>NC_141280.1:17500-10017500 GCF_054856545.1 Hippocampus guttulatus | reverse complement strand
AGGGACAATTTAGAGTGTTCAATCACCCTGCCATGCATGTTTTTGGAATGTGCGAGGAAACCGGAGTATCCGGAGAAAACCCACGGACAATTTAGAGTGTTCAATCACCCTGCCATGCATGTTTTTGGAATGTGCGAGGAAACCACAGTACCCGGAGAAAACCCACGCAGGCCCGGGGAGAACATGCAAACTCCACACAGGAAAGCCTCTGCGCTGTGAGGTAGACGCGCTGCAAGCTTTTGAAAAAGTAATATTAACCTTTCAGGGACGGTGGTTACAACAGTGGACAGCATGTTATGTGGGTGCATTAACGTGTTAAAATGGAATCTTTTTGGGGACAAAACCCTGGCGCCTCAGGACGTAACACCACTGACACTATAAAATTCTACTTGTTTTGAGCTCACACTTGTGCTACGAACATCATGTGTGACTTGTCATTCTTCTAGTGGTCGGGTCAGAGGCGCACATACCTGCATGCGTACGTCGATGCCCATGTTCTTCAGGAAAGTCCTCTGAGCCACCGGTCCCAAGCAGGCCACACCCGTTCCCGCCATGCGCCGCACGTAGCCGAAATCCACGTCCGCCGTGAGGTCAGCACAGCCGGGAGATGCCAGGACGTCATGGAGATGGTGACCTTTGAACCCCTGATGGAAATAGATGGAATGACATCACACGTGGCGCCCAATTCGAGATCGGCGTGGCGACGACGTGGTTCTACCCGGAAGGTGTCCGTCTTGGTGCCGTCGTGGCCATAGTCGGCGATCAGCGCCGCCCCGCCGTGCTGGGCCACCCGTCGCGCCAGCTGCTGGATGATGACGCCACCCTCGGCGCAAACCTCCACGTGGTCCCGACTTTCGTCAGACTGCATGTACGCAAACACACACACACACAAACGTTTTAACCACACAAAACAAAACAAATGTGGCCCTTGAGCTTAACTTTGCTTTTGTGATATCACAAACATTCCACGCTGGGTCACCTGACCCCCCCGTGCGTCAACCACTGACCTGCACCAGTGTGGTGGAGGCCAGGGTGGGTGACGGAGCCACCACAAACCTCAGCTGGCCCGGCCGGTCGGGGTCCACATCCACCATCACCTCACGCCAGCCTCGCTTCGTCCGCTGGCACCAAAGAAAAATGAAAAACAAGAAAACTTAGGATGTGTGTCTTAACTAATTCACTAACATATGTAAATAGTAATTCATACTAACATATGCATCAATTAAATTATTATTTTTTTTTAATGTTAAAAACTGAAGAATAGTACAGGGAATGTTCCATTGGCTGCTGTCCAGCGTGTTGAGGGATTCGCAACACAGTTAACCAAGATTATTCTTTGCTAATATTTTCCACACGGGAGACGAAAGGTTTCTGCCAGTTGAGTTGTTTTGTGTCAAACGCAAGAAATCTTGTTGGTACCTGGAACTTGTGTATAGGTAGTGCGTCAAAGAATTCATGAGCCAGAAAGATGCTGAAACCTGCATGAGAAAATAAGGCTTCACATTAGTTTCTTTTCTCTTGACAGCAGTGAGCTGAAATCAATGTAGCCAATACTCACTTTTGATTGATTGTCATTTTAACAGTAACATGTATTTATTGTCATAGTTTTGCACAACAATCCCAAAAATCAGCCTCATGCTACGGTACCTGAATATAGCTGGAGTCGCTGTTCTCAAAATTCTGTATTTTTGTATTTTGGGCTTACCAGGTGGAACGTCTTCCAAGCGACGGTACCAGGACACCGGCAGGCCAGCGGCGGTTCGGCCTTGCCTGTAAACGGGCTCATTCTCCCGCTCGACTTCAACACTGTCGCTGGTCCCGACCAGATTCTGCGCCTGCAGACGACTCAGAACCGGACTCACCTCCACCAGGTGCAGTGACACAGAAGCCGAACTCAGCACAGGCTGGAGCTGAGCAAACACCTGCGAGAGGAAGCGGAGTAAACGCGGTAATTATTTTTTTGTCGGCGGAAAGACAAAAGGAAGGTGTGGCGGTGCCGTCGTACTCTGAGAATGTCACTGGTCAAAGATCCTTTTCCGGGTCCGAGCTCCACCAGCTGGAGCTGTTTGGGCCGACCCGCTGCCATCCACTCGCTGACTACCCACACTCCCAGCAGCTGCACAAACAGCAAGTCCAGAAGTAAGTGTGTTTTATCAAAAAAGCAAACTCTGCTCATCTTGTGTCATCTTGGTGACAAGGATGTCACCCTGTCTCATGGAAAAGTACCATATAGGCCTGAATATAAGACGGCCCTGATTATAAGACGACCCCCTCTTTTTCAAGACTCAAGTTTGAAAAAAGACTTCTTGAACACCAAATTCATTTTTATACAGAAAATAATTACAGTACATCTGAAACAAATGATTACAATATATTTGAGAGAAAAAGCATGTTATTTTGCCTCATTCAAATCTAAAGTGTAATCACATTCATAAATTAATGGCTTCTGGTTTTTGAAATGTAAATTACATCATGACTTCTCATCAGCTGCCGGTTAACCTGGCCGATCTTCGACCCACTTTTCTCCAGATTGTCACTACGTTTCTCCATTTTCTGTTATCTCTTCTATTATTTTCTTCTCTTTTACTTCTTCCCGCTATTTTTTATTTTTATTCTTCGTGGCAGGGGTTCACTTTGGCCTGGGGAGTCAAGTTCAGAATCCGCTTCATTGATATCCGGCGCTATCTAGCGTCGTGAATGGGTATAATGTCTCGACCCCGAATATAAGACGACCCCCAATTTTTAAGTCTTATTTCAATGCAAAAAACACTGTCTTATATTCGGGCCAATACGGTAGTACTTTGCCGCCATCCCGCTTTGCATTTGAGATCATCACTGCTGTTGAGTTGAAAATAAAAAATCAGGGAGTGACCAGGAGGCTGGTCACCTGGATTATGATGCAGTGAAAAAAAACTGTCGGAAGTTGGACAAAATTTGGTACCTGACACTCCCAACAGAGTTTGCTATAAACTGAGTGTGTGGCACTAAGAAGTAGAAAATGTGTGACAGTCATGACAAAAGATGAGGCAGTTCATGGCGGGAATAGTGAATGCATGTAAAAAAAAAAAAAATGTTTTAAAGCCACTGATGAACTAGAGCACAAGGCAGACAAAACAGAAGCGATGTGGCTACAGATCTAAACAAGGGCCAGGACGAGCGGCAGCTTGCAGCAATTTCATGAATTTTTGTGGAGAGACAGTAAAGACAAAAACCTCTCCGAAGATCTGACTAATCTCTGGTGATGTGATGAAGTCCCCATCGGCTCCCAGCATGTTCTTCTTCACATAATATCCCTGAAGTTGCAAGATAAACAAAGTATGAGGCGCCACGCTTTTCATGGTTGGGCTGAAAATGAGCAAGTAGCAGACGCACCATGACGGGATTGGTGAGCGCCTCCCTCATGTATTCGGCCACAGAAATGGGCCCGGTGGCTGTGATTTTGGACGTCAGGTGTCGCAGCATAGATGATCCGCTCACATCCTCCCTCGAAGAGGAAGATGAGGAGCTCCAAAGTCTGGTGGTCGCCGCTCGCCAGCACACTGACAACAAACAAACTTTTTATAACGTTAGCTAATTCCTAACTTCCTTATTACTACACTCTACACTTGTCCCTCATTTATCGCGAGGCTATATTCCAGAACCCACCGCAATAGACATTTGCGAGCTAGCTTTTGGCTGTCAATTGTATCGTGGATTTTTCACAACTGACACCAAGTCGCTCAACACGCAAACTGGGTAACGGGTTAGCTCGTGACAAGCCGCTCAAGTCTGCACTCTCGTTCGCTGATGTCCACGCCACTGTGTCACGCCCCACCTTTTAAAACCGCACACATTCAAAGATACAGATACTACGGTGGAGAATGTAAGGATGTCAACCTCAAGTGGACAACTATCATACATGCATCTCACGAGCATATTTTGTATTGGTGTTATGCATAAAGCTTTAAAATACCTCGACATAAAAGTATTACAGACTCTGCTTTGCCCAGTTTTGACACAGGATAAAAAGTGATTTCATACACAGCAATTTTTTTTTATATTATTACATACTTACTATACTCACCGGCCACTACTGACAACTGGTCCAACTATTAAAGCAATAGTTTTTAATGTGTACACTATGTCATGTTTTAATGAATGAGTAGTAAGTCTATACCAATCCTGATGACGTGGTCCTACTATTCGCTATTGTAGAGGGGGCGATTCACCATCACAATTCTTACCTGATGCCGCTGGACTGATAGAAAGACTCAGCTTGAGCAGTTGTTGTGTTTTGGAAGCACAAAAGCCCGTCATTGCAACAAATGTCAATCAAGGAGAACACTGACGTTCACTCGAGTCCCATGCTCGATTTAAGGTCCGTTCAATGTAATCGACATTCACGAGGATGGTTAATATAGGCACGGTTAGCCACAAGTGCGTCAAGATTTTCGTTTCAAGTACAAAAGGCAGAAATTATGTTATGCTTGATTATTACGAGCCGGAAAGTCCGTGCGGCGGAGCCAGGACCCTCCGTGCGCATGCCTGTCAATGCAACGACAGACAACAAACATCCGCTGTCCTTTCACAACTAAACAAGTTACCATGTTCATTTTAATAATTTGGTTCCATTTGTGAAGTAATTACTTACTTTTCACCAAATATAATTAAATATTATAGTGGACTATGAATTTGAAATCTCGTATAATCTGTCTGTGGTTTGTATTTGGGATGTTTTTTATTATTTTGAAAAGTTGGTTTGCATGTCTGAAAACTTGACCAAATGGCAAGAGCAGCAAGCCTTTTGATTGGACAAGCTCTGGTTTTATATTTTCAATTATTTAAATTTTGTATTTGTTTATTAATTTGTCTGTTTATTTATTTATTTATTGCCTGCCTACATGTTCGGAGTACCCAGACTCGGACTTTAAGGCGGATGTTACGATCACGCGTCCTGTCTCGAAGGATAAAAATAAAATGTGAACATATATTTTTTAAAACACACACACATATACACACACATAAATGTGTGTTTGATTGATGATAATATTACAAACTTAGTTTGTGCCTTTCACAAGGAGAAAAAAAACGGAAACGACGCTATGACGTCCACTAGTCCACTTCCGGGTCGTGCGTCCTCATGTTAGCAGCATGGCGGCCAAAAACAATAACCGAAAAAAGTCGAAGGGTGGCAAAAAGGGCATATATCAGCCGGAAGAGAACATTATGGAGGAGGAAAACTGCGACGACGAAGGGCATATGGTAGACGATGGACACCAGGCGGAGGCGGACGAGTTCAATCTCGAGGAAGTTCTGTGGCTCGGTGGTACTCAGGTGAATTCAGGAAAACATTCGGCGACTTTTCAGAAAAACAACGATGGCTAAAATACTCTCATTATGTATTTTATTCGAAGGACAAATTAAAAACAAAGAGTGGTAATATAAGTACTGATTGAACTCCATGACTGAACTTTCTGTGTTTTATGGATTGATGATGTCTGCAGGCCGACTTCAGGCTTCTGTGCAGCTTGGACGCGTCCCACGATCTGGTGGATGGAGGGAAGAAAGGCACCATAGATGACCTGGAGGAAGGCGAACTGGAGAGTTTCATCACTAAATTGGGCATTCGGGAGCTTGCCAACTTGCAGGTCCTCCCAGACGAGACAAAGGAAGAAGCAGTTCCAAACAAGGAGCTCCCAAAGTCTAAATTGGAGAAACCTGCTGTGGCAAAAGCCTCCAAGCCACAGCGGAAAAAGGAGAAGACGCCAAAAGGAACAGCGGCGATGGCGGTCGCAATGTCTAAGAAACGAGGTAAACAGAACGTGTTTGAGTTCCATCAGCGGAATGCCCTGCTAATCAAACCCGGAGGCAAATGGTATGACCTGGAATACAGCGCAGAGGGCTCCACACTCTCGCAGGATCCCGGTGTGGTGTCGTCCTACAAGACGCTGGCTCAGCGTCTCTATGAGGCTGATGTAGAGTTGTATAAGACCAAGAAAGCACTCCAGAAAGGAGCCAACTCGGCTTGGATGAAGACGGTGGTCTCGGCTGGCGCTCTGGCTGACAGGATGGCGGCGATGACGGTTCTTATCCAAGACGCTCCGGTGCATATGCTGGAACATGTGGAGGATCTGGTGTCCATGGTGAAGAAGAAAGGCGGTCGCCGGATGAGCCTGATGGCACTGGACACGCTGCGGGAGCTGCTTCTGTCTGACTTGCTGCCGGAGAACAGGAAACTGCGGACCTTCGACCAGCACCCGTTCGACAAGCTGGAGGAGCTGACGAGTGGTAACCGTGACTCCCGCGACCGCCGCCTGATCATCTGGTACTTTGAGCACCACCTGAAGCATCACGTGGCTCAGTTTGTGGCCGCGCTGGACGTGGTGGCTCACGACACGGTCTCGGCTACCAAGACCAAGGCGCTGGTTACGGCGCACGAGCTCCTGTCCCAGCGGCCTGAGCAGGAGCGGGCGCTGCTCATCCACCTGGTCAACAAGTTGGGCGACCCAGAGTACAAGATGGCGGCCAAGGCCTCGCACCTGCTGGAGACGCTGTTACACACGCACCCCAACATGAAAGTGGTGGTGTGCTGCGAGGTGGAGCGCCTCATGTTCCGCGCCAACATCAGCGCCAAGGCTCAATACTACGCCATCTGCTTCCTCAGCCAAGTGTACCTCAGCCACGAAGAGAACGCCTTGGCTGCCAAACTCATCGGCATCTACTTCTCCTTCTTCCGCGCCTGTGTCAGCAAGACTGAAGTGGATTCCAAGATGCTCAGCGTGCTGCTGTCGGGCGTCAACCGGGCGTACCCGTTTGCCAGCAAAACAGACGAGAAGGTGAAAGAGCAGACGGACACGCTGTTCAAAGTGGTGCACACGGTCAAGTTCAACACGGCCGTGCAGGCGCTCATGCTTCTCTTTCAAGTCATGGACGACCAGCAGACCACCTCCGACCGTTACTACGTCGCCTTGTACAGGTAATTTTGGGCTGCAAAGATTTTCGTCAAGATAAGACAGAAGACAGAGTCTGTAAGAAAACAAACGACAGTGAAACTCCTCTACAACGAAATCATGTTTGCAGAAATAAAATTTTCACAACACGGGGTTTTTCACTGTAGCAAATTTGATCTCAGATGTAAACAGACACACAAACGTATGTGTACACGCACACAAAAACATATGTGTACTCTTTATTTTTATTCCAATAGTGCATAAGTATGAGCATACACTTATTTGACACTTCATATAGTCAGTGTAGAAAGAAAGAAAAATGTTTTTTTTCGTTGTATGGGGGGCAGGAGAGTGGGAATGGCGTTAATGCATGAAGATTTTTTTCACACTAGGGGGTATTTTCGCCCATGTGGGGTTCGTTGTAGAGGAGTTTCGCTGTACATAAAACGAAGCAATCCTTTAAGGGCTACCCAAGAGGTCAGATACTCAGATTTGCAAGCTGTAAGACGAATTCATCAGGAAAAAAAAACATGGAACACATATGGGACAAAAGCACAATCTCTCATATCGATACCCTCCAAATAGCGGTAGCCAATATTCCAAGAAATTCAAATCTGGTTGCAGCTTTAACAAAGGAGCAACCTTAAATCATTTAAAAACAGGTAAAGCACCAGGCCTAGACTGGCTGCAGACTGAAATTTCCAAAATATTTCAAGCTCATCACATGATGAGCGCATTCATTCGCAAGCTGTTAATAGCAGCGCTCACGCCGACTAACTCAACACACGGGCTCGCTCACGAGTTAGCCACCTAACAGGCAGCCGACTCCGCACCCTCACTTGCTGACGCCCACGTCACTCACGAATTTAGGCCCCACCTTTTAACGCCACTCGCATTGAAAGTCACAGATACTACAGTGTAGAATGTGAGTATGGCAACCCCGCTGCAACTCGACGGAATATCCAGTATTTCCATGTCAAGCTGAGGTCAATGGAGTCTGCTGAAGTTATTGCGTCATCATGTGCCGGCGTGACCTTCTGTTGTCTCTTCTTTTTGCACAGGAAGCTTCTGGACGCCAGTCTGTCAACGTCCACGCGTCAGAACATGTTCCTTAACCTGCTTTTCAAATCCCTGAAGGCCGACACGGTGCTTCGGCGCATCAGAGCCTTCATCAAGCGTCTGCTCCAGGTCAGCGCCGCACAAGGACCCAACTTTGCCTGCGCCGCCCTCGTCGTCATCTCAGGGGTCATGCAGGCCAAGCCGGAACTCAAGACCTTGCTGCAGGAGGAAGAAGTACGGCCGCCTTCCAAAAGCAACATTACACATGCAACATTTCGTGACGTTTAATGTCCAAACCGTTTTGTTTGACCGAGGATGGAGACGAGGCCTTCATGGACCGCCCTGAAGAAAAGCTTGACGACGACGATGACGAAGCGGAGCGCTTCGCTGACATCGACAAGATGGAGGCCGCGACAACGAGCGAGCTGGAGTCCAAACCCGTGGCATCGTGGATACATCATCAGAACCTGCGAGGTCCGCTTCACGCACACACTCGACACTTCAGTTGCCGTGGGCCCCCTTTGAATTGATTGATTGCCTCGATGTCCGCAGGCGCGCGCAAACAGCAGAAGTACGACCCGTTGCATCGCAATCCGTTATTCTGCTGCGCCGAACGCGCCACGTTGTGGGAACTTCGCCGGGTGAGAAGCATACAGCGCACACACACACGCCATGCTTGCAGTTCTTTGCGATTCAAAAGCGCCAAACCAAACTCGATTCAAGAATCCATTTTTGTCGTCTTTGAAATGTTTTCCTGTTTGCTTCCTCAGCTGGCGCTGCACTTCCACCCGTCCGTGTCGCTCTTCGCCAAAACTCTCCTGCAGGTGAGAAAACAAATTCAGAACTCTCACACAGTGGTACCTCTACTTACAAAATTAATTGCTTCTGGAAGAAATTTCTTAACTAGAAAATGTTGTAAGTCGAGATGCGTTTTCCATGTAAATGCCCTAATCCGTTCCAAGCCCCCCCAAAATTCAGATATAAATGTTTTGTAAAGCATAAAAATGCATCAAAATATGTGACAAATACATGTTACAGTTCGATTATTGCACAACAAATGAGAGTTGTGCATAATGTAAAAAAAAAACAAAGAATAGAGTACAGTAAAGAATAAAAATGATGATCATTTAACTGCGTCCTCATCGTTTTTTTGCCCTCTTTAGTTCATGTTCTCTCTCAGAATTGTTTTTTTCCTGGCGTTTTGTAAAAAACTGATGCAAGGACGTTTGCTTTTGTCGGCTTTTAACAATCCTTCGAAGATGTCCAAGGCAAAAATCAGCAGAGTGAGCGATTGCCCGACTGGTGAAGACTTTTTCTGGGTGATTCACATTTGCGTAAAACTATCTTAACCCCTCATGGCCAAGGGGCGAGTGACAAGGACGCAGCATAGACACATAATCGATCTGTCTAACACATTGACACATTCAGTAGAGGTCCCTCTTAGCCAATGGGATGCCAGGAAGATGCTGGGTAACAGCCAATGGCAGAGCAGCTAGAAGTATGTTGCGTTCAGGAAACTCGGAGCTGCGAGTCGCAGCCCATACTGTATTTTTACCTTTCGTATCTTGACATTTCTTTCGGAACGAGAGGCAATATTTTCCTGTTGAGGCGTTTCGTAACTTGAAAATTTCGCATGAAGACACGTTCGTAAGTAGAGGTACCACTGTATTGTGATTTCAATTTGTTCGTCTCCAGTCCGGCGTAAATTGATGGAAAATGTGTGAAATGCGGACAGGGGGACTTGATCCAGTACTCTGGCGACCCCTTGCAGGACTTCACCCTCATGCGCTTCCTCGACAGATTTGTCTTCAGAAACCCCAAACAGATCAAGCGCAAACGTAATCATCTCAACCATTCAAAAAAATAAAACAACAATAACCGAAGCATGAATTTGAGGGGGAAAATATGTGCCGTTTTTTTTTTTTGTCATGTAGAGAACACGGACACTTCGGTGTTGCAGCCCAAACAGAGACCGCTTGGCAAGTCGTTAGCAGGTGACTCCTTTGAGTATCTTTTCAAATCGAACCACGTTTTGGATTCTGTTGAATAAGCGGACCAGAGAGTCTTTCTTTTCATTTTGTCAATGTTTCTTGTTTTGTTTTGGGGTTTTTTTTTGTGCATGTCAGTGAACAGCAAAGAGTTTCTGCGTCAAGAAGAAAGTCAGATTCCCGTGGACCAAATCTTCTTTTATCGGTGAGTTTGTCTTCTCGTTTGGTGTCAGCGTCAGAAACCCTTCTTCCCTACTTTGATGAAGCCTCACCCCTAAATTTCTTGACTAAATTTACCCGGCAGCTTTTTCAAGAAGCGGCAGCAGGAGAACGCACACCGCCGGCCCAAAATTGACAACGACAACGAGAGCCTGGACGACGTCGACGACGACGAGTTTGAGAAGATGCTCGGTTGGTCGCCTTTCACACACTCCCTCTTTTCCTTCTTCTCATGGTTAACAAATCTTCCTTCAACAGACTCGTGCGAAGGGGACTCGTACTTCACCGAGTTCCCAGACAAAGATTTGGACTTTGCTGGGTGAGCTAAACTTTTTCTTTTTTTTTTTTTCGTGTGTGCGTGCTTAAAAATAAATATGACACAGGAGGGAAATAACTGAAGTCACCCGACAAAATTCTTTGAAGAAGGTTGCGTTTACTTTTCAGAGGTGCACCGATTAATCCATTAACGGATCATCAAGAATAGCGTATTGGCCCGAATATAAGACGACCCCCTCTTTTTCAAGACTCAAGTTTGAAAAAAGACTTTTTGAACACCAAATTAATTTTTATACAGAAAATAATTACAGTACATCTGAAACAAATGATTCTAACAATATATTTGAGAGAAAAAGCATGTTATTTTGCCTCATTCAAATCTTAAGTGCAATCACATCCGTCAATGAATGGCTTCTGGTTTTTGAAATGTAAATGACGTCATAACTTCTCCTCAGCTGCAGGTTAACCTGGCCGATCTTCGACACACTTTTCTCCAGATTGTCGCTACGTTTCTCCATTTTCTGTTATCTCTTCTATTATTTTCTTCTCTTTTCCTTCTTACCGCCATTTTTTATTTTTCTTCTTCGTGCTACCGCTATTTTTATTTTTATTCTTCGTGACAGGGGTTCACTTTGGCCTGTGGAGTCAAGTTCAGAATTTGCTTCATTGATATCTGGCGCCATCTAGCGTCGTGAATGGGTATAATGTCTAGATCCCTAATATAAGACGACCCCCACTTTTTCAGTCTTATTGCAATGCAAAAAACACCCTCTTATATTCGGGCCAATACGATAATTATCAATGAATGCGATAATGGACTATCCTATTCACAATTCACTTTTTTAAAAAACGTTCTTACAAGATGTTGCGCTTATCACGTTGTCCGCCTCTGCCGCCGAGCTAATCGTGCATTACTTGATATGGCAGCAACATGTCGGGCGACCAGAAAAAAAAAGCCGCAAGAAAGGACGTGGATGAGTCGGATGAGTCAGGCGACCTGGACGACGAGGAAGTGTCCCTGGGCAGCATGGACGAGGAAGACTTTGGAGAAGAAGTGGGCGGAGAAGGAGGAACCTTCATGGAGGATGAAGATGAGGACGGTAAAGAGAGATTTGTTTTGCTCTCGCGAAAGATCCAAATTGAGCAGATTACAAGTAGCATTGATTTTGGGGGGGGCTGAAAGACCACTTGAATTGTTCCGTTGTCTTTTCAGTTCCAGAACTTGAAGACGACATCAACGATAATGACAAAGATGTCCCCTTTGGTGAGTTCATGACAATGTTCTATTTATTTCAGCCATTTCGTTCGGTAGTTTCATTGGGTTCATGTGAATCATCCATCCATCCATTTTCCGATCCGCTTTATCCTCACAAGGGTCGCGCGGGCATGCTGGAGCCTATCCCAGCCGTCCTCGGGTAGTTGGCGGGGGACACCCTGAACTGGTTGCCAGCCAATCGCAGGCAATAGACAATCACAATAATACATCGGGACAATTTGGAGTGTTCCATTAACCTGCCACGCATGTTTTTGGAATGTGGGAGGAAACGGGAATACCCGGAGAAAACCCGCACAGGCATGGGGGGTACCATGCAAACTCCACACAGGAAGGCCGGAGCCAGGATCGAACCCACAACCTCTGCACCGTGATGCCGAGGCACTAACCAGTCGACCACCGGGCTGCCCTTAATGTGAATCGTAAAATAAAAAAATAGTTGAGATTGAAATGAAATATTTCGCATATAACCGGCCACCAGTCGCAAAAATCCACAAATATTTGCCGCTCATTCCAAGTGAGCACAGAGGTTTGCCCGCCGCCACTTTCCAAAAGGTCGATGTCTTCCAACATGTCGTCGTCTCCTCTTCCTCAGATGAAGATGAGGTCCCAGATGTGACGCCGCCTTCCAAGAAAGTCAAAAGGAAGTCGAGCCAAATGGAGCTGGACTTCTCGCAGAGTTTTGGTTTGTTCTCATTTGGCGACTTTGGAAACGATTTTAACAGTTGATGTCACCTTGCATTGCACGTTTCTGCGTCTTCCCGTCAGCCTCCAAAGCGGGAAAGAAGAAAAAGAAAGGTGAAAAAGGAGCAGCCATGTTTGCAATGGCCCAGGAGGTCAGAGGTCACACACACACACACACACACACAAAACTCATCACAGCTTCTTGCATCAATAACATTTTTTTTTCTTTTGGGGATGAAGTTTGGCTGCCTGCTGGACGACAACGCCGGCGCCAAGATTGACAACATCGGACTAAACGCCATGGCCAACACCGACAAAGCAGGTAACAACTAAAGGCGAAACCCGAAAATCGTTGAGAAGAATTTCAAACTGGAGCTTTATTGGCCCTTCAGCACCCCGCGAAAAAAATCCAATCTCAACAACCCTATATAACTTATGATTTTAAAAAAAAAATATATATATATTTTATTGCAAAGCTGCTGGTAAGTCGTCTGCTGCACACCCGTGCAGCTCATTGCGGGTTAATGGTTCAAAAGTCGCTGGGAATAAATGACTGGCACAACGCAGACAATATAACAATATTCACCGGCATGTATTTTTTATCCTCTGCACAAAATGAGTAATACGAAAGCAAATTACGGAATACAGTCGAACCCCGTTTCAACATTACCCCGTTTACATTTCCGCCCCCATAACATTCACAAGTCCCGATTTCACGTAATTCATGATCCATTTGCCGATTTTGCTTCCAACGAACACCTTTATATCGACCAGATTTTTCCCAGAACATAGTGAAAAGGCCTTCGTTACAACGAACCAAGGGAAGCTAACTGCCGCCTCGACCTTGCTTATGAACCAAATGTAGATCTTGGGATTCCCCTCCGTTGATTAGCAACGCTACTGATCGGTCCTGAGCACATGGTCTGAAAATATCTTGCCGACTTTGAAGGCTGAAAAGTGTCTCTCACATTCAAAATGTGAGACACTAAATGTGATAACCATTTGCTGACCGAATGTTTTCAGAAATGAAGTAAGAACGCTGCAGTGGTTTCGTGTCTTCTAAAATCATTTTTACTTCACATACACGCATTTGTACCTGACTTGTTTATCCTGTTTTACATGTTCATATTGTTGCACCTGTCAATGTTCATACTGTATTATACATCGTAGTTGGCGGCCATTTTATTGGAAATGGTTAGAACAAACTAGCTTTATAACGTACAGATTCGTTATGTCCCTCGGGGTACGTTGAAACGAGTTTCAACTGTACAACTAGTAGTAGTCGTCTTCTTTTTAGTTTGAGTTTGGATTATTGTACTCTACAGTAGTGCCTCCGGTTGGCAATAAATTTTACTTTCAAGGTCCTTTAAAAATGAACTTCAGAGTAGTAGTGAGCCCAAATTTTCCTCGTGTCGGAAAGTTGATCACAAAATTGGGCGACGTGGTGTGCAGGCGTGAAGCAGCTAAAGTGGGAGAGCCAACGCGACGACTGGATCCACGACCGGGACGCCAAGACGCTGCGCAGGAAGAAGGCCGCCTTCAACAAGAGGAAGCACGTCGGACGCGGCGTCAAGACGACGACGGTCATGATGGGCAACAAGAGGAAGAGGAAGTAGTCGTCAGCGGCCACCGGCGTCGGTCGCCCAATCCAGTTGATCTCTCTGCCGCACACCGTACTCGCCCGCCAGCTCGTTGGACTTGTAGTAAACTATCGACAGGAGAAAACGTAATTGATTGGATCTCAATAGGAAGTGTGCAAGCTGATATGACATTTTCTGCCTACGAACGACTGCTGCCGACATCTTCGTGACCGAAAGGCATCATGTATGTTCTTACCTTCCAGAATGGATGGAAATCTTCGCTTCATTGTGCTCCTGAAATCTAAAAAAAAATCCATCAACTTGTATAACAGAACGAGGATGAAAGACTGATACTGAAATGTGGATTAAAACTCAAGTCATTGATGTTCTATATTTATGGAGGAATAACATACTGTGTGATTTTCTACAGACTGGAATTGATTATTTGTGCGTGTTCGTGCGTGCGTGTCCACACCTTGGCTCGTGTTCATGGCGTGGAAGAGTGCATATGCACCAAAAACGCCAAGTAGTTCAATGACAATGATGCCTTTCATCCACTTTTTGGCCAAAGGTGCGAAAGGTTTTGGAGACATTCTATAGATTCCACATTTCACACCGTGTGAGTATATTTGATTTGGAACTGTAGCTCACCGTTGCTTGAATCAAAAGTTGATGACATTTTTGATGAAGTTGCGTCGCGGCATTCGTTCCGGCTTTATGTCTCAAGTGAATTAAACTCACCTCGCGGTGCCGACAAAAGGGCCAAATAAGCATCAGAAAATGAACCTGCTGGGTTAGTAAAAACAAGCCCCCAGTTTCGTTGGGAAGCTGAAGAGCTCCGTCGGGTCAAATGGACAAGCTAAAAGAAACCTAACACGCTGCACTAACGCTCTTTGCTAACTACGGAAGCCCGCATGGTGACTTTGGGCACACGTCAAGAGAAATTTCCAATTCCGACACTATTTTTGTGTTAGTGCAGTGGTTGTTAACCTTGTTCAGAGGTACCGAACCCAACAAGGACATATGCACGTTCATCGAACCCTTAATTAGTGAAAAATAAAAACCGCATTCATAAAAAACAAACAAACTGAAAAAGTATATAAAATGTCAAGACATGCGTTTTTTTAATCGGATAGACAATGAACAAAATAAATAATGGAGTTTCATGAACTGTCTCTTCCGTTTTGCCGCTGCAAGACTAGAATTGCTCAATTTGGCATGACAAATCATGCAGATTGGACGCTGAGTCCCATCACAGTCCGTAATGCATGTTAATCCATGTTGTACATATTCGTCCGACCACTTTTTTCCCCCGACATAGTTAGCATGTATTAAAACATTTTTCTTTTTTTTTTAAATGACACGACGTACTGTCACGACAGTCACACGTTGACTACTGAGCGAACAAAATGACAATTCTCCAGTCCGGGGTCAACGGAAGCACTGTGCTGCAGTTCCATTTTGAGACAACAGGTAGCAGCATTACTTCACAGTTGAACTTAACTGACCTATTAACTGCACTTCAATTTGATTTTAATGTGGCTTGATTCGAAAAGGTACATTGATACTTTTCAATTCCGTTTTTTAAAATGTTTTTATCTGCCTGTCTCATATTATTCTCGTACAATAATGACGAAATTGTGAAGATTAAGTCTTTCTTAGAAATTGATGCATTATTATTAGAACAATTGTGTATCAAATCAGAGTTAAACAACAAGGGCACATTCATGTTTTCAGTTATAAACGCGCCAATATGTGACACTTTTTTCGATACTTTTTAATTTTATTATCTATTGCATTTTTTTGTATTTCCATTTGTATTTTTAAGTTGAGAATATTAACATGCATTTTCTTATTCTTACAAATGTTGAAATCACCTAGGAGTGTGTGTGTGTGTGTGTGTGTGTTAGTTTGTAGTCATGCAGTCATGCTTCAGTCTTCATGTTCCTTGTTTTCTTTCCATGTCAAGTTAGCGTGCGTGTGCCTGCCTGTAAGTGTGTGTGTGTGTGCCTTTATGGGGTGGGTGGTGTGTCCTCAAAGCCCCTTTTTTATGTCCTTGGCCCTCCCCTGCCATCATGTTTTCACGTAATGAGCATGCTAGGCGTCCATCCGCCCCCTCTCCGCCTGGCCTCTAACGAGACCAACCCAGCTCGTTTGTAAATGAGCCGCTAAAAAGCCTCCAGCTCGCTCAGCGGAGATAAGAGGCGACAATGACGGCTGCCGAGACGGTAGCAGCGATGGGCCTACGCCGAACCTCGGCCCACCCGCCGACAGCCGGCCGAGCTTTGATGCGACGGCTAATGGCGAGCGGTGGCATTTCAAAACGCTCGCCAACGGCGACTCAGCGCGGCTGTCACAAGTTTCTTTTGCTGTACACAAGATCACGATTGAGGTGCTGCATGGTCACTTTTGAAGGTCATCATGGGAAGTGGAAGTCGACACCTTTAAGGTCAAAGGACATGATGGCATTGAACACCTTCTCACTCATAATAACAACTTTATTTGTTCCATATTTGAAAACCAGTAGAAGAAAGTCTGCCCCTTCTTGCATGTACTTAAAACCAGGGACGTCAAACAAATATAGAGAGAATACATTCACTGCAGTTTTTCCATAAAAGTCACAGTTGTTGATTTTGTCCACTCCACTGCCGACCACTTAAATAACCTCTGAGTACCGATACTTCAATAAATTTGATTCTGAAGTTTGCTCCGCATCATTTGATGGCTCGAAGGTGCCACGTTTCAGGAGCAAAGTAAGCCTTCTTAAAATGCCGCTCTGCCACCTGCCACCTGCTACACTTCCCACATGCATATTTTTTTTTTCAAGATATATTCTGTTTTGCCCTTATAGGAGTTCAGTCTGGGGTTGTTGTTTTTTTCTCTCCGACTCCTTTATTTTTTTTTTTCATCTGCGATTTCATGTTTATCCCCCTTATTGAGCATTCTTTTTTTCTATGTTTCTCGGACAGGTTACGTCTGCTGCAATTTGTTGTTGCATTCTGTGGTACAATGACAAAGCGATTTTGATTCTGAATGCCAATTAGAATCGCCACCGATTTCTGCAGCTGCCTGTTTTCAGCTCAGGTCTAGCGGGAGCCAACGACTTTTCTGCCATCACGAAGTACCCAAACCATATTGCAGGGGTGTCAAACTCATTTTTGTCATGGGCCACATTTTAGTTACAGTTTCCCTTGGAGGGCCATTATGACTGAAACCATATAAAAAAACTAAATAATAACGGTTTATTCAATTTGTGTTTACGTTCCTGTAATGAGGGGTTTGGTCACAAGAAAATGCTTACAAAAATGTCTCTAATTTCTTAAATGTGAGAATTCAAAATTTTGGTCGAGATTTCAGCAAGCATCATGGAAGTTGACATGTTTGATTTGCTTTCGTGGGCCACATAAAATTATGTGGCGGGCCACATCTGGTCCCCGGGCCTTGACTTTGACACCGATGCCATATTGGCAGATACCTCAAATCAAGAGGCACAAACTTGGGGTAAAAAAAAAAAGTTGATAGTGACAACCTTAGTAAGGACGAAAATAATCACTGGACCCATTCACGTCGGATTCCGTGCTGCGCAGAATGTTTTCAAATCAGTTTGAGATCAGTTGACAAGCCGTTTGTGACTTTGAATCAAAAAGCTGCTCATCCTACGCTTGTATTTTTTTTATTGGAAACTGCAAACTGCCAAATGGATTGGTTGACCTGCCTGATCCTCATCTGCCCAAAGACAATTGAATAATGAACAGCTTTCGAAGCTCACACCCTTTCCATCTCGAAAGGCGCATACAGGAGTTGCAATGTGAACTTCTTATTTGGCTTTACTAAGCCATCTTGTCTTTCGCTGAAATATCGCTATTTATGGGACTTTAATACAGTGGTACCTCTACTTACAAACGTCTGTTCATACGAAATTTTCAAGTTACGAAACGTTTCAACAGGAAAATATTGCCTCTTGTTACGAAAGAAATTTCAAGATACGAAAGGGAAAAATACAGTATGGTTTGCTACTCGCCGCTCCGAGTTTCCTGAATGCAACGTATTTATAGCTGCTCTGCCATTGGCTAAAACCTAGCATCATTCTGGCATCCCATTGGCAAAGAGGGACCTCTACTTACAAAATTTTGTAGTTAAAAATTTCTTCCAGAACCACTTAAATTCGTAAGTAGAGCTACCACTGTAGTTCCAATAAGAAGGATACATGTAGCGATCCTAATGACCAACTGAAGGTTCATCTGTGTGTGTGCGTGCGTGTGTGACAATAGAAAGCGTGTGAAAGAGTCTCAGATGTGAAGACGCGCTGAGGCCTGCATGACACCATGTGACTTCCTGCTGAGCTTTTCATGTCTCAACTGAAGGGGCGGACTCATGAAAGAAAACCAAGAAAAAGAGTCCATGTTCGGTGTGTGTGTGTGTGTGTGTGTGTGTGTGAGTTTAAATAAGATTAAATGTTGTATGAATACTTAAGCGGCAGCTTTGTGTGAAATGTGTCCCCCACCAGCCTCCTGCTGCTTTGCCTCCATGGAGAGTTGCTGCCTTTGAAATGATCTGAAGGCCATGTGTTGTTTCTTAAATGACCATTTTCCTTTTTTTTATGCCATCCATCCAGCTGGGTTGCCAACCATCAGTTTGACATTATGTGTGATTTGCTTTTTCGGGGTTAAAACTGATAGCAACACCTGCCAGGGTATTGCAATCGGCAAAAAAAATAGTTACATTGTTCAGTGTCAAACATTTGGCTCTTGAAATACATGTACAGTAAGTAATCCCTCGTTTATCGCGGGGGGTTACGTTCTAAAAAGTACCAGTGATAAGTGAAAACCGTGAAGTAGTGAACATTCTTTTTTTACAGTTACTATATAATACTTAACTATACTGTATATACAATGAAGTCAAAGACTACAAAGAAACAAACGTTTTCAACAACTATCATAGTTTTTGGAAATACTGTACTGCCAACACGCGGCACCGCTGATGCGTTCTGATTTAAAGGGTTAAAAGCATTAAAAACACACAGCATTAAAAAATCCGTGAAACAGCGAAGCTGCGGAAAGTGAACCGCGTTAGAGCGAGGGATCACTGTACTGTATAAAGTATGCAAAATTGAAAATACACATGCAGGTCAGACCGCTAACACAAGATGGCACCATTACACTTCACAGCATCCGGCCACCATCCCTTCACATATGTTTTGTTGCAGTTCAAGGACAACGTCAGTGGTCCGTCCTTTGTCAGACATTGACCGTGAGGCAAACGTGCTCACCACTCGGGCCCATTCGTCACTTCCCACCGGAGCAGGATAAGTGCTTTCCATCCTCTGAATGAATTCGCCCTGCGTGGAAAGGCCAAACAATTACGATTGTCCCAAAAGTCAAGTACTACAAGTGTCATGTGCATATTTTTTTCCAAAATGTCATTCATTCATTTATTTAGCTGCAATTAGACTTGGTACATACTTTTGTCACATTAAATATTTGTTGCTATGTCAAAATTATTTTTTAAAATGAAGTTGTAAAATAAAATGTATTCAATTTTGTGCGTTTCAGATAACAGATTTGTTTGTGTCTTGCTTGGTTATCTAAACGAATAAGTCATAGCGTCAGACCATTTTGCAATACCGCTTTTGGCCGGCTCCGTCGCTATGGCAGCACCATGAAGCGTCTCCAAGAATTCCCCGGAAGTGGTCAACAGCGTGACCCGGAAAAAGTACATGATTCCTGACGAGCATGTAGACACGAGCTAGATTAATTTCACACTCGATTATTTTGGAAAGTTCGTGTTTTAGTTAACGTTTTTAGGGAATTTCGTTGCCGTTTGTACAGTTTTTATTGCGGGGAAAGTGATACTTTAGCATAGATGGGAGTCCCGGCATTTTTCCGTTGGCTGAGTCGGAAATATCCCTCCATTATTGTACATTGTGTGGAGGAGAAGGTAAGCGTTTAGCATAGTAGCATCACAGTTTGCGTAGCAAGTCCAAGTTTGTATGAAGACTGTTTTGAATGGAATCTGACTGAGATGTAAACTAGGGTTGCCACGTTTCAGATCTGGAAATAAGCGAAACTCCTCACGACGTCGCGGCGCAAAACCACGCGGCGAAAGAAATATGAGAATTTGGCTCCCCACGACCAAGAAACGCATCGAATCACGTGTATTTTTTTAATATGAAAAAAACAAAATGCTTTGACATGATCTAACCTGTCATATTAGCCCCTGGTCCCTGGCGTCACTTCGTGGTCAGTAAGGAAGGAGAACGTTAAGAAAACATTGAGACGTACTTAAAATTGAAAGTGCTTTCTTAGCAATGAACATTTTTTATAGACTGAAGTAGCCTGAAACTGAAACGCAAAGGGGCTGAGCTGCCTCTGTGCGGGATTTGGTACAGAACAGAGGAGAACGCACCAGACGTAGGCTGAGGACGTATTTTACGGGACGGGTGGCGAACGTCTTGTAAACGAAAGCACCTGGAGCGCGCTTCAGCATTCCCGGGAGATTAGGTTTTACTTTCACTTGGGCTCCAAGTTGTCCAAATATTAACCAATTCAGCTCTGAATTTTTTTAATTTTTTACTTTTATTCGGAGGTTGAACAACAAAGCAGCTGCCTTAATTTGCTCCAAAACATATCAGAACTAGTGTGGTTTTCGCCAGTGTCGTACCGTACCTGAAATCAAGTGTAAAATAGAAGACACATTTCTCCAACTTTAAAATGGATTTGGGATTTAAAGCCTGACTTGCAAGGAATCTAATGCGAATCAGCATCGGATGATGTGTTTTTGTCATAACCCCTGAGGTTCATTGCCTCTTTTGTGATTTCATAATAAACATGTCATGTTTGTGTCTTCCAGGGTAGGGAGTGCAATGGAGTTCGCATCCCTGTCGACACAACCAAGCCAAACCCCAATGAGGTGGAGTTTGACAATTTATATTTGGACATGAACGGCATCATACACCCTTGCACGCATCCAGAGGACAAGTATGAAGTGTTTTTATTTTATTTTATTCTATTTTATTTATTTATTGTGGTGCAATGTGACAGGATTTCCATGAAAAGACAGTCTGTAGTCAAGTGCAAAGAATTTTGAAAAGAGGATGCCGGTTTCTGGAGATGGGGCAGAACAATGTGCTACTGGTTAGCACATTCGACTCACAGGACAGCGGTCCAGAGTTTGATTCCGGACCCCGGCTTTCCTGTGTGATGTTTGCATGTTTTCTCCATGCCTGCTTGGGTTTTCTCCAAGTATTCTGGTTTCCTCCCACATTCCCAAAACATGCACGGCAGGTTGATTGAACCCTGTAAATCAGGGTTGCCCAACCACGGTTCGGATAATGGATGGGTGGGTAGTGGTCATTCCATGTTTTGTTTTTTTGTTTGTTTTTGTGAGCAATATCCACAAAGATGGCGGCCACTTGTAATTTTGCCGTTTGTAGAAATTGTTCCTCTTAAATGTATCAATTGCAATAAGCGTTCGTGGTTGTTCCGTAGCTCCTCCCACGTGTCCGGTTTTTGTCGTAATGTCTCTTTTGATGTTTGCACAGACCGGCGCCCAAAAACGAGGATGAGATGATGGTGGCCATCTTTGAGTACATCGACCGTCTGTTCAATATTGTACGTCCAAGAAGAGTTTTGTACATGGCCATCGACGGTGTGGTAAGTGACTCTGATGGGGCGCAGCGTTTTCTGCTCGAACTGAATGAACCCACCTTTCAACCGAATGATCCCACTGTTGAACTCGCGACCAGGCTCCACGGGCCAAAATGAACCAGCAGCGCTCTCGCCGCTTCCGCGCCTCCAAAGAAGGCATGGAGCTCACCGAGGAAAAGACTCGCATGCGCGAGGAAGTCATCCAGAGAGGTGTGTGTGTGTGTGTGTGTGTGTGTGTCCTCTGCATCACAGAAAAGCGCCTCCGACATGTGACATGCGTGTCTCTCACACAGGAGGTTACCTGCCACCTGAGGAGATTAAGGAGAGGTTCGACAGCAACTGCATCACGCCGGTAAGGGGGGGGAATACTTCTCTTAAAAATTTTGGGGGGTTAAGGGGGCGCACTGTAATTGACTGCGGAGTAAATAATCAAATATCCTCTCATTATCACTGTAATATCGATTAAGGCTTTGACAATAAATGCAGAAAGTGCAATGTTTTAAAATTCACTTTTTTTTTTTTTTTTTTTTTTTGAGGCAACCAAAACTTATTACACAAGTGCAGCTGAAATAACAAAAATGTCAAGTTAAAGGCCTCAGCAAATGTTATGTGTAGCGCATCCTGTGAGTATCAAGAGCAGGTTTGTCAGTTCATTTTTTTTTTTTTTTTTTTAAAGTAAGGTCTCTCGTGTGTTTCTAGGGGACGGAATTCATGGACAACCTGGCGCGTTGTCTTCGCTACTACGTCGCTGACAGGCTCAGCAACGACCCGGGATGGCGAAACATCACGGTGAGCACATCTCCGCTGCTAAATGTGATCCGTTGAGTGTGCGTTGAGTCCACGTCGTCACGAACGGACCTTTCGCTTTGAAGGTCTTCCTGTCTGACGCCAGCGTCCCGGGCGAAGGCGAACATAAGATCATGGACTACATCAGGAGACAAAGAGGTTTGCCGCTCGCTCTCGTGTTAAGATACACTTTTTACATGTTCTACCAATGACAGATTGTGATGAATATGGACAAAAGTATTGGGACACCCAGCGAAGGGGAGAAACGGCTTCTACATGTCTCAGGAGGGCCGTGTCCAAATGCTTTTGTCTGTACAGTAGAGCGGCATTTTTTATTCAATTAAAAAAAATATTATTATTTTTTTTTAGCTATAACATTGTGAGGCAACTTTTTAATACCTATTTCATCTGGGTACATACGTTTTTAAAAAATTATAATTGACCCTTTCGGGGACATCGGTCACTATAGTGAACAGCTTATGCTATCAGGTTACAAGATGACCAAAATATTATAAAATTATTTTTAAAAATAACCTGAAAAATATTGCCATTGCCAGAAGATGCAACAAGATCGTGGCAACGCATTACTTGTTTTCAAAATGAAACTCCTCAACTCAATTTACCACACAATACATCCCGATTTATATAGTGCTTTCACAACAGCTGCAGCTGTAACAAAGCTCTTTACAAAACAGTTAAGGTAAAATCAAATAGTAAAATAAAATAATAAACACAACACATAACATCAAAACACGGACAATCGTCCAATCTTAATCACTTTTCACTTATACGCTTTGTTGTTTGAAGCAGTTCGAGATGAACGAGGAGAGAATCAAAGTGTCTCTCTGGATCAGCGACGTCATGTTCAAAATGTCCACACGTCTGCTACAAGCTAAATTTGAAAGTCAACAAGAAGCTGTAGCGTCCAGTGACGAAAAAAAGCGATTGGTTCACCTCTCCCGTCCCATGTAAATCCGCTTCAATTCTAAGCGCCGACTCTCAGTTCTAAATACGCATCCGTGCACCGCGCCGACGCTCCTCTCTCCTCATCCTCGGTTTCCTCCGTCCAGCCGCACCAACGCAGACTGTCCAACTGCGCCCGCCATCTCCACTGAACAAAACGGAGCTGTGAAAAAAGCTGCCCTTCACAGGCGCAAAAAACACAAGCGCCCTCTGGGGCTGTCCGGCACCGACAGTCAAATGGCGCTGACATTCCTCCTTTACATCTAGTCGTTCCTTGGAACCAAGATCGCGGCAAAGCTCACTTTTCTCTAAACGAATCTCCTCAATTCATTCCTGCCTCGTTCGTCTGTGCCAAAATTAAAACTTTTATTGCACCCACTTGAATGCAAAAAACAGTCTCCTCAATGTAGGCTTTGTATTTTGAGCTCATCGCAAATATTTTCTCTGTCATCCGCAGCTCAGCCCAACCACGACCCCAACACACATCACTGCCTGTGTGGTGCTGACGGTCAGTTTTCAACACACATTGGAGAAAAAAAATTGGGGTGGCGGGGGAGAGTCAAAACAACTTCCCATCAGTAGGACATTTCTATTTTATATATTTTTTAAATAATACCTGTGGCTTTGTCTCTGCGCGGCGGCCAAAATCAGCGGACCTCATCATGCTGGGCTTGGCCACGCACGAGCCCAACTTCACTATCATTCGGGAGGAGTTCAAACCCAACAAGCCGCGGCCGTGCGCTCTCTGCGGTCAAATGGGCCACGAGATCAAAGAGTGTCAGGGTGTCGCCCGAGAGAAGCGAGGCCAGGTCAGATCACGCCTGACCGTCTCCATGCCATCAGGAAGACCTCCAAATTAAAAGCCCGCTGTTGACTTGTTGCTCTCCCAGCACGATGAATTTGCGGACGCCATGCCAGTGTCTGAGCAGGAGTTCATCTTCATCAGGCTGTGTGTGCTCAGAGAGGTAACATGTCAGTGTGTGTGTGTGTGTTTGATTCGATTTGAATAATTCAATTTCAAAGTAAGGTTGAGGTCAAGTCTGCAGTCGGCAAGACACTTTGGAAACATATTAGTGGATAGTTACTGTTGTGTCGCCTTACCTGGCCAGTTAGAACATATCGAACCAAATCGTAATAAGCGCATTCGCTCGCCAGCTGCCAGTCGCCACAACTGACTCAGAGAAACTCGACACTCGGACAGCCAGCCAACTGCACTATAGTTCGCTGACACCCATATCATTCACCAGACCGGGCTCCGCCTTTTAAAGCCATACACACTAAAAGGTCACTGGTAAAACAATACAATTTGAGGTTGGCAACCCCAAGTGGACAAAAATAATAAAAAATCCAGATTGTATTTTTAATGCAAAACCATTTGAAAAATATTTGTGGGCTTCACCCCGAGTGTTTGTGTGTTTGGGGGGGGGTGGTCTCTGGACCCATTTAGCCTTATTTGTGTGTTTTGCTGTTATTTTGGTTGTTGGTGTGTGTTTCTATCACAGTTCCACATTAACGGCACTGTGTTACGTTTCAGTATCTCGCTCGAGAGTTGACCATGGCCAGTCTGCCCTTCCCATTTGACTTTGAGAGGAGCATCGACGACTGGGTGTTCATGTGTTTCTTTGTCGGAAATGATTTTCTCCCTCACCTGCCGTCCTTGGAAATCAGGTCCCAACTGCCGTTCTCGTAATCCATCCGTGTCTGTGAAGATTCAAAAGTCACAACGAATTTCATACATGGTGCTGTTCCATCACCTTCCAGAGAGGGGGCGATAGATCGCCTGGTCCGGATCTACAAAGACGTGGTGCACAAAACCGGAGTAAGTGTGGTCCCAGCCGGCAGTGTGGCCTCCTGGCTGCCGTGCATGCTGGGAAATGTCGCCAAATTGCAGGGCTCTGGTGACAGCTCCGTGTGTGCGTGTAGGGCTACCTGACGGAGAACGGCTTCGTCAACCTGGCGCGCGTCGAGATGATCATGCAGGCCGTGGGCGTGGCCGAGGACAACATCTTCAAAAAGCGCAGAGAAGACGATGCAAGACATGTTTTCAACTTTAAAAACATGACAAGTCACACTTGAGCGATCGGGTTGATTCAAACATTTTTTTCCTCCTCTCTTTTAGGAGTGCTTTAAAAGAAGGATGAAAGAGAAACGACAAAGGATGAAGGCAAGTGACTTGGACTCAGTCATCACGACAATATTCAACCCTTTTTTTTTTTAAACTGAGCACAGAGGGAGCAGCAAGGCCCCGCCTACCTCACCGGGGGCCAGTTCGCCCCTCACGCGCTGGGCAGAGGACTCCAGCCGGACGCCGTGGAGAACGCTCGCCACCAAGCCTACGGCATGAGGATGCAGTCCAATAGGGTGTGTCCTCAAAACTCACAAACTCGCTTGAGTCTCCGTCCTTGCTGCGTGTTTTCAGTGTGTGTGTGTGTGTTGTTCAGGACGCTGCTCAGTCCCTGAAGGCCATGATGAGGAACGGGGGCGGCGGCAACGTGAGTTTGAAATGTGCCGGAATGAACACGCGTTATTGACAAGTGTCAAGGAACAGCATATTTCTGACGGACTGGCAGCAACAAATGAAAACTAAAGATACAAAAAAATACAACTGCACTTTACGCTGACTGTCGTCGTATTTGGTGGGAGCGCCGCACCTTTTTCTTTTCAATGAGCTGGCCCCATCTTGGGATAAGACAATGACCCCTCAAGACCGTTGTCCAGTTTACTGCATTCTATTGTGTTTGCCGTCATTGCAGCTAGCTTTGGAAATGGATGCAACAATTTTTTTCCTTTATGTATATTTTCATATTAGCCAAGGGGGAGGGGATTTCAAATCAGCAGTCGGAAAACAAATCAGGTTATTTTTTTTTAGTTCATGTGGGCCAGTCTTTGATAGTGTCGTAAGACTAGTGAATAGTCATCAATGACCGTTTGTTTATTTGTCGTGTTGATTTGTGGCGTCAGCAGTTTCCAGGCCCCAGCGACGACAGCAACAGCCACGGCGTGAAGAGGAAAGCAGACAGCGACGACGAGCCTGAACCGGAAGACAACGTCAGGTAGGTGCAGTGGGTCGGCATGCAGAGTCAACGGAACACTTGACTGTTGAAGGAGCAGACAGGAGTCTATACACACACACACACACAATTAAAATGGAAAGCAGTCAATTCCTGTGTGACGCGCTTAACAAATCTCCTAAATCCGCCAGAATGATTTGGTATTCATGGCGCGTTCGCCTTCAGGAGGCGGCGCTCCCGGCAGGCCGCGCCAGGCCTCTGCGGTGGCACAGATGCCGCGCGGCCTCCATTATTTGAATTTCCCAAGGTGTCAAAAGCGATAAAAGAATTCCGGTCACGCAGGGAGTGGAGGCATCTTAGAATGGAAGCCATTTGATTGACGCGCCGTTGGCAGGTTGTGGGAGGACGGCTGGAAGCAGCGCTACTACAAGACCAAATTTGACGTGGACGTTTCTGACGAAGGCTTCAGGCAGAAGGTGGTCCAGTCGTACGTGGAGGGCCTGTGCTGGGTGCTGCGCTACTACTATCAGGTGAGACGCTGCACCCGCCAGCAAACTTCCATTTGGTTCGCAATAGGGTATCCCCCAATCAAGATTTCTTAAAATCACAAGTGTTTTCAAATGTCAAAAAGTCGTAAGAGGCGCCGTCTTTCCTTGCGCAGAGGTGGATCAGCCTGGGGAGGAAGGGTGAGGAGAATCAAGGGTAGGGGTGGGGGGGGGGGTTCTTCACATGCTCAGCAATCTAATGCTGGTCTCAGCGGGCCGCTCTGAATTGATTAAAAGGTCCTCGGCAGACGGGACGTGTCTGCGCGGCGCTGCCGCGCATTCACGGTGCCACCGCCGACAGCGTTAGCATCACGTGCGGATCGCCAAGTGACCCGCGCGGGGGAGGAAGGAGGGGAACGAGGGCTTCAGCCAAAACACTGAAGACGTGTTTCACACTTTGCTCCCGAAATCACTTTTGATGAGGACCTTCTATTTGTTTTACGTCTATTGCGGGGAGCTCAAACGGGCTGCCGCCATTTGAGAGCTGCAATTTGACACGCTTTCTTTCACATCCTAAAATAATAAGGGGGGGGGGAGTGTTGGCAGAGAACTCAATTGAACTCGTTATCTTTGTGCTTCATAAACGGTGTTTTGCATCTCTGTGGGGTTTTGGTTAAATGTTTGATAAAAGTCAATGTAAATATGCAAAACGCGGTTGAAACGGTGAAGCGGAAATGTTTGTGTTGGTCTACTTTTCGACCCGTCGATGTGCTTGCAGGGCTGCGCCTCGTGGAAGTGGTACTTCCCCTTTCACTACGCCCCCTTCGCTTCAGACTTCCAGGACATTCAAGGAATGTTCAGTGACTTTGAGAGAGGAACCAAGCCGGTAAGCGAAACATCGATTGATGACACCCGGATGAAGGCAGTCTGAAATTGCTTGCGCCTGTGCACAGTTCAAGCCCCTGGAGCAGCTGATGGGGGTGTTTCCTGCCGCCAGCGGCAACTTCCTGCCAGAAACGTGGCGGAACTTGATGATGAGTCCGGTGAGTGTGCCGCGCGTTTCAGTGCGAGGGTCCGCAGAGTCTCTTTTCATTTCGAGAAAGGTGGACAGCAAAGGATGACAATGAAAGCAGATTTATTGAATGGACTCCGTGCTCATCAAAAATGTTAATTCCATGGCATAGTCAAGGATTTATATATTTTGTTGATGCTTTATATGGCCACAAAATACAGAAGAATCTAATTTCAGTTTCTTTTAAAAAAATGAATGAGAAGACATTGGCTTTGCACACAAAAAAATAGTAGAGCCTCGGTTGTCATTCACCTTTTTTTTTTTTTTTTTTTTTTTTTTTTTTTTTTGCTTTGGATTTTAGATTAGAAGATGAAAAAAAAGAGCAGTTAAGGGACTGTAATGCCCTAGCATGTGGGCAAGGAGAGCCACAGTTGCCGGGACAAACAGGCAATCACCCACATGCAAAATACACTGCTCCTGATATAGTTCACTAGGCCACGCCCCTTGAAGGAACACACCCACACATACAATCATACTTTACATAATTACATATGATAAAACTAGTTTCTTTTCATTCTCATCTTTTTTTACAAGCTTTGTCACAAACCAATAAAATCGAGCTCCCACTATATACTGTCTAAGGATGGTGCCCATATAGAAGTGTAGGGAATAAATATTTGTTGTCATTTATTGATCATTGACAGAGATGTTTCTATCAAGTTCCTTTTAAATGAGTTGAGTTGTAAAAAGAATGAAGACTGATGGAGCGCCTCTATTTTGTAAGTCAGTGTATAAGGAAAGTGTTGTTGTGACACAGGACTCTTCCATCATCGACTTCTACCCTGACGACTTTGCGATTGACCTGAACGGGAAAAAGTACGCATGGCAAGGTGAGACATCCGCCGCCCGCTTCCCGGCTACTCATTGTGTAGCTCCGCTGACTCTTTTTTTTCCCGGTGCGCTTCTGTTTCCTCCTTGAAGGCGTGGCCTTGTTGCCGTTTGTGGATGAGCGGCGTCTGTGGGCCGCGCTGGCCGACGTCTATCCCGACCTCACGTCCGAAGAAGGTCAGTCGCATTTTGGCGCCCCTTATTGCACCTCGCATTTGAACACACATTTTCTCATCCTTGTGAAGCCACTTCCATTCATCAGAGTTGTTTTTGTTCTGTGACCTTTTTTTCCTCATAGTACATTGGATGTGTGCAACATAGAGTAGTGGCTCAAGAAACAAGCGACTTGACTGAAGAGTTTTTTTTTTTTTTTTAAATAGGAGCCGTCAACTTATTGATTTGCTTTGGCATGCGAGTGCAGATGTGAGATGCGCGTGTAGGGTGGCACTGAACACTTTACAATAAGCAGAAATTGGGCAAATCGTGAACTGTTCATCAAAAAGAAGCTTTAAGCGGTTTAAGTCCACTCCCAGTTGAACTTGACTGTCAAACTAAACAAAAAATAGTTCCACCTTGTGTGAACAACTGCCGAAAGAAAAGCCCTGCTGTCCTAATGCTAATGCTGGTGAGCATCCATATTGCAGTGCTTCAACCATTGAAGCAGTCGATTGACCACTAATAGTTCAGTATCATGTAGGCAGACAATATAAAACTCCATGGTCATATCTTCTTTATCATCCACATACAATGATTGATAATGCCGTTCTGATGAGCTCCGAGAGGAGATGTTTATTACATTCTCCTCAAGACCTCCACCGCTGTGATGTGGTTGGCTGCTGCAAGGACGCAAGCACATTCGTGGTATTTTGTAATTAATTCAACGGGTGTTGACGTTCCAATGATGTTGACGTTCCAGTGAGGAGAAACAGTCTGGGAAGCGACTTGGTGTTTGTCGGCAAGTCTCACCCACTCTCGGACTTCATCCAGGAACTCTACCGTGCACAATGCAATGAGGTAACGCCAACATATGTCAGGCTTGAAAAAAAAGAACAAAAAATATGTGTGTGGCGCTCGCATCGACCGGGCAGATGATGTTGCCGTTGTCTTTCAGCCCACTGAGGTGCCTGCAGAGCTCTGCCATGGAATCCAAGGTATATTATCTCTTGATGACGACCCTATCCTACCAGATAAGTAAGGACCACTTGCTCATGCTCCCTCCCGCACATTCCCGGTCAGAAGGCGAGCCGTCCTCCTGTCTTGAGCCACTCGCACGCTCACTGGCCTTCGACCTTTTTGTCCCTCAGGATGGTGAGCTCGCCCATCCCCATGCTGCGTGACATCGGGCAGAACAGTGCCATCGGGTGAGAACTTCATGGCCTTCGACTTGTTTCCGTCACTGTAGCTCCAGTACAGCGCCGATTTTTTTTTTTTTTTAATTACAGTGGTGCCTTGACCACCATCGGCATGACTCAAAATCCTTGTAATCCGTCCAAGCCCCTCAGAAAATACCACCAGAAATGTTTTGGAGCATTTTCTATTGCAAGGAAAATATCACCGCGCACAATTGCACTTTATGGAAATCGTCATCACAAAACGTCATGGACTGTAAAGAATGAAACGGGGCCTTCTGATTTCATCCATGCAATCAATTTTGCGTTGTCTGTCGTGCCTGTCTTGGCCACCAGGGAGCATTATAACACATTGAGATACCAAATAGATTTCATGGGACAGTCACAAGCTTCATGACAGTTTGTCATCTATGCAGAGGATAAAGAATATATGCACGCATGCACTGTGATATCATGTGTCTGCATGTGTTGCTACGCTTTGTGTTCAAATATAAGTTAAAGGCTTATAAAAACAATATCGGCGCTCGTTTCGTCAGCCTCTTGATGGCGTTTCCAATTATGTGTTCGCATGAAGCTAGCCAACTTTCACTCAGTAAGGGTATCTGTTTTTCTTAAATACACAAAGTTTAATTGTCGTTATATTACGTATGATAGTCCACTCCTTGAAAACAAAATTTGGTTCCATTGTAATCGAACACATTTGTGTTCTGTCTTGCAGAGTGAAGTTCAAGGATCCCCAGTTTGCCGAGGGTTTTGTGTTCAAAGCTGTTCTCCTTCCCGGAGCAAAGTTAGTAACACTTTCACATGTAATATTTCCGATTGAAATGTCAGTGTCGTTTGGTACTTTTATTGCCTAGTGTGACAATGCACTGTCTTGATTTTGTGTGCGTGGCCTTCAGGCTTCCCACTAACGTGCTGAAGCCGGAGGACTGGGATAGGCGGGAGAATCAGCCGTGGAGACCTCAGCTTGGCTTCAACCCCAACAGGCAGCAGGCTCACTTGGACCATTCGGGCTTCCGGGCTTTAGGGTGAGTTTTTCTTGACGGACACCACCTGGAAATATCGGTCAAATATGAAATATGAAATGACTTGTGCTACACGGCACCGCTGCTAAGTTACGCAAATCCTACATGCCAAATGTAATGCAAAGGGTTTCATTACACAGTCAAACGTTGCCAGTGTGAGCTTTGCTATGCGTCTGTATAGCCCTTTTGAAAATGTGTAAATGTTTGTCCACCCCCCACAACACCCCCTCCCACACACACACATACACACACACTGGCCATTAAGCAGCCATGCTTGATTATGAGCTCCACTTCCTCCTCCACACGTCCACATTATCATTAAGAAACGGCAATAATTGAACATCTGGCAACCCCCGAAGGCGCCGTGTTTGGAATTCATAATGAGCACCCCCCCCCCCCAAAAAAAAAATTCTCCCCCAAAGTAGAGCATGAATTTGCCAGACTGCAGAAAGCATGTTTGACATCCTCTCGTTCTTCTTGCAGTCACTCGCTCAGAAACCAACATGGTGGGCAGTACAGCAATGCCCCACCGCCCAACAACTACCAACAGCAAGGAAACTACCGCTCACCCCGCACCGGCCATCATCAGGCCTTCCAACGTAAGAGAGACACACACAACCACACACACTTATACACACACACACTCTGCAGTCACAAGTTGGGGTTTAGGTCCAAAATGTTGTGGCAAGCAGGCTTTGGCCCTCCTTCCAAAAGTTACATCAACATGTCAATGGCAAAATACACATGCAATAAGTTTTTAAAAAATCCTATCATCGAAAACGTTTTTTTTTTTTTTTTTACCCATCCCACATTCTTTGAACACATTTAAACATGTTCAACTCAATGAAACTTCTTGAAACACAAAAGTGTTTCTCAGTACCTGTTCTGCAAATAAAGGCAAAACGTTGCTCGCCTCAAGCTTTTTGATTGGTCACTCCCAGGTGAGGTTTACTGGGAAAGTGACACTCAAAACACAGATTAAAGATTTCAGCGACAAAATGTTCCACCAAGCCATATTTATTTTAACCCTGGAGAACCCACGGGGTCAAATTTGGCCCCTATAAATTCTGCTACTCAAATGCTCCCCTTAAATCCCAAAGGGTCAAATTTGGCCATAATCGTAAATTAGGATTAAAGCAATACATTTTTTAACAAACATATAATTTGGTGTTCAGTGAACATATAGGTGTCATTTAATGTATAATTCATCATTTTCCAAAGAAGAAAAGGGTTCTTGGGTTCTCCAGGGTTAATTAATGAGCTTGCTAGCCTCATGCTAACATAGAAAGAGAACTGCCATTGACAAGCTAACTTGTGATTCCAGCCTTCAAACAATTGCTCGTTTAACCCTTTCATGCGCCATGTAACCCGATCACATGATAGGCTGCCCACTATCGTAACCGCTGTCCCTGAAAGGGTTAATACGCAACGCGCTTCATTGACCCCGCCGCACCCCTGTAAGATTCCTTCTGACACGCATGCTCTTCTAAAGACGGCCACTTTTGAATGGCAACAAAATGAAGTGAATAACTCGATGCAATAATTGCGCTGACTGCGCGCCCCATTCACGAGTCAAAGCGACGTTGCCACACGTGGCGTCTCCTAATCACCTCGCCATCCTCGCCACCGCGCTCAGACTTTGATGTGTCAATTTGCAAGTCGATGAAGCCTGTAGTGTGTGCGGGGGTGGGGGGGTGGATAGCCAGCTCCTCTGCTGCTTCTCCACGGAAGGATGCAAATGACCCTCTTTTGGCTCCTCACAGTTTTTGTTTGGATGTCCAATGCCACTGTGAGACCCCCGCGTAACATTTTTTTTCATACATTCCGAGTGAGAAATTCCATTTCATTAGCAGCTCATTTTACCCCATAAATGTTTAATGGCTGAGTTTCAGTTCGTGACGGTGCGGCATTTAAACTTAAAGGGTCACACACAAAATGGCGGCACTACTTAACGAATAACGTTTTCACTGTGTTATGATTTTTTTTAATGTTGTGGATAGACACGACTCTGACGCAGTTACATCATCGCTGTCACATAATTGCGACTTGCTGGAACGACATCAGCCGATGAACCTTCTGGAGTAAATATTGAACAAGTAAATCAGTTATAAAGTCGAGATGCTCGATAGCAATTAGCATTTTCAGACTGATGCTAGCACAAGATTTTACTCTGGAGTACTCACCAAACTTTTAAAACCGTGGTCTACTTTGAAACCGCTAAAGTCTCATTGAAAAGTATCACAAAATGACCACGTGCGCGGAAGTGACACATGCTGACTTGCGAGGGGATGTTGCCGCAAAGCATTATGGGTCTCCCTGCACAAACAGTCTGAAGGACCTTGAAAGCCAAGTTAAGTTTCCCCCTTTTGACGGCGCGTCCACCCCCCGCCGAGAGGCCGGCAGTGGGTCTTTGTGCGCGGGTCGTCCCGCCGTTTTGTGTCCGCGGAGCAGCTGCGCTCGAGCTCTGCTGGTGGCCATTGTGGAGCTCAAGCTACAAACTAACAACTCCGCCCAACCTCTGCCCCTGTCGCACTGAGAAAATGCAAGTCAATTCTTTTCGGCCATCGCGTCCTTTTGCACTTTGTCCACGTTACAGCAAGGCCAGCGGATGTGAGCATATTTGGTTGAATTGGCGTTGAATGAAGTGTTTGCCTTAGCAAACTTTTATCGAGCCATAGCGCTTATTGTCTAGCAAATGTTTTATTGTGATTTAACCTTTTGAGGGACAGCGGTTACTAAAGTGGACAGCTAATCATATTATCAGGTTGCACTCGAACCACCACTCAGCCCACCTAGCTAGCGTCAATCGCTAGTAGCCTCCTTTAGCCGTTTGCGCATTTATCTTTACCCTTAGGATCCGGTCATCTGAGAATACCGTATTGGCCCGAATATAAGACGGTGTTTTATGCATTGAAGTAAGACTGAAAAAGTGGTGGTCGTCTTATATTCGGGGTCTAGACATTATACCCATTCACGACGCTAGATGGCGACAGATATTGAAGCGAATGCTGAACTTGACTCCCCAGGCCAAAGTGAACCCCTACCATGAAGAATAAAAATAAAAATAGCGGTAAGAAGGAAAAGAGAAGAAAATAATAGAAGAGATAACAGAAAATGGAGAAACGTAGTGACAATCTGGAGAAAAGTGGGTCGAAGATCGGCCAGGTTAACCAGCAGCTGAGGAGAAGTTATGATGTCATTTACATTTCAAAAACCAGAAGCCATTCATTGACGGATGTGATTGCACTTTAGATTTGAATGAGGCAAAATAATATTCTTTTTCTCTCAAATATATTGTTATAATCATTTGTTTTAGATGTACTGTAATTATTTTCTGTATAAAAATTAATTTGGTGTTCAAAAAGTCTTTTTTTCAAACTTGAGCCTTGAAAAAGAGGGGGTCGTCTTATAATCAGGGCCGTTTTATATTCAGGCCAATACGGTACTTACCGTCGAGAGGCTGGAGTTCCGAGGTTTTGGACCATTTTAAGTTCATGTCTAGAATGGATAGATTGCCGATTTGAAAGGTTTGTTGATTTAAGAGATAATAGATTAGTCGTCGATTGTTGCACCGCTAGTTGCCGGCAAAGATGGAGATGCAGTATTATGAATGGCAACGGGTAAGTTACATTCTGGCATCCCGGTCAAACAGCATGACATTCTTCTGCACTGTCACTCTATGTCGCTGGCATAGATAGACGAACAAAGTTACATTTGCAGTGACTCATTTTCGGACCAAATTGCAAATTTCGGCTTCATCTCGGAACAGTTTGTGTTCGGCGTTGACTGCATCGCGGACATCTGCAAACAGAACGTCCCCTCCCCACCAAAAAAAGCGCCTCTGTGTTTTTGTTTGAGCTGAGTCAAATAGTCGGCGTCGAAAATTGAAAAGGGGCGTTTAGTTGCCGAGCGGCGCGTAATCCGTCCCTAATGCAGTGGCCAGTGCGCGCTTGTCGGGGATTGGAAGGCGTAATCCTTTTGTTGGCCTTTGTGCGCGTACACGGGAGGCCCAGACGTGCTCAGATCATGGCTAATTAAAGAGATTGACAGGTGTCCACTTGTCATTCCCTCTCTTTTGAGGCGGGCCGGCGCCTTGTGGCGTTCTAATTGCGAGCCGACTGGGTGGTCCACTTGAGCCGCGTTGGTGGAAGAGATCATCAAACGGGAAAAGTCGGACCACAATAACGGCGGGGGCCGAGCGTGGCGCCGCCGCTCGGCCCGCTTGACGCCAAATCTGCCCCGGCGCCAATATTTCCTACTTGACCTCCGATTCGAGCCCTTTTTCCTTTCTCAAAAGATGTGACAAATGTAACCAAAACCGAGAGTTATTAGTTGAAAATTCCATGTGCCCCCCCCCCCCCAAAAAAAATCTGATTTTAATCGATCCTCCCCCGGCGAAATGCAGCTCCTGCGTCACAGGCTTGAACTTCCACAAAAAATAGTACAACCCCCAAAAACCTTGACGGTGTAAAAATAAGCCCTTCCTTTCGAAACACAAAAAAGTCTCAGCGCACCCAAATTGCAAGTGAACGGAAAATCCCCCCTTTTGGTTTTGAAGGACCCGTTTGCCCCCCTTTCCAGTTGTTCAAAAATGACCAAAATTCAGCTCTCGTGTCATGAAATTCGGGGTACGTCTTTCATAAGAGGCCACGACAAAATCTCAAGGCTCCGTGAATGAAATTGACCAAAAAGTCTGCCTTGTTGGACTTGAATTTTGACAAACGGTTATGAAGGAATTTGGCCAAATACGCTCCTTGGGGGATGTGCCGCAGGCTTTTCTCGCTCGCACGGCCTCTGGCGTCAATGTTTGTTATTATTTTGAGGATGAACCACGAAAAAGGAGGCACCGGGGGCCCCTTGATTGCTTCTTAGAGCTTTATTAGTTTAGTTGTCGTTTCAAACTTGTGCGATTTTTTTGGTCAATATTTCGAACATGAAACCGTTTTTCTTTGTGTGAGGATCAGCTCCCTAACATTTAATGATTTTTTTTTTTTTTTAAAAAGGATTTGTGGGCATGTCACATGATGTCCACGGAGGTGCCTACTTCCTGGCGTGCAGGTGGACTGGCTAAACAAGGGCAGCTGGTCATCACCATGGCAACTGCAAGAAGCCTTTGGATACTTTTTCTTTTTTTCCCCCCCATCTCTCAAGTGGCTCTTTGTGAAGGCTGCGCCACTATGGAAGCGAACCACTTGAGGAGTCCACAATGCTGATGGCTCAATGCTTTTTCTTTTTTCTTTTCTTTTCTTTTTTTCCATTTGCTCAACAAAACATGCAAATGTCGCCACCGGCCCTTCCAAGCTCACAAAACCTTGATTTGATCTCCGCTAATGTCGCGCATCGGGTCTGTCGTGGCAGCCCGGGTTGTGCGGACGCGGCCCGTTGTGACGCCTCCTTTTGTTGTGTGCAGATTCCAAATCGGGGGGCCAGTTGGGAACACCGCCGTCCTTCCATCACCAGCCACACTTTCCACGGTGAGTCCACTTTTTGGGACCATTTCAAAACCCACCTGGGCCCGGACCGGAGCCCTGCGAAAAGTTATTTGAGCATTTATTCGACAGCCAGTTTGAGGTCCATCTAATAGCATTCAGTTTGTCCTCACTAGTAAGACAATTCAGGAAACTTATAGGTTAACGATCTTACTATTTTTTTTTCCACTACTAGTGATGACAAAGAGCCTACTAGTGCATGGATCTTAACGCTTTCACCCACCCTGTAACCTGACAACATGATGAATTTTCCAGTCTGAAATGTTTTTCCACAGTGTTACTAGTTTGATATTTATGCTCACGGGTCGTACAGCTGCTTGTTATTAGTGAGGCATAACTGCAAGTTAACATCTAGTGCACATGTGTCAAACTCAAGACCCGGGGTGCCAGATCTGGCCCGCCACATCATTTTATGTGGCCCGCAAAAGCAGATCAAACATGTCACCTTCCATGATGATTTCGAAAATGTCGAACAAAATTTTTTAATTCTCATATGTAATAAAGAAGAGAGATATGGGAAGCATTTTTTGTTGCCAAACCCCTCATGATAGTAACTTAAAAAAAAGTTGATTCAACAGTTATTCTTGACTTCTTTATATAGTTTCAGTCAAAACAGCCCTGAAAAGGAAACGGTAACTAAAACGTGGCCCGCGCCACAAATGAGTTTGCCACCCCTGATCTAGTGCTTCACAAAGAGTACTAGTAGCGTGCTGGTCTACTAGTGCAGAATTTCGCCTGATGAGTAACGTAGCTGTTCTACTAGTCTGCTAACGTTATCCTCCAAGTGGGCATAATGTCATAAAGTTGGGGAAAAAAAACATTAGTAAGACGAGTGTGCTAGTCATTCAACTTGTGAGCTTCACCACCACAACAATGCAGACGAGTATGGATACTAGTACCCGAGTCTTAACCTGGATCCAAAGGCTAAAGATCAATGCTCAAATGGCTAAAGGAGGCTACTAGCGATTGACGCTAGCTAGGTAGTTTCAAAATTACCGGTGGCATTTTTTTTTCCCCAACATACTTGGCAATAATGCCAATTCAGTTTCTCAGGCGAGATTTTGAAGTGGGCGTGATGTTTGGGTTTGCAGGCACCAACAGCAGCAGCAGCAGCAGCAGCAGCAGCAGGGGTACCACGGGAGGGGCGGCGGCGCTCACGGCTGGGACCGGGCCATGCAGTCGCAGCGGGCGGCGTACCAACACAGCGCCAACCGTGGCGGCGGGCCTGGGCCCAGCGGCTACCAGCAGCGCTTCCACCAGCAAAGAAGCGACTGGCGCGAACAGCGGGATGAGCGCGGACAGCAGTACCAGGTACCAAAATGCACTCTGCCCGGAATGCTCGTCCCCTCACTAGTTTCTCTTGATGGGTTCAACTTTAGCAACTAAATTGCAATTTCTTTATTGTGCATCAACTGTCACTCGGAACCAATCTCATTATTGGACTACTAATAATATAAATGCATGTGACTCAGACTCATGTAATCATTTTGATTGTGAATATGGAGTTGGCCCGTGAATTTCAGGTTGCATGTTGAGACCGAATTTACGTGATGGTGAAGAAGATTATAACAAGTTTTGTCTTCCTACTCTTGTTTTGGGAAGGGGGGGGGCCGCCCCAAAAAGTTCAGTCTTCTTACCCCCCCCCCCCCAAAAAAAATCTATAAACACACACATCTTCTGTTTTTAACATTTGGGAGAGTGTCATACTTTTTATATCATTATGGGTTTGTATTTCATATTTGGTCCTTTTAGTTCATGAAAAGTCATCTCTGCCACAGGAGTGCAAAACGTGGAAGAAAAAAATCATTCAGAGTATCCATTGGGGGGAAAAAAAAGTCTCATATCGTGGTACTTGGTTGATTTTGCTGCTCAGATGAAACTTTGAAGCCCTGGCGGAGGTCCCCGTGCAAATCAATCTTATTTTGTACATTAACTTCCTTGCTTGCTGATGTAGTTTTGCATTTTCAGGCATTGGACAGCCTCCCAATTTTTGTTGTTGTCATCTTTTGTTTGTTATTGTTTTCAAATAAATGCCCTGTGTTTAATTTTTAGGCCCACAGCAGCTCCAACAGAGGAAGTTACCCTGCACCACCGCCATCCAGAAGATACGTGTGGAAATGAATTTTTTGTTTTTGTTTTTGTTTTTTTAAATCCTTGTCCTCTTGTAACATGAGTTTCCCCCCCCCCCTTTATCTTCTGCTTGGAAGTAAAAGCTAATTAGAATTTTTAAACACAGTCAATGTTGTAGACCTTTGAGAGATTCTCCAACGTCGCCTTTTACAACTTGTCCAATAAAAGAATAAGTCATGTGGAAAACTTTAATTTCATCCGAAACCTCAAAATGTGTTTTCATGATTTAGAATTGAGTTTTGTAATTTCATTTAGAGTCGGTTGTCTACAATAAAGAATGGATGGCGAGCTAAAAATTCAAATATTTATTGACAATCGCAACGAACTACAAAGAACATTTAATCTTGAAAGCCGAAATAATTCAAGAGTCTGGAATCTTCTCACGTTATCAAGGCAGCCCAAACTTTGCCTCCAAGTCTGTCTTTTATATATACATAAAATGTTAATCCATCCATTCACCCACCCGTGATCTGAAGCGCTTTATATCAAATGAAAACTTGCAGTGTCCTCAGTCCGGTTCTGTCCTACCAAGTTCTGCCGTAGAGCAAAGTGGATCCCACCGAGGAGCCGAGCACGCCACCGGCGTAGTCGAGCAGCGCCGTGTCCGTGTGCGAGCGGCCCCCTTTGCTCTCCCGGTGCTCCCGGCCCTCCGGCTCCTCCCGAGCATCTCGCTCCAGCTGCTGGCTGGCGGTCGTCTTGGCCTCCTCCGCCGCCGGCTCGGAGTCGCCTCGGCCGGGCTTGGCGAGCACCGCGGAGGGGCGGCGGGCGGACGGGCACAGGCCGCCCGCGTCGTGCTGCAGCTGGGCCGCTTTGTCCTTGAGCTGCCGCTTGAGTTTGTAGCGGTGGTTCTGGAACCAAATTTTGACCTGGTTGGGGCTGAGGTGGATGAGGCCGGCCAGGTGCTCCCTCTCGGGGGCCGACAGGTACTTCTGCTGCTTGAAGCGGCGCTCCAGCTCGAATACTTGCGCCTGCGAAAAGAGCACCCGACGCTTCCTCCGCGGGGCCGCGGACAAGGCCGCCTTGGCGCCGCCGTCCAAGGCCGACAGGCCGCCCGGCATCCCGCCGCAGGAGCCCATCAGCCGGGAAACTGGAAAGCGACAACGCACGTGGTCGTGCGAAAAAGTCAAGATCCGCGTGATGTTATTGCAAGATTTCGACAATTAATTGCCCAGCAAAGCATTGAAGGGGGAGAACATGTATCATCGATATTTATTTATTCAAACACGAACAACACGGATCGACTCAAAGGGCCGATCAAAATAATTCAAAAATCTACAATGATTCCACGTATCTTTTTAAATATATCTTTCAGCTGGGAGTATGAAATTATACTAAAACTCAAATTACGACTCGGTTTGAAGTACAATATTACAGTATTTCCTTTTTATGCAACGTAATTTGTCCTATAACCGTAAGTTAAACAAATTCACTACAACGCAGCGAATTGAAACGAAAACGGATTTGTGTCGTAAGAAATTTGACAACTAAAAAGGACTGACATTAAATTTGGGAATAAAGCCGAAAAATGTTGCTGAAATATTGTACGAAATTTGTGTCGTAATGTGAGTGAATGCGGCAACAATTAAGTAACTCACATTTCAGCATTTTCAGTTTTTTTAAACGCCCTCGATGTTGAAGTCTGGTTCGATCACAAAACGATCACCAAATTGCCCATAAGCAAACTGAAAGTAATCAAAGAACCTACGAGATTTTTTGCTTGTTTTTTTACGGGGGAAAATGTAAACAAAACATTTTTCCCTGAAATTTTTTAACATTTTAGTAAGGCATTTTTCAATATTTGTGAACGAACGAATCCTCAGCTCTTGAAAATCACGAAAGATGAATGAAAGTAAGTTTTTGTGACTGCTGAAAATAGTCCGCTTGTTCTTTTCAATACCCAACAATAGTTCTCGAATCTAAATCATGGAAACTAAATATTAATATTCGTAAAAGTGAAAAAAATAGAAAATTAATCGACCTTTGGGTCCTTTGGTCACTTTCAGTTTTGAGTCTTTCCAACTTGTAATCATTTGTCCGTCAAATTAAAGTTGGGTTATTTTTGTGATGCAATTTTAAGCGTGGTTTGTGGATCCGTTTTGCCGTGTCGTCTTCATTTGAAAACAACAAAAAATGCATGAACTGGGAGTAAGTCTCCCGCAATGAATCCCCTCACGCTCATAGTATTTAAAAGGAGTTGCAGTTTGAGTCTCAATCGTATGTGGCAAAGTGGATTGAAATGAACTGAACTAACTTGGTGCGTATCTTGTTTCGGGGCCGCCGTACCAGGCCGCAGCGGTAGGGGCAACACCCCTCAGCGTCTCCTGATAGGCCGGCATCTCCCCGCCGCCTCCACAGAACCCCCCGATCGACCCCGAGAAGGGCGGCACGGCGGCGGCGACGGTGCTGTAGGCCACGGAAGATGCGGAGGAAGTGGACAGGTGCTGTTGCTGCTGCTGATGATGGTGATGCTGCTCCTGCTGGTGATGATGGTGGTGGTGATGGTTGTGCTGCTGCTGGTACCGGTACAGGCTGGTCGGGCTGGGCTCCTGAACGGCGGCGCTGCCACCGAACCTCCGGTAAACGTCGTCCATGGGGCTGTGCTGCAGGATGTCAGTGACCGAGAAGGGGGTGGAGTGTCTCGGGGGGCTCAGGGACATGCTGGACGCGAGGTCGCCTCCCTCCCTCCCACCACCTCGTCCCTCCTGTTGCACGATGAGACCGGGACGTGCTGCATGCGAGACCTTATCCCACCCGTGGAGGGTGGAGGGGGCGGAGCGACGGCGCTGATTGACAGCTTCGACTTGAACGCGCATTCCTCAGCAACTTGACATGCAGGTGAGTCAGCTAAGCTAATTTGTGTTCGATTTGTGTGTGTGTGTGTGTGTGTGTTGAAGCTCATTTAATAATGTGAATAGAAAAACAAGTAGTTCCAACTCCAACAAATCTCAGTTTAATTTATTTACAAATATGTTTTCGACACATTTAAAAAATGTTGTCGTCTGAACAAGAAGTCATTTTTCCGTATCTACGTCATAATTAGATGCCTTACATTTTCTATAGCTTGAAAAAAAAATGGGACGGTTGACAGAAAGTGTTGCCGTGTCCAAAATTGTTCTTGTAGCTCCTCCTACATCCGGTCTTTTACCTGATGACTTCCTGCCTGCGGAGAAGGTTTGCTCGTCTTCCTTTCATTTCCTCAAGCATTTGAAAATGCGAATTGTGATGGTTAACTGAATCGCGAGTGTGTCATGACTGTCACTTGTGTATAAAATAACGTGTCAGTGTAGCCTTTATTCGAAAAAAAAATAGAATGGCCTTCAGGTGTAAAAAGCCTTAAGAGATGAGCTGAAATATCTGTTGGCAATGGAAGCAGCTTTATATAGTCTTTAAAACTAAAAATGATGATAGAGTTGATGAAGATATTAAATGGCCAATGGCAGACTTGAATATACTTGAATATTTGCAAGCCCCGATGCCACCACCCTCCCCTCCCACTTTTCACCTTCTCCCAGCAGCCAGTCGAATGGTCGCACTTTCATGCTCTCTCAATTCGGACCAATAACCTGAGTAGCATTCAAGAGTGGGAGACCACTGTAGTGGTGGTGGGAGGGCGGTCGGGGGGGGGGGGGGGTTGTAAGGACCCCCTCCACACCACCTGTCTCCAGCTGGGAGGCGGGGTCACTGTTTGGACACAATCAAGTCATCGTGTTCGTTTCGATTGATATTACAGCTGCGGTGGTTGTTGTTGTTGTTGTCCTTTGAAGTGCTGTCGAAATGAAGTTGAGTTGAGTTAAATTGTGTTAAGAGTCAATCTCCATCCGCGAGAGAGCCATTTTGTCGTGTTGTGGAAATGTGTAGTGTAGTAGGACGTATTCCCTAAGGGTGTCCATTCAAGTTGGGTCCCCGAGAGCCTCTTTACAGCCTGTTTTAGATGATTCCCTCCTCCAAATACACCTGATTCAAGCCACGCCCCCAAACCAAAACAGACTTACGGAGTCGTCAGTCTTTGCATAAATTATCTGACTGACGGAGTCGTTTTCTGAACCTTCTTCCTCTGCAACCTGCTTGGCCATGTGACCTGGCCTCCGTGTAACCATGGTAACGGCAACCAACATCTTTGTTGCCACTCCGCAGCCATGCGCTCACGCGGGGGCAGAGCCCATCTGCCAGTCCCACTTGCCGACTAGCTGTGAGACAAACCACTGAGTGGTCGCCAGTCAAATGTCAACAAAGGAATGGAGAGGAAACAGATGGCGTGATGTCGTGATATCATTTCCTGTTTGGCCGCTGAGTTGTAATTATTATTATTTACTTGGGTGTCTTCAAAGGCGCTTATAAATAAAATCTATTATTATATTATATTATTATTAACAATAACACCGGTCAACACGTTTTTACTCATTTTTCTTAAAATCATATAAAACTAAACGTTTCTTAATCCCCCCCCCCCTGGTTTCAAATCTGCCCTTGTTTTTTTCCCAGCAGCACATCAAGTTTTTATAATGATTGTAGTAATAGTAATAAGTGAAGTATGTATTAATATTTATGAATGAAAGGGATATGTTCAACAACAGGTGGATTTTTTTTTCTGCAGCGTCACAGCTATAAATAACAACGCGTTGTAGAATGCGTATTTCGAAAGCTTTTAGAGGTCAAACTTAAACATTCAAATGAAAAGAGCTCCAAAACTCAATGTGCGAAAAAAACAATCAAGACCATTTTTAGACCAGCCTCAAAAATCGTCTAGACTCGGATTCAAATTTGATTTGTGCGTGTGTGTGTGTGTGTGTGTGTGTGTGTGTGTGTGTGTGTGTGTGTGTGTGTGTGTGTTTTAATTCCACTTATTGTTATTTGGTCACTGTTGCTGACGACTGTGGAGTTTTGATGGCTTGGTGCTGCGTTTTCAAAGCGAGTCATTGGTCAAGGGGCTGCTGCCACCTTCCGTCAGTTCGGTAAACTGCATGTTTGTGTCGTGCAACTGAAAATACGAAAAACAATAATAAGGAGAATTATGACAGCATGAACGTAACTAAATGAATACGTTGCAATATTTGGTATGACTAACGGCACTTTTTTTCTTTCCTATCGCCCACATGCAATCACAACTGGATGAATCCTCGTGACGTTACAGGCCTACACAGTGAGTCTTTTCAGCGATTGTCTTTTTACAATCAACTTTTCTGAGTCTTCCCTCCTATAGTGTGTTGTATTTCTCTACGTTTACATAGCTAGACTTGCGCATAATTTATTTTAAATTTCAGTGATCATTTTCACAGCCACGTTTTTTTTTCATTTCCACTGTATATTTAATTTTCAAAGAAATGTCCATTGCTGTTGCTGATATTTCGTCTGCACTTTCTACTCACGTTCCTCCCATGAATTGGAGCGTGGAGGTTTGTTTGTTGATGTTGCTGCATTTGTCATTGTGTGTCTGTTAACATAACACGTTCTGACGCATTGTTCCGTGATCTTTAGAAAAAAAAAACACAAAACTACACTGTGCTCACTTCACGATTATTTGTCTTTATTTCAAAAGCAAATTGAGAGTCTCAATTCCCAACCGAGCATTAGGATGCGTGAATGCCTTCAATGTATTTGATTTCATCATGATATTGATCATGTAAGAAATGAAAGATATTTATGAGCTGAGATATGATCAAACGTTTCGGAGTCCTAATGATGGCTCATCTTTTCGTTTGGCCCAGCTCGCATGGAAAGTTTTTTTTGAGGCGGGGGTTGGGGGGGGGGGCTTCCTCACCCCCCACTGTCACCCCCAGTAAAGGCTGACTTCAACCATCCTCCCAACCCACGTACACATGTCGACCACAAAACATGCAACACAACACACATGACACAATAAGATTTTGCCCTCATCAAGAATTCTCATGGACAACATTAACATCTTAAAAGGTCAAATTTCAAGATGGGGTTTCTGTAGCATTTTGTTTAAAAAAAAACAAATGCCATTTTTATTTTAGGGATAGCTTTTACACATCACTCCACATCAAAAAGCAGCTTCACTTGAACATGCAAGGTCGGGTACATAATTGAAATGTGTTCAATTGAAACGCCAGTTGGGTCAGCAACCCTGATCGAATTACTTTTTTGTTCATCACATGAATACAAACATTTTTTTTAAGTACAAAACCGTCTCGATTGATACGTTGCGCAATATTAGAAATAATTTAGAAAAACACATTTACAGTAGACGTGAAATCTACTTTACAATCTGTCAACGTGAAATAAAACATGTTTTTTTATTCAGATTAAAAAATACGAAAAGAACAATGGAATGAAAAGAGTGCTTCAAGAGTGCTTGTATCCGATGACGTGTGCGCGCTCGCGCGGCTCAGGTCCAGTTGCCGTTCCAGCAGGTGAGCCTCGCGATGGCCCGCTGGCTTAGGTGGGCGTGGGCCCATAGCGGAAAGGCCAACCGGAGGTCGAGCAGGCCGCTGACCCGCTCGCTCGGTTTCCCGTCCCGCAGCACAACCGTCGGGATGGCAGTGGAGGCGAATCCGCGATGAGCTTGCCGCAGCGCCTCCAGGCTCCGCTCGGCGCGCTCGGCGCACTCCCGCTTCATCTTGTAGCGGTGGTTCTGGAACCAGATCTTCACCTGGTTGGGGGTCAGCCGGATGCGGCCGGCCAGGTGCTCCCTCTCGGGCGCGTTCAGGTAGCGCTGCTGCCGGAAGCGACGCTCCAGTTCCGACGTTTGCGCTTTGGAGAAGAGGACGCGACGCTTTTTACGGCCACCGACGTCGCGCGGCTCGTCCGGTGACGCGCCCGCACGCTCGTGCACTGCGGAGGACAAAGTCGCCGTCAAACGAACTGCGGTCATTCATCATCGAGTTCATTTGGCAATCAATCAATCGAATTGGAGCACATGCAAACAGAGCCGAGATTCGAACACCGAACTGCCTCAGAACCGGCAAGCGTGACTTGTCCGCCTACAGCTGACCATCATTTGTGTTGTAAATTTGCGCTCACGTGACAAGTTGAGGCGAGACTCGGCGCGGTTCTTCTCGGCCTCGGCCTTGGCGTCGGCCTCGTCTTCTTCCGGGTCTTCGGCACCCGAACCGCAGCACGTCCCCGCAGCGTCCGGCAGGTCCAGAATGTCCCGCACCAAGAAGCCGACGCGTCCCAAAGACATGGCGCGCGCGCGCGCGGGAAACATGACAAATAGCCGAAGAAGAAATTTGGAATGCGGGGAAAAGTTCCGAAGTACAATAATTTGTGTTTGTATTCTCCTACGGGTTCCTGTGTTTTCTTGTTCGAGAAGCGAGCATGGACTGCAGCGCAGACACGAGCACGCACGCACGCACAAACGAGAGGCGCGTGCTCGTTAAAAAGGCGCGAGGCCGAGGAGGTGGGTCAATGTCGTCACTCGGCCACTTCCGCTTGTTTTTTGACCAAATTTGGAAGGCAGGAGCCACCACGCAAGCAGGAAAAAACAACCAAATAGTTATTTTCGAACAAATACATGCATGACGTCGATTCTAGTTGTGAGCTATCAAGCTAATCAATTCACGTTAGACTGAAGACTTGATTGACATGTCCTAAATGCAGTTTAAGGCACCTTCCTTTTCTCCTTTTTTTCTTTTTATCAGAAAAAAAGAAGGCAACCAGAAAAAGAACAACAATATGTGTCATGTTTTGTCTAATATCAAAGTCACAACGGTAAACAAATGTCATAATAAATAACATCATCAATCTTAGTGTAAAAAAAAACATCAGCATTTTTTCTCTTTTTTAATGTGTCACTAGGCAATTGAGTGATAAATAAATGGTTTCATAAAATAAATATAAAAAACATCTTTAGGTAATCTATTACAAACAATTAAGCGGTTATGTTGGTTTGTTGCAGGGTGAACTTGTCTTTGTAGCATCTTTGTTCCACCGCGAAATAAATGATTTATTCATGAAACCTTTTAGGAAGCTTTTCTCAAAAGAAAAACCTCTTACACAGTATGAAAGCAAACGATCACGTGTCTTATTCAGATTTGATTCAATAACATCAGTTGAGGGGTGGTTTTGAAACATTGATAATTCCGTCATTCACATCATAATCATGTCATCTATCAGCCACAAGAAAGATTTTTTCTCTCTCTCTTTTGTTTGCATTTGTCAGCGTTTTGGAATTAATGTTTGATCATGTTTACGTCTCATTGCACTTAGGATAAAAGAAGGAATGTCAGTAAATAATTGTTTTTGATTTTCTGATTCATTGTCAACATTGTGGAGGACAAACGCACACTTTTGCTACTTTTTCTTTCTTTTAATTAAGGCCTATTATTATTATTATTATTATTATGCTTATGCATTTTGACTTTCATGTAAAATATCTTACATACTGTATGTGTACGCGTGCGTGCGTGCGCCCGCCCGCGTGATAGAGAGAGAGAGAGAGAGAGAGAGAGAGTGAGTCGTGTGTGTGTGTGTGTGTGTGTGTGCGTGTGTGTGTGGGTGTGTGTGTGTGTGTGTGAGAGATCTTGCTGGGTGGTCGAACTGTGCAAACAAACACCCGATAACACACAAAGCCACAAAGGCGGCACAGCCTCCACATTTAAAGCATTTATTCCCCCTCAATACTTTTTAATGATCTCTCTCACACAGACACACACACACACACACACACGCATATACGGATACATGGTCACGCGGGCAGTTGTCATGGTATTCTACTTCAAATGGATGATCATTGCTTGTATTCATGACACACTCACACACACACACACACGCGCGCGCACACACACACACACAGACACTATATGTACTTTGTCTATGATCGAGGCCGTGCCATTGTAAGTCAATGTGTTTGCTAACTGGCAACCATTGCATGACTTGCCTGTCATCGACCTAAGATTGATTGGCGACCAGGCCACAGAGTGTCTATGTCTTCTCTGTGCTTGTGTGGAGACTCTCGGCCAAAGTCAGATTGACTTCATCATTCATTGGGTGGGGGGATACTATCGAAAAGGGACGGAGGGATTTCAAGCGTGCCGGTGACATGAAAAGGTAGATTACAAATGCGGCCCATCCGCTTTGGGCTTTGGTGCCGCCTCCCAACGTGTCAACAGCGAGCTTCGCTTCCCGCCGGGGAGCAGAGCGCCAACGCCTCCCGCTGCTCCGCCGCACCGCGCCGCGGGTGGCGAGACAAACAAAAGCACAAAGCCACAATGATGCCGCTTTGTAACCACTGTGGAACATGGAGGAACGATGGTGAGAAAAGCAATGAGTTGAGGAGGCTGGTGACAAGGAGTTGAGGAATGGATGAGGAGTTGTGGAGAGAGGAGAAAAGTTGAAGAGAAGACTCGGATTGGCCCAGGAGTTCAGGAGGTGAACAGGGATGAGGTGAGCAGGCATTGAGAATTGGGTGGGGAGTTGAGAAAAGAAGCAAACAGTTGGGGAGGGAGGTAAGCATTTGAGAAAGAGGTGAGGACAAACAATTTACTGGTACTCGAAAGAACGGAAGAGTAATTCTTAATAGTGGCACAAATGTGCATTCAAATGGTTACAGTGTTTAAAACTCACAATATGAATACATGGATAGAAAAAAGATCACAGACGCACGTAAATAGGAGTAAGAAGAGGCAGAAAAAGTCCCCAACTATGATAATCTCCAGCGTGGAGTTCCCCAAGGGTCAATGCTGTGACCCCTTTTGTTCAATGTGTAAATGCTTCCATGAGGCCAGTTAATATGTAGTTCGATGGTGCCCTACCATAGCTACAGTATGCGGATGACACTCAGATCTTGGCCTGTAGATTTATTGAATTGAATACAACTTTATTGTCAAATGTGCTGTACATATGTGTAACATACAGACTGCTAATTTTCATTTGCGATGGCATTTCACATTTTTTGTTTGCATTAAGTTTTGGTTAGACTTAGAATTATAGAATGAAGGCCTAGACTAAGATAAAAATGAAACAACTTTTTTGCTTGACATTTTAATGGTTTTGTACATTTTTAATTTAGTTGTACGTAACGTTAGTGACTTTCTTTTTTGTTGTTGTTATTGTTGTTATTGTACACTGCAAATTGTTTTGCACATTGTTGTGGACTTTGTTGAAAAATCTAATAAGCATATATAGTAAAACATTGTACAGTACTGTTCACTTTTTCACTGTTCCTTTTAGTCGGCCCAGAGCAGTGACCATGACAGTGAGTTCCAAAATTTGGTATTTGGGCTTCCTCTAGTGGCACTTGAAGAAATACTTAAAATAGTGTACTAATATTTATCCAGTACGGTACATTTGTGAAGATAAATGTAAATATCACTGGCTCCCTATACATTCTAGAGTTCTCCTTAAGATCCTATTATTTGTTTTTAAATCTGTAAATGTCCTCGCACCACCGGCTCCATTCTGTACTGTGTACAGTTGATTTTTTAAATGTATTACTTTGGTTTTCCACTTTCTTCCTTTCAAAGTTTTGCTGCTGTAAATTGCGAATTTTTCCATTGTGAGACAAGAAAGGTTATCTCCTTCTTACCTCTCTGAGCTCCTCTGTTCCTACACACCTGCCCTGCCTCAGGTCTGCGGACCAGACACTATTAGAGGTACGGAGAGCTCAGCTTTACTGTTTTTGTGCTTTCTCCTGTCTTCGTTATTAATTTATTGATTTATTGTTGTGTATATATATATATATATGATGTTTCATCCATGTACAGCACTTTATAAAGAGCGGCGGTTGTTTTAAAGTGCTTTATACATACAGTTGAGTTGATATGTGAACACTTATGTATTATTATTATTATTATTATCATTTCTTTACGCAGAAAAGTTAAATAAATCAGACATTTTATTTTGGGGGATTAGAGGGTTTTATTTCAAAGCCATATCGTGTCATCCTATTTATTTATTTATTTATTTATTGCTTTCTTTTAGTTTAGTTTCAAGTACTTCTAGAGTCAAGTACTGTACTACCTAAATAGAGATATAATTATTTGGGCGTTCTATGATTAACTGCATCAAAACCAATCCAGAGGAAGCCACAATGAAAGTTCCGCCACCATTGTTAGAAGATGTAAAGACACAATTGATCTCCATGTCAATTGGATTCCTTGTTGAACAACATTTACAGCTACAGTAAATACTTTTATTTCAATACAATTAAAGGCAAAAAGTTCACACGCGTTAGGTTGGTACGGTGGATGCTGAGTTGGAAGAACATAAAAGGTTGTTACTTAAAATTGCAGGGAATTTGTGTAGGTACAATGTAAAAGCAAAACAAAAGAAAAAAATATTTGTACGTACAGTATGTAGTTTATGCACGCGCGCAGACGCTTTGTTTTCTGTCCCTTTGGTGCCACCTACTGGTATTGCCATGCAAGCGACACACTCGCAAGATGAAATACAGTACAGAACTGGAGAGCTCGACTTCCCTCTTGTGGCTGACCGCGGTATAGCCCTGGGTCGCACACAGTCCACTTGAAAATGGATGAGCAACTTTCAAAGTGTTTGTCGTCAGTACCGTAATTCAAGTACCATAATGTGAAAGTTAAGCAACACTACTTAAAGTAGTTTTACATGACTTCAACAACAAATATGCTGGTAAAGACAAAGTAAGACAAACAACCATACGCATGGTTTTATAAATAAATAAATAGATAAATAAATACTGTATGTATATATATACACAAACAAACAAAAGAGTGGGTCTGTTAAAATGAAATGTGGTAAGGATGACTATTTTTGATAATGTAAGATATAAAGATGTAAATGTCTAATATCTGTATTATCTCTCCACCTGATCCCTCACAATGTGTACATTTGACACTTTTTTACACGCGTATCAGCCTGCGTGTGTGTGTGTGTGTGTGTGTGTGTGTTACAAAGAGATGGTCCATTGTGATCGTGTTTGCTGACACAGTACATCTGTGCTGTTGTGATCCCTGCTGCAGCACAATGAACAAAACCAGGCAGAGATGCTGAGGCACATACCCTGTTGCTTTCAACACACACACACACACACAAAAGCATGGCACAGATTCAGATTCATGTGCAATTCTGAAATACTTTGTCTAAATCGACTGGAATCAGTTAATTTCTGGGGATAAACAATTTATGAGAGCAAATAGGACCGAATCTGCCCAACTATCACTTTAATCATCAGCACCTAGAAAGAGGAGGAATGGAGGATGGAGGGGAAGCAGAAGTAAAACAGTCCAAAATCTGGATGTCATGGATAAGGAAGAGCAAAAACGGATAAGGAATGCAGATCGCCTGAAGTTTAATAAATGCAAGAGTGTAAAACTAAGTCTTACATTGGCATGAAAACACTTCTTTAGTATAAAACAGACAAATGATCCAGGTCTTTAGGTGAGTTAAAAAAACATGTTTGGTGAGATTCCAACTACAAATTATGTCACTAAATCTCATGTTGCTCAGTGAAATTGGCTTCAGGGGCTGTATTTCCCCCAAATTCCAGATGGGCAAAAGAAATCAAAATTTTGAGTCACACCAAAGACAAAAATATGATCTATCCCAAAACCAGGTGGTGACCCATGTGAACCTAGAAACTGGTTTGACTGGCTTGGCCGACATCTCCGGTTGCCCACGAGCGAACACGCAAAGACTGTTGGGAGGCAATTCGCAGCCTCGGCATAGATACTGCGATAAACAAAATGGCAATCATCGTAAGTGGAATGTATTAAGCCAGTTTACGGTCAGATTTTGGAAAAATCTGTCTCATGAGTCAAAATTTGGCCTTCAGAGCATCATCATGCATGAGGTCGGAAAATGTCGGGAGGCTGATAGTCACGTCTACCAAATTTCTTGTTGCAATGTGAAGTTTTCAAACTCAATAATAATAATGTCATTTTATGCTTTGCCACCGCAACTTGTGAAAATTGGGGAGTTTCGTTTAAGGTAGTACTACAGGCTCAAGGGGAAACGTTACTCAACATTAGAAACTGCCAATTGAAATTTTAGTGACACAAAAGTCTTTGCGAAGACATTTTTAAACAGGCGCAAAGGGCTGATGACCATAACAGCAAATGTAGCGTCATGCAGTCTTGTTTATGTTCCATTTGTGAGGAAATAAATGGCTGGTGCATGACTATCTTTAGATGGTGACATCAGGGAGCACCCGGACGGAACGCCCATTATCATTTAAAAAGGACACAAAGGCCTTGTGGCACCGTAAAATGTCAATTGAATCAATGCAGCGCGACGACAACGTTGCTCAACGGTATTATCCAACATGCATAATTAAGCCTATCGATAGAACATACAGCAGCATCTCTGTGGAGTCAAAACACTACTTTGCTCCGGGCTGCCGTGTGCACCATAACGTTGTAATAGGTGTGAAAAAGGAAAATCAAACCGAAAAATTAATCTGAGATGTGATGGACTGTTTGGGACATGTGTGGCTCATCTGTTATCTATCAGTGCACCTTTTTTTTTTAACCCTTTCAGGGACACCGGTTACTACAGTGGACAGCTTATCGTGTTATCAGGTTATAGGGTGCATGAAAGGGTTCATGATCCGTCGAGCTCTCATGCCGCGTATTCATCATTTATCTCAGGAAACATCTGCTCAGCGCAGGATACGCATGCCAAGAGTTCATCGTAACCAATTTTGAGGTGTGAACAAATGAACACAGTATGCTAAGCTAACAAGCTTCTCCGTCTGTAATTTCGATTTGTCGTGCAGGCTTAATGGTCCGCAGTTTGACAAAGGCCGGCAACGACTTCAGCACCATTAAACAAGCAATTCGACCTGGTCTTTTGTTTGACATCCCCAGTCCTTCGAGCCTCATTGACTTCACGTCGTTAACATCTCGCGAGGACGAGAGCGGGTGCGGCCCAAGTTGGAGTCTTGTGTCCCGTACGTCGCAAACTACAAGCATAACAATAAAGCTTTTCTTTTTTTATACAGATAACTCTGCGATGATGTCACCTTTAGGGGAATTCCACATGGCCAGAAACTCACCAAATTTGGTAAATATGCTTTTGAAAATGTATTTTAACTCATTCACTCCCAAAGACGTTTTTAAACATCTTTTCAGACTTGGTCTAGAATTGGCTGGTCCTGAATGAGTTTTAAGGAGCCCTCATTGTCACTCAGTTATGCCCACAGGATCATTAAAAAAAATAAAAAATAGCCCACCACGTGTGTTTCACCAATAGTCACGCGGCGGCACTTTATGTTCTTCGTTACATTTTGGGCCTTTTTTTGAAGCTTTTATGATGCCATATTAGTATTAGCTTACGATGTCACATGTACACGTTGTTGTCTATGCGTTTGTGTTTGCGTTTGCCTTGCTTCGTTCTGTTCTCGATTGCCTCGTCGTGAGCATAAAGATGAAATAAAAGAACATACATTTGGGAGTAAATTCGGACAAGATATCGTACGTTTTGTGACATTTTGTTTTGGTGGTGTGCTGTGAGATTTTTCAGCTTTTAAAGGGGTGACTTAGCTCTATAAATGTTGGGGAAACATTTGTTCTGGACAGACGGGTGATGCTGAATTAACTTTTTTTACTTTTTCATTTTGCCTATGCCATCGAATATGGACAGGTGTCACATTTGATGATTCCAATGATTTCTTTTCATTGGACGTCACTGGCTTGTGTACCTAATGAGGTGGCCAGCTCTGCATTGTGTGTGCGTGTTTGCGTGTGTGTGTTGTGTCTAGGGTTTGACACAATGCATTTTGTTGTGTGGGAGCTTGTGTTGTGTGGGTGCCTGTCACAGTGCACGCTTGACAAAGGCTGACTTAATGGACTAGTGCTGAGTGGTGGTGGCGGCTGACCCGCGTGCGCACACACACACACACACACACACACGTCTCAATAGAGCCAATGGGATGATGTCATGACCATAATTACTTTTCAAATCTCGAGTACACGACATATGTTGGATGTAATTGTGCTCTGCATTAATGGCACCATTGAAATGAATGTCAAGAATGAAAATATTTTTTTTCTTCAATTCTATGGAGATTGTGCTGCTCCTTGTGGTGTGCACTGCTTGACCACCTGCGGGCAGTCAATAACAGACATACGGGTACGACAGCTGCATTAGTCATTCTTGGCAAAAGATAAGAAAAATAAACGATACGGCTGTGAGTATTGCCGTGTTGGTCGACTTCCTCGTTTCCGGTTAGACGGAGTCACTCAAGTGGCAGGAGGATTACGGTGCTTGATGAGGGCGGGTGGCGGTGAAAAGCAAAATCTGCGATAATCTAAAAATAGAAGTAGCAGCTTTGCTCATGCGTCAAAAGATGAGGTGCTGACTCCTTCTCCTCTTTTCATTGCTGTGACTTCTTTTTTTTTTTTTTTTAACATGGTTTCTTGCACTTAACTCATTCACTCCCAAAGACGTTTTTAAACGTCTTTTCAGACTTGGTCCAGAATTGACTGGTACTGAATGAGTTAATATCTTTGATTTTGATTATTTACAATAACGGATTGAACAACCAATGATTCAGAAAAACATAATAACTCAACATAAAATAAAGTACAAACCATAATTCATTTAGTTACAATGATGCAATAAATTATTTTATATAATTTAACAAATAACGGATGTCTAAAACTGTTTATATTATGAATTTGTTTTATTGAATTATTTTCAATTAAATTAGATAGACCGATAACAAAAATTATTAAATTGTAAATAAATGAAGAAAATGGTTTATCATCCTATTTTTTTTTAGAATTCAGCAACTGTTTAATGGAATAAATGAATTAAAAAAAAAGAATGAAAGGCTTGGTCAGAAATAATCAACATGTTATTATCCAAATGTCCCCAAAATAGTTTGAATGAGTCAAGTGGACGCCCACCTGTTCCCACAGACCGCATTGGAGGGACTTCCCTGAAACAGACACACACGCACCATGAGTGTGTTGCTGACATCATACATGAGTCACAACCTAAAATGAAAAGACGACTTAATGCATATGTCACCCCCTCATAACCTCTTTGTCCTCACTTGTTAAACAATTCCACTACGAGCGCAACTTTCAGCCTTCTCCTATGCAATGCACACACGACTGATTCCAAGCATGTGTCATGCACTAGTAGCCACTTTTTTTTCCCACTACTGCCTTCCCCTGAGCCTTGTAATGTCACAAGGACAGCCTACTCGTAAGTTTTAACTGCATACTAGTAGGCCAAATGCCAATAGCACAATTTCCCCTCTGTGGTACTAAGAAAGGTGGAAAAACCATCCCAGCTGTGATATTCTACTAGTGCACCAAATTATTTTACAAATGCAGACAAAGAGCATACTACCACTGTGAACTGCAGCGCTACTGAAATTCAGAAGTAGCAAAACCAAAAGAGGAAACCAACCCGGTCAGATAACGCTACCACTTCCTGTGTGATTGTCACAGCGTTGCACTGATTATGCGTGTGTGTGTGTGTGTGTGTGTGTTTCTACTACAACACACATTTTGAGTCTGCATAATACAGTAAACGCACCACATTTGCTGCTTTCATCATTTTCCTCACACGGACGAGTATTCCGTGACATTTTGATGTCCTTATCAATGATTGTCTTTCCCTTTGACCGCAGAGTGCCTCTCCTTATCTGTTTTCATGCTCCATAGAGATAGCGTGTTCATGGAGTTTTATTTCTTATCGTTTCACCACCACAGCTGTTGCAGTGTTTGTACATATTTAGCGTAAATATGCCAGCGTTTAAGATTAAAGTGCGTTTATTGTTTTTTCCCCTACTGATAGTAAAAAGCCCGTCGAGGGCACTCTTAAATTTCTAGTTTTGCAGCAAACTTACAGTTGGAAGTATATGATTATTTTTGTTTAATTCACCCCCCCCCCCCAGCTAGCACAGAAAAAAAAGATAAAAGCAATGCGTTTCAGGACTTTCATGTGGTGCCAGGCAGAGTTCACATCAGGCTTAAGCATAACTGACCTAAACACTGCAGTCCAGTTACTGTTGAATATAAAACAGATTGTGCTATATCATGTCTAAACAGGACAGTGCAGTACTTACAGATAAATTACCTTATAGTCAAGTTTGGGTGAAATTTTCCAAATTACCAGTTTTGTTGAATGGGGCAATAGGCCTATGAAAACAGAGTCACGAAAAGGTTTGGAAATTGTTTACAAAAAACAGCTCTATATGGAACAATTGACCCCTTCATGGTCTTTTTGCGCGAAGTGTCCTCGGTTGCCAGTTTCCTTAATTGCGGCAATAATGTCATGGAAAAGTGGCCTCAAATCAGACAGGCACACTCAAAACAGCAGATTCCAGACTTCAATTGCCTCTACTCCGCTTTGCATGCACTGCACTGTAACATTTCCAATAAAAACAGCGACACTTAGTGGTCTCCAATGGACGATTGCTATTTTTATTTACGCGTGAAAATTAAATGAAATTGTAGATACAGTATCTGTAACCGAAATTTGACTAGTCAGAATTGTATTGTAGATATCCCTAACGTTGAACTCAAACTTCAAAGACATGAAAGGCAAACTCGACGTCATACTGTATGTCCGTGGCATGCAGACATCAGACTGGCGATAATAATTAAGGAATGTCGGCAACCTCTATCCACTGTCGCTGTTAAATGTTTGGTCTTGCCGCATTCGCAACACGTCACTTCCCATGTGACGTCATGACTATGGACTTTAAACAGTTAAGCCCAACGGGGCGCGTGCTCGCGTACTGTTGATTCGGGGGCGCGCCTAACCTCACCGCTGCTGGCCAAACTCAAACCCAGCACACACACACGCGAGTACACACACAGACGGGTCGAGGCGGCGAGGACAAAACGACAGGACGCACTCGGACTTTGGAAAACGTCGGCGTCTGGAGCAGCCACCCACCTCCTTGGACTATCGTATTTTATTTTATTATTTTTAAATACACAAATTCATCCAGAGAGCCTCGGAGAGACGGTGCAGCATGTCGGGCAACAGGGAGGAGGAGAGGCGGAAACTGGCCGACATCATCAACCACTGGAACGCCAACCGGCTCGACCTGTTCGAGATCAGCCGGCCCACAGAGGTAGGCAGCAGGCCGGCGTCGGGGCAGCACGATAGGCCGCGGTGCAGCGGGGCCTGGACCCATTTCCAACCCAGCTCGCTCCGCGCCTCGGGAATGCCGAATACGAACCGCGGTCGGCGGCGTGCTGTAGTCGCTGTGCTCCCTGGGAATTCCCTCAAGTTCCACGCTTGGAGGAGCAGAATGTACACCAGACTCCGTTGGAAAACCGGCCATTTACGATGGCGTGCTTTTGGAGTCGTTCAGCTAAATAACGTGAAAGATGTTTTACATTTGAACTTTAAAAAAAACGTAACCGGTCATTTAGGCTTAAGTTTTGGCGTATTTAGAGTCGAAATCACGCGGTAATTGTGATTTGACGGAGCTAGGTAACAGCTCCTTGCTACCGGACACAGCTGTGCGTTGAGGAGGTGAAGAGGGAATAACAGGGACAGCCTTCCCTAAACACAACACAGACAACAATTCCAAACTAAGTCGCTCTGAGAAATAAACGCTGTGTTTTGTGGCAAAAGAAACGGGCCGAATGTGCAGGGAACAGCAGCCAAGTCTTTTCAAGTGTTCAAATGTCATGTTGGACGGTGGCGAGCCGCCGTCGAGGCCACGCAGCTCTTAAAAGTGGCACATTTTCCAAGCTACTCTGGCGGTGTTGTTCTCTGCTAACCGAGGAGACACTGGCTCAGCCGCTAGTTAGCTTGGTTAGCTACGTAAACATCTCCAAACCACACTTACCAAACCCCTTCAATAATATATAATGTAAACGTTCACATTGCCTATAAATGTAATGTTACCGCGAAGATAACAGCGGCTAACGCACTCAGCAAGCAGGAGTAGTAGCAACACAGGCGGGATTTTATTTAATACTCTTGATACATAGATGCAAGTCTGAAGTATTAACCAAGAACAAGAGGTCCCTGTTTATTCGCCGTAAGGTGTTTTTGTCCTGTGAAGACAAGCTAGGCGCAAGACACAAGCGCCCTGCTAGGCGCAAGACACAAGCGCCCTCCTACCCCTCACTTGTCAGTGCATTGTCTGTTCTGACACGATTCACCACTAAATGCAGCATTTTGTCTTATTGGCGCAGTAATACCTGCAACATATGATCTTATTAACTCACTCTAGTGGGCATTTAGGATGATAACTAACAAAAACCATGTAGCATTTGTGTTCCAGCAAGGTCTCAATGCTGCTTCTAACAAGTTGATCAAGAACGTCTACCTAACATGAACTTCTCACGGCTGACTGTTTTGGATTTATGACCGTGATTGTGATTGTATCAGCCGCTGTGTTTTAAGCAGCGCCCCGCCCCCCCAGACCACTCCTTCCTTCCTCCTCCATTTTGGATAAGGAGAGGGGGGTCACGGGGTCCCCTCCGCTCCCCTTGAGCCGATTAATTCATCGGGATTGAAGCTGGCCGTCCAGCCAGCCAGCCGTTGGCCAGAGTTGTGTACGCTGATGATTAACTGACTCGCTGCCAGCTCTCAAGGCCTCTCGTAAGTCTGTTACTATACGTGAGCCAGCACAACAAGTTGCTTACTGCGCACTACGAGGGACACCGCGACAATAATAACATTACTCCTGTACGACTGCACGGCATGGCCATTTCTCAAGCCCTCGTTAAGTCTGTCACTTTTCAAGGGGCAGTAATAAGACGTCAGTTGCTGGACATACAGTATGAGAGGCGGGGGGGGGGCAATGGTAACACCACCACAGCAATATTAGGCAGGGCGAATGTATTTAGATAGCACACTTCGAACACAAGATGACTCAGTGTGCTTCACAGAAACAGAAAGCACCACAACTAGATATCTGAAAGCAAAAGAAAGAATTAAAAAGTATCTTTCTGAAATTCTGAAAAGATCGTGTCGTAAAATTGAATAGAAAATGCTTAAAAAAATCTGAATCAAAGCACCATTTTCCACCTGGATTTAAAGGCATTTACACTTGGGGCTGACTTCACTTCTTTTGGTACCTTATTCCCTTCGCGTGTAGCATAACAGCTAAATGCCGCTTCACCATGTTTGCTTTGAAACCCGGGCTCCATTATTTGACTTGAGTCCGCAGCCCTCAGAGTCTTACTGGGTTTATAATCGTCTTAACGTTTCCTTCATGTATTCAGGACCCAAACCATTCAGTGATTTATCAAAACTTAATCTATTCTACAGTTGGCTGGGAGCCAGCGTATAGCCAGTGCAAGTCTCTTACTGTACCACTGGATAGCACAGCCACTTCTCAAGGCCTCTTCTAACTCTCTTACCATTGTATTGGATGTATTTATTTGTACATGGACAACAAAACAATATAACAATATAAGCAGGAACATTGTAAATAAATGGTCTAGGTAAGATCGGAAAATCCATGTTGTGGATTTATGGGAGCAACCTCACCGCGTTGTACATCTTCATATTCAGTATAGAACCACCCCCAAAATAAATACATGTATAAAAGGAGACTTTGTTCATTTTTGAGTGCATACAAGAAAAGAACATTGCAGGAATATCAATTGAAATTAACGAGGGCCAACGCAACGACGTTAAGTGTCCCCCCCACCCCCACCCAGCAATGTTTCACTGAATGCAAACAGATCCATGACACCGATGGCTGTCAGCTGCTTAATGCCCTGCTGCAACATCACAGCTATTCCTCTATGACCAGAAAATCATTTTTGGGGGGGTTTAAAGCCAGAGTAAAATTATCCATCCATCCATCCATTTTCTGATCCTCTTATCCTCACAAGGGGTGCGGGGCGTGCTGGAGCCTATCCCAGCTGTCTTCGGGCAGTAGATGGGGTGCACCCTGAATCGATTGCCAGCCAATCCCAGGGCACACACAGAACAACAACAATCCGCGCTCATATTCACACCTAGGGAGAATTTAGAGTGTTCCGTTAACCTGCCATGCATGTGTTTGGAATGTGGGAAGAAACCAGAGTACCCGGAGAAAACCCACACAGGCACGGGAGAACATGCAAACTTCACACAGCCGAAATTGAACCCGGCCGATGCACTAACCAGTCGACCACTGGGCCACACCCAGAGTAAAGGCATTGATGATACGTGATAAGCGTTCAATTTGTCTGACTTAAACTTAAATTCATTGACTATATTGGCATTACGAAAAATAAAAACACAGGCTGAGGTTTTGCTTCAAGTCTTGTTTGTTGGTCACTTTTCAAATAATATGGACGTTTTTCTGAGAAATTGGTAGATAAGAGATGAGATCTAAGATTACCAACTAATGGCAGATTTTGGTCCAATTACTCGTCAAACTTTTTAATCTTGCAATCTGGAGGGGGCTCAAGTTCTCAAAGTTTTGCGGAACGGTTCTGCTATTTTCATTTCGGAACACAGAATGTCCAGTGAGATACATTGCTGTTGAAATCTGCCCACAGTCTCCTCACTGTTGCAGCACCCCGCTTTCTTCTTTTTCTTTGATGCTATTTTTAGTGGTTCAAAAACAGCTCGGTGCTGACTCGTTGGTTGTTTTTGCCATGTTCTTTGCCCGATAAGATAAACCTCGTTTCAGAACGTCTTGTTGTCCCGTTTGCTTTTTATCTAGCTCTTGTGTTTAAATACAGTGAGAAGACATTCACACCAAGCCAACGCTTCTTTGGTTTCTACTATGTTCTTATGCGGACAGCGTAATTGCAGCCACAGTGAGCGCCTGTGACGTCTCCTCGCAGTGCGCCGAGTCCGTTTCGGAACTTGAAAAGTGTGTTTCGGAACCGAGGTTCATCAGAAGTCTCTGAGCATGAAAGGAGTTCTGGACCTGAGCAAAATGGGTCAAAAAGTTAGCGTGAATGGACCTGTTGCTCGTTTAACATCATACATGTACGACGGCACAGTTTTGCATAGATGCGGCGGGAAATGGCCTCGAAAGTCGCACAAGATGTCAATTGAGCTCACAAGACTACGCTTCCGCCAGCATTTAAGGCAAACAAGCAGTCCAACTCCTAATTTTACATCAAAGCCATATGACACGCTGGCTTTGATGTAAAATTGCAGAGGTTCAAAATTGAGATTTATGGGACTCGTCTGGAACATGAATGTTCAATTATGCAAAGTGACCGTTAATTTGTCTCTTGTATAAATAGCCCTGCCCACCCACTAAGTGAGAAATTAAAGTCACCGTTCAGCCACAGGAGACGCGTGTCGTTAACAGCGTTGCCAAATGTAAATGATTTCCGAAGTCACCAAGTACCTAAAATGAGCCTTCAAAATGATCAAGCGCCTCCGCCCGCCGAATATGCTGAAAGCACGCCCCGCACAACTGTCATCTGTGAATCGGATACCGCTACTACTAGCTGGGAAAACGGATCCACTTAGCTCCATGTTTGAGCTGCCAAAATATGCCCACTTGAATCCTCCAGTGTCTGTAATGCATCCCGGGGCTTTTCCACGCCGCAACAATCAGGTGCTCTCGAGCAGCCATGCAAGTGCAAACCCCCCTGGCAAAAAACGGACTATTATGTCACACTTTTTTTCTTCCCAACCGGCTTTTGCCTTCTCTCCGTAACTTGCGCGCACTTAGAGCCGACAACGAGGCACTCTAAAGGGCTCACGTCAGCCCACTATGCAAAGGGAAGATCAGTTTCTGGGGTGTAGGGTTAGCTAGCTACCAAGCTAACCAGACATCTTAACTCATTCACCCCCAAAGACATATTTATGTCTTTTCAGACTTCACATGTTCAATCCCATGTACTTTGGTTTTCTTTTTTCCTAATTTTTTTTTTTCCAAGACTGAAAGTCCAAATTTTTTTTTTTAAACGGGTCTGAAAATGTCTGGTACTGAATGAGTTAATTGTGACGGATAACTACTGATGCGAGCAGAGGTGCTCAAGTTGTTCTATAGTTGGGGAGGGACGACTCGGTTTGCCGAAGTGCGTCACCAAGCGCTGCTTTTGCACCCCTAAACAGTCAGCAAAACTGAAATGATTTAAAAAAAATAAATAAAAATAAACAGTTTCACGCCACCACTGAGTGCTTTTCTGCAGTTATCTTTAAACATCTGTCATGTATTCAGAAGCCTCTGAAATCACTTTCCTGTGTTTTTCAAAAACAAATTAAGTCTTGAATAATAATAATAAGAAAAATACCGTGCCTTTGATTTGTAAATGTTCAGAGACTATTTCTGAAAGTGTGTTCTGCACTCCAGGGGCCATTTAACGTAATAAGCAGCCCCACACGGATTTTTGCTGATAGTTGATGAATTATTCACGTTGGCTTTATTTCCGATGGGAAACTCGCTTGCGTCTTTTTCCCCGACTCGTAAAAAGTATTGAGGAAAGCTCAGATCCAGTCTGGTGAATTGAAGACGGAAACTGTCACGCCCCCCCCTCGGTCCTGCACAGGAAGCAGGAAGCGGGCAGGAAGCGGGTGCTGGGCTGAGATTTCCGCCATCCTGTGGTTTGTGTTCACCTACTTTTGCCGTTTTTATGGATTTATTTAGTTTCATACAAGCATGGACCTCTATGTGTGTTGCTGATTGGATGTCTTTGGGTTTATTGGCCTTTTTTGCCCTTAAAAGGACGCAGCCACGAGCTTTTAGAACGTGGTCACGCGACTGCAGGTTTGACAACATGGCTTAGCGATCTGCTAGCCTCAGCTACAACGACAATAGTGCGAGACGTGCAAGCACACACGGTGCTGAATACATTTATCTGTGTTCGCATTGTCCCATGGTGGGCTTTTGGCCCCCCCCCCCCCCCCCGCCTCCCGCTCTGGCGTTGATGCGTGGCCCCCTCGCTGCCGTGTCGCCATGGCAACCCAGTCATTTTGTTTGGTGTTTCGGCGCATCGTTAGCTGGGAGTAGCGGGTGGGTCGGGCCGAAGGCTGATTGAAGTTGCGTAATATATGCAATCTTGGAAACACTCAGATCTGGTGCCTCAGTTCAAATGGGAAACAATGTGGACTCGCCAACTGGGTCTCCATCTTCAGCTTAAGGTGGACAGCTACTTGAACGTCTCTCATCTAAGCATAGTTGTAAACATTATGCTCTATCCTATACACTTCAGATTCAGCATTTTAAATTAGATGTAATATTTCTCACTGTAGTTTTCCTCTGAGTATTTTGAATTCTTTTCTGGCGGTTTTAAACCGAGGGTATGTTTGTTTTTGAAAACTCCCATTGACAGATGACATCACAGTCCCATTTCTGCTTCCAACAATGACTTGCGAGCTTCCATCCTGAGCAAAAGCCGCAAAGCATCATGGGACTTTCTAGGGGAGCACGTCATACTGGAAGACGGCGGGCGCGTCACCAGCCGCTGAATGCCGTCTGATCTTCCCAGTTCAACGGGGGATTATGGCGCACCCCATTGGCCCGCGGGAGAGCCAATCGGTCGGCAGGTGGGGGGAGGCGGCTGGCGTCGGGTTTAACGCGGTGCGACAGCGCTATATCTTTAAAGGGGTGGGTTGCTCTGCTGAGCACACACAATACACTTCTTGTTTTAGCGCAAGAGGAAGGACTGAAAAGAGATAAGAGAGCACAAATCACACAGCAGGAATGCGAGCGCTGCACACAGACGAGGCAGCCGACGTCGCTCGGCTTGCCGAACAAATGGCGAGAGAAAGCTTCTGTCCATGACAAACCATCAGCTTCCTTCAATTCTGTTGCATTTCTGTTGCGCCAGTTCTCTCTTACCATGCGGAGTAGGAGTGAGAAAGGCATTTGGGACACATTGAGACGTGTGCTGTGACACTTCAGTCATCAGGCGTTCCCCGCGAAGCCCTCACGTTACATTTAACACAGTGACTGGCGTTACGACCTGCGTTTCTTGACCCCAAGAATATTGTGTTCTGGGACAGGATGAGCAGCGTCTTGCCCAAGAAAGAGTCAAAAAGTTTGTTTTTCTGTTCCTGAGTAATCAGCAGGACAACATGGGGTTGTTTCAGTGACTACACCGGTTTCGGACCAAACAGAGGAGAAAATACCGCTTTTGTTAAATTCTTTTTTTTTTTTAAAGGCCAAATAGGGTCTTTGATGTACATGTTTTTCGCTTTTGTGATAAACCCAACAAAAATCTGACTGACAAATTCATACCTGTCAACTTGTACGTTTTCCCCATATTTTATACTTTTTTTTTTTATCATTTCAAATCATGTACGGCGTATTACAACTTTTATACGAGGGGGGAAAAAAAACAATTGTGAACCGATCTCACAAAGACCATTTTGGCTCAAATCCAGATCGTCTCACCTGCTGGGAGCCAACAACAATGCCGTCGTCGATCGCTACTATTGTCACGGCAAACCAGCAAAAGTAATCCTCAATTGTATTTTTTTTTTTCATCGCTGCGCATGGTCGGCTTAATACAGCAAGATGTGCGCATGCGCGGTAAGCCGTTGAACGGGTTTTCTTTGCTTTGTAAGGGGAATCGTAATCATTTATAAGGGCAGCTATTAGCCGAGGTTAACAGGTATGCACATTTGAATCAGCAGTGCTTCATTTATTTCTACACATCACTTTGGTGGAGATTTAAAAAAAAAATCTACTATTTGAAGCATTTTCATTTTTATTATTAACTCATTCACTCCCAAAGACGTATTTAGATGTCTTTTCAGACGCCACACATTTAATGCCAGCTCCTCATTTTATATTGACTGTACTTGAAAAGGCCCTGATTCAGGCCCTTTTCAAGTACTGTTGCGCCAGTTCTCTCTTACCATGTGGAGTAGGTAAGAGATTCAGGCCCTTTTCAAGTCCAGTCAATATAAAATGAGGAGCTGGCATTAAATGTGTGGCGTCTGAAAAGACATCTCAATACGTCTTTGGGAGTGAAGGAGTTAAGTTTGACCTCCCAAAACTCGCGCACTACATACGCTTTAATTTATAGCTCTGACGTCTCAGACAACAATTCCACCTGTTCTTCTACTCAAAGGCTGTGCTAATCTGAACTCCAAAATGATGCGACGCTGCCATCTACTGATGTCTCCATCATTCGATGAAAAAAGTACCGAATGAAGATAAACTTGGCTGGGAGTCATGGCTTGCATTCCGCTTTATGAACAGAAACGCGAGTTCGCAATGTTGAAGTCGTTGCTTCCGACACTTGGTCCAAGTTGATAAGTGCAATTGGAACAAGATGACAAGTCAAAGCCGTGTGAATTTTGCTACCTGTGAGGTGTTGTGACGTTTTCAGTCATCCGTCAAGGGACCTGCCGTCTTTATCAGGAAGCAGCCAAACTCCTTTTTGCATTCCAGGCATTCTTTCCACTCCACATGGAAGCGCTAAATTGTGACATATGAGCCCATGAGATCCTGACTCACTCAGACGAGAGTGGGAGGACTGCTTAGGGAGGCCAATTTTTTTTTTCTGCTTCCGCCCGCCCGTATCGATCCCATCAAAGGAAATTAATTGCAGCCTGAGCACAGCCAGTGTTTTCCTCCATGGGCAGTTTAAGTAAGATACTTTGTAAAGCAGGGCCATTGTCTAACGTGTAAATAAATGCGTAACTTTAAAAAAAACTGCAGTCAGAAGTTCAAGAATTGCTCTTGGGAAAACCTTTAGTTTGTAATACAGGAACCTTTTGGAGGTCCTAAACGGTTTCAATCCAAGTTTTCAGGGGAAGGAAAGAATGATCCCCCGGGCTTGCCTAAGCCCTTGTCAAGTCGACAACTAAGCACTTGTCAAATTAATTGAGAATTATTTTTGATAACTGATTCTTCGTTAACCTCTTATAATTTAAAATGGTCTAACTTCTCAATTTCACCATCCTGATATTCACTATTCTCCAATTTCTGTAATGCCTTATAAAAGCAGACTTGCGTAGAAACCGAAACAATTACTTTGACTGTATTTTTCGCACTCTAAGGTGCCTCTCAGAGTATAAGGCGCACCTTCAATGAATGCCGTATTTTAAAACTGTTTTCATCAATCGGGCACACTGCATTCAGTCAGTATAAGGTGCATAGAATAGAAGCTACTATAGTGTCTGCGGTTGCGTTATGCATCCACTAGATGGAGCTATTCTGGGAGAGCGAGAGAGAGATTGCGCTATGCATCTACTAGATGGAGCTATTCTGGGAGAGCGAGAGAGAGATTGCGCTATGCATCTACTAGATGGAGCTATTCTGGGAGAGCGAGAGAGAGATTGCGCTATGCATCTACTAGATGGAGCTATTCTGGGAGAGCGAGAGAGAGATTGCGCTATGCATCTACTAGATGGCGCTATGCTAAAGGGGATATAATATGATCGTACCGCTTCATTCCTGCTTGTCTCCTTCTCCCTTCATTTAGCCAGTAGTTAAGTATCCATTCATCCATTTTCCGATCCGCTTATCCTCACAAGGGTCGCAGGAGGTGCTAGACCCTATCCCAGCCATCTTCGGTCAGTAGGCGGGGGATACCCTGAACCGGTTGCCAGCCAATCGCAGGGCACACAGAGACAAACAACCATCCACGCTTACACTCACACCTTGGGGCAATTTTGAGTGTTCAATTAGCCTGCCATGCATGTTTTTGGAATGTGGGAGGAAACCGGAGTTCCCGGAGAAAGCCCAAACAGGCCCGGTGAAAACATCCAAACTCCACACAGGCAGGCCAGAGCTGGAATTAAACCCAGGACCTGTGCATTGTGAGGTCGACGCACTAACCACTTGGGACCGGGCCACTCTGTAGTATCTAACTATGCTTTTGGTATTATCATCGTTTCATAATGGCTGCGCAGAGCTCACATAGTAGTTATCTGTTTAAATGTGTGTTGGCGAATGCACATGTCAATTAGTGTCGGGCAGAACCCTTTTAGGTTAGAATTGGTTCCCGCTAATAATCACCACCAGACGGCAGATGAACACTAACAGGGAAACAACTCAGTGGGGAATATAAAGAGACTGTGTAACACCATACATAAGACACATCAGATTATAAGGCGTACTGTCGTTTTTTAGGTGTGCCTTATAGTGCGGAAAATACGGTACTTTGGAAAACATTTTATAAAATGTTACAGAATGAATCTGTAACTAAATCAAATTAATTTGTGCATTTTCTCCACTGTCAATGTCCTGTTATTGAGTAATTGGATGGAAATTAAGACACTTTTTGAAAAGCTGATTAATAGACAGATTGATCGATTATTCAAATTGTTTGTTGCAGCCCTACATCTAAAGTTAGCCTTGTATGGCGGCGAAAGTCAAATCTTGATGCCCAAAGAAACGATTAAAGCCAATGGGGGATCTTTTTCATTCCCTGTTTGTCCACCTGAGACACCCGAGAAGTGTGGCGGTTCCACTTGAAACCCGACACCCGGCGGTTGCCATGACGGCGCGACCGGGTCGGCTTGTGCTCATTCCTGGTGGACGGCTCGACTGCTCGTCTCATGCGTGTGGCCGTGCGGCATGAAAGGGCTGATGATGAATTCCCTCACAATGAGCCACTTTGACACCTACCAATCTCCTCATAAGTTATTCAAACTCTCAAGTGTCCCATGTGATCGGCGTTAAGGGGCCTCATTAGCCCGCAGTTAATTATGGCACACCGGCCGACATGATGACGGGTGTCGGGTCAGACAGAAACGGCAAACAAGGGAGTGGAGAGGAACAGGATGTCGGAGGCGCCACCACACGGAGCGCTTAACCATTCAAAAATGATCACATGCACATGGTGGACTGAGCGGGCGTGTTGTCCAAAAACAAAAACTTGTATTGTTTCTAATATCCAGAGTCCCATAAGAGGCGTAACCAAGATTGATTTGCTCATTCTTTTCAGAGGGTTCTTTTCTTTGAAACAGATTTTTTTTTTTTGGTTCCATGGTCCAGACCCCCTTTCACTCTGACTTCACAATCAATTGGCGCCAGCCAGATATTGTGGTTATGTTGGGGAATTTTTTGATAGAACTCACCGTAGCGCAAAACGTTATGTTCACACACACTCGTAGTCACAGATACTACAGCGTAGAATTTGAGGGTAGTGAACACAAATAATACCTACACCACACACACTTATATGGCTAAGGTTTATCAATGCAAAATGCATTTTTATCCTCAAAGGTGGAAAATTGTCAACATCATTATGCCGCCTTTATGTGGGAGGGTGAGGGGTGGTGACACCAAAGTTTCAGCTTTCGCAGCAGTGTTGAGGGGGCTTCACCAGGAGCTTGCATTTTCATGGTTGTGATTCGTTTGGATTGTCATGTTTCGCCTCGCTTGTCAGGCTTGACTGGCCTTGTATATATGTACACACACACACACACACACACACACACACAGCCTTGATCCTTACTCGCTGTTAATGAAGGCAATGACAACAAGTCTGATTTGTGAACCCCTTGTCCCACCTGAGGTGATTTAATGCCGCCCTTCCCACAATGCATTGCTTTGCCAAGGGTGGGCTGTGTGAATCGGTGGTGTGAGTATGCGCCCGTGTGCAGCTTTGTGTGTGCATGCGTTCGATACTGAAGCAGAAACTCACCTGAAACAAAGACACGCTGTGCCTTTTCATTCACTGTCGACAAACAAGCCTCCATTCTGTCCACTCAGCTTGTTGCGAAGCTCAAACGAGGATGGGGAAATGGTGGTGGTGTACCGAGTCAACGTGGGGCATTTCAAATGTTGAATTTTTAACCTGAGAACTATCGCGAGAGTCTTATTTAGAATCTGAGAGTGGAAAAGGGGGCCGTCTCGGTCCACTTCAATAAAAAGAAGAAAAATAGAATTCCCTAGCCCGACGATGGACTATGGAAGCCACTTATGAAGTCGTATGGAACAAAAATCGTCCGGACAAATCGAACAATTCGATTAATCATCAAGCCAAGGGTTAAAATAACTTTTAGCCTCGTGGTTCTTCAACTTTTGACAAGTAGCACCTAAAGATTTACAAAGCTCTCCAGTTACCACTTTAATGTCCAACACTATAAGCATATTTAATCTTATTGTGAGCCACTGTGTAACATTTGGCACACAGTGTGATCAACTCTGCGCTTAAATGGAGGAACAAAAAAACAATGCACATAAAGTTACATGAAAATAGTGCCTAAATAAATGTTTAACTCATTCACTCTCAAAGACGTTTTTAAACGTCTTTTCAGACTTGGTCTAGAATTGTTGAATGAGTTTTAAGAAGCAGCAAGCAATTGTTCACAATTATAATGTACTCCAAAGTTAAAAAAAACCCCTGAAATTGTTTGAGTTTATTTCATGTTTGAAGTGTGTTTTGATATGTTTGTATTTCATGTAACAAGAGCGGCGATAGTATGTTGTATGTTGGGAACTTGGTAAACGGACACACCCTCTCGTCTGGGATTGTTCCCGTGCCGTGTTCGTGTCTTGGGTGCGCCTTTGAAGCCTATGAAGAGGTCTTTGCGCGCATCCGAAGCCGAATGAACTTCCCCTCTGCAAAACTCGCTCCCACTGACCTTCGACTCGGGCTTATGGGCCAATCTCCCCCATGTTGCCGCAGGTGGGGCCACAACAATATTGACTCAGGAACGCACTTCATTTTAGTAAGCCTGCATGTGCGTGTTCTTGTTCCCGTGTGTATGCGCGGAGGCGGGCGAGAAGACCCCACGGCCGCGGGAATCTGTTCTGCTTTTCACCGGAACGGCCATCTCCTCCCATCAATCTCCTCTTCATCAGGCCAAATGAATCCAAATTGACATTTTCTGCATCGGCAATGTGAGCGCCACTTCTCATTTTGTAACACCTGATAACACACAAGCGCACGCGGAGTCACGCACTCTTATATGGACGTAGTCCAGGGTGTTGCTATACCGCCGTCTGGATTGATGTCCCGGCTGTGTGAGAAGTAAGATGAAATGTGAAGCCCGACGGAATTTCATTTCCTGTAGCCAACTTCTCTCAATGCTCGAAAACATGAGCTGAAGGTAAAACGCCAACGATTGCAACGTGGAATTGAAGCGGTGGCTCATCAGTCCTGCCTCGAAGCAGTCAAGTCACAATGGAGTGCAATGCGCAGTTGTGAGCAGTGTAGGCGGCATTCAACAGCCTGATGATTATGAAAGTAGAACTGTGAGTGATTGTTAATTTTCCCTGTCAATTTTCCGAATGGCCATCCCTATTTGTGACAGGTTTTTCCTGTTCTGAGTGATTTATGATTATGAGTTATGATAAAAAAAAAGTTTTACTTGCTTTTCCTTTTTGCTTGGCTGTGGCTGATGACAGCTATCTGCATTGTTGGCCTACTTTTGCCGTTCAAGTGTGATTTAAAAAAAAAATTTTTTTTCTTTGCAGGCATCACTCATGCTCAGTCGTCACAGCGTTTTGCGAATGCGCCTGCGTCGCACGTGGGTCCGACCTGTTATTCGTTGACATCAACACGTGCGCCACTGCTGGAATTGAAAAGCTGTCCTTGTGGATTACCGCAGGGGAAAGCTGAGGCAAAGGATAAACGCAACTTGTTTGTATTTAGACTCCCGACATGTTTTGCAAGCCGACGTCGAAAGAAGCTCCGAGCTCAAATTCAACCTTCCCGAGAGCAATTCCTAAATTGCGTTCCCATTCCGAGAATTTGTTTAGCGTTGTTATTCAGGCGGCAGTGAGGCAGCAGGATTTTCTGAACTGCTGCCTGGTTGGCTCTGAGATTTGAGCGTTGTGAGATTACTTTGTCTTTGCTTGACAGACGGTAATCCCCCCCCCCCCCCACCTCTCCCATTCCCCACTTCTAAAAAGCAGTTGAAAACTCCACACTTGAGCACCAGCTTGTTGTCAGTCTGTTTTCTGCAATTGGAACTCCCTTCAAATATGTATGATGCGCTTCCAAACTGAGAGGGCGATAAAACGACAGGCGCCAAGATGAGTGAGTGGACTTTGCCATGGGAATAATCACAGGCCCGCAGCGTGGCCACAGGAGTGGCGCGGTGAACTTTGACCTTGCAGCTCGGCGCCTCCGCGGGTGCGCGTCGCCCTGCAAATATGTTGCCGTTTGTTTCCGGCCTGGACGTGCCGCACTTCCTGCGCTTGAACATGACTGAAAGGCGTTCAGCGGTGACCTTTGTTTGTCGGTCCGAGTGGGCCGCCGTCTCCGCGGTAACAGTCGCCGCTGGTTACCCAAGCTCGAGAACGGCAACCCTCCGTGACCCACATTCCAGCACTAAATCACAACATGCACGCGCATTCCTGACCCCGCCCTTGTTATCAAAACGGCGCTCAGTATTTCCACTCTGCTCAATTGAGTCACATGTGGCGAGAGGCGCGAGAAGGGAAAATAAGGAGTGGCCTCCGTTCAAGTGTAAATATGCTAAAAATGTTTCGTCCAGTTGTTGTTTGGCAGTTCCTTCATGTTAAAGCCCCAGGTTAATGTGTCATGCTCGTTCTACATGTCACTTGTCACCCCACCTGATGTGTTTCTTATGAAGCAAAATAGCTCTCTATCCAACTCTCATTTGCTGTTGCACGCATCACTCACCAGCATCGGGCCCCGCCTTTTCACGCCACACACATTCACTGTCACAGATGTTACAGTGTAGAATGTGAGAGTGACAACCACGGGTGCACAAAAATGATCCCTGCAGCAAAAAAGTAATGAATAGTTTTGCTAATAACATTGTACTGAAATTCATAAAATGCACACACACAGACCGTGATCCGCGCTGATGTGCGCTACATGTGTGCGTGGCTTGCAGGACCTGGAATTCCACGGCGTAATGCGCTTCTACTTCCAAGACCGCGTGGCAGGCAACTTTGCCACCAAGTGCATCCGTGTGTCCAGCACGGCCACCACTCAGGACGTCATCGAGACGCTGGCCGAGAAGTTCCGGCCCGACATGAGGATGCTATCGTCCCCGCGTTACTCACTCTACGAGGTCCACGTCAGCGGTGGTGAGTGCGCACCAGTGCCCCTTGGACAGAGTTGGTAAACGGCAACTTGTTTGGTGCAAATATTTATTTGTATGTGTGCGTGCGTGCGTGTGTGTTAGAAGAGCGGCAGCTGGACCTGGACGAGAAGCCGCTGGTCGTTCAGCTCAACTGGAATAAAGACGATAGAGAAGGACGTTTTGTCCTCAAGAACGAGAACGACGTCCTCCTCAAGGTTTGCAAACAGGCTGAGAAACCAAACCCATAACGAACCATCACTGTACAACAATCTACCGCAACTTTTCACATCCACCGCGACTGTCAACACTCTACCCCAAGCACTTACACCCACTTTTCATCAATCTACCACATTCTCTTCCATCCACCAAAGGCTGCTAAACACCAGTCTACGCAGGTGTCAAACTCAGTTTTGTTGCGGGCCACATCGTAGTTACGGTTTACCTTGGGACGGCCATCATGACTGTGAATTTTGTGAAACCATATAAATGTTTAACCACTTCCGCATATTACATACACAGCGAACAACAAATAGATGGATAACTAGTTTTGACATGAGAAGTCAAGAATAATGGATTGCTCAAACATTGTAATTATGACATTATATATACAATTTGAAATTTTGGTTCAGACTTCAGCAAGCATCGTGGAAGTCAAATTGCTTTTGTGGGCCTCATAAAATGACGTGGCGGGCCAGATCTGGCCCCCGGGCCTTGACTTTGATACCCGTGCCTTAACCCACCAACCACTACATTCCACCAATCTGCCTCATCCTCTTACACCCACTGACCACGACTGCATGGCAATCTAACTGAACCTCTTGTCGTCGTCGTCCTTTCTTTCGCGTAAAGAAGAGTCAGAGCAACGGGCCCGAGAAGGAGAAAGACGGCGTGATCCAGAACTTCAAAAGGACGTTATCCAAGAAAGAGAAGAAGAAAGAGAAGAAGCGGGAAAAGGAGTTTGCTCGGATAACAGACGGCGACGAGCAGATGCCCAACCGGGATGACGGGTAGAGCAACCCGCTCATGGGGGGTGCAGCATGGGAATGTTTCTGTGGTCTTACATGTTTGCGTCTGCCGTAGAGAGAACAGTCGCCTGGCTGCCGAGGTCTACAAGGACATGCCTGAGACCAGCTTCACCAGGACCATCTCCAACCCGGAGGTGGTGATGAAGAGGCGCAGGCAACAGAAGTTGGAGAAGCGCATGCAGGAGTTCATGAGCAGCGATGGGAGGCCAGACTCGGGTACGACACCGTGCGGAGAGTCAAACCTCCCCAAAGTAGACAAAAGTAGTGCCGCACCTCGTAGCAGAATGCCTACCGGGCCATTGTTTGATGGCGTCGTTCCTAGCACTGCAAAACCAAACCGATACTTTTCAAAAAATCTCCAGCGCTAGATGTTCCAACATGGTTTCAGCAAAGCTTCTTTAAGCACTTGGATTGGTTTGCTTTTGTGAAACCTCTTCAAAAGATTTTTTTTTTCAAATGGATTAATTTATAACAGTGGGTTGCCACTATTTATGGGGGATTGACACCATGCCCTTCAATGATTCGTGAAAATCTGCAAATAAAAAAAAATTGCAAATAAGCAGCAGATTTAGAAAAAAAAAACAGTCACAAATAATCAGGGTGGATAACTGGGGATAGGTTTCCCAAAATAATCCATCACTGGTTTGAAAGTGCAAATGCGAATGTGACGGGACACGTTATAGTTTAACTTAGAATACAAGAAATAAAATATGTTTCACTTTAACTGAGAATCAGAAATACGACAAGGCATATTATGCAATTCACAAACACGGACATTTCTGCTTTTGCGTTTGAACTCTTCAAATCGAGCCCAAAGTATCATTCTGCAACACTTGAATTTACTGCATAGAGACGAGGGAGCAGGAAATGTTGGCAACCATCCACAGAAAGCATAAAAATACACGCACAGGCAAGAACGGGTGAGTTTTTCCAATCAACAGCTGAGGTTAGTTTCCATGGGGAATAAAAAAAAAAAAGTGGTCAAATACAAAATAGGCCTTGAGTCCCTGTTGTCCTGCACGTCCATGAGGCAAAGACTGTCGCGTGCTGGCCTCAGAAATGACTTAGTTGCATGTGAAGTCACCCAAAGTAGTTGCGATGTCCTCCCCCCAGATGCCAGCTGCTTCGTTAGCCTCCAAATGAAAACGTCGACTCGCGTCATGAGTCGTTAAGTGTCTTCTCTACCCTGCTTCTTGATGTTTTAAAGAGGATCATCTTGTTTTTATTTCTGTCGTGGTTCGATACCTGACATGCTAGGAAGTAATGTAAAAAACTTTTTTTGTTTGTTTTTGTTTTTTCTTGGTGTGGCTCCTGGCAGGGGGCACGCTGCGCATCTACGCCGACAGTCTGAAGCCCAACATTCCCTACAAGACCATCCTGCTCTCAACCCGGGACACGGCTGACTTTGCCGTGGTGGAAGCGTTGGAAAAGTATAGCCTGGAGAAGGAGAACCCACGAGAATACTGCATCGCACGGGTAACATTACTATGCTTTAAATTTATTTATTTATTTTTAAAATTGGGCTTCTATAATATATGTACATAAATTCAACAAAGGCTGGAACAAACAATTATTTCGATAAAGTGCAGATTTTTTTTCCCAATTAATTAGATGAAAATAAAAAAATTTCAATCGCCATCATTCCAAAACAGGACAGTCTGTTCTGCGCTTTTTGGACAACAGAAATCTGAGAAAATTTACTGTCGACGAGCTGCAATTCTGAGCGTTTGTCCAGTTTTTATTTAAACAAGGTCCCGAAACGATTCATCTTTTTACATTCAACATGATACTGAATTACAGCATTAAACATTAATTTATTTAATTAATTAAAAATTAAACATTTTGACTTCAAAATGGCGCCGCGAGAGTGGCTGCCTTTCCAGCAGCTCCTATATTTTGTTGTTCTACTTCTTCCTTTCATAACTTTGCTGCTGTGAATTGGGAATTTCTCCATTGCGAGACTAATAAAGGTTTTCTTTTCTTATCTTAAACAAAATAGAAAATCAGGTCACCTAAACAAATCAACGCTCCACCCTCATTTGCCGACTCCGTCATCACTCATCAGGCCCAGCCCCGCCTTTTTAAAGCCACAGACACTCAAAGTCACAGACACTGGCGTGTAGAACACCCAAGTCAACAAAAGAAAGTGATGCCCTGAATGCCGATTTTGTTTCTAGATTATGAAATAAAATTCTTATCCATTGAAGTCAGTACTCAATCGGGTAGTTGCTACAATAACAGAAAATATTTGATAGCCGCAGCCCTAATCAAGGCCAAACAGCAATGCTTGCCAGGGAATGTGCGATAACACTTTAGGCGCTGTCTTTAAACCCCGCATTTTGTCACAGACTGTTGAGGCGGCCACGCACGCACGCAATGGAACACACAACATGAAAAGCTCTGAGAGGAAAGCAATCGAATGACTTTCACGCAGAGAGCAGATGCTGAGGGTTGGCTGTCTTCCACAGCCTCCTGAGAGTCACATCACAGACATGTACATGCACACACACACACACACACACACTGACGCGCATGCACACCACTTATATTTATTTGCTGATGCGGCAGCATCACAACAAAAGTCCATTAGGTTAGTGAGCTCGACAGCACGCTGGCTTGCTCGCATGTCAGCCAGTCTGGGGGGAGGGGCCTGTGTGTGTGTATGCACAGAAAAGCGAGAGAAAGCTACAAATAATAGTCGCAGAGTTTCATATTTTCGAGTCGCCAACCGCTCATCAACCATCGCCCAGACATTGTTGCGCTGTCCCGACGGGAGAATTGTGGGATGAAACGATGCCATTTCATAAATATCTGTGAGAGATTAAAACCTCAAATGTGTCTTGTTGCTTTGCAGCAAGATGACAAGTCGGCTAAGGAGGTCATCCTGGACGACGGCGAGTGTCCGCTGCAGATCTTCAGGGATTGGCCTGCTGACAGAGGCAAGCTGATTTTTGCATGCCCGTACTGCCCCCTTGTGTTGCTCTGACAACATTACAACAGCTAGAATTGAATGTTTTGTGACCAGGCTTGTATTTGCAAGCATTTGTATCTCTTTCCCTTTAAAGTGAAATAGAAATTGAAATGTCCCCAATCTGTTCCAGTTGTGCGGCTTGGCCACCAGGAGGCGTTATAACGCAGTCATGTAGACAGAAACAAAGAAGCGTTTCACTCAAAATAGAAATGTCCTCAATCTGTTCCAGTTGTGCGGCTTGGCCACCAGGAGGTGGTATAACGCAGTCATTTAGACAGAAACAAAGAAGCATTTCACTCGTCTGCTGTGCGACTCGGAACTCAATTGCAAGAGTGGTCGTTTTTTGCAGAGGATAAAGAATATATGCCAGGGAATATTTTGTCTTTATTCGTTTACATTTTGTGCAGACCTTATAACATCGCTATATGCCTGTAAATGCTCCTTGAAAGCCTGTCGATGGAGTTTCCCCATTATGTTTTTGTATTTAGCAAGAAGACTAATTTGAATGGTTTCAATACACGTGTAATTCTCTTTGTGTTATGTTTGCTTTGACAGTAAAATGGAGCTGTGTTTGAAGAACTGTTTATGAGGTCAAGGTTGTTGTGACGTTGAGTTCATTGCCCCCATACAGCCCTCTTACGTCCATTTTTTTTTCATTTCTTCGTTGTACATCTCCAAGCAAATTATTATGTTGCCAACAATTTTTTTTGTGGTGTTGTGTGCAGGTGCGTTGGTCTTCCAGCTGAAGAAGAGACCGCCTGACTACCAGATGAGGAAGATGAGGAAAGCAGATGACAAGGGCCTGCAAGGGAGAGACAGTTCCGGGTCCCTGCCGCCGGAAAAACTGCCTTACCTGGTGGAGCTGAGCCCGGGTACCCGCCCGCCCGCACGCACACACCCACACACGACACACACCCACGCAATGGCCAGTACATCTCATTGAAAGTGAACTAGCACAAGTACCTGGGGCAGGCGCTGACCAGCTGGTGTCACTGTTGCTCGTTTCAAGATGCAAGAGAAGCCGGGTCAAACGGAGGTGAAGTCTTCAAACGAATCACGTGTTGACGAGTCCAGATGTCACTTGGAAGTTTAATCGCACGTGAAATTCATCCTGAGGTCTCCGTATAATCCAACCTACTCCATGCCAACTGCTCCCGTGTAATTTTAGGACTATGATGGGAATGTTCAAAATACCACCCTGGAAAAATCCTCACTCTGAAATGAAGGACATCCCGTTGTGAAATGGAGATCCATACTTTCCAGAATTCCAGCTTCAAAATTGAGGATCCGTTTTTTCACTTACAGTATGTGGGGCGAGGATCTTTCAATCTTTACTGCAACTGTCTCGTTTTCTGGTTATTAGGCATTTCAAAGGGGCCCTTTTTTTTCACCATTTAAAACAGATGCTTGAGGTTGTGATAAAATCTAAGTGGCATTCTCAAGTCCAAAAACGCAAAAGATGATAAATTACAAGGGTCTAAGCACATTCTGCTCGAAATCTCTCTTGACGGACTCCTTCGCTGCCACCGACGTCGAGTACGTTATTCAGCATGGACGCGTCTGCGGAATTCAGTTTTGGAAACCACTGTAATGACCACCAAATCCCTGAGAGGCTCAAATTCTGAGTTTTTGGACAGTTGTAGGTCTCAAAACGGGCTGATTCTTTTTCCTCCCCAAATAATTTTCGATTAATTGTTGCACCTCTAACCTAACGTTGGCAAAATACGTTGAGAGGCTGAAACAGGGAATGAAGCCACAAGGAGAGTTTTGATGTGCACTCGACGGGGAAGCTGCAGACGCATCCCTCTTAAAAAACACAAACCAACCAACTCAACTTGACTTCTGTACCTAACGAGCTTGTTTCTTGCTTCCTCGCCACTCCCTGTCTACCACCCAATCACACTAACCTGCCAGGCCACAAGACTAACATGTGCTACTCTTGTCATCTGATTGCCTAACAACGTTCCCGCTACATTTTCACCCTGAGCTTTGTTGTCTCTTCTCTTCCCTACTTTTTCATGGCATGGTGTGGCACTGCCGCTGCGTGTGTGCGTGCGCGCCCATGTGCATGTCTTGCACTTCCCGCGCCTGCCTGCGATAGGGCGAGGGAATCACTATGCCTACTACGCCTATCGGCATCACGAAGGTAAAAAAGTGCATCTCACAGCCTCTCTACTGTTATGTGTCAGCAGTGTTTGTCGCGTAAATGCAAAAAAAAAAAGAGCTGCAAAGCGCAAGACAGTGTTCGCAATGGACATGAATAATGGCAGAAATTTTGACCATTAACTCTTTCATTCCACAAGATGTACTTAGCCCCCCCCCCCCCACCAAGGACGTACGAGTACGTCTAAATCTTTTTTTTTTTTGCGTCTTAGAAAGGAGGAGGGTCTGATGCCATCTCCCTCCCTTGTTTCTTTCTGACTTTCGGGTTGAGTGAATGCTGGCGCGTTTTGGCTGCCGCTGCTCAACCCGTATTGTTTTGTGTTTTTTGTTATTGTAAAGTGTCCTTGGGTGTCTTGAAAGGCGCTTATAAATAAAATCTATTATTATTATTATTATTATTATCTGTGAATGACAATAAGATGTTTGCATTGTAAATCATGTAAAAAAGCGACCAGTAGATGGCAGTGGTGCCTCACGTGCTTGAAATGCATGCTTTTACAAAAAGCTCTTTTTCTCAGATTTTTGCCCAGGAATCGCCATTTTCATGAAACTTAGCCATTTTGTAATGCCGATTGCTGAAGAATGGAAAAAGATAGAAACTAATTTTTCTGCTGAAAGAAGCGAGTCCAAACTTTATTTTGGTAAGCTCCATGTTTATATAGCATTAGAACCAAATATTCTGTGGGCCTTGCAAGATCAGTCAAAATCCAGTAAAATACAGTGATTGAGGGGGTTGCTCCAGTGAAAATGGCTGGGATTGAATGAGTTAAAAGGTAGGGGAAGGTGTTGATATTTTTTATTTTTTTAATAATGCGGTCCGCTGAGCAAATGACTGGGTATCAGAAAAACCTCAATATTTTTTTGTGTTTCTTCACTACAGAAGTCAACTAACTTTTCCCTTCTCATCATTGTGCTTTGTTCTTCCTTTTGCTCGAACTCAACTCTCCCTTGATCATCTTCGATGACTCACCAGACCCTCCACCCACCAATTTTGATTATTATGATCGTTTATTTCAAAAGTGCTGTGCGTGTGAATATGCGTCGATATGAAATAATACGCTACAAGTACACAGGTGCATTCCAATAAATCCAAAGGTTTGACAAAAACTCATGAATGTCAGTCGCTCAGTTGAAAAAGTCAGCCTCTGTTATTTCTTTCACCAAAGTATGAGTTGTCAATTTGGGGCTTTCGAGAGCTCTAAGCTATGATCAACCAAATTTTATGATTTCAAATCATGAAACGTTTACCATCTTGAAAAGAAGACATTTTGGATGACACTGACTGAATACGGTTTTCACTTCATAAAATGAGTAACCTCCCCAAATTCCCTCCTCCATTCCTACTATATCTAATTGAGTGCCTCCCTGCCTTGCAGATGGGTCGGACTCACGGGACAAACCCAAGCTGTACCGCCTCCAGCACAGCATCACCGAGGTGGGCTCGGACTGCACCGAGGACGGAGCCATCCAGGTAGCCGAGAAGAAATTCTCCTTTCCGTCGCTCGAGGTTGCGTGTGTGCCGCGCCGGTGTGTGACGGTTGCGCGTGTGCCGCCAGCTGTTGGGCCCGGGCGTGCTGCCTCACCACTGCAACCTGACGCACAGCGAGGGCCTGGTGACGGTGACGCCGCACGGCCCCGACGCCGACACCTTCGTGGACGGCCAGCGCATCGGCGAGACGGCCGCGCTGCGCTCGGGTGCCACGCTGCGCTTCGGATCGGCGCACGTCTTCAAGTTCGTCGACCCGCTCTACGACCAGGGCGCCAAGAGGGACCCGGCTGCCGGCATGCGCTCCAGACACAAATCTGGGTGAGGCAAAGTCGCCTTGAGCTTTGGATTTAGTAGCAGCTGTCGTCGTAGGTTTTGATTCAGAAGATTTGCATGAGATTTTGTTGTTGTTGTTATTGAGTGTCGTTTTAGTCAGACTCTGTGGTCTGCTTTTGGATCTGCTTTGAGTTGTGATCCTAGCCGTTGTGGTTGTGGTCGAAAGTGATAGTAAGGGATGCTCCCCATCTGTGAGGGGGAAACCCGACGACGAGGTTTGAGATGAAAGGAGTGACACATCAGAGCAAATGAGAGGAGACACTGAGCAAGGTTTGCTCGAGCCCTCTAATCTCAACAACGTGGTGCAGGGTGGGGCCGCCTCCGTGTCCTCCTCCTCCTCCTCTTCATCTTCCTCCTCGGGTCTCGCATTTGCACGGTCGGTAGGAAACAGAGCACGAAAATGAAAAGCAACAAGAACCTCTGGATTTCAACATCTTGGGAGTGACAGATGATTGAGAGGAGTGGTCACAGCTTGTGGTAAAGTAGCTTCACTCGCGCTTCATTTTTGTCTTGATGACCTCGATTCGCACGCGATGCCGCCATGAAGGCCAATTAGGAATTGTCAGAATTTAGTGGGCTCCATGTTGATAGAGACGTCTGTACCTTCGGATGACTTTTGACATGTCAACAAGTGTCTGTAGTTTGCTTTTTGTGTTGCTTGGCAAAGTGGAGTGTTTGACTTTGTCACTTGAAACACTACTTGGCCCTAGATTGTTTTTCCACACATTTCAAACTTGACCTGCGCTGCTTCTGACAGCTGGAAGTCACGTTTAGCTGCGTGACCTGGACCAGCAGCACACTGGCGACTCCCTTCTTCTCCAGCCAATGCAAACAACATCATGCGTGTGTGCTCACATGTCAGTACCGTGTGTGTACCTCTTCAAACATGACGATTCACGCAGCGCGCTTTGCAGCCATCTTTTCTTGACCCGCCAAACACAGAATTGCGCCAGGCGGCGTGCTTCTGGCGGGAAACACAAGGAAGAGTTTTGTTCTGCTGCTTCATTGCGTTTGGGTCCGGCTTAGGCCATCCTCACGAGACGTCCTCCATCTTGATGTGCTTCTTTTGTTTGTGTGTGCTGCAGCAGCGTTCCCGAAACCACCTTTGACCTCCAGGGAGACATCCACAGCGGGGCCGCCATGCCCACGAGCAAGGTAACGCGCACGCTTGGTTTGAGGGAACTTGACCCGCGTAAAAGTAAGTGAGGTCACACGCACTTGGTGCGTGCAGAGCTCGGGAAAGCTGGAGATGGAGCGCGGGATGGTGAAGCCAATGATCCGAGGCGAGCTGCAGGACGTTCGGACTCAGGACGGCTCGGCCAACCGGTCTGAGTTGACTCTGCCGGCCAGCATCGAGTTCAGAGAAAACTGTGAGTCAAAACTTTTACTTGACACAAACTGGGGCTAGGCCATTGTTTTTGGAGACAGGCAGCAATTTAGAAGACAGGAAATAAATCTTCAAAAAAGAGGCGTCAACCAGTTTAGAGAGAAAACATTCATGTCTTAAAATGACCTCATAAGTCTGCCAGCTTAATGCTAACACATCTTGTAAAACGCCATTGATGGGTAAACAAGTAGCTTTGTTTATGTCACTTTGAGGAACGATGCATTGATACCACTCATGCGTTTTTGACATATGGTGACTTTTGTCTGCAGCCGAAGACACGTTCCTGTCGGCCATCATCAACTACACCAACAGCTCGACGGTGCATTTCAAGCTGTCGCCCACGTACGTCCTGTACATGGCGTGCCGCTACGTGCTGTCTCCCGCCTACCGGCCCGACATGTCGCCCTCGGAGCGCACGCATAAAGTCATCGCCATCGTCAACAAGATGGTGAGCATGATGGAGGGCGTCATCCAGGTGAGCACTTTCTTCCCCCTCTTTCTCCTCGTCGCGCGTCCCGTCCGTTGGCGCCGCCACGCTTGTCAGTTGTCATTTTGCGTGCCACGAGCTGGCGTTTAGATGTCTGTCTGTCCACACTTCACCTTTGTGATGCCGCTCGTCGTATGTCCGTCTGTCTTGTCTTCCGCTCAGGTATGCTAACCGCTAGCGCAAACGCTATTGCGCAAATGTGTGTTTGGAGAATTTATAGCTGGTAACTGAGAGCCCAGTTAGCACAGAAAATGACATGGCTGTTAATTCGCCAATTTCATTCAGTTCAAATCAATTTATTTTTCTTTTTTAAGGTAAACGCTTAATGCTAAATTTCTATTGTTGACACAACGCATTCCCAAAAGCACCTCCCCGTCCCCTTAAAAAAAAATGAAAGAAAGAAATTGACCATAATTGCACGTACGAGAGGCGACGACATAACATGGAGCAGGTTGAGAAGCTGACACGGCAAACTTGTTTTCACACCAACATACATAAATATGACTTCAAAATTTGCCTTTTCAATTTTGCTTAACCTGAGCTGGGCTTGACACAAGAGCAACCTGTATGAGGACAAACGCTCTCAGTAATGGACCGATCCTTAAAGTTATTTCAAGAGCTGCGAGGACCTCGAACAAGATGCTGCTCTTCATCGTTTGGTGTGACAAACTTGTCATTGTCCACCATGAATGTGTGTGCATGTGTGTGTGTGTGTGTGCGTGTGTGTGTGTGCGTGCGTGCGTGCAACCATAGTGTAGCTGTTGACGTGTTCTCTCTCTGTCCTGTGAAATGTGTCCTTCCTCCTCCTCCTCCTCCTCTTCCTCCCATGCAGGAAAGTCCTGAAGGGGATCAGGTAGGATAGCACATCATCAGACTCTCACCTTTTCTTGTGTTCTCTCTCTCGCTCTCTCTCCCCCTCTCAAGTTGGGCAAGTTAATATTTTCTTTAAATGAATGAAAATGCTCCTATAAGTGCACTTTTGTGCACATTAAAATAGCAAACATCCATATGAGAGCATGGTGACAACTGTCTCGTAACTATGAGTCACCAACGCAGAGGTTTCATAGTTTAGAAGTCCAACTGCTCTCCAAATGTCTAATTTAATGCAACGTCACCTGAAGCGGCTGCTGCACGTGATGGCAGAAATAGCTTTGATGAAGCAGCGTGTTTTTGAACGGGAATTGCAGTCATGAGCTGATTTATATTTAGTGGCTACAGCCATGATAGTCAGAAAGCCAGAAAAAATGTTCATCATTCGTAATAATTTGAAAGCAATTCAACACACTTGATACAAATTGCGCCACTTGATTTAAATCGTGCCGATGCAAACCATGCCAACTTTTACAATTGTGTAAACCTTACGGTTTACGGTTGTGTGAACAAAAATCTATGGGACTTATCGTCTGGGATTTTTCTTTGTACAGTTTTTATTTAGTTGTGACTTTTGTTTTTCAAATTAATTTAGCTTTGATGAGTTTTTGAGCAGTTCTGTTTGATTTATTTTGCAAATACTCTGTGTTGCCCCCACCCCCTTTTATTTTTTGTTTTGGATTTTCTTACTTAAAACATTTACTTAAAGTTTTACTTATTACTGAGCTGCGAATCCCACCTAAACCTTAAAAATATAGGACATTTGCGCCAATTTTTACAGTCATAAATATGCTCAATAGGCTTCGTGGTCGCCCAACCTTGTCACATTACCCACCTTTTCCTCCATATTCTTTCTGTCTTTCTCGTGCTTCTTTCACCCCCACTTCCCACCACCCAATTGTTTGTTGCTGCTGTTGCTTCTTTATTTCTGTTACTCTAACAGCAATGTAATATAAAACAAACCAACAATGTACAGTAGTTCCTTGACATACGAGTGCCCCAACTTAACATGTTTTTTTGCATTTTGAGCTCTCGCTTGGTCTTTTTTTTTGTGCTTTAAGTAAAGCTTGGAATTACTGGGAAGCTTGTGAGGTGATTAAAAATGGTGCTCACGCACATGGCGTCACTCATTTGGCAATGCCCCGTAAAGGCGCACATCCAACCCACAAATACACGGCATGTACAGTCCCAACCAATTGCTTTTACTTTACCTTTGCTTTTATTATATTCTATGATTGCCGTGTGCTATTTTCTTGATATAAAGCCACATAACAAGAGCCGATTTGAAGTTCTGATCTTGGTTAGGGAACAAGTTGAACTCGTAAGTCAAGGCACTCGTGTCCAAAAGGCGAAAGAACACAACCTTCCACAGCCGGAAAACTTGACATCATCCCCCGACTAATGATTCCATTCAGCTTCCGGGACCTGCCTGCCTGCCACTAAAACCAACACGAATCGCCAGCGGCCGAGTTGAAAGCAATTCCTCGTGGCCGTGCAGTTGTTGCATCCTTGCGTCTTCTGTGTGACGTGACGCTTGTGTATGAACGACTCTTAACGCTTCATCTGTCTCTCGTTCCTTTTTGGGAACTTTTCATTTTTGGATGCGCTCAGCTCCTTAACAACCCCCGGCTGCTCCCAACAATCATTTAGTTGGTTTTCTCTTTTTGGTTCCTTTGACCCCCCCGTCCCCCTTTTGACCCTCCCTCCCTCTAGGTGGGCAGAGATAGATGAGTGCCCGCTCTGATTGGTGGATCATATTAACCAATCAGCTCTTCAGATAGCAAGCCCAGCCTCCTCCATTTCTACATTAGGACAACAAAACTGTAAAAAAACAAACAAAACTTGTTCAAGGTATAGTGCATCCCGACAATTTTAGCACTGCCTCAATGTTTTTTTTATACCATTTTGCTTTAAAAATATAAATAAAAGTAAATGCTTTATAATAACGAGAATAAATTCATAATTCATATGAATCCAATTAATCACATTAATCAATCACAAAATTTGAAGCCAAAAGTCCGCCTTAAAGATTTGCAGTAATCATTTTTTTCCCCACACGCATTTAACGTCACAGATACTATAGTGTGGAATGTGCGGATGGTAACCTCATGTGGCCAAAAATAATGCCTGCACCTCTCATGCGTATTTTGTGTCGGCATTTTTGTTCAATCACTCTGGTCAACAGCTAATTTCTATCCGAGATGGCTTTTTTTTTGTGTCCCTCGAGATATTTTGGATGCTGTTTCAAAAAAAAAAAAAGTCACATCAGGTTTTTGAGATTTTTTTAAAGTTTAACCTATAAAAGATTGCACATTGTCATTCACAGCTGAGATGTTTCAGCAAAAAAAATCCACCTGTTGCTGAACCTCAGCCTTCATTCAGAAATAGTCACATTTATTTTCAACGTACCCTCTTGACGTTTCCACCCCATAATGTTCATATTTCAGAGTCCCAATTTCACGTGATTCATTTGCCGATTTTGCTCACGACAACCACCTTTATAACGTAAGGTTTATTACAACTAACAGATTTCTCCCACAAAATAGTTGAAAAGGCTTTCGTTACAACGAACCGTTGTGAAGCGCATTGCCGCTGCGCCCTTGCTTATGAACAAAATGTACAGCAATGGACTCCCCTCCGTTGCTTAGCAACGCTAGTGATCAACTCGTACATTGTTGTATTTCCGGATACATGGCGCACATGGTCTGAAAACATGTCTGGTAAACGGAAGAAAATCTCACTTGTAGTCAATTTGTAGTCTCAACCGAGACTACAAATTGGCAAAGTATTTGTAATTGACGTGTTTCTACTGTATTACATGAAAAAATATTCATATTGGTAATGGTTACAATGAACTACTGTACCGTTATACAGATTTGTCAAGTCCCTCGAGATACGTTGTAATGAGGTTGGACTGTATTATTGAATGTATGACGTGTTATGTTCGTGTTATCTTATTATTATTATTAAACCCTGATGTGCTAGAGAAAAGACGCGGGGAGATTCGGAATCAGCGCCAAAAAGTCGTTTTGAATTTAAAGTTTACTTCCATCTCAGAACAATTCCAGGAAATTTTTTTGACCAGCGTAATTATTCCAGTCTTTTTTTTTTTTGTCTGAATGCTTCAATCATCGATGGAGTAATTGCTAGAATAGCCTCATGCGTCATCAAGTGGACTTTGATCCCAAATCCACTTCCATGCGCAGTATTTTGAAAGTCACGGTTGATCCTGAAAAGAAATACAAATGGCCACAAGGTGGTGCTGATGAGCGTAGACAAAGTTGCGCATGTGGAGGAGGAGGTTGCTGTCTGGTGACTTGATATCTTGACTGGACGACTGGTCACTGGTGTCGCCGCTGAGCTCTCAGGTGATTGGCCGATGGTCATAACCAATTCTTTTTGTGGGGAGAGGAAAGGGGTCGGCGTGGGCTGGGCATGAGTCTATCCTTCAAGTAACCAACTCGCTCTTGGCTGCCACTGAAAGCGACTGACTTGTAACACATGGCCGGCGATGGACGCTGTCAGCGTGACGCTTTTCCATCTTCTGTGCGTGTGTTTGCGACATTGCAGAAGCAGAAGAACATTGCGGGCGCGCTAGCCTTTTGGATGGCCAACGCCTCGGAGCTACTCAACTTCATCAAGCAGGACCGCGACATGAGCCGCGTCACGCTGGACGCCCAGGACGTTTTGGCGCACCTTGTCCAGATGGCCTTCAAGTCAGTGTGACTCCACATGTCACTTTCATTAGACAAACACACACACACACACACTCAGCAACATGACTTAATCTTCGCGCGAAGCTCTGAAAGGCGTGTGCTGCGCTCTCGCAGGTACCTGGTGCACTGCCTACAGGCCGACCTCAACAACTACATGGTCGCCTTCCTGGATGACCCGGAAGAGCACAATCCCCAGAGACCCAAGATAGGTAATGTACTGATGAAAATAATACAAATGAACTTTTCTTCTTGTGTAAGCTCCTATTTACTTTTTAAAATGTATTTTTAAATAGAGGACGTCCTGCACACGCTGACGGGCGCCATGTCGCTGCTGCGTCGGTGTCGCGTCAACGCGGCGCTGACCATCCAGCTGTTCTCGCAGCTCTTCCATTTCATCAACATGTGGCTCTTCAACAAGCTGGTGACGGACAGCGAGTCGGGCCTGTGCTGCCACTACTGGGGCGCCATCCTGCGCCAGCAGCTCAGCCACATCGAGGCCTGGGCCGAGAAGCAGGGCCTGGAGCTGGCCGCCGACTGCCACCTCAGTCGCATCGTGCAGGTGAGTGCCGCCGCCGCCGCCGTGCAAGCCACCTGACGGCTGGCGACCTTTTGACCACCATTTGTGTTAGTTTTTCGGGCATGTGATGCCAGTATTTTGACACGTCGACCCCTGACAATATTTTTGTGGATATTTTGAACTGCAATTTCTCAAACAGTCATCTTACTCGTCTAAGACTTGTTTGTGTGTGCGTGTCCTCTAGGCCACCACCCTGCTGACCATGGACAAGTACTCCATGCAGGATGTCCAAAACATCCACAGCACATGCTTCAAGCTCAACTCGCTGCAGCTGCACGCGCTCATGACCAACTACCACTGTGCTCCCGACGAGCCTTACATCCCCCCCGTAAGACCACGACGCCTGCTTTTCGATACAAACTACTCCCAAAAACCTGGGGAGTGAAGTTACCTTTCAGAAACTTAGCTTAACCTTAGCTATTCCGATTCCATGATTGATACAGCATATTGATCCAAATCAAGGCTGCCACGAACCGTGACTACTGTTCAAACATGCAAAACACGAGAAGAAATGTGCTACGATGAAGCGTTTTTCTTCCTCCATCCCGCCAGGAGCTGATCGACCACGTGGTGGCGGTGGCGGAGAACACGGCGGACGAGCTGGCGCGTAGCGACGGCCGCGAAGTGCAGCTGGAGGAGGACCCCGACCTGCAGCTGCCCTTCCTCCTGCCCGAGGACGGCTACTCGTGCGACGTGGTGCGCAGCCTGCCCAACGGCCTGCAGGACTTCCTCGACCCGCTGCTGCAGAGAGGTTACGCCCGCCATAGCGTTTTGAAAGATGAACATTTTCAATGTCCCATCCAGTGTTTTGTGAGCAAACCGAATGTTTCAATTACAAAATACAATACTCATAATTGTGGCAAATAGCATGCTTTTTGTCCTGTTCTGATCAAATCGTATTTTCAAGGAAGGAAATATGGGAAAAAAAAAATCCATCTATTGTAGTCTTTTTTTTTTTTTTTTGGAGATGAAATACTTTGGAATGTTTCGTTGGCTAAGAGTGCTTGAGGTGAAAGAAACCACCAAACATCAAACATTTCTATGAATTTTTGTGGGAGTATTAAAAAACCCCCACCTGTCCTGATCAAATCGTATTTTCAAGGAAAGAAATGTGGGGAAAAAAATCCATTATTGTATTCTTTTTTTTTTTTTTGATGAAATACTTTGGAATGTTTCATTGGCTAAGAGTGCTTTGAGGTGAAAGAAACCACAAAACATCAAACATTTCTATGAATTTTTGTGGGAGTATTAAAACCCCCCCACATCCAACACATCTTTGTTGGCCTTTGATTTGACTGAAAGGAAGAACAACATTTTCTTTGGTTGCGATCCAATCAGTTGAGGATATCACAACTTTCACTAACTTTGTTGTGTTGGACATGAGAGAGACATTGCATAAGTTTGGCTGCGTTTGTTCTGCCCACCAGGCTTCTGCCGGCTGACGCCGCACCCTCGCTCGCCCGGAACTTGGACGGTCCACTTCGAGGGTGCCGACTGCGACAGCCACTTCGCCGCCGTCGACAGCGCCGACATGGTACGTACGACAGTTAACATCGAGAGAGCCGACGTTTCTACCGAACACATGCAGCAAACACACGCGTGAAATGCACGAGTGAGCTTGTCGCGCAAAACGAGAGTGCCTTATAGTTCGAAATTGAGCGCAGACTTCCTCTGCAACTGCCCCGTTTTATCCCTGCCTTGATGCCTATTTCAGGACACCTCAAAATCCCACAAACGCCTTCGTGTAGCTCGGATAGCCAACCATTTTCCTTTGACGTTCATGAAAGCTGGGTGTGACCTGCGCTGCAGCTTTTCGCATCCCAGTGACATTGTGGGAGTTTGTCCCACCAGTGGCCACCTCATAAACACCAAAGCGTCCATTTCGACGGCTGGGATAGTTTTCGCCCAAGTCCGGGAAATGTTGACTCTCGAAGCTTTCCATCAGGCGACGCTTACCGCAAGTGCATTTTAGCGAAAGTGAGTCATTGTGGCGGACGCTCACGTGATTCACACGTCAGGCTGCTCAAAATGTCGTCTCGGGGGCCACACACGATGATGACAACAATGATGAAGAAGGCGGGACACACAACACACACAAACCCACACACACACACACACAAAGTGATTGCAGACATCTTGATTTCCCCTTTGCCATCAGCGTGTTGGTGTTGGACGGCCTTTGAGAGAATATTTTCTCCTGTTATGTGGGAAGGCGCGGCTGCTGCCGCGCACGCTCACTCCGCCCGCTCCGCGCATCTGTGCGCGTGTCTGAATTTGTATGTTGGTGCGAAAGAGTGTGCGATTGCGCATGTGAGTGTGCCTGTGAGAGAATGTATGTGTAATGTGTTTGTTCGTGAGTGTGTGTGTGTTTGTGAGCATAACCGCGTGAGACGGTATGTGAACGCGTGCGTGCGTGCGTGTGTGTGTGTGTGTGTGTGAGTGATTGTGTGTGTGTGTACGCACGCAGCTATGTTGTGGTTTCCCATTCTTGACTTGCAACCAGCAGTTCATCATCGGCCCTCCTCCTCCTCCTCCTCCTCCGCCTCCTTCGTGTCTTCCTTGTTGATGTGCTCCACTTTGATCCAGCCAACACTCACGCGCCTTCCTTGAGGTGCCAGGAGGAACCTCGGTCACTCACTGGTGTCTTTTCTTTTCTCATCTTTCCTCCCGTGTACGCGCGTGTGGCGTCAGCCAATGAGGAAGGAGCCGGAGGTGGTGACGGTGACGCTGAAGAAGCACAACGGCATGGGCCTCAGCATCGTGGCCGCCAAGGTAAGTCCGACCGCTCGTCGGTTGACCCGCGTGCACACGCAGATCCTTTCTTTGAACTTTTGTGGAGCATTTTTGAATAATAAAGAGCTGGTGAGCAGTCCGGAAATAAGCGGAATGCTTGGACGTTGGCTTGAGATGGATTTCATTGTTGAGTCTGACAAAAGTGCAAGAGACTAAACAGAAGAGCGCCACGAGGTTCTGCTTAGTGGCTTTGTTGAAGTGCTGCTGTGGATCACTGTCCACGTGTGTAAATACTCGCCCACCAAACACAACGAGAAATCACCAAGTGGGAGGGGGAAAAAAAACATCATCCAGATGTTCTTTTAGCAAATATTGATGGCTGGAAATGTTTAATTGAATCTGTAACGCTTTCATGAAATTGCAAGCTCCACTCGCGCACAAGTTGTGTCAAACAAAACTCGCGTTATACATTGGAAACAGACGCAGCACTTTGTCTTAGCTTAATGCTCCAACATTATGAGAAATGTCATAGACAGGCTAATGAATAGTTTCTATGTTTATAAAAAAGCTATGTTAAAAAAAACAGCAAATAATTGGCACACTGGATTAAAAAACATAAATGAGCAGGCTTTTCTGAGAATTGAGCGATGGCGAAAAGAAATCCACAGATACAGTATATGAATTTGCAAATAATGTAAATGCAACACCAACAAAAAAAAATGAGTGCCGTATTTTTCGGAGTATAAATTGCACTCGTCAAAAAACGATATGGTGATACAACCATATCGTTAAATTAGCATGCGGCGTCTGCTACGACAGCCATCTGTGCAAGAACCGAATAATTCTACCTTTGGCCACAATGGCACACAGGATTCTTGTTCAAGTAAACCATTTGTATCAAAAAAAAAGAATAAGGTTTTCGTAGTTAGAAGTCGATGTTTAAAATCCAACAGGAACTCATTTGCTGCCCTCAACACAATTTGGGTGCCAGTCCGAGCTCTGATTTCGACATCCCTGATCCTGAAAGGACTCTTTGATCCTCTCCTCTTTCATCTATAACTGCTTCAAACAACAGTGTTTGCAGAAAAGTTGTTAAAATTGAAGGACTGTCTGTGTCGTGTTAAGATAAGAAAACCTTCATTCGTCTCACAATGGAGAAATTGTGTATTATTTTGTTATTATGTTATTATGACTTCAAGCTGCCGCCGCGCGTGTGGCTGCCTTTACAGCAGCTCCTATACTTTTTGTTCTTCTACTTTCTTCTTCATAACTTTGCTGCTGTATAAAGATTTTCTTATTCTAACAAGTCGCACCGCAGTATAAATCGCAGCACCAGGCAAACTTGGAAAAAGACGAATGACCTCCAAGTCCGAAAAACACGGCAATCGGCATTTTACTGAGTCACTTACAGCAATCGTGAAAGTCTTCTTCCTTTGTCTGCATGACGATCTTAAACTTGTTTCTGAAGTCACCACTGAATTTGCCTTTGTCAACATTGCACAGCATAGCTTTTTAGGGAGGGGGGAGTAATTTTGTTTCATTTTCTACGGGATAAACTTGTACAGTACTTAAATTAAGCAACGCTGCCGTTGCCGCTCACGTGCGTTGGGAGTGAGCTGAAGTTTGAATAGAAAACCTCCTTCCTGCTCGTGGTCGCCGATTTCCTGTGTGGGAAGGAAGGATGTTTGGGAGGAAGCCTCCTTTTTTTTGCGCTGTTTGTTTTTTAAGCACTTTGTGTGTACGTGCGTGTGTGCAATGGGAACGGCAGGTAGGGAGAATTTTGTCCAACAGCTGCTTGGATTCTCAGTCGATGGGGCTGGGCTTATGTAACCGGGTGTGTGTGTGTGTGTGTGTGTGTGTGTGTGTGTGTGTGTGTGTGTGTGTGTGTGTGTGTGTGTGTGTGCGTGCATGCGCAAAGCAGTGCTCCATCTCAGTCCAACCAGCCGGCGTCCCGGCTCGCAGCACTTTTGCGGAGGAATTTTGACGCTGCTCAGGAACTTTTTTATTTTTTTTTTTGGAGACTGGGAGCCTTCTGTTTTCTCAGGTGTTTGACCGCCACTGCGCTTCAATGCTACTTTTCAAGTCCACTGAGTTTGGCGTTGCACGCTAACAGGCAAAGACGTGTTTGTGCGTGTAAGTTTGGGAGCAGTGTGGAGCAGGACATGTGGTTCTCCGTGGTGGGCAGGAAGGAGCAGGTATGTTTGTTGTCATGAAAATGTATCAAGAGGTGAATTGAATTTAAAAGGAGTGTGTGAAGAATTTTTTTTTTTTTTTAGTGGCTGAAGCGCGGGCGACCGTTGCACGTGTTGGTTGCCGCCAGCAGCTTTGATGGCCTTCATCTTTGTGGCTTTGGTGTTTGCTTGAAAGGCTGCCTGGCTAATGGTTCAACTTGTACACACGGGCAGCATATGTTTGCGGCCGTCTGCAGATTACAGATGAGCCATTCAGTCACTGCTTCAGTAGAGATGTGCCTTGAGATATTAATTTCACTTGTAATTCAAATTTGGAATGTGTCTCAAATCATCTTTGCACCTTGAAATGATTCAGAATAGCTTTATTCCGTTCCTGATATCTTTTTTTTTTTTTGTGAGGGGCTGTATAAGATAAGGAAACTTTTATTTGTCTCAGAATGGAGAAATTTCCAATTCACAGCAGCAAAAATCATGAAAGGGAGAAGTAGAGGAACAAAAAGTATATAAGTAAATATAAAATTTAAACCATAAATACAAGCATATTCGTAATAGGTGAGTGGGGATGAGTCCAGGTATGATGGTCAGATAAGATTTGCTGCTGAATCACAGTAAATGACTCCTCCGTGAACTGTAGTCATATTCATTTTTTGCAGAGGATAAGGCATATTCAGTAAATCCCCCTCCGTCATTCTAGAGCACGCCTGCAAAAAACAGATGCCACTCCGCAAACATGACTTACAAATAGGCAAAATGTGGAAGTGATCAGCAAAGCAAGCAGTGCAGAACCACAACCACCAATCAGCGGCTGACGAAAAGATAGTGGCACTCCGATTGGCTGAAACAGTACATACAAGTATTTTTTGGGTGGGCGGATTTAAACTCAATCCAATGCCGGGAAATGCTGGCAGGATTGAAAACCACAAATGCGGAACCTGCAATGGAGAGAGTTTTATTGTATGCATGTGATTATTCTTATCTTGTCTGTCTACATGTGTTGCTGGACCATTTGTGTTCAAAGAGCTGTTGCCGATAGGGTTGTAGCATCGCGACTCTCAATTCTCATTTTGAGCCCGTCTATGGGGTTTTCAATTATGTGTTAGCATGAAGCTATCTGGGGGCATTTCTAAAGCAAGGTTCCTGGGTTGTTTGTGAACACGCGTCGCGATTGTCTGGCGTGGCGTGTGCCTTTGCAGATGCTCGTCACCAATACCGAGGGATTCTCGTTTTGTTTGTCCAGTTGAGTGCTGAAACAATAAGAGAGCACCAAAAGTTTGTGTGTTTGAAATCTTGCTCGTGTCTTTGTTTGTTTGTTTGACTGGAGGAAGGCTTGCAAAAGGCAAACAATGGCTTTGAAAAAGCCACCCCCACCCCACCCCGGCCCCGGCCACCAAGTGGTCAGCAACAATGGGCTGGATGTCTGATTTCCTGTGGATGAAAAGTTGCTGCACCATCTCGCAAAATGATTTTGTCAGCTTTAACAGACACCTTGGCACATTTGGGTTTGGTTTTCAGCCGCGTCTGTGTTCAATTAAACGTAGCACTTGCATTTTTAGCGCTTGTCGGGTGAGGCACGAAAATGTTTAGGAAGGAGAAAGAACCCCGGAGGCCCCGAACTGTTCTTGTTTGAACATGCGGGACACAAGGCAAATAGGCACAGGTGCACTTGATCAGCATGAACTTTTGTGTCGGGCAAACCGAGGAATGTGCTACACTTGTGCCAAAATGCTCTCTGCTTTTTTTGCTTCACGCCAACCTGCGTTTTTGCTACTGCAAACTGTTACACGAGTGCACAAAGTGGAGGCTGACAAGTGTCATTTGCTACTGCGCCGGTGCACTCGATTCGACTTGGATCAACGGAGCAAACCTGGCCGATGTTTTTGTGTCTGGACGCCTTCAAGCAAAAATAATAACGTCCAAGTATGTTTGGGAAAACATATTTTTTTATTTCAACTCAAGCTACGCTCATACGCTCATTGACCCTTTCATTAGCCGCTGCTATCAAAAAAACTTTTATTTACAGTGAACAAAGCAGCTTGTCTGAGATTGCAAGCCAGGAAACAAACGAGCCGGTAGGGCCAAAATTTGGACACTGATATCTCTGTGCGTATGAATTATTTTTATTTTTTTAACATTTCATAATTTTTGCAACAATATGTCCCATTTGATTTCAAAGTGAGTGTCTCCATACCCCATAACTTTCAATATCGGTCCAAATTTTAACATTTAACCAAACTCCTTTGCAAGAAGAAAAGTGTCAAAAGCCTTTTGAAGTTTTGCCTTCACTTGCTGCTTGTTTGGGGCTCTTGCGGACTTCACATTTGTCAAACTCCGACTGAAATCCATTTCTGGGCCAATTACAAATAGCTTGAATTGCTTGCTCGGTACACGTGCCTCCTCAGTTCTTTAGCATTTGGTTAAACGCGTGCACACTTTAGTCCCGTGCACCTCACGATACCTCCAGTGTGTTTCGTAAATGCTGTGGTATGCCTTGGATCACGACTGGTTTCCCTCTCCGTGCATATGAGCACATATATGTGCGTGTTTGTCTGACATGCATGAAAATGTGATTCATTGCAGAAAAACAAAAACATTCATTGTCGATTGTTCTCAGAGCTCCTTTCAAGTTATTCAAACGTCCAACATACACAAACGATTTTTTTTTTTTTTGTGGCACAAAAGTCATTGTCTCAAATAGATTTTTTTTTTTTCTTACTTGTTCTAAGACAATTTCGGGCAAGGGAAGTCAGATAACGTCTTATTATGGAAGGAAAGTTTTGGTAAAAACGTGTGATACCGACTAATTGTATCGTAAAAGTCCCAGTAATAACATCTTACAAAGCCAACTTGTACGCTTTAACAGTAATATCCTAAATTAACAAATAAAGCCCCCAAAAAAACATCTTTTGATTGTGATTTTTGTAGACGAAAAGTCCTTGTTTTCACTTTTCTTGGCTCATTCAAGAGCAACGTCCGGCTGCAGGAAGTCAACAATACAACAAACCTGAAACGCACCTTAGGTTAATTTATTATTTTATTTTAGTTAGCAATTTGTTTTCAATGTATGCTATGGTGGTTGTTTTAAAGCAGGGGTCCCCAAACTTTTTCCTGTGAGGGCCACTTAACTTTTCCCTTCTCTGATGGGGGGGCCGGTGTCAGTTTGTAACAGAAAAAGTGTGACGATTGTAGGGGAGCTTAAAAAATGTATTGTTTTCCAGAAAGCCACACATAACCAAATAACCCTTTCCAGGTTCTTTTTTTCTTTCTTTCTTTCTTTCTTTCTTTCTTTCTTTCTTTTTCTTTCATAGAAAGAAAAGCCATGGAACATTAACTTTCTGTTGTGCCATGCACAATCTTAACAGATAAATGTTCAGCTCAGTTGTCAGAGCAGAATCTCTCTGACACATATGAGCAGTCTCTTAAAGTTCTTGTGTTCCTTCCTTATAATCCTTTTGTAGGTTCCAGTAGGCTTGTAGACACCGCTGTTTGCAGTTAGGGTTTTTTGGGGCGTTTTTAACACAGTGACGGGTCATTTTGACCCGAGGACAATAGGAGGGTTAGAGGGCCGGGCCAAATGTGCTGACGGGCCGTATCCGGCCCGCGGGCCGTAGTTTGGGGACCCCTGCTTTAAAGTGTTCTATAAAGTTGGGGTGAGTTGAGTTCTTCATACCTTTTTTTTTTATTGTTATATTTTTAAAAGTATCTTTGGTGCATGTTACATCATACATTTTCGTCTTTGCTTCAAATGTTCTGGGAAGAAAAAAAACACAATAGGTACTTATTTGACATTTGACGTGATCATCAAAAATAATCTTTAGTGCTTATAACATATAAAACTATTGGTAAATAAAATGAAATTCAATTAGGCACCGATTTCATCCTACAAAAACAAGTCGTGGCTACCTTTTGGAAAGTAAAATTAATTTGGGGTGCTTCTTACATATTACGGTAAAATTACATAAAAACATCTCATTTGCATATTGCAGACTAAAAGTAAAATAAAATAAAATCAATTGAGGTGCTTATGGAAGCAAACCCGTTTTTGTCAGAGCAAGGTGCAGCTTTTGCTTTGCAAATGCTTTTCGTTTGATAATCAAATGAAAAACTTGTCCAAGAAATGCCACGAAAAATGTGCTTTTTTTTTTTTCTCCACTCACAAAGCCAATCAACTTCTCTCATGCAGGAGTCTGCATGCATTTTACTCCTCATGTATCCTTTTCTGACCTCAAACTGGTTGAAGGTCTGCTCCCATGCGTTTCCACTTTTAGACGCTCACCAGGTGGCGCCACGCCATTTGGACCACGGCTGAGTTTTGTGTGTTTTTCCGCAGGGCGCTGGCCAGGAGAAACTGGGCATCTACATCAAGTCGGTGGTCAAAGGAGGCGCGGCCGACATGGTCGGTACCGCTGTGACGTTAGATACAACCTCTCTCACACAAACACACACTGAGACACCTCTTTATTTTATTTTATTTTATTTTTTTAATGGCTGCGTAGGATGGGCGTCTGGCAGCCGGCGACCAGTTGTTGAGCGTGGACGGACGCAGCCTTGTTGGCTTGTCGCAAGAGAGGTGAGACATTCCAAAAGTCTGATGATGCCTGTTATAGTCCGGAGTGAAATGTCGGCCTCAACCACACACACACCCGCTGATGCTTTGCGCTTTACTGGTGCTGCACACAAACAAATAAATTACGTGACGTGACTACATCCCACCAACCTCAGGCCTGGGAATGATTTTCAAATGCTGTTTGTCAGAGTCAAAAACATCACATCATTTGGAATGAGACACAGTGCACATTGTTTAACACACACACACACACACACCCAAAATAGTTCACAAGTGTCCCAGCAACACATTATTACCATTTTAGGATGGTCAATATGGCCCTAAAATTAAATCAAAGATATTTTTTCCTGGACAACCGGTGGTTGACCGTTTAGCACGTCTGCCTCACAGTGCAGAGGCGCAGGGTTCAATTCTGGCGCCTTCCTTCCTGTGTGGAGTTTGCATGTTCTCCCCGGGCCTGCGTGGGTTTTCTCTGGGTACTCCGGTTTCCTCCCACATTTCAAAAACAAGTGTGGCAGGTTAATGGAACATACTTATTGTCCCTATGTGTCAGTGTGAGCGTGGATGGTTGTTTGTCTATGTGTGCCTTGCAATTGACTGGCAACCAGTTCAGGGTATCCCCCGCCTACTGCCCGAGGAAAGCTGGGACAGGCTCCAGCACCCCCCGCGACCATTGTAAGGATAAGCTGTTCAGAAAATGAATGGATAGATGGGTGGATTTTTTTCCCCACAATTACCCGATTTCAGATTCGAATCAAAGTTACAATAAACACAAATGGTGCAGCAACGTCTCCTCGGATCCAGGAGCTTCTTGGTCGTTTGTTGCCGCGTTTGACCGCAAACGAAAGTGAGCGATTGCTGATTTGCGGATGCCTGCGCTGTTCCAGGGCGGCCGAGCTAATGACCAGGACGGGATCGGTGGTGACGCTGGAGGTGGCAAAGCAGGGAGCCATTTACCACGGCCTGGCCACGCTCCTCAACCAGCCCAGCCCCTTGATGCCTCGAGGTACCTTTTGCGTCCATTTCATCAAAGCAGCTTCCCCAATCCCACGTTGTCTTGAAAACATCAACTATTTAGCCAGTCCAACCTCCGACGGCTGAATGTATTCATTGCTAAAATCTGACTTGCTCTTTGGGTCCAGTTGGGCCCATTTTTGACATTTGACAGCAATACAAAGGGGCCACATGAGGCTTCTCCGGCTCAAATGTGACCTGAGTCTACTAAAAACGGACTTTAGATAAACCAACGTATTGCGTCAGGAACTAATGGTAAAATTGGCCATCTTGAAACTACAATGGCTGCATTAATTTCAAGGGCAATTCTAACAAGTCTTCAAGAGAGAGCTTGAAACAGTCCCTCGAACTGTCTGTGTGACCACCACATTGCCGCAGAAACCCGCTCTTGAAAGGGTCTTGAAAAAGCGTGAAACGGCATTATAAACACACGTATGAAAAACTACCAGCAGCAGATGTTTTCAACCCTGTCAGGGACAGCGGTTACTGCAGTGGACAGGTTACGAGTTATTATTTGTGCATGAAAGGGTTAATCCAATAACAAGTGGTACAAAAGCATTCAACGCGTGTTCCCTTTTCTCTGAAACATTCATTTCGGATTTATCCTCCATGTATTTATGTCAGACAGGTCGGTCATTCCTAATTTGGTAGAGAGCATTTTTACAATGATATGCTCGGTTCGCAAAATGCATTGTGTTCTTGGGAAAACCTTTCCTTTGTCGTGGAACGATTGAGTGAAGGCCTCGCGTCACTTCCCGTTTGTGCAGCGTCGGACCGCGGCCGCGAGAAGAATGGCAAGATGCGTCCGAAGAGTGAAGGCTTCGAGCTGTACAATAGCTCGGCGCAGAACGGCTCCCCGGAGAGTCCGCAGGCCGGCTGGGACGCTTACCCGGAACCAAAGAAGATGAGCGGGGAAGACCGCCTCCTCAAAAACCGGGCCGACCACCGTTCCAGTCCCAACGTGGCCAGTAAGCACGTCAAAATACTCACCGTATTCAAACATCTTGGGAACGTTTTCCACTTTTCACCAATTCCCTCCAGTCACGCAAATGACAGATTGTCCCTGAAAAGAATTGTCAGACATTTCCCAAACTTAGCACATACCTTCTTATTTCAAAATGTATTCAACCCAGCTAGGCATGTCACAATAAATACTATATCCACTAATGGCTCGACGAATAAAATTTACCTTTACACGGGTCTTTGTTTACCATGCGTCCTTAACTCATCCAGTACCAGCCAATTCTAGACCAAGTCCGAAAAGACGTTTAAAAACGTCTTTGGGAGTGAATTAGTTAACATTCACTCGCAATGCTTCCACATTTTCCACAGTAGAATTCAGCATTCTCCAGTCATCTCCTTTCCACAATGAGCACTCTCTCCTCAGATCAGGGCCAGAGTCCTGCGGGCAAGCCAGTGTATCCCGCCGGGCCCGGCACCAAGATCACCTCCGTCTCCACCGGCAATCTTTGCGCTGACGTAAGTCCTTCGCCGCTTTCGTCTCGCAGCCGACGGCTCCCACCTGAGGAATTCCAGAAGTATGTGAAAGTTGACACCATTATGCCAAGGGAACTATTTTCTGGGAAACCCAGATGGTTTCTTTGCATCAAGAGTGAATGTACTTTTGTCCTGAATTTGACAAAATCGCCTTTTAGTAACAAACACATGAGCACTAAATTATTGTATTAGTGTGGTGGAATATTATGAAGCCTTCTCATGATGGTGATGTTCAATAGGCCCTGTTTTTAGTGGACCCTTGCTTAATCTTGGTTGCCCCTTCCTCAGGATGAACCTTCACCCCCGCGCCCGGAGGCGTATCCCATCCCCACGCAAACCTACGCCCGCGAGTACTTCACCATCCCGGCATCCAAGAGCCAAGATCGCGTTGTGGGCCCCGGGCCGGGATCCTCGCAGCACTGGCAGGCCATGGAGGACAGGGAACACCTCGCCTCAGTGGACAAAATCCACAACAGCATGCAGGTTCAAAACACTCCCCGCCGCTTGTGCTTCCTGTCCCTGAAAAACCTCAAAACAAGTGAGCCCAGCTCAACTCCTTGCTGCAAACCCTTTTGACCTTTTCCTCTCCCGCTTAGCGGGTCAACCACTTCCAGGAGGACATGTACCCTCCGCCCGGGATCCTAAGGCAGGACGAGCGCATGCAGCAGCACTACCAGCAAGAATACCAGCACAGAGATCTGGACTATCAGAGGGGACCTCAGGGTAAGAAGCTTCAGGTCCACAGCAGGACCAGCGACGCGGTCACAAACAACCCCAACTGTCGAATGCCGCACGGGGTTCGGGAACCGCTTTTCATGAATGAGCGATCGTCAACAGAATTTTTAATCGTGGCTGAATTGCGTCCCAGAGTCGATCAAAAATGCACTTGAACATTTACAAAAACTGGATCTGTCCTAAAAATTGTTCTATTGTGATTAATTCACACAAGGTCTTGTGGAATTATCATGGAAAGATTCCACTTTTGAAAAATTTCCTTCATTTTGCAAGCCTGTCAACAACTAACAGCAGTCCAGTTGCCTCGCCAAGTTCCTGCTTCTCATTGTGATGCGGCTCGACGTGGTTTCAGGTGCCGGAGCGGACCACTGGGTTCCTCAGCAGCAGGTTTCCTCCTCGCTGGAGTCGTCCACGTCCAGCCAGGAGCACCTCAACTTCTCGGCGTCGTCCGGGAAGAACCAAAAGACGGGGCCAGGCCGCTGGAAGACGCCCAATGCGCCGCACCCCGCGCATGCCGTGCCGCCGCACTCAGTCCAGACGCCGTCCCGTTCGGACCTGCCGCCGCCACCTCCCCCGCCGCCGGCCCCCTACCCAGACGCCTACGACATGTATGAGCCCCACTCCGAGATGCCTCTGCCGCCGCCGCCCACCGCCGTCAACTCGGCGACGGCCCAGCAAGCCGCCGACCGCAAGAAGCGCGAAGAGCAACAACGTTGGTATGAGAAAGAGAAAGCTCGTCTGGAGGAGGAGAGGTACGCTGCTGCTATTTTTTTTTTTTATCTTTTTTCTCAAAGTTACCAATTTCTGTACCTCAGTCTTCCACATCGATTCAAACCTTTCCAACGTCCGGCAACATTTTACAACATTTCGGTTCTTATTTTGTTTCTGTTCACTTTTCCGCATTCCCACACAGTTCTTCCAGAAATGACATCTTCTTTGTTTTGAAGTTATGAATGATGACGATGATGATTTCAACAGGGAGAGGAAGAGGAGGGAGCAGGAAAGGAAGCTGGGCCAGATCCGGGCCAACCCCGTCATGCCCGTCCCGCCTCACAACAACGGCGGCACCATGCCCCCTCCTGCGGCCCACCACCACCCGCATCCCCACCAACAGCAGCAGCCGCCGCTCACTCCAGGCTCCATGGGCCCCCCTCATGCGTTCCCACCCTCGCAGCCCCCATCCAGACCCGAGAAGCTGGCCAGCCTGCCTCGCTCGGCTGTGCCTCCTGCCTCCAACCCTCCAGGTAGTGCCTCCCTTGCCTGCTCTTCAGAATTTCAAATGTGTCTCGAAAGCAAAGCATGGAGAGTCTCTGTCATCCAAAAAAAAAAAATCAGTCAGCAAATGGCACTATTGATCCTTGCCAACAGCCTCTCAAAATAGCCACTCTCTTCTATGACCGTCATCTTGAGTTTCAACGTTGGGGCTTTGTTTCAGAAATGTCCGCCTTTGTTCCAGCAGGTATGGACACGGTGATCCGGGACCTTCTCCCCCAGCAGCAGCCTCGCACCATCGAGCGACGAGACCTGCAGTACATCACCATCAGCAAGGAGGAGCTGACCAGCGACAGCCTGTCGCCCGACCCGTGGAAGCGGGACGCCCGCGAGAAGGCCGAGAAGCAGCAGCAGCTTCATATCGTTGACCTCTTGGATAAGGAGATCCAAGAACTACAGGTAGGCCAAGAACTGATTTCGGCTTCTGGGGAGTGTTGTGTTGGCGTGTTTTGCGACTGACTCCACCTGAAAGGTTCCTGGGCTGCGCTGAAGCCTGGCATGCCCTGATAAATTACCCCAGCTACAAAAGCTTTTGGTTCTGGTTCTAAGAGGTTTTCTGATGGCGTCACTCCGAAGGTTCGGGGACTTGAATCGGAAGTAGTAAAAAGTTAAAGGCATCCGTATTGTTTTGATTCGTGGAGGATGTGTTTGCACTTTTCCACATGGGCGATCAAGGCTGATGGAAACAACCCAAGTAATGCTTTGGCACCACCTAGTGGAATGTTGGTAGTGTCACACCGTTTGTTTGTCTTCACGAGCTCATTGCAAAGAGCCCAAGCTATGTTGGTTCTCTGCTCACCACGCATGCCACCGCCCGCACTCTTTGCCTCAGGATTTTTATTAACCTCTTTGCTCTCAAAGTCCGCATTACTTGTGGTCACTCTTCTTTTCAAATTTTGGTCAACTTGTCAAACGTCTGCAGCCAGGTCAGCATTGCAGATGACATCCTCTTCTCAGATATCTTACCTGGATAAACAAGGGTCAAATAAACGAATAAATATATGTTGAAGTGAGTTGAGGAGCTACAACCGCACCAGGTTTTGCGTCAGATCCTCCCATAGTTTTGGTTTTCGGAGCACGGCTCCTTCTCTGCCCGCCAGCAGCGAGCAGCGGGGGAATAGTGTACATTTGCTGAATGGAAGTCCTTCATGAAAACACGACGTGCTGTTTTTGCTCAGGCCAAGCCGGAGCGCACGGCCGAGGAGAGCGACCGTCTGCGCAAGCTGATGCTGGAGTGGCAGTTCCAGAAGCGTCTGCAGGAGTCCAAGCAGAGCGACGACGACGAGGAGGAGGAGGATGACGAGGACGTGGACACCATGATGATCATGCAGAGGCTGGAGGCTGAGAAGCGAGCCAGGGTGAGCGCACGTAACTCGTTGTGGGTCTTTGCTGATGAGATGGGGGGGGGGGGCGAAAAGCTGCTAACATTCAAAAGCAAAGCCAGTGAATGTGCATCTGCAACATGCTTCTGCCATCGCTTTGCCATGTATAAGCTGCTTCGACGCAATTGGCTGGAGGGCCGAGTGGGCGGGGCCAGTCAGCAGCTTGGCCAGCCGGGGTGACGTCGCGCACGACAACTTGATATTTTGCCGTGAGAGTATTAAAAATGCAACAGCCGATTGGACCCCCGCAGAGTAGCAACGGTGTTGCAGACAGGGAATGAAGCTTGCTCTTCACTTTGCCCCTTTCACGCCGCCTTTGTGAAAACCGCCAAGCCAGCATTTCTTGGCATATGACAGCGGATGAAGGCCTGTTCCATATTGGCAGCAGGACAGCAAGCCAGGGAAAAGCTGTCTCGGGTCCCAGCTTCCCCCGATCGCCGATACCACCTTTTGGACGGTCAACTTGGCCGGCGTGAAAGGAGCTGGCGATCCGAGCGCAGCCAATGTTTTGACTTGTCTGTATGTCCTCCTTGCCTTCTCATTTCCAGCTTCCTCTTCCTGGGCCCCTCCCTCTTTTCCTTTTTTAAATTTTGTTGTAAATTCACATCCATGTTTTCCTGCACTTACACCCCCCCCCACCTCCCCCCCCCCCCTCTCATGCTATACTCTTCTTCTTCTTCTTCCTCTTCTTGTTCTGCAGCAGCAGACTGCTGTCCCAGCTATCTCTGTTCTAGATTTGGTATGTTTCTTCCTGTTAATGACCAATACCCAGCCTCCCCGTTGACCCCGCCTCACTTCCTGATTCCTACTTGGGTGGGGGGAGGGGGGGCACCCACCTGCTTCATGTCCTGCCAGCCACCCACCCGCCAATCGGGGCAGCCCATCGTCATTGTGGTTGCCGGGACGGTGGAGGGAGGGGCGATGGAAGTGGTGGATGCCGCTTGTTGTTGTTGTTGTTGTTTTTTTTTTTTTTGTCTCTTTGTCCACTCAAAATGTATTTGACGGGTTGCCGTGGCAATGCTTTTGAGTGCGTAGGGAGGCGGCCCCCTGCATGGCTGAGTTGCGGGTCGTGTTTCATGCATGACGGGCAAGGGGGGGAAGGACGTGTCCATTCATACATACGTGTGTGTGCGTATTAGCATCGACTTCGTTGTGCATGCGTTTGTGAGCGCTGGGTAAGATGGCCTTGAAATAAAATCTTGTTTTTCCGCAAGAATCCACTTTGCCGTGTCGATGTTTGACGTTGCCCTTCGTTTGTCGAAAAAGCAAGTGACACAGAAATAAGAGTAATTTTCTTGACAGGTAATATGACAATGGATGCATTTTATTAATATAGCACTTCACAAAATACAGAAAATCACAAACAGACAAAAGAAAATGTGATGAAAAATGAAACAAAAATGGATTCTTTGCCCAGCTCTTTGTGCTGTGCGTTTGTGTGGTCTGCATGCGCACGCTGCTGCCCCCCACACCCCCTCAGGAGTCCCTTCTCACAACAAGTACATCTTTCTCTGTGTGTGTTGCGAGTGAGCGACACTTGACGTTCCTTCTCTCCTTTTTTATGGGCTCGTCACCCCGACGCTCAGCTGCAGGACGAAGAGCGGCGGCGCAAACAGCAGCTGGAGGAGATTCGCAAGCGGGAGGCGGATGAGCGCAACAAACAGGAGGAGGAACAGCGGTGGCGGGAAGAGGAGAGAGCCAAGTGGGAGGCGGCGGAGAAGGTCAAGCCTCGCCGTCTTTTTGTTGGGGTTTTTATTTTTGGGTTTATTTCACAATGGATTTATGTAGCCAGCCTTAAATTTGCTCTACTCTTTGGACACCTTCAAAAATCGTCATGTGGCCTTATTTATTTATTATTATTTTGTAACTTTTGCTAAAATACTTCAGTCTAAGAACCCTCCGCCAAATGAGTTGTAACATGCATGAAATACTTATTTGGTATCATTTCTTTATTATATGCATTCAAAGTGAATGGCTTGAACGTTAGACGGTCAGCTGGAATCCCAAACACTGACTGCCCCAGGGTTTTACTTTAGCCCCCCCCCCCCTCCAAAAAAGAAAAAAAAAATCCCGGAAGGCAATTTAGTAAAACTGTTCTGGCAGGCCAATCCTCCAGATTTATATTTCCCGTGGCGCCTAATCACTTAAGCTGCCTTTTAGTTGACCAAAAATTGACTTTTTTTGAAAACTTGTCGATTTTGAAGGCACTTCTATTTTTCAGTCATTCAGAACGTATGATGATTCTTTTTTTCCCGATTTTCCGCAACGGTTGAATCGAGTCAACCTGACTTGCTTTCGTTTGTGGAAGAAGTTTCACGTTTCGTCCAAATGGCTTCATCAGTTTATCTTTCCAGGAAAGACCACAAAAACAGTAGAAAATCCCAACAACAACAACGACAAAAAAAAGTCCAGTTGCCATTCAGTCTTTGCGGATTGTTGTGACCTGAATGGAAGCGGAATCGACAGACCTTTTTTTTTTGTCCTCCATTTTCGATTGTTGTGTGTGTTGCTTTAGCGTACGGATTTGTTTTCATATCATTTGATCACATTTGTACTTGTGTTTGTGTGGACAAAGCCTGTTGTCGTTTTCATGTGAATTATGAACTGCATGTTGCCCACCCACGACTACCCTCGAAGACCCGCCCCCGACGTCCCCCACACCCCCGCCGTTGCGCTCACCTCCAGCATGTTTGTCGTCACGTCAGAAGTTCTTAAGTTATTGTCATCGTCATCGCCTGTCCACCCGCCAGCCCTCCCCACACAGGCACACACACACACACACACCCCCACCACCTCCTCATGATCCATTTTCTCAAAAACCCTGCGGTTCTTCACCTGATAAGTGGTAGCAGTTTGGACATTTTCACGCCAGCCCGCAAAGGTTATTTAGAGCGATCCCCAACCCGACAAGGGAAACACAATGTCGGCGGGACGTGGGCACCACCCGGAGCAGACGGTCTGCCACCCGATGCCGGGAATCCAAATGCCTTCTTCCTGCAGCACAACTTGTTGACTGACGTCACAAAGTGCCCCACAAACCACACCAACGCACACACACGCACATAATGGGGGCAGTGGTGGACATGGGCAGGATTTGGAGTGTCTAGCCTGAGTTTATGTGGGCAGCCGAGTGGGCGGGTCAACCGCGGGTGTCCCAGATGATTGAGGTGAGTCTTACGAGCTTGAGTGAGGGGCCCCTGTACGCTAACAGTCAGCGCTAAGTGCCTTGATAGAGGCGTGTCCCCCGATAATTCCCTCAAAAGAGATTCCCTTCAAGGTGAAGGATGCTTAGAGTGGGTGTCACCTGATGACAAAATGTGAGGTGCCTTTCCAAGGGGGCTCCCTCAGACAATCACAATGAGGCGACAATAGCAGGGGTGTGCCCATTTGACAGCAATGAGACTGAAGTGAACTTCAAAGGGGGGGGGGGTTTCCCCCACATGACAAAAAAAAGGAGATCCTGTTATGATATAATGGTGAGCCCCCCCCCCCCCCCCGCATGTTGCAATTGAGTGCTCACGAGAATGAAGAAGGTGCCCCCCCCACATGGCAGTGATAGTGAGTTGCACTTGGCAGGAGACGCTCCCTGGATGATAGCGCCAGGTGGTGTTGAAAGGGGGGCGCCCCAGATGATGAAAGTGAGGCCCCTTTAAAAGCGACTGTCCTCGTTTGATTTGCTGAGCTTGAGGAGGTGAACGTAAACAAGGTCAAAGGTGTGCCCCCGGGTGATTGCGGTGCGAGCGAGGCCCTTGCCCCCCACATGATGGAGGTGAGTGCGAATGTGAGCAACGGGGGCGTTCTGACACGGCTGGGTAGGCGCCAATGAGTGGGAGGAGGCGCCTCGAGGAGGGCCCGTCCCCCGACGGAGGTGAGCGTTCACGAGCCGGCATCACTAACGGCTTGTCGTCCCCCCCCCCCACCAGAGGAGGCAGGAGGAGGAGTACTACACCCGTCTGGAGGCCGAGCGGCGCCGGCAGCACGAGGAAGCCGAGCGCAAGCTGCTGTCGCCGGATGAGCCGGCCGGTCTGTATCGGCCCCCGCTGCCCAGGGACTACCAGCCCCCCGCCCCGCACAACCCTACTAACAACCCCCCGCCACCCCCGCAGAGAAACACCTCCTACCTCAAAACGCAGGTGGCCTCACCTGACACTCTCTACACGGCCAAGTTCATTGCCTACGCCGGCGACGAGGAGGACGAGGAAGAGGGCGGCGGCCAGTCAGGTCAGCTCAAGCTGTCGGCCACCCGCAAGTCGCACGGCGACCTTCCGGCCGCCGGCGCCGCCCCCCCGCTGCGCCGCGGACGGCAGCAGCCACCGCCCACTGCACGCAAACCCCGGCCGCTCTCGGACGGCATCTTCCTGTCTAGCTCCTTCCAGCCGCCCAGCGCCAACAACTCCAACAGTACAGGGCCACCCCCCCTCCCCAGCAAGCCCGGCGTGGGCCCCCCAGGAGGTGTGAAAGGTAGAAGCAGAGTAATAGCGAGAGGGAGAGAGAGCCCGCCACAGCGCCCTCCGTAGGCCTTGGACCTCCCTCTCAATCGCTCCCGCCCTTCTAGTCGTCTAGAACTTCTTCTAGTTCATCCTCCACTTTTTGTCCTCTTTGTACGTCCTTCATCCAGCCGTGTACGCACACAAAAACACTCTTACCCACTCAACTGCTTGCTGTGGTTAGTGACCAAGTACCGGCGCAGAATCTAAAATTGGCAAATCATGAACTGCCCTTGGAAATCTGTTTGCCTCCAGCCCTGATTTTGTGGGCTCCCTCTAGTGGGACGAGAAGGAATAATTGCCAAAGCACAATTAATTTGAATGAGACTTTTGAGTTTTAATAATGTTAAAAAAATTATTTTCAACATTTATTTCTATTTTTTAATGCACAATACATTTTAATTGGAATCATTTTAACTTTATTTTTATAGTTGGTACTTAGTGTAAAATGTTTGAGAACCAGTGGCCGATAAAGCTTAAATCCAAAAAACAACCATTCACGCTCACAGTCACACCTCGGGACAATTTAGAGTCCTCCATTAACCTACCATTGCATGTTTTTTTGGAATGTGGGAGGAAATCGGAGTCAAACTCACAAAATAAAAAAATCTGTGACCTCGAGAACTTTTGTAAGGTAGTGTACAGTGTATTGCAAACAACTCAAATTTTGCTTGAGCATTGACTGTACCCTAGCCGTTAAAAGCCGAGTCTATGTTAACTTCCACCGCCTCAAAAAGGATTCAGGGCCTTTCTCTCTCTACGTGGGGGATCGGCTTAAAAACAAAACAAAACAACATGAACAAAAACGCACATTAGAGATGCCTTAGGGACTTCGGACAGGTTAGCAAGAAATGGCATAAGCCAAAAAAACCCCCCCAAAATTGCTGAATTTTTTTGCAGATTTTTTTTTTTTTGCTGAATTTTTCTGTGAATTCCATAAAATCAACCAAAATGCGGCAGAACATATGCATATGTCGAACACATTTGGGAAGAAAAATTCCAGCGGAACTTTTTGTGTGTGTATAGCGTGCTTGGGTTCAAATTTCCCTCCCTCTCCACCAGTCAATCAGATGGTTTCTGTCGGTGTGGGTTGTTTTCTCCCCCTTCTTCACATTTTGGGGGTTTTCCTTGTCATACTCATGAGACCTCCAAACCCCACCCCAGCCACGGTCAGCCAACAATAAGGGGGAAAAAAAAGAAGGAATCGATAATAACGCCTCCACCTTTCGCCATAGATTGACACCCATGACAACCAATCAACTTCTCGACCAATCATAGTACTGTTGGTGTTGTCGCTTTCGCCTGCCGCTTGGGGCCCTGCCCCTTTTTCCTGCCTCATGCACCTGCTGCAAACCCAAAACGCTTCTCTTTGTCTGCTTTGCTGCCACCCGCTGGTGATGACTTGCGATTGCGGGGAGGAGTCAGGGCGACCGTTCAGACCACAGCGCCTCCCGGTTGCCCTTTAGGTGTCAACATTTGACACAGCTCTTTGTTTTCAACCATACGTAGTATCGATTGTTTAGTCCCCTACAGTGACTTTCTTGTACAGGCAAAACCTCGAGGGGGGGTAAAAAAAAAAAAAATCATTTTGCGCAAAGTAGACTCGAAATATTGCAGTACACATCCATCCATTCACCATCGATTATCTAGCTAAAAAATAACGCCCCTTTTTTTCCATTCGTGGGACTGGTAGGATTGATGTTTTGGTGGTTGCAGACAAAGAGAAGCCTGGCGGCGTGCTAGCTGCTTTTTGGAGGCCAACTTTGCTTGTAATACACTCGGGCGAGATCCCGCGGCCACTAACTCCACTGCGAGCTCGCTTCGCCCGCATGCGCGTTGCATGTGGGCACCGCGCCGGCCACCGATAACGCTCACCATGCGCTCAGCGGCCTTGGCATCTTTTTCCCGTTTGGACACTGGGCATACGGGGCTTTTAGCGGCTGCTACTTGCCGGCGCCTCTTTCTTTTTCACGTCTTCCGCCGTCCTGTGAGCATCAAAACAATTGCTCATACTCAAATTGGCTTTTTCCGGAAAAGCGATCACGTGGCGAGCATCTGCTGGCTGCTCGCCTGTTCACTGATGAGGAATGAGCGAGCAGGCCGCTCGGCATGTCGTCATGTCCTGGTGAAGCAGCATGTGGCTGAAAAAGACCCAAGCTTGTTTACTTGCAAGTCGGTTTAAAACTGGGTTGTTGAAATACAAATTAAAAAAAATTCATTTGTAATATTAGCATTCTTTTTTAAAATTATACATAAAGTTTTTTTTTGTAAATAATGTAGAATTCCTCTGCAATTTCTCCTTCCTTCGAGGGAATAAACTAGAATAGCAACTTTTTGCAATTTCAACTCGGGACAAAAGTTCAAAGCAGGTTGAAGGTGACCTGGATGTGGAACCGGCCTGCTTCTTTGTTCTCTTAACTCTTTAGTGAATGTTTGCTACTTTCCAACTTGACGTCCTAGCTCTAGAACTTTGTTGACTTCCTCCTTCCTTGCGCTTGGTCTGCTCTGTCTTCTCAATAATCTCGAGCGTTTGACATCGACGCGGAACCCGAAGAAAAGGTGACGGCTACGTTGCAGGCCAGCATACGGCGGCTTTTCCGCGGGTTCGCGTGATGTCACAGTCACATGCGTGAAACGGTTCTGACCCGCTCATGTCACCTGACAGGATTCAACTCGTACACTGGAAACTCGGCAGGAGTTGTAGGATCCGGAGAGTTCTACAAGGACCCAAGGGACAAATGGACCAAGAGGTGAGTTCCTTCCTTCCTTCTTTCCTTCCTTCCTTCCTCTGCCGCCGCTGCCAAAGTCCATCAAGACTTCTTGAAGGCAAGATTGTTATTGTGGCTGCCAAATCAATTACTTTAAGGAAAAGACATGAAATATTTTCCTTCCTTTTAATCTGTTCACTCGCAAGAGGTTTTGAAGGCTCATACGTATGAAATCTATTCTTGCCAGGATCCAAACAGATTAAAGGGTTTGTCGAGCTTCTTTCCATTCTTTAGCATCCGCTGTCAATGAAAGGGTGGTCCGGTGTAGGAGTGGTTGGCGCGTCGACCTCACAGTGCAGAGGTCGCGGGTTCGATCCGGACTATGGTTGTTTGTCACTGTGTGCCCTGCGATTGGCTGGCAACCAGTTCAGGGTGTCCCCCGCCTACTGTCCGAAGACAGCTGGGACAGGCTCCAGCACGCCCGCGGCTCTTGTGAGGAGAAAGCGCATCAGAAAATGGATGGGTGTAAATGAAAGAAAATGAGCTTTTTGTAAATAGTGATCTAAATCTGACGCCAATATTTTTTTTTTTTGTCATTGAGACTATATCACAACAAAAGCAAGTCTGAGAAAAGTGTTTGGATGGCAAAGTAAAGCTGGCTGTTCACTTTGCTATTTACCGTGACACATCCGCTATTTAGAGCAAACATTTACATCATGCGTTGCGAGTATCAAGTACCTCAACTTGTCCAACTTCCAACATGTTGGCATTTCTGTCCCTCGTAATCTTGATCTTTGACTCAAAAACTGCACGGGTGTCCGTTTATCATTGACAATAAAGTTGTATCCAATCCAATCCAATCATTGGTTTCATGAAAACTTTCACAGACAAGCCAGGTGACACCCTCTTGCATGCCCCGCTGCTGAAAAACATACGAGGTGGCAGCGAATGAGGTGAAGGAATAAATCGGCGAGGGCGTTAAATGGAATGTCGTTGTGATGTGCAGTCAGGAGCAGGAGAACATCCCGAGCGGCGGCGACGGCGCCCCCCCCGAGAGTTTGACGTTCAAGGAGCGTCAGCGTCTGTTCTCCCAGGGCAAGGAGGTGTCCAACAAGGTGAAGGCGTCACGCAAGCTTATGGAACTGGAGAACGAGCTGAACACCAAGTAGTGAGACCACACCACCTTTTATTTTTATTTTATTTTTTTAATTGAAATCATTGGAGCTGTGGATGCTTGCAGTGACTCTTTTTTACCACTTCTTGCCCTTTCCCACCACAACCACCACACTTGTACGGAGAAGCACTGTAAAAATGTTGTAATTCTATCAGCATATTCTATTTTTTTGTTGGTAAAATGGTGCTGGAAGGAGGGAGGGTACCGGCTGGGAAATAAGCAAGTTTTATGCTCATTTAAAAAAAAAAATTAAATAGCTTACAGAGATTTTAAGTGGTTAGCTTTTTTTTTTTTTTTGCCTCTCAACCAACAGATGACGTTTTGACTTTTTTTTTTTTTTTTTTTTTAACTCGACACTGTTACTTCATTCCATATCGAAGGCAGACACCACCATGTTAATGTTTTCTTTTTTTGGGGGGGCGTATTTTATGGAAATTGTGGATCTCCAAGTGCACAACTTTACTGTAAATAATTGCCACTCGGACTACTGTACAAGCCCAAAAATGACACGAAGGTGACAAAGGACCAACAAAAGTCTTTGAAATGTTTCTGACCTTTATTTTAACGAAATCTGTCGTCTGTTTTTTTTTTCCCTGCGGTGAGACATTAATTTGACAGAGACGTTCTTTTGTGCAGCATACGCACACGCAGACAATAAGGCCATTTTCAGTGTTTTCATGGCAAAACTGGTTTCACATCCGTTGTTCGCACCTCACTTGCTCCTCCTGGTTTGGGTTTGGCGGATGAACAGAATCACTAAACGGTTTTCATGTTTAGCCTTGTTTTATAAATCATTATTAATAAATACAGATTTTCCAACAACTGCAGCCTGCCAAGTGTTATCTTTTATTAGAAACACCAGACACTTCATTAGGTACACAACTCCAGTACTTTCCAATACAAATTGTTATTTATTTGTAAACATTTTATAAGGAAAGGACTATTCAATTTTTTCCAACTGATGTAATTAATACCTTAATTTCCCCTCTGGGTATCAATAAAGAATGTCTAATGGGTTTTCAGTACAATCAACAAAGCAGGCGGTAATTTAAAGTCTTTTAATGAATGGTTTCATACGAACATACAATGCCACTTCTCACATTTTAAATAAAATGGAAACATGAGTATGAAAATAAAATGAAATAACTGTAGCTTGACTAATCATAAATCCAACCAAGATTTTACCAGAACGAGTGAAAGCACATATAAATTTGTTAGCTGAAGCTTTGCTGTACGACATAACGTTGACGCTCACTTCCATGTCGTGTTGTCACTGCAGAATGCCTGAGCCAAAAGAGAAAATCAAAAACGGTAAGTCAGAAATCTGAAATAATTGAACTTTCTGAGATGAGGTGTCACAGTGTCACAATGAGGAAGAAAATGAGAAACTAATCCTACGAACAAGACATTTCAAATTTGGGAGTGATTTTCTTACATTTTCTCCTTTCCATCTTCATGGCTTCACCAGAACCTTCTGAAGAGTCCCAACTAGTCGCTTCAAGTTCTGGACAGTGTTCTGCCTCCGCGCTGGCATATAGTCTATGTTGACTCTGCTCCTGAAACCTGAACATGTGCAAAAAAAGTGTGACTTTTTTTGTAGGATGAAGCACTTTAGACGACAGTGATTACCTGAGGCCCAGTCTGGCGTCCGTATACCTGCCGTGTCCAGCGGTCACCAGCTTTCCGGCAGCATGGACGCCATTCACCAGAAGGTCCGCAGCCCAACGCGTACTGGATAGTACCTCTCGAAAGACCACTTTAAGGCTGCAGTTCAAAAACTCTTGGAAGTAGATGGTGGCATCCTCCCTCCAGTGGTCGTCATCTCTGGCGGGGCTCACCCCCCTCAGAATGCAAGGATACACCATTTTGGGAATGTTGAGCAGACCCTCTGGGATTACCCTCAAGTTGATGTGATCTTGAGGAGCAAATTGTTCACAGATGCCGTAGTCAACGAGGTCCAGGACCCCACCGGATGAGTCCACATGTCGAACTTCAGCACGCCGCCACTTGTTGGGATCTGATCTGACCAAGCAGCTGGCACCGGTCGTGAGGGAAGACTTCGGAAGAAGAGGTAACTCTGACTCAGAGAGGTACTCCAACGTGATGGCCACTTTGTTCATGACAGGTAGCAAGTCCTTCAGAACCACGCAGAACTCTGAGGGAGTCGTCACCGAGGCGACAAATGCCGAGTATTCTTTATTGAGTGAGATGGGAGCAAAGACGAGCTTTCGATGGGGACTTGAGTTTGGGAGAAGTTGCTCATTTTGGCTTTCACACGGTGGCGGCAACAGTTGTTGGTTTTGCTGCAGTAACGGAGTGTGGGCTAATGGCGCGTTTGTACAGTCCTTCTTTCTGACACTGAATACCGATTTTTTCTTTGAAAGCTTCTTCCTTTTTGACCTCATTTTAATGGGCCTCTTACTTTTTGTTTTGAAGGTTTCACATAAGGCCTCGGTCGGTTTTGTATCCGTAACGCGGGTCTCAAATGTTCCTTGTTCATTTTCTGTGACTTTCAGGACAGTCCGATCCCAGATCTTGACGTTGTCATTCGTTTCCAAAGTACATGCAGGAGCATCTACTCCCTCCGGGGGTTTTAAACTTTGTTCATTGGGTGCATTGTCATCGTCAATTATCTCCATCTCTACTTCCCAGTGAGTTTCCCATTTTCGGACAAAGTGAACCATGAGGGGTTTGCCCATGACGGCGTCGGTGAAAGCAGCATCGTCATCGTAAAGGCTGAAGTCCACTAAGCTACATCGGATGCTGAATGCCGGCAGAGAAAAGTATTCCTGAGGCAAGGTGTAGATCTCATCTTTCTCGACGACTGCAGAGTTTCCGTAGTCCAGGAAATCCACCTTGAATCTGGACTGGCCCTCGTAGGCCCTGACGACGGCACGGTAAAGAGCCGCGTCCTCATCGTACCGCGCTAGGACGAGTTCGTCGAATCGCACCGAGACGGCGGCCCTCAACGAATGCTCGCTCATCGAGTTGATTTCTCCAACCATTTTTAAGATGGCTGCCTCCTCCTCTGAGAGCTGCAGAAAAAAGCGACTGACCGAGTCGATGTGGGAAACAAAACATAGCAAACTGCAATCTTCTTTCTCCTTCCTGTCTGGCAAACGTACGAGTGGAGGCTCCTTGCGAGCCGCAGGCACTTTGGTCTTTTCAACCTGCCGTTTTACATGGGAGACCTGCTCTTCTTCACCAGGTTTCAAAGTACAGCTTTTCGAGTTTGGTGTCCTCGCTGGAGTTTCATTTTTGGGATATCGACGTTGACGCCTGTTTTCAAAGGACTTAACATGCTCCTTCTTTGGCCGTGGTCTCGGCCAGTCATGAGCGCCTTTGTGTCGGGTGACTCTGGGAGAGTAATCAGCCGGCCTTAAATTCTTGCTCCTGGGAGCTCTTTTGTGATTTTTCGTCTCGTAGGTAAACCTCACAGTGGGCCGCGGTTTCGATGAAACTCTGCCAATGAGCTCCTTGACCTTCTCGTTGATGTTCAGATCACCATCAAAGAGCTGCACATCGAAGGAACCGTCTTGAGACTTGCCAAGGAGAATGGCTCGCACCTGCTTGTTGAGGACCGCTCCGTCCAGCCATTCCTTGACTTCCGTGTAGAGCTCCTTCCTGGACACAGAGGCCAAGTTGAACTTCAAAGCTTGAACGGGGGTGGATAACAAGTGATCGCAGCCTCTGGGAATGGACACCACATGCGTTTTCTCGGCAATACCTCGATTCCCGTAATCTACAAAGAAGACGCTGAGATGCAGCGGAGACGGTACGGTATGAACCAGTGCCCGGTACCAATTTCCGTCCAAATATTTTGCCAGGCATATTTTCGCCGGAGCATCTTCCCCACTGGCCCGCTTCATTTTCGCGATTGCCTCGGAGATGTTCACCTCAAGGTCCACGATGGCTTCGGTGTTGCGCTGGAGTTGACAGTAGATATCCCACTCCCCGCTGACATGAGTTACATAGACTTCTTCCTCGTCATTAGGCATTAAGCCAAAGGACGAGTAGACAAACTCCTCAGGACAGTCCAGCTTCTCTTTTGCCAGATGTTGGTTTGTGACAAACTGCTGAGTTCGGGTGTTGAAGAGCTCCACAATGTTCAAGGGTTCGCTTTTGTCATTCCGTTGCGACACGACTTTACACCTCAGGCTGCCATCGCCGTCGGAGATAAACCTCCTCAAATGGTCCGAAAGCTCCTCAGAGGTTCCAACCAATTCAGTCCACTTTCGAAGGCTGCATCGGAAAGCTTGGCCTTCTAGCTTGGCAACGTATTCGGGCATTATTCTCTGTAGCTGGTTGACCTGAACTTGGACGCTGACGCCGTAGTCTACCAACAGCACCTTGGCGTGGTCTTTCTGTCTCTCTTGGATGGAGGCCCTGTACCATCTCCCATCCTGTGGTGACTTTGCCACGCAACACGACTCCTCATTTTGGAGGGGAACCGTATGCAACGTATAATAGCGCTGAATTTTCCCCATCAGGTCCTCCATATCTGGAACTTTATCCTGCATCTGGCACCAGAAATCTGACGCCGAGTTGATGCAAGAGCACCGGACTGGGAACTCATAACCAGGTCGGACATCCAAGATCTTGAAGCTGGTAGGCATTGATGACTTTTGGACACATTTGTCCTCTTCTTCCTCGCAGGCTTCATTTCCACTGACATGTGATTCTCGAATCCCTTTACTTGTCTTCCCATCGTTCGGATTTTGCTCCATAGGTTTGACTGGAATGATTTTCCAGTATTCAGCTTGTCCGGAAGACACCATAAGCTGGCTGATGCTCCGACCGTTATCGCTTCCCGACCGATACAAATCGATGACGCACTTGTGTCGTGCGATCTGGACGATGTGGATGCGCAGTGCCTTGTCGAAGAGCGCCGCTCTGAAGAAGTCACAGTTCAAATGCGTCCACACGTCGTCCAAAGGCATCACGTTGACAAGAGTGCAGCAAAGGGCAAACGCGGAAATGCCGGCAAACGTCTCGGGAATCTTCTTGATCAAAGCGCGAGGAACCTTCTCAACATTGCCAAAGTCAATAAAGAGAACTTCGGCGCCATGCTTGAGCTCGTTTGTGACCACGCCTCTGTAGAAATGCATGTCTGCCTCATACAACGCGCAGCACAGCGTTCCGGGCTGAGGGTTCAGCAAAACATCACCTTCGAGCTTCACGCCGGCAAAGTGATCGGACATTTTGTTCATCATTTCCTGGAACTCGCCGTTTCGTTTTGTGGTTCGGATCCAAAAGTTGCTTGGATTCTGGGCGTATTCGAGGAAGCCCTCAAACACCGAGTGCACCTGTAGCTCCTCCTCTTTCAGGGTTTTCACCAGCTCTTGCCCTATGATGGTCTCGTACAACAGGTTGGCATCCTGAATGGCCGCATCTTCGACAGTAGAAAGGGGCTCCTCTTTTATTTGAGGAGGGAGCTCTCTCGTCACTTCTTCTGTCACATATTTATCCAAAGCACCGACTCCTGTGATCAAATAGAGGCACTGCTCCTCATCAAAACTATCGATCTGCACTTCTAGGACACCTCCGAGCAAGCCCGCCTTGAGGTAACTCAACTGCTGACCCACAAGCTCCTCGTCCTGAGACTTCCGAGCAGAGAGCGAGCACGGGAACGCCATGATGGGTGTCAAATACAAATCGGGTGGCAAGCTGTGGACATCCTCGACTTTGACCGATTCGGAGAATCCAAAATCCACAAACAAGACTTGCACTTCTGAGTTCATCGGGAGAAACTGGACAAAGCCTCTGTACCATTTGCCACTTTTGCCTTTCGCCGAGCATAGAAGCCCCACATTTTCTCGAGGGTGATATTTGCTTCCGCGTTCACTGACTGCAGCCAGCTTCTTGGACATGAGCCGAAGCTCGGATTCCTTACTCGCCATCTGACAGTAAAACAGGCTCGAGTGAACAGCGGCCGTCACCCGGACTTTAGCGCGGGTGCCGCAGCTCAGTCTGGGCCCGCAAAAAGGCAGTATTTCCTCATAAACCTTCAATCCGCTCAACTTGGGGCGATACATGTGTCCGCCCTGCTCGTTGACAAGCAGGTCGGGAAAGGGGTCGATGTTTTGTTTGAGCGGCACCCCGGTCAGCAACTCCACCAACAGCAGGAAGGTGTCTTTGTCCATATGTTTTCCAAGCCCTTGCCTGACCAGCTCGTTGTTGATGTCAGGAATATCCAGCAGGAGAACTCTATGCGGCAGGATGGTTTGGATGCAGCCGGTAAAGCTTTTCCCGATCAGGCTCGAGAGGAAGTCCACCACGCCAGAGGAATGGCAGGAGCTGGCAGGCACCAGCACGTTAGCGAGGAAGCCGCAAACAATCTTTGGAGGCCGGCTGAACAAATCGTTGGAGGATGAAGCTATGTGGGCCACGTCCACACTTAAGACGCTGCCGTGGTCAATGAGGAACACGTCCGACACGCAATCATTGCACCGCTGAACCCTTCCTCTGTACCAATGGGCTGTGCTCACGTCTTTGACCAAGCAAAACTCGCCGACGTCCACCTTTGCATTGGTCTTGGGCGTGTTCTGGATTTCCTGCTGAAGGATGTTGTAGTCCAGCTCGTCTGTGGTTAGGTATTGTCCCTGGAAGTGGATCAGGGTGGCTTCGGGGCTCCAGTCCAAGTGGGATAGCTTAAGGTCCACTGTCACCAGGGCACACGGCCCAGGTGGACCAGAGTCCAGAGACCTGGATAGAAACATTTTGATTTTATTGAAGTATGTTACCCATTCATATGTACCCCAAAAAAATGGTAGGAAGAGGTGGGGGAGCACTTCACAAACAAGCTAAAAATGTATTCATTGTGCTATAAGTCAATTTCTGAGAAGCAGTTAGAGAAACTAAACTTGATCTTATCAGTGACACAGCAAAACCGGTATTTGTGTGTATCAATGTTTTCCAAAATAGTGGCAGATGATTGCAAATGTCTTATTTTGATCACATACAAAAGATAATCAGTCTGATTTCATGAATGACTACAGAAAGCGGCGAAAAATGACTGTTGTGTGACAATTTTAAGTTAAACAGGGGCTCTGAATGACTATTAAAATAGATGACTCAATTAACTTTGCCTCCTCTAATATCAATGAACTGTTTATAATAATAATACATCACATTTGCAAGCGCCTTTCATAACACTCAAGGACACTGTGTTTGTCCGTCTGTCTTGTACAGCCCCCAGTTGGCCAAAGCGAGCACACCAGAAGGACCAGCAATTTGGCCATTCAATTGCAATTTGACAAAAATGCTTGTTTAATTCCATTTGATGTCATTAATGGGTGTGTTTATAGCAATGCAATAATAAAGTATAACATTTTGGAACACTTTTTCCTCATTAAAATACACATTTCAGCATTTTTTTTTAGAGAAGGCGGAAAAGGATTATCGGAATTTTCATTCATTTCAATAGAAAAGAGGATTTGCAATATGACTGTGATCAGGGGACGAATTAACATTGTATCTCAAGGCACCACCATATACTATTTGGGGTATTTATAAGAAAACCACAATTGTACTCAATGGATGAATGAAGTAAATATCTTTCTGTAAAATTCTGTTCACATTTTAGTTAAGGCATGCATCACTTTGTATTCGTTTTTTTTTAACCTGTGATGTTGCACGTTCAACAATGACTGCATGGCTGCTGATTCGGGATGCTTCTTTCCCAAAGACAACCTATTAAAAAAAAAAGAGAAAAATATTCAATCACAAAAATATGGGCTTCAAATCAACATTAATTTATGAGCATGCCATTGAGCAGAGAGCAGATCTCTGCCAAGGCCAAACAATCAGCGCCTCATTGTACACATTCATTGATTTCTGTCTGCTGTACACGTCTACTCTGAACTTAATTCAGTCATCATTCTTTGATGGGGAGGAAAAACGTTCAATCGTGTTACCAAGAGTGAAATTAAAAATTCCTAACATCTCAATGTAATAACCTTTGACATTGTTCATTAGGGGTGGAAGATTCTCAACTGTGCAAACCACAGCAGCAACTGTAGTTAGCCACAATGCTAAACCTAAGCTAAAGTAACGTGAAATACAGTACTCCTACCTCAACCTGATGCTCTTTTTAAGAGAAACTCTCCTCCAGCGTTTAATGTGTGCCACTTGATAATTTGGTCGTGTTTTGTGTGCACTTTCCAACCTTTTATGTGACCATCACGAGCAAAGATTGACAGATAGCGAGTGGCTAGCTAGCTGAGGCTAAAACGACGACGAGCAGAACACGACAGGATGATGTTGGAACCGCCACCCGATTGGCCGGCGGATGTTTTGAGTTGTGACGTTAGAACCAATCAGGTGTCAGTGTACTAATTCGTTACCGGTAGCTTTGAGTTCCCGGGCCTCACCAAATTGTCCTCCATGACAGGAAGGAAAAGATCACGTTCAAATCAAATCAGGTAACTTTGATCATAAATTACGTATTCGGATATTTGATCGGCACTAGCACAAGCTGTTATTACGACGGCTTCTAATATATATTTTTTGTTTGCCGAGCGAAACATCGCACTCGCTTTACAAATGTAACAATCAGATTTTTTACAGTCATATAAATAGAAAGTGCACCTGCTACTCCACCCAAATTATTACCACGGCTAGATAGAGACATACTGTATTTTATATAATACTTTGTATAATACTAGAATGAAATTAACTACATTCTAATGACATGTCACAAAAGTTTTGCCCTCTAAATATTTTTAATCACCAACCACAGAGAGGAATTCATATTGTACTAAAACAAATAACCACCTGAATGTTTACCCAGCTGCGTCTTTGTGTTGTGCGCAAGGTAAAATTCTGTTTCCAGCAGACCGTAAATTGAATGCCCCTGTAAATGGCATGTCCTGCATATCATTTTTTAAGCAGTCACAAAATGACCTCTTTCTGCTTGCCAAGGGGGCCATTCTGAGATTCAAGACTTATTCTGTATGTCTTCTCTAGGTATATCTGCTTTTATACATTACATTTTATTATTGCTGTCTTTATTTTTCCCATAACTCAACTAGTTTTCCCTTCACATTTTGTACTTAAGGCAGCTTATGGACAAATGCTTCTCGTTCAGAGTGCCTTGTTGTCTTGGCGTGGAAAACCCTTGTAATGGCCAGTAGGGACATTATCCATCTGCCGGTGGCTTTAATCTGATACATTTAATGTACCCGGCCCAAACATGTATTAGAACAAAGTAACATCTATTTTTAAAGTTCATAGAAGTGATATTTGATTGACAGTTAATTATCAAGGCATTGAGCTGACATGCTTGTCGCCCACAGCATTTGAGCTCACTTTATCTACTTAACACCCCTTGAATTGTTCCCAACACTTTCTCTGCGGTGTGTCAAATTTGCTAAAAATGTATTTTCACATTACAGTCTTTCAGAATAAATTTCAAATGAGGGAAATACCTTAATTATTGGAAAATCACCTATAAGGATAAGGTTTGTATCTCCTTGATTTGTAAATGTTTGAGTGTGAAAACTGGAGGTGCAAGGCGTGTGGGGAAGCTGATGGTGCTGGAAAGACAGATGGATGAGTCTTTTTTCTTTTCCCCCTCCTCCCTGTTAATGATTAAGAAGCTGTTCTGTAAATATGATGCTCGCATGCGCTGGGCCTGCTCGCTCATCTCCTCACGGTACAGCACCTCCTCGACCTTCTTCCTCGTCTTCCTCCTGACAAAAGATCCACCGGCTGCTTCTGCTCCGCTTTAGGCCTTCTTCAGGACCCAATGAGCAGCTTCTTCCTATTTTTTATTTTTATAAAATAAAACTCCAAATGTCCCCCGTGCATGGTATGACTATGGCGATGAAGCGCAGCCGTGAGAGTTCGGCTGCTGATAGGCTTTTACCTCTTCACGCTTTCAACAAAACTTTGTGCGGCTCACAAGTGGACACAGCCTTCCGTGGACGCTTAAACCAGGACGATGATTCTGCCATCAAATCAGGTAAAAAAAAAAGAAAAAAAAAGAAGGAAAACTCCCAAAACACTAAATATAATTACTAACATTACTTTGAGGCTCAAATTAACGAGTATGCATTGCTATTTGTACATGTACAGTTTTGGTTCATTCTCTACTGCTTTGCTTTTAAGTGCAGTATGTCTTTCATCGTCTCTGATACTGTATTGGATTTACTTGAACAAAAAAAAATGACGCTGATTGGCCACGAGGTGGTGGCGAAAACAAATAAAAAGCCCAAACTGCAAAATGCCACAGTGTGGTTTCCAATTGTGATGTTGGGAATGGGCCCAGAACTTGTGCAGTGTTTATAAAGGTGCTTCAAATTGCTTGAATTTGAACCATCAGATTTTGGTTTAAAAAAAATAAATCCAATCTTTTTTAAAATAGAAGTACTATTGGCAGGGAACTTCAGTCACCTTCACAACAAGCTGTACTTGGGCAGATATAATAACTAAATGTTCACAAAAGAGGCTCCAAGATGTTTATTAACTGAAGCTTACTATTAAACTAAACATAAAACCAAGATGTGTATTTGAAACAACTACTTAGCCTCCACTGGAATACAAGGGGAAATATCATGGGCACAAGGGTTAAAAATGAGCATTTAGGTGTTGGTGTAACCCTTTCAGCAAGAACTATCGGAACATAAACTTTGCAGCAACACATGCAGAGAGAAAATAAAACAATGCTCACAGCCATGTATTCTTTATCCTCAGCAAAGAACAGCTCATAATTCTGGCGTACTCATCAACCGAAGACTTCAGCTCTTTATGTTGTTAAATAAAAACATAATTGTGAATTTTTGTGATTTCCTCAGAGGCGGAGGACAGCAACGAAATGGCGTCCTCAGAGGAAGACCAGGACCCGGACCAGGACCAGAATGAGGAAGTGAGTGCCAAAGCAAACTTGGCCTCCCCCACGAAAAGCATCAACAAGATGAGCAAGGACAAGAAGAAGCAGACACAGCTCACACTGCAGTGGTGAGCACCAATGTGCTATATATGAATGATGATGATGATGATGATGATGATTGTTGTGGTGCCCCCTATCAGGCTGGAGGAGAACTACATTGTGTGCGAGGGTGTGTGTCTCCCTCGCTGCATCCTCTATGCTCACTACCTGGACTTCTGCAGGAAAATCAAACTGGAGCCCGCTTGCGCTGCCACTTTTGGAAAAGTACAGTACCTTTTGTTCATCTTTTTTAATCTTCCCGAATATGCAAATAATTGTCTTCTTACGTCTGTGTCAATTGAAATGGTTTTGGGGGCTGATTTTTAATTTTCTGTCCTTAAACTGCCAGTATTGAGTGAGTTTTGGAGGTTGGTTATAGGGCTGACAAAATTGGTAAAATCATACAAGGATACCCACATATGTTGAAATTGATTGGTTATAATAATTTGTTTGACAAAAATAACAGACGCTGGCGCATTTTGGCTGCCGCTGCTCAACCCGTATTGTTTTGTGTTTTTTGTTATTGTAAAGTGTCCTTGGGTGTCTTGAAAGGCGCTTATAAATAAAATCTATTATTATTATTATCAGTATCGATTTGTGAAAAGAAATTAGCCATGTATAAAATTTCCACTGATCTGAGATGGAAAAAAAAGAAAACGAATTCACTCCTCTACAAGCAGCTTTTTAACATGATCGCTGATCATAAAGCTAAAAAAATAAAATAACATAAAATACCTGTACATGATAAAACTAATAAAATTACAAACCCTTTGGAGTACGCCTGAGAAACTGCCTCATATTTGAGTAATACTGTCAACTCATGATTTTGCTGTATTATTTTTTATTATTAGTATTTTTTTTATGTGTATGAAACATTTGGATGTTGTCATCAAACTTGTTAAAAAAAAATTATTATTTTTTTGCCTCAATCAGACCATCCGACAGAAGTTCCCTCTCCTCACCACTCGGAGACTGGGAACCAGGGGACATTCTAAGTAAGCACCACTTTTAAACCGTCATATTTTTCAATCCTCATTTTCACAAAATTGTTTTTAGTAATTGGTGTTACATGACAGGTATCATTACTATGGCATCGGCATCAAAGAGAGCAGCGCTTACTATCATTCCGTCTACTCTGGGAAAGGTTTGACCAGGTACTTGATACACGTAATGACCAAAACGATAACATTCGATGTCAAACACAGCAATTAACATCAATGTTTAGATTCTGTGCTTGGATGACTTTCCTTTTCCTGTCGGCAGATTTTCTGGAAGCAAGATGAAGAATGAGGTAGTGTCTTCTATGCGCCACCTTTTGGAAACGTTTGTATGTTACTAAATAAGTCACTGAATGATGCTGACGCGCATGTTGTGTGCAGGGAGGCTTCACCAGGAAATACTCTCTTAGCTCCAAAACGGGAACGCTGCTCCCGGAATTCCCCAGCGCCCAACACCTTATTCTACAGGGAAACATCTCCCGGGAAAAGGTTCTGTATGGGGGGACTGGGCACTTGATGGACCCCTTATGTGACATAATAATTCTAATTAAAATAATAGGTGGACACGCTGATCATGATGTACAAGACGCACTGTCAGTGCATCTTGGACAACGCCATCAATGTCAACTTTGACGAGGTGACGTCTCAGTTTGGTACGGACGGCCTAGCGAGCGGTCCGGCGACGCTCACGTGTCTTCTCGCGATGCTCTTCCAGATACACAACTTCCTGTTGCACTTCTGGCAGGGCATGCCCGACCACCTGCTGCCGCTACTGGACAACCCGTTGCTGGTGGACATTTTGTGCGTGTGCGACTCCATTTTGTATAAGGTAAGCCGCCAAAACCAGCTAAACTCTACTCAAGTCAATACAGTGCATTTCCCACACATTTAGAATTGTCAATCAAGTGTCGAAAGTGTAATTTAAAGTCATCTCAAACCACCTCCCTCTGCTTTTTTATTTCACGTTACTATTATCATAGCTAGATTTTGTGATTGACAGATGTGCTCATCACTCCTTTACTGTGCTGCCGGTTGGAATAATCATAATTGTGAATTTTAATGAAATATAGAATGAATCAGATGACATTTTCTTTTTAATCCGCTCAGGTTTTAACTGATGTCCTCATTCCCGCCACAATGCAAGAGATGCCTGAAAGGTTTGCTTTCTCTTTTAAGGAATCGAATCATTGTTCTATGCCATTGCCATTTTTTAATGTCATCACATCAGTGCTGGTTTAGACATTTGATGAGGTACCCCATCTCAAAATATCACCAAACAACAATTTCTGCCTTTACATTAAAATGAGGGATTGAGTTTGGGTAAACGCACAGTTTACCCATCCATGAGTTTTGTGTACCGCTTTTTTTTCTTCATTTGGGTCACGGGTGAGCATTGCAAGGCACATGTAGACCAATAGCCATTCACACTCTAATGCACAGTTTAAAATCTTGACCTACGAGGTGTGTTGTCCTTTGGCTGTGACAAAATTGTGTGCCGAATAAAATGATGTATCGTGTCTTGCTAATCATGGCGTGTTTGATATCTGTCAGCCTGCTCGCGGATATCTGCAACTTTGCCAAGCACTGGGAAATGTGGCTGGCCTCCTCCCTGGACAACCTCCCACAATGCCTTGCTGCCAAGAAGCTGCCCATCGCGCGCCGCTTTGTGTCCTCCCTCAAGCGGCAGACGTCCTTCTTGCACCTGGCGCAGGTAACGTGACATCCATGTCGGCACAGAAGTACGTATATTCAGTGACGCCTCACTCAGCCGGATGGCCTGTGGCTGCCATACGTTAGCACGTCTGGCTAATTGGATGAGAGAATGTCCCAAGAGAAGATTTCAGTCCCGAACTTACCAAGATAAGTTTCAAGTCCTGAGTACAGGTTCTAGTCCAATTGGAAGGTTCTGTGCTTGTCCCAAGTAAAAATTCCAGTTCAGAGAGAAGGTTCTAGTCCCAAGAGCAAATTCTTGTCCTCAGGCCCGTATGTATTTTTCTCACGATAATCCTTAGTGTCGACAGCTATGTCTGTCTGGCTGCACTTCTCAAGATTTGAAATATTCCGTATATATACTGTGTGGGAGTCAACATTTAAAATAATCCGATTACAAATGACAGAAATAAATTTTGTTTCCAGATATATTAATGAAGGAGAGGCATTAAGTTTGTACACCGAATTCTCCGCAATGTAAGGTGCTTTGAAGTATAAGGCGCACCTTCAATGAATGTCATATTTGAAAACTGTTTTATAAGACGCATAGAGTCGAATCTACAATCGTGGTTGTGTTTACCTTATGCATCCACTAGATGCAGCTATGCTAAAGGAATACAATACAATACAGCTTTATTTATATTGAGCCTTCACAATCATTGCAGCTGCAACAAAGCGCGTGACAGAACATTTAAAATACTACGTCCAAGAAATTAGCTACAATAGTGGTTGTGTTTACCTTATGCATCCACTAGATGGAGCTACGCTAAAGGGAATACAATACAGCTTTATTTATATTGAGCTTTCACAATCATTGCAACTGCAACAAAGCGCTTGACAGAACATTTAAAATACTACGTCCAAGAAATTTGAATATTGATCCATATATAAGGCGCATCGGATTATAAGGTGCGCTGTCGGGAGTTTGAGAAACTGGAATGCTTTTTGGTGTGCCTTAAATACGGTGCTTTATTGGTTGTCACTTTCTGAATTTTAGTTCATTTACTTGCATTTGTTTACTGGGCAGACCTGCCACATGCAATATGGCAGACGCATTGACATAACGTAACAATGGGCCGGTGTGCTTAATGGGACTCCTGTGTAAAGCATGTCGATGACTGTCTATGTGTGATTTTGCCGCCGGCGTCACACCTGGGCAGATCGCCCGTCCGGCGCTGTTTGACCAAAGCGTGGTGAGCAACATGGTGGCGGACATGGACAATGTGGACCTGAACAGCATCAGCCTGCACTCGCTGCTCAGCATCAACGCCAATGGCGAGCAGCTGCATGACGCCCACTCCGACTGTAAGTCGGCGTGTGATTGATGACCCAAATGAGGATCTCTTGGACTTGGCCTAGATATACACAGCCAGACTTAGTCCTACTTGCTGAACACATGTGTTTCCCCGCAGACGAGGCCATCGCCGTCTTCCAGGAGCTGAAGGAGCTTCTAAGGAAGAATGCCACCGTCGAATCCTTTGTCGAGTGGCTGGACACCGTGGTGGAGCACAAAGTCATTAAGGTCCCATTTCAAGTGCTGTACAGTGGACCCTGCGATTCTGCGGAATCACAGATTTGATTTTATCAATGCATTTATAACTTAATTGATGCCCGAGCGCTAAAAAGTGCGCACGTGAGAATATCTTTTGGCGTAAGTTTTTATTTGTTATGTGTGTGATGTTAATGTCATTTTGGCACCTCTTAATTGTAAGTCACCGCTTAGTAATCGGCAAACAGATGCAGTTAGCTTTTTGTGTTTGTGTTTTGCTGTTTGCTCAGCCGGGTAAACAGGGCGGTCGCTCGGTGAGGAGGCGAGCTCAGGACTTCCTGCTGCGCTGGAGCTTCTTCGGCGCCCGCGTGATGCACAACCTCACACTCAACAACGCCGCCAGTTTCGGTGAGCTGACGCCACCACGCGCCCGCCGTCGTCTTCGCGCTATTAGGACTCCCATGAATCATTCCGAGGCTCCATTTTGCGCCCGCGCTCTTCTTTACACAATGCAACCATAAATAGTAATCATTAAACAGTCTTATCTCGGGTTCGTGTGCTCGCTGTTTAAACACACTGTGTGTGAATAAACATGCACGCAGAGTCACGCACGCACGCAGAGTCACGCACGCACGCACGCACGCGTACTCCCAACAGCAAAGCCCTGCTGGACAAACAGAGCAATTGAATGCTAAGCACCATGTTTCTCAATCCAATACAGTACGTTTGGTTTTATATTATTATATTCTTGAAGTTGTTATCGTATAATGTTTCATACATTTGGTGTTTGTGTATTACTTTAATGTTACTTAGATGTTTCTATATTGTTTCCTTTTTATTTTATTTCATCCATCCATCCATCCATTTTCGAAACCGCTTATCCTTACAATGGTCGCGGGGGTGCTGGAGCCTATCTCGGTTTTCCTCGGGCAGTAGCCGGGGGACACCCTGAACTGGTTGCCAGCCAATCGCAGGGCACACATAGACAAGCAACCATCCGCGCTCACAATCACACCTAGCGACAATTTAGAGTGTCCAATCAGTCCGCCATGCATGTTGTTGGAATGTGGGAGGAAAACGGAGTACCCGAAGAAAACCCACACAGGCACGGGGAGAACATGTAAACTCCACACAGAAAGGCCTTAGCCGGGATTCTATCCCTGCACCCCTGCACTGTGAAGCGGATGTGCTAACCAGTCGACTGCCGTGCCGCCCATTTTATTTCATAATATTTTATTCTGTTCTTATTTTTCTATTATTACAAAGTTTATTCATACTGTATTATTTTAGTAATATTTCATTTTATATCAAATATTTTCTTTTCATTTCACACATTTGCTATTTTTATATAATTTTCATATGTTTTATATTATATATTAAATTTGTAGTTTTATTTAGTTTTTCATTAAAAAAAATCTTTTGAACAAATATTAAAAGCACCCAATGTCATACAAACACAGTTGCGCCTCATTTTCTTTGGCATGCGAGCCTTTTTAGCAGTTTGAGTGTGGAACTGAACTGCGGAAAAGCGGGGTCTTCTGTAATCAGCATTGTAATACTCATAATAATAAGTCTAATTTATGTATGAGAGCGTGCATCTAATTGGACACAACAGGAGTTTCTTCATGTTTCTCCACAATATCGTTTCACTTTCTTCCCCAAAATAGACAACTCCCACCAAGTGCATGCCTTCCCCATCTGCAGTTGAGTACATAACTACAGTATGTGGATGGTGTTCAGGTTCCTTCCATCTGATCCGGATGCTTCTGGATGAGTACATCCTACTGGCGCTCGAAACCCAGTTCAACAACGACAAGGAGCGCGACCTGCAGAACCTTCTGGACAAACACATGAAAAAAGAAGGTAGGCAGTGATTGCACACAGTGGATCTCAGTTTTTATCTTGCATAAATGGCCAACTTTTTCCATTCTCTCAGGGGCCAGTAAAGCAGCCTTTTTGGCATGTCCCAGCTCCTGCTTCCTAGCCAATCGCAACAAAGTCAGCAGTGCGCCTGTCGTCGTCGACCAATCGGTGAAGAGCGAGTCCTCAGGACAGGATGCCTCTGTGTCTCTGGCGGACAACTGGCAGCGAGAGGTGGAGACGGGCGCTGCCATCGTCATATCAGTGACGGATTCTGTTAGCTTCCCTGGTGCAGGTACATTAAAAAAAAAAAAACCTGATTATTGTTTTGTTTTGTTTTTTTTGGAAACTTTACTCTCCAAGTCTTGGCACATTGAGTTGCCCAGTGTTTGAAATGTGCTCTTACTGTAAATAAAACTGCCTTGCCTAGCTTTATGGTTAATTACCGGTACCCAAAATTATTGTTGTACAATTTACCTGATTTCAGTTTCATAAGATTGCAGTTTCTTCCCAAAAATGTTTTTCTCATAAAATGATAACTTTATTCTGAATTTTAAAAAAATTAAGACTTTTATCTCATACCATTATGATTTATCTCCCCACTCCTGTTATGTTTTTTCCCCTTAAAGTAACGACTCTGTTCTTAAGGGGAAAAAAAACCTGTGTGTGTGTATATATATATATATATATCTCTCTCTCTCTCTCTCTCTCTCCATGGAGGATATATGTTCTCGAGCCTCTTTCAAAAAAAATAAAGACCAGCTTTTGCTTTCCAGGCGGTCCCACAGACTTTTGTGCTTCAGTCATGACACCCCCTATCTCTCCGGCGCCGCTGGTGCACAGAGGCTCGGTCATCAACCAGGGGCCACGAGCCCCGACTTCATCCTGCTCCTCTTCGTCTTCCTCCTCATCCTACCTCTCCACGTTGGGTGCTGTAAACCAGCCCAACCTCTGTGCCGCCTTCCCGGAGACTTTGTACCCCTGCTCAGCCTACTTCCCTACGCCCGCATCCGCTTACCAGCCTGGACTCAGGTCAGCTTCAACTCTCTTTTGTACAGCGCTCCCATCAGGTTTTTAATTGGATTTATTGTAAGTTAATTAGTGTTCTTTTTAGTATGTAATTGTTAGTGCGAAGGCAGCATGGTGGTCAACTGGTTAGCAGGTCCGCCTCACAGTTCAGAGATGCAGGGTTCCATTCTGGCTTTGGCCTTCCTGTGTGGAGTTTGCATGTTCTCTGTGTGGGCTTTTTCTGGGTACTTCGGTTTCCTCCCACATTCTAAGAACATGCATGGCAGGTTAATGAAACACTCTAAATTTCCCCTAGGTGTGATTGTGAGCACGAATAATTGTTCGTCGATGTGTGCCCTTCGACTGACTAATCCGCTTCATCCTCATGAGGGTCGCGGGTGTGCTGGAGCCTATCCCAGCTGTCTTCGGGCAGTAGGCGGGGCACACCCTGAACTGGATGCCAGCCAATCACAGGGCATACATAGACAAACAACCATTCGAGCTCGCAATCATTCGAGCCAAACTTCAATCGCTGGTGCAAAGATGGACAAGTGGGCCGGACCATTAAAAATTATACCATACTCTGCTATAAATAACCAAAATAATATGTCTTTCCTTTGTTTTGGTCTAAAGAAGCACAAGAACACGAGAAAAAATGTAATGAACATACCTTTTACAAAACATTTCATGAAGCACCTAAGATTTCCTTAGACAAATGTGCAATTTACTTTTATCATTCACATATATGCATTGCAACTGATCCCACTGACTGCACAAAGGCACAAAACCTTAAGAAGTAATTGGTATTGAAAAATATAGTAATTGTTGGATTAACCTGGCACTTTAAGAGGGGCGGGGCTGCCACTGACAGGTGACCGTTCGCGCGACGTATAAAAAGCAGGATCGCAGTATGTTACGTTAGTGAATACACTCGCTTCGTCGTCGGCATGGCCCAATGATAAGCTACGCGTGTGCTTTTCTTTACCAGATATCTAAAGTTAGCTTTAGATTCGGTGATGATCGGTTGCTTTGTTTGTCTGTTTTGCATTGTGTCCGTTGTGCTTTATGTTTGCCGCATCGCTATGCAATACAGTCAGTTACCGTTCGCAATCGGCAATGTAAACAGCGTGGGCTAGAGTGTTGCTCGAACAGTGGTGTCTTTATTTAACTCATTTTGCATAGTTGTCATGTTTGTCCAGCTGCAATTTGATGTTTGAACGAAGTACATTGCGTTGCAGCTGGGTTTAATCATGCCGGCGCTCCACTTCCGGGTTGGACCTTTTGGGACTTGTAGTTCTTTTATTCGAGTCGACTTGATATGTTTGTGATGTATGGTTTCTTACGTTTAAAATAATGACGATAATAATACATAGTGAAATCATGGTTGATTAAAGTACTTATTAAATGTATTGTTAAAATAAAAGTATTAATTAATGTAAATTCTATACATATTTACATCGTGATGCAGAAAGATAGATGTATTCATTTTTTACTGCATTTATCTGTGCTTTAGGTTATTACCTGCTTCTGATACTGCTACTGCAACTACTTCTGTTTCATCTACGACTACCTCCGCTGCAAAGTGTTCCAATAAATGTATCAAAAAAGTACAGAAAGAGTGATCCTTCCATGCTGGCCGACGATCCCTATTCAGAGGGCCGTGAAAAAACGGAATTAACTGAACAGTAATGCACTTTTAAGATTAATCGAGATTTATAAAGAAAGGAATTTTTAAACCATTTACACGAGCATATAAAATCTAAACGTAATCCCTGCCTACACCTTACAAACTAAGGAGAGTGCTATAATATGTGTAAAGAAAAAAGTATTGTATATGTCCTTGATAGCGTCTGTGGTGTTGGGTCTGTCTCAGTGACAGACGGAGACTGCTGTAGTCTTCTTCTCTGATCAAAACAATGTTGTCTTGTTTTGATCCTCTAATAAAAATAGTGTGTCCCCCTAGCGGATATTCCACGAATTGCACCTTATTAAAATATTCATTCCGTGTCTTTTATGCATTTTTTCACTTTTAAATTATCCTGCGGGCCAGATCAACCCTCCTTGCGGGCCGGTCTCGGCCCGCGAGCCGTACGTTTGACACCACTGTTTTAGAGTGATCTCTCAATCGAAATATTTTCATTTTGCAGATTTTGCAAACAAGATTTTACTTACCGGTATGTCATTATCCGTTAATGACTGTTAAAATAGTAGAAGTAGAAAAATGCAATTCATGATGAAAAATGGTGCGATTATTCATCTGACAGCACGAGATTATTTTACGTCCATTTTGATGTGGTATTTTTTTCCTGACTGGAGTGTAGTCAAATTTAGTTTTTTGTGTGTTGAGGCCCGAGGCGGAGAGCACATTCTCGTCTTGTGTCAAGACATCCTCCTTGGCCTACCAGCTGTGTCGTTACCCCGCCTTGGATGACCAGCAGCCTTCCGTCAAAGACGTCTTCTACGGAGATGGCCATCATTTCTCCTCCGCCGTGGGTCCCGCCTGCTCGCTGAGCCCTTACGCATCTTCCGCCCACCCGGCTTCCGGCTACGGCTCGAGCTCGGACGCCATCCTGAACGATCCCGGTCTGGAGGTTCAGACGGCGGCTCACATGCTGGATGCCGGCGATGGATTCGGTTTTGGACTCAACCACTCGACCGGCAACGGCAGCAGCAGTGGCGGCAATGGGACGGGACAAACGTATTCTGCTTCGGGACAAAATGGTAAGAGTAGCGTCACTGGAAAAGCAGGAACGCTGACCGGCCTCTCACGTTCCATAATATTTCAATTTATTCTTTTATTGGATTACAACTTTATTTAAAAAAAAAAAGACAACATCAAAAATCCAACATGAATCCCTGATGTAATGTGAAGTTTTTTCTTGACCTTCCTCCACAGATTATTTTGGAAACGGTACCTACCTGGATGGCCAGCGGATGGCGCCGGCGGTGGAGCAGCATGTGTCGGTCATCAGCAGCGTAAACCCCCTCCTCCTGCTTCGCTCACCATACTCCGACGTCCATGACCCGCTCAACATCCTTGACCGGCCCTGCAGGAAGAGTGGAACCTTCTTCAGTGACGGCCACAATGACACAGGTGAGCTACCAAACGTTTTGCATGACTGCCGCATTTTAATCACGGACAAGATTTGGCTGCTGCTTTGTTCCTTATTTACTGTTGTTTTGGTTTCAATAGTCAGTTCAGTTGTTTTCATGACTGTAATTCGATTCAGGAAACAATTTGGTTATTTTTAGGTTGTGTTTTGCAGTTCTTTGGTTTTATTAGTTGCAGTGGTTAATTTTCAATGTCAATTGGTTTTAGTCAGTTACTGTGTACGTTTTAAACACTAGACAACTTCGTAGTTAAGTTCATTTTTGCTGGATTGTTACAAATTAGATTTTTGATAGTTGCGGCGATTCATTTTTAGTAGTTAGTAGGTAATAGTTGTTTGTTAGTCAGTCTGTCAATCAGTCAGCATAATCCGTCCGTCCGTCCGACATGCTCCATCATGACACGCTGGCTATGTTATGACAACGCACTTTTTTTTTATCGCTGAGCCTCAGTTCAAACAGCCTTCAGCTGCAGCGGCGCTGTGTGGTGGAAACATGACTTAAGTGAGCCAGCAGGCAAAAGTAGGCTGAGCATGAAGGCAAACAAGATGTCCAGCCCGTCATCCGTCTCATATGTTGTCTTGCTAGGCTCGGCCCCCTGCATGTACGCCATATCCTCGTCGGCCTTCTCCCCCCAGGAGGCTTCGTTGTCGCAGCAGCAGGACCCAGTCTCTTCGCTGCCCCCCATCGACACTGTCTTCATGGGCGCCCCAGGGGTACAGTGACACAAGCAAGACCCATCGGTTCCCCTTCAAGGTAGGCCGACCCCACCTGCAGACGACGGCTTAGTTACGGGGATGTGGTGGCCGTTTTTCCATTCCCGCCTGCAGCAGCTTTTTTCTTTTTTTTTAAATAATTTATTTATTTTGGGCGAGGAGTGCTGCACTTTCCACAATAAAGGTCAAAATATTGAGGACTTGCCAGTCATTTTCTGTATGACAATAGTATTTTACACTTAAATTCACAGATATGTAATTAGACTCAGTGATACTCAGCAAAAAATGTCTTTTGGCAGTTTTTTCATCTTGTCTTTTTTTTTTTATTAATGTATATATTGCCACAGTGTTTCTGCAAATAATAAATAATAAAGCAATAGGGTTAAAAATCAATGATCGTTGGAGAGAACAAGTGACAATGCTGCTGGAGTGCCCGCCGTCGTTCTTATCTGCCGCGCCAGTGACAGATGGCGGCGCGTGTGCCTGTTACAGCGTGTTACACCTTAAAGTACTTTTAATTACACAGTCAATAATGGTGGGCCACAATTGGCCCAGCGCTCGTGTGGAAACAACAGAAGGCCCAAGGCAAACTTTGGGACAATGTTTAACCACAACATGGCCAGCCAACAAGCACCCTCCAGATGGCCTCACTGACTTCTTTTGTCTTAATGATGAATGAGTCAAAAAATGTCATAATCAATGCAAATTCAAGTTAATGAAATGGTAATCAACAATTTGTGTTTTTATTTATTTATTTACTGTATATCTATCTATCTATATATATATATATTTTTTTTTTCTATCATTGTATATCGTAACATTCAAATTGAGGCAAATTTCCCCATTGGTGACAAATCTTATTTTATGTTATCTTATAATCCAAGTAAATAGAATTCCCCAAGATTCCAAATACTCTACATTGAATATAATCGTGGCGGTGCCAATATTTATTGTAAAAATTAAGGTGTGATTTATTCCCTCTATCATTTTAGCCTGTTGATTATAGATTTAAAAAAAATCAACAACAGTGACATTTATTTAGTAGGGGTGTTCACACGGCAAGATTTGGTCCGGTGCTACACCGGGGCTGCCCCAGTAGAGCGTTCACACATGCAAATTAGCTCCGGCGTAGCCCCGGAAAAAGGCTTACACCGGACCAAATTTGATCCACCTCAGGGAGGTGGTTTAAAAATTTGCCCCGGAGCAAATGCTCGTTTGCGAAGCAGCACCGATGTAAATTTGCACGTGTGAACGCAACTGGGTTAAATTTGCTCCAGAGCAAATGCTTGTGAAGAGTTTACGTACGGCGAAAATGTGTTGCTTTCGTGCTCTGTCGGACTTCCGTCATGTGTTTGTTTAATAATGACACAAGACTTGGCTGGTAACATCTTTCCTTTTGTAGGAGACTGGACTGTCTCGGAGTTGTTAGTGTAGTTTGTTCCTTTGTTGTGTGTTCACAATCCCCCGCCCCCCATATAATTTATTTAGTGATTTCCTCTCTTGATTTTCTGTTTGGCGCATGATGTGTTTGCTTTTCTGAGTGTCATTGAAGTCATCGTTGATTTACGTTTTCGGGGGCGGTCACTCTCAAGCAGAAGGCACGGAGACCGAGAAGGAGAAGGACGTGCCTGTCCAGTAGTCGTTTGAGTTGCGTATACGTTTTAAAAAGAACCAACACGACAGCTCATTTGTTTTCTGTCGTTTTGCTCCGCTGCAGAAACTGCCGTGTGAACGCAAGTGGGGCTGCACCGACGCTGTGCCGTTGCAGACACGCTCAGCAGCTTTGTACGTGTGAACGCTCCACACAATTTGCTGCGGTGCAAAATATATCGCAACAAAATACATCGGTGCAGCGCCGCAGCAAATGTGTGCCGTGTGAACACCCCTAGTAAGTAGAGAATTGCACTCAATGCTCCACCTGACAATTTAGGCTAACAGCAGCTTTGTGATACTCATCATGAAGGTCACAGTATTGGGAACACTCGCTTCACCATAATGTACCCATTATTAGTCAGTCATTTTCACCCCACGTTTTTTTTTTTTTTTGTATGGAGCTCAACTGAGAGAGATCGCCACATTCCAACTACACTTAATTGCTTTGGCCCTTGAGAGGAAAAAAAAGTGCTTCAAGGTTGCAAAATAAGAAATGATGAAATAAATACAAATAATGAGAAAACCAGTGCACGATCATCAATTGACTTCAGGAAAGTCAGCGCAAGTCAACTAGGACTTCGCAAAGTTTAACGAGGTTCTGCTTCAAAAACTAGACATCAATTTGTCAAGAGTCCTTTACATCTTCCTTTCAAACCACTTAGGCTTCGTCAATAGCTGCTGATTGTGATTCCAATTTGATTCACGTGTTGATTGTACGGCGGGGCAATTAATGGAAATGTAATTGTAATTTTGATACCTTCTGATGATAAAAACATTCAAGTTGAAGAAAAGCAATTAATAATGCACTACAGCTTTCTTTGTATTCACAACAGCTGCAACTATAACAAATCATATCTACTGCAACATAAAATTTGCGATTGGCTGGCAACCACGTCAGGGTCCACCCCGCCTACTGCCCGGAGACAGCTGGGATACGTTCCAGCACACCTGCGACTCTGGTGAAGAGAAGCGGCTCGGTTAATGGACACATGGTTGGATGGATAAAATAAAACAACAAAAACTGTGAAAACAGTAAATCCAAATAAAAGCGAATGATACTAACATATACAGTAGACACCAGAAAACAATAGAACAGTGTTAGTCTCGCGTTGGGTCGAAAGCCAAAGAATAAAAATGTTTCTTCAAACGTGTTTTAAAAAAGGACACAGGGCTTGCCGAACAGAGGGAAGGACCGGCAACAGGAAACGCTCCGGTTAGTCCAATAGCGTCTCATCCACAGACCTTAGGCGGAGGGGTGGAGGAACTCAAAGCGGAAAGCTGAGGTGAGGCCATTCAAAGATTAGGAAACAAAAGTATCTTAAAATTAACTCTGAAATGTACTGGAAGTAAATGAATGGAAGCCAGAATTGGGGTACTGTGCTCCCTCTTACGAGCTCCAGTCAGGAGGTGAGCCGCAGGATTTTGGCCCAACTGGAGACGCTTGAGGGAGGACTTTAAATGTATGACAGTGATTTAGCAGAGATTACTCTTGAGAAAGGAAGGGCTTTACCCGAGTCCGCTGCCTAAAATGAAAAGCTAGATTTAACAACAGCACTGATTTGCTGGTGCAATTTCAGACTGCTGCCTTTTGATGAGACGCCAGGCCAGCTGAACACTAGGATTGTACAAGGACCACAGGGACCAAACACCATAACTTCTGTTTTCTTTTCGTCAAAATTAAGAAAATCACTGACATTCGGGCTTTGATTTCCTCCAGGGAGGACAAAGCGGTCGTCAGTTGTGAACACACTGTGGTTGTGCGTGACGGACGTTGTTCGACCTTCCCTGAGCGTGCTTTACACCAATAATGATAACCTGTAACCCGATAACACGATAAGCTGTCCACTGTAATAACCAGTCCCTGAAAGGGTTAAAATGTTTATTGACAGCCCAGTTTGGATTTACTGCCAATCTAAACACAACAAAAAGAATGACATATTTGTTTTAATGCAATTTGTACTTCGTTTTGGAAACCTCACTAGCTTAATGCTCACTGTGAAAAGAAAACCCCATTGACCGGCTAGTAAAAATTAGCATTAGGACTTCTACAGCTAACAAATGGGCACAAACAAACATATTCAGACATCTAATATGAAAACGATACTCACGGGCATATATTTTTCTGAATCTATGAAATAAGAATTTTATTAAGAAATTTCAAATGCAACTTTCCTCTTCCACACGACTGAGTGTGTAGCTCCAAGGCTGCGCCGCATCACTCTGCCTCGCAAAGCCTCAGGCGATAATTTTACGTGACCTATGATTTTCTGGTAGTTATTTGGAGTGATATTTAGTTCCGCTTTGGTCACTGAAAATTTTGAAATTGATGAATAGTCATGTTTATTAATCGTGATTTCAATATCAGTCAAAGTCATGGTGATGATTATTTTTTTCGTTTTGTTTTATCGTTCCTGACTATGATAGCTCATCCATAAACTTTGCATTGGTTTTGGTACTACTTTATAAAGTCTTTACCTTGAAAGTTTAACATGAGGAAAATTCTCCTCGTCTTGATCATGACGGATGTGTACAGAATGTTCATTGTCTTCTGTCGGCATTCAACTTGGTGATGTTTAGCTATGTGTTCCCAGTACATCGTTTCCACTTGGACACAAAACGAATACACATGTCTGACCTACGCCGGTGTGCAACGCTGCGTTCCGACGTTCACAAAAGAATTCCATTGCCGCCATTGAGGTGTCAAAAGTCTCAACTGGGTGCCGTCTCCGCCGGCTTCACCTTGGCAAGACCGGCGCAAAGTTCTCACCGACCTTGCACTTTTTTTAAACAAGCTTTCTCGAGTGCGTCTTTTAACAAATTCCTGGCCGCGTAAGCCACAAAGCGCCGATGATTATTCACTGACAAGTGTTTGTATTGGAGTCGTCCCGCGTGTCATAGAAAGATGATTATGAATACATTTCAAAAGAGGCAACATTCCCTGCCTGGCCGCCATTGTCGTCCTCGTCCTTGTTGCTGTTTACTGTTTGACTTGCAACAACTCGCTGAGCATAAAAGGGCCTCTCGAGTTCACTCGTTCTTTTTACTCATTGGCGGCCACAAAAGCTCTGCCTTGGCAAACGGCATAATGTTCCACACAAATCACGAAGAGAAAGTTTCAAATATTCTGCAGTGCCCGTGTACTAGAATCAACAAGCAGCGACTCCCTCCCCCCCCCCCCCCCCCCTGCTATTCTTATTTAAATATATTTTTAAAGCGGTTACTTTCCATGACCACCTACCGTAGGTGAAAATCAGCCTTGTAGAGAAATTGTACGATTTTTAAAAAATAGTTTCTTTCACCCCCTTCACCTACTTGAAACACAATTTAACTTGTTCAAAATTACCTTTTTAAATCATTCCTTAGTGCTTGTTCTCACTCCCTCGCTGTCAAAAATTGCATCTCATCGCTTTGGGGAAACCAAAAGAAGACTCTGTCGCACATTTATCCAAATAAGAGGCGAAGCTTGCTTGCTTGATGCGCGACACTGTCAAACCTGTTGAGACATCCATCCATCCATTTTCTGATCTGCTTAATCCTCAAGGGTTGCGGGGGGGGGGGGTGCTGGAGCCTATCCCAGCCGTTTTCGGGGGTCACCCTGTACCGGTTGCCAGGATGTGGAAGGAAACCGGAGTACCCGGAGAAAACCCGCGCAGGCCCGGGTAGAACATACAAACTCCACACAGGGAGACCGGAGCTGGAATTGAACTCGGTACCTCTGCACTGTGAGGTCGACATGCTAACCACTGGACCACCTGGCTGTCCCCCAAACAACCTGAATACTGAAAATCGCTCTAATTCAATTTTGTTGTTGTTTTTATAAAGATGTACTGTGGCTTTACAGTGGATTGTTGTACCCGAATGTGGAGGTATAGCGTTAAAACTGCTTTCACTATTTCAGTTGTGTTGCTATTTATTTTTCTTTTTGTGCTTTGTGGCTAAAATGGTGCCTAGCGACGCTTCAGCATCCGGAAGGCATCTTACCTTGAGAAAATCCATTGGCTCGGCCGCATTAGAGCGCCTCATTGTGGGCCATGAGTGCACACGTCACGCAGAGAGAGATAAAAGAGCAAGGCGGGGCAGCAATCACTTTTATTTTCTTAAACAACACCAACTTGGCAGCCACCATGTTAACCGGGTCTTCACTGTGGCGTGGTCAATTTAGAACGCCTCATTGTCATGGCCCATAATGCCTTGGCGGTTTCGTATTCCAACCTCTGGAGGCCTTAAGCAGATATATTTTTGCGTCTCAATCATGTTGTTATCTGTTGGCATAAGAAAGATGCTTGACAAAGAATCAACCGTTTTCCCAGCTCGTAGAAATTTGATTGGCAGTCGACAGTTGAGTGCGGCATGGTTTCAGCGCCTTCAAGAGTGGAAGGAACGGCTGTATTTTTTAAAGACTTGGAAGCCTCACTTCTTACACTCGGCAAAATGTATCTACATTTTATAATCATTCAAATTGGACCAGGTTGTTGACCACAGTTTTTTCTTCTGGTGTGTCAAATTTAGAAAACGTTGTTGCTTTCACTTTACACGGCCTGATATCATTCGACACATTGTCGGAAGGGACAGCGAAGTGAATGCAACAAATGACAGGAGTCTTGAGCATGTAAATGTTCAGGAACTTGCACCTCTGGTCCGTCTACGCCCCAGTTTCTTCATTTAACCTCTATTTATCCGGGTGAGGCGATGGAAAACAGATGATCATTTGCAAAGCTGACCTGGCTGCAGACGGCAGTGCCGAATAGCGGTGCGTCCACCTGTGCTCGAAGAAAGGATGATCTTGTCATTTCAGTATTGTCGTCTGAGTCTCCTTCCTTTTCTGCCTCTGGCTGACCTTCTATTGTGAGTTGCTTGGAGACTGGTCGCCCGACTCTCCAAAGCAGCATCCCTCAACGTACCCCCCCCCCCCCCCCCCAAGCGCCCCCATTTGCCTTACCCCCTTCACGCCGGGCCCTCCTTTTATTCCGCTCGCATATCAAACGCACCCTCTGTGTCTTGTCGTATTCATGTCTTGCTGCTGCTGCTGCAGTTTTGGTGGTGTCAGGGTAACGAGAGAGAGAGAGCGACACCCGCACCTTTATTTCCAGTATTTTCATTGTCCCCCCTCGTTCATTCATCCATGTCTTTGGCCTTGGGATGGATACTTCTTGGTGCATTGTGCTCCTTCATGCATTTTTATCATCGATCGGTCGCTGCGCCGGGTTTGTGTCCACACGCCACAAAACAAAATGGCGTATCGATCAGGCAGGCCCTGCTCCGAGTTGACGCCTGCCTGCGATTTTTTTTTCTTTTTAATTAGTTTTTTTTTGTTTTGTTTTTTTAGGAGGGCTGGGGGAGGCTAAGGCGAGCGGTTTGACTAGCGCTGCACCTGTGTCGCGGACGCTGAATACAAGCGGCATGTCACTCTTAATGAGCCAATTTATCCAGTGGCGGCGAGGTCCTTGGTGAGTCCTTTCATCTAAGCGCCGCCTTGACAAGAAGAGCTCGCAGGAGCTGAAGGAGACATCCTGGTTGGGGGAAACAAAAAAAAACTAAACAAAAAAAAAAAAAGAGGCTCGCTGGCCAAGCATCCATCCGTCTGTCCAATTTCCTGGCGCTTGTCGTCATTAAGGTGGTGGCTGAGCTGGAGTCTGTCGCAGCTGACTTTGGGGCGAAAGACACGATACACCCTGGAATGGTCGCCCATCAATGTGAGGGCACATAGTGACAAACGTGGACTAGTTGCCAGCATACCATTCAGAAGTGTGGCGGCCACTCATAATAGGTTTGATATCTAAAAGCGCTTTTTGTTACCTCATCTGGAGTATATTTATGAATGTACTTTGGCTGCCGCTGCTCAACCCGTATTGTTTTGTGTTTTTTGTTATTGTAAAGTGTCCTTGGGTGTCTTGAAAGGCGCTTATAAATAAAATCTATTATTATTATTATTATTATTAACTTTATTGAAAGAGGACGTCCTTTTTTTCAGAGGAAGATGTGAAAGGACACTTTGATTCGCTCCTCTTTCATCTCTAACTGCTTCAAACAACAAAGTGTATGCAGAAAAAAAATGGTTAAGATTGGACGACTGTGTCTTATGTGTTGTGTTGTACTATTTTGTCATTTTGTGTTATCTGTTCTTTTGACGGCGGCGTGGGCACCCGCAGCGGCTCCGCTCTCTTGTTGGGGGAAAGCGGCCTCCTTTCCCCCGCGTCTTCGTTGAATTTCGGACGAGGAGAATGTTGGTTCTTCAAACAAAGGCTGGAATCGATGAACAGTTTCTTCCTTAATAACAGAATATTGGAAGAGAATCACATCATTTTTATATTATCCGAAGGGCGGTACCGAGGCACAAAGTGTGACATCATAACTTTCGTTTCTCCTAAACCGATTCGCAGCTTGGTGCATTCCAATGTTTGTTCGTCTCTGGCAGAGAGTATTTTAATTTTAAGTGATGATTGTTGCAAGGACGTCAAGCTACACTGCAAGCATGGGAAAGTTATATAACATGACTAAATATGAGCAGAATATAGACTTCATTCTCCTGAGGAATGGAATTTCATCTGTGCTGTATGTTGCACATGTAGCACATTTGACAATAAAGTTGACTTGACTTGAAAGATATTTCTAATGCACTGAGTACTAGTCAGTGTCAGGGCACATATCGACAAACAATCGACTAGTTGGAATGCAATCAGGGGACATAAATAGACAAACAAGCATTATTTGTACGATTTACAAAAACAAATATGGCGATTGTGTTGTTTGTTTTAAGAGTAAATCAGAAATGGTAGGAGGGGGGAAAAAGTCCAACATGATTCCCGTTAATTAAGGCACGCGCAGACGAGCCTAATGAGCCTCCTCTCATGAAGGACCTCCTTCAAGGTGACCGCAACATCCGCACAGGCCGGAATGTTCATCAAGGGCTTTTCACCCGCCTTGACTCCCCGGCGACTGAGCGCATTTCCCGCAACAAGTGTGGCGTCGTACCCGAGGCGAGCGCCGGGACAACGAGAATGCGCCGGCAGCCTCTTGCTTTTTGTTTTGTTTTTTTTCTTCCTTGGCATCCATTCAATTGGTGCCGGCGCAGCCCCCCCCCCCCCCCCCCCCAGACGTGATGATCATTAATCCAAAAATCAGCGTTGGCTAATTAGGACAGCCATCCACACATTCTGCCTTCACAACGACAATGCGCTGTCAACAGCGTCTTAATTTCTTCACGACTGAATTTGGCCCCCACCCAACAGCGACGGTGGTTCATTCCGTCTCTCTATCTGTTGAACACCCTTTTGTTGCCCCTTGACCCCCTTTTGCCTTTGATCTCTTTTGGTCCTTTAGGTGTCCATTGATTTCCTTTAGTCAACTTTTTCTTCATGATTTGTCTGTTTTTGTTTTGAGGTCGGCTGGCCTGGTGGTCGGCGCGGGCACCCGCAGCGGCTCCTCTTGTTGTCTGTTGTCTGTTTAAGAGGGAGGAAATTTCATCTGTGCACAATAAAGTTGTACAGTCATACCTCGGTTTTCGACCATAATCCGTTCCAGAAGGCTGTTCGAAAACCGATTTGTTCGAAAACTGAAACCACGCTCTTTAAAAAAAAAAAATCTTTATTGAACACGTCTGCTCACAATAGAACGCTGCACGAGGAAGCATCACTTCCTCGTGTAAGGAAGGCGAGAGGAGTCAAGTGGCGCATTCAAGTGCGCTCCGTTTAGTCGAGAACCGATTTTCGGTCGTAATCCGAGGCATAAAAAACTCCAAATTTTTGGTCGAAAACCGATTTGGGAAAGAACAGAGACGTTCGAAAACCGAGGTTTGACTGTACTTGACTTGACTGGTTAGCGCGTCGGCCTCACAGTGCAGAGGTGCAGGGTTCAATTCCTGCGTTGGTCTTCCTGTGTGGAGTTTGCATGTTCTCCCCATGCTTGTGTGGGTTTTCTCCGGGTACTCCGGTTTCCTTCCATATTCCAAAAACAAGCGTGGCAGGTTCATGGAACACTCTAAATTGTCCCTTTAGATGTGATTGTGAGCGCGGATGGTTGTTTGTCTCTGTGTGCCCTGCGATTGGCTTGCAACCGGTTCAGGGTGTCCCCCGCCTACTGCCCGAAGACGGCTGGGATAGGCTCCAGCATGCCCTGCGACCCTTGTGAGGATAACGCGGATCAGAAAATGCATGGGTGGATGTTTTGAGGTCCAGCTGAGTGATGGGTGTTTTCGTTCACCCGCACAGCTGTCATACATCGCAGTCAAGCCACTATAGACGGACTCTCCTGCCGACTGTCGGATAATTTGCTTTGCTCAAGCCATTGTTCACGTGCAGTTTTCTACACATTCCTATTCTTCCTGTTTTTCTTGTTCCTCATTTTTTGCTCTCCGGTTCCTAGTTGGAGTCATTTTTGGTTTTGGGAAGTTCTTCTCGGTTTGTATTCCTCGTGACTTGGTTTTCTTGTCCTTTTGTGACAAGCTATTTTCGTTGATGTTGCCTTTTTGCAAGCGCCTTTTGTTTCTCCCGTTTTATCCTGGTGTGTGGCTCAGCGTCTTTATTTGTATTTTGTTGGCTTTGCGCCACTTTTTCTGTCATAAGTATTTGTTGTGTACAATTTTTCTGAGTCTACATTTTGAGAGTCCACTTCTGTCCCGCTCTTCCGGACCCTGACAGTTTTAGTTGGTTTCCCCTTTATCATTGTTGGACCCTGCATCATCAAATGGTCTCTTTTGGTCCCCTTCATCCTCAAATGTGCTCCCCGGGGACCCTTCGTCCGACTACGGTCTCCTTTGGTGTCTCTTGGTGTCCTATTTTTGAAACACAAACCTAAAGTTGCTCCCACTTTTATTTTATTTTATAAAAGCTGCGTAGTCTATTCTATCTGCAGGGCAAAGATAAAAATTAAGAAAAAGAAGATGCAAAGAGCACAAACCAGAACAAAAACAGACATGTAAAAGGGAACACAAAAGGTTCGCTGGGATCTTTTTTTCTAAGCATGTTAAAAGCGAGCGTGCCGTGATTTAATTAAAACAAAAATGGCTCGATAATACAGACACTTGCGAAGCTCACAAAGAGTCAACTTTTCACTTGGCAGTGTCAGAAAAGGAAGGTCAGAGTCAAATGAGGACTCTTTTTTCGGGTCACTCTTCACATTGATTTTGGCCTCGGCTCAAGCGTATTATCAGACGCAAGGGCAGCGTGCTCAAAGGCGCTCGCAATAACCATTTTACAATTTTCTTATTCACCGCTTTCAAAGAACAACATTTTCAACAGAAAAGATTCAGGGTCTGCTTGGTGGCGGCAATCACGTTTTTGGTCAGACACATGGGGAAAAGCCAATGTTGCAATGCCGCAATTGGCAAAAGAGAATTCAAAACCATACCGAGGATCATTTCATTCAACAAAGTTAATTGGCTGATTCTACCTGCAGCTCGTTGAGGGTTTGACAGTTAAAGTAATGATTCTCTTTTCCAAAAGGGGGGAACAATTGGGGGATGGATTGGTTGGGTGAAGGGGGAGGGGGGCAACGATAACTAAAGGTGACCAAAGGGGACAAAAGGAGAAAGTCGGAACCAAAGTGGACAAAAGGAGACCAAAATGGAATTAGATAGACCAAAGAAGACCAAAGTGGGGGCAAAGAGGACTAAGGGGGTGAAAGATTGCCAAAGGAGACCAAACAGGGACTGATTGGTATGCAAATAAGATCCGAAGAGAAATGAAGGAAGCCAAGGGCAACAAGTGAAACCAGAGCAGTGTTGAAGGTGACCAAGGGAGGACAAAGAAGGAGAGATTATTGGGTGGGACCAAAGGTGGCTGAAGGTGACCAAATAAATTGATGTTCATATAGAAAAACAGAATCGTTTTTATGATTGTCAAACCCTCATCAATTCATTTGGTTGTCTTTTACCGCTGTCAGTCCTCTTTGCCCCCCTTTGGAGTCTTTTGGTCCATCCAATCATCTCAGTTTTGATCTCCTTTTGCCTCCTTCTGTCCCCTTCGGTTGCTACTTTCTGCTTTGTCTCCTTTGGTCACCTTTAGATATGGAAAAGGCTCGATCCCCTCTGAGCCTTTGCTTAATTCTTTGTACCTCTAATAATGTCTGGTCTGCAGACCGGAGGCACCGGGCAGGGGCGTAGGGGAGGGAGGAGCTCAAAGAGAGGTAAGGTGGGATGGGATTTGAAAACAATAACATGTTAAAAAAACTCTAAAATGTTTAGGGAGCCAGTGAAAAGATGCCAAAGTAGGACTGATGTGGTCCCTCTTACGGGTATCATTCAAGAAGCGAGCAGCAGCATTTTGGACCAACTGGAGACGCTTCATGGAGGATTGGCTGACTCCAGAGTAAAGTCCATTACTCTTGACCTTCTTAAGTCCTCTTCAGCTTCCTTCCATCCCACCAGTCTTCCTTATTCGGTTTTCCTTTGGCCTCCTCCTGTTCCCATTGGCCCCGCTTGTCCTGCTTTTGTCCCTGTATGTCCCCTTCAGCTATCTTTGGTCCTCCCTATCAGTCCTCCTTTTGGTCTACTATGGCACCCTTTTGGCCTACTTGGTCCATTTGTTACTCCCATCAGATCCACCTGGTCTCTGTCAATCCTCTTTCAGCCCCTTCTGCTCCCGTTAGTCTTTCTATCTTCCCTTTGGTCCATCATGTCCCCCTTTTGTCCCCCTGTAAGACACTTTAGGCCCCCTTCAGTTCCTCTTTATCCCCGTTTGGGTGCTGCTGTTGCTTCTGTTGCGGCTGTTGACAGCTCCAGCTGTCTCCTCGCCTGCGTGGCCACCACACACACACACACACACACACACACACACACACACACACACACACGGACAGTGCAGCTTATAATGTAGCAACATAGTTGAGTACAATTAACGCTTACAAGGAAGTAAGCATGAGTCAATAAAATGTCAATGCTATTCAGGGTGTGTGTGTGTGCGTGTGTGTGTGTGTGTGTGTGTGTGTGTGTTTAATTAGATCTGTTAATGAGTATTTCTTGTCGTCGCGCCCGCCTCGTATGCCAAGCGGGCTGAGCGCAAACAAACACGGCGAGAGGCATGCCAGGCATCCTCTCGTCTTATCGAGCCTCACAAATGACTGTTACGCCCGCTATGCCGCTCGGAATCTCGACAATCCTCGCCCGCTCGCGCCCACCGCCTTCCTGTTGTAAACGCACTGATTAACGCTGCCAGCCAACATCACTTAGAGGGAAATGAAGATGATAGCCAAGAGTGGCATTTTCCTTTATTTTTTTATTTTTTTAAAATGATTCGAACGCCGGTACGCCACAGGGACAAAAGTATTGGAACGCCCGCAGGAAGTGAAGCAAAAGTGGAGATAAGCACTCAAAATATCTTACGCGTCCCTGGGAAGACTTTGTGCAATAAATGGGATCAAAGAGGGGATAATGGCAGATGGAAAGGGGCCAAAGTCAAGTCAAGTCAACTTTATTGTCCTAAATGCATCTGAAGGATCCTAAAAGTGGACGAAGATGACCAAGGGAAACTGAAGAAGGGTGCTGAGGGAGACCAAAGGGCCCAGATGGGTGTGCCAAAGGGAAACGAAGGAGACCAAAAGGGGTCGTAAGGAAACTGAAAGGAACCAGAAGAGGCAGAAGATGGTCATAGGTGACCCAAAAAAGACAAAAATGGACCAAATGGACCCCAATGAGGACAAAAGAATACCAACGGAGACCAAAGGGTGCCAAGCAAAATCAAATGTGACCAAGGTGGGATAAAGAACCCGAAAGGGACCAAAGAAGGCCCAATACTAAAAGGGGCCAAAGGGGGCCAACATTGTAGAAGCTGAAGGAAACCAATGGCAAATGGTGGGTCATGGTCGGGTCTTTGCCATCATGCGGCTGAACAAAAAGAAAAACAAGAATGAGGATGAGCGCAGCGTGACACAACAGTGGTACACGCCTGCTCAGGATCTTGACAATGGCGCACTCTCAGTAACGTGCCGGGACGGAAGGAAGGTGAGGAAAGAAGGAAGGATGGAAAAGGGGTGGAGGAGCTAAGACGCCGGGCGGGGGGGGGGGGGGGGGGGTCAGCTGAGCAGACGGAAGACAATGTCGAAGGATGTGGAAAGGAAGGTGGACAAACCACAAGCTGAGAGACCAAGTGAGTAAGACCGTATTTGCTCCCGGGTAGAAAAACTGCATTACCCATAATCCTTAGGACAGTTGAACGATTAATCGATCCATCTGTCTGTCTTTTCTTTACATTCGTCCGTACATTCATAAAATCTTATCAGATCTGTCTGTCCTTATGCCTATCTGTCTTTCTGTCCGTCCGTCCCTCCACCTGGCCACCTGAAAAAAAATCTTACCACATCTGTCTGTCCATCTGCCCGTCTGTTCGTCCGTCCATCCACAAGATCTCATCAGACCTGTTTGTTCGTCCGCCCACCAAGTTTTGTCAGATCCGTCTGTCAGTAAAAACGTAATCAGACTCATGCCTGTCTCTGTCCGTCACTCTGTCCAATCTTGTGGCAGGGGTGCCCAGTAATTAGGCTCGTGAGCTAAGGAAGTGTCGGTAGCTCTCATGGCATTAACTCAAACACTGCCAGCCCCCCAAATTTTAGGCTGTCAATAAAACTGCCAGTCAACGGCATGGAGTCAGTTAAAAACAAAAACAAAACAATCACCCGATCGTCTGTTGTGAAATTTGTCACTTGATTGACATACAGGGCAGCCAGTAATATACCTGTAGCATGCCTCACCACACATACATATACTATATACAGTATACTGTGTATGTACTGTATGTATGTACTGTATGTACCGTATTTTCCGCACTAAAAGGCGTACCTAAAAAACTTCAATTTTCTTAAAAGCTCACAGCGCGCCTTAAAATCCAGTGCGCCTTGTGTATAGTCATTACGGTAATATTTCGACCCCAAAATGGCTCCTTGCTCGAGACATGCTGACAACGCAGAGTTCAAACTTTAGGCGATCAGGTTACGCAGTTGAACACGGAAATAGAGCAGCGGCAAGAGAGTTCAACGTTAACGAGTCAATGTTATAACTTGCTGTTGGTTAAGTGAACTGTGTTGCTGCTTTATTAAATAGGTTTTACTGACATCTGATCGTTGTGTTGCCGTTTCCTTGAGCGTAGCTCCATCTAGTGGATGCATTGTAGATTGCGTCTTATAATGCGGTGCGTCCAATGTATGAAAAAAATTGGCCATTCATTGAAGATGCGCCTCATAATCCAGTATATATATATATATATATATATATATATATATATATATATATATATATATATATATTTAGATCATTTGGACTTTTTGTCATTTTAGCCCTTAAACCGAGGGCAACTTTGCTGAAAACGCCCGTGGAAAGGTGCACCCAAAGTCAGCTATTCTTGAACCATTTGGATTATCAGCATACTTTTTGTCACTTTTTTAAAATATTCAAAATGTCACATTATGAATATTTCTCCCATACAGTAAGAATTTGTATAAGTGCTCCTGTCTCGGAACTATGGATGTTTGAAAACTGAAGAAAAAGGCGAATCTTATGTTCGTCTAATTTTCTTTTCTCAATATCCACCTTGAAAATGGATTTAGAATGTTGATTCGGACTTGAAAACACTACAGGATCAAAGCTTAAGTCTGCCCAAGCTTCGGTTCAAATTTGACAATTGTAACAAGTAGGGTACCATTCAAAACTCCAGAAACTCAGCTTTTAAAAGAAAGAAAAGATGTATAACATGTTCACACATGACGACGTGCATCAGCGATTTGTTTGGACGGATGACGGACGTCCGCTTATGGGGCCGTCCTAGCCCGCATGCTAAAACAAAATGTGTGGGCACCCTTGTCTTTTGGAATCCATGCAACCATCTGTTTGTAAAATTTCATCAGACCTGTCTGTCTGTCCCCCTGTCTCTCCTTCAGTGTGTCCATTCGTCGTCCTGCTTCAGCAGATCAGTTAGTCCGTTAAAACCGTATCCGATCACGGCTATCCGTGTCTCCCTCCATCCAGTTGCCTGTCTGTCCATGTACCGTATCTGTCAGTTGTAGCTCTCCCTTCTTCAGGCTGTAGACGGTAGCCGGTGGCCATTGGAAGTGACCCTGTCAGCGCACTGAGGTGGATCCGGTGGCCTGTGATTGGAGGGGAGGATCCCCGGTTGGAGGCCGTCTTCCGGTTGCAGTGGGGGTGGGCTTTTAGGCTGGGTCCTGGTTCCTGTATGGCGGGTGCGAGGGGGGCTGGGCCCGTGTGTGGGTGTGAGTGAAGCGTCGCATGCCGCTCAGTTTGCTCAAGGACTTGGCCCTGCGCAGGCAAGGAGAAGAAGCAGAAGAAGCGGCTCTTCAGCTCATTGCCGCCTTTCAATGACTCCCGGCGTCCGATCGCGCTGACGCCACCGCTATGAGCTGCTTGGATGTGATGTACCAGGTGCTCGGAGCGCAGTCGTACTTCAGCCCCTACATGCCCTACCAGTACCAGCAGCAGGTATGCACACGCGCACGCCACAACTTGACCGTCAAAACAAATGCTATTCTTGCAAAACTTCAACGACAACAAAAAATGCAAACACAATCAACTCTTGCCTTTTTTCAATAATTTCGTATTCTTTCCCAAGGTACGAGGCTGCGTGAGCATCATTGGCTTTCCATTTTTGTTGTTTTTATTCAGGGCTATAAAATGAGTACGTTATGTCTCATATTTGTACTTCATTCTTTTTGTTTTCCTTCAGCATTGTAGCAACACTAAAAGTGATAAAAAGATCGCAGAGCAAGTATTAAGAAGACATTTTTTAAAAAATGTTACCAAGAATATTTCTATAGGATGTTATATATATTTTTTTGCTCATCTTTCTGCTCGGCAACATTCTCAACTCCATTTTGTCCTTTTGAATCATTAGTTTTTCAGTTTTGCTCCAATTTCCTCATTTTGAATGCCCAATTACTCAAAAGTTCATTTTGACATCAGAACAGGTTGTTTTGTTTTCAAATGTATTTATTGCCCCTTACACTCAATGTTGCTCGCGTTCAACTTCTTGACATTTTAATTGCCGGTTGCATAGATTTCATTGTTGCTTGGTTGCATTTATAAATTGGGTGAGATGTACTTTATCATCGAAATGGGATGTTTTCCCAAGATCTGCTTTATATATCATTTGGTGTCACTAAAATCCACATCAAAATGAATTGAATTCGTATAAAAATGTATTGACCATCTATGTGCTTTTTTTTTTTTTTTTTTGTTGGTATGTTGGTGTTTCTCATTAGTCGGATAACTCCACAGAATCTTCATCACCCGAGTAATTAAGTCTTGAAATAAATTAAAGGATACACAAATATGGATGCTGTCATCGTAACATCTGAAAGCATCGCAATAAGCTGCTTTTAGATTTTCCGCTAATGAGTTTGAAAAGTAATCAACTTTCCGTACCCGCCGCTTAATTGATTGACTCCATACGAGTGTTCGCCTCAGAGGAAGGACACACACATACACACACACGCACACTTACTCACGCATTTTGATTCAAAAGTCTTACTTAATTCTATAAGATGCTTTGATGTGTTTTTTGATAGAAATAAGCTGTTTATTTTTCATCAGAAATTTTTTAATTTAAAGATGAAATGTATCATTTTAGTCTTTGCAATTTCTCATGAATCACATTGACATTGGGGAGAAGGGTTTCCAAACTGAGGCCCGAGGACCCCCAAATGGTGGGTTTTATTGACGATTATCACGGTATGAATTGTAATGTCGGAAATGGCTTTTTTTGACATTCGCGTCAGTCGTAATATTCATTTTCTCTGTGTTGTTTGTGTTGATGTTACGGCGATGCAAGATGACATTCAACAAATTGGTCACGGTTTGAATTGTGATTCAAGAAGAAGAAAATTATATCTTACAATCAAAAGCAGAGCATTTTTATTATTTATGCATGGGAGGATTCTGCTATGTGATCCTGAAACCTGGACTTGAAACATAAATCCCAAATTGAAACCTTTAATAGATACACTGACCCCAATTTGAAACCCTAATTTGACACCCAAATCCTAATTTTAAACCCGCATTTGAAACCTACTGTTAACTTGGGTTTTGGGTTTCTAATTGGGGTTGGGGTTTCAAATAAAGGTTTCATATTGTTTGAAATCATGGTTTGGGAGTTGCACTTCCAGTCTGAGGTTTCAACCAAAGGTCAAGTTTCCCCAGTTCGGATTTCAAAAAGACTGAAACTGTTGCCATTTGTTGTGTCAGAAGCTGACCTTGGACTCCAAAATGCAAGAACCTCAGCACAGCGGCAGTGCCGGCCGCCTGGGCCCCCCCGGACCCCTCACCATCAAGGAGGAAGACAAGGAGCTGCCCCCGGGGGCCGAGTACCTGAGCTCCCGCTGCGTCCTCTTCACATATTTCCACGGGGACATCAGCGCTGTCGTCGACCAACACTTCAGCCGTGCACTTAGCCACGCCTTCTCGTCCACATCCTACCCGCCCAGCAGCCACAAGACCCTCAAAGGTATGTGCGGACTATTGTGTGCCTTATGGACCAGTGGGATGCAAACATTTTAAACCAAATAGACTAAAGAAAAAGAAGGAGCACCATCATGACAACATTAAAATATAAGAGCTTAGTAAGCCTAAGGTGTTCATCAAAACGCTGACAGGTTTGAATGACACAGTGGAACTCCTCTACAACGAAACCTACATGGGCGAAAAGATAATAAAAATCTTCAAGAAGACAAGAAGAGCTCTGATGCTGGAAGAGAGGGTAAAAGTGATCAAAATTTAAGACGGAGGAAGCAAAATAAAAGACATTATCCAAGAAATTGATGTAAGTGAAAGTGAATGCTGATCGTAAATTTAGCAATTTCTTTCCTTTTTTTTTTCTACCCTGACTATATGAAGTGTCAAATAAGTGTATGCTCATATTTATGCCCTATTGGAATAAAAATAAAGAGTACACATACGTTTGTGTGTGCGTGTGTGTGTGTGTGTTTACATCTGAGATCAAATTTGCTACAGTGAAAAACCCTGTTGTGAATTTTTTTGCTGCAAACCTGATTTCGTTGTAGAGGAGTTTCACTGTATTTAAAGACTCTGTAAAGTGAGTTCAAAGATTGGTTTTCAAAATACGTGATAGATGTTTGAAAACTTGTGCAAGGAATAAGAACGATGTAGTACAGGAGATATGCCATTGAACTCTTTTTGAGCATTTCTGTTTTCCGCGGTTGAAATGGCACTGTGTGATTCACTTTGTAGCAGTTAGCTCGTGAGCTAGCTCTCCCTGCACCCAAAGAAAACATAACTTCATTTGGGATATTCTGCTTGGTGTGGTTGCTTTAGAGCACCTCGTTGTTGGCTGTGAGTGCATGGAATCTGACAATATCCTGCACGTGGACCAGAGCTTCGCACTAGTGTGGCCGCTTTTAAACACCTTGTTGTCGCGCCATGGAATATCCCGACGATGACCCGGTGGGATATATTCCAGACGGCGGAAACTGCAAGTGGATTTGACTTTGCGGCTCAAACATGTAGTCACGTGGATATGTAAGAAAGATAAAAAACCAATAAAGTAGGAAACATTTTTGCAGTTTGTGGTCGTGTACTCAATTGAAATGTAAAATTAGTTGCAAACAATAATGTGAAAGATTATTTTTTGCCGTCACTTATATACAATACCATCCATCCATTTTCCAAACCGCTTGATCCTCACTAGGGTCGCGGGGGGCACTGGAGCCTATCCCAGCCGTCTTCGGGCAGACACCCTGAATCAGTTGCCAGCCAATCGCAGGGCACACAGAGACGAACAACCATCCACGCCCACACTCACACCTAGGGACAATTTAGAGCGTCCAATCAGCCTGCCATGCATGTTTTCTGGAATGTGGGAGGAAACCGGAGTACCCGGAGAAAACCCACGCAGGCCCGGGGAGAACATGCAAACTCCACACAGGGAGGCCGGAGCTGGAATCGAACCCGGTACCTCTGCACTGTGAAGCCGACGTGCTAACCACTGGACTACCGGGCCGCCCATATACAATACCCATTTTGATAACTTGGCAAAATGACCAAAAAAAAAAAACATTGAAAAAAAATCACAGTACACGTTGAGTGTTTAAGAGCTAGTGAGGAATGGCAATGTTTCTTTTGCTCAAAACCACTCAACATCTGTATTTATATATCCCCCCCCCCCCCAATTTTGCTGCTGTAGACTGCAAATTTCCCCAGTGTGGGACAAATAAAGTTTATCTTATCTTGTTACCATTTGTATTTTTCCTCTTAAATATTTGCTTAAAGTGATTACTTTCCATCTAAATGTAATATTTTGACATTAAAATAACAATACCACTTAATATTGTATTTGAGGCACAAGGAGCAGGGCTGACGTGAACAGCAAATCGTAATTTTTTTTTTTTCCTCAAAATTGAAAATTTGAGATTAAAACGGTGCTGGTTTTTTTTTTCCAGATGGCTCGTTCCCGATGAGCCAAAGAAATTTCCCGCCGTCTTTCTGGAACGGTTCCTACCCATCTCCCGTGCCGTCCTCGCTAGCGAGCGCTCTATCGGCCCCCCACTCTGAACTGGCCTTTGCCGCGGGGGACCCATACGCCCCGTCGTCCCTCCACGGCCACCTGCACCAGCCCGGCCCTGACGCCTGGCACCCGTCTCACCCGCACCACCCCCACCCCCACCACCATCCCTACCCGCTAGGAGGCGGCATAAGCGCGCAGGGCTCACCGTACTCGCGGCCCGCCGTTCACGAGGTGTACGGCGCAGCGTTTGATCCGCGCTACGGCTCGCTGTTAGTGCCGTCCGTCAGGTCTCACCACCGCTTGGCGTCCGGTGGTGGCTCGGTGGGGCCGGCTGGCGGCGCACCCTGCGACCTGGGTGGGAAAGGCGAGGCGGCGGCTGCCTGGAGCGGGACGTTCTCTGGAGTCGGCGAGATTGGACTCAACATGGACGCAGGTGAGAAACTCCGAATTTTAAATGGGTTGAAAATTGGCTTTGAGTTTGCCAGTGTTCATTTTGTTCAGTAAAAACTTACAGGTAACTATGGCCAAATTTTACTTAAAAATAGTCCTGCATGTACATTTTGCCAGTAAAACATCATATTTGGTCAAAAAAAGTAACATTCAACATTTTTTTTATTGAACTTCTATTTCAGGAAAAGCCCACCAAAATGGTGGATTTCTGCTCAATTAAGCTTCACACTGTATTTGCCCACAAACAAAATCTGTATTACAGCACAAAAATGTTAACGTTTGATCATAAAATTGGAGAGTTTTGCTGAAAAATGTAAGTTTGGTACTAAAAGAATTTTCTTGATTAAAAAAAGTCAAAACGTGTTATCAGTGATATGTTAATTTTTTTGAAATTAGTCTTCAACACGACTGTGAACCATCGGACTTATTAGGCTGATTGATCAAAATGTCGGAATATTTTGGTATCGCGAATGATTCTGTTTCTATAAACACGCTGAAAGCACAGGCGTCTAAATTGGACCTCCTCCTTTTTGCCGGTTTTGTTTTGACCAACTTTCCGCGTGCGCTCGCCATCTCGGAATGAAAACAAAACGCGAGCGGCCGCGTAACGAAGCAACAACATCGCCGGCGAAAAGCCCGAATGAATTCAAGACGGATTCCGCCGCCTGCTCGGCTCGTCTTACGCGGCGGCGGCGGCGGCCAGCTGTCTGCATCGCTTTTGTGTCACTTCACGCTTTCAGCGCCTTTTTTTTTCTTCTCTCCTCTTTAATACCTTCTGTTTGTCTTTTCCACTGCTGTCCTCTCAGGTCTGCAGACACAGGACAAGAGCAAGGATTTGTACTGGTTCTAGATGCTTTTCCTCCTTCACCCTGCTTCACTCTGCCGAGAAACAAACAAAAAAAAAAGCGCAACACACAAACTGATTGACGCTCTGCTCGAGGCAACCTGCGTTGACCTCCGACGTTTGAAAAAGTCTTTGAGCGACTGTGACAAACGTGGGACGGCGGCGCTGGAGAAGTGGGGACGCTCAGATGTGTGTGTGTGTGTGGGGGGGGGGGGGATAATGTCCTGGTGAAAGTTGGACTGATTACCAAAAGCCCCTTTCGTGCTGAATGGAAGCTGCATTTCTTTGCTCGTGACACAACTGGTCAAAGCGAGTGAGAGATGTCGCCATGTCTGAAGTGTGCGTTTGCACCTCCATTGCGGCTTCATGTTTTTTTTTCTCTCGATGTTTTGTGATGACATTGTGACAGCAACAATTTCTTTGAACACAAAGAGAGGCTTAGTCATCTTCATCTCAGGTGTTAAAAAGGTCACTTTCTGCTCGCAGCCCATTACTCACTGACAGCTTTCCGTCCGTCTCTGTTCCGCCTCTCCTGGCAAACTCGACCCCCCGCCCCCTGTCCGTCCCTCGCAATCCCCTTTTTGGATTGGTACTTTTTGTACAGGATGGCTGGGAGAAAGCTCGCTTAAATGGCCTCGTATGAAAGTAGCTAACGTATCCCGTTGGCTGCGTGAAAGACACTCAGGTGAATCTCCTTTGTGCCAATTTGTGTCTGCCGGGCAAAATCTGACATTGTCCCTGCTTCCCCCCCATGTTGCTGCTCCTTGTAAACAACTTTGACTCACAATCATTTCCTGTTGCAACTGATGCATCAGACTGTCTTGGTGAATGGGGCTCAAAGTCAGACGCTACAAAGTTTCTCACCATCAACAAAGATCCAACAGCAGAGAAGTTGACACTCGGACTGATCCGCACCCCGCTGCCGGCCGACAAAAGGTCGAACGCAATTGACTCACGCCCTCTCATTTCCACTTCCGGGGCCCATTTGGATGAAAAAGTTGAGCTTCAAATGATTGGTCGACTAGTTGACTAGTCAACTTTACTACTCGACAAGTCATTTCATCGCTCATCGGGTGTGTTTGGCATTTCATGGACGCTGACGGCGTCTTCTCAAATTATTTCGTCACGTGAAACCCGCCCGGCGGTGCAAAAACGGTGGGGCTGGAAAAAAAAAACATCAATGATATCATCCATTCATCAGTTTGGATTACTTGACAGTTTCATTTTAGTCACTCTGTACCCTAATAACACGGCAAGCTGTCCACTGGAGTAACCGCTGTCCCTCAAAGGGTTAAGAAGAAACAAAAAAAGGGATTGGAAAGTGGTTTGAATGTAAAAACGCTCACGGCTGCGCCACAGCTTGGTGGTCGTAGAAGAGGGGTGGGATAGGGGCACATTTTAGGAGAGTGCCACTCGGCTATTTGGGGCCACTCGCTGACCCCCATGCAGCTGTCAACGACAACTGCTCGTCAACTTGCTGCACACACAGTTGTGGATGCTCATACTTGTATATGAAGTTAATAAGGGAGAAGCATTTAGTGTGTGAAACACAAGCCTTTAATGTGTGTGTGTGTGTGTGTGCGTGCGCGCCTGCGTGGGTGCTGGCATGCGCGCGCGTGTGTGTGTGTGTGTCCATACAGTGCAGCTATGCCATTGTAAATATTTTGAACATATTGCCAAAAGTGATCTGGCGCGTCTACGTCCGTGTTGCTTTATTGAGAAATAAATGAAGTAATGTTGACTTGTGAGATTTGAATTGAAATCGACGTCGAATATGTCGTCTTAAACTTTTGTCACAGCAGAGCCGCTTTGAGTCCGACAACGCTGCATGACGCGTTCAGACGTGTTCTGTGCGGGGATCGTGACTTAAGTAAGGCTCCCCCCCCCCCAAAAAAAAAAAAAAAATCAGCATCATGAAGACAAATGGCCGTTAAAGGTTGCACAGGCAGTCGAAATCGAAATGAAGGTAAGTGTCGTGTTCCTCGTCAGAATAAAGTCATAGTTGGATTCTTTTGACAAAACTTACGACATAAAAGAAAGAAAAATCTTGAGTGGCATGTTTTTAACCATTTCATGCAGCCTGTAACCTGATGACGCGATAAGCTGTCCACTGTAGTCATCGCTGTCCCTGAAAGGGTTAACACTGAGGCAACTATAGTCACATTGAGAAGAAACACATTTTTAATTTAAAAAAAAAATCATTTTACAGTCTGGGAAATGTGCTATTATGAAGAGAAACAAATGTCAAAAAGTCCAAATTTTTCAAAGAAGAAATTTTGGACAAAAATTTGGGAATGTTGAGATTAAAATAGGAGGATATTTTTTCAAGAAGAAAAAGTGAACATCTGATATGAATAAAATAGCAGGAAAAAAGTTGCCTTTTTTGATTCTGAATTTCTCAAGAATAAAATTCTACTCCAAGAACACATGACATTTTCCAAGAAAATATTTTTTGAGTAAAAAGTGAAAATATGAAAAAGTTAAAATCGAGGGAAAAGTCAAACTTACAAAAAAGAAAAATGAAAAAAAGTTTTGTTTTTTTTAAAGTCAAAAAATATGAAAAAAAGTCATCATTGTATGAAAAAAGTTATAGGAAAAAGTTATTTCATCAGAAAAATGTCAAGTTTAAAAGACGAAATTAGTATTTATTTTTCAAGAAATGTTTAAAAAATAACAAATTTAATTGGTCTTAATGCTATGAAAAAAATTCACCATTTGAATCGGAAAATTTTCTTTTGGTGAGTTTTTTTTTTGTGGTTTCACGAGAATTTGTTTTAATTGTTGTGAGTTAAAAAAATTAAATCTAAAAAAAAAAAAATCAAATATTGTCTTGGGTTGTTTGCTCGCGCGTCGGTGGCGTTGAAAGCATCCCGCTCTTCCTCCTGTGATGTCGGCCATGAAGTCCCGATGAAGGGCGAGCGGCGCGATCGGGTTTCTCGCACTCCTGACGTCGTTTTCAGGCCCGACCGAGCGGAACCCACCTGGCACAATGGACGCGCAGCGTCCCCACGCATTCCACACATTTCTACACGCCGTTTGCTCACTCGCCAGACCACCCTGCCAATGAAGAACCATCCATTTGGTGAAATACCATCATTAGGTACACTCACTTTTTTTTTTGTGGTAATTTTCGAAAAGATTCATTTCAGAATAAAAGCATGCATTTAAAAAAACAAACAAATACATTGTTGTAAAACTACATTTTTCTTGACAAAATTCCCAAACCTTTTCACGTAAAAGATGTTTCTCTAATGTAGGATTTTAGACTTTGTAACAATCTTAAAAAAGAAAGTTTTGTCTTGCGTGAAATGTCAATTTTTTTTCTACAAAATTCTGACTTTTCTCGTTTTTTTTTCTTGGAAAAAAATACTGATTCATTCTCATGTAAAGTGGCATTTTTTTGTATCAAAAATAATGTAATTAATTTCAAATTAATTGACATTATTTTGTATTGTATTTAATTATTTCTGTTTTTGGAAAGACCAAACTTGGTGTTCCAGCCCAATTCCAGATGAAGTCTTGTGACGGTGGACAAGCGGAGTCGCAGGAAGTCATTACGTGTAAACAAAAGTTTGGATGGACATGTAACTTGAGAGGAGGCCCACCTTGAAGCCCTACAGCGACACCCCCCCGCCCCCTACGCCCCCCACCTCCAGGACCCTTGGCCCATTTCCTGCCCACAAGTGTCAACAGGTACCGCCAGGCCTCGGGCTTTTTGTTTGGCTATGTGTGTGTGTGTGTGTGGTGTAGTTGGGGATGGATGAGCTGCGCTTTAGTAACCAAAGTTGAGGATTTTGTTGGAATGTCCTTAAAAAGTAGCCCGAGGTCAGCATGTAATCCCAACAAATTCCCCCAAAAGTGAGCACACCAAATATGCATTGTTTTTGGGGGAAAAAGTAGATATGCATGTACAAGTAGTGTGTGTACATGCATATATATATATATATACAGTGTATATAAAAAATCCTCATCTCACCCCTCGGGTGGTGTCCGTCCCTCATTCAGCTCGGGTCCTCTACCAGAGGCCAGGAAGCTTGAGGGTTCTGCGCAGTATCCTTGCTGTTCCCAGCACTGCACATTTCTGGACTGAGATGTCCGATGTTGTTCCCGGGATCTGTTGCAACCAACTCATCTAGTTTGGGGGTCACTGCCCCGAGTGCTCCGACCACCACAGGCACGACTGTCACCTTTACCTTCCAGGCTCTCTCCAGCTCCTCTCTGAGCCCTTGGTATTTCTCGAGTTTCTCGTGTTCCTTCTTTCTGATGTTTCCATCACTTGGGACCGCTACATCCACTACAACGGCTTTCCTCTGCCCTTTATCTTTGATCCCGATATCTGGTTCGTTCGCCATGACCATCTTGTCAGTCTGGATCTGGAAGTCCCACAGGATCTTCGCTCGGTCATTCTCCACCACCTTCGGAGGTGTTTCCCATTTTGACCTTGGGGTTTCCAGTCCATACTCCGCACAGATGTTTCGGTAGACTATGCCAGCCACCTGGTTATGGCGTACCATGTAGGCTTTCCCTGCCAGCATCTTACACCCTGCAGTTATGTGTTGGATCGTCTCAGGTGCCTCTTTGCGCAACCTACACCTTGGGTCTTGTCTGGTGTGGTATATCTGGGCCTCGATGGCTCTGGTGCTCAGGGCCTGCTCCTGAGCAGCCAGGATGAGTGCCTCTGTGCTGTCCTTCAGGCCAGCCCTCTCTAGCCACTGATAGGACTTCTTCAGATCGGCCACTTCAGTTATGGTCCGGTGGTACATCCCGTGTAGGGGCTTGTCCTCCCATGATGGTCCCTCTTCCAGCGCCTCATCCGCTGTTCCCCATTGTCGGAGACATTCTCTGAGTACGTCATCCATTGGAGCCTTCTCCTTGGTCTATTCATGGAGCTTGGATGTTTCATCCTGGACAGTGGCTCTCACACTCACTAGTCCCCGACCTCCTTCCTTTCGGCTTGTGTACAGTCTCAGGGTGCTGGATTTGGGATGGGATATATATATATATATATATATATATATATGATATAAAACAATAACTCTGTATTAATCCAGTGAGGTTTTTTTTGCTTGATGATCCATCTCCTGGGAAGCATTTTCACAATTTGGTTCACTTTGCCACATCTAATACTTGGTTCGAAAATCAGATTATACCCTGAGCTGGTCGCCAGGCAGTCGTAGGGCACACACAGAAAGAAACAACCATTCACACCCACATCCACACCGTCGCCAAGTTGGGAAACGATCCTGCCCGCACACAAGTCAGGCAAATGTACCACTCCACCATCAACGTCTTTCTCTCTCTCTCTCCCCCTCTATTTATTTGTGTGCGTGTGAGAGAGAGAGAGAGAGCGAACAGGTGCACATAGTTTGTGTCATTGGAAGCCCGATTGATGGAGAGTCTCTTACCGGGATTCTCTTACAGTGGCGCTCACAAAGTCAGACAGCTGGGTACTGTACACCGTACTACAAGTACTACCACCGCTACTTCTACAGCTATCTGTATGTCCGTGCGTGTGTTCGTGCGTTTCCTGAAACAACACACACTCTTTGTGATGATGCCACACGAGGAGGAGGGGAAGCAGCTGAGGGTACAAGAGTTTATCACTGAACACGTGCTCATCTCACACGAACGCACACATAAATAACCTTGTCTACTGTTATAGAATTATATATTTCTATAAATGCCAATAAAGCATGCCTGAAAAGATTTCAAGATGTTCCTGTTCTGGAAAAAAAAAATTGGCTTTTCACGTTCATATCATGTTTGTCGCCCTCTAGTGGTGGCAGTGAGGACGGCAAGCTCCTCGCTTGGCGTCATTCAGCTGTGAAACAAAGGCCGACAGAGGCCAGTAAAACAACAATCTTTTTAATTCTTATTTATAAATATTCTTTTTTTAATAAGCCATCGTTTTTGTCTATTAAAAGTCATGTTTTTACAAGAATTAAGTGAAAAATAATGATTTTACAAACCCCGAACTTACTAACGTGTGTATGTGTAATATCGTTCTTGTCCACTTGAGGTCGCCCTTCTCACATTCAAGACCGTGAGCATCCTTGACAGACCAGCGCTGCGTCTTTCGACGTTTCCTCGCTTGCTACGCTCGAGTCTACATGAAGGCGGTGACGACAAGGCCTCAAACATGCAGACATACATTATGCACATCATGCATTTGTTTCTTATTTTCATCTATACATTCTTTGACGCTGTGTTTCTCAACCTTTATTGAGCCAAGACATATTTTCCATGAGAAAAATCTCAAGATACGCCCACCAAAAAAGGCCACAAAAAATATTCAACCTTCGCCATATTGTGGTTCAGTTCTTAGGAGTTTCATTGTATCATGTGTTTTCAACCATACCTATCTACAGTAATTTCATAACCCTTTTTTTTTTTGGGCCAGTATCGCAGGATTTTACTTACAGTAGCAATTAGCGTAAGAGATAAAAGACAGAGAATATTCATAGTTTGGAGTCCTTTCACACCCCAAAAAGAAAATAAAGTGTAAAGTGTCTATAGCAATGCACAACTGGGGTTACACAACAGCATGTCTATGGTGAATAAAATGTCTTGCTCATTCATTATAGCCTGCCACCACTGGTTCGACCAAATTGTAATCCGTCCACAGTTGGTCAAAGATAAACGTGAGGATGGTTACCCGAAGTGGACAAAAATCATACCTGCACTTCCCATGCATAGTTTGTATTGGTTTTATGAGTAATGCATTCAAATGCAAAAAAATATTATTATTTTTATAAATTTTTTGTCATTTGTTCCGTTTCGTGATACGTTTTTGCCAATCGGACAAACCCTGCAATAATCCTCAGTGTGGAACATGGCCCTGTTGAGGTGAATACCATTGTCACCTTCCATCGCCTTTGCTGTATGAACTGTTGATGTGGTGTTACTGTTGATTCACACGTTGTTTTCTTTTGTTTTCAAAATTGATGCTGCTATAGTAAATGTTACCAGGATGCAACAAAATAAGCTTAATATCTTAAACGTAATGTTAATGTTTAAGCCTAATAATAGTGGAGAGGGGGAGATTTAAAAAGTTAGGGTTAGGGTTCCCCTTCCCTCCCCTTTTCAGGCTGAGTCTTAATTTTGATTATTATATTTTGGTTGTCTTGTTTATGTTGACGGCTACCTGAAATAAATGAATAAAAAAAAAAAAAGAACCAAAAATCACTTCTTTGGACGATGGTCAAAGGTATGGCTGTGTAAACTTAACGTACTGTCTGTCCATTGCATATCTTTCAAAGTGGCCAGTGTAAAGAGAGCAATCGCCATGGAGACAAGTCATTGCGGTAGCTGTTAGCACCCCTTGGGGTAGAGACACAAGGGGCGCGGTGGATCTGTGGAGACGAGAGACTGTGGAAGTACCGGTGGTTATGTGGTGAATTTATGAAATCAACAATATGCTTATTTCGTTGGTTTTAGCCTGGAAGTACTTTGAAGTTCCAAACATGAACATCGTAGTATTTCGACTTGATTATGCCCCAGGAGAAACACGGGATAGGTTGTTGAAGCTCTCGAAGAGTGTCGCAAGTACGCTCTTACACGCCTCTTCGCACCATCAGTGTCACATTTCCCAAGACGAGACAGTTACTTTGGTTTCATCGTAGCAACAGTAACAGAGGATGCCAAGAACAAGGAGCGCAGGAGAGGGAGGAGATGCGGCAGCTAGACATAAGCGGCGGATCATGGAATCGGGCAAATCTGTGTTTTAGGGATGGCGCTTTGTTTTATGTCATGAAAAGTTTCTTCTCCTTTTCCAGATTTTACCTTCGGTGAAGCCGTTTTGATACAGCATGCAAAAGGAAACAAACTGGTGGTTCAACATCTTGTTGCTCGACTATGGCAGCGTTACAGACTACACCTGCCAAAGGGAAGACGTCAAATCTTATTTTTCCTGGATGATTTGTGAAGTTTCCTTAGAATGTTCCAAATTGAGGAGTTCTTTCTTCAAAGGTAAGGGCAACCTCACAAAAATGGCGAAAGCTGCTGAAGCTTGGGTGACTCCACCTCCGAGACTGGACATATGGCGACTTCTGTAAAACTGCTTATTCGGTTCACGGTCACTTCCAAGTCAGAGTTGATCCCAGCTGACATGGGGCAAACGGGAGAATGCACCATCGACTGATCTCGTTCACCACAGGACCGATTTTGAGTCTTTGTTGAATCTTCCAGAAATGTTCTTGGACTGTGGATGTCAGAAGTACCCGACTAGAACATGCAGACTCCACTCAGGAAGACCTGAGATTCAGACTCAGTCCCTTGCCAATCTGGAGCGAGATGATGGTTCGTGCCATCACTGAATGGGAGCTGAACCCAAGCTGCCTGCCCCATCATCAGTCTACTGTACCGCAACACCATCCGTGACTGCCCTTCAAGATTCCCATAGCAGTTTTGAGGAAGCAAAGAGGAAAGCTTTAATCCCAATCAAAATGTCCAACAGGGTGTGTGACATAGAGCAAACTGCGGAGTGCCCCGTTGTATTCTCAGCTCAGACTCCTGGTGTTGCAGCCATCACCCGTGATGTGACGCTACTCCAGCCCAACCGTGGCCTGCTACAAACTATCCGCGCCGCTTTCACCCCCGACTCCCTGGAGAGGCTTTACCAGAGTTACTTGCGGAGGCGGAAGCAGCAGAACATGCTGCTGCTGATGACGTTCGCCGCTCTCTTCAACAGCTTTGTCGTCATCATGTGCGCCGTTGTGTACGCCAAGCACAAGAGGGCCATGGTGGTCGTGGCAGTCGTGGGGCTGGCCGCAGACTTGGTCTTCCACGAGCTGTACCGCAGGCAGAAGCTACCCGACTCGGCGGTATGGCGAGGGGCCGTGCCGTACGTCCTGTGGCTGATGGTCACCGTTCACGTGCTGTGCTACACGGGGCTCAACTTCCAGCATGTCTCTCAAGCCAGCGACTCGGTGGGCTGGCAGGCTTTCTTCAGCTTCTCCGCCTTCCTGACTCTGCCCCTCAACCTGGCGGCCCTGCTCCTGCTCTCGGGCCTCTCCTGCGGGATCCACATCCTGCTGCTGGGACTGACTGTGGCTCAGAGGTTTGAGGACAACGCGCAAGGGACGATGCTGGTCAGGCAGGTAAATGTGGTGCTCTTGAATTAATATAAGTCTGTCTCTCTCTCTCGCTGGACCCCCAAGTCCAGTTTTACCCTGCTATATCACGGTTGCTTTAATCGCAGCTCGCAGCCAATGTGATGCTGTACCTGTGTGCGGCCTCAGTGGGGGTGATGTCATACTACATGTCCGACAGGAAGTACAGGACGGCCTTTCTGGAGGCACATCAATCCCTGGAGGTTAAACTCACACTAGAGGAGCAGAGCGCCCAGCAAGTATGTCATTCATTTCAATACAGGGACAGGAACACCCTGTGCCTGCCAATTAGCGAGTGTTTAACTACGCTTGCTGTTCCTTGGTTGATTAGGGACGTGGTTGTTTTCACCTACCTGGCACTCATCAATGAACCTGGCCCAGAAAAAAATAGACCTACTGTATATTAACAGCTAGTGTTGCATGGTAAAATTCTGGAAACATTTCCCGACTGGTTAAGCTTAGCTGGGGCGGCACAGGGTGTTTGTGTTCAGTACGTATACCGTGAGCTGTGATTACTTCACCCATGCACAGGCATTTCCACTCTCACGACGCAGGAGGAGTTACTGTTGTCCATCCTGCCCAAACACATTGCTGATGAAATGCTGCAGGGTTTAAAGAATCAGGCCAATGAGAACCAAGTCCAGCAACAGCAGGAGCAGCAGCCACAGCAATTTAACACCATGTACATGTACCGTCATGAGCACGTCAGGTGAGCCTTTTCCATGCCGTGACATCGAGGCGCTCAGGAGCGACCACGCCAGTGCGAAGCTCCTTTCCACACGATAGTCGTTGTATCAGCATGTTTACTTTTTTATTTTTATTTTTAATCTTCCTCTTCCGCCTTTTCTCTGTGACATGCATGCACTCGTGGCTGAAAACGAGGCACTCGAAATTATCCATGCCAGCAGATATCTCAAAGGAATGGGCAATTTCAGCGCGTAGGCGTAGCTAGCTAGCTAAATGCAGGTCGCAATTGCGTTTGATAAGCAATGATGCAGTGCTAAGGTGCTCAAGTTCTTCTCTTGTGGGGGAGGGGCAACTCATGTGATACTCCAAAATGCGTCATCCGGTGCCATTTTAGCTACATCTAAAAAAATCGGAAAAACTGAAGTAGTGCAAAACAGTTTGACACTATCAATCCACAAGTGAGTACTACCCACCCTTAGCCTTTGTAAAAATTCTCAGAATATCTTGTAAAATATATTGAGCACATGTTCTGCCTTGCCGAGATCGCAATCAAGATCCCAACTGAAGCTGATTTTATCTCTAGTGTAAAAAGTCATCAGAAACTCTTTGGACTGTGTTACTTGCCACATTTCTTCCAAGTTCAAGTCGGGCAAACATTCCGATGTTCAAAACAAAACCAGCAGTGCAAGCGCACGGCTGATCCTCCGCCTGTTCCAGCATCCTGTTTGCCGACATCGTGGGCTTCACCCAGCTGTCTTCCAGCTGCAGCGCTCAGGAGCTCGTCAAGCTGCTCAACGAGCTCTTCGCTCGCTTCGACAAACTGGCTGAAGTGAGTTTTCGCCGGTGGCGGCGGCCCGGTGATGTGACTGATGACGTGACTTCCCTCTCGTCATCTCACAGCGACACCATCAACTGCGAATTAAAATCCTGGGTGACTGCTACTACTGCATCTGCGGGCTTCCCGACTTCCGAGAGGACCATGCCGCCTGCTCCATCATGATGGGACTATCCATGGTAGAAGCCATCTCGTGAGTGCTTGCCACCTCCAACTTAGTTGATATCCAATAACGATGGCGTCCAAGGGAGGGGAAAAAATTATTTCCACACTTAACAATCCAAAAGCAGTTCAGTCATGATGGTCCATAAGGATTTAGCAAGAAAATGGAGACGTGCTGTGTTCAACTCTTTGCTCCTTCCATTGCTGTGTCAGTTATGTGCGAGAGAAAACCAAAACGGAGGTGGACATGCGAGTGGGTGTGCACACGGGTACCGTGTTGGGAGGAGTGCTGGGCCAGAAACGCTGGCAGTTTGACGTTTGGTCCACGGATGTTACCGTCGCCAATAAGATGGAGTCCGGGGGCATTCCTGGGTAGGAGATACATATTGGCCGGGGGGGGGGGGGGGCTATCATTTTGACTCTGGCGAAATGTGTTTCTGTGCTGCAGTCGAGTACACATTTCCCAGAGCACCAAGGAATGTCTCCACGGGGAGTTTGAACTGGAGCCAGGAAACGGTGGCGAGAGGTGCGAGTACTTATTGGAGAAAGGCATCAAAACATACTTGGTTCTGGTTCCTGAAAACAAGGCGGATGAACTCAGTCGAAAAGTGAGTCTGCACAACTCCTGGAACTTCTCATTTCAGGTCATGAATTTGATCACAGGATTCCAGCAGTAATTTACTGAATGGAAATTCTCTGTTTGTCCTCATTCCAGAAATCCAGTGTTGTGCTGACCAGAAAGTCTCGGCAGTTGATAAACACCACATCAAACGGAAACATGCCCTCGTCATCTCTGGTCTCTGAGTTGCATCAGGAGGTAAATCAACACTCGTTCACTGACACTTTAGAGACACCAGGGCCCAATCCTAAACTAACTCACTAGCTAGCTAACTAGCTAGCCACACTGTCAGGGTGTCATTTGGATGAATGGCTCACATTCTGTAGGTGTGCCTAATGATCTGGCCGCTAATGCATACTATCAGTTGAGCTTCTCTTCTCCCGCCTGCCTATTCTTTGCCAATCCTCAGAGGTGCCGCTTGGTTGGAGAGCAAGTGATCAACACGCGACTCCAGCGGGAGCTCCTGGAGAGAGAAACACAACAAATGTGAGAGGATCGGATGAGATAATCATAACCCGCGAGTGAAATACTTCACTCGTCCGTTCATCCCTTTCCTCCAGATTAAAGAACCGGATCCATCCTGTCTCGCTGCGCTTTGTGGACGGCAAACTGGAGGCGCGCTACTCCTCGGAGAAGGAGAAGCGCAGCGGCGCGGCCTTCTGCTGCTGCGCCATCGTGCTGCTCTTCATCACCGCCGTGGAAGTCTTCATTGACCCGCTGTAGGTCCGCCGTCATATCATTATCATTTTTCATTTGCAGTCGGCGCTGTACGGAAAGCCGTTTCAGCACTTGTTCCGAAATAATAAGTAAGGGCGCCCTCGGCTGTGTCTTACTAGTGACAGTTTTCCCCAATTAATGCTCCAAGAGCTTTCCGTGGACTCTGTCGGTCAAAACCAAGTTTGGAAGACACATTTGCACGGTTGTGTGTGCAGACTGGTGGCGAACTACGTGATTCTCGCAATAGGAGAAATTCTGTTGCTCATCCTCACTGTGTGCTCCCTGGCTGCCATCTTCCCCAGGGTAAAGGCAACACGCGAAAATGTCTTTCTGCGTCTGACGATGACCATAACAATTTTGCGGGTAGTTTTTTTCCAAGAAGCTGGTGTCCTTCTCTTTGTGGATCGACCGCACACGCTGGGCAAGAAACACATGGGCAATGGCGGCCATATTTGTCCTCACCATGGCTGTGATCGCTGTTATGGTAAGACGTGGCTTTGACCTATCTATATACAGTGTCTACCGAAATATGTATCTACCTCTCCGTGCATTTTTCCACCCATCCAATTAGTAACCCATCGACCCACCCGTGTTTTTCTAAATGGTTGGAATAATTTGAGCGATTTGCGATTGGATTTTTTTGGGGTGGCTTGAGCACCTTCCCCCGAATATTGCTGATCTGTGCAATTGAACTGTCCCCACCAATGGAAGCAACCAGGCTTCCTATCCATCAGCCCACCTGTGAACCCGCTCACCCTCACATCCGTCTAGCCACCTGTCATCACTTGAGTGCCTTTGGCGCGCCTGACTTGCTTCTCACCCCGTGGGCATTATTAGTCATCTATCTCGGTGCATGCAACCTCATTTGCCAAGGCCCCAACGGAGCCTGTAAAACACACGGCTGCCTTTCATCCACCTGACAGGAATCGGGAGGACGCTCAAGTGAACACCGTCAACTGTCACACTGTGAGCACACGCAGGATAAAGATGGATAATGCTCATGCCCTTTCATGGAAGAAAAATAGAAAATGAAGCTCGATAAAACACACAGTCATCACAATTAAATAAAACGCAAAGAATGCTCGGGTTAACGAACTGCGGGGGAGAATGATACCAACAGATGGAGACGGATCTACATGTACACGGAGACGTTCCCAGTTCCTCAGCACGGGACTCATGTCGTTCTTCGCAGAGGATAAAGAAAATACACCACTGAGTATTGTTATTTTCCCAGTCTACATGGGTGACTCGTGTCTCAAGGGACCCCTCCTGAAAAATCTACTTAAGTACGTTTTTTACTTCCCGCCACTGTCCCGTTTTCTTTCAACCAATTTGCTTTATAGTTAACTCATTCACTCCCAAAGACGTTTTTAAACGTCTTTTCAGACTTGGTCCAGAATTGGCTGGTACTCAATGAGTTAATGACTCAGAATCAGAATCACCTTTATTGTCATTGTATAGCATACAATGGAATTTGGGTGCATTTCGAAAGAAAAAAAAATAGAATAAAATAAAATAAATACAAAACTCAACAACACACAACAACAGCAGCAGTAGTGGTAGTGTGGACTGAGGCTTATATTGCACACAGGACACATATTGCACATGAAATGAAATGGCTCAGATATTGCTCATTATTGCACAAGTGAGGTAGTGAGTTTAAAATGCAGTAGCTTTGATTATTTTCGGTGGTTATTTATTGCAGTAATAGCTCTAGGAAAAAAACTGTCCCTGAATCTGCTTGTCCGGGTTTTGTGTGATCTGTAACGCCGGCCCGAGGGTAACTTGACAAGGATATATTTCCACGGCTTCCCTTTTTTTTTTTTTTTCAGCTGAGCTGCGTTCCGCCGCACTTGCGGCTCATCAACGGCACGTCGGACGTGGCGCTGGACGCCCTGGGCGAATGTGCCGAGAACCCGAAACACTACAGCTTCATGGCCGTGATGTCGCTGATGGCCGCCGCCATGCTGGTGCAGGTTAGCCACCTGATCAAGCTGAGCCTGATGCTGCTGGTCGTCACGGCGACGGGGGCCGTCAACATCCACAGCTGGCGAGGGATCTATGATCTCTATGACTTTATGCACTTTGCATCATACAGGTGAAGAATGAAACATTTCATTTCTAATACAAATTGAATTCCTTTAAAAAAAATCATATACAATATTTTGTATATTTCTCATTTATTTACATTTCATATGTAATACAGTGAAGTGATTCAATTGGGAAATCAAAGCGCATGAATGAAATACCTTTTTTCCCCCCTCATTGGGACAGTTACCATCAGGCCCTATGAATCCTGCCTAGCAACAAATAACCAATCAAATTCATAACCCTGAAAAATAATCCAAGCTTTACATTATTATAGTAAATGATATCTTTTATCTGTGATTTTTTTTTAATGTGTAGTATAACCATGAATACAAATTTACAAAGCGTATAAAACATCTAAAATGTCTGTTGTTCTTCCAGAACATCCATGGTACCATCCAAGTATCTGATGACCACGATGACCATCGTGATGATGATCAGCCTTTACCTCTTCGGCCGCCATGTGAGTAAGTCCTTTTCCGCTTCTCACGGGACGGCCGAGGACACTCTCCGACATGCCCGCGCCGTCGTTTATTGTCTTGTGTGTGGTTGCAGTTGGAGCGCCAATCCCGAGAGTTGTTCATGTGGAAGGTGGGCGTGCACGACCAGAAGGAGAAGGTACTGGAGATGAGACGCTGGAATGAAGCACTGGTCACCAACATGTTGCCCGAGCATGTGGCTAAGCACTTCCTGGGTACCAAAAAGAGAGATGAGGTCAGCGTTGTCTGCCTTTATTGATCCTAGGTGTATGTTTTACATTCGAAAAATGTCACGACACCACCAGACATGCAGGTGCTTAGTTGGCTCATGCCTTCGGCCGACTAAGAGTCCAACGAATGAGCGTTTGTGAATGAGGAAAGCAGGGTGACAAACATGCGATTTCAGGAGCTGTACAGTCAATCGTACGAAGAAGTGGGCGTGATGTTCGCGTCCATCCCCAACTTCTCAGATTTCTACACAGAAGAAAGCATCAACAACGGAGGCATCGAGTGCCTCCGGATCCTCAACGAGATCATCTCTGACTTTGACAGTGTGAGTAAGGATATAATTTGGCTTTCAGGTGAAATTTATGGAAAATGTCAAAAGTTCACGCAACAGTCATATCATATCACGAAAGTAGGACATTTAAGTCGAAGGATGCATTGGTGATTTTCTCATCTCAAACTATTCATTGAAACAAATGTTAACAACAATGGTGGGTACACCTCAACAAAAAAATTCAACTTCCCAATAACTCATCATGTGCCCTTGAGCACCAATTACAGCTTGACGATGTCTCGTGTTGTTCACAAGTAGACTTATTAGGCCCAATGGTCCCTCATACAGCTCTAATACTCCCTAGTCCGTGCAAGACGGTGAAGCCTGTGCCCGGCGGTGTGGTCAGGTACCCTTGCACGTCGTCTAGCACGCAGACCACGTTGATTTAAATGGTGTCGAATGGTCTGAAGTGACATTTAGGTTCCTCTCACCTCCCTGAAACGTGCCTGGAGTTGAGTGCCATTCATCGTCCGCTTTCTCAGGGTATTGTTCACAATGTAGCGGTCATCAGCATAGCATATAGCCAAAGGACATCCACCTCTACATCTTTCTGTGACTCTTCCAGTCTCTCGGTCTCTTTATTGCACCCTGCTGATGACACTCTGTGACACTGTAAGCTCAGTGGCCACTTCCGTCTGAGAGCATCCTGTTTGAAGCATCACAATGACAATAGACTGTTGATCCATTCTTAAGTGCCGTCATGATGTCAAAATGTGAACAGCATGACAAGGACGACTGTTTAAACATGAGCTCTAATTGAACCAGGACGTTAATTGGTCGATTCAAAGATCAAACACCTGTTATGACCGTTAAGCTCCTTGTAAGAGAACAGCAACTTGTGCCAAAAGTACCGAAACATTTAACAGTTGGACATGTGCATTCAAAAGCTGAAAGAAGGGCACGTTAAGTTCACCTGTAAAGGTTTGAAATGCATTTTCACCTGAAAGCCAAATATCCCTAACTTTTGGTGAGTAGTGTACGTGTGTGTGCGTGCGTGTGTGTGTGTGTGTGTGTGTGTTGATTATACTGTATATGTGTATTTTTAGTCCACTTTTCCTCCCAACAGTTGCTTGACAGGGACGAGTTCCACAACATCACCAAGATCAAGACAATAGGAAGCACCTACATGGCAGCGTCAGGACTCACCCCGAAAAGCAGCTCAAATGGACATGGTGGACATCACAAGGTTTGGAACACGCCGTCTTTTGCGCTCTGACTGACAAGCTGGCGTCCTTGGCAAATGTGCCGTGTTTGTGTCATCGTGCAGCTGGAGGAGCAGACGCTTCTTGAGCACTGGCAGCACCTCGCCGATCTGGCAGACTTTGCTTTGGCCATGATAGTCACCCTGAACAGCCTCAACAAGCAGTCCTTCAATAACTTCATGCTACGAATTGGTCAGTGTGTGTGTGTGTGCGTGTGTGTGTGTGTGTGTGTGTAAAATCAGTTATTCGAAACTCCCACGGCACCTTCTGTTGTGTGCATCTTGGCCACCTGGGGGCAATATATTGCAGACATGCAAATGTACTCAACAATGTCAGATCCCGCTTACCTGTTGGACTATCGGGAAAGTCCTGGCCGACTCTCTGTTCAAAGGATGAAAACTTCCCTGATCCCTCATATGCATTGCATTTATGTGGACGGTGGTTTGGCGCACTCTAGCGTTCAAATCGGAAATTACAATTTCAATTGTTTCCAAATTCAAATTGGAGGAACGACCTATTCCTGGGGGTTAACCCATTAATTTATGAATTTATTTCGCAAGAAATCCATCCCATCACCATTACTTCATCTTGACTTGGCGCTCCTGTTAGATCATTTATACATCTTTTATCATCCACACCTTACTCATGGGCTCTTTGACCTCAGCACAACCCGACAACATGGAGACATCACACTAAGTGCAGTAAACCACTGTAATATCAGTACTTCTTTAAAGAGGATAAAGAATATATGCCTGTTTGTATTTCATACTAGTTTTCTACATATCTGTTGTTTTTATAAAACTGCAACTGACTGACTGATTGTGGACCCAGTCATTGTTTTGGGGTTCTAGTTTGACATGAACTCAGTCTGACTGAATTTGTGTTTTCGTTTATGTTCTCACAGGACTCAATAAAGGTGCCGTTCTGGCCGGTGTGATCGGAGCTCGTAAACCTCACTATGACATCTGGGGGAACACAGTCAATGTGGCCAGCAGGATGGAGTCCACCGGAGTCATGGGAAACATTCAGGTAAAAACGGTTTTGAAAATGTGAGAGACCCCACACAGGATGAAGAACTGCGATGACTAATGTAGCACATGCTGATGTAATACCAGGACTGACCTGTCTACCGCCAGACATACTCTGTTCAAACCCTGCATATATTTCCTCTTTTGAGGTGCCAGGTGCCTGAACGTGTTCAACTTCCAAGATGTTGGCATTTTCTCCCCCTCATAATTATAACCAAACCAAACCAAAAATAATTGACGGAAATAGCTGACATTCACCTCCTAATATTTATCTTCTTCTCAAACGCGGTGCTGATCACCAACCCAAACCGATGCACCGCTGCCATCTAAAGGAATCTATGTACAAACCTGAACCTCTTCCACACCTAACTGTTGAAACACATACTGAAGCATTTCGCTTCCATTTTATGACTATGACCGTCCATGTTCGTGAATGAGTTGAAAATAAATTGAGAAAGCACTTCGCAAAAAAGTGTTGTATCTGGGCTTCCCCTCAGGTGGTGGAAGACTGTTTCGACATCCTGAAGTTCTTCGGCTTCCGCTTTGTGCGAAGGGGACCCATTCTTGTCAAAGGTAAAGGCGAGCTGCTCACCTACTTCATGAAGGGGAAAGAAAAAAACACAAGCGACGTTCATCCACAAACGACTCTTCCTCACCAAGCGGTGCACGTGTTTTGACCAAACTACACGGTACCATTTCGCTACACCTGCAGTTTATTCTTCTATTGGTATTGCTCATATGCTCTGTAGCAATGCTAATTACATGTAGACCAACATAAAAATAAAAATTACCCCACCCGTACGGTAAAATGCTGGCACTAGGTTGATAAAGGGTTTGGCTGCCATTCATACTTTTCATTCAATTATGTATTTGTTCTTTTCATTAAACAAGCTTGCACTATAATATTGATTTTATCTTCCTTAACTAAACCACAACAGCTGATTTGATTATTATTCATTCATTCATTCATTTTCCGATCCGCTTCATCCTCACAAGGGTAGCCGGGAGGGGGTGGGAGCGGGGGGTGCTGGAGCCTATCCCAGCTGTCTTCGGGCAGTAGGCAGAGGACACCCTGAATCGGTCGCCAGCCAATCGCAGGGCACATAGAGACGAACAACCATCCGCGCTCACACTCACACCCAGGGACTATTTGGAGTGTTCAATCAGCCTGCCATGCATGTTTTTTGGAATGTGGGAGAAAACCCACGCAGGCCCGGGGAGAACATGCAAACTCCACACAGGGAGACCGGAGCTGGGAATGAACCCACTGTGAGGCTAACCACTGGACCATTGTGCCGCCTTGATTACTATTAGTGATCAAATTAGATTGGAAGTCAACGACAAATATCCCAGGGTGGTGCTTGCCATTTTATTTAAATAAAAGAACAACCGCATGTTTTAATCTTAAATGGATCTGTATAAGCAATTAAAACATACCGATTTATTAAAGATGACAAACTTGAATCATTCTTTCCTTTCACAATCTACAACCAAACATACTTGGAAATTGTCAGAAGACTTCCTAAAAAGGGGATGGTGCGAATTATTGCTGTTGTAGTCACATTGTATTTTGGGATTCAATAAAATGAATCTTTCACTTTAATTATTGCATTCCAACATATGTTAAAAGTCAGTATGTGAATATGTTGTTGTTCGTATATGTTTAGGGTTTGAATGAGCTGCATCGCTGACTTTAACCCTTATTAATTTGTATTATATTAGGTAGGGCAAAATAAAGACGAATTACAGAAATGATTTCTAGGTCAGGGTCACCCATGGCAAACAGGTCCTAGGTGAGGGACCAGACAAAGCACGGTTCAGAGGCCCATTATGATGATTGACAAATGTGGAACACGTTCTCCCTTGCCCGGATGCGGGGCCCACCTCTCCCTGAGAGATACGGTGAGAAGCTCAGTCATCCAGGGGGGACACAGAGTCGAGTTGCTACTTCTCCACCTTGACAGGGGCCAGATGAGGTAGTTTGGGCATCTGATTAGGATGCTTCCTGGATGTTTCCCTGGTGACGTGTTTCGGGCATGTCCCACTGACAGGAGGCCCCGGGGATGACTAAAGACACGCTGGAGAGACTATGTCTCCCGGCTGGCCTGGGAACGGCTTGTGATCCCTCCGGAAGAGTTGGAAGATGTGGCTGGCGAGAGGGAAGTGTGGGCTTCCCTGCTAAAGCTGCTGCCTCCGCAACATAATCCCGGATAAGTGGTAGAAAATGGTATGGTATGGTTATTACACCTTGTTTCATACTTGTGGACATGTCTTTCTTAACAAAGCATTCTTTCAATAATGCAAATAGATGATCTTCAATAATATCCCCAAAATGTACATTCCAGTGATAGACCATCTTTTCCGGAGATTTTTTTTTTTTCCATTACGTGACTAGACTGAGAGATGTATTATGTTGTGAAATAGTCAGTGGAAATTCTTTAATCACTTGAATATATTTATCACAATCTCTGAAGAGTTTGATTTATATAAACGAGTGTAAAATTGTCCAACATATTTTTAAATATCCAAATAATTGTTGGTCATGTTATCATCTATTTCAAGGGTTGAAACATTATTTCTTTTTTGATGTTTCTCCAGAGTAAAAAAAATAATGGATTTCTCTCGCCTAATTACATCCATTTGGCGCTTGATCTTATAAAAGCTCCTTTCACCATGTTAATATCTGCAAAATCTATATCCTCTTTTAATTATTTAATTTCAATCTCTTCATCCTCTGATAGATGATCTTTTTTCCATTTTAGAATTTTGTGCATTCATGATAACGATTTATTTAGTTGAAATGGCTTTCTTTACTTCATCTCATTGCTCTTTCACTAACTTTTTTTTATATTAAATATTTGTTTAACTCACTTTAAGTGTTCCCATCTTTGCATTTGATTATTTTCACTTTTAATCCAGAGTATCTGTACTGCAGTTTTCTTGACCATATTTCAAAATATTTTATATTTTATCATTCAAGAGGTTATTATTTAGTTTACAGCAGGGGTGTCAAACTAATTTTTGTCACGGACCACTTTTAGTTAGCGGTTCCCTTAGAGGGCCGTTATGACTGTGAAACCATATCAGGAAGTCAAGAATAATGGTTTATTCAACTGTAGTTTAAGTTACCGTAATGAGGGTTTTGGTAACAAGAAAATTTACAATAGCTCAATTATATATTAAATACAAGAATTTGAAGTTTTGGTACAAATTTTAGCAAGCAACATAGAAGTAAGCATGTTTGATTTGCTTTTGCGGGACACATCAAATGATGTGGGCCAGATCTGGCCCACGGGCCTTGAGTTTAACACCTGTGATTTACAGAAACCATGGGCTGTATTTATTTATTTATTTAGGTTTAGAACCAACTCAAAGAATAGTAATTAGTTTATGATCAGTTAGTGGCGCAAAATTATGAAAAGATTCCGAAATAAATTGCAAACACTTGATGAAACAAACCATAAATCAATCCTTGACTACAATAATCCGGGTGCAAGGCTTGTTGGTTCTACCCGGAAACTTGGTGGTGTCGGAATTTCCGGTGACGTCAGAGCGGCAGGCCTCCATTAGAGCTGCAGCTGTTTGGAGAGGAACAACAACAACAAAAACGGGGCCGAGAGACGGAGCGGCCAACGGTGACAGTCCGCTCCAAGCTCGACCGACGCGGCCTCCGTTCTGGAAGTTGAGCCCCCTTTTCCCACCCGGAGCACCGCCGGCTTCTAACCACGGCCGCTCTCGGTGAGGAAACTCTGGCCTCCGCTTCCTCCTCCTCCGACTCGGACACCGGCGGAGCGTCGCCGCCCCCGCGGAAGAAGCACCGAGCCTCGGCGGCGGAGGGAGCAGGAGAGCCCGGGGCTTCAGCGGTTGTGCCAGGCCTTGCCGAAGTTGTCTTGGGACTCGGAGCCACATCGACCATCCACTTGAACCGCAGCGCCGTCGGCCACTTGAGCAGCAGCAACAGCAGCATGCAGGCGAACGGAGCGGGGCAAGAATCGGCCGAGCTTTCCTGTCTGGCCTCCGCGCAGAACGGCGAGGCGGCTGCGGCTGGTAGTGGTTGTGGTGGCGGCGATGGTGGTGGGTCGCACTCCAACGGGCTTCTTCTCGCCGGCGCGGACAACGGCGTGGGCTCAAGCAACGGCTCCTCGTCGTCCACCTCCACCGCTTGTGGGACTTCTGCCGCGGCCTCTTCGGGCTCGGAGGTGGGCTCGCTGAAGAAGAAGAAGCGGTTGTCGCAGGCAGAGGAAGATGTCATCCGGCTCATAGGTCAACATCTCCACGGACTGGGGCTCAAGTAAGTTGTGGCACAACTGATTCGAAATGATATTGCTTTCTTTAAAAAGTGCGACACAGCGGCCGGGGGAAGCGCTGTTGCTGCGCCTTGACAGGGACAAACATGGGGGATGGGTCCAAATGTTGTCTGGTTCGCTCTCGGCAAAGAAGGCGAGAAGGCGAGGGGTCCATCTTGCACAATAACACTTAGACATTTAGCATGCTAACAAGCGACAGCCTGCTCTCAGCTGGCGTGTTTACACACCAAACGGAACAATGGCCATACAAATACACATTGCGACCACAATGTGAGTGGATTTTAAGTGGTGCTCTTTTTTTTACACGACTTTTAGTGTTTTTTGCTCATTGGAGTGCATTACATCATCTCTCATCAGTTACGTTTTCACAATGTTTTTTTAATGACTGGCTGAGCGAATTACACCGTAGTAGCATTTTTTTAAGGGTTGTGGTTTTCCTCCATTTTGACTGTCACTAGTGATAATGTCACATTTCTGAGGCCTATTGGGAGGTGTTTTTAATAGGCGGCCCGACTGCAATGTTATGCAAGCTACTAGTGACGAATTGTCCCCCCCAAAAAAGTAGTCGCAAAAGCTGTCTGTTTACTGCATTTCTTCGCTCTCCGTCTTAAGGTCCATTTACTAGTACACTGTTTATTTTAAAGTAAGACAATTCATCGCACGAGTTGAACCGTTGTGTCTGATCAGTAATGTTATTTCCTCTATTCCTGCCACTTTTGGCTGACTAGCACTAAATTGCCCTCACCACGTTCAACTCGAAGGCATGTTTCAGGCACAAAGTAGCCTTCCGGAGTTTACCAGTCACGCCAAAATGCCCACAAGTTTTTCCTCCATACTAACCTTTAGTTGGCCTACTATCTCCTCATCCGCTCCTCTTTCATCTATAACTGTTTCAAACAACAAAGAGTATGCACAAAAGTGGTTAAGATTGAATGACTGTCTGTGTTTTATGTGTTGTGTTGTATTATTTTATTATGATGTTATTATGACTTCAAGATGGCGCTGCGAGAGTGGCTGCCTTTACAGCAGCTCCTATACTTTTTGTTCTTCTACTTTCTTCCTTTCATAGCTTTGCTGCTGTAAATTGTGAATTTCTCCATTGTGAGACGAATAAAGGTTTTCTTACTAGTAGGCCAAATGTGTCCTTCGGGTGAGCACAATGAGCGCACGAGTACATGGACCTTAAACTGGATTGCAACGATCTCGAAGACATGCTTAAACATAAAGTTTTTACTGACTTGGAAATCTGTTTGAGTAACTCTCTTCAAGTAATAAGTACTAAACTTGTTTGTTTTTGTTGTAATGTGTCACTCAGTAAATAAAACCTCCACTACATGAATGTATATGAGAATAGCGATATACATGTAGTGCCATGACATTGTGGTGGATAAAATAAACATGGAAACGAAAAAATAAACCCATCAGAATTTTCCCTTTCAAAACTGTTCAGAGAGGCTCGCAACTGAGTCCACAGATGTTTGTGTTTCTCGGACAAACAATTTTTGAAATGATGACTTCAGTTGTTTGTAGATAGACAACGACACCTTCCAACTCGCATACAAATTTGGGTTATCTCATCGCCGCAGGACTATAACTCCATTGTGACTCAACGACTGCTGCCGGTCGTTGCTGTGCCTTTGTAACATTTGAACTTACACGGCTAGAAATGCTGCTTTGTAAACCTTAATGGGATGCGATCACACTGAAGGCCATGCCTAACCTTCCTGACCTCAGCTCACATAGTGGCAATTCGGGTACACCTATAGTACATAATAGTCTGCTAGAAATCCTTGCCGTGACAAATGGTGCCTACATCAAATCGAGGTGGGGTGGAATTTGTTTTTTTCTTCCCCTCAGACGTCTGCCTCCTTTTTTTGCATTCACTTGCTTTCTCTGTGTGTGTTTGGTGGCTGCAGTCAGACGGTGGACCTGCTGATGCAGGAGTCGGGCTGCAGACTGGAGCACTCGTCGGCCAGCAAGTTCCGCAACCATGTCATGGAGGGCGAGTGGGACAAGGTCAGTTTTGTCGGGGATAACCACATTAGTGGGGGCGGGGCCCAAGTTGTTGTTATATCTACTCTGAGTGTCATCTTTGCAAGCGCATGTTATTTTAGAACAGGCCTTTGCTCTTGTCAGGGGTAACTAACGAGGCTATAAATTGTCCAAAAAAGACAATTTTGTGACAAAAATGTGAAGTGCTTCTAGCTGGAAAGTGACGTCAACAAAGGCTGTCAACTTTAGGATGTGAAAGGTTTTTACTCTGCCCCAGCCGATGTCAAATTGGCCTCGTTCTTCTTCTTGACGCCAAGCCTATAGTCGTAAAAATGTCTTGTGAAAAATCAAGGTCATGTCTCTCTCTCATTACAAATAAAAAAATCTCTCGTAGGGCAGCGGTGCCCTCCCACCCTCCCAGCCTCTTGTCCACCCCCGTCGGCCGTCAGTGTGAAAGCAAAAACTGCTGCGCTCACCATTTTTCCTTTTGTTTTGGTCCAGGCTGAGAATGATCTCAATGAACTGAGAGCCCTGATGCATTCGCCCAACGCCATTGTGGTAAGCGGCCTTTTTGCAAAACCTCAACCAGGGGTCCATGAATATCCTCTGGGGGGGGCCTTCTGGAAGGATTCTGACCAACAGAAAGTTCATTTTTGTTGTTGCTGCTGCTTCCAGAATGTGTTTTCGTAGACTGCCATGATAATGACTTGTCAAAACGACCTTGCGGGAGAGATCAACTGTGGCCCAAAAAGCTTCATCAAAATCCTATTTAAAATGACTTATGATGAAAATGAACCTTTTGGCACTGTTGTGGCCTATTGAAACCCAAAAGTTTTTTAAAAAATTATTTATTTAGGCTACTCGGTTGGATCACACAATTTGGGTCGATGTATTTTTTGGTTTTCTACGAGATCACGTGAGTGGAATGGAGAAAGGCCGGAGCCTATTCAAGTGTTTTTTTTTTTTTGGGTGTGTGTGTTCAGCGTATGAAGTTCTTGCTGCTGCAACAGAAATATTTGGAGTACCTAGAAGACGGCAAAGTCCTGGAGGCTCTGCAGGTGCTCCGTGGGGAGCTGACGCCGCTCAAGTACAACACGGACCGCATCCACGTGCTCAGCGGGTACCACTCTGTCACTCTTAAGAGCTCATACATAACCCCGCACACCCCATTGACAAAATCTTTTGGCTGGAGTGGCCAAATCCGAATACCCAATTCCATTTTAATGTACGATTTAATTTGTTTACTTTTCTTTTTTTTTTTACTTTTCCTTGGTAACTTGAGTCCCCTAACATGTTTTTTTTTTTTTTTTGTGTTATCTCATTTCTTTCATTTTTTTGTTTTGTGTTCTGAACCAAATGTATTGTGATGGTCAAGCTTAAGATACACTGCGGCTTATGTGATGTGGACGGGGAAAAAAATTGAGCTATTCAGATAATCTAAAGAGAGCCGTGTGCACTTTAAGCTGTTATTGAATGGGATAAACATTCATACGGAGCTTCTGTGGCCCACAGCTTGCAGCCAGATGCTCGCACATTATTTAATTCCAGCTGCAAATGTCACTCACTAGGCCACACCTCTTAGAGGCACACATTCAATAGACAAATTCGAACTACCGGTATGTGCAGGGTAGTAATTGTCCAACCGATTATATTGGCAAATATTAGCCCCTTTCACCATATTGATCATCAGGTGGAGTTGTGCTGATCAAATGCAGGTGTGATCTTGCTTTCTCTTAAACCAGTAAATGCGATTCAGTAGATCTGATCGGGCAGTAAAGGACGTGCCTGGCTGTCAGACGGCTGTTTTGTGCGAATTACGCTGTCCGTCCTCTGATATGCTTGCGGCAGGTATCTTATGTGCAGCCATGCTGAGGATCTAAGGGCCAAGGCGGAGTGGGAGGGCAAAGGCACGGCCTCCCGCTGCCGATTGCTGGACAAATTACAAAGTGAGGGAGACGCCGTTTGTCTCGCTCCCGCCGGCGACCGGAACACTAATGCGCCGTGCCGACGTCTCTGTCCATCTGTAGCGTACCTGCCGCCGTCCGTGATGTTGCCCCCGCGGCGGCTGCAGAACCTCCTGCGGCAGGCGGTGGAGCTGCAGAGGGACCGCTGCCTCTATCACAACACCAAGCTGGATAGCAGCCTGGACTCGGTGTCGCTGCTCATCGATCATGTCTGCAGCAGGTCTCTGCTCACGCCGTGTGGCATTCCTTCTTGACGTCTGTCGATTTTGTTTCAACTGCCGCATTTGAATTGTGAGGTTTCACAGTTTTTAACCTGTGTTTACTTTGGCGAACCGACTGGCTATCGATCTCATTTTGTACTTTCTAATCTGATCTTTGCCTTATTTGTTGGACTTTGACCACCTCTGTCAGTGCTAGCGAAAATGTTATGTGAAGATCTTACTGTGCTTTTTTTTTTTTTTTTTTTTTTTTAACCTCCCTTGTTTTCTCACAGGAAGCAGTTCCCATGTTACACGCAACAGATTCTGACCGAGCACTGTAACGAAGTGTGGTTTTGCAAGTTCTCAAACGACGGCACCAAGCTGGCCACGGGCTCCAAAGACACCACCGTCATCATTTGGCAGGTGGACCCGGTGCGTATACAAACCTGCTGAATTCGAGCGTATTTATTATTATTAACATTATTTTTTTTTAAATTCTGTTATGGGGTAAACCCCCGTTTGTCACCGTTCACGATATTTCTCATACCCGGTTGGAAGTCTTGTCTGAAACTGACATACAAAACAAAAGGGATGTCACATTGCATATTTAACTCATTCAGTTCCAGACAATTCTAGACCAAGTCTGAAAAGACGTTTAAAAACGTCTTTGGGAGTGAATGAGTTTAACACCAAACTGTTGCACCAGACCACGTCATATTATCAAGGTCAAGGTCATCTTTATTGTCTTTCTGCTCAATCCCCAGTGCAAAACATGCAGTGCATTAAAAACGCATGTCTCGAGAAAGCCTGCTAGCTTAATTAATGTCTGCTAGCTTAATGTTAACATTACAGGGGCTCGAAGGATGAACCAAGCCGTAGCAGAGGACATTATTTGGTGTATGTCGTTTTATGTTTTTTTTTTCTATGGTGCTGTTGTGCAGGAGAGCCACCAGCTGAAGCTGCTGCGGACTCTGGAGGGTCATGCGTACGGGGTCTCGTACCTAGCCTGGAGCCCCGACGACACCTACCTGATTGCCTGCGGACCCGACGACTGCTCTGAGCTGTGGCTCTGGAATGTTCAGGTAAGCGACGACGTGGCTTTGGATTGGTGGTTTTGCAGCCAAGTGCCAATTATTTGTAGTCTGGACGCAGAGGCGTGACCATCTTCATCACTTTCTCTTCTTTCCCCTCTCCTGCTCTTAATGTTTTTTTTTCCTTCTCCCCCTACCCTGTTTCCACGCTCTTCCCTCTGTTCGCCATTCCTGCCTTTTGACCAGACGGGGGAGCTGCGCACCAAAATGTCGCAGTCCCACGAGGACAGTCTGACCAGCGTGGCCTGGAACCCTGACGGCAAACGCTTTGTCACGGGAGGCCAGAGGGGCCAGTTCTATCAATGCGTACGTGCGCGTCGCGTGCTCATTGCAGCCTCCTGCTCTGCGTACATGTCTTGAACATTTGCCGCGTGGGTCCTCAGGATCTGGACGGCAACCTGCTGGATTCGTGGGAAGGCGTGAGAGTGCAGTGCCTGTGGTGCCTGAGCGACGGCAGGACAGTGCTGGCCTCAGACACCCACCAACGTATTCGGGGCTACAACTTTGAGGACCTCGCCGACAGAAACATGTACGCCCACAACAAGAGGTTTCATTCAGACTGTATAAATGAATAATGATAACTAAACAATCTTCTCCAATGAAAACACACCCTCATCTTTTCACATTGTCATTTTGAATGCTTGGATTGTAACACCTACGCGACACCCCAAAAGGTTTTCTGGGTGAATTTCAGTATGAACCTAAAATGCTTCGAAAGGTGAACTCAAAAGGCATTAAAAAAAGGATCACTTAAAAATGTATGTGTCAAGTTATCCAAAGAAATACAGGAGCTCTAATGTTATGATTGTTTTTTTTTGCCCGGCAGAGTCCAGGAGGACCATCCTATCATGTCTTTTACTGTTTCCAAGAATGGAAGATTAGCTGTGTTAAATGTAGCAACTCAGGTGAGCAGACAGTCTTTCTCTCTCCCCCCCCCCCCCCTTATTTTTTTTTAAAACTGTCATCTAAGACACGTGTCCGGTAATCAACGCATGCATGTGCCCTTTCCTAGGGAGTGCACTTGTGGGACCTACAGGACCGAGTGCTGGTCAGGAAATACCAAGGTGTCACCCAGGGCTTCTACACCATCCACTCGTGTTTCGGGGGACACAATGAAGACTTCATTGCCAGTGGCAGCGAAGGTGCAGCACACACCAGCAGTACATTTCCTTTAGGTGGAATCACCACTTCGGGAGCTGAGAAAGGAAATGGAATTTCACAACAAATTACACACACACACACACAAAATAGGTTGTGAGGCGAGAAACGGAATGCTCTCAACCAGAATATACAGTTGCATCTCAATAAATTAAAAATTTGCGTCAAACTCAAATTCAAAAAGTGAACGTCATATAGATGATCTCCAATGACAGTTAAATATTTCTCAGTTGGGGGTTTTTGAATTGCACTACTGGAAGAAATGAACCTTTCTACCATGTTTGCAATTTTTCGGGGCGGGGGTTGCACCTTTAATATCTATTTGCGCATTCCTCTGTTATAAACTGCTGATATTTATTTTCTTTTTCTTTGTTTGTCTCTTGTAATGTGGTAATTGGATTGACAACCTCTGAGGCATGTCTGGCCAGAAAATGCTGGCTTGATTCCAAATTTTGCAACCTCTTGGGCAAGTTTGAAACAAGTATGAGAACAGTCCTGGCAACCCGAAAAAAATACTTCACTACCTGGCTGGCACACATATAAATACGATGCCAGGTTTTTTTTAAGTACCATTACGCCAGATAAATAATTACATATTCATAATTAATGTTTCGATTTTTAAAATAATTTCCATATTTAATTATTTCAATCATTATTTATGTCAGTATGTATTTCATTTCATGGGTTCAGTATTTATTTAATCATATATTGAAATCATTCGATTTTGAAATGGCTAAATAAATAAACATTGAAATCATTAAATCGATTCTAATCAAACAATACATGACACAACTACTGTATTTATTTAATTTTTGGCCTTTAGGTCGTCCATGCCGTGCATGCCCAGTCTGAAAAAGGCCTTGAGGGTAAACTGTAGTACCCACTCTCTCCTCCGAATGGTGCTGTTTCCTCTTCTCAACCAGTAGAAAATAAGAACTTTTTTCTTTTGGACACATTTCGTAACTCATTGAGGGAAGAACAAATATTTATTCAGATGTCACGGGTAAAGGATCTTCAAACTAATCAAGTCATTTATATTTATTGTATAAATGAATTGTATCTACTTACTAAGTCAACACTTGCGAAACTCTGCTTTTACTTTGGAAAAACAATGATCAACATTTTTTCCTCATTTTCTGACATGTTACGGGCCAAACAAGTAACTGAATCATTATCCATTCATGGAAAAATAGTAGTCATTTGAATCTGTTCTTATTTGTTTGTCTTCCTCATTCATGCATAAGTCGTTGCTTGTTGCTGGTGTTCCTCCCGCGCAGACCACAAAGTGTACATTTGGCACCGGCGGGGCGAGCTTCCCATCGCGGAGTTGATGGGCCACACGCGTACCGTCAACTGCGTGAGCTGGAACCCGACCATCCCGGGGCTCATGGCGTCCGCCTCGGACGACGGCACGGTGCGCGTCTGGGGCCCTGCGCCCTTCCACGACTCGCAAGAAGCTGACGCGCTCAACGGTACTTACAATTAAGGGGCCAATACACTTTTCCCATAACAAGTCGAAACTTCCATTTTTTTCTAATGCTTGTCCATATCAGTGTCACCATTTCATACTGTGATATGAGTTTGATGTCATGTTTCCCATTTAAAAAAAAAAAGAAGAAAAAGCTAAAACGTGTTATTCTGTCTCCCCCCCCCCCCCCCTCCCCAGAGAACTGCAGTAACATGGACAGTTGATGGACACTTCTCTCCCGAGAACCCACCAGTACTCCATAAAAAAATCCAATCTCAACACCCACCCAAAACGTACGCCGAGGCAAAAACAAACAAAGAAACAAACAAAACAAAGGAGCGTGCAAGCCACCAATACAAAAAAAAAAAGAGAGACTGACACTGGGATGCAGAAGCGTCTCGACAGACCTTGATGATGGACAATTTGGTGTCCTCATCTAAAAAAACAAAACAAAAAAAAAACTGTCCCCCCCTCCTCCCCCATACCCCTTTGCTCCTCCAGTGAAGCGAGGACGCAACCACCACCACCAAGCGGTGAAGCAGCAGAGCCCTTCGATCCTCTGCTGACCGCTTCCACACCACTTTGCAGTCCAGCTGTTGTCATTGAACGACATGTGTCCGTTTGTCTCCTCTCGCCTCCTTTGGAAAGAATGGTGGAAGGGACAACGTTTTCTCAAAAACTACACTACGACTACTAAATTGTGGGATGTGGGCTTTTGGGTGAAATTGCACCGAGAACCTAAAATGCATCATCACCTTCCCAGGTCCAATTCGTTTGACCTTCTCGCAACTTGGGTTGTGACTTTGGCAGTGCCCAATTTGTGCACAAAAGTCAAATTAAGATCAGCTGATAAGGTTAGCTTAGACACTGGTGCCGATTTCTTTATTTTTTGCCCCGCCTGTCTTGAGATGCAAGTGGGAATTTTTTTTTGGAGGTACCAGTGCACTTCAAATCCCTGCCGCTAGAGGGCAGCAAATGTTACAACATCCAGCCACCATCAATTCACTTTGGTTTCCTTGCAGTGTAAGGACAGTACCAGTTGGTGGCGTTGATGCGCCATTAAGCTGCTTTTTCATTCTAGCTCGCAGAAGAACAAGGAAGGACAATACATTAGCGCACGTTTTCTTGCTAGACAATTTTGTAAGTTATGTACAGTACAATACTGTTGAGTGCAATTTTTTCTGATCGAAAAATATGCAAAACGTGGGTTGTTTTTTTGGGGGAGGGGGCATTCACGGATTCCCTTGTTGCTAGATTTTTGGGGGATCCTATTCCTGGTATAGTCCCCACCAATTAGTAGTATTATAGTCCCATTCCCTTCCTTATTTTTTATTATTACTATTTTCTGTTACCCGCTTATTGAGATCTCCTTTATACCATGTCTTTTTTTCTTTTTCTTCCTCCCATCCGCCGCACAAATAGGAGTCCACTGCCCTGTGTATTTTGATAAAAGAGCATTTTTCTGACCCCAAAACATGTTTAAAAAGCGTTGGAACAGATGGACGTTTCCCCTTCATTTCGATGAGACGCCAAGCGTGCTCGTCGAATGAATCTGTCAAGGCAACACTGTAGCGCATTTTAGGTTGGTTTTGAAATTTCACCCAAATGCCCAGCATGCTCAACTTTGTTGCATTAGTGTATTGTCTTCCCATTGCAACACACGCACACACAAAAAATGTTTACGGAGATTGTTTTTTTTTTGGGAACTTACTTTTAAACAACAGCCCGAACATATTTTCTTTTTGCGAGACTCATCTTGATTCCATTTTGGTTTCTGTGGCGAGCAAGGATGGTCCTCACGCCAGACTCTGCCGCTCACCCATCGTGTGTCCCCCTTTCCTGACATTCGCTGCTGCTGCAGCACAATTGCATCCGCCTGAACAGGGAGGACGCTGCATATCAGTGTGCATGTGTGCGCGCTTGTGTGATGGAGGGCTGTCATTTTTTGGGACAAACTGTGACACCCCCCGCCCCGCCCCGCCCCCAAAAAAATTTAAGTCCGTGTGTGTATGAAACGCAGTTTGAGTGTATATTCCATAGCCTCGATGTCCGGTTTAAGAGCCATATACAAGGATTCTCTTTGTCCTCACTGGTAGGACAACTCAGCGCACGACTAGAACGCCTGGAAGATTTTTTTCCCCGCTGCCACTAGTGCCAATTTTGACCGACTAGTATGCAATTAAGCCTTACTGTGCTGCACTAGTACCTGCACGAGACCTAACTTTTAGGCATTTGTCACACACTAGTAGCCTCCTGGACTCTACGAGTTAGCACTAAAATCTCCACTAGTAGTTTTGTCTTACTAGCAACATATACTAGTAAAGATGTACAGTCGTAGAAAGGCAGTCGTTGAAAAATGTTGCATTTATTGGATATCCAAATTCAGGTCATGTGTGCTCTTATGCGCTTTGTACTTGTGAGTAAAATGAATCAGCACACGAGTAGAAGTCAGTTGAACTGCCGTGGCTTTCATTAACAATCATTCATTTTTGCATTTCAGCAGTTATGTGCTTTTATTAGTAGGACTAGTACGCTGAAATGTCACACTGTCGTGGGGAAAACATAAATGGGAAGACCCAGTCGGTCTCCGGGAGGACTGAGTCGTTCAGTTGTGAGAAGTTGTCTTACTCGGGAGGATGGAGTGGACTAGTACATTGACTTTTTGGTGGACATCAGGGATGTGGAATAAATGATCAGATGACTCTGTGTGCGCGTGCGCGCACGTGTGTGTGTATGTGTTCAGTTCGCAAACTTCGCACCAGCAAAAAATCCCCCCCCCCCCCACCCCCTTCCTTTCTGAGACTTCTTAATCCCACAGTCAAAATTATAAAAGACAATTATTTTTTCTAAAAAAAAAGTTATCCAAAGCCCTCTGGACCTCGATCTGTGGAACAAAAGAATAATACTTGAGAGCCATTTTTTAATTTAAATCTGAGATATATAATTATTATGATTTACACTAACACCATGTGGCATTGGAAGTGCACTGTGTTGACAGCAGTTGGAAGAAAAGCATTTTATTTTTATTTTTTTAACGGAGGACAACAATATTTACTGACTGGGAAGGGCAACTTGCAGTTTCAAAAACACGCACACAAACTGCCTTCCTGCATAAACAAACAAAAAAAACCCCAATCAACCGTTTCCCTTTTTTGTCATTAATTTACTGTAAAGTGGGAGAGGTTGTCGAGGCAATTTAATTTGATTGAACTCTTCCCCGAATTGACTGATTCGATTTTTATTATTTTTTAAAATATGCCCAGACAAACGCCCTCCTGTCTGCCAGTCGTTTCCAGTGGTCAGCGTCCATTCAGAAGCTTTCTTTCTCGCCCCTTTTTTCAGGGTTTGTGACGATGATTTTGCCACAGACATTTTTCAAGTTTCAAAAAGAGTGCTTTACTGTCTTGTTTTTATTGAATATTTTGTTATTTTATTATTTTGCCCCACCCCCCACATTATATCCCCCACCTTGTATGATCATATTAAAGTATAACCAGTGATTTGGACTCTTTCTTTTTATTTTCTGTTCTTTTTTTTTTATTTTAAGTTTTGTCACTAACCCAAAATATGCACAGTAACACCCGTTTGGAAGCGTTACCTAAAAAAAACCCCATCAGGTTAAAAATAGCCACCCCTCGCCTTGAAAACATAAAAATAACTATTGTTCGTGTATGTGTGTGTGTTTAACTGACTGACGTCTCTTTGTGTGCCAATCTCCATCATTGTCAAAACCAAATCACTTGAAAAGGGATGTTTCCCAGGGGGGTCTGGACGCTTTTGATACCCCACTGCAGCTCATCCCACCACCTGGACAACCGGATGGATTCCAAAATGAAGCATGTTTTAGCATTTTATTCTGTATCCTTTTCTACTAGTATGCTCTTTGTCCCCACAATTTAACACATTGGTCGACCGACTGTCTTACTCGTGATGTTTTGTCCACTGCGGCCCAGAAATAGACCAGCCGTTCGGGACAATCTGGAAATTCTACCGACATTCACGATGGCCGCCGTGCCCCTGACACATCTGCCTAAGTGGTATTAGTACTACTAATTACGTGATAAAATTCTGTAGTTCACATGTAGTGTTTCATTAGTAGTACTCGTATCATGCACGTTAACTTGTGCACACTCTTTTTGTCATGGTTAGTTGTCCTATTAGCGTGCCAAAATATAAAGTAGTGGAAAAAACATTACGAGTAGTGCACTACATTGTCTCTGGTGAGGACAAAACATTTACTAGTACAGGGACAAAGATGATGAGGAAGAAATGTTGAACATGTTTACGTCATACGCTGTGTCTGTATGCAATCTGTTATCTCCTCTTAAGAGGTTTACCAAGAGATTCATTCTGATTTCATGTCTTATTCTTTAGAATTTTTTGGGAAGGGGCGGGGTTAAGAACTAAGGGCTTACTGGAGCATGTTTAAGTTCCTTGAGCACGGAGTGATGTGTGTGTGTGTGTGTGTGTGTGTAAGAGGGGTGGGGGGCGTCCACGTGGTATTTGCAGATGTGATTGTACTGTTTTGTATTGTTGTGTAGGAAAAACGTCATGTATGCATATTTTCAATAAAGTATTCTGGGTTTTGGAAAAAAAAAGGTGATCCTAATGCGGATTTGATGGGTTGACAATGACTTGTTTGGAGATTAGAAAATACGGAGTGAGATGGGGGGCCAAAATGACATTTACGTCCCACACACACAAAACATTCCAGAAACCTCTTTGGACCAAAAACTCACACAGCTAAAGAAAAAAAGTATTATGTTAGAAGAACATCCCAAGTCCTTTTATTCACAAAATCTCTGTCTTACAAAAAATAAAAATAAAAGAAATAAGCATATTTTCCGAAGTCATCTCGAATGCTGTTTGTGCTATAAAATAGGCCCCTCCATCTTGCTGTTGCCAAACCAAATGCAAGGCAGAACCAATCAGCATTCAAATTTGTCACACATTTTAAAAATTCACACATTTTATATTTTCCATTGGACAAAAATGTTTTTCATTTCTCAGTGCAGTCATCTAATGTGCCGTCTACGGCTTTTTGAGTGATTATCGTGTATTTTTTTTTCTATGGAGTGTTCGAATTCAGCCATTTTCCATTTAGGTTTTCCGTTGCAATAGCCGGCCCGAAATTGTATGTATTTTAAAAAAACTTTGACAGAACGTCAGACGTTGCGTTTGGTGAAAATCGGTTGTGTGCTCTTTGAGTTTGTTTGAAAATACGGTACAGTACTTCGCAACTGGAATGAGTTGGACGCTTGTTGGACGTGGGAGGAGCTTGTGCTGTTTCTGATGACGTCACGAGCTCCCTCACTCCCTCCGTTCTCCAACTCCGCCCCCAACGACACATCCAACAAACGCCTCCAAGCCGAAAACAACTCATCGCTCTCGCTGTAAACTGTCGGGCACCGCACGGCAGACATGGCGGCGGCTCCGCTAGCCCACTTCGACGAGGACTGGCAGGACTTCAACGAGTTCAAGGAGGCGTCCGCGCAGCTGGACCAGCTCAACTCCAACGTGGCGGTCGACGGCGGCGGCGGTTTGGCGGCGGGGGGCCTGGAAGATCTGTCCGACCTGGACAACAGTTTTTCCGGGGAGATTTGCAGCTTCCAGTCCATGGAAGACCTGGTCCACGACTTCGACGAAAAGCTGACTGTGTGCTTCCGCAACTACAACACCACCACGGAGCACATAGCCCCCATTAAGCCCATCACGGAGGAGACTTACCTGAAAGACGATGAGTGAGTGCCCGTCTTTTTAAATTAAGTGCTCCGTAGCCACGTTAGCTTCACCGGTCGAGTGGAGAGTAGCTTCGCCGCAATCCGACTACTTCAAACACAGCGCCGCTCATTTAAAACACGTCTGTTGTTTTGACTACTTGGAAAAAGGTGAGTTATGTTTTTAAAACTCATTGTGCATTTCACATGAGAAACTTGCCCACACCAGGAATACATTTTACAGATTGCCTGCCATAAAAAAAGGCTTTAAAAAGAACTCCACACTTATACTGCAGTTGTGTGCGTCAAGTTCAATAATCAATTGATTTATAGATCTCGTAAAGACGATGTCAGCGGTATAACTGTCATTTTCCTGTGATTAAAATAATGAATCTTGAGGTCAAGATTTTAGGTGTGAGCTGTTGTTAAATCTGATTTTAACTTTCATAACTTACTTAACCTTAATCATAATTTCAAAAGGGTTCTATCAATGGAACGCTTGCTCGTCACAGAAACAGACAATAAGATAAGAAAGCCTTTATTTGTCTCACAATGGAGAACTTCCCAATTCCCACTATATAATACTAGTTACTATTAATTGCAATATTTGATACAGTGGATTACAGTATTATTTTGGGTCATTAGCAGCACTTGGTGGGCTTTGGCACTACCGCCCTTGGGTAGTTTATGTCCTATTTCACTGGCAAAACCTTTTGTGTTAGCCTTGGTTGTCCCACTGTTGTATGGTGTTCCACAGCGTTCAATTCTGGGGCCTCTTCTGTTCTCACTCAGAGGAGATCAAGCCTTTTCCGTTGGTGGTCCCTCTCTTTAGAATGACATCCCACTGAACGTTCGGCAAGCCTCCTTGCAGCTCATTTTTAAAACTCGTCTCAAAACTCATTTTTATCCTTTGGCTTTTGACTAAGCACGGGATTTGATTTTTAGTTTAACTGTTTTTGTTCTTTCTACTGTCTTTAATAATTTATTGTTTTATTGTTCGTTGTTGTATGAATTATTTTTGCTCCATGTACGGCGCTTTGTCTACAGTGGTGGTTGTTTTAAAGACAACAAGTTGAGTTGAGCTATTCTCTCCTTTAAACTGCTCTACTGTGACAATGCCAGATTTAATCGCTTATGTTGCAAGACTTCAGTCAAAAAAGGGAAGTTGATATATTTCTCAAATTGAAGCAATGGTAACGTAACCTACATTTCATTGTAAGTTGGAATGTGTCATCGTACTATTACCACCCTACACTTGCACAGTAAGATATCCTTTATTTGTCCTACACTGGGGAAATTTACATGATGTCCTATGTCATAGGTGTCAAACTCAGGTCCTCGAGGGCCGCTGTCCTGCATGTTTTCCAAGTCTCCCTGTTGCAACACACCTGATTCAAATGAACAGGTTCAATGTCAGGCTTCTGCAGAGCTTGCTGATGATCTGATCATTTGAATCAGGTGTGTTGCAACAGGGAGACTTGGAAAACATGCAGGACAGCGGCCCTCCAGGACCTGAGTTTGACACCTACAGTGTATGTCCTATGTAATGAAGTCCTAATGACTGTACTGTTGATATTTATGTTAAAAACACTTGCCCCCCCCCCCCCACCCCCCCAGATACTGGTGGTGCGTTGCAAGATTCCATGGTCGGCCCACAGAATTTTACATTACACTGTACTCTAAATCATTGTTAATTACTTGCATTTACAGTCAAAAACTGGTGGTGTTCCACAAGGCTCTCTACAAGGTCCACATATTTTAAGTTATATTGTCAATCAATCCATTCATTTTCTAATCCGCTTATCCTCATAAGTGGCGCAGGCGTGCTGAAGCCTATCCCAGCTGACTTTGGGCATAGGCGGGGTACACCCCAAACTGGTTGCCAGCCAATCGCAGGGCACACATAGACGAAACAACCATGAGCGCCCACATTCACACCTATGGACAATTTCGAGTGTTCCATTAGCCTGCCATGCATGTTTTTTGAATGTGGGAGGAATCCGGAGTACCTGGAGAAATGGGGACTAAATGCAAACTCCACACAGGATGGCCGGAATCGAACCCTGCACCTCTGCACTGTGAGGCCGACATGCTAACCAGTTGCCCACTTTATATTGTACTTCACCTAAATATCACAATTACTTGCCTTTACAGTCAAAATATCACAATTATTTGTGTATGCAGTAGAAAGCTGGTGGTGTTGCACAAGACTCGCTGCTCAGTCCAAATGTGAGCTTACTCACAGTATGTTTACAGCTACATATTTCAAATGTTGAATCTAAAGCAAGTTTGCGTTGATTCATCCATTGAATAGCATTTCGAGAGGTGGGGAAAAAAGCAAGTGGAATACTGTAATTGGACAGCGGCCCCCAAGTAACCCGGAGAACCTTTTCCGCATGAATGCACTTTGGCAGGAGGGAACGTGCTCGGTCACTTAACCAGTTCACCAACAAACTCAGACAAATAAGGAAAATGTGTGAACGGAAGACAGTGTGGAAAGCTAGATGAGTATGCTAAAGGACCGAATATTGCTGCCTTGCCATGTAGAGCTGCTATGTTGTTTTTTTTAATGCAATGAGAGCAAAACTAATTGTGTGGGGGTTTTTTTGGCAGGCGGCTACCGCTCAAGGCATTGTAAAATACGACTTTGCCCTACATAGAACAGCAGCAGCACTACCACCACCCTCTTCTGTCCCCCCGCTGCGCACAACACCTCAGGCAGAAACATGGCCGTTACGTAAACAAGCGCTGTGTGGTAGCGAGCGGCGACGCAAACGATGATGCGTGGCCTTGCAGCATCCTCACGTGGATGTCATCGCGTCGACTTACAGAACTTTCACCAAAAAACGAACTGGACTGAATTCATTTTGTTTAGCCGTTGCGTGTGAATACTGAAGAAATATACTGTTGAATGGTTGGAATGTAGAACTTGTTAGAGTTGTGGAAGCAAATATGTTCAAGAAAATATGTACAAAGAGCAGAACCTTGTTGCAAAGAAACATTAGCAGGCTCCAACATCTCGTGCCTGATCAACATTGAGGAGGTGTGTGTCGTGTGTCCATCCTTGCAGGGTGTGGAACGCTTTGACGGACAACTACGGCAACGTGATGCCGGTGGACTGGAAGACGTCGCGCACACGCTTGCTTCACCTGCCCACCCTCAACCTCAACGAGCGCCAGGTAGCCGCACTCACCCATGCCATCTACTGTCTGTGTACTCGCTATACATATCCAAAGTACAAATCACACACACGCATATACTGGCTCGCTGTAAGTACCGGTGTAAATAAAGCAAGTGGTCCTCCATGGGCAGATGTTTGACAGCCAGTCGTTGGATCTGTCGGACGATGAGGAGCTGAGGGAGCAGATGGACATGCACTCCATCATCGTCTCCTGCATCAACGACGAGCCGCTCTTCACCGCCGAACAGGTGACATCCCACACCACCTCAAAATACATCCAGAATTGCTTCATAGCAGGGCTTATATTTGCATGCTGAACCCAACCGCATTTCTGTTTTTGCTTCTCAATTCAAGCAATTTGTATTTTGCACTTAATCATGATTTAAAATGTATTTGTCTTAAATTGATTGTTAAAAATATTATAAAACGTAAAGTACTGTAAATTTTAGCATATTTCAAAATGTATACAAAAGTTTTTATTTGAATGTTTTAATTTATTCACATTTTTATTTTAAAAAAAAATTGTAATTGCAATACAAACATTCATTCTTATTTTCCATTTTTTTGTTTATTTTTAATTTACTCCGAAATGTAGTTTTTTAAAAAACATTTATTCTAATATGTAGCATTTTTAATAATTTAAATATGTATTAAAAATGTAATACAAATATGTATTTTAAATTTGTTGTTTTTTTGTGTATTGTATATTTGTGTTACTTTTTTTTCAGAGTGAACGATTTTAATTTGAAATGTATTCGATCTTTTTTGATGTTTAATTTCCTCCCAATATTCTCTTTAGAAACGTATGTTCTCAATTTGAATATCTCACTTGAAACCGTGGTTGATTGGTTAGCAAGTCGGCCTCACAGTGCAGAGGTGCAAGTTCGATTCCGGCTCCAGCCTCCCTGTGTGGCGTTTGCATGTTCTCCCTATGCCTGCGTAGGTTTACTCTGGGTACTCCGGTTTCCTCCCACATTCCAAAAACATGCATGGCATGTAAATGGAACACTCGAAATTGCCCCGAGGTGTGAGTGTGGGTGCGGATGGTTTGTTTGGGATAGGCTCCAGCATGCCGTGACTCTCGTGAGGATAAAGCGGAGTAGAAAATGAATGGATGGACTTGTCAAAGCACCAGCCTCATTTTTCAAGTGCGCATCTTCCGCTTTTGGTCACCAGGTGATCGAGGAGATCGAAGAGATGATGCAAGAGTCTCCGGACCCGTACGACGACGAGAGCCCTTCCCAGTCCGACCTGTCCATGCTCTCCCAGGACCTTCACGGCCTGAAACGCTCTGGCTCTGATACCAGCTACAGGGACCGTACGTTTCAAGTTCTCTTAAAACAAAAAAAAAAACGGGGGCGGAGGGCTGGCACGTGCGCTGTCTTTGCAGCTCAGCTGCGTCCTCCAGCTGGGCCTAATGAGGTGTGAGAGGTCATTCCAAGACACATCGACACACGCACCCACGTGTCGAACCTTCTTACGTAATCCGTGCTAAATGCAACCAGACAACGCGTTATGTAATGTATCACATACATTTTATTGAAGAAGCACACTTTCCACACTGATGAGCACTTGCACACTCATCGGACGGCATTTTGCTTTCATGTTGTTGTTTTCCTCCACTGAACACGTTCACCGTTGTCGTGAGATTCAAATTTATATGCTGATGTAAAATGTTGAGGTACCATCAACATATGACAGCAAATACTTTTTCATGTTTTTCCGCTCAAGTTCACAAATATGTGGCGAGACTTTAGGCCGGCCCGGGTTTGCTCTCACGGTGTGCGTTGGCTTGCGCGTTCAGGTTTGCGCCGGCTGTCCATGTCGGAGCTGAACGAGACGCTGGAGGAGGTGGAGACGGCCATCCGCGGCTACAGCGAGGAGCTCATCCAGGCGCTGGCCCTGCGGGACGAGCTGGAGTATGAGAAGGAGGTGACTCACGTGCCTGCGCAGCAGCCAGGAAACTCCCTCCTTTGGTCCATCTGCTCACACTTAATTTCGGACGCGTTTTCTTTCCCCCCCCCCCCCAAGGAGTTTTCTTGAGAATATGTTCTGTGCGTCCCCACTAGTCTAAACACGGCATTCTGAGAATAATTTTTTTTGTGGAATACGAAATAAGCAGCAAAATGTAGTAGCCATTTTTAGCTATTTCAGAAGCCGGCCATTTTGTACACTTAGTTGACACATCCCCATGAAATGCGATTGCTTCCTCAAGACGCGGTCACGACTGAATCAAATTGATTTTCCCCGATAAGTGTACTTATCGTTTTGTGCGATTGCGGCGGCAGGTGAAGAACAGCTTCATCTCGCTGCTCATCGACGTGCAGAACAGGCAGAAGGAGCACCGTGAGCTGCTGCGCAAGAAGAAGAAGATCCGAGGCGCAGCCGTGACCGCGTTCAACGGCCAGCGGACCGCCAGCACGCACGTCCCGGGCACGGTGAGTCGCCGCCGCCGCAGACGAGACACGTTAAGAGCCCAGCGGTGGGAGAGGTGTGACCGGGACTTGGACGTGGCCGATCGGCGTCTCTCCTCATCTCTGTTTCCTCTTGCTTCCTTCCTTCAACTCCTTGTAGCGCCTCACTCTGGAGGGACTCTCCAATGTCATACAAAATGGCTTCCGTCAAACTTTTGGTACCACAGGAGGGGACAAACAGGTGCCCTCCCGTCTTTTTTTTTTTCTCTTCCTGATTTTATTTTTTATTTTTTCTCCCCAGCATGCTTCATCTTTCGACAGAAACAGTTGGCCTGTGCTGTTTTTAATTTTTTATATTTTTACGTTGCTGCTTCCAACTTTTGTGTTTCGAGCCTCAACGGCGCCTCATCACGTTCCAGGCACATCAACTGTGTTTGGAATCATTCTTACTTTCCGATGTCGGCACAACCGTACCTTGACTTCCGAGCAAGTTTATTTTCGTAAGCGAAAACTAACAGAATAAATCAAAACTAAAATTGAAAAAACCTTTTTGTGAACAAAATAAAAACAAAAATCTGAAAGAAATGTATACACTCTACAGAAAGAAAGTACATTACACAACCGGGTTTAGTATTTCTCACCGAGAATTCAAGCCACAAATCCAGTTTAGAAGTTGGCAACTTGGCAAACAAGACCATCTTGCTTTATTTGATTTGGTTGCATGTATCCAACTAGAAATGTATCACAAACTGCACTTATTGCAATTCAAAGTCTGTGAACTGTTCACTGGTCCAAAATGTTTTGGAATATTTTTGTTGAATTTTTACTACGCAGCGCTTGCAGTGGTGAACATTGGCCTGGTTTAACCAAAAGCACAGATTTATTGTTCGAATTGTGATCATCTCCTCATATAAGCATGCGCTGTCCCCAAACCCATAGCAGCACTGCCATCTACTGGCATCTGTTAGTCATTACAGTGCTTTACCAACTTGCTCTTCATGGACAGACTCGGAGTAGGGGATGACCAATCATCGTTGACGACAGTATGCCCAGCTTGCTGAGTCTATTTAGTGGATACTAAGGATTGATTCCGAACACAGCAATTTTCTGGAAAAAGGCCCGTGGGAGTCATTGGCCCGCTTTATGTTTGCATCAAAGCATTTCTTTGTCGATGTGTAAAATACATTTGGTTCTTTCTGCTCCAGTACCTGACCACAGTGATCCCCTATGAGAAGAAAATGGGCTCCCCTGCCGTCGAAGACCTCCAGATCCTGACAAAGAGTGAGTGCGTCTGTCCGCCCAGCCTATTTGCACATCTTTCCACCTCTTTTGCCCACCTCATTTTTGTTCATCCGCGCAACTCTTTGTGCCTCAGTCCTTCACGCAATGAGAGACGACAGCGAGAAGGTTCCTGCTCTGCTCACAGGTTACATCCTTAAAGGTACGCACACGCACACCCACTTGAAGCTGTTTCTTTCTTTCTGGTTCTCTAAAAGGGATTTTCCACCCACTAGCCACAACATTAGCTACATCCGAAAGACATCCAAAGCTAGAGCTGAATTTAAAAAAAAAAAAATCCTTTCCAAATATAAATAAGACCATTTAAGAGAATGTGCAGATCTCGACTAAGGTAAACATTGTGTAATCGTGGTGAAATCTTCACTCAGCGATTCGTTGAATGCTAATCAGGAGGAAAAAGAGAGCAGAAACCTCCATCAGGAAAAGTTGAGGTGAAGTTGTAATTCTTCGTTGCCATCAAAAAAATTTCTAACCCAGTCTTGTAGATGGCATTGTTGAGCATAAAAATAAAAAGAAAATTGACAAGTGAATCTACTGCTTTTGCACAGATTACAAAATTGTGTGGAATTGTCTTGAGTGAGATATTGTTCGATAGGTTGTGCGGGTCCACCTAATTCTGAAAGCACTTTTTCCTTTTGTAAAATTTGGCGCGCTCCATTTTTTGCCAGTTTCAAGTGCATTTGGTACGACATTTTCAGTCCCCGAAAAAGAAAACCATTCCAAATCCTTTTTGAAGTTCCGACATTGCAAGCCAATGGAAGTGTGCGGCTCTCGAGCCTGCTCTTGGTTGATGTAATCATGAGAGCGAGTGGAAGGGAGGGTTTGTCGGTGCGCTTGCCCCACTTTGACTGTACCTTCCTTCCTTGTGTCTCGCCTGTGCCGCTGCTTTGCGCTTTGGCCAGCTCTGGTATGAGAGCGGTTGGACGCTGAGGTTTGTAAAGGACGCTGACTCTTCACCTCCCACTCCTCTCTTTCTCTCTCAACTTGGGCTGGGCGAAAATAAAATCTCTGCATTTTTAATCGACAAAAATGAGTCTGCTTACACGGAGAACTTCTGATATCGGAGATTTACTGAAGAGAGGCGGACATTTTGAGGATTTGGGCAGTTAAATAGGGTCAAAATGATGAATCAATTGTCCAAATATTTTTTTTTAGTAGTAGTGAATTTATATGAATCAATTGTTCAAATATCCTTTTTAGTAGTAAGTCAATTTGTTATTGATTAATTTTTGCCTATTTTTGATTTTATTCTGAAATATTAGTTTTTAAGTGTACTTGTGTAGGATTTTTTTTCTAATTGAATACACCACATAGCTACACAAGTACACTTCAAAACTAATATTTCAGAATAAAATCAAAAATAGGCAAAAATTAATCAATTAATGTGGTGTATTCAATTAGAAAAAAATCCCCAAACGTTTCAATGTAATTAATTTAAGAGCTGTAATTTTAATACCGCAAAACAATATTTTTGCTGACGATAATCAAAGCGTTAGAGTCCGATCCCGGCCCATGACAGTATCCAACGCGTCGCTAATGACAGCTTTTGCTCAATATATAGTAAATAGGCACGTTTTCTTTTAGGTCAATGTGATGGACTCGTCAATTGCTTGCCACCCGACTCCTTTTTTTGGTCAGACAATGTGAGAATAATTCCACTCATGTTGTTGCGATTCAGTGTCAACTCATTTCAACTAAGGGAGCCGCTAAACCTATCCCCCCCCCCCCCCCCCCAATCATCCCGAGCAACTAAAAATAGTTGTTAAAAAAATTGCTAAATCGCCCAGCCCTTGCTCTCAAGTTTGTCTGCTTAGTTGCATTTTGTCCCCTTCCATTTCCTTCCCCACACCGGAAATACCGGCGTAACACGGCCCCTTTAGCAGCTAGTAGCCAGTACCACCTCACCTGTAGTCTTCCTCTTCTCATCTCACGCTTGTCAAATCTTTGTGGCAACGCCCCACCAAATTCAACATTTCAACCCTCTTGTGCTGTGTTTGCAGTTCTCTGTCCCACGTAAAAAAAAAAAAAAAAAAAGTGTCCAGAACCTCCCTGGAGCGACGCCACAAAGAACCTTCTGGAACGTTGGATCTTTTAAACAAAAACTTTCTTACCGTATCATGATTTTACCTGGATATCGAGTTGGACAATCCCGATTCTCCGTGGATGTTAACCAGTATTACTCATCGCCCCCAAGTGACTCCTTGTTTTTAATGTTCTTCAAATGAAACGCAGTCTGGGCTTCTTTTTTTTTTTTTGCGTCCAGTAGAGATTTCAGGTGGCACCAAACTGACGGTGTCAAACCACTGGCTGAATGTTGAAAGAATATTTTTTGTCTATAATGCACGAAAGAGGAATAAGAAAGGAAAGCCAGACGAACATGTACGACCCACTTGAGTGGGTGCCCACCGACTCCCTCGTACCTTCCACATCACTTATATGCTAGCTAGCAAGCAAACGCAGTGGCTCGGCAGAGCCGTTAAGTTTCGGTGTTTAGTTATTTCCACACTTTAGGTAGTATGTGGTCGCACTTTTTGTCTATGATGTGATCTACTCACGTTGCGTATTTGTTGATTAGCGCAAGAAAAGCTTTTAGCTAGTTAGCATGTTAGTATGTGATCTTTGTATGCTGCCGTAGCCAAAATTTTGGCACTTTGACCATCGTTGTCAGAGCTCACCTCCGAGCTTTTTTTTTTTCACCGAGCAATTGAACATATCACAAGGGGCCCGTGGTTTATGGCAATATTTAACTCATTCACTCCCAAAGACGTTTTTAAACGTCTTTTCAGACTTGGTCCAGAATTGGCTGGTACTGAATGAGTTAATGAGTTTGTGCGGTGGCTAAGATTGCATGGTCAAGCAGCACAAAACAGCATTCATTCTTCATATGTAAGAGTTTTTATTTGATTGTTTTGTATTGTTGGCCTTTAAATGTTTTTCAAAAATATACATACCGATAATTTCTTGAGGCGACGTCACCGATACAGATTTTTACGGTACCATGCTCACTACCCAAGTTCAGTTAGGCTATATTCTACTTTTTGGTACAAAACAGTTGCATTTGATCTTTTGCAAACTGTTTATACTTAAAAAAAAAATCGAACCTAAATAAATGTTTTTCTTCAAAGCCTGGATAAAAATGTTTGGGCAATGCAGGGCATTCTGTGTAAAAACTGTCTGTAAAAAAAACTGTAAAAACAAATCACGTGTTTCACTGTGGTGACCCTTGATTGGACAAGGCAAAACTATGTGCAACACATTTAAATTAGAGTCAAGATTTAATTGTAGGGATATTAAATACTTTAAAAAATATTTTGCGGAATAAAAGCTGTTTTTGATGATTACTTGGCCTTTACCTCAGTACTGTATTTTAATGCTGGTCATGATGGAGGTACTTTTTTTTTAAAGGCGCTGTTGTGTTTAAAAAGTTTCAGTCATACTGCGAGTTTTGTAGGAGAAACACTAAAATCTCTGAACTTGATAGCGAGCCTTGCGGAACACCACTAATTTCGGTCTAACTACAGCTGTGATTTACGTTCAGTACAGTATTATGTTAACAATTGTACGTAACTTGCAATGTGCTGTAATCGGTCACAAATGAAAAACACTTTTGCCAGGCCATGAATTTAAAACAAACAAAAAAACACCGGTCAGTACAGCACTAACCGCATGCTTTCTTTTGATGTGTGACCATTTACTCTTACGCCCTTCATAAATGCAAAACGTTGGATAATGGGATTTTCATAAATTAGGGATTTTTTTTTTTACATAGTGGGGAACTCGAAGGCACTCAGGTACGACCGTTAGCATCTTCAGTCGTATTACATTTGTTAGTAAAATTTTATAAAGTCCTCGAGCGTATCTCCATCTAGTCGACTTTATGTTCAGATTTCCGAAGAATTGAGGAAGAAAAAAAAGGAGGCGCCTCATGACGTTTAGGTGTGTGCGCTTCAACGTTTTTATCGGGAATGAAAAAGACAAAGTGCTTGCTTGAATGGTATTTTGTGTAAACTCTGACGTGCCGCCTGCACACTTTTCTGCCGCACGTTGCGTGTCTTTTCATTCGATTCGATTTCTTGGACTGTTCTCGTAGCCGTCTGAAATTTTCAGTCTTATTTGCCGACTGACACGTGAAATCCAAATCAGGTCCATTTTAGATAATGAAAATAGTTTTGATGTAATCTGGTAAGAAAAGATTTTAGTTTTCTAATGAAGCCTCAATCTTTGGTCTCAAGTACAATTTTACAGATTTATATTTTATATGCAAAGACCAGCAACAGTCAGACTTTGTAAAAAAAAAAAAAGATTTCTACATTAATTTGACTGCTTTTTAATCGTTTTTAATGCATAGGATTCCACCCCTGTTTGGGTATGTTGGTTTACTGTTTTACGTGGTACTGCAGTATATTAATTTATTGTGTTACTGTTTTGTTTTTTTGTGACCATGTATTGACTGTAATTTGGCAGCATTGCACCTCATTTCAAATAAATGACTATTTGAAGAACGATCCACACTTTTTATCCATCCTCTCATTGCTCTAAATTAATAATAATAATAATAATAATACATTTTATTTGTGGGCGCCTTTCTAGAAACTCAAGGACACCTTACAACAAGCAGTTAAAATCACAAACACAATGTTAAAAACAGCATCAAATAAAATAAGAAAAAATACAACAAAAAAATAATAAAAAATAATACACATTGATTCAAATTGTTGCTTTTAATTCATCTGTTCTTTAAACTCATGCAAGTCTACTGCTACTGAAAAGAGAAAATGGATACGCAAGGCCTTTTCCATACACGGCACTCGGGGTCACATAGAATGTCCTTGCACCTGTGAGCAAAATTGCAATGAAGGTTTTTCAACCCTGTAAAAAGAATAATTGAATTTAAGAATTGCCAAAAACGAGTTCAATTGTGAAATAAGTCATGCTTTGGCAGCCTCTTTGTTCTGATGTTAAAGTGAGAGGCGAGGAGCTTCTATTATCACGGACAAAGCCCTGTCCAGTACAAATTTGGTACTTTTTTTGCACGGGGGGGGGGGGGGGGTGTCCATCCGTGCTACTGTTGGTACTTGCCTGCAGCGTTTCGTCTTGGATGCCGCTCACAAGTTGGTGTCTGTGAACATGGTGTGCTCTTTCCTAACGGTGCTGAAGCCTTTGACGCTGTCCACAAACTCCTCGTCGTCCATAAACTGTTGATGGAAGAGGAAAGCCATTCAAAGCCGGCTTGTCCTTTGAGCCATTTTTGAAAAATTAGCCATGATAATCCACTTTGGGCAATGGTCTCCCATTTCCACACGTTCTTTGGATGTGCAGGCCGCCGGTGATAGTGCACCAAATCATCATGCGATCGTTTCAAGATGACCCCCTTATAGTGTCTAATGTTTAAAAAAAAAAAAAGTCAAGTATAAACCATGAAATTCAAGCCAACGTCGAGTCTTTCTTTCCAGACGTGTTTGACAAGCAAGTCCCAAGTCAAAAATTCAGGTGACTCGAGCCAGAGTCATGCGTCGAGTGCCCCACTTCTGCTCGTAAGACAACGCAGAGCACGTTGGGAGCGTAATGGCACACAGACCTAAAAGCAGAATTCAAGTCCTAAACGCTCAGAAGTTTGAGGGCTGGCTCACCATTCCACTGTCATGCCCCCACGCCTCCGCCGACGTCTTCGTGTCCATCACATGACTGATGCTGCGCCTCAACGCAGTCCCGCCCCCTCCTCCCCCTCCTCCTTCACCCTGGGCACTCGCGCCCTCGCATTTGGCCTCCAGCGCCTCCTGGTGGCCAGGAAGACGGAAGTCAGACGGCGACACAGGCGCATCGGGGCGAATGGGGCGTTACCTCCATCTTGATGGTGAAGGACTTCAGTGTCACACTGCTGGCCACACCCGCCGTGTCGAACTGAAACCAGCACAAAATGAGGCTTTTGGCTCCGTTAAAACTTGCAGCAGAGAGAATATAATCTACCGTTAATCATAGAGTAATTATGAATATCGTATGCTGTGTTTGTATGTAAAACAGGTTGGTTTGAAGGTTGGCAATTACGGGAATATAATTTCAAACTAATACTGGTTCACAGAATGTGTGTTATTTTTTTTTTTTTAAGCGTCATCACGTTTTACTTCTGTTTTTTTCAGTTTTACTCTTCAATTGAGTGAGTGTTCATCTTCTCGTGCAGGGGTGTCAAACTCATTTTAGTCACGGGCCAATTTGGAGTTACGACTTGCCTCGGAGGTCTGACAGTGAAACCACAAAATAATTTGTACACTAGATTAACAGATTACTAGTTTTGAAATCAGCCAAGGCAATTATAATAGTTTGTTCAATTATTGTAAACTGTGTAACAACATTTTTGCAAAATCTCAACGTTATTTATTACACATGACAATATGAAATTCCGAGACACATTTTAGCAAGTTGACACACATGATTTGCTTTTGCGGGCCACATAAAAATGACCTAGCGGGCCGGATCTGGCCCCCGGGCCTTGAGTTTGACACCTGTGTTCTCGTGGCTTTTGTAGTTCTTCTACTGTGGAAACAATTTGGTGGCTCTTCTCACCAAAACGGAGTTGTTGGCTGGATAAACGGCCATGGGGCTTCGCTTGTGCATGGCCACCAGTGGGGGTCTCTCTCTGGTCAATGGGGCCTTCTTCAGCACCTGCAACACGGTTTTGATTGGCTGTCATGGAGTGTGCCTATTGAAGCGATTGGCGGGCGTGGTCACCTGACCTTGTGGAGGGCCACGCCCAGCGCGATGGCCATCAGCAACAGGGCGACGGCCGCCATCGCTGCCATGAACCACAGCTCCTGGAAAACTGGACGCTGGCCCGCCTCGGCCCACTCGCCTCCCATTGGTCCTGCTGGAGGGGCGGGGCTTGCTGCATGACGCATTTGTGGCAAAGGCAGTCATTCACGAATTTAAGTCCCCAAAACATGTTTGTCCCTATACAGTGATAAATACTCATGTATCAACGCCTACATTTTCTTTATGAGGTTTCCCGTGTTTTTGTCCCCACAAACACGACCCATAAAGTGTCCAATCATGTTTGTCCACACACAGTGAGGAATATCAGCTTGTGTACATGAACATTTCTCTTATTGAAAATTCTGTTCCAAGTGTTGTCGTCTATGTACGAGGAAAGGAACATCAGAGCAACTCACCGGTGTCGCGATCCGTGTTGGGGTATTTGTCGGAGGTCTCGCGCAAGTCATCAGAATGCCGAAGACCAGCTGGCCCTCTGGGATGTTTACTGTTGCTCCTTTGAGCTGTCACACATGATGACAGACTGTCTCATGTTAGTGTGTGTGCGCGTGCGTGTGGTCTGACCTCCCATCAGCCTTTGCTTCAGTGTCTCCATAGTAACAAACTGGTGTCATTTTACCTGAGGAGAACATAATCTACCAATACCAAACTCACCGCCTTCAGAACCTGCTCACGCACCCTGCCGCGCGTGTGTGTGTGTGTGTGCGCGCGCGTGCCTGTGTGCGCGGGCGCGCGCCTTCCTCCATTCCATAAAATAATGTAACATGCATACCAAAAAATAAATAATAAAAGTTCAAGACGTGTTGCGTTTCAAACTCGGGACTCTCTCTCACACACACACACAATTACGTGATACTTCAGCCTTGCGTTGCTGAGTTATCGCGAGACCTGTGCCAAGGGTTTCATTTCTGGTATCGCGCGGCTGGCAAGCCGTGGCGCGGGCATTATGGCCGACTTTTCGGAGAGGTCAGTGCAGGTGGCTGTCGTCGTGTCCTTCCTGGCGGGTTTTGCAGCCGGCTGGCAGGCCAACAGAATGCGGAGGAAGTTTCTGGACTGGCGGAAGAAGAGGCTGCAAGACAAACTGAGTGAGACGCAGAAGAAAATCGACTTGGCCTGAACCACGGGTTCGTCATCAAGGAACCGGGCACAATACTCGGTACACAAGCCCGCTTGAAAAGAATAAGTAGAAACCTTAAGAGAGACGATATGCTTCTTATTGATCTTGCATTACGTGAAGGAATCTGTCGAAAGTTATCTTTGTAAAGTCAATACTGCCCTCCGCTGGCCGAATATTGAATGACACCTTGTAAAATGTGTTCCCGTCTTCCTATATTTAAATTAATGATCCACCAGAGTGATGAATTTTAAGGGTCAGTCTGTGCTCTGCTGGGTCATTTTATTTTTGTCTGTCATGTATTTTGTTATTTAACATTTCAATCACATTTTACGAGTATACAAACGCGGTCTTGGTCGTTGGACACACACACACAAATCACACGAAGAGAGCATTTCACCCTCCCATTCATCATTTAATTTTTTTTCCCAGAATATTCAAGTGTCATTTACAGGAAAAATTATGATTATCTCATTTTGATCGTGTCTCGAATGTTGTCCCATGTTAATGACTAGGAATTTTACACCCCAAAGTACCTTCAACTGTATGAGGGGCATGAATTTGCCCATGCAGATCAAGTGAAGATCCACATTATTTTTCAGGTGTAAGACCGTGCGCTGCTCTCAGAGGATGGCTGCCAGATTTTCTACGTTGGCCACCGGACGAGGAAGAAAAACAGGAATGTCCGTCTGTCAATCCTGGATTCTTGACTAGTGTCCAAACTGCAAAACATGCAGAACACGAATGTATCTTGTCTCATTTTTGTTGGTGAAATAAATGAAATGTGTTTTCCAAGATTCACAGCAATTAATATGAATAACAATGCTGAGGGATGTGTAAATATTACACATTCCTTTTTTGCCATGTATAGTAAGTTACCATGTATAGTAAGGCATTTTTAGCCGCAAAAGAACGACCATGTATAGTAAGACATTTTTAGCTGCAATAAAACGACCATGTATAGTAAAGACTTTTTAGCCCCATGAAAACGACCATTTATAGAAAGGCATTTTTAGCCGCAAAAAAACGACCATGTATAGTAAGGCATTTTTAGCCGCAAAAGAACGACCATGTATAGTAAGACATTTTTAGCTGCAATAAAACGACCATGTATAGTAAAGACTTTTTAGCCCCATGAAAACGACCATTTATAGAAAGGCATTTTTAGCCGCAAAAAAACGACCATGTATAGTAAGGCATTTTTAGCCGCAAAAAAACGACCATGTATAGTAAAACATTTTTAGCCGCAAAAAAACGACCATGTATAGGAAGGCGTTTTAGCCGCAAAAAAACGACCATGAATAATCAGGCGTTTTTAGCCCCAAAAAAACAACCATGTATAGTAAAGACTTTTTAGCCCCACGAAAACGACCATTTATAGTAAGGCATTTTTAGCCGCAAAAAAACGACCATGTATAGTAAAACATTTTTAGCCGCAAAAAAACGACCATGTATAGGAAGGCGTTTTTTGCCGCAAAAAACGACCATGTATAGTAAAGACTTTTTAGCCCAAAAAAACGACCATTTATAGGAAGCCGTTTTTAGCCGCAAAAAAACGACCATGTATAGTAAAGACTTTTTAGCCCCATGAAAACGACCATGTATAGGAAGGCGTTTTTTGCCGCAAAAAACGACCATGTATAATCAGGCGTTTTTAGCCCCAAAAAAACAACCATGTATAGTAAAGACTTTTTAGCCCCACGAAAACGACCATTTATAGTAAGGCATTTTTAGCCGCAAAAAAACGACCATGTATAGTAAAACATTTTTAGCCGCAAAAAAACGACCATGTATAGGAAGGCGTTTTTTGCCGCAAAAAAACAACCATGTATAGTAAAGACTTTTTAGCCCAAAAAAACGACCATTTATAGGAAGCCGTTTTTAGCCGCAAAAAAACGACCATGTATAGTAAAGACTTTTTAGCCCCATGAAAACGACCATGTATAGTAAGGCATTTTTAATCGCAAAAAACGACCATGTATAGAAAGGCATTTTTAGACGCAAAAAAACGACCATGTATAGAAAGGCATTTTTAGTATTCGACTAAAAACGCCTCAGTATATAGTAAGGCGTTTTTGAGCCGAAAAAAACGACATAGTATAGTATGGCGATCTATAGATCTCTCTCTCTCTCTCTCTCTATATATATATATATATATATATACATATATATATTTATATCTATATAGATATATATATCCAGTGGCATTCCGTCAGGGCCAGCAAGGCCTTCTCTGCTGGCCTAAACATTCTCAGAAAAGTAAATTTACATTTCAGTGCCACCTGTTGGTCACAAACTGAAACATGATACGATTGGCTGGCAACTGGTTAAGGGTGTTCCCCGCCTACTGCCCGAAGACAGCTGGGATAGGCTCCAGCACCCTCCGCAACCCTTGTGAGATCAGAAAATGAATGAATGAATATATATATATATATATATATATATATCCATCGATTTTGAGCATGTGTGTGACACATCTACACACCAAAATGTGTGTCAAATGCTCCTGACTGTCACGTAGCGAGGGGGTGGTGGACCCCAAAAAGCAGGCAGGAGGGTGTATTTGAAGAATTGTATTTAAAACAAAGAAAACTAAATCCCAAACACACAAAGTATCAAACAAAAACCATGACTAAAGCTAAAACATAACAATGAACTAAACATGACAGAAACTAAGAGCAAACAGAAGTGATGGGTCCAGCGACACTGATGCGTTAACGCATGCGCCGGGCTCACAGAGCAAACCACGTGTCGGTGCATGTGCTGCTTCATTACGTCACGTGATTGACACGAGAACTGCACCGGCGCAGTTTAGACTGCATCGGCTGCTTGGCACAGTCCAAGCTGCGCCACTTAGTCCAGGGGGCGTCGACTCAGCGCAGGGGGCGTTGACGCAGCAAAAGCCCGCACAGTGTATCCTAAGGAAGTGCGTCTGGCGACACGATGCCGATTGCCGAAACAAGCCAGACCTCACCCTCGCTCGAATAAAAATATATGTTTGGGCAATACGGAAAACACACTGATTATCAGAAAAAAATGTGTCCGTCTGACTTCGAGCGTCATGTCGGCTGTCATATAATAGGCTATTATTATATGAGAAGTGCTTTATGAACGTTTGTACTGTACGTCATACTCCAGTTGATTGAGAGGTCCCGCCTATAAGGGGGAGTTCCAGAAAGTGACTGCGAGTGAGCACACCGCATGTTTGATGACTCTGCCACGTTGCTATTAAAAGTCACATAAAACGTAAACCTTGTCTGCTGACCTTCATTACATCGGCTAGGCTAGTTTAGCTGTTGTCGTAGTTCAAAGCTTAATATGTGGCGTGGGTTGGGTCGGCGCCGCAAGTACGTGCTCGCGCTCACAGCAGAGAGCAGCAGAGTATCGACTGCTGAGACGCGCTTCACTCGTGTGACGTTGCTACAGTACGTGCATATTATGGAGCAGCTTCCGGACAAATAGAAATTGTCCGCCGTGTAGAGCCATTTTGATCTCCTTTTGGAGAATAAGGTATTTAATAAAATCTCCTTGTCTCTCCAAGTGCCTCTCGGATTTTTGACATGTCTTATTCCATTGTGTGTGTGTGTTCTCCACAACAGGGGAAATAGCATGCATTAAACGCAACAGAATGAAATTTAAAACACTGGAGCATCTTATTTTTCTAAATCAAAATTTGTGAAGACAAGGCCCACAAGCATCCTCATTCACATGATTTTCACATTATTGAAACACATGGAATGATACAATATGAATGCATGGATGTGAATGATATTGTCAAGGGTCAATGTCATCTTTACTGTCAAATATGCTTGATGTATGACATGCAACATAGATGAAATTTCTTCCTCTCAATTCTCAGTGCATACATGCATGCAAACATGCTGTGCATTAAACACACACAGCTAAGAAAGGATAGCAGCTATACTGTATAAAAAAGACATGTAATCTGAACAGTATAGACAATATAAACAATATAAACAGCATAAACAATGGCGCTTGTGGCTATTGTGGGTAGAGTGAGGTAGTGCATTGTATACACGTCATCATCAAATCAGTTTGTTCAGTCTGTCAAGTGGGTTGGCTGCAGGGATTTTGAAGGTCCAGCAGGTGGCAGTGGTCAGCGACACAGTATCAGTACAGTATCAACACAGTGTGTCATTGTGTCGACACGCCTCATGGGGCCTCATGGACCCATCACTAGCAAACAGCAACACACATGACAGTAGCAAGAAGCAACAATGACCCAACACTGAGTGTTCGGGCTGGGAGTCCTTTTAAGGCCCTAATTACCTATGACCAACAGGTGTGCAGCTGCCGGGGGAGCCCTACAGTGCCACCTGTTGGTCCCTAAACCGAATCATGACACTGACATGGCATAGCCTACTCTTGAAATTCGGTGTAGGAAATAAAAGAAGAAAAAGAGACCGCAAAGGCATCTTCGGGAGAATTAAAGAGTGTGAAAGTCACGGGAGGCGGCTGAAGTGCGTTTGCTTTCCATTCTGGAAAGACTCTTGTAATCTTGCCTTGGTTCATGCTGGGCCACCACTGTCATCAACGCCATGGCTGCCTGCTGCTGCACTCGAGGGTGTGCGGGTGTGTGCCAAAAATGTGTGTGTCAAAAATGTGTGTGTGTGTGCCAAGTCTATGTTTATCTAGCAACAAGCTGTGCGCAACTTTCAGAGGGGACGAGGATGATGATGCTGACCGCCATCACTCCATCCATCAGATGCTCCTAATTCAACTAATCAGACTAAGCCCAACTGTTCTTGATTGGCTCTCGTGTTACTTTTATTTTTGTTGTCGTGCTGCAAAAAGAAAAAAAACAGCGCAACAACAAAAGATTACTTAACCGTTTCAGGTAAAGCGGTTACTACAGTGGACATCTTATCATGTTACAGGGTGCATGAAAGGTGAGTTAGGAAAATGCGTTGTCATAAAAGGACACGCGCGGACACACCTTTCATCATTTATTTTTATTTTTTAATCAAGTGGATTTTTTTCCTCACGTGTGACACGGTTTAGTGTGGCCGCCTGTTACTAGGCAGAGTTCATAAGGCGCAACAGCCCGAGAGAAAAAGGCAGCTGCACGCGATGCTTCGCAACTGATAAACAAATGTGAGTTTATGCGGCTGCGCCGGTCGACAAAGGCATGTGACGGACAGCAAGGTGGACAGAAAGCGAGCTGCATGAAAGGTAATGGACAGAGTGCTCCCAGCGAGCGCCATAGAGGTCAAAGTTGGGCATCCCTGCCGGCGTCATCATCCCGGCTGAATGGAAGCACTCAAGATGTTGTGGATAAAAGCAGCACATTAAAGCAAACAAGTGACATCCAGCTATATGCGGAGCGCTAAAAGCCGCCGCTCGCACGCTCGCCAAAGCTCTCTCCTGTTTACGCTCGTACGTCTATTCCGGACAATGTGGACACTGAAGGAACTGTGTGCCTGTTTTTTTTGCGTCCTTCAGCTGGTAAAAGCTTTCACCACTGTTTTTTTTTTTTTTTTTTTTTAAACGCAGCTATTTAGGCCTAACAGGAAAAAGTGGCACGTGACTTTTTTTTACAATTGTACCTTTTAGGACGGGTGCTGACATTACACTTGCCAAAAGCCACAGCCAGCAACACGGCTAAACACGCCAACTCATGTTTGTGGCTGTCGTTTTTCCACTTAATTACATGTCGCTTTTTACACTGAAATTCGGTGTAAAAATTTTCGAACATTTCAATTTTTCTTTCTATAAAAGTGCGCAACTTTTAAATGGTGAGCGGGTGTTGTCAGCCATTGTTGGTTTCTTATTAGCTTAGTCGGCTAACATAGCACGTTAGGGGAAGGTCACATCGCAGTGGTTTTCTTTCAATAGTTGGAAAAGCCACAATATTTTTTGCTGTTGGCGAGTTGCTTAGTTAGCTCGCCTGTTAGCTCATTTGCCAAGTGATAATGTGCAGTAGTTTGTTTTAGTAGGTTGCCTGGTTAGCAATTTTGTTTGTGAGCTCATTTGCTATTTTTTTGGTTGATTAGCTCACAGGTTGCTTTTAAGGTTTGTGAATTTGTTAATGTTTTTTTTTTTCAGAATTTGGTGGGTTGCGTCGTTAGCTCGTTGGCTAATACATTAGCTTGCTGGCGAGCTAGTTTACTAGTTAGTTGATGTTTACAGTTATGAAGAAGAAAGTCGTTTTTTACAAGAAAACTTGAGCAATTATATGAGAATAAAACCACTGGATGAAATTTAAATTATTTGATTAAAACATTTCATTTTGTAAAATGAGAAAACCTACACTATTTAAGAAAATAAGGTTTAAAAAAGGGTGGAATGAGACGACATTTTTAATATTAATCTACTGGCCTCTTTCATCAGTCTAGTCCGTTTCTTTACGGTACCACGGGAATAAATTACAGTTGGCTCTGCAACTGCGATACGGTTTTCAACACGGATATGCCATGTGTAATTTTGCTTCACTTTGGCAGCGTGTCGTTAATATTTTGCAGATGTCAGTGTCGCGCACTTTTGCAAATTTGCCAATTACTCTGTTTTTGAAGAAGTTAGCATTATGTCGCAAGATGAATCATCACCGCGGGCGCCGGGAATTAACCTTTTAATGCGTATGTGCCTCGCCTCATAAACACGCCCCCGTACACACACTCACACACTTACTTGGTGTGCACACGGGAAATTCAGCTCATTGTGGAAAGTGCTGAAGTGTATAAATCCCACATTGGAATAATAATAAGCGTGTTATTGTAATTCAGGTGGATCGAGTGGAAATGAGATTTTTTTTGGGGGGGGGGGTTATTTTTGCATATTGTTGCATCGTTCTCCTCCCTTTTGAAATGCAAAATGAATTGATGGCTTTAACTTGTCTCACCTTGCATCTTCATTATGTCTGCACACATGACCTCAGAGAAAGAGATACAAAAAGGCATTTAAAAAAAGTGGATATTCAAACATGCTTTCACAAAGTATTCCTTATGGCCTGTTCTCACTCTCACCGTTCTCAAAATAAGATCCTCAGTCTGCTTGCTACAAGCTGTTTATTTGCCCTTCCCAATTGCACTTTACTTTTTCTTCAGTCTTCCACCTTCTGTCTGTGATATGCGTGCACTCTAGGCCAACAATGAGGCGCTCTAAAGTGGCCATGCCAGTCCACCTGCTTTTTCACTTCCTCTGCAGGGTGTGCACAACGACGGCCGACGACAAAGCGCTCTGAATTGCTCTTCTGCCTTTCTTGCAAGAACCCACGGCAGACAACGAGGCACTCTACAGAGGCCACGTGAGCGAAGGAAAAGATTCATTTTCAGGTCGTGGGCATAGCTAACTGCACATGATAACTGCTGAGGTGAAAGAACGCCGTCTTGGCTGTTAAATAGATCACGTTTGTCTGTGCCATGTTCGAACATTTATGTGCATGTCTGTCAGGCCCGTATTTCCTCATCCTGCACACACACTACAGAGGCTCCGTTAAGTCCGGAAAATCAGAGCACGATATTTTATTGATCCATGCCGGTGTCTTCGCTAAGATACGTGCCGGGAGCTACCCCACAGCTTCCCGACCGCACACCATGAAAAAAAAAAAGCAAAGCCAAAAAGGATTCAGACAAAATTGACCCTTAACACAGGAGGCAAATTAGTCTCGCGTGAGCCCAAGCGAGAGTGACATTAATTATTTCTGTGGCAATTTTGCGGCGCTGCGTGGACCGACATTATGAGAGATACTCTAATAAAGAAATGTTGTTTGTTCTCATTGTAATTGCCAGCGTGCTTAATGTTATTACAGTCATTTACTTTCAGGCTACACACTGACTGCCGAGGGTGAGCAGCCTGCTTTCAGGAGAAATTTGGAGCATTTCGGTCCCAAAGGTAATGCGGTGGAGAAAACAGACTTCTTTCCAGAGTTACTTCAAGTGCGGCAAGTTGATTGTAAAAGCCGCAAGAAATGGGAGGGAAGGGTTGACCTTCATCACGGGTGGGCAAGCTCTGGCCTTGTGGAGCTGAATTATTACAGTTTTGCCTTTTATGACCGCTCGTCAAATTTGGCTGGCAGGCACTGGCCACACGCCGATGATGAAAACGAAATGTTTCAGAATTTAGTGGGGGCCCATCTGTCTCGTCTATGTGCTTTAAATTTGCGGGCGATCGGGCATATGACTGAGGACAAGTTTGTTTCTGAAAGTTCACGGCAGACTTCCCTGGTTTTCTTGGGCACGGATTCTTGAGATTTTGTGGGTCTACTCGTGATTGACATGTCTACCAAAATTCACGTTGCTGAATGAAACTTGTTTCAGGGTCTCAATCTTGTCTGAGGGGCACCAGGAAATAGAAAACGCGACTATAAGGCCCACCTAAAAGCACTCAATTTTCCCCAAAGCCGACAGTGCGCCCTATAAGGTAATATAGGAAAACCTTTATTGTATTGTGAATGAAAAAAATCGCAATTTACAGCAGCAAAGTTTGGAGGGAAGAAAGTAGAAAAAGTAGAAAACAAATGCACAAAATAATTTTTTAACACAAAAATGAACTGTACACAGTACAGAATGCAATATAAAAATACAAAAAATAAGATATAAGCATATATGCAATTGCGTATGGGCCTTAAATATGGTGTTACAGTCTCTTTATATTCTCCATTGAGTTGTTTCGCTGTTAGTGTTACTATGCCATCTAGTGGTGATTATTAGCATGAACTAATTGTAACCTAAAAGGGTTCTGCCCGACACTAATTGACATTCAAGTGATTCGCCAACACACACTCAGACAACTACTTTGTGAGCTCTGCGCAGCCATGATGAAATGAAGATCATACCAAAAGCATCGTTAACTACTGACTCAACGAAGAAAGAAGGAGACAAGCAAGACCTCGAAGGATATTTAGCCCCTTGTCGATGTGAGCCCACAAGGGTTGTGTGCCTTTTTGTTGAATCAATTCTCCGCATGACTTTTGTCTTTCATTTATTGTATTGTAATGCCATTTTGTGTTCAAATGTTTCATGTCTGTCTTTGTGACCAGTTGTCACAGGTTGCCGAGGAATCAACTCTGTATTTTTTAAGGACTTTGTGTCGTGCTTCATGCTACATACGGATCAATATTCCGATTTATTAGATGTAGTATTTTAAATGTTCTGTAAAGCGCTTGTGAAGGCTCGATAGAAATAAAGCTGTATTGTATTATATTCACTTTAGCGTGGCTCCATCTAGTGGATGCATAATGCAACCGCAGCCACTGTTGTAGCTTCTATTGTATGCGCCTTATAATGCAATGCACCCTATCTATGAAAACAGTTTTAAAATAGGCCATTCATGGAAGGTGCGGCTTATAGTGCGGAAAATAGGGTAGATCTCTCCATCATTTTGGGCATGGCTTCTTGAGACTTTTTTTCGTGGGTTGACAAATGATAGGCATGCCTACCAAGGGCTGAATTTGAGAAAAACCCTTGGGGGAGTAAGGGAAAGGCCATAAAATGTCAATTTATTTGGCCCACAAAGCATCCAAGAGGGCTTCTGCCTTTCTGTTGCTGGACCTCTCCAACAATGCACGAGAAAAACAACATCCTCACTTGCCTTTTATCGGTCTCCTTTCATCTCGGGGCTTCGTTTCCTCCAACTTTCATCTCCCGTGTTCTCCCGCCGCCGCACATACAAGTGGACACGCGCGCACACACACAGACACATGACAAAGAGATGAGAAGCGACGTCTTTTGGCTATAAGCAAGCATCAAAAAGACACATTGAGGGGCAGCAGATGTTCCGCATACGATATCCTCCAAACGTGCCATGAAAGATTGCTTACTATATGATGACTTTCCTCATGCTGCAGCTTTGGAGAAGAAACAATGATCAGTATGTCACAGTTTGACTAAATGTAGTATAAACATGCCCCAAAAATGCCAAAACACACAATTTCAGTGAAGGGTTCACTATTTCTTCAGTTTTTTTTTCTTTTTTTCAAAGTTGACTTTCAAGCATCATATTTTATTGCCTTTTATTTCCTGTGGGAAACACATGCGCTGCCTCCTCGCAGGTTGCGCTGTATTTCCCTGAAGTTGAAGATATAGGAGGTGCCAGCATCATCTGCACTTTTTTTTGCGTGTTTTCAATGGAAGTAGAGTGGTACCTCTACTTACGAAATTAATTGGTTCTGGAAGAAAAGTCTTAACTAGCTAAATTTTGTAAGTCGAGACGCATTTTCCACGTAAATGCCCTAATCGGTTCCAAGCCCCCCCCCCCCCCCCCAAATTTCAGACATAAATGTTTTCTAAGCATAAAAATGCATCAAAATATGGAACAAATACATGTTGCAGTTAGATTAGATCCAAACTTAACAGCCTGATGAAGACTGTGCCACATTTTCCTTTCGTTGACACAAGCAAAGCTGACCCGTTTCCTCTCCTTTGAAATGGCAATGACAACCTGCCGCAATCAAACCCGAGCTTACGCTTGCCCCCGACGCTGAAAATAAAACCCAATTAGAGGCGGGGCCAAAGCCAGCAAACTGGTTTATCATTGTGTACATTCCTCTGCCTTGACGCTGAAGGAAAGCAGCAGAAGGAAGAGCCAGCGGACCTGCGCTAAAGTAGTGGAAGGAAAAGGAGCAGAGCAAAGTGGCTCTCCGTGATATGACTGGGCCAAATTAATTAGGCAAACAAAGCGCCTGCGGGGAGAACATTACACCTCACTTGCCGCGCATTCATCATTTCTTGAATTATTGCTTGGGGGGGAGGTAGGCGCTTGAATTTGAATACTGCATTTTTTTTTCATTGATTCATGGAATCATCTGGAATGATCTGACTGACGCGATGGCAAAATCAAATGTGTCATAAAAGCAGTATAGAAAATGGATGGATGGACCCATCTATATCCAGCAACATAACTGCAAGAGGCGGAAACTTTGCGTGTCCAAATATGGTTGATCCCCCCCCCTAACTGTCCTCTTGTCTTTTGTTTATTTTTTAAACGCATTAACCAATTTAATGTGCTGAAAATAGCCCGAGAACAAAATCTTGCATGGCTATACATGTCAGTCATGTGAGGGAGCAAACTCAATGACGGGACCCAAGTGATCTCCTGCAGCCTGGTTTGTGCGCTTGCATCAATATTGAACGGGTACATAGAAGCAGCAGAGCAAGTGTGAGCAATGTCATTAGCATGCACGGCTCCAATGGTCCCACCCCCTACTAAACCCCCTTCTGCAATGCCCGTGGGCCTCCTTGTTTGATGTACCTGCTTCCACGGGAGCTCCGTCTGTACGTGCGCATTCTAAATTCAACCCGTCTCACCCAGTAATCTGAATAAGGCATCGCAGCAAAGTCATTGAAAAGGCGACTGAGTGCAAATTGGAAAAGAAGCACACAGGTGCATCACATGCTCTCACTTATCACTCACGAGCGTTTGTTTGCACTGGATTGGTGAAAGTCACTTATGTGACATCATGGCCCAATCGTCTGACAGCGCTGTCACAGTTACCTGGAAAAGGAACCTACTTTACGATTTGACTTTAAGTGTCATCTCGTGAAGTTACTGATGACTAATTAAATAAAAAGCTCGTGTCACTGGAGGCCAACAGCCCCGCTTAACATAAGATTGACAACCAGTTTTGCCAAAATTTAATTGTAAGTACACATTGAACAATTACATTGAAGAATAAAGTCCATCCATCCATTTTTTTGGATCCGTTTCTCCTCACAAGGGTTGTGGGGGGGGGGGGGGGGTGCCGGAGCCTATTCCATCTGTCGTCCGGCAGTAGGTGGGGGACACCTTGAACGAGTTGCCAGCCAATCGCAGGGCTCACACTGACAAATAACCATCAGCTCTCACACTCACACCTAGGGACAATTTAGAGTCCTCCATTAAACTGCCATGCATGTTTTTGGAATGTGGGAGGAAACCGGAGTACCCGGAGAAAACCCACGCAGGCAAGGGGAGAACATGCAAACTCCACACAGGAAGGCCGGAACTGGAATCGAACCCGGTACCTCTGCACTGTGAGGTCAACGCGCTAACCGCGCTAACCACGCTAACCACTCGACCATCGGGCCACCCCTGGAATAAAGTGTTTTCTTTAATTCAACAAAGTAAAAACTAATATTTGGGAATTAACATAAGTTTAATTAAAAAAAACCTGTAGCACATCACTTGTGGATCTTTTTTCTGTATTTTAATTTTTTTGTCATATTTAATTTTGACATACTGGTAGGGCTTTCGAAGCTATATAACACTTTGTGAATAGCACAAGGTACCTGAACCTTTTTTTTTCGCTGACGCAAATTCAACATGGTGACTGCATTCCCAGCTTGAAAACGCAACTCTCTTTGCTTCCTACATCGTTCTTATTTATGTCATCCAAAGGTGACACGGCGGGCGCATCCATGACGACCAGCCCCCAGACAGGAATGCAAAGTCCCAATATCTTACATAACTACTCAGAGAAGTACAATTTATCCCAAGAGTTACCGTATTTTCCGCACTATAAGGCGCACCTAAAAGCCTTCCAGTTTCTTAAAAGCTCACAGCACACCTTAAAATCTGATGCGCCTTGTGTATGGTCATTACGGGAATATTTCTCCTTGCTCGAGACATGCTGACAACGCAGAGTTCAAATTTAAGGCGATCGGTTACGCAGCTGAACACGGAAATAGAGCAGCGGCAAGAGAGTTCAACGTTAACGAGTCAATGTTATAACTTGCGGGCGGCCCGGTAGTCCAGTGGTTAGCACGTCCACTTCACAGTGCAGAGGTTCAATTCCAGCTCCGGCCTCCCTGTGTGGAGTTTGCATGTTCTCCCCGGGCCTGCGTGGGTTTTCTCCGGGTACTCCGGTTTCCTCCCACGTTCCAAAAACGTGCATGGCAGGCGGATTGAACACACTAAATTGTCCCTAGGTGTGAGTGTGAGCCCGCATGGTTGTTCGTCTCTGTGTGCCCTGCGATTGGCTGGCAACCAGTTCAGGATGTCCCCCGCCTACTGCCCGAAGACGGCTGGGATAGGCTCCATCACCCCCCGCGACCGTAGTGAGGATTCAGCGGTTCGGAAAATGGATGGATGGATGTTATAACTTGCTGTTAGTTAAGTGAACTTTGTCGCTGCTTTATTAAATAGGTTTTACTGACATCTGATCGTCCATCTAGTGGATGCATTGTAGATTGCGTCTTCCAATGCGGTGCGCCCAATGTATGAAAAAAATGACAAAATAGGCCATTCATCAAAGGTGCGCCTCATAATCCAGTGCGCCTTTTAGTGTGGAAAATACGGTAAGTACGTCGCATGTTACCAGCCACATATGACTGCAACTTTACGGCTATTACATCGTGCTTTTCCAATTATTTTACGGTAGCTTTGGGGGCGGCCGTGGCTCATACATAGAGCGGGTCGTCCACTGTTTGAATCCCGCTGTGTCGGAGTCATGTGTCATCGTGTCCTTGGGCGAGACGCTTCACCCACGTTGGCTCCGGTGCCCCTCGCACCGGCGTACGTACGGCAGGCTACGAATGTTTGATGGCGGTCGGAGGGGCCGCGGACGCACGCTGACAGCCGCTGTTAGTTAAGTGACAGCATCAGCATCAGCCTGCGCCCCAGGGCAACTGTGGCTACCGACATTTACAGTTCACCGCCACCGGAGTGTGAATGTGCGAGTGCATGAATAATGCATCCACTGCGAGCGATTTTAAGTCTAAATATAAATCGGTCGCTTTATGATGATGATGATTAGCTTTCCTTTTCACTTCACATTGGGGGATTATGGCTTTGCTATAAATGTACTTTCGGTTGTCTTCTGCTTTTAAATTCTTTCTACAATGTCATGAAAACAGTTGCTCCTCTGCCTGATTATAATTCATACGCAAAAGGCGTTTGGGAGTTTAGATTGTGTTCATTAACACGTTGGAATCAGTATGCGCCAACGCGTTTTCATTTTCCATTGTCCATCTGGGGCGAACCCATGCGTGGAGAAGGCATCAAAGATGTCGCCGTGCACGCATTCATCATCATTAAAGTGACTCGGGTTGGACTAGCAATGAATTGGGACGCGGTCGGCGAGTGGGGGAGACCCGATACGCTATTTGCCGGAATCAAAACACGAGCGCCCTTATCTGATTGTGGCACCTTTGAGGGCCTCCGGAGATGAAACCAACACGTCGGTGATGAAGAGGCCGCCCAAATAAGGAGGAGAGCTCAGCAGGGATGGCAAAAGGGTTCACGCTCTCTCGCCAAGTTCTGAGGAATAAAAAAGTACAAATATCCATTTTCAAATGTAGGGCATGTTTGTGAAGTACAATATCAAGACCGGATTTTCCCGGCGTTCAAAATTGCGTGGCGGCCGCCCCCAGCCAAACCGAGTGATATCGCTTAACACGGCGTAAAGCTCCAGCTGTGCCGATTGAGCGATTGATGGCCCCCTGCGGCCAGCTTCACATTTCAACTGCAATTGCGACATCGCGCCACTAGGGAGGGACTATGCCAACAGCAGTGCACAGGGAAGACCTGGAGCAATGTGTTCTGCGCACGCGCACGTCAAGTCCCGCCCCAAAATCGCGTTGCGCGATAAATATCAGAATAAAGACATCCTGTCAATACATCCAACAACCTCAATAAAAAGGACGACAGCATTCTGAAAGCCAACAAACACGGCTGTGCTTTCAAGAAAGGAAAAGTGCAAACCTTTTGCCAGAGAGGAGCTAAGTGCTCAAATGATGCAATTTCACTATTGACATTGTGGGCGCCTGGCGACTAACCTTTTAGCATCATTGACTTTTGCGAGCTACCAAACCACTCGCCGCGTACAGTTTAAACTTCTGAGCCGCCGCTATCTTCTAAAACAGGACGTGTGTCATGCTCCTGCATACCCTGACAGAAGGAAATAAGGACACGAGCCTCACTTCTGATTTCTGGCCGGGTGAGGTTAGCCCTGTTAGCTTTGCGAGCTCGCTTCGAGTCATACACTGCAGTGCTTCACCTTGCGGTATCGTATTTTCCGCACGATAAGGTGCTTCGGAGTATAAGGTGCACCGTCAATGAAGGGCCTATTTTAAAACTGTTTTCATATCTAGGGCACACCGCATTAGCATTATAAGGCACATAGAATGGAAGCTTTAATAGTGGCTGCGGTTACGTTGTGCATCCACGAGGGGTGGGCAAACTTTTTGGCTCGGGGGCCGCATTGACTTTTAAAATTTGACAGAAGGGCCAGGTCAGCACGAGCTATGGTATATTAAAAAAAAACTGCATTTGTTGACAGTCCATATCAAACATCAACAGAACAAAAACATGAAAGTACTGTATTAATATATTTTTTAAAAATGACAACAGTGTTGTTGATGACCTATTTTAGGCTGTGCATTGCTGCAGATGGGTTGTGATCAGACCAGTAGAAGTAGAGCGATACAGAGGTCCTAGGTGGTCGAAAAGACCCCCCCCCCCCCACCCCTCCCCGTGTTCTGCAACTTCAAGTCAATGCGCCACCTGGCGGTGAAATGCCGGTCATTACAAGTCCAATTGAAATGAATGCAATGATTCACATCGAACCTTAATTGTGGACCAACCTTCGGCGGGCCGGATTAAAAACACCAACGGGCCGGATTCGGCCCGTGGGCCGTATTTTGCCCACCTCTGCACTAGATGGAGCTAGGCTAAAGGGAATACAACATAATCCAGCTTTCTTTACATAGCACTTCACAACTGCTGCAGCTGTAACAATGCGCTTCAAAGAACAGTTAAAATACTACGCCCAAGAAATCACAATATTGATCCATACATAGGGCGCACTGTTGGCTTTTGAGTAAATTGAATCCTTTTCGGTGTGCCTTATAGTGCGGAAAATACAGTACTGTACTCGCACTTTATGAATCTTTACCCAAGAGTTTGTGGACTCTGAGATGAGGACTTTATTATGCTTTTAATAAAATTTAATATAGTTTTATAGTTTCTAATATAGTTTTAATAAATCAATGCTTTAACATGATTAACAGTCACATTCTTATTGAAACTCTTTAGTTAAAGTATATTTCCTGTAAGAACATGTCATGCTGCAGGTAGTATCACCGCTGCCTCAATTTGAACCAGGAAAAACCCTGTAAAGAGTACTATTTTCCTTATTATAGTTTTTTTTGGGGGGGGGGGCGGAACGGATTAATGGCATTTCCATTCATTTCAAGAGCAAAAGGCGACTTGAGTTTCAGATGCCGGCGAAATCTACTCAAGTACAGTTGTGAAGTATTTGTACTGTTGTGACTTGCTTCCTCTGCAGCTTTGTGCGTCCCACTAAACTTTTGATGGTGTGACAGTGAACCAGTGACGCTCCATTCTGACAATGCAAGCAGAAGAACGTAGCTCAACACTGACACGTGAAGCCTTTCATCTCCACACAAAGGGATTTGCAGCCTTACCTCTAAAAGAAACTTTTCCAGAACACGCTGCTGGGCTGGTTCAGGTTGGCCTTGAGCACAAACGGGCTGCGTGAAGACTAATGAGGTGTCGCAGGTATTCCGCCTGCGCATTAAGCCTGAAAGATTTTCTATGTTGTCGCCTCCGTTCCGTCTGCAACTGGCCAACAAGATACGGCTGCTGTCCAAACATTGGGAATGTCATCCACAAGCGCTGCATAATCAATCTCAATTGCCCCTCTTTGCGCTTTGTGTTTGATGTAGCTTATCGCGTGGGCCTCGCCGCGCCGCCGGGACGACTTCGCCGCGACGGACAGACAGCGTGCCGCGTCTACAAATGAGGACGCTCGCTTGGGCGCGTGGAAGCTGTGGCGACTTTGCTCTCCGGGGGGCGACCGGAATGGTTGTCGCGCATCGAGTGAGGGCATCGTCACAAATCGGACGACGCAGCGGGATCGATAACGGCACATTTGCCGAGGGAGCACCGGCGAAGACGAGGGCGAGAGCGTTTCAACGAGAGGTGACATTCGAGCAGGGGTGTGCAAAGGTTTTCGTTGGAGGGCCGTGTACAGAAAAATGGAAGGGGGAAAAGGGCCGTGCGAAAATTCTTCCAACTTTTTGAAACACGCTAAAGTCAGTTAAGAAAGCAATTGTACATTGTTTGTATTGTCTCGTTCATTTCAGCAACTTTCTGTGAAACGAGTTAAGGTAAATAGTTGAGGAAGTTTTTTGGGGTGGCCAACAGTTGACTATCTCACAGAGTAGATCCAGCTCTGCACGAGACGGCAGCCGAATCCCATCTCCACATCCAAAAAAGAAGAAACTGTCGTCAAGTGGCCATTTTTCAGTTACTGGAGGATCATAACTGTGATGTTTTCATAAATCAGCCACAGAGCATAGAGTGGAAGAAACAACGCTTGCCTCTAAAATTGAATTATCTTTATTCACTGCAGTGTTTTGAAGATAAAGTGTGTTATTCTTATGATCATACATTTGTATTTTTGAATATAGAGAAAAGTTTGACACTGTATCAACAAATTTGTAATGACACCCTCTCCACTCACTTTGCCCACCTTCACTTTTATTATTTTTTTTAACTAACCTTGCGGCCCATTTCAAATATCACTTTTAATTTTTTTTCTTTTCTTATTTTTGGTCATGTTGCGAGCCGCAAATGGCCCCCGGGCTGTGGTTTGGACACCACTGCATTCGGGCATACGCATGCCGTTTGTCAGTCGTGGTATGTAACCAGTGTAAAGCCTCATATACATCCATGATCTGAGCCGCTTATCCTCACGAGGGTCGCAGACGTGCGGAAGCCTATCCCAACTGTCGATGGGAAGTAGGCGGGGTGCACCCTGAACTGGTTGCCAGCCAATCGCAGGGCACACAGAAATGAACGACCATCCGCGCTCACACTCACACCTTTGGACAATTAAGAGTGTTCAATCAGCCTGCCATTCATGTTTTTGGAAATGTGGGAGGAAACCAGAGTACCTGGAGAAAACCCACACAGGCTTAGGGAGAACATGCAAACTCCACAAAGGGAGGCCGGAGCCGGAATCGAAACCTGCACCGCTGCACTGTGATGCAGACGTGCTAACCACTGGACCACTGTGCTGCCATTCACAGTTCACTACTTTCTTTTGTCCGCTAGCTTAATGCTAATGCAAAAAAAAACATTTTTGTTGCCGTGCACCTCCAGTGATGTGAAAAATTGTTGGCTGCCTTCCTGATTTTTTTTTTTTTGGAAGGTTGTTTTCCCCCATCAATACCTTTGAACGAGTTTGTCGACAGGGCAGTGGCAGGGCACCGCCTGGGAAAAGACGATTTTTGGATGCTCCTTGAAAATGTATTTGTCGGGGAGAATATGTTGCCCCCTTGCACGCCATTGATTGTGCATATTGGTTAAAAAGGAACATCTGCAATAGCGAAATGAGACTTCTTTTTTTGCGTCCGCTGTGGATGATTAGCTTTTCAAATAACGCCGAAGAAAAGCAATCAAGCGTCTCTTGATCTGTAACGGACTACTTGGCGCATTTGCTGCCTGGCGACCTTCCTGACACCGGTAAACAAAAACTCTTTTCATTCACGGCTTTTCCCATTTAATCAGGCGCATGCCGCTTGTACCCGCCGAAAAGTACAAGAGTGTTCATTTATCATATAGCGAGAGATAAACGCGTTGATTTCTCCCCCCGCAGGCACCGCGCAAGCACGCGTCTGATCTTTGGTAGCGCTCGAGCATACACAGATCAGATGATTTTTATTATTTTTTTTCCATCCGCTCTTATCGTCTGAATTTCACTTCAGCGCAGGGATTAGGAGTGCCCCCCCACGCTCTTGGAAGGCGAGACTGGGATGACTTTCTTTGAAATGTGTTTGCGTAGAGGTTGCAGACGTGTTTGGGGCTCATGAATAAGTGATGCGTGTTTATAGGAGCATTACGCCGCTGCAATATTGATGGCGCCCAGCCTCTGCGGTTGGAGCGACGACGTGGCCGCAGGAGAAATTCTCCGTCGGCGTTGAAATATTTAGCGGACGGCGATGGATGTGTTTGATAAGGGGGGCGCGCAAACATAAAGCAAAGATGAATAAGAACAATAATTTAGAGAAGGAGGGAAAAGCACAGATGACAGGCACTCGCAAAGGCGTTTTTCACGGCAAAGCTCCCAAACTGATGCTCAAACTTTGGCGCCACGCTCCAACCTCTTTCGATGGCATCGGCCAAAACTTGCGATGCTAACTCGCCCATCGGTTGAGGATATGCGATTACGATTGGAGCTCATTTGGGCGAGTTCCAGCTGGGAGGATTGTCAAAGTATGAGCTCAGGAATTCGCCCAAAATATCTTCTTCTTATTGACGGGATTAGCTGAGATTCACCGCCTCATCGTTATCGTCTGCTAAAAAGCCGTGCTGACCTCAAATCCAAAGTGATGCAACACCGCCATTTACAGGGTTCCGTTTGTCATTCCAGTGGCTTACAAAGCAAAAATTTCACAGACGAGCAATCTACCGTATTGACCCGAATATAAGACGGTGTTTTTTGCATTTAAATAATACTTAAAAAGTGGGGATCGTCTTATATTCGGGGTCTCGACATTATACCCATTCACGACGCTAGATGGCGCCAGATATCATTGAAGCCAATGCTGAACTTGACTCCCCAGGCCAAAGCGAACCCGTCACGAAAAATTAAAAAAAAAAAAAAAAAAGCGGGAAGAAAAAAAAGAGAAGAAAATAATTGAAGAATTAGCAGAAAATGGAGAAACATAGTGACAATCTGGTGAAAAGTGGGTCGAAGATCAGCAAGGTTAACCGGCAGCTGAGGAGACGTTATGATGTCATTTACATTTAAAAAAACAGAAGCCATCTATTTACGAATGTGATTGCACTTTAGTTTACACATTTAAATGTTCATGTATTAAGATTTGAATGAGGCAAAATAACATGCTTTTTCTCTCAAATATATTGTTAGAATCATTTGTTTCAGATGCACTGTAATTATTTTCTGGATAAAAAATAATTTGGTGTTCAAAATGTCTTTTTTCAAACATGAGTCTTGAAAAAGAGGGGGTCGTCTTATATTCGGGCCAATACGGTAATAATAGAGGATAGACATGTCGACCATTCCGCTCATAAAGGAGTGTGAAATGTGACTTACCAGTACAACGGCCTGGTGGTCGACTGGTCAGCACGTCGGCCTCACAGTGCAGAGGTTCAATTCCAGCTTTGGCCTTCCTGTGTGCCTGTGTGGGTTTTCTCCGGGTATTCCGGTTTCCTCCCACCTTCCAAAAACATGCATGGCAGGTTAATGGAACACTCTAAATTGTCTCGGGGTGAGTGTGAGCGTGGATGGTTGTCTATGTGTGCCTTGCGATTGGCTGGCAACTGGTTAAGGGTGTACCCTGCATACTGCCCAGAAACAGCTGGGAGAACCCCCAGCATGCTCGCGACTTTTGTGAGGATGAGCAGATTAGAAAATGGATGGGTGGATGACTCTCCACTATGTTGTTTTTGTTTACCTAATCAAAAACAGATACTTTCAGATTTGAAGCAAGCCACGGTCGCTCTATTCTGCATAAAATTATGAGATGGCATTTCATACACCCCCCACCCCTCCTTCCAACGACTAAGCCTTGAAGTTAATGTTGTCCTGCGTGAGAAATAAGCAGCACCTCCGGCAGGTGATTTGGTGCCAAGCGACTACGGCGACTCATCAGCATGAAGACGCCGCCTGAGGCTGCAATGCTGTTGCTTCTTAGAATTGCACTTGCTCTTTGGAATAAACAAGGCGCGCACGTGAAAGAATTCACTCCGAGCTTGTCTGATTTGCTTTGAAATCCTAAATTTTGCTTGACTTTTAAACAACGGGTCCATCATGAGAAACTCTCAGGGGCGCATGTCCAAAATTGAACATGAAGTCGGCCATTTTGGTTTGGAGCAACAATTTTGGGCAATTTCCAGGGCTTCTTTCGGAGTTGGACAAAATCAACCATCCATATTTTCCATCGTGTTTGTCCTCATTAGTTTGACAAACAACCGTTCACACTTGCACATAGTCAATATCAGGCGGAAACCATGTATGTCCAAATATGGTCATTTTCCTTTTTAAAAATATACTGTTGGTTTGTCCCCATGCCGTCTGTCATTTTTATGCCTAATCAACCAATTTCAAGCATTCAATATAGCCTCAGAGCAAATCTAGGAACACGCAAGTGCAGCAATATCATTGACATTCCTGATATTTCTCTTTTTTTGTTGAATTGTTTGTTTTTTGAAGACAAAATGAATGCATGTGAGTAAACCTCTTGCTGAAAATGGATCGCTGTTATGGTTTGGGGCAGAACTAACTGGTCGGCCACAAAGTTACGTTTGCACGCAGATTTATTTGTGTGTTATGAATCTGCTCAGTTGATATTTTTAATGATTTTTTGGGGGGGGGGGTTGGTTTTGTGTGTTGAATTAGCAATTGAACATGAGTCACATTCCGCTAGCGGGTCTTCCGCCTACATTCCCGTTATTTCCTTGCTATTATTCGCTATCTTTTAATACGATCTCGGCATCCGTGTACAAAGCGCAAAGTGAGAATTTCAATGCACACAGGAAACATGAGTCACGACCCTCCCTTTGACAGATACGTACAGTCTTGAAATTTTACATAACGTGAATACAGCGAGTGTGACGTGTGGTATTCAAAAGGATTGAAAGTCAACATTGAATGCAGAGTAAACAAACAGAGTACCAACCCCCAACCCCATTTCTGCTCACCCCGCATCTGTGCATCACTTCAGCCCCAAACCCCTGCTGATTTTGCTTGTACTTGTTGCCGGCCCGTGTGACTGAGTGGACCCTCGCCTCGTCAATAAAGTAATCATTAGGAGAGAAATTGAGTTTACGCTTGTGTGTGGACAGCTCATAGGATGGGCTGAGCGGAGGATTGGGGCTGGGTGGTGAGGGGGGGCGTTCAGGGGTGGCGAGACACTGATGGCAAGATTCGATATTTTGATGCGAGCCAGCTGCATCTGTCTCAATTGACCAAAAGCGGAAACAATTTTGTTCATGCATTTTACACACACACACACACACACGCACACACACACACACACACACACACACCGGAAAAGTGTTATTTGAAAGGTGGCAGAAACCATGCATTCAGACATATGACAAAATTACATTTTATCGCAGTTGTTTTATGGATTTGAAAAAAAACCTAACATTTTTCCTCAGTCTAACGACAAAATGTTACCTGATGCGGTCCAAATGGAGTGAGTACCATATTTTCCGCACTATAAAGGCGCACCTAAAAGCAGACAATTTTCCCTTTAATTTTCCCTGCTAGTGTTCCTATGCCATCTAGTGATGAAGATTAGCAGGAACCAATTGTAACCTAAAAGGGTTCTGCCCGACGCGAATTGGCATGTGCATTCGCCAACACACATTCAAACAGACAACTACTTTGTGAGCTCTGCGCAGCCATGATGAAACGAAGATCATACCAAAAGCATCGTTGACTACTGACTAAACGAAGGAAGAAGGAGACAAGCAAGACTTCCAAGGATATTTAGCCCCTTGTGGATGTGAGCCCATTAGGTTTGTGTGCCTTTTTGTTCAATCAATTGTCTTTGTAACTTTTGTCTTTCATCTATTGTTATGTAATGCCATTTGTATTTATATGTTTCATGTCTGTGTTTCTGACCAGTTCTCATGGCTTTGTTACAGCTGCAGTGGTCATGGAGGCTCGCTATGAATAAAGCTGAATTGTATTGCCCCTCTAGCTAGCTCCTCTAGTGGACGCATAAGACCACCACAGCCATTATTTTAGCTTGTATTCGATGCGCCTTATAATGTGGTGTACCCTATATATGAAATCAATTTTGAAATAGGCCATTCATGGAAGGTACATTTTATAATCCGAAGCGCCTTATAGTGCGGAAAATACGGTACATGTATGGGAGCGGAGAGCGGTGGGCCATTTTCTAAGTTCTTTCTTGAATTATTTTGTGGTTCTCGCTGTTTTTTTTGCAAATGTCCGCCACACAGTACATGCTGTCGTGTTCTGTGAAATGCTCAGCAGAAGGCAAGCCGAGCTTTTATTGACAATGTCTGCTCAGCAACAAGTTGAGGTGACAGTGGACAATTGATGGCATGCCACAAGGCTCGCTACCAAGTACGTACACATTTTTAAAAGAGCATATTCCCGACACATGAATGTCCAAATTGCCTGGCCTTACGGTAGAAAACTTCCACGAGGCCTGAAATTTACATACCGTAAATGTCAGCGGTTCACGATGGACTCGATATATGAGGTTTCGAAGCTAAGAATGGTGCCCAATTGACTAATTTGCAAAAGAATACGTCAGGCAGCATCACTCAGTCACCACCGTACTTTTTTTTTTTTTTTTTTAATGACACAAGTGTTTTCACACTGTATGTTGTCTGTTGAATGCTGCCGATGTATGCTCTGACAAATACACAAAAACGGGGTCACCATCGCCGTCGCCATAAAAACAACTGCGGTAAACCCAAGGCCCCCTTCATCAGTGTTTGTACTTTCCTCCCCGATGCCTCGTTTTCATGTTCCATTAAACATGAATGAATCCGATGTTCCCATCTCGGCGACATGAATAATGCCTTCCCTCAAACGCGACAATCTGTGCGACGCTGTGAATGCGACGGCGCTTTAGGGAGAAGGCATCCAAGTGTTTCGGAACACAAGACATAGGTTTGACATATTCTTTTACTGCCTCTGTGAGTCATGTTTTGCACGGGGAGCAAAGAAACCGGGTAAATCTGTTCTTCTTTTTAAATTTTTTTTTTTTTTAAATGTCCTCACTGATGCGTTACGTAACTCGCCTTTAGGCGTGCGGCACCATCTCTTATCTTGCCGGGACTTGGCGGCCCGTGGCGTGGGTGAAATATGGGGTACGGGCGCGGAAAAGAAAAAAAAATAGGGGTGGGCGAAAGAAAGCGCAAACGAGACAGAAATGATGGCGACGACTTGTTTGCGGCATCGTGTTATAACAACCCGCTGCGTCATCGCGACCATATCGATGATGTACAATCCAATATAATAATATGCGAAGTGGAAATCGACAGACAACGGCGATACGCATCGGAATGGCCTTGCGATGGACGGCGCCATCCACTTTGTGGCTAATCTCCCAAACGCAGCCCGAGGGTGCGTATTTATCAGCGAGGCCTATCTTGTTGGACCAATATTTCACACCGATATTGCCATGACACCTTCTGCGGGCCCCGTTAATAAATGGCGGTATCCCGTTGGGCTCGTATACACCCGCCCTTGCCGCTGACTTTATCCTTGTTTACACCAAACTCGATATTCTTTTCTTTTTTTTTTAAAGGACTATCGGTCTTGACAAAGAGCAAATTGGAATGCTGACGCGAGTGATTAGCAACACCGTGTTCTATCGGCGCGCTGAGGTTGGAGCTGACAGGAATTCACGAGTGGGTTGCACATAGGAAGGAGGGTGGGGGGGAAAGAAGAAGAAACATTTACCCTCAACCAAGCCCCAGAAGGTATTTATTACCCTCGAGTGCGGCTTGCAGCTTGTTTTAGGGCCTTTTGAGGAAATGTTTTGTTCTTTCGATGCATGATTTAGATCCTGGTGAAAATGCATGAATTGAACATTTTTATGAAATGACATCATCAAAACTCACACAGACTAATGCCATGTTGGAAAAAAAATGTTGCAGAGTGACGTGAAATTGACTGGATGTGTCAATCATGACAAGGGGTCAAACTGCGAGGAACTCCGACTCGGCAAACGGGTTTGAATAATGCCCCAAAAGCTCCTCGCGTTCAGCCTCGTTTGTTCTCCTCGCTACCGGGCAACCGGATCGATATGTGGCTGCACATGCACCTTGCTCCAGTTATTGAAAATGCAAGTGATGGAGATGTGCACTGAAGAGAGATGGATTGCAATGAGGAGCCATTGATTACTCCGTCACGTCTCACTTCAACAGAGGCGGAACAGGGGGGGGAGAAGCGGTCCGTAAGAACAAAGTTAAGGGGGCCAAAATTGACTCTGACAGCTCGGGGAGAGTAAAAAAAAAAAAAAAAAAGAAATAGGAAAAAAAGAAAAGATTTTGCTTGTGAAATGATGCTTCAAGGAGAAAAGTACACAAGACGTGGTTTTACATCTGAGTCTGTGTGTGTGTGTGTGTGTGTGTGTTTGGGTCTTAAGCTCCCCTGGTGCACTGGTGTGCTAATCCTATGAGTGCTTCTTTCAGCTTTTCTCAAGAAACCACAGACAGTGCAAGAGGAGGTTACAACTTGTTGCCAAGTATTGCTGTGGAGAAACACTGCGCCAAATAAACACACACACACACACACACACACACACACACACACACACACACACACACACACACACACACACACACACACACACACACACACACACACACACACGTAGCCTTTCGCCAACTGCAGATGGGTGGAGGTGTCGATCAAGTGGAAAATTCTTTGTCTCCAACACTAGCTTCAAACCGAATAAAAGGGATGAAGGAAAAAAGGAAAACTGCTTTTGACATGAGCACAGCTTTTAAGCGGAAGATAAAGATAAGACGGTGAATCTCGGCTTGTCGATGATGCGAGAGAGACGTGACGGGTTTTGGCAGCTCACGCTCCAATTGTATGGAATCAACAGGGTATGCATCATGGTAAGTAGTAGGCAGCGTGCGTCGTGATCATGAGAAAAGGTGGATGCACTTCGCGGAGGGAATGGCGGACGCATGAATAAAAGCCACTGATGCTCAACTCGAGTCGTGCATTTGTCTTGTTTTTGGTGTTAAATAATTTCAGGTATCACAAAAGCTGTGTATGTTTTTTTTTTAATGAACAAAAGCTCCTTTTCTCCACTTTTTGGCTAGAAACCCGTGTTTTGGGTGAAAGCAACCCATGTTATGATGTCGACTACTAAAAAAAAAACGAAAAGGCTAGGACCTTTTTTCCCACCCTGGTGAAAGAAAATAGTCTACTCTTTCTTTTGATAGATTTGGTGCTTGCTTTGTGACTCAATACAATTTTATGTGGGTCTCGTCCACTATTTTGTCTCTCGCCGACAAATGCGGCAAGCGTAAATAATACGGCCTTCGCTTCGCTAGCCCGTCCATCCTTTCCCGATAGGAATTGCAAGAGGCGGGTGCGCCGGTGCATGACAGGTGCTTTGTACCGGGTACAATAATTAGGAGGGAGGTGTTTATTCAAGTCCAATCACCCGGTCTCGATCCCACTTAAAAACAACGTGAACATGTTGGCGTTGCCGCTTGACCGGAGACGGCGTGTTGGCGTCTTTGCGTCAAGCTAATTTCTGACGTTTGTTTTTTTCTCAGACAATGACTGCAAATAGCGCCTCTTTATATAACAACATTTACTTGCACGAACAGAGCTGACTGCAATAATCGACTACCCCCTATCTGTCACAAGTGGAACTAAACGATTTGTACCGCTGCTCATCAGAACGTTGATACTTCACTCTATTCATTTCTGCACTTGACTAAAACATCACAAAAATGTACGTACTCCACTGTAGTGGAGTACTCAGTGGCTCAATTTGCAATTTGGTGCAGATTTCAGTGAGTGTATATGAAGTAAATATACATGGTTAGCTTTAGCGGGTCACATAAAATGATGCGGTGGGCCGGATCTGGCCCCTGGGTCTTGAGTTTGACACCACACCAGTAACTTCCATGCTAATTCCCGTTAGCCTACGAATTATGTGTTAGCATGATGCTAGCGGGCTTTCGTTGCACGCTTCGGTTCAGCAGTTTGGAGTTGAAAATCTACAAATTTGAATCTCTTTTTGTGTTGTCTGGTTCAATTTGACAAGAAACTTTTCACTCCTCCCCATCCGACGTCGCAACTTTGGCGGCGCTACATTTCTTCCGCAGGTCATTGCAGCGGAAAAACGAGGAGGTCGTTTGAGCGACAACAACAAGGGATGTCAAAGAGACCATTTGGACAATGGTGATAGATCACGGAGCTCTTTGGAGCCACCCATTTCCGCTTACGGTTCATTTGGGAAGGAAATTAGCGGCAAAGGTATGAGTGTATTAGTATTTTGATTCATGAGCCTGTAATCCTCGGGTGATTCACGATGATTAAATCATACACTTGTAGGGTTATTTGAAAAGCTTATGAAGAGCATTATAGCCTAAATCACAACCGCTGCAATTTTTCCCCATGGGATGGCGACAACATTTGACCCTGTGACTGTCTGTAACTTGAAAAGTTCCGGCACTTCTAAACCAAGGTACCGCTGAGTGGACATCAACAGTTGTTGGCAACATTTGTTCCCCAATTAGGGAATTAGAGTGAAGCTGAAGGGACATTGAAGCACTCCAATCTTTTTCATTAGGACTCTAAAGTGCTCTTACCGGAGTGACCAGTGTGTGTGCGTGTGTGTGTTATTTCATTATTTAATCTCAGAAAAGGCGGAGGCGGAAGATTGCAGTGCAGTACTTGTTGATGGTCTTGGTGAGGCTAGATCGGGTCGCGTCCTTGAAGGACTTGCATTGGAATCTCACTTTTCACAATGACATCGAGTCGCTTCGGCGGGCCAAAAGTTACCCGGTGACATGATTGCATTTCAGCCGTTCCTGTTTCAATTCGAATTGGCATTTCAGCAGGCCTCGTCATCTTGCGGTTTACCATTTTGACACTGGAAAAGCCCCCCCCCCCCCCGCAACCCTTGTGAGGATAAAGCGGATCAGAAAATGGATGGATGGAAGGAGCAGCACAATTCCCATTGAATTGAAACAACCAAAAAAAAAAGTACGTCATTACTCATTTAATAAAGTACAGTTAGCTTCAGAGCCAATTGCTTCAAGAGGAACAAGAGCCGAGAAAGTCGTGTTCCCTTTTGTGCCCCCCCCCCCCCCCATCATGATTTCCTGCCGTTTCCATATAAAATCTCACTATTTCGCAGAGGCAAAATAGATCCGCCGGACATGTAAGTGCAATGGTGAGTAACAGCCCATCCTGGGAAGAAGTACGCTGGCTGCTGCCTGATGATGATGATGATGAAGGAAAAGAAGAAGAACGTATTCACAGCCCATTTCCTCCGTACGTGACGAAGGAGAAAAGATGGTCTGGCGTCAAAGTGCAAACCGTGGAAAACGTCACCGCTTCCATGTTTTAATGAGTCGCCAGCCACACGCTCATTTTCCTTTACATGCTTAATAGTGATTGAGTGCTGACACGTCGACCACTCCAGTCCATTAAGCTTGACTCGAATGCACCCCGCAGCGAAATTACACTTACAAGGCATGTCTATCATGAGTAGCCAGGAAAAAAAGAACCCATGGCGAGCTGAAGTGGCAATTCTGGATATTTCCAGAGGTCATTCAAAGAAAATTCAGGCCCCCTGAGGTCATCATGTGAAGGCCCCCCCACCAAAAAAAGTCTCAAGAATCCATGCCCGGAAAGACAAATGAAGTCATGAGGGGGTCCTTGAAAGAAAACTCAGCCCCAAATCCATTTTCTCTTAGCAAGATGAAACCTATTAGGCATGTCTATCGGGAGTAGATAGATAGTCCATAAAACTCAGCCCCCCCACAGACATACACTGTATAGGTTTGACAATAAAAAGCCCATTCCACTTTTGATAGTGTGAAATTTCTCTCCCCACCACGTGTCCCAGCAGACGTTTTGGGCTGGCGCGCGAGCCAGACCTGTAGGTGTGTGTGTGTGTGTGTGTGTGTGTGTGCGTGTGAGACAGCTCTTTTGATTGGCGCTGCAAGCACGATCTGCCTCTCTGAAGGCCACCGATAAGACCCCCCGCGGGCCACGTGACAACCCTGCCGCATATTTGCCGACACTCGAGGCAAGAGTGACACGCGGAGTGGGATTGTATTTGCACACACACACAAAAAAAAAATAAAATAAAAAAACGCTCGGTGGACACAACGGCTCCAATTTTAGGTTCAATTTGCATCGGCGCCCGACCTGCTCGCCTAACGGAGAGCCTGATGAAAGAAGCGCACATACCAGATGGCGACCAATTTTGTGTGCGAATCTTTGAAATGGAAATGGCGCGAGTGGATAAGCTGCCAGGTGCGTCGACAGTGTGAAGGATGGTGGGTGGATAAATATACACTAGGTGGCTTAATGTTGGCGTGTGTGACATCATGAGCCACTTAAGTGCCTCTCTATACATGCAGATTGCATGCAAAGTATTTGCACAAAAGCAACATCAGTAAACGGCTTAACGTTTTTTTTTTTTTTGGGGGGGGGGACAACCTGCTGCACGGATCTGATAACACCACCACCAGCGAGAATAATGCGGGTCACAAAAAAATTTTAAGAAAATAAAGAATGTGTATGGTAAGTGAGTTCAAAAAAGACAAACCAATGAAGGGGAATGGAAAAAAAAAAGATCCATCCATCCCATCCCTTTTCTAATCCGCTTATCCTCACAAGGGTCGCGGGTGTGCAGGAGATTATCCCAGATATCTTCAGGCAATAAGCGGGGGACACCCTGAACCGGTTGACAGCCAATCACAGGGTACACCGAGACGAACAACCATCCGCGCACACTCTCACACCGAGGGACCATTTTGAGTTTTCAATCAGCCTGCCATGCATGTATTTGGAATGTGGGAGGAAACCAGAGTACCCGGAGAAAACCCACGTGGGCACGGGAAGAACATACAAACTCCACACAGGAAGGCCAGAATCGAACCCTGCACTTCTGCACTGTGAGGCCGACGCGCTAACCAGTGGACCACCATGCCCCCCCAAAATAAATAAATAAATATCAAAAATATAATATAGTCATAAAATTAAAAAAATACAGTAAACAATGAATAAAAATGGGAATAAGGCAATTATCCATTTAAATATTAATTAGGTCACTTAAAATACATGCAAATTGAGTCTTGCATTAATTTCTTGATAACTATTTATTTTTATCATGTTTATTTAGTCATGATTTTACATGTACTGCATTAAATGTATGTAATGATTTTACATGTATTTTGAACGTCACATTTTTGAACTAGCACTTTGTCACATTTTTGAACTCAAAGGCATACACAACAACAACAATCCTAAATTATAAAACCACATTAAAATGGAAAAATACCAAATATCTCTAAGATGTGCCGGAAAATGTCAACATTTTTTCAAAATTCACTTCAAAAGAAATGGACTCATTGCCATTGAAATGGCAAGCCTTTTGTGAACGTGATTATTTTCTTATTTATTAAGAAAAACCAGTGTCGATGGCCATTGAGAACAAGTTTCAAATTCTACTTTCGGTTTATTTGCCAATGCAAATCAACATGTCAGCATACGAGCATGCTGTCTCGCATCTCATCTCATGTGTTATCTTTGGTACTGTTATTCCAGCGGCGGCTGGACCTCACACGCTTGAAAGGAGAAGACTCAAGGCGAAAAGCCGCACGCGACATCCACAGCCAACACGCAACAGAAAATGAGAAGCAGCAAGTCAACTGCCGGGTCAGAGTCGTTGTGCCTTTATTGGCTTCGTGCAGCTGCAAGAGTGCTCATATTTGTCCAATAACTCGGGGGTTAGCGGCCAGCGACTTCGCGTCCACTGCACACACCCAAGAAAGCAACGAGGCACACAGAGCCGGCCGGCTCCTTCCCAGGGCCTCAAAAGGAAACGCATGCAACCGCACAAACGAGCATTCACACACTACGGACAATAGAGAGCTGTCAATGGCCTTTCCCATGTGGCACCCGAGGCAAAATTTTGTACTACAGTCACAATCACGCTTCACTGGTGTCCCTCAAAAACACAAAATGCAAAAAAAAAGGCTGAGCAGTAAATACAGTATGTCTTGTAAATTGGACAACAAAGGAGAGTGCTGTTGTTCAAAAGCCTGTCAAATTTGAGTGATTTCAAAAAAAAAGGCCAAGTATGTCAAATGAAGGTTCCAAATTATGAGGAAAAAACAAAATACAAAAACCCAAATCAAAGCCTTCTCGTGACTTCCAGGCGCTGTGGATGTGTGAATGCATTGAGAGCATACCACGCTCACCTGGCAACTGTCAATCAAATATTCCTGCTACGACCTGGGAAAATGGAAGCTACTTCGTCAAGCCGCTTACGCCTACACAGAACGACACATCTGAGATACCAAAATACGCCCACTCTTTAGCCAGTCTCTGTGTGACATGCCCGCACTTGTGGTGAACAACAAGTCACTTTGTGGTCATGTCAGCCGAAGTCCGGGTCAACACGCTCTCTTTGAATTATGATCCCCCCACCCTCCTGCTCTTCTGCCTTTTTACCACAGTTGCGCGTGCACTCATGCCAGACAACAGGGCGCTCTAAAGTAGCCAGGACAAATTGAAGGCCCTCTCGACACACTGGCTGCCATGTTGGACTTTTTTTTTAACCTTCTTTTTGAGACGCGTGTGCACTTATGGCTGTCAACGAGACACTCTAAAATGGCCATGCTATGAAGAAGTCATAATCCACATGCTAGCCGTCAAATTTCTCTCTCTCTCTCTCCCTCTGTGTAATGTGTGGGCACTCGTGGCAGACAACGGGGTGCTCTAAAGTTGCCGCCAGCCAACTAACCAAATGGAAGTGAGATTAAACTAAAGGAAGAAAAATGGTGAAAACAATTCAACGCTCTAACTGCACATTTTGGTACTCCAACGTTCTCTGATCTTCAGACATGTCTAATGTATTTAGAAAAGCCACACCACATTAGCAAACTATCGTTAGCTTATATTTAACAACCAAAAGCAACATGGCCGCCCCGAGACGCCCATCGACGCTCCCCCGTTGGTGGTCAAACGTAAAAACAAAAAAATAATAATTTAAGCGCTCTAGCTAACGAAGGCGGTTGTGGAATCCCTCCGCAGAGGGCCTGCAGACAGGCGACGGGTTCCATGTCGCAGAATTTGTTCATTAACATATAGCATGCTCTTAGATGAATAATGGAAAATAGCAGATGCCCCAGAGGAAATGAAAGTTTAATGTTTACTGTATCTTATTAATCCCCCCCCCCCCACCTTCCCTCTCTCTCTCTTTCTCTCTCTCAACACTTGCCGAGGAGTCGCCCACGCTGAGTGAATCAATTACAAGCGCGGAGAATGCAAAACATATTGGTGTTGAAGCACTGTGTCATCATTAAAATACACAAGCCTCACCGAGAGTGACGGCGCATGCTAATGTAGGTTTTTGTCAAGTCTCCTACGGGTGCCTGAAAGACCGCGACACTTCCACTAGATTATGCTGTTTAGAAGGCGGTCTCAGGCAGAGAAAAAAATAAATAAAAATCGAGTACATTTTGGAACTAATCAGTAAAATTCACTCTACTTCTCCTAATTGTACTAAGACTAGCGCAACCGCCCCCTAACCAAATGCACCCTGCAACCTGATGACATGATAAGCTGTCCACTGTAGTGACCCGTGTCCCTGAGAGGGTGAATGTAATGTCATCTCATTTAAGCTAACGCAGCCTCATTTATCCATCCATCCATTTTCTTATCTGCTTCATCTTCACAAGGGTCGCGGGGTGTGCTGGAGCCTATCCCAGACATCTTCGGGCAGTAAGCGGGGGACACCCCGAACCGGTTGTCACCCAATCGCAGGGCACACAACAAGGACCATCTGTGCCCACACTCACACCTAGGGATAATTTTGAGTGTTCAATCAGCCTGCCATGCATGTTTTTGGAATGTGGGAGGAAACCGGAGTACCCGGAGAAAACCCACGCAGGCCCGGGGAGAACATGCAAACTCCACACAGGAACGCCGGAGCCGGGATTGAACCCACGACCTCTGCACTGTGAGGTCAACACGCTAATCAGTGGACCACTGGGCCACCCTCTATTACACAGGTGTCAAACTCAAGGCCCGGGGGCCAGATTCAGCCCGTCATGTCATTTTATGTGGCCCGCTCAAGCAAATCTAGGGTGTCAACTTTCATGATGCTTACTAAAATCTGTACCGAAATGCCAAATTGTTATGTGTCATAAATAATGTTGAGATTTTGTCATAATTTTGCTACCCTGTTGACACTCACTTGAACAATAATTGAACAAACAACAAATAGTTGACTGATTTCAAAACTAGTAAGCCATCTTTTTTTTGTGTGTGTACACGTAATAATACAGTGTGATGATGAAACATTAACTCCATTTTTGTCATCACGGCCCTCCGAGGGAAGACATAACTCCAAAGTGGCCCGCAACAAAAATGAGTTTGACACCCCTGCTCGATTATGTATTTATTGTATGTATTTATTTTATACTAGATACTAAAAGTCAAGAATACAAAAAATAAATAAAAAAAGAGAATAATTTTTATCCCCTTAAATTGCTTGGATTTGAAATACTATAATTTTGAATTTACTCACCTTCCTGAAGCATGCATTTGATTTTTTTTAATAATAATAATTAGAACAATAACATTGTTTTCATTCCCAATTACTTGGAACGGTTTTGATTTTACATTTTTAGAATGTAAATGTCATGTTAGCTTCATGACCCCAATGTTCCTCATGTAGCGAGTTTCGCTAATGCCTTAGTGGGCGCGGAAGTGATCCAGGCAGCCTCCCAAGCACCACCTCCTTCCGGCTAGCAACGTCCCAGGTCACGGTGTTCCACCCCATCCACCCTCACCCGCCAGGCACAAAACCGGACTTTATCAGGTCGCTGCTCGCTAGTCATGGGAAATTGTTCCACAAAGTTGTGCGACTGTTCTCCTCTTAAGTGCCGTTGAGTTGTTCCCCCCCCCCCCCCCCCAAGTGTTGTACGATGGCACTTGGAGTGTGAAGTGATTAAAGTCTTCCTAGTTCTGTGATTTCCACAGGGAAAGCGGATGTGGGCTTCGGTAATCATCAACGCGAGTGTCAAGGCGCTCTAAACAAGCGCATGTGATGCAGTCCAACACCTGTCTTGCAAAGCTCTTAGCTAGCTAGTGCGGTTTGATTGTCGTCCACCTGCAGTAGCATTCCCCTCAAAAAAGTCTGCACTGTCGCAGGACATCAAATCTTCCACCGCTATTAATAGCCGGCGTCCTCGCACAAATATTGGATGCTCGTCGCTCTCAGGGCCCAGGCAACATTTGCAACAGGATGGTGACTCACACCGCCATCACTTCACCTGATTGCTTGAGTGTTCCCGAAGCACCAAAGCATGTCCATGAGTCAATTTGAATGGCAAAGTTGAGCAAAATAAAAATAAAAATCATTCGATGCAAGCGCTACCCCTGCCCCTCTCTCGTCTCTGGCTTGTCATTTTCCGCCAGTCTCCCAGTTGATTATGTGCGGCTGTGATTTTTATTATTTTTTTTACCCCATCTTGTGTACAATCAGCCTAATTAGCTCCGAGCAAAGTGGCCTGGCACCTTGGTTGCCCTGACAGTCCCTCTTGATTACTGGCAGGGGAGAACAGTGGGATCTAATGGCCTATTTGACGAGGTTTGTGCGCCATGTGTTTGTGTGTGTGTGTGTGTGTGTGTGTGTGTGAGAGTTAGATTTCTATCTTCCAAACGACATATTTTAAAGAACTACAGCAATCATTTGTGACGATATCAAGAAAGTTGTAAAAGCAATACAGTCGAACCATAGCCAGATGCCATAATGGAAATAATGTGAAATCAAATCATTTGTTCAACCCGACCCCCCCCCCCCCCTTCCAAAAAAACTTTTAAAGGCAACTTAGTAAAAAACAAAAACAAAAACTAACTCACCCTCTACCAGCCGTTTTCAAAGCAGAGTTCCCCATGTGGGCAGCCATTTTTGTCATGTCTGTCTGTTTTGTTTTCAACCCCAGGTGGAGTGAAGGGCGTTTCCCTCCAGCAGGACCACCTGCTCTGCAATTACTAATCAAGACCGCCCTGAATTTCAGGACTCTGGCTTCTGCTCCTCTCTGTCGGATTAATAACCCCGCTCGCTGTTTTTGTTGTTTTCTTGATCTCGTTCATAGTCATTTTGCTCTCCGGGTTGTATTATGTAGTCTTGGTATTATGTAGGCTTTTTGATCTTGTAATCATGTAAACTGGACTCTTGTCATTTTGTTGGTATTCTCGTTGTTATTTTACAATGCCTTTTGCAAGCAAGCGCTTTTTGTTTATGCCTTGTTTTTCTTGGCTCCTTGTGACCAGCGATTTCTTTGTCGGTGCGATTTTCGGGAAATAAATGTTTTTGTTATCACAGCTTGTCTGAGCCTGCAGTTTTGAGATCCTAAAACATTTGTTATGGTTTTGAACCGAACAATTCTGACTCCTCTTTCAAGACCCACGGACAATTGTGTTCCGTGACAATTTAAGTCAGAGCAAAAGTAAACTAGAGTTTCCGTAATCAGCAGTAGAAGATGGGTTGATTTCACCCAAAACACTGGTTTCTCATCAAAAAGCAGAGAAAATGAACTTTTTTTTAAATGAAAAAAAGCACCATGTCAAGCAAAGCAGCGATTTGCTTGGGTTTGTACCACATCCAGCTCTAAAACAACAAAAACAAGATGGAGAAAAGCCTTTTGAAACTATAAACCGCGCTCGTCATTCACTCTGTGATCTGCGACATCTTTCTCACGACTGTGACATACGCTTTCTACTCCTGACTATGACAGTGTTTATATCATACATATACAGGTACATTCTCTCTTGTAATTCAGAGGCCTAAACTTGTCTGCCTTCCGGCGATTGTTTTTAATTTAAAATCGCGAGCCTTCGGTGTAGCATCACGTCGTGCGGCAATACGCCAGGCAGCACTAAGCTATCTGCGCTAATCCGACAGTTGAAACAACTCTCTGCTTGCCGCGTGCTGGCGGGCCGGCATGACACACACGCATACACACACCGTCGCAAGAGGCTCCTTCGGTTGCTCGCTCACCGACTCCGAGACGAGTTTGTTGCAAGCGTGTAAATAAGCCCGTGAGTACCGTCCCTGCCGATGAGCTACAGGTCATGCAGAGGACGCAATAAGAACCACAAGAGAACAGATGCAGGCTTTTGGCCTTAAGAAGCTGCGAGGAAGGACGACAGATGAGCAGATGCTCACGCGGAATTCTTAAAAGGCACAAGAGGGGGAACAATTGTGCGTACTCCGTCATTTCTGGGGCTCCGCCTCCAGCACTGATGCCCAAACGGTGCCAGGGCCAGCAAGTTTCATCCACACTTTTGATCTGAAATGTACTTTTAATGAGACGGTGTGTAGTCATTGATATCAAATGATATTTATGTGACAAATGTGAATTATTTCTCAAAGGAGGAATGAGATGAAGCCCAATTCAGTGGGGCTAAAAGCACGAGGGCAGAAAATTGGTGGGGAATTAGGGGCTCTAATAATCGCAACCTCTCTCAACTCGGCCGGGACAAAGAGCTGATCTGGAATGCCGTAATTAGTGGTACACCTTGCATCCATCGCCCGAATAAGCAGTGCAAAAGTCACAAGGCTGAGATCTCTCTCTCATTCAAAACAAAAACGTTCACTATGTATGAATGCGATCCTGTCCCCTTAAATCAAGCCCCATCAAGTTTCGTGACGACAGACTTGGGCACGTCCAGAAAACTCAGATGGGGGTTGCTGTTACTTGCGCTCGGCTGATGGACGGGAGGTGACCAACCAGAGCGTTTGGGCTCTGTATCCTGGGCTCTGATTGGCTCAGCGAGTGGAGCCAACATTCTCTGCATCTCACCTCATAGGGAAGGTTAATAAGGAGTGTGGGGGAAGGTCATAAAGCTTTCAAATAATCATCAATCATCATAAAAAACAACTACAATCGCGACATCATGGATTTTCGTCGATTTTCTGGAATATTACCCCCATGATGAATATGATAAATTGGGGAATGAATGCCTCAGACGAGGGGGAGGACACATCCATCCCTCATCTCTCCTCATTAAAGCGGCCGCAGCACGTTGGCAAGTAATGTATTTAACAGGAGCTGATCATCAAACCTAATTGGCCTCTTCGGCTGAAGGAAGTGGTTGCTAACACTACGACACGTCCCGACGTGCGATCAATCACATGTTCGGTTCAAAGGTCAGGCTCGCACGTCCCAACTGCAGACTTGGGATTGGATCTCAACATCTGTTCGGAAGACGTGCATGGGGATAATAAATCTTCATTTGCAAAAGAAAAAAAACTAATTAGATGTAGTAAAGATATCAAGCTAACTAATTAGGGAAGAGCCACCACCATTGAAAGGGAACGCCGTCGTAAACCAAGAACCCCTTGACGGTGTTGTCAAATCGAGCAGAAAACTGTTCGCATCGCGCAGACTTTTACATTCTATGCACCTTGAAAGTCAAAATGATCTGGAGTTACCTTAAGAAATTTTCGAGGTTCCAGAAGGCTCGATACTCAGTCCACTCTACATAAATATCAAAATGACAAAAAAAATGGATATGTTAGATCAGGGGTAGGCAATTATTTTTTGCATAGGGCCACATGAGAACCAGAAAATATTATGGAGGGCCGGATCAAAAGGGTGAACTAAATTCGACATAATATTAATTGGATTTCTTTATTTAAAAAGCAGTATTTTGCATTTTTTGGCACGTTTTTCAGACTTTAAGAGTACATTATTCCGTTGTATCGAACGGGATTTGCTTGACTTGGCGCTACTGCGGGCTTCCGTATGGTCTCCCCCTTCGTCCCTATGCTCTGTAACTTCAAGTAACTGTGCCACCTGGCGTTGAAATGCCATTGTCATTACAAGTCCAAATGAAATGAATGCAGTCGTTGACATCGAACCTTAATTGTGTACCAACCTTCGGCGGGCCGGATTAAAAAGACCGACGGGCCAGATTTGGCCCACGGGCCGTAGTTTGCCCACCCCTGTGTTAGATGGATACGAAGGGTCTTGGTCAATGAAGAACAGTGCTTAACATACATGTTTTGGGGGGGTTACAAACGGTGCACAATGAGCTCGTTTACACAATTGCATAATCTCCCCGCTGCCCCCCCCCAAAAACAACCAAACGATCCATTACTGCCATACTTGCTGTTTTTAATTAGATTATTTTATATTTAGAGCCGACACTGTTCTTCATTTATATATGTATGGTGATTCTGACTTTACCACCAAGTATGGATCGCCTGCGGCATACTACTTACAAATTCAGGTTACGTTGCCACCATAAAAATGGACCACCACATAGTAACATCAATGCTAAGTGTCCTTGAGCAAGACACTGAACCCTCAGTTGCTCCTGATGCTGCGTCGTCAGTCGGTAAATAAGGGAATAGCGTAAAGCGCTTTGAGTACCAAAAGGTAGAAAAGCGCAATACAAGTGACAGCCCATTTCCCACGGGTGTGGACGGCGTGTTTTATGCGTGTTGGCTTCCGGTGGTGCAAAGCTGCTTGTACACGCCAGTTTGTGTTTCCACTTGGGTGGCAGGAGTAAGAATTTGGTTTCAGGCAATGTTGTTCCCAGATCTGTGCTCACAGGGGGACAAAATCCCCTGTCAGACTTAACTCCCCCCCGCTCCCGCACTCGCACACACAGCTCAAAACAACGTGCCACTGCAATCAGATGAGCACCGGGCGCCGAGCAGCGGACAAGGTTCATTTTCTCAGGGAGGGGAAGAAAGAAATACAGGTTGACAAGGAGAGAAAGGAAGCGGAGGTTATTCCTGTGACGCGCGCCGTCTCTTTAATCCCCGTTTTAATTTCCATCGCCAACACCTCTGTCACCTCGTTCTCACTTATCTCGCCTTCTGTCTTGCCGCATCCGCCTCCCAATCTGCACCTTATCTTCTTCATCTTCTCACCTGGCACTACCACCACCCCCCCCCCCCCCCTCCCCTCCACCCCTTTGCGAGCTCTCTCTCTCTCTGGGCAAGGTTTTATGAGGTTGTGCTTGGGTGTACAGGGGGATCTGTAGCTGTAGCTATAAAGCATTCTTGTGCAAGCACTTCACTCACCGCCACAATAATCAGTACAGGAAGCCAAGGTGCCAGCTTTGTTTTCTTGCTCTTGGTTTCAATGGAGAGTCGAGGTTGGGGAATTTTCCTTGCTCGAAATACGTCATGTGCACAATGATGCCATTGAGAAAGGAGTTCCTCAGGGAAACATTTGAGGTCCCTTCATTTTGCATGGAGGTTGAGCCCTCATGCCTATCAAATACAGTGAGCCCTGCCCAACCCACCAAGTGGGGAAATTACACCAAAGTGAATATTTTGTGAGCCATACAAAGCTGTTTGAGATCCAACTTATGGTCCATGTATCAGTATGCTCTTTGTCCACACCTGTCTCCTGCACGAGTAGATTGACTAGCATGCATGAAGACCACCTTGTCAAATATTCGGGGTCAGCATGGCAAAAAGATAAATAAATAGCGAAAAATGAATAGGGAAAACCTGCAAACGGTTTGAAAGCTTTGGAAATACCAACAGACTCCACGAGATGGCGGCAAAGCACTTTTTTTCTATTAGACAAGGCTCCATTTAGCCTGACAAAAAGAAGATCCTCCCATCACAGCAACAACACAAGATGTCCCAAGATGGCACTAATGCAGTTTTTCTCAAATAGTGGGGCGCGCCCCCCTGGGGGGGGGGGGGGGCGAGGCTCCGTCAAGGGGGGCGCGTTTGACCTCGGGGAACATGCTTTTTTATTTTTTTTAGTCCTAAAATAACGTGCAGTCGCACCTCCACTACATTAGGGGGCAGTGGCGCTCTCATTGGCAGAGTTTGCGCAGGGAGCATTCTAAGGGAGGAAATAAGACGAGGCATATGTAGCACTTGGCTTCACTGTGAGGCAGACGAGGAAAGATCGGTGAGTTTACTGTGTCTAAAAATGTTGGTTGCGGACAGCATGAAGCTAAATAAATTAAAGCGCCACTTCGAGACATTACACCCCAATCACGCTGATAAGTTGCTAGAGTTTTTTTTCCAGTGAAAACGTGCCGAATATTGCCAACAATCATGCCGCTTTGTGACTGCTACTTCAGTAAACTAAAATACAGGTCCCCGGCTACACATTGAGCAGGAGCCGAGAGTTGCTGTGTCCTGCTTCAAGTCTCGCTTCAAAAAGCTGTGCATTGCAAAACGTGCTCATTGTAGCCATTAATCCAGACATCATCTTTGATTTTAAAAAAAAGCACAAATACTTTTATATATTTTTGTTTTGCTGGTTAAAGTTTTTTTTTTTAATATTGTGCTCCTGAGATAATGTTGATTAGTTTGAATGCATTATTAGTTATTGAGTTTATGTCATTTTATTTTTTAGAATCGTATGGTTTGACATGGTCAGTCAAAAAATATTTATTGTTAAATTAAGGATTTAATGTTATTTTAGAATTTCAGATGCACTTTAAATCTTTTCTGTTCCAGTTACTAAAGCTATACTTTGTTGTAAGTTGGTCCGTATTTCTTTCTTTTTTATTCTCTTATACGTTAATAAGGACACAGTGTTATGCAAAGGTGTTCTTTTACAATTTTATAGACAAATGATACTATTTATAGTCGTGCGGGGGGAGGGGGGGCGCGAGATGTTTTCCTCTTCCTCGGGGGGGGGCATGACAGAAAATAATTGAGAACCACTGCACCAATGGAATATTTTATTTTAGACAAAACGGCATATAGGCTACTTTGCAAATGCAGCTGTTCGGGTTAACTCTTGATCCTTCGGGGGTGCGGATGAAAACAGTCGCAGAATTGCGAATGAGACACCCAGGAGACGGATGAAAAAGTAAGGTTGTTAACAAATACCAATTTCCTTCAGCATTGCGCACAAAAATCTTCAGGGTTGTATTCTTGTGACCAGGTCGTGTTACAAAGTGCGCGCAATCGCTCGTTCAGGCTCGACAAGGACAAAAGATAATCGTGGAGAAAAGGGAAGTGCTCTGACCGTGTCAATCCAAACTGAGCATTGTTAGCATTTGTCAAGGTCCTCCCCCCCCCCCCCACCCACTATTCCGCCTTTATATTGATCTTATTCCATTGTGCAAAACAATTCTGTTCTCTACGCTGCGCACATGAAATGAAAGTCGAGGCCGCTGTAATTAAAGTAACGCCATGGAAATGACCTTGCTTGGAGGGAAAAACGTAACATAGAAAAGCCCATAATAGTCATGGCGCTGCATCACCTGATGACTGGCGTACTCGACACAAAAGTCTTCAATGCGTTTCCGTCAGATGTTAAAACTGGACCCACCTGTACTTGCGGCAGCGGAGCGCCAAAAAAGGCTAGCTGCAGCCTATTGCGTTAAAATTGTACAAAAGCATTTGCAAGAATTTGCTGCCGTGCAATAGTCTCCCATTGGAGAATTTGCATGAAAGCAATTATCTGGAGGTTATTCCCCTTAGGATTTTGGCGATCGTGCACGCGTGCCGATTGCAAATGTACCAGTTAGTCAAATCGCCCTTGCGGTGTTTTTCTTTTACCGGTGATGATTAAAAAACAAAACAAAACTGTTGTGCTGATGATAAATCGACCAGTCGGCCGCAGTAAGTTATTTATGGAGCTACTCCGGCAGAGCATCCAGCAGTCGCCCCCCCCCCCCCCCCAAAAAAAACTGCGAGGCTCTTCGTAGGACTAGCGGCAGGTAACAAAGTACAAGTAATTTTGTCAGCATTTCAAAATACTGTATGTTTATCTATTTTTAGATGACCGAGATGAATAGTATGTCATCGAGAAGTTGTTTCGTTCATTTTGTTGTTGTCTGATTTTGTGATACATTTCCTCTCTGGGGCACACAAATGTTTCCCGTTGACTTTTTATTAAAAAACGATAAGCACGCTAGGTTGTCAAATACAAGATAGGACCAAGGTCCTACATGTCAGCTCAGGCTCAGCGGGTTGTAGCACTTGGCATGTCAACTTCCAGTCGAGACAAGCTTGTCAAGGGGCACTGCTGGAATTCCGACTTATTGATTTCAAGTTCATATCTCGAGTTTGTTTATTTCCCTGTAAGGTTTGTGTGATTATTTTCAACACTGAGACGTGTCAGCAAGTGGAAAAGAGGGGAAAAAAGAAGGCTGTGTTGCATGACGGCGTTTCAACTCGATGAGTCCAGACCTCAAGGCAGGTTTGAAGGCGTCCACTTGCAGATCCTTTGCATTGGGGCTGAATTTTTTTAAAAAAAAAAGGGATGGTCTTTGATGTGTCTCCTGCCACAATGGGCCAGTGCGAATCCAGCAAGAAATGGAATCATCAGCTACACAAACAACGAGTTAACAATAAACACGCATCAACATTCTGTCGGCCCTGGGGATTTAATTCCTTGCGCTTTGATTTCGGCTTGCTGTCAGTTCCATTCAGTGTGCTTTTGTTCTTTGCAGTTTTGATCAGCTCTTGTTTGTATTTATGTATATACTGTGTATATTTCAAATATGATCTTAACAGCCTCCTGTGAGGGTTTCTACATGTGAAGGTTATTGTCTTCCGTTTTTTTTTCTTCTTTTTTTTTTTTTTAAACAGCGTTTCACGATAAATAATGATTCCATTGTCCGAAAAGCACCAAACGCACCAAACGTTGCGCTGAAGCTCATGCTCGGCTCATATAATAGATCAAGGTATTAACAACAGAAATGACTCTTACAGGAAGGCTATGTCGGAAATACATGGATAGATGTATGGACATTGACAGGAAAGCCCAGATCTAGTTGGTGCTGATTTATTTATTTGCAACCGCGTTGAAATGATATATATGTATATACTGTATAATAATGTAAAAATCAGTGGACCTAGTATAGACCCTTGGTGAACACCACCGTCTATCTCATTTAACTCTTTTCTGATACAATTTTGAGTTTATTCTAATACATAATGAGACTTTTTTTTCTCTATTTGAAACATTTTTGTTTGTCAAATTTTATGATTGTAATATTGCACATGTACTATTATTATTATTAACACTATGACCATTGTAACGTGACTACATTCTTGGAATTTGAACAAAAAAGTTATGTGATTTTTGAGTCCGATTATTTATCTCCAAAAATGTTCATTTAGGCTACCGGTTTTGGATAGCAACTAAATTGAGATTTGCCTTGACTTCTAAAGCAAATCCTCCCCGCCAAATGATCCTATGTCTGTTGAAAACATGAGGACGGCCATATTTTCGTCTGAATTCTCCTGGAATTTTCCAGTGAGGCAGGGGACTAAGTGACACAAAAAAAAAGAAAAAAAACCCTCACCAAACTCAAAATTGTCCATTCATTCTCCCTCCATGCACTGCTTGTTCATGTTCCTTGGTGTGTAAGTAACAATAAGTGGGCCTTCCGTGGACTCGCACATAATTACCGCTAATCGCGTTGGCATTTACGGCTCAATAAAAGCGTTTGCGTGAGCAACTGACAGATGAGGGGGGAAAAAAAAAGACTCTTGCGCACCCCACAAGATAGGGTGCCTTGTGTGGGTGAGCAGACGTCGTAAGGGGCTGTGGGGGCGGGGTGTAATCGCCACTTGATCTCTGGGGACTGTCAAAAGCGACACCTGGGTTGTACATGAGGAAATAGGAAGAGCCGCTATCTGTACACATTCAAAAATATTTGTTTGTGCCGTATACTGTGTGTGTATATATAAAAAAAAATATATACAGTATATATATATATATACACACACACACACATATATATGACAGCAAAAATCCAATAACTGTGGTAGGCTTTTGATTCTTTGCTAGTGTAAGTGCATCTGCGACTTTAATTAGGTTTTTTGACTGAATCTCCCTCGAACCCAAACAAAATGGGTCGCACTGAGCACACAGTGGTGAGCCAAAGGGAGATGCAAAAATAGTTATTGGGGGGTGGTAAATTTAAGACTGATAAATAATAGAATAGGCAGACTTCAAAAGAAGCTCAGTTTCTTGACAGAGGATACAAATTCCTTTTGGAGGAAGATTAAACGCCCATTAAACGCTTCCTCTAAAAAGATCACAGGACTAAGATGGTGTAATTGTTGCGGTTTTAAAGTCCTCTTTTTGTTGTTGTTGTTTTTAAAAAGGCATCTTAGTCTAAATTGAAGACCTCACTTTCATGATATATGACCACAAGGAGCAGGTCATATGGGGTCGAGATCACATCAGAATTTCTTATTTGTCGTGCTACGGGGGTGTTAGACTTTGGCCTAAGATCCGGAAGTTCAGATAGATCTTAACAGGGGCCTCGGTTTACATTTGAGTTTTGTTCCTTAGGAAGCGGTGTCACCTGTATCGAGCCTTGTTGAACACCAAGATGTATCAACAAGGGTACATTCATATTGCAGCGACGTAATCCAAATTTGAACGCAGTATTAAAATCATAACTAAATAAAATATTTGATTGAAAAACACTTCCAGGCCATACATTCCGTACTAAACAATACTTTCCCAGTATTTTTCTCTCATCTAACCTTTCTTCAACACCTCTATTAAGAACAACTAATTTCTGTAAAGTGGCACGAGTATCGACCCTTGCAGAAGGCCACAAGTTTTCCACTGTTAGGACAGGCAATTTTGATATTGACCTACTGTAAACGAAGATGTCCGTTTCGTAAAAGAAACATGACATGTTTTTGAAGTAATTGCAGCTAACAGGTAGCTCGTTGGTAAAAATTCATTTCGCAGAACGTCTGCCATTTATTGCCTCTGTGGCATTTTTAAGATCTACGAACTGCGTGACATCTTAATGATAACTCATTTTCTGAAATCGGAGTCATTTTTTTTTCCACAGATGCAATGGCATTACAGTAAGTGAATATACTGGAAAAAGACAACCAAAAAAAGAAACATACTGCGACATAGGAGGGGGGGTCACACTGTCCGCGGAGCTAAAATAGAGTAGATTATTATTATTTTTTTCTGTTTCCACAACATACCCGCCTTACCATCCGTTAATCTCCCGGCAGCTGATACTATAGCTGGCTCCTGCAGAGACAGTTTCATTAGATTGCATCGCCATCCCAGCCTGAGTGGGCAGCAAGTTAATGGCTCTGGCATGCAGATATGACGACCGCCAAGCAACGTCATTGCCACGTTTGATAAATTCAAAGCAGCGCGCAACAGAGCTTACTGATCCGCCTTTGAATTTCTCAAATGATTGGGCTTTGTTTTACGTACAGTCACTGCTCATTAAAATTCAACCAATTGCTTGGACAAAGTGCACTTGCTATAAACAGTGGTACCATGTTGTTTAAATACAAAAAAAATAGTGCGTAGTGTTCTTAATAAAATATTTTCATAATATGACTCAATGAGCTGCATTACTCGCCATTTTTGGAGATGATAAAGAATATATGCCTGTGATTATTGTTGTATTGTCTGTAAATGTCTGCTGCTCAATGGCCTCTTGCCCAAAGAGAGCTGGGATGGGCAACTCTGGAGGAAAGTGAGGACCTCTTGTCGAGTGAAATCACTAGATAACAGCGAATTTACAGAGATGGCTACGATTACTTTGTTCTAGCACAGGAGGTTATTGAGACTTATTTTTTTTTGGGTTCTGCGAGAATAGTTTCCATTCATTGCAATTTACAGCAAGTACCAAATATATCAGTTTTGCAACTCAGCTAATGGATGTATGGACATTGTTGAATTAATCTATAAATTATAAATTTATAAAATTAATCAAAAATCTAAAAACTCTATAAATACAGTTGACTTGACTTGACTTAATCTTATGAAAACCCGATGTGCCACAGAAAACAACAAAAAAAATGGAATTAGCGCAAAAAAAAAAATCTTCCAAAGTTTACGTACATCTCTGATTAAAATATTTTGGTGGTGTCCCACATGGCGGTATCCTAAGTCCACAGATTTTTGATGTGTATCAATGTGAATTAACTGCTGAACCCATTTTTCAGGAACATTAACAGCTCCAGCGTGCATTCCTTTGTATTTATATGTACGTTTTAAAATGTTCATCGAGTCCCCGTGCAAGATAAGAAAATAGCTTCAGCTCTAGTGCGAAACTGGACTCAATTTAAAAGGAAAAAAAACATGCGTCTCTGGGGTGTTTTTTAATGACAACTTCTTAAAAGCCAGACCTCAGCCCTCATGCACCACTGATCCAGGGATTAAAAGAAAACATACTCGTAATTGTGCATAATTGGTGCCAGAGTCGGCCGGCCTGGTGATGAAGCGGTAGTGTCTTGCCGGCGAGAAGGTCAAGCGCATCTATATGCAAATGGCCGGCCTGCCTGAGAAGACAACTTTGGAGTCCAATTTCACCTTTTGCCTCTTTCTCTTTGACAAGTGAGGAGTTTCTCCTCGTCACACACATCAACTTTAACCTTGTTTCCCCTCACACAGACCTTAGGGGCATACACTGGCTCTTAAAAAAAATGACTAGGGCAGAGGAATAGTCCCCAGTAGCCTCTTTCACTGCCTTCCTGTGACCCAGGTGGAACCAACACGTGCCTTTCAGACTGGCACTGGCCACTGCAGCTTTGTACCTTTATATTAAAAAGAAAAAATGCGACATGACATCATCGCCAGCACACTCACACAGGAGCTGCAGCGGGTGTTTGAGCAATACGCCGGCCATATTATTTTTCGTAAAAAAATAGAAATTGTGCCGCCTTTTGGGAGGGCTTGAATGAATGAATCAACAGCATTTTACTTCATTTCAATTGGGGAAATTAATTTGATACGTGCCCACCCGCATGTGTATACACACACACACACACAAGTTCATACTAGGTCGAGTCAATATTTTGTGTTTAACTAACATTATAGCGCTGCGTGAAACAGGCTGACAAGACAATATTAAAGTCAATATTTCATATATTGAGCATAGCAATGCAGCAAAAAGGCTCTCAAAAGAGGAAATGAAAAGCAAAAGCAAAAGAAACTGAAAAGCACTGTGTCAACATGAAAATTGGGTATGTATGAAATACATCGGCAGTGTTCCAGTATGGGCCTGGAATGACACCGATTTGATGACCACACAAGAAAATGAGTTGGCGCTGAAGCGACATTTGGACAAGATGTCTTTATGACGGGATGAACCAGTTGATGTGGCAAAAGAACAGTTGCAAAGGGTCGCTTCCCTTCTCATTTATATTGACTATAGTGATCTTCAATCAGTGGTCCTTAACCTTGTTTGTGTCTTGGGCCGGTTTCCCGTTCAGCGATATTGGGACGGATCGGCACGGAAACAAAATAACCGCAAAAGATTCAAATGAGTTCGACTCACCGTTATTGTGGAAGGTGGCGATGAGTGCGAGTTGTGGTCAACAAGTCTGTCCTACCTGCAATGGAAAATGGAAGACAATAACGTTGACAGTAATGCAACTTGTCTCTCGTCTGTCATTTTGTTTTGGTCACAGTCATGACAAAAAAAAAAAAAAAAAAGTGCTCAATTGTCTCATTTGCGAGACTGTGCACGCCTATGATGCGGATTGGCCAAAATCGCTTTTGAAATGTTATGTCACCTGTTATGCACCTTTGGCACACCGGTGACTCGTTGGTTGGGGACCAACTGATGGCCCCACTTTGCAAAGACATGAGGAGCCTGGGAGTGAAACAAAATCCTTGCTGCTTTTTTTTTCTTTTTTTTAACCTTACGGCAAAAGACAGCAGTGATGGGACGTATAAATGCACCGGGTACAGTTTCGCATGCGCAAACACGGTCAAGGATACACAAGCACCTTGAAAAAGGGTGACTAAAATGCAGGGGGGGCGGGGGGGACATTCATCAGCGGCCTCGCTTGCACATGCCAGCCGGCGTGTAAAGCAAGCCATTCGGTTCTCTCTCTCTCTTTGGGAATAGCAATAATTAAATCATTGATCACGCAAGGCCAAAGATTGATTTCACGGGCCCACTTTTTCCTTGCCGTGACCAATAAAAACAGTGTGCTACATTTGGACACTTTTTGCTCGGGCAAAGAGAAAAAAATAAAATAAAATAAGCCCTTCGCCACGGACAACCCGCGTAAATCATTAACACTTCAGCCGATTCGAGGAAAGACGCGTCCTTCGGCTCTCCGCGTAAATGGAAAATATTGACTGTTTCCGCGTCGAAACGCCCTGTCAGGAGATTTCAGAGATGAGTTTTTCATACATCATACGCAATTACAAGATAACTGCTGGAAACGTGTAAGACTGAATGATGTACGACTCAATTGTGGACATACAGCATTCAACTGTCTTTTCAGTTTTCCAGATTTGGGGGGGGGGGGGCACGGCAATTACTTTTAATTAATAAAGTCCAACGAGAGAGCCAGTGTGTGGACAAGGGGGTTGCGCTGACTAGGATGCTTTTAGAGCGCCTCGTTGTTGAGGCGTGGAAAAGCCTCGCGACAACCTGTTGAGATATATTGCGGGCATCGGAGGCCTTCAGTGGATACAAATATGGCAGCGCAAAAATGTACTCATATGTTCGCGTAGGACAGACACTCGATGACGTAGCATCCATTTTTCCAGACCGTAGCGTTGGTGTTTGATGGACACTTAAGCAGGGCGTGGTTTCCTCGCGCGCAGCGGAACCGCCCAGAGCATTCTGGAGCGGGACGAACGGCTTGAGTTTCCACTGTATTGAAATTGTTATTATTATTATTATTAATTTTTATATAATTCCAATTTGGCCCCCCCTCACCCCCCAATAGTTGCTGCTGTTCCACAACTATGCGGACCTCTCCTGATCACAAACATCCAATCGTTTGGCACGTTTTTTTTTTCCCCCAGGGGCTTTAACAACGTGAATTTTCTCAGATGTTTTCGTCCTTCAGCTCCTTTCACAACAAGCGTGAATGAAGGGATGTTTTTTTTTTCCCTGAATGAATTCAATAAATCAAATGGTGAAAAATGGAAGGTAGAAGAAATAGCACCCTGTCGAGAGGAGGAGGAAGCTGAGAAGACCCGACTGAAGAAGTCAAGGCTGCAGAAAATTGCAGCCCCACCAACCACCCCCGCGCCCCCCCCGCCTCAACCCTTCCGAGTCCTCCCCCTCCTCATTCAAAGCGCTTGCATGACATCCGGATTATTGACTCGAAATCTCCGCCAGGCTTGAGAAGGCAAGCACAAGGAGAAGGCGGGCAGCAGGAGGAGTGAGAGGGCGGGAGGTGGGAAAGAATGTGTGGTGATGCAAAGGCTGCAAGGCTAGAGAGAGAGAGAGAGAGAGAGAGAGAGAGAGAGAGAGCTCAAGTCAGATGAGAGATGAGGCAACATTTGTTTAACATGGTAGGGAGGGAGGAGGTAAGGGGGGGGGCGGCGTCAAGGGCACACCCGGAAGAAGAGGAACTGCATGAAACTTGCACAAACGTATTGGCACCCCTGGACACCAGTATGAAAGGAAAATGGGAAAAAAATAGGCAGCTAGCTCTATTGAAAAGTCATCAGAACATATGCCAAGTGATGTAAAGATATTTTTAAAACAAATGTATTTGGAAAAAAAAAATCTGAAAGAAAATATGATACGTATGTGTCTGTATACATGCATGTGCCTTTGAGAGGCGGGGCCTGTTATTCATCCACGTGTTGCTCCACCGTTTATCTTCGTAACACTGCCACATAGATGCAATTTGTTAGCCCGTCTATGGAGTTTCCCATTATGCGTTAGCATTAAGCTCGTGACTTTGCCTGGCTGTTAAAAAGAAAAACTGATTCTTTTTGAAGCCTCATTTTTGAAGATTGGATTGGTCTGCCAAAAGTGCTGCTTGTTGTCAAGCGAGTCGCGTTCACTGCCACCACACAGCACTCGTATCTCACATTTGCTGACTTGTGTTATACCGCGGCGCATTTCCATCCGAGAGGCTGCAATCAACATGTAGAAAATCTTGTGAACAAGTAAGATCTCTTAATAATGTCTTCTGGTGGGGAAAAGAACAATGGCTGTCAGATTTCTCAAGCGCCGCGAGAAGCGTGACCTTTACGGCTCGCCGGCGCTTCCGAAACACTTGCCCGTTTCAGCTCATTGTTTCGATGTCGGGCCTGAAATTGCGTTTCATTATTGCAGCTACGCTCGCGCCCAAAACTCTTTTACGGCAAAAAGTGGATGTTTTTCTGAAAAGTTCGCTCGGTTCTCCTGCAAGCGAATTCCGCGCCGCTCGAGTAACAGTCAGGTTGTTGTCTGTCCTGAGCTGCATGAGCAGGACAAAAAAAATAAAAATAAAAAGGACGTATGAAAATGTAATTGCTCCCCTTGGCAGCAGACTGTAGAGATGATTGTTTTACACGGAAGAGAGACAGACGCGCCACGAGGTGTTTATTTCCTCATTTCCTGTCTTATCGCTCGCGTTAATTGAGTTGTGCCGGGGTCACAAATGACACCGGCCGCCACGGCGAGCAAACATTGGACTTGTGTGACCATTATAAATCATTGATTGCGTACTTAAAAAGGGGGGAAAAAACCCCTGAAAAAAAAAGACACTGGGTATTGATCAAGGCTCAATGCCACAGCATGGGGGGGGGGGGTGCGGGGGGTGAGCCCTAACGAAAAGAAATAGTGAAGATTAACTGTAATCCAATTCTGAAAGAGCAGCAACACAACAGCTCAAACAGTAAACAATGCCGAGGATTACCGAAGCATTGTAATTGTCAAGTGCAGGTTGGCGGCGACCCTCCTGGCTCCCTATCGAGACCGCCGCCAATCTATGCCTCCCATGAGCACCGAAGGGACCTAAAGAGCCAGCGCGGGGGTCTCACCCCGCCAGCAAACCTCTTTTCACCGGCGAGGCATCCAACTTGAACAGATGCCAGGTAATACACATATATTTTGGCCATGATTTTCATAAACACCACAGCTGTATCGTGCTAAGTGGCAACAGCTGGCAGAGCGCGAGAATAAATCAGCATCACTTAATGTGATGCATCCCCTTTGTTTGGACAAAAATGAGTTGTGAAAAAAACCTGCGTTTGTTGTTGGAGGACTTCCTGTTATTTGGCGAAAAACAGATGCTGCCGTATTGAAGTTTAACGTGAGGGACTAAATAAATTGCATCTATGAACATGAGCGGGGCAGAAAAGCAGCGTGGAGGTAACGCATGATCACACATGCGCCTCATAAATCCACTCCCTGCACAAAGCTGAGAGGGTAGCTTTGATTAGAGCCACATATTAGGGAGCCCCTAAAGCAGCGCGCTTATGAAATTGCATTGTAAACTCTGCAATTTCTCCACAAAAGGAGACAAGGTAATTCTCCCGACACCGGCTGCCCATTAATTCATCATTGCGTGCTTTGTGTGTCTGATATGAACATAAGTCTCACGATCCGCTTGGCCTCCGAATTCAAACCTCTACATCGCAACTATTGTCACACACGGCGACTAATGAGGACTCGGCAGCCATCGCGGGAAGCTAAGGTCCTCCGCGGGAGTGTTTGATGGAAGATTAGGCTGGCGAGTCACGCAGGGGACGGGGGGGGCGGCACACAAAGACAATGCTCACATGGCTCCACACGCAGGAGCGCGGTTTTGGCGTCTCTGCTGGTAGCTAATGCACCAATGCAATTCGGTCCCTGGAAAAAGAAAATGAAGGACTTGTAACTTTGATGCACCATTAAGAATGCTATTGCCCAATTTGAGTGTTTTTTTTTTTAAATCATCAAATATCTCTCAAACAATGTGAACGTGTCTGCTAAATACGCTGAAACCAAATGCTGCTCAGCTGTCAATCAATTCCCACACAACCCAGGACCGGCAGTGGCTTGGGTTGTGGAACCCGCACCATCTGTGTGAAAGGCAGTCGACCGTTTGCAGTACACTCACACGACTGTCACAATAGCCTTGCTTTACAGTGGGAAACTAGCGGTGGTCCGCAGGGGTCGATACTATGCGCCCTCTACATCAACGTCAAAATGACTTGAACGTTCCAAGTAGCACAAGTATGACACTTAAGACCGTCAGTCGTTGAGACTCGAGAGAGGATAATGACTCCAGAAAATCTTGGAGACCTCTGACAATCGGGCCTTTGCCTGACTTTGACAGACAACAGGGGAGAATTGTCCCATTTGTCCCGATAATCAGTTTGCCTGCAGCCTGCTTGAGCTTCTCGCGCTAGCAGTGATCAAACGCTAGCACGTCTTGCTTCGTGACTGTGGCGCGTTTTACATCTGTGATGTGCTGCGAGCTCAGCGCAACCGAAACAACAAATCATGGCTGCAGGCGGCATCAATCAGAGAGCCATTTTAACTGCCGAAAGCTAATTAGTTTGCTGAAAACCTGTATGATCTTATTTTGCAGACTTTTCCTCAAGAGGACATAAAACCTCCGCGCCACTTTTCATGCTAACCGAGTTATAAATCGAGGCGGAGCGCTACACTGTTGCACTTTTCCTGGGCCAAAGACTCAAAAGGGCAATTTTTCACTTGGACTAATGAATATTAATTCCTGATTTTAATCCAACTTGAATCGGGAGAGCGTGCAATCCCATTGAGGCCTTGTCAATGTGTTGACACCATCGCGTTGTCACCAACTCTTGAGACGCCACATTTTCCTTCGCGCTGGCATCAGTTTCACTCCGGTTGCAAGTGCGTGGCCCAAGGTCGCATTAAATGGGATTCGCCCAAGCGCGTGGGGATGACTCCGCTCGAGACAATTAGTCCTTGTCATAGCGTCATAACGTTTGGAGCCGCCGACAGCGACCTCCGTCTGACCTCTTCTGACACGGCCGACTTCTGCTGGGCAATAGCGCACACGGTCTGGCGGCGCTGCTGATGTCGGCACATTTGTGCTGTGGGACTGGAGCCGCTTCACTGGAACTGATTAGCACTTTTATCCTGCGCCCCCATGCCGACGCCAGCTTGCATACCAATGGACCTGTCCAAGCGCGGCCGCCCAGTCCGATACATGCCCCGAGCTCAAATTAGATGAGGGGACAGCGGCGGGGGAGGCAAATATGATGCTAATATGTCATATAATACGCTTGCAGCCATTGATGAAAAATGACCGTTCCAGTTGAACCTCGTTACAACGTACCTCGAGGGACATAAGGAAATCTTGCACGTTAGAACGGTAGTTTGTTGTGACCATTTCCAATAAAATGGCCGCCAACTACGATGCATAATAGAGCATGAATATTTATAGATGTAAAAACATGAACAAATAATGCGGTATAAAGTGCCTTCTCCAGTTCAGGATGTGACGATCATCTTTCAACTTTTGGCCTCGAACTCTGCCATGATTTTGTCGCCCTTACGGATGATTGTCGAGAAATCGTCGACTTTACCAATTCGACAAGTGAGAGACAATTTCAGCCTTCACAGACAGCGAGATTTGCTTCTGTTTACCAGCCACGTTCTCAGAGCATGTGCTCTGGACTGCGCCGTGCCTCCAGAAGTACAACAATGTACGAGTCGATCAGTAGCGTTGCTAAGCAACGGAGGGGAATCCATTGCTGTTCATAAGAAAGGTTGCGGCCGAAAGTCTCCATTACAAAGGTGCTCGTTGAAAGTAAAATCGGCAAATGAAATTACGTGTCATGGGGACGTTATCGGGGTGAAAATGTAAACGGGGTACGTTGAAACGGGGTTCGACTGTACAACGTTCATCTTCATCGGCGAACCACATCCGATAAATCGGGTGCAATTGCCATCGTTGCGTCCCTGTGACATTTTAGACATTTAGGCGAGAAACGACCCAAAAAACGGACATACATGCAATCCAACTGTCACTTGTGTCACAAGACATTTTAGAAAACAAGTTGAGATCGACAAATTATTCGAACCCTTTCAGGCACAGCGGTTACTAGAGTGGACATCTATTCACAAGTTGTTTTCTCTAATATTAATTCATCTTAATGTCACCGGTGTGCATCAACCACTACAATGGACAACGGCCATTTTTTTTCCATGCCTGAAGACTAATAAAAACACTTGAGAAAAAAAATCTCGATGTAGGTTATTATTATTTGATAAATTCCCATATGGATGTTTGACACCTGTACGAGAGAGGCTTATATCGCACATTGGTGCACATCGTTACGTCGGGGAGCGCAAACTGTCCCTCTGCACCACTTTTCCCGAACGGCGGAAGATCTGGCAAGTGGCGTAGTGACATAAGGGCAACTCGCGAGACTCGGCGTGTCTTGCGACAGTCGCAAGGACGATATGAGGAAGAAGTTGGCATTCAAAGCCACGTGGACGAGCTTGCGGTGTGTCAGCCGAGAACCTCCGGAATGAGTCGCAGTCTGACGGGAGCCGATAAGAGACCATCGGCCGAGGAGCTGCTTTTCAATCACACGCAGACGCGAGGCTGCATCCACACACACAAATTGCGAAAAAAAAAAAAATTCCGGGGATGTTTTTTTTTTTTTTTTTTTTTAACATCTACTTGCATGTAAGCCGGTCAGCAAGTAAAAAGGCCTGGCTGAACGTTCCATTTTCTACTCAAAGACAATGACTTACACTTTGCCGTTTGCGTTTGTGTGAGATTTTCGGGAGCGTCTGTTTCACGGTGAACATTTTGCCAAATCAATTACTCACGTTGGCAAAAAACTAAATGTTGCCGCGTCAAAACTTTTCCAATTTCCTGCCCAGTCGATTCGCCAGACGTCTCCGCCGAAAGACGTTGACGCGATTCTCAATTAAATGGGAGCCAACGGTACACTCACGCTTGGATTTGTTGCAAACCGAGACTCGCACTCACGCGCCCCAAAACGTTTTTTTTTTGTAAGGTTCGAAAGTTATGAGTGATGGAACAAACAAAAAAAAACCCTGACGCGCTGTGTAAACAGTTTTTAAAATGAAGCAGAAATAAATCTGCGTGCTCTTTCCTTAGTGGCTGACCAGTTCTTGCTACGCTGATGAGTTACTTACAGCGATCATTTTTCACAAAACGGGCTTGCTCAAATGTAACTAAGCTAAGTACGTGCGCTTACTGTCAAAAAACAAAAAACATCAATACAAATACGACCATATTTGGACATAGAGGACGAGGTTTCTGCCCAGCAGTGACGGAATGTTGGAAACGCGTTTGCCTTGCTTGGACTGTCGAAAATTAACTGATTCGGAACATTTACACATAACAAAACAAAAAAAGTTGTTTTCGATTATTGCACACATTTTTAGGAGTATTTAGCATTTAATGACTGAATAGTAAAATCGGTCACACTGCACAATGACTGGCCTTACAATATACAAAAACACAAGATGATCATCATCATCTGGGGCACTTCCCAATCAATATTTATACAATAACATGACAAAAATATTTGTATTTTTTAATTATATTTAATATTTTATTTATATTATATATTATATTATATTATTGTATAGTATATTTAATACATATTTAATATTTTGAAAATCAATTAATCCCAGAAAATAAAAAACTCATGAGGAGTGTGGTCTCTTTTTCAAACGTGATCTGGCCATCAAGATTTGCGGGCATCCCAACATGCCCTTAATCGTAACCAAAGAAATGATGTCAAGTCACAGGTGATGCTGATGATGGAAGTTTCAATCGCGTCGTCTAGTGCGACTGATTCTGAAGGCAAATGATTGCCATGGCAACACAGAAGGCTAAAATCCGATTGGACCAAAAAAAAAAACGTCTAACATGGGCATATCACTCGAATCAGCATAGAGAAACTCCACAAAAAAAGGTGTTGGAAATGCATTCTTTCCTGTCACTCACAGGCCAATTTCCCTTTGACGGGTTTGGTCTGTTTGCCTCGTGTCAGGACCATGAACTTTGGGGGGCGCCAACAAGTACTCTGCTTACTGTGCAGTAACGACCCACTACGTCGTATACAGGCAAGCCCTCTCAGACGCAAGTGTAAATAGACGAGGGCTGAGCACCGAGTGGAGGCTTTTGTCCTATGTGAGTGCGTGCGCGCGCGTACGGCAATATCTCACCTCACAAACACCCCCCCCCCCCTCCTCTTTGCCCGCCACCGCTGGAAACAAAGAGCGAGGACTGTTACATGTCGGCGCAATCCGCCACCATCTGGGAGAGCCAACTCAGGAGCTGTGTGAGAGGAAAAGGGAAGAACACATTGCTGTTGAGGAGGAGGTGAAGAGGGGGGAAAAAAACCATGGCCAGGTGGGGGGATGGGAGGGGGGTGATGTAAATGGCAGGATAGCGATCAGCTCTGGGCGGCGCAGATGAAAAGACGGGTGCAGCCGTACTCGCTATATGAAAGCTGCGCACGCTACATTATGCATGCGACAGTGGCTCGCCCGCGCCGCAAATTTGATGAGAGTTTCATCGGGGGCTGACGCAACATCCGGCGAGGCAAAAAAAAAATGTTACACAGTTTGGGATCATTTCCCTGGGGACTTCTTTGTTTTGGTGCTGCCGTCACACACAGACACAAAAATGCCAAACGGGAATTGGCAATAAATACAAAAACTTCCATTAACTGCTAATTGACACACACGGAGTGACAACGCAGACAACATTACTTGCAGGCATTCTCCCGCTGTTCTCTGAGTACAGCTACAATGGCTGGAGTTTAGTTGGGGACCTAGTCCGCCTCTTTTTGCCGTTTTCTACGTGGCATGTCTTCCAGCTGAACATTGAAGGTGCACACGTTTTAAAACCAAACAATGCTGCCTTCAAAACAGACCCAGCTTGCTGGTAACTTATAATGCAAAACGCCTTGGACATGCTAACAGTCTACGGATTATTGCGCACTGAGCGCTCCAAGCAATGGGTATTTGAACACAAATGGTGGAGCAACACGTGTCGACAGATATAACATTCACAGTCAGATATTCTTTATCTTCTAGAGCAGGGGTCTCAAACTAATTTCACATTGTGGGCCACATACGGACTCGGTAGATGTCAAGTGGGCCGAAACATTCACATGATACCATACAATCCAATCCAATACTGTGCTATGAATCATCAAAATCTCATCTCTTTCCTTTGTTTTGGTCTCAAGAAGCATTGATTGGCGCTTTCATATCATTTGCTGCGTTGGGTCTATCTCGGTGACAGACTGAGACTGCTGTTTTCTTCCCCGATCAAAACAATGTTGTCTTCTATTGTGATCAAAACTGTGTGCCCCCTAGTGGATAATCCAGGAATTGCATTTTATTTAAAATATTCATTCTGTGTCTTTAATGCATTTTTTCCCACTTTTAGATTATCCCGCGGGCCGGCTCGAACCTCCCTGGGGTCCGGTTCCGGCCCGCGGGCCGTATATTTGACACCCCTGTTCTAGAGGGAATGGTTGATATTAGAATATTTTACTTGATAGTAATAGAAGTCTACTCATCTGTGTCTGGATGATTGCATTATTTTGCCACCCAGTCGCAAAAGCAGGAAAACCAGAAAGATGATTACATTCGGTTTAATTGGGTCATGAGTCAGTTTTTCTTTTCTTATCGAAAAACACACTGCAAACATTTCATTGCTTTTCTTTTGGGGCATGGGGGTGTGAATGGATATATGGCAGTTGCATTTGATACAAGTGCAAAAAAATTCAACTTGTATCTCAAGGAAACATTGCATCACCCATTAATTGCGACTGAAAACCTGAGACATGACGGATTGACTTTTTAGAGTTTTTGCTCTGGCTTTTCAATTTCATATTTTTTTTTTGCTCATATAAACTGTGCCCTGGCTCCACAAAGGCTGGCAAAGCTTCACAAATTGACCTGTAAGTTATGTTGTGCTCATTCGGCGGTGACCTCCTCGAGCGCAAGCTTGTAGAACAACACAACTTGTCTGTCGCCGTTTGTCGACTGAACGGACCTCTGCTCACACTCGTCAAGAATTTCCACAGCTATGCGACACACGCACGCGCGCAAACGGCGCACCCGCCACAGGAACAACCACCTCCAGCGGCCACACGGTCGCGCGCGCCTCCGATTGGAAGGTGTCGCTGAATGGCGATTCCCACCCACGCTCCCCATTGGCTGATCGAGAGGAGGGGGCGGGGCCTCAGCGAGCTCCATAAAGGCGGCGAACGCCGGAGGAGCTCAAGTGTCGGCAGGCTCGGACTCCATCCGCGGAACGGTGCGGCGCGAGAGCGGAAGAGGAGCGAGGACGCGCGCTCATGGAAGTGAAGGATATTTAAGCACCTGCCTGGGGGGCGCACAGGTATTCTCTCTTTTGGGGGCTTTGCGTGCGTTAAAAAGGGTCGCGCGTCAGCTTTCGTGCGTTCCATCGGGGGGAGCTGGCGTTGGCAAGTGCCAGTCGAGCGCCTTTGTTGACGCAGCGCCCGTGCGTAAAATGTGCGCACTGGCGTGTTTTGGTGACGCCTCTCTGCTTGTCCCTCCCATGCAGACACCGCAGTCCATGCCTCTGCCTTGCCGGGTCCTTGATGGGAAACCAACTGGACCGGATCACCCACCTCAACTACAGCGAGCTGCCCACGGGGGATCCGTCCGGGCTGGAGAAGGACGAGCTGCGTGTCGGCGTCGCCTACTTCTTCTCCGACGACGAGGAGGAGGCGGCGGACGAGCGCACGCCGTCGTCCGACTGCGGCTTCGGCAAGGAGCTGAGCCCGGCCGACGAGGACGGGGGACCGGAGGGCCCCTTCTCGCTGAGCGAGGTGGAGTACTCGGCGTTCCGCGCGCACGAGTGCATCTTCTCCAAGCTGCGCGAGAACGAGGACCTGGACGTGTACGCGGCCACAACTTTGCTGGGCGTGTGCAAGCCGGGCGACTTGCTGGAGCTGGTGGCGGCCGCGCAGCCGCCGCACTGGGCCGTGTGCGAGCACGACGGCCGAGTCATCCACCTGCACAAGGGCGAGATCCGGCGGGACGCCTTGCTTGAGGTGTGCAACGGCCGCCGCGGCAGGATCGCCAACGGCCGCTACCGCTACCGGCCGCTGCCCGCCGACCTGGTGGTGCAGAACGCGGCGGGCCACGTGGGCCTGCGCAGCGACGAGATTTGCTGGACCAACTCGGAAAGTTTCGCCGCCTGGTGCCGCTTCGGCAAGCGCGAGTTCAAGGCCGGCGGCGAGGCGCACTCGGCCGAACAGCAGTACTTGCTCAAGGTGCGCCTGGCCGGCAGCGGCGTGCACACGCTGGTTTTTCGCAGCCTGGAGGACTTGATCCGCGAGCGGCGGCGGGTGGACGCCAGCGGGATCCTCGAGGAGCTCTCCCTGGTCGGCGGCGGGGGCAAGGAGTGATCGGGGGGGCGTGGGGCTACTGTTCAATCTCCCCCCGTCCTGCCGACCTGTTGGTTTTGGACATGGCCGTGATGTATTTCAAGACCGCAGACGCTGTGCCGTTGTGGAATGTGGAACCGCGAATACGAGACAAGCCGCCCCCCCCCCCCCCCCCGTTCTCCTCTCATGACTGGGCATGCCCCCCCCCCAAGCTGCATTTTTTGGGGGGGGCGGTGAAGGGGAGGGGGGTCCCCCTCCTATTTTCAAGCGTTAAAAGGTCCCTTCCTGGTCACACATAAGCTGCCGAACGGCAGAAAAACAAACAAGCATTTTCGGCTTGTTCGAAAGCGCCCCTCTTCTTTGCCATACGAGGACAATATACTTGACTCTCAAACCACAGCCATCTTGCTAAAAAAAAAAATGTATTCCTTTATTTTTGTATTTGCGTTGAGTGGATTTTTGACCCTGATCTTGTTCTTTTCCCCCCTTGTCCTTTTTTGATTCAAATAAATGGAGGTTGAAATATGAAAACAAGCGCTTGTTCTAGCAGGTGTTATTAGGTTTGTGCACACGCGCACACACACACTGCAGTTGTTACTCACCGTCTGAATTATTCATGCACTGCTGACCTGCCTGGGGCCTGATCGACTTCATATATCTGGCCGTATTTGAAACGCCAGGAAATGGTCATCTGTGCTGGGTATGCAAAAGCCTCCATGGGGAATAAAAAAAAAATTCATGGGGAGTTTAAGCAGGTGCATAGCTTGACGGAGGATGAAAGGTCCGTTCTGGTCCCCCGTCAGCAGAGACCGGGATGTGTTTTAGCCAACTTGTCGTTTTCGGGGTCTGTCTTGGAATGCAGGCTTCCCACATGTTTTTCACACGCTTGCATGGCTACTCCGGTTTGCTCACACATCCCAAGAGCATGCATGTCAGGTGCTAATTGATGACTAGCTACAAGATTAGCCAAAAATGAAAGTGAGATTGAAAGCAGCTCATTCTCCAGTACGAGTTCGAAAACACAAAAATTACATCAAAAATATCAAAACTAGATTTTTGAAGTGTGTTCCAGACACGGTTGAATAATGTGGACGGCTCGTTTCCGCCGGTGTTTACGCGCGCGGCGGCGCCTCAAGCGGTTTCGGCGGCAGCCAACGAGCTCCTGATGCAGGAGTACGTCGGCCCGCGCTTTTGTCTGCCGATGCTCGGCCACGTGTCGATCCAATCGGAGGTCGCTAGGGTCCTTGGTGGTCTTTGCGATTACATTCTCTTGCCTAAAATGGGCTGCGCATGCATACGGAGCATTTTGTAATCCTATTCTGATCCAGGTCAGCAAAATGCCGACTGTCTAATGTCTCAAAGTTTATCCTGAGTGATGACCCCGTAGTGTGCGCGCGTGTCTAAAGTGAGAATGGTGAGTTTTCTGCTCAGGAAACAGACGTGTGCTCATCTAACCACTAACAGAAGCACTGACCTACATTTACAATTCTAATTGAATTGTATTCATTTATTCCCAAGAGTCGATTCTCTTCATCTCTCTTGGCTGCATTGGTTCCAGTGCATGTACGTCAGAATCTTTTTGTTTGTTTTTTCTCCCAATCAGATTTCAGCCTTTGCATGCCAAACTGCCTTCAGAGGTGGCAGTGCTATCTCATGCCACTTCAACTCAAACAGCAATGGGACTGTTTCTTTAACCAATCAGATTCCAAATTTGTATCATTAGTCTGAGCAAAACTTGCTCCTCGGTTCTTAGATTGTTTGCTGTGTAGTCAGGAATGCCAAAACTGCCTGGGATTACACTACAGAAGTGGCAGCTTTCCACAGGGCTCAACGATAGGTCCACTCGACATCTGTCGAAAATGACTTTGTAAGTTACAATCAGGAAGCTAGATAAAATATGTGGCTAGTTATGGTCCGTCACAACAGCAAACATTTCGAACGTAAAAACATCAAAAAGGTTACTTGTAGTTTGGACTACTCTATTTTTATTCATCTGCTCTATTCTAAAACGGCTAAATTGTTGTGAACAGGTCAGAAAGTCTCGAGACTTGCTTGTGGCTGTTTTGGTTCATCATCATTGCATTAAATCATGGCTGGCTCAGGTGTGCGCACGTCACCCCCTCCCCCCATCCCCTGCTGCCTCCTGCCCTTGAGAGTTAGCAAAATGAGGCCAGTGGGGCGGTTGATGTTGCGAGGAAGATTTACGTGTGTGTTGACGCGAGTGGCCATATGTGCGCATGAGCCCGTGGAAGCCTGCGAAGCAACAAGCTCCAAGATTGAGCGGCTTGATTTGCTTGGGCCATATGTTGCCCGCATCTTTATTCATGAGGGGCTGCCTCACATTTGATTTTTTTGGTCAGCTATCGGCGGAAGGTAAACGCTGTTGTTATACTATATATCCACTGAGGGGCTTTTTGCGCAAACCCTTCGCAGTTGTGTATGCCCGACAGCTACTCGTGTAAGACAAACACAAACAACCTCCGCCTTTTCTGATTGTGCTCACACTAACATTGTAATACTTCAAACTCAAGACCACATTTTGAAGGTCTTGTCGCAGAGACTGGCACCAATGTGGTAAAACAACAAATACCTTCAAATTCACATCGAACTAGCTTTGCAGAGGATAAAGAGTATATACTTGTGCATAGTGGTTGTCCGTCTACAGGTCGCTGCAGCACCGTTTGTGTTCAAATACCCATTTCTTAAAGCTTGCAGTTCATTTTTACTCGCAAGTCAAAGAGAAAAATCATTCGAATGACTGCTCGTATCGCCGCAAACTGGGAAGTCTGGTGATTGAGCACGAGTGTTTTGAGCGTACGTGTTGTCTCCCCTTCCCTCCATTTTTTTCGCATCATCCTCTGGAACAAAGCCAGCAAAGTCTACAATGAAAAAAATGTATTTGGCGAAATAAATATTTGCTAGTGGTAGTTGACAGTTGGGTTCCAGTTGACGGATAGAAACGTCGGTGGAAGTTAACAATTAAAAAGAATAGCACTGTTTAAACCGTATGTAAACAAATTCATTGGTTTTATAAGGTTTATGAACTGTGCGTCCTGCAGTCCTTACATTTTCGATCCATACCCCCCCCCCCAACAACGTCAATTGAGTGGAGGTGTATCCGAAACGATGATGGTTATCACTTTGCTGAAATGATTGCTTCTCACTGTGCTGCCGTGCAAAGTTTTTACCAATCAAAAGTTTTCCCCGCAAAAGCCTTTTCGGTCATCGGCAAAGGTGATGAAACTAAAGGCGAGGATTGCACGTTGGCATATCAATTTTTGATTTGATGGGAAGCCTAAGTCCCTGCAGTTCTGCGCTGCCTCGTACCTCCGAGTCTCTCTGGCGCGAGGACGGCGGGTGGCGTCTTCCAAAAAGGTCAGCGACGCGTCACTGCTGACCGCTCGGCACGTCAGAGGTAAAGCGGCGGCCATTGCCCATTGGCAAATCCCCTACCTTGAAGAAATAAACGTGCAGTCTTTGGAAATGAGAAAAATGAGAATCCGCTGCGAGCCAACTTTGATATTTTCAAGACGGGTTGTGGGATGAATTCAGATCAAACACTGTACGGGTTGTTTCATGACGTCTCTCGACAGCATGAAGACACACAATGTCAGTTGGGCGGAGGTGTAAGGTTTGAATTGAAGAGCCTGTCAAGGGAATTCAGAGATATGGTTTTGAATGTACACGATTGAAGATAACAGCTGAAAAGAGTGAGAACTGTCTAGCATTTCACTTTGCAATAAACAGTTTTCACCATTTCAGGTTTCTTGATTTAGGTGGAGGGGGCGTGGCTAAAACGGTGCCTGATGACACACTGGATTGACATTTGAGTGGGGCGGGGTTTCAGTGAATTCAGCGGCCACGCCGGCTGGCGTTCAAAAGCGTAAAGGACGGATCGATTTGTCACCATTTTGAAGCATAATTTTCTACACGTGGCAATTTTGTTGACAATTTCAAACATGGCAGAGTTGAAACCAGCACTCTGTCATGGGTCAAAGACACATTTATATTCACTCAGCGGATTTTGAAGTCCCAGCAGTGCGAGTCGATCGACGGAAAGTCAACGACTTTCGACTGAGGCCCTCTACCTGTACAAACGGACTGACTGACTGGCCTTCAGAGTGCGTGACAAACCCGTCTCGACTGTCAAAACAAATCGAAAGGATGCTTCCACCGTCTGTCGGCTTGGTATGCTAATGACAAAAACAACGTTAACAACAAAGCAGCTTGCTGGATCCTCAAAGGAAGAGACACGGGCTCATGTCGACATCACCGCATGAATAATACAATTACATCTCCCACTGAGTGCGTCTGTACAGACCATAAAGTATAACAATGGCTATTTTTGCTAATTGTTTTCCTTATTTAATGGGCTTAGTGTCGTTTGACTAGATGTGCATGTATTATGTCCCTTTTAGGGGGTCCTCCGTTGACAAAGGCACGACATGCGAGGATTCAAGGTGACACAATGAACTAGTTTGTGCACTGGTGAAGGCCATGTTTAAAGCTTTCATGTGATTGGTTTACATCTATGGTCTAGAGGTGTTTTTCCATATAGATATTTTCTGATGTGACTTTGATACTACATCAGCAAGTTCGGGTTACGTTGCCTCGGTAGGAACAGACCTCCGTTCCTAAGCCGAAGACACCCTTCACCACAGAGGCTATCTACTAAATCCAGATTTCAACAGTATACTCAACAATGTTGAAATGGTCCGGCACTACCATAGAACAGTATGGGTGTTCCACAAGGCTCCCTACTAAGTCCACAGATTTGTACAGCATTCTCCGCATCAATGTCAACATTACTTGGTGTTCCAGTAGGTAAGTATAGCAATATATGCTAGATAACGGCAGTCCCCTCAGATTATGTTCCCAGAGTGAACAAGAACACGTCTGTTATTCATTTGATCGTTTTAGATGCCCCTTATTACCATAGGAACGGAACTCCGACACAAAGCGAGGGCACCTCTTATTAAGATCGCTGTCGCGTTTTAACTCAGACTTAACAATGGCGATTAGTTGAAGAGGAGGAGGCGGGGCTAAGATGTGTGCCGTCATAGGTTCGTCCACTTCACCGGCCTGACACTTTAACGTGTGTGGTCCAAATCCTTCCCTGCACTTTCTTACTAAGCGAGCTCTCAGTCAGTAGGTGCGGCACAATCACATTATGATTAATAGGAATGCCCGAGCATGGCCGCGCCATCACCTTGCTGTGGCTTTAACCCTTCTTAAGGAATCATGGGGGATAAAAAGGTTACTGGGGGGAGGGGGGAAAAATCACGGTGAGCAATTCTGAACCTCCTCACTGGTAAAATGTCACGCAAGGGCCCCTTACTTTTCATACACTTCCAGTGCATTTTTTTCCCATATCGCCCCCCCCCCCCCCAACCCTAAAAATGCACTGGAAGTCATGCTTTAATAATATGTCTCATTTTAAGATCCTTGATATTTACCTCATGGTACAAATTCTTCTCAGGCCAGAACGCCAAGTACTTGTAAGAAAAAAAAAAAAAGCTAATGGAAAGAAAAAGAAAATACGTTTGACAGCCAGTGTTGTGGCCTGGATGGCTCCTTCAGAGCCGAGCTTAAAAGTACGCAGCTCATCCCTGCGGCGTGGCCTTGCATATTTACAACAGCTCCCGTCAAGCACAATACTGCTCCCAACACGTGCGAGGTAGGGCTAAGCCATAAAACATCTCTTGGAGGGAGGGTGGGCGGATAAATTATTAGAAAAGGTGTAAAGCAACCGTCACACACCATGTTCAGATAATGGGGGGGAAACATTTTAGTTGGGGAATATACAGTTGAACCTTTGAGGTTAAACAATCTTTTGCGTGACGCTGGTTTACAGGTTCCGTTTCTAATTCCAAAACAGGCATTTGAGAGTATTTTGACCGATTTTTTAACACCCTCACAAAACTGTTCTGCGACAACATAACCATAGAATGGAAATTGATACTAGCGGTGTTCTACAGAGATCTATACGAGGCCCACATCTTTTTACAGTTCACTCCTCAAAAAAAAACGATCACCATGAATTGCAAATAAAGTTGTACAGAGCATGAGTAGTGGAATTCACTCCGAGTGTGCTGTAATTATTTATCCTTTCAGTGTTAGAAGAGTTTTTGGAGCTAGGAGCCTTTGGCTGGTCGATATGTTGCTTTGTGGTTTCGTAAATTGAGCTACAAGTTGGATCACAGAACAATTCAAACTCGTAAGTCAAGGTACCACAGTAATAACGTTATACATTTCCATGTGTGGCTTTAAATCAGCCATACAGGAAAATTTATTTCACTGTTGAGCCTACCATCTTCATAAACAAAACAAGCAATACACTGCTGATGTTTATCTACGTTGAGCAGCGAGCACGCGGTCGGTTCATAATGATGCGCAGGTTGATGTGTATTGACAACGCGAGCATGCACGCTCTTGTGTGTAATTGCCACCGAAGTGGTGTTTGTGGAACAAGCGCAATCATAAACGAGCACGCGTGCCAGTGAGAGAGAATGGCATAATCCGGCAGTAATGGAATATGAAGCCGAGCAGAAAATTGTGGGAAAAAAAAAAAAAAAAAGACTCCTAGGATGGCCGTCGGCAGTGATGAAATAAAAGCCCGGGAGTACAATATGTGGAAGGTATAAAGGCTAATTAATGCCCATCGTGGCAAAAATTCTTTCTAATCGTCAAAAAAAAAAAAAAAAATGCAGCGAGTACATCCGAGTCTTTGGATGGATGACCTTCTGCTTTGCGTTATGTTCACTGTATCAAATGACTAACTTCAGCCCTGACAAAATGACCACAGAGGCGACGCAGAGGAGAAATTTCAAGGTAGCGAGGCAAGTAACATATTTTGCAAATGACTTCAGAAAGCTCAATTTAGCCGTAAAATACAAACTGAGTGAGCTTTGCTGCGAATAGCGATGACTTGAAGGTATAAATCCAAACAGTGGTGCTGCAAAAAAAAAAAAAAAAAAAACAAGGTTGGAAACAACAATCATAATGGAAACGGCATGACATGCACAGTTGGCATTTTTAGCTTCAGCCGCAAAAGTTATTTATGAAACTGTCATTTGGATAAGGACCTTTCAGAGAAGCCAAGACTGGTTTCATTCGAAATGAATTTCCGCCGTGCTCCGAACGTGACAGCAACCTTCACTTGTACAACCATTCCAAGGATAACGTACACTTTTACTCCCGCTTCGCAAGACACACAATTGGCCTCTCTGTGCCGAATCAGCAGATTGCCCATTTATCCGCCTTTGCCTTTTGCATAGAAGCCAGCCAAGTCGGACATTACTCAAATTCATCATTCCTGGTCAAAATGACAAAACGGCCAGATTTCGTCCGCAGTCAAGCTTCATGCTTGCTGGATGGGCACATTCTGATACTGCATCAGCATACAAATTACAGTGAAACCTCGCTATTAGTGGGGGCTTGGGAGCAAGCTCCGACAGCGTCATCATCGATAATTAATAGACGGCCCGAAAAGGACACGCGATGGTTGGAGGTGGCCAACTCTTTTGACTGACACAGAAGCCCTTTCTTGGAACGCTATTGACAATCAAAACACACGCACACACAAAATAGTGTGCAGTCTTTCCTTAGCATTTCACAAGTGATGTGTAACGGGTTCAAAAGAGGGTAAGTTGGATTCCACAATGCAAACTTTTATAAACAAGTCAAAGCAATAACCATCTCGGTCTGTGGCTACCGGGCAATTTTGCCGCACCACATGAGGCCTCCTCTTCTCATAGTTAGACTTGCCGGAGCAAACAGAATTGAATCAGGATGGAACATTGAGCACAACAGCAGCCGAACGTGATCGCTCTCTGACCCAGGCCGTGACCGGTAGACTTTGTCAGCCCGGACGTCATGGCCTCAGATCGTTCGTCCACGTGGCGGCACATCCAACCTTCAGCGTGTGAATCAAAAAGTTTAGCAAAAGGATTATTCGCCGCCATCTGGCAGCAGCGGCAGGGGCGGCCGCTCTTTCTCCTTTAATGGCAGACACAATTCGTAGCCTCCCTGCGGGGTTGCAGCCTGCTCGACAGTCCTTCAGCAGTGTGTGGTGGAGCATAGCTAAAGCCTTATTCTGACGCCCAGTCGGCAGTGAGTAGAGGCAGTGAAATATTGATGCAAAATGTCAGATTCCAGGGAGAGAAGGGGAGGAAATAAAAAAATTATTTCTACATTAGCATTGAAGGGCACATACAGAGCAGCTCTATGCAAAGAACGTTTGATGCAACTAGTTACAACGTCCATCAAGTTGGCCGAAAAATTTTGAGGTTAATCGTATTAGAGCCGTCTCTATCTGCACAGATCACATTTTATGTTGTCGATTTTCAGCATGTATTCTTTCTCCTCCCCAAAGAACGCGTACGGCAGCCGTGATGGCCCAGACCGGTGTGGCAGTAATACACGACAGTATTTATTGTTTCAAATTTAATAGCTCAGAATATACAACTCCAACAACCAGGAGTAACAAGCATAGAAGGATACAATCATCAGAAGGTGCACATGCCACCAAAGGATAACCAGAAATACACCGGCCATTCGGGTAATTTTCCCCCGAAATTCCCATCAGCCAGCACGCCCCTGTGGCTGAGTACTGTTACATTGTCTGTCTACATGTGTTGCTACCCCAATTGTTTCCAAATTCCTGTTGCTTCAATGGTTTTTAAAAAAAGCAACTGCCGATAATTGTTAGCACGTCAATTATGTGTTAGCATTAATCTCGAGGCTTGTTCTCAAAGCAACGTCGTTTGGTTGTTTTAAATAATCACAAATTTTTCAAGGTGTAAAATTACACCCGAAATCATCAACAAGACAATACATTTGTCTAATTGATATGAGATTCATTACCAATACCCAAGCTGCCTTTCAGTCCGCATTTCAATTAATTCAATTACGTTAGGAAAAGGAAAACATGTTTTTTTTTCATGTATTTGCATCAGCTGACATCCAACCCTTACGTCGTCTTCCAGTAATGAAATAATCCGCTGCGAGGCCTGAAGTGGTCCAGGGATCACGCAATAACCACACAAACCTTTACAGACGTGAAATTCCGACTTTCAAATGGAAAGCCTGGAGGCAATTATAAAATGCTAATGGTGGAACGTTCAGGGACGGGGGTCTTATCAGAACGCTGGAGTGTGTTTGGCCTGCTTATTTATTTATCTTACCTTATTTTGTTGACGCTGTGAGCGGTGCACTCCCCGTGGTGGACTTAATGAAGGATCATGTCGTGGGCCTCAGCTGTTAAGAGGCAGAGAGACAACAAAATTCAACACCACTTAACCCCCCTGAGAGGCGGACGGCTCATCAAGCTCGTCAATGAACGAATGATTTTCGGCGAAGCGGAGGTCACGGAGTCATTGTGGCGCAAATCCAGGCCAGCTGCGGTTTAATTGTGGCCGAGCAATGGGGTTTGGCTTTTCACTGGAGAGCCATCAAAAGGGACGACAGGGAGGCGGATGGAACGCAAACGGCGCGTCACAGAGGTGCAATTAACGGGCTGGTTAGCATGTAAGCGTTGGCAGATGTGAGCGTGGGCACTTCTCCTTGTGTCTTCTCATTACCACGCTTTCGACATAGTCAGTACAACCTACCCAAAAAATCCCCGAAAGGCAGACTGCAGAGTCGTCACTCACCATTCGAGTTTTTCTGTAGGAAAAAAATTATGGTGTCTTGACTAACAAGTTTATTTTGTTTACTGATTTTTGCCCAACAGCCACAAATCCGTTATTTAAGGGAAATTAAATCGTTGGCGATATTTACATTTAAAACGCGAGCACGGCTGCGCAGCTAATCAAGCGGTTAGTCATCTCGTAGTTGGACGAGGAACACTTGCGATCCTGATCATTTGCATCAGGTGTGTTGCAGCAGAGAGACAGAAAACAGTTTGGACACCCCTGATTTGGAGTTTCCAAACAACCTACCATGCATGTTTTGGAACGTGAGAGGAAAGTCACGCAGGCAGGGGGAGCCGTGAAACCTGTTTGTTGAAAACTCGGACAACACGTCTTCCATAACTTAATGAGTAACTGCGACCGTGATGACCATTTTGGCCATGAACATGCCAGCCTGATTGCGAGTGTAAATTGAGGGGTTCGTTGTTTTTCAGTGGATGGCTCTTCTTTACGAATGGCAAAAGGAGAGATGGAATCCTTTAATGTTCATTAAAAGGAGAAAGAAAAAAAAAACGTCTGCACCTCCGAACGGATGAAGAGAACACAACCCCCTTTCACTCACGAAAACACTTCCTGCTTCTCTTTAGCCAATCAGACGCAAGCAACATAATGTTTTAGCAATTATTAAACAGAATATAATTTAGATAATTATAACATAAAAGAATATAATGCTCAAATATAAAATGAAAATAATAATTTAACATAAGCTTACACGAGTATTGTTATACAGTACTGTCTGACGACTTCATCACTGCGTATTGGCGATAATAAATTTAAATCAAAGAAATGCCAATCCCGTGTGAATGTTATGAACAAGGTCGTTTCTTGGTGGGGGAAAAAAATCTTGGTAAATGTGTAAAGTTGAGGGGTTCGTAGTTTTGTACTGGATAGCTCTACTTTAAGAATTGGCAAAAGGAGAGATGGAATCCTTTGAAGGCATCTTTTTTTATTTTCAAACGTCCGCACCTCCGAACGAACGAGAACACACCTTTTTTTCCGGTAACTCAAACACTTTCTTGGTTTCCTTCAGCCAATCAGACAATATCAACATAAACTTGCTGAAGCAATTATTAAACGGAATATAACCTAAGTAACTGTAACACAAAAGAATATAATGCTCAAATATAAAATGAAAATAATTAATAATTTAACAAGTTTACAAATGTTACGCCTTTAGAAATGTGAGAAACGTCATGGTGACGTCACAATGTCGACCCAAAAGTGGTGCCCCCCCAAAAAAAACGATTAACTCACAATTGGGGGTTGAAACAGCAGCACAGATTGACGTTCAAAACCAGGCGCCCCTGATTTACTTTTTGGAGATTGTGTAGGAAAATCCGCAAAAGCTTGCGCATTTGTCGAAAAACTTGGGGGCAAAGAAAGCAAACGAGTGGAAGCAATTTCCAGCGAGCTAATCAGACGCAGGTGAGGTGAGGGAGGAAGTAAAGTCTATATTCAACCAGTGTGCAAAGCGCCGACGCATTGAATAATCCCGAAGTGGAGCTTGGCTCATCCATCAAATCGGAGTGTTTTTGTTGACGTATCGCAGCAGGCGAGCGCGTCGGCGCGAAATTGTCGCTGACATTTGAGGAAGTGCGCGGTGGCTCGGTCGGGGGAAGAGTAGAAGAACGGCCTTGTCACGCCAAACCCTTTTAATGGCTTCTCTTTGTGTGCCTTAAAAGCCACTTGACATTTCCCATCAGGATCCCGGCCACCCCGCGTGCGTGTTTGGAAAGTTCTCAAATATTACTTTGGGCTTTTACACGATACCCTTTTCCGAGAAAGACAACCCATGTGCTGACTCCAATCTGCACAAAGTGAATGAAGCTCCCCATCTTTACGAAGCAGGTCTTTGAAAATTCTATTGAGAAGCCTTCTTCTGTCAGACAGCTCCTCTGTCCACTGAGACTTGTTGCTGCCCCCAAAATACACCATTATTTTTTGTTTTTAATAAAGAAAAACAGCACAGTATTGTAGGAAAATAAATACATGTGTGCCTTTTTTGCATTGTCTTGTGAGCAACAACAACAACCACAAAAAAGAGCTACAAAGAGAACTTTGTGTATTTAAAACAACCATGTAGCTTAGTGTTTCGGAGTGCTAACTGAATGCTTACGTGAAACGGCATCTATGTTGCTATTTACACACACAAACTGCAAAAACACATGAGACTATAACAGTACTAACAGCCTTACATATGCAAAATAACTAATAGTGCTGTACTGATGAGCGGAGAGGAGCTGAGATGACATCTGTTGGTGACGGAGCAAGCATGAAAGAGAGCGGTTGGAAGGCACTTTATTTCTATATCCCACACAAGGCAACTCAATGTGCTTCACACTGACACAACACCTACGAGCATTTACGAACACAACAGTTAGCGATATTCAGACGCAAAGCAGAGAAAACAGGTAGCTTGTGAAAATTACCAAAATGACATTGAGACCGTTTAAACACATGAACAGAAAAAGCAACAAAAACATTTCAAGGTAAAGAAATAAAACTAGGTTTCTAAAAATGGTTTAATATTTATAAGCGGATTAGAAAATGGATGGATTCAGAATTGTTTTTAGGACCTTAATAAAAGCAACATTTTTAACCTGGATTTTAAAGCACCGACACTCGGGGCTGACTTCACTTCTGTTGGCAGCTTATTCCATTTGTGTGCAACAACACAGCGATGCATGCAGATTCACCGTGTTTATTTTGAACTTTGGCATCCACAAATTGACCCAAATCTGCAGATGCCAGAGCCTCACAGGGTTGATATTGCATCAGCATTTCTTGAATATGGTCAGGACCCAAAGCCATTCAGTGATTTATCGACATGTAGCAGAATGTTAAAATATATTCTACATCTATTTGTGAGCCAGTGTTAAGTCTTTCGGACAGGAGAAAAAGGCTCTGATCTCTTTCTTGTGGTCTTGCCGCCATTTTGTGTATGTACAATTAATGAATCTGTGGCTTAGTCAGCTGTTTTGTGCAAAGTTAGCATGCTATGCTAGCTCAGCGAGTGCTCCGATTTCTAGCCGTGTGTGTAGGGCTCGTACTGTGTCCGTCAACATTTATGTAACCCGGTGGATGTGCTTAATGCAGCTGATCAATGTAACTCATTAAATCATTTGTCATCTAATTATGTTCATTTCAAAATAAACAGTTATTTTAATTAATTTGAGCCAACAGATGACATTTACAAAGAAAACCGAGTAATGTGTCCCAATCCATTTGTCCAGATGAAGACAAGCCGGAGTGGATAGAAAAGAAGCAAGGAGAAGGTCAAAACGTGCTCATTGTTGACTCAATGGATCAGGTGGAGTGAAGTGAGTTTTTTGGCATGCGTGCACACGTACACCCCGCCCCCTCCCACCGCCACGAAGGCCTTTTAGCCGGCCATCGCGCTGCCGCGGGCCATCGATCGACTGCTTAATACAGCAGACACACATTTAAACATTGATTTGTGGCTCCTGTGACTTTTGGCCAGTGAGGATGATTAACCGAGGTCTCGTGGCAGCGCCCATAAGGTTTTTTTTTTTTGTTTGTTTTTTCTTTTCACGCATGTGTGTGTGTGTGTGATTGTGTGTAGTGTATGAGATTTAATGGAATGTCTACAGCACACACAAACAACCCCCCACACGCAGTGTAACTGAGGTCAAATATTTCAAACTGGAAAAACACAGCTTAAAAGTAATCGAGTGAACCAACTTATTGCCGCTGACTTCAGGTCAGTTTTATAAACAAGTCGATGGTGCGTTTGACTTTGCTCGCCCTTCTTCACAAAATGGCAACAATGTCACTTTTCTTGGCCGCAATATACGATGTTGCGTAGTGACGAAGGGTTAGTAATAGATACTGGAGGTATTCCCCAGGCTCTATACTAGAACCACATGTTTTTACAGTTGACTTCAATTGTAATTCAGTTGACTTCAATTGTACTTCACACATACAATTACAATGGCTTCCTGTGACAGTATGAAATCTGGCGGCGTTCCACAAGGTCCGGAGCTCAGTTCACCCATTCTTCCAGTACACTCTTGATGTACATACTTTTCATGCCTGGAATTTGATTAATTTATTTCTTTTTGTTCAAATAGTATCTCATTTTATTTGTAAGGCATTCTTTCTATGTGGTGGATTTTTACCTATTGCAGGTGTGGAATATATCGCGGATAATAAACGGCGCTTCACTGTATAATGAAGCTTATTACGCGTCGGAGACATGTCCCAGCCTTTGTACGTCTGCGTCACCTCACTGTCGCAGCTGACAGTTTTCCACAGTCTAAAAACCCGCCCCCAGGAGTTACCTATTGTTTACCTATTACCTGTTGTCAGCGTTGGTGATGCACTGGAGGAGGCAAAGGGTGTGGACAGGGGGAAGGGGGGAGGGGTGACAGTTTGTCAGGTCAGAGACGATAAAATGACCGTTTAACATCCGCTTGCTCACGTATCGCTCGCCTCGATTTTAATTATCCCGTTTTCTTTCGGAGCCAGGAAGCACCTTGTGGCGGAATTCTCGAGATGAACGAGGCTTCCCGCCGAGCCTGAACCCATCATTTGATGAGTCATCCGAATAAGACAATAAACGCCTCCCGACAAAAGGCTGTAATCATCTCAATTGTTTTCTGTCTCTTTCTCTCTCTCACACACACACACACACACACACGTCTAAGAGTTAACTGCTGAGCCCACTTGAACCCTGTTGCTAAGCAAAACAAGCAGCACCCACCAAAGCCCACAAGTGGGAAGCCTTTACCGTTACACGTAAAAAGGAACAAGCTTCAAAATAACCACAAAATATTGCAAGTCCACTAGATTCCTGCGAACACACAATGGGAAATGCCATCGACGGGCTAACGAAACTGCCGTCAGCGTTGCGGTAGTTACAGTATAACCTTTTGAGCAAGAGGTATTTGAATGCAAACGGCCTGCAACGCGTGTAGACAGACAATTCAAACTCACCGACATATATTCTTTATCCTCTGCGAAAATTGATATATTTCTGCATCTGATTGAGTCACTTTGCGGCAAAATTCTTCATCCTATGTCAGTATTGCTGCCACCTGTTGGTCTAGGTGCGCACACCAGAAGGAACATAATGTCAATGAAATCATGATGCGCAAACTGTTACATTGTTTAGCAGCGGGGGGAGGGGGGGGATTTGAGATACAAGTATTCAGAACAAGTTTGTCGTATCTCAAGACATCACTGTATTTAAAAGTTGAAAATGCCGGTACTGTTCTGTACCAGGTCCTACTGGCATGTGAGTGTGACGGATACTTCCAATTTCAAATTTCCATTCCAGCCTCAAATTGGCCCTCTGGCGCATATTTGAGGGAAGCTCGGGGATTTATGGGCGTAGTGGTTACCGTGGCAACTGAGCATCCTTTGCGTGCCGTGCCTGCCTCCTGGGTTAGGGTTACCAAACGCGGGGAAAGTAGTAGCCAGGACGGATGAAACGCCGGCTGCCATGCACGGGACACTTTTCTACACATCTTCCCAATACGTCACTCGGCATCTCGTAGTATTTGTGGAAGAATATTCGCTACATACCTTTGATTTAATGTGATGGTTCGGCTCATCTTGGGAACCAAAAAAAAAAAAAAAAAAAAAACGGAATCAAATGCAACAGAACCAAATGTAATGACGTAAAATGGCATATCGGCTAGCAGTAAATCCTCCAAGAAAGATCCTCAAACAAACAAAAGAATACTTGAAAGTGGCTTCAGTCGTTTTTTTAAGCAAAGTCCCAACACGAATATTGAAAAATTGCAAGGCATTGATGCACGCTCAAAATTGCCTGTTAATTATATAAACCATAAATCAAACACAATGTATGATCCGAAACAGTTGAACATAATTTCAAACTGCGCGTACATTAGCTTTAAAAATGAGCCTCACAAATGATTCTATTTAAGTAAAAAATGAAAGTAAACATGTTGCATGGATATATATTTTTTGTTATCAAATGAGAATCTGATCACTCTTTACTTACTTGGAGAAATATACGTGTACATATTTTTAAATTAATTACAAAAAAACTGGAACAAAGACTCTCTGTGACTAATCCAAGCTAAACTTAGCGCCTCCCCCAAGAACCAAGGCTCGTCACTAGGTCCTTATCTGAAGCCAACAGCCTCAAACTTTCTCATGAGCACTTTGAAACAGGAATTCATGCCTTGGTCACATTTCGGCTGGATTACTGTAATGCACTTTACTTTGGAGTCAGCCGATCCTCCATGAAGCGTCTCCAGTTGGTCCAGAATGCTGCTGCATGAACGCCTCTTGACTGGTACTCGTAAGAGGGAGCACATAAATCCTACTCTGGCACCCCTTCACTGGCTCTCGATACATTTGAGAGTTCTATTTAAGATCCTATTATTTGTTTTCAAATCTTGAAATGGCCTCGCGCCACCTTACCGACATTGACGTCACCGTCGAGAGGTCCTGAGTTCGGACCTCGGCTCAGGTCTTCCTGTGTGGAATTTGCATGTTCTCTGCAGTTTTGTCAAAGACTCTGAATTTTCCAATGGTGTGAACGCACTCGCTTGTTTGTCTATCTGTAGCACGGCTCGAGCTCCTGAATCGGCTGGGATAGGTTGCAACATTCCCGCTACCCTAATGAGGACAAGCGATTACAGAAAGCGGGCGGATGGATGGAATGCCAAATTGGATGTGATCGATTGGGCTGCCTTTGGCGTCCATCAGGCTCTTAGTGATTGATCATGTAAAGCAGTATTGGACGGCAGCTTCCAAACGGCTTCACTCTTGGCTGTCAAGTGCACAATCAGACATTAGGTGTCGCGTGATCCCGTTTCGTTTCGGCCTCGCTGCTTGCCGAGCTAATTAAGTGGTGCTGACAGTGAACGTGATCAAGAACAGCAAGCGAAATTTGCAGTATCTTCAAATGTCTTTTGAAGTGTCAAATGACAGCAACGAGCCACGCTGGGGGATTTCTGTGACGGCGGCGGACAGGCGACGAAGAGACATCAAACCCCGCAGGCAGGGCCGTCATTATTTTTCGCACCGGCGACAAGGCAGATAAATAAGCTGCCGTCTTGCTGGACGCCCAAGCAGCTCGACACGGCGGCGGCGGCAAATCTGTGCGATTTGTGCGCTGGTCACGCCTCCGCTCTGAACTCGAATCGTGTCCCCCCTTGAAACACAACAGACGGGATAACTGCAATACGCGGAATTAATTTCAGGGCCGTGTAGTCATCAAAGATAAGCTTTGGCTCCCATGTTGCCGGTTGTCGGCTGTTTGCAGTCCTGCGGCTACTTCGCGTCCTTGATCGCGAGTGGAAGAAACCAATGGGGGGAAACTACCCAGCAGACAGAAAAACTTTGCTGTCATGCTCACGTGTTGGCATTCCACGTTCATTAGAAGGGAAAATACACAGACTGATCAAGAATTCAAAACACCAGCCAAATAGGATTGATTGATCCGTCGAGGAACCAATCAGTCAACCAAGCAAACACGAAGTGGCCTCGGTTGATCATTAAGTCAACCAGTCATTCCCCAATCAGTCAATACAATCAACTGTATTACATCCGCCAAGTCAACTAACCAACCAACCAACCAACCAGAAGTAATTGATCCATTCATCCATCAACCAATGAATCAATATTGGTAGATCAATTAATCAAGTATTGAGTCAATAAGTAGGTCAAGCCAATCAATCAACAAATCGGATTTGTTTGATCAACACATCGACTAACCAGTCAGCAAGCCAAACCATCAATGATTCAACCAGCCAACACACCAAGAGAAACTTATCAATCAGTCAATTAATCAATCAAGATTTACAAATAAAGCCATCAATAAATCAGTCAACTGGTCAATCACCAAATTGGTCGGTCAAACAACCAACCGGTCCGGTTTCTCTGATTAGTCCATCAAGAAATCTTTAAACCGCTAAGGAATCAATCCTACAGGTTTTAATGAGACAAACCAGCCACCAGGCAACCAACCATCCACTACCAATCGGCACATCAACCAATCTATCAATTTATCAATCAGACAAGCATCCAACAGGGACTGACCGATCACTCCCTCCACCAACCAATCAGGGCCGGACAATCAGTTCCTTGAGGTATAAACAATACGGCAATCAAATCCTTCAGTTCCATTCATCAATCAATCAACCAATGCAGTCCTGATCAGCTTGGGTTTTGCCGCTTTCCCTCCAAATCGCTGCTTGCGCGCCTCCAGAGTGCCAGTTGAATCCCCATCCCCACCCCCGAGGCATTCTGACGACGAGAAAACGCATCTCACAACCTTGTTATGTTTGATCACCATGGCAACCAAGATTTTTACATGACAACGGCCACTCGGAAGAGCGCCGCCGCCATGACGGCGGTCATCCGCGCGCAGCCCCCCACCGCTAGCCGGTCTCCTGAGCAGGCTACAAAACCATCGACGACAACTACCAAAGGGGCTTTTTCCCCCCCAATAAGGACGAATCAACGAGAGCGCACCGAGCACATCAGCGTAATTAGTCGCCAGAGTGCCGCATTAATCTGCTTGATCTAATTAGCTGGCCAACATAATCAGCACCTTGTAAGCACAGCCGCGTTGGTCCAAGTGTCACCCCCGCACTCCAAGTGAGCCGCTTGTGTTTTTATCGGAGGTTAACAGCCTTTGATTGGTTTGGCGAGTCCCCCAGGACCCGCCGTGGGGCTTCCACCAATTGGGCGCTGTGATTCTCCCTGGGCTCGCTGATTGACAACCGACAGGCGGCGTTTGAAACATCCAACGCTGCCTGTCATTGATCTGCGCTCGTCGCCCTTGTACAAGCGCCAGACGTGTCTTGGCTGGTCCACTGACGGTTATACCAAACTTAAAGCCGTGCGCATTGGAGTCTGGGTTACCATGGCAACGACCTACTGTTGGTAGTCATGCGACTGACCACGGAGTGACAAGTGCGAGGTGTGTGGCGAGCGGCCCCGACTTACGAGTTTTTGGAGATATTGTTCAGATTTTGTTTGGCCTTGAGCAAATATTTGAGAGATTGAAAACCACCACATAACTTTATAACGTTAACGCAATGCAAAATGCCATAGAAAGGCTAAAAAAAATAACCTAGCATGTGTGGTGGTGTTATGTTTTACATTACGGCTATTCGGACGTAACATGTGCAGACAATAAAACAATGTTCACGTGTATAGATTCTTTATCCTCTGCGTAAAAGGACTACTTCAACTGCACCTGATTGGGTCACTTCCAATAGTTGTGAAACGCTTCTATGTTTGTGTCGGTGTGACTGCTGCCCGCTGACACAATCCGTTTGATTCTTTAAATTATCATCGATTATTCTATGATGTGGTGTTCTGACGGAAAATATACGAGTGCTGATTTCAAGCTTAAAAAAACAAAAAACATTGCAATTATTTTTTTATCGTACAAGGTGGGGGGTTGATTGGAATGGATTAATGGCATTTTCATTCATTTCAATGGGGAAAGATAATTTACGATAAGAGTGTTCTGAGTTCAAACATGGTCGAGGGACAATTTAAACTCGTATCTCAAGACGCCGCTTTTCTGGAGTCTGGACCTGGCCTCTCCACTGGAAACAGCACTGTAAGTGATGGACGGTCACCATAGCAACAACTGAGCACACAAATTTGTCATGCTGTTCTTTGAAGGTTACAAACACGTTCGGCTGAAGCTTTGACTTCTGAGCGCTTTTCACAGCCCAACACACGCTTGTCAACATACAGCAACGCACACGCACGCCTCTTTGCTAATTAGCTTTAAAGCCCCGACATCTGCTTTCAACATTTCTCAGCATGCCGCTGCTGATTGTATTAGTTAAGATTCCAGGCCGCTGCCCTCGGTGGATCCCGTCTCTCCAACACACGCTGAAGATGACACTCGCACGGACGCACGCAATAACACAAATGTGTTATTGGAAGGCAGTCAGTCGTGAAAGAGGTTACTCTGGCCAACCGTTTGGAGTATTTCCGCAATTAAAAAAAATAAATCATAAGGCCCCGATGTGCGTCGACTAGAACACCCATTGTCCTCACAAGACAAGTCATCATACTAGTAAAAGGACTGGGGTGAACTAGCGGTACAACTGTGTCTTACTATTAATTTTCTTTGACTACTGGATGACATTTATGTGTACTAATAGGACAACGATAAGTTACTAGCGAGGCAGAGCTGTATGCTAGTTGACATCTGTGAGCTACTAGATCAAGGAATGGGTGAGTACCAATTCCAGGTATCGATATCGGGCTGATAACAAAATGATTTTAAGGTATGGGATCATTGTGGATGCTACCGCTACTCGCCACCAATACTAATGGCAAAAGAAATATGACAGTCAATCCTCCTTGGCAGTAGATGGCGCACCCCTCCACCTTTGGGGCTTGAGCAGCATTCTCTTCATACAATTTGTCTTATTTGTGAAGATACGCAGCATCTGTTTTGTCGGTGTTGTTGGGAAACGTGTTAAAAGGACTTGCTGATGGTCGACACTGTGTTTTGCTTGTGAGAGACCCCCGCCGCCCTCTCGCGCCCCCCCCCCCCCTCCGTTTGTCTTGCTTCGCCGTCGCCAAGGCAACTGATTGCCCCATTCTCCCCCATGGAACACCAGCACTTGTGGCGTCCATGGCCGGTCAGCTCTCAATTTGTCATTGAGCTGTGTTGTTAACAAAGCATACGTGTTGAGGGAGCATTTGGACACTGGAAGGGTGGGGGGGGGGGGGGACTACTCATTACGGTTTGAGATGGATTGTAGACTCTGTCTGGAGCAATTGGGGCTGAAAAATAGAGACGCTTCAATGTCATTTGGCATTTTTGGCCGCATCATTTTAGGGCCCCAGAAACGAAATGGAGTCAAAGTGTTAAAAACAAAGCGACATGTTTGATTGATTTCGCATAAGCAGTACAGAAAAAGTCTAATTGTATCATTGATTTAGAATAGGTGTTATTGCCATTATTTTTGTTTTCATCTTTATTACATTTTGAATGCAAATTTAATTTATTTAATGAAAAACACTTGACTTGTCGACACAACATGATGAAGGTTTTTAGTTGTATTTAATATTTCCTCCATTAGAAAATGCATTATTTTGATGTCATTAATAATTATTTAATTTTTTCCCCCAAAATGTTTTAGTGATTATGAATATGTGACATTATTAGATTGAGCATTTGTTTTCAAATCAAGAAAATGACCTCAGGACACAGGAATAAATGAACATAGATTTTGTGCTCTCGAGCTCACATGATTTTTCTTTTCGTCCCGCCCCCCAAAATTATCCATCATTTACAAAATGAGCTTTTTTGCTGCATGAATGAGCAGCATCATGAGCACCCGTAATCAAGGTGAACATGGAAAAATATCGACGGTAATTATAAGAAGTGCTTTGAAAGGCGAATGTGAACGTATTTAAGAGGGTGGGGGTGGGGGGTGTGAAAGGAAAAAAAAAAAAAAAAGCCTGAATATCATTTTGGATTTTTATATTCCGGACACATTTACAACCAAGGACAAGCTTGGATTTTATTAGATTTTTTTTTAAACGACTGAAGAAAGTCGAAATCAAGCAGAGGCAAGTCTTTAACAGAGGAGCGTGAAGGAACTCAAATGTTTCCTTTTTTTCTTTTTTTTTTTGTGCTCCCGTGACATAATAGAACAATAAAATTTACTCATCAAAAACTCTTTTAAAGTTTTATAACCACGACCGTGGAACGGAGCAAACGTATATCAACAGGAGCAATTTAACAAGTCTGAATTGAGCTTTTCAAAGCAGAATCGTATGCGACTATTTCTAATGGGGAAAATAAAAGACATTTTTACGGAGGAAGGAAAGCCAGTCCATTCATCTTAATAATAATCCCTGCCATTTATTCTTTATCTTCTGCAAAAAACATATTATTCTTGCTGAGTTACAGTAATTGTGAAAGACTTCTTTGTTTGTACTGTATCTGCGTGACTGTATGATAATGCCCCCTGGTGGCCAGAAGGAGCACCGGGGAAAATGGTGATGATGATGACGATGATGGCATTGCCATCCATCCATCCATCCATCATCCATCTTCAACATCGCTTATCCCGAAGAGGGTCGCGGGTGATGGCATTTCTATTCATATCATTTGGCAAAAATGTTTTGAGAAGGTGTGATTTGAGTTACAAACTCAGAACTCAAGGCAACATTATTATTCTGGATTTTTATTATTTTTAATGGCATATTTCTATAGCCTATCAAATAGGGGATGGTTAAAGTTGTGATGACACCCTATGTTGTGATCTGACACTGGTTGTGTGGCAACATGAACACAACATTTCCATGTCATACAAAAAAAACAAACAAACAAAAAAAAGGAACTGACATGGCTGCCTAATAGGTAGAAATAAATCTGCATGTAAATTTACGTTCGTGGCTGACTGGTTCCTTCAGCACCGATGAACAACAGCTATTGTGAAAAAAGCGGAACCCCCCCCCCCCCCACCTTACTCAAATTATTCTAACATAACTATTTTCAATTGTTATTGCCAAAAACGTGAGAGACTTCCACGCTTGAGGAGACATAATGCAGCAAGGCTCCCGCAGAGTCAAAACAAGGTGACTCAGACCCTTGACCAATCAAAAAAGTTGGTTGACTTTTGACAAAACACTTTCACTTGGTGACAAGAAAATTTGGGGACCAGCCGATGGTATTAATTTGTGAAAAGGAAATACAAAATTAGGAGCCTGCAAGTATTGGATGCTGTTTCCATGTGTTGCTGATGCTGCTGCATAAGCTTGACCTTTCAACTTAAAACAGCTGAAAGGTCAACGCAAGGATTCCAATGAGAGTCCTCGAAAGAACGGGAATGAGCATGTTTGAACGCGTGCCATCTCCTCCAGCACAAAATAATGTTTGGGTCACAACTAGGGTTTTGATTCTGTTGCAGAACATGACGTTTGAGGCTAATTGCGTCGTTGAAACAGGCATTCATTTGCGCTGACATGTTAAGTGGACCGCCTGCTCAAAATGACAAATGAAAGGAAAGTCCCGAAAAACAAACAAAACCAAAAAAAAAAAAAAAAAAAGGACATGAAAATCACTCAGAGGTGATTTTTCCTTTTATTTGTTGTGGTGAGAGAAAATTACACATTTTACTACGTTAAAAAAAATGTGAGCATGCTTTCCCAGAATTTAGAAGGACTTTGCACAAAACTTAACACCATTTGGGAAGGCTTATGACGCGCAACCGCCGTTTCCTTGATCGGCCACTTGTTAGTCTTCTGGCTTTCTTCATGGCTGCTATCTGTCCGAGAATACCGTTGAATATGTTTCGTATTTTTTTTTCCCCCAACGCAGTTGGTCTTTTTGTTATATGTCATCATCTAGGAATTTGAATGCACCTTTTTGTTTTCTGCACAGTATTTATTTTGCGAAGTTATTTTGTAGCATCATTCAGGTACCGCATTAAACAGGCAGAAATTTACTTAAGACCAAGCTGAGATATTTTTACATGATTTAAAACAATATTTTAATTCTCGCCAAGCTTTTGTCCAATTTGCTCTTAAATTCTGCCAAGAACAGGCAGCCAATACGATGGTTGGCTTTTGTTTCTGTTAGCGCAAGTACGACACAGCTTGGAGCTAAAATTCCGTTCGTGAATTAATGTGACATTGTTACAATGGTGATGAGTCTGTTTGACCACCGGCGCGCGGAGACTGTAAAGCATCCGCCTGCCTGTTAATTCATGACTGTTTTTTTTTTTTGGGTTGTATTTTTGTCTGATTGCTAACTAAAGCCATTTTTTCCATTGATATTTTGTAGCTCCCAACGTGCCTGAAAAAAAGTCTATGGTAGTGTACCGCCCCACCTCACAGCCACTTCTTGAGGACAGCGAGGGCCGAGTTGAAGGTGAAGTGCGCTGGATGCGCACCGCGGTGGGCCAGCAGCAGGGAGCCGGCCTCGGCCCCACGGCCCACCGCCAGCAGCTGGCCGGCGGCCTCGTCCGCGTCCCGCCGGCGCGCTAGCATGTGCGCGTGGAGTAGTGGGTAGGCGGCGGACGACGAGCAGCCCACCAGCAGCCCGGTGTCCAGCAGAAGAGAGAGCAGTTCGTCATCACAAATTGCTGCCGCCGCCGCCTCCTGGAAAAGGAGCAAACAGATTACGGTACTTTTGGGGTTGGGGGGGTTACATTGTGTTCGTCATTCACCCCACAAGCTGCATCATCATTTCTCACAATGGCGACCACACTTTCCCCAAGCTAGTGCGATAAAAACTCTTGTCTATTCCACCCACATATATACTCGGTTCAAGAGTTGGGTGCCCAAACGTGTCCGACAATCAACATGTTGGCATTTATTCCCCTCCCACTCGAGGTGACAAGCCAAGATTCACCACCTAAACTTTCTCTTCTGCTAAAATGAGATGCAATGTCGCCACCTACAGGAATCTGTGAGTCATGAAAGTTGTTTTACGAGCTTGAATTTCAGATGGGCTTTGGGGAGACCCTCTTCCACTTCAAGACATTAAAAAACATTCGCCGAATATGTGTGGCAGTAAACAGTTGGTTTCCACCTCACTAATATTTTTTTTCAGCAATTATATTGAAAAAAGTTTTGTTTATTTCAGTTATTCTCTATTATTGTATCTGTCATCCCTTGGCCCTTTGCCTGTACTGATGTGAATAAAACAGTGAGCTGTGTTGAGACTACAAGCTCTCGTTTGAATTCCAGTGTAGCCTGTGCGTTGCCCCTTGCTGGAATTGACTCAAGAACGATGCTTTGGGAAATGGGTCACATCCAAGCTAGCGCTTGTGCAGCTACTAGTAGCAAACACACAAACACGCATCCACGCAGGCACAAACAATCACCCGTGTCATGTTTTCATTGCATCTTCTGCTCAGCTATGTCACGTCAGACTTGAGAGTGGCTTCCTGCCATGCAGCCTCTCACCTGTTGGATGTGAGTGTTACTCGCTAAGTGCACACAGACGTCCCTGATGGGGTATTTCTGGAGTTGAGCCCGCTCAATTATGCATACGGAGCCCATGTCTGCCAGTGCAACCCCACCACTTGGTAGCACTCGCACAACTCGCTTTTCCACCTCTTCAGGAACAATTTGGCCTTAAAAACACAAATAATGGATGTGTAGAAATGGTGGCCGGGGGGGTTTCATTTACTCAACTGCAAATTTCTTTGTAAACAAGGTTACTGATAAATTAAGTTCATGGCGACTGAAGGAGGAGTTAAAAATGAAAAAAAAAAGGGTGACAGTAGTTCCTCAGTCATCATTGGCAAAAATCCGCGAGGCAGCCACTATGCTGTTGTTTGTTCAGGATAGCGGCTGGCTATTAGCTGGCTAACCATTAGCTAGCTAGACGACGTGTTGAGAGCGGCCTTTGGATGAGCGTCACTTGTGGCTGTGAAGCTTCTACTTCAAAGCAGGGATGTGTTTGTCAAGACAGTGGATTACCAAGCGGAATTTCGCAGACTAGCTGGGCAAGACTCTCGTCCACACTTAAACCACTGAAAGACGTACTTGACATGTATAAAGTTAATTTCAAAATTCCCTGCCATAAGTTAATACTGATGGTGTTCCACAAGGCTCAATACTTGGCCCCATGGACAGTAAATGCTTGCATTGTACTCGACGAAAATAAACATCCACCGCAGTCAATGAGTGAAACAACCAAGTACGTTATTTTCGCTGCTGAAAAGGTCTTTGTGATGGCACAATTTGGCTTATTTGAATAATAATTATAAATAATAATTCATCTAACATTGAATTTCTTTGGCAGCTAGGCCCCAGTAAAATGAGCCAATGACAATTACTCAGTTACACGAATTATGATGGACTTTTCTCACGATTTTCAACTCAATTCGCAAGATAATTTAGTGCTGCAACTGGTCGGCACGAGATTTTCGGGTCAAACAGCAGGTGCTTGAGCAGCAGGCTGCTACTCCGTCACTCAGCTTCACACACTCACACACACACACACAGAGGCACACACCTCCCAGGCTATTACAGTTTGACGTGTGTTCGTGAGAGGGAAGAGATGGAAGATTTGAAGCCTGCAGACAGTGGGATTGACAGGCCAAGTGGAAATAGATGTGACGCAGCAGTGTGGAAATGGAGACGGAGGGTTGCGGGGGGGGGGGGGGGGTGCTATCAGAAAAGAGCCTGAAATTTTGACTGTCCTTTGTACAACATGACGGCCTGTCACTTTTTTTTTCTTATTCCAGGGCTCAGCGAACGGCAGCGGTGTTCAGAGGGGACTCTGGAACATCGCACAGCACGTGATGTGCGACACCATCTGGGTTGTGGTTTGCTGCGCGGAAGCCTTTGAAATCAGGCAACAAGTCAACAAGGAGGCGGTCCAACTTGTGGACCCACTGGCGATAGAGCAAAAAAGATTTTTCGGGACTCGAGTGAGGTGGAAAAACATCATCAATCCATTTCCAGTGGTGGTTTATGGAATGGGTGATTGTGTATCATTTACTGCATGGCTAGCTCAGTGTTCATGTGTGTGCCATGTTTTCATTTCACGTTGTACTCTATTATAATCACGGTCCCTAAAAAAACGTTTTTTTTAGGGTTCACCACACAACCAAGATTTTTGAGTACTTTCAGTGGCTCACTATAACTGCAGTAATACAGTATGTGGTTTTTCACAGCGAACAGAGAATTCAATATTTTTTGTCGACATTTGTTGCTGCACTGTTTGTGATCAAATGTCCATAGCTGAAAGCATGATCACAGCGCCACATACTGTAGAAGTTATCCCTTAGCCTGTCAATGATGTTTCCCTTTACGTGCAAGCTTATTTTATTTTATTTTTATTTGCCAAAGTGCTGCATGTTATCTGGTGGTTGCCTTGGTTGCATTCTTTGAGCCTTGGCTGTGTCTGTCGCTTCTTCTATCTCATCTTCAATCAGATGTGCACACAGTTGGCGTGCGGTGTGACGAAGTGAGCTAACACACATCAAACTTCCGCCACAAGATGTCAACAACACCCCCGCCCACCCTCGCTCTTGTTATGACCTCCTGGCTGTGTTCATGCGTACTAACACGAAAGTTCAGGTTGCGTTTGCCGCCTGGGTGTACGGCGACGCCCGCATTCGCTGGTCAATATTTCACACACTTGTTTGCCATTCCACCGCCTCGTTTCCTGCCTGTATCCATCTTGTCGCGGCGGAATACTTTGATTGGAATTATCGCCGCAACAACACTGGCTGATCCATAATGCATGTGGCCAGAATCTTTGTATCATTTCAAACATGAAGCTCACACACACAAAAGTGGAGCACGGATCACTCAGTCACAAGCTTTGGGACACAACCCTCAAATATTTCAACTCAAAGACCTTGAGGAGGATTTTTTATTTTATTTTTTTTGTGGGCCCAACTCTATTTTCCTCCATTTTCACATCCTGCTGGTCCATAAAGTAGTGGTAGTAGCTCCTTCATTTCCTGTTTTGTTCTTTATTTCCCCAGCCAGCCAGTGTCTCGCCAACGCTTCTCATTGAATCAGCATGTCAAGAGAGTTTTCACACAACGGCGTCTTAATGACACGCTAATCTCCAGGAATTCAACTTGGTATAAGTGCGATCTCAGGGGGTATCGCATTTGTGAAGAAAATAATTCATGTGCTTATTGGGGCGACGGGAAGCAGACGGCGGCCGCAGCGGCGAGATAACGGCTGTCAGTCACGGCGAGCGGCGTTGTCAAACAGATTCGTTTGTGCTGCGGTGGGAGAGAATGAAACCTCGAGGCTTGTTTATGCAAATATGAAAAGGCAGGTGAATTAAGAGTGACATTTAGCAAAGTCTTGGCTAATTCACTTTGCTTGTTATGGTGGAGGGAAAAACAAAAGCCCATTAAGTGACGCCTAATTGCAAAAGTTGAGCATGCCGGTGGCGATGAAAGGAGCGGGAACATTTGCTGTATGACGCACAGAGTGTACAATTGTTCAAAATAGGAACAAGGCATACAATGCCAATTAACAAACACTTGCTGCTTCATCGAGGCGAAAGAAAAAAAAAGCACTAGGCAGAATCTGTTCTGATGCAGCAGCGTGTTGAAGAGGTTGATCGCTGCTTGAAGACTGTGTCGCCTTGTTGGCCCAACATGCATAAAATGATTCCCGTGACTCCCAATAATTAATTAATGCTGAATTGTATTGTTTTTAATGATTTGTTTGGCTACGTGGCTGGGGGAACACAGTTTTGCGTGAAACCAATCCGTGTTGGGGACTGCGGTATAGTTCGGGAAAGGTCGCCGATGAACCGACTTGGAGTCGATTTACAGTAATCCGTCGTTTATCGCGGTTAATGGGGACCAAAACCACCCGCGATGAACGAAAATCCGCGAAGTAGTGTCTAATTAACAAACAGGTAAAAAAAAAGTTTTTTTTTAAAGTCCGCAAACGGTCCGCGAGAAGCTGCAAAACAACAGCGAGTCACATAGAGCAACATATACAGTACTGTATGTATATGTAAAATAAATAAAATATTTTTTTTTAAATATGTTTGAAAAAATCCGAACTGAACCCGCGATAAACGAACCGCAAAGTAGCAAGGGATCACTGTACATCATGAAAATTGTTGTGTCGTACAACCTTTAGCATGTATGACGTTGTAGACCTGGGTTGAGAGCCAGCCAAACTCATGCACCGCATGCTGCTTCACTAGCTCAAAAGAAAAATTCAAACATTATGTATTATCTGATCATATGCCGCAGCCTGTTTGGGAACTGGAAAGCTTCCGTGTGAAAAACTGTTTCCCCCTCCCTCACCTTCATTCAGCTCTGCGTGCACATGCACGCGCACGTCAGAGATGCACTGAACCAGGAGCGCAGTTCGGTTTCATTAAAGTCAAAGGAGTTTTCCGTACCTTGTCTTGATGAGCTCCCCGCACAAAAGGCGGGTCTGAGTGGGCCCGCTTGGTGACAACTGCTTATCAGATCAGGAAACAGCCGAGTGGCCCGCAGAGGCTCCGCTGATTAGCTGCTTATCTAACACACTAAACGAGTGCAGCGGTGTCAAGTGCATGAATGACGCGCAGGGTAGACGAGGACATTCCTCCTCTTTGTGGCTTCTGGTCTGTGGTGTGTGATGTACGGTAATTCGGAAAAGTGGATTACTCCACCCATGAAACACCTCCCTCAAAGACCTTTTTATTGGTTGGAACATTTGCTCGGTAGTTGTTATACCCCTAAAATAGTGTCCGTACATTGCTCAACGACATGAGTGTGTACTCCTATCAACTTTGGATGTGATCCAAAGACAGCGGTGTCAACCCTTGTGTGCTTCGTGTGGTACTTACTGTGGTCATGCCGTTGACTTGAGCCAAAGTTAGCTGCAGCAGCTCGGCGTTGCCGCTTTCAGCCATCAGCTTGAGCGCGGGCTGCTGGAAGCTGGGCAGCAGCATTTCGGCCACACTTCGGATACACTGCAGGACACAAAGATGGAGAGTGGACGGAGGCTTCAAAATGGAGCAAAGTCAATAAACCAGAGGGTTAAAGTTGAGGAAAACCTATTGAAGCCAAGGTACAGAACATAATTCACTCCCAGCTATTGTGTCACCAAATAAAATGAATGAAGATAAAAACATACAACTCCATAGTAATCAAGAACAGTTGTCTAACGGTCCACTAACCTTAAGGACTTTCATAACCAAGCTAGCGACATATTCGAATGAACTAGCTAGCAATTACCTAGATACTACCTTCTAACTTGACGATTTTCGTTGTTAACAGGCTAGCCAACCCCCCCCCCCCCCCCCCGCCTACTGCCCAAAGACAGCTGGGATAGACTCCAGCACGCCCGTGACACTCGTGAGGATAAAATGATAAGAAAATGGGTGGGTGGGGTGAAATAATGGAATAACAGCTGTGGGTCGTACAGAAATGCGACAAACGCAAAGGAAACTGAATGGAAAAGACAGTAAAATAAAAATGCTCTGTGAACAGCCACTGAGGTAGATAATGCCTTTAGGAAGGTCTCCAGTGCACATGAGCACATAGTGTGCCGCCACCACGAGTAATATATGGCTATTACAATGCAATCTGACTCCTCTGCTCTGCTGGTTTCATTTTGCCGCATTCAAATTAAAGCGGAACCCAGTAAAATGACCCCCTTCCCCACCCTTCACACCCACCCACATTTCCAACGCTAATACCAGACAGCCGCTCGGCAGACGGTCCCCTTTTCGAGCTGAATAACATTAGCTCTAAACTAATATCACGGTCAGCTGGCGATAGATGTACAGAGCGGCATTCAGCCCGGAGAACCGTGACTATCATTATCGGGGCATCGCATACAGCGATAGGTCAGCTAGCAACTTCAGAAGGCCATGAAAGAAGAGGCACTGAGATCATGCTAACGGAAAGCACATATGGCCAGGTAACCAGTTGTGCATTATAGTGGTTGATCGCGCGCAGATTTTTCAAATTTCCTAGCCCGCAATGTTTAGAGCATGACGTTATTTTGTCGCTAATCACCTCTTTTTAACTTGAGAGGCCCAAAGAACTGCTTGTACTGTCAACGTGATTCATGAGATTGACCAAAAATGACACTGCCAACATTTTGTGTTTGTTTTTTGACACCAGTTTCTTGGGTGGGCTATTTCATTAATTCATCGAAAAAAATAATCAATAGGTTATTTAATTTTTTTTTTTTAATCGGTAGCTGCAGCGCTACAAAAATCCATGTAAATAAATGGTTATGATACTTCTAGTGATATTTTTGTCCGAAACATGCAAATTCTGGCTAGCAACAAATGGCCAATCAAAGCAACTCATATTCCGTGTGGTTTCACCTCTGCTGGGAGCTTGTGCTTGGTGTTGTACAGGGCTCGGATCATGGTCAACACCTGCTGACCCAGGTCCACCTCCACCTCCACCTTGGGCCCCTGGCAGTGGGTCAGCATGGTTGAAGTCAGCAGAACCCAGGGGTTACGCTCGGACGTGGTCCTGGGGACAGAAAGCGAGGGCAAGCGTCATCATCTGCTGTCCGACAGCAGCATTTGATTAACAGTTACAAACACACAAAATAATGATATCCAGTAACACATTTTGGGGTTAGCTTGGATTAGTTGGCAGGATGCACGATATTCGATGGTTTTACAAGGTGGATTAAGTCAGTTAGATCTCCATCTCGTAAGCTAGCAACTCTTACTGCTAATTATTGCTAGCTACCTCCTAAGCTACAGGTACCTAACAACCACCGTTCCCTAAGTACCTATCAACCAACCTAGGTACCTACCTTATTAGCCTTCTACCTCATTAGCATCGTCATTTCCTCGCTAGCTAGCTACCACTAGAACTACTTTCGTAACTACACTTGCCTACAAGTGACCTATCTGAAATTCCTTACCTGCCAATTAATCCAAAAAAGAAACAGATAACCATTGTCATCTTTTTTTTAGGGAGCGGATTTTGTTGAGACGGCCATCACATTGAACCTAATGAACTTGCCTATTAAATTTTGACCTTATGTCTGACCACCTGGGTTAGTCTTCTTCCAGTGGAGGTGAGCATCAGTTGACCTCCTTTTGAAACCACAATTTCTTCCTGCGCAAAGTACACCAACAGTTTCCAATAAGGCCAGTTGAGACCCGTTAAAGAAACATCAATTCCAATGATATTAAAACGTCAATATGGGGTATGAGCAACATTTCTTTTGCTCCCTACATTTGAAAACAGATATTGTATATTCTCTCCCTTTCTCGATCAAAAGATCCTGGTTTCATTTTTTTCCAACCTCCACAGATGATGACACTACAAAAAGGCGTTAAAAGAGCTGCAAAGCGTTTCTTCCAGATGCTGCTTTTAGTTCCAGCATTATCATTAGCACAACGGGGAGCCGACAGCTGGCTAATGGTGACGTTAGCGTTACAGCGCGCCTAGCCTCATTATTGATTGTGATATTATTGTGTATGAGGGGGATGAAAATCCATTTTGCGTCCGTGCGACGCTTCCACTGATCAACACGGGCTAGGTCACGTGTATGATTAGCGTGGCTCACGCCTGCTTTAAAACGTCTCAACAGGCAAATGGTGTTGGCGGTGCTGATAAATCCTCTGTGCTGTCGTGAATTCATTTCAAAGCTCGCGTCACATTACGGCAGCAAAGTGAGTCCTAATTAAACAGGAGGAAGTGGGACTATTGCCTACGCTTTTTTTATTGCTGTTTGTTTGTAAGCAGGACAACATCAAATCTAACAAAGTGATTTCCTGAAAGGGTGTGGGAAAGAAACCATTCAGTTATTTGGTGATCACAATAAAAGGTGGATCCAAAAACTCTTAACACCAGAGGAGTACCCGTCATAAATTAGATCGCTCTGATGTCCCAAGCATGTTGCAGCCATGCTACATTTCTAGACGGCTCGTCCATCTCACATAGATGTCAGTGTTTGGTTCACAGGGCAGTGGTGAACATCAATAATGAACACCATATTCTAGTTGACAAACATCCAAACCAATTCTCTTCAGGGTTTTTTTTTGGGGGGGGGGGGGGGTTTGGTGTGTGTGTGCTGCCATTGCGCCGCAGGGATAAACCCCCACGGTCGTCAGCAGGGTTGAAGAGGGACGTCATTACGGATCCATCGTTGATGCAACCAAACACTGCTGAGACACGCCAGCTGCTGCACGGAGACATGCACCGCCCGCCTTATCCAGAGATAAATTTCGCACCAGCTGTGGTCTAGAAATTCGGCTTTGCTTCTCAGCCATGGAAAATAACAGCAAAAGTGGGTAAACTTTGGGCTACATTTGCTTTAAAAAAATGTTTTGAAGTATCATTTCACTGCCGTAGATGTTTCAATTTCTTTACGGTCTATTCGTCACTTCATTTTTTTCAAGGTGTGAAGGGGGAGTCTTGCCCAGCTTGTCCATGGAATTCAAGCTTCTCCCTGTCTGTACTGATGAACACAGCCCAGTAGATGGCAGCGTTGTCTCGCTTTGGCTTTCAGTAGTGTTTGCGCGGAAGATTTGACAAGTGAATTTAAGTGAAGTTAATAAATACAGTACATGTTAGTGACCAACCTTCACCCCCCACCCCCAACACCCCCCCCCCCCCCCTCCCAAATGCAAAATGATTCCAACAACTATTGTGTGAATCTTGGTCATGCAAACACCTGGTAGGCTGGATTAAAGAACAGAACTAGCCGCCAAGCCTTGGTCTACACCCAGCTGCAGCAAGGAAGAAGTAATAAGCTCCACTTACACATCTTGCATGAAGGGCGGCCAAGCTTGCAGGAGCAAAATGAGCGTCTGGAAGTGCTCCCACTGGCGCGCCGCCTCCAAAAGCTCCAGGAAGAGGCTGTTGCGCTTTTCTTCGTTCTCCACGTCTTCTATCTGCACCTGGCGGAGTGGCAGGGAGGAGATTGGGTCATGCGACCTGCTTCCAAAAAAGCCATCTCGACACCACGGATGCGGACCGCTACCGAGGTACAACAAATCAGATTGTACTCTTTTGAACTGTGTTGTTAAAAAGGAACTTGTGGGAAAGTGACATGTATGGCGTCAAACCTTAATGACATTGTTGACCATCGATGCAACAGATGAAAATGTTCTTTTCAAAGCAGCGTTCCCGACATTGTCAGCTGGCTTCCTGCATTTTGACTGATCTTTCGAGATGCCTGGGATTTTGTGTTGTATGAAAATGCGGTATTCAGTCAGGACCAGAAATATTGGGAAATGGACAATTTTCTTTTTGGCTCAACAAAACAACAAACAAGACGTGCTTCAATTGCAGAGATTCAGCCTCAATTGGCAGACAAAGCAAAACGATGACAACTGTGTCCATGTCCCCAAAATTATGGACCTGAATGTAAGTTTGGTTGGTATATACGGTTGATCGTACTGTTTGGAGATAGCTGGTGAGGTTCATCGTCAGAGGGGTAGTAGGTGGGTTGGTTGGTAGGTACATTTGTTGGCATGCTGGTGTGAAAATTGGTCCGCACACTGTTAAAAAAAATAAACAAAGGTTGACTCGCAATTTCAGGGCAAAAAACTTTTCTAAATTTTAAGTTGGGCAATCAAACTCAATATTTAAGTTTTGCCGTTTTTCCCACCTTTCAGAGGAAACGAATTGCCCCCTCCCCTCAACTTCAAGATAGAAGTAAAAACAACTCAGCAAGTCATTAGGGAACAAACAACTTAATCGCTTTGTTGTGCTAACTAACATTGTTGCCGTAAAAGCCAAATCACTTATATTTTAAGGTTGTGAGACAGGGGTGTCAAATTCATTTGTCGCATTTAGTTATAGTAACACATTTTAGTTATAGTTTCCCTTGGAGGGCCGTTATGACTGAACCCAAATAAAGTCAATAATAATGGTTTATTCAACTATTGTTTAAGTTACTGTAATGAAGGGTTTGGTTACAAAAAAAATGCTTATAATATGTCTCTGATTTATTACATATGAGAAATTTAAATTTTGGTAGAGATTTTAGCAAGCATGATGGAAGTTGACATGTTTGATTTGCATACCGCGGGCCACATAAAATGATGTGACGGGCCAGATCTTGAGTTTGACACCTGTGTTGTAAGAAGTGAAATTACTGTTTCACCAACAACAAATACAAGTTGCGCTTTTTTACAGGGTGTCGCTCTGGGTGGCTACAGTTAGTAGGTCAGTCGATGGAGGTTCAGCAGGTTGAGTTGGCAGCAAGCTAGCTAGTTAGCTAAGTTCTCATGTTGTTAGCGTTCAATGGAGGTTAAGCAGGTTGAGTCGGGAGCAAGGTAGCTAGTTAGCTAAGTTCTAATGTTGTTAGCGGTCGATGGAGCTCAAGCAGGTTGAGTCGGCAGCAAGCTAGCTAGTTCGCTAAGTTCTAATGTTAGATATGCAAGCGGCAAGGCAGGTGGTGTAGTCGTCATTTCAGTTGCCACTTATTGTCGGCGGGTAGAGGGAAATGGACATCATAGTCCATTCATCTTAGCAAAGAGTGCTCGCCTTTCTTTAAGTGTACCATCGTTTATCTTTACTTAACGCTGAAGGGGGGAAAATGTGGTGCGCTTCATTCATTGCTAATGGTGTTCCTCCGGACCACACGCTGCTCTAATGGATAATTAACGCCTCCTCAGTCTGGCCTCACTCTTTAATACCACTCAGTTAGCGTCACACCGCTTTGTCTCCTTTTGGGGGAAAAAGGAAAAAGAGAAAATGGATGCCGCGTGACTGCCGGCGTGTGTCATTTATCCGCCGAATCTAAATGAACACGCAGATTTGTAAGCGGCTGTTTTTTTCTTTTGTTTTTTTAATGTTTGTTTTTTTTGTTTTTGGTTTGCTCAGTATATAGGCAAAGTGGAATTTAGACAGAGTGGAGAGAAAAAAATGCCGGCTAGTATTGCAGGAAGCTGTTTGCTTATTCCGTTTGCCCATTTGTAGTTTTGCATTTTGCTAGCATTGATGGCCAACTATTGTCAGACAAACTATGTTTTGGTTGAGCATTTCTTTATCTGGCAATTTTGCACTGATCTGGTTTCTTGATTTGAATGTAGTTATATTATTATCGTTACTAGACATATACATTATTTTACTGTGCCATATAATGAAAATTAATTTATACTATTTATTGTTGTTTTTCTAATGATTCATTGAAGTATTAGTTTTTAAGAGAACAAAATGTGAGCTTGTAATGATACATAAAACGGATGTTTTTTGGAATATTGCATTTTCTTGTTAAAATTAAACTTTATTGACATAATATTTTGTTCTCAGAATACAGTGATAGGGTTCAATCTTGGTCCCTCAACCCCATAATTGCAAAAATTTGCTACTATTTGAATTTGTTTCCCCATAACTTTGCAACTTGAGACTCCGAACATAAAGTTAAGAATAAAACTGAGTGATTCGCTTTATTGTAACATAAAAACAAATCTCAGGTCAATTTTTTTCCTCCGAACGTCTTGTTTTCCTTCAAATTAGCACAACTTTAGCACACACTCAGTCTATGCTTCCGCAAATAGAAGCTGCTCGTCTAGTTGCAACGCCCTAAAGTAGCGCTGCCTCTGGTTGTCAAGGTAACGAGAGCCAGACTTGTCATTGGATCAGCTGCAACTGGAGACAGATTTAATCCGGAGCTATTTGACGCATTTTAACAAAAGTCAGTCAGGGAAAGATTCTTAAAACAGCAGGACACTCTTTTCAAAGGTGAAAAAAAATGCAGAGTGCGTCTTCTTTAAATGCATGTTAATGGTCTTAAAGTGCTGAGGAGAGAAAACTAGGAAAAGATTCAGTGTCTTGCTGCCCCTTTTTTTCTCTCCTTAGTCCGAGCACTAATTTGGTGCATACCCCGAGGATTTGCAGCATTGTACAATGTTAAACGAGCAAAGTGGGATGAAAGTGTGCATGCTAATGAGGCGGCTGGCACAATTAAAAGGCTGAATATAAAATCAAGACAGGAGTCTTATTGTTTGAGGTGGAGTCGGGACAAATAAAGAAAATGCTTGAAGAATTAATGATAGCTATCTACGCCAAATTTACATAAGTCATTGCTTAATTACACTCGGAGAAACAAATGAGGTCATTGCGTGTCATTACTTGAAATAATTCTCCATCATTACCTGAATGTTAATCAAGTGAAAAGACGAGAACGTTGAAACACTTCCATGTCATAAAAAGTCTGATGATTACCTTTTGCTAAATGCATGCTGTGTTTGTATCACAAATTACAATAAGAGCCTCACTTGGTATTAAGTGGAGGTTGACCGGTTACTTTTCTCCAAAGTTTACATTTAGGAACTAAACACATGATCATATTCCATTGATGAAGTTCGACTAGTTCAAATAAAATACTTTTTTTCTCTTTTTTTAAATCAGATTTTGTGAAGAAGTGGTCAGCACAGATGACAATGTAGGTCTGAAGATTATGATAATTTGTGTCTGATGATGAAAGAGTACCAGTGGCCATGATGTAAGGGTTCATGCATTCACATTTATATTCAATAGAAATGTGGAAAATCCTTAACAGATACGCCAGTTCGACACTCCACAAAGAAATGTTAATAATCCAGCAAACGTGAATGATTGAAAAAAAAAAGGCACATTTATGTGACAAGTCTTCAAAAATTGCGATTCATGCCCCCCTGAAGTCCCATTCCACACGCTTGCTGTCAGTTAGGTCAAACTTTTTTTTTTCTCGCAAATATAAATAAATAGAAACCATCCGTGCTCTTCTGTCTTCCCTCTGCGTGACGTGCGCGCACTTTCGGCTAACAACGACGGGCTCTAAAGCGCTCGCTTTAGAGGGAAGATGCATTTTTGCGGTGTCGACATAGCTAGCTAACTGCATAGCCCAAATATGGTGACTAACTGCTGATGCGGTACCAAGGCAATCAAGTTCTTAATTAGTTACTACATCTCCACAACTGAGACTTGACTACTTGTTGCACATTTTCAGTAACGAGTAATGTATTTACAGAGGTAGTGGCCAACCTGCGGCTCGCGAGCCGCATGTGGCTCTTTGGCTGGTTCCATGCGGCTCTCGGGCTTTCACACGACAATTGAGGAAAACGCCTCGGCGATGGCGCCGCCATTCAAACAACGGTGCTTAATACACAGAACGTCAGCCTGTCATCAATCCCGTTACTTGATTGACATAGAGGGAAACCAATCAGATGACTGAATCACCGCTCATGCGCAGACAACGGCGCTAAGTGCTACGCTAGTCAGCGAATTACCTCTGTTTTTAGGGCAGGGGTGCCCAATACGTCGATCGCAATGTGTGTCTCTTTGCAGTAACAGTAAAAAAATTGGCTCTTAGTCTCTGACTGGTTGGCCACCCCTGATTTACAGTATCAAGAAAATAAATCTTGGAATTCACTTTCCGGCGTCTTTAAAGTGATTTCAACATTGTGTGGATACACAGTAGTCTAGCGTGATCGGCTCTTGAAAGTTAAGTTAAGGCCATTTACCTTCTCTATTTGTCCTTGACCCGCGCGACAGAGAGAAGCAGCGGAAGGAGGCCCCATTTGGGCTTGTCAGTGTGTATCGGCTAGGGAGCGGCGTCGATGCTTTGGGCTTTTTCCGCCAGCTCATCAATATTCATCCACCCGCCGCGGCTAATGTCCCGAGCGGCGGGCGGGAATGAAGTTGTAGAGGTCGCACACTTCGCACGAGAGAAAAGACAACGGGCAGGAGAAAGAGGGAGAGCAATGTTGAGGATTTAAAAGAAAGAAAAAAAAAAGCCGATAAGAGACTAAATGAGACACAAACAAGAGAAGGGCGAAAGAAGCCTCAGGGCCAGCGGGATGTTGCGTTCTGGCGGTTTATCGCCGCGTCAAAGAGTGTAGCTGAAACACGCACATCGTGCGCATGGAAAATATCCTGTCTGCTGTTTTCTACTTTTGACTTGAGCAGCACCTTTCCTAGCCTTGCAGCGCAGACTTTTATAAGTATCCTATGGAGAAAATAAATACAATGTAGGAGGGGAACACTACATATACAAAAAGGTATTTAAACACATTGACAAATATATTTAAAGCGTGTCGTAATGGGAAGGCGTGTGAGAGTCTTTCGAAAATAATGGCGCAGTTCATCGAATCATGGTGGACGCCATGTAAAAAAAAAAAAAAAAACGTTCAACGAGAGCCATTCGATGACTCAGTGCCGCTCACGCTGCCTGTTTTGTTGTACATCCGTAAATAAATCATTTCACCTTCACAATGCCTTTCTCAGTCTTGTTTTTGTTGTTTTATAATTTGAAGTGTCACAGAAACAAAACATATTAGCATAAAAGTAAGCCTTCTGATCGACATGCTCGTTTCTTTTCCGCAACAAACTCCGTCGCTCCGCTTTTAGGTCAGGAACGATTGTTTCTTTTCGGTTGGTTGGGTGTTTATATTGTCACACGGCTGCCAGTCGTCCACGGCGAAGCTGAGGGGCACTTGAAATGGGTGTCGGGGTAACAAAGTATGGACCTCAAGGTGAAACCATATGAAAAGAAGAAAACAGATTGAAACTACACACCTCCCGGCCGCCAACACACACGCCTGCTTGACATGAAAGCTCAGCCCACAAAATATCAATATTAAACACACACACACACAGTATATTTTAAAATGAAGCCCATTTGGAGCCAGACTGCGCTGTCCTTCATCATGCATGCGGCCTTCCCGGTGGGGTTGAGGGGGGGGGGGGGCTGTCCCATGAATATTCCATCAGTGAGGAAAAAAAGGTCAAAGAGAAAAGGAACACACGTAAACGCCTCGCAATTACTTACGAGCGGGGTGCGATCGCTGAGGAGCACAACACCGGCAAAAATTCTGGACAAATCTGGGTGACACAATCTCTTTCTGAATGTTCTCAGTTCCTGTATCGACGGCTTGTTTAGCCAAATCGACAAATGGACGGATGGATGGCCGGTGTGCGGACAGATAGATAGATAAACAAATGGATGGATGATAAAGAATAGATGAGCTCGCTCAAACCACTGTCTGCTTTTATGAGAAAATGTATGATTACTCTCGTCGCGAACAGCTCCGGGTCATCCAGCGACTGAAATTATTGACTAACCACAGCTGCTCAGTCAAAGTTCGTTTTTGATTCAAATGGGGCGAGCATTAGGCCTAACTCATCAAACCTAAACAACAAGTGTTCCCCGTCCAACTCATGGCACATTGTTCTTCCAACTGGAATGATTTCAACTCCTCCTCGGGCTTTTTGTCTTTTTCGCCTTATTTCCACTCCTCCTCACTCTGCTCTCGTTTTATTGCGCTGCTCCCGTTTTTTATTTTACAGAGTGAATCATCCGCGGTGGTGACCGGCTAGATGACAAGAGGCGGTCTCTCCAGGCTATAAGCTTGAAAACTAACTAAAGTGTTGGCTGCAGAAGACCGCCTGAGGGTCACAGATGAAGTCTGCTAAAAATAAGGAAAATAACAGTTTAAGGACGAGATAGCACGACAGCGACCTGTGACGTGTTGAGAGTGGCCTCACTACCTTTGCGGTGATTATGTATCCAGCCAGCCACTTGCGTTCATTCTGAAACTGACATTACAGTTTCATACAAGAGAAAGTTTTGCTGTTAATGTTTGAATCTTTTTTTTTTCTGTCAAATTAAAATTGGTGTTCGAGGAGTTAGCACGTCTGTCTGATAACGTAGAGGTCCAGAGTTCAATTGCAGGCTCTGACCTTACTGGGTGGGTGGAGTTTGCATGTTCTCCCCATGCCTGCGTGGGTTTTCTTCGGGTACTCGGGTTTACTCCCACATTCCAAAAACATGCATGGTAGGTTAATGGAACACTCTTGGTTGTCACTAGGAGTGATTGTCAGTGTGAATGGTTGTTGTTTGTCAATGTGTGCCCTACAATTGGGCTTGTACCCAACCTCCTGCCTGAATGCGGGTGCAATATGCTCTAGCATGCCCGCGACCCTTATGAGGATATATTGGAAAATGGATGAATTGCAAATGAAAATGAAATCCTCCTTGGCAGAGGTAATTCTACAATCCTTCCTTTAATGTGCAAGGGTTCACACGCACGCATGCAGAATTTGCATTCATGTCAGTTTTTTTGTCTGCTAAATGTCACAAACAAATAAAGTAAATTATTGCCCTGGTGGGCAAAAGGGCACGTGTGGCGCACAATATAGATTAACGCGCGTGCACGCTACACTCGCGAACAAAAGACGCGCTCCCGTCCTGACAGGGGTGACATTTTAACTGCCGCTGGTTTTGACTAATCACTCCAGATGAAGTCACAAAATCTATGCAAGGCTTCACCTCGCCACAAGTTAAATGCTAAGTGTCGGCCTCTCTGTCGGCGTCTTGTTTTTCTGATGAGACATCAAAGTATGGCCCCTTCTTTTCAAACTGTTTTTGTCTAATCCTTCTAATTAATTGTTAGTTTGCTAACTATTTTTTCCCCCCAAATGAGCAACTACAAAACTATTTTGTCAAATACGACTAACTAGTTTGAGTTGACTAAGTGACACGACAAACTCCTTAATTAGTTTTCTATTTTTCACACTGACAAACGGAATATACTGGTTGGTTAACTAGCTAAGCAGTTTTCAAACTGAACAACTGGCTAACTAACTAGCTATTTAACTACTTCATCAGACATGAGACTAGCATGGTTGTACTAAGCAACTAGTGATGCCTGCCTGATCCTAATAACAAAAAGCTAGCCAGCTAACCAAATGACTAGTTTGACAGTTGACTCTGATACTACAATAACTTGTTTGCTAAGTGAACAAGTAATCCTACTAACTGATCATTAAATATACTAGTTTTCAAGACATCCAGCTAACAGGCAAATTAGCTAACAGTCTACCGGCTAGCTAGCTAATTAACCAACAAATTTACTTGCTGACAAATTTGACAAATGGACTACCTTTTGCTTAATATTACAAACCTCACTCATGACTATTTATTCTTTTTTTTTTTTTTTAAGTAACTACTTGGCCAGTGGACAACTAGCTATTTAATCCCTTTAACCATGTGCTGAACAACCATCATGACGACACATAAGATTTGTTTGTGGAGAGGTACTCTGAATATCTCTGGAGCACGCTTTAGGATGACCATCTGCTCCTAAACTGGGGAGCAGAACGGATGGAGGAAACCCCCCCCCCACTCAAAGTAGAGAAATGTTATGCATTAAATCTTTCAAATGTGTCGAGAACAAGACTGCATGCATATTGAAAGACCTTTAACAAGAGAGAAGGTACAGAGTGTAGAACGTCCTTTCACAAAAAAAAATAAATAAAAAGATTAATTATAACTGCTCCCTTTGGCTGTTCACTTCCACCGTAGTGCACAACTCTATGTGTGTGCGTGCGTGTGTGTGTGTGTGCGCGAGCCTAGCAACTATAGCGAATGGGACCACACACACACACACGCGCGCACACACACACACACACACACCTGTCTACTGCTGCCAAGCGTACATGAACACCTGAATTCTGCAGACCCTTAATTAGTCAATGAAGTGACGGAATGGCCGAGCAATTTAAATGGAAATTTGAGGGAATATTGTCAGCAAAGGTTCACTTCACCATACGTTACCAAAACAAAGTCATCGTTTATTTTCTGTGCATTGTGTAGCTAGGCCTGCATTGGGGTCTTTCTCAACTTCAAACACCCCCAGCACCACAATTTCTAGAGGTAACAAAGCAACAAAATAATCTGAACTGCCTTACAAAAATAAATTGAATTTTTACTATTTTATCTTATTTTTTACATTTTAATCTATTTAGGACAGGATATTTCATTAATTTATTTTTTTGCATCGTTATTTTGTGCCGCTATGCTGGTTTTCTGTAAAAAGATGTTAACTTGGTTTAAGCCAATGTTGTCCTAAACTTAAAGGCATACAAAAATGTATCTAAAACAAATACAAACAAAACAGACAATTGAGACAATTTGGATGCACATTTTTTTCCCTGCTTCTTAATGCATCAGTGAGGTATCGGACGAGGGACTTGGAAAAGGCAGATTTTTAAAATCAAGTGACTTGCACTCAGATTCAGGAGGAAAAAAAAAAGTGATCGGGACATTCTTAAAATGTATATACACCAAAATATATATTGTAATACAGTATTTTTTTCATAGAGTTACATGAGACAACAGTGTTTTATTTTTCTTTTGATCTTTTGGGTGAGTTTAGTGTGTATAAGTGCGTGTGCGTGTGCGTGTGTTACCTCGGTGTGTTTGAGGACTGCTTGTGTCCTGTAGAGCAGCAGGAGACGCACATCAGCGTCGCACATGGTGAAGTTACTCTCTAGGATCTGCAGCACGGCGATGCGAGGACGCACCGGGAGCGACGGGTCGCCGCAGAACGGTCGCAGCCAGGCCAGCAGGTCGTCAGAGCTCACCATGCTGTCACTGAAAGAGTGAGATTGGGTGCGTGTCAGGTCCCATGAGAGACAGCTTTCCACACAGACTTTCTGGACAAAAATAGACCTCGCCAAGGCCACACACTCCACAACTGAATGTAATGTACCCTTGCTAATTTGGGAGAAAGAAATGAATTACTTTTTGCCAAATCTAATTAACAGGTTATCAACTATGGCAAGTGGTTGAGGCTACTCGCTAGCTTGCCATCCAACTAGTTTGCAATTGGAATAATTTGCGAGCTAACTAATTTGCTAGCTAACCAACTGAATCAATGTAGCTAACTCATTTGCTGGTGGACAAACTAGCTGGCTAGCTAATTATATCAAACAAGAATTGCTGTCTTATGCTAACTAATTAATCAACTAATTAAATAATTAACTCGATGTCTAGGAAGCCAATACCAATGATGTATTTTTGTGAAAGCCTACAAATATTTGTTTGCTTACCAAAATGCTACATTAAACTGACTGATTAAATTTTTGCTTGCTGATCAACTAGCAATCTTAGATTTAAAAAATGAACTAAAAAAATTTACAACAAAAAAGCATTTTTACACATTTAACCAACCAACCATTTGCTAGTAGGCTAGCTAATTAACTAATTGACTAGTCTCTCACCGTCCATTGTTGCATTTATCGGAATGACTAATTTGCTAGCCTACTAACTACCTAGCTAGCCCTAGCGTTATAGCGAACCTAGTCTAATACTAACCAACATATTTTCAGGAACAATCTTTTCAATAGTGACAAGCATAAAAATAAACAGTGTTAACACGTCTCTGACAGTGTCAATCAAACGGTGTTTCCAATGCGTGGGCATGTGTGCACGACGTACCCCTCCTGTACACTGCTGTGCACTGCCATCGCCATGGCCTTGAGCACGTCGAGGGCTGCTGTGTGGTTTGTCAGGATGTCAGGGTCGCCGCTGAAAACAAACACACGCATACCAGAAACCAGAAAAGTGAGTGCAAAATGATAGGAATGGTCTTACATAAGAGTTCATTAAGATAAGAGGTGCAAAAGAAGACGTGTGTCGGGGGGGGGGGGGGGGGGACAAGCACTCAGGAAAGGAAATCAAAGTCTTTTCTTTCAGTTACCCAATTGAAATGCAACGCTGTGCAAGGAAATCAATGTATAAAAAAAAATTATTAAAATATCATTTTAGTATTTTGAGCTTCTCACTCCTATGAGGACATTATGATTGGTTGGAATTGGTTAGCTCTTAGCTAGTTGCTAATTTGTTCGTGTTTGATTAACAAACTATCAGAAGTGTGCATTTACGCTCTTCCGTCAATATCGATGGAAGGTCCGTCAGTCCGTCACTGATGGATTCAGCTTTTTGCTGGCCGTCTGACAGAATAAGCACCAATGGAAGCAATTTTGGGCCGTCCCCTTGGACCGCCACAAACTCCAAAAAAGAAACACGGCAGGCTGAATGATAGCTTATCAATTTAATGACTTAACTCAGTAACTTAACTGAATTGTGATACCATGACTGCATTTTGTCAAAGAGTTTGTTTTTGAAGAGAGCGTTTAAAGCGGGTTGACGAGTTAACTAAATATATGACCGATAATTGCTGCACCTTGATATTGTCACCAAAAAATATATATATATATATCATAGGGTACCTGAGCACAGCGACAACTCTAGCCACGGCGTCCTGCAGCACACTTTTGACCGATAGGTCTTGCTGTCCCAAGGCGATGTGCAGGAGCTGGCGGATACTCTGGAGAGGCTGGCCATCGGTCGCCATGGTGACTGCCAGTTCGTGGACCTTGGACCTCTCGGAGCGGGACAGATCGTAAAGTCGGCAGTAGCCCCGCAGTTGTTCCTGGGATGGACCAGAAAGCAAACCAAAATGAAATGGAAAGGGGCGTAACAGTGCCGCCATTGTACCAAATGGATATACTTAGGACCGTTTAAGCTAAAAGCAAGGAGCAGTAATACAATATGGTCTATTGTAACAACGCTTTCCCACAATGCACTTGCTACACTTCACGGGAAAAAGGCCATCAAGGAGCCATTGCAATAAAGGCCCTACAGGCGATAAACATTTGTGGTAGTTAAAACCGCAGAGTGTAACGGCAGCCTGTCACAGGGGCGATATTCACCGCGTTATTTTGTATTGTTTTGACGGATGGCTGTGAAGTGAAAAGAAGTGTTTTGGCCCCCAGCTCAAATGGCCAGTAGTTTTGAAGTTGCACTCGGTACGTGTCGCTCGCCTCTTGTCGTAAGTCACTCGGAAGTCTTTCGGGAAAGGGTCCAATTGGGCCCAGATGGCCGATGTGATGCTGCAGACTTTATTATTGTCGGCCGGCTTGGAAGAATGCACGCTCCCTGACAGTCTTTACAACGGGGTCAGACGAGGCGAAAAAGATAAAAGCGGAAATAAGCAAATCTGGATCCACATGAGTAACAAAAAGGACAATTTGATTGTTCAGCCATTAGATCGAACTGAGGACACAATGGCTTCGGAGCAGCTTTACATTGGGTGTGTATGTGGGTGTGTGGGTGTCATCACATCATATTTTGTATTGTGAAAGGACCGTGTGTATAAAATAGCGATTAAAAAACAAAAACAAAAAAATAAAACAAAAGTGGAAATCGGGGTTTCAATGTGATCAACATGCAGAGAGCGTGGGAGTCAGAAATGACCGTCTTTTACTCATATCTCACCGTTGCATAGCAACACTGCCAAATCATAACCTCCCTTCTTGAGTGCGTCCACACACGAGTGTGCACACGCAGCAACAGGAAGGTGACAGCAGGAGAAGTTGCTTCGTGAGAAAGAGCGCGACAGACACACTCCAGCGTGGAAGGATAGAAAATCCACAATGGGAAGAACAGCAAAAACAACAAAGTATGCCGCCAAATACGTCATAGAGGCAAGAGACAGCAGTATTTATGTGCAGTTATGTGTGTGTGTATTCAAACAATTCCCCAAAAGAACTGCAGTGATTGATGCCTTGAGATGACAGTTTAATTTATTCCGTGACCATGCTAACAACTCAAAACACACTCAAATCATCTTTCCCCATTAAAATGAACGCAAATGCCATTAATCCATTCCAGGCTCTGGTAATACCCCGCAAGAATTTTATCCATCCATCCATTTTCCGAACCGCTTGATCCTCACTAGGGTCGCGGGGGGCACTGGAGCCTATCCCAGCCGTCTACGGGCAGTAGGCGGGGGACACCCTGAATCAGTCGCCAGCCAATCGCAGGGCACACAGAGACGAACAACCATTCACGCCCACACTCACACCGAGGGACAATTTAGAGCGTCCAATCAGCCTGCCATGCATGTTTTTGGAATGTGGGAGGAAACCGGAGCACCCGGAGAAAACCCACGCAGGCCCGGGGAGAACATGCAAACTCCACACAGGGAGGCCGGAGCTGGAATCGAACCCGGTACCTCTGCACTGTGAAGCCGACGTGCTAACCACTGGACTACCGACCCGCCCGCAAGAATTTTATAATAAATAAAATAGAATTCTATAATATTATACTTGATAAAAACGTTGCAATAACATCATTAAATAGGATAAAAAGATTCCAGCTATCTCAAGGCACCACTGCACATCGGCAAATTTTTAAGTTATTGCATTTGAAATTATATATTATTGTAGTGATATTTAAGTCCAAATTTGTTGGTCATTCATTTTTTTTCCCACCTCAATAAACAAAATATTTAATGAATCAAAAAACTGAAATATTGAAACTTAACTATTTTAAGATGTTTTGGTCCAGAGTAAGTTGCAATTACATTGTTATATTTTATATTATTGAAAGATTATGATATGAAGTTGGAAAAAGCAATTTTCAAGTGAATTTAAAAATTGGAAAACACCAATTACAAACGCAAGACAAAAATATTAAAAATATCACTTCAATAAATCAAAATATAGAACATAAAACAGAATCTAAAAAAAGCCAAACAATTTGGAAAATTGAAAAGAAAAAACGAAGAATAAAACATGAATGTGAAAAAAATTACAACAAAGAACACAAAATGAGCAGAAAAAGAAAACAAAGAAAATACACAAAATAATACAAAGTGCACTGATATAAAATAAATGTCATAATAAAACAAATAAACTAAGTGTACAAAATACGAGGTATAAATGTTGTTTTGTCATGTCATTTTTGCTCAGTGCAGTGTTGATGAAGTATGTCCAGTCACGTGTGAACATGATGCGGCAGATGCAGACGGCCTTTACCTGCGGGCTGTCTCGCAGCGACGTGATGAAGTCATGACTCAGCGTCTCCAAGTGGGCCTGCGACTGGTGCAGGTGGGCCAGGGCGTCATCCAAAGTCATCGCGGCCTCTTCCGCGTCTTCCCGCTCGCTGGTCGCCTCACCGCTGGCTGTCGCTCGCCCTCCTCGCTTCTTGCTCTTTTCGGCCAGCAGCCGCAGTGTGTTGGTGGCTCGCCGGAGCACCTCGGAGCGCGCCTGGATGCTGAGCTGGAAACCAAATAGAAGGGAATGACATCAATGATTATGAGATCATGTACACTCAACACTGGCCAACGCCAATGATTTGTTTCCAAATAGATTGTACACGTGTGAAGATGATGTCGAAAGACTGAGAAGCACATAGTACTCAGGTGTGCAGATACAGTTTTAAGCTGTTCTTCACCAATTCAGTTTTCCCGATTTATTTATTTTTATTTTTTTGTGCTGTAGTTTAAGTGGTGGCATACGACACATTCTGGCTCAGGCATGTGTCGTCCTTCACCCACTATAGGAAAAATACATTCCAAAGTCGCATCTTCCTTTCGTATAGTCCCTGGCATGGCTGCTTTAGGGTGCCCCGTTAGCCGTGAGTGTGTGTACGACACAATGAAAAAGGATAGGAGTGAGGATAAGAGTTTAACACGTAGCTACGTGTGAGCAGAAAAAAAAATGCTCGACGATGGGGTAACTTGATTGACAGTTAAGTGGGGCGTGGTATCAGCACCTTCAGTGTACACGCCGACAGAACCTGACAATGGCGAGGGTGGCTTGATATGTCACCATTTTGATGCCTCGGTTTGCATACAGTCTTCCCTGTGTTGTCAAGTTGACAAGGCATATTTATTTTCACTGTACAGGGACATTCAAGGCATTAAGAGGCAGGTAGAAACCAACAAGTGAGCAATAATAACCCCAGCAAGCTTGGGTGTGTGTGCAAGCGTGTGTCTGTGTGCGCGCACACAGATGATAGCTACCAGCAGGGTGTGATTGATTGGATCCGGTATGAGAAAGTTAACAATTCAATAGGAAAAGAGCAGGCCTTTGGCTGCTGGGAGACTTCATTCTGTCTCAAGGAAACACACACACACACAGTCTAATGGTGTGAATGAATTGCACCTTTTTTTTTTTTCAGACAAAATGACCTTGCAATGAAGGTGGAATTTCATGGCTTTTACCACACATAGAATGACAACAACCTACAAGAGCCTCATGAGGTAAATGAATCGTAACCTTTTTTGGGAGTGTGGACCATCGGCCACTGGCTTTGCAGCTATCCAATATTTAAATTGTCTAAACTGCATTGCAACGTGGGAGATGTTCTTCCTTGACAATAGCATCATATTTTTTTGCAAAACTATGTAAATTTCTCAAATTGCAGTGTTGTAGTTTTTGTGTTGCAGCGATTTGGTTTAGACGCTCGAGGTTCAATTGTCTGATGCGCGGCGGGGGAGTCATTTTTTCAAATCCTGTTCTGTCCAGTCGCTTTCGGCCGGGTGGCTCAGTACGCGGCGGGCCTAAAAGTGTCGAGTGGATGAGTAAGCGGCGTCAACAGTAACTACAAGCTGAAGGTTAAACATTAAAAATGCTCTCTCTCTCTGATGAATCATCTGATAAGGCCAAGAGAGAGTGAGCGTTTCCCACCACTTTCTGACAAAAACATTACACCGAGTACATAAGGTCCAGTGGGCGGTCAGCTGTGCCCTCGCCCCGTGGCCTTGTGGGAAATGGAGACATCCATCATGTGTGGGGAATACATGTCGGGGGGGGGGGGGGGGGGGGGGGCAAAAAGGAGTCAGTGAGAGGAGTCAAGGTTTCCCCCCCTCGGAGTTGATGGAGAAAGGCATGACAGCAGGTTTCAGGGAGATAAAGTGCAAGTTAAAGTGCGCACGGGGAGCATAGTGGAGCCTGCTGGGTGCTACACTTTAATTGGCGCTGAAAGGGGGAGAGGCAGAAATTAGCTCACTCAAGGGAGGGATGGAGGGAGGGGGGTCAAAAAAGTAGTCAGATTAGAAAAAATGGTGGAGAGTGGAGAGCAACAGGAGGAGGAAAAACAACAGGCTGCTATAATTGTGTTACTTTAGCGCAATGAAGAAATAATGACAATTGCAAATGGGAACTTAATTACATGTGTGATGGCCTCAGTGGAGAAGGTGATATCATCCAGGAAGTGGACGGCATGAACAGGAAGCAGCCTGTCCAGGTACTTGGCGCAGGTGTCGTAGGCGTGCAGGTAGTCCTGCTCGTTGAGAGGCGGGCTCTTGAGCAGATGGGCGTCGCCCTTCCAGAACAAATTGCGCAGCCAGGTGGCGTGGATCGCACTGGCGGACAATGTCGCCCCCTGGCCAATGCCGCCGGGCCTCGGCAGCAGATGGGCCAGTTTAGAGATGGACAACACGTTCTGACTGGTCAGGACCGGTTCGAGAGCGGCCAGCGGGTCCCGGGATTCGTCCGTGAGGTGGCGGTAGTTTAAGCCTGCCACCAAATGAAAGAAATTAATTTGCCGTGTTATTGGTTTGCATATTCAAAAGGAAAGGTTAGTTAAAAATAAATACATTGTATAAAATGAGTGTGGGGACTCTTGACCATTACCAGAAATCAGGTTAAAACTATGCCTTTCCCATACCAAGCCTTTTTAAAACTGTTTTCCAAAATCTTGCTCTTGCGCTGTTCGCTCTTTTAGTAATTTTAGTAAGCGACGTCTTATTTCTATACTCATCTTTTAAATATCTTGAACTCTTTGTTTGTAACAGTTTTTAAATGTTATACACTTTACGATGGTTACTTGCATCTGCACAATGTAAAAAATGTTCGGGTTTTTTTTCATTTGGAGCTTTGTGCAACAATGCTAGGTTAGCTTTTTTTTTTTAATATTCAAATTACAGTAATACAATATTTATATTTTCCATCTTGATGTATAGTCCCAACACAAAATATGCACGTGACTGCTGTTGTTGCTTTGCGTCATGCGTGCTGTAAAGCAGACAGACAAACGCATTAGTATGGCAGCCTGTCTGAGCTTGAAATATTCAACAGTGGCCCGCCTATGGGTGGCAGATGCACATATGCGCGCGCGCGCACACACACGCATGCACACATCAAACCGTGATAAACACGCACACGCGTGCACCCACACGCACACGCGTAATTCCAGACAGACACAGGCAGACACTTGAGCTGCAAAGAAGAGAGGAGGTTGCACTCATACGAATGCTCACTCCCCCGCCCACTCACCCACTCAAATGGCCGTCTGTATCGTGTTGTGAGCAAAATCGCATACACAAATAGGGTACAACGTGTGCTTTTGTGTCATTCCCAACAGTATATATTTTACATTCACATGTATTTATGTACATGTGTCTGCCCGTCCGCGGGGTGCCGTCAGCCCACAATTAAAACACATTAGATTGGAAGTATATGCATTTTTAATGATGCTGGCAGGTGGGGCAGTTTGATGGTTGCGGGTGACAAATTCTGCCAAGCAACAAGCGGCCAATCATGTGGGGCATTACCGGAAAAAGAATTTTGTTCGGTTGCTTGACAATAAAAAAATCAATTACATATGTATGTATATATGTATATGTATGTACATATATATGTGTCTGGGTAATTTATAAGGTAAATTAAACCTTTGCAATTAGAATGTAATAAGGAAAAAAATATTAACAAAATTGATATCTGACAATTGAAAAAAATATTGATCTAAACTGCTTAAGCCTCACGAGCGTCGTGTTAAAATTTAAACAAAAATGCAAAAGTGGAAACAAATGAGCAGTTAACGTGTAAACAAACAAGAATTAGAAAATGAAAAAAAAATTGAAAATAGTTTTTAAAAAAATAATTCGAGAACTAAAACATTCACACAAACAAATTTGAAACTAACAACTAAATAAAAGCACAAGTGCCTCATGGAAAGTAACAAGCAAGACAAGTCGAGCTTCTCTGTGACAATTTATGAGGCAAAAAAACAATAACAACCTGGCAATGGCGTTGCGCGTGAGCCGGCAGCTTGTGTGGAAAGCTGCAGCGTCATCACACAGCAGACGGCGCAAGTGAGGCGTGAAAAACCCCGCTGACCTTTCCGCAAAGTCCTCAGAGACCGGTCGCCGCATCACCAGCCGTTCAATTGTAAACTTTGCGCACTCAAGCGGTAACAAAGTGAAACTTGCTCACAAACCACCTTGGAGAGGACACTGGTGGTGAGTGGTCAGGGCAAGCGAAGCACTACAGAGCACCAGAAGCATTGACCAACATAAGCAACCTAAATTTGAATATTTGCTCCATGAAATTGTATTTATCCACTTCCAAGAGTCTTTTCTAGTCATTTGGTCGTGTTTCTCTTGGCTGTACTATTTCTGTACATGTGTGATGATAACTTCTTACATTGAATTGACAACTCACCGCTGGCCACAGCACGGAGCTTCTTGAGCAACTTGATGTGGCTGTCAGGTGTGATGGCGACGGCGGCCACGTACGGTCGGCAGCCGGCGGCGTCCAGCAGTGTGTAGTAGTAGAGCAGCCGGCTCAGGTCGCTGCCCTCCACGCTGGGCAGCACGTACTTGCTCATGTGGCCGTAAAAGCTCTGTGGGTCGCTCTTCAGCGTGGCCAACAGGCCCAGTGACTCGCTGCGGGATTCGATGTCCTTGGTGGACAGACTGCGAAAAAATTAGGGACATCACATATGTAGAATAACTTCACACATACAGTAAGCCTAACTGATCATTTCGCATTTTTGATAAGGAATAGGAATGGAAGACTTCCTTTGCCTTTTCCAAGCATGGCTTCTTGTGACTTTTTTGTGGGTCTACCCATGCAAGTCATGCCTACCAAATTTCCTACTGTGAAAGTAACTTTGGGGGCGGAATTTTCTTTCTGAATGTCCCTTGAAAAACACCAAGATAATCCCCTATTGTCTTACTGCAAACAAAAATGACAGACTTCCTGTGTCTTTTTACCATGGCTTCTTATCTAGAGACTTTTTTGTGGAACTACTCATGATATACATGTCTACCAAATGCCATATTGCCAAGTGAAACTGACTTTGGGGGTGGATTTTTTTTCTCTCTGAATGCCCGTTAAAAAACACCAAGATTATCTTACTATTGTCCTACTTCAAACCAAAAGGGCAGACTTCATGTATCATTTAAGCACAGCCCCTCGAGACTTTTTTGTGGAACTCTTCATGATATACATGTGTCCCAAATTTGATGTCGTTGGGTGAAACTGGCTTCGGGGGCAGAATATTCTTTGAATGAACCCCGGGGAAGGCCCAAAATGACTTTAAAATGGCTTCTGCGAACAGAAATGGCGGACTTCCTGTGTCTTTTCAGGGATGTGTTCTTGAGACTTTTTTGTGGGCCTGTCCAGTAATGATAGACATGTCGACCAATTTTCATGACACTCATTGAAACAAGCTTTGGGAGCTGAATATCCCCAATATTGTAAATTTCCCCAGTGTGGGACAAATAAAGGATATCTTACTTTATCTTATCTTATATTCTTTAAAGCAGGCCCTTGAGGACCGAATCTGGACACCTCTGCTTTAAAAGACACCTGGTTGCTCTAAAAACTAGAAAGACAACATATATACTGTGTATTTTTTGTCTGGCTATGTATGTAGCCCGCGACCAAATGCTGCGGTCGAGATCCGCTAGTGTAATCAATCTTGGCCACACTTTCTATTCAGTGAAATAAAGCAAAAGTCTCTTCTGCAATGAACCAGTGGCCTCCACCAGCTCCATTTACAATATTAACAGCAGTCACGCATGCAGTCAATCAATAACATGCCCATAGACACAAATACACAGACGGCTTCACACATAATTGTCCAAAACACACACACATGGCCCACTATTGGTTCTAATTTATCATGAAACACAATCCATGTAGCATTTTCTTATATCCTGTCATGACAGGGTGAATATTTCTCACTGATCTACATGCACGTGCTCAAACACATACACGCAAGCATACAAATGCATATGCAGACCCGGCACACAGTTTTTAAAACACAATGGGCTGCAAGTATAAATAAGGTAAATATACAAAAGGTTGCAGTGACTTGCCCTTATTTAAGAAATGATGTCAATTGAAACAAATGAGTCTCAGTGTGTGCATATATGCTCACCAGATGACTCTATAAACTGCGCATTAGTACCTCCACCAAGGCACTTCAATGTATTTCCTGAATGCCAATTAGCAGTATTATGAAAAAAAAAACCTGCACGTTGAGCTCACAATGAAGGCGAAGGTGCCATACCTCCCTTGGCGAAGGTGCCATGTAACTTACACAATGGTGTCCAACTTGGTAGTAAGAAATGATCAGTTAGGCTAGGTTGGTGTACCTAATGATGTGGCTGCCATGGGTGCACGTGTATGTGTGAGAGGGTGACACGGAAGTGGATTTTCAGTCCCGTTGCATCTCGCCCCCAGAGAAAAAAAAATCCCTTTACAGACCATTAAAATAAAAATTAAATAAAAAACCCTGTCTCATCCGGTCCCGGTGAAAACGACTGTCATCCCATCCTGCTCCCATTCAGAATAATTCCCACTCCCATTTTGGAGGTCAGCTACATAAAATAAGTTTGTCACCCCCACCCATCTTCCGCATGGACTCTAAGGTTTTTTTTCCCTTTAGTATTGGTTATTCCTGTCCCAATCCCGTGATTAAAGCTAAAGTTGACTCCCATCCCGCGCAAGAGTGCGTACAGTCCATTAGAGGCAAGTTGGGTAAAGTTGTCTGAATGAGACAAAATTGAGCAATTTGCACAAGATGAAAAGAAAAATGCACTGCATCACTGTATGTCTGTGAGAGAGTGTGCATATGTGTGAGCGCGTGCGTGCGCGTGCATGTGCATACCCGCTGTCCGTAAAAAGGAACTCCAGATGAGTCATGTGGACCTCCCACAGAGGAACACGGTAGCGCTTAGCCAGTGACAACGAGATGCCATACACGCCGTCGTCCAGGGTCCTAAGAACACGCAAACACAGGACGGGAAAATAATGACCAATCATTCATGCTACACACAAACACATACATCTCAAAGCAAATATTGACATAATACATGAGGACTTCTGAAGGCTGAAATTTTGAAAGGATGTTTTCGACAATGTTGCCCCAATTTGTGGGCATGTCAGTGTTGCCAAGCAGACCGGTAAACTTGCTATTGCCTTGAGTTGTTAATAAAAGCTTGCTTGGACTGTGAGATAGGTCTTGAAACTTCTTTTACACAATTGGGCAAAAATTTTACTCATTATTTTCCTATCTATAAAAATGTATTTTTTTTTTAATACTTCTGTAACAGATTAACCAGATTTACATTATTTCCGTTTTGGGAAATACCGCTTTGGATTTCATTCTGTTAGTTTTAGGTCAGACTTTCGAAAACGGAAAAATAAATACATATATATTTTTTGCATAGGACTCACTCAGCCAAGCCGAGGATGGTCTCCTTCTTGTAATCAGGGTCGGAGCTGAAGCGCTGGACGTCAACGCCACGGCCCAGACCCTGCAGCACTTGCGCCTGCGTGTAGTCGCTCAATCGCTCGTTGTACCTCTGCAGCTGCACGATCAATTTCTGCAGATCCTCGGGCCAGCCCGAGTAGGCCGACACGTGCTGGGTGACCAGTCGGATAAGCTCCTTCGGGTCAGCCTGCCGACAAGAGGAAGATGAGGGAGTCATGCGAACATGTTGGCACAGGCTGCTAATTATTTTTTTCTCAAGCTAATCTTCTGGTGTGAATCACGATGAGTAAAAATGAACAAAAGTGAGGCTGAAAATTAAACTTTTGTGTGTAAGGTAGGATGGCGGTTTGAAGTCAAATTTGCAATCTTCCAAGGAAATGTAAAATCAAAACAATACCAAACAGGTTGTCCTGGTAAATTTGACAATCACATTGAGCGGACCTAATATTGAGACCTGTGGAACACCACAATTATTATTTTTTTGTAATAACAGGCAATTTTGACCATAAATATTTATAGACTGAGTAATGAACCTAGTGGAACATCACCAGTTTTCTGCAGTAATGATGAGTCATACTGGCGTGAATTTCAAATCGGAAAAGCACCATAGTCCATCACTCACCAACCCGAACGCAGTATAGCACATATTTTTATAATACATGTGAAATATTATATGGAAATTCCCTACATTACAGCAGAAAACTTGTAGCGTTCCACAAGTCTCGATACTAGGTCCATTCTCGAACAGTGTCAAACTTGCTTTGTGCTCCAGTAAAAGAGCTAGATATAACAAATCCTCTCCGTGAGCCGTCACCTTACCGTGGTGGAGGGGTTTGTGTGTCCCAATGATCCTAGGAGCTAAGTTGTCTGGGGCTTTATGCCCCTGGCAGGGTCACCCATGGCAAACAGGTTCTAGGTGAGGGACCAGACAAAGCACGGCTCCAAGACCCCTTATGATAAAAAAAATTAAAGGATCTCAGTTTCCCTTGCCCGGACGCGGGTCACCGGGGCCCCCCTCTGGAGCCAGGCCTGGAGGTGGGGCTCGTTGGCGAGCGCCTGGTGGCCGGGCCTACACCCATGGGGCCCGGCCGGGCTCAGCCCGAAGAGGCAACGTGGGTCCCCCTTCTCATGGTCTCACCACCCGTGGGAGGGGTCAAAGGGGTCGGGTGCAATGCGAGCTGGGCGGCAGCCAAAGGCGGGGACCCTGGCGGTCCGATCCTCGGCTGCAGAAGCTAGCTCTTGGGACATGGAATGTCACCTCTCTGGCAGGGAAGGAGCCCGAGCTGGTGTGTGAGGTAGAGAAGCTCCGACTGGATATAGTTGGACTTGCCTCCACACACAGCCTGGGTTCTGGTACTAGTTCTCTCGAGAGGGGTTGGACTCTCTTCCACTCTGGAGTTGCTCATGGTGAGAGGCGCAGAGCAGGTGTGGGCATACTCATTGCCCCCCGGCTCAGTGCCTGTACATTGGGGTTCACACCGGTAGACGAGAGGGTTGCTTCCCTCCGCCTTCGGGTGGGGGGACGGGTCCTGACTGTTGTTTGTGCATATGCACCAAACGGCAGCTCAGCATACCCACCCTTTTTGGAGTCCTTGGAGGGTGTGCTGGAGAGTACTCCTGCTGGGGACTCCCTTGTTCTGCTGGGGGACTTCAATGCTCACGTGGGCAATGACAGTGAGACCTGGAGGGGCGTGATTGGGAGGAACGGCCCCCCCGATCAGAACTCGAGTGGTGTTTTGTTATTGGACTTCTGTGCTCGCCACGGATTGTCCATAACGAACACCTTGTTCAAACATAAGGGTGTCCATATGTGCACTTGGCACCAGGACACCCTAGGCCGTAGTTCGATGATCGACCTTGTGGTTGTATCATCGGATTTGCGGCCGCATGTTTTGGACACTCGGGTGAAGAGAGGGGCGGAGCTGTCAACTGATCACCACCTGGTGGTGAGTAGGCTCCGATGGTGGGGGAAGATGCCGGTCCGTCCTGGCAGACCCAAACGTATTGTGAGGGTTTGTTGGGAGCGTCTGGCAGAATCCCCTGTCAGAAGGAGTTTCAACTCCCACCTCCGACAGAGCTTTTCCCATGTTCCGGGGGAGACGGGGGACATTGAGTCCGAGTGGACCATGTTCCGTGCCTCTATTGTTGAGGCGGCCAATCTGAGTTGTGGCCGTAAGGTGGTTGGTGCCTGTCGTGGCGGCAACCCTCGTACTCGCTGGTGGACACCAGCAGTAAGGGATGCCGTCAAGCTGAAGAAGGAGTCCTATCGAGCCTTTATGGCCTGTGGGACCCCAGAGGCAGCTGACGGGTATCGACTGGCCAAGCGGAACGCAGCTTCGGTGGTCGCCGAGGCAAAAACCCGAGCGTGGGAAGAGTTCGGTGAGGCCATGGAAGCCGACTTCCGGACGGCTTCGAGGAAATTCTGGTCCACCATCCGACGTCTCAGGAGGGGGAAGCAGTGCACCACTAACACTGTGTACAGTGGGGATGGGGCACTGCTGACTTCGACTCGGGACGTTGTGAACCGGTGGGCAGAGTACTTCGAAGACCTCCTCAACTCCACCAACACGTCTTCCTTGGAGGAAGCAGAGTCTGAGGACCCTGAGGTGGGCTCTCCTATCTCTGTGGTTGAAGTCACCGATGTGGTTAAAAAGCTCCTCGGTGGCAGGGCCCCAGGGGTGGATGAGATCCGCCCGGAGTTCCTCAAGGCTCTGGATGTTGTGGGGCTGTCCTGGTTGACACGCCTCTGCAACATCGCGTGGTCAACGGGGAGAGTGCCTCTGGATTGGCAGACCGGGGTGGTAGTCCCTCTTTTTAAAAAGGGGGACCGGAGGGTGTGTTCCAACTACAGAGGGATCACACTCCTCAGCCTCCCTGGTAAGGTCTATTCAGGGGTGCTGGAGAGGAGGGTCCGTCAGGAAGTCGAGCCTCAGATTGAGGAGGAGCAGTGTGGTTTTCGTCCCGGCCGTGGAACAGTGGACCAGCTCTACACCCTTAGCAGGGTCCTCGAGGGTATGTGGGAATTCGCCCAACCAGTCTACATGTGTTTTGTGGACTTGGAGAAGGCGTTTGACCGTGTCCCTCGGGGAGTTCTGTGGGGGGTGCTTCGTGGGTATGGGGTACCGAACCCCCTGATACGGGCTATTCGGTCACTATACCACCGATGTCAGAGTTTGGTTCGCATTGCCGGCAGTAAGTCGGAATCGTTTCCAGTGAGGGTAGGACTCCGCCAAGGCTGCCCTTTGTCGCCGATTCTGTTCATAATCTTTATGGACAGAATTTCTAGGCGCAGCCGAAGCGTTGAGGGCGTCCGTTTTGGTGGCCTCAGTATTGCATCCCTGCTTTTTGCAGATGATGTGGTGCTGTTGGCTCCTTCAAACGGGGCTCTCCAACTCTCACTGGAGCGTTTCGCAGCTGAGTGTGAAGCGGTTGGGATGAAAATCAGCACCTCCAAATCTGAAACCATGGTCCTCAGTCGGAAAAGGGTGGAGTGCCCCCTCCGGGTCGGGGGAGAGATCTTGCCCCAAGTGGAGGAGTTTAAGTATCTTGGGGTCTTGTTCACGAGTGAGGGCAGGAGGGAGCGAGAGATCGACAGGCGGATCGGTGCAGCGTCTGCTGTGATGCGGACGTTGTATCGGTCTGTCGTGGTGAAGAAGGAGCTGAGCCAAAGGGCGAAGCTCTCAATTTACCGGTCGATCTATGTTCCAACCCTCATCTATGGTCACGAGCTATGGGTCGTGACCGAAAGAACGAGATCCCGGATACAAGCGGCCGAAATGAGTTTTCTCCGCAGGGTGTCCGGGCTCTCCCTTAGAGATAAGGTGAGAAGCTCGGTCATCCGGGAGGGGCTCAGAGTCGAGCCGCTTCTCCTCCACATCGAGAGGAGCCAGATGAGGTGGCTTGGGCATCTGATTCGGATGCCTCCTGAACGCCTCCCTGGTGAGGTGTTCCGGGCATGTCCCACCGGGAGGAGACCCCGAGGAAGACCCAGGACACGCTGGAGTGACTATGTCACCCAGCTGGCCTGGGAACGCCTCGGGATCCCCCGGGGAGAGCTGGAAGAAGTAGCTAGGGAGAGGGAAGTCTGGGCTTCCCTGCTAAAGCTGTTGCCCCCGCGACCCGGCCCCGGATAAGCGGTAGAAGATGGATGGATGGATGGATGGATATAACAAATACAGGAAGTACTTAGTTTGGTCATGCAGCACAACAAGGCAAGCTCAGTTGGCATCGTAACTTACCATTTTTCATATAACCGTTAAATAGTTATGTCCGAGAAGTGTTTTAATTCAACTGTTTACTATAATTATGACTTCAGTACTACTTGAAATTAGGTTAGTCCTGGTTATGCTGCTTCCATAGGAATGTATTTCCTTTGTAAAGTGAAGAGACTATTTTCTTTATTTTCTTTATTTTTTTAACACAGCATTTAGTGCTATTTGTGTTTCTTCTTTTTTTGTGGCCACAGAGCATAAAAGAATACTTTTGTCACGCTGTCATTTAAAGACAAAAGAAAATTAGGTGCATAGTGGCAGTGGGGAATGTGTGCGTAACCGATTTGTGGACCAAGTGCCCCTTTGGCTTATCGTTACGGTGCAGGCATTGCACCCGACAAGTTGCCCGTTTTTCCGCTGCCTTTCACTGAAAAACTAATGAGGCTATTTTCATTCTTCTTTTGCCTCCAAAATGGCCTCCGGGAAAGCCGGGACAGCGGCCGTACGAATGCATGTAAGCCTTGCTTCTTTAATTTCACTGCCAGGAACACAAAGTGTGGCAGCTGAAGGCAATTCAATAGGGGCGCCTTGCTCTCCTGCGCGCTTGGAAAAATACAGCCCAGATGTAGCGAGCCGCCTTAACGGCCGATGTGATTCAGGCCTGCGGCGGGAAATTGGACTGCGGGAACATCATGTCAGCTCCTCAGTTCTAATTCACACTAGTCAATGTTGAGATGGAAGCTCATGGGCCGGTTGGATGAGATGGGCCACTGCTTCATGGTATTTGCAAAAGATAATTACACTGTGTGTGTGTGTGTGTGTCTCGTGACCTTAAGTCCTTAGCTGCTTTGCTCCCAGGCAGATTTGCCAATCAAAAGTTAGGACAGGACTGGTAGGCCATGTTTCACTGCAACATTTTTTTACTTTGTGGATTAATTCTCTATCCAGATACAATTCTGGCCATGGCACCAGGTGCGCGGAGGCCCTTGGCTTTTCCGGCTAACCCAACAGCTGCCGTCCCATTAAAGCAAAGAGTGAGTCACCTGGCAAACACAAACATACGACTGCCGACTAGTATTCCAACATACGATACCCTCCGGCGTCCAACGAGTTTAAATCCAGTGGCAAGCACATGCGCGTCTCTTTTGTAAAAGAAGGACGGCACGGTTGCACTCTCCGGGGAACAAGTGAGCGAGTAATGACTTTAATGAGTTGTAGTTATGTCATAGATAGCAGTCAGTGCACTCATTAGTGCTAATAGTGTAAACAGTGGCTAAAGCATGAATAGGGAGCAAGCGGCGACTTTTGAGAATCCCTTCACCCCGACCCCCAAACCAAAGAAATAAATGTAAAAAAATACTGTAACCGCCAAGTGATCAACTGAATTGAACAGGGAGACAGATTGAAATTGCACCACAGTGTAAAACTGGCCCACTTGAAATCCTCGTTCAGGGAGACGCAATTTTGTAAAACCTTGGCAGTTGTCGGGCTTGTAGTGAGTTTCCATAATGGCGACTTAACAAGGCAGCAGCTCCAACAATGGAGATTCAGCCCAGTGGTGCAGCAGTCGCCAGTCAATGCCAAATGTAAACAAAGGGCTCGTGTCTCAATCAATCCGCTAGCTATTGGGCTAATGTGTTAATCTTTACCCAGGATGAAATCTTGAACGACTGCGGTAAACTTTCTACTCAATAGAGAAAATTGATTTTATATCTAATAACATGAGGGTTAGCACAGTGGTTAGCGGTTCACAAATCTGCTTCACACAAGGTTCTGGGTTTGAGTCTCGGTTGAATCGGGTGAGAGGTCATGATAATGGTGGAAACCTTTGTGAAACAATTTATCTTGATCACAGCCTGGCCTTTGAACAGGGGTGTGCAGACTTTTTATATCCACTATACACACACATATACACACACATATACATATATATATATATATATATGAGCTAAAGTTAGAAAACAAGGAATTGGCCATTAATCCTCACCCTTGAGAAGTTTGGTGAGATTTATATTTACATTTAACACTGCTAAATGAATAGAAGGTGAAGTGAGGCGGACATAAACAACCTCAAGGGTTCAAGTCAGCCGATCCAGGTGATTTATTTGCGTGTCGCCATTCCCGCAGACGTATTCCATTAGTCCTCCTGATCAATCGTCAGCAGGCAGAAAGATAAAATGCCCAGGTGGGGAAAGTTCTCTTTTTGCGGCGCAATTGATCAGGTCAGGTTAGGCGTCGCGAAAGCCGCGTCACGTTGTGCCACAGGTGGTAGAATCGTCACATCAGTGGCCATTTTGAAAAGTGAAACGTGAGAGATGAAGACACGTGGGCTTATTCTGCCTTCGGGCTGCCATTGGAAAGGCAGCCGCTCTTGTGTGTGTGCGCGACGATCGGATGTTAAGGGAGCGCTAGAAGGCTTTGCAAGTCAAAAGCGCGTGACAAAATCTTGGTGTAAGTGACAGAAAATGAATAAATTGATTAATTAATAAATAAGTCGGCGGGCGGAACAAGATGAAAATTGACAGGTGACAAGAAAATGAAGGCGGGATGATGCGGTAACTTTCAAATGCCGGTGGACGTTTTCTACAGTGGAACTACTGGACAATTCATTAGGTACACCGACTCAATCTACTGAGAACCAACACAAGTGAAAAGTTGGTCCTTGACAAAGCTAATTAGGCTCACTTGTTAGGTGAAATTCATTTTGAAAGCATGACTATGTCATATTTTATTCACATTTATATCAATGTTTTATATATGTTTTGCATAATACTGGATTATTTCAGATGCATCACAGAACGGTTTCAAATTTTTTAGTTGTCTTAAATGGGAGGGGAAAATTTCTCAATACAATAAAGTGCAACAATACAATTTGAAGGAATTCTACAAAATGTATTGATTAGAAAAATAAGTGAATAATACACCTATTTTTGTATTTCATGTAGCAATAACAACATTAACAATGTTAGAAATAATAAGAAAAGAAAAATACGGATCATTTTGCATGAATATTTTCTTTTCAATTAATTTTCATTTCATTTAAATGTACTTTAATTTTTAACTTATAAACCAATGATTTCACATACTTTTTTTCTTTGCTAATTTGGATCATTTAAATGGCGTGATTGTGTAGCGGCATTCTCAAGGGAGCAACATTCCGCACTGAGAAGTGGTCCAAATATTTTGTCACCAGCTTACATCAACTTATAAAATGAGCTCGGCTGAATTCTGCTCACTCTTTCTCTCTCTCTCTCTCTCTCTCTCTCTGCCTCAGGTTCAATATCTCCCCATGTCTAGTGTAGCGTGAAAACATGCTGTTGATTTTTAAAGGCTGAAAAACCAAAAAAACAAATCAAACACCTTGAGTCGGCCCCTCCGAGAATTCCGCCACTATTTGCAACTAAATGACTTCTGCGCCTCGAGTGTTGTGGGTCTGATTGGGGCGGCTATGAAATTATGCGATAGAGACGAAACAATTCAACGAGAGAGTTAACGTGCACTTATTGCAGATTGGGACACACACAAACACAAATAGAAATAGAAAAATGGATATCGTACATAGTATCTAGCTACCTGGCGAAATAGCGAGATTGGTTCCCCCCTTTTCTTTCCTTCTGCTGTTATTTCCTTCACTCGTTGAAATATGTGGTGACATCATCAAGCCTACGACGAGTTACCAGACCTGGTAGAGCGTGTGCTTCTTGTCCTTGAAGCAAGGTTGCAGGCGGCTGTAGATGTGTAGCGAATAATAGTAAGCGGCCAGCTGGAGGGACAAGGCCGAGTGGCACTGCTGCTCAAAGCACCGGTTGGCATCCAGGACCTGCAGAGAAAACAGCAGATGACAAGTTAGATATTTGAAAGATGTTTTTACAGGATACAAAAAAAAACTGAAATTTACAGTTGCATGCTTAAGTGTAGTACCGCGTTTGGCCACAACATACGTCACAGAGAGAATTAAAAATGCCTGTGAGTATTGTCGGCTGTTGCGTTTGTATGTGTTGCTGCCCCATGTGTGTTCCGTAGCAGTTGTTTTGACTTTCCTTTGAGGAAGGGGCTCGGGTGAAAAGCTTGGAATTTTAAGAATAATAAGAAAACCTTTATTTGTCTCACAATGGAGAAATTCCCAATTTACAGCATCAAAGTTATGAAAGGAAGAAAGTAGAAGAACAAAACGTAGAAGAGCTGCTGTAAAGGCAGCCGCTCTCGCGGCGCCACCTTGAAGTCATAATAACATAACAAAATAATACAACACAACACATGAGACACAGAGTCATTCAATCCTTGACAGTCTTTAATTGTTTCTTGTGAGACAAAAAAGCAACTTGACGCACGCATACTGTGCCGCTTTTTGGATAACTGTAGAAACCAGACGCCTGTCTTGTTTTTGTTTCCTTGGTGTGATATGATTGTCTCCCAGTTGTTGACAGCAAAAGAATGAGAATAGTCGCTAAGGATTACGTACTTTAAAATGTGTTGGGGTTTTTTTTTTGTAAGTTGGAATGCGTCAAAACTATGAAGAAACAAACTATATCGCCTCTCTGCATTGCAGATTTTCACCTAGTGGGGATGGATCTGGAACATAGCCCCCTCAAAATTATTCTTTTTGGCATCAGAAGGCCTTTCTCAGACTTGTTTTTGTTGTTTTGTCGTTTGGGGTGTCAGAAACGCAAAATATATCTTGGGTCAAAGCCAACGTTGTGCTTGGCATTCACACACAAAAAATGTTTTCCCTGCTTTTTGGTCAGAAACAGGCATTTTTGGTAAACACAACCGATGTGTTACTGCTGATTACTAAATAACGGAAAAAGCTAGAAACTCATTTTGTGATTTTTCCCGTCTCGCCTTACGCGGGTTAAGATTGAACACAACTCTATTGATCTTTCAAGCGAAATCCACGATCAGTGGCGAAAGACGCTCGGTCCATCATGTCATGATGCTATCAAGGGTCTCACGACAAGCGGCGGCTGACAGATGACCAATGTGAGGGAATTTCTCATAGCTGTGCTTTTTTTCCCCCACCAACAGAGAGCTTACAAAAAAGGGAAAAAAATGAATAGGGTTTCATCAATCCGGACAGAAGCTGTAAGAAATTGCGCCCGGCGCTTCTACTGGAATTGAGCTGTCGGTGCCGGACTTGGCGTCCACCTACCTGGGGCAGCGCCAGCAAGTAGGACAGCGCCAGCGTGGTGTCCCTGGGAAAAGCGTCGTTGGCCAGCTGCAGCAACACTGCGGACAAGGATGAAGAGTTGGATTAACAACCAACGGGAGTCTTTTGCTGTGTTGTCTGAATACAAATGACAGTGAGTGAGTAAGGGAAACAAGTTGGGCAGCATCATTAAAAATCTCCCCCTTGACTTTGGCTACTCTTCGTCTATCTTTTTCATGCTTTTGTATGCTTCTGGCATGTAAGAGGACTCACTTATTCAAAGATTAAAAAGGACACGGCCATTCCTAGTAAGAGCACTCCACCTAACTTTCATCTAAAGTGCACTTTTAAAGTTTCGCCCGAATGCCAAATTAGCCAATGCCCATCTGTGGAAAGCGAATGATTAAAACGTTGTGAATCTACTGCAGCGGTTCTGTGGCATGTTGCAGAAGAGGGCGTAAGTCATATTGGTGTGTGATTATACCAACTCACTCTGTCAATGTGCATTATGAGGTCACTATTAAAGCAAAACAACAGCAACAAAATTTCATTAAGAGTGATCATCCAAATTTTTGGGGGGGAGGTGAGCATACAATGGAAATTCATGTAGTCATCATGTGCTATCATGAATGAATGAATGCACAAGAATGCAGTTCCACTTTGGAATGACACAATGAAAAGAAAAAAAAGAGCGTGAGAAGGTGTCCTTAACTCATTCAGTACCAACCAATTCTGGACCAAGTCTGAAAAGACGTTTAAAAACGTCTTTGGGAGTGAATGAGTTAAGCAATTCCATCACGGTGTGTGTGTGGAATTAGTTTGAAACGCCTTTGTGCATTGCAATGGGGGGGGCAAAAAAAAAAAGTCATTTGCAGCATATGCAAAATGATTGGGCCACTCTTGATGAATTTCAGAATGCGCATACCGTTTGGATGTATAATTGCAATGACTGTCGATAGTTGTGTGGGCGGCAAGTGAAATGAATCATTAACCTAAGCGGCGTTGCTCGTCAGATGGGAGGTGACAAAATAAAATAAAATGACGGGGGAATAAAATGTGGAAAACTATTCGTTTTAATTAGGAAGAGAGGTTGAATTCCCTGTTCAAGGCAGAGGAGGCAGAAGGCGGGACTTTTATAGAGAATTGTTATTTCCAACACTGTTGTTTAATATTCATGTAAAAACAGATGACGTGGGAACAGATCAATAATATCAATCTGTGGAGAAAAAAAAATTGGACATACGAGGTTTCAGCCTGACAGCAACAAAACGGGTCAATGGAACAGAAGCCAGAAGAGAGTAAAAGGGATTTGGGGGGGGTGGGAGAAAAGGGCAGCACAGAGGTTAGCATCCAGCCAACGGGCGGAGCGATATACCACTGTGACAAAACGACGAGTCTTCTTTTCTCCTTCCTCCTCCTCGTCGTCATCGGCTTCGGTGCGCCGAGCCCGCGGCTTCCAATGAGCTACACCTCCCAATGAGCTGATTACACGCCTCTCTCAAGCGAGCGATACCATCGGGACAGGAATTACCAGAGGGATCAACACACACCCAATGCAATAGATAACCCTGACTTGAAAGACTACGCTATTTCAGCTCAGGAAAAAAAAAAAAAAAAAAAAAAAACTCAACACAGGCGGACCGTGTTCAAAAGTCACAGAGGTACACGTACCTTTGCAGTTACATCAAGCAAATTGGTGAGCGAATCAAAGGTGATCTTAATTTCACACGTACAGGACAAAAACATGCAATCATGCGGTCAACAAACGAAGTTGTGTTTGTTTGGGAGCGGGGGGCACGAAGGCATGGTTGACAGTGACATATTTTCTCTGCCCGATTAATTTGACGAGTACGAAAGTAGTGTCAAGTGTAATATTTGATTAACCCGCCCAAAATTGCCGTTCACGTGTCAAATTGAAATGAGCAGTCGCATTTTGATCGAAGGACAGGCCTTGCCACATTTCCACGGTGGGGAAAAAAATGAACGGATGAAATGCAACATTGCGAAATGTGAATGTTAAAGGCAGCACGGCGGATGCACAGTCAGATCACACACAGGCGCGCACACTTTTTCACTCGCGCAACAAGGTCAGAGCCAAATTGTACACATGGTGAGCGAACGGCTGATGTATTAAGATTTCATCAGCGCAGGCGGCTGTGAAAAAGCCTCGTCAACACACATGCACTGTGTGTGCAAATGTGGTCACGAGTGTGTGTGTGTGTGTGTGGGGGGGGGGGGGGGTCACTCTCCAAATATGGCACCTCCATCTTATCATCTGTTGGAGAATATGGATGAGTGTGTTTATTGTCTTGAAGGCCATCTCTTCGACTGTGTTTTGGACGAAAGCCATTCGTGCAGCCAACCGGGACTACTTTGATGGCGCGTCACCGTGAATTCAAGCAGACAGTTGATGCAAAATCGACTTTTGCATTGTTTTGGGATCGTGGGGGAATTTGTTAATATTTACCTTCTGTTGCAGGAAACAAAGTGGTCCCTTCTGTTTTGGCCTCGGCCAGTTTGCCGGTCCTGAGCAACACCTCGGCAAAGTTCTCGGGGGGTACATCCTTGTAGGACGAATACACGTCTTGACTCTAAGAAAAACACCCAAGATGAAAGACTGGTCAACAACAGCAAGAGTATTCCTACAAAAAATAATCTTCTGATAGTTTGTACAAAAGTATTGGTACAGATTCCATCCATCCATCGATTTTCCGAACCGCTGAATCCTCACTAGGGTTGCGGGGGGTGCTGGAGCCTATCCCAGCCGTCTTCGGGCAGTAGGCGGGGGACACCCTGAACCGGTTGCCAGCCAATCGCAGGGCACACAGAGACGAACAACCATGCGCGCCCACACTCACACCTAGGGACAATTTAGTGTGTTCAATCCGCCTGCCATGCATGTTTTTGGAACGTGGGAGGAAACCGGAGCACCCGGAGAAAACCCACGCAGGCCCGGGGAGAACATGCAAACTCCACACAGGGAGCTGGAATTGAACCCGGTACCTATGCACTGTGAAGTCGATGTGCTAAGCACTGGACTACCGGGCCGCCGGACAGATTCCAAATTCAATCCAAAAACGTTCGGAAATGGAAACCAGTTTTGAAAATGTAGTCCAAATACTTGAGCTGCAGCTCAAGTGTCACTATTGGTCCACAAGTACACACTAAATATTGATGGGCCTTAAGCTGGATATCACGGATATGGAAAAAATGCTCAACCGGCTTCCTGCAGATGGTGATTAAAGTGACATGAGAGGAGATCTATTTTTTTTGTCAGTTTCACCTCAGGTCAACTACTTTGAGCAAATCCACAAGGTTTTGTGTTTCTCGGTTGAAAAATAAAAATGAAAAAAAAAATGCTCAGGGTGATTCCTTTTTCCCCAGCATCAAAGGTCATTCCACTATTTTACTTAAATGTTTCTATTTCTCTAACTTCTTCTGTTGACAGTTATGGCTGTGTACTATACGTGGCAGCGCCTTTGTTTTTGTTTTTTTTTCCCCACATGTCAAGTCATTTTGGATAATACGCCGTTGCGCCTCTTCCTCCTCTAATGCCGACAACTCCCAAATTGCTTTTGGCATTAAAATGACTTAGCGAAATCAATATTAATTTATTCCCCGCCTCGTTTTTTAAATTTTTTTATTTTGAGCTGTTTGAAGTCATCTGGAGGAGGAAGAAAATTTAATTAAACGCCTCAAGTCAAGAACCCACTCAGGCATATTTGCTGTAATTTAAGAATGTTGCTCGAGGCGAGGAGGGGTAATAATAAGCGCAACCAGAATGCAAAAAAAGAACGGAAAGACATGGTCGTAGACAACTGCAGTGTACCTCAGCAGGCATGATCTAATTGTTTATGACAGTGTATGTTTATGTTCAGTGGTTGTTTAACACACACAAAAAAAATGGAACGTAGCTTCTTTTACACCGATAATTATCACATATGTTTGGACCCAATGAGCATTATCCGCATTTTTATCTGATGATAGTTGTACAAAATCCAAATAAATGTTTACAAGAATAGTCAAATAAGTTCCTTAAGTTGAAATTAAAATGTGAGTGTCTTTATTTGAGAATTTAGAGACGCCAGGGGTAACTTTAGGCCTATGGTTCATGCTAAGGTTAGAGCAGGGGTGTCAAACTCATTTTTGTTGCGGGCCACATTTTAGTTACCGGTACCGTTTTCCTTGGAGGGCCGTTATGAGTGAAACCATTTAAAAAGTCAAGAATAATGGTTTATTCACCTATTGTTTAAGTTACTGTCATGAGAGGTTTGGCAACAAGAAAATGCTTACAGTGTCACTCGTATTTATTACAAATGAGAATTTGAAATTTTGATCGAGATTTTAGCAAGCATCATGAAAGTTGCCATCTCTGATTTGCTTTCGTGGGCCACAGAAAATGATGTGGCGGGCCAGATCTGGCCCCCGGGCCTTGAGTTTGACAAATCTGGGCTGGAGCTAGCTTTGGCTAGCTACTGTTAATTCTATCTCATGATTACTTGTTCTAAAAAAACATTTACATACGAAGAGGCTAAATTTGGTAGTCCAAATTGGAATCAAAACATAAATGTCTTTATTTGGGATATTTACAGCGAATACTTCAGAGAGGCTAAATTCTAAGGCTAAAGCTAACTTTGGATCACGAGTGTCAATCAGCCTTTTAAATTACGATTTTTGTAAAAAGTCCTCCAGAACTGACACAAGAAGGGACTGTCTATGGTTGGTGACTTTTCCACAATGCGTTCCGTTGAAATTAGAAGCAAAACGCAGGTCGCATCAAGTGCATCCACTCACCGGGTCGACATAGGGAAGGTCAATGAGCTCTTGATAGAAAGAGCAACATCCTTGACGTTCCAGTTTGGAATTCTCACTCGAGCGCTCCTCGCTGGCCTCATCTTGACCCTGAGAAAACAACATTGAAAATCAACTTTATTCAACGCGTCACGTATTTTCAAGGGCCGAGATGCAAGTCAAGAAGAACTCAAGAGTACATACATGACGGAAGCTGTAAAGATGCACCGTAATCATCATCATAGATTATATTCTATGCATTCGTGAATATCGTCACTGTTAAGCAGAAATCTAGTCTGTCCGAATATGGTCAATTTAATTGTTTTTCACAAAATCGATACCATAAAGGTCATCCTTATTTTGGGCCATTATTAACCAATTGAAAGTTTGAGAACAAAATTCTGTTGAACATTCAACTATCTGAAAAGTGTTGTAAAACTCTGCCTCTTCCTGACTCTGCAGGAGCGGGGTCAAGTTATGTCACCTCAAGATTGAAAGTATAAATGTTTTTTTTTTTTTTTTTTTTAGAGAATAAAGACTTATTTGAGTAAACCAGTTCCGTTAAAAAAAATGTAAAGCTGTAATACTTCAGTGCAGAAGGAACTGGCCAGCCATGAAGGTAAGATTTATTTTGATCTATTACCTGGCATTGCTACTTAAAGGTTTTATGTCTAGTCGAGGGGTCTGCTTGAGCACAGACTTCCATGTGGATGACAGGCGCCGGCGTTGTGTCCTGCCTTTTTCATTGACGGCGTAAAAAAACACATTTAAGTAACAGTACATACGTGCAGCGGGCGCAGGTAGTTGAGCGACTGCTTCCACCAGCGGTGATCGCTCACTGCGTTCAGCACGGCCTTGGTGGTCAGACCTGTCGTGGCCAGCACCTCCATGGTCTTGGCAGTCGTCATGTGGAGCAGCTCCCCTGCCGTCACCGCATGGGGACCCGCCGCCTGAAAGCAGACAAATATAGCGGGAGGATGGAGAGAGAGATGTATAGCTCGGGAGGTAGGTTAGGTTGAGAGAGAGAGCGAGAGAGACAGATAGTGTGAGAGAGTTACGACACAGAGAGGGAGAGAGAGCGAGAGAGAGAGAGACAAAGACATAGCTAGCTAGCTAGATGAGATTCACCACAGAATCTTCACCGCCATCCACCAGGATGTGTGGGCCATTACGGCAGTTGAAAAAACTTGAATTCCAGACACAAGTTAGGGTAGACTCTCTTTCATGCTGACAATCTTTCTGTTGAAAAGCACACTTGACGAATATATACGTCGGTGGCTGTATACGGCAGAATTGCAGTTGACAACTATAAAAATCCAAGGCAGTGAAAGAGTTAATAGTGCCTGGTTTCCCACCCCCAGCGGGGAAGGATTTCAAAAGTCATATTTTGGAGGGCGAGTGGCCTGGCTGCTGAATGTGTCATCAATACTTGAAACACTCACTCACTCAAGATGTTTGTTTTGAAGACTAAACACACTCGGAGGCCTCTGGAGATGCTTGGAGGGCGCGAGCGTCTTGAAAGGTGAGGAGCAGGGGACAACAAAATGACAGCAGATAGCTTCAGATGAGCAGCCATCCATCCTCAAAAGGCGACGCCATGTTAAGTCATTAAACATTAAACGCCAACTCAAGGCATCATAAAGTTGGCCCGGTTGACGGCCAGGTGAGAGTCAGCGAGAGAGAAAAAAAGAAAAAGCATGAATTATCCAAAAGAACCGAGAACCCTTAACACTGGATTTACACCTCGGTAAAGGTTCAGGAAGAACGTAGGAAATCACAAAATGTAGGACATTCGGAGCGGAAGGCCAGATAAGCTAATCGATCAGAGACTTTGGGGGTCAAATCTATGAACCAAATCCATACAAATAAACACACCTTGGATGAGTTGCTCTCATCGGCTTCGCTCACACCCTCTGCAATCTCAGGCTCCATTTGGTAGTTGACTGCCTGGTACAACACCTGCAGAACACAAAGAGCAGCACAAGATGGAGGGCATCCCTTTAGTTTTATACTGAGAAGACTATTCTTTGAGCATATTTTCACGTTTGTTTTGGTACTGCGACAGCTTGTCATCAGAATTGATTTCATCGGTAATTTACAAACCCCAGCAAAAATGCACAAATAATCAACAAAATAAATAAAATTCATGAAAATAAACACAAAATAAGTGGGGGACTGGGTGAAACAAATAATTAAATACATAAATAAAAAATAAGCCGGTGAGAAAAAAAAACTGCACATGATCATGGCTTTCACAAAGAAAAGAAGAAATTAATTGCAAATATGAATCTACAAATGCTGACCCAGGAAGACGCATGAGTCCACTGTAACAAGATTAGATTGTTACTGGACTTGGGACCGGCTACTTTTAAGGTACAGCCGATTGTGCACTGTTGGCAACAAGTGTAAAAGTGGCCGAAACTCCCGTATTTAATTTCACTCCACCTCAAAAACTGTCACAGTTTGCATGACTCCTTCTTGTGACTGGCAAAGAATTCCACTCCAAATTTTCTGAACACTTGGCTTACTACAAACAAGTTCTTGTGGGTGCATGCGCGGGTTCTACCTGAGTCTGCAGGTCGCTGGAGGCGGCCAGGAGCGCGTGGATGTTGTCGGGCGGACAGTGTGTGAGCGAAAAGGCCAGCAGCTGTTGTCTGGCTTCCAGGTCGGTGAAGCCTTCGCATTGGCCCAGCAGACTGCAAACATCCCAAGCCGGACTGTAACCTGAAAAACATGTCCAACTTTCTCACACTGTCTGCCGCATCCCTTGGAGCGATTTCCCTTGGAGCAATTTTACTCAGTGCGATTATTTTTTTTTTCCCCAAGCGAGACCAGACAAAACATAATCACATTAAATCCCAGCAGGCTAATTGTGTAAAGCACACAGGGAACAATTACACACGTCAATATATTGTGTTCTAGTAATCGCGCTTCCGGGTGGCGCACACACAAAAGCAGTCGACCTTGAATCGGACCGTCTGAGGCGGGATGCGAGCAGGGTAATTGTTTAAAACGCTGGCACATGTCAATGGAAAGGTCAAAAACAGACTCAATCCATCCAAAAATGAAGCTTCCAAAGAGGATATATAGCATCATGTCACATATGAGAAGCTCATCATCGCTTTAGGATTTTATTAACCATCCTTTCTTCTCTGTGTCTTCTTGCATGTGCTGAATGTATAGCCAAGCAACCAATGAAAAGAGGTCTTATCAAGCGGTACAGCCAACCATGAAAGCCAATAAAAGACGTCCACACAGTATAACACAAGCATAAAAAGATCAGATCGCTCATCTTCAACGGTCTGTTTATACACAACAATTTCAAATTTCAAGCTTCAAACTGGTCATTTTCAGTTGACGTTTAGCTCACAGTCATTCTAAGTCTTCAGATGATGCTTATGTTATTTAAACATACAAGAAGCATCAATGCATAACGGCAAAAAAAAAATGTTGTTTGAAGCTGCCCTGGGCATTGACAGCATCAACCCACTAACAGGCTCAACAAAGTACAAAGTTTCCCCAAATAATCAAGCAAGGAATTTGACACCTCTGCAAACTTTAGAAATTGCTCATTTTCGAGTTGCTGTTAGCAGATCAACAAATCGTAACATCATGCAACAATGTGTGTGTGTGTGTCTTGAGCTAGTAATTTAGTTAGCGCTGCGCTAATAACGTACCTGCAGCCATGAGATCCTGACAGTGGATGTAAGAAGCCTTGAAGTCCAGACACTGGAGGGCTTGTTCAGCGAGCAGGGTCAACACTTGGCCTTTGCGGGTGGCCTCATCATCCCCTTGGCATGCATGCACACGCGCACGCACACACACACACACACACACACACACACACACACACACACACACACACACACACACACACACACACACACACACACACACACACACACACACACACACACACACACACACGTAAATGCGGCTTGTAAAAAAATTATTTGGCTTCATCTCGATGAACACGCCAAACTCATAATCCTGCTCGTCACGTCTAACATCTGTCTCAATAAATCTCATTCCTCCTGCCGAAGGTCGGAGCGACGAGTTCGCATATTAATCGCCGTCCGCCCCAATAAATGAGGTTACTGCGGTGGCTCTTCATCGCTGCCGGGCACAAATTAAATATGGAGAAAGAAGGCATAAAGGAGGGAATCAGTGCTGCATGACACAGTGTTGGCGGGATTGCTTTTGGTGTCAAGCATTGTTTCTTCTATCAATGACAAAACATGATCAACTAAAAATATATACTGTATATATTTTTACAAGGATGATGTAAGGTGTAAGAGAGGATGTAAGGTGTGTTTTTGTATAGGCTGCTCAGTACGATATGACTGAAGAAACAATTCAACCCGCATTACCACTGGAGTAGTTCCAGTCAAACAATAGCTGTGTTTGTGTTACTGTTACAATGTCACAAATGTTTATTTGACTGTCTATGTTGAGGTGGTGCTTGATTTACCACCAGGTTAGTTCCTTTGGCAATGACATAACTGGAATTCAAACGTACTTTAAATCTGAATGTGCTGAAATATATCTATCTTACCGAGCTTTCTGACCGGAAAAATAAGTAATGTTGACAACTCCACATTTATGTAAAGTATTGAGCTTCATGGAACACTGCTAATTATGTACTTTAATGCTAGCGAATTTTTACATTCATGTAGACTACCATACACAATGTAAAAATCTGTGGATTTGGCATAGAGCCTAGTGGAACATCACTAGTAGCTATCCATGGGGTTCCGCTATTTATGATGGAAATTTGTTTCTACAGTAGTGACAGGACCATGACGTCGGAACATGTAGTCCATCACTAGACCATGCAGAATAATGTAAGATGAGTTTTTAGGGCAAGTGACGCCGTTTAAAACATCATGGAAATTTTGCCGCATCATGTGGGGAACCCATTCATGAGTACAAGGCTGCAAGGAGGCTCTTTGGAGCATCACTACAAAGTATCCACGCAAGTCTGCACAATGTCATTCAGGGCCAACTTCAGGTGAGGGGGAAAAAAAAAAACAAAAACAAACCCCATCAGCTGAATGTCCATTCCAAAATCCTGGATGCCAGGCAAATGCTTCATGATCCTTTTTTCCTTCTCATCATTTCTGTGGTGGCCATGCCGATGAGAAATCAATATTAAAAATTAAATTTGCAGTCCGAGAGCTGTGTATCCTTCAAAAGCAGCCCACGTCACATTTTATCTGAAAACGTGTTTATTCCACCTCTCATCTCTTGCTGTCAGTGGTGAATGCCCTGAGGCCAGTCTTTTGGGATATCAATTTAATTTTTTGGGGGGGAGTGGGAGTTAGGGAGGGGAGTTTAAATAAATCTAATTATTTTGTCTCCATTAAATCAAACATGAACTTAAAAAAAACAAAAAACTTTTGGTATTATGCCTTCTTTGTTTGCCTTCAGTTGTCAATCAACGGGGAGCCACAAAACAGATACTGAAGATGAAAATAGTGTCAAGTATTGCTCTGAACAACCAATGAGAGGATAGAAAATTGCTTCTGTTATCAAGGGCCAGCCATCTGGTGCTGTGAAGGCAAATTTGAAACACGACTGCGATAACAAACAGCTGCATTGCTTAGTGAAGTTACTGTACTAATGATCATGTGAATGACGCATGTTGGCTAAGCCAAGCACGATGAGGTGGGCCGGCGGGCGCGCGGAGTATGAAGCCAAAGTACCTGCCACTCGCAGAAGAGACGCCACACTGAGCAGAGTGGTGGACTGTTTGTAGGCTGTGGCGCAGTGGGTGACGCACTCGTTTACCAGAGTCAGCCGGTCGGAGCGCAGACGCACTGCACGGCGGGACACAAAGGCAAAACCTCAGACAGGAAGGCACACACTCATTTCCAAAACACAAATGGGTGGAACATTTCCAAAGTGCAATCGGTGCTAATACAAATCTGACCATTGAAAATGAACAAATGAAAAAGATTTAGTTTTTTTTTTTAATTAATAGAAAATATTTTCAAAAATAACCAACACACTTAAATTGTGAGAAAAATGTAAGGCAACAATAAAATGAAATGAGAATACCAACATCAATGAAAATATCAAAGTAAAAAATGTTTAAGAATAACATCAACATTCGTTTCATTTTAGTGTTTTCAATGCTTTCATTTTATACATTTTACATTTCCTAAATGTAGCATTCATGTGAATATTTTCACCCCATCTATTTAGTTCTCATTATAATATTTTTAATTTGAATATCTTTCAAATGTTTATTTAGCTTTAATGTGGAGATAAGGAACACCATAAATTGAAAGGTTAGGTAGGTTCAACTTAAATAGTTTTAACACAATTATTATTACTTTTTTAACATTTATAGCTTGAACATAGAGGCAAGGAACAACAGGAAAAAAAAACGTTTTTTTAAAGCGGTTATTCCACTTGTAAGTCGCCAGCAGCAACGGTAGAATGCTTTGGGCCTTGCACAAAAATGAATTCCGTAATTGTGTGGAAGGTGCCACACACATCACCTGATGCTGAAAGAGCTCATCTATTATCAAATCCTTCCATTCAGCACCTCCGTGTGTGCTTTAGATGAGAACAAAATAAAATAAAAACGTGTGTATGTATGTTCCTCTTTTTAAACAGAAGACAGGCGCCACAATGGCACGGCCCCGAGCGATGGAAAAAGTCGTACAATAACCTTACACAAACAACCTTTTCTTTCTCCCCCAGTGTCGCCTTTGTCCTGCTATTTGGCAATGGAACTCGACTCGGGTGGGAATAAAAAAAATTTTAAAAAGAGGTTTACTGAGAGGGGGGCATAAGAGAGGAGGAGAAAAGGGTTCCGAGGTGAGTGACGAGGTGAGGGATGGGGACAGGTATGTAATAATATAAATGTTAGTCCAATAGAAAAATGAGCAATTTTATCGGTCTATATTTGCCCTTTTTAAAATATTCCTAATCGGCCGCAGTTGCCGTCTTTCAAATAATCCTAATTGTCCGGAGTTTTTGAATGCTAATACAGTCACACTTTCAAACGAAACAGCAAATGCGGTTCAGTGTTAAGAGTCACGCTTGCTGGATTTGTCCACTAGATGGAGCTCTGACTCCATTCAATCCAAGACGCGACTTTTCTGAGAACATGGCGGATTACCCGTCGTGTTCCGTTGGTGCAGCAGAGACTCCTCCCTCGGCATGATTTTACTTTTACAGCTAAATCTTCTGCAACAAGTCCAGATGAAGGACAGTATCGAAGACGTGTTCTTAAATCCACCATGTATCACAACCAGAAGGGCAAACGGTTTCTAGTACGTTTCAGCGTTTGCGTGAGTGTGGACACAACTCACTCTTGCAACCTGCTGATGGCACGAAAAGCTCAGCAGCCACTTGTCTGGCCGTTTGATTGTCACTGTGCTGGGTGAAGCCATTTTCAAAGTTCCCCATAAAGCAGATGGCTTTTACCTTGTAGCGGCAGGATGTTGACGCCAAAGTCATGCAGCAGGCTGAGGGCGTCGATGAGGTCGAGCTCCTCTTGAACGGCCGGCGGGCAGTCGCTGATCAGCTGCAGACATGCCCTGAAGGACACAACACCCACACCTAAGACAATAACGTCAACCCAGGGGGGGATACGTTCCACACGCACCCGTAATGCGAGCATATGTGAAAAGCCATCAATGGGCTGACAGAAATTCGACATCGATGTCAGGATAATTGGAATACAGCTCCTACTTAACACACATGGAGCAGCAACACATACAAACACTCACAGGCATGTCTTCTCTCTGCGGAAGCCCGGTGACAAGGAACTATGACAAAGTGTGGTGAGGAGCTTCATTTAATTCAGAGGTTGTGTTTTGCTGCCATCTTGCAGCATTTATGGGCAATCCTCAAGCTTTTCGGTGAGGGAGGCAGATTTTCACGATTGTCGGCAAAGCTGGTTAAAATGAAAGCGGGGGCGGGAGCACTGTATGTTTATTGGGGTTGCAACGTCAATAACAAAAGGCGGCGATTATACCAAGTGCGTTTTGTAGCAGGGCCAAATGAGCCGCTTCATTACGGCCAAATCAAACATTATTCAGATGAATGTGATGTGCCTCCGAGATTCGCGCGCTTTGCCGGAATAAACAACATTCCCACTTCACTCCACTTAGTACGCAAATGAGGCGCTCTTGCTGCCGGGCCGTTCCATCGCGTAATTACGCCGACGGTGAGAAGAGAGAGAGAAGGGGAGGGGGGCAGGGGCGAAAACAAATGATTGAAAAAAATAAATATAATTGGGCTTCAGACCATTTCGGTCTGTGCAATCAATGATACTTTATTTGCACAAAAGCATTTTGGGATTTGTGTCAGACAATTAATGTCGAGTCGGAATATCCGGGAAATATTTTTTAAGGAAATGGAAAACAAATCGAAACCTTCTGAGGTCTACCTGGTGCAAAAACTACAATGGCCGATTGTTGCCAAACACGAGGAAGCAATGGATTTGTGCGCAGGCCTCACCTGGCCAGTCCCATGCAGGGGTCGGTGAGCGTGGTGGAGGAGTTGAAGTACTCCCTGGCGGCGGCCAGCACCAACTCCACGCTGCTGTCGTACGCCACCTTGACGGCGGAGCCCTTCCCACGCGACGACCCACCGACAGAATCTTCCTGGCTGATCTGGGAACAGCCAAGGGATGACGAGACACGCTTCACAAAACGGACTCCGCTGGGAAGCGCAAACGTACCGTGGAACAGTGCATCAGCTGTCCCGCCAGACGCACGTTCTCCAGCCGGCTGGAGCACAGCAGAGACTCGACAAAGATCTGCAGTCAAAGTTGGAATTGCATTTTAGAAAAAGCTTTCTTACTTCCTTGGCTTTTAACACAGCATAAGATTGGACTCTTCCTTTTACTCTTATTTATTTGTATTCTTTTTACTTTGTTACCGTTTTATTGTTGATGTGAATTAAGTTATCTTTAATTGTCTTGTGCTCGATTTGCATTTATCTACAACACTTAGTTCCGGCTGGGGTTGCTGCTCAAGTGCTCCACTAAAAAAACAAAACAAAGCAAAACAAAAAAACCTCGAGTTAAGCTGAAAACGCAATTTAGGAACATTAAATTTTAAAGTCAAATGGAAAGTAAATATGAAACTTGGATAAACATTTGGAATTGTACATGAAAAATAAGGGAAGAAATTTCAAATTAAAAAGACAACATTTACATGTTAGAAACTTGAATAAAATGATATAAACATAAAAACGAACAGACCAAAAAAAAACATTTTTTTTCAAATAAATTCAACAAATACCAAATAAATAAAACATTTAAACAAACATTTTCAAATATATACGACGTTCAAAAATGAAATACAAACTGGCAGGAAAAGATAAATCCGGATTTAAAAGGCAAAGTTGGATGACAAAAAAAAGATTTGAATAAATAATACTGCAAAAAAATAAAAGCAATGAACCGATTCTTCATCATCACATTTAATTGGATATTATTTCCATTGCACCTGGTGGCATGTGTGTGCTTTCAGACACGTGTAGACATTCTGCTGCATGTCCAGCAGATCCTGCAGCAGACCCCTCCACAGGGACTCGCCCACTGCAGGCTTCCTGCACACAAAATATGAGCTCCAAACTAATTACCTCCGATGGGACCTTAATCCATATAATCAGTCCCGAGATCCAAAAGCACAAAAGCACAGTACTAAAACATGAGCATGGTTATTGTGTGACATCTCATATGGTAGCTGATAATCACGCAGGCGGGCCAGCGAGCGTTGCATCGCGGCGTCGTACTTGCGTCCGGTGTGTCGGCACAGCTTGACCATGAGCTGGTGGGCTTCCTCTGGGGTATTCTGACTGTTCCTGACGTACGAAACGGGCTTCTGCAGCCCGTGTTTCTCCAGAACCTCGGCCACGCTGCAAACGCAAGCATGGAGTTGGAAGTCACACGTACGCTCTTCAGGTAAAACAAGTTGACAGGTTGACTGGTGAAATCCAGGCTGCTCATTATCCTGACGCCAGCAAATCCAGACCGAAAAAGCCCGCGCGAGGCGACGAGCTTTCGCTGTGCATTTATTAGCAGCTAAAAACAGCTTTCTTTTGGAGCATCTCACAGGGTGGAGACTGGAAACGTACAATCTGAGTCGTCTAGTGTTTTGCTCTTCGAGTTTGTACGGAAAGTACACGTGCACACAAACGTACACATGATTCAGGATTTCTTTTGGCAATTGAGACGGACCCTTAAAATGGCCTCTTCCAACTAAATGGGAAGGCTTTCTCTGTGTTTTCAGGCATGGGTTCTCAAAAAGATTTTTGTGGGGTAACTCATGTTCCTGAATTTTGTCATGATGACTCTTGGAAAATGCCAAAATGATGACTATAAACCTAAATGGTAAACTTTCTGTCTTTTCGGGGATGGCTGCTTGAGATTTTTTGTGGGTCTACTCATGATAGACACACCCGCCACGTCATGATGCCGAGTGCAAGTGTCTTTGAGGGGGCCAGGTTTTCAAAAGCAGCCACACTGAAATGATGTAAATGAGCTGTAACGGGCTCAGAAGTGTGTGAGGCGAATTCATCAAGATATTATGAGCTGTTACTATTATGAGCTATTTCATTCCAACACATTTTTTTCCCATCAGAGGTGTCTTCGGTGTAACATAAAACCAAGCAAATATTTTGTTATCCGCCTGTTTTTCGAAAATCAATGCGGGAGCCAACCTGCATTTCCAATTTAACGTAACATGAGAGTGTTGGCTAATTTACATAAGCAGCACACAGTCCTCCCCCCCAAAGAAAATGTTTAAAAAAGAAACGGCAACACTGAACCATGAAGCCGACTTGCTCCTTCTCCTCCTCTCCTCATCTGCATCCCCTTCAGTCTGCCACCCTTTGCCCTCCCCACAGGTCCTCCTCCTCCTCATTCCTCCCCATCACAGCTGCGCGTTGAGGGGTTCACCCTGAGGGGAATCGAGGAGGAGCAGATGAAGAAGAAGAGCAGCGCGACATGTTGGTGATTTTAAACCGCAGCATCGAAAAACGCCCCAGGCCGTTGAAACGCCACGGGACCGTTGCTGCCGCTTTGAAATATTTCTGCACGTGTGTCTGTGCGTGCGCGTGTGATGACTGCGGTTGCTGTTCTCCATCAGAGGCCCATTATGAGGGGATGAGGGGAGGCGACAATCACTCCAAAGCGAACATCTCAATTGCTGCATGATTGCCATTGGTTTTACTTGGGGGGGTGGGGGGGAACCTCGCTTTTCCTGATCTTAACTAAAACCAAATCGCACAAAATCCAAAGCAATATTTCCCTTTGGAGATGATGTAAAATCCAATATATCCATTTACCCGGAGGACATGGTGGCGCAACCTCCTGTCAAAAGTGACGATTCGAAACAGAAGAATGTTAATATATTAAACATTTGAACAGACTTTTTCATTGGTCATATGATGTAGAGGTAAGATCGGGACAAGAAAAATCCAGCCCGACCCGACCCGGCCCGAGCCCGACCAATTTACTTGTTTTGCAGGCCCGAGCCCGAAGGAAACCCGAAATTTCATATTTTATTTGTGAGGACTCAGGAGTAGGAGGGGTGATTTATGCTAACAAATTAAAACCTGTCTTTTGTAACGAAATCTAAGTTAAACAAGACTGTCTAAACATTTACATTTCTGTTTCTGCAGAGGCTCCATTAACCGACAATTTTCCATCATTGACGGATTTTTTTAAGAGTTGACGGGAAAAATTTAAGGCCGTTGAAAATTGGGCCATAGGCCACAGCAGCAGTACGTCCTTAAGAATCTAGCGCGGCACTTTAAGACAGAAAAGCGGCGAGACAAAGAAGAACAATGACGGGTGGATAATAGACAGAGACAGGAAGGAGTTCTTTGAATTGTCATTGCAAGAGTTTAGTACAGTACGTGTTGTGATGAGGCGACTTCTGTTTTTTTGCGAACCACGGTCTCACGTGGCCAAAACTATTCACGGACTCGAAACGCCTCAGCGCACTGTGACGTTTGGGGAGCAACATCACAGTGCGTTGTTATATATTTATTTTTAAAAAGTCAGCAAGAGAGAAGCCCGGCTCGGCCCGACCCGAAATGGATTGTTTAGCAATCAAACTATTTTGTGCTGCTTCATTGCATGCAGCTGCTCAAGAAGCCACCATGTGGTCAAAGATAGTGTTGCAAATCTATTGTACTGCAAGCTTTTATTTTGAAGTGTTTTTTGTTGAGAGGATGTGTTTCACAGATGTTGCCTGAGTGTAACTGCTTTTGTGTCGATCAAAGCTGGTAGAGCGGAAGGCATCTTGCCATCCAATGAACCTACCTGACTTAAGAAATGCCTTGGATGAGTGGCTGTTTTTTGTAAGAAAAATAAGAGGATGTACAAAAACCAGACTAAATTTAGGTGGGGAAAAAAAAGTTCAGCTGTATCAGGGAAGAAATGAGGTTGGCGTTACCTGAGGTGCTTCTCCAGTTTGTCCACCCGATCGTGCAGAGATGATGTGACGTCCGTCTCTGGCCTGGAGAGTTAGAAAGACAGCATTGTTTTTCAAGGATTTTTTGAAAGTGAATTTACGGGTGTCCAAAATCTGGCCCAGGGACCATTTGCAGCCCACTTCATGAAGGTTATTGGCTTGGCGTAAATTTTAAATGAATTATGAATTTAAATTTGTCATAGTTTTTTGGGGGGCAGAGGAAATGGAAAAAAGTTCAGATTTTTCTATTGCAAAAATGTTGGAAATTTGCATGAATTTACAATTTTAATGGTTGTACATTACTACTTACACCAAGTTAGATTCAATTATTTCAATTTAGCAGTAGATTTTATTCATTTTGTTTGTTTTCCAAAAGCGTGTTTCTTGCCTGCCTCAGAAACGACCTGCCCTGATTTTTCGGTATAAAGGATTCAGCCGAGCCTGTCCATCAGAAAGCTGGAAACATGTTTCAATTGAATACTGTGGCCTGTTCTGCGCCCGCTACGAGGCTAACCTAAAAATAAGAGACCCCCATGACGCTTCGCCTCCAGGCCGACGATTCTGGGTCAGGCTGCTGCGGCACTCGCTCGAGAGTTGACCCAGGACCAACTAGCCCTAGCATGTGTGTGTGCGTGCGTTGCCCGCTTTTTATGTCGCAGATTGTCTGTTCTATTTGAGCACAACTCATTCCACCTTTCAATCCCCTTCAGTCCTCGTCTCCCTTAAGAAAGCACTTGCGCATCTCTTTTCCCCATAAAGCAAAAGCACAAGTGCTCAGTATATAAGAGCCTCTTAAAAAAGGTATCCCGTGTATGACAGCGAGTCAGACGCATCGAATGAAACGGTGCTGTAATAGTCAATATATCGGGAAAAATGCATTTGAGTTGCTGTCATCTGGGGCAGCAAAAGCTTGATCACTTGTACAGAAGACATGTGACAGCATATAAGGATCAAGGTGCACACAGGGAGCATGATCCAATAAGAAAAAAAAGTCCTGTAATGTATTCGGCCTCACTGTTTTCAGATTTTTTTTGGGGGGGGGGGGGGGGGGTGCTGGTTGCTTCTATTAAAATGCATGCGGTCTCTCAAGTGGAAAGCGAGCAGAACAGAGTGGAGCCAATGAGAGATAAGCGGGCCAGGTTTTGTTTTTTGGCCTTACCCGAAGCCTCTCTGAGGCAGACACTCCAGGATGTCATAGCACAGGCTGAGCTGGTCGTCTCTCTCGCTGCAATAGATGCACTCCAGCGCCACCGCCATCAGCTGGTCGGGGTCCCCGATTACTTTCTGCGCACACTGGATGAAAGAGAGGAAAAAAAATGAATGAATGCAAATGAACACTTGGTGAAACGAATCACAAACGATTTGATCTTAAAATAATACAAAATTTGTCAAGAACCCTTTTTGATGCTGAGTTTTAATTCATTTTTCTATAAATTGACAAAGTAATATAATTGTTGAAAAAAAAGCGCCGCTGCTTAGATTTCATGAATCTGGGTCATGAAAAGCGGCAGTATTTAATTCAGAAAAATAAATCTGTTTCAAGATATTTTGCCAAATTAGTTTTACAAGTTAGAAATAATAAGAGGGATCAAATATTTCCAGAAATGTACAATTAGTTTGGTCTAAAATGATTTCTATAAAAAATTAAAAAAAAAATTCGTGGCACTCACGTCAGGTTTGGAGTGCTGGAAGATGAGGAGCGGGAAGGCCAGGTCGCTGCAGGCCAGTCCCACCAGGAAGTCCCACAGCAGACGCTCGGCTGCGCCCTCCTTCTGTCGCTCGCAGCGGTGCAGAAAGGGCACCATCCACTGGAAGGCGTCTTTCACGTAGCGTTCCTTGCAGGACTGCTGGCGCAAAGACATCGATTAACTTGACAAAAGAAAATGAACAAAATTCATTTTAAATGGCTTGCGGCACGGTGATCGACTGGTTAGCACGTCCGCCTCACAGTGCTGAGGTGCAGGGTTCGATTCTGGCTCCGGTCTTCCTTTGTGGCGTTTGCATGTTCTTCCCGGGCCTGCGTGGGTTTTCTCCAGGTACTCTGGTTTCCTCCCACATTCCCAAAACATGCATGGCAGGTGAATGGAACACTCTAAATTGTCCCAAGGTGAGCACAGATGGTTGTACGTCTATGTGTAACCGGCGATTGGCTGCCAACCAATTCCGGATGGACCCCGCCCACGGCCCAGAGACAGCTGGGATAGGCTCCAGCATGCCCGCGAACCTCGTGAGGATAAGCGGATTTGAAAATGGATGGATGGATGGCTTGCTCTCTTTGACTATGCTCTGAAACAAGCATTTTTTTTGGTCTCGAATTAGAAGGGAGAAGGATATCTCAAATACAGTACTTGAACTCGGCTGATCTGTGATAAAGAAGGACATAAGATGCATGCAAAGGAGGTTGTTTAATTGAAGAACATAGGAGAGCGAGAGAGTCCCAGCTGGGCAGTCAAACGGTTGTTGTCGTGGCAGTAAACGACATTTGCTGGCTGTCTGGCGGCCCGCTTGGCTGATCTTACTGGCGCAGCTTCTGGCAGGCCCAAGTAACAGGCTGCACATTAGCGACCGTTCGCCTCATATAACGCACTCCAAGGACACTGTGGTCGCTACGCTAGCCGCAATCGCCGCTGTCAGCTTTTATTAGTGTGCTCCAACGAGAAAGGAAAACAAACACTGCGGAACAAACGACACCGTGAAACGTCCGTACTTGTAATGACTAACAGGAAAAGAACGTTTAGGAAAGCTGCTGCCTTCAAACTAAATTCACAAATATATATCAGGATTTTTTTTTTTTACAGTTATATACAAATTATAGAAAAAGTATTTTTAAATCAATCAAGCAAATTTTAATATCCTTTGCCATGATAGAATAAGAATGATTTGACAAACTTTGAAACCAATTAGTCAAACATAAAAAGTACCAAAAACATTTAAATTATAAGAAGTGTGACACCAACTTTTGATGGGGGGGGGTTTGTTCAAATTATTTGAACAAATCATTAATACAATTGCTTTTTTGATTTTGCCACAAAGGATGACAAAATACCCCATTAACAAAATAATAAAAGAAATCTACATTTAAAAAATTAAAAAAAAAATAATGCTCAGTTTAGATTATCTCCCAAATTTACATCAACACTTTTTCTCTACACAGAACAATAGCCGGTTTGATGGATACTGTCACAAATGATTTGCCTTACGTTTTTCATGAGCAGGCGAAGCTTGTCGATGTCGGCGAGCTGCTGCAGGTCTCGTAGGGTCAGGTTTATCTCGCCCAGCGTCTCGTAGACGAGGGTCTCTAGCGTCACCAGGTCGCTGCAAAGCAGGTCCAGCCCGGGTATGGCGCGCTCCGTCCCCAGACGCACCAACGACAGCGCACAGTCCACCTGAAATGCAACACATTCGGGCATATATATCCTTCAGCATTGCTTGTGTATAACTTATTGTCTACAGTTTTTGTTTGGTGTCAAATTTGCATTTTTGTTCTTTTACAAATAAAACAATACAAATGATTTATCTCCATTCCAACAGGGGTATATCACTTTTACAAAAATATATTAGAAAATTAGTATTAAACACACACAAAAAAAGAGTTTTAGAATATGCACAATTGGCAATTTTACAATAAAATTGCATTCAATTTTATTTCGCCTTGGCCAAGGTCTGCACGCAAAGGGTCCGGACTTCCTTTTGCTGTCAAGCGCATGAGCACACGGGTGGGGAAAAAAAATAGTGTACGGGGCTGAGGCGTAAAGGGGCTGAGGTAAGATCCCTGGGGACTCCCGAAGTAACGTGATGCGCACAGCAAGAAAGGCAGATGCGGTCTAATTAAAAAAGAATGAGGGAGAGAAGAAAAGAAGCAGAGAGCTGCTGCTGTGATTCCCGGAGATTAACAAAGACGGTGTCTTACACACTCATGCGCGTACGAGTAGTGGCATCATCAGAGTGGATGATGAAAGGTGTGATTTCCCTACAGTTGTCTTGAAAAATGAGCAATGAACCCGCAAATCCTCAAAACGACGGCGGCACGCTTGTGAGCGCTGTCAACAAGACAGGAGAATCTGTTGTTACAAGCTGGATCAATGAGTGGGAAGGAGGTAAAAAGTGTGGAGTGGGCGTGATGTGACAACATCAGAAGCTCATGTGAGCCAGGTCACTCGTGTCTCAAGGCAACGCTGCAAAATGTGATTGAGAAGGTGGCTGGATGTGGCGGGCGGGTGGGAGCTGGGCGTTGGACGTACCTGTCGGGAGCAGGATTCTATATCCCGCGCTCGGCTGCAGTACCAGTCGCCCAAGAGCCGCACGGAAGGCGTCTGCGAGCGGAAGCGCAGCAGATCCGGAGCGTCCTCGTACAGGAAGGCGTTATCGTCAAACGGGTTCTGTTCCAACACGGCCCTGACCGAGGTTATCCGGATATACACTTAGTTAGAATAGAGTCGTGAAATAAAAAGCATGTTGCGACGAATTGTACAGGGACTTTTGGAGTCTGATACAGCAACTTTACTTAGTGTTTTGAATGGAATTTAACATTTTTTTAAAAAATGGAAGAAAAAAAATTGCAAATCTGGAGGAAAAAGAAAAAGTAGCTCTACATTTTGAAGTATTTCTCTTTGTTTTTTAACTTAAATTTTGTTTTCATTATATCCAAAACAGAAAGAACTGGATGGAATGGTGAACTGTGTTTTAAAGCGAAATGTGTCAATACAAAAAAATGAAACAGCAATCATTAAAAAAATTTAAAAAGGGAAACACGTTTTTTTTGTTTTGTTTACAAAAATCTCAAAATTTGGAGATACAAATCAATTTCTTTGTGTTTCTTTCACATTCTTTATCATGTGCAAAAAAAAAAAAAAAAAAAACATGAGCGAAACTCTTAGTTTTCCAGAATGGGCCACCATGAATCAATCAGTTTTGTGCATACTTCCATTTTTTTCTATTTTATATTCTATTATGTTTTTATGAAGTACAATATGATTTCATTTTTTTTAAAAACACACTGCTGTCTTATTTTTTTTTTTTTGGGAGGATGCTGGCACAGATTAACTCATTCACTCCCAAAGACGTTTTTAAACGTCTTTTCAGACTTGGTCTAGAATTGGCTGGTACTGAATGAGTTAAAGGCATTTCCATTCATTTGCTGTGGGGAAAGATGATTTGAGAAAACCATGAGTTGCTTATGGCTCCCTTTCACATTCGGACAACAGGGCTGATTATTTTTCGCCGCCTGGACCCACACTAACTAGATGGGACGGCATTTTACGAGAGGAGCATTGTGGGATCTTACCTGCACTGGTCCGCCTCGCACCAGTCGGTCTGTCGGTGCCGCTGCTCGTCCCAGGCCATCAGCGCCTGCTCGCCTCGCTCGTCCACGCTGACCACAAAAATACAATACAAAAACATCTTTATTTGGATAGCGCTTTCACAACAGCTGCAGCTGTAACAAAGCGCTTTACAAAACAGTATATAATAACAGAAAAGACAAAAAAGACACAGCATGGGAAAGAAAACCATTTTCTTTTTTCAACATTTTCCATACTTGGCTATGTTTTTAATCATTCAAATTTGTCAGGCTTTTCAGTAACACTCGTCTGTGTGGTGTGTCACATTTGCAAGACATTTTATTTCCACTTGAACGGGACTCCCGGTGTAAAACGACCATGACAAACCCGCAAAAGCTTCTCTGTGCAGTGATTAACGCCGTGACAATCCTAAAGAAGCCCAAAACAATCATCCGAGTGGCAAGCGATTTCTATTAAAAATGGAACGTTTATCTTTCAACAAGTTCATTCATTAACACGCGGAATTTGAAAAAAGACGAAGAGCCCTGGAAGGTTGTCTTTAAAAAGGAAAATCTCATATGAAAGAAAGATGGAGAGTAAATATTAATGTAAGAGCAAAGATGTGGGGAATGAATAATTCCGACAATCTTCCCGAGCTCTGAGCATGTCGGGGGGGTGGGGGTGGGGGGTGGGGGGGGAGAATAAAGGATAAACAGACAAATTCACAAGCCAAGTGGTGAATCTTTGGAGCTTCCCTTTCTTTTTCTGCTACTGTAACCTGATCAATAATCGCGGCGGGGCTGCTTGCCGCTACTTTTTCTTCTTGCCCCCTCCCGCATGCTCACTCGCTCTCGTGCTGCAGTGCGGCCGGCGCACTTAAGCTGCCGGATGACGGGGAAGCGGCCTGCGGCGAGCCCCGGCTGGCCGTGATGGATGCTCACTGCAGAGCCGCAAATGGCCCACCTCCATACAAAATGTCACACAAGCACTCGTAAATAGGGAAGAAGACGCTCGTGTGTGTGTGTGTGTGTGTGTGTGTGTGTGTGTGTGTGTGTGTGTGTGTGTGTGTGTGTGTGTGTGTGTGTGTGTGTGTGTGTGTGTGAAATCTGAATTGAGCACTGTACAACTTCAGTGCTGAAGCTTGTTGTGCACATGTGTTGAGTTGGGCATGGTTTCAGTATTCTCAAGGCTCCTAAAGGTTGCATTTTATCTTTTTTCTTTTGTGGTACCAGATACTCACCAGACCTCAGGCAGCAAGGTGGTGTACTCGTGCGGGGAGGTGGTCTCCGGGAAGTTGGAAAGGATGGCGAGTCGATGTTCGAGCAGCTCTGCCCCGTGATACGTGAAGAGGATGTCCAGGGCCTGTACGTTACTCTCCTGTAGCGCAAAGCAATTTTGGTGACGGGGTGTGGCGCTTGAGTATAAAAAGAGAGTTGTTGCGGTTGGAATTCCATTTTACCCTGGCGTAGTTCCGCGCCGACAAAATGATATTCTGACTACGGAACTTTTTGAAGAACTCGGCGTCGTATTTCTGCTCAGCGGCGTGGGGACCTCCGAGTATTTCCTGTATGGAACACAATAAGATGACAATACTTACAAAGACAAAAAAAAAAGAACGCGTAACGTGGAGTTTCTTGCACAAGTTTAGGCACCTCACACTCCAACAGAGTACCGTATTTTCCGGACTATAGGTTTTTTTGTAGTTTGGCTGGGGGTGCGACTTATACCCTGGAGTGAAATTATGAACACTTTATTATATCATTTCACATGTTATTTTCACATTAAACCGCAAGAGGCCGCTCTAGACCTGTGTTGATAAAACCACGATGAGTCTGATGTAAGCGACGTAGAAGAGGAAGCGCTGCATCTTCTACCTCCGGAGTTGGTGGAGTTGCACAGAGGATGAAGAGGATGAAGATTCCATTGGATTTAGTGATTTGGAGTGACATTGATGGTTTTTATGCTATAATTTTCTGAATAACTCTTAATATGTTACTTGAACATAGCAGGCACATTCTCAGTTCGTCGTTTATGCGTCATGTAACATAGCATATTGTACACTTATGTGTTATTTGTTATTGTAAAGTGTCCTTGGGTGTCTTGAAAGGCGCTTATAAATAAAATCTATTATTATTATTATTATTATTACTTATTCAGCGTGCCGTTTTCAGTGTGACTTATGTATGTTTGTTTGTTCTTTATTATGCATTTTATGGCTGGTGCGACTTATACTCAGGAGCGACTTATAGTCCAGAAAATACGGTATGTTTATGTATATGGTATAAAGAGAGTATGTGTCACCATTGAGAGAAACCAACTCATGTCCTAGTGCTGATTACTAAAGAATGGAAAAAGCTAGAAATGAACTTTGCAATAAAGTTCCACTTCGAAAAAAGCTCCCAGTGTCTGCATTGACAAAGGTTTTATAATGTAGTCAATTTGACCAGGAACATATTATTGCTATTCCCATTATTTCAAATGGGTGGGGGGGGGGGGGGGGGGGGATTTTTTAAAAATTGCGTGCGGGTCTGGCAAGCAGCCTTTGAATGGGCCGTGCTCAGACGACGGCGTGCGTCGTTGGGATGATAAAACCGCAGTAATATCGTATTCATAGACGGCCGGGGAGAACGGATGCGAGGGCGCAGCTGCGGTTACCATGACAATGTCCGTCTGGCTGGGCTCTATCTTAGCAGGCTAAAATCTCATCTTTTTCCTGCTGGCTGCTTGAGAAAAAGTGTGCTGCGCCGCACCGCGTGGCAATTTATGGCGCGTGGAAAAAGGTGGCGCCGTTCACATTACTCACCCTGAATCTCAACTCTCCCGCTTGATATACTTTTGGTGGCCTTCACCGGTGCAATAAAAGCACATTTCTTGGCAAAGAGCCATCCATTCTTGTGTCAGATTGTTCAAATGCATCTCACGAAATGTATGGCCTACAACCTTTCAAAAGTGGGGAAATGAGATTAGCGCGCTTCCGAGAGAATATCAATGGAAGGCAGATAAGAAAAGCCTCTTTTTGCTTTGGGCAGGACTTAACGTGCAGTTAAGAAGCCATTGGTTTCGTGAGAGCTCCGAGTGAGGCAAAAACAGAACAGAGAATACGACGGTGCATTGAGATACGACTGACTCAACCGTCGAGGTTTTTGGGATACTTGTCACCGTCCAACTGATTTATTTATTTACTTGAAGATACAGGCAAAAGTGACAATTACACATTGTGCGCGCTCAGCTTTTATGTTTGCTAGCTTGAAGGTAGCGCTAAAGAGCAACTACGTTGCAGTGCTATAAACCTTGAAGCAACAGACTGAACATAAATGTGCAGCGGCACATGTGGACGTGCTAACTTTAGTGCCGTACTGATGAGCTAAGCTCGGCGCTGAGCCATCTGTCTGTTTTCAACTGCCCCCAGGGGCCAACGTCCACTCATTGAAATCATTTAATTCTTTGAAATAACTGGCCCTGAGTTTTGGTATTATGAACTGCAATTTTTCCTCATTAACATGCACATGAAAAAAATGTTCAATGAATGAAATTCGTATCTCAAGGCACCACGATACTGTTTGAAATCAAATGAGAATGAAGCTTTGTTGCAGCTATCTAAGACGTTTACTTAAAGCTAATTTTGGAGTTGGCGTGTCGATGACGCCTTTCATTAATATTCCACGGAGGCTCATGGCACCAGACGGCGTAATCAGTAAATAAAAAAAAGACGCATTCATGTGGACCATAAGAAGACAAAAAGCACGGCCGCAACCTTTGATTTGGTGAACGGGTGAACCAAACAAGTGCTTTCTGCGCTTTGCCATTCGAGCAAGATATATGAACGCTTTTAAAGTGAGAATGCTTAACTCATTCACTCCCAAAGACGTATTTAGATGTCTTTTCAGACGCCACACATTTAATCCCAGCTCCTCATTTTATATTGGCAGAAAATGGCAGACCCTTTTCAAGTACAGTCAATATAAAATGAGGAGCTGGGATTAAATGTGTGGCATCTGAAAAGACATCTAAATACGTCTTTGGGAGTGAATGAGTTAATGAAAGCTTTTGACTACCTTTGGATGGACATGAAATAGCGTAACTACACCAGCATTACGTCAACAATAACAATGACGGCCATGAATCTGTCCCTGCGTGGAACAGATCCAGTCAATGTTACCTCGTACGTCGCCAGCCTGTCCAAGTACGACAGCAGCTTTAGTCGGCTCCGACACAACTCCTTCTGCTCCAGCGTCAGTCTGCGACAGCAAAATGTGATTTGGTTGGATTATATAGTTGTCCATAGCAGTAACTGTTAGCATAAAAACTAGATGGTGAAAAAAGCAGGTCAAGAAAAGCCTACTAGAACAGATAAACTTCATTTGTGGTGAATGAGAGGCACTTGGAATAGTTGCAGGTGTTTGCTGAGTAGTTTGAATGTTGGTCGGTTAATTCTGAACACAGCCAAATCGCCAGTTGGAGAAGGGTGTGCACACTTGTGCAACCACATTATTTTAAGATGGTCATTTTATGTCACCTCTCGAAAAGATTTTTTTTCCCAATATTGTCCAAAATATCATCCAGTGCCAAGTAGGCATCATCTCCGCCTAATCAATTGACCAGAACAACCAGAAAGTCTTTTTTTTTTTTTTTTTTTTTTTTTGGAGCTGCATCGGAAGGTGGTTGTCAGCCACGTGACTGATTGTACTGTACGCCCGGGCAAAATCCATTTTCTGCGTAATTGAATCCCGGCTGTAAATAAAGCGTACGCCCGCAAATAACAAGGCGCCGTGCTTTATTGGATGCACGCTACTTCCAATCAGGAAAGGAATGAAAGGCAGTAAAGTAAGATAAGATAAGATATCCTTTATTTGTCCCACACTGGGGAAATTTACAGCCTCCAGCAGCAAGAATGTAGGTAGAAAGAAGAAAGAAGAAAAAACAAACAAACACCGTTGAATTAAGTGCAATATAAATACAAAATGGATAAAACGCAGTGCTATTTACAGTTGTTTTTCACATCATTTAATTATTATTAATATTATTGTTGCTATTTTTATTCAGTAGAGCAAGGCGAGTGTCCAGGTGAGAGCTTTCAATTGCACAAGCCTTGGAAAATTGAATTATTGTCCAGCAAGGTTGGAACCACAGAATGGGCCAAAATGAGAACAGTTAGCAGGTATTCAACTCAAGGCTGCATCCTCGTTGGCAAAGTCAGAAATGTCACTAAATACTTTTTAAACTACAATTTTTTTAATTTTTTTTACAAATTGACACACAAACAAGATTTTTCAACTTTTCTCATGGGTCTTTAACTCATTCACTCCCAAAGATGTTTTTAAACGACTTGGTCCAGAATTGGCTGGTACTGAATGAATTAAACTGGAAAACAATGCTTTATTTTAAAGATGCATCCATCCATCCATTTTTTCTGCTATGGCTCTCAGCGAAAGCGGACGCTGTCTTGACATTCAAAGCTGTCTGAAATTTTAGATGGCCTTTTCCTAAAAACAACTGTTATCTGGACTTTCCCCTGGATGGGAAAACACACAGATGCGAGTATTCCTATCTCCTTCTCCCTACACGACTCCCCGAGCCTGTGACTGATAAGGTCTTGCAGCTGCAGGCGCAATGTCAACGTCTGGACTCCTATTCACTCCACCCCTCCCCCCGTAGCACAACTGGAGAGACTTGAGCGTACCTATTCTGTGCAACCCATTACACATCCTCTCCTCCCTCCGACACCCTGTTCATTACAGGTTAAGTCTCGAGAATTGTTGGACTGCTTTTTCAAATGTACGATACATGTTCTGAGGTTTTTTGCTCAAACCATCCTGCCATTTAAGGGGAATGGTTGGAGGCTGTTTTTTTTTTACCCTTCCTTTTCGCGACTGTATTCCTTTCACATCTAAGATATCGGGGCACTTAACAGCAACCCTCCAGGCTTCTCGTTCTGTCTTCCCCATCTTGGTTATTGCTGTCTTGTTTATGTTCCTCCAGACGGGTTGTAATTAGGAAGTAAAATCCTTGTGTGTTTCTTGCATACTTGGCCCAAAAATCTGATTTTGATTTCATCCATCCATCCATCCATCCATTTTCAAATTCACTCATCCTCTCAAGGGTTGCGGACGTGCTGGAGCCTATCCCAAGTGTCGGGCAGCAGGCGGGGTTGCCAACCAATCACAGGGCACACATAGACAAACAACCATTCGCACTCACAGTCATACCTAGGGACAATTTGGATTGCCCAATCAACCTTCCATGCATGTTTTTGGAATGTGGGAGGGAACCGGAGTACCCAAAGAAAACCCACGCGGGCATGGGGAGAACATGAAAACTTCACACAGGAAGGCCAGAGCTAGAATTAAACCCTGCACCTCTGCCGACGTGAGGCTGACGTGCTAACCATTTGACCACCTTTTCTTATTATGACTTTGTTTTTAATCATACACTTTTGAAGGCATTTTTCCATGAATCATATCATAGATTGATTTAATTATTATTTTGTATTGCATTAAAATGATCCAAAAACACTTTCTTTTAATTTTATTTCATTTTCACGCAAACAATTTAGCTTATATTGCCTTTTTTTTTACAGGTTATGGTTTTCTTTTAATGAAATGAATTAAAATAATCCAAGACAATTAATTACATTCAACAGGTTGACGTGATTATGTATTTCATTCAAATAATCCATACAAAACTATATTGATATTTTATTTTCACTTTATTTTTTAACTCAAGACATTTTACTGTAGCTTTATATTAAAATTAAATTCTATAGGTTATTGATTATTGCTCAATCTAAATTTATTTTGTGTTTTATGGAACTACCCTGTTACTTTTCTCAAATTTAATTTTTTATCATTCACGGCTTTTTATTTTAATTTCATACATTATTTTCACAAAAAAATGACAATTAGTTTTTATTTTATTGATATAATCCAAAACTATTGTCGCTACCATTGTGTGCAAAAACCTGCGAGTGCAATTGAGTGAAGAGTTGACCACAGGGGATACGACCCCTCCATTGCAGTCTTAATCCCTCATTGCAGGGCGCACTAACATTTCTTATCGGCTTCTTCGACACACACTATTGGAGATTAACACCGGCTCATCGTGCCCTCCGCCGCATCAAAGCGCGCCGGTTTAGGACTCGTACTGGAGCTAATTACGGTGTTGCTCTTTGGAGGCCAGAAGTGGTGAGAGGTGTATTTTAACAGCGTCACACTGCGACTTTATTACACTGGCGTCGAACCGCGCGCGCAAACAAAAACAAGACGGATGAGGTGGTGATAAAAAGATTAAAACAATCGTTTTTTTGTTGAAAAATGTTTGCACCAGTTTGCAGCTGCTGAAATATAAGGAGTAAAATAAATAAATAAAATACGTCTCGGGGTTTTATAGTTATTTATTTACTTCTTAGTACTATTACTTTTGGGAATGAGTGAATGCTCTGCTGCAAGTATTACAAACTTCCGCAGCAAGTAAAATGGCAACAACGAGAGCAGCAAAAACAAAGTGAGGCTGTCAGGTCATTCATTTCGCTCCGAGGGCTGCAAAAGCAACAGCAATTCCTGGCAGCCGTGCTTTTATTTCTTAATATCAAAACGCAGCAGTACCTCATACGCTGTTTAAAGGCGTAAAACCATTATCTCTTTATTGCAGATTTTCACCGACTGCGGCTGGGTGTGCAAAGCATCCCCTCCGCAGTAAACACGGGCTCACCGTAATATTTTCAAAGCACATCGAGGAGTAGCCTGAGGGACAGGGGAAGCACTCGGACAAGACAACTGTTAAATATAGTCTTCATCTACACACGCACGCAGACAGAGCAGAGCAGACGTGATCGATACCAAGCCGTTTCTGTAACGGCGGTGTAGTTAAAAAGAAATTAAGAGAATTATTATCCATCTCTGGCCTCTGCCGCAGGCCTCAAGGCAACATGGGTACATCCATTAGCTCCCAACACACAGACACACACATACACACCGGCGCGCAGAAGAATTTATAAAGAAGGCAATTCATTACAGCCCGAAGTCATTTCTTTCTATCCAATCATATTTTGTTTTCAGGGACCGAAATTCAGGAGTGAAATGTGCCCACCTTGTGCTGGCACTCACTGAGCTGACAGTGAAGCGCCATATGAGCGGGAGTGACAATGGAGAGCTTCCAGCTGCGGAAAAGGCTACATCTGCACATAAATGTATTTTTAATGAGTGCCATTTATTTGCGTAAATGCGTGTTTTCACCCCGCATTTACCTTTTGGACGTTTTAATTGTGTTTAATGTGCGTGGGAAGGGCTTGATGGTGTGCAAGTGGATCTGCACATTTGAGAGGTGATTAGTGGCCACTGAAGGCTTTTTCATTAGTCTTTCCTCAGGCGCTTAACAACAAAGGCATAAATTACAGCAAGATGATTAGCCGCTAATCTTGGCTAGCGCCGCCGCCAAGTTCTCTCATCCACGGTAATGTCGCCCCACAAAGTCATTATTGTTAAAGGTGACGCCCCACTCTCCTGTTTCCTCCCACACCTAGCAACTAATTCCACGTTCGAACCAGTGCGGCTGAAACCAGGGAAATGTCATTGCCACTTTCAACCTTTAGAGAGAAGGCAACAGGACAAAAGCTTCATCCATCCATCCATTTTCCGAACCGCTTGATCCTCACTAGGGTCGCGGGAGGACAAAAGCTGATAAACAATTTTTTTCAAGATACAAGCGTCGCTCAACTGCTTTTTGCAACCAACAATTTGATCAGTGCATTAAAACACACGCACGCACGCACACACAAAGTTGCCTTAAGAATGCACGCAGCTAGCTTAATGCTAGCACAATGCAGAACGCCACAATTACAGATTAACCACATATATGTGACTATAAAGGGTGGAGCAAAACACAGACAGAAAATATAAATATAATAATCACAGGCATATATTCTTTATCCTCTGTGATAAAAAAGTGACTCAATGACTCATATTACTGCATCTTACTGAGCCACAACTGTGAAACACTTCTTTGTTTGTGTCTGCATGATTATTACACTGCCGTCCAGTGGCCAAGCCTCACTCACACACACACACACACACACACACACACACACACACACACACACACACACACACACACACACACACATTTTACAATGGAAACAGTATGTGGAAACGAGTAAATGAATGTCCCATCGCCCCTATACAAGAAAATATGCTATTTGAGAAATTCACGCATGAATTGACAATTCAGTCATCTTTGCAAGTGAGTACATTCAAGACCCTGGGCACTATTTTAGGAAATATAGCAAGTTTCCCAATCTCTTTACCTGTCAGCATTTCAGCATGCCACACGCTCACTAACCTGCTGAAGTCAACCTTGTCTAGCAGCTCTCGCTTCCTCCTGCTCTCCTTCTCCGTCTGCATCTCCGCCTCCTCCTCATCTGACAGGTCCTCATAGGGAAGGTCGTCCAGGTCCACATCGCCCGGCATGATGAACCTGACAGCCGACAGCGCCGGTGAGCTTCCCCACCACCGCACCTTTATTGAATTTAAAAGGAAACGAGTCGCGCACCTGCCCCCGTCCTCTCTGTTGCCGATGGCGATGAGCGCCTCCAGATCGGTGCCCTTCAGTCCATACTGCAGCAGCTCCTTGGCCGCGTCCACGTTCTCCGGGACGCGCTCCACGCACTCATGCAGGACCCACGAGCGCTTGCGGATCTTGCTCTGGGGACAACAGGTTGGAGACGGTGTCAAGAAATGATGTGCAAAATGGCAAAAAGGGGCTTGTCTTGTGTCCTACGTACAAGATAATCTTGTATGGAGGCGATGCTGACTGTGCTCTTCCTCCATTGTCTCTGGTAGACCAGGTCTGAGTCCAGATTATAAGCATGGGCGAGAGACAAGGCCTCACCGTATTCTTCGTTATCGATCTGTTGGAAAACAACCCAAATGAAGAAACTGTTAACATTTCATATGTGACTCATGATGAAATGACGAATCAAAACAGACTTTTTAAATCACAATATTGCCCGGTTCAGTGTCCTTATCCTCGCTGTATCATTTGTTAAAATGTATTTATTTATTTTGCATGACCTAATTTATGGGTGTTGGCAGGATACAGTGGTGCCCGAAATAGCACACAGTGTCCTAGGCCAGAGACGTAACTCAAACTTGCAATGCGGAGCAGATCTATCCCATCGAGCTTTAATACTCGATTTGGACGTTGCAATTTGAATGTATGAAAACCAGTATCTAAATAAAATGTTTTTGATTTGATTCATGTAGCATGGCCCTAGGAGCAAGTATTGCAAAACGCCACTAGTTTTGTGCTGTAATGACAGAAGATATTTAATTTTACAATTATGGATGGACATCTAGTTAAAATAAAATATTGTGGATTGAGTAGCAAGCCTTGTGGTACACCACAAGTCATTTGTGGTGTTTACAAAGAGCGTTTCCGATCCTTTGTTGAGCCAGGGCACATACTGTATTTTGCATTATTGTTTCAAAAAGAATGTGCAGTCATACCTCGGTTTTCGACCATAATCCATTCCAGAAGGCTGTTCGAAAACCGATTTGTTCAAAACCGAACCACGTTCTTTTTTTTTTTAATCTTTATTGAACACGTCTGTTCGCAATAGAACGCTACACGAGGAAACGTCACTTCCTCGTGTAAGGAAGGCGAGAGGAGTCAAGTGATGCATTCAAGTGCGCTCAGTTTGTTCGAGAACCGAAATTCGGTCGTCATCCGAGGCATAAAAAACTCGAAATTTTTGGTCGAAAAATTATTTGATCGAGAACAGAGACATTCGAAAACCGATGCTTGACTGTATATTGAAATCATGTAAAAATGTATTTGCTCAGTGTGAAATGTGGGCCTGTTTAGTTGAACACAAACCTATTTTTCTGTCATAGGAGTCACAACAGGGGAACGCACAAGTTAACTGTACCTTACTGACAACAGAAGAACGAATATACTTGAAATTACAGTATACTTTGAAATGTTATGAATGATACTGCATGTAAATGTGGGGCATACATATTCTATAGTTTGGGTGGGGGGGCCGGGGGGGGGGTAGTGTCTATTCCATACTACACAAGCAGTGGAGTTCTTCCGAACATATTGTTTCGTTAATTGTGCTGGTGTACATAATGCCTACCCTGAGCCTACTCGTGATGCTGAACAGAAATCCTCCTGAATATGTTAGGATACAGTAGGTAGTGCTTTAATTGCCGTCATAATGTGTGTGTGTGGGGGGGGGGGGGGGCTCAGGTATAAAACAGGAATGATGAGCATCAGCCTCTAAGTGACAGTTTAAATAGCCGGCCCTTACTGGCAAAACAGACGCTTTTGTGTCATATCTTCAAAATTATTTGATTCGACAATAGCGAGCCCACGCGCATTGCGTGCATGTGCAAACACACAGACGCACGCACACACGGGCGCACACACACACAAACAGTGTATCCATCTCTGCCTGTGTGGGAGTACAAAGCAGCACATTAGCCAGACTGCACATCCTTGAGGGCAGCGAGAAGCCCGCACAGTTAAAGCCGTCGTAGGAGGACATCAAAAAACGTTTCTCTCCCTTCCTCTCGCACACCGTCTCAGCGGATTGGCCTAATGAAAATGTCGGCAGCCTTGCCAGCGAGCGAGCGAGAGCGAGAGCGAGAGCGAGAGCGAGAGAGAGAGAGAGACACAAACGCATGTGTTGTGGGAAGGTCCGACTGTGGAGGAAATCACACTTGTATGCGTTTCCTCTGCTAAATATGTCAGGAAGAGAACAGGTCATGTCTTGTTTCCATGTGGACATTTCAAACAGTCAATGATAACGGAGAGTACAGAGAAATGCACAAGAACGATAATTACCTTTTTAAGGCATGGGAGCCGTTTACTTTTCTGAAGTGGATGGCGCACTAACGTTTATTGCTTCTGATGACTGTATTTTGTTCCCTGTTATGGATCACAATTTGTACTGGTGGTAGGCCATATCCAATTAGCTAACAGCATTGACTTTACTGGAAACATAACTGTCCTGTACAATTAAAAAAAAAAATCCTGCCATACATTAAACCCACAATAAGTGATATAGTGAGGGATGACTGCAGAGTGTATTTGGGAATTAGGGGGGGGGGGGGGTGGATCTGCGAGCGGTCTGGACAACGAGTGTTCCAAAGCGATAGTAATAATGATGTATTACTTTTAACTCTGGGCTGTTGGAATTTGATGGGCAAGACTAATGTCCACCAATGAGGATGACAGTGATGAAGAAGGCGCTGGATGCAGGCTCATAAAAATGACTGATGAGCCGACCGTGCTCAAACTTGGAGGGCTTTGTGAAAGTGCAGATTGGTGCCTTTTCCGCAATTTGTCGCGAGCGGCGGCTGATAGCTGCCTATAGCTTTTGTGAGACAGCCGAGCGAACGCCGCGAGATGGTATCAGCGCCAACAAAGACGACACTTGTTTTGTCAGTTCACTCGGCTGGAATTTTACTGAGAAGCTCAAATGGATTCTGCTTTGTTGTTATCATTGTAGTCTCGCATGAATTGCATTACAAATTCTAAAGAAAATGGAAGAAATCTGAATTGAAAACCACTTACCGCCATTTTTTTATATTTTGGGGGAGATAAGACAAAATTGTTTTTCATTGTACAGCAACAACATGCTACTTTGTATTTTAGTGAAAAATTGTTGTTGGAATTTGGAGATACATGCTTTTTGTTGGACAGCTGCAATATGGGAGTCAAAAGTCAAATACTAAAAACTACATCTTTTAAAATGATTTTTGTCAACCTCATACCTTTCTCTGGTAGAGCTCCTCGGGCGTGGTAGACCTGAGACTAACCAGCCGGTAGTTCTTAACGATGGTGCGGGGGCGCTTGCGAGGCGGCGCGAAGCGTTCCATCTCCGTCACGTAGTAGAGGCCCTGCTTGATGTAGCCAAAGTAGCGAGCCTTGGCGGAGGACTCGTCGTCCGAATCGGAGTCGCCGCCGTCGTCGCCCTCCTCGTCGTCGCCGGTCGCGCCGCCCACGTTGCTCTCAAGGCGGACACGCTTCTGGGCGAGCTTCACCTCGCACTGGGGAGCACAACACAGAATACAAATGTGCCAACTATAAGCCAGACACAGGACGTAACCAAGTAGAAATGCTTGTTACTGTATTTAATCAACATGCGGCATGTCTGTTTTGTTTTTTTTTTGGGTGCTTCGCAGTACACGCACTGTAAGTTTCTAAAAAAAAAAAAAAGGGGGGGGGGGGTTCCTCCATTGTGCCACATTATAAAAATAGGCATTGCATAACATTGACAGTAAAAATTCAATTTCACTTTAATACTTAACTCATTCACTCCCAAAGACGCTTTAAACGTCATTTCAGATTTAGTCTAGAATTGGCTGGTACTGAATGAGTTTTAAGTAGATTTCAGTTTTTACATTTTGATTTTTAGTTAAGACCAGAAATTGAGTAAGTACTTTTTGTTTGTTTGGTTTTAATCCAAATAGCTGTATCTTAAGTGCATACAGTAGTATATACAAGTCCTTTTGCCAGCATTGAAGATAAGCAATATGGTGCATTTTCACACGAGAATGACAAAACTGAGCATGCTGTGCTTGTACTGGGACAAAATACGCCTCTGCACAAATGTAATCTTGCTCCTTCAGCCTGCATTTGCATGCACAAGTACTACATCACTGCTTACCTCCTGCCCCCCCCCACACACACACATTCACACAGGCTTAGGGCCACCACCTTCCTCTAAAGTTGTCAGGTTAAGAAATCTCTCGCTATCTATGTGAGAAGTTGATATGTAACACACCAAAAAAAAAAAAAGTGGAATAACACCAGAAGGTGTTTTGATAACAAGGTCCTTCTTGGATTCCAAAATGCAAAGAAAAAAAAAAAAAAAAAAATGAAAGAAAAGAATAAGCAGGGAGGTACAGTGTATTCATCATCACACAATAAGTATTTCCACACAAAATCACATTTTGGACTGGCTCTTTGGTCCATAACAGTTGTGTGTTGCAATATGGACAAAGTGTTAAATCCCAACAACGCTCTATTTTCCAACATGCTATTATTCCTTAAAATGACATGAATGACTGTTCTCTCTTACATTTTCTCAATTTATTCACAAAACGCTGATCTAAAGGTGGTGGTCGTGGTAGTCGTAGAGTTATGGTGCTGGTGCTGTAAGTCCGTTGCGAAGACAGCAAAGCAACATGACGACGTACCTCCAGGCTCAGGAATCCGCCGTGGCGTGCGGCCGTGACTCTGGGCGAGGGTTCGAACCACTCGCAGGACTTGCCCAGAAGGTTGCGGAGGCTCCTGATGGACGACACGGTGACGGCGCCCGAGCAGCGGGCCAGGATCAGCACGCTTTCGCTCCACCAGTTGACATCCACCAGCAGATGGTACTGCTCCTTGTCTGAACACACACCACAAAGTGAATACTTCATAATGGACTAATACTACAACACAAGTATACTTTCTTTTCCGTTTTTATTCATGATTTGTGTGAACGAACGATCTTATCTTAACGTAGCAGTGGAATGGAGGGACCATAACTGGACAACGATCCACTTTCGAGTTACTTATCCAACTACTTTGACATGCAAATTGGGGTCCTCTGGCATAAAATGACTGCCATTCCAAAAGGTAAAAGGCACATTTTTGTAAAAGCCTCCAGAAAAAACCTGAAAGGCAAAACTTTGATTTGAGATCCATTGTGGTGGTGGAAAAGGGCAACATTTCATGACCGCCATTTCATCGTCCAATTTTCCTTGTTATTAGGGCTTAATTGCATATTTTATTGTTCAACTAACAATCTGGAGGACAAGCTGGCAAAGATTTGTTGAGCATTTTATTTGTGACTACAAGATCGGCTTTCCACTTTTTCTCTTTAAGCTTTTTGTACCCGTTTGCATTATTGCCATCGTAAAGTTCTTTCACATTGGTTGACTTTGGGAAAACACCCACTGGACACTTTATTAGCGACACTTGCACAATCCAGTGAGATCTAACAGCAGGTGGTAGTGCAGTTTAATTACCCCAAAAATTGCATCCAGTCGTTTTGTTAAGGGGGAGTGTTGACATGACTTTTGTTGTATTGTTGTTGTTGTAGTTGTTCCACTGGAACTTACGACCCTCCTGTTCTGTTGTGGGTCAAACTGACAATGTTTTAAAATAAATAAATAAATAAATAAGGGTGCTAAATATAGTAAGATCTTACTTTTTCAATGTTTTTTTAACCCTCCTTTTTGCCATTTTGGTGTTTAAAGCTCGAAGAAAATTATGCTCTAAAAACTTATTCAGTACCAGCCAATTCTGGACCATGTCTGAAAAGACGTTTAAAAACGTCTTTGGGAGTGAGTTTGTTAAATTAATTGTTTCAAAGTGGCATCGATTATTACATTTTCCAACATTCACTTCAAATTTGTTTTCCTGGTTAAACATGCAGTGCCACATTGCTCCACGACCAAAAATTAAGATAAACAAGACGACATTTTTACATAAAACCTGAAATAAAAAAATAAGTGGTCACAGGTTATTTGGGGGTGACACCGAGCTGTCATGTGCAGCGTAGGATTTATTTAAACATGGACACGCTCTTCACGTCTTTTGAATGTTTTTTTTTTTTTTAAGCGAACTGTCACACAGCCTTCAGTTGCGATGGCCCTGAACTGTCAAAGGACAGCATGGTGGGATGAAATAAAGTCAAGAGGTCTAAATAAGTGTATAATTCCGTGAATAAGACGTGTCAAAGACCATTAAACCGTATTCGGCACGCCATGCTGTGTCAGCGTTAAAAATAAGGGAAAAAAAATGCTGTGTTGTGCTGAGAGTCCCATGGGCCACGTTACCTTTTATTTTCTTCCTCCTCTCCAGTGATGTCTTCCACTCCGGATTGATCTCCTCAAATCCTGGCTGCCGGCGAGGGAGGGAAGAGGAAACGATGAAGATTAATCTCTTCACCCTCTTTACACTTACAGGAGGCGGAAATACACACACAAATGCGGCACACATTTGCAAAAACAGATCGCTTCTCTCAGACACTAAACATAAGCGGAACGAACGCCAGCTCACTCTGTGCAAAAGTACGCGAATCAAACCTCACACCTTAAAATGAAAATATCTCCAAAACCTGATGTGGTTGAAAAAAAAAAAGTGAAGACATTCTTAAAATCCAAAACACATCCATCCATCTTCTAATCCGCTTATCCTCACAAGGGTCACGGGCGTGCTGGAGCCTATCCCAGCTGTCTTCTAGACAAACACAACCATCCGCGCTCAAACTCACACCTAGAGACAATTTTGAGTGTTCCATTAGCCTGCCATGGATGTTTTTGGAATGTGGGAGGAAACCAGAATACCCGGAGAAAACCCACGCAGGCACGGGGAGAACATGCAAACTCCACACAGGAAGGCCGGAGCCGGGATCGAACCCTGTATCTCTGCACTGTGAGGCCGACGTGCTAACCAGTCACCGTGCCGCCTTCAAAAACACACGTCTGATGAAAATGTACTGTTGGTCAGTGTAATAAGGGAATGACATGCCAAGACGTTGAATGATGGACAAACCTGACAAACATCATGTAAAAAAGCCACTCCAAGTTCAACTTGAGCCAGGAGGTGAGTCAGAGTCGCTCGCCTCGCGTTATAATAGCCATGTGACATCTTGTCTGAAGCACAAAAGTTATTCTACTGCCCAGGGAAGTTTGGGGGCAAATGACAGTTTGAATTGTCAGGGTAATTTTGACATGTAGAATTGAAGAACCCCCTCAGAAATTTGTCACATACAAGTTGATTGGTGGATATTTTGAAGGGAATCTTCCTAAGAAAAAACAATCTGGTTTTAGTGTTTTACACAAATTTTAGGGCATTTTTGGAGCAGATTTTCTATCAGAAAAATCACATAAGTCAAAAAAGGGCCTTTTGTCCAAGACCAAAAAACAAAACAAAGCCCCCCCCCCCCAAAAAAACGAATTTTCTCTGGAAGCCATCACCCAATTAAAATTACTGCTGCATTTTACTCACATTAAAAGCGGCCATTCCAATCCGACATTTTGAGAATGTCATTTTTCAGAAATTTCTCATGTTGCTACTCTAAATTGTCCATTGGTGTGAACGTGACGAGACTAATCATTTGTCTGTATGTGGCCTGTGATTGGTTGGCGACCAGTCCAGAGTGAGCTGCGATGGTTTCTGACTCAGCGGAAGCCTCATGGATGATTTAGAAACATAAGATACCTGTTGGTCCTGCTCCCACACCGCTCTCTGCTTAAGCGAGGGGACATCCCAGAGGGACAGGCGACCCGAGAAATGAATGACAGCCAGCAGCGTCCCGTCGGGGCTCAGATTCATACGGAACACGCCGTCCTGGAACACACACACACACACACACACATACACACACACACGCAGGTCAGGGTAAAGTGCTCACAAATGTCCCCGAGCGCAAAGAACGAGAAATGAGTTTGGCTACCTTTTCATCCCCTTGTCTGCTGAACAGCCTCAAGTTGGGCATTCGCAAGAAACCTCGCTTGTGGCTCTGAGAAAAGAAACACACAAACACACACACACAAACATACACACACACACACAGGTGACACGTTCGCACTTTGCAAGCATTTTTTATTAGCTACTACTGAAGTGGTGTCCCCAGGTGCCAGAGCCTTGACTTACTTTCTATTGTGTTGTGTAGCGTAGGGCTGCACAATCTATCGAAAAATAATGTCCTCAGGATAATGGCACATACAATATGCGTATTGCAAAGACGTGCGATAAATTCATCTGGAATTGTATGTTTTTAATCTGACCATATTTAAACAGATGCAACCGTAAATGCGCATCGTCATCCGATGGGAGAACAGCATCTCGGGACATTGTTAACACTGCAAGGCTAAATAAGAATATGTTGAGCCTGTTTTCGTATCTGCATGGAAAAAAAAGGATTTCTTTCATGACATAATAAGACGTCTTTTTTTTTTTTTAATGTCCTTGGCGTGCTCTTCTCACCGTGTTGACATCGTCCTCGAAGCTGGTGACCTGCTTGTAGTGAGGCGAGCCGGAGAGCGCCCTCCACGCCGTCAGACCGCAAGCGGAGGCCTTGGATGAGCCGTCGTACCCCGAATCACAGCCAGCCACCAGCAGTAGCCTGTAACGTACGAAAAGATGAACGGACACTGTAACACGGCATCCTTGTGAAGAGTCGCGTTTGGTTATATTCATCCATCCATCTATTTTCTGAAGAGCTTTATCCTCACAAGGGTCGCAGGGTGTGCTGGAGCCTATCCCAGCTGTCTTCGGGCAGTAGGGAGGGGACACCTTGAACCGGTTGCCAGCCAATCGCAGGGCACACAAGAGACAAACAGCCATCCGCGCTCACAGTCACACCTCAGGACAACTTAAGGGTGTTCCATGAACCTGCCATGCATGTTTTTTGGAATGTGGGAGGAAACCGGAGTACCCGGAGAAAACCCACGCAGGCACAAGGAGAACATGCAAACTCCATACAGGAAGGACGGAGCTGCACTGTGAGGTTGACGCGCCCTATTCATCCCTCCATTTTTTTAATAGCATTTATCAAATAAAAAGTGGCAACATTAGAACCTAGGGGATCAGATCTGCTAACCACTTGACCACCGTGCTGCCCGAGTCGGTTAGTTGAAGAGTCCAAGTTGACCATAGGTGGAAATGTGTGAGGGGGCAGTTGAAGCAGTCCTACTTAGCTCAACACTGCACCCTGGTGCGCACAAGATCAACAGCGAGCAGGGCTTCTAACCCAAATGGATGTCCTGAACCGCACGCTGCAGACGCCAGACAACCTCAAGTGCCCCAACCTCTGCGGGTGTATTAAGCGCACGTGTGGATTTCGAGGGGGACGACACGCAATGTCCACGCATCGGATATCAACTCCAGTAGTCTAGCCATGATCGACATACCCAATTTCAGGTTGTTAACAAAAAAAAAAAAAAAAAGTTTCAGGGGTTGAGTTTGAAGGACCCTCTGAATTGCCCAAAATGAGCCTAAAATGCCTGTTTCAACCCAAAAAGGCAGACCTCCGATGTGACTTTTTTTTTGTAGGTGTACTTTAGTCATGATAGCGAGGTCTGGAACTCTTTCCCCGCTACAAACGCAGGTTCACTGTACATTCTCTGTCCTCTTTTCCTCTCGTTCTTATCTATATGCAACTGCTTGCGCTAACCCACTTTTCACACCGCAGATCATTAAAGTTTCATCCGGTCCGTCGGCTGGCAAACACTTGACAGTGGCTGTCAGGAGCCATTAAGCCGCCGAGGCAAGATTCATCCGCCAAAGTCAATCTGTTTGCTGTTTGCCGTCTGCAGCATGTGGCGGTGGGAGCAGGCTACGTTTTGGGTCACGCATTAGAGGACAGGCATGATGAGCCGGCAGATCGGCATGAGAGGGAGGCTGGGTTTTCCCCAGACTGACTGCTGGTGCTTCAAGTCCGACGCAGCACTGTCCCATGAAAAGCTATCATGAAATATTTGCAAAACTGAGAGGAGGGCACTCGTTTGGGGGCAAACGTGCGTTTAATAAACTGTACGGACGAATAAAGGGATGGAGACATGCACTTACCGATGGCCCGGGTGGTAGATAGCCGAGGTGATGCCGTGGGAGTAGTAGGTGGAGAAGCTGAAGGTGTGGTTCTTTTGGAAATTCTGATTGGTGCCCACACTGTAAAAGAATTAACTCATTCAGTACCGGCCAATTCTGGACCAAGTCTGAAAAGACGTTTAAAACGTCTTTGGGAGTTAATGAGTTAATAAAGCCACACACATTGATTCATTTCGAGTAGGTGAGATAACGTCAACACGCAATCTGTGTGAAGAGGCGGACATGAAAAGCAGAGGACAAAGTAGAGCCTGAGGACCTTCGCGGCAATGCGACTGTGAATCCCGACGTTCAATTCAAATGGTCCAAGCAGCCGCATAAGGAGGAGGAGAGGAGCAATAAGCTCGGTACGAAAATGAGAACCAATCATTACAAAAAGCCAACCTGCACATTCCTGCCACGACTTAATTCTCGATTTACACACACGCGTTGACGTGCAGTGAAAGCCTCAAATAATTGAAACATTTTCCCGGCATTCGGCATGGGGGAAAAAGGGGTGCGCAAAGCCACCCAGATTTACATGCAACGTCTCCACTAATGCTTTATCAAAACGAGGCTGAATTCAAAAGGCAAGGCTTTCACATTTGCTCTGCGGAAAAGCACGCACGAAGGGATTAGCTTCAATCACAAGCCGAATGCGTGCCTCACTAAAACGATGTCGGACGCTGAAATGCACATTCACGTGTACATGTTTCGTTCGTGCCGGCTGTCCTAACGGCATTTGAGCACATGCGTGTGGACATTTCTCTCCATAATGTGACATTAGACATGAGTGAAAGAATTTCACGTAACGTAAGTGCGCTTAAAGGGGACCTCAACCCAAAAATGTTGTGATGTCATTTTCAGTGGAAAGCAGATGGTAAAAATGGCCGCCCCATGAAATGGCTAAAAACAGGTGGATTTTGCTGCGTAATTCATATTCCACACACGTAATATTCACCAGAATGTCGTGTTTAGACTAGTGAGGGCACATCCCACAAATTATTGTCAAGAAAATTTTAGGGTTGACTTTCCTTTTATACTGGCAAAGGTATAGGACAGAACTCTATAAAGGCCGTGGACAAGAAAAATCTAGCGATGAGTTCCGGCAATGGAAATTGTCGTCAACTGCGGTATTTTTTATTTATTTATTTTTAAATGGGAATGGGCGGAGATGCAGATGACAGCACTGTGTCTCTTTTGGAGGACATCATGACTCGATGACAGTGACATTTTTCAAGGTCATCAAGGTGGTATTTGACTGACAGATGAGTGGGGCGTGGGTTCGGTACATTCTGTAAACATGGCCTCGCTTTATTTTTTTTTTTTCGTTCCTTACAGTTTCCTTTCATTTCTATAATTTAATGAGAAATTACCCCGGCCAGACTTAGGACACTCTTGTCGATGTTTTTGGCAGGTTTCCCAGTATTCTTTGTCTTCATAGTGGCACAGCGCTCAATTGAGGAAAACCGGCTGGAATGTCAGTGACAACACTAAAAGTCTGGTGGTGGCTGCTTTTTGATTGATGTCTAAAGAGGTGCGCTGTCAGCTGAAGGCAAGCGAGTCAACAGCAAACACTATATGAAGCCTTTGAGAAAGATAACAATGCTTTCAACTTGGCTGCGGGAGAGGGACAAAAATCATAGGAATAGCCGTAAAGGAATGTACCACCCTGTGAATCCAAGTTTCTTTGAGATTTTGCCTTTTTTTTCAAATTGAGGTGTTTGAAAAAACTGCCAGCCCCCAACAGCATCAAAGTTGCCCTTCCCTCTCCTCAGTGGGAAAATAGGTTTCTCTATACTGTGGATTTTCACCTATCGTGTGTCAATCAAAAGTGCCCACTCACCTGACCAGGTAGCTCTTGAGCCCACCCCCGTACGTAATGACCAGCAGCTCGGCCGACCACTGAGCGCCGCCTGTGTACTCGAGGAAGATGAGGCCCGCTACGGCACTGCTGAAATCCCCGGGGAAACTCAGCTCCTGGTGGGGGGACATGAGAAGATGACGGTCAACGGGAAAATTCAGCCGATGAGATGTTTTGATTGAGACTGTGCATGAAAGCAGCCACAAAATATGAAGATCACAAAGGAGTGCAATTCTTTTGCCTGCGACGGGGTGGATAGGAAGACGATATGAGCGAAAACAAGGACGAGAATGCTAATATGTGGCAGTAAAGCATGGAGTGGAATAGATGGACTGGATACGAGTCATCGAACGATGGGGGGTGGCGGGGGGGGTGTGACTGAAGGATAAGAAGGATGGAGGGAGGATCGAGAGAGGCTTGAAGGAGTACCAAGTGAAGTGTGTGACACATTAAAAATGGAGGGCCGTGAGATGGGACTGAAGAATAGACGACGGGGAAAAAAAATGTGAACAAAAAGGAAGGATGAAAGTTATATGAGAAGACGACGGGTGAAGTCGGCATGTCGCGCGACTAAGACTTTTTGTCAATGTAAGAAAAGCGGCTTTCCCCCCCCCCCTCTCATTTGGGATCAATTTTATGATCTCTGCAACAAAAAGAGTTTCTATCGGGCCTGCCGTGGCATAGAAATGACAAAAGATGAGATAATGTGTCATTCCATGTCAAAATGGAAATAAATGGGTGGGGGGAGCATTGTGTGGCCGCCACCATCCCCTGCCCTCAAACCTATTGAGAACCAAGGGAGCAAGTACATTGCCGAAGGGGCAGGTGCGGAAGGAGGCCCAGCTTGTCTGTGAAATTTAGGTTTGTAAACCACTGTAATGACGAACATTTGTCACTAGATGGAGACGTTGCATCGACTTCACACTTGTCGCTTCGCAAAAAGCTCTTTGTTTTGGTCAGAAACTGGTTTATGCGAACACGTGCGGGGTGTGGGTGCAATTACCGGCGGGATGACGAACAGCTCGCTGCCCACAAGGTCGAAGAGGCGAACCGTGCCCGTGCTGTCAGCGAAGGCCAGCAGGGCGCAGTCGTGGCTCCACGCCACCCGCCGCCATTGGGGGTTGGGGTCCTTTGGCACTGCAGAAGAAAGCGTGATCATATTTTACGATGCGATGACAAGTGAGGAGTCATTAGCAAGGTAGATGAGCAAAAGCGTGTTATCGTTATCGATATCGCTGAAACAAACGTGGTTGTCCAATGTCATTTTTCATTAAAATATTTTCATTGAGATGTCATTTTCTTCCAATGTATCGAGTTTTGTGCGATACCGTGTCATGGTAATGTCGGTATCGATGAAGAAAAAAAAATGCCAATATTTAGTTACTACTTGATTATCATTTCAGCAGCGCTGTAGCTGTACAACACCACTAAGTGCCAGCATTGCTATGCAAACGCATTTCTGGGTCCACAGTTTTACTTTATTTTAGTTCATCATGGGGCGGCCCGGTAGTCGAGTGGTTAGCACGTCGACTTCACAGTGCAGAGGTACCAGGTTCAATTCCTGCTCCGGCCTCCCTGTGTGGTGTTTGCATGTTCTCCCCGGGCCTGCGTGGGTTTTCTGCGGGTACTCCGGTTTCCTCCCACATTCCCAAAACATGCATGGCAGGCTGATTGAACACTTCAAATTGTCCCTGGATGTGAGTGTGAGCGCGAATGGTTGTTTGTTTCTGTGTGCTCTGCGATTGGCTGGCAACCGGTTCAGGGTGTCCCCCGCCTACTGCCCGAAGACAGCTGGGATAGGCTCCAGCACGACCCTAGTGAGGATAAAGCGGTTCGGAAAATGAATGAATGAACAGTTCACCATGTTTCACATCCGTATATATTTCAGTGATGCAAATGGTGTGGAAATGTGAAATAAAAATTCTCTTTTGGTGTATGACATTAAATATACTATAGCATATATTGGTTCAACAGTGTGAAGCATAATACCGCTGCTGTTTGTGTTGTTACAAAGCAATAAAGTTGTGAAAATATATATATATACTATATATATATTTTTTTTTGCTGGGGTATAACAGCGCGCTGGGCGTTTCTTGTGTCGGATGAGCTGGCTGAGCAAATGCGTATGTGGGCCCTGGTGGGCAACGCGGTCAACAAATAAAAGATGACAGATGACGAGACTTTGAGAACAAGAGACACGGACGAGACGAATGGACACGGCAGGTGACAAACAGTAAATCTGACACCTGCCAGGGTGAGTGAGGGCCTATGCCTCAAATTACTCCAGAGGACACTGAAAAGGTGGAAATTGCACACCTTCAAGACTGAGGCAGAGCTTTATGAATGCATCATTTGCAAAGGCTCGCGGGACATTTCTTTAGGCACACCCGCATGACTACTTAACAGGATTCTGAACTTTATTATAAACTAAGAGTTGAATGTTGCACAGTTACAAAAAAAAAGCAACTTGTCACAGTTTGAAGGTACAGGTAGTTGACTGATAGATTACACTGGTAGGCGTTTTTAGTTTAATACTGCCACCTGGTGACATTTTAGAGGTACTCTTGGAAATCATTTCAACAGGGAAAAATGTCCTTTTTGTGGCGAAATAATTACCGGTGTAATGGAAAGACTTGAACAATTTGTGCATCGTGATTAATTGATTGCAGATCCTCGTGATGTGCGCAAATTGACTACCAGCGGGCAGTATAATACAGTCATGCGGGCACAAAAGATCAGAGGTTGTCAAACATTTACGCTGAAGAGCCACAGCTGATTTTTTACAGCGGATATATGGGTCAGGTTATTTGTCAATGAGGGTACTTTTTTTTTAACTCATTATTATCTTTGTTGAATGAATCACTTTTTAATCTGTCCATGTACAGCAAGGGTGGCCAACCAGTCAGAGACTAAGAGCCATTTTTTTTACTGTGTTACTGCAAAGAGCCACACACACACACACACACACACAATTTTTTGCCCAAAGATCGACTTTTGGAGCGACATTTGATGGCGGCGCGGGCACCCGCAGTGGCTCCTCTCTCTCCTGAGTAATGTAATTTCATCTGTGCTGTATGTTGCACATGTTGCACATTTGACAATAAAGTTGACTTGACTTGACCAACCTCCCGCAATCGGATCGTGCACGTGCAAGCATATGAACACACACACACACACGCGCACACGACCATGCACTCGCGCACATATGCACGCCTCGACAGCAACAGCCTGAGCGCCCGAACATAAATGAAACCTAAAAACACAAACACACAAATCTTTTTTTTTCCCCCATTTCCTCCTCCCACCGCTCGCGGTCGACTTGGGACCATGCTGCTGGCTCTTAGTTGATTGCGATCGACGTATTGTGAACCCCTGCCTTAAAAACAGATGAAATTCGCTGACTAGCTTAGCACATAGCGCCGCTGTCTGTGCATGAGCGGTGATTCAGTCATCTGATTGGTTGCCTTCTATGTCAATCAAGTAAGGGGATTGGTGATAGGCTGACGTAGTACGTTCTATGTATTAAGCACCGTTGTTTAAATGGCAGCGCCATCACCGAGGCGTTTTCGACAATATTCGTGTGAAAGCCCGGGAGCCGCATTGAACCAGCCAAAGAGCTGCGTGCGGCTCCCAAGCCGTGGGTTGGCCACCCCTGATGTGCAGTATTTCTGTCATTTGATTGTGCAGGGGTACCTAATGTTGGGGGCGATGGCAAGCATCAAAACCGCACCGATGTCCTCTCTTCTAGCTCCCTTTTCAATCTTTTCTTCCTATTCCACCCTCATCCCGCCACCCCACCCCACGCCATTATGTATTACACGCGCTATCCGCTACTGAGAGGGACTCCATTTCCACATAAATGGCTTTTTTAGCCCAAAAACACGTGGGTGGAAGTCGGGGAGGAAAATCCGCCAAGCGCGCCTTCCATGTAAAGAAGCTTCATTTATCACAGCTCAACAGCCATGAATTATGTAAGCGAGCAGGTGGGGCGATGACGGACTTTAGGTAAGGCGGGAGCGCGCATGGACAAGAATGCCAACGCCAATGCACTGAGAAGAGGCAAATGCTTAAAGGGAAAAAAAGAAAAAAATATATCCTGCTATTTTGTGGGCATTAGAATGCAACGAAGAGAATCAAAACAACACAACGGGAGACGTATTCGAGCCATGTTTTTGAACTGCTTGTTTACGCGGAGTTGCGTCTCTGGAGTGCTACTGAACGTTGATAGATTGTGATGTAATACTGCGGATGGGTAAAATAATCGCAGCCACAAAGGGTTTCTCCATCCACGGCTTGTCAGCTAGGCTGACTGAAGATGAGCACGTTGCGTGGACACGCACACAGCATTCAAGAGGGGCTTCATTTTTCACTATTTTGAAACCTCTTTGAGAGGAGACTTTTTTTTTTTTAAACACTCAAATTTGGCCGGGTTGCCAACAAGACTCTTTTCTGTGCTGGGTCAAATGAAGAGGATGTTTATTTTCACTTGACAGGGACTTTGGCAATGCGAAAACATAGGTAACAAGCAAAACATGATGTTAATTAGGACTAAGTGACACTTACCTTGGCACTTCCCAATAACTGAGCCAAAGTCATCTCTAACAGATCTGAAAAGAAAAAAAGCAATGGTGAACACAGACACATACCAACGTGTGTGTTTTAACACACTGAGTGGAACGATGGACGCAGAAGAGAGGCTGGCAGACTTGACCTTCGTCCGACCTCGTGCCCCCGCAGCGGCTCAAAGTGGAGGCTTTCCAATCAAGGCTGTGGTTTTAACAACAGTCCAGCAGTGCCCCAGCTCAGCTTTTTATCAATTACAGCTAACAACGTTCAGCCACAAGGTTCATTTTAGCCACTCAACTGGGTTTTATTCATAGAGCACTTTAAAACAACCATTGCTGCATACAAAGTGCTGTGGACTGGAGTGACAAACAATCATAGCGAAACAAAAACAAATTAATACCCGTATCTTTTATCACTGAAGATTTTTCAACCTTTAATTAATCACTCAATAAATCAATTAGTCTCATAAAACTTTGTTCCAAAATGTTGTTGCTTATCTCTGTACTTCTTTGCAATATCCAATCTGGCCTTCGAAGTCTTTCTCCCAAAGTCTATCTTTGTGGGCTGAATTGTGTTATTCACACAACTGGGGTGTACCGAAGTACATTGACCCAATAGTTATAATGCCAATGATTTTCATCGCAATAAAGACTCCGTCCTCAATAGATAAGTATACGAAGACCGCTTACGTTGTGACGGTTTGAGACGGGCCCCGGGAATTACCTGATCTCCACACATTGGTCCTGAACCACCGCAAGGAGCTTGCCGTTACTGCAGAGTTAAAAAAAAAAAAAAAAAAAACATGAGGGGCATAAAATGACAATTAGTGGAGGGGTCCTTGTTGGAGACAAGGATATTAAACACATTCAAGACGATTGCAGAGAGACAGTATCAAATAAGCCACGTCGAGTGCCTTAAACTAATGGACGACGACGGCAGCCGGATCGATTAACATCCAAAAAAAAACCCAAAAAAAAAACATTGTGTGGTTACCACAAGATGATGAGCTAGCGTATGTGCGTGTACCTGGCCAGCACCAGCTGCCAGCCAATCTGCTTGTTCACTAGTCGCAGGAGGCCGAGCGGCAGAGAAGAGCTGGAGGGACTGGAAGTGACAGCATCCAAAACGTCACAACATTGAAAAGAAACACATTCCTTGATGAGACAGCACTTGCAGAACGGCAACCTTCACAATGTCTTTAGCTATCATCACAAAAACAAAATTACACTACAAAAAAGCTGAGGGCCGGGCTTAGATAGCCTTGTTTTCAACCTTTTATTGGAAAATCACAACTTTTATTCTCGCAGTCAACATTTTCTTTTTGATGCGACCCAAGCACTGCTTCATGATTTTATTAAAATATTATCAATTTTGGAAATACTCATTTCAAAACGATTTTTATCATATTTTCTTTTTTATTAAAATTACCTGTACCACAAATAGTGCAGGATGATGCGAAATGGCCCTGGAAGAAAAGAAAAGGAAGGCATCACTTAGCACACACACGTCTAACCACATTAAGACAAAACACTTAAACTACACAGCATGCAAAGCAAGTCGATCAGCAAATAAATTTTACATCTATGTCACTTTCAACCAAATGTGAGCGACAAGGTGCCTTACCCGTCACTGCTTTTGCTACAAGGGAGGTATTTTGTTCCTTGTTGCCTCGTAGCTGCAAAAACAAGACAATTAAAGACGTGATTTATTTAAATCGACATTATTGGGTGTTTGTATGTCATTTAATGGCATATTTATAGAATTATAGTGTCTTTAATGGCTCTTTGCTATGAATGGCACCAAATATACCTGAGACTGCCTCGTTAGAGGAGTGCAGCATCCATCAGTAAAAAAAAAAGTTAATCAATTCTCACAAGTGTGTTTTATGACCAATAAGTGGTTAGAAAAGGAAAAAAACTATTTTGATAGACATGAAGTTAGAGAATATTTAGGCTACGTGGCTCCGCATTGGCTTGAGCACCACGTCACTATTTGACGTTGCAGCTACTTTTCTGGGGTAACAGCGGCAAAAAATGCGCGACATTTTATGTTGGAAAAGGCAGCCGACTAACCTGAGTATCAGTCTCTGCAGGCCATTCGGTAAGAACGAGTAAATCGTACAAAATGTTCTCATCTTCGCCTTCGAGAACGCTTTCGTCCGCCATGTTGACTGACTGCAAAGCACAGCTGTCGTAGTTGATTACGGCAACTCGCGAGGGACCAAAACGTGTAAAGTCATCCTTTCGTATTTTACGTAAATACTTGTTATCTTTGATTTTATTAAAATAATGGGGGTAAGGGAAGGAATATTGCTTCTGTTAAATTTGTATCATACTTTACACTTCGATATTCCTCACTAGTGAAGCCATTTCATATCCCATCTTCAATTCTGATTTTTCCTTCGGCTTTTCGCAGATTTTTTTCCGTAACGATTCTTTTGAAAACAAGACATTATGTAGCGCTTTTCACTACGATAATTGTTTTTTTCATTGTCAATGACTGCCTATCTCTTAATTTATAAAAATATTCAACCATATAGTCCCTGTCATTCAATTTGAGTTTACATTTCTTTTTTTTTTATAATTTTAGTTATATTGCTTTAATCAAACACTATCACGACAGATTTGATTTAAGATTTGTTTTGATCCTATATCAATTGTGCAACGTAAAAATAATATCACGGAACCATAATGACAGCGCTGTTTCCTTTCGATCCGCAAAAGAAAAAAAGTGCATGCGTGTTGAGTCGTGTACACTTACATCCGGCAGGTTTTCGAAGCAATAATGGCTGCCTTTTCTGGTGAGTTTTAACTTCATAAATGACCACAAAATTAAACGCAACGTGTTTTATTGGTGTGATTTGTATTGTGAATTAACGTCGTGTTGTGTAGAAATGGGCGTTATGGCTGAAATCGCGCAGGCTGTGGAGGAAATGGACTGGCTGTAAGTCACTTGTTGTTTGATAACCTTTGCACATTAATTGCTGTCTATGTCAAGTGAATCATAAATGTGCTTTTGTTGCCATGATTTCATGTCAGGCTTCCGACTGACATCCAAGCCGAGTCGATTCCGTTGATTCTCGGCGGAGGAGATGTACTCATGGTGAGCCTGTCAACATTTCGCAGTTGTGGGCCGTGCATTCCGAAAAACGCATTTGTGCTACGTGCATCTTTTGGAGAGTTGGGGATTGATATTTATCTATAAATATATTTTGTAACATACAGGATGCTCACCAAAGGTGCTGATTATTGAATGCATTAAGGTGTGCAGACAGTAAAACAACATTGTACAACAAGTTCGAGATTAGCTTGACTATGACTATTGCAACGCATTGAGACTGAAATCTGATTGGACATACAAATCTAACAAACACGTGGTTAGTTGCAACAAGGATAGTATTTAAGATATCCTTGATAGTATCTTTTTTTTCTCTCCCTTACTTGAAGGCAGCAGAAACTGGTAGCGGTAAAACTGGAGTGAGTATGGACCTTCATTTAATTTGTCAAAGGTTGTACGAGCTGTATGATATGAAACGTTTGTGATTGGCAGGCTTTCAGCATTCCTGTCATTCAGATTGTGCATGAAACGCTGACCGACCAGCAGCAGGGCAAAAAAGGCAGAGCCAACATCAAAACGGGCGGAGCTGGTGAGCGTCTTTATAACGTAGTCACGTGACTGAGAAAAGTTCCAGGGGACATGTCGTGAAAAGTTGACTGAAATAACTGAAAGTTCAAATCTCAGGATTAAGGATAAGTGTGAAATGAACTCACATGCTTGGAATTGTGTGTGTGTGTGTGTGTGGGGGGTGGGGGGGGGATCATGTCTCATTTGAACTGTATCTTATTGAGGTCTGTTGATGATTTATAATGCTGATATGGTGCCTTCTTTGTCAGTCTTCAACAATTGGCAGATGAACCCATACGACCGGAGCGCTGCATTCGGTAAGAAGAGCATTAAAAAATAAAAATAAAAAAAATTGCAAACGTTCAACATTACACTTCTTTTTGAAATTCCCATATTTGTCGCCTCATCTTAGCAATCGGGCCGGACGGACTGTGCTGCCAAAGCCGAGAGTTTAAGGAATGGCACGGCTCCCGCTCCACCAAGGGTGTTACCAAAGGTAAGCCATTGCCGTGCAACCTCTGGAGGTTGAACACAATCCGCTCCAGGGACGCTTTACTAATAAGGGCTAATGGAGTGTGGATGTTCCCAATGCTAGCTAGCTTCAAAACAAGTCTGCCACAACGTAGAACGCATCATCTAGACTTCAGACTCTTCAACAAACGATAATACAGTAAAACATACGATTTTGAACGTGTTTGCTGTTGAAGGCATTATTATACTGTGCATAATCAATCAATCGATCAATGCGTTGTAACGTGTGCGGTTGTGCAAGCAGGGAAATACTACTACGAGGTCTCATGTCACGACCAAGGGCTGTGTCGCATCGGCTGGTCGACCACCCAGGCAGCTCTCGACTTAGGTAAACCCCCCCCCCCCCCCCCCCCAACACAACCAACTTAAAATTATCATTAGAATTTATTTTGCTTGACGATGTCTTTTTTTCCTTCCTCCGTAGGAACCGACAAGTACGGGTTTGGTTTTGGCGGAACCGGGAAGAAATCGAACAATAAGCAATTTGACAGCTACGGCGAGGTGAAACACCAAATTTGCATTCAGTGGGTTGGCGTTGCACGCGGTTAAAAATATATATTAAAAATTATTATTTTTTGGTTCTTTGCAGGAGTTCACCATGCATGACACAATTGGATGCTTCCTTGACATGGACAAAGGCCACATTTCCTTCTCCAAAAATGGTATTATTATTATTATTAAGGTTATAAACTGTCTCATCATGATAGTATTTCATATAATAATGCTCAGTTGTGGAAGGTATTAAAAATGACTATTTTGGTTGCACTGCTTTGCATCAACGTGAGAGCTGTCCCTCATATCATCCCCTATTGTAACTACAAATTTCAGCTACGTTATACAGTATTTAAATTATTAACTAATTTTGTTAGTAAGTGATTTTGGAGGTATGAGAATTTCGCCTAGTGACAGAATTTTTTTTTTTTTTAACGCAAAATAGGATTTCTTGACCAATTCAAACTATTCCAACCTCAAGCAGTTCAGTTAATTTCAATTCCACCAATGACTGAACATTTCAAAATAAAAGCCCAAAATTAAGAGATTTTTTTTTTGTCCACATCTACATTGTAAATTTCCCCAGTGTAGGACAAATAAAGGATATCTTATCTTATACCGTCAACTGTCATTTTAAAACAGACCATTGTAGGATTCTCATTTGTTTAGGCCAACATTTAAAATGGCTCTACAAGGCCAAATCGTGCTAAATTCCCATTCAACAGTTCCATGAAATTTAATTAGAACTTTCGTTAGATTGCACAAGGGTATCTAATGTTGTGTCCGGTAAGTGAATCCGTATTTTAAAATGTAAAAGGACTCACCCAGTTTGGTGTCATGTGTTTGTTTCCAAATCAACCAGGTAATGATCTGGGTTTGGCTTTCGAGATCCCTCAAAATCTCAGGAATCAGCCCTTCTTTGCGTCCTGTGTACTCAAGGTATTGATTAACACATTTAATATTGGTCATGATAAACACAAACGAGGTCAACTCACAACATTGAAAATGCCATTTTTGTGTGTGTGCGGCAGAATGCTGAGCTGAAATTCAACTTTGGCGGGGAGGACTTCAAATATCCGTCCAAGAGCGGCTTTGTCGCCTTGGATCAGGCACCAGACGCCCATACGGTCAAGTCTTCGCAGACAGGTTAATATTTTTCCAAATAAAAACTGTCTGCTGCACTGAGAATGATCGTCACCGTGAATTTGGTTTGTTTGTGGCAGGGAGTGCCAAAGTAAGTCAGGCGAAAGGGTCCAGCAACGCCCCCAAGGCGCTGATCATCGAGCCGTCCAAGGAACTTGCCGAGCAGACCCTCAACAACGTAACGCAGTTCAAAAAATACGTGGTCAGCCCCAAACTCAGGTGCCACGCAAATCTGTCTTGTTTTTTTTTTTTTGCTCCCTCACTACTTTTCCTTGAAGCGCAATGCAAATAGCTGACCAGTAGATGTCACCATCGCTCCAGTACAAATGTGACTTTTCTTTTTTTTTGGGCAGGGAGTTGCTGGTGATCGGCGGCGTGGCTGCCAAGGAGCAAATGTCCGCTCTGGAGCAAGGTGTACGTACCCGCCACCTAAATTGAGTTGCAGTGGACTTCCTATTCCTGCCTTTTCAATTGGTGTCCCCTCCCTTTTTAGGTGGACATTGTGGTGGGGACCCCCGGTAGACTGGATGACCTCATATCCACCGGAAAGCTCAGCCTGTCCCAAGTCCGCTTTCTGGTCCTTGACGAATGTGTACGGATGATCCAGAATCCTTTTTGGATGATTTTGGTTTGCGGTTGTTCACAACTGATCCGCCACGCTTGAATTGTCGTCTCCAGGATGGCCTCTTGACAGCGGGCTACACGGACTTCATCAACAGAATCCATAATCAGATCCCTCAAGTGACGTCTGATGGAAAACGGCTGCAGGTACTGAGAGGGGGGTCTGCAAAAACCGGCCTGGACCAAGTATTACACAATTTTATAAGATTAAGATGGCTGGGTGCAGGTGATCGTGTGCTCGGCCACGCTCCACTCGTTCGATGTGAAGAAACTGTCGGAGCGCATCATGCACTTCCCCACCTGGGTGGACCTGAAGGGCGAGGACTCGGTGCCCGAGACCGTGCACCACGTGGTCGTGCCTGTCAACCCCAAGGCCGACCGCCTCTGGGAGCGGCTGGGCAAGAACCACGTCCGGGTCAGTTGGGGGTATTTACAGTCAACTGTTTTTTGTTTCCCCCCGCCCCCATTTCTCAATGGTCGCGTCTTCTTGTTTCCTTTGCATTTCCTTTTCCACGGTAGCCCGTTTAGGCAGCAAACTGTAACTGAGTTTTTTTTGTGTGTGCTTTGCCGTTGTGCTAGACTGATGAGGTCCATGCCAAAGATAACACCAGACCAGGGGGCAACTCAGCCGGTGAGTTTTGGAACATTTCTACATAGCATACTGCACTTGATCCAAGGATATGTCAATGTAGCATTTTGCGTCTGCCAGAAATGTGGTCTGAGGCCATCAAGGTGCTGAAAGGCGAGTACACGGTGAGGGCTGTCAAAGAGCACAAAATGGACCAGGCCATCATCTTCTGCCGCACCAAGATAGACTGTGACAACATGGAGCAATACTTTATCCAGCAGGGAGGAGGTAAGAAAATACAATAAAAAAGCTTGGGTGTTTTATTTTGTTTTTTAATTATAAAATCGTCACTTTCCGTCAGGTCCCGACAGTAAAAACCACCAGTTTTCCTGTGTGTGTCTTCACGGCGATCGCAAGCCCCATGAGAGGAAGAACAACTTGGACCGCTTCAAGGTCAAGGAAGAACTTGCAAAACGAGCGCCCAATGTTTTTAATGTTGTTCAAGATTTGAAGTCATCTTGTGTCCTCAGAGAAAAGAAGTGAGGCTTCTGATCTGCACCGACGTCGCCGCCAGAGGGATTGACATCCGAGGGGTTCCTTACGGTAGCGCCGATTCAGACGTATTATATAAGGCAGACTCAACTGCAGCCCGTTCAGCCAACAATTTGTGTTCAAATATGAAGAATGAGCTACTTTTTTCGGTTTACATCTTAAACTGTACTCCGTTTTTGCAGTGATTAACGTCACCCTGCCAGATGAGAAGCAGAACTACGTCCACCGTATCGGCCGAGTGGGTCGAGCAGAGAGGTGAGGAGTTTAACGGGTATATTTGTCGATTATTTAATGGATCTTCAAAGTTGTATTTCCTTTTTCAACATACAGAATGGGGTTGGCCATCTCATTGGTTGCCATGGAGAAAGAGAAGGTAAAGTTTCCTCAAGTTTCTTTCTTTTTTTTTTTCTTTTCCACATTGGCCAGTATTTTAATTTCTCCCGCTGATCATCTAGGCAGCAGTTTTGCATGCGTTTAATAATATTTAGGCTGAGTTCTTATTGTTTGATCGACGTTGTCTTGACTTTTACTACAGCCCGTTTGGCAGAATTGAGCAAGGTTGAAATAGTTAACTATTGTAAGCTCGTGGTAAAGGCATACTGTCAGAGATGTTCGCTCAGGAAGAGATTGTCTATGCTGCCGGCAGAAGGCGCAGTTTTCTATGAAGCCACTCAGTGTGCGCTTCTCACTGACACCTGACCTCTGCAGCCTCTGCCGGCTTTTTATTGATCGTGTATGCAAATTACAAGTGTTATATCAGAAAAACACTCCCTTCTTCATTTACATGTCACGCCTCTCAGCCCAGTCCACCGATACGCCCCTCAGTGGGCACCTGGAGGCCAAAACATCTCTCGGTATAAACAATGGGTAGATTTCACATGAATTTAGACACTGTAACAAACTCAAGGACATCTTTTCGTGCTGACCACCCGAAGTTGAACCTTCCTGTCTGTACTATCAGTTAACAAGGCCTCAGTTTCATTCAGCTCAAGTTGGCTCTTTTTTCTGTGTGCTCTAAACACACGCGTTCGAGGTCAATCAAGCATACAACAAAATGAAACTTTTAAACATGATAACTTTGAGTTTGTGTATACTCTATCATATACCTGTACATATAGCGTATTTGAATCAAATGCTATTTTTCGTTGGAATTGTTCCTAAACTAAAGTACCGTGTTCACCTGCCTATTTGTGATTCACTACTTGCCTAATAACATTCGTGATTTTTTTTTCTCAAAACCATTGATCACTGGTTTTGTGCTCTATCTATAAACGTGAACAAGATGGTGTCAATACAAACTATGTTGAAGTGAGAGGAGGATCTCCAACGAGAGGCTGAAGCCCTGCCTAATAATATAGTGTTTTGGCTCCATCCTGTGTCATCTGCAAGCAATTCGAAACGTCTATTCGGAAACGATGACAGAAATCTAGTAATTCCACAAATAGCTTCCTGTTTTCTTGTTCGTTTACACTGCAGCCCCTTTAGAGAGGACTTACTATTTATAGTGAACTTTTTTTTTCCCCTCTAATGTTCTAAATGATACTGCGCCTTTTTGTCTCCTCCCATATACTTTGTGTCTCAATTCCTTCAGTAGCCCATTTGAGCAGCAATTTATCATCAACACTGTGTTGTATTGCTTATTCTTTTGGCAACGGATTGTTATATTTGCGGCGACAGGTGTGGTACCACGTCTGCCCAAACCGAGGCAGAGGCTGCTACAACACACGGCTCAAGCAGGATGGAGGCTGCACCATTTGGTACAATGAGAAAGAGGTGACTGGCGCCCTCGCATTCAAAAATCCTTCACTTGTTGTTCTTGTTTTGTTGTTGTGACAGTCGGCATTGTCTGTTCTCACCTTTTGAATCGCAGCTCCTGTCAGAAATCGAGGAACACCTCAAGTGCACCATCACCCAGTGCGAGCCCGACATCAAGGTACCCGTGGACGACTTTGACGGGAAGGTCACTTATGGTCAACGCAGGACACTGGGAGGTACGGGTTTCATAGTCCAGTGTCCAAACTGGCCATCAGAATAGAATAACGTTTCATGGGAAAAAAAAAAAAAACCCCATTAGATTTGAAGTTGTGTTTCTTAAGTTTACACCTTGCTGTACCTTGTGTCGTATTTACTGCCGCTGCTGCTTTGTGGTCCTAGGTGGCAACTACAAGGGTCATGTGGACGTGCTGGCCCCGACGGTGCAAGAGCTGGCCAACCTGGAGAGAGAGGCCCAGACGTCTTTTCTCCACCTCGGATACTTGCCCAACCAGCTCTTCAAAGCCTTCTGAACAGAGCTCGGTTGAAGCTACCGAATGCATGCACACCATCCATCTGCAGCACTTTGGAGCGGCTCCCATGTCCAGGCCTGAGTTGTGCAGTTATCAAAAAGAACACTAACATTAAGAAACATATTTTGTTTTGCATATACAATTTGGCTGAATATTTTATTGTGAGAAATTGCCTGCAGTTATTTTGATGCCTGCGTTTTCTTTTCTGAAATAAACTGTGGTGAGCACTAAGTGACCAGTCATTACTTGTATTGTAGAATTAAAACAATAGTATGCTCAAGTTACTTTTGTCAAAGTGTTAGGCAAAGAGCTTCTTCAGTCGTCTAAACTGGCTTTGATAATATATCCAATAGATCATAAGTCCTAGTTTCAATGATGTTTGAAAGAAAATACAATTCTATGTAACTGGCGCCTTTAATGGGTGCAATTGAAACTTTTCTTGTCTCAACCATTGAACAACTAGTCGAATTGTTTTTATACATACTGTATATATGTACAGAACATGGTAAATCTTGCAACTCGTGTTACATTTCATTGTATTGCATGGTGACGTAATGTCAAGCTAGCTGACCTCTCACTTGCCTTTTTTTTTCCTACGCTTTGATTTTAATCACAAAGAAAACATTTAACCACTAACTCTTGTGTGCATCACTCTAGCTAAAATCTATAGTTGATTTCACTCGGTCGTAAAGCGAGCGCCCCCGTATCGTGACACGGGACAATTTACGTTGAAAATCTAAGGGGGAAGTTAAGCACGAAATGACTTCCGGCTTGAATGCCGGGCTCCGCCCCCTTCCAGTCGGCCGTCGGCCCCGCCTTCGACACTTCCTCGCTTTGCTCTTTCCTCCGCTGCTATCCGAATTGCCCTCCTGTGGATGTCTTGACTACCGGCCGCTTTTCCTCCGCAACAGGTAAATACCCCGTTAGCAGTCGTTCGTTATGCAACGAATATGTTAGTGCATTTGTTTCTTAATTGAAATATTACTATGTGCAAAAGACAGCTCAGCGTGTTCAACGTACGGATAGACACCCATCTGAGCTGTCTTTTTTTTTACGCGTCTGAAGCCTGACACTTTTCATTTGCCTTTTTTTCAAACAAATACTGCCTTTGTTTGTTGGAGACAAACAGCAGCCAGCCTTCGAGCCTCATTCTCAAGTCAGTATATATTGGTGGGCCTCTCTTCCCATCTGCTTGTGCTAGAAATGCCACATGATTAGGTACACTTGTTCATGACATTCTGCATGACCCCCCCCCCCCCCCCCACTATCACCACCACCACCACCTCCCCCACATAATAATTCTTTCACCTAAAAAAATATCTTTATTGTTGTGACACCGGTTTTGCTTTCCTGTAAGTTGAATTGTTAATTCTACTAGTCAGTGGTTGATGTGACTCTGCCTCACAATTTTGAGGTTCTTGGTTCGATTCCGAATCCCTCCCGGGTGAAGTTATTGAAATGTCAGATTATTATATACACAGAATTGGCCTAACAATCTATTGGTGTCATATATATTAAATGGGAAAACAGTGTCAAGCAACTATGAAAATACTGTTCAATTTGTTAAGAAGGGATTTGGTGTAAAAAAAAAAACTGAAGATAGAAACAAATCCACTCAGAAGAAAAAAACATGGAGTGCAACACTATATAGTGGGGAAGGAAAAAAATGAGGCTGCACCTGGCCTCTGGGCCTTTAGTTTGACACCCGTGCTCAAAATGAGTGATTTGTTACTGTGGCCTGAGAGCTCATCAAGGGTGCCACAGGAAATCATCCAATTTCAATTTAAAAAAAAAATGTATTATTTGCAAACATATCTTTGTTTGTACATCTATGCCAGTGACATTCACTGATAGGTAAAGCAATTAAATGCTTTTCCGTTAGACGGGAGGATTCCAATTACTCAATTACAATTTAGCTTGCGTATCCACCTGCTGCCATTTGTGAGTGAGTGTATCAGATTTTTGTTGATCTAACAGGTACATTCGAGAGTGAACTGAGACCAAATCATTATTATGTCAGTATTTGTTGTTGTTTTTTTTTTATGTTTGGTGGCATGCCGTGAGATTTTTCAAAAGCAAAACGAGTGCCTTGGCTCAGTGCATGTGCTCAAGCTCAGGGGTGTCAAACTCATTTTGGTCACAAGACCACATTCTAGTTCTGGTTTCCCCCAAGAGGGCCGTTTTGACTGTTTGATGGCATCGTCACATCTTCACATGCTTATTTGGATGTACCCTACCTCTCGCCTGAGTGTCAGCAGCGATTCCTGAATTTTTTATTATTTTTTTTAAGGCACATCTTGTGCCATTCTTGCATTAGCTATTTGTTGTTGTGATGTGACATAAAGCAGCATAAGCCAATCGGATTAGTTACATTTGTGTTGTTCATAGAGGACCCAAAAGGAGCTTTAACCTTAATTTATGGCTGCACCAGCACAACAGGGGGGAAGTGAATATCACTGTGAATACAAACACACGTGCACACAGCCTTCTTTCTTCCCAGTGGCTTGGCCAAGCTTCCTGTGCTCGAACAGGATGGTCTTTCTATGCAAAGTGTACACACACACAGGCACAGAACGATGCACACAGAGTGATGCATTGATAGGCACATCCAAGCGCAGGTGACAATCAGCATGCAGGGCGAGTCCGAGCGTCGTCGAAGTGAGCGATTGTGGTTTTACGCGACTCACCCAATCGAAGCGAAAATTTGAATTCAAATGTTTCCTGTCCGGTTCGTTAGTGTTGTTTTGAAACCAGAAGGGCAGAGGAAGAAAAAGAAGGAAAAAGAGGCTGACAGGTCACTCTTATATAGTTGACACCACTCACTAACAACACACCTTGAGGCACTCAAGTTCTTGTCAACCAGGGTGGATACCATTGCCTTGTTTGCACAAGAGAAGAGAAAGTGCAGCACAGTTGCTGCAGTACCGTATTTTCCACACTATAAGGCGCTTCGGAGTATAAGGTGTACCTTCAATGTATGGCCTATTTTAAAACTGTTTTCATATATAGGGGGCACCGCATTATAAGGCAGCCACTATTGTAGAAGCTATCATAGTGGCTGCGGTTGCATTATGCAACCACTAGATGGAGCTACGCTAAAGAGAATACAAGACAATACAATACAACACAGCTTTATTTATAAAGAGCTTTCACAACCGCTGTAGCAAAGCGCTTTACAGAACAGTTAAAATACTACGTCCAAGAAATCTGAATCTTGATCCATATATAAGGCGCGCTGTCGGCTTTTGAGAAAATCAAATGCTTTTAGGTGCGCCTTGTAGTGCTCAGACTATAAACTGACTGAGACTTTTTGATGGCAAAATAATCATTTATTTACAGATAACTAAGAAATGTGGCAATTGGCGAACTATATCACGTTTTCATCCAATTTTTATATGATATAATTATATTAATAGGACAATAAATTCTGAAAAGATTTGATAGCAACAGCCTTATTTTCCATCTTGTGTGAAAGATGGCTAGTGTACAATTTTGATCCCTTCTTGTATTTAGGCATATTAACATTGTAAATGTGACTGTCTGCATGAAAAGAAAAATCGCTTCTGTTGATCCCGGGCCGAGCCACGAGGACGAGGCCGAGGTGGATGTGGACGCTCGACGCACAAGTCGTAAACGTCACCGGGGGAATCAAGACAGACAGCTCAGGCCGCCACCTGCCCTCGGACACGAGACAAAGACGTACGCTGCCTCCCGTCAGAGCCTCATTTTTTTCCTTCTTGTAGTTGTTGTTTTTCTTTTTCTTTTTCTTTTTTTTTCTAATATCCCCCTGCTTGCTCTGTCCCCAAGCACGCGAAACACACATACACGCACACACTTGGTCTACTCACCCAATCATGTTGCCTGCTCTCCCTCTCTGCAGATGTCTGCGAGCTAGCCAGCCATGCAGAGGACACTTCCACCTGCAGCCATGGACGGTAAGAAAGCACATGTTGAACTTGAAGGTAGACAAACGGATCAAGTATGACGTGTGTACAAATGGGTTTTGGATTGCTACATATTGTCCCTTGTCGGCTGAATTTTCCTAAATTGTAACTTTCCAAACATTGCTTCATTGAAGTTAGTATTACATTTTATATTACAGGGCACGTAGAGTCCCCTGCCAAATTTCTCTGCACTCATTTGGTGACCGACCAAGTGTCCTTCTGCACCAAAGCATTCCAGCTATCCGTTTTTAACCAAACAGGCTTAACCAATGGTAACAAACGATTTTCACTCAGCATTGTTTAACAAACATCCACTTTCTTGAGGTGACATAATGCTGCATGGCCCTCACAGAGTAAAGGGAAAGGTGCAGTTTTTAAGACACCTCTCAGCTAGTTGAGCCTTGAGTTCAGAGATTTGTTCTGAAGCGATTTGCAACACTTGCAATTAGTTTATAACACCACTCAACACATTTTTACTCCATTTTTTAAATCAGTGATTCAAGTAAAGTTTTCCCTTTTTTTGGCGCTGATTCCAAATCTGGCCTTGTATTCATCAGGTTTTCAGAATTATAATATTAAGAATAATAATATAATCCGAGTAATCTAATAATATATTATTCATTCATTCATTTTCCGATCCGCTTATCCTCACAAGTGTCGCAGGGGGTGCTGGAGCTTATCTCAGCTGTCTTCAGGCAGTAGGTGGGGGACACCTTGAACCGTTTGCCAGCCAATCGCAGGGCAAATAATACATTATGTAATATTTATAAACCCTTTCAGGAACAGCGGTTAGTTACTACAGTGGACAGCTTATCATGTTATCAGGTTACAGGGTGCATGAAAGGGTTAATTAAGGGTGAGAGTCAGCAACAGGTGATTTTTTTTTCCCTCCCTGAAACGTCATAGAAATAAATTACGATGCATTTTAAAATCCATATTATGCAAACTTCAAAACAAAAACTGAAAATATCGCCGTTATGCTAGATAAAAATGAAAGACTTTTGAGGAAAAAAAAGTGAAAAAAAGATTTAAATTGACCACATTTGGACATATAAACCTGACAGTGATGAATGCAGCAGTACGTTGAGATCACGACGTACAATGTTGGCCAATTTTGATCCATATTAATCCTCCCCCCGCATTGCACTTCACGCTTCACACATTCCCCGTGTTAATATTTTCTCAGTGGAAGTTTCCTCAAAGGATACAAGACGTCCATTTTGTATGGACGGCAACCTCAGGGTCATTCAATAAAGGTCAGCCCCTGAAGCCAATTTATCCAAGCATCAGGAAATTGGGTCGATATATCTGTCATTAGTAGACCCACAAACACATCTCCAAAGGCATATATAAAAAAAAGAATCAGCAAGTCTGCCATTTTGGTGTGAAGTGTTCATTTTGATTCGCCATAAAACAAAACCAAACGCGTTGTGTGTGTCATGAAGTTGCTGTCCAGGAAGTGATCAATGTGTGGAAACCATACTTGACCCACTGTCTCTTAATTGCGCTACCCTGATGTCAAGCCATGAGCAAAACTGGTTTGCATCCTTCGTCGCAATCAACAAGCAGGCAAAAATCATTTGTGCGTCCCTGGGTGTGGCGGTTAGTATGTAAATAGTCAGGAAGGTAACCACGTGGTCTCAACCCCCCGAGGGCAGGCAGGCAACCGAGGCTGATCTATGGAGGTTTGACTCAACACGGCACCAAGACAACAAAGGGAAACATTGCAAATGAAATTCCGCACAGGAACCTCTGCTGGGTTCTATTTCTTCAATATTAACAGGAGGACCCGTGTGGTTTGAGCGCTTGTTTGTTTGCGCCGTTGTAGCACTGCGGTGCAGTGCAGCTCGCGGCCGCGTAATCGAACGTCGGGAAGGACGCAGTGGATGCGATGATTATCTTTGATTGACATCTAAGGACTGCGGACTTGACCTTTGGTCGAGGTCCGGCCACCGCGAGGCACTAGTGTGCGCGCAGCTCTTCTGCCCGAGAGAGCTGGCGGAAGTATTTGTCCAGCTGACTGGAAGATGAAGAATGATATCAAGGTGGTTGCACACGTGCCTTAGAACCTTGGTTTTTTTTTTGGGAAGAATCAGTTTTAAGAAACTTGACTCTAAAACCGTTTCATACAAAATCCAAAGTAATATTTTCCACTTGTGTATGTATGGAATTCCAACAAAACAGTTCCAGGTACTTCATCTGTGCTGGAAACAGCACATTTGACAATAAAGTTGTACTTGACACTTGATAATGAAGTGGATAAATCGCTTTTCAGGTTCACTATGTTAAGAAATATCCTTACCTTAAAAAGGTAAATTACTGGCAAGTATCAAGTCATCAATTCAAAATAATTCATTGTGCCAAACATTTGCCCTTTTCGTTTTAGACCATATGCAACGTTTAGCTCTCTTGGCTGCTAACGAGTAACGATTATCATCCTCCTGGCATGGAGGCTTCCTGAAACTGCCACGCCCTTATTTAACACAGAACCTCAAAAGCAGACTTCTGACTGAGCGTCACTTATCTTCTCTTCCAGCTTCCCAGTGAGCATCCGTTAGCTTGCGAATGCTCCCGAGCCCGTTAAGGAGCTTTGCCGCGTGCCACTTGCAGTCCCTGCGGGGCTGCGCCAAATCCGACACGTTGAGTGCAGTAGTCGCATCCACCGGCGGCCGATTAATTACCTCAGCTTTTGCTGACAATGCCAGAATGTGGGTCAGCCTGTGGGACGAAACGTACCCGCGCAGGTGTTGACCATGCTCACGTGGGGCAGAGTGAGCGGCCTAAATGAGGAAAGCAGGTGAAGGGGGTCAAACGCACCTTTCTTCGTGACGGCAACCTTGCTAGATGGTGTTGGTTCTCGTCTACTCCATTTTGAACACATTGCTGATCCAGTTTCATCCGGAGGCAAGATCCGGGGGGCTCTGGTGTGTGCGTGCCAAGACGGGATGTTGGGGTTACGTTGGGAGAAATTCCGTCATTGGCAGGCTGGCATTTCCTGAAGTCGGTGAGGCCGATGAGTCAGGATGCTAAATGGCATAAAAGGCGTTATTGTTATCATTCCCAAGGTGTCGCAGTGCAATAAATTCAGATCACTCCAACCTAGTAAATGGCATGCTGGTTTAATCATTTGCTTATGCCATGATGTAAACTACAATGGTACTTTCACTTGTAAGTTGAATTCATTCTGTCAAATTGATTTTACTCGTACATCTAATCCCTTTTCTCCGTTGAAATCAAACGAAATGCCATCGGTCCGTTCCAAAATAACAAAAAAATATGGAGACAAACCAATAGTATCACTGATGAAAAAATATGAAATTGACCATATTTGGACATCCAGGTTTTCCACCTGACAGCGATGATATATGACAAAAGTCCTTATGTAATTGATTAAAACTCATTCAATCCCAGCCATTTTCACTGGAGCAACCCGATCAATCCCAGCGGTTTACTGGATTTTGAACGATCTTTCAAGGCCCACAGAATATTTGGATTTGGTTCTAATGCTATATAAACATGGAGCCTACCAAAATAAAGTTTGGACTCTCTTCTTTCAGCAGAAAAAATATGTTGTTTCTATCCTTTTCCATTCTTCAGCAATCGGCATTACAAAATGGCTAAGTTTCATGAAAATGGTGATTTCTGGGCAAAAAGCGGGAGAAAAAGGGCTTTTTGTAAAAGCATGCATTTCAAGCACGTGAGGCACCACTGCCACCTACTGGTCGCTTCTTAACATGATTTACAATGCAAACGGCTTATTCTTATTCACAGATTGCATTAGACCCTCCTCCCTTTACTAGTTAATCATATTTCAAGAGATATATATTAAATATGCAGCTGAGTTGTCGTGGGAACATGATTTGTATGAACTATCCTAACGATGAAATGATTTGAATAGAATATTCGGCTGGGGCGAAATGTATAATGCATAGGTTGCAATGTTTCGAATTGGAATATTAACAAGTGAGACATTTGCATGTGTGAATGACGCACGAGTTTGCGGGCGTCCAAGAAAGTGATTGATGAATCCATTGTGACAACCCCATTCATCATCAGCAACTATAACGTGCCGACACTCAATTCTGACCCGTTAAAAAAAAAAAAAAAAAACAGCTGGGCCGCTTTCAAAAACCGGTTGTGACATCGCGTTGTAATTGGCTCAACTCCCCCCGTGACTAATTGATTGATATCTCCATCTTTTCCACTTGTACGGCTCAGCTACACGTTTAATTGCCACCCTGAAAACTGCCTTGAGATATGCGGCAGGAGTAAAAGCAGCTGACTGTGGATTTTTATGCATTAAAAATCATTGCTGAAAGATGCATCAAGGGCGGACGTCGGCTCGTTTGGGAGGCAAATGCTGTGGCGCAGGCCAAAATGTGTCCCCCAAACTTTGTGTTGTGTGTGCCCTCCCAGACGTCATGCGCGGGATGAAAATGACATTTTATAAGACCTAAAAATGATTTAAAAAATGATTCATTTAGTTTACTATTCTTGATTTTGTTTTTTCCTTTTCTGATTTTTTTTTCTTTTTGGAGTAATGTTTTGAATGCAAACTGTCTATTTAATGTACACGTGACCTGTTGTCTGCAGGTGGATCAGTGTGGTCCATCTCGCCAGAGGAGCGGGGGAAGCACGACAAGCAGTTCGACACCCTGGCCCCCGTCCTTGGCTACGTCTCAGGTATTTACGTACAAATGTCTTTTGAGCGATCCTCTCAGCTGCTAGTCCCACCAGAATGTTCTGTGACCTTTGTTCTCCCGTCTGCAGGTGAACAAGCCCGAGGATTCTTCCTGCAGTCGGGCCTGCCGCCGTCCGTCCTGGCCGAGATCTGGTGAGTCGGGGCCTCTCGGCTTCCTGGTTGATTACAAATGGAAACGCTTTAACCGTACAATTGCTTCCATTGTTTGGCTGTGTTTTTATTCGGTTGCTTGCTTGGCTTCAACTTCCTGTACTGTTCTTACTTCCTGACCCACCTAACAACCATCTTAGTTACACCAGGCATGGGGATCACTCACAGCTTGCCCAGAGATTCGGGACAAATGCAGCATGCCGTGCATGTCTTGAAGACGATTTTATTTTGTGCGAGCGCTTGTGAATTGTGACGTCTCTTTCAGGAACCTCGCCGACATGGACGGCGACGGCAAGATGGATAGACTGGAGTTCTCCATCGCCATGAAGCTCATTAAGCTGAAGCTGCAGGGCCAGAGTTTACCCGTTGCACTGCCGATGGGCTTGAAGCAGCTTTCTGTTGCTCAGGCCCCCCACCCTTCGTCGGCCCGCTTTGGTACAAAAAAAAAAAAAAAAGGAGTGTGACTCATGTTTCAATGAAATGGAAAATTGGTGGTACATTTCTGGAACTTTTCCAGTAAATTTCCACAGAAATTTGACAAGATGGAGGATTTTCAATGTAAAGTAATCCCTCGTTGATTGCGGTTAATGGGGACCGAAATCACCCGCGATAAATGAAAATCCGCAAAGCAGTGATCCCCCCTCCCACGCCGTATAGGTACATGTACATGTGTATGAGTATAAAAAATATTTATAAGGCCAAATTTAATGGTATACATGCATGTAGAAGTCAATTTTGTAGCAATGAACATTACTTAATGCTGTACACTAATAGATTTAAACATGTATAAGTCATACCTGTCAACTTGTACGTTTCCCCGTATTTTATACGTTTTTTTATCATTTCAAATCATGTACGGCGTATTACAACTTTTGTACGGGGGAAAAAAAAAAAACAACAATTGTGAACCGATCTCACAAAGACCATTTTGGCTCAAATCCAGATCGTCTCACCTGCTGGTAGCCAACGACAATGCCGTCGTCGATCGCTACTATTGTCACGGCAAACCAGCAAAAGTAATCCTCAGTCGTATATTTTTTTTCATCGCTGCATACGGTCGGATTGATAAAGCATGACGTGCACATTCGCGGTAAGCCATTGTACGGGTTTTTGTTGCTTTGTAAGGGGAATCGTAATCATTTATAAGGGTGGGTATTATCCGAGGTTGACAGGTATGATAGGTTAGGCTAGTGTATGAATAACAAAATACAGTAAACATATACTTTACATGTAGTACTGTATATGTTGCTGTATGTGACTCATTGTTGTTTTGCTGACTTTTGCTGCTTCTCGCTGACCGTTTGTGGACTTTTTGCGGACTTAAAAAAAAAAAGATATATTTTTTATGAATATGTTTGAAAAAATCCACGATACACCTAAGCCGCGATAAACGAACCGCGAAATAGCGAGGGATCACTGTATTAGAAACCTCTATGGGCTTTATGCAAATGTATAAGGATTACTTGGAATTTGGGGGCGGTCATTGAGGATTGAAGCTAATTTAACAAAAAAAGTATTTTTCGATTTGTCCTACATTTAGTGCAGACACATCAGGGCTATATATACTGTTGTTTGCTGACTTCCTCCTCACTCACCAGGCCAGGCCTCAACCTTGAAAGCCACACATTGAGTCCCAAATACAACAGAGTAGAACATGGGAATGGCAATGCCAAGTTGACAAAAATGATACCTGCACTTCACATGCATGTTTTGTATTGGCATTATGCTTTATGCAAATATGATTGCTAATTTGCGGCTTTTCGTCAATCGCAGGGAGTTCTGGAACATAATCCCATGCAATAAATGTGGGACTGCTCTATTTCTTAAATTCCCATGGAAATTTACCGAAACGCCAGTCACACTCCTTTTTTGACTTCTGCATCTCTGAATGTGCCCCATTTTTCAGTCACAACTGACCCTGCATCCTAACCCACTTTCCACGTCCCCCTTGCAGGGATGGGCTCTTTGCCGAACCTCTCGTTTGGCATGCCGCCACCGCCCATGTCCGCCATGTCCATCCTAACCCCCATCCCCGCTAACACTCCCCTGCGACCAGCGCCGCCCATGATGACGCTGCCTCTGACCGCCGGCTTTCCCCGCTGCCACCTACACTTCCTCACCCCCGCGCCTCTCATGGCCGCAGGTCGGTTCTGCACGAGAAGCCATTTCGGGGGCAATACAGTGAATCAGACGCATTACTTTTACTGAGTAACTAAGTTACCTCAAGTTGGTCGATTTGAGCTCAGCTTACTTTGACAGTAGATTCGCACCTAAAGGACGGTTTAATTTTCAATGAACGTGCGCATGTTTTGGACATGTGGAAGGCAGCTGGAGCTTCCCTAAAGTAAACCCACACAAGCCTTCATCTTATTTTCTTCTATCTCTCACCCCCCTCATCTGTCCTTTGGCTGCACTCGATTGGCTTGTGTCCGATTCCAGGCTGCGATACGAGTGCTCTGATGAGGCGCCCCGCGCGGAGTGCAAAAAGCACTGCGACTGTAATCTTGCGCAGGCAGATAAGATTAGACGTTCAAGGTTTACAGGTTGCTTGTATGAAGAAAACACAGGTGTTGTTGTGAAGTCCCCCCCCCCCACTCTGAATGTCAGCCTTGAAGGCGACCTCCACCGAGGCTGACCAGCCGACTGTAAATTGTCACGTATGGCTTTATACATACATGTCCTCACCAAATTCGCAAGTAAAGGTCATTTTTAATTGTCATCTAGACATAACACAAGAATGTGGAAAAAATGACATTGCACTTAGAAAAATGACTGTCAGTAAAAGTGTGATTTGTTTTTCACCTTTTTTTTTATTTCTAAGGGGTGTGAGTTAACTCAGGATGTTGAATGGAAGTGTGATATTTAAGTGGTGTGATTTAACTATACTTAAATTGAGGGGTTTTCTCCAATGCGTTTTTTTGGGGGGGGTGTTGTGTTACATAACAAGTTTTGAAAAGACAGATATGAAGCATCGTAGATTCATTTTTACAACATTGCAACGCAAGAATAAGAATATGTAAGAAATTATGAAATATTTTCAAAATGAAGAAAACAAATCGTAATTTAAATGAGATATTTCATGAATTTCTTGAAAAATAAACAAATGGTGAAAAGTTTTCAAAATGAATTAATACTAATTCTCAAAGGTGAATAATTTGGGGCTCAACTTTGCTAGTTTGTTGGTATTTTGAGGACGTGGTAATTTCACCAAAAATGTGTACCAGTTTCATTCTCCTCGTGCTGTTTTCTCGCAGGACTCCCTCTCTCGGGTTTTTCCTCTCCGCTGACGTTTTCTCCGCCTGGCAGCAGAGGCATGTCTCAGGCCAACTCTCTCGTGGACCTTGGATCCAGCAGGTGATCCAGCAAATAAATCCGCCATTAATGTCTGACTATACAAAACGTAGAGAAAAAAAAAAGTTGCGAGTTGACAATTGATTGAACGCCATAATAGCTGGGCAGGGCAGGAAGTACTTTTGTCTCAAATCAGATGAGACGGCAGGAAGTTTAGAGTGGCAAACAGAGCGGAACGGGAATTTGCCCCGTTTCCTTTCATACAATTTATTCACTAAAATACCCATGTGGAGGACATTTAACATTCCAGACTGATATTGTTTACACTGAAATAAAATGCTTAGAAGGTGCCTTTTTTGTGGTTGTTTTTGAAAACAAAACACTGCCCGAGTGAGACATAATATGGTGTAAACTAAGATGTCAGCTCTAAGCTTTTTGTGACAATGGTATCTAATATCCTCGATCCTCCTTGGTAGCTTTGTTAGCGTGCATGTTTCTTTAGGGAACAGGTTGGGTCTTGTATCTGATTTCAGAGTTTTGTATGGAGTCCTCACCTCATGCGAAGATGTTCAAACAAGTGCCAGGAATGTGTGTACAACTCAAGTCACTTGCCTTTGTATCCGTCCTGTTTCGAAACACATGCAGTTTGAATTTTAACGTGACTTCATCTGGCGTTTTTTTTTTCTTTCACAATTTGAAAACAGTTCCCCGTTTTAACATGTCAATAGTCCGTAGGCGTATGTCAAACTGCCCGAAGGACACGTCCTGTCATCAGTTTACAGGACGGCCGCTCCTCGGGACAGTGCTGAAATTTCTCTATTCATTGGCAATTTGTCTTAGCATGCACTGATGAAGAGCAAAGTTTTTCAAAGTCCCTTTGTGATCTTTTCCGGCGTCATCCAAAGTTTGCAACAATTCAGAACTAATTGACTGCCCTTGACGGTAACATTATCCGCACTCCAAACATTGCCACCGATGTATATGTTTTAAGCTTCTACCTAACAGTACTGATGGACAAACGCCAGTAGATGGCGATTGTTTTGGATTTCAGGTCGGCACAGAATACATGCTAAAGATTAAAAGGAGACTGAGCTTGTGCCATCGATTGTGAAGGAGAGAAAATGCCAACATGATGCGAGTCGGATAGTTTAGGAAACTCCATTTTGAAAACAGATGGTAGTGAATGAGTTAACTTTTGTAGGTTTTCCGAGCGTCTTTTGTGTGAGGGATGATTCACAATGCCTCTGGAAGATAGCAAACACAAAACCCTTTTATTTTTTTAACATGGAAGGGCAGCTTAACTCTTGGAGACGTGCTTAACCGAAGATGTTCTCAAACTTTTCCCACATTGCACTGTAAATGTTTCCAGTGACAAAAGTATTTTAGAATCAATGAATCTGATATATTAATGTCTGTGCAGATACTTAGTACGCCCTCTTGTTTTTCTGTGTTTTTGAGTTCCAGCTCTTCGTCCACCACTTCGCTGGCCAGCAACTCCCCCAAGACAACGGCAGGCTCGAGCGACTGGGCCGTGCCTCAAGCGTCCAGACTCAAGTATCGGCAGCAGTTCAACACGCTGGACAAGCTCATGAGCGGCTACTTGTCAGGTACGGCTAAACTAACAAAATGGCTGCCTGACCGCTCAAGCAGGCAGACAGTTAGAAAAGCTGCAGTCAAAAAAAAAGTTTGAGATATTTTTGTTGGGGTTTTTTTTCAGGAGCTCAAGTAAGAAACGCACTGATTGCATCCAACCTTACACAAACTCAACTGGCTACAATATGGTGAGTTCATCATTTATTAGACTATTTTGAAATGACTTCTTCCTGCTATATATTTTTTGGTATGTGATTTTGTTTCCTTTTTTTTTTTTTAATTCGATTAATTTTGATACAAAAATGACATGAACGCGCCTTCTCACTTGTGTCTTTTCAGGAACCTGGCAGATGTGGACAAGGATGGCCAGCTGAGGGCCGACGAGTTTATCTTGGCGATGCATCTGGTGGATACGGCCAAGACAGGCCGCCCACTGCCGCTCACCCTGCCCCAAGACCTCATACCGCCTCCTCTGAGGTAACATGCCACCGGAAAACTGCTCCAATCACTGCAGTCATCCAGTGGCAGCAACTGTTATTTTTTTCATGAATTCTAATAGACCACATCACCTTGACATGGCACGTACTTTCGAATGGCAAAAGGCAAATCATGATCAGGTGGCACAACTATTAAACAAAGCCTCCCCTGTCATTTAATCACAGAAGAGTGATTAACTCATTCAATCCCAGCCATTTTCACTGGAGCAAGCCCCTCAAGCCCAGCGTTTTACCGAATTTTGACTGATCTTGCAAGGCCCACAGGATATTTGGTTCTAATGCTATATAAACTACCAAAATAAAGTTTGGACTCTCTTCTTTCAGCAGAAAAAATCTTTTTCCATTCTTCAGCAATTGGCATGACAAAATGGCTAAGTTTCATGGAAATGGCGATTCCTGGGCAAAAAACTGAGAAAAAGAGCTTTTTGTAAAAGCATGCGTTTCAAGCACGTGAGGCACCACTGCCACCTATTGGTCACTTTTTAACATGATTTACAATGCAAACGGCTAATTCTCATTCACAGATTGCATCAGACCCTCCTCCTCTCTTTGACGCAAAAAAAAAAGACTTAGACGTACAAGTACGTCCTTGGTAGGCGGGGCCTAATTTTAAAAAGACGTACAAGTATGTCTTGTGGAAATCTAAGAGTAAAGAAAACAGGAGAAAAGGCCAAAATGCTGCAGCCTTGTTCTCTACCGAATGTTTGAAGTGTCAGTCAAAAAAGTTTTACATGAGGTCAACTGCTTGGGTGCTTGGGTGTGTGACCTAACACAATACGCAATTTACATTTTGACAGCTAAGCTGATTCAAAACTTAACATGGTGGGAAATTCATATGTAGTGAGCATGTTCTTTTAAAGACGTTTTTTGAAATTCAGGAGATAGCAATTAGTAAATGAGTCTATAGCAATTAGTAAATTAGTCTTTACCCTACCATTGAGTGGTTCTTTTGTTGACTAATGCGGTTTGATGTACAGTCTGTTGGTTTATTTTCCTGCTATCTAAATCAGAAGGGTATGATGGATAAAGCTTGGGATGGTATCTCCTCCTCAGCAAAGGATTCACGTCAACCAAACTTGAGGCAGTGATTAAACTAAGACTCTAAAAAACAAAACTTCAGCTCAGCAGGGAATGTACCCTAGCACCTATCATTTACTCACAATATGAATCCGTCTATTGCAGAGGAGGCCTCAAGTGCGGTGAGCTCATCAACGGCACCGGACCTTACAGTAGCCCCTCTTTAATCGACTCACTGGAGATAGAACCTATCCTAAAGAACAAGAGCAGTGGTATGTTATTCATGTACCGTCATATAAGCGGCTAAGATAAAGCAAAAGGCACTTGCCGGGTCACTTGATGACCAATCCCGCACAACTTTTACTTTCTCCAGTTTCCTTTGAGGACAAGCTGAAGGAGAACTTTGCGAAGGGCAGCGCCGAGCTGGAGAGGCGGAGGCAGGCCCTGGAGGAGCAGCAGAGGAAGGAGCGAGAGCGCAGGGCCCGTGAGGAGAGGGAGGACAGGGAGCGGCGGGAGAAGGAAGCCCGCGAAACCGAACAGCGCCGACGGCTGGAGGAGGAGCGGCGCCTGGAGAGGCAGCGCCAAGTGGAGCGGCAGCGCGAGGAAGAGAGGCTGAGGGAGATGGAGAAGAAGGAGGTGAGGGTCAGGCTACGTTTTCAACTATCAGACAGACACAATTTAGCACACGTTGCAGCCTACAATTGTAAAATGAATCTACGAGCACCAAACTTGTTGCAGTGGTGGCGAAGCTTTTTCCTATCAGGGCACATTTCAGTTTTTATAAACAAATATATTTTAAAAATAAATACATCTATAAATCAGATTAAGTAATTGTAAACTCAATTGAATATGAATAATTAGAAACCTGACTTTAAAATTGTAATTGCACAGTTGTGTGATGTACGTGTATAGAGTGGAGTTAAATTTAGTGTGTTGAAATGGTGCCACCTTGTTGTTTTGGTGGCCGCAGGCAGCCAAGCAGGAACTGGAGCGCCAGCGTCAGGAGCAGTGGGAGCGTAGCCGCAAGGAGGAGCTGAGCAGGACGCGTGAAGGGGAGCACCAGGAACTCTCTCAGCTCCGAGCCAAGAAGAAGAGTCTGGAATTGGAGCTGGAGGCCGTGGTGAGGCGCTTCTCCGTCTGCCACCAACCACCCAGCGAGCGAGCGGACAGACAGCTAAGACGTTGGCTTTATGCTGCGCAGGGCAACAAGCACAAGCAGATCTCAGACCGCCTCCGCGATGCCCAGAGCATGAGACGCATCCGCAAGACCGAAGTGGAGCTCATCAACCAGAAGAGAGACACGCGCATTGTGGAGATCAACGCGCTGCAGCTTCAGTTTGAGGTTCGAATAAACATTGTGACACTCCCACTAATAATATGGCACTGAAAAATCATCAAAACAATTTATCATGTATTTTTTAATTGTTATGGGCTACACGTTTTGTTCTGAGTGTAGGAGTCAAATTTATACACGCTCACACAAAGTCTCTCTCTCTCTCTCTCTCTCTCTCTCTCTCTCTATATACATATATATATATATATATATATATATATAAGTGGGGAAAGAGGAGGAGGAGCGGTATATATATATACAAACACATATAGGAGAGAGAGAGTCTATGATGACATTTGATATTTATAATGCACTGTTTTATTTATTTTTTAATCATTTTCTGTTATTCTTAGTGTACTACATGTCCAAAAAAACAATCATATTTACAGATTATTGTATTTATCTATTATTTTGAGAAATTGTTACTTATTAGTTACCAATATTATTCTTATAATCTTTAATTATTATTACAATAACTTTAAAATAAATTCAAATGTCAAGATTTGTTTTTCAAAATATTGTCCATTTTTTTGTCTTTTTGTGACTTTTCTTATTATTAACCTTTTCAGCACACACACTCTCATTAAGGTTTAAGGTTTAAATTGAAACCAGTATTTAATGTCATATCACTAAGTATGTAGATAACCTTGACTCACTTTTTGCATGTACTTGCTCTAGGACTGGCAGAAGAAGTTCTCCTTGCTGGTTCCTGAACAACAGAAGCTGACTGAGAAGTTGCGTCACATGAACCTCAACAAAATCTTACGTATGTCCACCCCCACCCCAAAAGCCCCAAACCTTGTCTATCACATGTGGATCAATACGGATGAAGGAAGTCAACTGTTGGACTTGGGTGGTGGATCTTGCAGCGGTGACGTTGGCCTCCCTGGCCGCCAACGTGAGCAACAAAGGCGTCAACTGTCGCAAGCTGAAGGACCAGCTGGACGCCCTGCAGAAGGAAACCGCAGATAAGCTCGCACAGATGGAACAGCACAACAAAGAACTCCAGGTCAGTGCTAGACATATTAGTAAAGTGGAAGGGCGCTGAAATTACATGCAGCACCTGTGAGCCTGGATGGAGTATGAATTGATACGAATATCATTGATCATCAAAAGTGACATATTAAGGTAAGATATCCTTTATTTGTCCCGCAATGGGGAAATTACAATCAGAATTCAGAAAGGAAAAACGCTGGGTAGGGAGAGGGGGGAAAAAAAAAATTACTTGCAGAAGTCAATATGGACAGGCAAGATTAGCTTTGTTACATGCTTCTGAAGAGGCATGGAATGACACAGACATGACATCACAATTGAATTGAGGATGATTTCTGCAAATTGTGCTGAATAAGCAAGTTTGAAAAATCTAAACGTATGGAAGAGAAATCTCACTTTACTTAATTCCGTTTGTAGGGTCTTTGATACTTAACTGCATTTGTTTCATTAAAAAAATACATCTTGTTACGTTACACACATAAAACTTGTAATTTTTAAAAATTATGTTATCACAAACTATTTATTTTCTGTTGTGTGTGATTTCTGGCACTGCTCTGCTTGGAACTGCATTTTAACTCCTTTCTCTCCCTTTTCCTTCTTAACCCTGCTTCCTGGATGCCTTTATCCATCCCTTTTTTTTTTTTTTTTACTCACATCATTCCCTACCTGTCCCACTCCCTTTTGCATGTGTTCAGCTTGAGGACATGGATGACTGTCTCCTGCGTGCACTTTTGTCCCTGCTGGCCTGTCTCAGCCAACTCTTCCTTCTCTTCAAGGTTCTCTTGTTTTGTTTGTGTTTGAGATGTGTTTTTTTTTTTTTTGGGCTCCACCCTTCATGATATTGTGGATGGTAAGTATCTGTATAAAAAGTAAAATCCGCTGCGTGACCGATGCCCACCCATGCTGCTTCACCAAGGCATTATTATTATTATTTGTATGTATCTGATCACATGTAATGAGCAGTCTAGTCCGGTTACAGCTGTTGCAATGTGCGCCCCCTGTCAGGAATTGAGGGAGAAGCAGGCCAAGCAGCAGTCCGTCCTGGACGACTTGCGTCGCGTCAAGGAGGAAAAACTGCGGGAGTTGAAGAGGCGCAGGGAGGAGGAAGAGGAGCGGCGGAGGAGAATGGAGGAAGAGGAAAGACGCAGGAGGGAAGAAGAGGAGCAGCGGGATAGACGGCGGAAAGAGGAAGAGGAGCGGGAGAGGTGGCGGAAAGAGGAGGAGGAGCGGGAGAGGCAGCGGAAAGAGGAGGAGGAGCGGGAGAGGTGGCGGAAAGAGGAGGGGGAGAGGTGGCGGAAAGAGGAAGAAGAGCAGGAGAAGCGGCGGAAAGAGGAAGAGGAAGCCAGGTACAGGACTTAGGAAGTAGGCTACTGCACTGTTCAGACGATACATACAAAGGGAAAATCCAACACCTCTCATGCATGTATTAAATCTGCACTGTGTAATCAATTACAACTGCTGAAGTTTATAGTCAGTACTGAAGTTTACCGACTGACTCTATTTATTCTTGACATCAGTGATTACTCATCTTACCCATTTCAATTCATTCTAACACACTTTTTCTAAACGAGTGTGTGTGTGTGGGTAGGAGCTGTGTCTAAGAGAGAGAGGCTTTGTAAGTGTGTCCGTGGCATTTTACTTACCACCTGAACGACTAAGAATGAAACAACTACTGTGAGTGAGTGACCCGGTGAACTGCAGTAATATTAGTCATTTTTCATTGAGGATAAAGAATCTATGCCAGCATGTATTGTTGTATTGTCTGTGTGTGTGTGCATTGGTGCACGTGCGTGTGTGTTTCTGCGTCCACGTGTGGTCAATCACGAAGGTTGGCTGGCTTGAAAAGTAGACCTTTGGTCAAAAAGGTTTGGGCACCCTTGATTTTAGTCAATGCCGCTTACAGTATAAATGGGTGTACCGCATCTGAAAGTAATTTGTGGGCTTTCCGCTCTGTTTCCCTCTGTTGGTCATTGTTGTTTGTGGTCCTCTGGATGTGTTGTAACTAGGAAAGTAAATTCCATGTGTATTTTACATATTTGGCCAATAATTCTGATTGTTTTTTTGTTTTTTTTTGACACAGGAGGGCAAAGCTGGAGCAGGAGAGGATGGCGAGGGAGGAGGCGCATCAGCGGGAGGAAGAGGAGCGAAAAAAGAGGGAGGAGGAGAAAAGGAAGAAAGCACAAGAGGCGCAGGCGGCCTCCAGAGTGACGCTTTACAAAGCACTGTACTCCTTCGCAGCACGCAACAAGGATGAGCTGAGCATCGACGCAGACTGCCTCATAGAGGTTTGTTTATTTGCCCGCGCAAGTAGACGATTGTGATGAAACGAGTGCCTACAGGTGGACGAGCAGACGGTGGGCGAGCCGGGTTGGTTGTGCGGGAGTTACCTTGGAAACAAGGGCTGGTTCCCTCACAGTTACGCTGAGAAATGCACCGAGCCCGGCCCCTCGTCGCTCGGACCGACTTCCTGTATGCAGCTGCTTCCTGTCTCCGGGTAATCTCAGTTGGGAGAAGACCAAAAATCTTACGCCATATCACCGAACGCAAAGTGTGGCAGCGACAGCACTTCTTAAATGATGTTTTCTCATCTTTACACTCAAGAGTCCCAGATGGCGAACAAACAGGTGACAACGGCGCTCTTCCCCTCCAATCAGAGACATCACAGGTAAATTGTTCAACTTTGATTTGTTTTGGCCCATTTGTACAATGCTAAAAACTTAAATAAAACTTCAGGGGAACTGCTGTTTAAAAAAAAAAAAAAAAAGCCCTGAAAATCTTTCTATTTTTAAATGCTATGGGTATGTGGAGTATGCTTGTAGCGTTCAAACAGTGCATTGAGTCCAATTAGTTATAGTTCTTATCACAATTAGAATCATTTTTATTGGCCAAGCATGCAGAACACGTTAAACATTTTTAATTAGGGTATTTGAAGTAAATGTATGTCAAGGAATGAAGTGGGATGATTTGGGGAGAAAACAAAAAGTCCTTCAAAGAGGTCTTTGATGTCATTCCATTGCAAAACCACTCAGTTTCCAGGTCCTGTCCTGACTCAGGTCATGTCCCGCCGGTCGCCCACCACCAACACCACTACCTCCTCCCAAATAAACCTCAACCTCTCGTCCAGCGAGGGTGAAATGAGCGCAGAGTATGGAGACACACACAACACACACCAGTTTCTCTATCACTACCAACAGTTGAGTTAACGATGTGTCACTGTTGTTAAAGCACGGACCCGCTGGATGGAAGCGATAGTGTTCAACTTGAAGGTAAGCCAAACCCTCAAAGCTTTGCCGTCCCGTCTGACTTAACGCCTCCTTGTGTTGTTGCCCAAAACAAAGAATATGTGGCGCTGTACACGTACGAGAGCCCTGAAGCGGGCGACCTCACCTTTGAGGAAGGCGACTTGGTGGTGGTGACGGAGCGGGAAGGGGAGTGGTGGCGAGGGTGCATCGGCGATCAATCCGGCATTTTCCCGTCCAACTACGTGAGGCCTGTGGAGCCAGAGGTAACTTTAGTTCATGTGGAAGTAAGTATTGCAATAGAGGCGATATTATTGCCATTCAGCTGCTTGTCACTTTATTTCTTTTAGGTGTCAAGACCTGGTGGACCAACCAAGAAACCTGGTGAGAATACAAAACTCTAACTACTCACACGGATCTGAATTCCATCGTGCTCTTCTCTGATTGGTCAGCAGAGATCGCCCAGGCCGTCACTTCCTCTGCTGCCGGTGCCCCAACGATATATCAGCTGAATCTGTCTCCTGGACAACTTATTGTGGTCCTGGCCAAAAACTCTACTGGCTGGTGGCTGGGGGAACTGCAGGTCGGTGTGAACGCACCCAGCATTTTGATTTACTGCGTTAAGTTCATATCAAGCCACCAATTAGAATTCGACAAATGTACGAGGGTGGCCCGGTGGTCCAGTGGTTAGCGCGTCGAACTCAGTACAGAGGTACCAGGTTCAATTCCAGCTCTGGCCTCCCTGTGTGGAGTTTGCATGTTCTCCCCGGGCCTGTGTGGGTTTTCTCCGGGTACTCCGGTTTCCTCCCACATTCCAAAAACGTGCATGGCAGGGTGATTGAACACTCTAAATTGTCCCTTGGTGTGAGTGTGAGCGTGGATGGTTGTTCGTCTGTGTGTGCCCTGCAATTGGCTGGTGACCGGTTCAGGGTGCCCCCCGCCTACTGTCCGAAGACAGCTGGGATAGGCTCCAGCATCCCCCGCGACCCCTGTGAGGATAAACGGATCGGAAAATGAATGGATGGATGGATAAATGTACCAGTTCCTTCAATAATGGCCTCCACTCTACATAAACACTCAGACTTTTATCTATAACTACTGTAGTTAATGTTTGGGCAAGAAAAACATTTTTAAAAACAGACTTCAAATAAACTGCTTCCTTTTATCACCATAAGAAGTAGTATGTTTGGGAAGCACTTCCAGATGAATATTTATTTTTTACCGATTCAAGTCATTGTTTCCATTGTTTCTTTGCGCAGGCTCGTGGCAAGAAGCGTCAGAGAGGCTGGATTCACTCCTCCCACGTCAAGCTGCTCGGACCCTCCAGCAACAAGTTGTCCGCGTCACCTCTGCCAGGTCACAATCCATTTCTTAATCATCCATTTTAGTAGTAGACCTAAACTAAAGCGAGCTCTCGCGTAACTGAAGTACACGGACATTACGCATATGAAATGACCACTCAAAGGGCTTTCCGTGTCTCTGCAGTGTGCCAAGTCATCGCCATGTACGACTACACGGCGGCCAATCCTGACGAGCTGAGTTTCTCCAAAGGCCAGCTCATCAATGTCTTAGACAAGACCAACCCGGATTGGTGGAAAGGGGAGGCCGACGGTGTTACGGGCCTGCTGCCCACCAATTACGTCAAGATGACCACCGAGTCCGACCCCAGTCAGCAATGTGAGTACACCAAAGACCTCATATAGACTTTAAAAAGAGCACTGAAAGTCATCACATGAGAGAGAATGCCCTGCTGGTAAAATATTGTGTTAACAAACACATCTGATAATCCAAATTATTCCAAATTAGACTACATCGCTACCTCTTCTTGTTCTATAAAACCAAAATGAAATTGATCTTCGTTCTTGTAATCAACTAACATGTTTCAGCCTATTATCTTGGTGTGTGGGTGACCTCTCGGTAATCTGTAGCCTTCCTCCTCGTCTGACCCAGAAATACCCAAACAGCTAACATGGTCGGCCACCACATGTCATTGGTTTCATTGCGAGCAGATATTTTAAAGTTTTTTTTCATGAGCCGAAATGTTGAGAAAAAAATCGGGTTCACACAATTCTTAACTCTTTCATTCCACAAAAATTAGGCCCCACCTACCAAAGACGTACTTGTACGTCAAAGTCTTTTTCTTTTGCGTCATAGAGGAGGGTCTGATGCAATCTGTGAAGGAGAATAAGCCGTTTGCATTGTAAATCATGTAAAAAAGCGACCAGTAGGTGGCAGTGGTGCCTCACGTGCTTGAAATGCATGCTTTTACAAAAACCTCTTTTTCTCCGTTTTTTTGCCCAGGAATCGCCATTTTCATGAAACATAGCCATTTTGTTATGCCAATTGCTGAAGAATGGAAAAAGATTTTTTCTGCTGAAAGAAGAGAGTCCAAACTTTATTTTAGTAGGCTTCATGTTTATATAGCATTAGAACCAAATATTCTGTGGGCCATGCAAGATCAGTCAAAATCCAGTAAAACGTTGGGATTGAGGGGGGTGCTCCAGTGAAAATGGCTGGGATTGAATGAGTTAATATGCTGGACCACCCAATTATTAACTTTTTGGGGAAGCTAACAGCCAACCATAAGGATGGTTTTGCTATTTTACATACAGCTATTACGGGATACATCCGATATACAATCATGGAAATATATTTCTATACTTTTCTGTTATATTTTAGCATATTTACTACATTGACTGCTCTGAACATTTTTGTTTGTCAAATGGAATCCAAGCATTTACTAGAAGGTTCATTTATTGAACACCTGCGCCTCGTGGTCGTGTTAACAAGCACGAGCGTGTTTAATTAGCATCGCTGAACAAATGTGCGGCGCTCCACCCGAGGTAATTAGCGGCCATGTAACACTGACATCGACATGATTAATACGGGCGCACGTGCATGCCAGAGCCCCACATTAATATTCGAACTATATTAATGTCTCTGCTCTCTCTCTCATCTCACTCACCTTCCCCTCCTCCTGCGTCACCTTTGTTTCCTCTCTAGGACAAACAATATGGGCTTTTCTCCTTCTCCTCCTCCTTTCACCTCTTCCTCCTCCTTCCTCACCGCCCCACAACCCGGAATCCCAGCCACCTGCAGAAACAGAACCAGCCTCGCCTGTTTTATTTTTTTCGAGGACTTTTGCCTCTTTCATTTCCCGCACATTTTCTTGAACTAACTTTCACACCAAAACCCTGTAAAATTGCTGTACTGTAGCCATAAAGGAATATGTTGTATTTATCAGCTTTTACATAGAACCCTACTCAAGGTGGGCTAATGACATGGCATACTACAATCAGATTCCATATTTCCTCAAATAGATGCAGCACAGTTTCAGCGACAAAAAAAAAAAAAAAAAAAAGATCACCCCCCTCAAATAAATACCTCCCTCATTCCTCTCTGTTATGGCTGTGATTCTGAAAGCGGAAAATTGCCACCTGGCGAAGAATCAAGGCATGGCATCTGTTGGGAGGAATTACAACATCTTTAGCCTCTTTTACAAAGAGATCCCATAAAATGACCACATCAGAGCAATAACGGATCATCCAGAATGCATTCACAAGTGGATTGAATAATTGATGGACAGGTACAATTGCTTTCAACGCACCAGGGTGGGAGAAGTGATCAAGGAATGTTAAACTCCTGGCATTGCAGAAAACATTACAACCCGACCGATATGGGATTTTTGGGGGCAGATGACAATATCAATTGGGGACTAAAAACCCAAACGCCTATCAATCGGCCAAAATATGGAAAATAAGGACATCAATATACTGCACATGAAAAAAAATATGATTCAAGGCAAAGTAGCAGAAAACTGTGAAACTAAAATGAGGATCTTTTAAGGATAAAAGCAAATAAGGACTGCAAACGAAGCCGTATCATCATCTTAGATAATGGCAGACATCTTTGTTAATTTCACAAAGATAATTGACGCAATCTTAAAACATTGCAGAATTTGGAATCTTCGCATTGTAAAAAGTGCATGCATCGGTTACACATTGACCGATTATTGCCGATTTGCTATAATCAAACTGATTAAACCGCCAACCAATTTATCGGTCGGGCTCTATTTGCATCACCTCACCCGCTATGGTTCTGATGCTACCTCCGTCGGCATAAATTTGTCGAGTCGACTTTTTCATTCTGTCCATGTTGGGTTCAGAAAAAAAAAAAGCGTGAAAACAGGCAGGGTGAAAGCAAAGCCTATTGGTAGCTAGACTATAAAAAACTTTTTTCCCTCGATGCAAAGCATGATTTGGTTTTGCTATTTAAAAAAAAAATTAAATGTGAAATGTAAATGTGAAATGACGCCACAATATTGGCAACACTGCAGTATACTGTTACATGACTACCTCCATGTCAATCAGAAGTGAGAATTATTGTCTTTCTAAAGGCACCTTCTTGAGCATGATTACCTTATGTTGTGGTTTTGCTTTTCTAAGTACTGGTAATGCCCACAAGAGAGTAGAATAACGTGGGCTTCTATGTAACATAACAGCCGTACTCAAATGGACCAACGTGAACGCTTCCTGATGCAAGTTTGACAGATTTTTTTTTTTTTTTACTTTACACTTGTGTGACATCACCAGCAGAACCAACATGTCTTCCACTGTGCTCTTTCCCTCCATTCCGGCCTATGCAATCATGAAAGGTGCTCGCTTTCGCTTGCCCGCCACTCTATGTGCCTCACTCGTGTAAATGGCATGATTCACAAAGCCGATAATAAAGGAAGGTTTGAATACGGGTTGTGTTATCCTGTGTGTGTGCGCACATCTCAAAGGGTGCGCAAACCTGATGACCCTGGACACGATGAGCCCCCGGGAAAGGAAGAGGCAAGGTTACATCCACGAGCTCATCCACACCGAGGAGACGTACGTGGATGACCTGGAGCTGGTGCTGGAGGTCTGCACGCACACACAAACACACTATTTAGTGTTCATGACATCATTACTGCAAAATGAATCCTATTTACCAAAAAAAAAAAAGAAGCCAAAAACAAATTATGCAATCATTTGTTTGTAAAAGCTAAATATCTTGTTTTAACCATTATATGTAAAATGCTTTAACTATTTTTTTAATTGGTGTGTAATATTTAAAATATATAAAACCTTTAAAATCTTTCATTTTTGAGATTGGCCTAAAAAAACTTTTTTAAAATAAATATTACATTTATTAAAACCATATTGTCTTTGATTGTTAGGGATTATTGTACTTTATACATGCAAAAAATTAAGCCTTATTTTTAAGATAGGGGGAAAAATGTATTTTTTCTTTGATTTATTCTTACCTATGTAATCAAATAAAAACCCTATAAATGGTGGACCAAAACATTTAAATACCATGTTTTCAAATTTGATTTAACTCATTCAGTACTAGCCAATTCTGGACCAAGTCTGAAAAGACGTTTAAAAACGTCTTTGGGAGTAAATGAGTTTTAAATAGCAAACTGCTTTTAAGAATTAGATTTTTTTCCCCCCAATTTGAAAATAATTTTGTATTTGTCAGGTGTTCTACAAGCCTATGTCAGAATCGGGTCGACTAACGGAAGAGGAAATGGGCATCATCTTTGTCAACTGGAGAGAGCTCATCATGTGCAACACAAAACTGCTCAAGTGCGTACGTCAACACCTGAGATGAGATGTCTTCCGTGTGCATGCCTCATCGCTTCCATGTGTTTCCACGCTTTGCAGGGCCCTGCGTGTGCGCAAGAAGATGGGCGGTGACAACATGCCAGTGCAGCTGATCGGCGATCTGCTGGCGTCGGAGCTGACGCACATGCAGCCTTACGTCCGCTTCTGCTCTTGCCAGCTCAACGCCGCCGCCCTGCTGCAGACCAAAACAAACAACCAGCCCGAATTCAAGAACTTCCTCAAAGTACTCTCCTTGCACAAATATCCTCAAGTTTGACAAACATAACGCTGCGCTATCACTCAGTGGCAAATTTAAAAATATACTGTATGTTTAATTTTTATTCATGAATTGAAAAAACAAGAGAGGTCACGAAAATCGTAGTACCGTAGTATGAGCATATAGTTGCTCACACGTGAAAACAATTTTTGAATATCCTGCAAACGAAAAAAAATTGAATCTTTTTTTGATTGGACTGAGATGTAAGATGGCCTCTCAGCATTCACCCACTAAGCATCTCTCTCCTCTTCCTGGAGCAGAAGATTGCCACGAACTACCGCTGTAAAGGAATGCCTCTGTCCAGCTTCCTCCTCAAACCCATGCAGAGAATCACACGCTACCCTCTACTCATCAAGAACGTAAATACGGATGCACGTTTCAGCCCGTCGTCCTGTTGCTCCTTCTTGAATATATTGTATGTCGTCGCTTTAGATCCTCGAGCACACGCCCGACCACCATGCGGATCAATTGCCCCTCAGGGAAGCTCTGGAGCGAGCCGAGGAGCTGTGCTCGCAAGTCAATGAGGGCGTCAGGGAGAAGGAGAACTCGGATCGCCTCGAGTGGATCCAGAGCCACGTGCTGTGTGATGGCGCCATTGAAGTGAGAGGAGCCTCTTTCATATTATTTCTGTACCCTAAACAAAAAACTATTTTGGAAGTAAAAACGACTCTCGGGATGATCACGGTTGTGTCTGGTGTTATTGGCAGCACTTGGTGTTTAACTCACTCACCAATTGCCTGGGACCACGCAAGCTGCTCCACAGCGGCCGTCTGCACAAGACCAAGAGCAGCCGGGAATTGTGGGCCTTCCTCTTCAACGACTTCCTGCTCCTGACCCAGGGCGCCAAATCCTTGTCCTCCTCCGGGCCCGACAAGCTTTTTAGCCCTAAGAGCGGCAACCAACTCAAGATGTACAAGACTGTAAGTGAGCGCAGTCACACCTGCGTGATGTCATTTGCGTCACTTGTTTTGTCTTTATTCTGTCAACAGCCGCTGTTCCTCAATGAGGTTTTGGTCAAGATGCCGCCGGACCCGTCGAGCGATGAGCCGCTCTTCCTCGTCTCGCACATCGACCGTGTCTATTCGCTCAAGACTGACACCTTGAATGAAAGGTGAGCACACACACTGGAAATGGACATCACAAAGTAAAGTGCCAGTTTTAGAATTATTGATGGAAACCCACTGCACTCTGAGCGGCATGGCCGAACCCGTTTGCAAAAAAAAAAAAAAAGGGCAATCGTTGACTCCGCCACACACCAAAGGCTGTTTTCATGCCCAGCGCTAGTCCAAAGTGCAGCGCATGGGTAGTTTGCTTTCTTTTAGTATTTTCGTCGAGAAACGGTTAGGAACGGGCATTTGCGCCCTTAGTCGACCACCTTCCAATCCGATTGTTCGTGTCCGTCTGAGAAGCGTTTAGTTTGGCGACAGAGGCTCTCCGCGCTTTGCTTTCTAACCAGATGTACGTATAAAATTATATACTGTAGTTGAGTATTACTGGAAATCAGAATATGCCGAGGTATCTTATCGGACTGTATCAGCATTTGCGGCCCTAACGTGTTGTTTTGCTAGAGCGGCGTGGGTGCAGAAAATCAAAGTGGCGTCTGAGCTTTTCATCGAGACGGAGAAGAAAAAACGGGAGAAGGCATATCAAGGTCAGTGCAAACATTAATTTGACATACTTGCCTTCATTTTGTCCTTTCGTGTCCCTTTCACATATCCATGTTGTCGTTTTGTGACTATGGGCTTCGTAGCGCGTTCTCTGAAGGCAAGTGGCATTGGAAGGCTCCTGGTGACCATTTCTGAGGCCCAAGAGCTCAAAGCTTGCAAGCCCAACGGTAACAATAATAGTCACTAAAGTGAGTTGATGTTGTCACTCGCATCTGATCGCTCGCTTCCCTACAGGCAAGAGCAACCCTTACTGCGAGCTGACCATGGGGGCCCAGTGCTACACGTCACGACCCATAAGCAACACACTGAACCCCAAGTGGAACTTCAACTGCCAGTTCTTCATCAAAGACCTCTACCAGGATGTCCTGTGCATCACCATCTTTGAGAAGGACCAGTTTTCGCCGGACGGTCAGTGGACACCAGATTTGAGTCTGTCAGTGCAAAGTTTCATTAGATTTAATGACTACTTTTCAAGATGCTTTGTAGACACTTTATTAGGGATAAGCTACACTCACGATATTGCAGCAGCCACAAGAAATGGCAAACTCACTATGTAGGGCACCGTTGCTTCATTTTAGAGTTATTCCGATCACAGCCATCTTTGTACATCCGAATTGCCGTAGCCAGTGAGTTTATAGCACAAACTGTAATTAATGTTTAGCGCATTCTGCTGGACGAGAGGTAATAATGCCACGGTGTCAAATTTTTTTGCCCTTCCATCTTTTACTAGACTTCCTGGGCCGTACTGAAGTTCCCGTGGCGACCATCAAGAAGGAAATGGAGAGCAAAGGTGCCGCTGGTCGTCGCCTGCTGCTCCACGAAGTCCCCACCGGAGAAGTCTGGGTCAAGCTGGACCTGCAGCTTTATGAGCCGCCACCCAAATGACTAATAACACTTTAAAGTCATATAATCTAATATCACAAGCCACACATTCACAAGTGCCTTCACATACCAGCGACCTTGCCATGAGAATATAAATTGGCGGCACTGTAAAACACAAGTATAAACGAAACCTGTGAACCCGTTTGTACCTATAGGCTACAATATTAGGTACACCGCCATCCACAATTAACTCATTCACTCCCAAAGACGTATTTAGATGTCTTTTCAGACGCCACACATTTAATCCCAGCTCCTCATTTTATATTGACTGTTCTTGAAAAGGGTCTGAAAATAGCCATTTTCAAAAGGGTCTGAAAGGGCCTGAAAATAGCCATTTTCAGACCCTTTTCAAGTACAGTCAATATAAAATGAGGAGCTGGGATTAAATGTGTGGCGTCTGAAAAGACATCTAAATACGTCTTTGGGAGTGAATGAGTTAAGACTTCCATCCATCCATCATCCAAACTGATTATCCTCATGATGTTTGATTAAGACTTGACAGATAAAATCTTATCAATGTCAAACGGTAATAATTGATGTGCCTGTTGAGGAATGCTTTTATTGGTACAGACATGTTGGGTAGAGTTAGCTCATGTACACAATGCAGAAAGCACAGAAAGACGTTGTGTAAAAAGTCAACATGTTAAATGAATAAATTGGACATGCTGTACAGTTATGTGCATCGTACATATCAACAGTCCTCTTTGTTGGGGCTTCGTTATCGCCGCCAGTGTGTGTGTTTGTGTGTGTGATTGGGTGAATAAAACAGACTTCATTGATATGAAGGTAAAAAAGCACTACTCATCTGGAAAACCAGCAGCCGCTGTGATGGCAAGTCCCGTCCAGAGCGAAGGACTCACGTACATGAAACGGTATGTCCAGGCTGTGCAACACATTACATATAAGTTATTAACGGTATGTTCATCTAATTTTATTTCTCACAGAGATTTTTGAGTTGTGCTTTCTTGGCCCACATAGTGATGTTTTTTCCCCAGAGGGCCATGAAGACTGAAATTTATATCGATGTCTTATCACCTCACATTGTACAGAGGTACAGCAACCTCTCTGAAGACTGAAAGCGACATCTTCAGGAATGATTAATGCAAAGAGCTACCAGTTTGATACATACTTCTAAAAGAAGAGATATGCTCAAATGACCTTCGATAATGTTCTCTTTAATTAGTAATGATATTTTTCTTTGTGAAGAGTAAGATACCAATCATGTGTATTAGTAGTACCTCGACCTTGTGTTGTCCGTGGTGCTGTTGTCGGGTGACTGCTCAGTAAATAAGTCGATCGCAGGTGTTGCATAGTCACCATCTTGGTCTCGGCTTGGAGTGATCCACTTGTACTGACACCCTAAATGGACATATACATTCAAATAAAATATTGTCCGCTGGGTATTTACATAAAGCCATGTGACGTGTGACTGCTGAGTGCCAAAACGAGCCACCTGCTTCACAGCGAGTCTTCCTCATCTTGAACTTCTCGTAGAACGATTCCTTGTCCTTCAGCTCGGCCAACCTCAGCTGTGTGGGAATGTTGTGAGCAGGGCACACATTTTAAACAAGTTGCACACCTCCGCCAAGACTTAATCACTTGGGTGAACGTCAACAAATCAAGAAGCTTTCAGGAATAGACATTCTACATCCAAAACATGTTCAATGACAACCTGGTATGAAGAGCAGTCTGAAGATGTAAAAAGGGGGATTCAAAATCAAATTTAATTCACTTTCAATATTTATCAATGAGGTGTCTTTATCAGTTCCTGAAGAGCCACATCCTGCCTGCTTTAGATCCCTCCCTACTCCAAAGCACCTGATTCAAACTGAATACAAAATAGTTGTAAATCATTAAATAAAGTACAGCGACAGAGCCTTACTTTTAATTTTAACTAATTAAAATGGTGCAATTCTTAAATTTTAGGTCTCTATTTTTATTGTGTATATTTAACCAATTTATGTGTAAAAATCAATTCATGCCATTTCTTTAAATTCTACTTTTTTCACTCATTTCTTATCATTCAAGAAACAAAAAAAAGTATTGCATACATCCTACACTTTGTGCAGGATTAAAATACTGTACTTAAAAAAAAATATGTATACTGTATATTCATATGATAACGCAACAAGAATTAGACAAAATAAATGGGTGAACGTTCAAATTTAAAAATATATACTCGAAGCAGTTTGTTATGTGCATCACATGAAATTTTAGATGGAAAGCATCCTTGGAAAAAAAAAATCCAGACTGATACATGAAACAAACAAAAGCATGTCGTGACTAAACAAATGCAACACAACTCACCTTACAATTGTGTGGTTTTTTGCTGTGGTGGAGATACGGATTGTATGCGTCCAGGTCACAAATATCCAAAAACACATAGCCCTGAAAGCGACAGGCAAAGTGAGCCCAAGCGCTTATTTCTGAATTTGCGTCGGCTAAACGTCAACAGACCTTTGCGTTTCCGTGATTGAGAAATTGTTGGTACAAGTTCTGGCGCATTTTGATCTCAGCTGGGTTGCAGACAGTCATGTGGTGGTCGAGCTTCTTTTGGAGCGTAGCCCAGAAGTCCTCGTGTAACCACTTACGAACCACCTCCCTTTTCATCATCTTGCCTTCATCCTGCGTCTTCAGGAAAATCTCCAAGTCCTCCACAGCGACAAGTTAAACACATCTTGCTTGCTAGCTCCTCAGTACCTTGACTTCTGAATTCCATTTATGCCATCACCAAGTTTGTAACTCAGTTTACTTGGATGTCAAATCAAACTTACACATTGAAATTAATTGAATTGCCATTTATCCGTTCCAGCCGCATCCATCCGGTCATCCATCCATTTTTTGATCCGCTTATCCTCACAAGGATCGCGGGCCCTGCTGGAGCCTATCCCAGACGAGATTGGGCAGTAGGCGGGCTACACCCTGAACTGGTTGCCAGCTAATCACATTCATTTCCATTCCCCAGTTTTTGTTTTGTGTTTTTAATAAAGAAAAATAGCACACTATTGAAATTTTATACATACTATATTGTAATGTTATAACAAAATTGATTTTTATTTATACAATGTAAACATAATAAAAGAGAATGTTAAGAAAAACTTTTTTCGGGCAACAGTGTTTCCCTGCCTATTCTCAATTTGCTTCATGATAATTTGCCCCCCCCCCAAACTACTTTAATTGCTTAAAAACTCATTTATTTGCTGTTTTGGCGCTTTCTAAAATTCAGAGGGCACCAGCTACAGTGGTATCTTCAGATACAACTAACAGACTTTTTATTATTTAGGTTTTCGAGAGAGCACCCTTAGTTAAACCAATCTGTTGTGGGGGTTGTCACGTAAGGTTAGCAACACAAAACAACAAAAAAACACAAGAGCAGTTGTGATCTTAATTTCAGTCGACAGCATAGTGTGATACTGCCCAACACATTGGTGGCTCTCTGAAATGAATGAAAATTGAGAATTCATCCGTTTAAATCATCTTCCACAAAAACAATATTCATTGAACTACTGTGTGTAGACGAGTAGGTGCACATACAATGCATTCTTTCAAAAAGAAAAAAATATACATGTATATGTTCAGTTCCATTTGAAATCTTACCTGTTCTATATCCAGTAAGGGTCTAATCAATTCTTTTGCCTCTTGAATTTCAGCCTCCATTTTCACCTGAGAGAGAAACGTAAGGCTGAAGCATCTCATCTCCGCTAGGGAGTGCAGCGTTGTGCCCTACCTGCAGTAGCCTGGTGGAGGTATAGGAGAGGGTGCCTCGCCGCAGCCTGTATCCACGCGCCGCCTCCGTGGCGTCATCCCGTTTATTCTGTTTAATGCACCAGCGAGAGTTCGTCTTTGTCACCGGCGCACTAAGTCTCAACTCAGGCCGCGGGCACTTGGACTCTGGACCCTAAGCGCAATGTGAACACATTTACAATATTCAGTTCCTCAATCGAACCATCTCCAACTGGGCAAAGGAGAAAAACAACAAGAAAACATATGGGAGGGGGTGGAAGGGCTTGAGAAGGGATCAGATGACTAAGATAGCCAAGCGGACTACACTGACCACACAATGCAGCGCTATAGTGTTAACTAGGACAAGTTGTCATCCTAAAAAATATTTTAAAACGGAATTAATTCAGAAGATAATCATGCTAAAAACAATTCGAAAGCAACCACCAACGCAATAGAGCAATAAGACATTAGTTCAGTTCATGTAGTGCTTTAAACATGACTATACTACATTGGCACTGCACCCACAGTGTCAGTGGCCTACCTCGCTGGCCAGAAGTCTGATATTGAACGGGATGTGATAGGTGAGGACACCATCATTAGTCTTCTTCTTTGGCCGCATGTCTAAAAAGAAAACACAGGGTGAACCAAAAGTAGCTTGCCACTAAAAACAGTTTCATCTTGCGAGTGCTTGAAATGTCCCTATTCAATATTACAATTTTAAACAAATCTGCCATTCTACTCGACATCACGTTATAGATGTATCAAGCATGGGTTAGGGGTACAAAATAGGGTTTCATGCTAAGTTTAGGGTTTCTAAATAAGATCTACTACTCGGGGATAAAGCTTTAAATTGGGGTTTGTGGTTAGTGTTTTTGGGGTAGTGTTTCAAAGTTAGGTTTCAAGACACGATAAGGGGTTCAAAGTAGGTTATAATCATTTCAAGCCGGGTTAGGGTTTGCTGTTATGTTTCAAATCTTTTTTTAAGCCAGTGTTAGTCTCTGAAGCAAGTGTTAAGATTTCAAGTCCAGAGCTGAGTTTGTGTGATGTGAGCTCCTTCCTTCTACATTCCATACCATCCCATTTACACTTACCTGCCCTTCCCCCTCGTTCTTTTTAAAATAAGAATATTTTTAATCTGTATACAGTACCAAATTTTTGTTCACACTGTATATTAGAATGACAAAGAGGTGTTATACTTTCATGAGTAAAAGCAAAGTGTCATTTTGGCGATTAGTTTATAATGCCAGCTCCAAAATCATTACCAGCTTGTGCTGCTTCAAATGTCTCAGTTGTTTCGCTTGAACTTCACATAAATCGTACAATGTGGATAAGAATACATTGCTTTATGTATTAAATGATATAAAATTGTTCTACTGGTTCACCTAATAAGCCGTAAAAAATGAAAATTCATCATTGTTACTAGCCTGCGATGCCCGCTGTGACGACATTGTTCCCGCCACTTGCAAAGCCACATCTCCCATGATGCATTGCGGTAGACCTCTTTCGAAACTTCAAGGCGTTTACAAGTCCAAACTGACAGTCCAACCAAAAAGCAACAGTTGAGGCTTCAGCACATTTTGAACTACCTGCCGAAACGCTTTTTCTTTCGGTCAGTTGTTCAACTTCTTATGACGTCCTTGCTTGCTCGTGCAGGCGTTTTGAGTGAGTGCGCACACGTCTCGTAGCCGTGACAACTGCCTGACGTCACACCTTTGCGACAGAGGCCGCTCAAGTCTTTCAACCACAGAAAGTACGCCCACTTACTCCCGTTCCATTTAAAAACTGATTTGTAAAAAATTCTTTATAGGTCACTCTAGAAATGGACCATTTAGGCACCACATTAAGAAAAGCATTTATTTTGTAATTGGCCTAATGTTTTCAAGAAAAATATACTGTAAACCACATGTGATTTGATTCGTCCATCAAGTTCAGTAGACAACACTTTACATTTTATTTCTCCTATTTGCTGTGCTTTGACGCTACCATGCTACACATGCGAGTACTCAGCTACGGTCAAAATTCTCATCTGTGGCCATGAAATAAGTATAGTTAATGCACGATATAATATTCCTTTAATTTAATGCATGCACAAAATACACATTTGTGGCGGCAGTGGGTAGTAATCCGCTGCATTTACGTTTACTTGAGTAACTTCGGATAAAGTGGACTTGTCAGTCTAGCTTTAATGCAACGTGTACTTTACTATTACTTGATAAATTAAGCTGAGAAAAAACGCTAATTTTACATTTTTATAGTGAGCTACATACCGCTTTCTACTTGTATTTTTATTGGTAGGCACAGCATAGATTTTTCAATAAAAATTGCACGCTAAAACGAGGAATGATCTTTTTTCCCCTCTCCAGATGTTAATATTCCAGGGAACATTGTGGATGTGGCATTATTCTTCCTCAGACAAGGAATTGTCCATAATTCTATCAGACAAGATTGATAGGGCCAGAGAGGGTTACCTTTTTTTTGTATTGTCAGGTTTATCCTGACACTAAACAATAGTGACAAAAAGTGTTTGTTTGATGTTCTTTAAAACTTGGGACTCTCCGTTTAATTCCTCAGCATTTTAGTTCAGCTGATCAGCATCCACGTTGTGTCGTTTTAAAATGAACGGAAGATGCCTAAAGGATGGGGAAAATGACAAATTAGTTACATTTTCTTGGGGTGTGGTGTCAGGATCTTGATTGGAAGTTTGATACAGAGAACCAAGAAGTTTGATACAAGAACAAACACAAAAGAAACCAAAATAAGGAGCAAACGGTGTGAGGCTCGAGAAATCACCAAGGTGTTGCGTGTCAATACTTTTTTTTGTCAGTTGCGGAGTATTTGTGCTCAAATTAAATTCTACAGCAAATATTTGAAAATGTGTAATGGATTTGAAAATCCTCGTTTTGTGTTAATAATATTTGAGGATTAGTAACATGAAATTGTTCAATAATACATCAAAATCTTACAATTAGCGAATAAGTACGGTGACGCGTGGTTATGACATCACTGACAGCCGCCTCGTTCCTCCTCAAGTTTAAAAGCCGAAAAGAAAGATGAAACAAAGTGAGCTCGTGTGACCAGAAGACGCAGTGGATCGAGCAAAAGGCTTGACAAACTCGAATTCATGCGGCCATTTGGCACCTTGGGCGTCCTGCAGGTGTCTCCGTCCGTCCGAGTCGTCCACACGGTGCACACGCCCCGCGATCAGCCATCTAATCATGTGAGGACGTCAAAGGCGTCAGGACCACGTCGTCGTCATCACAAGTCAACGCTATTTTGCGTTCTCGTTGCCTATTTTTGGGCTTTTTACTGCCGGGTACGAAAAGCGGGTCACATGGATTGGTTCACTTCTTCAGCAGCGTGTATTGTCCTCCTGTGGATTTTCTGCTTTATAGACGGTAGGACACATTTATTTTTGTATCCATTTGATGGGATTTATAGTTGCCAATTTGTAAAGAGGACAGAAGTCGCTCACGTGTGTAAAAAAACAAATAAAATAATAATTGGACCTTCTCCCACTAACATTTTAATATAGTTTCATTTCAAGACGCATAGAGGGGGGTTTTCTTGTTTGTTTTTTGTTTGTTTACTTAGCTTTAACTGAACCTTGCGCCTTGACTTCATACTTTCAGTTTTGGTTTAGTTTGTAATGTGCGTTACGATATACGAAATTAAATGTTGCTTTTGTGACTTTAACATTCATAATGTGCATAAATACATTTATTAAGTCATAAATTAAGCAAGCCATGTAATTTTAGTGACTTGGTATTCAAAATGTAATATTTCAATTTACCTCCAGGATTTTTCTCTTCAGGTGCGAATGGGGGGTTTGACCGGTACATAACAGGGCTGAGAAAATAATTTATGGAGGGTCTTAACTGGGGCTATACAATTTCCTGATGGGCCGATAGCACCCCCTAGCCCGGTGTAGCGCAAACACCAGTCATATCCTCCTGACTACCAGGAAAAAAATGTTGTCAAATCACATTTATTTTGAAATTCCCCAATCTATGTGAAGTAATTGGACTACTCCAAACTACATTTTTGAAATTCCACTACATTTTTTAAACACTTGAATACTAGGATCAAATACACTTAAAACAACTCAAACAACACTTTAACGTGTTCATAAGAGGCTTATAAATAAAATGCCAACAGCATTTCAAGACAAAATGTGTTTGATAAAAAGTATTACTTTTCCTCTTCCCATAAAAAGTGCTTGCACTGAGGGAAGCCATTGTCTTACTTTTTCTAACCCCTACAAATTTGGTGTCATTGGAAAGCACTGAATGTCCTCTTTAAAGTAACAAAAGGAGTTAATGCGATTGGATGCACTGGGTGGGAGATATTTAGGTTCACAAATGTCCTCTACAGAGGACAAATTTGAACTACTGGTAGTCAGGAGGATATTGGGCTCGGAAGACTGAGATTTATGTTTGCATTGTTATTTTGTATCTTTTTATTGTAGTGTGCCTGGGAGCAAAAAAGATTTATGTGGGAAAAAAAATAGAAAAACGAATTTGGACAACTCCTTTTACTCAATTTAAACAGTACAGACTCTGAAATAAGTATCATAGTAAAACGTGAACATGATTTTTTCCCTTCAGAAAATAAAATGAAAAACATACATAAAATACCTTCCCTGTGTAATTAAATCTTTTTGTGTTTTTACTGAGAAGTAACAAGCGAGCTAGCACGGGTTCCGTCCCCTATGCCATCAAAAAATGTTCCGTTAGCTTTGTTAATGTAATAAACTATTTTTTAATGCTAAATTAGCTAATGATACGGACACCAAAAATATGCCTTGCCTGCATCTGTTTTTCTAGATTAGATGGACATTTGTGGAACAAATCATCCTTGGACCTCACATCATTCATCAATTCTTCTTAATATGGGTCCCTGCTTCACATGCTGTTGTATAAATTTTCACAATATCAATTAATCGTTCAACCAAAATTTCATGTCCGATTTGCCATAGCCTCTCTCTATTTCCATCTTTTTTGTTTTGTACATCACGTCATCTGTGGGGGTTGGAAAACTAATCATCTTATTTTAACAAGGAAGAAAATAGCGATGTTTTCAAATCTAGGGAGTTAAAAAAAATCATAAGAAAAATCAAGTTAGAAGTTACAGATACTTAAAAGTGCTTCCCAGTACTGGTAGTGATCTTCATTGTTAATTTAGAATGGCTAACTTGCACAGGCTTGTTTTTCGAGTCAATGTGACACCCAAGATGCTTAACTGTAGTTCTTTTCTTTGTTTTCGAGTTGTTTGTAGTCAAACGATGTGCTTTGCGTGCTCAGGTGACTTCTCATGAGACTTTAATTCTCTGTGACATTAGTCACCGCATCAGATTAGACTCCAATCTGACCCAGCCACTTCCTAATCTCTCGTTTTGTCGGCCAGGCAATGCCGTGTTGGAGCTGCGTCTGCTCTTCCATGCCCTCACCAAGGCGGCGTGCCACCTGTACCTGGCCCTTTTGCCCCTGCGCCGCGCCATCGCCCACTTCAGCGACTGCGCCCGCCACCTCCTGGCCAGTGCCCAGTACCAGGGCCCGGCGCCGCATGGCGCTCCGCCGACGTGCCGCACTTGCACACTCCACCTCCTGGAAGGCGCGTGCGTGCTGTGCGAGACAATGCCCAACCTGATGGCGGCGGCGCTGAGCATGGGCGCAGCGCTGTGCCACGGGCTGCAGGGCGGCGCCTACGTTCTGGCTGCCACGCTGCGCGCCATCCAGCTCAATCTCTTCACGCAGATGAACGGCGAGCGCGAGCGCTGGGACAAGGAGCGCCACCGCGCCAAGGAAAGCGAGAAGAGGCTCAACTCCAAAGTGCTGGAGTACATTTCCGTCTTTTGCCAGGACCCCGTCAGCGCCCTGCGGATCAAGGTGGACGTGCCGCCCGTGTACAGATAATCCTTGGCACGGACGTAGTGCCTGCTTGCCCGACACTCAGTGAGATACACCTGCTGTTGGAAAAAAGCGCCGCTTTTGCGAAAAGAATCAAACCCTATTAGCTCAACTATACGCCACTCACAAAATTTAGGGAAACTGTTAGAGAAACAGCCCCGCTGCGAATAATTAATGCCCCCTGAAAAGGTTTATAATTGCCAATAGGTGCCACAAGATGGCAGCAAAGCACTACTTTAGTCAAAATGAAAATCCCCAACTCACTTCTACGTAGCTCCTTGGCACCAAAGTTTTCTTGTCGGATAGTCCACAGTTGTGGTTGCTTCAGAGCGGCTTGTCAGAATGGACAAAAAAAAGATCCTACAAAAAAAGCTAGTCTGGGACACTGCTCGCAGAGTGCCTCATTGTCACATCTTGGAAAAACCCCGGTGAGATACCAGAGGCTATTAGCAGACATATTTTCAGGACTCAACCCTGATGGGATGTGTTAGCACAAGAAGCATGCTAGATGTCATAGCATCCATTTTCACTTGACACAAACTTTAAAATAATTTATCTGTCGTCTCTTTGGGTCTCACTCTTTGACGTTGAGAAACTGGAGTTCACTGTACATCTTGGTCGATGTTGAATATTGCTAACTTTTATGGTTATTAATTCCACAAGTAAGGTGGCAGAAGTACTAAAAGCTTCTTTGTGGTATTTGGATCTTGACGCAAAGCTAAATAAAAGAACTAAATAATATCGACATTTTAGCGGCGCGGGTGTACCTAGAATAGTGTCGGGTGGCTCGGCCAACTGGCACTCAACGAGGCCTTTTAACTGCAGTGCGGGCCGGTCGGTCGGCAGGGATGAACTGTGAACTTTGCCCTGTGGTTCTCGCTCACTCCTGGTGAAGGAGACGGCGGCGTCCAAGTAAAAACAAAGGAAAAAAAAGAAAGATGGTTTGTCCATGGTGCATTTTGTTATGCCTGTTTTCCATTTATTGATATGTAAAGAAGTTTCAAAAAATAAAAGTCTCAAAACACGTACTTGATTTGTTTTGATATTTGACATTAGGCCTACTTGTATCCATGCCATAACAATGTAATTAATTAACAATCATAAAATAATGAATTGATGCATAGAATAAAAATGATATCGTTATACTTTGGATATCGCAACTTCATTCTGGTGACATTTCAAATTATTTGTCATTTCACAATATATGTCTTTTTTCTTCTTCTCTGTGTGAGCCTAACACATAAAATATCGTATCCGAAAGACATATTTTAAAAAGGTCTGGTTTGAAACTGGTTTGAATACAATCACGAAGACTGTTGTCTTCAGAACTCTTCTTGACGACACCGGAAAGAAAAGAAGAACAACAAAAAAGGAGAAGGAGGAAAGGTTCAAGTGAAGGTCACAGTGCAAAATGTGCTCTGGGTGCCGAGGCTGGACACGTTCCAGTGGAGACTAAAATCTTGCGTCAGGTTCAGTCTGGAGCTTCTGGGGACGGATTTGCCCAGCTAGGGACAAGAAAAACACTTCAGTGTCCGTTCCCAAAGTCTGCACTACTTTTGGTCGAGTTTCTCAACATTCTGCCCCAAACAACTGGAACACGCGTCATATTGCAGCACAACGTGGTACTTCTTACAGAGTGCGCCTTCGATTTGTCTCACGGCGTCTTTATCCACACTGTACGCCTTCTCTGACCTGTAAACGACAAACGAGACAAAACAGTCAAGCAGGCTGTAGACAAAATGAGCTTAGAAGCCAAACAGGTTTTTGTTTTTTTTTCTCCCTGGCTAATCTCATTACTCACGCCCTCAACTTTGTCACGGCCGCCAGCCTCCTGAGGGCCGCCAGGACGTTCTTCTGGAGATCGGATGAGAGGGTCTCGTAGGTGTGGAGATGGCCTGCCAACGTAGACCCAGGAGAAAGTCGATATCGGCGGATGAAAAAGCGATTGCGCTCCTTACCTGAGAGGATGAGCTTGGTTGCCAGACTCCTCACAGCGGGTAGGAAGTCTTGCTCCGTGATGACGTGAGCGTCCCGATCACTGAGGAACCTCAACATGACCTAGACGGCAAACGCACCAATCAAAGAACCAGCGTGAGCCGCCGGGGTGGACTCCACCAAAAGTCATCCAACCCATTTCCTCACATTTAACCGCCCTGTTAGAATCACAGAAGGCGAAATGTACCAGGTACGAGTCAACGAAGGGCTTCAGAAGCGAGCGCAGGAAGGACAACACCTCCGCACCGTCTCCCTCGGATGCCGTCACTTCCTGTGAGTCGGTGATGTCGAGGGCACCGCATTTCTTCAGGAGGTAGCACGCCTCCTCAAAATCCTGAAATTCAGATTTTGTCCTTGTTTGTTTGTTTGTTTGTTTGTTTTATATCTATAAGAATGCCTTCTCTCTATTAACTTATTCAGTACCAACCAATTCTGGACCAAGTCTGAAAAGACGTTTAAAAACGTCTTTGGGAGTGAATGAGTTAAATGCAGTAAAATAGAAACTAACCCTTTCATGCACCCTGTAACCTGATAACATGATAAGCTGTCCACTGTAGTAACCGCTGTCCCTCAAAGGGTTAATTAAAGTACATTTTCATGGGGGCTGGTCGGGCACTGACCTTAAAGCGACCAGTATGAACCAGCTCATCTCGAATAAAAATATAATTCTATAATGACGTTCAAATTTGGTTTTTAGCCTGGCCTTGGATGTATCGCTGCTCTATAGAATATGTAAGTCAACACATCAATGAGGAAGATTTTGCTGGATCAAGTGGTTTTTTGTTGCTGTTCTAGATGTTCTGTCTCATTGTTGTCCGAAAGAGTCACTGCTCTGTATTAAATGTAAACTGAGACAATGGTGAAAATTACTAGCTTTGTGAATTTCACACAATTTTGTTGTTGTTGTTGTTGACATATTTTCCCAATCGGAAGACATGTTTTGTTTTGTTTTTTGGTGATGTTCGATTTGGTTCGATCTTGCAAGAATCACTCCTGTGTATGAAATATGAACTTGGAATGGAAAGAGAAGGACATTTCTGAGGGATGAGGTCGGCCACTGCCCCTGACGCTGACGGGCATTATTACATACTTATCAGTTTTATGGACCGCCCCCCCCCCCAAAAAAAAAACAACATAAAAAAAAAACCAGATGACTGATCCATTTACCTTGTCAGCTTTACCAGGAATAAAGATGAATTCATTCCTGAAGATGTCCTGGAGGAAGCAGAAGGATGCATAGACCTCATCTGCGATAACACCAGGGCATCGTTTTAATTGATGTTACCATGGTTACCCAATAGCCACTTATGCACGCTCACCTCTCCGGCCGCTCCGAGAAAGACTCAAGGCCGTGGCCAGCAGGGCCGGCCGGACAAAAAGGTGAATTGACTGGTTGCGGTAGGACGCCATCATCAACATGGACGCCGCCATCTTGGCTACGCTGTCCTCTGTGCTGATTGGCTGGCGGCCCGCCACCTCTTCCACTTCCTCTACGACCAGGAAGACACGTTGTGCCTTGAGGCGAAGCGAGGGGTAATGGAGAGCCACGGCTGACGAAATCACCTCCAAATTGGGGACATGTTCTGGTGTGTGACATATGGCAACAACTAATCCAGAGGTGACAAAAGTAATACATGACATTTCTATTCTTGTACTCCACACATTTTTTTCATCCCTAAAACACACACCCCAAAAAAATGTGAGCGCCAAAACTGTTTAGGCGGTCATGGGACACACTGCAGTTGACGACAAATCATTCTCGCAGCCTTCAATTTCGTTTACGCAACATCATGGATGAGGTTGGAAAAAGGAAGGAGCCTGTTTTGAGTAAGGAAAGTTCCGATCTGGTTTTAAATGTAGCAAGTCAACTAAAATGTCAGCCAAAAATAAATCGGCAAGTACAGAGTCATGTACTTAAAAGTAACAAGGTACTCGGTTACTTCCCGCTTTTGAACTGATGGGAGATGACATTAGATGCTTGAGAAGGTCCCTCTTGGGATCAGTGCGGTAATCCCAGACAACATCCCCGTAAATGAGTGTGAATGCTTGTGCCAACTCCCATTCACCTAATCTGTCTGATCTCGCTCAAAGCTGCAAAGTGTCTACAACTCAACCCTCCTTTTTTAAGACATGAACATTATACAGCACAGTGCCCTAGTGGTTCGCACGTCCGCCTCACAGTTCTAAGGTTTACGGTTTGAATCCAACCTGCCTTCGTGGAGTTTGTATGGCTGACATTTTGAATACAGGGATTACTAATTGATATCCCACCACCACCAAAAAGATTTTAAAATTCTCAATTCATGCCACAAAATGGCACTAACTGTGTGTGTGTGTGTGTGTGTGTGTGTGTTCAGGCAATAAGGTGCGATACTGTTTGGCTGATTGGAACACGTGTGTTAGTTCTTAAGAAGAGTTTGAACAATACATTTACAATCTCTCATTTGGACCCACCAGGCCAGTTGAGACGCGCCCCAAAGTTCAGCGCCAACCGCTTCAACCAGAGCGTCCTCTCGACGAGGCATGACCAAGGCAGGCCCGTTTGCGTCAGGACCGAGAGCGGCCACTGCAGCAGAAGGCAAGCCATGAGGGACCACGGGCTGCTGAAGGAACCCCGTTCTTGGATTCGAACTATCAGATGAGCCAGCCGGTTCAAACAAACCAGCTTCTCCCCTGAGGGCATTTCAAGAGCGTCACTGTGGAAACATGACAAATGAGAAAATGGTGAGTATTGAACTTGTAAAGGAGGAAAATGTCATCCTTGCATCTCCTGTCTGACTAATTTGCAGGAAAAAAATAGGGCACCTGCCCCACTGTATACACACACTCAGGTCATAAGCACTACACTATACTTAATTTGAAACTATATCAAATGCGTAAATTGGACAGAAATTGTGACCAAAAAAAAAATTCCCCACCAGACTATCTTATGGATCAAGTGGAGCACTGTCCCACTTACATAAGTGAATCACTTTGTGGGTTTCATTTCTACTCAATGTGTGTCAAGGCCATCGGCAGCCTGTGTATGAATGTGTTTATTGCGTTTGATTTTGTAGCTTTGTGAAACATTGAAACCATTCGTACCGTATTTTCCGAACTAAAAGGCACACCTAAAAGCCTTCCATTTTCTTAAATCTTATTATTTATCTTATCTTATTTATTATTTATTTATTTATTATTTATCTTATTATTATCTTAATCTTAATCTTAATCTTAAACGCTCACAACACGCCTTAAAATCCGATGCGCCTTGTGTATGGTCATTACGGTAATATTTCAACCGCAAAATAGCTCCTTGCTCGAGACATGCTGTTCAAACTTAAGGCGATCGGTTACACCAGTGGTCACCAAACTACGGCAAGCGGGCCGGATCCGGCCCGCCTCCACATTTGGTCCGGCCCCCCTGAACAATACCAGAGAGTCTTTTGATTTATTTTTCATCTATGTATATTTGTATTTTATCATAAAATTTGGCTTTTGCAATAAAATATTCCTTAGTTATGAACTATTTTCATGATTAACTATTAGCTAGTAACAATTTCATAAACACATACAGTATAACGTGACATTTGTTCCATCCTTCTGCGGTCTGTGCCGTTATCTGGCAACCCCAGAAAAAAAAATCCTAAACCCGTCCCTCTCAAAGAGAACGTAATCATGGCGAAAAGGTGAGGTAAGAGAAAAAAAATTATTCAGAATACAGGGAATTTAACCCAAAATGGAGAAACGATTTTTTTTTCAATGCAAAGAAAAGATTGTCTGTCTCATCTGTCGGTGGCGGTATTCAAAGAATACAATCTGCGGAGACACTATGAATCCCGTCACAACAACAAGTACGATTTTTTGCATGGGCAAATGAGAGCAGACAAACTGTCAACGCTAAAAAGAGGAACGTTAGCTCAGCAAAATACATTTGTACGCCAAGCTCAGCTGAACCAGCCATCTGTTTGGGCTAGCTTTCGGTTTGCTCAACTGATAGCAAGCAGCGGTAAGGAGAGTTTGTCAAGAAATGCATGAATGCTGTCGCAGAGGTGGTGTGTCCCGAGAAGAAAGACGTCTTTAATACCGCGAGTGTATCAAAAAAAGTTATTTGATTTTGTGTGGGTTTCTGGAAAGCAATACATTTTTACATCTAGGTACTCTTGCAGTCACACTTTTGCTGTTCCAAACTGACCCCGGCCCCCCCATCAGAGAAGCGAAAAGTTATGTGGCCCTCACAGGAAAAAGTTTGGGGATCACTGGGTTACACAGTTGAACACGGAAATAGAGCAGCGGCAAGAGAGTTCAACGTTAACGAGTCAATTTTATAACTTGCTGTTGGTTAAGTGAACTGGGTCGCTGCTTTATTAAATAAGTTTTACTGACATCTGATCGGTCTGTTGGTGTTAACTTCGCTCCATCTAGTGGATGCATTGTAGATTGCGTCTTATAATGCAGTGCACCCAATGTATGAAAAAAATTACAAAATAGGCTATTCATTGAAGGTGCGCCTCATAATCCAATGCACCTTTTAGTGTGGAAAATACGGTATTGTGAAATGTCAGCATGACTCACATGGATATGAGCGGCTCGATCTTCCCTTGACAAAGTTGTCTGGCTGACATGGGCCGACCAAAATTGACATACATGCAGCCGTAATCCTCACGTAGGACCCTGGCGGCCTTCAGCAGACCCTGCGGAACGAGAACATGACCTCAGGTTACTTTCTCGTGACGGACCGCATATGACCGGCGCCTAAGGGAACCCGATGAACGTGACGGACCACGGTGCTCTCTTTGGGCTTGGGAATGCCCAGGAGCTCGCGGGCGAGCAGAGATTCTTCGAGAAGTCGGTCATAGCTCAAGCTGATCGGAACCAATGTGACGTTGTCAATCTCGCCTTTAAAATAGGGATCCAGCACCATCTGCAACATACCTGCGCCATCACGCACACACACACACACACACACACACACACACACACACACACGCACACACACACACACACACACACACACACACACACGCACACACACACACACACACACACACACACACACACACACACACACACACACACACGCAATTATGATCTCATTGTGCAACATTGATTTGATATCACTCACCTAACTTGGGTGTCAAGGATTTTAGTGAACGACTCCGGAAGCCTTCGATGTAAAATTCCACCGGCGCAAATCCTGTCTATGGAAAACACATGAATTAAGTTGAGTAGATTTTCCACACACTCACTGGTTATAACAGAAACATGTCCTACCCTGACCAGGGTTTTCACATATTCTGACAGCACTTCACAGTACAGCCTGTTGGAGGCGATGTCGCGTCGGATGTAGAACGCGCCGCAGCGACGCAGCATCTCGCCCATGAACTTCATCCCTGCCAGAGCTTCACATCCCAGAAGGCAAAAAACCCCAGCTATGGTCAGTCTCTACTTGGATGTTTATATCACAGCGGCTGTTTTCCATGAAGAGCATTAGGTTTGTCTTTTTTTTTTTCAAGCACATTCGATTTTTGCGGTACAGTGAAACTCCTCTACAATGAAACCTACATGGGTGAAAATACCCCCCGAGTGTGAAAAAATCTTCATGCATGAACACCATTCCCACTTTCCTGCCCCCCATACAATGAAAAAAACCCTGTTGCGTTATACAAAACAGCGACCTCTACTGCTTCGTTCGGAAACGGCAACAGTAACCACCACACCGGTTTACACATGCGGAGAAGTCCAGGAAGTATTTGTTATTGTTAGTTTCAGACGCAGCAAGAACGTTGCATTGCTAAAATGGCTACAAAACGGACCTTTGGATGTCAAGCAGCTAAGACAAGAGCTCTGACATTGGAAGAGAGGGTTTGTTTGTTTGTTTGTTTGTTTATTGAACACAAGAACATATACAGTAATAAATTGGCAGAAAGTATGGTAAGTAAAATAGTAAAAGGAAAGAGAAATCAGTCATCATTCAACACAATTATTATGTTCAAGGGAGTAGGAAGAAGTAAAGAACTTTATCTAGGCCTACTCCGTGTTATGTGTTTATATATAAATAGATAATTTTTATATCAATCAGAAAAGAAAGAAAGAAAGAAAGAAAGAAACAAAAGAAAGAAGGAAGAAGTCTCCATAAAGGCTCATGCTTTTACCCTTAACCGTGGTATACTTTTGGTTTGTATCGGGATTTTATACATACACACCCTGGCACTCTTGTGTCAATTTTCTCGTGTATTCATAATGGATATTGCAGTACCTTTCTCTATTTATCAACTTAATTCAGATTTATTATTATATTTAATTAATGTTTAGAATTTATGACCTGATTGATGTAGGTTGTTTGTACTATTTTTTTGAATTAGTTATTGAACTCAGCAAGCGATTTACTCATTTTCAGGTCCGTTTCGAAGTTATTCCACAGATTAACACCTTTGACAGATACACTTGTTTGCTTGATGTTTGTTTTTGTTTTGAGTTTTTTGAATAAGTTGGTACCGCTTAAAAGTTAAAAGTGATCAAAATAAAAGACAGAGGAAGCAAAATAAAAGACATTATCCAAGAAATTGATGTAAGTGAAAAAGTGAATGCTGATCATAAATTTCGCAATTTCTTTCCCTTTTTTCTTTCTACACTGACTATATGAAGTGTCAAATAAGTGAATGCTCATACTTATGCACTATTGAAATAAAAATAAAGAGTACACATACGTTTGTGTGTGCGTGTACACATACGGTTGTGCGTGTGTGTACATCAAATTTTCTACAGTGAAAAATCCCCTGCTGTGAAAAATTTCTTGCTGCAAACAGGATTTCGTTGTAGAGGAGTTTCACTGTATTTCCTTTTTTTTCATGTTTGACCAATAAAAGCTTGCGCAATACAGACTTTACCATGCGTGGCCATTTAGAGCTATGACGGTGCAGAAAAAAATTCCATCTGTTGCTAACCCTAACCCTTCATTCATAAATATTACTAAATACATTACTTTAATATATATTGTATTATCATGTTCTCATTATTATTAGGAAAATCTGATGTACTGACGAAAAACGAGATTCTGAATCAGTGCAAAAAATACATTAAGAAAATGTACTTGCATCTTTGATTAAAAATGTTGTTGACCACTGTTATTGGATGTAGTGCGGTATTTATGTTGGGCTCTTAACACAAAGCAAAAAAATTGACCATGTGATGGCTCATTACTTGGAAAAACTTGACAGTTTGGGCTATCATAAAACAAGTATTTACTTACCCAGTCCAGAAGCAATGACAGGCAGCGGGATGTCGTAGGTAAACATAATGTAGGAGATGACTAAAAAGTCGGTATAACTCCTGTGGTTGGGCAGCAGGATGACAGGCGTGTCCGATATCACCTGCTGAAGCTACAAATTGCAAAATGTTTCAAAAGAAAGTGTGACATGAAAATGAATTGTAAAAACGCGTCAAATGTAGCAACCGTGTGGAGCGCGTCCATGTTGACGTAGATGTGGGAGTAGATGCGCTTGAGGACTTTGCTGAGCATGAAGCCCATCAAACGCACGAATCCAAGCTGCAGCTTTTGGGACATCTCCTCCAAAATGGCAGCCGCCTGCGCTCTCACTGCTTCCGGTGGTGACCCCGTCTCCATGGCAACCTGGGTAACACGTCGGATTGGAAATCCCGCATTGGTTTCGTTAATTTAACAAAACTGTGGCATTTTTTTAAGGGGTTAGAATGTTTCTGTGTTAATTTGGGGTGCGTGCTCACCTCGACAATTACGCTGCGTACATTGCGGGAGGCCAGCACGGCTGTGTTGAGTTGATCAGCGGAGAAGGGCTTTGCACCTCTGTAGGAATGTGGCCTGAAGGTCCTCAGGGCATGGCTTATGTCACTGCTCTGCCTCCTTGCCTCCAATATGTCCACCATATCCTCTTCATCATCATTATCATCCTCCTGAAGGCCTAGCGGCACATACTTCCATTCCTGACAATCACCACATTACTGTTACTTTCTATTTATTGCATATGGATTTGCTTGTGACCATAAAGTATCTACAAAGAGTCAAGTCTTCAAATGCCCAAATAAATCCGAAAAATGGCAAGCAGGTAAATCAGTTGACCTGTTATCACAAGATCTATTCTATATTATATACAGAGTACTAATTCCTTTTCATCTTATTGTGTAATATATGGGGCAGAAGCCGCAGTTTATTATTTGTGGATTCAGTCCTGATTCTGTTTGAGCAAGCAACTGTAGCAACGTCAAACGTGCCTTCTCCTTACCGTGTTTTTCATCTCTTGATGGTCGTCCAGTGCCTCTCGCCGAACCTAACTCGGTCCCAGTACCAAATCCTCACTTTTGGTTGTTATGGCGTTCAACTCGATTGAAAATCCACACAAACACTCGAAGGGGGCAAAGGTAAAACTTAAACAGTGACACATGCCAGCAGACCTTCCGCATTATGTGAAAGAGGGTCGTATGCTTTCACTTTCGGTTTCAGTTGTTCCTCGTAAAACAGTCTCCTACCCCACCCCCCAACAACAACAAAATCTTTGAATGTTTTATAGACTCATTAATTAAGTCTTATGATTGGTATTTATTTGTCTCCGCGTATTATTATTGTTTGTATTTCAGATCGTATTTTTCCGTGACCTCCCTCGTAACTCGAAATCGAGTCCCAAATACAGTACTGTAATTTTATTCCCCATTGAAATGAGTAGAAATGTTTCATTGAAACATACCACTCCAAAATATTACTAAAAGTATGCAGAATAGTGATATAATTAAATAAAATGTAAGTACAGTAAACCGTTATTGTCAATTTGCCTCACTTAGTGATCATCGTGGTGCTCCTTCTGCTGTACACGCCGTAGCCACCTGGGGGCAGTATAAGAATTATACAAGATGATAGTATAGTACAGTTACAGTACTGTACAGGTGCACTGAGGCAAGAGACGTCACATCCCGTCAGGAGTAATGAATACAAATAAAAGGTAATAAAATAATTACCTTTTATTTGTTATATTTTTAGTCTTTGCTATTTCTGTGCAAATATCTGTAAGGCTTATAACAACACCATACAGAAGCCCGTCAATGGAACTTCCAATTATGTGTTAGCTTTATCTGAAGAAATACACTGAATACGCTTCTGTTCCAAGTAACCAACGTCATTTATTTGACTTTGTTTAACTTTTAAACAGTGAGGATAGGGCAGTTTACACAATGTATGTTTTTTTTTACAAATTTCAAGCTCTTTCATAGAAAGAATAATGAATATTTTGAAGCATATTAAAGTACTGTATATACATACACATCATCTGTGATTATAGGTGATAGATAATATGATAAACAGTTGGTTTTACTTTGACAGTCCATCATAAGAAATACTGTCAAATTCTCTTTGTAACTTCTTTCACATGACATTTGATAGCAATTACAGGCAAATAAATTTTGACATATCATTTAAATCCTAGGTGAGGAATAGACGCATTAAAATGAAAATAACAACATATTTGTGCAGTAAAATGCATTGAATACCAAAGAAATGACAAAGATGTTCATATTTTTAAGAACTTGCTTTCTATGCACAATACATTCTCAAATTTTTCCAACGCGTGTCCAAAAACAAGCTGCTCTGCTTCACATTATCCTGATATTAGTCAGCCAAAGAAATTCTATTGAGTAGAGGGAGTCAACATTTGAACTCTTGGAACACTCAAGAGTCACATGAGGGGGAGAAATGGTTAATTAGGCCCAATTTGGGCATTTTCACGTCGAGCTGTACTCAATTTTCTTACCAGTGGTTAAGACATTATTGGCTGTGGTAAGTTATTTTTAGGGGAAAATAATTAATTATATGCAGTCGCTGCACATTGACTACTCAACATTGTAGTAAAATGTCATTTCTTCAATGTTGTCCCTATAAATAAAGGTATCATAAAACAGTTACAGAAAATTGAGGAGTGTGCACACTTTTGTGAGGTACACTAGTTGGGTTTCTGGACTGCCTGCCCAGCCATCAAGTGTGAAATGAGCTCAATTCAACTCTTCTTGTGAATTTCTCCCACTTGTGACATCACAATATGGCTAATTCACATATCTGGTGTCAATGTTGATTTAAATGTCAATTTTAGCCAGTGGAGTGCCTGAACAAAACCCACGCAGGCATGGGGAGAACATACAAATTCCACACAGGAAGCCCGGAGCCAGAATCGAACCTTACACCTCTGCACTGTGAGGCGGACGTGCTAACCAGTTGTCCACCATGCCGCCTGCCTTTTATATATGTTTTATTTTCTTTTTACATTTAACATTTTGTTAATACTAGCGCCACTTTTGGCATACTAGTATGCAATTACACCTTACATGGAAACCACTGTGCTGCATGAAAAACATTGCTGGGACTAAATTGTATGCATGCCTCACACACCAGCAATCTCCTGGAGCAGACTACTAGCCCCGACATGTGCAGCAGTAGTCTTGCCACATGTCGTCGTGCAGAAAGGTCATACAGGAGTGTAAAAATGTCATTAGTAAGACATGGATGTGGACACAATGGAGGTTATGCAGTATATGCCCTGTGATGGACTGGTAACCAGGGTCTAGCCTGCTTTCCCTGCCCAAAGTTAGCTAGAATAGACTCCAGCTTTTTGACAAATCCTAAAAGTAGGCACTATCGAAAAGGGATGGACCGTTCTATAATGTACAACTAACTACTAATGTGTGTGCATGTGAGTAAGAAAATAAAGGTACAGTATATATTTGGCACCAAGTTTAGCTCCTCTACTAAAAATAAAGGCTCACTTCAAATCAATAAGCTGCCTTGAATAAATTATTCAGTCACAAAGTGCATTTCAATGCATTGTGCTTGCTAAAAAAGTCCAAGAAGGTACCATTTGGTGCATTCTGTGTGACCACCACCACCACGACTACGGGTCAGCTGCTGAGGATAGGAGTGCAGGGGGGTGTGGTTCCCTGCCGGTCCACCAGGGGAAGCTGCTCCCTCCAGTAGGTGAAGTTGCTGTAGGTGTCAGAGCAGGGCAAGTCCGAGGATGAGGCTCTCATGTTAAGGGGGAAAACGTGATCCACCACCTCCCCGAGGCGCACGTACCTGCAAGGGGACAACACAGTCACATTAATAGTTATTTGAAAAAATAATCAGGATTTACCTGATGGAAAGCAGACCCACGATGAGATGTTGGTCTTTGCGTGCTCCTGCACCAGCTCCCCTTTGGGGTTCACCGTGAAAATCCTGTTCAGTGGCACCCCGACTTCTTTGTAGGAAAAGACATCCTGTCAATCCAAATGGAGACCAAGGGTTCATAAGATGCTATCAATTTTAAGACACTGCTGTACTGTTCTGAGTTTAGAGGGGACATTTTGATCCTTGGATTCTTTTCGTAGATCCAGTGCTTGAATTACGACAGAACATTATGTCCTGTGGCGCTTGTAAGATACAAACATGGGGAACTCTGCTTTGAAAGTGAGTGAGTTTATACATGTACACCTCCTGGAGTGACTCCATCTTATCTGCGACACTTCCATAAAAATGGAGTCTAAATTCTACCCAACGGGTGCGATCGTGTGTATATTTACCGTGGGTCTGTTGCCAAAGGCTGCATAGAAAGGTTGCGTGTTGGGGTAGAAGAGGCTCCTGATATCACTTAGACATTCCACCTTGAACTTCTCCGGCTTTTTCTCGATCACTTCCCTGGCAACGTACGTACATGCGGAAAGCTGTTTGAGTGTTTATTTGTACGAGGAGCACGCAGTTTTGTCACACTAGTAACACTGAAATGTCCTAATTGGGCGGGGGTCGGCAACACGCGGCACCAGAGCGGCATGCGGCTCTTTAGCGACATCTAGTGGCCCCCTGGAGCTTTATAAAAATGTTTGAAAGTGGAAAAAGAGTTTGATAGTAGGCTAATATAGCTCAAATAGATATAGATACATGTTGCAGCTCCGAAAAAGGAGAGCTGTGGTGTTGTTTTTTTTAAAAAGTACACTTTATTTATGCTTCTAACAGTCTTGACAAACACAGACATGTCTGCGTCCGACTCCGTGCCTTCTCTCTTCTCGTTCGACTCGAGAGGCATTCAAAGACTGCCTCAGAAAAACGGAAATTAATGATCACTTCATTGACACTAAGAAAAGCGAAAATAATACGCCAAAACAAAAAAATCAAGCGAGGAAATTACAAAATAAATTCTATGGGGGCGTTTGTGAACACACAACAAAGGAATGAAAAACAAACAATTCTGAGACAGTCCAGTCTCCTACATACATACAGCATGTGTTTCCTTCATTGTAAGTTTTATAGAAGGCTTTTATTTTTTTGCGGCTCCAGACAGATTCGTTTTTTGTTTTTTTGTCCTATATGGATGGTTCTTTCAACATTTTGGGTTGCCGACCCCTGTATTAGTAAATACATGCAAGGTGCTCTTCGTACCTGTGCAGAGCGGAAAAGAGGCTGCTGGGGCTGAGCAGGACGGGCCCCATGGGGAGCATGGTGCCCCTCTCGTTGACCCAGTGCAGGTATCCCCGCGTCATGTCCGCCATGCCGATAGCTCGGGCCGAACAGTACAAGAGTTTGTAGCCATTCCTGATGCGGGACCAGACAAGAGAGAATGTTAGAGCAGCAATTTTTATCATACGGTGCCAAAATGTCAGAGCATCAATGTGAGAATGCTTACTGGCTGACTTTATGGTAGAGCTGTGCAATCCCCTGGTGAGTCCAGTCTTTTCCCAAGGTGGGCAGGATGTGTCCCAGTGTGTCCGATCTGCAATCCAACATCGATTTACCTTCAAAACTCGGTCTCCACACACACACACACACACACACACACACACACACACACACACACACACACGCGCGCGCGCACACACCTTGTGATGGTTCCATCAATGTCAGAAATGATGATCTTGTCGTCCCAGTTCCAGAGGTAGATGGTTCCCTGGCAGCGACACGTTCCCTGGTACTGAGTGGTCACGCTGAACACCACGTCGTTGGCGCCATCCTGCAGCTGCAGCGACACCTGCATTGACAGGACACACAGATATACTGTTTATACTGTTCAGATTACATATTATGTCTTTTTATACAGTGTAGCTGCTATCTTTTCTCAGGTGTGTGAATTTAATGCACAGCATGTTTGCACTTTACACTGAGGATTGAGAGGAAGAAATTTAATCTATGCTGCATGTCAAACATAAAGCATATTTGACAATAAAGATGACCTTGACCTTAACCTTGAAATGTGGACGTGTAAGGGACACAACGAAGGGCAGTAGCTCTCCAACATTTTACGATATGAACCAGCCCCAACTACATTCGCAACACTACCATGCGCTGCCGGCAACAACTTCAAAATAAAAGCGTAGCAAATCTACAACATTGAGAAAGGAAAAAAAAAAAAAAGATTGATTGAAAATTAAAAAAGGGCGCTAAAGACGGATCGTAATCTTGCGGCGAACACGGTATGGTTTTATGAGTAAACATCTCACCAGCTGCTCCGAAGTGAGTCTGAGCGTCTTCTTGTATGACACGCCTCCCACGGCCACTCCGGCCTCTGACTGAATGCTGGCTGAGGTCTGTTTGGCCACCCTGTGATCTTCATCGCTGGACGATGACTCTTCTTTTTGCCGGCTAGACAACGGCCCAACTTCGGCCGAGCCGCAGGCCCCGCGTTCCGAGACGGAATCCTAGCAAAAGGGAGACACTCGGACGTTTATGTGACCAAATGCTACAAGAGATGATCCCCTGTGAAAAAATTACTACTACTTCTGAGAGTAGTTGTGCAAATCTTCTTATTTATTCTTGATGCACAAATTTTGTAATTCTTTACATTTTTTATGAATATATCTATCTATCTTTATATGTAAGAGAGAGAGACAGAGAAAGAGAGAGAGACAGCGAGGGACAGCGAGAGAGAGAGAGAGAGAGAGAGAGAGAGTACAATCTTACAGAGTGCTATATTCCTAAAAAAGGACATAATTTTCTGGGGGGAGGGAGGCTAGAACGGATTAATTGCATTTCAATTCACTTCAATGGGGAAAGATGATTTGAGATACAAATGCTTTGCATTACTAGAGCGGAACAAATTAAACTGTACTGCAGCACTACTATGCGAACGTACCGATTTGCTGTTGCGGCCTCTCCAGGAGAACCACCACCTCCCTCCTTTCTTGGGCATCTTCTCCTTCATGATGTTTTCCAGTGCGGCCTGGAGTGGATCACGAGAAACACAAAACAGCAGGGGGGAAAACAAAAAAAAAATCCACTTAGACAACAAAAGCAGAGCAAAAAGAAAAATCCTAATAGTGGTGACAAATAATGATGCTGAAAATGAAGTTACAAAGCTGTAGCCCAGCAGATCGGCGACACGGCACAGAAGGAACTGGAAGGCGGAGTAAATAATAGACAGGCATGTGTACTAACGGATAAATGTGGTTGTAAACGAACAGGGAGGAGGGACAGAAGGAAGAGTTGACGTAAGGTAACCTTCAACTTGTACATTATGTGCCAGTAACGTACGAGCAAGAAACAAATTGAGCTCATGCGAACGGACGCAAGTGCGTCATTTGTAGTGAGTGTGTCTGTGAGACGTGTCCTACCTTTGGCAGTGGCTTGTGAAATGCCTGCATCGCCAGCATGATGGGGGCAGCAGTGCTCCAGTTATAGTATCTGAGCAAGGAAAGCGCAGGTGTATTTATATCCGTTCAGAAAAAAAAACAACCTCAGCTCATGACAGTTGAACACTCTCCCTGGCCGCTTCATTAGGTACACCTGCAGAGCTTTTTGAGATCCGATACAAAAGTGGTTTTCTAAAGTGTTGGTCCTACACATGAGGTCATGCGTGGACAGGTCGCCAGCCAATATCAGGGGGTACATCCAGACCAATGAACTCACCCCACCCTAATGCAGAGTTAGAGGAAACCTCATGAAGCAAGTTTCAATCATTCGATTTTGATTCAACGAGTCTGTTATTGACAACCAGATTTACAACAGGCCAGGCTTGCCCTCTGGATGATTAGAGATGCAACTAGCACGACAAGGAATTTGCTCATGAAATACATAGTACATGGCTTCGCACTTTCCTATCATGCTGACTTAGTAGTACTCTGTGTTCCATTCCGGGTCGTAGTTACGCAACATGTGTTTTGGTGACTCAAATTAGATATCAGCAGGTTCCAGGGTATTCTCTATTCAGGCTTCTGTACTCTAGAATGCCCAACCTGCAAAAATTAGTGCAGCTACCCCTGTTGGAATGTTAAAATCTGTATTTAAGACTTAAGTGAATTTTTAAACTCTTGCATTTTGTTAAACCATACCTTTACGCAAACAATGACATTGGGATTTTGGCTTGTTTTACTGCCACTTCCCCACCCCCCTCCTCTCCAGTAACTTGAGTGGACTGTGATTTAATTTCCCATATTCCGCGTCTTACTTGGAGCCGATTTTCACCACCAGGTTGGGGTCATCGATGACCGACGGGTTCTGAACAAACTGCTGGTACGAGATGATCTTGGCATGGAACTGCTCTGTGAGCGTAAACACGGAAGTGGACAGTTAGTTGGTTTGTGGCGTCTGAGGCCATCCTGCGTGAGCCTCCTTACCTTTGCCGATCTCCTTGTTGTCGGTGAGGCCGCCGCAAAGCGAGATGGCGATGGAGGGCAAGTCGCCCATCGGGTCACTGAAGCCGTCCACGCCGCTGTCTCCCCCGGAGCTCAGCGACTGCGGGGAGAGGCTAGAGCTGCGGGGGATCGGGTCCGACACGCTCCGAACTGTTGCGCCGCTGTCACTGTGACAAGACAAAAAAAAAAAAACTTCGAAATTAATCCGTTAATCCTCCGCAGATAGACCAAGGCCTGCCGTGAACACGTTGAGATTTGAGCCATCGTCTGACGGACGATTTATGCTTTAACTTGACGGTGGAGTGACTCGTGTAGATGCGTAATGTAACAGAACGCACAAGGGTATTTTCTTTGTCCTCTGCAAAGAACTACTAATTTTAATTGATGTACTGAAGAGCTCAGAAATTTTATCTGTACCATACTGCCCCCACTTGCAAAAGCAGACATGCCAGAAAGAGCAGTACAATGTCCACTGAATTGAAGCAGAAATGTGGCAAAAACTGTTCAAGTTCATTACATTCTATTAATTTATTACTGTATCTTTTTATAAAGTATAATATCACATTAATTCACATTAGAAAACACATGACAAACAATTCTGTTGTATTTTTTGGATGACTAAGGAGTGGAAGATAACCACTGTAAAGGGTGGTTTCAGTCTTAGGAAGCACATGCTATACCTCTTTGGGAAATACAAGGCGGCCACTTCAGGCTCCAGTTCTGTGAGATCATCCAAGTAAACTCCATCAGCGCCCAGATGGCGGCTCCTTTTATCTACAAAAACACACATTTTCATTTCAGGCATTCACACTGACTTTTTAATGTCCCGTGCGCAAATAGCTGGGTATCTGAAGTGTGTCCAGTATATCCACCCATCTTGTGTAAAATTAAACAACCAAGTCAATCTATTTCTGAAAATGTGTCATTGAGCGAACTCTTCTGCATTTCTGAGAGACAGACACACACTGTGTGTGTATGTTTATATACAGTATACCGTACATATAAATATACACACACAAAATATATGTGTGTGTGTGTGTGTGTGAATATATATATATATACCCCCAAAAAATATACATGTTCGAATCCACTTACCCTCACAAGGGTCACGTGCTGGAGCCTATCCCAGCTGTCTTTGGACAGCAGGGGGGGTACACCCTGAATTGGTTGCGAGTCAATCGCTGGGCATGCATAGATAAACAACCATTCATGCTCACACTCACACCTAGGGACAGTTTGGAGTGTTCCATTAACCTGCCACGCATGTTTTTGGAATGTGGGAGGAAACTGGAGTACCTGGAGAAAACCCACACAGACATGGGGAGAACATGCAAACTCCACACAGGAAGGCCGGAGCCAGAATCGAACCCTGCATCTCTGAACTGTGACACAGACGTGCGACCACCGTGCCGGCCCAAATGAAACTCATATTTCGTATTACCTTTTTTCTTGGACGGGGAGTCTGTCTTTCCCAAGGGCCGTCCCGTCACGTCCTCCAAGTCTGATGTCACATGGAACGGCGCACCATCCGTCAATGTCACAGAGTCCGTCTCCATCGCCTTGGAGACGGCCGGCTCCTCGCCATGGGCCGGCCGTTCGGACACCTGATGAGGAATGGCTCTGAAATGCGTGCTCTGCGATACCGGGATGGACACGGGACCGATTGCCGGCGGCTCGGCTTTCGTTGAAAGGAAGGATGGCTGGAGAGGAGGTTGGAGGTTACATTACATCCCGAGGACATGAAACATTTACGAGTAGAGGAAAGTGTTAATAATGCTGCTTACAGTGGCAGCCTGTGGCAATTCCCCCCACGGCCAGTGCATGGCTGAATCTTGATTGCCTGCGGTGGACGGCTTCATCATGAGCTCAGAATCACTTTTGGGAGAAGCGGGACATGAGTTTCCAGGGCTGAGAAATCGGGGTGGAAGACGTTACAACACAATAACGCACACATTTTGAATTTAGGTCTGAGCAAATTAGGCACCTCTGGGGGGGACTCCAGTCGCTGTCGGAGCGAGCGTAAACGCTAGATTGTTTGAAAGAAATGTTGGTGGACCCGACTGCCGCTTCCCTGGAAGAGAGCCTGAAACACAAAACATGTACCAGTCAGTAATATAACCGAAACAAAAAAATAAGTTTTGTCAGTAGGTCATGTTGGCTGCTATTTTGCTACCGCTCAAGGGTTCTTGTCAGTCAAAATTCTCAAAAACTTTTACTGGTTATTGCCAAAGTTGGTGCATGGGCTCAGTGCATTTTTTGGATGATGAATTTTTTTTTTTTTTTAAGATGTAATTTAATGATTATGCTTTTATTTTATTTTTTATATTTGATTATGCCAAATATTGTCTCATGTTAGTATTTTTTGTCAATGGTTTTCTATTCAAACCAAAATAATACTAAAAATGTCATCCTAAAAATGAAAAAAAACCACATTTGTTTTCAATTTGCTGCTATTCTGTTCATTGATTTTGCAGGCTGGAATTCACTAAACTGCTCAGGGGGGGACAACACTTTGTGAAGAAGCTCATGTTGGAACGTGCAACCCTCCGACATGCACTCAAAATATGAAACACACGTGTAGCAGCGTTCTGGGTTGTGCAAATTGGAAATATAGGTTGAGACATGTAAACTTTGCAACATTAACGGCACCCAAAATTGCCTTTCACTGGGTCGTCCCCTCTAAAAAATGAGGTCGGACGTGTCGAGTTAAACATTCTCCAGTCTTGTCTTTGATAGCGCTCCAGTCCAAATTTAGACCTCACGCCGATCTTGCACATATCATATTAAATGTGACGATGATGGATGTAAACGTAAATATTTTTGACACGCTTAAACCTTAAAGGGGAACTCAACCCCCAAATTTTCTTTACAACAATATGTTGGATGTGCCCCCGCTGGGAAGGCTGGCCTTACACAAGCTGAATTTCGGAACGGCACGTTGGCCAAGACGCTTCAAGGCTTTGAATTTGGCGGTGTGCTTCGCGAGGAAACGGTCACGTGCAGATGTTTTCCATATGGCTTTCCTCAGTGATGTATTGCTAGCTGACTGAGTCATGTGCACTCATACTTACATGTGGGGCATAGCCCTCGTTTTTACCAAGCATAACAAATTCCATTGTAAAAAAAAACGTATCATACCCCCACTTTTTCACTACGCATGCCAAATACTGCATGCCCTCCATTGTTTACTGCGTGACATTCCACTTATTTTCGTGTGACTGGCTGCCGACGAGCCTCTTTCACACTCTTGTAAACACTGTACAGTGATGTCTTAATCTTAATCTTAATCTTGCTCTCCCCATTGAAAGGAATGGAAATGCCGTGAATCCATTCTGTATTTCACAGCACTCCCGTTTTACGAAAAGGGTCGGAAGCATGGCTCACTTTCCTCTTGCTCACCTGTTGTTCTCCATTTCTTCATCAGAGCTGATGTCAATAGTGAACATGTCCTCGTCCTCCGAGTAGTCGCCGCTCTCCTCCCTCTTCGGGCTGTCTGTCCGGGCTTTCCTCCTCCTCTTCCTTCGTTTTTTCATGATCATCATCGCCGTTGTTCCGGTCTCGCCGCTGCTCCCCGTGGAGCCCAAGGTCTGCACGGGAGGCCCCGAGCTCTTCGCCATCAGCGAGGAGCTCATCAGAACGAGACCGTCCGACATGATGGGAGAGGTGGCCAGGTAAGAAGGAACCACTTCCTAGTGAGATCAATTCATTGCATGCAACCAATCAGAGACAAAAGGCACGACAGACGAGGTGTCATTCATTTCCTGTGCACATGAAGGTTTACCAGCAAAACCTTGAAGCGATGTGATGAGCTATTAGCTTAAGCTAGCTTCAGGAGCTTTGCTGCAACTATGCTGGAATATCAAACTCTGCGGGTGAAAAGATGACCATCTCTTGTTTGCTAATGACTGGATAAAAGATTAGCTTGTAAACAGAAGCAGAGCAAATGCCCCTCAGGAAATTGAAACTACTGTATTCAGAAGCAACGCGGAATTAGCAACATTTTTGCTCAAAAGGCAAGTTTATGAATTCTTTTAGACATTGAATTCATTGTAGATTCCCAAAAATAAAATTTAAAACCATTAATGTTATTGTAACATGACAGAGTCATGCTACCAGTTTATCAACCACGGCTAACATTGGTTTCTTTGCAGTGCTAATGCCAGCTTAGTATTGATAGCGCCGCTGTTTTGTGGAAACAGGAAGTCACAGTCCAGTAAATTGAACGGTAGATTGTTTAATTAAAGGTTATTTACACGTGACAGTTGATCTTTAAAACATTATGAACACAGGACGTCCTCCTATCCCTTGAGACGTGAGTTTAGCATGAAGACAACGGGTTAACTTGACCATCTTTTTATGAGTCTGTCGTCGACTGCTACATTAGCTTTCTCAACTCAACTGTATTTATAGAGCACTTTAAAACAACCATCGCTGAACATATATATATTTCTTGCGCTGCCATACACTTGCCATTTGTCATCAAAAGTTAGAAATCTGGAAATGCTGAGAATTCCATGACAACATCTCAGCATGAAAAAGAAAACTACAAATTGTGGTTTTGCATTTTATCTAGCTTTTGTATGCATATTTATGGCTGTTGGCGTGATGAGCAAAGGTGTTCCTTCTTTTCCTAATGTTTCCGAGTACAATCTGAACTATAAAAAGCAGCTGGAAAAAAAGCAGTTGGCTCCGTGAAAGTAGAGCCCTTTCCAGGAACTTTTACTGTAGCTCCATATTGTGTGTCTATATCTCCTGGCACAAGACAGCAAGTGAGGTCGACGACTGATGATGTCGTGGTGCGTGTAACCGTAGTCACGTTTTTCGAAAGTAAACAACATGGAGAGAGTAGAAGGGGGGAGGGGGGGGGGAACCTCCTACTTTCCTGCTCTGCTTTTCTCAAGCCGGAAACCTAACACTTGTCCGCCTGAAATAAACCACAGTCTTCCCTTGTTGATGACGTTCCTCCGTCTCGGTAGTTTCTAGCTTATTTATGTATTTTGGCAGCACATTCTGTCACGTGCATGGGAAGTCCTCATACACCCCAAAGGGCCGACGCGCACACACAAAAAAAATTCCGCTTTCCAAGAAATCGGTAAACTGCCTCTGCTTTTATGTGTTCCACGAACTTGAGTTGTGACTGGCTTCCAACATTCTCGGAAGACTTTCCATCCCCTTTACACTGAAAACAAATGTACACATGACACGCCGTAGAGAAGAAGGTTGCTCAGAACCAGGCCAAATTTTGAATGATTAAACACAAATCCGTCAAGTGCTCCATACAAAACGAAGAGTGGAAATTGTGAAAAATCAAGCTGTTTTGTCGTCACTCCAGTGCATGTCCGCTGAATGTATGGAATCACCTACCGCTCAACTGTTAACTTGTCAATCAAACACCTCTACAATGCTTTGTCGAGCATTTTTCTTGCGCCTATATACATATCGTAACTACATGTTTGAGCCGCCCAAATATATCCGCTGAAAGCCTCTGGCGGCTTTTCCACGCCGCAACAACGAGGCGCTCGTAAGTCTCCACGCCAGAGCGGAACCCTTGTCGACATGCTGGCTCTCACGTTGCACTTTTTGCTCAGTTATGCTTTCTCGCTCATCGGGTGGGGGAGGGGAGATGGGCGGCACACTTTCAGCCACCCCCCCCAAAAAAAATCTGAAAATGGTGGGAAAATAGTTCAATGCTACACTTCTGCAACTGATCATACTGTTGTCAGCCTTCGCACGTTTTCAGCAAATATCTTCAAATGTGTACAAATCGTTTAGCGGGGGTCATTAAAATCAGGGGATCGCAGAAGATTTATGGCCTTACTGCTCCTTGAGTATAAGTAAACGCTTTCTGGGAAACGGAGGAACGTGGTCCAACTCTAAAAGGAAAAACGGAAATTCCTGGCGGCCGTGCCAAGTCCACATACATATGCGGCGTGACCTGATTTCCCCAAACCGACTATGTGTAAAATATTTGGGACTGCGCGTCAGAGTGTTTGTGATGCAGGCGAGTGTGTTTGAAATTAGTTTGCAGCTTTGACATTTTAACCATTTCTTTCTGCTATTTTGGGGTCGCTAATGCATTTGTGAGGGAGGCAAAGTAGGTAAACAACTCTTACGAGTCTGCGTTGCAGTTTGATACCCCTGCAAACTACAGCCAATTGAAGACCGTAAAAACCTCCTAAGGTCGCCCTTGTGTAGGAGACTGGACTGTTTCAGAATTGTTTGTAATTCATTCCTTTGTTGTGTGTTCACAAACGGCCCCATATAATTTATTTTATGATTTCCTCGCTTGATTTTCAGTTTTGGTGCATTATGTTCGCTTTCCTTAGTGTCATTGAAGTGATCATTAATTTCCGTTTTTCGGAGGCGGTCTTTGAACGCCTCTCGAGTCGAACGACAGAAGAGAAGGCAAAGTAGTCGGACGTAGACGTGTCTGTGTTTTTCGAGACTGTTAAAAGCATAAATAAAGTGTATGTTTTAAAAAACCAACACCGCAGCTCTCCTTTTTTCGGAGCTGCAACACTTGCTCTATTAACTCTTTCATTCCACAAGACGTCTTTTTAAAATTAGGCCCCGCCTACCAAGGACGTACTTGTCTTTGTCACTAAGTCTTTTTTTTGCGCCATAGAGAGGAGGAGGGTCTGATGCAATCAGTGAATGAGAATAAGCCGTTTGCATTGTAATTCATTTTAAAAAGCGACCAGTAGGTGGCAGTGGTGCCTCACGTGCTTGAAATGCATGCTTTTACAAAAAGCTCTTTTTCTCCGTTTTTTGCCCAGGAATCGCCATTTTCATAAAACTTAGCCATTTTGTAATGCCAATTGCTGAAGAATGGAAAAAGATAGAAATATTTTTTTTTTCCTGCTGAAAGAAGAGAGTCCAAAATTTATTTTGGTAGGGTCCACGTTTATATAGCATTAGAACCAAATATTCTGTGGGCCTTGCAAGATCAGTCAAAATCCAGTAAAACTCTGGGATTGACGGGGTTGCTCCAGTGAAAATGGCTGGGATTGAATGAGTTAAATGTCATGCCCTAGTTAAACAAGTCTCATCTTACCTTGACACCTGATATTAAAAAATATCTATAAGGTAGCCATTAGGTTTTTCTGTATAAGTTAGCAAGAAGTAATTGTGTCATCTCGGTCAGTTTTGTTTGTTCCTTTGACTCTGATGCTTTCTTTGTGAAAAGACGGCACAGTTCATGGAGTGAATGGCGGTTGATTCGAGCCTTGTGCTGAGTCAGCATCGCTTGCAGTGAGGGTTACATAGTACAGTGAACAGCAGCCACTCTAATTTCCTGTACCTGGTTATTTTCCATTTCCTGGACAAAGAAGGCCTCCCCGTTGTCTCCGAGCTTCATATGTAGATCCACTGGCTCTCCATTAATCTCCATGTCCACCTGTAAAATATATATATACACATCTGTATTTTAAAACTTCTCGGTGTGTTTTTCTTTGCGTGCCTCATCATTTGCTTACCACTTTCTCTCGCGAGCGGAGGACTCCCATCTTGCCGAAGCGGACGTGGAAGGGCGAGCAGTGCAAGGAGCCGTCGGGCTGCCGCACCACGATGACGTCGATGCAGCCCGACAGCGTGGCCGGGTTGAGGCCTCGGTACAGCTCCTTGACCTGCACCAACACCTGACCCGCCAACTGGCCCACGTAGTTCATGGTGTGACGGGTCTGGTGGGGACAGGCAGAACACAAGCAAAAAAAGGACACATTATACTTTTTTTTTTTTAACAGTTGGAAACATTTACACTGTTTTGCATGATATGTATGTCTCCTTTAAATATAGACAACATCTGAAGAAGCGTGATTGGTCGCACTTGAGGGCGGGAATTCTAAAAATCTCTTCTCAGATACCTTCTGGTTCCAAGGAAATAAGAATGCCTTTGTGTGTGCCCGTCCCTGAAAGTGCGGGAATTTTGTCAAAGCCTTTTCCTGACACCCGAGTTAAAAAAAAGGTCATGTGGTTAAAAAGTGATGTCATACAAACTAATACTGGAGCTGCATCGTGAATAATAAGAAGTGGGAGAAGGACGTTGAATAGTGACAAATACATTTCAGGCATGACTTGACAATATTTTGGGAGTACGTTTATAAACTTTTATTCATCTTTAAAAGTGTTTGATTGGCTTCTTTTGCCCCACAAAATTGCAAGAGGGATTTTATGGACCGTGGAATGGAAAAGGGCCTTCCCCAAAAGTGGTCCCAAAGACTTAAAGGGATGGATTGTATGTAACCATTTTCCATCGTGTTTGTCGTCATTAGGGTGTAGTAGCTGTACCTTTGAGTGTTTATGGCTTCAAAAAGCAGCGACTAGCCTGGTGAGTGACATGGGTGTCAGAGAAGTGAGTGTAATTACAGCATGTCACATTGATTGTTAGCATCTACGATGGCGATATGTTACCTTCTTGACGTTCGAGATAATAACACACAAGCACACGCAAGAAGACAAGAAACGCCACAGAGGAATGCTGAGATTTGAACCCAGAATCATAGAACTGTGAGGCAGATGTGCTAATGCACATCGGATGAAGATGGGTTTCATTTTGTGTGTTGAAAGCTGAGGATGGTGTTGCGCAAGAGCACGACTCCGATTCAGTCACTTCATTTGCCTCGGCCAGCTGAGTTGACAACAATTGATTTTGAACGCAGCACAATGTTTAGTGCAAACTGAAAATTGTTCATCTGCGGACTGCAGCTATTTTTAAAGGCTCGATTCATCCTGGCTTGCCACTCGAGCTCTTTCATTTTTCTGAGAAGCGACAGCGCTTTGACTTTGGAACTGAAAAAATAAGGTATTAACGCCATCGACAACTCCCTTTCCCTCCTCCTCCGCTCTTGAGGGCCAAGTCTTCAATCCAAAGAATATATAATATTGATGCACTCCTGTGTGCTTGGTAGAGTGGGAGTTGTTTTACACAGCTGTGGAGCCTAACAAGCTCCATCTTCCGTTGGCATCACCGCTCCTTGATGACTTATCTCGTCCAAGCTTGGGAACCGGCTGCCGCCCCCCCCCCCTTCAACATTATTCTTCACCGTCTCTCTCAGTGAAACCTTGCAAGGCCACTATTGCTGAATAAATGCTCTGTAGTGATATAGGAGTAAATATGGGATAACTTTATGTACAATTAAGATAAGATAAGATAAGATAAGATAAGATAAGATAAGATAAGAACCCTTTATTCGTCTCGCATGGGAGAAATTCCCAATTCGCAGCAGCAAAGTTATGAAAGGAAGAAGTAGAACAACAAAATATAGGAACTGCTGGAAAGGCAGCCACTCTCGTGGTGCCATCTTGGAGTCAAAATAACAAAAATAGTACAACACAGCACATAGGACACAGACAGTCATGCAATCTTCACCACTTTCCTGCATACACTTTGTCTGAAGCAGTTATAGATGAAATAGGAGAGGATCAAAGTGTCCTTTCACCAGTGGATTATTATTTATTCTAGCATAAAACAAGTGAAGCCAATTGTGCTCATAATACTGAATAGTTGTCGTGAAAATGAAGCAAAGTGATGTCACATGGGAAGTGAAAACAAAAGCAAACCATTTCCTTCATTTTTTTTCATGAATTGGGTTCTGACACTCAAATTGAAAATACATGTTCGAGCATTTATAGTCCTTTCATGTATTTGATATCCATCTTAACTTTAAGGTCCTTGTATTAATACACTCTTTGCCCTCACTACATTTTTTTCCACTATTAGTGTCACTTGTGATCTACTAGTATGCACTAATAGGCACACTCGCTACACTACGACCTCATAAGTGTCTTACATTCAAGTTTGGATGTCCCTGATATCCAGCACTAGATCGATGTACTAATACTGTAGACTCTTTGTCCTCACTAGTAGGAAAGAAAGAGTCCCAAAAGTAGAAAAATGTTACTACTAGTCGCTAAGGAAAACAGTGCACTACTTGACAGCTGATCTGCCACTAGTACATTTTTAGAGCAAAACAAAACAAGAATTATACAAGTCCAATAACTTAACTATAGGGGCCGTAAATGACATTTAGGTGGAAATACAAACATAGTGTCTCTTACCTTCTGATTACGTTGACAAAACGAAACAGATTCCTCAGCGGAGCATTATAAAATAGTCACTTGCCTTCGATCACTGTTCATGATCTATTTTAACGCTACAGGCTGTTGTCATCTCACCGTGATGAAACGTGACCTACATTGATCATGATATGAAGTAGAAATGCAGCAGTGTGTCTTTCGGACAGCTGACGCATCACTTGGCAAACTGGCTGTTTGCTTACCACAGTTTTTGCTCGTACGCTACAGTAGAGGCGCCCGCCCATCGGCCAATCAGCGTGGATCTTTTGCGTTGCTAAAATCACCGCTGAAAGGGCGACAGCGGTGACAGATAATTTCCTGAAGTGTATTTTTAAAGCGATAAAAAGAGCTAGATACGATGACAGATCGCTGGTAGGTAGATAGACAGATGCAAGGGAGATTCACTTAATAAAACTATGAGCAAAATGAACAAAAATGACATTGAAAAATTAAATTGAACTGGCGACTGGAATTACAGCCACTTGCATTGGCGTAAGTAATTTAGTTAAAGGATATAAAATAATGAGCTGCAACATAGGTCATTATATTAAATCAATTATTTGTACAAATGCGATATTCGAGCCAAATGTAAAAATATTCATATCGCCCCCACCACCTGAGCCTCTTTTGACTATGGCGGCAAACCAGCTGACGTCACCGTGCCGGCCTGATGTTATGAGGTGATCCTCTTAGCCAATCACAGCACACCTAGACGCCACAGTTCTTATTTGCGGTTTTTAGCGTCAAATTTAGGCTCCACACCATACCCTCAGGCCCCTTCCTCCTCGCTCTCCTCAGCTCCTCCTTCTGTGAACGTAAACATACTATTTAAATATTTGCATTACTTTTTTTTTTCATTGGCGGGAAGTAATGAACTGTTGAGGTGCCTGTACTGAAGTGCAATTTTCTGTTGACTTTTAACGTACAGTCCCTCCCTATATTTGATGCGTAGTAGTACTTTCTAATGCTTTTATTTCAGTGAAGGAGGCATCTGTACTTTTGCCACATGTAATGCGTAGGCGTGTGTTTGTGTGAATGCAGAGGGCTGACAGCCAACATCCTGTCATTACATCATCTCTTCTTGCCGAATGTGGGTAATTTGTTAATTGTGCATTGCATCATGTCAGGCCTACATTTACGAGCTGTTAAACAGACTCTAATGATGTTTCCGTAATTTGAAGCACGTTTTTTGCAATCTGGGAAGAAAGGTTGTGCCTTGTGACAAGCAAGCGGGGAAATGGGCGGTTAATTTCTTCTTTTTTTATCATCCTTTTAATAGGCACTGAGTTTTTGCAGCTTGTATCAGTGCCGCCACATAGTGACGGTGCCCTTTGAGGACACACAAGACTGACAGCTTTTCTTAGACAGGTTTCAAGGAACGAGATGCCTTGCCAAGAATGAGGCCCGACAACTTGATGTATGACCCGCTCAGTAAACTACAGCAGCATACAGGACGAACAAAAACAATCCAAAGACCATGAATTCGTGACTTGAGTCCGCCACCTCTTGCCTCATTTTCCCCATTTAAAAAGCCTCCTGTTGCCTAAATTGCTTATGTGTGAATTCTGAACCCAAAAATTGACTGGTGGCCTTTCTGCTGACTCACAAGCTGGCACCGCGTTTCTACAAAGCAGTATGCAAATGAGGTGTCACATGATCAAATTGGCCCTGGAGCGGGAGTTCTCGCCCTTTCGCTGACTCAACAGTATCACTGTAGCGTGCAATAATCCTTTTTACAGCGTGGCCTGATTGGGAGGCCGCTGATTGGGCCATGGTGTTGTGGCCTGAGCGTCATATGATGTGACACAAACATTAACATTATGCAAAACACCTTCACAATTTTGCTACATTTAGAGTCATGCATGTTTAGGGAGGAAACAGGGAAAAAAAAAAACAACAACATATGAGCACAGGGAGATGATGCAAACGCACACGGGAAGTCCAAAGTCGAGATTCGGAACCAGAACCTCAGAACTGTGAGGCAGTAGTGCCAACCAATATCCTGCACTGCAAATCCTAACCAATTTTCACGGAGCGCAAAATATTTCGTTTTTGCTAAAATGCTGATGAACCACTGAAACAGATTTACAGAAGGTTCTTGTTATCGATTGACAGAAGTAAATGTGCAAAGTAGTTAACATGTTTATTTACTTATAGATTTGAAATTTTTGTGCACATCACAGATACAAAATAGGTGCGGGTATTATTTTTGTTTGGGTCGCTATCCTCACGTAGCACTGTAGCATCTGTGACTCTGAGAAGTATGAGACTTTAAGTCCTCGATATGGCGAAAGATGACTCCACCCCTATTTCCGTCTGTTTTAGTTCACATTTCAATAAAAGGTGAGAGAAGGACCAAATACAAAAGGCTCGCCATACTTCTTTTGTGTTGTTTTTGTTTTCTTATTTAGACGTAATTAGGAAAAGGAAGCACATGCAAATTCTACTGGGAGCCGAGATGTTACAAAAGATGTAATCCACAAATCGAAAATATAATGGTCATATTTTTCCCGACACACTCCACATTCGACTTCCCAACGCTCGATGTCCACACTGGCGTCTTCTAACATGCTTTTATTACCCAACTCCATGTTTTGTCAGTGGGATAGTGTTCAATGGCCTCTTCCAGCTCTTCACCCTCCTCTGCCGATGTCATGATTCCACCATCGTACTGTATGTATCCACAAATGCGTTTAAGTCCGGTGATCCTCACTCCGTGATGGCCTCAATGAGTCTGAGATCCAAAATGCAAGTGCGACCGACTAAATTTACCTGGGTCCCTCAAGTCAGGGAAACCTGAGACCGGCCCCCGCTTATAGTGAGTCAGACCCGTTGACTTCTTCGGCATTTCAGAAGACGACACTTGCTGTAGTGGCTTCTCAGAATGTTTGATTTGGAGATGTACACAAACACGGAAGAGTCATATAGACCTTCCTGGACCACTGTTCCGTTTTCTTGGGGACACCTGTTGTTGTCTCAGGGGCCGTGTCGTTAACCGCGGCCGCAATGTCATTGACGTCCAACATCAGATCAGATTACCGCCGGCTGAGGTTCAAGACTGCCGGGGTGCCCACTCTGATTACTGTTACGCTCTAGTCACGATTTAACCTTTAACCTTTTGGGATGTACTTGAGTGGCCAGCTGGCAACTTTTTTCCCCCCAGTGGTGATTAACACTGACTCCAAGTGGTTGGAAGACGTCATTGCATGGGAGAGTACAAGTTCCCCCCAGACTTGTTTAAACTTATTTAATGATTGTTCCTGCGTAATATTATACCCTCAAAACAATGTTAAAAAGGACTACCGTTACAAATATTTAAATCCACCTAGTTCAAGACATTTTTTCTTGTGTTCATTCAAACTGACTATATCTATGCTGTTTCCACTTGATTTTTACAATTAAAAACAGATATAAAATCGTGAAATGGCGAAAAAGCGATTTCCAGAACATTTATCGGAAAATAACAATCCAACGGAACACATAACATAAAAGAGTAATACAATCGAAACAACTACTTCAAACGCCCGCCTTATGGTTAGAAGCGGTTACCCTATGATTGCCGATTAATTCAGACGGAGCCACGTTTTTATCCACATATAATTCTTCTGAAAATAGTTATTTGCTATGAACGTATTTTTTTTAAGTTCTCTGTATGACAGCAGCTGTTTCTCCGTGAGTGTCCGCCTTTCCAAGTGTAAGTGAAGGCCCCTCACACCTATGGTTGCGTTCAGTGTTGTCTGTCCTCCTTGGCTTCGCTTTTGTGTCAGGATGCTGCTTGTGATGTTTAAATGTCCTTTCGTCATTTCTGGTTAAACGTGCACGGCATTTAGTGGCTTTAATGTTCCGTGCGGCTAACCGAAAAAGCATCGGCAAAGCGGGGAACGGCTGGTAGGTCATTTTGTTGAGTGGGGTGGGGGGGGGGAGAAAAAAAAGAAAAGAAATTGTTGCTGTCTGACGCTGAAAGCAGCAGCCGGCTAAGGTCGGCTTAGCTAACAGTGCTATCCGGTTAGCATCGTAGCTTCGTCGTTGTCGCGTGTCTTTTGCTTCTTGTCAAAAGACAATAAATGAACGTAAGTGGCATTGGACGAGTGCGATTAGAGCTTAGTTGCGTTTTTAAATGGCAGTCAAGAGTTACAAATGAGCAACTAGTAACTACGAGTGTTATTAGCATCCAAAGCTAATAAGCCAAGTTGATTTTATGGCTGCCAAAACAAAACGCGACAAAACTAGAGGTGGCCTTATAAGCAGAGTTTTTGTCGTAAGTATGTGACACTAATGTTTTAGTGACAATTCTCGGGTAAATTACTTGCTCAGATCGTTTGAGTTATAAAGCCAACTCTAGGAGTAGCGGTAATTTGTCATGATTTTGAGATAATGTCATCAAATTGCTAAATGTGTGTCGTGACAGTCAACTTCCCAAATGGGGACAGATGTCTGTGGGTCCTTGAGCGACTGGCCGCTTGAAAATGGTCCCGTTCGATTGTCAAAACAAGTAGTCCTAAATAGAACACGTCCAGCAAAGGCATTCGCTGCAGGAGAATTACATTTTCGTCCTTGTCCGTCCTGTCAACATACGAAATTCCAGTCGATTTCTGAATTACACTGTCAAAAAAGCACTGTAACAGCGTACAATCATGGTGTTTGTCGCTTGGCCCAACTCACAATTGGATTCATCATTGTACACATATAACTGGTTGAACTTTTAAGATTGACAGCCCTGACTCTTCTCCCATGAGGGAAAAAATCCCTTCTGGCACTTCTCACAGCATGCTACAAATCTGACATAAACAAGGTTGAAGCAAATCTTTTCTTCGAAGCTTCGCAGGGATCGTTTTTCCTCAAGGGCTAATGCTACTGCAGTCGCACCACTCCGTGTAGAAATACATTGGTGTCATGGCGAGACAGGAGAAAGTCAGCGAAAAACAATGTGAAAATTTGGGATCACTTCACTCAAATTAGGCCTGATTGACAGTAAACGTGTACCCCACTTAAAACACAATTGTCTTCTCTTCAGGCACTTTCGCCGGACAATGGACGAGCTGGTCCATGATCTGGTGTCAGCCCTGGAGGAGAGCTCGGAGCAGGCGGCTCGCGGCGGCTTTGGTGACGGCGGAGAACACGCTTTGAACGTGGGCTGCCTGCTAAAGAGACAGGCCCGTAAGCGCCGGGGCCGCAAACGGCGCTCCGACAACCCGCACCCGCCCTGGGAGACGGCCCACCTGAGCGAGGGCTCAGAGTCCAGCGTTGAAGAGCACAAGGTGAGTCCACTCTGCAACACGATTGCAATTATTAAGGATTGACTAAGAGAAATGAACAACAGCTCATATGCTGACATAAACCAATGCCATTGCTGTGCATGTAATTTTCTTTTAAATTTGATTACAAATTGTTTTCTGTCACATAATTCCTCCCGAAGCAGTGATTGCATAATTTTTGCCAAGTGTTGTACAATTTTTGTAGTGATTTTTTTGGACTGTCTCAAATTGAGGTGAGTTAGCCATTTGCCTGTGTCCACCATTACCGCCACCTAGAGGACTAGAGTGGAACAGGATTTTTCAATTACACAAGTCAAGCACAATGTTTAGCCTTGGCTGTGGTCTTCTGAAACTTTTTTTTTTTTAATGCGCAGGACTACCGTGCTGGCACAGGAATTGTGTCCACCGCAAACAACCACACTCGCGACAACAGCGACTCGGACGAGCAGCTGGGCCCCAAACGCCGCACGCCGCAGACATCCGACGCGGGTAGGAGCAAGCGGCCCCTTTGGCCGGACGACCCGGGCGTGCTAGGGTCCGCCGAGGGAACCCGCAGCCTCAGGCGACGACGCAAGGTCAAGCGCATGGCCGTGGATCCCCCCGCCGAACCGGACCCCCCCTCCGCAGTGATGCCGGCCCCACCGTCCGTCCCCAAGGCTCGCGCAGCGGGCGCCGGGCCCAGCCGGCCGAGCCCCGGCGAGGGCCGGGCGGTCATGGAAATCTGTGGCGGCGGCCCGTTGCCGCCGACGGGAAGTAAGAATAGAATGAAGAAGAGGAAGCTGGCCCCCCACAGGCTGGGGGTGGAGGTTGCCGATGAAGGAGTGGTGGTGGAGAGCGAGGAGCCCGTTTCATCTGTGGGGGAAGGATGCAAGGACAAGATGGAGCTGGAGGAGCACAAGGGCTCTGATGAGGAGATGAGCGACAGGTGGTTAGTGTTTGGACTTCCCCCCCCACCCCCCCGTCCTTGTCCCACCCGGAGGCCATTTTGTCACCCTTGCTAAGTCACATGAGTGATTTGAGGAGGTCACAAGTTCATGATGATCATCTTGGTCTGCGCCATATAGACAGAAAGTGCAGTCATGAGAAGACACGCCAAAGTTGTCCAATTAAATAATAGAATGTCAAAAAGTACACGAAATACATTATACAATTGTTGGAATTTCATAAACCCCTCCGTGAGTTGTCACCTTACCGTGGTGGAGGGGTTTGTGTGTCCCAATGATCCTAGGAGCTAAGTTGTCTGGGGCTTTATGCCCCTGGCAGGGTCACCCATGGCAAACAGGTTCTAGGTGAGGGGCCAGACAAAGCACGGCTCAAAGACCCCTTATGATGAGAAAAATATATGGACCAAGGTTTCCCTTGCCCGGACGCGGGTCACCGGGGCCCCCCTCTGGAGCCAGGCCTGGAGGTGGGGCTCGTTGGCAAGCGCCTGGTGGCCGGGCCTACACCCATGGGGCCCGGCCGGGCACAGCCCGAAGAGGCAACGTGGGTCCCCCTTCCCATGGGCTCACCACCCATGAGAGGGGCCAAAGGGGTCGGGTGCAATGTGAGCTGGACGGCAGCCAAAGGCGGGGACCCTGGCGGTCCGATCCTCGGCTGCAGAAGCTAGTTCTTGGGACATGGAATGTCACCTCTCTGGCAGGGAAGGAGCCCCAGCTGGTGTGTGAGGCAGAGAATTTCCGACTGGATATAGTCGGACTTGCCTCCACACACAGCCTGGGTTCTGGTACCAGTTCTCTCGAGAGGGGTTGGACTCTCTTCCACTCTGGAGTTGCTCACGGTGAGAGGCGCAGAGCAGGTGTGGGCATACTCATTGCCCCCCGGCTCAGTGCCTGTACATTGGGGTTCACACCGGTAGACGAGAGGGTTGCCTCCCTCCGCCTTCGGGTGGGTGGACGGGTCCTGACTGTTGTTTGTGCATATGCACCAAACAGCAGCTCAGCATACCCACCCTTTTTGGAGTCCTTGGAGGGTGTGCTGGAGAGTACTCCTGCTGGGGACTCCCTTGTTCTGCTGGGGGACTTCGTTTTGTTATTGGACTTCTGTGCTCGCCACGGATTGTCCATAACGAACACCTTGTTCAAACATAAGGGTGTCCATATGTGCACTTGGCACCAGGACACCCTAGGCCGCAGTTCGATGATCGACTTTGTAGTTGTATCATCGGATTTGCGGCCGCATGTTCTGGACACTCGGGTGAAGAGAGGGGCGGAGCTGTCAACTGATCACCACCTGGTGGTGAGTAGGCTCCGATGGTGGGGGAAGATGCCGGTCCGTCCTGGCAGACCCAAACGTATTGTGAGGGTTTGTTGGGAGCGTCTGGCGGAATCCCCTGTCAGAAGGAGTTTCAACTCCCACCTCCGACAGAGCTTTTCTGTCGGAGGTGACGGGTATCGACTGGCCAAGCGGAACGCAGCTTCGGTGGTCGCCGAGGCAAAAACCCGAGCGTGGGAGGAGTTTGGTGAGGCCATGGAAGCCGACTTCTGGACGGCTTCGAGGAAATTCTGGTCCACCATCCGACGTCTCAGGAGGGGGAAGCAGTGCACCACTAACACTGTGTACAGTGGGGATGGGGCGCTGCTGACTTCGACTCGGGACGTTGTGAACCGGTGGGCAGAGTACTTCGAAGACCTCCTCAACTCCACCAACACGCCTTCCTTGGAGGAAGCAGAGCCTGGGGACTCTGAGGTGGGCTCTCCTATCTCTGTGGTTAAAGTCACCGATGTGGTTAAAAAGCTCCTCGGTGGCAAGGCCCCAGGGGTGGATGAGATCCGCCCGGAGTTCCTCAAGGCTCTGGATGTTGTGGGGCTGTCCTGGTTGACACGCCTCTGCAACATCGCATGGTCAACAGGGAGAGTGCCTCTGGATTGGCAGACCGGGGTGGTAGTCGCTCTTTTTAAAAAGGGGGACCGGAGGGTGTGTTCCAACTACAGAGGGATCACACTCCTCAGCCTCCCTGGTAAGGTCTATTCAGGGGTGCTGGAGAGGAGGGTCCGTCAGGAAGTTGAGCCTCAGATTGAGGAGGAGCAGTGTGGTTTTCGTCCCGGCCGTGGAACAGTGAACCAGCTCTACACACTGAGTAGGGTCCTCGAGGGTATGTGGGAATTCGCCCAACCAGTCTACATGTGTTTTGTGGACTTGGAGAAGGCGTTTGACCGTGTCCCTCGGGGAGTTCTGTGGTGGGTGCTTCGTGGGTATGGGGTACCGAACCCCCTGATACGGGCTGTTCGGTCACTATACCACCGATGTCAGAGTTTGGTTCGCATTGCCGGCAGTAAGTCGGAATCGTTTCCAGTGGGGGTAGGACTCCGCCAAGGCTGCCCTTTGTCGCCGATTCTGTTCATAACCTTTATGGACAGAATTTCTAGGCGCAGCCGAAGCGTTGAGGGGGTCCGTTTTGGGGGCCTCAGTATTGCATCCCTGCTTTTTGCAGATGATGTGGTGCTGTTGGCTCCTTCAAACGGGGCTCTCCAACTCTCACTGGAGCGTTTCGCAGCCGAGTGTGAAGCGGTTGGGATGAAGATCAGCACCTCCAAATCTGAAACCATGGTCCTCAGTCGGAAAAGGGTGGAGTGTCCCCTCCGGGTCGGGGAGGAGATCTTGCCCCAAGTGGAGGAGTTCAAGTATCTTGGGGTCTTGTTCACGAGTGGGGGCAGGAGGGAGCGGGAGATCGACAGGCGGATCGGTGCAGCGTCTGCTGTGATGCGGACGTTGTATCGGTCTGTCGTGGTGAAGAAGGAGCTGAGCCAAAGGGCGAAGCTCTCAATTTACCGGTCGATCTACGTTCCAACCCTCATCTATGGTCACGAACTATGAGTCGTGACCGAAAGAACGAGATCCCGGTTACAAGCGGCCGAAATGAGTTTTCTCCGCAGGGTGTCCGGGCTCTCCCTTAGAGATAAGGTGAGAAGCTCGGTCATCCGGGAGGGGCTCAGAGTCGAGCCGCTTCTCCTCCACATCGAGAGGAGCCAGATGAGGTGCCTTGGGCATCTGATTCGGATGACTCCTGAGCGCCTCCCTGGTGAGGTGTTCCGGGCATGTCCCACCGGGAGGAGACCCCGAGGAAGACCCAGGACACGCTGGAGAGACTATGTCACCCAGCTGGCCTGGGAACGTCTCGGGATCCCCCGGGGAGAGCTGGAAGAAGTAGCTAGGGAGAGGGAAGTCTGGGCTTCCCTGCTAAAGCTGTTGCCCCCGCGACCCGGCCCCGGATAAGCGGTAGATGATGGATGGATGGAATTTCATAAAAAAAGACTATAAAAAGTACATTACCAATATATGGTAACGTTTAAACAAATAAATGTATTTCAATGAGAGAATTTGAATTTTTGAAAGAATAATTTGATACATAACTAAAAATAAAATAACATTGATACAATATTAAAAAAAATGCATACATCCAAAACGTTAACTGAAACGCGACAACAAATTAACCGAAAGAGATTTTTGTTTTCCTCCGCTTTTTGTTTAGAAACCAGTAGTTGTACTAATGTTCTACTGCTGATCACTAATGAACAGAAAAAGCAAGAAGCAATCTTTTTATTCCTGGTGTTAGAAGAGAGCTGGCCGTTTCGTAAGTTCGGTACACGAAACACAATATTGTGTTAATCTTGAACACCGGTCAAAGCCCTCGCCTGAATAAATTAATGACAATCAAAATCCACCATAATCCATCCCACAATGTATTTTTTCTTTTCATCTCCAAAACAAAATGTTGTGTCCTTCTGTACCTGTAGTGAAACTAGCAGCGTGAGTAACAGCAGCGACGGAGGCCTCTACACCAACGACGAAGGCCGGCAAGGTACTTGCACCTCACGGTCATATTTCACTTCACACTGCATTAGCATCAACAAAATAGCATTTCAGGAGACGTTCATATGCAAATGTCACTTGCAGGTGACGACGAGCAGAGCGACTGGTTCTGCGAAGGTGAACCCGGCTCGGGCAGTGTGGGTGCTTGCGGGGTGGCGGGTGTCATCCCGTGGTGGGAGAGCGACGCCTGCGCAGAGGACCTGGACCTGAACGACCCAGTCTTCAGCAACATCCTCACGGGCTCCTTCCCCCTCATGAGCTCCAACACCAGGAGAGGTAGGCACTGATAACCCCACATGTCAGCATAACATACATTTTTCAAAAAAAAAAATCGTACTGGTTGTTTTACCACGTCTGTTAGCTGCACTATGATTGAAGCCTGATACATGATGTCATGTTGCCATTAAAATTTTTGCAACATCAAGAAAATAATGGACCAACTGTCAGCTCAAAAGTTTAAAAACAAAACAAAATAAAAAACATCAAATGGAGCACTCGGAAGGCAGAGTAACGCCAAATGTGGATTTAATTGTGAGAGTCTGTGTTTGATTCTACCAGTAGGGGGCACCAGGGACAAACCAAAGCTAATGTTGAACCATAGCTTGCAGTGCGACAACACCACTGTCATGGATGAAGTAGACTCAAACTCATAACTATCCATCCATCCATTTTCTGATCCATTGATCCTCACAAGGGTTGCGGGGGATGCTGGAGCCTATCCCAGCCGTCTTCGGGACACCCTGAACCGGTTGTCAGCCAATCGAAGGGCACACACAAACAACCATCCACGCTCACACTGGACAATTTAGAGTGTTCAATCAACCTGCCATGCATGTTTTTGGAATGTGGGAGTAAACCAGAGTACCCGGAGAAAAGCCACACCGGCACGGGGAGAACATGCAACTCCACACAGGGAGGCCGGAGCTGGAATTGAACCCGGTACCTCTGCACTGTGAGGTCGACGCACTAACCACTTGTCACCGGGCCGCCCATCTCATAAGTAATGGTGGACCAAATATCAGAGGCGGAAACCATACAGACTTCATGAACTGCAGTCAGGCGGAGACTTCCAGGGCACAAACCACGTTTGAAATGGCCTGGCTGTGCTGATATAAAGATGTGGGAGTTGGTAAATGATGACCTGGCCCTGAGACTCAAGCAACTTCGAGGCACAGTGGAGAAGAAATTGGAAAGAATGGGGGAAATCATCTTTCAGTATGGCATGAAAAGGTCTGCCATGGATTAACTCTAATGACTAATTGGGCATGAGACGCAAGCTCAGGTCTGATCAGCCTGTCGCTGGCCGCCTCCTGTGAAGGTGTGAATTGCCAAAACACTCCATGAGCTAGAGGAGCATGACTGAGGATGTGTCCCGAAATTTCAACTGTCCCATTTTTTTTTCTTCTGATATCATTCGCCAAAAAACAAATCCACCAACTCTCTGATTGTGCTTGCACAAGGATAACAGCGTCTCGTCATGTGTTTTTGGAGCTTCCTGTTAGCACACTGTGCTAAATACGAATACATTGTTATACCCGGCATACAACTAGATTGCAGTGTTTTATTTCAATTTGGAGATGTACTGTATTTATCGTTGCTGCCCATCAGGGTTCCAGGCCCGGCTCAGCCGACTCCACGGGCACCCGAGGCCCTGTAACGACCTGCTGCAGGGCGGCAGCAGTCAGGCCTTCGACAACGGTCACGAGTGAGTTACTCTCCTTTTCAAAATGCGGCTTTGATTCGAAGAGGTGCTCTGATGTCACATCCGCTAAAGTTTTGCCCTCAACAGGCCGTGGTTCAGCTCAAGCTCGAGGAGGGAACATGGGCAGGTGAGTCTTGAGGACACATGCCGCTAGATAGACGCATCGGAGATGAAATAGAAGCCATTTTGCTGCCTCTGAATTTCACACCGAGGCCAATTTGAGAAGGTTACAAGAGCCTTTACTACTTTATACTCGACAAACAAAATGTTTGGCTTTGTCTCCCTTGTTCCATGAATTGATATGCAGTGAAACTCCTCTACAACGAAACCTGGGTGAAAATACCCCCTAGTGTAAAAAAATCTTCATGCACATACGTTTGTGTGTTCGTGTACACATTCGTTTGTGTGTGTGTGTGTACATCTGAGATCAAATTTGCTACAGTGAAAACCCCCCTGTTGTGAAAAATTTCTTGCTGCAAACATGATTTCGTTTTAGAGGAGTTTCACTGTATCATGAAAAAAGGGAACAGTTAAAAGCTTGCATGCAGTGGTCTTCAGTGTAGTTTGGCATTTCTTAAGATTGCCCCCCCCCCCCCCCCCCCCCCCCCGCTTCAGTTACACTGGGACCCTCGGACGGATCGAGGCCATCGTAGGAGCTGCTCGGTAAAAACGGCCAACAGGTGAGGACGTCGCAGTTGTAGCTGATTGCTCATCCGCTTCCTCTTTCCAAAATGTGGCTCTCTTCATCTGTTTTGGCAGACAGACAAGCGGCCACCTGGGCTCTCTGTGCATGGGCGACGTCAAGCGGAGGCGGAAGGCAGCCCCCCTCGGGTCCACGGCTCCCTCAGGTACTTGAATGCGCAACTCACGCCTCATCTTGTCTTTCATATCAGCTGTCCATGAAAAACTAAAAAGTGTATTCTCATTTAGGAGTCAAAAACACAAACAAAAAAGTCTGGTCCGGCGGAGCTTAGTTGAAGCTCCACCGGACCAGACTCGGCTGTCAGTCACAAGAGATGTCGGATAAGCTCATCAGCCACTCTGCCCAACATTTCAAAAGCCAGAGAGTACCAGAGAGTGCCCGAGAGTGCCAGAGCAAATGTGAAAGGTTTTTGGCCGGGACCCGCCCGGAAGTTGGCCCTGGAGAGTGTAAACGAGAGAGCAGCTTAACCCTGCGTGCAAATAAAGCGAGGATTAAAAAGGCATAATGGGTAGACCTCTCGCGACTCGACTTCCAGGAAGAGATGGAGCAAAGTGACCACAATCTCTTCAGGGTGGACACACTTTCCTCTTAGTGTCACAATTTGTTGTACATTTCCTCCTTTGTTGTCGCTAATAAGATCACGTATGAATGTTTAGTGTGCGCAGTGAAATATAATTTATATCACAAATGAATTCAACTCTTCTGTTTTCTTTTGATTTTTAGAATTTTGAGCTACCTCTCCATGTTCTCACATTGAACATGAAAATGTGAATTTCTTGACTCTGTTACATTCCAGCCAGAGAGCAGATCCACCGTTAATCATACTGTTGTGTCCGCTCGCCATCCCCTTCGTTTCAGCTGTGGTGGGCGAGAGCGCGCTGCCTATTCCTGACACCAACCTGGGCAACCGCATGTTGCAGAGCATGGGATGGACTCCGGGTGTGGGCCTGGGTCCCGAGGGGCGGGGCATCACTGAGCCCATCCGGGCCCTTCAGAGACCGAAAGGCACGCGGTTGGGTTTCATCTGATCGCCGACGAGCCAACTCGTGTGACATCAAAGCTGCGGGGGGGGGGGGGATATCTGCGTGACGAAGACTTGATTTCCCCATATTGGGGAGATGGAAGTGACCCGAAGCCAAGACTGAGATCTTACGACCTTTTCTGCCTCATCAACCAAGCGTTCAGGCCACCAGAAAAGTTGAGCCACTGATGAACGCCAGCTTGGACTGCGCAGGTCAGTGAAATTGTTGAGCGCAATCTGGAGCATACGTCAAGATTTCTCATAGTGTCATGAGGTGAAGTTATAACGTGTGGATGGATGCACATCACTCCGTGTTGTCTTCATCTTGAGGAAAAAAAAAACATCTGCGTGTTTGTTTTGCTCTTCAAGGTAACGTATGTTCAGCTCTTTGGGACAAATTTAAACGATTTAATTTTTTTACCGTATTTTCACGACAATATGGTGCACTGTCTTAAAAGGCACGGTGTCAGTTATGGGTGCGCTTTCTGTTTTTAATTCATACACAAGACACACTGCATTATTGTACGGAGGCCTGGTAAAATGTATGCTAGCTTCCAAAAAAGCTGCTAGCATGCACGCACGCTAGCGTATGTTTTTAAAAAGGCAACGGGAGCAAAACTGAATTCGGTGGTAATTTATTTATTTCACAATGTGTTCACACTATTTTTGGATCGATCCTCATTCACAAGTCCATCTAAGGGACGGGCTAAGGCATGGAAACAACTTTCTGCCCATTATCATGGCACCCAAGATCAACAGTAAATGCAGACTTCTTTGTGTATCTCTACCGTGCCACTCCCCTTCTTTTCGACAGTGTGGTTCACCTAGTTGTCGAAATGAGCGGCACCTCGTCCATGTTGGTGATGTGGTTGAGCTGGATGGGTTTGTCTGCAATCTTTTTACGGCAGCAGGAAAGGAAGGTGGCCAGCTTTTCCTTTGTAGTCTGCCAGAAGTTACCACGCCACAGTCGTCCTTGTCCAGATGGATAGTTGGCGCCGTTTCATAAAACCAAAGCACCGAGATGGACCTCCTTGAAAATGTTGGATTTTCATTTCTTCTCCAAGCGTTTTTGCCCTCAGTCGAATGGTGACTGTAGAGACGGTTCTCCCGGCTGTTCTTTGGGACTGTGAAGCCATTGTTCGAGTTGGTGTTCCAGCTCGGGACACCTTGCCTTGTTTCCGCGGGGACTCAGCTTTGTCTCCTGCTTCTTCTACTTGCGAAGCATGGATTCGTCTATCTTAAATTCTCTCGCGGCTGTTTAACTCATTCACTCCCAAAGACGTTTTTAAACGTCTTTTCAGACTTGGTCTAGAATTGGCTGGTACTGAATGAGTTAATTGCCATGTTCCTCTGCGTAACTGATCCCTTGAAGTTTAAGATAAGAAAACTTGTATTAGTCTCGCAATGGAGAAATTCCCAATTCACGGCAGCAAAGTTATGAAAGGAAGTAGAAGAACAAAATATAGGAGCTGCTGGAAAGGCAGCCACTCTCGCGGCGGTCGTGCAAATTTGAACTGTTCTTCGTAGGCGTGTCTCTTCAAAGGTGCCGGGGGGTCCGATTATAGCCACCTACTAGTGGGCGTGCCTTGAGCATCCTCTTTCACGCCCATCCTTCCCATTTAACATCCGCATGCCATCTTCCGTTACGTCCGCCTTTCCTTTCACACCGCCACCGTCACACCGCAACATTCACAGATTTTAGAACTCAGTGGATAAATTGGGCGCCCCCGCGTTATTAGCCGCCCCGTCCATTCAAGTGCACCCTATCGTTGTGGAAATTCAGTACATCCAACGGTTTCAATGATGGTCGTTGTTGACGTGTCACTAATTTTAATGTTCCACAGTGTAAAGGTTTGGAAATTGGCTTCCCATAAAGTAAAAGAATAATAATAATAATAAAGAACAAGTGGCTGATTGAAATCGTTTTAAACTAGTAATGTACCTACAAGGATGTGCACTGGATTACCATGGAAATCAAGAGAAGATTTAAGGATTATAATCTTGTTTTTGTTTTGTGTATTCCTTTGAAATGAATGCTTTTTTTTTTAAACATAGTTTTTTTTTGTTTCGTGTGACTCTGTGATCCTGACCTGTAAGATGATGACGTTCATTTGTACAGGAGAGGGCCAATAAAGTGACTCGACACCAAGCGGAGGATGACGCTGATTCTTGGTACACTGACAACTGTACAACACTAATGACCCCATAAAGTGAATTTAGACATTTTGTTTCTTCAGACATGATACATGTTTGAAAATAATTGTTGACAACGTGCAAAGACGGGGAACAATGTCGCACTCATTTGCAGAGATACAGCAACCGACTGTTCCATTTTCATCCATCCATCCATTTTCCGATCCACTTATGCTGGAACCTATCCCAGCCGTCTTCGGGCGGTATTCAGCGGACACCCTGAACCGGTTGCCAGCCAATCGCAGGGCACACAGAGACCAACAACCATACACGCTCACACCTAGGGACAATTTAGAGCATATGTGTCAAACTCAAGGCCCGGGGGCCAGATTTTGCTCGCCACATCACTTTATGTGGCCCGCGAAAGCTGCTCAAACATGTCAACTTCCATGATCCTTTCTAAAATGTCTACCAACTGTTTTTTAATTCTCATATGTAATAGAGATATGTTCCAAGCATTTTCTTATTACCAAACCCCTCATGATAGTAACTTCAACAATAGCTGAATCAACCGTTATTCTTGACTACTTTCAATGGTTTCAGTCAAAACGGCCCTCCAGGGGATACAGTAATTTGAACGTGGCCGGCGCCAAAAATGAGTTTGACACCCTTGATTTAGAATGTACAATCAGCCTGCCATGCATGTTTTTTGGAATGTGGGAGGAAACCGGAGTACCCGGAGAAAACCCACACAGGCCCGGGGAGAACATGCAAACTCCACACAGGGAGGCCGGAGCTGGAATTGAACCCGGTACCTCTGCACTGTGGGCTCGGCGCGCTAAACAGCGGTCCACCGGGCCGCCCTGTTCCATTTTCAGTTTTCCTGATTTGGCTGACCGTGCCGCATGACGGCATCTGGCCTGGGTCACCCCTCCGCCGCTCTTCACATCAGTTGTTGTCCGGGCGCAATTGCGGTTTGCAATTGCGATTGTAGCGAACTCGATAGTTTGCTGCTATCATTCATCCACTCCTGGCATTCCCTGAGTTGAGGTATACAATTTTATTTTTTTCTTAAAGCAGTCCAATGGGGCAGCCATTTGTGTGGACGGGGCTTTGCGCTAGCATGGCTCCTTTCGTCAAACTTAAAAACACGTGCTTTGAGGTCGAAGCCTTCTACTAGCCTTCCCGCATGCTGTAATCACATCGAAGCTTATTTAAATGCACTGAAATCACATTGGGAACGTATGTCAACACAAAATATGAATGTGATTAACAGGAAAAGCCGCGACACCGCAATGTGAAGTGTGATCTAGCATGGATTACCGTGTTTTCAAGGTCATGAGCAAAAAACTCAAAAAATGTTTATGCAACCATTTCCACCCACCAGAGTTATTTCACATTTCATAATGCATAACACATGACAATTTCCCTTGCCTATTCTCATCTTTCTCCATTTCACGTTCTTCCTCTCCCATCCTCCTCCCATTTTCTCCTCTGACATTCCTGCTCCCCCATCCCTTCCTCACCATCTCCCGTTGCGACTGGAAGAGTCTCGCCTTGATGAGAAAATGGGAGGGTTGCGTGCCCTTTATTCTCCCGGACGCACTTTGCGTCTGACTTTCAGGATTCCCCTGTGAGCTGTCCAAGCAGGCAGGTAGGTGACTCCCCCACCCCCCAACCCCATGCAGGCAAGTGTGTGTGTTGACGTGTTTGTGTGCGCGTGTGTGTCTGCGGCATCGCCGAGCCACAGAGCCCCCGGCGGCGGGGAGACTGAAGCGTTTGTCCTTGAGACTGACTGACTGCAGACGTGGGAGCAGGAGGGGCAAGCAGGGTGTCCAGTGTGTGAAAAGTGACAGCAAGTATCAGACGTCAAGGAAGGAGAAGGAAGTAGGTGCTGTTTTGGTTTTTATTTAACACCCCCCCCCCCCCCCCCCCCCACAAATGTTTAGTAGTTCGATGCTTGTGTTTGATTTTTTGGTTTTTGGCTCCCTGCCCAATCAGCAACGGTCCACTTGGGGATGGTCGCACGTTAGGACAAGGAGTGTGAAGATCGGACGGCCCAGGTGATGTAGGCGTGATTCCCAGGTAAGCGTCTGCTTTTTCAATACGCGTTTTGTTAGCGACTGTGCGACAGCATCTTCCTTGTCACTCGTGCGTCTCTGTGGTATCCGGCATCGCGTCGATATGGCTGTGTTTGGAGTCACTCGCTCCTTTCCTAAATCGGTGTCTTGAGATACAACTGACCCGACATAACTTTTTATTTATTTATTTAATTTTTTTGATGCGAGACGGTTTTTGTTTTGATTTGCTAGCAAAAAATTGAGCTGCAAGCACTATGCAGCGAACTCAAACTGCTTTGCTGACGGGCTCACGATTAGCATCGGTAGTCACTGTGAAGCGACGGATATTTGAAGATAAACATTAGAGAATCAGGAAGATGAATAATATAATCATACTCACAGGTGTATCTTCTTTATCCACTGTGAAGAAAGACTAATGTTGCTGCAACGTACTGAGGAGCTGTGGCGGTCTGCCTGTCCAATAAATCCGTGGGTCTACCCCAGGTGGCAAGGGGTGCATGTACATGTTGAACTTTTTTTTTTTTTTTTTTAATTGATGGCCATTCACGGATTCCTCCTCCTTCCCCTGCTGTATGTTTGACCTTGAACACCATCAGTGCATGAAACGTCTTGCCGCTTGTGTCCAAAAGCTGCACGGCAACATGATCACACGTCCGCTGTGTCTTACCGTGGGGAAACGAATGAATGCCCCTTGCACAACCTCGCTTCAGGAACTTTCTGTCACCGTTTTTATTACGTCAACAAGGTTGGGATGGAGGTCAAAGCTAAATGCGCATCTTTAAGCTATTCATAGGGAAGCCTCATCAAGTTTCATCTTTCGCACGGGTTGCTTTGATCAGCCTTTCTCCAATTTATGAGTCCAAGGGGTTTTCTTGGGTTGCTGTTTCCAAGAAGAAATTCTCTTAGATATGCGTGAACCAGGTTATATATATTTTTTTCTGTAGTAAACTGCCAATCAATTATATATTTACATGTACCGTGATCCCCCTGCTGTATTACGGTTCATCGTTCTCACCAGTTATCTGGCCTTATTTTTAAGAGATACATTTTTTCACTCCATTCCAGCTGTTTTCCAAGCAGAGTTCAATGTATCAACAGCCATTTTCCAGCATTTTAACTCAAGTCTTTTCAGACTTGGTCTAGAATTGGGTGGTCCTGAATTAACTGATCTACCATGATCCACAAAATATTGTGTTCTGTGACAATGTAAGCACCGGCGCACCACCAAAAGTACAAAAGACAGGAGATTGTTCTCATTTGTACTAAACAGCCAGTACTTTCCGTAAACTCCTACAGCTCATCTTGACAGTTTTTTCATTATCTTTGGTGGCAAGTCGATGTCACCGTTTTGCCACGTTTCCTCCACTTGATGATGGCTTTCTATCTTCAGTGTGTTCCATGGTATATTTAACACCTTGGAAATCTTTTTGTACCCAGCTCCTCACTGATGAAGATGTCTCTGCCCCCCCCCCCAAAGTCTGGAAAAGCCTACTAGAACATCTGAACTTTATTTGGGGTTAATCAGAGGCACTTTAACTGGTGACAGGTGTTTGCTGAATACCCTTTTAACACAATTTTGAATGTGCTTCTGAATGCAGCCACATCCCCCAGTTTTGTGTGTGTGTGGGTGTGTGGGTGAGAGATCACATGAGGGAGGACACTAGGACAGAATGCCAATGTGAAGGATTAGTAGAGAGAGTGAGTGGAGCAGCGGGGCAACTGGTGTCAAGACCACCCAGTGAGCTTCACCCACCACACGGCGATAAAAATCCTCACACACGCTACAACTTAAATAATGAATATTGTGAAATTTACACTTCACTGAACTAAGTGTTATTGTCATTTGCATTGGCTCTCATTAGATTGTGCAAGTGGAACTCGTTTTTTATTTTTTCATTTTTTTTAATGTTGTTTATTACCGACCTGCTGACAGGCAAGCAGCGATAAACAAACCACCTGTGGACAAAGAAATTAAAATTTTCCGCGCTGTGTTTGTATGCCGGACCCCCGCGTGTGGGTGCATGTATCATCATCCTCGTTGTGTGTGTGTGTGTGTGTGTGTGTGTGTGTAACAAACGGGTGTCGTGTTTGTGAAGTGTATCACACACATTCGTACTCGTAAGAGGGAGCACATAACTCCTACTCTGGCATCCCTTCACTGGCTCCCCATTCATTTTAGAGTTATTTTCAAGATCCTCTTATTTGTTTTCAAATCTCTGAATAATCTCGCGCCACCTTACCTCTCTGAGCTCATCCGCCCCTACACACCTGCCCGGCGCCTCAGGTCTGTGGACCAGACTTTATTAGAAGTACCAAGAACTAAACTGAGGCTCAGAGGGGATCGAGCCTTTTCTGTTGCTGGTCCCTCTCTCTGGAATGACCTCCCACTAAACATTCGGCAAGCCTCCTCGCTGCCCATCTTCAAAACCCTCCTCAAAACTCACTTGTATTCTTTGGCATTCGACTCAGCATGACTTAGATTTGTTCTTGGTTTTACTGTTTGGTGCTTTCTACCGCCTTTATTACCGATTTGTCTTACTGTTTATTGTGCATGTTAAATTGCTCCATGTACAGCACTTTGTATGCAGCGATGGCTGTTTGAAAGTGCTCTATAAATACTGTTGACTTGACTTGACATTCATACGCACGCATAATATGGCAGATTGGAACACAAAAGTAAGGCTCATGTCTGCCACTCGCACGAGACGCATCAAAAATTGGGTGTAACAATTTTTGCCCAGGGAAATTCTGATGTCATCGAGGGCCATCACTCTCGATCCGCCAGGACAAATTTGAAATCTGATTGCTTCAAGAATCAGTCCCATTACTAACAGAGTTGACGTAACGTAGGGCAGCACCAGAGATGGGCACGTTACGCTGTTTTGCTGGGCCGTCCTCCATCCTCCGTCTACGACCTGGGTACCCTTCTGTCATCGTCTCTGTCCTCATTCATATAACAATCCATCTCCGTCCGTCCTCATCCTTTTAAACCGCTTCCGTCCCCAAAAAAAAAAAAAAAAAAAAACAACGTCCGTCTGTGCATGACAATTTGGGAGAGAGGCTAACAGCAGAGGCAGACCCGAGCCCAGCCTTAAGGGGGCACATGAAATGCATGGGGGATGGGATTAACTCATTCAATCCCAAAGACGTTTTTAAACATCTTTTCAGACTTGGTCTAGAATTGGCTGGTACTGAATGAGTTTTAATTCATCTTATGTCACTTCACAAGAGAAACGCGTCGACTCTTGCATGCAAACATGAACATATTCATCGCGTATACGCCTGCGTCCCGAATCTTATTCTCAATAACACCGTGATTGGCTGTTGCAGATAAGACTCAATCAAACAAAAATGACATCACTGTTTCTTTGTATTTTGAATGTCTTAGTGATGAGCAACTCAAAATTACTATTTCACGTAGCAAAAATAGCGACGATGATGATATAATAATAAAAACTTTACTTTTAGAAATCCGTGCCTCAAATGGCACCGATAAACATACAACACAGCCAGCTTTCTTAATCGGCTGGATTGATCGTTGGTGAGCTCTGTAGGTACTTTATGTTCTTTGACTGTACACTAGGTGGCAGTGATTCTATAAAAATACTGTTGAGATGAAAAAGGAAGGAGAGGAGTTCTGTCATGGCGACTGATTCGTACGAACTAGTGTTGTGCTATTAATAGCCTGTTCAGAAAATACAGTGTTTGGCTCCATGCTGGCCTTGTTATTTTGCCTCTTGACACCGCATACTTAACTCAGTTCGGGACGATTAAAGAGATGGACAGAAACCCACATCCGGCCTTGCTTAGTTCGTCCTTTTTAAATAAATAAAAAAAAACCTTCTCGTACTCTGTCCGCCATTCTCAAAATGGGTCCCAGAGAATGCCCATCTCTGACCAGGACCTCCCATTGTGAGGACAACACATTGAAGCTGGAATCTGATTCGACCAAAAAAAAATAAAAAAATTCGGCTCAACTGCCCATTGGCCTTTTGATTCTCACGAAGCTCCATCAGCGCGAACGCACGGAGCTCCTTGAGGCCAGCTAGCATGACAAATGTGCTATTTTTTTTTTTTATGTGTGTGTTGGAGTGAACTTTGACCCGTCTTCAGATATCTAGATCAATTCAACAAAAGTCATCTGATTCCAAATTGGTCGTCCGTTCGGCAGTCTCTTCAAATCAGCTGATTGTAACTAATGGGCCTGACTTTCTTTATTACGCTGTCGTTTTATTTTTTGCCCCGTCTGTGTCTCTCCTTCGTTTTCCCCCGCTTGAGCCGCCTTCTGGGAAAACCTCCAGCGGGAGCGCGCGCATGTGCGTTTGTGTGCATTTCGGCTGCCGCGGCGGCGCACTGAAACAATGATGTTTGCACACGCTGTCAAGACTCTTTGCCTCAGTCTCGCTAAGTGACGGATGGCTTCGCGTCGGACCTAAACCTAAGTAGATTACGCTTACGGGATCTGTATCCTGATGCTCCTCTTTCTTACGTGGGCGTGTGTGTGTGTGTATGTTTACGTCATTAACACACAAAAGCTTGTGCGATTCACCTGCGTTTGGACCAGAAACCATATCGAAATAGAGCACAGTGTCCAATTCATGTGGGCTACATTTAAAATGGCCGCCATTTCATGCAGAGTACAATATTCCCCTTATATCGCATTTCATAAAGCTGTCAGTTCTTTCACAGTACTTCCCGTAATGCCCCCACATGTGGGAAAGGGGATCCACAGTCACAGATGCACTCGGTTCATGTCTGGAGAACGATAAAACATGAACATGCGCGGGAGCTGCTGTCACCCACAGCACATACCCAGATACTCACATGCTTATGATGTCACAGGCCACCCCACTAGGCCCCGCCTCTTAAAGGCAGATGCACGACAACACGAACCGTATATTCTACATATTTCGCCTTTCCTCATCTTGGGTAACGTGCGGCAACTTTCCTGTGAAAACAGTTTCTCGAGTGCCTCCTCGCCGTCTTCCTGGCAGCATCAGGACAGCAGGCTTGAAGTGACTTAAAGCCAGTGTGGCATTTTCAGCTAATCAGCTGTGGCTGGGTGCCTAATGTGAGGCTGTTCACCACTCCGCACGCAAAGTGACAGACGCTGTAAGGCGTGCTGGGCGCAATCACACACACAGAGGAAACGTTTCACGTGTGCAACAACAAACTAATCTTTTTGGAATCATAAGCTATGTATAAAGAGGAGAAATAAAAAGGACAAGACTGTAATAATTGGCATGCAGACCAAACAAAGCCTTCAAACATGTTTTCCATCAATTGGAATCCAAATGCTCACTGGCACCGATGTATACATTTATCAACGATGTTCTTCAGCGGTTAGCTTGTCTGTGAATTTCAAGTTTGTAAGCCTCTAGAGCGCAATGTTGCATCGCTTTGGGTGTGAGATCAACACTGCTTTTGAGTAGAAGATAACGATTTGGTGGTAAAGCTCGGCCAATGAAGTTGGACCGATGAAGGCAACCGGCACTCCAAGAGTGCATGTATATGTAAGGTATAAAGAGTACTGTATGTCTTGCAGTAGAAAGTCTGTGTTGCGATCATGAGAAAATTCATGAAGTTAAAAGCGAACGCCATGTCATGTAAAAAAACAAACAAAACAAAACCTAATGTCAATGTCGCTCACGATGTGTTTCTTAGTTGGTTATCTGCCCATTTTCAATTTACCATCAAAAGGCCTTCATAATGTTTTTGTTTTTTATTGGGTGTTGCAAAAGCAAAGTCTGGGTTCTGTTTCTGTTCACAAAAATACAAATTTTGTCCATTTTTGGTGAAACCTATGTTCTACTGGTGATTGTGTACTAAAGCGAGAAGCAACCTTTTTTTTCCTCCGGTGAAAGAGGCGGCTTCCTTTTGGTGCTTATTCTGTCAGAGAACACAATATTGTGTGGGTCTTGAAAGTTCAATCACGATGCAGTAAAAAAAAAAAGAAAGAAAAAAAAGGTGCATAATAAAAACTCCGCTTTTGCAAACTGCTAACAGTCAACAAGTTCCAAAAATCTGTTCTCTCGAAATGGTGGATCAGCATGCTTCTCTGTCATTTTTATTTATTTTATATTAATCACGAGAAAGTAATACCTGAGAATGCTCCCCATGTGAAGTCATCCTTGCCACATGATGACATCCTCCTGTTCTTCCTCCTCCTCTCCGACTTGATCCACCTGCCGGCTGCCATTGGCCAAGCCGAGAGCCAATGGCGCGCCGGCTCTGCGCAGCGCAGAGGGGAGGGGTGCCCCTTTCAAATGGTGCGGCCGGACCTTGACAAGGTCCGTCTTTGCTCAGGCACCATTGTCACTCGGCTGCTGGAGTCACAACAACGGGGGAGCCCGAAGATTGATAGGAAGGTTGTCGCTTGGTCTGAACCCCAACTAAAAAGCTTTTTCCTGACCCCACCTCGGAGCATGGTGGCATAAGCCCACATGGATTTAGTCGACCTCTACCTCCCCGAGTGCTTCACGTACCACCCTGACGCACAGTGAGTACGCACCATCAAGGTTGTCTTGGGTAGCCACTCCTTCTTTCTGAAACTGGACTGCATTTTCTTTTGCGTACCGCAAAACAAGTTCGAGCAGGGGTGGGCAAAGTTTTTCTCCTCACCCTCCCAAAAAAAGTTCAAATGTCTCCAATTATTTGAACAATAAAATATGAATTCATTCTTGTTATTAGTTGTTTAATTTCTGCTCAATTTAGGTTGAAATAATTATTTCCTTTTTTACTGTTTTCTGGGCAGAATCCTGTTACCTTCAAAATCAGCACTTTTCAGGAGACCCAAAAAACGGCATTTTTGTTCAACCATTTGCAAAAAAAAAATAACACCCTCACATGTGGACCGAGCAATAATATAGACCTGTGACAAAATATGTAATGTACAAAATAAGGACATTTGAGATTTCTACGTGATACCAGCAATATGTAAAACTGTTGATGATTAATTTTTAAATTTGCTATTTTTATTAATTTAGTCTGTCCTTTTTAAAAAAAGCTTGAGAAAGAATTGAATGAATACATTTTAAGAGCCACATTTTAGGAAAATGTACCCATCCCGGAATATGATTGTCGTTGCTCTTCCTATATTGAGAATTTTGAGAATTACCGTTTTGTCATATTGGACAAGCCAGAAATTCAGACTGATTGACAATCACAATCTTCTAAAGTCCAATAAACCAAACGGCACGATTAAAGGATCATTGGTTTTCGACGGAGTTCTGTTCCTCCGCCAGTGACGTAACCGGAATTTGTCAACGCAAATCACTAACCTACGCCAACGCAGTATGTCATAATTACAGCAAATATCAGTGTGGAAAAACACAATCAAATTAAACACAGTAACTGCTCATATCTAATTTTGAAATCTTGTCGGCGGGCATCATCGTAAACCAACAAATCTACATCTACCGTTTCTAGTTTTTTTTCCCGGTTTTATGTGTAGTGAACCTCTCCTCAAGACTTCTGGAACGCACCACTAGTGTTCTACTGGAAAACGGTGACATTGATGTGGAGTGCATTCTAAAAAGCTCTGTACCTTGTATGGAGCCCTGTGGAACACCACCCATATTTATCTCAGGTTGCAATCAAGTTGCATTCCTAAAGCTGGAAGATACTTTTTCAACCTAGAGTTAGTTTGTGTTTCTCTCTTTGTCCTGTGGTAGAAGCTAAGCTAAGGAATTGTTTTCCGACCTGATGTGGAGGTTTGTTTGCGATGGTAATAGTTGCAATGGTTACCGTTACGCAGCTGGCTTGTTTGTTGCTGGTGATGGTGAATGAGTAGAACCAGTTTGGTGGGAAACAACTCCCACATAAGGGATGTTATGAACAGCGCTCACATTTTTGTTTTTGTTTTGCTTTTTTTTTTTTTTTTTGGAGGGGGGTGGGGTTCTTTTGAATGAACAATTGTTTCAACTAATAAAAATCAATTTCTATTCGAAAACACAAAATAAAAATAGAAAATGTATGGCCATAAACTGTTGGTTTTTTTCTCCCAACTAAATTCTGATTGTTTGGTGGAAGGCTTGGACTAATACAAAAAAATGTCAAATATTTTGTCGACAAAAAAGTTCAATATTATTGACATTTATATATTCATATATTTAATGGCCTGAATGTATTTTATTTGATTAAATCTAGAAAACAATTTAATTTGACATTATTTTGATTGAAATTGTTTACAATAATTTTTTATTTAACATTTAGTGTAAGAAAAAAAGGAAAATTTTACACACTGTTCAGTAAAAAACAAAATCGTAAAATAAGAGTTTTATTAATAAATACAACTTATAAATAATGGCAAAGTTCTATTGTGGTTCTAATCCATTCTACATGACTTCTTATAGAAACCATGCGATCCTGGTGAAACGCAAAATGTTCCAGTCCATCTATTGGTAAAACCACCAAATGTGTCCCTCCATGCTTTTATTCCCCAACAATGATTGCAGATGCTAAGCTTTTTTCTTTCAGCCGTTGCGTAATCCTTTTGGGGGGAAATTGCTCACAGCGAAAGAACAAGAATTTCCAAAGCATTCGGAAGACGTTCGCATGACGTACAGGTTGGCTGATTGCTGTTGACATTGGAAAAATGGAATTGAAAACGGACAGGGACAACCCGACATGACCTCCCATGTAAATATGAGCGTCGCCCGGTCGCACGTATGAGTTAATGACCGGCGACTGGCTTTCTTCCTCATTTCAGGCACAATAAAAAAAAAGGAGTCCCGGCGTGGGCAGAAGTGCGCTACCTTTGATTTACGTTCACCGGCCCGCCCGCGTCATCTTTTGATGGGCTTTTATGGTGATGATCACATGATCTCTTAATGCCATTTCATTAGTCGAGTTAAATGGTCGGGCATTCTAATGACGAGTGGGGCGTCTATGGCTGCGCGTATATGTCACTCCGTGCTTGACAAGCCAATATGGACTCCCGTGATGGATCGTCAAGGTTACCGCAAGTCCTTTGAAAGCTCTGCGCTGTATTGTTTATTTATAGTCCCAAAGTGGATTGGAAAAGGATGAGCGATGGAATACCGCGAGATGGAAATGCACTGTATTCAAACTTAAACTGGGGCGTGCCCAATTTTATTACTTCAAAGTACATTTCAGGTCTAAGTGTGATAAAAGTGATAAAAAGCAGTTTGGACCTTAACACGGGTTAAGGTACTGCGCTCAAAAGTTAAATACAACTGAACTGCTGTTAAACAAAATGTACTGTGCTTGAAAGTAAAAATAAAATATTGTTCTGGTTTGGGGAATAAAAAGGCCAACAGGTTGCCCGGATAGCAACAAGCTTCATTCCAATTCTGTGTTTTATATGTTGTGAATGTATTAGTATTTAATTCAGTGATGCTTTTGTCTTCCACTAGAGGGAGCCCTTGTACTACCAGTGATACTCGTTCCGCATTTTGAGATAGAAAAATGTATACTTCTGCCAAGGCAAATATATTTTTTCTCCCCCGAAAATTCTGCACACAACGACCCCTACTGACAACATCGGAAAAAAAAAATCTGCGCGTGCCTGCATGCTTGCGGTCTTGTGGCGGCGCTGCGTCGGCGAACGCGTGGCGGCGGTTCACTGAGTAACCAGAGACTTTGACCAAGCAAATAACTTGTGGCCCGTGAGGCTGAGATTTACATGGCAGGAAGCAGATTGACATGTGTGCATGTGTGTGTTCATGTGAGTGACATTCAGTCGAGGAGTTCCACCCCCCCCGCCCCCCGACTCCCCGAGTGGGCCTGATGACAAACAGTTGCATGCTGAACTGTGTCAGGGTGTTTATGAAGACGCATGCTTTTTACTGCGACTGGCTGTGTGCGTGTGTGTGTGCGCACGCATGTTCTTCACCGTATTCCCAATCACGTGAGTGCCTTTGCTTCTTATTTTGACTCCCACACGTGAAGGTCTGACGCCACATAGTGTGTGTGAATGTGTTTTTGAGAGGCGCACATTCTGTCAGCTAACACACTTTTAGTTCACAACTTGGGGACAATTGTTTTGGTATTTTAAAAGAAGTTTACATGTTGGATGTTATTGGATTGCGGCATTGTCCCGAGTGCAGATCAAGCCCTAAAATATTTCCCTAAATTTGCTTGGGCATTTCCCCTCTTTGAAAGCAAAGCAGTGTAGTGGTTTACCGCCGTGTTTGCATAATGTGGCCAATCCCAAACTGCCGGTTGGATGGATGAATGCACGGATTAAATGTTCGCCGACTACACTGGAACCTCAGTTTTTGTGATTAATTGGTTCCAGAAAGTCAGACGAAAAGCAAATTGTACAAAATCCAAAATAATATTTCCCATAAGAATTAATGACAATGCCTCAGACATCCAAAGATATTAACATGCATGATAGTCACCCTACAAAGCAATCTGAAATGACCAATGAAGTAAAAAAAGAACACTTAAAATCCTTTTTAACCTTATCGACGACTTTTGCATATACAGCGCAGAGGGGAGACATTTTCTTGGATTCTATCATGTTTCTTGCCATTACCAAATAGCACTTGCAATTTTGACCTGTGTTAAAAAAATAATAATAATTTAAAGGGTTGAAGTGGTGTAAGACATCCTGTCAACAGTCAAGCCTTCAAAATAAAAGCAGACCAATATCACCACATTTTATTTGGTCCTATGCTGGGTTACAGAGCAATTGCACCCAAAGCGATTTTACTCTTCTTCATTGAGCGTGACTGTTAAATAAGAACGTGTGCTGTAACTGTTATTCTTCTAGTCCACATGCTTTTATTTTTAAGCATTTTTATTTTATGCTGAGGTTTGCCTGAGTGTGGCCGAGCAGACAGGGCGGCTCGTTGCCTTGAGTTGGGAATTAAAGTTTGTATTGTGGAGTACGAGTCCATTGAACCCTTTATATGCAACTCACAGTATGAAATGATTCAGACCAACACGCATCGGTCCCAAGAAATGAATAACTGAAAAAAAAAAGAATCCAAAAGAAACAGAGGTTCCAGTGTACTCCAGTAGTGATGTTGCATACTGGTATCGCGGCCCAGGTTAATGATTGTCCTCTTGCAGACACGTGGGCAGGATGTCGGTGAGGGGTCCGGACCCCCCGTGTCCCTCGTCCATCAAGCGCGAGCCATCCAGCCCCAGCAGCTCGCAGGGAGACGCCAGCCCGCCCCAGCCCAGCCCCGCCAGCTCGTCCTCGGACACCAACTCCAGCTTCGGGCCCCCGACCAAGGGCCACGGTCACGGCAATGAGTTGGGCTCCGCCCACAGCGGAGGGCCAATCAGGTGTCTTTCTTTGGTTTGGTCACAGTATTAGGTACACCCGCGCATTAGGGAAGCAGTGATTCAACAATAGATTTGGGTTTTTGTGGCCAAAGCTTGTGATTTTTTTCCTTGTGTTCATTTGTAATAGTAACGCAAACTCACATTTTTTATCTTTGCCAGGTATTAAAAGAAAAAAAAAAAAGCACAGAAATCCAAATCAGATTTGGTTGCATTTATGCCAAGGTGGGGCAGAGACCCACCAGATCCAGTACTCAAAAGTGGCAAAGAGAACTGTTCATTTTTGTTGGTTTTTATTGTTTTATGGTTGAAACGTTTGTGAGTAGCGGTGCTATCATTCGGCGTGTGTGCGGCTGTTTAGGCGGTTGGTGGAGGACGAGGCCCAAGTGAAATGCGAATTCCTGCTGGGCTCCGTGGCGAAGCGCCTGTGTCTGGTGTGTGGCGATGTGGCGTCGGGCTACCACTACGGTGTCGCCTCGTGCGAGGCCTGCAAGGCCTTCTTCAAGAGGACCATCCAGGGTGAGCGCTTTGAAAACCGGCAATTCTAAAAGATTACCCTCAAATGTGTTTTACTTCAAGTTAGCGGTGGGTGTTTATGGTCGGTGTGCGCTCGCACCTGTGCCTGCCGCACACCAGTTTTGCGAGCGCTTGTTTGGGGCTAAACAAGCAAATCAAGTCAACCGGCAGCTTCCGCCCGCGCACGTCCACGTCCGCCACTTCTTACTTGAAGCTCTTGCGAAAATCTGCTTTCTGACGGCACAGACAAAACGTCAATAGTGAGGAGCGACCGCGTGTTTTTTTTTTGTGGCTCAGGCAACATCGAGTACAGTTGCCCCGGCTCCAACCAATGTGAAATCACCAAGCGGAGGAGGAAGTCGTGCCAGGCGTGTCGGTTCGTCAAGTGTCTGGCCGTCGGCATGCTGAGGGAAGGTGAGCCCTGAAAACACCCAACAACCAAAAATGGATGTGCCATAGGTCCGCCATTTTTTGGATTATTATTTTTTGGGGGGTCAAAATGTTGTCAGTAATGCAGTAATTGCCCTTTGCCCCACTCCAGACCACCAATGCAATAAGTGACATCCGCTTTTGAACACACTTTGAAGACAATCCAAACACACATTTAAAAACATTGAGAGAAAAAGCGCAATGGAGACAACAAAAATATTATACACGCAGTGTGACAGAGAGCCCTCTTTGTGTTGAAACAAATCCCGTTTTTGTTTTTTTTTCCCCAAAACTAATCTGCGGAATAGCGCGACCACGTGATGGAGGCGGGGTTACTGTGTATTGAGTTAGGAGTTTGGTCATGCACCTCATAAGTGAAGGTTCCCACTCCATTTGTATTTTTTTGTTTGTGGGTGCCAATATTTGGGCGATGTGTACATTGCGCTGTGTGTGTGTGTGTGTGTGTGTGTGTGTGTGTGTGTGTATACACCAACCAGTGGTCAGGTGCTCTTGTGTGTCCGCTTGTCCGCTGACATATTGTTGTCCCGATTTAGAAGTGACTCAAAAAGGAAAACATGAGCGATGACCACTCATATGCACGCACACACTCAAAGCGGGGGACCAAATGAAAGAAAGAAAAGCAGGCTCGAGCACATGAAAGCTTTGTGTGTGTGTGTGTATGTTCTTGTACTCACGACATTGTGAGGACCGGCATATGTGTGTGTGTGTGTTGCAAAATAGTGCTCTTGTGTACCATTTTTATCATCAACTATAGCATCCTAATAACATTTTTTTTGTGAGCAGTTAGAGGTTTTTTTTAGGAATTCCTTCAATATAGCATTACCATAACAAAAAAGTGTTTTAATGACAAAACAGAGGATTGGTGTGAAAAAATAAAGCATTTTTGTGGCTATCATTCCTATCAAAAGGTTTTCAATTTTATTCACTCTTGCTTCAAAAAAAGGATTTTAGTGACAAAATGCTGCATCTTGTCCAAAACTTTTTTGCATGATAATGACAAAAGACAAAGTTGAGTGTTTTTATTTGAACAAAATATCGTGATTTGCTAACTGATTTTTTTGTGTGTGTGTGGAGGGGGGGGGGGGGGGGACAACAAATATTTTAGGATGGCTGGTAGAGGGTTAAGGTCGCATTTAATGGTGACGAAGGTCCGCTCACATTCATGTCTGACAGCGAATAGGTGAAGTTCTGGCTGGACGCAGGTAAAATGATAGCCCAGTGGAGAAACCTCTAAAACGAGAAATCAACCGACGCTGCTTACCCTGCCGGGCACTGTGATGTCATTTTCGGTCAACAGCGAGTGGATAAAAATGTGTCGTTTTCACACCAAATTTTGTATCTCAAAATGCAATATTTGGGATGCCGAATATAATACAGTGGTACCTCTACTTACGAAATTACTTGGTTCTGGAGAAATTTCTTACCTCGAAAATTTTGTAAGTCGAGACGAGTTTTCCATGTAAATGCCCTAATCCGTTCGAAGCACCCCCAAAATTCAGACATAAATCTTTTCTAAAGCATAAAAATGCATCAAAATATGTAGCAAATACATGCTGCAATTAGATTATTCCGCAATGAGAGCATAATATTAAAAAAAAAAAAGAGTCAAGAATAAATATGATGGTCATTTAACTTTTAACTGCGTCCTCATTGGTTTTTGCCCCCTTTAGTTCATGTTCTCGCTTTTGCCTGGCGTTTTGTAAAGAAGTGATCCGAGGACGTTTGCTTTTGTTGGCTTATAACAATCCTTCGGAAATGTCCAAGCAAACATCAGCCTAGTGAGCGATCGCCCGACTGGTGAACACTTTTTCTGGGTGATTCACATTTACGTAAAACAATCTGAACACCCCTTGGCCCGAGAGGCAAATGATGAGAACGCTGCATAGACACATATCTATTTCTACACACTTTGACACATCCGGTAGAGGTCCCTCTTAGCAAATGGGACGCCAGGAAAATGCTAGGTAACAGCCAATGGCAGAGCAGCTATAAGTATGTTGCGTTCGGGAAACTCGGAGTTGCAAGTAGCAGCCCATACTGTATTTTTACCTTTCGTATCTTGAATTTTCTTTCGTAACAAGAGGCAATATTTTCCTGTTGAGGTGTTTCGTAACTTGAAAATTTCGTATGAAGAGACGTTCGTAAGTAAAGGTATCACTGTATGTCCAATATTCTTCACTCTTTGCAGCTGTTGATGACTTGATGAGATTTGCACTACACTATACTTGGTATTTGTCCAAGCTGACATGGAAACACACAACTTTGTCTTCATTATCTTTTTTTTTAACGCTCTGAGCATCAGTGGCATCTCAGCATCGCCCTTCCCTCGCTCCCTCCCCTTACCCGCTCTCGTAAATTCCTCCAGATGCCTCGCGGGATTCCCGTAGCTCTGCGGAAGGCGAGCCGGTGCTCGTAACGCGCTTCAGTGCGCCTCGTAATGCCCGCCGCCCCTGGAGAGGCCGCAATAAAGGCCCAGACAGCTTTAATTGGGCCACACTCGGTCGCAGGAGATGTGTGCCTATTAAAAACCCCCCCAAAAAACGACTACCACAATAACCAACACGAAACCGGCTTTGTGTCGTCTCGAATGTTGTCGTATTGTTGGCTGTTATTGTCAAAATTCCACCAGGTCAACATAAAAACCGTGTAAAGTGAATTTGGAGATTTGTTTCTTGATAGGTGCAAAAAACTTTTTTGTTGTACTCAGTTATGGAGTTAAACTGTTTCTTAACATTTCACTTTTCCTGATTTACTTCAAACAGCAACAGATAACATCCGTTGCCTTCCCACTATATATGAATATATGTGTGCCTTCATTTGCAGCAGCAGTGCAATTTGATTGACAATTGACAGCGAGTGGGGCGTGGTTTGTGCCCACGGTGCCTTAAATTTGTCCTTTTTTTCTCTCTTTTTAATCGTTTCAATTTGGCAGGCTTGTGAATCACACTTTTCTGTGTGGTGGCTCAACTTTACAAGATATTTTTATTTTCCCCTTGAGTGGGACTTTAATGCTCCCTGGTTCACGTTCGTCTATGCCGCTGCTAGCCCCGATTTATTTTTGTCTCGTAAGGCCAATGAACCCATCAAAATCTCAACGGGGTAGATCATTTTTGAAAAAATTTTGTCATCATCTGCGCAGGGCAAAAAAAAAAAAGGAACCAGCTCATTTTCAAAGTAAGCAATATAAAACATAGATATGTCTTCAACTGAAGGGAGTAAAAAAAAAAAAAAAAAGCCATTTGGAAAAATGAAAACTCAAAGTACGGATAATTGCAAGATCCACGAGGTGCGATAATGAAACGTACCACTGGTGCGTGCGAATAAGAAGTGCAACTTTAACATCGGAATGTGCTGACAGGAAGCGAGGCCAAGAATAGTTTGTGTGGATAACAAACGGTCATAAAGGCACTCTGGCGTCTCTTGATCTATTTCGGGACCCTTTCATCACTGCTTTCGAGGGTCTCGGTGCAGGGAGGGGGGGCTTCGGGCGGCCGCGATCATCGGCGTCCCGCGGCCTGTGGCGCCGGAAAACTAGCCCCGGCCACCTCGCCAATTCCCGCCTCGCCTGGCCTCGGCTCTCCTTCATGTCTTTACTCCAAACAATCCCGCACTTCTCACGTGAGGCGACAAATGTACACATGGCGCCAGTCATCGGATGCGGGCGTGCTTCGCACCCTAAAAATACAGAAAGCGCAACAAACGAGAGAATGTACATTTCTGAGGGAATTTTCTTGGACTGCTGAGCAGCTGATGCCAAACCAAAAAAAAAAAAAATGCAGTGCTATTAATACAAACGTCAAGGTGTAGAATGTGAGGCTTGAAGTTGGACTGGTTTGAATTGGTCAAGAACAAATTTGACAACGAGGCGCTCTAAAGCGGTCACACCAGCCCGAAGCCGTCGACATGCTGACTGTCAAGGCTGACTTAAAAACAAAAAAAAATTCCCCATCTTTGCTATTGTGCCTTTTTCACTGTGTTTGCATGCATAGCCAACAACGAGGCGCTCGTTGCTGGCTATCAGAAGGGAAGATGCGTTTTCAGATTGTAGGCTAGCTAGCTAACTCCACTTTGCATACTCATGCTGGACGTCCAAGTGTGTCACATGGCCCTGTTTTCGAAACGGCTAAAATAATCCAGAAAAGTGACATTTTGAAAACTAGAGCTCCACATCTGAGTCGTTCTCACTCCCTCATGTCTAAACACAAATCTCTCAATTTACTTTACAGGGTTTTTCATTTAGTAACAGACTACTGCGAGCACTTTTGTCACATTTGACGCACCCACACAGCGTCTTGTGACCCTGGACTGGCACCTGCCAAGTGCCCGGGCTAATCCGCAATTAGTATTTCCTTCCCCTGCCGTGACATGTGGCGAAAGGTCAAAGGGCTGCCAATCCATTTCTTGAACTTCTAATCCCACCATCTGGACCACACATAAGATGACGACAAAACACTTGGATATGAGAAATCAGTTTTCCATTTTTTTCCCATCATTCTTTCAAAGGGAGGCTTCGACGTTGGTTGAAGTGAGCTGTGGTGACAACGTTTTGCTCTTTTTTGGGGGGGGGGGGTGGCCTCACAGGTGTGCGTCTGGATCGCGTTCGAGGCGGACGGCAGAAGTACAAGCGACGAATGGACGGCGACGACGGCGACTGCTCCTATCGCCACCTGCACGGTGTCCTGCCGCACAAGAAAGCGCGTAAGTGCATTTTGGGAATATAGTCCTTGCCGAAAGTATTGGAACGGCAAGTTTCAATCAAGTCCTTTGATTTTGTTGTGCTCTGGAGACATTTGGCTTCCAGATCAAAAGTTGAAAATCCATCCTTCCATTTTCTGATCCGCTTAACCTCACAAGGGTCACGGGGCGTACCGGAGCCTATCCCAGCTGTCTTCGGGTAGTAGGCGGGGGGACACCCTGAACCGCTTGCCAGCCAATCACAGGGCACACAGAGACGAACATGTCATCCGCGCTCACAATCACTTCAAGTCTTCCTCAGTGCATCAAGAGAGTGAATACATGTACTGGTATGGAACACCCCTAATTATGACGTGTTTTGCTCGCGTTCCAGCCGGCGATAACCAAGTGGTGTCACTGCTCCTGCTGGCCGAACCCGAGGCCATCCTGGCCATGGCCGACCCGACGGTGCCCGACAGCGACATCAAGGCGCTGACCACGCTGTGCGACCTGGCCGACCGCGAGCTGGTAGTCAACATCGGCTGGGCCAAACACATCCCAGGTATGCACTCCTTATCCCGCTAAGAAGATCACCACGGTTGTTGTGCTCGAAAGGACACACCGCCACATGCGTGTGTGCGTGTTCCTAATAAAATTCACCGAATGACCCGCAAGCCACCTGGAAGTTTTAATTGACTTGGGAACACTCCCGCCGGCCTCTCTGCCAATTCAGTGCTTCGCCGAATTTTGTTTTAAAAGGGAAACTAGCACTTTACGACTTTATTTAAAAGGGGGCAGTGAAGAACACATGAAAAACATGGTTTAAAAAAAAAAAAGGAATTTTTTTTATTGTTCATGTTTTCAACATCATCATGGAAGCACCTGCTTCTTTTTTACGTCTTGTTTGGTCTTTGAATTGCTGACAATACAAACAAAGCATTAGCGTGCATGTGCATGTGTGCGTGCACCTGCGCCTGCGCGCATTCCAGCACAGACATCGTCTTGTCCTTGCGTGTTTCTGAGTATTGGAAGAGGAGCTTTCCCTTCCCCAGGGCCGCCGCCGTCGTCGTCTGTCTCTTTCAGATCCGGCGAGCGGAGGAGCGCCAACGTTAAATTGCGTAGCTTTCTCTTCAAATGTGATTGGCTGCTTGTTGCTAGGCAGAATTCAGGGGGCTCACTCAACTGCCCTATTATTGTTTTTCTATTCCAAATAAATTATATTAATATATTATATTTTGATTGCAATTGTATTTTGTTTTCAAGTTCAATTTCTGATGGGGAAAGCCAAAAGTCGACAATGCCATTAATTGTAACGTTTATTCAGTTATATATATTTCATTCCGTGTGGTGGGGGAAGCCGTCGGTCAGAACAGTTGCTGGCCCGTTGCGTTGCTTAAGAGCACATTGGCAGTCTTTTGGAAGCAAACTGGCATCTAGGAATTCATATTTAAGAATAAACATATTGCGTCCAATCATGTAAAAATCTTTCAGGGTTAAAAAGGGACACGTTGTATCCTGACAAAACCCTATTTGGTATAAAAAAAAAAGTGCCTGAATACAAATGATACATCAATGAGACACACAAAACTGCTAATTAAATAATAATACGAATGCAAAAGTCTCCTTTTGTCAGCGTAATGGCGCTGTCATGTCGTTTGGGGGGCGGGGGGCTGAGTGACGGTCGCACACGAGGCCACCGCCGGAGGCCCGGTCCGAGCCATCTGAGTTGCCGGCCCCTGGAGGAAGGTGACCACATCCGGGCCGCCTCCTCAGCTGCCGGCAACGTGGACGCTGATGGAAGCCAAAGCGGCGCGGAGGCTTCATTCGGCCGCTGGGCTAAAAAGCCGCTCTCATATTTGGTCTTTTGGAGCTGTCTCTTGCATGACTGTGTGACCGTGACCACGACTACCATGATGATACACTCGACGCTAACAAGCACTAATAAGCACACTCTTGTTTGACTTGCGCGTTAGTTGTACTTCTCTGCTTGCCCCGGCAGAAAATATCCGGGTAGACTTCTCTTTACCCCACCATAAGATTTCAGCGGCATCACTTGTGTGCTTTTGCCCCTGCCAGGAGCTGTGCTAAGCTAAGGTGTGCGCTAGGCTAAAGCACATGCTCAAGTTAACGGCGATAATAATAAACTGGATTTGAGTAGCACTTACCTGCGCCGCTGACGAACCAGCAGCCGCGGGTGAGCGCACTCGCTCCCTGGTTTAGCTTAACCCTTACATCCACCGTGTAACCTGAAAGGGTTAACTATCACTTCATTAGTTGTCATGTCACGCAGTTGGATGATGTGGATCCATATGTGCTTGTTAACCCACACGGGCAATGAATCAGAGGCAGGAAGGTGCAGTGTATCCAAATAAATGTCACTGACGCTATTAAATGCGCACTCCCCCACCACGGCGCACCCCTCGCTCTTTAAAATGGCCTCTTTTCTTTCACTTTGTGTGTTTGCACGCGTGTGTCCCCGTAGGATTTAATAGTCCTCATGTGTGTAATTCTCAGTAAAAGTGGGCGTGTCCTCAGTCATCCCTCGGTCGATGTTTTGCTCGTGTCCTGCGCCTCCGCGTGAAAATCTTCATTTTTCACACGGAGGGACGTGGCCGCATGTCGCGCAACTAGTTTTCATGCGGGGCCAACGGTCGGCCGCAAGTTGAGCTGCGATTTGGAATTCGAACGCGTATGCGAAGTGACGGGTCTGGGATGTATGCCGACAGGCTTCCCGTCGCTGTCGCTTGCCGATCAGATGAGTCTCCTGCAGAGCGGCTGGATGGAGATCCTGATCCTGCGCGTGGTCTTCCGCTCGCTGGCGCTGGACGAAAGGCTGGCGTACGCCGAGGACTATGTGATGGACCACGACCAGTCCAAGATGGCCGGCCTGCTGGACCTCAACAACGCCATCCTGCAGCTGGTCAAGAAGTACAAAAGTGTCAGTCTGGACAGGGAAGAGTTCGTCCTCCTCAAAGCCATCGCGCTCGTCAACTCAGGTAGTCCGATGGGAACAATTGGGAGTGTTCAATCAGCCTGCCATGCATGTTTTTGAAATGTGGGAGGAAACAGGAGTATCCGGAAAAAACCCACGCAGGCCCGGGGAGAACATGCAAACTCCACACAGGGAGGCCAGAGCTAGAATCGAACCCGGTACCTCTGCACTGTGAGGTCGACGCGCTAACCACTGGACCACCGGGCCCATTCTGATGACCATTGACATGATTTATGAGTCATTTTCTGTCTTCATGCAATCTAAGATTAATGGGGCACACCATTTTGTGCCCCATTAGAGACTCAGCTGTGCACCTCACACTAAAATGAAAGCGTCACGTCACCCACAGTAAGCCTGAAAACAATTTTCAAAATAAACATATTTTGTTGGATTGCAACAAAATATGTTTGAAAAATAATCACAGTATGCAGTGCCCCCCCCTCCCCCATCTTTTCAGGAGATATGAAAAATGCAAATAATTGATACTTGCTTATAATTGCAGTGGAGGGGAGGGGGGGGTTATGAAAATGTGAATGCGCAGGGGATTGAGTAAAATAAACACGCAAATAATCGGTTTGGTCAACAAAGAAAAAAAGCAAACGAGTGGGGCGAGATTTTAGGGGCACTCCTCGCTTTGCCCCACCGTACGACTCCTGGGGCACTGCAATGTATGCCCCACCATTAGCTTAAAGGGTGGGGGGGGGATTACTTTCCATCATTGTCTCTTTTAGTATTTTACTGTATTTACTGTAAATACCGTCACATGTTGTTTGTACCAAACGTCTTTTGAGATTGTGAATTTTCCATTTTGTCCGGCCCCCCCACAGACTCGGTACACATCGAAGACTCGGAGGCGGTCCAGCACCTCCAGGACGTCCTCCAGGGGGCCTTGCAGGACTACGAGGCGGCCCGCCACGCGCAGGACCCTCGGCGGGCCGGCAAGCTGATCATGAGCCTTCCTCTGCTGCGGCAGACGGCCGCCCGAGCCGTGCAGCACTTCTGCGGCATCAAGCGGGATGGTCGCGTACCCATGCACAAACTTTTCCTCGAGCTACTGGAGGCCAAAGCCTGAACGCCGGCGGGCGCTCGCGCACCCTCAAGACCGCAGAAACTTCCGCTTTGAAAATCCATCAGTACCTTGGCTTACAAGTGCCCTGCCTTACCGTTTATTATTATTTTTTTTTTAAAGTTAGGAGCCGTCGCTTTCTTGATTTGTATTTATTTATTTATTTATTAGGGGCTTTGTGTTACAAGCCGGAATTTGAGCGACGAGAGAGCGTCAGATGTGCTGTCACCTGAGTGAAAAACAAAAACAACTTGTAATGAATAAGACTTGAGGGGGCACTCCACGATATGTCCCACCTTAGGAGTTTTTCAAGTCGCGTGGTATTCGTATGAACCAGTCCGTGTTGGAAAAACGGGTTGGGGACCACGATCATGTGACTTCCCGCAAAATGGACAAAGAGCACGCGGGGATGAGGCGAACGCTCCTTGTGGATGAAGTCCTCCTTCAGGAAGCTTCCTCGGATGCATTTCGAGTTCCTTGCGCAAGGAGAACGTCGAAAGTCTCGCCAAAACAAGTGATTCAAAACTCGAAAGCGGCAGAGCGACGTACGTAACGGGGCCTCGAGGACATTTCAGTGAAAGAAACTGTGCTCAAGCGAAGTGTATTTCAAAAGCAACTTGTGGGCAAGTCGACAAACAAAACGGCAGAGATGAATCACCTCATTAAAAAGAAAAAAAAGCCCCCAAAAAGAATTTTCAAATGTTTGTCATATATAAATATCTTCTTTTGTTTTACTCATCAACTTACCATGGCCTTCTGCGGACTTTATAAAAGTTTCTGTGTTCTAAACATTCATACAGTACAGTATCTTATAACTATGGCAAAAAACTAAAATGGTAACCATAACATTTAAAAAAAACTCATTCTTGCAGGAATTTAGGAGGATTTTGTTGGAGAAAAAGTATCTTTGCAATTTTTAGAACACACAAAAAAAACCATTTGCATGACTTGCAAAAAACAACAAAATTTGGTGATTTTTTTTTGTTTGTTTTTTTTTAATCCATCCATCCTCCCACTCACCAGTTGGTGGGTATTTTTTTAAAAATTTTTTTGCAGTCCAGTTTGTAATAGTATTTTTTTTTTTTGTGCGTGTATGATTTCCTACTAAATTCCTGCACATCTGTCAAACAGAAACTGTCCCTTCTATGTTCGGACGTAAACGCGTGCTCTCCTTTTCCCCTTGTTGCCATGACGTATTTGAACGTTGGAGTCACGCTGGCCTGTTTTGTGTGGAGACTCTTGGCAAAATATTCTGCTTGTAAATGAAGGCCTTATACTAGAGTTGTAGTCCCCTTGCCACTAAATTTAAGACTTAATCAAAATGTTCTCTATTTGACGGTTTAACTATGCACTGTCTTTTTTGTTTGTTTGTTTGTTTTTGTTTTTTTTTGCATCGTGTGTCTTACCCCAGCGGTTGACACTTGTGTTGTTTCTTTCTCAGGTGAATATTTTGGGCAATAAAGACCGTCCCCCTGCACCCATTGTGTCGCCTTTTAACATACAAAAATGAAGTAATTAATGTGCTTCAGTAGATGTTTCAGATAGCTGGATAGCAGGAGTGCCCAACTACTAAGTCATAGTCGACCGGTAGTTCGCGGACTGGTCCCAAGTCAACTACGAGGGCCGTCGGGAGAAATGGGGAAAAACTAAAAGATTTGTGTCTTTTTATGATGAGTTTTTTTTATACTATTACATAATTTTGTTTTAGTATAACTGCCCCCTAGCTATCCTATCAATTTCAGGTCCACCCGCAAGTATTAAAATGAATAAATAAACAGGTCATCTTTAAGCTATGGTGGCGCCTGACCTGCATCACAGGAGGTTTTAAGCGAACAGCTGTCTCCAATTGCAGCTAGCGATCAGAGCTGTTGAGATACATCCATGTTTGCTGATTTTCTTTCGTGTTTGTTTAATCTGCAATACACTAATGTCATTGTTTAAAAAAATGGGAATCTGGAATCTACGATAGTGATGTTTCTGCACTTGCCGCGCTCCAAAGGTTCGTTCCTGCCTTCCTGTCAGGTCTCACGCTAAGGTATGCAGTGATTTCCTTTTTACAAACTCAGTCTGGTCTTGTATCCAATTTATTTTTCTGTTTCGTTCATGTTCGGGTCCGTTGTAGTTGTTGCTCATCGAGACATGCGTGTGTATACATGTGTGCACGTCCAGTAGGTTACTGCGGTAAGGCCAGCCCCCGCTCACAAAATTGAAGTCAAGGCAGCCGCCACAGCGATTTTTAATCGTGTGCATTACGGTAATCTGCCCTCAGTGAGCGGTGTTGGCTACTTTCGAGATAAAAGCTTTTCAACTAATGCATGCACGCCATTGGTTCGGATTTAAAATATTTTTGAAAATAACTTTCTCAGGGGTCATGCAACGATGAATTCGCTCAGGGAAAATGAAAACGGTCTCAGAATAGCACCATAACACGTTAAATCCAAACCACTAACGTGCATACTTGGTGAGCTTTTATTTTGAAGGTGGCCGACGCCGCTCGCCAGCGGCATATGACCGTAATGCACAGTATTAACAATTGCTGCGGTGGATGGTTTGACTTCAATTTTGTGAGTGGAGGCTTGCCTGACCGCAGTGGAAGAGTGGCTGCTTGAAAAACAGATCTTCAGTCCAAAAAAGGTTGGGACTTTCTTTGTCTAGTATTCCCTCCTCTATCACGGGAGTTACATTGACAGGTGTAAAATCCAGGTACAGAAAGTTTAAAACTCTTTCCCAATTTGGCTTTAGCCACAGGTGCCCTCTTCTACTCAGCCGGCTCGTACAGGAGCTCCTAAGGAGCTCGGTTGAATAGAAGCACCTGTGGGTAAAACCAACGTGTGTGACTCTTTTTACTTTCTTGACCATTTGCTCCAGAACACCCTCGCAATAAGCGAAATTCATGATGTAGAAAAACCTAACCTTGAAAAGTCTAAATGCTCCCTCAGCATCTTTTGATCGCATTTACAATACTTTAAACATCCGTCCTTGGAATACTTCCACTTCTTTCAAATGTACATAATGGAAAACAATCGTGTGCCGCCATCTTGTGGATAACAGTGGATTTGCGCACAATACAAACTGCAGAAAGTACAAAATCAAATTAATTGTACCAAACAAAATTAATACTACTACTACTACTAATAATAATAGCAGGACCGTGAACTGGGACCACCAATGGAGTCTGGCGTGAAGTCAGCTCCAAGGTCGTTCCCCATTTAATTTAGCTTTGCATTCAACCTTAAAACACAGCAACTGCCCGTTCTCGCCTGTAAATGGCAGTGTTTTCCACACTTTTGCTTAGATCAAGACGCTGGTTGTCTCACGAATGTCCCGCTTCAAAAACAGAATTTAACATTCTCCTATTTGTGGCTTATGGCAGTTCATCAAAATCCCCGACTTGATCCAAAATGGATGAAATCTTGATGTTGCAAATGCAAATGTTGCACAGTTTGAATTCAATTTCATTGTTGTCATTCGGATATTTCAAAATGTGGTGAGAAACTCAACGGCATTTTACTTTTGTGGCATTGGAAAGCCACTAAAATCACCATTTTCGCCTTAAGAGACCGCAATTGCGCTTTCGCGCCGATAGGTGCAGTGACGTCCATAGTTTTCCAAGAGTGAAGACGCTGGTTTTCTCACTCCTCTCCAGTTAAAAAAAAAAAAAAAGATTAAAGATTTCAAGTACTCCTACTGCCACAAAAACAAAATGGCATTGAGTTTTACACTTGTTTCACACTCATCACTAATCCACCTTTCAAACGACACCCATTTTGAAAAATCTGATTGGCTAGGCTTCTCTTTGACTTTTTTTGGTTGTTGATGTTTCGCAAAATTGCTGATGAGATAAATTGCATTTATCGTCCTCAAATGTTATTTCGGACCGACCTTGAGGAGATCTGAAACGATTTTTCTCAGACGTCACACAGACGTCCAGCTTAGACTACCGCCGCTGATAACGGAAGTACACCGCGGCAGCAGGAAGACGCCTAACCTAAATACCCGACAAAGCTCACCTCACACAAACTATGATCGATGGTGAATCCGAGCGGGCTCATTAAATCTTTTTGACGATGTCAACGTGTGAGAAAGTCGTTCCCGAAGAGAAAACGTGCGTAACCTTCTCTCTGTTTTTTGTTTATAATAAGACTTCAGTATGTTTGACTGGCTGTTGCGCGACTCGCCAATTAGGACAAGATTTATTTGAGAGGGAGACGTGGTTATTTATAGAGCTGATGTCAGCAGAAAGAGCACCCTCCTGAAATCTTGAACAGCGATTTAGCATGAAACCAACCACAAAACTCGGGTTATTGAAGTTACATATATACCTTCATATTTTTTATTTAAGCTAACACAAACTTAAAAGAGCGACTGTACTTCCAGTTTAAAAACACAAAATCTCTCTTGGCGACTTCCTTCATTGCTGTTTATGGACACGTGAGCCGTCAATTCGCTGAAAACGAAGATCTAACTTCCTCAGATGGTCATTTTAGGAAGTTGTTCAAAATCTTAATACAAGAGTTTTCCTTTTCGAGCAACCGGCGTCATTGCTCCCGGGTTACCGTAAGGTTAATTACCCCCTAACAATACCCACACGCACAGAGCTAGACAGGGGGGGATTGAAAATGATGGAGCCGCAGCGTTAAAAAAAAAAAAAAAGAGACCCCTACTGTATACCATCCAGTGCCACTACGCCCACTGTCACTCTGCTGAGCCAGCGGAGGCACTGCAGCACGTGACTTCTGACCCCGGAACGAAGCAGTCAGCGAAAGGTTATCATTGTTGTGGTTTTAGCTCTTAAAGCGTGAGTGTGGATGCTGAAGGAGCCCCAATACCCCCCCCCCCACCCCCCACACACACACCTAACAATGTACAGAAAAAAAGAAAGATGGACACAAGTGGAATATGGTCCTCCCGAACACCGTTTTTTTTTCTTTTCTCGATCACATGACTGTGGTAGGAAAGCAAACTGTGCCTGGTTGTTTACCGTGCTTATCAGTGGTGTCGTAACAAGTCGACGAGCACACTGACTTGGACGCAACACATACACATACGCGCAGAGGGAATCGTAGTTCAATGCAAGCGGAATAAAATTGTGAGACTTTTTTTTTTTCCCTGCAAATATGTCAGTATTTCACCAAGTGGAAAATAAGAACAGACCCTCCATTATTGAACCAGCGTTCTCCCTTATAATTTACGTCACGGCTAAGATTCGCCCCCCAATCTTTATCTTCTCCACAAAAACTATGCCCATCTCAAGGCAATGCACTGGCGCCATCTGCAGTGATCTGTCATTTTTGCGAAGAGGATTTTCACAGACAAGCTGGGCGAGATCGTCTTCCACGCCTACTCGTTGAAAAATGTCCGCGACGTGTTCGTGTTCAGTCATTTCATAAAAATGTATAAAAATATATCTGTAAAATTGTTTATTTGATTAATTTTGTATTTAATTTTTAATTAATTATTTTTAATTATAAATTAAAAACGTCAATTTATTAATAATTAAATATAATTATTATGTATAATATAAGTATAATAATTATTTTTTTCATGAGCTAATATAATGATGAAAATTGAATAAATACATTTTATTTATCTAATTTTAGGGGAAAAATGGCTACATTGATGCAAAAAAATCTTCTAGGCTTCCTGATACCATGAATGCTTTAAAAAGAGTCGGTCGGGTGTGGCTAATAAGCCACGACCCTTTAATAAGCCGTCTTTCGAGCTCATCTGCCATATATAAAAAAGAGACTTGTCAGGTACAGTAAAAATCCCTTTTCTGGAAAAAAAAAAGTAACAGTCAATAGGTGCAAATGTAAGGCCCGGCAAACAGGGGCTGATAAATACCAGCCATAAATTCCTGAATGATTTATGACCTCATCATCTCCGCACTTAGCACAAGTCAGCTTTTCACGCACCGTTGGGGTAATAGTCCTCGCGATTGGCCGCGTTAAAGGCAACTTGAGCGTGCTATTGCCGCCTGCCGTCTCGCTGTGTGTTCTTTTTTTTGGGATTTTCCGCCCGCGTTTGTGTGTGTGTGTGTGTGAGCGTGCGTATATACACCCACACGTAAACATGTATATATGCATAGCAACTCCCGCACTCAGACGCCGCTCGAGACCAAGCAAGCGCCACATCAGTCCATCATCACAGATACGGCTCGCGGTTAGATAGCAAGCCTGGCGGCACACAAGACATTTTGTCCACTCTGTCATGTTTACTTACAATGATAAGCTTTGATGGATTCTCAGTCGGGCTCTAGACGACACACACAGACAGACACACACACATGCGCATGCAGAGGGACAACAACAATAGGTGGTGTCCAGAAATGTCGTGTTTGCCAAGGCAGGATTGCCTCAAGATGCCTTGAAACCAATGAAAAGAGCAAACCTTTCGCATCGGTGATGCCACACTCCAAAGCAAAACTCCCCATGAGGACTTAAAAGTGAAGTTCAAAGTTTGGCTGGATTGAATCAAGACTGCTGAGCTGTCCAATAAAGGGAGGAGATGTGTTTAGTACCAAGTCGTATTTGGGGCCACAGTGAAAAAAGGGAAAAAAATAATTAAAAAGCATTCCAAGAATAAAGTGACTAGCTTTGGTGAATTTGGGATTAAAAATGAGATTAGTCACGTGAATAAACAAAAAAATGTTCCTCAAAAGTTGCCATCATGACAGGGATACTTTTATATTTACAGTTTTATTCTCGTAAAATGAGCCGGTCATTTTTAAACATTTGGTGTCATTTTTATGACTGTTATTATATAAAAAAGAAATCATGCAAATGCAAGAAACCAACATTTAAATGCAATAATAGCAAATACTGTATGGAAAGGAGAAAAACGACCAAAATGAGGCCAGCAGAATACTTTTCATTCTAATTCTAATTCTTACTTGACTGATGTCTACTTTTAATTATCAAAAATCAAACATTAAAAAAAACAGTATTAAAATTCAAAACAATAGCAGTTAAAAAAAAGTTTTTACTTTCATGACAAGACGTCAATTTGACCCAATGCATGTTTTGTGATCAGAAAATACGAAATAGATTAATATATATATATATATATATATATATATATTGGGGGGGCATTTTTAATTTATTATTATTTTTAAAATATTCTGGTATTTCAATTTAATTCCCGTAATTTTTGCTTGATTTACTTGAAAAAATCTTGTCATTTGACTCTTTTATAAAATCAGACTTCTTTGCCGATCATAACTGTATTATTGTTTTGGGGGGGGGTTCAGCCTGGTGGATTTTATATATACAGTATATATATATTTTTCCCAAGTGCTTTCCCACATTCCATGCTCAGGCAAAAAGTGCCTCAAGCTCTTCCTCAGATGCCTTCGTCTGCATCATCTTTGCCAACTGGATTTTTGCACTCTGATCTATGGGTTGCTCTGCTCAGTGTTTCCTACGGAATCGGTTTACTTTAAAGCCGACGTTCGACCAGAACCCCGTCAAGGACCACCGCAACTGCCCCGGCACCAATTAAAAAGACTAATGAGGTCTGTGTGCAGATATGCATGCGTGCATAACTGACAGCGTGGCGTGCCACCAAACGAAAGATGCTAGCTGTGTGTGGTCTCATGAGGCTTGCCTAGCCTCATGTGACCACGTCTTTGAATTTTTGTTTCTTTAGTTATCACTGATGGTTTTCTCCGGGTGCTCCGGTTTCCTCCCACATTCCAAAAACATGCATGGCAGGCTGATTGGACGCTCTAAATTGTCCCTAGGTGTGAGTGTGGTCGTGAATGGTTGTTCGTCTCTGTGTGCCCTGCGATTGGCTGGCAACTGATTCAGGGTGTCCCCGCCTACTGCCCGAAGACGGCTGGGATAGGCTCCAGCGCCCCCCGCGACCCTAGTGAGGATCAAGCGGTTCGGAAAATGGATGGATGGATGGATAACTATGACATCATTTGACTCATCCCGGGCAGGCAGAAAAGAGAAACGATTACGTTCCTCGCAAATGATTTCATTTACGACGAGGTTTTTTCAAAGGCGCGTCGCATGCTAATATGCAATAAGAAAAGAAGATAAGATAAGAAAAACCTTTATTAGTCTCGCAATGGAGAAATTCCCTATTCACAGCAGCAAAGTTATGAAAGGAAGAAGTAGAACAACAAAATATAAGAGCTGCTGGAAAGGCAGCCACTCACGCGGCGCCATTTTGAAGTCAAAATAACACAACACAACACAACACATAGGACACAGACAGTCGTGCAATCTTCACCACTTTTCTGCATCCACTTTGTTCTCTGAAGCAGTTGTAGATGAAAGAGGAGAGGATCAAAGTGTCCTTTCACCAGTGGATCAGAGACGTCATGCTGAAAATGTGCACACGTCTGCTACAAGCTAAGTTTTGAAAGCAAACAGCTGTAGCGTCCATTGACGAAAAAGAGATTGGCTCACATCTCCTGTCCCATGTAAATCCACTTCAATTCCAAGCCGCGACTCCCAGACCTTAAATCAATTTAGTTGAGGATGAGAGAGATTTAGCTTCGTTAACGCCGATACGTGTGAGCCGCAATGATTTAGTGATGGTAAAAAAAAAAAAAGTCAAAAAATGTCTTCAAATATTGGCATGTATAATAATTAGCTCACATTGCTAACTCGAAAGTGGTCGCATTTAGTGAATGGCACCGCTTACGTTTCATCTACAAATTGAGAGGTCTTCAAATCGGTCTTACATTTGCCATTCTTTAGCCCGAATGAGATCAACGAAATGTACATTGAACCCATTAATGCACCCTGGAACCCACTGGTGTCAAACTCAAGGCCCGGGGGCCAAATCTGGCCCGCCACATCATTTTAAGTGACCTGCGAAACTTTCATGATGCTTGCTAAAATCTCTCCCAAAATTTCAAATTCTCATTTGTGATAAATAAGAGTGATCGGTATATGGTCTGGGCGATTCATCAATTTACAATAACTACGTTAAATGTATCTGACAGGATTTTGTTTTTTTTCCGTATATATTTTCATGGCAAGAACAAAACTTATTTTGCTTTTCCTTTCAGTGAAGAAAAATAAATAAATACAATTGGAATTTGGATTTTGGATATTTTGTTTCGAAATCCAATCGGGCCTCTTGATACCGCTAAAATGAGCTCTCCTTTCCGTGCAACCTGGCTCATTATTTGGCAGGTCCTCGCACCCAAGGCCGCCGTTTCGGCGTTTAGGGAGCGAGTGGGAGCGAGCCATCGCGAAAACAACGCTCGCCTTCTTTTTCCGCCCGATTCTTAGGCTACGTCTCACCCCTCTGTCAAGGCCACCCTTTTGTTCCTCCCACTCGCTCGACCCAGAGGAGGTCAGAAAGAGAGAAAGGGAGCAATAGTGAGCGCACACACACACAAACGTGGGACTGAACGAGCGTAACCGTTACAAATCTTCTCCGCCTTATCGGGGACAAGCCACTGATAAGTGTGTCTCCACTCCCCATCCGAGAGATCCATCTCCGAAAACATCTGAGATGCTCCGAGAAGGGGAAAATGCGGAAACGAACGAGATAGATTGATGGGCCCGGTTTGCTCCCAGTCCCCAAATCAAATTAAACGTCCGAATGGGAGTTTAGTGTCGTATAAAAGCGGTATGGAGGGATGATTATTAACAGGGTTTGCAAGACACGGGCCGTGGGAGTCGCCGGGGTTGGGGTGTTTGCTCTCTTTGGGAGAGCTGCACCTGCAACTAATGATGTGAAACTGGCCAACTTGCTCTGCTGCCGCCCTTTCGCTCCTCTCAGATCGCAGTTGCACCTCATGACCTGTCCCCTAAAAAAACAAAAACAAATCTGACATAGCAAAGGCTTTTCTTACCCTTTGCGGTGTCTCCTCTTGTTTGGCTACGGACTTCTACGGAGACATTTTGGCTGGCAACTGTCACAAAAAAAAAATGCCCCGCTTCGATAATCACGCCGTGTGAATGCTGATATTCCGTTTTATCAGCATCCTCTGGGAGGTTTCCGACAGGCTGTAGTTAACGATGCGGGAATTCCGTGAGACCTTGAACTTGAGAAATTGATATTGAAGTAAGTATACTTTTGAAATATCATATTTTTCGGACCACGAATCGCTCCGAATGTCGTATCAGTCAAAAAAAAAATAATGCATCATGAAGAAGGAGTATAACCCGCATTTTATAAACAAAATGAAAACCGAGAGCAAGATCAGGAGAGCCCGGACTATTGTTCCAATGTGCCCCTAAAAAAAGAGTTCCGGAGCCCAGTCCGCCAGGAACTACAGATGGGCACAGTTCAAGCACGAGCTGCAGATTGGTGAACATAGTCTGCGTTCGGAAATTCAGAAAACTGGAGCATGCTCTGGCTCTGCAAACACACATACACCCTCAGCGTGGTGTCAGAGTGAATTTCCGAAAGCACCCCATGTTGATGGCCAAAAACTTCCACTTCTAACTATGGAAAAATTTTACTTTTTAGTTGAAAATGGCTTACTGTAATGACAGTACAATCCTGTTTTGGATTATGGCCAAAGGTAGAGTTATCAGTGAGCGGCACAGACGGTATAGTCAAAGACGAAGGGAAGACGCGGCGAAAGAATGGAAGCCAAGCTAATTGCTAAGCTATCAAAATGCAGTTGCAAAACAGTGAAATAAGTGCTTGTGTGATACGGTGCACTTGGCGTGTACCGTATAAACGGTCTTTTGGTCACTTCAGAAAGGTGCTTTTTGGGTTTTTTTCTTTTACTTATAAATGTCTTTCAATATTTTGTTTATAAATGCGATTAACACATTCACTCCCAAAGACGTTTTTAAACGTCTTTTCAGACTTGGTCTCGAATTGGCTGGTACTGAATGAGTTTTAAATGAGACTTGACGTGCGGCATTTCCCACTCTTCAAACTGAGTTATCTCATTAGCTCGCTTTGTCATATTCGTATCACCTTGAGGATATTCTATATTCTGCGGCCGCACACGTGCGCCAGTGCACGTGGCGAATGTGCCGTGCCGCCTCGTCAAGGTGGGCCGGGTGCTCGGTTCCCACAGCCAGCGCGGAGGCAGCCCCTGCGGCGCTATCAGGCCTCTGTCTCCGGCCCCAGCACCGGCGGGCCCCCATGACGTCAGCGCCGCGCTGATAACGGGGTCCGCTGCAGGCTGCGGCCAAAAAGGGCTGCGCGTTTGTATTTTTTTGGGAGTTTGGTTCGAGGGATGAGGTGGAAGGAGAAGAGGGGAGGGAGGGAATTGGGGTTACACTAACAGAGCCCGGCGGTGGATAAGACCCTGAGACAGATAAGAGCGGGCCGAGAATGGAGCCTCTTTTGTTTTCCACAGCTCCTCCTGTCTGCCGGCATCTTCGCTGTCCTCCTCTTTGTTGGCTCTCTCTTTCTCAAACCCTTTCCATTCCATCTGCTGTGCCCCCCCCCCCCTCTTTTTGTCCAAACAGGAATATTGCCGGGGTTATCGACGATTCGTGTTTTGACAGTCCCTGGATGGAGACACCTTTTCTCCTCTTGCTTCCTCATTTGTCGAGAAGGGGGATGGGCGTTGGGGTGAGGGGTTGGGGGGGGGGGCAGATCTTGACTGGCAGCAAAGCGGTGTCGTTTTGGGCAAACGCCATCTTGACACTTCTTTCACCTTACCTGCTGAACTCTGAGCGACCCCTTTGCGGATCCTATTGTTGTGTCGATGTCATCTCACCCTTAGCTAACCTGACATTAGCCGTAATAAAGGGCCTTACCTCAGACTGTTACCTTATCCTGCAAAACGTCATTTGTTGGGCCACATGGAAACACAACCAAAGTCGTTTTTTTTTTTAAATTTCATTTGTTGCTGACTTTGCTGTTAACGCAGTGCCATGCTCAGGAATCTTCTGCCTTGTTGTTGGCAGTTTTAGCACATAATAGCATAAATGCGAGGAAAGCATTTTCTGATGGATTTACTTTGGGACCCGTTTGAAAGAAACGATCACATTCGGGCTCCCAAAAGGATGAAAATAAATACCTTTGCAGTCGCACTTCAACTGGTTTCCGTGTGGACATGGCCTTCGTCTGTTAGTAATGCGTACGTGTATGTGCGTTCCCTGTTTGTTCCTCAGGCCTTGGCTTGCGAGCGGACTTTGGCTGCCGCTTATCTACAGGAGAGGACCTGGGAGCCCTGTGTACGTCTTTGTCATGCTAAAAATACACACCGGCTCACCAAAACAGCTTTAAATGCAACAAGGGCCTCAATTAGCATATCAAGCAAATACAGAAAAAAAAATTGTCTCGTAGTAAATAAAGTGAAAAATAAATCCGAGAGCAGGGGATGGAAAACTTAAATTCTGGAGGGGGAGACCATTTTTCATCAGTAGGGAGGCCACAAATGACCAAAAAGGGACACTGCTGGCATGACATTAGGGAGCACCAAAACTTCTGGTTCTGCTAGTAACCCTGGAGAACCCAGAACCCTTTTCTTCTTTGGAAAATGATTAATATTACTTTAAATGACTGCTATATGTTCACTGAACACCAAAATATGTTTTTTTTTTCAAATATTTTGTGCTTTAATCCGAATTTAGGATTATTGCCAAATTTGACCCTTTGGGATTTAAGGGGAGCATTTGAGTAGCAGAATTTATAGGGGCCAAATTTGACCCCGTGGGTTCTCCAGGGTTTAATACAGTGGTACCTCTACTTACGAATGTCTCTTCATATGAAATTTTGAAGTTACGAAAGGCCTCAACAGGAAAATATTGCCTCTTGTTACGAAAGAAATTTCAACATACGAAAGGTAAAAATACAGTATGGGTTGCGACTCGCAGCTCCGAGTTTCCTGAACGCAACATACTTATAGCTGCTCTGCCATTGGCTTTTACCGAGCATCATCCTTGCATCCCATTGGCTAAGAGAGACCCCTAACCGCATGTATCAAAGTGTGTAGCTAGCTAGATAGATATTTGTCCATCCTGCGTACTCGTCATTCGCCCCTCGGGCCAAGAGGCGTTCTGATAGTAATAATAATAATAATAATAATGCATTTTATTTAAAAGCGCCTTTCATGCCACCCAAGGACACTGTACAGACAATAAGAAAATACAATGTAAAAATTAGTAAACGAGATATTATATAAAAACAGGACATAAAATCATAAAATAGTTTACGTAAATGTGAAACACCCAGAAAAGTGTTCACCAGTCGTGCGATCGCTCACCAGGCTGATGTTTGCCTCGGACGTTTTCGAAGGATTGTTAAAAGCCGACAAAATCTTGGATCAGTTCTTGACAAACCGCCAGGCAAAAACCACTTCTGAGAGGGAACATGAACTAAAGAGGGCAAAAAACGATGAGAACACAGTTAAAAGTTAAATGACCATCATTTTTATTCTTCACTCGATTCTTTGTTTTTTTACATTATGCACAGCTCTCATTTATTGTGCAACACAGTAATCTAAATGTGACATGTATTTGTTACATTTTTGATGCATTTTTATGCTTTAGAAAACATTTATGTCTGAATTTTGGGGGTGCTTGGAACGGATTAGGGCATTTACATGGAAAATGTGTCTCTACTTACAAAATGTTCGAGTTAAGAAATTTCTTCCAGAACCAATTAATTTGGCAAGTAGAGATACCACTGTACACAGCAGGAGAAGACCCAATGAAAGCATTCGACATGTTTGATCGATTGATGTCTGCCATCTCATGTTCAGTGTTGATATTACAATTTAAAAGTCGACCGGTGCGGCACGTTTGAGCCACTCTTCAAACGCCCAGTCCGCTTCACCACTCGACGCCATCACAAATGAGAACCGACGGGTTAATTATTGCTTCAGAAACACACGTCGGCTGTGTCTAGGTGCACGTCGGTTAGGAAAGAGAGAGAATCTGCGTCTCGCCTGCTTGACTTTGTGACCTTACCTGGTCAAACAGGCTTAATCCGCAAGCATAACACAAAGATACTGCCGAATAACTGACGCACACTGAGCGGACGCGGCATTAGGGACACCTGCGTGATCTAATCATGATCATATTAAATGATCGTTTGATCATGTGTTGTGTTTTTGTAGCACTATTGTAGGCCTCTTTAGTATAGTGTACTTTATAGTACACCATTAATGAAATTAAATGTAAAGATTTAAACAATTGGTGCAATATGAGCTGATGCTTCACTTCCCATGAAGTCGTTGAACTTAGCTTCATTGATGAAATTATAAGTACAGGAGCAAAAAACAAAACAAAAACAAAACTAATTTGGATTTATGACAACATTAACACAATGGACATTTGTTGTTATGCGCTTTTGTTGTAGTGCCAAAGTTGAACTGGTGGGTCATCAATGAGTCACATGGAAACTGGACGTCTCTATGAGCGCGCACACACACTTGAAGTTAATATTGATTAGCACTGTTTCATCATTAACACCTGAGCGGCGTGCCGGTGATTGCTCTGATCAGATTAGCCGAGCAAAATGGGTGAGATCAGCAGTAGAAAGAAGATGATGTAAAAAAAAAAAGATAACGGGTTAAAAAAAAAAAAGGATTTATGCTGATGCAGCGAAAGGGCACTAGACACGTTGGTGTCTTCACGTCGCTATAGCGGCGTCCTCGGCTGCTGCCCTTTCCTGCATCATCGTGTGATGTCTTCTTCCTGGAGCCTGGAGTCTACCATACCCTGTGTGTGTGTGTGTGTGTGTGTCACTGACCCCCACATAATTGAGACTCTGGCCCAGCCAAGACGGGGACAGTTTTCCTGGTGCCTGCTTCACATTTCTTGTGACTTGCATTTCCTGAACGCTTAGCTTCATTGACATACCTTGACCCTAAAAGGATGTCACTTACCACCCCCCACCCAAAGAAAAGATTAATTAACCATGAATGTAACTGCGTAGTGGGAGGAGCTTTTTGCATGTGTAACTTGGAGTTCGCCCCAGTCAGGGTTTCCGCCCACAATTTCAAAACATCCTTTTTAGATTCTTCGATGATTTGTTTTTGTCATAAAGGTGTCACAATCACACAAAACCTCAATACTATGGATGGAAAACAACAACCCCCCAAAAGAAAACATTGCTGATATACTTTATGTTGTACTACTGACTCTGAAAGGGCCTGGACAGATTAGATTGGCATAGCAACACAGAGGATGAGATCTGATTGGACGAAAGTCACCCCTAATGATGACTAACGATCTAAAAAAAAATGGCAGATGGATGTGTTGAATGCTTTTCCTTTGTGTGATTTGGTGTAAATAACAAACCAAGTGATGGCAAATTAGAAACATGTCATAAATGTATGGCCACTAAAGACAGTGGTCGACGCTTCTCCGGTCCCGGCTGCTTCGTAGAACAAGGCGAACATCAGAACAAATTGGAGTCAGACGTCCTTAAGTTTCGTTCACGCCACAACGGAATTTAATCTTTACGACACTTCGTCTCATTTTACTGCTATCGTTGTTTTACACTTGTGTCACAGGAAAGAATTCAAAATGTTACTTAATACGCTGCCAGGGCTTGCCATAAATTCGTTCTCATGGCGGCAGATTATTAATAAGATTGACATTATTTCCTCTATGGTTCATTTACGGTTCATTTTTGTTCCCTGTTATTGTGGTAGTCATGACAACCAGGCCGTAAACCGTCCCAACTCTTTGCATTGCACTTTTACACACATCGAAATGAGTGACATTTTTTAAACTACGTTGAGTAAAAGATGTAGTACGATTGTACTCGTAAATTGGAGTAATTTGTGATTAGTCGAATTAATTGGGAAGGAGAAAGTTGGATTGAGACCCACAACCATCTCCAGCTGAGACCTTCTCAGTCATACTCGGCAAACTCATTGGAGAGCCTCTTGTCAAAACACGCGCACACACGCACACACGCACACACGCTTTCTTGGTGTGCTCTGGCCTGTGTCAGTGATACGACGTGGCATGTGCAAACACACAATGTACTGTACAGTAACAGAAAAACTCTTATTTTTGTAAACTTTTCACCCCCTTTCTTTCTATGCAGGTCAGGTTGTGTGAAAGTAGCACTGAGGAGAAGCTCCGATTGGAATCGCAAAGACCTTCTCATGTGGTAGGTGGCGGAGGGGGGCGAGGAGGAGGATTTGTTTTCTTTAATTATTGGAGGACTCTTCAAGACTCCCGCAGACGGCCACACCTTAATATTATTAGCCAGCTTATCAGTGTGTATGCGCGGTTACACATTGATGACAGTTTCCCATTTCCAGGGAGGCACAATCTTGCTTTATTTGCGTCCACCTGCACTCTGTGGGCCGAGGATAGATAGATAGATAGATAGATAGATAGATTGGACCAAACACATTTTATTTTTTAATTTACATTATTTCTGTCTCACATCTTTAAAAAAATTGAGGAGTCAAAATTAAAAACAACCGTCTAATGTTGATCATGAAGTCAATCGAAAGCACAGGCCGGTTTATTAGAAATGTATTTGAAGAAGATATGACAATGTAAATACTGGCAACATCATGTCTGACTGGAGCACTAATTTTAAAAAGATTTACAGTACGGCTTTATTGTTTGTTTGTTTTTTTCAAAGGTGACTTTAATAACAGCGAGAGTCAACGTTGTGCTGTATTCAGGGGGAAAAAACGAAACGATAAAAGATGTTTTGAAATGAACGTTTAGCATTTGAAAAAAAACATAAAACGGGAAGTCAGTTGTTTTTGTCCCTAGCGGGGAAAAAAATAACTTTAATTTGTCATTTATCATCTCATTTTTGTATTTTGTGAGCTAAAAATAATATTACGAACACGCTGTTCGATTGAAATCGGGAATAATTAATTATGTATTGATGATAATGAGGTGTCAATATTTCCCGTCAGTGTGAATTGTGCCACGCGGCCTCGACTAATTAATCGACATTTTCACCAACTTCTTACATTTTTCTTACATGACACGTCCTAGATGAATCAAAATGACAATGCAACGTTGCAATTTGCACATGTTTTTGAGAGGGGCAAGGCCGAGAAAGAGAGAGCGCCAGAGATCTTGATCGAGGTAAGTCTCCCTTCACTCCTCCTCTTTTCTCTCCCTTCCCCAGTTCTTAATTTGATAAGATTCAATCGCACTGTGGTTGACCGGACAGCAGGAACAGCAGCTTCTCTCTTTTGCACGTAGACGTGATGTGCACGCTTTAAATCACATTCTATATAGTGTATATATTTTTTTTAAAGTGAGATCATTATTTCTCGCACAAGTGCACCTAAATTCGTATTAATTCCGGCGAGTCGGATGTGCAGCTTCAAGGAGAGGATATGTACCAGGGAATCATGACCACCAACCACGGACATCCATCTTACGAGGCCGGCTTCCTCCACAACAGCTCGTCGGCCACGTCGCCGGTTTACGTGCCGACCACCCGGGTGGTCACGCAGATGATTCCCGGCCTGCCCTACCTCCAGTCACCCGGCGCGTCGCAACCGGGCACGCCGGCGTCCAGCCACTCCGGCTGGGCTCAACCGGGCGTCGAGTCCTCGTACAACCACTCGTCGGTGTCCCCGCGGTTCAGCTTCTCCGCGAGCCCGCCTCTCTCCTCCGTCGGGGCGAAGGAGCAAGCGGCGGCTGCCGCGGCGGCCGCCTCCTCGTACGGCAGCCCGCTGAGTATCTCTGCTAATGGGCGAGAGCACTACGGCGCCCGGGGGCTCGGCGGCTCCTACCACAGCCCTTACCCGGCGTATATGAGCACCAACGTGGGCGGAACGTGGTCTGCGTCGCCCTTCGAGAGTCCGGTGCTCCACGGCCTCCAGGCAGGTGCTCCAACTGGCGGGACGCGACATCCGAATATTGGTGAGCATGGATGTAAGCATGAAATTACTGTTTCATCGGCGCGTTTATTTTTGGTGGAAGTTTTGTCGTCACAAAAAAGTGAAAAATGTTGATGGGTAAAAGAAAGTGCGAACGGTTATTTTCAGGAATACGGTGCAAGAAAAAATGGAATTGCATTTTTGTTCCAAGTCAAAAAGGCACGCATATATTTTAAATTGTATTAATAAGGATTTAATTTGTACTCGTCACAAAAGAAAACACGTTTTCCCCCCAAAAAAGAAGAACAAATGTAACGTAACATCTTAAAGTGTCCGTGCGTGGCATTTCTTTTATTTCAATTTTAACAGTACTGTACTCCAACTTAAACCCGATTCCCAAACGTGAGCGAGCTAAATTCTGCACAGGCCGAACGGCTACATTTTGATTGATATTGCCCTTTATGAAAACGTAAAATATACACTTTTTTTTTTACAGAATACTGCACTTAAAAATTAATCACATGGTAGTTATTCACAGCATTATTTTTTTAAGAATTTGATTTATGGCAATTATTACAAAATATTACACTTTCTTATTTGTATTTAAAAAAATTCAATGAAGAACTTCATAACATGATTTTTAAGGTGCATTTAATATGGGGGAAAAATATGACATTTCGTTTCAAGTCCAGTATCTTAAACCAACAGTTCAAACTTAAGTGTTCATTCCGATCTTAATGTCAACTGATTAATAATTTTTGTCACATAATTTAATTGATTTATTCAAGACTTTCCATCATGGACTGTACATTTAATGATCCCTTCCCATTTTGGTAATACTCAGAGCCAACAAATTCTCTCTCACCACAAAACATGAATCGGGCCTATACTTTGTTTCTTCATGAGTCTCTATTTATTGTCGACGTTTTGTGTGTGATTTAAAAAACAGTGTGGCAGCCATTAAATGATATCATTCTGGCATGGACTAATACGACTTCATGTTATATATGCCCGACCACAGGATTTAGTATTCACTGTGCTTTCTTTCAATCTTCCTCGTGGAACTGCGTTGTGTTCAAGAGATAAGAAAATTGATCCAATCTGACCTGTAACCTGATGGTTTCACTCACACGACACTCCTGAAATGGTCTCTTTAAAAAAAAAAAAAAAATCACATCAATTGAAATCTGATTAAAGAAACAAAATCTGGAAAATTACGTTTTCGACAATACACCCCACTTTTAAAATTAGGACTGTAACTACACTGAAATTGTAATACGCATTTGGATAATTTCACGGTTGATTTTTTTCCTGCTTTCACCTTTGCCCTCGTCGGGTACTAAAAGTGTGTTTTTAAATGGACGGGCAAGATAAGGAGACACGCTGACATTTCTACATGACACATTAGCGCAACAAGTGTATTGTCTTGTGTTGATGTGTTGGCTACATTAGCTTCCGCACTCAAGGTTAGCTTCCTTTGCTTGTCTTTGTTTTGCTCTCAACCTTGGATGAGATCTCGCTGCATCCCAAGATTAACAGTACAGCACGGTGAAAAAAAAAACTTACTACACATTAATTTGGATTTATGATGCTCATGTGTTCATCTACTGGGCCCCTATTAAAGTGCTTGTGCAGGTGGTCAGACCTCACGTTATCTGTGCGAGAAACGGCCTCGGACCCAGAGTCTGTAAATGCCTCTGTACGTAATGAAGCTTCTTTTGCGTCTCTATTTCGAGCCCGTTCTTTATCTTCTTGGCGGTGGGGGGAGTGCAGTCCGATAAGCAATGGGGCCTGCACCTCCTGCTGTTGCTGCTGCTGGTGCACACATCCACCGTATACACAAGCAAGGGTTGAAGGTTGATGCGTCTTTCTTCTAGAAGTTAATCTATATTTAAACACCCTCCCCCTAAAAAAAAAAAAATGTTTTGGTTGCAAAAAATGTCAAGAGAATGACAAAAATGTAATCATCACAACAAAGATAAAAGTCCTTCACTGGTCACCACGGTGCTTAATTTTAAAATGTAATAAAAAAAAAAAAGTTGCCATCCTAAATGCAACGGAACTCAAACCGATGACTGTGCATTTGTACGCCGTATGGTGGCAGTGAACGCAACTCATTTGACAACCAGCAGCAGTTTGGCAGACAGTAACCTGTTTTTCAAAAAGAGTTTTCAAGCTGTTTATTGACAATCCCACTTGAACTTTACTGCCAAACTAAACATGGAACGTTTGTATTCACAAAATAGCCACTCAACTCTGCCTTCAGATAGTTTAATACACAATGCAAACCACCATAGACTGGCTAACAAATGGCGTCTATGCGCTGTTATATTTGTACACAGGCTGCATCAACACAGACAATATAACAATGCTCACAAATATTCTTTATCGTCTACCAAACATGAAAATATTACTACAATTTACGGAGTCACTTCTAGTAGTTGTCAAATTCGTCTTCGTCTGTCTTCATGAATGTATTGCACTGCCTCCTTGTGGTCAAGTCACGCATACCTGAAGATGCAACAATGAACTAATTCTTTACTTTTTTAAATTGTTACGCTATGTTTCACAAAGTAAATATTACGTGCTATCTTCCTTCTTAAAACATATTACCACTTTTTTTGGGTGGAAAGGTTACAATGGTTAAATCGCAGAACAATACAAAATAATGATGTTCGTTAAAAAGTTGAATTTATTTTCAAGAACATTGTACAGGTATACTGTATTTACCATACATGGACTGGAAATAAAAAGTTTAAACAAACTGTTCAAATGCCAGGTGGTATTAAAAAAATGAGACCCATGTAAATAATTTCAAAACCAGCATTAATGTGGCCTAACACCTGTGTCACACCAATGTAAAACATGCCATCTTTTTGGAAGGGGAAGGAAAAACGGACAACTGAAATAATGCGGTTGTAGAAGTGTGCACACCCTCATCATCTGCGATGTGAATTAACTAATCACATTCAAACTCATGTTAAAAGAAAGTCTGTCATAAAACGGCCATCAATTGCGTTTGATTAACCTCAAATAAATATGAGCTGTTCTAGAAGGCTTTTTATGACTTCTTGTTTGCCTTTCTAGCAGAACCCTGAAGGTTTTACGAACACTGACTGCTATTCGGAACGCTGAATAATTCCTTCCACCTTCATGAAAGCCCCTATTATGGATTGTAATGTATGACAGTCATTCACAGTTGAAGATGGATACGTATCCTGTCACTCATTGTATGTGTGCCTGTCTTTGTGCGTCCACAGACCTTTTTGATGACTTCGCAGAGGGCCGAGAGTGCGTCAACTGTGGGGCCATGTCCACGCCGCTGTGGAGGCGGGACGGCACGGGCCACTACCTGTGCAATGCCTGCGGGCTTTACCACAAGATGAATGGCATCAACAGACCTCTAATCAAGCCCCAAAGGCGACTAGTGGGTGAAACGATTGCTTTATTTTTCTTGGCGCCAAATAACTGTTGGCGTAAGCAGTGAAAATGAACTTTGAACCATGCCATGTTTTTCATGGGGAACACATGAACACATATATATATATATATATATATATATATATTTTTTTTTTATCTATGCTCAACTTAATTTTATTTATAAAACACTTTAAAAACAACCATCACTGTCTATGCAGTAAAAAATCATACAAAGCCAGGTAAAACTATAAATGAATCATATAACAACAGTAAACACAATAAAACACCGAAACGATGCAGAGTCTTATGCTGGATCAAAAACAATAGATACAATGAAAAGGGCAGGGGTTTCGAAATTGAACTCTGTGGAACACCATACTGTATGACAGTGGGGCAGAGCGGACGGAACTCAGAGTAACCAAGGCAAATACAAAAAATTATTTCTGCAAAATTGCATCGAAACCACTCTAGAGCGCTACACCTGGTGCTGCAAACGGGTCAACAGAATACTATGGTGTACCTCAGGGGTAGTCGACTTTGGTCCGAGAAAGTCACATTACACGCATTTTAAATGAATTAAAACACACTCCTTAGCGCCTTTTCTCACTCTCTTGCTGTGAAGAATAAAGGCTATCAGACAACATCACTTTGAGGAAATGAAACCAAGACTGGTTCGCAGTGAGCCAAATAAGAGCCAAAAATCCGTTATCCACGCCGCTCATTTCCCACGTATGTCTGTGCAGGGGCGGTTCTGGATCAATTTCACTGAGGGGGCCGGGCTGGGGCCAGGGGTTTTGATGGGGGGGCACATTCAACCCAGGGCTAAAAAGACAGATTCGAAATCTTATTTGACTTTTTATTTCTTCAGACTTGGGCGTCTTGGGCTAAAATGTCTGCAAGCGTAACAATACGTCTGTTGAGAATATTCAAGCCAGGGGATGATATGGTACCAGCCTGCCGGGGACAAAAATTGCAAATACACTGAAGCTGATGTTTTACATGCATATAATTATCCAAATTTTAAAAGGCAATGTCTTATATATTGATCCTGTTAAATAAAATTTAAAATAAAAAGGGAGACTAAAAAAGTTACACACACACACATGCGCGCACACACACGCACACACAAACACGCGCATACACACACAGACACGCACACTCACACACACACAGACACGCACACACGCACGCACGCACACGCGCACACACGCACGCACACACACACACGCAAATAGCACTCGTGTCGTGGTAATTTCCTTCTCTGCGGACTGCTTCTCATTTTCCCGCTCATTTTTAAATGGCGCAGCGCACTAAAGGGTCCGACTAGAATGTTAAATCACGCGCTTTGGTTCCACCTTTCGCGTCGGCGACTCGGCACGACTGCGTAATCTGCGCTCGGAGGGGGGGCCACAGGGGGGGCCAGAATCGGTGCTACAGGGGCACTGGCCCCCGTTGGCCCCCCCCCAGAACCGCCACTGTGTCTGTGTCCTCCAGTCGGCCTCCCGGAGGGTGGGCCTGTCCTGCACCAACTGTCACACCACCACCACAACCCTTTGGCGACGAAATGCTGAGGGAGAGCCCGTGTGCAACGCCTGCGGCCTCTACATGAAACTGCATGGGGTAAAAAGAAAAATCTAAACCAAGAGAACATGCTACACGTATTTATTATGATGTTTGGATATAAATGGGCAGGCGAAATCACTTGCTTTTTCCACAGGTCCCACGGCCTCTCGCCATGAAAAAAGAGGGCATCCAGACCCGCAAGCGCAAACCCAAGAACCTGAACAAGAGCCAAACTGGTTAGCTTCAAATGATGATTATTTCTATTAATTTGAATACCAGGGTAGCCCTTTTGAAGATAGTGAAGGCCTATATATAGTAGTTAAATTTATTATACTGACGCCTGGTGAAAGCAAATGTCTGATCGGTGTTTTAAAATGTGGTGATTTTATCACGCATCGAAATGATCAAATTGCGGGATGCTGTGTTGCGGTGTGAAAGTTGCCACAGTTTTTTTCTCCCTTGCGGTTGATGTCCCATAAAGGAGTTTCCTACTGTATGTCATTGTTTGTATAACACACCTCCTTGTTGTGTACCACAGGGCCTCTAAACAACGAGGGGACTCCGATGACACCAAGCAGCACTCCCCGGGGCCCCGCCTCCTCTTCCTCTTCCTCCTCCTCCTCTTTGGGCACATCCTCCATGTCCGAGGAGGCCCGGCAGATAAAGACAGAACCGGACACTCTCAATTTATACGCACACAGCGGCACACGCACGCAGGTACAAACAAATTGAGCAGTTGTATTGATATTTAGTGCCATGTTTTTAATCTACCTTGTTGGCACCAGATCTCAGCTCTGCCCGCCTACATGACGGCTCAAGGCGGGACCCTCGCTCTGAAGATGCCCCCTGGGGGCCACGGAGGCTCTTCGGGCTCAAAAGCCGAGCCTTGGAACAACCTCATCCTAGCTTAGAAAGAAAAATGGGCGTGGACTGAAAGAGGCGGAGCGTCAAAGAGCAGCACTGTGACAAGGTTCTTCCAAGTGAGGAGTGTTTTGATTTGAGAACGGCGTTTTGACAGTTGATGGAAACACAAGGCTTCATGTCCAATTCAGCCGGTGACGCAATAAACAGGTCAGAGTTAAATTTCCAGGTCAGTATTGACGCATCTGCTCAGTCAACGTTGCACATGCCGAATGTCATACGTTGCAAAGTTGCAACATTTCAGGGTAACTTTGGAATTTTTATTCACAGGATATATTATCTTCAAACCCTTTAAAATGAGAGCTTTTTTTTTTTTTTAATCATTGTGTCCGCAATGTTTGTGGATGTTTGGTTACGATCCAAAAATTATGAGCAAACCATTCCGATTTTTTTTAAAAGGGAATTTTTGGATGTCGAAATGACACAAAGTAACAAAACGAAATATCCAACGTATTTTGTAGATTTTGACCCAAAAGTTTCATGTGCTTAAATTTTGGGCTCTGTTTTCGCAGACAGCGCAAGCGGACTGACTAAGTTTTCTTTAATATACTATATTTTGGTGTGTCCCTAAGCGTGTTGTTGACGTTGATTTAAAAAATGTCAAGTTTTTTTTCTCTTGCAATTCAGAATTTTACGATGTTTTTTTTTTTGTTTTTGTGTTTTTTCCTTTTACCAGTAAAAGCAGATTTTACCATGCATTGTTTTTTTATGGCTAGGACGTTTCACAAAATAAACTAAACTTAACCCTTAATTTATAAATATTACTGCATATATTAATCTAGTAAATATTAGATCATTGCTATGATTGTTATCATTATTATTATTATGAAAATCTGAAGTGCTACAGAAAAAAAGGGCAGATTTGGAATCAGCGCAAATACTTTATCTAACAGTTTACTTGCATCTCAGATAAAAATATTTTTTAAAAATGTGTTGACCAGTGTTATCAAACCAGCTGAAAGCAGGTCTAAGTTGTGGCGCAGGTGAAGTAATGTGATTTTAGTGGATTTGATCAAGGTGCAGGCAGACAGATTCTGAGCTCTGCGGGTATGTGTGGTGGATGTTGTCATATTTCATTCATAAATATAACAACAGTGTGCATCAAACCCTCTGTATCATTGTAGAAATCAATTCATTGAACGCATTATGATTATTATCATCTTGAATATGTTTTTGAAAGCACCCCCCTTGGCTGCGGCACAGTTATGGGATGCTTGATCGAGGGTGGAAGACGTCTAACTCCCGAAAATACCCAAAGAATGAAAACTCCACTCAAGTGCCCAATTGGACTTCGCGTTGCGCTAGACGTGCACCGGGCACGAAAACAGAGCCCTTTGTGTCATTGTCCACTCATTCCTCAAGCGAAAATTAGGTTCTCGCTTTCGGAATCCTGTTCTACGGTTGGATTTCTTTCCAATGGCACAACATCGCAACTGTAATCAGTTAATTGTCATGCAGCTCGGTAAACTCAAGGTCTCATTGTGTATAATGATTGTACAGTATTTTTTTTTTTTTTTGTGGCAAGTGTGTAAATGTGGTATACGATATTGCTGCATGTAATTAACCCCAAAGCGGCAACTTTTATCTACATGTATGTAAGGGCTCTCCACTCCAATTTTATATATATATGTATAAAATCACCATTTGGGCTATATTGCAAAAACCGAGAAGATGGATTTGGATGCATTCAATCGAGACTACCTATACTACCGTCTCTTTGTGGCTGCAATGTCAGACACAGCGGCTCACAATGAAAATGTGCTGAGTTGCCATGTGGCGTCATTCATGTTTAATAAAGGCAAGGCGATCTCCAGTTTCAGTCAAGTCGTTGGTTTTCAACGTTTTCATTTCGATCCTAGTCGTTAGCATGTATGTAATGTAGGGCGGCACGGTGGTCGACTCGTTGGCATGTCCGCCTCACGGTGCAAAGGTGTCGGGTTCGATTCCAGCTCCGGCCTTCCTGTGTGGAGTTGGCATAAAGTTGTATTCAATTCAATTCAATACATAGAAATTGAGATTGATATTTAAATATACAAACACATGGGCGTTCCGTTCACAAATGGACCAATCGCAGTCTCGTGTATAAAACTGTGTATAGTTCCAGCTGGTTTCATCTGCATTCAATGGTTTGCCAGAGGCTGGATTACATTTGAGACGATGAATGAATAAAGAACCAATGGAAAGCCAAACTGCAGTGACGTGTCGGTAGGCGGGACATCACACCAGCCGCTCTGCTCGCTCATTGGTCACTGTCTCCTGAGCCCATGCGATGTCAGCCAATCGGAGTCGTGAGTCGATCTGGCCTCAGCCTCCAGACTGAAAGTGCACCCCAGTCTTCCTATATTGCTTCGAGTATCTTTATTTTTTATTTCTCGTGGATGGAGAGCATCCACGAGCATTTTGTTACGCTTCCTAGTGTCCGATTAAGGAGGCAACATGGACGTCCTCAAGTCTCTTGGCCACCCGGAAGAGATTTACAACCTCTTTAAATTTAAAATGGGAGGTTGTCGAGCCGTCATGCCCAAATTGGATTACGTGAGTAAAAATGGAACAAACATGTCATATAGCGAGACAAATAAGTGATCTTTCGTATCTTCTGCAAGATGTCGGGGGATATATTAATCAAGAGTTTTGACCGCTAATCCCGCCGTTTTGACTCCAATGTCACCCCGGCAAGTATCAACGCGAATGACTTAACACGCGATCTTGTTATAAATGGATCATAATTAAATTCCAGAACCTTAGAGTACACGTATGACGTCGAGACCTGTCCGTAAATGGCATAAATTAAAAGCTGCTACCAGAGGAAGTGGCCACAGGTTTGTGTGGCTGACACTTGTCCGCCACTAGATGGCGAAAGAAACCAGTTTTGTCAAATGTTATACAGTACCTGCACCCGAAACATTTTGCAGTTCTGTACTTTGCAAGTCAATAAATTGTGCAAAAACGTACCGAATTTTTGAACAGTTGTCACCAATTAAATATATATGAATTAGCAACAAATGTCATTTAATTTCAGCCATAATAAGCAAGGTTGATTTAAAAATACAAATAAAATACTAAAAATGTGTCCAGATGAAAAAACTAAGGGCAGAAGCGAAACCTTTGAAATTAAATCGTCACACAATACCACCGTCCTGTAGATGTAAAATAAACCATTATATTTATTGATACCTAAATACTTGAATTCATGAAAGTGAACATTTTTACGTATCGTATTCTCAATACAGTTATGCACACCACTATTTCACTGTCTCACAACAACATTAAATCAATTCGAGACTGCCCCTTGATGGTATTTTGTCCCTAAAATTCAAAACAGTCTAACTTAATTTTCCGGTACTCACGCATGTGATCAGTACATTTGCAAACTTTTTTTAAATTCGTGAATATTTTTTGTTCCTGACTAACTTCTGCTTCACTTTTCTGGCCATATATTATTAATATCGAGAAAATGAGTGGAAATGTAAATATTTATTTTGAAAATCAACTTCCATGTTCGCGGCCATTGTGAGAATGAATAACAAAAAAACGTATTTTTAATTAATGGTGATACTTTGTGCAAAAGCATTGACAAGCCCTGTACAAGTGCGCGGAATTGTCTTACAAGTCGAGAGGACAAATGGACATTTCCAAGTTTATTGACACATTCAATATGGCGGCGACATTGACGACCGATTCACCGCCAAAGATGGCGTCTATTTGGCTCTAGCTTAGGAAGCTAGTGCCAAGGTTGCGGAGGAAGGCGGGACTCCACCGTGGTCCAACGTGTTGAGTCGAGTGCCCCTCTCCAAGGTTGGCTCCGGAGCTGTTCGCCCTCCACAGGCACGCCCGCGTCGAGCCGAGCAGCCGCGGCTTCTCGCTCGTCCACTCGGGCTACACCGACATCGCATGGCCGCCGGGGCGTGCTGCAAGTGTCCCATCTTGCTGGCCATATTCAAGCGCTCTCTATCGGTCGCGCCGCGGGGTCCGACGCCCGCCTGTCCCCGCTCGCTGCTGTCGGGTCGTAGGCTGGGCGAGCGGGGCCTGCGGGAGGCCGCCCGGGCGTCCAGCGCTCTGAGAGCGGCAGGCTTCGGTCGTCACGCGGCCTTGTGTTGTCTGTCGTGCCAGGAGTCCATGAGCCAGAGCCTGAGGACGTGTTACATATACCTGAACCAGACCAGCAGGAGCTTCGCTGCAGTCATTCAGGCCCTGGACGGCGACCTAAGGTGAGTCCGAGTCGAGGTACTGTACACAAACAAACGTGGTCTCCGCCCCCCACGGTTGTGTCCTCATGGTCTGTGTGCCTGTCGGGTTCCTTCAAAGAAGAAGCCAGGCCAACGCGTCGGGCTGCACGACTCTGGTCAAGATTAACACTCACCATAATTTTGATCAGTATTTTAATCACAATTATTCAAGGTATTATGAGAAGCAAATATATATTTCATTGACTTTATGCGACAGGGATAATGTTTTGTCTGAGGAGAGATTAATCTCGTTTTTAAGATCCACAAGTATATTCGCCGTTTTCACCTGTGTTTTTCAATAATGTGTGTGAATGAATCAGCATTTAGTATTTCGAAATAATCCGTTGTGCTTGTGCATTGTTGAATGTGGGTTAGTGCGTTTATTTCGAGACACTCGTCACGCAGCATATTCAGACAGAGGTTGCAAACGTTCACTTGTGGAAAGGCCCGTCCTTCTTCCGTCCACTAGGAGGCAGTGTTGTTGCCTTCATTGAACTGGAGCAAGTTTTCAGACATTTTTTTCGTTTAAGCATTTGAAATTGAAAAAAAAGCTAGCCATGAGATGATCTTCTCCTATGTTTTGAACACAAATCGGGAAACAAAATATTTATATTTTAATTCACTCGAGATTGCTTTGCACTGAAAGAGTGCTTCTGTTGCTGTCTTCTTCTACGCTCTTGCATCAACGGCCAAAGCAGCGACAATGGAAGAAGAGATTCTTGCAAACTATTTTTGGATCTGAAAAATCCGTGAAAATTGCAAATATATTTTTAGATCTGAAAAACACGTGAAAATTATTGATGTATTTGTGTGAAAAAAAATTGGAGACAAATCTCCCCCCATTACTTTGCTGCACTACTTGTAAATGGATGCTGCTTTTTATTTGCTTTGATCAGAGTGTGTCTTTGTAATTTTTGATGACAAAGGGACATCTCCGATGACAGGACAGGGTGGATTCATAAACATGAACGTTGGCTCAAGCGAACGAATCTGTGTGTCCTGAGACCAATTAGCATTCAGCAAATTTATTTTCCCCTTTGAAACGATTTGGAACGCCGAGTTGCAGTTTTTTTTTTTTGGTGTTATTAGTAAAGAGAAAATAACACTCTCTAGTTCAAATCAGTCACCCTTGCTACCCCCCCCCCCCCCACCCCCCCGCGCCTTCCTTGTAATGTTCTCGCTCACTGTCCCTTTCTTATTTTAGACACGCCGTGTGCATTTTCTACCTGGTGTTACGGGCATTGGACACGGTGGAGGACGATATGAGCATCCCCCTGGACAGGAAGGTTCCCATGCTGAACGATTTCCACACCTACCTGTACCAGGACACCTGGAGCTTCAGCGAGAGCCAGGAGAAAGACCGGCAAGTTCTGGAGGACTTCCCCACGGTCAGTAGCTTTTCATTGAGGGATATCGATCGAATGGCCACTGCATTTTCGTGCCCTAGCAAAGATCACGCTGCTTTGTTTTTACAGGTATTACCGTTAACAATAAGTTTATGGTTGTAGTTTGTTGCGTTCTTACATTTTGTCGCATTTTGGCTAAATATTTGTCTGACCAACAATCGGCAGATATCTTTGGAGTTCCGAAACCTGGCTGAAGAGTACCGGGAAGTCATCTCAGACATCTGCCACCGGATGGGAGTCGGAATGGCCGAATTCCTAGAGAAGAAAGTGGGATCCATGAAAGAGTGGGACAAGGTGATCCTTGTACTTTTCTGGTACAACTCCCAGAACATCTTAAAGACCTTGTAAACTGATTTCAGATTTGTTTCGAAATACGTGATATATGTTTGAAAGGTGTCCCTGAAAGGGTTAACATCAGCAGTTAACCGGCACAATTGTGACGTGGAGTCTTGCTAAGGAACGAGAAAAGACGTGCTTTTACTTCAGGGACTTGAAACAAATCTTTTACGTTTTGACATGATGCATTCTGCACACGGTTGCCAAATATTGAGCACAGCATGACCGCGTCTCTATTTGCAGTATTGCCACTATGTGGCAGGGCTGGTGGGCATAGGCCTGTCTCGCCTCTTCTCGGCGTCCCAGCTGGAGGAGCCGGAGGTGGGCTGGGACACGGACTTGGCCAACTCCATGGGCCTGTTCCTCCAGAAAACAAACATCATCCGAGACTATCTGGAGGACACAAAGGAGGGACGTGCCTTCTGGCCACAAGAGGTGGGAATATTTTCTCTTTATGTGTGTTGTTTGCATTGCATCACTTTTGTTAAGACCAAATAAGGGACATGAAAGAAGTCCTTAACTCATTCACTCCCAAAGACGTTTTTAAACGTCTTTTCAGATTTGGTCCAGAATTCGCTGGAACTGAATGAGTTAAATATGTGCTCAGCAATAATTGTTCTCCTGCTTCGTAAAAATAAATAAATAAAACACATTGAAATTTTCTGAATGTTATATTAATGCAAGGCGTGGAGCCAGTTTGCGGGTCGTCTGGAGGACTTGGCGCAGCCCGAGAAGCTGGAGTCGGCTCTATCGTGTCTCAACCTGCTGGTCACAGATGCTCTGCGCCATGTGCCGGATGTCATCGCCTACCTGGCCCGCCTGCGCAACCAGAGTGTGTTCAACTTTTGCGCCATCCCTCAGGTAAGGCGACTACTGATCATTTTTTCGATTTTAAATGAATGTTGGTTTAGCTGTTGCGATTCCTTTGTTGAACAGGTGATGGCGATAGCTACTCTGTCATCGTGCTACAACAACCCCCTGGTGTTCCAGGGCGTGGTGAAAATCCGAAAGGGACAGGCTGTCACTCTCATGATGGAGGCCACCAACATGCGAGCCGTGCAGAACATCATCAGCCAGTACAGCCAGGAGGTGGGCAACTTTTCTGTCTCCCGCTTTGAAATGTGGGAAACAAAAGTAAAATTTGTTTGGAAAATAACTCGAGTAAAGTTAAAACATTTTTTTTTAATCAAATCCTACTCCAGTACAGTAACACAGTATGATTCATTGTCATTACGTCAACCAAACCACAATGTTCTAAGCTTGTGGTTTTCCTTGCAGATTCTGCACAAGGTCTCGCTTTCGGACCCGTCACGGGACGAAACGCTACGTATCTTGGCGCTCATTCGGGAAAAATCTCAGGCGTCGGACGTGCCCGTCAGGAGCCAACACCTGTCGCCCGTGTACCTGTCGGCCGCCATGCTGCTGGCGGCTGTCAGCTGGCAGTACCTGAGCGCCGCGGCGACGCAGGCGCAGGGTGCCGGCGACATGCAGGGACAGTAAATTTCTACAAAAGAACAATAAATCAGACTCAAGATAGCCTCTTCACTGCCCTTGGAGGTTCACTTCTTCAGTAAACGGACACACCGCAAATAAGCACTTGGTCGCACTTTGCATGGAAGGCTGTTTGAGCATTTATTCAAAGTCCAGCTGAAGGCTCGCCATACACCAAACGATGTGACCAAATACCTTTGAACTGGATTTACAATAATACAACATTTTATTTTTAATTTCACACGATTCTCTGGCTTATAAAGTGAAGTGTGGAGAGTCTGTGTCACCCAAAATGCAAGAGTTGAGTCGGTGAATGTGCAATCACTGTCAAGAGTCTCTCAAATATCCTCATGATGTCCTTCATTTTTTTTGCCCGTTTTCTCTATTTGTATTATTATCATATTTATTTGCATTTTACCCCAGAGTGCACCACAAGGGAACAGACACACCCCAAATGACATCGAAATACAAATATACATTAAAGAGGACGGGGACAAAAACAAAAACAAAAAAACCAACAACCCCAGACTGTTGTAAGGGGGAGCACAGTATGGATTTGAGAGAAAGACATCACACATAGACGACATCACACATAGACCCCCACAGGTGGAGGTGAGGAAGTGTTATGGCCATCAAGGTTCCACCACATCCCATCTACAGTTGCGCCATAATAGAAAAATGCAGCTGGATTGGAGGCTTAAGGAGGATTCAAAGTCTGTCGAATGAATGCTCAAACGGCTGCGCACAAGGTTTTACCTCTGCAGGCCCCCCTTTGGATTCCAGTGTTTACACACAATTTTGTGCGGTTGAATTCACCAGTATTTTGAAATCCCTGTTCATGGTTCTTCTTTCACCTTTTGGGGGAGCTAAACCATGCCTGAAAACTGTCCAAAAAAGGCAAAATGGTCACAGCATCCATGAAAAAAGTCAAGTACACCCATGCCTCAAATTGAGCAGGACAGTGAGCGTTTTGTGGTTTATTCCTCCTTGGCAAGCTAAGCTGCTTCTTAATTTTTTTTCCCTTCCCTCTGGTGTCATTCTTGAGGCGTGAGAAAAAAAAACAAACCAATGAGCCTCTAACACCACTTTTACCAATGGACTCAAAATTGGGTGGACAGCTCTGTCCAAAACAGGATTGAAAGAAAAGGCGCAAGGACTCATGCATGCAATCGAACAGCAAGTTTTGGTTGAAAGAAGCCATTTTGGACAAAGTTGTTGAATTTGCTTTCAGGTTGTAGTTCTTACTCTGCTCCAATTAAGTTTGCATATGCGACACTGATGCTAAAAAAATATTGTGTATGTTTCGAACCCTTGTAGAAATATGTTTATAATTTTGAGGTGTTTTTTTTTAAACTCAAAGAGAATGATTAATAGTACTGTGTGAGTGTATGTGGACTGTAAATGAGCGCATTGAGAGGCTGCAAGTGAAGTGTCCTTAATAGAGCTTTGGCCAGCACAAAGACACCAACGGTGAAGCGATTTAAAATGTTCGGGAAGCTCCTCGGATCCCCCTCACGCTCCCTCCCTCCTTATCTCAGGATGACAGCGCCGCTCACAGCGAGCACCAGGATCCCATCTCCCTGGCTGTGGAGATGGCCGCCGTGAATCACACCATCCTGGCCCTGTCGAGAAGCGGAGGGGTCCCCGGCGACATCGAGACGGAGGTCCTGGAAGACGACTGAAGGGCCAAAGGGGAGGAAGCGGCAAGAGGCCAAAGGGAAGGGAGGAATTTCAAGCGCGGCAACTTTGGGAGGACCATTGTGTGTTTGAACCCCAAGAAGTATCTCCAAATTCAGTTCTGTGTTGCAAGTTACCTGTGTCCGGTTCTCGTAATGCACCTTTGCAGGAACTGAATTGATGAAATAGTTCCCGCGGTCCAAGCGCACCGTGTTGGTCGTCCCAGAGTTCATAACGCCGGGGCCTTCCTAATTTCTTCTGAGACCTTATTCCAGTGGTGGGCAAACTACGGCCCGCGGGCCGAATTTGGCCCGTTGGTCTTTTTAATCCGGCCCGCCGAAGGTTGGTCCACAATTAATGTATCTGATGAAGTCATTTAAAGTATTTTTTGCGTCATAACTGGCAATCCAACCAATATATTACCATGTATAGCATTAAAAAATGTGTAGAAATCGTAAAAATACAAATTGCATTTTAATAAATTAGTTTTTTTTTCTGAAACGATTTTAGTCAATCCTTATGTTGTATATATAACAATACAAATACATCAATAAATAAAATCACAAATGTAAAACTAATCGTTTGATTGGATCAAATGGTAATTTTCCAACCTCCCCATCAGGTAGCACAATTACATCTTGAGTGTGCATTTACCTTCCTTCAGCATGGCATACAGAAATCCAGAAGGTGCAATGCGATACGCTGGTTTTCTACAAGGTAACACACACACACACACCATATTACCCTGAATGTTAAATCCCAACCCTTCCCCCCTGGAAGGCCTTTAATCTGTGCTTGAGGGTCAGCAGTGTCGCTGATTAACCACAGCGACCAATCAATAATTAACCCGAAGTGCCGATAAAACGCCCACGCCCTTTGTCACAACGCTAACCCTTTAGCCTCATTTAGATACGTGTGTCGCCGTGCCGCCTGGAAAGGAAATGACTCTTGGTATTTAAAAAAAAAACCAAACTATTAGAGTAATTGGGTAGAAGTAGTCAGTGTTGCGTTCAAGTGGCTATTTTGTGTCGGAAAAAGTAATATTCTGTTTTTGTAATTTTGCTTTCCTGAATGCCTTTTCAGCATTGTTAATTCAATGACTTTAAAGCCATTTGAGCTGAGCTCAGGACTGCTAATTATACTTTCATTCGTCGACGCCCACGTCACTCACCAGCCCAGACCCCACCTTTTAAACACCCAAAGTCACACTTTTTTTACCTTTTTTTTTTCTTGGAAGAAGAGGTTGGCAACCCCATTTGGATCGAATGCACATTTTGTTAAGTAATGCAAAATCCCATTTCATTCGATAAGGTCATCGGTACATTAATCGATTCTACCAATATTCGATAACTGCAGCCCCTCATTGACTGCACTCGATGTTGCTTTTGTTAACACCTCCTGCATCCGTTTTCATAGACATCTTCTGCTTCTTCCCTCCCCCCCTCCTCCTCTTTGTGTTTCCCCCACCTGGAGAGAGGGGAGGAGCGTCAGGTGACGGTAAATGATTCAATGCCAGAGGAGCTGCTGAGATTGACAACCAGGCAGCCAGGCAAAAAAAAAAGAAAAAGACTGCGAAAGAGTCGGATACTAAGGAAGGGAAGTCAAGAGCGTGCAAAGTTGAAAATATTTGGGGATACTAACCCATATGCAGCCTACGTGAGGCCCTCGTCCTGTCTGCTGACCTCCTGTACAAGCCTGCAGGTGAGTGGCCGCTTCCTTCTCCAACATGCACAGAAACGGCCACCAGGTTCAAATCCTCATGCTGCTTCTGAGTCATTAAAAAAAAAAAAGAAAAAAAATCCTATACAATATCCTGAAGATAAATTATGTTTCATACTCATTCAAAAAATATATAATCTGATATTTTTGTGCAAATGTTTAGTCAGCAAAGATAGAACAAAGCAAATGTAAGAAACCAACATTTAAATGCAATAATAGCAAATACTGTACATTAAGGAGAAAAGGACCAAAATGAGGCCAGCAGAATACTTTTCATTCAAATTTTTAAAAAAAAATGTTACTTGACTAATGTCTACTGTTAGTTATCAAAAATAAAATATTTGAAAAAAAACACGGTATTAAAATTCAAATACAACAATATCAGTTTCTTTCCATTTTTTTAAACTTTCATGACAAGACGTCAGTTTGACCTCAAACAATATGAAAAAAAAATCTATATATATATATATATATATATAAAAACATGACATTTTTTTTTGAACATATACAAAAAAATGAGCACATAACACCATCCAGTGTGGGTCCTTGGGCAAGATCCTTCACGCTAATGCCTACCTCATACAATGATAAGAGACAATAAAATGAATGACATGCCGGCTCAGACGTCGCCCGGCCAAACAAGGTCTGCGTCAGGTGCTGGGGAACCAGAGCACCTTGATGAAAAATGGGCTACTGGAACAAAGCGGAGATGGGCGAGATGCGATAACATGGCTCTGTTGGAATGCTACTACTCAAGCAACCCTAGTCAGAGGGGTTACATGCAGAGAATGTGGGCTAAATGGCTACTTCGAAACCCACAGTCACGGTTGACCACGAAACAACTAGTAGCTCAGTGTTCCAACATCCACAAAGGGCAACTGCTGTCACAACTTGAGATTGATGAGGTACAACGCAGGTTCCATGGTGAAGGGCCCCAGGCTGCCAGATCAGAGGAGGAGGTCATACCAGAGATTGGGAGGCAAGCCCCAATGAATGCAGATGATGAGATTGGGAGGCCAGCCCCAATGAATGAAATGCTGAGCGAGGCAGCAACTGACCTAAAAGCTAAGATCATGGCGAGAATGAAAGCTGGGCAACCTAGAAACCGATTACAACGGCTATGTGAAGTACCACCTGAAAGTCTCATGGAAAGTGTGAATGCAGCACTGAGGGCGATCCCTACCGTAACGATCACGGAAACCAATGAGCTGATATACGCTTCAGCATCAGTGATCCTTGAGATGCTTGGCTATAAGAGCAACCATGGAAGCCATGAGATACATTACCCACCATGGAAAAGACGGTTGGAGGCTAAGATCAAGGCGGCTCGGAAAGATGTGAGTCAATTGACTGAGGCCCAGAGAGGTGTAATGAAAAGGCCGATACCCGAGAGGTACATCCAGATGACCATACCTGAAGCACTCGAAACTGCCAAACAAAGGCTCCAAGCCTTGTCCAGCCGCCTAAAGCGATACACGAAAGAGAATGAGGCCAGACGAATAAACAGGCTGTTCGCAACACAACCTGCGAAAGTGTACGCTCAGTGGCAGGGTCCTAACAACAGAGCTGACCCACCAAGACTGGAAACTGAAAGGTACTGGAAAGGCATATGGGAGAAGGAGGTTGCACATAACAGAAGTGCACAACGGCTGGTGACCCTGAGAGAGGAGCACAGCAACCTCCCTGAACAGAACCCAGTTACCATAACAGTGGCAGACATACAGGAAAGAGTCTCAGATATGAAGAACTGGACAGCACCAGGCCCGGACATGGTCCACACCTACTGGCTAAAGAAACTCACAGCACTCCATGAGCGCCTAGCAGCACAAATGAACCAGCTGCTGAGGGATGGGACTCACCCAGGATGGCTAACCGAAGGGCGAACGATCCTGATCATGAAGGATCCCTCAAAGGGTGCAGGCCCATCCAACTATCGGCCAATAACCTGTCTCTCCACAACATGGAAGCTCATGTCAGGCATCATTGCGGCTAAGATAAGTGGACACATGGGTCAATACATGAGCGAAGCACAGAAGGGCATTGGTAGAGATACCAGAGGAGCCAAACATCAGCTCCTGGTTGACAGAACAGTCGCACAAGACTGCAGGTCCCGACGTACCAACCTGTGCACAGCCTGGATTGATTACAAGAAAGCCTATGACTCGATGCCATATACATGGATAACTGAATGCTTGGAGTTGTATAAGGTGAACAGGACCCTAAGAACCTTCGTTGCGAACTCGATGAGGATGTGGAAAACCACACTTGAAGCCAATGGCAAGCCACTTACCCAAGTGTCCATCAAATGTGGCATATACCAAGGTGATGCACTCTCCCCACTGCTGTTCTACATAGGACTGAACCCCCTAAGCCAAGTAATCACCAAGACAGGCTATGGATACCGCCTCAGAAATGGAGCTACAATCAGTCACCTCCTCTACATGGATGACATAAAGCTGTATGCTAAGAGCGAAAGGGACATAGACTCCCTGATCCACACAACCAGGATCTACAGCAGCGACATCGGGATGTCATTCGGGCTTGGGAAATGTAGTCGGATGGTGACTAAGAGAGGAAAGGTAGTCCGCACTGAAGGGGTCTCACTCCCTGAAGGAACAATAGCAGACATAGAGGACAGCTACAAGTACCTCGGTATACCACAAGCCAATGGTAACCTCGAACTGGCAACAAGGAAAGCGGCTACGGCCAAATACCTCCAGCGAGTGAGGCAAGTCCTAAGAAGCCAGCTCAATGGCAAGAATAAGACCCGGGCAATAAACAGCTATGCCCTGCCAGTGATCAGATACCCTGCTGGAATAATAAGGTGGCCAAAGGAAGAGATTCAGACCACGGACGTTAAGACCCAAAAGCTCCTAACCATGCATGGAGGGTTCCATCCCAAATCCAGCACCCTGAGACTGTACACAAGCCGAAAGGAAGGAGGCCGGGGACTAGTGAGTGTCAGAACCACTGTCCAGGATGAAACATCCAAGCTCCATGAATACATCAAGGAGAAGGCTCCAACGGAAGGCGTACTCAGAGAATGTCTCAGACAATGGGGAAAAGAAGATGAGGCGCTGGAAGAGGGACCATCATGGGAGGACAAGCCCCTACACGGGATGTACCACCGGACCATAACTGAAGTGGCCGATCTCAAGAAGTCCTATCAGTGGCTAGAGAGGGCTGGCCTGAAGGACAGCACAGAGGCACTCATCCTGGCTGCTCAGGAGCAGGCCCTGAGCACCAGAGCCATTGAGGCCCAGATATACCACACCAGACAAGACCCAAGGTGTAGGTTGCGCAAAGAGGCACCTGAGACGATGGCAGGGAAAGCCTACATGGAACTCCATAACCAGGTGGCTGGCATAGTCTACCGAAACATCTGTGCGGAGTATGGACTGGAAACCCCAAGGTCAAAATGGGAAACACCTCCAAAGGTGGTGGCGAATGACAGAGCGAAGATCCTGTGGGACTTCCAGATCCAGACTGACAAGATGGTAATGGCGAACCAACCAGATATCGTGATCATAGATAAAGGACAGAGGAAAGCCGTTGTAGTGGATGTAGCGGTCCCAAGTGATGGAAACATCAGAAAGAAGGAACACGAGAAACTCGAGAAATACCAAGGGCTCAGAGAGGAGCTGGAGAGAGCCTGGAAGGTAAAGGCGACAGTCGTGCCTGTGGTGGTCGGAGCACTCGGGGCAGTGACCCCCAAACTAGATGAGTTGGTTGCAACAGATCCCGGGAACAACATCGGACATCTCAGTCCAGAAATGTGCAGTGCTGGGAACAGCAAGGATACTGCGCAGAACCCTCAAGCTTCCTGGCCTCTGGTAGAGGACCCGAGCTGAATGGGGACGGACACCACCCGAGGGGTGAGACGAGGAATTTATTTATTTATATATATATATATATATATATACATATATGTACATATATGTGTGTGTGTATGGATAGGAGTGTATGGAATTAAAATAATGCGTTTCATAAAAAAATGATATATAAAAATAATACCAGCAGAAAAAAGTTTGCTTGTGATTTTACATCATATTTTGCAGTTTGACGTAAAATATGACAAAAATGCAGCTCATTCCTGTTAGGTGGCCAAATATGATAACAAAAAAATAATTGCTTCTTTAATTCCATCCAGGCATTTTCAAAGCCTAAATCAGGGGTGTCAAACTCATTTCACATGGTGGGCCACATACGTCCTCGGTAGATGTCAAGTGGGCCGGACCATTAAAATGATACCATACTTTGCTATAAATAACCAAAACAATATGACTAACCTTTGTTTTGGTATAAAGAAGCACAAGAACATTAGGAACATGTTGAAATTTAATGAACATATCTTTTACAAAACATTTCATGAAGCACCTTACATTTCCTTCGACAATTTTCTTTTATCATTCACATATATGCATTGCAACTGATCCCACTGATTGTACAAACTTTAACAATTAATTGGTTTTGAAAAATATAGTAATGCACGTTAAGATTAAATGAGATTTATAAAGAAAAGAAGTTTTAAACCATTTACACGTGCATATAAAATCGAAATGTAATCCCTGCCTACACCTTCCAAACTAAGGAGAGTGCTATTAAATGTGTAAATGTGAGAGTGCTATTGATAGCGTCTGCTGTCATGGGTCTGTCTCAGTGACGGACTGAGGCTGCTGTTGTCTTCTTCTCTGATCAAAACAGTGTCCCCTAGCGGATACTCAATGGATTGCACCTTATTAAAAATATTAATTCTGTGTCTTTTATGCATTTTTTTCCACTTTTAAATTATCCTGCGGGCCTGATTGAACCTCCTTGCGGGCCGGTTCCGGCCCGCGGGCCGTATGTTTGACACCACTGGCCTAAATGATTTCATTTCCAAATTGTGCACATTTTCAGCCACGTGTGTGTGCGCCTGCGCGCGTACCAGTGCCAGCAATAAAACACCGCGGGGTCAGCTTGACTTCTAGGTGTGCGTTTTTCAAAAGTCAACACAATCAACGTGTCTATCAATGTCTTGCTTTTGTCCCTCTATCTTCTTCTCGCTTCTTCAAAAAGCATCTTTTTCTGCCCCGCCAGCCCTTGATTCCCTTCCTGGGATTTTTAACAGCTCGCCTTGTGACAGATGTTGAACTCCCAGAGGGTGTGGCGCTCATAGCCGACGGAATGCCGCCGCTGTCAAGCTAATGCAAACAGTTGACCCAACTTTCCTGAACTGTCTGATGTTATTTGCGCGGTGTCGGAAATTGCGCCTCCTCAAACTGCAGGAAACAAAGAGTAGCTCATTAGCCGACGCGGTCAGGATGTGTGGCAGTGTTCCCATGGCCCACCCCCGTTGACCTCCCGTGGCAAGTGTGCATTATTCAGCGGGGGGCGTTGGGGGCTCACGCTGGGCGCTGACGACAGAGCGCAGGGCATGCAGGCGGTTGAGTTGAGTCGATGGGCTTGTCATTGTTGCGCTCGCCGTGCGTGCAGGGATGGAGAAGCAAGTGGAGGAGCTGAGGCAGCAGCTGGAGAAGCAATGTGTCATCAACAAGGAGCTGCAGAGGCAAAATAAAGACTTGGGTCTGTACAATGCAGCCAGCACATTTAAAAGCAATTTGTGACCCACTTGTTTTTGTCAATGGATTGATTTTTCTCCTCAACCCACTTTATGTATACATATATTCTTTTTCTACAGGTTTTTTTTGTGTGTTCACAGTCATATACTTCTTTTGTCGTCATTTTCTAATCTTTTTTCTTTTTCTTTTTTTTTATACTAATTTTAGTTTTTATCATTTGGTAACATTTTCATTGAAATTTGGTTTGGTTTTCAAAAATGTCGATTTCAAAAATGTAGCTGAAAAAAATTCAACATTTCCAATTTGGAATTTTTAAAATTTGAGATGTTTTGATTTTGAAATTCTTCAATTTGTTTATTCTTGTACTTAATTTTTTTTCAATTATTAATGGCTATTTTAATTGAGATTCAATTTTTCCAATTTTAGTCACTTTTTATTTTGTGTATTTTCCTCTTTTTAGTTTGTACTTTTTTAAAAATTCATTCATCATTATTTTCTTGTTGTTTTCTAATTTGAACAGTTTTGTCATGGTTACACTTTTAATGGTTAGATGATTTCATTTTTAAATGTGTCACTATTTTGCCATTTAAAACAAATACGCATTTTTTTGTTGTATTAATTTTTTTGCAGCTTTTTGAAGTAATTGTTTTTCAAATTTTACACGTTTAATGTATTACATTGGCATTTTTTGAACATTTCTTAATTTATTCAGTCATGAATTTGTCTTTTTTTTCTTGTCCTATTAGAACAACGTCTGCAAGAGAAAGAGAAACTCCTTCAGGAGCTGCACGCTCAATACCACGACCTCGGTAAGCGCTCTTCACCCACTTGACGGCCTCCGAAACTGACAAGCTGGCCGCTAACTCTCCCGAAATTATTTCCAGAGTTTCCACCTCTGAGTGGCGCTGAGATCGAACCCGAGTTCAGGAAAAGTCGCGCTGCCGTCATCGCGCCGGAACCCATCCCGGAGACTCTCGATATCACGAAGTCCAGAGTCAAGAAAACCGACAGGTCAGCCTTCAATCCACTCAATGCCACATTATGTCATTCCAGTCAGATATTTAGTGTTTCCCAACTTTTATGGAACCAAAGCATCCCGTCTGACATAAAAACAAAAATCAGGTCACAAAAAATATATATACTGCATGTGAATGCCGAAATAAAGATCTATCTCAGTTGACTCACAAGTTCACAAAGTTCTTCTTCTGTGGTGTGACTTGGCAACAGACAACTGCCATCTAGTGGAAGAGAAGCGTTCTGCTACTGCTACTACTCAAACAGTCATGTTGCTGTTGTGTGTGTGTGTGTGTGTGTGTGTGTGTGTGTGTGTGGATGTCCAGCGAGACCAACCTCATCGTGAAAGCAATCCAGAAGAACGACTTCCTGAGCCGGCTGGACGACGAGCAAATCGCCATGATGGTGGACCTCCTGGAAACGTCCAACGTCAGCCGCGGCGGTGAGGTCATCAAGGAAGGATCCGAAGGGGACAGCATGTACATCGTGGCAGGTATGAGTGCGCGAACGATTCATCGATAACCAATCCATTATCTAATTGAGAATTACACTGGGCAGCAGCGAATCAAATTTAAACGACGGATCAATCGGTTCGTAAAATAATCATTCGTTGCCGTTGTCACATTATAGTAACATAACAATTTACAGGTATTAACCGGCGGCCATTTATGGTGAGGCATGCGTTTGCGCTTTCCAAGATGGCGGACAACCTTACCGATGAGAACGATGCATCTTGTGTTTCTCCTGATAGCCGGCGAGCTCCTCGTCACCCAAGCAGGCCGCGACCTCCGAACCCTGAGCATCGGCGACGTCTTCGGGGAGTTGGCGATCCTGTACAACTGCAAACGAACGGCCACCGTTAAAGGTCAGCGCCGACTACCCCCCCCCCCAGTCCCTCAGGGAATTTCTTTGTCTTGAGATAATGGCAAGCGCGCTTCACACCCTCAACCACTAGATGGCGCCAGCCAACTTGACACTACAGTGAAACTCCTCTATAACGAAATCATGTTTGCAGCAAGACATTTTTCACAACAGGGGGTTTTTCACTGTAGCAAATTTGATCTCAGATGTAAACATGCACACACACACACACACACACACACACACACACACACACACACACACACACACACACACACACACAAACGTATGTGTACTCTTTACTCCAATAGTGCATAAGTATGAGCATACACTTATTTGACACTTCATATAGTCAGTGTAGAAAGAAATTGCGAAATTTACGATCAGCATTCACTGTCACTCACATCAATTTCTTGGATAATGTCTTTTACTTTGCTTCCTCCGTCTTTCATTTTGATCACTTTTACCCTCTCTTCCAGCATCAGACCTCTTCTTGTCTTAACTGCTTGACATCCAAAGGTCCGTTTTGTAGCCATTTTAGCAATGCAACGTTCTTGCTGCATCTGAAACTAACAATAAATACTTCCTGGACTACTGCACATGTGCAAACCAGTGTGGTGGTTGCTGTTGCCGTTTCCGAACGAATCAGTAGAGGTCGCTGTTGGATTAGACTTCGTTGTAGTGAATCTCTCTGTTGCGTTAGACGAAAAAATTTCGTCTAACGCAACAGGGTTTTTTTCGTTGCATGGGGGGGCAGGAGAGTGGGAATGGTGTTAATGCATGATGATTTTTTCACACTAGGGGGTATTTTCACCCATGTAGGTTTCCTTGTAGAGGAGTTTCACTGTATCCACTTGACATTAATTCACATTAGTTTCCTTGCAGTAGAAGGAAAGCACCACTTGATGGTGCTATTGCGCCACATGCTGCTTTATCAACTGACCATAAACACCGCCAAAGAACAAGGAAAGCAAAACTTTTGGTATGGTTGTGTTTTTGTGCAGGTATGTTGGCAGGAGAGCAAAATGGTCCCGTTTTTTTTTTTATATACTATCGAGTGCAATTTGTCTTGTGAAAAAAAAAAAAGTATTTCGGTGTGGCTTTCAGCGTATTTGAGATATTTGCCATAGTTGAGAGAGTGTGTGAAATAAGGTCTACCTAATGTTTTTGCCACAAACTTGAATCACACAGCGGACAGGATGGTAAATTATTGAGCGTTCACGCCTTTGGCTTTCATCTTTATTCAGCTCGCGTCTTTTTTTTTTTTTTTTTTTTTTTGCTTTCGTAAATCAATACTTCACGACACGTCCATGAATAAAAGCAACAAGATTCAGGCACAGGAGATCTCAAAAGCCTATTTTGAAGATGGGGGCGGGAAAGAATATTCTTATTTTTTATGTTTGTTTGTTTTTTTAATATATTTTTTTTGCATGCAGCAAAGACGGAGGTGCGTCTGTGGTGCATGGAGAGACAGACCTACAGGACCATCATCACCAACAAATCCAAGAAAAAACGAGAGGAGCTCCTGGGCTTCTTGAAGACGTGCGTCCACCGTAGTTCCCGCTCAAACTAAGTGTCTCATCCAGTGCTGAGTTCTTTTTTTTTTTTTTTTTTTTTTTAAGGTCTCGGACTCTGAAGGACCTGAATGATGTCCAGTTATCCAAAATCATTGACTCCATGGAGGAGGTGCAGCCCTCTTGTTTTTGTTACCTGAAATACATTTTAACAGTTGCTGGGGCTTTTTTTTGTTTGTTTTGTTTTGTTTTTTTGAGATTTTCACATGTGGCATGTTTGCTTTGTCACCATCCCGTTGTTAGGTGAAGTACCAGAACAAAGATGTTATTGTCCGAGAGGGAGCAGAAGCAAACACGTTCTATATTATCCTTAAAGGAGAGGTATTATTATGATCATGAATTTATTGTACGGTACTGTATATTTGTGCTGTATGCAGAGTATATGTTGACGCTGTGTGTTTTCCCTCCCATCAGGTACTGGTGACGAAAAGTGTCAACGGGCTTCAGAAGCAGATTCGACGGATGGGGAAGGGCGAGCATTTTGGGGAACAGGCCCTCATACGGTAACCATAGCGACGTCTTACACGCCCAAGGACAGTGGTGTGCACCATTCACACACACAGAAACATATATCAGAAGGCATCTTCAGCTAAAACCGTATGATGCCGATTTTGATCATTTAGACGACAGCAGGGATTTTGTAGCGCATGTTATGTATGCACGACATCGCTCTCCTTCGCAAAATATTCCAAAAGGCACCACATTTAATGGATGTCATCATTTTAAAGCACTTTAACCCTTTCAGGCACAGCGGCCACTTCAGTGGACAGCCTATCATGTGATCAGGTGGCAGTGAAAATGATAACAGAAAGAACTTTATTTGAATTTGTTAAATCTGTTATAATTTTTTTTAAATGGTATTTATTGTGTTGTCCACAACTTTGCCACTCATAGTTTGCTGTTTTGTGTGTGTTTACAACGCTGGAATAAAGCACATTCACATTGTCATGGAAACAGAGACAGTAACCTGCTGCCTGCTACGTTACTGCAGTCCTTGTATTTGTTTTCCAGGTCGGACAAGTGAATTATGAGTACCATAACAATCAAATTTCTCCTTTTTTTTTTCTTTTTTGTATATTGCAGTGAAGTGTTAAGAACGGCCACCTGCACTGCTGACGGCCCCGTGACTTGCTTCTCTATCGACAAAGAGTAAGTCCAGATGAGAAAAGATGTGGGCCCGGAACATATCCCCCACGATATATGAGAGTTGACTTTAATTATTGTAATCCAGAGGTGCCTTGAGATACAAGTTCCCTGACTTGTGAATACCTATCAAGCTAAACAGGGAGAATATAGGAAGGCCTTGCTAGTTTAATGCTAATTGGCGTCCATGTTGCGCTTCTTTTGGCAACGGATTTAATGCAGACAGACAACAAAACCGTACTCAGTCATATACTCTTAGTCCACTGCGTCGAACGGCCTGTGTTAGTGCCGCACTGATGAGCTCATACGGGAGTTGAAACGCGGAAAGTTGATTGGAGTGTTCTGACCTCATATCTCAAGGCACCGCTGCGCTGCCATTACCACGACAGACTAATTATGTCCAAATACTTTTTATCCATCTCATTTGTTTTCCATGTCATTTACTTATTTCTGAATCCTCTCCTTCAAGGGTGTTTGAGGAGACAATCCCAGTCGAGCACTTGGAGCTATTTGATGAGTATGCTCTGCTTCTTTATCGTCCGTCTTGTGAAAAATGTTGAATTTCACACCTGTCTTCATCATCAGCTCCAAGATGCTGCAGGAGGCACAGGCTCCAGAAAAATCCAGGTGAGAGGCAAGGTAATTTTTTGACTAACAAACCGCTGTCCCTGAAAGGGTTAATCAAATGCAATTCGTTGTCTATGATAGCCCCAAGGCCACTCTGAGATTTAAGGACCTGGTCCCGGTGTTGTACCAGGAGGGCCGCTACCAAGGGGACCCAGTCACCCTCGGAGTCGGAGGGTTCGGCCGCGTCGAACTGGTACCTTGCCTGGCCTTGCGACAGATGCTGGATTGGGATCATAATCGCCAGAACTGAAGCGTTGTCTTTTTTCTTTGTTTCTGAAGATGACCACGTTGAACCATGGAAAGTATTACGCCGTGAAGCGAGTGAGTAAGAAGCACATTGTTGCCAAGAGACAGGAGGAGCACATGTTGTTTGAAAAGAAGATCCTCAAGGCCATCCAGTGCGACTTCATTGTCAGGTAAAGTCAAGTCAGGTGATTATAGAAACAGAGATAATTGCTGTACATGTGAAAGGCCTGAGAACTACTGAGCGAAGTTGTCCACTCTGGAGATGAAACTTTTTTGCATTTAGCTAGCTGGCTAGCTCTCCCTGTATCATGCTTTTGGATAGTCCACTGGCATGGTCACTTTAGAGCACCTCGTTGATGACCCCTAATGTGTACAGGTCACGGTGAGAAAGGCAGAAGCACCAAGACAGGAAAAGGGTGGGAGTGTGATTTCACAGACTTCACCAGGGCTCGGGTTTGGTGTGGCTACTTAGTGCACCTCGTTGTTGGCCATGAGTGCATGTATATGGCTGTGAGGAAAGGTGAAAGCACCAGGAACGAAAGAGAGGGAAAAATTAAAATCCAACTTGGCAGCCAACATGTGAACTCAGGCTTCAGGCTGGCGTGGTTGCTTTAGAGCGCTTCGTTGTCAGCCATGAGTGTGTGCACATCAATGAGAGAAGGCTGAAGAACAAGGTTTTGGGTTAGTTTTCATGATTTGGAAGCATCATATGACACATCTGGTGATTAAAAAAAAAAAAAAATTAGAAAAGGTTGTGAATTTCTCTCGTGTGAAATTTACAAGACATGGTACGGCGACTTTAAAAATAAAGTGTGGTGTGTTCAAATTTTGTCTTTTTTTTGTAGACTACACTCTGCCTTCAAAGACACTCGTTACATTTACATGGTGATGGAGTTCTGCGGTGGCGGCGAAATCTGGACCAAACTCAAAGAAGTGTGAGGGGGAAAAAAACACAATCAATCATATGCTGTACGTATTGATGCTCCGGTAACCAAACAGACCCCCCCCCCCCCTCCCCTCCCCCGCAATCTGTATTTGCTGGTCAGAGGGCGTTTTGACGAGCAGATTGCCGTTTTCTGCACGGCGTGTGTGGTGGAGGCCTACGCCTACCTCCACAAAAAGAGCATCATGTACCGAGACCTCAAGCCCGAGAACCTCATGTTGGACGTGCGCGGCTACGTCAAACTGGTCGGTTCTGTTCCACCAACAACATGCCATCAATTTCTGCTCACTTTCATATTATATTTATCCCATGGATTTTATTCATCCCACGCAGGTGGACTTTGGTTTTGCCAGAGAGTTAGTGCGCGGTGAGAAGACGTACTCCTTTGTTGGTACTCCTGAATACATGGCCCCCGAGATCATCAAGAATCAGGGACACGACTTTGCTGTTGACTTCTGGTCACTGGGCATCCTTATCTACGAGCTACTGGTCGGAAGGTACAGTGGGGGGGAAAAAGTATCAAAAAAATTCAACAAAAATATTATTTTAAAACATTTTGCACACTGCAATGCTTGATTAATAAATGAAACCATGTTTATGTATACAAATAAATCATGATAAAATGTTTTATATTTTTCTTATTTAAAATATTTTTCAACTTTTACTCATGTAACCAAACCACATTCTCGATCGAGTAAGCACATTTATCATGTTCGTTTCCGATCATTTTAAACAAGTATTTATTATTTTATATTTATTATCGGACACGCACAAACTGTACAAAATCGAGGTGACTTCCGTTAGCAGTCTGCATCGCAAAAAATAAATAAATAAAAATGAAAGGATGAGCGACGTTGCCGCCACCAGAAGATGGCAGCAAGGAAATATGATTTTTATTTTTTTTTTTCCCCTATTGGCAGCTGTAGGTTTGTTCTCTCCACTCGTATGCCGTCTGCGTTAGTCTCTTTCTCTTTGCATGTTTTATTCACGGGAACCATCAAGTCCTCCCTTTTCGAGCTCGGAGCCTCAGAAGATTTATGCCAAGATCCTAGACGGTGTGCTGAAGTATCCTCCCTACCTAAGCGAGGCGGCCAAGTCCATCATCAGTAAACTGTGCAGGTAAGACCGACGCGCTCCAGGGAGTGTTCAATTTTTTAAAAATTATAAAAAAGTCTGCTTTTATTTATTTATGCGTTGATGTTGTTATTGTTCTTGCAGACCACGGCCCGGTCAGAGGTTGGGAAACACCAAGAATGGCATCAAAGATGTCCGACATCATAGGTCACCGCGCAAAGAAATCTGTCATGTAGTCGTCATGTTTTTCAACATAAGAGCCATTATTCCATCTTCGAGTTTGCTGTCAAACTAAACATCACGCCAAGAGAATTACCGTATTTTCCACACAATCAGGCGCTTTGGAGTATAAGGCGCATAGAAGCTACAATAGTGGCTGCTGTTGCGCTGTGCATCCACGAGATAGAGCCACACTAAAGGGAATTCTATAGGATACAATCAGCTTTATTTCTATGGAGCCTCCACAACTGCTGCAGCCGTAAGAATAAAAATTGGTCACAAACACGGACATGAAACATATAAATAGAAATAGCAGATCGGATTAGAGGGCGCTCTGTCCACTTTTGAGAAAATGGAATGCTTTTAGGTGCGCCTTATAGTGCGGAAAATACGGTTCATGTTATATTTGAAAAACAACCACATCGCTTTTGCTTCCAAGTCTGCGTGCTTAATATAATGCAGAAAAATCCTTTAGTCTCTATGTTTGACGTGAAAGTTCATGCACACGTCAAGGCTAATGTCTTTTTGCCCGCAGGTGGTTCAGTAACATGAACTGGCACAAGCTGCGCATGGCTCAGCTAGATGCCCCCACCATCCGCCTCATACGCAAGGTGAGTTCTTTACGCATCCGTGTGGGAAAAAAAAAACAGAACATGCGCTCTTATGTGTCATGCTTCCGGTTCTAAGTCTTTTGTATTTATTTATTTTTTGTCACCTTCAGGGCCCTTGCTACATCAATTTTGACCGCTTCCCTCAGGACCAGACCAAGACAGAGGAGGAGTTCTCAGGTTGGGACCGAGACTTCTAACCTGCAAAGAGACTGCACACGTCAGCCCCCCCAAGACAACTCTGGGGAAAAATACTCAAAGCACAACATACCCACAGGCATATATTCTTTATCCACTGCAAAGAATGATTAATATTACTGCCGTACTGAGGAGCTGAGAACCTCTCCATGTACAGTATATATATCCCACATGCTTTCAAAACATTGAAGCTGAATAGAACCTTCTCAATCCAGAAATGGGAGGGTGGCACCGTGGTCGACAGGTTAGCACGTCCGTCTCACAATGGGTTCGATTCCGGGCCCCGGCCTTCCTGTGTGGAATGTTCATGTTCTCAAAATCGGGAAATTGCATCGAGCCGAGGTTTGAGTGAATGGTGACATCCCTAGTCAATCGATCTTTAATTAACACTGGTCTTTTTTTTTCTGTTTCTGTTTAATTCACGCTGACGAAACTAAGACAATCCTGCAGAATGCGAGTTTGCCGTCTCATGCTAAATTACTTTTTTTTGTATTGTTGTCCTCTTTTGTGTATAGAGTATTTTCATAGCTGTCGCATAACTAAGGAAGGTATTTGATGAAAGAAACCTGTCAATTTTTAAATTAAATTGCTTAATTTAATTTAAATGTAACTTCTAATAGACATCTTGCGCTTAATTTTATCTTTCATTACTGATTACAATTTTTTTGTTTTAGTTTTTCAGTTTCGAATTTTAATTTGTAATCTGAATTTTCCACTTTCATTTTCAAAGTAAAATTAAAATGTTTTCATTTGTATTTTTTAATGAATGTTTACAAGGTAATTTTGATGTTTAATGACATTTTCTGATGTAATTTCTATGGGGTGAAATTTTATTTTAATGTAAATTTACTTCATGTTTGGATTGATTTTATGCAATTGAATTTAGTAGTTTTATCCTTTGGTTCATCAATTCAGTGAGTTTGAATGAATTTTAGAGCCTACTACTTGGTTTTATTTTGGGGAAAATGCCTAGTTTTATTTTTTCAAATGTTTTGGGAATTTTTGTTTTGGTTATTTAATTTATTTTCCTTACATTTCGGTCCTTGGTGCGCACGAAATGAATCAATCCTTCAAATTTTGGAATAAGATGATGTTGGGCTGATGTGGTGGCAAAAAAAAAGGTCAACCTGCCAGACTCTGTCTTGGGACAAGAGAGCAAATCCTTGTCTCCTCTTGTCAGCACATCACAGCGAAAAAAAAAAAAAAACAGCACTCGGAGAATTAGCCAAAGGTCAAAGTTGAAGCCGACCCTTTGGGATTGGAGAGCTCCTCTTTCTTTTCAGTCACATTTTTTTAAAGGTCATCCCCGACAAGATGCTGTCAGCATCCTACGCATTATTTCCATTTTTGTTGTTTAATATCATTTTTTAAATGTTAATTTTGTTCATTTTTAAAGTGAAATATTAATTTTATATATAGTAAACATAACTAATGTTGGGATTTCATAGTGTGGTTTTAAAGTAAGGTTAGGGTTTCTAGGTAGGGTTTTAAACTGGGGTTAGGGTTTCCAAGTAGGGTTACAAACTAGAATTAGGTTTTCATAGTCGGTTTTTAAACTAGGTTTAGGGTTTCCAAGTAGGGTTTCAAACTAGGGTTAGGCCTTCAGGCTATGGTTTTAAACTAGGTTAGGGTTTCATAGTGGGGATTGAAACTAGGTTTAGGAATTGAATGTAACATTTCCAATTAGGGTTAGAGTTTCATAGGAGGGTTCGAATTTGGGCTGGGGTTTCAAATTGGGGTTTGAAACTAAGGTTAGGAGCTGAACAAAACTGTTGGGTTGGGGTAGGTGTGGGATTAGAGTTTACGGTGTTGATTTTAGGTCAGGGTTTGGGTTTCACGTAAGTCGTGATTGGCAGACTTGCATCGTTTTACTCATCCTCCAGGTTAGGGTTATGGTAAGGATAAAAGTGGGGTTCTTGTCGGGTTTTAGGCAAGCATGGGGTTTGATGTTAGCGTAGGGTTTGAGATTTTTGTTTTTGGTTTGTTTTTTATTTTAGGGCTATATTACTCGTTTTCTAATTTGGTCGAATTTTCGTTTTAGATTGCTGAATAACAGGGGCCCCAGGATTGACCCCTGGTGAACTTGGCAATGAATTCTTAAAAATAAATAAATTAATAAAAACATCCACACACACACACACACACACACACAAAACAAGCTACGGTGGTTTGATATATAAAACACTTCATTTAAAATGTTTGAAAAGTCAGCTTGATAGTTTGAAGTGACGGGCACTGCTAACATCGCCACTAACATTGCCGTCGTACAAACGGATGATGCGATTTCTTACACGAGCACAGTCGGGTTAACATTTACACTTGCATGCAACACTTGACAAAATCATGAGTTTGCAAAGCGTGACCCTCTCGGAGTGGACCTCTAGCATGAGTGTGTTTCATTGTCTCAAAGTGGAATGGTTTTACTTGGTGTTTTTGGGCGACATCTGGATGAATCTGACATAGGTAACATTCAAAGCGAGGCTCAACTCTAGCCACAAATGGAAAAAAATGGATTCAGCGTGCCCGTTATCCACTTCATGAAAAAAACCACACTTTGGACAATGCTAACACTTCCCTTAACAGCTTCCCTTTTGACCTGTCAATCATTCGCCTTGAGGAAGCCATAGCGTTCAGGCCTGGGGAAAAGTATTGGGACATGTGGCGGTATTGGCGAGGACGTGGGAAAAAAACTTGAAAATTATTCCGTCCCAATACTTTTGTCCATCTCCATAAGACACAATGCATTTTGCTTTGTAATGTCCCGAAAACATGGCAGAGTACATCTTACGCAATGAAACCAGAAGACACTTGACTAGCCGATACATTCTGCAAGGAGAACTTGGGTTGGATAAAGCTAATTTCCACTAGCCTGTCAGTGGAGTTTCAACTGTATGTTAGCATTAAGCTACCTGCATTTTTTGACAGTGAGACAGTGACAGGTGCCAAGCAATGCTTTAACAAGTGCGTTGGTAAATGTGTTCAAAGCATGTGGGAGGGTAAAAGTACACACCAAAATGATCTGTTCTTTTAATTTTTGTGGATTTTCATATTTTGCGAGATGTTCTGGAACATATCCGCTCCATGATAAATGGAGGTTCACTATCTATGTCGGATTTGTTTTTCGGAATCCTGGTGGACGTTTTCACAGATTGGCCAGGATACAGCTCGTCACTGTGCATACATTGCGTCTGTGTCTTTCATGAATATTGACGGCGGACTTTCCAGTAAGGCACACGTGGGCGAGTCCTCAGGGGTGAGGAGCCGCCTGTCAGTCATCGAGGGGAAGAAAAAAAAAATTGAACGTCAACATTCATCTTCATCTCAGGTGTGAGGGAGGAAAACTGAGTGGAAAAATAGAAGGCATATGGTGTGTGTTGAAAGATAAATAAATAAATAAACGAATATTTCAAGCACATTCCTTATTTGTGTGTGATTCGTTGCCGAGGATCCTCTTTTCATCTGATGCAGATGTCTGGGCCTCATGGGTAAATTACTAGTAGGTGAGCACAATTCCATCTATTGCTTTCTAGAGTTAGCATTTCTTGTGTTGGTGTCTTGCTTCTAATGTAAACCACAATTCAGGAGGATTTCATTCAAACGCAGATCAATTAGTTGGACTTGGGCTTAGCTTTTTTATGTCATCCGTAGATAATGTTTTATCCATGGCAGCCATCTTTATGGAAGGTGTGTATCAGATGCGGCGGCCATCTTTGTGTAATGTGTGTATCAGAAGCGGCGGCCATCTTTGTGGAAGATGTGTATCAGGAGCGGCGGCCATCTTTGTGGAAGGTGTGTACAGTGAAACTCCTCTACAACGAAACCTACATGGCGAAAATACCCCCTACTGTGAAAAAAATCTTCATGCATTAACCCCATTCCCACTTTCCTGCCCCCCATACAACGTAAAAAAAACCCTGTTGCGTTATACGAAATCTTTTTCTCTGCTCTTGCCTCGCGATGAGATTCACTACAACGAAGTCTAATCCAACAGCGACCTCTACTGCTTCGTTCGGAAACGGCAACAGCAGCCACCACACTGGTTTACACATGAGCAGTAGTCCAGAAAGTATTTGTTATTGTTAGATTCAGACGAGGATGGGCGTTGCATTGCTAAAATGGCTACAAAACGGACCTTTGGATGTCAAGCAGCTAAGACAAGAAGAGCTCTGACGCTTGAAGAGAGGGTAAAAGTGATCAAAATGAAAGACGGAGGAAGCAAAATAAAAGACATTATCCAAGAAATTAATGTAAGTGAAAGTTAATGCTGATCGTAAATTTTCGCAATTTCTTTCCCTTTTTTTCTTTCTATACTGACTAAATGAAGTGTCAAATAAGTGTATGCTCATACTTATGCACTATTGGAATAAAAATAAATACGTTTGTGTGCGTGTGTGTTTACATCTGAGATCAAATTTGCTACAGTGAAACCCCCTGTTGTGAAAAATTTCTTGCTGCAAACATGATTTCATTGTAGAAGAGTTTCACTGTATCAGATGCGGCGGCCATCTTTGTGGAATGTGTGGATCAGGCGTGGCGGCCATGTTTGCGGACTGCATTGTAGCGTGTCGACCATAAATTAAATGTGTGTTTATCGGCAAACTGTCATGTTTGTGGGGTGTTTGGAATCATGTCGGCCATTTTGGGGGGAATAAGTTAATGCATGGCGCCCATATGGTGCTGTACATTACACATACAGTACATTTGACAATAAAGTTTATCCAATCCAATCCAAATCCAATATTTGTGGAGTGATTTTCCTCATGCTGGGCATGTTTGTGGCCGTGTAGGATGCACCACCTTTTTACTTTTTGTACAATTTCCTACTTACCTCTCATGAGAACACGTCTAAGCTGACCGTATTGGCACAGAAATGATGAAGGAAGCTTGCAAACGTCACACTACCTTCTTGATATGAACTAGGGCAGAAATGTGTTTTTTGGGCCTCATTTGGGATTATCAACAACAGCAACCTCCAGCCGGTGGGCAAAGTCTGGGCTGAGGCCGTTAAGGAAGAGGCTGCCATTTCTGGTCAGGGACCCCGGCGTGAGGGAGAGAGCCAAGTTGGCGTACGCCTCGCGGTCCTCGCCGAGGTTGGCCGACAGCGTCCGTTTGCCAGGCGTCATTTCCTGGTTCATGGAGGCGTTGATGCCCAGCTCCGAGGACAGTTTGCGCTTGATGGACGCGGCCCGCTGAAAGCGGTCGTAAATGTCCACGCTCAGCCGCCGTCGGGTTTCTTTGAACTCGGCCGACACGTTGGCCGTCCACTCGGCGGCGTGAGCCCGGAACTCGCCCACCTGCGGCGACAGATTGACAAATTAGTCACAACGCGCGCTCGCTCGCGCGCCCTAAGGCTGACATATGCTAAGCTCAGGACCCCAAGGATGCTGCAGGGCTCCCAGCTGACCATTCAAATCAATTTAATATTAAAAATTGTCTCAATAGTCGCCAAAATGTTTATTCATTATGATATATAAGGTGATTGTATTGATATAAATGTAATAATTGTGCTCGGCAGAAAGTGTGGGCCACTGTCCAAAACAAAAAATAACAATAACTCATAAAAATGGTGTAATGCTTGGTGTGTGTGTGTGTGAGTGTGCGTATGTATATTAGAGCTGTCAGTTGAGCGCGTTTTTATTGGCATTAATTTAAATGAATTTTAACGGGATGAAATTTTTTCTTGCGAGATTAATGCGGCATACGTCACAAGCGGATGTTACGTTGCTCTATAAATACACCAGAAACAAAACAACAAGCGCGCTGCAGATGTCCACGCCCATGTCTGTTTTGCCAGCCACAGCAGCAAGACACCGAAAACGGATACTTAAAGAGTTTATGGATGGAAAGTTTACTTTTAAAAAGTTGCCAGATTGCTCCACTGACAAGACCAAAGTTACCTGTTCTTCTCTCTCTCTGTATCATACATGTATACGATGTATGCCACTGACGCGATTGTTACTTGTTTGGAACTATTTTGTGTGGAAGGTTACAGTGTTCTGTGTCCATATAAATAGAGCGGGTGGAGCTTCTCTGTGTTCGTCTGACAGTGACAGTGCGCTGCAGTGGTAGCGACCTAGCGAAAATAAAACGTCTCCAGTGTTGTCATCGAACCAAGTGTAGTCATCCGAAATGAGGTCTACACAAAACCGTAGAGAGACTTCCGCGCAAGAAGGACCAACACAATCAACATAGACTGACTGTGTTAGGGGGAGTGAACTCTCTTCAGAATGGTTTGCCCCAGCAGCAAGGGGGAAGTGCGTGTGCTTGTTTGTACGGCCGGCAGTTTTGAATACAGCGGCACATAAGGAACACTGGTGTCCAGTGTCTCGTTATTCTTCAACAAACATATAGAAACAGGCTGTTGTGTTCAAAGCAAACTTGAGAAAAACGAAGTATGCAACCATGGTTTAAATCCACTATAGGCTGAGTACTAGTTTACCTTAGATGTGCACTTCATAATGTTATATTGCTCTGTTTTGATTTCATAAAAAAAACTGTTAAAGCAGCTGTTGTGTGACAAAATATTTTTTTCACTGTTGTTGATGGACAGTAATATTGTGTGAGAGATTATGTGTGAATAACTGCTCCAAGTGAAAAATGTTCATGTAAAATTGAAAATCGAAATTGTTATTTCAGTAAATATTTGCATTTGGCACATAGAAAACTGATTCATGATTCCATGTTGATGAGAGCATTAAAATGGGGAAAAATAGGACAAGGAAATTCAGAAACAATAAAAAATGTGTGAGCAATCACGATTAATTTTTTAGTTCATTTGAGTTAATTATGACAGTTGCATTTTTAATTAGATTAAATATTTTAATCGTTTGACAGCTCTAATATATATATAAATTATAGATTAGGCCCAAAGAATGTGTGAATTTAAGGAACCTGACAAAGAATAAGTAAGTATTAATTTATTAATATTATTAAGTTAAATATTAATTAATAATATTAAGTATTTTTAACTAGATGTAAATCTAGTTTTAGAAGAGCAGGATAGTATAATAGCAATGATGAATAAACCGCTTCGATTCATTTCCAGCCCCACGCCCCGTTGAGTCCATCCATGAAGCCTCATTAAAAACTTGGACAAGGCTTAACCAACACGTATGGAAACCCGCATCCTTTAATGTGTTTCACGTGCTCGCTCCGTCTCGAGCGCCCTAATAATTGAGGCGCTCCGTCGGGTCTCTGCGGCCTGTTTATTTATTCACAAGGCTCTGACGCGTGCTCGGTTAAAGCTTCAGCCTATTTAGGTGAGAACGTATGTCTCTCACCCACGCGCCTCACACTGTTTGAGCACGTGCTTCCACCTCCTCATTCTCACTTTGGATATCTTAGAATTCTCAGCAGAACGCCCCGGCAGGGACAGAAAACCTAATTGGGCAAACAGCAATTCCCCAACGGGGGGAAGCGTGGAGACACAAGCAGTTGTGAACGCAAAGAGACAGCCCGTGGATGTACAGTACGGTACCGTGCGATGCTCTCTCTATACAGTTCATCATGTAAATAAATGATGAAGCTGCTGCGAGCGATGATGTGCCTTATTATTACTCTACAGCGGGCCTGGATTGTGTTTGAAGGCAATAATTGTATCCCACAAAGTCACATCTGCTTCCCACGGTTTTCTATCAACTTGACCCAAATAAATATTCAATTCAAACAACCGGTACGCTAGTGACCTGAACTCCATTCTTTTGTCAACAAGCAAAAGGGTGGCACATTGTCAACGATTCTTCACGAAAGGGAAGGTTTCAAGTTGCCTCTTGCCGCTCCCAGAAGAGGTTTACTGTCAAAGTAAACGTCAAACAATGGCAATTGCGCTTTCCGCATTGAAAACAACCAAACAAGCGCCGAAAGAAAGCCCCCCGTTAGCTTAAGGCTAGCATAAAATGGAAAACGTCATTGACATGCTAACGATTGGCATCGATAGTCGCGGTTTTGGAGCCCTTTAAGAAACACAGGGTTGAACATGTTGACAGCCAATATTATATATTCTCTATTCTCTGTGGGAAAAAAGTTACACTAATGTGTTTATTCCAAACTAATTTCACTTTACAGGGTCTTCAAAAGCCCTTCATATGGCTTTAACGTGACACATCCTGCCTATTATGATGAGAACAAAAATCAACACACATACCTCTTCCTTGGTTTTCTTGGAGATGACACGGAACCAGTCCCCGATCATGCTGAGCACGGCGGCAAAGTAGGCCAGACCCACCAGGATCCAGAACCACACCACCGGCTTGTAGTACTTGAGGTACTCCGGGCTCTCGGATCCTCCTGCACAAGCATAGCAGTACGCAGTTAGCGAGAAAAAAAAAACCTGAATCAAACTTTTTTTGTTCTTATGTAAGTTCTGATTCTTAATTCAGGAAATGAGGAGACAGCGGAACGTACATTTAAAAAATAGATATATAAATATATATTTCCAGTAAATGAGCGGAGTTCATGAGAAGAGTAGAGTGCAGCATCGTTCCTTCAATAAAAGCCGTCTGGCACCGACTGAGTCATTTGACGTGACGTAAGTGGCCGATTTTGAACGTATGCCAAAGTGGAGTTGGCGCAGTTAGGCAGTATAAAGCGACAGGTGAGTTGACTTTTTTTTTTAATTGACGCTATCGACCCACACGCTAATCCATATTCATCAGGCCCGCTCGGGAGAATTTAGTCACATGGCTTAGGTGTTACTTTGCTCCCCGCCCGACAAAACTTCCCACCTGCCGCTCTTTGCTTTCTGGAGTGTCAAAGTGCAATGAGGCGATCTTCAGGTGACATTCAAAAGACATTTAAAGATTTGAAAACAAATAATAGGATCTTAAAAAAGAACTCTAAATTGTATCGGGAGCTCCTTCTTTTGAGTACCAGTCAAGAGGCGAGCAGCAGTATTCTGGACCAACTGGAGATGCTTGATGGAGGATTGGCTGACTACAGTAATCCAGCTGCGATGTGACAAAGGCATGAATTATTGTTTCAAAGTGCTCTTGAGAAAGGAGAGGCTTGACTTTTGCAAGCTGCCTGAGATGAAAGAAGCTGAATTTAACAACAACACCAATTTGCCGGTTCAATTTAAAATCACTGTCCAGTTTAAGACCCAAGTTCGAGACGGTTGGCTTAAGAGAAGGAGCAGGATGAGAGGTACAAGGGCCACTGGGACCAAACAACAGCCTGTCATATTATGTAAAAGAAAATGGCTGGAATTTTAGTCCAATTTTTATTTTTTTAATGTTACATGAATAAATATTGTGATATAATTAAGGTTTTTATCATTTTGAAAACATGTCATCAATTTATGAAAAAGGTGTAATTTACAAGAAATAAAACCGAATTGTGATTGAAAAAATCTTAATTGGACAAAAAAAAATGTTACAGTGTTCGTTATTATAGTGTGCTATTTTTTGTGTCATTTACAAGAGTAATTTTATAATCTCAGGAAAAAAGTGGATGTTTAAAAAAAAAAAAAAGATGTCTTTAAAAAAAACAGCTTCATGAAAATTTATAACCCACATTTGTGGTTTAAGAAAAAAATTTGACATCCGATATAAAAATGTGATTAAAATAAAATCCCGCCCAATTTTTGATTGTTGATATGAAGTCAAAAAAATATTGCAAGAAAAATTAGGAAACAGAGAGAACCTTTTTCCCCGGCGACGAAATCTCCAAATCCGATGGTGGTGAGCGTGATGACCACGAAGTAGATGGACTCCAGCGTGCTCCAGCCCTCGATGTGCTTGAAGATGACGGCCGGCAGCGCTACGAAGATGAGGCAGCCGAATAGGATGAACAGCAAGGTGGAGATGACGCGGATCTTGGTCTGGCTGACTTTCCACTTCTGTGGGCAGAGACAGTGGGAATGACACTGGCGAGGAGTTGACTTCACCGGAGCGGTCACATTTGAATATCACTTTGATTTTATGTTCCGACAGACTTGAATTTTTCTTTTTTTTAAATTTTGTTCCTCTGCCTTTTCTCTGTGACATGCACGCACTCGGGCCCTGCAACGAGGCGCTCTAAAGCGGCTGCACGCTGGGCGACTCATGCTAGACTCCAAAGTAAGTCAAACTGTTTAGCCTTTTAGCCCCCCCCCCCCCCCCCAAATAGTGAAAAGTGAAATAATGAAAGGCGCATTAATGCTACATTTAGAAATACTTTACAGGGTCTTGAGTCTAAAAAGGCTACGCTGTAGGGGGTGGGGCTTAGAGGGAGACAGGATCTTATTTTTTGGGGGGGTGGGCATTAACGGGCAAAGCCCCCCCCCAACAGTGAAGCCGACAAATTGTCAAATCCTCTGATTTCAGCCTCTTAACAGTAATATTTCTTTAACATATGATTATCTTTTGTGTTTAATTTAAAAAAAGACCTTTGCAAACATCTGCTTTTACTTTGGAAAACAAGACAATAACCAGTAACAGAAAACAGAATTTGTCCCTCTTGTGTGATATTGCTTAAATGTTGTTTTGTATGTGTGTGTGTGTTTTTTTAATCGCTAAATACCAAATAAACAATGATTGGTTCACGACCAGTAAAATGGGGGAACATTTTTTATAATAATTTGCTGACAGGACAACAACTCGGCGCAGCTTCTTCCCCCCTCCAACCGGCCGAAACGTCACATGACTAACAGCGCAATTTTTTTTCCAAGGCTTGGAAGAAAATGATGCGCCTCATTGATTGAGGTCTCTCGCCGCCGTCTTGCGGCACAGATCTCACACCACTCTCGGTCTTTCCTCGCGCGGTGCGTATTCTTAGCAACCGCCCCCTGCGCCCCCAATTACGTAAGTCACAAAGCAAGCATGAGAGCGGCAGGCATAAACATATGATGAAGACGACGAGAGGAGCGTCGTTCCCGAGATTGAGATTTTTGTGCATTTTATGTGCCCCCCCCCTCAAAAATTGAAAAAAGTACAGTATTGAAAAATACAGAAGCATCGCCCCACCCCTTCAAAAAAAAATCAGCTTTCAAATGTCGCATGAGCAACTGTGATGTCATTTTCAGTCGACGGCAAGTGTCAAAATGGCCGCCGCCCGAGACGGATGTGAAAACAGTTGCATTTCACGATATGAATCAAAATGCCGAGTTTTGACTCGTGGGGTCGCATATAGCATATTATTGCAAAGACAATTTTTGACATGACTATTAAGTAAAAAAAAAACAAAAAACCCTTACCTTTACCCTAAGTGCAACGTAAATGTTCACACTGTGCATAATGTAAAGTGGTTTAAATGAAAATGAAATGTGGTTCGAACATTTTATTTTTAGGGAGTGGGGTATAAAAATTGAGAATGGCCTGTTGGGTATACCTGTACATTCTTAAAACTTCATGGAATAAATATTAGAATATAGGTTTTAAATGTCAGCCTACTTCATTGAATTCATCTTCACCGAGTCCTGTTTGACATTATATTGTCCTCATTCCAAATTGAACCAACTTCTCCCCAAGCGACCAGATGGCCTTTTATCCATTCATGCCTGTTAATTCATATTTAATGTCAAACATGACTAATTAAACCTGCCAAAGTGTTATTTATTAAAAAAAAAAAATCAATGAAATAAAAACCCGCGGAAGATGTCATCCATGCGTGTTATCGTTAAACTTCAGCTGCACAAATAAAAGCCCAAAAGTCACCATCAGTTGTCATTTTCAAATCAGGGGGATCCGTCTGTATTTTATTTTGGTATCCCGGGAGTCTGTTGGCATGGCAACTAGGAAACCTGCACGCACCGCTTCCGAAAAGGCTGGAGGAGGCAAACAAGAGACTCACCACTATCATCTTCTCCACTCTGGCGATCCCCTTGCCAAAAATGGTGCCCAGCTGGTCGCCCACGCCCGCCAACAGGAAACCAAAGAGGGGGATCCCCATCAGAGCGTAGATAATGCAGAATATCTGCCCGCCTTCCGTGTGAGGGGAGGTGTTGCCGAACCCTGTCGGGGGTGACCACACGGCGTCCTTTTTATTCAAATTGAAACGCAAGATACAGTCTCATGCCTCAGCCAGGTTATTTGCAGCTGATTCGGTGTATTGTTAAACCGCACTTAATGACGCGCGAGCGCTGTTTTAATGCAGTCCCTCTGTCGGTCAAAATGACTTTGGGGACTGGAGTGACACTAAATGGGAGAAATGTGTCAATGGCTTTGAATGGCCGAGTGTTTCTTGTTCTGGGGGGTCGGCTGCTGGCAGCAAATAAAGGAAAGAAAGGAGAATAGCAAATTGTGCTCTCGTGTCAAAAGTGCACTCGAGTACTTTGGCGGCGAAACCAGTCGGCTTCTTTTCAAACAGTCAAGCGGCAAGCAATCGATTCAGTTTGAGTTACACACTTGAATGGGTGCGACTGTGCAACGGCACGAGAATCTCTTCGCGTCCTCCGATTAATTGTCTTATCTTAAACACGTGGGGATCGCTGGCCAGGAGCTAGCTTGAGGCTAACGGCAGCAACATCGTCAGAGCGTACATTCGATTCCACAAACACAAGTCTCTTTGTCTCTCTCACATGTTTGCATATTTTAAACACGCTGGTACTCACATACACTTACAAAAAAATTCCTAGCGGGGGAGCCGACCCTACTTCGCGGTTTTTCACTTATTGCGGCAGGGTCTCCATTAACCGCGATAAGTGGGGGAACACTGTAGATACGATAATGAGCTTCTCAATAGTAAAGTTTGTCGGATTGCTCATTTGCACCACACAAGGCCAAATTCAGCATAAAATTGCGATCGTACTACAGGCACAAGCACTCGCCGATGAAGCTCACCGATAGTGGTGATGACAGTGCCGGCAAAGAAGAACGAGGAGCTGAGGTCCCAAAGGCTCGTCTGGTTGGAGGAGTTTCCCGAGGGATTCACACCTGCTCGGACGGCGGAAACCACTTGCTGGAGCCGGGAAATCAAAATAAACACGATAAATGTTGAACAATGGAAAGGTGGCGGCGGCGGTCGTGCATGAGTCCTCGCGAGGATTGCTTGACAGATGATGAAAACATCCAAGCAAAGCTAATTAAGAGCAGTGGAGAACAAAAAGAACATTTGGCTGCAGGCTTAATAGATGCTTTGGCAACAAAACCTTACACCTTGCAGTAACACAAAAGAGTTTTTCCTCAAAGTTATCAGGCAAGCGATAATAAAAAAAAAAAACAAGGTCTTCCACAAGCCTAATGGGAAACGATTGTCAAAAAATGTGTACAGCGCCGCCTCTGGCCTGGCATGGATACTACGGCGTGTCAGCAGCTTGGTGTGGACACGCATTATTGAAACCATTTCATGGGGAACTTTTTAAAAATGAATAAGAAAATGATCAACTGCGTTTCCACGTGATCGGAGTTTAAGTGGTGTCGCTGTCATGCGGAATTCGTCTGTCTGCCGCCTCTTCTTCAGATAAAGGTTTAGACAACAGTCCGCTTAGAGTGATGCGATCCATCCAGTTGTTCGGAGTCCTATCGGTCAGATACCGATCCTTTCGAGTCCCAACTGGGATCTCATTCACAATCAGTCAATTTCCGAGAAGGTCTGCGGCAGGGCGCTTCTTTGCTTCTTTTTCATGCGTCTTTCCCACTCGAAGCTGCCAGCAAGCGCTGCCTTTTGATGTCCCTCAAGTTGAAACGACACCACACGGCTGGGGGTCACACCCAAGCCCGTTGCTCAGCGTGTATGCTCACTACTGAATTCTATTTTTTTCCCTTTGTGCAAGCAGACTTTTATGGTTGACTATACGTTTATGCCACAGGTGTCAAAGTCAAGGCCCGGGGCCCAGATCTGGCCCGCCACATCATTTTATGTGGCCCGCAAAAGCAATTCAACTTTCATGATGTTTGCTAAACTCTGAACCAAAATTTGAAATTGTCATATACAGTATAATGTAATAATTACGATGTTCGACCAATCCATTATTCTTGACTTCTGAAAAACTAGCTATGCATCTAAATGTTGCTGTGTATGTCATATGTGGAGGTGGTGACAAAAAAATGAATTTGACACCCCTGGTTTATGCCTTGTTTGTTATATTCTCTTTTTGTAATTGCCCTGCATGTGTTAATTATGTCCCACGGTTAAACTGACTTGATATCTTAAACTACTTTATGCCTGGCTATCGATATTATCTTTTCCCAGACTTAATGACTAAAGACGAGAAGGAATTTCTGCCACTTGAAATGTCAGAAAAGGTCATTTTAGTCAATAAAACATTACAGTCGATTGTACGTTGGCTCTGTGTCTGTGTTCATAATCAATCGTGAGACTTGAATGGGGGGAAGAAAAGACCTCTGGGGAGATGTCAAAAGCGCACACACATACACCCACACTTTCTCTCTCGCTCTCTCTGAATAATGCCAAACATGCTTTTTCCCTCACCGGGAGAGAAATAAATATAAAATCAATCAGTGTTCCTTTGGTTCACGTCGTTAAGAATAAATGAGATCTCTGCGGAGTGCTTGCATTAGTTTTACTAGAGGCGAGAATATGAACGGAGCTGTAGCGTATCATAGTAGAAAAACTGGACCTATTTTTTTTGGGGGGGGGGGTATCTTTTACGATTATTAGTTAACAGTATTTGTGGTAATTAGTCTATTAGGTTTTGTAATCATACACTAGTAATATAATACATCCATTAAAACCTAAACATTAAATCCATTAAATGAATTGTATTTTTTTTCCCCTTTATGTTTAAATTTACGAATACCGGTACTGTAATAATAATAACAATGCAACTAGTAATATGTCATCATCATCAGCATCAATTCAATTTAACAGGTGGTGCTGTTTAACGGCAATTCTAACTTTTAGGGCACGGGTGTCAAATTTTTGTCGTGGGCCATATTTTAGTTACTGTTTCCCTTGGAGGGCCATTGTGACTAAAACCATACAAAGAAGTCAAGAATAACGGTTTACTCCACTTTTGTTTAAGTTACTATCATGACGGGTTTGGTTGCAAGAAAATGCTTACAATATCCATCCATCCATCCATTTTCCGAACCGCCTGATCCTCACTAGGGTCGCAGGGGGTGCTGGAGCCTATCCCAGCTGTCTTCGGGCAGTAGGCGGGGGACACCCTGAATCGGTTGCCAGCCAATCGCAGGGCACACAGAGACGAACTTACAATATCCTTCTTATTTATTACAGATGAGAATTTTAAATTTTGGTCCAGATTTTAGCTAGCATCATGGAAGTTGACATGTTTGATTCACTTCTGCGGGCCACATAAAATGAGGTGGTGGGCCGGATCTGGCCCCCGGGCCTTGAGTTTAAGTTTGGTGTTTTAGGGCATCGCAACCAATCAGAAGGATGAAGAAAGCCATTTTCGAAAAAGATGCAGCAATGGTGCATAAACAAACGGACAGATAGCAAACCTTCATGTAACAGTACATGCATATTGGATGGCTTATCCTTGAAATACACAAAACACATCTCAGCGTATGCTAACACGTGACCTAAAGCAATAGGTCTACCACGACAGCCTGCTGTTAGCTAGCGAGCTAAGATGGCACCCCGAAACTGCATCTTCCCTGGTTGCCACAGTTTCCAGAACAGCTCGGTGGACATTTTTTAATCTACTAAATGTTATGCAGATTAATTCTTGTTATTTAGAATTAACCTAAAGTGTCTTTGTCATGTGGACCCACACCTCAGTTCGCTCGCGAGCCAGCTAGCGGCTAGCGCATTTCTAGCGGCCATTTAAACATGTTTTGATTGAAAGTTGAAAGGAACATGCCCAAAGAAAAAAATGAAACATTCCCTATCGCATACATTGAAAATCCGCAAGCAATTAATGTCCCACGGAAGAGTTTTATAATTACCTAGTGTTGCCATTAGATGGCGACAAAGCACTACTTTCTATTAGACTTGTTGATGGATTGACTCAATAAAACAAATATATTAGACAAGGCTTTGGCCTGAGCACAAAAACAGTAAATAGTTGACGTTTTCATTTAAAAAACAGAACACTGCAATTGACATGAAAATTGCAATTGACATGAAAATAATTTTCACAAAAAAAGAAGCGCATCATCTTTCTTACCTTGACCAGATCCTCCAGCTCGGAGGAGTTGACGCAGCCGTGCACGGCCAAGAACTCGAGCTTCTCAGCCAAGATGGCCATCTTCTGGGAGCTCTCGTGCGGCTGCTCCAAGGCGCGGAACACGGTGGCGCCGATCACCAGGTAGAGCACCACCAGGAAGAAGATGGCGGACACGGTCTTCCAACGCATGACGGTGGCGCGGGCGCCGCCGCACTCGTCCTCCTCGTCGCACGTCAGCACCACCGGCTTGGCCGAGAACGACAGGCGGGGCTTGGAATTGTGGGCGGCAGACTTGGGGTCAAGGAGATCAGGTGCGGCCACTGCAGATGAGGGAGTTCAGATTTAACGCTTTTATGCACCTCATAACATGATAAAGTGTCCACTGTAGTGGCCGCTGACCCCGAAGGGGTTAATCCAGAGCAGTGAGTACATAAATATTCAGAGCCTTTGCCACCGAGCTGAAAACTGAGCTCATGTGCATCATGTTTCCCCTAATCATCCTTGAGAGCTTCCAATAGCTTAAGTGGTGGCCACTTGTGTTCAATTCAGTTGATTGAATGTGATTTGGAAAGGCGACACACCTGTCTATAGAAGTGAAAGTGCAAGTACAAAATCAAAGGAGGCGCAAATCTGGGGAGGGGTGCAGAAAAAAAAATCTCCCGTTTTTGAAGGTTCCAATGAGCGCATCCTCTGTGGAAAGTGGAGAACTTTTCAGGAGGACAACCATCCATGGAGCACTCCACCAATCAGGCCTGCACGGTAGAGTGGCCGAAATGAAGCCTCTCCTGAGCACCTGGCACCCCGCATTGGAGTTTGCTAAATGGCACCTGAAGGACTCTCGGGACATGACAAAAGGAAATTCTGTGGTCTGATGAGACAATAATTGAACACTGGTCATCACCTGACCAATAGCATCTCTACACTCAAGCACGGCGGTGTCAGCATCGGGGACCTCAGACTGAACGACTTCCCTTCATATATTCATACTACCAACAGTATTACATAACCAAGTTAATTTTTCATGTTATGTGGACCAAAAGATGCAACACAGCTGAAGTGGAACAGGTCATAGCCAGGATAGATTCTAAGTACCACCGTGCATCAACTTATTGACATTAGATGCCACCATACCGGGGAAGCTCATCAAATATTAAAATATTCATAATAATAACATCCTCAACCGGCTACGGCGGTTGGCTGCAGTTGCATAACCACTCTGTGGCACTCCCCATAATGTGTTTTATACAGTAACCAGCCAATAAACACTTACTCAATGCAAGCTCTAGTGCAACCACATATACATGACTTTAAAATACTTCCATATATGACACAACAAAAATGGAGTCAAAATGCAAACAATAAATTGAATCTTATATAATTGGAAAACAATTGGGAAATAAAAATCCCGAAATGGAAAATGGGGCGAAAATGATAACAGTAACTATGATAACTACTTCTAATAATAATTCATAGAAATAAAAAAAATCTTTAAAATAATTCAAAGGTCCGGAAAATTTGTGGAAGAGGATTAACGCCAGTGAAGAAAAAAAAAAGTTGAGACTTGAACCCTTTCATACACCCTGTAACCTGATAACATGATAAGCTGTCCACTGTAGTGACAGCTGTCCCCGAAAGGGTTCAAGTTAAAATTCTGAGAATAAAGTCAGAATTCTGCGATAAAAGTGAGAATCTTATTTTTTTTCTTCCCTGGCCCTCATCTTCTTCCGTAAAAATTAGACGAACAAAACAAAGGTTACAATAACATTTTAAAAAGTCTTTGAATGATCACGATAAACTCAATATCAGAACATAAATGCAAAACAAATGACCAAATTAAAAATAGAAAGTCATCTAATTAAAAATAGAAACAGTGGTGACCAAAAAAAAAAAAGGAAATGCGATAGTAATGCATAATGAGTATTTATTTCTATTATTTGTATTGACAGGAGCTTTTTTTTCTCCTTTCAGTTCAAACCCATAGCAAAATCAATTGCCTTGACGCATACCGAATGAATAAAGAACTCCAATTTCCTGACGGCATCATTCACTTTCGTCTGCAGCCCCAAAACTGAACCGATAGCATCTTGCTTGCCAATCATTTGTCGCACTTACTTCTTCGACCATCTCCTCTCTTCTTGGTTCCCTCCTCGACAGATCTTATCTTTGACAAAGTGCTTCGGCGCAACCCCCCCCCGCCCCCCCACCCCACCCCCTAACCTCCTCCTCCTCCTCCTGCTCCTCCTCTTCCTCACTGGAGTTGTTGATGATTTTTGCCAGGCGTGATGGACGTGGGCGCGCTCCACATGGCTCCTCCGGCGTGTCGTCTCCGGCCGAGAGACAAATGCGGGTAGGACATGATGTTCCGCACCTGCTAGACACGCCGAGGCGCCGCGGGAGGGCGGGAAATGTCCTCCGTCAAATCCATCCAGGTGTTGGGGAAGCCCGTTGGATCTGCTGCTGGAGGATTTTTTGTCGTCTGCCTTCAACGCTGGAGTACGCTGACTGTGCGTGCGTGCTTGCTTGCTTTAGAGTGAGAGAGAGAGAGAGAGAGAGAGAGAGAGAGAGAGAGAGAGAGACACCCATCACGCACAGTCAAATGAGATCCATCCATTCAGCAACTATTCTGGAGAATCGCTGTGAAAAGCAAGAAATGAGACACAAGCCAGACAATCGAATGCGATCAATAGAAACTGTGATGTAATATCCTTAATGTTCATGATAGTAATGAGAAAGTCATCACATTTCCAACAATGTGTTTTGAATAGCGCTTTTCGAACTCTACTGTGCAGTGAATACCTATTTGAATGTTTACGTGAGGAAAGAACCCCAAAGAATAAATATTTCGAATAAGCAGTGCTTCTGAAAATGTGGTATGAGTACCACTAGTGATATGCGGGCTCCCACTAGTGGCACAAGAATGAATCACTCAATTTATTTATTTTTTTTCCTCATTTGCTAAGTACATTCTCAGTTGTGTTTAGCCCTTGAGCACAATGCAATTCCATTACATTTTTTACAAACTCTTTTTATTTTTCAAGTGCTTTTCATTGATTTATTTTTGCTTGTTTAACTCGTGCAATACATAGAGTCATTATTTATTATTTATTTTATTTCAAAATTCATCATCCGTATGACAAAATGCAGCGGTGCCTTGCGATAACAGGAGTGTATTCTTTATCCTCTGCAAAAAAAAAAGAAAGACTCATTTTGCCGCAGTCAATTGCAGTAGCAGCAAAACTTGCGCTTGTGTGTCCATATATTGGTTTTACAGTATATTGCCCACCTGGTGGCCATTTTATGCGCACCAGAAAAATCTGCAACGGCTATATCGTGACACACAAATATTTTTACGCTTTATCTTTGATTTGATTACGTAATTCTAGGATTATTATAGGTAAAACAAAGTGCCGAGGGAAAAATGAAGCGAAATGAACAGCAAGGAGAAGAAGAAGCAGAGAAGGTCCCCAACTAGTAATCGTTGATCCCGCGAGTATTATTAAATGTTCTGTTTATATCCATTGCTGCGCCGTGTGTCAAAGCAGCAGTTTAATTACGAGCTATGGTAATTTCCGTTAGCCTGTTGATGGCATTTCACATTGTATGTTAGCATTCAGCTCGTGGTCTTTCTATAAACTGTCAAGATGGTTGGAGGATCCAGATAAATAAATGCGTAATATTCCCCAGTTACTTTGAAGGCAGCATCAGCTACAGGAAATTGACGAGAGTGTTATGACAACATGACCTCCTAATGGTTCCTAACCGCTCGGCATTGAAGACACGATTTGGCCCCCCCTCTTTGTGGCAGTTGATGAGTCATGCTGCATTCGGGATGGCTGGGAAATAGTAAATGAGTTTCAAATGTTCCTCAAACTACAAACAAAAGAACAAACAAAAGCTAGATGAGTGTATGTACATGATGTCGAGACCGTCTATTGTCAGTGTCTCTTTACACAGAAGCTTGAAATTCCCAGTTTCCCTGAACACAGCGCCGCCCACCAAATGACTTCATTTCAGGTGAATTTGATTCATTGCTGACGTTCCCTTGTGCTCTGACAGCGGCGTCACGCCTTCGCTACGTCTCAATATCGCTTTCAAATGATTTGAGTGACACAGAAAAATAAATAATAATTTAAAAAAAAACAAAAAAGGAAATATGTTCACTAAGAGCAGACTGTATTTCAGTTGTTATGCCATTATAAGGTACCGGTAGTTGGTGTCAACTAATGAGGGAGGAAATTAATTTAGATTCTTTTAGCATCATGACTCATGGGGGAATAACAGCGGGGGCGTGTGACAACTTCCTGAAGTGTTTCCCGAGCACTGTATTTTTTTTTTTTTTGGGGAGGCTGGGCAGTGGAATTGGGGGCATCTCATCCATAATCGAAAAAAAAAAGAGTACAGCCCACACATTTTTGGAAAGATTTCATCATATCCTTTCATGGTACAACACCATTGATGTGTAAACTGCTGGCAACAAAAGTGAGTACACCCCTAAGTGAAACCATCCAGAGGGCTAAGGAAGAGCTATAAAATATTGGTGGCAACACAAAACAATGATGGTGATAATTGGGACGGTTTCACCTAGGGGTGTGCTCACTTTTGTTGCCGGCATTTTACACATTAACGGCGGTGTTCTCACGTTTGTCTGATGTTGTAAATGGAAACGACAAGCTCATTTTCTTTCTTCTTTGGCTTCCCGCTTGGATGTCAGTGTCACCTTTCTTACGACCAGTGCACCGCAGCAACGGGGGGTGAATGAGGATAAAAATGAGGGGGGGGGGCATGCTTTGGTCCTGACAAGCGCTGAGTGAGAGGACAAACGCAACGGCTCACTTATAAAACCAGCCCGTGTGGTTACCTGCACGGTCGGGTCGACGATGTGCTGATGCAGTCCCATACATGGAAATGACAGGCTACTACATGGGTGGTGAAGCAGCATGTGGCTCATCATCCAAACTGTCAAAAAAAAAAACAAGCTCAAAATAGTTATGACTGCAAAAAATAAAAAATAAAACGCCATATGGCCAAAATAAAGTGTGGTGACACTGTTATTGACTGCCATGCTTTTATTTTGAAGGCTTGACACCTGATTTGACAGCATGTTACACACGTCGATGGCTCAATTTGTCGGATCGTTGCCAAGCAGGCTTGTTATTGCCTTGAGTGCTGATAAAAGCTTGCCTTATGGAATACGCCTTGCCGTCTATTGAAGCCTTTTTGTACACAGCGTGACCATTTGATTGAAGGCGAGAAACATGACTAGAGCAGATTCATCCCTGAAGCTGAGTTGATGTTGTACTCGGAAAGCGTTTATGACCGTCGAAGCGAAAACAACGTGATTTCCTATGTTTTTAAATATCCAGGTGCAACAAAAGCTTTTGTATTCAAACGGCACTGAGAGACAATAACGGGCTAATCAATACGCGTCTCTGAGCTCAACGGGGCAATCTGTGTGAGTCAATTGGACCCGTTATGTTTGTGTCCTGCCCTATTCCTCCCTGCAGACAAAATTGCCAGACCGATGGAGATCTTGAGTTGAAGAAAAAAAATAATCTTGAACCTCATTTACTGCTGACCTGCTCTCAATGGGTGAAGATTTGTAATAAAGAGACCATTAAAATAAAAAAAAGTCAAAAAAAGTCAAAAAAGGCCAAAACATTTCCTTTCAACCACATGCTGCTTCACCACATCTCATGATATGATTGGCGTCAAGCGGCGGAATCATAAATAAGCGACACCACCGGCGGTTCTTTGGTGATTGATCACGATGAAGGCTCGCCCGGGGGCAAATTGCATGCGGCATCAGCATTCACGGAGAGGAGGACCTTGAAGCGAAACGCCGAGGTCATGTGAGCCTTCATCCTTAGGGCTGATGTCCCAATTAAAATTCACGTGACTCGCAGCTTGCCGGCCCTTGCGCCTGTCTTCATAGGATGCATCGTTACGGCGCTAATTGCAGCTTTCCTTGCAGTCACACACATATTTCGTGCGGTTGTGCATCTCCCAGATAGAGCCGGACTGCACTTTTCAAAAGCAATTTCCTCCAATTTGACTACCGCTTATGTGTTTTGATGTGACAAGAAACGAGGGCTGAGTAATTCCCCTTTGCTCTTTCGTACCGGAGACACACGGGGGGGAACACGGCAACCATACAAAGGACTTTTATAACGTTTGGAATGGAAGCGACATGGGGCTAGAGTACGCGCTCGTGGAAATATTGTTGATGTTTTATTGTCATCACTTTAACCCTTTCAGTAACAGCGGTTACTACAGTGGACAACTTATCATGTTATCGGTTTACAGGGTGCATGAAAGGGTTTATGCTCCTGAATGCAAAGCGATGTCGGACTTAATACAAAAAAAAAGGAACACAAAACGCATGATATAATAAGATAATGGCAAGCAAGACTTGCAGAATATGCGCACACCAGAAGGAGCCATAATAGATGATGCACGAACTGTTTAAATCTTTCAATTCTATTTAAATGAGTCATTACCATATATTTTGTATAAAGTACAAAATAGCTGTGCTTTCTGCCGAAAAAAACCCCAAACAAACAAACCGCAAAACAACTTTATAAAACTTTTTTTGGAGGGGCGGCAGGAACGGATTAATGGCATTTGCATTTATTTCAACAGGAGAAGATGATTTGGGATACATTGGGAGTTCTTTTCAATATTAAAAACAAACACGGGCCGTGTCCTTTACTCGACTCCCGTCTACCACCTTCTCACCCTCCACAAGAAAGACATCTGTTGTTGTCATTCGCGTGTACAGTACGTCCACGTGCATGTCGGCAGACTTTGCGCAAAACCCAATTAACCTTCTCTTCTCGCTGACGTGGAATCCTAATTACGTTTGGGAATATTGATTTCATTAGACTTATGTTGGGCCCTTTGTTGGTGTGCAGCAGGTCCTTGCGTCAGGACAACAAACGCTGGGAAGGGGAATCGAATGACAACAAACTGCTCATAACAATTAGACCGTAAGATTTTAAGTGGGATTGTCATCAATGATTTGTCAATGGCAAGGGCGGGCCCTAAGCAATCTTGTAATGTAAGAGAGTATGAACACATTTTATGATTTTCATGTCTCTGTACTTATTGTGGGTTGGGAACTTTCAGTTTTACTCAACGACATTCCACAGTCATATCTTCTTTATCCTCTGTGTAGAATGATGAATATTAGTGCCGTACTGACAAGCTCAGAGATGAGTTAAGACGTCTCAGTGAAGCGTTATGATTTCTAAATGTATACACGTCGCTACCTACATGTTTTGCTCGTCAAACTTTCATCCACATACATGTGCTGGAAGGAGTGCAGACAAGAGAAGCGCTTCAAAATGAAGAGAATAGACTGTTTGGCATAAATGAATTGAGTTTCTCGGAACAAATATGAAATGAATGTAAATCAAAGTCAGTCATTTTGATGGTTTTTAGGCCTTCCTGGCCCGGACTGACTAATGTGTTCATGGCAGTAGACATGCGAGGTGACCGATTAGCTAAACCGCTCATAAATCCAAAGTGCTGATAGTGCGGTGGCCCTCCCATGGTCATAAATTTGATCACGTGACCCACTGGCTGTAACAGGAGAGCAGATTGTGGGTCCCGTGAATCCAGATGTCAAAGCCGCATGTTTTCATAATAAGGATGAGAGTCCGAAAAAGGATTACCACAGGAGCTTATGGTCCGTGTCTACTCTGTTAGTTTGCAAACAATGCAAACTGCTGATAGCCGGGGATTCACGTCCGATGTCAGCGTATGAGTCATCTGCGGTGGGTTTTTAATTTGATAGCTGCATAAAGTGGATGGCTCATTAGCAGCGCTGCCAAGGCTTTTTAGCGTGCCCGTGTCAAAAAACCACGAGGGGCCATTTACTGCGAGTAATGGCGCGACCGGAAAACCAACTGGACACTTCATTAGGTACACAGATGAGATCCAAAGCCTGGTTTGCATCATCACGCTGGGAGGTTCCGGTCATATACTGGGTGAGGCGTGGGCACTTTGGAGCGCCTCGTTGTATGTCATATAAATACTGTATACCAATATATGTATATATTTGGTATATAGTATGTATATATATATATACACATTCTATATACCAAATAAATAAATAAATAAATATATATATATATATATATATATATATATGTGTGTGTGTGTGTTCACATTAATCATTACTTAAGAAAGAGTAGCTCTCAGCACTTTGCCACAACAGGAACCAATCATAAAAAGGCCCAAAAAGAGGCAATTTAAGACAGTCTTTGCTGAGTGAAATTAATATTTAGTGGCTGATATAAGAGTAATAAAGCTTTCGCTGATGCGACGAATGTGATGTTGCTGGAAATAGAACAAAACACTAGACTAAACATTAGACCGTCGTGAGAGAGGTTAGTTTTACCCTACTGATGATGTGTTGTTGCAATAGCAATCCTGCTCAGTACGAGAGGAACCGCAGGTTCAGACATTTGGTGTATGTGCTTGGCTGAGGAGCCAATGGTGCGAGGCTACCATCTGCGGGATTATGACTGAACGCCTCTAAGTCAGAATCCCGCCTAGACACGGCGATACCGTAGTGCCGCCGCCCCCCGGTTGATCAAGGTTAGCGGGCGGGGGGACACCGCTCCCCGTCCGCGCGGAAGGCCATTCGACACTGGGCTGGGGTGCGCCCGGATGATGGGGGCCCCCTCTCTGGTTTATCACATCGCATGTTATGGAGAGCATGGTGCTAAATGACCTGCAAACGACCTGAACGACCTGACCTCCACCCACCCAGCTAGAATATGATTCTAGCTGGGTGGGTGGAGGTGGATTGCGGGGTGGGAGCGGGGACGGGGGCGGGGCTGTCAGAAATGTCTAATTACACATCAACGGGCTGCATAATGGGCGACTAAATGCTCATGCCTACAAACACACACACACACACACACACACACAAACATCTCAAATTCCATTTTCACTATGCGAGAGAAGGAGGATGCAAGGAAGCTTTGATGCACACTTTTAAGCGGTGTGTGCGTGCATGAGGATGATGTAGTGCATTGTGGGTAATACATCTGTCACCCTGTCCACCTGTAGTCCTTTTCACCCTGATCTCATCCGAGCACAGCCAAAATGCTTCCCCCCCCTTTCCTCGTCACCCTTTCGTGCCCTGCTGGCATGTTGCCATGGTTACCCCGGCAATGTCACGACAAAATGTAATTCGTGGCTGCATGTACGAGCTCACGCTTGTTTGTGTCAGTGTAGTTTCAAGTTTTCACTCAAGGACGCCGCAAAGGGTCGCCGCCGTTGCATGAATTCGGCGTGATTGGGACATCGTCCCTCCCAAGACATTCGTTTATTCCACACTTGATTAGCAAAAAGGCTGCGAGGCATGTGTCACTGTCACGGCCGGGTGTCCGTGTTGGGGACATGACGTGGGAACAAAGCGCAATGATTGCATGATGCCCCTCCCACACCCACCAAAGAAAAAAACTTCAACTTCAATAAAACAAGGTCATGGTGGAGACGTCATTGCTCGCATTGAGTTACCAATGGGAAATATCCTTCAACGTCCCTGTAGAATGAAATGTCTTGTCAATTTGGCGTACCACAAAGACAAGTGTTTTGAGCTACCATGGCAAATCTGAATGGTTAAAAAATATATAATAATAATAAATAATAATAATAATAATAGCGTGTGCACTCACAGCCAACAACGAGGCACTGTAAAACAGTCACGCCAGCATGAAGCCCTGGTCCACACAGTGGCTGTTTTGCAGCACTTTGTCCTTTTGTTCACAACAGAGAGAAACATTGCAGATTTTTTGAGGGGCTGTTTTTGGGAGGATAGTGACACCCCCCATTTGTCACTATCTTTCTCATATGTTGTAATACTTTCGTTTTAGCCACGAAAAAAAGGAGGAAAATGATCAAGTGGTTCATGCTCGAGCTATGTCTTCATCAATTATCCTTGAACATATATATTGTATTCAAAGACAAATCTCTGAATTCACTGCAGACAGAAGTTTGACTTTGTTTTGATTTTTCACTGTGAATCTTGACCCCATTTTGGCAAGAAATCTGTCCTCTAGTTGTGATGTAAGTTCAATTGCCACCTCCTTTCTCTCTCTCTCTCTCTTTTTTTATATCTAAAAAGCAAACAGTCCACTTTGGACAAAAGCCGCGGATGCAACAGCACAATCGGCGACTGACGTCATCGGACGATGCCAAGAAACGCTGATGAAACATTTGGCCTGCTGCTTTGAGAACAGCCACACGCTGTGAGTGGGGATGTCTTGATAACCGGTGCGATAACACTTCACAGTCCACTGTGCACCATCATTAGTCTGGAAATAATCAGTGTTGGCCACATTATTGACACATTCATGTGTTAGTTAGGGGCACCGCACAACTAATTGGGGAATGAAGTGGTACTTGCGAGGAGTAGTGATGTTAAACTTCTTATTAGCGCGGCGAGGCAAAATATGTGTGTGTCTGTCTGTCTGTCTGTCCTTCGCATGATTAACATGGGTAAAGACAATTCATGATTGAGCGCGAAGGCAATGCCGAGTCATTAGGTTGCACAACAGTGCCACCGTGTGGTCATCACCCTTGCTTCACCCTCCCGAATACACCAATGGACTCCAGTTGGTATGTCGTGCTTGCTTTTCAAGGCTTTGTCTTTGTAATCGTCCTTGTTGAATTTTCAATACCTGAATTAGGTTACGACAGGCTTGACTTTTTTTTTTTGTTTATTAAGTCAACCGGATTGATCGAAGCGAAGTGACGTCACCGGCAGAGTGTCGTCACCTCGTCTCGGAGGTGGAGAGGAAGTCTAGGATGTGGAGGAGCCAGCGGCGGCATATGGCGTCATAATAGGATAAACACCCCTCGTACACCCACTCACCCCCGGCCGGGCCCTTGGGAGCTAAGAGAAGGATTAGCCGGTCTGCTACAAAACATAATCGAATATGCACAGAAAGCTGTGAAGCTTCAGCTCATTTCCTCATGCCATCATAAAAATATATTAAGTGTTCTTAGAGTGGGAGTAGTCATGGAATCATTTACCATATATTTGTGACTGTGTACATATACATTTAAAAAAAAGCACAGCTGAGCCTGAAAGAATGTCTTGGATATGCTCAAATTGTTCATAAAATCAATTTAAGACTTAACATGAAATCATGTTGTTTTTTCCCCTATGAAAATGAGTACAGGGCGGCCCGGTAGGCCAGTGGTTAGCGCGTCGGCTTCACAGTGCAGAGGTACCGGGTTCGTTTCCAGCTCCGGCCTCCCTGTGTGGAGTTTGCATGTTCTCCCCGGGCCTGCGTGGGTTTTCTCCGGGTGCTCCGGTTTCCTCCCACATTCCAAAAACGTGCATGGCAGGCTGATTGGACGCTCTAAATTGTCCCTAGGTGTGAGTGTGGGCGTGGATGGTTGTTTGTCTCTGTGTGTCCTGCGATTGGCTGGCAACTGGTTCAGGGTGTCCCCCGCCTACTGCCCGGAGACAGCTGGGATAGGCTCCAGCACCCCCCGCGACCCTAGTGAGGATCAAGCGGTTCGGAAAATGGATGGATGAAAATGAGTACATGGATTTAAATGTGGTATGATAAACTGACCAAATGAATGAATCAATGCAGCACTTTTTTTTTTTTTTGCCTTCTCGAGCTTTATTTAATAATTGCAGTTTTTGTAGTTTATATTTCATAATTGGAAAGTATTGATGGTTTTGGGGAGGGCTAGAAACCTTTGCAAATGCTCAAAAAGATTTATTACAGAAACTATCGAATGAATTATTCATAAATAAAAATAAATACATAAATACAGTAATCTCTTGTTTATTGTGTAGGCTACATTCCAAACAGAATCCGTGATAAATCTGTGAAGTAGTCATCTTCATTTTTTCCAATTCTTATGTATACACTATAATATGTATACAAAACTGTATTGAATGAAACAAAGATTGAACCTTTTTTTCAGGCCCAAGCATTTAAAAAAAAGAAGCATTTTCTTGCTTAAAAACGGACAGTTTTTAGAAATACTATACAGAACATTTTAGTGACATTGTGGGTTTGTCACAGAGAAAATTTGGCAAGGGTGCAGCGATGAGGCATGGACACTGTTAACATTAGTCTACAGTTCCTTAGCCAATCAGGATACAGCACACAATACACTGTTAAAAAAAACAAAAACTTAAATGCACGAAAAATATCTGTGAAACAGCGACACCGCGAAGGATTAACGAGGCGTCACTGTAATACAATGTGCAAGTATTGTGAATGTATGCAACTTATCCTCTTAAAAAATGTTTTGGTCGCCGCGCAATGTCCATTGAATGTAATTTAAAAATGTAATGTAAACGTTTCGATTCTTTACATTCTCTTTAATTAATGTTTGCACTGTCGTGAAATATATTAGTGTCATTTTCCTTATTCAAAAAAAGATTACACAATTGTTTTTTGGGGCGGCAGGAACGGATTAATCACATTTGCATTCCTTTCTAAGGGGCAGATGATTTGAGGTCACAGAACAAAGCCAACTTAAAAAAAAAGTTTTTTTTTTACAAAATGTTTGGAACTAAAGTAAATATTTATCAGAAAAAAAACATACTCAAGTAATGCATACCAGAATAAATATGACAGTCATTTTAAGTTAATTTTTGAAAATCGTTTAAATCAAGTGCTTGAAATTGAAAATTTTATTTATTTATTTTTTTACAGGACACTTCTTAATTGAAAAATAAAAGTACAGTGGATGTGTTTCTTTTTCCTCTTATGCACATCCCCTCTCCTCTAATTTCAACACCACCTCCCCATTTGCCTTGCTCTTTCTCTCTCACTGTGCGTGAATCCTCTTACAGGAGGATTATGGGCCTAAGATGTCTAGTGAAAGGGAGAGCGCAAAGTAAGACGCCAGAAGACACAAACAGCCACACAGCAGCTCAGAGAGCGACAACGGCAACAAAAAAAAAAAAAAAAAAGGAAAAAGAAAAAGGTGGACGTGGAGCATGGAAAGGGGCCCTTGCACCAAAGCGCAGGGCCCAGGACGGGGTCGGAGGTTGTCTCTCAGTGAGGTCAGTAGCTCCATTGAGTGTCCTACAAATGCTGACGAATGGCAAGGTACTGCACTTGAGTACATTTTTCATGTAACTGTACATTGCTTGAGCATCAAAAATGTGCAGTTCGAATTAAAAAACAGGAAGTTTTTCCCCCTGTTGTTATTAAGAGCTAATTTAGCATTTTTGAGGGGGTACACATTTTTTATCATGTTTAACCCTTATCCCCTCGCTTAATATAACAATACTCAAAGGCATATTTTGTTTTTCCTCGGCGAAAAATGATTAATACTGCTGCACTGAGGATCCGAGTGCGTCTCTCCACGTATGGTATGTGCATATGTCTGCATCCTACTGCCCCCAGGTGGCCAAGTTGTGAACAGCAGAAGCAGCACAATGCCCACTTAATTTAAGCAGAAAATGTAGCAAATGGGGTAGGAACGGATTAACGGCATTTCTATTCATTTCAATGGGGAAAGATGATTTGAGATACAAGGGTTTTGAGTTACAAACATGGTGAGTGAATTAAACTTGTATCTCAAGACACTACTGTATCTGTACTGCCACTTAGTCGCAAATGCCACACGTGTCAAACGTCTTACTCCTGCTAGGCTGAGTCAGCAGAGCCTCACCTGTTGAAGTCGAGCACGGGGCCACGGTAGGCAGCCATGCGGTGGGCTGACCCCCCTGCTCGGGGCTCGGCTCTGTGGGCCTTCCTGGTGCTTCTCTCGGGGGCGGCGGCAGAGCAGCTGAACGCCACCACGCAGCGCAACGGCGGCGGCTCCCAGTGCGGGGAATACACCAACCAGGTCACGCAAAGAAAAAGTGACTCCTTAGTGAGCAGACATATGACGACGGCGGATCTTGTCCCTTTTTCGCCAATCTCCAGCTGATGGAGGACGGCATGTGTCGCCTGGTGGCCACGCTGCCGCAGCTGGACGAACAACGCTGCCCCGATATGTTCCGCTGCACGGACGAGGTTTCCTATTGGCTGCACGAGAACGAAGAGCGCAAGCAGCAAATGGCGGCGCTGAAGGAGACCATCTCACAGCTGCGCGAGGAGCTGCGGAACCACCGGCATCGCATCAAGGCCTTCGAGATGCAGGTGGAAAGCCTTTTTCGCCCTACTCGCTCTTTTGTTAAAAGATGAGAAACTGCCTATGAGTACGATGACGCGGCAGCCAATCCTGCGCCAATGCGGTGTCAGAAGTTGGAGTGATTTCAAAGAACAACTAAAAATTAGCCAAAAGTCGGATGCTCACGAGGACACAGCAGAAAAATCTCTTGACATGGGAGCCTCTCCCACTTCTGATGTCATGTTGGGGGTCAAAATTTGGGATTGGCTTACATGACTGACACAGCAGATGTGTCAACGTGGTGTCAGAGGTAGGATTTGTTTACTGTCCAAATTCTGACACCAAAGTGACATCTGAAGCGCGATTGGTTTCAAACAAAGACACGGCAGCCGAGTATGTCGACAGGGCAGCCAATCCCACTTCTGACATCAACTTGCCATCAGAAGTGGGACTGTCTTCGAGTCCTGCTGACACCAAAGATGTATCAGAATTGGGATCGCTTTCCAAGAAAGACGTGGCAGACGAGTCCGTCAACAAAGTAAACCGGGAGCACTTCTGACACCGACGTGCACTGTCTTGCAACCCCAATTCTGACACCGGTGCAGCATCTGAAGCCTGAATGTTTTTCATTGTTTTCAAGAGCGCCATGGCGAATGACGAATCAGTTGACATGACAGCCAATCCTGCCACGGTGTCAGAAGCGGGATTGGCCTTCAGTTTACCCCCATCAGCGTCTTGTTTCTGCCACTCTCCGGTTTCCACTATATGATACGGTTGTAAGAAGCAAGTGGCGTAGCGTAATGTGTCAGCAGGCAGCCCCCCCACACACCCACTCCCTCCACTAACATATCCTTGACCTCGCTAACTAACAGGATTAGCCTCATGCGCCATGATCCACTGAGCCAATGAGAAAACACAGCGCTGAGCCAAAGGTGGACTCACGTGACATGTGATGTCGCGCCCGGCCGGCAACAGGGCCTCGGGACACGTGTGCGTATGTGTGTGGTGTCCGCACAAGGAAAGCTTACAGCGTGTTGCTTTGCACGGTGTCAGCATGACGACGCGAGCCATTTCAACGCTACCTTGGAGCGTCGTTTCCATGAGATGGAGGCGCACTACGCCGAGGCCACCAGCCTGCTGCATCTACAGGGAACGCTCATCCTTAACCTGCAGGTATCAAACTCAAAATGGATGTGCCTTCGAAAACAGATCGGCTGTTATCGAGTGTGCGGCTGCTTATAGAGTGCCTCATTGTTGACCTGGAGTGCATGTTTGTTTCACAGATGGGAATGAAAGGTGTAAGTAAGTGTTGTTGTTGGGGGTTTTTCAGTTTTATGTGACAGCAAACACTTTTAGGCCACTTTAGAGTGCCTCGTTGTCCCGACGTGGAAAAGTCATTTGACTTTTTTTTTTAAATCATTCAAATTTAGCATGTTTGTTCACAACACTGTTTTCTGTGATTTGTCAAATTTACAAAACATTTATTTTCACTTGACACGTCTCAATATGTCCTAGAATTTCTGACATTGTATCCTTTTTGTTTTATTGGACAACTCTTAACGTATTCAGAAAGTCATTTCTCTGACGCTCGTGTCACCTTTTAGAACCAAGTTCACAACCTTAGCCGATTAGTGGAGGTGGTGAAGAAGAATCCCGGGTGTTTGATCAACATCGTCCGGCCCAACTCTCTCATGAGTACCCAGCAGGCATTGCACCCGGGTTCGTTCCATCTTTCTGAAAAGTACAACTGTCTTCCAGCAGAGGGTGCCTCATACCCACTGAGTTGCTATATCTGGCTTCCTGTAGCGATTCATCACATGAGGAACTGTCCCATCGACTGCACCTCCATCTACTACAACGGAGTGAGGAGGTCAGGCGTCTACACTGTGGTGCCGTCGCTCGCGGGCATGCCGGTGGAGGTCTACTGCGATATGGACACTGATGGTGAGTCGCAAATCTGTCTACTTGGGCGTCGTAAAATTCAATCTGTTGGACAATTTGAACGGGCGCCTCTTAATACTACCGCTGTCGTGTCATGATTTTAGAAGGCATCATTACTCCAGATGGCAACAAACATATATTGCCAGATGAAGTTGTCTGGAACAAGTTTCGATCTGACTCACCAATCAGATGACAGAAACATGCTGACATCATCGAGGCCCACCTTGCTGGCAATTTTGGAATCAGATTGATTAAATAAATTAACAACAGGACCGTTGTCCTGTTGTTAATTTATTTTTAATCACATCAGCTAGCGCTACTGATTCTGAAGGGCCTAGGCCACAGGTGTCAAACTCAAGGCCAGATCCGTCCCGCCATGTCATTTTATATGGCTCCCAAAAGCAAATCACGTGTGTCAACTTGCATTAATCTTGCTCAAATCTGGACCAAAATGTCAAATTTTCATATGTAATAACGTTGAGATTCTGCAATACATTTGATAGCCTGTTTACACTCACTTGAAGAATAACTGAACAAACTATTAGAGTTAACTGATTTCAAAACAAGTAATCCATTAATTTGTGTACAAGTCATAATGCGATGAGATGATGAAACATTTTTGTGGTTTCACTGTCACATCGGACCTCCGAGGGAAGATGTAACTCCAAAGTGGCCCTCAACAAAAACAGGTTTTGACACCCCTGGCCTTGGAAATTGATTGACATGGCAACACATAGATGCTGAAAGCTAATTGGACAAAAAAATAATCTAAAATAAAATATGCATACATAGACTGGAATCAGTGCAATCAGGAGAAACACGATGAACTGAGGCCATGTGGGAAATGCTAAGCACACATCAGTGTCACCGAAGCAACCTAATTGTATATTAAAAACAAATCATACACAACCGCACTCACTTGCCTCCCGTGATGTTTCGCTTGTGCTCAGGTGGCGGCTGGACGGTGATCCAGAGGCGGGTGGATGGTTCTGTGAGCTTTGACCGCAGCTGGCGCGAATACAGGGCCGGTTTCGGCGACCTCCACTCCGAATTCTGGCTGGGCAACGACCACATCCACGAACTGAGCGGCCAAGGGGACTACAGCCTGCGAATAGACCTGGAGGACTGGAGCAACAAACACAAGCACGCGCTTTATCAGCACTTCAGGTGCGTCCCACTCGAAAGAAATGCTTTTGTGTGAGACATCAGGAAAGTTTTTTTAAAAATAAATGGGTCATGAGCGATGCTGACTTGCTACATGAAGGTCATTGGCTTTTATTTTTACATGGTGTTCGTCATTCACCGCATGAACTGCAGCATCGTAATACATTTGCATCTAGAAAACATTTTAATAAATACATGTAAAAAAAAAATTCAGAGCAGCTTTTTATTTTCCACTCCAAAATAATGGCCTAAATTCATTTTTTCATCTTTTTCTGAAAATACGGATCAAATTATATTTATTAATAATTTCATTTCCGAAGTACAAAAATAAAGTCAATTTGGGCAGAGCTGGCCAGCATCCTGATGAATTAAAAAAAAAAATCATTTTGTCAAAATATTTTACGAGGCTGTTTTTTGTTGAATCTGAGCATAGTGTTACAGTGGCTAACACAAATTTTGTTGTTATAGCGAAGCTGCCTGTTATTCTTTGAACACATTTGGAAAAAAAACTAAATTCTTTTTTTGAAGTGGTACTTGGTGTAAATAGTTTGAGAAGCTTTGCAAATAATACATACTCTTTTTTGGGTGTGAGGTGAGCTTGGTATTTCTCTCAAGCCAAGATTCACGCCTAGTCTTCATCTTCTATTGAAAAGCTGTGCTGATCTCAAATCCAAAGCGATGCCGATGACTCAAGCCAAGGTTCACCCCCTGGTCTTCATCTTCTATTGAAAAGCTGTGCTGATCCCAAATCCAAAGCAATGCAGCGCTGCCATTTTCAGGGATCTGTTAGTCATTCCGATGGTTTTTCAAAAAGAAATTTCACTGACGAATGAGTTGTCATGCATGTGGCACAGTGTAGAAGATGAGGAGCACCGGTACCGTCTGCACGTGTCGGGCTTCAGTGGCAGCGCGGCGGACTCTTTCGGCTGGTACCACGACAAGCACGGCTTCAGCACGCCCGACAGCGGCGACATCTGCGCCGAGATCTCCCACGGCGGATGGTGGTACAGCCAATGCTTCTATGCCAATCTCAACGGGGTCTACTACAGGGTGACTGTCCAAGCGAGACAAGTTTGAGTGTGAATTTATTCAAAACGCCAATTGAGCCGTGCTTGCGTCCCACAGGGAGGCCACTACACGCCTAAGGCCAAAGGTCAGCTGGGCCCCGACGGGATCGTGTGGCACTCGTGGAGAGACTCGGACTATTACTCGCTACGCAAAGTCACCATGATGATCCGGCCGCGCGCCTTTCGAAAACATCGGTCTCCCTGACCAACTGTTACCATGGCAACAACAACACACAAGTACTTAATCCCTGGACACTTTTCATGACGACTGATTGTTTTGTTTTGTACTTTTAGATGTTTTTATTTTTGTTAGTATATTGAGGGTCAGAGAAGATCCAAAACATTTTTGTTTGAATTATTGATAACTAAAATGATGAGTGCACAACAGCAAAAAGTGTGTCATGGAAATTGTATATATAAAAAAATCCAATCAAATTACAGGTGCAGCTGAATAAATAAGAAATGAGTATTTTAATACAAAAAGCCAAAGTCATCTTACAGAGATGATGATAGTTTATCATGTAATCGTAATTTTTTTGAGGTGGATGCATTTTTTGGTTATCATGAATCGCAAGCTATGATATGAAAATGAAATAAAATTATTAACTCAGACAAATCTGCTGGCGTCACCGCTTTAGAGCGCATCGTTGATGGTTGTGAGTGCACGCATGTTATGCTGAAAAAAGCGGGAGAGCGAGGAGGGGATTTTTTCTTTTTTTTTTTCCAGAATTCCGACTTGACAGCTAGCATGTGGACGAGGGCTTTGGGCTGGCATGGGCAATTTAGAGCATCTCATTGTCTCAGCTTGGAAAAGCTCCACGATATCCAGGGTTGTTTGAACAGAATATATTTTCATGTCTCGGACATGGAGCAGTGTGTAGGCTTAAGAAAGATGCTAGATGAAGTTTGTTTGTTTAATTAGGCAATCCAGCGGACAACCCCGGAGTTTGAGCGGAAAGAACGGCTTGAATTCCACCATTTTGAAGCTTCATTTTATCTACTTTTTTTTTTTTAAACAATCATTCATTCAAAATCGGCAGGATTGTTAACACACTTCTGCGCGGTGTGCCAAACTTATTTGCACTTTACAGCTGCTTTAAATGACTTGTTTGTCTCCAGCTGCACCTGTTGACAGCGGGTGCCTCGTGCAGGGCTAAAAAGGCCTCTTTCACCCCCCCGCACACTTGGACACGAATGCACAAACCCCCTTTTTGACCCTTGGCTCGCCCATTCTCATTCGTCACCGCATCTCCAACGCAAGAATCTGCTCAGCGCGGATAAGGGCCTCACTGTGCACGGACGGACACCAAGAACAAGACGAGGATTCTTCGCACATTTAAAAAAAATAAAACCTCAAACGAAGAGGAAAATTATTGTCTAATAAACCTAGTCTATTTCTTTTTGTACCTCTTGACGCACAAAATCAAAAGACAAAAACGGCACCTGATGGAATAGTGTATATTTATTTGTATGTATTGTACACTCACCAGCCACTTCATTAGGCACACATGTACAAATATGAGCCAATGCACCTTCACCTTCAAAGTCTGCCTTTACAAAAACGATAGATGTCAGTTTGCACTGACCACAACAGACCCTTCAATTTGTCAAACAGGCCTCACTTACATTGTACATATGCACCCATGATGCCGGTCAACGTGCTTATTAAATATGTATTTATACATATATGATAGATGTGTATCACATGAAAAAAAAAAGTAGAGATTGATTGCAAGCGAAAAGCAAAAACAAACTGCATATGTGCTCTATAGGTCCTACACCTTCATATAAAAACGTCAGACTCCGATTAAAGGCGGTGGGGATCCATTCATAGTCATTAAATGCGCATTCGGTCTTGAAATGTAAACGTCCATCAAATGAAAAAAAAAATGGAATTGGATTGAAGCTCTCGCTCTCTTTTTTTGTTTGTTTTCCCCCCCAGTTCAACTAAGCAAGGCACGTGGGTAGAGGACTGGAAGGGGCGGAGCTTCCCGTCATCTAAACAGGAAGTGCAGGAAGAAAGGAGGTGGCGGACACACAAACACGCACACATTGTTTCCTTCGAGGGATGCGACGCCGAAAACATGTCGAACATACACATTCATATGAAAAGGCACCGAGTAGTTTCCGCGATAAATTTGCTGAGTTCTGAATTGAAGGTGTTTTTTTTAAAGCGCCTACAGTGTCACGGCTATTTCTCAGTTGTGTAAATTGCGTTTTTGCGTGTTTTGTTCCCGCTACCAGCCCGCAAGATCTTTAAAAAGAAAAAGGGAACAATAATTGCGTGTCATCATCTGCAATCAGCGCTGGGCCTTTCTATTTTAAACGCCGTTTAGCGCTCAAAAAAATCCATCTAGGGGATAAGGAGGGATGAAAAGTGAATAAAAAAAGAGCGAGAGACAGAGAGAGAGAGAGAGAGAGAGAGAGAGAGACGCAAGCGGCAGTACGAGGGAAAATTTGGGATGTGGACTTCTTCGGCCGCACCTTGACAGTCCCGTTCACATTGTCGTGAACTGACTGTGAGCTTGTCTCAGCTTTGCAGCGATCTGGCGGTTCACAAAGAGCATAAACAAAAAAGAAGGCCGTTAAGGGGTGGCTGAGCAGAGCATTTATCCAAATAGTGTGTGTGGGTGTGTGGGGGGGGGGTCTAATTACATGTGACAGAATTGTTCTTTACCGTCTCGTAAAACTTGACTTGTTCTTCCAGGTAGAGCTGCATGACGCGATTGTAGTCGTAGATACGGTTGCTATGGAAGTGGTTCATCTCAGCTGGGAGATTCAAGCGAGACAAAACGGTCAGAATGCGCCGGGCGAGTCACCCCACCGAACGCCGCTCCCGTACCTTGTAACGCATAAGACATGGTGCTGACTCGTTTCGCCATCGTGACCTTTTCCTGAGGGGTGATTTTATTCGTGGCCACCAACTTGTCGCCTTCCTTCACTTTGTCAATGGCGGCCTGCGCCACAAGAGAGGGAGACATGTCAAAATCGTTGGTCTTCCCATACTAACGAACAAAACAATTTTCTGCCCCTCTCTTTAGCACAAAAACTCAAAATGCTACATTCCATACATGATGGAAGAAAATCGAGAAAGCTCATCGTTTTCACCTGATGCCGATTAATTGATAATGACATGATAGCCGCTGAGCTCCGTTGAGCTCACCTGAGAGTTTCATGCTATAGGTAACGGATAGCATTCTGAACGTGGAGGCTGCTGTACCTTATGAACGCCAATGGTGTCCGGGAAGCATCCAAGCAAACCTTTGTACTCGTTGTTGGTCTCCATGAGGAAGTGGAGGTCCTTCTTGGGCTGGATTGGATTCGATGACAGGCACACAGATACAAACCAGATGCAAAAACATGTCTAGATTAGAACTGAAAGGAAGAGCATTGTTGAACATGTCAGGGATATCTAAGCGGGAAGTAGCGCACAACTGATAAGTGGGAACATGGGGAAAAGCTAATATGCATCCAGTATTGCAGATTCCTGAAAGAAGAGATTTTTTCTATTTGAATGTGCCCGCTATTTGTTCGCTAAGGGGACATCTAATGGTAAGACCTTTGAGATCAAACCATAACTTTAAAAAATAAATAAATAAAATAAATCTCGCATGTCTGGATCGTCAAGTCTTACCACACAATTCCTCCTCCATGCCGCGGCAAAACAAAAGGCCAGTTTCAGAAGCCGGCAACAAAAAGCAACATTTCAGTCAGATTTAGAAACTACAATCGGGGATACTTTGAACAAGTGAAGACAGAATTGGCGGATTAAAAAAAAAAAAAAAAGTCATAAGAATTACTATAATAATAATAATAATAGAGATGACTTGAAATTCATTGAAATAATGAGTGCCTACCTGCTCTGCTACCAACTGCGCTATTTCCTCATAGGTCTTCCCTGCGGCCGTCATGGCATCAGTCAGCGTTTCCTCACCTACAGGCGGAAGATGATTTTATTTTACTTTCTAAACTCATTCACTCCCAAAGACGTTTTTAAACGTCTTTTCAGACTTGGCCTAGAATTGGCTGGCACTGAATGAGTTAATAATGCAAAAATCCGTCCAACTACACTCCAAGTGGCAATTTTTATAAGTGATTCCGATATCCAGTTGCACTCCAAATTATTCCATTCGCAATTTCTTGAATAATTGCCATCGCCGGTGTGCGTCACGGCATATTAGAAGACGTCGCAAAACGGCCTTGATCCCGTCCGAGTGACCGTGACATCAGAGCAATGTGATGAGACGCTCCGATTAGATTTCTCGCCATGACATCATTCCCCGCGGCGCTTGGAGTGAAGCATAGCCCCCCCAAACATTCACAATCACTTCCTGGATGAGCATAGTGACGACAAAACATATTTCGCAATATCGCAGTACCTTGGTAGCTGCTGCTGGTGAACACCGAGGAGAGGTTCTGGAAGGCTTTACCGATTCGTTGGTATTCTTTTGGCAGAGCTGGATTCACAGAAAAGGGGGAATTGGGATTTCAAATGATGGACAAATATCGATGGCGTTTTTTTTCGGCGGTGTGTACGTACGGCCCGTGCAGCGCTTCCAGTGCTCGTGGCCCACCGTGAGGATTTCCTTCACCCCGTCGTCCATTGCTTTGGTAAACCTGTTGAACTGCTCGCATTTCTGCTCCCTGTGTGCGAACGCCCACCCAAAAAAAAATAAATAAATAAAAAAAAGGCCAGTGAGTGATTATGAGGGATGCTTTGCGATTCTTTCACTCACACTTCGATAGGATCCAAATCAGCGGCATCAGGCTCGATCGTGGTGAAGATCATCACTCCCACCGTCTCGTCCTTTTCTGCTTTTCTCTTGCCCGTTTTCCAGTCCTGCGCCATTCAAATACTTTTTTTTTTTTTTTGCATCACATATCGGCACTTTGTTATGAGGCCGGATTTATATTGCGTGGTTCAAGTGAGACAATATTCAGATGATTTGCTTTCCAGTGACAAAACAAATGGACACCTTGTATCAAGTTAAAGTACAGTAAACGCGTAGACCAGGGGTGGCCAACCCACGGCTCGCGAGCCGCATGCGGCTCTTTGGCTGCTTCCACGCGGCTCCCGGGCTTTCACACGACAATTGTCGAAAACGCCTCAGCGATGGCGCTGCCATTCAAACAACGGTGCTTAACGCACAGAACGTACTACGTCAGCCTATCATAAATCCCGTTACTTGATTGACATAGAGGGCAACCAATCAGATGACTGAATCACCGCTCATGCGCAGACAACGGTGCTAAGTGCTAAGATAGTCAGCGAATTGCCTCCGTTTTTAGGGCAGGGGTGCCCAGTACGTGTGTGTGAGTGTGAGTGTGTGTGTGTGTGTGTGTGTGTGTGTGTGTGGCTCTTTGCAGTAACAGTAAAAAAAATTGCCTCTTAGTCTCTGACTGGTTGGCCACCCCTGGCGTAGACAAATACATATTTGCTGCCATGAACATTTTCTATCGCCTCAAACAACAAGACAGTACAAAGTGAAGACGCCGTACCTTCTCATCCTTATACGTGAGGAACAGCTGAAATACTTCACTGCTGGCAACGACTGGGTGCCTGCACATCCTGCTCATCCAGCCCTGCAACCGCTCCATTCGCATCTTAATGAACTCTTCCTCAAAGCGCCCTGGCATAGACCAAAAAAAAAAAAAAAAAAAAAAGTGAGATCACACTCATCACACTAGCACGTTGACAAAAGATGCGACAAGAGCGACACTCACCTGTTACCTGCTTGTCCGGTAAGGACGGGATGGGAATGGCCGAGCCGAATTTGTCCAGGAGCCTCTCGTACAGCCAGTCAAAGTGCTTGTATCTGTGATTGACGGGTCGGTTCGTGGTCTGAAATGGGCATGGCGGCGAGTTAACGCACCAAGCGGACAGCACGGCGGAGTGAAAGCCGCGGCAGGAGCGGGGCCGCTTACGTTGGGTGTGATTTGGTACTCGATGTAGCTCTTGAGGCCGTACATCTTGGAGCCTTTCTTGGGGTCGGCCACCACACAGTCCAGCTGCGATTCCGGGTAAAGCCACACCGGGCCAACCTCGCCCATCTACAGAAACGAGTCAATTGATTTTTCAGGGCCTTTTTACGAGCGGGAAATCACATGGACAAGGGTGTAATGTCAGTCCTGAGCACAGAATAATTCTTCACCAGTAAGCTCATTTCAAATGTTCAAGTGTCTCGAACCATACTGACCAAATAATAGAACCTACATAAATTGGTAGCTTGTCCTTGCCCTTTGCAATCTGCTTGCACAGGAGGTACAACTCGGGACCAGACTTTGAGAACCCAGGAAACCTGAAAGGCAAAACAGAAACGTGATGCTGAGGTGATATTTGAAATGAAGTGTCGGTGGACAAGAAGAGACGGCAAGACATATTCAACAGTCCAGGCTTGGTTTTTTTTTTTTTTTAACAACTCAAGGCAATAGCAAGCCTTTCGATCTGCTTCGCAACACTGAGACGAGTTTAAGGGACATTAGCCTGTCAAAAAAACTAAACAAAAAAAAAACAGGCCTTCAAAATAAAAGCAAAGGGGTAAAATAACACTTTCACCACAGGTTATTTGGCTCCACAGTGGCATACTTAGCAGTCATGCGCAAACAATTTTGTGCTTCTTTATTAAGTGTGACTGTTAAATAAGCCAACACTTGGCTTTAGAAAGTGTGGTGACACTGTAATTATAATCCGGCTTTTATTTTGAAGGACTGACTATAGACAGACCTTGCGCAGCGCTTGAGTAGCCATCTGATGAAGACAACATCCAGAATGCCTCAGATAAACATGTATCTTTTTTTGGGAGGGGTATGATAAGCAAACGGATGTCGAAAAATCAGGAAACTCAGGTTGGAAGTATTTTGTATGTCACACCCTCAAAGTAGATCTTTAAACCGGTTCCAATAAAGGGACACATGAAAGTGTCTTTCAAAAGACACTGAATCTGTGTAGAAAGATGCTCTAAGATAAGATAAGATAAGATAAACCTTTATTAGTCTCGCAATGGAGAAATTCCAGATTCACAGCAGCAAAGTTAATGAAAGGAAGAAGTAGAACAACAAAATATAGGAGCTGCTGGAAAGGCAGCCACTCACGCGGCGCCATTTTGAAGTCAAAATAACAAAAATAACACAACACAACACATAGGACACAGACAGTCGTGCAATCTTCACCACTTTTCTGCATCCACTTTGTTCTCTGAAGCAGTTATAGATGAAAGAGGAGAGGATCAAAGTGTCCTTTCACCAGTGGATCAGAGACGCCATGCTGAAAATGTGCACACGTCGGCTACAAGCTAAGTTTTGAAAGCAAACACGAAGCTGTAGCGTCCATTGACGAAAAAGAGATTGGCTCACATCTCCTGTCCCATGTAAATCCACTTCAATTCCAAGCCGCGACTCCCAATTCCACATCCGCATCAGCGCTAACGCTCCTTTCTTCTCATCGTCGGCTCCTCAAGCCTTACATCCATCCAGCCGCAGACCGTTCAACAGCACCGATCTCTCCGCTGAACAAAGCGGGGCTGTGAAAAATGCTGCCCATAAAAGGCGCAAGACACAAGCGCCCCGGGACTGTCCAGCAACGACAGTCAAATGGCGCCGACATTCCTCCCAGGCAAAAATAGTGCTGGCATACCCATGCTGCCGAGAAGGCGCAACCACCAAGCACAGAGTTTCCTCCTTGATGAATGTCGTGGCCAAATAATTCTGAAAAAAGTCCACATCAGGTCCACACGATGTAACAACAAACACAAAGTGACAAAACAAACCAAAAAACAACAAAAAAAAGCAAGGCTCATGAGAGCACTTGCTGACGGCTGCCTACTCGGGCGCCATCTTGACTTCATGATGTCATCGAAATGGAATAACAGCGTATGATTTTCCGATTTTTGGCCCAAGTGGAGACCTCAAGCGCCGCTCCAAAACGATGAAACCTTACTTGAGTTTCATTGACGCATGAGCGCCGCCTCGCTGCATGGCGTTGCCGTCTCCCGATTCGCCCTCGCCGTAACCGGCGGTGGACTTGTCGTCCCACTCGTCGTCCCATTCGTCATCTTCAGCTCCTGGAAGCAAGTGGACCAAAATAGTCAACAATGGTTGCGATTAAGACATCGTCCTTTGCCCTCCTTGTCACGTCTGGTAAATTTGATGCGCGGCTGTAATGTTCCTTATCGTGTCTCAGCTTCACAATTGCTTGTTGTCAAAGCTTAGACAGCTCTCTGTTTTTTGTGTTGGTTACAACTTAGTCCAAAACTGAGTGTTGACATTCAGAGCGACTTATTGTTTTGGGGGAAAAAAAAGAAATCTGCGTAAATACACACATAAAAAGTGGAACGCTATTTTGATCCCACCATGTTGTATTTTGACCTCAATGTGCTATCCGACTCGATTGGCGCACCGGTTTGAAGACTGCATTTTAAAGAAGTCATTAAAAACGAGAATGACAACATTTTCGGGACACTTTTTTTTTTTTTGACGGCGATATGTTTCAAACCTCACAGAAACTCCACAAAGCAAATAACGACGAGCACGTCGAGCCGTCCCTTATCAGAATCAGAATCAGAATCATCTTTATTGGCCAAGTATGTAGAACACACAAGGAATTTGTCTCCGGTATAACACGCTGCATTAGTATCATCGTAAACAACAAATCATTGAACCATTTTAGAGTAACCAGTAGCAGTATTTGTATTATGCAGATCATCCGGGCCCCAAGCGATCAGTTGCATTTCAACAGCACCAAGCAAGTTGGAAAACAACTTGCTGAACTTGACATGAGTCAGTTTTACAGACCTGCTTCAAGGAAATGTGCTATTAAAACTGGAGAAATAAATCAGATCGTTCTGGCAAGCAGCAAAATCCGTCCCGCGCATGGATTAGTTGCCAACATTAGTCGCTTTCACCTCAACTGTCAGATAGAATTCATCACGCCCGGTGGTGGTGATTTCACTTTTTGGCGCCATTTTCTTTTTATAGATAACCAGTCGCAGCTTGTACCAAATAATCAACAGTGTTAATATGAAGAGCAAAAGTTGTCACATGCTTTTAATATTTGCCTGTCACAAAAGAAAATCGGGCTCGTGGGCACACCATGCATCGCATACCTGTGCAATCGATAAGGTAAGGATAGGGGTAGATGTCTTTGGAAAGAGAGGAGAGAAACAAAGAGGGAAAAAGTCTGTTCATTCTGTTCCGATGTTGTTTTCCTTTCACAAAAACAAATGGGAGAATTGAGGTCAGCCGTAATTTTGCCTGCTTGACTCATGCGTGAGTCCAACTTTTCCCAAAAAAATCACGACAGGCGCGCACTATCTGCTGGGTCAGACGACACACAGCTGCAGATTTTTTTTTTCTACATGGGCGACATATTTCATTTGTGTCAAGTTGCATGGAAAAAAAACCACTTCTGCATATTCTTACACAGTTCTTATGGAAATGCAATCCCATAGCGGAGCACTTTTGGGGAAGTAATTGGCAGGCCATTCAGAACAGGTACACTGTATTTATATTTTGTGCTTTGTATTCAAAATCATACTAGCAAGAAGCTCAACAAAAATACATGACACAAATGAATCTTGCCTCAGACTTTTTAAGAGACACGCACCCTTCAACATGACGATTAAGAGTCGCCTCACCCCTCTAACCTGAGGACCAGGGGATGTAATGATTACACCAGTCTGCCCTTATGCTTTTTCTTTCGCACCACATGGAAGGCACTCACAGTGTGACCTAAATTACACACCCAAAATAATTCACCATTCCACTTTCATGGACAGCGCTTGGCTCTTCTAGTCATCTTTGCGACAAAAACCACAGAGGTAAGCCTGTGTTCTTACCTGGACCCTGGTAGGCCTGAGGGTGACCCTGAGCGGCGACGCCCCAGGAGTCGCCCGCGGCCGCCCTGCCAGTCTGGGTGCCCTCCGGATTGGACGCCGAGTTGTTGGAGGCGCCTGCCGAGGAGTCCGCGTTCCACGATGACCAGGGATCGTTGCCATTGCTGTTGGCCTGCAACGTCAAGCGCAGAACGGTATAGATTGATACAATTACCTTTCAACGTAGCCCATTCGGTTTTTGCCGTTGGGACGGTTGCCGAGCATGCACTCGAAAACCTTGAAGGCTTCCACATGCATGCGGAGCACATATTTGCCTTTGAAGTCCCTCTTAGCTGAGGGCTAGTAAAAGGCAGACTTGGTAGTCAATTAACTCTTTCATTCCACAAGACGTACTTGTACGTCTTTTTAAAATTAGGCCCCGCCTACCAAGGACGTACTTGTACGTGTAAGTCTTTTTTTTTGCGTCATAGAGAGGAGGAGGGTCTGATGCAATCAGTGTATGAGAATAAGCCGTTTGCATTGTAAATCATTTAAAAAAGCGACCAGTAGATGGCAGTGGTGCCTCACGTGCTTGAAATGCATGCTTTTACAAAAAGCTCTTTTTCTCAGTTTTTTTCCCAGGAATCGCCATTTTCATAAAACTTAGCCATTTTGTAATGCCAATTGCTGAAGAATGGAAAAAGATAGAAATATTTTTTTTTCCTGCTGAAAGAAGAGAGTCCAAAATTTATTTTGGTAGGGTCCATGTTTATATAGCGTTAGAACCAAATATTCTGTGGGCCTTGCAAGATCAGTCAAAATCCGGTAAAACGCTGGAATTGAGGGGGTTGCTCCAGTGAAAATGGCTGGGATTGAATGAGTTAATAATAAGCCCTTACTTATACTTATTAAAAATAAACAAATAAATAAACAGATAAAAAGAAAACGCATCAGCCATCGTATGATTTGAATGGTGCGCAATATTCCAACAGTGTTTTCCAGAATATACAGTGGATATAAAAAGCCAACACACCCTTCTTCAAATGACAGGATTTTGTGATCTAAACCTTTACAAGTCCGATTTTTCTTTTTTTTTTGGGTGAGATATCCAGTTTTTAAAATGATCAAACTTGTTTGGTTTCATTTTTTTTTCGTGTCACCAAAATATGGCATGTGAACAAGGGTGTGTAGACTTTTTTTTATTTTTATTTTTTTTTTAGATTCACTGTGATGTTTTTTTTTTTTCCATAGTAAGCCCGAATGATTTGCAATACATTGATCATAATCCCTAATGTGCTGATTCAAACAATCAAAATCAACGCGTGTTAAGGGCGATGAACAGTTAGTGTGAGGTCATGCTTTTGCACAGGCAACGGGAGGCAGACGGGGAGGGGCCGATTGGCGCGAGGGGTTTTTGGAGGCGGATTATGCCGCTCGCCCCCTTTGACCATCCCCGGGTGGCGGTTACCTCATCGGGGGAAGTAAAGTAGGGGGAAACTGGGGTATCAGGGGTGTCGGGCTGGGGGCTCAAGCGCCTAGTGTCCACCTTGGGGGAAGGAAGAGAAGGTTGAGGAATGGAGAGGGGGAAAAGTAAAGGGAACGTGTGCGTGAGTTTGAGAGTGAGCGGAGGGGGGGGGGGGGTATTCCTTGACTCATCCGCTTTCTTTGCCCAGATTTGTACCGATGCAGCAGTAAACTCATTTCCTTGGAACTTCCTGTTCCAGCTCATTTCCTTCTAGTATGCTAAAATGCAAACATGACACAAGCTGGATGACATTTAAGGGCTCTCACTTCTGCATTTATGTGCATGTGGGTTGCACAGAATGTGCGTGTGTGTGTGGGGGGGGGGTACAACAAAGAGAGCATTTCTGGCGCTGTTTGGAGTGACAAAGTATCCGCATTACCTGGTTTTGCTGCGTCGACGTAGGGGCAAAGGCGTCAAAGAAGGAGAGATCCGAATTTACGATGTTGCCGACGCCGGCGGCCGGCGCGGCAGTTCCTGCCGCGGGGAACGACGGGAGGGCCGATTTGTTGAGCTGCAGATGAGAAGGATAGCAGAGAAGAAAAAAAATCCAAAATGAGACTTTATGACTTTTACAGGTGCATTCCTCGGCGGTAACGCGACAACGTTCCACTGGAAGTTTATACAAAAAAAACAACAAAAAAAAACAGACCAATTGCGTGCGCTTATTTGAATGCAATAAAAGGAACACGTGTGCCGGTATTTTCATTATCATAATAAAATAAAACAGACACCTCATACCGTGCATGTTTTGGTCATTTTGGAAGAAGACATTGCTGGTAGCAGCCACAGAAGAAAATTTTTCAGGTAGTGAGCACCTCAAATCGCATTCATCAGCCTTCTCGTACAAGTAAATGGACAAAAAATGAAATATGACTTTCGAATTCAAAACATCGCCATACAGCTGATTGAAGCCATAGAAAAGAACAACAATAACGGACAACACATTTACGACAGTCATGTTTCAAAATCAACTCACAAACGCACTTTCACACAAAACAACAAAAAATAGACTCAACCAACGTGTCATTGTGTCTCTTGCTCTTGCCTTGTAGAGACAAGTTCAGAAATGAACAGCCTCACCTTCGTTCCTTCATTTTTATGTCGAGCCTCCTCGAAAAAGATAGCTTGCAACCTCGTAACTAAATGGTATGACGAGGAGAATCTTCAAGGGCTTTCTGTGTGTCTTGACCTCCGCGGATCCCCAAAGACTGACAAATAACATTGTTTGATATGTCTATATCCGTACGGAGCAAGCCTTGACTTTTAACCGTATTTTTGAACACTCCACAAGGGACTCCAGAGGGAATCTCATCCTTACAGTGAAGTCACTCCAGCAGGTCAAACGGATGAGCCGAGACGACCGAATCAGCAAAGCTCTCGAGGAGGCGCTTCCTGTTGAGATTTTACTTTCGGGCGGGTGGGTAGCTATCTGCTTGCGTTTTTTTTTGTTGTTGTTGTTTTTGGTTTGTTTTAGAATACAGTACAGGATGTGTGACCTTTAGTTGTGTGTGTTGCTCTCACCTCTACGTAGTCTATAGGCACCAGTCCCACATCCCCTCGGGAGTTCTGCGCTTCAATCCAGCCACCACCAATGTGCTGTAACCCAAATTAGAAACCATTTTGGATACACACCAATGAATCAATTGAAAGTTAGTCTGACATCTCAATTTGTTCCCAAGCAGTGGACTTGGATACACAATAATTCTTGTTTAAAAGAAAGAAAAAAAAAGAACAAGTCCAGTATTACCACGACACAAGGTGCTCACACAGACCTTTGCAGAAGTCAACGTTATTTTCAGTTCACGCTTTGTTTCAGCAGCGTGTTAAGGATCAGTTCCTTAAATGTAAATGTCGTAAAACGTAAATGTCAAGGATCAGTTCTGTACTTGGCTTATGATTCCCCCCCCCCCCCCCCCCCCTTGGTGTATTTTGTGACCCATTTTCCAAAAGCTAACGTTAGCAGCTAGCGCTAGCTGCTAGCTCGCTCGGCCCACTGCCTGCTAGCTCGCTCATCCCACTGCCTTGGCTAGTTGCTCTATGTGTTGCCGCTTGTCATAAAAGGTTGTCATAAAAAATGTCTTTCTTGAAAAATAAGCATGACTCCCGCATGTCCTTGCGAATAAGGAGTATTTACTGCCATTCAAATTAAGCTTGCTTCGTCCTTTACTAACAATATGATCTTGCAAGAGTTCATTTATCTTACACAAGAATGTTAAATTTGCTGTCTAAGTTCATGACGGACTTCCGTTTCCTCGGGGTTGCACAACTAACACGCTTTGTAATGGAACTGACAAAACGTCGAGCGAAAGTGGATGTCATTAATTCAGTACAGCTAACTTTTTTGTTTTTAAACACCACAGTTTGGCATGTTTTGATGAACCGACATAGAAACATAAATACGCACATCCAAAATCAACAAAACAAAACAAAAAATTACACTATTTATAAGGCATCCGCACATAGACGTATGTGTCGGAATCAATCTGAGCTCACAGCGGCAGCCTCTGAACTAAATGGCTTCAGACTTTGAAAACTTTGCAGTCCAGTGAACATAGCAAAGAGACCTTTGAACTGTTGGCCTCTGACTATAATGACATCATGTTTGCTCTTTTATTTCCTTCCTCTGGCCATTTGTGACACTGGTGTTTCTGCACACGTTGAGACCGTGGGTGGACTCGAGTTTTTTTTGGGGACGGTCACGTGTCTCCACTTTAGTGTGCGGCGGTGAATTTGTGCTGCAGTCTTTCCCCTTGTGAGAGACAACTCCCATTTGTCACTAAAGATATATAATAAAAAATGGTGTCCTCATACTGTACTATTTAAGCTTTTCACTGTATTACAAGCTGACAGAGAACAACTCACCTGATTGGTGATAGTGACCGTTTCACCCTCTTTCACCGTCAGCTCATTGTTTCCCGGCTCCGCAGTGAAGTCATATAAAACCTGTGCCTGAGCACAAAGACAGACAAGGCGCACGTTTGTTTGTTTTCAGCCATTTCTCTGTAGGCGGTACAACATTAACATATACCAACATGCATGAAACACCAGCAGTCTAGAAGCGCACTCACTATGAAACTGGACAAACTCGTTCCCCTTGGTCTGTTTTTTGCTGATTCGTATCTAGATACTAGTGTCAACCAAAAACAAGCAAGAAAAAAGAAGCATACGTCTTAGAAGTGGCACACACTATTCGTCACTTTAAGTCTGGTGATGAATTTGACTGTTTGTATTTACTTCTCTGTACGTTATTTTATAAAGTCATCACAACGGTCTCATTTAAAGTGCGTGGGCCTGTGGCTATAAGTTAATTTTTAGAGCGCCTCGTTGTTGACTGTGAGTGCAGATATGTCAGAGAGTGAAGACAGAACAAATTACGACTTTATAGCTAGCGCAACGACCAGGTTTCAGGTTGGCGTGATTGCTTTAGAGCACCTTAGTCTTGGCTGTGAGTGTGAGCATCTTACATTTTTCACAATTTTGAAGCCTCATTTTAAAATACTATTTTGAACCATTCAAATATGTCAGGGTTGTAAACAACAGTCTTCCCTGTGGTGTGTGAACATTAATACACATTTCAGGGAGACTTCAACATTTGTAATTTAAATGCAGTACTGTCCAAAGTTTTAGGCGGGTACTTTATTTTTTCTAATGACCTTTTGTGCGGCAATCGTTTTGACATCATAATAGACAGGATTACTATTTCTATAAAAATGTGTGGAAGGCCCGAGGAAGAACCTACAATTTTTTGGAGGATCGAGATAAAAGGTCCAGGATTACGATCATAATGGCAACATCCTCCATGAACCAGGAAGTAATTTGATAAAACTGACAAACACATGGACAACAAACTCAATTGTAACTGCACAAATGTTTTTTTACGTTTTGTTTTTTTACTTGTCCTAATTTAACTAGCGTACGCCCCCCTGAATTAACTCTATAAATTATAGTAATTGTTGCCAGTTTAGCGATACTCTTTATTTAATTTTCAAAATCAATCCATTGATATACACTACAAAGTACATTTAAAAAATCGTCATATGAGTGAACCATTAGCTTTTTTGCACTTCAGCAAAGACTTCACTTCCCAGCATGCCCTGCAAATTGCAAGTGACCCGCATTTGAACGGTAGTAAAATGTCACAAGACTCTTTCCTAATGACACATTTTTCCACATAAGGCCAAACATGAGTGGCATCTGCTATTTCGCATTGTTACCTTAAGAGTCAACCACACGTTTAGAATCTCTAATATTTTGATGTATTTGCGCCTCGGTTCGTAACTTTGACTTTCAAAGTTACGATAAAGCTCATGTGGGGAAAGTGCAAGTCAGCCAGCCTAACGGGAATGGAGACGACAAGTTAAAGTCGCGGTTATTGCAGCATAGGAACGTTGCTGATCTTACCTTCAGTGCCATAGTCGAAGCATTTATCAATCATCACAAAAAAAGCAGGGCCGAGCAGTCGATTTGAAGGCTTTTCCAACACTCAGCTGGCCATTTCCTTCCGCCGCTTTTCTTCTGCGTGACGTAAACACGGCGGTTCCTGTAAACAACTAAACACTTTGAACTGGCAAAGATGGCGAAAGGGGGAAGCCAGTGGGTCCACGTTAAGTCGCAGAGGAGCTCCGTATTGATTCGAGCCGTCCAGTTGTGTGTATGTGCGAGTATACTGGTAGCAGGGAGGGAGTGACCTGCAACCGTTGAAGGGAAACCGGAAAGGTGGACTCGATCACAGAAGCCTCCACTCCTGTCATTAGCATGCAGTTTTAAAAACATGTTTGAATTTTTTTTTTACAGTTTATACTTAAACCAATGTTGTTGGACTAATGTTGATATAAAAAAACCAAACAATATATATCAACATTACTCCAACAACATTGGTTTCCGTATAAGCTTGTTAAAGATCGGGGGGGAAACCGGTAAAACTACGATAAAACACAAATATAAGGAGTGAATACAACTTGGAACAATTATTCTGAATAATACGGTTTAATATAAAACGTCTGTTTTTCCTCATGAAAAAACAACGTAACGGACCCATAAGAATTTTTATACGTTGGTGTCGTCCCCAGCTGGCTAAAAGATGCTTTACAGGTCCAGATGTGTTTCCCAATGTTTTGGTTGTGCTGCAACTGAAGAAACCTGACAAATGTTGTGTTTGGTTCAAACAAAATAATAAGTGATTGTGTGAATGTGATTGGTTACCACTCTCAATTTATGCTATGAATGGCTCCAGATTCCCGTGACCTGTGAAAAACAGCAAATTCCACTTTTTTTTTTCAATATTTGTTATTTGAACAGAAATATGCGGACTTAACTATTTTAATGATGAAATCATTGATAATTATTGGATCGAAAAAGAAAATCAATGTAAAGCACGGATAGTAACGAACTAAAGTGGAACATAATTTAATGTAATCATAAATTGTTTTATCTTGTTTTTTTATTGTTCTTCACATGCTGCTTTTTTTCCCCGACAATTATTTTTTCACATTTTTTTCCCCACAAATCCCTTCTGAATTCCTGCTCATATTTCAAGACTATAGAAATGATAGATGATGGTTGGGATGATGGTGAGGGAGTTGGCCAAGGGTTTGGTTTACGGTCTTGGGAGGGGACATATCACATGGGTTCATCTAGCACTGCAGGTGTGTCAAAAGGCCAGGAGGGTATTTTTGGGCTCAGTCCAAAGCACTCGGGTCTCAGCGGCACATCATGCTCGCTCTCCTTCCTCTCCTGTGTCTGATCTGGACCGAAGCAGCGCAAGCGTCAGATCCGAGCCTGCCCTTCATGGACTACCTGGACAATGACCACCTGGTCTGCATCAAGTGGGGATTCGATGACCAACAGGGGAACATCACGTTCAAATTCATCGTCAACACCACCGGCTGGATCGGCTTCGGCCTGAGTCCCAACGGAGACATGATAGGGGCCGATCTCGTCATGGGGGGAGTTGGTCCAGACGGAAACTACTTTAAAGTAAGTCACGGGATTAAAACGAGGCCAGATTTGTGATCTCATGCGAGAGTTTTGCTCCCTGTAGGATTATTTTTCCACAGAAAACAGCTACCCCATCGAGGACCACCAGCAGAGCTACACTCTGCTGGCCCTCAATGAGAGCGACGGGCAAACTCTCATGACCTTTTCCAGGGCCTTGCAAACTTGTGACCACCAAGATCTCCCCATCACCGTAAGTAGGACTCCAAACTCTTCCACCTGTTGAATTGGACATAGCAATCATAAACATGAGGAGTGGGAGATGCTTATTTATGTATTTATTTATCTATTTATCCTAGTCAACCTTTAGCAATCCAGGCTGGACCATCGAGAATAGATTCTCATTTATAATGCCAACTTGGCAGCAGAAGGCAGATCAAAACACAGAAAAATCAATACATATATTACATACAAATATTCAGACGTTAATTACGGTATTTGAGGGGGTTTTTTGGGGATAACTTTTAAATTAAATATAACTACACATGAAGAGTGCGGACACACCAAATTTAATGACAATTACTCTTAATGTATTTAAATTGTATATTTTAATGCAATAAAAAGGTTAAATTAATCATTACGAGTGTGACAAATTTACACGGAATTTTTATAAAGTATAAATAGAAATTTCCAGTCATCACTTGTCATAAGTGCCAAAAGCAAGTTCTCATTTACAGTCCATGTTGTTTGTTGTTTCCCACCGTGGAGCTTTCAATTCGGGCATTTTGCAATTTCATTCTATTGTGTTGAGGACATAATTGTCCATTGTGGAGCTCAAGTTTCATCTAACCTCAGTTTCTGGGTCTTCTCCTATTGCAATCCACTGAATGCTTCCATAAGGTGACTTTAATTCGTCCAGTGCGACATGAGCGAGTGCCATAGCAACACCGTTTGTTCTCTTTTGAATGTCCGTAATCCAACCCGGTTTTGGTGAAGAAAAGCTTACATGCACGGTTACTTGCTGTTGTCTCACAATGTTGTCTTACAACGGCGATTGTTTTGCAATTTGCGTTCATGCCGTTGCGTATCTGTGTGGAATTTGCAAGGCCCAACCCATGAAGCTGATTTATGCTTACGGATTGACGGATGAGATTGGGTTCCATGCAGCTCTCGCCGGTTTCAAAGAACTCAACCTACTGAATTATGTCACCAGGTCTACTGCGGCAAAAGGAAACTACATCAATGCTACAATGGAAAACGTAGGAATTATGTCATGCTTTCATTCTGACTTTACAAATATAATGTGTGTTGCAAAACATATATATACTGTATGTGTGTGTGTGTGTATTATTATTATTTCTTCCTTTTTTTTTTTTTTTTTTTTTGCAGATCACCATTCCTCCGCAGGACACTTATTACCATTGCAGGGTCATGAAGTTTCCAACCTTCATCACCAAGCATCACATAATTCAGGTCACTTGCTTAATATTAATATTTTGAATCCATCATCACTTGTTGAAATGTATTGTGGTGCATCAGTCGACGGTTAAAAAAAAAGTATATCACATCATTTTATTGGATCTTATTGTCAGTGTATTTCGTCATATCGTAATTATTGGCACCTGTGACTAAGATATATTAGAAGTCTTCAAATAAATTTATCTTTTATTGCTGAAGTATTTACTGTCATATTGAAAATCGTAGAAATGGTTCACCAGATAGAGAATTAAGCCATCTCAGTCCCCAGACCTCAACCCCATTGAAAATCACTTTATAAATTTTGGACTGAATTTATTTAGATTGAAGAACTGAATTTAGAAGAAGCAAAAGATTAGATCCTAAGCGGGGGGGGGGGGGCAAGAGTGGAGGGCAGTGTAATTCATCACTGGCTTTTATTCTCTTAACATGAATTGGCCAGTCATTCAATATTTTACTTCCAGAAAATAATTGTATTACATGAAGACTTTTTTTTCAAAATACATTTAAAATGTCATTTTCATCATAGTGATAGCTTTATTTTATTTATTTTGTTTTATTTTATTTTATTTCAGCACTGTTTTAATTACACTTTGGAGTTATTTTATTATAACTACATGAGTCCATTTACCATCACATGGTCCATTATGTTTACATTTAACACTTGAACTTGAACTCTTTACATCCATCAAGATTGAATTTGACAAAATGAAGTAGAAAAAAATGTTTATGCAACAACAAGAACAACGCGTTCTTCATTAGCAACGTATTTTCATTTCAGTTTGAACCGGTGATTGAGAACCGTGATCTGGTCCACCACATGCTGCTCTACAGCTGTCCGTCATCCGTGACGACCCCCTATGACGGCGAGTGCTACCAGGGCCACTCGGGGGACCTTTGCTATGGCATTGTTGGCGCTTGGGCTGTGGGAAGCCAGGTTGGGCGTCCACCATGTGAATTTTCTCACGCCTTTCTCCTTTGACTTACGCCATTGTGTGTTGATCGATCCATTCGCCACCGCAGATCTTTGAGCTGCCGGAAAACACCGGCATTCCCATCGGAGGTGGGGACAATGTTGCGTTTTACAGGCTGGAGATCCATTACAGCAACCTAAACAACGTATCAGGTACACAACTTTGACAGCAAGTGATGACACGTATGGTGAAGCTTCTGTTTTGAATCTCAACGTAACATCTGGGGGGGCGGGGGGTTGTCTGTCTATCGCAGGCAGGATTGACAGCTCGGGTCTAAAGCTGCACTACACAGACCAACTGCGGCCGCATGATGTCGGAATCCTATCCACGGGCGTGTCACCGTCTCGTCATATCGACTACGACATTCCTCCTCGAGCGACTAAATTCCGCACCTATGGCGTGTGTAACACCAGTCTCTTTTCTCAGGTATGTTGTTTTGTCATGCGACTGTCCTGCAGGGTATTTCTACTTTCCTAATTCTACATTTCCACCTATCCAGATCGTCAATCCTGTGCCGGACTTGCAAGTTTTTGCTGTGATGGTGCACACTCATACAGCTGGGAGAGAGATCCGAGTGGGACATTTCAGGTAAGAAAAGTGAGATTTGGTCTTGACGACGGCCTTGGATGATGTTGATGGTGACAAGTTTTGCACACTGCGGATAGAAATGGAGAGCAATTAGGATTTCTCGCCATGAATCTGAACTATGACTTCAACCTGCAAGAGATTACCAGATTGGGAAGCATCAAGACCATCAAGCCGGTGAGCCTGCCTGCTTGGAGAGATTACGTCACATGACACTTCAAGTAAAGTAAAAATAAAAGCTGACACCCCACAGAGAATAGTGACGTTTACAACACACCCATCACACAAACACAATACACAACACAATCAAACATTCATTAGCTTCCCCTCCAACACTCCTCCCTTTCGCTATTATGGCGCAGCTGCAGATGGGATGTGGTGGCACCTTGATGGCTGCAAAGCCTGCCCACTGCATCTGGGCTGTAATGTTGACTCCCAGCTTTTTTTCCAAGTCCATACTGTGCTCCTTTTGAAGAAGCTTAGTTTTTTTTTGGGGGGGGGGTTGTTTGTTTTATTTTTGTTCCTTTGGGGGGGGGGGGTTCTTTTCATCTATTTACCATTTCTGTGCCTGCTGGAGAACAAAATCCATCTATCCAGTTTCTACCGCTTATCTGGGGTCGGGTCGCTGGGGCAACAGCTTTAGCTGTTTAGCTCTCCCCAGTCACTTCTTCCAGCTCTTCCTGGGGGATCCCGAGGCGTTCCCAGCCCAGCTGAGAGACATATTCTCTCCAGCGTGTCCTGGGTCATCCCCGGGAACTCCTGCCGGTGGGACATGCCCGCAACACCTCACCAGGAAGGCGACCAGGAAGCATCCTAATCAGATGCCCGAGCCACCTCATCTGGCTCCTCTCGACGTGGAGGAGAAGCGGCTCGACTCTCAGCTCCTCCCGGATGGCGGAGCTTCTCACCTTATCTCTAAGGAGGGAGAAACAAAATGTCATATCAAAATGTTACTGTATATAAACGGCAAAGTTTCTTCATAAAAAAATTAACTTCGAAGCATAGCAAAGAATTATGTAGTTAAATAGAGTCATTAATTCTTGAATATGTGATGTCTCATCTGCTGCAGGGAGATGATATTGTGGTGGAGTGCTCCTACAGTACTTCGGATAGGACTGGGGCTACACAGGTAGGAGTAATTAAAAAAAAAAAGACAATGATAACAAGCACATTTTTTTATGAATACTGCCTTTCCGCAGATGGGTTTGGCGACCACAGATGAGATGTGCCTGGCCTTCCTGCTGTTCTACCCCAAAATCAAGATTGTAGCATGTTTCAGCCAGCCCAATATGTCAAACCTGAACCACCAGTGAGAGTCTGCGGCGCTACTTTCTGTTGCTAACAAATATCCACCCGCCTTTCCCCAAGACCTTCTCCAAGGCATATGTATCATGGGAGTCTAATCATTGCTATGAATTCCTTACAGGTTCCCTCTGGGAGGCTCTGTTTCAAACCAAGAGGAAATTGTAGAGTATGAGAACGTGGTGAAGAACTTGTCGCAAATTCAGATTTTATTCACGAATGATGTAAGTGCAACTTGGGATGCTTTCTGTTTATGTTAAAACTCCAAGAGACTAGTGGGAAACTTGCACAAATCTCATGCATTACTGTGCCATCGTCATTTTCATAATAATTTGCTAAACTAAACTAAACAGAGCTAAAGTAAATAAATAAAAAATTCACCATTATTTGCTCAGATAATATGTTTGCATGTGTCGTTTTTCATTCCCAAATGATAATGGTAATTCTCAGAATGTAAAACGTGACTCTCAATTGTGTGACTTGTTGGGGATTTTTCTGTAAAACGTTAATCAGTGAAACAAAATGTGAGAAAATTGTTTGCATATTGTTTTTGTGTAATCCGTAATGTGTAAGTGCTCTCTTTTCTGTTTTTCTGACAGAGCCAGTTCCACGTTAACCCTTACGGTCATGTCAGGGATATGATGGAACCGCGAACTTACCACTGTGAGCACACAGGCAACGGGTCAAGCAAATGCACATCCGGGATTTGGAATCATGTGTCAGTGCTGGTGGTGCTTGCCTGGATGGCTTCTTCTTGAACATGCCCTCTCTATTTAGCAACGAAACACAATACTGTATACTGTATTTCAATTTGAGGATATTCATTTAAATGCAATGCGTTTTTTATTGGGGTTGTAGTTTGCGATGATGATGAAATGCATTGTATTTTCAAATATTGTGATTGCTATCAATTGGACAACAATATTAATTATGATCACAGGTAGATAAATGATTTTTGTATTGTCTTTCAGTTAATATGAAATATTACGTAGGACCAATATAATCATATGAAGTTCTTTATTAATTCAGGGATTTGTTTCAAAAATCATGATACATGTTTGAAGGTGATTGCTGGAAACGTGTAAAGACTGACAACTATGTAGTAACTCATTTGTGGAGGTATACTGTGGCATTAAACTGTCCTGATATACAGTATATTTATTTGTTTATTTATTTATTTAAAGTCAGATGTGACAGCCACTAATGTGGCTGCTTTAGAGTGCCTTGTTGTCAATTTTGAGTGTGTGCACACCATGGAGGGGAAGGTGGAAGAGCAAGGACCAAAGAGGGAGAAAAATGTGAATGTTCACTTGACAGGGGCGTTAAATAATTGAACAAGATGTGAAATAATTGAACAAATCAAACAAATGGATGCTACAGCTTCTTGTTGACTTTGAAACTTAGCTTTTAGCCGACGTGTGCATATTTTGAGCATGACGTCTCTGATCCACTGGTTAAAGGACACTTTGATTCTCTCCTCTTTCATCTCAAACTGCTTCAAACAACAAAGCGGGTGACGGAAAAGTGGTTAGGACTGCACGACTGTCCGTGTTTTATGTTATGTGTTGTGTTTATTATTTTACTTTATGTTAACTGTTTTGTCAAGCGCTTTGTTACAGCTGCCGCTGTTGTGAAAGCGCTATATAAATCAGCATGTATTGTATTGTATTGTAAATCAGGGTTACTTCCTCTCAGACACTCTCATGTAACACGAGCCCACCAACACAATGTTGATATAGACATCACACCCGAGAGTTAATGGGTGTTGAGGGTGGCCGTCACATGGTTTGATCAACACATTTCCCCCAAATTCCCGCTGGCCATCATGATCCTGCTAGTGTATCTGTGAATGAAATGAAATGAAAATGGTAGTTTGTGGGTGTTTCTGTAGTACATGTGAGTGTCTTGGTCGAGTGTGAACGCATACATTTAGGAGTGTGTGTGAGCGATTTAGTAGTGAGTGTGACCGGTGTCATACTTTCTCTCTGATACAACTTGAGAGTGTGAGAATGGGTAGTGTGTAAGTGGAAAAATGTTCGCCAGTGAGAGTGAGATAACTGATCTGTGCACTCACACATACTGTATGTCAGTGCGTCATAGATTTTGCTGAGAGGATGAGCTCTCCCTCCCACTGGATTTTCGCTGTCGTTCCAAACCGAATGGAAGTGTACAGTTTAGCCGGCTGCTAGCTTTCGGCAATGTTGTTAGCATAATGATATCACAGCGAGACAGCGGGGACTTCGCTCGTTTTTATACCGTCACGGAACCCACGAAGCACCGGAAAGGCTACACAGTGTACAAAGTCACCGCGCGGGTGAGTGGTTGCCGCACAATTGACAGCTGTGACAATACCAATTTTAGCTCAAGCTAAGCTAGTCGAGCTAATATGATGTAAACGCCGAATGTCAACGACACCATATCACTACTGGTTGTTATTTTTATGTGTCGCTCCCTCTCTGGTTATTTTCCTCCTTAAAATACCGGTGTTTTATTTCCACCCTCGGTTATGTCATTATCATTGTGTCATCACAACCGTAAACTGCGTAGCGAAGTGGTTCACTGAGGAACACGAGTAACACTACGCTAAAAACGTGTAATGGAGGTTGGATTATATAATTAGAAGTGTGGGGGATATAGTTGATATGACTGAATGGCTTGTTCGACTTAATACATGCAGGATTTTTAATATACCGAAATACGAAATTGCGTAGCGGGTGTCAGGAATACCGAGGAAAGGCCATTCCGAAATTACGCCTACAGAGACAAGCTGTAAAAACGTCATTGATAATTTACGTAAATAGAAATCCCGATGTACGAAATCTGCGTAGCGGCGAAACGCAGAAGAAATACTGTACAATTTGATAATTCAAGCAAATGTCATTTATCCAACTACAATGTGAAATTGAACAATCTGATAGAGTTGATCAGAGAGCTCATCTTTATTGAATCTTCACCACTTTAACATTTATTGGCGATGTCTCCCTCTTCTCCCTGGTTATTCACTATATAATGCACCCATTGTTACCCTCCCTGCTCATATTTGTGTCAACGCTCACAAAAATAATTGGATTATAATCCTGATTTCTTTCTCCCTCTTCTGTTTTCACACAGATCATTTCTCGGAAGAACCCAGAGGACGTCCAAGAGGTAAAACAAACATTTTTCATCCGTGACATCACTTGTGCAGAAATTAGGTTGCACGATTATTCCCTGAGACACATTTCTTTAGAAGAATTTAGACTTTTCACAAAAGATGTCCACTTTGAATGCACTCTTACTTGGAAGCAATGCTAATGCATTCAGCGTGATGCCAATTACTGCCTGGAAGTCTTGAGAAAGGATGATTTCAACAGGGGAGTGAGCGATCAAGAAAAGTAGCAACTGGGCCCTCGGATCTCGGCTTTATGTCTTTAATTTTTTGATTCACACCACCCCATTGTGCTGTCTGTCTCTCAATCTCCAGATAACGGTTTGGAAGAGGTACAGCGACTTTCGGAAACTTCACCACAACCTTTGGCAGCTGCACAAGAAAGTTTGTAGTCAGTCGGAGCTGTTTCCTCCCTTTGCTAAGGCCAAAGTGTTTGGTAAGTACGCTTGGACCGAGCTCACTTACAAGTGACGACAGTACATTATTATTGACAGTGAATGTAAATTGACACAGTAATTGGCCCCTTTTACATTTTTAATGGCTTCTATCTTGGTTCTCCGATGTCCAAACATTTCGATGTAGGCCTAATGACCTAGAAAGTGATGAGAAGAGTAAGTTTGCAAATGATTAAACCCTGTTTGTTCTGCCTCCTTGTATTTGGTGCTAAAAGTCTGTCCAGTAGTACAGTTGCTTCTTACTCTGATACTACAAATGTACAAGTTTATTCTTGTAATTGTGGCTTTATTTCCCTAATTTCATGATTTGATTATGGGGGTATGTTTTCTTTTTTTTCTTTTTTGGTGTGGCCCTAAAACCAGCTCTGTGTCTTTCAGTAATGCTGCAATTGATCAAAAAAATAACCGAAAACGTAATGTCCATTGTTCCAGTAAGAACCAATATCTCAGCATACTGAAACAGCAGACAAAGCTGTGATTCTTGGCTTCATTCAATGTGTGTTGGATTTCTTCCGCCACATTCAGGTCGCTTCGATGACTCCGTGATTGAGGAGAGAAGACAGTGTTTGGAGGATCTGCTGCAGTTCTCTGCCAACATTCCCGCTCTGTACAGCAGCCAGCACATCCAGGAGTTCTTCAAGGTAAGACGTTTGTGCCAATAAATGCACTCAGAACCACAATCCAAAAGCACAATTTTAATACGTGTTGTCCAGGGCGGTGAGGTCCACGACAGCTCGGAGCTCATCGGACCGTCCGAGCCCTTCTCCGAATTCCTGGCTGACACTTTGTCAGACTCCGGCTCGGATGGTAGGTAGTCATATTTACAATTCTTCTCAAGTGAAGCTCCTCCACTCACTTCAACACATTTTCTTGGCACCGAGATGCCACAAGATGGTGCCAATCTACTCCTTTTATATAAAGGGTTTTGGCCTGAACACAAAAACTCTGGATAGGTGAGTTTCTACACCTGTTGGATTAAGACAGATCTGATCTTCTGGCCGTGACGATGAAAGTTACAAGCTATCCTTTGGCAGAGTCTCATTCTTTAAAGTAAAGTGGACAATTTCCGAAGGCACTTTGATATGTTGCATTACAAACCTTTTGGTCTCTGGACACTTTGGGAAGCAAGTTGCCCATTTATAGGATATATTAGAGATGATGTGTGCATACAATACATATCCAAAGATGAAGATATTACAGAGTTAAAGCAAACAAACTCATTTGTATTATTTAAGTCCGTCACTCCATGACAACTTATAAAGAATCAGATCAAGGAACGGTATTGAATCACTGAATTCTCATCAATTCCCATCAATTTGATCGACACAAACGAACGCAGAAAAGCTAGTTTAACTATCCTATCGCTGACATTTGGATTTGTTCTCCAGTTCAAAGACACCTCAGTTGTACAGAAGATTTGACATTCTCGTCCGAGCATGGAGGTAGATATGAATTATTCTTGTCATCGATCGGATTAGAGCTGCTATTTATAGTCAAGTAACGGTATGTTTCTTCCATCCACACGTTTTTCAGGCCCGTCCAGTGAGAGCAGTGACTTGGTCTCTCTGGCTGTAGACACGGACTCTCTGGCTGAGCTCGATGATGGCATGGCCTTGGGCTGCAATTCCCCGAAGCAGCCGCACGGGGGCGCCGCCAGCATTAGCAGCAACAGCAGCAGCAGTCCTCGCTTGCCCTCCGCTCAGGATCATTGCAGCCCACTGTCACCCGCCCTCTCCTCTCCCGGCTCCTTGGCCCCAAAGCCGGAGGTCAGCCGGCCTGGCCGTGGATCGCTATTCTCCAAGCGACTCAAGGAGAAGCTGAAGGCCGACTACTTGGACAAAGCCGGCGAGCTTATCCGGGTGGCTGCACAGAAGGAGAAGGATCACGACTACCGGGCAGCGTTCTCCTTTTACCGCAGCGGGGTGGACCTGCTGCTGCAAGGTGTTCAAGGTCAGAGTGCTCGTCCTTTAGCTCCCGTCACAAACGTCAAAACATCTTCTTGTAAGCGAACGAACATCGCACCACAGGTGAGCCCAGCCCCACGCGGCGAGAGGCAGTGAAGAAGAAGACTGCAGAGTACCTGATGCGAGCGGAGCAAATATCCAGTCAGTATCTTGGCAGCAACATGGGCCAAGGGTCTACCCAGACATTGGTGAGCCGTCGCCAAATATTAACTGTTCTATTTTGGAAATTTGAATCTCCCTGAATCACTGTTTGGGTTACAGATGATGGGGGCGCAGTGCTGTTCGTCCACTAGCGGAGAGAGCCAGCCCAGTCTTTCCGATGATCTTGCTGCTTACAGGGTGTTGGGCGTCATCGATAAGGTCATTTGAGTGATGAGCAAAGGGATGGTCAAAAAAATGATTTCTGTCTTATTATTTATAACGGCATTACTCTATTCGCAGGGTTAGGGACGAAGCCGTGATGCGAATTTCGCTCATAACCGATGCCCACCCGAAAATGTTTAAAATAGCCGAGATTACAGTAACCGTAATACAGTGCCCCATGTAGATTCACGGTTCGCTTTAAAATATACACACACACACACACACACATATACCCTGCAGAAATAAATGCGGAGTTGGTGAAATGGCAGGGTTCAAGGTGAAACACTCACGCTCATGGTCTTCACAGGGCACTTTGTTCCAACGAGTGCACCACACTGTATTAGTTGAATCATGTCCCGATAAATATGGACAGTCTGTCTCCGTGTCTCCTCTCCTCCTTCAACCATCTTTGAGGAGCAATAAAACATAGAAGATTGACTTGATAATCGAGAGGGATAATGTGTGTGTCCGTATGTGTGTGTGTGTGTGTGTGTGTGCGTACCCGTTTAGCAGCAGTTATGACTACTACCAAGGTCAGTTTGGGTTGCTGGTTCTGTCAGCCACCTGCCGGCGAAGCAGCTTCACCACTCAGCCATGAAATGACTTGGCAAGTGGCTCCGAGAGCGGCATACAACACTGAATCAATGATGCTCATCCTACTCGCCGCACACGCAAAAACCCAAAGGGGAATGTTGACACAATACCGGCAGGCTGTAGATGTGCCTAAGTTCAGCAGTCCATCACTTTAAAAGCAGCTTCACAATTCAAGTAATCGCAAAAATGGTGCCCGGCTTCCTCTCCTCATCTCATCCTTCTGCCTTTCACTTTTAATGGGGACATAGGAGACAGATGGAGAGCTCCTCACCCTGCACCCGCCCCCCCCCCCCCCCCACCCTCCGTCACTCCCCATACACTACCCCCCCTCCGATGTTTGTGTCTTAATTATATTAGCGCCCTGGCTAGCACCACTGCTCTGTTTACTCACATCTCCATTCATATCCATTTAGCCTGCACCTGTTTGGTCCCAGCCAGGGTCACACGGAAAGAACGCACCAGCTCCACACACACACACACGCACACAATGTACAGACTCACTCACCGGGTCGCGCACATATGCTTGAGATCTCCCCGGAGAGGGTGATGATGGAGCACGAGAGCGATGATGATGTTAGGGACAGAAAAGAGGCGAAAATGAAGATATCACAGAGTGGTGCCGCAGCCGTATTATTTTTTGGAAATTGTAATACTGGCGGATAGGGCACATCAAAGGAAGGACGAGATTTAAGGATGATGTCGGCAACATCTGCTCGCTTCTTGAAATGGTTGACACATGTAAAATATGATTCAATTAAAAAAAACAGCATTCTAAATCATCCCTGTGTAAAATAATAAGAATGATAATAAAAACACAAAATCTTTCGTTTTAAAGCAGGAGAGATTCTAATGGTTTTATCCTATTTTCTGCATGTAGAAATCTATAGTCGGAACAGCATTCGAATGATTTACATGGCAGCATTAAAATGTGCTTTCACCCATTCACAGTGGACAAAATACATATTTCAAACATTAAATTTCCAGAGTATGTAGAAAACCACCAAATGATGAATTCATACATGTAAAGTCATGCCAACTATAATTTAACATCCTGTAAAAAAATTTTTTTTAAAAAGTGTCAAACCAATTGTGTTCTGTTTGTGCGTCATCCGTCACTTTAAATGTGTTCCATTTGGATTGTTCATTTTATTCTAACTGGAAAAAAAAAGCCAATCCAAGATCAAATCGACCAATGACCACAATGTCAAAGAATTAAATTAGAAATGCTCGGTGTCTTTGCACAATAATTGACTCGCAAACACATTTGTTTGTGCCCATCTGGTCGGCTAATCAGCTAATAATTTTCACCCTAATGTGCTTAAATCAATGTTTTGTGGCTGTGACATTGCCTTGGCAAACACAGCAGGCCCTGAAGGGTTAATCTCCCCACCAGTGTCATTTAGGGACCAACATTTATTTTTGGGCTGACCCTCTCCTGAGGATTGAAAACACGGCTGCTATGTCATCTTCATCGTGTGTGTATGTGTGTGTGTGTGTGTCCGTGTTCACAACCTGCTGATTAATGACACTCTTCCATCACAGGTTCTTTTGGTCATGGACAAGAGAACACGAGAGATGTTTGTCATGAAAGTAAGTACGGTATACTGTAGTTGGTGTGTGTGTGTGTGTGTGTGTGTGTGTGTGTGTGTGTGTGTGTGTGTGTGTGTGCGCATCCTGCATGGCGGTTGTCCTGACTGTGAGTGTGAAGTGTGCCAGACGCCCCCGTGTGTGACCGCTGTAATTGATTCTAATGGGCCTGTCCCTGTCAGCTCCTCTGCTCTCAGGTGTGAGACGCGTGCCAGATGTCAACGCGCGGTGCGGGCACAGATGACTTCACATAGATTCACGCACACACACACACACACACACACGGATGCATCTATCGACATATCTGCAGACACTTGCTGCCAGTGTGAACTTAATGTGTGATAGTTGTGGAGCTCTTTGAAAGTCACCCGCACATACGTAGCTTGATGGGAGCCAGTGACTTTGAGTTGGGGCATAGCTGGCATTAGTGGATAATGGTCGATTTCCCCTTTGCCACACTGACATCCGCATATACTGTCCTGGAGTCATGACATAATTGACGAGAATGTAAAGAGTTAAATAGCTTGTACATCACAAGGAACTCATTGATGGTCCTTCTGGGTTGCGTGACGTGGCCACCGGGGGGACATTATAGAAAGACAAATAAGAGGTTCAACGCTTTCACAGCTATAAGTGACTCAGTAAAGTGCAGTGTCATTGGTCGTTTTTCACCGAGGACAAAGAATATATGCCTTTAAGTATCTTTACTTGCTGTACGTTTGTGTTCCAATATCTCTTGCTTCAAGTGTCACGTCACCATAGGAATGCCATTTTTTAGCCCGTCCGTCTATGTAGTCTCCTATGATGTGTTAGCATTAAGCTAGCAGACGTGTCATTCTATTTGTTTTGCTTTGTGAAACCTTGACTGCAAAAAAACATTTCTCTGTTTGCCAAACTGCTGCTTGTTGTGACCCCAAAATCCACAAATAGACAAATGTATGAACCGTAAATGGTCACTCGAGTTGAGAGATCACCAACAAGCATCAATAACATGCAGAGCTGTGTCAAGCCAAGTCAGTCTGTCCCCAAAAATGTCTCCAATCCTCTTTTCCGCCCGCATCAGGGTTTGAGGAAGAGCAGCGACTGCAGCCAACTCAAGAAGAACATCACGCCTCGCTCGGTGCCCCACATGGTGCGCCTCAAGAAGCTGATGGACTCCGAGGACACCGTCTTCTTGCTGCTGCAGCATGCCGAGGGTCAGACGTTGTTTTCTTTTTTTTTTTTTTTTTAATGCCTGCCGCTTTGCGCTCGCCTTCGCGTGCCCTTGTCCCAGACAGATGTTTGATGGAGATGGCTGCGTGTCACAGGTCGTTATTCTGATACCAGGTGGCGCCACGCTTCATTAGCTATGCCAACACCTGGGCCTCCTTACATCTCTCTCGCGTGAGGCGTGCGGTGCTTAGGAGTGTTGGTGAACACTTCAAATAAACTGAAGACTTTTCTTTTTTTTTTGAAGGTTAGGTAGGGCACCTGGACAACACGTGTCGAACAAGAGAGCAGTGTTTACATTATCAAGAGCCACCTATAAACTATGTTGGTTAACTCAATTCTTTGATCCCTTTTAGTTGATTCCAATTTATTCGTCATCTTTAATAATTGGTTAATTGGTTGCAAATACAATTCTCAAATCACCCTCCCCCACTGAAAAATTGTTGTAAGGTGCATTTTAATGAGGAAAAATATCACTCCAAAATCCATCCATCCATTTTCCGATTCGTTTATCCTCACAAGGGTTGTGGGGGGTGCTGGAGCCTATCCCAGCCATCTTCGGGCAGTAGGCGGGGGACACCCTAAACCGGTTGCCAGCCAATCGCAGGGCACACATAAACGAACAACCATCCGCGCTCACACTCACACCTAGGGACAATTTTGAGTGTTCAATCAGCCTGCTATGCATGTTTTTGGAATGTGGGAGGAAACCGGAGTACCCACTGAAAACCCACGCAGGCACGGGGAGAACATGCAAACTCCACACAGGGAGGCCATAGCTGGAATTGAACCCAGACCTCTGCACTGTGAGGTCGACGCACTAGCCACTTGGTCACCGGGCCACCCTCACTCCATAATATCTACTGTAACTACATAATTCAATAGAATTTTACATAACATAAAAGGAATGACAATTAACTACAACTAAAATGAATTCAACCATTTTTCACACTGCATCACATGAATAGCCGTTGTGCTGCTCGTGCGCATGCCTCGGCCATCAGGGAGCAGTAGAAGACAAATGGCTACCCTTGTTGAGACGTGCCAACTCGTCTCTGCTTATCAGTACAGCACTAATAGCCGTTCTTTGCGGAGGATAAAACCTGTCTGACTGAGTACTGTACTGTCATATTATCCGTCTATATGTGTATTCCTTCAGTAGATTGCTTAGATGGTTTCAGCACCACAACTTAGTTGCCACTTAGCTTCGGCATGAAGCGAGTGGACTGAAAGGCTAAGCTTTGTGGTTGTTTAGTTTGACAGTCAACTTTAACTGGGTGTGGCAAGAAACAACTTGAAGCTACTTAGTTACGCTTTGAAATCATTTCATCTTGGTTTAATTTGAAGGGGGGTGCGTAAACTTTTGAAATCCACTTTAGAAACAAGTTACGAGACACGTGTTCAAAATTCTATCCCAATTTGTTGCCGCAGATTTATTTTCTGTGTGGTCACATTTTTTTTCCAAACACGTATAATATAAGAGCAAAGCTTCAATTTTGATAACTGTATTTAAAAAACAAAGCAAAATTTTTTAAGTCGAAGCACCGATAAGTTTTATTTATTTCCTGACAATAAATCAACTCGTAGGCGGCCCGGTAGTCCAGTGGTTAGCACGTCGACTTCGCAGTGCAGAGGTACCGGGTTCAATTCCAGCTCCGGCCTCCCTGTGTGGAGTTTGCATGTTCTCCCCGGGTCTGCGTGGGTTTTCTCCGGGTACTCCGGTTTCCTCCCACATTCCAAAAACATGCATGGCAGGCTGATTGAACACTCTAAATTGTCCCTAGGTGTGAATGTGAGCGTGGATGGTTGTTCGTCTCTGTGTGCCCTGCGATTGGCTGGCAACCGATTCAGGGTGTCCCCCGCCCACTGCCCGAAGACAGCTGGGATGGGCTCCAGCACCCCCCGCGACCCTACTGAGGATCAAGCGGTTCGGAAAATGGATGGATGGATGGATAAATCAACTCTACTTTTTTTCCTTTTTCCTTGTTCTGCAGGTGGAAAGCTGTGGTCACATATTGGAAAATACCTGCGAAATTCCAATCTGGAGGAGAGCTTTGACATTCCTTTCATCCAGAAGAGCCATACGGTAGCCGTGCACTCGCCGCAATGTGCTGCGCCGCAACCTGCTGTGAATTCAGCGATTTCCAGCTCTGGGCCTGCTCCTTGTTGTTCTGATTCTGCGCCGCATGTAAACAAGGAGGTCGATGACCTGGCCGCCTCTCCTTGTAAAAGCGGCCTCTTTGCCAGGCTTCGCAAAAAAGTGCTCGCCCACACAGACTCGGGCGCAACCTCCGAGGAGGAGTGCACCAACAGTTATTTAACGCTTTGCAATGAGTACGAGCAGGAGAAAGTGGAGCCGGGCGCTCTCGAGGTGGACGACGACGCGAGGAGCGACCAGGAAGTGTCGTTTGACGTGGCGACCGGAACGGCCACCGCCTCCTCGCGGAGCCGCTCGCTGCTCAGCAACGACAGCCTGTCGTCGCCCGTTGGCTGTCAGGAGCTCAGCTTTTTCGCAGACCCGCGTGACGGCAGGCGAGATGGTGAGGGGCTGGACCCCGGCGATACTTTACGCTTGTCGCCATCCTCGGCTGAGCCACTGTCTCTGGATCAGTCCAAGCACACGCCCATGGAGTTTTTCCGCATCGACAGCAAAGACAGCGCAAGCGAGGTGACCTGTCAAGACTGGGAACAGCAGCAGCAGCAACCACCCGCCTCCCAGAAAGTCTTTCCGGATCTTCCCGAGCTGGCTCCGGAGGTCGAGGGCCCCAATGCACAACTTTGGGGCTTAGATTATAGCGATGAAGGCTCCAATGAGTCAGTGCCGGTCATTTCTTTTAAAGAGGCGGCAGTTGAGGATGAGGGTCATCCGCCGGACCTCTTGGTCAATCTTCCCGTAATAAGCGGGGCCGCTGACTCTCAACAAGAGGAACGGGAAACCTGCATGCTGCATCCGGGCCTTAAGGTCACGACCTCCCCTCAAAGGTCTATCAAGCCGGATGTTTTACAGCTCCCCGGCCAGTCGGAGAGAGAGGAAGAGCAGCAGCCTTCATCTTTGTGTGCAGCCTCTGCAAAATGTGACCCCGGGGTTGCATCTTCATCCGGATTGACCTCCCTCCAGGATGACTCCAGCTTGACTTTGGGACAAAAGGGGAAAGGAAAAATGCCAGTTGAAGCCTCATGCCAAAATAATGAGTCTTTGTTCGATGCAGCCCGACCATCGGCAGCCTCCCTGAGTGACGAAGCAATGCACACCGACGTGATGGCAAACATTGAAGCTCAGGCCTGTGAGAATTCCACGGAGGGCAGCGCGGAGTCGTCAGCAGTTCGACCCGACACAGTCGAATTCGACAACGCGGTATCGCGGCTGTTCGCGCAGCTGGATGAGTTGTCACTGGCTGCATCCCAGGCTCGTATTCCGGAGGCGTTCGTCCGATGCTGGGCCGTCGAACTGGTTACGGCACTGGATTGTCTGCACCAAGAGGGCATCATCTGTCTAGACCTCAATCCCAACAACATCCTCCTCGATCGCCAAGGTGAGATAACAACGATTGCGCTTCCAGAATAAAACGCAAAGGGCAAGTTTTCACGACCTTTGAGCCGAGGAACAAATTTACCATTAGAAAAAAAAATCAGGGCATCACACCACCACTGCCGTTTTTGACTATTTTGACTAATTTTTGAAGACCCACAGAAAATGAAGTTCTCTAGCTAATGTATATAAGCACGGAACCCACCAAAAGAAAGCTTTAACCTTCTTTCATCTGGAAAAAAACCCATACATTTCGAACCTATGACCGTTCTTTAGTAAACAGCAGTTGAACATTGGTAAGTTTCTTGAAAATACTCGTTTCCGAGAAAAAGAGCATTTTGTGAAAGGATGCATTTCAAGCAGAACATTCACCTTGATGCTAGCCTTTGCGATAACATAACACAAAAAAACGGTGACTTTGATTGAAAAATAACACTGCTCTGATACATGACCTATGTATGAAGTTTTCATGAGCGTGGAACTTTGTGTATGTGCGTGTTTGTGTGCGGGTGTGCGCGTGTTCGTCAACGATGACGATGGGACTTTGTCATCTTTTTTTTTTTTTGTAAAAAGCTCTGTTGTAGAGTTAGCTGCCGGTATTTATCCATGTTGTCAACACCACACTGCTTCCGCACATCACCCCGCGACGTGGGATCGCCATAGGATCTCCGTACCACACCCCACGCCCACTCACACTGTGTGCAACCAAGATCTGATCGAAGCCATCTAGTTGTGATTTATAAATCTGAAATAATTCCCATAGCCTCGATAGTGACTGAGGAGGTGCGCGAAGCCCTTTATTAATATTTTTTGCAAGCATATTTAAAAATGTTGGCACGAAAAGAATTAACTATTACTTGACTATCAAATGCTCTCTCAGCTCATCGGTATGGCTTATAATAGCCATTCTATGCAGAGGATAAAGATTATATGACTGAGTGTTGTCTGTCACCGTAGATAGATAACATGGATGCATTTAGCTAGCGGCCCGAAAGGATAAACTATGTGTTTTTTAAATACACAACCATTATTAACTCTCCAAGCAGTGCCGTAAATAACCTTTGATTTTTATCAACTGTTCCAAAGTGAATATTGAAGTGTAAAAACAATAAATTGTGTACTTCAATTTGGGCGACAGAGATATTGAGAACCACGCAAAGAAAGATGGGTGAGGTGAGTCGCTTTGCATAATACACGTGCCGCGCTATTGGATGGCGACCCCCCCCCATCAGTCATGATCTCTTCTACCAAAATAAAGGCGAGAGGCGCGTTTTACTGGGTCACAAATTCCTCCCCATTTTCTTCTGTTGTCGTCCCACAATCATCTCTTTGCACCTCGTTATCAACAAGCGTCTAATTAGCTGAGTGGCTGTTTTAGTCTCCCCCGTGGTAATTATTGTTCTAAAGGGCCCATCAACGAAGTAGTGCGGTGCATCATTCTGGCTAGCTCCGGCTAATGGCCGCGGCTACCTAATGACACCATTAGTTCTAATGATGGCGTTAACGGGTAGCCGCTAAGCAGGAGTAATCGCCGAGGCGCTGTGCTTTGAAACGGCTCACGGAGGGGATTGTAGGCTAGCGCAAAAGGAATGGAGCGGGAAGGAAGTGCTTATAAGGTAGGCCAACAATTTGAAAAGTGCATAAAGTCTAGAGTGCCACTTGACTGTGTGCAAGGTGCTAAAAAAAACTTTTCCTTTCAGGTCATGTTCAGCTAACTTACTTCTGCAGCTGGAGTGATGTGGAGGAGTCCTGCGACAAAGAGGCCATCGCTAACATGTACTGTGCACCGGGTAAGACGTTTTATTTGGAATGCCAAAGAGCTCTCACATATTTGTTGAATTACAGTAATCCCTCGTTTATCGCGGCGGTTACCTTCCAAAAAGAACCAGTGATGAGCGAAATCCGTGAAGTAGTGAACTTAATTTTTTTTACAGTTATTACAATACTTAACTATATATACAATGAAATCAAAGACCAAAACCTGTTTTCAGGCCCAATTACAAAAAAAACAACCCCCAAACGTTTTCAACAAATAACTAATAGTTTTTGGAAATACTGTACTGTCGACATGCGCCACCGCCGCTGTGTTCTGATTTAAAGGGTTAAGAGCATTAAAAAACAGCGAAGCCGCGGAAAGTTAGAGCGAGGGATCACTTTACTCACCAAGGGTCCACGAATACTGAAAATCAGGGGAAATTCTGAGCATTTTTCTTTTTTTTGTGTTGAGTGTGTGATAAGGGAATCATTTTAGAATCTGCCATTCTGTTGATTATCCCGTCAGTAACTGGAGTAATTGGATAAAAGTTAACAAGTCCGCGTGAGGTGCAAGTATTATTTTTGTCCACTTGCCATCGTCATGTTCCACAATATTATCTGCGACTTTTAAGGGTGTGTGACTTTGAAAGGCGGGGCCTATCCCGGTGAGTGATGTGGGCGTCAGCGGTTTCAGAAGGTAGACTCGGCTGGCTTTAACGTAGTTTTCTCCAGTCTTGCCACCATCGCACAAATTTATCTCACTCAGAGTGCGACAACAGGAACAGTCCGCGTCGAAAAATTATCCTTACGTGTGGCCTCGAGTGACTCAAATCATCTATGCAGCCTTCCTCCACTGACCTATAAGCAAATTAAGCACACACGTGAGCATTTTTATCCTTGTCGTCTGCCTTCCGTCTTATTTTAGATGTGGAAAATCAGACGGTGATCTTTTTTCCAAAGCCTTGGTGCGGATCGAGCAAACCTTGTTGTAATTGTTTTGTCGTCCTCTAAAGGGCGCTGCTGTGCAACGGTGAGGCTAGCTGGGGCGTGCGCGCTCAGGCCTTGTGCTTGTTGCCGCAGGCAGGCTTGTGGCAGCTCTGGCATGTTGTTTAAAAGCTGTCAAAAGCAAACTGTTTGCCCCTTAATGAGTGATTCTTCACTGAGCTTTGGCGTATTTCAAATAGGTGACTTCAGACGCACTCAAGTTGAAATTCATGTTTCTTACTGAAAACACATCACAGCCTTTTCTTAACACTTTCCAATTCATTATTCTTAGAGGAAGGTAAGGTGACGCGTAATTCATCATCATTTTCTTTGTCGCGTGTAAAATACACACCGGGGCATTTTGTCGGCTATCTAAATGTGTACATTTGTATTTCAAAGTGTTTGAATTTTAAAAGTAGTTAATTGAAAATGGGCAGAAAGTATTTGAATAGTTTTTACAGGACAAATATTGTGAATTGACTACATAAATACATACACGAACTTATTTTTCAAAGATTTAGTAAACTTCACCTCAATCTGGAACAACACGAGACATAAGAGCTTTATTATTTTCTTCTTGTTACTCTTCTGCTTCTCTTTAAAAGGAAAAGAAATCAAAATTTATTTGGAAAAAAACATCATATAAGATTATTCATGTAAATAAATCCCTCAACCATAAATATCCGTAATTTGTAAAAAGGCAAACACAACAAATAACCCCTCTGCCAACGGCATCTTCGGGGATGAGGCACAGAATTGATTAAATCACCTAAAGACAATAATCTGAATAATCCTGCGCCTTAATGCAATAAAACAAAAAACCTCAGGGCTATTGCGGGCCGGATTTGTGCTTTACTTTGTTGATCATATCTTCAGCCAAGAAATTTCATTTAAAAAAACATGTTTGGGATCATCAGAAAAATCTGTAAGTTTTGAAGACAACATATTGATCCTAAATTTTGCAGTCACATTATAATAATATCCGCCACTAGGTAGCGTGTGATCCCTTCTTAGCATTAAATGGCAGCGCTTATCTTTCTGTCTGCCTTTTTGGAATCTTTTATTTTTTTACTCCTGTCTAATATATAAATCTGATCTCATTTAATACACGCATTCATGTCATGAATGTGCTCGTCGTTCCAAGCACCAACTCGTGCGTATGCGTGTGTGCGTTTTTATCTTGCCCTTGTTATGTATTGCTGTTTATCCAGACAGGGTCAGCTCTATGGCTTCATTCCTGATGACAGATTTATGACTGTTTGCCAGAGAGCTAGCAGGGGGTCTGCTCTCCGTGTGTTTGTGTGCAGTGCGCTCACATGTATGTATGTGTGAAAGGAGAGAAACATGTTTTTAAAGCTCGTGCATTCACACCCACGCGAAAAAAAAAATCAGGGAGTGGACTTGGAAAAATCCAGTGGCGGTGTATTCATCTGTTTATTCTGCCCCTTGTGCTTATTTACCTTCACACCATTTAGTCATCGCTACTAAACATCAGATGGCAAATGTTTTGGTTTGTAATAATTAGTCAAACAAAAGCAAAGGAAGGAAAAACAAGCAGTTGAATATTTGACGGACAGAAGCAAATTGAATCCTAAAAGGTGATGCATTTTTTTCAACTGAGGCTGATGCTAGCACAGCTTTTTATTTTTTAGCGCATCTGTTCCAATTCACGTCTTTTTATTTTCTTTTTCATTTTTAGTTCCGGCAGTAAACGTCATCGGCTCATTCACATGCAGTAGCAGATAATTAGAATATGATTTTAAATTAAAGAACCATCAGCAGCAACAACAAAATGAAATGAAAAGCAAAAAAAAAAAAGCATAGAAAACTTTTATTTGTTATGCCTTTGAACACGCATCACTCAGCGTACATGATGCCTAAGCGCAGCTTTTAATCATTTTAATCTTATTGTCTAATGAATGACTGCTTGGTCATATTATGCTGAACATAATTTTCCGAGTTCCTATTCTCTTTCTGTTGTCATAGAAACAAACAAAACAACAACAACAACTTGAAGAGCCAATCCTCATTTCACATTTGATGGTTGCTGATCTTAAATGTAAGTTTTTGTGTGTCATACAAAGGCAAAATGCATTCAACGTGTTTCTTTTTTTTTTTTACACACACACACACGCACACACGCACACACGCACGCACACACACACACACCATTGTACTGTAGCCGGCTCCCTCCTTGTACTTCCTACCTGCTTAAACATCGCTTCCGCTTTCTATTGAGCTCTTCGGCCGAGTGTTTGGGGAAGTTGGCCGTGACAGGAGAAGAGTGAGAGTTCCTTACGGCCCACAGGAGAGACGAGATGCGGTTTGAGATACCGGGCAAAACGTGCGCGCTCGCATTGTTTTGTTTTAAAAAGGGAAGAAGAAGAAGAAGAACAAGGGGAGGGCAACGAGGCGAACGTGCGGCATTGTTGAACTCTTCTGCATCGCGCCTTTGATTTCACCATCTCAAAGCGCTTGGCGCACATGCGAGTTGAAGGGACAGTCACACTGCGGAAGAGTTGTTTCACGATGACCTGTGGCCTCTGGACGCGCTTAACCCCCCTCCCACACACACACACACACTCCCCCCTTCTCATCCTTTTTCTCCCCTTGCTCCGTGCCTCGCTCTGACAGAGCGGTAAGTGTAGCCAGCTTCACTGTACTCTCCCTGCAGCTCCTTAGACATTAATCCATTGTGATGACATCGACCTTGCTCTGAGACGCGTGTGTTTGTGTGTGTGCGTGCGTGTGTCCACTATCCCCCCAACACCCCCCTCCAGCCAGGAGCTACGCAGGTATCACTAGTCCGTTCAATGACGATCTTCTCTCCTTGGCTGTCAAAACAGTAGTCCTGGGGAGCCCCGAAGACTGGTTGCTCAGTTAGCTGTAAGTGTGTGTGTGTGTGTGTGTGTGGGCACAGCAGTATCATAGCCCTCTCTAACCTTGGCTGCAAGAGAGCCACACACGGCCCCGCTGAGTTCCCCCGGCAGCCTCCAGGAGACGAGGGGTCTTTGTCTCTCATGTTCCCCCAGCTGAGGAGCCCGATCTCTGGGCACGCACAGGGTCACGGACGCCCCCTGGGTGACCACCCCCAACACCGCCCCGTCTCCCCCACCCCCTCTCCAGGGTGGGGGGGGGGGCGTAGCAGAGCAAAGTTGAGCAGCATGAGAAGCCATCTGGTGCCAAGCGGAGATGGTAGCATGCACGGACGCACACTTTTTGACTTTGGGAAAAAGGGGTGTCACGCTTTTGTGTCTTAGGTGGGCTACACATATACTGATAATGCGGCCCAACATGGAACATTTGTTCCTCTCTTCCAATCAGGGGTGTAAAATGAAATTTTCAAACAATTCTGACAAATCCAGAACCATATTCAGAATCAAGCAGGAACCAACCTAAGTAAAAAGCAACATTTTACCGATCTTAAGTGACAACTTGAAAATGTCATTTCTTGGCAGTGTCTTTGTTTCCGTGTGTGTACCGCAGATAATCATAGTATCAAAGTGTTGAAGAATATTACACCCACGTGGAAACGGCAGAAAAATCACATATCGGAATGCTCCCCGAGGTATGGGCAGGCCGCAGGGTGACAATGGGGGGTGGCCTTGGCCACCCTTTAGCGCCGCCACTGCTTCAGATGAAAGTCTGCAAACACTCGCGTTTCTGATGTCGTTTGCAAATCTGCAAATCCAGTTAAGAAGTAGCCTCAAGACAAATAAAGGAGAGGGTTTTTTTTGGAGTGAGAAATGCCAACATGTTGGGAGTGGGCTCAATTTTTAGTTTTGATTTTTGGGTGAAGCCGACTCATGCTGGACGAGTGATTCCCAAAGAACAGAAAAAGATAGAAACACATCTTTTTTTTCCTAGTGAAAGTAAAATCTTATATTTCTTATGGTCGATTCAGTGTGTCAAATTCCAGGATGGGGATCGGAGGGTAAATCCTGCTTTGGAAAACAGCTGGCAGTGAAGGAGTTAATGAACGTGCAAAAATATGGCCCCCTTTTTTTGATGCGTGGTTTGGATTTTCTTTTTGATTTATCATACCACTTTAAGTTTGTGAATTAATAAATATACAAATTTACTGTATATAGTAAATATACTTTTTTATATTTTGTATATATATTTTTTCTCATTTATTTTACAAATTAAAAAGCAACAAATAATTGAACCAATGGGAGCCAAAAGAGGGAGCCGAGCCTGAAGAACTTTTTTATTTTTTTAACTCTTTTATACACTCTGTAACCTGATAACCCGATACGCTGTCCACTGTAGTAACCGTTTTCCCCAAAAGGCTTAATTCAGCACACTTGCTGTTTTTTTTTGTTCTCTGTTTGGTCAAGGTTGAAAATGTGTTTGGTTGCTTCACTTAAGCACAAAGCCACTTGTGTGTCTTTTTTTTGTGGCAGAGTTGCCATTTAAATATTCGCCTTCAGAAGTTTTCCTTGCAAGGATCGTCTGAAGTTTTTGTTTTTAAATTCAAATAAAAAGTTCAAATATTTTTTTAAATTCAAATTAAAAAACCCACTTGCAAGTCGGACAATTTAGAGCAAAATGAATTCTTGCCAACCCATGAAATAATGCGGTTTGTCCAGAACCAGCCCTCAAGCCAAGCGAGACCCCCCCCCCCCCCCCCCCCCCCACACCCCAAACGGCACAAAGAGAACAAAACTCCATTGCGCCATTTGTCCTCTCGTGTCGGCGCTTTTCCATTTCTTCGTGTGCGCGTTTTGTCTGAATGTGCGTTTGCTTGTTCGAAGGTCGGGTCATGCAGATGGTGTGAAGTTGCGGCACAGACGCTTTCCTCAATTTAACTGCTTTTTTTTATTATGCAAATCACGCTTTTATGAGACACACTCCGTGCGTGTGTGCGCGTGTGCGTGCGCTCATTTTGAGTCAGTCCGCTGAATTACTGCCTGATTCAAGATGTCGGCCTGGGACCTTGTCGAGTATTTTCAAACTGAAGTAGCCGCCACGCATTGAGCGGATTTCATTCCTTGTTTGAAAAGAACCGCAAGTGAATGATTATTTTTCCTCCATGACAGTTCGCACCTTTTCGAGATGGACTCATCGTGTATTTTTCTTTTCTAGAGGTGGGAGGCATCGGCGAGGAGACGGCCGCATGTGATTGGTGGAGTTTAGGCGCCATCTTGTTTGAGCTCCTGACAAGCACGGTGAGTCCAAAAAGAGCCCGAAAGTGCTTGTTGATGTTTTTTTTAATGGTTTTTTTTTGTCCCATTTGGTTGCAAAGGTATTGTGGGATGTCTGCAGGTTGATTGGCATTCAGCTGTCACACTCTTTATGGTCTTGCCAGATTGTGTGTGTGTGCGTGTCGTTTGTGTGAGCGAGGTGCGTCTTGGCTGCTGCCTCTCGCTCTGGTTCTCCGGGAGCGCCAGGGGTGTCCGTGTGACTTTCTCCCCCAGCTTGAGCTCCATCTGCCGGGCCACGGGGTCAGCCCTCCGCGGGTCTCTTTTCCTGATTCCTGGAGCACCACCGCAAACCTTAACGTCGGTGTGGAAGGGAAGACTGGGGGGGTCAGCTCTCGAAAGTGACGATCGCTCGGCCGGTCAAAGGGGGGATCGGGATGGCGAGGCAGTCCAATTTTGAAGACTGGGGGGAGGACAACTTTTTTTGGGGGGGGGGGGGGGGTCTGGATGTATCTGAAGCTGCCTAATGAGAATAAAAACACATTTGTATTAAGTCCTTCGTCCAGGTGAAGTACAATTTGAAATTCAACTCCCACAAAAATGTGTCAGTCATTTTCTTTTAGGGGGTCTTCGATTCACGACACAAACTTTCGTTCCTACGGGGGCCGAAGGCAGAATGCTTTGTTTACCTAAGCCAGTGTTTCTCAGGGGGGGCACGTTTGACCTCGGGGAACATGCATTTTAATTTTTTTTTACTGTCCTAAAATAACTTGCAGTTGCACCTCCGCTGCATTAGGGGGCAGTGGCGCTCTCATTGGCAGCGTTTGCGCAGGGAGCATTCTCAGGGAGGAAATATGACGAGGCATATGTAGACATTGGCTTCAATGTGCCTGCGGTGGCAGACGAGGGAAGATCGATGTGCTTACTTTGTCAAAAAATTTTGGGAGCGGACAGCATGAAGCCAAATAAATTAAGGCGTCACTTAAAGACATTACACCCCAATCACGCTGATAAGCTGCTTGAGTTTTTTTCTGCGAAAATGTGCTGAATATTGCCAACAATCATGCCACTTTGTGACTGCTACTTCAGTAAACTAAAATACAGGTCCCCGGCTACACATTGAGCGGGAGCCGAGAGTTGCTGTGTCCTGCTTCAAACCTCGCTTCGAAAAGCTGTGCATTGCAAAACGTGCTCATTGTAGCCATTAATCCAGACATCATCTTTGATTTAAAAAAAAAAAAAGCACAAATTCTTTTATATACTGTATTTTTGTTTTGCTGGTTAAAGTTTTTTTTTTTAATATTGTGCTCCTGAGATAATGTTGGTGATTAGTTTGAATGCATTATTAGTTATTGAGTTTATGTCATTTTATTTTTTAGAATCGTATGGTTTGACATGGTCAGTCAAAAAATATTTATTGTTAAATTAAGGATTTAATGTTATTTTAGAATTTCAGATGCACTTTAAATCTTTTCTGTTCCAGTTACTAAAGCTATACTTTGTTGTAAGTTGGTCCGTATTTCTTTCTTTTTTATTCTCTTATACGTTAATAAGGATACAGTGTTATGCAAAGGTGTACTTATAACAATTTTATAGACAAATGATACTATTTATAGCCGTGCGGGGTGGGGGTGGGATGTTTTCCTCTTCCTTGGTGGGGGCATGACAGAAAATAATTGAGAACCACTGACCTAAACAGACAAAGTAAACATTCGTCTGGACAAACATTTTGAGGGTATGGATATCAAACCTTGAAATTCAAAACGGTCGGTACGAGCAGCAACCGAGAAACGGGTTCATTGCGTGCCGTTCGTAACCTTGTTTCAGCTTAATGTGAAGAGACTCGCCTCCCAGTGCCACGTTCTCCTTTTGCCACTAACTTTGACTTTTTTTTTTTTTAACACGTAAATTTAAATTGTTACTTAAAACATTGGCTACAAAATAAAGGGTTCTATGACAATACATCTAAGAAGTCATTCCAATCCAAGAACACCATTTCATTCAAAAACAGACAATTGGAACATTTTCGCATAACTGTAAAACGTAATAATTTTTGGGCATTATTATCCATGGCAGCATTTATTTGAAATCCGCATAAATCAGGTATTGACCGGTGAAATTGAACAGTGTTTAACATTGGAGGTGCCACACTCTATATATATACACACACACACACACACACACACGGACGGACGCACGGTCCATGTGCAAAAGGGCCCTTCAATTTTTCATTGTCTATTAAATTTAAATAGCGTGTAACTGGTTGCCAGTGGGCATATTTTCTTATCAGCTATCAACGATGCCCATCAGTGTCCAAAACATGAATCTGGGGGGGGGGGGGGGGGGGGGGGTGTTAGGTTGGTGTTATTGTGTTTAACAACACGCACGCACATGGCGCTTACCTGGGGAAAAAAAAACAAAAAAACAAAGTCAGTCACACAGATGTCTCCTTTGATGATTACGTCTGGGTAGCGTCCTGGCAAAGATACACACACAAACACACAGACACGAGCGCAAATAGTGTCTCTTGATCCTTGCAGGATAAGATCTTGCCTCGGGCAGTCTTGACTGCAGCCAGGAACCAAGCCAGAAGTCCTGCAGCACGTATCAGGAGAGAGGGAGCGAGGCAACGGATCCAGCTTGGGAGGGGTGGGTGGGGGGGGGCACACAAGTGCACAGCTTGCCACATACACACAAGGATGCACAGTTGCCTCTGCTGTTTTGTCTTCTTTTCTTTTTTTTGTTCCGTCAGAAGATGCGCTGCTGCACTACGGTGATTACTGGCCATTATTTTGAACAATAAGGGCTTGAGTGTATGGTTTTGGAAAGCACTTACAGGTCATGCACTCTTTTTCACTCACTCAGTTACTTTTTTGTGTGTGTGTGTGTGTATTTTTTGGGGGGGGGGGGGTGAGTGCAATAATTTGCTTTAAAAAAAAAATTCTTACAGTGAAGTTTTTCAAAATTGTAATGAACCAACAGTATAACCCCCCCCCCTCTCCACCCCCCAAATAATGTTTTCCATTCTTTGACACACACTCACATGGGCAGCAGTTCCAAGAAGAGCAACAAGAGCGTCACCGCCGTCATCATTGTTGTTTCAGGTGCTCTGTCCTCCTCCTCCCGACGCTCCCGCGCCGGCCAGCCCAGGCTCAGCGGGGTGTCCCTTCCCCGGTTTCGTCACTTTTTTGGTGGTGTTTTTTTTTTTTTTCCTTTCCATGTTTGCGCTGATGGTTATCTCTGCCCCGCAGTCGCTGCTCCAGTGCCATCCAGCGGGAATCGGACGCCACACGGCGCTCAACATCCCCGAGTCGGTGTCTGAGGAAGCCCGCTCGCTGCTGGAACAGGTGGCCGTGCAAAACACATGACAACGGAATGCACGCATAAAATGTTCTGTTTGAACCTCAAAACAAGCCGTTCGCTTATGTAGCAATAAGTCATTTCATTTAAGATAAGATAAGAAAACCTTTATTAGTCTCGCAATGGAGAAATTCCAGATTCACAGCAGCAAAGTTAGGAAAGGAAGAAGTAGAACAACAAAATATAGGAGCTGCTGGAAAGGCAGCCACTCACGCGGCGCCATTTTGAAGTCAAAATTCCAGGAATTAGACTATCTGTATTGCTGCGAACAAAAATTTTGTCGAGCAAATTAAGCGGCCTCATGGTACTGAGTTATTAGAAACAACGTTAGCTCATAAAATTAAAAACTGGTCAGCTGCAAATCATATTAATTTGATTCAAATAAAAGGAATCGAGTCCTGTAGTAGAAATGATAGAATCAATCTTTTTTGTGTGTGTGATTAACCCTTTGATGCACAAATAATGATAACTTACACCAAGGATTTTTTTTCCCAAATGTTTTATTTACTAGTCTTTAGGCATGAAAAAGAAAAATAATGGCAGCGGATGGCGACACACATAAGGGTCCATTTGTAGTGGTTGATGCACACCGCTGACATTACGATTAATTCATATCAGAGAAAAGAACATTTGAATAGCTGTCCACTCTAGTGACCGCTGTGCCTGAAAGGGTTAAACCCTTCCAGAAGACAAAAAACAAAATCGTACGAAAGCCAAAGCGCCAGTTCCTGTAGCAAATCCAAACACCCCAAATTATTGACAAACAACATATTTTATTGAGAATTTTTATGAACACGTCAAGGCAACAACGAGAACTCTCCCTGTCTGCTGGGCAAAGCTCACCAAGTCAAGTATCCAGTACAACTTTATTATCAAATGTGCTGTATGACAAGCACAGATGAAATTTCCTCCCTCTTAAACAGACAACAGACAACAAGAGGAGCCGCTGCGGGTGCCCGCGCCGCCATCAAAAGAACACTTAACATAAAATGACAAAATAATACAACACAACGCATAAAACAGACAGTCGTGCCATCTTTTCCTCCATTCACTTTGTTGTTTGAAGCAGTAACAGATGAAAGAGGAGCGAATCAAAGTGTCCTTTTCACCAGTGGATCAAAGACGTCATGCTGAAATGTGCACACGTCTGCTACAAGCTAAGCTTGAAAGCAACGAGAAGCTGTAGCGTCCATTGACGAAAACCAGATTGGCTCTCTTCTTTTGTCCAATGTAAATCCGCTTCAATTCCAAGCCGCGACTCCCAGTTCCACATACGCATCGGCGAACGAGCCGTACGTAACGTTTGACAGGATTTTGCACCGGCGCTGCCCGCGTGACGGCCATGTGTCGGAACGAAACACGCGGGATGAAGTTCACGCCATGAGAAATAAGGGCAGGATGAGCGAAAACGGAATCGACTGTATTCGCGTTGACGGTTTCCATTTCCTGTCTGCCAGTTGCTGCAATACAACCCCACGGAGAGGCTGGGCGCGGGAGTGGCCGGCGTCGACGATATCAAATCGCACCCGTTCTTTGCCAAAGTGGACTGGACCAAGTAGATGCCGCCCACACACCCCTTTCAGAGATGCATGCTTGGCAAACTGGCCATCACTGTTACACTCCAGGTGGACAAAATAGGAAACAAAAAAAAAAATTTTTTTCGTACATTGGATTCATGTCCAATTGCCAAACAGCAGTGTTACCTTCTCATGTACCGTTTACAATAATTTCTGGATGCTTCACTGATGATCCACTTCAACTTTGTTCGTTTGGCACTTGTGTTGTTGCTATGAACCATGATCATGATACTTGGCCACACCTGTGCACTGACGTTTATCGTATTAAGGCCAGAAACATTTCTTAGCATGCAGCCGTGCCCCAAACTAAACAAGATGATGCCCTTGTTGAAATACTCTATTGTTTTTTTTGTTTTTTTTACTCCCACTTGCAATATCAGGGGTTTTACTATGCAAGTTAAAAAGCAAAACCTGGCCAAGTACACTAGTCGGGCATTATTTTAATAACAGACTGAAATTGTGGATCGGGATAAATAGTCAGCAGAAGAACAACTTCTTTTTATAGAACTACACTACACTAAATACGGAATCCATGTTGTCATGTAAGATAATAATCCGATTTTTGTGTAGACAGCACTTTCAAGGACCTTCAAGTTTTACCTTGAAGAAACTGATCGATGACTCAACTTTAGAGCAAACATTGCGGTGATGGGGGGGGGGGGGGGGGGGTCCTGTCATTCAGGCGCATGAAAGCCCAGCGTGGGATGCTGCGCCGCAACGTCCACGTTAACAATGTTTGATTTCCTCCTGTGTGTATCATCCACGCGATACCGACTCGACCGCGATGCAAACAATAAACACACGTGAGCAACGTGCTTGCTGTATTGCTTTGCTTTGAGACACATCGCTCGAAAACGCCTCGCTGTATGACAGCAAGGGGGCGGCAGCGTATTGTCACTTAGCGTCGCCGTGGCGACAGTACATGCATGTGCTTTTTATTTTTTTTTAGGGGTCCTTTAACCATTTAAAAAAGAAAAATTCTAGCTCAGGGATGGACAACTGGCGATATACATTTTCCATGAAAATGTGGAGAAATGTGTGTGTGTGTGTGTGTTGGGGGGTGGGTCCAAAATATGAAAACAATTTTTAAAAAAAAGGATCCGCAAAGTATACGAACCCGCGGGTGCCAAACCGCGAATATGCAGGGGTCAATTGTAGTTTTACGTTGTAATATCACCAATCACCACTGGATGGCAGACATGTCTTTGCTGCGCTTACACCAGGTCTTATACTTCCTGACTCAACAACACTAATAGCCCAAATCTTTTTTTTTTTGTGAATTCGGAATGATATTCCAGGACTAACATTATTGTTCAATAATCTTTTTGAGTGAGTTGGTTTTGTGAATGAATATACAAAAATAAGTGCACTTAAAGTTGGTTTCTTGTTCAGCAATTTTGTGCCGTCGTTAAATGGTCACTTTTCTGCAAGTGAGCCCTTTGCACTGAATTACAAAAAAAAATAAGAGGATCTGGTTATTTTGTTTCAAACCCTTCTTTCGCTCGGATCTTTTACACAAAATAGCATTTTTGTCATACATTTGTTTCAGAAGCGCATCGTCCTAGTTGGTCCCCCCTCAAGCATACAAGTTGCCCATCCCGATTCAAGCTCATTTCATCAACACTTAAAAAGAAAACGAACCACGTGCATGTCATGTCAAGTCATGTTTTAATGACGCATACATGTGTTTTATTATGTGAGTACAACAGAAGATGATTTTCCAATAGCGTTCAATAAATACAGTCGCTTGAATATCAATAACGTGACTTAACTTGATATTGAATCACACGCAAGATAGATTTGGGAGCTCATTCAGGTTTCAGCCAATGAAGTGGCTCCCTAATGAGGAATTAATATGCTCTAGGTCCCCCTTGGGTGTAGTTGCTGCGAAATGTAAGAGCAATAATAAGAATAATTTGATTTCTACACAGTAAGCCATCAGACTTAACAGACTGCATGAACTGAACATGAACCCTCTCGCTCAATGCTTCTGTCACCCACAATGACATATTCATACACACACACAGGTCAGGGAAGTTGTTATGGTGGCAGGTGGAGTGGTGGTGGTGGTGGTGGTGGTGGGGGGGTGCCTTGCCTTCCCTTGTGTCCACCTCATTGGCAGCGGGGTCAAGAGTCTGCGGCGATTAGCGCTCGTCATAAGGACCCGTCTCTCATTACCGCGCGCGCTCGGGGTGAGAGGTTCCTTTCGTGCCGAGGAGAAGCCTGTCAATCTTGCTCTCCGGCACCGACGTGAGGTGCGTCTCGGCTGGATTTGCAGCCTCCGTCGAGTCCTCCTCTGATGTGTGTTTGATACCGGCGCGCGTTTAGCTTTTCACCCCATCGCCGCGTTAGGGAACGCCTGTGCGGTCTCGGGAGATGAATCCTAAATTTGAGACTCCCACAAAGAGAATGTCATGTGTTCTCAAAAACATCCGAGAAATGTTGTTAAAAACAGCAGCACCTATCGCAGCATGTAAACAGTTGGCCAGGTCAAGTGTGAAGTTGTCAATTTTTACTTGGAATACAGTGGTACCTCTACTTACAAAATTATTTGGTTCTGGAAGAAATTTCTTAACTAGAACATTTTGTAAGTCGAGACGCGTTTTCCATGTAAATGCCCTAATCCGTTCCAATCCTCTTCAAAATTCAGACAATGTTTTCTAAAGCATAAAAATGCATCAAAATATGGAACAAATACATGTCACATTTAGATTATTGCACAATAAATGAGTGTTGTGCATAATGTAAAAAACAGAATAAAGAATAAAAATTATTTTCATTTAACTTTTAACTGCGTCCACATTGAGGGTTTTTTTTGCCCTCTTTAGTTCATGTTCTCTCTCAGAAGTGGTTTTTGCCTGGCGTTATGGAAAGAACTGATCCGAGGGCGTTTGCTTTTGTCGGCTTTTAACAATCCTTCGGTAATGTTCAAGGCAGGCATCAGCATAGTGAGTGATTGCCCGACTGGTGAAGACTTTTTCTGGGTGATTGGCATTTACGTAACACTATCAGAACGCCTCATGGCCCGAGGGGCGAATGACGAGGACGCTGTATAGACACATATCTCTCTATCTACACATATCGACACATAGAGGTCCCTCTTAGCCAATGGGAGGCCAGGATGATGCTAGGTAATGGCCAATGGCAGAGCAGCTATGACTATGTTGCGTTCAGGAAACTCAGAACTCCGAGTAGCAGCCCAAACTGTATTTTTACCTTTCGTATCCTGAAATTTCTTTCGTCACATTTTCCTGTTGAGAGGTTTTGAAACTTGAACATTTCGTATGAAGAGACGTTCGTCAGTAGAGGTACCACCGTCCATTGTTCTATTTTTCAAAATTCCAGATATTTTTTTCCCACAAGTTCAAAACTTTTGACCCCAATGCCGTGGCTTGTATACTTTCCCCCCCTCCCCCTCAGAATTCACATTCACTGATTCTACCGTTGCTCACTTTTTGTTGTTTTGACAATTGTAGGCCGCAGTGAGCCAAGGTGCACACGCGCGTGTTTGTGCGAGTGTCTTTGCCGCCGGGAAGGCTCCGTCTGCTCACAGGCAAGACGGAGAGGACACGCCAAGGACTCCCATGATGCAACACTTCCCACGGTGAGCCCTCAGAGCGTCTCTCCTCTGGAGCTTGCGGGCCGAGTTGACCCCTCACATATTCCTCCAACTTCCTGGACCACTCTACCCCCCCCCCCCCCCCCCGCCCCCAACCCCACTCTGTTGTCTTTTCCCACCCGGCTCTCCTCTTCTAATCACACACATGCACGCATTACTTTAGCACACAGGCAGCAGCCAAATGGCCTGCCCTCTGTTTCATATTGCTTGTGGTCAAGTTTTGTTTTTGTCTTTGACGCTTTGACTTTATAGCTCACAAAGCCCAGGAGGACTCCTGTAGCTCAGGCAGACACACACACACACACACACACACGCACACATGCACCCACACACTCCTGCGCCAAGCTGAAAAGTTCCGCTCGGAGAATCCTCGGGCATCTTCTCCAGCTTCTGTCAGAGCCATGATGTCATTATAAAGAGACACAATGCCTCTTCATTACACTCGCAACTCTACACACACAACCTTGCTACTTCCATACGCACACACATTCGACACGACATCGTAAACAGAATTTCTCCGTGCAGGTAAGCACTTTGACATGCACTGCAGTGCTTTTTAATTTTTTTTTTTTTTTTTTACTGTGATGACTGAAACATGAGGCTCTGCTTTCTGTTCAATCAGGACATGCTTGGGCGACACGGTGTGACATGTGGATTGTACGTTTGCCTCACAGTCCAGAGCATCCGGCCTTGAAACTTTGTTCTTTCGGCAAAAGTTAAGGTACGCTATGATTTTTTTTCTTTTTTCAATACACATATGACATTTAACAAGGATAAAATGTGCCTTCGGCGGCTACTTAGTCCCCAGTGGAACTTGAATCTATTTCCAGTTTTTCATCTGGGGTCAATTGGGTTCCATGCACTTAAAACTCATTCAGTACCAGCCAATTCTAGACCAAGTCTGAAAAGACGTTTAAAAACGTCTTTGGGAGTGAATGAGTTAAGAAGGGTTCCATGACGGCAAATTTTCAGCTCTTCATAATCTAGCTCAATTTTTTTTTTCCTTTTATCTCCCGGGGGAAATTGTCATTATAGGCCAAACAGGATTTTTGGAGGAGGCGGCGAGAGCTGTGGTAATGTCATGCGAACCAACAACTGACACCATTTCTTTGTGCAACAGTTGAATTTGTTTAAAAAAAAAAAATAAAGTAATCACCGTGACATTTCAATGATATCTCACAAATGTGAATTGTTCATTCAAGAAGACAGAAGCCAGGGACATAGTGTGACTTAATATCCCATAAACTGAACTTCAAGTTAGATTACCCAAGGTGCCTTGCTCCGTGAAGGGCCCCTTCTGCTACCCACCCCGTGCACCTCGACTGGAAATGTCCGTTATCGTTTCTGCTTTGAGCGTTGTTCTACCTCACCTTCCCCGCCACATCCAATTTCCAGCCCCCTCGCTTCCGAGTGGGCCCGCCGCGTGAGTCACCGAACGAGAGGCTCAGATGCTAAAGGAGTCCCAACCGGTGGCCAAAAGACGTGTCACCACGAATACCTCCCTCCGAGACCTGTGGTGTCTCCTTTCGTTGCGCTGTTGGCCGTCGTGATCCGTGTGGAAGGGCGACGCGCCGGCACGCAGGCATGCCGTCAGCGGCTCGCTAACGCGGCATTAGCTGGCCGCTCGTCTCTGCGGAGCCGCGCTGTCTCAACGCTTTGCTCACGCTCGGCTGCGCGCACCTTCTGCGGCTCCGCTTGTTAGCCTGCCGAGCCCCGCTCTGTTATAAGAGCACCACCCCCACCCTCTCTCCATGAGGGTGCCCCCTTTTGGACCTTTGTGGTCTTCTCGACAGGCCTTTGGTAGAAGAGGCCTCTGCGACTGTTGCCCCAACAAACAAACACCTCAAGGGCAAGTCCGCGAAGTGGAAGATTTTAAAATCGAAATTAGCTGGTTGACTTTGGCTTTTTGTGGGTACATTTCTGGCTGCCCAGTAAAGTCATGGAAACATTCCAGACACGCCCACACTATGTGTACATCTGTGACATACATAGACCAACCATTTTTAAAATCGTTCACCCATTACTTTAACCCTTTCAGGGACAACGGTCACTACAGTGGACATCTTATCATGTTAGCAGGTTTCAGGGTGCATGAAAGGGTTAAACATGATTGAACTTCTCCAAACCTACTTTTTCAATGCATTGTGAATGCAAGTGGAGAAAAAAAAATTGAATTGAATTTGACCTGGGTGGCCCGGTGATCCAGTGGTTAGCGCGTCGACCTCACAGTGCAGAGGTACAGAGCTCAATTCCAACTAGGGCCTCCCTGTGTGGAGTTTGCATGTTCTCCCCGGGCCTGCGTGGGTTTTCTCCGGGTACTCCGGTTTCCTCCCACATTCCAAAAACATGCATGGCAGCCTGATTGATTGAACACTCTGACTTAATTGTCTCGGGGTTTGAGTGTGAGCGTGGATGGTTGTTCGTCTGTGTGTACCCTTCGATTGGCTGGCAACCGGTTCAGGGTGTCCCTCGCCTACTGCCCGAAGACGGCTGAGATAGGCTACAGCTCCCCCCGCGACCCTTGTGGGGATAAAGCGGATCGGAAAATGGTTGGATGGATTAATGAATTGGACTTTTGGTCTCTCCGTGCTGCTACATGCATTGAGCAATACATACCACATACACTACACAACATACATTGGACAATACATACAGTACAGGCATATGCACACCCCCCACACTGCCCTCATGTCTTCTTGCTTGTCTGTCTGCCTGCCTCTAATTGTTTGTCGCTGATAGCCTGCGATATGAATGAGTTTTTATATTGGTTTAATTTGCAGAGAAGAGTCTTAATACCGCCTTCCTGAGTTTAGGAGCTCGAATTAGGAGTTTAGCACATGGGAAGGATTGTCTGAAATGTTGGACTGGACATTTACACGTATGTCCTAGGGGAGCAGGGGGGGTGACGGCTGCCCGATTACCTTCCCTGCTGTCTTAACCAAAGCTGGTTTTCTCTGAGCTTTAGATTCAACAGTTAGGTTCCCAAACCAACTGTTGACTCAATGGTTACTCTATAAAAGATCAACAAAATGCTTCTGCCAACTCCAACTATTCTCAGACGTCGCAAGAAATTAAGGCGCTGATGGATCCTCAAACAGACATTTGATACATGCGTCTGCCAGTTAAGCCTGCTATCCATATAAATCCCCAAGTATTTGTAAGAGGAGACCTGCTTGGTGATCGTGCCATTTACAGAGATGGGGCTACGGTCTCCAATTGATCTAGGGTCAAACACCATTTCCTCCGTTTTTTTCCCACATTTATGTTAGATGGTGCTCATTCGACCAAAAACAAGTACTGTATAGAATGCACAGCAAATACTGTAAGAACCAAAACCCTCCACCCCAAAAAACCCTTTTAACTCATTCACTGCTAGCCGTTTTCGAGCATTTTGACTGATCTTTGAAGACGCGCTGCATATTATGTTCTGTGAAAATCTAAAATTTAAAAAGGTAGCGATGGTTGGTTTCAACAAAAAGACAAAAAACAAAAAAATATATATTTTTGTGATGAGAAAAATGTCAAGCAGCACAAGGACGGACGCTAATAGATCCTTTCCAAATTCCAAATTCAAACAACCAATTGTGATCGACCTTGGAGCTTCCACAAGAAGTGCAAATAACATCAGTGCAGAAGGTGAACAAGAGAGCGCCAGCGGATCCGTTTCTCATCTTGTAGGGGTGGTGGGAGGGGTTGGTGTGGAGTTATGGTGGCTTTGCCGCCGGCCACCCGGAGGGAAATGTGACGCCTGTTTAGGAGACCTTCCCAGGAATGTCGCGCTGGGAGCAAAGAAGCCAACCGCTAATCTGTCTGTTCCTTGGAGGCGCCGGGTCTTCCGACACACACACACACACACACACACACACACAGATCCGGCCGGCTCAGTCAGACGACACCGTCTCCCTCGAGGGGGTACAAAAATGGGAGGTTCAGAGGAAGGCGAACTAGTTGACGTCTCATCCATTTTGACAGTCATTCGACAGAAGTGATGATGTTCCCGATTGGGGGATCGAGAAACGGAGGGGAAGCAGGTGGGGGGACTCGGCTGATCCGGGGGTGGGCGCAGGAATGGGTGACGATGCCTAGCTGACGCGTTTCAAAGTAGCGATGGAAGGCGAGATGGAGGGGGGGGGGGGTGTCGCGATCTTGAGGGAGCGCCAAGGATCCTCGGAGTCCTGCCACCTTGTGGCATGGCCTGCGGTCAAACAGATGCTGCAGGCCTCTGCGGCCTTTGCTGGAGGGAACGGAGGAGGCTGTTTTAAGAGCAAGCGAGCAACGCGTGTTGTCTGACAGGGGAGACAACATGACGTTTATTTATCACATGGTAATACTCGGCAGTGGTCTTTCGGAATTTTTTTTGTCTCTCCGCAATGGCTTAAAGTCGCTAAAGTGAAGACAAATATGGCTTCTGAACATGACACACCACAGAAGACAATCCTGTCGAATGTGAATGAGTAGGAAAAAAACCCAATCGCAAATTAGGTAAAATGAGGCTTTAAAAATGAGGAAAAATGAAGCTGTTTTCTGCACTGCCACCACGCCCGCTGCTCAACTGTCAGCTGTCAATCAAAGGCCGCTTCTGCAAGCTGGAAAAATAGACGCTATTTTGCCGAGCATCTTTCTTAGTGCTACGCGTTTAAACAATGAAAATATATCCGCTTAAAGGCTCCCATGACTGGAATATATCCCAGTGGGCTGTTGTGACAACGAGGCGCTCTAAAGTCCTAAGCCCTGCTCCATACGCTGGCTCTCAAGACTGACTTAAAAGAAATATATAATAATAATAATTCCCCTCTTTGCTCTTCCATCGTTCTCAATGTGACTTACGCGCGCACTCAGTGCCAACAACGAGGCACTCTAAAGCGGACGCTTGTATGCAAAGCGAGTTGGTTAACCGTACAAACGCAATTGTGAGCGATAAAGTCATTTTTTGTCATTTCCCGCTGTTTTGTTATTGTTGCAAATAACCCCCGACGTGTTTAAGGAACAAGGGGGACCCGCTCGCAAATAAACCGGCGGGCCGTATTGTGCGCCAACGTGCTCGTGTTTTGGAAAACTACTGACTCTAGTGGGAGGAAGTAAAGTGGAAGGAGAGCAGCAGCGACTGGCTCCTCACCGTCTATTTTTCTCTTCTCCGTGTCTATTTTTTCAAGTGTAAGTGATCATATTCTCCCTCTCTCACGCCAACCTCTCGACGGCTTGAGTGATTTGCTAAGGCGGTGTGTGCGCGCGCGCGTCTCATATTAGCCCTTTTTTCCCATTAAAGCAATTTTGCCGCCCATTGTGTTCCTGAAGAGGACCTGGGAAGTCACTAATGGTGCCTTGCGTCCACACTTCGGCGCTCGCCGACATCTCTCGTGGCGCGCGCCATCGTCACCTGTCGCCTGATTGCTATAAAACACACACATTAGCATAGAATGAGACGCATTATCACTGCTGATTATGGACCGCTAAGAGGTTTCACAGAAAAATAAAAGACCTCGCACCTTTTCCCTGCACAATGGTGCCTACCGGTGAGATAAATGCTTGTTGTCCAACATTCGTGACACCGGCGCTAACTCTGAAGACTCCACTGATGCTTTTCAATGGCCTCTTGTTGTCCGTGCGCTGCGCTACTTCTATTTTTAATTTACACCCCGGCAGTCTCCATTAAATTAAGTACTGCGCTAGATTTCCGTTCGCTTTTCAAAATGGTCTGAATATGCCTGGGTTTCTTCTGTTGATGAGTAAAAGTAAGTTACGGCAAATATCTGTTTTTTGGGGGAAAAATCTAAATTTAATCCCTGCCTACACTTTACAAACTAAGCAGAGTGCTATTAAATGTGGAAATAATAAAGTATTCACATAATAGCGTCTGCTGTGTTGGGTCTGTCACCGAGACAGACCCAACACAGCAGGCTGCTGTTGTCTTCTACTTTGATCAAAACAGTGTGTCCCCTAGCGGATACTCCATGAATTGCACCTTATTAAAAATATTCATTCCGTGTCTTTTATGTATTTTTTCACTTTTAAAAGATCCTGCGGGCCTGATCGAATCTCCTTGGGGGGCGGTTCCAGCCCGCTGGCCGTATGTTTGACATCTCTGGTTTAACCCTTTCCTGCACCAATAATGATAACCTGATAACATGATAAGTTGTCCACTGTCGTGGCCGCTGTTCCTCAAAGTGATCAACTTGCCAAAAATTGCTCCTCAAAATTATAAAGTTGCTTCTCGAAGGAAGTCGTATGATGAGCAAATAAAAGCTCCTTAAAGAAATTTGTTATTTCAAGCCTTATATTACTAAATGAAATCGCACTTATCCTCCGTAAATTCTCCTTTATTCTCCTGATGAGATTTTCGTCGGTAAAAAACATTTTTTCCCCCCCCAGCGGATGGTCTCCCCTTGTCCGTCTTAAATACAGGAAGTGTCTGCCATGTACAACGGATACGCCGGACACTCATTTGTGGGGGACTAAGTTCTTCCCCGTGTGCTCTTTGCCGTGTTTTCTTAAGTCTGCGGGCCCTCACGAGGTCCTGCCACTCTTTGAAAGGCCTCACTCATTTTAGATATGGAAGGGGGCGACCATAGGAAGGAGGAAAGTGGACATTTTACTATTTTCCCCTCGCCTGTTCCTTTTGTGCAGAATGGAAGCGAGCGGAAGGCCCTGTCTGGATCCCCAAATAGCCCACTGGGGTCAAATGGTGATGGGCTTGGACAAAATGGGAATTCCCGAGTATGGGCCGCGGGGTGGTGGTCTCAATTCGAAACAAAACGGACCTTTTTGTGCTTTATGTACTCATGTGCCATCAGAAAACAAACCAATGTATGAGCGAACGGTGAGTTTTGGTGTCCAACTACATCTGGAGTTAAATAGTAACGAGCTACATTTACTCTGTTACGTTATGCTCACCACTTGTTTTATGTAGTTCTATCACAATACTGTTTTGTGTGTATGTGTGTGTGTGCATTTTTATCTTTTATTGGTTGCTTTCTTGTGTGAAGCCTTTTCTTGCACGGCACCACTTGGAAATCAATCAAACTTTATTTATATATGACTTTTCATACATAAAATGCAACTTGAAGTGCACCCCCCCACACACACGTGTGTATATATAGACACTTAACAATAAACAATACACACATGTACATACATATAGACATACATACGAAACATACACACACACACATTTACATATATACACACATATGCACATATACACGCACACACACACACACACACACACAAACATGTACACGTACATGTATAGCTAAATCCGTGCCTTTGTCCCATCTCAACTAGATTAGTGTAATGCAACCCTACCCAGGAGCAAAATTAAAATAAAATAAAAATTTAAAAATAGATTCCTTCATGGCATTACAGTCCAAGTTAAGATGTAGACTTCAAGTTTGCCACAGTGTCATGCAAACACACACACACACACACACACACACGCCACACGGCAATTTGCCAATGGCGATAATGACATAATTGTCGGGCCATACACAAACAGTGTGGATGCCCTCCGTAGGTCTCCGCCATCTATTTCCATTATTCTAATGCACTGCCGCTGATGACCTGCTCTCACGCAATTAACGCCTGCTCGAGGTGTGCGTGCGCGAGAGGGAATGTGCACTGCGTTTGAAGTATTTTTCTGCCTTCGTCTTTCCACTCTGACACCTTGGCCTGTTGGAAAAACCGCCATGTGGGACGGTCCATTTCTCTCGTTCCATTTTGAACTTCCTGGAAGAAGTCGCCATCCCTTCCCCACATTTCCGAATGTCGCGCGCTATTAATTTGTGTGTGTGTTTGTGATCTTGAGAGAATGGGCTGTTGATTCTGCCGTCTTCTTCCTTGGCTGCCGTTGTTGCGGTCTTGGCCCGGGTTTGAATCCCGTGATTGGATCTGGGGGTCTTTTGTGGTGGCTGATGAGGAAAAAAGAAAGCCAAGTGGCACGAGGCGAGCAAGCTCCGTGGTGGGCAGATGGACAGAAAAATGAAAGATGTGATCTCTCATGGTGACACCTGAAGTCTTTTCACGCTGTGTCCTGCCCTTCACCAATCAGTTTCACCCAGACATGATCCATATTCAGACTGATTTTTATTATTTTTTTTAATGGAAAATACTTTTTCAATTTATTTGACTTTTTCAAATAAATGAAACAGTGGGTACCGTATTTTCCGCATTATAAGGCGCACCAAAAAATCACCGAAAGTGAGCCTTATAATCCGATGCGCCTTATATATGGATCAATATTCTGATTTCTTGGACGTAGTATTTTAAATGTTCTGTAAAGTAATGTGCAGACATTAAATATCGTTTCACAAGCCTTTCAACCATTACAAATTTTAAATTCTCAGTACATTTGAAAGTTTATTGTTCAGAATTTGAGTACCTATATGAAAGAAATCCAACTTAACATGGATTTATCGTATCTAATCAGATCAGGTTGTAATCCAAACCACTAATAGAAGAATTTAACCCTTTCATGCACCCCTGTAACCTGATAACATGATAAGCTGTCCACTGTAGTAACCGCTGTCCCTCAAAAGGTTGATGTTAGCATGACGGAAACTTCCATCCGTCCTTTGTTCTTGATCTAAAACAAACAAGTCAAGTTTATGACAGGGGTCTACGTTGTCACTTGTCACGCAAAGTCAAACCGGGCATATTCTTATTTTTATTTTTAACAGAATAACAAAAAAAAGACGTGTTTGAGTCACAGACGCCCGAGAGTGTCCAGCTGTTGACAATAAGCTCGTATGCTTATGAGCTTTAGCAAGTCAACAGATGCCCCAAATGTCTGTTAAACATATTACAAACCTGATTAAAAATATCCAAATGGCCGAGAAGTTGACGCGGATCGCGCTTCATCCCTTTTTTTTTCCCCCCCTGGCCCCCCAACTGTGTTGCGGCGGGATATTTGTCACAACAGTGTGTGATGGTTAGTTTTGACACGTTGCTTCCCATTGCGTACATTTGCCTGCGTGTTTGGGCGAACGTGCCGATTACAGCAGATTACTTACACTCCTGTTCAAATGGGCATTAACTGAGAGCGCAAAAACTGCTCAAAAACGCTCAAAGATCGCGGCTGGCCTCGACATATTTGGTGGTGGCGGCGGGGCGGGGGGTGGAACTTTGGGATTTTTCATCTCGAGCTCCATCCAGGAAGTCCTTGGTACACAGTTTGAACCCCAAAGTCAGCGAGAGACAACTGGAAAGGAGCAAAAGGCAGTCAAAAGCCGTCGGGAGATAACGGCGATAACCCCCCCCCCCCCCCCCCCCCCGGTAAGGCTTGAGTGATCTACTTAGAATTGGCCACTGACAGGCCCGGCCAGCAGAAGCCTGATAGATGCCTGAGCAGCCTGGCGTCGCACCAGACACCCCGTTTTAAATCTGCTAGCAGGGCTAATCTCTAATCTGGAGATTTTCTCTATCTGTCCACTGTTCCTCTCGCCCTGTTTGGACATCTCCACATCGACAAATGGAGCAGTCTGTGACTATTAAAAAAAAAAAAAAAAAAACGAAAAGAAGCATTTATCCCCAAAATGTGTTATTAAAGACTATCTAATTCCCTCAGCTCGTCCGGCACCGGCCCCTCTGCCGAGTCCCCACAACGCCCTTTTGCAGATGGTCACATAATGCACAATCAGACTGATTATAGGGTGGAATGTTGGACTCCCTTCTTGCTCGGGAATGGGCGACGGTGCCATTTCTTGATGTTTTGGCCAATATATGCGTTTTGTGTGCGGTGAGCCAGTGATGAAGAATGAGGAAGAAGAATTTACTTAACACAACGTGAGAATTCCGGACTGTATTACAAGGGGTTTACGACGGAGTGCGATTCCGACACCTGTAACGTATATGGAATGCCCGTTTATGGGAGGGATATGTTCCGGACTCATCTGTAATCTGTGACATAGAGAGACCCAAAAACTCCAGTTTACACGCAATTAAATAAGAATAACAAGTCTAGAGTATAAGTACCGTATTTTCCGAACTATAAGGCGCTTTGGAGTATAAGGCACACCTTCAGTGAATAAAACGGTTTTCATATATAGGGTGCACCACGTTATAGGGCACATGGAAGGCTACAATAGTAGCTGCAGATGCGTTGTGCATCCACTAGATGGGGCTATGCTAAAGGAATATAATACAATACAGTTTTATTTATATTGAGCTTTCACAACTGCTGCAGCTGTAACAAAGCGCTTTATAGAACATTTAAAATATTACATCCAAGAAGTCAGAATTGATCCATATTTAAGGCTGATGAGATTATAAGGCGCACTGTCGGCTTTTGAGAAAATTGAATGCTTTTAGGTGCGCCTTATAGTGCGGAAAATACGGGTGGTGATGATGAGACCAACCAGATCAGACTTGCCGGGGAATGTCATCACCCACGACAAGTCCTGAATCTTCGAGTATGACCTGCGGACGAAAGGCCAGAGCTGTCATCACCATGGCCGAAGAACGCAAGACGGTCGAAATCCAAAATCACGATGACGTGTCGAGGACCTTCAAGTGAGGGGCATCGTCCATGAACTTCACCGTATTTGTCAAACCAGTTTCCGCTCACATTAAGAGCTTCATCCTGCCTCCCCTTCAGTTCTCTCTCCGGGGCACCCCACCCCTTCCCACCCGCCCCCATATTTTGGCCCGACCAGCAATTATACCCAATCACAGGCCTCAAAAAGAAGCAACCGTGGTTTGTTTGTGCCTCGGCAGTCATTAAAAAAGGGAGCGAAGAAAGGAATTAATGACTTAATTGAGGAGGGAGAAGGGAGAAATCACACATAGAGAGTCCAGGGGCGCCGGGAAGACTGAATAGGGTGCCTGAAACGCTTGTAGCGCAAGGGATTGTGGGATTGCTGAAGTGTGTCAAGATTATTGGTCGGCCTCCAAAGCAGATGGCGGAGGCTTGTCGTTTGACGTTGGCAGATATTCTCCCTCAGTGTCCTCTTATGTTGCTGTACCTTATTTTGTGCCCCTTCGGACCCCTCGACCCGCAACCTTCCTTGTTGCTTTGCTGCAAAGTCCAGCTCGGTGTCAGAGATTGCAAGGTGAAAGTTTTGACTCAATCCAAAAGGTTGCTGCTTGGAAACGGTCGCTAGTGCCAGGCTTGGCACGTTGCTCTTCGTTCCTCTCTACCGTGGCAGGGTTTCCCGCTGCCAAAACCTCTTCTCCTGCTTCACAGACTCCTGATTACTGTGGATAAACACACAAGAGGAGACCCTGCTCCCTCCCGCCCCCTTCCCCAACTCCTCTTCTCTATGCACAACAACTGAGACGCTACGCTACCTTCCCAAAAAAATTCTGGCGCAGTTCGCGCCAGCAATTTCTTATCCCGTCCAAGATTTCGCCGCAATAAAGTAATCAAGCGGCTGGTGGAAACGGCTCGCCGGGTTCTCGGCAGCATCTTTGATTGCTACCGAAAAAATGTGAAGCCATGCGCCTTAGGCTCAAATTCAATCGGGCCAATTTTCCTGTTTTTTTTTTTTTTTTTTTGCTTTGTTTGCGTGTGTCCTGGATGCGGATTGCTGCGATAAATCGATTCCTCGATGTTTGATTTGTGTCTGCGAGATTACGCCAGCGAGCCACAACGGCTGGAAGACAATGATGAACGTATGCTAATGCTATCCGTGTATTAGTTATTCAAATGGAATCCTTTTAGTCAACAGCTCTGTTTACCACCCTACCACTCTCCGTCCCTCTGATCGGCCACTCCAAAAAGGGAGCAAAGGAGGCGCGACGCGGCCAGACAGCCGTCCGACACAACAAAGCGACGCGGCCGGCGGGATTAGCATGACAGAGAATGACAGCGCTTCACACGCTAACCGCGGCCGTCACCCTCGGGGCTCTACTTTAGCGTCCTTTTACTTCGAGAACTTCTCCGCTTCTATCCATCATTTTCCCACCCGTGTAATCTTTCTCGGTAGACGTCTGAAGGGCCCTTGAGTCCCACCTCCACAGACACTGACCCCCCCCCCCCCCCCCCCCACCCCTCCCAGCCCACCAGAACTAAAAAAAAGAAAAAAGACCACATTCTGTCCGGAGGATGGCAGGATGCTTCGTGTGAGTGTGGAGAAATAAGGGAGGGTGGGTGGTATGTGGGGGGGGGGGGGGGGGGGCTCCTATTGATAGATGAAAGACCAAGAGGGTTGGCTGTACTTGAGAACTGTGCTTCTCTGTGGCAGGAGGTGAGATTTGAGAGCCGGGTCATGCATTAGTATGTGTTTTGTGTCCAGGCTTCGTTTGTCAGTGGTGGGAAGTAATGAACTAAATCGTTTTAACTTAAGTTAAACTTAAAGTTAAAAAAAAAAAATGCTTTGAGATACAAGTCACCATTTTTCAAAATTCAAGCCGTCGTCATGTTGCGCTCCACCTTTGTCAAAGATATTTGATTTACCGGATTATAAATTGCTCCGGAGTATAAATCGCACCAGCCATAACATGCATAATTAAGAAGAAAAAACCCCCCCATATAAAAGTCGCATTTTTGGGGGCAAATTTATTTGATCAAATCCGACACCAAGAACAGACATGTCATCTTGAAAGGCAATTTAAAATGAAAATAAAATCGAGAACAAGAGGCTGAATAAGTGCACGATATGCTAACGGTACATGACGTATAAACAACGAACTGAGAACGTGCCTGGTATGTTCACGTAACATATTATTTCATATTCAGATAACTAGAGCATCAAGAACATGCTAACGAATTTACCAAACCATCAGTGTCACTCCAAATCACTAAATGAAATATTCATCTTCTGTGTCACTTTTAAACAACTCCGCCAACTCCGGAGGTAGAAGATGTGGCGCTTCTGCTCCGTCGCTTACGTCACACTCATCGTCGATTTATCAACACCGGCCTAGAGCGCCCTCTTGTGTTTAATGTGAAAATAACATGTAAAATGATACAATAATGTGTTAATCATGTCACACATAAATTGCTCCAGAGTATAAATCGCAACCCCGGCCAAACTATGAAAAAAAAGAAGAAAAAAAACGTGATTTATAATCCGGAAAATACGGTATGTCATGAAATTTGACAACAGAGAAACGGCCAAACTATGAAAAAAAAGAAGAAAAAAAACGTGATTTATAATCCGGAAAATACGGTATGTCATGAAATTTGACAACAGAGAAGAATGAGAAAACTTCACTCGTCGTAAAGTGTGGACTGTTTACCTGTTAATCCAAGTATAGATATACATATACCTGAAAATCTTTTTTATTCTATTAATTTTTTCATTTGTAGGGAAAGCAATGCGGCGACGATCGTCAGTGGTGGGGCGGTGCCCCATCACCAGCTATTGACCAGGCGCCAATGTTGTAGTTCTACTTTTATCAAAGCCTTTTACTCATGCATTTTTTATATTGCATATTTTTGCTAACTTTGCAGTTTGTAATCAAAAACAACCAGCCACAACCCCCCCTAAAGAAAGCCTCCTGTTTGCCAAGTGGTATTTACACAGAATTGCAGGCTTAAGGCTAAGTATGTAAATCTTCCTATCACACACACTCACTCGCTTGCTCGCGCTTGGCTTGTACGTTCACCTTCCTAATGACCGGAATGATGACATTTGCCCTCGGGGATGGAAATAATCACAAATGAGTCCCCGGCAGTTTTAACACCTACGTTTAGCTCATCCTCCACAAAGCTCAAGCGCGGCATCTTCAATGGCGATACTTCAAAATGCTCGCGCGTGGCAGGAGTCTTGCTGGGCGACGGCGGTCGTGCTCAGCAGTCGGCTCGGCCTTTCAACCGGTCTTTAAAAACATATTTCGTGGCGTTTCATTTTTTGCCTCAAGCCAAGCTCCTCAAGGTGATCCGGCTTGGCAATGTTTTTGAACTGCGAGATCAATCCATTTGGGATCGAGGGGGGAGGAAATTAATTTTTTTTTGTCTTTTTAGCCGACAGTCGACATAAAAAAAATTTTTTAAACTGTCCTCCAAATTCGCTCATTGTCACTCTGTAAAAGCAAGGTCAAAAACCCCGACAGTTAAAAACATCGCAAATAGTTTTGCGATGTCACTAATCGGTTCGGCCTCCGTGCAAGTAGTATTTCCACATTGGTGTGTTCAGTTGCATATCAATTCACAGTCGTCAAAAGCTCATTCACTGCCTGCCTGTGTTTGGCCAACACGTTAGCCCAAACATATTTCACCGTTCAACTCTTCAATCTCCGCCAATGCGCCCGTTCACCAAAGTGCCTGACAACAACGACAACAACAACAACAAAAAAAATCACGTTCAATGCACTGCCCCAGATGCTTCAGATTTTTAGAAACTGTCTTTTTTTTTTCTTCCTCCTTCCGTGGGCCGAATGATAATAGATGAAAACAAAAGGAGGATAAGGGGGGTAAAATGCTTCAGCTGAGTGTGATTACAGCTGTGGCCGTCATTAGGCGGGCCTCTTTAGTGTAATTGATGGAGTGGATTCTCATAGCAGACCTCAATGGACTGGGCAGGGTCTCCTCATTTATTGGACTCATCTGCATTTGGGTTGTTTATGTGTGTGTGTGTGTGTGTGCGTGCGTGCGCACGTGTGCAATAATTATGACTTTACACACTTCAGACACTTTCGAGAAAGAGCAAAACAAAGCGCGGTAATCGGTACGTGTGTGTGTGTGTGTGTGTTTGCATCTGTGATTTGCTACATTTCGCCCCGTAATTGTGGCAAATGTGGCTCGCAGCTTCTGGATGTTTTCATGCCGGGTGTATCTCGCGCGTGTGTGCGCGCGCGCTCGCCGGCGAGAGCGACTGTTTGCATTTGCTCAAGGATCCCGACCCTTCAGAAATGACACGTTTTCTCTACCCAACCCCGTCCTTTTCCGCACACATTAGGTGCTTACAAAAGACAGAGCGCTAATGCATCATCTAATTGGCCGAGGCTCCTGCCTCTGCCTCTCCCTCCATCACTCTATTAGCTCAGTAATTACCCATATGCCTCGGCGAGGCGGGCGTCCAGATAATGGCCGCCTCAAGGGCCCTTGAGCACGGCAGAGAGGGGCCGCGGTCTGTCGCCGCGGGAACACTGCGAGCTCTCCCCGACTCACTCCCAAGTGCCGGAAAACACAATAGCGAAAAGGGGGAAAAGGAGTTTGGCAAGTTTGTTGTTCGAGGTGCAAATTGAGAGCGGTTCTTATCCGATCGTGCGCTGTCGAAATGTTTTTTTGTTGATTATTTGGGATGGGAATGGGGGGCTTTTAAGTCTCGAGATTTGCTAACTACGATTCGATCGTCCTGCTTCCTTTTCTCGATAGCGTTGATGTGATTCAATCGAAGGCAAATCTTTGTCAGGTACATCTTTAAGCTAAGATAGCATGAGGCTATTTAAACCACGCCCGAGAACACCCGCCCCTTAACAGCTACGTTTTCTAACCGGCTTGCGCAATGCCCTCGTTGACGTACATTTGGGAAAAGCTGACGGCAACGGTAACCTACGGTTCAGTTGACAAGGTACGTCGACTAAACAAGGAAGCTTGGCTCAGGCGTAGCTAACGTAACCAAGTACGTCTTTTTTGGTCACGTTTGTCTTCAACTCTTACTTGGCTGACAGTTTCAGCTGTCACTTCAGCCTTCATCAGAGCTGTCACTGCTTTCCTTGTGACGTGTTGTTGTTTGTTCCATTATTGTGGAAGTGAGTGCCAACAGGGTAACCGAATGATTGCAAAACCTCAACGTCATTTATTACACATGACAATTGGACATTTCAATCCAGATTTTAGCAAGGATCATGCAAGTTCACACGCATGATTTTCTTTCGCGGGACATAAAATGATGTGACGGGCCTGATCTGGCCCCCGGGGCCTTGGATTTGACACCTGTGACATAAAGCAACCGTGCTCAGGCAATGAGAGACAGAAATGAGATGTGGTTGAGGTGCGTAAACGAAGCAACTAGGCTAAGGAACTGAAATGAGACACTAAAAAGACACCCAAGGAAGCTTTCGTACGAACACCATCAAATTTTGACGATTTCATTTTTCAACTCAATGTTTCTTTACGGCCGTAAAGAACAGAAGGAAATATTACAACAGCTATCAACTCTCCCCAAATACTTGTAGCGCCTTCCCGTTTAATTGGACCGAGCCCACGTTTCAGCCGTCATCGTCTCTCCCCTGATCTTTATTCATGTCCTTTTAAAAACCGACATCGCAATCCTCCCGTCGTCCATCTTTAGCCTCTTAATTGAAATCGCATAATCTGGAGCAGAATAGCCTCCCGCCCTCACCTCATCCCTATCGCCACCCTCGCTCATCCCTTCCAAAAGGAATACAACAAAGGGCTTCTTAAATAATTCCCCGGCTTTTTATTTGCGCGTCATATAATATGGATTACTCCTCGTTCTCCCTCTAGCCGGGGATGCGATCTCATCCCTCCCTAAACCACCCAAGGCAGATTTTGTGACACTCAAGCTGACCGCCAGTATTATCTCTTTAAAAAAAGAAAAATCAAATAAATATATAAATAAAACACGTTGCGCTAATGCTAATAATGCGCCCTAAGAGGGGGTGGGGGGAGGGGTCTAAGGCTGCATATCTGTGGATTTAATCGGGATTTTTTAAGCCCGGCGAGGTATCTTTTGCGAGATCACTGTCGGGTCCTCGGCCGGGCTGAATTCTCTCTCTTTTGTGTTAATCTGTTGGCACGCAGATTGCGCTGGACTAAGGTTCAAGAGGGAGGGATTAGGGGGAGATCTGAGCAAAGCGGATGCGAAATAAGGCCCCCAGAATGTGTTTGCTTCGTCCGAAGGGAACGCTCTCTCTCTCTCCCTCCTCATTCCCGTTTTATCATTTCGCATAATTCCCCCTCTTAAATTCTCAGACCGACCACTGTGAGTGCAGGGCCCAAAAACCCAAAAAATAAATAAATAAATAAACCCCACCAGCTATGTCCACTCTACAAATCCCAAACCCTTTTAGAGCTACTTGACGGGGAGGACTCCATTTGCAGAGAATAGCCAGCTTTCCATTACTTAGGGACTTTTAACTCAATGCTGTTTATTTACATCACGGCAACCAAATAAAGCACTTTTTTTTTATAAACGAAAGGCCTTATTAAGATGATTTCTGTCACAGAGCCAAGAACACGGACAAGGTTTGCAACTTTTAATTGCTGCCCGTTGAATAACGCCTCACTTTGAGTCCGACTCTCCGTGATTACCTCTGGAGAGGGATAAAATCACTTCAGGTAAATGAGTGATTTCATTGGAGGACCGCTCAAGTACAGTTTAGCAGTCCTTCAGCCGCTTCTGTTTGCCCAAATGGAGCCGCCGAGTTGGGAGGATGAGGAGGCTGGAGGGGTCACTGGGGGTGTTGGGGGCGGGAGGGGAGTCCATGTGTACCGAGAGGCTAGCACAGGGCGTCCAATGGCGTTCTCGACAAATCCTTAACCCTTCGCTGTCACTGTTCTACCTGGCAAGGCTAATTGCACAATCCGAATCTCTCTTGTGCTTTTATTTTGGTGTAGGTAGTTACTCTGAGGCAGAAACAAAGGAGTTTGGAGGTGCTCTTGTCTTAATGGCAATGGCACCCCCCCCCCCCCCCCAAACAAAATCCACAAAAATACGACGAGCAAACTTAACAGGACCCCTTATCAGATCCACTTAAAGCACTTTCCTTCGCAAAAAAATAAAAATAAATTTAAAAAACCAACCCGTGAAGCCAGTTTACAAGAATATGATTGGCGCTAGGCAAGTCCATCACAAGCAGTGTAGCCAGTTACCTTGAAAAACAAATCTTCTTATTCCGACTTTTTTAAAAAGGACATCAACCGGGACACACGCATGTTATCAGACATAAAAGTGAACACTAAAACACGATATGAGCCCTTCTTATGAACAACAATTATATAATAATAATACATTTTATTTATAAGCGCCTTTCAAGACACCCAAGGACACTTTACAATAACAAAAAAAACAAACAAAAAAAACCAATACGGGTTGAGCAGCGGCAGCCAAAACGCGCCAGCGTTCACTCAACCCGTGTTCTTCTAAACAATAAACTGAACTGGTCAACCAACACGGACGCCCTGATTAAGATGGACAGAGCCGACTCTTCCTACTCAGGAAACTGAGGTCTTTTGGGGTTCAGGGGTCACTCCTTAAGACTTTCTATACAAATACACTACCTTAAATGATTAGGTAAAGGTTACATAAATAAAAAACATGCCTTCATAGACAGCTCTCATGCAATTATTATTTACAGCAGTGTGAAATATTTAGTATCTGTAAATGTGATTGCAAGGCAAGTTTTGAGAAAAACAAATTATACATTGTTCTTTTTATTTGTGCATGTGAAAATACTCAGCAAACACATCCACAAGCCAGGCTAAATTACTCAGGCCAACTCAGCATTGTCCGCAATTTGTGTCTGCCTGGCCACAATTATCGCACTCGCTAAGATACATACCTAGCAAAGCATGCTAACGTAGCACATCACGGGTTGGGGCAACACTATCGGACTCATGTTTAGTTCGACAGTAAACTTCATCCAGGAATGACAATAACTCCTCTGAAATCTTGAAAAACTTCCATTGTGTCAGAAAAATGCCGCTGTATTTACATGGCGGGCCGTATATGACCCACAAACTGTCAACTGTCTATCCCTGGAGTAGATTAATCAACCAAATGTTTGTCTTTGGCTTCTCCTGACGTCTATTAGCATCTTCTGCTCTTTTCTGTCTGCTCGGCAGTCCTCAATAGGTCTCTAATAGGATAAACATCCAGTCGGGGGAGGAAGGAGACCACGGCATTTTAATTAAGGAGCAGCACTGAAATGATCTTCCACGTCAAGACGTGGAGGACAGTTTGTTTTGTCATGTCTCCAATTAAAGTGCGCAACCGGAGAAATGTTTTTGCCTCCGCCTTTTACGGCAAACAAGACATTTGTGACCCATGAGCGAGCAATAAGGACGCAAATAAACGCTGATTAGCGCCGTCCATAAGGGCTCCTTGGTAGATTCTTGTCCCCCCCGTATTGTTTAGTGCAGATCTAATTAACTTCAACTGAGGACGCTAATGCGACTCCTCACGTCATCCCTGCGAGCATCAGTTTGTGCTCTTACGGAAACTAAATGTTGTGTAATTATGATCTTCCTTTTTATTTTTATTTTTTTTTGTAGCAATTATTATTGTCCTAGTTTTTTTCTCAAGAGAAGAAACGGATGTGGCACAGGCGGAATAAATGTGGCGAAAAAAGAAGTAGCACGAACATGTCTAAGGTAACAAAGAAGAAAAAAAATTGTAACTCCTTTTGTTGACCTTATTTTTCTCTTATATTTTTGTATATTTTGTAAAAAAGAAAAAAAATATATATACTGTATATGTGCGTGTGGGTTTGATTTTTTACAAACTATACAAATACATATATTTAAATATATATTTTTTTATTTTTTAGTCTGCGGCATGAGTGGCTGCGTGCTCGGCTTTCCACAAAATTCAAATACGGATTTAAAAAGCCCGCTAAGCAGATCAGCGTCTTGGTGTGCGGTCAACAGCGCCACTTGAAAGTTCCTGTGGCCTCCCGGCTGTTCGGTCTTAGCTCTTTTGTAAAGAGACGACGAAGAAACGGCTGGACAAAGCGGCGTAAATGTTACATACCGAGGGAACGGATGGCGGACCAATGTGAGAAAACTAAAACGAACTCTGTTTAGTGTGTGCACTTTTGTGACCCCTTTTGACTCCTTAGATCAGCCTGTTTTTGTTGATAGATTGATTAACATCCATGAGAGAGAAAACAAAAAAGAAAAGAAAAACGGTCAATAATCTGTTTTCCCAAATGATTTTTAATCACCCTTTCAAATATTTGTGTGTCCTTTCGGATTTCTGATGGCCACACAAACAACAGGAGGAGGAGGCAGTGAGGGAGGGGTGTGTGTGGGGGGGGGGGGGGGTGTTAAAGGTCCATCCAGAAAGAGAGCAAGAGAGAGGGGGTGGGGGGGGGGGATCAACAAACAGGCAACGCGCACAGACAGAACAGTTTGAGGATGATCGCTGCTAATCCCGACCTCGGCTAATGCTAATGCAAATGCCTGTTTATCAAATGTGTAATCGACATTAGTTAGAAAAACAGGGACGTCCCGGCACTCGGCTCTTTGTTCCGTGATTGAAGAGGCAAGAGGAAGAGGCAGATTAAGTGGACGGATGGAAGGGGAGAATGACGACGAGGAAGGATCGTGGCGTTTTGAGTCTAATTTTTATTTATTAACTTTAGGGAGGGGGGGGGGACAATTTATTTCACCAGCGGCAATAGTGTCGACTATTTTAGGACCACTGTAGGCGATGCAACGTCCATTTTTTGTCATCATTAGTGCCGTTTCAGGTTCTTGTTGTCCGACTGCAAATTGTGGAGAAAGTGGTAAAGCATTAAAGAAGGGTGTCAAACATACGGCCCGCGGACTGGAACCGGCCCCTGAGGAGGTTCAATCAGGCCCGCAAGATAATTTAAAAGTGAAAAAAATGCATGAAGACACGGAATGAATATTTTAATAAGATGCAATTCATGGATTACAGTGGACCGGCAACCCGAGGCCAAGGCCAAGGACTTGACTCCGAGGCCAAGGCCAAGGCCAAGGACTTGGAAAACATTCCGAGGCAAGGCCAAGGCCAAGGACTTGAGAAACTTTCCGAGGCCAAGGCCAAGGACCAAGGACTTGCCTCCAAGGCCAAGGACATAGGACTTATTTTGAAGCTGAGGCCTAGCCGAGGACATGTATAAAACAATGCTATCATACCACTTGGCAGGTCTTCATGATTTGCAACACCCCTCCATCATAACCCCTTGCACTCCCTAATGCTTGAATGAAGTGTTTTTATTCAAAGAGTAGAACAGTTAGGTTTTTTCATCTAAAAACGCCTTACGATATACATGGTCGTTGTTTTCAGCTAAAAACGGCTTACGAGACATGGTCTTTTTTTTCGGCTAAAAACGCCTGACTATGCGTGGTCATTTTTTTCGGCTAAAAACGCCTTACTATACATGGTAGTTTTTTTTCATCTAAAAACGCTTTACTATACAGTACATGGTCGGTTTTTTCGGCTAAAAACACCTTACTCTACGTGGTTGTTTTTTTCGGCTAAAAACGACTTACTATACATGTTCGTTTTTTTTTGTTAAAACGCCTTCCTATTCATGGTCGTTTTTTTCGGCTCAAAACACCTTTCTATACATGGTCGTTTTTTTCGTCGAAAAACGCCTTACTATACATTTTTTCGGCTAAAAACACCTTACTCTATACATGGTCGTTTTTTTCGGCCAAAAACGCCTTACTATCCATGGTCGTTTTGTTTTTTTTTGTTTAAAAACGGATTACTACACATGGTCGGTTTTTTACGGCTAAAAACACCTTACTCTTCATGGTTGTTTTTTACGGCTCAAAACACCTTACTAAACATGGTCGTTTTTTTCTGCTAAAAATGCCTTACTTATACATGGTCTTTTTTTGGTCGAAAAACGTCCTCCTATACATTGTCGTTTTTTTTTCGTCTAAAAACGCCTTACTATATATATGGTCGATTTTTTTTCGGCTAAAAACACCTTACTACACATGGTCGTTTTTTCGGCTAAAAACGCCTTACTATACATGGTCGGGGGTTTTTTGGGCTAAAAACGCCTTACTATACATGGTTGTTTTTTTTGGGCTAAAAACGCTTTACTATCCATGGTCGGGGGTTTTTTCGGCTAAAAACGCCTTACTATACATGGTCGTTTTTTTTCGGCCAAAAATGCCTTACTATACATCACTGGTGTCAAACTCATTTCACATGGTGGGCCACATCTGGCCTCGGTAGATGTCAAGTGGGCCAGACCATTAAAATGATACCATACTTTGCTATAAACAACCAAAACAATATGTCTTCCCTTTGTTTTGGTATAAAGAAGCACAAGAACATTTGGAAAATGTTGAAATTTAATGAACGTATCTTTTACAAAACATTTCATGAAGCACCTTACATTTCCTTCAACAAATGTGCAATTTAGTTTTATCATTCACATATATGCATTGTAACGATTGTTACCGTGAAATCCTCAGGCTTGCCGTAGTTTTTTGTTTGTTTGTTTATTTGTTTTGACTGAGAAATTTCCTTGCGTGCCAAAAACGCCCATTATTTGGAACCGTGAGTCCCGTGGGAAAATTATGCGTCTAGGACGCGGGACGCAGAGGTAACGAGATGGCTGAATCTCTAAACATTCTCTGAGTACTACTATTATTACCACTCCCACTAATACTCCATTAATTAATTTAATACCTTCAACTTCACAATAATAATGAAAAATAATTAAATCAACCATGATTTTAAACTCTGTATTATCAATATTCATTATTCCAAACATGAGAAAGCATTCAGCAAACATAACTGGAATCGAGCAAAAGGCCTCCAAATCCCAACGGCCAAAAGTGAAGTGCCGACATTATTGACTCCAGCTGTAACGCAAATTACTTGGTTCAAACAAACATTCTAGTGCGACCGCACAAACGTGACGACTGTGCAAAAATAACAAAATAAAAGACACCACTGTTCGAGAAAGGCTTTACACGCTATTTAAACTGCCGATCGCGAACGGAACGAACCGTGATTGAAACTAACTGTGATGCCGCTCTTTACACGTTGTACTGACTGTCAGTACCCCTCTTAAAGCGCCAGACAAAGTTATCGACGTGGGTTTCCCTGGATGGATTTTGTTTGATTTCTTTGTGATTTTTGCGGTCCTCTGGCCCACTTTATACCTGTGGACGAAGGATTAGGGGCTCTAATCCCTCGTTGTATCCGATTACCGGCAACCCGAGGCCAAGGCCAAGGCCAAGGACCGCCCTTCGGTCCTCGAGCCAGTCCTCGAGGCCAAGGACCGGCTCGAGGAACACATCACTGATGGATTATCCGCTGTTTTCTTTTTAGTTTGTAAAATGTAGGCAGGGATTGAATTCAGATTTTATATGCACATGTGTAAGTGGTTTAAAAATTCCTTCCATTTGTTGAAGGAAATCTAAGGTGCTTCATGAAATGTTTTGTAAAAGATATGTTCATAAAATTCAACATTTTCCAATTGTTCTTGTGCTTCACTATACCAAAACAAAGGAAAGACGTGATATTTTGGTTATTTATAGTAGAGTATGGTTTAATTTTAATGGTCCGGTGTGAAATGAGTTTGACACCCCTGCATTCAAGTATTGGACGTTTCCATTCACTACCCTAAAAAGGTACATGGAAGTCCACTTGGAAAGCTTTTACGGTCATTTTAGGTTCTTGAACGCTTTCAGGGAGAGCGGTCACGATAGTGGACAGGTTATCATGTTATCAGGTTACAGGGTGCATGAAAGGTTTCAATTCTGCCTTCAAAGCCCATCCCCCCCCTCACCCCCATTTCTTGCGAATACTGTATTTTATAGAAGATACCGTCTATCTGCCGTCATTGGAGGTCGACGCCTCGAGGCGAGCCTCGGGGCCTTTGGATACCGCGCGTGTGTGGAGAGGGGCCAGGTCCCCCGATGACACCTGTGAGTGTTGGCGCGGCTTTACGTTAGCAGTTAGCAAGCTTCCGTGTCAAACAAGCCAGCACCTTGGCAATATGTTCTCTCCCCCACTCCGCTTCGACGTATTCGAAACAAGTCTATGATGTCGTAAACAACGGTGAATGTCAAGGAGATCCGCCGGCCGTTTGATTTCCCAAGCCTGTTCCTTGCGTTGTGCAATCTCGTCCCCGCTATTGTGCGAGCGCTCTCATAAACATACTTCATACGCCGCATCTCTGGAGTGTAAGCCATTGTTCCTCGAGTGGCGGCGACAGCGGGTCGGGAGGGGGGGGGGGGGTGGTACGAGTGTTACCGCTCTCCAAAATGGACATCTCCTGAAACAATGTCGCAAATGAAAATAAATCCTTGACCACTTACTCAACTGGAAAGAAAATTAGCCAAGCACAAAGCAGTGGCTCTTATGTTTACACCCGAAACAGCGTGAAGTGGACGAGGTGCTATTATCAACAATTATTCGAGCCCTTCACACCGAGTTTGGTCTTTACGATGAATTGTGTTGTACAGGCGTTAATCATGATTGGAGCTCTGTGTGTGTGTGTGTGTGTGTGTGTGTGTGTGTGTGTGTGTGCGGGAAAGGTGGTCAAGGTAAGGCTGACCACAAATATTGGGACATCTGGTCAGTGAGAGTTGTAGTTACAACGAGGCGATTTTTTATTTTATTTTTTTTGGAAACCCTTTTTGAGCCACCTTGCAAAACAGAAGCAAATAGAACAACAACTACACGACAGTGAACCCCGCGGGTGATTCGTTCTAGCCCATCGAAAAAAAACTAAACGTTTTCAAAAATAGTTTTTACCCCTCCTACATGCTTTGATATACAGTGAAACTCCTCTACAACGAAACCTACATGGGCGAAAATACCCCCCCTCGTGTAAAAAAAATCTTCATGCATTAACACCTTTCCCTCTTTCTTGCCCCCCTTACAACAAAAAAAAAAGCCTGTTGCGTTATACGAAATCTTTTTCTCTGCTCTTGCCTCGTGACGAGATTCACTACAACGAAGTCTAATCCAACAGCGACCTTGACTGCTTCGTTCGGAAACAGCAAGAGCAACCACCACACTGGTTTACACATGCGCGGTAGTCCAGGAAGTATTTGTTATTGTTAGTTTCAGACGCAGCAAGAAAGTTGCATTGCAAAAATGGCGACAAAACGGATCTTTGGATGTCAAGCAGCTAAGACAAGAAGAGCTCTGACGCTGGAAGAGAGGGTAAAAGTGATCAAAATGAAAGATGGAGGAAGCAAAATAAAAGACATTATCCAAGAAATTGATGTGACAGCGAATGCTGATCGTAAATTTTGCAATTTCTTTCCCTTTTTTTCTTTCTACACTGACTATATGAAGTGTCAAATAAGTTTATGCTCATACTTATGCACTATTGGAATAAAAATAAAGAGTACACATACGTTTGTGTGTGTATGTGTGTGTGTTTACATATGAGATCAAATTTGCTGCAGTGAAAACCCCCCTGTTGTGAAAAATGTCTTGCTGGAACAGGATTTCGTTGTAGAGGAGTTTCACTGTAATGTCATTACGACAAATAAAGCCCACAGTCACACGCGCATGTGTCTCCTCATTAATAGTCAAGACGCAAATTAGCACTGAGGATTCCAAATGTGAAAAAAGTATCCAAATGTCTGCCATTAAAAGAAAAAAAAAAGAAAAGAAGTCCTTAGACGTGAGGCGTGTGACGCGTGGGTGGCTGGCCACGGTGGCGCTGGAGCTTAACGAGAGGTGAGCCAGAGGAGAAACGGCACAAGGGCAGACGGAGGGAAGCAAGCTGGGGAGAGGTGATGCCAGAAGGAGGGGAGCGGGTGATAGATGGCAGGAGAAGAGGACAAGGAGTAAACACGAGCGCCAAGAATAGATGCCAGGTGAGGAAAGGGACGGGCGCAGGTAAGAACAGTCAAGGGGGAGCCCGCCGTAGGCTTGCCCTAAGAATAGAATCAAACAAGAGAAATAACAATTAGGATCCATTTGCGGTGAATCAAATTTGAATGATAACGAGGCACACTAAACTGGCCGTGCCAGCACGAAGCCCCCTGTGCACATGCTGGCTGACAAGTCGGACTTGGAGAAAGTCAGAAAGAAAAATTTTCTTCTCACTCTTCTGTTTTTTGTGGTGTGATCTGCACACACTCATGGCAGACAACGAGGCGCTCTAAATCAGCTTCGCCAGCGGGCTATTCGAAGGGCAGAGACTTTTTTGGTGGCGTGGTGGAGCCCACCGGACCAATTCAGTCTCCATTATCAGGACACCACCCAACCCCCTGAAATTTGGTCTGTTTCAAAATCGTCCCGACTTTCTAGGGCACGGGTGTCAAACTCAAGGCTCAGGGGCCAGATGTGGCCCACCACATCATTCTAAGTGGCCCACGAAAGCAAATCAAAGATGACAACTTCCATGATGCTTACCAAAATCTCTACCAACATTTCAAATTTTCATACGTAATAAATCAGTGACACATTGTAAGCATTTTCTTATTACCAAAACCCTCATTCCAGTTACTTCAACAATAATTGAATAAAACGTTATTCTTGACTTCTTTATAGAGTTTCAGTCATCACGGCCCTCCAAAGGAAATGGTAATTAGAATGCAGCCCGTGACAAAAATGAATTTGACACCCCTGTTCTACGGTGTTCAAATGCCGCGGTTCCACTTGTGTCTTACAATTTACGATTTGTACCCGTCACCAGACAAAAACTCCTCTGACGCAAAATAAGGGGTGGGGAGGAGTGGGGAGGGTTGGGGCAACACAAACAATCTGGCTCTGCCCCAACTTGTGAAGGAGTTTGGGGCAGCGGCGTGTTCCTTTATGTGCATGGTCTCCCTAATAAAGGTGATGTATGGGCGCAGGACGTACGTGCCCTTGTCACAGGCTCACGTCTGTCACGTAAGATGGATGGAAGGGGAGCTGGGGAGAAGGCGAAGGAGGAGAAAGGAACGCCGGCGTGATAGCGAGATGACAGCGATGGAGTGCGGCAGATGTTTAGTGACCAAAAATAAATAAATCACACATAGGCAAAAAGTCCAAATATTTCAAGTTGTCTTTTGTGTCTGAAGCTTATGTGCTGCTTGAAGCAACGGCCCGGCTGCAGCCTCGGGGCCAGCCGCAGGGCCCTAAAGCCCTCCGAGCGCCGGGTGGCAGCGCACCAGATCGGACTGCAATACGCACAGCTGTGGCCGACGCTCTCAGTGTGTGTGTGTGTGTGAGTGTGTGTGCGTGTGCGCAAGAGGGAACGAATGACTCTGGAAGCCTTTGCGATTGTGTGTAAGTGAGTTCGCGAGTCTGTCAGTGTGACTCAGTGAGTGTGAGTGTATTTGGAAGTGTGTGAGAGTGGCCACGAGTGCCCGAGCGTGTGCAAACGTGTATGCGAGTGCTTTTGTGTGACGTGTTTGCCAGTGTGTGCGAGTCAGTGCGTGCCAATGTGTGAGTGAGTGCTTGTGAGCAAATCTGTGCAATTGTGTGTGTGTGTGAGTGTGTGTGTATCTGAAAGAGAGAAAGTGTGCATGGGTGTGTCCCAGAAAGAGTGCTTATGAATGAGTGAGAGTGCATTTGACAGAGAGTGTTTGCAATTGAATGAGTGTGTGGTAGGTCATCAGTGAGCAAGTGTGGGTGTGTGGGTGTGTTTGCCAGTTTTGGAGAGTGGATGTGTGCAAGTCAGTGGTTGCAAGTGGGCAAGTTAGCGCAAGTGAGTGCATGAACAAGGATGAGAATGTGTGTGTGTGCGTGTGTGTGTGTGTGTGGGGGGGGCACAAAGTGAAAGAACTAAGTTGAGGTGTTTGTTGTTTTTGAATGGATGGCTCGACTTAACGAAACGGCAAAAGGAGAGATGGATTCCGTTTGAACGCAACTTTATTGAAAAGGACGTCTGCACCGCAGCGCGATCGAAAACACACTCTCGTCAACAAAAGTCACTTCCTGCTTTCCCGGACTTCAACAGCCAATCAGAAGCCATCAACATAAAAACATGTCTAAGCAATTCTAAAACAACAGAATGCAATTTAGGTCATCTTAACATGAAATTATATGATGCTTAAACATAAAATAATAATTAATAATATTTTTGTGGGGAAAAAAATGTCTGTCCGGCATATCCTTCCAAATCTGTGAAATATTATTAGTGCTTCTCAAGCTAGAGTACAATGTAATACTGTAATACAGCCTATTTGCAGATTCTTTTTTTCTTTTCCCTGAATTTATTTTAAAATATTTTGTTCAAATCTCCCCCCCTTCCAAAAAAAAAAAAATCTCGAAAAAACAGTAAGTCAAGGCACTACTTTATTTTTAATTTTTTTATATGACTCGACTCGATCCAATCTGGCCCGGGTTTTGTAATCTGCTTTGTTGACTGGGGTGGGATTTTTTTTTTTTTTTTTTTAATGAAGGACAAGAGCTTTGCACTTGTGATGCACTTGTGACATAGAGCACTATTGACAGGCAGGGCTTATGCCCCTGAGAAAACCTTCAGAATTCAATCTCATTGATTCCCACACAAGAGCCGAGGACGCCGCCTCTGGTGCGTACCCCTGAGTCATCACACACACTTGCACGCACACACACACATACAGAGACGCGCACTAAAAAACAAGTTCGAAATATCAACCACAATCCTCCAAGATGTCTTCACACTCCGTTTGTAGTTTTGGATCATTGAGTGAGTGCGACGAGTATGTGAAATGAGCGAGAGGAAGAGCAAAGTGGGCGGGTGGGTGTTAAGAGGGGCTTTGGGTGGTGGTGGTGGGGGGGGGGGTGTTGTATGGGTGGCACAGAGTCCATGTGTTGTATGACCTTGGTCACTGCTGAGGGGACCTAGTTTCTTGCCAAGCCAATCAATAAGCTAAACAGGCGGAGGATGGCTATTTGGAGCATGGGAAGCCAAACTCAAATACTGATAGGTTATCTGTCTGTCCCAGCACCACTTCTGTGCAAATATTGGACCAGCACATTTTTCACGGTGACTTGCATTTGGATAAAAAAAAAAAAAAAGAAAAAAAAAGAAAAAGAGGAGAGCGAGCGAGCGCGTGGGTGGGTGTTGAGTGGGCGATACGTCCCTCCCGTCTCACGCTGGTGCAGCTCGTCAACCCAAACAAGTGCATCAGCAGTGCTCAGTTCTGTCCCGAGGTCCAGTGATGCGCACGCCAAGTGATGTCACACAGCTTGGACCTCCTGATGATAATTTCTTGAATTTCTTTAATGCCATTACCAATACATGAAACCACCACTAACACAATTCCAAATTGTTTATTTAAAAATAACAAAAAACAAAACATGAATAAGTCAATTTAGCTTCACGCTAACAAATAATGCAAAACGCCATACGCAGGCTAACCAATAGCATCAGCAACAAAGTATATTGTGAGCATTTGACGTTGCCGTGGCAATGGCAATGTCTCCAATTATGAAAAGCCCTTACTGTGAGCACGAGCTCGCTTTAGAGCAAAATTGGACTTGAGTGTGCGCGCACGCATGTGCGCGTGTGTGTGTTGTGAGTGCAAGTGAGAAGAATGGCACATCCCTAAATGATGTGCACTCCATGATGGCAGTTGCATCTGATCAATAATAGATGAGTGACACACGCCAATGCCTCTGGAGAGACTCCAGACAATACACCCCGTGTACATGTGTGTGCGTGTGCGTGTGTGTGTGTGCAAATGTTCCAACACAACAACCCTAAAAAAAAAAAAAGTCATACTTGGAATGGGGTTGGACGAGTGGGGGTGTTGGAAGAGAGCTTTTCCCATCAGGTGGAGCAATCAAAGGAGAGACTGGAACGATGACTTCAAGAGCAGCGTGCGGCGAAAGCGCATTAATAATTGGAGAGGAGCGATCAAAGCGCAACTGTGACATGAAATAAATGAATTAAAGGTTGGAAGGGTGCGGGGGAAGAGGGGTGGGAGAGGGGATGAGTAATAATAATAATATCGCCATCTGGATAGAAGAGTTTCCTTTCCATGCTTATCCCCACCCTGTCACACTTCTACAATTATTATGGCTCCAGTTGAAATTTTGTCTACTTTTGAAACAACAACAAAAAAGTTTTTTTTAAATTCATATGTAATTTTATTTTTGATGCAAAAGGTGTATAAAATAACATTTAAAATATGCATAAATGTTGAATTAAAAAATATCCTGCTAGCACAAGGAACCCCCCCAAATCTAATAAAACCTAAAAATCCTATTTAATTAAAAATATGAAAAATAATATTTATTTTATTTTTGTATGTAGATATATTTATTATATATTAAATATAGAGCATTATTTATGATTTGGTGATTTTCATTTTTGAATATTTAATTTTACATTTACATGTGCATATATTGGCCTACTGTATGTATATGTGTGTGTATGTATATATGGATTAGGTGAGTGCCTAATTCCATGCATATCTCGATACACAGGGTGTGATACGATTCAAGGATGGTTCAATTAAATTCAATAACATTCAATAACACGGAATGATTCGAATGACACATAATGTGTGTGTACGCACATGTGTGTGATTTTCCGCGGTTGCGCGGCCGCCGCGCTTCAGTGTCGTCATCTTCCCGCTCCGGCGCCTTGGCTCAGGCCCAGCCGCCGTCCCCTCGTCTTTCTGGTTCCAACTCTCTCGCTCGCCCCCCCCCCCCCCCAACCCTGCGTGCGCGTCGCTCGCTCTTTTCCATTTCCCGCCTTCATTCACTTGGTGACACTGGCCGCCACTCCCCCTCCCTGACCATCTGGGCCTCTCTTCCACACACACACGCCCGCACACACAAATGGAAGTGTCCACAAGTAGTGAGGGAGCATTTCTCCTCTCAAGAGGGCGTGCAATGCGTGTGTGTGTGCGTGTCACTAAAAGGCTTTCCCTTGGCCAGGTGGACAGCTGCTACTTAGTAGCTTTAGAGCCCAGCCAGCAGAGTCAGGGAGGGAAAGCTGGCCGCTGTACACCAAGCCTTTATCCTCCCAAAACAATACTTCACGGACACAATGCGCAGATGCGGAGGCACTTCATCGCAGCGGTGGCGCCGTCACAGCCGGCAAAGCCTCCCGTGCTGCCCCCAAATGCCATCACCAGCACTGACCTACAGTCATAACCACGCATTTGTTCCACATAGTTGTATTCAGCTCTTATCAGCAGTCGAATGTCTTCATTTTGTAGCCTTTGTCTGTACATGTGCAGGGTTTTTTTTTTGTCCAATCAGAGTTCAGATTTGTCACGTCAAACTAATCCGCCAAGGGCCTTTAGAAACATAAGTGCTGGCCCATGCAATTTAAACTATTTTAACAATGGGATTTATATATATCTAGAGCTCTCTCTCTCTCTCTTAACATACATTCGGGTTGGGCAGTATTTCTGTGATACGGTATCCGCCGGTGTCTAAAAATAGCAACAGTGTCACTTTCAACACCGTCATAAATAAATGCAGCAAAGGGGACCTCATTTATATATATATATATATATATATATATATATATATCCATCCATTTCCTGAACCGCTTGATCCTCACTAGGGTCGCGGGGGGTGCTGGAGCCTATCCCAGCCATCTCCGGGCAGTAGGCGGGGGACACCCTGAATCAGTTGCCAGCCAATCGCAGGGCACACAGAGACGAACAACCATCCACGCCCACACTCACACCTAGGGACAATTTAGAGCGTCCAATCAGCCTGACATGCATGTTTTTGGAATGTGGGAGGAAACCGGAGCACCCGGAGAAAACCCACGCAGGCCCGGGGAGAACATGCAAACTCCACACAGGGAGGCCGGAGCTGGAATCGAACCCGGTACCTCTGCACTGTGAAGCCGACGTGCTAACCACTGGACTAACCTCGGTTTTCGAACGTCTCTGTTTTTGACCAAATCGGTTTTCGACCAAATATTTCGAGTTTTTTATGCCTCGGATGACGACCGAATTTCGGTTGTCGAACAAACTGAGCGCACTTGAATGCGTCACTTGACTCCTCTTGCCTTCCTTACACGAGGGAATGACGCTTCCTCGGGTTGACGAGGAAGTGACGCTTCCTCGTGTAGCGTTCTATTGTGAACAGACGTGTTCAATAAAGTTTTTTTTTTTTTAAAGAGCGTAGTTTCGGTTTTCGAACAGCCTTCTGGAACGGATTATGGTCGAAAACCGAGGTATGACTGTATATATATATATATATATATATATATATATATATATATATATATACACACACACACACACACACACACACGTATTATGGTTGGCCGGTATTTCCGTGATACGGTGTCCTCCGTTGTCCAAAAATAGCGACGGTGTCATTTTCATCACAATATATTAAATATAATTTTTGGAACATACATACAAATTTGCAGTTGTGTTTTTAACTCAGTATTAATATAACTAAACTAATAGTTGGCTATAATGTTAGCTAATGTCGAACTGAGAGGCGATTGACATTCAATTAGCCAGGTGACAGCCTGGGCGCATTCGGAAATTCATTCTGACGCTTGTTGGCACTACTCTGATGCGATTGAGCGTGTTCGGAGCGGCAGAGTGAATTTCCGAATGCGTGTCAAGATGGCCGCCGCAGAGCTTGCGACTCCAGCGCATTGAGACGAACATACAGAGGTTAGCTTAGCGCTACATAGCAGCTTGACAAGCAAATTCGATTTCAAATTAGTCAAATAGGATGAATGCTTTTGAAAAAGGATGGATGGTTCGAAGAAAATGCGTTTTGCCGTTCAACATTTTACGGCGCTCGATCCAGAAAGTTAAAGTAAGTTATTTTAAACCAAAGTTTGATGCTGTGTTGCCGTTAGCGCATTTGTATCATTTGTATCCCCCTCTCCCTCCCTTGTTTCTTTCTGACTTTCGGGTTGAGTGAACGCTGGCGCGTTTTGGCTGCCGCTGCTCAACCCGTATTGTTTTGTGTTATTTGTTATTGTAAAGTGTCCTTGGGTGTCTTGAAAGGCGCTTATAAATAAAATCTATTATTATTATTATTATTATCTATCTATCTATTCACAAACACATATAGATGGAGCGCAATTGCGTGTATGTATGATGAAGTGGAGCGTGCGTCTGTGCGCGTGCGTGAGAGGCCGCAGTCGGAATTAAAAAGCCTGATCCGTCCCCGGGGCCCTGTCTTTGTCTTGCCCTTAAATGGAGGTTTAGCCCGTGCGAGCGACGAGGTGCGGGGGCTCAATGAGCTTAATCAAACCATTAGGGAGCCGAGCCCCCGAGGAAGCAACTCGCTACCTCCTACAGAGATACGCAGTAAGACGCCGCCCGGCCCGGCCAAACCTCTGGATTAGCCCGCTTTTCTTTCCTCCAGCATGTTGGCCTCAATGCTCACACGCAAAATACACAATCCAAACACTTAGCGGGCAAACGGCTCAAGCCTGTTTAGTCAAATAGAAACTATCGCCGGTCACTTCATACACGTGTAAGATACAGCTTGGATGAGTTCGAACATGATACACAGTTTCCTAAACAGTTTACGAGTATGCCCGGCTTTTAGCTAACGATTGTGACAAGAGCATGTACTTTCATAGAAAATTGATGTATGGAAGGATAAATGTAATCCTTTGAATGTGTGCTGCTCAGTGCATGCTAAAGTAGCAGTTTGGCGCTTTGTAATGACCCAATTCATAAAATGCGAAATTTCAATACATTCATACTCGTAAAGTCATCGCCGTGGTCAATAAATAAAAAGTACAGTGGTACCTCTTCTGACCAACGTCTCTTCATACGAAATGTTTGAGTTACGAAACGCTTCAACAGGAAAATATTGCCTCTTGTTACGAAAGAAATTTCAATATACGAAAGGTAGAAATACAGTATGGGCTGCTTCTCGCAGCTCTGAGATTCCTGAACGCAACATACTTATAGCTGCTCTGCCATTGGCTATTCCGAGCATCTTCCTGGCTTCCCATTGGCTAAGAGCGACCTCTTACCATATGTGTCTATGTGTGTAGATAGATAAATAGATAGATTTGTGTCCATGCAAGCATCCTCGTCATTCGCCCATGAGGTGTTTCTGATAGTTTTACGTAAATATGAATCACTCAGAAAAAGTGTTCACCAGGCGGGCGATCGCCTGCTGATGTTTGCCTTGGACATTTTCGAAGGACTGTCAAAAGCCGACAAAAGCAAACGTCCTTGGATCAGTTCGTTACAAAACGTCAGGCAAAAACCACTTCTGAGAGAGAATGTGGAATTAGAGGGCAAAAAATAATGAGGATTCAGTTCAAAATTAAATGACCATTATTTTTATTGTTTTCTCTATTCTTTAATTTTTACATTATGCACAACTCTCATTTATTGTGCAATAATCTAACATGTAGTTGTTACATATTTTGATGCATTTTTATGCTTTAGAAAACATTTATGTCTGAATTTTGGAGGTGCTTGGAACGGATTAGGGCATTTACATGGAAAATGCGTCTCTACTTACAAACTTTTCGAGTTAAGACATTTCTTCCAGGACCAATTACTTTCGTAAGTAGAGGTACCACCGTGACATGAATTTCTGTCATGTTCTGCCCTTCCTTGTTTTTGTTTCGGTCCCAGCTGGAGTGTTTGGGCGTGACCCTTCACATACCTGTCAACTTTTCGGAGCGCCAACCTGTATAAACTACCAAAAAAATCCTTATAAAGAGATAAAAATCCTTATAACATACCAAAGCATTTTATTGGTCAAAATAACGGCAGAAAAAAAACCCACGAAATTTTCAATGATATTTATTGTAGATCTCCATAATACAATGTCTGGTTAATGTCTAATCATCATTCTACTTAGTGGCATTACTGTGTTCAGAGTTGTATTCCTGCGTTACTTTTTCAAATGATTTGGAGTTGGTAAAAAAAAAAAAAACGGAAATTTTCAGAATCCGTATGATTTGTGCGATACGGCCATATACGTAAGATTCACCACAAAATCCGTATGAACTATGGCTAAACCGTATGAGTTGACAGGTATGCCTTCAGATGGTGCACCTTTGTCTCATCATGCAATCAAGCTTCAATGTATCGAATGATGGACAAGCTGCCTGCTGCTTGTCGGATTATTTGACCTCGTCGCTGCTCCTGCTCAAGTGTTGCTTTTCGAGACTTCTCATTTTCGTCATCATCGTTCTTGTTCCCTTAGTTCCACATTTTGTAAGTATTGTCTTGCTCTGGTGGTGCGACTCAAATTTCAGCTACACGAATCCGAATTTATTTTTTTTAAATGTTGCTATTGTGCAGCTCCGCCTCATATACTGTCCAGTGAATGCAAATGGCCACGCACGGAGACAACCTGTCCTTGACTCTGTCAAATCCTCGTTGGCACGTCTCGTCCCCTAAATTGATTTTGCACATGACAACTGCGGTTGATTGTGTTTCAATTATCTTTGGGAGTAAGCGTTCCTCCGCCGCCTCTGTTGTGCTCCGCTCATGTTTCGCTGTTCTTGCCTCGATAAGACCTCGCGTCACGCCCGAGGATGACGGGGAATTATCGCCTTACGAAGGCTCCGCCGTCCACTTCCTCCTCGTGCTTTTTTTTTTTTTTTGCTCCACTAGAGGCCAGATTATCAAAAGTGCTCCAAAGATTAGAAAGTGCGGATTCATTTGAAGGCTTGGCGAGGGGAAGCCGGCAAGAGGCTGGCATCCCCTCGTGTTTGCTTTTCAGAAGTGGATTGAGTCGTCCTTCATTGTGAGCGCGCTCTGTAATATTTGTGTGCGTGGTGTGGGCAGCGGCGGGTTGGGGGGGGGGGGGGGGGGCGAAGAAATGGTACATACTGTATTCGGGTGCTTAGGAATTAAACAACCCCCCCCCCCCACCCCCCACTTAAAACAAATAAATAAATAAATAAAGGAGGGATAAAAGCAGCTTAGACTGTTGAGACAAGTGCATCTAAGAGAATGCACAAAAGGAGGGGTGTAAATGGCGGATTCTTCCCGGCTAAAAACTTATCAAGCGCGGGCTTTGTGCTCAATCCATTTAAGTGAGTCCCAAACACGCCCCCATTGTACGCCTTTTAATGGCGCAAAAGTGACTTGTGCAAGGGGGCTATCGCCTCTTCATGGGGATTACGGCTAAGTGCTTCAGTTGTGGTGAAACCCGGATTTGCTGGTGGCAAAGAGAGCAGGGGGGGGGGGGGGGGTTGGGGGGGGGAAGGACCCTTAGCGAGGATTTGTGTCAGGATGGCAGCCTTTGCCTCTTGTGTGTCTGCCGTGCACTGGAGGAGGGTGAGAGGGGGGCACACTAAAGTTATGCTTTTCCTCCATCAGGACTGTGAACACATATCGCCACGTGTACACAACAAATTGATGGATTTTGAAATCAGAAGCCCGTAATAAAAAATAAAAAAAAAAGTTTGATCAACTATTCAGGCGTGGCGGTGGTCGACTGGTTAGCACGTTGGGCTCACAGTGCAGAGATGCGGGTTCGATCCCGGCTCCGGCTTCCTGTGTGGAGTTTGCATGCTCTCCCCTGGCCTGCGTGGGTTTTCTTCGGGTACTCCGGTTTCCTCCCACATTCCAAAAACATGCGTGGCAGGTGAATGGAACACTCTAAGTCTGTAGACTTGAACCCCATCGAACTGCTTTGGGATAAATGGACCAGCAACCGACAAGTGCCAAACATTTGTGCTCAACTTCCACAATATTGGTGCTCTTTTTTTCTTCTTCTTCTTTAATTATGACTATTTAAAAAGTAGAAATGACTCTCTCTGTATTCACATTCCCCCACCAAACTGTTTCGGCTCCAGCTCGTCTCGTCTGACAGCACTTCACATTACAGCCCTGCGGAAACATGACGCGGCCCGCGCTTCTTTACTACTCTTTTCTCTGCAGGGTGTCCCGATTTAGAAGACATATTCATTGAACGGCGTCTCCGATGACAGTTGGTCCCGCTCGAGCTTCTCCTTGAAGCATTGTGCGTCTTTTGTGCATCCGCTCCCTGTGCTAACAAACTGCAGCGAGGTAAAAACGCCGAGCACCTGCCCGTACTGTCGCGCACCTTTCCCTTGAACACACAACGGCCCACAATGGCGAGTAAAAAGATGAAGAAAGGGGCGGCGGCCTATTCAAACAGCTCCTCTCTGCTCGCTTGTTTAAAGCCTTGATCTGCTCCTCGTAGCCGCCCGGGCCCATTGTGAACGTCCGCACCTTTTGTTGCCTTCAAGCAGCCGCCTGATGATGATGTTGATGCAATGATAGTCGCGGTGATGATGATGATGATGGCACGAGCTTAAGGAGAAGCAGCTGCTGAGGGGTTGAGAGACTCGCAGACAATCGGCATGTTTACTCGAGAAAATCTACCCAGTTGCGTGAGCGCGAGCTGGGCAAAATGCAAAGGGGGCAACTCAACCCTGGAAGTCTGAGTGAGGAAAATCGTTGAGTTATGAGATCCATTTTTGGATAAACTGTGCACATTTTTTTGGGGAGGAAAATATACCCAATATGGGTCAAAAAAAGCAACTGCCCAAAAATTGGTTATTTTGTACGATACTCAAAAATTTTGTTGTTTCTGTACAGTGCAACCCAAAAAATTGGCTTAAAAGTGTGGGAATTTTGGGGGGTTATTTGACTTAACTTTTTGGGTTCAATCACCCAAAAGATTTGGTTAAAAGTGTGTGTGTGGGGGGGGGGGGTTGTGGGTTATTTGACTCAACTTTTTGGGTTCAATCACCCAAAAGATTTGGTTAAAAGTTTTTTTTTGTGGGTTATTTGACTCAACGTTTTGGGTTCAATCACCCAAAAAATTGGGTTTAAAGTTTGAATTTCTGTACAAAACAACCCAAAATTGGGGTCAAATGAATAACCCACAAAACAACAAAAACAGATTGGGTTACTTTTACCCAAGGTTGGGTTACCAGGAGATTGGGTCACAGATTGGATTTGGGCGGGCTGAAGAGCTGAAGCTGATCGCAGTTTTGGATGGTTTTGCGCAACTCAAGTCGAAGTAAAAGTAATGTCACATTCGCGGAAGATGTAATTTTTGAGTTATTAAAACCTTACATTTGTGTTGCATTTTTGCTTTTTTTGTTTTTGTGGCGAGACTGCAAGAGATGACTGGAATTTCCGCGCTCATCTGAAGTCATTGCTTCAGGTTGGGATGCAAATGTGTGGCTTCCATCTGGAGGCCACAATCTTCCTCGCTCGCTTCCCATCTTGCGTCGGGCCTTTCGCTCCCCCCATTGGTGACATTGATGCTTTTTTTTTTTTTTTTTTTTTTAAAGCTCCAGATGCTGAGAGGCTCCTTGCCCTGGCACTGCTGCAAGAGGGCCAAAGAGGTTAATGCACCCAGGGAGGAAGCCAAGCAACCAGCTGTTGGCCTTCTAATGTTTAAACCCCCCCCCCCCCCCTCTCCATCTATTCTATTCTTTCCGCCTCCCTCCCTCCATCAAAGAAAGAAAAGCTCGGCCAGTAAAATGCGCTCAAATGGCGAAACATCTGCTGGGAGCGTTTCAGTGCAGCCAAGAGCGTCTTAACTCCTCCTGAGCAACAATATGAGGCCATTTTCAGGGCTTGGACCACGGGGACTTAGAAAGAGATAAGAGGAGATAATGGCTGCATGGGGGGGGGGGGGGGGTACTTGGAGGGGGCTGTGCTGCAAATGCACAACCGGGAGCTCGGCACGGAGATGCAGGGCAGTCGGGGGAGGGGGGGGGGCATGGAGGGAAGGAAGGTTTGCGAGGCCAAAGGAAAGTGCTTTGGTAAACAATGTCCCGGCATTAGAATGCTAATCTGGACGTGGCTTGGTTCCGATAAAGATGCACGGGAGCCTGATGCACGGGTGGGAGTGAACAGAAGTGGGGCGGGAGGAGGGGGCGGATAGAGGGGGAGTTTGCTAATGCCACCAACGTGCACATTTTGAAGCATTATGATGCCTGCGATGAATGGACTCTATTTCCTCAAATAGGCGCCGTGTTGGAACAAAAAAAATTACACCTGGACCTGATGAAGGCTATCCAAAAATGAACTTGTTTTGATCAATATCGCCTAACAATTAATAATGTATGTGTTAAAAAGAATTATTTTATTTTTAATACATAATAATATATATATAATGTATATTATACATACAGTCATACCTCGGTTTTCGACCATAATCCGTTCCAGAAGGCTGTTCGAAAACCGAAACCACGCTCTTTTGTGTTTGGGAAAAAGATTAACGATGGTTCAATGCAAAGGTTCATAAGTGGCTATTAATAAGCATGTGCAAATCAAAAGAGACAGTGGTATTGCTAAACACACACACTCACGCTTGTCGTATATCCTGATCACATGCTTTTGGCATGTCCTCTGGAACTGAGAAGTAGCAACAGCTGAATTTACCACTGCGTCTGGGCAGCAGAGATGAATCTCGGTGCGCCCGTGTGTCTATACACACTGTGTGTTTGTGTGTGTGTGTGTGTGTGTGTGTGTGTGTTTTCGAGGGGTCAGTGCAGGCGCCACAAGGCCCTCACAAGAGCCCTTTGACACTCAGCTGTTTAACAGCTTAAAGTGTCTTTGCTCAGTGGATTAATCACACGCGCGTGTGCGCACACAGAAATGTAACAGGGAATAACTTGTTACACACGCACGTATTGACCAGGTCGCAACTCAAACACGCTACTGACAGATATGGCCGCACGAGACAATGGCAGCAATAGTGAGTGTGTTGCTTCAATTTCAAAGTTGCTCTCAAAGACGAGATGACCGTTAGCTCGGTGATGGTTTGATTGGCCACAAGTTGGCAACAAAGACTCCGGTTTTGCGTTCATTCCGTTTTGGAGGGAGCGTTTGGATTTGATGTTCATGTGTTGGCCGAGTGTGTTTACTTGGTGTTCCAGGTGCAGGGCGAGGCAGGACCCGGACCCTCGAGTCCACCGGTTGTGCTCAGGATAAACAGGGTCTGGTCCCGTGGCCTCCGGAGGCCGCCGCTTCCTGGCGCTTTTTGTCAACGGGAGGAACACGCCACCATGCCCACGAGCAGATCAAACGGTGTCCGTTGTCTTTGCTGAGTCAGGCGCGAGGAGGAGCGGCCAAAACATGCTTGAGCGTTTGAAGTCGCTGTAAATTGACAAGCGGCTGGCGGCGCCGGGTGGGGGTGACGTGAGGTAGCGCGGTGGGCTCAAACACTGAAGGTCAGCTTGTTCTTTGATGTACAGGCAACGCTTGTCTCGGCCTTCCGCATCGATCTGCAACAAAGAATCCAGCCGCCACGGGTGAAAATCTCTCATATTGTGAGACGATACAGGTTTCTCGTAAGTTATTTTACACCTACCGCATACTTCATTCATTCATTCATTTTCCGATCCGCTTTATCCTCACAAGGATCGCGGGGGGTGCTGGAGCCTATCCCAGCCGTCTTCGGGCAGGAGCCGGGGGACACCCTGAACCGGTTGCCAGCCAATCGCAGGGCACACAGAGACGAACAACCTTTCGCACTCACACTCAAACCCCGAGACAATTAAGTCAGAGTGTTCAATCAATCAGGCTGCCATGCATGTTTTTGGAATGTGGGAGGAAACCGGAGTACCCGCAGAAAACCCACGTGGGCCCTGGGCGAACATGCAAACTCCACACAGGGAGGCCAAGCTGGAATTGAACCCGGTACCTCTGCACTGTGAGGTCGACGCGCTAATCACTGGACCAATATATAAATATTAATAATACATTTTAAAATTATGAATAATAAATTAATAATAATTTGTAGTAAAATACATTATATAAATAAATAGAAAATAGAAAAAATTTACCTTAATTATATATATTTTTTCATCTGTACAGAACAATTTTAAGTTATTTTTAACGATAAATGAATTCTATAATTAGTGGGTGGGGGGTATTTCCGCATTGATTATTTATACTACATAGTCCTATATATTCGTATGTATTTTTTATCCTTTTTGTTGTCTTCATAAGCCGTATTCAGTTCAAAATGACATTTTTATTGAGGAGAATAGTTTTGACTCAACATGTAATAATTTATATTTTATTTTTTTAAATACCATTGTTTACAACACAGATTTCCAGTTTGTGTTGACCCTTCCACCTTCCGGTCCGGTTATTTTCGTCCTTATCAGGCGGTCTGCTTTTCTATTCCCATCGTGCGGGTATCGTTTGTTCTCTTTCGCAAAGCGACGCTTTTTAAAAACACATTATGATCCTAATCGGCTTCGCTGCATTTGTACCTCTTCAATTCTTCATTCATTTGCGCCACACAAAAGTCATGATTTCATAGGAATTCCCCCTCGGAGCCCGAGATGATCGACCCACCGCACACACGCACGCAAGCGCACGCACACACACACCCTGGTCTGCCTCCAGGACAGGAAGTGGAGTAGCTGGGCCGTACTGTACGGTCCCTGGCGTCTGGGCCGGAACCAGGATGTGTTGCTAGGCGCAGGGATGATTGTGTCAGCACTTGCTGGCTGCTTCGTTTCCTTACAGGTGATCTCTTGAATGGACAATGACAGATATACGTTTCCTGCTATTTTCCAATGCTTGTAGGAGGGCATCGGAAAAACAACGAGGTGGTTGGGGGTGGGGGGCAACAGACCTTTTCGGCGAGACTTCAGACTGCTGGTCACAAGTGCAGGAGGTGGGTGGCTGATGAGGAAATATTGAGGAAGCCACTCTTGATTTCTGACGCGTTTGATGAACTCTGATGGTGGGGGGAGGGGGGCAGGGAGAGGGGGTCACGGGAGGGATAAGCGAGGGGGGACAGGGACGGCGGCGTGTGGCAGGATAGCTGAGGTCAACCCCGTCATTTGTGACTTTTTGACTTTGACTTGTTGGATTTTGTACAGAAAGTGCCCAAAACTGTTTTTTAGTTTAACAAAAGTATGCCTTTTGCGCTACATCGCATTTTTATGATTCACGCTCACATTTCAGAGCGGATTTCATGAGTTTTTACGACCTCAGGAAGACACTATTTGTACTTTATGTTGTTCAATTTCCAAGCATCTGCTAAACGCTAACGCTAAAACCTGACCTACTATGACATTAAAAATACATGGGTGGCAAAAATCTTACACTTTTAGTCCAAAATTTTCCACTTTGAATGCAACTTTTCTCCTGTTGTTGAGTGGTGACGTGTGAAGGGACATTTAATCACACTCCCGATGGGCTATTAACGCCAAAGGATATTAGCTCTCGGAAAATGGCCGCCGCCCGCCCACCCCTTCACTCCAGTTGCGTTCTGAAACACGTCTGTCCGTCAGGAGCGATTTGAGCTCCTTTTGTTTCGTGACGCCAAGAGCCGACAGGGGTCATCTGTTGTCCGCTCGCCAGGAAACATCTTTACGATGGGCTTTTAATCATCGGCCCCAAAATCCCCCACCCCACCACCATCATGCGCTACTCTGAAAATCCATCCAGCAATAGTGCCAACTCCCCGAGTGGCTGTTCCTTGAGATTATCTTTGAAGTTAGCGGCTAAATATAAAGACTTTTTTTCTATATATAAGCAGCTTCCTGTCATTCACACAGCAGCTGGGCCACACAGTCGCTCTATAAACACGCACAATGTGACACATCCATACCGTTGGGCCAGGTTGACGCCACTCGTCGCCAGCGTACAACCTTTCTTAACTGTCCGGGCTATGTTTTAAGAATTTGATCACTGTGTGGTATAAGTGTGATAAATAGTCACGGTAAACCGCTGTCTGGCTTCAACCAAATAGCAGCGCTAACTATGCGCAGCTAGCATAATCACTGTGAACAAGCCGAGGCCTGCCACATTGCTAGCATGACTTTTCACAATCGAGTGTTACTATAACACTAAATGTAGTGGTTTAAAGTTTGTATTTTCGGTGTAATCGATTAAAAATCAACTAGAGGTGATAAATGTATCCGAGGGTTGCTAATCCTGCGTTTTGCTGCCTGAGGTCCCGTCGCTCGGCTTTTGTTTTCTAGTCTTTTGCCCAGTTGTTAGCAAACAAGGGATGGGATGCTATGAAACAAAACGAACAGACCATTGAAAGTAAATTTCAGGGAACAACTATTAAAAAATATCATTCTCAATGTAGCTCGTGATCGTGTTGAGGCCAGCAAAGAAGACCCTGACCTCAAAGCACTGCTGTACATACACTGGTGTGTTTTGGCGCATCCATTCTCTCGTCCGCCACCGAGCAACGACGCGGCAGGAAACACCTAGGTCAGCGATGGTCTGGACCCCCCCGCCCCCCCGCCTCACTTCATAAATCACAGCCAACGGTGCAGGTTCCTGTGCACTTCAAAGGCCTTTTGTTTTACGACGCGGGCACAGAGGTTATCGGCGGGGCACCTGCGATGGACCTACTTTACACGACCTGATAAGATGCACCGACGCTCCGTCAGTGAAAGCGGCCTGTTTTGACAGGCGACGTGTGAATGCTCGTAAGGATATTGTTTGGGTTCCTGTCTACGGGTCTCCGTCAGTGACCTCGTCTGGTTTGCCCTCCAACAAGGTGGCGTCCGATTTCGACGGCAGTCTTGGGGTTAAGCGCCGCAAATCGTACCTTCCGTCGTCTCCTTGTTCGTTTTTTTTTTTTCAATAAAATGGGAAATTTTCATGTTCAATATTTACACTGTGTTCATTTGTCAATTATTAAGAAAAAAAGAAAAATATTTTAATTTATTTTTACATTTGAATTATTTAATTTGTACAAAACAAATTTCGTAAATAAAAAAAATATGTGCTTATTTAAAGATGTTTTTATATTATGTAATATTGACATTAAAAATATTGTCAATTGATTAAATTATGATTAACGAACCAACCAAAAAAAAATCCAAAAATAGAGTACTGTGTATGCATTTTAATGAATTGTGTTTTATTTACAACAAAACAATTATTTAACCCTTTCAGGGACAGCGGTTACGACAGTGGACAGCTTATCAGGTTACAGGTTATCATTATTGGTGCACAAAAGGGTTTATAAATTGCAGACTATTTGTGTAAATTTTCATTTTGAAATGTATTCATCATTATTTCTTCCATCTACACAATGAATATGAATAAACACATTCCGTTCAAACAAATTCAAGGAGGAAAATGGTTAGATTGATGCAACGCGGCAGGATTCTGTTGGCCGGATTATACGACCTTATTTGGATGTTGTAGATGTGCTTTGTCACCAATTTTGATTGCTTTCGTGGGAATATGGCTGACTTGAGGGAAGGGGAAAAAAAAATCATGTAAAGACAGTTTGAGTGTGGGCATCAATCGGGCCATGTGACTTTTCCTGGCTGTCAAATCGTCGGTCACCCTCACGCTTGTTCGATGCAAGCGAGCAAGGAGCGCCCCCGAGCAAGGAAGAGGAGGGGGGGCGCAGGGGGGAGGGCTGTTGTTTGTGTTGCATTGGGACGGCCGATCGCTAATCACTAACGCGCCGGCTAACGCTAGCCTAGCAGCTGTGTGTGATCTCCAGCTAACCTTGCCCACGGGCCTCTTTTGTCTGCGCGCGGCTGGCCCCGTCCTCTCTACTATTGAGCGGCTGGAGATGGGAGGGCTGTTGGCGGGGGGTTGGGGGGGTGTGGAGGGGGGGCAAATTAATGGCCAAATCTCTGGCACTGTTCTCAGGACAGTGACCTAAACCCCCAGCCTGGCATTCAAGCCCCTCCCGCCTCCTGATTGACACTTGAAAGGTGTCCGCGGACGTGGCCGGAGGCGACGCGGGGCGCTGGGGAAGCCTCAACAGCTGGTGACATCTGCACGGAGGCCCACAAAAGCGAGTTGAAAGCGCGGAGCTGGCGTCGCCCCTTCGCCGCCAACGGCCCCGCGCGCTCGCTCGGCCCCGGTATCCTTTTTTTTTGTCAAAAGCACGCTTGTTAGGCAGGCGCGCCTTTGAAACCGCCAAGGTACGACAACAGCAACACAACAATAACTCCCCTTGGTTATTGATCGCACGCTCTGATCTCCTCCCGTGGAAAACTATCAGCTGTATTGATACCCACACACGTGCAGTTAAAAGCCGCCTTTTTAAGAGGGCACCCTTGCCCCCCCTCGCCCTCCCTCCCCCTTATTGCCCTGTTCCCGTTCAATGGCATCAGCTCGCAATGACTGAGTGCTCGGGAAGCGGAAAGGGGGCCTTATCGACTCCCGTTAAAAGAATCCAAGCGCGTTTGTTAACGAGACACGCATCGCCCGCAGGAATGTCAAACCTCCGACGCGCTCGTCGCTGCATTATTTCCGTCTGATCCCTTCAAAGCCATTTCAAAGATAAAGATGGTCGGTTTCTGTATTTTGGGGGGGGGGGGGGGGAGTTCCCCGACTTTCCTTCCCGGGTGAGATGACCCAGAGGTATGAACATCCATCCATCCATCCATCCATCCATTTTCTAATCCGCTTATCCTCATGAGGGTTGCGGGCATTCTGGAACCTATCCCAGATGTAGGCGGGGGACACCCTGAACCGGTTGCCAGCCAATCGCAGGGCACACAGAGACGAACAACCATCCACGCTCACACTCACACCTTGGGACAATTTAGAGCAGGGGTGGCCAATCAGTCAGAGACTAAGAGCCAATTTCTTTACTGTGTTACTGCAAAGAGCCCCTTGGTCGATTGCGATCGACGTATTGGGCACCCCTGCCTTAAAAACTGATGTAATTTGCTGACTAGCTTAGCACTTAGCGCCTTTGTCTGCGCATGAGCGGTGATTCAGTCATCTGATTGGTTGCCCTCTATGTCAATCAAGTAACGGGATTGGTGATAGGCTGACGTAGTACGTTCTGTGTCTTAAGCATGTTGTTTTAATGGCAGCGCCGTCGCCGAGGCGTTTTCGACAATTGTCGTGCGAAAGCCCGGGAGCCGCATTGAACCAGGCAAAGAGCCGCATGCGGCTCGTGAGCCGCGGGTTGGCCACCACTGATTGAGAGTGTTCAATCAGCTTGCCATGCACGAGCAGAACATGCAAACTCCACACAGGAAGGCCGGAACTGGAATAGGAGCTGCACTATGAGGTCAATGCACAAACTCGTCACCCACCAGGCTGAACACAATATAAAAAATGTTAAAAAATAAAAATAAAATTGAATTGGAAAACCGAGCCTATGCATGAAAAATGACCAGTAATGTAAAGTGCCAAAATGTCTCAAGGTAGAAATGAAACCACATTTGCTCCACGGGGCATTTTTTCCCATTTGACTGTCATTTTTTTTCTCCCCCTTCCAAAAGTTCCCTTTTGTCTTGCCCTAAAGGGTGAAAAGGTCATCAGACCGCATTGCAACTCATGCGGTGGCATCAATATTTCACAGCTGCATAACTCCTCCTTTGAGGGCGCATCACTCGCTGACTGAAGGCTTCTCCAGGAGAGCCGGGACACGGCTGACGGACGAGCACAAAGCGGACGTCAAGCGCTGCCGTTTACGTTATCCGCCCCTGCGTGCGTGCGTGTGAGCGCGCGTGCGTGCGGGAGGCTTAGGCGGCTCCCCCGCGGTTTCCTTTGTTGGGTCCCGGCTCGCGTGTGAATGCAACGGAGCCGTGAGTGACAGAGGAAAGCGTAGCTGGGGGTAAAGTGAGCCGGTGACCTCTTGGTGGCCGCCGCGGCCCCGGCGTGCGTCTGCGCACACCCGAAGGTCTTTTCGCGCCTCTTCAAGTGTGTTTTATTTTCCTATCCCGGTGACTTTTTTGTGTCGTACGCCGCGATGGGGCAATATGAAACGACCCCCCCGACCCTCACTTGCTGCCTGGCGTTCTCATGATAATATTCAGTTTCAGCCCTTCCAAGACAAAAGGGGGCAAGGAACCTGCTGGGGGAACAGTAGCTTCTTGTTGTGATGACATGCGGTAACATGAACTCCTTGGAAGACTTCTGCTGTCATCCCGCCCTGAGTTTCCCCTTTATTCCGCAGGCGGCGGGGATGCGGAGGTCACGGCCCCCCGGACGGATTTTGTTGGAACATAGATGTGGGGGGGGGGGGGGGGGGGGGCTAGCAAAGCCAAAAGAGAGGACAGTCCAAGCTCCCGTGAGGGGCATGAATACAGATAAGAGTTTTATCTATTATGCCTCAGGTCACTCTAGAAATATAAATGAAATCGTTCCTATCAAGTACGAAATATATCAATTAAACATACTGTATATATCATTATGATCGTATATCTATGTAATCAATAAAAATAGGAATAGCTCTGTTAAGAATTAATCATTTAAATACAATTCAAGCCAGTGGCTGGAATAAACAGTGCCGAACCCAATAGACGTGGAGTTTTTCCATGCCACAACAATGAGGCACTCTAAAGTGGCCAAGCCAGCCCAAAACTAGGGGCTGGCTTTCAAAACATACTTTTGAATTTTTTTTCTGATAGCCTAATGCTAGCTTTCAATGCATTCTTCTTCACTGTTGATCACGGGTGTCAAATTCAAGGCCCGAGGGCCAGCTCTGGCCCGCCACAATCATTTTCCGTGGTCCGCGAAAGCAAATCAAAGATGGCAACTTTCATGACGCTTGCTAAAATCTCGACCAAAATTTCATAAGAGTGATACGCTAAGCATTTTCTTGTGACCAAACCTCTTATTACAGTAACTTAAACCATTATTCTTGATTTCTTTATCTGGTTTCAGTCATAACGACCCCCCGAAGGAAACTGTAACAAAATCAAGCCCTCGACAAATTTATTAATATTTATTATTTTAGACCGACTAATGTCAGAAACCCTTCATGAAGACAAAAACAACAACAACAAAAAAAAACACGTAATTGCCCCCTTGAAACTTTGAAGCACGTTGACCTATCCAAGCGTCCTGTTTGTTTGCTAGTTGGCCCATGTAACAATCTCGCCATGTTTTTTTTTCCCCCCCGCCGGCGTTGCGGCTCTACGGGCTTTAAAGGCGTCGCCGGCGCCACCGTGCGTCCCGCAGAGTGACAGCGACGCTTGTTAAGCAAAGAAATAAATGCGCTGTGAAAAGCCAATAAACGGCGGGAGACGAGCAGCGCCGTGTATTGCTACGTCAAAGGCAAGCGCTCCAGCCATTAATCTCTCCAACGCTCCATCCCCTTCCATCACCTAACGCTGCACCCCCCCCTCCCCTTTTCCGCCTCCCTTCCACCCCCATTTCTCGCTTCTCCTCCTCTGAGAGAATTACAACCATAGATGTATAATTCACGCCGCTTTGGCTTTGGAAGGCTGCGGCTTTTTGTTGGAAAACACGATGACAGCCAAGTTAGCGCAACCTCTCATTCCTCTCAGCCACCTGTTCACCGGGGAGGGATGGGGTGGGGTGGCGAGGGCGAAAAGGGGTGGGGTGGGGATTGGGAGGGGGGCTTGATTTATATTTCATCTCTCCTCCCGGCCAGATAACTTTGTTGCCGCTCTCATGTGTGAAAGACGTCAACTTAAAGGAGGCCCAAAAGTCCTGACATGGTGACGGCCAGACACTTTTTGGCTTGTCGCTTGGATTGCTCACGTCAAGTTCAACTTGTCAGCGGCGAATTCCCGCGGAGCGCCCTCGTCATTTAGCATTCCGGAATGGCGTCGGCAAGTCGGAGTTTAAGAACGGAACAACTTTGCGAGGTTCAATATGACATCTGATGATCCTGATGATTGTGGTGCCATTTCTCGTCTCTTTCTTGTTTTTTTGGGGGTGGGGGGTGGGGATTTGGTTGGACAATTTCTTGGTTTGGTTCACAGGAAATATATCGTGATAATAAGAAGAGTGAACACGTCTCAGATTGATTTGCTCACCAACAGCCAATCAGTGTTCCGTTGTCATTGACGACGGTTTTGCAAACTGTGAGGGATGGCTCCATCATTTTAATCATATCGAATAAGCACAATGACACAAATAATTTTCGCAATTCTAAACGTTGCTTGTTTGTTCCCGATTGTAATACGCGTAAGTTCGGGTATTTCCTGAAACCCTGCCTGTGGATGATATGATAAAAAAAAGACTTCTCGGCCATGTTGTTTGTTGACTACGGTGCCAAAGTTTTGCTTGACGTTGACTGTAAAAATGGAATATTCTTAAACTGTATTATTTGAGGGCAGAGGTGTCAAAGTCAAGGCCCAGGGGGCCAGATGTGGCCCGCCACATCATTTTAAGTGGCCCGTGAAAGCAAATCAAAGATGACAACTTCCATGATGTTTGCTAAAATCTGTACCCAAGTTTCAATTTTTCACATAAAACAATAATTGAAGAAAACATTATTCACTTCTTTATAGAGTTTCAGTCATAACGGCCCTCCAAGGGAAACGGTAATTAAAATCTGGCCCGCGACAAAAATGAGTTTGACAACCTTGTTTTAGGGTTTGTATTCATATAAATTGTAAGTTTATTCTTTAAATATGAAGTAACGCTGAATTCATTGAAGCTCTAATTTCTATAAGTTCAATGTGATAGCGTTGGCATTAAAAGTTGGATTAAGTCCCCAATGAACGGGTACAAAACGGCCGAAGGTGAGCTTGGTTTTCGCGGAAGCGCGACTCATCATTGTTTGTCCACATCGGTGTTTCGAGCACCTTGGCAGCGGCTGGTTTGCCCCCCCCCCCCCCCCCCCGCTTGAACGTTCTCGGGGTTTCCTCGCTTTATGATGAGGACTGTCAGGGGTTTTTTAACCTCCCAGCCGCGGCTCCCCGGCCGGCCCTAATCGCGCATTAATGACACGGGGAGGACCCTGGGGCTGGCAGCGGCGCCGCCTGCGCTGGCAGAGTACTGATGAAGAGGGCAATTACCGTGCGGCAAATGACATAACCTCCACCGATCTGCGCAGGGGTTGGGGGCTATTAGCAGACAGATTACGCATGCAAGATACGGCGCAGGCTCCAAGGAAAGCGTCTGGTGCGGCGAGTTCAATCTGACCGTTGCTTCGACGTCTGCCTTTGATGATGACGTTTTATTATCCAGACTGACAGCCAAGATGGCTTTACCTCTTGGCTGTCAGTCCGGATAACTGCACAAAAAAACAACAATGAGGACTTCCACAAAACTGTGCCGCTCAATGACGGCATTTGCTGCCACTCATTTTCAAAACAGAGTTCAACAAATTTTTTTGGTCTTGTTTCTGCTAACTGGAGTCATCTCATGTGTCTGGAGTCCCCCGCCACTGGTGAACGGTGACCCAAAAGCCAAATTAGTAATGTTAACATTTCGGTTTCCCCTCCGAGTATATGTTTACAACGTAGAAGCGTTACCGAGCGGGCGAAGGATTCATATTTAATCAAACCGTCTTTGATTTGGCCCAGGCGCGCACACCAACACACACGCACGCACACACGCACGCACACACACACGCGCGTGCATACGCCGACGCAGCGCTCTGAGCCGTGTCCGTTTGCGAGTGTTTGTATGAAATATTTACAGGCCATTTGCTCCTCTGACGCTCCGTTTGAAAGCTGGATGTGTTGGCTGGATGTCGCCGCTCCCTTTCTTTGAGGCCATCTGCCGAGCGTGGTCATGAGGGGATGCTTCCTTCGGGGTGGGGTGAAGGGGGTGGGGGGGCTTAGATGGGCCTGCCACCCCCCCCCCAGACAGGCCCTGGCCCTCAGAGCGCCACCGCCTCGGGGGAAGGAACACTCGACCTGCTGGGTGACGGAGCATCAAAGTGTGACCTAGTAGATCACTGTACAAGCCACGAAAGCTACTGCGATGGAATTATTCGAACTTCATCTGGCCAAAGTTAGCTTCATGTTAATGTATAACACGAAACACCATTAAGAGGCTAACAGAAATGAGCAGCAACGACACGGGGATTCGAAACCTTTGAACAAATTCTATTTGAACCCTTTCAGGGACAGCGGTTACTAGAGTGGACAGCTTATCATGTTATCAGGTTACAGGTTAGCATTTTTGGTGCATGAAAGGGTTAACGCACATGCGGTACATGCTGTACAAACAGAACATACAAAAATACATACATGGAAAAATAAAATTGGTCAGCAAATTTTCCTGTCAAGCTCAGCGGTGCCCATCATATTTCGGCGCAACGTGCTACGTCATTAAACATGTCCGTATACTGTAAAACCCATAAAAAGCCACCGCGAAATAATCTGCGCTATAGCGAGGGAACACCGTACTTTTTCTTCTCTGTTTTGCTAAAAATGAGCTCCAGTTTTAAAAAAGGTGCGCTAAAATGTGGAATATGTTTATACGTTTTAGGTCCTGATACAGAGAGCTAGTGCGTTAGCCCACTGCTAACTGATTAGCTATCAAACAGATGGTGGCTCGACACGGACATGCCTGGGCACTTAAACGCACGCAAATGGATGCATAAATACACCATTAGGGTAATTAAATTTCAGGAAATCAGTATGGACTGATGTAAACGGTCGCGGGGAATAAGAGGATGATACGCCGCGGATGCTAATCATGGCTATATACCACGATATTAGGTGAGCAATGTGATCCAAAAAGAGTGATAACAAAAAATGTTTTTGGAGCACCTCTCAGGATCGCGTGCAACTTTTCAAATGACAAATAAAAATTGAGAAAGAGAGAGAGAGAGAGAGAGAGAGAGAGAGAGAGAGAGTTTTTTTACGACTTATCTTTACATATGCTACATGTAACAATGAATTTCAACGCTTGCTTCATTGCCATGTGTGTGTGTGTGTGTGTGTGTGTGTGTGTGTGTGTGTGTGTGTGTGAGTGTGTGTGTGTCAGGGGTGCCGTGATACTTCATGCATGATGCCAGTAGCACCTGGGACCCCCCGCAATGAAAACGCAACCATTTTTGCTATCTGGCAGCCTGGCATGATTTCCTGGCCAGCGAGGTGTGATCCTTGCCTTGCTAACTGTTGAAAAAGATGATTTAAAAAAATGATTTTGGTTCGATTGTCTGTATGGAGTTCAAGCCAAAATGATTTGGTGGGGTAACTCCAAATATCGACAGCAAGGGTGACAAGGCAGAGAAGAAGATTGGAGTGAGTGTTAATAGAATGATGGCCTGAGAGATACTGTACTGCTTTCAATACAATTTATGCAGGAGCACAAAGGAATGTTTCAACCACGGCCAAACAAAATGTTTTTTGGTCAAACTTTTGGCTTCAATTCAACGGCTGTTGTGCTGCTTCTTAGCTGCTTCTCAACCTTAGGGGCAGTCTAATACACGTACTTGCACGTATATACGGCGACACATGGAGACAGAGATGTGCCAACTGTAATATAGTACCGTATTTTCCATACTATAAGGCGCTTCGGATTATAAGGCGCACCTTCAATGAATGGCCTATTTCAAAACTGCTTAAATATCCTTCAAAGTCTTACTTGTCTCCTTCTTCCTTCGTTTAGTCAGTAGTTAACTATGCTTTTGGTATTATCTTCGTTTCATGATGGCTGCGCTGAGCTCACAAAGTAGTTTGAGTCTGTTGGAATGTGTGTTGGCGAATGCACATGACAATTAGTGTCGGGCAGAACCCTTTTAGGTTACAATGGTTCCTGCTAGTAATCACCACTAGATGGCATAGGAACACGAACAGGGAAAGAACTCACTGGGGGATATAAAGAGACTACGACGGCATTTATAAGGCGTATCGGATTATAGGGCACGATGTCGGTTTTTGGGAAAATGGAATGCTTTTAGGTGCGGCTTATAGTGCGGAAAATATGGTAATATGAATCATTCCTCATCGATGATAGAGAATATATTCCTGTGAGTAACTTTTCCACCTGGTGCTCCACCGTTTCAAATATTCGTTGCAAAGAGGGTGATCACACCGCAACACGGATGCTATTTGTTAGCATCCGTCGACGTGTTAGCAGGAAACTAACACACTTGAAGGCTAAAATCCAGTATGTGGCGCATTTAAATACATAATGCATAACTGTCTTCGTTTGTAGTTTTTTTCCATTGACTAAATGAGTTGAAATAAATAAAATGACGTCATGAAATGAATAAATAACTGCAAGCATGATCGTGAACTTGCGTTACGTGTGTCACATATTGTTAATCGGCACGCGCGTGCGGCTAGCATACTGCATGTCGTGGTTCAACTCGTCAGACTGACGCGTCAACGTCATCGTTGCGCATTTCCTCCCATGAACTCCAGCATTGTTTCCTGCGTCGCCATCATGATGGGAATAGAAAATAATCCCAGATTAAAAAGGAGAATGGACTCACCGACACACAATGAGTCTTTTGTGCATTCGGCCCACGCGTGTGCGCGCGCGTTGACGGCCATTGTTATTTGCTGTTCACCTGCGCTGATCTGTTTGGTCCGAAACACCGCCACCAAAGTCTCATTTTGTCTTTTTCATCAAACGGCGTGGTTGGGTGGAGTACAAAGAGGAAGCGCGCAAAGCTGGAGCGGCTTTAATCGGACCGAAAAAAGTGGCTCCCGGCGGGGTTTCCGTGGCATCGGCGCAGGGGCTCAACCACATTATAGTTCTCGATCGCTCAAGCGAGAGAATTGCGGGTCATGGAACCGGCTGGAGGGGGGAAAAAAAGCAACTCGCAAGTCGTTCCTTGTGACAGATGTCCTCTCCGAAGATTTCCCCATTTCTTTGTGCCCTCCACTCCTCCCCATGCCAATCCAGCAAGCCACCCACCCGAACCCGCCATGTCCGCCCGCTCCACCTCTGCGGCTCGTAAACTGGGTGAGGTGATCCCAGCCTGCATAACCTACTTCCCAAGACCTTCCCTCCCCCAGTCCAACGGCATGTTTACGTGCATCCGACTTCAAGTCTAAGCAACCTTTGTTGTGTCGGGAAGGAAAGTGTGTCAACACACTTAATTGCCAATGTACTGCGTAGCGGGTTCAATTCCAGCTCCGGCCTCCCTGTGTGGAGTTCGAATGTTCTCCCCGGGCCTATGTGGGTTTTCTCCGGGTACTCCGGTTTCCTCCCACATTCCAAAAACAACCGGTTCAGGGTGTCCCCCGCCTACTGCCCGAAGACAGCTGGGAAAGGCTCCAACACCCCCCGCGACCTTTGTGAGGATGAAGCGGATCGGAAAATGGATGGATGGACGTACTGCTACAATTTTTCGACGTTCATTTGTTGCATTCCGAATTTCTATTCTACCGCGCATAAGAAGCAAACCTTCGTAGCTGATCAGTTCCTTCCTGCCATGACTCTGTTCTGTCTGTCTCCAGCAGGTGGCAATATAATTTACTTGATTTCATTCTCCTATTTAGAAATTGTTCGTTGCATATGGAGCCAGCAAAATACAAAATAGACGTTGGGGAAGAGATGCCGCTAGCATGGAATTTGATTTGGAGCGACGCGTGCGCTCCATATTTTCAAATGAAACGACACCCAACAGCAGACAAGAAATTGGAGTGAGCAGAAGGAATTGTACAGACATTGCCAATTATTTGCATGGAGGACACGTTTCTTCTCTGTTACCATCACTTGAAAAAAAAAAAAAAAAGAAGCCAAACACAATTGTTGAATGATTGACCCCATTCAAGTTTTATGTCATAATGAGATCGTGGACCATCATAGACCTGGCGTATGGCCTCCATTTAGGGTGGCGGTGGAGGTGGTGGGGGTGGCTAATAGAAAGAGAGATCATTGTCCATCATTTGATTGGATCAGCCTCCAATTACTCTATTCCCCTGTGTGTGTGTGTGTGTGCATGTGTGTGTGCGTGTGCGCGTGTGTGTCACAAACACAGGCCAGGAGGAACACTTGCTTGCTGTGTCTGGATGTCGCTATGTTGGGAAAGAGGACAGTCTCAAAGGGGTGACGGAAAGAGGATCTCCCTCACACGCACGCGCACACGCTCACACACACACACACACACACACACACACACACATTAATCTCCTCATTTTCATTTCTCTTACCATGCGGGATTAGAATGATTTTATTTAAAGTGTCAGCTTGAGCTCGCAGATTGAGAAATCTGGATTTCATAGGGATTACTATCACACACACACACGCGCGCGCACGCACACACACACACTTTTTCTTTTCTGCCACTCACTAATGACCTGCTTGACCAACAAACTGTATTTATCCTCAAATTCGGGGATGAGGCAACATTGTGATACTCTTCAAAGTGCGCCCGCACGTGTGTGTGTGTGCATGTGTGTGTGTGTGTGTGTGTGTGTGTGTGTGTGTGTGTGTGTGTAAATTGCCTGAAGGAGGATGCAACGGCAACATTTTTGTGCTTCAGACTGCACATCCAATCTACATTAGGATAAGGCTTTAGCCATCCCGGTGAGGGGAGAGCGTGTGTGTGTGTGTGTGCGTGGGGGGGGGGGGGGGGGTTAAATGGCATGGTCACCCTTTCATCCTTTTTGATTGGGCCTCTTCTCATTGTATTCAAAGACGGATGGCCGAGCACTAGTTCAAGGCAGCCTTTCCTTCGTCTGCTGAATTTTGCTTCATTTTAAGAGACGCTCTTGATGTAAACGCCCTTCATCTGACTGATTGATCTTCCTCGCCGCGAAACGACGCGCCGGACCGGTCCGCGGCCTGGCGCGACTCTACAAAGGCCGCTTTAGAGCGCTTCGTTGTCAGCCCTGAGTGCACGCACGGAGAGACAGCTCCAACGTGACAGCTTTTGCGTGGGCCGCTGGTGTGGCTGCTCTGGAGCGCCTCGTTGTCGGCCCTGAGTGCAGCGCACGTCACACGGAGACAAATGGAGGGGGGGGGGGTGTTAGTAAAAGTCTGGTTCGATCGTCCATGAGAGCTTTGTCATCGGCCGTGAATGCTATTTGTGGGGCGAGGGGGATATGGCATTTGATTGGCAGTTAGCAGTTGAGGAGGGAAATGCAGAAAGAGGAATGGAGCAAATTTCAAGCCTTGGCTTTTGTATTTTTTTGTAATGGTTCAAATATTGTGCAAAATTTACAAGGGGGGGGGGGGATTTCCTACTAAAGCTCTGCTTTGTCGCCTTAAAGCAACACACGAGGCAAAATGTTCTTGTGTTTTTCCTGCCTAATCCAGCGACGGCCCTCATCCTTCCTGCTTCCTCTCCTTCCTTATCTTTCCATCGCCGCTTCTCTCCGGCCGCCTTACTCCATTCTCGCTCATCACCCCTTTCCATCACATCTTCTGGGTTTTTTTTTAAAATAATTATTCTGATTAACCCTCACCCACTGCCACTTATTTGCATGTGATTGACTCACCCTCTCCGTGATGACTCGTCTGGCAATCTCTGCATCCGTCTCCGAGGCCGTCCGCCTTCCTTTTAACGGATAATCTTCCGCTAAGCAGGGCGCCACTTTTTCCCCTCTTAAGTGACCATGGCGTAATCTCGCGATTCCCTTTGGAAAAGAGAGAGAGAGAGAGAGGGATAGAGAGAGGGGTGAGTACCAGTGGATGTCCTCAAGTGGGTCAAGATCAGGCCTGTGTGGACGATCGTCTCGCATGGGGTGGTTGTTTTTTACTCAGCGGCGGTTCTAGACCAGTTTTACTCGGGGGGGGGGGCTTTCTGGGGGCCAGGGCTTTTGGCAGATGGGCCCCTTTCAAAACACACACTCTCGATGGCAGGGGTGTCAAACTCATTTCACATTGTGGGCCACATACGGACTCTGTAGATGTCAAGTGGGCCGAACCATAAACATTATACCATACTGTGCTATGAATCACCAAAATATCATCTCTTTCCTTTGTTTTGGTCTCAAGAAGCATTGATTGGCGCTTTAGTATTAGTCCCCCCCCCCCCCCCCATTTGCTTCGTTGGGTCTATCTCAGAGACAGACTGAGACTGCTGTTTTCTTCCTTGATCAAAACAATGTTGTCTTCTACTGTGATCAAAACAGTGTGCCCCTTAGCGGATAATCCACGAATTGCATTTTATTTAAAATATTCATTCTGTGTCTTTAATGCATTTTTTTTTTACTTTTAAATGATCTCGCGGACCGGATCAAACTTCATTGGGAGCCGGTTCTGGCCCGCGGGCCGTATATTTGACACCACGGTCTATGGTCTAAACTGCTTCACTGTAATTATTTATTAATATTTATATTCATAAGGGCGGCCCGGTAGTCCAGTGGTTAGCACGTCGGCTTCACAGTGCAGAGGTGCCGGGTTCGATTCCAGCTGCGGCCTCCCTGTGTGGAGTTTGCATGTTCTCCCCGGGCCTGCGTGGGTTTTCTCCGGGTGCTCCGGTTTCCTCCCACATTCCAAAAACATGCGTGGCAGGCTGATTGGATGCTCTAAATTGTCCCTAGGTGTGAGTGTGGGCGTGGATGGTTGTTCGTCTCTGTGTGCCCTGCGATTGGCTGGCAACTGATTCAGGGTGTCCCCCGCCTACTGCCCGGAGACGGCTGGGATAGGCTCCAGCACCCCCCGCGACCCTAGTGAGGATCAAGCGGTTCGGAAAATGGATGGATGGATGGATATATTCATAATTATATTCATGAATTATCATCACAGTAAATCAAGTTAGCATGTGCTATATTCATGGCGGTGATGCAATGGGACTAAAGGTTCTAATAGTTTGGGAATTTTCATTTCAGTTAGTTTTTATGTTGTTTAGAGGTTTTTTGTTCTTTCAACTAGTTTGCAGAGTGAGTTTGTTATTTTAGTTGGGGGGTTTTTTTTGAAAAATTAATTTCAGTTGATTTTATTTAGTTTTAGTATTAGGTTTTTTTTTCAAATATTTGGTGTATTCTCTCATCTTCTCTGATCAGATCCACAAAATCAAACGTGCTATTTTAAAATATTTGGTGTAGTTTGTGTCCTCGTTGATCGGCTCCCATAAATAAGACAAGATGGCAAACACAAGATAGTTTTTCTTCCCAGTTTTGTACCGATATTTTCCATGTATTGAATGTTCATCCGTGTGTTCATCATAACTTTTTGGCCTTTGATTTTTTTTGCCACTGGTTTTCAATGGTGTCAATGATACGCAAATTTGGGCAATTTGTGGGCCGGGCCCGATCCACCACAAAATATCAGGGGTTGACTCGACGATAAGTTCTTTAAAGAAGTTTAATGGCCCGTCTTACGATCGGATCGTTTATCTGTTATTGTTTTTTTTAACTCACTTTTTGGCGTTTACAGTCCTTTACAGTCAAGTTTTAAATAAGCAACTCTTTCCTCTATTATGAGCCTGTCCACCAAAATATCACCTTTGTTTCGATTTTACTTCTTGTTCCAATGAGATTATTTCTTAAATGAGCTTGTTTTTTGTTTTTTTTTATTCTGAAGACGCACACGTCTCAGCCATTTTAGTCAGACAACCTGGGAACTGACGTCGTCGTGTCAAATTGTCATATTACGTCTCCGTTAACCTTTTGAGGGACAGCGGTTACCACAGTGGGCAGTTTATCATGTTATCAGGTCACGGGGTGCATGAAAGGCTTAAGGAAAGACCACCGACCTCCACGTTGCACTTTGCAATAACAACCACACGTGCTTATTTTAGAGGACATCCTTTCGGTCTTATTCAGTCGGGAAGCACCCAAAAAAAAAAAAAAGAGCCCGAAATGACACATGTCACAGCTCAGCTTGTGCTGAACATACAAGAATCATCATCCTCGACATTGGTTACTTGAAAGAAAAGAAGCCCTGAGTCAGGCAAGGCACGCGCGCGCGGCTGTTTTGTGAGTCTTCACGGGTCAGCGGGTCAATAAAGTCGCTGTCGCGTCACCTCTGGGAGGCCACGATGAATGGCAGTTGTGACTTTTAGGCAGGAAGCGGTGATTCATCCGAGGGAAAGGGATCAAGAGCGGCCTTGTGAGGTTAAAGACGCTGACAAATGTGTTGCGAATGAAGATGCGTGTGCGCTAAAGCTGTGCAAAAAAATAGCGGCCGAATACGGCGGTCGGGCTCAATCACTTCTTTGGCGTCGGTGCACGAAAACAAGAAAGCGATGGTGACAAAGGGTCGTCGGGAAGATTTTGTGTGTTTCAGCACCTAGAAAGTTTGGTTCTGTTGAAATGAAGAAAAATGAAACATGGGAACTGTTTTCCAATTAGTTCACATCCAACAATGCTAATGGGTCATTTATTTCACACAGAAATACTTTTTGTGATCCCCAAACCTTCGATTGGCCTCCCCCAAATATAGCCCCTTAAAATTGGAATTTACTGATTGGAAAAGAAAAAAAACCCCTTTTCTCTTGTAAGACTAAAAACTCTTAAAATTATCTAAAAAATGGACATGCTTCCCTCTTATATTTACATTTCCTATCCTAAAAATCCTAAAAAAATAATATACTCTTAAAAAAAGATAACTTCATCCTCATAAGATTACAACTTTTTGCCAACAACTTTTTTTAAACCCAAAATGTGACTTAAAACTTTTTACCCCAAATTTGAATGTTTCCTTTTACCCTCCAAATTGTACTTTTCTCCTGGAAAAAAAAAAACACGCTCGCTTTCTTGCCCAAAATAGAATAGACATGTCACACTTGTTCCAGAAGTAGCCTAAACTTTTCACCAACTGAATTTCAAAATAAAATGTTGTTGTATACGTGATTTTCTTCCCCCACCCCCCTCCCAACATTTACTGAACAGCAGAGACAAAGGTTTATTCTCAGTCCTTTGCTGGCGTCGGCATGACCCCTTTTGTGGTTGACGCATGAAGGCATTTGGAACGGTGGTGTGAAATTTACACACGCGCACACACACACACACACACACACACGCTCCAGTACAATGTAGCTTCGTGTCAGAAGGTGCTCATGGGATGAATAAAGAGCTGATTGCCGTCTCCTCCCAATACAAGCTGAGCATTACGCCGACAATGACAGTCGTGGTATTAATAGACGTGTGCCTAGCGCTATTCTTGCACCGACGTGTGTGTGTGTGTGTGTGTGTGGGTGTGTGTGGGTGGGTGTGTCACAAATCCAACATCAAAAATACAGTACATGTTGGCCTTTTGATACGAGCTCTTCTTTTAGAATCAGCATTGGGACAAAAGCCAAAGATAAGCAAAAGTCGGTCGATGTTTTGCCCTCTGAACAGTATTCTTGTGCAACTCTGCCCCCTCCTGCGCCCCCCCCAAATTGACGTCAAATTCCTTCTTTAGAAGTTCCACTTGTACTTGGAAAGGTAATTTCAGGGGGAGTAATCAGTAGGGTGGTAGCACGCCAAGCTCCACAGGCGGCGGGACGTTGATACCGGGCGCGTTTTTTTTCTTTTTTGTCTCCAATAACGCCTTCAAGTGGAGCCAGGGGCCCGGGCGCTTTGTTTGCTCAGCTTCTCCCGGCGAGGCCGTAAAAATCAAGGGAAATAATCAGCAGATAACCTGACACCTGGCACCTTCTTTCTTCGGGGTTCACCTTTTCCTTAATGTCTCCTTTGGGTGGCGTTGTGCTATTACAAGGCCTGCGGGCAGTGGCGAAGAGAAGCAAAGGACCAAAAAAAATCGACCTTAAAACAGTATGGCCGTGGTTCCAAGGTTAAGTGAAAATCCAGCACGAATCCTCTCAATTCCCAGTATGCTAGCTTTCTGTTTGTCGATAGATAGTACTGACCCAGTGGGAGCCGCACGCACCTCTCACCGCAGTATCTCAATTGTGACTGCGCCACGTCGCTGTAGATGAGTCCAAGTGTAATCATCTGGCAGGCTAATGAGTGGAATTTTGCTTCACTGCTAAGCTACAGAGAAAAAAAACCCCCCAAACATCACATGCTAGGAAAAAAAACATACTGCAATTTTGGAATCAGAATGCCAATTTTAGTTTGAATCAGCATGAAAATCGAACTCAAGAGTTCCTTTTTCAAAATTGTTCCCCGATGTTACGAATCAAGTTCAAGTGTTGAAAATAGCACGAGAACAAATCTAAGAACGCTCAACTCTCTGAGTAGTGTCTTCCCTCATTCTGCGGCCGTCGTGTAACATTTTGTCGCCTCGAGATTGAACGCGGGTGAGATATAATCTGAGCAAGTCAGGTTGGTTGCAAAAGGGTCGCTTGAAAAGGCCTTTTCACACTGCACTTAGCATTGCGCCGTCCACGATCCCGTCCCAGCAGTGTCGCGCTGACGTCAAAAGTGGCATCCAGTAAGAGAAAAACTGGCGGAGTGATTTCAGAGTGCTAACCGCAAAAAAAAAAAAAAAAAACAGTGGGAAAAGCCTCTGTATTACATCCTCGTACCCTCCGACGCAAACACTTCCAAATACAGGCAAGCTTATTTGGTATGCTTTCGTTCTCTACTGGGTGATTTTCTTTCGCGGGCCACATTAATATGATGTGGCGGGCCAGATCTGGCCCCCGGGCCTTGAGTTTGACACCTCTGCTCTGAAACCTTTGAAAATTAATTTTTGTAATGGATCATCGTTTTTTGTTTGTTTGTTTGTTTTTTGGTCTCTTGAGGAGGGTATTATTGTGTTAGTACGCAATCGTGTTTGACACTCCTGGCCCAGAGGGAAGGCAGTGTTTGGGAGGTGGGCTCACACACCGCAAGGGGGCAAAGAAGCCCCTCGGCCCACCGTGATTGTGTCAACCTCCTCCGGTCGAACGCCAGTGTCCTGCTGTTTTTGCTGGCCTTGTTCTGTTTAGTTCTCATCCCCTTCTCCAAACAGGAAGTCATTGGAGAGATGGAGGAAGGGAGGAGGGGGGGAGTCCACTGGGGGTGGAGGAGGGTGAAGGGGGGGGTGGTCTTCTCTTGGGTCATGCTTGGAGGGCAGCGGGCGGCACGAGAGGCAGGATGTTATGGTTTATTCAGCCCAGGAGTGGACAAGGTGCGCCTTGCCCTCAGCGCCAGCATCAGTGTGATTTATAGCCGCGCTGGCAGACGCCTATGTCCACGGGGGGAAGTCTTTGAACGTGCCGCGTGTGTGCGTGCGCGCGCCGGCGTACGCATATGTGCAGGGGGCGTTTTACGCCAACACTGTTGCGTGCTGTTATATTGCGATATTGTGTCGTATTGATGCTTTCGAAAACTGTGAACTGATGGATGTGTGGTCATAAAATGGAGAACAGAATTCCTCCGTAGAAAACCATCAAAAACATGCCAGTCATGCCAAAATGGCTGTTCGATAGTAAAACGAGAGACCAAATTACTCCAAAGGACAGCATTATGAAAAGAAGACAGTTCTGTATTAAATATCAATATAGAGTGGAACCTTGGAGTTCGTGATTATTCCAAAAGGTCTGACTAAAAACAAAATTACGAAAACCAAGGCGACGTTTCCCATCGGAAATAATGTAAATCCAATTAATCCGTTACAGAAACGCAAAAATACTAACCCCCTCAAAAAAACAATACATTTTAGAAAGAATAACTCTAGTTTTACAGACAGAAAATAACATGAAAGAAGGATAAGTGACAAATGAAATTATTTAAATTAGAAGTTACCAGAAATACACACAGCGCAAACAATGATGCAAAGTACAACAGACCAGTAAACTAAATGGCCAGTAAATTAAATGGCCGATCAATCCACGATCCAATGCAGCCTGACAAACCGTTCACAAGCCTCACAAGAAAACACAAAGAGTTGCAATCGCGGATCGAATGCTTTGCTTGATTCCAGGAAATGAGTGGCTGAATCACAGGAGTGATTGAATTTGGTTTGGAACGTTTTCAAATTTACAAAAACAGAGAGGAAGTATAAAAATTGGGATAAAATTTCATCAAAAGGGGAAAAAAAGTGTCAAAAGTCCATTAAAAAAATTCAGCATGCCACAATTGTGGTTCCACTGTACAAGTGTGATGACACTTGATATGCAGTCTGAGAAATTCTGGTGGAATTATTGATTATACAATTTGTTTGTACTGTCCTAAGTATTTGGTAACAGCTACTGAGCTATGCGTGCCGCCATGGGCACTTGACAAAAATATATTCAAGTACATATTTTTGTTTGGATTGTGTGTGTCATCGAGCACAGACCATAATATGGCAACATCCATACATTCCAAAATCTTCATTTTCTATGAATTTTTCTGTACTTTTTTTTTTTTTGGTGGTGATTACAGGCTGCCACATGCTTGAGTAGCCGACCCTCATGGTGACCTGGCCCTCAAAGGTCAATGCAAGGTGAGGTTGAGGTGGCGGGTTCAAAGGTGACAGCAGATACAAGGGCAGGACAAGAACGCTATCAACAGGTAGGGATCGCGTGGACGCGCTGTACAAAAAAATGGGGGGGGGGGGGCCACCGAACAGAGAGGTGCTTTAGTCTATAGCTACTTGTCTGCATATTCCCTATAGGAAGCCTCTCACATCACCCATTACTCTTAATTGGCCCTCTCAGAGCGGTAGTGGTGGTGTGTGTGTGTGTGTGTGTGTGTGTGTGTGTGTGTGTGTGTGTGTGCGTGTGCGTGTGCGTGTGCGTGTGTGTGTGTGTGTGTGTGTGTGAAAGAGAGAGAGAGTGTCTGCGTGAGAAGTAAACGTGTGTGAGTGAATATGAGTGTGTATGCCAGTGTGTGAGTGTAGGTACTGTGTGTGTGTATGTGTGTGCGTGTATGGGGGGATGAGTGAGTCCAAGTGTGTTTTCGTGATTGTGTGTCCAGGTATGTGTGTGTGTGTGTGTGTGTGTGTGTGTGTGTGTGTGTGTGTGTGTGTGTGTGTGTGTGTGATTGAATGTCCAGGTATTTGTGTGTGTGTGTGTGTACGTGAGCGAGTGAATGTGTGTGCTTGTTCGAGGAAGAGCGAGAGCGTGTGCAAATGTGTGTGCGTGAGTAACTGAGCCCGTGAGCAACTTCAATTTCTTCCTATTTTAAAAAGCAAAACTCTCCTTGGGTTCATCAGGGATGATATCTATTTTTGGAATCCATTTCAAAACGGACATTTTTAGCAGGCTGGATAATACACAGCTGCCAATAGTGACATGTTTTGCACTAGAGTTTTTCTTTGAAATTATTATTTGGGAGTGGTTGGCATTTGATGTGTTGTTGAATGTGGAATCAAAAGTTGATTTCGACACGTCAAAAATCAATAACCCCCCCCCCAAAAAATCATTCGAATAACGCGTAAATATGATCCAACATACGTCCGATGTTGTGTGAAAGCAACACGTTGCTCCGCCTCGACAGGTCGTCCACTAATAGGTGCGCGCGTGCGTCCGCGTGTCACGCGGAGGCTGCGAAATGAAAATAAAAACAAAACAAAAAAAGAAAAAGAATACGAGATGTTGAGGGGGGGGGGGTGTTTGACTTCGAGCGAGTTACGTTTTTTATTTTATTTTATTTTTTTTAAATCCCACAGCGCCGTCTCCGGCTTCGTTCGACTGACGTCATTCGAGCCGGCCACGTGCACGCGCTTGGGGGGGAAAAAAACGTCAACACTTACCGGGCTACAATATAAAGCAAATCAAACGCAACTGTCTTTTGTTGATCATGTTTTACTAATCGTTTACTTTTTTTTAATGTAGTTGGACTCGATATAATTGCGGATTTACAGAATTATTATTAAAGTATCTTATTATGCTCGCTCTTTCATTTATGTTTCTCTAAGCAAGGCCCCTTTCATGCAAATAAGGCAGCATATTTGAATTCAAGAGCTTGTGTGTCACCAACTTTTTACACACGCACACACACACACGCGCGCGCACACACACACACACACGGTAATCACCAGTACACTTGTGTACCCTCGAAAGAGGCATGTGGGTCACAGCCAAGAAATAACAACAGTGTATGCAAATGACGTGTTATTTCACAACGGCGCGCCAATTATATCCAACGCGATCTTCTTTTTTTTTTTTCTTCTTCCTTTTCTACACTCAATTGTTTCATTTTAATAGCAACGACGCAGCGGCTTTAACATGAACACACACGTGAGCGTTCTCCACGCATCCAATACAAGTGTCGTATCCGAAAAAAAGCTTTTTGTGATTTTTTTTTTTTTATTGTCATGTTCGTATGCGTCTTAATTGAACAATATGTTGATGACAGTGGTGTCAATGTGCGGTATTGAAATGTACCGCATCAAACGGCGGGAGTTGTTTCTAATATTTTGACTCTCATCTGGTGGTAAAAGGCGCCCCCAGAATATTAAAAAGAGCATTACGCACCGCAATCATACCGGTTATGAAGGCTGATTTTTTTTGATTGGAGTCTTGTCATTCGATGAAGTGTAACATTATTGCATTTTGTGGCGAAATGGAATAGATTAAGTGTCCAATAAGGACTCTTTATCGGCAGGCTGTGTGAGAGTCCGACGCCTACTCTTCTTTATCATCATCCTCCAGTGGGGGGGGGGGGGGGGGGGGGCTGCTTTTAAGCTGCTCTCTCTTCTATTAATTTTCTTTCGAAAACGAATTGTTGATTCTTATTTTACCGAATAAAAATACACACTATAAATAGTGGCAATGTTGTTGTTTTTTAGAATCGAAAAATGATCAACAGTCTTTGGAATAATAAGGAAAAGCAATAAAACGACACCTTTAACACCTCTGGGGGCAATATTGTTTCCCCCTCGCCTCCCTCTGTTAGCACTAATAAATGTGTCAGTACTTTCAAAGCCCAAAAGAGGTACGGCGTGACAATTACATCGACGACGAGTGGATCCACTTGTGGGCCGAGACGAGAACACATCTGAATTTCGGTTGTGGTATTTTCAGACACCACCCCCCCCCCCCCCCCCACACACACACCCCTCACCCCCGAAAGTGCACCCAGAGGAAGAACGACACGCAGGTCGGTTTGACTGGAGGGTGTGTTCGACAAAGGGGAAACAAACTTTGCTGACTTGGTTATAATTTTTAAAAAAAAGAACTTGCGAAATGGGGGAAAAACACCCCAGCCTTTTCCTCTTGTGGAAAATGAAGATTTAGGAAGGGGGGGGGTGGTTAGGCATACAACGTGTGTACAACCTGGAGGAGAAATGCAAAAACGACACGTATGCAAAAGAAAAAACCCGTTACAATTTTAAAAAAAAGGGGGAAATTAAGTAGCTTCTTTAGAGTTGCGTGTTCAGTTCTACAAAAAGCCACAATCGAATAAAAAGACTAATTTTCAAGTGAATGAATTTACTAAGCAACTCGATGGGCATTTCCACCTGTTGTGACTGCGTAAAACTGTATATTCTGTATATATATATAGATACTGTATATTCAACGGTCGTTAACAGGTGGCATTTGCGGCATATTTTTAAGCAAGTTTGCACGCTTGAAAACATTATTCAAGTGAAATTAGACTTGATTTGATTGAATCCAAAAAAAAGAGGAGAATTCGGTCGCCGTGTAGTCTGCTAAGAACGCAAATTGCACTTTCGACACGCTGGCGTGCACGCGTCAATTTGCGCGAGGGAGCCTCTCAATCGCTGACGGTTTTCGTGGAACAATAAACATATTTTTACCCCCCCCCCCCCCCAAAAAAAACATGCAAACACAAATATGCCAAGTTTTTTTGCGATGTTGCTGTCATGTTCAAACATCAACATAAAAAAAAAAGATTCTTACTGGCACGATGCAGGTTAAAATTCTTTTTTTGGGGGGGGGGGCGGGGTGCGGAGGGGATGGTGTTGGAGGGGGTCCCGGTTCAAGTTCAGCGCATGGTTCTCCTCTTGTGTGTGGGGGGGGGGGGGCGCGGAATATGTGTGCGCGTGGGGAGGCGGGGGGGGGGGGGGTTGTTGGTCGTCTCTTATTGGTGGCTTGCCACGGTTACATCACGCCCCGTCGCCCGTGACGCTCGCACGTCTTCCGGCTTCCTTCAGCCGCGTCTTCAAGTGAATCTTTTTTAGTGGCCGGGGAGGAGCGCACCGCTGCATCCAGTCCTCCTGGTCCATCCAGACAAAACAGACGCGCGCTCGCGCTCTCCTTTTCTCGCACTTACCACACACACCGCTCTCAATTTGGGCGTCCGGCAAGAGGGGAAGGCAGCCAAAAGAGCTCCTCGCATCTTCCTACAGTCGCTTTTTTTTTTTTTGGGTGCGTGTGTTCTTGTTAGTTGTATTTTCTTTTCATTCCAGCCATCCGAGCATCCAGGCACAAGCAGTGATCTTGTCTATCTTTTGTCGTGGAGCGTGTCAGTGTGATTCTTTTTTTTTTTTTGGTAACCCCCTCCTCCGCCTCTTCCTCCTCCTCTTCGTCGTCATCATCATCATCATCTGCGGGGGTAAGTAACCTTGTCGTCGGATACCTCCCCTCTCGGTGAGCGCCGGTGGGCGGTCAGGGGGAGGAAAAAAAAAACAACAACAAAAAAAGAAACGCACATTTTAAAAATAACGATTTAAGTATCATTAACGCAGTTAAAATAGCCCCCCACCCCCGGAGGGAAATAATGGTCGTTTTCGTTACTTTTGGGAAAATTTGCTGCCAAAGTTTTGGGGTGTTTTTTTCGGTGAGGATGAAGTTTCAGATTCGGGAAAGTTGAAAGTAAGTTCATGTGCTGGAAAAGTCGGTTTCGATGGCATTTGTGCGTGTGTGTGTGCGTGTGTGTGTGTTTCTATAGAGCACGATTTTCCTCCTCATAATACAAATACAAGACCCAGCTTTCAAACTACCGCATGTCCACTTCGAATTGTTGCTGCTGCGGTTGTTGTATTTGGTGGCCTGTCACTTTAATTGAGTTATTATATTTTAGAATCGTTTTTATTTTATTTGTAATTATTCTTATTATTATTTATGGAGTACTACACCTTGAGGTTTAAATTGTATTGTATTCCACCATGTTTTTTTGTGGATAGGAAAGGGAAATTTATTGAGCATACGGAGTGTGTGTGTGTGTGTGTGTGTGTGTGTGTGTGTGTGTGTGTGTGTGTGTGTGTGTGTGTGTGTGTGTGTGCGTGTGTGTGTGTGTGTGTTTTGTGGTAGACAGGTGCTGGCTCCCAAAAGACAGGTGCGAGTGCTGGTGACTATTTCCAGCTCCATTGTCAAGGTTCCTGGTGTTCAAGTTTCCCCCCCTTGTTTTCTTTTTGTTGCATCTAAAGAGAAGCTTCATCTCCTGTCAGAGATCTAAATAATACTCATGGCGATACTGAAGGCCTAAGAAATTTAAAAAAAACAACAAGAAAGACGTCAAATTTTTCCTTCGGCAGCATCATTTCTTAAAATTCAGCATCTAATTTCTTGTTGTTGTTGTTTTTATTCATCTGAGGTGTGTGTATTCGTCAGTTTGGCTCCCAAAATCAAAGTAGATGATGCTGCTTTTCAGAAAGTATGTTTTTAAAAATATATATTTTGAAAAAGTGCAAAATGTTTATAATTCACTGCTTTATCACTCGAGTTTTGCTAACTTGGCATTTCATTGGAAATTACAAATGAGTGCTTAAACTTGGTCGGAATTTTCACCTTCTTATCCTCAAAATTTGAAATTGGCAACCGACTGTGACGGTAAACTGGAACGTGTTCCACAAAATTATCCAACATTCTCACAGCATTTTTCTGAATGTATTGAAAATACTCGTCGATTTTTCGATTGATCACCTCGACACCGGCGACCACTTCTGCTTTTGGGCATTTTTTTTTCTTCCAAAGAGCGCTTTAAGTCGCAGTTTGATCGGTGTGACCTATTCGGTTGAGCAGAATTAAGCGCCCTTGCCAGATGAAAAGGCAACCAACCCCCCCCCCCCCCCAAAAAAAAAGCAAAGAGCCGTGAGCTCGCCCAGGCACCAAAATCAATTGGCCTATTTTGCTTTTCTTCTCCAAGCCATTGTTTCCGATAGCCGATGTGGCGGGCTTATTGATCCACACGGACGGGACACTACGAGTTTTGGAAGGCGAATATTTCCGTCACCGGGATGATCAGCAGCGCGTTCTCTGGCACAGATCATCTTAACCCCGTTTAATGTGCCCCTTCCAATTAATAGCGGCCGTGTTCTCACACACACACACACACACACAGGACACAAACGTGGAAATGAGGACAAGTGCTTAAGTCATTATCATAATTTTCTGCTGCTTTGTGTTGCGTGGGAACTGGTTCAGTGTCACGCGGCGTGTGACGGGACGGGGAGAAAATGTAGGACTTTGCCCCTGTAATGTCGAGGCGAAGGCCTAATTCTGACGCCTGTTTCCCAGAACCCCTCCGTAGGTGGTCAAATTGTCCCGGGAGGAACACTTGCCGCTTGCGGTCCGTATGCGCTTTGTATCCCAAGCGTGTAAGGCTGCAAACTTCTTCTGCTATCAATCTACCCCCCCCCCCCGCCCCCGCCCCCTCCTCACCCGTCACGCTAATTTATGTGTATTTGATCCCGTCCCCTCCGCAGGTGCTCAGAGCCGATACTCCCAGAAACACGTGTGGTTTTGCGGGATATGGCCCAATAGCAGCAGCCCGTGATGCCGGACCATGACAGCGACTCCCTCCTGAACAGACAGACCAAGCGAAGACGTGTGGACATCGGTGTGAAGAGGACCGTGGGCAGCGCCGCCTCTGCCGCAGCCACAGCGACCACTGATAACATTGCGCGTGCCAAAGCAGCCATTTTTAGTGCCATGAACTCACTGAGCGCTCACTCTCACCACGGATCAGACGCCGACCCCATGGAGTGCTCTGTAGTGCAGCCGCACGGGGGGCCTGGCGTGGTGTCAGCCGGGGACAGCGAGTCAAAGTCCAACGTGCTGCGGAAGCTGCTGAAGCGAGCCAACTCGTACGAGGACGCCATGATGCCCTTCCCCGGCACCACCATTATCTCGCAATTGCTCAAGAACAACTTGGCTAAAAACGGCGGAGGGCCAGAACGAGGGGAGCGGGGGGAAAGAGGCGACCACGGCTTCCCCGGGTCAGGGCTCTCCAATACGAGCTCAGACGCTCCCCAGGAGGACGCCTGCAGCAACTCTTCGCAAGAAAGCACACCTCAGGAATGCCTGTCGCCCTTCGGCCGGCCCCCCGGCCTGGCCGCGTTCGACATCGAGCGTCTGAACGACGAGCACCTGCGCGCCAAGCGTGCCCGCGTGGAAAACATCATTCGCGGCATGAGCCACTCCCCCAGCGTTCTGGTGCCGCCATCGAATCGCCACGAGCGCGACCACGATATGGACGGCGAGCGGGAAATGGATCTGGAGTGCCCGCCCCCTCGGTCCCAGCACCAGGGTCCCGGCAGCCCGCGAGCGGGTGAGGTGTGCGGAGGCAGCAGCCGGGAGAATAAGCGCAAGCAGCGTCTGCCGCAGCAGCAGCAACAGAGTTTCACCCAGCTGGTGTGTCAGAGGAAAGAGCAGAAGCGGGAGGAGCGGCGACAGCTCAAGCTCCAGCTGGAGGACATGCAGAAGCAGCTCCGCCAACTCCAGGAGAAATTCTTCCAGATCTACGACTCCACCGATGACTCGGAGCACAACGACCTGCATCACGACCTGCACAACGACATCGGCAACCTGTCCGAGGACAGCCCGGTGAGGTCCGACCACGGCGCCGACGACCGGGGCGCCGACGACCGGGGCGCCGACGACTTGCGCTCCGACAATGAGATGTCGGACCTGGATCCGGGTCATTTCCTGGATCGGGCACGGGCCTTGCTTCAAGACCAGTCTCTACTGAGAGACGGGGACAAAACGAGGAGAGATGGAAATGGGCGGAGCAAAGGGCAGGGAAGCCTGAGCACCTCCATGCACGCCGAAGGTAAACAGCTGGCAGAAACTCTCAAGCAGGAACTCAACTCGGCGATGACGCAAGTGGTGGACACCGTCGTAAAGGTGTTTGCCAAGCCCCCACGTCCCACCCCCCAGCAGGCATTCCCCCCACTTTCCTTACCCCCCGAAAGGTTCTCGACCGCGGTCAACGGGGACAACCCGAACTTCCACACCGCCAACCAGAGGCTGCAGTGCTTCGGCGACGTCATCATTCCAAATCCGCTGGACTCCTTCGGCGGCATTCCAGGGATTCCGGGCGCAGTGAACGACCAAACCGAGGCCCTGCCGTTAGTTGTCAGGAAGACGCCAAGCGAGCATCACCACCACCACCATCACCAATCCTCCGCCGTGGGCGCCCACGGCGGTCACCACCACCCGTCTCTTCACCCCTCCTCACTCTCCGCCACAATGGGGTTCAGCCCACCCTCCTTCAGGCACCCCTTCCCCCTGCCTCTGATGGGTTACCCCTTCCAGAGTCCCCTGGGCCCACCCACAGGTGGCTACCCGAGCAAGGAGCGCTCCTCGCCAGATTCCATGGACCTGTCCCGGGAGACCACAAGCCTGAGGACCAAGATGGCATCCGGTCACCACCTGGGCCACCACCATCGTTCGTGTTCACCGGCGCACCCCGGCAGCACGGCGGAGGGACTCTCCTTGTCGCTGATCAAATCCGAGTGTGGCGACCTGCAGGACATGTCTGACATCTCGCCTTACTCGGGCAGCAACGTATCCTTTCTTTAAAAAAAAAAAAAAATACAACAACAAACAAAACCAAAAATTGGACTGACACTATCACGGGTGTGCGCTCAGAGCACCGAGCGTGCGCACAGAGCTCCGAGCGTCAAGTTCTTTTCGAGAAAACGGGCCAAAGTGTTGATGAATCACTCGTCCTGCCGCTTCGCAGCGGCGTCGTATTTATTTTTAGCTTCTTAAGCGCACCTTCTCGCGAGCTTTTCTTCCATCTTCCACGGCGTAGGGGGGGGGGGATTTTTAAAAGCTCTCTTATCGCATATCGCTTACTCAAGACTCGATTAGGTCCCCGCGACATTTTCCGCCCCGATTGCTTTTTTTGTTCCAAAAATAAAATAAATAAATGTCTTGAAAGAACAAGGAGGAAGATAGCATCCCGCAACTTGGCACACAATAGTGTTATACATCCTCGCTTATAGTTTAACCCCCAGCGGTGCCCTACGGATAAAGAAGCCTTTCACTACGGGAGGCTCATATTGAAGGCTGGAAGCTAATAGCTTAAAGTCGTCCACGTTCTTTTCCGGATACCCTCTTGCCCCCCCCCCCCCCCCCCCCCCACCTCCTCACTACTCTTTTGCCCTCATGAAAATTAGATTCATGCCCTCGGTTATCCTTCGAAAGTCATTCGAATTCATTCCGTGCTTGATGAATCACTCCTCTAGTTTACCTGCCCGCGTGTTTATTTAAGACTACGGGAGGCCTTGTTTTCGGCGCATGGCACCGAAGGTTCGCCCGAGGACTCGGCCCAGATGTGTATTCAAGATTGCTTGCATTTTTTTTTTCTCCACTCGTTGCGCTCCCTCTTATCATCCATCGCTGTTGTAAAAAAAAAAAAAAAAAGCCCACCATCATTGTCATTTCTCTTTTTCTTCATTTCATAAAGATCTGTCAACAGCCCGGGAGGCCCTTTGGCTGTTGCTTGGCAGCCAAATACTTCTTTTTTTTTTTTCGGTGTTGTTTGTTTTCCCTCCCTGCAAACGCACCCCCCCCCCCCGTCTTTTCTTTTGAAGCGGACGTTAACAGGTGTTTGCAGCGGGCTGTTTATCTTTCATTACCTCGCCTTGTCTTGTCTTCTGACCTAAGGCTGAACGCTTTTCCAGGGATCCATAATCCTATACTTTTGCCGGCTCCCGATGGCGGGATGAAAAGAGAGAGAGAGAGAGAGAGAGAGAGAGAGACGGACAGTAACTGGAAGGAAGTGGAAAACAATCAAACAACAAGCACGCAGGCCAGATGCTGGGGCTTTTCATGGTTGCTTTTATACATTCTGGCTGGGCAATCTGCACTTTCTATTTTTTATTTTTTTAAATTATTGATTGCCATACTTGACGTTGAGTTTTGTGCATCCCCGCTTCATCGTTTCGCCCCCAATTTACGAATCACTTTCGACTTCTTTCCGAGCCTCCGAGGTCAGCGACAGCTTGTCGGACATTTTTTTTTTTTTTTGTGAGGCACGTTCAAGTTCACCGCCGTCCTGCGCCCGTCGCCGAGCAGATGGCCTGGCGATCGCTTATTTGCTCGTTTGTCCACGCTCCAACTCTGAATATTCTTGTCCCTACACCTGGAATTAGGGAGGCAAGTGGCTATTTTGCTCTCATGACTCCGGGCTATGGGGAAGTATTGGGGGGGGGGGGGTGATTTCTTGAATCGGGTTTGCGTCCCGCCGAACTGCGGAAGCCAGCTGGTGCGAGCGCGCCATCATGACAAAATAATAGCGCCGCACGCCACCCGCCCTTAAGTCCAATCACAATTACATTTGCAAGCTGTGAGGGAATTGGAGATACGAAAAAACGTCTCATCGGGAGACACGAGGCTTTCTTAATGGTCGACTGTCGATGGCCGCGGCGGTATCGTCTCGGCGTGTTGACTTAAAAGCGAAAGATTTAAAAAGGTGACGGCGAGACGATATTCTAATTTGAGGTGAAAGCATTCGGATGGATGTCCCCCCCCGCGAAGCATCCCACCTTGGCTGATTTGAAAAAGAGCTGCGGGCTCTGTGTCTGAGGATCCATTGTATCCCCTCCACTCGGAGCAGATGGCGCGGTGTGGGGAGTGAAGTGCTGCTCTTTTGGCCGGGCCTGATGGAGTAACACCAGCCTGCCAGTGTCTCCCCCGCCCCCCCCACCCCCTCTCCACCGCCACCGCCTGCCCACCTCCACCCACCCCTACAAGACCCTCGCTCCCTATATGCTTCTCTCTTACCGAATTAGACAAAGTAGATCGGATCTTTTAACTCATTCAGTACCAGCCAATTCTAGACCAAGTCTGAAAAGACGTTTAAAAACGTCTTTGGGAGTGAATGAGCTTTAAGGAGCCACGGCTTTGCCGTGTCACCCCAAGGCCAAGGGCAATCCAATGTAGCAGCTGATGCCTCCGCCCCCCCTACCTCCCCCCTCTCACAATAGTTACTGTCACATCTGGACACTTGACTGGTTTTAACAATCACCGGCTACCCCGCGCCGATCATAAATAACGTCACGTCGGTGTACTTTGGCCGCTCCGGTGTAAATCTTCATGAGAACTTATGACTGGAACCTGTTCTTGCTTACGATTCTTGTTTGGCAAACAACCTTCGCTCCAAACGGCAATCCGGATCCCCTCTTTCCACATCCTTATCCATCAGACGGATGCGATCAGACACATTATACGGACGTTAATTCGCCATGAAAATGGCTTGGGACGCTCTGTGGCGCAGATGTGTTTCAGCCCCCCCGTCCTCTTCCCCGCCCATGTTTAGCTCGGTCCAAAGCATCGGCGGCCCTCTTCTCCTTCTCCTCCGCCTTCTTTCTGCTCCTCCAAGGCTTTGGCAGAGGCATAGAGGTTGCGTGTGAGGGGTGGAGTAGAGGGAGGAGGAGAACGGATGTAATTGTAGATTGGAACAGGACTACGTCTCAACATGAACACCCACTAAAACCATCTCCATCCTCTCTTTGCCGCTCAGTCCACGAGGAAGACCCCATGGTTGAGGCTGATCCACGTGAGGGGTACCCAGGCTTTTTGATGGGGTTGCGGGCTATCCGTTCGAATCTTGTTTGTCCGCCGGTTAAGACGGCCAACATCCGACCATCATATTCAGGCTTGGCGCGGGTTGTCGCCAAGCCATTAGGCCTTTCTTGCCCATCGCTGGCGTTAACTGCTGTCTTTGTCTGTGATATGCAAATAGGATCCTCCCGGGCAGCCCTTCTTCCTCTTTTCGGGTGGAGGTTAGCACAGGGGAGAAGGCAAAAGGCGCTCGCTTGCTTTGACTGTGAAATGAGTCTCCGTATGTAGAGGAAAAAAAGCATCAGCTGTAGGGCCGGACGGCGTTTTATTAGCCGTGACAGCGTCGGGCCCGATACGGACGATGTTAATTGCAAGCAAATTTTAAGCTTGGCGCAGCGTCGTCTTGAGGCACGGAACCTGGCGTGGTTGATTGCGAATTTACCCGGCTGTTCATTTCAGATACAGAAGATTAGGATTTTGATGGATTTGATCGTGAGGATTGATCCAAAAAATAATGCGACTACTTTGTTAAATACTTCACTAAAGTACAACCAAACTCAGTTTTGCTCCCGCTGCCTTTCAAAAAAAAACAAAAACAACAACAACATATGCTAGCGAGCATGCTAACGTATTGTTTAAGCTAGCGTACGTTTTACCACGCCTGCGTCCATTAATGCAGTGTGTCTTGATTTTGTGTTAAATACAGAAAGAACAACCGTAACTGATACTATGCCTTTTAATAAGGGGGGGGGGGTCAGTCTTTCAATGTTAGGGACTGGTGTTAGGACTAAAGTAGTGTTTGGGCGGATAGGGTTCAGGGTACGGTAGGGTTAGGATTGGGACTTGTGGGTCGTAGTTAAATGCTCCGTCTGAAAAATCTTGATCCTTAACGGACGCCGTTTTCAGATCCAGGAGGGCCTCTCACCCAATCACCTGAAAAAGGCCAAGCTCATGTTCTTCTACACCCGCTACCCGAGTTCCAACATGCTCAAGATGTTCTTCTCCGACGTCAAGGTGAGTCCACTGCGCTCGATTGATCCTCCATGGCAATTTTTAAAATGGTTCGAAGACAAATTTTCTCCTTTCAAAGACACCTGCTTTAAAAATGGGGAAGTTGCATTCGTGACGATGTGCGAGCTTCGGTTAAAATGAACAATGCGTGCCTGTCACAAATGAGGCCCTTCCCTACCCCTAACTTGTGGTTTTATGCAAAAGAAGAAAGATGAGGAAGTCGGATGTGTTTTCCACAGCATCGGGAGCTTCAGTCGTAGTCCAAAGCTGGCTGCGAAAGGGAGCGATGGTGACGATAGGGGTTCATAGAGAAGTGGCGATCCACAAGCAGGTGTAGGGAAAATGGGGAGGAGGTTTTGGGGGGGGGGGGGGTCTGTTTGACATACACGGCAAGGAGGAGCCCAACTGGGAGTTTAATGAAGAAAACAAAGCTCAATTTTTAAGCTGGACTGCAAAAAAACAAGCACAACACAATAGCTGTGTGTGTGTGTGCGTGTGTGTGTGTGTGTGTCCCTCTCTGACCATACGGAGGGGTAAACACTGTGACAGATCCAGGCCATCTTATTCAAATCAGAAGATAAAGGTTCCCCTTTTCCCCTCTCTCAGCTGCCTCCCTCTTGGATGCCGCTGCGAACCGGCCGCGATTTTGCGGGGGTCATGCGACTTTCACTCAGCGCATCGGCGCTCGGTGCTGAAAAGGGGGCGCGCGTTTGTCGAAGCGCGTTTTGGCAACCGCCAATGGCGCTTGGAAGGAAAAAACAAAAAACAAAACAAAAACAAAAAAATTCCGCTCGACTTCGAGATTAAAAAGGACAGTGGGGGGGGGAGCGGCGACATTTATTATTTTGAAAGATTCAAAGCGTTTTTGTTTGAGTGACTTAATGGCTGCCGAGGAGGAGGAGGGAGGGGGGGGGTGGAGTGGGGGGGAGTGGAGCTAGGATCACAGGCGACCTCATCAGACAAGGAAACAAGGTCAAGATCGTTAAGAGGATTATGAGCCACGTTGGTTTGTTTTTGTTTTGCATTCGAGACAATGCAGCCCGAGCCTCAAGTTTGTCGACATGTATGGGAATTAGACGGACTATCGAAGAAGATTCCGCCGGCGTGGGCTTCCTACACGTCGCTGTTCTCAGACAACACGGTCTTTCAAGCTAATAAGGTCTCCGCTAATCAGTCGAGGACCTAATGAACGTGGGAAGTGGGGCTGTCCGGACCACCGCGGGACACCGTTTCCCCCCCCCCCCCTATCCCCCTCTCACGATTAATCTCCCCCCACTTTGCGCGTGATCCTGATTTTCGACTTTGGCTACGTTTCGCAATGTTTTGACAGATGTGTCAAAAGGCCATTGTTTGGACTCGAAGATCATCCCGACTCGCTTGAATACTTTGCATTTTGATTGGCCGGTGCGGGTTAATGTGCGGTGATTAATTGCACCGGATGAAGGAACAGATTAGATAAAGATACGCGAACTGTCATTTGGTTCTTGATTCACTTAATCAGGGGTGTCAAACTCATTTTTGATGTTTTATTTCAATTATTGTTCGAGTGCGTGTAAAGGGGGGGGTCACAAAATGATTGCAAAATATCAACGGTATTTTTATTACAAGTGACAATTTGTGACCTTTCGGGACAGATTTTAGCAAGTTGACACACACCATTTTCTTTCGCGGGCCTACATCAAATAACGCGGCGGGCCAGATCTGGCCCCCGGGGCCTTGTGTTTGACACCTGTGACTGAAGTAATAATTAACGTGACGTCGTTGCGTCATCAAATGACGCAACGATCAATCTGCTGACCCCCCATCAATCATTTGTGCCGCAGCTACGTCTTTTTTTTTTTATATGAATTTTTACCATAGATTGATGCGCTTTTCAGCGTCTTAGGATCAAACACACATTCACACGCAAACACTCATTCACACGCAGACTTGCTAACTTGCTAACGTCACAAGTCATGGCTAACCCCGCCCTCTTCAAGACACATGTCGATACGTCGAATACTATCTGTACATTCGGGGGGGTTTTCTGCATTCAAATTCTCAATAAAAAATAAAATCAGGCCCCGGACGAACGTTTCACGGATTGACACAGATTCTGACGCCGCTGCGCAAACTAGCTCATTGCTCACCGTTCATAATCGCAAAACACCTTTATGTCAGGACCGTTGTAAAACCGTGGACTGCCAGAGTAGCAGGGGAAAAAAAACCTCAGAGCCACAAATCAAACCTCAAACCTCCACGCTGCCCACAATTTATGAATTAATCGTTTAGATTCCCATCTGGGGTTCTTTAAACTAAATCGCGATGGTCATTTTTGTCTCAGGCCGACACGGTTCAGGAGGGTTACCCTTTTTTCATAGGTCACTACTCCTGTTTACCTTCTTTTTTTTTTCTGATGATGAAGCACACTCTATGCACCTCGTTGGGGCCAACGAGAAAGAAAAGAAAGAAAGAAAAGCCAGCGGCTGGATTTGAGTCACCGCCGCTAACAAAAGGCCGCTTTCCAGTGCTGCTTTTTTTTTTGTGTGCAGTCAGCCAATCGGCAGCCGGAGATTATCTCCCACAATTCACCCCCGCGAAAACAGGAAACGTTAGAAAGCCCCGATGACTGCGAAGGGGCTTACGAGAGAGCGAGCGAGGGCGAGAGCGAGGCCCAGACAGGCTTCTGTGTCTTTCTGCTTTCCTCTGCTGCTTGTTCTCGACGTTAGCTTAGCATGCTGAGGTCATCTGTGTGCTTTCCAGCCCATTGTCGGACAGACCAGGCGACCAAAGACGCGCTTCCATCAATTGAATGTTCAACATTTGGCTCCATGGGAATCCAAAAAGACGACATTTTGGGCAACCTAATTAGTAATGGGCAGCATGGGCCGGTTAGCGTGTTTGCCATCCAGTTCTGTAGGTTTGGGGTTCAAAGCTCAGCTCGAGCTTGCTTCCACCGACTGATACACGAGTAAAAGTATCTTAACAAGAAATATAAGCTAAGATCAAAGCTAAGGTCACTTTAAGAAATAACATTGGTCAAAGCTAAAGTCACTTTGTAGCAAATTATTTGACAAAATATGTGAACAGATCTGACATTTGCTGCACTTGACTAGCAAAAGCCATTTTCTCATCTCAAACGTACTTATTTGTTATTTTTCAGTTATAATATTCAAAAAGTGAGTGGTTAGAACTTTGATTGTGGTTTTTTTAGGTTTTTTCTTTTTTAATTGTAGTTGTATTTATTTAGTATGCTTCTGTGGTGTAGTTCAAGATTTGCGTGTCACGGGTAATCGGCGCTTACCTGATTTCGGGGTTTGGTCATGCGGCCGAGCCGTTTCGGCACTGCAATGTCGTTTGCAGTCTGGAGAAAGTGGCAAAGTGGACATCTCCTGAAATGGATTTAAAAAAGGGCGTTTTTAACATTTTTGGAATTCATATTCAAGAAAGTCAATATTATTTAGAAGATTGTATTTAGATCAGTGGGGCATATTGTCAAGGAAAATGTTGAACTTGGCTTTTCCTTTCAAATGCTTGAAAACTAAATCAGTAGTGGTCAAAATTTGGTATGGGGGGGCTTTTTTTTTTTAATTGGCCAACCGCATATAATGTGAGCCCCCCCCAAAATAAATATATAAATAAATCCAATTCTATATTTTAATCACAACATGGCCCACATCAAAAGCTAACAAGAAAAAAAAAAGCTAACATGTTAAAACACACGACTATTTGCATCCATTCATTTTTCCGAACCGCTTCTTTTTCAAATTAAAAATACAACTAAAAAAAAGGCAAATGATAAGAGAAACCACACTTTGAATGTTGAATGTTTTTAATGATAAAAAAAAAAGACAAAAACATGTCACCTGTTTCGTTGAATGTTCCAAATTATTGGACTTTGTTTTTTTTTTTTTTAAATCCACACATCACAAGACTACAACTCTTCGGTTTGACTAAACTGAGATTAAAACACTTTTAGTCATTTCAACAAGTTGAACTGCATTGCGGTGACCTACAGCGTACTGAATTTTACGTGGGCCGCCGTGGAAAAAAATTTGGACCTACGTTCTTTAAACCGTCCGTCGGTGTGAATGAGAGCTTGAATGTTTTGTTTGTCTCGATGTGCCCTGCGACCAGTCCAGGGTGTAACCTGTCTCTCACCCAAAGTCATCAGGGATAGCCTCTGCTTAACCCCCCCCCCCCCCCCCCTCCAGCCCAATGAGCACAAGCATTATTGAAAACGGATTGCTGGACAGTTGGAAGTGAATATTCTGCTGGAGTGTGTTCTATTCTAGACGCTCGGTGTGTGTGCGTGTGTGTGTGCCCGTGTGTTTGCGAGCCACCTTCTATCTGCCGCTGTTAGCATTAAGAGGTGACCTTTCACAGGCTCTTGAGTGTTAGTGTGAGAAACACACTCTCGCTGTCCCTCTCTCATCTGCCTCTTAGCTCGCCACGCACGCACGCGCACATGCACACACACACACACGCACACGCACACGCACACACACGCACGCAAACACACACATATACGTTGCATCTCATGTGAGTGCTGGCTGACCCCTGCCAAGTCTGATTAAGAAGCCGCGGTGATGTGTTCCTTTGAGCCCAGTTCCTCCTTTTACATCCAACACTCATGTCCTCAGCTGCTATTGGGATGGGAAGGGGAGCGGGGGGGGGGGGGGGGGGGGGGGGCTAGGTTGGGAGTCTCCTCCATCCTCCCACCAGCAACTTAATGAACCAAAACTGCCCAATGCTGCAAAGGGGGACTTTGCCAAACTTGAGTGAAAGGACACGTTGAGCGAAACATATGCGGATCAAGTAAAAGTAGGACCTCGGTCTATAATTTTATGTCGGGTGCTTTGTATGGGGGGGGGGGGGGGTAGAGGCGGTAGTTCCATTTCCTCCTGAGCTGTCTCCGTAATAAAACGACACGTCGATCCGTCACTCGGCTGCCTTGTGCTGACACCAAAGGTCTCCGCTGTGAGCGATGGCTGCCGTTTTCCCCAACTCCAATTTTCAAAGCGCGTGGCTTCGAAAACCTCTTGCCGGGCAGTAATTCACTAATGTCGCGCGCTGCGTAGAAGAAGAACCTTCCGGGAAGGTTTACGGGACAAATGGTGAACGCTCGCCGCAGTAGAGTCAAGAATGCTAAATCTGATGTGTCCAAGATTGGATGATGAACCTCAGAGGTCCAAGTTTACCACACGAAGTAATGGAAGTAATCGATGTATTGTTTAAATGTTGGTTAATTTTTTTTAAATTCTCTCAATGTTAAGGGTGCCACAAAAAAGTTGAAATAGTTACAGCTTATAGTCTTTTTAGAGACATTTTTTTTTAAAACACAACAATAATTACGCTTTATCTTTCGGTCTGTTAGCTTAATGCTAATACTAAATAGCTTTGACTGTAGCTTCTAAAGCTAAACAGCTTCAGTAGTTAGAACGCATACTGAACAAGAATGTAGACAGACCTTTTAAAAATACTCGGTCATGTATTCTTTATCCTATGCAAAGAACGGCTACCACCACCAACGACAATATATTCAGACAGCGTTATATTTTTTTTTAAAACCAGTTATCTTTTTGGATGCCACCGCATTGAAGTCTTGCTTCAGGTGAAATTGGTCCCATCACAAAAATGGGTTGGGGCGGGGGGGGGGGGGGGGGGGACCGCTGCCCTACACTGCAGTTGGTCCCTCACGGGACGGTGGTGCGGTATGGATGTTGGTACCCTTCACAAATGTGGAGCTGCTTGGTAGAAAACGAGGCTATTGTGTGCATTGAAGCAGCCCCTTCCAGCCCAGCAAATATTTGGAAGTGTCAGTGGTTTGTTTGTTTGACGCGTCCATGTCACGACCCCAGCCTGCTGACTGCTCACGTTCCGACCCCGCGCCACCACAGCCGCCGCCGCCCGCCCGCAGCCCCCCCTCCGAGCCCCTTCCCCATCTCCATCCCAACGCCATTGTCCGACAGCGCTGACCTGCACCAGTCCCGCCCCTCCATCTTTCCCTCCCCACCTCATATCCCAGTTTATGCTCACCGTGCACTTTAGGACAGTCCCCCTCCAGCACCTCCCAACTCATAAGCACCCTCCCGAAACCCCAAAACAATGTCAAGCGGACTTCTTCGGCTGTGATAATCCCAGCCTTTCCCGACTTCTTCGTCTTCCCGCCCCCCTTTTTACAGAATCGCGATATCATGAGGAGCGTGTGCATGTTCGTGTGTGCGTCTGCGTGTCGGCGAACAATAGCCACGGCCCTAATCTCCATGTCAAAACCACTCGGCCTCCCCAGCCAGCACTTCGTTCAGCGTTTTTGCCCCCCCCCCTCCACACCAGGCCCCCACCACATCCCCTACGCCCCCAATTCATTCTTCTTGCAGCACCGCAAAAAGAGCACAGAGGGGCGGTAAGGCGAGCAGATGATGCTTACAAGGTTTTTTTTTTGCAGTGGCGGACGTTTGCTACCTGTGAGGATTATATGGTCTGTCTACACATGACAACCACTGTTTAAAGGGTTAAAATCATTGCTAATTGTTAGCCGGAGTGCATGTGGAGTTCCCTAGCGGATGATAGCATTCAGGTAGAGGAGTCTATGTGGTTAATTTAAATACACAAAGTGTAAATCTCACTCTTTAGGTCTATTTTGACGGTAATCTTTGGCTAGGAGTGGCTATAAACAGCTTGAATCGTTGCTAATACTTATAGTTACTACATGGTACACAGAATCACGTATAAACACTTGTATGATCACACAAATGCAATACACAACACTTTGGTTGGCTTTCCACCCCGAGCCCAAATCTTCTTTCCTATTATGGAGCAACTGCAAAATGGGATGTGGTGGCGCCCGGGTTGGCGGCGAAGCTTGCCCTCTGCGGGTTAGATCGGAATGAGCCGAACGTCAATCAAATCAGACCGTGGACAGATCAAATATTAACTCATTCAGTACCAGCCAATTCTAGACCAAGTCTGAAAAGACGTTTAAAAACGTCTTTGGGAGTGAATGAATTAAAGAACTCTCAGCAGAGTCTTTCGTATCTTACGGCCCCGCGGTACTAAAAAGAGAATACTTGTGACAATTTCATCCCACCACTGGCTTTTAGCGGACAAAAATGGCAGCGCTTTAAGGGTTCGGACCATGTTAGTGTGCCTGGAGTCCTTATCTAGCGTCTGGCTTGTTTAGACCGTGTGTTTTCACAGGCGGAAAAAAAAAAAGACCCGGGGACCCGCTGAGGCTCTTAATAGGTTTACTTGGCCCTATTGAATCCAGCCGAGCGGCACAGATCAGATAGCCACAGTCTTCGCTACAGCTTATCGTCCCGGCCCCTTTTCTCTCGCCCGCTTACCCCCCCCCCCCCTGCTCTTTTTCTTCTTCTTTCTTTCCTGACCGGGAGGTGCGGAGAGGGGAGGAGAATCAGGGTGTAATTGGTGAACGGGGTTAAGTACTTGTTTGAGCCCCCCGCGGGCTGGGGCGCTTCAGATGATGACTTAATCGTTTTTCTGCTCAATTATGCGTTTGCGGACCAAACCCCACCGCCACTTCGGCACCCTCCATTCACCTCTCCCTCCACTCTTTGGGTTATGATAGGGGGCAGGAGGGGTGGGGGGTGGGGGGTCGGCTCCCAGCGGGAAAGATGAACACACTCTCACTTACACACAATCTCTCTTGTCTCGCTTGTCTTACTTAATGTCTCTATTATCGCCCGGCAATTTTTCTCTTTTCTTTTTCACACCTCACATCTCGACTCCCCTGACGGGGGGGGGGATGCTTTTATCCCCACGTCTTGTCTTCTTACTTCCAAATCCGACGACTTTATAAGTCTGAGACATGACGGACCTCCTCCACGTAAGCTGCAGAAACTCCATTACAGTCAAGATTACACGGACCAAAGATGTTACTAGATGTTCTGGAAATACTTTTTGACTGAAGAATTTGAAATCTTTGTGTACCCCAAAGCATCATGTTGGGATCGAGATCAGAGATTTTTTTTCCCATACCGTTCCCACTGAGCTATTAGCTGTACAAGAAGTTCAGAGCCGGAAGCACACTCATTGTCAAGATGTCCAAGATGACTAAAGCAGCGTTTCCGCCTCAAGTTCAACGACATTTCTTTTTTCGTAATTATAATTTCAATCAGTCCAGCACTGCAAAATCCAACCCACATCTTCCTGGACATCTCAAACGTTGACTTTTGAGAACCTTTCCAACGAAGTGAGGAGCATACCAAGTATCCAAAATGTCTTGGCAAAATGATGGATTCACATTCGGAGGGATTTAAAGGCGCATTTCAAACTTTCATTTGAGAAATGTTAAGTTCTTGGTCTTGGTTGTTTCAGGAATTAAAATGTTGCAATCAGTTTAGCAGTCCAGAACACAGACCTCCAAAAGGTATGACCGTATTTTCCGCACTATAAGGCGCTTCGGATTATAAGGCGCACCTTCAACGCATGGCGTATTTTGAAACCGTTTTCATATATAGGGCGCACCACATTATAAGGCGCATAGAATAGAAGCTACAATAGTGACGGAGGTTGCGTTACGCATCCACTAGCTGGAGCTACGCTAACGGGAATACAATACAATACCGCTTTATTTATGCTTTCACAACCGCTGCAGCTGTAACAAAGGGCTTGACAGAACATTTAAAAAAACTACGTCCAAGAAATCGGAATATTGATCCGTATATAAGGCGCATCGGATTATAAGATTTTGAGAAAACTGAATGCTTTTCGTGCGCCTTATAGTGCGGAAAATACGGGAACCCCAAGAAAAGTCTCCTTTCGGCCTTTCCACAAAATGTTCTTTTGACGCTGAGAAATTCCAGCAGAACACAAGAGAACGAGAGTCTTCCGAAAGTTCCTAGTTCTGGGGTGAAATTTAAATGCCGGCTGTTGGACTAAGTCCCAAGTTTGTTCGAGATGTACCACACCCAGAAGAGAAATGATATTTGGTGGTGTGAGGTCAAGGCTCCCATGAACCAAAGTACAAAATAGTTCTAACTGTTCCCCGGTCCTTTTTCTCTTGCAGTTTAACCGCTGCATCACCTCGCAGCTCATCAAGTGGTTCAGCAACTTCCGGGAGTTCTACTACATCCAGATGGAGAAATTCGCCCGGCAGGCCATCAACGACGGCGCTGCCGGCGTCGAGGACCTGAGCGTCAGCCGCGACTGCGAACTCTTCCGAGCCCTCAACATGCACTACAACAAGGCCAATGACTTTGAGGTAAGCGGCAGGCGCCAACAAAAATCCAAATGATGTCGTTTTAGAAAAAAAAGGGCTTCAATGAATTATTCGACATTTTCAAAACAGTGAGTTGATTACATTCAGTGGAAAGACGTCTCGTAAACCAACGTTTATCTTTCACCATATTGAGGTCGGGAAACGTGTGAAGTCGCTTGCCGTTGTGCTTTCGGCTTTCTGGTTGGCTAAGCGATGCTGTTTTGGAACTCAAAAGGGCAAAAAGCGGAAGAAAAGTCCAGTGACTTGATTTGTCGCGCCTCTTCTTCCCCATCTTTTGTTTCGTGGCCTTCGTGCGTTGGGAGACGCTCGCTACTTCCCCGTTGCTCATTTTCCCCTCTCGCGTGTTTGATGCGTCTTCCAGTTTTTACTGGAAGCTCTCGATGCGTAACTTCACCTTTTGGTGGGATTTTTACGACATGCGCTTCTCCTTTTTTTTTTTTTTTTAAAGCCACCTTTTCCACCGTTTCCACTTCTCGGTGTGGGCGGAACGTCAAGAAGGTTCGCACGTGTATTCGTTACAGCCACTCGCCGTTCTCCGAGTGCCCCGTGTGAGCATTTTGTTATTGCCGCATTTCCCAGCAGTGTCCTGTTCACCTCGAAGGGTACAGCCATCCCTTGGACCGGACCGAGCGTGCTGGCAAAGCATTTTTTCCCCCCGCGTGTCTGTGTCACTTTGGGGGAGGGGGGGGCAGATGTGGGGTAGGAGGGGTGGGGTGGGGGCTGGGGGGGTTTCACTGCTATCAAGGTTAAGCGTCCTACTGTTTTCGCACGAGGAAGAGAGAAAGGGGGGAGAAGGGGAAAGCGGGAGATGGATAGATAGGGGATGGAGGGTGAGAGCGGAGAGACAAAAGAGCATTGAGGGGAGGGAGGGAGGGAGTCAGGGGAGAGTGGAGGTGGTTTTGGGGGGGGGGGTAAAGAGAGAGATGACGTACTGGATAGAAGTGCCCTTGCGAGCAGTGGGAGTTTTGCAGAGCTCACACTTGAAGTGCTTCACTCCCACTTTTGTTTTTTGTTTTTTTTTGCACCCCCCCCCCTCCACTACCCCCCACCCTACCCGTCTGTTTCTCTGTGTGCATTATTTGTCCACTGGGGCCACGCACACATACACACACACACACTCCACTTTCCTGCATCCATCTTCTGTCCTCCAAAGGGAGGCTTTTGAAAGGCTTGGGGGGGGGGGGGGGGGGGGCTGGCAGAAGCACTTGGATATGATGTCTCAATAAGTCTATTGGAAATTAGCGAAGAATTCGGAGAATAACTCGAGCGGCGAGGATCATTTCATGAACACACCAAAAGCCCTCCCTCACCCCCCGACTTTTCATGGACCACCTTTGAAACGAACGGCAAACTTTTGCCATTATGACTATTCCTTGAGACCCGTCAGCGTTCTCTAACAATCAAACTGGCCACCCCATTTTGCGCCGGTCGGTGTTCGGAAATTACCAAGCGGGCCGTGTGCGGGACTACGCCAATCCGTCCATTTTGTCACAAATAACAAATCGGCGTCTTTCGACGACGTCACGGCGGCATTGATGAGGTCGATCTGCTAGCTGTCTTTGGACAATTTCAAAGTGTGTTGACTTGCGGCTTCCTGCCCCCGCCCCCCCCTGAAGGGGAACGGCTTTTTTTTTTTTTAACTATTTGCATACATAAATGTGAACATTTGCAAGAAGAGGTGAATAAGTCTTTGGAGTGGTGTTTGTGTAAGGGTGGGGGCGGGGGGGTGCAAGGCTTGTATTGGGGCGTTTGAGGTGTGGGGGGGGGGTGTTTTGCATATTAAGGCTTTTTTAAAACGCAGGCGGGCAGGTGTCTGAGAGATACAGGAGCTGATTAGAGGCCAACGTGAGGTGGGGGGGGGGGGGGGGTGGACAAAAATGCCCAGCCATGCAAATTCCAACAGCACAGAAGAGACTCACAATGTTTGTGTGGGGCTTTTGTTTGTGCGCGTGGGCGTTGTTTGCGCGCATGTGTGTGTGTGTGTGTGTGCGTGCGACCACAAGTGTGGGAGCGTGGGCTTTTGTGTGGGACTCACGTGTGTGTTGTGTATGTGCAAGTTTTGTTCCGATTGTTCTGTCTTAAGTGTGTTGTGTGTGCGCGTGTGTGTGTGTGTGTGTTAGTCATAGAGGAAAACGTGGAGATGGTTGAGATGACTGCATGTGTGGATCAGGATGCCCCCAAGGCCCGTTTTTTCTTTTTTTTTTTCTGTGGATCTCTCCCCTTTCTCCTCCTCCTCTTCCTCCTCCTCCTCCTCCTCCTGTTCCTCCCCTACCTGCCTCCGCCACCACTTGAAACAGGAGCCTACGCACATTCGCCGCACACACACGCACCGAAGTTTCCGTTCGCTCGATTCCGCATCATCAAAGTTCCATCCACCTTGGTGGCGTCTTTGGAATGAATATGTCCTCTGTTTCGGCGACACACTCGTGCGCACACACACTCGTCCGTGGCCTTTCTTGTTTGATGCTAATCTGCGCTGTCACTGTGTTGGCCTCATACGCTCCCCCATCTTCCCTCCCAGCTCCTCTTTTGTGGCAATTGTTTCCTCTTTTCCTTTCATATTGCTCCCTCGCTCGCCCGATATCCCTTCTCTTTCTCTCTCTCTCTCCCTTCCTTCCTTCCGTCCGTGCGTCGCCGCTCTCCTTTCATTCTTTCATCCTCCTCTCGCATGTCTTCCCCCTGCCTCGCCTTCTCCTCCTATTAGGAAAGTTTTAATGGCATAATTGTCACATTCCTTCTGGCACAATGAACACTGGACGGTAATTAAAAGACTTTGCCATTAATTACCTACTTTCCCCTCTTTTCTCCTCCACCACCCTCCCCACCCCCCCAACTCTGCCGCGCCTCTCTTCTTGCCTTTCTTCTCCGCTTTCTCATTCACCGACGTCCGCCGCCATCAAAGTGCGACCCTCTGCCGGGAAAAAAAAAAAAAGCCTCGACTTTGAGCGGGCGGCGCTTTCATGTGAAGTGAAAACTCTCGCTTAGCATCCCTTTTTCTTTTTGTACCCCCCACCCACCCCCCTTTCCCTTCTGTCTGTTTGAACCCCCCCCCCCCAAATGACAACACTCATCATCTTTCATGAGACAGGAATGTGTGTGACCTGGTAATGGCTAGGAGGGGCTGCGAGGGGGTGCGGGGAGTCTGATAAAAAGACAGTTTTATGATGGCTCTGGGAAACTCTCAAATTTCCATCGGCCCTACCGAGCCAAGTTTCCTCAATCTCACGCACGCACACATGTACACACACAGGGCCATTTAAAAGAGGAAGTTACTGTGATCTCTTTGAGAGAGGACGATACCGGCGAAAGTGGTGACAGCACAGCCCAGTTTTGAGTTTCCCCCTCTTCCTCTTTCTTCCACCCGCGGACGTATTTTGGTTCAACTATTCCAGACCTGATGTTGACGTAAAAACAAAGCGCTCATCTTGTGCATCAACGGTTCCAATGAAACGTCCGCCTCTTTTAAATCTTTTCGTTTGAAGACTTTCTATCCAATAGATTGTCTTCTTTTTAGGAAATGAAAGCTTCGGGTGTCAGACTATCATCGGCAGGTTGGAACAGAGAGACTGGAGGAGTCACAGAAAAGTATCGACGTGAGTGGAAGGCATTTGAGAACAAATTCTCATTTGCAATGCCAATCTGGCAGCAGACAGCAAAGTTGAAAATAAAAGGTTCTAAAGCAGGGGTGTCAAACTCAAGGCCCGGGGGCCAGATCTGGCCCGCGACATCATTTTATGTGGCCCAGCCGAAAGAAAATCATGTGTGTCAACTTGGATGAAAAGAAAGTGTCGAATTGCCATCTGTAATAATGCGATGAAACATTTTTGTGGTTTCAGTCTCGTAATGGCCCACCGAGTGTAGACGTAACTCCAAAGTCGCCCGCGACAAAAATGAGTTAGACACCCCTGTTGTCTCAAGACTCTCAAAACAGGAATGGTGATCATGTACATTGTACAGTATTCCTTCGCTCACTTTTTCAGCAGTGACAATGAAATGAATTTATGATTCGTTGAAGACTTTTCCAGCCCTTTAGGGCAGAATATTGAAAGAATGGGACTGAAGAGGTAAAGAAAACTGCTAGAAGAGATAATTCAGGCGGGGTCTATCTTGTAGGGCCTGGTGAAATTTCACTCGCTAACCTTTTGTATTTTCCGTATGGAGACTCTAATCATCATCCTGACGTATCACATAATTGCCCCAGCAGTCAAATTTTTAATTTGTGGCTTTCTACAGGCCGCATAATGACGACATGACACGAAGGGCCATAATTTGGATCTCGAGTTGGACTTCCATGGACTACCACGGAGGATCTTCACATTTCCTTCGTTTTTTTTGGGGCAATTTGCTGCCCTCCTCTTCCACCTGCTGTCCCTCCATCCCCCCGTCTTCCCCTTCTCTCTCGGCCTCTCCATCCATTACGGGAGAGCCAAGAGCAGATGCTGTGTGTCCAACCGCCGTGCCCCGGTGCATTGTGCGCTTCACCTCTCCTTCCCCCTCCGTTCCTCCCTCTATCCTCCCTCTTCACGTCCCTCTCGGGGGCTCCATTTGTTCCGATGCCGGTTTTCCGCGCTCCCGCCATCCCCAGCCTTTCTTATTCGCTCTTTAAAGGAGCCGAGGTGGGGAGGGGGTGTTGTCGCCACATAAGGACACGGTCTGTGTGGAATAGTGGAGGGGGGTTAGGGGGGGGCGGCTTTGACCAAAGTCTGACCTCGGAGAATCGGAGGTGAAAAGGTGACAGTGGGTGGACAAGGAGACCGCAAGGGGTATCTGCGCAAATATAGTAGAGTCAGACATGGACTCACCGAGATGTGCTAACAGTTCGGACTCGCAGGGGTTGACCAGAGACAAGAAAAAAATATTTTTTTTCAAAATCTGATAAAACTTTGAGATGAATAAGATGGTGCTATAGATTTAAGTTCACAGCTGCCGAAAATAAACGCAATACAATATGCCGCTGGCACACACACTCCTGTATGTTGATGTACTTTACATGCACCGACTGTATCTCCTCTGGGCTTGAGAAAAGGTGCACGAAACGCGCTCCAACAAGATAGGAAAGACATCTTCCACTCACACTCAAAAAACATCTTTTGGAGGGCAGTTTGTCAAGTTCACAAAAATTACTTATGGAGTTTGTCTTTTTCAAGCTGCTAGCAAGATTTCAACGTAGCCTAAAACGAAGCAGTCGACTTTAATAAGTGCCGAAGTTCTGACTGTCCATTTTCTTCGTAACCCGTTGAGGGACAGCGGTCACTATATTTGACAGTTTACCATGTTATCAGGTTACAGGGTGGATGGAAGGGTTAAGGCCTCGAATTTTGGAAGAATTCATTTTTTATGGATTAAATTTTTTTTTTTGACAGTCCACAAGCAAGTCAGGTTACCGTCTTAAAAATAAAGCGATGACATTAGCATTAGGCATTAACTGCTATCGAATAAAGCAAAAGCATCACGCGGAAGCTGTATCTTCAGGCCTTTGAATTGTCCTGGCGACATGAGTTCAGCCAGGAAAAAAGAATAGCGAGGGGCATCATCTGCTTCTCGGTGAATGGCCGCGGGCTATTGAGAACCCCCCCCCCCCCCCCACACACTTGACGTCGCCTGACAGCTCTTTTCTTCACCATGTGGCGGTTCCCCATGTGTGTGTTGACTGAACTGAGCTTATTTGTGTCGAGAGGTCGGTGCGAGTAAGGCCGAATCGCTTAACGGTATTACCTGCTTCCGCACATTGCATTTGCCCAATTCGTGAGTGTCCCTCCTTCCATGTGCCCCCACCCCCAACCCGGTGTCCCCCACCTTCCTTCCTTCCTCCTTCTGTCCCTGGTCACCTTGCTCAGTGGCACAGCTGCTGATTATGTCATTATTCCTGGACCATTTTGGTCCCCCTCCCTCTGTGTGTGTGTGAGACTAATGAAGCGTGGTGTTGGGACCAATGCCAAAATGACCAGGGCGTGTATCAGAGGTGCAGATGTGTCCAAGTCGTACACCCCCTCCTTATACCCTCTGTCTGACTCCATGCATGATTCCCACTTTCTTTCCTCGTCAAACTCCAACCTGCACCCCAACGTCTTACTCCCCTTGCTCGCCATCATTTATCGTTTACTCCCCCCTTCTTCCTACCCGTCTATTCTTTCTCAAGCTCCCTTCTCCAGATGTCCTCTTCCCATCTTCCAGACTCCCTTGCTCCTTTCTTTCCCTTCCGCCTCCTGCTTGCTCCCTCTCCCTGACTTGCTGACCCTCAGAGCCGCCCTCCCCCACTCCATTACACGACTTGGTGACCCCCCAATTCATTGTGGTCGCTCTCCCCCCCCAGGGATTGAACTCTTAATTTCTGGGGTTCCTTTGCCGTTTCGAATTCAGTCCTTAATGCTTTCAAGCCTCATCAGCTCAACCACCGTTAAGCATATTCACAGCTTGCAAAGTGGCTTTTCTGCTTGTATAAAAGTGAGAAAAAGTCTGTTTTTAAAAAGACCAGCAGGTCCGCGGATGACCGAGATACGAGGTTTTGAGGCGCAATATCGAGACGCAAGAATACGTGGTCACACATCACAAGAAAGGCACACTCAGTTAACTGCCGTACTTAACCGTTTTTTATGAGATTCTGAATATCGTTTTTGACTTCCCAACTGTGTTAGCATAGAATACCGGTTGCAGTCATCATATAAATTCAGCTTACTTCACCAACAGAGGGGCAGAGCTCGATCGACTCGAGTGGTGTTCCACAATGCGCTGATACTCGGGTCAAAGATATTTCATTATACTCTTCCGACACATTTCCATCACGTGCTGCAAAGCAGAATTAGCACAGTAGAAAAGAAGAAAAAAAAACAGTTGAAAAGCAGTGGTGTTCCCCAAGGCTCAATCCCAGGCCCACTCTGGTTCAATGTCAAAATTACTGACGGATGGATAGACGGACAAGAATAAGAACTGTCAGACAGAAATGCAATCCACTAGTCCACGGTGCTGCCCGGTCGGACCAGTGGGGGTCTGAATTGAGGAGGAACGAGAAGGGAAAATGGGGACAGCAGTGCGACCGCTTCCTGTGTGTCTTTGACCCTGTGCCGCCATTGACTCGGTGAACTTCGGTGAGCGGCGAATGGGCCACCTCTGCTCAGTCTCACAAACGGGCAGGAGACACACACACACACATATGCGGACGCAGAAGCGCCTCAAGGGTTTCAGCATTCTCAAGGCTATCAGCGGACTGAGGGTGGCTGATGTTTGCTCAGCTTTAAGGCCCCTTTCCTGTCCCAGGGCTCACCGAAGACTTTCTGCTGAGGAGCTGAGGGGAATCTTAGCTGCAGACAATGTAGCATTTGAGGGCGGGTGAGGGTAAAAAACAAGGACTCTGCGCTGCAGTTGGACTCTTCATCCGTGGCCCGAGTCTTATCAGTGGTTGCGGACGAGCACAGCAAGGGGCAGAAAGACAGGGGACATGGGTTTTGTTTGTCCAAAGTGACAGTGTGGGCCAAGGACTTATCGAGGCCTTTGTAGATTATTGATCAAAACAGATATGGGAGGCAAAAGGGGACTATGTGTTCTTGTGCGTGAGAGAGAGAGAGTGTGCGAAGGTTCGGGAAGTTCTGCTTTGACTCAGTGCAACTGGCCTGTTCAACTTTCACTCCGACACAATAGCACAATAACATACAGCTATAAATTGGCCATTTGTCGCCGTTGATCGACCTTTGAAAACTAACTCCACGCGCCCTGTAATTGACTGCCGACCATTCCTAGATTTAGTTTACACCTAGGACTCCCCTTGCATTTAAAAAAGATCGATGTCTTTTTCAAAACTTGCCATCAAGACAAAGGTTGGCGACGAGAACAGCCAATTTAAAGAAAAACGAGAAGACCGAATGTTTCTGGTCGTTGAGCACGGGGCACCCCGACATATCGTGAATGCACAAAGTTGCAGTGCTCAATAAATCAGAAGTCATTACTCAACCAACTCTTACAGTATGCAAAGTACCAGAGTGAGATGAGGGAGAAGACCAGTCTCATGTCCCAAACTTGTATACAGAAAGATTGAGACTAATGTACTTATTGTATTTGTTTTGAAAACTTGAACTTCTTTTTTGTGGAATACTTAACGGGACCCAGACGCTAACCCTAGATACCCCACATCAATTAAGTTTCAGACCTCTGCTGTAGACCAAGACTTCCGATACTATAGTCTGCTGGTCTTCTGGTATTTGCTTCACCGTGGGGTTAACTAATAACGATTTCGCTCTAGCTCGGTCTTGGTCATGACATTGAACATGGATGTATGGCTTCAAAAAGTTCATAGCATTTTTAGCATGTTTCGAAATGTTTCCCCTCACAGCAGACCTACGTTACCAATACAAATGCTAAGTCACTGATCAGTCCCTCCAGAATTTACATACAGCGAAATAAAAAGCCATGGGAAGCGTGAGTATTCCCAGCCGGAGTTAGGGTTAGGAATTAACCTGGCCGGCCATCACCAGGGTCTGTGTCATGTCCCTGCATTTCATCCTTCAAGGCTATACAGTACACAAACACTCACGTATACCAGCACGGCCTTATCTTCCAGGGTCTTGTCTTGTTTGGCCAATGCTGTGCAAATAGAAGGTGCAATACATCTCCTGACAGTTCCCAAAAGCAAGGGGGAGAAACACGTTGAGCAAACAAACATCTAACCCTGAGTCACCAAAGAGAGAGGAGATTTCTCAGGCTATGCCGAAAGACAGTCACTCACACACACACACACACACGCCGTGTGTAACAGTAGCCCCAGCATGAAGGCTTTCAGGCCCCTGGCTCCCTTTCGAAACGTTTGTCTAAGCAGTCTTAAGACAGAGTGGCTGGAGTGAATAGCTCCCAGCAAGCCGTCCACAGGCTCCTATTGTCCGCCGTCATATTTTATTATCTCATCAAAAAGCAGGAAATCCGATTCCCTCTCTCTGAAAAAAAAGAGCTTATCCTTGTGTCTCAAAGCAACCTGTCACGAGAGAGAGGAGAGGAGGTCGTGGGGGGGGGGGAGCCGGTGAATGAGAGTGATTAACTGCCTGGTCGGAGAAGACCCCTCTTTTTCCTTTCATCTATCTTGCCCGCCATTCTTTTCCCTTGATTGGTATTTACCCAACATGGACCAGCTATAAAGATCCTCTCGAGTCGTATTGTTACGGTGTGGCCTACAACCATAGCTGGACCTGGCAATTGATCAGAAGGGACTACGGACTACATGCTATGGCCATAGATTACGGTGGACGGCATCAGTTGGTTAGTCTTAGTGCTTAAGTTTGGGGTGGTTCCCTGAACTTATTCACTCCCAAAGACGTTTTTAAACGTCTTTTCAGCATTGGTCTAGAATTGGGTGGTACTGAATTTAAAAGGGGACTGCTTCTGTGGACTTGTGGACAGGGGCATACAACATGAACTAGACTTGGCAATCAATTATTTTGGTCTGTCCGTGTTCTTTCTAGCCAAAGAAACTGCAGACTATAAGGCCTGTCCTCAGACAGAAACAGACAGCTTCAGATTGTCTCCAAAAAAACTGACTTTATTGCACTTTGTGGCTACAACAGCTTGTCAGTGGGGTTGGCGGACTGCTAATGTACCGCTTTTAAACTCTTGACAGAATGATACAGTACGGGAATCCCGTTTTGGTTCGAGAGAACAAACAATTGACCCAGGGGTCCGACAATTCATGGAGATTGTACCATGAGGGGTGGGGGGGGGGTGTATTTCTGTTGCGGTACTCCACTTGGCAGTGTACCTGCAAACGTACATGTTTCTTCGGGTCTGTAACCTGATAAGATAAAGTTTTCGATCCGACGAAAGGACCCTGAAGGTCCCCGCGGGACAGCGCTGTAGTGTAACTAAATTACTCTTTTATATGCATTGCCGGTTTGATTTTTATTTGAAGGCAACATATGGACAAGAAAAAGAAAATACTTTGTACTCTCAGTTATCTTGTTTGCCTTTTCGTCTCCTTCCCGCTTTGTGCATCTGTCCTTTAATTTTGGGCTCTGCTGAGAACTTGTTAAAAAGCCCTATGAAATATGTATGAAGGATTGTGTGCCACGCGATTGGCCCCATTTAGCGGACAGCAGAGCGAATGAAGCGGCCACACCGGATAATCCCCCACAATGCCTCTGGAACAAAAGCCCAACAGCTGACCCAAGAGAGAGTGAAGAAGGGGAAAGGGGAAGGGGGGGGGGGGGCTGCATGACGAGGGTTGCAAACAAACAGTTAAGACTCGACGTCCGGAGGCCCATGACTCCCTTACAAAGATTTTGTTTGAATTTTTGATTTTAGAATTGGACCGCATTGTGAAGTCTGTTGACACTCGCTGACCATTTTGAACCACTCTCACATAACAGCGCCCTGGAATTTTTTATTTTTTTTTTAATTGATATTGTTAATCATTTATGGGCTACTACAGCCCAGGCGCATGTCAGCTTTCCGCAAAAAGTAATTCTGAAGAGACACCAAATGGGAGGAAAAGAGATCCTGTCGCTCAGTCCCCGTCATGTCTTTTACAAAACCTGCCGCGGAGAGAAAGTCTGGTGACGAGATGGCCAATTTCAAGAAAAACGGGAGAGATTGAATGTTTTTCTTTTTTTGTCAAGCACGGGCAGGTAGACATTTCTTCAATGCACGGAGAAAGTTGTGGTGCTCAGGAAATCAGATGTCATTATTCAACTACATAAGATCAGGAGTATTTAAGGGGCAGAGAGATGAGAAAGAAGACCAGGTCACCAATCTTGTTCATGTTGTGAAGAACGCAAATTTTTTGGAATTGGTATTAATAAAGACTAGGAAGATTGGATTCATTATACTTTTCTTGTTGATGATTATTGTGAGAAAACGTAAATTGCTTGTCAACTAAAAGGACAAGACAATCCAATACACAATGAATACAAAGCGAGAACACAACAGGGAATATTTACGAGAACCAAAATATGAGCAAACGAGGCAAAAGCTATGAGGCAAAAATGTCAAGGAACATCTAAAAATAAAATCAAGCACTTGGACACAGTCGTGAGCAAGGCTAATAATCCGACAGACAGTTGTCTGTGAAGCAGAGCACATATAGGCAGCTCATAAGGAGGCCCGATTAGCGTCAGGTTGGGCTCTCCACTCCTGACAGACACTGGGAAAGAAAACGGGACAGGATCATGACAGGATCAAACCAGCGGCCCTTCTCATTAATCAGTACCCAAGAAATAGCTCTCTGTTTCAAAAAGGTCGGTGACCCTTGCAGTAGACATACTTTGAGTGATCGATGATTGGTGCCGTAACACTGTTGAAGCTTACACACATCACCAAAAAAAAAAAAAAAAACGGACACGAATAATTGTTTTGTCACATCGGTCCCTCTGTCCTCAGACTCTTCGCAGCCCCTCCATCCCTCGCCATCGTGACTACCGACCCCCACGCCGACACCTCCCTTCGTCAAGAGGATCTAAAATACCAATACCCTTTTCTCCTTGACATTGCATTCTCCTTGTAGTCAGCGTTTTACTGTCCTTTTATAGTCAAAACGTCAGGAGAAATTCCATGCGGCAATATTCTTAGTAATGCGGCACTCCTGGGCGCAGGGTCGTCGTCACCCAACGCCACCAAAACAAACTGTTATATTGGGATTTTTATACAGGGGAGGGGCGGGGGGGGCTTCTTATTCACAACTCACCCTTCACACTGATGCGTACACATTGTACACAGGCACAGGCTAACGGGCTTCGTAGCCTCCATTCATCACATGGAGAGGGGGTGGGGGGGGAGCAGATTGTCGTCCCATGTGTGTGATGTGCGAAAAGGCATGACTGCTTCAGTGTGTGAGTGGGGATGTGTGTGCGCGTGTTCCAATGGCCGCTAACCTTGCTGTGTCCTGACACTCCTGATGAGTATCTGCAGGACACTGGAGGAGCAGGGGGCACTGTAACGTATTCTGCTGTATTGAGTGCAGAGGTGGCAAAACTAGTCACATTCTGCGCTTAAGTCAAAATACAGATAATTGTGTTAAAAAATAAAATAAAATTGAAAAAAAAAGACTGGTAAAAGTAGCACAGATTCAACTCCGGTATCAAAATTAAATTACAAAAAAGTGAAATGTACTTCAGCACAAAAGGAAAAATGAATTTCTACTGTCAGTTATAGCAATTTTATAAACCCATTTAAACATAAAATACATTAGTGACTAGCATAGTTCTCATATCGAGAACAAAAATGAAGTTGCTGGTTGCTTTGTATTTCCACATTAGAGAATTTTTTTTTCCTTCAGTTTCATGTGCTCTTGTCATTTTAAGCTACCGACACAGCTAATAGGCACAATTGTTGACTATAATGATAATGAAGTAGTTGTACTTTGACAAATCCTACCGCGGCTTGTGTGTGTGTGCGTGTGTATGCGCTAAGCGAGGTGGGCCGTGAACAAAAATGAAGTTGCTGGTAATATGCTATTAAGCTAGCTAACAGCATTCAGGTTACAGTATGAAAACGCGTTCCCCTACTTTAAGTAAACCGAGGAATGCCCCCCCCACCAAATTTTTTTTTTTCAGCTAATGATGACTGAAAACGAACCTTATCTGTTTGTATTTCCACATTAGAGAAAGAGATTTTTTTTCCTTCAGTTTCATGTGCTCTTGTCATTTTAAGCTACCGACACAGCTAAAGGGTACAATTGTTGACTATAATGATAATGAAGTAGTTGTACTTTGACACATCATACCGCGGCTTGTGTGTGTGTGCTAAGTGAGGTGGGCCGGGGAGACAGTCAGCATTATCCGAGCAGGTGACCCCTGAAGGCTGCGTCGCCCTGACGCTCCGGTCGGGAGGAAGGAGACTGAGCCAAACCGCGGCCAGGCGGGTGTATGAGCGTGCAATATGTCGCCTCTATCGCCGTACAGGATGTGTCATCTCCTTGGCACAAGGAGGTGTGTGCGCTTGTGCGGGCGCATGTGACAGCGTGTTGGCTGGCAGGAAGGTGCCGCGGAGCCTTGCCAGGCGTGGTGTGGCTGAGCGCCGCTGTCAGGGACCGCTAAAGGGCCCCCGGCCGTGTCTCCCGGTTCCGAAAGCATTTTGTACTTCCTCTTTCGCCGGCACCTCTGTGACAGTTGCGCCTCTTGTCTTTTTTTGGTCACGGGTTGTGTGTGTTTCTTCTTTTGTTTTTTTAGAGAGAGAGACAAACAGTGACACCGGTAACGGGTTTGAAAGTGAGACATAACGTTATGTTGATATGTCAAAAGGCGAAGCGTCTTACAAGACTTACAGAACGGCTCACTTGCGATTTATTCAAGAGCACGAGAAGAATACAATGGCCTGGATGACGGCAAATATTCAAAAGTACGAGGGAAAAAATAGTGTAGTGCTAAGTTAATACAAGAAACGCGTGTTTGTAATGAAGACATTCAGAGTCAAACATTGAATCAGATCTTTTACGTGAGTCTTTTTTGACAAGTATCTGTACTTCTCCTTCAGTTCAGTGTGAGTCCACCTACAGGTTGTATTTTATTCTATTTATTTATATTTTTTTTACAGCGAGACATAAAGATGTCATGCTGCGGAGGGACGTGGGCGTTGTGAGAACATTTGCAAGAAGTAGCTGTTCTCAGGTGGAAGCTTCGACTCGCTTTTAAGGAAGTTGAGTCGGCAGGATGGAAGATTTATGGTTTTATCATACGCTAAGATCGGATCGGTGTAATTGTGCGGATAAAGCAGCAGTGACAAGGCCGCTTGCCAAACACAATAGCCAATGAGATCCAAGAGGTGGTTGGACCAGAAAATGAATTCAATTGAACTGAATTCAATTGAGCTGTATTTTATTTCTACAACGGCAAATCACATCAGCAGAACTCACGGCACTTTTTTGTTTTCCTGCCTACTCGTCGATTTAATGTGCCCCATCAAAAGTGCCGTTTCAGCCGGCCAAATTGCTACGGTGGTTCTTATGTCACTTTTGTCCAATATTCACTCTCTAATGAATCTAGAGAAGAAAATACAGTGAAACTCCTCTACAACGAAATCATGTTTGCAGCACGAAATTTTTCACAACAGGGGGTTTTCACTGTAGCAAATTTGATCTCAGTTGTACACGCACACACAAACGTAAGTGTACTCTTTATTTTTATTCCAATAGTGCATACAGTATGAGCATACACTTATTTGACACTTCATATAGTCGGTGTAGAAAGAAAAAAAGGGAAAGAAATTACGAAATTTACGATCAGCATTCACTTTTTCACTTACATCAATTTCTTGATTACTGTATTTTATTTTGCTTCCTCCGTCTTTCATTTTGATCACTTTTACCCTCTCTTCCAGCATCAGAGCTCTTCTTGTCTTAGCTGCTTTAAATCCAAAGGTCTGCTTTGTAGCCATTTTAGCAATGCAACGTTCTTGCTGCGTCTGAAACTAACACTAACAAATACTTCCTGGATTACTGTGCATGTGTAAACCAGTGTGGTGATTGCTGTTGCCGTTTCCGAACGAAGCAGTAGAGGTCGCTGTTGGATTAGACTTCGTTGTAGTGAATCTCGTCGCGAGGCAAGAGCAGAGAAAAAGATTTCATGGAACGCAACAGGGTTTGTTTTCGTTGTATGGGGGCAGGAGAGTGGGAATGGTGTTAATGCATGAAGATTTTTCACACTAGGGGGTATTTTCGCCCATGAAGGTTTTGTTGTAGAGGAGTTTCACTGTACGATAATTTCCTGTAAGACATGATCAAAAAAATCGATTCTTCAATTTTCAGCAGGCTATCCGAACACCAAATCTTGAATCGCTCCAGCCCGAGAAGACCCCCGTATTGAGCCGTGGCAATCTGTATGACTCGCAGGTCCCCGATCGCTTCCTGGAAGTGGCCGAGATCACGCTGCGGGAGTTTTTCAACGCCATCGTGGCGGGCAAAGACGTGGACCCTTCGTGGAAGAAGGCCATCTACAAAGTGATCTGCAAGCTGGACAGCGAGGTGCCCGACATCTTCAAGTCGCCCAACTGCCTCCAGGAGCTTCTACACGAGTAAAGCGATTCCATCTCCTTCCCTTTACCACTTCAACATTATTCACTTACGTTCGCCCCTCCCCCCTTTTTTTCCTTTTTTCTTTTATGAACGTATGAGTTATGAAGTAGCATTCCCGAATTTGAAGCCTCTGCGTCCGTTCCTAGCTCTTGTGTTGCGGTTGTTGTTGCTTTGTGTTTTTGGTGGGGGGTTTTGTTTTGGGGTTTTTTCTTGATGAACTGAAAATTGGAATCACTTTTTGGGCTGATTTTTGGGACCGTGTGTGATGAAGTAAACAGGCCGGGTTCCGTTGAGATTCCAAAATCGCGGTCCACTTGGGGGTCCTAATCCAATGAACTGACCCCCCCCCCGACCCCCCACCCCATAGACCGTGCTGCACAAAGGGAGTGAGGAGCTCGACTGGACGTAGTGGGGCAAGTCTGGGCTGGTTTCAAATACTGACCTTTATACTATTTGAAGTGTCCCCCCCCCCCCCCCGAGCAAGTAGGGCATTGTGTTTATCGGGTGTACATTATTATTATTATTATTATTATTATTATTGATTACATCTGTTGTGTATGATGATTTTATTATTTGTCACCACCGCTTGCTGAAGGTTGGCACTTGAAGATTTGTTTGTCCCCTCTTCAAAAAAAAAAAATCTAAATAATAATAAATTATTCCTATAAAGAGAATTGAAAAAGAGTTTAGATTGTGGAAGATTCTAATTTTATGTGGATCACTGAAAATGATTTGTTTGGAATTTTGGTTGTTGGGGATTTTAGTCCGGAGCGGTATATATTGATTTAATTTTTTTTTTTTTTTTTAACATTAATAAAGTTTCCTGCACTGGGCCAGTGAGACTGTGATGAAGCAGATTTTTTTTCACCCCCCGCCCCCCGGGCCACCTTTACATGGCTGAAATTGTATGGATCTTTCTGCTGGTTACTGTACACGAGTGCCGTTTTTTTTTTAAATACTAGCACTATTTTCCACCAAGAGGCGCAAAAGTATGCCTGCATTTTGTATGTAATTTTTGTTGTAAGACGGCATGATGATATGATCTCGATAGCAGCTGATACTTGAATATATGGTGAATAGTGAAGCACAGCGTTGCGGATACAATGGATAATTGAAGAGTCACAAAAAAAAAAATATTTAAAAAAATTAAAAGCAGGGTCATTAATGCCCCCCACCCCCCAATCCCACTGCGACGCTTACCTGCATTTATGTGATCCAGCTCCACTGGGGAAGGAACAATATGAGGTCGGAGGTGAGCGCGCTACCCCAGGGGTAGAGGCGGGCGATCTCGGCGACTACAAAGAGCGCAGACAAAAGGCTGGGCGCGAGAGACGATGCGCAACTCCAAAATCCTCCACTCCGGACCTCCGTCGCTGTTTCGGTCACTGCGGAATAGACGAGCAGATGATGTAGAACGAATGTGGTGAGGCCACAAACACTTTTTTATTTGTTTGCTTTTTTAAAGGATCTGCATCGTGAATATTTTCAGGATTCCGATTGGCTAGGGTGACCTGAAGTATCGCTTTGGTTTGGCAAGTGTTTGACAGCCTGCGTATGTTTTCGTTGGGATATATCACCCCCCCCCCCCAATTGCATTGACAGCAGCAGAGACTGACCATGACTCCGTTTGTGGTATGATGAAATGAAGATTTAAGAAAAAAAAAGCTGCATTTGTTTTTACCATTGTTTTTGGAGGTATAAGGGCACGGGAAACACAAAACAAAAAATATAATATGAGATTAGTTTAATAAAGCTCAATGCCGTCTTTCATTGATGGTTTTGGAACTTTATATTCAAACGGGATCACAAGTACGAATCCTCTTTTTCCTGCATTGGACACTGAGCATTTTCCAAAAGTGACTTTCTTCCAGTTTGAACGCCTTACGGTTCTGGGAAAGTGTTACCTGTCGCTTCGCCATTTTTTATTTCAGTTTTTACAATGCAGATCTATTTATTCTTTAGAAAACTACTCGTGTACGGACACGGCCCTTGGATGTTAACGTATGCCCGCAAGGTGTCACACACCTTGGCCACGCGGGCCCCCAGCGCGTCTGCAGAAATGACAAAAGATCAAAAGGGAGCAGGTTGCTTAACCTGCCGACTTTTTCGAGCCGGAACAAAAGGAGGCAGAGAAAGAACGTGAGCAACTCCCTTCATTCTCTCCCCAGACGGCGTTCTTCTTAAGATCGGCGGGCCTGAGAGAGTGAGTCGGACGTATTTCTCACTGAGCGATGGGCTCGGCCCGAAACGTCTCAAAGCAGCAGCCGAGGGCTGGAAAGTGCCACAAACAAAAGGAAAAAGGAAAGGATACTCTAGTGAATTTAGTTCCACGCCCTGGCGCTTCCTGGCGCCTCCTTTAAAAAGCCCTGAAGAGGTCCAGCCACGGGAAAAAAACGATTTTGCTTGAATTTTGTCGTGACATGATGAAATTACATATTTAGTCTTTTTTTTTCTTAAGTATTGTACAGTATAAATCTATGGGGAAATATACATATATATATATATATATATAAAATGTAGTGAAAATTAGTCGGGGACGTAAGTTGTTTTTCATAACGACTTTGTTTAATTCTCTGTTCCAGTTAAGTGAGTTACTTATAGATTAGGACTGATTAGTTGTCAATTTTCCCACTTGGTTTCTTTCTCCCTTTTTTATTTATTTATTTTGTTTTTTTTAGGGCTGGAGGGTGGGGAGATAAATAATGTAACAACGGAAAAATAAACTCGGAATCCCATTTTCAGAAGAAAATGTTTTGCAGCTGTAAATATTGTTTCAATTAAAAAAAACAAATGAAAAAGATAAAAAGAATAGATGTACAGTTTTTTTATTGGTCAATCAAATGGGGTCGAAAAACTTGGGGTGGTCAGACTTTCAGGAAAAAAAAAAGAAAGAAAGAGAGAAAGAGAGAAATTGTGTTCCATGCTTTTATTCGGGGGGAGGGGGGGCGGGTCAGTGCCCCTCAAGTTGCACCAGCATCCGTTGTTTTCAGTTGAAGCCGAGAGAAGCCCCGAAGACAGTAAGCAGGCTTTGTAGGGCGTCGAAAAACAACAACGGGGGCTGGTGGGGGGGGGGGGGGGGGTGTCAATACGCGGACCACCCGTGTCATGGGAGGGGGACACGTTTATACAGAAGAGGCTGATTTTATACCTTTTTTTTCCGTCTACCGGGTTCAAACAGGCGGGGAAAAGTTGTTGTGCTTTTGTGGAATTTTTTTCGGAGTGCTTTGCATTTTGCGTGTGTGTGCGTGCGTGCGCGAGTGCAAGAGAAAAGGCCGATTATGAGAACCTGTGAACCAGTTAGTGACACAATTCTCAACGTGCCGACCCCCCACCCCTCACCCCCAACCTCCCCCACCCCTGGGAGTTGCCATCCTGACATGTAAATGACTCTCATTAAGCGCTGGCGGCGACGTGCGTGCGTGCGTGCGTGCGTGCGTGCGTGCGTGCGTGCGTGCGTGTGTGCGTGCGTGCGTGTCGCCATCATTTCCTCTGATCCGTTTGCTGACCTGCTTGAAAAGGATTTTGGTCACCCCCCCACCCCACCTTTATGCTTTCACTAGTTAATCTTTTTATTATTATTATTATCATCATTACGATTATTATTATTACTCACATTTCTTTTGTAAATATCCATGAGGTGGACTTATAAAGTGAGAGCCTTTGTATAATTTAGCAACGTTCTGTAAATAGTGTTTTGTTGACGCTGTTTTTTTTTTGTATGACATGATGTTGATGATGATACCATTATTATTATTATTATTATTAGAGTGCAGTAATTGCATTTTTTAAGACACACAGGCTGTCAAATACAACTCATATTCCATTATGGCTGCTTTTTTGGGGGGGTGGGGGGTTATTTTTGTTCTTGGTGTGTATTTTGTCCTGCAGATTGTGTGTAATTTATTGGTTTAATTTATCCTAATTTATTCAATGTTGGTTTCTTTTTCAACCAGGGAAGGCTGGATTGCATCTCATTAAGTAGATCAAACTTTTTTTTTAAATTTAATCCTACCTAAAAGTGAATTTAAAATATATATATAAACATGGGAAGGGTCTTGGCAGCTAACTGGACATTTTCAAACAGTTTTTCACGGGGGCCAAAGATAGCCTCGGAAGCTCAAAATGAGTTTGAAGTCGTTTGGTGTTTTCTCCTGAGAATCTTCCCCCCCCCCCCCCCCCGGCCCCTTCCACACCCTTCGGAATTGCTTTGTCGCGGTCCAAACACAACCAGTAGTCAAATTGCCTTTCGTGCCTTCTTCACCCTCTCTGAACTGAATGTATGTGCAGTGTATATGCAAAGCTTGTGAAAAATGAGTTCAAAAAAAATGGAAATAAAAAGGAAAAAAACTGACATCCGGGTTTGGTGGTGAGGTTTTGTTTTTTTGGTTTTTTTCCCCTGAGATTTTATTTCATTTTCTCACTTGAAATTTTGCTCCGTGTTGGGAGCAATCGATTATTTTCCAATTCGTCAATGACGCAAAGCCACTCACTCGCGATCGCATTTCTGGCTGCGCCGTGAAAGACGGAGGCCACGTTGGACGAGATCAATTCATCATCATCATCATCATCATAACAAAGCATACGCGCGCACAAACACAGCAACACCGTCCGTCGATTAAAGCCAGAGAGCAATCAACAAAACAATCGTGACGGGTGTTTCTAATATTCTCTTGAAGCGAAACAAACCGGCTGAAAACCTCTTGTCACTTCACGAATTTCTAATTGGCTCTTTTTGCGAAATAAGGTGGCTAAAATCTTATGGATTTGTATTTTGTGACTTTTTAAGGTTGAATTCGGTAGCACAAGAAAGTGTATCCCAAAATATTTATCCTTTTTTCCCCAAATATTTTTTGCTCACGGTTCTCATTTGTTAGACATCTCCTATTTCTGTGCATCATTTACCCGTTTACTCATCATGACCTTATTGTACTTTCCACCACGTCGGCCCGCTTTTCCGTTCCTTTTCTTTCCTTTTGTTCTTGTCCGACCGCTTTTCAGTCTTTTTTTTTTTTTTTTTTTTTGCTTTGATGCTCATTTTTGGAGTTGCTTCTTTTGTGTGTCTTTGCTTCGCTCTTTGCTTTTGAGTCTTTTCTTTTTTTTTTTTGTTTCCTTTTCCCTCTTGTCCTCCACCTGCCTCCCCCTCCGCTTTTGCCTTCACCGGAGGCTAAAGCGGCTCCTTAGGTTGGGGCTGAGACAGCATCTTTGTACAACACCGACCGTCTGCTCTGTAATCAAATACCATCTGTCGCTACATCTGAAGACTCCCTCTCTTTGCCTTATACGCTCACGCCCGCGCACGCGCGGGGTAACGCGTTCACACGCACATACCACATCTGTGCTACCCACTCCTGGACAATGTGTGCACACTTGCACGGCTTTTATTACCCGTGGACTAACAATCATTCCACCTGATTCATTTCTTGGCCCCGCAGGGGAGGAAGTGGCCCGGAGTCACTTTCGCCGCTTCCTGTTTTGTTCCACCGCGGGGGCGGTTCAAAGGTCATTGTCTTCAGGTATCCGTGTTTGTTCTGTGACTGTGTGTCGTCAGCAAGACCTTGGCTGTTGTATCGGACGGGAGATAGCGGACTTTAGCTTCTCAGTCTTAGATCAACAGCCGACTATCTCAAAAGGCTACCAGCCTTTCCCAATGTTTGCCCAATGTTTGTCCCTGCTCCGGCACAGAAAACGTTGACACGGTCCCCAAGGTCCCCCCGCCACCGCTGACGCCAACCCCGCCTTCCCCGGCAGTCACTTATCACATGCTCAGGTTCAAGAACATTTTTCGATTCACCACAGAGTGCCCGCAACGTGTCTCAGGAGTACTTTTATGTAAAGCGTCACGATGCAGGACTAAAAGGAATACTGTGGTAGTACAGTGAAACTCCTCTACAACAAAATCATGTTTGCAGCAAGAAACTTTTCACAACGGGGGGTTTTTCACTGCAGCAAATTTGATCTCAGATGTCATTTTGATCACCTTTACCCTCTCTTCCAGCGTCAGAGCACTTCTTGTCTTAGCTGCTTGATATCCAAAGGTCCGTTTTGTAGCCATTTTAGCAATGCAACGTTCTTGCTAGGTCTGAACCTAACAATAACAAATACTTCCTGGACTACTGCGCATGTGTAAACCAGTGCGGTGGTTGCTGTTGCCGTTTCCGAACGAAGCAGTAGAGGTCGCTGTTGGATTAGACTTTGTTGTAGTGAATCTCGTCGGAGGCAAGAGCAGAGAAAAAGATTTCGTATAACGCAACAGGGGGGGTGGGGGGGTCGTTGTATGGGGGGCAGGAGAGTGGGAATGGTGTTAATGCGTGAAGATTTTTTCACAGTAGGGGGTATTTTCGCCCATGTCAGTTTCGTTGTAGAGGAGTTTCACTGTAGTTGTACTACCATCTCACAACAGGAAGACTATGAAGTACTTACTTCCAGGAAGTAAGCCTTTCCTTACAGTGGTACCACATAACCCCTATAAACCAAATCCCCACTCTAAAGATACCACCTCGCCCTACCTACCGCCCGAACCCTCACCCTTGGGGTGCCACCTGATACTAGGACTTGAAACCCAGAACCCTGACTTCTAAGGACCACCACACACCAAGCAACGAGGCCAAACATGCCAAACCTCCGTGGGCAAGTGAGCAGGGCTCTGCAACTAGTTTTAATGTGCGGCCAAACGTCGGTTGCTAGTTTTGCTGCCATTTGAAATGTTATGAGCAAATCGGTTTGTAACATCAGGGAATATTACAAATGGCACTGCCATATCACATGAGCTTTCACAACAAAAATGATGTCACCAGGTACAAAACAGTATACTGTATACCATCTAACATAATACAATTGTTTTGTTTTACAATAATACCGAACAATATTTGATTTGAAATGTACCCGCGGCTAAAGAGAGTGATTGTATCGCAAGTTGTGGGGCAGTTCGAATCCTGCCACCCAAACTTTGGTATACTATCCAAGGCCCTCAGTCTACGTTTACCACTTAACGCAAGGGATGCTGGGTAAAATTTTCACCCCAAATGAAACAACCAAATCCTAATCCAAGAGATATCTCCGAAATCACTGACCAAAACTCTAACCCAAAGGGTACCACGTAACAACTGGGGTCTCGAACTTGCTCAACACATCATGGTAATAAAGCGGTTCACAACCACGCATCGAAACGGTCCCCAGTTTGCTTCCAGGTGGGACACCAATATGTGGGGCCCAATTTCCCTCGCAAATAAAACACATCTTCATTTCCAGACGGTTTTCCTGACCAAGATGCTGACAGATGACCCGGATTCGGTCCCTTGGCACTACATTCTACCAACCCAGCGCTCCACAATAACGATTTAAAGACGGAAAAATTGTAAGTCCTTAATTGGTGGGGTATATATATCAAAAACAAACCAGATGGAGCGCTCCCGCACGTTTGCAATTAACATCCTGTTTGATATGGATGTCTAAGAAGCCGCTCTGGTGTTCCGCTGCGGAGCCACTGGCATTGTCTGGCTGGCAGCAGTGGACACCTAGTGGTCAACATGTGTATCTTAGCCCCAATGTCAGATTTTTTTGTGTCTCTTCTAGTCCCTCCCCGTTCATTTATCACCTTGTTCTTTCTTTTCGTGCACACTTCTGCGGTGAGTGCGTGTTTGGTTCGCGGAATCGAAAGATTCCAGCTGGACAGATTTCCCTCTCTCTCTCAGGGATGGAAGGCTCCGATGCAACTGGAGCCACGGTGGCTCAAGAGAGGAGCCTGGGAAAGGAGGAACAAAGGGGCCGTCCGTCTGCAGCCATCACCGCCTTTGCACCTCCTCTCTGCTCTCTTCTTCCATCCCTCGGTCCCCTTGCCTCTCTTCCATCTCCCCACTGGCCAGCGCCCCAAATTAAGACTTCAGACAAGAATTGGACTCGCTCAAAACAGGGAGCGAAAGAGGGCAAGAGAGAAAGCGAGAGAGACAGAGAGAGAAGGAAGTCCATAACAAGCCAAGAGGAGCAGCTCGACAAAGCCTCTGTTGTTGGATGGCAGGGCCCCTCTGTCGCTCGGCGAGGAACTGTCACTGTGTCAACTTGGATCTCTTGTTTGCCACACAAACAAACCAAAAAAAAAAGCCACTAATGAACACACACATACTTACACAAACAAGCAACATGATTGGGCACTTTCCCTGAATTTAAGCATGAAATGATACAACAGACCCAGAGCCTAAAAGTGAACCTAAATCATGTTGGGGAAAGGGGGGGTGATCACTGGCCTCGGGGGAAAACCACCTGCAACCCACTTGGATATTGTATATAAATAGTGTGTGTTTAAAACAGGCTGTGCATCTTGTCGCAAGAAACCTAAGATAGAAAGTGAAACTCGTTTTGGCTTCCGCTACACTAAAACCCGAGTCTAGTGGGTCCAAGACAGATGGCACTCGGGGCAAAGCTGGTCTGGGATTTGTGTCTCTCTTTCCACGGCTCCCTCCAGGACACTCTCGCTTTTAATAGCCATTATTGGCATTCTTTGCCTCTTCCATCGGCCCCCCGAATCAGAAATCACAGAGGCCCATTATATTTCCTATTGACCCATTTGGCAAGGTGTTTGGGGGGCATTGAGGACTGGATTAATTCGCAAGCAGTTCATAATCCCATAATTCGAATGTTTTAATTACTTTAGTTGAACAGAAGGCATTTGAGCAAAGGCTAATCTCGGAGACATAATGGGTGGACAAAAAACAAAAAAAGGGGAGACAGGAAGAGATTTGTCCTCCTCCTTCAGCCCCTTCACACACATACAAAGGCGAGCAGGCCGAGTATTAAAGTTTTACCACCTGTTATGCAGAACAGATTAAAGGAGTCGCACTCAAAGGAGGAGGTTGGGAACTGTGATCGGGCTCGGACGGGAATGCGTTTGGATGCAATTAACAGTCCAGATACAGTGGTACCTCTACTTACGAAATTTCTTAACTAGAACATTTTGTGAGTAGAGACGCGTTTCCCATGTAAATGCCCTAATCCGTTCATAGTGCATCCTCCCCGCCCCCCAAAAAAATCAACCGTCTGACTAAAATATGAACAGCACAACAAAAGGACATAATAATTTGGGATGAAAATTAGCAAAGAGCATCACTAAAAGAAAGGAGACACTCGCAAGTGCACGGCTTGAAATCAACCTCAGCAAATAATCATGAATATATTTTTACCGGCGACATATCCGCCCTCCGCGGATCTCTGCGACCCACAATTGTCACTGACATCACACCCTTCCTTGTCAATCAGGCGGTGGGACAAAGGCTGCTAAACCAAGGCAGATGACCTCATGCCTGGAGTCAACGAAAGGGGTCTTAACAGCGTTGCCTTTTGTGTCTGAGGCTGTTTTGTTTTTGTTTTTTTGCAGATGCCGCTAAGTGCGGAGAATCGCCTTGCCGTATCTCTTGGGGACTTTGCGGATGTGCGCGCCGGCCAGCCATTCGCGCACATCCGCAAACACTTGCGCCGACACACATCCCCTTGATCCGCGGCCTGGAGAGCGTTGAGTCAGGAGTGAGCCTTAAGACAAGGAGTGACAACCGGGACAGCTGCAGGGGCTGGAAGCCAGTCTTACAACCCCCCCCCCCCCCCTGCCCCCGCCCCCACGGGGCCTCCAGCCAGCCAAACAAGCCATTGTTTCTGGCTGGGGCTTGTGGTATTTCATTTGTCATGAAATGGATACAGATATGGGATGAGCGCAAGGCTCATTCTCCAAAAAAGACGCCGCTACCGCCGTGGCTGCGGCAGCCGGGCTCGCGCCACTAACTCCACTCATTCTAAACCTTCTCATCCTGCTCGCCCCAAGCACTCAGCTCTGAACTATGAATAAACCCGCCTTCTCCAAGGTGGGGTGGAAAAGGAGGGGTAGTGGGCATTGTTTTTCAAATGTGATGTGTGAAGAAAGAAGGGTGGGACACAATGTGAGGGAGGTTAGCTTTGTGCTATCAGTTGGGCTTTTTGTCATGCTTTAGGATCTTCACTGTCCCGGGTTCCTTAAAACTCATTCAGTACCAGCCCATTCTAGACCAAGTCTGAAAAGACGTTTAAAAACGTCTTTGGGAGTGAATGAGTTCGCGGACATCACGTAGATGGACCGTTTCCTGCTCACTGCAAATCAATCCCCCCCAGTTTGTGACAGCGTCTCCTCTCAGACGCATGACAACTGCCCCCGATCTTCTCACCTTGGCGCTAAGCTCCCCGCACATGTCGCGTCTCCGGAGGTTTTCATCGTGGGTTAACTGCAACGAGATACTTGAGGCTGGGCAAAAATAGCCAAGACACTAAGATGATCGTCGGCCCCCGGGCGGTAGATCATCCCTAATACCCCAAGTCCGAAAAGAGTTCACGGACATACAAACAATGCCCCGTTATCTCCATCAAGGGCATTCCTTGGCACAACAAAAGGACCACCCCCCCCTCCCATGTATTTTCCTTTCCTCCCCTCCCTCCTCATTCTCCAGCCAGTTCCATCAAAGAGCATTCCAGTTCCAGAGCCCCTTAAGCCCTTCACTCAGGGCTTGTCCATGGAACACGGCATGCAGACAGTCATCTTGAAGAATTGATTCACGCCAGTATCCAAAGCCTCAGAGGAGACGGCCTGCCAAGATACCCGACGCAGGCGCCACTCGTGAAGTCCAGGTACACGACAGCTGCTCGGTGATAAAGGCAACAAAAATGGGAGGCACTCGGAGGGGCGTGGGGGGGTTGGGGGGGGGCGAAAGATGCAAACCCTAGAGTGGTCACCTTGAGCCATTTGTTGCCACCGAGTGCCAGTCTTCGGGGATGACGAAGGTTTGATTTCAGCCATAGGGTGAGTTTGCTCGGTGGTGGGAGCCGTTAGCGGCTTCCCTGCCAAATTATCGATCAGAAGAGATCGTAAATCCATTCGTCCTTCCCCGAATTTGGGGTGAAGCTTCAGACAACCCTCAACTTGAAAAGCACCATCAGGGTACGATGGCCTTGGTGACAAGTGTGGACTGTAACTGAGTCAAAGGATGGATGGATAGCCCATAGCCCAAAATCCATCAAGTTCGTAAAACTGCAAGTAATCCTGAAATGTGATTCAGTGGTGACCAGTTCATGGTACACGTAGCCGCTCTCGCAAGAAAATCAATCAATGCATCTTTAGGGTACCTGTCAAACCCAAACTTGAGAACCAAGTCCTCTAATCCCACCTCAACGAAATCCGACATCACAAATGTTCTGAGTAATCCAGCAGGACAGAAAAACTGCTCTTCTGTCTCTTGAAAAGCACTGCCCAGTCACAGCCATTGACCGTGCGAAATGGGACACGGTAAATTTGACAACGCTGCGCTGTTTTCTTCCGAGGATGATCATCTGGTTAGCAGAATTGCTGCTGAAGGTCACGTCAAGGAAATGAAAGCCCCATCCGAGAAGTAACGCCGATGTTGGGATACTATGGATGGACGACACAAATCATCCGCAAAGGAGACAGGTTGGATATTGCTTCAACCTCAAGTGTTTCCATAAAGTCCAGTGAACCAAAGTCTTGGCAAGTGCTATCACGCTTCAAGAAGGTCATGAACCGCACGTACTCTGATTTATGATCATACAATCTCGCGCGTCATCTATCATAAATAAGCGATTGAATAAACACACTCGGGCTCGGGTTCGAAGTGCTTCTAGCCCTTGTTGTGCTATGATAAAGAGGATTTTGTGTGTGTGTGTGTGTGTGCAATTCCTTGTGGCTATCAGAGTAGAGCAAATGTAAACCTGAGATGAGAAAACCATTGAATAGAATGGCTTGGCATCACCCTTCTTCCTGTTAAATCGGAAAGGGCCGGGCAGAGACGAGAAAGAGAAGGAGGAGGAGGGGTGGGAATTTACCAAAGCAGCTCAGGAGGGCCCTCATTATGATATTAAACAAGATTTAATAAGTGAGAGTGATTTGATGAGGTGATTATCCTGACCCATTAATCAAGCAGGTTTCTGTCCGCGCCGTAATATGGCGCATCTTTCCCGCCTATACCAAAGCCTCTTTAGACGCTGAGCTCCTTACTGTGCTACCGCTGCTCCAGAAACAAAACACACACATACACACACAAAAAAAAAAGGCATATTACATCTCATCTCTCAAGCCTGCGGGTATTTTCATTGCTCACTCATCCCACCTCCTCCCCGCCGCCAGTCTGCTCTTGCGGTGCATCTGATAAATTGAACTCCTTAACATCTGGGTCAGAAAGGAAAGTCTCATCAGAAGGAGTTAAGAGTGATAACTGGCTGCGATAACGAGAAAGCATCTGTTGGCTTGCAGGCTTTTGGTTAGAGAATAGAAGGAAGTTGCGCGGACTCTACTGGGTATACTGTAGGGGAGCGGGAAGATGTTTGTGTGCGTGTGTGTGAGACACTGCAGACTAACATAATTCTACGGTCTTCGATAGAAATTAGCAATCAGCTAAATAATATCGACATGAATAGCCCCTAGCTAGATCTCGCTAACGTTTAGCCTCATGAATGCTAATGTTTTTCTTTTTTTCCATCCACCAAAAAGAGAAAATACTGTGTTAGCGCGCTAAAGGTGCTACTTCCTTCATGACTGTTTTCGTGTCCGCACTAAATACGAGCTTGGTTATTAAAAGGAAGTCTTGACACTTGGTGGTTGGAGCCCCGAGCCTTGATTTCCTTTTTACGCGCAATGAAAACTGAGCTAGGGGAAAGCGGAAGTGAAGTCAGGTGTTCTCTTGACCACGCAGATGTCTGAGCGAGGCGCTCGATGACCAGTGGAGGGCGTTTGTCGCTGTTACGGAGGCGTCACGTCGAAGCTCATTAAGACAAATAATGCCGTGAGGTCGGCATTGAAATGTTTTGATTGTATCAAGTATCATATGTAAATCTGCATCTTCATTTTGGATTCCTAATTGACTGATTGAAGCAAGCGCGTACGTAAAATGAAGGAGTAAAGAACACAGAGACAGACCGCCTCCCTAAAACATTTTAAAAGCTCAAGTGGAAGAAGATTACTTTAAAGCAGGGCCAGGGACTGAGCTTTGAGAGGGCGAACCGTCGGACAGTATTAATACAATAAGCACCGAAAAAAAATAATACAAGAATGTTTTTTTTTTTTTTTTTTTTTTTTTATATCAAACGTAATCCGGAGATACGAGGCCAAACCAACCTGGGGCATAATCCCAAGGAGAAGGTCAGGGACGCACTTGTACATGGACTCTCTTCCGCATCTCAAACTGGCTTTAAAATAATCAACGGATAATCTTCAAGAGGACATAGTCCCTTGTCCTGTGATGACTTCTGCTTTTCAGGTCAACTTTATTTATTATTTTTGAGCCTTGCTGCGAAAAGCGATCGGTGCAGGCTCTCCTTTAAAGATAAGGTGAGAAGCTCGGTCATCCGGAAGGAGTTCAGAGCCGAGCCGCTTCTCCACGTCAAGAGGAGCCAGATGAGGTGGTTTGGGCATCTGATTCAGATGTTTCCTGGACACCTCCCTGGTGAGGTGTTCCGGGCATGCCACACCAGCAGGAGGCCCCGGGGACGACCCAGGATACGCTGGAGAGACTATGTCGTCCATCTGGCCTGGGAACGCCTCGGGATCCCCCAAGAAGAGCTGGAAGAAGTGGCTCGGGAGAGGGAAGTCAGGGCTTGCCCCCATGAACCAACCCCTGATAAACAGTAGCGGATGGATGAATGGATGGATGGACAGGCGAGTCCCCACGATAAACCGGGTTTCGCTGTACATTGTAAAAAGGTACAATGTCGATCTACAGTTGGTTCTCTAAACTGTGAAGACGACATCTCAAGTGAAAAAGAGCATGTCCGGTTACTTGAAGAACAAGTGCAACATGAATATGGCCGCCGTCGACGCCGACCGTGAGACAACGTGGCCTTGGGAAGTAACTTTCTCCCTCTAGCTCCCGTGCTCCCTCCGTGTATCCATGCAGCATAATTTGAGTAAATGACAGCAGAACATCTGCTGTGCATAAGAGAGAGGCCAACACTTTAACATGCAGATGTCTCCCTCCATCTGCATTAATTCAATAATTACCGCAATGGAGGGAGGAGGGATGTGAGGGAAGCGAGAAATCTTTTTTATAGCTTAAGACAATGTTATCGGTGCCAGTTGGTATGGGGAGGGCAAAAGGGAGGTGTGTGTGCGTTTGTGTGTATCTGCTGTTGGACGTTTGTGAGAGGAGGGGTAGATGATTACACCATTTAGCCAGAGCAAGCTGTCACATCGGGGAGGATGGCACTAATTCCATTGTGCCCTTGGTGAGTCACGGACGGACTCCAAGTGACCAATGATGCCTCCACGCCACCACTTGGCCACGGGGCCTCCGAACCCGCTTCTCTCATTTATTTTTATTTTTTTGCTCATGTGGTGGATGACTAATGTGTGTGCCCGTGGGCGTGTGAGAGGTACGCTCGAGTACATGCGAAGCACTCTGCAGGCTGCATGAAACAAAAAAAGGGTTTGCAGCTAACACAGCCCCGAATTATTCTGAAGAAGGGGAACTTATGACAACCCGAAACTAGCATAGCAGACTTTTTTTATTTTTAAGCGGTGTCAATTTTGGGACATTGTTGAAGTTTCTGGAGGAACGGGCAAATCTGCATATCCTCTGCTTTTGTCTCTCTAAGTCAGGGGTGTCAAACTCATTTTAGTGGCGGGCCAATTTGGAGTTGCGTCTTCCCTCGGAGGGCCGTTATGACAGTGAAACCACAAATGATCACTTGTACACAACAAATGAATATATTACTAGTTTTGAAATCAGCCAAGTCAATTATAATAGTTTGTTCAATTATTGTTCAAATGAGTGTAAACAGGGTAACAAAATTATTGCAAAATCTCAACGTTATTTATGACACATGACAATTTGACATAAGATTTTAGCAAGTTGACAATCATGATTTGCTTTCACGGGCCAATTAAATTGACCTGGCGGGCCACATCTGGCCCCCGGGCCTTGAGTTTGACACCTGTGCTCGAAATGGTCCGGGAGTGCCCATGCAGACCCCTTTGGGAGCTGTAGCAACGTAGCTCAGAAACTGCGAACCAGCAGCCTACCAATGGTGTTTTTATTTAATTCATGTTTTTGGACATCATATTTAATGCTTTTGAATAGCAGTTTTGTATGTCGGTGGGTACCCCCCCCCCAAAAATTGGTCTCATGGACACCTCCCTGAATCATTTTCAATGGCGTGACAACCAGCACTTTGAGGACCCCAAATCGGCATCAGACCCTGTTCTGAGATTGATTTAGTCCATTTTTCAGTATCACGGGTGCTCTTAAAATGGCCGTAAAGCCTTCCAATTACACAACCGAGGAATTGTGGTCACCCAAAAATGAATTCAAGTCCAGTGCTGCCATGGGCCCAAATAATTCCAAATGGCTCAAGAACCTTCCTAATGCAAACCAGGTACACTGCAACAAAGTGATAATTGTATTGGATCGCATTTTTTTAACGGTCAGTTTTTATTATTATTATAATCGAGTCCCTGCCACATAAAGGGTAAAAACATCCAGTCTTGTATATTAAAAATACATATATTGTGCATAAATATACCGCGTTAACGGATTATAGGAAATTAGCCCGTTGTCTATCAAATAGCATACCAGCACATCAGCGACCTCTGAAAAAAAGTCACACTAAAACGACAATAAATAAATAAATAAATAAATAAAAAAGAAGAAGAATCAGCATCACCGCCGATATAAAGTCAGACTCACAAATAAACAAGCCGACATCCATCCACAAGCAAATCGCCACGTGCTCGCACGGAACCGACTCTTACGCGCCGTCTAAACATAGGGGGGACGACAAAGGAAAATATTTGTATACTTGGCAGGCCAACTTCCTTTGATTGCAGGAGTGCTGCTGCTGTAGGAAACAATGCACGGGCACTATTAATACACCAAGGAGAAAGCGAATTCCTCTTGGACGACGGCTCAAAGGAGCCGGGGCTATTTGCAGACGTACTGACTGATTGAATGTCTCACCAGTTAACTCAACTGGCCGCGTCTTGTCTTACGCGTGTGTTTTCTTGTCTCCCAGCAGTGCTGACAAAAACGACGTAAGGCATCACTCCGGTGAAACTTGACCGGTTAAACAGGCCTTGTGTATTATTAACCCTTTCATGCGCCCCCCGATGACGTGATAAGCTGTCCACTGTAGTAACCGCTGTCCCTCAAAGGGTTAACTAAGGTAACTCCTATACTGTGGTACCTCTACTTACAAAATTAATTGGTTTTGGAAGAAATGTCTTAACTAGAAATTCTTCTGAGACGCGTTTTCCATGTAAATGCCCTAATTCGTTCCGAGCCACCCCCAAAATTCAGATAAATGTTTCCTAAAGCATAAAAAGGCATCAATATATGTAACAAATACATGTTACAATTACATTACTGCACAATAAATCTGAGTTGTGCAACGTGTAAAAAAAAAAATAATAATAATAATAGAGGAAAGTATCAAAAATGATGGTCATTTAACTTTTAACTGCGTCCTCATCATTTTTTTTTGCCCTCTTTAGTTCGTGTTCTCTCTCAGAAGTGGTTTTTGCCTGGCGTTTTGTCAAGAACTGATCCGAGGATGTTTGCTTTTGTCGGCTTTTAACCATCCTCCGAAAATGTCCAAGGCAAACATCAGCATTGTGAGCTATCACCCGACTGGTGAACACTTTTTCTGGTTTACGTAAAACTATCGGAACGCCTCATGGCTCGAGAGGCGAATGACGAGGACGCTGTATCGAAACATATCTATCTATTTATCGATCTACACACGGTAGAGGTCCCTCTGAGCCAATGGGGTGCCAGGAAAATGCTAGGTAATAGCCAATGGCAGAGCAGCGTTCGGGAAACTCGAAGTTGCGAGTAGCCGACCAAACTGAATTTTTACCATTAGTATTTCTTTTGCAACAAGAAGCAATATTTTCCTGTTGAGGCGTTTCGTAACTTGAAAATTTCGTATGAAGAGACGCTCGTAAGTAGAGGTACCACTGTACTGTATATGAGAGTTAGAATTAACGCCTGGTACACACTTACGGATTTTTCAAATCTTAAAAGATTTTTTTATTAATATGCGACAGAACCCACACAGAGAGACAATAATGTAGTTAACAGTTTTTGGTTGTATTCTCTGATAATCTCAACACAGCAAACGACACATAAAGATTCCGTTCCAAGGCGCGATCTCAAAAACGCAAAGTCGAGCAGAGACTTCCAAGTATGCGCCGATGGTTGTTGCCGAATGTATCCGAAGAAGATCAAAGGTCGCAGTCCACGAGGTCAAATAGCGCGAAAGTGGTCAGCTTTCCCCACACACATGAATATTTTTTATTGTAAATATTGACCACATCTGATATTTAAAACTGTCTGCCTGACCCGTTTGGGACCCTACGATTGGGACTTTTGTTATCCTGACTCGAGTCAAGTCGGATGACTCGAGTCCGCCCCCCCATCTCTGATGATTGACTATGCTTTTCTATAGTGGACGCTTAAAGAGCATCAAATCCCCTTTCGCTAGACCAGCTTTCATTAGCATAGCTAACAAACTCCCTAAAAGAGCGAGAGTGGATGGAGAGAACAATCGGGGTCTGTAATGAGGCAGGGGGGGTGTGAAGAAGAGGGGCTATTGTTCTGGTCTTATTTAGACTTTGGTGTCACCTCGCAACTGTTGTCACTTCTAAGTTTAGCTGAAGAGGGCAGCGCCAAGGAGGAGGAGGAGGAAGAGGAATGGAGGAGGGGATGGCGAGGTTGAAATGGATGCAAATGGAAGACGGAAAGAATGCAGATGGAGATGATGTGGAAGGCAGCCACTCGTGGGGAAGAGGGGGAAAAAATGATGACTTCACTCACCCCCCGACATGCTCCCAAAAGACCAACTGTGAAGTCTGAAGGGATTTAGCGGTAAGTGTTGCTACTATTTCATAAAAGGCACTGGCAGACATCAGACAGCAATCGGTGGAATGAATAAACTGATTTTAGAGGGACTTGCGTCTTCGGGGTAGGTTCTACATTAGCCGCAAAGCTCCTCTAACCCACACGCCTCGACAAACAACCTTGAATTTCCTCAAAATCGACACATTCATAAGTGGATGATGTTCATTTTTTTTACAGCCATCCAAACAACCCCGACAATCCAGTCCAGAGGGGTAGTAAAGTACACTTCAATCACAGAACCAAAGGAGTCCAAAGACGCAATCGGACAGGACCGAAGAAGACAAGGGGAGTACCGACAGATTAGCCCAGCTGTCTGCTCATAAAGCGGCGAGGGCTGAAGGCGCTAAACCCTGCAGTGAAAGCACAGCTTAAGCGGGAGGGGGTGAGGGTGAGGGGGTGGCGCCGGCCAGCGGACCCCGATCGGCACTACGGTGGCCTACAACACGGGGCCCGAGCCAAAGCAAAGACACATGGATAAACAGAAGAGATGAGGGCTTTTCGGCCGGGTTAAGACAGCCGGCGTCAACCTCCCCTCGTGGAGACGCGGGGGCTAGACTTGAGGCTCGCCACTCGAGATAAGGGCGGGATGAACATTGTCTCGGTCCAGTAAGAAAGTGGATTTAGTGTCCATCCCTAAATTGGGACAATTCTTGGCACGCGGTACCTTTTGAACCAGTCTTGGCTACCTACCCCCTATCACACAAACACGTGTCCATCACCGGAAACGTGCCCCGCCGGTGACCCCTAGTTAGCGCGGCCCGCTGCCAGCGGCATGCGATGACAAGGTCAGGAATACGAGGTGACGAGGGCCTCGGTTCACTCCGACCGCAAGGCCAAGAGCGGCAAAGGGTCTTTAACCACGCTGGATTTCACACACAGCGCGCATGGGCGACCTCCCGGCAGTGAGGCATTAGCAGCTGCTGCTTTATGAGCTTCCCAATGTGACAATGCCCCCGCGTATCCATCAAGGGTGCGCCCGTAAATTATACTCACCGTGTCTTTGAGGGGTGTAAAAAAAACAGAGCGCTTACCATTGCCGGGGAAGCGGATCATTTATAAAACACCAAACAGATCGGCGTTGCTATCCAAATACACCATGTAATATCACTTTGACACGAGCATAAACAGAAAGGTTTAAAGTACAGTACCGTGCGGAGTCTCTTCATGTCTATTATTGGGTTGTGATGATGGAATTGACTTTCTAATTTTAAGTCTAAGTTTAGTGTAAGGCGGGGCTGCAAAACTTTTTTTTGACAGATGAGATACTTTTCAAGCCAGTCAACCTCCCGCGATCGACCAATTACCGCAAGTGCACGCTTACACGCACCCACACTCGCAGCCGTGCGCAAACTTGCATAATCACGCACACACAAAATGGTCATGATGAGCAGCAGCCATAACAGTCCCTGAACATGAACGACACAGTAGATACCATAGTTTGTATTAAGGAAATCAGTGCCTACCTTAGTAAAGACGCGACATGGAGGCATGAGACGAACTTTCGCAGTGTACGGTGCAGAAATTATGTACGTCCGTGTACCGTTTTAAAATGCTTCTCCTGATTCCATTCTTTGCCGGTGCCATCGGTGAATTGTACATAAAACAAACTTTAATTGAGAGTAATAATAAAAATAATGAAAAAATATATTGAGGAACATGTCTAATCGCAACCTGCAATTAAAGACAGCTGAGCGCGAACAACTTCTGGGGATGCGGATGACGCACTGCCGTAGGTTTGAGGTGACCTGCTATTTTTTTTTGTGTGTGTGAAAATGAAACTGATAGGATGCTTAGGTTTCAGTGTACACTAACATAAAAATATGTCAGATTAATGACACTTACAGAGACGCATAAATCTTTTTTTTTTTTTTTTTACATTTCCATTTCCACCTCTCGCGATCATTTGGGACCAGTGCGCGAGCTACTGGTCGATCGCGATCGACTGGCTTTACCCACGCCCCCTGGTGTCAGGTCAAATCAAATTAGGGCCTCTCTGACGCTGATTTTGTTCAGGTGGAATTGCCTGAAAGTGACGCAACTCCAAAAATGTAAACTATCGAATAATGAAGAAAGAAAAAAAAATTAAAAACAGGTCATGCCTTGTGTATCTATTTAATATCTCTGCTCCCGTCTCTTATTCTGTTTTCCATAACAGGTTTTTCCTTGGGAACTAAATCTACTTTAGGATTTATTGTTTCTTATCATTCCTCATCATTGGAAATTATAATCCTTTCACCTAATCCTCTCTCTCTTCCCTCCCTCTTTTTTTCAGATCATATTCATCAAGATCATCCTGTGTGCGGCAAAGCAAGAACCCAGCACGCCAACCAAGGTCTAAAGAGATCGGCTTGGGCTCTCGGGAAACAAGGGGGTTTCTTCCAAATCAAATCAGCTCCTCTGATGTAATCAAGACGAGACGCCAAAGACGAGCGAGTAATCTGCTGGGGGGACATGCCTCCCTTTGCTTGGACATTATTAAAAAATGAGGAGGAACAACATCTTTAGATTGGAAGAATGGGAAAATGAAATTATAATAAAATCTGGGAGTGCGGGGAACTGGGGCAAGGTTGGATAAAGGGTTCAGATGCACGTCAAGGACAACTTTTCGCACTGTTGTTGAGGAGTACAGTACATATAATGTAAAAAAAAAAAAGGGTTAACTCAAAATTTACGGGCGGCAAACTTTGGTCAAATTTATAAATTGGGTTATTCTACAAAATATTTTTGCAAATGTGAAAATTGTCTTTCCTTGTATTTTCAACAAAAACAAAAAAATACAACTTACAGAACTAATTATTCATTCTGTTATCCCCACCTGAAAGATATCAGCAAAAATGACTCAGCACATTGTTTTGGAGAAAACAGCTTGCTTGCTTTGTTGTACTAAACTAACAGTGTTGCCACAAATGTCAATAATTTATATTTTAAAGTTGTTCTAACTTAAATGACTGTTTAGGCCCCAAAAACTGCAAGCTTTTTCACCCAATGAGCACTGTAAAAAAAAAAAAAACCACACAATTTACCTGCATGTATTGTGTTTTCATGGATGTTTATTAACTAGTTTATACAATTTAAAAAGGGAGATTTAAATATTATTTTGAAGGTAATCAAAATTATGCACCAATATGTAAAGGTGTAGTTATTTTTTAAAATGTACTTCAAACACTTGCCCACAAGAGGGCTCTCTCCGGTTTCTCTTGAATCGATAGGATGCCGAATGTGGTCATGTTTCTCCCCAACTGAATTTTATTTCATTTTCATTCCACATTTTTTTTCACCCACTTATACTATACTCTATATTTTTGTTTTATTTTCACATTTTCGAATTGAGCAATTACTTTTATTGGTTATTTTGCTGGTCTATTTAATTGATTCTTTCTGCCAGTTCATTTGCTGTTTTCGTTTCAAAGAAATGTTTATGCTGATAATTTCATTTGGTTTCAGTTCAACTGAGTTGTTTTTGTTTTCATTTATTGTTCTCTACCACGTATTCGTATTTTATCATCTTAAACAGTGTATTTATAATTGACAGATTCACCACCAGGTGGCATTCGTCGCCTATAAACATTCATTATTCAAGCCGTTTATTTATCTATCTTAACGCAATAGTCCTCGCTGGACTTCATGAGGCATGCTTTCGAAAGGAAATTAGATTTAAATTGTAAAAAATGATTTTTTTTTTATTTGTAATTCACTATATTTTGACCTTCATTTTTTAAATTAGTACACAATAAGGAATAAACATTTGGAATAGTGACAAAACTGTATATACTATTTCTACTAATAGTATTCTCCTATAATTTAATCTGATTTTCATTGTTTTAATTGGATGTAGTACAGACGTTCGGCACAGAGGGCGCTGTTTCACTCGTTTGATCCCTATCAAGTGGATTAAAAACACGATGACGATTCAATTGGTTGTACCGTAAGCATTCTTATTTATAATGTCACAACTCACCCAAAAAGTTATTATAAACATATCTTTCCAGCCATTTCCCCTTAAATGAAGTGAGTGTTACAAATTTTGTGTGGGGGTACGGACGGGGGCCCAAGCAGAAGGAGGTCTCCAAATCTTTTAATAGTAACGTAGGTTCCGCCCACTTGACCGTTATGATGGTCTTCTTCATCTCCATTGAAGCAGGAGGACCAAGAGGAAGAAGTGGAATACTTGTCAGGATGACTGCCGACGGCATAGAGAGGTTTCAAAGCCCGGACAAGGGGCGAGGCCTACGGGTAACCAGAGCCTTCCACGTCGGGGAGATTCTCTTCTCCTGCCCGCCATACAGCTATGTCCTCTCGGCCCAAGAAAGGGGGGCCTACTGCGAGTTCTGCTTCAACAGGTACACATGGATCTCTCTCTCTCTCTCTCTCTCTCTCTCTCACCCCCCTCCCTCTGGGACCCTCATGGCAAAAGCTATTCATTTTAGTTGTCTCATGCCATGCATACAGCATATGAGTCCAATTTTATATTGTATTGGTGTTGAAATCAAATTTTTTTCAATGTACTAATTATTCAAACTGATTATTTGTTTATTGTATTGGTGTGCTGGTGGTTTAAAATACTTTAGATATAGTCCCATTGTTGTACGATATTTGTTTTTTTTTTATTGTTTAATGAGTCATTTGAGATGATTTTAATTGGTTTTGTTGACTTCAATATTTTTTTATTTATTGAATATATATAAAACTAGCATAACTTCATATTTTCCATTTAATTTGTGTGATTTTGCTTTGGTTTTTAGATTTTTTTGTATTGAATGAATGCACATGATATGAACTTTCTTTGCTTTTAAACTTGATGTAATTGCTTCATTTAAATGTATTTCTGAACATTTTTCTTTTGAATTATTCTTAAACTGTTGCTCAACTTTGAATCGGTATATTCATTCGGCACTTCTTAATGTCATTTAATCATTGCTAATTCATTTGTTTTATTTATTTTGATTATTTGAGTTATTTTAGGCAACAACGCAACACTGTAGTCCATCTTTGTAAAGACGGCGCCACAATATTCGCGATCGTCAGTGTCAGTGCACCACAAGGACAGCTGTTTCAAATATTTGGCTAATCTTATTTAGCCACATGCTAGCAAAATCCCCTTTGGGCTAATGTCATCAAAATGTGCACACCTCCGTACTTCATTTTCTATTCCCGCGGTCCCAGCTGTCACGTTTGGGTGCCGACGGCTCATACCGACAGCAAAGGAAGACTTGGGATGCGTATCCTCCTAAGTGTCAATTCATTAGGTGGGATTGAAGCGCAGCTGGCGTCCTCCAAGCTTACAGCGTCTTGGATTTGCACTGTCATATTTCTTTTTGGCCGACTTTACGCTTTCGGGCATCTGGCCCTCCATAAGGTCAACACTATTAATACTGCGGAATGTTTTCAAGCCGGCTGTTGCTATCAGTTGCCACTGCTACTTCTCGTCACTGAGTAATTGAGGAAGTGGGGGATGGGACGTAAAAATGTCCACATCAGATATACGATTAGATTCAAATAGGTTAGCGAACTCAAGTGCAAAATCCATCCATCCATCCATTTTCCGAACTGCTTTATCCTCACAAGGGTGAGTGTGATGGAGCCCATCCCAGCCGTTTTAGGCAGTAGGCGGGGGACACCTTGAACCGCTTGCCAGCCAATCGCAGGGCATACACAGACGAACAACCATCCGCGCTGAATGTTCACTCAGCCTGCCACGCATGTTTTGGGAATGTGGGAAGAAACCAAAGTACCCAGAGAAAACCCACGCAGGCCCGGGGAGAACATGCAAACTCCACACAGGGAGGCCAGAGCCGGGATCGAACCCACAACCTCTGCACTGTGAGGTCGACGGGCTCCCCACTTGTCCACCGGGCCATCCAAACGCAAAATATCTTCTCAATATGTTCGATGCTCACGAGTCTAATCATGGGATTTTGATCACTACATTTATCTTCGCCGACAGACAATTTATCCGCAGCCAACTTTGCCATAATTGTTGTCCGAGTGCCTTCGGGCTCACATTCCAAACCTCACTGCTCACCTGCTCTCTGGGTTTGGTCATGTGACGTTCGCAATACGAGCCTGAAGGCATTTTGACGTCAATTTCAGTCGACAGCAGAGGGTGCTACAGGACATTAAAATTCAGTTTTGGTTAAAATCTGTAAAAGCCCGTAAGAGGTAGTAAGTGATAGTATCGCTGTAGAGGAGAATTGATTTTGACAATTTTATGGATACGATTTTTAGGAAGGAGAGCCTGGCGAGATGTGGCAAATGCAAGAAAGCCTACTACTGCAATGTCACGTGTCAGGTAAGGAACAAAAATCCTGTGGTCACTATGCATGTTTGCTTCAGGTTTCAAATTAAAGTGTTGCCTTGAGATACAAGCGACCGTGATACAAGCGATTTCGAGATACAAGCCGTGTTTGAACCGATTTGTTTTTTTTTTGCAAGCCGCGTTTTTACCAGTCTTTTGCTTTGACTTGCAAACCAAAATCTGAGATGTGAACTTAATTCACAACAAATACCAGTTTGCCAGAGAATTAACAATTTTTCCTCCCCAGAAACGTTTACTCTTAAACTAAACATAAAACTAAGAGAATGACATTGTGTATTAAAAACCAGAGAATTTTTTCTTCTATTAGTTTTGTGCTAATGCCACCCACCCCACCAACAACAAAAAAAAAAGAATTACCGTTCCTAATTTGAGTTTTGGTGCTGCGAGCGCAGAAGGGCGACTGGGCGGTGCACAAGCTGGAATGCTCGGCGATGGTGGCCTTCGGGGAGAAATGGTGCCCGTCGGAAAGCAGTCGCCTGGTGGCCCGAATCCTGGCCACAAAGGTGAGGAAGGAAGCCAGCCCGGCCGGGTTCCAAGCTCCCGCTCGTGTTTGAGCTGAAACGATGTCACGTGCGTCCCTGCAGAAAACACAGAAAGAAAGAAGTGCGTCCGAGAAGATTTTACTCGTTGCAGACATGCAGTCACGTGAGTCTGACGCTGCACAATACAAGACAAGTCTGCTTCAAACGTCCATTTTCATACCCTTGGCTATGAAAACCCCCCAACTCAACCTCATTTGTAATCCAAATTTAAACATTTGAATTCTTATCTTGAAACCCTAATCTGAAACCCAAACCAAATCTTGAAACCCTAAACCAGGTTGAAAACAAAAAAACAAACAAAACCTTACACCCCCCAAAAATGAACCCCACCCCCACAATAGCTCTATATTAGCTTGAAACCCAAACAAATGGGTTAAGATCCCACTCTCGAACCTTAACATCGATGTGACCCCTGTCTCGAAACCTTAATTGCGTTGAATTGAAGTGAATTTGATGATGTAACATGGCATCAGATAGATGGGTCAGCGGTTGCTCTTCAACTTGGGCGTCTTCCTGTCGTAGACGTGGAGGATGTGGACAACGAGAAACGAGACAACATCCAGGCGGACGCAGCTGGCCTACATCGCTTTTACTCCAAACATATGGAATTTCCCGACTCCAAAGAACTGCTTTCGCTATTCTCACAGGTAAAAACATAAAAAAAAATAAAAATTAATAAAAATAGAGCCCATGATGCTTTTATGCATTCGGGTCGTGGTTTTTTTTTCTTTTTATTGGATTGGATTGGATTAAACTTTATTGTCAAATGTACTGTATGTGAAACATACAGCACAGATGAAATTTCTTCCCTTATCCACAGGTATCCTGTAATGGCTTCACTATCGAAGACGAAGAACTGTCCCACATAGGCACCGCAGTCTACCCAGAGTAAGACGAAAGTTAGTCGAACTAAGTATTTCATGCTAAGCTAATTAGCATACCGTTAGCCACAATTTTTTTTGTTTTGTTTTTTTACAACATGGACCTTCCAGTTCAAAGGAGCATTCTAGTGTGCTTTTTTTCATCGGAAGTTGGTCCGACTTCCCATGTTCCTCGAATGCAGATAACAGATGAAGATAATAGGAGTGGACTATGTTTCAAATGATAGTAAAAGTGAAATGCTGGGTTTGTTTGTTTGTTTGTTAGCTTGCAGGCTACTTCAGTAAGTTAGCGTACACGCTGAATGAGGTGACTGTTGAAAATGAATCAGTGGACCAACATAGGATGAGTTAACATAAAATAATGAGGGGGGGGGGGTTCTGTTGGGGGCAGGGTGGCAGAATATGAAATGGGAAAAAAAAAAAAAAAGAAAACAAAAGAGTAGCCTGTGTTGTCATGTGCTTGTATTTGTTGTGCAGCGTAGCGCTGATCAACCACAGTTGTGTTCCGAGCGTGATTGTGACGTTCAAGGGCCCGAATGCTGAGGTGCGGGCCGTCAAGGACATGAAGGCCGGAGACGAAGTGAGAGACACACACACACACACACACACACACACACACACACACACACACACACACACACACACACACACACACACATAACTTGGACTTCACTGTACAACACAAAAAGACAACTTTTTTATTTTTTAATTTTTTAGAAATAGACCTTAGCTACTGAATTATTAATTAAATGATTTTTTTTCATTTTTAATCATACGAAGAAAATGTAGAAACTACAGTAATAAAAAGCATAAAAAGTATTAGTCAATTACTATTTTAATTTTAATTCAATACAACCAATAATACAAATAAAATAATAAAATCCAGTTTTATGCCAAAAGAAAAAAACTCAAACTTCGAATTACTTAGTGTGTGCTTTCCACTTGTAGGTGTTGATCAGTTACATCGATCTGCTCTACCCAACAGACGACCGCAATGGCAGCCTCAGGGAGTCCTACTACTTCAATTGTGACTGTGCGGAGTGTCACACCAGGTCCAAAGTGAGAACACATGCATGGCACACACGGGGAAAAAAAGCACACAGACACACAAGAATTTTTTTTTACAAAAACAAAATTCACATTCATAATCAAAAACAGACACACACACAAAATACCAACCCTATGCAAACACAAACACAGGCCAATTGGGGTTTGTGTTTCCTGTCATGCCCTGGCATGTAGGAAAGGAGAGCACTTTACTTTTTTTTACCGACCTACAGAAAACAGTCAAAACTAGAAACACAATGAACGCACTCAAGCATGACCTGCTCTTGGCCACAGCTCACACCCAGACATCACACCCCACGTGCCCCGCCTCTTAAATGCACATGCAGTCGCACGCACTACAATACAAATTGTGTTTTGTAATCTCTACTGTGTGTGTGTGTGTGTGTGTGTGTGTGTGTGTGTGTGTGTGTGTGTGTGTGTGTGTGTGTGTGTGTGTGTGTGTGTGCAGGACAAGCTGAAGCTAAAAGTGCGCGAGCATGTCAAGCCAGTGGAGGCTGAGGCGGTGACCGCCATGTTGCGCTACGCCCGCAAAACCATCAGGGACTTCCGCGAACTGAAACGTCTCAAAAATATCCTTTTTTTTTTTTTTTTTTTTGCCCAAACAGTGTTCGTTTTGGAGATTCAATGAAATCTGTCCCTTGTCTCCTTAACTCTGTGGCACCCCCTAGCGAGCTTCTGGAGATTTGCGAGCAGAGCCTGGAGGAGATGGGCGGCGTTCTGGACGCGGCCAACGTCTATGTGCTACACGTCAACTACCAGGCGATGGGTGTGTGCGTCTACCAGGGAGACCTCCACGGTGCCGTGCGCTATGGAGAGAAGCTACTTCAACCCTTCAGGTGTCTTGTCTTATTTGTACTTTGTCCAGCGAGGATAAAGAAACAAACGTCTCAAACAAATTGCAAGCACAGTAATACAAAATATAATGTTTACAAATATGTTACAAAAATGTATGTGGGATGTGATGTGACCGTTAAGCACATGCTACATCATAACGTACCGTATGTACGTACGCACGTTGCAGCCAGCTGTATCCGGCCTACTCGCTGAACGTCTCGTCTTTGTACCTGAAGCTCTCCCGACTCTACTGGGCCTTGGACAAACGTTCGGCTGGCATCAACGCGCTCAAGAAGGTGCAGTGATTTTTGTTTTTGTTTGTACTGGAGCAATTATTCATTTGCGTGAAAGTCGAAACGTGTGTTTGGCAGGCAATGAGCATCATGGAAGTGACCCACGGGAAAGATCATCCCTACGTTCTAGAGCTGCGCAAACAACTCAAGGAAACTTAAAAGGAATAAATTGCTACCTTGACTTTAGAGTTGGATCTGTCCCGCCTTAAGATACGAGCCGCGTGTGAGCTTTCAGAGATACGGAGCCGTTGTACGGCTGATTATTTTGGTTTACGATAGAAGTTCTGTGTGGCAGTAGCGAACTCAAATCTCCACCCCAGTTTGATAGATTGTGTGCATTTTTTCTTTATTTTCATTGCGGCTGCTAAATTGCTAGACATGCTAAACATGGCTTGTTCATTTTGGAAAGTTGTCAAACAAAAATTCAGACTTTTTAAAAAAAATTGTTAAATCATTTTTTCTTAAAAGGAGTGCTGAACAACTTACGAAACGACCCGGTCAGGTGACGACGGCTTTGACACGACGCTGAAGTTGGCTCCTGTTCATTCACTTTGCATTTTACCTGAAAAGAACGCAATTGTGCTTTCCTTCCAATAGATGGCAGTGTTTCCCCACAGTAGTGCATGAATGAAGACGCTTGTTTTTCTCACTTCTCAACGTTCCCCACTTTGGCACAAAAGTAAAATGACGCTGGGGTTTCCACCAGTTTCACACGACCAGCCTTAAATGAGACCCATTGTGAAAAATCAGATTGGTAAAAAAAAAAGGAATACATTTTGTTTGAAATGTCTTTCATAGCTATTTTAACTGGAGTGGCTACGCTCGCTTCGAGTGAAGTAAATTGCTTGCACGTGTGCGTGCGTGACGCGTGAGCGCCTTCACGGAAGAAAGACAAGTTGCGAACTAATAATTTAAAATGTAATTAGAGGCATCAGATTTCAAAAGATCATTTTAATAATATTCTTCAGTTTTAACATTGGCCTATATGAGGAAAAAGTGTTTCTGTTGAGTTGTAATGCGTTTTAAAATTATGTTTGTCTACACGTTGCCAAGTCAAGTGAGTCCCCTCCACACATAAAATACTTAGTTGACACCCTAATACAGAAAATAAGACTTTATTGCATTACAAGCAAGTACACGTTTTCGGGGAAGGACGAGAAGAAAGCAGTGAAAACACATATACAAAACATATGTACACGCACCAAGAAGAAAGGGGGATTAAATAGGAACAAACAGTGGAATGCCACGTGACAAACGAGTGCAATGAAATACTTGAAAGAGCAGGAAGCTTATACGGACAAGGATTGATATATTTATGTTTATATATACATTCAAATATATATTTAAGAAAAACGCATGCATAGTTGAACAGGTTGCGGTATTTTTGATAGTACCAAGTCATGAACGATTAACAAATTTTCACACAATACATGTGTCTGTACAAATAAAAATGTTATTTTATAAACATGTTGAAGGATAAATACTGACTCCAGAGATTTCAACTAGGATAGGTGTGGAGCTCTCCATTTAAGGCACAATGTTATGCTATTTACAATGTGTGTGGGCGGGGGGGGGGGGGGGTAAATTCAATGGATTCCTTGTACTTTTGGGAGGTTTCTTACCAATTGTTGAATTGTTTACACCAATAGCCCACCAAAAAAACAAATGAAAATTTAGGGGAACTGCTATGATGCTCATGATTTATCATACAAAAAATATTCACAGAGCTTCACCTTTTTCCATATTTACCCTTTGGATAGTCTGCTGGTGTGGCCGCTTAAGAGCGCCTCGTTGTTGGCTGTGAGTGCATGCGTAAGAGCAGCCGATGGGTCAAATTTACAAGACATTTATTTTCACTTTACAGGGACTTGAATAGATTTGAAACATTTTCAAAATAACATTGGTCCTGTTTGCTATTGAGTATTGTATGTATTAATTTTGAGGGGGGAGAAAAATTCATTTCTTCCGCTTTGGACAAAGGCTGCATGCAACAAAACAAAAGTTGCAAAAAAGGAAGCGCTGTGACTATTTTGTAGATGCACTGTATTTGTTCAGAAATTGAGTGGACATATTGAAATGTAATGTGGGTGAGCACAATGTTGAGACAGTTAAATAAATATAAAAGGAACAAGAAAAACATTTGTTACAATGTTAAAGTTAATATTTGATGTGGGGTTTTTTTTGGTCACACAACTGCTGTTCAAACATTATCTTTTATCGATACATAGTGACCTGAGGGGAGGGGTTATTTACATAACTCCAGATGGGGGAGGCACAATATCAATTTGCGTTGATAGGTTTCAGTTAGAATTAGGCAAGCAGTGATTTGGCGCCATCTTGTGGCATATTAATTGTACACAGGGTCCATTAGAGGGATGGCTGGCCACTATTTGAGGAAATAAAACCGTTTTACAGTTTGAAAATGAGAAAATGAATCAAATGTAAAAAGGTGGGTGAGGATGTGTATTCTGCCGACACTTCAGATGAGGCGAGAGTTCTTGAGGAACTGGATGAGGACCTGGTAGACAAACTTATACTGCGAGATGGTCTGGACCATCAGCATCCTCTGCTGCCTCAAGCCCGAAAGCATGGTGGGGATCTCCACGGGCTAAACACGACGATGACAACAACAAGCGGCGATTGCGATCAGTTGCAATAATAAGCATCAAATAAACGTAAGAACACACACGGTAAATTAAAATATTTCCACCATCTGCTTCTGTCAATATACCAGTGCGGAAGATGGTCAGTGGTTGGATACCACACAGATGCTATCCACTAGCTTGATTATGGTGTTTCGTATTGTTAGCATTAAGCTAAACAGACCCTCCCTGATAGCCGATGCTGGAGCTATTTGGGTTGTTTTAAATACACAACTTGCAATCGGCTTTGTTTTATTGCGACAAAATAACCCAAAAATGATGACCTATGACACACCTTTTTTCCCAGGCTTCGAAATGAACATTTGGGTTTCAGTGTACATATTATACATAAATTAGCGACAGGTCAAAATGATACTGGCCTGGAAAAAAAAAATGTTGCTATTTCTCTTATATAGTTATAAATATGTTTCGGATTTTTTTTGTTTTTGTCTTAATGAAAGTACCAACCTCATTGTGCTCCAGGCAGCTAATCATTAACTCGGTGAGAATAACGACGCCGGTGCGACCCACTCCTGCACTGCAGTGCACCACCACTGGTGGGTTTAGGCTCTTGGAGGTGTCCAGCATAGAGTTGGTGTGCCTCCTCACCGACTGGATCTCCTCCAGGTAGGCTGAGAAGATAGATATGATAACAAATAATAATTTTAGAAATTTGATGAATTTTACAAAAAAAGAAAGATAACAAAATGGAATGTGGTCACCCACAGAGGAAGCCCTGGACATATTCTGGGCAGCCCTGCTCAGGCCAGTCGGTGTACTGCAGGTGCCACACGGTTCTCTCCTGGCCCGATAGCAGGTGTTTGACCTTCAGACCTGTTGTGGCGTAGCAGCCCGAGTCGGTGCGGAACTTGGTGGTCACCTTGAACTTGCCGTGTGTGGCCGAGTTGTGCTTGGACCCCAGCTTGGGCCAGTAGCGGTGACTCTTGGAGCGCCCGCCCTCCTGGAAACAGGCGCAAAGGGGCGGCGGTCAGACATAACAGCACGCACGTCCGCCAGACACTCGCATGCGTGTGTGTGTGTGTGTGTGTGTGTATATACCTCTTCGGCTGTAACCATGGCGATGACGTTGACGCCCTGTTCCCACACCATCTGCCAGAAATCGCCGCAGGTGTTGGCCAGTGGGCCCTGGGTGCTGATGTAGTGCCACTCCTCCCCTCGGATGGTCACCTGCCCACAAAAACAAAAAACAACCAAAAAAAAAAATCATTAATTTCACACAAATTTAACACCACAAAATACTGAAGAGTTCAAAGCAAACATAAGAAATCAGCATTTGGCTGCGATGGCTGCAAGGAAATTGAATCAGCTGCCAACAGAAATCAAGTCCGCCCCGAGTGTAACGGCTTTAAAATTCAGGTTAAAAAACTACAATGTTTTTTTTTCACCATTTGAAGTATTTCTACACTTAATGTTTCCAAAATCTCATCCTTTTTGTCTTTACTTTGCTTTTAAATGTCTTAAATAGTTTTGTTTGTGTGTGTGTGTGGGGGGGGGGGGGGAGTATTTTGTTTTGTTTTGCGATGGTATTAAATTGTTTGCAATTGTTGTTTGCAAATGCCTCATAACAGATTCCTACCAGAATTCATGTAGTGAAGTTGAACTGGCTTTGGGAGCTGAATTTTAGATGAAGGGAAAAAAAATTGACAAAATAATCCTAAATCGACATTTCAAAGCAACATGCCAGACTTTGTCTTTTCAGGCATGGCTTTTTGAGAGTTTTTTTGCGGGTCCACTCATGATAGGCAGACATGCCGATCAATTTAACTGATTTTCTGTGTCTTTTTGGGCATGGGTTCTTGACAGTATATAGTTTCTAGATTTACATATGACAGACATGCCTACCAAAATTTGGGTACCCACGTGAAACTGACTCCAAGAAAAAAAACGGGTAAATTGACACCAAAACTGCTACTTCAAATCAAAATGACAGACTTGCTGTTAGTTTTCAAGCATGGGTTCCTGAGGCTTTTTTGTGGGTCTACTCATGATACATACATCAATTCCTTTTGCGACAAGCATGCGTGGAGCCACAAAGCCAAGTTCTGAAGGATTAAATCGAGTATTCCGTGGAGGATGTTGAGCCACAGGGGGGCTGAAGAGCCCAAGCAAAGAATAGAGTGTAGACTGTCTTTCTGAAGATGAAAAAAAAATGGACAAAAAGAAACCGTAATGGCTGCTTCAAGCCCAAATGACAGAATTGCTGTCTGTTTTTGGTTGTGGGTTCTTGAGTCTTTTGCTGGTCTAATCATCACAGAAAGAGCCACCAAATTCTGCACCCAGCCTGCACATTTGTGAACTGGACTAAATAAAAAAATGTGGAAAATGATTCCCTCCGCCCCCCCAAAAAATAACCTCACCACTTTTATCCTGTGTAACAGCATACCTGCACCCGGAAAAACCAACGCGTGACTGCAAAAATTATTCCAAACTATAATGAAAGGCTTTTTTGTTCATGCGCGCTCGCTGCTTTAAACAACACGGTAAGAGGGTTACGCAGGGTCGTGACCGGCGCCGATCACACCAAACGCAAACTCGCGCGCGATGTGTCAAGCGAGGTGGGCAAGACTGAGCGGCTCAGATGGACTTAAGAGGGTTTTAGTATTTGCGAGCGCATTCCTGGCGAATTCCTGCGAGCGCTTTGGAGCTGAAAAGGGTTGCCGCCTTTCATCTTTTCTTTGCTCAAAGGCCAGCACAAGAAAGACAAAGCGAGAGAAACACGAGCGTGTTGTGAGGCCTTCATGTCCGCCGTGTGATGTGGTCGTCACACAAGTCCCCGTTTGAGACGCGGAAGGTGATGAATGAAGAGCGACAGCAAGAGACTGGAGGGCGTCATTGAAGATGTTTGAAAAGAGCAATACGAGCACGGCTTGATACTGACTCGGCTCCATTTTTTTTAATGTCAGGTACTACATGTGCGCTGCGGAGGAGAACAGTTTGTGCCACGAAATGGTGGGAAAGTGGAATTATGTCGAATGTCAAACGAGAAATGAACCTCTAAGGATATTTTAGAAAGATCGGTTCCGGCTCACCCAGACACAAACCCCAGTGAGTGAAATCTATGGATTGATATTATTACCTGGCTTTGTGTATTTTTCTCATGTATATTCAAACATATACAACATAGATTGATTTATGAGTGTTTGTGCGAGAAAGGAAAATGTCTCAAGGTCTTACTAGAATGAAGGTGACATTTTATTTATTTGTGTAGGTACTTATTTAGGTAGAAGTAAATTTGTACACGTCATTTTATCAAATTGACAAAGATTTTTGGGGGAAGAAATTTCAGTTTTTGGCTAACATGAATATTACACTAATATTTAGATACTTTTTTTAATAAATCAAATTTTTATTTTGTATTTATTTTTATCAAAATGATTTTTCTTATTTTAAAAAAAGTCCAGATTTATTTTAATTAATGTCATTAAATTATTTCAATAAGTATAATATATCAAATGTTTTATTCACTAACTTTCACAATTTAAAAACTTTTAAAATGAAGTTTTTTTTCCTTGAGGAGGACAGCTATTTGTACTTTTTAATCGCAATTAAAAAGTAACTGTAGTTCAACAGATTTTATAAATTTTATTTTTCATCTTCAAAATAAAATAATGCCCAAAAGCAGTTCCTAAGACGTAGAATGAACACCTGCGAAAGACGCATTAATCGGCGAAGAGCCGACTTGTGCCCGCCTGACCGTTAGTGATGGGACGAGCGACACTGGTGCGTCAGCACAATGCCGAGAGCTCGGTGCGTGTATTGCTTTAAAAAAGAATCACGTGACCAATACACGAACTGAATCGTTTAAATGTGCTGCGCCAAAGTGTGTTTATAAGGACACAAACTGCATCAACATGTCGTGGGTTTGTTGGCCGGAGTTTTGCGAAATTATGGATCGTTCTAAGAGGTTTTCCCCAGTGTGGAATCATTTTGATCTTGGTAAATCTTTTTCTCCTTTGAGCATTGTTTACTGTTATATACAATTTTTTTAAGGGGGCGCATTGCACCCACTTTATCAGTTTTTCAAGTGAATGACCTGTAATACATATGATAGGCAGTTAAAGACCCTTACAGTTGCTTTATTCATTTTATCTTATAGTTGCGAGATCCTCCATAATTGAAGTCCAACGCTGCCTGTCAGAAGCAAACACACCCAGAAACCAAGACCCTTTACAATATTGGAAATGGAACCAGAAAACATATCCACATCTGCATCAACTTTCATTTAAAACTGTCTGTTCACTATTGTCATCTGAACCATGTGAGTATTTTCTGAGGCTGGGGAGCTGGTGTCTAAGAGGAGAAATCGCTTTGAAGCAAAGACACTCCAAAAAAGTTGTTCCTCAATAAAATTTCAGAAACTAATCACTTTTTTGTCTTTTATTTCACATGATTTAACAAAAATATTCTACATAAGTTAGACATCTGAATTGTAACTCAAATTTGCTATATTTTACATACCAACTCAGTTTAGCATGTACACAAACAAGGAATTTCTGTACCGGCAATGATTTTATAACTACTGCAGGGGTCACTATTGGGTGACCAACACAGTGTCAGCACAGTGCTGACACAGTTTGTGAAGTGGGTTAATACACTCCTTGAGGTATCATCGTCCCATCACTACTGACCATAATCACCCACCTTGATATGGGAGGCGTTGATGTAGCCCGTGTTGTTTTCCTTGTTGGGCACCAACTCAACTCGGTTCTCCTCGTACGGAACCACGTCGCGGAAGCGGTTACGCTCGGCGTTCTCGGGGAGCGTGGCCGTGGTGAGCGGGCCGTCCGCCCTCTTTTTGGGCACCTGCTCGTACTCGGTGAAGACGCGCTCCTCCTCCAGCTTCAGCTCCAACGTTTTACACTGGCCGGGTCAAGAGAAAGACCAGTTAATAACATGGACTGTGAACTAGCTTCATGCTAACCGCTTTATGCTAACCGCTTCAAGCTAACCTGAACTCAACTTACTGCTGCTACTTTGCCCACACCGAACAGCAACACATTCAACAGTGGCTTCACTGTAATACACGCGTGTATTTGGGACTTGTTCCTCTTTTTTATTTATTTTTTTCTGCCGATGTCCATCACTGAGGCCAGCTCGCATTCTTAGCATACCGGCGAGACCCCGCAGGCGATAAAGCGCCGGCGTGCCACGCGTTCCGCAGCCTACTTAGGGCTTGTCCCTCTGAGCTTAGCATCAGTGCGGACAAAGGCCTCCTGTCAATGGCCCGCACGTCGACGCCATTCAGTTTAATGATATTACTTTTGTATACTCAATTCAGACATTTATAGGACACACAGTATTTATGTATTATATGCACTGCATTTGTATGGCAGGGTTCGATTTATATTCAATCACACAGCTAGATTTGTGAGTTAAATACAAGACAGGCAATTATTGCTTTCTCTGAAATGTTTGGGTACTAAGATTGCACTTGAAATGGAAGTTTTATTAAAAACAATCAGTTTTCGATAATTGTTTTTCCATTTGGATATATTTTAAAAATAAGAATAAATACATGTTTTAAAAAATATACTTGAAAATGAGTGGGAAAAATGAAATGTTATTTTAGGTACCGTAATTGGTTTTAGATATTAAAAAAAAAAGAAAACTCTTCTTAGATCATAATTTGAAATGCATGTTAAAAACTGAGTTTATTTTCAATTCTAGTTTTTGCAGATTTAAATTTAATAAATACATTTTAAAAACCACTATAAAATAAAATGGAGTGACTTCGTGTCATTTTAAATCCGCATTTATAATTTACTAATGAATTACTTACATATTGCATTTCAAATAAGCACATTACAAAAATCCCCTCAGTTAACAAAATACAGTTGAGGAGATTTGGTTGGGCATTTTTTTTCTCCACGTTTTCAAAATTTTGGCACATCTGCACAATCTATTCAATTCAAAATGGTATCACGCAAATGAGCCTTTGTGGAAATAAATTATGCTTGTTTTTCATTTATACTGTCTGAGTAAAACTTCAATATGTTTCTGATAATTGTTGCGTTCCAGTGCCATAAAATTACTTTCATGAACACTAAAACCGGGATTTGAAAGACTCCAAATGAAGAAACAAGAGCTGAGGTGGTCTTACCCGCTCGTCGGTGGCAGTCTTGGCGCCGTCGTCCGTCGGACACTCAGGAACGGGCATGCGGGCCGCGTAGAGGCCGTTGAGGGCGGCCATCATCAGCGGCCGCTTCATTGAGTCCACGGACATCTTCTGTCTCTCCAACGTCTTCAAGAAAGAGGAGAAGCCTACCGTCATGCTTGCGCGTACGGGAAACATAACGTTAACTCGCTTCCTAACGTCTTTGCCTCTGACACACATTGCCCAGTCGGGTCCCTCCTGCCTTCTGCGAAACAGGATTACCTTTGCTAATCTCTGACGCTATTAAACCCTGCAGGAGGGGGCTCCAATCTTGCCTCATCTCAATTTCGGGACACTCAAATAACAAGCATTCAAGGTGACCTCCGGCTTTGCATGTTCATTTGACTTGGTGGGCAGTATGAGCACAACAAAACGAATGAGACCTTGAAGATGAGAAGACAGACGACCCCCCCCCCCCCCCCCCCCGCCCACGCCGCACCTCACCAAGCATAATCTGGGGGAATTGAGGAGGCTTTACCGAGCCTGGCGGGCTCAAAGTGTAGTGCTTCCCTCTTAGGTGCTGAACGGCAGATTATTGCTAATCAGGAGCTGGGGTACTACAAGTTAATAAACAACATTTTTGGAGGGGGGCAGGGGGATTAACCAACAACGGCCTGGTGGTCGACTGGTTAGCACGTCGGCCTCACGGTGCCGAGGTGCAGGGTTCGATTCCGGTTACGGCCTTCCCGTGTGGAGTTTGCATGTTCTCCCCGTCCCTGCGTGGATTTTCTCCGGGTACTCCGGTTTCCTCCCACATTTCAAAAACATGCACGGCAGGTTAATGCAACACTTTAAATTGTCGCTAAGTGTCAGTGTGAGCGCGTATGGTTGTTCATCTATGTGTGCCCTGTGATTGGCTGGCAACCGGTTCAGGGTGTACACCGCCTACTTCCTGCAGACAGCTGGGATAGGCTGCAGCACGCCCCGTGACCCTTGTGAGGATAAGGTGGTCAGAAAATGGATGGATGGACATACGACTGCGTTATCGTGCCTCAAAGAATGTGTAAGATTCCGACTTTTCACCCCGACAAAACCGCTGAAATGATTGAGCAGGGAAGGTCTCACCCTTTGCGCTATCTCCCTCTCCACGATGCTGTCCTCCAAGGAGAACATCTCTGACACGGGCCTCTCCTTAACCGGCTCCTTCCTCACCCTCTCCTTCACACTGGTCAGGTCCGGTTCGGAAATAGATGGCCCCAAGACGTTGCCGTTGATGCCGCCTTGGTCCCCTCGTGTCAGAGTCCCGCTACCCCCGCTCCCGGGTTCGCCGTCCGCGGGATTCCATCCTTGGGGTTGGATGGTATCCGTCGGCACCTGGGTGCCGTGTGGCGGTGAATTGTGGGTGTGGTGGTGCGTATGGTTGTGAATGGAAATGTTGCTGGAGGGTCTGGGAGGGCCCGGGTACTCCGGAGGGGGCTTGTTGGGCAGCTTGGCCAAGGCGGCCTGCAACTGGGCGCTGATGCTAATGTCCTCATTGAGACCCGGGATTTGGACATCCAGCTCTGGCCTCTCTTCCTCCTCTTCCTCCTCATCTTCATCCTCCTCCTCCTCGCTCTCGCTGCTGTGGATGAGCATGGTGGCGTTGGAGAGAGTCTTTTGATGCTGGTAAGCCACAGGGGGTGCCGCTGGGGGTTCCTTCTGTGAGGGCATCGGGATGGGCAAGTCTTTGGATTGCGAGGGAGGGGGTGGTGGGGAATGACGCTGGGGCGCTTGGGCCACCGGCTGAGGGGGCATCACGTGCTCCCGCAGCGTATTCCTTCGATGAAGAGGAGCGTTCATGCCCTTCATCACCATGCCCTCCATCCCGCCGCCTCTCATGCTGCTGATCACCTCCATGCTGTGCCTCTTACCCAGGGTGGAGCGGTGCTTGGCCACGGTGGTGGTGAGCGGCTCGCTGACCTCCTGCAGGGACTGGTGCACCACCGCCGAGCTGTCCGGTTGGAAGGTCTTGACGGACAGCTGCACCATGCGGGTCACCAGCTCCGGGCTGCTGCCCCCGATGCAGCGCAGGCGGTGGCTCGCCAGGTCCGGCGTGCTTGTGGCGGGCCGGAATGCCGTGGAGGGATACGGCGGCGGAGGTCGCGATATGTGGTTCCTCATGATGTGAGCCGTAGCGGCGTAGCTGCCGGCGTTGCTCCCTTGCTGTTTTGTATTAGCCAGCTCGGGTGTGCTAACCGTGTGAGAGATTGAGCTTCCCGCGCCGCCGCTTCCTCCACCTCCGTTGATGCAAGGCGAATGACAAGCGCCCTGACTACTAGCTGGTCCTCCCTGAAGTGGGCCATGAGACACTGGCTTGCTGTAGCTGATCTACAAAGCAGACAATGTGTGAGGAATAATTAGCATGATCAGTGTCTTCGCATGAAATCGTAGATTTGCTCACCTGTGTGTAGGGTCCGGGACTGGGTCCCAGGCCATGATAAGGGCCCCTCTCCCTCATTTCAGGCTGGCTATAAACCAGAGCCTCCGGTTGGCGATAGGCGCAGGCGTTACTAATGTTCAAACTGCGCAGCGACTGGCTGTGGAGGTCGTGATGAGCGTGCAGCATGCGCCGCTTCTGCCGCATCACGGCGTCGTATTCAGGCGTAGGCCGGTAGGACGGCGCGATGATGGCGCTGTGCCGGTGGCTGGGGATGTAATCCGGGCGCATCAGCTCGCTGCCCGGGATGCTGAGGTTGGAGGACATCGGCGAGGGCGGCACGAAGGTTTGCGAGTGGTTGAGGGAGCTCAGGCTGGGGCTGCTGTACATGCTTCCGTTGGGCAGGGTGCCGTTGCGGAAGGGGAAGTCCACCTGGCAGTGGTCCAGGCTGCTCTCGGACTTGTAGTAGGGGTCGTCGTGGAAGATGCTGTCTAGATGGCGGAAGGGACGGGAGGACAGAGTCACATAAAAAGCAACCTTGATGAATAATATTTAGACAGTGGTGTGGGTGAGGGTGCGTGTGTGCGTGGAGTACCTTGAGAGCTCTTTGTGTCTTGGTAATGTTCTCCATATTGGGAATGCATTGTCTGGAAGTTACAGGACTGCGGCCGCGGCTGCAAAAAAAAAGCACATGTTAGAATGGCGGATGTGTCACAGAAGACGAACAGCGATATTTCTTAGTTGTAAACCTGTCAATAAATTATCATTTTGACATCAAAAACCCTTTCTCCGTAATAGGTTAAAGTGTTCAACAGGCAAAAAATATGAAGTGTTTTCGCACATGGTTTTTTTCATTAAAAAATGTTTTCTCATCTTATTGATCATTAACTCATTCACTCCCAAAGACGAAACGTCTTTTCAGACTTGGTCTAGAATTGGCTGGTACTGAATGAGTTAACCTGTGCTTTGGGTGAAACTAAACCATAATCTCCTGGGTAGAAACAATATTTATTTTTATTTTTTTGTGGTGAAAGAAGAGACTCTTCTCTCCCTTTTGGTAGGTTTGATGCTTACTTTTCACAAAACACAATAACTCACCTGTGAGTCACAGTCAAAACGCTCGAAAGCGGCTGTCGGTGAACAAGTTCCAATATATTCCATTAACTCATTCACTCCCAAAGACGTTTTTAAACGTCTTTTCAGACTTGGTCTAGAATTGACTGGTACTGAATGAGTTAATGGTCCGTCTTGATTAAGATATATTAAGATAATGACCAGTGAAGTGAGACGAGACTAAAAATAGTTGCCCTCAGTCGGATGACTATTCAGTTCTCTGCCATTATACACACATTGTTAAATTAGCCACACCGGATCTATTTTTTTCAAGACTTATTTATCCAAGTTGGAATTGGTTCAATGCGACATTTACAACCTATTTGTGGCCAGCGTAAAAAACAAGCAGCGCTTGTGATTCTGCACACAGACACTTGAGAGTATTCTATTCGAGCCAGGGAAGGAGCCATTGTGCCATATTTAGCGCCGACATTGTCGAGAGCCGTCGGCAAAGGAGACGCGCAAATCACTGGCTTCATTCACGCCAGGAATCACACGAGGCAACGGCCCAAAATAAATAAATAAAGGGAGCTAGACTCTTGACTTCTGATAGGCTGAGAGTACCAGAGAAAGGCGGTGCGTCCAGGTGGGCCTTCTCCTGATTGGCGCAGGGGAATGAGTGGGCCTGAAGAGACATAAGTGACGATGAAGACGAAGGACAGAGTAGCAAACGGCTTTGCACGTGTTTTGGCCTTCAGACGTCCTCGAGACTCACTCTGCGCAAATCTTGTTCTGTTTGTAGAACTTGTGTCTGGCCGTGAACAGACGAGCGATGTACTTGGCCATTTCCATATCCTCCTGTGCCCCAAAAGACAAAACATTCATGTGGTGTTTGACACTTTCATGGCGGAATGTTGGCCTTGGGTGCTCTCACGGGCCGCAACATTAGGTGCACCAACACATCATCGAATACGATACAATACAACTGCTCTATGGAAAGGTATGCCTTGATTTGGGTTATAATGCTTTGCAAAAATGGTTTCTAACACGTTTGTCTAATACATCGGTTATCTTATTTAAAAAAAAAAAACTAACTAAAATCTAACTTCAGTGGTCACATAATTAATTGACATTTTTTACACTATTATTTTTTTTGTGAAATTCAGTTTAAAATAATGTCGACCTGGGTGCGTACTGGAAAATGCAAATGTAGCGATGACGACTGCATTTGTATTGGAATTAATTCTAGCAATTTTTATGGAAAATAATTTTTTTTTGTTCTGAAATTAACTTTGTAAACGTAAGAGGTATTAATTTAACAATACGCATCGATGGTTTATGAGATTTTCGTTACCTTATTTTAAAAAAATGCATATATATTTTAGCGAACGATTACATATCAGCTTATGTCTTCAGGTGTTTTACTTTATTTTGACTTGTTCATCACATTAAGGCAGAGTTACATTTTAAATCTGAAATTTGAGTGTGCTAATTTAGGCTGTACTGACATTTAATTAATTTTTGAATGATAATAATTACATCCTTGGGTGTCTTGAAAGGCGCTTATAAATAAAATGTATTATTATTATTATTATTATCATTTTGTAATTCATATTTAATAAAAATCCCACTACAAGTATTTTTTTACAAAAGCAGATGTAAAAAAAAATTAAATATAGATTAAATGACAGGGCGGCCCGGAAGTCCAGTGGTTAGCACGTCGACTTCACAGTGCAGAGGTACCGGGTTCGATTCCAGCTCCGGCCTCCCTGTGTGGAGTTTGCATGTTCTCCCCGGGCCTGTGTGGGTTATCTCCGGGTACTCCGGTTTCCTCCCACATTCCAAAAACATGCATGACAGGCTGATTGAACACTCTAAATTGTCCCTAGGTGTGAGTGCGGGCGTGCATGGTTGTTTGTCTCTGTGTGCCCTGCGATTGGCTGGCAACCAATTCGGGGTGTCCCCCGCCTACTGCCCGAAGACAGCTGGGATAGGCTCCAGCACCCCCCGCGACCCTAATGAGGATGAAGCGGTTCGGAAGATGAATGAATGAAAGATTAAATGACGTATATCAAATATGACAAAACAAGGAAATGAGAAATTCAACCCTTGAGAAATAAGATGTGAAAATGGTTTTCATTATCTTTCCATTAATACATACAAATTCTATTTTATTTGAGAACACCATCTGCAAATTGTTTTATTTCTTTTCCTACTCTAATTATTTTTATAATTCAACCTGCCGAGCTCAACTTAACATACATTATAATCGGTCTGGAAAATCTCAAGCAAGATACATCACAGCACATCTATGCTAACAAACAATCTAAAAATCAGTCTTCAACTAAAATTGTCATCTTTGCAAATCTGAGATTGTTGATGCCTTACACAGGTGTACCTAATCAAGTGTCCATGCTTTCACGGACACACCCTCGGTCAGACACAACACTCACCAGGTGAAAGATGATGGTGTCATCGCGACTTGTTATCTCCACTGTGATGGCCGACTTGTTGTGCGCGATGGTGCCGATATCCTTCCACCTGTTGCACACACACAATTTTTTTTTTCCCGCCCCCACACACCACTCCAATGTGATGATGTCGCAACGGGTCCAGGATGTAAAAACTCGCCTGTGGAGCATGATAGATCTGCCGTTTCTGTGCTTGACGAACACACCGATGAAAGACATGCCGATGAAAATGTCGTTGGTGTAGTTGTCCTGCACGTAAATGCGAAATGTCAGAAGAGAATGCTTTTCAAGTGCGGGACATTTTTGGGGGGTCAGACTGTACACCTTAGCGGCGAAACTCTCCTGGCCAAAGCCGTCCAGTTTCTCGATCTCCTTGATGTACAACAGCTCCGCTTCGGCCGCCTGCATTCGGCTGCAAGTGTAACACAAGACAGTAAAAATCATAAAGTTCTCAAATGAAATGGTGAAAAACAATTTAACGCTTTCTCTCTACAGTTGAGTCCTACAGAGTTCTCGGTCTTTGCACATTTTCAGCAGTGATTTTCAAACATGTATAATATATTGAGAAACAAATCTTTGAATTCACTTAAAAAAAAAACACACAGTTTGTGATGAACTGTATGTAAGTATTTTTAGTACTACATTCTAAGTAATGAGCACAGGATTCTGTTTCGTGTGCAGCACGAGGTGGGCATTAGTGGAAACACTCGAAAGTGATTCCGATCCTGTTTGGCAGGCAGGTCCATTTCTGTTAGTCTTGGTTGCTCTGAGTCTCCATATACCCAAATGTCATATGGTGTCCCACAGGGTTCAATTTTGGGGCCCCTGCTGTTTTCGTCATTGCTACCCCTGGGTTCCATCTGAAGAAAGCATGCTAGTTTCTTTCACTGCTATGGGGATGACTGTCAGATCTGTCCCGATAAGCAAAAAAGACACTTTGTCCTCAACAAGTTCCAGTGACCCTTGTACATCGCACCCTGTTGCCTTGGGCCCCCTGGTGTCCTTTTCTAAAGCCACCAGTCTCAAATTTGGATTTTAAATTGGACCAGAAAATTGAGCCTTTCAGTCCATCTTTTAAGCTCAGCTTAAAACACATTTTTATTCTTTGACTTTTGACTTAGCATATGACTGTGTTGTTTTGGTGTTTTACTGGGTTTACTCTTTTTATGTTAGTCATTCATTGTTTTAGCTGTCTTTGTTTTTGTCTGGTATGCAGTCTATGTACAGCCCTTTGTAGGCAGCTGTGGTTGTTTTTAAAATGCTCTATAAATAGAGTTGAATTGAGAAAATGCTTGTACCAGTGGCTCTTGTGCTCTTCTGCAACCTTCTGTGTCCACTCCTCCAGCACCTCGTCTCCATTAGGCCAGTTCTAGACGTTTGAAGAGAGTTGAAAAGGATGATGGGAAGGGCACACAAGGGCACAAAAAAAGTTTTAAGGCTACTCACCACTGGAAAGAGGACGTACTCCCGAAGGAAGTCCTGAGACATGAACTGAGTGAAGTCCCCGAAGTCGGCTGGAAAGACAAAAACATTGCTTTTGTTCAAACTTTCCCAAAAAAAAACATGTTCCCAATTTTTCTTTATTCTTTCTCTAACTGGCCAAAATGGTGACACTTTTGTACTTCTGGATCATTACAGAATATTTGTGCATGCCTATTACAGACGAAAATATTACTAAATAAAATGATTACATTTTTTGATTAGTAAATGTTTCAAAAACAAATTAATAAGCGTTTTGAAAAAAATTGTATTGGCCTCTTTTTTTTTGAAAGGAGATTTAATATATTTAAAAAAATAGACATTTTCTTAAAGGGGAAGCCAATGACTTTTTTTTTTTTTTGCAGGTATATGTTCAATGCAGCCGGACTATTTTAAACACGCATTGTGATGAATACTGCATATGTGGATTATGATTTAAGCCTGAAAATCATAAGGGGGCAAGATGAAACAGATCACTTATTGATAAAATACAATAGCATCACGGTTGCTCAGAGCTCGGGCTCTATTAATGACCAATCATGGCTCAGCTTCAGCAAACCAGGTGTTCTAGTAGGCTTTCTTAACTTTTGGGGGGGGGGGGGGGTCGAGCTGAAGGGCCCCTAAAGATGATGTGTCACTTTCATCTTTCGTGAATGGGCCAGCGTTGCATTTGCATCTAACTCATTTTACGCAATTATGACTTTTCCCACCCTCCCTTTCCGCTTGTAACTACTACATGTGACAACACAGCAATAGTACTCCCACTTAAGACACCTTCCGTCTACAGTGTATCTAAAGCAGTGTTTGTAGTAAGCGGATCCTCGCTTCCCCGTCTGATAACTGTCTTCCTGCCGCAGGCCAAGACTAACCTTGGAGCTGTTGATAAGCAAACTGTCTGTTTACATTCCCTGCGGAGATAGAGACATCAGCTCGGCCTGTGCGTGTGTGTGTGTGTGTGTGTGTGTGTGTGTGTGTGTGTGTGTGTGTGTGTGTGTGTGTGTGTGTGTGTGTGCGCACGTGTGTGTAAAAAGTGATACCATAGGAACTTAAGTCGACTGGGCTCTCCTCGCGGAATGTAGCCATATTAGGTAGCAAAGTCAAGATGACCTGAGAAAAAGTCCGCGAGGTTGCGCTCTCGTGTGCTGTCTGTCTTTTCGGCAAGATGGTTTGCATGAGTTTGTTCTTGTGCGTTTGCGGCGTGTGAACGTGTCAGCCGTCGGCGACGCTTACCTTGCACTGCTAGGCCAGCTAGTCTGATGCCCTGCTCCACCGTGCAGTGGAGGCGTCCGTCTAACAATTCCTTCTTCACCTGGAGGTAATACTGATACCTGAAAAAAAAAAAAGGCACAATCGATAAATATTTTGTTGTAGATGAGAGGTTAGAGATAGGGCTGAACACTTGTATGCACAAACATGGTCAATTTCATATTCTTTCACAAATGGATACTATTGGGCTAAGCTTTTCTTTATTCTGCGGGAACCGTGCAGCATGACATCAACTCAACATTGACAGTTTTTTGATGTTTTTTTTTTTTTGGGTGGGGGGAGGACAATTATGAGTGAAAATATTTAGGTTGCATACATTTGAGTATGCCTGTTTTGTTAAAAATGGATCGCTGTAACGCTTCAGTGCAAAAAGGAACAGGTCAGCTATGAAGGTAAAGTGTGTGTGGATTTATTTTTGCCAAATAAAATAAAGTGATAAACGCTCTCTGTATTTTGGGCACAAGCAAGTGTTGGATTCAATTCCACTAAATCAAATGACATCTCTAATTAGCTTATTTAGAGGCCTTAAAGGCGCAACTGGGCTCACAGTCGAGGTGTCAAAAGACAACAACTACTGTTGGAGAGGCTAAATGCAGTAGCAACGCAGATTGAAATATGATATGGTAATGCTCATCTTTTTGAAATGTTATTGTGGTTTACCGATAAAGCGTAAAACTGTTTCATCTTTGCGGCATGACCGATTTCTTTTAATTGTATCAAGTTCAAAGAATAACATTTAAAGCCGGTGCGGAATTGTTTCACAAGTGTCTGACTGAAGCACGTCTACAAAAATAAACCGGAAAAAAAAAAAAACTTTGCTTGAAAGAACTTCTTTAAGCTTTCAACGTTTCGTTAATTTCCAAAACCACTTCTATGAAAACATGTTGGCAAAGAAGAAAGTAAAGTGACGATAGATGAAAAAAGACGCTGCTTGAAAGACTTGCAACACAAAGAGCGCATCAAGGTGTGGGGGGTGTGGGGATTGGCAACATCACAGAGGTCTTTTACAGAATTCTAGTGAGGAATGAGTGAATCACCCGAGTGACTCATTTTGGACTCGAGATTTATGACAAAGCTTTTCTGCTTAGTTTGACGGCCAGAGATGTGATGCGAAGACGGATGAATGCGAAGTAGTGAAACACAAGAAGAATTTGTTGTGCCAGTGTTGGGAGAAAAAAAAGGGATGCCTTGCGGGTTGGGGCTGCGGTGGTTTGGCTTGGCACTAGGCTGATATAATATAACACTGCTGAGATTGTTGAGGCCACCGGAGCTTTCGCACAATGCGGTTCGAGTCCCAAAAGCCACGAAAACTAACATTTCTCAGCTCCCTTTTTGTCCACTTTTAGCCCCTGGTCCAGGCGAGTGTTTGTCTTTGAAAGAATGGCCACACAAGGAGGAAAGGCGAGTGAAACCGTTGGGCTCGGCCACATTGAAAAACTTGCACGCCGTTTCCTGTTTGTTGCCATGGCGATGCAGGCTTGAGTCTTTCCAGTGTGGGCTGCAAGGCAAACTTTTCTCGACGCCAGAGAACACTGGAGGTAATCTCCGACAAACATGCATTTACAGGTCTCCTTTTGGCTATTAAATTGGACTTTGATTTTTTTTTTCAAGAGAAAAAAAAGAAAAAAAACGCACGTCATCAGAAATGACATAATTCTGCCAAAACCTGCATCTCCACTGTCGAGGAAGTGACTCATCACTGTCAGATTTTTTTCAAAGCAGAGTTCCCTATATGGACTAATCTTATAAACCAACAAAAACATGACTTAGAAAGTCTTTTGATGGCAAAAGAATTTGTTTACAGATATACAAGTATGAAATGCGTCATGAGTGATGCTGATTCACCGCATGGCTCAAGTTGAACGTCAGTGGCATCTACGCACGCACGCTCGCGTCAAACACTTGCCGTTACCTCGCCCGACACGTACGCACTTCATACCAATACAACCCAATAAATATTTAGATAGCGCTTTCACAACAGCTGCAGCTGTAACAAAGCAAACGCTTTACAGAAAAGTTAACATAAAATAACAACACATAACATACGAAACGGATAGCCATGCAATCTTAACCACTTTTCTTGCATACGCTTTGTTGTTTGAAGCAGTTCGACACGAAAGAGAAGCGAGTGAAAGTGTCCTTTCACCAGTGGATCAGAGACGCCATGCTCAAAATGTGCACACGTCTGCTACTAGCTAAGTTTGAAAGTAAACAAGAAGCTGTAGCATCCACTAATGAAAAAAAGAGATCGGTTCATTTTTCCTGTCCCATGTAAATCCGCTTCAATTCCAAGCGGCGACTCATTTCCAAATACGCATCCGCGCCAACGCGCAACTCTCATCTTCCTCGGCTTCACAAGCCATCCATCCAGCCGCACCAACGCAGACTGTCTAACAGCGCTGACATCCCTGCTGAACAAAATGGGGCTGTGAAAAACGCTGCCCGTTACAAACGCAAAAGACACAAGCGGTGACAGTCAAACAGCACCGACATTCCTCCCAATCGAAATCAGTTTTGGCCACCAAGCAAAGCTTCTCCAATGAACGTCGTGGCCAAAACGCTGAAAAGAAGTCCACATTGGGTCCACATGACGCACAACAAACACCATACGACAAAACAAAAGACAAAAACAACAAAAAGCAAAGCTCTTGAAGATCTCTTGCCGACGGCTGCCAACTACGGCGCCATCTAGGAATTCACACATGGTACCACACATAAATACTCTGCTCAAGTGTCAGGGTGGATAAACTTTGCAACATTTTGGTACTTATCTGTTTCAGAATCAGCGCCACAAGCCAAGACAAACCCTAACGCCGCCATCTATAGGAAACTGTCAGTCATTCTGGTAGCGCGTGAGTTGAAGTTCGAAACAAGAAGGCACAAAGGAGCCCAAAAACTGTCAGGAAAGCATACTCATACAGTTTCATTTTCAAAGTCTTGCTCAAGGACAAAATGCTTTGACTCCTCCTAAAGCGCGGTCTTCAGAAATGCCAAACTTGAGCAATTTCGGGATTCGCCATTACTTTACAAAGCAATAAGACACCAAGAAATGACATGAGATGTTGGCGAACCGCTCTCCCTAAAGGTTCACTTTCAAAGACGACCCACTTTTGCGCCTTCATGTTTAAACCTTCCTGCATTCTTTTTTTTTTCCATTTTCATCTCCACCTCACATTCTCACCCCGTCTCCCCCACTTCTTTCCTTTTTTTAGCTCCTCTCGGCACATACTACCAGGCCTATAATCTGACCCCGCACTCCTCCTCCCTCACCCTGTCATTACACCCATTGGCTAGGATGCCATTCCGTTCCCGTGGCAACCCTCTAATTAGCCAGGCCGCACCACCGCCGCTGCAGTGAGAAGGGGGGAAGAGTGGGCGGAGCTCACTGCGGTCAGGAGAGGAGGAGCCAAGCGGTAGCAAAACCATCAAGCTATTGTGGACCTTGTTTATACCAAGGCTTGGTGTTTTCGCTCGGCGCATTGGGGTCTGCAGAGCGGTCGCTGGGAGGGTTTCCGTGCAACGGCCTGCCGGCTGCGGTGAGGCGGACAGGAAGCTGTTGAAATGACTATGAAAGCGTAACATTGAAGGCGCCATAAAAAAGAGGTCCTAGGGGAGTCTCGCCTACACAGCAGAGTCACAAAAACATCTAATCTTATCGCGGCACTGGGTCCGAAAACCTTGCTGGCTTCTGACCCTGAAACCAAAGCAGGCATGTCGACTTGTGACCATTGCACACGGGAAGCGTATGGAGGCAGGTTGGGAGCTGTTAAAACAACAATGACATTTCACTCTCTGTTAGCCTACTTTAATTCAATAGCCCCCCAAAACCTTTTTTGGTTGGTGTTTGGGTTTTTTTTCGTGCAAACATGCATTTGCACTGCTCAATTATTACTAGGATCCGACAAATATTCATTTTTTTGAGGATGATGTTGATTCCAGTATTTGTAGAAAATTGTAAAAATCTGATCACTGATTATTTGGGCGACACGGTGGTGGACTGGTTAGCAAATCCACTTCACAACGCAGAGGTGCAGGGTTCGATTTCTGCTCCGGCCTTCCTGTGTGGAGTTTTGCATGTTCTTCTCGTGCCTGCGTGGGTTTTCTCCAGGTACTCCGGTTTCCTTCCACATTCCAAAGACATGCACGGCAGGTTAATGGAACACTCTAAAGTGACCCTAGGTGTGAGTGTGAGCGCGGATGGTTGTCTCGTCCGTGTGTGCCCTGCGATTAGCTGGCAACCGGTTCAGGGTGTCCCCCACCTACGACCCATGACAGCTGGGATAGGCTCCAGCACCCCCCATGACACTTGTGAGGATAAAGCAGATCGGAAAATGGATGGATGGATGGAGTTACCTCCCCACCCTGATGACGCTTACGACATTGGTCGAGTTATTGCTGGCAAAATGACTGGACTGACTTTTATGAGATTTCTCCCGGCACACACCTGGCACATGAGAATGACATCATCACCTGGGAAACAAGCATAGAAAAGTGAAGCCAACTTTCCACCTGCGTGGCCACTTGCGACTTCCACCGTGGCAGAATCCTCCTTTGGCACGGCAGCCCACACGGTCTTACAATGAGCCCTTTTTCTAGCGCCCGAGTGTGCTCAAACCCTCACACAAGAAGCCGCCAGATGTCCGAAGGGGTCCATTTTGTGCGATGAGCCCACAAACATATGTGCGTGCATGTGCCAACTAACCCTTGCAGCTTGACCCCCACCACCCCCTGAGGCCCCCTCCCCCTTTGGCCCATTCATGAGGGCAGACGTGTGGGAGGACACGAGGATCTGCATTTGAAATGTGTTGAATAAGCAAGGGCACAAAAAAGTACAGCTGTGAGTGTGTGTGTGTGTGTGTGTGTCCGTGAAATTCTGTGAGCTAGGATTTCAAGGACGTTGCATGCTGTTAGCCTTGAGGGCTTTTGAGGCCAGACGGTCAACAAAGCGCTGCTTCGATTCCGCACTTTGTCCCTCTGGACCTTTTTTGATGCGACATCAGGGTTCCATGCACCATGCAGTACATGTAAGTCAGTTGCAGGGAGTGTTCCGTTGTGTCGGGCAGGGGCGGGAAAACGTTTGTGTTCCAGGGAAATGTTTCATTTTGAAAGTCGACGCATGGGACAAGTAGTTCGCTGCCTTTCACTCTGCTCGCAAAGGCCACAGGCGTGTCTGCTGAATGCGCTGAGCCCACGTTCGACTGTCAATCAAACACGTCTGGTGTGATGTTTTGATATGTTTGATCTGTGAAAATATACCTGCTAAACTCATTCAGTACCAGCCAATTCTGGACCAAGTCTGAAAAGACGTTTAAAAACGTCTTTGGGAGTGAATGAGTTAAAGCCTTGGCTGGCTGGAATATATCCCACTATTTTATACCGCAACAACAAGGCACTCTAAAGCAGACGCACCAGTTATAAACCACCACCACGGTCCAGTTGCCGTGCTGTCGCCAATTTTTATTTCGAAATTAAAGAAATAATGAAAGAAAGATTCTACCTTTCTCTCTGTGATGTGCGAGCTCTCACAGCTCACAACAAGGCACTCTAAAAGTGTACCATAATCGCAATTGCGGCCGATAATTGCTGATGCAAAAGAAGGCGCTCGGGTTTTTTTTAAATAGTGGGAGAGGACCAATGCCTGTGGTGTGAAGCGCTGTTTAAGCCACACCACAAAAAATCTTGAAAACATGAAATGGTGGGAAATAGTAAACGCTATATCAGTACAAGCAAGTACTACATAGTTCACTGTCTTTGCACAGGTTTTCAACATTATCTGTTGTTTTTAGAGACCAATCTCTGATGTCACATTCCACGGCCCGTCACAGTCAATTTGAATTCCGTTGTTTTCATGGATCCTATCTTAATTGAATTACTGCTCTCACTCCCTAAAAAATGGAAGATCCCATGTACTTATTGTCGCGACGGGAAAAAAAGACATGCTGGGGGGGTTTTCACAGCTGCACAGAGGAAAAGGAGACACAGATGAATGAACGGACGGACGCTGGGAAGAGAGGGAAGAATGGGCGTCGGGTTACACATCAGTCTGACCCTCCGCTTCAAAGTGGTGATTCAACACGGATCGCTTTCATGCTGAAATCTCCCCTTGTGGCAACATCTCGCTCTCCCCGGGGGGGTTCACTGCATCCTCACAGGACGCGGCCCGACATGGTGGAGAAGGCCACATGACGTGAGATCATCTTGAATATGACACAAGGAACTCATTTACAACATGCTGTAAACTGAGAGAGTGTTGATTGCTTTTTCGGTAGGGGCTGCTGTTTTGCTTTGCAACGGGTTTCAAATGGGCTCAACGCTTCAACGAATGATAGCGTCCATGAACTCAGATCATTTCCGCTACGAGCTATTTTCCTATAGCGAAAAGGCCCGCGTTTATTTTGAGAAATACCCTTGACGAAATAATTATAGTTCACACCTGTAGGGGGAGCCACAGAGCAAAAACAGTAACAACTAATAATAATAATAATAATAGATTTTATTTATAAGCGCCTTTCAAGACACCCAAGGACACTTTACAATAACAAAAAACACAAAACAATACGGGTTGAGCAGCGGCAGCCAAAACGCGCCAGCGTTCACTCAACCCAAAAGTCATATAGCATTCATATTGAAATTAGGAAAACTAGTAAGAAACTGTTTCTTACTGTTTCTTGAAGCTTTGCATAAAGATTTTTGACACTCACGGGTTTTGCCAGCAGGAAATCAAGAAAACAATATACCCAAAGGCCGTGTTACTCACTCTGTGTTTACAATAAAAAAGCATCAACATCGTTTTCTATGTGGTGAGCCGAAGCATAATTATACTTGAGTTCAAGCCCCAAAAAAATAAATAAATAAAACCTCGGGAAGGTTATAACCACATACATAACGATGGATGAACCAAAAGACAAAACAATGACATTCTCGGTCCGCCACTCGAGCTCTCCCTCTGCTACATGACAAATTCACCTCCGCGTGAACCCGATTGCAATGAAAGGCGCATTTAAACTGAAGGCGTCACTCCCACAATCACTGAATTCATTCACTGACGGCCCCTTTCAGGGAAATTCTCCAAAATGATTTCGAACAAAAACTGTCAGGACAGGAACTTGGTCTGCAGTCGCTTTGTGTTTATTTCCAAAAGGAACATCACCAACTAGTGGCCTGGCATGCGCATTACAAGGTTGTTTTTGGGAGGTCTGGAAGGAAGTTCTCCCGTTTTTTTGCCAGCTTGTTAGCAAATAAACGGACACGTCACGCAAACAGTCGGGCTGTGAGGATTGTTTACAAGCTTGAAGTGAGCAAGGGGGGGGGGGGGGGGGTGTTAAAAAGCGGGGTGCGACTTTCCCAAAGCCTCGGGTGGCGCGTCGGGGGCCCACAATACAGCGCATTGTGACTAAGTCCTCTGACAGCGCTTCTGCAGCTGGCTTCTCGGAGGATTCTTGCGAGGCGTGTGAGATGAAGCCAGCGTGTGTGCATGTATGTGTGTGTGTCTGTTGTATCAACCAGACATCGGCCCCGTTCTCCTGGCACCCCCCCCCTCTCTCCGCACTTCTGCTTGGAGGAATGTGTGGTCCGCCTCCTACGCTGGGCGGCTGTGCCAACATTCCTGACTCACACAAGAAGGAGAAAAAAGGAGGGAAGGAATGAAAGAGAACCAAATACGGGACTCGAATGAAAATGTGCTGGCGACACGACATGTGCAGTGCGGGCGTGCTAAAAGGAAGCGAAAGGGAGGAAAGAGAGGAGACTATTGTTGCCTACATTTCTCTTCAGTCCCCTTCATAATTCGCCCATAGACACACACACACACACACACACACCATAAAGCCCGCAGGGGATTCCTGGAATACCAGCCCTTTAGCGGAGCAGATCCTGGCCTCTGTAGAATAAACCTGCACTCTCTCTAACAAAGTCAGGCTGGTCAGTCTCATGACCAAATGGCTCCATTTTGACTCACGGAACGCATGGACAACAACACAACGTGCCTTTTTCAAGGTGAAAATGTCACTCCTTTTATACTTTCATGTGCAGATTGTGTGAAGGACACAAAAGACACTTTAGGTACCAAAAACGGTGTTGGTGGGAAAAGTGTTCAAATATCAAGCAACGTTATAACCATCACTTTGTAAAAAAAAAAAAAAAAAAAAAGAATCAAAAGAATGGCAAGAAATAATCCACAGAGTCAAGAAAAAGTTCAGTGCACACCAGGGAACACGTGCAATGTACCACATATATAATAAATGCGTAAATATCCTCATACACACAAGGACACACAAGGACACGCGCTACCACATCTTCGATCCAAGTGCAACGTCAGAAGCCCTGACCCGCCGTCGACCCTTTTTGCACATGCAGGCAGACAGAAGCCACAAATTCAGCAGCTGGGTGTTAGCGCTGCTTGTGCGAGTTCCAGCCGCCCGCATTGCTGACCTCCGGACGGCCCCCTTCGCATCTGCTACACGCGCAAACCAAAACGTTTGCACGCAAGCACACTGCGCGTTGAGAGCGGATTCAAATGCGGGTGTGCCGTATTCTTGGATGAGCGAGACGACGCCGGTGTTTTGGACACTTGGGAGTAGCAGAAACAAATGTCGAGAAATAATCCACAGCTGCTGTTTTTTTACCTGGTGGCTTCCTGCTCCAAGCGGGATACGCTGGGCACGTAGAACATGACCCCGAAGAAAAGCAGCGGCTCATTGCCAAACTTGTCCAGTTGCTTCTTGAGGGGCTTCTCCAACTCCACCCAACGTTGCGCCGGAGCCTGGGTCTTCCCTTGGAACCACAGGCCGAAGTAGGGAGTCTAAAGCCAGGCGGCGAGGATAAGAAGAGACAGACGTGAGAAGAAATGTTGGATATCATGGCAAACATTGGCTTTGGATTCATGGAGAGAACTGAGAATAGACAGATGGGCTCAGATTGCTCCACCCGATCTGATCGTGAGTTTGACGTCAGTGTTTCTAGGCTCTCGATATGTTTTCACACTCGCTACATTACAAAAACAGGACCAAAAATATGAACGTTAACCACGCTGTTTTTCCATTCAGAAAACAAACATGTAGAAAGTGTCATACTTTTTAATGATTTGAACCCTTCCGTGCACCGACAATGAAAACCTGGAACCTGATGGCATGATATACTGTCCACTGTTGTGACCTCTGTCCCTGAAAGGGTTACACATTATATTACACAATAACTCGACGGAAAACAATATTTTCCATTGAAACAAAATGTTGAATATGGGAAAGACTTGTTTTATTACACATAAATAAATAACACAAGTTTCATCCATCCATCCATTTTCTGACCCGCTTGGTCTTCACAAGGGTCGCAGGGGCTACTGGAGCCTACCCCAGCCATCTTTGGGCAGTAGGTGGGGGACAGAGATGAACAACCATCCACGCTCACACCCACACCTAGGGACAATTTAGAGTGTTCAATCAGCCTGCCATGCATGTTTTGGGAATGTGGAAGGAAACCGGAGTACCCAGAGAAAACCCACGCAGGCCCGGAGAACACTAGTTTTATTATAGAAAAAATATATATATATATATATATTAGAGCTGTCAAATGATTAAAATATTTAATCTAATTAAAAATGCAACTGTCATAATTAACTCAAATTAACTGAAAATTAATCGTGATTACTCATGCCTTTTTTTATCGTTTCTGAATTTCCTTTGATATTTTTTTCGTCCTATTTTTGGACTAATTTGATTAAATTTGATTTAAGCAAACAACCAGACGTCGTTTTTATCATTCAGTCCAAAACTTTCCCTGTCATAAACAGCACGCCGGCCTTTTTTCCCCTCGAGGACAGCTGTGCGCCGTGTTAGGTCGTAAAAACCCCGCAGTGTGACTTCACCGTCCTTTTGACGTGAATAAGCATGCAGGACATTGATTTAGTGTGCGCGCGTGTGTATGTGTCAACACCTCAGAAAGGCGGTTCCACACACCTGCTTTGTGTGCATGCGCTGTTCCACGCTCGTAAAATGCGATCAAAAAGCTGCCACGGCTGCAAGAATGCAGGTTGGCATAACAAATTAAAAAAAAAAATTCACCTTCAAGTGCACCCGAGCCTGGTAAACAAAGATCAACGGGGACAAGGCCAAGGCACAAATACAGGATTTTTTTTTTTTTTTAAACAATACAATACATCCTTATTTATATAGCGCAGCTGGAACAAAGCGCTTTACGGAACAGTTAACATAAAATAACAAAATAATCGTAACAACCGTTCCTGTTATACGCCTGATTGCTTGACGCGGATAGAGATGAAAGAGGAGAGAAGGCCTCACCTCACGTAGCTCCAGCCGCTGCGCCACGGCTTCCAGACATTCCTGCCCCGTGCTCTCCACCGACAGAGTACATTCGATCACGTTGTTGTCCAGCAGCCGAATGCGCGTCACAAAATAGTTCTTGCTCAGGACGTTGTAGCGCCGCGTGCGCCGCAGCTTCAGCCGGAAGGGCATGGCAAGTTCAAAAGTCACCGTGAGGATGGAGGGAGAGGGAAACGGAGAAAGGAGAGAGAGAGAGAGAGAGAGAGAAGAGAAAGAGAGGAAGAGGGGGCAGGGTTAGGCCGCCTTTAGGAGTTGGCCGTGGCCCCCCTCACTCTTGGGCGACGCCAGCCGCACCACCGCGTGGAGAGATGCTCTCTGGCCCATTCCCAACAGATGTAGACAGGTTCTAGGGACGGAAAAAAAAGCATGTGTCACCAAATACTGAATTTAAAAATATGGAGACAATTACGGGCGACGCAGTGGGTGACTGATTCGCACGTCCACCTCACAGTGCAGAGGTGCAGGGTTTGATTCCGGCTCCGGCCTTCCTGTGTGAATTTTGTATGTTCTCCTTATGCCTGCGTGGGTTTTCTCCGGGTACTCCGGTTTCCTCCCACATTCCCAAAACATGCATGGCAGGTGAATGGAACACTCCGAGACGTGATTGTAAGCGTGAATGGCTGTTCGACTATGTGTGCCCTGCGATTGGCTGGCAACCAGTTCGGGGTGTACCCCGCCTACGACCCGAAGAGAGCTCGGATAGGCTCCAGTTCGCTCACGGCCCTTGCTACGGTAAGCAGATTCAAAAATGGATTGGTGGATAGAGAGAATTACAGTGAACCGGTTTCTCATGGGAGGTCGTTTCCAGATTGCGAGGATTCTGCCTGACAACAACGCGACATAAAATTAGCCATTACTCGTCCCCATTTTGCAGCAGCAGGAGAATCTTGAGTCTCGGTCGATCCAATGAGTTGTGCCAAAAATCCCTTTTTTGATTGATGCTGGTGAAGGAAAACGAGCAGCTTGCAGCTCGGCCTTGTCAAGTGAAAAGAAGGATCCACACCGTGTACTGAAATATTTGGGTTACCTGTACGACGGTCAGGCTAAAGAATATTCGACAAACCGACCTGCATTTACAACCCTAATTCCAATATTTGCTCAATTAAATTCGATTCACTTCGAAGTCTACTGTTTTCATTTCCTCGCCTTTCTCTCGCCACACTGCATCCAGTCGACGCGTGCTTTATATATTTTTCAGTTCAATCAGATTCCAACCATGTGTTGCAATGAGAATCTAATCTGTCCAGCGCCTTCAGAATCAAGTGTGCTGGCCCATCGCACTTCAACGATATTCGCAACGGTTCACTCAGCGGGCCCAGTTTGATGCAACAGTTGAGGCCCAGTGACGGACGGGCAACATTTGGGAGACAAGCAGGCGAGATGTGAGGCTATGCGCCAGTGGACATCAAACGGCCCGGGGCAAGCATCCATCTGAAGGCGGCAGCTGGGCTTTGAGGAGCTAATGGAGCTTCTTAAGTCTGCTATCTGCCTGTGTGGGAGGCGGCCTTGCTTCCTCTCCCACCCCCGCCAACCCTTATTCCTTGTTTTCTGGCCAACACACAGTGCCAGACATTGTAGTGTACAGTGCAGTCGTTTGGAACGGCACACAGATGCGGCGTTCTCACGCACACACAAACACACACACGCAACTACAACCACAAGAGAAGAAATCAGATTATGTAAACAACTGTTAGCTACGGTAATATCACGCACGTGCACACAACTTCAGTGGTTTCGAGGTTTGATGTCTTTGTAGAACATTTACTATGTATCTGTGGGTGGTGAAGTACAACCGCATTTTTCTTATGAGAATTTGGTACGATTTTGTAGGTGGGGGGGTGCAGTATATTCAGGGAAAAAAAGTACAAGAATATGAAGATGTAGTCGTCATGGCAACGACTGTGTAAACTAAGTTAGCCGCCGTCACTAGCATGCGGTCGTGATAAAGCAGCGGCGAAAGGCGTTATAACGGACCAGGATTCGACTTTTGTCCACAACGTGAGGTGGGATTCTAGTGAAGCCATTTTCAACTAAAAAGGACAACTTTTCCAAAGTTGCAGCTGGAAGTTTCAAATGCAACCGGAACTTGTTCACTGCCGTCAACACAAGGTGCATTCTGAAATTCGCTCTGATGCCCTAACACGACTCTACGAGTGTTTTTGTGTGGAGAGGCAAAGCGCGCTCCTCTCCCATTAATTTCCAAACACAGCCTAATTCACAATCAGCAGCTCATGCTTGAACTGCTTCCATTTTGTCTAACACTTTGATGCACTCCTTTTTTGGGACATTAATAATCTAACGGCAGATGTGAGCAACAATCTGAGTTTTCGAATGGTGGGAGAGAACCAGTGCGCAACCACAATTAGAGTATGGGGGATTTTGAGGGCCAATCCCGGCCGGTTCTACTGTTCTTGGTCTCGGTTTTTGTAAAATAAATTTCCTAGCAAAAATGTGACTTATACTCCGGAGTTAATTATATAGGAAATGTATTTTTCTTAGTCATGATACAGTTTTTTGACTGGTGCGACTTATATTCCAGAATTTATAGTCCGAGAAAATACGGTAAATGGAGATTTAAAATACCAACATTTTTCATTTTATTATTTTGAATAAATCAAAACACAAATGAATGTGGTAAATGAGTTTAAAAAATAACAACAACTATATACAGGCGAATTTTTGTCTCAAAAAGGCTAGATGAATGTCAAATATTCCAGGATTTGATGACGTTTGTGGTCAGACAGATGAAAGACCAGGCGATTTGTACTAACACCTCTAAAATAGTACATTATACACTTAAAGGAAGAATATAAATGACGGAAAGTCGAAGAACGAGCGTAACAAGAATGCTCCAGTGATCAGAGAGGAGCCAGAGAACAAATGGAGTGGATGTGTTGCTTCTTGTCCTGGGATCTGGCAACGTACTGATGACAGTCAGCTTGGACACTGGCCCAGATTCCTCTCTCCTCCGACTCGGAAAACACAGCACACCTGACCCAAGTGCGAAGCGCACGGAAGAAGAAGGACAATGAAAAAGAGGCTCTTAATAACAATGTTGATTGAGCTTCGAAAAAAAAATGACGATGCTGCTAAAAGCCATCCCGTATGCCTTTGCATTCTTGAATCAGTCGGAGTACCGTAAAGCCACCACAGAATTCCTGATGTTTTTTTTTTATTGGCGAACCTCCCAAAACCAAACAAGGAGTAAATAACAATGGCCTGTTTACCAATCCTAAATTACAGAACCCCCTCTGACCTGCGAGGACACGAGCAAAGCGTGGCGACGCCAGCAAAAGCGTCGCATACTTTCACCGTGTAGCAAACAAACACGGACATGCACTAACAAGGGCGTACCGCAAAAACACACACACGGGATCAACAACACACCCGGTGCGAGGTTAGCCAAGGGACCAGACGGCACTTTAGCGCAGCTCCAAAGCCAGTAATCAGTGTCACGCCGCGGAGAATGCGGCTGAGTCAAGCCAGACAGACAAACAGAAAGACAATAGGTTAGCAAGCTTTTTTTTTTTAAGTCACGGTCCAGTGTTTATTTAAAGGCGCGTACGTTTAAGAATTTGCACGTTGTAATTTTGCGGCGTGGAGAGGAGTTGTTTTGCTTTTCCGCCGCAGCAAATTTTGGCTAAATTTAGAAGAAAACATTCCTTTCTTGTTGTGTTGTTGATTTTTCTTTTTTTTTGTGTTGTTGTTTCAATGTGATTGATGGAGCTAAAACGTTAGCGTGTTTCCTCGTTTTACATCAATAAATATTTGAATAAATGAAAATGAGAATCAATTTACCCTTTAATTCCGTGAATGCTTTATCGCTTATTGAAATGATTTGAATTCCTCAACGTTTTACACTTTCCTGCACTGCCTGTTCTTTGGACCATATTGGGAAAAATAGTGAGGATGTAGCTTGCCAGGAAAAAGAGTAATGCCATCATGCTAGCTAAACAGCTGGCTTAGGGTTATTTGAGTCACTTGAAAAATAATTTCTCCTACAAAAACATCATCTTGAAATGCCTTTTTAATTTGTTTTTTTTTCCAAAGAATTCTTAAGCAAAACAGCTAACTTGAAAATCTAAAAAGCTAATTAACTAGCAAAACATCATCTTGAAATGCCTTTTTAATTTGTTTTTTTCCCCAAAGAATTCTTAAGCAAAATAGCTAACTTGAAAATCTAAAAAGCTAATTAACGAGCAAATTCTGTAATGCCAAAATGAAAAAAAATGAAGCTGTAGCTTGTCATTAAAAAGTAACGCTATCATGCTAGGTAGCTAGCGTGATACTTAACTTGAGCCCGGGTCAACTTGTGAACTAATTTGAAAAAAAAAAAACAGAACTATTTTTTAAATTACATTTTCCAAAAGAACATCCATTAAGTCAACAAATGCCAAAGTTCACTGAGTGACATTGAGAAGAAGGCTTTTGGCAACCTGCCGTGTATAAAATAAAGTGGGAGCAGAAAAGTAAAAGAAATGATGCCGGCACCATGTTGACTGCATGTTTGACAGCCATGTTATGCAACGTAAAAACAGCTGCCAAAAGGTTAGAAATGGAGCCTGAAGACAGCCACTCCTTACAGTATGTGGTGTGATGTTTCGCCACGAGTCAAGAATGAACCAGACCAAAACATTACATTACACATGCAAAATTTGGCTTTGGATGGTCAATAAAGGTAATCATGACGAACAGTATGCATCCATGGACATGTCTGCACTTGGGACACAGTTCTCCCACTCGGGCGAGTCGTTTTAGTCCCATTTAGCTCCGCACAAAAGGCGGGAACAACAACAAAAGAGCACTTTGTTGCGCACCGCTGAGATGTTCGTCGAGGACACAAGTGTAGCATGTATAACTCAATCAATCTGATCTGTGTGTCTCGTCTGGGACTCAAATACCAACGATGACCAGCAGCCCCCCCCCCCCCGCCCACCCTCCCTTTCTGTTACACATGAGCGCTGTAGCACAACAAATGGGTTAAGTGCTTTGCCGCCTGACTCCTCTCCCGCATACCCGCTGGCTTCTTACAAGTCGACGCCAGTCCTGATATCTTGATCCGTAATATCATTAAACGTCTTAACCTCTCGCCCCAAGTTGGCTGGCATAGGGCCCCAGCACACCCGCAACCCTAATGAGAATAAGCTGTTTAGATAATGGATGAATTGGATTTTTTTTTTTTTTAAACGCCACCATTTTCAACCAAGCCATATATTCACAAATAATGCTGCCATACACTGTGAAACACCGTAGACAGGTTAACATTAATTAGCACTGACATTGCGATAATTATTAAACATAAAATTTTTGTTCACTTTAATGGTGAAACGAAAATGTTCATGCAGTCTCTGTCATCCCCAAGCGGTCCTTTGCCAAAACTCACACAGAGTCATTCAAAATACGGATTGTACGCTCTCAGTCGTTGACGCCCACGTCACTCACCAGGCCAAGCACGCCTTTAAAGTTATACATACTCAAAGTCATAGTTTATATAGTAGTCGGTGAGAATGGTGACCCCAAGTGGACAAAAATAAAAATATGCATCACATATGTACACTTGAACAATCGATGGAAGAGTCGATAGAATACTCAATTCTAAAATTATTCCAAAGAAGAATATGCAAATTCGAACCCCAGCTATACTGTAATAACACAAGCCAGTACACAGACACGACAGAGAGTGGGCAGAGTGAAACATTTGGTGGGAAACTGAGGAGGTGCGACATTTCTTATCATGTTGTTCCAGTCGTTCCAAAGAAGAACGGAAAGCAGGGAAAAGTAAACAGCGACGAACACAGGACACCATCCCCGGCACCGCGTCTCGTCGTCACGCCAAACCACGGCGCTGTTCACTTTTTCCATGACATTCCCACCAACCCAAAGCCGTCGTCCCCCACTACTCCGCCTGGGAAGCACATCTCACTTACCAGCAAAAGTAGAACCTTACAACACAGGCACCTGGTTTGCATTAACACATCACTTCTGTTTACATCTACTCGGCTACCACTGAAGCTTATTTGGTACCTAAAGCTTGATTTTTAGTTCAAAACGCTGTTGCGTCCCTGCATACCAAACGCGATTATCTTTTTGCACCCTTTAACATTGTTGTGTCAAAATCAATCGTCACAAAAATAATTGATACTGTATTACAAAACCAGTTCAAGATATGCATGTGAGGTGCAGGTATAATTTGACCACATGGGGTCACCATCCTTACACTCTAAAACTGTAGTACCTGTGACTTGAAATGCGTGTGGGAGTCAGCGAATGAGAGTGTATTATTGGCTTTTGTGAGCTCAGGTGGATCCACATATTTGTTTTGGTGGCGTGCAGGTCCGCTACGATCACAAGGGGGCGGGGCCGGCAGTGATTGACATGCCACCATTTTGCAACTGGGAAGTAGCATACATAAGAACGGGACAGGTCTGAACACGCTTTGTATTGTCGCCTGTCAGGGTGCCACCACACAACCAGACAATGTTCATCTGCGATATTTTTCTTTTCAAAATATTTTTACCAACTTAACCCAAAATACGCAGACCACCAATGCATCGACTCTGCGCCCACCCCGCTGCCGTGTCTCTATGCTAAATTGGCGCTGCCAAGGGATTGGAATTTTTCAGAGCTTTAAAATTCTCCAGAAAACTTTTGCATATTCCCCCAAAACCACTGGCCCTGGCACCATGTAATTTACACAGCATACTGTTGGACTTAATACGCAGTCAGATGTCAATGTTTTGTGTGTGTGTGTGTGTGTGTGTGTGTGTGTGTGTGTGTGTGTGTGTGTGTGTGTGTGTGTGTGTGTGTGTGTGTGTATTGAGGGCCCACGCCTCCTGCGGCTATATTTGCCTCTAGATATTTGTGTGCGTGCATGCACGTGTTTTTTTTTTTTTACAGGTTATTGGTGCATGTCCAAACACATCTTTCACATGCATACGCATACAAACATGTCAAGAGTTATGCAACATACATACAAATAAGCATCATCAGTTAAATCCCAGTGTGTAAATGATACACTCTGGGCTAGTAACGGATTCCACAGGTGATTGATTGTTATATATTGCAAAACAAAAACAACAAAGAAATTTGGACCAAATGAAAAATGTTCAACTGATTTGACTGTGACGGTCCGGGTGATAGACTGCTCCCTTTAATTGTCGTTTATGACTGCATTCGCTGTGAAGCTTCAGGTGATAAGATGCTGTCATTTTTTTGGTAATGTGAAATTAAAGGTCCAGGTAATAGACTGTTCCCCTGACAATGTCATTTTTGACTATCAAATTAGATTAATTTAAGCATTATTAATTTAAGCACTTTCAAGCTCCAGGTGATAGACTGCCCATTGTCTGTTATTTTAGACTGACCTATGCATGAACCTCCAGGTGAGAGTCTTCTCCCTTGGTTCTGCCTTTGACTGTTTTCTGCAGCTCCAGGTTATGAACTGCATAATTTCTACTGATTCACCAATTGAGCTTCAGGTGATAGACTGGCCAGGACGATCTTTTTTTTTTTTTTTGGGCTATCGGCTGACTTAACCATTGAACTTGACGTTTTTTGTCCAATTTGATGGTGATGACCCAAGTTAAAGCCTGTTCCCCAAAGAGTGACATTTTTGACTGACGTTTGGCTGTCATCTTAGACAGTTTTAACTGTGATGCTCCAGGTAGTACACTGCTGACTTATTTTTGAACGATTTCAGTGGAGCTCCATGTGATAGGCTGCTCCACTGCTTGTGTGTGTACATTTTAAGAATTAACCCTGAAGCTTCAGGTGATAGACTGCTCCTTCGAGTGTCATTTTAGAGGAATTATTTAACAATGTATATGCGCCCCAGGGGCGGCCCGGTAGTCCAGTGGTTAGCACGTTGGCTTCACAGTGCAGAGGTACCGGGTTCAATTCCAGCTCCGGCCTCCCTGTGTGGAGTTTGCATGTTCTCCCCGGGCCTGCGTGGGTTTTCTCCGGGTGCTCCGGTTTCCTCCCACATTCCAAAAACATGCATGGCAGGCTGATTGGACGCTCTAAATTGTCCCTAGGTGTGAGTGTGAGTGTAGACGGACAGTTGTTCGTCTCTGTGATCCCTGCGATTGGCTGGCAACCGGTTCAGGGTGTCCCCCGCCTACTGCCCGAAGACGGCTGGGATAGGCTCCAGCACCCCCCCGTGACCCTAGTGAGGATCAAGCGGTTCGGAAAATGGATGGATGGATGTATACCCTTGTCTCCGGGTTTTTCCTGACTATCCGAAGCGCCTGCAGTCATTTAGTTTGAGTAAAAATGTTCATTTTTGTTCAATTTAAATGCACTTGAATATAACGTGTCTTGGAAGGGGGTGGGAAGCAAGGCGTGACAATGTTTGGGATGCCTGGTCTCCTTTCCTTACGTGGCCCAGTCATTTGGCCTATGTTTTGGGGAGGGAGGGGTCTTCCCAACCCGACACTCATCAAAAAGTAGCACAAACAAACACTTGGAATTAGTCAAACTCACCCCGCTACATGCCGATGCGTCCCGGGGAGTGTTCCCTCCGTCTCGTTCTTTTCCTCACAACAAAAACATAATCCCCATCCAGTATGGATTAAATTTCCACGTGAAACTCTGGATTTAGCGACGGACTCTCGGAGGACGGTAAATCTCAACTCGAGTCGATTGTTCCAGTAAAAAAACTGAGAAAAAAAGTTTTCAGCGCGCCCAATTCGGTGTTGAATGTCACCATAAAGATGAAAAGCGCTTCCACGACTGGGCTAACTTGGCCGTGGCGGGCGGCGTTTCAGCGACGTGGTGTTGTGGTCTCGCTGCGACGCGTTTGCTAGGCTATGCGGGCCAACCGAAGGAGACCCTGCTAGCCCCGCGGGGGCGTTCTGGACACGGGGGGGGGGGGGGGGCTGAGAGAGAGAGAGAGAGGTTGTCTGGGTGCGTTCACAAACACCACGTAATGTCGGTAGCTTGGCAATTCTTGAAAGTGGAAACCTTGCAATATATGTACACAACTTTTTGTCTCGCAAACACGCACACAAACATACAAATTATGTTAAAATGTCAAAACAAATTCTCGGAAATGACTTTTTTTTTAATAGACAAACCTTACCCCTAAAAGGTTCAAAGAAATACACAGCGTGTCTATATTGCAACTTTCTTCTGATGGAAAATGCTCCAATGGCAGCCCCATCAAATCACCTAGACCCGGTGACTGGGAGCCATGAGGAAGTGACGACAGGCGAAAAGAGGTGGTCCTCCACCACATCCAGACTCTGATGTTTTACTATATTTTTACTATATTTTTGGGAAGGGCCTATCTTCCATTCAAATTTGCAATGAATATGAACTGTTACAAAAAGCGTTGTTAATAACAACATTTATGAAAGTTAACAAACAGAAGTAGGAGCATTGTAAAATTCCCAGCTTTCGCATATACCATGAAGGCAACAGGCTGTGACATCACAAAGCAGGAATGTGAGGAACGCGGGGCTCCTGGTCCAAGACCTCCTGCTTTCAGGCTTTTCCAAGGGGCAACAGAAGTGAAACGAAGCATCTCTCTCATTTATATCCTCCCTCCTTTTTGCTATTCTTTATCAGTTCCAACTTTATTTGAACAATCTACATTTTTGCACATATTTTTAGACTGCTATATTCAAGCACATTGGATAATCATCTTTTTTTTAATGCTTCATAGTAACAATTATGGTAATATTAACCTTTTATTTACCCGATTTTATTTGTTTTTTTTAAGTTGATTAAATTAAAACAGTTGTTTCCTTCGCAGTCATTGACAGAGGTGGAATTTTTGGAACTCACTTATTTGTTAATTTGTTGTTCTTGTTGTTGTTCACTTCCTCTTTAAGTAAACAGTCAATGTGTGTTTTAAACAGACTTTTCTCAGCACGCAAGCGCCGTCTTAATTCTCCGTGACTAAATGCTGACATCTTGTGGCTAGTTGGAAAACTGTCGAGTGAATGAAACGAGGAATCAATGACCTCTGTTGTCCAAAATTATGGTTAAAAATCACGGTTATGGTCAAACCTTTTCCCGTATTATACTGCCCCCAGGTGGCCAAGGCGCCAAAAATATGTGGTTGATATCGTTTAATTCTTCACATTCTATTTTATGATTTTATTATTGTCGGGTTTTTTTGGACAATCATTGTTAAAAAAAATACATTACACAAATATTTGCTGTAGAGGATGAGGGATACGGACAGTGGAACAGATTACAATTGTTCCCCACTGTGGAAGCGGGATTGAAAGTCAGGCTAGTCCGCCATTAGCCAAACCTGCCAATAATTGACGGCCATTCAACTGCATTAAAAAAGGACTTGTTTACTTACTGGAAAAAAAATCTTTCAAAAATAGCCGTCATTTTGCCATGGCGATTAACAACACTAATGGCTCACTCCCAAATGCACATGTGGTCCATTCTTAGCCCATTTTGACATAGCATGAACCACAGTGCGCAGCAGTGTTTTTCAAATCTTACAATTTGTTCAAATGTCTGTCTTTGGCTCCAGTGCCCACGGAGTAATAATACATGCAGATGTTATACATTTCTTTCAAAAGATTTTGAAAAAAAAATGAAGAAGACGACACTGGAGAAGGATCAAAGCTTCAAGTCAAGTCAGACAAGGAATTTTGATGCTGCCAAAACCATTTGACTTATTTATTTTCAAACCCTGCGTGAAATAATTATATCATATTATCATCTGCGGTCTTCAAAGTCAGCACGATTGGACAAAATAGTCGTCACTTTGAGTAGTTTTGAATCAAGGGATGAATCATATTCCTTTTTGTCAACATCTCCCCAATCATTTCGGGATCTACTAATCAACGCTATGCCTTTTTGTTGGGAGCTCCTTGCCAAAACTATTTCTTTTGCTGGGATTTATGAGTTTACTGTATTCTTTTTATTATTCCTTTTTCTTGTGATCTGGGTGTGCACACGCACACAGTGCATGTATTTCCTCCTTCCTGCTTTCTATTTTGTTTGTGTGATGTTAAAATAGGTTTGATGAACTGAAAACTTTGTGTGTGATAAATATGCAAACAACAGAGAAATCAGGAAGGGGGTGAATACCTTTTCACAACACTGTGTGTAATTATTGAGATTAGGTCAAAAAAGGCAATGTCTGCATTTAATTATTTAATAAAAAATGTATCCGTAAACAATACTATTAAAAATACACTTAACTGCCAAAAACTGGTGTCATCGGATGTCGAAAGTGGAACATCCAGCGTCTGCCTACATTTTCAGTTCCATTTCTAAATTATTATTATTGGTTAGTGTTATTTTTACGTCATCATAAAAGCTGTGGTTTCATTCTGTCACATCAAAAACACATGCCTTCCATTTTACGAAGGGATAGGCAAGTTCGGGTTGCTTTATGTGACACAAGTAGCCGCCCAAAAATCCTGTCCATGAAAATAAAGTTTTCTGCAGCGATGAAGATGAAAGTGATGGATGTGATCCATCTGGCATCTGTCAGGTCAACACGATTCAGCTCAGCTCATTAAAACAATAGACTAGGATGATGACATTTTAATGACGTCAAATTGATATCATGGAATTGGAATTTTCGCCACCGTGTTTATTCACACAATCATGCGGTGTGAGCTGAGGTAACACAGTTCTAAAACTATTTGTTGAATAGGAAAAAATGGCAGGAGAAATCATTTGTTGCAAGGTCAAACTGTCTTCAGGCAGTTGGCGGGGGCACCCTGAACCGGTTGCCAGCCAATCGCAGGGCACACACAGACGAACAACCATCCGCGCTCACACTCACACCTCGGGACAATTTAGAGTGTTCAATCAGCCTGCCATGCATATTTTTGGAATCTGGGAGGAAACCGGAGTACCCGGAGAAAACCCACGCAGGCCCGGGAAGAACATGCAAACTCCACACATGGAGGCTGAAGCTGGAATTGAACCCGGAACTGTTGCACTGTGACGTCGACGCGCTAACCACTGGATCACAAGCTAAAATCTCACAATTCCAAATGATCTCCGCGTTGAAATAAATGGCGATGCCATTCATTGGTTCCAGCCTCCTTCCAAAAACAAATAGAAATACTTTGCTTTTTGAAAAAGTATAGTATAAAGTATAGTAAAAACATACATCTGAATATAAAAAATGAATAAGGAAGTTTTTGCATTATGATTTATTCCTGTACTGTAAAAATAAGTGGACTGAGTATGACGCCTTTTGGAACACCAAGTAACAAAGTATTTGTAATTTCTTATTTCCCACCTCCGTCTGTTAAGACCTCCATCCCATCCGCAGTTGTGAAAATAACCACAGCGGGATTGCATTACAAAGTACATGGACATTACCTCTATAGTTGTGCATTTCGAATAATTTTAACTTCAGGGGTCAGATCAGTGGTGAGGTTTGTGAACAGCATGTTCTCCAGAAGACAATGTTCCACCGCTAATCGGTTTCCTTGATGATAAAGCGAGAAACAGTTTGGTTATCAACAACATGGGGTCATAGGGTGTGATTGCTTCGCCGTGTCTCACAATGACATGTCGTGACTTGGAATGAGTCGTCCCACTGGTGCTTATGCAAATTGTGGCAACCCCCCCTAAAAAAAACGAAAGTACTGAAACTGTGTAAGAAACACTACAGCGGTGAGATAGGGGTGTTTTGTTTTCCTTCATGGGTGAAGTAATATACCGTACATATGATATAAATAACGTTTTTAACATTTAAAGTTTTAATAAAACAATACAGCTGACATTCATTGTAAAAATCTCACATGTAGCATTCTGGCTTCAAGAGCCAGCAATCCGGATAGAATTAGTATTGTCAAAAAGAAAAATATGTACTTAAGATGTGATTTTTGTGGTCTAAGCAACTGGAGCAGAACAAATATATTACTTATTGTGTTTCAGTGAAGGGATTTTCTGCAAAGGAATTCGATGTCCACTCTGCAAAGAAAACAAAAATAATGACGCGATTAAAGTCATCGTTCTGGAAGAGGAACATTACGAGGATTAAGGCCAAACAAACATCCATTTTCTACAGCGCTTGTCTTCATTTGATTCACGGGTGAGCTGGAGCCGATCCCAGCTGACTTTGGGCGAGATGGGGTACACTGAACCAATCGCAGCTGAGTCACAATATTGGAACCAAAACAGGTGCAACGTTACGAGCATAATGTCGACTGGTAACATGTGGTTTTGTCACGACATCGCGGAATGCGCCGCAATCGATCACTAACCTACACTAACGCAGGGGTAACATTGACATTCAAATTAAAAAAAAAAAAAAACAATAATATACCTGTAGGCCATAAAAATAGAAAGTACGGCTTTAACTATGCATGACCACGTTTTTTTGTTGTGCAAATTGGTTAACTGTATGAGTTTTGGAACCTTGAAATGTTGTATGTCGGTACTGTTGCAAACCGAGGAGCCCCCTGTATCAGTGTAGCTTATGCAGCAGTCTGACTGGTGTGCCAAATAATTTTGACAGTGTATCGGGGCGGCCCGGTGGGCCAGTGGTTAGCGCGTCGACCTCACAGTGCAGAGGTATCGGGTTCAATTCCAGCTCCGGCCTCCCTGTGGGGAGTTTGCATGTTCTCCCCGGGCCTGCGTGGGTTTTCTCCGGAAACTCTGGTTTCCTCCCACATTCCAAAAACATACATGGGAGGCTGATTGAACACTCTAAATTGTCCCAAGGTGTGAGTGTGAGCGCAGATGGTTGTTCGTATGTGTGTGCCCTGCGATTGGCTGGCAACCGGTTCAGGGTGTCCCCCGCCTACTGCCTGATGATGGCTGGGATAGGCTCCAGCACCCCCCGCAACCCTTGTGAGGATAAGCGGATCGGAAAATGGATGGAAGGATGGACCTAGTATTGAGCCTTGTGGAACACCATTAGCATGCCATTGATGACTATAGACGCCAAGTATGCATTATAACTGGGAGGGTTGGCCCTGAATTCCTTCACATTAATGTAGAGTATACTGTAAAAATGTGTGGAGTGACTACTGAGCCTTGTGGAACGCCAGTGTTTTTTGACGGTAACTACAATTTTGACTATATGCGCAGCAGTATTGCCCAACATTTAATGAGCAAAGACACATTTAAAATGACAAAAATCTCATGGTACACCAAAGAAAATGGCACAGGATGTATATATTAGTGGATATATAAAGTCTACCTTTATCAATTTTACTTTCATAGCATTTTTTTTTAACTTATAATATTCCCATTCAGTCTTCGGAACATTACATTTCTTTAGTGTGAAGGGCAATCATGGCAAGATGCTGCGGGTCAAGTGTCAAGGTGGTGTCACACTGATTTAAAAAAAAAAAAACGACGTAGGCTAAGGCACAGAAACACGCACCCACGCGCGCGCATACGCACACACACACACACACACAAAATGATGCATTGTTTCCCCGCCTACGCCGAGTGGGAGATCCCTCACATCTTTCACACACCCCGAGGCCTTGAGGCGCTCTATAAAAAGAGCTGAGAGCAGAGAGCCTCTGAGCTGACAGCAGCTGCGAGGAACAGGCTAAGAGTCGCACAAAAAAACAAAGAAAAAGTTGTAGAAGGTTCGAAAAAAAACCAACAAAAAAAACGACAGCAAATAGAGATTGAACACAAGAGGACAACCTCCAGTACGGAAAAGGTAAGTACATTTATGCTTTTTAAATTTTTTTTTTTTAGCAGGGATGAGTGAGAGGAATCCGATGTTGCTTAACGTGCCTTACGGCTATGAAAGTTAAAAAAAATGTGGTGAACGAAGAGCAAATAAATGCAACAATTTGCAAACGTGGGGGGGTTGGGGAGAGAAAGACCTGAAGCAGTTGCGTAATCTATCCGCAATATCCTACTAAAACTGAAAAAATATGAGGTCAGTCTTGAAAATTTGACGTCAGGCTTGCGGGATTTTTGTAGCGTCGTAGATGAACAAAATCAATGAATCAAACAGAAATTCTGATCAACATTGAGTTTCGACTCTTAGAGGAAGTCATGTACTATGAATAGAAATGTTCTGGGGTCAATCTGAATCTGTCACCCTCATAATATCTCTCTTCACTTCTTTGAGGGTTACAATTGCAACATTGTTAGTTTCTTTTTTTCTTTAGAGCTTCACAAAATGGAGTCTCGTGAAAATGTTCAGAATATTTTCTCCTCAACGCAAGTCTTTTACAACTATATACTCGTAACATCTTACACCTTTTTTTTTTACCCAAAATACAAGAACTTTTTTTTCCTAGATAAACCTTTAAGAGAAAAAAAACCCTGCCAACTTTTTTTTTTTAAACTTTACAATATTAACACTTTCAGGCACAGCGGTTCCTACAGTGGATATCTTATCAGGTTACAGGTTCAATGAAAGAGTTACGCAATCCTGTTTAGAAGCCAAGTCGGGCACACTCCGAGGAGCACACTAATAATAAACATTATAAGGTTGGACGGGGGGGGGGGGGGGGGGGTTGGCATAAAAAGGGATGCTGTTGACGTGGCCAAAAAAATACCTTGCATGTGGGCACCAGTGAGATGGAAGTGGGATTCTGGACTGGACTATCATTAAAAATATTTTGGGGTTAAAGGAGGCCTTAAAATCATCTCCCCAGGAATGGCAATAGAGATGATAGAGAAAAAAAAATCATCTCCTCCATCCCCTGACTCTAACCCCAGTGAGAACTTGTAGCCTCTTCTTTGCCTTGCTCACTGTTAATATCAGTGAATGTCTCTGCTTTCATGATTTACTTTTATACGAACTCAATTTTGCCACTGTGAAATTGAATGAAAGGTCGTTCATCTGTCGGTGCATGTGGATGTTGACGTGCCTTGAAGGGGCGGGGCCTTATAAGTGATGAGGTCAGGATTTGCAGTCTGTCAATCTGACTGTTCACCACGCGGTTAGTTCTTGTGTGAAGTGTCCGAACTAGGCTCCTTGCGAGTGCTTTCATGAAACGAACATGAAATCTGAAAAGCTGAACATGAAATCAAATGATTATTACGATTAGGAATTTTGAAAAAATAAAATAAAATAAAAACACTTCTGCTTCATTTGGGTCAGTCAGTATGCTTTATTTAGTTTTTTTTTAAATATATAGGTGTATTTTATTTATTTTTTGTTATGTATACATATACTCGTGGATGTCCTTCATATTTATTATGTGTCTTTCTTTTAGCATAAGCCTAACCTATAACATCAAAATGTTGTAGCACAATAATTCTTATTTTATCGTGATAATGATGGCAAGATGACAGCAGGCGAGGGAACGACCGATTTCTTACCCTGCTCAAGTTTGGCTCCCACAGAATATTTGACATAAGCCTCTGAAGTCGGAGTTCAAAGGTTCTTTGAACGAAGCATAACTGAAATGGGCATGGAATCAAGAATAACGTGCACCGTTTGTCAAATTCTAGGACTGGGCTTGCCCGCAAACACCGTCACCCCGTTGATTCTCGTTGGAGTGTTTTTACATATATCAGCAGAAACATATTTACAGATACAAATGTAGACAATTTTGCCAAACCTGAACGGGAACGAACAAACAAACCAAAAATGGCTAATTGTAAGCGTTCACATTTTGCTTTTCCTTTTGAAGCTGAGCAGCCGCACAGCAGAGATCAAAGGATGGAGTGTCCATGTTGGTTGTCGGTGGTGCTGGTGGCGTTCTTGTCCATTCCGGCGTTCGGGTCCGAGTGCTCCATCTGCCAAAAGATCAACAAAGGGAGGCGATTGGTGAGTCACAAACACAAAACTGAGATTCATCAAGACCACTTCAATTTATTTTCTCCATTTTGGGAACCTTCCCTGACTGTACGCACGAATGCAATTTGAATCAGGCTCAGCTTAAAAAAAAAAAAAGTTAAAATGCACACGACATTAATTTCTAAAGCCTTTAACGCTAATAATTGAAAAACGAGAATTTGCTAATGACTTGAGATATTAAGGAACAAAAAAATACTCATAATACGTACCTGTGATGGATGACAAAGCACTTTGTATTGGTTGCATGGTCAGCCTCTGTGATAAAGGCTCAGATCCGTTTTTGTTTTCAGACACTCCTGTGAATAGGCTTAAAATTGTGTTGCCTTGCCTCCAACTCTGACACGATAAATTTAATGGCCAAATTTCTGCTTTTGATTTTTGGGGCCACCTCTCTTGACTTCAAATCTCCTCGCTGATCTCATTTTGAGGCCCAATGTTTTTTTTGGCTCTTCTTGTCACTGTTTTTGGCAACTTAGGGTAGTAAAACACGCAGAGGCAGCAAGAGACAAATAATTTTGTCGAGTTTGTTTTCTCAGATTGCCAAATTCTAACCTCAAGGAATAAAATATATATTGAATGGAATCCTTCTTAAATCTTGTCTTGTCATTTTTGTGATTCCTTCCATTGAGGTCTGCCTGGGACTCTGCAAATCAGCGAGCCAGACGGAGCGTACGGCTCTCGGTGCGGTGACCTTTAACACCAGCGAGGAAAACAAACTCCCCAAAGTCAACGCGTCCGAGTCGGTCGTCAGAGCGAAAACCGACAAGCGGCGCTCCTACCTGATGGAGCATTTCCGCTGGAGCAAACCCTACAAGAACAAGACACAGGAACGCAGACCGGGGTCTCGCGACGCCAAAAGGGGCTACTCCATCGAGCACTTCCGCTGGGGTAAACCCCACCGGAACGTGACACCCGGACCCAAGCTGGGACACAAAGGCTCCAAGAGAAGCCCCTACGTGATCGAGCACTTCCGATGGAACAAACCCGTCGCCCGTAAACACAAACCGGTCAAGATCTTTGCCTTCCTGACGGACATCGGCGGTTCCCCGCAGGCTATTCTCCACCCTCAGGCTCGCAGTCATCTGAACAGCAAGGAGGACCCTAGTCAGATGGCGGCGAGGCCCCAGGGGAGAAAGACCCACTTACAAAGGGGGAGTCCGCAGAACGCCGACATGGAGAAGACCAATGTCAATAATCCTCAGGAAGTGCTGGCCGACATCTTCAGGGACATTCTACTGAAAGACATAGAGAGGATAGTGGGCTGAGTTTGAGCAGGCTCGGCTTTTGCATGTTGCTATCAATACCTACCAATTTTTTTTGTTGTTAGCATGTTTCAGGACAGTTTAGCTGAAGTAACATCCGAGTGCTTTTGTTATTCCTGGTTGCAAATGCCTTGAATGTAATCGTTAAAGCCCCGGGCGTCAAATTCGAAGCCCACAGGCAAGTTTCCTTGTAGTTGCAGAATAACACCAGTTGGTGGAGGTGATGCGCCATTAACCTGATCTGCCAACCGCCAATAAACACCGCAGAAGAAAAAAGGAGGATGGACAATACTTTAGATACAGCCGTGCTTTTTTTTGTGCTCACATTATTTGTGTTTGCAGTTTGTGAGGAGATAAAATGCTTTAACTGCCTGCGGTCTTTTATGCAGTACAAGTTGAGTGGATTTTATTTTTTTTGCGGGGGAGGGGGCGTAAGTTTGACACTGAAACACCCCACATTAAATTTCTTTTCGCCTCCTGATGCCGAGTCTGTGTGAAGAAGGGTGGGGTGGGGGGTGGGGGGGGGGGGTGAAAGAATCCGAAGCATCACAGTCGTCGACTGGCAATTTTTATTGGATAGCTAACATCACAGGAGCATGCAACATCAGGTAGGACAGACCAATCGCGAAGGCATGTTTTCATTCCAACCCCCACCCCCCCCTCTCAAAAATAAAGCTGCCTTCGTCACTAGGTTCTCCAGTTTTTAAAGTGCAAAGTTCACAAAATGAGTCTTGGAACTACACGAGCACTACGTTGTAAACAAAACTATCCATAACTAGACAGGGGGATGACACGACACGTAAGGTGGAGTGGTGACACTAAGGGGGAGTCGCGTCTTTTCAAGCGTCACTCCGAGACGCTTCATAGACAACTTGGAACGATCAAAGATTCACAAGAAACGAGCGCAAACGAGGGAGAGTTTGATCTCGGGATCTGGGCAATAGAGACAAGGAAAATAACCACGCGGGACGGACACAAACATGACGTGGCGGGAGCGTTTTACCGATGACATTCGGAGACAAAGCAGATCAAAGCAACTGAATTCATGGAAGCAGCAGATCAGAAATGGACCGTCACAGCACCACCACGATTGTTGGTTCTCTCACACACACACACGCGCACACGCACACACATACACACGCACGCACACACACACACACACACGCACACACACACACACGCACACACACACACACACACACACACACACACATCCACTTAGCTACTGACAGTTGGCCGGCCGAGAGTGTGCTTTGTTTTTCTTTTGTGATTATTTTTCAGGCAGCCAGTTGATGTCCGTTTTGAGCCGGGGATTCACTTTAGTCTCCTCTTTGTCGGGGGTAAAAGGTCTCCTCTCGAGGGTTGAACTCTGGAGGGATTGACTTGGCCAGACTAAAACCTTCCACTGTCTTGGAGCACCACAACAGGGATTGTTGGTTTCGTTCTTGTTTGTTTTGGGCTGCTTCCTCCCCTCAGTCCCCTTTTTCAGCTCTATAGCTGTTAGTTCAGACTAAAACCTTCCAGCCTCTATCAAAATACGCACAGGTGCCACGACTGACCGAGTACTTATTTTTATCATCTTTTTTTTTTTTTTTTGCTTTTAATTATCTGCAACTTGTAGTTTGTGCACACACTGGAGATGGCTTCGAGTTGGTAAGACGCCACAGCTTGGAGGCGTCCACCCGTGCATCGTGAGTCAGGATGAAACAAAGCTCCACTCCCAAGAAAACCAGAGCAGAGACGGACGGACGGGGGCCTGTTCATCATATTACCATTTCGGATTTTCAGATTTAGAGGGGCGGCCATTAGATATTTTAATTAACTCATTCACTCCCAAAGACGTTTTTAAACGTCTTTTCAGACTTGGTCCAGAATTGGCTGGTACTGAATGAGTTAATTAAGCGACGACGAGCATCAGTTAAGATGTGAGTTCCTAAACAAAACAATATATATATGTATATATATAGAGAGAGAGAGAGAGAGAGAGAGAGAGAGAGAGAGAGAGAGAGAGACACACACACACACACATGTGCACATACCTCTTGACTACATGAGCCTAAAGATTTATATAGTTCTCTGTATGTACACGTTAATACGGGGGTGGGGGGCGGCTTTCCTCGTGATGAGTTGGAGAGAGACTTATTATCCTACTGTTAAAAAGGAATTCTTGAAAAATAAATAAGGGTAAAACAATGGCCGTGCGGAATGACGGAAATCAGTATTGGCTAGCACTAAGAAAAAAAAAAGGCGAAAACACAATCAGTGCAGAAGACGGAAAAGATTGTCCGAAACATTCCTACATGGCAGGCTAGAGGAAAATGTGGCTTTAAGTTTTTGGCTTGCAGCAGCTGCATTTTTTTTCGCCTCTCCCTGGGGGAAAAAACATCCGCGGTCGTTGCCGTTTGACAGGACACAAAGAAAAGTTCGGTAACCTTGCTGTCTCAATACACACAAAGGTCGGGAAACTTCATCTCGTAGATGGGCACTGAGCGAGTCTGGCTCTGGCCGTAGCCGGACGATATGGTCCCGGACGGGCTCGGCGGGGGCCTGAGAAGAGATCGTCATTGTAATCATCATCTTGGAAAATGATTAACACAAACCATCTGTGTCGCTTACCTGATTGTAATCTCAAAGATCTGGTTGAGTTTGCTCTGCAGCAGTGTGGCCTGATCAAGACAAAAGAGTTTCGGAAAAACAAGGTGTGAGACAAACTGCTGGGAGGAAAAATAATAATAATAAAAAGACGTGTGTAAAATAGAATGATTGTCTTTGTTGTACCCGAGCACCGCAGTGGGCAGCGATCTCCTCAAAGGGAGCTTTCTGGAACTTTTCCACCACTTGCCTCCTCCGCTCCCTCTCCTGCTCCTCCATGCCCACGCTGTCCACTGCGGGAGGCGGGGGGACGGAAACAAGACAAGAATCCATCAGGTTAGGTAGGGCGCAACAAAGGGAAAAATAATATTCACAATTATTCTGATGGATATTAAAATATTAAAACACACCTATACATTGATGTCAAAACTTTTTATTCAACGAGCAAAACTTAAAACCACCATCACTCCCCATGACTATTCATCCGTGCACATTTTTAATCTTAAACACTCGACTTTTTCTGTCAAGTACAAAATGACCCTCATCCATCCATCCATTTTCTGAACAGTCTATCTTTAAAAACAAACTGCAGTTTTTGTTAGAATTGCAAATGCGCTGCTAAGCCTTCGGTTATCCACCCAGCACGAGATTGTTTGGATGAACCAGCGTCTCTCACAGTTCCATGAAAGAGGCATTTACATTGAGTTATTTGCCTTATTACAGCAAGACATGACTGCTGCCATATGGGCCGGCCCAAGTGTTTGCTGTCGTAAGAGTTCAATGAGTGTTATGACTTTTGTGGTGAATTCAATAAATGGAACAGCGGGGCCAATTCATTTATTTTCTCCAGTAGATTCAAAACATATGGGTTTGGCATCAAAAGATGCATTTCATCTTTTAGTTTGCAGGCAGATCCATGTGGATCTGCTACTAAACATAGCTAGTATTTTAACATTTAGGTGCGCTAAAGAGATGCATTAGAGTAAAATAAGACTTTATGAATGTGTGCACGGCGGTCCGGTGATCCAGTGTTGAGCACGTCGATCTCATAGGTCGTGCGTTCGATCCTGGTTCCGGCCTTCCTGTGTAGAGTTTGCATGTTCTGTGTAGAGTTTGCATGCCAGGCTGATTGAACACTCTAAATTGTCCCTAGATGTGAGTGTGAGCGCGAATGGTTGTTCGTCTCTGTGTGCCCTGCGATTGGCAGGCAACTGGTTCCAGGTGTTCCTTCGCCTACTGCCGAAGACAGCTGGGATAGGCTCCAGCACCCCCCGCGACCCTTGTGAGGATAAGGGGATCGGAAAATGGATGGAAGGATGGATGGACCTGGTATTGAGCCTTGTGGAACACCATTAGCATGACATTGATGACTATAGATGCCAAGTATGCATTATAACTGGGAGGGTCGGCCCTGAATTCCTTCACATTAATGAAGGGTATACTGTAAAAATATACGGACTAACTACTGAGCCTTGTGGAACGCCACTGGTTTTTGACAGTAAATATAATTTTGACGTATATGCGCAGCAGTATTGCCCAAAGACAGCTGGGATAGGCACCAGCATGCCCCGCGACCCTTGTGGGGATAAAGCGGATCAGAAAATGGAAAGGTGTGCACGTTGGACCACAAAATAAAATAATTTGACGCCGCTGGCTCTATAAGATTTAGATCAGAAGAGAGTGACTGAGCCAGAATAACACCCCATCTTGCCTCTGACAAACTCCTTTGTCATTTTGGCAGGATCTTTGTGCACATGATGAATGAGGAGGTTTGGACAAAAAAAGGTGCCTATGTAAGTTCTGATATCAGATCCAGATGCACTGTCAAGTACCTGGTCATAAAAGTTATACTCTTGATTCTTTGTCCCATATTCATCTTCAGATGTCAGACCCACATAGTTTCAGTCCACAGAGAGAATAAAGAAAGGAATTGGGTTCACCACTGCTTTTGGAAGGGAGAGTAGAGCACGGTTTCCCAAATTGTTGAAGATCAAGATGCAAATTGAACTCAAACGTAGTCAAATGAACCATGTATCACCAGAACACATGCGAGTTAACCCAGTGGAAGCCCGAAACAAACTCCAGTTTGAAAATCCCTACTCCATGCCAGGCAAATCCAAGACAATCCTCGATGAAAATTAGATTAACCATGGCATGGTCACGCAATAACCACTCCTGATGACATTGGAGCAGCCACTGTAGCCTTACAAAATTTGAATGAGTAACAGATGTTTGTTTTCTTTCAAGCACAATAAACTGAACAAATCCAGCCAACCGCTTGCCAAATTCAATACGGATCATCTGTGGCGGTCTGCACGTTCATTGAGATGTTTAATTTTTACAAATTTACGCCGGGAGGCTTGCGAAATTGAAATGCACTGTCGAATGAGAGCGTGGACATACCAATGGCGTTTTTCAACGTTTCGAAGGTGATCTCTTCAGCGGGACTTCGCTGCAAGAACAGAAGGTTCACAGTCATCGGGTGAGTGGCTGCAATGCATTTAAAGGGATTTTTGGCTCTTACCTCCTCTTTTACTGGACTGTTCCGGGACTCCACTTCAACCTGAAGTGAGATTGTCTCCCCGATGCTCTTTCTCTTTGAAAGGCGATCCTCATCTTAACAAATAGGTACACCGGCAACGTAATAATGGCATTCACAGAAGATACATTAAGAAAAATGGCTTGTACACAAATTATTTGCTTCCTGGTTTGATAATGCGTACATTAAATATGAAATTAATCTTTTGTTCTCTTCTTTCTGAAAAAGATTAGCTAACAGTGGGTCTAATTAGCATAATAACCACACCCACACCAAGATTGTCAGTCCACGACATGATCTGCTAGAACAGGGGTGCCCAAACTTTTCGGATCGAAGATCTACTTTTCGATCAACTAACCTCCCGGGATCTACCCTTACCGGCACACGCACGCGCGCGCACACACACACACACACGCGCACACACACGCACGCACGCCATGATGAGAAACAGCCTGAAACTGAGGCATGCGACGCACTTTTGCAGCCTGTTAACTATCGTAGCTCACACGTACCGTTTTAAAGTGCTTCCCTGGACCCTCCTAGATTCCTATTCTTTGCCCGTGCCCTCGGTGAATTGTACACGAAGCAAACTCTGAATGAGAATAATGACGATAAAAGATAGAGCGCAACAGCTCTGATCAAAAGCTGCAATTGCAGACTGCTGAGCGCTAACAACTTCCAGTGACGTAATCACAAGCCACCGTAAATTCAAGATTTACCTGCTTTATTTTATTTTTTTAATATTTTTTTGGTGAAAATGAGACTGATAAGATGATTAGGGTTAGGGTGCAGTGTACATTAACACAAAAAAATATGTTACTAACATGTACAAAGACACACAAATGGTTGTTTGTTTTTTTTCTCCTCAACACTCTTCGGATCTACTTGGGACCTCTCTGAGATCTACCGGTAGATCAGGATCGACGTAATGGGCACCCCTGAGCTAGAATGTCGCACAGGTTATTCGGACAACTGGGAAATGTTTTAAATTGTGAAAAAAAATGCATATCATGGCTCCTTTAAGAACATGTCTTCTTATTCTTACCAGTATACTGGGGGACGTAGGGGGTTGCAAGTCGCTCCGTGTTGTAACCGCTGCCTCCGAGGACTTCCGTGATCTTGGACTGGAGGAAGAGCATGTTGCTTTCTAGCTTGTCGAGCGAGGTGGGGAGTCTACGAAAGGTGAGGAGAGATGTCACAGGAAATGTAACGTAAGTGTGTGGGATCAAATTTGGTCTGGACGTACCTGGGCAGATCAATAAAGATATCCTCGGGTAACAGGTAAGGACTTTCTTTCTGTCTCACTTCGATCACCTGAGGAAGATATCAATACGTGGAACAAGGAACATGGTGCTTGCACAGAAGTGTAACTGACCTCGTGTATGTGCTGGCAGAAGGTAGGGACAGTGGTAAGCTGGCAGATGAGGTTGAGGTAGGCTGCAGCAAGCGCATTGACTGCACAGCGGTTATAAACCGGTAGCCCCTCATCAGTGGACAGAGCCAGGTCCTACATACGGTTTTGGCGGGGGGGGGAAATGATTTGGTAATGATCCCTGTGGAATCCCCACATTACTTCACATTTTAAAAACATCAGAATTCTTTGGTAGTTTAAAGTGATTCACAAACACCGTGCCGTGGCACATTACTGTGCCATAAGAGATCAGCAGAAAAATAACAAATTTCACTTCATTACAGTTTTCCGCACTATAAAGGCGCACTTAAAAGCATTCAAGTTTCCCAAAAGCCGACAGTGTGCCCTATAATCCGATGCACCTTATATATGCCGTTGTAGTCTCTTTATATTCCCCAGTGAGTTGTTTCTCTGTTAGTGTTCCTATGCCATCTAGTGGTGATTTTTAGCAGGAGCCGATTATAACCTCTGCGCAGGCATTAGGAAATGAAGATAGTACCAAAAGCATCATTAAATACTGACGAAACAAAGGAAGAAGACAAGCAAGACCTCTAAGGATATTTAGCCCCTTGTGGATGTGAGCCCACAAAGTGTGTGTGCCTTTTTGTTGAATAAATTGTCCTCATCACTTTTGTCTTTCATTTATTGTTCTGGAATGTCATTTGTATTTGTTTCCTGTCCGTGTTTGTGACCAGTTCTCATTGTGAAGGCTCGATATAAAGAAAGCTGTATTGTATTGTATTTCCTTTAGCGTAGCGCCATTGAGTGGATGCGTAGCACAACCGCAGCCACTATTGTAGCTTCTATTTAATGCGCCTTATAATACAGTGCGCCCTTTATATGAAAAAAAGTTTTAAGGTGCACCTTATAATCCGAAGCGCATTATAGTGCAGAAAATACGGCTCTTGCTTATCTTACACATCACTAAATGAAAATACATGATCTCGAAACATTTATTTTAATACCATTTAATGTCCTTCATTTTTGCTATTTGTATTTACTACCATTACCTTTTATAACCTGCGGATAACATGCACGACTATGTAACTCCAGCGACATCAACTATTTCATTCCATCAATACCTGCAGAGCGAGAGCCAGGCGAATGAGGTCAACGACCACTTCTTCGTTGGCAAGCTCGACGCTGAGAAGAGCAAGCAAGGCAAAGAGACTCTCATAGTGCTGCCTGCCGCTACTCTGCTCTTTACACCCCAAGTAGATGTGCCGATACAGCTGCTGGCCGTGCTGGTGAGAGAAGGAATGCGTTCAAGACACACTGTCAATGAGAGATAGAAAACACAACCAGTTCAGCTACCTTTTAACACAACCAGTTCAGCTACCTTTTTCATGAACAAGTTGTCCTGTCTGGAGCACTTGTCCACTTTGAGCTTCAGCACTGAGATGTCGGTGATAATGCTGCAAAGCAAAGTCACGCCGAAGTTAATGAGTTCAACAAAGCCAAGCTCCGAGTGGGTGATTTAAGCACCACATAGATACACACCTTATGTTGGAGAACTTGGGCCGGTTGTCATGCCTGTCAATGAGACTGAGGAGGATTTGAAGCACCAGCAGCCGAACCTCGGAGTCTTCGGTTAGGGAGAAAGAGAGCAAAGGCTCCAGGAAGGAGCTAGGCAGAGCTGTAAGCATGTTGGTTGTCTGGTAACCTGCAGTCACCTGTGCAAACATACCAACTATTTTATATAACAACAAATACATCCTTGTTGTTGGGACCGTTTAAAAAATATTTACTGGGTGAAATAAGCTGATATGCAGACTCACCTGTACCAGTGACTTTAGTAACATAACCTGAATCATCCTGGTACCCTCAGGCCTGAGAGAGGATGAAAAAAACCTCAACAATATGTCGGCCAGAGATTTTCTTTTTTTCAAAATGGGCGAAAAAAAAGACAAATATGTTTTGTCTGGGTGTTTTGAGGGAGTGCTGCCTACCCAGAGCCTGATGAAGGTAATAACGGATGAACACCGGGAACGGGAATCTTGCCCATGATGAAGAGCATGACTTCAGACCTTTGGTAGGTCGGTAAAGTGTTGGCAAAGGAACCTAAAAAAGACAGTGGGGGATGATAATAAGCAAACTGCAATTGAAATGTAATTCTGTGGGCAAGAGAATCAGACGATTTTACTGAATAAATAAACAGACGTAAATTGTTTCACTCATGTCATTTTTATTGCTTTTGTAGGAAGCGTTTCTGAAGCTTTGGAGAGTTACGCAATCCTCGAGCTATTACACAAGTTTGACAAGCACAATGAGAGACAGCAGTAATACATCTCAACACATTATGTGTAGTTTCGCAAACATTCCAAGAGGAAACGGAATGAAAGCACAAAAATCTCCGAGATGGTCCAACCACAAGTCCCATGTATCCAACTAAAGCATTTACGGCACAAAAACACACTCACCAATGGTTCTGATAACAGCTTCCTGCAGCTGCCTCTCCTCATGAGCTTTGATGATCTTGGTGCCGATGTTGGTGCTGCCGTCATAGGAGCCGGTCAGCTCGTAGTCCACGCTGAGACGGAGTTGTCGTAGTAGCGTGTTGAATACCTCCAGCACAGTGGGGCCTGCAAGGCACGTATAAAGACATTGCCCAACAGACCACATACGTCCAGGATCCGTGCTGATCTAATCTTCTGACCTACGGAGCCGCTGGCTGCGATGGCGGCCGCCTCCAGTAAAACCTCCACAATGCCAGCTCGGATGGTGGCAGAATTCTTGCTGTTGGCGTCCAGATGACCGAGAAGTTGCTGGATGACCAGGTGAGAATGCTGCGACTGAGAGAAACAGCAAGGGGGAAATAAATAAATAAATACAATTCTCTTGCTGTGCACTATCCAGGTGGTATATGGGGGGAAAAAGATGATCTAGCAAGGATCCCTGTGGTACGCCCACACACTGGATCACACATTTAAAATGTTAATGTGCTCCTTCAATGACATCATCTGCATCCTTTTAGCTGGTTCCACAAAATTACGACATTTCAACATATCAAAACATTCGGTATTAAATTCCAACAGTCATATTTGCTTTTTTTTATCGTTACAAAATGGCGCACTTACCTGAATGGAGTACATGATGATTTTAAAACAACGCACAGCAAAGGTTTTTCCCTGCCAAAGAGAGTGATTGTCGAGATGCCTTCGGGGACACACAAAGAATACAAATTTCAGTCATGACTTATTCACTCATATTAGAAAGGCATTCCCAAGACATCATCGCTGTGTTTGCTGGCCGCAGATTGACACAAACGTCTAATTATCACTTAAGAGATGTGCCGCGCAATCCCTCACACATCAGCAAGGTCATTTCTGCTGTGCGGTTGGCAACGCTGCAGCTGCTACTTGAAGGGTGAGGCGGGGACAGAGTGAATAAAAATGACCGCAGACAAAAACAAGGACAGTGATGGATGGAAAATAGCTGCTCCATCAAAGCGAAGGAGATGAGCAGAAGGGAAATGAGAAGGAAATTGAAGCTTAGGGATAAGAAGTACATTATATGCAGCCATGGAGTTTGCAGTAACGAGCAAAGACAAGATCCATCTTGCAGATTGAACTCTTGGTGTTCATCTTACATGAGCACAGGAGTGACCGCGTTCTTAATGTTTCCATAGGCGGCTCGGCCCAGCAGCTCCCTGAAGCAGCGCTCCGTAAGCTCCACCGGGCTCTCTTTCTCCTTGTCCGACGCCTGCAGCGGAGAGGGGGACCGACTGGCGGGTGGGTGTGGCGGAAAAACACAGGTGAAGAAAAAAAAAGGCAGGAGGAGAAGGGGGCAGAAGTGAGAGAGGAAGAGAGAGCAAAACACCATTAGTTTGATGCATACACACGTTGATTCTACAATTTTACACCATAAAGCTCATACAACTGGAGTCTGACAAAGAAAAATACAGGCTCGTAAAATTTTCATGAAAAAAAAAACCCTTAAATGTAGGGATGTACCAAAACCACTTTTTATACTTAAATTCTGAGTACTTGACAAAATCGACTACCGATACTATGTCTTGGAGTTGTGATGAAAATGTCTATTATAATCGAACATTGGAAAAAAAAAATCTTGAACACAGAATAAGTTTGACCCAAATAGAACATTTCAGAGTAACAAAAGCAAGGCAACAAAACGACTGCCATCTTACCTGTTGCTTGAGAATACCTTAAATTATCAAATCAAACGTGACAGGACAAGCAAAGACATACTTTAGCACACCATCGCTTACTTCCGTTTACTTGTCGCGCCGCGAACTGTGTTTTCACCAGGAGAACAAAGTGTTGTCGTTTGTTATTCTGATCACTACATGGCCGACACGGCTTCCATTCAACCTGCCGGCAAGTCATTTGCTAGCTTGGTAAAGCAGTATTGCTATATTGGTATCGGAGCATTTTTTTCCAAGTCCAAGCACTAATATGGACTGATATCATCATGTTCAATATTTTACTCGATATAGACTGCCTCGATTCTATTAAGAATGTTAAAATGTTACTTCAAAGATTGCCGGTAGAGTGAAAGAAGGTTCCATGATGTCAAGGGTTGAGAGCTTCATTGGAATTGGATTTGAACATGCCAAATATTATCAATCTCAATGGGAAATGACAATGGCTGGCATATTTCTGCATGACGCTCTTATTATCTATCCTCAGTTGGTCCACCGCCACTTACATTATTTATCGTAAGCCTCACACTGTCATCTCTCCTGCTGTGCGAGGAGTGTGGCTTCCAACCTCGCAGTGAGCTTTGCGCTCAAGTGTCTTACGTATGGCTTAAAACATGTTCAGGCCTCACTGCTCAAGTGTTTGCCCACCACAAACACTGAGACCGAAATAAAAATATACAAATAATTTGTCTTTTAAATCTGACGTCAACCAGTTTGCACATGTGCACAGGGATTAAGAGGAAACAAGCACCATCTGCAAGCCAACAGTAATTACACCGTGGGCCGAATGTCCCGATTTGTGCTGTGTTATTGCCCGTCGATTGCCAAACTGACTGTGAAGGGAAATTGAGGGAGGCGCAATGGGAGCCAACCTCACAAAGGCTCTCGAAGATGAACAGGGGGCAAGCTGTGCGTTTCTGCATCTTTTTCACCTCTCCCGTTTCTTTTTCGTCTTTGTGCCTTTCTTCCCGTTGCCCTCTGACAAGCCAATCTTCTGTTATTCTTGATCAGCGCACTATTTCTGGTTAAAGCTGAGTAATGTGTGATGGCTGATAGTGGCGCTATGGGACAACTGTGGCAACTTTTTTTTTTTAACCAACCAAACAAAAGTATGAGACACCATAATGATGAGTTTCGATCCTGCGGGCGCACATAACAACTCTCTCTAAAAAACAGCATCTTCAAAACATGCCGCAATATGCTTTTGTTCAAATGACTGATTCCCAGCATTGCACCATGGCACGTTAGTGCCCATAGATGAACTCAAAGATAGCGCCTGAGTAGGCAGCCGTCGGCAAGTGCTCTTCAAGAGCCTTGCGTTTTTGTCTTTTTTTTTTTGGTCACATGGTGCTGTTACGTCGTGTGGACCTGATGTGGATTGTTTTCAGCGTTTTTGGCAACAACATTAATCAAAGAAGAATAATCTGTGCTTGGTGGTTGCGCCTTCTCGGCAGCACAAGTGTACCAGCACCGATTTTGATCGGGAGGAATGTCGGCGCCATTTGACTGTCGTTGCTGGTCAGCCCCGGGGCGATTGTGTTTTGCGCCTGTCATGGGCAGCATTTTCACAGCCCCGCTTTGTTCAGCGGAAAGGTCGGTGCTGTTGGACAGTCTGCGGCTGGATGGATGCATGGCTTGAGGAGCAGACGATGAGAAGGAGCGTCAGCGCAGAGCGCCGATGCGTATGTGGAACTGCGAGTCGCGGCTTGGAATTGAAGCAGATTTACATGGGACAGGAGATGAGCGCCAATCTCTTTTTCGTTAATGGACGCTACAGCTTATTGTTGCTTTCAAATTTAGCTTGTAGCAGATGTATGCCCATTTTCAGCATGACATCTTTGATCCACTAATGGACACTTTGATTCGCTCCTCTTTCATCTATAACTGCTTCAAACAACAAAGTGTATGCAGGAAGTGGTTAAGATTGCACGACTGTCTGTGTCTTTTATGTGTTGTGTTGTATTATTTTGTCATTTGATGTTAACTGTTCTTTTGATGGCGGCGCGGGCACCCGCAGCGCCTCCTCTTGTTGTCTGGTTGAGAGGGAGGAAATGTCATCTGTGCTGTATGTTGCACATATGGCGCATTTGACAAAGTTTTACTTGGCTTGACTATAGATTTTTCGGCTGTACAACGTTGTGCCTAAGCTCAATAAAGGTAAGGAAAGTCTGTTAGCCCATGATGCAAATCTAACCTCTCTGTGCGCTCACTACTCTGCAAGTTGAACAGCAGAGACGGGACGATCTTGTCCATGTGCTGAGGATCCCAGATGTTAGCCTGAAGCTCGTCATTCACAGTCTTCCTCACCACGCCTTGCAGACCCTTGATGCCCGCCATCCGGATCCTGGGAGCCACAGGGAGCGAGCAAATATGAGATTTGGAAGGGAAGCCAAGAAAGCGTTACTGTTGCCCACCACAAATTTCCCAAGCCAAGTTTCGATTGTCAAACAAATATTGAGATTTAAAACCCTTGCCATACGTGGGGATGTCATCAAATGTGTCTCGCAGGCATCGTCAAACAACCAGAGTGGTTACTTTTTAGTTCAGTTTATCTCAACAGTGTTTTAAAATCATCATGCTGATATGACAGTTAAGAAAGTAAACGAACGCTACTTAAAACATCATCCGATGAGTGTTTTACAATCTCACGCAACATCAAAGGGTGAGGTGGTAAATTTTGATTAGATCTCGGCCAACGTCTATTTGCAACAGTTAAGAATGTTATTTCAATCATTTCCGGTCCAGTTCATTGTACGCTGTTAGGCGTCACATCACTTGACGAAGAGGCAGCAGACTATTTACTCCAGGGGTGCCCATTGCGACGATCGCGATCGACCGGTAGATCACGGACTGGTCCCAAATCGATCACGGGGGGTGTCGAGGAGAAAAAACGTGTGGATGTGCGTGCGCAGTAACGGGTCGATCGCGGGAGGTTGGTTGATCGAAAAGTTGATCTTCGGTCCAAAAAGTTTGGGCACCCTTGCTTCTACTTGATGCATTTTGGGGGTGTAGGCTTAGTTAGCTAGCTAAGTGCACTTTGCAACTGCAACAGCAGCTAACCAGTGATGCAGATGAAAGCTAATGCCATAATGTGTAACATTTTACATACAATATTTTAGCCACATCCCCCCCCCAAAAAAAAAATCAAGAAAATTGAAATCAACAACATTATAGCTATAGATTCTCAAATGTGTTTGTATGTTTTCGGTAATTATCTTCAAACCTGTACAATGTACTTAAAACAAATCTCTGAATTCATTTTCCAGCATCTTGTGTGTGTGTGTGTGTGTGTTAACAAGTCAGTGGATCCATTTACTTGGTGCGGATGTCGGGGTCCTCATAGCCGGAGTGGCACATCTCGCTGAAGCGCGACACGAAGAAGTCGTAACTGCGGTGGTAGGACGGCGTGTCCTCCTCTATGTTGGCAAACTTCACAAACTGAAGGAGAGCGACAACAAGTGTCAACTTTGATGAGACCGTGATTTTTTTTTTTACACCGCAGCTCCAAAAGGGCCTCACACCAAAAAGCATTTATTTCATACGAAAAACCACAATCAAAAACGCGTTCAATTTCACGGTGACTATGTGAACAAACCAAAAATCAAAACCTTGTCACATAAAACATAAATCGGAGTGAAAAGCATGGAGAGAGGAGTCGGGGGATTGCCACTGGGCCACTAAAGGACCTCATTAAAACATTCCTGACATTTAGCATCTCACCCTTCTCTAATTAATAAGCTGTGATGGGTGGAGGGAAATTGCAGGATTTATGGGGGGTAACCATCATGAACAAATCATCCGCAGCTTTATACTTTATATAAATTATATGTTTGCAAATTTTAGAATCCTCAAATTTTATAACTTTGCTAAGTGTCCTTGTAAGAATTCAGTAAAGTGAGGCCAGACCTGAAGCTGGTCTCAGTTACTGCAGGTGTTATCAGCTGAGTCACTCTTGACTGAAAGCGCTACGTGTAGTCGTAGTCGTATGACTGCATCTAAGTCTGTATCGCCTTAAGTCTCCCGGCAACAAGTACATAAGCGTGAGTGGACTGAACACTAACTCATGTGTTTTTGAAGCGGCGCCCCCCTGGAATGGGCTGCAGAGTACCGTTCCGATGATTAAAACAGGGTTAAGTCCCATGGCTCATAATCCGCACCTTTCAGCTCTCACTGGTGAAAGTCTGCCTTACATCAGCGACTCACAGTGTGCATTAAGCATTCAAGCTTCTGAAAGGGTTCGATTACGGGCTCCTGTGTGGAGTTTACATGTGCTCCGCGTACCTGCGTGGACTTTTTCCGGGTACTCCGCTTTCCTCCCACGTTCCAAAAAATATGCATGGTAAGTTAATGGAACGTACTAAATTGTCCCCATGTGTCATGTGTCTTGTGAGTGCAGATGGTTGCTTTTTGTCTATGTGTGCCCTGCAAATGGCTAGCAACCGGTTCAGGGTGTGCCCGCCAACTGCCGAAGACAGCTGGGTTAGGCTCCAGCACGCACACGACTCTCTTGAAGATACGATCATGGATGGATGGATACATGTTCTTCTTCAAATTCAGCCGTAGGAAAAAGCTAAAAACACACGCAGATGTAAATCCTTGATGCTGGTTGAAATGAGGTCAAGCGAGGCACGCCGACAGCAGGAAGACTTTTGGTCCAACTCCAAGTTCATCGAGCTTTTAACGTGTTTGAGAGTCGGTCATCCACTGCTCTTGCTTGAAATTTGTTTGGCAAAATTAACAAAATGTCTCTGTGATGCACATCGGTATCACAGCCTTCAGGAGGATGTGCGCGAGAGTGAGACGTCTGCCAGGAAGATTATAAATGAGATGGTGGCGTGCCTTGTCAATCCGTGTCGATGGCCGCCTGGCTTTGCCAACGTGCTCTGCAGCTAACCTCATTTCCTTTTAAGCGTCCTCTGCTGACCTAGCGGATGGCGAGTGACGGGCTCCTTCTGTCAAGTACTTTGCAATCTCAAAATGACTTCTAACATCGGAGGAAGGAAAAACATCCACAAAGCAGCGGTCCACAACCACCCGTCTGTGGGTTATTCGGTACCAGGCTGCTCAGAGAAAGTGGACATGTTATTATTTTTATTCATTTATTGATTTATTTTTATTCTTAGTGTCTGGGAAAGTTTTTTTTTTGTTTTTGCTTGAACTGCTTGAGCTTAGACATGTGATACACTCGTACGAAAGCCATCCAAAATTAGTCAAGGCACTTCCATAGTTTCCGCAATGCTTTATTGGTTCTACTGCTGACTCCAACACTTTCAAATGTAGCAAAAATAAAAAATAAAAAAAGCAAAGGGTTGGGGACCGCTGCCCAAAAGCCAACACAAACCACATTAAATCACTGTTTATAACTCGAGGCTCAAAATAAGCAGTTTCGCATCTCAGTATGTGAGGCAAAATTAGCTTTTTGTGCCTCATCAAAACGCCTTTAATAGCGAAACTGCAGCAAATGAACCACCGAGCTAGTACCAAAAAGGTTTGTGGGCTCACGTCGCCTACCGCGGAATAATCAGACATCAAGAAAAGCCCTGTGCTACACTCAGAAGCAGCTAGCTAGCAAAAGCTTCAGCTGGCTACTTGTGCGCCGAAACATATTGTCAGCAATCTTCGCCTGTGTAAGCAGCGAATCAGCTACTTATCTGACAAGTATCATACTCACAAAGGGGTGACGAGAAAAGGCAGAGAACCCATGCAATATGCTAAGCTAAATTAGAAAATGACACGGCTAGCGCTTTTAACGCCACAATTAAAGGGGTGTTCACACGGCAAGATTTGGTCCGGTGCTACGCCGGGGCTGCCCCAGTAGAGCGTTCACACGTGCAAATTAGCTCCGGCGTAGCCCCGGAAAAAGGCTTACACCGGACCAAATCCACCTCAGGGAGGTGGTTTAAAAATTTGCTCCGGAGCAAATGCTCGTTTGCGAAGCAGCACCGATGTAAATTTGCACGCGTGTACGCAACTGGGTTAAATTTGCTCCAGAGCAAATGCTTGTGAGGCGTACGTACGGCGAAAATGCGTTGCTTTCGTGCTCTGTCGGACTTCCGTCATGTGTTTGTTTAATAACGACACAAGACTTGGCTGGTAACATCTTTCCTTTTGTAGGAGACTGGACTGTCTCGGAGTTGTTAGTGTCGTTTGTTCCTTTGTTGTGTGTTTACACCCCCCTTCCCCCCCATATAATTTATTTTGTGATTTCCTCTCTTGATTTTCTGTTTAGCGCATTATGTGTTTGCTTTTCTGAGTGTCATTGAAGTTATCGTTGATTTACGTTTTCGGGGGCGGTCACTCTCGAGCAGAAGGCACGGAGACCGAGAAGGAGAAGGACGGCACGTCCAGTAGTCGCTTGAGTTGCGTATACGTTTTAAAAAGAACCAACACGACAGCTCATTTGTTTTCTGTCGTTTTGCTCCGCTGCAGAAACTGCCATGTGAACGCAAGTGGGGCTGCACCGACGCTGTGCCGGTGCAGACACGCTCAGCGGCTTTGTACGTGTGAACGCTCCACACAATTTGCTGCGGTGAAAAATATATCGCAAGAAAATACATCGGTGCAGCGCCGGAGCAAATGTGTGCCGTGTGAACACCCCTTAAGTGCTTGGGTGACCGAGTCCACTATTCACACAGGTCTGACTCGAACCGCTTTAAAGCGGAACACATCCAAATTGGAAAAGCAAAATAGCAGGCAAGTTAATAAGTGTCTGGATTCTGGAGAGACTTTAATATTTGCTAAAGAGGACCAAAATTGGAAATCAATTCACTTCTGTTATGGTGTATGTCAACCAGGAGTGGCCTATAAGATTAAAAGTATGTTAATTATAGTATGAAATATTTATAATTTATCAGTAAGGTTCTGATTTGTTTTCACAAAAGAGTCCTGAGTTTTGAGTTTGACTTTTAAGTTCTGCATCTTTCATTTACCGGTAGCTAAAAAAAAAAAAAAAAAAAAAAAAAAATTACGTTTGCTGTTATTACACAATGAGAATTTAAGAAACAAAAACTGTTGTTGATTGTATAAAACAAAACTTTTTTTTTAAATAAAAGTAATTGTTCATTCACTCTATGGTCTTTTTTTTTTCTTTTGGAGCCTTGGAACTGCTATTTAAAAAAAAAAAGCCCATTAGCGACTGACCGAATTGGTTCCCAGAATCTGCAGACTGGGTTTGTCGGACTCCAGCAGCTTGCGGACCATCTTGAGGAAGCTCTCCACGAACAAGTTGATGCTCTGGCAGTGGCAGGCCATCAACAGCTGGTCCAGTGCTTCCATAGCGATGCAGACGTAACTGAGGCAACAGAGACAACACGGCGCTATAAATTCTCATAAAGCAGACAACAAAAGCCATGACTTTGGGGGAAAAAAAACCTCTCATTCGAATTCCTTCAATTTGAGAGGTAAAGTTAAAGAGGGGGCCAATCTCGGCTTGTTACGTCGATCATGTGGGAGAAAATGCCAATACGTTGGAGGTTTGACAAGTTTCGGATGTGTGTTTCATAGAAAGTGTGTGTTGTGTTCGTGAGAAAAGTTGGCACGGTCCATGGAGTGAATGAGAAAAGCCATGTGGAAAAAATAAAGCCACTGATAATCATCTTGAGCCATTTGCGGTGAGTCCGTGTCAGTCGTGGCACATTTCTTGGTTGTATTCTTGTAAATAATCCGTTTGCCATCAAAAGCCCTTTCTTGGTTTTGTTTTCGCTTGAGGTGTTCCAAAAGTATATATATATTAGCGCCAAAGTCTCCGTTCCGCTTAATATGTTTCTTTTAACAAAATGCTTTTGTTTTTTTCTGCTTTTTAAACCGAAAATGCTGTTTCTGGTGAAAGGGGAGAGTCTAGTTTTTCTTTTAGATGGACACGCAACAGAATATCCGGCTGGTCTTTTTGGATTTTTTTGTTGTCTGAAATTGCTGCTAATTTTATAATGTTCCGCTTTAGCTTCTGTATAAACGGCAAAGGCAATTCCGAGGGATTTCATCATAGAAAAGGCTTTTGTCTTCAGATAGCGGGGCTTAATCGCTGGGATTAAAAGTTATTCAGTTGTGTCGCTCCCCTGACATGACGCCTTTGCCAAAGGACGCGTACGTTGCATCCTTTAATGTGAAGACACCCGGAAAACTGACAGGTGATGCTCACCTGTATCTGTGCCGCGCCACGTCCCTCGACAAACGCTCAGACAAATACGCTCCAATACGGTCCAGCTTCTCTGGAGCCGACAGGGCGTAAAATGTCAGCTTCTCCATGTTGGCCTTCACCAGTCCATCCTGGAGGAAGAAAACAAATTAAAGGAGAGGAAAAAAGAAACCTTTTTTCCGCTCCCTTGACCTACTTTATTTGCTTCACATATGCATCACTGTGATCTCTTTTAGAAAGAAGATATTTTAAGAATGACAGCATTGTAACTTAATTTAGAATAAATATTGTGACAGCATTCTCGTTTGTTCCAGTTCCCGACTTGATGGCTTCAGAGCTAAATTTGGGGGAGAGTACGAAAAAAATTCAACAAAAATCCAGGCATCAAAGTCAAGGAAGGAAATGAGGCAAATTCCCCATTCGACAGTGTTGGCCCGAGATCTGACGAGGAAAGTGTTCCTAAAGCGGAACTCACTGAAACAGTTCAAGCTGTAAGAAATGCGATAATTTTCTCCAGAAGTTACTGGACTCACATCGGCCTTTGCAATTAACGATGAGCTGTGTGGTTTCCCCAATAGTCCACTTCTGACAAGACAAATTATCTTCACGCGTTGACCTTCACCTTTAATTGCAGCACAACTACTCTGTTCAGTATAACACAGACTTCAAGCTGTTCAATGCCACTCCTGGTTAAGATGCCAAATCCAACATGAAGACGGCAAAGATTGTAATTGCGAGTCTAAAACAAAGACATCCATTTAAAACAAACAAAATGTTCCCACTAGATGAATGCTAACACGTAATGGGAAAGGCCAATGATGGGCGAACAAATAGCATCTATGTGGCTGTGTTGTAGCGCTTAAAGGAAGATATATCATTCTCAAAGGCATCTATTCTTTATCCTCTGCAAAAAAAAAAAGACTAATATTGCTGCAGATTATTGAGACACTTACAGTAGCCTATGTTCACATCGCAGGTCAATTCCGATTTTGGGGATGTGAGATTTGAGATAAGAGAGTTTTGAGTTCAGACCGTGGTCAGGGACGGATTAAATTGTATCATCTAAATTTCAAGAATGAATACAAAGCTAGGGGAGTCCGGTGGGCCAGTGGTTTACGCTTTGACCCCACAGTGCAGAGGTACCGGGTTCAATTCCAGCTGCGGCCTCCCTGTGTGGAGTTTGCATGTTCTCCCCAGGCCTGCGTGGGTTTTCTCCGGGTATTCCGGTTTCCTCCCACATTCCAAAAACATGCATGGCAGGCTGATTGAACACTTCAAATTGTCCCTAGGTGTGAGTGTGAGCGCGGATGGTTCTTTGTCTTTGCGTGCCCTGCGATTGGCTGCCAACTGGTTCAGGGTGTCCCCTGCCTACTGCCCAAAGACGGCGAGGATAGGCTCCAGCACCCCCGCGACCCTTGTGAGGATAAAGCTGATCGGAAAATGAATGAATGAATACAGAGCTCGATTGTCGGCTGACGTCTCAACAAGGCCGTCCCAAGCTCCCATCTGAGTCACTCACCTCCGGGTCTTCCGGGAAGATGTTGTCCACCAGCCTCTTGTAGCGAGGCCTGAGAGCCCCGCAACAACCGCACACCCCTAAAGGCGGGAGACACAAAACATGGTCATGTGACATGAATTTTAAACGCAAGCCACCGGTATCGTTTGTCCTTAGTGTCGGGATGTAGCGCACCACTTGCAAACAAGACAGTAACTAATGCAGTCATATAAGGCATTATGAACACAAGTATACCTGTCAAGAGTCTGAGTAACGCAAGTAATAACGCGTTCCCGAGATTCCATTCGCTCAGTCGGCATGTATTACTCTCCTCTCTATGACTTAGGTTTCTAATAAAGTCCGACCTCCCTGCATGGTCAAACTGAATGGTCAATTGGTCTTTTCAGTGGCTGTTGATGTCTGTCTGATTGGACAAAAGAAACGTCAAATCGGATAACATTTGGCATTGTTGGATTATTTAACCCTTTCATGCGCCAATCATGACAACTTGTAACATGATAACATGACAGGTTGTCCACTGTCGTGACCCGCTGTCCCTTAAAGGGTTATGGGCATAAATGTATCACTTCTTCGCACTAATATCGATAACTTCTTATTTTTCGCTATTAAGGTTTCGATGTTTACTGATGATGTTTTGGTGTGACGATTTTTTTTTTTTTCAATGGACAGATGCCCTTGGTGACTTCAACACCCCCAATTTATTGGGGCTTGGGATCCCCAATGAATTAGGCTGCCTTGCTCTCAATAACCCCAAAAAAAGCCGCTGGTTAACAAATGTTTTAATCGCACCTAGTTAGTTTCAATTGAAGCTTGTTAAGTGACATTTTATGTCATGACACATGATAAGCTAGTATTAGTATTAGCCTGACACAAAATCCAGGCTGAGTGAAAACAACGGCAGGAGTCACGACATGCACAGAACGTGGACACGAGATAATTATTTTTGGGGTCATCGACTGGTTGTTTTGAGACCTTGTTGAATTTAAAAAGGTCCAAACTCCATCGAATTTCAGACTCTCAACAATAAACACTCTCCATTCTGTAATGATTCATTATCTTTGTGTTGACTCCAAATCAGATAGTTGCAAACATCTGTTTTGATTTTAGGAAACAATGATCAACATTTTTGCACATGTTCTGCCGCAAAAAATGTTAGCGAATGCTCATAAATTGACGCATTTTGGCTGTAGTGTCAATTTGAATTGACATCTCTTTTTCTTTTAATAAAGGAAAGGAAATGAAAACATGTTTTGAATCAGATTCAAGGATTACTCGACAGAAAATGACCGTGAGATTCATCGAGTGTGAAAATGATCGTAAATTGCAGCTCTGACGGACAATTCAGTCGGGATGGCGTTCAAGCGCACTCGCTCTCCCGCCCTCTCTTTCGCTTTTTCCCCCCCTCTCCTTCTCGTGTAACGAAGACGGCCCTTGACAAGAACAAACATTGCAGTATTCCTATGCTTTTTTTGGGGGGGGGGGTTAATGTGGGAGTCACTGATTGCTAGATTTTGGTTGGTTGAAGGACTCCTGCAGTGATGACTCATGAGGAGCTTCCAGGGAGCGAGAGGAAGAGAATAGACAGCAAAAGAATCCAAGATAAATAATCGAAACCGTTAATGTAATCTGCCAAAGAAATGTCGTCGTACCTGCTTCCCGAGAAACAAGTTTGAACCGGCAGGTTACTGAGAGGCCGACTCCCACTTCAAAAGGCCTTTCGAACAGCCCTTGACTCCATCCGGGCTCTTTTCCTTCCATTTGACAGGGTTTCCCATCACGGCTCGAAATTTTCACATGACGCGGAGGACGCATTAAGGAGTTTATCGCAGAGTTGCCAGCGGCCGAGCTGCACAATCGATACCAATTCCAATCCGGACGTGCGCAAATTCAGTCAGCATCTGTGAATTGTATTAAAAGTCTTAACAAACAACATGCTGCTCAGCCCACGAGCCAAAAACAAAGACGGAAGGAACAATGAAAGAAACACCACATCAGCCCTACCAGCTCAGGACAACACGCTACAGCTATGTACAGTCCGCTCCAAAAGTATTGGACTGGCAAGGTTAATTCTTTTGTTTTTTTGTGACATACCATCGATTAGTTCGGATGCATTTTTCGACCGATAAAAATCCAGCAGGGAAGAAAGGTGGTAAGGGTGAAAGAAAAAAAAAGGGGGGTGCAGTAAGAGACAAAAAAAAAAAAGAAGCTGGATGGCGTGTGTGATGGGGTGTAGCGCAGGGGTGTCAAACATACGGACCGTGGGCCGGACCCGGCCCCCAAGGAGGTTCAATCAGGCCCACGGGGTCATTTAAAAGTGAAAAAAATGCATAAAAGACACGGAATGAATATTTTTAATAATGTGCAATTCATGGAGTATCCGCTAGGGGACATTGTTTTGATCAGAGAAGAAGACCTCAGAAATGTTTTCTAAAAGATATGTTCATTAAATTTCAACATTTTCTGAATGTTCTTGTGCTTCTTTAGACCAAAACAAAGGAAAGACAAATTATTTTGGTTATTTATTGCAGAGTGTGGTTTAATTTTAATGGTCCGGCCCACTTGACATCTACTGAGGCCGTATGTGGCCCCCAATGTGAAATGAGATGGACACCCCTGGTGTAGTGGGTTAGTTTGTGACGCACTGAATGAATCACAGTTGAAAGCTTCTTCTTGCCCCCCCTGTGGTGAAAAAGTGATTTCTGGGTGAAGGTTTGAGAGGTAACACATGGGGGGGAGAGCTGACATACTCGCTAACCCGTGGCGATTGAAATACGAGCAGCAGAGCACTCCCAATTTGAATCAAATGCACTTTCCGCACAGCTCGACGTTTGCTGTAATGAAAGAGTGGCTTTGGAAGTCATGTGGGGACGACAGAGAGCCATTATTCAAGACTTTGCTCATTTCATGACATTTGTCTTTGCCGTTTTTCTGTTTGTTGTGATGTACCAACCATCCATCCGCTGTCAGAACCGCTTGCGATCATTTGGGCCGCGGGTAGGAACAAACCTTTGGAACGACGACAGACGGTACTTGTAGGAATCTGAGAGAAAGCCTGCGTACCCCAAACAAAAAATAAATACAAATTTTAAAAGGAAACATGGAGTGAACATACAAATTCGGGCAGAAGAATTCATCGGAAAATAATGCAATTTTCTTTTCAAGTGGTAAAGTCACAGATTTGTTGTAATCTGACTAATGACTCACTGATTGATGTTAACACCATAATTGTGCGGTAGAAATGTGTCCATTTGTCATCATGCATCCTTAAAAGACTGCAAGTCCAAATGTTTAGTAAGTTAATAACTCAAATTGAAGTCGATAAATTAACTGTCGACGTAAGCCTAACACGGGAAGAGATCGCATAATAAATCGCAATCGCATTATTGAGGGGTGTACGCAATTATTGTATTAAGCTAGCATAAGCACTCTAACACGTAACCGACTGCCACTGTAAACGGGAAGCAGCTTAGAAAACATATCTGTTGTGCCCACGCGCGGGTGACGTTTGTGCACGGCGGGACTTATCGCGATGGATTAGTGCGGCACCACCTTGGCGAAGAAACGCTAAGTGGGCGGAGAAGTTCAAGTATTTTAATGGCAGCGATGGAACAATCACATCTGCCTACTCAGCCAGAGGAACTGACAACACATTCAGTGGCACACAAACACCTAAGAGACGTTCCACTCGGACCTCTGTCACGACTCCAACCTGATTGGACGCAGAGCTGCAGGCCCCATGCAGAATGTGTGTGTGTGTGTGTGTGTGTGTGTGTGTGTGTGTGTGTGTGTGTGTGTGTGTGTGTGTGTGTTTTGTGTGGCTTGTGCCTGTGACTTGGTCATCCCCCACACACCCCTCCGGTGGGCACGTCAAGTAAACAGCCAATCACATTGCTATTTATATCTCCCTAATAACGGCCCGGGAAACATTAACAGATTACAACGCCCCCCCCCCCCCCACCACCGGGAATGTTAGATTAACGCTCTCCTGTTAGGATAAAAGATGCAAGGCTGGTCGGAGCAGACGGGGAATACGCTGCTGAAGGGAGGGCGAAATCAGGGCGAAAATAATATCGACATGTCACGCAACATTGATAGCAACAAACAGAAACCGTTTTCAAACCGCACAAGGCCGTTTAAAAATTCTCACCTGTCATGAAAGTGGACAAAGAAAGCTAACCGCAAGATGGAAAGTATTACAGCGATGTTGTACGATGACTGAAATGACATGAAACAGCTTTGGGAATACGAATTCAACTTTTCAGCGGAAATTGGTCTTCTATTCAAAAGGCTACTTCAACACACACATACACACAATGGCACAGGAAGTTGTGGGAAGCTATAAAGCAATTGAAAGACCGGAGGAGGAGGAGGACAATGATGAAGATGATGGTGATAATGATAATGGCGGTGGTGGTGGGGTTGACGCCGGGAAGTGGCGAGCAAAACTAAACTGACGTGGGGATGAAATGAGACTTTCAGTCGGCATCCATGCCATCCATAAAAACGCGCCTTGGTCACGATCAGCCGAGAGCACACTTCAAATCTATCGCCTGTGTTTTTGTTGTTGTTTTTTTTTAGGCTACTTCGTCGTACACATTTTGAGGCATGGAACTAATTCAAAGTGGGTGGCAGAGAGAGAGAGACGCCGCACACACATCCCATCGACACACCGCCAAAGCCTACACATTATGAGTCACAATCAATCAGAAACTAGGTTGGGGATGCACAGTTAAATGCTTACTTCCTATTTTTATCTTTTTTTCCAGATAACACCACAGACGCGAATGAGTGAGAGCAAAAATTTAATGCCTGGTGATTACCATCGACCCAGAAAAGGAGTCAAACTGATGGCGACTAATTTCATCATGTGGATGCTACCATAAATACACTGAACGGCGCTTTCGTCCGAATTGTAGAATTTTCAGAAGTCTATCCGAATACCCAAATATTTGATCGCTGCGGCACTAGATAATGTTTGTTACCGCTGCCTGAGCACAAAAAACAACGAACCGATCAGTTTCAGTAAATAATGGAAGACAGATTCCACGTTCATTTGCGAAAGTAGAACCATGTGTATGTGTGGGTTAAGTGCATTTACCATTGTACTAAATCGTATCAAACTGCAAATACCTTCTTGGTGTCTTTCAATTCGTACTTGTTCCAAACGCTTACCAGTTTTACTTCATTTCATGAATAGCCTCGATGTGGCCATGTCACAATAAATTAAGCAACAGATATTTAAACACTAATGTGGACAGACAATATAGAAACACTGACAGGCATAAGTTCTTTATCCTCTGTATAAAAAAAAAATTATGATTGCATGGCTAATATGAGTGCAGTTTACGCAGAGTCACCTATGGGAGTTCGGAAACTATCATTGGTTTGTGTCTGCGTGACTTTATTATACTGCTCCCAAGTGGTCAAGTGACACACCCCAGAAGGAGCCGCGATGAATTGGTAATGATCAATAAACTGTAAAATTCTGTCCATTCTAAGTAATGATGTTATTACTACCAGATTATGTCTTTCTTAGGTAAATAATATAAGTGCTATTTTCCTGATTTAAAAAAAGAAAAAAAACATTTAAAGAATGTTTGGGGAGACTTGGACGGATTAAAGGCACATCTATTCATTTCAATGGGGAATGATGATTTGAAGTAAATAGTGCTATTTTCCTGATTTAAAAAAAAACACATTTAAAGAATGTTTGGGGAGGCTTGGATGGATTAATGGCACATCTATTAATTTCAATGGAGAAAGATGATTTGAGAAATGGTTTCACGTTGTGAGCTTGTCCACGGATGACTGAAACTCGTATTTCAACACAAGGCAGACTACACAAAGCAGCCAAGAGTTGAACTCTTCCCATTTTTGTAACAGCCGATAATGTGAAAATGCGGCTTTGTACTTTCCCTTGTATGACGGCAGACAGTGGTTTGGGCTTGCGGCATATTAATTCACTTTAAATTGGATCCTCAGGGGATGTTTGTTTTTGAAATTTAGAACAACTTGGATGTCAACAGGTGCGCTCGGACTGCAATGTTTTAGCAGCGTGGAAAATTTTTAAAAGGTGGCGGACTCCTTTGTCCAATTTAAATCTGGCTATTGCCAAGATGCGCTCGCCAAGAAACTTGACTCCCCATTAAGGGGGTGAAATGTACAAATACAAAAAAAACAACAACACAGCAGCACCATATGCTTCTTAGTAGCAGCCCACGGTTAACTACTATCCACATACTGGAATAGTTTCGCTGACCACAATGCAAGTGCGGGGGGAAAGGCAAAGGGGCCACATCCAATGGAAAATCTGATGAGCAAGCCTGGAAATTAAACATCATTACCAAATACATACATCTTAGAAATTGGGAGTTTTCAAAGCCGCTGATTCAATATGCAGTCCTTGTGCGAGCCGGCGGTCCCGTGATGTAAAACTCACGCGTGTGCGAGGAGAGCGCATGTGGGGAATGCAGACAAACAGGCTGCTGGGGGGTTCCAATCCTCACGATCGAACGATACGATCAGTTTATTCTTACCGTACATCGAACGTGACGCTGGAGAGCCGCTGCTTCCACCGGTCGTGTTTGCTTTCAGCAGGTTCACTCACTCGTGCGCTGGCACTTACACACGCAAACCGCTGTGCCAAGAACACACACACACACACACGCGCGCACACACACTTGGGGATTAATGCCTGGCTGCATGCACGTGTGCTTCGAGCTAAAAGGCATAGGAAGGCGCACGGCGATTGGTGCAGAGGCTGCGTCGATGCACACAAAAGGGGGGCTGGTCGGCGACGTCACAGAAGCATGCCGGGATGACCTTGGATTTTCCTGTTTGTCTTCACCCCCCCAAACCCCCTCCCCAAAAATAATACACACACGCTATGCATAATGTACCTTGCAGATGGGAGATAGGGGAAGTGGGGGGGGGGGGGGGGGGTGAAATTAGGACAGCGTATCACAATACCTCCCCGCCCACGCCATCTCCTTGCCTCAAGCTGCCAACCTTTGGTCATAAAAGGTTGGCCACCCCTGTCTTAAGCGCTTCGTATGAGGACATTCGAGAAAAAAATCAAATATACATCCTATGTGTATTTTAACAATAAATAAAATAAACCCTATCAACCGAGGGAAGTGAAGCAGTTGTTTTTCTCAAAATTTCAGCCTTCGCTCTTTGAAATTCATATTCTTCTACACTGCAATGCCGATTTGAATGAGATGAAGTGTTTAGCCCTTTCCGAAAATGTCCTTATTTATGACCCAAGCATCTTGTGTTAAAATACTCACAAACGACAAAAAAAAAGTGTGATACAGCAGTTGTTCACATGCTGCCTGGGAGTGATTATCTACTCCAGGGGTGGCCAACCCGCGGCTCGCGAGCCTCATGTGGCTCTTTGGCTGCTCTAATGCGGCTCCTGGGCTTTCACACGACAAGCGTCGAAAACGCCTCCGCAGTGGCGATGCCATTCAAACGAAGGCGCTAACTACACAGAACGCACTACGTCAGCCTATCATCAATCCCGTTACTTGATTGACATATAGGGGAACCAATCTGATGACTGCATCACCGCTCATGTGCAAACAACGGCGCTAAGCTAATGAGCGAATTAGCTCAGATTTTAAGGCACGGGTGCCCAATACGTCGATCAGAATCGACCGGGAGCCAGCGAACTGGTCCCAAGTCGACCGCAAGGGGTTGGAGGAGGAAATGGGTGGGGAAAAAAAAGATTTGTTTGTTTGTATCTTTAGCTGTCGTTCATTTTCGACCCGTTCCGACTGTTGCTCATCGTGGTGTGCGTGCATCTGTGCGCGAGTGCTATGGTGGGCACCCCCTTTTCATACAATTTGTAACCTGATCAAATAATAAAGTGTCCACTGGCGCAACCACTGTCCCTGAAAGGGTTAATATGCAATAATATATACGTCACAGCCAACCCTTGCTCTCTCATTGATTTTTAAGGGTTTTTACAGTACTACACATGCAAGTCCAAATTTTGAGTGGCATGCCTTCATTGCTCTTTCTTTCGGAGGAGGAGGTTCGGCATCAACACCACCACCGCCACCATCACCTTTATGTTTATATTTGACGGCAACAACAAAAACTGTTTGCGACAGTTAAAATGATTTGCGAATGGCGATCATCTTCAATGAACCCTGACCAACATTCGTTACGTCTGCAAACACTCGCAAACCTTCACCACTCAGCAAGATACAAGATGCAATAACGCATGAAAACCAATTCTGTGCAGTGGATGTAGAGCGCCACACTTACCCTTGCCAACATGATGGTCGAGAAGTGTGCGACAGTCCAGTGACAGCCTCTGAGAGGCCGGAACGTCGACAGGCACGGGTACGTGCAAGGGCATGGCAGCCAAATCAATACTCAACGACACCAAACTTGCTTCAGATAATACAAGAAAGCCCACGGCTGTGCCAACTTCCCTTAAGTCATTAATATTCACCACATAAGCAGGTTGACCGCATTAATGGGAGAGATTAGCGATTAGTCCGACAGCTTTGCTCTCTCTCTCGCTCGGTCAACGCTTTCCTCTGTGACTCATTGATAAACATCTCACTGATACAATGGGCTTCTCTATAGTTCCAAGTGTCACTCTGGACCAGGCAGAGACAAAAGAGCGCAGGGTACGCACACCCACCGACATATGAAAAAATGCAGGCAGTGGGTTTGGCATTCAAAGTTAAGGGTACTCACATATCGGTAATCTATTACAATTGTCAACCTGTTCAATATTTCCAGTCGCAAATCTTGAAGCAGAGTTTTTCCTGCATATGATTGGTTAGCCTGTGGCTCTAAAAGCTTTGACGTCATGAAGAATGTGTCAGACAATTTGTATGGTTTCGAAAGATAAGTACAGTTTTGTCTGGTCCCGCACACGCTATGTTTTCAAGATTTCAGAGAGAGCATTGGCTCACTTGATGATCCCCGCGATAGGTGAATTTTTGAAATACAGGTTACCTTTGGGGGGAAGGGGATATTATCCAAGTGTTTCCAAACTGTCTGAGTGAGACACTGCGCTCGGAGCGTATTTCCGAATGCACCCATGATGAGGGAAGTGGAATTTTGGGGACAAAGAGCTCTAACGTCTCGGTTTGAACCCTGACAGTGCTCATATTCACACTGAAAGAACAATTTAAAGTCTTCAAATTAACATACATCTTTTTGGGAATGCGAGAAGAAGCCGGAGGACGACGTGAAGTGCTGTGATATTAAGTATGACAGCTTTTTAATATTGTGGCTTGGGCTTGTCACCATTGCTCACCTGTCATGCTGGATGTTAGCCACTAGGTGGAGGTCCACTTCCAGCGTCACAGTGGCGGGAAGAAGTGAGACACTCGGGCGCCTGAATGACGTTTCACCCGGGCTTGGACACTCAGGAAAACCTCGGGATGTCCATTGGCCTGTGGAAGTTGTGGGGAAGCCAAAATTAGCCGACGATGTAAACATGCTAACGTCGATAAGAACTGAGCATATATATCGCGCACCGCGTACACATAAGGAACTTGATACGGTTGAGGTTATTCCGAAAGAAATTGCGAATTAACACGAGCCAGTATTGAATAGTACATGTGTAGCTGTGTTTAGCTCGTCGTTTTTTCTGACATTTCCACACTTTCGGTGTTTATTCAACACATTTTCGCGTTGCTTTTTACGTCACGAGAACGAGCGTCTTAAAACGATGAACAATTGTAAATAATCAAATGAACAATTGTAAATAATCAAATGTCACTGAGACACTGTTATCAGCCAAGATCAGGTTAGCTAACCACCACCAACTAAACTATCTCAACCACCCACTGTCAACATTTACTCCTCACCATTAAATGAAGAATATTAACCATGGAGCCATCACCACTCCTCTTCGATAAGTCGGACTTTCCACCAGCCAGGAAAATGTAAAATTAAGTTTAAAAAAATAGGCAATCGATCCAACTGCACACACAGCTGTGATACTTGCTCACTGGTAAATATGAGTCAGCCCACCACTACTTTGACAGGAGCTAATTTGAATACATGCAGTTCACGTTCATGCATATTAATATTTAAAGTCAAATCGTGCAAAATACAGTACAGTACTCCAAAATCAATTCAAATCACGTCGTGAATGAAGCATCAACGTAATAAGCACGTCATATCTGTTTCGTATTTGAATTAAAGTGACAAGGTTGCGAGTGCTGATTTTTTTTTCTTCCACCTGACGGCAGCAGTGAGTCAGGACGATCGTTGCGGAAGTGTTCTTTAGTGTGAAACATATGTTCCGGTTTACGACGGTGTCGCGGCGTAACAATAACGATTCGGATTTGCGCCAAAAAGAAAGGAACAACATTTCCCAAATTGCGATAAAAAACTGAGACTGTGGAGGGAAAAAAATAATGTTCCGAGTGCAAGAATTTAAAGCGCTTTATTCTTTTTTTGGGGGGCGGGGGCAAATATTTGCTGCACTGTATAACGCAAAGTAACACTTACCTCTCACATAGGTTATACTAAAATTAACTTTAACGTGAATTGAGAGGGTTTTTTTTAGCGTGTGTCCGTGTGTGTGTACGTGTGTGTGTGCGCGTGTGTGTGCGCGCGTGTGTGTGCGTGTGTGTGTTTTCATATGAATACTAAATTTGAATGTTTTGAATAGAATTGAATACAACTTTATTGTCAAATGTGCTGTACAGCACACATGAAATTTCTTCCCTCTCAACATAAAACAAGATTTATCTTGTTAATGGCTTTATTGGGCAGCAGGGTGGATGAGTAATTAGCACATCCACCTTGCAGTTCTGAATTTTGGGCCATTTTGTGAATTATCACAGACCACATACACTACAGTGACATCTTTGGGCTTAACTTTACAAAGCCAAAGACAAATTTAAAAAGTGCAAAGCTGAGCAACACCCATGGAGGCAAGTGTCAGGCTGTTTGACAGTGAGCTGATTAGCGCGCAGCTAAAGACGTTCGCCTCAATACTGATGAGCTTTCAGGGCTTGCCAAATTCACAGGTCGGGGAACCAATGGACCAGGGGCCACATACGGCTAGTGCATTTCATCTGGACAGTCTCTTAAAAAATAAATAAATAAATAGAACGTCCAAAAATTAAACTTTTCTCACAAGCTGGTCCAGACATGTACTAAAAATGATTGAAAGGTCTATTTACAATTTACACCGCATTAAACATATAGAGTTGTGCTATAATTTTAACATGAGGGATTAGTCAAAACAAATTTGATTTTTTTTTTAAATGTGATGAACAAAATAAACTGTAAGGCATTTCAGAATAGCACAATAATTACTTTCATGCACCAAATGATAACCTGTAACCTGATAACATGATAAACTGTCCACTGTAGTAACCACTGTCCCTGGTTAAACCCAACATTTAATAAATGAAATCGTCCCTGTTGTGGATGTTCGAGTCCACTTTTTTTCAGACCGATATCAGTAGGAGTATTCACTCTTTGAGTACTCACCGGTATGATTATCAATACCACTACTACTTTTGATGTATAAAATTCCATTTCACACAACGACAAACGATGATTCGCCAATCTTTCAAACTGCCGCAGGATAGTGCCAACTACTGCTCTGCAGGACTTCCCGGTGCTGTTTTTTTTTTTTTTTTGCCTCAAGTTTCAGTTATCGACAGATTGCATTAGTATCCCTATACCCTAAAATAGGGTCGTATCAGTCCGACACCAATTCGCCCATCCCTAGTCCATGTTCATATATTCTCTGAAATTGCCTATATTCAACAAATGTTGCCAAAGTCTCTAAACTAATGAGCACAAATGTAGCTTTTGTCCACCCTTGCCAAGCGTAATACCAATTTGGCTGCGGACGGCAATAATCGGGCTAATTGCCTTAGGCTCGCTCGGCGTCTATTTTTAGAGGTACGCTTCTCAGCCGTCTTGGTCTGAGCTGCTGTGTACAGTGTCACACTGGGACGGATGGGAACTTGTTGGATCAGCCTTACAGAAGCTTTGATTGTTTTGGGACTGAAACTGGCTTACAACCATTGAGATCATCGTGAATCACTTTCTTTCTTTCTTCAAGTCTTCATTGTACAAAGTAATAAAGTTTAATTCATAATTAGGAAAATATGGTTTTAACTTGAAAAGTACCCTATTCCTCAAACTGTGTAATCTGTTTTTATAAATGTCATGCCACAATGAATAAATCTTTATTTCCAACCTTTTCAGTGCAGAAGCGACAGTTTTGATTGTCCTGTCTCCTGTAGCTCCACCCAAACACAAGCATTTGTAGACATAAAGGTCTCCTCTGAAATAATTTGGAGGGGGGGCGGGGGGGCTTTCCAGGCACCAGTGACCTGAACGTTGCAGACCAGAGAGAATGGCTGCTCACTAATTAATCCTCTTTACACTCCTCATCGCTGCTGCCCTGCTTCCTCACAGTTTTGGACTTCCTTTCAAAGCAGGTGGTGATCTACAATCCTGCTGGAAGAATTCCACATTCTCTCTCTCAATAACACATTTACCGACTTTATTAGTCCGTTATGGAGAAAGACCTGTCTGTGGAATGATTGAAGCATCGTATTCCTGCTTCCTGTGTTGTGCCTGAATTCCCTTTTTTGTACGGATCGTATGCAGCGGAATCTGGAAAAAATGGATTGTTATGGGCTGGCTGCCCATATCAAGGCTAAACCTGAACACGAGCAACGGATACACCAAATGCAAAACAGAACAGGTCAGTTTGGGGACTTTGGTGGACGTGACTTGTGTGGACCCCTTCAACAGTCTAAAATCTATAGAAATGCGTCCTCGAAAATGCATGTCTCCTACAATTATATCAGATCACAGTTTTACGTAGGAATTTAGCTCGGTGAAGTGGACGAAACCTATCAGGTGATTCTCTGTGTTCTTTCCACATCCTGGAATAAAGGTGAAACAGCACTCTGTCGAGCACCCTGAAACTGGGATATACTAGAGCACCATAGGAGTGTTTTGGTTGGTCCCGATTTCAGGGAATATTGAGAGACCATGTATGGAATTGCACTGGTGACAATGCAAGTGAGTCACGGGTGAGCACAGTTTACATTTCTAGCCCGAGCCACCTGAGGCCATTAACTCAGGGGCATTATAGAAAGCTCATGTCTAAATCTGGCCACCAGATCATTGGTTCAAAAGCTTCTGGTAGCACGTGGACTCAACCAGATTGTCCAATCTGGTCTTCTGCAGATTTGGTTGTCGCAGTGTAAAACAGGGGTACTCAGCGTAAAACATGCTCTGAATTATCATTGGTTATTTTTTACTTTGAACCGGATTTGTGATTTGTTTTCATATCGTTGATAATTAATGATCATTTATTTAGACTATGACTTCAATTAGCTCCTTACTAAATTCAAGCTCATCAATCATGTTTAATAAGTCCTACCCAGAACAAAAGTTATGTGTATCAGTCACAAACCAAACAGATTTAACACTTCATAAACATTACAAAAATCATTTCAATATAAAGCCAGCTGTTTGGTACCCAGTATTGAGCCCTGTGGAACGCCACAAGCAATGTCTTAACACATAGAACAGCAGTTTTCTAGCTTAAGTAATTGTTTCCTATTCTTTAAGTATGTGTAAAATATGTATAATAGATAGAGGTGCATCATCCCAAAATTGAAGACCATAAGTGTCAGTGGAGATTATGGCTTTTGAATGTATGACGGGCAGTTTTCTCGACCAAAGGCTTTGTACTCAAACTTTTTCTGCCTCATCCAGGTCATCGTCATCCACGCCAGGAACTGAAAATTGGTACCATGCCATGGTGACTTTTTCAGAGACACCGGTCTTCCCAATGGAACTGCGTGAGCCTCCCTGCCTGACAGCCACTCTGTCGCCGGGGTTGAGGCGTAAAAAGATGCTGTGGCAGAATGCTGTAAAGCACATCATCATCCAGCAGGAGCTCAGCGCTCAGGTGAGTGATTATTCCCGCAGTTGTCCTCAGAATCTTGGAATAACTAATCAACATGTTCTTATTCGGCGTGACAGGTCGGCGTGGAGCCAGCTCGTAAAATCTTTGTGACGGATGCCTATATGGAAGAAATCAACCGCCAGATCCGCAGCAAGGCTTCACGTGGAGTCAAACGGCGCTCCTCCACATTTCGAGTACACCCTGCCCACCTCCGAGGCTCCATGAGCCACAGTATGGGAGGGTCAAGCGGGAACGAATATGCCAGCGATGCCGACTTTTTTGTGCACTGGGGCCGCATTATTCACGGTATCTACATACCCACGTTGAGACACACCTTCAAATCCAAAGACCTGGAAAAACTCTACCAGCAACACTCCTCTCACCAAAGACGTAACTCCTTAGCCATCACCAATGTGATCGATGCCGTGGCCAAGCTGCAGATCCTGGTTTTGTACCTGGCTTTGGCACCTGAGGAGGTCAAGGAACCCCTCCGAGGCTGCTTGACGTGCGCGTTCATGGTGTTTGCCATAGCGCTGTGCCTCGTTGTGCTAACCTTCAAGGACTCCATGTCACCGAGGTGGCTTCATTACACCGGCCTGGCCAGCTGGCTCTCGCAGACCACGCAGGTATTGGGAGGACTGGTATACGGGCTAGAAAAAGACCCGTCGTGGTACCTTTTGTTCACACTGTTTGCCACGTACACCCTGCTGCCATTACCGCTTATGTGGGCCATGTGCGCCGGTTCACTGACATCGGCGTTGCATCTAATAGTGGAGATCATATGCTTCCGGAATGATACAGTACTTCTCAGAAAGGTGAGTTTTCTTCAAGTGTTAGAACCTCGCTTTTCATACTTAGGACATTTCTGGGTAAAGGCAGTGAAACTTTCTTGATTGTAGGTTTTTGCCAAAGGCCTTCTCTACCTGGGTATGAACACAGCCGGATTCTTCATTCACTACCTGACCGATCATTCACAGCGACAGGTGTTCTTAGAAACACGTCGTTGCATCGAAGGTCGCCTCAAACTGGAACAAGAGAACCAGAGACAGGTAGGATGACAGCATTAGACACACACTCCATCTAAGGGGTAGAATTTGATGATCTTTGACCTTCATTTTCTTGAACATTTCTACACAACAGGAGCGTCTCGTGTTGTCCATCTTGCCCCGGTTTGTAGCCTTAGAAATGATTGCTGATATGAGCTTAATGGACGATGAGCTCATTCCTCAAGAGTTTCACAAGATTTATATTCACCAGTACAAAGATGTCAGGTAAGTCCAAAAACCCAACATTTTGTGTCCTAACGAATGCACACTGCATGTTGGTTATCTATAAATGTAGAACCTGACTTCCTATTTGGTTGCCATCCATTCCCTAAAGTGTATCAAGTATTATGGTTGGTCTCTCTTCTCTGCAGCATCCTTTTTGCAGATATCAAGGGCTTTACTCTGCTTTCCATGAACTTGTCAGCTCAGGATTTGGTTCGAACCCTCAATGAGCTCTTTGGACGATTTGACCGTTTGGCCGAGGTATGAACCTGAGTCTAATTTTCCTCATGTTTTGCTTCCATTTATTTAGCTGTCTTGGTCTTTTCTTTGTGACAGGAGCACCAGTGCCTACGAATAAAGATACTTGGGGACTGTTATTATTGTGTGTCCGGGGTGCCAGAACCTCAGCGTGCCCACGCCCGTCACTGTGTTGAAATGGGTCTGGCTATGATCAACACTATACGGTAAGTCCAAGTATGACGAGTTGTTGGTCACGTCCTGTTGCTACTGAAACAAGTCTTGATCTGGTTCCATCTCGCCGATCAGTTCTGTCCGCAAGCAGCTCAACTTTAACATGGACATGAGGATTGGCATCCATTCAGGCTCCGTCCTGTGTGGGGTGCTCGGGCTACAGAAATGGCAGTTTGACGTTTGGTCTTGGGATGTGGGCATTGCCAACATGTTGGAGGCAGGTGGAATACCAGGGTGAGGGGTTTTACTGTGATACTCCTTCCCGGTACAATTGGAGGGCATTCATCGGAAGCACGGTAGCTCATTGGTGATTTTTTTTTCCCTCAACAGGCGCATTCACATCTCCAAGGCTACTCTGGACTGCCTTGAAGGCACTTACGAGACAGAGGCTGGACATGGCGCTGACAGGAACGACTTCCTGCGGCGACACAACATCGACACGTTTCTCATTTGTCCTCAGGAGGATATACAAATAGTTGAGCACAACGAGCCTCGCAACGTCCAGAAAACAAGTCGCGCCCATGAAATTCCATTTGGCAGTGCCATTGACATGAATAGTGTATGTTCTGATTCCAGCACCAGTGGCCTCACAGCCCTCCTTGAGCCAATCTGCTCAATCTCATATTTCATTGCAGATCTTGGCCTCATTCACGAATGGATCGCTGCCCAACATATGGCCATCCACTTCCAAGGAAATCAACGAGCGCATCAAACATGCCATCGAGGTTCGCAGCAGCGAGCGTATGCATAAGGAACACATCACTCCTTTCTCGCTGGTATTCAAGGACACACACGTTGAGGACAAGGTAAGGCTGTAGATTTAGAAGGCAATGCTTTTGATTGTAAGATTGTCAGACGCGATGGGGGCGGTGTTTTTTGGAATGCAGATGCTGTTTGGACTGTCCTGTAGCTGTTCCCAACAATATCCGTTTTGACAAAAATATTACAGACTGATGACCTTTCTGACTCCAACCATCTCTATTTATCCAAGCTCCTGAAATTCTGTCACGTGGCCCAGAGTGTTTGCAAATGATTAAAGTTACAAGTCCCCTTGAGAAGATGTCGTCCCATCATTATCCAAGAGTTTTTCCTTCAGACTTGATATTCAAGAAATCAAGTCTATGTCTGAAGTCACTTCCTAATTCACCCACAAAGGAAGACCTGGGACACCAGAACCTTAATTAGACATGTTAATCGTTGTTGAATCTGGAATGGCAATCTTACAAAGACAATATCCAGCTGATTTGGGGCGGGAGGTGGTCACCAGTCAAATTTTGACAAATCGCTTGCTTCCATGGGAAAGGTTTTTGGACTTACAGGCTCTTGAGTTCGTGGGTCCATGTCGCGCACAGTATGTATGGTAAAAGTCTCGGCTAATGATGTTTGACATGAAGCCCTTTTTTGTGAATGACTTAAGTTTTCCCAGATGAGAGACGAAATGTTCAACTCCAACCTGCTCTGCTCCTTCATCATGCTCCTCTTTGTCATGGCCGCCCAGGCCCTCATCCCGGCGCCCAGGTAGGGAATTGCCAACTCTCTCTACACTTAAAAGGTTCAATCCTATGAGCTGCTTTGTATCTTTTTTTGTAGACTGTTTCCAGCCATCCTACAGTTTTCCCTGTTTTTACTCACCTACACGCTGCTGCTGCTGTTGGTGCTTGCGGAGGAGTTCAAGTGGAGCCCCGCCACACTGCAGCAATTCTGCTGCTGGATCCACGAGAACAACAAGGCTCGCAACACGCTCACCCTCACCGCTGTGGTCATCAACTTTGGTTTAGCCTCCACGGACATTGTGAGAGACCACGTAAAACTGAACCAGATGTTTCAAATAGAGGAGGAGAGAATTTTTTTGTGCGCAGTAAAACTGATCCAGTGCGCATGCTGGTCAATATGTTTGTAGAAGAAAAAAAAAATCTAGTGTGATGATGATGATAATAATAATGGAAAAAAAATGAAATTTCACTGAAATCAAAGAGGTCATCATTTACTTTCTGTGTTTTTGGTATGCGTGTAGCTATGGTGCATTCTCACAGACACAGAAGTGGCTAATGAGATGGAAAAGACAAACGCGGCTTCACGTTCACTCACCGTCTGTTCGTACCCTGAGGTAACCATTCGAATTTCTAAAAACACCAAACTTGGATTCTTCCAGTTAAAATATCGCTTCCTTGTCTTCTTCAGGTGTTTGTGCTGAGCGGCGTGATCGCCATGGTGACGTGCGCCGTGTTTCTTCGTCTCAATTCCCTTCTGAAGCTGGCCGTGTTGCTGCTGGCTGTGGCCGTCTATTCCTACCTCATCCATCTGGCCTTCCTTTCTCTCGCACGCCAAGATATGCCGCACAGGTCATAATTGATTGTTTGGCGTAATAGTAACAATATAATTTGTACATGAGACCATTCTTTATATCAAAATTAACCAGAAAAGGGATTTCTTTGGGTTTGACAAATGAATTAGGACAAGGCTGTCCAGGGGCATACATCGAGTCTGAATGTGTATTTTTGTACTCCAGTGTTTGTTCACCTCAAATTGCAGCGCTGTGTCACATTTTTTTAAGCTATCATATTTTGTGGGTTTTTAACAGTACAATGAACATAATTGTCAAATAAATACGCGTTATTTTCTTTGTAAAAGATTATTTGGGGGTACAGCTACTGGACTCCATCAGCCAATGTACCTAATGCAGTGTCCTATGAGTGCTGGACGGTGCTTTATCAATCCAATGTTGATTTTTTTTTCCTGTTTATACATGCACAGGTCTCACTATGTGAGGAGAAAAGGGATCGCCATCCTTCTCTTGGTCATGTTCATTGTCGCAGTCTTTTACAACGGACGCCAGGTACTGATTTCTCCATCTTCAATGTCTTTCGAAATTAAATCAAGAGCGTCAGACTTGGATTTGCTCTTCAGTGGGAGGCCACCGCCAGGCAGGACTTTCTGTGGCGTCTGCAGGCTCAGCAGGAAGTGGAGGACATGAGGGAGCTGCGGGAGCACAATGAATGTCTCCTGCACAATATTCTACCGGTGCATGTGGCTCGGCACTTTTTGGATCGCAGCAAGAACGATGAGGTGTGTGAAAAACAAAAAAATGTTTTTTAAAGCATGTGGGAAAAACAATGCAGTTTTTTATGGTCTCTATATTGCAGATTGTCATCAATTGCAGGTGAACAATTAAGAGTGATGTTGTCTTTGCAGGAGCTTTACTCCCAGTCCTATGATGAAGTGGGGGTAATGTTTGCATCTATTGCTGGATTTAATGAGTACTTTGAGCAAAAGGAGAACAGACACGAAGGTGTGGATTGCCTCCGACTCCTCAATGAGATCATAGCTGGCTTCGATGAGGTGAGTGTGTGATAATTTTCAGTTTTAGGGAGAGGGTTAGTACTGAGGGTGGGTTAAATAGAGTTGGGTGAGGTTAGGTGTTAAGTTAGGGTGGAGCTGGGTTCAGTGACCGAGGATTTGTTGGGTTGTTGACTTTGGGTTAGGGTGCAGTTAGAATTTCAGGTTTAGAGTTTTGTAAGTGTTTCGGCTGTGTGGTTAAGGCTGGGGTGAAGTTTAAAGAGAGAAATTGGTTTCTAAATATATATTTTTAAATGTTTCAAGATTTATTGCTGAAAACATGCCAGGACTGAAACTCGCAAGTTACGGAGGGAAAGACGAAAGAGTGAGGTTGGGGGATATGTATTTATTTATTTAATTTTCATGTCCAACTCGACAGCTAGCTTGCTGACAAATGCATTATTCTGCTAACAGGAGGAACGATCAGGAACATGGCTAATAATCGTGTACAGTATACGTATTCTTTGTAAACAAATACAAACCGAAACACTGTATAGTTTTGTCTCGACTAAAACATTTGTTTTATAGTTGCTGGAGGAATCATATTTCCATTATGTGGAGAAGATCAAGACCATAGGAAGCTGCTATATGGCCGCCTCCGGTTTAGCGCCAGACAAACAGGTGGGAGAGAGTCCCCCCCACATTAACCTTCCTCTCCATGTGCTTGTGTGTGACTCTCCTTCAACCTCCCTTGCAGACGTCTATGGACGAATGGAATCACTTGAGCGAACTGGTTCTGTTTGCACTGGCATTGCAAGAGACTTTGAAGGAGATTAACAGGCACTCTGCCAAAGACTTTCAACTGCGTGTCGGTAAATAGCGTACCGTGTGGATGCGTACTGTCTTTGATTCAATTCACTCATTGTCTATATTCACTCTCATGCGTTTCCTCAGACAGGAAGTTGACAAAAAAAAAAAGCTTCTGTGGTGGCCTATAGTAGTTTGTCTGAGGATAATGATTTTTCCATTAGGCATTGCCCACGGGCCGGTGGTGGCGGGTGTGATCGGCGCCAGCAAACCGCAATACGACATCTGGGGGTCCACTGTGAACTTGGCCAGCCGCATGGACAGCACGGGGGTGAGCGGACGCATCCAGGTGCCAGAGGCCACCCGGAGAATCCTGGCAGAGTGGGGTTTTGTCTTGGAGCTGCGTGGAGAAATCTTTGTCAAGGGGGTGAGTGCTGTACAACACCATCTGTTTAAAAGCCAAAAGCCCGATAGAGAAACTGTGCCTGGGTGTCCACCAGTCCCAAGGTTTACCAGTACCGTATTACACAAACGTACATCGGAGGAAAAAAATGCTTATGAAGTGTGATCTTGACGGCCCGTATTATATAAGGGGGGATATTATTCACAGGAAAGTATGGGGATGATGAAATATACGAATCAATCTTAATGGTAATGGCAATTCAAAACTAGCTGACCCACCGAGTGACTGTCTAGCTAGCTAGATGACCAAATAACTGAATGAATGACCATTTAACTGACTGGTCAACTAACTGAATTACTGACTAACTGACGTGACCAACTAATTCATCTAACTTAACAAACTAACAAACTGGTTGACTGACTGACTGATTATTTCCTTCCGCTTGACCAATATATTGTATGACTGACTTTAAAAATCAAACCAACTGGGCCATCTCGTGGCGTATTTAGTGTCCACTGCCCTGAGGTCGATCTATGACTGATGCATGACTTAACTCCGATGGATGGACCTTGCAGGTGAGCGAGTGCCGTGGCAAGGTCCGCACTTACTTCATCAGCACCATGCGCAGCAAGAGAGTCAACGCCGCGACGGACGGACGCCCAGGGGGCAGGATGGATGGACGCATGACGCTGGCGGGCATCGTGTTCAGTCTGGTCCAGGCCAGACACAAGGAGAAGCTGAGGGAGACCAATGGCGGGTTCACTCTGTCAACCTGCACCCTTAAGTGCTGATGGGACAACCCCAAAATAGTGACAGAGAGCATAATTTTCAGTGCTTTGAATTGTTACAATGAAGAAATTGTCAATATTACAATATCAATAATCTTTTTCGTCAGGGTTTGATACCTTTAAGGCAAAATACATCATACCTCAAAACAACCACAACAACCTCTCTAAGATTTTCAGTGAAGTAGATAGTTTTTTAAATGATTCATCTTTTTCAGTATGTATTTTAAACTCGGATTTTTGGTATGTGGGAGGAACCCGGAGTGCCCGGAGAAAACCCACACTGGGACAGGGAGAACATGCAAACTCCACACAGGAAGGCCGGAGCCACAATTGATCCCTGCACCTCTGTACTGTGAGGCCAACGTGCTAACCAGTCATCCACCGTGCCACCCCACAATGATCAATACTTTTGCTTATTTTATAACATGTTATGGACCAAATCAGTGAATAATAATTAATATATGTTTGTGCAATTTCCACACTGTCAAATTGGAATAATGTCACGTTTTTGAATAAATGGATGAAAATTAAAACATGATTTTTCAATCAGATAAATCGATTAATTGACTATTTATTGATTACATTGGTCAACAGCTAATTTGTATCGGCGAGGGCTTTAAATGTCTTGAAATTTATGCTGATTTAAAAAATGTCTACTTTTTCTCGTACATCAGGTTTTTGAGCTGAATATAACCTTTCATACATGAATACAGTATTGTATGTTTCTTCTTCTTCTTATTATTATTATTATGAAAACCTGATGTGCTTGAGGAAAAACTTGGGCTGCATAGGAATCAGTGCAATAAAATAATCAGTTAAAGTTTACTTGCATGTCATTAGAAAAACTAATTGAAAACATTTGACCAGTGTCATTCAAATAATTGTTAGTCGGAGCCCCAATGTGTTTTTATTGTTATTTGTATAATTTGGATTTATGCATGCATATTTACATATGCTTTTTATATTTATATTTTGAATGAGTATCATTCTGGAACTGTAACCCACTAGCAAACCACTAGTGTTATGCTAATAAAGTTGATACAATGATTACATTTATTTCGTTTGTTTCTGCAGTTGTCCAAACGTGCAAGCGCTGCAGTAGTTTCTGTTTGTGATGCTTCCCAGATTGATAAAAGTTAATCGCGCACGTTACTCCTGCAGGTTCTGAACGATTACTCTCAAGTCGATTAGTGTTGTCTGCAGCTTTAATTGTCTATTCATTAAAGATGGCTCATATAGGCGAATTTAAGCTTGACCTAGTCGAAATATTCATGTTGCGTGTCTTACCATGACACTAGCTACAAATTCGAGAAAATACTTGACAAAATGTTCCGTTTCTCAGTGCAAATACAGAACAGCACGTTGGCGTTTCGTCTGGGTGTTAGGAAAGCGAGCGCGTATGAGCCCTCCTGTTTTCGCCATACCCTCTCTGAGCAGGCCACCACGCGGGCTTTGCCGCTCTGATTGTGATTGTTGTCTGTCGGAGAATAAACTTTTTTTTTGTCTTTTTTGCCCCCTTTTCCCAAACAACACAAAGCGAAAATGGCTGACTCTCAAGAAGACAAGCTCTATAAGGCCGAGTACGCCAAGAGCGGCCGTGCATCGTGTAAGGGGTGCAAGGAAAACATCGCTAAAGACTCGCTCCGAATGGCCATCATGGTGCAGGTTAGCTGCGTCCTCTGCGGTTTTCTTTGATGAAAGATACTCGAGCTAGGTGGCTAACGTCAAGTAAACAATATTTGTAAATAAATAGACAACAACGCGAGGCGTTATACTTGAATAAAGCTAGCATTTTCTCACCTTACGTCCCGTTAAAAGAGTTTAAATGTATAACTGCGGCATGATGTACGGTAAGCGAAAGCCGTTGTTAGCTTTTCAAGGCTGGCATCGTTTGCTATGATTGATGCTTCATGTTGGCTCATGTGCACGTTTTTAAAAGCAAACATATATTAAGACGATCCAGTGCAATTCTGTACCAAAATAATTGAGTAAGTCATTCGAATTCATTTGCGGATTCACAGTATCGATACTGCGTCATATATCGTGAATCATGTCGATTTGCACTGGTGTAAAACTCAAGGCTCGGGGGCCAGATCTGGCCCGCCACATCATTTTATGTGATCCGCAAAAGCAAATCAAAGATGACAACTTTCATGGTGCTTGCTAAAGTCTATACTAAAACATAAAATCTTCATTTGTAATAAATAAGAGTGATACTGTTAGCATGTTCATGTTACCATCATGGCGCAACGCTGCAACTACAGTTAAAATACATCTCATGAATCGCTCAATCAGCAGAGATGGCGCTTTTCGCTGTGTTGAGCGATATCAATTGGTCTGGTTGGTGGCAGCAGGCAAATTTGAATGCAGGAAAAACCCTGCCTCCTCTACGCTATGTTTTTTTCTGTCTCATTTGTACCTCTGGCGGTGACTCCTATATTTACAATAAATACTATGTTGTAATGCTCCATAATGATGAGCCTTGGTCACGTGAATGCCTGTATTTCACACCAACAACAAACAGAGTGTGAGTGATGTAGATTAAAAAGAGCAGAACTAAAGTTGTGAGGGAAAAAAACAACAATTAAATTGGCTGATGGAAATTCTGATTAGCTAGTAAAGAGTCACCAACCACACTGGCTCGTGTTCAAAAAAAGAAATTTAGAACCCTGAATATTACTAAAATGAACATTTGTCACGGCCCATGATGCTTTTTTAAAATGACACACTGTTGATTTTGTAATGTATCTGCGATCACAGAATAAATCGTGATATTGTCCAATGCAAAGTGTGATTCCTGATGATATTCTTTGCTTCTTTTTCATGTGTCAGTCACCAATGTTCGACGGGAAGGTCCCACACTGGCATCACTTCTCCTGCTTCTGGCAACGAGCGGCAGTCCAGTCCCCCTCTGACATCGATGGCTTCTCCGCCCTTCGCTGGGAAGACCAGGACAAAGTCAAGAAGGCCATCGAAAGCGGCGGAGCTACTGGAGGAGGCCCGTCCCTATTCCTTGGCCACAGAAATTCCGCACTCGATCAAGCGGTCGCTCATTCATCTGTGTTTTTTCCTTGTAGGAAAAGGCGGAAAGAAAGGCGGCGGCGCGCAAGGGGAGAAAACGCTCAGCGGCTTTGCGGTGGAATATGCCAAATCCAACCGCAGCACTTGCAAAGGCTGCGAGATGAAAATAGAAAAGGTTGTTGTCGTGCGTTTTGTCATGTATTTCGCCCACTTTTGACTCTTGCAGTTTGTTTCCACTTTATTCCATTTTTTTAGTAATCAACTTTTAGGTGGTAAAAACTCCCGAGTGCACCACAACCCCGTACATTAACATAGCAAATCAAGGCTGAGTCAATCCTTCTGAGTCAAAATGGACAGTGAGCGCCACTGTCCATTTTGTAAGATTGCTGACAAAGTGGTGCATCATAACTCCGATGACCTCCCCCCAGTAGCGGCGCATTCAATTTTCTGGCCGAACCCGCAGGATCAGATCCGCGTGTCGAAGAAGACAGTGGACCCGGAGAAGCCTCAGCTGGGCCTGATCGACCGCTGGTACCACACGGCCTGCTTCGTGGGCTGCAGGGAGGAGCTGGATTTCAAGCCAGAGTACAGCGGCGCCCAGCTGAAAGGTTTCAACGCGCTGAGGGCCGAAGACAAGGAGGAGCTCAAGAAGAGGCTCCCGCCAGTCAAAGCGGAAGGGTGAGACCAGCGACACGTGCATTATTACAGTGTAGGGCCCGACTGATAGGGATTTTTGGGAGGTTGATACTGATTCTGGTACAAAATCCAGATTATCGATTAGGTGGCCAATTAATTAAAAAAAAATGGACTAAAATATCTTTTTGGTTCCCTGAGTGTTTACAACAACTGCAGCATTCTACAAATGATGATTTTGGCAAAAAGATGAGAAAGTGGGGCATAAATAATAATTAAAAAAACATTTTAAAAAATCATAATAAAACATAAAAAACATTTGTAATATGGACATTCAATCCAGAAATTGTTTTAAGATGTGAAAATACACAAAGTATGAAGGAAAAAAACTCTTGAATGTTCAAAATTGACAAAGACTTTTAAATAAGCTCTTAAATTGACTAGTTTTTTTTTTTACAAATACATGCAAAAATTATGTAATATCAGTAAGATTTACGATCGATGTTCATTTTAAAATATATCAAATATATCATAAAAAAAATAGTCAACATAAAATTGGAAAATATTGAATAATTATAATGTTATTTTTATCAACCTTGTTTTTTTTATATTAGGCAAAAGTACAACTAGAACCACTTGCAGTATTTGCAATAATAAATGTTATGATTCATATTCACAAATACAAATTTAATATTAAGTAATCGGCCACCAATTTCACTATTTGTAGACTTTGGTCAAATGTGAGCAGAACACTGTTTTTAATGACATTTTTATTTGATTAGTGTTGCCTTTGGAATCAGAATAAATTTAAAATTTGAATCCAAATTATCGGGCTGAAGCTCCCTTCCCTTTCAGAAAGCGCAAAAACGAAGAGGTGGACGGAGTTTCCAAGAAACAGAAGAAGGAGGACGAAGCGGAGAGGAAAAAATTGGAAGCGCAGTTGAAGGTAACACTGACTTCCTTTTGATGTGCATGACGGCCATCGTATTTCCCCTCCCACCCCCATCTGAGTATGTTCGTGTCCCCTGTCAGGACCAAAGCCAGATCATATGGGGCATTAAAGACAAGCTGAGGAAGCATTGTTCCGTCAACGACATGAAGGAGCTGCTCATTGCGAACGACCAGGAGGTTCCATCCGGGGAGTCCAACGTGAGCGCATTTTAACAAATCTAATTGGGGGGAGGGATGTTTAGTGAATTTTTTGGTCGAACCCTGACTGTAATTGACAGGTGGTGGACTACTTGGGCGATGGAATGGCTTTCGGCGCGCTGGAACCATGCAAGGAATGCTTTGGGCAGTTGGTGTTTAAGGGCGACGCTTATTACTGCACCGGGAACATCTCAGCCTGGACAAAGTGTGTGTTCAAAACCACGAAACCCGCACGGAGAGACTGGGTCACCCCCAAGGTATGGCTACTGGGGCGAGTTGACAACTTTACTGCAAGCAAGTAAGGCTGCAACGATTGTCCGGATCACTCTGATTTATAGATCAACTAAAATCCATATTTGATCTGTCCAATAAACCAATGTATCTCCTTTTTTCTTTGAAGGACGCACACAAAAAAAAAAAAAAAATATATATATATATATATATATTTTTTTTTTTTTTTCCTCAATATATTTTTGAGTGTAAATTTCACAAAAATGAAGTTGTAGTCTTACAAGCACAAAAAAGGTGAAAATCGAATCGGCCGTCAAGTTTTTTTGTTTGTCGCCAAATGCTAAATTCATTCCACTTTATTTTATTTTACATGATTAGCGTTGCAAATCTGATGAGCATAAAGTTGAAACAGTACAAGTACAGTGGTACCTCTACTTACGAACGTGTCTTCATACTAATTTGTGGGGCGCTTGGAACGGATTAGGGCATTTACATGGAAAACATGTCTCGACTTACAAAATGTTCTAGTTAAGAAATTTCCTCCAGAACCAATTAATTTCACAAGTGGAGAGGGGGGAGAAAATGTCATAAACTACCAGTCAATTTTTTTCCCAAGTCAAGCATGGCAATAAAAATTGTATTCTTATTTGTCACCAGCAAAGTCTTAGGAGAAAAGAACGGTGGCTTTCGTGTGAGCTTCCGATGCTATTGTGCGAATGGGAATGCCTTCTCCTCATACGTAGCAACCACATGACCATGTCATCTCCCGGTTTTAGGAATTTCATGAGGTTCCCTTCCTGAAGAAGTTCAAGTTTAAGCGTCAGGATAGAATTTACCCGAAGGAGGCGCCCGCTCCAAGCCAGCTCGCCGTCAAAGCTGAGCCTTTGGCCAGCGCCTCCGGCGCCCCCGCAAAGCCGCTACCAGAGGGCGGACCCCCTGGTGAGTGGCGAGTCCAAACGTCCAGTTCAGGAACTTTAGTGGTCTTAACAGTTCGTGTTTGTAATGGTTGTGCTACAGACAAACCTCTCACTGGCATGAAGATGTTGACTGTTGGCAAACTGGCCAAGAATAAAGACGACATCAAGGCAGCCGTGGAGGAGCTGGGGGGAAAGATCTGCACCGCGGCCAACAAGGCCTCGCTCTGCATCAGCACCAAGAGTGAGAAACCCGCGCGACACACTCGCAGCAACGCCATTTTGTTGAACGAATGAGTGATGTAACACTTCGCAGAGGAGGTGGAGAAGCTGGGCAAGAAAATGGAGGAGGCCAAGGAGGCGGGCGTGCGCGTGGTCTCCGAGGACTTCCTCACCGACATCAAGTCGTCGGGCAAAGCGCTCCAGGAGCTCGTCTCCCTGCACGCCATCTCCCCGTGGGGGGCTGAGGTCAAAGTGGAGGCCCCTCCGCCGGCGCCCGCCCCGGCGCCCTCCAAGTCGGGCGCGATGGCTGCTTCCAAGAGCACCGGTAGAGTGAAGGAGGAAGAAGGTAAAACGCTCATTAGAGACGTGGCATCGCCGTTTGGGGGGGCCACAGTTTAGTACATTTTCAATGTTTTTCTTTCTCAACTGGAAGATTCTTCCCAAGAGCACGACGACAATGTGGTTAGGTCTGTGCAATGTTGTAATCATATCGACTCTGCTGTGACACTTGAAGGCCATTTTCACACTTTATCATCATCGGTTTGGACACAGAATGACCAACGCTGATTACATCATAACCTACCTAACACGTCATTTAAACATGGTCTCTATTCCAGGTAAGAGCAAAGCCAAGAAGATGAAGCTGACGGTCAAAGGAGGCGCTGCTGTCGATCCAGACTCAGGTAGCCTGAAAAGACCACATCACCGCCATTGTTTTCCTTCTTCCTCTTCTTGGAATTGATGAATATTTATGAATTGATTCAGGTCTGGAGAATAGCGCTCACGTTTTGGAGCAAAACGGTAAAATGTACAGCGCCACACTGGGCTTGGTGGATATCATGCGGGGAACCAACTCCTACTACAAACTGCAGCTGCTGGAGGACGACGTACAGAAAAGGTTACCGAACGCGCGTTCACTGTCATGCGAATACGAGCCGGCGTTGCTCAGAGGAATTTTGAAAGGGTACATCAACACATAGACAGGCCAATATAACAATATGCATTTATCTTTGAAAACCGCTAAGATTTCTGCACATTATTGAGTCACCTACAGTACCTAATTGAAATGCTTCGTTTGTGTTATAGTGCCGCCCAGTGGACAAATTGCGCACAACAGAAAGCGCCACAATGATTGAATCATGACGCACCAACTGTGTCATGCTTGACATTTTAGTTCATTTCATGATGAATGCGTCTTTCCCATGCTGATTTGCCTTCTGCGCAGGTACTGGGTGTTCCGTTCGTGGGGTCGAGTGGGCACCACCATCGGGGGCAACAAGCTGGACAAAATCGGCGACAAGCACTCGGCGCTCAACAACTTCCTGTCGGTGTACAAGGAAAAGACCGGAAACGAATGGGCCGCCTCCAACTTCACCAAGTACCCCAACAAATTCTACCCGCTGGAGATCGACTATGGACAGGTTGGCACCAACACAGACACACAGAGCCTCACTCGTGCATTTCCCTGTTGGAGTTTGCAGTCTATCGAATTGCAGGACGAAGAAGCCGTAAAGAGGCTGACGGCCACCGCGGGGACCAAGTCCAAGCTGGCCAAACCTGTCCAGGATCTGATCAAACAGATCTTTGATGTGGAGAGCATGAAGAAGGCCATGGTGGAGTTTGAGGTAGCCTTTGCACTTTGAACTTTGAGGTATGCTCAGAGTGATGCTCGGGTAGAGGCACATCTCCAAGGCACTGTTTTTCCATCCCTGTTTTCAGATTGACCTCCAGAAGATGCCGCTGGGAAAGCTGAGCAAGAGGCAAATTCAGAGCGCTTATGCTCTTCTCACGGAAGTGCAGCAGGTCAGTTGAGGAAAAAAAAATCCAGATTTTTGTTCCCGCAGAATTACTACAAGTGGCAGAATGTTGTACATATTACAAGGCCAAAAAAAAAAATAGGAGATTCAGTATTTTATATTAAAAAAAAGGTGACACACAATATAGAATGCTGTTTTCCTAATGAAGAAAACACATTGCAAAAATTGCTACGTGCTTCCTTGATTTAGGCGGTGTCCGACTGTGTGCCCGATTCGCACATTTTGGATCTGTCGAATCGCTTCTACACGCTGATACCACACGACTTCGGCATGAAGAAACCTCCGCTGCTCAGAAACCTGGACTACATTCAGGTATGCGCGTGTGGCACCCCCCAAGATCTGCGCTGACACAGGAATCAAAATGTTCATCGATGTCCACCTGCCAGGCTAAAGTTCAGATGCTGGACAACCTGTTGGACATTGAAGTGGCTTACAGTCTGCTGAGAGGAGGAGCGCAGGACAACGAGAGGGACCCCATCGATATCAACTATGAGAAACTTAAGACCAAGATTGAGGTCGGGATGCTTCACCCACTTGATTCCCCCCCCCCTTTTTTTCCCTTTAATTAGAATGTTATACTTCAACATGTTTATTTATTTTTGGGGTGGTTTATGTTTCTCAGGTTGTGGACAAGGCCACGCAGGAGGCTGACGTCATTCTGGAATATGTGAAGAACACGCACGCCGCCACGCACAACACGTATACACTGGAAGTACAAGAGGTAAGTCGCCCTCACGCGGAAATGCCAATTATGTAACATGACACAGTATTGGAAAATTCTGAGAGGAAAAAAAGTTGTGACATCACAATTTTACACACATCAAGTTGTACTATTGCAAGACTAAGCTGTAATTTTACTGGGGGAAAAAGTCAATTAATGTTGAATAATGTCATAATAGATACATATTAAAAAGCAAAATGTCATAATTTTACAAGAAAAAGTCACCAAATGACACGAATAAATAAGATAAGAAAACCTTTAATAGCCTCACAATGGAGAAATTCCCACTAAAATGTCATGGTGTACAGCAATAAATATTCAGCTCATTCAATTTCAAAAACTTTGAAGACAAAAAAATTCAACAATTTCCCAAATAAAGTCCCCACAAAAAAAAAAATAATCCTAATTCATTCCTAAATGACACATGGAACAAAACAGCTTCACATTCTTCCCGTACCAATCTCTGAATATTCAGTTCATTCAATTCACCTCAGGAATGACATTCAACATGCCATTTCCATTTACCCAGAAATCAAGTTTTCTCCAGAAATCGCAAATGTCCTCATTTTATAAGACCAAATCTTGGAATTTTACCCGAGTGAAACGACTGTGATTTTAGATCTTCAAAATCAACCGTGAGGGAGAACGCCAGCGCTTCCAACCCTTTGAGGAGCTGCACAATCGGCAGCTGCTGTGGCACGGCTCCCGGACCACCAACTACGCCGGCATCCTCTCTCAGGGTCTTCGCATCGCCCCTCCGGAGGCCCCAGTGGTGAGTCAGTCATCAATCAGCCCACATCTTCTTCGTGAGAAGCATCGTTTCAAATCAAGTTGCGCTTTATTGTGTCTGTAGACTGGTTACATGTTCGGCAAAGGCGTGTACTTTGCCGACATGGTGTCCAAGAGCGCCAACTACTGTCACACCTCGCAGTCGGACCCCGTTGGCCTTCTGCTGCTCGCAGAAGTAGCCCTCGGCAATATGTGAGTGATTACTTGGACCTCTGCCACAAATGAAAATAAAGGGATGATATTGAGTTCATCTTTCTTTTCTTTATTCCAGGCATGAACTGAAAAAGGCTTCCCACATCACAAAACTGCCAAAGGGCAAACACAGTGTAAAAGGTGCGGTGCTCACAAAATAGTTTATTTGCAATGCTAAAATATTTTTATGTATTTATTTTTTGTAAAGTATTATTATTTTAAAAATATTTTTATATTGTTATATGTACTATTATTATTAATAATCATAATTTTTAAATATGTAATGTTATTTTCATATTTATATGTTTATATTCATTTTTATATTTTGTTATTATTATATTTATTATTATTATATAAGTTATCTTTAGTAACACATTATGAGAATTTTTTTTACCTGAAAATAAAGTTGAAAGTAATGAGAGAGAGAAAGCAATTTTACAAAGATTAAATCCTAATTATGCAACTTTTACATTTTGGGTAGTTGCAATATTACAAGAAAAAAGTTCTATGACAGTGTTTTCATATTAAGACATGCGTTTGAGGAAAAATCTGGAAATTAAATTTTTATGAAAATAATGATTTTTTTTTCGATTTTACTTTCTTGTAAATCGCAAGAAAAAAAGTTGCCTTTTTATGAATAATAAGCAAAAAGGTTGGGATTTTACAATAATTGTTTCTTGCTTGTTTCGTCTTCGCTTGCAGGTTTGGGCCGAACCGCTCCGGAATCGAGCGCCACCACCACTTTAGATGGCGTCCAAGTGCCTCTGGGAAAAGGAGCCAACACCAACATTGACGACGCAAGTCTCCTGTACAACGAGTATCCTTTCGGCCGACGCAACACATGCTGGCCTTTTGGTCTCATCATTATTATTACCCCGTCCGTCTTCCTTAACCGTCGCCACAGATACATCGTGTACGATGTAGCCCAAATCAATCTCAAGTATCTCCTGAAGATCAAGTTCAACTACCAAACGTCCTTGTGGTGAGCGGCGCAAACGGGAGCGCCATCTCGTCCAGGGGCCTCGCTATGATTCCGAAATTCTTTTGTCACTTTATGCTACTTCGTCGGCAGGTTTACTAGCTCACTTTGTCTCCCGTTAGTACGTGGAAAGCCGAGTTAAATGTGGGTTGTTTGTGTTAATTCTTGTCAAAAAGACAACTAGAATGCTAGGTTTCAGGAAGGAGTGGGAAACAGGTGAGAGCATATCAGATAGCCTACCACGCAATTGAGAAAAACAAATACATCACCCTATAAAAAACAAACAAACCTCAAAACACTGTACCCATAAATGGTCATCAGATATAATAATCCACATTGAAATGACAAACGGTTCCCTTCCCCTGGTTTTAGTGGGATTTGTGACTGATATCTACTGGCCTGGTTTCATTTTAAAATACTGTACGGAACCCCCTTAGACATGTATATATTAGCATATTTTTGATTGTTTTTCTCTCTTCATGCATTTCTCTAGCAAAACAAACACAATAAAAGGCTCTTTCGAAACAGCAATGTCCTGTGTTCCATATGTCATTGACAGTTAGGTCCATAAATATTGGGACATGGACACAATTCTCACCTTTTTGGCTCTGAACTAGTGATGCGCCAAAAATGTGCAGAGGCTTGTGACGAATAATGGGAGGGGCGTTTCCACGAAGCGCGTGTCGAGGCGCGCGTCATTTGGGCAAAATGCGAAAATGATGACGCGTGGTGCCTCGCTGGCCAGCTGGACCGCGTGACTGCCTCAGGAAGTGGTTCAATGCTTTGGCGAGCATTGTAAATGCAGTACAGAGTACGGTATGAAGCGGCTGCAAAATGCAATGAGCCAATAATGTCCCCCGAAACCTGTCACATCATCAACACAAAGGAGGACAGACCCATGGGCCACTGCGTATGTGGGTCTATTTAGTTGAACACATTTTGTTGTATGAGCAGCTATAGGTGGATAAACGGGTTAATTGTGCCTCCATCTGCCATCTAGTGGAGGTGTTTAATTGTTCCTGTCTGGTCGTATACGTCGCTTGCATAGAGGAACAAAGATGTGTTACAAAAAAACATTTTTGGACTCAATTTAGTGTAATTGGATCATCATGATTATCTTTCTTGTCAAAGAGGTTGGTAATCACTTAACCAGGGTGACTTGTTGCTGGCTCCATACGACCACACACTTCCTGACCAGATGTAAGACAAAAATGCTAATTTAAATATGTGAGGTACTATGTTTGTACTCCATATCATTCCAAATCCGCAAATATTATTAGGCCTACTCATGTAGTGTAGGGCAGTATAAAAGACCCTGCTTAAGTGCAACTAAGCCATGTATGCCACTTAGTGGTGAATCGTGACATTACAATTCAAAACTACAGTCCACCCCTGCATATTTGCAATTCGGCACTCATGGTCCTGGACTCCCATACTTGCAGAATTATTTATTTTCAATAGTTTATTTTTCAGTAATTTTGGAATTTTCCTGTTTTTTTCCGGATAAATCCCCAATTGACCCCAAATATGAATTATCAGCGTTTTTTGGAGGATGTAAAAAAAAAAAAAAAACAATCCTGCACTACACATTACAGTGCCTTTATAATCGATTTTTTTTTACATTTTTTTTAAATAAAGCATTCATGTACTACTAGTCTAAACAAATAATACCATTTGAAGATTTTAAGTCAAATTATCCACACATAGCCCCTAGCAAAAGCTTTAAAAAAAAGTAGGGAAGTGGGCCTCGGCTTGAGGCAGCGTCCCGACTCCCAACCCAGAATGCATTTTGACAACCTCTTTGAAAAAGCGGCGCGGCTCATGCAAGATGGCGGAGATGGACCAGCTGCTGGACGAGAGTGAGTAAAAACAACGTCCATTTCTACCCACTTTCGCTTCGTTGCGACCCCCCCACAACACACCAGGGTGACCGCCTCCTCTGTTTAATTTCAAGTCTTTTTAAAAAAAATATTCTTTCCTACAAAGTTCGAGACATCACCGGTCTCTTACCCAGGGGTCGATCAGGCTAACCCTGATTAGCACGAGACGCTAACGAAGGCTAACAGGGGAGTTTGTCAAGTTTCCTGCACTTGCACCGAGTAAACAAATAACGTTAGCTTAGCCGCTAGTTAGCACCCGCTAATAACAAAAGGAGCCTCCCGGGAGTGGGAACAAAACACTCAGTAAGGTGAGCTCGCTGTGCTACTCGTGCTCGCATCAAGTTTTATGTTTTATCGTCTCCGTGTCATTATTTTCGATACATCAATTTTACGGGCGTTCACGTGTCAGCCAGCAATTTGAATCGGCGTATTCTGTCCACACACCGAAGGAAGGTCTCGGTTGTCCACCCAGCTGTCGCCGTAACGTTACCCGTGTCTGACAGCTCGATCCTCGGCGTAGGCCTCGCTCGAGGCGAGCCCAGCCGGACTGTTTAAAGAGCAGGTGTTTGCAAGCATTGTAATGTTTGAAGATAATATGTATGTGTCATTGCAAAATGCACGAGAGGTACAGTGTGTATAATTCTCCTCATTTCTTGGTTAGGCTCCTCGGCAGAAGCACTTGTCAGTCTAAAAGGTATGTGGGTTATTTTCTGTTTACAATCTTATTGATACAATATGAAATCAACGTGTAATTAGTCTGCTGGAACATTTACTGTTGGCCGGCCAACATTCTGAAGATTTGGTACAGATTTAAGTTAAACACCCTCTAAATAATTAATCGATTGTCAAAATAGCGGTCAATTTGCTAATTAGTTTTCGGCTATTAAAGTAACTTGGACCCAAACTCCAGCTATAAAATGTTTATAATTGTGTATTTTAATGATTATCTTATCAATTAATTGCATAATTGGATGAAAGCACATATTATTAAACAGCAATACTAAACCACTCAAAAAACAAACAATAGCTCTGAAAAACAGATCAAAGATATTTTTTGTTTTAAATGGGCTGTCACTGATATAGTGCTTTTCTACCTCGGTGCTTCACACTGTTACTTCATTCACCAAGTGGTGACTCAGCACCAGGAGCAAGTGGGCGGTCAGAATTTTTGCTCATGGACACTTTGATGTGGTTGCAATGGCAGGGGATCGAACCACCAACCTTTGGGTTGGGAAACGACCACTCTACCACTGAGCCATGCTGCCCCAAAAATGTTCAAATTGTCTCATTTTTACTCTATGCTCAACAATGTGTGCTGCACAATCAAGATGAGCCAAGTTATTTCAATTTACGGATTTTCAGTTTCAGCAAAACCATTTAAAATAATTGTGAACCATTGTTGAGCCACCACCACAGAATTGTGAGACGTTTATTTGTGGAAGCAATCAATTAACTCATTTCGATCTTGTCTGCAACAAATCATTTTGGAAATGACCAATTAAGAGTTTTATTCTTGACCTGCTTGAAAAGAACCATGCAAAGCCCTGCTAATCAATTCTGAATGACTTCCTCATTCCTCAAATGTCCTCGTCACAGAAGGAAGTTTGTCCAACACTCTGAATGAAAAGAATGCCTTCCCAAGAGCTCACAACACCAGGGGACGCCAGTCCACCCTCACCATGGAAACGGCAAGACATTTGGGTTGCTATTATAAGAGATATGACGCAAAAATATGCCACAAACTTCACCGTAAACCTCCCCGTTTGCCTTCACAGCCCACTCGGGGCTCCAAGAGGAGTCGGTACGAGGATGATCATGCACCGCAGCGTCCCCCGTCCAGATCACCGCGAAGGAGCCAGAGGGTCAGCACCACACCACAGGTTTGGAATAAGAACACCACACATGCTCCATGCTTACAATTGTTCATACAAACCTCATCTGTAATGGTCAACCATTGCCTTTCTTTTTTGTTTTTTGCAGAAGTTTTCCAGTGTGGTGACGCCTGACAAGAAGTCATCGCAGAGAATAGGATTGCGATTAAGAAACCTCCTCAAGCTGCCCAAAGCTCACAAGTGGTGCATCTACGAATGGTTCTATTCCAATATCGACAGGTAAACTCATCAGTAACCTGCAAAAAAAATGATCCCGTTATTTTTGTTCTCATTCGAATTCGCAATCAAATGAAAAATGTATTTCTGATGTCGTATGAAATGTTTTTTTTTTTTTTTTTGTCCCTTTCTAAATTTGCATTGTAGGCCTCTTTTTGAGGGCGACAATGAGTTCTGTCTGTGTCTGAAGGAGTCTTTCCCCACCTTAAAAACCAGGAAGTTGACGCGAGTGGAATGGGGGACCATCCGGAGACTGATGGGGAAACCCAGACGGTACATCAGTCACCACCCCGTCGCTGACATTGTGGCTCCTCTAAGCCTCTGATCTAGCAACAAATTTCCACCTTGTTTTTGGAGCCAAGAATTGTTTGCTACTATTTGCCCAGGTGCTCGTCGGCGTTCTTTGCCGAGGAGCGGACGGCGCTGCGGCAGAAAAGACAGAAGATGCGCTTACTGCAGCACAGAAAACTATCGGACGTGTCCAACTGCAAAGACCTTCCTGATGAAATTCCGCTTCCTCTCATCATTGGAACCAAAGTCACTGGTAACAAACAGTTGCCGATTGGGTGCGGTTGAAAATGCAACCTTTTAGCGGCACATGCTGTCTCATTTACACCGCAGGCCCCCCATACTCACACATATTCTTTATCCTCTGCAAAAACCGGCGAATGTGTCAATAGCTCGACTGCGAGGCCTCCACGACGGCTTGTTCACGGGGCAGATCGACGCAGTGGACACCAGCGCGGCCACTTACCGCGTCACCTTTGACCGCAATGGCCTAGGAACACACAACGTGCCTGACTATGAAGTTCTGGTACGTCACGCTGGTTCATTGTGACAGTTCCCGCGCCAACTCTGCCCCTCTGCTAGGTACAACAACCGCTTTTTAAGCAGCTCGTCATCACTTAAATGTTTTTGTTTGTTTGTTTGTTTGACGGTCCGCCTCGCAGAGCAACGAGCCCAACGAGACGATGCCCATTTCAGCCTTTGCCCAGAAGCACCGGACGACGCGCTACGTGCAGAACCTTATGACTCCACCTCGAGGTCCCTACCCGTCCGCCACCACTCCCGTCCTCATGGTATTACCACACATCGTAGTGATGAAATGATCATTTGAACTGTCCGTCGGGGGAAAAAAAGTATTTTCTCCCTCTCCCAGGACCACCATGACCCACTCATCAACCAGTCACCATGGCGGACCAGTCTGCCCACTGCAGATGGAGACACCCTCGGAGGGTTTCCTGTCAAGTTCCTGGTCCAAGTGGTACACACACATTTTTCACTAGTGTATAAAAACACACACAGACATTGAATATATTTATTTAATATACCGTATTTTCCGCACTATAGAGCGCACCAAAAAGTCTTCCATTTTCTTAAAAGCTCACCGCGCGCCTTAAAATCCGGTGCGCCTTGTGTATGGTCATTATGGTAATATGTCGACCCCAAAATGGCTCCTTGGTGGAGACTCGCTTACAATGTTATAACTTGCTGTTGGTTCAGTGAACTGTGTCGCTGCTTTATTAAATACGTTTTTGTTGCAGCTCTGAAAAAAGGAGAGCTATGGTGGTGGTGTTTTTTAAAAATGCACACTTTATTCATGGTTTTCACAGTCTCAACAAATACAGGTACGTCTTTGTCTGCCTCCGTGCCTTCTCTTTTCCCATTGGACTCGAGAGGCGTTCATGACTGCCTCCGAAAAACGTAGATTAACGATTCCTTCAATGAAACTACGAAAATTAAAAATAATGCATCAAAACAGAAAATCAAATGAGGAAATCACAAAATAAATTCTATAGCCCCCCCCCCTACAGAATTTATTTTGTGATTTCCTCGTTTTTGAAAACACAACAAAGGAATAAATAACAAAAACATCTGAGACAGTCCAGTCTCCAACATTTAACTAATATCTGATCGTTCTGTTGGAGCTGCGCTCAAGGAAATGCCATGGGGGGCTATAGAATTTATTTTGTGATTTCCTCACTTGATTTTCTGTTTTGATGCATTATTTTTAATTTTCGTAGTTTCATTGAAGTAATCATTAATTTACGTACTGTATTTCGGAGGCGGTCGTGAACACCTCTTGAATCGAAAGGAAGGAGTGCAGCTACATCTAGTGGATGCATTGTAGATTGTGGTTTATAATCCAGTGCGTCCAATATAAGAAAAAAGAGACCATTCATTGAAGGTGCGCCTCATAATCCAGTGCGCCTTTTAGTGCGAAAAATACGGTATATACATCCAAATTTGTCATCGTACATGTACCGTGATTTCGAATGACATCCTGTTCCTGCTTTCTTATTGCCTAACATATTTTCCCGCTCTGTTACCAGACAAGGTTGTCCAAGATCCTGATGATCAAGAAAGAGCACATCAAGCACTTGAAAGAAATGAACACCGAAGCGGAGAAGATGGTACAAACGCTCTCAGCCCTTCATAAAAAAAATGTTTTCATCATCGCATGATTTGAAAAGGCGAGTCGATACTTCTGCGTTTCAGAAATCATACGCCTTGCCCATTGACCTGGACTTCCAGAAGCGCTACGCGTCCACTGTGCTCGAGCTGGAGCAGCTCAACAAGGATCTCAACAAAGTCCTACACGAAGTGCAGCAGTTCTGTTGCGAGGTAAATTGTAGAGCCGAGATGCTCGAATGCGCACGTTAGCTTCCTGTCGCATCTTGGGTTGGCACTCAAGACACGCAATAAGTCAAGTGCAGATGCATCTGTGTATTTCGGCAACCTAAACCCTTCAGTTCTTTTATGTCTGACCTTCACGTGGCATCCAGCTCTCTCCAGACCAGGGTGCGCTTCCCGCCGACCACCCGGCGGACCTGCGACGACACTGCGAGGACGAGGCTCAGCAGATGGTGCACCTGAGCGACTCCTCCAAGGACGGCCAGCAGAGCGTGACCAACGCCAGCCTCACGCACCTCGTCTCGCGCCTAACGGCTCTGCTGCTGCAGATCAAGGTCGGCGTCTGTCTCCCGAAAACACTCGCGGCCACTTGCTGCAAGGCAAAATTAGTTTTCAAGTATCGTAAATGTGAATGTTGTTGTTTTTGCAGTGTCTGGCAGACGGCGGAGACCTGAATTCATTTGAGTTCAAATCTCTCACAGAGTCCCTCAACGACATCAAAGCATCCATCGATCCCTCTAACCTCAGGTAGCTTAGACCAGGAGGTCCGCTTCTCGAGAGCTACTATCCAGCCTGTTTTAGATGTCTCCCTCTTCCAACACGCCTGATTTAAAGGATCGTTATTGCGCTTCTCAGAGTTTGTTGATGAGCTTATCATTTGAAGCAGGCGTGTTAGTTGGAAGAAGGAGACGTCTAAAACAAGCTGGATCAGGACTCTTGAGGACCGGACTTGGGCACCACTAGTTTAGATTCTCGCCAAAACGCCCTTTATGCGCCCCAATGATGTGCAGCAAGGTTGATGAATATAGCAGCGATTGGAGAGAGGCAACCTTCAATTTTGTAAAATCTTTGGAATTCCTGTCAAGTCCCATGGAAAGTGACCAAATATGAAAATCTTTCCATCCATCCATTTTCTGATCCGCCTAATCCTCGCAAGGATCGCGAGGCATGCTGCGGCCTATCCCAGCTGTCTTCGGGCGGTAGGCGGGGGACACTCTGAACTGGTTGCCAGCCAATCGCAAGGCACACATAGATGAACAAATATCCGCGCTCAAACTCAACACCTAGGAACAATTTAGTGTCCAATCAGCCTGCCGTGTATGTTTTTGGAATGTGGGAGGAAACCGGAGTACCCGGAGAAAACCCACGCAGGCCCAGGAAAAACATGCAAACTCCACACAGGAAAGCCGGAGCCGGGATCGAACCCTGCACCTCTGCACTGTGAGGTCGACGCACTAACCACTGGACCACCAGGTCGTGTCTAAAATATCAAAATATATCACCCCCTCCCCTCCCCTCCCCCAAAAAAGACATCACGATAGCGGAACCAACAAAACAGTGGTATGTTTTAATTGAGACTCTTAAGGGCAAATGCGCGTTATTTATGGAACTTTGGGAAGTTGCTCTTCAATGAAAATGTCTTCACCCCTGTGAATCAGACAGTCCGTTGTCATTACCAAGCTTGTTCTGTGTTGTTGTGCTTGCAGTTGCTTCCAGAACAACGTCGAGATCCACGTGGCGCACATCCAGAGCGGCCTGAGTCAGCTCGGTAACCTGCACGTATTTTCGGCCAACAACACCAACGCGGTGTGAGCAGCCGATCTCCGCAGACCGGTGCACGCACTAACACGAGCACACATGTACACCGCTAGTAACCCTCGCGAAAGGACACCTCGAATCTTCCTTTTATCACCCTCCAGTTTTATCTTACGGAAGGAAACACTTGTGCGCTCAAATGAAACATCTCCACGTTGTTCGCCGGCTCCTCGTGCCAAAAGTTGATTCTTAGAATTGCTATGTATTTATTTATTTCAGAAAAAGGTGTTTTGCCCGTTTCGGCTTTGTTCCGAGCGCGGGCTAACGAATGTTTTATAACATTGTAGATATTTGTACAATATCTGTGAAATTATTCCTACTGTTGGCTTTTGTAATTTTTCTGTGCACTCAAAAGAGACTTTGATATTTTTTTTAAAGGAGAATTCTTCAGCAGGGAGTTTAAAAACGCCTTTTACCCCTGGGGAATGAAAACAAACAAACAAAAAAAAACCACCTCATCGTTGCATTTCCGCATTTGTCACACTGTCATACCGAATGTTCAATATATGAAAACGCCCTGTATATACTTGTTTGTCTTTTTTTATATTAAACACAACATTGCAACGCTGTTTTTCGGCAAGAACACTGGATTCAAGATGAAACCGTTTTATTACAATCTTACAATAAATAGAAGATATTTTATGCAAACAACAATAGCGCAGAGTTGACAAATTTAGTTTTACTGGGTTATTCAACATCAAGCCAGCACACGGTTGTGGCTTTTTGATGATCAACTCTTTTTTTGGGGGGGTGCGGGGGGGTTATGTACAGTCTACATGAAGGTTATGGCAATGCGTAGTCATGAAAGACCATCACCGCATCTTAGATAAAACCACCAAATCCAACCATGGCCTCACTCTCCCAATCTGAGTCAGAATCGTAAAAGTCCGGCAAATCTGCGCCGTGGACTGGCGAGAATCCATCGAACGCCTTCCCCGCCGCCCTCGCATGCGCGTACTGGAGCGGGCCGCCGGCGTCTTTGGGCGATGACCTGCTGAAGTTGTTCTGCACAGGGATGGGCGGGATCACCACCTTCATCTCGGGCCCGATGGTCTTGTTGGGCGGGAAGTTGTCGTACTCCACCAGAACCTTGGGATCGCCGCTCATGCCGTCCTTGGAGGGGTAGATCAGGACGTTATTGGCCGGGATGTCCACGTTGGCCTCGCACCGTTGCAACTGCTCGGCCTTCCCTCGCCTCGCGTCTTTCTCGTAAAGACAGGATGCCAGAAAATGGTCGCCCGGGGCTTTGGTCCTGTGGGGTTCCTCGACTGGGGTTCTGTAGGCGTCTTGTAGTCCAAAAGCAGTCCTGTGAGCCTCTGTACTGTGGCCGTTGTCATAAACTGAAATAATTAAAAAAAAGAAAAAAAAGATGAACACAGTAATGATCACAATGAATATGATGCTAGTTTTTCTGCGGGTGCTTACGTTTGTCTTGGTTCATTCTGTTGGGTAGCTGATGAAAGGATGGCAGTGGATTGGGAGGTTTCACGGGCACCGAGGAGCCCACTTGGCGACGGGATTTTGCTCTCCTGTTCTGGAACCACACCTGAAAGTGGAGGAAAAAAATCGAACACTTAAGAAATTTGAATACAGGGGCTCTCTGTTTACAGCGCAGTTCTGTTCCACACGTGAAGTAAGAGACCGCAACTTGTGGGTAGCCTGTTCAGTCACGCGTCTCATATTTGAACATACCTGTATTCGGGACTCGGGCAGACCGGTGAGCGCCTCAAGCCGCTCCCTCAGGTAGATATCCGGATACTTGGTGTCAGAATACACCTTCTCCAGCACCTCGATTTGCTGCTGGGTGAAGTTGGTCCTCTTCCTACGGTGGGTCAGTATGGCCACGCATTTGTCCACCCGTGGAACCGAGGCAGCCGTGGCCAAATAGTTGGTTACGTCATCACCTCGAAAATCTGAAGGGGACATTTAAGGTTGATGTGAGTGTGTTGGTGCACTAGTAATTCTAAGAGAATATTATACATCGGTAAAATTGAAATTTCAAAAATAGTCATCAGAAATCACCTTTGCTGATTGAAAAGAATCGAAATGCATTCTATAAAAACATAGCGTGACTATGAATGACATAGAATGTAATTAAGCTTTTTTTTTGCTGTGTTTTTTTTTTTACCCCCTTCAATTCAATGGACATTGTGCTGCTCCTTGTAGTCTGCCTGCCTTGGCCACCGGTGGCAGGATAATGAAGCAGGCGTGCTTAATACGTCAATCGCGATCGACCGGTAGCCCGCCACTGGTACCAAGTCGGGATGAAAAAGCGCTCAAAAAAGATTTGTGTGTCTGTGTGCTTGTTATTATTGTTATATATGTTTCTTTTTTGATTGTGTGTGTGAAACCATACATGTGCGGTCACGGGTCGACCGCGGGAAGTTGGTTGCTTGAAAAGTAGATCTTCAGTCAAAAAAAAGGTTCGGGACCCCTGATGTAGAGTATACGTACACGTGGAGGTGGTCAGTTCTCAAGCTCCTCAGTAAGATGCTAGATTTGTTTCAGGGGAGGATAAAGAATATATACATGCTGTGAGTATGACATGATCAGTCACCATGTGATGCTTAAAAGGGTTCCAACGCCATGGCAATGATGCTATTTGTCAGTCGACGACATTTTGCATTCTTAGCATTTAGCGAAACAGAACTGTTCGCCAAAGATGAAGCTATGTGGTGGTTTAAAATACAGAAATGTACTTATGTGAAAAGGTTTTCTGGCATTAAGCGACGTTAAGCTTTTTTTTTCTCTTTCGTGAACGATAGAAAAGTGCTTATGCCGATAAAATTCATAAGTATGGTGGCGATTGCTTGGATATTATCAGAGGTCGAAGAGGGCATGAGTACAGCTGTTCGTGTGAATTTTGGTGACAATTCATAGTAGTTTTCTGACATTAAGTGACGTTAAGCTTTTTTTCCTCTTGAGTTCACTGGCACCATCCAGTGCTTGCCTTTAAAATGTTGACTGGCAAATCCAAACAAAAAAGTTCTCCAAATGATTGCACGCATCTCGAAAAACGCAAGTCGGATCTCAAAGCACCACTGTAGTCATCATTTTGTTAATAAAAAAATGTACTTGAGTGGACGAAGATGAATATATTTTAGAAGGGAAAAACTCTAAGTAGAATATTCCCCCCCCCCCCCCCCCCTAAAAAAATCGAATTTGCAACTCCTAAACGAATCCCGTGAAGCTTCGAAGGAGCGACACCTTACCAGGGTTGCCCATCTGAAGAGTTCCTTCGTGGTACAACTGCAAGTGGTTGAGGTCCCCGACGGGCAGGTTTCCGTGGATGGCCGACATCGCTTTCTCGCCGTCGTCACGTCCCAACCCGAAAAAAAAGTGAGCTCGGAAGAGGCCCGCTCAGAGTTAAATGTCCCGGCGGATCAAAGGTGTGACGTGCAAAGTGTGAACTAGGCGGCCATCGACGCTCGGCAGCCCCCGCTAAGCGCCAACTTCAGACGTCTGCGGCCCTCCGGAGGTGTGAAGCTCCGGAGGGCCGCCGCAAGTCTCTTCTTAAAAGGAAAAAAAAAAGAACTTTTAATAGCATGAGCGCGTTCAATACACATCGACAGAGAAAACATTTATCCGCTTTGGCATGGGACGAGCCATTAATGGACCTGTCACCTTCAAAGACCGTCGGAAACTACCACTTTCCTCTCTCCCGACACAAGCTCCAAACTTCGGCTTCACCCCAGTTTGCATTAGCGAGAAAGAGGAGAAAACGAAAATAAAGTAGAATTGCAATAACGGGGTCCAAATTTTACAAATGAAAAAAATAAATAAATATGCCTTTCAAAAATAAATGTTATAGTCATTAGACACTAATATAAATAAGAAATGGAGGAGATTTAAGTCATGAATCGTCATGACCAGTTACTCTTAGTTTTATAAAAAAACGTAATATCCTGTATAAAATCAGAGTTTTATAATATTCATTTTACACCAATATAAACCATCCAAAATTTAACAAGAATATAGACATGATACACCGATGAAATTGTAATTTTACAAGACCTAAATGATTAGACAAGTTGGAATCTTACAAGTCAATCCTCACCAATATTGCAATTTTACTCTAATCAAATGACATCGTGTCTCGATCAAATACTTTTAAAATAAGTATGCACATTACAGTTCTGATTTTTGTAATACTTATATGCCAATGAAATACAAATTTAACAATACCTTCGTTGTAACAAAATTTAAGGATGCACTATACATCGACCAAAATAGCAATTTAAATTATTATACAGCAATAACATCCTAATCTTACAAGACTGCTATTATACAGCAATATAATTGTGATGTTATAATAATGGTCCTTCTGCAAAAACTTTACAGGATCTCTTATATTTACACACTAATAAAATCACAATGTCACAAGAATAACACCATTTGAAATGTTACGAGGGGAAAGTGAAAATATATCACAATGTGTGAGAGTAGAAAATGGATGTATTCATTCTTTTAAATCAACTGCGTCATTTAAAAAAAATACAAATTAAAGTACGATTAATATATTAATATCAAATGATTGCCAGACATTTGCTTGCATTTACGCAAAGATATATACTGTATCTGCCTATATGTTTTTACGTTTGCGTATAAAGTCTCCTTATGTATTTATTTACTATTAACGTGCTCTTTGACTTTTGTGTACCATACAAATGCACCCTGGAAATCAATAAAATAGTGTAGTTGTCATTATACTGCCCAAAACTAGAATGGCCCCTCCCCCCAATTTTAAACCTATGCAAATGCTTGCACACTTGTTCTAAAATGTCCAAGACAGATGTGCTTGGATGATGCTGCAACTATTATTAATCTAGTTAACATTAATTTAAATGACTGGGATTTTCTGTGGCACTCTGTGCTTTGAACTTGGCTGCACATAGGAAGTGATTCACCCTCAGTGACAACAAAGTGTGTCACAATACACAAAGACAAGTTCCAAAGTGTTCCACGGTGCTTGACACCTGAATGGCCTCATTAAATCCTCGCAAGGATCATGTCCAGAGGTGAGGTGACACCAACTTCTTCCTGTCTACTTGACCCCCGCATCCACCCCCCAAAAAAACTTGAAATAGAATCATCATGTAAACTCAAGGCAAAATAATTCAAACACATATCAGATTAAACATTTATGGATTTGAATTCATGTATTCATCTATGTACACATTTACAATATCAAGCAATGAGATTGGATAGTTTGTCAAAAGAAGAGTCAACACTTGTGTCTGTGGCAAAAAATAGCAATAATCAGTATGTATGCATTGGAAAATGACACGAATACCAGTATATGCAGAAGTGAAGAGCAGTAGTAATAGTCAGAAATATTGTATTACATCAAATATACTACACGGGCATTAATAAATATTTACCGGTATCTTTAAGGCAATACATGTATCAATACATTCTCTTGAAATCACCATTTGAGCGCGAACTAAACACCACAGCATGAAGCATGACGGATTGACAGGAATAGATATATAAATGTTGCACTCCAAAACTGCCGGTCTTAATACTGAGGTGCCATCGACCATCTAATGATCAAATATACAAAGACCGCTGGACTGTTAACATATCACTGCAGAATGGGGGATCATTTACCCGTCTGTCTGTTAAATGTATAATGGTCAGTTGAAAAAGACGAAACAAAAAGAAAAGTAGTGTGTCCTTATAGGTGTCAAACAGACGGCCAGTACATATCCCCAAAGTCTTTTTCCCCTGTTTGATGTTTGACAGCACAACCTCCTCAACTGCCTTTTAATCTGACTAAAACTCACTGAACACAAAATCAATCAGGCTAAAGTTTTTTAAAAATAGCCTCCCGGATGAATATGAAAACCATAGCAAGTGCAATATATTACAATAAAATAGGATACAGGATTAATAAATATGTGTGTGTATACAATAAATTCTAAATGTAACCCCAAGGATGAGCAAATATATTCTGATGCAAATGAGCATAAGAGTGCACTTATAAGGACAGCTCAATACACAGGTTACTCCAGTGGATCATGGCATTTAAGAAATATTCAAATAATATTCTCATCATACTGTAAACCATATCCTGCAAATATTGTAAAGTATTTGTTTACACTGGGTGAGGCAGTGAGAGGCCTATAGGTCATGTGCAAATCATAAAGGGTGAAGAAATTAGGCATTTGGTCTTCCTTTCGATAACATCCAAAATGCCTTGAATACCGAACATAATAACCACATTATATGACTCAGAGTACATATGTAACATAAAATACCATACACGAGTAGCTTTATTTGCAATGGATTTAAATTGCTCTTTGAACAAATGTTCAAAGTATAAATTCTTAAATGAACTTCAAAAGTATAATTCTGGTCAGGTATTTATTTCACAATGAATATTTTGGACTCTTCAAATAATAAATATATTTGCAAAATATAAGACCATTTCCCGGAAGTTCCGTCAGGCTAAACGGAAGTAGGTACGTGGCCGCTTCAGCTGACAGTCTGCATGATGGCAACCGAGGTTCACAGCGGCTACCTCGACAGCGCTCCTTCCAGCCGTCTCGAAGTCTCCGTTGACGGCCTCACGCTCAGCCCGGACTCGGAGGTCGAGCAGGGCCAGCCGGAGGAGCCGCCGCCGCCGCCGCGACCGGACGCCGCCGCGGAGCCCGACGTCCAAACACCGGCCACCCTTGAGGCTAACAACGACGGCGACGATGGGGAGTCTGACAAATCGTCCGCAGAGACCAAATGGGGCTTTCCTCTTCAAGAGCTCTACGGAATGGCCCTTAAGTTCTTCAAAGGTACGCCAGGTGTTCATTTCGCATGCTTAAGCATGTTTACAAGTCAGCATTTGTAGACTTCCGAATAAGCTGCTTGAAGCTAGCCGCGGCTAGGCTAACTGTCACCTCTCGCAGGCGACCAGAGTGACGTTAGCACGTCGCTTGCACTTAGCCACGAAAGGGTAGAACAAGCACAGCGCTTCCGCCTTTGTCACGATTTATTTATTTTTTTGGTGTGTGTGGCTCTCCCATTCGGTTATTGTCACTCCCATTCGGTGATTGTCACTCGTAACACGCCCCACAAATTCAGCTGTTCAAATGAATCAATACAAGCCAAAGCTAAATCTAGCGGGTTAGCAAACTGTTGCATTTGGTTTCAATAATTAATATTGGGCAGTACAAGTGAACGAGATTCAGAATGTCGTCCCCCTTCTTTTCAGTTTGTCAAGTTATTAAATGTTTTCCTTGGCGGATGATTGCTCCACTCTTTAGGAGTTTAAGAAGTAAAGCAAAATAGTTAAAGAGGGCTAGGTCGCAGATGTCAAACCCAAGCCCCGGGGGCCAGATCCGGCCCGCCACATAATTTTATATGGCCCGTGATAGCAAATCATGCTAAAATCTGTATCGAAATGTCAAATTGTCAGGAGTATTAAATAACGTTGAGATCTTTTTTTTGTTACCCTGTTTACACTTACTTGAATAAGCTACTGTATATAGTTGACTTGAGTGATTTAAAACTTCGTAAGCCACCAATTTGTTGTATAGAAGTAATGATACAATGAGACAATCAAACATTTATTTGGTTTCACTATCGTAACGACCCTCCGAAGGACAACTCAACTTTAAAGTGGTCCGTGACAAAAATGAGTTTGACACCCCTGGGGTAGGTATTTATTGAAGTGGATGACCCAGCCAGCCAGCAATAATTGAAATGCAGTTTTGGTTTGGTGTGAGACAGATTGTACAATTCTACCCCACTTATAGAGTGTAAAAGCAAACCAAGATATTAGTGATTTGGGGTAAAGCGTTTCTTTTGTTAAGTGGCTGACGGTGTTACCCGATAGGACTAATTGAGACACGGTGTCTATCAGGTATGAAATGATTCGGGGTCCACCCTCTTTGCTCAACAAAAACCAAAACAAAGTGCTAGTTTGTTGGGGTGAGGTTCTCCATTGCAACTAACTCACAATTTAAGGTGAGGTGTTTATTTTTATGGAGGTGACTATGGCATGCCTAACCAGGACTAAGTGGGACGCAGCATTTAATAGGTCTGAAACCAGGCAGCATCATAATGAGTGAATGATATCATCTCCACCTTTTGATTGCTAAAAAGCAACAGCGTCGCCACGCCAGGACACAGCAACCATTAGCAGGAAGGCGAGTACTTAAAGAAATGTACGAAAATCGCTCAGTTTCCTTCTCTGACCGTAATATTCTCCCTCACTGTCATATTTTGTCACATTTTATACCTAAAAAAACAATAGTTATTGCTTGGTGAAGGATTTGTTTTCTAAAGTTTACAAGAGTGCCATTAGATAGTGGCGTCAACAAAAGCGGAGTGCATTGTTTGAAGAACTGTGCGAAATGGTACTGCTTCATACGACAACTACTAGTATCCAGCCCTCTTGTGTAGCTAAAAAGCAAAATAAAATATTCGCGGCTCTGGGTGTGGCAGTTATTTTCTTGTTTGACAGGTTACAGCAACGCGCCCAGTTTGGACTATTTACGATATGACCTGCATTTAAATGGAGACCACTACTTGAATAAAACAATATTAGTGAAAAGGGCAATTTTTATTTTTTTTTAAGTCGATGACATACCTGGTTTAAAGCCAAGACCAATTGAGACACAGTGTACATTCGAGTGTGGGCCATTATTTTGAGGGATTGTGGTTTAGAGTTGTATTTCAATTTTGACTTTTTTTTTTAACTTACAGTTCTAAATGCCTCCCTCCGCAAAAGCTTTGCAGGAATGCATTATCTTAAGTCGGTCATAGATTTAGAGCTCATTATCAGCAGTCATTTACACATAGGGAGGCTATGTGAAAATGTCAATAATTGTGTTTCTGTATTTACTTAACAATTTTGCGAGCATCTTATTGGCCTGCGCCACCGGTCATAATTGTCAGTGTCGGCGTTTTTTCTTTTTCCCCCTTCCCCATCCTTATGCAAATATGTCCCATTGTTCTGGCGTAGATAAGGACGGCAAAGCCTTCCACCCTACCTACGAGGAGAAGCTGCGGCTGGTGGCGCTGCACAAACTGGTGCTGCTGGGCCCTTACAACCCCGACGCTTCCCCCGAGGTGGGCTTTTTCGATGTGCTGGGCAACGACCGCAGGTAACGACCGTATGCGCAGTTGCGCATGCACGTGCCGCTTTTTAACCCTTGTTGCACATGCCAAATGCTGATGTGGTTTGTTTTGTCTCTGCTAGGACTTTTAACACTGAATTCAAATTATTTTCCTAATTTGAAAATCTGAAACAAAGAAAATGTAAAGATGAACCAAAAAAAGGGTAAAAATTTCTCTTATCCGGGTGCACCGAACCATTGCATGCTACTTACTATGTGAGGATACACAGTTTTATTTTTCAGACAGCCCCGCCCCCCAGCCCCATCCTATAAAACTATCCTTCAAAAACATGTTTTTGCTGTTTACATGCAGAAAGGAGTGGGCCTCCCTGGGTAACATGGAGAAGGAGGAGGCCATGGTGGAGTTTGTGCGGCTGCTCAACAAGTGTTGTAACCTCTTTGCGCCATACGCCACATCACACAAGATAGAGAGGGAGGAGCAAGACAGAAAAAGGTACGTTTTTGAACGTATGTTCCACACAACCCATTTTTTACATCTTGCGAGGGCCTCCAAACATCCATCCATCCATTTTCCGATCCGTTTTATCCTCACAAGGGTCGCGGGGGGTGCTGGAGCCTATCCCAGCTGTCTTCGGGCAGTAGTCGGAGGACACCCTGAACCGGTTGCCAGCCAATCGCAGGGCACACAGAGACGAACAACCATCTGCACTCACACCACACCAAGGGACAATTTAGAGTGTTCAATCGGCTTGCCATACATGTTTTTGGAATGTGGGAGGAAACTGGAGTACCCGGAGAAAACCCACGGAAGCAAACATGCAAACTCCACACAGGAAGGCCGGGATCCAACCCACGTCCTCTGCACTTTGCTTACCCCTTTTATAGTGCGTAAAGTAGGGTCCAACCAAAAATGATTTTTTTTTTAAGGTTAAAGTTTACAAAAATAAAGATATGAATTACATACTGCACATGTAAAAAAAAAAAAAAACACTTGGAAAATGCTAGCAAAAATAACAGCTATTTTATTTATTTATATTTTTTTAAAGAGCTAATATCGTCTGATTAAATCGGCCGTCCAGTCTGTCGGGCCCTCTTGTGGAGTATTCGAGATGACCACCACTGTACACCATACATGTAGCCACAGGACATCTTGACTGCCCGAAAAGACAGAATAAAGAATAGTAGAAGAAGCAGAAATAATCGAACAGAGGCGAACTTATTTGCGAGATACTCACGGTTGCAAAGTCTTCTCGTAGCCTTGTCCAAATGATATGCAAGGATTTGGTTACGAGTGGAAAGCGCCTGCGATGTCATCTTGTAAATGTCTATTGGGAATTTATATCTCACCGTCTTTCCACGATTGATATTAATGTTCGTTTTCCTTTCAGGAGAGAGGAAGAGGAGCGCCAGCGGCGGGAGGAGGAGGAGCGGGAGCGGCAGAGGCAGGAGGAAGAGAGACGCAGGCTGGAGGAGGAAGAGAGGCAGCGGCGGGAGGAAGAGGAACGGAGACAGGCAGAGGAAGAGAGGCTACGGGTGGAGCAGCAGAAGTATGCGCAGGCCTCACCAACAATTGTGACAAACTTCCGTCCCTTTCAATTTCCGAAACGCATCCGCGCCTTCCGCTTCGCAGGCAGCAGATCATGGCCGCCCTGAACGCCCAGACGGCGGTGCAGTTCCAGCAGTATGCTGCCCAGCAGTACCCCAACAGCCCCGAACAGCAGATGGGCCTCATCCGTCAGTTGCAGGAGCAGCACTACCAGCAGTACATGCAGCAGCTCTACCAGGTCCAGCTGGCCCAGCAGCAGGTTGGCACCATTCACCGACATTCATCCATTCATCAATTGCTGAGCACATGTAGACCAACAGACATTCACACTGGACATTGTAGAGTCTTCGGGAGGGGTCACCAACTGTGGTCCTTGAAGTCATCTTACCTGCATGTTGTAGATCAGGGGTGTCCACACATTTTCGCCACGGGCCACATTTTAGTTACCATTTCCCTTGGAGGGCCATTATGACTGAAATCATCTAAAGAAGTCAAGAATAACTGTTTATTCAACTATTGTTTAAGTTACTGTAATGAGGTGTTTGGCAACAAGAAAATGCTTAGTATCTCTCTTATTTATTACATTTGAGAATGTGAAATTTTGGTCTATATTTTAGCAAGCATCATGGAAGTTGCCATGTTTAATTTGCTTTCACGGGCCACATAAAATGATGTGGCGGGCCAGATCTGGCCCCCGGGCCTTGAGTTTGACGGCTGTGTTGAAGATGTTTTCTTCCTCCAACACACTTGATTCAAATGATCAGGATCGATATCAGACTTGTGAAGAGCTTGCTGACATGGAGCTCCTCAACTTCAGCATACTGAATTGTCAAGATGCCACAAGATTGCAGCAAAGCATGCCTTTTTTTTTCCTAAATGAAGTTACTTAACTCACTTTTAGATAGTTCCTTGGTATCGCAACAAAGCGCGACTCACTTCAACGGAGTTCCTTTGCGCCAAGAGGACTCATGATGCGCGAAACAATTTTTAACAGTTTGTGTCTTTACTGCAAGAATGGGCCAAATGGGACATTATAAACTGATGATGTCTTTGTATTATACTAACAATATGATCTTGTTTTTAATACAGTCAAACCTCGGTTTTCGAACGTCTCTGTTCTCGACCAAATCGGTTTTCGACCAAAAATTTCGAGTTTTTCATGCCTCAGATGACGACCGAATTTCGGTTCTCGAACAAACTGTGCGCACTTGAATGTGTCACTTGACTCCTCTCGCCTTCCTTACACGAGTAAGTGACGCTTCCTCGTGTAGACGAGGAAGTGACGCGTCCTCGTGTAGCGTTCCATTGTGAGCAGACGTGTTCAATAAAGATTGTTTTTAAAAAGAGCGTGGTTTCGGTTTTCGAACAGCCTTCTGGAACGGATTATGGTCGAAAACCGAGGTATGACTGTATACGAATATTTTCTTGCTTGGCAGCATGGTGATAAAGCGGTTAGCACATCTGCCTCACGTTTCAGATTTTGGGTCCTGGAATCTCAAAAATGGATGGATGTATTCAAGCAACCTTGATTGGTTATAATCTCTTAAGAGTGTTGTCTAGCAGCATGTTGGGTAATCTGCTTTTCTCTAATCGCAGGCGGCCTTGCAGAAGCAGCAGCAGCAACAGCACGCCGACTCCGTGGCGCACGGCCACCAGGAAACCGACGGTTGTTGCAGCGGCGAGCACCCGGCCGGCTTGCCAGCGGGACCCTTGTATGGGGCGGCGGCTCTGCCGCCTTCGGGCCAGAACATGCCCACCGTCAATGGCGGCGACACTTACCTGGACAACACGGTGCGGGCGCTTGAGCCCGAGTCGGCGGAGGAGGTGTCAGAGAATGGGCCGCTATTTGGTGAGTTGGCATAACGTTGCGGTGCCCCTAAAAGGAAACCTTTTTTTTTTCGTCCGTAGTTATTTTTTTAATGCAAACGTTTTTTTTTCTTCTTTTTTTCCAAAATTATTTCCAAATGATGGCTCAGTGGTAGAGTGGTCATTTCCCAACCCAGAGGTTGGTGGTTCGATCCCCCATTGCGACAATGTCGAAGTGTCCTTGAGCAAGATACTAAACCCCCAGTTGCTCCTGATGCTGCGCCATCCGTAGGTGAATGTGGTATCAGTGTAAAGCGCTTTGAGTACCCAAAGTAGAAAAGCGCTACGTCAGTGACATTTGCCAATTTCCTACTATTTAGTGATTTTTCTTCATTTAATAATTTTATTTTTTGGGTCTGAATTTTGTCCTAATATATAAACACTCTCATATAAAACAATGGAATGGAAAAACAGTAAATACGGCTTAAGTGAACGTATCTCCTTATATCACGTGACTGAATATTATAATGCCACTGCGCACACTACTTTGCATATCGTTACAAAGTATGTCGGTCGCGACATACGGTACAGGAAAGTAGTAATTGCTGACTGAGCATGCAGACCGTTTTCTGTCACACTAACTTCTATTTCAGGTTCTATCACAAAAGCCTCTATGAAATCTGTCATAGTAAACATAGTTCTTGTTCTTTAAAAAACAAAACAAAAAAAAAAACAGCAGCCGACTCTCCACCCGTTATCGCTGCTCCCTCCATGTGGACGCGGCCACAAATCAAAGACTTCAAAGAGAAGATCCGTCAGGACGCCGACAGCGTGATCACGGTCGGCCGCGGCGAGGTAGTGACAGTGCGCGTGCCCACGCACGAAGAGGGCTCCTACCTCTTCTGGGAATTCGCCACGGACTATTACGACATTGGCTTCGGGGTCTTCTTCGAGTGGACGGACGCGGCGTCCTCCTCGGTCAGCGTGCACGTGTCTGAGTCGAGCGACGAGGATGACGACGACGAAGGTGAGGGAGGGCGAGCCCTGTAAAAGTCATTCAAATTTACCGTCACACAAACTTCGAGTTAATTTCCAGCAGCGTGCCACGATATTTGTTGAAAAGTTCTACTTATTTCTGCCCCCGCAGGTGAGCCGGCCAGCGAGGAGGAGAAGGCCAAGAAGGAGGCGAGCAAACCTCAGGTGGACGAGATAGTGCCGGTGTACCGGCGGGACTGTCACGAGGAGGTATACGCCGGCAGCCACCAGTACCCCGGCCGCGGCGTCTACCTGCTCAAGTTCGACAACTCTTACTCATTGTGGCGCTCCAAGAGTGTTTACTACAGAGTCTACTACACCAGATAAGCCTGAAGACAAACCTGGGGGGTGGGGGTTGGGGGGGGGCATGATTCGAGGAGTGTATGTGGTGTTCTTATACACACACACACACACACACACACGTAAATATATATCCGAGTTTGTGTGTCATAGGAGGGAGACGATCTATTCTGAAACCACCACCAGGGGGAGACAAATGAACACCCGGAGCCCTGTTGTGTTTTCTCTTCAGTGAGGGGGACCAATGAATGGGATTATTTGTGTCCCCACATGGAAGACAAGTTTCTATTCTTATCAGCCACATATTTCCAAAAAGTTGGGATACGCTTGCTGTTTAACTTTTTTTTTTTGTCCACTTGTTACAATTTATGAAGAAGCACCAAATAGTCCACTGCAGTCTCCACAAATTGCCTCCAGAATATCGCTGGGTATATAACACGGGATTCAAATTAATCTTCCAAGTACAAGTGAATGCAGAACGTTTAAATATTTTAGTGACCGCTTTAATTTTTTTTCAATTCTAACACACGTCATTGTTTTTCTTCCAAAGCGTCATCTTTTTTTTTTTGTGGCGCAATTATGTTCTCCCGCGTCCCGAGTTTGTCGTTTTTCACAAGTTGACTCTCTTTCGCCTTTGTAATGTAAATAATTCTATAAATAAGTTTATGTAAAGGAGGGTTTTTAGACAAGGGTCTGAGGTTTCTGAAAATTCAGTGCACTGTTGGAAGTAGAGCGAATAAGATACACCTTATACATTTTACCCCACCTGAATGAACGTTTAAAATGGGAAAAAAATAAAGGTATATATCTCTAGAAGACTGATGACATGGCAGAAATGGGAGGCAATTTTTTTTGTTTTTGTATTGTTTGGGTCTCTGAGTTGGAAAAATCTTTTTGGGCATATATTTAATCTTGATTAAAATTATGTTCATCTTTTGGCTCATCAGTTTTTTGCCCTGCATTTGTATCTCTTTAATAGTCATCTTAAATGAAGTACAGTTTCAGCAGAAAATTTGAATGCAGTTTTTTTGGAATGGATCACCTTGGATAACAAGCGCACTCGATGTTTTGTATGTATATTAGCACTATTAAGTCTCATTTCTACCCTTTTTAGGTTACTGTGTGCACACTAGAGATAGTCACACACTCGAGTAGAACTTTTCATTTTTAGCCTTGGACTATTAAAAAAGCCCCAAAACAGCCATTTGTTTTGAGCAATTGTAAGAATGCCAGGTGGCGTACTGGATAAGCACGAGTAAGCTGGGAGGAGAGATAAATCACAACTCCAGTGTTTTAGAGAATGTGGAGGAGTTATTTTTAAAAGGAAGGTATGAGCAAACGACAACGTTTATCTTTGTTGTCGTGAATGCTCTTCAGTAACTCGAGCAGGAAAGCTAGCCAGCAGCTGCTAAGAAGGTACCATTTGATTGACTGCTTCTTATCAGCACGTCGAAACCTTTATTTATCATTCTTAATAGTTGTTCAATGTTAAATGTCCAACAACACTTCGCAACAATGTACAATACCAGTCTCCAACCGTTCAACTGCTCGTCTAATTATGCGTGACGTTTCATATCTTTCACCTATCACCTCTAACGTTTCAGTTTAGGTTTAGCCTGCTGCTAACTGGACACTACACAAGACAACGTGACAAAGCCAGGTATGGATTAAATTGTCTTTATGGAGAATATAAAGTCGCTACAAATATACTAGTTAAAAAACAGTTACAGGTATAGGTTGTGATTCACAGCGTTTTGAATTTAAAGGATTTTACTGAAAGGTGAAAAAGCTTCAAATTGTGTCAAACTTTTACACTTAAACGCGCGTATTGTTTCACTCGATTATTGGCTACTTTTTATCAATAAACGACGTTTATAGGTGTAAAATATTCGTGCTCCTTCCGCAGAATGACTCCGCTCACCTTTTTTTCGTTCATTAGTTTCATGACATTCCAAAACATTTTAATAAATTAGCACAAATTCATTCCTGCTATGCTATTTGAGTCCCATTACAAACTTTAATATATTTAATTCTGTTTTCCCTACATTGGTTTTCTTGAATGACTACATCTAGTTATTTTTTCTTGTATTGTGCATGGGCATGAAACACATTTTTCTCTGGATTTAATTGTGTGCGTGCGTGAGGAAAAATATCACATTTTGCATGGGTAACGAAGGACTCACACTGGTAATATAGTTTAAGACCTTATGTCAGGCAGAAGTACGAATTGTGAAGACTTGGGGCAGATGAGTTTGCATTGGTAACACATTGAGACTAAAGAAGCAGTTCAACCAAGAGAAATGCTGCAAATATAAAAGAATTGACTCGGAAAAAATGGACACAATGTAATGGAACATGCATCAAAATTTCGGTTACAACTGTAGGTCAATTCAATCTGAGAGCGTTTAGGTCAGCACAGGTGCCAGTTCTGGTTTTCCCAACATCCTTTATTGCTCTTTGCTGGCAGGTAAACTTTGCTTTTGTTTGACTCCGGTTTGTTTGACTTTAGGTGCCAGTTTTGGTTTTCCCAACATCCTTTATTGCTCTTTGCTGGCAGGTAAACTTTGCTTTTGTTTGACTCCGGTTCCAGCGTCTAACAGGTGGTTGGTAGTTTCTCCGGGTTTTTCTCCCCCCCCCTTTCTCTTACTTTCCCTGTGTGTGCGTGTGTTTTTCTCCCTTCTGCCAGCAGCCTGTCCTCCACACGGCGTCTATTTGAATTTGAATAGACCAGTCCAGCTGCACGAACATGGCGGGATTGGAGGATTACATTCAAATAGCGAGCGCCATATCGCGGATTGCGTCTTTGTAGTCTTTATAAAGAAAAAAAACATACTTTCAAAAAGTGCGCTGGGAGAACCTTGACGATGCCTTTCCACCAGAGGACCGTCGAGCCGCAGCGCGTGAGCAGGTTGCCGGCCCGGGGCAAAGCGAGGAAAGCGGCGCCGTTCACGTCTCTGGGCGAGGTGGACTGTCACACGCTCACCAACATCATCCACCAACTGGCCGACCTCTCGCGCCTGGCCGCCGACGTCTTCCTGGGCATCGAGTTGGAGGCGGCCTCTGTATCCCGCAGGTCGTGCCGGGTCCAAGGACGCCTGCGCGCAATGCACGCCCGAGTCAGTCTCCTGCAGGCCAAGAAAGTCCGAGTCCGTAAGTTTTGGCAAGTCCTGGAAACATGTCATGTGCACTGTAAGACAATCACGAAGTCACTGACTGTGCTTAAATGAAAGAAAAGAGAAAAATATACTTAAGTTATCAATAGAAATGCATTGCTGTGAACTGTCGTAACACGGATACAAGTCATGCTCACAACACTGCACATCTATGTAATGCTCGCTTCCAACTGTTTTAGACCAAAAAAAAAAATCTGGAGAGTGCAGTTTTACCTTTCAACTCCCAAACATGCTACAATATTGACATAAGTCAAACCCCGAAAGACGGTTTAATGCTTTTTAGACTGTTAAAAATGGAAATTTAATTTCCCAAATTTAAAAGAACACGTGCTGCCAAAGCGTCAAAATAAATCAGTCAGTAACTTTCGGCTTTCTCTACTGAACAAACTACAATCACCGCACTTAGATTTTGAGTCCAACAAACGTGTGAAGTGCACGACATTGTGTTTTACACTTTCAAAACCAACACTTAAATGTAAAATTCTACATTTTAGGCTTCAACTTCCAAGCTGCGAAAAGTTGACATACAACAAGTCAAAGTATGTAAGTTGTTGCTTTATACTGCACAACTACGTTCACGTACATGTATTCGGACCCACTACCGGTTCCCAGACCCATATGTTGGGAACCCGTGTCTTGAAGAATCATCCTTCTTTCCTGTCATTCTCACTTTGTGCAGAGTGAGGAGAAACTGAGGCCGTTGCGGAAGTTTCAATGAACCACATTCCAGCTTGTGTGCCTGCTACGGTTTCCCCTCTGCAAAACATTCACACTGTACAAAGATCACAATGCTCCGTTTTGAATGACATGGTCAGGGAGGTATTAATGTCACAATGTTTATTATTGCAGGAGTGTAGAACTGCAAGAGCTCAGCGTTTGCAATGTCGATTTTCCCATAGCTAATAATAATAGTCTGTCGGCATCTTAAAGCCTTTATTAACTGTACGGACCTGTTCTTAAAGTCATATTTTAACATTCTTACCAGTAGCTGTCATACAAAACAAGTCAACCTTTCTTATAGAGCCCCATAATAAACAACTGCAAATGCAAACAACGTACATAAATACAAACAAAACATAAAACTCAATAATAAAAGAAAAAATGGAGAAAATCGATGGAAATATGCTTCTATTGCGTAAATTAGTTGTAGTCAACACAAATCCATTGTAATCCAAGGACCCCCCCATATGCTGTCGGTATTTTGTCAGAAATCTGTCGAAAGCATGCTTTGGTTGCGTTTTCAATAATAAGAAAAATAAATAAAACATTGGCGAGAGGTCTTGATGGTGGCTTGTGTACATTGCGACGTCGCCACATCATGCAACAGCAATTCATGTTTTTAATGGCTGCAAAAACAGGAGCTGAGACTTGCAATTCATGAAATGTTACGTTAGGTGTTACGTTACTGTAAAGCTGAAAAGCGGTGAGGTGCCACCACCCTACTAAGAAACTACGACTACTCTAGTTGCTATTAAACTAATGAAACAAATCTACCAAGTGTGGTACCACTTGTTCTATTTGGTAGTGTAGAGAGGTGACAGCTCCCGACTCGTACTAACGGCGGCGTGAGCTCCTGTCAGAAGTGATTGATTTCCACGCAACCGACTTGACCATCTGTGTTGTTCAAAGGGAGGACAGGAAGTGTCTTCATGACAAAGCCACAGCGCGCCAAAATTGTAAGGGAGAGGCTGGGGGTGGGGGGGTTGCAACTTTGACGCCCGTCACGGCTATTGTTGTTTGGCTATCGCTGCCCGCCTGCGGTTATACATTAACTCAGACTTTGATTTGTACAAACGGAGAATGTCCCAGCCTGTCATTCGCTCAGAGTCACTGAAGACACACCAAAATGTTCAACTAAACTGAAATGAAAGTCCACAAGCTTAACGTAAAAGGTGGGCTTCCAGAAATGAGCATTGATGTTATGTAAGGATACACTTTCAAACAACTTTGACGCACGTGGCGCGGTAACGTGTACAAATAGATCGCACAACAATCCTCGCTCGTTGTGAGAAGTCGAAATTGGCGCCATCCAAGTAATTTATGCATGTGTGAAATCAACTCGCTCCAATAATGTGACACTCAAGACAATTTTGCGTCATTTTTCCTCATTGGAGCCTGAATGGATTTGGTGGGATAATGTAAGTGTGGAATGGAATTCTATCACTTCTGCCGCCCTGATGTGTTGAAATCATAATTGGAGACCTCAAACCAAACTCTGCTGCTGACGTTTATGTACCAAAAAATATGAGCGTCCAAGTTACTGTTCTGCTTGACATGCTAGTTTTCTCCGCATTTTGCTTAAATCATGTTTTGGGTAAAACCAACCCCCATCTTCTAGTACTAATTACTAAAGCACCAAAAAAAAAAACAAGATACAATTTTTTTTCTTTTCAGCTAAGAGAATTGCATTAACTTTTTCTTTTGGTAGGTTTGGTGCGTTAATTGTCATTGAACGCAGCGCTCTACGGGCTTTCAAAAATCTGTCAAAATGCTCTGAAACAGCTGTCAACGAATGAATTAATGGCACTACTTTGCTTTCCTCTTTGACGCGTATCCTTTGGCCAGGTGTGAACTCTGGTGGGGACAAAACGAAACTCTTTGAAACGATTTTGCTTGTTGAAGGAAAGCCTGCAATTATTGCGAAATATGTCGCCAAGTAGGATCGAGAAGACAAGCCCTTATTTAATTCCACTCAACTTCTGACTCATTGTCTATCGTTTTATTTTAGCTCGTCTTGACTGCTTGTGACTCACACACACACACACACACACACACACACACACACACACACAGATTGATAGACTGAGCAAACAGAGCCAAACAAATGCGACGTGTGATGAGAAACTGATTGAATGTTACGCCACAAAGATGTGTTTAATGGTGCAGTCATGATGCAGCAGATAATCTACTGTTGTCACATGCTAGCCCTTTGCTGACCCTGATGATTTTTCTCCTATTTTATTTATTTATTTACTACCTTGGGTGTTTTAGTTCTTTTTTCAGAAGGAAGTAGAATCAAAACTGTCTGAGTAGTTTTTTTTTTTTTGTCTTGGGACAAATCCATTTAGCATCACGTCACTTTGCGCTGTTGAAATGAACAAATTATTTGAACAGGAAAATGTAACTTCCCCCTCCTTCTCTTGAGTGGATGGATAGTCATGCCACGAGTGGATGCAGTGGTTTGGAAGTGCAGGTCAGAGGGGGAACACCTGACGCTCCGGAGTCAAGAGTTCAAACCAAGTCTTTTATCTTGCTTGAGTTTCCTCTGCGGAATCTACACGGGTCACCTGTTCTCTGGTTGGCTGCTCCAACATCTTCACGCACGCTGACACACTGTCAGAGTGCAAACAAAAACAAGAACAGTCCCTCAGCACATCCATGGTAACGTCATCCATGGAAGTGGTTTCCACTGACAAGCTGTAAGTCAAGTTCATTGTAGTGTAACGGTACAAGACATGCATCATAGCACACGGCAACAAGTTTGTGTATTCTTAATGAGAGTACACAGTCAACCTTCGCCTTTACGAGGGGGTTAGGGAACTAAGGTGCAAAGAGCAGACGCCACAACTAAAATCTTAACGCTTGTTAATATCTCAATCTAAACCAGGGGTGACAAACTCATTTTTGTCGTGGGCCACATTTTAGTTACCCGTTTCCCTTGGAGGGCCGTTATGACTGAAACCAAATTAAAAAAGTCAATAATAATGGTTTATTGTTTAAGTTACTGTAATGAGGCTTTTGGTTCCAAGACAATGTTTACAAAATGTCTCTTATTTATTACATATGAGAATTTTGAATTTTGGCTGAGATTTTAGCAAGCATCATGCAAGTTGACATGCTTGATCTGCTTCCGCGGGCCACATAAAATGACGTGGCGGGCCGCATCTGGCCCCCCGGCCTTGCGTTTGACACCAGTGATCGAAACGATCAGTGTTTATTTGAAAGCGTATGAGAACCTAAAGAGTTGAACAAACGGGCAAGTGTCCAGAACACGGAATAAGGCACTTGATTTAACAAGGCAGGTTTATAAAAGGCTGTGAAGTCACCAACATTCATTCATTCATTCATCTTCCGAACCGCTTGATCCTCACTAGGGTCGCGGGGGGTGCTGGAGCCTATCCCAGCTGTCTTCGGGCAGTAGGCGGGGGACACCCTGAATTGGTTGCCAGCCAATCACAGGGCACACAGAGACGAACAACCATCCACGCTCACACTCACACCTAGGGACAATTTAGAGTGTTCAATCAGCCTGCCACGCATGTTTTTGGAATGTGGGAGGAAACCGGAGCACCCTGAGAAAACCCACGCAGGCCCGGGGAGAACATGCAAACTCCACACAGGGAGGCCGGAGCTGGAATCGAACCCGGTACCTCTGCACTGTGAAGCCGACGTGCTAACCACTGGACTACCGGGCCGCCAAGTCACCAACATTTCGGCCGCAAACATGACACTTCCTGTCAGCGCTTTTATTTGAAGCCAATTGGCACCACTTTCTGTGCCCTATTAATGGTGTGATGCTAACTTTACGATCGCAGGGAGGCGTTCCCTGCATAATTGTTACTTTTTTGTGATGAAATTATTGTGACTTGGTCACAAAGGTACTGCAGTCAGTGGGATCTAATGTCTTGGCTTGTCAACAAGTGATATTAGTCCAATTGGACAGGCGATAATAAAGTTAAATATCACAAATGCACGTGGGCTGGAATAATGACAAGCCGTGTGTGTGTGTATAGAGCCTGGCCTCCTGGGAAATTGCCAGAATGTCCAGATTTACTAATCTGGGCCTGGTTGACTGTAGCTTGTAGCTCCGTTTGATTTGACATTGAATTTCATTGTTACTGTGTCTGCAAGCAGCTAATGCAAGATTAATTATGGTTAACCGACGAGTGCCGCCTGTCATTTATTGCACACGTTAATAGGGGAGTGTTCTATTTTTACGTGGAAAGTAGGTTGCAGTTGTAGTAAAGGTTAATTGGCAGCTCGGAGCGGACAATGCAGAATTCTATTTTACTGGCACAACTGATACTAAGTCAGAAGGCAAAAAAAAAAAAAATGGTGGGGCCGTCACCTTTCTAGAGCCATTTCGGTTTGATAGAAAATTAGAGGTGCAATGTTTAAACAAGAAGTAATCCATTGTCAAATTAATCAATAATTGTTTTTAAGAATCGATTAACCGTTCAGGAACCTTGTTTAATTTTGTCGCAGGTCTGCCTATAAGACACTGAGACATCTTAACCTCTCACTCAGCTCCTTCTAATAATACTAATATTAGTTATTCTACACCAGGGGTGGGCAATTATTTTTTGCATAGGGCCACATGAGAACCAGAAAATATTATGGAGGGCCGGATCAAAAGGTTGAACTAAATTCGACATAATATTAATTGGATTTCTTTATTTAAAAAGCAGTATTTTGCATTTTTTGGCACGTTTTTCAGACTTTAAGAGTACATTATTCCGTCGTATCGAACGGGATTTGCTTGACTTGGCGCTACTGCGGGCTTCCGTATCGTCTCCCCCTTCCTCCCTATGCTCTGCAACTTCAAGTAACTGTGCCACCTGGCGTTGAAATGCCTGTCATTACAAGTCCAAATGAAATGAATGCAGTCGTTGACATCGAACCTTAATTGTGTACCAACCTTCGGCGGGCCGGATTAAAAAGACCAACGGGCCGGATTTGGCCCGCGGGCCGTAGTTTGCTCACCTCTGTTCTACACAGAGGATGAAGAATATGACCGACTAAGGTTATCTTTGTCTGTTTACGTCTTGCTGCACTACTTGTGTTCAGTTTGTTGCTGAAAGGGTTGAACGGCCGCAACATTGATGTATTTAGCATTAGCATTAAGCTAGCAGACTGTAAGGCTAAATGTGTGTTTTAAATACACAAAGTGTAATTGTGTTATTTTTTTTTTGTTTGTTTGTTTTTTAGTTTGAAAACTTTGGAAACTTCTTGTGAATTACCTGGTTGACTTTGGCCTCTCTTTCCATCCTGAGCAGAGCAGCGGAATTGAAAAGGCAGACAAAACCGAATTTTTTTTGTGTCAAACGAAGCCCAATTGCTTCTGTTGTGACAATTTTGTGGGGTATCGTATTGGAGAGGCTTTTGCTCCTCCGGCGACCCCTCAGATATTTATAGATGTCTTCTGTTTGAACCCTGCTGTCATGTGACATGTCTTTCGCACCTGCTTATCTGTCGGCGGCCATTTCTCGCTCAGGCGGGCTCCGCGCTTAATCATTGTTGTTGTTGTGGTCGTCAACAAACATTGCTGTTTATGTTTAAAGCCTCCAAACAGTGTGTTTGACTACACAACACTCCTCTGTTTATAACTCCTTGAAATTTCCCTTTCTTTCTTAACGGCATAGGACGAGGGAAAATTCACACGCGATAATGTAGTAAAACCGCAAGCACTTGGCATTTCTTCCAGCCCCACCTCTTTATTCCCTTGTCCTTGAGTGCTCTGACCCTTTAGTTATTTCCCACGTGGTTCATTCCATGAAAAAGAGTCGTCCATGTCTTCTGGACGAGGGCGACCTTGTCCCACGAAGAACAACAGCGCCGGGGGTCATGCTGGACAAGTGATGAAAAATGGCGGGGGTGGAGGGTGTCGTTTAAGAAAAGAGGAGGAATCCTGCCGTTGAACACTATCCGAGTTGTGTGTGTGCTTGAACTTGTTGCTGGCTTCTCTCACGCCTTCCCATGCCAAGGATTCAGGCGCTGCCCTGGCCCAGGCACAAAGCGCTTTTAGAGCCTGAAAGATCCATGGGAGAGAGATTGACAGATGCTTCGCGCTTGCAAGCGGTGTTCGCCATGCAAAGTGAAGATGAAATAGTGGTCTGAAATGAATTTAGCAAAAAAAGATGTCAAAACAGATGAGATATTTTTAGGACGACAGAACAAATTGTAATCCCGCCACAGGTAGTCAAGGGTAGACGCGGCCGCGTGGGCACTTTGAGTTTTTTTATCGAACGGTCACAAAATAAACACACAACAAGCAATTTCAGGTCACAATGTCATCCAGAGTAGACAAGTTTTCGAAGCTAGATAACACTTTGTCAACGTACCTTAATATTTTCTTTAGCTGACACAAGCTCAAAATAGTGATCGGATCTCCAGTTTGAAAACGCAAATCTCTCTCCTTCCGCCATTATTTTTCATGTGGTCCAAATGTGACATGACGCATACGTAATGGTCAATCTCCCAGTCGGGAATGTGAAATTGTGAACTCCCATAATGCTTCACTTCAAGCTGTAAACACTTTAGTGCCCCTTTCTAATGTATTCCATAATGTATGTAAATGGAAATATTTTTCACAGATCAAACACCTCTTGTGAATTTGACCATTCAGCTTTTTGTTGGCACACACCAAGTTGTGCAAAGAATATATTACTGCCTCTTACAAGCAGTGTAAAAGGGGCTTTTGGCAAGATGTAATCAAGTGTTTGTTGCGGGCAATGCGAAGATTTGGAAACTTAATCCTCGAGGTTGCAACCCCTGGTTAGGCGGAAGATTGAAGAGACGCAGTTTTGCATCTCTTGACTCCATCAATGCCCTCAGCCGTTGTTTAGGCGCAAGAGAAATGTGCTCAATTCCCTGATGTTTTCCTCTGGAGAGCCAAATAGTTTCGCCGGCCGCAGACCGCAAATCTCATTTGGAATCTGTCTGGAAACAGACGAGCTAATTTTGCCAGGATGAACAAAAGAGGTCTGAGAACATCTTTACAACTTGTGTCTTCGCGGCCACTTAAACCGATGCCACATGATTTTTGTTCCCCTATTATTTCCCTCCTTCCGTCTTCCATTTGCTTCATATGCTCCGCAGACCATTTTCCCTGTCTCCTCATCCGTCCATCCTCGGCGCTTTGATGTCATTGCTCGCCATTGTGCCGAGCAACCACAAAGGCCGCGCACCTGCTCGGCCTTGAGCTTTTTATTTGCCCCAATCACAACAAATAAGATCAAAATGGCTAAAAAATAAACCATTGAAAACAATTATGTAACAATTATTGTCAAAAAAGTTGCTTGTTATACACCGGAGCCCTGCTTTTTGTGTGAACCACAAATAGAAAGTTTCTGCCCAAAAAAAATGAATGCTGTCCTGTAAATGATTATCAATGCCTATCATAGTTTAAAACCATGAATACGCCGCAAAGTATGATCCCAAAACATTTCCTATATAGTCCGCAAATACACAACCTTAGAAGATAACACTAATAACAAATGATTTAACGCGCTTCCTTGCATTGTTCATTGCAAAGAACCGTGCCCTCTACTTTGGATACTGAAATATTAATCTATTGTTTGCATTTTTTTTTTTTTAGCACTTTGTAATTGTAAAATTGTTAACCTCTATTTTTAAAGGTCAACGTCGGCTCATTTGTTTTCAATTCACGATGTTTTGTTATTTGTCAAATTGTATTTTGAAAAATCATTGTTAAATTGAAAGATTTTGATATTACTGTTGAATAAACTGACAAATTTATTACCACAAACAGCAGAACCGTGGTACCGAAAATTGGTACAGTTGAATACCGGTATCGATTTACCATGCTTGTCAACCCCCCCAAAAAATGAATAAATAACTATGGCGTAAAACAATGAACATTTGACTACATACACAACAAAGCATAGTGGCTCCAAGAAGCGTAGCATTTAGCGCTAAAGTGGCTAGCACCTCAACGTTAGCCGTAGGCTAACCGATGGCTCCACGCAGTGACAACACCAACTGGCGGTCATTTGGTCAGCAAGGTTCCACAGATTCAACTGGTTTTGCTCCCTGTTTAGTCCTAGTTTGGCATCATGAGCCATGTACATGCGGGCACCCGCAGCGGCTCTTCTTGTTGCATGTTGTCTTGAGAGGGAAGAAATTTCATCTGCGCTCTATACAGCACATTTGACAATAAAGTTGTACTTGATACTTGATACATGATCTTTTCTCTTGCTAACTGTCGATCACAAACAAGGCCGCTGTTAAATTTGTAGTTGGATTTTGTACTCGTTCCTTGAGATGCTGACGTGAACCAAGGGGAAAGCGTGTCCCCGCGTCGGTGACATGCTACGACGCCGCACACTCCTGATTGAAAAGATTCGGTGGTCATGCGCGGGAAGGCAGCGTAGCAGAGCGTCAGGCTACCAAACGGATGTCCGTGAAATGCGCGCTGAAGCAGGTGGTCGTGACATATCAAGGTTATTGTTATCCTCCGTATGTGCATCCAAAGCTTGTGAACACACATTTGCGCACGCATACGCTTGAGTGTTTACTGCATATATGCTGAGCCGATGACAGCTTGTGGAAAAATAAACGGCGGCGTCTTTGCCGGCACATCTGTCACATGTGCTGTATGAATATGGAAACACAAGCTGCCGCCTTTTTGATTCTTATTAGACTTTGTTGAAACGTGTCTCGCGCAAGTGGACAAAAGCGCGCGGGAAATTATCAAGATTTTGGTTTGACGGATAATCCCGAGAAAAACTGCTAATAGTTTTCTGGAATATATTTTGTCTTGGATATTATATTTTAATATTGTCCCTCATTTTTCTTTTTCTACACTGAGGTAAGCGGTATCAAAAATGGATGGATGGATAATTTTAATTATCATTTTAAAATCTGTTTTAAATAATTTTAGGTAATAATTTTACCATCCATTTTGTAATCCGCTTCTCCTCAAGAGGGTCGCGGGCGTGCTGGAGTCCATCCCAAATATCTTCAGGAGGTTTTCGGGGTACACCCTGAACCGGTTGCCAGCCAATCGCAGGGCACACGTAGACCAACAACCATATGCGCTCACAATCACACCAAGGGACAATTTAGAGTGTTAAATCTGCCTGCCACGCATGTTTTTGGAATGTAGGGAGGAAACCGGACGAACCGGAGGAAACCCACGCAGGGACGGGGAGGAAATACAAACTCCACACACGAAGGCCAGGGCCGAATTCAAACCCTCTGCACTGTGAGGCGGACGTGCTAACCAGTCGACTACTGTCCCCCTCATTTTATTATCTCTCAACTTTTACCTTAAAATCATTTCAATTAATTCACGAGTGTTACTTTTTCTTTCTTTCTTTTCATAATTTACTATATTTACAGATTTTACATTTTATTTGTTTATGGAACTCCGTTTTTAAAAGGTGAAAAAAACTCGGGACATTTTCTGTAACCTAAACTATCCGCTTTTAGCCGGTTGCTTCGAATTGCGCAATTGCTGCACTGATGTGTCTATTAATTAGCTCAAGAAAACACTCCTAATTGGATTTTTCTCTTCCCCCTGAAGCACCTTGGCTGGTCATCCATCTCACTTAGCGGTCGACCAACAAATTGTACTCTGTGTGTGTGTGCGTGTGTGTGTGTGTGCGCGTGTGCGTGCGTGTGTGTAAGTAACACTTTGACATCCACACAGGCATCATCATGGACTATAAATGTCCAGTAGAACTAGATAACAACCATGAAATAGTAATTTTCATTGCGGCATTCCATCGCTAAGAGTCGTAATGGTTTGTGTGTGTTTATGTTTCCCTCGGGGTTTGCCTGCAGGCCTTGTTGATGTGCAAAACATCAACTCTGTGTGTTTCTATTGACGGCTCGTGCCATCTTTTTTTTTTTTTTTTTTTTTTTTTTTTTTTTTTTAAGGGCTTGTTGGTACACATAGGTGCGGCCCTGTGGAAAACATTGCCTTGCGCGTGTTTGTGGTCAGGACAGAACAGGCCGTGCGTCGCTTCACATGAGGCAAAATGGTTGTGTGTCTGTGTGTGTGTGTGTGTTGGGGGGGTCGCAACAAAATCTTTATCACACCGCAGGTCACAGGTTGTGCAAACAAGGTGTACTGGCAGCGCTTTTGGACATTTAAGAGGCGCCCCATTAGACTTCAACACAAAAGAGGCAAAATGACACACCCTGATGTTTGCACTCATCGAGAAGAACGATGATTTGTTCTGACATGTCAGCAATTCACCGGAGCCGAAGAAGTGGAGTCCAATCTGAGATTCTCTTCAGCTAAGTCAACTTTATTTTACGATGTATAGCCCAAAACACAAAAGAGTCTCAAGGGGGCTTCACTAGGCCACAGTTGACAGCGATCAATGACACTTGCGTTAAACCTACCAGTATCGAAAGCGCATCTCCAAAATCGCTATTGTTCAGAAACTTTGCTTGAGTTACCAAATATCGCATTGCGTTATGCCCTATTATTGCTGTCATATACCCTCTCACACCGACATCAACACAACACAACCCTAAAATCATGTTAAATTGTAAATGAATGAATGAATGAATAGAACAATCAAATATTTATCATGCCACGACAAAATAAAGGTATTCTCTCCCGTTGCATTTTTTTCCTTTCAAACGGTACACAGCGATATTAACTTGAAAGTGATTTGAGCTGGGCAGCCCGGTGGTCCAGTGGTACGTCAACCTCACATTGCAGAGGTCGTGGGTTCAATTCCTGCTCTGGCCTCCCTGTGGGGCGTTTGCATGTTCTCCCTATGCCTGCGTGGGTTTTCTCCGGGTACTCCGGTTTCCTCCCACATTCCAAAAACATGCATGGCAGGCTGATTGAACACTCTAAATTGTCCCGCGGTGTGAGTGTCGGCGCGAATGGTTGTTTGTTTCTGTGTGCCCTGTGATTGGCTGGCAACCGGTTCAGGGTGTCCCCGCCTACTGCCCGAAGACGGCTGGGTTAGGCTCCAGCACCCCCCGCGACCCTTGTGAGGATAAGCGGATTGGAAAATGGATGGATGGATGATTTGAGCTGCAATGCGCTCTGATGATTTGCTGTATTTGCTGCTGCGTGTGTCGCATTTGCGCGTGCGCTTCCCCCCGACACTAATCCAGAGTATTGTTTTCATTGTTCAGATGTTTTGTGACATTGTGTGCGCGCGCACGCGTGTGTGTGGGTGGTCCTCCCGTGAGTACACGGCGAGAACGACAGATTTTTCGAGTCACTGATGAGGATTATGCGAAATATCATTTCATACATCTAGGGCATGCTTAATCTCCTGAAGCTTTCTTTTGAGGCCGCACGCCTTAATTGTCGCGGCCCCCTTGGACAATGTACCATACTGTACTGTACATGTAGTGTGTTTGTGTGTGTGCCTTACCTGTCACTTGAGGATTGCGCAGGTGAACACAGCTTTGCAGTGAAAACAGGTCGGGCGACATTTTGTGTGTAATTTGTATGAAGTTGACTTAACCAAGAGTTGGAAAATGGCCTTGACAGAGGCCTTCTGAAAAACTTCAGGTAAACTTTTGAAACACCCATAAGCATATTAGCGCACATTTTTAAAAAGTTTTACTTTGGTGCCTGTCCTTCCTCTCTTGCGTGCAGTCTTCCAAAGAAGAAGCAAAGCATGCTTGCGTCATGCTTTACTGTAAAAGGGACTTCCAAAGCAAAATTGCATTTTTAAAAACCATAATATTCAATGCAGGAAAACAAATGTCCGCTAACACATCTAATGTGAATCGCCAAAAGATTGGCCGAGTGTAAATTAGGCGCTTAAAAGTCCTCAGTGCTGTCCCTCATGTTGTGGCACAACATGCTGTCGCAATGAAGGCCACATTTCCTTGCCTCAAGTAATATTCTAGCTTTTGCCTTGAAATTGTGCTCAGTGTCAGTGTTTTCCCACATAATAGCGTGCAAAATCCAATTACGTGTGTTATTTGAGTCGCTGCTCTCCGAGTGGGTCCAGTTTCGTGTTTAATAGTATCCAGGCACAGCGATACAAGTGTAGTTTCACTGTGCATTGGACACCACTTGTAAAGCATCCAAAATGTCCCTCAGAGCGACAACATTTTTCCCCGAGGGGATATTTTTTGTGTGTGTGTCTTCCCACAGTAGTTGTGTGTGCTCAGACATTTATCACACAGTCTCCATGTGGTACAGAACATGCCTACTATGCTTGTTATACAAAGCGATATCGGAGAAAAATGGTCTTCAATAATATTGTACTTTTGATGCATTTTTATGCATATTGTAAATACATCTTTGAATAGAATGTATAGAATGAAACGGTGTGTGTGCATTGTGATGAACTCTTTGCAGCGTCTTCTGGTGGGCTTCCGGGGGAGAGTATAATGCAGTCATAAAGATACAAACAAAGAAGACTTTCATAACCACTTTCAAGCAACTCCGTAAACTGCAGTCATATTTTTTTGCAGAGGATAAAGAATATATGCCAGTGAGTATCGTTACATTATCTTCATGCGTTTGGTTTTGTCGAGTATCTTTTTAACTTACTAACAAGGCGGTACAAATGAAGAGCTCCTACTCGTCCCCCAACCCCCACCATGAGCTCCTTCAGGCCCAACAATACACTCTGGTGTTTTGTAAGAATCATCCAATCAGCTCTCTTCCCTCCAGCCTCTGGAGACCACTACCATCAAGTCCAAAGCGTCTGAATGAAGACGGGGCAAAACGGATCAGTAACATGGCCCAGCGGAGGCTCTCGGTTCTTGGGGGAGTCGAGCTGCCCGTGGTTCTCCGACACTTTGCAAGTCTGGAAATGAGACTGAGGGTCTTTGTTGTGCTCTGACTGGAGCAAGCCGTACACAGTCTGGATGGAAATGTCACATCCCCGGAGGGCTGTGGGCAAACGAGATCCATCAATCTTTCTCTTTTATCAATCTTTCATGGATGGCGAGGTCCTTTGTACTGCGTCCTTTTTCATTTTGTCTTCCAAACTAGTTAACTTAACTTGAGTGTGTACCCTGATAAGCATTGGTCCGAAAAATCATGACTGTGAAATTTTTTTGTTGTTGTTTTTAATTAGCCCCTTTCACACTTGTTTGCTCCTTCGCCACTGCCTATAATAGATGGCACTTTTCCATCGTTTTTCCTGTATGCCTGTTCTCTATAAAAGGCATAGACACACATTTAAAAAAAATAAAATAAGGCCAGACGGATTTGGTATGTAATTTGAGACCCAGGGCTCCCTTATCCCACCAGACCTGTCACTGTTGCATCTTTTTTACGCCTTTTTTTTCTGCCATGCTATTCCAAATAAATCGTGTTGACATGGATGATGTTGATGGAGCAATTTCCAACTAAAAGGGAGCGTGTTCAGAGACAGGATGGGACCTGTGTATAAGGGAGTACCAGAAAGGTGGGACACAAATAAGCAGGTATCAGATTCTGACAGTAAGCAAAATAATTGGCTTTTCACTGTATCATGCTACTGCAATTGCAACTTGGAAGAGTGTTCTTTTCAAATGTTCGGGGGACATACAAGTCAAGTCAAGTCAAGTCAACTGTATTTATAGAGCACTTTCAAACAGCCATCGCTGCATACAAAGTACTGTACATGGAGCAATTTAACATGCACAATAAACAGTAAGACAAATCGGTAATAAAAGCGGTAGAAAGCACCAAACAGTAAAACCAAGAACAAATCTAAGTCATGCTGAGTCGAATGCCAATACAAAAACAACTTTCTTCAATTCAACATGCTCCGTCACTTGAAAAGTAAACATAAGAAAAACAAAAGTTTCCAAATAAAATCTAAACACAGTAAAACAGTAAATGGCCTGATTTTTCATAAAACATCTCTGTTTTATGAATTAGCGTCACAGCGCAAATGAACTGATGCTATCCATGTTAGTTAGCTTGTTAGCTAGTCGTCTGCCTCAGTAGCTAGTATTTATTCCACCAAGTGTGTGTGTGTGTGTGTGTTGGGGGGGGGGGGTAAAAAGAAAGAAAAGCAAACATTTCTGCTTGCTGCATATTGAAACCTCCCTAGTTGCGGTCAGTCACAGCCCTGAGGGGGCTCACTGAGGCTAATCCCAGTTGGCAGGACGGCGCATTTACACGCTTAAAATCTCACGTATACACCAAGACACGCCCACGTGCACACTCCCAAGCCGAGCTTTCCCAGCAAGACGATCATTACGCAACCGTCATGTCTCAGCAACTCCTCCGAACGATGGGCCGCTGACGAAGGCAGGGAGAGGAGGATCAAGTCAGAATGAAAGAAGGTTCCTTCCCTTTTAAGTGGGTAGGTGACTCATGATGTGTCTGGCTTGAGCAGAATATATTACTGTCAACCACAAGAGTGTCAGTCAAGGAAATGAGTCGCATTTTATCCCCCCAAAAATGTCGAGAAAACGTTTTACAATTTGACAAATTCTGGCCCTAGAAAGCCAGTAAGTCGCCTTATGGCTTCTTTAGACGGGCAGTTTGAAAGTCCGTAACCCACTACCTTCTATGCACGCCCCTTTGGGCTCCTCACCATATGGGAACCCAACCCAGCGGGCCTTTGATGTGGTTCAGGGTGGGGAGGCCATTCCAGGAGCCGTCAAGTGACACAAGAAGACTTTTCGAACGCATATCTTGGAGATGTGGAGAATTAGCTTGCATTGGGGGCAGAGTGATTTGTTGAAGGTGAAGAAATCAAATGGTCGCAGCTCAATATTTGTTGAAACTGCTCACGCAACACGTCACAGTGGTACCACTGCTGCATGCATGGAGATTTGGAATGATAAACATGCTTTTTTTTTTCCAGCATATCCTTCAAGGTCCCCGTAAAGTGAAAATAAATATGTGCTTTAAATTTGACACAGAAAATGAGGAGGTGAATAGGAAGGATTTTAACTTTGTTTACCTCTCGGTCCCACAGACCGCAGTGATATTGGCTCACATTGGAAACGCGGCGCCAGAAATTGCTTGCTCGGAGGACTTTTTCCCATGATTCTTAGACACTGAAGCAGGAAGTAGTCGTATTTCCAGTGACCGTATTTTCCGCGCTAAAAGGCTCACCTAAAAGCCTTCCATTTTCTTGAAAGCTCACAGCGCGCCTTAAAATCCGATGCGCCTTGTGTTTGGTCATTACGGTCATATTACGACCCCAAAATGGCTCCTTGCTAGAGTCATGCTTACAATACAGAGTTCAAACTTAAGGCGATCAGTTACGCAGTTGAACACGGAAATAGAGCAGCGTCAAAAGAGTTCAACTTTAACGAGTCAATGTTATAACTTGCTGTTGGTTAAGTAAACTGCGTCGCTGCTTTATTGAATAAGTTGTACTGACATCTGATCGTTCTGTTGGCCTTTCCTTGAGGGTAGTTCCATCTAGTGGAGTCATTGTAGATTGCGCCTCATAATGCGGTGCATCCAATGTATGAAAAAAATTACAAAATAGGCTATTCATTGAAGGTGCGCCTCATAATCCAGTGCGCCTTTTAGTGTGGAAAATACGGTAACCCTTTCATGCACCCAGTAACCTGATAACATGAAAAGCTGTCCACTGTAGTAACCGCTGTCCCTCAAAGGGTTAAGGATGACAAACTGAAAATCTGACATTCATCTGCACATAGCACACACATGCAAATTAAAGGATTTTAAAAAATCCGGTCCATCGTTTTCGGTCCTTGTCTATATTCACAGCAATTCATCTTAAAATGTGTAAATGATTGAGAAAGAAATGTGTGAATTCACTTTATAAGGTCTTAAATCATTTCACTCATCCTTTATGGAAGAATGTTGGATTATTGAACTTTGCGTTTCTTTTTCAGTGACTTGCGGCCTCCAAAGTAAAGCCCCATATGCGTACTTCTTGTTCCTCCCTTTCCTTTCCTCCTTCTCATCTCATTTAGTTCTTCTCCCCAATCGCACTTTACACACAAGAAGCCCATTGTATGAGTGTGTGTCCACCAGACCCTTGAAACGGCAGACCCCCACACTCTGCGACGACTTGGGTTGGAATCAGGTCACGTTTCCATGCGGCACTTATACTGCATAATTCCGCTTAATTGGAATCAGGTCACAATGCCGGTGAAGAAAGATGAATGGAAGGATCGTCAGCAAACGCGGAATTTCTTTCCAGCGTTTAGATCAGTGGTGTCAAACATACGGCCCGCGGGCCGGAATCGGCCCCAAGGAGGTTCGATCCGGCCCGCGGGATAATTTAAAAGTGAAAAAAATGCATTAAAGACAGAATGAATGTTTTAAATAAAATGCAATTCCTGGATTATCCGCTAGGGGCACACTGTTTTGATCACAGTAGAAGACAACATTGTTTTGATCGGGGAAGAAAACAGCAGTCTCAGTCTGTCACCGAGATAGACCCAACGCAGCAAATGATTTGAAAGCGCCAATCAATGCTTCTTGAGACCAAAACAAAGGAAAGAGATGAGATTTTGGTGATTCATAGCTCAGTATGGTATCATGTTAATGGTTCGGCCCACTTGACATCGACCGAGTCCGTATGTGGCCCACAATGTGAAATGAGTTTGACACCCCTGGTTTAGATACTAAGGCTTCCCTAACACAAGCGCTTTTCTCCATTTGTTTCCGTGCCTTTGATGGTTTCATTATCTTCAAAACATTTGCGTCGTCAGCATCCAAAAGTCATTCCGTGACTGGCCGAGCGGCCTGTTTCACAGAAGGCAGATGGCCTGAGAGAATCATTCGGAGCCTTAGGCGAGTAGGGAAAACAAAGCCACGAGGGACTAATCACAATCATGAAAGGAAGTGACACGGCTTACGAGAAACACGACTCTCTTTCAGAAAGCCGAGCGCTGACAGCACCTCTCTGATGCAATCCATCATCCCTGCGGAATTTCCTTCAGTCAAACTTGTAAATTTACACGAATCTGTTACATATGCAGAATAACTGGTGGGCGTCGAATAAAAACCTTCCTATCTCTGACTTTGAACCGACACCGAGTGCACGTTTGTTTGTTCAAGTTGGTGTCACGTGACTCCCACCCGAGGCGGTGTGCAGAGTGCTCCATGTAAACAAAGAACACGCAGCCACACATTCCTGCGCAGGCACGATTCAAAAACAACAACGTAATAGGCCACGGTTGACTACGAAAGGAAAAATGAAGCATCGTGGAGAAAAAAAAAATTGCCGTCATGAGACTTGAGGGTGTTTAAATTTGGGGGTAGAGGTGGTGCACCATATGTGTGGGGCTGTCGAAGGGAGGGTCGTGATTTTAAGAGAGCCTGCTTTGGAGTCATTATTTTCCAGAGACTTGGGCATACAGTGGTACCTCTACTTTCGAACATCTCTTCATACGAAATTTTCAAGTTACGAAACGACGCAACTGGAAAATATTGCCTCTTGTTACGAAAGAAATTTCAACATACGAAAGGTAAAAACAGTTTGGGCTGCTCCTCGCAGTTCCGAGTTTCCTGAACGCAACATACTTCTAGCTGCTCCGCCATTGGCTACTATTGAGCATCATCCTGGCATCCTATTGGCTAAGAGGGACCTCTACCGTTTGTGTCTGTGTAGATATATTGGTATGTGTCTTTGCAGCGTCCTTGTCATTCGCCCATGAGCTGTTCCGATAGTTTTACGTAAATGTGAATCACCCAGAAAAAGTGTTCACCAGTCGGGCGATCGCTCACTATGCTGATGTTTGCCTTGGGCATTTTCGAAGGATTGTTAAAAGCCGACAAAAGCAAACGACCTTGGATCAGTTCTTGACAAAACGCCAGGCAAAAACCTCTTCTGAGAGAGACCATGAACTAAAGAGGGCAAAAAAACAGACGAGGACGCAGCTAGAATTTAAATGACCATCATTTTTACTCTTTACCCTATTCTTTGTTTTTTACATTATGCACAACTCGTTTATTGTGCAATACTCTAATTGTAACATCAATTCGTTACATATTTTGATGCATTTTTATGCTTTTATGCACTGAATTTGGGGGGGGGCTTGGAACGGATTAGGGTATTTTCATGGAAAACGCGTCTCTACTTACAAAATGTTCTACTTAAGAAATTTCTTCCAGAACAAATTAATGTCATAAGTAGAGGTACCACTATATTTGAATTTTGCAATTCTTTTGATAAGCAACTGAGGTCTCATGAATTGTCGATGCAAGAGTGCTTCGGTATAAATTCTAATCATATGGAAAACAGAAATGTAAATCGAAATCGTTTGTTTACATTTGCAATAGAGTTGGATTATACATATGTACGTGCGTGCAGTTGTCGGCCTTCCGCCCTTTCGTTTCTCGGGACTCGTGTGGTAAAGTCAGGTGACATGGGAAACGGACACGGGAAGGAGAAAAGGAAGCGCATGAAGAATGAATTGAAAGAGGAAATCCTTAGCCGGTGGAAGGGATTGTTGTGTGTTGGCGTCAGCATTTCGAAAGGGCGAAAGCATTCCAAGATATAGCAGAAGAATCAAAATAGTCTGTTCATCTTCCTTCTCAAACTTGACTTCAGTTTTCCCCTTCCATGCTCACCCTTTCACGCACGCCTTGGCACGTAGCCCTCCTCGCCCTGCACCGTGCTTTTGTCCTCGGTGTGTGTCCCCGGCTTCCTGTGGTTGATGGCGCTCTCGCGTACATCCTGATCCATTTCCCGTGCCTGTCATCGCTCTGCGCGCACCCTTTGCCCCCTCCACCGTGCCCATCCTGTCACCTCCAGCTAAACATTCCCTCGGGTCCGTTGCCTTTTTCCAGTCGCGTCATTGTTGCTTCCTGCTGAATCCGCAAAACAGAACAGTGGATGATGAATCGGCCTGGGAAAAAGTGGCACCAAAAAATACTTCATGGATGGTGAATGCAAATTTTTAGTAGCTCTGAAGGCGGAAAATTGCTCGGTCTCCTTCGTCCAGTCGGTATGGCTAGATTCAGAATGATCACCCACAAAAATTGGATTTGTGATTGAAAAATTACTTTGTTGACCAGTGTCAACAATTAAGTGACCCTTAACTCATTCAGTACCAGCCAATTCTGGACCAAGTCTGAAAAGACGTTTAAAAACGTCTTTGGGAGTGAATGAGTTAAGAATGGGTGGATAGAAGAATCTTATTCATTGTGTGGAAGTGATGAAGCTAGTTGACTGCACTACTCGACTGCAGCAGCAGTCTTAAGAAAAAATAAAAACTCGTTTGCTGCCGAAATAAAACCAACGTGACATCAGCGAGGCCTCCACCTGTCGATGCAGAATCTTTTCAGCTACAGCCTCACTTCACTCATCGCCACTTGTCTCGGAGCAGGCAAAGAGCGGGGAGGAGAAATAGGTGAGAAGTAGCAGTAAAACCGGCCAAAATTCCGCCGACCTCAGCGGGTACGGCAGGACAAGAGGCAATTTGCATATTCGGCGTGGTTGAGAGAATACGCTAAAACCCGCTGACTTCTTTTTCGGTCTTGGAGTCACCAAAAGTCCAGCATGTTGCGTTTGCAGTTATCAGGATGGAACATATGGTACCACTAAAACAGCAAGATAGGAAGGTGCTAAGCCATATAATAATATTTTTCACGACTGACCATCTCCACCTGTGAGTTCTCCTTTGACCCACATTCAGTGAAAGCCGCCCATTCCTTGGGTGGGATTGCACAGTGGCTTCAAAGGACCCCACACCTCACGTGTGGGCGTGCTTGTCCGCCAATGACCCCCCCGACTAGATTCTTTGAAAAGGGGACTCGAGGACCGCTCCACGCCCCGTCGCCCGGGCGACAGCAGCCACCGATGGTGGCGCTTGTATCACCGTGGCAACCTCCGAATCGAAGAGGGTCTGCACACACTGTGGCAAGTTGTTGATTGGCCAACGCATGTGTGCTCGTGTGTGTGCGAACGGGGGGCTTTGAATGTCACACTTGTGATGGGGACCGCTTGTGTGTCTATGATGTGGTTTGGTGTTATGTCCCGGCCAAATTCTGAGAATCAGGCAGCGTCATGCCTGTAAAAGGGATCATGATTTGGAAACGGAAGCGAGCCAGGAAAGCGTATGCAGGTAGGCGGTGAAGTCGGAATCAAAGGAAAATTTGGGGGGAAAATATGCAGTGATACTTAGAATTAGGTACTGTACCTCAACTCAGCTCAGCAGGTTTTTGTGGCCTTCTTCACAATCCATCACTAAAGTTGTTCGAAGATCCTTCGAGACTTTGGCCTCATTTCAGGAGGCGCGCCAATCGGAGCGACTCTTGTGCGCTTCCTTTGGCTCGTTTTGGGACAGCTACACAGAAGGAAGCAAGTTTTGCGTAAAGCTCCGGACTCATCATGCTTGTCGTGCCGCTGTCAAATCTGAAGTTTCTTTTTGCGTGCAGTTGTGTTCTTTTTTCATTTTTAATTTTTTTATGTTTTGGAGTGGTTTAATGTGACATGACTTCCATTGTTGATAGTCTTGATTACTGTTGCACTTGTGACCTTTTGTCTGGTGTCAGACTGAACCAAACACATGGGAGCCATTTGAATAATTTAACATGCATTATTTTTTTAGTTCACCTAATACTTTGGAAAGGTGCCTCGCAACCAATTTAATTGACCTATTATGTCTTCAATTGTTAATTACAGTCGGTACGGATCCAAATTTTTATTTTCAGTCCAAGATTAGGCCGTAGGATTTTATTTACTCGCTCCGATTGGATTGTATCAGATCGCAAGCTTGCCACTGTGTTGTGTGTTGAAACTCAAATGTCACGATGAGTATTTCATGGCCTTCATTCTTGGTTTTGTCTTCTCTCTGCATGGGGATTCTGCATCCATCCGCCAACCATCACCTGTCACCTTTCGTACGCAACTCGCCAGGTAAGTTCCTTTTTTTTTTCTTTTTCGTTGCAACGTACAATTGAGACTGCTCAGAGAATGATAGTTTCAGCGTTTTGGTGAGGGCCGTCTTGGAAACGTGGGAAGAGATCGCGAAACGGTGCCTGTGTGAGATCATGTTTTGTCAAGCGCCGCACCATGCGGAGCCCACAGGCGCCGTTGTGTTTTGCTCACTCCACCGCACGCACACACACACATGCACCCACACGCACCGGGAAGCGTCCCACTGAGGCTCGCCCGCTCCGCGTCGTCCAAGTAGAGTTTTCTCACCGGAGTCGTCTGACCTGCTCCCACACCCCAGCGGAACCGTATCGCTTTACTCTGTCCTCACGCTGCTCGCCTTTCTCTGTGGCGGTCGGGCCCGTAGCTACAAAGCCGACTGGTCCGATTGGTTTTCATGAGCAAGTTTTCATGATTTTGTGTGAGTGAGCGAGATTGCGTAAGAGTGGATTTTCATTCATCTTGAGTGGTATTGACACGAAGAACACTTTATTGTATTTAATTTATGACATTGACGTGGATTTTCCATCATGTCTCTCGTCTAATAGTGCTACCTTGACTTACGAGTGCCACAGCCTTCATGAGGACAAGCGCTTACGATATGATAAGTCGTAGTAAGTTTATTAAAGGGATGTCCACTATTTAAGGAAATTGGGTGCCACCATCACCGAACCTTTTTAGTGGTCCAGGAAAATGGTCAGCATTAATTTGTACAAAATATGTTCGGCGCAATCGGAGGAGTGGGGTCCGACTTCTGAGGTTCCATTGCAGCGCTAAACACCCTCCATGTCTCTTATCGCGTTGCTCGTTAGTCACCGGTTGATCAGTACAGACGAGGGAGAAGTGACCAAAAACTGCAGTGTTTACACTTATGGCCGGACCAACAACAAAGAATAATGTGTCACTAATAGACCGTCTCAACAATTCTCTGAAGTGTGTGTGGACTGTGGCGGAGTCACATCAATTGATTCCTGAGTATTTTTTTAGTTTTTATTTTTTTTAACATAGTGTTCCCCTTCTCTAACCCTTTTTTTTTTTTTTTTTGTAGTCTCGCTATATTTCAAATGCCCACCTACTGATCTGGAGCGTCTCCTGCTCAATAGACAGGCGTTCACTGCACCATGTGGTTAACGCTCATTTAAACGAGCCCAGCTCACACGCTGTTTAGCACCATGCCTCTTACGCTCCCCAAAGTTGATTCTGGCAGACTTGAGTGTCACATGCAAGTCTTCATACTGAAGGGTTTTGGAGCGCCTGAACCGTGACCTCAGGGCGGTGGTGCTTTTTGTTGTTGTCGTTATTATTATTATTATTTTAATCCTTTTAAATAAATGCTTGGTCGGTTACTTGGCATCGATTTTCCTTCAGAAATCCTTCCAGAATGATGCCATCCTCTTAAATCAACAAATTGGACCCGCCAAAACCCAACAATTGGGTATTTGTATGATGTGCCCCACGATAAATCTAATCCTTTAGCATTATAATGATGCGTGTGGTATCGGGTTAGCTCTTTTGCTACAATAATGTAAAGTCAGAGGCGCTAACACAACAACACGCCTTTCTCTTATGTAATCCTTGTAATTCAGTCTCCTGGCATGACTAGTCAATTTACACTTAATCCAACGGGAATATTAGGGGAACAATTGGATTGTGATACGTTGTTATTGGGATATACATTTTTGTCCGTATCGGTTTCACACAAGCATGAATGTGTAGTTTTAATGTCTCATCACCGAGGTGGTGTCCTCAAAGCTTTTGTCCCCTTGACGCTTGACTTTTCGTCAATGCATCTCTTAGGCCCTCGAAAAGGTACACAGCGTCGCCTTGGAGTCGACTAATTAGGCCTCAAGGGTATGATTTTAAAATGCTAGTTTGTTTGTCTTGTGAGTCATACAAAACCTTCACAACCACCCCTGAAACTACAATGCGTTGTTGTTGTTGTTATTGGGGGTTTTATTTTTTACATTTTTTCAACTTGACACCTGTGCAGTATGACTGCGTATGCCGAGAAACCTTTTAACGGACTTAATACCGAACGTCCCTGGAGTGAACGAGATTGTCTCTGCTGTAATGTCTTATTTTTCTGATCCGATCAATCACGTCATTGATCGATTGGCAAATTATGGCATAACTGTTCACAGATATTGTATAAAATACAAAATATCTGCCGTTCCGATCCAGCCAATCAGATCTTTGTAAAGTCTAATCAAAAATAGGCACGTGAGATACAGGTATTGTAGTTGTCCACTTGGGGTCGCCGTCCTCACGTACTTCTCTGGAGTATCTGTGGCTTTGAATGCGTGCGACTTTGAGTGACGGGGCCATCAGCCAATGAGAGCGTCTCATTGAAAAGCTGCGCCCGCCAAAGTGCGCTGTGATACGGTGACGACTGTTTACAAACACAAAACCTCAAAATGTGGGCCAGATAGCCGCATACTGAACAAGGGAAAGTCCCCACTGGTTGCATTTATCCTGTAGTGGGTGGCCATAATTTGCGGTGACTTCAAGTCTGAGGTGGGCTTCAAGTTTGTCGGCCACTCTTTCGACACATGCACTCAAGGAAATGGCTGTGTTTGGAGAGGGGCTTCGGGCGGGCTAAATGAGACGCTCAGACGACAAAAACTCGTTGCATTTGAGGGTGACAAAGCAAAACGGGAGATGTGACAAACATGTTGAGATGGAGGAAGACAGATGGGAAAACGGGGAGAGAAGGAGGGTGGCCAGATGGAACTCGGCTCTGAAACTTCTGACAGCTTGTGGGAGGATTTCCTTTGGGGGAGGAGTCGGGGGGGGGGGGCTGTGCTCTATTTCTGTTGGAAGTGCGACGGCAGCACGGCCAATATGAACTTCCTCGTTGACGTTGAGACATGTGTGGGTGTGCGCTCCACAGTGGGCTTGCTTCAAGGAACGGCCATTGCTAGACCAGCGACTGGAAGTCACCGCTGCCAGCCGGCGAGTGGGTGGCGGGGGTGTGTGTGTGTGTGGGGGGGGGGGGGGGGGGGTGTCGGTTCTGCGCTGAAATCCCCTAGCCAAAGCCTTTGCTCACTGCTTGAATCCGGGTGAAGGGAAGACAGCCAAAAAGGAAGCCAGTGTGTGAATTAAAGTTGGCACTTAATTCAAAGCAATAAACCAGCGGTGGGCCTATACAGTATGTACAGCTGGCCCCCATTTACAATTCTAAAAACAGATCAAACCTCAGCGGAACTGTTATTGCAAACAACATGTAACCTAGTATCGAGTGGTTTCTTGGGGCATCAGTTTAATTTGTTCGATGACCATTTTTATAACTTAGAAAAAATAAAACAGCAGGCATTTTTGTAATATGTAACACGGAAAATAGCACTGTATTATACGTCGGTGCCTTGAGATACAAGGGGCCCAACTTAAATAGTTTTTGAGATACGAGCCGTCATATGGCTGTTTTGTGCCACTCCCAGTTGGATTGTTCTGTCAAAGTAAACATAGAATAAAGAGAATTATGTGTGTGTGTGTATATATACACTGTATATATATATATATATACAGTGTATATATATATAATATAAAATCATCTTTCTAAAATAATGGCCTGTCATTTAAAAAACATTTCAGAGAACACCCCAAAAAAAGAACCAAATATTGATTATATTTATTCAGTAGTTGTTTGTTTTCAGGGGGTATAATTGAATGATCTGTTTAACTAAGGATGTAGCTGATTTTAGCAGAGGTGGCCAGCATCCACAGATGTTTAAGACAAAAAAACAAACAAACAACCAAACTATGTTGACCTATGAATGTCTTGCTAGTTTATTGCGAGCATTATAATGGAAAATCCACTTCGCATGCTCATGTTTTTTTTTTATCCTCGAGGGAAAATACCAATATTACAGCAAGTATACATCATACGAGTGCATTTTTTCCCTCCAAAATTTGATATTTCTTCCATTTAGTTGAGCTCTCTGATGACTTTGAAACTACAACGACCACTGACAGTGGAATTGGTTGCCCTCACTTGCAATAAGCCAAAAGAATAACACAGCACCTCACTTACAAGTGTATGTGTGTGTGTCTGTGTGTGTGTGTGTCAGACAGCAAGCTGCTGTAGAGGCCCACAAACTCAGTCCCTATTGTCATGCTAACGGTCGACCTGCCGTCTGCCTCATCAGCATAAATCTCGCTTTCCATTTTCCTCGCTGGGCCTCACACACTTTCTCTGATGGTGCAAGAGAACATCAAGCCCCTCAACCGTTAACATGCACACCTACCTTGCCGCTACCGTTCTTCCATTCATCTCAGTTTTTTTTCCCTCTCTCTCGCAAGCTTGTGAAGTGGTTTTTATATGCGTAAACAGTACACATGGCGCTCGCACCTCTCGCAAGGTCGTAAACGTGATTCGTGGAGTCTGGCTCTGCGTCAGACGCGGACGGCGCCACCTGCGGCGAGCAGCACGGTCTGCCCAGTCAGGCTCCGAACCGGCCGCCGGCTCGTCTTTTAGCAAATGAGAAAGCTCAGCTTGTCTTTTGCCGTTCCTATTCTGTTAGCCCTCGCTCAACTTTACAAAGAAAAATAAATCACATGAATGTTTTTTAAAGCAAAAGATGAATTTGTTTTCACATCGGGGTGAAATTGGGTTTTACTATCATACTACTGCTATTGCTCAGGAATATACAGTAAACACACTGATGTCTTCCAAAATAACAACTCAAGCAAAAATAATAAAAAAAAATATAAAAAAATAATCTTTTATTCTCTTTTAAAATGACAATTTATGATGAGAATAGATTCCCAGTCGCTACTCGTCCCAAACCCAGAAAAAAATGTGCGACCACTGAAAGGAAAAGTGACTGACTTATTTCATTGCTTGGCTATGTACTAACTAATGTACTAATGTACTAACATTCCACCAATAGAGGGCGCAAAATAGACTGTTAAATGTTTATGAGGATGTGTTGACTACATTGGCAGCATTACACATCTGCTGGAAATGTCCGTGTGGATGCAATAACATAGTGCCAGCGAAGCAAAGCTTCGGGCCCCAAATTTTGTGTCGACTTGTTTTTGTTGTCACTCTATTTGACTTCATTGAATCGCAGTTGTCTCCTTTTTTTTCCCTTTAAGCAGAACACACAGTGCTGCAATTGACTGAGAAGCAACACGTGACTGCGTATGCTTGTACTGTACTGCCCCCAGGTGGCCAAGGCGCTCATATTAGCAGGAGCAGCACAAAACTCATTGAATTAGAGCAAAAAATGTGTGTGTGGGGGGGGGATCTTTCATTTCATTACTTTCTACTTAATTGTGTCATTATTGTGTGTTTTTGTAAAGTACATTGTCTTGCTATAAATAAATGTTCTTTTTGTAAAAATATCTTGGAGGCAGGAATGTTTTGAGGGCCTTTCCCTTCATTTCACTGGTGAAATACATTTTTGCGTTGCACCTTTTCCAAAGACAAAAGATTGAGTTGCACAGAACACATCTGGCCTCAGGTTTGCCGGACCAGCGTCTCTGCTCAGGCAAGACCGATCAGGAATGTGCAGCCGACCGCACCCAATGCTCCCTTTCGTCCGCTGGACGCACGGTGCGTGAGTGCATGTGTGTGAATTCCCTACTCCGATTACTACCTCTGCGCGTTTGTCTCGAAAGCTATCGCGCGGCTCCTTCCTCACGCCGCTTTTGTGTTTTTGCTCAGCTCTCCTCCTCAACAGTTGTGGAAAAGTACGCACATGCCTCGCACATGTGTGACCCCTTTGTCTCATTTTGGGAAGTGGCCGGAATGCCACTCGACACCCTTTTGTCCAAGCTGCTAATGTCGAAAAAAAACCCCACACTGAACATCCTGACCTGAAGTCGCACTTAAAACTTTGCAGTCAGCTGCTGCTTGGGGTCAAGGGGGGGGGGGGGGGGGGTCAATTCCTGTGATGCGCACACACACACACACACACACTTACTTATGGGTAAGTGCTGTTGCAGCTTTTACCCGGTGAGCAATAGAATGAAGTAACGCAAGAATAGAATTATAAAGTAATAGCGGTACTCTCTGCTCTGAATAATGGAGCATGTGTTCCTAAGAATGAAGGGATTTGTAAGAGTGGACTCCGCCTACAGCTTGTGTGTGTGCGTGTGTGTGTGTGTGTGTGTGTGTGTGTGTGTGTGTGTGTGTGTGTGTAAGTGTGTATGTGTGTCTTCCTCAATATTTGTGTTGGCACAGCAGCCTTATCTCCCCACACACAACATTTGCAAATTTGTTAAATGGCGCCTCCTTGTGGAGGTAGGTAGTGGTCACAATGAGACAGGAGAAATTGTGATGAACAATTCTGACATTTCTTGAGGTCCATAACCTACATCCTGTTGAGATGAACAATATTTGTGACAAAAATAAACAAGCCTTTATTTATAAATAAGTCAGTGACAAAGAGGAATTTATACGGGATCATGTTGACGTTTCTTAATTCAACTCACGATATACTTGTTTGAGTGGACATTTTTAATGCAATAAAAGAATGCAAATACACAGAAGTATGATATGATGTTTTGACAAACTAGTGAATTGCGATGTGAGTTTTTCAGGTGTAATACAATCTACAAATGTTGCACCTACCTGTATATAAGTGAAAATGAAACTACTTGCGGAAGGTAGGGGAAAAAAAGGCTATGACAACAGACACTCACAATCCCTTTCTCAGCCTGTTCGTATTGTCGTCGTCGTTTTTCTCATCCTGGATGTCATTGGCACGCCCGCAACTGATGGAGAGCACTTATTGATCAGCTCACCTCCGCCCAATCTTTCCATTTTTTCTTCGTAACAGCTTAAGTGCCACCAAATGTACTGAGCCTAATTATTGATGTGGTATGCATTGGGGCTCGGATAACCGAGCCAAACGCAGGTTGCAGAACAGTTACACTGGTTTTGACTGATTTTTTAAAAATCAGAAATGCAACTTTTCTAGAATCAAAATTTTTTTGCACTGATTCCAAGTCTGCCTTTGTTTTCTCATAACAATAACAGTATCATAATATTTAGGAATTAAGGGTTAGATTCACAAATATACCCAATTCACAAATATTTGAGTACGGAAGAAGGAGCAAGAAAACAAACAGGGCTGATACTTGACATGAAAAGAGTCTTTCGCGTCTGTTGTGGGTAACCGTCTTTGTACAGCAGATACTTTCGAAATAGTGCACAAAGATCCCTTTGTTTCCTACCTTGTTCTTGACTGTGTCTGAACACAACAAAAACAGAGCAACTGAAGTTCAGCCACATGTGTTTCGTCCGCGCTTAAGTAGTCACGTTCGTCGACGTTATTTACCCAGTGTTGCGTGCGTCTCCTCCGGCCACGGGGTATCGCTGTCACCCGATCGGGTTTCTCGGCAAACAGAACCCAAGTTGAGGCAGGCCGCCAAGCGTCTTCTGTACGTCGGCAAGACATTTTTTTTTCACTCGTCCGTCACGCCGCGATAAACGCCCACATATGTTTTATTTCTCTTCTCATTGCATCTGATTTTGATAAGCTTAAAGTACTCTTGCCACAAACTGACATTGGGAGCCTCGTGCTGAGCCTTTTTGGACCAACCTCAACATATTGTCAAATTAACCAAAAGCAAAGCTGATAGCAGTCAAACACTGCAAAGCGTAACAAGATTTGCAATTTGTCGATGTGGGAAATGAGAATAGGGCTTTATGAGAGCGACGTGCTCGACAGTTGCATGCTGACCCTTGACTTTTTAATGTCCCTTGGGGATAAACGGCTTGTCTTACTGAAATGGAGAAATCAATGGACGAGAGCAGGTTTCGGTTTCCGTCCTGGTTGTCCTTGTTGTATATGTGATAAGTTGATCATTGTCCTCAATCTAGTTTCTCAACAATTGGACAATTTCGCCTGCAGTGGGTCGTCTTTTGTTAACAGGACAATGTTGGGGACCGAAAAGAATGTCAAGGTTGACGGGGGGTTAAGTCTCCCTTTACACCGCAACCTCGACACAAGCCTCAGATCGACTTTCAGCACCGTAACGGAGATCAGCCAGATACTGTTACTGACGAATCAGAAGCTACTCCGCTAACAGGCTAGTGGCTTTCTCTTGACATGTTTCATAGGTCTTCATATTCGCGTAAAGGCAAACACACCCATTGGACTGGTTTATTGTCACACACCACACACGTGTAACCGCAGACTTGGTTGGGAAGAACACCGCTCTAACAGAGCCCTCTAAAAAAAAAGTTGTTTTCGTCCCAGGACAGCACCTGTTGCCTGCCTTAATTTTCAGAATTGCATTCCGCCCCAGTTCATGATGGTCTGACTATGGTCTGACTATGGTCTGGTTTGTGGTGTTTATGTTCCAGTCATGTCTAGTGTTTGAATAAGTCCTTTCCTGTCACCTCGGGCGGAATGTCAGCATCATGCCTTCACGGAAGGGTCCTGGAATAGACGCGACTTAAAACAGTCGCTTCGAAAAACCTCCACGGGCACTGGTTGTCCTCTGAGAACACCTTGCAGATCAAACAAAATGCTCTCAGAGTCTCAAGTCTCGGAACATATGTTATGTACAGGAGGATGGCTGAGGATATACAGCAAAGGAGTAAAGGTGCAAGGGAGGTCTGAAAAAGCCGGGATGGGAGTGGTTGCACATGGATGGAGGGGCAGTGCAAGGATCCTAGAAAAGGGCTTGAGGGAGTGGACAAAGGGGGCGGAGTGACTCAGGTTTCAGCACTCTTGCTACCGGGCTCGGTTGGAATTCTAACCCTAACCTCACAACCCTCAATTCCTTCAAGACAAGACACTCAACCAAGCCTCGGATTTAGGAAAACCTTCCTGTCCTGTGCGGTCGCATGGATTCTTCTTCTGTTTTTTTTAACCTATCATCAGCCGAACTGCCTCCTCTTTGTCCACCATTGACAGCTGATCTTTATCTCAGCAGAGGAAATAAAATGCGTTGACTCAGAAAAGTTTTTCTCTCACGTGGCGGGAGCGTCGCTTCTGTTCGACCTTCGGGCTGAGAATAGACCGCGGATGCTGCAACATCTTCGCCTCCTGGTGCGTTGCAGTGCTGAGACTGTACGTGTCAGCTGGTGCGCCATCACACTTAAGGGCACACATGGTGCCGAAGAACAACAGGCTTCTTGTTTTGATTCTTAATCGTCAAGAAGCAGAATCGGCTTCTACACGGGAAGGATTTCTGTGCTTCTGCCCTATGCAAGTGTGTCTATCCGACAATCAACTTGTTGGATTTGGGAATCCCGTCCGAACTCTTGAAGCATAAAGGAAGAAAAACAGCAGGAGGATTTAGTCTGTCGTGATGTGGAAGCCCGGATGAAAGTTGGTTTGGCTGGAACTATTTATATCCTCAACATGGAATCAAAATACTTGGGTTCCGAAGTACGCGCTCAGATCTGGGTGATGTTCCCCAAAACGTTTGGAATCTCACATCGTCCGTCCACCCGATAACCGACATCAAAGGATCATTATTTCAAATTACAATCCCACGAAGGAGAAGACTCTTCGATCCCTCATGAGCTTGTGAGGATGAGAGGGGATCGGCGACCACCCGAGAAACCCGCCAAGCTGTCGCGTGCTCTCAGCTGGTTCAGCCTCTCCACCCTCTCGCGCCAGAACCAACACATCTTCTACAGCCAGAACGAGCTACACGTGGTCCACGACCACCGCTCGTCCCAAGAGCAGCATTCGCACCACGACCGCCACGCCACTAGCCCGGACACCGGCGGCGACACCGACGACTGGGTGTACCAGCCTCAACACAAGATAGGTTGTTGTTTAATTGCTTTCCAAAAATATCTGTGAAACCACGCGGCGTCCGCGGCGGTTTTCACGACCCGGTCAAACTTATGTTGACAATTGCTTTTTAACAGGAAGATTGTGAAGTCGCCACTAGACTTTTTCCGGCCTGTTGTTCTCCACTTCCTTGTTGCCGTGGAGAACATGTGGGAGGTGTTACCGGGGACAGTTTAGGGGGTCAAAGGCGATAGGTAAACAATGATGCATCGTCCTGCGGAAGCAGCGTAGGTGATGTCATAGCGTGATCGTCTTCCAGGCTCTGTGGGTGTTTAGTTCTTTCCAGATGTTAAAGTACAAGCCGTACCTCTCTCGGGAGTAGTCTTCTAATTAACTCATTCAGTACCAGCCAATTCTAGACCAAGTCTGAAAAGACGTTTAAAAACGTCTTTGGGAGTGAATGAGTTAAACTGGCAAGTTATTGATCCATTTCTGCGTGGTGGCACTTAGTAGCGATCTACCCAAGAAGAGAAATTCACACCATAACTTGGTTAACTTTGACCTCGTTTTGTCGTCATTGGCAGCTCTCCTGTTTGCTCAGATCAACCTCAACCTATTTGACACACAAATTGGCTGGCACAAGTCGTCATCCATATTGAAATGAATTCAAATTCTCGCGCACCAACGAGGCGGTGTCACACCTGCTCGCTGGGATTGTGACACATTTGGCGGCGGTGTGCGAGTCCGCTCGAGTTGCGCGCTGCGGCGCTCGTCAACAAAATCATTTATGAACGTTGCACTGGGGTATGAGTGGAGTGGAATGGAGTCAAGTCGCATTCCATCATCTCCACATCCAGTTGAGTGTCGTCAGCGGATTTAGGCCATCAGATCAAATGTATTCATCAGCGTAACACTCGCGGCGATAACAAATTGTACGTCTGCAACAATATCTGTTAAAATGCTGATAATCATCAAGTTGGACCGAAGCGATGACGGGCTTAGATAGTGCTTGTTCTTCTATACTGACGCTAAGGGCATCGTCTGAGACCACTGCAGGCGACCACGGTATGATTAGTTTTTGAAGCATCCGACTTGGTTCAAAGTCTTCACGTCTGTTTTGTGTGGACAACTCTGAGACTCAGTGCAAAACTTAGCGTATACGTACTGGTCCTTTAAGCTAGTTCAAAACTTAGCGTATACGTACTGGTCCTTTAAGCTAGCTCTTGGAAGGAAACAAATGTTTATTAGCGTATACGTACTGGTCCTTTAAGATAGCTCTTGGAAGGAAACAAATGTTTATTGACTGGATGCCATTTGTGGACTGTGAATTTGCAATGAACTTTTTATACATTTAGTTTCCTACTGTCGGCGACAGGTTAGTGTAAAATCCCTTTCGCCGTGCAACACATTGTACACACATATACTGAACGCCACACAGACGAAACGTCACATACCAACGCTCAAGCTATTTATAACATCTGGACGGCACTCCAGAAGCCACGACAAGACGTTCTGGGCAGCGTTGTGCATAAATATAGCCCTAAAATGAGCGGCTGTGGCTTGCAAACCATCATTTTTCACACAACGTCTCCCGGCTCGGCTGTTTGGATCTGTTCCCATGACAATGATGCGTATGTGAGTAAGTGTTTTCCTCACTGGCTTCATAACTTTTGACCCGCCTCCAGGGGATGCCTGCAGGCCAACCAGCTGCGAGAAGCGAAAGTAATTGCTGGTGAAGATGAGTAAAACTGGCATTATTTCACCCCCTCCCCAAAAAAAAAAGTTATTTCAACAGGGAGCATGGTGACCTAGTGGTTAGCACATTCGCCTCACACCTCTGAGGTTTGGAGTTTGAATCTTTCATATTTTAAAGTACCGTATTTTCTGGACTATAAGTTGCAGGTTTTTTTGGGGGGGGGGGATTCCATAGTTTGGCAGGGGGTGCTTATACTCGGGAGCGACTTCTGTGTGAAATTATTAACACATTATCATTTTACATTATTTTCATATTAAACCGCAAGAGGGCGCTCCAGGCCCGTGTTGATAAATCGACGATGAGTCTGACATCAGCGAAGTAGCAGAGGAAGGATTTAATGATTTGGAGTGACACTGATGGTTTGGTAGTTTGAGCATGTTCTTGATGCTGTGATTATCTGAATAACGAATAATATGTTACGTGAACATACCAGGCATGACTTCCGTTTGTTGTTTATGCGTCATGGAACGTTAGCATATCATACACTTATTCAGCCTGTTCTTTATTTTACTTTTATTTTAAATTGCCTTTCAAGATGACATGTATGTTCTTGGTTTTGGATTTTATCAAATACACTTCCCCCCAAAAATGCGACTTATACTTAAGTGCGATTTATACGTTTTTTTTCTTCTTTATTTTGCATTTTACGGCTGATTCGATTTACACTCCGGAGCGATTTATAATCCGGAAAACACTGTATATTCTTTGAGCCAGTTTGAACACTCACTATATGAAATTTTAAATTCTTGTAACAAGAACTCCAGTCAGTCAGACATTGTTTTTGAAGTCTAGGTGAAGAAATAGACGGCCCTGTGACGAGTCCCTGTCAAGGCAGCTAGAAATTTTTGCTCTGCATGTTTGCTTCCCGGCATCTTATATATTTCTGCGACCGGCCAGTCAGCAGGGAAGTCATCCAAATTTATTTTGAGCCGAGCATACATCATGCCAAAAATGAAAGTTTGGAGATTTGAGAGATGTAAAATAGTTTTGACGGCCTTGCGTGGGTCGTCACCTGTTTTACACATGTCCAGATGTGCATGGCGCTACGTACGGTGTTGCAAGTATTTAGGGCAGCAGCATATTGACCTAAATATTAACCCTACCTTGGCAGCAGTCAGAAGCGGAATTGGCTCGCCTCTCACACGAAATCATTTTCATGGGATGTTTATGAATTAAGGCTGTATACGGGCAAGGTTATTTTAGGACACCGAGCCAGAATTCTCAATATTTGCCTCCACTTTATCGCATTGTTTTTTTTAAATGGGTACTGCTAAGTCTTTCATTTTCAAAGCACAGTTCCACAAATTGCCAGCCACTATATAGAGCATTTCGACTGAATATGAATGTTGTGTTCTCACAATACAAGGACCAATCCCGCCAAGAACAAAAAGTACTCTTCTCTTTCACCGAAAACGTTTTTGGTTTTTCATAAAAAGAAACATGTCAATAAAAACTTGATGCGAATATCTTTTGCTTTTTTTTTTTTTTTTAATACCTCAAACTATAAAACATTAAAATACAAAACACAGAAAAGGTTTTTGATGACAAAATAATTTATTTACAGATACACAATTATGAAACACTCCGTGAGCGACGTCAGTGGCATTTATTTATTTATTTTTTTATACATGGCCTCCGTCATGCACTCAATGAACCGGGTAATCTTTTTTTTTTTTTTCCACAATCGTGACGTGACGTTCACTTTTTACTCCCCACCACGACACAGAAAGGAAATTTGCATGTATCTTGAAAAAAAATCTAGCAAGCGATGTCTCGTATCTTGTAAGGCACTACCCCCTGCACTTCCTGTGTGCTTATGTGACAAACTCATCCTCCTGTAATGCAGTGGGCCAATCCAGATTAGCAGATGATAATTTTCCCCGAGGGGACGATGTATGTGTGTGTATAAAGCAGCAAGGCCTCATTAAAAGATAGACGTGGAAATCTGCTGATGTGGCCTACAGCCTGGGGAACATGTTGTACACGCAAATACTCCAATATATCAAATGGGCCTAATTCTCTCCTCTTTTCTCTCCTATGTGCTGATAACTGATCCACCCTATCCAGGTAAGTCACTTCCTCCTTTCTTTTGACCCCCCCACCTCATGGTTCATGTCTCTTTTGGCTGATCTCGGATCAGTCCTACCACCTCACGTTTAAGCCTGCGTGTGAGTGAAATCGCACTCACCTGCGTGTGGTTGTTGTTTTTTTTCGCTACGAAAAAAACAACAACCCCAAAACAAATCTGTCAGTCGTATGGCGACTGTTATTTGATGGCAATTTGTATCATACACATCCTATTAGCTCGGCATTATGGGGTTTTATCCTCCCCGAATGGCACAGGACTTGATGAAAGGGGAGAGGATTACATTGGTGGACATGATTTCAATTTGCGTGGTTCTTGTTGAGAGGCTGTTGTTGCTTTCACCAGCCACAATTGATCAATTTTTGCCTTTCGGTGTAAAATAACAACACGTTCGTAATAGCTGACAATGTACAGCGCACTCTGTTGAGATAAGATGGCGGCTAAAGCCCTCATCTTGACTGTGTTTTATCTCGTGACAAAGTTGATCTTTTCAGTTGCAATGGGTACAGTTTTCATGTCTTGTACTTGAAAACAACAATTATTTCCTGAAGTGCTATGTACGTACAATATGTGGATCACATTTCCATTTTTCTCTTGTATAACATCAAAGTCGCATCCACAAATCTTCCACCAGAAACAAATCAAAGAAACATGTTGATGCAGAACTCCTAATCGTGATTCAAAGTATCCATCGGTCAGCGACCGTTTCCGTTCATTCCTCCTCCGTCATCGTAGGAACTGGAAGACCATCGAAACGATTGATACGCCGCGATGGAAAACCCATCGAAATGATATAATGCGACGATTCAATAAGTACCGTTTGCAGCGCCAGCAGATTTGTTGGCAAATTGAAATCTAAAATTCCTTCTCTCCCGCTTGGCTTAGCGAGAGCCGTCATCAGGCCGACCTCAGTAGCGGTTCTTTCGAGCTGGCGGTTTTAATAGCGGAGGTTCCCGCGAGCATTATAAGGTGGAAGCCTGGAGGCAAAAAAAAAAAAAAAAGGTTTTATGGGCTGCTTTGTTAGGCAGCAGCAGGCTTCTTTTCGAGGGTTCCTTATTGTCATTTCAGAATGTTTTTTGTTTTTTGTTTTTTTTTACACACAAAACTGGCGACATCTGGTCTTGGCAAACGTGTCACGGCCTGCAAGCAATAACGGGGCTGGGATTAGTGCGCTCACCACTCAAAAACGTCAACCGTACTGAAGCTGAATTTGACAAACGCTGCCAGCAGCGTCACGATAACGCTCTCAGACGTATTGCACTGTATGAAACAAAAAAACATTGGCTCCCTTTGTAGCAATGGAACTGATGGATTTGCAGCCTCGCGTTGTCTTCCATTGTCGCTTCCTGTAAATGTCATGGCCAAGTATCCCAAAACTTGATGAATGACCTAAAAAAAACCCGTTCCAGTCAGTCCATGTGAAAGCCATTAGGGAACCTTCATTGGAAATCAATGGCTTTTTTTTGTTGTTGTGGATCTTCGCTAATGCTCGTTGAGCATTTGAGATATTACGGGATGGACGGGTAGCTGTGTGTGCCACTGCGGGCTGGCTCGGGTTTCCATCAATGTTTTGGCATCAGCGCATGCAGATGAACTTGTCGTTTGCTCCCACGTAGGCCAACAGTTCAATTGTGGGGGATTTAAGTGATTATTTTTGATCAGAACATCATGTTTTGGCGCCATGCAAACTGCTCACTTTCCATATGCTCTAAAAACACAATCCTTCACATACAGTTGAAACGACCGTACCAACGGTACCGTTTTGGCAACTCGTCAGCGCTTTCAGTAAATGAAACATTTTTCTAATGGGTCCCAAAGTGAACTGAAAATTTGAAAATCGTCACTTACTTTTTCTGCGTAAACAGGAAGAAAAAAAGCAAATCCAGTTTTACCGTGACTTGCGAGTAGGCGCGCGCCGAGATCAAATTCTTGCGGTCTGATAACAGCGAGCGAAAATATCACGCTTTCGTGGGATCACATGATTTCAACTGATCTTAAGACAAGGCAAGGTAGCTCTTTTCATACGTGAGGTAACTCAATGTGCTTCGCAAACAAACTGAAAGCCGTGAAAAAATAGGGAAAGATTTAAGACATTTAAAAGCAAACTCCTCCTTTAGTGACACCATTGTTTTCAGATCGCTTTGGATTAACATCAATGAATCCATTATGCCTCTTATTTATTAGATTTCTTTTCTTAGGTTGTGATGTGTACGTATAGGCGAGGAAAAGCACGTGTTTACCAGACTTTCCCTGGCACTGAACTTCAGCGCAACAAATAATAGTGTGCGAATTCCCATTAGGCAAGTCTGATGTGGTTAAATGGCGACAGTAGCTCTGAGGCTTTAAAGATGAGAGACGCTCGGCTCTGATAGATGCGCAAATACAGCAGCAAACGAGAGGCGGGGGGATTTTTTTTTCTTTTGTTTTTTGCGCGAAGCAGTTTCCTGCAGTGGGGAAGTTGGCGTGTTGCCCCTCGTGTGTGACTGGAGGAGGAGGGGAAGGAGGAGTAGGGAGGGCGACGGCACGGGCAGAGCGTAAGTGTCAGTGTCTCGGCTGCGTGCGTGAGGAGCGAGCGGCGAGAGCCGGGGAGGAGGAAGGCGTTTGTTTCTGGTGGAATTAAGTCAAGAGGAATGTTCTGCTTGAGGGGTAAGTGTCTGCGGCGGACGCGGATGTTTTTTTGCATTTGGGCGTGTGGACAAAGAAAAGTTGAACTCCATCCCTCCTTTGTTGGAAACGCAGTTTCCAAGCAGTTTCCTTGCTTCGATCTCCTCCCTTTCCATTCCTCACTTTCTGCCTCTTCGGTCCTGTTCAAGTTCCCTGAGTTGTTGTTATTTTTTTTCGTGTTGTGTGCGTAAAAATAATGGCGATTTTAGCAAGTGATGTACCGGTACATCTTTTTCTACTGCGGCATTGTCCTTCTTGTGCCAGCTTGCGAAAGCGGCTACTCCAAAGTGCAGTTCAAGAAAAAGTAGCAACACTTCTGCTGCCCTGACACTCACCACTCACTCACTTTTGGCTTCTCCAACCTCCTTCATCACCTCTCAAGAATGCATGTGACATCATGGCGTTGGATGGAGATTTTTAATATTTGCCCTCGTTTGCAGTGGATTACGACCAAGTGTCAAACTGGTCTTCACGACAGGCCACCTCGTAGTTATGCTTTCACCCAGTGGTTATAACCAGACGCGGGTGGAATAACCACAAATTGTACTCAAGCCAGAGTACTGTTACTTCAAAATAATATGACTCAAGTAAAACAGTAGTCCTCCGAATAATTTCTTGAGTAAGACTAAGTAAAAAAAGCATACTGGGTTGCTGTGCTAGAAGATGTCATCCTTATGGAACTAATTCTCTTGTCTCCGGTTTCCAGAAGACATTAAACATTTTGACTGTTTGGGGTTGTAAAAAAAAAAAAAAAGTCCCAGTACCTCAGCTGGATGCAATAAGACACAATTGACACTTGTAGTTTCCACACCAAGTAACCAATAGGGCAGGCCAACACATGGCGCAAAAAAGATTAAACCAAATTGAGTCATTCGGAGAAGTATGTCCCACCGGTTGTCCAACACATTTTTTCGCGTCAAAATCATGTCATGTCGGGTATGTAATGTCGAATAAATACAGACATTTGGATGGACTTGGCACAATACACTTCTCTGTAAGATGCAGTAATTTTAGTCTCTTCACTGAGGATAAAGAATAAATGCCCGATCATCCTGTTGTGTTATCTGGTGAAAAACGTATGCAGTATTATTAACATACTTAGAACGAATGTAAAAAGTCTCATAATTTTGTCAAATCCCCAACTCTGACCGGTCACAGTTTTAAATGTCGTGCTGCCAAGATGAACTGACCCAGATCCTGTCCCTGTTGTGGTTGCCAGAGATGCAGATTGCTTGCCCATGTTCCGATTAAAACAAGCAACCCAAGCTCTCATGCAGTCCTGGTCCATGTTCTTCAGCAGCCAGCTGACCACATATCCCCACGGCAGCCTTGAGTTTTGGCCTAAGCTTCTTTACGCTCGTTGACACCAGCTTTTTGGGACGTTACATAAGGAACTGCTTCCCCTTAAAGCTCCCAAGTTGGAACGTGATCAGACTTGAGATGTGGAGTCTCATCCAAGCTAATGATTCTATCGCCGTAAGGTTTGTTAAGGTCACTCGTGGCTACTCTTAACTCATTCAGTACCAGCCAATTCTGGACCAAGTCTGAAAAGACGTTCAAAAACGTCTTTGGGACTGAAAGAGTTAAGGAAGAACATAATTCTGTTGATGCCAGCTCTTTCATTGCCATTACCGATCGTGAGAAATTATCCGGTGTGTTATCCGGTCAAAAAGCTGAAGTAGCTGAAAAAAGGGCCACACGTTCCTTGGATTTTGACAAATGGACATTATATGAGGATCAGAGTGTAATTCATCAACTTGCCCAGTAGGGGAACAACTCCACTCTAACTGAGGGATTCCCCAAATTGTGGCCAACTGGGTGCTTTCAACAGGCAGAAGAGAGGGTGCACCACCTCTACTGGGACGTCGAAGTGGGTGCATGGCTTTAACAGTTCAAGAGGGGCTACTCGAACTTAGTATTCCCCACAGTTTTTCAGCCAAGGAGTGCGCAAAGTATGTGGGAATGTTAAAAAGAGTGGGTTCTTTGAAAGTTTGTTAATTGCCGCTTTAAGTTTTTTATGCCAGGGGGTGCGGTGATTCTGTTGGGATGTTGAAAGGGGGGGATGTATGGCCTAAGATAGGCGATACGCCAACTCTGCCTGGATGTTGAAGGGGCTGTATGGCTTCAAAAAATTTCAGCAAGGGTTTGCTCAAAATGGATGTGAAAAGGTGTGGACAGCTTTTAACTCATTTAGTACCAGCCAATTCTGGACCAAGTCTGAAAAGACGTTTAGATACGTCTTTGGGAGTGAATGAGTTAAGCACTTGGGAACGCGGTGCGCCAACTCTGTCTGGATCAGCATCCAGACAGATGTAGCAAACCTCTACTCCAGTGCACACGCACCACCGAACTATCATTGTCAAATCATGTAAACATAATCAAAATATATACCCCCAAAGGGTGCGCACCACATTTTGCGAAAAGCATATCTCGCTGTCCTTTAATCGGCTGGCATTTTCCAGTGTGTGTGAACATCCAGGAGATGCCAATCGAGATGTGCTGGAATGTGTCGGGTCATCTTTAAAATCTATTTGCACTTTGCGCCCACTTGCTGCTTGAAATGTGACGTAGAGTTAATATTAGAGTAGTTTTAGAGCACATGTGACTTGAATTCTTGTCATGTGTGCGCATGTGTATTTATTTTCCACACACGCTTTCGGAAAGGCAGCGATGGGTCACGTTAGTTTGGGCTCGCAGGGCAATGACCTTCATAGCTCTCCATATGTCTACTGCTATATTTATCCACAACACTGCTATTGCGTTTCACGCACCTTTTTCACGGTATATACGCAGCTTGGAGGATTTCAACAAATCTACAGTATGGACAAGGTGCACGTCCATCACCAAACTACAATAACAAAGGTATCCTATTGCAAAAGTTGGTTTACACTTTTTAAAGTGACATCTATTTTTTCCCCCCCCAAATTTTGTGAATAATAATGAAAGCAGTAAGGGGGGGGGGGGGTAAGGGATGCACAAAAGCAAGTTGAACTCATGTCAGGATGCGTGAATAAAAAAACAGGTGTGATTAAAAGAGGGGCTGGAGTGAGGAGGGCAGAAAAGTCGATTCAACCAAAGGAAGGAAGGATACAAATTTAAAAATGCGGATCTGAGGGAAGGATGTAGGAAGTTGGGAACAAAGGAAGGCATGAGGGAAGGAAGTCAGGAAGGAAGGAAAAAAGACAAAGGAGGAAGGAAGGAACAAAAGCAGGTTCTCAAATCAACTCAACTGTATTTATAGAGCACTTTAAAACAACCACCGTTGTATATAAAGGATTGATCTGGAGATAATATTGCGCCGCATTTGAAGTTTTCACTCGGGTTAATTTTTTTAGGCAAAACAGTGGTCATCTCCCTGCGGGTGAGTGCACGACTTAAACCCAGCATGCAGGTGCTCCATTGGGATTCATGTGCAGCCATGGTTACCATTGTCCCTCATTGACCAAAGCCCTTCCGTTCTAGTCCTCCCTTTCAACCCCCCCCCGAACACTTTACACACTCGACACATGTGGACACTCACTTGCCACAAGTATGCGTTTTGACATTTTTCGTCCGGCGTCGGCGCTCGCACGGCTCTAATAACGTTGCACTGGATGACCCTTGAAGTGTACGCATTTGCAGACTGCGGTTTGCCCATTATGGTTTGTATTTGCACGCGTACATGCGGTGGTTTTGGCCGACCCGACACTGTGGAAATGATAACCATAGTTAATGGCTCCTTCAGGGCGCTGGCGATCCGCTGTTGAGGCTTTGGCTGAATGGCAGCCAACCGTGGACGCACAGAGACGATGTGTAAAATAGGGTTCAGGTTTAGTTAAGTCTTAAGATTGACTTTCTTATACCTGCAAATACCCCTTGAAATGCTATTTGGGCAAAAAACACTTGAGATGACCAAGACTGCACTTTGTTGTAGTAACATAACTGAGCTGTGAGGGGCAGAGTGGTGCCACAGGGCATCCAGACCGCTGGAATAGATAAGGAAGAAAACCATTGTAGAAGTATAAGAAGAAGAAAAAAAAGACCTAGCTTATCTCGTTGGTTACAAATTTTTCTCCCCGTCTCTCTCTGGCGAATGATGGTAACCAGCGGCTCGCCTATTTATGTCAGGCAACAATTGGCTAGCGGTCCCTTTCACATCCCAATCATGGAATCCATTGCTCAGCCAACACATAAGGATTTGCCCTCGCGATTATTGAATTGGTTTCACATTTACAGTTGTCGGCCCAGGAACGATCACTTAACACATCCCACACCACAGGATACTCGCTCAGGATTATCTTTCAGACACAACCAACAATCAAGCCTATGCCGACTTTTACTAGAAATGGGCGAAGAGGCTTCATTTCAATGATTTACTTTTGGATTTGTGATTTGTGACCACCACTAGAGGGAGACCTTTCCCCCCGCCCCAAGTGCTGCCTTGTAATTCCAGAATTACGCCCCACTAACAGCTGCCCTCATCCTCACCTATCACGGGTGATGCCAGCACCAGTCACGGTCTGATGGTGATCTATTCTGGTTTTAATCCACCGTGCGTGCATCTGTCCGTGCTCAGGTGTCAGGTATTAATTCACACCACCCATCTGTGACTCACATGGCTACAATTACCCGTGTACACTTGTTAACTTTTGCCATACCAGGTTGTTGTGTGCACTTTTGTGCCCTTATTTTGTATGTGACATCATCTGTGTGTGTGTATTGAGTTACAACAGTGATTCACATGCAGGCGTTTGAAGTTCCATGACACAGGAGTTTGCATCATTTGTGTGCCATCTGACAAATGGCAACCCAGTTTTGAGGCAGTAGCTAATTACCACCAGTATGGTGTCCATCTGTGTTGAGTGCGTTCGAGTGGAGACGAGGCTGGTTAATCTGGGTTTACAGATTAGATGAGCTGGGTTGGGAATCAAGAGGATTTGGGGAGAGGCGGGGCGGGGGGTGTAAGGTTCTGGACTATGACGAAGTTCCTTCTTAAATTGCCAGACGTAGAGAACTGCTGACTTGCTTCCAACTTCAAACTGATGCATGGCTCTCTGGACTTCTGAACATTCGTTTAAATCAATTGATGCGTTGCATGATGCATCCAAGTCAGTTAAAACACGGAGTAATTGTTTTGTTCTCAACCTAATTTTTGGATCTTTTTGATATCAGGATTTTTGTGGTCATTTTTGAGAATCCAAGATGTCAAGTGCATGCCAGGATTTTCTGATAGCCTAGTTCTAAAATAGTTGTGGTGAGCATTTGTTGTGGAAGTTCAGTTTTGTAAGATAACCTTGCACACAGGCTTCCTTTGTCAAGTAAATCAATGCAAATCAATAGAATCCCCTGAGAGAGGGAACGGAAGGACAAAAACTGTAGGAGGAGGGAGGAGGAGTCCAAGTTGGGGGGGTGGGCATTGCGGTCCCCGGCGGGTTACCAAAACTACCAGCCACCACCTCAAGTGGAGGCTCCAGATTGAGGAGAGAGAGAGGGAGGAGTTGTGGGGTCTGCATAGCCCAAGGGAGGTGGGCGACTGCTTGGTGTTAAGGTCTTAGCTGGGGATGATCACATATGTGCACTGCCTCTCTTCGGCGCCGGTGGTCAGCTGCTGGCACAGGGCCTGCTATGAGGACCGCCCTGGTGAAAGGCAAGCGCCGTTCTCCTTCCAGCCCGCCAACAAGATGGGGAACCGCCTCCAGTCGGAGGCCTCCCCCAGCGCCCGGACACCCAGCAATGAGGGCTGCCTACGCAAACGTCTGCTGTCCGTGTCCAAAGTCCACCAAAAACCGGACTCTCTCTGGACACCCAAACCTCTGCTTGGACCTCTTGTTAAAAGCCCGTCAGGAAAGACTCAAACCTTCCATGATGAGAAAGGTATAGTCCCAAGAGGCAAAGATGTTGAGTTTGAATACTGTGGATCTTTATCGTCCAGAGTTTTGATGCTCGTCCCAGGAGACATTTTTCGAGGATGTTTGAGATCGGATTACCCAGGATAACAGTTCTTATTAGCCTATTTGTGTTTGCTACAGGAATTATTTAGTATAGCTACTGTGTGTTCTTATCGTCCAGACCTTTGACGTTAGTTCCAGTAGACATTTAACCTAAGTTATAGAGTTCTTTGAAACATCTTCAAGATGGTATTACCTCGGTAGTGGTCTCTAGTAGCCTAACATTCGTGTTGATTACAGGAATAATTGAATAATAGTTTATACCTTCAGACTTTTGACGGTAGGCACAGTTGACGTTTAACCCGGAAGACTTTATTATTGTAGCGTTTCTGTGGCCGGATTTCCCAGGTTTTGTTAGCCCGACCTTTTGTATTTACAGGAATGGTTGGAGTATTTGTCATGGCTGGTTGTACTTTAGTCACCTGAGGTGTTGTTCTTGTATTAATCAAACGGTGTGTCCCAGTCCCAAAGTGACTTCATCTCTTCTCCAAGCAAGTGTTTGTCTCTTCCCATTAGGTGATTTCCATCCCCCCCCCCGCCGGTTGCCTGATGATCCATGCCTTCTGTCTCATGTAGTGCGTTGAGTGGCGTCAATTGAGATTGGCTTTGTGACCTCTGACACCAATGGTCTTTGGTGCGGCATTGTTAGCGTCAGTCCTTACGAACAAAATATCATGATCATGCGTGAACCGGTGCTCAAGCTGAATCTAGACTGTGATTTAACATAATATTGAATGTCAGGGTTTGCTGTGATTGTGTTTTTATGGACACTGTAAGGTACTGTACGCGCATCATACTTCAATCGAGCCATATCCTGGGGATGCTCTCCAGAGGGGCCACCTCTTGGGAACCAGAGACAAAAGCCTACAGCTGGAGGTGATGGATCTGGTCTGAAAGGAGGTTGAGGGGTGACTGATCAGGGTCACGAAGGTGCCCCACTTTCACCTCCGCAACTCCATTAAGGAGCTATCATGCACCCCACTTTTTGCAACTGCAACTTCTCCTTTTCACTGACATTTCACTTTACCCCTCCTTTCACCGAAGAGGACTTGGTAACGTCTAAAAAAGAGAATTCTTTCTTCCTGCGCACTTAGCATGACGGAACGCTCGCAGGCGGGTACGCCACATCCTCATGCCCGCTTTGACTAACGTGTAGTGACAGCCCAAGATGCCGCCACCGTGAGGGACAGTATTGTCCCAGCTCTTTAGGTGGAATCAGGCGTCACAGTTACTTTGTGCTCATGCACCGCTGAACAGCTGGATTTCCGCAGACAAAAACATAAGAGTTTTGCTACTGATGTCCTTTTATTTAACACACGACTCTTATAGTTCTGCTACGGTCGATATGAACTCTGGCAGTCAGTTTAAAGGGTAGAGCAGGTGTTGGATCACCCCCCCCCCCCTTCCTTCCTCTTAATCCTTTAGTGGGATTCCAGGTTGAGCTATCGACCAATCACTACCAATAGCTCCCAAGGGTAGAGGACCTGAGAGACCCCACCGAGTAACTAGATGAGAGCAAATGAAATGGATAAGATGCGCTCAAAATCAAATGGAGTAATAGAATTGTGGGGGGTCAGAGTTGTGTTTTGGTCCTTTATGAGAAATAATACAAAATTTGGTCACCCATAGCGCCGATGAATGACATGTCCGAAATTTACTGGGTTCTTTGTAGAGCGCCTATTATCTTATATTATTATTATTTTTTGTCGGATCTCTCTGAATGATGCTCTCGAACCCTCATAGGGTGTCTTTCCACCCCTCCCGTCTTTCTCGGCGGGATTTTCTTAACTAGTCCAGGAATTTAACCTAATCCTTCATTTGCAATTGGAAGGACAGTCCACAACAAAAGTTCTTTGTCAAAAAAAAAAAAAAAGAAGCGCTTCGCTAGGAACTTTCTTATCCCATTCCTCAAAAACACTTAGTCAGGGATTTCAAATAACGCACACACAGTGTAATTATTTAGCTGCCTTCCAACAGTGACTCACTAAAAATAAGTATTCACCCCCCACCCCCCCCCCCTCCCCAAATAGTCGGTTGTAGGAACAATGGGGAAGGGTGCATGACACACAGCATAATGAGGAAATTCCACATTCAGTTTGCAGAATGGGGATTGGGGAGGGGGCTGGGTGGTGAAGTGAGAATCATTCAACTGTAAAATGGTGTGTTCTGTCTAAGCAACGGGGTCTGCATTATTCTGTTTTTCCTTCTTCAACTCACCTTATTTTTTTCAACGAAGACAATGCAAGAGCGTCCCGTGCCTCTGAACGCTCTGCACCGCTAAGTGCGTTTGAGCAACGCGTCAAGGAGGCGAACGGTTTTTGATGCTTAATTGCAAGCTGCGCCACTAACAGACAGGCACGGGGGCACCTCTCTGATCTTGTTAGAAGCTTAATGGATGGTTAGCGACTAAACCGGCGCCACTGCTCCATCGCACTAAACCGAATCAAGGCACCATTGACAAATATTGGGCAGTAATCTCGTTTTGGTGGGTTTTCTGTAGTTCCTCTGAGGTTTGAGATTTGGGGCTGAAAATTTTGCAGGTTGCCCACCCCTCTGCTAGATGTGCTATTATGTAGCAGTTGGTGCTGTTGCGAAGCCCTTGGAGAAATATCAATTAGAGATGTTTGTCTGGTTTGTGGCTACAGCTAATCCTGCCTGTGTCGAACGATTTTTAAGCGATTTTAGATGTATGTGTTGAAGTAGCAGTTTTTTCATGGTTTAGGTTTACCGTCGCATCTAAACTGATTTCTTTAGCTGGTCTCTGAGTTTTCGCACCATATGTTAGCATGTTAGCAAGATTGCAGCATTTTGTTGGATGAAATTATGAGGCTTATCTTTTTGGTTTAAAAATAGTCAATGTTTATTCATCTTTTTATGCAGGTATTGCTGGTGGGTCTGAAAAATATCTCTGCGAGGTTCACCGTACATGACCAATAACGTTAATAGCGTTGTTTTTCTCAAGCTGCTGTGCTTCCCCTATCTTCTCGCATTCATGGTTATCACTTCTCTTTGCTACAGCTCATGTGTTGTCCAATTTGTTTTTTTGGCAGGTCTAGAATCTTCATTGACAGCTATACGACTAATTGAGTCAAACACCTCAAAAGAAGCATAATAACCATGGTTTAGAACAGAGGTGGGCAAACTACGGCCCGCGGGCCGAATCCGGCCCGTTGGTCTTTTTAATCCGGCCCGCCGAAGGTCGGTCTACAATTAAGGTTCGATGTCAACGACTGCATTCATTTCAATTGGACTTGTAATGACAGGCATTTCACCGCCAGGTGGCGCATTGACTTGAAGTTGCAGAACACAGGGGGGGGGGGCGGGATCTTTTCGACCACCTAGGACCTCTGTATCGCTCTACTTCTACTGGTCTGATCACAACCCATCTGCAGAAATGCACAGGCTAAAATAGGTCATCAACAACACTGTCATCATTTCAAAAAAGTATATTAATACAGTACGTTCATGCTTTTGTTCTGTTGATGTTTGATATGGACTGTCAACAAATGCAGTTTTTTTTTTAATGTACCATAGCTCGTGCTGACCTGGCCCTTCTGTCAAATTTTAAAAGTCAATGCGGCCCCCGAGCCAAAAAGTTTGCCCACCCCTGATTTAGAACAATGAAAGTGAATAACGTAGCTGGGAATAGAATTGCTCAGCACACACGCACAGGAGCTAGCATGAAATTAAACCAAAAACAAATCTGCTCACAGTTTGCTTCATGGCTGACTAGTTCCTTTTGCACCGAAGCATTATATTGATCCATTTTCAGCCAATCAGGCTTATTCTGACATATGACAATTATTTTCCAGGCTTTGAATCTTGAGGAGACAAAATACTGCAAGGCTGCCGTGGAGTGATTTCAGAAAGTGGATTCGGTCTGTAGTTATGTCCAACACTTAGAATGTGTTAATTATGTTTAAAAATAACATACAATCTCTGGGACAGACCAATAGTATCATTTTTTGGGGATGTGGAACGGACCGTATTTAGACTGAAGTCTGTACACGACGGCGACGAAATGTGTCAATCCTTGAATACAAACGTGATTGCAAGTCTTAAATCTGTGTTACCCTCCGACACTTCATTCGGAAAGTAATCTCTGTGACAAACATCTCATTGCATGATTGCCAACATTAAAAATAAAGTGAAGTTGTGCAACTGGATTGTGATTCATCAGAGAGAGCCCATCAAAAGCTCTTGGCCCACCTTGTGCCCCCAGACTCGGCCTCCCGCCATCTTGCCTTCGCTTAGACCGAGTACTCCTCAAGGATGCTTTAGAGAGCCAAGCAAAGGCTTAAATTAAAAAAAAAAAAGGGGGGGGGCTCCCGAAAGCTCATGTTCCCCCTGTAGAGAGTGCTTAGAAAAGGAACAAGCAAGCGGGTGGAAAATGATTTCAAGAAGGTCCTCCACCATTTCTGTCATTGATGAGTCATCTTCTCTATGGCACCGTTTTTATTCATTGGCTTCTTTGCCAGTAGAAAACAGGACAGGGTAAAAAGTCTTTCAGACTACAAGAAACTGAGGTTGTTGCCCCTGCTGTGTTTGACTTGATGTCAGCGTCTGCTCATTTTCACCACAAGGTGGTGGTACAACACAGGTAGCCGACAGCTGCCCTTGTTTCACTCTTTAATTGTAAAAGTGGCACAAAGTAAATCTTGATGTCACAATTTATTGACATGCTGATGGGATTATGCACATTAGCATCGGATGGCAAAGCACACACCAAGTGTTGGAATTTCAGGCCTTAAATTTTCTCTGCACGTCTCCCTGGAGACTCATTAATAATATCTCCGTTATTGCCTTGCCGCTGCGCGATAGAAAGGGAGGAGATGCGGAGATGGACAGGCACAGGGAAGGAGTGGTGATTTATGAAAGAATGAAGCTGAGGACGGAAGGAGGGGCTTAAGTGGATTTGGGGGCTCTCTTCGTTTTCCCCAGGCAAGGTTTCAGAGCAGGATTAGCACGAACCCTCTTCTTTGACTGCATGCATGTGCAGCTTTGTCCACACATCTGTGTTTGTATTTGAAATTATGGCCAACACACTCGCCTCAATGGCTGCTGTGTTTTATGGATCACGTTCCACAGCCAAGAACGCAAAGCCTGTCCCGAGACATGTTTAACTCCCCGCAACTATCGAAGGGGGATATATCGCACGACAGTATCATATCACATCTACTTTAAGATGATAGTGGAGACGGATTTTGGACATCAGTCTGGTAACATCAAGCCAATCAGCTCGCTTACACATTACGTCTTTGCTGAATTTTGTGTAAAAGTCGAGAACAGATCAATGTTCCAGCAGCTCTGCTGCACCAATTTAGTGGAATCTCTGTAAAGGATGCTCAGAATCAGGTTACGCAAGCAAACCAAATGAACAAAGACACATGCGGTCATGCGTTGTGGACTGATCACACCGATCGATGGCATCCACCAGAACTTGCGTCCGAACCAGCGCCCCCGAGCCTGCTAGTCTAGCCCACTTCCTCTGAATTAGCCGCGGTTGGCTCAATTTGGCATGTGAATTACCGATTGGGTGGTACAGTATTGCAGCCTCCGAACCCCCATCTGTGGGAATGACCCACTGAGAAATGAGGTGTCATGGAAGAAAGTAGGTCAAATGCTACAGTGTCAATTAGCTTGTCAGATTGGAGCAAGTGCAGATGAACGCACGTACACGCACATTGTTGTTGCATCGGGCTTTAACCCACTTCCTATTGATGAACACTTCACTATGATGGAGGCTAGCCCCAGGTGGCTTGTTGCTATGTGCCCTTGAGCTTCTTGAGGCACTTAACCTAAATTAGCGCAGTGTGTCGTCGGGCTTCCGTCGAAAGAGGCTCAGTCGCGTCCCCTTGGAAAGTTGTTAAAAAATTAGCTGAAATTGGGTGGACACGTCTATCATAGCAGGACGCTCAGAAAAGCCTCGCTCAGAAAAATGGAACAGGAAGTCGGCCATTTTAGTTTTGTGTGAAGTCTACTGCTCGTAGTTAAATGCCTAATCGAGTTTGGGAACTAGTACCAAACTCTCTCTTTGTTAATTCCCCTCACTGGTCCCGAGTCACAAGCCGGTATCCTCAACGAGATGAGCGATGCTAAATTTTTCGCCTACATAGTATGTCAAAGTCAAATTCTCATTTCAATGATTTGCAGTTAAAAAGGGGATTATGCTAATTATTTTCACTCAGTCCATTAAAAACAATTTGATCAGCTTGTTCAGTTGACTGTCGTGTCACACTCCTGGTTCATGGCATGATACAGTACACGCATATATATATTTGTATTCGTCAAATTAGGTACGCACACCAACAAAAGAGAGAGGAGCCGATGTAGGTCGGGATGTATATGGCTGCGCGTTGAGGCGTTTGCATTCGCCTCAAGAGCGAGAGTGTTGTGCGTGATTAACTCGATTGTTCCTGGAGAAACAGCTGCAGGCGCATCCCGGCCCGGGAACAGTAACGTGTACGGGCTTTTTTTTTTCCGATTCTTTGATGCATCGCGATTCAGACATGGACAAATCTGAATTGCTTCACTAACGTCCACGTTTCGATGAATTAAATGTGCGCAAATTTTGTAACTTTCCACTTGTAACTTGCATGCATTTCCGTCATTTGAATAAAATACAATGGACATGAATTCATCTCGTTTCTTGTTGTAAATTGTGTTTTTAAAAATCGCAAGTGAATCCTAACTCAGGGAGACAAAAAAAAAATGCGTGTTGTGAAAAAGTGAATCGATATCGATCAATGAAAGATTCCTCAGTTATCGTTTTCTAATCGAATCGTAGCCCCTGTATCATAATCGCAATCGAATCGTGAAGTGCCCAACGAGTCCCACCTCTGATAACGTGTAAGTCCACATGCGCAAGAAGGTAGAGTGGTGGCCCACTTTACGATCATCAATAAACCTGTATCATTGACGCGCACACACTCTGACCATCACCCTAAGTGGATATCGATGTCTGGATGTAAGAAGGTCTTTGAGTCAATATTGGTACAGACAGCTTGGCTGCATGGAAATGACCTCATGAAAGGCTCTGACGCCATTTTTATTCTATTGTGGATGTTATAATTCACTTTCTTTTTTTGGGGGGTGGGGGGCGATACCAGCCACCGATACTTAACCCATTTAATCCCACCGGTCACATTTGTGAAGGACAACAATGATTTAATTTACAGGACTCTAAAATTTCTTTAGATTAATTACTGATTACTTAGAAGGGCTACCAATGACACCTGATTTAGACTTTTAAATGTCTGGGAAAATTTTGGGATTAAATGGGTTAAGGCAAAAAGAATCCCAATAAGTACTCCTTGGCAAATTGTCATCTGGGTCAGAAAGAAAGGAATTGGTTCCCAATTGTTTTTCCTCATTGTGTTGAATGAATTTTTATATATTAAAAGTACTACAGGTATCGGTACACAGTATCGGCGAGTAGTCAGAGAGTCAATGGATGTACTGGTATTGCTCTACAAAAAGTGTTGTTGAACATCCCTAGTTTGAAGCTCAAACTTTACTTCGGTCTCCTGATTCCATCAACACAACAGGGCAGCATGCATGAATGTTGTCTGGAGTGTCTCGGGTTAGGATTTAAAACTGCGTTGCCAGGGGCGGCAACGGGCGGCTAGCGACCAATCCAATCTGCACACAAAGCTCGGTAAGCACCAAGAGACGGGACAAACAAATGAGGCCGCTCATAAAACGTACGCTGTCAACAGCTGTTGACGGCTTTAATGGAGACCAAGTTGTAAAAGTTGCCTTGGTGAGCGAGCATTTGGCGCTAACGCACCTTCCAGACAGTCTGAGTTGCTTCTCGCTTGCATTTGCTGTACAAGGGTTCCCCGACGGTGACCCAAATTTGTACATCAGACAAAACGTGCCGTAGTTTACCACTACCTTTCGCTAACGCAGTACTAAATACACAATCACAGTAAATATTCGTAACCAAAACACTTGTTGACATCCATTGGGGCACCTTCTGGTGTACTTCAAATGGCCACCAGGGCGGCAGCATAACCCCATCTGGCATTTATGGTGGTTAGCCTTGCAGCAGATCCCATGAACATTTTTGGCCTCTTAAACAAACGTAACAGGAGGGCCGACTGCCATGAAGCTTCGATTTCAAAGCGGCTCCCTTGATAGCAACCGGGCCGGACGCCAGCTCAATGACAATGAGGCGTGACCGCCAACTCCTCTGCGCCTTTGAGAGTCCTGGTGGGGATGTCTGTCTTGATGGCGCCTCACCTTGTCTTGTGTATCGACGCTCCCATCTACCTGTCTCCCACCTGTCCTGCATCGTTTCTTCCCCGCACTTCTCTCGCTTTTAAACCTTTATCTCTTTGTTGATGCGCGGCCTCGCATGGCCGCTCGGCAAAAATGGCTTCCTCCACATCAAAGTGACAATTTTGCAGCCATTCTTTGTTTTTTGTTTTTTTCCCTTTGCTTGCGATACAATCTGCCGCATTGTCCCTCATCCCGCGAGGTGTGGGGGCGGGGCGGATTGATTTAGCCAGCTGGAGCGGCACCTCGAGACGTGAAAATGGTCCATGTGCGCTTGTGTATGACACCCACGCAGAGTTGGAAGGCTCCGCCGACGGAACGGCACCAATGCTCGCAGCTCACTAGACACCGACGCCGTGTTACAGACACAAGGTCTGACCACACGCACAGCAGGAGAGCTTTTGGGTGTCAGAAAAAGGTCAGAGGAGGAGGATGGTGGATGGGAAAGCGAAGGGGTCGGGTTGTGAATTTGCAACGGCTGGCCGGGAACTTAACCCTATGTTAGAATCATTAACAGCGACGTTACGGATTGTTGACTCAGCCTCGCCCGCCGTCACTTGTTGGCCTTCTGTGTGTCGTCTGTTGTGCTTGGGTGAGAGTGGCTGTTTATTCAAGACTCAGGTCAACTTTGACGTTTGCTGACATTGCGCATCCCTACTGTTGTTATATTCATGCTGGGGCTACGATTGCTTTTAAATGCTGATTCACAAGCAATCGGCTTCAGTTCACCCAGCAACAGCCTCTCCTTCATCATGCGAGACCAAAGCTATCGGGTTTCTCATACCCTCCCCCCCCCCCCCCCCCCGTCCCCCCCAAGGCTTCGCTTTCATTCATCCTGTAGCCAAAGAAGATGGTCAGGGGAGGGATTGGTGAGTCACTAGTGCCCCTCCTAACTAATAAAAGGATTGTCACAGAAAAGGGCTTCAATTCGTACTTGGATACAGTAGTTACAATGACGCTCGGGTGTTGTGAATAGGCGAGTGTCTTTGTGGGACATTACCACGTTCAAATAGCTGTCACTCCAGACTCTAGCAACACTTTATTTGCAAAACATTAAAAAAAAGTCCATTTTTGACAGTGATCACACCTAAGGACAATTTTAAGTCTTCGATGATCATAACGCGCCTGTTTTTGGAATATGGGAGGAACCCATACTGATTAAGTCACTCTTTTTCAACAGATTCTATGTAAAATTATTTGAAAATATTGTGTGCCTGACAAAGTACCTGCTGCTTTCCAGCTCCAACCTATCTGCAGCCTTCAGAGTGGGAAAGTGTCGTAACCAGACAGTCCACAAATAAAACGAAAACACAGACTTCGGGGGGTAATCGGAGAGCAGAAAATCAATACACCCAGTGCACCTAATGTCTGAGAAAGAAGAACTACTTGGTGGAAGGAAAAACAGGGGACGCTTTAACGTTCGCGGATCAGCTTCAGTTGAGAGGTTTTTAGGGGCTCAGTTTAGCTCTGTCCGCTTGAATCCGATTAGAAAAATCAAAGCCAGTCCGGTGACACCTTGCGGATTGATCTGGCCACTCGATGCAAATTCAGTCACCTTCAAGTCATCATTGTCACAGTGTGCAAGTGCTGCAAAACCTCTTCAAGAATTCATGTCGACCCTCCATCCTTCTGCTGTTGTTTCACCTAAAGGCAAAACGATGATGTGGCGCCGCGGGCCGGTGTGCACCCGTTCCAACGGTGATGATGATGATGATGATCAATAATTCATGCTGAACTCAACTCACTTCACATCCCAATAAGCAGCAGTTTGTCAGACAAAACATTTTGTCATGAATAGGCTAGCTTAATGCAAATCCTAAAAAGGGAAATGCAAAAGACAGGCTAACAAGTAGCATTTATTTGGTGGTTAGATCATATCACAATACTCGGAGGCATATATTCTTTTTTGTCTGCGACAAATTACTATTACTGCAGCTTACTGAAGACTTGTGGCATTGAAATGCATCCAGTACTTAGAAAATTAATTGGTTCTGGAAGAAATGTCTTAACTAGAAATTTTGTTAGTAGAGACGCGTTTTCCATGTAAATGCCCTAATCCGTTCCAAGCCCCCTCAAAATTCAGACATAAATGTTTTCTAAAGCATAAAAATTCATCAAAATATGCGACAATTTTTTTAAATACAGTTGAACAGTTATTCTTGAAAAAAAAATCTTCAAATATGTCAACATTGTGAGGGATACAGTATCTTGACACCATTTTGCTTACTCTTCATGTTATATGTGGTGAACAGGAAGGAAGCGGTTTCAAATGTCTTCATTACACCCGAAAAAGGTCAACTATATTTCATTTGACCATCCCTAAATATTATGCAACTGCAAAAACCATTTTACCCGTCAAAGTTGCTGGAATTCCACATTGTCGGACTTCACAAAACCTCTGGCTAATAACCCAATAATATGTACACGTGTGTTTTGCATGAGCAGACGACAAACTGACAAACCTTTGAGGTGTCGGATGAATTATTATATGTGTATAATCCTGGAGGTGCCCTACATTACGGGCTATTATTCGATGCGTGAAGTGGTTGACCTGTCTGTGTCTTTGTGTATGAGTGTGTGTGCAAGTGAGAGAGTGAACAATAGGCTCTCTAATGACTGATCCTAATACTGTACACGTGCCAAGCGCAAGCCAGCCAACCAACACGCACACCACAGGATTTGTTGTACCTCTGCATGGACGGCCGGACTTGATATATGGATTTATTGCTAAATAAACTATCAAAATGTCATTGCAATTCCAATCCGAGACTGATTAGTTTAGGTTATTCAAAGAATTATTCCCTAATTGCAAATACTGGGATAAAAACAAATAGAGTTTTCTTCAAACCTTTAGCAATGAGTAAATGATTCATTTATCTCCAGCATCTCATATGACGATGAAACATCCGGTTTAGGGCGCAGGCAACAATAGTGACACACTTTTGTTATCGGTTTGACATGTGCAATCGGACAAAAACCCCACAAAGATATTGCCAAGGTCGAGCGTTGAAATCCAGCGCCCGCTAGCCAGTAGCGTTAACAGTTTCACGTAGCGTTAATCCCTCCCACTAGCCAAATTACGTCATTTTCAGACAGCACCGTTGAAAAAAGTAGTAGCAGTAACTATTGATTTTAAAGCATGTAACTATTGATTTTAAAGCATGTGTGTTGAAATTAGGAATCAGCGGTTAACGATACCAGGTATCGGTATTGGGCCGATACGACCATGTTGTTAAATATTGGGTACTTGCGAATTCTGCCGATACCAGCCACCGATAGTTAAGCCTCCCCAGAAATAAAATCTGACATTGAGTAAATCCTCCTTGCAAGTAGTTGGCGTTCCACTGCTGCAGTTGACACAGATTTTCACTCGTATCGGTCTGGAGAAAATGCCTGTGTCGACCAAACCTAGTTGAGAGTTAATCGAGCTCTAGTCAACAAAACGCTCTCAAAGTCGTACAAAATAAAAAGTGTTCTGTGCGCTGAAAGGGTGACGTGTTCAAGGGTAGGGGGAGCGAGGGCCACAACTTCAAGGATCATTTGCAGACCCATTCAAGCGCTTGTTAAACTAGCCTAGCCCTCCCCCAACTGCCCCCCCCCCCGACACCTGCCAGACAACAGTCTCCTACCATTGGAGTTGAAAAGAAATACGCTGGCAGGAGGAGGGGCTGTGGAGTTTTTTTCACAATAGGAGGCTTGCATGTGATCTAGATTCATGTGGCTCCCACAAACAAGTGGCGAGCATAAAATACTATTCTTACGCCAAATAGGTAAGTCAATATTTTGAGAGCTTTGCTGCTTGATTGCAGCCCCTACAATTTTTGGAAAACTCAGTCCCAGTTTAACCAGCGACATGAAATATGGTAGGCATGTTTATCATGAATACAACTCCCCCCCCCCCCCCCAAAAAACATGCCCACAAAGACACAGGAAGTTTGCCATTTTAGTTTGAAGCAGACAATTTGGCGTTATTTTACAATGTTTCACAAAGCAATGTGAAATTTGGTTTGCATGTCTATCATGAGTAGACCCACCCGAAAAAATTCTCAAGAACCAAAGAAACCTAATGATACAAGAAGTATGCCGTCTTGATTTGAAGCGATCATTTTACTTTTATTTTGGCAACATTTGAGTCAAAAATTCAGCCCGCTTCGCTGAGCAGCATGAATTCGGTTGGCATGTCAATCATGAGTAGATACACAAAATTCTCACTCAAGAACCCAAGGACAAAAAGAATGACAAAGTTGACCATTTCACTGTCATTTTATGAATTTTTCCATCGATTCTGGCCCCGAAGGCAGTTTCACGAAGCAACATGAAATTTGGGAGGCATGTCTATCATGAGTCGACCCACAAAAAAGTCACAAAAAGCATTGTCAATTTTGACTTGAAGTGACCATTTTTGTGCTTTCTACTGCCGTCATTATTAATGTATTGTTTGTTGTATGAATTCTTTTTTCCCATATGCCACACAGCGGCGGTGGTTTTAAAGTGCTCTATAAATACAGTTGAGAGATATTGTCGCAACTTTTCCTTTGAGGTGTTTTTTTTTTTTTAAGACTTACCTGACAGGCTCTCAGAGACAATTGACAAATCCTCATCATCATCGTCATCATATTCGCATTCACAATAACAATAATAACGGTTTTCCATTTGGTTTGGCTGCCAGGTTATTTTGAGTGCGTTCAATGAAATGGCTCAAATAGGGCGTGGGCGAAACGAGGATGGAGGGAGTTGCTGCTCGGACTCCTTGGTAACCAAAAATACATTTGCAGAGCAAGAGGGGCCTGGCCACGCCCCTCCCACTACTGTGTGTGTGTTTGCATGTCCTTGGGGTGGAGTGATTATGGCGGTGAAAGGGGGGGCGGGGCGGGGCGGGGTGAGAGACAGAGGGAGGGAGCAATCGAGAGTGAGATGGAGGGCTGGAGTCTGATTGTCAGCATAGTGGACGCTCGCACCGAGCGATAATGTGAGCGCTGAGCTCGCGTCTTTTCTCATTGCCTTGGATTTTATCCCAGTTGCGGAGTCATGGTGTTCATTGGGACCTCGCTTAAGTCGGTCATTAAGTACTTCAAAAGAAAAGGTACATGGCTAGTTTGTATTTTTCGAACTTGATGGGGTTTTTTCCCCCCCTCGGGCTATGTTGCAACTTTATTCCAGCTTTGTTTTTCTTATGTTGCTGCTTTATTTTCCTCATTTAAAAAACTTTAATCTTGTCATGTTGCAGTTTTAGTTGACTGGTGTTATGGCTTTTTTTTTGGGGTCTTAAAATATTTCTTTAGTGTTGTAGCATTACCCCTGTTTTGCTTGATGACGTTGTTCTCGTAACTGGAATTTGATCCTTGTAATGTTACAATATTTTTGGCATAGTTTTCCCAACTATGTTCTCAGAAGATGACATCTTTTTTCTTAAAATACAGCGAACCCCCGCTATTCGTGGGGTATAGGAAAGGGACAGAGCCCGACCGCGTCGAGTGAAAATCCAAAAATAATCGAGACTCCCAATATCTGTATGAGGGGGAAAAGTTGAATAAGTCGGGGTGTTTGCAACAATTGGGGGGAAAGGTTGCCAAGCACTGAAAAAAATCTTGCAAATAGGTGAAAATATTGTTGCCAAACCGCATATACATGGAGGGCCACAGTATCACGTCTTTGGTCTCATTAGACTTTTCACAGATCTGAACGGCTGGATCAGATTGGCGGATATTTTGCATTCTATCCAGAATCGCTGATCGGTTGGAATCATTTGTCAATTGATCACCGTCATCATTGTCATCGGATCCTCAAAAGGAGACCATTACAGCAATCGCATTTCCAACAAACAATCTCGTTGACTCCAGGGACATCCTGTGCTGCCGCTGTTAACAATCCAATATTTCTCACCATGTTTCATCAGAATTTTTTTTTTCTGAATGTTTCCCAATATTTTAAAATCATTTGGATCTTTTGTGGGTGTGTCAACAAGTTGTTTATCTTTTCTTTTTTTTTTTTTTCCAATCGGCTAATTGGTGATGAGTTAAAAATCCCAATTGTGTGAAGCCTAATTCTCATGGCAAAAAATGCAAGTCCAGAAAACTACAACTTTATTCTCGCCACATACCATTCCCCTACTGGCCCCCAGCCACCCCTCCCCTATCGCTGTAGTGTTTTTATCACACTGTTAGATTTCATCCTCAAGATTCCAAGCGGCTTCCTCATTTCAACGTCAACGCCTGCTCTCGTTTTCACACCTTGTTAGCCGGAACCCATGCAGCCGGCGTATTGTATTGTATCATATGTATATTATGATGTTTTTATATGATATATTCTTTTAACATTTAGTGAACCCCGCAAGAAGAGAAAGTGGGCAGTATTAAGCGGCCATCCCATGGCCTCGGAAAGCACGTGCGGATGCACCGCCGAGCTCCAAGCCGCTCGTGGAGGTTTTAATCTGAGGCCTATTTATAGCCCTGAAGCGACGTTGTCGATTATTAGCTCACATGCCGGCCCACGCCGCACTTTGCTCATCACCTTTGTCTGTGCCGTGTAGTTAATGGTTTACCTTTGGCATTTAATGAATAAATTAAATAATAGCACAAGCGTTGCGGGAGGTAAGTATCATTTCCCGGTCGATGTTGGTAGGACGGCTTGAGAAAATCATTCATTTGCTCTTTGGGCCATGAAGGGATCGCATACCAACGAGTTGTTCGTGCACGTTGATACCATGGTGTCAGTTGAAAAGGTAAATCCAACATAATTTACATTTTTCAAAAAAAATCTGAGATTTACACTCACTCAGGTAGAAAATACACACTATGAAAATCGAGTTGCAACAATGCTGTGCACGTTTTTTATTACTAGCAACAATGTTTTGGTGAATCTTACGCCACAATAAAGCCATGACTTCATATGAAAGACACTTTGACTTACTTGAACTTTGAATTGTTAACTTACCAAACACTTTTGGCTTGCGGTCTTTAGAGCGTTCCACCCCGACGGCGTCATAAGATTCGACCAAACGAGCGTGGCGGAAACATAAAACTGTGTGCCAAAAAAAATCAGATGACAACAAATGCTTCAACTTTTCATGCTTGGTCAAATAATGCGATGGAGACGTCTGGACTGCATTTCTGAAGCACCCAACGTGAGGCCATATAAAAGAGAAATAAAGTCTGCCGACCGACCTTGATTGGTAGGCCCCTCCCCCTCCTCCATTTGTAGCCTTTTCGATTTGAATTTTTTTTTTTTTTACACCACAATGCCGATTTGAATTTGATTAACTATTCACGGTTACTCCAAATATGAGCACATTGCTAATCGGGATATCAAAGTGCTCCCACTCTGCAGTCGTATAGGCCCTCCTCAGCCGACACACAAACACACACAAAGTCGCAGTCCGCATCCTCGCAGGCCTCATTAGCTCCTGTGAAAAAGCTCTGCCACACACACACTCCTGGCCCTTCCCCTTCCTGGCCAGTCCTCAAGCACACTTCTGTTCTGTCCCGGTCACACACACACACTCACTCGGTCAGGAGAAGACGCACAGGGGAAGTGGTCCCGGTTTGACTTGGGTTCCCCGAATGGAGTTAATCCTGCACCCGGGATCACCCGCTTTGGCTTGGATACGCTCGCTTGGTAGGTGTTGATTTCGACCGGTCGACCAACAGGTCCAACACATTTGCGGCCTGACCTTGCTCGGGATTCGTGAACCGCCGGAGCATTTTTTATTTAATATCAAACTGGATGGACCGGTTTGAGGAACTACTTTGCAATCAGCTGTTCCGTTACAGGGTGTGACTCCTCCGATTCGTGTTATTCCCCCCTTCCCCCCTTGCCGCCAACACACACGCCTGAATAAGTCAAGTCAAGTCAAGTCAACAGTATTTATAGAGCACTTTCAAACAGCCATCGCTGCATACAAAGTGCTGTACATGGAGCAATTTAACATGCACAATAAACAGTAAGACAAATCGGTAATAAAGGCGGTAGAAAGCACCAAACAGTAAAACCAAGAACAAATCTAAGTCATGCTGAGTCGAATGCCAAAGAATACAAGTGAGTTTTGAGGAGGGTTTTGAAGATGGGCAGCGAGGAGGCTTGCCGAATGTTTAGTGGGAGGTCATTCCAGAGAGAGGGACCAGCAACAGAAAAGGCTCGATCCCCTCTGAGCCTCAGTTTAGTTCTTGGTACTTCTAATAAAGTCTGGTCCACAGACCTGAGGCGCCGGGCAGGTGTGTAGGGGCGGATGAGCTCGGAGAGGTAAGGTGGCGCGAGATTATTCAGAGATTTGAAAACAAATAAGAGGATCTTGAAAATAACTCTAAAATGAATGGGGAGCCAGTGAAGGGATGCCAGAGTAGGAGTTATGTGCTCCCTCTTACGAGTACCAGTCAAGAGGCGAGCGGCGGCATTCTGGACCAGCTGAAGGCGCTTAATGGAGGACTGGCTGACTCCAAAGTAAAGGGCATTGCAGTAATCGAGCCGGGATGTGACAAAGGCATGAATTACCATCTCAAAGTGTTCATGTGAGAGGAGAGGTTTAATAAGGGAACGTTCAAGTCTACGATGGCCGACTGGTGTTTTCGGAGCAGGCCGCGGGAGGTTTCTTAGGGTGCCGCTTTTTGTCTCGACAGCCGTGTCTAATCTGGACGAGGAGAGCAAGTGGACGGTCCACTACACGGCGCCGTGGCACCAACAGGAGAACGTCTTCCTGCCGGGCAGCAGGCCGCCCTGCGTGGAGGACCTCCACCGCCAGGCCAAAGTCAACCTGAAGAGCGCCCTGCGAGGTAACGGCGGGCGAGTCCGCAATTTCTCACCGGATAGCTGCTCAAGCGGAACGAAACTTCGCGATGGTTACGTTTCACGTCAGGCTTCAACTATTTGACATATTCCGATGAACGATTCGTCTCAAATTAAATGGTAATCCGTCAATTATTAATCGTACTTTCGTAACTTTATATCATTGCCCCTACGCTCAATATTTTTCTCAAACTTCTACGAAACACTTTCATAAGGTTGTTCGGGTTTTTTTCCCCCCTCAACATTGCTTCTTTTCCTTCCAAAATCTGTTTGGTAACTTTATGACTTTTGTTTTCATTTTCAAACATTTGTTAAACAGTACTACTTTTTTTCTTAATTCTAGTCGTTCTTAAAACTCATTCAGTACCACCCAGTTCTAGACCAAGTCTGAAAGGACGTTTAAAAACGTCTTTGGGATTGAATGAGTTAATTCTTGGATATTACATCTTTATTCTTCTAATTTACAATTTTGTCGTTATAGATTACGCTTTTTTTTTTTCTTTGAAAGAAGACAACTTTGTTCTTTTCATTTCCCGCCCCAAATATTTCTTTGTTGTAAAATTGCAACTTTATTCTAAAGTTTATTTTTGGCACCATGCATTTTTTCTTTCTCGCATCCAAAGTATCAGTCAATGATTTCATTTTAAATCACAGATGTTATATCTCTGATATTTTATGTCTTTTTCAAATATTACAACTTTATTTATGTGACACTGTCACTTTTTTGCTGTAATTTTACTGAAGGATTTTTTTTGCATCCCATTATTTTTTTTAAATTAATTAAATCATCGGAATATGTCAAATTTTATTTTTTTTACAAATTGACCGGTTACTAGATCATTTAACATATTTTAATGATTTAATGATTTTTAATGCACATTGAATGCAGTCGATGTGAGCCGTTGCCGCGACTCGTGATTTACTGTAACAACCACGTGAACCAAAACATACACACACTCTCAGACACTTATCAGTCCGCTGGCATGTTGATAGACAGCAGCGTGGCAAAAAATGCGCCGTTTGTATTGTGCGCCGTGTTGGGCGTCCAACACAAACGTGTGAGATCCTTTCTACTCGAATCAGACGCTGAAGCTTCCCAGCCCACATCGTCAACGGCGCAGTCGTACAAACACTCGAGTGGCCTTGTGAAAGCAGTAGATAAAAGGACGAGATGGAAGCTGACGCTTACGGTGACACAAACACACACACACACACACACAATATTGACGCGTACGTGAAGGCCACCTGGGATTTGGGATAAAGTGAGACGCCCCCACCACCACCACCGCTGAGCGGCAGGGGTCCTCGTTGAAAGGCAACAGGTGTCACGTGACAGCACCTGGGATGTGCGTTTGGGTGTGTCTAAAAGCAGACTGCCAGGAAGTCCAGAGTGGAGCACACACACACCCTTGTTTAGAGAGACCTTTTACAAATATGACACCACAACTTCAAATGACCTGAACGCGTGAAGCCGCAACAGCTGTTGCGCAATAACACGGCTCATATTGACGACGGCGGTGAGCGTTGCGCAACTTGCTGACCTCGTTGGTGCGCTCCCTATCGCCTGCGGGGGAGATGACGAGTTATTGATTGATCTGCTTTAGGGCACCATTAAAGCATGGATGCGTGACAATTGCTTTTAATGCGGCAGTATCGGGTGAGGTCACACCTGTGCCCTCGCATTACGGAATACCAGTGAAGTGGCCTGGTGGACTTTGTCGGAATCCATTTTAAGGCCAGTTATTCACATTATATCAAATGTGGAGCAATGATATCTTTTTCAGGTGGATTAGAAACGTTGGCCCGCCGATCACACGGCCTACAGTAGCGTACAGCTGCTTGAGTGAAACCTTAATCAATGGAAAAAGTCACTTGCTACTCTGTGACCGTCATTTCTGCCTAGCAACGGGCAACTAAGAGCTCATTGAAATCATCACGCGTCGCCACGCTCCTTTCGCCCACGTGAACCCCTTGAATTAGTCACGCGCATTTACGGTTTATGCCACGAGGCCTTTTTCATTGAGGGAGTCGTGTAGTTGAAGGTACAGTATGTTGACGAGCCAGACAAAAGAAAAAAAGCCTCTGAGGAAATGAGGAGGACAGAGCGAGCCAGACCGTCCGTCTGACAGGCACATCGACTGTCTGCTCCAATTTCACACACACGCACAGGCCATCCGCTCCCAGCAGGTGGTGATAAGAGGAGGTGTGAGCATCCGCCAGGGACTTCGTGCACACGATTAAAACACATCTATCGAAAGAAATGATTTTTATCTCATGACGTTTTTTTGAAATGGAAAATATATATTTTTTTACATGTGGAAAAATTAGTAGGCTTAATGTATTCAAGTTATTTATCCAGCCACACAAATGTACTGTTGTATTTGAATGGAAACGCTTCAAGGCTAAAAACGTGTGACTTGAGCATGAAGTGAAATGTTTGCGCTTTCTTCCTTGTGCGTGTCGTGCAGAATGTGACAAGTTGAGGAAAGATGGCTTCCGCAGCTCGCAGTACTACTCGCAGGGGCCCACTTTCTCCGACACGCCGCAGTCGGGCAGCAGCCTGCACGAGGACGACGACGACGACGACGAAAAGAAGGTGAATGTCCATGTCAAAGTCTGTTTGGATGTCCTCCCGTGCTGATTCGGTTCAACGGAGATGCCGGAAAACAGTGCTTGCCTGCCCTCTAGTGGCTGCCGCTGGAACATCCACCTTTGGCTGCTCGCTCGGGTTCATGCAGCACAACTCTTCAGTCATTTGAAGCATGTCTGTTTTTGTAATGTGGGTGGAAGCTCGGGTAGAATGAGATTGAAACCCAGAATTTCTGAACAGTGAGGCAGTCGTGCTAACCACTTGGTCTCAGTCTGCCGCCCGCAGCCGAGTGTGTCAATTGATCTTTGGTTTTGTGGACTCGTGTTCCCGCTGACTGTGTGCGTGTCGGCAGAATCAGAAATGATTTTACATCGTGTGGAGACGACTTTTTAGAATATCAACATCCTCAAATGCGAGTGAGTTCATCTTCCCCAGTTCATGTATTCGTTTGCCATCTTTGACCGCCAGTCGCTGGCGTCGTCGGCAGAGGACGAACAGTCGCAGCTATCCGCGAGGCCGCAGACGCCCAGCGACAAGGCCGACCTCTCGGAGGTCGATTCGACCAAAGCCCCCACGCTGCCCACCCCGGAAGAGAGGATGAGGCAGACGGCGCAGGCCGTGCCCACCGACATCGTCGCCATCAACGTCACAGGTATGCCGGGACTTGGGGCGGGGTGGGGGGGCAAAGATTGGAGTATGTGTGTGTGTGTGTGTGTGTGTGTGGTTACAAGCTGTTCGGAAATTTGCCTTGGATTTTTGGTCGTGCGCTGGTCAATACATGGACAATAGTATTGAGACACAGCACTTTAATCCCCCCCCCCCCCCAAAAAAAAAGGTCCAAAAAATATGATAAAGACTGACATAAGATGTAAAATAAAATGCCAAGTGATAATGTAAAGAAATCAAAAAATCAAAAAACTTCTGAGAAAATTAAATAATTTAATTATGATGCAGACAAAATATATGAAATATGATAATAATAATAAATTCAATACAAAATAATATTCAGAAATATGAAATAATCCTATTACAAGTATTTGCAAAAAAAGTAGTAGAAATACTAAGACGATAATAAACTACGCAATACTGACAAATAGTACTGCTCAATTTATTACAAATTATAAATACAAATACAAATTATTACAAAATTTTCTGATCAGCGATACAAATAAACTTATCTAGATGATTTTTTTCCCCCTAATCTGCCCTAGTTCTCTTCTCAAGCACATTTGGTTTTTATGATGAGAATATAATAATACTTTCATATGTCATATATTTTGTAACATTTATGAACGCGGGGTCCGGTTCGACTACAGGTGGATTTTTTTTATTTAACGAAACGTCATCGCTATCAATTTTGGTGGTAAAATCCATATTGCGCAAGCTTTTGCAGGTCAAACTTGGAAACAAAAAAATGAAAATATCTCAAAACTCTGATGTGCAAGGAAAAAGTAAAGACATTTTTGAAATCAGTGTCAAAAATATGTTTAGGGGCACAAAGCCGGAGAAATACTGTATATACAATCAATCTAATACTAAAAAAAAATAAAAAATACTAAATGCTAAAATAATATGAGCATTGCTTCAAAAAAATGTCCCCCAAAATACTAACAACCCCCCTTTTATAACAAACCATTTAGCCCCGTGAGTGTCTTTCCCGTTGCATGCTTTCTTACGTTGACTGTTCATTGGTTGTTTGTTTTGTGGCCCACACAAAAAGCAAGCATCTTCCCCTGCTCCTCTTGTGGCATGTTCAAATCACCTTCACAATTTGCCTTGTTTGTGCCACAAGAGAAGCAAGAAAATGCCTTATTTTTTATTTTTTTTTTGTATGTGTGCCAGTCACTCACTCACTCACTCACGCACGTTTACTTGAAGATAAACACACTTTTGTCCCCTTGCATGTGCCTCCCCAACTTACCATTTGCCACTTGTCTTGTCTTGCCTGTGTGTGCGTGCGTTTCCGGCCCGGCCTCCTCCCGCCTACCTCCCAGGCGCCGTGTTTGACCGGCAGGCGAGTGTCCGGCGCTCCCTGGTTAGCACCGACACGGTGTCCCGCCGGCCCAAGAAGGTCAAACGCAGAAAGACCATATCGGGGCTGCCCGACAACGTCGACCTGGAGCTAGGTACGCTTCACTGTGTGAATGCTGCCCTCTGCTGTATGCAGCCATAAACTACACCCCACCCCCCTCATTCTTGCAAACGCCCCCCTTCCCCTCAAAAAAAAAAAGTGTTGGATTAAGCCCTGGTGCTTTCTCACTGTTTATTTAAGGCCAGTGTCCTCTTTTTTTTCCGCAGCCAATCCCTTTTTCTGCTGCTTTATACTAATTTGCTCTACTTTTACTTCTTTGGAAATTTCTTCCAAGTAAACTCGGCAAGTTAAGGCTGATAACAGCTTGTGTGCAGCAATGCTTGACTAGTTTTACCCAGTAGACGTTTCGATAGGCGCAATTGATTTTCTTACTTAGGTAGCTGCTATGGGACATGTCTAGGGCGGCGCGGCGGTCGACAGGTTAGCACGTTGGCCTCACAGTGAAGAGGTGCAGGGTTCGATTCCGGCTCTGGTCTTCCTGTGTGGAGTTTGCATGTTCTCATGTGTCCCCCGCCTACTGCCCGAAGACAGCTGGGATAGGCTCCAGCACCCCCCGCGACCCTTGTGAGAATAAAGCGGATTAGAAAACGGAGTTTTACTTTTTATTTCGTTGTCATTTTATTTCATTTTCACTCTGGTTTTTTATTGGATTTCAGTAAACAAGTAGTTTTTTTTCTTTCTTTCAAGTTTCGTATTACTGTTTATATTACACATTTTCTTTTCTCTCATTAAGATGTCACATGTATGCATTGGACCGCATCATCAATATTTCGAGGATGTCTCATGGGACACACTGGAGTCATATTTGTATTTGTGCAGTTTTATTTCCTCAAGTAATCCTCCCAATAAAGATTTTGTCGGCTCCCCCCGTGCCCCTAAAGTGCAGCTGAATGCCGCATGCTTAATGATTATTTATGCCCTCCCCCACCCCCACCCGCGTGTGCAGCCGTAGCGCTAAAGGGGAAAGAAGGGGGAAAGTCATCCCTCTTTGCGATAGCATCCTGCTGTCTGACAGATACACGAGTCTTGTTAGCCTCTGAATGCCGCCGGTAATTGACCCTTTGGTGCATCCCCCCCCCCCCCCGCCCCTCCCTTCCTCCCTGCTGCAGTTTAATGTAATACTGCAGCGATGTCCGGAGCATCACTTTGATTGAGCCGGCGGTACGCTTCATGCGTGTCGTGGAAGTCCAGCACCCTGCACCCCCCACTCACCATCCCCTCCACCCATTGACTGAAAATTGTTGTATTCCTCGCGTGTCAGTTGTACAGCTTTGCATGTTGTGCTCCATGCATGACCGCTCAAGTGGCGCGTACGCATGTACATGTCGATGCATGCTGATGGCCCGGAAACCAAAGGGACTGTTTGTTGACTAATGGGTGAAGGCTAAACTTATTAAGGAGTCTCCTCTCATATCCTTGCCTGCTTAACGAGCAAAACCAGAAGTCATTAACACATGAGAATTGGCAGTAAATCGGATTAATTCGCTACAGGGCAGTGGAAGTTGTTTTTCGTCGTTTTGCTTTATTAACTCATTCAATACCAGCCAATTCTGAACCAACTCTGAAAAGACGTTTAAAAACGTCTTTGGGAGTGAATGAGTTAAAAAAAAAAAAAAAAGAACTGACGATATCTGGAGAAAAGTGTATTTTGAATGTGATCTCTCTATCCTGGATTCACATCTTTTGGTGGCGGGTCTGAAATGTATCTCGCAACTAAGGGAGATGCTCTGTATTCAGGACTTTTCATCAAGACAATTTTTAAAAAATATTTTCTTCTCCCGACAGCTGCGAAAGGACACGGCGGAGAGCTACGACCGCATTCCATGTTCATCCCGGGACAGTACTCCACACTGGGCCGGGTGGGGAGTGTCAACTCGGCGCTCCGGCGCTCCCACACCCGAGATTCCAGCTGCCAGACCGAGGAAGTGAAAGTCGTCCCGCCGTCCATGAGGAGAATCCGCGCTCAGAGAGGACAGGGAATCGCAGCCCAGATGGCCGGCATTTCCACTTCCTCCTCCACCGGCAGCATATCCGCCTGCAGCAGCGACAGCTCTGGCATCCCGATGCTGCCCCGCCAGCGGAACGGCGACCGGTCACGATTCAACAGCCTCCCCCGCCAAGGCGCCAGGGTGTCCCTCAGCGCAGACCCCATCTACAGCAGCACCCCCATCAAGGCGGAAGATCACGGCGCTCCGCACGGGCAGATCGGAAAGCTCCGGGTGGACGACACGGCGGTGCACATGAGGAACACCCCGAGGACGTCCGCCCTGCCCAGACCGAGGTCCCAGGAGGTGAGGCGGACGCAGTCCAGTGAGTCACCCAGGGGTCCGGCCTGCGTGGTGTCGCCGCACGCCGCCTATTCCACGTCGCTCATCCCCAACGCCACGCTGTCCAATTCGTCCGAAGTGGTTGCTCTCACCGCCTCGGGGCAGCATTCCCACTCGCAGGCCCGCGCCTACCCGACGGCTCGGCCTCTTAGCCTGGCCTCCCGCGCGGACCCCCTCGCCCCCGCCTTCACCCACAGCTCCACCTGTCCGGCGTTGGCCACTCACGCGTCACTCGAGGGGAGTCGCGTGGCAGGAGCGCTCGCCGGCGAGTCGGGGCGCTCGGACATCAGCGCGCACAGTCGCGGAACCTCGGCGACCGCGCCGGCGTCGCGGCAGACGGAGGATCGGTGGATCTACGACACGCCCGAAAACGCGCCGACCCCGCACCAGACGCTGACCTCCAGCTCCTCCGCTCCCATCAACCAACTGTTCGCCAGCCTGGAGGCGTCCTCCCGGACAACCACCGATTCCAGCTCGCTCTACTCTCAAGACAACGACGGCTATTACACCTCCATGCACCTGGACTCGGGTCTGCGCTCACGCGGCCACGGCAACGGGCCGACGGCCGGGCGGGCGACCCGACACAGCATGTACGAGTGCCGCGAGATGGCCGGTCAGGACGAGTACGGGAGCTTGTACCGAGATGGCTCGCTGTCTCGCAGCATTTCCCTGCGAAAGTCGACAAAGCCCCCGCCGCCCCCAACTCGCACGGACTCCCTAAGAAGGAAACCCGATCCCAAGAAGCCCCTCGGAGGCACGACGCGGTCCGACAACGGCACACTCAACGAGAGTCTGATCGCCACCCTGCAGCAGAGTCTCCAGCTGGGGCTGAGGTCCGGCAAAGGCGAGGGCGCCTCCCCGTCGTCGCCCTCGCACAGTCCCAGCAGCGACTACGACGACCCCTGGGTGCCGCGCCCGCGGAGTCAAAGCAGCGTTAGCGCCGGCAGCTCGGCGCCGTCGCTCGGCGCCAACGGCATGTCCAACGCCTACTCGCTTTGCCACGTGACCCCCACCCACAGCGATACCAGCAGCTTACGATCCGACTGCGCCGACTTTTGGGGTTACTACTTGGAGTACCCCCGCAACCACGGCGACCAGAGCGCGCAGACCCCGGCGGCTCTGACCACCGACGGCACGTCGACCGGATCCCAGCCGGGGGAGGAGGAGAACGGAAGCGACGGGCGCGGTCTCGAGAGCCCGGCGACTCCGGTTCAGGAGGAAAGGGTGGCGGCGAAAACCAAAACGTCCTCCCCAGAACGAGTGCACAGACTGACTTCACCTTCCAGCGGCTACTCCAGCCGGTCCAACACCCCCACTGCCGGAACGCCGGTCCCCTCTGGCGTCAGGTCCATGTCCCCCTCGGGCAGCCGCCCCAGGCCCAAAGTCCCCGAGAGAAAATCCTCTCTGCTCTCCTCAATGTCCATGTCGTCTTCCTCCACCTCCCTCTCCTCCAATACCTCAGACTCTCTCAAGAGCTCCGGGCCTCCCGCCCCTCCGCCCCTACCTCTGACCTCCTGCTCAGCTCCAACCACCCCCTTCAGCCCACCGCCACCATTTCCTCCCTCCCCGCCACCCGACGTGAACGCAGATTGCCTGCCGCAAACACGGAGCCCGCCGCCGGGTTGCTCCACGTCCTCGGATTTTCCACCACCACCCTCGCCGGAAACGCTGTTCCGCCCCAACGCGTCCCTCAACGGGAGCTTTAGTCCTCCGCAGCCACCTCCGCCTCCCGTGTACCTCGCGCTGCCTCGGCAACCTCCTCCGCCGCCCGCTTCCGCCTCGTCTCCCGTCAACAGTCCCGCAAAGTCGCCCGTGCTCCTCATCACGCCGTTTGCCCTGCAGAGCGTTCACCTGCGCTCGGTGCGACGGAAAGAGAAGGAGACCGAGAGCTACCGGGACTCGGAGGGGTCGGTGTCGAAGCTCCCGGAGGAGCTGTTTTTGGAGTGCGGGATTGAACGTGAGACGCCCGACGGTCCCGTCGTCAGCGGGAAACCCGAGGAGCAGAGCTGCGACCGAATCGGAGAAGGGCAGAAAGCGGTGCCGAGCGACCGCTGCTCCCCCGTCAAACAGAAGCCCCCCATCATTGCCAAGAAACCCAAATTCTGTTTTGTCCTGCCGCTGAGCTGCCGGCCGGCGCAGGAAGTGATCCCGTCTCCGTGCGAAGACACGGACGGAGCGTCGCAATCACACCACCGCAAGCAAGAGACAACAGAGGCGGAGACGCGAGAGCGGGAGGAACAAAGTTCCACGACGTCCGCAGAAATCCGGGATGACTGTCTTATCTCCAGCAACTTGGACCGGGAACCCTTCCGGAACGCCCGCACCGACGAGGACGAGGACGGCACGAGCAGTCCGGTGGACTCCGTCAGCTCCAAGGAGGACGACGCAGGTTTGTCTTTTCACGCGATTGCCCTTTTAGCTCAACGACTACGAAACGCCGATGGCAGGAGACTCATTAGTTTAAGCCTGTTTATGGTTAGCGTGAATGGGGGGGGGGGTGAAATTCATTGGCCTTGCCAAAGCAAAGTAAGGCCCGCTTCAAGCCGGCAGCTTCTGAGGTTTAAGAAGTGGAGCGGGGGACGCCGCTTATCAGCACCGCGGCAGCGTTCTTCATCCTCTTCTGAGCTTTTTCACCCCCGCATTGGCTTTCCCCTTTCGGCAATGTTCACGTCGTGGACTCCGGGGGACCTCAAATCAGCTAAGATAGGATCATCCCTCGTCCCAAATCAATTTTCCGCGTCGGCCTCATTCCTCACCGCGTTCCCTTACAACATCCAGACCGAGAGCGGGCACCCTTTCCCCATCGCAGTTGAAAGTTAAAAGCATGAAGCACAGCTATTTTGAACTTTGACCTCAACAATGAGGGAAGTGTTGACAATGGTCCAAAATAAGTACCCTTGCAAGACCAAAGTCGTGTTCGTATCTGATTATCCATCACAGATGATGACTGCGTGTTTTGCTGTCATTATCAAACCGGACCACCAGGACGGACGTTGGTAATCTTGACGCTCCAGTCCTTTTCCCGCTCATTTTATGTCCTGCTTCCTATCTCTCTTTTAAACCCCCCACGATTGGGTTTAGCATCCTAGTGAAAAAGGCTTTTCATGGCGCTAGGGAAAGGGGGAGGGGCTCCCTGGCATCACCGGGAGGGAGGGGGATTAAGCGGACGCGAGCGTGTAAAGCGCTGGCAGCCGGCGGCTCGGGCACATCGGGACGACGGAGCGGCTTGTGATCGGACGGGGGGGGGGAAGGATGTAACTCGGCATGCGTGTTTGCGCCCGGCAGGCGACGTGTTTGACTCCAACACGGACGAGAGGTCGCCATCGCCGTCGCTCAACAGGACCCCAGAGACGGGGAGCATGGTCACTCCCACGCGGACCACCGAGGACCTCTTTGCCGTCATCCACAGGTACGAGCGGGGAAAGCGACACTCGTTGCGGGGAAGGTCACTGTCGGAGTCGTGTTTTGCTGTGTCAGTTTGTGCCCATCTTTTTCGGTGGTAAACGTTCTTCGCAAAGGATAAAGAATATATGCTTGTGTTGTTGGATACAGTATGTGCAATTGTCTTTGTTTTATGTTGATTTTGATGGTAAACTCTTAACTGGGGGTGGCATTAAACCACCACTCTTCACCAAACTCTTCATCAATTATTGACCCAGCCATTTTATCAAACCAACAAAAACAACTTGGTTCCGTTTACAAGTTTGTTTTTTTTAATATGCGCAGCATATAAATAAACAAAATGTGACAAACAATAAAAATGGCAAATGCAGATATCAAATAGAAGAAGCAAACCTATTTGTTTTGCAAATATTTTCGTTTTGACCATGTCGTGCAAACGTGTCTTGTTGCTTCCCTTACCTCAAATTGGCACGAGTAATTCTTCATCCACGCGGTGGTGTGAGTTTGCTGGCACGACCTCCGGATTAGCGACCCACCCGGGACCCACTGACATTAATCAGGCTGATTGGCCCCGAGCGCTTAATCTCTTGTTTGCCGCTCGTCGCCAGGGCCGAATGCTGCTGCGTGCCGGCCAGAGTGATTGCCGTGTAATCTTTTTGGGTGAAAAAGACGCTAGAGCGGCAAACCTCCATCGAGGCCGCGCAGGAACAAAAATAGCCCAATAGCCGCGTAGCTTAGCGGCTAACGTATCCCTCTGTTGGTTTGTACGTTTTAATATGAAACGTGTTACATTTCGCTCAGCTCCGAAAGGACGTGTGTCTCCGTCCTCCCAATGGGCTCACCACCTGTGGGAGGAGCCAAAGAGCTCGGGTGCAAAGAGAGCTGGGTGGCGGCCAAAGGCGGGTTGCTTGGTGGTCCCGTCCCTGGCTAGCGAAGGTGGACTTCCTAACTCTCGAACGGGGGTTGCAAGGCGGAGAAGGTCCGGTGAGGGGGCCCGAGTCCTGCCTGTTGTTTAAAGACACACACAAAATCACTTACATCTCCGCCAGTGACCTTCGTTTTACCGAATGCGTTAACGTGAAACTTGTTAAAATGTCTCAAAAAAGGACAAACTTGAAGTCCGCTGTGTTGGCTCTCCACAGGTCCAAGCGAAAGGTCCTGGGTCGCAAAGAGTCTGAAGAGGACAAGCCCCGGTCGGGGAGCCACTCGCAGTCGCCCCCCGTGACACCCCCCTGCGCGACGGCGGCATCTCCGTCGTCTCGCCCGTCGGGCTCCATCCAGCGCCACCTGCGCAAGTCCTCCACCAGCAGCGACACCTTCAAGGCCCTTCTCCTGAAGAAGGGGAGCCGATCGGAGAGCAGCTTCCGCATGTCTGCCGCTGAAGTGCTGCGCTCCACGGACCCCCGCTCGCAGCGCACGCGCTCCGAGTCCGCCATCCCGGACTCCCCGCTGCCGTCGTCGTCCTCGCCCCCCCACAGCCCCCGCGCCTCGCCGGGCCGAGGAAAACGGGCAGCGGAGGAGTGGAGCCGCTACGAGGCGCTCGCCCTGTCGCCGCCCGCGTCCTCCGCCTTTAAGTACGGGCGCTCGCGTACGCCCCCTTCGGCCGCCAGCAGTAAGTACAACGCCCGATGTCGGATCCTCAGCAGCCCCATGACCGTCATCTGCGAGCGAGACGGCGAGTACGCCGATGCCAACGGCACTTTATCAGACGACAGCGGGAGTTAGGGACTCTCGCCGCACTAGAACCAAACGTGGCCTGAGGTTTTTGGGGGCTTCATTTCGGTTATTCTGTTAATGTTTTGGGGGGGGGGGGGTTGTGTTGTTTACTTTATTCTGTTAAAATTAGGGTGTGTTTGGAAAGTCACTGCATACTTAGCAATAGACATCCTTCAGTCAAGTCCAGGGAACAATTCATAGTCATACACGTCGAGGTTTTTCTTGGTGCAGCAACTGTTCATGAACCGTTGCATGATCGTTTTGTTTTGAATATTGAATTTCATATTCGGACACACTGCGGCTTAAGTGAAGAGAAGGGGGGCGGGGGGGAACGTAACAAACGACTCACAGAAAACACAAGGAGCCCCAGTCAGGGGCAAATCACACAACCAGACTCCAGCTCCTGATGTCACGCATTAGGCCACGCCCCCTAAAGGCAAACATCAAGCACAAATCCTAAAGTATGTACAGAAATGACACTTTTTTGGGGGGTGTTTGATAGATATACGGTGCTATTTTCTTTGTTGAAAACATGACACAGATGAAAAGTCCCGAGTCAAGGTTCCACTGCGATTACTCCCTCTAATGCTCTCGCTTGCGACAAAGGAAAGCCAGTCGCCGATGCACTTTTCAGCCCTTCATAAAAGGTCAGCAAATCACTCGCCACCCCACCAAGCCCCGCTTCTTAAAGGCACATGCACGTACACAGACACCACACATTTGTTACATTTTAGTAACAAGTACATTTTATGCTTGTACTTATTTTTCTATTTTTGTTCAAACTTGTTTACAAAGATGATAGAAAGGGGTCAAACTCTATTTTTTAAAATATATTGTTGCGCTATCTTGCAGAGGGTCTGGAACTGACAGTGTCCCTGCCCTGTATTCTATTTTGAAATTTGTCTGTCGGGTAAGAAAGTTGACAGTGACTTTCCAAACGCGCTGTCCACTCAGTCGTCTCCGTTCCAGTAGGCTCATAAATCTGTTCAATTGTAGATTTTGCACTGTGCATAGTTTTCCTGTTGTCTTCGTTTGCCGTGCGTTTGTTGAAAATAATGTTCTATTCAAAACAAGCTCATTGATGTTTTCCAACCTGAACTTCTCGTGGTCAACGTGGTTACCAAAGAGCCAAACAACAAACTTCTCTCAGACGGCCACATGAATTGTCGTTGACCCTTTCAGAGCTTGTCCTGATACTTTTATATTGTTGAGTATGTAAATAAATAGAAAACGAATGTTTTAAGTCACATCTAGGTTGTTTTTTTTTATTACTTTGTTTCGTTTGCTTCATAAAGTGTCCTAAATCATAACTTCAATAAGATACATATTTACATTAGTTTAAAAAATATGGTAATTATTTATATTTCAAATTGAAATAAATTATTACAGATAAAAGAAATCTTGATCTTTATTAATCTTGCTATGATTATTTACAAGTCACTTAAGGCGATCGGATACAACTGCCGATGTTCACGCTGTCACGGTAACAAAATCCCATCGGCCTTCTGGTGTGACGACTCCTGCTTCCTCTGACATTCCAAAAACACACGATAGCATCACTGCAGACAGTAAACTGCGCTAACTGACAAGTCAGCAGTAGCGCATTCTGCAATGTGTGATCATGAGTGGGCGGAATTTCTATGGATTCCCGCCAAAAGAACAACACCTGCCAGGACAGATGTGACTCAGCACACAACTGACACCACCAATGCCCTTGGCGCCTGAAAAACAATCATACATACACATACAGCAAACTAGATGTGATGTAGATGTCAAATAAAAATTCGCAACTTGGCCACCAGGGGGCAGTATTGTATATTCACGAAAAAATACACACACACACACGAGTGTTGTTTTTGGCAGCCATTTTCGATTTTAGATTAGATTTTAATTTTAGTTTTAGGCATTTTTGCCCAAAAAAACGATTCGTTTTCGTCACATTTTAGTCATTCCTATTCGTGATAGTTTTAGTCGACAAAAACTCAAAAAGGTTTCAGTTCAAAACACACACACAATTTTAGTCAATTTTATTGTAATGTTCACCGAGACATATTGACAATACATTTATAAAATACCAAAAAAACGTAAATCATCAGTTAATCAAGAGTTTTGTAATTGTTGATAATATTAGCTAAAATCGTCATTACACGTTCTGAAAAGCAACACCTCTAAGGTGTGATGTCTAAAAACGTCAGCAGGCTGCATTTAAAAAAAAATTATTATTTTTTCTTTGTTTTTAAATCTGCATAATTATATAGTATTATTATATGTATTTATTAAAAGTTTTGGCAAGTTTGGTGAGAACTCTGTTTGGACATTTATTCGATATCCAGCACCTAGTGAAGACTAAGGGCCCGCTGCTATCGATATTTGCTTAAATGCTCAAAAGGTTTTCTACAAACGAGAAGGCACTTCATCTGTTTAGCAATGCTGCCCTCTACAGGCCAAGAAAGTGAGCTGCAACCCATTCCTACTGCACTGTAACGCCAAATAAAAACTTCCGGGCACTGATCTGATTGAACATGTCTACTGGACTAACTCTGCGCTTGTTCGTTTTGCTTGAGAAGCCACACCTCGTTCCTGCGGTTGACTAACTTGAAAGGGCTGTCGTATCCTGCCACGTAGTATGGCCGCTCCGCAAAATGGATGCCGTCCCGCTGCAGGCTCTCCTGCAGCTTTAGCAGCTCGTCGCGCTCCAGCGTCTCGTTGGAAAAGCCGCCATAGCTTCTGACAGATGAGGCAAAATTACACACACGTTATACATAAAACGTACGGTAATACAGTAAATTTAGTAAAAAACAAAACAAAACAAAATACAACACTGTACCCTGTAAAGTGAATTTACAGATGTGTTTCATATACAGTACACAGTACGTTAGCTATAAACGTGCAAATAGAACCATGTCGTACTGAAATGTGGAAATAAGGCATTAAATAATTTTTCACATTTCAGTTTTTCTGATATTTTGGGTGTGAGGCTAAAACTTCACCATGTTACTCTGTTAGGAGGTGTCACTCCACCTCTACTGTATACAAGAACTAGAGCGCCTTCATGTCAGCTGTTGTCCAGTTGGCTAGCTAGCTATGCCTCCACCCTGAAAATACTTGAAACCTTAACTACTACGAAAACCTTTTGGATAGTTTGCTAGTGTGGCTACTTAGAGCGCCTTGTTGTTGACTGTGGGTGTGCGCATCACAGGGAGAAAAATGGAAGAAACGTCTGTACGTGCGTGTGTGGTGTTCCTCACCTGACGTAGGCGGTGAACTCGTCCCGGTTCTCCAGGAAGACGTCGGGGTCGCTGGGCTGCGGCGGTGCGTCACGGTGCTCCTCGGGGATGAAGAAGGACACAGTGAAGTGGGACTCACAGGCGGGGCCGGCGCCAGGGTCCACGCGGCACGTCACAGGGGCTGTCATCTCCACTTTGACCTCTGAAGGCACAAATAAAACACACACACATGCTAAATACTCTGTACATACCCCTCACTGAATTGATTTTTTTTTTACAAATCCAATTACAAAAATATATAACCATTATTGAGTTCCTGTGGGCACACTGATATTAAGGATTTTGGTGCTGCATTGAATGATTACTGACAGAAACACAACTGAGTTTTTACGTACAAGGATTCATTTGATTGCGTGGGATGTTTCGTCCGTACTTTGGTAGTTGTTGCCTTGAATGTAATTGAAGAGCCTGCGGAAGCCGACTCGCTTGCTTTCATCCGGACTCGTCCCGCTCAGGGTGATGCTCACCCACTTGGCCGCCTGATAGGTGCGCACCTCATAGTCCTTGGGCTGCACACACAAACACATTTGCAATGAATATATTCAAATAAATTAAGTTGTAATGTACGTTTCTTAAATGTGACGTCACACGTGTGTATCGATTACATATCATGAAAACAACCGCGTGCATCGATTACATATCATGAAAACAAAGTGTACCTGCAGTTCGGGCCCTGTAAACTTTGGGTACTGTAAACCGTAGGAGAAAAAAGCCTGTCCAACCGCTTTAAACATGGCTGCTGCTCAGAAAGGTTTCACGCCACTTCCAATAATTTAACAAGAGAAACCCCGAAAAACAGCACTGTCAACGCGTCGTAGTACGTCTCCGAGCGGGTGAAAAGTTTGTCTGCAGCCCGATGATAAGCGACGTCGTGTTTTATCGTTGCTCGCAGTGAACAAACTATTTCGACGCCGTAAAACTACATTTGAACTCAAGATGCGACTTGGGAGACTCTTGACTTGTTTTGCTTCCGGTCACGTGAACGAGCTACTATTGGTTTGAGCGACCAAATTTCAAAAGGGTGTAAATTATTTTTGTTGTATGTATATAACTTAGAATGTTTCTGTTTGTTAGAAAAAAACATTGATCAAGAAGAGGGTTACTGCTTTATTTAATATACCACAAATTAATGGAACACGCCTGTGCCGTCGCCGTGATTAACTTGCAAACTGCGATTGGCTGAGCGACCCAGCTTTCAAAACAGGAGCGTACGATTTATCGAACTCGATATTTGTTACTTCTTTTTTGAAAATAATTAATTCACATTTTCAATGCAAAATATATGAGAATTAAAACAACCAACTTTGTAAAATGTTATCCACGACCACTTGTGACAAGAGTACACAGTAGGTCATAAATGCATTTTATTTATTTACATACATCTCTAATTGGAAACATTTAAAAAATGGAAGGTGAACAAAAAAATGTCAAGACAGAGAGTCACATTGTTATTGTGTTGAAGAAAAGTTCCAAATGTTACAATGTCTCGACATGGGTGGGTCTTCAAAATGTCCGTGAACAGTCTCGGACGGGTTCTAAAAGGTTTGCGTACATTATGTCGTCGATTGTCACAACCTCAGTCTCACAGAAAACCCATGCATTATTATTATCTATTTAAAGCGTTTTTAAGCAATTCTTTGGCGAGATAAACAGAGTTGATCATTTTTTAAGTGTCTCTTTGACTTTTGTTGGAATTGTAAAGTTGAAATGAATTCTTAGCTGTTCAGTGGCTGTTTTGTCATATTAATTTGTTATCGTTGTTGATTTTACCAGGGAATAGATTCTCAGTAAGACACTGTCGAATGAATGTACTGTACAGTATTTGTTTGTTGTTACCTGTGGCCCTTTCAGATTAAAGTGATATTTCTAACCCACCTATTTTGTGATGCAGAAACCGATTGTGCTTGGGTTAATGAGCCAAGATTTTAACCAATTATCCCCTTTCAGGAACAGCGTTTAGTAGGGTGGACAGCTACTCACCTATTTGCTCTTATATTCATTCATCAACCACTACAATGGACCTTTATGTGTGTCACCATTCAGGCCACCATCTTTTATTTCTTTAACCATTTGACCTTTTCTAAGATAGTGAGGCTTATTTCTCCCAAGTGAAGTTACAATTTATGGTATTGTTTTAAATAGGTTATTTGAGACGATTTGACCTATCAGGAAAACAGACACCCACCGTGTAAAAATCACTTCCTGCACAAATGCGAGACTCCACTGGCTGAGCAAACCACCTTTCAAAATAAGGGCGAATCCTCCGACGTCAAGAAACCGGTTGTTCTTGTTCGTTTCACACTTAAAACCAGTCTTTCTAAAAACAGAATTGATTGATTGGCTTTATTTAACCTGCCACTTTTATTTCCTTTTTTTTTTTTTAAAGGAACATCACGCTCTTCAAGCGACGTGAGGGACGGTCATAAAAAAATGAACAACTTGATGAATGAACAAGAAAAAAAAGATCAAATAAATTCCTATGAGTCATCTTTACAGCGTTGCCTTTGTTGCTGTCAACTGTTTTCAAGACTATATAGTGTACCTGATTATTGTCAGCGCTGACGTGATGAGAAAAAAACGAAAAATAGACAAATCGGAGCATGACATCTTTGCGGTGGTTCTTCAGCTCTGTTATGTAAAAATTGACCAAATGTCACCACAATGAATACCAAACAGCTCCTGAAATTGTGTTGATGGGGAAAATTGGTGTTGGGAAACCTATGGCCCACAAAATAAAAAAAGTTCTTTGTTGAACCAGGTAACGAACGTAATAGAAAACAGTTTATTTACAATACCAACCTGGGAACAATTTCGGGTTGTCTTGCTCAAGGACCCTGACGGCAGATAGTTGGAATTCACTGGATGAGCCACTCTACTGACTGAGGGACAAGCCACCCTGTGTTCAAGCAAATGTTATCACAAGCTCAAAATATGTTGCCCTACAAGTGCTCCATAATCACACACAGCTCTTAGGTTGAGAAACTTGGAAGTCGATAAACTTGTACGGCTCACCCTTGTGGATGAAAGTTGTATCGTTTTTCATCATGCATTTAGTCTGGTCCTTGGAGGACTTTATACTAACGGAAATGGCTGCTTGAGAAAGTGAGACAGTATATTTGCAATACAGGTATTTAAAAAAAAAAAAAGCCCTAGAGTGTTTCCCAAATGTCCTGCCACCGAGCGACGGGTCACAGCTGGTGGTTGTGGTGAATGAATGCGAGCACGTCATCTTTGGACAGCTTGTCGTGGTCCACACGCGTCTGAGAGTCGTGCACGATGACGCCGTCCTCCCACGCCCAGAAAAGACGCTCGGTGTGGCACGTGCTGTCAACACACACAAGCCAGCTGCCAACAACCAAAAAAAAAAAACGATAGCGAGATAATAGTGGAGGTGGGCGGAACATACTGGAACGGGGATGCGGCATCGGCTGGTGTGTCATAGAAGGACTCCTTGGTGGCCTTGTTATAGAAGTACTTCCTGTTTGAGTTTTTACTGTAGGCCATCATCCATGGCTCTAAAAAGACAGTAGAAGATGGATTAACGGAGGTCTACACACAAATGAACCCCCCCCCCCACCCAATATGATGATTGGCTTTTTTTTTCTCAAGGTCCTTTTCGCGCGACGCGCACCGTTGGTGGTCTTGATGATGTAGAGCCCGGTGGGAAGGAAGTGTCGGTCATCTCGGCCGGTGTAAGACAGACGGGGGACTCCGCCGGAACTCTTAGTCACCTTCATTTCCAATCTGATAACATTAAAAATAAATAAATAAATAAATAAACATCGATCACGAACTATGCTTTGAGTTCAAAGATTGAACCTCAAAGATCTTCATAATAAAAGCGGCCGTACCGTAAAAAAATCTTCTCCATTTCCTCCAGCCTGTAAACTTCCTTCACCCTGTATGGAAACCGACAATCGATAGTCAACTCGAGCACCATGACAATTCGCATGCGCCAATCTTTTGTGTGTATTAAAGCAGAAAAATGGGACTTTACAATCCAAAACACTATTTCCCATAGGAAGTTATGAAAATCCAAATAATCCGTTCCAGACACGCCAAATGAGGTTCACAATACGGTTTTATGTGTCGCGAAAGGGTAACGCTATAGAAAGTGAATAGACGGGAATTTGAAGTTGCTAGTTGAGACAGAGGAACACAAGGCACCTGATGGGGTTCATGTCCGGCCTGCTGGGCTTGGCCACCGCCTTCACGAACTTCTCGGCCATCTCGATCCTGCGTGCAAAGTCCACAGTTCAGGACAAAAACGTATGAGGTTAATTGACGATGTGTCTCTCCATTGCTAACATATTATGTGGTGCAAGGGAAAATAGCATTTTGAAGGGAATAAGAAAAAGAGTGAAAAAGAAAAAAAAAGTTATCGGCCAAAAAAAAAAAAAGTAAATATTAGGAGATAAAACTATCTTTACGAAAAAAGGACAAAAAGTTACGATATGTTCCATTCATAAAATCAGAATATCACATGAAAATACCGCACGTAAAGTCTAGCGTTACGTCATCAGTGCAAACATTCAGAGGAGAAATAAATAAATAAACAACATTTCATTTTTATTCTTATTTTAAACCCAATTTTTTTTAAGGCTTTTTAGAATATTTTGTTCTCGGGTGCTTTTTTTAAATTTTAGACAAGCCTTTCTGTCCATCTTAAAAACATTTTTCTTTTTTTGGGGGTGGGGGGGGGGTGAGGGGGGGCTGGTTTACTGCGTCGACTGTTTAACAGTAACTGTCGGTTTTCATACGTCCGATTTTGAATTGACGGCACTTTGTATGCAGCTGCGGCTGCTTTTCAGGTACTCGAGTAATAAAGCTGAACCGAGTTCGGCAATGAGATGGACGAAATGCTTTTGCGTACCGCTTGTTGAAGTGCTGATCTCGGACATCGGTGCCATTCAGAATGAGCGCGTCCATCACGTGCACCGCGTTGATTCGCCGCTGCGCTTTGCCCTGCGAATGACGATGCGCGTTCACAACACGGCGCCGCAAGAGTTGTCGGCCAAGCGGTCGGTGGGGGGGGGGGGGGGGGGGGACGGCGCTCACCTCGCCCTTCAGCTCCTGCACGATTTCCACACTCAGCAGGGAGTCTCTCGGGAGCTCCAGCTTGAAGCTCTCCAGCTTCTGCCAGCGGAGCGGCATCTTTCCGTCCCACGTGTAAATCTGAGACTTCTGCGCGGGAGGGCAGGGAACACGGAGGCGGGTTTGTCTCCAATATTTCAATTTTCAGGTGGTAAAATGATCACATTTTCCCTTGTGCCATTGATTTTGAGTGCGTGCACACTCACGCCGAGCGTTAAAAGGAAGATCTGCTCCCTGCCTCCCACGATGCAACGGTGGTCCAGGACGTGACGCAGCTTATCAAGCGTGCCGGAGTTGAGCGGCGTGAGGTTGCTTTTGAACGACTCCACGTCAGGATTCTGGAGCACAAAAAGTTGCCGTTAAAACCCACGTCAAATAAGGAACGGAGAATTTTAGAATCGCACCTCAACTGACCTTGACCAGTTCGTAGAATTTGGACCACGGGTCCGAGGACGTCGGCGTGACCCTGGCCTTGTCGGGCACCTGGGAGCAGATGCAGAACACGTGAAGGCGCCGGGGGGGCTACGTGACAGGGACTTAAGAGCTCATGGCCGACTCACCCCCCACAGACTGAGACATTGCTTGCGTATGTCGGCTTGCCTGGACTCGGCGAGCGTCCTGCGGGCGCCGACACAATCAGTTGCACACACACACACACACACACACGAGCCAAACGGGAGCGCGCGTGATGTCCGTCGGTGCGCCCGAAGCTACTCACGAGTCTAAAACGAAGGCGTGGATCTTCGCCAGGGCTTTGATCTGGACGGCGCAGAGGCTGTGGAGACAAAATGCCGCCGTTGCAGTGGTGAGTCCAGTAAAAAAAAAAGTCAAATAAGTCGGCGGCAAAAAATAGCTTGACGCCAAATTTGCAGATCCAACTGATTTTTCAATTATGTTAATCAACATTTGCATTTTGGTACCAAGAAAGTTTCAATGGTGATGGTGCTGAATCTGAGGATGACATTGGTTGTTCTGAATTGGCTCAAATTTTTGAAAAAAATCACTCAAAACGTGCTAAGAATACAAAAGTTATGACATTGGTATTGTCTTTGTCCACACAGCGTTGTTTTCTTTTCATTTTTGATGCCATATTGTGAAAGACTGGCGAGCCTGATCGCAGAGAGCCTTCTTCAAGCCAAACAGGTTTCATGTGAAAACCGAAGCCAAACTTCAGAAAATGACGCCATCTCAGCAGTAAACAAATATCAAAACATGTGACGTCAAAGCACCAACACCAATTTTAGTAATGATCAAAGTACATTATTTATTAATCAATGAATTGTCCAAAATATTGATCTATCAAAAACTAGAGCCCATTCATGTTTGGACTCAATAGCTCAAAATGACCTAAAAACCATGAAAATATCTTTGGCACTCCAAAAACTTTTTTGTTTGTTTGTTCAGTTGGCCAACACTATTCGATGGAATAATCGATAGGATCATCGATTATAAAACGATTCAATAGTGACAGCCCGATATGTGATATGACCAAAAGTCACATGTTTGCCGCATTCATTTTTCAAAAATTGTTGGATAATAAAAAAATCTGTAATTGTAACTTGTACTCATATTTAGTAGGAATATGTTAACTCATTCACTCCCAAAGACGTTTTTAAACGTCTTTTCAGACTTGGTCTAGAATTGGCTGGTACTGAATGAGTTAATAGTCTTCTTTGCTTTGCTCTCGTTTATAAAAACCATCACATCGGATTCCAAATGAACAAATCCGAAGGAGGCCTTTGAGATCGCACCTCTCATTGCAGTTGACCATGAAGTGGAAGAAGTCGACGTCCTCTTTGATGACGCTGAGGGGAACCACGTCCGTCACGTCCATGTCGGTGTCCCGCAGCTGCTTGAGTTTCAGATTGACTCGGAACATGTACTCTCTGACGGCCTCCGAGCCTGGCTTTAAACCTCGGCACACCATGTACCTGCCAAGACATCGGCGCTAGCAACGTCAGAACAGCAAATATCAGGATAGGGGGGGGAAAAAGAAAAAATCCAGCAGCGCACCTCTCGGAGTTGGCGGGCCGACTGGTCACGGGTTTGAAGAGTGTGACGCGGTCGAAGCAGAGGTACAGGAGGTAGACCAAACCCACGCTGAAAGGAGTGAAGAGGTCAAAGGTCTTGCAGACAAAATGGCCGCCTGGAATAGAAAGCGAACAAATGTTTAATTCTAAAAAAATAAATAAAAAATAAGGAAAGCACTATCAAAAAATATGAAATGATGACAGGAAATAAATGGGTTTTTATGAAGTTACGTTTAGACTAAGTCATGTGTTGGATGTGTGTCTTGGAGGGGCGTGGCCAAGTGAGTGACATCAGGAGTGCCAACGGCAACTCTTTGCGGGCGTTCACATTTTGTGCGTCGGCCACATGTGAGACCACAAAGGCTTGTTCACGTCGGTGCAAGCTTGCCCATATTTGGAAGTAAAGGGCTTTTCACACTGGTTGGTTTATTGATGTTCACACTCTGAAATCACTCTGCCGGCCCCTCTCCTATTGGACGGGCCATTTTCAAGTTGGGCCTCTCATAAATCAAGGTATAACTTTAATCCTTATTATGGATGCAACTAACGATTATTTTAATGATTGATTCATCAGATTAAAAAAACAAATTTAATTCCCATGTCACTATTTCAAAATTGACAGTTGTAGAAATTTCAAAATGTCTCATTTCAATTATAAATTGACCAAAGAGGCAATAAAATTACAATTATTTACATTTTTTTTTGCAAATGATTTTTTTTCTTTTCCAAATATTTCTGATCTCATTTACAATTAATTACCGATAGTCAACGCTGCTAAAAAGCGAGTGAGTGAGTGACTCAACAACGGGGGCTGATCGGACCTGTCCTGAGTGTCGAGAGAGCGGCGAGGAACTGGCAGAGCAGCAGCTGTTTGGTCAGAATCTCCTGAAGGTTCTCCTGGCCTTCCACGGAGAAACCCTGGGGTCACAAAAACAAAATAATAAGCCAGTTTTTTTTTCTCCTTTCCCCATTGACAACGGAGACCAGAAAGAACAAATGACACATGGATTATTCACACTCTCATTCCCAAGGACGGACATTAATAAACTGGACACATTTTTTGGAAGATGGGAGGAAGTCCGAGTGTGACCGCAACTCTCACCCCGTCCGCCATGAGGAAGTGCAGCCCCCTCCCCTCGGTGCTATCCAGCACAAAATTCCGGAAGGCCGTCACATTCTCCGGCCGGGTGATGTCGCCATCGCCGTCCACGCCTCCTTCACCTGGGAAACATAAACACGTAGGGAAATCAACAGTGGAGCGGTCAGAATGATTTACTCTTTGCCTACTTCCCTGAGCCGACGGACACAGAAGGATTTTCCAAATCTTAAATTTATTTCTGAGGATGATAAATACATTATTATCACTCTCCCTTATATGAAAACTATTTTCACGCCGAGACTCAAAGGGTCATAACGCCACGACTATTGATGCTAATCGTGGACATGTCGATGGCCTGTTAGCAACCAACTAGCGGAGGCATTTCAAGTTCAGTTGACTGAAATGCACAACTTGTAATTCTTTGTTTTATGTTTAGTTTGACAGCAAACTTCCTCCGGGCATCAAACGGCTTTTGAGGAGAACTGTGACCAGATTTTTCGGATGAAAAGACACACTTAAAATCCTTGAATTTTCTCAAAAATAAACAGTGCGCCTCAGGTATTGATTCTGGTTCTGTTCTTTGACCGCAAATCAATTTTACGTGGTACATGACGCTGACAAAATGTTTTTGTATGTAGTAAATCCACATTTGTTCGCAACGACAGGGTGTCGGCTTTTCACCGTCTTTAATTCAAATTCCTTCCGATTTACTCCAACGTTCGCATCCTCATTCTTATCCGTATCTGATCTCTTGCAGTTGTACATCTTTTCGTCAAACCAGAACTAGAACCACTTCCTGCTTTTGTGTCTAAGAATCATGGGAAATATATTCCTCTTAGCGCAAGCCGTTTATATATTTGTGCTATGCAGGATAACTAAGGAATGAGTCCACTTGGGTGTGGAGCAGCTCAAGGTACCATAGTAAGGCTCAAACAGCTCGCTGGGCGCGGCGTAGAAGTCCTCCAATTTGAAGTCGCACGGCCCCTTCAGCGTCATGCCGAAGCCTTTGGCGTGCCAGCGTCTCCTCCACAGGATGTACTCGGAAAAGCCGCCGGGCCCGGCGCACACGTCGCCGAAGTACAAAAGCTCGTTGCCATTGTCATGGGTCAGAGGCTTCTACGCCAGACAGGAGGAAGTGACGTCAATGTGAAGTGAACAAACGCGGTCGCGATTCCGAGCGCGCACTCACCCCGTCTGAAGATTTTGGGTCGGTGAACATGCGGTCGAAGCAGTGGTCGATGTTGGCCATTTTCATCGCTGCTCTAAATACGGCGAACGTGACAATGTTAGCATGATGTCACCGGCACGCCACGCAAATCCCGCCCGGTCGCATTCAGCACCTGTTGAGGAAGATTCCTCCTCGGATGGTCTCGTAAGGGTTGGAACGAGTGCGCGCTCTCCTCATCTCCTCGCTGTCCAGGTCGTCAAACACCGTCTATAGCGCAGCAGCGATACCATTTTTCTGGTATTTTTACGAGATGCACTTGGATTGGATATACACTACATGGCTTGAGTCACGCAATTCAGAATTTTTTGTAAGAAGAAAAATAACACATCGAATGATATCATTTCGCTCGATCAATTCCGGGGGAACACCCAAAAAGTCGAAGCTACAACTGACATCTCACCTTGCACCTGAGGAGCGTGTGCAGGAGGTCTTCGGTGCAAAACTCAGTTTCGTCTTCAATCTTCAGTTTTCTCTGTGGAACAAAAAGTATGTCAAAAAACAAAAAAAGGAAAAATTTGGTGTAGATGGAGAATAATTTAAAAAAATATTTAAAATAGCACAGGTCAGTACTTACTGGCCCCACTGCCATCCAGTCCCTCAACTCATCTGCATCAGGAATTTCTGTGGTGCATTCTGGGAACCAGTCCACTTTCTCTGTAGCGCTGGGCTGGAAACACATACACAGACACACAAGAATGGAAATTCACCGATAAATGATCAGGAAAAAAAACATGTTTTTACATTGACTGACGAACATTCTTCAGTATAAAAATAAAAGTGTAAAGGAGGTTAACGAATGCAGAATACGTTTTAAAAAGTTCAACCACTCACGTTTTGAAAACACTTGAGACACATAATGCAGTCAAAAAATGTGCTGGCAAGCATTTCCATGTTAACTATTAGCCATTATGTTTTATGTAACATGCTAGCATCTTTTCATTGGCAAATTCCGGTTCTACGGGTATCACCACACGTTTCCTTTCATCTCCTTCTCTTTTACACGACAAACTTTGGGAGTGCTACCTCGGGTTCATCCCGCCAGTCGACATTGAGCTCCCCCTGGAAGCCCTGCAGCGTGAGGCCGAGACCACGCCTCCCTCGTTGGGTCGACGCCTCCACAATCTCCTTACGGCCCTGGCCGAACTTGCCCAGACCCTCGCCCTCGCGAAAGCCCATCTTGGCCTGCAAAAAAAACAAACAAAAAAAACTCTTGCATCATACTTATGGAGGCAGAGTTACATCAAATACATGTTCTGTCCATGTCTGGATTTATACACACTTTACCAGGTCCGATTGAAGCACTTTTTAAACAGTCCTTCAGTTTTCTCATGTATGTAACTTCGATCCTGATTTTTCTCATTAATGTGTAATTGTTTTAAATAACCTTTAATCAGATTAAGCGTTACTGTTGAAATTACTAAACTACTCTACAAATAAAGTTGAGCTGAGTTGAGTACAAGTGCATTTGAAAACAAAACATACGCATAAGACTTTAATATGCTTGATAAACACTAGTTTTCACTTAAAGTCTTCTTTTTGCATCTAGGGTTGTTGTGACATTTCCAATCACTAGATCCAATCGTCTTCAAAAATAATGCCCTCATAAAAGAGCATCATGACACATTCCACTTTCTTGATAATCTCATGTTGTATAAAGTGTCCTCAACGTTACCATGAGCTTCTGCGACACGCTGTTGTACATGGAGAATTTGGAGCCCTGCGGGGGCGAGTCTGCATCCTTGGCATGGACAGATATGGACGGCATGGAGAATCCCGCTCTGGGCTCTTCCTGATCGCTGAGCGACTCATTCTGGCTGGAGTCTGGAAAGGAGAGCTGATGTAAACGGCTAAGTCAATGACGAGGGCTTGGCCATACAGATGAATATTGCCTGCCTTGTCTCGACAATCTGGATTCTTCATCTGAGCTGCTATCATCACGGTGCCGCTTTGCGGCCAGAACGGGAACAGCGTCGACTTTTCTCTTCATCATGGCTGCTGTAGAACATGCAGCAAGGAGAAAGGCGTCTTGTTTTAGCTCAATAGAAACTCAATTTATGATCATACAATATAGCGACACAATTCACTCAACCAGACACCAATGGGTAATAATGCATCAGTTTACACAAAATTAATGTTATTAAACACTAACATAAAACGACTGGAAGTAATGGCAAGCAAGCAATACGCCTCCAGTATGTGTCAGTGTCATGTAAAATAAATCACCGTTTAAGACTGGAGCCAGATCCTGCGACGTTACAATTGCACACGCCACAAGCTAAGAACACGGGAGAATGTCATGCGTCTTGTTTGTATAGTTACGCGTGGACGTTCAAAAAGTAAACCACACTTCTGCGAGGCGCGTTTCGGCATTCACTGGAAAACGAAACTGCGTAACTTGAGTTGTTCACCGACATAGCAGCGACAGACGGCTAACTTTTACCGATTCAGGCATAAAGGCGTCACTTCCTCAGCGATAGAATGTCAACTCCATTCGGCCTTCAATATTCCCGTGTTTTAGGGAGGAACAATTACAGCGTTTTCGTGATAGTTAATTCAAAAATCGGTTGATATTTTACATGGAAATCCAAAGTGGCTTTATTTATTTATTTTCGACGGGGTCCTTATAATCTAGACAGGCGCGGGATGATGACGTTGAGGCACGTCATAGCTGCCTGCATTTTAAACCCCAAACGGATCCCAGCCATCTTTGTCCTGATTAATAGTCATACAATAACAAACTCGGCTTTATGAACATTTCCGCAACTTGTAAATATTTAAGAGAATTTTGTTCATGTCTCCTTTTACTTGGACAATATTTATTGGCGTTGTACATTTTAGGAAATTATGAAACGCTTTATTCGAGCACCCTCATTACAATGTGAAAGTTTAGGTTACGAACACTTGAAGAAAAAACGAAACCTGCATTTTCCTCACATTAAAAATAACAATCTAACACGTCTTGCTTGAATTTTTTCACGACACGTTGTCTTTGCCAAGCGATTAGCATAAGTGTGCTCTTGCATGTGTTCTGGATTGGACGACAGTAAGCCTTACTTGGCATCCAAATCGGGGAATCCTGAGGTCTCTTTCAAAACATCACACACTGCCGAAAAAAAGATGTGAACATTTTCTAAACCGTCATGCTGCTGCTCCTTCTATTGTGCATGTGTAGGTCACCTGGGGGAAATATAAGACTGAAATGAAGATGAGGATGGAGTTGGTTTTAGCACATCATGAAGCTGCAGCAATATCAGTAATTCTTTGCAGTGGATAAATAATACATGTTTGTGAGCATTGTTGCAATATCGTACATGTACTGCTAAAATACGTATTAAAATATCAGTTACTTCAAGGGTTACGACACAGTGACGCGGATGAAATTCGTTAGTCGGTCTATGCGATTTCCCATTAAGATAGCTGACTTGTGTGATTGTTTTAAAAATATGTATAATTCAGTTTTTTGTTTAATTTGACATCTAAGTGTATATGCTGAGTAGACACTTTCCCGTGCCACAGTGCGTTGCATTTCCTGGTCTATGGTTATCGCCACACTGTCGTCACCAGTATATATCGGTCCGCTATGTGAACGTCACCACTGCATTGATTGTGTAATTTTGTGGCTCCTTTAGGACCATCTCTCCCAGGTGCATTAAATCCAGCACATCTCCAGAGGTAGGCCTAATCCTCCTTTGACACCTTTGCACACACAAACGCTCCATCAGTGCCACGCATGTGAGCGGCTTATGCAATAGTGGCACCGCTTTATATATATACGGCCCGTCTGCTGGGCATGTGTTTGTCGGCGCAAATGTGAGACAAGGCGGCGAAGCGAGTGTGTCGTTTGGACACGGGGGGGACTCGCAACCCAAATCTGGAGACGGCCTAAGGGACAGGCATAGCAGGCCCCTTGGTGTCGCCAAGCCGAGTCTCAGGAGAGGGCTTGTGTGCCTGTTAAAAGCAAGAAAGGACCACAGCAAGCATGTTTTTCTTCCGCATCCCTCGACTGACCCCTGGATACATTCGATACCTCCAGGTGCGTATCCTTGAAGAGCTGGACGTGATCAGTCTTGAAGTGGAAATGTGTTTGAATTGAAATAGGCAGTCTCTTATAATCAGGAAGATAAACAGGAATGAATGTTAGGCTTTGGTAGTCATCTGGTTTACGGAGCCAAGTGGGGAGTTCAGAACTTTAATTATATTTGTTCAACTGATTTAATTAATCCTGTGCAAGAGAAACTCAAGGGAAATTTCTTAAATGTTAAGGGGGGAAAAAAAATCCAGATAAACAGAAATTTTAGGCCTTTGATGGTAGAGATCAAGGATGGGCAACTGGCCGCGCACACACCGAGTGGCCCCTTGATTAAAATAAACCAACAAACATTGATAAACATTCAAAAAACAGAGTGCAAAATGGCTAAATTCAACATATAAAAAAGTGTGACAAAAAGGTGGTAGGGTAGGACTGCAAATGTGCAACACCGCAGGTGTTGAACTGTGACTATGCAGGGTGAACTGTAGTTTTAAGTTGTAATATTATCAGTCACCAGTAGATGGCACAGATGGCAGTTGTGGTTACACTGAATCTTATCTTGCTCTACATGAGTAGGCAAAATAGTTTTGAGTGAATGTGGAATGATGTGCAGGACAAACAGATTTTTGTGAGAAAAAAATGTTCTTGCATTTCATGTTGGTTTCTTGCTGAGCAGTTTTGTGTCAAAAATTCACAGGATGTGGTTATTTTGTCGTTTCCTCCAAACCCTTTGATATTGGGTTCAGGTAGTGGATCTTTTATACACGCACCGAATAAAAAAGTATGATCAAAATTGAAATATCTTGAGAGTACATATTTTGCCCATGTGTAAAATTTTTGTCATACCTCTGATTAGGAAGTACGTGGTACGAGATCATGTAGTACGAGATGTGAGTGGTACGATGGCCACCTCTGTATCACTGATGGAAAATTGTGTCCAGCCCAGCTATAGTGCTTCACGTGACCCACCTGCTCTCTCTTTCAGACCCAGGCGGCCCAGACTGTCCTGCAGAGCCGGGATGGTCCCGCGATGCCCCGCCTGGCGTTCCTGCTGGGATTCATGGGGGTGGGCGTGTCCGGATACAGCTCCCGCCAACTGACGCTGCACTGCAAGCCCGCCAGTCGTCTCTTCAGATAAACATGATGGACGGACAACCTCGGCATACACACAATGGAACGCGAGCGTTAACGACAGCACCGGCACCAGGTTTTGCTGGGTTTGTAGTCTGTGAAAAATTATTGGAGGCACAATAAAAACTTAACTAGCTAGCAGGCACATTATCATAAACTAAAACGGTCACTTGTCGCTAGGCAGAATATGTGCGAAGCCCCAAAGCCCAGTTTTAAATATTGTTAGAGACAAAACCCGAAAGCAAAACTGCCTCTGCTTTAGGATCTTCTGCAACAGTTCAAACGATTTCAACCTGACGCGAATATCACGTTTCATTTTAGAATCGAATGAAAACGCAAAACCACTGTGACACCCGCCGGGGCACTGCCCAGATTGCCCCTAATGCAAATTTGACCGTTGTGAATTATGTCTGCTTTCATGACAAAATCTAATCGTTGTGTTTGTTGTAGTTACGAGCAGAATTTGTGCAAAAACAAAACAAGAAAAAAATCACTCAACCTATCTTACTGCTTACTTTGCACTTGTGTGTGTTTGTGCACACAAACCTGCACATGACGTTGCACATATCACTTTGGTTTGCTGGAAGAAATTAGTAGAAGGCCGACTGCTATTAGCTTGAGTCGGACAGGGTGACTAAGCGAAAATTCACCCGGATGCCACCCAGCGTGCACGCCAACAAGATGAGTAGAAAGTGTTTGAACGTGTTCTTGTTTTCTGTAGGACGTGGCAGTGTGTGAATGTATCCGTGGCGAAGCGTGTAAATGAAAACTTTGAGCCGAGATTAGCAGAGAAGGAGGTCGGGGAGATCCTCTTAGCAAGCATCTTTTTTAAGGGCAGCTTACATGCGACGTTAGAGGTCACTGACCCTGAAATGGAGACGAGCCCTCCTGTGACATAGCAAAATTGAAATTAAAATGTGTGACTGTAATTGGATAATCGAAAAACGTTGCTGTGGAATTTTAGGAAATATTCCTTAAAAAAATACATTATCTTGGGAAAACGAAGAATTTGATGGGAAATAAGAAAATATTGTGCAGAACATTTCAAAGTAACCTGTGCAAAAGTAAAAAGCATGTCAAAGGTTTTTTTTTGCCCCCCCACACCACAGCTCCATCTGCTGGTTTGGGAGGGGCATTAACTCACTTGCCCCAATGCAAAATTCCCAGATTGACAGATTTTTGTGGGGACTTGATGATTAAAAAAATACACGTCTATTTGTCAAAATGATATTACATATTCTGTTATAATAATTTTGAAACTTAACACCATCTTCGAATCATTCAAAAATTCACCATATGGTGATTTATTGAATGTTGTTCATTTTTGGTTAGGTACAAAAAAATGCTCAATTTTTTTAGTACATTTTCCGACTACATCCCCTTGAGAAACGCTTGTTTGCAAACATTAGCGCATTGTCCTAAGCACGTTTGTTATTGTGCATATTTTGACTAGTGTGGTGCTGTGATGTGATGACTGTGACAAGAATGTCCATGTAGTATTTGGCAGTATGGTTGTATTGTGCCGTGAATGGTGATAAGTTGACACATTTATCTATGTGTTGAAAGGCCGATAAGAAACAAAGAGAAATATGTGACTAGGTGGCATTTAGTTTACGTGTGAAAAGATATGAACGAGCAAAACGACGAAAGGAGTTTTGGGACCAAGGCGAATGCCGAAAAATAGAAAACAAGATACAAGTGGAACATTTCTATACTTTTCAGATTAACGTCATGATTTGAACGACATCATGTTGAAAATACCTAAAAAGATGAATTTGTCTTAAGATGATGACCCCCCCCCCTCAAAATGTTATGACTTTATTGTCGAAAAAAAATGAGTTAATGTCATGAATTATTTTTTGGGTGTCCCTAATACTCCAAAAAGTTGTTTTGGTACAACATGAGATGCTTCCATTTGCATTTTTTTTTTGCCCAGCATAATGCAATTTTTTCAATTCATGGTACATGAATATTTACAGTATTAGCTGTGAATGTAAAAAAAAAAAGTCATTTAAAGAAATAAAATAAGCCGCCCCAATGCAAACTTGTTGTTTCCCTTGGAAACGTGAACCCAACCCACTCACATGATTTTTTTTTTTATTCCTGGGGAGGGTGGTGGTGGTGGGGGGAGGGGCATTTTCTTCACTCATTTAGCCATGAAAACTCGTCTAAGTTGTAGCTTTATTATATCTCTTGTGACCTCGTGAAAAATAAAGGTCAACTGTGAACGGTAGAGGTCACTAAAGATTCTTTTCTGTTTTGAATCAATGGAGGTGAACCCCATCACCTCCACAGAGGCTGGACGAATCAAATCTCACCGTGCACATCGTTTCATATCATATGACATCTCCAAAGTGGTATGATTTTGAGTTCTGCAACAAACAAACAAAAAAACAAAAAAAAAATTCAGTCTGTGTTGTTTGTGGAAGTTACCGTCTTCACCACATGTGTAGTTCATGAAAATTAGTTTAAAGTACAGCATATAGAGTGCTTGTTTCCCTATATTAAAAAAAAACGTCACATTCGAAAAATGTTTTTTTCCAAATATAGTTGACTCACATTAATGACAAAAAGAATAAGAACAAGAAAAATGTATTCATCTCACAATGGAGAAATTCCAATTTACAGCAACAAAGTTATGAAAGGAAGAAGAACAAAAAGTATAGGAGCTGCTGTAAAGGCAGCCACTCACGCGGCGCCATCTTGAGTTAAATTTAAAAAAAAAACCCATTAAAAATACATTGAGAATTTTTTTAAATTTAAATTTTTTTTTTTTGAAGGGGGGGTTAAATGCCTCAATTTTTTTCAACAAAGATATGACTTTGCAGCGAATAGGTGATTCTGCAGGTGCTGAACCGCGACCATGCACGAGATCAACTTTCGGATGGAGACAGTTGCGGCCAAATGTAAAAATAGTTTGGACACGAGAACAACTCGGAAGGACCGCTTTGTGTCAGGTGCTTTGCTGCTAATGCTGGCCACTGTGTTCTGACCCAGTTCTGGATCTAAGCTGCTTGGGAAAAGGGCCAAAATCTCTCCCGGTCGCAGAGACTTGATGGCTGGGGGTGAGATGCCAGGTCATTGCGCCAGTGTGAATGTAACGTGATCTTTACCCCCCAAAAACGCTCCAAAAAATGTAAAGTCATTGTTGTTATTCCCAACAGCACACCTGTGGATCCTGACTGTCAGGTTCTCGGGAAGGTGAGGGTCTCATGCACATACGCACGCACAGGGGTCCATTGTGAGGCTGTTTCGGGAGAAGGCTCTTGTTACTTTCAACAAAAGGGCCGAATGTCTCCTTCAAGGCAACGAGACAGCTGAGAAGGAGCGAAGACGCCAGCGATGAAAATTGAATCGAGGTGAACTGAAAAGGTAGTACAGGCTGCAGGCATCTCGGTAAATCCGGTCGTTGTTTTTGCTTGCAGGTGGCAGGTTTTAAACCAGCACGCGGCTCACAATGGCGGTGAAAAAAAAACAACAGATGTAATTTTCTAGAAATCAAATTTGTGTGCCATTGGGAACTATGCCGCACATTTTGAGTCCAAGAGCACGCACAGCGGCTTAAGTCGAAAATATCTACGGTTGGCATGCTTAGAATACGAAATGGATTCAACTTCCTTAAAAAGCCAGCGCTTTTGGATTTCGTCCGCATTCCTGACCAACTTACTGTAAGCGCGCGAAGCAAGCGCAACAGGGAACTCAAGGACCTCGGAGTCAGGTGAGCGGTCTTAACCGGACGGGGGGCGAGCTCACGAGGTTCACTCATCAACACGGGAGACTGATTCATACATTGATCAGGTTCAAGGTTCACGGAATGTTTCTCGTGAGTCATACGCTTGAGTCGTATTCAACTAAAAATGTCATCATTTCAGCACAGACATCATAAATCGATCAACCATTCAGTATTTCAACCCTTTCATGCACCAATAATGATCATCTGTAACCTGATAACATGATAAGCTGTCCACTCGAGTGACCGCTGTCCATGAAAGGGTTAATCTTCACATGGGCCCGTTGAAAATCCTTTGACTTGAATTTATGAAACATGCAGAAAGTCAATCAAGCAAGCAGCAATATTTTATTTATATTTACTGGTTGATTCGATCAACGGCCACATGAGGCAAATTGTTTTTCAAGATTTTTGGGGTGGCCGACGGCCCTGTGTCCCACCTTAGAACCAGCCCTGCACTGAGCAGTAGATGAATCACATCGAATTGGTTTACTGAACAATTCTTGATATTGACGATCAAAACGCACTGTTACAAAACACTCAATAAGCAGCGAAACAAAAGAACGCGCCGACCCCTCCAGAAGTGCAAACTTTCGATTGTTGTGTGACAACATCACCGTATCTCTCTCTCGGCTACAGCAGGAGTGAAAAGGGGCGAGTGGGAGAGAGGAGGAGCCAGCCCAGGTGGTCACGTAAATATGCACCAACCAAGACAACACACACACACACGCACACACACACACACACATGCACACAAGCGTGCACAAGCACACTCACGGCAAATGAGCAGCACTCGACTTTTATGAATGAACAATAGCTGGATGCGCTGCTCTTCGGGCAACAACAGCAGGACAATTTGGAGTATTTTCAGATGTTTTGAGGTTTTAAGGTGACATTTTTCTTTTGTCATCCCAACAATGTTCCGGAGAAGCAAGAGTAAAATGTTGGTGGATTACGCGTCCGAGGAGGAGGACATGTCTTGGCACTACCGTCACTCCTATAAGGTAACTCATCATTTTGACACAACTCAATTGAATACAGTAAAATAAATAAATAAAATAGGCTTTCCGGTGATGTCACACAATTGTGAACACAGGTCAACTTTAGAAGCTAAGAAGTGTAATAGAAGCTTTTTTTTTCTATTTTTTTAATCAGAAGGGACTTTTTCAATGATTAGTTGAAGTCAATCAATGTCGAAGGGAAGCAGGACCAAAGTGGAATCAGGTGAGCGCAGCATGTGACGGCCGTGAGAGGCACTATGTTAGCAATAGTTTGCAAGTTGCTGGTCTAAGTGGAGGTGTCGCTAGGGTTCGGGGTTGGGGGGGGGGGGGGGGGGTTGGCTGGAGGCAGGGTCGTAAGGCAGGGATGTCAAACTCATTTTAGTCGCGGGCCAATTTGGAGTTATGTCATCCCTCGGAGGGCCGCTATGACAGTGAAACCACAAAATTATTACTTGTGCACGACAAATTGATAGATGACTAGTTTTGAAATCAGTCAATTATAATAGTTTTTTTCAGTTATTGTTGAAGTGAGTGTAAACTGTGTAGCAAAATGATTGCAAAATCTCAACGTTATTTGTGACACATGACAATTTGAGATTTCGGTACAGATTTGAGCAAGTTGACACACATGATTTGCTTTCACGGGCCACATAAAATGACCGGGCGGGCCGGATCTGGCCCCCGGGCCTTGAGTTTGACACTTGTGCCGTTCTGATCACACATTTAAAACTGCAAACACTATTGTGGGTCAAATCTTTCTGATTCCTCTGAGCGTTTATTTTAAAGTTGTTTCATGCCAATCCCAGCTGGGGTTTCCTGCCAAACAAAACAAAGAGTGCCACATTTCAAATGACTTAGTCTGCTAGCTTAATGCTAACACATAACGTAGGCGGGCTAATGAAACTGTATCACATGTCATAAGCATCACACACAAAAAAAATTAAACAATGCGGACGTGTATGGTGTATGTTTTTAGAAGGACAATATTATTAGAGGGCTATTTTTCTCGCTGCATTTATGACCAGATGCTGACGAAGCGATTTTACGTCATCGCTTTTTAGCATGTCACAGTAGAAACCTCTAACCCCTCAGATCTCCCTGATGTCCTGCTCTCCCGAGAATTTGGACTGGCACTTTGATGCCTCCTTGGTGCTCGTATCAGTAAAAAATAAAATAAATAAATCCCACGGGCCTAAGCTAAGTCACAAGAACAGGTCTGAGCGTTTCCCAGGGTGGGAGTTACAAAAAGTGGGCCGGGGGAAGGTCACGCTTCATCAACATCATCACGACGACTTGAAAAATGCTGGGAAATGATGCGGGTGGGTACTCCCAATCGTCCACCACGTGACCCTTTTAGCGCATTAGCGGGATCGCCGACAGTGTATTAAAAAAATGTTTTCTGCGCTCGGCAGGCATGATGAGGTCGAGCCATCCTAAGAATTGCACGTCTTTTTCTGTCCACCCCCTGGAGAGTTCGCTCGGGGCTCTCTCTCTCTGTCGCAACTTTTTGCTTTCTCACCGTTCACTTTCAATTCAAGAGGCTGCCAGGGGGGCCTTCTGAAAGCGCTCCTATGAGTTCAACGTGATCCTTTTGCTCGGTTTTGAGTACAGTCTGGAATGATGAGCTTTTTTTTATTTGCTCTCCTGCAGGCCTTGAAGTGTAATTTGACGTTTAAGCCATTGTGGCAAATCCTAAAAAAACAAAAAAATAAGATTGGAACATCAGCAGGGGCCCTCGGTGTTATTATTATTATTATCATTATTATTATTAACTCATTCAGTACCAGCCAAGTCTGAAAAGACGTTTAAAAACGTCTTTGGGAGTGAGTGAGCTAATAAATAGGGGATCTTAAGGTCACCATGGCAACGAGAGAGACAATCTCGACGTGCGCGCGCGACGAGGCACTCTAAAGCTGCTGGTGAAAAACGATTTAACATCGCATCTTTTATATTTTTTTATATTTTCTGTATATATATTTTATATTTATATTTATTTGTATATATTTTTTGTCTTCTACTTTCTCCCTTTCATAATTTTGTTGCTGTAAAATTGGCAATTTCTCCATGGTGAGACAAATAAAGGTTTTCTCATCTTATCCACACGATTCCGTATGACACAGTTCAATCACACATGTTCAGTACTTATCATCAAACATTTTATTAAGAAACAAATCTCAAACTTCACTTGAGGGTCTTTAAAGATGTTTCAATTGTTGTGCAAAGAAAAAAATGGTTTAAGAAAGTCCCAAGAGTCAAAATTTGAAGCGATAGATTAGTAGATAAGTACTACGAAGTCAAATTTGGAATATTGCGAAAATGACCGGCCTCAAAGTAGCAGTACAGTACTTTGTGTTGTATTTAAAAAAAATTTCAGGGGCTGATATAGACCCACTAAACCGAGTGCCCTTTTTCTGACAGGAAACACACGGGGCGCACACACCGACTGGTGTGTGTGTGTTTGCTTTGTGAGTTGCTTTTGTCTTAACTGGCACGTGTGCGTTTCAGGACAAAGACATAGAAGGAGAGGAAGAGGAGGAAGCCGTCACAGGCGTAACCAAGGTAAACAACTTTGCCGGGCGAGCTCGCTTCACAAAGACGCACTCGCTTATCGACACGTTCCACCATACCGGTGGAGTCACTAAAAGAAAATACCATCTATCTTTGTTCAGACGGCGTTAGCATTGAATTTTGCAAGCAATGGACCCAACTTCGAGTTTAGGCGCTAACACAACATGAGCAGTGGACCTGTGACTTGAGATGCACACTCACTCACTCACCCACACACACACACACACGGCGTTGCTGTTAGATGAGAACAAGCTGAGATAAAGTAGAGCACCGCAGAGGCGCCAGTGTTTATCAGTAAACACGTCAGTCAGCGTTTGCTGAACATCAGCACAACTCTATCACTCCTAATCTGTCTCCTCCTTTTCTTGTTTGCTTACACCGCTCTGTGTCCGGGCTTAAAAAACCCTACTTTGAAACCCTGTCTTGAAACTCTACAAGCTGAATCTGAAACCCGCTAAACCAGGCTCGAAACCCGAACTTGGCGTCTTGAAATTTAGCGGAAAGCCTGATTTTAAATATTAATTTGAAACTCTAATCCATGGGTGTCAAAGTCAGGGCAAGGGGGCCAGATGTGGCCCGCCACATCATTTTATGTGGCCTGTGAAAGCAAATCAAGCATATCAACTTCCATAATGCTTGCTAAAGTCTGAACCAAAATTTGTAATTGTCATATGTCATCCAAAATAATGTTTGAACAAGCCATTATTTTTGAGTTCTGATTTTAAAACGGGCGACTCGGTGGTGCAGTTTTTAGCGCGTCGACCTCACAGTGAAGAGGTACCGGATTCAATTCCAGCTCCGGCCTCCCTGTGTGGAGTTTGCATGTTCTCCCCGTGCCCGCGTGGTTTTTCTCCGGGTACTCCGGTTTCCTCCCACATTCCAAAAACATGCGTGGCAGGCTGATTGAACACTCGAAATTGTCCATCGATGTGAGTATGAGCGCGTCTCTATGTGCCCTGCGATTGGCTGGCAACCGGTTCAGGGTGTACCCCGCCTACTGCCCAAAGACTGCTGGGACAGGCTCCAGCACCCTCAAAAACCTTGTGAGGATAAAGCAGATCGGAAAATGGATGGATGGATGATTTTAAAACTGGTTATCCATCAATTTGTTAATCGCTGTGTATGTAATATATGGAGGTGGTTAAACATGGATATGGTTTCCCAAAATTCATAACGATCCTCTCCAAGGGAAACCGTAACTACAGTGTGGCCCGTGACAACAAGATAAAAAAAACCCTAACACTCTGTTAAAACCCCAATTTGTCACATTGATTTGAAACACTAACCCTGTCTTAAAACTATACCCCGAATTTGAAATCCAACTTTTACCCTGGAGAACCCAAGAACCTTTTTCTGCTCTGGAAAATGATGAATTATACATTAAATGACTGCTATATGTTCACTGAACACCAACATATATGTTTCTTCAAATATTTAATGCTTTAATCCTAATTTAGGATTAGGGCCAAATTTGACCCTTTGGGATTTCAGGGTAGCATTAGTGTAGCAGAATTTATAGGGGCCAAATTAGACCCCGTGGGTTCTCCAGGGTTAAAACGCCAACCCAGTGTTGAAACACCACTTTTGGAAAAAGAAAAAAAAGAAAAAAAAAGAATAATCTTAGCTTTAAAAGCTACTCAGGAACCAGAACTCTGGCTTGAAACTCATGTAACATTATCTTGAGATCTCCGTCCCACAAAATGTTGAGTCGGGTGTATAGGTGACTTTGTGAACAGGACATATTTCATGAGCCGTTTGTACTTTGGGGCCGGAGAAGGGAAGGAAAGGCAACATTGTTTAAGGGACTGCAGAGCTTCGGAAGAGAACAATAAGCATGGAGTTAAAAACAAGGTCCAAAATAGGCTGAAACTTTTTTTTTTTAATAGGATGCAAATCGTGCGCAGAAAAGGCATTTCTCGTTTCCCGCGTTGTGCCGCGGACGTTTCGATTGGTCAGCTGGAATATAAATGACGGCTTGTCGCATTTCACAATTGCGATAGTAACTCGAGTCAATTCTGGCTATTTTGATGCATGTATTGGAAACGAGTGTCCCTGGAGGACAAAGTGTTCCGCCAAACCTTCCTGCTATCTAATCGGAACATTCCTGACACATTCCGCAAATGTTCGCAGACGACGACCGTCGTCCCACTGGTTTGCTTCGTAAGAGCGGCTTCTTCGCATGGAAACACGAGAAGCAGTCTAAGCGAAAAGAAAGGGCCGTTCATCTAAGCCGTGTTATGAGTAGTGGGAATGTTTTGATAAGAGCCAGGCAGAGGCGAGAGGCAGGCAGGCACAGATGTGTGGAGGAGGAGGAGAACCGAAAGCAAACGTGTCCTTCGAGCCCGTAAAGTTTGTTCCAGAATCTTGCCGCTTATCTCTTATGAGTCTGCTGAGGCTTGAGGGGAGTGCAAGAACGTCATGCGTCATATTTATGACCTGCACTACTAAAATTGTCAGTTTGACGCCACCCGAAATGGACGCATATCATGCAAAATCCCTTGCTCCTTTCTCGCGAAGAATCTGCTCCAGATCCAATCTGTGATACAGGTTTTGATATAATGTGACCCCCCCTCCCACATGCTTTGAATATATTTAAGCTTCAATAAAAAAACAAAAAAAACCCACACTGGAATGTATTGAAATACACCCTCGGTTGCTGTCAAGAATATAACATCACGTGGAGGAAATTAAAAGAGGTACGGCGTGCTTGCTACAAGCGGTTTGTCGCACCCAGTTGAAGCGTACTGCGAACGTGACGTCTAAAACAAAGGATAATGAAATGTCAATGTAATCACCAAAATGTTGAAGCAAAATGATTGACATTTTTTGGGGGACAAAGGTCTATTAGCTAGCTACTGTAATGCTTGTGGGAATCATTAGCAATGATGTTACGTTAATTCTAGAGAAACCAATCTAAATGTGTTCTTGTGTCAGGAGGCCAAGGTGAAGAAGATGATGTCCAAAAAAGACAGAAAGGACAAGATGTTCTCCTCGAAAGACGATGAGCACTTCTTGTTGACCGGAGAGAAGCACGCGGACCGGCCAGGGTAAACTTCAAACCTGATTTGAGTTTCTTAGCTTCATTTTCAAATACATAATAATAAAAAATGATTATGCTTTGGAGCCAGGAATAGGGTTTCAAAGTTGGGTTTCAAGCCAGGTTTGGGGTTTTAAAATAATGCTTCATGTCACTGCTAGGGTTCAAGTTACTGTTCTGAATTAGGGTTTCAAGTCAGGGTCAGGGTTTCAATATATGGTTTCAAACAAGGGTTAGGGTCTCCATTTTGAAGTCTTGGCGACGGTTTTACTTAGTTTTGTTTTGTTTTTTGTTTTTCAAACCTGGGTTAGGATTTGAAAGGGTTATGGATCGGGTTTAGGGTTTCGCGCCAGGTTTGTGGCTTTAAAGTAGAGTTTCAAAATAGGACTTCGAGTCATGATTAGGTATTCAAAGTAAGATGTCTGGCATATAAACATGTGTTGGCGTTTCATTTGGTTACTTTGTAGATGTCACAAGAAAGTGAAAAGCGAGAAAGACAGGAAGGAGAAGCCCGACAAAGCTCTTTGCTTCTGGGAAAGCGTCACCATGACTATGAGACAAATTTCTCCTGTCAAAAAAACGGACAAGACCAACGGCTTGGAGACGCCCCAAACTCGGAAAGATGACATTACTGCCCCACAGGAGGGGGGCACCATCCCAAATGGACGCTCGACCTCTCCCCATCTTGTCGACACGGGTGACTCGTCCCGCTACGCCAACCTGTCACACTCCGAAGACCCCGCCTGCGCCGTCACATGGACGTCCCGCGCCAAAGTCAGGCTGGCCGGAATCAGCAGGATGAGCAAGGGGATGGTGCCGGACAGCACCTGGGAAGGACTCAAATAGTCCTTATTTTAACCCTTCAGCGCCCCCTCCCGCATGATGTCGTGTACTAGCTCCGACAACACATTTTACACTGCAATTGAATTGAGTGTATTTAATTGAATTTCCGCCTTGTTTGCAGTGTCTACTCTGTATGAATGGCATCAATAGGCAATATTTAGAGCGCCTCGTTGTCGGCTGTGAGTGTGCGCATGTTCTTTAGAGCGGCTCATTGGCGGAGGAGAGAAGGCAGAAAAATTATTTTTTTGAAAAAATGTTTTTCTTTTTACAGCCAGCGTGCGGACAGGGGCTTCGCGCTGGTGTGGCCATTTTAGAGCACCTTGTTGTTTTGTTTTGTTTTTTGTCATTTCTGTTCTCGACCAGCAGTGTGTACATTTGTGCGAATTTAAACAGAAGAACACGTACTGTATGCAATGATTTTATGCTGAGTATTTATGATTATACTGCTGGAAAAATCTACAATTTCAAGTGCCTTGAGGTCGGGTCTAAAACCGCTGAATATTTTGTGCAATTTTCTCCTAAATTGCAATGACACAAAAATCACAATGAATCTAAGACAATTTTACAAGCTAGATCAAATCTGTATAATTTCCAAGTAAATTATTGGGAGAGCATGCATATGACAAATCTTTTCATTTGATCACTTTTTTTTTGTCTCGAATGAAAAAAAGCTGGGTACTAATGAGTATCTTTGATGTTGTAATGTTTTACCTGAGGCAGCCATTTGACTGTCACCAATGTTAACTTTTTACAGAGCAGAATGAAGTGCTTTTCTTTCAAGCACTCATGTTAATAAATAAATCGGAGCAAGCATCACCTCCACAACTTCATTTGAGAAAAATGACACCACTGTATGATTTATTTTATTTTTTGTAAATATTTAATCGTTTGGTTAAGCTACTTCCTGTCCCAAACACATTATCATAATAGCACCGTGGAAACACGCGGAACAGGGGGGAATATTCCAAAAAAACGTTCCCCAATGCCCATAAATAACACTTGACATTTCCATTTGACAACTTTTCTCAGTTCATGGAAACGGAATAACGAGAGCATAACGGAAAACGGACGCATGCGGTCAGATATTGCGGGGAAGAAAAAAGCATCACGTTACAAAACAGCCATTTGTTACATAAACGTTTGAGGAGAGCCGAGCGTAATAATCGATTTATCCATCCATTCCAATTCTATAAAACCACCATTAGGTTTCTGAAAATGACACTACATACTTCTCATCACATATCACATGCTAAAACTCACTTTACACTTTGTACATGAATATTATATATATCGGTTAAATACTGTGCGTGTACACACACACATATATATATATATATATACACTGTATATATATATATATATATATGTATATATATATATACTGTATATATAAACAATATATATTTATTTAACCTTCCTCCTATATTTGTGCAAAAATCTGCAATGTACTATTTACTGGGGATTCTTCTCTGTTGCCACAGTCACAAAAGTTGTGCGCAATGGAGATTCATGTTCAAATGCATTCCATTTGGAGCCCTTTGTATGCAAGGTAAACAACGTTAGGATGTCGTACACTCACAGGTTTGGACACTAGGGAAGGAAAGGAAGCATCTAGAACTGGAAGAGGTCGATGAAATGTTGCGGAGAGATGGGCACAAGGCAGCGTTCCGGGTCATTGGCGGTGCACGGGTGGCCGCAGTCCTGACAAAACAACCACGTATTATTATTATTATTACTACTATTAAAAGCATAAGGTGCAAACATTTATTTATTAAATTACCCCCCCCCCCCACTTGCCATTGTAACTAATTAAAGAATGAACTAATGGATAAAATACCAATTACTTTCAGAAGCAACTAACTCAGATAAAAACAACAAAGGTCCTCCTCATAGCTGACCAACTGACTGACTGCCTGGCAAAAAAAATAGCAAGGGCTTTTATAACTGACACTTTTTAAAAATGTTGCCGCTCATCTTTGAAACCAACGAGCTGGCTAACTACCGGACGTAAAAACAATACCACCCACTGACTGAACAAAAGCAAAACGACTTGACTTCATAACTAACCAACAATCAAACTAATTGGGGTACAAACAACTCATCTTGCCTCTATAAGTATCAATTAACTGGAGCAAAAACAATACCAGTACCTGGAGTCTTCATAACCAACTCACAAACTGGAGTTTTGTCAACAACTCTCACCCTCGCAACCAACTAACAAACGGGGGTAAAACCATTCTGTGTGTGTAATTTACAGGCCAGCCAGCTAGCTAGCTAGCTAACCTAGGAAGTAACAATACAATATTTGTAGGAAACGAATGAATGTAAACACGATTTTGGCCCTACCTAACTATCGAGCTCACTAACTAAATAACCGGCTAAAACAATACCCGTCTCCTCCCTAACTTACAAACTCAGGGGGTTCATAACATTTCTTTGTGTCTAACTTACATTAGTGTAATTGTGAGAAAAACTAACCGCAGTTAATACAATGTCATGCCTAACTAACGAACCAACTAAAACAATATTTGCCTCCATGACTAATTAACTCACCCGGTGGTTGTCATTTTACACCAAGTACAAGAATATTCAGTTGTATAAAATTCAGCTCAACAAAATTGTCCATTGGCAGTAATTATACTTCTGTCCACCGCTAGAGGTCGCCAACATACCAATACATTTTGGCAATCACAGAATGAACTAATTCAAGCACACACTTTGAATGCATTGATTAAGCAGGTGTACTGATTGGTCAGAAATAGTGTGTAAATATGACATATCAAATATGAAACAAACAAACAAACAAACAAACAAACAGGGTTGATGACAAATGTCCCAAAGAAGCACTGATGATGTGGCTCGGGATGAAGAATGAGGGAAAATAAACAAACAAGGCACGGTGGGACAAAAGGTACCTTGAACAACAAGGCCAGGTGGCGATCCTTAAGGGGTCAAAGAGGAGGAGGAGGAGGAAACGGTGGGAAAGAGAACAGAGGTTAAAGGGCACACGGGAAATTTTATAGGGCACAGGGCAAGCAAACAATGTGGGAAAGGTATCATCACTACTAAACGTTCACGTCACGTCAACATGACCCATTCAATATGAAAATTAAACTCAAGTCCTGTAGCCTCTTTGTCAATTTCTTTTCTTGAAAGGAAGTGAACAAATAATGGCGCTACCTTCCAGAAGAGGATGCTACAGTGCCTGCAGAAATGCAACGTGTCGCCATACTGCTCCTTCATGGGGTAACGCTTCTGCAGGGTGAAGTACATCAGCTTCCAGTCAACGCTGTCGCTCTTGGGGAGGACCAAATTCCTGGAGGAGTGCTAAAATAATTCCCAGGGACACACACACACCAACACACACACACACACACACACACACACACACACACACACACACACACGTTATGACAACAGGGACCAAATTTAACCCTGTTAGGACAGAGACTCCCAACCACTCCATTTTACTTGGTGGTGGGCCTTCCAAAATGTTCTAATATAAAATGGGTGCCTCGGCTCAAGAACAGGTGGGAAACTGAATTAGGACGCGAATACAACGAAGCAATGCTGCCCTCCAGTGGTCAGCAGAGGGAGCGGTGGCTTCTCTCACCTGCTTATCAGAGAAGTGGAAATGGCACAGCCGCTTCCACAGTGTCCGGTTCTCGCTGAGGACGTGCAGCGTGGGCGTGGCCTGTCCCAAGTTGATGATGTCACAGGCGTCAGAGAGGTTGTAAAGGATCTTGTTCTGCATGTAGAGCGGCAGGTCGCTGAACGACATGCCGGAGCGCATTTGCTGCACAGACAAAACAATCCGGAGATTGAAATACAGTCAGCCCCTACCCCGGTTATCGAGAGGGAATATGCTCCAAAACTTTGTTCCTAAAAATGTTAATATACCCTCGAACGAGAGAGCAAGCGGATGCGTACCTTGGGGATCTGCAGGTCGTTGAGCTGCTGCTGCCACTTGAGAATATTCTCCAGTCGACAGAGCCAGACGTTGACGTTGCCCACAAGCACGCATCGACCCACGTGTAGGGTCAGACTGTGAAGCGTCGCGCTCAGATCCTGCAGGAGCTCCTTGACCAGCCGTGGATTGTAGTGGTCCTCTACCACTGGCGGTGGCACGGTGCGAAGCAAAAAGAAAACAATTATGATCGATGAAAGGATCCAAAGACTATTGACCAAAGACTTGATGATACACAACATGGCGGAACATAAATGTGGATGTACACAACTTTGTGAGACACAAAGGTACAAAATATATATATGAACATGCAACATTACAGAACCTACACCTGACACACACATCATCACATTCTTACCCTTTCGCACAATCTTCTCTAGAATGTTGAAATAATTTTTCTGGGCTGCTCCGCTCAAGGACGTCAGCTGGGATCTGGCTATTAGCTGGAAAAGCTGAAGCGCAATGCACCGTCAAGACAGACCAACGGGTACCAAATGACAACACCCAGGCGCTGCTCGCTCACTTTTGCCACGTAGTTGAATCTCCTCAAGTCGTGGATGGCGCTGGAAAAGTCGAGGCGGTTCAACGCTTCGCCCAGAGTGCAATATCCATGACGCTGTGTGCAATCAAAAACAATATTATTCAAAACCCTGTGAAGTGAGTCGAAGTAGCAGCATCCATTTTCCCAGGTCAGAGAAGTGGTATTTGATTGACAGTTGACATGTGAGCAGGGCGTGATTACAGCACATTAACAGACACGCCCCCTAGCGTTTGAGAATGGGAAAAACATGGCTTGGTTTTTCACAATCGCATTTTACTGTATGTATTTGAAAATGTTTCAAGCATAACACTGACTGTGTCAGGTGGCAAAGGGATCCAGCACTGACCTCCTTCGTGCTGCCTTTCTGCACGTAGATCCATTTATCCCTGAAAACAACTACACCCGCACAAAAAAAAAAAATTGGGGTGGCAGATTAACATGAATGGACTCGAATGTGATGGTTGCAAAAAAAAAAAAAAAACTCACACTGAGATTTGGTATTGTGGTTGTAGAAGTCCTTTCTCATTTTCACACGGGCAAGTTCACAAATGTTTTCCACAAACAGATTTTCTTTGTCGTCACAGGTGAATCTGTTGGGATTAGAAAACGGATGACTGTATTGGTTCTGGTTCAACGGAGTCTACAAAAGTTCTTCCAGTTTCCAAGTAGAGCAGAAGAGAAGTGCATCATGGTATAAACACTTGGAAAAGAAAAGGATTATGGTGTACTGCACCTGGCCCAAAAAATTATGACTTCATTCTCCTAAAATTGCCACTTTTTGAAAACATCACATACTTTTTTTGCTTTAAAAAACATTGCTTTTTTCCCCCAAAATTATACTCCCTCCAAATATCACCTTTTTTTTTAAATACTTTTTCCCCCATAACAAATAGTGACACATTTCACTGAAAATCTTTTTTAGCTAAATATTTTTCTACTTAAAAAATATATCTATTCCCTTAAAAAGAATCTTGATAACCAGGCATTTTTTCCTTTAAAAATAAAAAATACTTTTTAAAAAGACCCACTATTTAATTCTCAGATTTTTTTTTTTAACCATCCAGAATTTTACATTTCTTTTTCCCACTTTTTAAAATGACCTATTGCACAAATCGGGATGCCTTGTTGGAAAATTGATATTTCAGTCAATTTCGTGACAGGATGAGCAGATTTACCAGCAGTCAGGTTGATCAGCAGCAGAGAAATTCCCATAACCTGTTTCCAATTCTTTCGTCCACAGACATCTTCTGAATTGCAAATTGGACACAACTGAGCTGCTAAGTGCTTTCTGGCCGTTGTACAAGGGCCGTGCACATGTGGGGAAACAAGGAGCTCTCTGATTGGCCAAATTCCAAACAACTGGCGGTGACCGCGTTGAAGAGTTAAGATATGTGATGAGCCTTTATCAGTTGTCGGCACACCTGCAGGTCGTGACTCATCCGAGGTCCCAATGACCTCTGTGGAATGTTCTGTTCGTAAAGCCTACCTTTCTAAAAGTGATTCATGAACAGCCGAGACTCAGCCCGACGGTTTTATGCGTATTCATACAAAGCAGGGTCAGATTCTTTTTCGATCCTCTTTTCTTCATTTTTATGGACAGTCCAATTTTTTAAGCCAAGATCAGGGCGTAAACGCATGCGGTTAAAAAGCTACGGTGTTCAACACTTTGGTTAGGAATTGAAGGATACTGAGATGTCAACATTCCCGGGAAGATCTCTGCCTAAAAATGAAAGGGGAACTGTTGCCAGTTCAGACTGGACATAAATCACGAGAATGTGCTTATCTAAAAAAAAAATTTTTAAAAAGTCTTGTCACGAGCCAAGGTAGTCCCCCACCATCACCCCCTCCCTCATACATTCCCTTGTTTCACCGTCTTCATTGTTTATGTCTTGTGACCTGTTGTAACTGTCATATGCTTGTGCAGGATTTTTTTGCCTCACTCAAATTATCCTCAAATGAGGGTAGTTCGAGCGTGGGTTTTTTTTTCTCCCCCTCTCCCTCCCTTGTTTCTTTCTGACTTTCGGGTTGAGTGAACGCTGGCGCGTTTTGGCTGCCGCTGCTCAACCCGTATTGTTTTGTGTTTTTTGTTATTGTAAAGTGTCCTTGGGTGTCTTGAAAGGCGCTTATAAATAAAATCTATTATTATTATTATTATTATGAAAAAATAATAAAAATAAAATAAAAGAGAAGCATGGCTATTTACCTAGCCAAAATGCAACTCACCATTCCACTGACCGTGGTTGCACTTCTCAACAAGCTAGTACCACCTTGGGTTAAACTTTATTTTCTCTAGGGAAAAAGACATAGCTCACTTTGTTCTAATCTTGATTTATCAGACTTATCGTGTACAGTGCCGATAAGTGGATGCCGGTGTTGATGGATTTACTACAAAAGTTACACAAGCATTTCAGCTAGCAGCCTCATTGATTGTCTCCAGCTCCATTGAATGAGGCCCCTCATGACAACCTTGAGTCAAGCTGCCTGCCACTTGGCGAGGTGTCAAGCCGGAGATCGAGTGAGACGTCACCGACTGGTAGCGTTGAGATTCGCACTTGTGCACTGCCACTTGGGCAATGCAGAGAACAAATGACACCATGTTCACAATGGACTGATGAGCTTCTTAAGGTTTTGGGAGATGTCAGTCATCATAGCCTACATTGATTGAAATTTATAAGGAGGGGACTGGACTTAACTTGATTTTTGCCACAGTGAGTTGCTAAAATGCTGGAAACATCAAGACTTAGACTTGGGACTTTATGAATTACACATATGTGAGTAAGTCCCACCTCTGCAATCCACACGAACAAACTCTATCTTTGGACTTAAAAGGTACTGTTTGCAACAATGGCATTAATTGGTAATTATAATTAATTCTTACTCGATTTCTCTGTGGATGTCGTCCATGTCGTGTCCATAGAAGATGATCCTCTTCCAGCCGTGTTCCGTCTTGGTCCACCTCCATCCTGGCGACCTCCAGTCCTTGCCCAAGAAAGGCATCCTAGCTGGAGAAAGGGCTGGAACAGTGAGCAATGGACGACAAGGAGGAGAAATGTTTACAAGAACCTGAAAAGAACTAAATGACAATCATCATACGTTACCATGACAACACACGTGAGACAACGACACAGAATGACGTCTTCAAACCACAAACTTGACACACAGGGCCGTTTACACTGACAACAACCACTGACATGAGGTTTTCTGGCTCCACGGCAAGTTCCGCTGAGTCGATGAGGTTTGCATAACAACACATTTGTTGGCAACACATTCGCCTTCGTTTGATAGAAAAAGAGGAACTGACTTCGGCTGACACATTGCACGTCGTTCGTTTCTGTATCATAATGAACGACTAGCTGTGAGTTTATCGCTTAAGGTCGGTAAAGGTCTACCACCGACATAAAAACTAGTATTCTAAGAAAAATAAAGCCATCAACTAACCTTGACGAAGAATGACAATTGCTTTCTGTGTCTTTTTTTTCCCCCGTCGCTGTTGTTCTCGCTCAGCTGCAGGAAATATTGACGGAAGTAAACAACAGCGAAGATTTCCTGTGTAGCTCCGCCTTTCTCTTCTCCGATTGGACCACGCGCGGGAAATCAGCACTGTTGCCACGCAGAAAGCCGCTGCGGATTGGCCGGGAAGAGCTGTCAATCTTATCAACCCCTCCTTCTAATCCTCTGTTTTGTTGGGGGTTCTCCGCTACACGTGACGGAGGACATCGCACATGTTGTACTGTTTTGGTTTGTGCCAGTGGGGGCCAGGGAGAATTACCCATCCATTTTGAACATCGTTTATCCTGAATAGGGTCGTGGGGAGTTGCTGGAGCCTATTCGGGCGGAAGGCAGACTACACCCTGAACTGGTCGCCAGTCAGTCGCAGGGCACATATAGAGACAAACAACCATTCACATCCACTCGGTCACTAAGTGGGAATCGATCGCACGCTGCCCGCATACAAGTCAGGCGAGTGTACCACTACTCCACCGGGACGGATTATCATTTTTAATATACTACTAATACAATAACAATAACAAAGATCTCATGATTTCCTAGAAGTGGTAATACTAGCAAGAATGCAATTACAGTAATCAGAGAGCTCAATGGGCGGCCATGCATTTATTACTGAGGCCTTTAGTGGCCATTTACCCATCTTAATCCTGCGGGGAATACCACCACAATAATTATGTCGCAATTCTCGTAAAAATATCAACATTCATAAATGTAAAAGCACGCAAGTGTGACACAAATCATCTGGAGCAGTTCAGAAATAATATAAATCTAATAACATGGCAAAAAAATAAAGTGTGTCATACATACCAGACATGCTGAATATTAAGCAGGTTGCTCAAGAGGCCCTTTGCAAGTTGAATTTGGCATCATGTTTGGATTGAAAACAGTGAAATGAAAAACATTCGCTATTTTATTGCTCACCACTGTAACCTCAAAATGTCATAATGACAGTAAATACTTGTTTAAAAACACATCTAGGTCATAAATATCAAACGAGCCAATGAAAAAAAATTACAGTCATTGAGTTTCTTGCGCTGCACAAACAAGTTCATTTTGGGGCACTTTGTAACCACTTCAAATGTCCAAAACAGAGGAACCCCTTGTACTGTATATCATGATGCTACTTTCCTCTTTGCTTGAAAGCAGGACTCTTGGCACAAGAGCACTGATGAAAAAGCTACAACCTGTAGACCATATATGGACAACCAGGAGATTTAAAGCCGTCATCTGGCAGAATTCAAAGAAGCTGTTTTCAGAATCCCTAAAACATTTCATGAATGCATTTGGCGAAAATTGATATGGTCCCTGGAGTCGGGAATGAGTACTCAGAAAGCACTTGTGAACTGTTTGCCTCCCAAAATAAAAAATAAAGCGAAAAATATTACCCTTTCATAAAAAATAAAAAAAAGTGATGTTACAAGAAGGCAGCTGTGGAAAAAAAAATAGCCTGAGGGTGGTACATTTGAAATTGGTCTTACAGGGCAGGACACAACTTGTCTGGAATGTCAGTCAGACTTCTAAAAGATATCCAGTGTGCGTAGGAATACGTAAAACATTTGTTTGGATGCAAGTAGGAGAGACAAAGTGGGAAAGAAATCCAGTTTCACTACGACCCGCAGATTACGACCTTCCGCGACAAACAATTCTAGCTCCCGGGTCCGGGGAGGGGGAGTAGCGAAGGGACAATGCGGACAGGCACACAGGCTCGTGTGAATCAGTGAGTCATTGGGCTTGGCGTAAAGTTGTGCTCAAGCATTTTGCCACAGAATCTGACACAATTCGAGATTCTTTAGCGGCGGAGAACATTGGGATTGAAAAGACCTGCTTTAACAATTGGGCTCGTCTCAACTAATTCCCTTGTAAACGTTTTCCTGTCGAGAATGGTTAAACCAATATGGTCGACATGCTGTTCAGTTTAGGGCAGGCAAAGTTTTTGGCTCGGGGGCCGCATTGACTTTTAAAATTTGACAGAAGGGCCAGGTCAGCACGAGCTATGGTACATTAAAAAAAAAACTGCATTTGTTGACAGTCCATATCAAACATCAACAGAACAAAAGCATGAAAGTACTATATTAATATACTTTTTTGAAATGACGACAGTGTTGTTGATGACCTATTTTAGCCTGTGCATTGCTGCAGATGGGTTGTGATCAGACCAGTAGAAGTAGAACGATACAGAGGTCCTAGGTGGTCGAAAAGACCCCCCCCCCCCCCGTATTTCTGCAACTTCAAGTCAATGCGCCACCTGGCAGTGAAAGGCCTGTCATTACAAGTCCAATTGAAATGAATGCAATCATTCACATTGAACCATAATTGTGGACCAACCTTTGGCGGGCCGGATTAAAAAGACCAACGGGCCGGATTCGGCCCGCGGGCCGTAGTTTGCCCACCTCTGGTTTAGGGCAAGGGTCCTTGTGAAGTTTCCATGTGCCCGGTTATGATAGATATCCATCTATCCATTTTCCGATCCGCTTTACCCTCACAAGGGTCGCGGGTGGCGTGCTGGAGCCTATCCCAGCCGTCTTCAAGCAGTAGGCGGGGGACACCCTGAACCGGTTGCCAGCCAATCGCAGGACACGCAGAGACAAACAACCATCCGCGCTCACATTCACACCTAGGGACAATTTTTGAGTGTTCAATCAGCCTGTCATGCATGTTTTTGGAATGTGGGAGAAAACCGGAGTACCCGCAGAAAACCCACGCAGGCACGGGGAGAACGTGCAAACTCCACGACCTCGACGCATAAACCACTGGACCTATAATAGTCACGACCACCCAATTTCATGTTGAGCAAGAAAACATGTCATGGACTATTTTTAAAAATTTTTTTCAATCCCCGGGGGCCATAGCTGAATGAGTTTTTGTGAGGCTTGTCTTGTCCAGACCAGTCCCGGGTGTATGGTGCCTTACACCCAAAGTCAGTTGCCATGAGCCCCAGTTGATCCGAATCCCGATAAGGACTAACCAGTATCAAAAATAGATGATGAGTGGATGGATTTTAGTCCAGGTCTCTCAACTTTTTCCCACTCTCTTTAGCATTCTTGCAGCTGTATAGCCATTTGATAATCCTTGCATTCCGCTCGATGACCGATGTTCCCTGACGGATCTTCTTGTGCAGGACATCTTCCTGCAGCCCCTCGCTGTCGTCGCTGTTCCGGGAGAAGTCGCCGTCCGATGTGGCCACGCTAACGCTGCGCACCTTGAGCGTCATCTCGTCCGAGCGTGCCGAGAAATTCTCCTTACCCAGAGACTCGATGACCTCCCCGTCCAGGCCGCAGTACTTGAAGAAGGAGTCAAAGTCCGCAAAGTTCTTGGAGTACCTGGAGCTGATATCCGAGCGGGATCGACCCACCCCTTTACCTCTCCTGACGGGGACATTCAGGAGATTAGCGGATGTCTCCTTTGGACCACTCTTCAGGTTTCTGGTCGCTTCGTTCCGCCTTCTCTCTAATGTTGTGGACTTTGCACTTGAGCAATGTTCCCTTGCAGATTCCTCAGGTGTGCCGGGTTCTTCCTTACCGCCATCACGGTCGACTTCCTTCTCAGCCGCCTCGGCTAAGGTTGTCGTTTTGCTCGCCGAGCTTCGAAGCAGTTTACGCGTGATGTGATGTTTGCGGTCATGGCCGGCCACTCGCAGCAGTTCACATTTCTGCCTGTAAAGCAGGATGGAGTCGGGTCGCTTTTTCGAGCTGGAGCGACGTACCTGCGCCGGGGAGCAGCTCTGCGGAGACACTTGGGGATGTGTTGAGCTCCAGTTGGAGGACAAGGAGCTTGAAGTGGACGGCAGGCTGATCAGTGGCTCCTGAGTGGAGTTGACCACCTGCTGGCTTTTCACGTATTTGGGTTTGCTGGCGGCCAGTCTCTCCACGGCACTCATGGGCCCTTTTACCTCACTCTCCAGTTCCATTTGCTTTCGAAGGTAATCTGGACCCTTCTCCAGGATTTTTGAGGTCTCGCTGGGGCTCTCCATAGCGGTCGGGGCCGATCTCTCATCGAAGGTTAGACCTCAGTTTCCAGGATTCCATTCGATCCCATACTTTGCCTGAGCATGTTTCCTAATGTTTCTCCCGTTCTGTTGCGACACACGCCTCTCGCCTACCCCACCCATCCTGTGTGAGGTCGCTTTGAGTCAAACACGGGCCTGTTCAAAGTACACCTGATAGGACCGTGAGGAAGAAGAAGTGAAAGCCGACACTTTCCTTCTCTTAAGAGGGCACGGCGAGAAAATGTTTTACAACCTAAAGACTAAGGCTTGGATTTTTTTAAGATAAGATAAGATAAGATAACCCTACAGTCTGACTTTCCATTCCTTTATGTTGCACTTGCAAGTATACAGTAGAGTACCTGTACTTGCAAAATCCATGGAACATGGATTGCGTTTAGAGCCCCCCCCCCCTCAAAAAAAAAAAAAAAAAAACAATGTGCGAACTGATAAGCACATGCAAGCCCCTGCAAGCTAATGCTAATCTCCGCATCAAACAAAACCGTGTGGGTCTGAAACAAATCCCCTTGTAAAACAACTTGTTGACAATTCCCCCAGACCACCCAAACGAGCTGTTTTTAGCACCGCCAACCAAAAATAAACTGTGTTTCTCAATTTTTTAACTGAACTGAAAGGGTGGAACAAACTTCTAATGTGTTGCTCAGAGGCACACATAATTCTTAATTGACACTCTGCACGGATTCAAAGGGCTTTGATATCCAAATGGGGGGGCATGTGCTTCCGTTAAGTCATGAATTAGAATTTCCCAAAGGCAGAGGGCACCACTAGAATGCATTGTGTGCAGTCATGCTAAAGTCTTAGATGCCACCTCCCCCCCCGGCCAAAGCCACAGTCGTACATAATCAATTTTCTCCACTTACACGACTGCCGCTTCCCTATTGTATCCCTCAAATTGATTCACATTTTTATATTTTTTGGACTCAGTCTTCATTCCACATCTGTTTTTCAAGAGCATTGATTGTTTTTCTTTTGTTTGTTTTTTGGGGGGGGGGGTGCTGTATTTATTTATTTATTTATTTTTAATTGAAGCACATGCTTTCTGGCCAGCTTCCTTTAAATGGGCCGCTTGGGGATTCAGCGGTGACCCGACGCCCGTTCGATACATTTATTATAAAAATTTTATATCAGTCCAATATGTCAGTCATGAATCATGATGAGGGAATAAATTTTAGCTACCTCACGTGGGCAAAACCTGAATATGAACGCATTTTTCTGGAATTTCTGGAAAGCTGTTCCGTTGGGCACTGTTCGTCTTCCTTCGGTCCTCGTATAAAAACGGTACCTACATTTAAAAACATTCATTTCGAAAGAAAATACAAAAACAGTCGACATTAAAAAGAGAAGATATATTACTTTCCCAGATGTTTCTTTATTTGGCTTATGAATTAAATGTTGATTTATAGCTGTGTGCATTTGCAGTCTACATTATGTTTAATGAGGACATACTGTATATTCGTGTGTGTGTGTTTAATCAAATAAAACCAATATTAGGGGGAGAAAAATGGCTCGAGTGATGCAACAAATATTACATGACTCTGGCTCATGCTTGGTGGGCCAGAAGAAAGGAATGGGCTGTATGATGTCCGTGAATCATACTTAGCCCACCCACTTGGTCAATGTCTCTTTGCATTTGTGCTTTAAAAAAAAAGAAAAAAAATTCCAAACATTTAAAGTTTGTACGATGGCAACAACGTGAGACTGGAACATATTCTTCGACGCTATGATTGGTCACAGTTGAAATTCCCTGCCAAGAACATAAATAATGCCTTCCTGTGAGCTTTTCACTCAAGACATTACGAGTATTATTATTATCATTTCTACTCTCCCGGGAGCTGATAACTGACATTTTTTTTATTACATTATCACTGTCTGGGCAGCTGCATTTTTGGACACTAAACTGTGCTGAGCTTCATGTTGACAGATGTTGAAATATGTAATTTTTAGGCAGTTATATAACCGCTTTACATGACAAGTCAATGCAGGGGAATACAGTAGTAATAAATAACTCATCCTTGGTGCGTCACAGATCAATTGTGGGAAACATAATGTGTTCAAATTTAGATTGACCATGTATGTACAATGATTTTGTACATTCGTATCAAGAAAAGACAATCCCCATCCTTGCTTGCTAGCAGCTGTGGGTAATCTAGCAAAGAAGCAGAGTGGGAGAGCATCAGAACTGATGCAGCATTAGCAACACATCTGCTCAGCAGGTAAATTCATCATGTATTTTTTGATTTTAATTGATTAACTGATTAATTTTGTGTTACGCTAACACTCTATTACAAATAAGTCGCGCTATCTACGCAGCAGCCGTGCTTAACGTCGGCTTGTTTACAGTGCTAATGATCGCTTAGCGTTGCTAGTGCTAACGTCTTATTGAAGCTGGACAGCATTTCGGCAATTTTTCACAGCTACGCACTTTAAGAATCCCGTTTGTACCATTCAGATTTTGCTTGCGGTTTTAAAACAACAAACTCCTTTCCTGAAATTCACTTAATTGGCCGAAAATACTTTTGATTGACGACAAATATCTTTCTCTATTGTCTCACCGCGCGCAGAGTGATGTATTTTTACAATTTGACTTTCTTGAGCGCTGGCCTGTCAGGAAAGCCTGAAAAACAATGCTTTATGGAACTCTTTGCAGGTAGGTAACGTTCCCCTTTAACCCCACGTATTCGTCATTTTTTACCCTGCCTATTCCTCACTGGGCTGGAGCCAGAACTGTTCTTGCTTGTCGCCAATCCGTCACAAGCACACCGGGCATCCAGCCCGCGCGTGTCTGGCTAACATCAGCGTGCCATCATAAGATAGAGATAAGAAAAAGTTTATTTGTCTCACAATGGAGAAATACCCAATTTACAGCAGCAAAATTATGAAAGGGAGAAAGTAGAAGACAAAAAGTAGATCCATAAAAAAGGGTTAAAATGTTTTTTTTTAGGTGTACCCGTGCTATATTAAATGTTTTAAAGCATATCAACCGACAGAAAGGTTTTCCTTTTTCCTTTTTGTCATTGTTTTAAAGTTCACGATACACAATGAGAAAAAAATTGTGAAGAAAGACCTTTTTTCTTTTGTGGTGCAGGTGATGATTCGCCAATGTGTCCAACTGCCGCAGTTTATCGCCAACTACTGCTAAGGAGGATTTACTTGATGTCAGAATTGTTGTTGTTGGTTTTGTTTTGCTTTAAGTATCGGCGGCTGGTATCGGCTATTGTCCATGAGACCCGATGCCGTGAAATCGATACCTGAAATGATACCTGGTGTCAATGTTTGCCCATCACTAATATATAAATCCACAGTATGTGTACAGTATATAATATATAAACCGCAAAGTTAATTTCCTCAAACAGGGTGCGCTGTGGAGGCCCTTATGTGTCACGTTTTTACACAACAAAAATGTTCCCGTAAATAAATGAAAAGTGGCACACAATACGCTCTGTGAAGGATTACAAACTTGACAGTTTCTGTTGTAAACTGATAATGTACGCACCATTTTTAAGGACGATGTGCACGTCTGAAGGAGGATTATTTTTTTGAATGGAAAACCATCACGATGTCAAGGATCTGCCATCTGGTTAGACGTGGGGGAGTTGAGCCGCTCTACCTTCACCTCATACATCTCAAATTTTATCTCCTCTCATCTGACAAAATGTCTTTCAAAGGAACATCCCTGTTTTTTCTTATGGCTTCTGCCAATGACCCTTATAACAGGGCACGTCCTTTTTTTTTGGACAAAAAAAAAAAAACAACAACAAACAACCAAAAGACAAAGGGTGCGTCTCGGCGTGCCATGACTCATCTTATCTGGTTGAGGGCAGGAAACGCTCGTGAAGAATGTGTCTGCCTCCAGGACACTGAGCCGACAAATGGGAAGGAGACGGACTCGCTTAATAAGCTTGTCTTCAGCTACCACACTGTCGCTATTATGTGCTATTAAGCTCAGTCAGGGAGGTTGACTTTAAAACTACATCGGAAGGAAGGTCTAATTTAGATGAGAGATTTCAAACATACAAACTGCTTTCGGGTCCTTATAATGTTGATTAGTCACACGGGCAGGCGGATGAGTTTGATACGGACACAGAAATGTCAGAAAATGTACTTTCGCAAGGCTGAAATTGGAGGACATAGTCAATTTTAACTTCATTTCTGTCCATCGCTCATTTTTCACAGGCTCACTGCAATAAGGATTTTAAAATTTATCGAATATAACATTGCGGTGGGGAGGCGGAGGGGGCCCGGTGGTGCAGGGGTTAGCGCATCGACCTCACGGTGCAGAGGTCGTGGGCTTGATCCTGGCTACGGCCTTCCTGTGTGGAGTTTGCATGTTCTCGCCGTACCTGCGTGGGTTTTCTCCGGGTGCTCCGGCTTCCTCTCACATTCCAAAAACAGGCACGGCATGCTGATTGAACACTCAAAATTGTGTGAGTGTCAGCGCGGATGGGTGCTCGATGGCAGGCAACCGGTTCAGGGTGTCCCCCGCCTACTGCCCGAAGACGGCTGGGCTAGGCTCCATCACCCCACGCGAGCTTTGTGAGGATAAAGCGGATCACAAAATGGATGGATGGTTGGATGGATGGACTCACGTAGCAATAAGCGCAAAAAGATGGATGATGTCCAAAATTTGGGATAATTTCATTCACACTCGAAAGCTAATTTAATATAGCACACCACTGCTAGGCCCCGCCTTTAAAAAATCACATACATTCAAAAATCACAGATACTACGGTGACCCCAAGTGGACAAAAATAATACCTGCACCTCACACGCATATTTTGTATTGTCACACTGAGCTGGTAGACAAACAAACTATTAACACTCAGTATTCATGAGAACCTCAATGAACCAAAAATGTGATGTTTTTTGGAACGGAGGAGTTGGGGTGACCGGCCCCGAACCAGAACTGCCGGAAAGATGTGCTAACCACCATAGAAGATCACTTTGCCAATCATCTTATGCTGTTTACACATTCACAACCAGACATTATGACTGTTTTCAGGATTCAATTTAGGCTAACAAGTAAGTGCAGATGTTAAACGTGCGCGACGTAGCCGTCTACATCGCGGTGAAACAGCTGCGCTCCAACATGTGCTGATGGTTCAGGCTTTGAGCAAATGTTCAGCTTTTTAGGGCACAGCGCTTCCTGTGGGAAAAAACAAAAGGCCGAGAGATCCATTTTGCTCTTTAGCATTCCAACTTAACTCACTCATGCGGTTTAATCAGCACGCGCGCATGTGTGTAAAAGACTTGTCTGTCCTGGGATGTGCTTTGATATCAAGCAACAGAATTTATAAGCTCATTTGGAGGCCATGACTCTGTTTAATGTGCATGCCCCTTGTGGAGAGGACCACAGAGAATGTGCGTGTGTCTACACTCCCATCGTTAAAAGGCTATTTGTAAAAAAATATATATATATGAACACAGACTTGTGTGTCAATGACAAAGTGATTCGCGACACACAAATACAGTACCGTCATTTCCCAGAATATAAAACACCCCCACAATAATACGCACACCTTCAAATCCCCCTTAAAGTTTTTTTTTTTTTTTTGACTCTGTACTTCTATATAATACGGTGCCCCAAATTTCTGGTCCTCTTTTATTATGGGAGTGAATATCATGAATGAATAAAGATTGCTGAGGTCAAAAATGGCTAAAAAGTGACAAGGTATCACAGCGCAGTGCTAAGTGCAGTGTGAAAAGTCTTTTTTTTTTTTAACAATATGTTCTACGCATCCCCACTATTCTAAACATGGTAGTCTGAGTAATATTGCATTTATGAATATGAACTGAGCACCATCTCAGGAGGCCATTTTGCCTTGTACTGCAGCTTGCTGTCGATGTAAAATGAAATCACAGACCTCAGGTCACGACTGTCACGGTTCATCAGTTTTCTGGGTTTGGTCACGGATTCTGGCGGAATCCCCTGTCAGAAGGAGTTTCAACTCCCACCTCCGACAGAGCTTTTCCCATGTTCCGGGGGAGGCGGGGGACATTGAGCCCGAGTGGACCATGTTCCGTGCCTCTATTGTTGAGGCGGCCAATCTGAGTTGTGGCCGTAAGGTGGTTGGTGCCTGTCGTGGCGGCAACCCCCGTACTCGCTGGTGGACACCAGCAGTAAGGGATGCCGTCAAGCTGAAGAAGGAGTCCTATCGAGCCTTTATGGCCTGTGGGACCCCAGAGGCAGCTGACGGGTATCGACTGGCCAAGCGGAAGGCAGCTTCGGTGGTCGCCGAGGCAAAAACCCGAGCGTGGGAAGAGTTCGGTGAGGCCATGGACGCCGACCTCCGGACGGCTTCGAGGAAATTCTGGTCCACCATCCGACGTCTCAGGAGGGGGAAGCAGTGCACCACTAACACTGTGTACAGTGGGGATGGGGCGCTGCTGACTTCGACTCGGGACGTTGTGAATCGGTGGGCAGAGTACTTCGAAGACCTCCTCAACTCCACCAACACGCCTTCCTTGGAGGAAGCAGAGCCTGGGGACTCTGAGGTGGGCTCTCCTATCTCTGTGGTTGAAGTCACCGATGTGGTTAAAAAGCTCCTCGGTGGCAAGGCCCCGGGGGTGGATGAGATCCGCCCGGAGTTCCTCAAGGCTCTGGATGTTGTGGGGCTGTCCTGGTTGACACGCCTCTGCAACATCGCATGGTCAACAGGGAGAGTGCCTCTGGATTGGCAGACCGGGGTGGTAGTCCCTCTTTTTAAAAAGGGGGACCGGAGGGTGTGTTCCAACTACAGAGGGATCACACTCCTCAGCCTCCCTGGTAAGGTCTATTCAGGGGTGCTGGAGAGGAGGGTCCGTCAGGAAGTCGAGCCTCAGATTGAGGAGGAGCAGTGTGGTTTTCGTCCCGGCCGTGGAACAGTGGACCAGCTCTACACCCTTAGCAGGGTCCTCGAGGGTATGTGGGAATTCGCCCAACCAGTCTACATGTGTTTTGTGGACTTGGAGAAGGCGTTTGACCGTGTCCCTCGGGGAGTTCTGTGGGGGGTGCTTCGTGGGTATGGGGTACCGAACCCCCTGATACGGGCTGTTCGGTCACTATACCACCGATGTCAGAGTTTGGTTCGCATTGCCGGCAGTAAGTCGGAATCGTTTCCAGTGAGGGTAGGACTCCGTCAAGGCTGCCCTTTGTCGCCGATTCTGTTCATAACCTTTATGGACAGAATTTCTAGGCGCAGCCGAAGCGTTGAGGGGATCCGTTTTGGGGGCCTCAGTATTGCATCCCTGCTTTTTGCAGATGATGTGGTGCTGTTGGCTCCTTCAAACGGGGCTCTCCAACTCTCACTGGAGCGTTTCGCAGCCGAGTGTGAAGCGGTTGGGATGAAGATCAGCACCTCCAAATCTGAAACCATGGTCCTCAGTCGGAAAAGGGTGGAGTGTCCCCTCCGGGTCGGGGAGGAGATCTTGCCCCAAGTGGAGGAGTTCAAGTATCTTGGGGTCTTGTTCACGAGTGGGGGCAGGAGGGAGCGGGAGATCGACAGGCGGATCGGTGCAGCGTCTGCTGTGATGCGGACGTTGTATCGGTCTGTCGTGGTGAAGAAGGAGCTGAGCCAAAGGGCGAAGCTCTCAATTTACCGGTCGATCTACGTTCCAACCCTCATCTATGGTCACGAACTATGAGTCGTGACCGAAAGAACGAGATCCCGGTTACAAGCGGCCGAAATGAGTTTTCTCCGCAGGGTGTCCGGGCTCTCCCTTAGAGATAAGGTGAGAAGCTCGGTCATCCGGGAGGGGCTCAGAGTCGAGCCGCTTCTCCTCCACATCGAGAGGAGCCAGATGAGGTGGCTTGGGCATCTGATTCGGTTGCCCCCTGAGCGCCTCCCTGGTGAGGTGTTCCGGGCATGTCCCACCGGGAGGAGACCCCGAGGAAGACCCAGGACACGCTGGAGAGACTATGTCACCCAGCTGGCCTGGGAACGTCTCGGGATCCCCCGGGGAGAGCTGGAAGAAGTAGCTAGGGAGAGGGAAGTCTGGGCTTCCCTGCTAAAGCTGTTGCCCCCGCGACCCGGCCCCGGATAAGCGGTAGATGATGGATGGATGGATGGATGGATGGTCACGGATTTATATCATGAAGGATTAACGACGGCACCTGCCGTCGCGAGAAGTTAAAGTCACCGGCGGCCATCTTGCGTTGCCACTCACTTCGGCGCACCTAACTGGGATACAGTGATTTCTCCATGTTGTTCTCACATTATTTTGTCTGGACTAAAACAGTGAGAAATGGCAGGCCATATAATGACTGAACAAAGGGAGAATATCAAGAAAATTCAGGTGTCACAATTCCCACAAATGGAGAAAATAACCAGAAAAAGAGCCACCAGTGATGTCAATGCTCGCGAAAAAAATTATTTATTATTATATAGTTATTATTATTATTGTCAATTTGGGACTATCCCGTTCAATATGTCGGCTCAGGTAATCGGCATGACAGGAAATCGGACCGCCAACACACACGCACACACAGAAACACAAGGAGCGGAATGGTAATCTCGGGATGAGGTTAGAAATTGCACTTGTTTACCACACAACGCTTTTTGTCCAGAATGACAAATTTCATTCTGAGTCACCCGTCAATTAATCGGTCCCAAATATGAAACACAGCTTAAAAGTCAAAGAAGAAAGTCACACACCGATATTGTTTGTGTTGAAATTTGAAGCATGTATTAGCAGTGGCACCTATCCCACCGACATCACATGAACAATTGATGGAATATTGAGATTAAGAAGTCCAAAGTTGGTGCGTTTTTCTGAGAGGGCGGACTTGAACAGTCACTGAAATTAGACCATTTTGACATCAAGGAAACATTTTTTTTTTAAAAAGATGACACGTGATAACGCAGCATGGAGAATTTAGGAGATTTCATGCAGAACGCACCCGGAGAAAACCCAAGCAGGCACGAGGAGAACATGCAAACTCCACATAGGAAGGCCGGAGCTGGAATCGAACCCTGCACCTCTGCACTGTGAGGCCAACGTGCTAACCAGTCCACCAGCCGCTCAATATGCTGTATAAATAATAAAATAAATATATGGCCGAGAAAGCACACAGCAGAGAAGAAGTTGAGGTTACGGCACGTCGATGATGTCAGTGTTGCGGTGCTTCCAGAGAGCTCAGCTGATGTAACCCGAGTGAGCGGACAAGCAGCTGAGTGCCCGTTCATGGCAGCGGTTGAGCTTTTCTCAGGAACGCTGCTTCCCATTGAATCCTTTCCTCGGAAGTATCGCCAACCACCCAGTCCACACACACTTAAAACACGAAGTTAGCGTTGTTGGCGAATCATGCCGGCACAATGAATTTAGGAAGGTTTTATGCCCAAAAAAAAAAGTTGTGTATCATAATTAGCAGAATATTTACATATTTTAAAAGGACACAGCCAGGAAAATTGTTCACAATTGAGTAGCATTTGAGACCAAAAGTAGCATATCGTAATTAGATTGTTTACAAATGAACCCTTTCAGGGACAGCGGTTACTACGGTGGACAGCTGATCATGTCATCAGGTTATGGGGTGCATGAAAGGGTTAAAAAAAAATTTTTGTAGGATTTTACAGAAAAAGTCAGTGTTTCATTACTTTCATCTGTTAAAAGTTGTCCTGACTTTGCATAATGAGCATCCTTGCAAAACACGTGAAGCAATGTATTGAAATGCATAGCTGGGATTCTCCCATGGGATTATGGTTTATAATGCTCTCTCTTTTCTTAAACAACTCTCATGTAGAACCGCTACAAATGTCTCCTTCGGGGAATGACATTAGAGGTTCTGAAAAGCTTCTTGGCATCTTTACCATAGTAAAAGCGAAGTCAGCAACCAAATAGGAAGGCTAATGCTTTGGAAAACGTACGCTTTGACGGACCAGCGGCCAAGCGTGGTGGGAGCTCATCAGAGTGGAGGAAAAGTTTCCCTTCTGCAGGAAATCTCGAAAAAAAATGGAGACTATATTGTGGTTTATTTACATAAAGTCCCCTACATTTGATTATGATTGAATATCGTCACTTTTGGGTGGAAACCTGTCCAAATGTGGTCATTTTCATACTTTTTGAAAAATTGGGCAAACCCTTACCTCAACCTTTTCAAATGGCAAGCACAAGTGAGCTTGACAGGGGAAAGGTTACAGAAAATATTAACCGGTGTACTGAGAAAATGGATTTTATGTGCAAAGGTTAAAAATCTGAGGTGACCACTTCAGGGTCCCGCGGGGAATATGTTGTTTGAGGAAAGAACACCTAAAATGGAAACTCACAAACACAAGCACCCTTTTATTTAACCAAGTATTTCTTACATTTTGTGAGGTCTAGCAAAACACAAATGCTACCCTTTGTGGATGTTCAGGAGAAGATTTGGCCAGTTGAGGATGTTTGAATCATGCGTCTTGCTGATTGGTCGTCATCATATGTGCATTATTCACACATTGAGCACAGTGTAAAGGTGACTCACCCACAGGAATTACAGAAGAGTTGAGATAATCTCATCTAATCTCATTTTGGATGAATGGATTGATGGAATATACAGAGCCAGTATTTGCCTCCCATGCTGATTTTTGTTTGAGTTTTTCATTAGCACATTTTTCCCGCTCAAATATGAAATGGATCACCAAGCAAATTTTGACATCTCACAATTACAAAAAGATTACAGCGTTACCTTGAGATAGGCCTCTACTTCGTTTTGTCACTACAGACGTTCTTTCCCCAATGAAATGAATTGAAATGTCATCCATTCGTTCCCGACTCCCTGCAAAAATTATTTTTTTTTAATCAGAAGGTGATATTTTAAGAAGGAAAATCACACTCTACAATAATGTATTTCATAAAACTATTGAGCAATAACAAAATTGAAGAGAATGAATGTAATTATAACTGATTTATTGTGGCTCCTTCTGGTGTGCCATCTTTCCAACTCGCTATCAGTTGTTGAATGTGTAAAAACTGAGCTAAAATGGTAGCTCATTATATAGATAACTAGATAGCTACACAAACTACAGCTAGCCATCTGCGCAAACAAAAAGAGACACAAAGGAGAAAGCCTCATAAAACAAAGCTAAAATAGGAGCTAACTTGCTAGATAGATAGATACTGTAGCTATAACAGCTAGCAAGCTCTCTAGCTAGCTCGCTAGATAGATAGATATTAGCATTCTGTCTTTTCATGAAGTGGGGGGAGGGGGGGGGACAACCACAGCTACAGTATGTTATCAGGTAAAGAGATAAAAAAAAAATAAACTCGATGAATGCTTGAAACATGACGTCTCTTTACACGTGTATGACAAGAATGTAAGAATGTTTCAGCAAGACGGACAGGACCGTTTGCTAGGGATCCTGACTAATGCTGAGTCATCGGTTTCACACACAGACACACACACACACACATGAGTCGCTTAATAGTATTGTAATGCGGAAGTGCGTGTGTGTTGGAGAGCTGCTAAAATTACAGAAAATGGGACTCCAATGAATCCTGTCCTTGAGTCATTTTACAAGCCTCAATTCAATTTATGTCTTGAGGTCAAACAGTGCTTGGCTAGCAATGTCTTGATGTGGCTTCAACGTTTCAATAACTGGGGCTTTGTGGTGAATCTAGATGACATTGCTAGGTTGTTTTCTTTCATACTTGTGGTGGAGACACGTGAGCATAGCAGTGGATTTTCAAAAATCTTCCCAATGAATAAACACTGCAACAAGAAATATTTCATGTTCATGCAACAGACTGGGTGTCACATATTTTTAATACCACCATCATGACGTAATTACAGAAATCATATAATAGGCCTATTAACAAAAACAATAGAACAGCTTGTTCAGAAGATTTATTTTTACACTCTTGCCATTAGTTAAACCACACCGAGTATGCAAATTGCCTCTTGCCCTGCCTCAAACCCTGATATCTTGATTTTTGGCCTATTTTACTGCCGCGTCTCTTCTCTCCTCTCCTGTTGAAAAAGGGGGTGAGGTGTTGATAACTCAAGTGACGCTGTTGCTCTTTGGACTCCACTGAATTGATTGATTTGGATGAGATCTGAGATGGACCACTTCCCCGGAGGTCTTGGTGTGGAGGATTCTACATCAACCGACCGGGACATGGTCCTGAGATAGAACCATTTTCCCGAAGGCGTCCAGTTGCGGTGTTTCGTGTCATGAAATGGACTCCCATGCTAACTAACACCATACTATGTGATAAAAGGGAGCCCAGGGAATATCCTACCCGCTTGCCCAAAGTCAGCTAGCATAGCCTTCAGCTCACCAACAACAATAATTGGGACTAGCTGTAAACCCCAGACTTTAATGTCTACATTTTGTATTTCTAAGGCAGGGATGGCGAACCATTATCCCATCAGGGCTAATTCATCTGTTTTTGATCCACCGATGCCCCATAGTACATTTGTTAAGAACAGAACATTCTCAGATAACTCCAACAACAGACAACTACTCAACTGTTAGTTGTCTGTCAACACACCATTAATGTGTAAAAGTGTCCTCCATCATACACCAAGCAACATTATGCAACAAGAGCTGTCAAATATTTCACCGCAGACCAGTGTTGTTGTTGTTTCGCGTAATGTGGATGTTTCCTCCAGGGTCTTGTTGGAAACGAACGTGCCAAAGATCTGACCAGCAGCAGTCCAGATCACATCTCTCTAGGTGGCTGAGAGCGAATGAGGAGTCCAGCGATTAAGTCCATACGGAGTTAACATAATTTTTGCCGATTGGAGCCTATTTGTTATTGACTGTGAAAAACCACGCCATTTTCATCATGATGCGTGCACACTCGGGGCTGACAATGAGACATTCTAAAGAGGCAATGGCAGCCTGAAGTCCCTCACGTCGGTCAAGCCCTGTGGAACGCCGCGAACGTATACATGTGCATGGTGGAAAAAAAAGGACAGTGTTATCTGCTTGTATTAGCGTCAATTGGGGAGCCAACACAAAATTGTTTACAGTTTTGAATGCGCAAGATTTGGATATCGCCCTACTTCACTAATTCTGCCTGCCCCCCCCCCCCCCCACAGTCTCTGACCAAAAGTCACGCTTCTTACTGACCTGCATGAGCACAATTCTCAAATATGACTATCTTGCAATGCTAAGCTAGCATTAGCACTGTAAACAAGTTGACATTAGCCACGGCTGCTGCTTGACCTATTTGTAATAGCGTGTCACTATAACATTTAATGTTATTGGCTTCATTTTTTTGGTGGGGGTAACACAAGAAACAGCCATCTCAAGGCTGAACCAACCATCAAAATAAAATGTTAGTGCATATCACAGATGTGAAATGCCCCATGACTGGGTTTGCCTTGGAGCCTCAAATGGACTGAAAAAGCCCCTCGAAAGAACAGTCATGCGCTTCAGTCAATTTTCCATTTTCTCTGTTTCCTGATCCCATTTAAATTGAGCCATCAATTATCATTGATGTCACCAAGTGGATTTGGTTGGAGTCTCCCAAGAGTGTCTCTAATAATCAAAGACTTGGAAGACACTTTTTTCCTGCATCTTGGTCTGACCGACAGTGGTGTTCCCTAGAAAAGCAATTACGATAACATTCTCACAAATTAATTTTCATCATATCCGGAGAAAAATCACAATTTGGGAAATTATGCGGAAGGAGAAAAAAACTCAGTTGTATGAATTTCATGAGAAATGTTTTTTTTCCATGTTATTTGGACACAGTTGGAGTAGAATACAATAAATTTTTATTTGACAAAAATTAAGTGTGATTATAAATTTGAATTGATGAATAGATTTTTATTCGATTAGCTTCACTCCCAAAATAAAATGGAGCATCTGTATGCATTTACACATTTAGATTTCAAGTGCCTCACTCTTAAAGCCCCATAACGATGCGGTGGATTTAAGTGGATACATTTCACCAGTCCTAACATGCAGTTTAGTTATGTGCAGGCATCAGGACGCCGCGAAAGTAGCATCCACTTATCCGAGACGTAATATTTGATTGACAGTTGACCTATGAGAGAGTCGAGGTTTCGGCGCCATTCACCCTACATGCCAATGTAGCAGGTGTACCTAATCTTATGGCCGGAGAACGTAGCAACACATACAGACACTACATATTCACGTTTTCTTCAAGCAACCTACCGATTCTAATTACAAATACATCCGCAGGGAAACTCCATCCATCCATCCATTTTCCGCTTATCCTCACAAGGGTCACTGGGGGTCCTGGAGCCTATCCCAGCCGACTTCGGGCAGTAGGCGGGGGACACCCTGAACCGGTTGCCAGCCAATCGTAGAGCACACAAAGACAAACAACCATCTACGCTCACACTCACACCGTGGGACAATTTAGAGTGTTCAATCAGCCTGTCATGCATGTTTTTGGAATGTGGGAGGAAACGGGAGTACCCGGAGAAACCCCACGTGGGCCCGGGGAGTCCGCAGGGAAACTGTTATTAACAAAAAATAAAAAAGATTCCAAATTTATAACAACAAGAAGTAAATAAAATCATGTTTTTGGGTGACAGTGCCCTTGAATAACATCTTGTGGAGAGGAAGTGAAATCCACCCCCCTGCCCCCCTTTTTCAGTTGCTCAAATGGATTTACGGTGGCGGCACTATGAAAGAAGCGGGTGCGCATTTCAACCCTCGCCCCATGCTTGTTTAAAGCAAACAATCACTTTCACTCAATTTATCACATTGTCAACCAATTTTACCGACTTGACTCGAACATGGAACAGAATGTGATCGCCTCACCCCGACTCGTCTCATGGTCTTGGATCGGCGTGGAAAAAAAAACACATCATGAGTCAAAACTGCTGGCTATTCTGATGATGATGGTGATAATGATGATGATGATGATGGGAATACAAAGTTTGACCTCCCTCTCATGTGCAGCGATTGCGTAATGAAGCCCAGCGTGATCAGCAGCGCTTCCAAATCATGATGTTTTTTATGGCCTATCACACATTTTTTTCCAATCATATTTTGTCATTTTTATGATTTCATCTGTTTCATGCCTGGGATGATAATTTAAATGTGAAGTACTTTTTTTTTCTACATTCAACTGCCCTGCTTTAACTCATAAATGACAGTGAAGAATCCATCCCCTTTTTTGAGACTAAATTGATTCGCGATGGGCAGTAAAAACAAACAACTTCGACAATATGATTGCACACCTTACAGTTGGGGATGTGACTAAATTCGGGATTAACCAATCACATTGAAACTCATTCTATCAGTGAAGCACTGTAAATCATTCTATGCAGAGGATAAAGTACACATGACTATATACTAATGCTTGTCTACAATGTGTTGCTGCACCATTTATGTTCAATCCATTGCTTCAAGGTTTAAAGCACCTCAGCACTTAACTGCTGCTTAGCATTAGTAATTAAGAAAGTGGACGGAAATGCTAAGCTACGTTGTTTTAAACACTTTAGTTTGACATAGCGACAAGAAACAGCTGACAACCTCTTTTTTGATGAATTGTTCCCGACCTGCCGCAGTGCTGCTTGAGAAGTGAGTTGAGTCATTGCCACCATAGAGCACTCATATCTTGAAACTACGCTCGCAAGTCACCCCAAAAAAAATAAATAACAAAAACCTCGAGTCACTGATATCCCAAAGCACCTCCAAATATTTTCATTTGCAGCATTTATTTGCATTACAGTAATCCCTGGTTTATCGCGGTTAATGGGGACCAAAACCATCCGCGATATACAAAAATCCGCGAAGTAGCGACCAATTAACATAGACAGGGATTTTTTTTTTAAGTCCCCAAAAAGTCCGCAAACAGTCCGCGAGAAGCTGCAAAACAACAGCGAGTCACATAGAGCAGCATATACAGTACTGTACTCCATGTATATGAAAAAAAAAACTTTTTTTTTAATGAATATGTTTGAAAAAAAATCCGCGATGCACTGAATCTGCAATAAACGAACCGCGAAATAGCGAGGGACCCCTGTATATTGAAAAATGTGTCTTTTTTTTGGTCACAGAATTTTTTCCAACACTACATTTATTATTTGGGATTTTTTTTAAATGTACAAGCACACCAAAATAAGCCAATACAACACTGGTGGGGGGGGGGGGGGTGACTCTCTTCTGCGACTGCACGCCTCACTGGAGTCTATGATGGTAGAATGTGCGTGGCCTCAGTTTCAGTTGCCTTTGAACCTTCTTTAAAAATAATAATAAGATTTCAGAAATTGAGAACGGGACACTGGCTGTCCCCCTTTACAAGCTCTTCAATCACATGACTGGACATGAAGGACATCAGTGACGCCTTCCTTTCAGCAACAAGCCAAATCAATAAACATTGGGTTTTTTCGTGTGTGTGTGTGTTTGCCCACAAATGTCACCTTAGAGGAGATTTAAACATCACAGAAGGTAAAAGTTTGAAGTCACTGGAAAAACGGGAGGAGAATGAGTGCTGGAGTTTTGCTGAGGTGAAAGGGTGGAGAGGCTTGACGCCCGCATAAAAGAAGGAGGGGCACGCATTGGCAGGGAAGTACATCTCAAGTGATGGGGGACAGAGTTCAGGAGAACGAGGAGAAAGCACTCAAGCTCGTTTCAGCTCCGCGCGTAATCGTGTCTGGAGAACTTTTACGCACGGCGCATAGGTGCGTCACCGCGCCCTTCAGGGATGCTAACGAGATCATCGGAGCTGATTGGGAATTTCGGTGGAAGTATTAAGCAGGAGGTGGGGTAGAAGCGAGTGATATATATTGAAATATCGGAGAGAAAGAGGTGGTCATCATCCTAGGCGCTGGCACCGCGGAGCGAGTCAACCCTGGCAGGCAAACACCGAGGACCCACGGCGCTTTTCAGGATATTTAACCAGACACTTTGTGTTGGGAAGTTGATTTGTTTGATTTATTAAAGCAGACGTATAGCGGACTTATCGAAAAGGATTTTTTAAAAGCACATTGAAGGTACGTTTTTATTTTTTTACAATCATGTTCATTGTCGGTTCCATTATTATTATTTAAAGTTGAAAGTGACTTTTTGATTTTATTTATCATTGTGCCATTATGAAGGGGTGATTAAAATGCACCATTTGGGGTTTTTTGGCCTGTTTTATGCAAATAATAAAGAATATATATAATAGTATAAACTTTGGAGGGTTGTCAGTACAAGTGACTGTGGGGTTCGTTATATAAGTGGAAGTGGCTTAATTGATCACAAAGACGCATCGCACTTATCAGGGAGGTTATAAAAACATGAAATTATTCTTCCTAAGTATTTAACTGCACTCTAAAGAAAGGTTCTGCATATGCAGTTGCCGTCTATACACACAGGAGGACTGCATACTACAGGGTACCCAAAATAACTCATTAGTACTTTAGCACCCAACGTACTATAGTGAGCACGCATTTACGGTCAAATTGTACCGGCCTCCGGGTTGCGTACGAGGTAAAAGGTAAAAGAGAACTTTATTTTTCATTTCTACTCAAGAAGGTATTTTTGCGTGCTTATGTCCGTTTTTGAAAATCTTCAAGCATATAGCTGTCCTATTTTCAGGTGTTCATTTGTCAGTAAACGTGGACATCTGTTTTGTCACTACAAATCTACTGTTGTTGTTGTTGTTTTTTTTATCACATGCCTTCATCCGGCTCTGTTAGTTTGTCACGGCAAATTAACTGACGTCCATCAACTCCTGTCTTGCAGCTATCAAGAGAAGGGCATCGCCCCCCCACAAAAAAAAAATCACTTTCCCCACCATCAGTCGTCCGCGTGAGCTATGAGGGAACTGCACGCGCACGTCACCGTGGGACTGTTACTGCTTCTCACGTGCACGCTCGTCGGCGCGGCACCCACGCCGAAGACGAGCGTGATCCGGGGTTCGAGGCGCGCCACCGCGCCGGTAAGGCGCGAGGAGGAGCTGAGACGCTTCGCCGAGACCACGAAGATGGCGAGGACGGCGGCGGCGACGGGCGAAGCTCCCTGGAGCCCCTGGGGGAGCACCCTGACCGTGATTACGACGCCCCACGGGGAAAAGAGACGTTTGCGAAGAGTGAAAACAGACAGAAGGGGGGATCGGCCAGTCGGTGAGTAAAGAAGCGTGGGCCTGTTAAGTCTTTAAATACAGGGTCACATTTTTTCGGGGGGGGGGGGGGGGGGCAAAAGCCTCGTCACGTTCTGTGCAGTCAGAAATGGGTGGTATAGCAAAAAGAAAAAAAAAAGGGGGGGGGGTTGTCCCAAAAGGATATGTTAGATCACTATGTGGGACAAATTACTAGAACCCAATATCTTCGTTTGTATTTTCTCCACAGCAAAAGTTGCATCGTGATAAGTTTTTGTGGTCTTTGAAAGTTCAGGCCTTACAAAATAGTGTTTTACGACTCATAAAGTACCAAATAAACATCACACAACAATGTTTGTTTGTACCCTATTCCATTAATTAAAAAATAGTAATAATAATGATCAGCAGTAAAACATGGGTTGGTTTCACCAAATCACCGATTGTGGACCCAAAAACGCAGGAAACAAACATGTTGTGAAAAAGATATATTTTATGCACAAAAGTGACCTTTGTGCTAATAAAAAAATATATATATATATTTTAGTGACATCTAAAACATCTGAACAGTCCCTTTCTTCTATAAAATACCACTAACAGTGAAAATGTATTTTTGTTAGCAAAATAGTCTTCACAAATAATCACCCCTGTAACCATTTTATATTGGCTTAACAAACTATTTGCACACTGCAGTATTTAGTGGTTGTAGTATTTAGTAGTGTGTGTATGTAAATTATAGCATCGTTTCTTTGCCAGTTTAAAGATCAAATCAGAGCTGGCCAATACTTTTGCCTCTGCCCATTTCCATTTAAAAAAGCGTGTTAGTCACTGGTCAGATTGGAAATGTTTCTTGATGCTTGTGCACAAAGTCGTTTTTGTTTGTTTCAGCAGAGTGAATCCAATGTAGTTTGCGGTTCTTTTCTTGGGAACAAAATTGATTTTGTTTAATAGGGGGAAAAAACGAATCTTATCTTTGCACGAGAACTGTGTTAAGGCATTATCTTTGAAAAACAGCATCTTTGTATCAGAGTTTTGTTGACTCTTTAATTTTCAATCAAGTGCTGTGGTAACAAAAAAAAAATGGGAAAAAATATTTTCAAATGTGTCTTGTGTTCACACTTTCAAAAAAGGTGTCTGCTTGAGAGCTTCTTAAGAAATATCTTGAAAATGTTTGTGCTCGCACATCTGGAGAAGATTTCAGCTATGCTCCAAATGTGACAGTGATAGTGATCAAGTGGATCCAAGTCATTGGTCCAGTGACCCACAAAAACTGCAAGATACGAATTATAGTGCCTCACCCATCCAAACAAATAAAAGTCTCCCACAAACAAAACATCCATTTCCAACAGTAACCGTACCCCCGGTGACCTTAAAGCTCTAATTGTGGCATTTCCTCCAAGAGTGAGACGGCGGGTCCGTCATCCGCTTTAAACAAATGAGCGCCTCGTCGCAGTTCACAGACGCTATTGTTCACACAAACTGCCATCGACGACTTAACCGCTAAGCCCATTTGGAACTTAACGCTTTCAAGTTGGGGGAGTTGCCTGCGGTATGTGGCAATGCCGTCTCCCATCGGTGAGGTTTAAGTGAGGCAGCCGCTGCTTCTTTTGTAATGACCACCACTACTCCGAACATTGGAAATGATAATTAATGACTCAATGAATAATTATACACGATTTGACTGTGATATTCCCATCCCAACTTTAACCCTTTCATGCACCAATAATGATAAACTGTAACCAGAAAACATGATAGGGCGTCCACTGTCGTGACCGCTGTCCCTGAAAGGGTTCAAGGGGATGTTAACCCCAAAATTGTTCGATGCAACCCCACTAGTCTAAACACCACGTTCTGATTTGTAGTGCGTTTTTGGAATATGAGTTCAGCGGCAAAATCCACCCATTTTTCGCCATCTCGGGGGGGGGGGGGGCATTTTGCCATCTTCTGTCAACTGAAAATGACGTCACAGTTGCTCAGGGCTCAGCTCACGACCAATCACGGCTCAGCTGATATATTCGCAGGGATGAATGGCTAATTGTACCTTTTGCCACCCAACAGTTATTTGTTATGCGTGTCGCTATATGTCGTCGTCACTGAGAGAAATACAATAATTCAAACAGGAATACGATTACAATAACAGTCATCCAGAATAATGCTGCAAACATATACTGTACTTTCACTTTTAACCTCACCGCAAGACAATTGATTTTTCGACAAGGCATACCAAAAAAAAAAAAAAAAAAAAAAAGACCGCAAAATCAAGTTACCAAACGAACAGAGCTGGGGATTTTGTGAACCTTTCCAGCCCTAAAACAAACTTTTTTTTCTGTTTAAGGAAAACAATCTACTCTTTCTTTTGCTGCTTGTGTCACAGATAATGCTGTAAAAAGGCCGCCAATTCTGGAAACTTTGCTTTGGAAACGGTCCGGGCAATGAATGAGACTGGCCATAAACAGCACAAAAAGTTGTTTCACAAAAGATAAGTCAAAATTTTGCGGTGCAAGAGAAGACAAAAGTGCCTCCGAGTCTCATTTAACGTTTCTTTGTCTTTTTCTGTGTTGATCGCTTGTCAGTGTTGGGAATGAGGCAAAACAAGCCGCAATGTTGATATTATCACCCAGTTTTAGTGAATCGATTCGTAATCCCGCCTTGTCTTGTTCTCTTTCACCAGTCCCAACCCCACGAAATCACAGAAAGATGGACAAATACCTGAAACACATCACAGGTAAGACTTTCCTTCCTCAGCGTTGCCGAATTGACATGACCTCGTGCGAGTGGCATCGCAAAACATGCGAAATTAGGAAATAAATCCGAAACACAAGTTCGTCAATTCTGAAAAATCTTCCCACTATAGGTCGGCTCTACTTCAGCCCCAAGTGCAGAAAGCACGCGTCCCATGTGTACCACCAGACCCGAGACTGCACGATACTTGCATGTAAGCCACGACTTCTTTGCCCCTCCCACGTTCATCCCGGAGCACGTCGCCCCTTGAAAGCTTCAAAGACATCATTTAAGGCATCTCTTCTTTCGCCTCCTTTTTTACAGATTTCAAAAGATGTGCCCGGCTTCTCACGCGTCTTGCCAGCAGCCCAATGTGCACGGGAGGTTAACGTAAGCAAGGTATGAAGACTCCGCCTCCGGTGCTGAATAAATAAAAGACACACACGCTCCGATAGTCACCAGGACAAGAGTCACTAAACCGGAGTTGGAATTTGTACACAACTGGAACTTGATCAGTCATACCGACGGAACTTCAACCTCCAGCACAGGTGTCAAACTCAAGGCCCCGGGGGCCAGATCTGGCCCGCCACGTCATTTTATGTGGCCCGCAAAAGCAAATCAAGCATGTCATCTTCCATGACGCTTGCTAAAATCTCGACCAAAATTGAAAGTATGATGTCTTTTCTTGGAACCAAACCCCTCAGTACAGTAACTTAAACAATAGTTTTATGTGGCCCCGCGTAAGCAATTCAAGCATGTCAACTTCCATGATGCTTGCGAAAGTCTGAACCAAAATGTCAAAATTTCATGTATAATGTAATAATTACAATGTTGGAACAATCCATCATTCTTGACTTCTGATGTCAAAACTAGTTAGCCATCGATTCGTTGCTGTGTATGTAATATGTGGAGGGGGTTGAACATTTACATGGTTTCACAAAATTTACAGTCATAACGGCCCTCCAAGGGAAACCGTAACTACAATGTAGCCCACGACAAAAATGAGTTTGACACCCCTGACCTAAAGTATGGAATAACAGATTGGAGCTGAGAGCGCCAACTGTGTTAGTATCAGAGCACTTTTCAATCGAATGCGCACAGATGTTACGTGAACATTAAGCGAGGCGCAAGGGAAATGGGGAGAATTCTCTGAGTTCTGCCAAAAGCCAGTGAAGAAAGCACTCAATTTGTTTTGTTTTTGTATTTTGAAGGTCCAAGACAAACACCTGCTATCCAGAATTTGAATGGTCTTGCTTTGGGAAGAAAAAAAAATGCCTTGGACATTGGCAGAGCCATCTGTAAATCACTGTTGAACTCAGGCGGAACAAGTGTCCTTCTACTGAAGTCTACTGATCGTATGGACGCTGCGACCACCCAAAAAGCCGAAACTTAACAAAACCAAAAAAAAAAAAAACAATCAACAAAAGGAAGCCAATGGGAGGCAAAGCGCCCGCGAGAGACAAGAGGACCATCCGCTTTGCTTGCCTTGTTGTGTAAAGGACAAAAGGACGCGGACTACGCCGGCCCACGCCCGGATACCGAGATGCTGACGAGACATCAAACATGGTGGGAAAGAAACGAACATTCCGTCAAAGTCCATATTTATATATTTGACAAGATTGGACCATTTCAACATTTGGGCCTACAGTGTTTAAAAAAAAAAAAAAAAAAGTCAGGCTTACAAACGATATGTCGCTATATATGATATATAGGTATCTGAAAGCAAAGATATATTTAAATAAATTATATAATTGGTACAAAAGCGTCCTCATGCTGCTTTAGTTTTGTTTTTTTCCCGACCGGGCGTGAAATATCGAAGACCACGTGACTGCTGAGCCAAGCGTGGTAGCGATAGTCCCTCCACAGAATACTGTCGGACTGAGTAATCGAAATGCTTTTTTTGGAGGTGTAGTTATTATTTATTATCCCCCCACCTCACACCCCAGAAAGCATTCGCAGTCAACCAGCACTGTTTTGGAGTGGGAATACATGACAAGACTTTTCAAGCCATGTTTTTTGTTGATATTGTTTTCTTTGGAAAAGACATGCGGGTTCGAAAATGTTAAATTCGCGACACACCAGAACGACAAATTGTTGTGTATTTTGGCAGATCCCGAAGCGATACAGCTGCAGTTATGAATAGTAACAAGAAGTACCAAAATGGGAATGTTTTTTTGTGGTGGGGTGGTTGTTTTTTTGGGGGATGCTTGAAAACGGCAAAAAAAGTCAGTTTATTCATAATCACTTGGTATTGGCAACAAATTAGGTCTTCAATTCTACACACTAAATTGGATTCAACTTTGTTCATGTAATGTCAAAATTTATTTTTTATGCAGCGTTACGATAGTAGTGGCTCCAAATTGAAGGCGGCGACATGACATTCAGTCATGATTGAATCGAAGCGGAACTTCCTAAACTCTAACACAATCAGTTCTGGGGTAAAGGTCAACCCCTGAAACTTTTTATTTATTTATTTTTAAACCATGCAAAACACAAATTATTGAATTTTAGCAGCCTTTGCTGTCACTCAAGAACATCTTACAAGATGGTCACGTTTCAGTACATTTTTGCAGGGGCAAAATTCACAGACGTTTTTTTAGTTTTTTAACCATGAATTTCGTGGTTCGATTACAAAAGACAAACTGTCCTCTTCATATCATGCAACCAAGACAACGCCTGGCAATTAGTCAACAGTACCTCACCAGAATGCTCTTCACGGTTGCTGTAAGCAGGCATCACCACTGATGGCGTCGAGAGCGGCATCAGTAGATTGCAACAGAGATGCGCAGAGACTGGAAGAGTCACAGTAATGAGGCATAGACTAAACGGTTTAAAAAAAAAAGTATCAGAATTTTTGTCTTCAAAAGAGGACAGCAATTTGTGCAAAAAGTACCAAAAGGTCCATTCAAAAGTTTTGAGCAGATCCAATTCAGTTTCCCTGTCATCCAGGAGTCTTGTCACTGGTTTTGATGAGTACGCGGGTGGCAGTTTTGAAGCCACCATCGTTTTCTGATGCATTTGTTTTGAAGGTTCAAGGTATCGAATGAGAAACCAGGTCCACATTTTTCACCGGTGGTGTATTTTCCATTTCGGAGAAAAAAAAAATGAACAAAATCAATCTTCGCTATCGCAGATGCTAGCGACACACACGGACACCGCCCTGATATGAAACAATTGGCAAGCCTCCAGGGATTACTTGGCTCATCTCAACTTTGGCTACACCCTTTTTAATGAGTCACAGTCCGGTTCCAGTATCATTTATAACGCGCCTTTGAGGACCAGATTTGGGGGGAAATCAATTTGCATAAAAGGCGACAATCACATTCCGTGAAAAAAAGGGCCATTTTTGAAAGAAATATCGCACAGATAAGGTACATCGAATACAAACATGAGCTCAGCGTTGGAAGATCGGCGAGAAAGTTTTTCCAAAGTCCTAATGAGGCTCAAATGTATCTATGATGGCTCAAGAGTGAAAATATGTTTTGTCGTAAGACAAAAAGACTATGGCTGTTTTTTCCCCCTCCCCCAAACCTTTCACATCCAGTTAGTGGGTGGTAACTTGCTTTTTATGATTCCAACACACCATCTTGCTGCTCAGTATCCTTTGGTCAAAGCAAAAAATAATGCCCCACACCCCAAAAAAAAAAAAAAAAAAAAAAGACATGGAACCTTTGAGAGGAGATGCAAAAACGTGCTCTGACGAGAGAGAGAGTCTACTGGTAAGCGTTTCGAAACGTATGAATGAAAAAGTGCAAAAACGCCCCAATTCAAAACCAGGAGAATTTTTTTTTTTAAGGGTTTTTTTAGGGATCCATAAATATGCTTTATGATCTGACTGGTCCCTAATTGATGGAATAGCTTTGCTTCAGATAGCTCTGAAAGACCAATGGCAAAATGGCCGCCCGTGTTTATTGCAAGACCACCAAATGATGGAGGTGCTCAAAAAGCTTGGCAATGTAACATCGCTCAACTTTCCAGGATGATCTGCTTCCAACTTGTGATCACTTCAGCGAAAACTAAGAAGTTGTTGAAATGTGTACAAGCACTGGAATTTGCCCCAAATTTTTAAATCATAATGGCTAACTTCTTTTTCATGATTGAACATGGCTCGAGACTTTTTCCACACATCTTCTTATGATACGTAATCACGTCTGTCAGGTATCATGTTGATGAATGAGACGCGTGTTAGGGGCAAACCTTTTTTTTCCCCACCCAAACTTCATTAACTCATTCAGTACCAGCCAATTCTAGACCAAGTCTGAAAAGACGTTTAAAAACGTCTTTGGGAGTGAATGAGTTAATGCTAGTTTTTTGGGTCATGCTGAGGTCACCCCCCCCCCCCCAAAAAAAAGATACAGTAACTTGACGGGGACAGAATAATTTACAAGAGGACTCACAGGCGCACATGGACATTAAAAGTCAACAGTTGCGCAAATTTGAACTTTGTTCAGCAAAATAGTAGCAGATTATTCAAAGAGTGGGGACTTACTGCCTGTTGTGAACAAATTCCAGTTATTAAAATAGTGTCGCGAAGGGCGATGAGCATTCCAATAAGTGTCTCAGCCAGCTTTGAAACTTCCACTCTCTTATTTCATTTAGCTCCCCTTTGTAACGCAACTAATATAGTTCACATAAGTCATAGCTCGTCAAATAAATGCCACACCAACCACTCTTTGCGCAAATGCGTAATCGTAAATGTCAGTTCTGAACGCTGCGTTTTGCGCCACCCGCAATGATAATCAAGATGATCTGAGTGGGTTGTATGGTTTTTATTTCAACACAGGAATTGTTCTGCAAGTCAATTATGTGGTCAGAGCAAGCACAACACAGAAAACCTGGAGGCGTTCCGGTGGCTGTCCCTCCCCACCCCCCACAACAATGATATTCTTGTGCAACGTGGCCAAAGAATGCCTTACCGGTGGCCAATTGGCAAGCGACAACAGCGCTACGAGTTTGCCTCAAAAAACGCCCTGCAGCATCGTTGACACTGTTCGTACACCTTTTCAAAGTCTTCGTCACTTCCCTGCAGCAAAAAATAAATAAATACAATGGGGGGGGGGGGGGGTGAGGAGTGTCAGGTCGCAGACAAGGGAGCAATAACTGCTTTCATTGTTCATGTCGAAGAATGCGGAGATAAGCAGAGATAAGGCTGTTAAAATTTCAAACCCGACTATCATGATGCGGCGTACACGTGCCAACCCAATGCGGCTTAAAAATATAGTTGAATGGCTTTTGCCCTGAGGGAGACCGATTCCAGATGCCGACAGCAAATTTGGCATCAGGGGCCCCTTCGCATCAAAATGTTTGTCTTCACAACGCGCTGGAATAAAATGTTCCTTTTCGCCTTTTGCGGCGCTTTCACAGTGTAATTAGTGTGATGAGATCCCAATCAGGCTGAGATATCGTGACTCAGTCAAAAGTCAAATCCCAAAGTTGCAGAAAAATACTGTGAAATGCAACCATCTCCTTCCGTGATGAATTAATATGGTTATGTGCAAATAATAGATTTGTTATTGCCAGCAACAGGGGGGGGGGGTTTAAATAATTTTTAAAATCGCCCACTCATGTCTTCCTCATGAAAATGGACGGCAGCGGGTCTCTTATGAGACCACCGGTGACCGGGCAATCGTGATCTGAGATTGGCGCCTCGTGGTATATTTGACGAACAAAATGACAGCGATGTGGAAGTCACCATTCGTTTTCATATGACAGGTACGGGACGGAGCAAGCGCAATGGAGCACATCAAATGTCTTGGAAATCCTCCCGAACAAATTAACGGTTCCACCTGTCCAACTCTTCTCTCAAAACTGTTTTCCCTTTTGCGGTACAGTGGTAGCTCTACTTACGAAATTAATTGGTTCTGGAAGAAAGTTCTTGACTAGAAAATGTTGTAAGTAGAGACGCATTTTCCATGTAACTTCCTTAATCCGTTTCAAGCTCCCCCAAAATTCAGTCATAAATGTTTCCTAAAGCATAAAAATAACAAATACGTGTTACAATTAGATTATTGCACAAAAAGTGAGAGTGTGCATAATGTAAAAAAACAAAGAATAAAAATTATGGTCATTTAACTTTGAACTCCATCCTCATTGTTTTTTGCCCTCTTGAGTTCATGTTCTCTTTCAGAAGGGGTTTTTGCCTGGTGTTTTGTAAACAACTGTTCCAAGGATGTTTGCTTTCGTCGGCTTTTAAAAATCCTTCGAAAATGTCCGAGGCAAACATCAGCAGAGTGAGCGATTGCCAACACTTTTTCTGGGTGGTTCACATTTATGTAAAACCACCGGAACCCCTCCTGGGCGAATGATGAGGACGCTGCATAAACACATATCTGTCTATCATTACACATAGACACATGCGGTCGACTGGTTGCCAGAATGATTCGGTAATAGCCAATGGCAGAGCAGCTATATGTATGTTGCGTTCAGGAAACTCGGAGCTGTGACTAGCAATCCATACTGTATTTTTACTTTCCGTATCTTGAAATGTCTTTCGAAACAAGAGGCAATATTTTCCCGTTGAGACGTTTCGTAACTTGAAAATTTCGTATGAAGAGACGTTCATAAGTAGAGGTACCACTGTATAGTCGAGTTTGAGGGCACGTTTGAAAACGCTTCAGCTTGGCGAATCCTTTGCAAAATTGGCCCGGACAAGCTTCTCTGCGGATATTCTGAACTGAAAGTTGCCAGCCAGTCAGAGACGGTCTTCTCCAAGTAGCAGACGAAATGAACGGAATGAGGCGATAGGTTGAGATGCCATCAAGTGTTGACCAGATTTTCTGTAAGGGACACCATACAAAAAAACGGTTCCCATTTTTGGCACGCTGTCCTCATGTTGAAGACCCAGCATTTGGCCAGACTGTCGGTTTTGGGAAATGTCACGTTATCACAAGTGAGAGTCACACTTGGACTGGTGACCACCTCGGGCCCATGACTCGTGGTGCCGACTCACTCACTCAATCATTCATTTTGTTTCACAAACTTTTCCGTTTCGGTCTTCAGATTTTGAATTGAGATTGCTTCTATACTGATGTAATCCATATGTGCATTTTCTGTAGCACCTGTCGTCATTCAACGGTAAGTCAAGCCCCAAATGTTCTATGCGCCTCCACTCGTCGAAACACAACATTCTCATTCATATTGCGTTTGTGGAATACGAGTTAAGCAGCAAGATCCACTCTTTTTTTCTTTTTTTTGTCCATCTCAGGGGACAGCCATTTTTGCCACTTCCTGTCAACTTAACCTCACCTTTGCTCGGGGCTCAGATCACAATCGCAACTCACCTGTTTTCGGACGCTGAGCCATGATTGGTTGTTACGTGAGCCCCAAGCAACTGTGATGTCATTTTTCAGTTGACCACAGGCGGAAAAATGGCCGCCCAATGATTTGGATAAAAAAACGGATGGATATTACTACTCATCTGTTATTCCACACAGTACGAATCTGAATGCCATGTTTAGACTAGTGGGGCTGCGTAGAACATTCTTAGCAGAAAGTTGTCTTTTTTTTTTGGGGTGAGAAAAGTGGGGTACACGCTGAACAAACAGCCTGCTCATCGCAGGGCACATATAGACAAACAACCATTCGCACAGTGAATCCAGAGTCGTGAATGAGACTAACATGCATATTTTGGGAGTGTAAAAAACAAAAAAAAAAACAAACAAAAAAAACGGGGTGCTCCAAGAAAAAGGGGGAAACAATCAAACTGGAAGCCTGGAGCCAAGATTCAAAACTCTCAGCCTGAGAATGTTGCGGCAGCTGTGCTGTTCTAAATTGCTGTAATGAGCAATCAAATTCCTTCCCCCACATCAAACAATTTTTGCTCGAGCCGATCGAAGAAGTTCTGAAGAAGCGGCAACTTAGCAAGTCAAACGAAATGTTTACAAAGTCGCAATCTACTCCGCAATATTTTCCAGACATTTGATTGATGATCCAATCAAAGTGTTTAGTTGTGAAGAGGATTTTTTGTTGTTGTTGTTGTTTGTTTGTTCTTATTTTGTATGGTAAACTAGCCAAAATATCCTTCGGGAATATACCGCCTGTTAAAGCCGGGAATTTTCCCCCCCCTTTTTTTTTTTCCAATGCTGCAGTTCAGAGTGGGAGACAAACGCCCTGCGGCCACTTGACCATGTTCAGCTGTGGTCTCAGAAGCCGTAACGGAGACGAGATAACACCTGCGCGTGTAAGCCGTCTGCCAACTATTTTATTAACAGCGGGCGCGACCGTGTTGCGGTTGCAGCAGGAACACTTTCGACCGAGCAGGCATCTAAATGGACAGTCAAATGGATGTACTGGATGACTTTTTGGCCAGTTTGGAGTGAGACACACTGCACAGGGTTGCCTAATTAACAGAGAATCTGTTTCTCTTCACTTGCGTGGCTCACAGTTATTTTAACAGAGCGATAAACGCAAGTCCCACCCAATTGGGGCGAAAGGCGGGGTACACCCCCAAACTGGTCACCGACCAATCACGGGGCACATATCCACACTCACATTCACACCTCCGGATGATTTTGAGTCTTCAATTAACGCTGTCAAACCCCCAACCTCTGTACAGATGAGCTCACCACTAACGCGCCGTGCCGCCTTCCTAAATGATGTCATAACTGCTTGATGGAAGGGCTTCAAAGGTCTTCGGGCACCGCAGAAGTGCGAAGCCAAACCGAGCAAGCTGCTTTTGGAAAGGCCCAACCCTCGGGAGAGTTTTACGATACCGGTTTTATGCTCACTCCAAATTTCTATACCATCCAAGCACGGGATCTTGTGCAATAACTCTAAACCCTTCCGCATTCCCCGCCATGTTTCGAAAAGGACAAACCACTGACTGGATTACTTACATAATAGGGATCCTTGATGATCAGCTGCTTCTGCGGGTCATATGCACCGAGAAGTTCGATTTTTGCCCGGTGATTCTCCACATCCCTGGCTTTCTGTTTCAAGTCCCTGAAAGGACAAGAGGGAAAAACTTTTCTTTTTCTTTAACCAGCAGGAAGGAGAAGGCACACCACTGACACACCAGGCTGTAAAATATGTTTGGCCTGCACTACCGGGAACTAATCAGATTCCAGCATGTTTGCACTTTTCAGGACAAGGACAACACCATATGGAAGAAAACCCGTCCTCATCGGCCTTTTCAAGAAATTGTACACTTCTCATTCTGGTCAGATTAACATTTGCTGAGAAAAATATGTGGGGGAAAAAAACCTGCCCAAGGAGCATAGACATGGCATCCAAAGAACTCACTAAGCTCCTTACAGATCAGATCTACCTTGGGCATGTGATCTGAAAAACCATCCCGAAACGTTCAAAGTGGAAAACAAAAATTACCCTTCACCCTGACCTTTTGAAAGAGATTAAGGAAGGCTATTGCTCATTAAAAGGAGGCATTCACCTACACGTTAGTTTTAGCTCACCGTTGCTGGGAATATGTAGCGAAGTAGCACATAAGTTTGGATTCAGCTTTTGGGACGGCATAGTTCGATCCCCCTATTATTATTATTATTGGGGGGGAGGGGGGTTCATTCTCTTCTTTTGTTCATCCACACCGGCCATTAATAACACCAAACACATGCTACCAGCATTTTTGAAGAAGGTGAGATCCAAAGTCAAAAGGGGGAGGAAAAAAAAAAAAACAACCGATGACATGTTTTCATACCTCAAGTTTCTCTCGTCCATGCAGAGAATAAATTCAAAGCTCATAAAGTCATCCTCGGTCACCTGGAAGTGGGAGACAAATGCAGAAGAAAGCGGGTCGATGTGGAAATGTTTACACCATATGCAATAAATTTAAAAACAAAACAAAACCACAATTCCCAATTGAACAGAGGATCACTCCAAGCGGGAGTGATCCGAATGATACGAATCAGTCCACAGAGGGGAAAAAAAAGATTTATTTGGTACGATAACATCTTCCTCTATTCACCCAGCGGCGGTTGGGCAATAAGGGGTTGCTTGAGCGGCGAACCGCCATTAAGGTCGCGGAAAAAAAAAATGCAATGTAGCATTACAACTTGTATTGTTTTACTATGACTACGAATGTGGCTTTCACTGGTTGATTCATGGCAGATGCCTGGTTGCTTGTCAAAGACAGCCAAAAAAACAACCCCCCCCCAAAAAAAACGCAGGATTCCCCTCCCAGAGGAGGACGCTGAGAATCAGGAGGACCACGCGAGTCTGGAAATGGGTCATGAAATGAGCGACGGGGCATCTGCTTCACAGTTTTTGTTGGATTTCATGGGAGCGGCAGACACGGATGAGATTGAACGTTATTACCATTTTAGACTGGTAATAATATCTGAAGCACTTTTATTTAACTTAAAAAAAATAATAATCCAATCATTCGTCAGTGCCGAGTTTGTTATTGTTCTGGCTGAAAACAAAACGTTTGTGAGCAGGGTGGATATCTGTGTATCAGTCACGGCTTAAAAATAATAAATATCCAATTGCACCTATTCATGTTTAAAAAAAAAAATTAAAAAGGGGGGGGGGGTCGGGCTTGTTGGAATGGTGTGTCTGTTATCCATCAAAAAAAACCAAATCCAGGCAGTTTAAGTTCATGGGACGATGATTGTTTTGGCGTCAAAGTTATGCTCATTCCTCAAACATTGACTCAATGAGAACAAATTGATGAGTACAGCCTTTTAAACGCCCATATCCGAAAAGCGCGGTCGACTTGGGGCTTGTTTTCTTGCCATACGCGCAAAACACTCTGCAAATATGAATAGAACGTGCGTCTGATGTGGTCTCCCTTTGACCGCGTTTGTGGAAGAAGAAGAAGCGAGTGGAAGCAGAAAGGCAATGGCGGGGCTAATGAAGGGAGAGCGAGGGGCAGCGGAAAATGCGAGTGTCAAAACTCATTGTTCGGATGGGGACACAGGCCTCACCGGTCCCGCTTTGAGGAGATTAGAGCGGGTCAGCTTTGCAGGGACAAAAGGGGTGAGAAGGAGAAACCAGGCAAAAGCAACGAGCCTCTGAGAAGAAGAAGGGTTTTTGGGGGGGGGGGGGGGGGGGGGGACTGAGGACACGAGGAAGCAGGAAAATGCCCTAAATGGACAAATGTTCTGAAACTTCTCAGAGGATCGGAAACACACTGAGGAGTGATGGGGATGCTAAATTTATGAACAAATCCTCTCTCTGCCATGCGATTCATCGCCTGCAGCCAACTTGCACAGCGGGGCAGGGCTGACGCCCGAGTCACTCATCTGTTCCCAAGACGAGAAATGTCTCATGTCTCGGATTTATTATGTTGACCCCGCTTTTGCTGTGACCAATTTCAGAGTCTTATCAAACGATCACGGGCGACAATCGGGATTTTGCGGCTACGGGAAAACTGTCAAGGCCACGCGAGTCTCTTGGAAATTGCCTTGCTCCTCGGGCAGCGTTTGTACTCAGTGGAAGAAGTGGCTTGCGCTCAGAAGCTAAATACTGATTCGGGTGGATTGACACTGAAAAGATCATTACGATTTTTTTTTTGTTTGCTCTGAAGTGACAACTGGGAGATGCATCATGGAAGCAGAAATACAAAAATGAATGAAAATCCGCGACGTTCAGATTGGAATAAGGCGAGAAACGTGACATGCATCGGCCAATGCGAATGCAGCGTCTGCGCTAGGTGTCACAGTTAATCGGTGAATCCACAACTCATCCGTCGACATATTCGTAATTATGTTCAGAACCCATTTATCATTTCTTGCCATTGTTTGAACTTCAAATTGTGCAAATCCTCTGATTTCTGTTTCTCAACAATAATTATTCTCAGATTTTTGGAGTCCTTCATGAAAGCGAACTTCCTATCTTTTGTGTTTAGCCAAAACACGACATTTGCACACATGTACTTTGAGAGCAAACCAGAAACTAAATCATAATGGCAAATGTAATAGCCAGTTCGATTGTTTACAAAAAAAAAAAATTGTCTGAATAACCTACAATTGGCATGCAGTCGAAGCTGAAGCAGCCTCAATAAGTGGATAATAACGACCGCGGACTTCGAAGTGGTGGCACTACTTTAATCAATACCAGAATTTTTTTAGCAGATTGAATTGGCGACTGAATGTATTTTTTGGTGTGCTATTGTATTGATGTGAGTGCACAATGCTATTTGATAGCAATATACAACTTGAACGGAACAATGTTTCTGCCATTCTTTTTTTTTTTTTGTGGGAGGGTGGGGGGGATTTTGACAGTATGATATAAAACAAGTGGTTCTTCGCATCAATCAGTACCCAAGAAGTATCGCAGCTCTCAGTTTAATCCAAAATAAATGTTCATCCGATTACTTGATAAATCAATGAAATAATCAATAATAAAATATTCAACAGTGTCAGCCCTACACCTGATTTTACCACTGCGATTAATCTCCATCCGTCGTTCCCACGCCTTTACTGAGTCAAGGCAAACATTCTACATTCGAAAAATCTCTCTGCACACAACCAAACATAAAATGTGACAGTGAAATAATGATGCACTCGTCTCAATGTACTCATGAATTTAATTACAGGTGAAATCTGGGCCTGTTTTGCAAGAGACTCAATTATTATTCTGTTACTGTCCATCAATGGCAACAGGTATAGACGCAGATTAATTGGAGCTTCTGCCATCTAGTGGACAAACTATACATTGACCTGCCTGCCAGCACCAAACGCAACAATTATTCAGTCCCACCTGCCGAGTTCTTACAATTTGTTTTTATAAATTGCAGCATGTTAAATAATTTAACCAATTAATGTGAAGTGCAAATGGAGTTGAAAACAAAAATAACCCTTTGGGAGAAATGTATCGAAAGTGCATTTAAAAATGAAAAGTCCGGCTTCAATTTGAGGAAATACGTTACGCAGCTAACCACATTGAAAGCACATATCCCCAATGTCACACATAAGCAAGTATTGTGATGTCGTGTGTGGAAGTCCTGTAACATGCTCGGCACCTGTCGGGCCCTATGAGCGGTCTCAATGCCACGGCCCTTTAGGCAGGCCAGCCCGCGGGCGTCCGGAAGGCAGCCGACATTCCAGTCGGACGTGGCGCCGCTGTCTATCAGCCACTGCAACGACACAGAGCAAAGGCGGGTGATGGTCGTACCTGTCGAGCCACGTGTCTCATGGGCACGTCGTGCCTCTTCATGCAGGCTAGGCCGCGATGGTCGGGCGGTTTTCCTATCTCATAGCCGAACGTGGCGGCACTGTCTATCCTCCACTGGGCGGGGGAGAGAGCACGCAAAACAAGACGTCACGGTGAGTTTTTTCGAAATTGAGGTAAATTGATGAGTCACTTTATAATGAATATTGATGTGGGTAAATGTTTTGGAGCTTTTTGACAGTTGTCCTGAGGTTTTATCACTTTTTTTTTTAGCACTGCATAGCTGGCCATATTAAGTGCCTTCTTCCTTGCTAGTATTTTATCAAAATGGGCATGCTTACTCTGCAAGCCTCCTTAACATTGAGAATTTTAATTCTAACAATCTGCAAGTTACCTTGTAGACACAAACAATGTCTTTGAAACTAGTTTTAATCACATTTTGAAGAGTAACATTTTTTTTATTATTATTATTATTATTAAAAATCTTCAAAGATATCTTAAACATATTTGGGACTAGTCAACTACTTCAGTTTTGCCTTGGTCAAAACTAAATTACAGATATGTTCTTCTACTTCTTCTTCTTCTGCTGTAAATTGGGAATTTTTCCATTGTGAGACCAATAAAGCTTTTCTTATCTAATCTAATGGGTCAAATTCTGTCAATTTTCTGTATGGGGTTAACAATGATTGATATATACTATTCAGTCGCCAATTTCCGCTAAGAAATCTGCGACAGAATTGTATATATTTGTAACTCAAGTTTAAGGTATCTACAATTTAATTCTGATGACTCACAAATCCAGTTCACGCGACCTACAACTTCATTTTGTCTTGGTAAGAGTTGACGCAGGACATGTGAAAGGGGGCATATAAATATCTTGAATTGAGCTCAATTTAATATATCGCCAGGTATAGTAAATAGTATATGCCATGCCGTAAATCAGCACCCTTGTATCTCTACAGTGATACCTTGTCAGCAACACCTGCTTCAGTTGCCATCTTCCTGAAGACGGCCTCCGCAATGGGGGACCTGCAGATGTTCCCTGTAAAAGTAATTGTTGGACAGTTATTAGTGTTATAATCCTCACAATACATTCTTGAACACCATCTGACGACTAAAACCTACAATCTGTAACATGAAGACCAGGCACAGATTTGACATTCCCAAAATCTCATGGCACATAACCAAAGAAAAAAATGTCACTAATATACATACAGTGAAATAATGATTTAGTCCCCACATACAAACCCAGTTCGTAGAAACAAGCGTGCGGACTAGTGTAACAATAACAGTTTAACCACCTTCTCTGCGTGATGCCATCAATTGAATTAGGTTCAGCAATTGGCCAGAAATTGAGCCTCACTGTGTTTGTTTACGGCAGGGGTGCCCAAACGTTTTGGACCGAAGAACGACTTTTCAATCAACCAACCTCCCGGGATCGCCCCTTACCGCGCACACACGCCATGATGAGAAGCCTGACACGGAAGCAAGCGATGCACTTTTGCAGCCTGTTGACTGTCGTAGCTCACACGTACCGTTTTAAAGTGCTTCCCTGGGCCCTCTACATTCCTATTCTTTGCCCGTGCCATCGGTGAATTGTACATGAAGCAAACTGAATGAGAATAATGACGATAAAAGATATAGCGCAACAACTGTGATCACAAGCTGCAATTGCAGACTGCTGATGTAGGTCACGCACCTGCTTTATTTGATTTTTTTAAATATTTTTTTTTGTGAAAATTAGACTGATAGGATGATTAGGGTGCAGTGTACATTAATACAAAAATATTACTAACATGTACAAAGACACAAATGTTTTTTGTTTTCTCCTCCATACCTTTCGGATCTACTTGGGACCAGCCCTCGATCTACCGGTCGATCAGTATCGACGTAATGGGCACCCCTGGTTTACGGGCTAGGCCTGAGAGGTGAACACCTGCGGCAGACAGCGCCACGGACATTGAACTTTCAAAGCGGGTACGACGGTGTTTCTACACTCCCTTCGGCTCCTGATTGGTCTTGTAAAATTAGGGTTGACTCGGCGTTTGGACAAGAAAGAAATATCAAATGCTCAATGAATTTTCACCTTCAGTGTCGCTTAGTGGACGATTAAACACTACAGACTCATCATTAAAGTTTACTAGTCAGGCGTGGTTCATTCCATTTACGACATTGGCGTGAATGTTCCGAACACTCGGAAGCACGAAGCGTCTAAATGAGTAAATTAAATACTGATAAACGTCTGTACTTTCGACCTTTTGTGGTTGTTATCAATGAAAAGTGCGTATCTTACCCAGACAGACAAACAGCACAGACTTGTTGCTTGAAGCCGCCATTTTGCCAATGACGTAGGGGTCCTGTGTCGCCAACGGTGTGGACATGGACAACCCTGTGCCTGAATAAAACAAGACGATAAAAAACTAAAATTAATATTTCTCTACTACTACTACTAATAATAATAATAATATTGTTATTATTATTATTATTATAAAACCAATCGGGAATGTACAAACCTTTCGTCCGAGGTATGAATTCAGAAAAAAATAAAGTATGCAAGGGCCACTTTGACCTTATTCACCAGTAAATTAATAAATGTGTTAAAGCAAACAACCCCCCAAAAACCTGCTACATCAGTTAAAGATTATTATGCAAAGAGTATTCCCCCCAATCCACCCATTATTAATAATTAAATTCTACACGTGGATATCCCAAAAGAATTTCACCAAAGCTTGTGAAGCCCAAACTAACAGTTCAGGGCGAGGCTCCAGGGGGTACGCTGTAAACTGCTATGAATGTGCCCAAGATTTCTCCATTGCGAGACTAATAAAGGTTTTCATATCTTATCTTATGAGCACATGGTAAATGACTGACACCAATTCAGTCACGCCTTCCTTTCATTATAGGTTGTTCTTCCTGGGTCGTGGTGGTTTCTGGAAAAAAATATATATATACAGTATATACAGCACACAGTCGGTACCAATGTATTTGCCGCGGACCGCTAAAACATGTTGAGTAGGCCATACTTCGGACAATCCTGTTCTAAATTGTTCATAGTGTGAATGGGTATTTATTTCTGTATATATTTGAACTGGTGACTAGCCCGGGGAATACCCCACCAGCAGCTGTGCACAACAACAGAACTACCGATACTTGTGTCTTTTTATTATGTCAATTACAAACCCTGAAATGTACTGTGACAACTGTGTTGCCGTAATGTTATCTTACAATTGTGTTGACAGTGCCATCTTAGAACAAAGCAAGCCTGTCATTTCAAGTCGCTAAAATCTCCATTTTCAATCGGTCTGTTATTTGGCCGGTGGCCGTGGAGCCTTTAGTGGGCTTGAATGCACATCTGGTGCTGAAAAAAGCAGCGACGGAAAAAGTCTCAAGGGCCAAACGATACCATCAAATTGGATGCTGTTTTGAAAACATGAATGGTGAGGGTCAACTACGGCAATGACTCTGGTTTAAAAGTTCTGCCATTTTGCCCACCAGATGAAATGGGCACAAACAAGGGAAACTTTCATTTGTAATGTCAGAGGAACAAAAAACAAAGAGGAAAGAAGATCCATTTGGAAGAACTACAAATTGTTAAACCAACGTTAGTGCTGCGTGAACCAACAGTTGTTATGTATATTTGCTTTTTGCTAGGAACTTTCCCTTGTGTATATTCGGCCTCTTTATTCATCCACATAAGTGTCGTAGACTATTCGCTAGCAGGATCAATTAGGAAAATATGACGAATGGTCTTGACACGACTGGAAGGCCATGCGTCAGAATATGATTTCGTTTTATTTTTGATTCATGTAGTCAGATGAGTCATCTACTTGTTGAACATGAATGATTTATTAAGAGCATTTTGAAATATGCTGTATAGTGGTAAAGAAATTATTTCTTGTAAATTCCAAAATGTTTAAATCATGGAACTGCGTTTAGAAACAGTACAGTCATTGTTAAAAAATTGTTTGGAACTTTTGATCTTCCATTGTAAAAAGCATAAAGTGTTTTTTTTTTTAAACTAGCATGAGGTGTCCATTATTTGCCTCTGTTACAAATACGTCATGCAGCTGCGGTGGCTGACTAACGTCGGCTTGTTTACAGTGCTAATGACAGATGTTAGGTAGCATGGTGGTCGACGGGTTAGCACACCTACCTCACAGTGCAGAGGTGCAAGGTTTGATTCCAGCTCCGGCCTTTTTGTGCAGAGTTTGCATGTTATCTCCGTGCCTGTGTCGGTTTTCTCTGGGTATTCTGGTTTCCTCCCACATTCCAAAAACATGCATAACAAGTTAATGGAACACTCTAAATTGTACCAAGGATTAATTGTGATTGTGAACGCCAATGGTTGTTCGTCTATGTGTGCCCTGCGATTGGCTGGCAACCAGTTCAGGGTGTCCTCCGCAGACTTCCAGAAGACGGCTAGAATCGGCTCCAGCACACCCACGACCCTCGTGAGCATAAGCGGATTGGAAAATGAATGGATGGATGGATGATAGATGTCATTTTGTTGAAGCTGGACAACATTTACTGTAGCTATTTTCCACAATTAATCGCTTGTCATTATGAATGGACATGTGAAGCTAGATTCATATCTTGCTAGCGGTTTGAAAATGGCCAACGCCCCATTTAATTGGAGTAAAAATAAACAAACAAAACGCTTAAAACCGTAAAGCCTTCATTGAATTAGCTTATTTTCAGCTTGCCGTTTTTGACCATGTATAGTGTTTCTTTTGTTTTGTTTTGTTTATTTATTTTTTATTGCATCCAGGTTTTTTTTTTCTGCTCCCAAACGCTGTGTCTGTGTATTCTGAATGGCTCAAACTTTGCCCGGCTCAGATGTCTACCGTCAATCAAATACATGCAAGTTCAATGAGCAGCAAAAATGGGTCCTACTTCCTCTCGCATCATTCAAATGGATTCAGGTTAGCTTACGAGAACAGTTGAACTTGATTTGGGGTTTATCAGAGGTGCTTTAAATGGTGACGCGTGTGTGCTGACTTCCATTTAACAAGCATACAGTATGAATGTTGATTGTAAACACAACCTCATCACCTTCTTGAAAATATTCCTCCCCCAGTTGATTTGTATATCTTCGAGGTTGCATTAATGGTGGAAATAGTTTTGAACAGGGGTGTGTAGACTTTTTATAGCAACTATACTTCAGAGGTGCTTGGGGGGGTCGTGATTTTGTGTTGTAAAGGATGTGGAAAATTGTTGTTTCTTTTATTATTATTACTATTATTATTTTTAGAAGCAGCTTCAAAGGATCCAAAGTTTACTCTCGGGCTGATGTAACTATTTGTTAAGACAGATGGACGACGTTATGAAATGCGAGGCTACCTTCCGTGGACTCCATCTGAGAGAATTACATATTCCAGTATCTCGGTGAGTTGGCAAATCATTTGGATAACTGCAATGGATAAATTACTTCCATTTTGGATCATGAAACTGTGGACAAATATTTATTCCTGTAATTTTTTTTGTTGTTGTTCAACTTCATCAAAACTGTTTGTCATTCCAAATTGCAATATTACCCATCTGCCTTTCAGTAAAGAATCTACCAAACACAACATTAAAAACTTTTCATTCTTACATGTAGGACCAACGTGACAAAACACAGCGGTAGTCATCACGCAAGCAAAGTTGTTTTCCACGATACTGTAAAACAAATAGACGGCGACTAATTGAGTGCGATGAGACCTTATTGATGGCAGTTAGCGCCCGCATGCATAATGAGCACTCATTAAACTACAGCATGCAAAAGATGCCGGCGGAAATTAGATGTTTTCATTTGCGAGGCCTCTTCTTTAATTGAGCCGGCCGCTTCCATTTACGCCTGGAGGATGGGCCTTAATTGCGGCGAATGACTTGGTGAAAAGAAAATCGTTTAGACGACGTCAAATGGAGGAATAAGTTCGTCAACGGGCTCAGAATTCGGCGCAGGAGCCGGAGCTCAGGGGAAAAGTAATTAATTAGCTCGACGTTTTTGTGTTTATCCTCCGACTCGCTCTTCCTTCGTCAAATAAGTCACGATGGCCACGTTTGACAGACAGGAGATGTCAACAATCTAAATAAGTGTTTGAACCTCAATTAAGGCAAGATACATACCGTACAAAATTCTACGTTGGAGCAGCCTCACCACAAAAGCAAAAATGTGGTGCCTTGAGGGTGACAATGTAACAGTAATCACAGTCATATTCTTTATCCTCTGCGTAGACTATCAGACTAACTAATATTAGTGCTGTGTTGATGAGCTGAGAGAGGTTCTGGGTCTCAATCTTGGCTCCGTAGCAACTCCAGTTTCTCTTGTGCAGCATGATAAATATCCATGTAATCCTCTTTTCTTGTCTCCAATTTGTTTTGGGGGTGGGGGGCCAAGTCATAAAACTCAAAAAGCGAGCACCCCGACCTACCAAAAGTAACACTGAATTTATGAAACCCATGAGTTAAACAGAGAGGCACAGCTGTGAAGAACCCAATGGCGGGAAAACAAACCAAATTGAGGGTGGGGGACTATTCCATGGAAAAAAAAATGCATGCACAACAGAAATAACTGGAAAAAATGAAGAAATAAATGGTTTAAAAAAAACATCTGTTAATGATTCCAAAAACTAAATTTTACAACAATCAAATGCTGATAGTCTTACAAAACAAAGTCCCCCAGAACTGCTTTTAAGATGAAAATGGATTTCGGCAAAAATGAATGGCAAAAGTCCATTGCCAAGAAATGTTCACCTTCTTTAAAATAAATAAAATAGCTTACAGCTGTTTGCCCTGACAACCAGTAATAACCCATCATTCTAGGCCATGACCCTTAAATTGAAAACAATTGTTTTTTTCACACATCAATGACTGGCCAAGTCTCAAATCACACACGCTCCTAATTTCATTCGCAGCTGCAATTTGATACCACTTCCTCTACATCACGTTGAGCTATTAGTTCTACTGTCACCATTCAAGCGTCCTTAATTTATTCCCTGTCGTCCTCTAGTGACAAGATTGTGAATAAGATTGAATTCTACCAAGGGGGAACTGTTCAAGACCCTGGGACGTCAACTCAGAGGCCCTCTTTGCAAAGTCAAATCTCTGAACCTTTAGGCCACCTTTCCTTAACCTTTGTTGGGCTACTTCGTGGGGTCAAGGAGAGTTGTAAGGCTTTTCCTTTTGAACATAGGGAAAAGGACGAAACTGTTTAATTGAATTTTCCAAACTAACATGATGCCATAATGGCAAGTATTAGCTTAATGAAATGAAAGAGAGAGAGCTGAAGACTTTTAAACCGTAAGGAACGCTTCTAGCTTTGCCACACTTGTCACGGACACAAATGAACACTTACAACGCTTTATCATAGCAATAAAACACATTTAATAACACGTTTAAATCCAGAGCAATTTGCTCATCACTTTCTTCACACTTAGTAGGAAACAGGGTCAGAACGGTTCTTTTGAGGTTGTATTTGTTTTTGGGTTTGGGTTTGTGCGTTCGAGGGCTGCGGGTTGTCAACCACCGAAAAAAAAAATTCCAGTGCTTTTTGATATTCCAGAGAAAATGATTAATTACGTTTCTTGGCTAGACGCGCCTTTTGCTTCAGCTGCAGCGTCTTCAGCTCGGCCATGGTGGAGAAGGTCCTGTACAACCACACCATCTGCGCAGAAACACAAACGTTTACAGTCTACTAGCTTGATGCTAACACAATGGGGAATGCCATACACCAAACGTCGAGTAACGTGGTCGTAATTTGCAAAGCTTGCTTGCTTCAGGCTGTTTATTTGTCACTTGCAGTTAAATCTTTCTGTTCAATTAAAAGAGAATTACATTTTATATGGCAACATATCAGCACTCACCACAATGATGACAGCGTTCAAAAGCAACGGGATGGAGAAGACCAACGATATAAACATGCCCGTGGAGTCAAAGTACTGGAACTCGGAAAACGACCTGCAAGAGGTTTCAGTCATTCAAGTGGATATTGGAATTCCATAATCTTTTAAATATTTCAAGTACCTCCAGTTCATTGCTGCCAGCTCGTTTAAATATTCAGCACTGTACACCAAGACGACTGTGAGGAAAAATGAAGGAACATTAATGACTCACTACACCTAAACAGTTGTGTATCAGAATTCATAATGATCCCAAAAAAATACAACAACTTAATAAAAATTGTTACAAACACAAGTTTTACTTTCAAGGAATAAATAAGAATGCCAGTTTAAGTTTAACCAATATCGTGAGTGGCCCAATACTTATGTCCACTTACTTATGAGCAGGAAGTGGCAGATCTGCGCTCTGTAATACTTGCACGTCACTATAGTCAGGCAAAGACACACTATGTGAAACACAACACCGCCGATAAGCCAAGGTTCCGACCACTTCACCTGAAAAAAAAAAGAAGGCAGATTCTGAGAATACTAAAGGCACAACGTTTTGTAGTGGTACTCCAACGACGGCGCTAGCATCGCTACGTTGGGAAGAAAGTTGAACCTACAGACATAAGAAACGTCCAAATGGATGTTATTCTTAAATTGCTAAAGGCGTCGATGGGCACGGAACTGACGTTGACGGGTTTGGGGGTTGCCATTCTCACAAAAAACACAGACCCCGCTGCAGCTATAACATGTAAACCAAAACAAGACGACTCCGTCGCACTAAAATGACGTCAGAATCACACGACCATTTGAATTAAATGAAATCAATAGTTAGAAATACATTGGCCGTTTGTACTGATTGTAATATAGATTAGAATTTATATCACGATGTTTGTTATTTCATCATATTGAATGAACAAAAATGATTTAAGATTAAAAATAGTAACTCATATGTTTGAAAATAAATTGTAATACATTTAATTAGTACTTTCTTGCAAGAAACAAAAACAAAACAAGAATACAAACAGTACAAATGGATAAATCTAAATCTGTAAGGATTATTTTATATTATAAAAACAAAGGCAGAATAATGCAGAAAAATGTAATTTTATTTTTTTTTAAATCAAATCAAAATAACATGACATCAAAGTTGTACAGTAATATTCCAATAACTGTAACTTTGCTCAACATCGGAATCGCCCCCACCCGCCAAAAAAATCTGTATAAGTTGGGCCTGAATTTAAAAATTATGTTTAACCAAACCGCTATGTTCCATCTAATCGAAGTCAGCAAGCTCAATGCTAACATTAAAGGTGAAACATCATAGGCAGGCTAACAGAAATTTGCATAGATATTAACTCTAAGATGAGGTTTAATTGTATAACTGAATAACGAGAAGAGACGTTCAGGTTCTGTTTCTTGCAGGGCTGAAGTCGGGCACAAAGGTGGCGGCCACAGTGGCAGGCGTGGAGTAGCACAGAGCGAAATTGTACAGACCGAGCATGAGACACTTCCATGTGGAGCGCAGCGCTTTGCCAACATTCTGTAAGACAAATGGGTCATACGATTGCTTCTTTTGAATGACAATGGCACAGCAGAAATTGTTTACTAAGTTTCCAGTCAGCATGGAGCATGGTCATGGAAAAACCATTGTCTGCAGCTGACCTCCTTCATGCAGGAAATGTTGCTCTGAAATGTGCCTGTGTGTGTACTGTTATTTTTGGTGGGGTGGGAGTCACATGAATTGCAAAAACACATTCAAATCTCCTCAATACACCACATGCATGAAAAGCTGTCAGCAGTCAGCTAAGAGAATTAAAATAGTAAACGTAGACAAACCTTCCTGACTCTTTTACGCTTCTCTTCCTTCACTTCCTGCTCAATGAGCAGCTGGTAGCGCTTGGCTCGGAAAGCCAAGTGGACGTCCGTGTGCTGTCGGCGTTGTTTGGTCTCCTCGCAGTCTACATGCCGCTGGTACGAGGACGTTGCCGCCTCGCCGTCCCGGTGCCGTGGCCTCTGTGGAGCTCCTTTGAGCTTCATGGTGGTTATGAGGGAGGCTGTTGAGAATCTTGGTAGTGGTGGTGGTGGTCAGCGGGAGGGTAGAAAACAATTTCCTCAGCAGGGGGGCATGTACAGTGTGCTGTCCACAGCTGTCATATGCATGAGTGCATTCCAGTGGACTCCTGTGTACACAGGAGGTGGCGCCAAGCCCTGAAAGGTGCTCCTCCCTTCCTTGTCCTCCTCATACATCCTCAGAACATTTTAAATTTAAGTCAGAATGGACGAATGAATAAATTCCGGATTTTTTTTTTGTATGTGTGCTTCAGTGAATTCTTCCTACCAACAAGTGAGTGTGAATGATATTGTAATTTTTCTTATTGGCCTTATGACTGACACACAAAAGTAGATTTGACTACTAAATAGTAGATCGAATGAATGTATACATTACACAAGTTTCACTTTTTGAATAGTATTACTGAAATAAATCAACATTTTCAGGATATTCTATTTTTTTGACGAGCACCAATATACAGTATATTTCTTATTATTTCTATTTTAATGCTAAATGCATAACACCAACACAAAATATACATGAGAGGTGCTGGTGGTTTTTTTTTTTTTGGTCCACTTGGGATCATCGTTCACACATTCCACACCATAGTATCTGTGACTTTTAATTGTGTGAGTTTAAATGGCAGGGCCTGGCCCGGTGAGTGATGTGGGAGTGAATGTAGAGTTGGCGGTTGTTGGCTCAGGATAGCGGCTTGCTGTTAAGTGGCTAACCATGAGCTAGTCTGCCTATAAGGTAAAACAGGAAGATAAATCCTTATGAAGTTTGCCAAGCAACAAGTGTGTGTTGTTCATATAAGACATTTTCTTTGATTGGCCATTGGGGTCGGTACGACAGAGCGCTATCAATTCTGACTTGCACAATGCCGTGAAAACAAAACTGGACTCAAGTTGAATGATCTGAGTCTTTGCGTCTGAAGTACATTGGTTACAGTTCATTGTCCATCACAGAGCGCATCGGTACCGAGGCTAGATTTGCAGATTTCGCTTTGGGCGAGTCTCGCAAGGCGAGAAACTTTTTCATTTTGAAGTCAAAGTCGACGGGGAGTTCGCTGGGGAGCTTGTAGTCGGCTCTCATCAACGAGCTCAGGTAGGGAATGAGTGCGCAGTTCTCCTCAAAGGAGGCCAGCTTTTTTTTGTACATCTGTCGAATGTGTTCTGTGCTGCTGTGGTTGAATGCTGTAGGGAGGAAAAAAAAACTTGGATTGCCAGCCATGTGCAGAAATACTGCAGTTCATTTGTGCTTTGTCATCTGTGAGTGAGTACCTTTCAGGTAGAACGCCACGTAGTGGAGAGCCGATCGTTCCATACTGAAGAAAGGAAACTTCGGTTTCAGGCACCCAACAGCCGTCATGGCCTTGATGACCGCCACTGCCACACCCTTCAGAGCAACACAAACGGCTCACAAAACATGTATCAAACCTTGACAATGTGACAGCTCAGAGTGTTTCTCACCTGTTCCAGGTAGCCCAGCGTAGGGAGGGAGGTGAGCGGGATCGGCTCGCAAAGAGGAGGAACCTTACTGGGCAACTTAAGATCCCAGTAGACTTCAGGAGCGCTTCAGAAATTAAGTATTCCAGCCACTCAACAGACTGTTGCCAAGTAGCACCCAAAAAATTAAGCGCAGATTTGGTCTCACCTCAAAAACTTGTACTGCTTCTGCTTTGTCTCGCAAGTGTAGAGCCGCTCTCTGTATTCTACTGCAAATTCCATGCTGCCGTGTACCAGGGCTTCGTACCTTGGGAGAGGAAACCGCATAAAAGCAGGACTAAACCAAGTGCAGTATGACAAGTTATATTTAATGCAGAACTTGATTTTAGAACTAATGTGTAAAAATAACACATTCATCTTAATCTTCATAGTACAAATGAATTACATTTTTTTGTGGCCTTGGAGGGGAAACAAATGATTATTTTGAGAATTCTGCCTAGCAACTGACCAAACACAATCATTTGTGCACCCAAGCACCACCAAAATTTTCACAAAAAGCCCACAATTTAGTCTACCTAGCAACAAGCAGCTGACATAACATGGCAATTCAAGAAATTCTCTTTTTTTTTTGGCTTGGAAGCACAAATAACGCCTTTCATTAGATTGTATTTCTTTCAAATATTTTGGCACTGTATTTTGCTGCTGTCACAAATGAATTACCCTGCTGAGGTATTTTATGTTAGATCCATTGTGGTGTGAAATATAAGTGTGATAACCCGTTGAGTATGTATGTACCTCTCTTTGCCATCCAGATAAGTGACGGGGCAGAAACCTTTCATCTCAATTTGCTGAGGGAATCTGCTCTTCACCTCTGCCTCGGTTAGTTTTTTGGGCAGCAGGTCTGCCTCCGGAAGAGGGCGCGGGCAGAGGGGGCTGACAAATTGATCCGGACTGGCAAGAAAGCTCTGCCATCAAATAAAACTCTCGTCACAACAAGATTATTGTAGTTAACGAAAACTAAACCACAACATACAAAGTAAGTAACTGTCATGAAAAATCCAAAACTCTTATATTGCTGCTTCAGACTTATATGTTTTAAATTCAAGTTGTTTTTTTTAAGGCTGACCTCCAAATGTTGTGTGCTACACATCTTGAAATATCGCCGATTGTATTCCGCAGCATACATCAGGGATGCAGTTTCTGAGCAGTCCACAAGGTGATTCTGCAGAGCGAGGCACACGGGGCAGTAGTGGCCAAACTCCCCAATCTGACGCTGAAACTCTCTGGGTGTGACGCAAAGCCTGTTGATGCAGCCGGCCTGACCTGCATCATGAAAACACACAGTTCAACTCCGAGCTCGTCCTTCCTTTTGCTCGTTCAGAACTTACCGCTTCTGGTCTTGCTCAGGTAAGTGTGGATGTACTGCATGCTGATGCTGATCTCCTTGATCAGGCATTCCCAGATGTACCACTTGCTCTTGAGGCCATCCATTTGGATCCAATTTTCATACTGCTGTTGAAAGTGCTGCCTCATGAGCTCTGCTTCCTGCTTGTAGCAGGTGTTGCGGACATGAAGGATCTCGGCGCTGTCATGCATCAGGTGGGGCCTACAATGAAAAAAAAAAAAGGGGGGTCGCCGGGATATATGCGTCAGTGACGTTTGTTGTTTGGTGGTTAAGTGGAGGATGGGGTTTTCTGACTTGTTCTCCTCCATCTTGATCGCAAGGCCTCGCTTCAGCACCTCTAGCGTATCCAGCTCCATCTCCACCACCATCATGGGGATGATGCTGTTGTCCTGCATCAGTTCCGCTTGCTTCATGGTCATGGGAAAGCCATCCAACACATAACTGCAATAGCACAAAAACAGCGATTCATGTATTCTTTATTCTCTGCGAACAACGATTAATATTAGTGCCGTACAGATGAGTTGAGAGGAGTTAAGACAGGTCATTATAGAGCATATCAGTCTGTCTGTCTTATACTGCTCTCAAGTGGCCAAGGCGGGCAACATCAGAATTAAATTAGCTGCATTTAAAAAACAAAACTCAAAACTGGATTAAAAATTAACTACAATGAAACTTCCCTAACTATTGTAGTCTTGATCCTAGTCTGTTCAACAGTCAATCACAGAGCATATACAGTAACAAGCACGGTCAGGTGAATGAAAAAAATGTGAAATGATCCATTGTGGTACATTGTGTTGTTAAGTTTTCATTTACACACCCTTGCGTACTGCACACCAAGCTCATGAGCACCTTCTCCAGACACTGGATGGCCAGTTCATCGGGCACCACCAGGCCCTGGTTGAGATGTTTCTTCATCTGAACCGACAAGTCGCTGTGCTCCTGCTCCTCAAGTATGCGCCTCATTACGCCGCCGATGGACAACAGGTCCAAACCGTACCGCTGCGCGAACATGGTTGCCACTGCGTAAACGGCAGAGAATGTGAAAATTCAACTGTTGACTCTACATTATTTTTAGAGCAGTTAAATAACCACAGCTGCATACAAAGTTAGTTGTACATATAGTAAAATCAGACATCCAAAAACAAAGACAATAACTTAATAATATAAAACAGTAAAGACAATAAAACACTAAAACAATGACGAGTGTCATGCTGAGTCAAAAGCAAAGAATGAAAATGTGTTTTAAGACACGTTTTAAAGTTCAACAGAGATGATGGGGGGTTGCCTAACATTCAATGGAAGGTCATTCCAAAGGGAGGGAGCGGCAACGGAAAAATGTTCTCTGAAGATTGAACCCAAGGGCAGCAAATGCAATGAAAATATCAGGGGCCCCAAAATTGAATCCTGTGGAATACCATATAAAGGAATTTCGGGACTCACCACTTGTTTTCCCTGATTTGGGTGGTCCGACGATGGCCATTTTAAGAGGAAGCATAGGGGAAGGTTTTGACTGCCGGAGGTACTTCAAGGGGTTGAGTATGAATGTTTGCTGGTTCTTCTTGGAACCGAAAAAGTAGATATATTGGTTGAAGAGCACTGGAAAGGCGGTATCAAGAGGCCACAGCACAGGTTGGATGAGGTCCCCTTCACTGTAACGCTGTGTGAATTGAAAAGGAAAGATCATCTGCTTTTGTACAACTTTTACTAGACACAAAATGACTCCCCTTGCTCTTGGGACTTTTTCATGAATTTTGTTATGATAGACTTACAATTTCATGTCAATTGGTGATACTAATGCCTGTGACTAATTTCTCACAACTTTTCGGGGGTGGGGGGGCGATACTGAATGCGTTTCGAAAGGTTGTGTTCAGAACCAACTACAACAGGAAAATTCAAACAGGTCTGGAAAAATGAGTGTTTTGACATACTGAGGTCCCCTAATATTCCGACTGAACAAAAACAACAACAAAAAAACAATAGTAAGAGTCATTACAGCAATTCCAAGGCTTTCACACTGCAAGTTTACCTTGACGGGGTCCATACAGCCAAAGGCGCTGTGGAACTTGTATGAGTAGAGCAGGAGCAGCTGTGCCAGGTTGTACGAGATGGGCTGGCATTTTTGGAAGAGCGACTCACGGTTGGCCTGCAGCGGCTCCACTTTCAGGAGGAGTTGACGCCGTACGACGGGCGTCTTGCGGGAAGCGTTGATTGATATCCTTGGAATTTTGAGTTCGCTTAGAACCTCCTGTGTGTGGAAAAAATTGTTTTGGGGGATGTTTTAAAAAAATGTGAGGCGGTTAGTGAAACTGCCACAGTGTCTGATGGTATTGTGTATCACGTTTACCAGCACGATAGCCATGTTGTTTGAGTCTGCCACGTAACGTTCTTCAATTTCCGTATTCAGCCTCTCGGTAGTTGCTTCCTCCACTTCATCTTCATCCCTGAACTCATCGTACCTTTCAATGGGGTACTCCTCCTCCAGGATGGCCTCGATCTCGTCCTCTATGTTGGCAGAGTCGTCTTCGTCCTCATCTTCAGCCCGGCAACTAAACTGGTTTGTTTTGAGGTTGAGGTTAATGTGAAAACCAAATAAAATAGTCAAAGTGTGACAGTGGTGGACGGGATGGCTTACTTTTGCTGTGGCTGTTGAAGAGGCCGCTTTCTCCTCCATTAGTTCTGCCCTCCTCTTTGTAATATTCTCTTCCTGTATTTAAGACAGATTGTCACCATTGTGTTGCACATAAATGTACATCCTACGTGCCTATCTATCTATCTATCTATTTATTTATTTTTCCGCATATCTATTTACCCGCGCCTTGCTGTGTATTTCGCGGAGGACATCGAGTAAACTTTCACGCCGGTCGCAGTGATCCCGCCACCTCTGCCAGAATTTGGGCAACAGGCGTGCCTGAATGTCTTCCACCCCGGCCATCAAGGTGACCACAGCATCAGGATAAAGCTGATGCTGCATCATGTGCTGCACTTCCTCTGTGTTGTGAGGGAAATCCTCGAGGATGAATCCTGTCGACCTGAAATAAACACCCAGCATTGAAATCAACACTCAGAGAGCATCTGTGTGTTTGTATCACAGTTAAAGAGTGGTGCATGTGTGTGTTTGCTGTGTTACATGTAAGGCTCCGTTTTCCAGTAAGGATTGATGACCGTATCCAGGACATGTGAACTTAGTGGAAGGTCATCAGCCAAGTAGGCTTGAATACCAATTTCCTCATCTGTCAGTCCCGCATCCTCCTTACGGACAAAAACAAAACAAAACAAATATGCACAAAAACATTAAAACTCATTCATTCATTCATTTTCCAAACCGCTTTTATCCTTACAAGGGTCGCGGTGGGTGCTGGAGCCTATCCCAGTTGTTGTCGGGCAGTAGGCGGGGGACACCCTGAACCGGTTGCCAGCCAATCGCAGGGATCACAGAGACGAACAACTGTCCGTCTACACTCACACTCACACCTAGGGACAATTTGAAGTGTTCAATAAGCCTGCCATGCATGTTTTTGGAATGTGGGAGGAAACCGGTGTACCCGGAGAAAACCCATGGAGGCCCCACGGAGAACATGCAAACTCCACACAGGGAGGCCGGAGCTGGAATTGAATCCGGTACCTCTGCACTGTAAGGTTGATGTGCTAACCACTGGATCACCGGGCAGCCCAACATTAAAACAGCATCACATTTTGTGCAATTAGCTGGAAAGCTTACCTCAGTTACCTCCAGAGGTTCTTCACCTCGGGCTTCCTCGATAGCGGACTTCAAGCCCTTCAGATGCTCCTCCGTCGACTCATCGGCGGGGATAACTCGATGCTTCATCTTTGGCATGAGGAGAGTTTGAAGATGCTCCCGGAACTGAATGTGGAAAAGGCCAAGTTGCTTGGCGAGCCACTCGCCTTGAGTGGTCTTGCCGGAGCCTCTGCATCCCAGCACAAATATCCGCAGGGCAGGGGGCTGAAAGACACGTGTGAGATAACAATGTGTTCACGTGTTTCATACCTTTTCCATTATTCAGTTTGTACCTTCAGAAGCTCGGTATGTCCGACAAATTGCTCGGGAGAGAGCATGAAGACCTCCCTGGCGTCGACACTGGAGAAATAGTAGACCTTTTCTCGATACTTGGATGATATCTCATCTGTGCAGGGCACCAGTGCATTCTGCTTGTTGAGCACCACCGGGCAAAAAATAAAGGTATCGCCAAAAGACCTCTTGGAAGTTGCATCCCCTCGGGATTCTGACTTTTACAGGAAGAAAAGGATTAAAAATAAGTTACTTTTGTGTATATGTAGTAGTAAAAGATTTTGTGACGTGTTGATAAAGCAATACAATAAATTATATGTATGTACAGTGGAATTATCGAAAATAATTTGAGTCAAAAACAGACTAAGTGGAGTATAGGGTATGACTTTTAAGATGTGTGACTTAAATAATGTCTGTCGAATGGTGCGAGAGTCCGCGAATGACAGCGTAGTGTTGTTAGCTGTTGGCGCAGCATAGCTAAGCGCGAGCCAGTTCAGTGACTCTTGATTTCAATTGTTGAATGAATGTGCTTGTGATGTGTTTACTTTATCGTTTGGTAAATAAAGTTATTGAAATTTGTTCTAATTAGCAGTGGTAGACCCCATTAAATTTTCTAACAATGCTATCTTAAATTAGCTAGCCATGTCTACTTTACCATCGACGTGCTGTTGTGTAAGCCAGTTCGGCTATTCATTGGACTTGATTATTAAGTGTGAAATGTTCCCAATCTTTAAGGCATTCTCTGTCTTTTATGATACATATGTACAATTTAAAAAAAAATCTATGGTAATGTTAACCGCAATATAGTGAGGGACAATACAACTTTTCCTTCTTGTATTTTCCAGCAGTCTTGATGTGCTGTGGCACTATGCTGCTTCTCACAAGTCAGTCTTGGAGCTACGTGACATATCCGATTAGGGGAGCGAGGAGACGAACAGTGACTTCGTTGGTCATCTCATGTGCTCAACACACTAAAGGAGTAGTAAGCAGACATTTCAATGCAGAATGGCCTGTTTACTGACGTCTTCCCCCTCCTCCTGCTCCTCCTCTTCCTCCTCCTCCTCAGCCGTGTCCTTGGAAGAATCGTCTTCGTCGTTGCCAATTTCCAGATTTGCGATGGCTTCGATATCTTCTGCTTCCTCATCCAAGTCGACGGCGGAGAACTCTCTGGGCAAATACTTGAAGGGCTCTGCAGAGCAATTAAGAGTGGCAATTATGGGTTGTTGTTTTTTTTTCCGGGAAGAATTACACGTTATTCAAAATGGACCAGTATTATCTTTGTAAAGACAAAATATTGTATTGTGTAACACTGATGGGTCGTACCTTTGGGCCCTTCAGTGGGAACATACGCGATTTTAAACCGTCAATACTGTACAAAAACGCAACATTACAGATCACAAGGGTAGTGCAAACATCATCTGGAGCAGTTCAGGATCAATATTGATCGAAAAAATGTAAATACGATCCTCAATACTCACCATAGAAGCTGAGTGTGATAGAAAATGGAAGAAGGTTGTGTCACTTAAATGTAGAGAGAATCAAAAGGGTTTCCACTCACTCTCCATGAGCTGGACAATCTCATCCAGAAGTTCCTTGGGGCTCCTGCTGGCGGTCTGCAGCACCGAGTGGCTTATGCTGAGCGACAGCTGCAGCCCTTCCCATTCTCTCGTGAACTGATCCTTCTCGGCTTTGAGCTCCGGCTGATCTGAAGAGTCGACACGGTGAGGGAACGAAGACAAGGTCGGCAAATATTTTGTAACATAGGAAGGAATCATTGTCTTACCTTCGGTGTTTTCCGTTTGTGGAGTGCCGGACTGATCTGCATTGCAAAAGGAGCAATGTTAATAAAAACCTGGCTGCTGTGATTGGTGAGGAAGGACGAGAAATACCTGATGGAAGACACCAAACTGAACACTACTTACTCTGATTTACCTCAGTGTGCATGAGACAGAAAAGGAAATCTGGATGGATCCCAGCTCGATGTAAAGCCTCCAACTGGGAGGCGTTCCTGGGAAAGTTGTCAAGCACCCAGCCGTTGCCCACATCGGCACCCACGTTGGAAGTTTCATTCTGTGACAATAAACACATAGCGCAAAAAAAAAAAGTCATGATTGATTGAGATTCTAGTTTAAAGTGTTCCATGATCATGCTTGTAACGCAATGCATGAGTATCGCAAGTCATGTTTCCCCACTGAAATTAATGCAAATACCATTAATAGTTCCTGCCTCCCCTCAAGAAAATTATTCAAGATTTTTTTTTCAATGAGAATAAAAACTCACCCGATAGTATTGTATTTTTTTAAACAACAATAATGACATAATAAAAAGGAATTGAAAAGAAGACCTATAAGAATACATTTTTGCCACACTTTGCATCAGTTCAATGGCCATTGTGCTGCTCCTTCTGATGTGCCCAGCTGGGGGCAGTATAAGACAAAATACACACACACACCTATAGAGATAAAATAAACATAAGATAAGATAAGAAAACCTACTTCTCTGACGACTTTCATCAGAGCTTGCGCATAGACTTCCTTGGCTGCATCTTGTTTTTTGGCCTCCTCCAGAGCGGTTTGCACAAGAGCCACCACTTCGGGATGATCTTCCGTCACTGAAGACATCGTAAGAGCATTTGAACGTTGTGCTCAGGACATTTGTTTCTCTGTTACGATCGGAAGTGAATTCAGTAAATTTAAGTGTGTTCTTACCTTCCACAGCAGGGGTTCCATCTGGGGAGGCAAAATATCAATAGTAATGTGAGAAATGGTAACATTATTATACGAGACTGTACTAAACTGAGAGAAGCGGGACAATAACTTGCCAGAACTCTGCTCGTTTTGCTGCTTGGTCCTGATTTTCTCCATGGCAGCCTGCGTGCTGTCCTCTTTGACTTTTACGAGCCACTCTTTCTCCAGCTCAGCCACGAGAGGCTCCGCCAGTTTCTCCAGCTCCAGCACGGACACGTTGTGCCTGGCGGCCATCAGTTTGGAAAGGTCAGGCCTCCCCGAAGCTTTTGTTCCAATGATGCAAACCCTACAAGGGGGGCTTGGCATCGGAGGGAGTAAGTAGCGTCTGGGGTTGGTCACAAACTTATCGTAGGCTTCTTGGGATGAAAGGATGTACATTTTGTCCCGGAAACTGTCGAAGGGTTTCAGAGGAGAGGTGGTCACAAAACAAATTCAACTCACTTCTCAAGGCACCACTGATTGAAAGAAGCCTCACCCTACTGAGAATTCCGGTTTTCCGGGAACCAACAGTCCTTCTTTCAGTGCGACTGGACAACTTCGACCCCAGCGGCTCCTCCTCCAGCGGAAGCCTGGGACCAACATCCTGGAGGAGGACATAAACCTCAAAAGATCCTCCTACAAACCAGATGGGAGGCAGCATTGGGTTTGGAGTTTTTTGCATTCACATATAGCGGAATATCTCCCATGTCCATGAAGTCGCAAGTACAGTACAATCTGGAAAGTGTTTACAGTGGGGGTTTTTCCGCTCAAAATTCTATACACGACACCCCATAAGAACAACATGAAACTATTTTCGCCAATGTATTGAAAGCAAAAAATAAGACATGACATGTACATTAAGTGGCGGCCTGGTGGTCCAGTGGTTAGCACATTGACCTCACAGTGCAGAGGTACCAGGTTCAATTTCAGCTCCAGCCTCCCTGTGTGGAGTTTGCATGTTTGCCTGCGTGGGTTTTCTCCGGGTACTCCGGTTTCCTCCCACATGCCAAAAACATGCATTGCAGGCTGATTGAACACTCGAAATTGTCCCTCAGTGTGAGTGTGAGCGCGGATGGTTGCTCGTCTATGTGTGCCCTGCGATTGGCTGACAACCGGTTCAGGGTGGCCCCGTCTACTACCCGAAGACAGCTGGGATAGGCTGCAGCACGCCTCGTGACCCTTGTGAGTTTAAGCGGACCAGAAAATGGGTGGATGGATGTACATTAAGTATTCGTAGCCTTTGCTCAATACTTTGTTGGTACACCTTTGGCAGTAAATAAAGCCTGTTTTAGTGTTTTTGTATATGATAGAGCAAGCTTGGCACACCTAACTTAGGAAATAAGGCAGAACAAAATATGGAAATACTTTCCGGATGTACTATACCCGATAAAGTGATCAGTTTAGCAGACACCAAATAGTTTATTTACTACTGACATTTTTTTTATGCTAAATACAAACAAAACAAAATTGCCTTCGACGCTGTGCAGAACTGACCGTTTCGATGTCTTCGGGCAACTCTTCGTTCTGATGGAGGACCACCGGAACGGACACACGCTGTATGGCCATCGATCCCAGGCGGGACAACACAAACTAGAAGCAAACAGGGAACACACATCAGTAACACCGAGCAACATACTGTTTGTATGAAGCGACTTACGAAGAGCAACTCCTCGGGTGTGTCGCTTCCGTCCACCTCTAAAAGGTAAATAGGGTTGTGGTCCATCATGTAGTCCTGAACGACAAGATGGATGCGTTATAATACAATGGAGCTCCTCTTTCTTCTACTTCTGACAGTGAGAATTTGTACCTCCAGCGGTCTGAGGATGTTATCCTTGTACGTGTTGATTCTGAGAGAAGTATTTCGGGACTGACGTTCGGGGATCCACACCAGCTGATCAATAGTGCACCTTTGAGGAGGTTGTTCCTCTTCCTCTTCATCCTCGTCCTGCGAGCATGAAAAAGTCTTCGATTATTCACTGGAGATGCTGACATGGATTTTCCATCTGCTGAATCTGGTGGGTCACTGCCCCATTTATTTATTTTTCGAATCACTTGTGAGGTTTAATAGATACCTGCGAGTCTTCCTTATCCTCCTCCTCCACTATTTCCTCGTCTATAAATCCCGTTACGTGGAACTCATTGTCCAATTTCCATTGATCTTGATTGTACAGAAGACCTGTCATCGGGTGCTGCTTCTGACTTGACAGCCTCTTGACCAAGTCCTTGTCAGCACACTGACAAGACAGCAAACATGATTACGTTTTTAGTTTTTTTATTATTTTTGAAAACTCAAGAGAGAAGCACAGTGGTGCGACCAAACCTTGATGTTGATGATAAAGTCCGGCTTGAGTTTGAGCTTCCTGATCATTTCCATTTGCTCATCGACGCTAACGCCTTCTTCCGACATGAACGGCAGGCAGCTCAACACGTAGCCTGCGATGCGTGATTTCAACATCGGAGTGGTGAGATGTGCTGTGAAATCAAGCTAACAAAGCCTTACCGTAATGCTCAACTTTGGTTGAGTTCAGCATGTCGAGTATGAGCCGGAGGACCACATCTTCTGGTATACTTGCGCCCGCATTTAGGATATCGAGCAGCTGTAAAATGATCGGCTTTAGTGCAGGTGTGGGAAAAGATATGACGCACGGCCCGTCAGGCACTACTAAAAACAAATACAATTTTAGAGGAACTGTCGGTTAAAAAGGTTGTAAATAGCATTACCTTAATGCCATCCTCTGTTTTATTTCTGATGTGGGAGTCGAGCACCTCCGTGTCTGCAATTGGGAAACAGTTGGAATGAATTGATAGGTGTCGTTTGTAAAAGGTAGAGAGAGATTATGCTTACCATCAATTAAAACGCACCCCCAGGTCTCTGCAATGTTTTTAGCCAGGGTGGATTTGCCAACACCCTGCAACAACGGACGTCAGAAGTTATTGTTATTGAGTTAAACATGCCAGGTTTGTTATTATTGATCCTTTCCGGACTGAAATACAAGAGCTATTTTTGAAGTCGTCTTGAATGATTGATTGACAGATTGATTCAATCAGATTCAGTCATAAAAAAAGTAAATCCAGAATTTTACAGTCAAACAAAGGCAATCGAAAAGGCGTAGGGTGAAGCCGCTGCTCATCAAGCATAATCGCCTACTTTACAAGACAAACAGATTTCAATTAAAACAATTTTTGAAGCACCCACACGAATTTTATCACCTTACCCATATCAGTTATCCGAGTGACTTTGCACCCATTTTTGGCCAAACTCTCTTATACCATATACCAGATTTTTTTCAGTAGTATACTACGATCAAGAGCCGGGGTGTCAAACAAATTTTTTGTCACGGGTCACTTCGGAGTTACGTCTTCCCTTGGAGGGCCGATGCAAAATCTCAACGTTCTTTATTTCCCATGACAATTTGATATTACGGTACATATTTCAGCAAGGATCATGAAAGTTGACACACATGATTTGCTCCCGCGGGTTACATAAAATGACCTGGCAGGCCATATCTGGCCCCCGTGCCTTGACTTTGACACGTGTGATCAAGAGTGTCAAATTCTTTTTTCAAATGGGTCAACTGTGCAAGTGTCCCTCAACGTCTGCTGTGTATGTGTGGCATCATTTACCGGTCTTCCAACTACAAGGAAGCAGGTCGGTTTGGAAAGTAGACGCTGTCTCTCGGCGTCCTCTTCGATGAGATTGTCCACTAGATCCATGCCTGTTTTAGTGCCTAAAAATAAGCAGAAATATGGTTAATTGCGGCAAATAGAGAGAAATATAAGGAGGAAATCGTCAATCATAACATTGATACTTTATCTTGAACATCAATGACGAGATGTGCGGATCTTAACCGGTCTGATGCTGCAAAGGGATACGCACTCGGTGGCGAGGTCTAGCCGGTTTGCATAGTACACAAACGGCATTAATATTAAAAAGATAACTTCCTCCATATCAAATCCACATTATAAAATTGGTATATTGAAACAAACTGGCTGTATTTACAAAAAAATGTGATAGAATGCTATTTAAACCCATTTTCACATTTCAATAAAATGCAGTTTGGGGCAGCTACTCGAGATTGCAGGTGAACCAGTCAACTCGAGTTCTTGATTACCGATGGACAATTACGTTTTAACCAATTTGACCCAAAAGTGGTTTACCTTTACTTGAGAATTTTGAGAGGAAAAAAAGTCCTCCACTTACTGCAAAATACTTGAAACTCGCATCGCTGCTTGTTTCGAGCAGACACTATCGTCACCGTTGCAACTTGATATCAGCACTACCCGTTGACAGTGGCGTTTGGTACCATAGCAACTATCAACAAATGTTATCGGGTAATTTATTCTAATTGGAGGAGGAGGCTAAATAAAATCACATAAAAAAGATTTTATGGTTTGGATAAATTATTCTTATTTCATTTTGTCATTAATACGCATAGAATATGGTATACTAAATAATTTTAAGCAACAAAAAAACTGTTCTTTTTGGTCTTCGACGGGCGCCGTAGTGACGTCATCCGGGTCCATTACTGTCACCTGACTAAAAAAAATTCGCATCGCGTGCTTACAGTTGTTACTAGCGAAATACACTAATATACCTAATGGTAGAATTGCTTCTTAATACGTTTTATTTGAATATTTTAAGCGTTTACGTCTGCTACCTTTGGGGAAATGGAAAGTGGCGCCATCTGTTAAACATAAGTGGCTGTCGCTCGACTAATTTTAAAGGTGAGTCAATTAGCTACACAAACAAAAGCATTTAAATTTCGAACTTCAGGACAGGCAGCCTTTGAATTACATTTGTTTTTGTCCATTGTTCTTTTGCAGTTCTTCTGGATCAAACAATCTGAGCAAACATGCCTCAGTCTGCAGCTGTCATCAGTGGGCTACAGAGGATGGTTCTATACGAGACGAGAGCCGTAAGTCGATCATAAATGTCATAATTTATCACTTCAAATCCACTAATACATAGGTGTCAAACTCAGGTCCTGGAGGGCCACTGCCCTCCATGTTTTCCAGGTCTCCCTGTTGCAACACACCTGATTCAAATGATCAAATCATCAGCAAGCTCTTCGGAAGCCTGACATTGAACCTGTCCATTTGAATCAGGTGTGTTGCTACATGGAGACTTGGAAAACATGCAGGACAGCGGCCCTCCAGGACCTGAGTTTGACACCTATGCACTAATATCACAAAACTCCCAAATATAAAAAATGACTTGTTTATCTTAACTAAGACATGATTAACTAACGAATGAATCGGCCCCACAATGGGAAAATTTGCAAATATTACCTTATTTTCTTCAGTTTTGAGTCATTAACATGAAGTAAATGAAGCTGTGCAAACTTTGAGAAGAACAAAAGATAACCTTTGAGAACGTAAATACGTACTGGAACCGGGGATAGTTGGAGGGCAACTGCAGGATTGGTCCGTGGACGTTAGATGGCAGCAAAGGCTTGTGTGGGAGATTTTGCTCATAAGATAAGAAAACCTTTATTAGTCTCGCAATGGAAAAATTCCCGATTCACAGCAGCAAAGTTATGAAAGGAAGAAGTAGAACAACAAAATATAGGAGCTGCTGGAAAGGTAGCCACTCACACGGCGCCATTTTGAAGTCAAAATAACAAAAATAACACAACACAACACATTTTGGGTAAAATGAAGACTTATTTTCAGTTCTTGTACTTCCCTGGAAAAATTGTCGAGTCGTGTGTTTGTTGAGTCCAGTATTATTTTTAAAAATTAAGATTAAGAAAACCTTTATTAGTCTCGCAATGGAGAAATTCCTAATTCACAGCAGCAAAGTTATGAAAGGAAGAAGTAGAACAACAAAATGTTGAATGTCTAATTCAACTAACTTCAGTTTTTATCCTCAGTGGAAGTAAACCAGTCTTTTTAGTTTTCATTGTGAATATCCGCTTTACAGATGCCACGGTCTGCTAATCAAGCCGTGTGTGTTGCTTTTCCTAAAGGCAGGAAGATAGTTTGACCCAACTGCCAGCTGTCGATTCATGATGACTGTGGCCTTTATTTATACCTGTGCAGTTTCATGATAATTTTGCATCCAGCAATCCTTCACAAATAGGTTGCTTAACATCACAGTCTTTGGTTTGAAGCCTTTGAACAATCCAAGGTCGGAATGGGTCTAGCTTTATCACTCTCTGGAGCATCTGCTGAATGGAGCTTTTGTCAATTTCAAGGTTCCAATGCAGTCCTCCGGATAGACTCTCACTGATTTTACGCAAACACCTGCTTTAAAAGTTTTGTGCCATGTGACATGACTAAACGCAATATCTCCCCCACCACCCCCACCCCTTTGCAGAGGTATTTTTTGGTGGGGAGCAATCAGGCTCAGACCAAAAACAGAGTGCTGAAGATTGACCGCACAGAACCCAAGGATTTGGTCATCATTGATGATAAGGTGAGCAAGCATTAGTGCAGTGCTAATGATATAATAGTTGAGTTGCCTGGGTTGTTTATTGTCAAATTGTCCCCTCCTCTTTAATGCATTTGTGACAGTTGAGGCTGGCGAATTGTGAGCCCACCACAGCCATTTATGAGCTGCTGGGAATGAATTTGTTCATAACAATGCAGGGTCGTTATTATGATGATGATGATTGTTATTATGAAGCATCTTCCAGTAAGTATCCATCATCACATGCTACCATTCTTGCCATTATTATTGTGTGTATAGTAGCATAATGTAATTGACAAACAGTTCGTTGATGCTTTAGAACATCAGGCACTGTCAAGTGACCACACCACCCAGATGCGCCAGTCTGCACTCTACCTGTCAAATCAAACTTTTTTTTTCCCCTCCCCCCGTTGCCACATACATTTATTCCAACGTGGTGTTTTTGCCTTGCAGCACGTATACAACCAGCAAGAGGTGCGCGAGTTGCTCAGTCGTCTGGACTTGGGAAACCGCACAAAGATTGCCCAAAAAGGTCCGTCAGGCCTGTCGAGAGCCGTGTCAGCCGATGGCATCGTGGGTACGTGCGCTCCATACACTCTCTGGTCACGCTCTTGCGCAACAACGGCATCAACAACCATTGTGGGCGACACAGATGGCAACATGTGCTTTATACCACAAAGGTCTAGTTTTCCAGCTGCAGGTGCTGACCTGCTTTTGCAAATGACTCGCAGGAAGTGGGAAAGCACAATAAAAGACCCACCTGGCAGTTGAATGTGATTCATTTCAATCAAGCGCTCTCTATTTTTCAGGTTTCACATAATCACCATCTGCTTTTTTTTGTGTTTATTGCCCACGATTTTGAAGGAAAGAACACAATATATTATTATTTTTGTCTGTGTTGCGCAGTTTCAAATTGGGCTAAAGCTGTTCACTCATTGTACCACTTTTTTTTTCCCAGACCGATACCAGTAAGAGCATTCACTTTTTTGAGTACTCACCGATACTGAGAACCGATACCCTCTAGTACTTTTGATGCTTACAGTTTCATTCAACATCAAGTTTTTTCCCCCCATAAAATTTCTTTCTGACGCAGAAGGTGAGTTGCCAATCCGTCAAACTATCGCAGTATGGCACCAACTACTCCTGAGGAGGAGTTACTCGATTTTTATATTTATTTTTTGCCTTAAGTATCAGCAGCCTCCAGGAGTACCTGTTATAAGTAAAAATCTGGTATTGGCCTGATACAAAAATATGTATTTTTTTTAAACTTTTTTTGTGTGGGTGGTGTCTTGTAAGATATTTACGTTAAATTTATCCCTTGGTTTGAAAGATATGAAACACTGCTATAGAGATTTTTTTTCCCCCAAGGTTTGGAAATCGGGTCACTAGCACATTTTATATGTCAGGCCCCAATCGGGAGTGACTTTAGTGACATCTCATCAACCATTCCAATCGCTCTAGAAATGTCACTTTCGATACTGGCGGTGTGACTACCTGCGTGAATGTCGTAGCCATGTTGTGTGAGCACTTTCTCATCGTGACCTACATTTCGTGAACGTACGCGTTTGTGTCCGCCACAAGATGATAGTTTCCATTCAAGCCGAATTTTTTTTTTGTGATAATTGTGTCCATCCGGGACGATTCTTGCGTTCATGTTTCTATGAAATGCTATTTCCTTGAAATTTAATGGGAAGAAGAGTGCTTTTTTTTTTATTAGGGCGAACATCTGCTCAATTTCAGACAATGTTTCAGAATCTCAACTGAATTTAGTCATACCCAATCTAAAAAAAAAAAGTCCATATGAAAGGATGTTACCACGTCCTTTCTAACTCAAATATTTTTTCATCAATATTCTTTGGATGTCAACTGAACCCATTCAGCGTGACATGTTTTCCACAAGTTCATGGCAACAGAAACACTCTGTTTCTCTCGTATTTATCTTGCATTTATTTTTACTTCTATTAACTGTTTTAATATTTCCGGAACTATGATGAAACCCTTCCCGCATGGGAGGCCAAATGTCTTTTAGGACAACCAGAGCAGTTCCGTTGCAATTGATTCGGTGCCCTGAGAAATTTCCCAAACTCAATTATAGCTTTGAAACAAGAACATCTCACAACACACTACCAAACAAAAAAAAGTCACAAAAGGTATATACCGAATCTCAATTTCTTCATGAATGTACTCACTGTGAATTGTTGGCTTATTAAATTGAAATATGAAACTCTCATTCTCTGGTATGAATGGCAACAGGTGAAAACAGCAAGTTAATTATACCTGCATCGAGTGGAAGTGCATGAATTTGTTCTGCATGCCGCTACATATTGCTGGCATTGGTAGATGAACATAGATCCATGATTTGGAGTAAATAAATCATTTTCATGAAATAGGCTGATTTCAGCACAGTCACTGCTGTCGACGGCAGAGACGAAATGAGTTCAGCTCCTTGTCATGCCGTATATTGTTCATGCACTTGTGTCCTTTGTGACCCGTTACACACAGACAGACTCTTTGACATTTGCTCAAATACATGATGATGTTCGCGCCCCCGACTGTCTGTGCCCCGGTGGCTTTCTGTGTCTCAAGCTGCTCTTTGACAACAAGTCAGTGGGTCGCACAGTGTATCCTGATCTCCCCCCCCCCCCTGGTTTGGGCTGCCACACTTGTTATTTATACCCTTTTTTTATCAGTCCAATTGCCAAAGTGTCAATTTTGTGCAACCGTTCTGTTTGGTGTTCTTTGACAGGCTTTGTACGCTTCCTGGAGGGCTACTACATAGTGTTGATCACCAAACGCAGAAAAATGGCCGACATCGGAGGCCACTCCATTTATAAAATTGAGGACACCACCATGATCTACATTCCTAATGACTCGGTCCGGGTGGCGCACCCCGACGAAGCCAGGTACGACCATGTGGCTCGGTCTTAAGGACCAATTTGACTTCATGTGTGTAGTTTGTACCTGATGGAGCTCTTTCAACTCTTCCCCAGATATGTCCGAATCTTTCAAAACATGGACTTATCCAGTAACTTTTACTTCAGGTTAGTAAGTATTTGTTTAGGGTTTTTTTTGTTTTTTTTTTGCAGCGTGTCACATTGACCCACAAACATTTCTGGTGGACCACAGAAACAAACAGGATAATTGAATAGCATTTATAGCTTAATGTCTTGTCCACTTTGATGGGATTTCATTTTTAAAATGTTCATATTTATTTTAACTACCCCACAGCTACAGCTATGACCTGAGCCACTCGCTGCAGCACAATCTGACGCTGCTGCAGAGGCCTTACGAGCTGTGGACCTCGGCATCCTCCAATGCCGAGGACGAAGCAAACAAGCGCAACAAACAGGAGAGCTTTGACATATTTGAAGACGAAGGGTTGCCCACTCAAGGTAAATAGGATCTGGAATCCCCCTACGCCTCTCTGTTTGTGTTTTGTTTCCATCCATCTGTGTTCCTCTCCTCCGCCACAGTGGTTTACGGCGTGCGCGCTGAACCATACTACAAGTACGTGTGGAACGGGAACTTGCTGGAGTGTGTCAAAGACATTGTGCATCCCGACTGGCTCTTGTATATAATCCATGGCTTTTGTGGCCAGTCCAGTATCCTTTCAGCTTTGTGGTGTCCGCCAAATCCAGTAGAAAATATCGTTTGCTATGTGAGGAACCCACTTAGTTGGGCACATTACTGCCATCTACAGGACTGGGGTGGTACAGTATCACAGAGGAGGTTGTAACTTGTCAATATCTGTCTGTTTGGGGTACAAGCTATCTATCTAGCATTCTAGCTAGGCTCATACCTAGATGTGAGCTCTGCTCCTACATAGGTAGTGAGCTAGCCTGCTAGCTAGACAGCTAGCTAACTCAATCTTACTATTGAATGCTATTCGTCTCCTTTCTCTATCTAATTTCCATAAGTGGCTGACACCTGTCAGCCGGGTTCCAATTTTGACTCCTTCACCCGTCCAATCGCAGAGCTTTTAATTTACGGCCGCCCGGTGCACATCACCCTCATCGCCAGGCGCTCCAGCAAATTTGCCGGCACCCGCTTCCTGAAAAGAGGAGCCAACTGCGAGGTAGAAACCAGTTGCGGGGGCAACCAAGGAAAATTAGGCACATAAGGCCCAGGTCCAACAGCTTGATTGGAATGACTCATGTTGTTGATGGTGGGGGGATTTATTTGATCTGTGGGCTCTTCCTCGAATATGCATGAGTGTGTCAGCGCGTGGGAGGAGGGAGCAACTGCTTTTATGTTGCTTCTTTTCAATTGCAAACACATTATGTTGCTTATTAGTAATTTAATTGTAGTTCATCAAAGTCCTTGAAATCTTAGCAATGATTCAACTGTCGTTTTTTTTTGGCCAAATTTTTCACTTTGAAAGGGTTAACCTGGGTAAAAAATAAAAAATACTCTCACGTGATGTTGACCTGGGCAGCGGCAGTGGAATTATTAATCCTGTTTAGTGCTTCTTCCTGAGGCTTTTCCCTCACAATGTGTGGCCTTTTTGAGGTAGTGGGGCTTGTTCACTTGGAATCTTCTATTTTCACCCTGCACCTTTTAAAGGGCTTATCAGTGATGTTGATCATGATCCCGTTCGTGTCATGTGACATGTTTGAGTCCACTTTCTCTTTCATTTGAACATGGAAACTTAAGCTACGGTCCAAGCAGTATGCCAGTTCGGGTCATTGAAGATGCAACATTTCAGTCCACGGTGTAAGCAGCCGATCGCCCAAAGTCAGCCGAGGACAAGTGTGAATGAAAACGAATGAATGAAAAAGATGTCACAGTCTAACAATGAAGATTTGGCGGCCGACTGTGTGCTCTTTGTGTGTCGTGCTCACGCAGGGGGACGTGGCAAATGAGGTGGAGACGGAGCAGATTGCCCACGACGCCTCCGTGATGTCGTTCTCGGTGGGAAGTTATTCCTCATACGTGCAAACGCGAGGTTCAGTCCCGCTCTACTGGTCCCAGGACATTTCCACCATGATGCCCAAGCCCCCGATACGATGTAAGCCTTTTATCTCTTTGCTTTTTGTTTCAAGGCTGAATATTGACAATCGAAACTCGACAAAGCAAGCTATTAGGTACGCTATTGGATCTCATGAGACATACAGAATGTTTGGTAGTGTGATTTTAGTTTGCTATGGGGTTCAACAATCAGGATTATTGAATGCCGTGGTCTGCTCGGGATGTTATCCATTGTGACACAAAAGCAGGGTCGCAGTCATCCTTAGGGGACTTTTGTGCAAACGCCTCTCCTGAAAAAAGAAAAAAAAAATCGATTTACCTCATCATAATGAGCCGACTTCGCTCCCTGACATCACTTGTTTCAGTGTGACCATGTGCGCTTTGTCCTTTCTTGGCCTCCAAATGTCAGGGTTAATACAATTACCTTCTATTATGAAGTACACTTTGTCATCGCAAGAGTGGAACCGCCAAATTAACACGCCACCCCCCCCCAAAAATAATCTCTTACAATTTGGAAATTGAATGTGAACTTTTTTGGTGGGGGGGCGGGGTGAAAAGTGTGCCTCTCAAGTCCTTTTGTGAATAAAGTTGGAGGTTTATATAATCTCACAATACTGCTCTTTGTATCTCAAGATAAGAAAACCTTTATTAGTCTCGCAATGGAGAAATTCCCAATTCACAGCAGCAAAGTTATGAAAGGAAGAAGTAGAACAACAAAATATAGGAGCTGCTGTAAAGGCAGCCACTCTCGCGGCGCCATTTTGAAGTCAAAATAACACAACACAACACATAGGACACAGACAGTCGTGCAATCTTCACCAATTTTCTGCATACACTTTGTTGTTTGAAGCAGTTATAGATGAAAGAGGAGAGGATCAAAGTGTCCTTTTACCAGTGGATCAGAGACGTCATGCTGAAAATGTGCACACGTCGGCTACAAGCTAAGTTTTGAAGATGAAGCGTCACTTGGGTCCACAGGCTCGCAAACATCCGCGAGCGTCACAACAAAATATCCATCAGGAGAAAGAATTGCGTCAATCTTGTCTCTCAACTGCTTTTGTTGCCTTTTTAATCTCCCGTTATCATTTCCCAGTTGCGCACCGGTTGGCGCGGCGCTCCGTTGAGCAGCCATGACAAAGGGCAGACAGACAATCCAATCGTCTTCAATAAATGGGGAATATGATTTGGGTCAAATGATATGAAATGGCGGCCATTTGCATCATCTGGGTCAATGATGTTTGTAACGGACGTGGCCATCTGATACGGTGTGAGCCACGCCGTTCTTCTCGCCAACAACTTCCGGGACACTGTGTTGCATAAGGAAGGTTATTTATAACTTGTGATGACTTGCTCCCAGCCGTGGGGGTGGCAAAGTTAATTGAAAATACACCTCGGGTATGTAATTTTAAAAAACGATTGTTAGGTTTCACTTAATGACACATCAAGAGAATAACTGAGAAGCTGAGATGTGAAATGACGACACCCCAAACGTCGCTGTTTTGGAACCAAATTGGTGGGGAGTCATTGCAAAATTGGCATTTCGTCAACGTTTGATCACGTTTGCAGCAACAGGCTTTGTTTGGACTCAGATGTTGAAGTATCAAATAAAATAATGATCATAATAATACCCAACACATATGGTTTATGAAATTGTCGGTTTGTGGACAGTGTTATCAGGCCAAATCCTCTTGGCCCCTCTTCCCTCCACTGTGCAGGAAATAAGAACATTGCTGAGCATGAGCACCATTTTTGCCCATCATTTTTGGTGTCGGGGGCTCAATTTTTCAAGCCCGACTGAGTATCTTAAGATGAATTTAGCGTCACAGGTTTAAAAGAAGAGCTAGTCTTTATTTTTCTCTCTTGATTCTCTCTGGCAGTGGACCAGGCAGACCCATATGCGCATGTCGCCGGCCTTCATTTCGACCAGATGCTGCAGCGATTTGGATCGCCCATCATCATCCTTAACCTGGTCAAGGTAGGCTAATAAGCACATATTGCAAAAAAAAAAAAGCAGATGGGACAGCGCTGCCAGCTCTGCTGTTTGAATCCCCGTTTCCAAAGCTGACATTTTGATTTGTCTGAATTCCGTGAGGATAAAAGTTTACAGCAGTGAATATCATCCTGGTGTGAACAAAACAACGCATGTACACGTTTTAGACTTGTTGGGAATCACTTTCAAGTTTTATGTTTTCAAAAGCTTTGAAATACAAGAATTGAGTGCAAGTTTTGCCCTCCACAGGCATACAATGATGCACCCAGGCTCAAGGATACAATGGATGTAAAATGCCTACACACCCCCTGTTCAAATGCCGTATCTTTATTATCTTAAAAAAATGAGGGCAACATCCATCCATCCATTTCCGATCTGCTTTATCCTCACAAGGGTCGCGCTCACACTCACACTCACATCTAGGGACAATTCTGACTGTTCAATCAGCCTGCTGGAGGACCCGGAGAAAACCCACGCAGGCCCGGGGAGAACATGCAAACTCCACACAGAAAGGCCGAAGCCGGGATCGAACCCACGACCTCTGCACCGTGAGGTCGACACGCTAACCACTGGCCCACCAGGCCGCCCCCGAGGGCAACATAAACACCATTAATGTGAGCCGTAACTCGTACACCCAGTTGGTTGAACGTTTTCGAGAGGGGATGTAAAAATAACCTGAGATGATGTTTTTGCGCAAGCGTGCACACCCGCTTATAACGGTGGCTGTGACCGTGCTCGCATTTAACCAATTCCATTCAAACTGTAAAAAAAATTTTTTTTTTTTCAAAAAGTGAAACCAGAGGAATATGTCATAGATTCAAAGAAATATTTCAATATTTTATTTTTGTGATTATAGCTTGCCATTATTTTTGTTTGAGTTGTTGAATGATGAAAACTAAATCCTGTTTGTAATCAGTGCATTAGACATTGTTTACAATAAATGATATTATTTAATATTGGCACAATATTGGTGGACAGGTTGTTTGAACTTTTGACTGTCAGGTGTGAGTCTGGGGGTTTGAATCCAGCTTTTGGCCTTTCCGTGTGGAATTTGCCCCCACAGGCTTGTGTGGATTTTGTGGGCACTGTCTAAATTCAAGAGACAAATTACGAAATTAATGCAATGGCGTGACTCCTTACAATGTTAGAGCTTAAGAAACGGATTACTTTTCCCCACCTTTTTCTCGAATGTCTTTAAACTTGGTCGAGCACGATGAACCTCTCGTTAAAAATCGACCAATACTCGGAACAACGGAAAGCGCCAGGTGACTCGGCGAAGAGCTCATCGGGAGAGCTGCAAATTTCGCTCCAGTTGTTAAGTTCTCCATTTAGAATAGATTGAAATGAAACATACCATTTCTCTGCACCTAATGCAAAAAAATCCCATCTGAACTTGGCTCGGAAAATGCACCACGGGCTTTCTTTGTCACATTGGCCTCACGCGGCAATCTCTCATTTGTATTGCACTGCATTGCCTCGCACAATGGGGAGCGCACGCATCTCTGCCGCACGCTCTCTCCGGCTTGGGTTTCAGGCTCACGTTGTTTCTGGCGAGGGGAACCGTGAGCGCGCGCGGGGGGAACCAATCACTGGCCTTTGAGATCCACACAAGCTGCGGCCATGTGATCCTTTTTTTTTTTTTTTTGGTAACTCTGCACATTAATAGTAGTGGACCCTGTACCCATAAACAACGCCGCGGCGCCTTACACCCAACGGACAGATGGACAGATTAGACAGATGAAATAATAGGCAATCATCGGTAAATGGATGACGGCTCATCCTATGTGGCTGCCTCATTTCCAAGATGGTCCTGTGGTGGCTTCCGAGGAAGGGGAAATGTGCACATGGCCCGACATGTGCATCCCTTTTACTTTACCAGCTGATTTAATGAGCAGTTAATGATGGATTTTATTTCGTCCCTTCCCTCCAACGTGTTTGACATCAGCACAAAACGACAAGTGGCTTGCTCCGTGATATGGCTTTCAAATGAAATTTTACCCAAAAAAAAATCCTCTTGCTTGTAGGAAATGACAGTGACATCATTCCATTTATTTCTCCTGATACCAAACAAGTTTTTCCTTTTTTTTTTTTTTTTTTTTGTTCTTCACATTACATTGTGCCAACATCCACAGAAAAAAAATTGTTGCAGATGTGAAAGGATTCTTCAGTCCTAAATTTTAGTGGGAATCTTTCTATTTCTCTCTGGTCGGTGTGTCCCCTGGGATTGGTCACATGACACTTGTCGTTGCTAAATGACCTTTTTTGCATACCTGGTGACCAAATGGCTGATTAGTGGCCACTGTTTCCATAGATCGAGGACCTCTCTCCCCACTAAGATTGCTTTGACTCAGAAAAAAGGGACACGTTGCTAAGTTCTCTTTTCGCAGCCATGTCTTTTGTGGGAGCAGCGCACATCAGCAGGGATGCGCTTGAAACAACAAAAGTCGATTCAAAATTAAATCCATACAGCATCCTGATTTTTAGTTTGAATAAATCGATAGAAAAAAATCGATCACCCGCTAATCGCTATCATTCGATTGCGCACGTCCCAATACTTTTGCTCTGTACGACTCGTCGCCATTGCGTGCCAATTTGGACCGCGGCAAATGTGCACGTGCGCTTTAACAAGTACATGTGCACCTTTAATTGCCTCTCATTTGCTTCTTGATTTTTTTTTTTTTGTAATTCCTTTTCTCCATCTTTGTTTGTCTGCGTGCGCATGCCAGACTGCATAACCCGTGCACGGGTGTTATTTAACAGTTGCTGCGATGATGTCGCGAGGGGGGGGGGGGGGGGGGAATTAGATCTGTTCAATGATTCAGTCAAGCCTGTGATCACGCCGTATGATCGCTGGGACAAGTGCACTCAACGAGGCGGACGAGGAGAACAGAACATGTAAAGACAGTCTAATGGAGCGTGTCATAAATGACACATGATTGGCATACACTCTGTGCGGGAATAAGATGTTCAGGTGAGGTCTTACCATGGCGGCTGTTGCATGTGTTATGGCCCTTGATGAGTACATGCAATGATGTACTATAATTAGTCGTACACAAACAACTGACCATGGTGTATCGCAAAGTTTCAGAAACTTTTTTTTTCACTATTCGCATTTCCATGAAAAAAAACAAAAGGATTTGAATCTTTATCAAATGTTTTGTCATCGCCGACATAAACTCACGGACCGCCAGCTGTTTTTTTTTTTTCTAGTGAGTTCCCCATATTGACGGCCTGGTTTAGAGCATTTTGACTGATTTCTGGGACAATATAAGCCACAAACCTGCCAAAGAAAAAGTAGAGACGCTCTTCTTTCACCAGAAAAGGTTTGTTTTTATCCTCTTTCTGTTCTTTGGTAAGCAGCACGAGAACCCTCGTTGGTTCCTGAGCAAAAAGCAAGTTTTGGTGAGAAAAAACATGTCAAGCAGCACAGTGATTTTGACAGTCATGTTCTTTACTAGGGATGGACAAACTTAATGTGGCCTGTTAATTAAAAAAATCTGCGTGTGCTGAACAGCAAATGCAAGTGTGGAGTATGGTTGTAATTGCACCAATCACCACTAGATGGCAGAAATGTTTTAGTTACAATACCCTATATTACGTAATAGGCCTAAGATACATATATTTTTTTCGGATTTGCAATGATGTGCAGGAAAAACATCAAGAACAATAATATTCACATTTTGAGTGAGTTGATTTGGGGAATAAATAAAATAAAAATTCTTGCACTTAATGTTGGGTTCTTGTTCCGCAGTTTTGTGCCTTCCTTAAATGTTGATTTCTATGCAAGAGAGCCTTTTGCACTGAAAAAAATATATATATATACGTAATGTGGAGATTTTGTTGTTTGCTAGCTTTGGTTTTTAAATTCCAGCGTCTGTCAAAATATAAAAATGGGCAAAAAATAAAAAGGACACAGGCCTCTTCCGACTGTAAAATATTAATATTCATCCTACACAATTCATTTTACATCAAATACCCATCTTATTCCTGCACTCCACATGTCTAATCCTCTGGTCGCGTCTCCACGTAGAGCCGACGTGATGTCCAAACACGTCACAGTGAGCATGCATCCTCCTTTCTCTTTTCCAGCTTCATCTACTCGTATCCTCAAGGGACCGTTTTAACGCTACACGACTTCTATAGGAGCTTAACGTTCTGGAGTCCACGAAGGCCGCCAAATTGCTTCGAGTCATACATGGAGCACATGGTGACGTGTGTGTCTTTTCTTGTGTGGCAGAAACGAGAAAAAAGGAAACACGAGAAGATTTTGAGCGAGGAGCTCTACCCCGCTGTCATCAACCTCAACCAGTTCTTGCCGCACCAGCACGGCATTGAGTACATCGCGTGGGACATGGCGCGCTACACCAAGAGGTTGCAAGCAGCACCATCACACTCGTTTGAATTTTGCAAATTTCTTCGATTGTTTGGTTTAGTTAACTTTCACTTTAATTTATTTTTATAATTTTTTTTACATTTTATTATATTGATCATTATTACTGTTTAATGTTGTTTGTTTTGTTATTTTGTAGTTGATTTTTTAAATTTGAAGTTTTATTTTTTCTAGTTATTTAAATGTTCATACTTTTTACTTTTTTTACGCCTTTATTTTTATTCATGTAGTATTTTTTAATTTTCAATGTTTTCATTCATTTTAGTTGGAATTAATTTATAGCTTTTGTTATTTTTTCTATTGCTTTTTTCTATTCTTTTTAGTTATTTTCATTTTGTGATGAACTTTGGTGTTAATTTAAATGTTATTTTTTAAAGTACAGTTTTTATTTAAAGTTGGATTGCTTTTTATTGTTGTTTTTCATTTTTGTCATGTTTCTGAATTGTTTGGTTATTTTTAAATGTAAAGTTTTGGTCATTTCGTTTATTAATTTTTTTTATTTTGTATTAAATTATGTTATATTTCGTATTCAAAAAAAAATTTTTTTTTTAATTTTCAATTGAGTCCAGAATAAGTGCAGTATGCAACAAGACCCATAAAACCCTTTTTAACATTTACGACCAAAAACATGTCGCAGCTCGATCGCTTGTTACTAGGCAGGTTTGGTTGAACTCACTTATAACTCGGCATACTCTGCTTTTGGATTGACCAAAATTGCGTCCCCCCCCCGTAGTTCTTTCAAAGTTTAAACATTTCTCTGCATTAGGTATAAATGACATTTAAAATAATTTACCCAGGAAATTATTTTTCTATGACCCCAAAAAAAATGTTTACACTATATATTACAATACTTTACATGTTTGCTTCATGATAAATATGTCTCTTACATTTCATTTACAGAATATTTCCCTTTATTCCCCAGTAAGCTGTGCAACGTTCTGGACCGTCTGAGTATGATTGCTGAGAATGTGGTGAAGCGTACCGGGTTTTTCGTGAATAGATCAGATTTCTACTGTCACACTCTCCACCCTGATGAAAGGTAAGACTCTTGTTACTTTATTATATGGTTATATTATTCTGTTTTATTGTGTGGGAAAAAACCCTACAAACTTAGTCCATAGACTGCGCATAACGTAAAACAAGCCTGTTGATTGTTTTCACCTTGGAAAAAGGCAAAAAAAAGTGCCTTCCAAAATGTTTTTTTTTTGTTACTTTATTATTTTCAGAAGCGAGAACAAAACTGCATCCAGCTTTCTCCCTCTCGTCTCTATATCCTAACATACTTCAAATAATACATAAATCAGCACTTTTTTTTCCACCCCTCTCACCACTCTGAATACTTAATGTAAATTATGTCCCGCGGTGGTTGCGTCGCCGTCAATGTTCCCCGTAACAAGCTGAGTGCATTGCCGCCTGTGTAGCGTACGCGAGTCTCTGCCTTTGTCTGCACGTTAATCACTTGCGTTGGGTGTTACATAAAAGCGCAAGCATTTATTAGCCATGTCCTTCGTCTGGCGCGTCCCCGTTTGACTTTATTTACCTCCTTTAAACATGCGCTTCCCGATTTATACCGATGGGATCAAAAGCATTTGCGCTCAAAGGCAACGTTCGATGTCTAGCGGATTCTTTTGAAATGTTTTTTACACATTTTTCTGTTAGCGAATTGGTCATGAATTAGATTCATTTCAAACATTCAGAAATGAATAAATCTGTTTGAATCAGCTTTTTTCAACCTTGTTCCCTTTATTTAGCAGTAAAGCATGGGTTGATTTCACCCAAATCACCTATTTTGTATTTAAAAAAGCTGTGAAAAGATATGTTTAATACAACAACAGTGATTTTGATGCGAAAAATTGTCATTGTTTTTTCCACAGATGGGGAGACTTGGGTGGAAGCATTTCTGTCAGTGGGCGAGTACAGGTCAGTCTGGTGCAATGTGTTTTTTCCGATATCATAACGCTCTCACAACATTTCAATAAATTAATCAATCAGACTTGATTTATATCGCACTTTTCATACAGACAAATGCAAGTCAAAGTGCTGTGCAATTGAAACATCAAAAATACAACCTAAAAAAAGGGCCTTCCCACTCCCCCCAACATACAGATACATATTTCCATAAGCCACACACACACACACACACACACACACACACACACACACACACACACACACACATACAAACATACAAAACACTTACGCTGATAAACCATATTAAAAAGACATGGCAAGGGACAGAGAAACCATATGAGGAAAAGAGCACCCAAGGGGAGCTCATCCACCCTGACAAAAATGACAGCCGCCACACCCCAAAAAAAAAAATCTTTCGTGTTTGATAGACTTAAAAAGTTACCAACCAGAAATTGTTTAGCACCCTTTTTTTTCAACGATTGAGACTTTTTGACCCATCAGGGCCACTGTAGATGATGCTAGCATTTGGCATTATAGCCAAAACAAGTTCGAGTAGCCGTGTTGTAAGAACCCACACAATTTTTTGGGGGTGTTGTTGCTCTGTTAATATACACACACACACACATTTACACATCCATGAAACACCATTCTAGCACTACTGTGTTGTTTTTCTGCTCAGATATTTTGTGTATTTTCATGAAATGCCTTAGCCTTTTTCTCACCTCTTTTCCTTTATGTGGATTTATCTGATCAATTTGAAAGCCGATATTCCAAAATCCCATTTTTCACGTGCCATCCATCCCAGACCGGTGTGCTCAGGACCAACTGTGTGGACTGTCTGGACCGAACCAACACCGCCCAGTTCATGGTAGGCAAGTGTGCACTTGCCTATCAACTCTACGCACTGGGAATGATTGACAAGCCCAAGCTCCAGTTTGACACTGACTGTGTGAGGTAATGCTCCTTCCGTCCAATCAGTATCTTATAACAAATAAATGGCCAGAACAGGTTTGTCAATATGTGTTTGGAAAGACCATGCTAATTCAGGCTTTTTCTGTGAATAAACCTTCGCAAATTAGAAGCAGAAAAATTATGCACAGCGGCCTTAATCACATAATCAATAACCCGATCCGCTCAAATTTCCCCTAAAGTAGCACAAGTTTGTTTTGCTTCTTTTCACCAGTTGTCCTCAGACGTGAACCCTGAATAAACTGGGTTTAGGACATATTGAAGAACCGGCCTTTAAAATTGTAAATTCTAGCTAGCTATGCGGGCACTCTGAAAATATTTCTTCCCTTTGGATAGTCTTCTGGTGTGGCCCCTTTAGAGCACCTTGATTTTTATCTATCTAGCTATCTAGCTAGCTAGCTAGCTTCTGAAAAAAGCATAGGCGTCCCAAAAAATGACACCCTCCAATCGTATTTTTTATTTTTTGCTGTTGGCGATGCGTCCAACCTCTGAATAAGCATTAGCCTCCCAAATAATGACACCCTCCCATCGTATTTTTGCTGTTGGCGCTGCGTCCAACCTCTGCGTATGAATAGGCGTCCCAAATAATGACACCTTCACGCCGTATTTATTTATTTTATTTTAATTTTTTTACTGTTGGCGATGCGTCCAACCTCTGCGTAAGATAGGCGTCCCAAATAATGACGCCCTCCCACCGTACTTCATAAATGGGATAAGGTTTTGATTTTGATCATGTGCTTTGCATTTTTTTCTCCTCACATAGCACTTTACGTTTCTTCCAAACAACTAACTCAATCTTTTTTTCCTTTTTTTTTTTTTTTTGTCCGTCCGCACAAATAGTAGACAGAAATGAGCTTTTCAAACCAAAGACAGTGCCTCCTTTTGTGCTTTTCAGGTTGTTTGAGGAGCTGTACGAGGACCACGGCGACATTCTTTCGCTGCAGTACGGCGGCTCGCAGCTGGTGCACCGGGTCAAGACCTACCGAAAGATTGCGCCATGGACTCAGCACTCCAAGGACATCATGCAGACGCTATCGCGCTACTACAGCAACGCTTTCTCAGGTGTGTGTTCCGAGGAGAGACACAAGGCCGCTGGCACTCACATTGTAATGCAAATGAAGTCATCTATGAGCAAATTTCCACGAAAAAAAAGTTATTTCCAGCCTTGCCGAGCCGTGTCATAAAGAAAAGGCTTTTTAGATGCCTTTTAAAAGATATCCTTGCTCCTCAACACCCCCCGCCCCTTGGAGACCATTACATTACATTATGTCGACTGAATGTCATGCATATTGTGAAGTTAAGTAACTCATCCGCACGTGACATTGATTTGACCCGGCGGCGCGAAGTGCAAATCCTGAAACTCATTTGAAAGCCTTCCTTTTCCATCATGAATGGCACTGTCATTTCTCAGATAGATTGTGTCTACGTAAATGCGTACAAGTGATTCAGTAGCGGTTCCTGAAAATCATAGAAGCCAAGATGATGATGATGCGCTACTTGACACGCCGAGATCCCCCCTTTCTCTCTCTCGTCGTCAGCTCTATTTTAAAGCGCAAATGTCAAGGGCTAAAGGTTTGCGTTGTGCCCTTTTTTTAGCGGGGCGCTGTCATTTTTCAGACGTTTACTTGTGATTGCATTTTGATGGCTTATAGTATCAGGCTGAGCTTTGGCCACATTTGTTAGTCCAAGCTAACATTTTCAGAATTGTTTTTTTTTTTTTTTTTTTAATCTAATTTTGGATTATATTTTTATGCTACAGATTTTTTTGCTCTCTGAAAAAAAATGAATCTAGGGAAGAAAAGGTTGGTAGTAATCAAATCAAACAGTTGGGAGAATGATTTGGTAATATTGCGAGTAGAAATATTATGAGAGTAGCTTGTGAGGTGAGACTGTTTTTTTTTATGGGGAGAAAAAAAATGTATTTCTGCGTAAATATACACCTGTAAATGCCCATACTTTTATATAAAATTATGTATTTAGTAATTTTACAGCTCGTCTTGCAATATCATTCTTGAGTTCTTTCTTATTCTTGTAAAATCAAACTTTTCTCCGAAATATTCTTTATTCTCAAGTTAAGTCACAACAGTGTCTCTGATTCTGAATAGTATTATGAAGTTATGTTTTCTCTATTCACATAAATTGCTTCCGTTACAATTTTTTGTACAATTTCAATTCTTAGAATATTCATTTTTGGTTGCGTAAAATTCTAACTTCTTTCTCGTGATATATTTTGTTATTCTCTTGATACAACTTTATTCTGAAGGTTTTAACTCCAGTAATATTTTTTAATTACCAGACTTTCCTCATATTGCTCTTCATTCTTTTTTGGAATCTCATTTTATATACTTGATGGGTTTTTTTTTTTTTGCTGGACCGTGTCCCAAATGTGCTTTCCAGATGCGGATAGACAGGACGCCATCAACTTGTTTCTCCAAGTGTACCAGCCGGCAGAGAGCAGGCCACACCTGTGGGACCTGCCTACGGACTTCTACCTGCATCAGAAAAGCACAATGGCCCTCCCCATGGACAGACGCAGGTACCCAAAACATAAAAAAAAAAATAAATAAAATCAATTAGCACCGGTCATGTGTTTGCAAAGCCATCTGTTTTTTTTATACTTGCACAGATTTAATATTTGAATTATATATAACTTTTATGTAGGAAAAAGCGTAATATCACAAGAAAAATAATACAGTCAAACTTGGTTTTGTTACAATCCAGTTTTGGTACGATTCTGTTTTTGCCCAAATTTTTGAGTGCCAAAGTTCTGTCCCAGCTTTTGTACATCAAAAAAGAAAAAAAATACATTCATTTCCTGGAATCATCGTGCGTTCATCTCAAATAGTTCTGTAAAAAGGGTTCAAGAGAGGGCAAGGATTATTTTACAAAGCAAGCTTTTATTAAAAACTCGGCTGCTCGGCAGCACTTGTTGCCAAGCTTTTTTTTTTTTTTTTTAATGTGAAAGTTGCTTCAGTTTTTGTGTGATTTTATCTTTCTGGAATAGAGCAGAGGTTCCACAAGAAAAACCTTTTTTGAAAAGATGAATGAATAGTCCAAGTAAAAAATACATTTTAAAGTTGGATTAAAAAATGTTATTGACTATTTACTACTATAAAAAAAAATCCTCGTCTCACCCCTCGGGTGGTGTCCATCCCTCACTCAGCTCGGGTCCTCTACCAGAGGCCAGGAAGCTTGAGGGTTCTGCGCAGTATATATATATATATATATATATATATATATATATATATAGTAGTAAAGTGTGTGTGTGCAAAATCAATTTTTTTTCTTTGTAAATATAAAAACTAGGACAAGTCCCAGTTCCATGATGACTTTTCTGTCTTTTACTTTGTGCGCTTAGTCAAGCTTGATCCAAAATGTTTTGTTTGCATGCAGTTATCTTTGTGCTGACACAAAAGTAGTAGTAGTAGTTTCCCGCTACTGGCCAATTCATTTGTCCACAATGGGCCGAGGTGGCTCAGCCTTTATTCCGAGAAATTAACTTGGTCGCATCTGAATTCATTCACACACACACACACACACACACACACACACACACACACACACACACACAAAGGTAATCATCGTACTCAGTGAATTCACTCCAATTGGTCACACAAAATGGAATGAACGATGCACAAGGGAGTTGCGCCCGTTCCCTCCGTGTTCCAGCAAGGACCAGTTTTGTTATGTAGGTTACCGTCAGTGTCGCCCCAGAGTACGAGCCGCTTGACATTTCAGCATTTGTGTGTTTATTCTTTCTTTCGCAGCTACACGTTGTGGTGGTCAGAGGGAGTCTTGTCTTACCTGCCTATCGCCTTTGATGAAGGTAACAGCGATATGTGCTTTGCAGGATAATTTTGCGCAAGTCAAGAAAATTCTGGGGGAGTCAAATTGGAAAAATTCGATGAATGAAAAAGTTGAATTGAAATGAATGAAAACGTTTTCACAAGCATTCAACTCACAAAATAGTGAAAATGAAGTTCTGATTTTTGAGGGAATAATTTGGAATGCTGCGTGAAAGGTCATAATTGTGCAAGAAATCCATTTGGTTGGCAGTGCCATGTGACGAAACCATGAAGAAGTTGTCAGTGAAGCGAGTGAACCGCTTCGAGGAGAGCATCGACATCTACACGGAGTTCTTCAGACCCTACGAGCTCACCTCCTTCGACGACACCTTCTGCAAAGCTATGACCAACTCGGCCCGGTGCGACGTCATCTGTTGCTGTCTGTGGCGCCGACGCTAACCGCTGCTATGCTAACCTGTCCCTCGTTACAGGGAGTTCATGCCCAAAACGGTGGGAGTGGATCCCAGCCCGTTCACCGTCCGCAAACCGGAGGAGACAGCCAAATCCGTGCTGGGGTGAGTCTCTGCATCCATACTTAGAATAGTGAAAGTACATTTTTGACACCACCCTCAAAAAGGTTGAGAGTTGCCTGTATATGCCACGGGTGGCAGCAAAACACAACTTTTGAACTCACTTCAACGTAGTTGCTTGGTACCAAGATTCCACAATATTCAGAAACAGAAAATGTTATTGATCATATGGGCAATTCAATTGAAGATTGATCCGATACCTGACAAGATGGTGGCAAAGCGCAAGTTTTGTCGAAATGAAGCACCGCAGCTGAATGTCAACATAGGTCCTTGTCACTAAGCTGCCACAAGATGATGGCAAAGCATAACTTTGCTCAAAATGAAGCTCCGCAACTCACTTTTACCATAATACCTGTGCAATATACCTTGAAACAGGTAACCAGCCCATAAGGAATAATGAAGGATAGGGGGAAAAAAACCCAACTCTCATGGGTGAACTTTTATAGGTGCCGAGTGGGTTTGCATCCAAAACTCACCCGAAAAAAAATCTCGGTTTCCCGTTAGGCGTGATGGATGGATCTCTCTTCCTAATCTCTTTTGAATAACGGTGAGACAACCTGCTTTGAAAAATGACTCCCAAGTGTTGATCAACTATGAAACGTCGGCGGTTTTCAGTCTCGTGACCGGCTGATTAATTTGACTAACCGCTGCTGTGCAACTCTGTCGACGTTTTACAGATGAACCTGTTTTTTTTGTTTTTGTTTTTGTTTTCTGCACCTTAAGGGAACTTTAAAATACCCCCAAAACGTGATAAAATGCGTATATCTGGTTTCCTGTAGCAACAAGAGCAGCAAGGACGAGACACTGGTGCAGAGGAAGACGGCGGCCAGCGCGCCCCCTCCGCCCAGCGAGGAGGCCATTTCCAGCTCTTCGGAGGACGACTCCGAGGAAGACCGCGATGACGACGCCTCTGTCTCGCAGCGCTCCACCCCGGTCAAACTTTGGACCGATTACGGAGAGTGCAGTCATGCACAAGAGGTGGGAGGTGCCCCTCACTCACAAACACACACACACACACACACAAAAAAAAACTGTTTCATGACTCACTAAAAGTTAACTCATTCACTCCCAAAGATGTTTTTAAACGTCTTTTCAGACTTCGTCTAGAATTGGCTGGTCCTGAATGAGTAGAGATTGGCTTCTAACCTTTAGCACGGATGCTACTGCGAACACAACTTGCCAGATGTCCTCGCTGGCCCAAAAATGTTATAGATAGCTAATTTCATGATCAAAAACAACTACAGCCTGACACAAAAGTGCAGTTGAGCATCTGTGCACATATTGTGGGTCATGAATTCCTTTTACTTCCTTTTTGATTCTCAGAAGAAGCTTTTATGACTGCAGCAGTGTGCATTTCATGGCCCAGTGGACCACTACTACTCGTGCTTTGACATCCGCAGTTGACCCACATTGTCGGTAGTAGGTAAAGTGGAACCCACCGGGAAGTCCTCCAAGCTGGTCCTTCCCGCAGTGTGCCGCTCACGTTTTTCGAAATGGCAGCCAAAGACTGAAATTGTCAACCTGTGGCTTCACTGTCGCCTCGTGCGTAGACGAGAAGGTGTCAAGTGTCGCCCACCGTGAGCTGAAGTGAAGGCTTTATTATTGTTTGGTCCTGCTCATAGAAAAGGAATGTTTTCCTTCAGATTTCCTTTTATGGGCTTTCCTATAGGAAAAATGAAACCAATTTTCCTTGAAGTAGTCATGTCCCAAAGACAGGTTCACTTTGCAGCATGATATTCCATGATTTTTCCTGATGATTAGACCCACAAAAAGGTCTCAAGAATCCATGCCAATTCAGGATAATTTGGGGAGAAAATATCTAAAAATGTGAATCAGCATTGCGTAAAACAAGTCAGACAAGACATTTTAGTTTTCAGTAGCCATTTTGGGGGGAAATAAAAAATCAGCCCCCAAAGCCAGTTTCACGAAGCAACATAAGCTTCGGTAGGCATTTCCATCACTGGTAGGCTCACAGAAAAAGTCTGAACATACCATGTCTGAAAATGACACAAGTCGTCATCTGCCTTGTTATTTTCAAATGACTACAATAGGCTAATTAAAACAAACAAAAAAAAAATCATCAAAAGTTCAGCCCCAAATGTTTTTCACTTAACCACATGAAATTTGGTTGTCGTTTCAGTCATGAGGAGACCCTAAAATATTTCCATCCAGGAGCCCATGCCTGAAAAGACACAAGAAATCCGCCACCTTGTTTTGTTTTTTTTTGTTTTGTTTAAATGAGTTTGAACAAGCATAAAAAAAATTCTGCTCTCAAAGCCACTTTTGCTTACCAAAATGAAATTAGTGTGGCATGTCTATTGAGTAAACCCCACAAAAAAGCCTGAAGAACTAATATATGAGCAGACTTAGAAAGTTGACCGTTTTGCTGTAAAGAAGCCATTTTAGTACCACTTTAGGGGCGGATAAAAATATTTTGAATGCATTTTATTTATTATAACTCAACCATGGACCAATTTGTATGATTTTGGTCTTTACCTCTGTAGTGAAATGCTTTGTACCGTGACTCCATTTGTCTCCTTTCCATTAATAAGCCACCTCCCCCTTCAGCTTTTTCATGAATATTTGGTTTTGGGCCCTCACGTGTCGACTGCACCTGCCCACACCGGCGCTCACGTGGCTCTCATGTCACCCCCCCCAATGGTGTAAAGTACCTAATGCTGTTGAAATATTTAACCATCAGATCATTACTGTGTTTGCCTTGTAATTACACATTTCATATTCCACTTCGGCACCAGCCATACATGAGCCCGCTGTCGTGTGTTTTGAGGATTGCGTGTGCGTACGTGCATGTGTTCACAGCTGTAGTTCGCTGGACTCCTTCTGAGAACACTCTCCTCCGCTCGCAGCGTCAATCAATACAAATATAGTAAAAATTGAAGGCATTACATTAAGCATTTTTCGCTGCCGTGGCAGGAAAACAGTCTGGAAGAATAATAGCGCAGGGTGACGGCTTGAGCAGTGCTCTCGCTTTGGCGCTATTACATAACCAGACTTCTTGGTCCCGAGACATTTATGGAGGCTTTGTTCATAATCGGGGAGTCAAAAGGCTGCGGAGTTTTCAGACGGAACACACTTTGACCATTTGTGCGGATTTTTGGAAGAAAAAAAAAAAAAGAAAGCTAATGCTGCTGCCATCATAAAACATTCTGAGTTGCATTTTTACATGAACTGTCATACAAGTTTGAAATAAGATGACTGCTTTGAGTAAACAAGGTCAGTGTGTGAATTTGTAAAATATATATATATACTGTATATATATATATATATATATATATATATATATACTGTATATATATATATATATTTTTTTTTTTAAAGGCAGTTGATTAATCGGTTTTACCGATTAATCGACTGCAACCTGCGAAACTGCGACCCTCCCTTCTCCCGCCCTGTTGTGTTGAAAGCAGTGTTGCCAGATGCACGATAGGATTGTGGGAGAACCCGTCCAGTATGACGTCTGCAAGTTCATCCAGCACGTTCCCTTTGTCAAGTCTGTCCCTCCTTTTTCAGGAGAGCCAGCAGCAGGCCTTCAGGGAGCCCTACGGACTCGATCTGGCCGAGTTCCCTGCTGAGCAAGACCTGCTCATCTATAACCGGTAGGTCGGACGCGGCCCCTCATTTCCGTCAACGTCTTACAATCCAAAAAAAGTATCACCTCGTATAGCCTATTATTTACCCTTTCATGCACCCCTGTAACCCGATAACATGATAAGCTGTCCACTGTAGTGACCACCGTCCCTCAAAGGGTGAAGTAGACCAAATTGCCCCTTAGAGAATGCAGCAGCCGAGGCAAGAAGTGATGCCAAAGTGGTTGGCCAAGTATAGAATGGCTCGCTCACAAAATGAGCCAAATAAGTGGAAATGTAATTGGTTGTTTGATGTCACACCTAATGAGTAGGCTGACATTTACATCCAATTGCAAAGTACATTTTCCATATCAGGCGGCCAGGTGGAACAGTGGTTAGTGCGTCGACCTCACAGTGCAGAGGTCGTGGGTTCGATCCCAGCTCCAACCTCCTTATGTGGAGTTTGCATGTTCTCCCTGGGCCTCCGTGGGTTTTCTCCAGGTACGCCGGTTTCCTCCCACATTCCCAAAACATGCATGGCAGGCCGATTGAACACTCAAAATTGTCCCTCAGTGTGAGTGTGAGCGTGGATGGTTGTTCGTCTTTGTGTGCCCTGTGATTGGCTGGCAACCGGTTCAGGGTGGCCCCAGCCTACTGCCTGAAGACAGCTGGGATGGGCTCCAGCACCCCCCACAGCCCTTGTGAGGATAAAGCGAATTGGAAAATGGAAGGATGGATAGATTTTCCTTATATCGCCACCAAAACATTTTTTTCAAGGTTTCATCTTGGCTACATTTTTTTCTTTGGAATGGCCTTTCCCCCCTTCCCCCTTCTATTATTTGTCATGAACAAAATAAATTGTGTTTGACTTGAGAGTTTCTGCTGTTAGTTAGCAAGAACATAAGGTACTGTGAGTTCTCGGTAATAGGAAAAGGACGCCACAGGCTCCATTGCCAGGTGCGCCATTTGAGCCACTTCATAGAGAAAACTAACAATTATTTTCGCCGGCGGTTGTACGTGAGAAAAGAACACGCATGTTTTGGCCCTCGGCTCACTTGTGTTTCTTTGACTGTATCTGCCTGGCATGCTTTTTATGTGTCAAGTTGAAACCCAGGATGTTTTGTTCTGCCCCGTTTCCGAAAAATATTCCTTTAATTCTTTTTCTTTTTTTGTAATGATTATTGTCATTGACAAACATGCCTGGGGGTTGCCGACAGCGGTGTTAATAACAAGCAGCTCCCGGGACATTGTCATCTCTACCCTGCCTCATCTCTACACTTCGCTTTTGTCCACTTGCGGTGTGTGTGTGTGTGTTTGCTTCACGAACGACACGGTGTGTTCCGCGGACATGATCTCGCTGATATTTGGGAATTCAGTTTGCAAAAAGAGGAGAGAAAAGTTGAAGTGTTTGGTGATGTGTCCATCCGCCACATGAACAGTTTTTTTTTTTTTTTTAATGGATAAAGTGCTGCCTCCCTGAGTGAAAATATTTTTATTGTTTTATTGCATTTATTGACATTCTGGCCAACTTCATTTGAGCTTTTCAACTCAACTCAGTTTTGTTTCTCAAGCGAATTAGACAAGCAGCAGAATCTTGAGGCTGAATAGAGTTATATGCTCCTCTTGAGCGTTCCACTTAAAAAGTGAGCAGGAGGATTTTGGGTTAATTGAGGGTTGGCTGACCCCCCCAAATAAATTGCATTCCGGTCATCTAGCCGAGAAATGATCATTCTACCGTATGTTTGTGTCTTGTAATGCCTTCGCATGTGGGAAAGGAGCACCACCTCCAACAGGCCCCGCCTCTTTAAGGCACATCCACACTGCATTTTCATATAAATGTTCCGCCTCCAATGATTTTTTTTCATGTTTTAATAAGCATATGACGAAGGTAAAACTATTTTTGCCAAGAAAAAAAAAGATATCTATGTATAATATTATTATATTATATTATATAGGCTCTATCCAATTGATGATGCGTCTGGACAGCATCTCCTGCGGTCAATGGGACTTGTATTTCCCCAAAGTTTTTCTCGTGACAAATGCGACACCTATCCCGCACTGCACTGGCGCGTAATGAGAATTAAAGCGCATTCATTATGAAGTGTCGCGTTTGGACGGCTTCCAAGCACGTTAGCTCGGCTAGTCAATACATTAATATTAAAAATCCCGAGCAGGAGCCAGAGGGGATCTCGCAATTTTTGTGTGCATGCGTTAGGAAGTCTCCTGGAAGATCTGGCATGACACGTTTGGACATAAGAAATTTTCGTTTGTTTGATTTTTTTTTCTTTTTAATCGATTTGTGACTATGTTTTTACAGGTTTGCGCAGCTGGGCGAGAGTCATCAGCGGCGAGCGGCGAAGGGTGAGCACCTCCACCTGGCAAACATCATCTGCTTGTGAGTAAAACGTGAGCGGTGGGAAAACACAAAAACGGCCGGGTATTAATCCTGGCTCACGTGCGCCGTGTCTGGTCCATCTCCCTATGGTACTGAGCTATTATTTTTAAAAAAAAGAAAGAAAACACAATTCAAGCCGAGCAAGGTCGCTCATCACTAAGTGCTGTCCAAGGGACGTCTGCGAGACATTTTATCTGCAAGTCTTCAGTCAACCACTTTTGTTGTCCCTGCTGTTTGGCCTCGCGATTCACCCAGTGGCGCAAAGCTGCTCGTGCCCCCCCCCCTCAAAAAACAAAACAAAAAAAACGCGTGGCCTGTGAAGTGCGAGCACTTTGCAGCCTTTGTCATTTTGTCACAGTGACAAAATGACCATTTTACATCACATCACATGGCACACGTTTACATGTTCGCTTTGGTAATGCCGCAAAGGCCACAGCTTTGGAGTCGAAGAGGCTGGTTATGTTGATGATGTGAGAGGAGAAATGTCAACACGTTGTAAGTACATGGATTTATTGGAAATGAATCACAAATGAAATATTTGCAATCCGTTTTCATACATTTCATGAAATGCCTTTTTGATTTTATTTCATTTGCAGGGCAGTTCAGTATGGCGAAATGAATATGATTGAAATGGGAATCTTCCAACACACACATTTCACTTTCCTCCCCTCCTTTTTTTTTCTTTTTTACACTTCACCTACAAATGAACCTCCCATCTTTCTTTTTTTAGTTAAGATGTGTTTCCGTCCCTCTCCCAATCAATCTGTCTCTCCCCTGTGTCTCTGTCTGTGTGTGTGTGTGGGGGGGGGGCATGCTCCCTCACAGGGGGGTGTGTGTTATGCAACAGACTCTCTTATAGCACCCAAAACGTGTTGTCACTCGTGGAGCTCCCATCCGTCCATAGAGGACAAAGAAGCGTCTGAGGGCGGGGGGTCGGGGCGTGATTTCGTCATAGATTGCACAGTTGAGCTCACAAGCGTTGTCTCCGATAGCGTCCCGGGTATTTTTGTTTCTCCAATGGTTCAAAATAGACTCAAGTTGAATTTAAGATGTTGCTTTAAAAAAAACAAAAAAACAATTCAACCAGATTTCATTTTAATGCAGCAAAATGAATGAAAAGTACCGTTGCTCTTTTTTTTTGTTTATTTACTTGGTAAATTACAATCCATAACAATAACCACAAAAATTAAAACAAAGTCAAACCTCAACTATTTTAAGGAAATGAAAGCTAAATATTTCATATCTTCATTTTTAATTGATGAATATGTATGAACCTGACTGCAAGTCGAACCCTTAATTTTTTGCCAGTGTTATTTCTGCTCCCATTTTGTGATGCCTTCCCGTGTGTGTCTCCCCTGAAGAGAGCCAGTGTCCCGCTTCCCCAAGGACAGCGCGTACGCGGTGTTGCCGCCGCAAGTGGACGGTGGCAGCCAAGACGTCTTCGAGAGCCACGTGATGGCGGCCCGGGGTCAAGTGAGGCCCCTGTGCCGTGAGGACATTTTGATGTATAGGGAGTACGTCAGGAACCGATACATGTGACGCACGCTCAGGGCAGCAAGATATTTATTTATTATTTTTTCATCCAATTCTTCCTATGGATGATGTTTCCGCTGTTGATTGTTTTTTTTGTTTGTTTTTGAGGGTTTTTTAAAAAAAATATTATTTTTTAAAACTCCATGTCATATTTTTTAAGACAGAGCTGTCTTTTAAGGTGCTTTCATTTTAAATAAATGTAATAAAAAATACAAATGATAGCTCTCTGGATGAACGCTCCTCTCCCAGCTCTGAAGCCGTAAAATTTGCAATTGGATTTTTTCCCCATTCTAATGAATGGGAATGCCATTAATCCATTACACTGCAAAAAAAATGTTGACAATACAATTAGTACTCTACAATGCTGTACAAAAACACGTAAGAACAATTTAATCGAATGTAAAGTTTTTTTTTATTTTGCTTCTGTTCAATTGATATTGTGCTGCTCCTTAGGGTGTGTGCGGCTTGGCCACCTGGGGGCAGTATAATACATTAACATATCCTTTATTTGTCCCACACTGGGGAAATTTACAGTCTACAGCAGCAAGATTGTGGGTAGAAAGAAGAAAGAAGAAAAAAAAAGCCTATCCCAGCTGTCTTCGGGCAGTAGGCGGGGTACACCCTGAACTGGTGACCAGCCGATCGCAGGGCACACAAAGATGAGCAATCATTGGTGCTCACACTCACACCAATGGACAATTTAGAGTGTTCAATCAGCCTGTCATGCATGTTTTTGGAATGTGGGAGGAAACCAGAGTACCCATAGAAAACCCACGCGGCCACAGGGAGAACATGCAAACTGCACACAGGAAGGCCGGAGTTGGGATCGAACCCTGTACATCTGCACTCTGAGGCGGACACACTAACCAATTGTCCACTGGGCTGCCCAGTATGATACAGACGTACAAATTTCCATGGCGACTCCTCAGTAATCTGCAGGAATGTTCCTCTTTCCTAGCAGAGGATAAAGCATCTATGCCTGTGAGTATTGTTCGATTGCGTGTCAACATATTTTGTTGTCTGATTTGTGTTGAAAAGTTCATTGCTTAAGTGTTATAACACCACCACACTGATACTTTTTGTTAGCCCATCAATGGCATTTCCTATTACATCTTAGCATAAAGCTAGCTAACCCAAAGCAAAGTTAAGTGGTTGTTTTAAATATATGATGTGTAATTTTCTCCAAGTTAAGATGAATTGATGGAAAATTTTGCTCACAAATTAAAGCAAAAAAAAAATTGCCCAATGACAGGTCGTATCTAGAAAAACTCATATGTTGGGTCGTTCATATCTCAAAGCCGCACCGTATTCTTGCTTTGACACACAAAAGCAATCCGTGGACATGTCATGAACATAACTTATCGCTAGGACCCGAGAAATATGGATCTTTTTGGGGGGTTTTTGAGGCAGATGCAGATTCTTATCTATCCATCCATCCATCCATCCATCCATCCAATTTCAAATTTTCAAACCTTTTCTCCCCTTTCCCCTCTTGTCTGAACTGACACGCTTGCAATTGTTCCTTTCAGATGTCAAGAGAATGGCCGAAAGCAAGGCACATGCTGGCCGAGCGGCTCTCTCTGCCTGTGAGCCCGGGCGACGGAGGCGGAGGGGAGGGGCCGGCGGCGGCATGTGACCGCCGAGGATTGGCTACTTTTCCTCATTCATAAACGAAGGACAAGTAAGGAAAAACACGAGTTGGAATGACGCTACAATACAGCTGTGCCTTCATATAGCAGTGATCTGACTAAGACAACTCCTACTAAGACCCATTAATTAAAACTACCAAACAAATTTACCCTCTGCTATCTTAATGCAACCACATGATGCAGGACATGCTAGCGAATGGCATCTGTGTCGCAGTGTTCAAATCCTTTCAGGAAGAGATATTTGTACACACGTGTAGCCAGACAATATCGCAATAATCACAGGCATGTATTCTTTATCCTCTGCACTGACTATTAATGCAGCTTACTGTGAAATCCTCATCAGCATTTTATTTATTTTATTTTTTGTGAATATGCATATTTGTTTTTGTTTTGGGGTTGTGTTCTTGTGTGTCTGTTTTTGTTAGCAGCCGTGTGTTGGTTTGCCTTTCGATGTGTACTTTTGTATATGTCTTTGGGTGTGTGCTACTTTATTTACTCGTCTTTCATACACAGCTTTCGGTCGTATGCCAGGCCATAATATTAGGTACACCCACTTGCCTGCGTAGGATTGTTTGCAGCGTCATAAACACCACAACATGGAGAGGGTGTTTCTAATATTCTGACTCTGGCTAAGCAAGCATAATATTCGGAACAGCTGCCGCGATTAGGCGGCTCAAGCCCAGCGAGCACAGCGTTGAGTAAATTCGACTCTTGAAGAGCACTATGGTTTGTTTGGACTGCAGCTTGTTTGTAAAGGACGCCATTTGGCTGGAGCTAATAATAGCTTTCATTGCAGTTGCAGAGTTGTAACTCTACTCGAGCTCAGCTGCCCTCCCCGCTCGGGCGTCGGCCAGCACACCTCCGGAAGGAAACGAGGGTCTGATGCGGCCCTTCATCTAAAAGCTCCGGTGACCTGGGAGTCGGACGCGTGCGTCACGTATTTGGAGTGAGAGATAATCTACCAGCTGTTCGGTGGGCGGGGAGGGAGGGGCGCTGACGCAGGTCTTTCCTGAACTTTGCGACACCTCGCCCAGTGCAACTTGAGTTTGGTTTCGACATGTTTGTTTTGTTTAGGGCACACAGAGACAAACAACCATTCGCATTCACAATCACTCCGAGGGACAATTTGGAGTGCCCAATCAACCTGCCATGCATCTTTTTGGAATGTGGGAGGAAACCAGAGTACCCGGAGAAAACCCACACAGGGCGAAGTGCTAACCAGTTGACTACCGCGCTGCCCGTGTTTTAACATATTATTCTTATTTCTTCCCTTTAGAAATAATTGGGTTTTATTTTTGGGAGGTAGTATGAGCCAGGGGGAAGATACTGCTGGTTTCGTTACATAAGATCTCTCTGTCTGAAAGCGTACACTGCAAACAAGCAAATACATAAGGAGCAGCAAAAGGTCATGCGGGATGCGTTTGTCAAATTGTGCCACTTTTGTTGTTGTTGTTGTTACATCTGCTCATCAGCGCACACGTGCCGTGAAGCAATCATCCGCTTTTTAACCTCCCTCAATCAGAGCCACTTTTGCTCTGAACGCGCTCCACCGTGACCCATTTCATGCCACACGTGTTTGCTGCCACTTGTCTTGTGTTATAAGATGTTGACGAAATGAGATTACATGACTTGACCCTTGTTTCGTCTACAGTGAGGATGCACTTCGCCAGGCCAGGCATCAGTCTTCTTAACGTGCCAAATTGAGGTAATCGGGACTTCAAGTCTGTGTATCGCCATTCCCAGTTGACGTTTTCTGTCAAACTAAACATCAAATAAAGAGGATTATATGTGTGGAAGGAACCGCATGTCTGCTACCTTAAAGTGAAATGAATTCTTTAATGTAGGTTTTTATAAAGTACGATATTCTCGAGGGCTATTTTTAGAATTAAATAAAGAAATAAATAAAGGGTTGCGGGGGACAGGTGGGGCGGGTGAAAGCTAGAACAGATTAATGGCCTCTCCATTCATGTCAGTGGGGAAACATGTTTTGATCTTGAAGTCTTTTGAATAACAAACAGTTCTGGAACAAATTAAACTTGCATCTCAAGGCACCACTGTATTTAACATTACAACAAGAACAAAAACAAAATTAGTCGCACATACCGTACATATGAGAACCATTCGTAAGACTGAAAACAAACACACACAAAAAACACCCTTTCAAAATAATCTACACTACGCTGTATGTTTTCTCAGCCAGGAACTGTCAGATGCTCGGGGCACTGTGAGCAGACGTGACTTGTCTTGCCACTGCTTCTCATGCGCTGAACCAAGCAAATGCTTATCTTTAGTCTGTGTTTTGTGTGTGTGCGTGTGTCAATGAATCCCCTCGTTGCATTTGCACTCCTCGCAGCAGGTTTCTCACCGCACGTGCCTCACCATCACTAAATGCTAGTCTTTGTATATTTTCACGAGCCTTGAGATTTAATCATCTATTTGGCTTCCTTCATTGTGGCTCCTCTTTAGTGAGTCACTCGGCGCTTCATGTGAGTCGCTCACTCGGTTGTGAGGATGAAACCCACACATGGCTCCCCCCACTCCTGTCAGATCCCACACCACCCCATCCCTCCTCATCTTCTTCATCCCCCCCCCCCCCCCCCCCCCTTACTCAGAGCCAGGCTGGAACAGGTGGCTAAACAGCTGTTGCTAAGAAACCAAAAGTGGTTACCCGTAGTATTTATATGTTTTGTTCAAGCTCCCTCTTTAGCCGTTCCTCCATTGTGTGTGAATATCTATCTAGCTATCGAGAGATAGAGATAGACTGTATGTCTACAAAAAGTAAGAATATGACAGCAGTTTACTGAGTCACTTAACAGTAATTCTCCTTTGTATTTTCATGACTGTATTATATGCATACCTGTCAACTCATACGGTTTAGCCATAGTTCATACGGATTTTGTGGTGAATCTTACGTATATGGCCGTATCGCACAAATCATACGGATTCTGAACATTTCCGGGGTTTTTTTCACCAACTCCAAATGATTTGGAGTTGGTGAAAAAAGTAACGTAGGAATACAACTCTGAACACAGTAATGCCACTAAGTAGAATGATGATTAGACATTAACCAGACATTGTATTATCCATCCATCCATTTTCCGAACCGCTTGATCCTCACTAGGGTCGCGGGGGGTGCTGGAGCCTATCCCAGCCATCTCCGGGCAGTAGGCGGGGGACACCCTGAATCAGTTGCCAGCCAATCGCAGGGCACACAGAGACGAACAACCATCCACGCCCACACTCACACCTAGGGACAATTTAGAGCGTCCAATCAGCCTGACATGCATGTTTTTGGAATGTGGGAGGAAACCGGAGCACCCGGAGAAAACCCACGCAGGCCCGGGGAGAACATGCAAACTCCACACGGGGAGGCCGGAGCTGGAATCGAACCCGGTACCTCTGCACTGTGAAGCCGACATGCTAACCACTGGACTACTGGGCCGCCCACATTGTGTTATGGAGATCTACAATAAATATCATTGAAAATTTCGTGGGTTTTTTCTGCCGTTATTTTGACATATAAAATGCTTTGGTATGTTATAAGGACTTTTTGCTCTTTATAAGGATTTTTTTGGTAGTTTATACAGGTTGGCACTCCAAAAAGTTGACAGGTACTGGCCAAGTTGCACACACCCAGGCGTCGCAATGATTTCAACCTGATGTACAAACCTGTCTGATTCTTTGCATTCTATGTAATTGTGTTAGTACTCTGTTTTATGATGTTAGTTTTATAGAGCATCATTTTCTTTGCCTAAAAAAAAAATGCACATGGGTTTTGGTGGCTGGAACGAATTAATGGCATCTCCATTTATTTCAGTGGAGTAAGAATCCTTGGCATACAAGTGTTTTGAGCTACAAATGTGGAAATGGAACAACTTGTATTCAGCTCTCGTATTGAATGTCATCAGGTGCACCCCAGAAAGCAGAAGTGTCAAACTCATTTTTGTCGCGGGCCACTTTGGAGTTAAGTCAATCTGAGGGCCGTTAACAAATGTTTAACAATCTCATCGCGTTGTTACTTTGATTACTACTTTTGAAATCACTCTAGTCAACTATTTGTTTGTTGGTTGCTCGATTATTGAAGTCAAGATGGCGCCCGAGTAGGCAGCCGTCGGCGAGTGCTCTCATGAGCCTTGCTTTTTTTGTTGTTTTTGTGTTTGTTTTGTCACTTTGTGTTTGTTGTTACGTCGTGTGGACCTGATGTGGACTTTTTTCACCATTTTTTGGCCATGCCAAGGAGGAGACTCGGTGCTTGGTGGGTGCGCCTTCTCGGCAGCATGGGTATACCAGCACTGTTTTTGACTGGGAGGAATGTCGGCGCCATTTGACTGTCGTTGCTGGACAGTCCCGGGGCGCTTGTGTCTTGCGCCTGTTATGGGCAGCATTTTTCACAGCCCCGCATTGTTCAGCGGAGAGATCGGTGCTGTTGAACGGTCTGCGGATGGATGGATGTAAGTCTTGAGGAGCCGACGATGAGAAGAAAGGAGCGTTAGCGCGGAGCGCCGATGCGGATTTGGAACTGGGAGTCGCGGCTTGGAGTTTGAAGCGGATTACGTGGGACAGGAGAAGTGAACTAATCTCTTTTTCGTCAATGGACGCTACAGCTTCGTGTTTGCTTTCAAAACTTAGCTTGTAGCAGACGTGTGCACATTTTCAGCATGGCGTCTCTGATCCACTGGTGAAAGGACACTTTGATCCTCTCCTCTTTTATCTATAACTGCTTCAGACAACAAAGTGTATGCAGAAAAGTGGTGAAGATTGCACGACTGTCTGTGTCCTATGTGTTGTGTTCTTTTTGTTGTTTTGACTTCAAGATGGCGCCGCGAGAGTGGCTGCCTTTCCAGCAGCTCCTATATTTTGTTGTTCTACTTCTTCATTTCATAGCTTTGCTGCTGTGAATTGGGAATTTACAATACAATACAATACATGCTGATTTATATAGCGCTTTCACGACAGCGGCAGCTGTAACAGAGCGCTTAACAACACAGTTAACAAAGTAAAATAATAAACACAACACATAACATAAAACATGGACAGTCGTGCAGTCTTAACCACTTTTCCGTCACACGCTTTGTTGTTTGAAGCAGTTTGAGATGAAAGAGGAGAGGATCAAAGTGTCCTTTAACCAGTGGATCAGAGACATCATGCTCAAAATGTGCACACGTCGGCTACAAGCTAAGTGTCAAAGTCAACAAGAAGCTGTAGCATCCATTGACGAAAAAAGAGATTGGTTCACTTCTCCTGTCCCATGGAAATCCATTTAAATTCCAAGCGGCGACTCTTGGTTCCAAATACGCATCGGCGCTCTGTGCCAATGCTCCTCTCTCCTCATCCTCAACTTCAGCAGCCATCCATCCCGCTGCACCAACGCGTCCAAAAGCGCTGACATCTCCACTGAACAAAACGAGGTTGTGAAAAATGCTGCCCGCTCGTTCCTACCAACTGCTGTCAGGCTGCTGAATAAAAAATAGCAACAATAATATTAATAATAATTAAATGATGTGGAAAACAACTGTAAATAGCACTGCGATTTATCAATTTTGTATTTATATTGCACTTAATTGAACGGTGTTTGTTTTTTCTTCTTTCTTCTTTCTGCCTACATTCTTGCTGCTGGAGGCTGTAAATTTCCCCAGTGTGGGACAAATAAAGGATATCTTAAAAAACACAAGCGCCCCAGGTCTGTCCAGCACCGACAGTCAATGGCGCCGACATTCCTCCCAATCAAAATCTGTGCTGGCACAGGCGTGCTGCCGAGAAGGTGCAACCACCAAGCACAGATACTTCTCCTTTGACGAATGTCATGGCCAAAAAACGCTGAAAACAGTCCATATCAGGTCCACACGATGAAACAACAAACAACATGTGACAAAACAAAAGACAAAAACAACAAAAAAAGAACAAAAAAAGCAAGGCTCTTGAAGAGCACTTGCCGAAGGCTGCCTACTCGGGCGCCATCTTGGAAATGACAATTTCTCCATTGCGAGACTAATAAAGGTTTTCTTATCTTATCTTATTGTTCAAATGAGTGTAAGCAGGGTGACAAAATTATTGGATCATGGAAGTTGATCGATATGATTTGCTTTTGCGGGCCACATAAAATGACATGGCGGGCCAGATAAGGCCCCCGGACCTTGAGTTTGACACCGGGGTACTAAAGTGTCCGCCGTGTGTCTCCCTAGGTGACAAACCATCAAATGCCTTCGGAGCGTGGGAACGAAGCCCCGCCCTGCACATTCAGACTCCTCCTTCGTGACGTCACGGCATCTTAAAGCTGTCCCTTGAGGGCGTGCCCCGGCCGCTCGTCGCTCCTCTGCCGTCCTCCGCCAATGGTTCTTCACACCGCTTCTGCCTCGGGTGTGCGTCCCACGCGTGGGGAGCACGGCCGCCGCGTCGACCACCGCCAACGTCCGCCGGTGCCTGCGTGGAAGTGGGGATCGCCGCTTCCCCCGCCAACCTCTGCTCGTCGAGGAAGGTACACTCCACTTTATTTCTTTTTGGGCGCGGGGTCGTTGTTTTTTGCTTCTTTTCCCCCCCAAGAGTTCATAACTATTGATAATGCTCAAATAGATTGTTGAAATGAGCTCGAAAACGAGAGGAAGAATCACATCGCGTGAACGTGTGTCCACTCGGAAAGTTCGAGTGTGATGCCGATTCAGGACCGCGGAGAGCTCCTTAACCGCCACGCAGGCAGCAACTTCAACTGGAGACTTCCAACTTTTCAAAATGCGTTCATGTTTCAGCATTGATTTTTTTGTGTGTGTGTGCTTGAGATAGCAAATGACTGTAACACTTTATTTCAGTGGTTCTTAACCTGGCTTTGATCGAACTCTACGGGTTCGCGAATCGGTCTCGGGGGTTCGACGCAGCCTCGGCCATGTCGGTTAACATACACCCGTTATGACCCGTCAGATATGACACGCCCGCTTGGCCATCATTGGCTGTGGATGATCACGTGACAGTGCTTGTCCATCATTGGCTGCGGATGATCACGTGACAGTGCTTGTCCAATCAGTGCTGCGGGAAATTTAGTTCGTTCTTGGGTCATGTAATTTTATTCACTTTTTTTTCTGTTTTTAATAAATGTTTTTTTAGTGTCTTGAATTTGTAAAAAACAAAAAAAAATCTCATTTTTATTTTTCACTAAGGGAGGGTTCGGTGAGCGTGCATATGAATTGGTTGAGTTCGGTACCTCTAACAAGGTTCAGAACCACTGCTCTTATTTGTTTTGATTGTGCTGCCAAAAGAAGTGCGTCAGTATACTTATGTGCGTGCAGAGAGACAAGCATCCGGTGCTAAAAATGTGCATTGTGTTAATGCTGAAAGACAAGTCAAATGCAATTTTTGAGCCTAAAAGTCAAAGTCCGGATTTGAATGCTGAGAGACGAGCATCCACATTGATGATACATGTCACCAAAAGACCAAGAGACAAATGCAGTAAAATTGTGTGCACGTCGGGAGTCAAGTTTTCAAATAATGACCGTCAAAAATATGCTGGGTGAATGCTGAGACAAACAGTCAAAGTATCAATATTGAATCAAAGAAATTGGATGTGATTGGTTGCAAAAAAAAAAAAATCTAAATTGTGTCAAAGCTCAGAGACAAGAATCCATATCTGTGATATTAAGTGTCAGAATATGTTGAGTAAATACTGGGAGACAATCATCAATATTCATGACGTGTTAAAAATATGCATCTGATTTCTGTGTGACGGGTGCATATTAATTAGTATGACAATGTTTTTGCACCATTCTAACTAATGCCGTTGTACATTCAAAATATGATGGATAATGCGAGAGACAAATGCATCAATAAGGAGCATACTGAATAAAAGCGGATCTCAGAAAAGGAACAACGAAAGGTGATAGGGAAGGAAGGTCTGAAAGAAAAAAAAAGACTGGTCTGGAGTGGAAGGAGTGAATTCAGGGCAGCAGGAAAGTAGCTTGAAGTGAAGGAAGAACGCAAAAAAAAACAAAAACAGGGAAGAATTGAAGGAGGAAGGAAGCCAGTAAGTAAGATCGGGTGGAAGAAAGGATGTAGGGAAGGAAAGACACTTTATGCAAAGAAAGGGTAACATATCGAAAGGAAGTAAAAAAGTCAGGAAGGAAAGAAAAATAATGTGTGAGGTGGAGTGAAGGACGTAAAAAAGAAAGGCAGAGAATTGGTTTTAAGCAAGGGAAGGAGCGATACAAAACAAAACGTGGGTCTGAGGCAGGGGACGAAGCAGGTTAGCAAGGAAAGCCAAAGAAAGCAGTTCTGAGGTGCAGGCCACAAGGTAAGGAAGGCAGTCAAGTAGTTTTTAAGCAGAGGTGAGAAAGGATGCAAAAATTTCCCAAGTGTGTCTGAGACAATGAAGGATGGAAGTCCAAAGGTCAGTTAGATCTTATGCGGGTTTGAGGTAGCTTATTGTTTTATTGTTTATTGTTTATTGAGCATATATAGTATACACAATAACAGGTTGACAAAAGTCAAACAAAAATTATGTCAGGAAAATTAGAAAGTAGATAAAAGAAGAAAACACACATCATCACGGTTGTATGCTCAAGGGAGTAGGAAGAAGTAAGTAACTTATCTAGTCCTACCCCTTATTTTGTAGCAGTTTGATTTGATCATTTTTCAAAACAAAGAAGAAAAGAAAAATCTACATATCATCAAATGCTTTTACCCTTATGTATACTATACTATTCTATTTATACACCTTTTGGTTTGTATATATATAGTTATTCTTTCTCCTTTTGTATTTCAATTTTCTGATATTCATTATAATTTTCATTTCTTGAATACAATTGATAAGTTGATCAAATCCAAAACAAGAACAAACGGTTGTCTTACTATATTTTAGAAGTATATCAAATTTATCTTTTTAATTCTGATTCATGTCGTTTTTTTTGTACTAATCCTTTGAATTGGTTTTTGAACTCCTCCAACGATTTGCTCATTTTCAGGTCCGTTTCAAGCTTGTTCCACAGGTTGACACCTATTACTGATACACACCTTTGTTTGATGTTTGTTCTTGTTCTGGATTTTTTGTATTGATTTGTGCCCCTTAGATGATAACAGCTCTCTCTAATTTCAAAAAGCTGCTGGATATTTTGGCAGAGGAGATTGTTATGTACTTTATACATTAATTGGGTAATCTTGAAGTCAACCGAGTCGTAGAATTTCATTGTGTTTAATTTGATGAATATTGGATTTGTGGGTTCTATATATTTAGACCTATTGATTATTCAGATTGCTTTTTTTTGTAGTTTTAAAACAGGGAGTGTGTTTGTTTTACAAGCTTTTCCCCATATTTCTACACAGTAGGTCATATATGGGAGTAATAATGAGTAATATTATGTATACAAGGAGCTCTTACTCAACGCATCCTTCGTTTTGTGGAGTATCCCGATAGTTTTGGATATTTTTTTTATTATGTTATCTATGTGTGGCTTCCAGGATAGTTTTGAATCTATTATTAGTCCAAGAAACTTATTTTCATAGACTCGTTCTATTTCAATTGAATTTATCTTTATTTTAACTTGGTCTTTGATTGGTCTCATGCCAAAGACAACTAACTTAGTTTTTGTTAAATTTAAAGATAGTTTATTTCTGTCGAACCAGTTTTTTAATTTTGTCAATTCATTTTCCACAATTTTCAGGAGTTGTTTCATATTTTTTCCAGAGCAGTAAAAGGTTGTGTCATCGGCGAATAGGACGGATTTGAGTTGATTTGATACCCTACAGATATCGTTTATATATAAAATGAATAGTTTTGGTCCAATCACTGACCCCTGAGGCACTCCATGGATAATCTTCAGTAGATTGGATTTTTTGTTTTTGAACTGCACATACTGATATCTGTTTTCTAAATAACTTTCAATCCATTTATATGCCGTGCCTCTGATGCCATATCTCTCTAATTTATTCAATAATATAGTATGGTCTATAGTATCAAAAGCTTTTTTTAGATCAAGAAAAATCCCGACCGTGTATTCTTTATTATCTATATTAGTAGCTATTGCTTCCACAAACTCCATTGCTGCCATTAAGGTGGTCCGTTTTTCTCTGAAGCCATATTGATTTTCACTTAGTAGCATGTATTTACATATGAAGTTGTCAAGTCTGCGAGAAAACAAATTTTTCGAATATTTTTGAAAATTGTGATAACAGTGATATTGGTCTATAATTTGTAAAGAATTGTCTTTCCCCACTTTTAAAAATTGGAATGACTTTGGCTGTTTTCATTTTTGAAGGAAAAATACCGTCTTTAAATGACAGGTTGCATATATATGTAAAGGGTCGCACTACAAATTCTATAATCAGTTTTACTATTGACATATCAATATTAAAACAGTCAGTTGACTTTTTACTTTGATATGTTTTTACAATATTTAATATTTCATTTTGAGTCACAGCAGTAAGAAACATTGTGGAAGGATTTTTTTCTATGTATTTATCTATTTCAAAAGAATTTATTGGATCAGGAATTTGTTTTGCTAAGTTACTGCCGATATTAACAAAATATTCATTAAATTCATTTGCTATTTCTGCAGTTTCCTCAATAATGCTATTTTTGTCTTTCATAAAATACTCCGGATAATCTACTTTATTAGAGTTATTTCTAATTACATGATTTAAGATTTTCCAAATTTCTTGAGTGTTGCTTTTGTTTTGTTCTAATAATGCGTGAAAATGGTCTCTCTTGCTAGTTCTTATAATGTTTACTAATTTGTTTTTATACGTCTTATATTTTGTTTCAGCTTCTTTAGTTCTGGATTTTAGAAACGATTTGTATAGATTGTTTTTCTGTTTACATGCATTTTCTATGCCTTTTGTTATCCATGGCTTACTTTGTTCATTTGACTTTCTGGTGACTTTAATTACTGGGAAATGTTTTTCGTATAGGGAGGTTATGGTTGACTGAAATGCATCAAACGCAGTATTTGGGTCATCGTTTGTGTAGACCTCAGACCAATTTTGCTTGTCTAGGTCGAGCTTGAAAGCTGAGATGGAATGTTGGGTTCTGAGTCTTATTTCTGATGTGTGAGTAATTGGTATTGTTTTTCTATCGAAGTAATTGTATAGGACTGCAAAGACCGGTAGATGGTCACTTATATCAGTTATGAGGAGTCCACTTTCCTTTTTATGTTCAATCTTATTTATAAATATATTACCTATCAATGTGGCCGTATCAACTGTTATTCTGCTGGGTCTCAGAATGACTGGGAAAAGACCGTTGCTATACATTGTGTTTATGAATTCTGTTGTTTTTTTGTGTCCATTTGGGTTTAATAAGTTGATGTTAAAGTCGCCACATATTATTGTCATTTGAACAACTCAGCATATCTGTCAGTTTTTTATTAAATGGTGTCCTATAAACACAGCTTATGATAACATTTGATGCATTTTTAATGTGTATTTCAAGAGTTAGACATTCCATTAGATTCTCGGTTGTGTTTGTCAGGCTCTCAAGTTTGGTGCATTTCAGTGTTTTGTCTACATATATTGCAACTCCCCCTCCTTTTGTGTCTTCCCTATGAGTTGCATACATTTCATATCCATCAATTTTCATTTCACTTGTTTTTTCATCATCAAGCCAAGTTTCTGTTATGGCAATTATTGTAAATTTATTAAATGTAGTCAAATATTCTTTGATTTTGGTGAAATATTTAGAAAGACTTCTACTATTTATATGTATCACTGAAAATGTATTTTTCAGTACTACATTTGTGTTGAATTGCTTATCAGTGTAATAGTCTGAGTTTGTGATGCTGTGATTATGGTTGAAGAAATTATTGTCTGGGTCCAAGTTGTTCTCTGGGTCGAATGTCTTGTGTTCAGCGTAATCAAAGATTTTAAAGTCCATGTTTGTGTTGTTTGTTTCCTATCTCTATTTAGTCAGAGTTTTTTTCTGGTGGTAATCAGCTCTCAGCCCGTTGAACTGGAGTACTGGTGCGGGGGTGGACGATGAGTTTGTCGTGCCTCAAGTAGGCAATTTCCCCTCTTTCACGTGCCGCTTTTAGTTTCGGAAGCAATTCTTTTCTTTTTTGACGTACCATATCTGTGTAATCTTCATTAATGTAGATTTTGGTACCTTTTAAGTATTTTGCTCTCTGTAGTATCATTGTTTTGTCCTTATATTTTTCAAACTTCACCACGACTGGCCTTGGTCGAGGTCTTCCCGATTCGTGTCTCCCCGTGCGGTGGGCTCTTTCCACCTCGATTGTCTCCTTTAATTGCAATTGCTCCTTAAAGATTTTCTGCACTTTTTGCTCCGTTTCGGTCCACGTTTCTCCTTGCATTTCTTCAATTCCATCGATTATCAAGTTATTTCTTTTAGATTGTCCCTCTAAGTAGTCCATCTTGTCCGTTAAAACCAGCATACTGTCACATACTTTATAGATATTCAGTTTGAATGGTTTTGCAATGGTCAGTTCCATTCGTTTGTTGTTTTTTAATGTCATCGACCTCCTTTTGGGTAAAATTAAGACTTGTTTTCAGTTCTTGTACTTCCCTGGAGAAATTGTCGAGTCGTGTGTTTGTTGAGTCCAGAATCATCTTTACAAATCCTTTGAAGTGATCCTGTTGTTGCTGAATGAGTGCTGTGAACAGTTCTTTTTGTTGCGTGGGTAGTTCATTGACTTGCGTAAGGGTCATCAATTCTTCGTCCTGTTTATTATCTTGTCCTGTTGCTAGCCGGCTGTCAGCTGGTTGATGAGGTGTGCTGTGGTCTTTCTGCCAACCCGGAAGTTGGTGACGTGGCAGTGGGCCTGTGGCCTCCCCTGACGGCACCGCCGCGATGTTCGAACTTTTCCGCCGCTGCTGCCGGATTAACCTTTCAGCCGGCTGGCCTCAAGTGGTGGTAGCTCCAGCTGCCGGCGCCGCCGCCACTGGAGTCCCGAAGAATCCTCTCGCCCAACCACGCCAGCTGGCTATCGCTTGCTCGCGCTGCCTCGGTGGTCGAGCGTGCCGTGCATCCGCCGCCGCCGCCTGGCTCACCGACCGGTCGGTTGGTTTTCTGGGGTGGACCCCGCTGCCCACGTCCGACCGATGGGTCGACAGCCGCTGGCCCCCCAGGCGTGAACCCAGCCACCGGCGCGGAATCAATGTGTCAGCCGCCGCCGGAGCCCCAAACAATCGGGAGCCCCAGACGACCACTGGCTGTCGCTCGCTCCCACTGGCTGTCGCTCGCTCCCACTGGCTGTCGTTCGCTCCCACTGGCTGTCGCTCGCTCCCACTGGCTGTCGCTCGCTCCCACTGGCTGTCGCTCTTCACATCTCGACATTCGTGGTCTCACTGGTCTGCAAGTGATGTCAGTCTGATTCCGTTATGACCTGCTGCCATTGACCAGCTTGATTGTGAAAAGTAAAAAGCAAATAAAGCCACAGAGGGAATTCCGCAAGGGTTTGTATTGATCCCCCCTGTGTTGTTTTTTCTCCCGCAGGAGAACTCACCGGGCGCTTATGAACGACTCGGCCGCGCCACCTCCGGCGAACGACTCGCAGTCGTGGACGGAGTCAGAGCTCAACGGCTCCCTGGCGCTGTCATCAGGCGTCCCGCTGGCCTTCGGCGTCAACCCGTGGGACATTATGCTGTGCATGTCGGGCACGGCCATCGCCTGCGAGAACGCCATCGTGGTGGCCATCATCTTCTTCACGCCCACGCTCAGGACTCCCATGTTCATGCTTGTCGGCAGCCTGGCCACGGCCGACCTGCTGGCCGGCGTGGGGCTCATCCTCAACTTCGTCTTTCAGTACGTGGTCTCCTCGCAGACCGTCAGTCTGGTGACGGTGGGATTCCTGGTGGCGTCCTTCGCGGCGTCCATCATCAGCCTGCTTGCCATCACGGTGGACCGCTACTTTTCACTCTACAACGCCCTCACTTACTTCTCGGAGAAGACGCTGCGCTGGACCCACGCCATGCTGCTGGCCACCTGGGGCGCGTCGCTGCTCTTGGGCCTGCTGCCCGTGCTGGGTTGGAACTGCCTGGACGAGCCGGAGACGTGCAGCATCGTGCGGCCGCTGACGCGCGGCAACGTGACGCTGCTGGCCACCGCCTTTTTCGTCATCTTCGCGCTCATGCTGACACTCTACTATAAGATCTGTAAGATCGTGTGCCGACACGCCCACCAGATCGCCTTGCAGCAGCATTTCTTCTCCGCCTCACACTACGTGGCCACCAAGAAGGGCGTGTCCACCCTGGCCATCATTCTGGGGACTTTCGGTGCCAGCTGGCTGCCCTTCGCTGTCTACTGCCTGGTGGGCGAGCGAGAGTACCCGTCGGTCTACACGTACGCCACGCTGCTGCCCGCCACCTACAATTCCATGATCAACCCCATCATCTACGCTTACAGGAACGCCGAGATCCAGCGCTCCATCTACTTGCTACTGTGCGGCTGCTTTCGTCCAAACGCCGCCTACCGCTCCAGGTCGCCCAGCGAAGTGTGAGCCTCCTACGACGGAGCGGTGAACAAAAAAACTACCGCAGTCATAGACTTATAGACAAGTCATGTTACATCAAAGTCACAATATTTGGATATTTCAGCGGGAACGTTACGAGCAGAGATGGACATTTTACAAAATCCTGCCAGTCCGTCTTTTGTCATCCATCAGTGGCCTGGGTACCTGTCCGTCATCCTCAGTCCGCCATTTTATTTTTTTCAGGTCGAACCAAATTTATCGTCAGTCCGTCATGTTATTTTTCTGTCATCCCGCCTGTCTGTAAATTTCAAATACAGTGACTAACAAAGACATAAATAATCAAAACGGATGACTAAGAAATCAAAATGTCCAAGGGAAACAAACAAAAAAAAAAGTCGTATGATGACAAAAATATAACGCTCCCAAAACTGTCAACCCAAATCATTCTGGGATTAACTTTGTAACGTCAAAGATTCGTCGCGACATATGCTTGTTACAACGCTCCTATTATTTTACACCCCAAATCAGTCTTTATAGAAGGTGCTTTGATTTTTTAATTTTTTTTTACCCAAACATGTTATCGTATTTATTCATTTCAGAGTTCATAACATATTTAATTTGAAATTTTTATTTATTTATTTATTTTTAAGGTACCTTGTGTGTAAAATGGCAGCCATTGGACATCTGCACTTTAAACTCAACACGAGTTCCGGAGGGAGCGTTGAAAAACATTTTGAACAAGAAAATAAAAAAGACTGTGAAAAAAAAATTCAGACTTCACCTGTGAATGTACTTTCATGGAAAAAAAACATTTGCACTTTATTCAAAGTCTTGTTTGTTTTTGTTTCATTTTGAAATGCCAAAGCAGTATCATAACAACCCTTCTTGTGTGATGTGGTGTGATATTTTTCTATTTTGTATGTTTTGTGTCTTTCACTGTGTTTTCTACTGGGGGCGGGGGGATTAAACAAAACAAAGAATAAAGTGCTACAAAGGCAAAAAGGCATGCGTGTGGAGCGACTCCTTCTTGTGTTCCTTTCCACCTCACTTTGATTTCCTGCGTGGCTGCCTGTGTTTGACGAAGCTAATGGCACATTGACGGCGCAAAGTGCTTGTCTGCGAAAAATAGCTTCAATTTCCACGCAGACACATTTCAAGCATGTTTGCTCTCTCACTGTGCGTGTTTGTGCCCACGTGTCTTTGTCTGAAAACGTGCCGAGGGAACCCGGGTGACCATGTTCAAAATCCCAAAGTTACAGTTTCTTCCCTTGATTTGGACTGTCGTGACATGAACGCATCAACCATCCACGCTCACACTCACTACGAGAGACAATTTCGAATGTTCAATCAGCCTGCCATGCATGTTTTTGGAATGTGGGAGGAAACCGGAGTACCTGGAGAAAACCCACGCAGGCACAGGGAGAACATGCAAACTCCACACAGGGAGGCCGAAACTGGAATCTAACCCGGTACCTCTGCACTGTGAGGTCGACACGCTAACCACTGGATCACCGGGCCGCCCCGCTGTACATGAAAGGGTTAAAATTGCGACATTCTATGAGAAAAGTTACTAAAGGTGGAATCTTCCATTAACGTAATGTTACATGAAAACATCAATCTCTTCAATTCATATTTTTAAAAATGAAAAAGGTTGTGCCAGTATCAAGAGAAAAAAGACGTACAAATTAAATTTTAACAAGACTTGGTGGAAAATGTACTGTTTCGACAGAAAAATAAACAACGTGAAGTATTATTACAAGATTAATTGAAAGCCTGCTCCGAGAAGCTCAAATGTTCCCACATTCAAGTCGTTATGTAAAAAGGTCAAATGCTTCATCGAAAAATGTTGCACTGTTCCTTAAAAAAAATGCTCCCAGTATTTGCGCATGTGACCTGTGTAGACATCTAAAATGTACGCCATTTCCGGATTGGCTACGGCAGGAAAAATAAAGAAATAAAGAAATACATCAATAACATACATGACCACCACACCAGAAATAACACAATCCCGATACAAAGAAATACACACACAAAATATATATTACAATAAAATAACTTAAGAGGTGCCATTACACTGCGATGACGGGCAGTTCAACATTTTCCCAATAGAATCGACAAAATAAAACGTGGCTCCAATAAACAACTCGAAGTAAACATTGATTAACACACAAGTGTGACTGCATGACAGTAAAATGATTTAAAAAAATAAATACGTAAATGAATCCACTGATAGGATGGCGACCTCCGACGTTTCCTCAATGAAACCTTCCTCCCCCCATGAGATTTATTGACTTTTATTTTTTTTGCGCTAATATGACGCTTCGCTCAGCGTGGCGCACTCACAAGAAACAAACGTGTTTTGTTGAAAGTGACGCATTATCTCCATGTTGATGAGGACCCCCACCCGGGAGCGGTGGTCACGTGTCAACGTGTGCTTGTGAACTCGTCTGCTGCCTGCGAGATTGGTCAGAAAATATTCCTCGTCGACGGACTCGGGAGGAAAACACAAAAATAAATCAACTCGTTAATACTGATTATAATCTGAGCATTAGGAGATGAACGCGATATTTGGTGTTTAACCGTTTAATGCACCAATAATGATAACATGATAAGATGTCCACTGGAGTGACAACTGTCCCTGAAAGGGTTAAAGTCATCATGTTACGAGAAGGAGGTTGTATAGTTATGGGAATAAAGACTTATTATTATTATTATTATGAGAAAAAAATCGGAATGTAACAAGATTACAGATAAAACATAAAATATTGCATCCATACACTGTACTAAAAGACACTTTTACATCATTTGTAATGAAATATTTTGTAGCCCTCAGTGGAGTAAAATAACGAATGATAAGATGATTAATATTGAATTATAAACATAAAAAGTGCTGTCAGCGGCTTACTTATGCAGTATACCCGCGTGTCACCCCTCAAGGCGGCTGGATAAATTATATGTATTTAACAGAGGAAAAATATGCGTGACACGTCTCTTACTTTTATTATCTAAGTATCATAACACACAGCATATAGCGGACAAACCGGAATTTGGAACGGATCCTTCAAGGTAAAACAGACAATAATTGAGAGTATATTTGTCTATTCACAGCAAAAAGAATAGACAGAATTCCGATAAAATTCTAATTTACGCTCATGATAAAAGACTACATTGAATTGTTTTCCCAAAAATATTTTTAGCCTTCGGTTTTGTCAGATGTCCGGAATGCTCCGCACAAAACAAAGAACCGGGGGGAAAAAATGAAAACAAACCCTTTGACGTCCATTTTTGTCTTGTTATAGTTTAAATATTGTCACCCACTGGACGCAACAGCAGACCATTAAACAGTTTAAATGATGTAAGGAGACGACAATTACACCACCCAATCATAACTCAAATTCATTCCACTTTTTAATCGGAAAATGCAATCTTGATGTAATTAAACGACTTTCGCTTCGATTGAAAACAGACCTTGAGATTTGCAATTGCGTAATTCGAGATGTGGCTCCAAACTTGTCCTTGTCACATTTGGGTTGGTTACCACGGAAACGCAATGTGATGCGGGCGAGACATGCCTGCCTTGGCTTGGTGGTCAAGCGTTTTTCGAGCAGATTGTGTGTGGGTGCCTGATGATCGGGCGGGGACACTTCTGAGGAATCGTCGGGCAGTGTGAGTGACGGACACAACAACTACTGTATTGCCGAGAGAAATAGTCGACAAAGACTTGTTCAAAAACAAGCTCTTTGTGAAATGGAAAAAAAAATTACACCAGACATTCCAGAACTTTTCTCAGAAATATGTTTTTATTAAAATCTTTTTGAGAGGGGAAGTAAAAGTAAACAACTGTGATAATGTGGTTGCACGGAGATGCACGGCACAGCCAAAAGCATGTTGGCACACAAGATGGCTCACGTGTCTTGAGTTCAGGGTTGCGAGGTGGGGTGTGCTGCAGGCGAGACACCTTGATTTTTTTTTTTTTTTTTGAGGTTTCAATGCAATGTTTTATTTTCCAGCTTTACAACAGTTCCCACGGCTCAAGCGAGCATTACTTTTTTTTTTGGTCCAAGCAAGAACGCTAGTTATTTTCACCACATTTCTTTCCAGGAACCAATATCTCCACTACCAGGTCAGCCTGACCCAAAAGGACGGCGAGAGCATGGCGAGGTTGCACCTCAGTTGATCACTCGTCGAGCAGCCAAGGTACGATTAAATGCCATTAACGGCAGAGTGAGTCACACAAGTCACTTTGACCTGCTCGATTTTAAATGACTTTTCGACATTAGCATATCCACAGTTAGCGTTATTAGCGTTTTGCTCCCACTTGCTTATGAAACAGGAGACAGTCATGTATTGGAAGTGTATTTCTGCCGTACGCTTCTTTTTGCGATCAGTACTATGTTGCTGGATGTTAGCATACAAAATATTAGCATACTGTATTTGTATTTTTTCGTTATATATATATATAATATATATAAGTTATAAAAACTTAAGCTAAGAATGTTAGCATACAAACTGTTTGTAATAATTTTATCTACAATATCACCATATTCATGTTATTTATTTATCTTTTAAATATAAACTATTGTAAGGTGAGGGGTTCGTTGTTTTTAGTGGATAGCTCTACTTTACGAACGGCAAAAGGGGAGATGGAACCATTTGAATGCAGTTTTATTGAGAAGAAAAAAGAAGGCTTCACCGCAGCACGTTCGAGAGCATAACTCCTTCTTCCGCTACTAAAACACTTCCTGTTTCCTTCAGCCAATCAGACGCTGTCAACATAAACATGTTGAAGAAATTATCAAAGAGAATATAATTTAGGTAACTTTAACATCAAAGACAATACTGTAATGTTCAAACATAAAATGATCATATTCAACAAAAGCTTACACTATGAAGGGCCTGCCAGTGTTTTCTGAAGTTGATAGCATGCTTGACGCTAGCACAAGTCACTTTGACCTGCTCGATTTTAAATGCTGCCCCTTTTCGACATTACCATATCCATTGTTAGCGTTATTAGCGTTTTGCTCCCACTTGCTTTTGAAACAGGAGACAGTCGCGCATTGGAAGTGTATTTCTGCAGCACACCTCTTTTTGCGCTCAGTGCTATCTTGCTGGATGTTAGCATACAAAATATTAGCATATTAGTGTTTTTTCATAAGCTACAAAACCTTAAATTAAATATGTTAGCATACCACCTTTATATGTAAAAAAATGAATAGGGTAAAACTGTAGATAAGTAGATAATATTGTTGCAAAAACGTTTTCTGGAGTTATGAGCATGCTTGATGCTAGCATACTAAATGCCAAAATACGAAATGCTAACTTTTCAGCAGTGCTACCCAGTCAACCACATTGGTAGCTGAAGACGTTTTCTGCAGGAGGGGAGCCGAGCCATGATGTGATGTTGCCCAGCTGGACAGTTGCTGGGGTGCTGGACTGTTGCGCCCCACCATGGTCCTATCTATTGTACTGGAGAGGAGCAACTGCGCATGTCAAGCGTAGGCTTTGAAGAGACAACATGTAAAATCTTAATGGGTAAGATGCGCATTTGTGTGTCCCTCACATTGGCTGCTGTCTAAGGGTCCTCATTTGATTCATTTTGCTTTAATTTATGAAACACATAATTTCAAATGTGAACAAGGGGCTGCTGTTTACTTTGGCCACAAGTGATTAGGTGGTTGTTGGGGAGGAGAAAATGGAGTGAGTGAGTGAGCGGGGCCAGGCAAACAGTGATTCACTCGGCAGACCAAGAATAATGAACGGTGTACCAATAATCATTGTGGACAACATGCTCGACCACTGCAATGGCGTAATAATAATATGAACAAACGCGACCACTGCATCTTTTGTCCACTTTCCTACTAATGTTCTTTTTTTTAAATTTTTTTTTTACAATGTCCTATCAAGCTACTGCATTATTTGTTCATTGATGACTACATTTGTTTATAATTCCCAATTTCTTTTTTACAATTTCCAACTAAAGTACTGTACTACATTTGTGATTTGTGGACCACCCCCAACTAACTAAATGTATATATTTTTGTAGAATTTCCAAATATATATATATATATATACACATATACTGTATATATTAAAAATCCTATTTAAACACAATTTTTTTGTACAATTGGCATCAAGACTAGAATACAAAATCACCATAGACCTTCCTTCCTACAATTTCCTACTAAATTACCATTAAAAAAAATAAGTACACAATCTTTTAACAAAAACACGACCATAAAAACATTGTTGACTTTCCTTCTGAAATACTTTATTGGGTTACAATATATAGAATTCCTTTCGAGAATACCAGAATCATTTTTTAAAATACAAAAAGGAGACTGTCTTTCAAACAAGTCCCAAAATAAATAAATAAAAAAGAGTCTGCTGTTCATCTTGTTCTGCTTTCCTGTAATCTTTATCTTCTAAATGCTGCCCTTTTTTTTTTTTTTTTTGTGGAAGCAGTGAGTCATGTAATGAACCCTGCTTTACAGAAAAATACTTTTAATAGCAAACAAAATACAGTCATTTTCTTTTCCCCAAATAATGCACTAACTTAAAATACTCTAAGGAGGGGAAATCATAAATGCCAGACGAGAATAGCAGACCACTTATGAGTCAAGCCGGCGTAATCTTTATACACCATTCTTTTTTTTTTTTCCTCTTTCTTTTTAAATGGCAGCTGTGGTTGCAATCGTAATTCTCATAAGAAATCAATATATATTGGCACAGAAGGGAACGTGTGTGTTATAGCAGTCACTTAATTGTCCATCATACCGTGACATGCATAGAAGTCAATTATTGCACGTTATGTGTGTATGTGTAATTGGAAAAGATGCTTTTATTTTGACGAGAATCACATTGACGTGATAAAAAATTTAAAAAAAGGCCATGAATGTAGCTCGGGGTAATAAATGGCTGGAACTTAAAGTCAGGTATCACATATACATATTTGAATATTTAGTGCATATCCTTGATATCAAGTGCGCTGAATTGTCTTACTAGTGATGACAAAGACGATACTAGTACATGGATGTTAAGATGGAAAAAGAATAGGCCTATTAGGCAAAATAGGCAATAGGCACATATATGATGAGTAGCACCCAGTTTGGTCAGTAACCTAGCAGCAGGATTTCCGTGGAATCATTAAAAAAAAAACAGTTGGATAGCCGTGAGTATTATGTCATCATGAGTGTTCGTTGTGTTCGTAGATGAAGATGTAGTAGAAGAGAGCGCAGATGGCTAGCAGAGCCACCGACAGCAACGTGTTCCTCCTGTTCTGCTCTCGTAAATGCTGCAACTCTTTGTCTAGGGAAAGAAAGCATTTTAAGTGCTTATTAATATACATGCAGGTACAGTGCGTGTCCTGAAGTGCCCCCAAGAACGGTTTCGAAAGGGTTTCTCTAAAGTTGCCAAGATATTTTGTTGTTTTGTACTTGACTTGCCAATCATCTCATTGGCTTGACATTTGGTGTCAATAAAACATCAGTACAATTGTGGAAAATTAAAATAATAGTACTTAATTTGTATTGCATAAGATCATGAAAAATACAACCAAAATAACATTCAACCATGTGTACAGCGCCAAATCGGGCGACTTTTTGAGCATACCTAAATTTTGCATCCTTTCGGTCATGACTGCCATATGTTTTTCCACTTGTTGCCTGCGAAAAGAGAAGGGAAAGAGGACGAAAATCAACAAGACAATGAATAAGTAAACACAAAATTAATATGAATATATAGTTTTAAATTAGAAGAATTGCAGACAATTTTCCACACGGACCCACTGCCTTTCAAAAGAACACATTTTTGGGACCTTATAGGCGTAGAAGGAGTAGGTATGTTCTTGTCATGATTATGATTAGGGATAATATTATAGATGGATATTATTGTCACCTCTCTTCCTCGGACAGCTTCTCTTTTCTGCTCCTGAAATCGGACTTTTCCAGGTTGTCATGGCAACGCGCCCGCCGCTCCTCCAAGCGGTCAATCTGCATTCATTTGTTCATGTCACGTGGAAGAAACATTTATTATTATTATTATTTAATTTGCCATTAAACATAAATTTTAGCGAATAAAAGCTTTCAGCAAAGCCAGCAAAGTTCAGCTAGGACTGTAATGTTACCTCACTGGCCACGCTGGTGTTCTCCCGTCGTTTGTCCTTCGCGTTTGGCATTTTTTTTTTTTTACACAAAGCCGTATGTTGTGTACATTCAAGAAGTGTTTTGGAGAGCATGACGAAGGCGGAAGTGATTTTCTTCTTCGTTACTTCCACTATCAAATATACCCCGCCTTACGTGCTCTTGCGGGGATACGTCGCTGTGTCCGCCATATTGAATGTGCCCATGCATGCATGTTACCCATGCTAAAAAAACTTTGCATGGGTAACACCTATGAATTGAGTTCAATTCATAGGTGTAACCCATGCAAAGTTTTTTTTAATGGTCATTGATTGCTCTTCTTTTGTAGGATACCCTGAAAATGTGTTCCATTTGCTTTATGGATTATGTAACCGTATTTTCTGTTGTTTTGAAAATATATTGTTTGACTTCAACGACTATTCATCTGCGAACAAAAAATATTTTATATTATTAATCTTATAATATTGTTGGCTCCATGGAATTTTCATAAATGTCGATACATCAACGAGAAACTAAATACTTTCAAGTGTAGCACACAAAACTAGATGTATGTGCTCTTTGTAATTTGTTTTCGTAATGTATTTCCTTGCATTTGGCTGTTGGATTAGTCACTAATCATTCTTTGCACTCTGCTGCCACCTTGTGTCAAACTTCTTCTTCTACGTCGACCTCCTTCTTTGGTTGTATGTTGACGGTTGACAAACCACCAATTACACGCACTAGCGACACCTACTGAAACTGGATTATGACTTGCCTCCAATCTCTTTTGCCGACAAAGCCAAAATGTGGTCTATTTTCATATTTCCGCGTTTGAATGTCATTCATCGCCTGGATAAAACAGAGTTTTGTTTAAAAACAACAACAACAAAAACAAACGATACTATTAATAGCAGAGCTTTTGAGACAGGTGAGCATTTACAAATTCTTCTGGGCAGTTTCTAATCGGATTAAAAAACATTAAGCGTCTGCGATCAACAGAGAGAGCGTAAATAGCTCTCCTCTCTTTAAAAACTTCTTTTCCCTTTCATAAACCACAAAAAAAAGAAAAGAATGCCTCTTTTTGTGAACCGTGACCAAGTATTTGCGCACCAGGTGCACCTGCTGGAACACAAATTAAGAGTAAGTACTCGTAATGGTGGAGAAATGTTGTTTAGAGGCTCGTGGGTTTCCATTTTATTATAATTTTAATAAAATAATTCCTATCATTGTGTTTTTAGGGTAAAGAGGAGCGAATACTGGAATTGGAGACAGAGAATGCTATTCTTAATGTCAGGCTCGCTGAGGTAAGAGGTTTATTTCTTCAGTGAATTTCTTTGGGAGATTCAGGGAACTTTAAAATACTTTTTATTTTAAAAATTACAATCATCATGACTCGTTTATTTCACATTGGAAATTACACACTTAACTTATTTATTTATGCTAATTTCTCTGCATCTATAGACTTGACCCCAAAATGTATTTTATTGAAGACAGTGGATTATGGAATCATTTGATTTAATTTATTATACAATCCACTTTCATGGAAGCACCATTAATTTGTCAAACAATAAGAATGTTTTTATTATTTTTATTTAGTTGAATGTATTCATTTAAAAATATTATTTATCTGAATTGAGGGTGGGTGCGATGTCAAACTTGGAATTAAAACCATATGTTGAGCGAGTGTCTTTTTCTTTGTTTTAGTCCTTGGCAAAGTTGCAAGAAGAGAAGGACATTAAGGCCTCCAACCCTCCACAGGTTGAAAATAAGATCACCCGCTCATCCATCGCGAAGCTAATTTCTGAGGTCCAGGTAAAGAATACAGACCTGATTTCAGACTAGATTTCCTTCCTGTTTGATTCGTTATGTTTGTTTTCAGACCCTGAAACAGTGTCTAAGTGAACTTTTTGCCGTCTATGTGAGTTTTGCCACTGAACTGGAGGAAAAGAGCAAGCAGCTACAGGAGAACGTAGAAAGACAAAGATGCTATTCTCTGAAGGAATGTGGCCAAGACACTGTTGAAAGTAAGTCTAGGAATACATGAAGACCCAACAATTGCATTTTCAGTTTGGGTTGGTTTCATTCTCCAAATGCGGATTTATTTATTGTAAATATTCAAAGTTTGGCTGTTTTTCATCTTCAAATTTAAGTTGGTTTGTGCATCCAAATTGGGTTTACGACTTCAAAATTTGTTTTAGCTTATTTCTCAAAATGTTGCATTGTTTACATCCTCAAATCGTGGTTAGTGGACATATCCAAACTTCAGTTCCTGTTTCACCAAGTTAGTTCCTGCACTCAGATTTACAAGCCCGTTTGACCGCTCTGGAGCACTCTCTGGCGGAGGAGCGAGATAGGTGCGGAGCAGAGAGGCAGAGGAGGAAAGAACTTCACAACACATTAGTGGTGAGTTCATTCCATTCGTTAGCTGTGGAATGACAATATAAGCAACAACAGCTAACTGCTATTCATCGTTTCTGTTTCGTCCATGACACGCCTGTGTTAGGTGACATTTTTTGTGTGTGTATGTTATCATTTTACCCCTCCTACATAAACACACTTGGTTGAATTGAAGAATTGTTTACTATCTGCCAAACTACTGCTTGTTGTGAAGTTTGCTGATACCCAACAGTCCTCTTGTCTTCAATTTCTGATTGAAAGTCAAAGCAAATAAATAAATAAATAAAATAGTGTGATGACTTGTATCTAAAAAAAAAAAAGTGTAAATTGTACCCCGCGTAAGTCAATTGTATTTTGTTTCATTCTCTGCAGGAGTTAAGGGGGAACATCCGGGTTCATTGCAGGGTGCGTCCTCTTTTACCTTTCGACCACGTCCAGTCGTCCCCCTCTGGATGGGGGTGCGTCTTGCACTAAAAGAAACAGTCCAAAATATCACATTAGATGTATGCATTAAACACGGTCATGTCCATTTCAGGCCTGCATCATCGGAGCAAGTGATCCATGCCATCAGTGATGTAAGCTTTATAAATACTGCGCCATGTGTGATTTGCTGTCTACTTCTATATATTTAATTTGTTGAAGGACACTGTGGTTGTGAACTGCATGAAGCCAGGAGTGCCAGCACTCAACAAGATGTTTGAATTTGAGAGGTACACCAACAAATTTTTTTCATGATATAGCTACATATTTTTCTGTCACTACAAGAAATAATTTCCTCAAGGGTTCATGGGCCAGAGGACTCCCAGGAAGCTGTGTTTGAGGAAGTCAAGCCCCTCCTTACCTCTTTGCTGGATGGGTAAGGATCAGGCAAAAGTGACGACATCGATTACGCTGAGATAAACACAAACCTCCTTCGTCTTCAGCTACAATGTGTGCATAATGGCGTACGGGCAGACAGGAAGCGGGAAGACTTACACCATGACGGGATCCCCCGAGTTAGATGAACCCTCAGGGCTGCAGCAGGGGATCATCGTAAAGGCCTCCGAGGAGATCTTTCGGTAAAACAAATGTATAAATCCAGCGCAACTAAGGCCCTTGTGATCTGAAATTGAGCAATAACCTTGTGAGGCAGGCTGATCTCCGAGAAGCCCTCAGCAAGCCACGCGCTGGAGATGTCGGTGATGGAAGTGTACAACAACGACGTGTTGGACCTGCTGGCCAAAGACGCGGGGCAGCGCCGGGAAAAAGTGACAATGCCCGCCGGTTCCTGTCAGGTCGCCTCCTTGACGCAAGAGTAAGAGCAAACGTCAACACGTCTTATTTACAGGCGACCGTGAAGTCCCTGCAAAGTGAAGATGACACTAAATCTTTCACATCACAGAAAAGACAAAAAATGTGAAAATTGAATTATTCAAAAAAAGCTCAAAGTTTAGAAATTAATGCTTCTGTATCCTATAATAAAGCTATTCTATCTGCTATCGAACATGTCTGCTGAATGCAATGAAACCAACTTTTCTACGCTGCAACAATGAGGCGCTCTAAAGCGGCCACACCAGCACAGGGCCCCTGTCCACACATGTGCAGTCACATCTGACTTTTTAAAACTTCTGTTTCGACTTCCTCACTCTTTTGCCTTTCTTTATGTGATGTGCGCACACTCGCAGCTGACAACAAGGCGCTCTAAAGGGGCCACGCCAGCCCAAAGCCATGGTCCACAGGCTGCCTGTTTAAGTTAGCATTTCCCCCCCTTTTCACTCATGTCTTTCTTTGTGTGACGTGCGCACACTCACAGCTGACAACGTGGCTCTCTAAAGCGGCCGTTCCAGGGATTACTCGGCCCCGTTTAGCCACGCGCGGTAAAACAAGGCTAACTGAAGTGGTGAAAACCGGTTTAATGCCATATCTCCGCAAGTGAGTACTACTCGGTTCTCAGTCGTTGCATCTTTTCAGCAATGATCTTCAAACATGTATAATGTATTTAGAAACAAATCTAAGAGTTCACGTTACAGGGTCTTTAAATCTATTTATCCAGCAACAAGATACCGACCAACAGACTCTACAACTTACCTTTTATTTCCCATCTCCCTTCCTAACCGCAATGTTCCTATTAGGCCTGTGTGTGACGCCCGCGAGGTGATGCAGATCATGAGTCGAGTGCTGCGGCTCCGAGCTCACTGCCCCACTCTTGTGCACACCGACTCGTCGCGCTCCCACCTGATCGTCACACTCACTATCTCCTCCAAGAACCCCAACGCGCAGGCCCTGGGTGAGAGTCGCTCGCTGCCTCGCTAGCCATCGAGACACGCTGAACCATTCCTCTTCCCTTAAGCCCGCCGGCTGCAGAGTGCCAAGAGGAGCATGCAACACAGCGCCCAAAAGGAGTCATGGAGTCCAAAGTCTCGCCGAGCCAACCCCACCGTGCGGAACTCGCCGGAAGATGGCTTCCAAAGTCCCGCTTCCTCTCCCTCGCTGTCTCCATGCGCCTCCCCGAGATTGGGCACCTCGCAGATGCCGTTTCAGACCAAGTTGCAACTGGTGGACCTGGCAGGGAGCGAGTGTGTGGGTGAGCAGAGCATCGAAAAGTTACAGTTACATCTGCCATAAAACTTTAAAATTGCTTTTCATAACACAGTGGAAACAGTGGAGTCTTTGTTGTACTTTTTCTCTGGCTGCATTAATCATCTTGGGCAACGTGTAAAAATGCATTGCTGTAAACCGAAAACCAGTTGTATCTATATGTAGGCAGACGTTCCGCCTCCACATCCTTCGATCATCCAGTCACAAATGCTTGATGTGGTCACCTAATAGAAGTCCAGAAATCATTCTATTTTTATCAAAAAAAATGCAATCTACAGGATACTGTACACATTTTGTCCCCCCAAACCCTGATGTTACAGTAAATAGAATACTGAAGTTATGTGTGTCTTAAGATATGACTGGAGTGTCCGGTGGAGCACTGTGGGAGGTGTCGTGCATCAACCGGAGTCTCTCGGCTCTGTCGGATGTCCTGGGCGCGCTGGCCGAGCAGAGGCCGCACGTCCCGTACAGGAACAGCAAGCTCACTCACCTGCTCCAGGATGCCATAGGTGAGAAGCTTAATCGCGAGTACAACGTTGACTTTTCTGCGTGTGTGTGTGCGCACGTACGTCACGGTTATAGAAACCATCTATCTGACATACAATAGACTTATGAAATGTGACGTTTGTCCACCAGGGGGCGACGCCAAGCTGCTGGTGATGTTGTGCGTGTCCCCCACCCAGCGCTTCATCACCGAGTCCCTGCAGACGCTTTCATTCGGCGCGAGGGCCCGCCAAGTGCATCGAGATCCCGTGAGGAAGAAGAGCAACACACTCAAAGTTAAGTGAACAATGACGGAGAAGAATACGAAATATTTCCACTGCCGGTGCATCTCATAGAGGCAGGGATTTTGGGCTCTTAGGGCCAAACGCATTGATTAGTCAGAAAATGAATCGTATTTCGTGTAGAATAACTTGTTTTGTGGTAATGAGAAGATACAAGTTTATTGTTAAATAAGTGAAACAAAATAATAATAATAATAATAGATTTTATTTATAAGCGCCTTTCAAGACACCCAAGGACACTTTACAATAACAAATAACACAAAACAAATGTAGTCACACATTTGATGATTGCCTCCACAGGAGGTATTTTCGCACCATTTGCGTTCAAGTAGGGTCGTAACACCACGATGATGCTGTTAGTTAGTATGTGTATGGAGTTTTGCATTATGATTAGCAGTCGGGCGGTTGTTTTCAATACACAACTTGTAATCCTCTTTGTTTTATGTTTATTTTGACAATAAACGCCAACTGGTAGTGGCATTAGTCAACTTAGTCTCTTTTTTTGAAGAATTGTTTAACAAAAAGTTCACTGCAAAAAAAAGTTGACTGCTCCAATGTGGAACTTTCTTTTTTTTCCTCAGTTTACTTCAAGGCACTACACTGTACCTTCTGGTTTGCGAAATTAACAAAATATTTTATGAAAACAAAATAAAAAAGTTAAAAAAAACTGAATAGCCTGTATTGTTAGTGTTTGTGCACTGCCTTATTATTTATTGCTTTAGGCACATTTCTGCCCATTCAACCGACACTTTTAATTATAATTTTATTATAATAATATAATTAAATTAGTTATATAATCTGATCTTATTTGAGTCTCGGGTTTTTTTTGTTGTTTTTTTTTTTAAAGCAAAGATGTGACTGTTGCAAATTGGGTCACTTGTAATCAAAGGTTCCAAGGATTGTGGCATTGTGTGCCTTGTGGTTGTCTTCCAACTTTCCAGTGAACAGTCTGCTGCTGTGTCGATAATAGCCAAGAAGAAGACTTGGACTATCAGCAGCAGAGCAGCGTTCTTTCTTTCTTTTTAACTTGTCGCTTCTTTTTGAATTAATCTACTAGCAGTTAAATGGAATATTATATATAATATAATGGAATATTCCAGAAGATGCTGTAAAGCTCATCAGCGTGTGAAAACGCCACGCCGTGATTCGTCGATGGAGGCAGCGAAGACATTTTTTTTCCTTTCCTCCCCCAGTTGGACGGCTTCCCAGCATGAGGAGAAGAACTCGGTGCCTTTGGTAATTCAATCGTTTTTAATCTGCTCTCACAAACAAACAAGCAAAACCAATTTTTTTAATAAGCCAGGCCACGCATGACGTCACGTTATATCGGAAGAAGTGTGACATAGGAAAGAGCCTCGCTCGTCTTCGCTCTGGCTGCTCAGGATGACGTGGGTAAGTCTTCAATAGGCCACATGCTTCCAAATGTACTCTGTCACGTGTCATCCAAGCCATTGGTGGGTATGCATTTTGGTCTTGAGATTTAGGTAGTTGACTACCTTTCCACACTTGTATGACAATTTGTCAGCTCACCTTCGCTCGTCCTCCCTGTCCATTTCCTTGGGATGTGTTGTGATTTTTTTTCTCCTTAATTGGCTCTTAAATCAATCATGCTGATGATTGTAAATGTGAAACCATTTCAATCTTTATAACATATAACATGATTGCTGTCTTCGGTGTCAACACAGAGTAAGACCAAGTACTGCAGTTGGCCGAGAAGCTAACAGTGGGCCTAGCTTCTTTTTTTACTATTTCTTCTTTGGCAGTCCGCAATCCTTGTTAGCACCACACTGCCTCTCACAGGTCATTCATGGTACTAAAACACATCTGTCAGGTGAATACAAGTAAAAAGCTAGTTTGAACATTTTGAACAACATTAGATTTTTATTAATTCAAGCAAACTGTAACAGTTACATAAGTTACATGATATTGATCTTTTTTTTGCTTTCTCTTCCAAATCAGGCTTTCTCACCTCTCTCCCCCAAACAGAAACAGCAAATCCATACAAGCGCAGGCAAGTAAGTAGTAACGGCACAATACATTCATCAACTCAACGACACATTTGGACAATAAGGCAAGTAGAAAGAAATAAACGGACAGACAGCAATGATGGCTGTTATTTTTTTTTCTTTCTTTTTGAGTGACAGAAAATGTCTTCCGCAGGTTGCTGTTGTAGAACCAAACGAGGTAAGGCCTCTCGTTACACAGTAAAGGGGGATCTGTGTATGTGGTGGAAAAGCTGCCTTCATTGGTATTGTACCTGGTGCACCTGCAACTCGGAAACTGCAGACGTCTTATGAACAGGGACATCCATGTCATGACAAGCCTCCATACTTGAGGGTGTATTAAAAAACAATGGCTCAAGAGTTCTTCTTTCCTGATATGGAAACAGGCGTCTACCTACACAGAACCTGGACAGACAGACAGACAGGGCAGGCGAGCAGGCAGAAACGCATCATCTCTGAGTTCCCTGGAGTTAAAGGTCAGTGGGTGGCTGCACGTGACAACAACACACAAATTGTTCTCAAGCAAAAAAAAAAAAATGTGCGATTTGCAACATGCCTTCATGGGTTCCTTCTCTAGTTTGTCTATTAAACCAGGGGTGGGGAACATTTTGAAATGTTTTTGGACGTTTTTATAACCGTTCCTCCAAGTTGTTTGGGGGGTGGGGTTGGGGGGGGGGGTCGTGGTGTATTTAGTTTTTTGCACCCTTTGGATCGAGCGGAAATAGAATGAACTTTTCAATCTTAAAAAAAAAAAAACAGCCCCTGAATTTCACCAATTGACATGAAATTATGTGGACAGGTCTATCACAATAGAATGCACAAATAAGTCTCAAGGTCCCATGCCCAAAATTGAACAAGAAGTTTGCTGTTTTGGCTTGCAGCGAATTCAAAGTCCCTGTAAAGTGAAAATGAATATGCTGAACTTGACATCACAGAGAAGAGTATTGTGGAAAAAATTGATTTTGTAAAAAAAAAAAAAAAAGGTTTAATGAGTACTGCATAGTCTTTGCAGGTTTTTAGCAATTATCTTAAAACATTTACTTGCAAACAAATATCTGAATTCATTTGACGGGATCTTGAAGGGTTCAAACTCTTGCTAGCAAGTTTTTCGCCGATGTCTTTCAGTGTAGGCAGAGGATGGTGTCAAAGTTTGATGATCTTTGGAGAATTCAAAGGGAAAAAGTGGATGTAAGGGGTGGTGTTATTATTCCTGCAACTGAACACCTTCTTGGAGGGGCTTTAACATTCGCAAATACTCCCGGTCTTTGCCAAAACGCGCCCAAACCGTTCAGTAGACCTCTTTGAGTGAGTTAAAAAAAAATGTTAGAGCGACGACCGCACAGTGCAGAGGTCTTGGGTTCGATCCAGGATCCGGCCTTCCTGTGTGGAGTTTGCATGTTCTCCCCGGGCATGTGTGGGTTTTCTCCGGGTACTCTGGTTTCCTCCCACGTTCCCAAAACATGCATGGCAGGCTCATTGAACACATGAAATTGTCCCTAGGTGTGAGTGTGAGCGCGGACGGTTCTTCGTCTCTGTGTGCCCTGCGATTGGCTGGCAACCGGTTCAGGGTGTCCCCCGCCTACAGCCCGAAGACGGCTGGGATAGGATCCAGCACGCCCCGTGACCCTTGTGAGGATAAAGCGGATCAGAAAATGGATGGATGGATGGGTGGAAAAAAATGTTAGCACCCACACAAGATGTGTAAAACATGACTGACACAGACTCCGACACACACAAGTAGCCAGCCATTTCTTTCCTGTTTTTAGAATTGCATATCAACGCTTCATACGGGCCATTAATGGACCACCGGCCATAGGTTGCCCACCCCTGTTTTAAACGTTGCAGGTAGGAGACAAAAACCACATGGTTCTTTAAAAAAACAAAAACAAAAACAAACGACGACACACAATTGTGTGTGGTAGTGCAGTAACAGAACAAAGATATTTTGGACCACTAGGAAGACGACAACGAAGGACACGAAGGTCGGAGGCTTTCCGTCTGAAACCAAGACGAGACAACAAGACAAAAGTAAAAGTGAGCGGGACGACAAGCAAGTGTGTGCTGGCTGCTTCCTCTTGCGTCCATCACTCCATCCAGTCGCCTTCGTCAAACTCGGACTCGTCCTCCGAGTCCGAGTACTCGACAGCGATGCGGCGCGACAGAATGGTGGCCACGTCGTTGCCGACGCGCTCGTGTTTGGCCTCTTGCTCTCGCTGCTCCTCTACTTTTCGCAGCTGGATGCCTGAATGGGTTTGGGGGAAAAAGGTAACAAGTAAGGTCCTGTTTGGATGAGCGGTAGGATTTCAAATTATTTCTATTGTTGCAAATGGGAAGTTATCATACACAGTCGTCGAGCCAACTCTGATTCGGCCAGCCACCGCCTTTTAAAAGCCATGCACATTTACAGTCACAGATACTATGGCGTAGACACTGAGGATGGTGACCTCAAGTGGACAAAAATTAATACTTGCGCCTCATATTTTGTATTGGTTCCATTCACAAAGTTTGGAAATACCGTATTGGGCCGAATATAAGACTGTGTTTTCTACATTGAAATAAGACTGAAAAAGTGGGGGTCGTCTTATATTCGGGGTCTAGACATTATACCCATTCACGACGCTAGATGGTGCCAGATATCATTGAAGCGAATGCTGAACTTGACTCCCCAGGCCAAACTGAACCCCTGCCACGAAGAATACAAATAAAAATAGCAGTAGCACGAAGAAGAAAAATAAAAAATAGCGGTAAGAAAGAAAAGAGAAGAAAATAATAGAAGAGATAACAGAAAATGGAGAAACGTAGCGACAATCTGGAGAAAAGTGGGTCGAAGATCGGCCAGGTTAACCGGCAGCTGGGGAGAAGTTATGATGTAATTTACATTTCAAAAACCAGAAGCCATTCATTTACGGAATGTGATTGCACTTTAGATTTGAATGAGGCAAAATAATATGCTTTTTCTCTCAAACATATTGTTATAATCATTTGTTTCAGATGTACTGTAATTATTTTCTGTATAAAAATTAAGTTGGTGTTGAAAAAGTCTTTTTTTCAAACTCGAGTCTTGAAAAAGAGGGGGTCGTCTTATAATCAGGCCCGTCTTATATTTGGGCCAATACGGTATATATATACTTAATAAGAACTGTATGGTTGCTGGGTAGCAGATTTTCCACATACCCTTTCGAATGGCCTCCAACAGGACACTGCGGGCGTCGCTGATGGGCGGCAGATTGGCGGGATGGTGCCTCTTGCCTCCCAAATCGTGCATGTTGGAGTGCGGAGGCGGGGTGGCCATGGCCCCCGCCGAAGGGAAAGCCGGCACAGGCGGCGGTCCAGACGGACAGGGCGAGGAGCTCCGCATCCCGGGCAGGGGCAGTGGAGGGGGCACCGGCGGAGGAGGCAGGGCGGCGCCGTCTGGCTGGGCCAAGAAGCTCCCATGCGAGCCCTTGTCCATGACATGCTGGAGGCGGGCCGGGGAGGACGAATGGAGGGGGGGCGCCACCGGCGGAGGAGCCGGGTGGAGCACCCCTGGGGCAATCTGGAGAGGGGCCGGTGGAGGGGGGATCGCCGGAGGTTGCTGATGCATCGGTAGTGGGGGAACGGGCGGCGGAGGTGTGCCACGTAAGCCGGAGAAAGGGAGAGGCGGAGGTGGAGGAGGAAGAGGGGGAGGCAGGGGTGGATGAGCGTTGCAGTTTAGGCCCGCTGTCCGTGCTGGAGACTGAGGTCTGCTGTCTGAGAAGCCAGAACCGGAACTGGAAGCAGGTAGACAACAGCAGGTTCATCAGTGTCACATAACCACACGGTCATCGCATGTCATTTTTGTGTCAGGTGACACACCAACGGACTGAGAGGATTTGCAACAGATCTGATCATCGTGATGGGCCGTCGTTCCATTGAAGAAAGCACTACCAGCATAGCCATCATGAGGTGTGTATCAAACCAGACCATAACGTACGATAACACAACATATTGCGCATGCCAAACCATAACATGACTGGATATCATATCTCACAATCGTCATTATACCGTAGCAAATCATACCAATGGATTTGAGAAAATTGCTGAAAAGATGTTCCTTTACTTTTGAATCATATCAGGACATCGAAGAAAAGAATGTGAAGAGCACTGAAGTGCAAACAATATTTCCGAAATAAAGACAAAATATTGCTGGGGGGTGCTGGGGAGAATAAAATCAAAAAAAGGGACCCCCGTGGTGCGGCAGCTGCAAATTTAATCTGATGTCACCCTACTTGAAGCATGTGGCATATGTTGCAAAGGTCTGCAGCAGAAAAAAAAGGCCTCTAACAACATTTTATTGATCAGTTTCCCTCCATCTTTGATGTACAAAACTTCACCAACTGTCCACCCAACACAAAATCAATGCTGCCCCTCAGGATTGCCCACTAAGTAGTCCTTCAAATGGACACTTAAAATTCTGCTGTCAGATAGGTTAGACCAAAAACAGCTAGAAATGCACAGTGGGTCGTTCCGGCATCCATCCGATCGCTCATGATATCCCGACCGAGTAGAAGGGCAACATTGAGAATAGATTTCTATCCAGATTCTTTTCTCGGAAAATCTTTTTTTTCTTCATAAATCACATCATTCCCAGCGTGGCCCTAAAACTGTCAAAAGAATACTGCAAAACGTGAAATGTCTGCGCTCACCTGATGACGGAGGGCGGCTTGATCTCCCCTAGCGGGTGCAAGGCGGTCGGTGGAGGCGGTGGCGGGTCGTTGGGCCGCAAGTATATTCTGTCGCCGCTGCGGCTCAGCAACTCGTTCATCTGGCTGTAAGGCAGCGCCGCCAGTGAGAAGGGCCCGTCCAAGTGTTCCATGTACAACTGCGCCCTGGCGAGACCAACGCAGGTTGTCAGGCTCGCTCGCGCTGTCGGCTTTTTATACGATGTGTGCCATCGTCTATACCCACCGAATGACCAATTTTTCATGTAATATTCTTCATTAATTCTCTTTCCTGGCAGAATTTGGAGCCTTGATGTGCCATTAAGAAATCTAAAACTGAAGAAGCATCTGGATCCTGGATACTTCATTAGGTACGCATACGCACTCTGAGATCTGTATTAAAATAATTGACGTTGACAAAATGTTTTTACAAGTTATGGTTTCACTAAGGGCGAAATTTTTGAATGTGTTTTGATTGTATTTTTCAAATGGTGTTTTATGAGTAGAATAAATGGCATCGACATAAACAGGCAAACGAATAGCATCTTCGTGGCGGGGTTATAAAGCCTGAAGCAACGGATACTTGAACACTAACTGTGCAGTAAAACATGTAGACAAAAATTATTATTATTTTTTAAATGAGTCACCCATTGTAGTTGTGTCTGCACAATTGTATTATACTGCTGCCGGGTGGCCAAAACGCAAACTAAGCAGCAAAGAATTCCTCATGATGCACAAAACTGTTGAAGTCTTGACATATCCACACACCTGTTGTCAGGGTAACCGGCGGATCCGTTGGCCTCGCCGTGCTTGTCGTCGACGATGTCCTGCGCCAACTCGGCGCCCAGTGCCAGCTTTTGCCACTCCTTCTTGCGGTCATGGGGCGCCCGCGGCACCTTGTCGGTCTCCGCTGGGCGATCGATCCCCTTCAGCTTCAGTTTATGGAGTGGCGCAAGGAGAGAGAGAGATGAGCAGGTTAGCGTTTGTTGTCTTTTTAGTTCAACTTGACTGTTGCAGCATGCTCATGTGAGGATTACGCTTTTTAAGCACACTGAAGTAAACGCGGCTTTGCGAAAAATGCTTTTTTTTGTGTGTTTGTTAGTTAGCATCGCAAGTTAGCTAGTATCCACAACTTTAATTAGGTTCCCGTCAAAAACGATCACACTATTTACTGTTAACAAGTGGTCCACTTTTTGTAAATCCACGAAAGGTAAGCTGAAAATGTAAAAGTAAAAGAAAATATAAGCTGTTTCACGAAGAAAAAGTGACCTCATGAGACATACGTTGCGAATTGTATATAGGTTCAAAAAATTGCTACTTTTTCCCCTAAAATGATCACTTTATTTACGTTGGTTTCCTTGAAATATATATATTTTTAAAATCCTCACAGTACCGATTGTTCCTCATGAAATAGACCTTTTTACATCCGTCACTTGTCATCTCTTTCGCGCTTTAGGTTTTGCAAGATACTTGTATTGTGCTTATTTGTTAGCATCGGCAGTTAGCAATCTACTTCCTGGTTATAGCATCCAAACAGTAAGACGGTTTAATTACAAATCCACGGGGGGTTAATGGTTCGGTCCATCCACCATCTGCCAAAATGCTGCTTGTTGTGAAGTGAGTTGTATCTCAAGTTTATGCTTGCAAGTCAAAGGAAAAAAAAAATCAGCTGGACGACAGCTCGTATTTTGAAAAACTTTGAAATCGGTTCACTGGTACCTCAAGGCACCACTGTGTGATTTAGAAAATGTGTGCAGGTGAAGGCCTCCCCCTTGCCGAATTTGAGTAAATGAACGCCATTTTCACAAGCCGCGCAAATGAAGAATGGCCTCCCATATGCCAGCATGCCTCGCATTTAAGCACACACAAGCCATCATAGCACAAATAGCACAAAAAACCACCAACACACAAACAGCAAAAACACAAATAATCACTTCGATGATGTCACATACCTGCCCGGGAAGGTCTAAGTACCTATAGACCTGATCATACATGCGGGGGTCCTGCGACTATAAGAAACAAAGCAAAGAAAAAAAAAAAAACACAAGAGGAGAAGCATCGGGGATGGGGGAGGTCAGAGCAAAAAAAATCAACACAACACTGCACTTCTCATCAACAACAACAACGACGACGAGAGGAATACAACGGTGTGGGCTGCGAGGGCGAGCAGGACCACAAAAGGCAAAAGAGGGAAAAAGTGCTGTTAGACAGAAACGCTCACAGCAAGAGGGAGGCCGCAATAATGCACACGCAGTAGAGGGACACACACACACACACACACCCACGCATGCACGCAAGAGCTTCGCCATGGTGAAAACGTAAAACCAGATCATCCTAGAATGAATTGTACTGCTATCGGCTGAAGAGACAAATGCAAAGTGCGGCGAGGATGGAAAAAGTGATATTTCATGAAATAAAATCAAGAGAAGAGTCCAAATAAAAATATAAAAATTGCCACAACACGAAAATGTTGCTTTGAAATCTGTGCGAAACTGCTGGACAAAATGGGAGCCAATGGACTAATTCGTGGTTGTTATTTTGCAAAACTGTTGGATTGAAACTTCCCGTTGACTTGACCGAATGTGAAAAATACCAACCGGCAGTCAAATTCGGGTTAGCCGCTATGCTATTCAATCTCCTCATTTGTTTCAAAAGTCAAATTTCCTAAAGCGCGGCTGTGGCATAATCTATTCTCGTGACGGTGGGTTAATTTGCATGAGTTGCTCTGCTTCAATGTGGGATTGAAACTCCCAGCGTTAGATGCTCTTCTATTCAATCAATTTATTTACTTCAAGCTCAAGATCCAGTGGAATGCGCCGATAAAAGAAAAAAGACAATATACTATGATACTCCATTTATTTTATGCTAAAATGCCACCCTATGGCTGAATTGGATTCGTCACTTTGCCAATATGTGGCATTTAACCTTTTCAGGGACAGCGGTTACTACAGTGGAGAGCCTCTCATGTTAATCGTAGATACAAACTTGTGTACATTGGTGTGTTTTTAAGAGCGCATTGTAGTTGAAGCTGCTGGTATTTTCTTCATGTCGTGAATTTGCTTTCCATTACCTTTACTGTCAAGACTCATTTGTGAACAGTAGTCGAATGTAGTAGTTGTAATCGACTTTAATAAGGCATAAATTAGGTTTGGAATGGTACAATTGTGCGCCGCAAACCTCTCAAGCTACGTTCTACCGAAGAGCCAATGAGTTCCCTTTATCATCTGTGCGCATTCAGATGATCAGCAGCTGTTGTGTATCATCAGGAAACACAGTTGGTGGACTGTGTCAAACGCGCAGTGGCGTAGAACTTGCATCTGTTCAATTAAGAGTCACTTTTAATGCAGAGAAGCTAAGGCTAACTAAAAACGGGGAAATAAATTGGCGGGGTTGGGGGGGGCGGACGACTGTGTTTGTATGCCAATGGGCTGGTGCTTACACTATGGACGCATTTTGTTAATATCTCGTCTCATATTCACGTGACGTACAGATGTATTTTTGTGCGTAGGTTTTTGTCTGTTGAGTGCGACCGACTCAGCAGAACTGTGGCGAAGCTAATGGCTAAATAACTACCGCTGCGCCACACGGCTCATGGGCCACCGCACTGTTGACGTTAACAGAAATTAATGCTTTGCTTTTGGCGCACAGAGTGGCCGAGGGCTTTTTTTTTAAATTACTCAACTGCAGAGAGTATGAGGCGTGTATTGAGGGGGGGGGGGGGGGTGGAGGATGGGGGTGGTCGAGTGGTTAGCGCGTTGACCTCACAGTGCAATTCCAGCTCCGGCCTCCCTGTGTGGAGTTTGCATGTTCTCCCCGTGCCTGCGTGGGTTTTCTCCGGGTACTCCGGTTTCCTCCCACATTCCCAAAACATGCCTGACAGGCTGATCGAACACTCTAAATTGTCCCAAGGTGTGAGTGTGAGCGCGGATGGTTGTTGGTCTCTGTGTGCCCTGCGATTGGCTGACAACCGGTTCAGGGTGTCCCCCGCCTACTGCCCGAAGACGGCTGGGATAGGCTACGCCCCCCCCCCCCCCGCGACCCTTGTGAGGATAAGCGGATCGGAAAATGAATGAATGAATGGTTATTATTCGGATTCAGACTGGTATTCAATAACACAATGTTAGTGTCACCCAAAGAGCAAGACGGCTCCTCCAAAAAAAACAGAGCACGTCCACTTCGTAGTTATTTACACATGCAACTACATACAGTATGATGTGTATATACTGTCCATATGTAACGATCGGACATAAAGTTTAATTAGGGCTAGTAACGGGCGACGGCGCTCCCAAAGGAGTGAGGGTGCGAGTTTAGTGGGTTGCAGGCTTCACCGCTTGGAATAGCAGATGCCCTGACGAGAGGGGTTAGGGGGGCGGTCGGGGGCAGAGAGCTTACCTCGCGGGGGTTGAGGAAGGGAGGAGGAGGAAGAGGAGGAGGAGGAGGGGTTTCGGTGAGGACGCTTATAAGGCCCTCGGGATACACAAGATAAGGCATATCCAGCTGCGCACATTTAGACGGCGTTGGATGGGAGGACAGAGGACAAAAGTGGACAAGCAAAGATGAAAGAAGGAAGACACTTTTTTGGACATAAAGCAGGAATGATGGCGGCCAAGTAACAATATCCCAATCGTAATTGGGACATTTTGACAACTCTTATTTCCAGCGGTTCCTTTGAATGACTCGGCAAATATCCTCCACGCTCATCCACGGAGGCTAACAGAAGCTAATGAGATTAGGACGCTGCAGCTTTCTCTGGTTTCTCTTTGACATGCGCCGCTTCTGGTCCACATTTATCAATGGATGCGCGCACTGCGGTGTGGGAACAGACCAACAGTGACCACTTTATCGCCCTGAGGATTTTGCCCCCACTCAAAATATAAATCGACTCTCATGTTATGTGCGTCAAATAATCGCAATCTGTTTGTGAATGCTGGTAGACTTCTAGTTAGTTTAGAATTGTAAATATATAAGATTGCATAATTGACGTTCGACCAGTGGCGTCAAACTCATTTTTGTCGCCGGCCAGTTTTGAGTTACGTCTTCCCTCGGAGGGCCGTTATGACAGTGAAACCACAAAAGTGTTTAATCGCATTATCACATTATTACTTGTAAGGGTAACAAAATAATTGCAAAAATCTCAACGTAATTTATTACACATGATAATTTGACATTTTCTGTAATTTATTTTTAGTAAGGACCATGCAAGTTGACACACATGATTTTCTTTTCGGGGGCCTCATAAAATTATGTGGTGGTCCAGATCTGGCCTGCGGGCCTTGAGTTTGACACCCGTGTATTTGTGTTTTTATTTTTTAAATCATGAATCTCTCCTCTCTTTGCTGAAAAGCTCCCTAAACTGCCCTATTGGCTTTGCTGAGCTATGTCGTAGTGAGCTTAAGGGCTTCATTTGGACAAAAGTAGTACTTTTGTCACCATTTTATGGCACCTTTTGGCAAATTCTAAAACTTTTTAGGAAGAGCATCAATTACTCATTTCGTCCGTTTGTGGCAACAACTCGCTCCCCCATCACTGTTCAGGCTACATTTTTACCAAGCGGCAATAAGGGTAAACGTTACGTTGCTATTTCACCCAATTTGGGTTACTTGTGTAGAAATAACCAAGTGAGTCTGCATGTGCGTTCACCACGATTCGAACCATGACAACAAATCAAAGCGAAACAGAGGCGCTCACTGTTAATCGACGGGCGAGATGACATCATCATATATTCCAACCCATCTGCCTAAAACCACATTTTCACCATGTGCGCATGCAGAATGGATTTTTTTTATGGGCGGCGTGCAAAAGAATCGCTTTTATCATCTCTAGGCTTGACTGGAATATGCGGCGTGTAATTCCTCAAATCCCCCGCGCCCCCAAGAGTCTCTCTGCGGGGTCTGTCTGCAGAGGTGGGGGGGGGGGGGTAATTAATAAGAAGGAAATCTCCGCAGGAGGCCTCGGCGGTAGACAAGCACAACAACCTCACTCCTCCGACGCAAATAAAGTCTTATGTACTGTGACGCATAATTATACGTTGTCGCTCTCATCGCAGCCAAGCTCGCCTCCCTTGCAAACGCCGTCTTGCATTCCGGAGGAGCCTCCTCGCTCGCAGCACCGCCGCGCTTAATCCTCATTGACGCCAATTCTCATGAGCTCTGATTGTCTGCGAGGTTGACTGATTGTCAGGGAGGAAGACCTTGTCCTTCCCACTTTGCGTGAGTGCCTTGAACGTTGCATTCGGGCTACATGCATTTTGAAGCCGAAAACGGCAAAAGACAGCCAGCGCTTCTGATAGCTAATAGTATCGACTGATTGACAGGTTCCGTAAGTGACAGCTACTTCATGAACGAGTCCGGTCTGTGAATGCAGACCGCGCCATTTCAAATCAGCGATCTCGTTCTTGTTCTTTCCACCAAACGGTACGGTGAAGAATGACAAAACCTCGATAAACACCCGTGGCGTCATGTTGTTCTGTCCATGAGGTGATTCTTTCGGTCCTCCCAAGTGCTAACACCACTGAGGATTTGACTCCACCTCCTGTCCTCAATCCATTTTTCCCTAGCAATTTTGTTTTTATTTGGTTTGTGTAGGACGGGGGTCGGCAACCTGCGGCTCTGGAGCCACGTGCGGCTCTTTAGCGCCGCCTTACTGGCTCCTCTGTAGCTTTTTCAAAAATTCTTGAATAAGGAAAAAGCTGGGGGAGGGAATTTTTTTAAAAATATGGTTTCTGTAGAAGGACAAACATGACGCATTCTTAACGTTTTCCAATGCTGTTAAAAAAGTGTAGATTAAATATGGAATTTCAACATTTCCGTCAACGAAGATTTGCGTCATAGCCTGCGACGCACATTTTTATGAGCAGCACGGGATGCCAGGCAGGTGGCTGTTGTAAAAAAATTGCGCGCGTGTGCAGTTACGGGTCGATCGTGGGAGGGTGGTTGATCGAAAAGTAGATCTTCCGTCAAAAAAGGTTGAGCAACCCCACTCTTAAAAAAAAAAGCAACTTTTAATCATGAGCTCATTGTGTATTTGTAGCCAACTTAGTTATTTTGATAGTAGGCAAATATCGATACATAAAGCATGTGTTGCCTTCACTGTAAGGCTTATATAAGGCTTTCAATTTTTTGCTGCTCCAGCCATAATTGTTTTTTTGGGGGGGTTTTTTTTTGGTCCATTATGGCTCTTTCAACATTGTGGTTTGCCGACCCCGATCAAGACCGTATCAGACACAGTAAACGGGGGGACGACTGCAATACTGTCCTAAAAAGCCGGTAGTGTAGCTCCACCTCCGCAAGTGTACCCAACGCATCGGAAACGCCTCAAAAACCAAAAGCTGCCAAACTGTACCGCTCGGTGGGAACGTGGAACGAGACGTACCTTCTGTTTACGCCTCTCCTTCCGCTTGTCTTCCGTGTCCTGCAGCATCTTCTCTCGCCACAGGTCGAAAAAGTAGGAGGGATTGGTGTAGAACTTGAGACCCTCCTTGCCGTCGTCCCTGCACACCAAACGGCATGACAGTTTTAACGGCGCGCCAAAAGTTCAGGATTAGGGGTTAAAGGTTTCGAACGTGAGTTCGTGACCCGTAATCGCGTGTCCAAAAGACTGATCGCCATGGTGACAATCTGAATTGACTCAGCTCGCCATTCCGAGGCCAACAAACTGGCCTGTTTTAGATCAACTCTTGACACAAGCGCAATTAGGTAATAAACCGGATCGCCCAGAGGCCACGAAAAACTTTTTGGGGGGGCGGGTGAAAGACGAGTCCGCTCTCTTTTTTGGTTTGTTTGGTGCTTCCGTTGCTTTGAAAGATCACTCTAAAATGCTCCCAAGCGGCTAACAGAACAATCCATCCATCCATCCATCTTCCGAACCGCTTGATCCTCACTAGGGTCGCGGGGGTGCTGGAGCCTATCCCAGCTGTCTTCGGGCAGTAGGCGGGGGACACCCTGAATCGGTTGCCAGCCAATCGCAGGGCACACAGAGACGAACAACCATCCACGCTCACATTCACACCTAGGGACAATTTAGAGCGTTCAATCAGCCTGCCATGCATGTTTTTGGAATGTGGGAGGAAACCGGAGTACCCGGAGAAAACCCACGCAGGCCCGGGGAGAACATGCAAACTCCACACAGGGAGGCCGGAGCTGGAATCGAACCCGGTACCTCTGCACTGTGAAGTCGACGTGCTAACCACTGGACTACCGGGCCGCCCGCTAACAGAACAATGAAGGAGTTTATTCTCATCTGGATGATCTGGTGCTGATCCGGGTTAGGATTGTTCAGTTTTGGAGGCTGTTTGGCAACTTAATTGTTTGGTGCTGCTTGGTGGCCAGGTGGTTAGCAAGCCTGTATCACAATTCGAGTGGTTCGTTGGAACATGATCTGGATCTTTTGTTTTTTAGGGCGGGGGCGGGATCATGGAGAAACAGCAACATTGGGAACATATTTCATATTTTCTTTCGTTCATCCTCCAAACCTCTGGCGCTGATCCCTATTCGAAATTTTTGTCGCGATTTTGGCAACAATCATGAGCAAATTTGTTTCAAGAAGCTCATTTATTCCTTTTCAACTGATCAGTTGCTCCTCTTTACTCACTCCCCTGAACGTTTTTTGGTCCCCCTGCCGTCACCTGGCGGATTTCCGACCACCATTGGGCAGGGAGATGTAAAACGAACTGGAACCTCCACCGTGGCATTCGTCACATCAGTGTTGTCGCTTGAAGATCAAAATGATCAGAGCGACATGCACTGCCAAGAAATGTTCTTTCACATCAGTCGGCGGAACAGAGAGGAGAGGACTCCACCTTTCTGATATATTCTTCTTTTCGGGGGGCTGTGGGTTCTTCTCAGGCTTTGATATTGTTCTTCATTCAAACATCCCGACTTTTCTCTTGCTTTTTTTTTTTTTTTTTTTTTGTGTAATGCTGCAAACTGGCTCATCTTGCAAGTCAACTGCAAACCGTTGTCTCAGCCATTAATTTTTTTCACACCAGTCTACTGAATATATTAGTCGACCGATGAAGAATTAAGCTCTGAAATTGAAGACCTTGAAAAAGAAAACCCTCAACGGCAGAGGCAACAAAACAGAATTCCACAATTGGATCATACAAGGGCAAAGAGAGCGTAGCTCTGCATATCTTAAGTGCTTGTCGGTGGACGGGGGTGCAGGTGGGGGTGGGTGATAAAACGGATGCAGTCTGTCTAAGAAGCCTGGGGAGAATTCCCAGTAAGCCTTTTGGTGTGAGGTGTAAAAGAGAAGGGCTGGGAAAAAAAAACAGCAAGAGAAAGGGCGGCAAGATGCGCCAAGCAGGGAAGAAATGACAAAGGAACGTCAATATAATCTCAGCGAGCAAGTTCTAATCAGCTAATGCAGCGGCGAGAGTACATCCGCCTTCCTTGCGGCGACCCAAATTAAGTCGAGCCAACTTCCAGCAAGCCAGACGGCTGACATTTAAACCCCGGAAAAGAACGCCTTTGGGCCATCGGTGGTGCGTCGTCGATTGCAAATCACGACTGATGGCGAGTTAAGACCTCGCCGTTTAACAAAAAGACGAGGATGTCAGCCAGTTAGACACCCACACATTGCCTTCACTTGGTCTCTGGAACGAAAATCCACTTGTTCTGTGGACCTCGGACCACAGACGGGGGGGTTGCGTGATATATATCGTCGTATCGCCATCATCAAATAAAAAGCAGGACGAGTACAAATTCGAACCTGTAGGGTGTGAGGATGTTGAGAGGTGGCGGCTGCTCGCAGATCTGGTAGGTCTCCTGCATCGGTACGGGCAGCGAGTCGCGGTCAAACAGTTGTTGGTCCTGGATGGTGGAGCTCCGGAACGCCTTCCTCATGGTGATGTCCTGGAGTGACACTGAAGGAGAGACATTGCAAGCTATTGTTTGGTATCTGCTCACCTAGAAACACCAAGACAAGAGCACTTGTGGGGGTGTGTGCATGGGCAGTGGGGGGGGGGGGGTGATGGAATTTCTTAGGCTGTGTGTGTCAATAATACAGTGGTACCTCTACTTAGGAAAGTAATTGATTCTGGAAGAAATTTCTTAACGAGAACATTTTGTAAGTCGAGATGCGTTTTCCAAGTAAATGCCCTAATTCGTTCCAAGCCCCCCCCAAATACAGACATACATCTTTTTTAAAGCATAAAAAGGCATCAAAATATGCAACAAAACATGTTACAAATAGATTATTGCACAATAAGTGAGTGTTGTGCATAATGTAAAAAATAATGAATAAAGAATAAAAATGATGGTCATTTAACTTTTAACTGCGTCCTCATCGTTTGTTTGTTATTTTTATTTATTTTTTGCCTTCTTTAGTTCATGTTCTCTCTCAGAAGTGGTTTTTGCCTGGCGTTTTGTCCAGACCTGATCCAAGGACATTTGCGTTTGCTTTTGACAATCCTTCGAAAATGTCCAAGGCAAACATCAGTATAATGAGGGATCGCCCGACCGGGGAACACTTTTTCTGGGTGATTCGCATTTACGTAAAACTATCGAAATGCCTCACGGCCCCAGGGGCGAAGGACGAGGGCGCCGCATCGACACATATCTATCTATCTACACACAGAGACACATAGGCTAAGAGGTCCCTCTTAGCCGATGGGATGCCAGGAAGATGCTTAGGTAATAGCCAATGGCAGAGCAGCCCAAACTGTATTTTTTATTTTTCGTACCTTGAAATTTCTTTCGTAACAAGAGGCAATATTTTCCTGTTGAGGCCTTTTGTAACTTAAAAATTTCGTATGAAGACACGTTCGTAAGTAGAGATACCAGTGTAATGTCAGAAGCAACCCACAAGTGCCTTGTCAGCCTTCGCCATTACTTTCTCATACCAGAACGTGTTATTAGTCGGTTTGGGAGATTCTTATGAGTCTCTCGATAAGTTACAAAGTACGCTGCCTATGCTTTATCTTTGGGAATAAGAATCTACTACAGGAAGTGATATGGTCACTGTGTCAATGTTGCAAATTTAACGGCATTATTGGTAGCGTTTATAACCTCACTTATTTGATTGCTCTTATTTATTTTATCCTATGTTTGGATTCAGTTACAAATCTATATTTGGTCTTAACTCATTGAAAAAAAAAATATGGGCGGCTCTTTGGGATTTGTATTTGAGTACTACACACATTGTCATCACGCCCCCTTTAGGATATTCAGCTTAGTACTTGGCAGCTCATTTAAGTGAGACGAGGCCGCAGTGTGCATATAGGTTGCATGACAGTTCCATCGATTTGCCCGGAGTGGCCGCATTAACTCCCGATCTGTGGAGTTGAGTGGAGATGCCAAATTTTGGAGTGAAATCTAGACGCCTGAATTATTCAAATGACAAATGGACTGATCCCCTCGGCAAGGCGGAAAAAGCAATGTGGCGTACTGACCCCAAAAAACTCAAAATTGAAAAGCATTGTTGAAAGCGTTCAACCTTACACACCAAATAGAGTGTGTAGGGTGATTTAAAAACAGCAAAGGTGATGAGTTCGGCAGACTCGGCACATCCACGTGGGATGAGGGGCGGATGCGAAGTGGAGAGTTGCCGGGGGGGGGGGGGGTACTGCACTGAGACAGACCACAAAGCTATCACGAAAGGAGGTCATCCATTCTGTTGATGAAAAAGTAAATGGATCCGGAGCCTCAAAAGGCAAACACGAAAGATGGACTTTTTTTTTATTGCGGTTTCTATCTAAATCAGAGGTGTCAAACATACGGCCCGCGGGCCGGAAACGGACCCCAAGAGGTTCGATCAGGCCCGCAGGATAATTTAAAAGTGAAAAATGCATAAAAGACATGGAATGACTATTTTTAATATTTTTCAATATCAGTTACTTGTTACAGTTTTGTGTCTTTGTACAATCAGTGGCATCAGTTGCAATGCATATATGTGAATGATAAAAGTAAATTGCACATTTGTCTAAGGAAATCTAAAGTGCTTCATTAAATGTTTTGTAAAAGATATGTTAATTGAATTTCAACATTTTCCTCATGTTCTTGTGCTTCTTTAGACCAAAACAAAGGAAAGACATATTATTTGAGTTATTTATAGCAGAGTATGGTATAAATTTAATGGTCTGGCCCACTTGACATCTACCGAGGCTGTATGTGGCTTACAATGTGAAATGAGATTGACACCCCTGGTCCAAATGCTAAAAAGGAAAATGTTCCTGAACCATGTTGAAACCACTCCGACACTGGTAATCTGAATTTGAACGTAAACTGAAACGGTTTATCCATGTGAGCTAATTTACGAGTTGAGTTAGGTAGCTAGCTTGGTAGCTGCCATGTAATTGTCTTATTATCCACTTGTGTGTTGGCGGATGTCCAAACGGGATACTTTTTGCTCATCTGTGAAACATGCGCTTCTCGTTAGGAAACTTCCATCTGGTACACTGCGACTCATTTGCAAGTGGACTCTTTCCATCTTTCCAGCACCTCCACCGCAGCAGCCGTTCTCTGGAATTTAGATGCGACGACCAAGTAAGCAATCTCTCAGTATGCCGGTGCATCTCTTCCTCCAATGCAAATTACTGTCCTATTTTCCTTTCGCCTTCTGCCGTCCTTTGCTTCGGACTTCAAAACAACTTTTTATCCCCTCCGTTTCCAAGATCTTCTGTCTGATTTTGTGCGAAGCCCGGCAGGCTATGATATCCACACGGGGATTTTGTGTCTTGTAGGCTGAGCACTCACAACCAAATTTCCAGGTACTTGTTTGACGTTTTAATAGGGCCGGCCTGCCAGGAAAGCCTTTTGGAGCTGATCGGAGAGGGAAGATATGAAGACGGAAACTGAGAAATTTGGAACCACAGGGAGAGAAAAATGAGCTTAAAAAAAAGGCCCGTTTGGAAAAGTGATGACAGATACGCAATACCAGATACACTGTGGAAGGCGAGCAACACTGGAGGGGGTTTAAGCGACAAAATCATCGAAACTGCTCCTGAGAGATTTGTGCTAGCTTTGTGGCCTTCTATATTAGCCCGTAGCGATATAATAATAATAATAATAATAATAGATTTTATTTATAAGCGCCTTTCAAGACACCCAAGGACACTTTACAATAACAAAAAACACAAAATAATACGGGTTGAGCAGCGGCAGCCAAAACGCGCCAGCGTTCACTCAACCCAAAAGTCAGAAACAAGGGAGGGACAGGGGGAGAAAAAAAACCCCACGCTCGAACTACCCTCATAATGGTGCCATTAAGGGTGGAGGATGAGCGTGTGGTGGGGTGGGGGGGGGGGGGGTTTTAGAGGCCATTACATTGGTGGGCTAAAGCGTCAGTGTAAGAGAGCCTGACAGCACACAAATAGCATCCGCGCAAGATGGAGCAAAGGCAGGGATCAATCAGTCAGATGAAAGGGGATGACGACAAAAAGAGGAGGTGAAGAGCAAAGTGAGCGATGGACACCCTTGAACGGGATAAAGGCCAGGTCGACCGGGCGCCAGTTTCCATCCGATTATAAACGCACACATTTGCGGGATTAAAAGGGAGGTACGACCTTAACCGCGAAGCCACCCACGGCTCGCTCTGTCACTCCGGAGACTACATCCCGGTTGCTCGCGTCCTTCCGACCTTCAGCCGAACAGCTCGCTTGTGGGGCAATACTGAAGTTAAGTCAGCTTGAAACGTTTATGACAGCATTTATTAACTTGCGCACAAATTCTCTCAAATCGTTCTGGTGCTGCCATAATGACTGACACGTGAGACCATCCAGCTGTCTGGTCACCCATTGCATTATAATATTTTTTTTATGACTATGCCAATCTTTTTTTTTTAACTCAGCGGTGTGTTGAGAAGCAGGTGGCGCAGGCTGCTGATTTTTATTTATTTATTTGTCATAGCAATTCCAAAATGTGTCACAATGACAAATGATATTCCGCGTATTTGCATCGCAGTTAACTGGAAATGGAGCCAGTTCCATCTGTTAACGGTATTTGGGGCATCAATACGATTATTTGAGAAAGAATTGATCACTTTGTTATGATCTGATGGGCCGGTTTGGCTATTTAAAGTCCGCTGCATCCTATTCCACCCCCATCATTGCTATCTTCCCCCTGCAGTCCTGATTTATGATCCACACCCCCCCCCCCCCGCCCCCGTCCCCTCTCTCCTCCACTACACTCTTCCTGCAACACCACAGACCCCGTCACCATCACAAAGAGCGGCGAAAGCCTTCACGCTCCACCGCGGCATACATTCGCATGTGTTTCGACAATCGCTGAGGAAACGAGTCTTTTGTGGGAGACGTTTTCTCAGAGAGAATCAACAGATGTCACGTTGCGACAGAACCGCGCTCACGTTAAGCCTCTCTCAGCCTGCGTCAAGACATTTATCCGACCGAGAGCTTTGATACAAAACTCGGCTAAGCGGGGGGTTCACGCTTTCCTATTGAAACGTACTGTACATTTTCAGCATATGGTAAATGTATTTCAAATGTACAGAAGAGTGACACTGAGGGGGAAAAATGTAGATAAGCGGTGGCTTTATGGGGCCATTGTTTTTAAGTTGGAAGACTTTTTTTGGTGTATGAATGGCATTACCCCTGCTTACACACTATTTTCAATACGCAGATTGATTGTCACTATATATTAAAACACTTTTTCAAAGTGTTCCTTTGTGCCGTCTCTGGCTTGCACAGTTCGATAAAGAAAAGTAATGTATTTTTCATAATGGAAACTAGTCGAAGTCCACTAGCTTAACGCTAATATATCATTTGAAACGCGATAGACGGGCTAAAGCGGGGGTGTCAAACTCATTTTTTTCACGGGCCACATTTTATTATGACTGAAACCATATAACGAAATGAAGAATAACTTGGAAAAAAGTTACGATCATGAGGGGTTTGGCCACACGAAAATACTGACAATATCTCTTATTTGTTTTGTGTAGGAATTTAAATTTTTGGTCGACATTTTAGAAAGCATCACGGAAGTTGACATGTTTGATCTGCTTTCGCGGGCCACATAAAATGATGTGGCAGGCCAGATCGGGCCCCCGGGTCTTGAGTTGGACACCCGCGGGCTAAAGGAAATTAGCATGGATGTAATGGTAATTATAAAGCGTCGAACGACTGTAACACGCGCGGAGCAACAACGCATACAAACAGAGGACAGCAATACTCACAGGCATATACAGTACCGTATTCTCTCCAAAATATAGCAGGGGTTAACCGTACACGCCTTTGCGTCCCGTACTAGAGGTTCTTTCCCTTCATATGGACCGAAAGAGGGTGGCGGGTGGTGTAAGAGGAGAAGAAGAATTGATGTGCAGCCCAGGGCACCGCAGCAGGAAAAAAAAAGCAGTCGAGTGTGAAAGAATTTATCTGGGCCAGGTTGGAACGGCTTCCTCAGCAGGTTTAAGATAGTCCAGCCTGTTCCGCACACAACCTCCGTCATTTAACTCAGACTGGAATTTCTCCCTTCTTCTCCACTTTTTCTTTTTTCTTTCTCATTTTGGCGACTTTCTTCCATGTATGACACTTTTTTGAACGCAGAAAACGTTTTTTTTTTTTCCATTTAATGGTCGAAAAAAGTGTTTTTTTTCCCCTCCCTGTAGTACACTAAAAATGCAAATTGTGAAGTGCGAGTCCCGAGCTCTCCTAAAACCTGTTTGCGGCAGCCATTATTGCTCTTCAAATGTAGACAACAGTGCTCACATTCTTCCTCTTTGGGGTCCAGCTGCGTGACGCTGATGGAGAGGCGATCCACACGCTCCTGCAGAGAGTTGACCCGAAAGGAGAAGGAATGGGCCTCGTTGAACAGCTCCCCGAACAGGTCTTCTGCATATTTGCCTAAAAAAAAAAAAAAAAACTCAGGTCAGAGGGTGCGCGAAGGGGTTAAGCATGTGTGTGAGAACTTGGGTGCACTGACTGAGGCTGCTGAGCTGTCGGATGACGCTGGCCAAGGAGATGTTGGTCACACATTCCAACTCGTTCTTGATGTTCCTCGGCAGCGCCGTGTGGCACAGGTGCCTGGGCTCGATGGTGCGCTTCACCAGCGGCATCCTTCCGCCGTCACCTGGGAGGGAAAGTGGGACGCGGGGCAAAAAAAAAAATAAAAATAAAAAATCAGTAAACTGACTGCGAAAACTGTTCGCCGCCTTAAAAAAAAAACAAAAACAAAAAAAAAAACAAGACCGCTCTTTCATTTGCCGTCATCCCTCTTCGACATCTCCAGTCACTGCCAACTGAGACTTCTTGGCTTTCAGCAGCTTTTTCTATTCCAAATAATCGGCTATCCCAAATAATATTTTTCTATAGCAAAAAAACGGACAAAAAGATTTGCATGCATAACCTCTATGCGTTCCTCCACTGAGGATTTCCACACCATGCCAGTGACATGATGACACATGACAGGGCTTTTCCCACGAGCATAGTGCTGTCATTTTTCATGGCTCCCCCAAGAGAAAACGGCTCGCTCACACGCGTGTGTCCCAGTTCGGACTTCTAGTTGAAAGATTTAGATTAAGGTAGAGGGAGACTTGTCAGAGATGTTGGATTAAAAAAAAAAAAAAAACTAAACATAAACGCTGAGCAATGGCTGACCAGGCGGACATGTCTGGAAGGTCACGCCGCTATCTGAAATTATTGATCTTCCTCATGAGATCATTAGAACCCACTCAGAAGATAAAAGTTCACATTTAGCCCATGCAACTGTCACAACGTGTGATGTCAGCATGTCCCGTGAGACGCCAGTGCGCTTCATCAGACCTCCCCGCAACCCAGCGTTGAACGAATAACAATGCAAAATATACTCCCCCACTCCCTGATTGCGTCATCTTTGGTAATTGGCACTTTCATGCCAATCAGTAGAAGCAATCACAGTCTTATTCACCATTCGTCAGGCTGAAAAGCACACAAAGGTGTTGCTGATAATCCGAGTAAGCACCCCCCCCCCCCCCCCCCCCCAACAAAAGATTTCTGGTGTCGGCCACAATGGCTTCTCCATGACGACGGGTTCGGTAAAAGCACTCACGCTCTTTACTCAAGTAGAAGTATTGACACTTACTGTAAAAAATAAAAAAGCCTTAAAAATTGACAATGAAACACAGAAGACCACATTTCAGAGCTGAAATATTAGTCATTTTTTGCAGCAGATAAAGAATATATGCCTATGAGTATCGTTATATGCTGTGTGTTTGCGTCGCTAGTGCTTTTGTTCAAACACACTTGGAAGTTGTCAAAAGGTTTACAAATGTCGCAGCACTGACGCTAACTTCTTTGGCATTTTATTTTTGCGCGTTAGCATGAAGCTAACAGGGTTTCCTGAGACACTTATTGAAATTTGGTGAATTTAGTTTGACATGAACTTCAAGTGCCAAAGCGCGCGTAACCCAGAGGTTGGAAACAACACACGTATATTTTGATAAAATTAGGAGTAGAAAGTACAGATATGTTTTCAAATGCAGGCGTTAAAATTTAAACTGCAAACACTTTGGGCGACCAGAAAAATCGACTTTTGTACTCAAACAAAATATACTGGACTTCGTTACTTCCCTGCTAACTCCATAGCAGTGCTCTGTGACTCCTCGCCATGGTAACAGATCCAGCGGACATAGCTACCTTATCCCGAGAGAGGGGTGGGGGAAAGGGACTTGGAGGAATATCTGACATTCCTTGAAGGATGAAGGGATGGCGGGAGGGCTTGGGAGGTTGTGTGGGGTTGGGGGGGGGGGGGTCTCCTCTGATGCAGCTCATGGCATCGGGGGCAATATGTCAATCAAGTGACTTTAATGAATCCTAATGGAGCGTTTCTTCACAATAGACACCCGTGGAACCTCTCACGCTGGAGCAGGTCAAGTGGGTTCTATTTGGACAACAGCCTCCGTAGGCGAGCGCCATTGTGTTGCATAAGGAGATCACGCGCTTTTTCCTGTGCTTTTTATTTCGACGGTCGTAAAGAAGGCGGAAGGGGCACTCTCCATCCCCACTCGGCCATGTCCGCAGAACATGTCAAGTGTCTTTCGGGCCAATTAAAATGCGGCGTCAGCATTTTGCCGAAAGGGTGCTCCCTTTCGGCAGCGCAATGGCACCACGTATCGAACATCGCGGGTGAAGCGCATTAGCATTAGCATGAAATCGTCAACGTTACTGAAACGGTGCAGCTATTGTCAGGTCGGGCCAAGCAAAGCAGTGCAAACTGACAAATAGAGAATAACAAGTGTAACATTTCCTTCAGTTGTTATGCCACAGGTGTCAAAGTCAAGGCCCGGGGGCCAGATCCGGCCTGCCACATGATTTTATGTGGCCCGCGAAAGAAAATTATGCTTGTCAACTTGCATGATCCTTGCTTAAATCTGTACCTAAATGTCAAATTATCATGTGTAATAAATGACGTTGCGATTTTGCAATAATTTCGTTCCCCTGTTTACACTCACTTCAACAATAAAGGAACAATCAAAAAATAGCTGTTTTTAAGACACGTCATAAGGAAGCAGTGACAGCTCCGATGAAGCCTAAAGTGACGGCCGAAACTGTCAGCCAGGTAAGAGTTGAAGAGAAACATCACCAAAAAAAAGTCCATTGGTTGGAAAAACTAAAAACCTAATCTAACAAATAGTTGACTTGAGTGATTCCAGAACTAGTAATCCATCAATTGGTTGTTAACAAGTTATGCGAAGAGATGATTCAACACTTGTTTGGTTTCACTGTCGTAACGGCCCGCCGAGGGAAAAAAGTAATTCCAAAGTGGCCCGCGACAAAATTGAGTTTGACACCCCTGGGTTATGGGGTGGAATGTTTATTTAAATGTTCACGTCAATCCAAAATGGGTGATTTTTCCGGGTATTTTTCCGCATGAGACCTTTTTTTGTGTGTCAACTGGTGGCTGATATGCATAACAAAATTCATGATGTTTAGTCAAATTGGCTTTTGGGGCTGAATATGGGAGGGGGGTGGGGGTGGGGATCGAATCACAAAGATCAACTGTCTGTGATAGCGTCCATTCAAAGTCGCATCAATGATGAACTTTGTACTGCGACAGAGTCGACACACAAAGTCCTCCTGAGTATTTTCTTACAAATTGATTGGAGTTGAGTAGGCATTTATTAAGCTCAATTCATCCGGGCGATACAAAGACAGACACACAGTCGCACACACTCACAACAAAATATTCATGGCTGTCTAACCTCAATGAGCGGAGTGTCTGATGAACAAACAGAATCAAAGAAGTTGATCTGCTGAGCGCACAGAAAAAAAAAAAAGCCGTCGCTATGAATAATGAACGCTTCGCTTTCAATAATAGATGTATGTATGCTCGCACTGTGCTTGTTTGGCCTGTGAGGGAAATTTCATTATCGCGGCTCCCTCGCCGCGCGCGCAGATGCGAATGGGAGCCGTCATCTGCCGCGGCTGCAATTACCGTCGCAGACAATAAAAGGACAGATGCAAAATAATGAGAGGCGACTGGGATTTGTAAGATGGGCATCAACTCTGTTATTAGAGTCAAAACACGGTCGATGCGAATTGACGTTGCGTGTGTTATTTTGTGTTGTATTATTTTGTCGTTTTATGTCAACTGTTCTGTTGATGGCGGCGCGGGCACCCGCAGCGGCTCCTCTCTCTCCTGTGGTTGAGAGGAAAGAAATTTCATCTGTGCTGTATGTTGCACGTAAAGCACATTTGACAATAAAGTTGACTTGAATTTGAACTTGAAAAATCGAAATCAGACCAGAATGGGCATATTACATTTTTTTTAAACATTTACAAACAAAAACTAACGACAACTGCAGCAAAAATGTCCCAAATTTTGCGTGCTCCCACACAATTCTGGATCATCTCACCCGGTCAGTCAGGCCTTTAGTTGCTGTTTCCCTTCCAGTCATTGTCGCCTCCCCTGAGCGGGTCTTTGAGGATATCTCAGTCACTGTATGCTTGTCGGTCACAATCCAACGATGCACACTTCGGGGGGGGGGGAATTAAAAAAAAAATCGGCATGCTCATAATCCACACGCAGCTTCCTCCTCGTGTTTCCCACGCAGCAGAGCCCTTCAGCCTCTCCGTATTGTTAGTAGCCAAGCTGGGATGTTGGGATCTTTCCAATAGCTTAGTTTAGCGCCATTGCTCTGCGTTTATGTTCAAAAGCACCATCAAGCCTCCTGCAGAGGAGTAAGTAGTAAGATAAACAGTGGCGCTAATTCTGGCATATGCATGAGCGTCCATGCAAACGCCACACAGGAAGGGTCTCTTACCCACTAGGTTACTCTGCTCGCATTATCCACTGGTTAGCCGTTTGACGACAGCAGTTTTAACACAGGAAGTCATTGTTAGGACTCCACCAGTCCCTCTTTACCCCTGAGGCTTAAAGCACGACGCTCGTTTTCATTTATTACACTGCAGTGAAATGAGCACCTCCACTCTTGCCTGCAGAGTGGAGGACTGCCGGAGACTGGATGTTACCCCGCCACCCCCCACCGCCTCCACCCAGACAGTTCTGGAGGATTTAGCTCGTAAGAGCTGATTAAGAAGTTATTGCAAGAATTGACGTGGGATTCTAGTTGAACTGCTCGCGGAGTACGGAGGTTCTTTTTTGTCAGTAGTCACAGGTAGCTGTGGGGGCGGGGGGAGCACATCTTGTTAGATGCAGCTTGTCTGCATTGAATTTGAGTTGGCTTCTTCTCCCTGTTTGCATCTGTGTCACTGGGGATGCGTTATTTATGCAGCCTGCAACATGAAGCTCTCCGCTTACCTGTCATGGCATTAAGCAAATACAAATTACAGCTTCCAAGGTATGGTGGTTCATCATTCACCCAAATGTCAAATCTAGTGTTTCAAAGCATCTTTCTCGATTGAAATGCCATTAATCGGTTGCAGCCTCCTCGAAAACCTCAACATTTTTTAAAGAATATATTTTTTAAGATGGAAAATAATATAAAGTTGTACATTGGAACCTCCGTTTAAAAACAACTCCGTTTACAAACACTTTGTTTGTGAAGAGTTATTCAAAAAGAAACATGACCCCTGCTTACACACTATTTTCTGTTTCCGAACAGTTTTGCTATGACCACGGAAGGACGGATTAATTTAATTTCCATTTGTTTCAATAGGAAATATTACCTTGGTTTGTGAACACGAACGAAAAAGACATTCACATCTAATGTAACTCGTTGAGTTCAGGCCTTTTCAAAAATTATACATAATCGGCTAAAGTATTACCGATCAAACACAGAGATGTTCTTACTTTCTCATAAATAATAAATGCTATTAAATGTCAGAGTCATGCAGAATGGCATCTTTGCGCCATTTGTCCAGTACATGGAACTCTGACTGCATTTAACTCATTCACTCCCAAAGACGTTTTTAAACGTCTTTTCAGACTTGGTCTAGAATTAGCTGGTACTGAATGAGTTAAATAAAGGCCTGCTTACTTCTAAACGCTTCTTCCCATCTGCGGTTGAGTCAACGTCAATTTAAGCTGGACACGTTATTGATCCAGTAACAAGATAAACGTCACAATGTAAAAGCACCGATGCAGATTGCCAACCCCACGTTTCACCCACAATCCACGCCCCCGTTTGGCATTTGAATGTTTTTCGCTCCGAGCTCACAGCGTTGCAACGCGCGCGGTGTCCTCAAAACGACACGCGTGTTAGTGGCAAGTGGCCATGTCAAAAAGAATGACATTTTCCGCGGGAACGGCTAGCTTGGCTCACGGAATGGCTTCCCTCTCCGACCTTTAAGGCAGTGAATCACATTCACACATCTTGGCCATCTTCCAGTTCACTGCGATGGGCCAAGAAGGACAACACATGCACGCACGCACATACGTGTGTACCAAAGACACAAGACCTTCAGAAAAGTCAAAGTGCTAGATGCATCAATGCGAGTGCACACATATGTTTTTGCCAGTCTTATATAACAGAGGCTTCGTGCACACAGACACACACCAAGCTGTAGGCATGCGTCTATAAATGAAAGCGGTTACGTAAGAGCCGCTAGTGTCCTCTCCCCCATTTCTTCCCCATTCAAGTGTGCGTAGTGGGTTATTTTATTTTTGTCATATATTGTTCGTTTCGTGTTCACGGGCAAGTGATCCATCTTGTGATGCCAGACGCCGCCCACATGAAAGGACGAAAATTCGATTTCCTCGCAGTTTAGTGTCTTCATCTATTCCGTATATATTTGGTGGCAATTGAACTAAATCTCAAGCATAAAAAGCATAAAATATTTTTTTTGGGGGGGGGGCGTGAAGTGGCCACCTCAAATCAGGAGGGCAATTTTTCTTGAGAATTTTTTGTGGGTTGCCACACCTAACGAAATCCACGTTGCTCACTAACACTGGCTTTGCGGTTGAATTTTAAACCCCCCAAGAAATGACTGAACTGGCCTTTGCAAAGCACTTTGGTAGACTTTCTAGGAATATGTTTTGAGGCATGGCTCTTTGAGACGTTTCTGTCGGTTGAGTCATGAGCAGCACGCTGACCAAATTACATCCAGTTAAATTAAACTGGCATCAGGGGCTGAAGTTTTGACCAAAAAGAAAAGGCCAAAATGATGCCAAAAATGGGCTTTTCAAACCAAAATGGTTGACCCTCTGTGTGCTTTCAAGCATGGTTGTTTAGACTTTTTGGTGGGTCTCATCCTGTGAGCTATTTCTACCAAATTTCATGCAGCTAAATTAAATTGGCTTTGGGTGCTGAATTTTTGACAGAAAAAAAAATGACCCTAAAATGTCTTTTTTTTTTTTTTTTAATTAAACAAAATGGTTGACTTGCTGTGGGTTTTTAACCATGACTGTTTAAGAGTTTTGGAAAGACAAATGTCATGCCCCTAAATTAAACTGGCTGAGGGGCGAACTTTTCCATGAAGAAAAAGAGTTCAAGTGACACTGAAACTGGCGTTTCAAAGCAAAATGACCCACTTGCTGATGTTCTTCGGCCACGGCCTCTTCAGAATTGTTTGTGGGTGTACTCATGAGCAAAATACCGACAAAATGTCACGTCACTCATTGAAACAAGATTTGTTCCCAGCCCGATTGAAACCATGACTCCCTTTTTTTTGCCCTGTGTACCGCAGTAGTCGTCTGTCCTGGTGCAATGACAGCATTTAGCTCTGAGCTCACACACCGAATTGATTCCCCAAAGTGACGGTAGAACAAAGGCCACGTCCAACTGATGATTTCACTCATCACCACAGACAAAAAACAATGTTCCCGTTGGAAGTCATAAAAAAAATAAAAATAAATCGAGTCTCGTCACTCGTCAGCCCAGAAGGTTTTCTGCTCGAGGGGACTCGCCACATCAATCCAAAGTTGAATCCTTGCTGTTATTATCGGAGGCGCATCTTAATTCAAAGCAACAGCTGCAAACCGATGGGAAAAAAATGTAATGGGGAAGCTTGCGCTTATTTGATGCAGAAATGCTGCTTCAGCGCCATCTTTATTTGCCTTTTGTGCAAAACTGAGTAGAGCAGGAGTTGAACACAACAATGTTGCATCAGATAATTTAGATGCGTTACAACATGACAAAAAGTCCAGTTTGTACTGTTTTGCCAAGTTTAGGGGCAGGGATGTGCGTTCAAGGTAGGCAAGTGAGGCAGTGCCTCCCCTTGTTGTCCCTTCTCCTAACATATGAAGAGTACAAAAAAATAAAGCAAGATAAAGACTAAATAAGTTATGATTGCTTTCAATTATGTTCCATTTTCACCAGACATGAACCTTACCGCATGACACTGGATCGCCGTCTCACGTTTTGCTTATTCAAATCTAGTCAAATAAACTCTGAGCGCATCTGGCATCATTCAAAGTCAGGTTTTTAAGAGTTGTTGACCGAAAAGTGAATATCTCCTGTCATCAAATTGCTATGCTAATACAAACCAAGGCCTATCCCCAAAACTCACCTGTTAGTGCTCGTAACAATTGCCGTTCCGGAAATTACCGGATCTCGTTCCAAACAAAGCTACAGCGGAGCGAGGCAGCCCTCGGACGTGACATACAATCCAAACACTAAGCACCATAGGAGTGGCCTGGATGGTTTTTCATTTCGCACTTCATTCTAGCTCTCATCCCGAGAGAATAATCCAGGTCACTCACCAGATACTATGTTGCTTCATTCTGTGTTGCCAGAATGTTTGACGTCGGACGTGTTCGCATTCTCGTCAGTGCGTATTAGTGACAACGCTTAAATGATTGTAACAAATGTATCGTTCTTTACAGCCATGTGGCAAGGAAAGACTTTTAGGAAAGTACCCTAAGAAGTGTTAGATCGCCTACTTGGGCCGCAACGACACTGACATTCGGAGGAAAGTAGACAAAGAAAAACAAAAAGTGGGCCGACGGGTGAGTCATAGGTGCCTTGCACTGGTCTCATTTTATCGTAATGGTTAAATGTCAAACTCGTTAGGTGCAGTTATTTACGAGGAAGTGGTACGAACAGCAGATTGGCTGGTGAGTAGTCCAAGGTGTGCCCCGTTGTTCGCCCAAATATGGATGGCTGTTCAGTTTACCTGCAATCCTAAAGAGGACAACCAATCTAGAAAATGGATTGAGGGATGGCTGGAAAAACTGCAGTTAGCTGAGGACCAGTCCAGGGTGTACACCGCCTCTCGCTCTAAAGTCAGCCGCGATAGGCTCAAGCACTACTCTAGTGAGGACAAAAATTGTTTTCGCTTCTTCTTTGGTTAACCAGGTGAGGCAATTGAGATTTTTATTCACAATGCCGAGAGAATTGTTTGTACGTTTTACAAGAACGCAACCAAGTTGACAAGAATCAATGGATTGAATTTGTAACACGATGGGAGAATCTATCTGACTGCTCTGAACTCCTCTTTCAGTGCCAGTCAGCAAATCCTGCCCAGCCCCCCCCCCCCCTAAAAAAATGCTGTTGTCATGCGAAGAAATGGCCAAAGCAGCACATTTGGACTTTGCTTTAAGTGTCACGGGCCACTAAATTCTCATCCATGAGCAAGTCCGGACAACAGGGAAGCACAGGGGAGTGAGTTGCAGAGAACCACAAGGGACGCAAGGCCGAGCCGTTCAAATCGAGCCCGGTGTCCGACTGTCGGGGCCAGCGGAGAACGGGCACAGAAGCCGCATTATTGTGGAGCCGTGGGCCCTTGCCAAGAGGACGAACAATAGTTCCTGTGTGAGTGTGTGGCAGCTCCCCGGCGCATCCCAAAAGCTGAGAGATAGGAGGTGGGACTGTCTAAATGGCACGTGAAGGGCCGCTCCGCATTACAACTTTGCCCCCCCGCCCCCCCACCCCCTCGCCAACCCACTTTGTTTGCCACGACATTATTTTGTATCCATCCACTTCTCTCTCCACCTCCGGCAAGAAATGAGAAAAGAACCTTTCTTTTTAGGATCAGAGGTATGTCAACAAAGATGAGAGGTCGGACGGCCTCAGCAGGAGGCGGGCCAACGCTCCTCGATCACATGGCCTGGAGGGCAAAAAAAACGCACAGGCGAGGAAAAAAAAAAGCAGCATGAGAATTGCAAACTGAGCCTGCTGTTGTCCCCAACTTTTTTTTTTAAAGCAATATTTTGAGAGAGCGGCCCAGTGGTTAGCACGTCGACCTCACGGTGCAGAGGTCGTGGGTTCGATTCCGGCGCCGGCCTTCCTGTGTGGAGTTTGTATGTTCTCCCCGTGCCTGTGTGGATTTTCTCCGGGTACTCCGGTTTCCTCCCACATTCCAAAAACATGCATGGCAGGCTGATTGAACACTCGAAATTGCCCCCCAAGTGTGAGTGTGAGCGTGGATAGTTGTTCGTCTCTATGTGCCCTGCGATTGGCTGGCAACCGGTTCAGGGTGTCCCCCACCTACTGCCCGAAGACGGCTGGGATAGGCTCCAGCACCCCCCGGTTCGGAAAATGGATGGATGGAATAGAAACAAATAAAAATAATTTTCACTTTGACCTCTCCTGGGGCACGGGGAGATGTCACCCAGCGGTTGGACGCCTCCGACTTTTCTGCCATTTTCACATAGATGCAGTATCCTTAGATCTGTCGCTACTCTTCAACAATTCTTTCATTTTTCCAACATTTATCCCTTTCAAAACGAACATTTGATTCCTACCGTCCGTGCCATGACTTTCGTACCATAGGAAGCAAACAACATGGCTGAGAAGTCATCGTTTATCATACTATCCACATTCACAGAATAAAAATGCACACATATCCGGAGCCTTCTCAGATATGATTTGAATGAACCGTCGATCGCAAAGCAACGTCAGCCGTCGGTGGCAAATAAAATGGCATCATCGAGTAAATTCAATCCGTTTTTGAAGTCGACTCGATCCTGCTCGTATTATGACGCCGTTGAGCAAGGCGTGCGTTTGATTTCATGAAACCTTAACTGTTGTTCAGCGTCTCGGTGCAGCCCAGTAGCAAATGGCCCCACGGTTGGGGGACTGCTGCTATCGTTTGTTGTGAAAACCAGTCCGAGAGCTGAGTCATGTGACCGCCCTTGGATGCCACCGTCCCATGGCGTGAACGTGAACAGCTGCAAAGGAAGGCCCGCAGTCTATTTTGCGCGGTAGCTGCTTTCATCATGCCACTTTCCCAGAGCACATAGAACGGTGTCGTCACACTCAAAGTACGACTTTCTGCACACTATCGTTCTAAAGTCTTCGCTTGCCCCTTTCGCGCTGTGAAAATGTCACAGTCGGAACCGCCGTGGTGCCGTCACACTACATCAGCCGTCAAATTTAGCAAGAACCAGCGGTGAGCGGTCGGAGGCACTGAAAGACATTTACAACCTAAATTCTAATAATGGTTCCGTGAAATTATTATTATTTTTTTCTTTCCCCCAGTAGTCTGTTCCCTTCATTTTGCCACTTCGGTCTTGGCTGCAGTTTCCAGTTAAAACAAGCGGATGTTAAGATTATTATTTTTTTTGTCAAATTGTATTTCGGCCTCACTGTGTTGCCATGTTAATTTATTCTGCGCAGGGCCGCACTTTAAAAGGATGGGGTGGGGGGCGGGACAATAAGACTGAGATGAACTTTAACGTATATCTTTAAGGCGCATGGCCAAGTGAGTATAAGACAGCAGCTCCTTGCAAGTGTTTTCATTTGTTCGGTACGTGGCAATCTGTTCATTCGATCTCCTCTGGGATGGCGAATGGACATCGGCCCGGCTCCAGTATGCGGCGATATTGTTGACTCAATAAAATACCACGGCCAAATGTTGCAATCGTGCTAACCGTCCAGCGTAATTCAAAAAGCGTGGAAAGTGTCAAAGGGAGACAGTAACGACGCTGTTGTAAACAGGCTGCACGCGACTAGCGTCGATACTCTGCGCCAATGAATGTCATGGCTGAAAACGCAACAGCCCAACGAATGTCAAATGACCCCCCCCCCCCCCCCCAAAAGGTGCAACGTATAAATCACAGAGAAAATCATTGTAGCAGGCTGCCTCTATCATTTCTTCTTCTCATCTCTTTCCGTTATTGCAATTTTACAGGAGCTCCGCGTGAAAGTTTTTTACCTTCTCTTTTCTGAAACCAGTACGAGAACGTTGGGCTCAATCCAGGTCAATTCGTGAATTTCATGTAAGAATATTTTCTTCCGAGAAAATGTCGGACATAAAATGAACATGATAACAGCGAGACTGATAACTCGGTAGTTTTAAAAGCTTGATCCAATATGCTGCGTCAAATCCTCGACCTAATAGGTGGGGTTTAAATAACCCAGCATTGGGTTAGCTGGTCCATCCAATTTGGGTTAATTTTGATCCAGTGCGCAAAGAACCCACACAACCATGTGGACATCATTCCCAGTTCCCTCAGGAAGGCCAGAGCTGAGATTCGAACTCAGATCCGCAGAACAATGAGGCAGAAGTGGTAACCATGACTTGTACGTTGCTCTGCATGAAATGTTCATAACTGTTACTTTGAGCTGCCTTTTATTTTATTTTATTTTTTTACCTTTTCATGGTCGATTGAAATGTACCTACACCCTGAAGGCATGCCCCTACTTTGTGTACTTTTTACCCCCAATGAATGTAATCCCATCCTCATCTTTTAAGCACATTTCCACATTAAATGACTCTGTTTACAGTGCCCAGCTAGCGCCCCGTAGTACAAAGAAGGTTTCAGATTTCACCAAGCATGATCTTTTTTTTTTCTTCTTCTTCTTCTTTTCTTTTTCCACAGTGCGACAAGGAGCCTCCCCATCCCCCATTATACGGCAACTGCAGGCTGGCTGGCTGATAGACCCCATCCATCCTCTCCAGTGGGCAAATTAAATCACGTCGCTTTGAAGCGCGGGCGTTTGCTTAAGCAGGGAGCCCCTAAATCCTGACAGGCACATGTTATATTATGTCAGCTTCGTGCTCTTCACGGTAAATATTTGCTCTGCCACTAATGTGATGTTGCGCAGGGCCAACATGTCAAGAGGCTGCTGCCCAGATGTGGGGCAGGCTGCAGTGAAATGAGTTGACATCAGCACGAAATTTAACTTGCAATCGTTATTGTGTGTTTGTTTGGTTTTTTTCTCCCCCCCCCCCCCATCACTTTGAAACCGGTTGAATGCACCTATGTAGTAAAGTCAGGACTAAAGTTACGACGTCTCCTTCAGGCTGGAAGCCGAAGAAACATCTTTAAATGTGACACGCGAGTGTAAAGAAACACCAGACATGCACGCACTTTGAACAAATACCTGTTTAGTTCGATTAAATCCCTCTTCTTCCTTTTCCCCCTTTTTTTATGAATCCCGATCCATCCTCATTTGTAGGTCGAGCATGCCGCCGTGTGCAAGCATTTAAATCCCCGGTTTGTGTCCATGACTGTCCCTCGTATCAAATGTGCTCCTCAGAGCAAGAAGAGGCGGAGGAGGAGGAGCCGGCCACTTTTCTTCCAAAGTGAAATCCTGTAGCGTAAAGATGAGTAAAATAGGCACCAAGGAGAGTCTGTTAACCTATCATCAACATGTCTAATATCTACATGTTACATTCCAATGTTGTAAATGCGCTTGACGTTATTCGACGCTCGATAACAGGGTACAAATGGCATTTATTTCCCAGGGAACGTCCCCGTAAAAACTGATGACAATGGTACGGACCACGCTATTGTTAGGGCGCCAAAGCGTCCTATGCGACCGCTCCAGTATGGGAGTTGTATCAACCTGCGCAAATATATACACTCGTCATTCTTCTTTTAAAAGTCGAGAATTAAATGTTACAAAATGGGGGGGGGGGGGGGTTATTTTAATATAAATGAGTTTTAATTAATCGCTGCAAACAATAGACGAAATGTATTCATATATGCATATGTATCATATATTATTTTGTATTAATCAACAAAAATATGATACAATGTAATATACAGAAGCCACTTTAAAACAATAAATATTTTATCCAAAAAATGAAGATTGTCACCGTAAATTTTTATTTTGTTGTCTTTTGTCATAGGACAAAAAAAAAGATTGATTGCCCTATATCGTTTTGTATGTATTCGTTAAAATTTTATAATTTTATTTTTCGTAAATAAATTAATTACAAATCCAAATGTTTTATACAAAGTCTTACATAGTAATAACAACGACAAAAAATAAAGAAATAGAATATGACTAAAGCGGAACAAGAAACGGAAGTGACGATTCCCGCGCTTCCGATGAAAGCACAACATCCAAGATGTCTGCCGCCGTATCATCCCTCGTTTCGTACGGCAGCGATTCCGATTCGGAAAATGAGTCAAAATCCGGTACCAGTCCCAAAAGGTTGGACACGACCGACCCGGACGCAACAGCACACCTTAAGCCTCTACAGACTGGTCCGATAATGGCCTTAGCGGTTCTTAATTCCGCTCCCGAAGTTGCTGTCAAGGTAAGCTATCGAAGCTACTTAGCGTTAGCTAATTGTACTCAAGAAAATAGCGGACTATTTGCTGCAGTAATTTCAGTCATTTGTGTCAACACACTCTACCTTTTATTTCCATTGAAGACTTTTTTTACATCAGGGAGCCGCAGACATGACATCTGAAAAAAGAAAAACGCTTACTAATTAGTGCGCACTAACTACTAATTTTTACGCATGAACGACTAATTTGTGCACATAAACTATGTACTAATTTTTGCAAAGAATAAACAAAACCACTGAAGAAAAAAATCAACTAAACATATTTTCCTTTTGGAAAAATAAGCATTTTCTTAAAAAACAACATCTAAACGTAGTATTTAAATTATCGTTTCAAATGAGTCCCTTGTGAAATATTTGCTGTTATTTCAGCAAAATTTTCTTTGCCAAAGTTTTCAACACATGTGACATTTCACTGCTTTTGCAACATTTGAATGGCGACCGTCTTTGGCAATGTTCCGCGCCATTGACTTTGTGATCACCTTCCAGTGGACACCTTTCTTGTCATACGCAAAACAAAATGAAAATGTTTCCTCTCATGTTGTGTTCCTTAAAATCACTCGTCACGGTTTTGAAAAATAGTTGCTAGACTGTTCAAGAAAGTCACCAAATAAAGCAACCCATTCCCCAATTAGGCAATACTGACTTTACTTTTGGAAATTCCTTCCTCTCTGTTTGCAGCCAACATCAAAAGCTGCTTGAAAAAAATATTTTAAAATTGCAGAACACGTTGACAACTTTTTTTTTTAACTGATTCTGTGCCTCCTTGTTATAGGAGTCTGTAGAGACTGGCGTACATCTTGATCCTTCCGTGAAAGAAGTCACCTATAACCCGAGTTATGAAACCATGTTTGCGCCAGAGGTAAGTAGTTATACAGACAGCTGATGGTCATATTGATGTTCTATGGTGCACTCTACTGGATATGTGCACCATGTCATCATTTATCAGTATGCCATAAAACCTTATGTCCCGTCTGATAAATGACCCAGAAGGATCGAACTTTCCCCAAATTCACCATTCATGTGTTCTCCCCTCCTAGTTTGGACCGGAAAATCCGTTCAAAACCCAACAGATGGCCGCCCCGAGGAACATGTTATCCGGCTACGCCGAACCCGCTCATGTCAACGACTTCATGTTCGAACAGCAAAGGAGGACGTTTTCGTCGCTTGGTAGGCTTTCTGTCATGGGCCTGTTTTGTGAATATTTTGGCACCGTTTGTTGTTTTTTTAACATTCATCCCACTTCTCAAAAGGCTATGCATTAGATCCATCTGTGGACACAAACCAAGTAACCGGCACTAGTTACATCGGCGCGGTGGACGAGGCTGAGAAAAATCAAGGTAGGCCGGTGGTACCTTGACTTGCAAGTTTCCCAGCTTCTGCGGTTTTCAAGTTACGAGCTGTTTCTGTATTTTTCCACATTTCTTTTTCATCCCCTAGGGTTGACCGTGTTCGAGAGCGCTTACAAGAAGCCAGACAAAAGGAAAAAGGTCAAAGGCGGTGATGCGGGCGATATCGACAACTACTTGGGACCGTGGGCAAAATACGTCGATGAGAAATCTGTGGCCAAACCCACTGAGGTAATGCACTTGTTCTTTTTTTAAATTTATTTATTTGTGGAATGAAGTACGACATTGTGATTATAAATCAGATCTGATCATTGTCACGTTACAGGAGGAGAAGAAAGAGCTGGATGAGATCACCGCCAAAAGGCAAAAACGCGGGAGGAAGGAAGACGAAGCTCCGGCAGAAGAGAAGACCATTCTTCATGGTGCGTTTTATTTTTTGGGGGATATTGTGACAAACACTTTATGGTTGAATTGCAATTATATTTGATTAAAAAAAAAAAAAAATATATATATATATATATATATATAATTTGCTGATCTCACATAACCATTTTATTTATTTTTGTTCTTCTTTCCATCAGTCAAAGACATGTTCGACTACCAGGGCAGGTCCTACCTGCACATCCCACAGGACGTGGGAGTCAACCTGCGTTCGACCGAGGCACCAGACAAGTGTTACCTGCCCAAAAAGCAAATTCACGTTTGGTCTGGGCACACAAAGGTTAGTCGAGGAACCGATCGGTACGACATGCAAACGAAGCTTCGGTGGCCTGCGAACATTGTAGAACGCATCAAATACCGCTTGACTCATTTGGGACTTCACCGGTTGCTCCATCGACGCGTGTAAGTTTTTTTCGTCATGTTTTGCAGGGGGTCAGCGCCATTCGATTGTTTCCACTTTCAGGTCATCTGCTGCTTTCCAGCTCCATGGATTGTAAGATTAAGGTAATAAGCAGCACTCAATGTAAGGACAGGAGTACTAAGACAAATCACTGTTTGTTCATTTTCCCCCCCGTCTCTCCACAGTTGTGGGAGGTGTACAATGAGAGGAGGTGTATACGTACTTTTATTGGTAAGTAGACAACCGTTACTGCCAATGGGTACGGGTCACTTCGAACGGCCTTCTTGAGATATGTCAGGGCGATGTCAGTTTTTCTGCACACTTCTGCTTGTCAGCTCTCCGCACAGAACAACATACATTATTCAGTAGCCGCTGGATGGCGAGACTTGTGGCCTCTAGAGGACACGGAGAGGAATCATTTTTATTATATGTATGTTTTTGTTTTTGTCTTATGTTATCGCACTATGAGATGCAACTAACATTCTTCGCATATTGAAGGTTAGCTGAATGTACTGCATATTCCCACTATTTGCTTGTGTAGATCACGCCGTTTATGGAGTGAATTGGTGAATGCCATGTTTAAAAAAAAATGGCGAGGCTCAAGTCACCGTTGCTCTTGGTGCAGTTCAGCGTTCGAAATGAGTAAAAATATGTTGCCATCGGAAGAAACAACGTGTGTTTCATTATTTTTCAGGCCCGCTCTCTGTAGTTTTTATGTCATCATGTGGCGTTCTGTAGCAGCGGTGTTGTCTTTGAGCGAGGAAAAGGCTCATTTAAAGATGAAATCCCGCTTTTTACATCCTGCAGTTCCCGCTTGAGTTTTAGTCTCAAACCTCCCTCATTAGCCCAGATTTTACATGCCTCCTAGAAATGTGATATCAAAGGCAGGCGATTGGGGAGAAGCAGTAATGAGATGAGAGGGGAGGGCCGGTGTCCTCAAAGTGACTCCCCCCCCCCCCCCCCACCCACCGTTTGGTTTTTGTATTCATTTGGATTTTTTTTCTAGGCCACAGCAAAGCAGTTCGAGACATTTGCTTCAACAACACCGGCAAGCAGTTCCTCAGCGCCGCCTACGACCGTTACATCAAACTCTGGGACTCTGAGACCGGTATGCGAGGAAAACTCTTCGACTTACGTACAGCGAACCTTTGTGGTCAAAGGGCCCGAAAAGTTGCAACATTTTTGCACTTAATGTTTTTTTTTAATGGCAGATCCATTCACTTTTTAATTTTTTTTTCCAATGGGGAGATATACTTTTTTTTTTTTGAAGCCTGATTCTGATCTGGGTTATCAGAAGTCAAGGACAGGCTGACAACTGATATTTGGAGCCGATAGTCACCTTAACCAAAAGGGAAAATATTGGAATCAATAGTGTAAAAAGAATGTAAATAACAATAACAACTGTTCAGATTTCCCAGATTTTATTATTTTTTTTACCTTAGTAGACATCTTAAAATTCTAACTAAAAGTCAAGGGACCTCCCAGCATCTTCAGCATGTCTTAAAATGTTAAATGAAAACTTCAACAATTACATAGATTCCTATTATTTTCTCACTAAATTAGTTTTTTTCCCAAAATTTCAAAATATCCGAAATTTTGGATGAATGAATTTTCACTTATTTTGGTTTTAACTGTTTTTTTTGTCATCGCTGTACTGTATATACTGCCCCTGGTGGCCAAGTTGTGCACACCAGAAGGTGTTGTAATGAATTAAGCAAACTGTTTCATTGTTTACTTTTTACATGACATTTGAGTTTATGCTGGTTTTTTTGTTATTGTTTTTTTTTTAAATCAGAATTTCCTCTCCAGCAGAGGGCAGAACAGTTAACCGCCCTCGTTGGCGCAAGCAGGACCACACCATCACAGCACTTCATCACACCATCACAGCACTTCATCCCAATTGCAGGCTGTTAAGTCTAATAGAACCTCTCTCCTCCACAGGCAAGTGCATCTCCCGATTCACCAACCGGAAGGTGCCGTATTGCGTCAAGTTCAATCCCGACGAAGAAAAACAGAATCTTTTAGTGGCCGGCATGTCAGATAAGAAGATCGTCCAGGTAATTGCTGCCTACCTCCCCCGCCTCCCTCTCATCGACTCACGTCTCCCGAGCGCATGGCGACGCTTCTCCTTGTGACCTTGTGCCCAGAGCAGCGTGAAACACACTCCTGTCCTCATCCTGCGGTGCAGCTATGTCTTTAATCATGTGTGCCTCGCATGACAGCGAGTGAGCGCAAGTGACATCGCTTTCAGTGTAGTGTCGCACACAACCGACTGGGAGAAAAAGGCGTAAATCCAAAAGTACATAGGACATAACTGTTCGGAAGAAGATTTACAGTTGCAGCATGTTATGAGAGAATGGCGTTTCATTTTGAGTTGTTGAGCTGTATTTTTTTAATTTTTGGAATGACTAAATTGAACACGGATGTGCTCTCATTTTACTGAATGAGCAGATTTGAGACAAGAAATCCAATCGAGCCACGTTAGCCGCACATTGCCTCAGGCAAGAGAAATGCATGCTCAATTGGATTCAGGTCAGGTGATTGACTCGTCCATTGCATAACCTTCCACTTCTTTGGTTGTTTTCACAGTCTACTTGATGTCATTGTCCATCTGCACTGTGTACTTGAATGCTCATCCTATAGCCTTGTTCGTTTTAAAAAAAGCAGAAAATGATGACTATGTATTATGAATGAAACCGTCAATCGAGCTCATTCATTTCATGTGACCGTCCGTCATTGTGGATTCCTCGACAGTGGGACATCAGGACCGGCGAGGTGGTTCAGGAGTACGACCGTCACCTCGGCGCCGTCAACACCATCACGTTCGTGGACGAGAATCGGCGCTTTGTCAGCACGTCGGATGACAAGAGTCTTCGAGTTTGGGAGTGGTGAGTAAATATAATGCAACGAAAACAGAACCTTTTGCTTGAACTGGCGGCCTTGCACTGCACTTTCCTGTGTTGTTAAATTTCCCCACCCGTCTTCTTCAGTTGTTTTACTGGAATGAGCTTTATGTGTTTCAAATGTTTTGTTTCTTTTTAACCTTCCGAGCATTTGTCATTTCAAAGATTTACATGCATGCCAGAGCAAACGGGATTAACTCGTACCAAAATAGATATATATCGTATTTTCCGTACTATAAGGCGCTATGGGGTATAAGGCATACCTTCGCCGAATGATCTATTTTAAAACTGTTTTCATATCTAGGCCGCACGGCATTATGAGGCGCATAGAATAGAAGCCACAATAGTGGCTGCGATTGCGTTATGCATCCACTAGATGGAGCTACGCTAAAGGGAATACAATGCAATACAGCTTGATTTCAATAGAGCTTTCACAACCGCTGCAGCTGTATTATTAAAGCACTTTATGGAACATTTATAATACTCTGTCCAAGAAATCAAAATATTGATAAATATATGAGGCACACTGTCGGCTTTTGAAAAAATGGAATGCTTTTAGGTGCGCCCTGTAGTGCAGGAAATGCGGGATATATTTTCCCACATAGAATCACATCACAGACTGTGCTGTGGCTTTATTAGGACATCCTGGGAGCATAGCAGACTAGTGCTCTGGCTCGCCTGGCTTTACTGTCCTCTTTTCCCACAGATGCCACCTGGCTCTCAGCTATTATTTTCCTCCTTCTGCTCTCTTACCCGCCTTGTGAAATGGGCTCCATGACAGCATCAAGCGCGGCTTGCCAGAAGTGTCTCATGTTACTTGTTCGAAAGGCTGGCTATACACTGATATGATACAGCTTGTGTAATCATGTATGTTTACTCTGGCTTTAAAATAATTGAACGACAGCCATTAACCACCGGCAACAAAAGTGACTCCACCCCTCAGTGAGACTCATACTAGTCACTTGAAGTTCAGTCTGGCACCTCATAGCAAAGAAAAAAACAAACTCGGAGAATTAAAATTGCGACTCTAAAGATGGCCAAGTCACTAAGTGATGAAATAAAAGCATCATGAGACCCAAAGAACAGCAAATGGAAATATGACACAGAAATCACTTTTGATCGTGATAGTTGGTTTAGTCCACTTACATTTCCAAAGGGAAACGGCATGGACTGTGTTAATATTCGCGCTTTTTGCATCTGCACGCTTCGTCCGTGCCAGCGGGAGGCTATTCCAGATGTTTCTCATCTCAAGAGGACACGCACACAACCTCAATGTGCACACTTAGCATAAAATGCTGCTCACATCAGCATCCGCTTCGCAACCGATCAGTAAGATGCAAAACAGGGAATTTGGTGACAGCGTCAAGAATAGAGACCTCAAGTCTCAAGCTTCAAAAGCACTGCCCACACAGTCCGAAGCTCTTTGTTTATTTTACTTTCAAGATGCTTATCTCTCTCTCACGGCACGTTTTTTTTTTTCAGCCTGCCCAGATTCTTTTTTTTTTCCAGATCTTGGATTCCAGCCAAGTATACTGAACATTTGGGTTTTATTTCCAGGGACATCCCCGTGGACTTCAAGTACATCGCAGAGCCCAGCATGCATTCGATGCCGGCCGTGACGCTCTCTCCCAACGGTGAGTCAAACGAGCCGCGCCGGCAGCTCCTAGACCCCTCCCGGGGGGGGGGTCGTGATTGAGCGGATTCATAGTGGAGAACAATTCCAGGGGACGCAGACACAGAAGTGGATCTTGTATTATTAGTGGGTTGGATTTGTGAGCGGGGCCACAACGTTACCTACCAGGATTGGGTTAAAGCAGGGGTGTCAAACTCATTTTTTGTCGCGGGCCACTTCCCTCAAAGGGCCGTTCCGAAAGTGAAACCGAATAAATATTTCTCAGAGTATTATTACATGTACACAACAAATGGATGGACTATTATTTTTGAAATCACTCAAGTCAACCATTTGTTTGTTGTCGCTCAATTATTGTTGAGAAAAGTGGAACGAGGCTAACAAAACATCAACGTTATTTATTAAGATAAGAAAACCTTTATTAGTCTCGCAATGGAGAAATTCCCAATTCACAGCAGAAAAGTTATGAAAGGAAGAAGTAGAGCAACAAAATATAGGAGCTGCTGGAAAGGCAGCCACTCTCGCGGCGCCATTTTGAAATCAAAAAAACAAAAATAACACAACACAACACATAGGACAGACAGTCGTGCAATCTCCACCAATTTTCTGCATACACTTTGTTGTCTGAAGCAGTTCTAGATGAAAGAGGAGAGGATTACACATGACAATTTAACATTTCGGTACAGGTTTTAGCAGTGATCATGATTTGCTTTCGCGGGCCACATAAAGTGATGTGGCGGGCCGGATCTGGCCCCCGGGCCTTGACTTTGACACATGTGGGTTTAAGCCAACTGGATGGAAGGGAATCAGCTGTGTGTATCAAAATGAATCCCGAAGTAGTATGTCTTCTTTCTGCTGCGAAAAACTCTTGTTTTTTTTTTTTTTTTGGAACCTATCCTCTGTTAGTGGCTGAACAAAACTCACCTATCGCCGTTTTTGCATGCCATTTTGGCACCAAGGAACTATGTTGAAATGAGTTAAGGCACTCATAAAGCTTTTGGGGGAAGGAGCAGTTACTTGTGAATTTTCGCTATGAAAAGCTAATAATATTTCCTGAATATGATGAAAGTCAGGCTCAATAGCATGATACCAGAAATCCGTCTCTTCCTGACCCCCTTCGTGCTTCGTTTATATTTGTCCCAGCATGTTTTTCGTTCCGCGCCATCCTTTTGAATTATGCATGTGATCTCAGTAGGTGTCCACTTGGGTTTCCACTTTGACCAAAATGGCCTTCATACATCCTCTGTGCGCCTTTGCGCTGGCCACCCACCGTAAAAGGATCCCGGCGACCACTACATTTCTTATGAATAATTCAATAGTGTAAAAGTCTTATTTGTATCTCACTTATAGCCTGGTCAAGCAAACAAGATAATCCAAGACAAGCCTGGAAATTTCGCAACAAAATTTAAGCGAATGCAGACTGGAGTTGTCAGTGAAGGTGTCAAATTAGAGTGCGACTCTTAGTTGCAGTGTAGTTTTTATATTAATAATCGTTACTTTTTTTGTTATTTTTTTCCGAACCCAAGGTAAATGGCTTGCGTGCCAGTCTATGGACAATCAGATTCTGATCTTTGGTGCCCAAAACCGCTTCCGACTGAACAAGAAGAAGATCTTTAAAGGCCACATGGTTGCCGGCTACGCCTGCCAGGTGGACTTTTCCCCCGACATGAGGTAAGTAAGCCCTTTGACTTTGAAACGAAGAATTTGAATTGAGAAAAAGCCAAATGTGTAAATCAAGAAGCATAATCATCTTAAACCCTCTGAGTTGATGAAGGGTATTAATAATCCAACAAAAGCGCTAACAAGGCCAAAGACTTCATACCCCTAAAAAACAAAAATCCGGGTTCGTACTAACCCCCCACACGTCTTCGCGTAGCCTTATCGTCATTGGGTATTCTCGGAACGACTGCCTTACCGCAGGAGCACGATTAGATCCCCGAATCTTTGCTATCGTTTCACCAGCTACGTTGTGTCAGGCGACGCCGACGGAAAGCTGAATATTTGGGACTGGAAGACGACCAAGCTGTACCACAGGATCAAAGCGCACGACAAGGTGTGCATCAGCGCCCTGTGGCATCCCCACGAAACCTCCAAAGTTATCACCTGCGGTTGGGACGGACAAATCAAACTCTGGGATTAGACGTTTCCTTGTACGTGTTTTTATAGAGGGAGCGGGGTGCGCATCCGAGCAAAAGGTGAGGGATTGCGAACGAATGCCACGAGACTGGCATCCAGTCTTATTGTAGCAGTGCATTTTTGTATCCACAGGAGTTTATGATGTTCTTGTACAAAGATAAAAAAAAACAACAACTAATTTTTAACCTGCTATCGGGAATGCATTGACCCATTTGGATGTTTTCATTTTGCATTGTCCCGTGCGCTTTATATTCTCATTTTTGATTTTATGGCCAGCTATGTGGAAATAAACTCTCCGTCAGTTGTGCGCATCATCTGTTTTTATCATTGTTTCATTTTTGGGAAAATACTCAAGAGAATCCTCGGTTTCCGCCCTCTCTTGCTTTTAATTTGTACGTTCTGACTAAGTCTTTGGTGTGGTCACATGAATTTGGAGGTAAAACTGAAAAAGGTCTCTTCCTTCATCCCACGTGAACCTTCTTGGACCTGCACATTCTTGACACGATTGTTCATGATAGAGCCATAGTGGCAAAAAGTCTCTCCTTCTTCTGTCACAATCCATGCGGCTGTATAATTCTCCCCGAAGAGGAAAAAATGGCGTTAGTATCTATTTGCATCCCTTGCAATGTGGGTCTCTTCATGTCTCCATAAACCGAGGGTGGAAGGGCAAGTCTCGTGAACATGAGTTGCCCGTGGGCTTGAAATAATCATGAACCGTGAACATGGGGTCGACCGACTAGAAAGTTGACCCTCGGCGAACAGCACAGCCGAGATAAGGTAGTCGAATACACAGCCCCTGGAGGCTTCAAGGTCATCAAGGAGAAATGGAGCTGTGTGCTACGCAGGTCGGGGAGGGGTCAACCTGAGCCGAGAGATGCTCTTCTGCCGGTATTTTGGTCCGTAACCCTTTCAGGGACAACGGTTACTACAGTGGACAGTTTATCTGATAAACTTCTCTTTCATTTTGAATCACGTCAGGGCATCCACTGTGTGTTCACCCACGCAAAAGTGTAGGTACTGCTGGCATTGAAGACGTTCTTGTGCAGAAAAACGCGTGGTTGGGTCGGGTCGCTGTGCACGTGGAAGAGGCGAAAGTTGGCCTCTTCCAGCTCCTTGAGCAAGCTGAACCAATAGCGTACCACGGATGGGTCGTCCCCCGCCACCTCGAAACCCGCCCAGTGGAGGTGAACCTCCAAAAGCAGTTGACCGACCGAGTCCAGAACTCCTTCCAGGATTAGGTTCTCCAGAATCTTCCACTCAGCACTCTCCATGTCTGCTTTCAATACGTCCACCTGAAAATAGGAACACAAGCAATTAATCCAGAAGTCAGAGCATCACCGGGGGAAAAACATTTAACTGCAAAGGCTGTATTGATCGCAGGAAAGATTTGAAAGTGTAAAGGTTCACTTAGCCATTGCGCTCGTTTTGGTCATTTGGGTGATGGTTTGAGTCCCTGGGCAGACTTAACTGCGGGGCCTTGATAACACATTTTGGTCTGTGGCGAACTCATGGATCAGGATCTTTTTTTTTCTTCCGAGGCTACTCAAATGAGGTAAATTGGGAAACCTTGGATTGAGCGCCCACTTCAGATCCATTCACTCATCGAAACAAGCTTTCAGCAGTCCGCCTGCTAAGCATCCATTTATCCAGTTTAAGGATTAGACTTCATCCATCTGGTCCATGAGCTGCTCAACCATCAGCCATCAACCATCGGTCTTTCGACATCAATCTTATTCATCTGTACTGCAGTCAGAGATCCTACCAGCCTTCAGCTCACTATCCTTCAGGCTTCTTCGGTTCATCTATTCAGTTTTAGGATCCGCCCCACAGCTGTTGTATCAGCGATCCATCCTTAAGTCACTCTTCATCCTATCCGTCCATGTTTTCTTCCTTTCCTCCCCCAGCCAGTCCCTCAACCTTCTGAGCAATCACTCGTCATGTCTCAACTGACATGATTCCTGGATATGTTTTCATGACCTGAATGCGATGTGATCCCCAAGGCCAATCCACTTGGTTAACTCATTCACTCCCAAAGACGTTTTTGAACGTCTTTTCAGACTTGATCCAGAATTGGCTGGTACTGAATGAGTTAAACAAAGTCCGCCGTCTTAATTTCTCAATAGGCTTCAACTAAATGAGTCCACCGGTTGCAAATTGCACATTCTTAGACACGATCAAAAGCGGCCGGGTAACTGCTGATTGTGCCGACCCACCTGGACTCACTGTCATTAAAATCTAATTTCAAGGATGAATGTTGAGTGACACCGCGTTGAAAGCGCAACAGGTTTCGGTCGACTGTGTAACGTGATGGCGTTTACCTGTCTGTGACCAAAGTCGTTAAGGATAGTGGCCAGTTTCTTGGTGTACTGCCGCTGGGCAATGACAGCGGGGTTGGGATCCCTCCAGTCGACGGATAGGCGGTGGAGCCACATTTCGCCGTAGTGCTGGTGCGGCTGCTTCAAACTGGGATCGAAACAGTGCACCTCGCACCCGGATCCCGCAAGATACCGTTCCAGGTTACGGTCATTTGGCCCCAACCTGGAAACCGAACAGGACAGGTTAGTGATCAAGGTGATACGGGTTCCCACTTTTGTCCATTTCCTTGACTGCTACTTCATCTTATTCCCCCTTGTTACCGTCTCCACACTCTCCCCGGTGTCTAATTTGTGCTTTGACTGTGTTCTGTAATTGAGGGAGGGGGAAACCGTCTTTCACAAATTCATCTTTTACAGATGAGGCCCCAGATTGGATCCCACGAGCGGGACTATGAATGATACATGGAAAGAGAAATGGAGACGCCGCTCCTTGTGTTTTCACACCACTAAATATTTAATTGAGAGCTTCTTAGTCATCGGTTGGGACATTACGGATGTGATCGACACCTCAGACAACTCGTGGAGCAGCGCATGTCGTGGGTATCGGGGGACACGTAAATCATTCACTCTCGACAATTGTGATGAATTGTCGAGAGCTACTGCGAGAATTTGTCGCTCGAGATCGCAAAGTGCACCGATGAGCTTATATAAGGTATGTTTTCTGTTTATTTTCCCTTAAGTTCCTTATCTGTTTCCTCGCTGATTGCCTTTCCTTTAGCGCACGATGACATGCGGATTTCATGGATGTCCCCGGGTTTGGCTTTAACCTAAATATCCCTGTGCCAAGGAGCTTAAAAAACCTGCCATCCGCACATGCAGTCCTCTAAAATGTTGCACGAAACCTATTAGCTCATTAAAATAATTGAGTGCAATTTCTCTTCATTGAAATTTGAGTATAGATTACAGTGGTAACTGTACTTAAGTAATCAATTGGTTCTGGAAAAAATTTCTGAACGAGAAAATTTTGTAAATTGAGATGCGTTTTCCATGTAAATGCCCTAATCCGTCCGATGCCGCTCCAAAATTCAGACATAAATGTTTCCTAAAGCATAAAAATGCAACAAAATATGTAACAAATACATGTTACATTTAGATTGCTGCACAATAAATAAGAGTTGTGCATAATGTAAAAAACAAAGAATAGAGTAAAGAATAAAAATTTTGAATTTTAACTGCGTCCTCATCGTTTTTTTGCCCTCTTTAGTTTATGTTCTCTCTCAGAAGTGGTTCTTGCCTGGTGTTTTGTAAAGAAACTGATCCAAGGACATTCGCTTTTGTCGGCTTTTAACAATCCTTCGAACATTTACAAGGCAAACATCAGCATAGTGAGCGATCTCCCGACTGGTGAACACTTTTTCTGGGGGACTCGCATCTACGTAAAACTATCGGAATGCGTTTCGTAACTTGAATATTTCGTATGAAGTTCGTAAGTAGAGTTACCACTGTACTATGCAAGTATTTTTCACTTCACCACAAGTTCGATCGTCAGACATTTGCGACCCCGGTTGTTTCATATTGTCAATCTGGAAATAGCCTTACTTGTGTCAAACTCACGCTCATGAATTTTCATTACGCTGACAAAAACATGTTCCAACAGTGAGCGGCTCAAAGGTAACAACCACCAATCAAGCAAGAACAAGCGCAAGCTTTACGTAAGTCTGAGCGGCAACGCTTTCAACAATGTGCACAACTCCAAGGTTGATATCTGACATCTCTTTTGAAGCCAGATTTGCTTTCGGTTGTAGACTTCAGCTGTCGCGAAAACAGAGCGCAACTTTCTCGAGAGTTGGACCCACATGGCGCCTGGGATGGATTTACAAGTATGAAAAAAGGTCAGATAGGGGACGGCGTTGGAAAGGATACCGTGTTTGTTAAGAGAACAGAAACGTTTTACTGGACGAACGCTTACTTTGAGCTCTTATGCCTGACATGTTTGTCTAAGAATTTCAGCTCGGTTCAACGTCATTGAGTAAATGTAGGGAGAATGTCATTGCCAAGTTTGATTCCAGCACACCTGCTCAGCAATCTCCCATTGCTCACATTTATGCGCTCCCTATTCTCCAGGACCCCCCGCCCCCCAAACCCCCTCGAGCACAGCAGGGTAGCGTCAAGCCCAAACCCACACAGTCATTGACTTAACGATCTTAAGATCAACTGCCACAGAGTCCTGGTGGGATCTGATCCGAGTTGCTTGAGGGAGACGGAGGCAGATTGGAGGATAATCTTGACTCTAATTACGCTGCCACTCAACAAATGAAGAGTTGGATGCAGTGTGAGCGTAGCCAATTAGTCACTGACATGAAAACAAAAAGGAGGGGGGTGGGTGAGCAAGACGGAGCCTTGCATGAAAAGCAAATATGGGAGGAAAAATCCGAATGGACTGACATGAGAACAGCTGTATTTGTAAGGCGTGATAGACTGCAACAGCGTGACATGCTGTACCTAACAGCTTGAGGCATAACTTGCAGCGCATGTGCTGCCGTTCGTCGGCACCGTATGCGCGTATGACTCGCTGATCATTCACGGAGTGGATGTTTTCATCGCACCATTGCGTGGTGTAGATGAGGTAACGGTTGCAGAGGTTGATTTTCAGACGCCGTGGGCGTCGGTACAAAATCGCGAGATCGCAATGCATGGTTTTGTTATCTCTTTCGGTTGTGTATCAATGTTCCTGTATCACATCAATAGTGCTATTGTCAAAATGTTGGTATTGTCCTATTTGGGGAAAAAAAGCATTAATATTGCTTTTGCCATTCTCGGGTCATCTTTTATTTACCATTGCTATCGTTTCAGTCTGATAATATGGTAGCAAATATCAATATTGTAATCCAGAATGAAATATCGGTATTTTGGTTGCCTGGATGTCCTTCCTGTTGCTGAATTGTGCTTCTGTTGTCATTAGAAAAAGAAAAATAATAATAATGGTGACGTTCTTGTATCTCTCTCGACTTGGACAACCCAATTAGCCCGATACACGTTGCAAGTGCACTCACCCAAAAGAGTAGACCCTACATTGCTTGCGTTGCATCCTATGAGTCAGGCTGTACTTCGGGTCCAGACACACGGCCCATGCTCCATATGGGTTTACACGGGGACTTGTGCAGGACACCTGGACATATTAACATTATTAGGATTATATTTCCTTGGGGTTGTCTCTGTGATATTAAAATTGAACTGAAATCTTTGTATGTGATAAATATGCAAAGAACACAGAAATCAGGAACTTGGAAAATACGTTTTCACGGCACGGTCAGTCGTTCGGTAGATGAGTCGGTCGGTCCACTAACTCACTTGTGGTCTTGTGATGTATTGAAGAAAGCGTTTTGCTTCATCCTCCAGAGAGTGGCTTTGTTTGGCCCAAGGCTGCAGCTTTATGTGCCACCGATGCACCTGCGCACATACAAGAGAGTAGATACAAACAGCAGATTATTAAAAATAAAAAATAAATCCAGCACAAGGACAGCAAAGTGAGCATCTAAGGTTTAACCTACTTGTGCATGGCCACTGTGATAAATTAGGACAAAATGTCTTCAGGGAAGCACGGTTGCTTATTTTATTATTTCACCTGCTTATACAGTGACTAAAGTTTATCTCCATCGTTGCCACCACAGGTACATTTCTGATGCTATGTAATTGACATTTACAAAGGAGCCCAACGGGTCGGTAGACAACAGTCATCTTACTTCAAGGACTATTCAGTACGTGAATTCCAAGTACGACTTCCAGAGTTGGCCCTGAATGGAGACGCTTGGCTGCCAGTGTAGTCCATGCAGGTTGGAACATGACAACTGATCACAGGCCAGATATCTGGGACAATAGACTCGCTGGGAGCTGATGCACACACGAGCTGTGTGGCGGGATTTATTTGGGACAACGCAAACACGTATTCACTACCTTGATTTTGAGGCGCTCCCTTAAAAAAAAACTAACCAATTCAGTTTGCATTGTTTCCAATCCAGACAAATCTTTTTTTTCTTGTTGTTTTTTGTTTGTGTCCGTAACACATGAGCTCTGTGACGGAATTAGAGTGGAGTGGAGGTGTTCAGTCAGGCAGCAACAAGTCATCAACACCTCTGACAGACGGGGTAAGCCATGTTAATCACAAACGCAAGGAAACCGTCCCTCACCAGGGTCTCGGCTCGCTGAACTTAAGAACCGCTTTGAAACCACTCCATTTTAAACAGGATGACTTCTGTGTGATTTGGGATTTTTTTTTTTCTCCCTTCACATCTGATGGAACCAGGCATGTCAGTGGATGTGTGTCTGTCGGCCAGGGTGGGATTGGGAAGCTGCGCATGAATGTAACCCTCTCGGGCAGGCCGGATTCAATCTGTTGACCCATTGAATCCTGAAGCTTTGACTGCATCAAACAAAAGAAGACAGCCTGGCGATTTTGAGTTGATATTACTTGTGCCGTGCCATGTGATTACCGTATTTTGCTTCACCATAAGGCGCACCTAAAATGGTTTAATCTTCTCGAAAGCAAAAAGTGCGCTTTAAAATCCGATGCGCCTCATATATGGATCAATATTCTGATATCTTGGACGTCGTATTTTAAATGTTCTGTCAAGCGCTTTGTTACGGCTGCAGCGGTTGTGAAAGCGCTATATAAATAAAACTGTATTGTATTGTATTGTATTCCTTTAGTGTAGCTCCATCTAGTGGATACATAACGCAACCGCAGCCACTACTGTAGCTTCTATTCTATGCGCCTTATATATGAAAACACGTTTAAAATAGGCCATTCATTGAAGGTGCGCCTTCTACTCCAAAGTGCCTTATAGTGCAGAAAATACGGTAACTTTTCTTCATGCGTGTATGACCATTTATGTAAATTGTACTTGTTAATTGTACTTAACAGTGCGACTAACTTCAAAGCCCGAGTGTGTGACAGGAGCCTGGGCAGCCACGTCATGCGTGAAGGATCCCTCTGGGACAAGACATGGACGCACGGACGGATGGCTGAACATGAGATGAGCGGATTAAATAAGAGATGGGATAGCCTGTCAAAACAATGGGACCAGGTGAGAGAAAAAGACACAGATTGTGTGCGTGCGTGTGTGCGTGTGTACACAAATACGTATGCGGAATTCGACCAAATCGAGAAAAAGGTGTTCCTCAGTGAGAATTTATTTCAGTTATTCAACTCTGCTTTTTATTGCTCTAATTGGAACGATAATCACCTCAGGCATAACTAATAATGCGCATCATCAGAAAAACAACAACGATAACGCGTCATCACTTGTCAAAGCTCTTTGATTGTTTTTACTTTTCACTGTGCCACAAAACATCCGCCGGCACCATCTCGTGGCTTCCTGATGCAAAGGAACCCTATGTTGAAGTGAGAAGAGGAGCTCCTATAAGGCCAAAACCTTGTCTAATGGAGAAGTAGTGCTTGGGCGCCATCTTGTTGCATTTATATGCTATTCTAAAGCTTTTATCGTAGTTAAACTCCGTTTTATACGATGATGAGATGCATAAGTTTTGTTTTTTTAAGTGACAAAAATTGCCATTAAGACTCATCTTTTAACACCATTTCAAGGTGTGTTTTTTTAACACTGTGTCATCCATTCTCAGCTTACAGCCTTTCCATTCCCAGTTTACAGCCTTATTTAAAGATTTACCAGCTCGAACTGTGATTGAAGAGAAGGATTACGTTGATCCTTTTTAATAGAGGCAAATCATTTTTAGCGGTGATGGCTTGCTGAATAATTCCCGCTCGGAGTAGGAACTAAATTTCTGCATTGACAGGCCTCTGATTACTTGCACAGTCTGCCCACGTGCTGCCAGTAAACGCTGATCCAAGACCAGCGTGGGTGGTCTTGTAAATTGCACCATTGCCTGCTCATCGACTGCGCATGAATCAGTGCAAACTACCCCCCCCCCCACCCTGAAACTGGAGGACGAAAGAAAAAAACAAAACGGGAAGGAAAATAACTCTATTGTAATTTGTTTGATTCGCTCATGTTGACATGGGTGCTACTCTGCGGTGGGTGGGCAGGAGGTTGTTGTTTTAACACGTTTCGGTGCCCGTCTATGCAAGCGTGCGTTCACGCCGCCTTCTTTGGACGCCATCTTGGATTCCGCGCCACAAGATGTCTCATTGAGAAGCAACAAGAAGCATGCTGAGCGTCACATGGCCAAGATGGCTACAGTAGAAAACGGCTGCTTTATTCATCTCATGATTCCGTTGTGTTTTGTATTTTTGCTTGTAAATAGTATTTTGGTATTTTTGTAAACATAATGTCAATTTATATTTGTCGGGGATTGGTCATCTTGTCCTTTTGTGACAAGCTATTTCGGTTTATCTTCTCCGCTTTTTGTTTCCGTTATTATCCTGCTTATTGTTCCAGCGTCATTATTTGTATTTTGTCAGCCTCGCGTTTTTTTTTTCTTCTTCTAATATAATATATTTTTGGACATCTATCAGAGTCTACATTTACAGAGTCCGATTCTGTCTGGGAACTTTCTGTACATCCTGACAATTTGTATAGGAATAAACCCGTCATCAGGGAACTTTCAGTCACAGAGAATGCGCTAAAATGTCCTCACGATGTTGAAACCGTGCGTCCCTCATGGCTGTGTCCTAAGCCCGCATTTGTTGATGAGTGAGGTCCTCAAACATTGATAGTAAAGAGAGTAGAACTGGTACAATACCGTTTTTGTAGGTACGAATGTGTCTATGATGTGAGCGCAGAAAATGGAAGCCATGGCTTTCATTTCAAAGGTCAATGCACCCATTCAAGCAAGGGGGGGGGGGGGGGGGCTGGTGGGTTTTAGGGAATTTGGTGGAATGTTTCCAGACAAGATGTATGAGGGGGGAGAACTGTGCCCCGGCACTCTCTCGGGAACGTTCCACTCCACACAGATTATTTTTGTCTTTGGGGGGGGCGCAACAGAGCACCTTTTGTTCAGCCGGGAGGCAAAGTGAGCTGCTTCTGGTTCTCGTTTGGTGATGGAGGCCTGTGGCATCAACTTAAGTCGCAAAATGATTGCTTGATTGGCGATTAGCATTTCTTTCCAAATATAGTCACGGAATCTCGACGCGTTTGTTTACTTTGGTACGCTGTTGGACTCTTCGGCGTGTTTACCTCAGTGTTCCGCAGGCACGCATAGGAGGGACCTTCGGTTCTTGAGCTCGTGTTTAACACGTGGTGTCCGTTTTTTGGAAGTTGTGTAAGCGGCTTTTCGAGCAGCACCAAGCTGATTTTTTTTCTTAGCCCCCCCGCCCCACACACAAGTGTAGCACTTTCACAGATCACAGGGAAGTGTTGTGATTGATTAAGTTGAACTTTGTTTTTGATTTGTCAACATAAGCATCTAAAATGTTCACGCTACTCCACATTGAATGTGTGACCCGGATGGCATTTCTCCTTCCAGGCTGCTACCTCGAATGTGCCCCCGCCCTCCACCCCTCCACCCTCTCCACTCCTGCCGCTGGAGGTGAAAGGTGGCTGAGAATTGAGAGCAGTCACACCTTTCGGATTAGACAGACGCGTTCCCTTTGTCGTCTCCGGAACGTGACCCAGGTCAGCGCCTTTTCCCTTTTTTCTAAAATTCCGCAGGGGGTCCTAAAACTGACTGGTGGATTTTGCTGCTGACCGCTCACTAGGTGTTGTTCACAAAATAGCAGAAAAAAAAAATTCTGATTGGTTAAAGGAAACCACATTTGCTCAAAGTCTCTTGCTGGCTCTTCCACGTTGCAATAATGAGGCGCTCTAAAGGAAGCATGCTGGCCTGACGCTCCTGTCCACACACTGACTGTTAAGTCCATCTTTGATGTAGTATTTGATATGAATAGATTTTTTTCCCCGGCTCCTCCATCGTTCTATCTGTGACGTGTATGCACTCGTAGCCGACAACGAGGCACTCTAAAGCCGCCAAGCCAGTGTAATATCCAAAGCGAAAATGCAGTTTTTAGTGTGACAGAGCTAATAAGCTAACAGCACATCACTGCTGTGCCAAAGAACTACTGTCGCGAACAAAGTTAAACCAATATTTACACAAGTATCTGCACTGACGCTTACAGGAGTACTTTTGCCACCTCTGTTTTTGGATTAACAGCAAAACCAACACTTGGAACCTCTGAGCCGATGATCGTTGAATGAACTGTAGCAACCTCGCTCTGTAGCAAGACAAATGATTAAAAACAAAGCAACGGATGAAGCCACAGGCTTTTAAGGAGCTTGGAAAAGGCTCCCTAATTATACCGTCTTTCATCAACTTGTCCAAAAAAAAAAAACATCCGCATGCTTTTATTCTGTCGGCTACACGCAGCTTTATACAAGTGAGACAAGGCCGTGGTTGCAAAAGAAGAAAAGACAACATGACAGAGGAAAAAAAAGTGATGCCAGAGCCTTCAGGGAGGAAAAGAAGAAGTGGTGTTGGGAGAAGAGTGTTCAACCGAAGCCGAATGTGACAGAAAATGTCAGCGGGTCTCCTCCGGGGGCATCGTTGGTGACACGTTTTAGTAGCGACAACATAGGCCCTAATGCAATATTAATGCCCAACTCACAGCCTCATCCAGGCCCTGCAATGATTTACATTTGAAGACTCGATTCCCTTCTTCCTCTTCTGTTATGAAAAAAAAAGCAGCATCTTATTTTGCCGCAATTTGAAACAGTGCCCCCCCCTCCCACAAGTGCCTTCCGACAACGTGCAGCTCTGCTTACCTTTTGGTTTTGCCACGATGGCAGGGGCATCGCATCTGTGGGGGATGGAGGCGTTTATGCATGACAATGTTTCATAGTAATCACTTGAAAGTGACCCTGGATCTTCACCTAGGCTAGCCGATCTTGTCATCATGGGATTCATTTCTTAAATATGTTCTAGTTATTAGTTTTACTTTAATTTTCAAATTGCATGTATTTATTTTTTTTATTCTTAAAATTTTACATTATTTTTCAGTTTGTTTTTTTTAATGTAATTATATTTTCAACCCATGACTCGCAACTTTTGTGAATCAGCATTTTTATTTACTCCACATCATATAAACTTGGTCCCTGGATCTTCACCTAGACTAGCCTATCTTGTCATCATAGGATTCTTTTTTAAAATGTTTTAGTCATTACTTTTAGTTTGTTTTATTTCTCAAATTGCATATATTCATTTTTTTTTTAATTCTTAAAATTTTACATTAAAATTTTTTTCAGTTTTTTTTTTAAATGTAATTATATTTTTAAAACCATGACTCGCAAATTTTGTGAATCAGCATGTTTATTTACTCCACATCATGTAAACTCGGTCATCTATCCATGCCAGCAACGTATCATGACAGGCGCAGCAAGCAAATGTTTACTTCAGTCTCTGCGGGGAAATAAGAAAAGACAACCCACAACATTGCGGAGCCACCAACCTTTCTCTGTCGATTCCTCAACGAGTCTTCATCCCTCCCCTTCATTCGGCCTTCTCTCTTCTTAAGTCTGTTCTCGGTTTCTGAGTCCCACCCGGTCCGGATGGGCCACCCCACCGGCGGGGGCGCAGGTGCAAGGGGCCGTGCCACCTCCAGGTAAACATGGACGCTCACGCACACGCACGTGAGCGCCAAGGCCAAACGCAGCAGCAGGCCCATGTCCACTCGTTGGTCAAGACCAGCAGCCGACGGCTGCTAGGCCATTGTCCTTCTTTCTTCTGGCGAATAGACTCCGAAACGTCCGACACACTCCCTCAAGCGTGTGAGGAGGAGTGCACACTGCTTTGGAATACTCGGGGAACTCCCTCCAAATACTCCCAACTCCCCTAAGACACACACACACCCCTTTTATTTGCCTTTTTTTTTTCTTTTTTAAGACTCCTCCTCTTGCTTAATGTCTGACAGCATGTACCCATGCATGCAAGCGCACACACACACACGCACGCACGCACACTCCTTCCCGCTGAATCTCAGGTTACTGTGTAACTTTAGCTAAGGGCTGTTCATGCGGTCACAATGTCCCATTTCCCAACATTTGTACACAAGTTAACACCTGTTGAATTTTTCCCCTTGAGGGGTTATAAATTGTATTAATCCATTAAAAAAAAAATCATTACATCTGACAATGTGACGCGTGAGATTGCTTGGATGAGAATAGATTGAAATGTTGAATTTAAATCAAGCGAGGCTGGTTATTTATTTATTTTAGTTAAAAAAAATTTTCTCTTTACTTGGTGTCTTGTTTCATTTTTTTTAGATGTTATTTGCATTCGGTTTTATTTTGTTTTCGATTATTGTTGAGTCTTATTTTCATGCATTTAGTTGTATTTATTGGATTGCGTTCTTTTTCTGTATATATTTTTGTATATAGTTTATTTAATTTAATTATTAATATATTGCTTATTTTTGAATGTATTGTTTTTATGTGTTGCTAAATTGTATTATAATAATAATAATACATTTTATTTATAAGCGCCTTTCAAGACACCCAAGGACACTTTACAACAACAAAAAACACAAAACAATACGTATTGTTTCACTTTGTTTTTGTGTTATTTTATTGTAGTTTGTACAGTTATTTGTTCGAGGTGTTTGTGTTTGTTTATTTTGTTACTTTACATCACCTTTCATCATAATATTTTAGGATTCAACGCAGCCTGGATGTCAAGATTCAGCTATGCCGCACTCACTCGCCTCAACCCCCCCCCCCTAAAATTGGAGCAACCTATACTACCATCTAGTGGCAAGAGGTGAACACTACCACAATTAACTTCCTGTGGATTGATTACAACTTCCGGTACACTGTACTTTTGGCTGATTGAATTACTTCACACATGAAAAAATATATATCTAACGTTATCTATTTATTTCCTGGTAGACGGACCTGGCCGACATTACAATACGCGAACTCCTCCTTTCCCAAAAGGAGGCAGAGGCGGAAAGAGTTATATAACTGCTCCTGTCCATTCCCTCCGCTTGTTTTCATCCACCGTCACAAAGTTCAGATGAGGCTCACCGATGACCGTTGACCCCCCTCCCTCAGTCGGTGTTTCAAACAGGGCCACCGCGAGACCAGAAACGGCAAATATCGTGCGCATGTCAACAGTTGACTGAACTCACGAGAACTTCAGATCAAATGAAAAGTTCATCACGTGCGTACTACGGTTGTGAAGCGACGGGAAAACGGGAAACTCAGCAGCGAAATTGAAACAAAACAAAAAAACCTTTTTTTTTTTTGGTTCACTGGATTTTAAAAAATTGCACCTGTTTCAAGTAACCTACAGACCCCCACCCCATTAGATGGCGATTGCCGGGACGATGCGTAGGAGCTGACGCGGGAGGCGGCTCTGATGTCAAATGCAAACACGGCGAATGTGGCGTTCCGGCTGGATCCAGTCACAACCGTCACACTGGTGAGTCAAGCCAGCCGAAACTGTGCGCCACACCATCAATCATTAATCGGGTGCTCCGAGTGGTCGCCTCGTGCAAGAACAGTGGTCATTTCATTAGGTACCGACAGCTGCTGCTCAGATTTGGAAGTGTTGATTGGAGGTCGGGCGCTCATTTATTTCAGTGGACGTCTTATATTCCTTTGTTGAAATGAAAGTCACAGCTATGGCGTCTACGAAAGGCCATTATTTGAGGAAATGTTGACTGAAGATCCAGCTTTTGGTCACACTTTTTCGGTGTAACCGGAGAAAGCTTACATAACACAACAGCTGAGTTAAAATCATCTGTTTATGGTAGGTGAGGAATTTAATTGTTAAAATGGACACCAGTGCACAAGACGTTTGAAGCACAGCCACAATTTTATATGGACCAGTCCAATGCAACCTTAAATGCGCATCGCCAGCCAATAGGGGAACAGTATTGATGGGCATTACAATTAATCAGCTAAGAATAAAGAGAGCTTGCTTATTTTGCCCCATCAAAAAAAAAATCTTTCACTCGATCATAATGTTTTTTTTTGTTGTTTTTTTTAAGGTACGTGTTAAATAATGTAATATGAATATCGCTGTACTCAATACCCATATTGCATCTCGGATGTTTTTCTAGTACCTGTAGTGTGCATGCAGCCGTATTGTGGAGACAAAAAAAACCCCATTCATTTATTTGAGGTGAGGCTTTTTTTTTTTTTTTTTTTTTTTAAGAGGGCGGTTGGGTGAGATTGGAATTTCGGGGGGAGATGTTTTATAACTGCCCTTTTGTCTGAAACGTAATTTGCTCTTAGAGTTGCATGGGGGCCTTATAAGGCATCTTGGTGTGTGTGTGTGCGTGTGCGTGTGCGTGTGCGTGTGTGTGTGTGTGTGTGTGTGAGTGAGTGAGATGCACCCTCCTCCCACCCACTCACCCTCGTCCCAAGTCAAAGTGGACACGCACACATACACACGCAGAGAGCAAACTCCAAAATGACAGTGGAGAGCATATTTGATGAGCTTGGACATTTTAAAAGGTATGCAACCTTTTTTTTTCTTGGTCATTTTCATTTGAAACGGTGACCATTGGTGTCTTCTCATTGGATTGACTGACCACTTATTAAATTTTTTTTTTTTTTTACAACTGCACAGTTTAATGTGATCCAGTGCAATGTCAAATGAATCTTTTGCATGGGTCAAAATATTAGGAACACCTCAGTGTGCGGGGGGGGGGGGGGGGGTGTATCAAATGAATTGAGCAAATGGAAAATGGATATTTATGGTGCATCAGCTTGTTTGGCTTCTTTTGCAAAGAGTACAAGACATTTTGCTCCGCGGCCTTGTTGCTGAAGTTTGTTAACTTCCAATAGCCGCATTTCTGTGGGTACATCTCAACCACCTGTTCGGTGGCTCTATGAAAAAAAATTAAAATGTGCACACCCCTATTCAAATGCCATCATTTTTGTGATTCGATATCTTACGTCCAACCCAAGTGTGAAAGGAGCTTTTGTTCTTTGCCTTTCAGGTTTCAGGCATGCATATACTTTGCGGCCGCCTTTCAGGCAATGGCCTGCGGGATCCACTACCTGGCTTCCGTCTTCCTGGTGGAGACGCCGAATTTTGTCTGCGGCGTTCCCACCAACGTCACGGATGTTTTATTTGGCAACCTGAGCGGGTCCAGTCTGAACGACTTCCTGCCCGTCTTCAAAGCAGATACGGGACCTTTGGTGGTCAGGACCCCCGGCGGGGATCAGTGGGAACTTAGCCGATGCCAGCGAGCCTTGCGGCTCCATCCCAAAGATTTTACGTATGCCTTTGGCGGCAATAAATCGGTGGAATCGTGCGACGGGGGTTTTGTTTATGATCACAGTGAAGTGTATCAGAGCATTGTGACGGACTGGGACCTGGTGTGCAACCAAGCTTGGCTGGCCAAGATGTGCCAGCCCACCTTCATGTTGGGGGTGCTGATCGGGGCGCTTGTGTTTGGGGATATCGCTGACAGGTAAGTAGAAAGGAGGTACAGTGAAACTCCTCTACAATGAAATCACGTTTACAGCAAGAAATTTTTCACAACGGGGCTTTTCACTGTAGCAAATTTTATCTCAGAAACACACGCAAAACGAATGTGTGTACTCTTTATTTTTATTCCAATACATAGTGCATAAATAAGAGCATACACTTATTTATATTTAACACTTCATATAGCCCATGTAGGTTTCGTTGTAGAGGAGTTTCACTGTACACATATTCCTAATTCTGAACTAGAACCATAAGACCCCATCCCGAATTCTAACTCCAACCACTTATGCCCAACGGCGCTAACCTCAAGCGCAACTTTTACCCTAGCCGTCATTTCCGAACCATGAGCCCAATCCTGAAACCCAATCTTTCCAAAGTCTCATCCCAAAATGTGAACCTCGACCCGAGCCTTAATCTCCAAACATTTACCCGAGTGAATGTTTTATTTCCCCCCCTTCCTCCTCAGAGTTGGTCGAGTGAAGATCCTGATGTTCACCAGCCTCTGTCAATTTGGACTCGGGGTGTGTGTGGCCTTCTCCGCTAACTACTACTACTTTGTGGTTTTCCGCTTCTTCCTGGCCATGGTGAGTTCATTCGTGTCTTTGTGTGCGTGCGGGTCCACATGAGTGGAACCGGACAGGTCGGTCGCCCTTTGCGAAAAGTGTCTCGTGGCCCCCCCTCCGCCACTCAGTTGTTGTTTTTCACATGGAATCCAACTCTGATAGTGTTGGCAGTGTAGGAACACATGCGCGTAATGCCGTACTACTCCCCGCCCCCTCTCTTGAAGGCGTTTTTTTTTTTTTTCTTTTAAGCCGGATGGCCGAAAATGCCATTGACATTATATACAACCGATTTTTATTCCACATTGACAAGTTTGTAAACACGACATTTGCTCATTCTGACCCTTGAAGTTGAAGAACAACCGTTGCCCTCATGAACCTCATGCGGGCAAACGATTTTGTACCATTTGATTGGGTAGGGGGGGGCATACATTCCAGACCCACATAGTAGGATAAATAGTCTGATAAGTCAATTTTGAAAGCTGCGGAAGCTCGTCTTCAATGCAATAGATAGGGCCAAGATGGGGTGCAGCTTTCGTGTAATTGAAATTTGGGAATCGGGAACCGTGAATAAGAACGGGATTGCCTTACCCGGCCTGAGCCATATTGTACTCGTCTTCTTCTCCTACCAGGCATCCAGCGGCTATCTGGTGGTGGTGTTCGTGTACGTGACCGAGTTCACCGGCATCAAGGTCCGCACGTGGACCTCCATGCACGTGCACGCCGCCTTCGCCGTGGGCATCATGGTGGTGGCTCTGACGGGCTACCTGGTGCGCGTGTGGTGGATCTACCAGATCATCCTGTCGCTGTGCACCTCGCCCTTCTTGCTCTTCTGCTGGAAGCTCCCCGAGACGCCGTTCTATCTCATCGCCAAGGGGAGGTACAAGGAGGCGCAGAGCCTGCTGGACACCATGGCCCGCGTCAATGGTTTGGAAAGCCGGCTAAGGGTGGAGGAGCTCCTGGAGCCGGAGGAGCAGAACGGCAGAGCGCTGCTGGAGAAGGTGGAGGAGATGGAGGAGGAGGAGGAGACGGGACGCTCTCTCGAGAAGAAGCTATCCATCCTGGATTTGTTCGGCAGCTGGAGGATGGCGGGCCGCACGGGCACCGTGTGGGCCATCTGGTTTATCGGCAGCCTGGGCTACTACGTCTTCTCGCTGGGATCCGTCAACCTGGGGGGAAACCAGTACCTCAACCTCTTCCTCGTCGGTAAGGAGGCCTGCAAAATTTTTTTCAGAATAGACACGATGTCGTTCTTTGGAGTGTTTCCTGAGATGTGTGTGAGAAAAAACTCACGGGAGACCACCAAACAACAAGGAGAATCGGACAGCAAATCGGAGCGCTTCACTTTGTCCACATATTGGCGGGTTAGAGCCTTTTTGCTTGGAGAATTTCATTTTTTTTAATTTTTGCCGATTTGTTAAGAGACCAAAAAAAAAATCATGAAAATGTACACTTGGTGTATGCGCTTTTTTGGGGGCGTCCATCGGAACATAACCAAAATGGATTCACATTTTTCTGACAAAAAATAAATAAATTAAGTAAATTAACTAAAAATGACAACATGTTTTAGAATAAACCAACATATCTGAATTAAATAATTTGTATCATTTAACATTTACTAGTATAAGTATTTTTTTGACATTCTTATTATGTATTAACGTATACATTAAATGTATGACGATGAATGGGTGTATGTATCCATCCATCCATCCATTTTCCGAACCGCTTGATCCTCACTAGGGTCGCGGGGGGTGCTGGAGCCTATCCCAGCCGTCTCCGGGCAGTAGGCGGGGGACACCCTGAATCAGTTGCCAGCCAATCACAGGGCACACAGAGACGAACAACCATCCACGCCCACACTCACACCCAGGGACAATTTAGAGCATCCAACCAGCCTGCCACGCATGTTTTTGGAATGTGGGAGGAAACCGGAGCACCCGGAGAAAACCCACGCAGGCCCGGGGAGAACATGCAAACTCCACACAGGGAGGCCGGAGCTGGAATCGAACCCGGTACCTCTGCACTGTGAAGCCGACGTGCTAACCACTCGACTACCGGGCCGCCCTATGGGTGTATGTAACAACATAAATACATATTTTTAAGACTGTCTTTTTCCTTTCAAACTAATGATTGATATTACTGTTAATTAAAAACACTGTGGAGTATCTTAACATATGAAAATACAACTTTAAAAATTCGGTTAATACCGGTATGTAAATCTGATACCGAACATGAGGAATCGTAAGCGTAAAACCAATTAAGATAAAGTAATTATTTTGACATAAATAATAAAAAGTAGCCTAAATTATATTTTTATCTCCGATTACAATTTCGTACTATGCCTGCTATGTTACCAAAGATAAGTGATTCAATTGCAATGGGTCACATGAATTGAGCTTCCCATTCGCCTTTAAGTCACTGACCATCTGAAAACACACACGCACACACACACACACACACACACACACACATACACACAATCAAGTGTTTTAAATGGCATCCAGTTATTCATGGCTTTCCGGGTAGTGTGCGCCGCGGTGTGTCTCTCTGTGCTGACTCAGTGCTGTTGCTGTGATTGGCTGCCTACAGGTGCCGTGGAGCTTCCCTCCTATCTGGTGGGCTGCTTTGCCATGGACCGCATTGGACGCAAGAAGACATGTGCCCCGGCCTTGCTGCTGGCGGGGGTTGCGTGCATGCTTATCATACTGGTCCCTGCTGTATGTACCAAGTGTGTGTGTGTGTGTTATTTGATACAGTCAGGTCGTGGCAAACAGAAGTTAACCTTGGAAAACAGAGCCACACACGTCAAAAGCCAACCCACTAACGGCTGAGTTTCCATGGCAACAGCCCGACTTACCAGTCGTGTCGCTGGTAACGCAATACAATGCGCCTTCCTGGCTGTGTGGCATTCAACAGAAAGAAATAAAAGATGCGGGTTTAAAAATAAATCATCTCAGCATGAGGATCAACCCTCCCTGAGTGTATTTTTAGCGGACGTCCCCGGGGCCCAGGTGTCACTGTCCGTTTCTGAGGTGCCCCTTGACCTACTTGCAGCCTCTCCGGCTTCCATTCAAAGACATTAAATGACAGTACAGCGGTGCCTTGAGATACTGGTCAGCCGACTTGTGTTTTTCCAAATTATAAGCAGTCTTTTGAATGATTTTTTTCTTTTGGTTTAATATGAACTCAAGAGAATTACATGTGTATTTAAAACAACCACATAGCTTTGTTTTAAAGTCTGCTAGCTCGATGCTAGCACTTAATGGTGTGCTGTCGCTCAAAGCAACACATGTAGAAAGACAATATAACAATACTCACAGGCGTGTATTCTTTATCCTCAGCAAAGAACGACTAGCATTACTACGACTTACAGAGGAGAGTTCATGCTCGTGAAAGATTTGTGTGTTTTTATTATACTGCCCCCAGGTGGCCAAGATGTGCACACTAGAAGGAGTAGTGCAAAGTTCATTGAATTTAGGGCATACATTCTAAACTAAAAAAAATATGAACGTAAACAACAACCATTTTTCTATCGGTATTTCAAAATAAAAAAAGTACTAAAAGATTTTCCACAAAAAATCAATCCCTATTTTCTTTGAGCAATGACTTCAGGGGACTACAGCGATAAAAATGAAAGGAAAGCTTGGGTGCATGTTTCAAGGCGTCATTTGTTTGTGTGCTCCTTTTGCAGGACATCGAGGCCCTGGCCATCGCTCTCAGCATGATCGGAAAGTTCGCCATCGCCATCGCGTTCGGTCTCATCTATCTGTACACTTGTGAGCTTTACCCCACTATCATCAGGTAAACGCTACGGTCACGCCAAGACTGCGTTCTATCCTCGACCTTTACTTTTACTGTAGTGCAGGAGTTGAATTCCGACTTTTACCGTAGCCTTTTTTTATTTTTAATTTTAAGACAAGTATCTGCACGTATACCTAAGTATTTCCCCACCTTTACTAAGTGTTTTTTTCTTCTTCTTGGTTTGTAGGTCTCTGGCAGTGGGTAGCGGCAGCATGATGTGTCGCGTAGGTAGTGTGGTGGCGCCGTTTTGCGTGTACCTGGCCGACGTCTGGATCTACCTGCCTCAGGTTTCTGCTCACAATATTGGGCATTTATCGTGATTTTTATACTCCAGCAATATTTCTGATTTGATTCTCGTACCATTTTTGTTGGAATATTATGACTTGATCACCAACCTGTTTTTTTTTTTGGTTCATTTCAGATTTTAACTCTATTCTTGTCATGAGGACCTCATAAATGTAACGCTTGATTGTCATATTTTGGGTTTTTCTTTTTAAAACGCCCTTGAGGTCTTTTCCAAATGTGTTGTCAGCTCATCGTGGGTATCCTGGCTTTCATCATCGGCATCCTGACCTTGATGCTGCCTGAGACGCTGGGCAAGCCCCTAACGTCCACCTTGAAGGAGGCCGAGGCTCTGGGACGAAGCGACAAGAAGAAGGATGCGGCATGCGGGCTGGAGATGAACCAGCACGCGTGAGCAAAAACAAGAAAAACTGAAAATTCGAATCAGAGATGTATTGTCCCATATACTGTAAGTATTTTTGACACAGCTTAAAAAAAAAGTCTTTACTTTTTTTCAGGCGCATCGCTTTTGATTGATATTTTCATTTTTTGTTTGTCTTTCATTTTGACCTATCAAAGCTCATGCAATGCGGATTTTACCGTGCATTGTAATTGATAGCATTGACGCTTCAACCTAACCCTTCTTTCATAAATTTGACTCAATATATTACTAAAAAAAACATATTATATTATTTTTTGAAAGTCATTGTTATTATGAAAACCTGATGTGCTCAGGAAAAAAATTCTCCTGCAAAACGGAGGAATTTTAGACAACCCAAAGCCCTGCCTAATAAAAAAAAGTAGTGCTTTGCTGTTACCTTGTGGCAGCTATAGACAAGTACAAGCTATAGTCTTAAGCGCTTCGCAGCAGTGCCAATAATTGTAAATACATAATTATTAGGAAATGCATGAATGAATGATAACAAATGAATAACAGCTGCCTATGGCCTCCCCACCTCGTTTTTTTGTTTTTTTTAAAGTAGCAAACTCTTTAAAATTCTACTGTAATTCTCAGTCATACTGCATTATGTTTAATTTTTATGGTCTGCTAAATTCTGTGTTCTCATTCTATGAAACGTGTCCTATTTTTATGTGTATGTACAGTATAGCATTTGCAATCAATATAGTGGTGCCTTGAGATATCCGACAAACGTATGTTTCGAAATCCAAGTTGGCAATTTTTTTTTCTTGTTTCGTTGTTTATCCATCCATCCATCCATTTTCCGTACCGCTTGATCCTCACTAGGGTCGCGGGGGGTGCTGGAGACTATCCCAGCCATCTCCGGGCAGTAGGCGGGGGACACCCTGAATCAGTTGCCAGCCAATCGCAGGGCACACAGAGACGAACAACCATCCACGCCCACACTCACACCTAGGGACAATTTAGAGCGTCCAATCAGCCTGACATGCATGTTTTTGGAATGTGGGAGGAAACCGGAGCACCCGGAGAAAACCCACGCAGACCCGGGGAGAACATGCAAACTCCACACAGGGAGGCCGGAGCTGGAATCGAACCCGGTACCTCTGCACTGTGAAGCCGACGTGCTAACCACTGGACTACCGGGCCGCCCCTGTTTCGTTGTTTAGTTTGTTTGTATTATACTGCCCCCGCGTGGCCACGGTGCGCACATCAGGAAAAAAAAGCAGCACTATGGCAAGCACAGTTGACAGATGTCTTCGTTTTTATATGAAGGAGTGATTTTTTTCGTATTAAAAACACGTTGCAGCTTTATTATTTTTATTGTTGTTGTTTTTGCTTGTTTTAGTGAGGCAGGAAGGAATGACTGGCATTTGCATTCATTCCAGTGCCGAATTATGATTTCAGATACAAGTGTTTTTAGGATTCAGTTTGGGGCAATGGACATTTATTTTGACGCCGTCGTGTTTTCGCTACTGGACGAGTGTGAAAACTTTGGACCAAAACACAGCAATCAACCAGAGATGGGCGACTCCATGCTGTTCACTACTAACGACTTTTTCTTCATATTTCATTACTGGGTGGAATCAAGCTGGCGAACAATCTTTCACTTGACATGCTTGTTTGTACTTGTTTTGGGCGAATAAATTATCAGCGTGATTTAAATGGCAGTGATTTTTTTTTTTTGCCTTGGGGTGGAAACATCATATTATTTCATGTTAAGATGACTTAAATTACATTCTGTTGTTTAATAATTGCTGAGACGTGTTTTTATGTTGAAGGCTTCTGATTGGCTGTTGAAGTTAGCAAAAGCAGGAAGTGATTCAGTTGCCTAGAAGTGTTTTTTTTTCGATCGCGCTGAGATGCAGACGTCCTTTCAATAAAGCTGCGTTCAAACGGAATCCATCCCTCCTTTTGCCGTTTCGTAAAGTAGAGCCATCCATTTAAAAAAATAACGAACCCCTCAACTTAACTTACACTTGCAAGCCCTGATCCTGGAGGGCTGCCATCCTACGTGTTTTCCATCTCTCCCTGTTGCAACGCACCGGATTCAAATCATCAGCGAGCGCTGCAGAAACCTGGTATTGATTCGGTTCATTTGTATCAGGTGTGTTGCAACAAGGAGAGATGGAAAACATGCAGGATAGCGGGCCCAACAGGGTACGAATGTTTGCTGCTCGAGGTGGGTTTTTCCACACTCTTTTTCGTCCTAAATCTGTCTGCTACAATCTCGTTATTTGAAAACCTACCTGTTCTCTCTGTATAGTCGACTGACCTTCGTGTTTATTAGAAAAGGAAAGTTGGTGTGTCGCAAGACGTCAGTGCATTCGCCGCTCCTATGGTTTTATATCGGTCCGGTTGCATTCGCTTTCATGACATCAATCTCAATTTAGGGACATGGCAAGAAAATAAAAATGTTAAGAATCCGTCTAATTTTTATTGTGGGCCACATTGTACTTATGGTTTCCCTCACAGGGTCGTGTAACTGTCAAAGCCTATAAACGTAAGTTCACCTCATATTATTTCAAAAACAACAAATTGATGGATAACTAAATTCAAAATCAGTAGCTCATGAAAAGTGTTGAGCGATTATTCATTATATTTTGAAAGGGGACCCGGTAACAAAAAAAAGCTTTTTAAAGGCTGAGAAAATTTATCATGTTTTTTGTTTGTTGACATTCATGATTTGCTTTTGCCGGCCAGGCTGTACTTTCTGAGGCCTGCTGAGGGAAGCATTGCAGCAACAGCTTTCCACACTTTTTGGGTGGTGAAAGAGGAGCGTGCATGCAATAAACATTGAACTACTGCATGAAAATGATCAAATCGGAAAACAAGGCCATTCCGCTATACGCCATATCAAAAAATGGATTCAGGGAAACTGATTTTTTTTATGGTGTTGTTTATTCACTGTTAGTGTCATTTTATGCATTATGTGTTGAATTGATTCATGTACACGGACTGCTTAGATGTTTGTTTGTTTTTATAGGCCAGGCTCTATTTGATGGAGCCCTAAAAGACTCGACTCATTTCAATTTAAGACAAGCCACTGGAAATTCCTCCAAGGAACTCCAGGACGTGCTCCATCTGTGCTGGCCACTGGTAGGAGGCTCTCGTAGCCGGACCTAACGCACACTCCCCACGACAAGGGACTAAGGACTCTAACTTAGTTAGGACACTTGCTTATTTCTTACATTTATGTTTCTTGATTTGAATAAGCTACTGTTGTTATACATGGAGATTGAGAAGTTCATTATTCATACCAAATAGCCATTTATTTTTCACTGTAGACATGTCACCCATTTCTCTGCAATACAGTATAAGGTGTACCCCCAACCGCAATTTCCTAGGAACCGCCTCCTCTCTCCCTAAGTCCATTCCGAGAATTCTCACATCTTGCCAATCATCGATTGCATTTGTTTTCATGATATGCAGCAACTATTGCCCACCTCAGGGTTTTGAACTAGTGCTAAAGGTTAAAACTCAGTTTGGGTCTCAAATTAGAGATTTAAAGTAGTATTAGGGTTTCAAACTTGGCTCAGTTTCGAACCACTTCAAAATAGCATCTGCAAAATGGCAGAGCATTCCAAATGGACGGATTTTTGCTTTTGGTGGGCCGGTCCGTCCCTATCCCCGCCGACAGGGGGCGCCCGTCGTCCATTGTCATAACTCGGGAGGATGAATGCGTTGGCTCGCACCTGCCGCGGTGCGCTGCTGCCCTCTGTTGACCATAAACTGCAATTGCATTTGAAACAAACAGTCCAGCAAATGTCCCACTAGGGTGACTTAGTTGACTTTATTGACCTTCATCCACATTTTCATTGAAAGCTACCATTATTGGTCACATGCCCGCAAAATCGACTTCAAGATGTCTGTTGTAGTGCAACGTTAATATTCATATTTGTCCATCGTATTCTATGTACAGTCATTGAGTTGTAAATAAGCAGGCCTTTAACATGTGCAAAAGTACAAGGGAGAACCTGGATTGGGTCACTTCAAATCCGTCTATGGAAAATTCTGTATTCTATTTATTTATTTTTGCATATGCCATTTGCATATGTGACGATAGGCACCATTTCAACCACAACATTTTAAAAAAACAAAGTGACAAATACGACCAGCATCCGAAATTGTGATTTCAACCAGAATAAAGTTGTCATGTTTCAAAAGAACTCCACCAAAGGAAATTGTCATTGTTTGGAATTTTTATCGGAATGTTAAGCTGCATTTTGTTTCTGAACATCTTCCTATTGAAACTAGACAATTTTTTTGAAATGGAGCTTAGCAACTTTTTCATCGAATAACTTTCTCCATCCGCCCCCACCCAAAAAAAATCATAGCCTTAAAATCTTTTGTCAAATATTTTGACCTGTTTGTAGGTTTACCATTTTTTCCCGCCCTTGTAACATCACAATGTTATTTTCTTGTAACATGAAGACTTTTCTCGTAACATTTGGACTTTTTTTTTTCGCTTTAGAATGTCAACGTTTATTCAATGTTAAATTTTTATTGAAAATGTTACAATCTTTTGATTGTCATACTTCATTTTTCCTGACATGATGATGCTTTTCAAGTAACATTACAGCTTAGTTCGTGTGTTTTTTTTTTTTAACCGAAACACTTACCCCTTAGATTCTTTCCATAAACAACTTTTTTCCTTGCACTAATACAAATTTTTTTTCTCGTAACATTAGGACTTTTTTTTTTGGATGACTTTACAAATTTTCTCGCCACTACGACGCATTTCAAGCAACGTTACGTCTTATTTCCCGTGACATTCCAATTTGTTTCCTGCAACCAAACAATTTTGCTTCCGATTTCTTTCCTCCGACACCTTTTTGCTTTGACATTGCAACTTTGTCCTCAGGATGTTGTGCAACATCCCAATTTTCTCCCGGAACGTTTTGGCTTTTTAATTTTATTTTTTCTGTCGCATTGCTAGCTTTTTCTCACAATTTATACTTGGTTGGGTAGCGGCCTTCTAATGCAGTCCTTTGTGTCAAGCTTAATTACAGATAATGTATGTTATGCGTGTAGTTCCTGTTGGCATGACTTCTCAGCTCGCACGCCTGTATTTCTAAATATAACCGAGTGGACACGCAATAGCTACTGTGGCAGTAATGTGTCTCGACGAGGATTAACATCATCGCCGCCGTTTTGGCAAACGGGTGCAAAATGTGGCAAAAAGTCCCGCGTGACCTTCCAACCACACGGCGTCCGGCGGACTTGATCCCGCGAGGTTTCCAATCCCGGCGCGCTTGGCGCGTTTGTTTTGGCACAATACAAGCAGCCTGCCGACTTGGCAGTTTCGCTTTTTTTGTGATGATGAGGCACATCCTGGCGTGTGGGCGCACACGAGGCAGGAAGGCCGGCTGTACTCCAATTTGGAGTCGGCCTAACGTGTCCAAAAACGTCCGTTTCGAATCAAAATGGCTGACTTGTTATGGGAGTGCGCTACTCTTGAGACATTTCCATTCACTTTTGTGTTGATCCGTAAAACTGGGGCCAAAGAGTGCCATGAGACGAGAGAATGCAATTAATCCGTTGTGCCCTCCATCCATAAATATTACTAATAATTCTACTTTCTTATATTTATTATGATGGTGTGTACTGAATAATGCTTAATGTACATGACAATGGTGCCCAAAGCGTTTTGCGAAAACTGATGTGCTCAAGGAAAAATGAGGGTGGATTTGGAATCGGCATAAAAAAATCTTGACCAGTGTTATTAAAGCTACGCATGGGAGCAATTATATAACAAGTCTTTCCCATAAAGAAAAAAAAGACAATTCTGATTTCCAAGGCTGTTGCATGAACACATATCCACTTTTTTGTGCTCCAAATGCGACATTACCATCTTTTCTCCAACGTCGATAGTCGTACCTGCGTGCTGGATGGCGGTCAATCAACCATCAACCTGACCCCACCTCCTCACTCATGTCATGTCGGGAGCGCTTTTAAGCCTTGCGTGCAAAAACTTCCCAGCGAAAAAGGACGACCGTGCATGAAGATGCTCCGCAGCTTCCGTAGACCCTGAGTTCCGTCTCGCTTCTTGTTCTTGCACGCCGACGTCAAGAGCGCCAGGAGCCCAGAGAGCGCCGTTTCGTCCTCCTTTTGCACACGTAGTAGACGGGGTAGGCGATCACACCTGCACACAGACGCCGTTAGCACGCGCGCGCGACAAAGTTGTAGTTTCATTTTGAAAAGGGAAATGCACAAGACGAAAACATTAAGCTCAGTGTGTGTAATGTAGCAAAGACAAACTTAAAAAAAAAAAAAAAAAACACTGTGTGTTGTCTATTTTGAATATCTTATTTACAAGAATGAATGAAGTCTCCTTGACAGAAAAAAAGTTAACATTTCGAGATTATAGCTTTGATCGTACAAAAAGCGAGATTTTTTTTAGGTTACTGTGAATATTTACAAGACTGTAGTTGCATTCACAACAATAAAAAGTTGTCATGAAAAAAAAGGGATTAAAGTTCTCAGTCCAAAAATGATATTTTATGAAAAATTAAAAAAAAACCCTACGACTACAATTCAGATTAGTTTCCAATATTTAGGATAAATAAGCCATATTACGTAGATTTTCCTTTATGTTTAAAATGAGTCATTTTGCCAAAATTTAATTCCGAATATAAATAATGATAAAAAAAAAGCCAGTATTGCTAAGATTTAAAAATTGCAATATTTTGAAAATAAAATTGTGCACTTTTCAAGATAAAAAAATGAATACAATCCTATTTTCCAAACTAAAATCTTCTGAGAATGCATTTTCCAATGCGGCTCAAACAGCAAGCCGTTACCTATGACGAGCGCCACGCCTCCCAAGACCAACACCAGTAACAGGACCAGCGGCGCCAACAGCAACTTCACGCCTGACGCACAACACAACAAACCACCACAGCACATTTACAACTCATGACATCGTCACCGGCCCCGACCGCGTAGAGCCGACTTTGACATTTTCCCTCATCCCAATTGTTTCCTGACCAACAAATGGCACAACCTCCCCCCCCCGACCGTTTGACAAAGAGATTCCGTCGGCTCGGGGAAAAAACTCACCGCAGATGGAACCTCTGATACAGCGTCTTAGATGCGGCTTCTCTGGCAGATAGCGATACTTGCAGCCAAACACGCTGAGGTTCGACGTGTGATCCCCAAAATACCTGACCTCAAAAGCAAGGGGTTGAAGGGATGAAATTGATGTGAAAAATATGACCCCCTCCCACCCTCCCCCAAAATGTTTTTTTTCTCTTTGAATAATAGGATTTAAATATTTTTTTAAAATGATAGGATTTAAATAAATTGGTTTAGTAAAAACAAAAAAAAATTCGGTTTTTGGTTATTTTTTAATTTTTTTTAAATGATAGGGTTTAAATAACAGCTTGGTTCAGTAAAAAAAAAAAAGAGAAATTCAGATTTGGTAATTTAAAAAAAAATTATGATAGTATTTAAATAACTTGGTTAAGTAAAACAACAAAATATATTTTTTAATGATAGGATTTAAATAACCTGGTTAAGTAAAAAAAAAAATTATAGGATTTAAATAAAAGAGAAATTCTTTTTTTTTTTTTTTTTGGTTACCCGAGTTTTAATGAGTAAATTCCAAATATCGCATTAAATGATGAATTCAATAAAACATCACATCCTTGCAGTACTTAATCGAATTACTTTTTTTAATGAATAAATTGAATTCCATTTTATGTAATTTTTTAAATGTTACCACGGCTTGAATAACTAATAATAAAATTTTGACTTATGAATAAATCATATTATTACTGAGTTTAATTATTACAATTCTTTTTCGACAGTTTTCAAATATACCTTATTCGTGCGTGTGCACGCAGATGAGGTTAATCTGAGTTAATTTGCAATGGTTTCTCATCGATGGAACCATTTGACAATAAATGTGATTCATAATTGTATTTTTCTTCGGAACCAATGAATGTTTTGAACTGAATGATGTTCGTCTTTGCAAACAAATGTTACCTGAGTTGACGGTATCGATCGCCACAGCGGTAACAAAAGTTGGTGTTGCACTGCGTGCAGACCATGTGATCGCATCCTTCCGTGCGCTGGATGTGGATCTACACGCACACACACACGCACACAAAGACGGACAGCTGTCAATCACCAAAGTCCAACACATCCAGTATGCACAAGTGCACCATTAATGGCCTCCGCGCTACTTTGGTAGTAAATGGGCACTAAGCCCAGCTAAGTGCGGGCTGACATCAGTTTACTGGACTTTGCAGTCAAACAGAGAGAGGCTTAAGTTCACTCTGGGCCAGCGTCGGCTAGTTTCTGCTTTTAGGCATTCATAACATTAAAAAAAAAAAAAAAAAAAAAAAAATCAAAACTTTTTGGGTACATATTTGACTACAAAGTGCAATAATTAACATGCAATATGAAAAAAAAAGTGCGAAAAAAGTAAAAATATGGTGCTGTGAAAAAAAAAAACCTCAAACCAAGTACAAAATAAAGCGCAATAAAATAAAGCCCAGTCAAGCACAAAAAATATAGTCAAACTACCGGTAAGTTAATTATATTTTTTTTAGATACTCAAAGTTAAATAACTAAAATAATTTGACAATGATTTATATTCCTAGAACAGCTGAACTTTATTTGAGGTTAATCTAAATGGAGCCAGTTATGTGCCGAGTTAATTGCAAACAGTCTCATTTAGCTTAGGTGCTTAATTTTACTTCCCCTTACAAATATCCCCCCCCCCTTTCCCCCTAATTGACTTGTACAGGTCAGAGGTCACATTCATGATAAAGAATATCAAAATGTTTTCTAGGTCTTTTTTTTTTTTAAATCACAAAATCTGGCATTTCAACACGGGTGTGTATACTTTTCACATCGCAGTATACCTGTTTTTATGAGTCCCCCCGATGCTTTATGATTACATAACATCAATGCTAATTTCCCGTAGCCTGTCTATGGTGTTTCACGTGATATCTTCGCATTGAGCTAGCACACCCGTCGAATGGATTCATGTGGTTTGGCTGAACGCGTTGCCCATGAAAGATACAGAATGCTGAATTCTCTTTTGTTGTACGTGTCGGTTCATATGTTCAGACTTTGCATATGGCGGAATTCTTGAGCGTTTTTCGAAAAGCGGAGCGGGGTGAGTACCTTGCACTTGGGGCACTTTTGAGCGTTGCGTTGTCCGCGCTCGATGACGCAGGCCCAGCTCCTCAGCTGCTTGTCGCCCTTGCGGTAGTCGCGGCACTTGATGCCCTGGTGCCAGGGTGCGTGGCACTTGAAGCACCACACAAACTGGCAGCTGCCGCACTGCACCTGCGCCACAACGCCGCAGGTTCTCAACTTCCCCGTTTTCCATGCCGGATAGCACATTCGTATCGAGTTGCATCATCGTGTGGACTGTATGTCATTCCAAAAGAGGAATATTTTTATTTTATGCCCCTTGCAATGTAAAAACTGATTTATTTTTTTATTTTCTTTTTTTTTTTGCAAATGTAATGATACAAAAATATTTGCGTAACCATTTGTCACCACTTTTCCCTCACATTTTCTTCCTGGTAAAGCTGTAATGAACTTTTTTTTTTGTTCATTTATAGCATTAAAAAAAACAAAACTTCCTATTCTTAATCATCCACCTTTTTTGGGCAATTCCTGTATTGTATATTTTAGCTTAGAATACAAAACTGATTAAAAAAAAACTCCCTTAAAATTCCCAATTAAAACAAATTGAATAACATTTTAATATGCTTAATTATATTTTATAATTTATATTTATATACTTTTTTTGTTCTTCTACTTCTCCCTTTCATAATTTTGCTGCTGTAAATTGGGAATTTCTCCATTGTGAGACAAAGGTTTTCTTAAAATAAAATGTGCACACAACTGCAGTGGTGCCCCGAGATATAAATGCCTTGATCTTTTTATTTTATTTTTTTAATACAAGCCGTTATTTGGCTGATTTTATTTATCTTGAGATGAGAGCAAAAAAATGTGAGATAGATACAAGTGCACTTCAGACTTTCACCACTCGATATGTGTTTACAAGTGATACGTTTTATGGTTGCAATCCAAAATTCAAATGAAGAAACCTGTTTTGGGAAACCTTTCCTGATTCATGACTTGTTTCATACTCACAATTGAGCTCTGTGATTGTTTTTGTGAATCTTTTTATTGTTAAGAAATTCCCAATGTATTGTGGGGGTTTTTTCGGCATCATGTCTAGAATTTGAAGGACAAACTGTACTCTTACTCCATTTTTTTAAGCTGGCTATAACATCAAAACGAGTGGGACCTACACGGTCTCGACCCAAAATGGCCAATAAAACCGTTCACCTTGTACTTGTTCTCCACGCGCGCGGGGCTGGATCGGCCGAGGGAAGTGAAGTGTCTGCAGCGGGGGCAGGGCTTGGTGCTGGAGTCCAGCTGACTCAGCTCCAGGAAGTAACTGTACCTGAGCACGTCCTCACCGGCCAGGTGCGAGACCACCACCGTGTTCTCCAGCATCCCGTTGCACTCCGAGATGGGACAGCGGATGTGCACCTTGCCCACTTGGACCTGGATAATGAAAGCCACAATCATTTAGTGCGTTTCTGGATTTGATGCAATTAGGCGTGGGGAGTAGTTCTGACGGGAAACGGTTCATAATGCACGATGCGATTAAGTGTTACATAAATGGAAGGCTGGAGGAGGCGGCTTAAGAAGTCCAGAAGCAAATGTCGGTCAGTGTAGCAAACCTCCATCTACGAAATGCATGCAGACACACTAGATCCCGGTTCAAAGTGACTTGAAGCATGTGAGAATACAAATACGAAGAACCTCATCATTCTGGGGAATGGGAGCTGTTTTGTAATAACTGTGCCCCAACAGATTTTGAAAGCCGTGAAGTTTTACAGCCTCTTAAAATGCTGCATTTTCTCACATGGAGCTCTGGTGCTGATTCAACGAGGCACACATAAGTGGGTTCATTTTTTTTTATTTTTTTTTACATAACCGTAAAGTGGGGCGTGTTCAGGAGTGGAAGTCTATTACAGGTCAGACGCACTGATGTGATGCCATGGTATTTTGGGCATAACAAGAAAAGAATAAAAAAAAACGCAAAAACTCCACCGAACTGGTCAGGTTGGTTCATCTGTGCGCCACATGTTTCGAACACGTGTTGCCAGTTTGAAAGTTTGGAGCAAAAGTGCATTGATCACAGGGGGGGGGGGGGGGGGGGGGAGGAATGTGTGTCACAGATCGGTGACAATCGACAAAGTGTATCGAAAATGCTGTAAGAGGTCCAACAATTAATCAATTGACAATTATCAACAATTTTGCCAATTTCAGAATGTGTGCATTTTCTGCAGTCACTTTGAAATAAAAAAAAAATGCTTTACGAATATGCTTCACCAATTATTGGAAAAATAACTGACATATTAATCGATTTATTAAAATGATGTCAAACTATGACTGTGTTAACATTCTTATCAATTCTGGACTTCTTTTCAAGGAAAAAAGACTTATGTACGAAGACTGTGGCTGTTTCCAAATTCACGGGCTCAGTCCTCCTGTAGGCCGCATTTTCAGACTCAGGACGTCACTTCTGGTTCGACTCGACCGCACGTGAGGCCCAAATTCGCTACGGGTTATGCAGTCAATGGAGGCCTGCGAATTGTCTTCCTCGAATTTGGAAACCACATGTGGAGTTACGCTGGAAGTGACATTTGGCTGAAAATGCAACTTTCAGAAGACTCACCCTGTGAATTCGTTCAGGGCCGTTGTTGTTTTTTAAATGTGTAATCTTTGATCCGTTAAGCAAGTTGGAATAGGTTCAAAATGCAACAAGTGTTTGATTACAAGCAATTTTGGGCTTCTATAAGCATCACTTGTAAACCCTTAAAAATAAATATCTAGAGGGTGGAGGTTTGAAGTGCACTTGTATCACAAATTTTTGCTCTTATCTCAAGATCAAATCAGCCAAAGAACTATTGTATTATAAAATGCAAGTCAAGCCCACTTGTTACCCACCTGGGAGGTGACGTACAGTGTCAGGCATTCGTCACACACCAGCTTCCGGCAGCATGGCAAGGGTGCCATCGTTTTCCTGTCAAAGCACACCCGGCACGGCTGCGCTTCGGCTGCGCCATCCGAGCCCCCCTGCTGCGATGAACGACGGCTGAGGGAAGACTCATGCAGAGGGTTTACCAAGTCTTCCGCGGTGTATAAAACGAGCCCCTCGCCCGACGCGGAAATCACCTCGCTTGTAACAGTGTCATGATGGCGCTCGTTGGCGATGCAGTAGACATCACAGTAAATGTGTTCTTTCGCGCTCGAAGTCGGGTCCGAACGTAGACTAGTAACACCGGTGTCACATTTTTCATGTTTTGTGTCGAAAAGAGAAAATATTTCAAATCCCCCAAAGTCCGAAGAGGTTAATTCGGCAAAGAGAGGCTTATTTTGAACTCCGGCGTGTCCCGGTTGTCCGCTCTGGTCGCGTCGCGAGTCTCTTGTGACGTCGAAAACGGCGGCGTTGTCACCGTGGACGGCCTCGGCACCGCCCTGCATACGAGCGTCTGCACCGGCGCGGTCAGAAGGAGACGCCGAAGCCAGCCAACTGGCACTCAGAAAGTCGAGAGTGTCCTCTCCTCTGCTGTCCCCCGCCCCTCCTCCGTTGCAGTTATTGTTGTTGTTGTCCTCAGCATCCCCCTCTTCCTCGACTTGTTCTTCGAGTACTCCTTGTTGTTCTACGCGTCGTTCTTTGTCGTCGTCCCGCATGAACTTCCCTCTGCTGATCCGTCGGTCCAAATAATTTCGAAGCGACGCCTCCACCTGATTAGTTCCCAGTGACGATTTCACCTTCTCTTCCGCTTCCAAAGCACCGATGAGCGTCGGCGTTTTACATGTGTGAGACGCATGACCGTCATCTTCCATCACCGGGCGCTCTTGACCCATTTATAGAGTGCAGCGTCGGTTCGTAGCATTGTCAAAGCCTCCTAGGTGGTCAACCAACTTCTGCACCAAAACAAAACAACTGCTCCCGGCGCTTCCGGGTAGACGTCAGCACGGCAGACGTCACGCTTTGAATACGTACGTGTAGTACCGCAAACGGCCGGATTAATGGGTGGATGTTCTCGAAAATAATTCAATTAAACTCAACTGTATTTATAGATCACTTTAAAACAACCACCGCTGTATACAAAGTGCGTTACCTGGAACAAATATAATTTATACAATAAAACAAATTAATAACGAAGACAGAACAAAGCACAAAAACAGTGGAACTAAAAAGCAAGCCTCATGCTTCGTCAAAAGCCAAAGAATAAAAATGAGTTTTAAGACTGGTTTTAAAGATGGACAGCGAGGGGGCTTGTTTCACGATCAGCGGGAGGTCATTCCAAAGAGAGGGTCCAGCAACAGAAAAGGCTCGATGCCCTCTGAGCCTCCACTTAGTTCTCGGCACCTCTAATAGAAAACAAATAAACATGATCTTAAAAAGAACTCTAAAACGTATTGGGAGCCAGTGAAGCGTAGGAGTTATGTCATGATAAGATGTCATGATATATCATATATATATGATATATATGATATATATATGTCATGATAAGATAAGATAAGATATCCTAATAAAGGATATCTTATCTTATCTTATCTTATGTGCTCCCTCTTTTGAGTACCAGTCAAGAGGCGTGCAGCGGCATTCTAGGCCAGCTGGAGATGCTCGGTGGAGGCATGAATTATTGTTTCAAAGTGCTCTTGAGAAAGGAGAGGCTTTACTTTTGCAAGCTACCTGTGATGAAAGAAACTGGATTTAACAACAGTACCAATTTGCCGGTCCAATTTCAAATCACTGTCTAGTTTAAGAACCATGTTCGAGACTGTTGGCTCAAGATAAGGAGCCAGGGGGCCCAAGTCAGCAGGATGGGATGTACAAGGGCCACTGGGACCAAACACCATCACTTCAAATGTGATACATGAAACAAGAGTCCTAGCTGTCGAAACCTTATCGATGAAATGTAAGAATAAAATAAACATTTTTATGTGACTTCTCATTTTATGATCCAATGACCTCTTCAAACGCGTGAACTTTGAAGAAGGCTCTCCGGTGCGGTTTGTATGCGGGTTAAGGACCAAACTTTAATCCCATCGCTTTGTTCTGAAAATGCCGACAATGTTAAAAAGCCTTAACAAGAGTCTTATAGGGCATAAAACTGGCAAAGTGCACATCACAGCACAAAAGTAGGCCAGTGGTGGATAATTTGGCTAATGAAAATTGCTTTAGTCAGAAACTTGAGGGTTTAAAAGTCTTCAAATACACAAAAGATTTTAGAGCATTACTATGTATTGATGGAATAACTTCAAAGAGGTAGGGGGGCAGTTTAGGCTCTTTCAAAGTTCTTTTGCTCAAGTAATCATCAATTAAAGGTCAACTTCTAGTATTATTTTTGTCAAATATTCTTTTTATATGATACATCCAGTCGAAATTGCTAAACAGTTTGGTTGGAACATTTTTCCTAGCTTTAATCATATATATTTGATTTGACATCATAGTCCCCATCTGCTTACTGAACGGCATAATAACTGAGGAGTGCCACAGGGCTCTGTTCTAAATACTCAACATTTATGAATGTTTCCATAATAACAAAAAGAAAATATATACAGGTGTATATTTTTGTTTCCTTAAATTTGGGAGGTTGAAATGTCACACACCGAATTCAGAATTTTAAAACAATTTAAAATAATTCATCATAAAAATAAGATTAGATTTTTTTAGGGGTGCGGGGGGATAAAAGCCAAAATGCATTTCCAACCATTATTTCCCCTCAATATTTCAGCGCTACTTGCCTGTGATTTAATAAATGTAGCAAAACGTCTATTGCTGCGCCAATGGCAAGACCTACAGTATTTCAACCAAATCTTACATCCACAGTTTGAGATACAAGAGTTTTGAGTTGCAAACGCTGTCAAAGAACAAATCAAAGTTGTATTTCAACGCAACACTTTCTAACTTCATACACTCACATGAAACACAGGGCCACTTGTCCACAACATCATACATTATTAGTCAGCTAGAAAAACTCCCACACATTATTTAAAAAAAAAAAAACATCTACAAGTTTAAGGTAACAATTCAGTTTTTTTCCCTCTCTTTGTTTTTAAACTATTTACTTCTGTGGGCATTTCCCAGTGAAATAGAAAAACAACAAAGTTCACATTGAAGACGGTTAGCGTAGTAGTCATAAGTCACGCATGAGCGGCATGAGGGTTGTAAATATGCAAACAGCTTGGTGACACCTCATGCAAACACACTCACACTCACACTCACACACACACACACACACACACACACACTGTTCTGAAGTCCTCACCAGTGACCTCCAGAGAGGACTGGATCCTTTCAGGAAAATGTTTTTAAAGCCTCCATGTACAAGAGTTGCATGGTAAACAAGGAAGGCCTCCAATGTTTGGTCCAGAGAGTCCAAAATGTCCAACTAGCAGGCGATCACATTTTGCTTTCCTTACATACGTTGTGGTGCGCATCGGTACACTCCAGAGGCTGCATCAAAATTCAAGTGTGGCAGTCTAGTGTCATGATGACACATTTACAGGCACAAGTGCACTGTTATGGAGCGTGTCTGCAGGATGAACGGGAAAGAGTTGGCATACTTTTGACCTCAAGAGCTAAATTTGGATTTTTTTTTCAAATCAGGTATATGGGCTCGCCCAGTGGGTCTAAGAGTTTTTTTTTTTAACTAAGTACCGCCTAATAAAAAATACATAGCTCTCCAAGTACATGACCAACTTCCAAATACAGTACCATAATTGCATTAGCATGATTGTAAGCTTGAATGGAGGAGCATTTGAAAAACTATTTTAAGGATTTTTTTTCAAAGTGTATTACGCACAATTGAATGCAAATATTACCTAAAGAGTTTTAAAATATTCTATTATGCCCACAGCATCTCTATTTTTCATGAATTTGAAGCGTCATTTTTTTATACTTGGTAAGGTTTTGATCATTCATTGCAGTATTGCGCAAAATTTCAGAGACATTATGTTCATGTTACAGAGGCTTCAAATTTCCCGCACTTTCACGCAGCTGTAGTCCCGACTCCGTTATGACTGATACTACCTTTGAAGCTGGAAAGTTGTCAGGCCATCCACGCATTCCGAACATTGTCAGCTTTCTCAGACGGTGTGAAAGGGGTTCGTGATTGTCATTAATTTGTTGGGCCTTTGGAAGCTTTCATGGTTATGGATGGATGCTTCTTGTGTTCTTTGGCACTCTGCTTGTTGCGTGTTGGCGGAAGACAAATTACACAGCAGAGGCCCGACTACACACACAAAAACCAATTTGCCTGTCTCCTCGTTGCATTGCCTTGGACTGTAAACATTAAGATTCACTTTTGTTTTTTACATTGTCTTCAGTCACATTCAGAATCCAAACAATTCTGGACGTGGACCAGGAGTACGTTTTATCTGACATTCCTTAGTTGGTCACACACTTGGTGTCAGTAAGTCTGTCAGGCACTAAAAAAGAGTTTCCCAAAAAGTCAACCGAGTTTTGATGATCCACTAATGCACAAACACAACAAAACGATTAAAAATCCATCAGCCAATGGAAGCAGGCTATTCCCGTGCATTGTAGTTCCTGCCTCCCACCGCCAGACGTCAGTGTTGTACTTGAGCAATAGACGCGACACTGCAAGGAAGTCAGGGAAGGTGATGCAGGAGCGGGCAGTCTCAATCTTCTGTGTCCTTGTTTGTTTGCCAGCATTATAAACAAACCAAGGAGTGGTAAGGCAGCTCCTCGTCTTATTTTGACCTGGAAAGATACAAGTGGAGACATTTAGATTATGATACACAAAAACCCTGCTTGTGCGTTCAGGGACAGCAATATATTATTGGGTTGATTCTTGTTATGATGATGAAAATCTGATGTGGTGGAGAAAAAAAAACAGAGTAGGCTCGTAATCGTCGTCAGTTAATTTGCATTTCAGATAAAAAAAAACAAAAAAAACAACAAAAAAAACGTAAAAAGCTGTTCCAGTGTCATTTTTTCTGAAATAAATGGAATAAATTAGTGTTGCCGATCGTTTTTTTTTTTATTTTTATTTTAAGCAGATAAAATTACTGATTGATTTTGTGTGTGTGTGCCAGGGGGGGCTATGTGTGAAAACGGTGAGATATATTTCCTCCGGGACACAACAATTTATTGGTCCCTCTGGCTAAAGCCAATAAAAACCAAAGTGAAAGAACAACAGCTGTGGGAACAATGAGAGCATATTGATGATGCGTGTGTGTGTGTCACTACAAGTGTTATAAGTGTGACAGTCGTTGCGTGAAAGCGGGCTGATGATTTACGATAGGTGTTATCGCTTCCACCAAGGCGACATCAAACTACATCCTGGGCCTTTATTTCCTTTTCGTCTTGGTTTCGTCTGTTCTTCCTTTCACCATCCTGATCTTAATGAAAGCGTTCAAACGCATATGCGAACATCTGCGTAAAATGAGGTTTGTAAAAGCTCTGGCTCTAGGTTTAAGTTGATGATTCATAATTACGTTTGTTTGTGCCCTTCCAAACCTAATGCTGCAAGGTACGAGCTGCAGGTGATCTTTTTATTTTTGTGTGTGTGATTGACAATGAAAGGCATCGCTCGAGATATGCCGATCATGTACTTTTCTTCGGGAACTGGGCCGATTACGATCATGGGCCGAGCGGTCAGAGCGCCTCAAATTTTTTATTATATGCAGCAAGCATCCCTTCATTGTGGGTTTTTAGGTCCACGCTCTCGCTGTTTCACAGGTTTATTTAGAACAGTTCATAATTCTATGTTGCTCTGCCTCCGGTTTATTGTGGCTGTAATTCCATAGTCGACCACTAGATGGCGAAACATTGTTTATAAAAAAGGACGAATGAAAACGGGAAACAGTTATTTCAGCTCAGGCGAGTTTTTGCTGAAGATTCTTGAAAGTCAATCCCCTTTAATCCTGCTTTTTATGCCTACAGAAAGTAGCGACTGTAAATTCATTTTATAGTGTACATCTGGCAAGGATTACTGATATGTATATTGAGACATGATGTGTTTGAAGACCTTGAGGGGAAAAAAAAACAAAGAGCCATAAATGCTATAAAAACATGGTGTGGGTGGTCTGGAACATTGTGATCTTTTATGAAATGCTTTGTAATTACACATGCGCTACTTACATGTACATGGGCTGTAGTTGAAGGTGGGAGGTCTTCTGAGGCCCCTGGTAGCCGTACGAGTCGAATCCGCCTATAAAATCAACTGTACAGGGAAGGAAGAGCGTCCATTAATTATCCCATGGTAACTTATGCCCTTTGGAAGGTCTCTCGCTGTGTGTTGCAAACCTATTTCGGCATCAAGACGCGCGCATGTGAGCGCGTAGCCATTTATTTACGACGCCTTGGGAACGCACGTATACGCAGGCCCTAAATTATCTCGGATGGAGCAGCCGAGAGGCACCCGGCAGGTGGTTGCTTGCATCAGAGTCGGATGCTTTTTCACTTTGATGTCAGAGAGCTCCTTAAAAGTCACTTCCACCCGCGCCGCACAGGATTTATTCCCGCGGAATTTGCAGACGCCCATGCGGGATGGAGCCGTCACATCGAAACCAGTTGTAAGGTAACACCTGCAGGTTTCAGAGGAAATATCACTGAATTGAATGAAACGTCTGGAAATTGAAGGTGTGTTTAGTGTTGATGGCAGAAAATAAGATTTTACCAACAACAATCAGCATTTGAAAGCAGTCCAGTGCAAAATACGAGTGTTGACAAGATCACTTCACCAGCCAGGGAAATTCAACTCAACTTTTATTTCCCGTGGTCTGCACAGCAGTGCCTTTCATTTTGTGGGAAATGGAACTCTATATTTTATTTGAGGCAGTGCAATCCAGTCATGCAGACACAAACAAAGACTTTCACGACTACTGTAAGTGAATCAGTAAAACTGCTGAAATATTACCATTTTTTCGCAAAGGACTACACCACACGGATGCTCCTTATATTGCTGATGTATGGTGTTTCTCATTGTTCGTGTTAGCATGAAGCTAGGGTACGACAAGTAAAATTCTGCGGGTGTTTAAAATGCACAACATATCAACGGCAGCGTTAGCGTGTCAGTGGCGTTTTGCGTTGTCTGTTGGTTTTTAAATGCCGTACACATGTAATTCTCTTTGTTTGATGTTTACTTTGACCAGTCGTTTGTGATCTTCCAAACGGCTGCTTTTTAAAAAGTGAATTCACTCGCACCATCTTGTAAATATCAGTCAGATGTTTGGTCAAGTCAAAGCAAAAAAAAAAAAAAAAAGACATGATGACGTTTCTCAAAAAAAGACATTTGACATTTAATCAGAGTATATATACACGAAACTTTCTTTACCTTATTCCCGGCGTTGTCACAAATAGTCCAATAATCTTTTTCATGTATTCATGAGCGAGACTGATTATAAAACGCAACAGGACAACCGCTAATCTTTTGTCTGCCGACGGTGTCATTGGATCACGGGCGCCCGCCACAACTCGACACCGCTCGGATCGTTATACCGGCAATCAGCGCCACCGCCGGAATTCCGTATTTTGACGCGGCCAGAGTTTTTCCCGCTGACTCATGCTGCAGTCCGGCAGTCCCTGACGCCGTCTTGACACACAACCTGTGTGTGTGTGTGTGTGTGTGTGTGTTGCCGACATGCAAGGGTTTGATTAGAATGTGGCCGACTGAAGCAGGCACACACGGAATAGTTATCAGACTAATTAGCTTTCTCAGCAGCTCCGAATGTTCACGAGGGCCCTCGGTGAGCCTTAGCTTCCTCACCCATGGCCCATTCAAACCCCCCCCCCCCCCCACCGCCTCCCTGAATTGGCCGCGATTATTGTTCAGCCCGCGCGTTATCGAGCCAACATTTTCTTCCCCTCGCTGCGTTCAAGAGCGCAGAGGCGATTACGATTGATTCACCCCCCCCCCCCCCAAAAAAAAATTCTGGGAGAATAATTGTCAACGGTTTTAAATAATGGCCGATATGCAGATATCGGGAGTTCCTGAAAAAGAGTCACTTATTTCATGCACCCTGTAACCTGATAAAATGATACGCTGTCCACTGTAGCTAACCGCTGTCCCTGAAAGGGTTAAAATGTGGCAATGCTCAGTTGAGACCAATCGGTACGCCCTCCTTGTTTCTGAGTGAGCTTTGTGTTGGTTTTAAGTGTTTTTACCTCGTACTGCATTAAACGTTTAACATACAGTGGTGGCGCTGGGTTTGAAACAAAAATGGGCTTCAGTAGTGGCCCCAAGGATTTTTTTTTTTTAATTCAGCACCTCAAAATTCATCCTGTGCCTGCGTGGGTTTTCTCCGGGTATTCCGTTTTCCTCCCACATTCCAAAAACATGCATGACAGGCTGATTGAACACTCAAAATTGCCCCTCGGTGTGAGTGTGAGCGCGGATGGTTATTCGTCTCTGTGCGTGATTGGCTGGCAACCGGTTCAGGGTGTCCCCCGCCTACTGCCCGAAGATGGCTGGGATAGGCTCCAGCACCCCCTGCAACCCTTGTGAGGATAAAGCGGATCAGAAAATGGATGGATGGATAATTCAGCAACATGGACTCTGTCTATCATAAGGAGGCGCCACAAAAAAAGTTGGCCATTTTGATGTCAGGTAGCCATTTCAGAGCATTGAGCAGAAAAATCTGCAAAAATTCAGACCCCAAAATGAGGTTGAAGAACTGTCAGACGGTTACCAAATGTGAACAATATAACTCGACGCCCCGTGATTTGAGCCTTCAAATTCAGAGCATTTGTGGTAGAATGCAGGAAGGCCGCATTAGTAGGGACACGTCGTGTTTCAGACACGAGCGAGGCGCGCGGAACGTAATCCGCCGAGGCACGGTTTGACTGACAGATCCATTAGCTCGAAGGCTTATCAGAGAGCGAATTACTGTAACGTAATGAAAAATGACTTTTACGAACACCGTTTTCGACGCGGAAATCATTTTTAATGCCTTTATTTATTTATTTTCAGGAGAACGGTGGCCAAGTTAGCCGAGCAGCGATGTCGTGTGAGTTGACACAGTTCAACTTATTTTTTTTTTGTATATGGAAAACAATGAAAAGAAAATGAATGGAGCATTTCATTCCAACTGCAGGATTACCAAGATACTCTCGATCTTTGTCACGTGTGACCCAAGATGAGTTTTATGGCCCGCGAACACAAAATTAATTGCTAACGATTTTAAACTGAAGATGTGGGATAAAAAAAAGCCTGTTTTACTCTTCCAAAGAGCTCGTTCAGCTCTCTCGGTGCTTGGCGATGCCAGTGGCCGAAGTGCCGCATTTAAGCAAAGGGCATCCCTGCAGGATATCAATTATTCAGACTCTGAACTAAGCGCAATTTCCTCGGTGGATTGTAAAAGTTTGGTCATGTCTCAATAACCTCGAAAAATACAACCAGACCCATGAAATCAAACTTTTGCCTCACTTTGCGCTTGCCAAGGAATATCCATTGTCTCGTTCCTTGCCGGTCAGCGCTGTCGGTCATTTCGCATATATTATTGAATAAAACATGGCGGCTCATCGATCCACCATCAGAACCTCTGCTGCGATTTAGCTCCACTGACGGCCTCGGGCGTATTTAATACACGGCGAGATTTACCAGCATGCAAGGTGTTTAAAATGTTGTCATCGCGAACGAATGTAATTAATTTTTTAATTACATTCAAAAGTACACCCTCGAGATGTTTGAAAAGATGACACTGATGACACTGATAATATCTTTGGTGTGTCATTCAAGGGTAGTTGCGTGGCAACTGCGTGAAAGACTGTACATACACAAGAAATGCAAATTCAAGAACTTTCTATATACAGTATATTTTTGGTTGTATTTTTATTTTACGCAATGTTTTCTGCCATTTTGGTAGGGAGAGTCCATTTTCATTTTGCAAAGATGAACTTCAGATTTCCCCTCACTCTGTAGGAGCCGTGTGGGTATTCTGTCGCCTCAAGATTGAAAGTTTGAATGTTTTCTTCGACAATAATGAGGGGAACAGAGTCAGGTTAGACCAGGGGTGTCAAATTCATTTTTGTCCCGGGCCACGGTGTAGTTGCCCTTCACCTTGGAGGGCCATTATGACTGTGAAACCATATAAAGAAATCAAGAAAAAACGTTTCTTCCACTATTTAAGTGACTGTAATGAGGGCTTTTGGTAACAATAAAATGTTGTCAACAGCTCTTTTATTACATATGATCATTTTAAATTGGGGTACAGATTTTTGGAAGCATCATGGAAGTTGACATGCTTGATTGGCTTTCGCGGGCCACATAAAATTGCGTGGTGGGCCAGATTTGGCCCACGGGGCCTTGAATTTGACACCTGTGGGTTAGACGCATTTGAGTAAACCTGCTTTGTAAAGACTGGATGACTGTCATGCTGTGGCGCAGAAGGAACTGGTCAGCCCTGAAGTTAATTGGGAGTGGTTCATATTGGCCTACAGTATTAAACTCTTTAGTCAGCGCTTTCTTTTATTGATTGCATCACTCTCGGTTTTTGAGAACGACTTCTGCATGATAATGTTACTCCAGTCATTTTCTTTTGTCAAGTGCTAAAGCCATTTTGTCCGCTATGGGTCGTCAGTGTAAACGCAGACTTCAATGTGGATGACACCAAAACTTGTCAGTCGGGGCACCCAATATATACCACAGACATGTATGTGTGTATGTGTGTATATGTGTGTGTGTGTGTGTGTGTGTGTGTGTACATGTGCACTCACAGCTGTCCTCCTCCTCTGAGATGAGCTTGACCACGTAGCAGGCGTAGATGAAGCCCGCCAACTGGAGGAAACACAAAAAGACATTGAAAGCGTTGAGGGAGGTGACCTCGGCACAGGCAGCAAAGTCCTCGAAGCGCCGCCAGTTCAGTCGAAGAAAAAGAACGGCCCGTGTAAGTGGATCAGAATGCCGCATTATCTCCGACCGCTTGGACAAATGCGCACAGACACACACATAGACATACACACACATACAGAAAAGAGCCTTGGCGTTTTCACTGACAAACCAAATGACACGAGGTGAAAACTCACAGAGAAAGCTTCGATCGTTCTATAGGTAGCAAAGCCCGGGAGGACACGGATGCAAGAATCCGACCTAAGATTGGAGCTCTTTTGCGCTCTGATCTGCCTTCTCATTGGCGGCTTGTATCCATGGCAACCAGGAGGAGGGTTCCGATTGGGGCAGATGCGCGGGAAGCGGCGGTCAAAGGCTGGCCTCATCAAAAACAAAGTCGACGTGCAGAAACCGGCGGACGAATGAAAGAATGAGTTAGCGAGTGACCCCCGCTTAATGCTGGCATTTCGAGACAACGTTGACCCGCTTCGCTATTCGCCAAAGCGGCGTGCGCAAAACAGCTCGATTCGGCAGTCCGCTTTTGTCTCAAGGTCTCGACCTCATTTAGTGTAAATAATGTTCACATCCCAAAGCGGCCGGCTTGCCTTTATGCTCGCCTCGCCTTCCGTCGCCCACGTCCTCGCGATGACTGACAAGTCAATTAGTGAGAAGAAATAAAGCGCTTTGCGGCGTTGCCACGCAGTTGAGTGGCACAAAGTAGAAGAATACAGTTTGTTTAACGCGTTCAGGAACAGCAGTACTCTAGTGCAGTGATCCCCAACCTTTTTTTCAGACAACCGTTTGATGTCAGACGATATTTTCAGGGACCGGCCTTGAAGTCGTGACGGATAAATAGGACAAAATAAAATGATATGCATGAAAACGGCGGTATTTTCGAAACATAACAATAAACACGAATCACGACACGAGGAACATCCGATCTGGTCGCAACACTCTCTGGTCGCTATGGTAATGTTTAAACGTGCCTTCAAATTAAGATCGCTACAAGCTAAGCTTGAAAGCAACAAGAAGCTGTAGCATCCATTAACGAAAAAGAGATTGGCTCTCTTCTCCTGTCCCATGTAGATCCGCTTCAATTCCAAGCCGCGACTCCCAGTTCCACATACGCCGTAAATACAAAGCGTATGAAAAATACGACTCACCATCGCCGCATATTATGCAGAGTGGGGTGGGACTCTCCCGTCGAGATAAATCCGTCTTTTAAGAAATACTCCTGATACTGTCTATTAAATGCAGCCTTCTCTTTCTTGAAAGTCGCAGGCTCCTCTTCTGTTTCCGAGCTGGGCCTTTTCCACTTCCCGAAGGAACTTTCCAAAACCTTTGTTTTTAACTTGTTTTGCTAGCTCCCGGGTTTCATTTTAGCGGTAACCCATCACGTGACCGAGAAGCGCGCCTTGATCTGCGTCGTAAGTGACATACTGTCGACGGGTGTAACAGAGAATCTGTAATTTTTCCAAATAAAGCATGTTTCAGATTCTGAAATAAATAAAACGGAAGTAATGTAAGGTATTTATTCTTTCTTTCGGGCCGGAACCAAATGAGGCTTCTTGGCTCTGTTTGTTCCCGGCTAACAGAAAACGCTGCAATATGCCTGCCAGGCCAGTAGCTGGTGATGTCGCTCAAAAAACGGCTAACCTGGCAATCTGTACATTTTTCAATCTATGCCAGCCGTACGACATCACAGCGTTTGTTGCTCTCGACCGGATGCTGAAGCAGCGTCTGTTCTGCCATTGGCAGGCTCATCGCCTCTGAAAATGGCTGACCACTTTTGTGTGGCCGGCTGCAGGGAAGCGCGAGCACCCACCACCCCTGCTGCGATGCACATTAATATCCTGTTAATATTCCGAGCCACTCAAGTATTTCATCTCCGTGTTGATGCATGTAAACACAATATCCTGTTGACAAAAAAAAAAGGTTGCCTGGTTATATTGTCTCCTGATGAAGAAAGCCCAGTCAGATACAAAGTCACACCAATAGTAGTGCATTTCTTATCTTACCTTTGCTGGTGTTGATACTTTTTTTGTTTTTTGCACCTCATAAAAAATAAAAAAAAACACTCGTAAATTTGGTGGAAAATAAGCACATTTTTCTTTTGAATACATGCTGCTTTCCCTCTGCCAAGGGAGGTTATTTTTTACCAGGTTTGTCCTAAGATTTGTTGCTATTCAACTTCCCATTTACAGATAGTTTTACAAAAGAAACGGATGATGCAGAAAAGCAACTCCAGACCATAACCAACCTTTCTTCATTTCTTTACGTTCCATGAATTAGATTACGAACGTCGTAGCTATTAAGGGGAAGGCTGCGGCTCTTGTGAAACGACTGCACTGACGATGGTGGCATCATCCATTATCCATTTTCCGAATTATGGTTACCTAGTAACTAAAGAAGGGGGAGGGGGGGAGGAAGGTTGTTCGGTGTGACAGCGGGAGCAGTTTAGCCTATCGAGAAATAATCGTTCCAACTTTGACTCTCAACAGGCACACGTGTAAATCAGGGCGGAAACGTTAAGGGGACACGCGCTCGTCCGAGAGAACGTCCTCGCCCCATTTAGAAGATGGGCTGCTCAGCAGGTGTTGGTTCTCACAGCAAAATGTTTTTGTCCCCTCAAACGCTTCGAAGAGAACGATATGAGCAATGAATGTTATTGCCATGCTGCTGAAGGTGACGACAAATATTTCCTTTCAGAGTGTTACAAAATGTTCTCGACAAAATATTCACAGTAGGTGGCATTTCCGGACCTAACCCAACCGACAGATTTTTGCATGCCAGGGCTCCGCCTATCACAATTGTGTTCTTTCTGCAACCAAAGATGGCGCCAAAGCCCTGGATAATAGCAAAGTAGTAATTGGTATCAAACAAGTATTGTTGATGCATCTCAAATGAGAGACGAGCTTAGCGCAGGTGCTAAGTCGAGACTGGGTTGTAAGTGGGGTTTATGGAGAGGCTTTGCGAAACAAACTTAACTTACCATCGGACAATATGCATTCATAATCATGCCCAAAGATGTGCATTATAAAATAAACCTGCAGCTATCGCTTTCTGTTGCCATAAAAAGCAGGACCGAAGTGGATTTGACATTCAAAATGCCTCTGCTGCATTGTATTGTATTGTAGTCCCTTTAGAGTAGCTCCATCTAGTGGATGGATAACGCCACCGCGGCCACTCTTGGAGTTTATATTCTATGCGCCTATATATGAAAACAGTTTTAAAATTCATGGAAGGTGGTGTGCCTTATACTCCCAAGCGCCTTCTCGTGCGGAAAATACGTCACATCTTATGTACTTCCCGACCGACGAACACATTTGTTACATCGTAGCACCACAACGCGACGGCGATCCACGCACTCCCCTGTTAAATGTTGACTCTTACTTTCAGTGTGATGAATCAGTATCCCAGACGTTGAGAGGAGTTTTCACAAAAGACAGTGGAGCTCATCGAGGCCATCCATATGTTGCTGACCTGATGAGACCCGGGCTCTGGCGCCTCCCTGACGAAGCAAGTGTGCACGGTGAGCTTGTCTTAATCCAAACCTACGACTGCTGCAATGTGCTGACGCCGCATTAAAAATAAATAAATAAATAAAAAGCGTCCGAGCTTTGTAACGATGCCGAAAGTAACGATGCCATTGTGAAGATGGCGCCTCGACTGAAATTCCTAATTGATTCAGTCCCGTTTTTCCTGCTTCTCGCGTAGATGAGGAGTGTGCATAATCGCCCCGATGTGGCCTGTCTACGTCTGATAATCTTTTTTTTTCTTTCCCCTAGCACAAACATTCCGCCTGATTATTAATCCCTCCTGTGCTCTCGCCGCTGATAAATTGCGCCGTCATCAAGGTGTCTCATTTGACAGGAATAAATCTGTTAGCGTATCCGTGATGAACGTTCTATCATCGAGATTTTACCCTAATAGGCATAAGAGCTTCATTTCACTAGCATGATTCAACAATTGAAGCGGAAAAGTACGGCGTAACACATGAACCCTTTCTTGCGCAAATAATGACAACCTGATCAACTGTCCACTGGAGGAACCGCTGACCCTGAAAGGGTTCAAAGCAGTTTGAAGCACTGCACTGACTGAAAACGTCTTGTTGAACTGAATCAGGGACAAAATGTCCTTCTCGGACAAACCAAACAAGACCCGCGCAGGTTATTACTTATTCATCAAATATGGGATTAGCGCAGCAGAGCACAGTGGCTGAGTGACACGCCGTGGCATTGTTCTTTCTCCTTCCATGATCTTCGAATAATAAGCGGCCGCCGCAAGCACTAATCCGCCCTGAGGAAAACCTGCTCCCGGGGATGTTTTGACCCTAACGATGGCATCGGGGGCGCAAAGGACGTCAACGTCGTGTGCATGAAATGAAAACATACAGACTGCATGCCGGAACGCTGGTGCGGATTTACCGTCCACGCTTCGTCCCTCTGACTGTGGTCACTTGAGGCGTGATTATCAGCCCTGTCGCCACCAAGCATTGCACTTGTCAAAAGCTATAAAGGCCAGTAAAGTCAGGGACAGCTTTTTGGCAGCCATCTGTATGGGAAGGGAAGCGGCGATTCATAACCCGGTGTGCCGTCAGAGGTCAGCAGGTGTGCTCTGAAAAAATACCCACTATGTTTAATTCATTCAGCCAATTCTAGACCAAGTCTGAAAAGACGTGTAAAAACGTCTTCGGGATTGAATGAGTTAACTATAGAACCCCCCCACCCCCAAAAAAAATCACATCACATGATGACTGCATTTGGCTTTCGAGAAAATGACAGTGGAGGAGAAGTTGTGATTTTCTGACGACGAAAAATAGGTTGATTTGAGTGCAGGCACCGGCCAACCAAAAACAAGAAAAGATGATTTTTGGCTGATGAAATAATCCCCCTTTCTGTTCTGGGTTTTTTTTTCCTACCACTCACAGAAATTACACTCAAGACCCAACCGACTGGAAGCCCGGTCTTAAAACTGCCTCTGGTCTCAATTACCGCTGTCATCGTGCAGGAGAAGAAGCAGAAGAATTTTTTCTTCCCCGCCACCGAGCTGAAAACGTGGCGCCGCAACGCCTCCACAACACCGAAACGCTCCTCCTGCTTGCTCTCAGATCAGATCTTCATGTCGAAATGATAACGCCAGCTCCTCTGCGTTTGATGATTCCGTCCATTAAGAAGTAAGGTATTCAATTGTCATCTGGAGACAACAAGGCAAAGCAGTGTCGAGAATTTTTAATCTAGTCTTTAGCTGCAGAGAGGAAAAGCTTTTATCGTCCCTTCTTTGTCTTGCTAATGAGTCGTCAGGTAGCGCACGGCGGCAAGCGACGACGGCAAAACTCTTCTCTCGACGTCGTGTGATCTCACAAGAATTTGGCACCATTAGTATTGGACCTGGACCGGTTGAGTCTTGCAAAATGGACCCTCAACTTGGACTTAAACCTCCAAGGAATCAGAACCAAATTGAAAGAAATGTACTCGGCATCAGCTGACCTTTTTCCATCCATTACAGCACATGTGTCAAAGTCAAGGCCCGGGGGCCAGATCTGGCCCGCCACACCATTTTATGTGGCCCTTGAAAGCAAATCAAGCATGTCAAGTTCCATGATGCTTGCTAAAGTCTGAACCAAAATTTAAAATTGTCATATGTAATCCCCAATAATCACTATTCGTGACTTCTGATTGTAAAACTAGGTATTCATCCATTTTTTGGTGCGCTGTGTATGTAATACATGTATGTGGAGGGGATTCAACATTTATATGGTTTCCCAAAATTCATAACGGCCCTCTGAGGGAAACCGTAACGACAATGTGGCTCGTGACAAAAACGAGTTTGACACCCCTGCATTACAGTAATAACATAAGTTGGCCTGTACTAAAACATTACCATCCATTCATTTTTCGATCGGCTTTATCCTCACAAGGGTCATTCACTGACTGACATTCACATGATGTCGTATCAAGTCTGCATACTTGCGACAATTATGATATTTTGTCCCACCCCGACAGTACAGAGCATTACTTTTGAAAATTCCTGTAGCAGCAGGCTTTCACATCACATTTTTGTACACCCCAACCTTGATTTAACAGACTCGACAAGCAAGCCTGCATAGCAAACTACAGAATAATTACAACATAACCGCCGGACTTGAACAGCGAGCGGAGGCGCAGAATGAATGCCTTTCAGAACTTTGACAGCGTTTCTACCAATTTAAGCCGCCCGGGCCGGGCCGGGCCTGTCGACGAGGCGGTCAGGTTGCGCGATGTGTGCGCGCTCAGGAGGCATGACAGCCTTTCCGCGCACCAATTATAGTGAGATGGTGGTCCACCTGCGTGGCGGCCTGGCACTCCGCCATGCTATAAGTATCACTGTCAACTGCCATGGCGGTGCGAGGCTGTCATCCAAAGAGACGAGAGTGCAGAGGCACCTGCTTCACCTGAAGCGTTTCTTCATTCCTGCTGATTTAATAATGAATGCCCTCGCGCAGATATTGTATATGGATGTATATGCGGCGCTGTATTCAACGCAAGCGCATCCGTATTGGCATGTGCGAGTGGACAAGCGGGCTCGAGACTGTGATGAGAGGTGACAGGCCTCCGTCAATCCCGCTCTTTATTTCACTCCCTGTTGTTTTCTCTGATCCTGCTAATGATCTCGGTTTTGCCGCAGAGGAAAGGTTCCGGAGGGCCAAGCCATGAGAGGGGTCGGGGTGGAGCGACGGGCAGCGGGAAATCCTTTTGGCAGAGATGAAACGAAAAGAAGGCAGTATCTCTGAAGAGGCTTCATGTCTAACTGAGCAAAGCGTTAGACTCTGTGTTTACTCCGTGCTGCGCTAGCTTGAAATTCTAACTGACAATTTGAAACATTTTTCTGGAAAATATTTGGAGTTGTCATGAGACGCGATATCAAAGACTAATTGTATGTATTGTTCTGCCCACAGTAAAAGTTTCAAAGGCATTTCATACAGTTAAAAGGAAAAAAAAAGGGGGTTCAAAATTTTTTTATTTGAAACGTCATAATTCATGTTATTCCATGCAAAAGGGTAATTGTGTTTAAAATAATTTCCATCTAGTCAGCGTTATTTACTTGTATTTTATTCCGAAAACGTTCGCAATCGCAGTGTATTGTGGGTAGTAAATGTCGTGTTTTGTCAGACCTTGTCTGACTGTGGTCATTCAAATTGGCCCTCCTGTGTTACATTCCTTTTCTGTCCACCTTTGAAAGCAATGTCTGTAAATTGGATTGTGTTACTGTTTAGAGGTATTTAGAAATCTGTTTCGGAGATAATTTTCGTGTTGTCCCTGAAACTTGCTAGTGCCGAGCACAGTGTACGAACGTAGCAATGCTGCTAAGTTAGTGCTAATGAGCTAATTAGCAGGCGAAAGGATCGCAAAAATGCTTTGTTTATCATTGTCACACTTAGAGCTGCGTTTATGTCTGTTGTTTGGCACTGGACGATTTGTGTTGTATTTATTTGGTTACAAGAAGCTAATGCATGTTTTACTTTTTTTTTTTTTAGAGCTGTCAAACGATCAAAATATTTAATCGAAAAAAAACGCAAATGTCATTAACTCTAATTAACTCAAAATTAATCGTGATTACTCACACATTTTTTTTATCGTTTCTGAATTTCCTTTGATATTTTTTTGCTCTTTATTCACCAGAGGCTCATCAACCTCGTTTCTTATTTCTCTCCCGAACCAGTGTCTTCTCTTGCTTGGTGTACCTTAGCCTTCTCCGCTACGTACAATCTCTGTACGCAGCTTGTAATGGAGGCTCTCGCTGGCATTCCGTAGTGGAGTCGTTCGATGCAATGCGAATGATTTCAGCTTGAGTCGAGCTGTGGACAATGTTGACAGGCTTGCATGCAGTAGCCATACATTTAGCTCTGGCTTCAGCAAATTTGTTCTTCGTCGTGTCATCCATTTTCTTCGCTTTGAAATGATCCATAGCTGTCTGTCTGAGACGAGGGGGCGGAGTACTCACGTCAGCTGTGTGCTTGGCCATTAAGTGGTATTTCAGACTCTATGTGCTATGATAATAGCTCAGTTTACGACTGCAAAACATCCAGGTAACTTTGGTCTTGTCAGTGGAACAATCTGGCAACTTTTTAAAAGTAAACTTTCCATTCATAAACTCTTTAAGTATCCGTTTTCGGTGTATTGCGCTGCCGTGGCTGGCAAAACAGACATGGGCGTGGAATTCTGCAGCGCGTTTGTTGTTTTGTTTCTGGTTTATTTATCGAGCAACGTAAAATCCGCTGTGACGTGTGCCGCGTTAATCTCGCAAGAAAAAATGTAATCACGTTAAAATTCATTTAAATTAATGATGCTTTCTGCTTGTACCTACATGCATGTCAGGTTCACTGAAGACTCAGTCGTCTATAACCGGCAGCGTTAAGCTACCGGTAATTGGCCGATGTGTATGTTATCCCAAGTTGTTTCGACGATTGTCGGCATGCTGTTGTGTAAGCCAGTTCTGCTATGCACTTTATCTCCTTTTTTTCAGCGTGAAATGATCCCCAAACCTCGGAGAGTCTCTTATGCGATTTTTTTTTCCTCCCCGCATCAACCTATCTCGCGTCAGCAGTAACATAAAAATGGTCACCGCAGAGCTGTGGGATAAAGATTTTGCTTCGAGTTATACAAATAAATCGTCGCAGCCCTAATCACGCCATTCCAAACGTATTATGATAAGATGTAAAAGACGGGATGAAGAGACGACCCATCAAGTTAGGACCGTTTACTCGAAATGCTCTCTCGAATTGACAAGGCAGCGCCAGAATTGGATTGCGATTGTACTTACAGCCAGGAGTATCTGCAGCGAGGAATGAGCCACTTCCACAAACTGAAAGTCCATCAGGCACCCGGATATCGATATGTATCGGTGGTCCTCGGGGGCCCAAGAAGGAGGTGGGTTGATGGGGGTCACCCTGCACCCGGGGCCGTTCTCCATCCACCAGGAGCGATGCATGGACAGGTTGAAGGTGAGGACAAGGTCAGAGTCCTGGGGAGATGGAGAGAAAGCGAGCCAGAGGTGAAACTAGCATAGCGGAGGAAGGATGGGCGGCGGCAGAGGCCAAATGTCAAGCCGCCTTTTAAACGCATTTTAATTCAAGTCAAACTGTTTGTCATCTCCGGGGCGGCGAGATGAAGAGATATAAAGAAAGCGGAGGGATGTTGGTGGCTAAAAATAAATCATAAGATGTAGAAGCTCCATTGAGGCAGCAAGAGAGGGATGTTAGGATCACAAAAAGATTCGGCTACAAAACGTATAAAAAGCTCTAATGATGGTTTTAAATAGCCGAGGCGTGAAGTATGTACTGCCGCTGCAAGCCATCTTAATATTATTGAGAAGGCACGATGACAGGGGGTGTCAAACTCATTTTTGTCACGGGGCACTTTGAAGTTACGTCTTCGATCGGAGGACCATTACGGCAGTGAAACCGAATAATTGATCAAATTGATAGATTACTAGTTTTGAAATCAGTCAACTGTTTTTTTGTTTCTTCAATTATTGCCCGAGTGTAAATAAGGTTTAAAAAAATTATATTTATCACACATGACAATTTGACATTTCGGTCCAGATTTGAGCAATGATCATGGAAGCTGACACGTATGATTTGCTTTCGCGGGCCACATAAAATGACGTGGCGGGCCGGATCTGTCCCCCCGGGCCTTGAGTTTGACACCTGTGCACTACAGTAGTGAACCGTCCTAGTTGTGCCTTGACCAACTGCTGATCAACATGTCCTTGGCGGCCACGTGTATCGTAAATGTTTGTTCGGTGCACAGTTGTTGAGGATAAAGGTCGGGTGACTCCATTAACAACAGAAGTGAGGACGCCGCTCTGTTCTATTCATCCCGCTGTCACATCTTCACTCGACTGTGCCGCCTCATCCGTCCAAAATGTTCATTTTCCCCACTAATGTTCCCACCTAATTAATTTATATGGCGCGTTCCTTTGTCTCCCTCCTTTTTTTTTCCTTTTTTGGGTCTCTTTCTCTTCTCGTGTAATGACTTAATGCCTCATTAGTGCTGAGCTCTGATTAATACCGTCTCCCCTTGTTGTGCTCGTCTTTTGTAATGAGTAAAAATCTCGCGAAATTTCTCGCGCGCCAACTGGGCTCTGTCATCGCTCTTCATCGGCCTCCCATTGTCACTGCGCTTGCCTCTGATACCCCACGTGCGCCCCCCCGACCTGCATCCATCTTCCTTTTATCTTCATTTCCGTCTCGCCCCTTGATGCCCGCTCCTGTTATTTTATCTACCGCCTTGGCTTTAAATGAGCCGCGATCATCCACAACAATCGATAAAGAGCAAATACCAGTGGAAACATGATGTGTACTTCACTTTTTTTTGGGGGGGGGGGGGGCGATTACAGTCACTGAGAACCATTGAGGTTACACAATCGGATATGAAGCGTGCGGTCGACTTGAACGTCTTTTATAACCTTTTTTTGTTTGTTTTTTTACTCATTTGATGGTAACGAGTGTACATGACAAACCTTGAATGAAAACTCACCGACTATGCGTACGACAAAGGCGTTCAAGTATATGGAAAATAATTTGAGGTTGAGAGCACAAATGCCTGGTGCTCTCAGGTCTTTGTCCACGACTTTGCACTGGTGCTACCGCTTCAATGAACCACGTCTGGTCCCCCCACCCCCCTCTCTTTCTCTGTGGTTACGTCTCTCTCCCTTCCTCACTCTCGCTCAATTTCCCCTCCGTTTCCTATTTCTCTCCTTTTGTCTGCGAGCCCCTTGGGAGTCAGGAATGGAGGAGGAAACGGGGGGCCTTTCAAAACGGTCTTCTGTCTCATGGCCAGATTGTGAACGAGGGACATATTAAGGTGGGGAGGATAGATGGATGGATGGACGGATAGAGGCAAGGGTTCATGCACTTCTCCCGAGGTCAATGCCAGACACTGAAAGAACTTTCAGGATTTTTCGTCACCTTCTAGCTGTGGCGATGTAGATCTGAATACTTATACGTATTCATATATATATATATATATATATATATATATTTTTTTTAATCTCATTGAGTAAGATCAGTGTTCTTCATTAAAACCCATGTGTTACAATTTCTACAATTTTTGTAGATTTTTGTGTATTGTCATCTTTAACTCATTCACTCCCAAAAACGTTTTTAAACGTCTTTTCAGACTTGGTTTAGAATTGGCTGGTACTGAATGAGTTAAATCAAAGACAAAGCATAAAAGTTGTGTGATATGAAATATTCCAATTCATGTTTTATATATATAGATTTATATATATGTTTTGGTCATAGCACAGTACCGCTTTTATTGTCCATAGAGGGCAAAAATACAAAGAAAAAATAAGAACTATATGTGTATATAGCGCTAATGCCATTGAACATGTCGAGTGGTTGGAAGTAAAATAAATATTCAGGAATAATACTTTTACAATTTTTGTAAAATTGTATGTTGCATTATATAAACTTATTTACATCGACTGCAGCATATGGGTTAAGAGCGGCCCAAGGGCCACTAAGTGACTGCATCGGGCTACTCGGAGTTCTGTGACACTGGTCGGAAATTTCGGAAGCACACATTTCAGCACGTTCTTGCGCCTTTAACAACAACCTTTTTTAAAAATGTATTTATTTATTTTTAAGTTTGATCCACTTAACCCTTTCAGGGACAGCGGCTACTACAGTGGACAGCTGATCATGTTATCAGGTTTACAGGGTTAATCATCAATGATCGTATGACCGCTACGCACACTTTTTTAGTTTTAATCCTTCCTTAAGTAGTGGGCTTGAACAAGATATAAAGCCGAGAAAATGTCAAATGTTAAGTATGCTGTTTGATTTTATACTGTGGAAGGATAAACAAACAAACATAGAGCTTTATTATATCTTTAGTTAAAATCAGGCGGCTCGGTGCGCGAGTGGTTAGCGCGTCGATCTCGCGGTGCAGAGGTCGCGGGTTTGATCCTGCCTCCGGCCTTCCTGTGTGGAGTTTGCATTCCTGTGTGGGTTTTCTCCGGGTAGTCTAGTTTGCTCTCACATCGTCTAACTCGGCCAGCATGTTCGTCATACACATAGGTAATAAAAAACAGATACGATTGGCACCTGACCGATTTACAAGGTTCAAATGTCTGACAATTGGAAAAAAAAAATCTCTCTTGGAGGAGTTTGTTTTTGAAAGATGCTTGGAAAAAGACAATGCAAAAGGGCGGTGCATCCGGAGGTTACAAAAAAAAAGACAAAAAGCCATGCCCGACAGGTATTTGTTTGAGATCAGCGGCATCCGACCCACCGTAGCTTGCAGCACACACGCAGATCCCCGCGTCGCATTTGACCTCGTTTTTGCCTCGTCTAAATATACAACACAGGCTCCGGCGGTCGTGTAGCGAGAATCAGTCAGGCGGTAAATAAACGCCCGTGGTTTGGGCGTCGTGACACAAAAGACACGCTGAGGCTGAGAAGCAAGTGAGGTCAGAAAAATAAGCTTGATTCTCAACTGCAGTCAATTTTTCACTCTATTTAACAAACCGTCTCCATCTGCGTTTGTCTCTCGGTTTGTGCCTGTTTTGCACCAAATGTCATCAGTCATGCTGCATCTCCCCTACATTGTTTGCCTGTGATTTCCCACGGGTGCTGGATGGGACTTTAACCCGTAATGCCTCAAGCACCTCTCTTCTATCAAATTGGTTGAGGGGGGGGGGGGGGGTGTTTCCTGGGGAATTATTTATTTATTTATTTGAGTGTGCGCGTGCGCGCCGAATGTGGCAGCTGGGCGCTCGAAACAGAGACGAAGTCAATATAGCAACGTGGCCGTCACGCTATAAATTGTCGCCAGTGTACAATATCCCAGGTGGGCTTGAGACAGACTTTAATTCGGTTTCTCAGTACGTTGATCGGTTTCTTCAAAGCCTGTTGGCCGCACCTCTCGTCATAAATCACTTCTTGTAATTGTAGTCGGAGAGCTCCGCTTTCTATCAATTTTCTACAGTGCTTGACTTCCGTGACGCCAACAGATGCTCACTGTGGGTGAAAGGAGGGGTAAACCCAGGACTGGTCGCCAGTCAACTGAAGGGCTTGCGTATATACGAACGCCCTTTCACGCTCGCGTTTACACATGTGGGACAATTTAGAGACTTCGTCGACCTGAATTGCATGTTTTGGGAAAGTCAGTGGAAGCAGGAGTACCCGGAGAAAAGCCACACAAGCATGGGGAGCATGGGAAGGCATTTGAGCAGTTATAGGACAACGATGTCTTATTGGTATTTGACTTTTGAGGTCAAATCTAACAAAAATAAAGGGATCCAACAGTTCATGAACGCCCCTTCGATCTCCGTTACCGCAACAGACAGACGTTTTACAGAGTCATCTGTTTTTGTTTTTTTTATGGGTCATAAGAGTGATTCTAATGTTATGCCATTGTTACAGTCAATCTGTTTAATCAGCCGCCTGCGTTTTTAACAAGCCAAACGCTAATTCACAGCAGTGCGTAAAAATCATACAGCAACTGTGAGTCATCGGCCGAATTGCTCGGATCAAACTATTAAAAAAAAACGCGAAGGAGAAAAGGAATGGGAGTGACACTTTAAGTCGGTGTTTATTGGTGCTTCTTTTGCCGAAATGATCTCGGGCGCTTGCATAATGTAAGCGGTGCGGTTATGGGGGCTGATCTGCAGATTACACGAGTGAATCTCAATGCTGCATTATTGCAGACAGCGATTTTCCCCCAGCCCACCATCTCTGGCCTTTCATCCTTCATCTTTGTCTTTACGCCTCATCCCACCGTCTTCACTCCCTCTTTCACACTCCCTCGTGTGTGTGCGCGTGCGCCTTGCTTTCTTCTGACTCATGACAAACAACACATTATACATGCAACACCTACAGCCGGGTGCACATTTTAACGCATGCAGTATGCTAAGGAAACCACGCAGGGATGCAACACCACGCCTAGCCTGCCTACCCCCCCCCCCCAAGCAAATGATTGACAGCTGAGTGCGATATGTGTCAATGTGTGTGCCTCTGTCACCGAGGGGGTGGCTGCATCTATTATACCACCCCACGGACTGCTGACGTTTTGCTGCGTGTGTGTTTGTGTGCATGCATGATAACGCGAATATGCTACTCGCCCCACAAGCTCCTCTCTTAAAACGAAGCATTTTCAACCTGATAAAATTCAACTTTCTGTCAACACAGTAAACTTATCTTGATACTTTTTCATGGTAAGCTCCACAAAATGGCGGCACGGTGGTCGACTGATTAGCACACCGGCCTCACAGTACAGAAGTTCAGTGTTTGCATGTTCTCCCCAATGCCTGCGTGGGTTTTCTCTGGGTACTCCGGTTTCCTCCCACATTCCAAAAACATACGTGGCAGGTCAATGGAACCCGTGTGAGGATAAGCGGATTAGAAAATGGATGGATAGCAACACAAAATGGCCTCTGCCTTAAAGACCCTGCAAAGTTATTTCATTCTACTGGCTTGAAGATAATTACTGGAAACGTGTAGACTGAGAACTATGTCGTCCACAGTTGAGGAGATCCGTTTAGCACATTTTCAGTTTTCGTGATTTTTTTTTAATTTATTTAAGCTTGGCTAAAAGCGACAGTTACTGTAGCTAGCTCGCGATGCTTACACCCTGAGAATATGTATTCCTTGAAGATAGTGTGGCTGCTTTAGAGCGCCTCGTTGTAAACCGTGAGTCCACACACGTCAGACACCCAAGGAAAGCTGGAAGAACGACAAGAGTGGGGTGGGGGGTATTTTCTTTTCTTTTTTTTTTTAAAACAACAACTTGATAGCCACCATGTGGACTGGGGCTTCGGACTGGTGTATGGACACTTTAGAGAGTGCCTTGTTGTCAGCCATGAGCAAATTCATGTCACAGAGGGAAAGATGAAAGAGCGGGGGAGGGTTATTTTATTTTTTTATTCTTCCAAAGACCGACTTGACAGCCAGTTTTTGGCCAGGGGCTTCACACTGGCGAGGCTGCGTAAGAGTGCCTTGTTATTGTGCGACGGGAAAGCCCCGTGACAACCTAACGGGATAGATATACTGTATTCCAGCAACCTGAGTCTTTCATAATGTTTCTAATGTGCAGTGCTACCTTGACTTCCAAGTTCAAAATACTAGAAGTACTGCAGACTTTGGGTTTGAAAAGGTTGGGTGTGGGTGGTGGTATGCAAGGTGAGCAGAGCGCAAAGATCGCGTTGGGTCTTAACAATGACTGTTACTCCTTGCGAGCCGCGACCGTTTCCACTCTTCCAATAGACTTTGGAGGGTTTCAAGTGCCTGAATGGTGAGTCGAGACTCTCTCAATGACTCGTGACGACCAATTTGTATGTGTGTAAGTGAATCACAGCTGACTTTGCAACTTACCGACTGGGCATCAAGCAGCCCGGGATGACTTCTCGCCACCGCTGGCGGTAATTTTATGCATCAAACAAATATTTGTCATCACCCAAGCAAATTCAACGGATTTGACTGCGATCTCTCACATCCGTCAGTATGTGGCATTATGTAAATGTGAAGAGCTGAATGTGTCGTGCTGTGCCCGGCCTCTGAGTATTTATTCGTATAGCCGAGAGTCTGATGGCAACACTAATAAACGTAGAGAGCTGCGGGCAATGTAGGGATGTATCACCCGGACACGAGGACTCGGGGCAAATAAAAATGAACAAGGACGTTATAGTGCAATTTTACGTCTCTGATTGGGAGGCGCTTTCAAACACAGAAGCATGTCCGATCTCTTAATGGAGAAAAATGGAGCCGACTTTCATCGGGCCACCTCAAAGTAAGAGCCGGCGCTTATTCAAGTCATGTAATGAACTGGCCAGTGCACAGAGCGTCATCGTTTGAATTGCAATTGGCCTCGAATAGCGACAACTTCGAGACACACGTTTTCAAGTTTTGACTTTGTAGGTGCAAAAAGGAAGGGAGATTAAATGGGACGTCGCTTGGTGTGTCATTTCAAACTTTGATTAAACGCCCCTCTCATATAGACCGTCAATTACCGGTCGCAACTGGAATGATCGCAGCTCATAGACGCTCCTGTTTACACACTTACGACGTTAAGTGACGATCCCGCTAGAACTAGAAGCATATGAAAAGAATCTGACAGTAGGTAGAAAAGTGTAGAGTCTTAACGCATGTCGTAAAAGACTTTCCTGCACAGTATTGAAGATGATCTTGTATTCGGGAGGCACGTCTATCATGAGTAGACCCACAAAAATGACACAAGAAGTCAGCCATTTTGGTTTGAAATGGCCATGATGTTGTCATTTGGACCTTTACACTGTCTAAAATTCATCCCACCAAGCCAGTTTCACTGATCAACATGAAATTTGGTAGGCATGTCTTTCATGAGTAGAACCACAAAAAAAGTCTTCAGAACATCTGCCGGAAAAGACAAAACAGTCAGCCAATTTGTTTTGAAGCGGTCGTTTTAACGCGATTGCGGCCTTTATTTTTGGTGTGAAAATTTGGCCCCCATTGCTTTGGATTTCAGAACAGCACCGATTTTCTGTTGAAAAGAAAGATTAGGGTGGTGAGTCTTAGTTTGGCACATTGAGGGAGAGAAATTGGACACATTTAGGCAGATCACACTCGAAGAGTCTAAGCGTTGTATGAACCAGAGCTTCCCAACCACCAGACCGTGACCTGGTTGGTAGCACCCCAACCTCGGCAATTGGGGAATCGACGTCAGTCATGCAATATTCTGTGGGTCTTGAACGATCAGTCAAATGAGTTGTCATTCCAAAATGCATTTGTTCAATTCAAGGCCTTGCCCCAAAATCGACCCCCTCCTCCCTTCTTCATTTCAATAAATAAAAAGGTAGATTATATTGAATGTATTATTCATATCTCCAATGTTCGATATATCTCATCTATGCATAGCTTTCATCTCTTATCCGACTCCTGCGACGGCTCGCTGTTAATTTTTCGGCGCTTAAATGATCTTAACGCATCCCTTGAAGCCACACTTTTGTCTTTAACCTTGCATCTTTAATTTCGGGTGGGTGCTTACCATTTTTTTTTTTTTTTTTTTTAAACTGCTGCCGTGGTGACCGGGCGATGGCGGGAGGTTAAGCTCGCTGACACGCGGCGCACCGCCGGGTTTAGCCCTGAGAAGAGCCGATAAGGCAACATTAAAGCGAGGGGAGCGCCCATGTTAAGCCAACACTCGTTACCGCTAATAGCCTGCGAGTGCAAACGCTAATGAGCCTTTAAACAGGAGGCCCGTTTTCTTCTCAGATTCATTGTGAAGCAATTCCTTCAAGTCGGCCCTTTTTTTAATGTGAGACTAACACTTTTTTTTTTTTATTGCCGCTTTATTTGTTTGACGGTGAGATTTTGGCGTTGTTTTATATGCCGTCCGACGTAATGAGTCAGTAAACAAGCCAGGGGGACCGGTGCTGATAGATTCGTCAAACAGCTGGTGAAGCTGGTTTGATCTGGGGGTGCACCACCCTCTATAATATCTCGGTCAAGGTTAATATGCCCTTGAGCATTACTCGTGTCCACACACACATCCTGCTCTGGTCATAAAACAAGCTATGCTGCGTGTGCTTTCACTGCGCCTCGCTCTGATTGGACAGCGTTTAATCGATGAAGGCGCTACTAATTAGCAAAGGGGCTCATTTGAAAACAGATGTGTGGAGATCACACGGGAGGCCTGTTTTTCCCATACTTCCCATCACAAAAGTCAGCTTCATAGACTTTGACAGTGCTGGTTTTGTTTACTGAGCGGTGGCATTCGTTTACTCAACTCCAACTCGGTAAAAGGTCAAGTGGGGAGCATTTGAGGGTATGCCGTTGATTCCAACCGAGGCCAATATGACAACATGCTAGGGTGGATTACCATCTTTTTCAAAGCTAATTCCAAACAATTTAGGTTTCTTTTATGACGGCAAAAAAAAAAAAAAAATCCATGAAGCTTGTTGGGGCTGTTCAAATAGGCCCTCAGAAGCTGTGAGTCTTGGAGAAATAAAATTAAAAACAAAATCAATGAAGCTGTTTTTTTCCCCCCTTTGCACAACCTACCGGGAGATTTTATTAAATTGTTAAGTATAACTTTCTGGCACAGTTTGAATGTCAACATCAAGGCCTGTGTGTTGTGGAAGAGATAAAATACCAGAGGGAAAAATAAACTGACTGAAGAAAATTAAGCGTGAATTACACTTTTTTTCCCCCCCTTCCTGTAACTAATACAACCCAAATATCAACGCATTGATAAGCGGGGCATAAGATGCCTGATTGCAAAAACATTTCCCCCCACGGCTCAATAAAAGTTATTCACACTGAAAAACGCCCCCCCCCACCCACCCGCCCCCTTCCATTCATTCCCCAACACCGCAGACCCGCAATCAAGCACAATCAGCACTGATTTCTTCTGTTTACGAAAGAACTGATTGGCCCTAATTAATTGCCCGAGTAGATCATCTCTAATTCCAATCAACTCATTTTACTGACAGGGGATTGTAAATATTGCGAACTAAAAAAAAAAAAAAAAGGCCAGAAGGTCGGAAGTAAGCGGATTCATATCTGCATCTTCTCTATTGTATTATATTGTCGGCGTTCTCAAAATAACTCCTATTAAAGAATCACATTTGCAAAAATTACCAAAGTGTTGCTCATTAGGCATCTGGCACATATACAAGGACGCAGAGGCTGGGCTGGCATGAGATGGTGGTTAGAAACGTCGTGAATCTGGACGATGATTAAAAGAAAAATGGATGGTAGCGCCTCATCAAGTATGCCAAGTGCACATTCGTTGCATAAAAGCGAAGCAGCAAAACAAAAATCGAGAAAGGACGGGAAACGTTACCTTGGACAGCTCGCCGACCTCCAGGTAAAAACAGATGATGAAAACATTCCAGGTCATCCAGACGACCAGCCAGGCTGCGTACTGGGGAGAGGAAAACGGATTAAGACTGTCATTACGGCAGCACTCGAAGAACCGTTTCAGGTTTCCATTAAAACGCTGAAAATAGCCTTTCGTGTTCAGCCAATGCGCAACTTCAGAAACAGGAACACTAATGTGTTACAATGGCGCGCATTTAAAACAAACATTTGCGACCCGCTACGAGTTAGCGTGTCCTATTGTTGAAATAAATACGATCGTCGCTAGTGAAGCAGCTAGCTAGCATGGCTAACATCCTTTTAGCGCAGTACGTTTTAATGTTGTACTACATTTTAACTACTGACGGCGTCAGCGGAAAATGGAAAAACACAATAATTATGCTACGCTCCATACTGTACATATGCTAATACTCCTTCCTGTGTGGGAGAAATGCGCTTCGAGGCTTGTTCAAGTGTCGTATAAAACCTACCCCAGTGATGTAGCGCGGTCTGAACTGGATGGTGCCAAACAAGCCCAGGATGACCACGATGATGTGGAGAAAGTTCGTCAGGATGGGAGCCCACTGGTAGCCCAGGAAGTCAATGATCTGACGCTCTAAGACGCTGACCTGGCAGATGACAAGAGCACGTAAAGCCGAGTTGAATCGTTGCCCCTCTTTCTCACTCAACACGTTAGCCTGAGGCAGACAGAAGCAGCAGAACTCAAGGGTCTTGTACGAACTGTTATCTCGTTCAATAGTTTGCACGGATCCACGCACTAATTGACAAATAGAATTTTGCGATTCGCTGGTGACAGTGAACTCCAACTCACTTCAAAGCAAGCAGCTGTTTGGCAGAGAGAGAACATTTGTTTCAGAAAGTAGGCTTCAAGCTGTTTAATGACGTTACTGTCAGACTAAACAAAAAGCAAAGACGTTTCTATGTGGTGTACTTAAAACTACCAAACCGCTTTGCCTGACGAATGGCCCCGTTAGCTTCATACTAACATATTTTGGAAAATACTGTTGATGGGATGTATCATCACAAGACTTACTTGCATACATTATTTTTCCTCTGTGAACTGTGGCTTACAAAGTTACGAAGAGTAGTCATGCCTCTTATCGTGTCTGTATGACTGGATTTTACTGCCCCCGGTGGCCAGGACAATAATGGACTTGCGGCAATCGGTGGCAGCGAGGTTAGGAGGACTGTGTTTACAGTTACCGCTTTTATCATTATTACGAATTTGAAGTGTAATCAGTAATCTTACGGTGCTACTGCGTTTGCGCTCGGAGCCCCAACCCACTCTTAGCCCCCCCCCCGCTGTGCTTGTTCACAAACTCAGTGCAGTGTGTGATGCAACGGCGCTAAATATATACAAACATGCATGATCAGACGAGGGCAAAGACGAGGTGACGTGACAGGAAAGATGGAAAAGCGTCAACACTTTCCACTCCATTGCTAGCATATTTTGGAAAATGAAGTGCGCGCACACACACACGCACACACACACATGCACATGCATACACACAATTATGCATGGCTGAGTTTAGCACATCCGAATGTGAGAACATATGGCAACACTACAGCCATTCACAGCCACATTGCACAAGCACACATACTAAGCAGTCGCTTCTTTGGGAAGGGGGGGGGGGGCAACAAAACAGTTTATTGCATTTGAGAGGCACAAAAGCAACGAGGCGCACAAATGACTTTAATGTACAACATAACATTTCACGCACGCCCACACGTGCACTGAGTGCACACGTCAGGGCTGGTCTGTGTTGCTTGCGCACGACAGCGCCTGCTGTTATTGCACACACACACACACACACGGGGGGGGGGGGCTCAGCTGGCTTTGTGTTTCTTTGTGTATCAGCTCCATGTTATTATGCATAAAGTAAGTCCTCCCATTGACAATTATTTAGTGGCGCAATTGTTCATTTTCTCTCACCATCACATGCGCATTACAAGAAGTCAGGGGCCACCCAGCCCATTACGGAAGCCCCTGGGGCAACCCCCCCAACCTTCCCGCCCCCCCTTCAGCTCTGATAATAAAGGGTCCAGCTGGGAGGCAGGAGCGCACCCAATACACAATACAGATGTAATCAATCAGTCGCACATGCAGTCGACAAAGTGGATTTATTTGTATTTTTTTGGGCGCTAATTTGTCGGAGGGGAAAGTTTTATTGCTCGTGTTTATTATCACGAGTAAATATGGAAAAGGCGACCATCTGGTTCTTGGCTCATTTACTATTGGCAAACACTGGGCTCAGCTGTAAAACACAGATCATTATGTGATATCAGGCTTTTTAGAATGTCGTGAACGAGCTTTGCATGAAGTCAAAATTTGAGGACCGTATTTTCCGCACTCAAGGCGCTTCGGAGGATAAGGTGAGGATAAGGCGGACCTGCAATGAATGGCCTATTTTAAAATTGCTTTCATATATAGGGCGCCCCGCATTATAAATCGCGTAGAATAGAAGCTACATTAGTGGCTGCGGTTGCGTTATGCATCCACTAGGTGCAGCTTCGCTAACGGGAATACAATACAATACAGCTTTATTTATTATTAAAGAGCTTTCACAACCGCCGCAGTTGTAACAAAGCGCTTTACAGAACATTTAAAATACGACATCCAAGAAATCAGAATATTGATCCATATATAAGGTGCACCGGATTATAAGGCGCATTGCCGGCTTTTGAGAAAAATTGAATGCTTTGAGGTGTGCCTTTATAGTGCGGAAAAAACAAAACAGTAAGTATGGCAGTGTATGTACTTCATGTATCAAGTCTTGACTAAAAATCTCAAGCAGTTAAAGTGCATCCATGCATGCATATCTCGTGAAGTAAAAAGATCCAGATGTGAGTCTAACTCATCAGTTGTCGATCTGCATATGTCTGCCAAATCTGCCTCATGTCGGCACTGAAACCCCTCGGGGATTAAGAGCTCCTGCTATTCGGCCGCTTGTCCTCTCCAAAGCGTGACTCCCCCAAATTGGTGAGATGACAATGTGGCAGAACTTAACATAAGGCAAATGTCGGCAATTGAGATTTCCAGGGTGCCCCAAACATCCCACGAAAACTGAAAGAATCATTTCTTTTCATACAATCTCTTTTAAAAAAAAATCTCAATAGTGGCTGCTTCAATGGTCTCCATTTCCGTTTTCAGGCAAGTAACCACTCTAGCATACTGCACAGTTGATTCAGGAAGACAAATTCATTCGTTGGCAGGGTTACTAGCATGAAGCGAAGATTCCCTAGTACAGTTGACCAGGAAAGAGGAGGCGACGAGAGGAAAGCAACGAGGTTTTCATCCAGCGTATCTTCAACGTTGATGTTTTTATTAATTACAGTCGGAGCACAGAGACGATTCACTTGTTCACCAAATAATATTCGAGAAGGATGTTCATGTCACGAGCTGATCAAGCATGAGAAACAAATGCACGCCGTCAGCCATTTATGATGAGCGCTGCCGCGGAGCGCCATCTCAACCTTTTTATGAAGTCAAGTGTAGTGGCTTGAGATCAAGGGACTATCGAGTTGCTCACCATGTTTTATGTAATAAAGTGACGAAAGGCACCCTGGGGGGGAGACGCTCTGAAGAATAAACTTCAGTGGGCGCGACTAACCTTGATTATCACACAGCTGCTTTTGAAATCCGATTGTACCGCTATGACTTTTCATCATACGCAAATGCCGTCTTGAACGTAAACCCCAAATCGACATCTCTTCAAAATGCTCACTTGAGGGCCAACGCTTGATTACGAGAGTGAAGTTAAACCGCAGACCAAAAGGTGCCATTTGTCCTGTGTTCTAACGAACAAGAGACGATGTGTGCTTAACTCATTCACTCCCAAAGACGTTTTTAAACGTCTTTTCAGACTCAGTCCGAATGAGTTAAAATGCAAAAGCTTCCAAATACTCCGAGTTGTCGAGAAAGAAATGTTATCCTCTTGGATCATAAATTTTTTATTTATTTTTTTAATGCCCTCCCGCTGGTGCGAAAATGTGTTTTTACAGCAGACGCACCCGCGCTACAAATGCTTGGATGAGAGATTGACAGTGTAAAAGATGAAGGTGATGAAGGGGGAGGCAACGAGGAGATCCTTCTGTGGCTTTCCGAGTCTATTTCAGTGACGGCAAGAAACGAAGCGACCTCAAAGAATAATTATTATTGGTCCAGACGGCGAGGCAGCTGCAACGCGTCGCGCAACTATTAGGGGACACCGAGGTGTCTTTCATCTCAAACACAAAAAGCGCGGCAAGACGAGAGAGCGTGGACATTTTTGTCTTTCATCGCCGGAACTTGCGTCCGTCCTTCCTTGTTCTCATTTGCTCTCTTCTCCCACTCTTCCGTATTTCAGAAGCAGCCATCTTTCGCCGGATTCCTTTTGTTCTCAAGCCGTGACCTCATCAGCTGCCGCCACCTTCCTTCTTGCAGACACGCCACCTCAGCTGCCAGCTAATTTGCGGGGGTCACGTGCGATATGAAAATGTTGGGCCACATGGACGGGGATCTGCGGGCCAAATGTAAGACACGCTGAAAGCGCTTTCAATCCATTTTTGCGTGTGGTGGGATATGGGCGCAAAATTTAAATCACAACATGTTTCGTTTTTATGAACTAATTTTAATTTAAAAAATTTACAATTTTACAATTTTTAAAAAATTTTAAAATTAAAATTTTTTTTCATGTATGTATCTCTGAAAGTCTGAATTAATTTGCCTGCAGACATCGAGACAGACCAAAAGTATTTTTTTTGTGAAAAAATATTAAACTGACCACATCGGGACATAAGGTGTCGACGCAGCTGTCAGCGCAGTTTAAATTTTTTGAACAAATAACAAGAAAACAAACACACTTTCATTCACAGGCTGTCGCTTTCATTCTTCGCTGTCATCCAGCCCGGTGCCGCCTTTTCAAGCCGCATGCACTCAGACGTCGCAGATGCTACAGCAGAAAACAAGGATGGTTGACGCCAAGCGGGCAAGAATAATACCCGCACCTTTCCTGTAAGTGCTCTTCCGTTTCATACCGCGAAATCAATTTTACTCAAACAATCGACGGGATTATCGATGAGACACTTGACTGGATTTGAAAAATATTTGACAACCGCAGCCCATAAACACGGTGTAGTATAAAGAAAAGAAAAATTGAAATGATTTGTGTATTGTGAGAGATATCCATTAAGGCCTCCCTCCCCACAACTCCTTTTATTCCAGCTCATCCTGCTTTCACCCCAGTTTCCCACTGCGTTCTGTGACGTTGAAAAAGAAATGCCGTTAATGCTTGACAGAGAGAAGGCGAGGTGAAAATTGCGACGATGGCGAGACGCGGAAGGGAAACAAAAACGGAAGAATGTCCACACACGGTCTCATTTTCTTACCCTGGTGACTATCGTCCCGAAACCGTCATTTGAGCGTCGTCAACTTTTGCCCTGCTTCATAAAACGCGGGCCGCCGACGTTTACTGTGAACTTAATTAAGGCTCGCGCGCCTGCTTGCCGTCTCCCGCTGCTGTATGGCAAAGGCAATTTCCGATCGATCGGGGTTGGCGCAACAATCGATTCATCTCCATTGGTAGCTATTAGGAACCATTTGAGACGAGTTAAGGTTGCAAGAGAGGGAGCGGAAAGAGAGGAAGGGGGGGAGAGGTGGAAGTATGAAAGGTGGGGATAAAAAAAAATAAAAAAGAGAGAGACAGAAGACGTGGCTGGATGGGAAAAGACAGCAGTGATTGTAGGTGAACATCTCCATTAACGAGCTAATTCCCCCGTTCGGGCTTCGCTGTCACCACAGCTATTGAATCATATCTGTAATAGCTGTAATACGCTGAGTCACTCCAGCTATGGATGGAATGCACGTGACTCCGACCGAGTGTCCCATTTACATTTACATAAGCGGACAACCTTTGGGCTGAGACGTACGCCTGATAAGCCAACGCTTTTGGAGAAGGAAGTGCCGGGTAATGACTTAACATGCACCTGACAGTTCCTGCTCCTGTGCACCACTTTTATAAAAGCGGCATGAACACTTTTCTGGTGCTAGCCTGATGGCCATCTGGAATTTCGGTAAAACGTATGAATTTTCCAGATCGGCCACCATACACCAGGAAAAGTCAACTTTTTTTTGAAATGCTAGAAACTCAAATGATTTTGATGCGGTGGTCCAGTGGTTTGCGCGTCGATCTCAAAGTGCAGTGGGTTTTCTCCGGGTACTCCGGTTTCCTCCCACATTCCAAAAACATGCACGGCAAGCTGATTGAACACAAATTGTCCCGAGGTGTGAGTGTGAGCGCGAATAGTTCTTCGTGTCTGTGTGCCCTGCGATTGGCTGGCAACCGGTTCAGGGTGTCCCCCGCCTACTGCCCGAAGACAGCTGGCATAGGCTCCAACACGCCCCGCGACCCTTGTGAGGATAAAGTGGATCAGAAAATGGATGGCTGGATGGAAATCATCATCCGCAATTTTGACGCATAACGAGCCAATCACAAGGAGTCTTTTACAATCGCTCTGAATATTAACATGTGACTCCAAAATGTGTCCTTGCCCCCGTAGTTAAAGTTTTATGATGTCAGCAGTTGGACCTTAGCGACAATTGCAATGACATCATTGCTTCCAAGTCTCAGCAAATCGATAGTCGACTTGAGTGGATCATGTTCGATCTTCAACTTCAATCGTACTGCCTCAAATGACAATCCTAAGCGCTATTTTATCAGTTGGTTAACATGCCGGAAATGAGGATGACAAAAGACTACAGCGTATTTAAAAAAAAAAAAACAGACAGGTGTTTCTCAGCTCAAACTCTTAAAATCTCCTTTCCATGCTCCCAGTATTTAACTCATTCAGTACCAGCCAATTCTGGACCAAGTCTGAAAAAACGTTTAAAAACGTCTTTGGGAGTGAATGAGTTAACATATTTGGCCCTTATTCGGATAAGATTGCCGGAAGCCGAATGTAGAGTGAAAGGTAGGTCTCAAGCGACTGGTTAAAAATATCCACAAATCGCGAGTCCAACAGGGGGAAGAGTTGCGAGTTGTAGCTTTAAAGGCGGCGTCTTTAATTCGCGGCCTGTAGCGAGGAACTCGGCCTGATCAGTGAAGCTCTGGGTAGCTGCAGCGGGGTGACATGTTCCTACGGGAATGATCAAAAGTATTTTCCAAACAGAATGTTTCATGACGCAGGGAACGCGGTGGGGGGAGGAGGGTCGATGGATCCACGCGTGCAGCCATGCGTTCCACCGGATAAAAATCCCAGAACAAACGAGCCGCGTGGTTTGTGTTTCAGTCGCACGGCGTCCTTGATCGTGTTTGTGAGACGCGATGCATTTGCGGCTGATAGTGAGCGTGGCAAAGGGAGCAATGGCGGAATGAAGAGGAGAAAATGTTTAACCCTTTCAATGCACCCTTTAAACCTGATCACATGATCAGCTGTCCACTGTCGTATTTATCGTCGTATTGTTATTTATTTTATTTATTTTTTTCAACATGAGGTGATTTTCTTTGGGAGCGTTACTACGCATCAAATAATTCACAGCACTGTATTTTGGTGAAATTCATTCAGAGCAAACGTGGGCGGGCGGATTAAAATTCTGCGCGAAAAGGCTTCAAAGCGGAGACCGTTGAGTCAACAACTGCCATCGGACATTCGATGTCAAGAATATCCCAGCGCAAATCATCTGAATTTGTTTCATCGGCTTTGCGCTTTGGCCCGTCAGGACGGCAATTTGACGGCTTGGATTCCGTGACATTTGTGTCCGCGAGGGCTGTCGGAGAAGATGGAATCGAGCCGCTCGAAACGCGCCGCGAGTATCCGCGCGCGTCAAGATGGAAGAACAAAGAGGGATCGAGATTGTTTGAGAAAGCGACGCCGGTTTGGAGAGCATTTACGGGCCGCCGTGAGCGTCGACTCTCGTCACACTGCCGCCCACTTGGGGAGCGCGACACACTCATAACCAGTTTGGACTTTGGGATGTTACGGAGTGACAATAGATCACGTCCTTAGGTTGTCAAATTAAAAATATAATCAAATCTGGCGGTTTTGCGGAGAACGACGAACAAAGGCGAACCTTAAACCACTGCACTTCTTGGCGCTCTGAATGTGAACCACCACCCCCCCTAACCGCCCCATCAACACTTGTCTTTCTCTCACCACGGATCAATTTCATATCTTCCCGCGAATTAACCAGAGTGATTAATATTCCCCCCAGAAGCATTTCTTTATCTAAACGTGACATTTAAATGTCAGAACTGCCTGGATAATCAGCTTGGTATTTCAAAAGATCTCCCGCAACTCTGACTGTCCACCACTCTTCTCTTCCTATTTTGCCTGTTGGTTTTTAAAGTCTGCTGGATGCTGGAACCGGCAAAAATAATGGCTTTGCGACACATTCCAGACCTCCATTTAAAAAAAAATTTTTTTTTTTGGTTGATCTTCAAGCGGTGCTTTTTGTTTCATTCCGTTGAGGCTGGGTACACACTGGACTGGACTTGCATTTTTTTTCGATCCGTGAAGGCCATTTAGCCAGAGCTAGTCACATACAGTCCAGTCAAACCTCGGTTTTCGAACGTCTCTGTTCTCGACCAAATCGGTTTTCGACCAAATATTTTGAGTTTTTTATGCCTCGGATGACGACCGAATTTCGGTTCTCGAACAAACTGAGCGCACTTGAATGCGTCACTTGACTCCACTCGCCTTCCTTACACGAGCAAGTGACGCTTCCTCGTGAAGCGTTCCATTGTGAACAGACAATTTTTTCCGGTCGGTTTTCGAACAGCCTTCTGGAACGGATTATGGTCGAAAACCGAAGTATGACCGTATATATTTGTATTCATTTTATCCGAATATTCAATTATTCGATGGAATTTTTGGTATGATATCTGAACACAAATGAACTTGTTCCCTCGGGATGCCGGTGTGACGCCCGCTTTTACAGTAACGAGAATATTCCTGCACATTAACGATGACTCAGACAATCACTCAGCTCGAGAATTTATTTTTCCATTCAAAATTCCCCCCACCAAAATCCACCAAAGTTTGAACACAACCTAAAATCTGAGTTTTGCCGCCCCAAAACAGCAATTGCTCCAATTTTGTTTATTCTTTTTTTTTTTTTTTTAATATCCTAGTTCTGTGTTTCGACTCGACTGATATACAATCCACATATATTTATATCGGGCTTTCACAACCGCTTCAGCTGTAACAAAGCACTTCACAGAACAGTTAACATAAAATAACAAAATAACATAACCACACATAAGACACAGACAGTCATGCAATCGGAACCACTTTTCCTGCATACGCTTTGTTGTTTGAAGCAGTTCGAGACGAAAGAGGAGCGAGTGAAAAGTGTCCTGGACCAGAGACGTCATGCTGAAAATGTGCACACGTCTGCTACAAAGCTAAGTTTGAAAGCAAACAAGAAGCTGTCGCGTCCATTGACGGGGGGGGGGGGGGGGGGGAGAGATTGGCTTTTTGTATCCGGCAGCAGCCGGATACAACTTGAGCAAGTTTGGCCGAAATTCAACCAGGGACCTTCTTCACATCCCAATTCATATCGTTAAAAATTGTAGAAGAGTATCTGATTTTTGGTTCCGTAGCCGTAGAAGCTTATGATGCCTCCGCAGCTTCTACAATCAAGTCTGCGTTTTCCAGCCGAGTCAGTAGCCAGCAGTGATTTCCATGCGATGTCAAAAGGGCTCTCATTTCTGCTTTTGCTTGTTTTCCCCAACCCTCCCTTTTTTTGATCATCTCACCGTCTTTTCTCTTTTCCTTTTCTTCTTCCCCTATCCATCCTTTCATTTTGTCTTTTCCACTTTCTATTTATATCTCATTTCTCTCTCCTGCTTGCTTCCATTATCTCGACCACCTCAACTCTCGTCCATCCCTCCCTCTCACTCTCTTTCTCTCTCCTAATCGGTTTATGTGCCACTATGCGGCAGCGACCGGAACCCCCCCCCCGCCCCCCCAAAAAACCCCGCATGCATATTGAATACGCAACTACGCCAACAAGCAAGCCGGTAAATGAATTATCAGCCTCGCTGATGGCTTTTTTTCCCCCTCATTGACTCTTAGATATCTTTATGGACGATCTATGCAGTGGATGTTTTTATGACTGTTTTGTGTGCGTCACGCTGCGAAGAGGAGGGTTAACTACTTGGTGATAGATGGCAAATATTAGGAAAATACCACCCACCAGAGCCGGGGGGCTTACTTTGGTCCGCATAGTGCACATTACAGTGGCCAGCTGTGTGGATCTAAGTGTGCATCAGCAACATGAGGGCAGCGCATGTTATTTCGTGCTATTTGAAAGCGGCTGCGTGTTATTTAGAGTGTAAATGACACCAGACAGAGCCCACAGATGGAAGCCCAGCAGACTAAGAAACATTAAGAGTGCACTAATGCATCACCGCGCACGCACACACACACACACACACACACACACACACACACACACGCGGGCACACACTCACACACAGAGTCGTAAGTGGAGTATTTGCTCCTGGGCATTATCATGGCAGCCAAATAAAATGCAGAGCAGGTCTTAGGGTAGTTCATTTCAATAAAATCAAATAGCCAAGTTTTGTTTTTTTAAATAAATAGTTTTTAGGCCATTAAAAAAAAATCGAGATGATGGATGATCAACTAATTGAAATCCAATATCGTGCTTCAAAGTCTCGGCACAAGAACTGGGTTGGAATCGTAGAAAATGTGAATTACTGTCCAATGATCTAAAAAAAAGAAAAAAAAGATTTTTTTATTTTTTATTTTAACAATTCAACAAAAGATGGATTATTATATTCCAGACTATTCATTCATTCATCTTCCGTACCGCTTGATCCTCACTAGGGTCGCGGGGGGTGCTGGAGCCTATCCCAGCTGTCACCTGGGCAGTAGGCAGGGGACACCCAGAATCGGATGCCAGCCAATCGCAGGGCACACAGAGACGAACAACCATCCGCGCTCACACTCACACCTAGGGACAATTTAGAGCGTCCAATCAACCTGCCACGCATGTTTTTGGAATGTGGGAGGAAACCGGAGCACCCGGGGAAAACCCACGCAGGCCCGGGGAGAACATGCAAACTCCACACAGGGAGGCCGGAGCTGGAATCAAACCCGGTACCTCTGCACTGTGAAGCCAACGTGCTAACCACTGGACTACCGGGCTGCATTATATTCCAGACTAAAAAATAAAATGTAATACAATTATAGAAAAAAAACTCAACACAACCTGATTGATGATTGTATTTTAATTTAGTTACTTTCAAAATGACAAAATACTGTATTTCATTGCAAAAAAAAAGTTAAATGACATAAAAAGTGAGGAGGCTTCTCCCGCTGAGTTTACCGCCAAACTAAACCCACAACAAAGAGAATTACACTTTGTGTATTTAAAACCACCACAGAACTTCGCCTTACAATACAGGCGAGAGGTCATAGGTGGGCTAACAGTTAACTCTGTTTTCCTTGTTTAAAAAAAAAGACATCACAGAAACTATTGCAGATAGCTTGGCTGACAACTCCATTGATCGTCTTTGCGGTCCTGCTCACTTGTAAGTCAGGGATGGAACAAATGTCACAAAACAGAAAAAATAAAAATAAAAATACGAGCGCACCACTGCTTTTCTTAGTTAAAGGTGCGACAAAAGCATCAGTGCAGTTCATTGTGTCCGGAATGTTCCCAGCTTAATGGAAGCCTAAAAAACAAAACAAAAAAAACTTCAAAATCACTGGCCGGTGGTGTGGCGGCCGACCGACTTTGTCGCCTTGTAAAAATGAGCTTCATTGTGCTCGCGGGGCTCATCTCCTTAATGGACGCGGTGAGCTCTTGATTTCCGCTGCTCACTGTTATGAAGGATGAAAACTGCATTTCCATTCAGGTGAAATGCGGGTGCCAAATCGTTGGGGCCGTGCGGTGGAGTGTCGTCGTCATACGTCATATTTCTATTTTTGAGAGAGAGAGAGAGAGAGAGATGGGTGGTCCAGTGGTGAGTGCGTCGACCCCACAGTGCAGAGGTCGTTTGTTTGATCGCGGTTCCGGCCTCCCTGTGTGGAGTTTGCATGTTCTCCCCGGGGCCTGCGTGGGTTTTCTCCAGGTACTCCGGTTTCCTCCCACATTCCAATGACATGCATGGCGGACTGATTGAACACTCCAAATTGTCCCTAGATGTGAGTGTGAGTCTCTGTGTGCCCTGCGATTGGTGTCCCCCGCCTACTGCCCGAAGATGGCTGGGATAGGCTCCAGCACCCCCCGCGACCCTTGTGGGAATAAAGCGGATCGGAAAATGCATGGATGGATGGATCTATAGCCATATGTAGATGTATATATATTTTTTTTTTACTTGAAATGACCTAGCATCAACCATTGTGTCATCGCCACTCTGTTGACTCAACTTCCTCTTACCTATGATTCTCCTTCCTACCTTCATTCCTTCATCCTACCGCCTTTCTTCAAATGCCTCAGTGCTCCTCCAACACTGCGGTATCACCACGAGCACTCAGGTTTCCACAGCAACACACACACACACGCACACACACAGACCACACTATCACCTTTTTCGCTGATCACACCATGGGTGGACGCGGGCGATCGACACCGTAATCAACCCCGCACGTGCATACTCACACACTAACACAACTCCTATTGACACACACACACACACACACACTGCAGGGATGTAATCATTGGGAGTGCTGAAAGTGCAGAGCAGAGGTGCGCCACTTCGGAATGTAACCGGCGGCCCTTAATCATAAAATCCTTTTTGGCTGATTGGACGACTGACAGTGCGGGCATTAAGCATCATCTCCTTATATTTCAATCAATCCCTTACGCGCTGCAAATCGCCAAATGATATTGACAACCTTTCCGAAGACATACTCGCCGATGGTCATTATTCAAGTGAAGGGAGACGTGCTTGCTCAGGTAGCAAGTTTGCAGTGTGTTTTTTAAAAAATGTGCTGCCACTTGTATTGGGGTTCTGTGCGATTTTAAAGGGAGAATAATGCAAGAGCTGCAATCTTGTTAGTGATCATGATCCAGGTGGAACGTGTGATTTTTTTTTTTCGAAACCTTTGCGATGGTCAAACATGATTAAAAGTTAAAGGAGAAGGCATAAACAGTCATCACTTGAGAGCAGAATGTCAAGGGTGCAGTGTGAAAGCCACACACCTCATGTGTTTCAATTTTTAACCATCTTAAAAGTGTAAAAAGAAGGTAACTCAACAGACAGACGTGAGCGTTTCTATTTGTCAACTGGAATCCAACCGTTCATTGCCACTGACCGTTCTACTGCTCAAATAACGTTTTTCAGCGGGTAGGCATGGAAGATTATCTTTTAGATTCAGAATTGTAAACCACCGTAATGACCAACAGATCACTGTAGATGGCAGAGTAGCATCACTTTGAATTTGACATCAGCACAGCTTTTGAGTAGAAGATCAAGATTAGGTGGTGATTATCAGCTTGTCACGTCGATTAACGGGGGAAGAAATGCCAACAGGTTGGAAATTGGACATGTTTAGGTACCTCACACCCCAAACACATTACGTATATGTGGAGTATAAACAATATGTGTCGTGCTCGGCAGAAAAAATATGTGTTGCAATCAGAAGAAATGATGGAGACACAGTTCATGGAATGAAAGCTGATCACCATGTAAAATAGCCACCGATGTTCATCTCAAGCCTTGGAATGAGTCACTGTCGCGAGGTGTCGACAAATTTTGTCAAAGGTCCGACTTGTTTTTGCTGCTCTATATTTTGCGGTGTCACAAAAGCAAAAACTTTCAGCATCAAAGTCTCACCGCTCTGCTTGGAATGTTTCTTTTCACAAAAAGCCTGTTATCTCAGCTTACTCGTCATAAAACGGGTGTTTTTTGATTAAACCAACCCATTTTCTACTGCTCATTTCTGAAGAACAGAAAAAAAATTAAGAACAATTCGATTTTTTGGTTTTTTTTCCTGATGCGAAAAATAGAGTACATATTATGTATGTATTGTACAAAGATGCACAAGCTGAAAGATGTGACTTTATCCATATCTCACGGTAGCTGCTATATTCACACATACAAGAGATCGGCGCACGTGATTACAGAGTCTGTATGTTTGTTTGAAGACCGAAAAAAAATTGAAACCATTTTTTTTTTTTTTTTGGTATGTGAAAGCCTAGACAAGAGTGCAGCCTAACCAGAGGGCAGGTGTGTGAAGCAATGACACTAAATCAATTCGTACTGGAAGGGAGACGGAGGCTCGGGGGGGTGGGGGGGGGAGTAATGATTGCAGGTAAAGATGAAAGTGTGATGTGGGTGTGTGAGGATTTTTTTTTCCCCCGCGCCCAAACGCAAGACGAATATCTTCTCATCTCGTCGTGGGCTTCGAGGGACTCCACCTATATATTCGGCGGCAGTGGGGCCCTTCAAGGATCGGCAAAGTGGAAACTTTGGGTCGTTTTACAGATCCAAATTTTAAGTGAAAATAATGTGTGAGTGGGAGGGGTTACACCAAAAATGTATAATTTGATGTTTTGCTAAACAGATACCTTGCGACATTTTCAATCAAACTGTTCGACTTAAGAGACGGTCGACTTTTTCGGCAAATCATCCTTTGCCGCATGATTTAGCATTTGAAGTCGGCGCTCGAGGCCGTATTTCTTCTGCCGATCGACTTGAAGGCCGTTATCCCGGAAAAAAAGATTTTCAGTCGACGGGAATGACAGCAGAGAAACAGATATTAAAGTAAGAGGATGATGTCCACGCTGGGACGAAGGAGAAATTGGATTTTTGTCCTTCATAAAACTTGTAGCGTATATAAAAAAAATAAAAAGACATTGTTTTCCCAAGAAGACTTCCTGTTTATGATACAGTAAAAGAGCAACATATTATTCTTTTGGACAATTCTCTTCTGAGCAATAAAAGCCAAAGACGTAGGAAACTATCTGGCCTTGGCATTTTATGATTTATTCCGTAGGGGGGGGATTTTGTGGTTTTTGGCCGAGTTCCATTACAGGCAGTGGCCGCACAAAGTTACTGAAGTTTAATAGCTGTCGTTTATATTGCCTAAATGTGATTTGATTTATTCATTTTAATTTGGCTGAGATGCGGTCTCATCTACCGCAGTGGATACGAGATGTGCGGCTTTTGAATAGATTGCATTAGTCGTGTCGTTTTGACCACAACATCAAGTGAAATTGAGCCGAAGCATCCGTGTCACGTTGAAAGATTCGGCCGGGGTCACCAGTCGTCCAAAAAAAATGTATATATATATATTTTTTAATGTAAATGTAGGGTAGCAAGAATTAGTACAGCGGACGCTCTGAAATCCAACAGATTGTCAAGTGAACAACTCCAACCAACCAAAAAACAGAACAAGATGTGAACCATAAAAGGTATCCATTTAAAAAAAAAAAAAAGCACGACAATGGCAACGTGACCCGCCATTACTTGACAAGCGCCTCCTCCTGTTGCCTGCAGCAACCACTTTCTTATCATCCCGCTGTGCAAATCCTTTACTTAGTTGGATGATCTTGAGTTAATGAAATGCTAAATTCTTAGTTGTTCGAGAACTGAACAGAGCAATTCCTCATACTGAGGTCTCCCTTTCCTTCTTCTTCCAGCTCTTTGGTCACTGTGTAAATCAGCATCTGAGGGGGGACTGCAGTCTGCAAGGAGCTGATGGTAAATCTTCGAGTGAATATACGTATTAAAAACAAAACAAAAACAAAGGATGTTTCGAGATGACAAACGCTGCAAAATAAGCTACCGGTACTTGTAAGAATACGTGGTCACATGACACGGGTAGCCACAGTCACTCGCTTCCGTATTTACCGTTGTTCATTTGATTGTTTTGTAACTGTGGTCTTGAAGGGGTTTTTTTTTCCCCCGTACAAATATTTACTGTAATCATGACTCAACTACTGTTTTCGCATACCATATGGATAGATTACAATCCGTTCTAATTTATGTACGAAGTTGGGTTACGTTATCCAAAATTGCATTGATTGGACAAACTGACGCAAGAGTAAATATTTTCAAAAGGGTGGACAAAACACTTAGCACTTGAGCGCCAAAACGGAGCGGATATGTTAATGACGAGAGACATCACCTAATAAGGTCATCTTATAAAGATTTTGGAACGTATTTTCCCCCAAAATGAGGTTTTGAATTCAGTTGAATACGCCGTCAAACAAATGAACAATGAGGGCGCAGTTAAACGTTAAATGACCATCATTTTTATTCTTTATTCTTTGTTTTTTACATTATGCACGACTCCCATTTATTGTGCAATAATCTAATTGAAACATGTATTTGTATTTTTTTTTTTACATATTTTAATGCATTTTTATGCTTTAGAAAACATTTATGTCTGAATTTGCGGGGGGCTTGGAACGGATTAGGGCATTTACATGGAAAACGCGTCTCTACTTACAAATTTTTCTAGTTAATAAATTTCTTCCAGAACCAATTAATTTCGTAAGTACGAACAAATTTGGCGTACGCCACTGCAGTTAAACGCCAACATTTTTGTCACCGCATAAGTACCACTTGTTTCCTGCCGCTGTACCGATGGAATTAATCAGTGATCGTATCGACGTCAAACCAGCCCTTTCCGTCCTATCCCACCATTCCGAATCCCAGGTGAAGGGATCTCAACCGCAATGCTTAACACGCTCCGCTACCTCCACAGTAACCGTACGTTATAACACACTCGCGCACCAAAGCATTCCCTACAGGATGAAGGAGGATGAGGGGCGGGGAACACAGACATCATTTTCACAGCTCCCTGAGCAACTCTAACGGGCCTGAGAGAGTGCCGACCAGCCACTGGAAAAAAATAAATAATAAAGAATACAAAATAAAAGAGAGAGCTTCGGGACAGATTAAAGGTTGAAGTTGGGTCATGAGAAAATAAGTGGCAACGATGATACAAAACAAGTAGGGAGGGGAAAAAAATTGAAAGTGGATTGATCGATACGTCCTTGGCATCCATTTGTGTGAAAATGCAGAATTAAAGCTTAGCAGGACAGGATTTTTATTTAAACTGTTAAATTTAAAAAAAAAAAAAAAAAAAAAAGACCGGCCCCAAAATCTATCTATCCAACCATTTTCTACTTCTGGACTGGTCGCTCGTCAGTCACAGGGACTGATGACCATTCACACTAACAGTCACACCCTAACTGAGCGGCAACTTAATGCACGCCGCTTGCAGTCAGGCAAATGTACCGTTCCACCATTTGTGACATCCCAAAATCCATGACACTCAATACTGGTCCAACACCCATTTTTCTATCCAGTGTGGGACGCCAAGTCAGCTTCTGATGTCATCACCGGCACGGCAACCCCGATGGCAATAAAACAACCAGCATGAGTTCTGAAAACAAAAAGATGGATTTCACCTGGAGGGGTAAATAATGTCCGAGAACCAGTTGATAGTGATATGTAAGCTTTTTTTTCTTTTTTTTGCAACTGCATGTCTGTCCGACTTTCCTATCTTTGGGTGAGCCCGTCTTATCACTCAAATTCAGGACAGGACCTTTGCCGCACGTTGGCTTTACTTTCCCCACCCACCGCTCCCCACCACGCGGCATCCATTTTGAAAGACAGGGTCGGGACTTGGGAATGTCATGCCGTGAGATTAAAATTGGCCACCGGCGTGCTCTGAAGAGACAAGCCGTCTAATTCTTCGCAGCTGCAGCAGTCCTCAAAAGTTACTGAAAAGACGGTTAGGTACTGTGGAAAGACCTTATTTTTAGGTTTACAGAATAAGGGTTTCAATTTTTTGCAACAAAAATATCTTAAATAGTTGAATGCATCCAAGAATATAAATAAATCAGCTTTTCTATGCCCAACCAAACATCTGTTTTCATTAAATTCACTGATCAAGGAAAAGCCTGTTGTTAAAAAAACAACACAGGGCAAAGAAAGAACCCCTGGGGTACACCAAAATGTATTTTACCTTTTGTCTTCTTTCTTTCCATATGCGTAGCTGATAGGTCTTGGCTTTGTACCGAATGCAGAGTTCCAAGGTTTAAGATCTACTGTGATTGGTTGCTGGAGAGGAGCCGGTTTGCTTCCCAAACTCTTGAGCAAGGTACTAACACGTCATCTGTTTTAATTCTTCAAACTCTGGGGTAGAGCCAAAACTGAACATATCTGGAGGCAATTGTAAGGGCCGAAGTATCCCGCCGACTGCACGCTCCATGTTAGCCTTTGTAAGTAGTCTGAGATTGATACGTGACTGTACATGCTAGGGCAGACACCATCCCATCACCTCCTCCGTGTTCAGCTCCACACCCCGTCATAGGGAAACATCAGTCAGCTCTGAAAGGTTTTCCGCTCGGGCCTTGGACGCATTCCAGGATAAGATACACTTTGGAACACGTTTTCCATTTCCCCCCTTTGGCCTACTTCCAAATCTTAATGTATTGCCTGGAAGTTGTAACGAAAGAATCACGATCTGTTTGGGTTTCAGATAGACTGGAGGTGGGCATGTGACGTTCTCTAGTGTACCGTATACTGTATATGATAACCCTTTTATGAACAAGACAGTGATTTTTCCTGTCCATTAGTTCCCATTGTAAAACACAGTTTTAACATGGTTTATAAATCACTGTATCCCCCCCCCCCCCCGCTGCCCCCCACCTCCAAAATGCCAAATACCAGTAGCGAATGGTACACAGGTCCAGCCACCAAAACAACAAACAAACAAAGTAGTTCATCCCTACGTTCAACATGAACAATAATCCATCACTTGTGAATTTGGAACGCCTCCCAAAGATCAGAACTAAGAAGGAGAGAAGAACATTGACTGCACAACAACAGAACGTACTGAAGTTGAGCAGAATTGTTTTGGGAGACCTGAGTCTGGGCAGACATGATGAATGCACTAGAAAGTGTTTCCAATTCAGCCCGCACTTCCCAGAGCGGGTTTGATGTTGGCTTGTTGTGTTCCTTTCCGACAATCGTTGGCGGCTAAAAGGTTGCGGGGGCCATTAAAAGTCAGCTAATGGTCTCCATGAAGTCACCCTTTTGTGGTTATTGACAATTTTAGGGTGTCTTCCAAAAGGTGGCCGAATTTAAAGACTGGATGGTAAAATGGATCTTTACACAAGATTACCCTGGTGCATGCAAAATAGATACTTGATACTTTTTAAGGCTGGAGTTATGTTCCAGAAACATTCCCGCGGTAGACGAACATCTGCGACCATATATTCATTGTGTTTTATGCATAATACAAATACAAAATATGCACGTGAGATGTGAGAATAATATTTTTTTTATCCACTTGGGTGGCTATAGAAAAATGATCACCACAATATAGCGACAAAATCTGGGATATAAAATTAGATATGGACGATTTCAATATAATCTGTTAGACCCCAAAGTGAAATGTGATATGGCAAAGGACAATTTCATTTTCTTGAAACAAGAGTTTCGGGGAACCTTAAAGGTTCCCCTGTTGAGTCCAATTGGAGGCAAAATCGGGAACACACAAAAGGGACTTCAACGTGACCTTTACCTTTAACCATAAAAGCCCAACCAAGTCCAAGCCAACCCAAATTGAAAAACGTCGCTATAGGCCATCCTGGAAAAATGCGTGCCCGAAAAACGGGATGTATGGACAAACAACCCACAACACAATGCCCAAAGCGGCCGAGGGCATGAAGGCATAAAAGGGTCAGACAGACACCGAGAGACAGAGTGGACATTTATAAAATCTCTCGCTAGCTGAGGGGAAGACAGAGTGACAAATTGGACTTGGCAAAAAAAGACAACGGGACAGAAAATCTTTTGGCCGAGAGCTGGGATTGTGAGTGGCTCTTGTCGAAAAGCTGTTTGGACATAAAAATTTGAAAAGCCTTTTTTATCACAACGAGCGCACCGGTCTAAAGATTGTTTGTTAGCAAAGAGCAGCATGTTGTTGACTTTCAACTCAAATTTTGCTGAACCGTTTCATGGACCCTGTAGCCAGAAAACATGATAAGCTGCGCACTGTAGTAACCGCTGTGCCTGAAAGGGTTAGAGTAAATCTCAAGATGAACTCGGTGTCAAATTAATTTTAGTCGCGGGTCAATTTGGAGTTATGTCTTCCCTCGGAGGGCCGTTGTGACACTGAAACCACAAAATTATTACTTGTACCCAACAAATGAATAGATCACTAGTTTGGAAATCAGTCAAGTCAATTATAATAGTTTGTTCATTTATTGTTCAAGTGAGTGTAAACAGGGGAACAAAATGATTGCAAAATCCCAACGTTATTTTTTACACATGACAATTTGACATTTCGATACAGATTTTTAGCAAGTTGACACACATGATTTGCTTTCGCGGGCCACATAAAATGATCTGACGGGCTGGATCTGGCCCCCGGGCCTTGAGTTTGACACCAGTGGTGTCGTTCATCCACCAAGAAGGTTTACCTTATCCTTGAACAACAAATGCCTTGCATCCAACTGGTACTTTTTTTTTCCACTTGGATTTGGTTTTTGGCTAACTTGTTAAGGCAGGTGTGTCTACAATAACTGCGAGGAAAGCTAAGAAGGGAACAATTAGCTCCACTTCTCAATAAACTGCTTTATTGATGACAACCGAGACTAAAGTGAGGCAAAAATAGAAACCGCTTATGCCAAGCAGTACGCTGAGGTAAGGATTCTCTCCACGCCAATCAACAAACACGCGCACAAACACAAATGAAGGAAGCCTTTCCAATCGACGGGCGTGCGCCAAATAAAACACGGGGGGATCCTCGCTTGTATTCCTGTAAAAAGGATTTTGAACGCATGTCCCAATGGTGTAGTTTGCCACTAATCTACACTAATGCAGAAGTGAAGTCATAATCACAGTAAATACTTGAGTGAAAAAACAACAACTTTGAAACAATCAAATAAAAAACTGCAAGTAACAGTAAGTTCATGACCAGCTATTCCGAACCTTAAAAACGTCCATGTCGTGACCGTCATAAACCAACGACCCCCTTGTACTCGCCGCACTGGAAAAGAAGTCGTCATCAGCAACGTTAAATGTGTTTCTGTAGACTGATGCTCCTTCCTGTAATATCTTGCACTCAGCGGGCACACGCGATGATTTACCCTATGCATTTTCATAGCGGTGCCTTGCGAGTGGTAAATAATTCATTTGGTCCCTCGGTGGTGGAGATGTTTCCGATGCACAAACACTCTTGCGCCGTTTCATGCGCATGCATTTCGGACAAGTCTTGACGTTCCATTCTCCAACCCTGCCCTTTTAATCAGCCGACCGAAGCCAGAAACAACAGCCACCCGGCGGAAAGCACATATCTTGTGAACTCCCTCACCGGTGGGTGCTCACTGTCTTTCTGACATCAGCTGGCGGGTGTTGTGCGGTGCCATTACAGCGGAGAGGACCATTGCCACTGACACCTTGAGTGGAATAATAGCCCGCGCGTGCAAGTTTGTGTGTGTGCTTGTGCACGTCCCTGCGTGCATCATCTGCTGGTGGTTCCTTTGTCATGTCGACATCTGTTGCGCTCTCACCAAGAAATATATATAGATCACTGGTTTCATCAAAAGGAAGAATTATAGTTAGAAACTTAATGACACTTGCGGAATTGGTCGATGAAGCAGCATTTGGCTCATTGCCTGTGGTTATGCTACTGCTCTCTGCTCCAAGTACATGTAAGCAATTATAGATGTTAAAGTTGCAAATTTCACTTTTACCCGGGCTAACTGTCCTGCGTTTGATTTAAAGCAGCGGGTGTCAAACCCATTTTTGTCCACGGCCACATTTTAGTTTCCCTTGGAGGGCCGTTATGACTGAAACCATATCAAGAAGTCAAGAATAACGGTTTAGTCAATTGTTGTTTAAATTACTGTCATGGGGTCATGGAAGTTGACATGTTTGATTTGCTTTTGCGGGCCACATAAAATGACGTGGCGGGCCAGATCCGGCCCCCGGGCCCTGAGTTGGAAACCGGTGGTTTAAAGGAAGATTGTAAAAAGGATTTATGCTTCATCAACGGATGACCCTGACTCACTGTTTTTGTCAGCTTTGACGCTTCTGAGCGCAGCATCAGTTATACCTGTTCGGCTACATCAGATAGCTTAGCAATTACCGTATTTTCCGCACGATAAGGCACACCTAAAAGCATTCAATTTTCTCAAAAGCCATTTTATAATCCGATGGATTATAAAATGAATCACAATTCAGATTTCTTGGACGGAGTATTTTAAATGTTCTGTTTTTAAATGTGCTTTGCTACAGCTGCAGCGGTTGGGTAAGCGCCACATAAATACAATTGCATTGTAGTGTATTCTCTTTAGCGTAGCTCCATCTAGTGGATGCATAACACAACCTCATCCACTATTGTAGCTTCTATTCTGTGCGCCTGAAAATGCCATGAAAACAGTTTCAAAATATGCTATTCATTGAAATATGCCATTCATTGAAGGTGCGCCTTATAATGCGAAGCGCCTTAAAATGCGGAAAATACGGTACCTTCACGAATGAAACGGACTGCGAAGAGAGAGGCGGTGAATCACTTAGAGTACGTACATCCCGCTGTTGGTTTGTATCGTTCACTCCATAGTGGAAGCTCTCATAGTGAAATTCCCCAAAGAGGATCTCAAGCTGAGAAGAGAGCTTTTCTTTATATACATTTGTGGTCAATTAGTTCAAGAAGATCTTGGACAACGGGGGAGTCTTCACCGCCAAGAGGCGTTTAGGGTGATTTTTTTTCTTTTTTTTTTTGTGAAGCCAGCGGGATTCCGCCGTCTTAAACGCTCTCAAGTGAACCGAGCTAACGGTGGCGCCCACAGCGCGCGAGTGTTTTTAAACGCGCAGAAAACGCTAATGGACTTATCAGCAGGCTTTGCTATTACAACAGTCAACGGAGCAAAACGTGTTGTCGACGGCGACGTGGCATTAGTTCCACCGCATTAGACACAAATAAGCGTGCAGCCCTCTCGCGACTTCACCTACAGTAACACGCAGCATGCCCGTTTACGGCAAGACGGCGTGTAAGTGGTTCAAAAGCAGTAATATAAAGACATAAATATAAAATGATCAACTTCATTAAAACTTGTGATCCGTATTCTTCCTGGTTCATCGTGCGTCTTTGACAACCGCCAAACCGGCAATATATTGTATGCTAGCATTTTATGAGGTGCACTGCACTGTGTACAAAATTCTACTACATTCGCAAGAGAATGGCATTTTTGTTAGCCACTAAATGACACTTGTGAGCTAAGAACGTTACCACGCCCACGCTTCTTTTCCAAATAGCATACAATGTCCCTTTTCCGACGCAAAATTAAACCTCCAGTTCCCACACTCGGGAGATCCCGTCTCATATCAGACGAAATCTGGAATTACAACCTTACGCTTAGGCTTCGCCTTGAGCTTGAGGTTTTTTTTCCCCAATCTGCCCTAAAGCATCACTTCAAAGGCACCTGTGCCTGCTCTGATGTGATATTTCAAAACGTTGAGATACTGCATTATAAAAGCCAGACACACGCGGCAAATTAAGTCAGTTTCAAGGATGACTTCAAAGTGTGGTCGGCTGCGATGACAAAAAAAAAACTGAGGCCACTGGTCATGGTCAATGCGCAAAGTGAACAACTAGCCGGATAAAATCTTGATCAGTCACACGTTGATGTTAGCATTTTGCTGATCCCCAAAAAATATAAACAATTGCTGCTCGTGGTGTGAATTTCTCCACAAAAGACGATTCGGTAAATGTGTTTAACGTTGTAAACATCATCAGTTCCATCAAATTAATTAATGAATTAATTTCATCTTTAACTGTTTCAAACAACAAAGTGAATGGAGGATAAGTGGTGAAGATGACACGACTGTCTGTTTTATGTGTTGCGTTGTATTATTTTGTCATTTTGGTGAAGTGTTCTTTTGATGGTGGCGCGGGCACCTGCAGCGGCTCCTCTTGTTGTCTGGGAGGAAATTTCATCTGTGTTGTATGTTAGCATACTTGACAATAAAGTTGTACTTGATACTTGAAATAAATGAATAATCTGTATATGTTCCCTGCGTTAGTTGGAACAGCTACGTCCCAAATGTGATTCATGTCAATCATTAGCTCTGACTTGTACTCATAATCGTACGGCATACACCCATGTTAACTCATTCAATCCCAAAGACGTTTTTAAACGTCTTTTCAGACTTGGTCCAGAATTGGCTGGTACTGAATGAGTTAAAAGTGGGCAATTTATCACAAAAGTAGAGACGATAGCTCAAAATTATAAGAAAACCCCCAAAGCGAACCTCTCAAAATCCACGACAACCTGACATTTTTTTTTTTGTTTGCGGCAGGTTTTGAATCAACGAAGCGCTGCAGCAGGTGTGGTTTCTTCTTTCCTATAAGGGGATGAGATCACCGGTGTTCTCAAACATCCCCTCATGTTTGCACACAAACTCGGCTCGCCCCCTCCCAGCCTTCCTCCCTCCCGCCGCGCGTCCCTCCCTGCTGTCTCGCCTGGCACCGCTTCCCACTCTCGCCACAGATGGTGACGGGAGACAGACGCAAAGCAGGCAACGGCAGCAGTTGGCTTCCGTGACGAAACGTCGCATCTAATCTTCCTCGAACGTAAGTCGTGTGTTGATCACTGAATCACATGTATCGAATCACCCCCCCCCCCCCCACCTTATTTGCCGCTTGTTTCCACACCTATTAACCTCTGGGATGTGACCTCCCAGTCACATATCCATCCACTCTCCAGCTTTCGCGGTGACAAATTACTGGCTGCTTACCTCTTGACAAGATTTCAGAAAAAAAACTTTTATGTCTCCGCATTGATCCAAGTCATCAAGGGCCCCTTTTGAGGGATCGATAGTAATCATAACACTTACCAGCTGCATGCCACAGATAAAGGCCAAGGTACACCTGCCGCTGCAGCACCCCATGGCGTCCTCTGCACCCTGCCTGCCCGCCAGTCGCGTGGGGAACGTCCCCGGCTCTTCGGCTAGGTTTGTTAATTTTGCAGTTCCTCCTTGGAGCTGTCGGGGCCAAGTCGAGGCGCTCACTGCTTGGCCTTGAGGGGTTCCCAGGAGACGTGGGACCCTTGCGCTCTGGTTGGAAAATGGTAGTGTCTCGTCTGGGAAAGCACTTTTAGGAGTGTGTCATTTTGATCATTAATTCATCATTTGTAAAATGGGAGGAAAGCTTGCATGAAGAAAAGTTTGGTCCCAGAGACAATAAAGCAAGGTGTCATCTTGAAAAAACAAATGTATGTAATGAAAAGTCAAAAACTCTTTGCTCCAGATCAATTCACAATTATAATTTGGTTGATAATCCCATTTAGTTCAATCCTGGAAGTGTCTAATATGTAAAAAAAAAAAAAAAAAAAAAAGGTGCTAAAAGTGTCCCTTAGAGAAAGTGCGGACGCGAGGAGACAATGCCGTCCTCAAGAGTCCCCCAAAAATGCGACCACACTGAACCCGAAATGCGGCTCTCCGAGGAGTCAGCGGCCACTTCTCGTCCTCCTCCCCCGGGTGCCACGTCTCCTCGCCGGGGTCATATCGCCCTCAGCCGCTCCGCTTCCGCCGCCTCCGTCGCACAGGTGCTCTCCTCCAAATGGGCCGTCACAGCAGCTCCGTCCGACCGGACCGGAGCGTTTATTATAAAAGACACGTTCGGGTGGCGGTGACTCTTCAGTAAGTCTCCATTGAGATGAGATTTTAACCAAAAAAAAAAAATGTCTGGAATAACGTCCTAATTTGTGGACTCGCCTTGACACAGTGGACCGGGCGGACAATGGGGATCAAGATGGACCAGCCGAGCGAGAAACCACAACCGTGAGGAGCGTCTCTCGCCCGCCATCTGTCAAGACCAGCACCGCGCAGAGACATGCCACTTCTGACAGGACCTTTCAAAATAAGACATTGGTAAGGCTGCATTATGCTTTGACGCTATTAGGTTCCTTAAACGCAGTCTTATTTTGAAAGCTGTCGTTGAAATTGTCTTATCTCTACGCGGTCTTTGCATGAAACTACGCATTCACGAGAACAGTGCTCCTTTCAATTAATTACATAAAATCCATCAAAACATTAAATAGACGTATCAAATAGATATGAGAGCTATATAGTTCAAATATATGCCTTTAGCAAGGGGAGTGACGAACATTTTGCATTCGAATTGTAGTTTCTTCCACCACAAGCTAAAGCCACAAAATTAAACGTTTGGTTAAAATGGAACTTTTATTGTTGCAAGAGGAATACTTGGGTCTCGATTGTACCTGTTCACCCACCACTTGTCAAATTAAACAATCATGAGTTCAATCATTTAGCCTGGATTTGAAAATGTGGGGGATTATGATTTAAGTTTTCACTAGCAAGAAGGCACTCAGATGCTGAAAAATCCATTTTTCTAACTGCAAAAAGTTCATTAGTTGATTGTGAAGTTGTTGATATGGTGGCATTGGGGGTCATATTTTTGTTTCTCCTCTAGAAGAGCCAGACTCTGGATTTTGCTTCTCGGCTCATCCTAACATCACCAAGACCTCAAAATGACTCAAATCTGGACAGACTTGCTCAAATTAAGATTTTGAGACTACTTACGATGGAATTTAGTTTGAATATGGATGAATTAACTAAAAAGTAAATTTTCCGTTACGCATATCCGCTCGAATACAAAATTATGCCCATAAGTGTCTGTTTAAGGCCATCGGCAATAACAAAGTTCTTGACCTTTCAAGTGATGAATTACTTTGGTCCTTAGTTTTATTTTGAAGGCTAACACGTCCGATCCTTTTCCTGTTTGCGTCTGGCTTCAAGTGGTTGATGTTCCGCTCAGCAGGGCTCTTTTCATTCCCTGCGATGAGATTTTTGGCCGTGCTCGGTGCGCAGCTGCTCCAAGATGCAGCCTTCAACCAATCAAACATACCATGCCCTCTCCCCTTCTGGCCCTTCCCCCTATCAGCGGGGAGCCCTCTCTTTGAGGTTTCACCCTCATCAATTTGTCCTAATTCCTCATTCGCTTCATTAACGTCGCTTTTCTGCTAACCAGCTATTGATGTTCAATACTTAATAGAGGGTGCTTAATGAATTTCATATCCTATATTCAAATTGCTCAACAACTAGCCATCAATTATGCCAGCAAGCGAGAGAGTTTACTCTGCGGAGAGTGGTTATCTCATTACAGACACTTCATTTAGCTAAGTATCGTCCTCGCTGCCTCGGCTAACAAGAGTAGAACATCCCTAATGTGGTCAAATCTGAACCGAACCGAATACTGTTTTGGATTTCAGAAATGCAGGATCAGACAAAGTGCGATAAAAAAAATATTTATCACAGAAAAGCGCGACGACGAAGTAAAAACTGAAATCGCTGGTCACAAGGAGCCAGGAAAAAAAAAACAATGCATAAAAGAAAAAGCGGTTGCAAAGGCGACGTACAAGAGAATACACAAATGAAATCAAAAGTCCAACAACAAAAAAACAAAAATCAAGATCGATAAAAAGGGAAAATGAAAGTACAAAGTTCCATGACAAAATGGGAGCGACTATGAACGCTATCGAGAGGTCTGGAATACAACAATTGAAGCACAACCGTGAGCAAAGTCAATAATCCGACGAGAGACTCAGCAATTTGGCAGTCCTTAAATACATGCTGGAGGGAACCGCCCATCACTCCATTTGGAGCTGAAAACAAAACAGACAGACAGACATGATCAAATCTGAGGTTTTAACCAACATTTTTGGATTAAAAAAAAAAAAAGTTAAACAAAACCCCATGGCCATGCATGACATCATGTGACACCTTGGCATCAAATGGTTAACACATTTATTTGTTTTTTCGAGTCTTTATATGAGACCAAAGCAGACGGCAGAGACAGAAAGTGTGACGAGGGGTTCGCCCAACACTTCCTTGGAAAAATATGTTTCAAAAGTCAAACTAAATGCAAACATCGAGCGTGATGTCATGTGAGATGCCCGCAAACTCCACAGGACTTAACCCTAAAATTCTTTTGCTTTTTGTTTCCTCCTTTTTATCATGTCACCGCAGATGAAGACCAGCGATTGCAAATGAGGACAAACATGTTTCCACAGTGAGTAAGTTAACCTTCTTTTCGTCTCATTGAGCTTTTTTTTTTTTCAATTTATAGTCATGCTTGGATGATGAGTGTTATGACTTCAAAAATGGCACATACAGTGAATGAATGGCTCATTTGTTGAGCCTATCTCTGCTCTCCTCCGTCGCCATCAATCTATGTCGGCGTCCACCCCTCCCGCATACACACAAAGAAACGCGCTCACCACACAGGCTGCAAGGGGAGTTTAATTATACTACTAATCTTGATTGACAGCGGCGTACAGAAAGGCAGATTCCCGCGAGCTACGTGTCAAAGCGACCGCCCAGTCATGCGGACCTATTTAGTCATCCTTCCATATTCCCCCCCGCCCCCGCCACACTTTTCCCCCCCCCATCTATGCTATCCCACCGCTGCTTCTCGCTCTTCCTTCCTCTCCTATTCATCCCACGATGAGTAATTCAGCCTCCTTGGTCACACTTAAGATGGTCATCAATGGGAGGGGGAAACGCCTAGCGACCTGGAACCTGAGGGGGAGGCACTCCGACGGTGATGATGATTGGGGGAAGGGGTTAATTTGACAGTCAGTGATTGTCAGTGAGACCGAAATAGATTAGATCATAGATCATTTTGCGCACTTTTCGTCCACGTCTATTCTCTCATCCAGACCTCTGACACACTTACTATGCAAACAACAAACAGGTAGGAATCAATCAATTCAGAGGCTGGCTGTCAATCAAAGTATGGCGTTTTTCAGAGACATGTGAATGCCATTGAAATCCATGAGAAAAATAGTAACTACGCTCCGCTGAGCCGTAGCGATTTTTGCTGGCCAAGTATGTAAAACACACATGGAATTTGTTTCCGGTAGGCTACACACACATTGCAATAACAAGCAACTACGACAAACAAAGACATGACATATAGGCATCGAAAGGCTTTCCATAATGTAAGGGTCCCATTGTGCAGTCATACCACCCAATGACAGCTTTGCGACAATATGCAGAGTCATCGAGCAGAGATAGTGATCAGTGTTGCAATACAATACTATGACGCTTGTGCAGTTGGTGCAGATAATCGTTGCACCATTTTTAAGTGACCAGCAGCAGTAAGTGTCGGACAACTTCAGGTGTACAATTAAACAGAAAGTCCTTGAGCGCTTTAAAGTGTCTGGTGCTGTGGAATATTGATCACGGACAATTGTTCAAGTGTGTAGAGAGCTGGAGCGACAGTGATCGTTGCGGTAATACTGTTCCACAGGGGAGTGCGAAAATGTATAGATTATAGAGTATAGATTACAGATTTGAGTTACTGTTTAGGAAATTAATGGCGATAGTGAAGAAGCTGTTTGAATGTCTGTTGGGTTTGGTGCGCATGGTTCGGTAGCGCTTGCCTGAAGGGAGCAGCTGGAAAAGGTGGTGGGCAGGGTATTGAGGGTCCAGTAGGATTTTCCATACCCCTGTCTTGGTTCTTGCGGGTAGGGCGGTGCCATTGATTTTTTTTTTTCCCCAGTCCGAACTGTCCGTTGCAGTCGGATTTTGTCCTTTATTGTGGCTGATTTGACGACAGCTGTGTAGAACTGTCAGTTACCAATGGTGTGTAAAGAAATAGTGTAGCGGTATTAGAATACAAGGTCACACTGTTTTTGATTTAATTGATTTATATCTCTGGCCGTGGAGTGTTTTTCATAGAAATATTTTCTGTAATCATGACTTTACTGCTGTGTTGGTGTAGCTTGGTGATAAACTGCGGGTACTTTATGGGCTTAGGTTAAGGCTGCCGTCGGGTTACCAAACAACACACCTGCAAAACATCGCGCCACATGATGTTGACTGAGACAGAAAGTGACAAAGAAGCAGGGCTACATCTACATCTTCCAGATAGCAGGTGCATCTTTATTACTTTATCTGTCTCAAGCAGATGTCGCCAGATGCATGCTGCTGCCAGCCTATTCCAACACACACACTGGGAAGCACACAGACCCTCTGCCACTCTCACATGCCGGCAACACCTTGTTGTCCTATCTTGACAGCGATCCAGCTGCACAGCCCCAGCTAGAGGAAATAGCCTGGCATGAATGTGCAATGTGCGCGTGAGGCAGTGAAGTGGAAGATCGAGTGTTTACACCTGGTGAAATTGAGGACGGAATTTAGATAAGGCAGGGAGAGCAATAGGAGGATGCAAGGGAGTGTAATGGACAGCGGAGGGGAGAGATGTGTGTGTGTGTTTAAGCCAGAATTGAAAACACATTAATCGACGATGTTAAGTTGCCATCCAGGGCTCTTGTACTTCTATCATCAATTTAATCAATGAATTGAACATTTGCAACCATTTCATGGAATCTTCTCAACGTTTCCTCAGTGCGGTGCGAACACTCATGCTTGACAATGAGGCACTCTAAATCAGCCACGGCAGGTCAAATTTATGATTCACACAATGGCTGTCTGGTCAGACATTTTGAAAATTTTCCCCAAAATATTTTTCTTTTGTTTTGCCCCCCCAGCCTTTCACCAGGTGAGGTGATGTGCGTGTACTCACGGCCAAAAGTGACGCGATGGTAAAGCATAGCTTGGTAGCTAGCTAACTGCATGTCAAAATTGTGTCGGACAAATGTGCTCAAATTGTTTTATAGTGGGGGAGGAGCAAATGTGTCACTAGACCCCGTCGTGTTAGTCACAAAAAAAAAAAAAAAAATTAGAAAAACTGAAATGGTCAGAAACAGATTAACATTATCGGTCCACAAATGAGTACTACAGAGTTCTCAGTTTTTGCACGTTTTCAGCAAATATCTTCAAGTGTGTATAAATTATTTAGAAGCAAATCTCTGAATTCACTTTATGGATTCTTCAAAGTCTTTGTAGGGTAAAATGACAGTTCAAAGGTGATCAATGCTTCCTGGAGTAAGACGTACTGCTCAGTGTCAGAACGCTTGGTCTTGGGGTAAAGGATATGATAGATGTACGTTGGCCTTTTTTAATGCCACCCAGCGTAGACAACACCACTCAAAGGAACATTGATGTGCTGTTTCAAAAAAACTGCTTTTATCCTTTCTCTCCTCTGCTATGCAAAAACAATGTTTCTTTCAATGTGCTCCGCATCTTGACACGTCATGCATCAAACCCTAATTCACTTTTATTGATGGTCTTTATCTGACAAAACCTTTTTCCCTCGCTAATAAATTGCCGGCGAGTGTGCGGGTGCATGTATTCCGTCATGTGTGTTCGTGCCCGCAGGCAGAGTTGCAAGTGCTATTAGACCAGGATATTGCCTCAGTAGCTCGCGGCGGCTCGATACAATTCCGTCCATTTGTCATTTTTATCAAGAGGCGAGCTAAAATGTAAATCGCATCAAGAGCCAGTTTCACAAGCCGCCCCGAGGTCAACTTCTAACAGGTACGCCCCGACGCCTAATTCTACTATTGTATTCAAGAAATAAGCCGAAACGGAATTTTCATTTATCTTTTCGACATTAATCCTTTGCGTCTTTTTTTTTTTTTTTTTTTTGTGAAATGTCATGATGGAACAATTTTACCCTCCAACTATAAACTCATCAAGGTGGCACACTGACTTGTAAAAGGCAAAATGAGATGGGGCTTTCATTCCTAGTCAACGCTCCGGGCTCCACAAATCTTGGGAGACCGTGCATCAACCCTTAAGTGACAATTCCCGTTATTAGAAGCATGCTGGGAATCTCATTAGGAACGCCAGCCAAGGGGCAGTCGAAAAGACTTCACGGGGGGTTTGGGCAAATTCAGTGGACGTCTTGTTTTGTGCAGTCGGATGAATAAATGACACGGCTCTTCCTCAATGACCTGCGTTCTTATGTGCCTTGCTAAACTGATTATCGACATCAATGACGTTGTAGTCGGCCAAGCGGGACTCAGATGTTGTTATTTTGGGGGTATTCCACTGGGATATATTTGGTTTATTGTCCTTTGTCTGTCCCCACCATGAACATTTCCGTGCATGACGTAGTACGCAGTTTTGTACAGTGATCTCGCATTCATCACGGGTTATGCGCTGCAGGCCAACGTTCGAAAGGTGAAAATTCGCAATACAGAGAGATCATATTAACTCATTCAGTGTAGCGGATGATTATGTGCGTCAACTGAAATCCAACCGTTGACTGCAACTGACACGGATATTTCATCAAGTGCGTCACACTCGGCTTGGCCTGCGAACATCAGGTGTATTAACCACTTTCATGACTTACGTCTCTGCGGATGGCAGAGTTAGATCACTTTGCATTTGAGATCAGAACAGCTGTTGAGTAGAAGATCAAGATTAGGTGGCGAATCTTGGACTGCCGCATTGATTGTTTGGGAGAGAAATGGCAAGAAGGTTTGAAGACAGACGAGTTTAGGCGCTTCACACTCGAACAAAGTATGCATATGTTGTTGTAAGCCACAATATTCTGTGGTTCATGAAATATCAGTCATAATGCTCTAAAACGGCCGTATGAGAAACAATGCTTTGAAAACATTTCGTAGTGGCTGACTTAACTGTGTTCCCATTTGCTAAAAGAAAAGCAGCAGTTTTATACTTGGCATTATGATCGTCTCCTATCTCGAAAATGAACTGAACTGTGACCAGCCAAGTTATGTACCGAAATGTGATTCATCATTATTCAGTGCTGCAGCACATTATTGTGCGGTGAAAGAAAGTTTATACCACTTCAAATCGACAATAAATAATCAATCAATCTTTGTTCATCTATCTATGCCACAAAGTCAAGGCCCGGGGGCCAGATCTGGCCCGCCACATCATTTTATGTGGTCCGCGAAAGCAAACTAAGCATGTCAAGTTCCATGATGCTTGCTAAAGTCTGAACCAAATTTTCAAGTTGTCATATATAATCCACAATCCATCCATCCATCCATTTTCCGAACCGCTTGATCCTCACCAGGGTCGCGGGGGGTGCTGGAGCCTATCCCAGCCGTCTCCGGGCAGTAGGCGGGGGACACCCTGAATCGGTTGCCAGCCAATCGCAGATAATCCACAATAACAGTCATTATTCTTGACTTCTGATTTTAACACGAGTTATTCATCAATTCGTTGTGCACTGTGTATGAAATATGTGGAAGGGATTAAACATTTATATGGTTTCCCAAAATTCACAACGGCCCTCCAAGGGAAACCGTAACTACAATGTGACCCGCGACAAAAGTGAGTTTGACACCCCTGATCTATGCCATCAACATACGGTGATCGGCAAAAAATAGCGTCATATTCATGTTGACAGGTCCTGTTGTCACACTGATTAAGTAGATTTGCATATTGTAGTACTTTTTTAGGGATGAGCAAGTCCCGATACGGGGCATCATTAATGGGTTGATACTGGACTTACTTTGCGGTATCGTGTGTTGGTAGTGCCTGCCGATACCAGCCACTGATACTTACCGGTAAGTTCAAGAAAAACAGAAATCGAGTCATCCTCACCAGTAGGTGGCGCTATAATGTGGCAGTTTAACGAATTAGCGAACGATCGTCTCCGTCAGAATAGTTTTTTCCCCCGCCCCACAACATCGTTTTGTGAAATTTTTGTTCGGTGTGCCGTGAGACTCAAATGTCCAAAACAGTATATGGCTCAGTAAACACTTGCATAGCGCAAGCTGTCAATGACAACAGCCTCTCTACAGTAAAAACGTTACATTTTAAACAACGGGAGTCCTCACGGCAATGAAACGGATGCGCTGGGGGAGAGCTCGGCGGTCAGACTGCGGAGGGGAAAAGACATTAAAGCAGGAGATGGATTGAGTGAGGTTTCGGCGAGGGGAGAAAATAATCAGTCGGGCATCTGTTTGAGGAGGAAAGGTGACGGGAAAAACAATTACACAACAGATGGGTGCGGCACGGTGGCACCGAGGAGCCAAAGGACGAGGAGAAAAGAGGTGCAAAGGGGGGGTCGGGTGTGGGGGTGCGATGGAGAAATGGGAACTAGAAGAGGAGGATATCGATCGCGTCAAAATGCATGAGGTGTCTGGCGCGCATGTCGCTCATTCTAATGGGGCGAGCTGAAGCATCACCTCCTCACGCGCTGCATTTAAAAGTGCTTATCGTCCGTTGCGCTTCGCTTAGTCACGAGCGAGTGATCCCGACGCTCGGTCAGTGAGTCATACATTCACTTAGCGGAATAGCGTGCATGAATCATTCGGCGGCCTCCAAACAAATTTGCGTCTGAAGTCGCTCAGACTTTTAAGCGGGCTTGTGCGCAACCAACGGCGAAACTTTCAAGCGGAAATAAACGGCGCCGCATGTGGAAATGGCCTAAAGTGGAGATGTATTTCACTTTCCATCTAGCCGAGGAACATTCGATTGGCCTGTCAGTACATGAAACACTTTAGCTTTGCCTGACTCGCGGCTGGCACGGTCTGATTTTATTTTCAGGAATCCCCTCGTGAACGATCGAGAACTGCTGCGAATTATGAAGACAAAACACCCTGCATTCAACAGCGAATTAATTTATTGCTCAACAACATAACGGATACCCGGAAGTATACGGACACCTTTCGGTAACACCTTTTAAAACACAATACGGGAAGTACCGTATTGGCCCGAATATAAGACGGCCCTGATTATAAGACGACCCCCTCTTTTTCAAGACTCAAGACTGAAAAAAGACTTTTTGAACACCAAATTAATTTTTATACAGAAAATAATTACAGTACATGTGAAACAAATGATTAGAACAATATATTTGAGAGAGAAAGCATGTTATTTTGCCTCATTCAAATCTTAATATCTCAACATTTAAATATGTAAACTTAAAGTGCAATCATATTCATAAATGAATGGCTTCTGGTTTTTAAACTGTAAACTGCATCATAACTTCTCCTCAGCTGCTGGTTAACCTGGCTGATCTTCGACCCACTTTTCTCCAGCTTGTCACTACGTCTCTCTGTTATTTCTTCTATTATTTTCTTCCCTTTTCTTTCTTACCGCTATTTTTTATTTTTCTTCGTTGTGCTACTGCTATTTTTATTTTTCTTCTTCGTGACACGGGTTCACTTTGGCCTGGGGAGTCAAATTCAGCATTCGCTTCAATGATATCTGGCCCCATCTAGCGTCGTGAATGGGAATAATGTCTAGACCCCGAATATAAGACGACCCCCACTTTTTCAGTCTTATTTCAATGCAAAAAACACAGTCTTATATTCGGGCCAATACGGTATGTCCCTTTTAGTATGCTTTGCATAAAAATGTCAACCTCCGTGTCGGCCACGGGTGCAAAGGTGTTCACCAAAAATCAACATGAGTGACCGAGCGGCTGGACAAAAGCGTGGCAGGTCACCGTTAAGGCTAACCAGTCGATCAGGGTTAATTTCCACTTGCATGCTGTTTTCTCTGCTGTCCTTCCATCTGCCCCGGCCCGCTTCTGTCGAGGCGATTTTTAATAGATGTGTGTGTGCTGCTTGCAGGTCTGGGAGCTTGCATCAGCACGCAGCATGCTTTGGCAACCGGGCAGCACACCACCGTCACTTTCTGGCTCAAACACATTGTCAGCCTTCCAACAAAATAAGGATTAGAGGCCCGCAAGCCACCCCGAAACCCCCGATTTCTTGCTCACTGGACTCTCTTCAAGAAAAGGATTTTGCGAAAATAGACCGACTGTTTTTCTCGGGGGGGTTTTCTTGCCAGTGGAAAGAAAAAAGGACAGCGTTAGGTCACATTGACACTCGAGCAAGACTTTTTTCAAGATGGACATCAAAGGCTGCAGGCTTATTGGATTAAGATGATTCCATGCTAATAAATACATCATTATCAAAAACAGCGATGCATAATTCCTGGCCGGTGTGTTTGGCCTGCATATAGTATGCTTTCGTGTGTGTGTGTGTGTGTGTGTGTGTGTGTGTGTGTGTGTGTGTGTGTGTGTGTGTGTGTGTGTGTGTGTGCGTGTGTGCGTTTGTGTGTGTGTGTGTGTGTGTAGCTTTTGGCCAGCACATTTACATAGATAATTAAGACAAGAACGACTCCTGCAAAGGCGTGTAGCATGTCCATGTTTATATTTGTGCGTAGGTCTGCATTGATGGCGGCCTGGTGGGCGAGTGGTTTGCGCGTCGACCTCACAGTGCAGGGGGGATTGGCTGGTTCAAGGGGGGTGCCGCCTACTGCCCAAAGACAGCTGCGATAGGCTCCAGCACGCTACGCGACCCCTGTGAGGATAAAGCGGTTCAGAAAATGGATGGATGGTTAATTAAGACTGCCGGGAGGGCAGGGCATGTCCATTTTTATATTCGTGCGTGGGTATGCCTTGATGCAAAGTTGCACGTACCAAATGGCAGGAAGTGTGGGAAAGGTGGTGAATATATTTGACCTGAGGTAGGTGCAAATCTGCAATATAGTGAGATCATATATTTAAAAAATTATTTTTAATTTTTTTTTTACCCCTCCTGCGTGGACTAAATGCCTGTAAGCTCATTCAAACACAAAGAGTTGAAATGAATTGTTTTAGTGGCGTGCAAATTGCAGACTTGTTTTTGAACTCGCATATTTCCTGGGACTTCTCTGGTTTTGCGATGAAATACCATAACAGCAGCCAAACTTAAAATATTTTGTTGAATCGTCCGAGGTCAAATTTTCTTAGTTGCCTTGAAAGTTTGACCTTTGTATTTATTGATTGATCGATTGATTTATATAGTTATTTATTTTTACAGTGAAAGAGTCAAGTGAGGCCGATCCACAGTGTAACATGTAGGAAGTGGTTCACGGGGATAGAGGAGGATTTGTTTGGGTGGGGGTGAAGGAGGATGCATGACGTGCATTGGGAGAGTGGGGTGGGGGGCATGTCAAAAAGATTTTGAGTGCGTGCGTGTTTATACCTGGTTTGCTTTCAGATCACATCTCCACCCCCCCCCCCCACTTGCCCTGCTTGTCCTCTGATGCTTAACAGCCTACACACACACAGGCGCACACACACTTGCCATCATGCATCCAATCTGCCTTTTAGATGACTTATTCAACTTTACTCAGGCTGCCTTTGAAGTCGGTAATGTTTTGCTGTTTCATAAACGACTGAAAAGTGCATTCGGATTGTGGCTCTCCCACGTGCGAGGGCGTGATCTTCACTTTGGCCCTCCTCATCCTCCTCCCGCTGTTGCATCCTCACGTGCTTGGTGTTGGATGGAACCTTTTTTTTTTTTAGCCGCTGTCCAAGGTGCTGAACCTCAGCGAGAACGTTCTTCGCCTCGTGTGCAAAGAAAACAAATTCCAAGACTGACAATAACTACGCATGCCGGTTTTTATTAATGGGCTTAACGGTGGGCTTGCTATGTTTTTTTTTTGTTTGTTTTTTGAGGTGGCACTTGGCGTTAACAGTCTGAGAATCGCTGATCTAAGTGTTCGCTCATGCCGCTTTTTGTCAAAAACACGGCGACTGTCACGATTGCTGTTCGTTTCATCAGCTCGCTTTCATCAGGAGACGTCTCCCCAAAGCAGGCAACTATTGTGCACACCTTCCGCGGCGACGTGACGACAGAAGACGGTCATCAAAACGATCGATAGCGAAGCAAAAACGGTCGTGCAAGCGTGCTGCACTGGGAGCTGTCTGAATCTTGTTTTTTGTTTTTTTAAAGCTTTTAGGGGAGTGATAGAGCCCTTGGTGTTAAAACCTGCCTTCTAGGGAACATTCACGCGGGTGCCAGTGTTGAAGACGACTGCCAAGAAAAATCAGGACTACTGTAGGAGTCCACTTCGGCTGTCCCTCTGGGTGTAATCTGATTATATATTCCTAAAGTGTGTAAAACAATTTTTTGGAGGGTAGCATATAAAAAAACAATTCTTTACTGGATTTTCTTTGTAGTTTGTCTTTGTACTTTGTCGGTTCTTCGTTTTTCTGTAAATTACATATTTTTGTTTCACACTTTATGTTTGTTTAGGTGGGTGGGAACCAACATCATTTGGTTCCTTCCCGATCCGCGTCAAGCCTGAAGAACGATGGCAAGGTGCACGATACGGCCAAATTTCCCCCTCGCAAAAATGTAATTGTTGCACTTTTTGAAGGGCAGCACTCACCAGGAGCTGAGTTGGGTTCTCAATGATGTGGATTGGTTTGAAGGGGACTTAAAAATGCTTGTTGGGGTCATACTAAAGATATATATATATATATATATATATATATATATATTTTTTTTTTTTTTTACAGCTTTTAATGTGCCAGCAGACACAAAAGAGACTTCCGTGCATCCATCCATCCATCCATTTTCTAATCCGCTTATCCTCATGAGAGTCACGGGCGTGCTAGAGCCTATCCCAGTGATCTTCGGGCAGTAGGCGGGGGACACCCTCAACCGGTTGCCGGCTAATCGCTGGGCACACACAGGCGAACGCTCACACTCACACCTTGGGACAATTTTGTTGTTGGAATGTGGGAGGAAACCGGAGTACCCGGAGAAAACCCACGTAGGCACGGGCTGAACATGCAAACTCGACAAACCCTGCACCTCTACACTGTGAGGCGGACGTGCTAACCAGTCGCCCACCGTGCACAAAAGAGACATAAAGCTGTAAAGTTCAATTGATTTCAATGTAGCTGAATAGGAGATAATTCTCCCCGAGGGACCCCCCCCCCCCCCGCCCCCTCCACAATCGAGGGCTGCTATAGAGATTGGAATGCTCTGTGTTATACGATTGGAATCGAGAGATCGATAGAATAGAAGATGCATGTCATTCCCAAAGTACAAATTTTCCCCTTCGGTGCGAGTGAGACGATCAACCGGCACATCTTCAAAATGATCCTGTGGCATTTCTTGAAGCTCAAGGGGAAGCGTTTTGAAGTTGTGGACGACATCAAGATGCCGTGACGACTGAGTTGTGTAGGTTCCCTACCGGGGAATGCATGAAAGCGTGACGGAGAAAGTTAGACTCCAGGGGGGATTACTTTGAAGTAGTCTGGATTGGGAATACTTGATGTGATTCAAGTCCTGGAACTTTTCTGACACACCTTGTGCATAGACAGTATATAAAAAGTCTGATACATTACATATACCCCCAACGCCTTTTTGTGGACTCTGTATTCCAAGTCCACTCCAGCGCTAAACCCAGCAGCTGCCCCGGCCTCTAATTATAGCCCATGCGGTGCAGACTCCCAGGGCAAAAGTGGAGGTCAGGTTACCGCTCTGGTTCTCACACATGCTGCGTACACACGCAGACCCAAAGTTCGAAAGTAGCTCTCCAAAAACAAGCTCATTTCCACTTCACTTTGACTTTGTACCGAACGCCAAAGGTAGCTAGCTAGCTTTTAGCCACTAGCTGCTAATGCCGCTAACTGTTGAGAACGATTTTTTTAGCGAGTTGGCGTGTCTGCCATTAGCTGGCTAGATAAGTGGATCTGACTGACGTGTGGCTTTTCGTTGCTGAATATTATCCAACTCTGTGGTTTTGTCAGGAAATAAAAGCGGCTGCAAGGGCTTGGGAGTTTAACAGTTCAACCTTGGCACAAGTCGTTGCGATTCTAGTTGTAAGATAACGAAGTGATCGCTTTCTCATCATTGCTTTGTTGTTATTCTGTTCCCTCTTTTTGGTGTGCCTTGCCTCCCCTTCTGCCTCTACTGCCTTATCTCTATTTTGGACCTCAGGGGGGTGGGGAGATGCCTGAAAGGGTGACCCCTCATCTCGTCTCGCTCTGCGTCCTGCTACAAAGTGAAGCTAACCAACCTGGAGACTTTCGTGGACACCGAGTGAAAAGTTGAGCCAACACCATCCAAACTATCCAGAAGAATCAAAGAACGAACGAAGGTTGTGTTGTGTATTTTTAGAAACAGCTGCAACCCAGCTTGAAACGATTTTCTTTTTTTTGCTGCTGGGATATCTTTTTTTTTTTCAGGATTTAATGAATGACTTACATGCTGGTTTCTATGGTAACAGTGCGCCGGCCAAGCCTTTCAACTGACTGATGGTTATCACAGAACGCCAAACAAGCTCCAAGTGCAAGGTACTGTTGAAGAGGGGGGAAAAAAAAACGTTGGCAATAACAATCTGCTTCTGGTGTTCCAAACCTTATTCCCCCTGCGCAAGAACTAATTTGCAGTGTCTTTAAAAAAGTCGTTAGAATTTAGCTGATAGAAGTCGGGGTTGTGTTGGGTCGGGTGGGGGAGGGCGGGTGATTGTGACGCTGAAATTTATCAGGTGGAAAACTGCAGCTGAATGATGTTCTGGGAAATTCAATTAGCTGTGGGTGTGTTTTTTTTTCATCAATATTACAGCAAAAGTAATGAACAGAACACTTATCAGGGTGACTTCAATTTTAATAGGAGTGCTGTTGTCATTGCCATTCGATCAAACTGGACCAAATATCTTTATCTAATTTTACATCATACGATTTGACAACATGGACTGCATGTTGGTGACGTCGTGGTCTTCAGTTCTTAGTCTTAGTTCTTAGTCAGAACTTGGTTCTGACTAAGTTCACGATGCCAACCAAGAAAAACAGGAAGACCTCCAGCATCAGCATCATATCATGCTAAATAAGAATTTCTTCTCATTTAAATAAGTTAATCCACAGATTTTATATTTATTTTATTCACATGGACATCAAAGTTTAAAAAAAAAAAGGTTCAACTGCATCATTAAAAGGAAACAAAAGTATTGGCTCGGAAAAATACTTTTGGACAAAAGTCACTGACTAAACAATATGTTGCCATAGCTTTGATAACTTGGTGACCTGAGTAACAACAATACTATTCTTTGAGATAAACAGAGAATTCTCTTAAAACGTGAAAGCAAACACACTGAGTAACCATTCCGGTCATAGTTAGAAATAGCTCGTCCTAACAAATGGCTGGAGGTCAGCAGTTGCTGGGCCAGCACTCGGCAGGCTGCATCTGCTCATGTAAAGACGTCATATTCGCGGGGGAATGGACTTGCGGCAAAGAGCAAAAATCCACACATCATTGACACAACTCCCCCCCCCCCCCCCATTTAAAAAAAGGTGTTTGTAATTGTGGATAGCTGTCAGCAAAGATGTCAACAGAGAGAACAATAAAGCACCAACACCATGCATCTAACATGTACACAACCACCAGTCCATGCTACATAAATGTGTATTCTGCAGTCAAATTATTCACCACAAACTACCTTGACGTGAGCTTGCTAGCTAATATATTAGCAAAAACTAGCATCACACATAGGCAAACAAATATGCTCACTAGCCCGTTACACAAATGATATTAAATCGTTGAACTCAACCTCTGTGGCAAATTAAAACGGCAACGTGTGTAGCCGCATCAGGAGAGAACCAGAAATATACTTTCAGTTTCACTTTGAGGTGTGTTGATGGACACCCAAGAAAACACAACTCCAAAAAAAAAAAAAAAAAAAGTGATTAACTCTTTCATTCCACAAGACGTATTTGTACGTCTTTTTAAAATTAGGCCCCACCTACCAAGGACGTACTTGTACGTCTAAGTCTTTTTTTTTTGCGTCATAGAGAGGAGGAGGGTCTGATGCAATCTGAATGAGAATACGCCGTTTGCGTTGTAAATCATGTAAAAAAGCGACCAGTAGGTGGCAGTAGTTCCTAACGTGATTGAAATGCATGCTTTTACAAAAAGCTCTTATTCGCCGTTTTTTGCCCAGGAATCGTCATTTCCATGAAACCTAGCCATTTTATAATGCCGATTGCTGAAGAATGGAAAAAGATGTTTTTCTCTGCTGAAAGAAGAGAGTCCAACCTTTATTTCCATGTTTATACAGCATTAGAACCAAATATCCTGTGGGCCTTGCAAGATCAGTCAAAATCCAGTAAAACGCTGGGATTGAGGGGGTTGCTCTCGTGAAAATGGCTGGGATTGAATGAGTTAATAAATTAAACCCAACAACAAATTTGAAAGACACAGACAGGAATCTGTAGCTCTGTGAATACCGAACCATCAACACTGCATATGGGGGATGTTGACATTCGTGTCAGCGGTCAAGTTGGTTGCATTGCACCAATGTTAAAACGGTGGATGGCCTTTTTCCCCTGATCCGTCATGCCGGCAAGACTCTCTCACCTGCGGTGGGTCGATAACGTTGGCCTGTCGCAGTGCCGTTAAATCAATGTGGAGCTTTTATAGCAAACACGCACGCACGCACGCAAGCGTCACCGCTGTGCAAACATGTTAAATTGACATGGAGGTTTGTTATCAATGCAGCAATGTATAAGGTCAACTTGATGGATAAATAGACTTTTTTTTTTCTTTCAATGCTCACCCTGAGACCTAAGCTTATGCGGTATGGTATGCTTTTCATTGTCAAACGAAACATACATAGGATTAAAGGTCCACAGTCTTAAAAAGATGACAAAACGAGAACAATATGACAAGGCAGCTATTGTACTCAGAGCGGTAACCTGTCATGTACATATAGTGACAACATCATTGACGAGAATGTAAAGAATTAAACAGTTTGAGCCTCATGATTAATTCACTGCAGCTCCTTGCATTTTTGTTGGGTGACTTGGCCACCGGGGGCAGTGTAATGCAGTAATGCAGAACAAAGAAGTTTTACTCAGCTGAAGTCACCCGCCGCATACTTGCAGTTCAGCACCAGCAGATTTGCATATTTGCACATTTTGGTTCAGATTTATATATATATATATATATATATATATATATATATATATATATATATATATATATGTTCATTTTTCGGCTTTCGTTTTTTGGGGATCGTTAACTCATTCAGTACCAGCCAATTCTAGACCAAGTCTGAAAAGACGTTTGAAAACGTCTTTGGGAGTGAATAAAATAGTGGGGTGATATTTGTCACAGAGCCATAGTAAGGGAATGCGAATTGAGCGTTAAGACAAGAACCCAAATGTGGCTATGAAACTGAATTCAATCTTCGGGTGATCTGGGTCAGCACATCCCGCTCTTCCATGGCAGCTCATCTTTCTGCCTCGTGCTGCTCTGGATTTTGATTTTGTCGTCCGCACACAAAAGAGCACGCTCCAATGCTTCGCCGGAGCCCTGGCGAGCAAACAGCTGCCATGTGGTTTAATCAAGGCTAATGCCAAAGCTAATGCCGACACAATGCATTCATGGCATGACACGACAAGCGTGCCCGCCTAGGGAGAAGATCATAGACCAGCGGAGAGCAAAGTATGGCATGGATTTATTCATTTCCCGTTACATCTCCGTTGATAATTTATTGTCTATAAGCACATTTGTAAATAAATCATCTTTCACCATTAATATGAATGGAAATGACCTTTTTGCGTTCCAGCCTCCCCCAAAACAAGCAATATTTTGTAATGTGTTTTTTAATCCAAAAAATAGCGCCCTACAATATTGTACTTTATAAAAACAGAATTGAACAAAAGGTAAAGAATTCAACAGTTGGTCCATCATGATGCGTTTCCTTCTAGTGTGTGCGACTTGGCCACCAGGCGCAGTACAATACAGTCTTAAAGACACAAAAAAGAGTTTCACAACGAGTGCAAGTGACCCAGTAATTGCAGTAACATTCGTTGTTCTTCGCAGAGGATAAAGAATACCTATGAATACTGTGAACCAGGAATATTTAACGTGAATAGGCGGTGGATTGAGTAAATAGATTACATGGGGGTGGGGGGGGGGGGGGTTCTGCGAAAAACAGGGGTATATTTTCTCCCCAAAATCTGGAAATAAGTGAATTCACGAATGCCCAACCATGAAAATGCTTTGCGTCCAAATATCCGTTCTGAGTGTTATAACACCGATATAGACATAACAATAGAGATACTGTTCGTTAGCTATAGCGCTTCCCCTCATGTATTAACATATGAGACCCAGAGTTGTTAAAAAAAGATACAATCAAATCATCTCTTTGTCTTTTGACTCAGCTGCCTCCTCCACCGATGAGCAGCCAGACGAGCAGCGGGGAGGCGGTCCCTCCACCGCGAGCTAATCAGAAGACAATTTTGGACGACGTGATCCTGACCTTCAGCTCGCCCATGGCGTGGTTGCTGATGGTGGCGCTGATCATCACCTGGGCGGCTGTTGCCGTTGTTCTCTTTGACCTGCTGGACTACAAGACGCTGGCAGGTAGCGAAATTCTCCTTCACATCCTCGCATTCCCCATCCCATAATAATCCCATCCAAATATGTTTACAATGTGAATCTTCCAGTCTCCTCTCATTGATATGTTAAAATGTCACCCCAGTGCTCATATTTAATAACCTTTTCATTGTCAGCTTCCTCTTAAACACTTTTGAAGCAGACTTCAAAAGTGGACATCATCATTTTTTAACATCATGTGTTTCATTTGAAGAATCACACACAAATGAAGTTGAGATAGAACTGAAGTTCCGCCCACCGTATGTTGGTTCTGATGACTTTTCAATTTTGTGGTGAGAAGACGCCAAATGCAAGCAGGGAAGGCAGTGGGGAAACCAATTTTAATTAATGACACTGTAAGGCGCAGGTGTCAAACTCAAGGCCCGGGGGGCCAGATCCGGCCCGCCAGGTCATTTTATGTGGCCCTCGAAAGCAAACCATGTGTGTCAACTTGCTAAAATCTGTACCGAAATGTTAAATTGTCATGAGCAATAAGTAACGTTGAAATTCGGCAATGATTTTGTTACCCTGCTTACATTTACTTGAACAATAATTGAACAAACTATTATAATTGACTCGACTGATTTCCAAACTAGTAATCTATTAATTTGTTGTGTACAAGTAATAATTTTGTGGTTTCACTCTCATAACGGCCCTCTGAGGGAAGACGTCACTCCAAATTGGCCCGTGACTAAAAAGAGTTTGACACCCATGCTAACGGTACTAGCTAACTTGCCAAAGAACCATTTTTGGCACCAGGTTTTTATTTTTAGTTCAATAGTCATCGTAGTCTGTTGTTTGCAAAAGCAAAAAAAAAATGTAGCTTTTATTGGTGAAACATTCTTTTTTTTTTAAACAGTTATTTTGAAAAAAATCTAGCTTCAACGAGTTTTTTCGCCAAAAAAAAAAAAAAAAAAAACCCCGGATACTTTAACCCTTTCGTGGACAGCGGTTACTACAGTGGCCAGGTTATCGGGTTTAAAGGGTGCATGAAAGGGTTAATTTTGTCCAATTTTGTGCATTTCCTTTTGTAAGTCACACATTTAAAACAGCATATGGTGTGTCTCCCACTTTTGGCCCGATGTACACAAAATGACAGTTTCAGAGGCGGGGGGGTAATTTCATGCTGTGACATGGACACATGACTCCCCTCCATGTTGGATGCTAACATACAGTCTCTGAATGACAACTGATGGAAAGGCCGCTCGCTCTCATTTGTTTCCGATAAAGCCATCAAAATGTTATTTGTATCTTTTATCCAAGACGCTCGGAGGTGTGGCAGTTGGCAGTTGGTGCGGAGCGTGGTCATGAGACGGCACTTTTTTGGGGCTGAGATCACAAAATCAAGGAAGCTCCTCTTCCAAGACCATTCGATGATGTTGTCAGTGACAATAAAACATCCGCTGCCGCCGCCACGCTCCATTCATCAAGTTTGAACAACCAGCTGGCTGCAAACAAATAATATTAACAAATCATCACGCGCTTTTTTAATAAGCCATGACATGTTGCTTACAAAAAATATTCCCATGTACGAGCCTGAATGCTTCCCTGGCAATATGAAAATCTATAAACATTTTTAAAATATATACACACACAGGCAACCAGTGCCCCCCGCCCCCCACCACCACAATCACCGACCTCTTCCTTTGTGTCACAGCAAGGTGATAGATAACACAAAATCAGTGAGATCCAGGCCAAGGTCAACTTCCGTTATATCTGCACAAAAACAAAAGATTACACGGGGTTATTATAAAAAGAGAACAGCAAAAATATTAGGATTGCCATTTTTTTACTCTATGGCTCAACAACTTTTCTTATTTGGACACAAATTATATTTTTCAGGTCAAAACTATGTTGAAAGTACCCAATTAAGGAAGTTTCAAACATCTATTTACCTGAAAAAAAAAGTCCAGCATCTTATTTGATTCATTTATCGATCATCAAAGAGACCAAATTGTGTTGTTTTTAAACAATTCCACGTCATCATTGTTGACAATTAAAAGCCGTCGCAAAGCAAAAGCAAAAGCATCTTCTATAAACGCTCTAAACGGAATTGACACGTAGCGGTCAAAGGTCAACCAACTTTTTAACCACACGCTCACGCCCCAAAAATCAATACCTTTGAATTTGTCATAAAAGTGGCGCACTGGAGCACGTAGTCGGATGACTGAGCTCCTTTTTCCATCAGTTGCTCTTTTATCTCTCACCATTGTGACTCCTCCACATATTTCACTCTTAACTCCTCTCCTCCTCTTCCTTGACCCCCCCCCTTACCCCTCTCCTTTCACGCCTCCTCCACACATCCTCACGCCGTCCATCACCTGCCATCCACCCCCAAAGAGTACACGTCATACTGTGACGACCCCGTATGTTTATCTGCCGGTAAAAACATTTGCACTTTGACTGCTTTGCTTGCTCGCATGTTGATGGTGAAAAAAATGTTTTTAAATGGTGGCCTTCCTTCCAAATCACATCTTCCCTCAATTTGTCACCGGAACAATTGAATGTGGTGGCTGAAGCAATCGTCAAATGCACAAGCCTTGGAATTCAATGAAAACGGCTGCTTCAAACCAAAATGGCCGAATTTGTGTTGAATTCCAAGCAGGCGTCCTTGGGGCCCTTCCGTGCGTCGTGTTATGATGAACATGTCCACTCGATTTTGTGTTGATTAACGAAACTGCTGTCAGGAGCTCATGGTTTGTTTGTTTTTTAAACTTTATGGGAGAAAAAAAAAGTCGAACTACGTGTCGTGTTGCAATCGCGCTAGAAACCGCTGATGAGAATGAAGGCCAACCCGAAGTGTGTCACTAGGCACTGTCATCACACCAAAAACTAAAAAGAATCAGAACAGATGAAGTTCAAAAAGCAGTTTAATGCTATCCCTTTTTTCGCTTTACACTTTTCACCCACTGGTGTCAAAGTCAAGGCCCGGGGGCCAGATCTGGCCCGCCACATCATTTGATGTGGCCCGCAAAAGCAAATCAAGCATGTCAAGTTCCATGATGCTTGCTAAACTCTGATCCAAAATTTCAAATTGTCATATAACAATACACAATAACAGTCATTATTCTTGACTTCTGATTTTAAAACTAGTTATCCATCAATTTGTTGTGCGCTGTGTATATAATATGTGGAGGTGATTAAACATTGATATGGTTTCCCAAAATTCATAACGGCCCTCCAGAGGAATCCAATTTCATCGATCAAATATTAGACGATAGATTGTAAATGCTAGAACGATGGATTAATTGCAAGGACGGATTCCTAAGAGTCTGTGGATTTAGAAGCTTCATGAATCGCCTCGTCTCAGGGCATTAGCGTTTGTTAGCTAACCCGCATCCGCATCGCCGATGCCGCCGTTTCGCCATTCAACCCCCAGCGGGGCGGATGCCTGAATATGCACATTTGCAGCTACCATGAATCTGAATAATCCCCCCCCCAACCCCCCGCCCCAACCACCCACACACGCCACTCTCCCAGGTAGAAAATGCCGCCGCTGTCTGTCAAGATCGGAGGGCGCCTAATGGCCACCTGTAAACAGCTAATTAATGCGCTGACATCTTTCTGGCTGGCACACAAAAGAAGTTGTTGTCATGTCCCACTCGCTTCCTCCTCGCCTTCATTCATCCGCGGATACTTTCAAGTGCACTTGTGTCTCGACTTCTGAGTTTAATTTGTTGAATTTACAGTACTCTCGTACTGTTTCAAACTCTCCTCTGACTGTACCCCACGCTCCCAGCATGCATTGCAGGGGTTCTCACTATGCAGCGTTTTAAAATCCCTTTTGTCCATGACACGCATTTAAAGGTTTTTGAAGTGTGCAGTGAATTAAAGGCACGTTCATGATTGCTTTTTTTTCTCCACCTCTCTTGGTTCATCTGTCTTGAATATGTGACATCAAGCCTCCCTTTTTCATAATTTCCGTTTGTTTCTCCCACCCTCAGGTCTCCCGCCTCCTCCCGCCATCGCCAGGCGAGGTTTGAAAGCCAACAGAGGCAAGTGCACAAATGCAATCCTTCTTTTGTCTTCAATTTTCCATTTTTTTTTTTTTTTCTGAAGGGAAAACTGGAGGCGTTTTTTTGAGGTAGGCGTTTATTTTTCTTAAGTGAACATCGCACCCAATTCGGCCCAGTATTTGAGAAAAGGCATGTTAATTTTGTGTGGCATGAACAGAAGTACCGGTAAGTACAGTTGTTACCGGTTCATTTTTGTTGGGCAAAAGGGGAGGCATTTATTTTCTTTTATGTAAATGAGGCGTCCTGTGACTACCACCATTTTCAGAAACTGCATTCATGTTATGTAACTTTTTGGTGAACAATAGTCTGTGTCTATGCAGATGGCTAAGTACAGTTGCTGCCTGTTTTTTATACTGATGGTAAAAAGGCAGGCATTTATTTTTCGGAGTAATTTTACTTGTTTCAATGCTGAGCTGTAATTTTATTTCCTAGCCAGAATCAGAGGTGGAGATGTCTATTTGGGAGAGGTATTTCTTTTTCTTGTAAATATTGGACCCTGTGACTCATCAGGGCACATTTAATGGAGGAAAAAGGCAATATATGAGGAAATATAGATATTCGGGTTTTTTGGAATACGTCCTTGACTTCTCTGTATCTCCGTGGATTCAGGAGGCGTCCGCCCAACCAGGTGCAGACCTTCTGAGGTCGCTAACCCCCCACCACTGCCGCAGGAGAGCACCGACTGGATGGAGATAATGTGGGCGTTTGCTGCCAGCCTGGTGGCACCCGACGAGGAAGAGGAGGCGGAAGGTATTCACCAGCTAACCGAAACCTTCACATGTAAGAGCCAACGTCACCCATCACGCTAACGTCAGTCATCTAACGCAGAGCAGCATTGTGTCACATTTTGAAAATATTTTCAAACCACATCAATGCAGTATAACCTAGTTGACGGTGAATTGAACACAAACCCATCTGCTGTATCTAATTTGTTAGCTAGCTTTGTTACTAACAATCTTGCTGTAATACCGTATTGGCCCGAATATAAGACGGTATTTTTTGCATTGAAATAAAACTGAAAAAGTGGGGGTCCTCTTATATTCGGGGTCTAGACATTATACCCATTTACGACGCTAGATGGGGCCGGATATCATTGAAGCGAATGCTGAACTTGACTCCACAGGCCAAAGCGAACCCCTGTCACAAAGAATAAAAATAAAAATAGCGGTAGCACGAAGAAGAAAAATAAAAAATAGCGGTAAGAAAGAAAAGAGAAGAAAATAATAGAAGAGATAACAGAAAACGGAGAAACGTAGCGACAATCTGGAGAAAAGTGGGTCGAAGATCGGCCAGGTTAACCGGCGGCTGAGGAGAAGTTATGATGTAATTTACATTTCAAAAACCAGAAGCCATTCATTTACGAATGTGATTGCACTTTAGTTTACATATTTAAATGTTCAGATATTAAGATTTGAATGAGGCAAAATAACATGCTTTTTCTCTCAAATATATTGTTCTAATCATTCGTTTCAGATGTACTGAAATTATTTTCTGTATGAAAATTAATTTGGTGTTCAAAAAGTCTTTTTTCAAACTTGAGTCTTGAAAAAGAGTCTTACGTATACGGTATGTTCGCTAGCTATGTTGCTAACAACCTTGCTGTCTTGCTAGGTAGCGAGCTACCTTGAACATAAGATAAGATAAGAAACCCTTTATTTGTCTCACACGTTCATTTAAAAAGCACAACATTGACCACTTTGCATGAGCACCATTTTACATTCACTAACATTCGCGGCCATTGATTGAAGGTCGAAATTGAGCGGCTCTTTATTTTCTGCCCTTCAGCTTTGCACTCAGAGGAGTTCTGAAAAGCAGAACCTCGAAACGAGAGAGGTCAAGAGACAACTTTGAAGTATGACGCAGAGGGAAGGAGAGTACAAATCGTAGCAATGTTTCTTTTTTTTTTTTGTTAGAAAGACGTAACTGATTAAAAATGCAGAGTCTAAAGTCCTTATCATTGCTTAGTTTGGTTTCTATTTGACCATCTAGAAAATATCCACGTATCCCATCCTGGCGCCTCAGTAATTTATAGCAACGATACTGCTAACAACAACGGAATATATGCCGTGGTCTCACATTGTTCCACTCAATTAAGGATGAGTACACAATTTGTTGTTTTTACAATATTTTGATTGTCAAATGTGATGTTCCCATTACTTTACGGGGTGGCCTACTTTTTACAACTTTATGACAGTGTTGAAGTGTAACTTAAAAGACTACATGTACAGTTACTAAAGGTTTTATGACGGCCGCAGTTTGATGAATTACATTTTCCATGATGTTTCGATTTCATTATTGTCATATTGTGCGCATAGAATACGGATGTATGTTGTTTTCTGGAATTGCTGCCGTCGCGCACCACATTAAAATGCCACCTCTCTCTGACTTTGCATGAGAAGTCACTGTGTGGGAGAGCAGCATTAGAGGCTTTCATCGTAAATCCATAAGAATTAAAACAGCTCATTTCAATGGATGACATCATTAGGAGGAATCCGTGTTTAAATAAGAAAAAGAAAAAGAAAAAAATAAAAGAGCTAATGTTTAATTAAAATTAATCTTTGGCACTGTTGCGAATATGTTTGCAGTGTCATAATGCTATTATGAAGATGAAATTACATCACAGCCACATTTATTACTATGGGGACTGTGCCTAATATGGGGACTTGACCTAAAATTACAATTTAATAATTCAAGATTCTCTAAAATAAAACATTTAGACAGAAAAAATTAAATACAATAAAATACATACTACATTTACCGGTAAATGAATTTGATCATTCATTGTGCATGCATTATATTGTTGATGTGTTTTTTTTTCACAAAATGGTCGTTGCCTTCAAAATAAGTGAGACTGTATTCAAAAAAATATTCAATTTTTTTTTGTTTTTGTTTTTTGTCATCCAAAATGTAGAAATCCACCATCAAGATAACATATGCGTTAGCATGGCAGCAGCAATACACTGTAGCTGTTGATTTAATATTACAGAATCACAACGAAATCATTTCCCTCCAAAATTCTAAATCAATGCAAACATGGAGCAATGCATGTAGACAGATTATATAACAATACTCAGACATATTCTTTATCCTCTACGAAGAACGACGAACAGTCCTGCAGCTCAGTGACCTTAGTTGTGACGTCAATATGGACTGTCTATGCTGAGGTCTTTATTACACTGCCCACAAGGCGTTCTTGGTTTTCCTGCTGCGCACCTGTCTGGCATCACATTTCTTGGGAGTATTTAAGGACGCTTTTTGTTTTCTTCACATTATTCCTGGCTTGTTGTCCAGCATTATTATTTGTGCTTTGTAAATAAACATTTTTGGTAGATTAACTTTCCTGAGTCTACATTTGGAGGGTCAGATTCTGTCCGGGATCCTTCCAAACACCCGACATGTCCATTGAAAAGCGCACATCCATCCAATATGAATCCTTTTCAGCATATAGTTTGACGTTATCACTCTTCTCCAAAATTAAATGGCGTTATTCTTTTTTCTTTTCATTTTAGCGCTCCTATGCAAGGAATGTTAAGCCCCCCGAATAATGGAGTACGAATGCTGACACACACAAGCATGCTCACCTTTCCTTTCGGTTGGCGACGCTAAACACCATGAATAATGGATCTGAGCTCTCTCTGGCCTGAAGGGGCAGCTTTTCATCATAATTTGTTACTTTTTTGTTACTACGTTTATTTATACAACCTGGCCAAATCTGCCTTTGGGCGAGGCGCATTCGCCGTCAAACACACAGACACACACACACACACACACACACAATATAGACTTCTCCAATTTTTGCATGGAAGTCAAAGCAGCTCATATCTTGAAGTATTCGTAGGTCAGGTCACTCATATCTCAAGGCACCGGTGTACTTGCAAATCCTGTATGCCGGTCATCGGATTGTTGTGTCCTTGGTAGAGGTCCGCAGTGAAGCGAGCTCTGAACTACTGCTGTTTGATGACCTGAAAAAGCTAATTGGCACCGGCCAAGCTTTTTGAGTGAAAGGTCAGCGGTTATTCAAAGCTACCGCCATCTGTTTCCGCCATTAGAGGCACAGTTTGACATTTTGTAAACTTGCTAATTTGCTACTTGCAGCGAGCGGGAGTATTCACGCGAAGCTCACGACTCAATCAAGGGGAGTTACAGTATCGCACTGGCCTCGAAGGATCCAGACGGAGATGACGTCATTGAATGTCGTACTGTCTGGTGTGCTGAATTAGAGGAAGGAGGGAAGGCAGGACTGGCGGTAGAAATGAAGGAAATGAGGAAGAATGGATGTGAAGAAGGAAAGAAAGGAAAGAGGGAGGTGTCAAAGACAGGAAAGCAGAAAAGAATAATTTCAAGATTTTGTCAAAAGAAGCGAGGGAAAAATTGAGCAAGGAGTCAAGGAAGTGTGAAAGGAAGGAAAGAGTGAGGAAGTCACATGGTATGAAAGGAAGGAAAGAATCAGACAAACGAACACAAAATTGAGTGTTTCTCTTTAAGAGGCTTGACTCCTGCTGGGATGAGAGGCAGACAAATGCACACACACAAACACACACACACAAAATCGTTCGCTAGCTCCATCCATTGGAGATTAGGGGCTTTCACACATTGAGGCATTGCAGATTATTTGCACTGCGCTCAGCCTAATGCAAGACATTTACATGCTGCCAAAAAAAATCTGCCCTAAAGTACTTTTTATTCATATTTTCATGATGCTTGTGCCGTATCATATTGATTTTATTCCCTTCTTAAAACTTATCTACGACACATGGTTGCGGGAAAATCACTTGCAAGCTTAAGTCTTTACATGAATTAAAAAGTAGTGCTTTGGCACAATCCCGTAGCATCTCGGTGCCAAGGAACTATGTTGAAGTGAAGAAGGAGCGCCTAACCTGTCTAATAAAAAAAAACACGTTTTTGCTGCCATCTTGTGGCATCTATTGGAAATTCCAAACCAGTTTTTGCTGTTTGTGGCCAGTTTTGTCAAATAACTGAGTACAAATACTTTGTTTACAGCTCTTAACTCATTCACTCCCAAAGACGTTTTTAAACGTCTTTTCAGACTTGGTCTAGAATTGGCTGGTACTGACTGAGTTAAGTGGAATTTTCACACAGCAGTAGTCAAATATGTCATTTATAGTTCCCATTTAGGTCACTAAACTGTATTTACGAAGTAAACTGGGCTGAGACACACACACACACACACACACACACACACACACACACACACAGGGAAGTCTGTCTGTATAGTACCCATGTGTAGTATACCCAAGTCCAGCTCAGGCCTGCAGCTGCTGGACGCAGTCTCGTGTGCAGGGTGGTGTGTGATCTGCATTCTCTCGTTACGAGCCACTTATTTCCCATCCTCCCACCCTGCGGCAGACTGCTTATCTCTCCTCTTTCTCCTCCTCCTTCGCTCCTCTCTAAAGGTGGAATAGCATATCCAGTCACACGAGCGTGCTGTCACTCCCTGTTTTACATAAGAACAGAAAAACGAGAGGCACAGATTCTTATTTTTTGAACGCAGTTTTAATCACGCTACTGTATTTTGGGATCTGCCATAGGTATGTCTGCGCCACACACATTTTGGTGGACATGTTTATCACAACAAGATGCATAAAAATGTCTCAAGAACGAAAGAAGGAAATTGGCCATTTTGGCTTTGAGTAGCCATTTTTGACTCGTTTTGGGTATCGCCACGTCTGAAAAATGTGTTCAGTCGTCACCTAATTTGTTTATCATGACATGAAGTGCAAAAAAAACCTCAAGAATCCATGCTGGAAAACACAAAGGCTTTCTGTCATTTTGGTTCAAAGCCTCCGTTTTCGAGTTATTTTAACCATCAGACATCCCTCACAATGATTTGTCAATTTTTTACAAAATTTGAACCACATATAGTATATTAAACGGCTATTCTAAATGAATATGCGAGTCACTTTTGTGAGGCGTAATGAGAACAAAGACTTGCATTTTGTGGGACTTATTTTGTTGGTTCAACCATCCATCCATCCATTTTCCAATCCGCTTATTCTCACAAGGATCGCGGGGGGTGCTGGAACCAATCCCAGCTGTTTTAGGGCAGTAGGCGAGGGGACACCCTGAACTGGTTGCCAGCCAATCGCATGCATAGACAAACAACCCTTCGCGCTAAAATTCGCACCTACGGACACTTTGGAGTGCCAAATCAACCTGCCATGCATTTTTTTGGAATGTGGGAGAAAACCCGGAGAAAACCCACACGGAATTCCGGAGCCGAAATCGAACCCTGTACCTCTGCACTGTGAGGCAGACGTGCTAAACAGTTATCACCGTGCCACCTGGTTAAACCAACAAAACAAAACTATTCAGTTACTTTAACAGTAGAAATGACTATTATTCTTGGAGAATGTTTCTCGCATGAATAGATGAAACACTCATTCGTGCTTTCACTTCAAACAAAGCGAATCTTTGCTCATAAACCGGTCTAATTAAGAGCTGCTACTTTACTTCAGCGGGATTACATTAAAGGCAGCAGCAACAACAACAACAGGAGAAAAAGAGTGAGCCAGCCGCCTGCACGATTATACAAAGGGACTTCCCTTTTTTTTTTCTTCACCAAAGTAATGTGTCGCATTAATTCAGACAAATTCATGCAATCGTGTTCCCCTAATAAAGGTGTCGGGTTTACAGTGGCCATATTTATTCCTGTCCCAAGCGTTCTCACTTATGGTTGCTTAATAATGTAAGGGGGGGCTTTTGTGATTTTACATGATCATTGTTTTTATTGGTCATTTTTAAATGTATTTTCCTAACATTTACTGATATGTTGTATAAATATTGTATTATCTCTTATATAACTTTCATTTAAAAAAAAAACTTTTTTTTTCTTTTCAACACACAAGATCCAATTTCACCCGAAATAAATAATGCATCCATCCATTTTCAACACTGCTTATCCTGAACAGGATCACGGGGGACTTGCTGGAGCCTATCCCCAGCTGACTTCAGGCGGAAGGCAGACAACACCCTGAACTGGTCGCAGGGCAGATATTAGAGACAAACAACCATTCACACCCGATCCCATGCAACCCGCACATGAGTCAGGCAAGTGTACCACGACACCATCAGCAACTATCTATCTATCTATCTCTTTACACACCCACACACACACACACGCATACACGATAAAGCAATGCAGAGAGCCTCATAGGAGGTTTGGTGGTTCCACCCGTAAGAACTCAAATTCAACCCTGACTTCCGTGCTGTATGTGAGCATATAAAGCACATCAAATAAAAGAGATGAATTTCCCTCCAGTGAACTACACAAGGCAAACTGACATTGAAGAGAGGAGTTTGCCGACGAGTTGTACAATCATACCTATCTGATATGATGATGCGGATAGAGGATTATCGTATGTGCGGCGGGTGCAGTGGAGTTGAGGCGTAAGCAACAGCTGCGTTTGCAAACATTACTGCAGGTCTTGACATGCGGGCTTGAGTGTACATACAGTAGTCGAGTGTTTGGGCAAGAGATAACAAAGCACAGGCTGACAAATATTTGCGCGGTAAAAATTTCTTTCAGGAGCTTGGATTTAGTCTCGGCTGGTTTCAGATAAAACACAGAACACTTCAGATTTTGTCTCAATTGGGAAAAGATATAAATAAAGATGTCTTGTATTTTATAATTCCCTTGTATAAATAACAAAAAGGTGAGCACTGGACTTCACCCCCCCCCCCCCCCCCCAAAAAAATGGCTATTTTAAAATGTCTGTCTTCCTGTTTATGTCCGGCATTGATTCATGAGATTTTTAACATCCTCTTGTTTTCAAACTAATTTCATGTAATTGAAGAAATTGGTATCCAGGACGATTTTTTTTTTCTGACAATCGCCAAGTGATCGGCAATAGTTGCTTTAGGTGACTTTTTGTGCGTCCTGTTACGATAGACATGTCCACCAAATTTTGTATCGATCAGTAAAACTGGTGTCAGGGGCTGTTTTTTTTAATTGATTTAAAAATATATTTTCAACAGAAAAACGTATATTAAGATGTATTACATTGTATAAAGCAACCAGCATTGCAGGTTGTGTTCTGCTTCGCAAGTTCCATTGGAGTGTTTTCATTTTTTATCCGACAGGAGTTGCACACTCCTCCTCCTTCTTGCTCGCCGCTTTTTAATGTCAGTGATCATCATCATGGTCTGACTGCGTTTTATTTTTCTGACCTTTGAGACGCACATGTGATGTGAGACGGGGTTTTTTTTCTCGCTGCCCTTGAAAAGCATGAGCCATGTCCTCTTGAAGTTTGCTGAATCTAACTCTGAAAATGCTCTCTTGAGGCCTGAATACCATCTGCTGGCAAAACGTTTAAACTGCACCTGGAAGCTGATTATTGAACACTTTGAGAATCACTCCTCTAGATGGCTACAAAGGTTTTTCGGAACAGGGTGAAGCCTATCTTGAGAAACACAACATAGGGGCATAATTACGATGAAAAATGTGTCTGTGATCAAACAACATGTACAATTACAAAAAATAAGACCAATGACACCTAAAAACTTGTTCAAAACCCATTTTAACTGTAATATCTGTCTGTAAGTTTGTCATCAAGGGACATGAATTTTGCGACACCAACAGTTACATTTTGCATCTGGAGAATTATAACAACAACAAATGTGTGCGTTTGTTTTTCGTGAATGGGTTATTTAGAATTTAAAGGGCATGGCAGAAAATGTAACTGTGCAAAGACCCAAATAATAATTTGAAGAAATCTTCCCGGCGATGAAGAAAATCAATCAAATGAAACCCGATATTGTAGCGTTCGCGAACGCGAAACAGTCGTCGTTAACAAAGTAAATCACGCTTTCATTCACCACGTCATTATGCTTTTATTCTGAAGTAAGATCTACACCGGAAGCTACATTTGTTTATATTAAACGTAGCTTCCGGCTAGCGTGAGAACGCTTCGAAAACGGTCTTTTTGTTACAGTTGTAGCTTCTTTTACTTAACTACACCCGCTAGCGACAAGATACATTTATCGAGAATAGATGTTGAGTTTGTCTATTTTGCGTTTCTTTGCGCTAAAATCGCGGTGCAGGCTGCTAGCCCGTCACAATGTTAGCTAACGTGGCGGATTGATTGATTGGTTGATACTGACAGGTGTGCGATACTGTATCTGGGTCAAGTATGTGACGTTAATCATTTTTGTGTGTGTGTATATTTGTCGAATTTGTATCTTTAATCCCGTTATTGGTCGGCTATTAAACGCTTGCTGACATGAGCTAAACTTTGAGCGTGTGTGTGTGTGTGAAAGATAAAGTGCGTATGCGCCCGCGTCATGCACCTGAGTCGTCTTCTGGTGGGCTTCACTTCGACTTGTTCAAGAAGTCTTTTGGCACACCAGTGTTTGGTTCGAAATGCACAAACGACGATAAAAACACGTCAGGTAAAAGAAAAAAAATACGAGATTAAAGTTGTAAAGTTTGAAAAGAAATGAAGTTGTCTGTTTTTTCGATTCAAGTTAGTTTGTTCAAAATCAAGAAAAAGTTGTTTTCGAGAAAAAACAGTCCAGTACTTTTGAGATTTAAAAAAGTCCAGTATTTATAAGATTGAAGTACACAATCACACGACAACTGTCTGATAAGTGTACCTTGGAATCAGAAACGGGTTAATCTCTGATTAACACCATTATCCAAATCTCCCAAATGCATATTCTTCCTCGTTGGTTTACGACTTCAATCTTGTGTAATTCGTTCTTTTCAGTGTTTTTAAACCCCCACTGTTGCTGTTTAGTACTTTGCCACTATTTAGTTTTCTTTGTTTCCAGACCTCAGGTCTGTGTCAGGTCACCATGAGCAAGATTGAGCCTGATGGCATCTTTCAGAGCAAGGAGACCTCAGATGATGCTTCCCTTGATGAGTGTTTTCATAATAGTACTAATAATGGAGAAAAAGAGGATGGTGCTTTGGGAGATGAGCTTGGTCTCGAGGGGGCTTCTGAATCAAAGAACTTGAAGGAGAGCGGGGAGAGTGGAGCGTCCAAAAAGTCAGGTCAGTCATTTTCAAACTTCAGCCCAGAGCGAGGAACTTCGCATCATCCTCATACTTCCGTCGTCCCAACGTTCAATCGTTCTTCAAATGTTCCCTAATCTGGGATTAAATTTACTGCCATCATTATACTTGAATGTGAGATGTATTTTTCTTTGTTAAGTCGCCAAGCAAGAGTCGGGCAAGAAGAACAGGAAGAGGGGACGACGAGTGGACAGTGAGCAAGATGCAGAGAAGACCAAAAAAAAGAAGAAGCAGATCCTGCGACCCAACTACTTTGTCTCCATCCCGATCACCAACGCACAGGTACACTTGAAATCGTGAACTTTATGATATTTTTCAACAAAGCCTAGGACATTTCACGTTGACATCACACGTCGTTCTCGGTGGCAAATGCCTTTGCCTTATTTTCCGATAGCGCCACTTGTAAACAAATCATTTCACCAAGGCACAGGGATTCCTTTCTGACAGCTAGCAGGTGAGCCGGGGCGTTGTGGCGTAGCCACTTTAGAGCGCCTCGTTGTCACCCGTGAGTGCATTCATTTTTCCAGGAGGTAGAAGTGTTATTTGATTTACAGTTAACAACCGAGCAAGGCGCTGGTTTTAGCGCATTCAGCAGACAAAACAGTTAAATTTTGCGCAATTTTGAAGGGTCGTTTTATCCACTTGCTTTGCTGAATTATAATTTTATTTTACAGATTTGGCAGGGTTGTTAACAACACTCTGTCAAAATTAGAATAATTTGACTTTAAGAGAATTTATAAAATAACTTTTATGGTTAAATTCTGATGGCGCAACCCCACACGTTTTTTTGGCATTGTTTTAGTTGAAGTCAGCAGAAGTATCCCTGTGCCAAATAACATAGCGAGTCACATACAAACATGATTAAATGTCCTATTTAGACAACCTCCCTAGATTCCTTTGTTGAAAATGTCCTGTTATACAGATCAGTTCAGCGGTGACGGAGGTCCAAGAGGCGGTTCTGGAACGGGAGCCTCGCTTGGCCAAAGCCATGATCCCAGTCCCGACGCTCCACATCACGCTCCTCGTCACCCATCTGGCTGACCAAGAGCAAGTGGACCTGTAAGATGAGCATGATTTGTCTTGAGGAAATTCGAATCGGCAGTTGTTGCGGAGTGCATGTACGAATGGATTGTTCATCATTTGCTTCATTAATGTAACAAAACGTTATTTGGTGGCTTTGAATGAAAATAGTAGTAGAAAATAGTAGATATCATCATAAATATCTCACAATTTATGTTGAAAAGTAGCTTACATTTTAAGAAGAAGAAAGGCAAAGAGTGTCTCTCAGAGGTCAGATGCATGAAAAAATCCGAATGGATAATAAATCCGATGTTCTCATACGTTGTTGTCAGATAAAAGCCATGTTATGCCATGCTTAATCTACACTAAGTAGAAGATGGTGACATGAGTAATCACTACATTCTGCCATGATGTAACATGAGAGGGAGGCAGAGTGAGGATTTGTGTGTGATTTATTTATTTTTCTGTGCGTGCGCGTGCACATTTTGTTTTTCCCGTCAGGGCGGCGGCAGCGCTGGCCCAGGTGGAGCCGTCATTGGCCGAGCTGCTGGACGGGGCGGAGCTGGTGCTGCCCTTCACGGGCGTCGCTCACTTCAGAAACGACGTGGTGTTTGTCGCCCTCGGACCGGGACCGCACAGACGCGTGCTGTGCAACCTGGCAGGTCAGTCACACGCACACGCTTAACAAGATCTCGATTACTCTTGTTGTGGATGTGCGCCGCGTCATACTGAGAGCCGTTGTCTGCCAACTTGCGGTTTGTGGGCATTGTATTCTGTATCGTAATTTGATTGATCGACAGCTAATCCATTTTCAATTGACAGCTAATTAATTGCCAGTCAAATTGTAAATTATTTTTGGTGATCAACTAATTGTTTAGATGCCTTTTCTTGAACTGATCATTTTCCAAATGTTCAGTTTATCAACTGGAGATATGATCTCATTCCTATCGTCTTCCATGATGGCAGCCTGATTGTGTTTTTGCCCAATCAAAATAAAACATCCGCTTTTATTCAAGACAGCAATGATTGATGAATGATCATTCATATCCTGGCATATGATGGGCAAAAGTAATAACTGAATTCTAATTCAATTTTGGGCATTTTTTTTGCACTGTGAATTTGAAGTAATGTCCTATTTTTGAATAAAATCATGTTAATTTTTTTTTCATCTTATTAATTGACCACATCATCGACAATTGATTGATTATTTAAATAATCGTTAGTTGCAGCCAATGAACAAATATTAAATGACATTTTTTGATTTTTAATATTTTAAAATTTTAAGAATTTATCAATGTGCTATTTATGAAATATATATTCCATGTATTATTTTTATTAAAAAGTTTATCTCCTTTTTTTTTTTACCGTGTGTTCATATTACAAGGCCTTTGCATGTTTCTTTTTCCCCCTGTTGTGCCTTTGGCTCATGATATTAAGCAGGATTTTTTTTTTTTTTTTAAGAGGTTTGATCCTCCTCCATTGGCCCTAAGCATCAAAGCTCGCATGCCAAGTACTCCGGCCCACCTTATTTGACACCCGTTTGTGGCTGGAATGCAAGTATGTTGCAGAGGCACACACGATGGCAACAGGAAGTAAGGAGCTTTCTTGAAACTTGTTTTTGAACTACGAAAGCTGGACCGTAAATAAAGTCGGTTATTGGTCAGTCTGGGTAGGGAAGACAATTTCCTGTCGGGGATTTACCCAAAATGTTTTTTAAAAAAACAGGCGCATGTAATAAATCCCCGAGGGCAGTTCGAGCGATCACTCAACAATGCACAGGTACTTAAACGTCCTCCCTGTGGCGTCTATACTGACTGAAGGACGAGTCATTCCAAAAGATTCAATGAGAAAGCCCCGCCAACCCGGTGGACGTGCGAGGGAGTGTATCTAAAAGTCAACCGTTGTTTTTTTTTTAAACACCGCAGGGCAGGAAGTTCAACCTCTCGCCACGCTGTCTGCCGCCTCCATCGCTGTTATTGATTGCGTTCTAACCTTGCGCTCCCCTCCGGGAGCTGCTCTCCTTAAAATAACACCGCGTATCTTTGTGCAATGACACTTTTTGTTTTTCTTATCTGACTCGGGCATCCTGTGACGCGCCTCGTTCCACGTTCCGGCCACATCCTCATGTCATCAAGACCAATATTCCCGTTATGTTTTCACGTGTCAGACTGAGCGTGCACACAAACAATTCCATGTGCAGATGTGAGCAGCTGTCCGCTTGTCCAGAACCCGAGATCACCAAGTTAATTGTCACTGCTTCGAAGGGTAATTAGCCACCACCCATCAAGGCTGCTGCTTCAAGAAAAGCCAAAGAAAAAGCAAAACCACTATCAGTGTCCGAACGCTGGCATGATTCGTGAATGTCTGCCAATGTCGTAGAGTTGCTGCGTGGCCGTTTCAAGGAGCGAGGCCTTCTGGAAGGCGACGCTCAAGGCTTCGAACCTCACCTCACCATTATGAAGCTGTCCAGAGCTCCAAAGCTCAGATCGCAGGTACGAAATGTGTTCCTACCCACAATGCATGAAAATCTGCAATCTCGACAGTTGTCGAAATATTTGGTGATAACTTCCCCTCTTCCCGCAGGCTTTAAACATCTTAAAAATATTTCAAAGCGCCCATTTCTCAGTTGCTCACGTGCACATTTTTCCAAAGAAGAAGCCAAGCGTGCTTGCTTCAAGCTGTTAGTCAGTCCCAGTTGTAGTTAACTGTCGGACCGGATCATGACCATTATTTTGTCTTGTTTCTGAAGGGTATCAAGCGTGTGGACCCGTCTCTCTACTCCAACTACAACGACAGGTAGGAACCCGTCACTTCAGGACGCGGCATTGGTTGGAACTTGCACATGTAATATAATGAGAGCCAGTACTAAAAATAAAAAACAAATCTTGAAGTGATTTGAAAATGAAAATAGTAACAGCTGGCAGTATCATTTTGTCCAGTCGCCACCACCTCTCTTACAGTGTCAACACTGCCTTCAATACATTTTTATATTTCATTTCATTTAGATTGATGCATTTCTTTCTTTTTTTTCATGATTCTGATACTCTCTCGGCAATCACACCTAAGTTACCAAATGGGTTTCATTGCCTTATAAAAGCTCAGCTACGACGCTAATAGTGCTCTTGCCTCGGGTTTCAAGAAGGTTTGTCGCAATAACGAATTAAATCTAGTTTTATTTGTTTGAAAAACATGACCAAAAGTGCATTGCATTCCGGTTGTGCAGGTTTTTCGGCGACCAGACACTGGAGCGTCTGGATCTTTGCTCCATGCTGAAAAGGAAGCAGCAGGACGGCTACTACCACACGGAGACGTCCCTGCAACTAGGTCAGAAGGCAATCGCACACGCGCACACACATCAGGAAAGTGGGAGGTGAAACGTCTAGCACTAAAGGTGCAATGCAACATACAGCCACTAGGGGGAACTGTCTGCTTGGACACAAGTTGAGTCCTCCAACGTGGCAGTGCACATTTGTATTACACGTCATTTCTTCTGTCAGTTTCCCCCCGAAAGTACTTGTGGAGTATTAAGATTTGAGTTTGGTCTAATTTAACTGCTTTTGGCTCTTACTGCCACATGCTTTCTCATTTGAATAACGACAGGGAATTGATAGGCACCACCTGGAATTATTGTGGTGGTATTTGTTTGCTTTATCGGTCATTAAAAAAAAAAAAATCTTAGATTTATATAGCGCATTTCAAGGTACTCAAACTCTCATTTAGCGAGTCGAATGGAAGAAAAATAATAATTTGGTAGAGCGTGGACCATTTCTTTCTGGTGAAGATTTGGGTAATGGTCTAAAATAGGGAATTTCCCTAAAGGAGACATCATGCATTTTTATTCATATTTTCCAATAGTTGCTTCTTGTCAACTAACAATTAGCCCGTGTGTCCAACAACACTCACTGCAGCTCTGCTTACCTTTTGGCTTTGACATTATACCAGGGGCGATGCACCTACAGGGGATGCGGGTCTTTCTTCATGTTAGTAGTTCAAACGGCATCATCCGTTCCCCTGGACTCTGTTCGGCACTTGAAGGTGGTTCTGGATCTTTGGCAGTATGTATGTGAACCGACCTCACGTGAAACTTAAGATTGTTTTAATTTCTGATTTTAGACCAGGGGTGTCCAACTCATTTTGTCGGGGGCCACTTTGGAGTTACATCTTCCCTCGGAGGGCCGTTAAGACCGTGAAACCGAAGGAATGTTTATTCATCACATCGTATTATTACTTGTACACAAAAAAAAAAATTATGGCTCACTAGTGTTGAAATCCGTCAAGTATTTGTTCAATTATTGCTCAAGTGAGTATGAACAGGGTAACAAAATTATTGCACAATGATAGATTTCGGTATAGATTTAAGAAAGGATCATGGAAGTTGACACAGATGATTTGCTTTCGCGGGCCACATAAAATTACGTCGCGGGCCAGATCTGTCCCCCGGGCCTTGACTTTGACACCAGTGTTTTAGACAAAAAAGCTCTGCTCTAATCATATTTTTGTGGGGGTATAATAGCCCTGTTAAAAGGGCCAGTATTAGCACGGAAGTTGTCGGATATACCGCGGACCAAATTGTGGTCAGTGCACAGAGGCTTAAAAAAAAAAAGAAAACCACATTTGCCTCCCCAGACTATCAAGGCCTTGTGTTGTTTGCGCATGCTGCCAATCATGTGTCACAATAATTTGCATACCACTGAGCTGTCAAGAAAAACATATCGGTGGAGGCGGATGATGCTAAGTCAGTGAAGGACGGAGCATAAAAGCGCTTGTGTTGTTCAACTACTTGCACTCATGAACACGAGACAGGTTAGAAGTGTTGACGGAATAGTACTGCCATTCAATCCACTCTCTGGCTAAAACTTTGGGCGTAAGTCCGGTCTCAATTAAAAGTCATTCAGTACCAGCCAATTCTAGACCCAAGTCTGAAAAGACGTTTAAAAACGTCTTTGGGAGTGAATGAGTTGAATGCATCCTACGCCGGTTACGCCTCATTTTCTTTTGAACATTAGTACAGAAATGTGGCTGAACATCCCATCGGTAAAATCCCACCTGATGAACAAAATTATTTCCGCAGAAAATCGATGCATCATTTCCCCCCTGTCTCTGCAAATGAGCGTCTGCTCGCACAGGTGCACGGATGTTGCCACGAACACGGCTATTCATCGATTCCCATGTCGCGGGTCAATCAACGCAGGTGACATTTTGCGCGGACGAGCTGTGGAAGCGCTCGCCTGTTCTGCCGAGCTGAGAGACAGTGAGGTGATACGAGGCTGTTTGCGGCGCAAAGTCAAATGCGTAAAGCGAGGAGGGCATAGCCAACGGCCGGACAAAAGAAGCATCTTATTGATGGCTAACAACTACGTCGCCTACAATTATATTGACGTGAGGACTCAGTCCACGTGGTGCGCTGACCGCAAACAATACAATCAGTCAGGGTTTCTGCAAGTCGATCAAAGGGAGCCAGGCAGCAATCAACATACCGACAACAGGAACAAAAGTCCAACGTCTCAGTAGGGTGTGGGATTAAATCATGAAGATGAGGAGCTCTGACTTGCTCTACTCATTGACGTGCAAAGTAAAGCGATGACATAGATGACGTGAGGGGGCTCCGGTTAGGAAAGCAATAGGCTTTTTCTCTCCCTGTCAGCAGATGGCACAGCGGCCATCGGCAGTCGCTCAGATATTTTTGCTCTCCTCGGCACAGCGGGTGTGTCGGAAATACGGAGGGGAGAATACGCGTGGGTCAGGGGTCACCAACGTAGCTTCCGAGAACCACACGAGGTAGTCCGCGGGCTTGTCAAAATAGCTCACCAGTCAGATGGGTTGAACATTAATTAATTGTGTGTGCGTTTGTGTGTTGCTATTCTGGAAAAAAAATAATAATAATATTGCTACTAACTAGTGAGCCGTGTCTCACTTGTCACTGTGCTATTTCATTTTCAATCACACTTGCACTGGTGTGAATTCAGAACTGACAATGCGGTAGAGCACAGGTGTCAAAGTCAAGGCCCGGGGGCCAGATCTGGCCCGCCACACCATTTTATGTGGCCCACGAAAGCAAGTCAATCATGTCAAGTTCCATGATGCTTGCTAAAGTCTGAACCAAAATTTCAAACTGTCATATGTAATCCACAATAACAGTCATTATTCTTGACTTCTGATTGTAAAATTAGTTATTGATCAATTTGTTGTGCGCTGTGTATTTAATATGTGGATGGGATTAAGGTTTCCCAAAATTTTTAACGGGCCTCCAAGGGAAACTGTAACTACAATGTGGCCCGTGACAAAAACTAATTTGACACCCCTGCAGTAGAGGATGGGGACTAGGCCAGCTCACCAAAAGTGAAGATTCGCTTATGGCGAGGAGTAAATTTTACCAAAAGGGAACGGAGGGCCGTTATAGCTAATTGGAAGGTGTGGCTTTTTTTTTTTTCACTTCAACTCTGAAGTCGTCCCTTGGTTGCCTGAACACTTTTACTTCCAGTTTTTCTGTTGTGTACCTAGCGGCTGGGAAAAAGACAAATGAACCCCCCCCCCCCCCCTCCCCAGTCCCCTCTCCTGAAATGTGTGATGAATATAAATAGCCAGTTTTTTTTTCATAAATATCACTTGGATGAAGTGCACTTGAATCTGTGCAGCGGCAGCTCTGGCCAAATGGAAGGCGCCTTCTCCAGGCAACGGGCGACCGTTTGCTTGTGCCTGACAAATAGCCGTTGAAAAAGCAAACCAGTGCGCCGACGTGCACTTGAACACACTGTCTGCTTTAAGCATACAAGGGCTTAGCACCAGTACATCCTTCAACGCCTTTACTTTTTTTTTTTTTTTTGCTAGCATTCTTCTTCCTCCCACTATGAACTTACATCCTCTGCCAAGATACATTCGTTATACTCGTGTAATGTGGCTTTGACTGTCATACTTGTTTCGTATCATGTAGAAGAGGAAGCATGTTCCCATCAGTGTTTACTAGGAAGGTAAAACGATCATATTCGGTATTCAGTTTGAAATGTACACCGGTACCTGGACTTCAAAAGCGACCTAAAGTCAAGTGGTATTACTTTTAACTCATTCACTCCCAAAGACGTTTTTAAACGTCTTTTCAGACTTGGTCCAGAATTGGCTGGTACTGAATGAGTTAAAAGCTTTAAAAGTATTTTCCAAGTTGTAAATCGTGCAGCCGTACAAATGTTAGTGACACTCTGTGCTAAAAATGTTGTTTTGAAGCACAAAACTCCGCCAAACTTTTAAATGAACACAATTTAAGTGTAAGCTTCTTTTAAGTGGGGAAGGTGAATTATTTTCGGCGGGCACATTATATTCAAAGCATTTGCCACCAAAATGTAACATGATGCCATCATTTTAAGGTAGTTTTTGGGCTTAGATAGGACAAGGCCGTTATAGTTTCCGAATGTTGGTCTGCAGATAACAATTCCATCTTGCAACACTCCACAAACATGGCCGCAATGTTCTAAAAGGGCTACAATTAGCCACCATACACCATGTGTCGAAATCCCTTTTTTTTTTTTTACTTCGGCAGTGTGCAACAACGGTTAATTATTGAAAGGGCTGTGTGATCAACCCAGCGCAGCACGCAAGAAGTGATATAGCGGCTGTTATCTGCGCCCTGCAGTGACGTGCGCAGTCCTTTAGGACCCACGCACACTTTTAGCCACAGATTGTTCATGAAATCACTTTGTGGCTTAATGGATTCTAATGTGTATGTACAGAGGTTTCACGTAGCGTCACTGATGGTTGAGTCAATAAAACATTTAAACTCCATAAATAGCAAGCCCAATGTATGTGTGTGTGTGTGTGTGTGTGTGTGTGTGTGTGTGTGTGTGTGTGTGTGTGTGTGTGTGTGTGTGTGTGTGTGTGTATATACGTGTACACACCGTATTTAGTGAAGAATAATGACTGTTATTGTGGATTACATATGACAATTTGAAATTTTGGTTCAGACTTTAGCAAGCATCATGGAACTTGACATGCATGATTTGCTTTCGCGGGCCACATAAAATGATGTGGCGGCCCAGATCTGGCCCCCGGGCCTTGACTTTGACACCTGTGATCTAATGGATGCGTAATGCAACCTCCGCCACTGTTGTAGCTTCCATTCTATGAGCCTTATAATGCGCTGCGCCATATGAAAACAGTTTTAAAATATTCCGTTCATTGAAGGTACTCCTTATAGTGCGGGAAATACGGTGTGTGTGTGTGTGTGTGTGTGTGTGTGTGTGTGTGTGTGTGTGTGTGTGTGCGTGTGTGCGTGTGTGTGTGTGCGTGTGTGCGTGTGTGTGCGTGTGTGCGTGTGCGCGTGTGCGTGTGTGTGCGTGTGTGCACGTGTGCGTGTGTGTGTGTGTGTGTGTGTGTGTGTGTGTGTGTGTGTGTGTGTGTGTGTGTGTGTGTGTGAGAGTGCTTTGTAGACAGGTTCCACTTCACTCCACACACTCCCATCACCTTGCACCTTGTTTGTAATCCCCAATTAATCCCGCAGAGCCAAGGGAGTTTATTTTGGTGTGCCCTTTCGCTGGAACACTTAAACCAACCTTGATTGTTGGTTATCGATTTAGAACCGAAAAAGCATTTTAAAAAAACGTGTGCTGGCCCAGCATGCGTATTACAGAGTTTGTTAAAAAAAAGAAGAAGAAAAAAAGGATTTCACAACGTATTGGAATATGCTGTGTGGAATGAATTGCAGATGTCTTTTTTTTTAGCAGTCATTGTAGTAGCAGCCCACAAGACGCAGAAGACCTTTTTATAGCTAAAGCGCAACTACACTGATTTTAACCGATCTTAAAACCGTGCCAGACATGTGCGCAAGTCTCCCCACCTCAAACCAGACATCTGTCATGGTACCAAAGAGGCCTCCCAGTCCCACAGTGCATCTAAACTGTCATTAAATACAAAGAAGAAAAAGTAGTTGTGCAATAATTTTGACAATCTTCATCTTCAGGTCCAAATTTTTTTTTTCTTTTTCCCCCCAATTCGATGGCTCTTGTGAATGTCTTAATGCCACCATCCGTGTTCTCTTTACGGTTTAGTTGGTACTGGGACAATAATTCCCAGTGAGTCTTGTCACACATGTGACTCAACAAGGCGGCGGCGGCAGCAGCGACAAACATATCCCCCCCCCCCCCCCCCCCCGGGCGGATGTGGGAACGCCAACGCGCAGGGCTGGCGTGGTGACCTTCGGCTTCGCCGCCATGCTTGTTCTTCTTTTGCATAAACAATTCATTGGCGGGAAGATCCGATCACCTGACTCAGCTGTTCTCATATTGTGCCGCAATGCAAGATGACTGAAAGTTAACGATGAGATTTCTGTCAAATAGTGATTTGCCATTGTGGCCAGCAGTCGCGGTACCGCCTATTATTTATAATTCATTATTTTCTGGACGTACTCGAACATTTCTTGCATCGCCATGAATATTTTTCATTTTGAACGGCAGGTGAGTCTTAACTATGCCGCCTCGCCTTGCAATCAAAGTTTGTGACCATTTCTTTACCTTGACCTACTTCTCCAGTGGATCCGCGAAAGTCCACTTACAATTTCTATCCGAGCCTGCTAGCTTAACGCAAACACGTAAATGGTAAATGCTATCGACGAGCTAACAAATAGCATCGAAGTGGCGATGTCACAATGCTTTCAGCAACGATGCAGCGAAAACCTTGACGGACAATGCAGCAATACTCACAGGCATCTATTCTTTATCCTCTGCCAAAAACCAACTAATATTAACGTAGATTAAACCAAGTATGGTAAAAATCCTTCGTTTGCTTGCCTGACTGTGATATACTGCTGCCTGCTGGCCAAGTTGGATACGTAATGAATGAATGTACTTGGCCTTTAAACACACACACACACACACACACACACACACGCACACACACTACAAAAAAAGCCATGCAATCCTCTAAATAATACAGTTTCGCATTCAGCTGCCGGCCATTCAGTAACCATTCTGCAAGCTTCAGTGATGAAAAGGGGGCGGCGCCTGTAAACCCTCCAAATCCCCCCTGAACCCTCCATCCTCACTCACTCACACACACACACACACGCACACACACACACACACACGCAGTCGAGCACTCCCGCACCCCCTCCCCAACTCCTTGCCCTCTTCACTCTTGGAAAAATGAGCAACAATCCTTTTGCATCATATGCATGCAAGTGACTGCTCCCCCCCACACACACACGTATGCATACAATCATAAAAATAACTGTTTTCACACACACACCAGCTATCCCCCTCCCTCTCTTGCTCTTCTCTCCTCCTCCTCTTCCTCCTCATCTTCCTCGTCCTCCACCTCCTCAGTGTGTCAGTGCAAAGTGGAGCGAGAGCAGGCAAGTGAGGAGCCACTCGTTCATTTCCTGTCGTCTATGGAGCCTTAATTTTTCTGACTAAGACAAAAGGGGCTAGCTGCGCTGCCCCTCCACCCCCCTTTCTATCCATTTTTTTTTTCTTGTTGGAAAGAGTGGGGGGTTGACAACAGTATTGATACAGTAACTGAGCGGCGGTGAAGCGTACAATTCCGTTTTTTTTTCTTTCCGTAAGAACGAGACAGGGAGGAAATGCGCCATGGGTCAGCTGTGCTGCTTTCCTTTCTCCCAAACGGAGGAGAAGATCAGTAAGTGTGCTGTATGTGTGGGGGGGTTGTCCTTGCGTGTGCCTGTGCCACCTTTGTGACAGCCCGTCCTGCAGGCGGACAACAACGAGTGTTTTTGTGTGTGTGCCGAACAATTGGGAGTGTGACACGAAAGGTCATCAGGATTGCGCGCGTGTGTGCGCGCGCGGGTGTCTGTCTGTTTAGCATGTGACCTGCTAGCACAAGGCGCAGCTTGTAAATGGAGTGTTTTATGTGCAAAGTGACTCAACTAATCAGTACCCTGTTGAGGCCAAATCATACAGTGGCAAGCCACACACCTCGCACATCATGAGAGAGGTGTCAGCCAATCTCGTAGACTTTAGACTTTATTTTCACAAGATGTTGCCTGATAGTCTTTCCCCGTTTCTTGACAGCGAGAGAGTGAGAACAGGCGGGAAGGAAGACTTTCAAAGTTTGCGTTTACAGCATGCAGCACTGGGATAGCTATTCTGAATTCTTTTTTTCATTATTTTGGTTTCCTGACAAGACGATGTCAGTCATATCAAACCCCTTGTAAAAACCCAGCCCTTTAATCCCCCCCCCTCCATATCGCTGTCAGTGCACCATATAAACAGGATTTGACTCTGCTTCCCCGCTCACCTTCGTGCTGGGATTATCGCTGCTGCACAGCTACTACTGTAGTCAGGTTGATGATTGAACCGCGAGGCCATATCGTGTCTTATTGTGCGCCATAAACGGCGACTTTGCCAAGGCACACGTGGGCGCGTCCATTTTTAAAACGATGTCACATCGCGTGACTGTGATGGCCTATAAGGTTCCCCCTTTCACCGCCGCTCCCTCGCAGCCGCATCGCTATAAACAGTCGAGCCACTGTGGCCTACTTCTGCGAGGTGGAGGGAGAAAGGGGCAAAAAGGAGATGGATGCTGAGAGCCAAGATTAATGAGGGGGGAGGGGGTCCGCTGGTCGAGAAAACCAACGCGTGTGTTTGTTGTGTCGGTGACAGTCGCACTGGCGAGCTCAGCAACGCGCACACGTGTTTGCATGCCAACACCCGATGCGACGACGGCCAACGGGATGTCCCGTTAATACGCGCAAGAGTGAGATGGATGTCGTCTTTGTGTTAGTTCCGCGTGATGTCCTCGCGTAGTTTCCGAGAATGCCCGGAAAAGACCACGACGACCGCTCTCAAGTGTTGGGTTGGAAATGTGGCAAAATGTGACACGAAGAGACCGTTGTGTTGGAAAGGAAAAAAAAAATGTTTATGTTAATTGAAGACTGGAAATTGTCTGTCGATGTGAGTTTGAATGGAAGTACATACCAGTTCGTCTCACCCAAAGTCTGCTGTGAAGAGGGAAAAAAGGGAAAAAATGTATCTGAAAATAATTCAAAATGTCAAATTTTTTAAAATATATTTTTGGGTTAAAATTTGTTGGAAAAGGCGTTTTGATTTTTTCTTTATTTTTATTTTTTTTTCGATTTTCGTGATTTTTTTTAGATTTTAGTCTTCAAAAAATAAATCAACGCGCAATAAATAGTCCCGAGAAGACGGTAGTAATAGTACAATGAATATTCCAAAACTTTTCGTAGTAAAAATGCAAAGGAGAAATTCAGCTCCATTTGATTTGTAGTCACCCCCCCCCCCCCAAAAAAATCTATATGTAGTCAAGGAGATTTTAAAGGGAAACGTACAATATCCCAAAAAAAAAAAAGTTCAAAAATTTCATGGGAATAATTGCTTTGGCTCGAAAGCTGCGCGAAATAGTTCGGAAATGCCTTTCAAGCTGCAGCCATGAGAAATTGGTTGGGAACAGTACAAAACGTGAACGCGGGTCGCCAAATAAAGTTGAAGTCACATTAATTTCGAAGCTCATAGGACAGAAAGTGAACATTCAATGACTAATAAAAAGGGACTTGATCGCAAACACTGCAAAACCTTCAACCAAAATGATTCAGTCGAATATTAAAAAGAAAAAACCAACAACTATTCAGCATGCAGCCAACGAGAATTTAGTCGGAGGTTCTAATAATCTAAAAAAAAAAAAGAATATTTTGTATTACCAGCTGCTACTTGCATTTTTCCCGGCTATTATAAAAGCACCTTTTCATGTCGCTGTCTTTTGATTAGCGTCATGCGGATCCGTGTTATTCATTGTGTCCGTGTTCATAACGTGTCACGCAGCAAAATGCACTCGCCAGCAGGGAAAAGAAAAAAAAAGAGAGTGCTCTCTAAAAATACACGAGGGCCGTTGTATTGTGAGCCACGGATGAATTGGCTCAATACGTTGGGGCTGCCCCGCCGGCACCGCGCCACAGTGACATAAACGATCCCCGCCGATTTATTTACATTTGACTTTAACGTTCACTTCGGGAGGTTGCGATCTCGCCGGCGGACCCAAATCTCCCATCATCGCCGCTTTTACTAAAGAAATGGGGAGATAGACAGAGAGCTGGAGACCAATTTGATTTTCCTCAGACTCAATAGCTTCAGAAGGTTGGAGGCGGTCAAAACCTTTGCTTTGATTTGGTTCAAACGCTCCGATTGGCAACACGTGTCGTTTTTCACGTGCAATTTGTTGCTCCGTGGCACATTTGTGATTGTTCATTCTCTCTCGCTGTGTGCGTCTCTCTCTCTCTCGTTTATGTATTTCTTCAAACAATGTCACGCATCTTGTTCAGCCCCATGAAGTCCGTGCCAGACATTTTGGCGGCCTCGTTGACAAACGGTAAGAAAACGGACACGCAGTGTAAGAGCTTGGAAGTTGTACAGTTTGCAGGCGCGAAACTTGAGGGTTTTGCTTCTGACTCTCGCCGTGGAACCTATCGCTCGGCAATACGTCGATAATGGGGAAAGCGGCATCGATTGCACGCCGCAAAGCTAGCCAGCAGTGTTGATGTGACGCGCGGCCATCATTTTTGCACCTCATTTTTAGAAAATCTGATGGGGAAATCAAGTTTTTAAAAAAAAATCGGACCGAAATGGATGTCAAGAGACCCGAGGGCACCTTGATGTCCATTTCAGTCAACAGCAGGGGGCAGTGCACCCTAAAATGTCAGCTCCCCTGAAATGGATGAAAACGGGTCCAATTATCTTCTTAATTCTTATTCCACAAATGCAACATTGGTCAGAATACTCTTCGCTATTCTGTTACGCTCGTGAGGGTGCATAGAACAGATTCTTGCAAGAAAACCATTGACTTGAGTTTCTCTCTCTCACTCTTGCTATTATCCCCAAGTTGGCTTTTATTAAATTAACCCTCAGGTGGGCTTCATCAGCTCCTGTGACCCGTCCGTCGCGACTGTGTGAACGAAGACGATTAATATTGGAGCGCTTTTTACATTTCTTGGCTTTGGAAAAGAAGGAGAGGAAAGAGTTAATGCAGAGGGGGTGCGGAGGGGACGAAGAGAAGAAAAGTTGGCAGGGACGGGTTGTAAAAAGAATGAATGGAGTCAGCGTCTCGTCTTCCTACTCCTCACAGCACGATCTTTCTCACGTGCAAAACAAACGGCGGTTTAAGCGTTGCAGATCGAGTAGGGGAAGCCTGCATGCGGAGGCTAAAACTTGGTCCACCAAGCCTAATTGTAGAGATGGCGCTTGGCCGACAGGCCCCGGCGCTCCGCTGCCGCTTCGCCATTTTTCCTCATTGAGTCACTTAGGGGAGATGAACCGAGGCTCTGGTTTGTTTTGTTTAACGCTGGATCGAAACCGACGTTTGGGCTCGAATCCCTTTTTTGTTTTATTTTTCCGGGAGGGGGTGGAGGGGGATATATCCTCTTGGAAATGGCGCAGATTTGGTCAGTTCATTGCACAGCTGCACCCGTTTAATGTGCCGGCCTTGAATAAACATGAGGCTGCGAGCACGGCGTTACTCATCTGAGTGTCTACCAATCGTCTCACGATTTCATGCCTTGTCTGGCAGGTTTTCCCGAGCCTACAAGTGGCCATTCACGATCAGGCAAACTCGAATAAATCACTTCTCCGTCATTCATCCAAAAATCTGAATACACTCGATCCCACCTACATCTTTCTTTTAGTCGGTCGACCGAAGCTTTAAATGACCTTGTTTATCAATTTCTTTTCGCAGCCCATCTAGGCAGCCGCCTTGTCGGGCCATTCACTTTCTACCAGTTTGTTTGATGCATGTACATTTAGTTTCATGGACTTTATTGCTTCATACTTTGATGCACAACGTAACCGAGTCAAAACCATGACTTACTTACCTAATGTCAGATTTATTTATTTTTTTGCCTTAAGTATCGGTGGCTGGTATCAACAGCCTTCAGAAGTACTCGGTACCTAAAATAAGATTCCTATCGGCCCAATTGCGATTCCTGGTAGCGACAGTCGCCCATCCCGACTATAAAATGGTTGTTTTCCAGTTTTTGTTTCTTTGGCAGGCCGTCTATGAAGCTGATTTGTTGGGGTCCATTTTTTTAAGGTCTTTATCATCCCAGTCTCATTCGGTGCCAGCCATTTTCAGACCCTTTGCTTACTCTTGCAAATAAAAAAAAATCTCAAGTACCTGGGATTGAATGTGTGGAGTCTGAAAAGAAAACCAACCATTCACATGTACAACAATAAATTTATTCATCCTGCCCGTTCACGCGCCCGTCTTGGCAGCCAACTCATTGGGCCAAAAGGGGGAGCGGGGGCATCACTTCTTTCACGTTCCAACAGTCCGCAGCTTTTCTCTATTTAACCCCTTCATGCACCAATAATGATAACCTGTAACCCAATAACATGATAAGCCGTCCACTGTAGTAACCGCTGTCCCTGAAAGGGTTAATATCATGATTTAAATGACTTTTTTTTTCTCTTTTTCTTAAAATGCTCTTGCACCAAATGACTTTTATTTTATTTTTAATTTTTTAAATGGGTTCCCTGTAGGTATTCAACCCAATTTCCGTTGCAGCCTTTTGTTGCTTCTGACTTTGCGCCCACACAACATAACCTGAATAAAATCAGCTCACACTTAAGGGAGCTCTAATCGAAAATGTTTGCTCTCTTCCCGTTAACTTGTTGTTCTTTTTTTTTTCCCCCTCAATTTCTTTGGCAGGCCTTGTTGGCGGCTCCGAAACATAACCGAATCAATATACAGGAAGCTTGATCCACTCTTTTCACTGTTTAAAAAAAAAATATCTTGTGTATATTTCTTGTCCAATGCTGGTGGAGCATTGCATCATTTTTTTATTTTTTATTATTATTTCTCTTTTCTTGTTAGCCTGCGGCATGGTAGTTTTTAACTCATTCAGTACCAGCCAATTCTGGACCAAGTCTGAAAAGACGTTTAAAAACGTCTTTGGGAGTGAATGAGTTTAGTGTCGGGTTGTGTTAGCTCGCTTGAGATGTGGTCAAAATATGCTGCGAATCCTAGCAACACTGGGATGACCACTGCATGAGCATCTTTAGGGCGAGTGTGAACGCTGTCGTGGGTATCTGCTGTCAAAGGCATTTCCTCAGGAAATTGCTCCAGGACTTCTGTCCAATGTCTTTTTTTTTTTTTTGCCCCCACCTCCTCCAAGGACGCTTCGACACCTTTCACTTTTAAACAACCTTCATCCCTACATGTCTTAAGGTAGAGATGTAGGGTTAGCACATGCTAATTGCACGCTTAGATCCCAAATAAGCTAGCCTTTTTTTTTTTTTTTTTGTCTTGGAGGAAATTAGTCACTCCGACACATTATTGGGCTGCGAATGCAAACAAAGTCAATTTCCTTTGAGGGATTATTACAGCTCCTCTACTGTGCCTGCGTGTAATTAATGAGAGGTTGAGCGTAGTAGCTCCCGTCAGTTTTGAAGACTACTTTATAAAAAGCTCACTCCCACGTGGAACATTTGAAAAGCCCGGCTGGAATTCGTCAGGAAAACCTGAAGCACCAAACCAAACTGGCGGATGTTTGAGCACCACTGAAGTGTGTGTGTGTGTCATACTGGTATGCGAAGTAATTGCGCCGTTAAAGGTTTTTCCTCACACAGACTAAATCAATGCCCAGAATTAAACCCAAAGCAGACACTCGCTCGTCATTTCCTGACCATTGTGTAGACTGTCTGCTCTTAAGAGTCTTAAATAATTCAATGGTATGTAAACAAGCTTGACGCTTTGTCACAGAAACAATGAGACTACACTTAAGCTAGCTGCCAAATGCCCTCCAGGTCCTTGCTAGTTGTGACTTTTGGTTCCCTTTGCTGGGTTTTCCTATCAAATTGACATGGTGAAACGGTGTTCATGCTTGATTAAAATCTACTCTTCCAATGCTTTTCACTGGATGTTTGTGGTGCGGCAAACACAAACATATAAACCTGACAAATGACTCAACGGCCTTGAGGCGAAAAGGCAATGTTTCCAGTTCCACTGCAGGTTTCGCGGACAAATCAAGATTAAAAGAGTCTTTAAGAACTAACACGATCATCGATCATAATAATTTTCCCTCAATGTCGAGAACCGCCAAGGAACACAGAGTCACTTTGTGTCGCTTTTGTAACAAAAATAAATAAATTACAGAATCATATCAAGGTTAGTACCCAGTCAGGGTTTGCTTTCCTTGACCGCCGCCGTCATAAAATGTTTATCCAGGAAATGTTTGAAGTTGTATTCTGAATTAGGAACAACCGCTTCACATGAGCATGAAACAGAGCTGACATTTTCTTTCCTGACTGTCTTTTATCGACCTCTGACTGCAGCGCCTCCTTTTGTGCGCTCGCTCACAACAAGGAAAGGCACTAGACCGTTTTTGCGTCGCCGTCTCACCACCATGAGCACCTTCCGTGACTAATGTTTGTGCTTGTGTTGCAGATTTGACTCCGCGTCCACTCCATCGCAAACGCTCAAGTACGCGTTGCAAAATACGATCGCCAGATAAAATATAATCACAACCAATCAAAATCCCAATCATTGATGAATCAAGAGGGTTGAGCGACATGATGATGATGACCCCATGAGCTCGTTTTCCTTCATTTTGCTCGATTGAATCGATTGGCTGTCAATTGCCTTGTCATGTCGGTGAGTTGAGCCAAAAGGGCTTGCTGTGGTGCTGCCCGGTGACAAGTGATGAAAGAGCCTGTCAGCTCTGCTTTTGTTGGTCCGCACAGTGCCAATTTAAAAAAAAAAAGAATAAAAGTAGAGTGCGATGCAATTTTATTGTCTCACCTCAGCCCCAGCACAAAAGTAGCATCCCTGCCTGCGACGATCAATAAAATATTTTTGTGATAAAAATCAATACGCTTGTTTTTACCGGAGGCAGAAGCTTTTTACTGCGGAACAGATTGGATGCCTTTTTTTTGTTTGTTTTTTTGTAAAGTTGTAAAATAAAAAGAAAAACAAATAAAAAAATATTCGTGAGTAATTGAGTCTCCCCAAAAATGTTGAAGACATCGCGAAAGTAATACTTTTGTGTTTTGTGTGACAGGGCGTTGGCGCCGTCTTGTGGTGTCATTTCAGAAAGAGCCTAAAAAACGATAAAGAACTGAGGAGGGATGGGTTCCTAAAAGAAATCCATGGATAAGCGGGGCAACACTGTAGTTAAAAAAAAAAAAACACAAAAAAACCCCCAAAACTGTTTCCAGAATTAGTTCGGAATATTGAGAAAATTAAGTTGCGAGAGTAGTGTGTATAAAGTCTGGAGAGAAGTGTCATCAAATTTCTGAGAATAAAGACCAATGAAGAAAGAGTCTGAGTTTTCAGTTTTTGTTGCCCCCCCCCCCCCCCCCCAAGGACAAAAAAGGTATTTTTTTTAAAGTTGAAAAGCAAAACTTTACAAGAAAAAAAACGTTATATTGTACGATGAAAACTGTTTTATAACAGTGGAAAAAAAGAAGAAAATGTTCTTGGAAGAAAATCTTTTTTTGTTTGTTTTTGGGTTTTTTTTTTTAAAAATTAAGATTATTTCTTACTTTGCTTTCCAGCATGTGCAAAAATCCTAATTCGGACTCTCATCTTGAATGATTCTCTTGTTGTTTTCGGAATGACTGAATGCTGCTGCCTGAATTCTTTCTTCTTCTTTTTCAGGTAGTCGTCGCCGGTCTGAACCCGACGAGGCAGAGCTTCTGCGGATCAGCAAGCGATTGGTGGAAGATGCCGTCAGTCGCGCCGTGCAGCAATACAAAAAGGAAACCTTTCAGAACGGGGGCGCGCCCAACGCAGGGCAGCCGCCCGGAAACGCAGACGCAACCGCAGAGACGAAGACCACGGATGTGAATGCCGCCACAGACACCAGGAAGTGACGTGATCGGACCCGTAGCTAACCGGAAGCGCTCTGAGGGAGGACGCTAATCGCCAAAACGTCTGCTTTGCCGTAAAGCGGCTAAATTTACCGACGAGCCTGACGGGAAATTGGCGAATCTCGAAGATTAGCTAGCCAATCGTGCTAGCTAGCTGGCCCGCTCACTTCGCCAAGCTTGACTCAGGTTGCTCGCTGTTGTCTGTGCGCTCCACAACGCAAGGTTCCCTAATTGCTAATGTGCTACTTTTGAGTTGGATCAGCATTGTTGAGCGCCGACTCATCGAAACTGACCACTTGATCAGATTTAAAAGCACAACGTCTTTTGGATTTGTTCCGTTCTAATTTGGATGTCTGCCGGCGAGCTACAGCATTAGACGTGTTCCACTGGTGTCCTGAGGAGGCAGCAGTGAGCCAATCACACAAATCGATCCACACTATAAAACAAAAATGTCAGAAAACACTAATCATGCTAGCATAGACGTGAAAGTTCTGCAACACTACTACAGTTTGCCTTGTTTTAATGCTTGTTCATTTTTATTTTATTTTATTTTTAGCTAATGAAACAGTGAACCACTATTTTAAACACATTTGAATTTTAGGGGGGTGTAAAAGCGTAACCTTAAAAATCAACCATGAATGGCAACCTAGCCGAGGGTCACGATATGATCTCCAAGCTTATTTCTAATTATGGTTTCAGATCATAAGATTTGTTAACTGAAAAACCATCGCCCTCTAGTGGCCCGGAGACCAAGGATGGACGTTAAACAATGGTAAACGCTAAACTGGACATGTGGGGGAGATGAAATGAAGTGATGAAAGAACGATGCTAACCATATGTCCAAATTTGGATAGGTGAGATGAAAATTCTGAGAAGGTGAAATACTGTGGGAAAAAATTGTAATTTGAAGAGGGAAAATAAGTAATGTGATTTTTTTGTGGGGGGCAGGGGGCGGGTGGTTCTTAGGAAAAATTTCGATTTTTTCTTAAAGAACACTAACATTTGTAATTTGAGAATATGTAGCATTACAACTTTTTTCACACAGTATTTCACTTTGTTCTGTTCTATAACATATTTTAACATCGTTTTGTTTTCTCCTTCGCAAAATTCACACAGAGCTTCCACTTAGATTTCTTCCAGAAATATTTTTTTGTAATTTTTTTTTCCCCTAACAGGATCGTTTCTTTTCTTTCTTGTTTTTTTTTGAGAACCCAACAAAACCTCATGAAGATTACGACATTGCTCGTCGTGGTAATTTGACTTCCGAGTGCTGCAGCTTTCAAGTTTTGCAAGTTGTCATTGTGAGCGCACTTCAGAAGAAAGAAGTGGACAAATCCGAATTACTCGTAAGTCCACTGTAGTTTAAACATTGGATGTGCTGATGACCATTTTATTTGCTTTTTTTTTTTCTTCAAAAAATGACAGCAACTTGACGATTTTTGGGGGGCCCGACCAATATGGATTCTTTTTTTTTTAACCGAGAATAAAATAATTGGCTGATTTACCGTACTATGTAAAAATAGGTAGTGAGGAAAATAACTACGAAATAGAGAAAAATTGGCAATTTTTTTAAGGGAGAGTATGTTTGAATGTCGTTATTTTTGCTAATGTGTGCTTAAAAAAATCAAAATGTCGGCCGATTTTAATGGGACGGACCCCCAAATTTTTTTAGGTGGGTTTTGACGATCACATGCTGGTTTACTGTTAAAAGTGGCCTTCAGTCCAATTTTTTATTTTTAAGATTCCATGCTTGTGCTACCCCGCTAGCATCAAAGCTTCACTCGTGCTCAACTTGACACAATTCCGCCTTTGTCTCATTGTGCTCTGATGCTGCCGCGATTAAAATGAACACCTTTTCACAGAACGTCGTTTCGTCGTCGTCACCGGATCCTTAAAGCGCCGTCAAATCCCCTTTAATAACACTCCTTGTCCTCTTGGCCCATATTCTTTCAATCCTCTGATGAGCGTGTGTAGGTGTGATACAATTATTTGATCAGTGCGTCCCCAGGTACCTTGTCTTGTTAGATTACAACAAGGCGGTATGTGCGTGTGCGTGTGCTTTGTTGTGTCACACGTGAAGAATAAAACAGGATATGAATTTCCAACCAATATCCTTGTCTGACTGCTGAATTCGGCGCGCACGCAATGTGTCAAAAAGAGGCGGTGCTGTTTAGAACCTTGGTATGCCGGGCAAAAATGGAAAAGTTTGAATACTTAAAACTAGGATTTGATGCAATGTACGTTTCATCATTTGGAAGTGAGTGTCGCTTGTTTAAAAAAAGTCCAAGAAAACTAAAGATAGCTATTGTTTTTAAAGTCTTAATATTAGGAAGGGCGGAAAGCCTTTTCCTCCGCCATCCCTTTTACACCCTTGACATATGCTGGATAGTAAGGCGTTTTTAGCCCCAAAAAAACGACCATGTATAGCACAGGTGTCAAAGTCAAGACCCGGGGGCCAGATCTGGCCGAACCACATCATTTTATGTGGCCCCATGAAAGCAAATCAAGCTTGTCAAGTTCTATGATGCTTCCTAAAGTCTGAACCAAAATTTCAAATTGTCATATGTAATTCACAACAACGGTCATTATTCTTGACTTCTGATTTTAAAACTAATTATCCATCAATTTGTTGTGTGCTGTATATGTAATATGTGGAGGTGATTAAACGTTTATATGGTTTCCCAAAATTCATAACGGCCCTCCAAGGTAAACCGTAACTACAAATTGGCCCACGACAAAAATGAGTTTGACACCCCTGATGGTATAATAAGGCGTTTTTCACTCAAAAAAACGACCATGTATAGAAAGGCGTTTTAACTCAAAAAAACGACCATGTATAGTCAGGCGTTTAAAGCCGAAAAAAAACGATCATGTGTAGTCAGGTGTTTTAAGCCGAAAATAACGACCATGTATAGAAAGGCATTTTTAACTCAATTGGCATTCGAGGTGCACTCTACAGGTAAACTGGCCTTTATAAGGCTAGTTCAACAAACACTGCTTTTGGTTGCTTTTAAAATAGGGCAAGGCTTTCAAAGTACAGTTTCAAACACGGGTTAGGGTATCAAAGTACTGTTGAAAACAAACATCGTGACACAGCAGGAATCCATTTTATTGTATCGATATAAAAAGCAAATACAAAATACGATCTATCGTGATGCTAAAAAAATAAACAGCACTTACTTGATTTGTTTGATGGATTGGAAGAGTCTGTATTTGTCTTTTACTGTGTGTCTGTTTTCCATTTTTTTTCCCCCCCGTCAAGTCCGCACATTGATGAGTGAAGGGGCTACATGGGGGGGGGTGCGTGCTGCGAGGAGGGCGAGGCCACGGCGCCGGTGGACACCATCGAGGAGGTGGAGGAGGATAAAGGCTGAGGCGTGGAGGTGATGGCTGCGGGCACGACGGAGACGGCTGCCGCCGACGAGGATGAGGACGAGGCCGAAGACGACGTGTCGGTCTTGCTGCTGTGAGTGATGAAGCGAAGACGGAGCTTCATGGCCGGCCGAAGGGTGACGATGATTTTCTCCACCTGCGCATCAACACGGATCAGTGAGAAGCAAGTTATTGCCTCTCTGCCAAGCTTTATTTGCTATGTTTCATGTATTTGTTCAAAAGTTTCAACGGCCTTTGCTCATTTTTGTAAGTGCACAGAAACAGATCACTTTGAGGAGAGGTCAAGACAGACATTTTGCCACTCGTCTTCGACGGAAAATGACATCACAGCTGCTCAGGTAATGACCATTCACAAGATGAGATGTGATTGGTCGTTACCTGAGCAACTGTGATGTCATTTTGAGTTGACGGCAAGTGACAAAATGGCTGATCCCCTGAGATGGATGAAGCTGCTTAACGCATATTCCACAAACGCAACATGAATCAGAATGTCATTTTAGACATATATCGAGCATACGTTTGCTTATTTTTCTGTTGGAGCTGTTTTCAGTGAGATGTGATACGTTTGTTGAACATATTAAAGGCTGTTTGCAGTGAAGAGGTTTGGGTAGAGGCGACATTGGACGCACACATTGAGGCCCAGGAGAGCCTTTTCAGATCCACGACTGACGCATACTGACAGCTGGTGTGGGTTAATAAGAGGGAAAATTAAACGACGAAGCAAAAATGTCTTGCATGGCATACGGCGCATGAGCTTTCGCAGAACAAGTACGATGGAGATCTTCTGTACTCAATAAAAAAAAAATCGAGAGGAGCGAAGGCACTGCGGAGAAGGTTGGGTGAGATTGTCCTGCAGTCTTCTCTGGTTCTCTTGCTAGCAAAATGAACTTGGTGTCTTTGCTTTCTTCATTGAGTGGTGTTTTATTTTACTAATGTCAACAAATGAACCTGACACTATCCATGGTCGTTTCTTCAGCTAAAAACTGTTCATATACCTGGTTGTTTTTTTTCAACAAAAACGCCTTGGTATACATGGTCGTTTTTTTTCGGGCTAAAAACGCCTTCCTATACATGGTCGTTTTTGAAAGGGTTTCATGAATGCATGCGCACTTGCCTGCTCCTTGACACTGTCACCCGTGTACATGTACTTGATGTGATAGAGGAAGTCGCAGATCGGGTCCATGTAGTTGAGATGCTGGCAATGTTGGTCCACCACCTGCAGCATCTCGTAGAAGGCCACGCCGATCTGTAACACATACAAACATGGCAATAGGATAACTGGACCAACCTTTGTGAGGTTTTTTTGAGGGGTTTCTTTGGGGGGGGGGGGGGGGGGGTGCAATTTCATCCAAACGTGTCTTCATCCAAAAGTCAAACCTCCAACATGCATCTTGTCCTCTCCTGTTGGAAGCGTTGCAAGAAAGGTCCAACCAGGTGATAAACATACAGCAGTTGGAACTCTGTCTGAACCACCGGCTTCAACGTCTCTGAGAGGAACCTACACACACGCACACACAAAAGAACAAATGAGGAATTCGTGGGGGGCCCAGTACGGTGCCAAGAGGCGTCCCAGTTGGCTCACTTGGGAATGAGCGAAAGTTGTCCAATGGACGAGTGGTGCCAGACAGCATGCGCCAGCGCCAGCACGTAGCTGCAGCTGATCTCGCTGTAGCTCTGGTGGCACGCGGTGAAGTCGAGCAGCGCAAAGGGGTCCCGAGGCCACGCCGTCTCCGACGTCAGCGCCGGCGAGCCCATCACCGTCACGATGCGATCGTGCAGCACAATCCAATACGGTTCCTAATGGGGGAGGGATGGCCAGAACTCCGCTCGACTTGACGTTTGACGGAGTGGGTCGTGGAGTGAGCGGAATGCGCTGGAACTTACCGGCAATGCGGTGATGACGAGGCCGATGGCGTTCATCCAGGCTGTGATGTTCTCGCGGGGGACCAGAGGTTGACTGAAAACACAACAATGCACTGAGGCTCCCTCTAGTGGTGTGCCAAGAAATCATTGAATTCAACCTACAAAGGGTGCATCTTGCTCAAATGGCTTCACTTATTTTGATGCATCAACACTTTGGCCGAGGACAGTCTTTCAATGTTGGTCATTCAGGTGTTTTTTTTTTTTTAAAGCTGGTACATCGTATAAAAAGTTTGAGAGCCACTGTAAAAAAAATAAACGAGTGAGAGTGAAACTAGCGCTCTGACCTCTTGAGGACGACATTGAGGAGAGCATTGCCCACATCCTTGCCGGGCACGGCAAGAGCCATCAGCTCCACGCAGGTGACGTGCAGGGCGTGAGCCGCCGGGTTGGGGAACTCGTTGAACCTCCAGTCGCAATTGGGGAACGGACCGGGCGACTTTCCCGCCATGGGTGGACTCCGTGTTAAGGACGCGCAACACAAGGTGCTCAGATCTTTAAAAAAGACGTTTCAGGAGGCACTGAGGCGCATCGAAGGATATTGTCCACCAGGCGTCCAATCAGCTTGCAGTAGTAGGTGTCGTCGGGCGTCCAAATGGTGTCGTCTCTTTGGTTCATGCCGAACTTCAGGTAGGTCTCACTCAGGCACCAGCCAGGAGTCCGGTTGTCCTGGAACATCAACGAATGGTGAGTTACTTCTGCCAGAACATGGTTGAAAAGTTCTAAACTGTGCCCTTAGCAATCGCAACGGAGCTTGGTGGAAATCTGGGAATGAATTAAAAGTTCTTGTCGTGTTTCCGGAATGACTGTCGGTGCCTCCTCGGCCTACCTTGAGTGACAACATGATGGCGTGGACCAGCTTCCTCTTCAGGCTGGTTCTGTCCCTCAGGTGGCGCTCGTAGTAGTGCAAGGTGTTGTACAGGTAAGTCACCGGCCGATCTGCACATACAAATAAACAACGGGCGTATGAGAACGGCAAAAAAAAAAAAAACATCGACGTGTTCATGTTAGCGACCGTGGAACTTGTAGAGGCCGCCCAGGTGGTCCAGCAGGGTCTCCAGCGACTTGGAGACGGGGATGAGCTCCAGGAAGCGGTGGATGACGATGTCGAAGACGGGCAGGAAGCGCAGGCACACGTTGCCAAAGTAGATGGGCATGTACTGGTGCTGCACCTGCATGGGCGGGTTGAGCTGCTCGGCCACGCCCTCGAAGTAAAGCTTCTCCGGGTATTTCTGATGCGGCAGCACAATAAACGCGGCAAAACGTTTCACGTCCCACAGATCACACGCTCGTGAGAACAGAAAGAAAAGGGCTTCAAAGTAAGGTTTTGAATGAGAGTTAGGGTATCTAAATTTAGGTTTGGTGTTTGAAATGAGGGCTTCGAACTAGTGTTCGGGTTTCAACGTAAGGATTTAGAGTAAAGATAAGGGTTTGTAAGTAGGGTTTCAATTTAGGGAGAGGGTTCCAAATTACGAGGAAAATGTGGGTTAGGGTTTCAAAAATGCCTGGTCTTTTAGAGAAAAAAAAAAAAGACTAACTGTACATGGTCAGTCAAAAAAGCCTTACTATAGATGGTTGTTTGGGGAAAAAAACAACATGTATAGTAACCATGTACGTAGTGTTTCAAATTAGGGCTTCAAACTCGGGTTACGGTTTCAAAGTAAGTTTTATACAAAGGATGGGGTTGCCAAGTCCGGTTTCAAATTAGCGGTAGGGTTCCAAATTGAGAGTAAAATTTGGGTTTGAGTTTCAAATTAGGGCTTCAAACTCAGGTTAGGGTTTCAAACGAGTGTGATGGTTTCAAAGGAAGGTTTTTATACCAGGGAAAGGGGTTTCCAAGTAAGAATAGGGTTGCAAATTGAGAGGTTTTAAAGTCAGGTTTGTGTTTGAAACTCAAGTTAGAGCTTTGGTAGGGTTTCAAAGTCGGGCAAGATTTTCCAAATGCAACAAGCGTGACGTGCCGCGTGTGCCCTACCTTGTGGTAGCTCATGTGCTTGTTGTGCCAGTCGCTCTGCAGCCAGTGCTCGGGCGCGTTCTCCTTGACAAAGTCGTTGACCCTGTTGCGGAAGTCGTCCGACTTGAGCAGCAGCAGTTGGATGATGAAGTAGCACACCTGGGCCTCGTTGCGCTCGTGGCTACGCATCGCCTGGCGGGACCGCGCCGGGAAAGGGTCGGAGCGTGAGAGGCGGGCGCCGAGACAACGGGGGCGGGGTTTCTAACGGCGGGCGCTCACCAGACACAGGATGACTCGATCCAATGTGACGATGTTGTATTTCCACACCATGTCGTTGAGGATCTCGATGCACTTGTTGAGCTGCGGGCCACCGGGCGACGTGGAGAACTCGTAGACTAGGAAGTCGGCGAACGTGCGCATGTGGGCCACCAGGGCGCGAGCCCCGATTCGCTCCAGCACGCTGTGGAAATGTCATTTGGATCAGAAATCATACTGATGGTTTCTCATGCAATTTGTTTCCTGACCATACGCAAACTCAAATCCTTTTTGACCACCGCAGTGGACACGGATGGAAATGTCATAATTTTACTTCTTTGCTTTTAAATGTCTTCAACTCTTTTTTTTTTTTTTTAATGGCTTATGTAGATGCGCCCCAAAAACTCAAAGGTGGAAACATGCCAGCCAAAGGCTCCGCCCCCCAAACTAAATGTACTTTTTTTTCCCACTGGACCCACGTACAATACTCTCCACGGATTTTTAAAATTTTTTATTTGTGTGTGTGTGTAAAAAAAATTCGGCATTCACACGAAATTATGGTAGGTCACATTAATGGTGGAAAAACTTTCAAAATGATTGATCTTGATCTCTATTTTTGTTTGTGATATCACAAAAACCCGGCAGGGGCGGCCCGGTGGTCCAGTGGTTAGCGCGTTGACCTCCCAGTTTCGGCCTCCTTGTGTGGAGTTTGCATGTTCTCCCCGGGCCTGTGTGGGTTTTCTCCGGGTACTCCGGTTTCCTCCCACATTCCAAAAACATGCATGGCAGGCTGATTGGGCACTCCAAATTGTCCCTAGGTGTGAGTGTGAGCGCGGATGGTTGTTGGTCTCTATTTGCCCTGCGATTGGCTGGCAACTGGTTCAGGGTGCTCCCGGCCTACTGCCCGAAGGCGGCTGGGATAGGCTCCAGCACACCCGCGACCCTTGTGAGGATAAAGCGGATCGGAAAATGGATGGATGGAAAAACCTGGCATTTGAACAAGGGTGTGTAGACTTTCCCTATGCACCGGACGCGGCGTTGTACTGACTTGTAGCCAATCTGGTTGATGTGGTCGGTCTCCAGCAACATTTTCCACAACAGGCAAAGGAAGAACGGCGGCGAGCCCTGCATGGAGAAGTGCGTGATGATGTCCTCCTCGTTGGTCATGGACTTCCATTTGCGGTATTCCTCCTCCACGTTCTTCTTCAGGTTGAAGCGCGGCTCCTGAGGGACGTTGTTCTGTTTGAAGAAGGCCTAGCAGCAGAGATGGACAAAGCCGGGGGTGTCAAAGCCGTTGCTGGGAAAGCCCAGCAGCGTGCGATCCAGCCCGGAGTCGAGCCCGCACCTGCAGTGGCGCCGGGAAGCAGGACAGGGTGTGCGCGGCCCAGTTGTGAGGGGTGAAGTTCATGATGGTCTGGAGGATGTCTTTACACCACGTGCCGTGGATGGAGTCCGAGCCTGTGAAAAAATCTGCATACGCGGACACGGGCCTGCTTAAAATGCCGGGGAGGGACGCGGCGTTCGGGTTTGGGACTGGGAGGAATACCGGTGACGTGCGTGGCTCTGGCCAGGGTGAGGATGAGCGCTCGATTCAACTCCTCCGATTCCACCGACAGAACCGTCTTGGGGTCGTTGAGGAAGCGGGTGAACTGCGGCTGCACCTCCGAGCTGCCCAGCGCCGTGATTAAGCGCAAGGCCGTGCTCTCCACACTACGGGGGAAGGAGGAACAACACCAGGTGGGATATAGACAGCAGGGGCGCACCACCGATTAACCCCCCGCCCCTAGCCGAGCTTAGCTAATCGGAAAAATCTGCCAATTTCTTCGCCCATTTAAAAAATATAAAATAAAAAAATCACATTACGACATAACACAAATTTAATGACATTCAGGAAGTGGAACCTCGATTTAACCAACTCGTAGTGGGGAGGGGGTCATCCGGTAAAACACATTGACTGTCCGTTCCATTGATTTTTTTTTTTTACGAAGTTCCACGGTCTCTCCATGTACTTCTTAGGTTACCAGAGATGCAGCTGGTTCTGGTTGGTCTGCGGCACGGCGGCCAGACTGTGCAGGTGGCTGAGCAACTGGACGCGGTAGTGTGGCTGGATGTGGTGCATGCGGTAGCTGAACATCTCCAGCAGAGTGTGGAGGATTCCCCACGCGTGAGACTTGAACACGTTGGGCAGCAGCTGGCCTGAACGCACACAAAGTACGAGTTCAACGCAAAGACCGCTGGACAAATGATGAAAATGATTGACAGGACGGATATGCAAATACGCATGATTGCAAATTTGTAATAATAATGTTTTGGGGGGGGCGGACCGGTCTGTGAAACTCACTGATGAAGCCTTTGATGCCCAACGACTCAATCTCCATGTAGACCAAGAGTCTGCTGTACGTCTCCACCAAGGCGGGCGCCAAGGCAAGGCTGGATTTGGCGTGCGCCAGCTTGATGACACGCGTGGCGATGCTGTGGATGAGACTGCACGTGGACCGGCGAGAGGGAACCACCTGAGCATGATGAAAGTTTTTTTTTGTTTTTTGCTTTTGAAAAGGCGCAACGCACCTCATCTTGGCGTGCACTGTGACCGAGTCCAGCAGGTTCATGGGCAGCGGCGTGAAGGAGCCCAGCGCCATGCAGTTGGTGCCCGGCAGGTTGATCCTCATGGACTGCGTGCCGTAAATGGTCTCGACCAGGACGCCCATTGGCACGCCGAAGCAGTCCGAGTTGGTGCTGTAGGCGTTGCACAGCAAGGCGATCTTGTAGTCGGACATGCCCAGAGATTTGTTGCGCAATGACTGCTGCAGGAACCTTGACGGACGCAAAGTGGCAGAAATTGGTGAGGGCAAGCTTGGAATTTACATTGCGTCGCAGTGAGACCTCGGTGGTGTTTGACTTCCACTGCACCGATTCCAGCCAGGCCAAAAATTCCCATTTCGCTTACTCGTGGTGCAGTTTGAGAGAGTGCGGGATCGGAATTTGCAGGTTGGAGTCGCCTTGAGCCTTGCGGTTGAGGTGGATCCAGATGCAGGTCATGGCGAAGGCGTGGGTGGACTGTGGCTTGTTAATGTCTGGAACAGGAATGCACTGCGAAACGCACAGGAGAACATTCCACGACGATAAGGCAATCAATGGATCATGTCCGTCGCAAAAAAGCAACACACCTCTTTTTCGGGATACAGCAGGTCAAAGAGCTTCATGACAGGAAGGAAGTCACCCAAGGCGTTCTTCTGGATGCTGCCCGATATGAACTGCAGCAGGACCCACATCAGGTGGTCCCTCCCTTTGATCAGACCCCTCCCTGCGAGCTGGAGGACACGGCAAACGCTTTGGATACCTCCCCCCGATGCACGAAAGCGGTGGCAAAAAGGAGCTTGAGTGCTCGCTCACCTTCTGGTGCAGCGAGAGCACCATGTGCGGGAAACTGGCGAACTGGAACAGGACGAAGAAGATGAGCTGCGACGAGAGGTGCTGCCACAGCAGCTGGCTGGTGCCGCCCACGTCGGCGTCAAAGTGCTCCTCGGTCTCCGAGCGCTCCATGGCGTACACCACCAGGTCCACCAGCTGCTCCTCCAACACGGGACAGCGTTGCTTTTGCTGCCGAGCGGGAGACAGAGAGAGCCATCAAAAAGGACCGAGACCGAGAGGAGAACGTAGGCCGCGTGAGCCCAGTGTGCGCAAAGAGAAAAAACAAAAAGAAAAGATAAAAGCCCGACGGGCTGCATTCACCAGCGATTAGGAGGAAGGAGGAGCAAGGAGGACATACCTGAGCAATGTTCAGAGTCTTACCGAGACGAGCGCAGGAGAGAAAAACAGAAAGAGGGAGGAAACAAAAGAAAAGAGGAAGACACACAGAGAAAGAGAAGAGTGGTGACTCACGAGCGAGGAGGTCGCTGGACCCCAATTAGAAAGAAAAAAAAAGCATGCGGGTGGGAGAAGGAAAAGGGGAGTGGGGGGGCTAACGGTTCATATTTAGACATTTGGTCATCTTCTGTTTTGACAGGTCAAGCAACCACTAGTGCAATAGGGGGGGGCAAAACAGGCTTGTTAGGCAAGTACGTATGCAGAGGGGAGAAAAGGCTTGCCGAAGGAAAGAAAAGACAAAGACAAGTGAAGATCAGTGTTTCCCCAGATGAAGGCTCACTTTTTGGATCTTTTTTTTTTTTTTTTGGGTGCGACCACCTAAAATTAGCATTATAGCAATTGCAACGGTGGCATCCTGACTGTCGGTTTTTACCCACATTATAGTAATAAATAAAAGTTGGAATTTTATGAAAGTACACAATACATGGGGGGGGTGTTCTTATTTGACAAAAAAATCTGTATTAAAATATATCTTATGACAGTAACCTCATAAATTCAAGGTTGGGGGGGACGTAATACAAGATTAAAGAGCAGCTGAAAGTCACAACAACAAAATAATCATTTTAGAGGGAAAGAAAAGGGTAATTTTACAAGACTAAAGTCAGAATATTAGAGTGAGAATTTTTTTATGTTAATTTGGAATTCCAAATCCATTCTTAAAATGTTACCACTCTTGTTTAGTAGTATGACTTTTTTTTTCTTTACATTCTGGCAATAATATCCTATAACAACATTCAAGGATAATTGTTTATTTGTGCATCTTCGCGGTAGTACATGAGAGTACATTTTTCATCTGTAAGAAACACTGGGGCGGCAAACAGAAAAAGCAAGGAAAGAAGACCAAAAAAGAAAAACAAACCCATCACAATAAAAGGCTACGTTGATGAAAAAAAAGGATCCTACTGCATTCGGGGTTCATTAAGCCGAAGTGGGGACACTGAGAGGACGACGAGGGTAACTGTCGACAACTCTACCTGCTTGCTGAGTCCCAACATGTTGCACACCATTTCTCTTGAGTAGGGCTGCTCCAGCACATAGCGCAGCAGACCTGTCTGCGGCTCAAACAGGTCCTGTGGATGCATATCAACGTCCATTCGTACAGTCCTGCGGCTGTGTGTGTGTGTGTGTGGTTGTACCTTATCGAAGGGCAGCATGCCTTTGAGTGGGAAGCGGAGCGTGGTGGGGTCCAGCTTCCAGGAGTTGCAAATGGCGCCACTGTTGTTCACCACCGGCAACAGGCTACAGCGACCTGTAGTGGGCCACAACATTAGGGACAGTGGCGCAGTCTAATCATACAAAGCCATTTTCTAATGCGCCTGGTCCTTGTTATCTCCCTCTTTCTATCGATTTAAAGTGATCATTTTCTTACCGCAGATGGAGTTGATTCTGGCAGTGGGTCGAAAACTGTCCACAAAGTCTGATATCAAGCTGCCGAGGAGCTACACGCCCAAGACGCGCATTTAGAAAGACACTTGGCAGAAATGAACACAACCCAAAAGGTTCTTCAGTTACCCAGTGCGACAGTTGCCCCTCTGGATATAGTTTTCGGATCTCTGTGATGGCAAAGTAGGCAGGCAGGAGGCAGGCGTTCCTGTCCAAGATGTACTCCACCACCTGGAATACAACATACATAATTTCCATTCATTATTATTTTTTATTTTTTAACCGAGGAAATGCATTCTTACTTGAAAGAAAACGATAGGTGGGGGGGACACACCTCTCTGGCTGTCAGCAGCTGCCGCACAATGGCCGAGCTGACAGTGATGGGAATGGTCTGGATTTTATCCAGCACGGCCTTCAGAAGGTCTCGAACGCCCTGAAATGCGAACGAGAACAATCATAACTAGAAGAAGAAGAAAAGAGAAGGGATGCTGAGCAATCGCACCTAATGCCCCATTGTGGGCTGGAACGAAAACCTCCGTAAAAGGCAGAAAGGCCGCCAAATATAAAAGCAAGGAAGGATAGTTGTATTTATTTATTTTATTTAAAACTCTTGGAAAGACTTGGAAATGGTATCATAACAATAATAGTAAATAGAGTGACACTATTTATCATGTTTCATACTGCAATGTTTATACACTATTTAAAAAAAAAACACATTTAAATCTTTTTTTTTTATTCCACCCAAAGATAAAAACAAGCATGCACATTCGAAACCTTGTAGTCCACCCCTCCGATGATCTTCCGGATGAGTCCAAAGGTCAGGGCCCACAGTTGAGTCCTTTCCCACTCCAAATTGTCCGAACTGATCAGAGCAGCGCAAACCATCCTGACACACAAATGCAAAGAGTTGAATGAACACCTGAAAGTGTCATTACAAAGGTGAGCATTACTTTTCAGAAAGCCCGAATTTTTTTTTTTTGTTTTGGCTGTTATTTTTACCACACAAATTTGTCTGTCTGTGTGTGTGCGCGTGCATACACCTAGGTGGCAAGAGATTAGTCTCGACAGCCATGGCCAGACAGTCGTAGAGGAAGGAGATTCTTTTGGGACTGTGCTGGCTGTGTGTGAATCGCACAATCCACTGCACACACTGCTCATGAGACGCCTGCAGGAAGACAAGAAGGTGATTGATTCTGTCAAGTCATATGTGTTCTGGATGTGTGTGTGTGCGTGCAAACCTGAGGCAGAGTTCCCCAGTATTGCCGGAAGGCTCCAAGACAACTGACCAACTTTGTCCTCTCATCCTCTGGACTGTCCATGCACATCCTGTAAACACAGCGTGTCACGAACGTTTTTTTTATTTTGAGGATACTCAAAAGTGGATACTCAGTGTACTCATACTATACGTTTGGGATGTGCAACTGGCGACTACACTCTGTATTTTGCTTTAAAATGGCATTTAAAATGGCATTTTTGTCATACAACTGGTTCGGAAATGCATGGTCCTATGTGGCAACTCAGTAGTACTGATGAAAAATTGTGTCCCCTTCTATCATTGTAGTCGCCCATCCTTGCGATGTGTGCGTGAAAGCGCGTCATTACCCAGCAAAGGCTTCCTCCACCATCTCCGTTTTCTGAGAAAAGGGACCCAAAAATGGCATTAAAGTCAAACACGGACAGCAGACAGAACCCATAAATATTACACAAAGCGTGTAATAATGTTCAGCTTTTGAGGCATTATACAATGTAACTTGTTTACTCATGTTTGGTGGCTAACAACAAATCGGAGTCACCTGCTCGTATGACGCAGTGCTGTAACAACAACAATAAAACACTGCTAAATCACAGAAAGGGAATTCAAAATAAAAGGGTGTAACTGTTAGTGGTGGTGCTATGCTAATGTAAACTATATGCATATTGGCTTTCAAGAAAGGTGATGCTGTTGAAATTGAACAGTTACGTGAGAAATTGTAACAGAGTTAAAACAGGTCGAACAACATGAGAATGAATGTGTGCCTGTGTGTGTGTGAGAGCATCACTGGTCCCTAAGCACAAACACACGTAAAGATGCCAAAACGAGGAATTATCACCACAACATCCTCAAAGATGCTCTGGAGCTGCGTTTCCATAGTTAGCGCCATGTGTGCAGCAGAAAGCGTCTCCTTTTGTTGCAAAAAGTCACATTGATGGGCAAGGTGTCGCTTCTCATAAGGATAGCTCGTATGCTAACAAAAAAACGCCGAAGAGCCAAGCGAGCGCAACAGTCGAAACGGTCCAGGGACAAACAAAGTACGCGTACGTAAAACGTTCCGGCCTCCTTTGAAGAAAGCTATTAATATTTGTACATTGTTTAAGTCCATAATAACACTTATTGTGTTTATTTGTCAGTACAAAGGAATGGTTATTTTAGTCTGTTTACAGTTTTCCGGGCTTTGTTGCCCACCAAACGTCATTTTGGGGTTTTTTTTCTTTTATGTTGAATCTATTTGGCCACCATATTTACCCAACGCAATAATTTTGATTTATTGAATAAATTTCTCTGATAAACTGGCAATAAACATACGGCTGTTTTTTTTATAACACAGTACTGTCGCAAGCAGACGTCTTTCTTTCGCGCATGCGCAGATAAGCACTCAGGTGAGCGCAAACCAGTGAGATCACATTCTTCAGGGGACGTTTTTTTTTTTTTTTAACGTCATCATCTGTACTTGTAATCATTCGCTTTTGTTGGGACTTTACTGCATGTTTTCCAATGTGGCCGAATTCGGCTGCAGGTGAAGCATCGACGGGTCCCTTGATGGAAACGAGCGCTCTTTTTCCCCACATGAAAGTCATGAGGGCTGTTTTATTTCTTTTCATCCTCGGGGGTGTGGACTTCTCTTCAGGTATCTGTGTGGGCTTAGTGTGTCTCGCCTTGATAACTTTAATGTAACCTTAAATGCGCTTAGTAACACGCTGATTTACAATAAATGATAACAGTTATTCAACTCAACACGCTGCTGTATTGAATTGAATTGAATTCGATTTCAGAGGAGGACAACTTTTAAGGTTTAGACTTGAGTGTCATGGTTACGGCGTATTGTTATTATGCAAATTGATGTTTGGAATGTAAATCAGGGTGAGTGATGGTGGTTTATTTTTCCGGTTGACTGTAAATTGATCTGGACTTCCCAAATAATAATAATAATAATAATAGATTTTATTTATAAGCGCCTTTCAAGACACCCAAGGACACTTTACAATAACAAAAAACACAAAACAATACGGGTTGAGCAGCGGCAGCCAACTACCCTCATTTGAGGATAATTTGAGTGAGGCAAAAAACTCCTGCACAAGCATATGACAGTTACATTTTGTATTACTTGTTTTTTTCTGAGGGCAATGGGAAGTAATTAGTAACATGAAGTAATAACATAATCGATTAATCCGAATTTTCAGGTAAGGCCGTTTTTTTCATTCTGATGATTGGAGGAAAAAAAATCTAGTTTAAAACACGTCCAGGCTTTTGCACTGGTTACAATGATGGCATGGCAGCGAAGCAGGGGCGTACAGAGTGTGGGACCAATGTGGCGGGGGCCCCAGACTTTAAAAGAAAGGGGGTGGGGGGCAGGCGGGTAAAATGGATTCAAATCTGATTTTTGCAAACAGTGCAATTTATTTGAAGGGTATATCGGCCAGCCCTATCTCAATTATTTTTTTAAACCCCAAAATAGTAAGGGAAATACTGAAAAAAAAACATGATTATGAGCTCTTAGTTTAATCCAATGCCCATTTAAACATTGTTTCCACCACCGCAGGCTCATCCGTTCCTCCGAGCCCTGTTAATGTCACGTTCACCTCGCTCAACCTGAAGAACGTACTTGAATGGCTCCCAGGAAATGAAACTCCGGATGGCACCCGCTACACCGTGCAGTTCGCCCTGTGAGCAGCGTTAAGCCTTTCCCTACTCTATAGTTATACCGACCAGTTTGCCTTCAGAGTTAGCCTCTCCTCCGCAGCTACGGCGACAGCGTGGCGGGAAGCAAGCGGGTGAACTGGAGGCCGGTGCCGTGGTGCAAGGAAACAGAGAGGACGTGGTGCGATCTGAGCCACGAGACGTGGGATGCGGAGCAGGGCTACTACGGGCGGGTGCGCGCCGTGGGCGCCGGCCTTTCAAAGTGGGTCGTGACGCAGATGCGCTTCGTTCCAAAGGCTGACAGTAAGTTGAGCGACATCAATAGAGATGTAAACACACAAAGGTTTCTGTTGTTGTTGTTATTACAGTATTTGGTCATTTTATTCATTTCTATTGTGCAACATGCTGGGTATCATGAATAACTTGTTTATTTGCTTAGGCAGTGTGCCAGGTATTATAAATAGCTGGCAGTACCACTGTTACTAAATTGCAAACTTTGGAAACATGCATGATTTTATATTTTAGTTTCGGAGTTTGGAAATTAGCCCGTGTCTTTGCCGCCAAGTCGTGAGTGTAAGCAGTGCACGCTTTGAGCTCCGAAATAAAACAGTTTTTTAACCCTGGAGAACCCATGGGGTCAAATTTGGCCCCTATAAATTCTGCTACTCAAATGCTACCATTAAATCCCAATGGGTCAGATTTGGCCCTAATCCTAAATTAGGATTAAAGCATTGAATATTTGAAAAAACATATATTTTGGTGTTCAGTGAACATATAGCAGTCATTTAATGTACAATTCATCATTTTCCAAAGAAGAAAAAGGTTGTTGGGTTCTCCAGGGTTAATTACAAACACACAAACAAATAGATAGATAGATAGATAGATAGATAGATAGATAGATAGATAGATAGATAGATAGATAGATAGATAGATAGATAGATAGATAAGTAAAGAGGTAAATAAGTAAGTAAGTAAGTTTCGGTCCTAAAAAATTGATTAAAGAAATACAGCAAATCTAATACAGTGGTTCTTAACCTTTTTAGAGGTACCGAACCCAACCAGCTAATATGCACATTCACCGAACCCTTCACGAGTGGCAAATAAATATATTTTTTCATACAAATTTATACAAAGATATTTTTTTTAAAACACATTTATTAAAAACAGAAAAACGTAAGTAAAATTTCAAGAGATAAGTATACGTTTTTTTTTTTTTTTACGACGTACTATCACGACAGTCACACGTTGACTACTAAGCAAACTAAATTTCCCGCAGCACTGATTGGACAAGCAATGTTATGTGATCATCTGCAGCCAGTGAAGGCCAAGCGGGCGTGTTATGACTAATTAACATGTTGAGTCGCTTGTGTCTTAACCTCCTACAGCAACCTTTGGGCAACCTCAGATCTCGGTGGAAGTGAAGGACAACAACGCCATCATCTACCTGTCGGGTCCAATCAGATATCAGCCAGACGATCACGCCCCGCCCATTTCCATGACATGGCTCTATCCGCAGATGACCTACAACCTGTCGGTTTACAACAGCCACCAAGGGAGAGTGGTAAGCTACAGCTGAAATGATTACAAGGTGCGTCAAAAAAGTTCAAGGGCCGGTGTCACAAAAAGATTTCTTTCAATTTCGGTGACTCTTCTCTGACGCTGCTCTGACATTTGGTCTCCGCGGAATCCTTGAAGACTCTAGACTTAGCATCGATTTCTTCCATCATTTCTCTGTTCGTTGCTTGACGACAAGACACGGAGGATATAAATACTGTATATAAAAGCATGTGGTGGGGGGGGGGGGGGGTTTGATCGCTGCAGAGAACTGCGATCGCAATTACAGTTCATACTTCAGGGTGAAAACATTGATCGGGACGACTCGTTTGGATTGGAAATATCTTTTATGACACAAGTCTTGGGATTTTTATTTTTCTGACACACCTTACACTGCTTTGAAAAGCCTATTTTATCAACAACAAGAACTCACATTGCAACTTGACAGCACCATTTTCCAGTCACCTCCAGCCCGTACAAATACGGACTGATGGATTTTGAGACGGAATACTGCTTCTCGGCTCAGGCCAGATTCCTCTCCTTGCGCTTCAACTGCCACCAGTCCGAGAGGCTCTGCATCACCACGGGAAAAGGTACAACCTCACTGTGTTTGTTTCTTGGGTCACCCAAATACTAAATTTGAAAACCATGTCTCGAATACTTTTTAACGACGTGATCTGCACATTATTTCCATAGATCCTGTCATCGGCCAAGTGCAGATGGCGGTTGTTGGCATTGTGTGTCCGTCGCTGTGCATCTGCATTGTTCTGGTGGTCGGCTACATTCTCTATCACTACCTGATGGGGAATGGACAGAAAAGGCCCCATACCCTGGTAATGCTAATAGCAAGGCTACCTGTAGTTGCTCTCAAAGGCGTACTTTGTTATCATAACTCAGCTACGCACTGTATTTTTACATACTTTTCTTATGACCACGACAGTATCTTTGAAGGTGATAATAACACCTTCAAAATTTTTATTGCTGTAAACGAAATTCATTCTCTTCGTTTGGTTTGGCGTCAGTGACCCCAAAAGCGAGGAATAACGTCTACTATTTTAGACGGGAGACACAGTATCAAAAGCGGTCGTTCTGTCAATGGTGACACTAGTGAACATACTTAACTCATTCACTCCCAAAGACGTTTTTAAACGTCTTTTCAGACTTGGTCCAGAATTGGCTGGTACTGAATGAGTTAAAGGAATCTCCTCTCAATGTTCTTATGGTTCCAATAATTAGAGTGGGCCTCCTGGAATTGTTTTGTACTTGTATAAAAGCAACATCGCTACCGACAACTTGTGTAAATTCTTCAGCCTTGGCCATTTGTTTATCCGCGACACTGTCTGAAAGTTATACAAGCCTTGCCACTGACCACTATAAAACACTTTTAAAAAGCCGTGGTGCTATATTCTCACCCTTCCGTCTTTTTGCCTTGAAGGACGTGGCTTCTTTACACCTTCAACCCAACGCAAGCTTACTCCCCGATCCCATCACCCCGTTGAAGAGCCAGTGTCCTTCGGACAATGACGACAAGGACAACAACGCATCAGACTGCGTAATTTACAGTGCTGCCCAGCATCCACAGCCGCCACCAGAGCCCGAAGAACCCTGCGCTGACTCTTTGAGCTACGGCGTGGTTGGGGTGGCCACGACGGATGCCGTTGGACAGTGTGACGCCCACCCTAAAGAGTTGCCCGTTAAGGACGCCACCTATCCCGCCTCTCAGTGCTCCTTACCGCAAGCAGGAAGCAGATGTCCCCTGAAAAATGCAACCCAAAGTCAGGCGGACTTTCCAACAATGTATTTGGCAAATACAGCTCCACATGGCCTAAGAATGCCCATGACGGAGGGGAAGGAACTGAATGGGAGCCCATATCGGAGGCGTGGAGAAGACGCTGAAAACTACAGTGTCCTCACGCCGAAAGGAGCGCTGCGAGACAAGGAGGGAGGACCGCTCTGCGTTGAATGGGACCGTGAAAAGAGGCAGCTGGTGCTGCCAGGGCTGGAGATGACAATGAGCCGGGAGGAGGGGGAAGGAGGCGGCAAGAAGGTAGCAATGGGCGATCTGGGGTTGGAAAAGGTGTTTGTCAGGCAAGCGTCACAGGAAGAGGCGGCACCGCCACAGGGGGCCACTACAGGCTGGGAAGTGGATGACATTGTCAGAAAATGGGATTTGGTCATCTCTATGAATGAGTAGCACTGCCCTCACACAAGGACGTATTGCATGTTCCTCTTTGAAGTGCTTGTTGCAGATGGATTTAAAAATGTTTTTTTTCATTACTGGAGCATTACAGCTGTAACAGAAGCCTTTTAGTTAGGAATGAAGAAGTCACCACATTGGCTTCCGGTAAGCAGATAATTAGATGAGTGGCACTAGGGTTGCAGCCACTGAATATTTTTATAAGAGAGTTTTCTACCGATTATCGCATCATGTGGATAATGTTTTTGATCGATGAAGCCGCAAGTCACTTCTTATTTTTGGCGGCATCTTCGCATTCTACTACATTAGCTGGAATTGTATGGCTGGATAAGGCGGGGCTTGGCCTGGTGCGTGACACGGGCGTTAGCGAATGAGCTCGTAGAGTAGGCTGCTTGAGATCTGCCTCATCAATTAGCCAGTCTGTGTATTGAAAAAACTCTACGTGGTGGTGAATGAATGTTTGTTCAATAAAGCGATTGGAAGTGGATGGGTGGCTGTGTCTGTGTTTGACCACTCGTTATGGCAGCGAATATTAAATTCGCTCGCAAAAATTATTCCTGTGAAGCTTTTTTTCCCCCTAATTTAAGGCATGTTACCTAATTTGAATAATTGCTGCAGCTCTTCGTGGTGTATAAAGTAGTTGTGGACACAAGATGGTGGCATAATTGAGTCTCAGAAGTTATATTTGACACCTCTGTTCTGGTTTTATGACATTCCCTCTTTATCAAGAGCTGCACCCAGTTTAATCAAACCTTGCTTGTTTTTGTTGCATCAGCCTGCTCATTCTCACTCAGATAAAGGACAGATAAAGGAGCACTTTATACTATGCAGTCAATTTGGTCTAAAGGTTTCCTAACAGAGCGTGCGGCGTGCCACCACAGCACGAATTATAACTTGCATAACTTTGCTGCTGTAAATGGGGAATTACTCCATTGTGAGACGAATAAAGGATTTCTTATTCTTATTCTTGTTACAGTCCCCAGATGACTTTTTTTTTCTTTTCCGCTGCATCAAATTCAATATGTGATTGCATGGAGGACAGGAAAAACTTGTATCTGCTGTCATGAATGATGGGCTCATTGTGTTCACAAAGATTATTTCCTTTTTCTTTCTTTTTTACAATCCAAAACCGTTAAGAACATCGTGAGAAGGAAGTCACTAAGGTATTTTGGCAGTAACCTCACTCCACCCAGAAGATTCAAAGTGTCGAAACCACGTAGCATTTATATTATGTAAGGTTGTCTCAAAACACATCAACTTCCCTACCCACAATCATGGACACATCCAGGACCTGGTGTGCTCTACTGGAATCACCATCAACATCCTCTCCAGCTCCAACCACCTAGCCATCATCTTGCATATCAACATTCCTACCCCTAAACCCAAACTCAAGCGCACCATCACTTTCCGCAACATCAAGTCTCTCTGACACCATCTACAACCAGCTGGCCACTCCCTAGTCCTACACCCTCAACCTGTCACTCCTCCACTAACCGATCAGTCATTCACCCAGTTCTCCTTTGATCACCCCCTATAACTGCTTCAGACAACAAAGTGTATGCAGAAACGTGGTGAAGATTGCACGACTGTCTGTGTCCTGTGTTGTGTTGTGTTATTTTTGTTATTTTGACTTCAAAATGGCGCCGCGTGAGTGGCTGCCTTTCCAGCAGCTCCTATATTTTGTTGTTCTACTTCTTCCTTTCATAACTTTGCTGCTGTGAATCGGGAATTTCTCCATTGCGAGACTAATAAAGGTTTTCCTTAATTATGACCGCCACAAACACTGATTCATGCCTTTATCGCCTCACGACTCGACGACTCCAACAGCATTCTCTCCTTGCATCCCGCTCTTCGCCTGTAGGTGGCGCACCATTTCTCGGCTACGCACGGGTCCGGTTTGGGTTGCCGCATCACTGGGCGGGGCGCCGCTGTCGTGTAACTTCCGGTAGGCTCGGGTTTCCCAGCGAGTCGGTATTTAAATACGAGCTCCGTAGGAGGGGAGAGAGAGTGACCGGCTGCCGCCCCATAACGCTCCGAAACACCAAAGCTCAACTCTTTGTCGCTCGTTGACTTTCATTTTTAATTCCAAACGACACAAATCCACTTTTATGAGCGTGTTTTGACTGCAAACGGTTGGTGGTGGAAGGAAGGACAACGGCGGTTGACAGCGTCGCGGCAGCTCAGTGCATCATTGATGGGATTCCTGTGCTCGCCCACGGCCCCGTAGCGGCATTGGGACGCTAATATTTTTTGGGACATTACAATATATTGTATTAAATCGAATATACAAAGGTGTGTTTTTGTCCCATTCGGAATATCACGGGCTTGGAGGAAGCTGGAAGAACCCGGATGAAGAGAATGCAATTAGAGTGTCGTCTGTAATTGGCACAACACAAAACCATCTTGACAGCTTGGGTATTGACTTTTTCCTCTCTTCTAATAGCGTATTATCTGCTTAGAACCACACCCAACATTTATTTAGAACATATATTCCCTTACTTTTAATTCTATACCACGTATTATTTAAATGTGATTTTTTTTTTTTTTTGCAAAGTAAAACAGAAGACATTTGTTAGTATATTGTGCTTAGTAGCCCCAGTTGGACACCCTTGTGCTTAATTTATTTTTGAAATTTTCATGATGGCTCATATTTGAAGAGGCCATCCACTCTTTGTGCGCCCTTAAAGATCTAGGACTCACCAACCAGCAGACCACAAGAACCAATCAGCTGAAGAAGCGGCAGCAGCAAAAAGAAGCGCAGCCGTCATGTTCAGCTGGCTGGGAGGCGATGACCGCAGGAAGAAGGAGCCCGAGGTCTTCCAGACGGTCAGTGATGGTCTGAAGAAGCTTTACAAGACCAAGCTGTTGCCGCTGGAAGAGAGCTACAAGTTCCACGAGTTCCACTCGCCGGCGCTGGAGGATGCCGACTTTGACAACAAGCCAATGGTCCTTCTGGTGGGCCAGTACTCCACAGGCAAGACCAGCTTCATACGGTGAGAACACAAAACAGACACAATTTGGATCAAATGGAGATATTAAAAGTTCATTCGATGAAGACACGCCCAACTGACTGTTTTCCCTCTGCTGCAGCCATTGAACATGCCACATAAATAGAGAATAGTAAATAGAGCCGGAGATAACATTTTGGTTGTCTCATGAAGTTGCATGTTTTTAATTATATTAATGTAAACTAGGACCTGGTTAGTGGTTTGAATTTCAGCGCAGGCCTGCCTTTGTGGAGTTAAGTTCTCTGTGTTTCTGCAGAGATTCCCTCTGGGTACTCCAACTTCCTGCTACATTGCATGTTAGTTTCACTGAAGATTAAATTGTTCAAAGAGTGTTTGAGGAACATTCTGTTGTTTGACGACAAGTTAACCAATGCCTAATAAAAACAAATATTAACTAACAAGAGCCACATTTGATCCCCCCCCCCCCCAGTCCTATTTTACTTTATATCTTTTTTTTGTGACATTTGTTGTCAGTGTGGCCTGAATTTTCCATCAAGTTAAAATACATGCCAAAACTTTGGTTGAGCCCAAAATTACGACTCCACTTTTGGTGGCTTTCTCTTTTAAGAATTACTATCTTGGAATGTGTTGTTTATTTCACGGAGTGCAAAGTGGGAAGACGACTGCTCCATGGATGCGATGGGAGCCGGATGTCTGAGCTCATGCCGAGTTGATGGTCCCCGAGGCTCAAGGAAGCCTCGGGAAACATATCGGTGTGGCGTCATGTTTAGATTAGCCAAGACTCTCCGTTGTTTGAACCGTTGGCCATTTTTAAATGTCATTGAATTAGTCCTTTCAAGCCAGCGAGGATGGTCTTTAGCAACTTCCTGCATCTCCTCCTTCCTCTCTTTTGTCTCTTCATCATTCGTTTACTGATGACAACTTTGCAGCACATCCCCCCCCCTCACCCTCCACCCACATTTTAACACAACAACGAGGAATGTCCAAAAGGCTTGGTAACCTTTGGTCACGCCCGCCTGCATTCACACTTCATGAATGATTCATTTCAATATTTACACCAAATGTGTTTGTTACAGTTACAGATTAAAATGTTTATTTTAAACATATAAATATAAGGCAAACCCCAAAAGGATGATACGTACGTTGCATGACGTGCTATCAAACACTGGTACACAGTCGTACGCGTGTATTGCACAACCTGTCGGCGGAGATGGCTCCACCAGGCGCTGCTTGCTCCTCAGGCAAGGTGTGTGTGTGTGTGTGTGTGTGTGTTTATATATCTGTGTGTTCATTGTAAAGATGTTTTTAAAAAAAGTGGGGGTGGGAGTCATCCTTACATCTGTCAACGCTTAAAACACTGACAAGAAAATTAATAGTCGCACCGTAAATCGGCCTGCGTTTACAAGACACGACATAGTAAGATCGTTTGCACTGCTTGTAACATGTAAGATGGGGGATTCAAAACCGGAGCACTCGTTGGGTCAGGAGTCACTTTTGGTAACTTTAAAAAAAAAAACGCGATACTCACTATAAATAATAGAAAATGCCATTACTGATGAAAAAAAAAATCAGTTTAAGTGATAAGCGTCTTGCAATGTTGGACCAATACAGGGGCTGAAAGAGTCATTTGTGTTGCCAACAAATGGCTCGAGAGTCATTTCAAATCTTGACAATTGATTCAGATTTCTGCTCGAGACGTTTTGTACATGAGAAAGTTGGCTAAATTCCAGAGATGGCCATTCCGTCCGTCCCTGGGATGGAACAGTCCATCCATCAGTCATTTTTGGGACAGAGGACGGAGGATGAGAATTTTTTTTCCCCCCAAAAGGACCGAAGTGAGTTGTCAGGTACCACCAAGGAAGACGATTTCCTTAAAGATCACCTTGTTGTCGCCCTAAAGAGCATTAGCTCACGTTGGGAGGATCGGCAGGGAATTAAGCCGATGTAGCCACGAAAGCCGTGTCGAGCCATCTGCCCCAGGTTGATTGGGAAAAAAAGTATGAGAAATATGGTCGGTTGACCTATATAACGTCACGTCCGTATTTTAAATTAAAAAGGGAATTCTTATCAGTTGTTACTTGTCAGAAAATACGATAACTAAGTGCCTTTTGTAGGGTCAGTTTTCATTGCACTGCTTTTAGGTTGGGCCCTTGTAAGCGCCAAAAACTTCCTGGTCGTGCGGAATGCAGCAAAAAAAACAATTGCAGATGACCATTTCTGCCTAGCAACAAGTTGCAAAGGTTTCACGTGACTTGGAAAACTAGTCCAGGCATCATCTGTCTCCCACCAAAAACCAAACACCGTTGATGTGAATACAGCAAGCTTGACTTACCACACCATTGACCACAGGTGTCAAACTCAAGGCCCGGGGGGCAATTTCGGCCCGCCAGATCATTTTATTTGGCCCGCGAAAGCGAATCATGTGTGGCAACTTGCTAAAATCTGTACCGAAATGTCAAATTGTCATGTGTAATAAATAGCGTTGAGATTTTGCGATAATTTTGTTACCCAGTTTACACTCATTTGAACAATCTGAGGGAAGACGTACTGTAACTCCAAATTGGCTTGCGACTACAATGAGTTTGACATCCCTGCTGCCTTGACTATCATTATAGCCGAAATTCTCTCCTTTCGCTTCAGTATAGCTTATAGAAGTATGACACTTGCAATGTTTCGCCGAGTTGACTACGTGCATACCATCACATATATTTTTTTAACCTTTTGTTTTCATATATTTTGCCTGGAGATCGAAGTTGGAGAACTTTCACCAGAGTCCCACAGAGTGCTTTTTAACTCTGCTCTCATCTTATCAAAAGCATCTCATCACGGAACGCCTCACTTGCCCCCACAGTTACCTGTTGGAGCAGGATTTTCCCGGGATGCGCATCGGCCCCGAGCCCACCACGGATTCCTTCATCGCGGTGATGCACGGCGACACGGAGGGCGTGATCCCCGGCAATGCCCTTGTGGTGGACCCCAAGAAGCCCTTCAGGAAGCTGAACGCTTTCGGGAACGCCTTCCTCAACAGGTTTGCGCTTCGCCATGTTGTGACGCTCTCGCACCAAGTATGCGAGGTAGCAAGCGAGCCAAAGTGAGAATCCGCAGTGGGGCGCTACATTCCTTTGTGATTGAATTTCCTTGCCCTCACCAATCGGGCTTTTGCTCTACCCGCCGGCGGTCATGTGTGTTGCCTATGTATGTAGGTCATGCCACAGTGACACTAAACTGCAAAATTCTCATCACGTCCAGGCTAAGATGAAATAAAAACTGCAAGTAGAGATGAACAGCCCCCGCCCCCAAGCCCTTTTTTTTTTAAATTACATTTTGTTTGCATCTTTCCTAAGTAGACCAAGAAAACTGTATTTTGGAACCTATGCCTAAAGTCAGCCATTTTGGTCTGTAGCCATTTTAGGGTTGTTTTGGAAACATTTGTTTAATCATGCCTTTCGTCATGCAACCTAAAATTTGGTAGGCATGTCTGTCATAACTAGACCTGCAAAAAGGTTTGTTCAGTCACGCTAGAAAAGAAACTAAGTCTGCCACTTTTGATTTGGGGGGAAAAAACCTCCCCCCCCAAAAAGTCCCCCAAAACCCAAAGACATACATTGCTAAAGATACTTGCTACCAAAGTTGATTTACGAGACAAGTTGGGCGGCACTAAATTGCTAAATGTTAGAGTTTTGGTCATTCCACAAAACTCTTCATAACTTGTTGCTGATGAAGATCCTGCCCTGAAGAAATTCATCAGCGCTCCTTCCTGGCACTGGCCAGGCACTAAGTTGCCTCATGACGCTTCATTTTGAGTCTTTAATGAAACACACTAAACATTGCCGACATTTTGACTGAGTGAGCGGGTTCGGCTGTGAGAGTTTAGTGGAATAAAAAGACAAGCAAGCAGTGATTTAAATGGTTACGGTAGAAAGTTCAGCGTTTTTGTGTGCAGAGAACAGATGTCAGTTTTCTTTGAAGCATGTTTTGTATTTACTTGGGCTCGCCTTACCGGACAAAAAGTGCATCCCCCCCTTTTTCAATTTGTTTCAGAATAATCACAAGAAAAAGACTTGCGTTGTATTATGCATTTGATGCATGCAGGTCATGCATTTACTGTAATTTCTACAGCTGGCCGCCGAGTTTGTTTTGACACGTTTACACAGTCTTGATCATCTGTGTGTGTGTGTGTGTGTGTGTGTGTGTGTAGGTTTGTGTGCGCCCAGCTGACTAACCCAGTGTTGGAGAGCATCAGCGTGATTGACACCCCAGGGATCCTGTCAGGAGAGAAACAAAGAATCAGTCGAGGTAAAACAACACTATCGTGACACAAAGGCTGTTTTTGCCTGCGTGTGTGTGCTTCTGTGTGTGTATCGTGCGCGTTCATTCACCAGACCCCCGTTCGTCTACCCAACACCCGACCAGTCCTATTGAATCCTACAATGTCAGCATTTCGGAGCGGGGGGGCAGGGGGTGAGATTATGTCCCTTTGGTTTCAAAGAAGAGTTGATAGCGTCCAAAATGAGCTTTGATCGGTCGCGTGCTTGCATTCCGGCATGCAGTGCGAAGCTAAAGACGATTAACTCATGAGACATACTGTACATGTATGAGACCTGGTTTGTGTCTGGATGTCTTCTTTTGTTCCAATTGCTTTGGTGTAAAAAAAAAAAAAAAAAAAAGGAAAAAAAAGTTTGAATGAACGAGCAAACATTACACATACCACATTGCAGAGACATAAAGGCAAAGGGCAAGTCCGAGAAACCTTTTCGGTCTGCTGTGGTGTCACAAAGCGGTTGCATCCCCAACACTACACGGTTGGCATCGCCATACCAACGGCCGACGGACAAAAGAAGCTGGATAACCCAAAACGGCACAATGTCCATGTTTGATTTTACACTCCTGTCTCTCTTGTCTGACTATTTCTTTGGTCTCTACGCACCCCTGTTGGTGTGTGTGTGTGAACACTCCTTATGTGTGTCCAGAAGAGGAGCTATCAGGCTATAGCTGCCTCCGTAGATGTCCTTATGGAGGTATTGTCTGTTAGATGTCGATGTGCTACTAAACGAGCAGTTAGCAGTGTGCTACTTTAAGGCTTGGAGGAATTTGTGGACTCCTTTCTTGCCCTTTTTTTTCTGAATCTTGTAACATGGGTTGCAAAAAATACACGCACAATTTTTTTTTAAACTACAATTGCAATACCATTTACAGATTTGCTCCACCAAATTCGCATTGTTAAGCAAACCATCAAGGCGTCGCTTGTTGGTTCTGCGCAAGAATCGCTTGTTGGTTCTGCGCAAGAAGCCGCATCTTAACACAATTTTTTTTTTAAAAAGCGTTACTGCTACTACGACTACTGCGCAGCTGACACTTGGTTGCAGTCAACACTTTAATGAGAGTGACTTTGCATGGTTTGCCAATTTTTGCACGTCACCATGTCGCAAAATGATCTCATTGCTTCCATGGTGACAAAACCGTCATGGTTCATAACCGACGTGGGTTTTTTTTTTAATTATTCTTCTTATTTTTACAGGCTACGACTTTGCAGCCGTCCTGGAGTGGTTTGCCGAGCGCGTGGACCGGATCATCCTGCTCTTCGACGCTCACAAACTGGACATCTCCGACGAGTTTTCCGACGTGATCAAGGCGCTGAAGAACCACGAGGACAAGATAAGGTACTTCGAGAACGGGGGACCTTGGCTCTTGCGAATCATGAAATCACAATTGCTGTTTTGCTTGGTTTTATCATCAGGGTGGTGTTGAACAAGGCCGACCAGATCGAGACTCAGCAGTTGATGCGAGTGTATGGCGCGCTCATGTGGTCGCTGGGAAAAATAGTCAACACACCTGAGGTAAACATCTTTTTTTTTTTTTAACTTTTTTAAGTTGTACCAGAGAAGCAAAGCGATCTGTGCGTCCCTCTTTTGTCTCCGGCAGGTGATTCGCGTGTACATCGGCTCTTTTTGGTCGCACCCGCTGCTGATTCCTGACAACAGGAAGCTGTTCGAGGCCGAGGAACAGGATTTGTTCAAGGACATCCAGTCGTTGCCGCGCAATGCCGCGCTGCGGAAGCTCAACGATCTGATCAAGCGGGCGAGGTTAGCGAAGGTAACGCTCTCTCTTCCGAGACTCGTGTCAGGATGGTATGAAAGGACCTCTCTCCCATATGTACATTTTGCGTGTTTTTGGGAGAAACGTGTTTCCTGCCGTCATCCGGCTGTTTAAAACAATTGGGATCACACGTGAATGATTTCCTCTTTTCTTGCCTGAAGACAGATACTCAACCACTTGTCGGAAACACTCCAATGCATTTTTCCTGTTTGACAGCTGATGTGTGTTATGCTTTGAGGTCATGAGACAGACATGGGGGGGGGGGGGGGGGGGCGACTTATGTTGCTATGGATGCCGAATTTCCTTGATTGACTTCTTAATCTGAGGGCTAATTTGGCTAGCCCAATTCCTAAACGGGGCTAATAGTTTGAGATTTTCATTTCGTTTTTAATTCATTTTTTGTTCATTCAGTTGGATTGAAATAGCTTTTAGAGGATGCTAGTTATCTTGTGTAGTTATGAGTTTCAGTATTATTATTTTTACTTTGAAAAAATATCGTTGCTCTCCTGTGAACATTAGATGCCCATTTTCAATTTTTATTTTTATTTTTTAACATTAATGGCATGTCAGCATTTCGGACATCCTATTAACTTTATTTTTTTTAATGACAAGAATGGACAAATGTTTTTTTCACATGACAGCGATGATATGGTTTATCAGGTGGATGATTGTCAAAAATAAAAAGGTCACTAAGTAAACCGCAATTGTCAAACGGCTGTTTGGCCTTCCTTCCTTTTGCACGGACGTATAGCAATACGGAAATACTTTTAAAATGAACTCCAAAGTTCATATTAATTGACAAAGATGGAAACAAAGAACATGTTTTCTGTGTTTATAATTCCGTTTTCGATTGGATCTTGGATTACCGTGTGCAGCTGTGCTTGATGTTGTCACTTTCCTCCTTGTCCTGATGCATCTTTGAATCCCGTCACGCAGGTCCATGCATACATCATCAGCTCTCTGAAGAAGGAGATGCCGGCAGTGTTTGGCAGAGAGCACAAGAAGAAGGAGCTTATCACCAGCCTGGGAGACATTTACAAGCGCATCGAGAGGGAACATCAGATATCACCTGGAGATTTTCCAAATCTCAAGAGGATGCAGGTAAGGATGAGGAAGAGGATCTGTTCACCAATAGTTCACAATGATGTGCTTTTTTTTTTCTTTAACTACCTTTAGTGTTGGGAAGTAGCGAAGTCAAAATACTCTATGAGCTTCAGTTGATTTTTCAGGTATATGCTCTTTAACAGAGTATTTTTTTTCTGAGGGTTTTACTTTTACTTCCAACTTTTTAAAACGGATATTTGTAGTACCTTCAACTCCTTACTTTGTCAAAATAGGCTAAGCACTTTTTTCCCCCCAAGAATGTGAGAAGGACAGAAAAGAAGGGGAAGTGAGGATCTGGGCTCTGCGCTGGTATGGCTGCTTTAGAGCGCCTCGTTGTTGGCCATGAGTGCACGCACAGCAAGGGGAGGAAAATGAATGAGTAGAATTTTTTTTTAAGTCCAATTTGAGAGATAGCATGTGCACCCAGGCATTTTCATTATTTTGAAGACATATTTTATGTGCTTGGTGATTTTAATAAATCAAATTAAATTTGGTCTTGTCTGCGGTGTGTCAAATTTAGAAAACCTTTCACTTTACAGGGACTTTAAGGACAGAGTTTTAGTACTTTTGCCATCTGTGCCTCCTTTCCAGGACCAACTCCAAGCTCAGGACCTCACCAAGTTCCAGCCCCTCAAGTCCAAGCTCCTGGAGGCTGTGGATGATATGCTTGCCCACGACATTGCCGGCCTGATGGTGCTAGTACGCCAGGAGGAGACACAGCGACCCAACCCCGTGGTCAAGGGCGGCGCCTTCGACGGCACGCTCAACGGCCCCTTCGGCCACGGCTACGGAGAGGGTGCCGGCGAGGGTATCGATGAGGCCGAGTGGGTGGTGGCGCGCGATAAGCCAGCCTACGACGAGATCTTCTACACGTTGTCGCCAGTCAACGGCAAGGTGACGGGCGCCAATGCCAAACGAGAGATGGTTAAGTCCAAGCTGCCCAACACGGTGCTCGGGAAGATCTGGAAGCTGGCCGACATTGACAAGGACGGCATGCTGGACGACGAGGAGTTCGCACTGGCCAACCACCTCATTAAAGTGAAGCTGGAGGGACACGAGCTGCCCACCGAGCTGCCGGCGCATCTGCTGCCTCCTTCCAAGAGGAAAATACCAGAGTCAATGTAAATGTCACAAATGATTTAAAAAACAGAAAAGGTAAACACTTTTCCACTAGGAATGGACTTCATAATCCAGTCATTGATTGAATCGATTAATCATATCTTGGAGCAATGGAGGCAAATTAGATGTCAACTGGAGCAAGTTGATATTAAGGAACAACTCTTCGGATCAATGCATGATACAGTGAACCTCAGTTTATCGTAGAAGATCCATTCCAGACCCACCTGCGATAGTTAAAATCTGCGCTATGGACTATATAAAAAATAAACAGTTGATAAATAGTTTCCACCCCATCCAGACACAATTAAACTTGTGAAACAATATTTAAATTAGGGCCCGACCAATTAATTCATCGGACAGCCAATTTAATTGGCCAAAATTAGCTCTTTTATAAGCCCACCCCCCAAAAATTGGCCAACTTTTACATTTTCCTCTTTGTTGTAGAGGCACAAATACTGATGGGCAACAAAGTGTTGTAAAACAGTCAAATGTTCTGCCTGTAATTCATATCTTTGTTGTAAAGTGAACCAAAAAAAAAAAAAAGAAGTTATTTGATTCATTATATCGATTTTAATGGGAACAACGGTGTAAAACTTATGCAAATGGCGCAAATTATCAACCTAACGTTCAGTGTATCTTAAAAGAGAAAAGACCAATAACAAAGACATTTTAGTGAAATTGAATTGAAAAAAAATACAGTGTATATACAATTTTTTAAAAAAACAATCACATACTGATGTAGCTGAACCAAGGATTAAGAATGTAAAGTCCCTGTAAAGTGAAAACCGAGTAGAGTTTTGTTAACAACCTGACAAATTTCAATCATAAAAAAAAATAAATAATCAAGTACAGAAAACAAAGCTTCAAAATTGTGAACAATCAAGCTACTGTCAAATCTCTGAATTCACTTTACAGGATCTTAAGAAACACTGGGACACAATGGGAGTCACTCAACAATGTGAATAATGACAGAAATGTTGATGCACAGGAATTCTTTTGGGGGGGTGAAGGATTGGCTAAAAATAATAGAAATAACATAGTTTCGCCTGGTAACAACTGTTTTTGAAGTGTTCTGCCTCATTTTTGGGAAATGAGTCCAAAGGGTTGACAAAAAACAAAAAAGTAGACTAGATCAAATCCCCACCACCCCCCCAAAAAAACCCTTAGTGTTCAAAACGAGGATCGCAGGGATATGATGGTGTCCCAATGTTCCGATGTTTATACTGTGACTTAATATGTGTACTTCTATTGTGTTTGTTATATTATTGTATGAGACCATTATGTATTTGGCTAACTCTCTTCTAACTCCTCAGCGGCAACACACTTTTTTTTGTTTGTTTTATGAAGATCATTAACATGAATTGACACTTTGGTATAGCTGTACACATTACCACTGACGTTACCTGACTGTCGCGCAATATGCCAGTATTATTATTCTTCACTCCACTTGATTTGACTCCGAAAATACTCAAATTTTTCTTGCGACACATTAACAGTCTGTGCGTGTCCGTCCGTCTCTTATCATGTGAATGTGGTGTCCTTCAAGAAAACTGCTTGCATTCCAAAGCGCACGCGTTTATGCTGGATGTCTCGCTTCCGATCAGCACAATAAACTTCATGAAAAAGACCCATGTCTGAAATTGTCATGTTTTTACACATTTGTCTGTTTAAAAAAAAAAAAAATCCAACTGCTTAAGTAATTTATACTCCCTTTGCGTAAATTAACCAGGAACAATTTATACAGACATACAATATATATGAAATGTAAAATATACAGTATAAAACAATTGCAAATAGAAAAATAGTGGAAAATGTTTCAGTGTGTAAAATGTGCCATTACATTTCTAAATGTTACGGCATTTTATTAATAAAAAAAAAAAAGAAAACACAAAATATCAATATCGATTTTAAGAATTGCTCACTAATTTACTTCTTCATGAAATCTTATCAGAATTTTGAAAAATTCCAAACAGACATTGTTTTTTGTACTCCTCCCTCAAAACATGCAACACTGTCCTCTTGCAGGGAAAGTTCTCCTCTAACATGCACTTCCAATCTCACCTTGACTCTGACACCCCCCCCCCCACACACACACTGTAACTCAATGGGGTGTGTGGTGTGGTTATTTTGAGGACGCATGTATTTCCCGGAAAAAGGAGACAGTGAGACAGAGTCGCCCAAAATGATATCTTATCTGTCCCATGAGGAAAAAATATATATATACTGTACAATATAACAAGTAACTGCTTTGTAAGTGGTGTAAAATGACAGTGACGCACAGCCATGTGATGAATGTGTGTGTTTGCGTGTACGAGGAAGCTATACATCACTGTTAAACATGTCAACAACCCCCCCCCCTCCCATGAGAAATCATGGAAACTGAAATAAATTGTTCCAGGGTCAAAATAGCCATTCCAAGCAAAAACGTCTGACTTCCTGTGTCCCAGGCGACATTTCTACTAAACTTCATGATGTTAAGTGAAACAGGGTTGGACAAGGGTGTGGAGTCACAAGTCACAAGAAGGGAGCGGCGACACAAAGATGTTAATTAATGGCCGCCGTCATGGAAAATTTGACAAAGGTACTTCTTGAAGGGTTAATTGTTAACTGTTCATATTGCGACGGTCATTTCAAGAGTCAGACTACAACATGAAATAGACCACCAGGGAAAGAAAAAAAAAAGATAATGCTCACTTTTATTGCTTCACAGTTGAGTGAGAACTTCGTCCCATGAGGCTCTGCTGCCACCTAGAGGCTGCTCACATACTCCTCATGATTCATATTTTTAATCATGAAAACAAATTGACTCAGTATTTTTATAAGACGATGGAGAACCACGAGGGCTTTATTTTCTCTCTTCTAATGTAATTGAATTTGAAATAGTGTCCATTTCTTAGTATATACAAGAAAATGTACAACCCAGCACGGCTCTAAATGATAAAAGAATTCATTATTGAATCGCCGATTCACTCTCATTTGAACAATTATCCATAATTACCGGTATGTTTGCTGCATGACCAGCAGATTGCGCTCTTTCTTTCATTCCAGAATCTCTGTAGTTTCCAAACCCGATTCTTTTGGTTTACTCACCCACAAATATAGATTATAGCATATCCTTCACATTTTTATAAAATTAATATATTTTCATCGTACAACACTGAAATAAATGGCCCAACGTTACACTCTATGCCCTGTCCTTATACAATGTTTATTCCAGTGTAAATTTACCGATTTCGGTAAAATACAACCATTATCTGAACTGCTAGCAACAAAAAGGAGTACACTTCGAAGTGAAAATGTCCACATTATGACACAGAAAAAAAGGTTTTAAAAACATGACATTAACATGGTCTTTTCAAAATAAAATGGTCGACATGCTGTGTCTTTTCAGGTATTGGTTTTAGAGACTTTTTTGTGGGTCTACTCATGATAGACACATCAACTAAATTTCATGTTTATAGCTAAAACTGGCTTTTGGGGCTGAATTTGTGACGTAAAAAACCCAAACACTAAAATGGTTATTTGGAACCAAAAAGGCAGACTTCCTGTATCTTTTCAGCCACTGGGTCTTGACACTTTTTTGTGGCTCGACTCATGATAGACATACAGTATCAACCAAATATCATGTGGCCATGTAAAACTGGCTTTTTGGGACTGAATTATAACGTAGAAAAAATGGCAAAATTACACTAAAATGGCTGTCTGTCATTGGCCCTAATCCACTTCCGTAGTACGTTTTCAGACATAGGTTCTTAAGACTTTGTGATTGGTCTACTCACGGTTATTTTACTTAGTGAAAATGGCTTTGGAGGTTAAGCGTTTTAATGAACATTTTGAATGGTTCCTTGCAGCCATACACAAACACACAGACACACTAATTATGAGTCCTTACCTTAACGTTAGCAGCAAATCCTCATGCTAATGCTGCTAATTTAAAAAAAAAAAAAAAAGTTTCCGGAATCGCTGAACTAAAAAGTCAACTTTAAACTCGCCTCATTGACCTTCCTTGTCCCGCTCATGTTGCCATGGCAATCGGCACCAGCTTATCATGAGTTCAGGATGCCTCCTTGAGACGTAACCCGCCTCTGCGTTGCTTTGATTCGCATGACAAAATCACACTGAATTCCTTGTTTTGGTTTGGGTTTTTTTTAGAGGACTTAAGAGGAAATTAAAATTGGAGACAGAGCCAAAAAGCAGGAGGTCAATATCAGGCCCGAGTAATTACACACAGCTTCTCGGGTTGCTAGGAGATGACGGCTAAGGCGGGAGACAGCGGCAGAGGCGAGACGACCATTTACAATCATGGAATAGTTAGCGAGGAATATAAACTGCGCTCTTTGTTTGTTACGATCCGTTTCAAATGATAAACCAAAATGAACAGTGGAACACGCCTTGGGATATGAGTAGCGGTCAAGAATTTTGAAAAAGAATCTCACTTGTTTCTCAAACTGTTTTGCACAATAGCAACGTTTATCACAGATCATCACTTTTTTTTTGCAGCATTAGAGAGAATGCTTGTCTCAGGATTGATACTAAAATGTATTTTGGGGGTATTATTTAAAATATATATATAAAAATAAACGTGACTTTTAGTATTCAGGCATTTTTCATGCACAGACAATGAAGAAAAATCATTCGTAATCCACAATGGCATGAAAGTGATGGCTTGGACTCTCAGCATTCTTAAATGAGGATGAGCGCTTTGACGAGTGCGCTGTGCCTTTAAATGGTGTCAAGTCGCCAAGGAGTAGGGAGCGGGAGTCGAAAAGTGGGGGTGGGGGGGGATTTATAGTGAGCGCTTTCTCTCAGTCTGTGAATGCTTAGAGCACATTTGACCAAAAGAAAGAAACACCCCGGAAACTACAGTCGTCCTTCCAGGAATTTCTATTATTATCATTATTACTATTATTAATATTTTTTTAATGAGCATCTGAGCCCAATGAGCAACACCACCGATGAGAGACTTTTTCGGACTGTAGTATTTTCGGATCGTGTCGGCTTCTAATTGTTCAAGTGCTCTCGAAGCAAATACGATGGCACAGAAGGATGGGAGTATGGTGGGGGACAGTTTGGGGGTCAAAGCTGTCCCGATGGGCCCCACGCCAGGGGGGGGCGGGGGCGGCGTGGTGGTGGAGGTCCGCGAGAAGAAAGGACCCCTGAGGGCCGCCATACCCACGATGCCTTTCCCTCTGGCGGTCATATGCCTCTTCCTCAACACCTTCATACCTGGACTAGGTGAGTTTTACATACATTTTGTCTGTACATTGTTTGTATCCTATATTTTAAAACCATGTCAAGTGAATTTAGAGATTCGTGTGACCGAGAGAGAGAGAGACAGAGAGAGAGAGAGAGAGAGATGTATAGATATAGAACCCGCCAGCTAAGAAGAATGAGCTTGCGAGCTAGCTGGTAAGAAAGATGCCAGGCGCGGTAGTATTTGATTGATAATTGAGTGGGGCGCGGTTCCCGTAACGCAATTGGGACGTGACAAAAACGGCAGATGATTTATTTCGTCTTTGTGACCGGGTACTCTCCTTGATATCCGTTTTATAAAAGAGACCTGGGGAGATGAAGATAACCGTAGCTTGGTTTTGCTGAGTCAAAAGTGAATTAAGGATATGTGCGACGTCATTTCACCGAGGACAAACAACATGGCTTTTTCCATTCATTCATGCGTTTCTCATGACAAATATCTACAATTCACTTGGAGATAGCCACGAGTCAATGACAGATGTCCATTATTGGTGGATATGTAAGTGACGTCTAATGGAAGAGTCAAGTCAAGTTTATTTGCATCAACTTCAATTACGGCTGACTGTCATGAAATCACAGCCTAAAAGTGAAAAACCAAAGCAAACCAAAATATGTTCAACTTTTTTTCCCCTTTGCTTGAGCAACCGCTTGAAAATGTCACCAACAGACGTCTGGCTCCAAATTCAATGAAAGGCGTCCGCCAACGCTTCGATCGAACCCCCGCCCACAGACACTTCCCTTCCTTCTGGCAACCGTGTTGACTTGATATGTCATCTCGACTAAATTGTCCCGAGCACCTGCGCACTGTGCAATGCATGTGGGTTTGCCTGAATGCCTTGACATTTCACTGAATGGCCGCGACTAGTTGTTATGACAACGCAGTTTGAAAATGAACACAACTCAGTGCCGAATGTTTGCGCGCACGTGAGTGAGCGAACGGAGTATGTTTTGCTCCATACAACCTGGAGGCCAAAATAAAATAATCAGATTTTATTGTGTGTAATTCCATTTGGAGCCCTGCATCATCTCCTGTCCTTTTGAGTGTGTGCGTGTATGCGTTGTGTTGTCTCAGAATACACAAAAGGAGCCACCGTTATTAAAATAACAAAACGTAATACACGGGACATTTGTGCATCATACCGAATTGTGCCCAATACATGGTGCCTTGGAAATGTCATTACTGTCTTCCATCCGATAAAAAAAATACACAATAAATGTTTAGAATGTGCGTTAAAAAAAATGTATATACAGTATATATTTTTTTTTTCAATGGCCATTGTGCTGCTCCTTCTAATTTGGGCACCTTGGCCAACCTGGGGGTGCAGTACAATACAGATATACAAATGTATGTCCATAGAGACAGTCCCAATTGACTCCCCAGTAAAATTGGATGGTCATCGCAGAGGATAAAGAATATATACCTAAGAGTATTGTTCTATCTATGCATGTCACCATCTCTTAACCGCAACGGTCTGAAATCAAAGCTTTCTCAGTTCAGCCGATTTTACAGTTCCACCAAATTGTACGTTTGGGAAGACCACCATCACTTTCCAAAAAGGAAAAGCACACAATGCATTGTGGGTAGTCGTTCCCAAAGTGATCACACTCGACTCTTTCAAAGCCTCTCTCACTCTATTGTCTGCCTTTACTTCTCCCGCTCGTCTCTTTCTGTCTTTTTCACACTCAGTCATTAACGTCCCACACGAGCGGTGGGCGCTTCGGAGACTTCTTTGTGTAATTATAGTCATTAGTCTGGTTAATATCTGGACAAGCGGGGACACACACACACGCTCACGCACACACGTGCGCCAGATCTTCCACACGCTCCTTCAGTCTTTTACACAGGGAAGATTATTATTACAATTTGAGAGTGCTTCCGGGGTTTATTATTGCTGTATAAAAATGGTTTGTAAAACCAAGGAAACAATTTGTCGAGATTTAAGCGTGAGATGAGTGTATCTCCTGCGCGTGGCTATGCACACATGCATACGCACGCACGTCCCACCTGCTCCGACTGTTGGGTTCCATCAGTGTGACAAGAAAAACGCCCACCATGCATTCCTCACGCTGGCACTCTTACTTTTTGTCACCTTCCAAAATCCACACTACTGCTTACACTGCAGGGGTGTCAAACTCATTTTTTGTCGTGGTCCACATTTTAGTTAGCGTTTCCCTTGGAGGGCTGTTGTAACTGAAACCAAATTTAAAAAAGACAATAATAATGGTTTATTCAACTATTGTTTAAGTTACTGTAAGGAGGGGTTTGGTTCCAAGAAAATGCTTACAATATGTCTCTTGATTATTACATGGGAGAATTTTAAATTTTGATAGATATTTTAGCAAGCATCGTGGAAGTTGACATGTTTGATTTGCTTTCGCAGGCCACATAAAATGACATGGTGGGCCAGATCAGGCCCCCAAGCCTTGAGTTTGACACCTTTGGCTGACAGGATTTCATATTACAGAGTGGAGAAAACTCTTTTCATTATTATTATTTTTTTTTTTTTTTTATTGTTAAACAATAAAAGTCGTAGGAAACTGTCTGTAGTTGTTTGGCTCGACAGACAACACGTCAAGTTAGCCGAAGCAGTTTTTGAGTAAGCTCGCAAGCATTGTCATTTAATCCATTTGATTGAAGCACTTAACAAAGTGTACAAAAAGGGTTTCGTAAATTATTGTGACATACAGTATATGAGTCATGGCTTTCTTGATCGTTGCAGGGTCTTAAAAAGGAGGCAGCTAAGCTGTATAAAGTGCCGTCTGCAGCGCGCTGTTTACGTCCGTGCCTGTTTGCGATGTCACTGCTAGTCTGATGAAACGTTCTCTTTAAAAGGTTTTGTCTTAAGTGACCCATTTTCCAAATATTTTCATCTCAACTACTAAAGTTGGTCTTGCCAACGAAAGATGTTTACATATGACAACACTTTATGAACAGATTCCAACTCACTACAGTACTTTTTTTTTTTTTGCAGTGTGTTGTGTGCCATGACTTTCCCGGCCAAAATTCTTAATGGCTGCTATGATATTTGCCGATACCCTCAATACCCCCCCCCCCCCCCCACGTAGGCTTTTCAGCTTGGCAATATTGTGAGCAATAAATGACAACCGCTTTTGTATTACAGGTACCTTCATCTCAGCCTTCACGGTGCTGTGCGGCGCTCGCAGCGAGCTGGTGGCCGAGCGCGGCGCGTGCTGCGTCTTTTGGCTCAACGTGGCAGCCGCTCTCATCCAGATTGCGACGGCCGTCATCATGGTGGGCTGGATCATGAGCATCTTCTGGGGCATGGACATGGTCATCCTGGCAAGTCAGTCTCATCGCACTCCTCCGCCGCGCCGCTCAGCTTTATTTGGACATGAAATCATACACAAGATGAAGTCTTTTTTTTCCAACAAGAAACATCACTCTAGAATAAACATCATACTAGAATAGTGCTTCATAAAAAATAAAAATAAAACATCTAGCAAATAAAATGAAAACAAATCAAACAGTTTATCATCATTCATCGGTTCAGCATCACACCAGAAAAAGCCACAACATATAGTAACACATTTTATTCGTTAATTCCAAATTACACTTTAAGGCAATTATGTAGTTATTTTAAAAACACAATGTGTAATTATTCTGGTTGTATGTTAAGTTTGATCGGAAATCTAAGACGGGAGTGCCATTAGGCTTTTTGAAGTCTTTTGTTCTCTATCTGACAAACTGATGAGTTGACTTCAATGCAGTGCGTAAAGTGTGTGTGCGTGTGTTTTTGTGCACGTGTAACTCCTGGCTCTTGATTATTTATGCAGAGAGGCTGGGAGCTAATGTGTTCCAATGTCGGTTCATGTCGTCAAAAGGCGCAGAATGCACAAATTCCCACTTTTCTGCCATAATAAGAAGATCTCCCTCCTTTCCTCCTAATGATCTTCCTGCGTCGCATGTGATCAATCCATTCTTCTTTTCCTCCCCCTCCACCCATCCGCCAAATGAGCACCATTCGCCTCCTCCCACACGGTCGCCTGCCGTCTCTCCCGCATCTTGATTGCCGTATCTTTTCCCCTCGCATTAATTCCACCCACGTCCCTTTTTCATCCAGGCTTTTTCACCGGTCGTGATCCGACGAGTGCAGGTTGTGCGCATCAGTCAGGTGATGTTTCAGGATGACATGTTGGTGAATTTCAAGAACTAACTTGTCTTTTTTTCTCTCTCCCACATCTTCTTCCCGAAGTTTCTGATGGTAGGTTATTAGCCCCCCCCCCTTCTTATATTTCCATTCTTCAACAAGGCTTCCCAAAGGAATTTGTAACACACAAATCAAAGCTAGAAGCCAACGTTATGCCATGATTGTCTTTCTGAAAGAAATACAGTTATGTGTATGCAAAAGCAACAGGTGTTTTAACTCACAACAGGCGACATTGGGCAGGGGGGGGGAGTTGAATTTACTCCATTTTATTTCGAGTTCTTGCACAAAATAAAAGCATCTGGATCCAAATACATTTTTTAAATAGAATAATAGTCTACTTCTAACATATAGTATCTGGATTCGGGTTTATTTTATTTCACGCAATCACTTGAACAAATGACATCGAGTACAATGAAAAACACACTTACTTACACATTCATCATTTTAGGGCACCGCCTGATGACTGTTTCAACCCGTCTTTTCTTCGTCCCAATCCAGGCTACAGAGATCAGGGCGTTCCTCAGGACGTCTGATAGGACTCAACAGTGTGAGCTCAAGTGGGGGGGCACCTGGACACCCCTACCCCGAAACACGCCGGCAAACTTTCCTCCTTTAAACAAAGCAGAAGACACCGGGAGGCGTTTACTAGTCGGAGTAAAACAGAGGGCATGAATTCTCTGCCGAAATGTTAGCAAGCCTAGGAGCTAACCGCGACAGGCTAGCCGCGAGGCGAGGCGGGAACAAGTAGTGACAAACACGCGTGTACTTCCGGAAATAACTGTCAGTGTTTTTTTTTCGTGTTTAAACCATATAATCTACATCAAAAATTCAAAAAAGTCAAATGTAGTGCCTTGACATACCTTTATGTGTTTCTTAAAAGAGTTGTGAAAATATTCTACTTCGTTTGTGTTCGCATGATTGTATTATACTGTCTTCTGGTGGCCAAGTGGTGCACACCAGAAGAAGCGGCAATTTAATTAAGTGATTTTTTTTGTTTGTTTTACGTTCTTATCAAGGATAATGAGCATGGTCGTGGAATGTATTAAACTTGTAAATAATGTTGATCTCGTCTTAATTTGCGTCTAAATTACGTTTTGTGATTTTTTTGTAGCTAGAGCCAACGTGCAGATTAATTGTACTTTCTGTCATCTAGTGGACGATCATTTAATTGTCACACCTGTCACTATACATCACTGGCAAAGATAGAAGAAAAAAAGGCAGATTGTTTGGAGTAAATCACTAATTTGCAAAAGAATGAAGTGAAATTTGATTATTTGGGTTGGGACTCACTGCTCATCAAGGGTTTCTTACCAATTCTTGCTTTTGTGTTGTTTTTTGGGGGTTAGTAAAATCTAAATAAAAAAAGGAACAGTGGCTTATGACAATATTTCTGTAAATGGTGCATTCTGCTTATTAAATGACACACTTAACACTTTTGTGGATTTGCCATTATTTTATTTTTGTAGTTTCCACGTCAAAAGATAAAATAAGTTTAAAAAAAACATTTTGAAAAATAACTTTAAAAAACACAAAAACAAGACAAACTGAAAATGAAATGCAAATGTGAAAAATGAAAACGCATCTGGTCCACTTGTTTATCCAGAATGTAGCTCAGATGCAAAGGCCAAGCAGGGAGGGCCAAAAAGGTGGTCCTGCTGTCCACGATGAAGTTTGTTGGCCACGCTGCCGATTTTCGTCTCGTGACCAAATAAGGACATTGTCCTGCATTTGCTGCAAGTCCAAAACTAAACATAGGAGAGCTGAGCCCTGAGATGCCAAAACATTCACCACAGCTAATTGTGACTGCCTCGAAATGCTTTCCCACCATCTTGATCCCCATGAAAAAAATGCAAATAAAAAAACATCACAAATAGATTGACATGACCTCCAAAGCAGTCAAATGACAAGACCCCTTTTTTTTATCATTTCTGAACTTATTTTTGGATGACAAGAAAATAAATAGCAGAGAATGGGGTAAATTGACCTATAGCTGCTGAAATAGTAATACAGTTTGTTTTAGTAATACGTCCTATTGTTTATTTACATGTGTTGAAGTGAATTGATTGAACTTAAATGATTTACTCGTGATGAGTAGTTAACAAAGGCTCTGTTTGGAAAGACATCAGGGCTACCTGCCGGTCGATAGCGTCTATAACAGCACAATCTGTGCAAATTTTTGGTGGCAGCATGTGACTAAGCTCACCCATAGCGGAGGACACGCACTTAGTCTGATCATTACGATGACTTGTTTGCGAATAAAAAGAAAGGACAAGCCTCACAGCAAACACATTTTTCTTTTAATCAAGTGGAATCCACATACATGGAGACAAATAAAACAAGACACAAAAAGAAGATTTTGGTAGATTTCTTGTTTATGGTAATGCGGTAAAATCACCCTGAGCTTCATTAAAACTGACCGCCAAAAACAAAGAAACGTCTCCCCGACTAAACCACGTTGCAATCAAAAGCAGCAAGGACAAACATAAGGGAATAAACATGAGAACGTGAATTATTCCAGTTTTTAATCACTTTAAAGCTGCTTTTTTTTCCCCTTTTCCTTTCTTTTTTTTGTGTTGCAAGCTAGTCTCAAACTGAAGCAGAAACATGGAGGGCCTTGAAGAAGACACTTACGGTCCTGGTCCACACCGACTGACCTTACACGACAACATCATCCTCCTCCTCATAATCCTTTCACCCTGATAATCTTGTAAAAGTCCAACAAAACAGAAAAAAAAATACATGAAAACAACAACCGTGTTACATTTGCTTTCAGCGCATTTTGTCCCCCACTTTGGCCTCCAACACGACACCGGTGCGCGTTCAAACCTCACCCATTCGTTCTTTTCTGATTGGTCCCAGGACCCGCGCATCAAACCGGCGGCCTGCGGCCCTCCCAGTAGCGCCTATAGCCCTCCTGGAACATGTCCTTGCATTGCAGCTTGGCGTTGAGGCGCGAGCAAATGAGGAAGGAGCCGCCCATTTTGCGGTGCAACGAATACGTCTCCTCGGGCGGCGGCGTCAGGCGGTGCCGCAGCATAACGGGGATCAGGTTGTGGATGCGCTCCGTGGTCGACTGCGCGCTAAAGTCAAACGTGTCCTGGGACGCGAAGGCCTCGCCCAGTATCATCACCGCATCCACGTGGGCGTTCTCCATGGCCTGGATGCGCAGACAGATGGACAAAAACCAGCAGACCGTTACCGGGCAACCCAAAGAGGCTGACAAAAAAAAATAATACTTGAATGGTCGTCAGAGTCTGAAAGATGTTTTCATTTGAAAATTAGGCGGACTCGCTGGTCTCAGTCCCATGATATGATAGATGTTTTTTTTTTTTTATATCCAGCATTTGGTTAAATCAATCACACCTACTAAGAAACTACTACAAGCTGGATTTTGGCCTGTTTTATTGCCACTTACACCGCTCCACCAACATTAACACTTAACTATGCGGTTCTAAAGTGAGTTTTAAATGCTTTCACATAACTGCGCTGCAATTATGTGGTCATTGCATGTCAAACATACAAAATAATTTTTAAAATTATAGATAAGAGATCATGTGTTATATTTTAACTGAATTATTAATTAAATTACTGGATTAAACAACAAATGTAATTTGAAATGGTAAAAACAGCGTGCGTTTAATTTTTAATTCAGTTTAAAATGTGTTAATTAAAAATATCAAAAATTACAATTTGATTACTAAAACTAATATAAATTAAATAAAGTGCCTATTTAATTTCTCATGCTCTCATGATTGAATTTTCCTTTATGGTTAAATTTGTTTTATTATGGGAAATTAAAATACACTTATTTATTATTTTTAAAATGTAAAATTTCCAGTGTTTGTGTAAAAATGTTGCAAATTAAAAACGCATTTATTCCATTATGTATGTCAGATTAAATATATACATAAATAAAAAGTAAAAAATAAAAACAACGTGTGCATGTGTGCGCGCTTACCTTGGACTCGTAACCAGTGAGGAACTTCATCTCGATGGACTTCTTCAGAACTCCTTCTCGGTCCCCCTCAGCGGCGGAGCGGATCAACTGCCATCACGAATGAAGAGGTCACTTATGACGTCATTTTTATACATCACGCGTCAGACTCGACTTACTTCAATGTAGACATCTGTGAAACGTTGATCAAATCCCCTGGTGGCTCCGAAGTCCAGCAGCGCCACCTGTGGACATACGGGATATTTTTATTAAGCGCAGTCAGGAAAGTGGTGGGATTTTTTTTTTTCTTTCAAGATGGACTCACCTTGTGTGTCTGCGGATCGTACAGGAAGTTGGACCAGTTTGGGTCGGTCTGCATGAAGCGGAACTCAAACAACTCTCTAAGGCACAGCTTCAGGATGTTCTCACAGATCTGAAAAAACCCAAAACAAAACTAGGTATGATTTACGTGAGCAACGGAAAAGAAGCAGTTCCTCATTTTTCCACCAGAGGGAGACGTATCCTTCCTCCCTACCGTGTTCTTGAGTTCCTGTGGGAGACCTTCGGCCTGGTCTAGGGGGAAGCCTGGGACCAGCTCCGTGGTGAGCACGTGGCTGCTACTCAGCTCCTCTATAACCTCCGGGACGTAGAAGAACGGGTGTTCTTTCAGCAGCTCCCTATGACATGAACACACACAGACACACAAACACGCACAACAACAACGATTAAAACACACTGTTAACACGCTGTGTCACTTTTAAAATGTTGCTTATTAACATTAGTCTCGTGAATAATTAATTAAAGAGAAAACAAAATTCTAATACTTAGGTAGGTCCGAATTGTTTTTTCACTGAGTCAATTTTTTTTCAAACAAATCCAAAGGCTGACCTAAACCTCTTGGCACACTGAGCCTCTCTTAAGTAGTCGCACTCCAGCGCCAACTCTCTCCTCATCACATCGATCATGTGCTCTGGAAACAGACCTGGGGAAACGTAACAAAACACACACAGACACTTAAAAATGCATCGCACAAATGCTTTGTAGGTCTGTGTGTGTGGTGCGTGCGCTGCGTACGTACCGTCGGGAAGTGCGTTGCTCATACTCAGCACAGTCATCAGATTGTTGACGTCACTGTTGATACTTTGCGCCACACCGGGATACTAAGCAGGACAGGAATCATAATTATAACACAAAAAGGACCACTATTTATAGCAGCTGACAATGTATCAACAATGGTGTCCCGTCTCAGGGTCACCTTAGCTACTATTAAGTATCATTATTTATTTGTGGCGAAACAAAAATCTCTTTAAAAAAAAGCCATTGAAAAAAGTACATTTGTGTTTGGGAAAAGAATTTTTATGCACACACACCTGTATTTTCATGGCCACCTCTCTGCCGTCCTTGAGCCTGGCCAAGTGGACTTGCCCAATGGAGGCGGCGGCAAACGGACGCTCCTCGAAGGACTCCAGCTTATCTCTCCAGTTTGGACCCAGGTCGCTGTTTAGCGCTTTCTGAACACAAGTAGATGCGTTCTTGCTTACGGACACAACTGGCATCTTTCAATGGTTTCCAATAAAGCAATGCCACGCATATAAAGTGAGGTTGTTACCGTCATCTGCTTGATGGGCATGAAGTCGGCGCTCTGCCGCACGCGCTCGAATATCTTGGCGAGCTGCGGGTTGATGAAGGCATCATCTGAAATTAGATTTTTTTGGGAGGGAGCATTTTATCATAAGTAGCATTTCTTGCTAACATGCCGGCAGAAGTCAAATGCGGGCTCACTATTTGGCAAGCAGCAGGTCACTGACATCATGAAATGAGGCATTCAATTGCTCGTGACCAAGCCAATAAAACGGTGTATTCACTGAGAAATCTTAATACCATAATACTTTGATATATATAAAATACTAATACATTTATTCAATTATTTTTTAAATTATTTAAAAATACAAATACATTTAGAAATGTTGATTAAAAATACATCAAATGTAAACAAATAAATGTAAATATAATTACAAGCAATACAATAAAAAAATGTATATATATATATATATATATATATATATATCAGACTAACATAAAATACTAATACATTTATTAAATTATTTTTGAAGTTATTTTAAAGTACAAATACATTTAGAAATGTTGATTAAAAATATATAAAATGTAAACAAATAAATGTATGTAAATATAATTACAAGCAATACAATAAACAATCTGACATAAAAATGAACAAAACTAATACAGGACTAAAAAGCTACTTGAATTCATGTAAATACGGGGGAAAAAAAACCTCACTCGTGAAGAAAACAGCGGGGGGTTTGTGCTATTTCTAAATTACATCATAAAAGCTGTTTTATTTCGTGCTAATTACACCCTGAGATTAACACAAATCACTATCAAGATGAGACGGCAGGTGTGGCCTTGAAGAGCAAACATCAAGAGCGCCTAAAAGTAGCCAAGCGGCACATACTGTCACTTTGGAAATAGACTCACGCCCTTTCAGCATTTTTTTGCCCCCTATGACATTGAAGTGACTTGTGTTGTCTTTGTGCGAGGCCTTTGCAACGTATTTGCATTGATTTATGACGAGCAGTCATTTTAAAGGGACATATGACCAGCATTGTGCTGACACCCGATCTAACGTTTCCCTCTTGTCCAATAAACTTTTACGACCTTCTATGTTTGCGGGGAAGACGGAAAGAAGGACGGGCGGGCGGGGCCGATTTCACGGTCGGCGGTTTTCAAGCAACATAAATAAAAAAGAACGACGCTCTGAGGAGTGCAACTGGATCTCTCTGACGGCTTGTTTACAGCCTGCACGTCCTACCTCCACCTGTTGTGTAACATGACACAGCGCACGTGTCGCAGCGCCAGCAGAACTCGACAGCAATGACTCAGGACGTACACACTCGGACTTGGCTCGGATTTGGAATTCAAACAGCAAAACATTGGTTTGGAATTTAAAATATCAATGTGTGGTTGACACGTGGACAGCTTTCGAGACCCAGTAAAGTGGATTCAGAGATTTGTTTCCGAATTTTAGAGCGCCTCATCACCCTGAGCCCGCACGCATGTCAAGCTAAGAAAGGGTGTTTTTTAATTTTAATTTGACTTGACGGTGACTGTGTGGACAGGGATTTTGGGCTGGTGTGGCCTCATTAGAGTGCCTCATTGTTAGCACCGAGTGTGTGTAAATGAGAAAATTGAAAGAAAAAAAAAACGCTTTAGAGCATCGTGCAAGTCCCACAATCAAGTGGTGGGATATATTCCAGCCAGCAGAGGCTTTGAGCAGATATATTTTTGTGGCTCACACATTTTCTTATGCGTAGGCATAAGAAAGATGCTCGATGAAAACTTTAAAAAGCACTGGGTAAAAAACCCTACCTTGAAATCATAACATTGTCTTTCAAGCCAACTTTGAAAGACTAATTCTTGTTTGAAACCCTAACAGTGGCTTGAAACCCTATTTTGCAAGCATTAGTTCTTCTCTTGAAGTAATTACATCCCATGCCTGTAGGTGGAGCTCAGGAGCAAATTGTTTCCTATCCAACTTGGCAATGTGCAAGTCATTTTATTTGCCCCCCCCCCCCCCCCCCCCCCGCCCGCCTACGTTTGCATTTTTGCACGCCCACCTTGAATACTGAGCATCTGGCCAAGCTTGAGCGCAGCCCCTCGCACTTTGCACAAAGTCCTGACGATGCGTTCGGCATTGGCCTCGGACAAGAAGGGACTCGAGTCCAGCACGGCCTTTTTATTCTCTCCTGCAAACACACACGCAGACACACCCAAAATAAATAAATACAATAAAATGCATCCAATAAATCTAATACATGTCTAAAAAGGATTTTAAAATAAAAAAATAATAATAATAATAACGTGTGTTTATGAACGTGTCAGTGGGTCAGCAGGGTGTGTAGTGTCACATCACAGGGTTTTAACGCAAGTAGCCTGACTGGATTTCCAACAAAGACGTGTGTGTGTGTGTGTGTGTGTGTGCGTGTGTGTTTGTGTGTGTGTGTGCGCGATTAAGCGGATCACTGTGCTGAGAGTGAGCGGCTGTTTATTTGGGGAGTGTACTAGCAGCGTGTGCCTGCCTGTCTGCAAACAATAACAGCCATGAAAGAATGTCCGGTATGCTTCTTCTTCTGCTGCATCAACAAAGATAACTTTCACTCATTCAGGAGACGTAAATAAATACACATTATACATTTTGCACTTGGAATGAAAATTTTAAAAAGAAAGCATTGTGTGTTTGTGTGTGTGTTTGTTACCTGCCGCGTCGTTATGTCGCATGGTCTTCTTGGCGACCTCCGCCAAGGCCCCGAATCCCAGACCCACAGCTAAACCTAGTGAAAAACAAAACAAAAAAACAACAACACATTTTCGCATTTGTGGGGTTCCTGGAACAAGGTGTGAGTTCAGTACATGAGGATTGCCGCAATCGTTTCAATAAAAGAAATCGTTTTCATGAAAGTAATCACATAAATAAATGACAAAATAAAAGAAAATTATATTTAGCAAATTAAATGAGACACACCAAAATAATTACAATACAAAATAAGTTAATAATTCATTACTTTTTTCAAAAAATGTAAAACAAAGAAAATACAATCCCAAAAAATTTTAAATAGTATTTTTGAAAAACTATTTCAATATAAATAATGAAAAAAAAATAGCATTTGATTTTTTTTAATCCCCCAAAAATATGATAGAAACTTCCAAAACAATTGTAAACAACAATCAATATTTCAAAGTTTCTAAAATGAGTGAATGAAAGCATTTTATGAAATAAAATAAATAAAATATGTTTTCCTACAAAAGTAATCCAATATAAATAACACGTTGAGCCAATCAGGGGACTGAGAATTTTGTTCAGTTGGTGCTACTATTGAATAATAGTGAACGATAAAAAACAATTTAAAACACTTTTTTTAAAATTTTACAATGGCTTACACACCTGAACATTTTAACCGAAAAAGCACATTTTTCTTTTGAAAAAAGAAGAGGCAAAAATAAGAAAACAAAATCAGATTTTAAATGGACATAGCTTAACCTTGTTCAACAACAATGACTTATTCCAAAAGTAGGTGATTTGAAATGTATGGGGGAGTGATTTATCAAAAAAAAAAAAAAAAGTATTTCCTTTTTAATAAAAGTTCCTACTGGGGTTGTATTTGTTTTTTAGCCCTGCAATATTTGTTGTGGTGAGCTGTGATAACCTCGATTCAAGAGAGGACTAAGGGGTTGTACGACTCATCCAAGGCTGCTCTCTGGGTTACATAACAGCATGGTTACATCATCAGAGCACAAAAATCCGCAAGGCAACAAACAGCAGGAGGAGCAAGAAGATGAAAGACCCACAAGGACGCCTAGTCGCTGCAACAACCCAATTTATGTGCCATAATGTTCACATTGTCCAATCTTGTTGACTTCACCACGACGCCGTCAACCAATATCAAATACTGACATCAATCAGAAATCGTCATGTTCGAATCAGGGTGACGTTAGCATGCTAGCAAAGGCACGCTGTTTTTGTTTTTACCCGAGTTAGCTTCCAAATGTTAGTAAATGTGATTAATCAATCCAGAAACCCGAGCCCTGATTCGAAAGAAGGCTAGTCACTGCACTAAACTGCAAACTCTAGCTAGCTACTATTCAAGCTAGGCCACCATTAGTGGCTATACTTGGAAAGGAGACAGATTTTGATCTGAGGAGTTGGAAACTGCCAGAAAATGGGCATCTGTCTGTCCCGGACGGACGCCCATTTTTGGGACGAAGGACAACAATTTTTGTTTTGTTTTTTAAATAAAGGACGGACTAAGCAAGGACAGAATATTTGACATAAAAAAAGAGGGGGTGGAGGTGTGCGGGGTCATGAAACAGAAGCGTTACCTCCAAAGTTGGCGAGCCTGCTCAGGCGGGTTACGGGCACCTTCCTCTCACGGGCTCTTTCGCTCAACTAAAAGTAAGACAAAATATGTCAACAGAGATAAATAAAAATTAGGGGGAAAAAAATAGCAAAATACAAAATAGGATAGATAAATGATCAAAACAAAAAGGACATTAAATACTAACTAATAAATGATATGTTTCCATAAATAAATAAACAAAATCCCCCAAATAATTACATGTAATAATGGATGTTCGATACCACTCTTCGACTTGTGTATTACCACTACCGATACCAAGTACCGATACCAATTGTAGTTATGATACATAAAGTGACAGATGTGTGTGAACAAAGACCTTTCGGTAAAAAACAACACTGAACACAATAAAATACTACTATGACTAAATTACGAATAAATTAGAATCGTGATACAGAACATTTTGAGAAATTAATAAGCGAACGTCACCATCTGCTTGTGCGGCTTTACGTCGACCTGCTTGCTCTGCCGAGCCTTCTCCAGGTCTTCGGCCGTCAGCCCGCTCACCGACGACGACGGCTCCTGGTGGTAACCCCGCCGCCCGCATGCCTGGAGCCACGCGCCTCTTCTTGTCAGCAGGTGCTGATGGCGTACATCACTGTGGTACCACCTGTTGCCGAACTCTCGGGAAGGATCCTTGTAGCCAGCGAACGGCGAGCTCTTCGTCCCACTCGCTGGGCTCGGATCAGATGCTCCCTTGTTAGCGCCAGCAGGGTGATCGGCCGCGAATTCGTCGTACTCGCTGAACTCAGACGAGGAGAAGTCGTCCTGAGGAAACTCGGAGGAGGAGGAGGCTTGCTGTTGACTCAGCTCCTTAATTTGAAACATTAGGGCATGCTAAGAATCACAGCAAGATTTCATTTTGGAACATTGACAAAGCGCTTACCTGTGCTTTCGTCACCACCATGGCGATTCCTTGCTCGGCGGCCGACTGGAAGCTTTGTACAGCAGCACCGACAGCAGGAAGGTTTCCTATTTAGCGCAAAAATTTTGTATTTGTTTATAAAATTACTGCACACTAAAATATGTTGTAAATATTTATTACAGACTTTTAAAACATTTAAACCATCCTGTTCACTACATGTGACCATCACCAGGGGTGTTTAATGTAGCATTCTCTGAAACAAAGCTTATTTTAGCATCATTGTTGTTACCACGCTAATGTTGGCATCCCGGCACAAAAATTGTGAACTGTTGTTCAACATTGTATAACTTTTGACGAACAGAGTATTTAGCTAGCTTCGCATGAAGCTAAGCAGTTTTTAGCAATCCAGTCAAAAACATGTATAAACTTTGGCTAATATAGCATTCATATCAACAATTAAATGCAAATGGTAGCACAATTAGCAACTATGTAGAGCTTGTTTCGCACAAACCATTAAACCCAAGCTATCGTTCGCAATCTTTTTACAAAAGCTGTTAAATGACGCTCCTTTTAGCCTTTGGCTAATTTAGCATTTTTAGCTAATTAGACATAGAGGTATTTATTTGTCCTTGCTCTTATTTCACTTTGATATTACTCCGCTGTCTGCAGCCAGATAGCATTGCAAGAGAGAATCAGTTCTCAATCGCATTACCTGGTTAAATACAGGTTAAATAAATAAATAACATCTAAAAAGAAGCGTAATTTAACAGGCCTGTCACTAAAGTGTTAACTTGATCCCTGTGCTGTATAAACTTGAGTTAATGTGTTGTACTTGGCAACAATTAAATGCTAATGTCAGCACAGTTAGCAGCTACATGGAGCTCCATTTTGTATGATATTTGGCTTGTGGTGCATTACCAATGATTAAAGGTATATTTCAATTCATTTCCATCCATCCATCCAACCGAAGTACCCAGAGAAAACCCGTACAGGCACGGGGAGAACATGCAAACTCCACACATGAAAGCCGGAGCTGGAACCGAACCCTGCACCTCTGCAATATGAGGCAGACGTGCTAAAGAGTCAACCACCGTGTCTTGGCAAATGTAGTCATCAACAATAAAAGCTCATGTTAGCAGCACTGGCAGCTGCATGGAGCTCCATTTTGTGTCCAGAGGCTCCACTCACCTGTCCCTCCACGCAGGGCAGTGCCCTGCGTCTCCACGACGGCCTGACTCAGTTTAGCCAGGCCTCGCATTAGCATCATCATGTCGCCCGCCATGACAGACCCACTACAAAACAACAAAAAGTGTGTTAAAAAGAGATGTTACGAGGAAGAAACCCTGGCACAAATGTGCTCTTCTTTCTGCCTCTCCGGGCGACCAGTGCACTGCTTAAAATACACCCTGACCGAATCCTCACCCACACATTTGACAAGAGGTGGAAGGAATGCTGTTGAAAGTCGGACGGCCGCATTGTTTTCCCAATCGAGGCTTGACCGCTAAACATAGAGCACGGTTCCCCCCCCCTGTGTTGATGTTCTAAATACTAAATAGCAGTGCTTAGCGGTCAGGGCCTTCTCTGCTGGCCTGAAAACCACCATTAGCATTGACCTACAATATAGGTTCCCTAAAGTTTTATTCATTTATTGCCAATTGTATGTATGGGGTAGTTAGATTTTTTGGGGGGTCCAATCAGATTTCAGCTCCTTCATGTTGCCATGTCAATCTGCCAATGGCCTTCAAAATCAGTAGGTCTGGTTGATGTAAATTAAATTATAACACTTTAACCAGATTTATCTCGTTGACCCACACAAATCTCACCCTTTTTTTTTTCCATCCTCTCATCGGTTGTTCAGAGCAAAAATGTTACATGACGAAATTGACTTGCAAAACCTGTCAGGAGAGATCTACACACATTGATACATTTGAAGTTTGTATGCCTCCTGGTGAGCATGACGTATTTTGTCTACGTTTTTTGTCATGTTAAAAAAAATACAGTGGTGATTTTCATTTGTTCCGTTGCCATGCTCTTAACTCCAAATCTCAAATGATATTTTCCAATTGAAATAAATGAAAATTACATTAATTCGTTACAGCCTGCTTTATATTATTTCATATTTATGATCCATTTGTTCAATATTCAGCTCAAAGCTGGATTGATGGAGATTTTTTTTCTCTCTCGTGGACACACCTCAACACCTGAGCAACACCTACATTCCGCTGCTAGACTGTACACAGACACTTTTTTTTTTTTAAATACTGACTAAATGAATCGGGACGAACTTGCTATTGCACAACAGCAAAAACATTGCGAAATGAGCCAAACCCACAACGGCAACAACAAAACAATTCCTCAACTCTCAAGCTAACTCGTCCCACTGATGTTGTTTTGACCTTGTGTTAGCATGGCGGCTGAATTTAAACATATGCGCTAAATACAACAGTGGTGTGCCAAAATGGAGTGTAGTCATGCATTGGCACCTCATGACCAAAACAATAATGGAGGACCGTGACGCTTCATTGTTTACATTTGTAACATGGAGGTTTGTTTGGGTCAAGGCTAAGTCAAGTCAAGTCAAGTCAACAGTATTTATAGAGCACTTTCATACAGCCATCGCTGCATACAAAGTGCTGTACATGGAGCAATTTAACATGCACAATAAACAGTAAGACAAATCGGTAATAAAGGCGGTAGAAAGCACCAAACAGTAAAACCAAGAACAAATCTAAGTCATGCCGAGTCGAATGCCAAAGAATACAAGTGAGTTTTGAGGAGGGTTGCTGAATGTTCAGTGGAAGGTCATTCCAGAGAGAGGGACCAGCAACAGAAAAGGCCCCATCCCCTCTGAGCCTCAGTTTAGTTCTTGGTACTTCTAATAAGGTCTGGTCCACAGACCTGAGGCGCCGGGCAGGTGTGTAGGGGCGGATGAGCTCAGAGAGGTAAGGTGGCGCGAGATTATTCAGAGATTTGAAAACAAATAAGAGGATCTTGAAAATAACTCTAAAATGAATGGGGAGCCGGTGAAGGGATGCCAGAGTAGGTGTTATGTGCTCCCTCTTACGAGTACCAGTCAAGAGGCGAGCAGCGGCATTCTGGACCAGCTGAAGGCGCTTAATGGAGGACTGGCTGACTCCAAAGTAAAGGGCATTGCAGTAATCGAGCCGGGATGTGACAAAGGCATGAATTACTGTCTCAAAGTGTTCATGTGAGAGGAGAGGTTTTATTTTGGCCAGCTGTCTAAGGTGAAAGAAGCTGGATTTAACAACGGCACCAATTTGCCGATCGAGTTTGAAATCACTGTCCAGTTTAAGGCCCAAGTTTGAGACTGTTGACTTAAGATAAGGAGACAGAGGGCCCAAGTCTACAGGATGGAATGTACAAGGGCCACTGGGTCCAAACAATATCACCTCTGTCTTCTTTTCATTGAATCTCAAGAACTTTTGTGCCATCCAGGTTTTGATGACTAAGGAAAAGTAGCCCTTCTCATCTCCCATTGTCACATGTCAGGAGGCGGTAGAAAAGTGGCTTCCCATTGATCCGTCAAGGAGGCCAAACAGGAAGTAGTTTGATCTTATAAAGTAATATTATACCATGAGTTGTAAATACAGATTTTTTTTTTTTTGACAATTCAGGGTCCGATTCTGGCTGAAAGTATGATTATACAATATAGAATGTTTTATAAATTTAAACTTGTTGACACCGTATTAAATTATTTTTTAAACAAAACATAGTCGACATAAAAGACTGCAGATCATTTGTTTTAGGTCAGAATTTGGCAAACAGTAAGTTATAGTAGTACTATTTTTTTAATCAATTATAAAACATCATTGAATTTTAAAAATCAAATTATGTATGCAATCAGGTGCACCCCTAAATATTTGTGTTTATGCGCGTTTATGATGTGATCACCCCCTACTGGCCTGGCATGCATATAACAAGGTTTAACCAAAATATTAATTTTTAATTCATGGTTGTAAAAAATAGTCTTCCCCCCCCCACCACACACACAAACACACACCAAAAAAAACCCACCATGAATGAGGAACTACTGTTGCAAACGATCTTCCCGTGTGTCACTTCCACCACTAAACAAAACACACCAAAAAAAAAAATAGAGAACAATAATTGGGGAAATTAAATGTGAGGATCCAAAACAAGCACTGACTGAACTGGCTTAACTGTACTACTGCACGTGTGTGCTTGCACACAAAACAACAACATAGAAAAGCACACGGGTGAGCCTCAGCTGTTGGCTGGTCTGGACACTTCTTCACTGCAACTCCTATACACTCACACCTATGTGTGTGTGTGTCTGTGTGTGTCACACACAGACACACACAAACTTGCATGCACACACAGTTCGGTCACAGTAATAAAAATAGGACAGAGTCTACATGTGTGAACATATTGGATGGGAAGTGTTACAGTCACATTCTAAATTAAGGGCAGGCAGAATTATACCTGAGTAAACAATAAGCATTTACTATTTGTATTAATTTTGGATTTGCGTGGCATTAATTTTTTTTATCATTCTAACAATGTGTCAATAATACTGTAATCTTTCTTTAAAGCTCTGTTAAAAGATCAAAATGTTATACTTGACTATTTGTAGTTGTATTAGAACATGAAGTACTTCTTTTTCCAATTAAAATTCAGTCCAGAAGCTTTATTCTGCTTCAGACAACTAAGTGTATGCAGAAACGTGGTGAAGATTGCACGACTGTCTGTGTCCTATGTGTTGTGTTGTGTTATTTTTGTTATTTTGACTTCAAAATGGCGCCGCGTGAGTGTCTGCCTTTCCAGCAGCTCCTATATTTTGGTGTTCTACTTCTTCCTTTCAACTTTGCTGCTGTGAATCGGGAATTTCTCCATTGCGAGACTAATAAAGGTTTTCTTATCTTGTGTTTTTTTTGCCTCTGCTAGGCTGATGACAAAATTCAGAATAATGCGCAAAACAACCAAAAGAAAAAACAATGAATTTAACAAAAGGTTTGAACAATCATTTAAATAAAGTGCAATCCTAGAGGATAACTTTGTATTTCATAGTCAAGTTATGTTGTTGAGGCAAAATGCAGATAACAGCCCTGTTAAAACAATAACAAACGATAAGATAAAACAAACATTAGCACGATGGTGATTATCGGACTGGGTTATTGAAAAGGAGGTCATAAACAAAATATATATGTCAAACTCCAGTCTATATTGAACTTTAAGAGTTCGTTGTTATATTTTGAATCATTAGGAATTTTAACTTAATTGACAAAATTTGCATAGAGGCTCCGCCTTCAAAACAAACATACTTTCCATTCACCTACTGAGTTCACTAATTGCTCATGAATTCCATTTATGACCTCAGTAAGGCATAAGAAGCTAACAAAGTGTTAAATGCGTTTATTTAACTTTAAACTTTTAATTTCGTGTGGTATCGTTTCTCAACAAATTCTACAATTTGATTAACAAGACACTAAGGAGAAAGTTGACCATTCAAACAAATGTTTTGTCCCTCTAAGTGCATATAAATCATATTTAGGAACTTATTATGACACACTTAGCAACATCAAAGTGTTCAATTGGTCTATGAAATTAAACTTGTGTGCTGACATAAAACAATAAACCCCACAACTTTATTATCAAGACACTGACGACAAAGTTACCCTTTCAAAAATCCTGGCACTTTGAGTGCATAAAAATCTGATTTATGAATTTATTGCGCTACCGGTAGCAAATAAATATTTATCTTTCATTTTCGGGTTCTGCCATGTCCAAAAAAAAAGCAAATCAAACCAACAACAAACTGCAACATTATTGACATGTTCAAAAACAAGGTTCGTTAGCAAACAACCTGACGTCACTTTCATTCTCTCACCAAATGCACTCATTGCACGTTAATACTACTGGCAAATTTAGGCAAAATGTGTCCAATTTAAGTGTTCAGAGGGGTCACTGACGCTCGCTATAAACAAGCTGCGCCACGTTGTTGTGGCTGTAAGCTAGCTAGCAGAGACCAGTGTGGCAAAATGTGTACTTTGAAACAAACTTGTGCAAATTAATGAGGGTTGCAGCGCGGCTAAATCACAGGGATTAAACACGTCCGATAATGCGTGATAATCTGTGCTCACTCACCAGCAGGCGTGGTTCGCTTTCGACTCCCACGAGGTCAAAGCGACTCCCACCGATGAAGAAACAGTATATTAGAAAAATGAAGGATACACGTTCATATTGGAGAGCGCTTGGGTAGTCATTCGGAACCAGTCGGCGCGCGTCTCTGCGCCATGAGGTCAAACCTTATTTACCAAACTCCACGCAGACAGCAGGAGCGCAAACCACTTGACGTTTACGCGGACACGAACGCCCCCCACTGGCCCCCGGTGCACGTGGAAGGTCCCATCCAAATCCGCGTGAACTCTTTTTTAGTTTCATCGTTCATTGGCACCATGGCCCCGCCCCTGATCGTTTGCCATTGGATGTTGTCAGGGGGTGGAGGACCTAACGAGGTTTTTCATTGGCGTGTCAAGGAAAGAAATGCGGAAGTGGTTTTGTTTACGGGTTTTTCATCTTTCTGACCTAATTATCAAAATCGTGGCATTATATGCGACGCATTGAACATATTGATATGTAATATTACTAATACATTACAATAATAGCATTAAATAGAGTATTCACTGTATTACACTAATCAAAAGGAGAGCACATAATTGGCATTTCTTTTTCAAACTGGATAATAAATATTTACATATTTTTATTATATAATGAATATAAAACCAGAAGTAATAACATATTTTTAATTTTAAACAACAAATTGTCATAAAGTTAAATATTTGTAATATATTACATTGTGTAAGATGCATTTTAAAAATAAATCGTGTCAGAATGCATCTAAGTTGCAGTATAGAGCATTAAATTACAATATAACTTTATGTATTATTCTTATTAATAAAAAGGGCAGCACCTTAAAATATTAAATGTATTATATCATTATTAAAACATAGTATGACATGGGCGGCCCGGTAGTCCAGTGGTTAGCACGTCGGCTTCACAGTGCAGAGGTACCGGGTTCAATTCCAGCTCCGGCCTCCCTGTGTGGAGTTTGCATGTTCTCCCCGGGCCTGCGTGGGTTTTCTCCGGGTGCTCCGGTTTCCTCCCACATTCCAAAAACATGCATGGCAGGCTGATTGGACGCTCTAAATTGTCCCTAGGTGTGAGTGTGGGCGTGAATGGTTGTTCGTCTCTGTGTGCCCTGCGATTGGCTGGCAACTGATTCAGGGTGTCCCCCGCCTACTGCCCGAAGACGGCTGGGATAGGCTACAGCACCCCCCGCGACCCTAGTGAGGATCAAGCTGTTCGGAAAATGGGTGGATGGATGGATGGATAGTATGACATATTGACAGGAAATGTAAGGAAACTACCGGTAGTCCTCCCTGATTTATTAATTTATTTAAATAAATCATCCAAATTATAATGGCAGTAATAATACATTTGGAAACCAGCAAAACTAGAGCCAGTAAACCCAGTTCTAATAAATAGCTTTAAATGCATTTTGGGGGAATTTTTCTATTTTCTGTTTAACACAGAGACGATCTTAATTGTAGTTCGCCTCTTAAAAATCACCCAGACACTCTACTTTTATCATGACAGTGTATTTTCATTCAAGCACATGCTGCAATACTGAAGCGCAGGTTCAAATGAGACCAAAATAAAAGTCCAACAAAAGCATCCCACAGGGCCAAGCCATCAGCTAAAAGAAATATGCTGTATTATAAATAGAGATGAACAAGCTTTAAGACGCTAATAAACATGCACTCGTTGTAGAGTTACAGAGGGAAATAAGACATGGAGTGAAGGCAGATGGTGGAGACAGTCAGTAAAGGCAGTAAGGCACCATAGTTGAAATTAGGTTGCACATCAAGAGTGTTCAGCAGGCGCTAAAATGGTGTCATCCACACAATGAACAGGATAGGAAAGCAGAGCATTTAACAAGTTTGCTCATTTAACCCATAAGTTTTAGACATCAGATCCAAGCCACACTTAACAAAAATCTTCAAACGTGGAAATTATCGTGCCGACATGTTAAGTAACAAATATGGTAAAAGTATAACAGCAAAAACTCTCCCGTCCTCACTGGAAATTTAACTTAATCCCAAAACATTTTGAGGCTTCATTGTGTGTTTTTAAGGCACCTTGTGCATTCTTCTTTTTGAATTCCATGTCTTTCCTCGTACTTCCACTGGAGGGCATTAACGTTCTATATTCCCCGTGAAATTATAATTGAAGTTGTAATTTTACGAGATCTAGATCTACTTTTACAAATGGTAAACAACTAAAAGGTTTTCTAATTTCGAGATGAAAAGCTGTGTTTTTGGCATAATTCTTTAAAAAACGAATTATATCTTTTTCTAATAAAATTTATGTTTTCATTATTTTTGATTGAAGACAATTAAAAATAATAATAAAATTGGATAATTTTGAGATTTACAGTAAGTGCTAACCTAAATTAAATCACATGAATTGTATAATTTTGTGGCGAGAAGTCATGTATTTTTTTATTTTTTTTAAACAAAAATGTTATTTTTCAAAAATAAAGTTGTGTATTTTTTAGATAAAAAGTGGTATATTTTCGCATTGATAACAACATACATAATTTTATGAGAATAAAGTCCCTTTTTTTTTTTACAACTCAATTATTTTCAAAATTAAAGTCATATAACCAGACTAAAACTTTTACAGGGAAAAGGAAGAATATCAGTGGAGCTGCTTTAAATACAATAAATTTTCAGTCTTCTAACTTTTTTTCTCAAAAATAAACAACTTTATTTGCGCAAGATAACGAATATTAATTTAGTGTCATTTTTGTCTTCTTTTCAGCCTTTGCCTAATACTCCATGACAGATTATCCAAATCTGCAACTGTTGTAATTCTGTTGCTGTTACTTGAAATAAAAGGGTGTGTCGGTGTATCTTTTAAAGATGCATGAAAGAGTAGGTTTGAGTGTTTTTTTTTTCCCCCTTTAGGGAAGGAACATCTGCAAAACTGACATCCGAAGACGAGAGCGTGCGTGTGTTTCCAAATGTTTCCGCTGCGGATTAAATAATAATAATAAGAACAATAATAATAATAATAGTAAAAGCGCTCATATTTCAGAGTCCAACAAGGCAGAAATGATATCCACCAGACAGTCCAGTCCGAAAAGGTAGCCGTCCTCCCGGTTGCCCTCTTGCCAGGATGCTCGGTGGTCGAGCTCCTGGCCCTCAGGGAGGGCCATCGTCTTTCCAAAGTCGATCATCCACACTTTAGCTCTGCCTTTGCTGTCGTGGACAAACAGCAGGGAGCTGCCGATCACCTGCGCGACAACACGGGCAATTTTTCATAAGAAAGCTGAAGAAGATTACATGTTGAAGAAATAGGCTTACCTCGTGAGTTTTAAAGAAAGGCGACGTCTGCAGAGTGCTTCTGATTTCCTTCAGCCTGGCTAGGTAGATATTCTGAAAACACATGCGTGTTGTACATGCTTTAACATCATGAAAGCTAGTTGCCGTACCCCCCCCCCCCCCCCCCCCCACCCTCATATGCCACAGGCCAGTCAGTTTCTGCCGAGTTGCTTTCGCTTTGGGGTTTTCGGTTCCCAAGCCCACTTACCAGTATGTCCTTGTCGCCTTTGACAAAATCGCGGAAGGCCGCCATGACTTGCTCACGCGTCTTTGTCCTCTTAAAATCTCTGTTGACTGTCCCGTCCTCCTTCTGTGGGGCCACAGGACACACTCTGCATCACAACTCTTGAAAGAGTCCAGTCTCAAAGAGCCGATAACGTACAAACAGTTAGCAAATTAGCATATTTATCGATTCTCGCTCTAAATAGTATATGACCACAGGACACAATGTCAAATCCTTACAAATTTGCCTTTGCTCTTTCAATACTCAGGCTGTTATGCTATGTTAGCATACCAGCTGTTGGCATGTTAGCACTTTAGGCTACCAATGTCAATGTCTCTTCAATGAGGATCACTGCAGAGAGGATATGACAGACGGTCTTCAGACTGTTGTGTGAGTATTGCGACTGAACGCATTTCAATCACAACTACTTAAGGTTTTGTTCTTTTGTCTTTGTCCTTTTGGGCGGGATGTAGCTAAAATGTGAAGCCCTTTGAGACTCTTCTGTGATTGAGGGCTATATAAATAAACTTGAATTTAAAAAAAAATTCTTTCTTTAGCTGAAACAGTTGAGAAAGGATTCAAAGAAAGAGCTCTAGGATGGTTCCCTGTGGAACTCCTGGACTGCCAACTATTCTGTCTGACTCCTGTGAACTTTGTCACCACTTATCGAGGCCACTTGTGAAATGATCCACTTTGTTTGCGACACACGAGGAGCCACAATTTCCCGGCTTGTTTTGCGGAAGAGGATGGTGTACGTGTTCACACTGGAGAGGAAGGAAAGGGAGGACAGAGTAGGAGCCCAAGAACAAATGGACATTAGTTGAGGAAGGCGGTGGAGGTTATTTTGAAGATCTGACATTTGATGTCACGTGACTAGCTCTGATACACGTCGGCAGCACAGAAGCGCTACAGATTCGTAGAATTCGTTGTGTTCCGTGGCTGCCAAGCAACAAGGTACTATTTGGAGGGACAACATCACCCCCGCCTTTAAGGTTCAGGTCTGGGAACACACGCGCACACACAAACACACACCTCTGTTTCTGGGGATAACCCTCAGAGTCATGGCAACGGACCACCGGGAAGCCATGAATGTCCTTATATAGCTAAAACCGCGTGTGTATGTGCGTGTGTGTGTGTGTGTGTGTGTGTGTGTCAGGGCCAGATGCTAAAGGCCAACCAAGCTGCCACCGACAGACCCCTCACACGACAAAGAAAGACATAATGATTTACACTCGACTAGAAGTCTCTGTGCAAAAAAACAGGAAGTTAGATCATCGCCCTGAAGGACATACACCCCCCCACCCCCCCCCACACATACTCCGAAAAACACATACACATCCTCGGCTTTGTGAGCGCTAACCTTGACTCCTTCTATCCGGAAGCCCAGCGTGGCGGTGGAACTGATGGTCTCCCGCCACTGCATGTACCGGGGCTTGGTGACCGCCTTCTGTTCATTCTCTTCAGCCGAGGGCGCCTCGGGGTCTACCTCCACCATCTTCTGATACATGTCCGGCCGCGGGGTGGGCTTCTTGCGGGCCTTGGTCAGCTCCTCCTCCAGATATGTCCTGATGGATGAGGGGAAAATAGGGCAACGGATGAATGAAAATGTGTGAAATTGTCATTTTACTACTGCAGTTTAACCCATTGAGGGACAGCGGTTACTACAGTGTACGGCTTATCATGTTATCAGGTTGCAGGGTGCATGAAAGGGTTAATTAGGAAACCACGAGGGAAATGTAATTCATGTATTTTATTTCATTTACTGTAACTGTGGTTTCGGAAAATGAAAAAAATACAGCAAAAGCCTAGGTATGATCAGATCAGCAAGATTAAGTGTTCAAGTAGCCTTTGAAAGGGCAAATACACACGTAAAGCCATGTGATTTCTTCCAATGTATCCTCAAATACATGATCAGAAAATAAACACTTCACAACTACACAGGACAGGTCCATCATGAATATTCAGTGAAACGCATATTTACACTAACATACCGCTGCGTGTGATTAAATAATAACGTGTTTGTCTTCAAACTTGGCAATGTAGCATGTTAGCCCGAGGACACTTGCGTGCAAAGCGTTCTTCGTAACCGTTAAACCATTTCTTCGAATTCATCATGAGTCTCTCTATCAATGAGTCTCTTTTTCACTGCCGTCATTAAAATGGGTACACACACGCCCACAAGCATGCACACACACGAAAGTTTAAAAAGAAAAGTTGTTTTTTTGGGGTGGGTGCACTTCAACGTGTTTAGTAAGTTAATAACTAATTGAAGATAACCAAACTGTCTTTCATTAAAACTAATTGGTTTATTTGCTTTTATTTGAGTGTAAGCCTAAAGGAAATAAATGAGAAAAAAAGAATCACAGAATAAATCGTAATCGCAATACTAAGAGTGGGAAATTAAAAAGCAATTCGATAATTTTTCATAATGGCTCAGCGCTAGGTTCCACTGCAAGAAGCGAATTCGCTTCATGAATAGCATGACATCATAGCGGAGAAATACCAAAGAGGAAGAGGAACGGGAAAACGGAAGGGCCACGCAGTAAACAACGATGGAGGTCATCCAGCTTTGGACCTTCCCTCTTGATGGAGGCGACCATTTTCAGAGAGCGATGAGGCCACGTCCTCTTACCTCACGCCCATCTTGCAGTCCATCACACACGGGCAGTCAAACTCAGCCAGCAGGTCCTCCATCTGATTATACTTCTGGCCATCCTTCTCCACGTCGCCGTGGTAACCGGGTACATACGGACACAGCACGTCCCGCATCAGGAGGGACAGACAGCGCTGCTCGCACTCGCAGTGTTTCTAAACGGAGAACCCGAGATCAACACGCTGGTGCCGCCTCTTACGATACGGTGACAATGTGTTGGACTTACTTTTAAGATGTGACCGTTGGCTCCGGCCTTGAAGCTCCCTGTTAACAGAGACACAGCGTTAGACCGCAAGACGAATCTTAGGACAGTCCAGCCAGGTCGAGCCGATCCCAACAGACGCTGGGGATGTCCATCTCGCTTGGGCTTTTTTTTTTGCCCCAAGGCCACACTTCCTTTTAGGGCCCTGACGCGTACGACAGCCACCCGTCAGGAACCACCGTCAACACGGCCTCCTGGGGGGAATGCTATAAAAGGCCCATCTTGAATCGGGATTTGTATCCACTTACTAGTTTCCGCTGCCATACATGACATCACATGGTGTCATTTTAACTCATTCATAGCCATTCAAGATCCATTTGAACCCTTTCATGCACCAATAATAACAACCCATAAGCTGATGACATGATTAGCTGTCCACTGGGGTGACCACTGACCCTAAAAGGGTTAATTTGGCTGCAAGTGCTTCAGTCATTTCACCGGTTGTATCTAGTACAAATAAACGACGTTGGTTGATTCCACAAATGATTCTAATCCAGATAAACGTCCCTATAAAAATGAATGTGTGTGTGTGTGCACATACCAGCATGTCCTGCCAGTTGTATCCAGGGATATTTCTTCTTGAAGGACATGACAAATGGTGACCAGTGGACCATGTTCTTGATTTTCTTCCATGATTTGTGCTGTCAAGATAGGCCACAGTTAGAGAAAGCCATTGATAAGCAAAGGGGGAGAAGCAGTGGGGTCACCCGCGAATAGCAAAAATCTGTGTCGATTTGACGCGCACTGAAATGCATTGGGGAAAAAAAAAATAATAAACCTAAAAGATTATTTTTTTAAAAAATGATGGGAGGTAAACATTCAATATTGGGGGAAAAAAATGTAACCTACCAAAATAAATGAAAAAGTATTTAAAAAAAAGACAAAAACTCTGCGGATAAGTGAATCCACAGCTAGCAAAACGCGAGTATGCGCAGGTTTTGACTGTAGTCTCAGATAAACCCAAAGGGGCTGCAGATGTTATTTTCAACAACGCTAAACCAACAATTTTGTCAACGTTTTTGTTTTGTACAGGACTAATAATTTGCCTGATTGATTTATCCGCTCAAGGTGTCATTAGCAAACCAACTGTTGGAATGTTAGCATTTTATCATCTGTAAAGGACCCACAAGACTAGACCAGAAGTGGGGGCATTTCAATGTGTATGACGTTAATTTTGTTTACCGATTTTATTTTTTCTTCTGCTCACCAACTTGAAGAGAACATTCTGAAAATAATATGGCGTGTTATGTTTATTCATCCAGTCTGAAGAGTCCAACGGCCAGTTAAACCACAGCTTTAGTGGATCTCCAGGGAAACAAACCTCTCGGGCTTTAGTACTTTTTTCCGACTTTAATCTTTATGGAATGACTGGCCAAACACACACACACACACACACACACACACACACAGAGCTGGGTGTCCCTGACCACCGCGTCTCCCACACCACCACTTTGTGTTTCCAGAACACTGTGACCCCCGCCTCCAGAGGGTCCCGAGGTTTCTCTTGGCAACCACGAAAAATTGAAAAAACCCCCACTTCTGACGTCTCTCGGAGGGCTCTCCCCATTCCCGCGCACAGCCATCTTATAAACACTGTGATTTACTGTATGTCGGGTGATGCCTCTTGAATTTTACAGTCACTGAGAAGCCGAGCCTCCACGTTAGGTCGAGGACACGAGGACCAAAGAAGGACGACGCGGGACGTCAGCCCATGTGGACCTGATGGAAATTTATTGGATGAAACATGACTATCTATGGACTGTACACACACACACACACGCACACGCACACGCAGACGCACACACACAAACACACACACACACACACACACACACACACACACACACACGCAAACTCATTGACTGTGTAAAGCAGTGAGGAGTCACACGACTGGTTCTCTGCACAACTAAAGATTGATGAACACATCACACGATGGCAATGAGCAGCGTGGCAGTTTACAAACTGGGACTTGAAAAACACAATCGCATATCAAATCGGAAGAGCAATACTGAGGGGAAGAAAAAAAATCAGCAAATTGGATTATTTTCAAAATGGTTCATTTGTAAGCCTTTTCTTGGCAGAGTCGAGCGCAAAGCCTTCAGAGGTGGCGACAGAATGGCGACAAGTGACCCATCATGGCGACCGGTCATCTTTAAGCTTCCCTAATCATCCGTCCAGCACCCGAAACTCCTTACTGGCTAGTAACGCATGCGGGGCCGATAGACAACCGCGTGTCATTTGATTGGCAAAACTAACCACTGGCAATCTGGACATGCAAATCTGCACATGGGTCAGTCACAACAATGATGGAAACCCCAGGGAAGGGACATTCACCTTCATGTCCTTGATCCAACGTGGTGAAAAAATGTGTCTGCGAAAATGGGGCACTGTAAAAGGTGACTCGGTGGACTCTTGTTCTGCGACCCCCCCCCCACCATTGGTCTTTGTTTTTCTATGTCTATGTTGTGTCTGTTACATTTCACTGCACCCAGTGGTATGTTGACAATAAAGTTATTTTGATTCTGATGTGTAAATAAATGATTATTTTGCAATCCAAGCCCCTCCGCAATCTTCTTTTTGGTGTTTTACAGTTACATAAGCAAAAAATAATAGTGGCAAAACTCCCGCTCTGTGAGATGTTTCATTCACCCACCTCAAAAAAAAAAGGTTTGTTTTTCCGCTTTTTGGTCAGAAACCAACTCATGTTCTACTGCTGAATACTAAAGAATGAAGAAATTTTGAAACAATTTTTGAGGGGGGGTGAAGAGTGAAGACTCTACTGTTTCTTTGAGCTGTATCTTGTCTTGAAAGTTCAGCCAAAATGCTCTGAAACAGCTGGTAATATAGTCAACATCTGGTACTGAATGAGTTCATCATAATAATCATTCTTCCATAATGAGAGACAATGAGTCTGAAAATACTCGGACACGTGGCCACCGACAGGAATTGATGTTTAGTCCATTTGCAAGGTCAGCATCTGCATTCTAGCTCATCGGGAGGATGATGAATGGCGTCCTTCCACACCGAAATTCCAAGCATGCTTTTGAGGACCTTTCCTAAAATTGGATGCATAGAATTGTCCAAAATGTCTCGCTAAGATGAGAAATTAAGACTCAGGGGCGAGTGAGGGCTCAAGCCTCTGGCCAATCGACCATGTGGTTGCTCCTATCGGCATCACCAGAACGGCTGGGTGACAAACCAGAAAAGAGAACAACCTTTGCACCGAGAGAGAGAGAGAGAGAGAGAGAGAGAGAGAGAGAGGAAATGGTAAGCAGAGGAACTTCTTGCCGACAGGAAGTGAAGGGGGGCGGGGGGAGTGGAGGGGATGCCACTTTGCCTCAGCCACAGTATTTTCCACATCCGCCGGTATCTACAAACAAAAGAAGCGAGAGAGGCCTTGCCCTTTGTAAACAACACAAAGAGCAAAAGTGAAGTAGGGAGAAAAGCCAAGGCACGACCGTGTACATCATTTGTATGATGTCTCCTGGCATTCATTTATCAAGATCCTTTCATCTAAAAATGTGCTGGCCGGGCATTTTCACAATATTACCACGTAGAGATGATGTGATAATCACGGAGGACTCGGGCTGAACAATTAATCCAATTCAAATCCACTTTGCAGTGGAGCACTTTTGAAATTGAGAGAGGAGGTGGGGGCGGGGGGGATCCCCTTTCTCCTCCTCACATTTTTCACAGATTTGGAAAAAAAAATAAAAATAAAAAATTCCCAATGCATTTCAATCGGTGTCAATGATGTGCGTAAAAACTGGCAGATTAGTTTTTGTTAGCTTCCCGCATTTGGCGCTGTGTAAAAGTCGACTCGACATTAGACCAGTTAAAAGCAGGTCTAAGTTGTGGCGCAGGTGGTGTAACGCGCAGGCAGTTAGATTCTACGCTCCACTGAGATGTCATCCCAGTATTATCCATCGAACACTTTGAATCACTGAATTCATTATTATTTTCATAATATGGATTCAGATATTTTTAAAAGCACCCCCTTGATGGCGGCACAACGAGTATGCAATTTGAAAACTAAACGGCAGTGTGATTTATGCACGGTGATGCGGGAGGAAACAACAACAACAACGCCACTATCGCACGCCAAACAATGTCTGCAAAGTTTTAGAGTGGGGAGGAACGCACACACTCCGACTACTTCTCACACACGCGGTTAAAATTAGAACACGTGTGTGTGTGTGTGTGTGTGTGTGTGTGTGTGGTCCAGCCTCCAGAAGAAAAAAAAGTGAGTAAAAAACCAAATTGTGAAAATGGTCGTTCCCCTGCCGGGCGTGTGAGCATTTTGACACCCACATTGCGAAACATCTCACACGGGCAGCGTTATTTATGATCTGTTAACTGTTATTTGACTGGTGTCTCCCTCTGCGGCGCAGTCACGGTTAAGAGTTACACACTCATGGGCGCGCGCGCACACAGCTGTAAGAGGGAAACTCAGTTTGACGTCACGGGGTTGCCAAGCAACAGGCCGCTGTGGTAGTGAACATTTTCCACTGCGGCGCACACAGTGCAGCATGTGTTTTGTTTTGCTTTGTGTGTGTGTGTGTGTGTGTGTGTGTGTCCCACTTTTTGACAGTTGTAGCGTCTGCAAGATGGTGTGTCAGGGTGTGTGTGTGTGTGTGCGTGTTTGTTTTACAGGGTAGAATCTTTGGGTGCAGCCTTTATGACGAACGTAATTGGCATGAAAAAAAGTTGCATCGTTACAAGGGCCGATGCCGATCTTCACATTTGACAGAATAAAACTGACGACAAATTGATCGGCCGATTATTTTAAAAAGTAGGTCAAATGAATAAAATAATGAACAGTTTGAGCTGTTTAAAGAACACTGCTGTTAACTAAGTGACATTTTGCAAGAAAAAGTTGTGTATGTTTTGAAAATTTGAAAACTGATCTCGATGTTGTGATCATTTCCATCCAAAGCTAAATTATAGCCCATTTTCTTTCATTATTTATTGTTACGGATTATTAATGTGTTGAACTATGACAAATAAGGACAGTTCAAGTTGCCCCCAGCACCACACAACGATTTAAAAATATATATATGCTGTAGCTGTTTTATCGCCTGAATGGCTTTCCATTTAGTTTGTATTCTATGTCAAAAGTTTTCAACTTCAAACTGAAAAAGTTTCAAAACGCTAAAAACGACAACCAAACAACAAATAACGACTTCTGTTTTGCGTATCTTCAATTCTAAAATCACGACTAGCAAGCCAATGTGTATTCAAAAGACAGTTTCGGATCAGATCGAAATGACATTGCCAACTAGTGGCCCGGCATGCAAATTACATTTTTATCCACTCATTTGAGCAAACGTGTGAACTGGGATTTTTACTCGTCATGCTGCGTGCATGGAAACTTCCTTCATTGTTACGAGGCGGCTGTGTACAAACATTCCGTTGGACCGCCGTGCCTTTGGGCGCAGCTGAAGCAAAACAAAAAAAAGCCCTGCTGATGTAATCTGGGCCCATGCTGACGCCTGATGATGAACTCGTTCAGGTTGCTTCGTCAGCTGCCAATTGTGCTCCAACTACCATAACATTTGCAGCACACGTGTGCCTTTCCCATTTTGGAGTCTTGCCCGGAGGAGTCAAAAGATGAGCCAGGCTGTGTCTAAATAAGGCTCTGTTCTACATTTCAGCCTAGACCAGTCAGGCCTGAAAGCGGGCCGTCATGTGAAAAAGCCAAATGAACGTTGAGCGCGCTTTAAGCGAGAGGGGTCGTCAAAGTAGGAGGTTTTTTTTTTTGGGGGGGGGGGGGATTGTTTCTTCCGTCAAGTCATAAACGTAAGCAGCGTGTTTCGAGCGTCACGCTTGTCTCTTCATCGGGAGCTCTGGCTCCTTGGCCTCGCGCCGCATACCGCTTGCACAATCAAGCATGCCTAATATGTCGGTGCATGTCGGTACGGTTTCAAGGTTTCATCAGACAAAAGCTGACGAGCTACAGGTGGGTACGCAACGATCGGAATCTCGTGCCGGCGGTGGTGGCCGTTGGGGGATCCAAATGTAAAATTGAGTTTGAAAATGATTTACGCAGAACCACCAGCAGAAGTCGTCGTCTTTTTTTTTTCACTTTGCAGTGGAAATATGCAAAGAGAAATCCTAAGCCTTCATTCAAATCCATCAGCCAAAATAAACAAATTGCAACCCAAGACACCTGTGACCATCGGGACATCCGTTTAAGGGACACGATATTCGACACCCACATTAACTCGGTGTCACGCTATCGTGCAGTCGGCACATTAACGCTCGAGAAAGTTGCAAAAAAACAATTTAAGTCGATGTTTAGCAAGATGTCCCGATTTCCGTCTACTCGAATCAAACGAAACGCGAGAGACCACAAACTATCTGTTGCTTTGGCGTCAACTACTTTGTAATCCACATTATCGCCGCCGACAGGACCAGAGAGGAACACAATTAAGCACCAGTCAAAATCTTACAAACGCTGCTTTGCCAGCTGCTAAGCGACAAGGAAATAATCAGGCATGAATTACTAATCAATTTGTTTTAGCATTACTGACACTGCCTTTTCCGGCAAATTGCCATAACTGGGCCACGCCGGGAGCGCTGTCTGCTCGGGACTATTGTTAAATGCTTTGTTTGTTTGTCGCTGCTTCTTGTGTAAAGGAAGTAGTTTAGAGTGACCATGACATTTTTTCGCCTGTTGCTTTGCATTATGTGTGTGATTTGATTTTTGGAGGCCGACGCCAAATCCGATATTTGGCGAAATAAAACTCAGATAACCGATTAATCGTTCGATTAATTAAAAATAGATATCACGAATAAAGTAACTTCAAATTTGGTCCTTTTCTTCACTGAATATTATACCACAATTTTCTCGACAATAATAAAAATATGAGTTAAGCAGTAAAATCCACCCGTTTTTATCCATCTTGCAAGGCGGCCATTTTGCCACTTGCTGTCGATTGAAAATGACATCACAGTTGCTCAGGGTACAACCAGTCAGCTGTTTTATGAAGCTGTGATGTCATTTCCAGTCAACAGCAAGTGACAAAATGGCCGCCCCCTGAGATGAACAAATAAACAAGTGGATTTTGCCACTTAACTCATTTCTACAAACGTGCTATTAATCAGACTGTCGTGTTTAAACTAGTGGGGATGCATCGAACACAATATTGTCAAGAAAAAATTTTGGGTTGACTTCCACTTTAAAGTGTCTGTTTTAAGCGGTTTCGGGGGCGGGGCTGGAATAATTTTCCGGCTTTGCAAGGACGAAGGTTTATTTGAGATTAGACCTTGGTCAGGGCAGCACGTCGGGCTCACACTGCAGAGATGCAGGGTTCGAATCCGCTTCTCTGGCCTTCCTGTGTGGAGTTTGCATGTTCTCCCCGCGTCTGTGTGGGTTTTCTCCGGATATTCGGGTTTCCTCCCAGATTCCAAAAACATGCATGACAGGTAAATGTTAACACTCTAAAATTGTCCCAAGGATTGATTGTGTTTGTGAGCCCCAATGGTTGGTTGTCTGTGTGCGCCCTGCGATTGGCGAGCAACCAGTTCAGGTTGTGTAGCCCCGCCTACTGCCCGAAGACAGCTGGAATAAGCTCCAGCACGCCCGCGACCCTCGCGAGGATAAGCGGACTAGAAAATGGATGGACGGATAGACTGTGGTCATGGAAGAAATTCAACTTGAAAGTCAAGGTCGCGCTTTTACGATCAATTAAAATAACAAACAAGAAGCCAGCACCTCTTCTTTGTAGTGCTTCAAAGGGCAGGAAAAGTCCTGAGTGTGTGTGATGTGTCGAGTTGTATTTTAAATTTTTTTTTTTTTTTTTGCTTGAACCCTTTCCTTTAAGAAACCTGGCACGCACATGCACTCAGACACACACACACACACGCACATACGCAGGTCAGGCACAGTGCTAGCTTTGTTCCTGTGAGTCAAGCCCCAGGATCACCTCACATGATGCGCACACACTACAAAGGAGGCAAAAACTTTGAAATTACGATTTAACAATTCGAAGCGAGTCCTTTTCCCAAACTTAGTATTTGAGTCGCCAACAGTACGGTCGCAAAACGATGCGCAACTTTTTGATTCTTATTTGTAATTGTTAGCATTTTATACGTCGCTACGGCAACATGTGGCATTTGTCCTCTGTCATACTTACTGCTTTCTGTCGCGAGCTCAGCTGTGCCGGGGTGAGAAGGTGCCCCCCTCTCTCTGTGTCGGAAATATCCTCTTCCGACTCTTCCCAAGAGGAGGAGAAGCCGGCCGAAGAGGCTGAGGAGGAAGACAGCTTCCTGAGGGAGCGCACCGAGGCGTTGGACGGGGGCACGGGGCTCGAAGTGGGACTCGGGGTGCCGACGGGGGTTTGAGGGTGGCTCTCTAGGCCGTGGTCGGTGATGATGACGGCGGGGATGGAGGGAAGGACGGTGGGAGGCGTGTTGGTCAGACGAGGGGGACCCACAGGCTTTGATGCAGATGCGTCTGGCTGGGCGCCCAACATGTCGGTCTCCGTGCGCAGCAGCAGCTCAGGACCCGACTGCTGTCTGGCGCTCACCTCTCTCTCCTTTGAATCTCCGTCATCTCCCGGTGTTTGTTTGTTTTCCTTCACCCCGCTGTCCTCTTTTATCCCTCCATCTTTGGCTGAAGGCGCCTCCAAGGTCTCCGGGGGACCCTGGACAAGGAGTGGTCCATCTGACCGGGGAGCTTCTATTGTTTTTGAATGGCAACCGTTTTCAACAAACAACGTCGGCGCGTCGTTGCTTCTTTTAATCACGCAACTTTCTTCCCACTTGCTCTCTCCGTGCACTGCTTCATGCTCGCCCTCTCTCCCATTTTGGAGAGCGGGAGGAACTTGACTCTGGTGGGCCTGGGTCATTGAGCATTCGAGGGCTGCCCTGCCACGGCTGGGAGGAGGCGGGACTTGGCCCGCTGCTCGTCTCGGAGACCGAGGGCTGCACTGGAGCTCGCTGGTGAGCACCTTTGCACGAATCCCAGAAATGTGCGCTTCGAAAATGCCCACTTTCCCCTTGACCTGCAACTCACACACAGAGGAAAGAAGGCGTTCAGTGACCTTTATTCGAGCGCTTTTTCCACAAGCCATCACTGGAAGACATAACTCGGGGCCGACAGATTAGCTCTGTACAGTTTAGTCATCTATTCCAGGAGACTTGGCCAGCAGGTAATGACAGTCATACAGTCATGACGACACAATCGAAACAGACTTTCACAAATCCTGGAAGTGACTCAGCAAACTCCTTTCATGGAAGCCGTTTTTAGCAGAGGATAAAGAAAACATGCCTGTGAGTATTGTTGTATTGTCTATCTACAGGTGTTGGTGCAACCTGTGCGCTCTAATATCCGTTGCTTAAAACGCGGCCACGTAGACTGGAATCGGGAGCAATGCTCTTTTCCCATCATGTGTTCACATTAGCATGAATCTAGATTAGCTATACAGTGGCAGCTCTACTTACGAAATTAATTGGTTCTGGAAGAAATTTCTTAACTAGAACATTTGGTAAGTAGAGACGCGTTTTCCATGTAAATGCCCTAATTCAAGCCCCCCAAAATTCAGACATAAATGTTTCCTACAGCATAAAAAGGCATCAAAAATATGTAACAAATACATGTTACAATTAGATTATTGCACAATAAATACGAGTTGTGCGTGCATAGTGTAAAAAACAAAGAATAAAGAATAAAAATTAGGGTCATTTAACTTTTAACTCCACACTCATCATTTTTTTCACCCTCTTTAGTTCATGCTCTCTCTCAGAAATGGTTTTTGTCTGGCGTTTTGTCAAGAACTGATCCAAGGGCGTTTGCTTTTGTCGGCTTTTAACAATCCTTCGAAAATGTCCGAGGCAAATATTAGCATAGTGAGCGATCGCCCGACTGGTGAATATTTTTCTGGGTGATTCACATTTACGTAAAACCATCGGAACACCTCCTGGGCGAATGACGAGCTATAAGTATGTTGCGTTCAGGAAACTCGCAGCTTGGATAAGCAGTCCATACTGTATTTTTACCTTTCGTATCTTGAAATTTCTTTCGGAACAAGAGGCGATATTTTCCTGTTGAGACGTTTCGTAACTTGAAAATTTCGTATGAAGAGACGTTCGTAAGTAGAGGTACCACTTGTGAAAGTGATTGTGAATGCTTGTTTGTCCAGTCCAGCGTGCAAACAGACTCTAGTACAAAGTCAGCTGGGATAGGCTTCAGCACACCCGCAACCCGAATAAGGGCAAGTGGTATCGAAACTGGATGAATTGGTAGAGCCTGAGTGAAATGGGTGGAAGGCTCACCTCCACGTTCTGCAGCTCTTTATGAATCTGCAGCAGCTGCGCTTGGCGTCTCCGCTCCTCTTGCCTGTCTCCTGCGCCGCCTCCCGACAACTCCTTCTCTTCCTCGCCGGCACCGGGTGAGCTGAGTCTTCGAACCCGTTGGCCCACGTTAACCCCGAGGAGCTCCCGGGACCGAGGCGACGGAGAGCGAACGCGGGAGGTGGGGCCGGGGGAAAGCGGGAAGACAAAAGGGCGACCCGGCGTCCTAGTGAGGCTCGTCTGGGCAGTTGAAACATGGGCCATTTTATTAAGTACACCTCCACTCTTGTTCCTAATAGTCTGTGTTCGAACCTGCGGTACCTGAGCACTGGCTGGGCTGCAGGGCGATCCACCCAGCAGTTGGCAGTAGGGGCCCTGATTTGGAACTTGCGGCACCGGTCTGCCAGTCGTGCTGCTACTATCTCGGGAGCTGGTACCAGTGGTACCTTGCCGGACGTGAAACTGATTACCGCTGTTGGAAGAGGAAACATGTTGTCGAGTGATGGGCACTATGTTTAAAACAGTATTTCTACTCTAGTTGCTTATACAGTGAACTTCCATGTGCAAAACATTTTTAAGGATAAAGCTCAGCTTTACATGATCGGGATCTTGGAGCCCATCACCGATCAGTGATTTCGCCCTAAAATGCTAATAAACATTCAATAAATGGAAAATGGGGGGACAGGAGGGGTGTAGGGGATATTTGTGTTTGATGCTATGTCATGTATTAAATATTCTGTGCGTACTTTAAAACATGTTCCAATTCTTCAACCTTGGAATATTTTGTCCCAGACAAGCGATTAACCCTTTCATGCACCCTACAACCTGATAACATGATCAGCTGTCCACTGTAGTAACCGCTGTCCCTCAAAGGGTTAAAATAACTGGAAGCTGAAAAATATGCTTATTATGTCTCATTGATGTTTCGATTCCAACTGGGAGACGTCCACTTACCCGTTCATGATTGGGAGGGCGTTCCGGTTTAGGGCAAATGCTGCCATCCCTGCGGCAAGGCCAAGGGCCCTGAAGGCCGAGTGAACATCAGACTAGTTCCCCTTAAAATGGAGGGAGGTGAACGGCTTCGAGGGTCAGTCGAGGTAGAAATCATGCCTGTTGACAAGAGAAAAAAAAAAAGAAAAAAGTGAACTCATTAACTCCCAAAGACGTTTTTAAACGTCTTTTCAGACTTGGTTCACAATTGGCTGGTACTGAATGAGTTTACTGGAACTGGAAACAAATTCAAATGTTCCCTAAACAGCAGAGACGGCTGAGACTTTTCCGTCCATTGCTAAGTGCGTCAGAGACGGAGATCATTCCTGGAGTCATGAGCCCTAAAATAAAAGATACCACTATTCTGACTTGGAGGGGGGGGAATAACAAGAGACAAGGATGAGGGATGACGGCGAGAAGGAAGGCGAGGAAACAGGTTTCACAATGTTTTTAAAAAAGATGAGATTCGTAGGACTCTCTTTGGAAACATGACAGCCCGCCCCCCACCCTCCCACCCCCTGCGCAGAATTAGCTAGCAATCATTTTCCGAACTATCGTAATGTCGTGAGGCTTTTTGGAGGCTAAAGCTGAATGGAAACTTTTACTCAGACAAAAGGGCATGTGCGGAATCATGGAGACCTGGATTTTTCATTGTAGATGGTTTCGATTTCATTTTGACTTTTGTTTTTCGTTTTGTTTTGTTTTTTTCATTCGGTTCATTTCACTTTTTATTTTCAGAGGAGGCTTATTCGTGTTTTTTTTCAATCCTTCTTTGTCGTTTATTTTTTAATTAGATTTAGGATTCGTGTTTTAAATATATGGAGTTTGTCAAGTGCAAGATTTTTTAAAAAGTACGATTACAAAGACCATTTTGACTATAATTACAGCGAGTTGTAGTATGTTTTTTAAACGCGAGACTTAAGTAGCTATCAATTTTCGTTTTTAAAAAAGCGTTTCCGTCATGTGGGTCCTACCTCTACTGTATATTCTGTATTGCTACAGTACGTACGCAATTTGGGTTGTAAAAGCTCCGGTGCAGTTCTGAGACGGAGAGTCTCCACATTTCACTTAATGATGTTTGTAAAACATAATATACCGGTATTTATTCAGTTCAGTCATATGCCACCGCATGGCCCCATGTGTGGTGAGCCTCAGGGCGATTGACTAAGTACTGTTAGTTATGTGGTAAATGAAATATCGCAGTCTGTCAAATATGTTAAGGAATTCTGATCAAAGGTTCCACCTGGAATTTATCTTTTGCTACTCTGAAGGTCCAAATGTGTCAGAAACACATTTTTTTCTCCCCCCACCCACCCACACACAGCAACTCAGCATTGGGCGGCCATCACGTATGTGAAGAAGCCTTTCAAAATCCCGCTGGTATTCTCATCATCGGCCAAAAAAGCGCCCTCGGGATGTTCTTCCGCTTCGAGAGGGGGAATAAACACCCGGCTTTCCTCCTGGAAAGAATGGGAGGGTGGGGTAAGACAGTTCCAAGGAAATATCGCAATGATTCATCGCATGGATTCTCAAAAACCTCAAATTGGAGAGTCTGGAATCGGGAGAACGGAGATAGCGACCGAGAGAGAGAAATATGTGGAATGCGGAGTGTTTACAAGTCCTTCTTGGCTGCGAGCATTTCAGAATCGCACAGTCCTGCTTGTTTTTTTTTTTTTTTTTTTTTACTTGCCTTCAGTCTCAAACATAAAATTTGTCACTTTGCCAGATCCTGGAACATTTACAAGCAATAAACTGAATAGACCCAAACACGGTATCTTGCAATTTATCACGAAATAAATATTCTGCCTTGGGGGAGGCCCTCCTGTCATTGCCATTCAGATGCCTTGAAGGCAGACTAATATTCCATATCCAAATATTGACTGAAATTTCACCAAAGGCTTTCCGTTGACTTAAGTTTTAATCATATGAAAACCAAATATTAGATGTCTATATTTGCAGTTGCCATCTTTAGACTAGTGAGAGGGAAAAACTATCGAGATCGCTCAGTTTTGTTGGAAACTTGTCGAACAGTGTAATCATGAATTTTGAAAGGTCAAAAAAAAAAGAAAGACATTCTTTCGAGTCAAACTAGCGAGATTGAAAATATGTCCTTGTTGGAGAGTACAATGAGAATACACTTGCGCATTGGAAGACGTCATTGTTACATTAATAATAATGCCAGTGGGAGAAAGACATCATTTAACCTTTTCAGGGACAGCGGTTACGACAGTGGACAGCTTGTCAGGTTTTCAGGTGACAGGCTGCATGAAAGGGTTAAAGACAAAATGGTGAAAAAAAAATGAATGAGTCAATCGCAACATATTTACAACATTGCAAACTAAAGATATCCCCGTCACATTTTCTTGCACCTGAGTCCGGGTCCCAAACCACTTCTGAGTATCTGCTAGAGTCCTGATCCAATTCCTCATCAATAAGTAGAAACTGCATTCGGAAAAAGGTGTGTGGGGGGGGGGGGGGGAACACTGCTTCTCGCCTTTTTTAACGCCACCGTACGAACTCAGAACATGACATCTTGGAACATAAACCATAAATATTCCTTTTCCTTTTGGCTATATTGATACCCCAGGTTCATTTTATCGCTTTGTGACCTTCAAAAATGAAGACAGTTTAGAAAAATCTTTTTTTTTTTTGTCAGATGATACCGATCAACTGAAAATCATGTGATGAGCCCTGGTTTTCTGATCATTTGATTGAATCGGGACAACCCTATTAAAAACAGCTATTAAACATTTTTAAATGTAGCCTGCGGCCCTGGATAAAGTCTGCTTAAGTGTATTCTGATCCAGTACAGTCATTTTTTTAAAGTACGGTTCAGTGGTATTTAACTTTTCAATCAGTACCGTTATCAGAACTGTTTATTTTTCAAACATACAGTATATTCAATCGGTATTCCAGAACGAAGTTTTTTTCTCTTTTCCAATAGTTTTAATGTTCAAAGTGTGCATAATAGTACAGTGTCTTACAAAAATAAACAGATACACTTTTTCAGAATAAAACCGCTGCCTTAATTTTTTGATCAACATTTAACATGGCTGTACTGTATTTTAATCTTGGATCATGATGGCGGTGTGGAGAACTGAGCATTGTTTGAGCTGGAGAACGACGAGTTGAAAGGATTCTAAATGACACTTGACTGAAAATAACAACGACTTATGCATTGGAGGATGCTGTTGTTACATCTTGAAAAAAGCAACATTTTGGCTTACAAGAGGTTATTATTACATTCAAATGTCTTACCTTACGAGTTGTCTTTCACAGACGCCTCCGGCAGGAATTTATTGAGTTAACTCGACTCAACGTGGAATAAATACTTATTATCGATGTCAATACAGTGACTATTACCCTGTATTAAAGAAGGAGCGTGGAATAGGCGGTCTAACTTGGTCACGCGCGCAACGCGAAAAACTGCCACGCAAACTACAAGAAGCGTCTCTTTTTTTTTCCTCGCCTGGTGTCCCCCACGCTCGGTCTCGCTACAAGCCGGCCGAGGTGACGCCCGGCCCGCGGGAGGTTTCCGGAGCCATGTGAGTGGCTCGCCAACTCCATCAACAAGAAAGTCAGCCGCCCGCTGTGTGGACGACCTCCATCCGCCCCGTCAAGCCGGAAGTGATCGGGAAAGAGACGCCTGCGCGCGCACACAAACAACACAACACGTGCGCGCGCGCACGCACACACAAACAACACGCAAGACCGGCAAAGAGACGCTTGCACGCGCGCGCACGCTCACACGCACACACACACAATCATTCGAGCTCCTGCGCGCGGACGTTCCCGTCAGTAATTGGAACGTCCTTACATCCATCCATTTTCAGATGCCCTTTATCCTCACAAGGTTCGCGGGGGGGGGGGGGGGGGGGTGGAGCCTATCCCAGCCGTCTTCTGGCATTAGGCGGGGGACACCCTGAACCGGTTGCCAGCCAATCGCAGGGCACATAGAGACCACCAACCACGCTCACATTCACACCGAGGGACAATTTGGAGTGTTCAATCAGCCTGCCATGCATGTTTTTGGAAAGTGGGAGGAAACCGGAGTACCCAGAGAAAACCCACTCAGGCACGGGAAGAACATACAAACTCCACACAGGGAAGCCTGAGCTGGAATTGCACTGTGAGATTGACGTGCTAACCGCTGGACCAATGAGCCGCCCGTAATTGGAACGAGTTTGTTATGTTTCGATCTGGTTACATTTGGTTTTGATTCCTCATGTGCCCTTTTTTTCGCCACCTGTTCTCGTTATCAGTGTTCCTTGTGTGTAACCAATTAGCTCCCTTAACCCTTTGTGTGTTGTCCAGGTGTTTCTCGTTGTCTCGTCACTTAGCTTGTATTTAGTTCCCTGAGTTTCTGTCAGTCTTTGTTGGGTCATTGTGAGCTGTGAGTATGTGAGCATACGTGTGCTCCTGTCATGTTTTGTTTCCTGTTGTAGTTTGGTTTGATACTTGTGATTTCTAAGCATTTTTTTGAGCACTTTGATTTAGTGGGTTTTTTTCCCATTGTACTGCTGTGTGTATTTTTTGTTAAATACATTTTGGTCACTCCACCCTGCTCCTCCCTGCCTCCCTGCTTTTTGGGGTCCTACAACTACCATCAAGCAGAACGTGACAGGGTTTGATCAAATGATGGCCACGCCCACTGACACAATTGGTTAATGTGGTAAAGTTATTGTTACACAATCAACTTTAATTGCCTTGTGAACAACAACAACTACTCAGATCACCCGGAGAACAAAGGGGTAGAACGTTTGGCATGAAGCACACAAAAAATGTACAGTATGTTCACCCTCATTCTCTTGGCGTCACATTCAACACGGTTTGAGATTTGACACCATTAAAAATACAATTAATACCCGCCCCGACCGTGAATAGAGAAAACCCGCAAATGTCATCATATACTATACACTGATTGCTCTTGTATTGCTTTGTATTGTAAGTTTCTTTCTGCATGTAAAGGGATTCCCCCAAACAAATTCACGAATAGGTGAATCTGCGAATGCCGAACCGCAAATCTGCAGGGTCCGCTGTATACTAAATTGCTTTTTTTCCAACCTCGAAATTTGATTATTTTTCCTAAAGTGGGCTAAAAGCCCCTTGAAATAATCCTTGAAGCAATTCATATTTGAGCGTAAAAGATGGAGCAACACATGCAGACAGACAGTATCGCAACACTCACACCCAGATATTCTTTATCCTTTCTACTTAAATGATTAATTTTACAGGACTTTACTGCGTCGAAGTAGATTTATCAGTGTGTGAGAAATCAAGAGTAATGGAAGTTTGAAACAGGACTAAGAGCTGTCGGTGTTCCCACCACATTTGCACAGGTTGCCCAAAGGTTATGGGGGAAATCTGTAAAAAGTGAAGGAGTGAATCAGCGAAAAATGTTTTTGTCCTGAAAAATTAATGGTGTAAAACAAAAAAAGGATGCTTTTGCCAGACACGTAGATGTCTATTTATGTCATGGTTGATTATTGCAACGCCAAAGTTAGGTTGGTTGTGGGTTCCAAATTGTCTTTGATATTTGCAAAAGAACCACACTGAAGACAAAAGTGACTTTTGAGTTGTATTCACGACAAGTCACAGGAATCCATTGACAAGTCTAAAGTAACTTCAATATTTACAAGAAGAAAATAGTCTTTAGTCAACCATATGTACCTGTTGTAAGAGTCAAAGATGATTTTTTTAGTTATGAATTAATAAACCTAACATGCATGTTTCCATTTTTTTGTTTGGTTTTGTACAAGGAGGAAACAAAAGTTACAGCATGGTTCAATATCTACTTCAATATTTACAGACATGGACAATCCACCAAAAATGTCTACATTAGCTTCATTGCAGACTTTAAATTCATATTGATTTTTTGCAAAAATATGGATCATGGCTTCATTGAAGACATGCCTGTTAGTGCATGCAAGTGGGTGTGAATCCTATCTGCCATTTTGAAGAGTTCTGTGATTGACAGACAAGTCAACCCCAGGATGTTCCACACCTTTTAGGCCTCAAGGCAGGCTCCAACTTCCTTGTGATAATTAAAATGGATGAATGGATGCACTCGGCTTGAGAGCAGAAGCCGAGTGCATCCCCATGGCCTGGCCAGAGGCGGCAACCGGTTGATCCCACGCTATGAACATGAACATCGAAACTTCAACTAGCAGATGGCAGTCGCGCAACCACATAATTGTATGGTTATAAAACCACTAACTAGCAAACCAACAAATAATTACCAACTAAGAAAGGTAGCATTGTTTTGGTCTTTGTCATTAAGTGATTGTCGACTGTAGAAAAAAAACCCCGTTGGCAACAAATTTGGATTAAAATTTGAAGGCGGTTCAAGTCAATGTTCAAGGAAACGCAATTTGTTTTGGAGCAAACTTGCTTTTTTTTTGTTGCGCTATCATTGTTCCCTTAAATGTCAGTCATTCATATTTTTAAGTTATTTAAGTTATTACCGTTTAAAAAAATACCAGTTATGTGTTGATCTTATGAGTTATATTTTTGACAACCAGTTTTTGTTGTGGGTAACGTAACTTGAGTTTTACTTTTACTTTAAGACTCGAAATGGAGGAAGTGGCTGTGTTACGCTGTTTCCGAGGTGAAACCTGTTCTGAAAAGTAGCCTTGGGAAGAAAAAAAAAAGGGGGAACTGCTAAAATACTCAACACGTAACAGTTTTTATGTCGTCATCTCCAACTCCGCTCTTGACATTGTGGTAATAGCAGATCCTTCCTTTTTAAACTAGCTTTGCGCCTACACAGATGTCCAAATGGAGACTTTTCGTCTCAAATTATGTGACAAGTGTTGAAATATTACAAGCGTGCAATGTTTAAAATGACTTTTCCCCAGACAAAATTTAAAAAAATGTCCTAAATCAAATATTTTTAAGGTCCAATTTGGGTCGATGTTGTCTTCCAAGTGATCACATTATAAATTATCGCAAATTCCTTGGACGTAAAGGGGGAAAAAAACATGCAAACCAAAAGCTTGTATGGAGGCAATTTAATATATTAGAAGTAAAGCTACAAGATATGACAAAAGTTCTACTTGGGCGCCTGGAGGAGCTCGATCTGCAATTAGTCACTGCTGCTATCTAGTGGCCAGTTTGTAAATGTCTAAATACTATAACAGTGTCGATATTATTTTCGCACATGCCGAAAACCACAATTCAAGAAAATATTTAATGAATAATTTCATTTAAAAAAAATGAAACTCATATTAAAGAAATTAATTCATCATTTTAAATTTTTTTTGGAATTTCTCGGAATTTCTTCATAATTTCTGTATTAAAATCCCTGTAAAGTGAAAATAAACGTCTGAATTTGACACACCACACAGAAGAGTGTTAGTCACAACCCTGTCAAATTTGAATTAATTAAAAAAAAAATCACCAGTTATATAAAACTAGACTTTCAAGATTTTTACTACGCTGTATTTGTCTGTCTTTACATTAATGCTCATCCCCATGGGTGTTTTTCTTTTCTTTGCATTTCTTGCCTTCTTCAGTCTTGCGCGTCACCTGATACTCACGTCTAGAGTTACCTGCACACACAAAAAAGGCGTGAGACGGTACTCAACTTGACCTTGAGCAAACAGGTGCGCGCTGCGGAAAACAGCCGTGTTATTGTATTTGTACAGCATCTTGTTCCAAACACACAGACACACACACACACACACACACACACACAGTAAACACATTGCAAGGTACTCCACAGTCATCGCTGGTGCACCTGTCGGCAGGTAAAATAACGATTTAAGATTTTTGCATTTTTAAATCCATCACATTGAGATCTGGAAAAAAAATTAAACAATTAATGTGTGATTGAAGTGTAGATTTTCAGATTTAATTTAAGGGATTACACAAAATGATGGCATTAATGATTTGAGAATGACATTCATTTTAAGACGAGTAGCTCAATTTCCCCCCGTTTTCTTAACTAATCGGCCAATTAATTCTGCCACGTAACGAACTAGGCATCATCTTTAAAAAAATCCATATCTGTCGTGTCCTTGTCATGACTTCCGATGCTCAATTTGGTTGACGTATTTTCTAGGATAAAGAGTGATTGTTGTGGAGTATTATCTGTCTATATGTGTTGCTCCACAGTTTGTGTTCAAGCAGAAGTTGCTTAAAGGGTAATAATACTACAACTATAGATGCCAATGGTGAGGCCAACAATGGCATTTTCTATTAGATGTTAAACTAACAGGAGCTTTGTGTCAAAGCTGTTTGGATGTTTTTAAAAGACAACATGTAATTCTCTTTGTTTTATGTTTAGTTTGATCCTCATTTTTGAAGAATTGTTCACTATCTGCCAAATTGTTACTTATTGTGGAGTGAGTTGAGTAAAATCCCCACCGAACAACCTCTTTCGTGCAAATTGGCTGCTCAAGGCACCAGAATGTCTCAGCATCATCAGCGCATCATCCATCTTAAGCCAATCCATTCTGTTTGCCGTCACATTTACGGCCTTTTAAAGCCTTCCAAAAGAACCAAATTCCTCAGAGGAGGGCCAAGCAGCAAACGCCCGTTCCTCTAGAGATGGCTGTACTCGGACGAGACTGGCCGATGTTTGGCTGTCCAGATGGCAGCGTCCGGGTAATGCCCCGCAGGAGAACACAACGTTAATCCCCCTTCGAGAGAAAATGCGCCGTCTTGATCTGGTGCCTGCATGACTGGAGGGAGCTTCCCTGGCTCGGAGGGAGAAGTTTGGGTGTCGATTGCAGTAGAAACCTTGTCATTTTACCGAATGCCCTGGGTGTTGTCGTACGGGCCGATCAAAAAGGACAAGAGGTGGGTTGGTCTGCTCTCAGATCAAGTCAAGTTTCTAAGGTCCTGGGTCTTAATCTCTGTGTGGGAACTATTTTTGCTATGTGGGATCTCTGACAAGCAGGTATGTTTTGTCGAGAAATAGTAAAAAAGCCCCGGGGGTATAATTTGCTGACGTCTATATATTTTAGGACTCAGCGCAGTGTGTGTCTATTTGAGAACTCAAATGTGCAGCAAGTGAAGCGTTGGTAAACAAGTGAAGCTTTTTGTGCTTCACCAGAGATCCTAACAACTCCAATCGCTTACCAACTCCTAAGCACTTAACTCTTGACCCAAAACGTAATTGCTAAACCTACATTTCACACCAAACATTGGGCCCGAGTCAATTTTTTTTTTTTACATTTCAACCTACTGATGTCTGATTTTCTGTCCCTTTCTCTCCCTTATGCTTGCATGTGTACGCTTATTGGATCCATGCTGCTCGACAAAATGGTGAGTTCACTCCAAGAAAAAAAAAAAATAGAAATTGTTATTTTATATGTCTAATACGATAAATGTGGAAAATAATTGCAGTTCTTCATTGCGGCTGATCAAATGGATTTTCTTATACTGGTAATAGTGACATAGTCTTTTTACTTGTTTGTTTTCTCATCTTTCGTGGATGTAAACTTGCCTTCCACTATAAGCCAATTACATGAGCTCCTGTAATCTGGATGTAGGTACATGTGAGGTACGTGAGTGAGAGAGGAAGAAGGGACAGACACACACGCACACACAAACAAACAAACTAACAAACAAAAAAAAAAACGGTGATGCTCGGCCTTTTGATGATACAATTACCAAGATTTGCCAACTTGCGTTTGTGTTGCCCAGTGAGACATTTTGTTGGCTTTTGAATTTTTTTCCGGGATGGTGGGGCTGTGGATGCACCCCCTGAGGTGGATGCCGCCCTGTCCCGCACCCACCTTGGACGCCACTGCTCACTAGACCACGCCCCTTAAAGACACACCACAGACAAAAGAAACATACAGTGTTTATACAGTCATTACAACGTAAAATCCAGTTTATTTCTTAACGTTCTCTTTCATTATATTTGTTTCAATCGTAATATAATGTTAGACATTTAAAACCAAATGTTTTTTTTCGTGGGGCTGCAACAGATTAAGTCACAAAATGAACTACCATTCATCCGTAACAGTATGGTTGACTTCCTTGCTCGGTTGTAATTGTGTGTGTGTTTTTTCCTAAAAAGTGCAATTATTTATTTCTGGGACGTTTGTGACAGACAACGACGCCTTCTGACTAAAAAAAATCGTCTTGCTGCACGTCGTCGTCGTAAACCGAGGATCAGTCGGCTATGTTGTGCAATACTCGTCAACACGTTGTAGTGACTAATCATTCACGTTAGAGGGCGCTAGAGCGCCACATTCGCAACTCCACATCCGCGTTCAACGCTCCCTCCAATGTGATTGACCAATCACGTCGTAGAACCCAAAACAGTAATCCACGTCGACAAATGGCGAAGAGAAACGGGCCATTTTTTTCATAATAGGGCGGGACTTGAGAATGATTGACACGCCTTGCCTCTGCGCCTGAGCCAGATTTTCTGTGAGGACTCGTCCGCTGGAGATTTTTGTTTGCAGGAGGCTCGCAATACTGGAATTAATTATTGAGGGGGGAGACACGCCGAGAGGCCAGGACTCATTTGGACGGTTTACATATATTTCAACTGGGATTTTAAAAAAGGTATTGTTTGTTTTTGGGCTCCCATTTAAATCACGTGATGAGTCACCGTCGACTCAATGAAACGGTCTTGGTTGTTTATGCAGCATCTGTAAGCACGCTACATGCTTTAGCAAACGTTCAAACGTTCCTCGTGATTTAGAATTATTTATGATTTAGTGTTTTTTTAGGGGGGGTGGGCTTTCTATCGTGCTCACCTCAACTACCCACGCTGAAACGTGCTTGCTAGCATCGACGGTAATATTTCGTGCCCATGTCGCCGTAACATTGGTTAAAAGGGCTATTTTTCAACTATGTTTCCCCTGTTGCGTTACGCTTGTACACGTCGGTTGCGTTATCGCTGGCTGTCGGCCGCTCGCTCGTGTCGTCAAACATCCGCCTCTGTAACTCCCCCAGTCTCTGCAGGGACCATTCATCCGTCCCGCTTTCTGGACAAGCCGTAGATAAGTCTGTCGTTCTTGGAGATTTTTCGTTTTAAAACTAATAATTTTTAAAATACTTTTTCACTTCTAAGCATGTGTGTGGAGTCTTTCCTGTTTATGGAATAGCTGTTTTAAGGTTCCTCGCCGTGCTGAACGTGTATGATCGCAAGGGCATGTGGGAAATAAAGTCCCTAACTTGTGTGCGTTGTCCTCTTGAACGGGTAAAAACATCAAAAAGACAAAACAGGTGTTAAGACAAAAAATAGTTGTGCAACATTAAAAAAAAGTATAAAGCATTTTATAAAACCCTGCTTCAAGACTCCCACATTCTAGTTTTTTTAAAATTATTTAACTTTTGTCATGATCGCTAATCCTAACCCTTCTCTCATTCATAACCAAACACATTTTGAGTTTAATGCCTAACACGAAAGTCACTTAGACACTGTACTTGGTTTTTGAGGCACCACCTGCGAGGTAGGGATGATGGTGACACAGCATTGGTTGCTAAGCAACGCAATACAAAGTAGCCTGGTGCCTTTTCCTGCTGGTTTGAACATGAAGGAGGCTGCAGGTCGGCAGTGTGGCTTTGTCATTGAGGAGGAGGAGACATGAAACAAGTCAAGCATTTGTGGCTGTGCCACTCTGTCCTTTTTGAAGGGCAACAGCAAGATTTTCATTTCAGTTCAGGCAAGTGGCATTTTTCTGCCACCTGCGAATATTCAGAAGTCTCCTGTTTAAAAACAATCTTTCGTGGGTTTTTTTTTCCTCGTGTGGATTCTTTCACATTTCCAAAAAAATGGTGACAATGTCAAAAATGGACGCATGTACCGTTTCACCTGTTGTGTTGTTTACATGTGTGTCGGTCACATGCAGAAAAAGCGATCAGGATGACTCATCTCACAGCCTCATCCTGTGTGTGTGTGTGTGTGTGTGTATAGTTCATCTATAACTGTCATGTTCACGGAACAGTGGCGGCTCTGTCCCACTCGCTAATGAGAGTCCTTAATTGCTAGCTCTGCCGAGAGATTCCTCCGCTCATTAAAAGGAGCTTCCGCTTGAAACAAGTGTTTGCGTTTTTTTTAAACAATATTCCAGGGATACTATCGGTAATAATGACCAGTAAGTGGTACCCTGGTGTTCATTAAGTTTTGCGTTTGGCTAGTACTAGCCTCCACCATCAGGAGGGGGCGAGTTTAGGAGAAACGAGGAAGACGAAAATAGCGAAGGCGAGGAAGTGCAAAGGGATGTCAGGGAGGCAGGAAGTGAGATGGTAGCTGTTATATGGAAGGAGAGAGTGACAGATATTGCTCAACCATTCGGAAAAGGCTATGGGAACATCCTTGGCGAGTGTGTGTGTGTGTTGACCCCATGGGTTCAACGGGAACACATAGAGTCACACAAAGCTCGGTGTGACATTCCTGACTGTCGTTTCGTGGCATTTCGTAAGCAATTCCAGGCATTACATCTGCAAGCGGTAACAATTGGACCCTCGGACCCTTGGATGTCTCTTTCTGATTGTGGCTCATTTTGATTAATTCCATCCTGAGATTTCATCAAAATACAAAAAAAAAAAAAGTCCTGCAATATGCCCAAAATGGCTGCATCACACCAAAATGGCTGACTTTCTGGTTGTGGTTCCATGGTCGTCACAAAAGAGCCAGAGCAATTGCAAATTTACCTCGTGAATATCTAGCCCACGCGAAAACTTTAAAAGGCATGTTTTTATGCCTTGTTGCTTTTGTACTTCGAAATCGCAAGTAAACTCTTGTCATCTCCGGCGAAGTGGACATATTGTGAGGTTAAGCGGTGGGCTGTGACCGCTCGGCGGCCCTTTCAAAGCCTTCCGCGCCGATGGGCACTGCGGGAATCAAAATCGGACAAGGCAAGATCTGAGAGGTGCGGATGAAAGGACGCCATAATGCAATGTTCATTTCGTTTCCACCTCCGCGGAGACAGTAGAGGGGGCGTCAAGTGATGGAGCTATAAAAAACACGTGGGAAGGAATGGGGCAAAGGGAAGAGGTTCAGATTGATGGCAAAAGCAGAGTCAATAAAACCAATATGTGGGGCTGACTGTGGCTTACACCCTTTTAAGTGTTTTTTTTTTCTTTTTAAGCCACAAGGATTAGTAGGGTGTAATTGTTTGCTCGGTGAATAGCTCTATTAAACCCAACAACAGACCACTTTAGAAGAGAGCAACTGACTTCCTCCAGCGAGTGTCTGACTGGAGGCAACGATGGAATGAATACCAGAAAAAGAAAAAAAAAGAGAGAGTGGGCCTGTGGCTTTGGCAGAGGTCCAAACATGGTTAAAAACAGATTAATCAGCATCGGGTCACATTCTCACAGAGAGGGACTGAACAAGAGGTCACAGCGAGATGCAGCCCTCGTCGTGCTTTGAAAGGCCACTTGATGGGGAGGGACGCTAGACAAGTGGTAATATTGTGCGCTGGTTTGAACGCACACTGACCACGCGGATGGATAAGCGTATTTGTCTTAACGCTTTATTCGTTGTGTTTTAATGTGGGCATTAGGTGTGGAAAATGTGAGCAAGGGTGTGTTGCGCCTGTGTGTGTATTTTTGAAAACGTGTGGGTAAGTAACAACAACTTAAAAAAAAAATTGATTCATAAAAGCCAAAAGAAAAGAAGTCAATATTTATAACAAAATGAAAATGGATCACAACCGTAATTCAAGAGAATGAGTAGTTAACTTCTCTGCTTTGTGAAGTCACGTCAGAGTCGAAGCCGACTGACGTTAGCCATGCTAGTTAGCTTGTTAGCTTGTCATCGGCCTCGGTAGCGGGTCCATAATATTTACGTAACCAATCTTGGACACGCATACTCTTGTAGACGGTTGTAAATGTTCATTTCCATAAGTAATTTAGCAACGTTAGCTTGAATTTATTTTTAATTGATTCGTAAAAGCCAAAAGAAAATAAGTTAATTTTAAAAACAAAATGAAAATGTATTACAACGGTAATTCCAGAGAACGAGTAGTTAACTTCTCTGCTCTTCTCTGCTTTGTGATGTCCCGTCAGAGTCGAAGCCGACTGACGTTAGCCATGCTAGTTAGCTTGTTAGCTAGTCATCAGCCTCGGCAGCAGGTCCATGATATTTACGTAACCAATCTTGGACACGCACACTCTGGTAGACGGTTGTAAAAGTTCATTTCCGTAAGTAATTTAGCAACGTTAGCTTGAATTTATCGCAGCGTGATGGCTAATACGAGCACGCTTTCCTCACACTTGAAACCGCTAACCGCCCAGGTCTAGCATTGCCTCCCACTGATATTTCATGTCGTGTAGTAGATTTAGTAGTCATTTCCAAGCTTTCAGTTTCAGCTTGAAATGGAGGATTGTCTTCTTCTCCACCTGTATCTTGTTTCCCTTCTCTGTCCGCCAGCCAAGTCCGTTATTTGGCACGTTAGTTGCCACCACCTTCTATGGGATATAGGTCTCCATAGCGACGCCACACCCTCGAGTTACCGACTGGAGACTCTTGTGTGTCGTCTACTGTTTGCGGTTTCACCACGAGTTTTGCCTAGCAGCTAATATTTGTTCTTCAGTTCCTCTGGCGCGCACAGCGAAACTCCCTTCATCTCCCCCTCGCGGGTTCCGCCCATGCCCGGCTCACTCGCACGTTCTCACAGACGCTGCTCGCGCCTCACCTCACTAATCGCTGAATGGGAGAGTTTAGCGGGCAACAATGGCACATATGAGCCCAGCCATTCTTCTCACTCTCACATCCAAAGAGAGATTTGGGCAAACGTGAGTGGAGGCTGACATCGTTTCAACACTTACACATTTCTCAGTGAGTTGCCGCTACATCTAATTACCCGATTGCAAATTCACGGCAAGATCTGATCTTTGAAATCTTGTTCGGAATGAATGGTGTTGACGAACAGAGTGACCAGCGCATGCGACAGAAAGAGATACAGGCTCGAAGGGACTGACGGACAGGACACGCCGACAGACGGAAACATACACTCGCAGATTATCCCCTTGTGTAATCCTCAATTTGAGAATCAGTGCGCAGTGTGGCAGGACCAGCCGTGTTTTCACACCGGCCAGCGTGTGTGTGAGCTGATCAACTTTTTTACAGTGTAAATACGGTACATTCAATGTAAGACAAATTGTTCATGGATTTAATGAGTGATGGTTTTGAGAATGATCCTTCCAGGTTGTTTTATCTGCAGTTAAGGATTTGAGTGTTGGCAGACCTCAGTTTTGGATCATAAAAAAAAAAGGGCATAAAGAAAGGGAAGGAGCACTTCCTGTACGTTCCGGCGTGTAACATCAGCCGGCTGTAAAATCTGCTCTGAAACGGAGGTTTAGGCATGACCATAATCTCTTTTGTCACTTCGCCTGCTCAATAATCTTTATTTTTTCTGCAGTAATCTCTTGTCTCCATGGGGATTTATGCTTAGTGTCCATGAATGCTGTTGCCGTGGTGACCCGTCCTCCCTTTTTGCCCCGACACTGCCGCATGCATGGACGCAAAGGGACGGGCCGGCTTTTTCTATACCTGTCTTTATTGGATTTTGTCACACACGCGGAGCCAAATAACTGGGGCCGGGGGGAGCCCAAATGAAAGCAGTCTTGACGTCTTTGTCACGGCCCCGCTCTAGTTTACGTTTCCCATAAAATTGTACATCTGAGGGTTCTGGCAGTCATCGCCATGCCGACGACCCCTTAAATCCAGACAGACAGCCAAAAAGTTCTGAGTACGTGAGTGGGTGGGTCTGTAAGCACGTTTGGGGGGCTGGCCTTATTGTTTGAGAGACATCAGTGGTAAGAATGGCTCTGTTAGGGTTTGGATGTGACCCCAAAAGCACGACAACAGGCAGGTATCGTTGAAGCCAACACTTGGCGTAGTTTATTGAAGAGTATTCGCAAAGTCACTCAGGGGGAAGCAGGAGGAGTCCACAAGGAAATGTCCACACAGGGAACAAGAAGCTGCAGGAGGTGGCAACAGAGTCCACTGGCGTGGTGACAAAATGAAATACCATTTTGAAAACTCAGCAGTTTTTGCAAGCGTATGTATCGTGGTGGAAATGTCCGAATATTTGTACGTAAACCACAAAGCCAAAAAAAGTTAAGAATATTTGGGTGAGATTTCACGATGCACCTAAAATTAGACGGCCGATTCATTCTTCTTCTTCTTCTTATTTTTAACACATTAACGCATTACAACACAAGACAACGAGAGTGACATTCAAACATTCCCCTCAAAAAAGAATTGGCAAAAAAAAAGTGCCAATTTTTGTCGATTTTTCTTTCTGTTGCAAAATGAAAAAAAAAATGCTTAAGGACAAAGTATTGTGAAACTGTCAACTGTTCTGCCTGTAGTTCATATCTTTCAGGGACCAGAAAGGAAGTCATTTTATCCTATATATTTTTTTAACTTAATTGAAGGTTTATCTGCAAAATATTAGAATATCCACATCAGCCTAAAAAAAAATCCATCCCTTGCTCAACCAAAATGCACTTTAAAGGTGATCTGAGTTGGAACTTTTGAATATCAGACTGTTGGTGTTTGTACGTTTCGTCAAGCCATGAGGTGAGTCAGCATTGCTGAAGGCGCATTTCTTAGTAAATAAAAATCAATTATTGTCTCATCAAAAGTTCTTCCGTCCTCAGGCTTGTTTTGTTGCTTTAATCTTTGAGATGTTACAAAAGCAACAAAAAAAAGCATTAATCGCTACTGTATTTTGCTTGACATGTTATCCCCCCCCCCCACAAAAAGCTATATTTTTTCCGCTTTTTGGTCAAAAACCGGTGTCTGTCTACTAATGCTGATTAGTAAACAAGTGAAAAAGCTAAATTGGGGAAAACACTCCCTTAACTGAACTGCAAACTGCAATAGGCACATTGGAGCTGAAGTGACAGTCTATTAGAAGACATGCTCACTCTCTTGCTCTCTCTCTCCCTCCCCCCTTTTCGCCTCTCTCTGACTCCCCTCCTCTCTCTCTCTCGCTCTCTCTCTCGCTCTCTCTCTCGTCATTTTCTGCCCTCGTTTCCGCGGGTGAAAGTCCCGCGGGAGGCAGGCGCTCAGCTCCGCGGGAGAGCCGACGGGATGAGGGAGAGGAAAATGGCACTGACAGCTTTGTAGGTGGGAGACCAAAGTAGAGAAGACTGCAGGGAGGAATAAGAAGCGCTTTTAGAAAGCGAGCAAAACCAAAAAAACAAAAAAAAGTGGGGCGCAGGGGCGGGAAAGGCAAGAGGCTAAAAGGAGGACAGGAGCTTGCTTGCAAGGGGAAAGAAAAGCAACAGTAGGTAAGCATGCGTGAGGGCCGTAGCTCTTTTTGAAGAATGTTTTGTCGTTACACGGTGGTGATTTAGTGAACATGCTACATTGAAGCTCTGGTATCCGGAACCATCGTTAATTTGGGGTTCAATGATGTCCAATGTTTCGAAATTCTTCACTGGCATGCAAGTGTAAGAAGAAGCGTACCTTAACGCGCGCCTCAGCTCATGCACATTTTTTAGAATTTAAATGACAATCTTCATGTAAAAAAAAAAAGCCATTGATGGCACTTTTGTTTTGTTGTTTTATAGTTTTGAGGTGTCTCAGTCACAAACACAAACTTGTTTTTTCCGCTTTTGGGTCGGAAACCGGTGTTAATGCTTCTCACTTAAGAACGAAAAAAGATAGCAACAAGCTTTTCTGTTTGCCGACGAAAGAATAGAGTCTACTCTTTGATTTCTTACTTTGTCAGAGCACGTGATATTCCGTGAATTTTAAAAGCTCATTGAAAATGCTCAAAAACGGCTGAGAATATGTGGACCTCTGCCTTGGAAACGGCTGGCAGTGAAAGGATCAAGCAAAATAAATATTTTAAAACGTACTTAAGAAAAACTATAAAATGATCTTATGATAGCTGACCTCTTGTCAACACCTTGCGAGGTCTTACGAGATTTGCGACACCATGTTTTTTTTTCTCACTTTGCACATTTAACCTCCATTAACAGTGCGAATTGGCTGTGAAATTGCCAGCTCGTTAACACTCAAACAGATGCCGTCACAATCCGCGGACAAACTTTGCGGTCTGCTCGCCCTGCTCAGATCACAATCTCCCGCCATAAAACACTCCGCATGTCCATGCGTTGCGTGTATGCCGAGAAGCCGTAATAGTGTCACCGCCATTGTTTATGCAGACTGTGGGAAGATGAGTGAACCCGGAACGGGGGGCGAGATAATGCGAGGGACCCATTGGATGGGGACTGAAAAGAGAGCCCGGAAGAGAGGGATTGTGAGCACAGGGAGATGAGTGCAGCTGGGGGAAAAAAAGAGAAAGAGGCACCCAAAGAGAAAGAGAGAGAGAGCAACAAAGTTACAAGAGGGTGGAACAAGGTCCCCGCTCTTTTAAAATTAGTCCAGCAGTAAAATGGCAGCGAACGACGACATCTTGCAAAAACAAAGACGCACACCGATGCTGAACTGCGAGTATGCGGGGGTCGTAAATTCATATCGGCTCCAAACATTGGTTATCGGCCAACAACACGGGTATCAAAGTCAAGGCCCGGGGGCCAGATCCCCCCCCCCCCCCCACATCATTTTATGTGGCCCGTGGGAGCAAATCATGTGTGTCAACTATCATGATTCTTGCTGAAATCTGTACCAAAATGTTAAATTGGATTGGGTAATAAATAACGTTGAGATTTTGCACTGGCCCTCCGAGGGCAGACGTAACTCCAAAGTGGCCCGCGACAAAAAATGAGTTTGACACCCCTGGCCTACACGATTCCGAATAGTCCATGTCGTTAATAGCATTGGCCTTGAAAATAAAAACCAAAACATATCGTTCTATCATTAATCCATCCGTTCATTTTCTGAGCTGCTCATCGTCACAAGGGTCGCGGAGGGTGCTGGAGCCTATCCCTGCCGTCTCCGGGCAGTAGGCGGGGGACACCCTGAACCGGTTGGCAGCCAATCACAGGGCACACATAGACAAACAAACACCCGCGCTCACACTCATACCTAGGGACAATTTAGAGTGTTCCAATAACCTGCCATGCATGTTTTTGGGAATGTGGGAGGAAACTGGAATACCCGAAGATACAAATTCCACCAGTCAACCATCGGGCTGCCCAGATTCATTTCTTGCTCACGTTTGTTAAAAATAATACATGGGCAGATGTTGGGGAGAAAAAATAAATCGTAATATTGAGTGGGGGGGGGGGGGGGGGGAGCAATCTCGATTCTGCTTCAAAATGGTTCAGGCCTTGTTGAAGTGAAACTATTAACTGTCTCCTTGGACGCATCTACATTATTTATCTTCTGCCCTCCTTATCTGCAGCAAGCTTGCACATGCAGGCATTTATTGTACACGCGCCTCCCTTCTCCATCCATCCATCCATCTTCCCCTCCCTTCATGAGCTGACCGTGCGTAAGGAGACCTGTTCTATTTTTATTCCCGTGTCCTCCCCACTGCTTCACATTGACGCTGTGCTGACGGGAAAAAAAAAAGATGGTCAAGATGGCAGGAAGGTGACAAAGGAGAGTACTGAAGATTTAGAACACTTTGAAAGGACACTGGGCGATGACAATGCCTTAATCGGAAACGAATCACGTTTTAATCCTCGGCCCGAAGCCGTTTGTTTGTACACATGGTCACGCACACGCATAATCATGCAGTGCAAGTCAAACACAATCCGTTCCGTGACGTTCCATGACCCCCCTCCTCCCTGCCCCCGCCTCGCGATGGGAAATAATGGAAATAGAAATAATCTGCTCCTGGTTCAATCTGTGGCCATCATTAATAGTGTTACCGACTCTCCAGGCGCACTCATTCACTGCCGGCCGCTGTCTGCTTATCTTCACATTTAGCCCTTCTGTGCCCTCTTACACAGCTTTTAAGAACAGCGAGCTTGTTGGACGGACTGTCCAAATGTGTCGATTGTCGACAGCGCCGCCAGAGATATTTCGGTTGATAAGTGTGGGTGCGTGAGCCACAGCAGCGTGGTTAAGGGGAAGAAAAAAAAACGGCAAGTTGCATTTTCAGGAATTTGCTGTGTTATGCTTACGCAACAATTCCCATTAACGTGGAAGTGGTTGTGACGTGAGCCAAAAGTTCTTTCCAAAGCCAAATGTTTCTGACTGTATTTTCTCCCCATGTTACTTGACTGCCTTCGTGACTCAGTGAAAAGAGACAAACAGGCCTGAAAGCATTCGGCTGCAATGGGGGGGCTCATTTATAAAAGATGATTTTCTGCAAATTCAAATCTGAGATGGGGCGCGGTAAAAAATGCATGCTGATACTTTAAAACTGTACTCTCAGTGCTGTGGGCTACTAACTACATCACTGAGATGTTTTTTTTTCTTCTTGACAATATGGTGGAATGAACTGCATACTTATAAGTATTTTTTTTTTTCAATGAAATCTCAATACAGCTGTATTGTATTGACGAATATAATGATCGTCTAGTCGCAAAAGCGTACTGTCAATAAAAGGGATACGCATACCACATATATGCTGCGTCTACAAATTCATTAGATCTATTTAATTATCAGCATGATGACTTTATGTTCAACATTATTACATCATCTATCCTTATCACCCGTTTGTGCGCCGGGCAGGTCGTGACGTGTCGCCATGACAACAGAGGCAGGCTCGGAGACAGAGGTGAAGGAGAAGGCGGAGAAATCAGCCGCCCGGCTCAGCCAATCGGAGAAGGACACCAGCGAGAGTCAGGAAGTGGCCGCCACCCAGGGAGAGGCGGAGAGGCAGAAGGAGAAAGAGGGCAAGGGGATATCGCGCTACCTTCCCACATGGTTTAAGAAGCAGAAATCTCAAAGCCAGGTACATCCACACGGATTGCTCCCGTCATACGATTACCCAGCCCTGCTGTTTGGAGCTTCCAAATAAACACCATGGTTTGTCCAGACCTCCCCGACCAAGGAGGTGCCGTCACCAGAGGAGGCAAGCAACCAGGAGGAGGTCCCAGAAGTGAATGGGCACCCAGAGGAAGTGGAAGAGAACGAGGCGCTCAGTAGTCCGGTTCAGGAGCAAGTAGAAGAAAAGGAAGCCGAGTCCCATTCCAACGCCAGCGCAGACACAGAGGTAACTTGATGGCATGCATGGCGCTTATGTCCAAATATGGTTACGTTCATATTTTTTCAAAATCAATCCTGTTGCTGGGCGGCCCGGTAGTCCAGTGGTTAGCGCGTTGACCTCACAGTGCAGAGGTCGTGGATTCGATCCTGGCCCCGGCCTTCCTGTGTGGAGTTTGCATGTTCTCCCGGGGCCTGCGTGGGTTTTCTCCGGGTAATCCAGTTTCCTCCCACATTCCAAAAACCTGTGTGGCAGGCTCACTGAACACTCAAAATTGTCCCTAGGTGTGAGTGTGAGCATGGATGGTTGTTCGTCTGTGTGTGCCCTGCGATTGGCTGGCAACCGGTTCAGGGTGTCCCCCGCCTACTGTCCGAAAACGGCTGGGATAGGCTCCAGCACCCCCCGCGACCCTTGTGAGGATGAGCGGCTCAGAAAATGGATGGATGGATTTTCGCGCATTATTAACCCATTTAAAATGTTGAAAATAACTTGCGAAGAACTCAGTCTGAGAATTGTTGTAGAACTCCACATCTTTTCTAACTCTGCGGGAACCGTGCTGCATTATGCCGCCTGAAGATCGAAAGTCCACTACCACTACTTTTTTTTCTTCATATTTCTTCTTCTCCTTCTTTTTCTACTTTCTTGTCAATTGACAAATACCACCACCTTCTGGCCACCACTGGTAATAAACCAAAAGCTGCCAACTACCAAAAGAAAGTCAAAACGACGAGGTAGGGATTTTTGTATAAAGTGCCTAACCAACCAAATTATCAAAATAAGTGCGATTTATAGTCCCTAAAATGCAAGTGAAGTCGCTTTTCTGACGTATTAAATGGGCTTTTTGCAATAATGATATCTTGTATGTCTACTTCTCGAGGTCAAATAAATCATTTAAATACTCTTTTGGGGTGGAGACGTACTGCCTGAAGCCTGTCACGAGTCTCGATGGCCGCGACGCACGGGCTGTGCCACGATCAGGTTTGTTTACAGAGTGCGTGGTTTGGATGCAAGTCTATTCCGCTTCCTCTCTCTTGCCTAAAATCCTCCAACATAGTCAGGAAAAGTGAAAAGGTGATAAACCATTTAATGCAATGTCTGCACATTGGAGAACGTTTGTTGGCGGTTCAGTTTGACTGATGGGCCATGTTGAAAGGTTTAAAGTCGATTTAACGGGTTGGCGATTAATGCCGATGATCTTTAGAATGTAAAAAAAAAAGAGAAAAAAAAGCATGTCTGTTGGTTTAAGTGCTGGTAATTATTGCCGCGGGAGGCCTGCAGTTTGCAGCATCCCACGCCGTAAAAAACCACAAGCTAAACCGCTGGTGAGCAAACGAGAGGGGAAGGTGTCATAACAGTCAGCCAGCAATTTTGTTTTGCAGAGGTTTTTTGACCACAAACCAGGCATGGGGAACCTTTTTTTTTTTTTGTCACAGATATCAAATCAGTCTTGGAACTCCTCCGCGCATATTTGCCGCTCAGCCCACCCACTTGCTCAGTGTTCCGTCCAGTCGTCACAATGAGCCACCCAGGCCCACCCTGTGACATCAGCTCCTCAGTCGGCGAGCCAAAAAGAGCCGCCCGCCCTGCACTTTTCCAGAAGCGCACTCAAGAAGAAAGAGCCGGAGAGGGTCTTTCAACCATCTTTCTGTTTTCCAGCCTGCCTTGGAAACGAAAGTCGAGGAGAAAAGCGTCGAGGGCGTCAAAGTCGCAGGTGAGGGCGGAGCCCAAGAGGAGCAGCCGGAGGAGGCGGAGGTGAAGGAGCGAGCGGAGGGAACCGAAGGCCAGACCTCCATTTTCCAGTCGCCGCTTCGCTTGGTGAGGAAGAGCAGGATGAAGCTGGTGGTGTGTCACGTCACCCTCCTGGACGGCTCGGACTTCACCTGCGAGGTGGAGGTGAGATTGTTTTCTTCTGTCGGTCATACGTGAGTGTCTCTCCGCCAATGATGCAATCGTGAATAGGATCCGGTGCGTGTGTGGGTGCACAAGTGCATGTGAAGGGGCCCGAAAATGTTCTGCCTCGCTTCTTTGAGCCACTCTCGTTGTTTGGGTGGGGTTGGCGAGATAAATCCAGACTAAAGCTGGAGTTTGATGCTGCCGCGTGGGCTGTGCGAAGCACCCGCTTACACACTCATGCACGCAGACACAAACGCACACATTTAGCAGATTATGTGAGGGGACGCAAGGGGGGAACCCCCCCCCCCCCCGCTAGATTAGTTACCTACATCTGCGGCTTACCACGAAGCCCAGACGGTACATTCTTATGACGTCAGGGTGGACATGCGCTTTGTAATGCTAATCACAAACAGGAGCCCCAATGAAATAAGACAGACAAAGATTTGAATAATATCCAAAAAAAATGCTTTCCAGTGCGCCAGTGTCGTTTGAACACAAGGCGGTTTGTCCTGCAACAGATAACGCTGAGACTGCAACAACTGCTATTGTCCTAAACACACACACACACACACACACGCACGCACATACCCAATGGCATGGCCAGGCTGGCAGAGGCAGAAAGATGCATTCCAGAGAGGAAACGACAAATGTTGTACAGCAGCGGCCTCACATCGTTGTTTGGGAAGGCCGTCAGTCGTCCTACCTGAAGATACGATGCGTTCGCTCCACCGAATGGAAGAACGTACCGAAGATGTTTTCTTGTTGGAAGCAAAAGAGAAATGGCAACTTTAATTCCCGATTGCTTCCACTTTCCGCACGCCACGCTGCCCGTCTTGAAAGTCTCTCTCTTCGGAATGCAGCCCTCAAGTCAACACGCACACATTTTTTTTTTCCACCCGCTTGCTTTCTGTCTGACCTTCTGCCTGTGTAAAGGTCACTGTAGCCCGTTGCGTGTGCGCATGCGTGTGTGTGTGTGTGTGTTTGTGTGTGTGTGTGTGTGTGTGTGTGTGTGAGCGAATTTTTTGTGGATGTGTGACTAAATGTCATTGTCATTGCTCAGTGTGGAGGATTTTATGATCCACTCGATGGAATGCGACCCGGAGCGCATATTGAGGAGACAGAGCTGCATTGATGCAGACGCTCGGACAGGAAGTGAAGCGCCACATACCAAAACATGTCCCATCTTCTTAAACGTGTCAAACTCAAGGCCCGGGGGGCCAGATGTGGCCCACCACATCATTTTAAGTGGCCCTAGGAAAGCAAATCAAAGATGACAACTTCCATGAGGTTGCTAAAATCTGGACCAAAATTTCACATTTTCAGATGTAATAAATCAGCGACATATTGGAAGCATTTTCTTCTCACTAAATCCATCATTACAGTTATTTAACAATAATTGAATAAAACGTTATTCTTTACTTCTTTATAGAGTTTCAGTCATCACGGCCCTCCAAGGGAAACGGTAATTATCATGTGGCCCGCGACAAAAATGAGTGTAACACCCCTGTCTTAAATGTTGTCGATATAATGAGGGTAAATCTATCGTCATTTTTTTCCTTATATAGATTTTCTTTTTGGGGGGGGGGGGGGTAGAACAGATTTCCAGATACAGTCAAACCTCGGTTTTCGAACGTCTCTGTTCTTGACCAAAACAGTTTTCGACCAAAAATTTCGAGTTTTTTATGCCTCGGATGACGACCGAATTTCGATTCTCGAACAAACTGAGCGCACTTGAATGCGTCACTTGACTCCTCTCGCCTTCCTTACACGAGGAAGTGACGCTTCCTCGTTTAGCGTTCCATGGTGAACAGACGTGTTCAATCAAGATTTTTTTTTTTTTAAAAGAGCGTGGTTTCGGTTTTCGAACAAATCAGTTTTCAAACAGCCTTCTGGAACGGATTATGGTCGAAAAATGCGGTATGACTGTATTCACCAAAAAAAATTACACAAAATATCAACTGAAAGGGTCTACGGTAGTGTGACTTGTGTGGACGTTCATTTGGTTTTGATTTCTTCTTTTGGGGTGTAATTAGTCCATAGTCACCCACTATTTTTTAAATTTGTGAATAGGTGTTTTTTTTTCAGTCTTTACTCCATCTTTTGCCTTCTCTCTTACTACAGAAACGAGCCAAGGGTCTATTCCTGTTCTTTAGGGTGTGCGAGCACCTCAATCTGCTGGAGAAGGACTACTTTGGTCTGATGTACATGGACCACCACGAACAGAAGGTGCTTTCCCTCTTGCCGTGCACACACAAATACGCGCCAAAGTGTCCACGCGGTGGGCCCGATTGATTAAAATCTCAATTCTTGTAGAAGTAGCGAAGCAGCAGTTTGCACGAGCAAGCAACTTTGCGTCCGTTTTGGCACACATTTGTCTCAATTAGGCCCAGTGTGTAACTTCCAAGTATCTCACACATTTTTGTCTCTGCCCGCAGTGCTGGTTGGACCCCACCAAGGAAATCAAGAGACAAATCCGCAGTAAGTTCTCACTTTTTATTTGAAGAGAATATAGTTTACAGACTTAAAATAAAAAGAAAACATGCCATTTTGGTTCACCGAGTGTAGTTTCAGATGTTGCCATGTGCGTCCGTGTGTAAAACTCAGCGGCGCAAAAATGGAAGGTTTGACACAGTCGCGCGCTTAATTACAGTCACTTAATACTCTGCCGTCGAAATCCGGAGGTTTTAAATGTCCTTGAATTATTTTGGAAACTGCAAAAATTTTTTTCAAGCGCATCGAAAAATTGGCATAGCGAGCGGTAAATGTCAAAACGGGCTTTATTGACCTGAAACTTCGTCCGTATTGGGAAAATAGTTCATAAACACAGAATGAAAGCAAATGTTTTTCAGCAATTGTGCCTTTGTTGACGATTACACGTTGGTATTGGATGAAGCCAGCAGAGCGTTATACAATACCGTGCATTTTATTTGTGTTTATCTGTTTGTGTTGATGCTTGCGTGAGAGATGCCGGCGGCTTAGCGCCATCTAAAAGCTGCTCTTTGCCCCTCGCTCGAAACCCGCCTCGCTCTCCCGTGTCCGAGTCACACACCCACACAGATGGTAGGAGGCGAGATGGATGGAGCCGCAGATGACCCCGATCACATCGAAATCTCACATTTCCACAAATGGTCCCCCGTTTTTTTTCCTCTGTTCAACTCTTTCACATCTGTCCTTTAGGTAACAACTGGCAGTTTGCATTCAACGTCAAGTTCTACCCACCTGATCCCTCGCTGCTCACCGAAGACATCACAAGGTGAAGACTCAACATGAACGCTGCGTGAAAATGGATCGGACGTCCGCAGTGCTGTAAACAAAACAGTCCGGGGTTTACACTGACCAGCGCACACTCACAGCCCACGTTGAGGCGCTCTAAAGCTCAAGTCCACAAGCTGGGTGTCAGGGTGGACTCCACCCGTCACACCCCGCCCCGCCCAATTTTCGCTTGGTCACGTTTCTCTCTCTGTGATGTGCGCACACTCACAGGCAACAATGAGGCATTCTAATGAGGCTATGCCATTGGACTATCCGAAAAGTGTTTGCGGGGTGTGGGCATAGCTAAGTTTGCTCAAATTGTTTTACCGTGAGGGAGGGCTGAGGTGTGTCCCTAGCCTGTTTTAGCCACGCCTCAAAATTCTGGAAAACATAAATCGTGAACAACAGCTTTACACTATATCTCCACAGCTGAGTTCTTCATAGTTTGCAAATCATTCCCTGTTCATAGCAATGATCTTCAAACACGTCTGATGCATTTCGAAACAAATCTCTGAATTAACAGGAACTTTACACTGCATTTTTCCAGGCCTTAAAGCAGTTTAAAGCCAGCACTGTGTTTGCCCACTGAAGAGAACTCAAGCGAGTGGATGACTGCCACTTAAGCGTCCATGTCAGCAAATGTCCCCCATGCCGCTTTATTGCCTTTTTTGAAAGACTTTCCCCTCGTAACCGGGATCCAGGACCGGCTTCCCGCCGATGACTCCTCCTGTGGTGTTTGAATTCTGTCACTCACTCGCAAACCTCCATTTGGATAATGAATTCCTCCGCTTAAGGCTAGCCAGCATCCACAACAACAATTCACTGTCCGCAAGTTTAGCGAACGTTACGCAACTGACTTTTCGCCACTGCCGCGTGGAGGATTAGCAGCGAGGTTACCCCGACCCCAATCGTCATACTCTGAAAATCATACGGCAAACAAAGCAAACCGGCATTTAATCCTCCTTCCGGCGGACACAGCCCCCCCCCCCCCCCCCTCCTCCTCTAACTCACTGTGTTTCTCTTGTCAAGGTACCTGTTGTGTCTGCAGCTCCGCGAAGACGTGGCATCCGGTCGCCTGCCTTGCTCGTTTGTCACTCACGCTCTCCTGGGCTCATACACACTGCAGGTAAAGTCGAAGTAGACGTACGGTGCGGATGGAGTGACACATTTCCGATGTTTTTTTTCTCAAACGGCGCAAGTGGGACCTGCATCAGAGCAGCATACATTTTACTAATAAATACATATATTTAAAAAAAAATTCACTGTAAATAGATATTAACTCATTCACTCCCAAAGACGTTTATAAATGTCTCTTCCAGAATTGGCTGGTACTGAATGAGTACACACACACACACACACACACACATATATATATATATATATATATATATATATATATATATATATATATATATATATATACACACAGTATATATATATATACACACACACACACACACAGTATATGTATACAGTATATATATATATAATAAGCGGCCTGGTGGTCAAGTGCTTACCATGTCGGCTTCACGGTGCAGGGTCTTGTTCCGGTTCCGGCCTTCCTGTGTGGAGTTTGCATGTTCTCCCTGTGCCTGCGTAGGTTTTTTCCGGGTACTCCAGTTTCCTCCCACATTCCAAAAACACGCGTATCAGGTTTCTGGAGCACTCTAAATTGTCCCTAGTCGTGAGCGCGGGTGGTTGTTGATCTCTGTGTGCCCTGTGATTGGCTGGCAACCAGTTCAGGGTGCCCCCCACCTACTGCCCGAAGACAGCTGGCATAGGCTCCACCACGCCCCGTGACCCTTGTGAGGATGAAGCAGATCAGAAAATGGATGGATATATATAAAATATAACTACAGTCAAAGCCATTAAAACGATGAACTATTATATAGAATCAGTTCATTGGAGACAAAAAAAAAGGATATTAGCATGAAATGAAAATTGGGCAATCGCTCCTGCAGTGTAAATCCAGCCTTAAGTGTTGTTGTTGGTGTGAGCGACCAGCTGGTCAACCGGTCTGCAGTCTGCGGTCTTTGTGTTTGATTCCACAGGCGGAATTTGGCGACTACGAACCCGAGCAGCCTCGGCCTCTGGATTACATCAGCCAGCTGAGTTTTGCCCCCAATCAGAGCAAAGAGATGGAAGAGAAGATTTTGGAGTTACACAAGTCCCACAAGTAAGAGCCATTGATGAAAAGCAAGTTTGATACACAGGCGCGGTTACGGACTGCTAAATTTCTCTGACCTTCAGGGGAATGACACCAGCACAGGCCGACACACAGTTTCTAGAAAACGCCAAGAAGTTGTCCATGTACGGGGTGGACTTGCACCATGCTAAGGTAAAAAGACCCCCCCCCCCCCCCACCACACACCCCTGCAGTTTTCTTCATTGATGTGCGTGTCTCAGCTGTGCAAACACTTACGAGAAGGCCATGGGAAAAGCCCACCTCCCTCGCTGAGCTAGCGGGGGCATCAGACGGCACGTTCCCATGTGTGTCGCGATGATATTTGTCCGTGCCGGAAAACCGAGGAGGAAAGTATTTGTGAGAGAGGGAGATGGCAGGCTTAAAATAAAAAAGGAGAGGATGTGAGATGGAGGGCAAGTCGCTCGGATGAACCCTTGAACGAGCGAAAGAGGCGGGGGTTCTTTGAATAAAAAGGGCATGCTCCCATGAGCAGCATGGATTGGGGCATTTCATTTTTCATCTTTTTGCGGCATTGCACTGTCAATATTTGAAAGCAGCAGACATTGTGTTGCTATGGTCTCAGATAGAAAAATGACTCTGTCGTCAAAGCGAGGGATCGATGAGCTTTGGCAAGTTTGTGTGACCCGTGTGTGTGTCCATTATCTACTTATTGCAACCCCCATTAGCAACAGGTTACCCCCCCTGTGTTAAGTCAATACCCCACTGACCATTGCCAGATGGACTCGGACTTAAAAGCTTTGCACCGAGTTCGCCTGCCAGCCAACCACGTTGCCATTGACTAATTAAGTTTGTGTTGAGACAGCTGCAAATAAAATTACGTTTAGCGTACATACACCGGGACCTGTACATTGACTTTTATTTAATTTTTTTTAAATGTCAGAACTTGAGCACATTTGTTCATATTAGCAATTACCGTATTGGCCTGAATATAAGACCGCCCTGATTTAAGACGACCCCATCTTTTTCAAGACTCAAGTTTGAAAAAATACTTTTTGAACACCAAATTATTTTTATACAGAAAATAATTACAGTACATCTGAAACAAATGATTGAGACAATATATTTCGTCGCGAATGGGTATAATGTCTAGACCCCGAATATAAAACGACCCCCACTTTTTCAGTCTTATTTCAATGCAAAAAACACTGTCTTATATTCGGGCCAATACGGTATATGGTGCAATTGTGACACGAGCACCTTGTTGTTCGCCGCAAGTGCATGCACTCGAGGTGTCATTATGTCTAAAGTGATTTGAATGTGTCCCATTGCAGGATTCTGAGGGCGTGGACATCATGCTGGGAGTGTGTGCCAACGGACTCTTGGTCTTCAAGGACCGGCTGCGGATAAATCGCTTTGCTTGGCCCAAGATCCTCAAGATTTCCTACAAGAGGAACAACTTCTACATCAAGATCAGACCTGGAGAGGTACGTGAGGTGCTGCGAGCAGCGCTGATTCACCGCATGGGTCGAGTTTAAAGTCCCTGAACTGCTTTTCGCGGTCTTGCGACACATATGTGTTTATTCAACACATATAAGTACTCCATTTGTACGTGAGGTGCAACTTCTAACGAGTTGGCATTTCTCTCTCTCATCATCGATGTGACAAGCCAAGATTCAGCCCCTAATCTTTATCATCCACTCAGAAGCTGTGCTGAGCTCAAAACAAAAGCGATGCTACGGCACCCGCGTTCACTCTAATAGAGTAACGCAATTACGCTGTGCACTTGTTGACCCCATTTTTCACGTGTTTTGTTATTTCCGACAGACGGAGCAATTTGAGAGCACCGTGGGATTCAAACTCCAAAATCATCGCTCCGCCAAACGGCTGTGGAAAGTCTGTGTCGAGAACCACAGCTTCTTCAGGTAGGGAGGGAAAAAAACCCCAACAATAAAACCCTATCTGCAAATGTCAAGAGCGACAATTCCATGATCCTCCCTTTTATTTTCCAGGCTGAACGCCCCAGAGCCGCCCTCCACTCCGCGCTTCTTGACTCTGGGCTCCAAGTTCCGTTACAGCGGACGCACGCAGACCCAAACCCGTCTGGCCAGCACCCTCATAGATCGGCCCGCTCCCGCTTTCGAGCGCACCTCGTCGAAACGCATCAGCCGCAGTTTAGATGGAGGTAACAGCAGACATCCAGGCTGGGTTGTGTTCAGGAGTACATTTTTCGCCGTCTGACCAGATACGGGAAATAGCTGCAGCTGCTTCCTGCCATGCAGAGACAGAGATGAAAAGGCAGAATGTTCTGAGGGCCCAGACGGGGAAATGAATGTAGCGTCGAGTGTACCATACCAAATTCCTCTTTGATTCAAAGGTTGCACAGCCAAGGCATTATTTGGTCGGAAAAACCTCACCACAATGTTACAGTTATCTTCGGAAAGTATCACACACCTGTTTTTTTTTTTCTAATGTGTGGCTTGACAGTTTGGGCACACTTGTCGCTCTTACAAGCCACATGTGACATCGCCCTCAGCTGGACGAGCTTATCCACTACACTCACATCAACAACTGAGGGTCATGACAACTTGTGCATTTAAGTGCCAACTTCCAAGTACATGGACTTTGTACTAGTATGCTGTTCAGTCACACTTTTTCTCCCCAATGGTGTATGGCCATTAATGTAGATAGGTAGGACATTGACACATGCCTATTGAATAGGCCTGTTAGTGTTACTAGTGCATCTCAGTAGGTTACTTGTATGGTTATTTGCACAATCGTTAGCCAAAGGGCTAGCGGCGTGTTATTCATACATTCATTCATTTTCCGATCCGCTTTATCCTCACAATGGTCGCGGGGGGTGCTGGAGCCCATCCCAGCCGGCAGTTGAACCGGTTGCCAGCCAATCACAGGGCACACAGAGACGAACAACCATCCACGCTCACACTCACACCTAGGGACAATTTAGAGTGTTCAATTAGTCTGCCATGTGGGAGGAAACCAGAGTACCCAGAGAAAACCCACGCAGGCCCGGGAAGAACATGCAAACTCCACACAGGGAGGCTGGAGCTGGAATTGAACCCACGACCTCTGCACTGTGTGTTTGACGCGCGAACCACTGGGCCACCGGGTTGGTCCTTTTGTTATTGTGTCCGGGAATGTAAATGAATGCACCTACCTTTTGTGGGTTACACACTTCCTTCTGCACCGAAGCATGACAGTCATATATTTGGAGCAAAACATGCTTGTGCAAATGTATCAAACCTCACTGCTTTCACTTGGTACTGTGGAAAAAAACCATCCGGGCTTTCAATTTTTAGGCTATATAATGGTGGCATAGAGGCGCAGTTTAACAACATTTCTCGGACGGCTCAAGTGTCAAAGAGAGCTTTCTTCTCAAGCTATTTTCAACACTTGAAATTGGTTAATAATGTCTAATATTAACAAAGAACATGGGGGCAAATAGCAGAGAGATGGGCATTCTGTCCCTGGGACGGAACGATCCGGCTGGCCATTTTTGGGACGAATGATGGAGGACGAGATTTTATTTTATTTTATTTTTTAAAATGATAGAAATGGGTTTTTGTCCGTTCCTAACTGGGTTAAATATGTGGTATTGGAGTGTATTCTTTATCATCTCCACAGTATTTTTATAGCAAGGCGGCCACCTACTGTACAGTCAGAGAACATAACAAAGTGCCTACGAACACCCGTTTCACTTACGATCAATCCAGACTGTTAAGAAAGCTGACTGTGTTGTATGTCTCCGCGGTTCCCGCCCACAAAGATGCTTACGCGCCCCCATTTGTATGACTCTCCTCAGCCCCAATGATCAGCATCACAGAGGCCTCCACCACTGAGAACGGACACGAACCCCACCTGGAGCTCCACTCTGACTCCAAGGTGTGTTTGCCCTTCTTTTTTCGCAGCAGGTTCATCGGGAAGAAACGCAATGGGATGTGCGTTATTGTTGTCGCCGGGGTCTACTTTGCCACACAGTCGGCTCGATTCTTTTATTTTGCTGCTTGGTTGTATTCTCTATTAGGTGGACTGTGTGTATGTGAGCTTTTGAGTGAGACAAATAAGGCCTAATAACCCAATGGTTGCCATACATTGTCCGTATTATTAATGGACGTTTTTTTTTTTTGGGGGGGGGCATTAGTAGTTCACAGTAAATCCGTGGTCCATATTGGTTGTGCATGTCTCCTATTTAACCACCCACTTCCCCCTTTTTCACTTTTACGGTTCCCTCCACCTTCCAAACCCTCACACTCGGCACTCTTTCCAGCAGTTGACGTCTAACTTCAGGTTTCCTTCAGTGGTTGCCTCCTTTTGACAGAAGTCGGGTTTCCATCCATGGACTGAGATGCACCTTTTGATTCCAAACTTTTAGCTCCAGTTGCCCACAAAGTAAGCCTCGTAAGCGTTTAAAGAAGGGGAGACTAACATTTTGCGCCAGTTCCTCTGGTGCACCCAACTGTGTTTTTTTTTTGTTTTGTTTTGGGTGCACCAGCACAAAATTAGGTCCACCCAAATTTTTCACTGCAACAGCGCAGTTTTATAGGTTCAGTATTTCATTTATTTATTTGTTTATTTTTTAAGAAAATTGCATCCTGTCTTTTTAAGCAATGTTCACCAGTAGATGTGAATCTAAAATGCGTCATCATAAAGTAAAAAAATGTTATTTTTATGCGGCTGATATTAACTCATTCAGTACCAGCCAATTCTGGACCAAGTCTGAAAAGACGTTTAAAACCGTCTTTAGGAGTGAATGAGTTCATCTTAAATTGAGTATCCTCTCAAGAATATTGAACACTGGCATTGAAAAGTAGACCAATAAAGAAATTATATTCGATGAATTCATTTTATAGCAGACTCTGGCTCTGCTCACAAAAATTGCCACTTTGGCAAATCATGAAATTCACAGACACATTTTCAGAAACGGGCAGCTGTCAAAATGTCGAATTGATTGTGGAATTTCACACAAGACGAGCGGGCAGGCACTCTAGAGACGCAACTGTTTGTATCGAAGCAATTTCAAAGTCGCACCATACTATGCCCGCTTGCATATTCATGTGGTGGGTGCTCCCTCATTTGCATATTGGGAAGGAAGCCCGGCCACTGCTGCACTGTGCACTGATCTACCCTGCTGTGCTCATGTTTAACCTTCTTTTTGTGCTGTTGTTGTTCACTAATGTTGTCTCTTCCCCCCCTTGCCCCCTGTCTGGTTTCTTTTCCCCTCCATTCACTCTTTTCGTCACTCTTGCATGCTTATTTTGGACACATCTTGACTTTTTACTCCCACGCATCACATGCGCCTCTCCTCCATCAGTCCATCTTCATGTTCCCTCTTTCTTTCTCTTCGTTATCTTCCCTCTCCTCCATCCCGCCGTCGCTCGACTCCATCTCCGAGCTGGAGCGCGGCCTGTCCGACATCTCCGAGGACGGCGACCTCGCCGACGACGGGCACCACGAGGCGGCCGCCTTAAGCGCCGCCCCTGACGCGGAAGCGCTCGCGTACAAACAGACGCCTCCCTCGTCGCCAACCGCGACACGCCCTCAGGCGCGGGCCTCGGACATTGCGGACTCGGAGGGTGAAAGCGGCGGCGCTGAGGGACGCGGCAGGTGGCGCTCGCTGAGAGACGTGGCGCGATACGTTTTTCTCGTGCTTAGCTTCCGTTCCGTGTTGGAAAAGAGCGCCAAGAGGAAGCCGTTTGCCGTTTGGGCTGCCACGGGGAGGCTGGTTGCGTTAGTTTGCAAGTCGGCTCACAGAGTGAAGATTTTTATCATCACAAGGGCCCGAAGTGTGGCCGCTGTGTCAAGACTTCGTCAATTTAAACACACGATAACCTCCAAGTTGATTCAGCTACAGGCGAGATTTTCCAGCATGCAGCCTTGTTTGCCTCTCGTTTCCTTCCCTCACCTTCCACCCCCTTCGCTCACGACCTGTAGCAACCTTCCACCTCCACCCGCAGCGCTCGCCTCCCGCCCCGTCGGCCGATCGCTCCGCAGTTGCCTCTCCAGACCCTCCCCGCTCTTGCTGCCTTGCCTCTTGGTGGCCTTCCTTCTGGCCGTTATGTTCACGGCCAGCCGCTCCCTCGTCCTGGCCTTGATTTTGGCCGCTCCTCTCGGCCTGACGCTGTGCTACCTGGAGAGGCTGGCCTCCAGCCACCAGAGGGTCCCGGGCCAGGAGCGTCCCCACAAGCGGGGAGCCCTCTTCCCCTCGGACACCCCCCCGTGCGTCAGGCCCCACACGAGGACGCAGGAGATGTGCGATCCCGCCGCGTAGACGCTCGCATACCCGTTGGCATACCCGTTTTGTTTCGTTCTATTCTTTTGCACCTGCTGAGCTATCATTTTTTTCCTGCTTTTCCCTTTTTTTTCTCTTACCGTCAAGCTCACTTTGAAGTTGATAATGCTCCATAGAAAATGTAGGGGATAATAAGGATGTTATGATTACAGTAGGCTAGAATAGTTAAAGGAGAGTAACAGTAGATGCCGAAGCAAAGGATTGTAACTTTGCGGCGCTCATTAGTCGTGCACAAATACGAAATTTGGATTGTGGGTGGATTTATGTGTCCCCTCAACGTTGATTTTAAAAAAATGTTTTGACATTTTTCTAGCACATCAGGTCCATGCGAGTTTTCTTTTTTTTTGTTCTTAAGTTGGACCTTTGCCCAACTTTGCCCAATGCGGATTTGACCACCCGTGGTAATTCGCAACGATGACGTTTCAGAAAGAAAATCCACCCGTCGCTGAACCTAACCCTTCATTCATAATAGTAGTAGAAAAATGAAAACCTGCTGTATGAGAGAAAAAACAAAACAAAACAATGGCAAGCCAGATTCGGAAGCAGCGCATCCAATTATTCTAAAAAAAAATAATAATAATTACTTGGATCACTGATGTATTTAAACAAAAAAATATAAAAAATGATTGGCCAATCGCGGCGACACCTCCTGCAGGGCGAAGGCGGCATCTGTAAAGCTGACATATTATGTCAAGCAAAATATCTATGAAAAACTAATGCTTCAGTACATCACGGAGGCTGTCATACATTCTAGAGCACAGGTGTCAAACCTGAGGTCCGGAGGCCAGATCTGGCCCGCCATAACATTTTTTGTGGCTCGCGAGAGCAAATCAAGCTTGTCAACTTTTCCATGATGCTTGCTCAAGTCTCAACCAAAATGTAAAATTGTCATATGTTAATCCATCATAACATAAAGATATTGCAAGTATTATCTCATTATGTACTTATTAAATTCACGTAAACAATGGCTGGACTAACCATTATTGTTGACTTCTAATTTCAAAACTAGTTATCCACCAATTTGTTGTGCACTGAATAAGTAATATGTGGAGGTGATTAAACATTTATACGGTTTTACAAAATTCACAGTCATAATGGCCCTCTCAGGGAAACCGTAACTAGAATGTGGCCCGCAACAAAAATGAGTTTGACACCCCTATTCTCGAGTAATATTCTAAATATGTAACATTAACTGTATTCTCGAACGTATTATATGGTCTTGTTTGAATTATCATTTTTAATTTTGTAGGAAAATATTTTTGAAAAATAGGTATATATTATAAAATTGCAAGCATTCATTCATTGAATTCAAAGTAAGTGAAGAATTTGGAAATGTTCATATTAAATCAAGTATTTTGCCATTTTTATACGATTACCCCCAAAAAAGCCACATTTTAAACGTGTGGAAATTTATTTTTTAATGTTAAAACATCCATGTATAAAAAAAAATCAAATAGTTAATAGTGACAGATTTAGTATACTTAAGTATTTTAACAAGGCAACACACAGGAAATTATTGTATTGTAACAACCTTTTTGCCTCACGACCTTTGGAGGGGTGACCGAGCCCAGCGCCGAGCGTTTTGCTGTGCATCGCGACAAATAAAGCCCAAATGAGATTAATTGCACTTGTCATGTCGTTGTTCCCAGTACAAATTAGAATTGCACTGTAAAGGTATGAGCAAAATAGAGTCATGTACTTATGTTGCTTTTTGTGCTGTAGTGGAGCGCAAGCGACGCCTTATTTGCGCCTTCGCGGCCGAGCGAGCTCGTGCACTTCATGAACTCAAAACATAAATTTCACATCATCCATTTCATTTTATTTTTTGACTTTCTCCGCGCCCCTCCAATCTCCATTCTCTTATCGCTATGGCAACGATGCCCAAGGTTGAGGAGGCGGATTCGAGCCTCGGCCGTGTGGAAGCCCCGCCCGCCCAGGTCTGTAGTGGGAGGGGCTCTCTCTTCCCAGCATGCTTTGCGGAGTGTGTTTTGAGAGTTCGTTCAAGTGTGATTGCTCGCTTTGTGTTGATGCTTGAATTTGAGGTTGTTTTGGGGGGCATGATGACATAATTTTTTGCATTCCGGACCCACTCCTGCAATCTAGAAAGCAAAAGTTTAATGTTTGATTAAAATCTGTGGCTTTTTATTTTTTATGTGTATGTGTGACTCGTTAAAATAGCAAAATGGGTCCCGATGGGCAAAATTGTCGCAAGTGGGCACTTTGACCTTCCGTTTGGGTTGCATGCTGCGCCTTCACGTGTGCTTGGAGCGGGTGAAATTCTGTTTTTGTTTTTTTGTGTGGTCTGTTGCCATTGACGTGTTTTCGCGCGAGTGCTCCATTCAAGTTCATTCAACCGCAGCGTGAGGTGGTGTTGCTTTTTTTTTTTTTTTTTGCTTGTTTTTACTTTTGTTCACATGAAATGTTTATTTACTTCAAATGTACATTTTCCCCCCCTCCCCACTTATTTATTGATGGTTGTTTTTCCACATTTATTTCAAAAAATGTCTTCCTCTCAATTGGGGTTTTTAATCATTTTCTTGCTATTCATTTGTTTAATCACGTTTGGTTTCTATTTGTGCTGTATGTCCACCTTCCAGAGTCCAATGAGAGTGCGTGTGGATAATATTTATGTGAGGCACAGTAATTTGATGTTAGAGGTTGGTACTTCCGCGTCGTGCGATTGAGAGCCAACAATCAGAGCGTGCGGTGTTTTGTTGTGTGCTTGCCACCGGCGGCTTTGCCTGGCGCTCGATTGCAGCGGACTCGCACCGCTTTCCCTTTCTCTCAGCCGCACCGGCAGGCTCTCGTTTGCATGCTCGCCGTCCCTCTCCGCGACCGTTGTCAAACACGTCAGCGTTGCGAGCACGTCGCAGGGTGCAATGGTCTGCAATTCACGAGGTGGCCATTTTGGACAGCTTCACTTGGAGATGTGCAAATGGCAAAGTGGTTTACGGCTTAGAATCAGAGGTGACAAAAGTACCGTATTTTCTGCATTATAAGGCGCTTCGGATTATGAGGCTCACCTTCAATGAATGGCCTATTTAATTTTTATTTTTTTCATTTGTAGGGCGCACTGCATTATAAGGTGCATAAGCTGCAATAGTGGCTGCGGTTGCGCTATGAATCCACTAGACGGAGCTACACTAAAGGGAATACAATACAATACAGCCTTATTTATATACAGCCGTCACAACCGCTGCAGCTGTAACCATGAGAAGTGGTCACAAAAAAGGGACATGAAACAGAAATACAAATGATATTCCAAAACAATAAATGAAAGACAGAAGTTGTGAAGACAATTGATTTAACAAAAAAGGCATACAAAGCTTGTGGGCTTACAACCACTTAGAAGTCTTGGTTGTCTCCTTCTTCCTCCGTTTAGTCAGTAGTTCACGATGATTTTGGTATGATCTTTGTTTCATAATGGCTGCGCACAGCTCACAAAATAATTTGAGTCTCTGTGTTGGCGAATGCACGTCAATTAGTGTCATGCAGAACGCTTTTAGGCTACAATTGGTTCCTGCTAATAATCACCACGAGGTGGCACAGGAACACTAACAGGGAAACAACTCAATGGGGAATATAAAGAGACTGTGAGACCATATATAAGGTGCATCGGATTATAGGGCGCATTGCAAAAATTGAATGCTTTTATTTGCCCCTTATAGTGCGGAAAATACGGTACTCGCAATTTGTACACACGTAGAGGTACTGATATATTCCCCCCCTTAACTCATTCACTCCCAAAGACGTTTTTAAACGTCTTTCCAGACTTGGTCTAGAATTGGCTGGTACTGAATGAGTTAAGATTGCTCATGGTAGAAGTCCTGGAAAAAAATCTACTTCTACTTTTTATTATTTAAAAAAAAAAATTGCCACCTCTGCTTTGAATGTATACATCACACCAAGCAGGCTAAGTCCTCGCAATGGCTGCACTGTGAACGGACCCTTGCGCACGAACCGCGCACGAGGAATGCTGTTCCGACCCCATGGACTGCAATGTTTTTTTTTTTTTGAGTTGAAGATTTTGATGACTGCTGCCTGCCTACCCCGACTAACCCTGCCTCAGTAACCCGCCCGCAAGGGGAAACCTCCCTCCTCTTGTTGTCTGATGATTATCAAGTGATATGCGGTTTGCTAACCAAACTAATACAACCAGAATTGCAACATGGAGGTGATCGTGAAGGCCAACACAGCATAGAAAAGTAGAAGTGCTTGATTGCAATCCTGAATTGGTTCATATACTGGACCGACATAAATACCAACCATCTTTTCCGATGAGAAAAAAATTTTTATTAGGATTAGCCTCAAAGTATGATGGAAATTGGTTCAGTAGTTGTTGCATAATCAAATAATAATGTGGCTACGTTTAGAAAAACACAATTTTGCTGCTGTTGATCCCTGTATTTGGGACATATTTAGGAATAAATAAACATTTTTTTTTCATATTTGTTCAAACTTGAAAAATATAACCTGTTCAAAAGTCAGCCATCTCCAGTCCCAATTTGTGTGTCAATCCCCTCTGACCAAAAAGTCGCAGACCCAAGCCGAGACAAATGAGGTGTCAATCATTTGTCGTGCAAAGATTTTTTTTTTTAATAAAAAAAGTACATCAAAGCGTTAGCTAGATTACAAAAATAAGGAACTCTGTGTTATATATATATATACTTTTTTGGGGGGGGATTATTTTTTGGAGGGGAGTACCAAGTTCCTTATTTTTGTAATGCATAAGATCATATAAACATATTAGCTAGAAAATGTAAAAGAAGAATAATCCAGTTGGTTATTATATAAATTTTATACAAAATACTGAAAATGTTATGCAAAAAACGGAATTTAAAAAAAAACATGTAAGGGAAGGAAATGTGAGTCACAATATTTAATTATACACAAATAATACTCTGTGTGTGTCCGAGTGTTTATAACGGGAATTTTTATGAAACATTAAATTAGAATTTTTTTTTAAAGATGACAAAATAAACACTTAAATTTCATGAATTTAAAAAATATATATTCGTAATAAAGTAACAGCATCAGAAATGGAGCTCAACCAATCCAGATGTTTTGGGCAATGATCACCTCCAATGCAAAGAAAGAAAATTCCATGAAAGAAAATGGCCGACGCCCTGTTTCCACTCTGGCCAGCGCACATGATCACCGTTACCACTGTGGCAAGCCAAGCATCACGTTCATTTGAAAAGTCACTGCAAGGCCACAGTGAATTCTGGCGTCTGTCTTGACAGCCTAACGTTCCTGTGACCAAATATCCCATCATCCCTCTTTCTTCCTTCTTTGTTCCCGTCTTATTGCTCTCCCCCCTCCCTACCCACATCCCTCCATACGTAACCCCCATCCACCCTCTTCCTTCCCCTCCCTCCCCTCACATCAGGACCACAATAAGACCCAAGAGGAAGTACTGAAACACCAGGCTAGCGTTAGCGAGCTCAAGCGCTCTTTTATGGAGGCGCCGCCTCCCTCCCCTCCGCAGCACAACTTGTGGGAGAAGCGCATCACCTCCTCTCCTGCCACCACCCCACGCGTTCAGCAACCCGCAACGGTATGTCCCGTCCGGACCGGCCCTTCCGGTTTCGTATACAACATAATGTCGAAATCTGCTCTGAAACGCGCCACTTTCCACATGTTTAGTACCGTATTGGCCCGAATATAAGATTGTGTTTTTTGCATTGAAATAAGACTGAAAAGGTAGGGGTCGTTTTATAATCGGGGTCTAGACGTTATACCCATTCACGACGCTAGATGGCGCCATATATCATTGAAGCGAATGCTAAACTTGACTCCCCAGGCCAAAGTGAACCCGTCACGAAGAATAAAAATAAAAAATAGCGGTAAGAAAGAAAAGAGAAGAAAATAATAGAAGAGATAACAGAAAATGGAGAAACGTGGCGACAATCTGGAGAAAAGTGGGTCGAAGATCGGCCAGGTTAACCGCCAGCTGAGGAGAAGTTATGGTGTAAACTTCAAGATGCTTTTTCTCTCAAATATATTGTTATAATAGTTTGTTTCAGATGTACTGAAATTATTTTCTGTATAAAAATTTATTTGGTGTTCAAAAAGTCTTTTTTCAAACTTGAGTCTTGAAAAACAGGAGGTCGTCTTATAATCAGGGCCGTCTTATATTTGGGCCAATACGGTATTTAGTGGACATTTTTATTCCTTCCTTCTTTAGTCGGACCAGAAGACATTTTCTGCTTCTCGTGTGGAATTTAATTCAAAGTGTAACAATGACATTTTCATGAGCGCTTATAATTTTGTGTGGAGTTTACATGTTCTCCCTGGGCCTGCGTGGGTTGTCTACCGGTGGTCCGGTTTCCTCCGACATTCCAAAAACATGCCTGGCAGGCTGATTGAACACTACCAAATTGTCCCTCGGTGCGAGTTTGAGCGCGGATGGTTGTTCGTCTCTGTGTGCCCTGCGATTGGCTGGCAACCGGTTCAGGGTGTCCCCCACCCACTGCCCGAAGATAGCTGGGATAGGCTCCAGCACCCCCCGCGACCCTTGTGAGGATAAAGCGGTTCAGAAACTGAATGAATGAATGATTACAACATGCTATATAGTCAAGTCAAGTCAAGTCAAGTCAACAGTATTTATAGAGCACTTTCAAACAGCCATCGCTGCATACAAAGTGCTGTACATGGAGCAATTTAACATGCACAATAAACAGTAAGACAAATCGGTAATAAAGGCAGTAGAAAGCACCAAACAGTAAAACCAAGAACAAATCTAAGTCATGCTGAGTCGAATGCCAAAGAATACAAGTGAGTTTTGAGGAGGGTTTTGAAGATGGGCAGCGAGGAGGCTTGCCGAATGTTTAGTGGGAGGTCATTCCAGAGAGAGGGACCAGCAACAGAAAAGGCTCGATCCCCTCTGAGCCTCAGTTTAGTTCTTGGTACTTCTAATAAAGTCTGGTCCACAGACCTGAGGCGCCGGGCAGGTGTGTAGGGGCGGATGAGCTCAGAGAGGTAAGGTGGCGCGAGATTATTCAGAGATTTGAAAACAAATAAGAGGATCTTGAAAATAACTCTAAAATGAATGGGGAGCCAGTGAAGGGATGCCAGAGTAGGAGTTATGTGCTCCCTCTTACGAGTACCAGTCAAGAGGCAAGCGGCGGCATTCTGGACCAGCTGAAGGCGCTTAATGGAGGACTGGCTGACTCCAAAGTAAAGGGCATTGCAGTAATCGAGCCGGGATGTGACAAAGGCATGAATTACCATCTCAAAGTGTTCATGTGAGAGGAGAGGTTTTATTTTGGCCAGCTGTCTAAGGTGAAAGAAGCTGGATTTAACAACGGCACCAATTTGCCGATCGAGTTTGAAATCACTGTCCAGTTTAAGGCCCAAGTTTGAGACTGTTGACTTAAGATAAGGAGACAGGGGGCCCAAGCCTACAGGATGGAATGTACAAGGGCCACTGGGACCAAACAATATCACCTCTGTCTTCTTTTCATTGAATCTCAAGAAATTTTGTGCCATCCAGGTTTTGATTTCTTCCAGACAGGATAGGAGTGGCCTTAATGAGAAGGCGTCTTTCTTGCTCAGTGGGACATAGATCTGGCAGTCATCTGCATAGCAGTGGAAGGGAATACCATGTTTCCTTAAGATGGAACCCAATGGGAGCAGATACAGCGAGAACAGCAGAGGCCCCAGAATTGAGCCCTGTGGAACACCACATGACAGGGGAGCAGTGCGTGACTCAGAGCAGCCAAGGCTGACACAGAAGGTTCTGTCAGCTAAATAGGACCTAAACCACTCAAGAGCACTGCCGCCAATGCCCACCAAGTGCTGCAAACGAGACAGCAGAATACTGTGATCCACTGTATCAAATGCTGCAGTTAAGTCCAATAAAACTAGACACACGTGGTCTCCAGAGTCATTTGCCAGGAGGATGTCATTAGAAACGCGTAACAGGGCTGACTCCGTGCTATGCATCGTCTTGAAACCTGACTGGAAGACCTCCAAGATGTTATGTTCATCCAAGAAAATTTTCAACTGCATGTGCACGACTTTTTCCAGAATTTTGGAAATGAAAGGCAGCTTGGAAATGGGCCTGAAACTTGACAGCACATCTGGATCAAGGCCAGCTTTCTTGATCAAGGGTTGGACCACAGCATGTTTAAACTGTTGGGGAACTACACCAGAAGAGAGGCTGCTGTTGATGATATCCAAGACTGATGCGCCAACACTCGGGAGAACCTCCTGAAAGAAGTGCGGGGGAAGAGAGTCGCAAGGGGAGCCAGATGGCTTTGTCTGGCGAACTACATCCTCCAAAAGCGCCAAGGACACAGTTTCAAAAGAATTTAGCACAGCTGAACATGGAACATGGACAGAGGGGTCAGATGCGGTATTTGAGACCGGAGTCCTAGCTGTAGAGACCTTACCAATGAAAAACTGAAGGAATCTGTTGCACATCTCGGGTGAAGAATCCGAGCAAGTAGGCAGAGGGGGTTTGAGTACAGAATCTATTGTTTTAAATAGTGCGCGTGGGTTGTGACGGTTAGCTTGAATAAGGTCCGACAGATATTCTCTTTTGGCCTCTTTTACTGTGAGCTGGTAGTTACGCCAGCAGTCTTTCCAAATTTGATAAGAGACATGCAATTTGTCATTTTTCCACTTGCGTTCGGCTTTGCGACACCCCTGCCTAGCTGCGCGGGTAATGTCGTTAAACCATGGCTCGGGTTTAGGTTTTGGGAGCACAGTTTTCATTCATATATAGGACACACGTAGCAATTTATCGAGCCAAGGCCACATATGTGCTTTCTAAATTCATCCACAGTACATTTTACGAGTGTCTGGGGTATGTTTTGAAAAGATTTCGAGCAGCGTTTTTTTGCGATGACGCGTTACACAACATGCCAGCGCGACCGTGTTATGCCGTGTGAAAGTTGGCCGTGTGATTGACGTGTGCGCCGGCTGCCTGTGCGTGTGTGTGTGCGTGCGTGTGTGTGTGTGTATGTGTGAGAGACGCAGGTGCCTGTAACAGATGCAGCATCAACCGCAGCTTTCGCAGCGGATAACAGCGACACCAAAGAACCCATCAAGGTGCTCTATCTAACCTTCACTCCGTTTCTTTTTCCATCCAGTGCAGCTTCCCATCCGCACGACGTCCAGCGATATGTCCTGTTTTTTTTTGTTTGTTTTCGTAACATCTTTTCTGCATCTCCTCCCCCCACCTCCACTTTTATGTCCAATGATCATATTTTGTTTTTGTTTTTGTCTCCCATGCTGTGTGTGTGCGTGCATGTGTGTGTGTGTGTGTGTGTGTGTGCGCGCACCTCATTTTGTGTGTGTGCACGACGTGTACACGCGCCTGCACATGCGTGCGTGTGTCTTTAGACGACGGAAGTTGAAATTGAAGAAACTGTTGTGGTGCGAGAGATTTCCACCAAGCCCATCGTCCCGGACGAGCACGCGCAGGGAGCGGAAGAGGCCGCGCAGAAGAAGAAGATGAAGCAGCAGCGCGAGAGCGTTTCGTCGGAGAGCGAAAGCGAGGACGAGGCGGAATATCACCCCAACGTGTCCGTGTCCATCTCCCACACTCAAATTCCAGAGGAGGAGGAGGAGGAAGAAGAGGAGCAGGAGAAGTTGACGGAGGTTAGCCAGACCGCCCAATCTGGAAAAGCAGAGGAAGAGAAGAAAGAAGTAGAAGAAGCCACGGTGACACCCGGCGAAGCTCCCAATGGTCCAACCCAGCACGCGGAGGCCGACACCCGGCCAGTGGCTCCCGTACACGAAGAGGAAGTGCCCAAAGTGAACGGCGAGGCCAAGGTGGTGGACGCGCGTCCGCAGGTTATTTGTTGCTCTCAGGTAAAGTCAGGGGGCTACCACCTGCGGAGCTTCCGGGCTCATCAAAACCCCCACACCCCGCCGAAACACGCTTTTTCCTTCCCGCTTCCCAACCGTGTCGCTCTCCTTCCTGCTTTGGCGTCAACATTTAGGCACCGTGTGCATTCTTTCAAATCTTGAGGAAAAAGAAGAAAAAAAGGAAGTGTCCTTTCAGTTAGTTATTTTATTGTGACAATAACCCTTATAACACACGGTTCCAGCAAAATTGCCTTGTCAGAGACTTAACAGATGGCCTTGGCATTTAAACTCATTAAAACACACAGAAACTTATTAAAGCACACTTTTTGAAAGATTCGATGAGGACTCGAACGAGACTTCTCACTCGCACATAGAGGCCCTCCGTGCTTGCTTCAAGCTGTTTGTCACTTCCAATTGTGGTTTATTTTAAAACTGACATATAAAACAAAGGCGAGCACCAAAATGTTTACATAAACCATATAAGGCAGTTAGCTTAATGCTAACATGGACTCAAAATGCAATAGGCTCACAGTTTGAGATTAGCATTGATGTTATGGTAATTAGAGGCATTCAAACAACCTCTACTTTATCACACACACACGTCAGCAACATATACCCGTACAAATCCCCGAAATAGAACAGATTAAAAAAATGTTTTTGAAAATAATTTTGTTTTAACCCCTCACAACATATTTAAACATCCAAACCTATTCAAAATCAGTGGTTGTAGTTTCCTGTAAAATTCACACTTTCAACAAAATTAATTGAACATTTTCTATGCAAACAGAATTATTAATTAGAATTATTAGCTCAATGAATTATTAGTATAATTTCATCGAACGAAAGTCTGCTTGCTTCATGCTAACATAATGTGAAACACGATCGACTGGCTAATGCAACTAAGCATAGATTTGACTTGAATTTCAACTTTCAAACAACTGCTGCTTGAACGCATACCAACAGGACACCCGCGTCAGTCACGGCGCTGATACTTTCCGCCGTCCTCCCCTGGCTTTTGTGAAGGGTGTAAAAGGGGCTTATGTATCCGCTGCGTTCACTGCATCGCTTGCCTCCGTGCACTTGTGTGTCGTGACGTCATACGGGGCATTTTGAGTGTGTGACGCTTGTTTCTAGGCCAGTCTTTGTGCGGCGTTTGATCATGTGGTGGCGTACCTGTGCATGTGTCGCATGTCCTTCCCACATTAGGCCAGTGGCGCCCGGTGGTCAACTGGCTTGTCGCTATAGCAACGCATCGGCGACAACCAGCCAACTGTCGCCCACTCGGCTGAATGTCATCTTTGCATGTTGTGTGTACACTTGGTTGGTGCGAGGGTTTTTTTTTGGCCTCCCTGCATGTCGACACCAAAGAGTTTGCTGCTTGTTTTTGTTGCTCTCAATCCTGCGTTGTTGTGTTTCATGATGTTGTCTATCAGCAGAGTCTGCCCACTTAAAAAAAAAAAAAAATTTTTTAAGGACCTCTATTTCTGCCACGTTATTGATCATGCATTGTTGAATTTGAAAATAGATTTTAAGTTTATGCGAGGTTGGCTTGGGTCGGCTCTGCTTTGTCACAATTGTGACGTGTGTGAATGTTTGTATGGTGGTTTGTTGTGAGGGAAAGCTTCCCATTCAATAGGATCAATGGCACTCTCAGAAAGTAACACAATTTAAATAAGTAATACAGTGGTACCTCTCCTTACGCAATTAATTGGTTCTGGAAGAAATTTCTTAACTAGAAAATTTTGTAAGTCGAGACGCGTTTTCCATGTAAATAACCTAATTCGTTCCAAGACCCCCCAAAAACTCAGACATAAATGTCTAATGAAGATGCTAGGTAATAGCTAATGGCAGAGTATGTTGCGTTCAAGATACTCGGAGCTGCGAGTAGCAGCCCATACTGTATTTTTACCTTTCGTATCTTGAAATTTCTTTCGTAACAAGAGGCAATATGTTCCTGTTAAGACGTTTCATAACTTGAAAATTTCATATAAAGAGACTTTCGTAAGTAGAGGTACCACTGTACTAAAAGAAGACCCATTGCTAATAAAGTTTAACCCTTTTCATGCACCAATAATGAATAACCTGATAACATGATCAACCGTCCATTGTAGTAGCCACTGTCCCTTCGGCCAGCACTCCCAATGATTCTGAAGGCTTTGGGCAGATTAAGTTAACTCTGCAACACAAAGGGGCTGAAATCTAATTGGATAAAAAAAAAATAATAATAATTTTAAGTGAATGTATAGAACTTAATGGAACCAATTTTTTGTTGTAAATATAGGTCAGCGCTTTTGTTAAGTAGGCCGTGTTTAATATATTGAATAGGAAGTGCCCCCCCCCCCCGTCTCCACTCCCAAACAATGTTTGTCCTTCCTAACAAGCTAATTTTTCTTTTAATGTCTTAACCCTCCTTCCATCTCTCTGTCGTTCCCCCTAACCAGCCCCCCGTGGTTAAGACAGAAATGGTGACAATATCGGACACGTTTGCGGCGCAGAAGACCGAGATCGCGACCAAGGAAGTGCCCATCGTGCACACGGAAACCAAGACCATCACATACGAGGCCGCACAGGTGCATGTCCGAAGGCAGATTGTCATCCCGTGTGCATGTTTGAAGGCTTGATTCGTCCCTGGACAATGCAAATGACAGATTCATTCCTTTTTCTCCCCCGCAGGAAAAGAGTTTGTTAAGGAAGAATAGAAATCATGTTTTTGTTTTTTGTTTTTTTCCCTCACACTGATATTTTTTTTTCCAGCTGGACGGAAGCGGCGACGGAGAGCCCGGAGTTCTGATGACGGCTCAGACAATCACCTCGGAATCTTTATGCACCACCACCACCACGCACATCACCAAGGTGTGAAAACACACGCACATACAGCACATACAGCACATACACGCGATTGTACTTTTGCACTGTGGTGGCATAAATCGCTTCTCTAACACACATTTTAAGTGACCGTGAATTCGAAAACTGGATATTAACCCCTTTCAGGTACACAGCGGTTACTCCAGTGGACAGTTTGCCACGTTATCAAGGTTCCAGGGTGCGTGAAAAGGGTTTAATGTAACTGTGCAACGTGCCATTGCAGACGTTAAAGGGCGGCCTGTCGGAGACGAGGATCGAGAAGCGCATCGTCATCACCGGCGACTGCGACATCGACCACGACGAGGTCAGTGTGCAGTGTTTTTTTTCTCGAATGGCCTTAATACCGTTCTGCGTTCAAAGTCCTCTGAAACAAAACTACGGAAAAAAGGTTTGTCGTCTGAGCGGTTCATGGACGAAACGCCGCCGGCGACATGTGGAGCATGTTGCGCTTGCTGAACAAAGATTCACATTGATTGCCCGTTACCTTTGAATCCTACTTCATATTCATGTGGGCTGCGTACGAAAGAAAATACCGTATTTGCTCTGAAAGTGGCTATTCCTCCATTCAAACCCGGAACCTCATAACTGTGAGGCAGGCATGCTCACCACTAGGCTGCCATGCTCCCATCAGTAACAAATGTTTAGTCACCTCATTTGACGAGACGCTATCGTTTGCAACCACTCAGCCCATTTGAACTCGATGATTTATAAAATATTGAGAATCATCACAATTTTTATTTAAAAAAAAAACTTTTTCATAAGGTCACTTTTTGCCTATTGTAGGTCATTCTACTGTACAATGTATGTTCCCTATATTATTGTATTCCAAAAATGCTAATTATGCCCTGCAAAGTCTGGAGTTAAATAAATAATTGCCACCATTTGATTGAATACGGTATGCTGAGATCTGCATGCATCTGCCCCGCCATTGCTTTGTTATTCCTTGAGCAAATGTAAGCGCATTCAGGCATCTTACATTTCTACATATAACATATTTATATATATATCAGCATTTTTTTATTTTTATTTTTTTAATTTGGAATGTGCTTTATTTTGAAATGTTCCCAGCCGATGTCTACGCTGGCCATTTTCAAACGTGAAATGGCGCACGTAATAGCGATGGCACATTTGGCTTCCGTTGTCATTTTCTTTTGTTTTTGTGTTGTCTTTTTTTTTCTTTCTTTCTCCCATTTTGTTTCACCTTCCCTCGGTTTGTTACATCGGCTGCTTCGTGCTCGCCGCCGCCTCCTTGTGGCCGTGCTACGCTACTGCAGGCTCTGGCCCAGGCCATTAAGGAGGCCAAAGAGCAACATCCTGACATGTCTGTCACCAGAGTGGTTGTTCATAAAGAGACCGAACTGGCTGAAGAGGACGATTGATGCAACTCAGGTATTAGTTGTTATAATATTGTTTTTTTGTTCGAGGATAATAAACAGTGTCGTGAATTAGCACCAGTTGGAAAACAGGTCAAAACAGTCAGAAAGCAGTAATCTACAGCAAGAAAATATCCCCCCCCCCCCTTACATGCAGAGCTGAAAGGCCCGTCGGAGATGTCAAGAACCTCTCCGCCTCCCGCAACCACTGTCTTGGACCTTGACTGACAGAAGAGGCGCAAGAAGAAGACAACCAATACTCAACCCCCGCCCCAAAAAATAACAATCAAGAAAATAATAACACACTCCAAAGGAGCAAAAGAACCACATTGTTAGCTTAACATTCGTAGCATGTTTTTACTTCTTTTTTGATGTTTTTCCATAGTGCTTTTATTTTATTATTATAATTTTTATTTTTATTTTTTTGGACATAAATGAGACAATAATACAAAGACGGGGTGCTTTTATAAGTCATGAAAAATTATTATCATTATCATTTATTAAACTAGACACTAAAGTTTCACATTTTGGGAAAAGTTTGGTATCAGCCTGTCCCCTGTAGTGGTGGGGGGAAAAAGCTACATAATCTAAAATAATATTTTAAAAAGAAATCTCCTTTTTTTTTTTAATGTTCATAACACAACATCTTCCCACCCCTGCTCTAATGTGAATAGTGCGGCGCCTTCCCTCACATCAAGAAACATAATCATAACCCAAACCAAAACACTCACATACTAATGGTACAAACAAGTGGTGACATATACCAACCACTCGTTTTCATTCCTCAAAGTTTCTTCCGGTTTTCAGTCCTCACTTTCGAAGAAAAAAAAAAAGCCGTAAAAAGAACATACACTTGATACAAAGCTTTCAATCTATTGTTTTTATACTAAATGTGAACGGGTTTAGGCTACAACTGACTGATCTACAGATAAGGTGATAGCAGACACAATTTTTCCTGTACCCGTGAAGGGGGTGCAGGCTTGATTGGGAGATTATTTTTTAAGTTGGATTAATGTGAAAGCACATCTTGTGGACATGAAGGTATCGCAGCGTGAGTTTGTAAGCATCGAGATGACATCCACGTAGAGTTTATTTAGGTTAGGCTCATTATTAAAGATGGCTACGGACAGGTTGTGCAGTTCTTCGGAACACGCTGATTTTTGGAGGCAACAGAGAATGAGTATTGGATGATTTGAGATGCCCTATGTGACATTTTCAACAGCAGCGGCATTGTGTCGGATAAATATTTAAAAAAACAACAACATTCCACCTGTCTAGACTGGAAACTTTTTAAAAATTGGATTTGTTCAAATTGATACACTTTTCCACACCAAATCTTCTAAATGGTTAAATATTTTAATCCAATGTTTATTTTTTAAACAATGGAGTTTTCTTAAAAAACACTGGTCTTAACTGCGATGTACTGTCATGACATTCCACCGGAGGAAGCCGGAAAATATTGATTTCTCACTTCTGTCTTTTTTTATGCATATGATGTCACAACTCTATCTGTAGCTTTACTCTGCCCACATTTGATTTTCTCTGACTATGTGGTCCTTTTTTTTTTTTTCATTTTTGTAATGTTGCCGAGCGGATTTTTCTTTTTCTTTTTGGGGATTAAACCCCACAACAATTGACATGTTGTTTTACTCTGAGTTGCAGGTTGCAGTATAAATGGAGCAGTGGGGCTGCAAATTCAATTCCTGGGAATTTTGTATTTGAGCTACCAAGATTCCTGAAACCAATGCAGTGTCGCAAAGTCACTTAATGCTGCCTTAATACACATGCGTGTGTGTATGTTACGTGTGTGGGGGTGTATTCGATTTGCCATCATTTATTCGGACCAGCTGCAGCATTATTTTGTGCCCCTCAGCCCCCCCAAAAATAATAATAATAATAATTCACACACAGAAAAAAAAAAGGATTTGTGAAGTTAACAGGCAGCCCCATTGCTCCTGAGTAGTCCAGATTCTTTCTATCCATCAACTTAATTGCCCTGTATCACCCCGGCAAACACACACAAATCAAGTCCTTGTATAACAGTTAAAATAAAGGATTGTAATACTCTTTTAGGTGTGTTCCTTTCTTGCTCCGTATTTAGAGTCCAAGGTTGTCTGGTGTACGCATGCGCGCCGATGCTTCTTCTCCTGCTGTGCATTGCGGTGGACCAGCCTGAAGATGGCGCTCCTGTCTTGTGAAAACCCCGTCAGATCAGCCTCCACTGCGGACGGAGCAACAATATAAAATGGTATTACAGTATTGCGTACGTATGTCGTACATTTATTCGTATCTCACTTTTTAGGTCATTTGTATGCCTTTGAAGGTAACGCTGAATAGCAAGTTGGTCTAGGCACGCACGTTTCACCGGTTCTACAACGGAAGTGCAATTAAAATACCAAAAATTTGCTTTCTTATAATTGAGTTGATTTATTTTAAGTTACATTATAATCATGACCCTAATACATAGTATATTAAAATAGTTTTTGTCGCACGAGTTTGTGGATTTTTATTTGCAAACATTTTAAAATGGTAACGATGGCGTCCGTTTCAATTGCCTACGTCATCGACTGGGGACATCAACCCATTTCCATCTCCGTCAATTCGTGAACAAACTACGCAAGTACATTTTTAAAAACATTGCTTTGTGGTTTCCAGTTGTCCAACATGGTCAATATGCCCTCAAAAATATAATTTCTGACCACAAAGTCAGTTTACCGAAGTACTGAATTGTACACTTTTATGCGTCGCGATTAAGTTCTAACGTAATTTACATTTACGTTTGCCTGCGTTGGCTCGCACAGTTAATAAATCCACCTAAGAGTGTCGATACGTGGGTATAAAGGAGCTTATTGATGACTTGGAACCAAATATAAACGCTTTCGATGCGGAATCGTGATGAACCTAATTGGTTGAACTTTAAACTCTCAAGCTCGAGGTCATGGGGGCCGTTCTGAACTTCTTAAAAGTATATATTTACACACCTCACAATTAATTGATAATCATCCATCCATCCATCCATTTTCCGAACCGCTTGATCCTCACTAGGGTCGCGGGGGGTGCTGGAGCCTATCCCAGCCGTCTTCGGGCAGTAGGCGAGGGACACCCTGAATCAGTTGCCAGCCAATCACAGGGCACACAGAGACGAACAACCATCCATGCCCACACTCACACCCAGGGACAATTTAGAACGTCCAAACAGCCTGCCATGCATGTTTTTGGAATGTGGGAGGAAACCGGAGCACCCGGAGAAAACCCACGCAGGCCCGGGGAGAACATGCAAACTCCACACAGGGAGGCCGGAGCTGGAATCGAACCCGGTACCTCTGCACTGTGAAGCCGACGTGCTAACCACTGGACTACCGGGCCGCCCTAATTGATAATCATTTACAATATAAATAATGAGTTGGTTGTTACATCATTGTCCGCCAAATTTCATTTTGTCTTATTAATGTCAGCGAAAGTAAGGCAGCACATTATGGACTAAAATATTGGGACACTATTCTGCGCTTACCCTGGCTGAGCTTCCAATGGAGATAGACCACGAGTTGCAACAAGAGTATGCAAACAGACACGAAGAGGCCGAACAGGCACAGCTGTAGGAAGCTGTCCGTCTCCCTGTCTGTCCGTGTGACTGTCTGTCTCAGGAACAGAGCCAGATCGGCCCAGGGCCCGCTCAGGACCTCCATCCCACTCCTGAAAGACACCAAGACACATGGACTGATATGGTAAATCACTTTTTATGGCATTTATAATTGGATATTTGTCGTCATTGGTTACCATCCTTGAAACATGGCGAGTTTCAGAGCTGGAAGAAATATATTTGATAACTTATGATGCTTTGATTCTTACAAAGGAGTGTTAGGACAGCACTGAAAATGTTTTTAAAAAAACAAAAAAAACATGACAAGAACAAAGCAAAAGTGACTCGTGTTCCGCAAAAATCGATTCGAAGACGTTCCACCTTTAATCCACGAGGTTTCTTCACTTATAAATGAGCAAACTCAGCATTGTCAATTCAGTGCTGTGTAGAGGAGAGCGATGACCTCGACATTGTCGAGGTCAAGCAACCCCTCCACACACACATGGCACAACATCAGAGAGCAGTTTGTCCGGGTCCACAGTCAGCAGTTCATTTGCATCTCAAAAAGAAGGTGCCTTGCTTTGAGGACAACAATACTGCACGGGGAGGACGGCTGGTTTGAAAGATGTCGAATCCATCGATCTCAACACATTCCAAGGTTTGCAGGATCACCTATCATCTGCCTTTATCAATGCCTTGACCTCTTTGCCCCCCCCCCCCCATCCCGACAGACACACACAAATTGTCTCCTTACACAGCAAGAGCGGCCACTAACGAGCCAGGCGAGTGAACGACCGGTTAGTAAGAAGGACGGTCTTTCACCACAGGCACTTCGAACTAAGAGCTGAATTTTCATTGAAGTATAAAAAGTTAGCAAGAAGCCTCAAATACTCACGTAAAGTACCGGCCGCTGTCACAATGTTCTGATGACGGTCTTACAAACTTGACAAGGTGTCATTTGAGCGGCACTTTTTGCTTGTGCTTTTTAATCCAGTTCACAGTGCTCACACTCTTTCTCTCTCCCTCTCTGTCGCCACTGATGATGATGATGTGAACTTTGTTCTTTTGCACCCTTGTGATTGCTAAGCAGATTAGCTGCACAGGCCCGTGCTCGTGTGCGTGCGTGCGTGTTGTTGAACCAACCATCCAAAGGTCATTTATCGTCACAATGTGAAAAACAACTCCCCCCCCCCCCCCCCCCGTACTTTCATTGAACCCATAGGACGAACACACTTTTGCCCAGATTGACTTTCTATTAAGTAGAAATAAGTCATGTAAATCTAAATTTGACACACAACAGAGAGGGGTGTTATTAAGAACCATGGCAAATTTGCATTGCAATAGCATCAGGTGTCCGTGCTCGACTCAAGCTCATTTAAATGGCGCTTCTCTCAGGAGGCTGCGTGTGTGCTTGTGTGTGTGTGTGTGTGTCCGTGGTATGTGATTTATACATTATTTTCTTCAATAGTGGACGCCGATTGTCACATTTTCAATGCCTCTGCGAGTTCTTGCTGTTTATTTTGATGCCTGCCCTTCGATCAATGAGGTCTTGAGGATGTGTGTGTCGGTTCACAGATGTGTGTGTGTGTGCGTGGGTGCTTCGTCAGCGTTTGAGAACAGACATTTTATTGATTGTACATTGTTACGAGGTCAACTAAAATCTCTTTCCCACACTATCAAGACGGACAAGTTCATACTATAAAATGTGTGTGTGTGTGCGTGCGTGTGCGTGCATGTGTGAGTGTAGCATGTCATAGATAAAACGGCTACGGTTGCCATTTGCCAGAGTCAAGCTTGACGTTGAGTGTGAGCCGTGTTAGTCCAAAAAAAAAACATTGTGAAGCAGCATGTGGTTCAGCGTTATTTTTGTACTCTGTTCCAAGTAACCGTACACAATTGTGTGTCTTTCAGATCTTACTCTTGGCCTTTCGTATTGGCGCGACAGCAGCAGCGGTTTTTTTTTTTTTTTCGTCGAAAGACCTCGCGTACCGCATGGCTTGGTGAAGCAGCATGTTGTTCAGCGTTCCCTGCCGAGTGTCTGTCTGACCTCTCGAGACCTGCCAGGCTCGCGCGCATTTCTGCTAACTATGGGGAGTGACTGCACGCCGGCTTGAAGGGTAAGCCATCAAAACACAATTTTAATGAATTTGCATCGATTAATCCACGCGCTAAATTGCATTTCTCCCCAATGACTTTCACGGCATCACACCAGGCTGATTATCAACACACTTTAATTACTTTGGTGTATTTGAGACACTCGTACCATTTGCTTCCTTGTGATTTCATATTTTAATTAACTGCAGGATGCTTTTCATAACGGTACACCTCATTTTTTTCCTTTTTTTTTGGAAGACATGACGTAATAAAAAGTACCCAACAAACGATCTTGTTTAGAAAAGTATGGTGCATCCTGCCTAGAGAACTTTTCCATCACCCTTAAATTCTTCTTCCAGTTGTCATGGCAACCCCCCTTGGCCTTTTTAGCATAAGTTGCGCCAGGGGTTGCCCCTGATGCTTGTTACCATGCCGACAGTGGCTTTTTTTTTTGCCATGTTCTTAAATGAACACTGTTTTTTCCTGCATTACGTAACAGGTGTGACATTTGTCCGACAGCGACAATCGACTGGAATTAATTAGAGGGCAACGTCGCTCAAAAATGAAGAAAACTGATTTAAAAATATATATACTGTATATATGTACATATATTAGTGCTGTCAAACAATTAAAATATTTAATCGCGCCTAAATGTATAAGTGTCATAGTTAACACATAATTAATCGCAATTAATAGCACATTTTTATCTATTCTAAATTTCCTTTGATTTCTTTTTGTCCTATTTTTTCCCATTTTAACGCTCTCATCAACATGGAATCGGGGATCTGTTTTCTTTGTGCAAAATGCAAATATTTACTGAAACAACAATTTCGATTTTCAATTTTACATTCACATTTTTCACTTGGAGCAGCTATTCAAACTTGGAGCACATTTTATTATTTTAGCGCAACGTAACATCCGCTGTGACGTGGTGCCGCATTAATATCGCGGTAAAAAAATGTATCCCGTTAAAATAGATTTAAATTAATGCCGATAATAACGCGTTAAACTGACATCACTAATATGTGTATATATATAGACTATATACAGTATATATACTGTATATAAAATTCCTCGTCTCACCCCCCCTCGGGTGGTGTCCGTCCCTCATTCAGCTCGGGTCCTCTACCAGAGGCCAGGAAGCTTGAGGGTTCTGCGCAGTATCCTTGCTGTTCCCAGCACTGCACATTTCTGGACTGAGATGTCCGATGTTGTTCCCGGGATCTGTTGCAACCACTCATCTAGTTTGGGGGTCACTGCCCCGAGTGCTCCGACCACCACAGGCACGACTGTCACCTTTACCTTCCAGGCTCTCTCCAGCTCCTCTCTGAGCCCTTGGTATTTCTCGAGTTTCTCGTGCTCCTTCTTTCTGATGTTCCCATCACTTGGGACCGCGACATCCACTACAACGGCTTTCCTCTGCCCTTTTTCTATGATCACGATATCTGGTTGGTTCGCCATTACCATCTTGTCAGTCTGGATCTGGAAGTCCCACAGGATCTTCGCTCTGTCATTCTCCACCACCTTCGGAGGTGTTTCCCATTTTGACCTTGGGGTTTCCAGTCCATACTCCGCACAGATGTTTCGGTAGACTATGCCAGCCACCTGGTTATGGCGTTCCATGTAGGCTTTCCCTGCCAGCATCTTACACCCTGCGGTTATGTGTTGGATCGTCTCAGGTGCCTCTTTGCACAACCTACACCTTGGGTCTTGTCTGGTGTGGTATATCTGGGCCTCAATGGCGCTGGTGCTCAGGGCCTGCTCCTGAGCAGCCAGGATGAGTGCCTCTGTGCTGTCCTTCAGGCCAGCCCTCTCTAGCCATTGATAGGACTTATAGGACATATATATATATACACACACACACACACACACACACACACACACCTGGGCGGCCCGGTAGCCCAGTGGTTAGCACGTCGGCTTCACAGTGCAGAGGTACCGGGTTCGATTCCAGCTCCGGCCTCCCTGTGTGGAGTTTGCATGTTCTCCCCGGGCCTGCGTGGGTTTTCTCCGGGTGCTCCGGTTTCCTCCCACATTCCAAAAACATGCATGTCAGGCTGATTGGACGCTCTAAATTGTCTCTAGGTGTGAGTGTGGGCGTGGATGGTTGTTCGTCTCTGTGTGCCCTGCGATTGGCTGGCAACTGATTCAGGGTGTCCCCCGCCTACTGCCCGGAGGTGGCTGGGATAGGCTCCAGCACCCTCCGCGACCCTAGTGAGGATCGAGCGGTTCGGAAAATGGATGGATGGATGGATATATATACCTGTATATATATATTTTTTTTTTGTCAGAAATTCCTTGATGGACTTCGGGGTGGAAATGAATTTTTCTACTTTGCATGATTTTCACTGTTCTGGGGCACCGTGTGGAATCTTCGGAGTTAGTGGCAGACCTGTAACAGAGGTGAGGTGACACCTCTGTATAAGCAACTTCAATAATATCAGGCCCAAGGTGCGAAGTTTGCAAAAATTTTGCTGCATGTCAGTCGGACAAAGTCGACCCGGCAGTTTTTTTTTTGTCTTCGAAAGCAGTATCAGATTAGTCTGAAATTCTGGGACGGGTGTGTGAAGTTGACAAAGTCAACGTGGCGCTTTTGAGGATACTATTAAGAATAAGGCAGGAGGTGTACCGTATCTTCCGTTACGACTTCGATGTTGCAATTCTTGCGGGATCGCTGCGTGAAAGAAGTTATTGTTAGCGCGACAGAAGGATGGAGATTAGCGCCGCTGGGAGACTCGACAGCGGGGTGAGGAAACATGGTGGGTGGACGCGTGAGACACACCGAGGGAGCGGACTAGTCATCGAGTGAAGAGAAAACCCAACAGGAAAAAAAAAACGTTGCCACGATAGATACCTCTCGTTAATGTAATTTAGCGGTGAGGAGGCGGGTGGCGGAGACGACAAGTGACAGGAATAATTAATCCTCTCATGTCTGTTCTGTCCGAGCTCTAATAGAGCTTGATTGACAGGAGTATCAGCGAGAGGATGGAAATGGCGCTCCTTCAGATTAAATTAAAAGTAAGAGAGCTGGATATAGACACAGAAAGAAACTTTTACAACTGCTAATCTGTTGCCACGGTGAACAGCCGGCCAGCTGTGGTTTCTAATTCACTGGGAAGCCCCCGCAGCCTTTATTACAGTTAGACCCACAGAGTTTGCTGCGGTCATCACTTTTGATCGGAGTTGCCCAAGTCCGTTCCTTCGAAAGCCACAATCCAGCCTCTTTTATGGAGCCGATCATTTGAATCGGGTGTGTTGGAATAGGGCGACATCTAAAATAAACTGGATGGGGGCTCTCGAGGGCCGGATTTGGGCACCCCTGCTTTGGATTAATAACTGCGGTGAAGACATTCGCCTGCGAAATGAACATTTTGGAAATACAATTTGGCCGTATCTTGATTCGAAATATTTAGGCAGCGGACGTAAGAGTGACATTGATACTGAAATCCATCATGCTTAAATTGCTTTCAAACAGCCTAAAATTGAAATCGATCAAAATTTGAGCTCGAGCAAAAATGTCACTGCAAGTGCGGACAACACGTGCCAGGCATGGACTGAAAGAAGACAGTACATTCGAGTTTAAACCGGGTGGCGGTGTTTGTAATCCTCCCATTCATGACGCGATTGGGAGAGGTTTCGCAGAGGAGAGAGTAATGCAGCGAGACGCTGACTGCTTAACCTGGGGTGGGGGGATCAAGCTGCTTTGAAGTCAAACCTTCCAGGCAGCGGAGGAGAGAAGAAAGCGCAAGGAAGCATAAGATGGCCAGACGCCACGCCTGCAGATTCTGTAAGGTGTGAATTCAGAGATTTGGTTCGGAATACATGACGCATGTTGGAAGGTGATTGCTGAAAACCTGCAAAGACACCATTTCAGTTGTCCTGAAACGTTACGGCTCATTGCCAGTCTACTTTCTCCGGCCATTCTTTTGCTTTGTAAGGTATTGCTATTGATAGGATCAATACAGTAATCCCTCGTTTATCGTGGTTAATGGGGACCAAAACCACCCGCGATAAACAAAAATCCCCCCCCCCCCCAAAAAAAAATATATATATATACAGTACATCTATATTAAGTCCGCAAAAAGTTCGCAAGTGGTCCGCGAGAAGCTGCAAAACAACAGCGAGTCACATAGAGCAACATATACAGTACTGTACTCCATATACATGGAGTATACATGGAGTACAGTATAGTACTTTTAAAAATATATATTTTTATTTTTTTATGAATATGCTTGAAAAAATCCGTGATGCACTGAAGCAGCGATAAATGGACCCCGGGATCACTGTATTCTGATTTCTCCGATGTCTTTATTATTATGTATTTTAAATGTTCTGTAAAGCTCTCTAGGAATCAAACCGTATTGTATTGTATTGTATTGTATTGTATTTCCTTTAGCGTAGCTCCATCTAGTGGATGCATAACCACCATTGTAGCTTCTATGCGCCTTATACTGCGGTGCGCCCTATAGTTGAAAACATTTCGAAATCGGCCATTCATTGAAGGTGCACCTTATACTCCCAAGCCCCTTATAGTGCGGAAAATACGGTAATTTGATAAATTACTTTACCAGTAGCACAATTATCGCTAACATAAGAAGAAGAAAACAAAGAAGGTCAGGTTTTATTTACTTGGTGTCATATCAACTTTCTCATGAAATGCCGTGGCTCGATCCAAACTTTTGCCTTTGCAAAGATAATCCACGTCACTTTTGATTGAACTTGTCGGAGGGCATTTCATCTGACGCAATTATTGTGCTCAGTTTCCACGCGTGTAACCTTTTCCTGTCGCTAAATTAGGACACTAGGATCTGAGGAAAGGACGATTTCAAGCAACTTGTTTTTCTTTTTTCTTTTTTTTCTTTTTGGTTGGTCACACCATCCATCGCAGTTAAATTGCACGCCCGCGTGTATAATTCATGCCACTTCGGATCAAATATGCATCATTTTGACCAGCGGAAGAGGCAACGTTGCAACTTGGCACGAAGATTGCAATGAGAGGAACTGACGGTTTGAAGTGCGCCCATCCAACCGTATCGATGATTCTGTGGAGACAAAGAAAAATCGGACACGATGGGCCTCGAGGTCGATCCTTGCAGCAGCGCTGATTTAATTGGCTTGTTGTGAGAGATGTGGGAGGCCTCGGCTTGATTGGTTGAGTGGGCAGATGAAGCCTGCAGCCACAGTAAGTACAGAGGGAAAGACTTTCATACAGACAGACACATGGGGGGGGGGGGGGATCTCATGGCGGTTAATTGCAACTTTACTAGTTCCTCGACGCTTCCACCACCACATGCAAGCTGATCTCACGGAGGATCTCGGTTATCTTAAAGCGAGCGTCAAGGAGCGAACATCACGGAGCCCCCACGGAGGCGCTCTATTCGAGGAACCACTTTCACTTTTGCGCAAGTTTTGAAGCTCCCCTCCAGTCGCGTATAAAAATGGGCGTGTGCCAGCACATTTCCCTTGATCATATTCGTCACAATTTAAAGAATTGGAGCAATTTGTTCACTTGTGAAAGTGTATTTGATCCGTTGAATTGGTTTTGTATTTGTTTAGTTAGTTAGTTTTGCACATTGGTGGTTTAAAATCAATCCCATTAAAAAAAGATTCATAATTTCATATAAAATTGGCAGAATCACACCATCTAAAATCCGCGTGTTGTTATATGAAAAACGATACACGCACAAGCCGAGGGACAAACCCGAGCGATGGAGATAATTCGAGCTGATTTGAATAACACTCGTGTCGCTGCGCCCATGCGGCGTGTTATCACATTATCAAAAAACCTCTTTCGTCTCACACGATATGAGCCCCTAAGACGAGCAAAGTAAAGCAAGCATCTCCTCCGGCATCATATCTATATTTAGACATTCAATAATATATTTATACAACAACCTTTGTTTTATCCCCCAGTTGCTTGGAGAGAAAAAACAAAACAAAAACAAGCGCATCACAGGCTGTTGACCTTTTCTGACGTGTCCGCGTTGTGCAATGTGAGTGACATCAACCTTTTGACTTGGGCAGGGGGTCCAAAACAGACTCCTCTGGCTGCCATGACAACCAACTTGGCACATACACACGACACACACACACACACGTGTGTGTGTGTATGTGTGCGACAGAACTGTCGCCTTGAGGGTCTTCCAGGCTAGCGTCTTAATTGGTCTCGAGTCAGCACGAAGGGACAAGAAATGGCAGGAGTGTTTCACACACAACGGCCACGTTCGAATCAATTACAAGACGCCCATGTGGCCGTTCCTGGTCATCATTAAATGATCGGTAGTACATTGACGCTTCAAGTAACTCTCAATTTGGGACTGAATTGTAGCATCGCCAGGTCATTCAAAAGGCAAACGGCCACTTTTTAACCACGGATGAGCATTTACTTTTCCAAGTCCAAACATTTATCGGTTCTAGGGTTGGGATGTTGGACTGGTAGGGGTAGGAACATATGTTAGAACTGGACAGGTATGACTATAAAGTTCTGTTAAGACATTTAGGGTAAGACAACTGTTGGTAATATGGTATATTAGGATAGGACAGGTGGAGTAGGAAGGTAGGCTAGGTCAGTGGGATAAGGCGGGTCATGTTTAGAGGGTAGTTTAGAACAGGACAGGCTGGGCTTGGACAGGTAAGGGTCGGAAGGTCGGGTAGGACAGAACAGGCAGCGGTAGGATGGTAGGTTAGGATGGGGGTCAATAAGATAGGTAAGGACAGGACAGGTAGAATTAGCAGGGTGGGTGTGGGACAGGACAATAGGATAGGAAGATAGAACAGGATCGGTGGGCAGTGACGAGTGGGTAGGCCTATCCTAAAATCCTAAATTTCTTCCATCCATCCATTTTCTACCGCTTATCAGTTGGGTCGTGGGGACAGCAGCTTTAGCAAGGAAGCCCAGACTTCCCTCTCCCCAGCCACTTCTTCCCGGGGAATCCGAGGCGTTCCCAGGCCAGCTTGGTGACATAGTCTCTCCAGCGTGTCTTGGGTTGTCCTGCCAGTGGGACATGCCCGCAACACCTCACCAGGGAGGCGTCCAGGAGGCATCCTAGTTATTGCCCGAGCCACCTCATCTGGCTCTTTTCGACGTGGAGGAAAAGCACCTAAATTTCTTCCCTCCAAGTCAGAATCTCTACATAATCATTTCACTCTGAGTACATAAGAGCACTCGGCTCATCTCAAATCCCGTCGCGATGTCATTACCGAGCGGCTATTTAGTCACAAATAGCGATTTGCTTTCCCCTCTTCACAGCGGCGATTGAAACGGCGGTTCACCGCAACCTCTGCTGACGCGCTGAAGCAATTGCCCCGTTTAATTAGCCGAGCTGCACGTCAGCAGACTGCCCCGCACGTCACCTTGCTGTTATTATCAGGTGAGATGAAAGAAAGAAATCACCTGTGGTCTCTCTGGGGACCCGCACCTACGCTCTTCAAAGTCATTGATTTGCTATTGACGTGGCCCTTTCATCTGTTCTCAAGTCTGCCCCCATCCACTAACTTTACCAACACGAACCGAACGTCCGTCACTTCTGTGCTGATGTTTGAGGAGGTGCGAAGGCACGAACGGTCCCCAGCATTGCTTGCCACCATTTGCGTTCAAAAGTTATTCCATTGTTATCTTTCTTTCTTTTCACATTGTGTTCTCTTCATTATCACGCAGCCCATCTGTGTTAACAATGTCGCGCTTGGCAGCCATGACTCCCGAGTACCCAGCCGGTTCTTTTTTTCTTTTTTTTTTCGAACACTTAAACCGCCATCAATTTGCGCATTGGTACTGTACGTTCCTCCTTCTAAAGAGAGTCGCGGTGATTACCCGTTCCCACGGTTACATCGACGACAGCGCTGCGCTTGACGTCACGTTTTCTTTTTTTAATGCTTTGCTGTGCATGTTGAATTTTCAGAAGCACGTTTGAGGAAGTTAGAAATAGCTCTGAGCTTCGAAGCCTTTTACGACTCTTAATGGTGTCTCATTTAGACTTACGGTGTAGAAGTACTGAGAGGAACATCCAGGCAAGTACGGCTTTAATGGAGGACTGTTTATTGGAAAGTAGAACGTGTGGTTTTTTTTCTTTGCTCTTTCTTTTCCGACTTTTTGTAAGGAAGACGTAGGCTGTGTTCAGAATCACTTCCGGTCCACGATACAGGGCCCCGTGTGGTACATTGCCATTTTGTTCTACTCACATCTGGTTCTCATTGCAAGTGAATAGCGCCTGATTTATTGCGCCACTGCAGACCAAGCAGCATCTGTTGCCAATGCAGTGACGTAACGAACGCTGTGCCTTCCAAGATTTTTTTTAATTTATTTTTTTGTTTAATTCATTTGACTGATACTTGAATTACATAGTCCACTGTATCCAAATAAATCCTTTTGGGGAATGATTCGGAACACAGCCGTACAGGACACCATCGTCATGACAAAAAGACATAAAAATAACAAAACTATTGTTCCCCAGCACCGCCCCACCAAGATTTTGTTGCGAACCAAAACTGCACCGCCCTCATTGCCTTTGACATTTGGCGATAAATAATCCACGAATCTTCCTGCTCAAAAATGTCGGGCCTCGAATGAGGCGTGGAATAAAGTTTGCCTTTTGTGCGAGGGAGGAAGAAAATTCCAACGTGACCTTGCTGAAATAACAGTTGGCCACCTATTTTTTTTTTTTTTTTACTCCAGCAAATGCTGCTTTCAAAGCCTTTTATCCAACCTTGTTTCCAAACTTTATTACTTCTGTTCAGAACTCATCTCAGGAGGGTAGACATTTTTTTCCCATATGTGCCTTCCAGACAAAACTTTTTTTTTTGGCGGGGGGTGATTACGTCTGGTAGTAGTTCATCCCTTTTTTCAAAAAAGATGTTGTTTATTGCCCGCTGCTTGTTATCATGAATAGTTTATTTATCGCTTCATCGCTTACTTCTCTTTACCCGCCGTGCCACAGCGCGGCGCTTTGCAAGGAAACATTTAATCTTTGATGATACCAGGTTTGAGTGTGCTTTGTACCTTTTATTAGTGAATCACAAAAGTTACACAGAATACACAAGAAATGATTCCAGGTTGTCTGGTCAAGAGCAAAAAAATGGAAAAGTATATCTCGTGTTATCGGTGTTAGGTATCCGTACTGGTATAACTATCTGTATCGTTCGTATCAGAGGAGGGAGTGTTTTTTTTTTTAACAACCTTACTTCTTTTGTTGTTGGCTTCCCACGTCTGACACAATCAGTCAGTAAAAAGCAACATTTGGTTGAGATAATGCCTTTTTCTTTGCTGGTTAGACTGGCCGGAGACTGATCGCGCAGCTCCGCCCCTGAGGGACAAGTGAATAAATCCAGGTGCTCGGAAGCTGGAAAATTTGCGTGTGAACTTCAACGCCACAATCGCCAATTGATAGCTCATACACAGCGCAGTGTGCCGAGAAAAAGCCAGCTTTGGATGGACAACGTAGTATTTGAGACTTAATGCCCACTTCGTGCCGTCTCGTTAACTCATTCTCTCCCAAAGACGTTTTTAAACGTCTTTTCAGACTTGGTCAAGAATCGGCTGGTACTGAATGAGTTATTCAAGTAACCCACATCAGGCTGTGTAAGCAACACTTAGCTATCCATGTGGGTCTTCGGAGGGACCTGCCTGAGAGGGACGATCGAATAAATCCTGGCTCTTAGAAGCGTGTTTCTGAGCTGCCTCGCTTCATCGACCCGCCACTCAAGTCTTCATGCTCGAAGCTCAGATTGTTGTGCGACTGTGATATCATGAGCAACTTCTCTCTCTTGCTGTAGTCCCGCCTGACAACGGAGGCCGGCGGCGGAAGCGCCACCGCCCTTGTCTCCGCACCGCCACCCTGTTGCTCGTCCCCTCGGTCCTCGAGCCGAGTGTAGCCCTTAACGCAGCGGCTACTGTTGCTACGGTCCAAGCGAGGCCAGCTGGGGTGCTTGCGCTGTTCCTGATGCACGCTGAGCATGCTGGTTTGGCGTTCCAGGTCCAGAGATTTGGAGTGACTGCTGAGCATGTGCAGAGAGGAGTTGGAGCCAAAGTCGGGCCGCGCCGCAACGGGGGAAAGCCAACAGCCTGAGGTAGACGACGGCGCCAAGGAGGAAGAGGACCCGGACGAGGAGGAGGAGGCGGAATTACTCCGGTGCAAGCGCGGCGCTTTGGAGGCCTTGGCGACACACGCCACCGGAACCGCTAGGGACACCACGGTGCCCGACGTTTGCGGCCTCTCGTCATCCCTTCCGGGTCCCCCCCTCTCCTCCTCCGTGATGGCCTCCGGCTCGTCGATGACGCAGTTGTTGAGTTTGATGACAGGTAGCGTGAACGCCGAGATGGAAGACGACACGATGGAGCGCGCGTGGTGGCCTAACCTCTCGCCGTCGGCTCCCTCGGGCAACATCCGGTCCTTGTAGAGCGGCGCCAACAGACCCGCGAAGCTGCACTCCAACCTGGCCTGCTCCCATCGCCTGCGAGCCTCCTCGTCCCCGAGCAGCGCCTCCTCCTCGGGGAACGTCCCGCCGGCCCAAGAGGAGAAGGCGGCGAGGGGGTTGGTGTCGTCGCCGTGGCCTCGTAGGTCATCTCTTGCATAGTTGTGTTGGGCGTGATGCTTCTGCTCCTTTTGGCGGAGGCGGTGGATGTCGATGACAGTGGAGTACATGTCTCGCATGTGGATGATCTACAACATACCAGAAGTAGTCTTCAACCTTTCATTTTTCGACGCTGCCCACCATTCAAATAATGAACCATTTCATTTTTTTTTTATGTTATGTGGAAAGCTGTTTGGGTATTTATTTAATATCTTTGATAGGTGCTAGTACGCGCTCTGTCCTCACCGCTAAGGCAATTCAGCGCACTCGTAGAATGTTTTTTACACTATTTGTGTAATTTTTGGCCCACTACCACACAATTAAATACGACATACTATAAAATAACAAAAACTGTACTCTAAAATAGTTTAGGGAATTTTATTACAGTTGTTGTACTTTTCTTAATGAAATAGCCAACTAGCTATGGCTAAGGTTGTTAGCCCCCCCCCCCCCACACACACACACACTTAAAACTCATTCAGTACCAGCCAATTCTAGACCAAATCTGAAAAGACGTTTAAAAACGTCTTTGGGAGTGAATGAGTTAAAATAGCCAATTAGCTAGCTTCATTAATTTTTGGGGGGTTTTTTGTGGACAAAAAAAGACACCGGAATGGCTTTTGTTCATGAAATAACAAATTTAATATATATAAAGTATATATTTTTTTTTGTTCCTCACTCTTGTTAACGAAATAGCCAATCAGTTAGCAAACCTCAACCATTTGTTGCACTTTTTATTTCATGTTCGTGGACAAAAATAGCCAACTCAACGGCTAACTTCATACATTTTCCACAATGATTCTTTTCACTTTTGTTCACGAAATATCCAGCTGACTCACTAACTTAAGATTTTTGTAGCACACATTGTTTTGGGACAATAAACGTAACTACCTTCGTTTCCCTGTCTCTGTTCTCATGAAGAATGGCATTGGCGCAGATGAAAATGAAAATCCCGATGCCCATGGTGAAGGGCCCAAACATCTTCATCCTCTCAGAGTGCCGATGCTGTTCCAGGAACCGTGTCAGAGCGGCCCTCGTGGGCCGACCTGCATGCGGGGAAACAGGTCTGTTTCAAACAAATCTGACTTTGTGAACTCAAATATGATATTCATATTACCTTCTACGTTTTGACTTAGACTGGAGTTCTTCAAGGCACTCTCCTCCACCGCCGCCTTGGATCCTCCACCAACAGGCGGGCTTTGGCTTGAGGATTGTGGCCAGTAGCCCAACGTGGCCATGGCGATCCCGACAACTAGGATGAGCAGGCCGAGGAGGAGGAAAAACCCCGAGGCTGAGTAGAGGCGCAACCGTCCGCGCACCACCACCACGTCAGTGCGCCGCTTTCGTTTTCTATGGGAATAATATAAAAGTAGATTGAAGTAATTAAAATAAAAAGCAGATGCTCGCTCACACGGCTTTCCAAATAAGACGCAAAAGTGTGCTTGTTTTAAGCTGCTGTGTAAGTTTATGGTAAACCTGACGCATAAAAGGGAAAAAAAAAGCGATTAACTTAAGCATTTAAATTCTAAATCCACTATCCCCATGCTAACATATAATGTGAAATGCCAAAGCTGGATAATCAAATGTTATGGTCTGTATTTGCAAAATTGTCACAAAAATCGAACCTTGGAGCCCCTTCTTGGGCAGCATTGGCCAGGCCCGTAGATGTAGCCGGTGCAGGCCGCTGCTGAGAATAGGCCGAATCCTGGCGCTTTAGCTTGGCCAAACCCGTTAGCACGCCCGCGGCCGCAGTCATACTTTAACCTACACGGACAACAAAAAGCAAAAGCAAAGATTTGGTGAGATGACTACATAAAACATGTATGTTGAAAAGGGGAGTCATCCAGTCAGCATGTTTCTATTAGCTAGTGAGAAAAACAATGGACAACTAGCTAGCTATGAGTGTGTTTGTATTTTTTTAATTTTTTTTTGTAGAATTTTGTTCTTGGTGTTTTAACAAACTAACCAACTAATTGAAAGAATTGTTTCACTTTTGAATGAACACTTTGTTAATGAAACTTAATACGCTTCTTGGATACTTTATTCTTTATATATTTTTATGTTAATGAAACAGCCAAACGGGTAGCTAGTTTAATACTATACCTTTGTTTGTGGGTTGTTTTAACTCACGATTAGCTTGTAAATGTAATGGGTTTTATGAGGATTTCTTTTTTGGCTTTTTTTTCACTCTTGTAAACCCATCGGCCAACTAGCCACCGAGCTAAACACTTTTGTTGCACTTATTTCATTATCATTATTATTTTTAAACTTTTTCTAGTGAAATAAGCAACTAATGAAATCAGCACAGATATTTTTTGTGCTGCTTTTTTACTAAATTAGCTAGCTAATGTTTACACGTCTATCACACAGAAGCACACAAGCTGGCTGAGGTGAAGAGCTGGTTTTGTTGCTCCCTATAAATTATTTGTCAATAGAGTTGGGGCGGATGGGGCTTTTTCAAAGACTGTTCCCTCCGCTTGAGATGGATGCCCGGGACCACCGCCCCGTTAGCCTTGGCTTCTGCATGTCCCTGTGTTGCAGGTACACGTACAGTATCAAACCGAAAACCCTATCCTAAGGCTGTTCATGAGAATTATTGTCCCATTTCCACAAGCAGAGCAAGATCAACGCTGTTGATGTTTACATATCGAGCGCGGTCTCAATGCAACATTCCCATGAGTCATCACCAGCTGGCCTCATGTCCATGAATAGCCACGCCGATCTTAAAACACACAGCGCGTCTATTTTAAGGAGCCTTCATTTGGATTTAAATGCGTGTTTAATCTGGGACGGCATAAACATTAGCATTGTGCCTTTGAAGCGGAAAGGAGATTACAGTGACTGGGTAGCCATTTTGGCTCACGTGCAAGTTTTCGCTTTACGAGAAGGTATTTTTTTCCCCCAATGATATTCTCTCTATGAGCTATTTTTAGTCTGTCTCCTTAATGTAATGTAAACCATTAGATTTCAGATTGGAGGAATGAGACGGCTACATGTGAAACTCATCTTTATTGCGGGGTAAATGGTTGTTAATTTCCCTCAGAGTGCCGTTATGACTGTCAAAAATCATATAAAATGTGGAGTCAACTCATAATGTTATGACATAAACTGTATACACATTTCACCTCTGTTGTTCATGTATTTTCAACAACAAATTCAGGTGGCATGGAAAAAAAGTGGCAAGCAATATTTTAGTAGACACTATTTTCCAATTTAGAAGAAGGGTGGTGGTGAAAATAATGCCAGGTCTGTCTCTCTTTTTTTTCCCCCTGTTAAGTGCACGGACTCATGGTCAACAACGAAGCACTCTAAAACAGCCATGCCAACCCGTAGCCTCATTCCAGATGCTTAGCTGTCAAGTCGGCTTTTCTTTTTCTTTTTTCTTTTTTTTTTTTATATAAACCCTCCCCCTTCACCGTGTCACTCTTCCTGTTGTCACCACTCGGCAAGCACACGAGCGCTTTTTAATCGCAGATGGTGAATCACACGAGAAGCGACGCGAGCGGCCTCTTTTCACTGCCGCCTCTCTTACGATGCCGTGTTCTGCTCTCCAAGTGCGCGTCAAACAGAAAGCTTTCAAGAGCAAGCAAGTGGGAGGGGGCGGGTTGGGGTGGGGGGAGATTTCCTTTCTTCAGTGAGAAGCGTGGCGGAGGAGAATGTTCAAGATGGGAGAGTACAGTTAATCTTGCTTGCAGGACGTTCGTTCGTATGGCAATTATGCCGGAGAGCGACTTGAGACGACCTGAGCGAGCGCCACAGTTTGTGTTGAGTGGAAGCTCGTAGCGCAAGAAAAGCATCGCAAACGTGTGATTGAAAGATTACTTTTCACCGTGCTTGCCGTTTTGTGACCAACTATAAAAGGGTCAATGGTAATTCATCTTTTGGAATTTATCGTCGAGCGGCAATTTGGGAGCCAGGCAAACGTGTCAGTGTGACTGTAGATCGATGGAGGGGTGTGACGGTACATATTTATTATATATTTATCCGCAGCTAGTATTTGTGGGGGATCTGAAATATTCATAGTATTTTCATCAAGCACGTAAGTAGCGTGACATCATAGCGGCGAGACATTGCATAATAAGCTCTTTTGTACAGTGAGCCCTCAATGAATAATGACCGTGTAATGATGGCCTTAAGTGCTTTCCTCTGCAAATGACTTCACTCTGTTTAGCAAAACATTATTTCACGTCCTTTGGACACGTTGACTGACGTCACGTGGCACCTCGGAACGTTACGTGCCGCGGCTGCTGCTGCTCGGTGACTCGTTTCCGTGGCAACTGCCAGCTGTGAATACAGGTATGCCATTAGCACGAAGAGACTGTGTGAAGGATGAGGGGATGCGGCATCTTTATTTTCACACCGGCAACAATGAGGACTGTTGCTAAGTTATTGAAATGGATTAAACATTCATTTTTTAAAAACACACACATTGGGGGAAAATAAATGTTGAATATGTTATATTGGAAAGATTTTGTAAATGAAAAATAACAACTTGCTAATGAGCTCACTAATTAGTTTGTTCCACTGATTTCCACACCCCTATTCTCTACAAAATGGCCGCCTAGCTATCTTAACATAATACATTTCTAAAATTTTCCCTCCCACAAAATATATAATTAGCTTGCTGACTGAATATTTTTTTTGCTCTTGACTTTTTTGTCAGCTTTGTTCATGGAATCGCCAACTTGTTGGCCAGCTAATTCATTTTTGCATCGATTTTTGTTTTCCACTTGTTAAGCTAGCTACCCACATAACTACATTTTTCACTAAAGTCAACAAAATATACAATCAACTTTCTAAATGTCATGTCAAACATTTTCCCCCTTTAATTATTGAAATAGCCCAACTTGCTTGCCAGCTAATTAATTTTCTTGCTATGAGTTTTTCCACTTGTTGACAAAATCGCCAGCTAGCTAACAGTACCTTGCTAAATGGACATTTTTCGTACAGATTTTTGTCATCTTGTAAATAAAATAGCCAACCTTCGAGCAAATCTTTCCCAATTTTACTGTCTACCTGTTTACATTGCAGCCCTTCTCAATCATGTGTCCCCAAAAGCGACAATGAGCACGAAGGCTCCCGAGGCAAATGATTTGGGAGACACCGAGTTCTTCCTCTACATCTTCCACTTCCCATCTCCCACTCTGAGGTGAGTCACCTTCTTCCAGCTCTCGTCTCTGAATCACTTTTTTTCCCTTTTAATTAATTAATGCCCCCTGTTGTTAATGCATGCACACGTCTGACATCTTTACATTTTGACTCAGTGTCTTTTTCCATCGGGTGAATCATCACATGCACAATCAAGCCAACCCAGTGTGTGTTGTTTTTGTTTTTTTGTGTTAGTTTGTGTGTGCCTTGCTTCCAGCAGAGATTACTCATTCCGTCTTCAGTCACCCACACACATCTTGACACACACACACACATGCACACAAGGTTGAGTGACAGTCACAATTTGTTCTGTGATTCCTGAAATTGTTGTCATTTTTAAATGACTTTTACCATTGGAAATAATGGAAAGTGAGTTAGCTAATCTTGAAACCATTGTTTATTCACCATAAAGAAAGAGCAATCTATTCATTAATACAGTATTTTCACAATTTGATAATAAAAGTATAAAAAGAAAGTTAAGAAAAATACAGGGGAAATAGCTTCTGTGTAGGCATTGCTAAAGAAAGCTAAATCCAAGATGATGATCATTGTGTTGAAGGTTTTTTTTTTATATACAGGTATATAACTCTATGACTGGAATGTTTTGGTTGAATACCAAATTGAGTGATTTGGGGGCCATTTTTTTAACTGCCAGTTCTGTGGTTGCCATATGCTTCTGTAGTGGCATCACACACACACACAAAAAAAACCTTTCTGACTTAACCCTGTAAAAGGGCACTGAGTTGAAATCTCATAGGATTTGCTGACATCTGAGAAATATTTAGCAGTTTTGGTGCTCTTCCGTTTCATGTTTTTGGGATATCGTCACATTTTTATTTTTGGCTATTACTGTACTTTTTTGAAATCCACCCTCAATTCCACGTTCGACTGCTTTTTACGATAGAATGGAAATATCCATATTTTTTAATTTATTTTTATTTTTTGCAACTCTTTGTTTTGGTATCTTATATTGTCTCGGAACACAATATTCTGCGGTTCTTGAATCATCAGGCAGAAAGCTCTACAACAGCTGCCAATATAGGGAACTCCGCTTTGCAAACAGCAGGCAGTGACCGAGTCAAGCCTGTTACCGTGCAGATTCAAACATAGCCTGTCCTCTTTTCTCAGGCAGTTTGTGAGGGCAAAAACGTGACCCCGGGTTGACATCATTTTGTTTCCTGTTTCTGAGTTGTGTGCGTTGGACCTTGGAGGCTCTGCTATATTTGGAACAGGTTTGGTTGAGTTCTTCAACACATGTTCAATGAAGACCTGTCAATCAAAACCGAACATGATTTTTCAACACTTTGCCTCCGGTGGGCCTCATAAAGTGACTCCTTTCCAAACGGGATGAGTAAATATTGCCGACAAGTGTTGAGAAATAATTAATAGGCTTTTAGTCTTTCATCCAATATTGAAGAAAAGTGTATTAAATATGCACGCTTACGAGGAGATGTACTGTGCACTGTACGCTTGCCCGTTGTTTCATCGCAGTGTAAATGAAGCTGAAGCCGGCGGGCAAAACTATTGTGCTCAAGGGCCACAATTGATTTTTAGACAGGACAGACGGGGCCACGTGCGCGACGTAAAAATTGTGTTTTTAAAAAGCTCAAATGTGTCTGTAAAATGTGAAAAGAAATTGTTTTGAAAACATTTATTTTTTACATTTTATATGCAAAAATTTAATCATAGTTAATCATCTCTTTCAGCCTCTAAAAAAACAATACTATAATGTTCTACTTTCTAAAAATATAAAGTAATAATGTAATTAAATGGAATGTAAAGAATGAAACACCTCTTGCCACATCTGTTGCTCGACTTCAATGGGCTTTGTGCTGCTCCTTGTGTTGCACCTCCCTTTGCCACCTGGGGGCAGTAGATGGCCTCAAAACCAAATTTGCAGATAAGAACAACCCCTGCATGGAGTTGGAATTAGTGTGAGTTGTTTTGCAGAGGATCAAGAATGTGTCTGTGAGTGTTGTCTCTTATCTGTCTACATGTGTTGCTCCATTGTTTGTGTTCAAACATCTGTTGCTTGCGTTTAAATATCTGTTTATAACACCACAGCACCGATGCCATCCGTGAGGCCATCTATGGGATTTGTGTGTTAGCAATAAGATAGCAAAAGGCAAAGTTGTGTTTATTTTAAATGGACAAATGACACTTTTGTTTTGCGTTTAGTTTGATAGTTGCTTGCTTGGTTATGTAGCGAGTTGAGTTCACTGCCAAGTCACGTCAAAGCAAAATATCTCTACTATGAATAAATCAGGGGATAAGTTAACAAGGCAATTGAATGAAAAACGTTTTCATAATTTGGGGGGAAAGAAACTACTTAATTAATCCGACAAATTACGAATTCTTGGTGATGCACCACTTGGTGTTAGGTGACGCTTTTTTTAGTACCTTACCTTTTAGTAAGACGGACAGTCTCCCATTAAAAAATCCATCCTGCCCTGTGAACGCTGCACCACGCTTGAGTCAGCATGCATGCGAAGTCAAGTCTTACTTTGTTTCTTTTCTTCCCTCCTCTCCCAACGCTGCACTTTTTTTACATTTTGCACGCGCTCCCAAACAAAAGACTCTTCTCTTGCTTTTCTTCCTCTTTTCTTTCCGCGTCCCAACTCCCTAAAGTCACGCGGGGTGTCCCCTGCACAAAATCCACGCCAGGTCCGCACCGAGAACCTTTAAAAGCCGCAAAAGTCACGTCCGCCTCCGCCAGTGCCCTGCGTAAAAAAACAAGACGTCCACCCGCTCCAAAATGTCCACGCCGAACCGGTCAGACGATGCGTCACGAATTGAAAAAAAAAAAAACGTTTTCTTTGGGGGCGAAGCGGGGGGGGGGGGGGGGTGAAATCCAGTCCTCTGAGGCGACTTGATTTCCACGTCCTCCTCGTTCGTCTTCCAGTGCTTCCAAAGCGTTTCTGCGCGCGAGGCGAGTGCGCGCGCGTCAAATGGCGGAGGAGGGGCTGGCCTGGGGGTCGTACGGAGGTAAATTGGTCCTTAAATGCCGCGTCCTGGCGAAATAAGATGGAGCTAACGAGGCTTCCCATCTGCAATTTAACACGATTTTCTTTCCAGTATGTCTTTTACTGCATACGGCCGTAGGACCACGTGACTGCTGTCAAATGTGCAATGGTACTTTTCCATGAATGAATGGCTTATTTGGGTTCTATACATGTACAGGGGGAAAAAAAATACAAAACATGATTTCGAAGAAATTAACCGTTCATCGAAAAGGGAACAGGCAGAAGCACCAAGTTTATTATTGCCGATCGTTTTATTTAGAATTAAAAATCACTGTGAGATGCCTCCTGCGCCACTTAAAACTAACAACATTCAAAATCATTTCTAATGGTAAAATAATTCATTTTCATGTATAACGTCATAAACTTTGTCCAGAATTTAACTAGTTGAACCAATTATTGGAATCGATGTGTAAGTAAAATACATTTGAGTCATATTTTTATTATTCACAATAATTAAGCAGACATCAAACTTACTTGTAAAAAGTCACACGCACACACACACACACACACACACACACACACACACACACAATTCTTTTTTTGAATACACAAAATAAATGAATCCAAAATTTTGTCACATACTGTGGATTATTTTTATCGTAAAATAATCCCGTCTCATTTTTAATGTGTTGGCAGATTCATGCTTCTCCCTGCTGACTTGTTCCAAAGTGCTCTTGTTTCTCAATTTTCTTTCAGGTTGGCTTTCGGATGTTGTCATTTTTTTTCTCCTCCAAGCAAAATTGTTACAGATGTTGGCATGCAGCTCATTTCCTGTGTTTACACGAGTGAGGTCCAAATACTGTTTGTATTAGTGCGAGTAGTGTTTTTTTCGCCTGGATGTCCTCCTCGACAGGACAACCCTGACCTCGGTGTAACATCGCACATACACTGACACACACGTCTAACTGCTAAAAATACCCCAGGGGACCACACACAATGGCTCGTCATAGCGGTTGTGCAGCCGTGATGTTTATGTTCACACTTACATAGTTTTAACATCGTAGCTAGAGATGGGCGAGTACCGATACCAAGTTTGGGTATCGGGCCGATACTGGCCTTATTTCAAGGTATCGAGGGCTGGTGGAGAATACCGATATCGGTCACCAATACTTGATGCCCAAAAACTAAATAAATCTGATGTTGAGCCACTCTTCTTTTTTTTTGGTGCTACACTGCAGCCGTTTGACACATTGGTTAATTAATAAAAGATTGTTTATTTAAATGTTATGTATCATAAGTACTGTTGGTAACGGTACTTGGTATCAGTATCAGTGAGTTCTCAAGAGAATATATTCAGTATCGATCTGAAAAAAATAATTCTGTCCAAATACTTAGCATTTTTAAAATATAAGTGATCCCTACACAAGGTGACCAACACGGCGCACAGCATACGTAATGGTGTCTGTTGTAGTACCAAGACTGACCTGTGAGAGGCAGCACAGTTCCGCAGGGCATCCAGACAGCTGAAGAATATACATAAAGAATAGAAAAAAAATCAAGGTTAACCATTGCAGTTGCAAAATCTTGGCCTCGTGGTTTTTATTATGATGAATAATTTGCGAGACATAGCTGCTGCATCTTCCGTCGTACGTAACAATCGCACAGTCAGTGGCTCAGTACGACTCGGTGTTGACCACAAATTATTCTAATACTGTACTGCCAACACCACTCAGGATAGTAATTCATAGCCATCCATTAATCAACTTAGATTGTAAGTGAGGAGTTGGGCTCTAATTTGGCCCGATTATCGGTAGCGTATGTATGTACCTCATTTTACGACAAGCAGTTATTCGCAAACTTTTTACACTAAATACCACCAAAAATAAATAAATCTAAATTTTGCGTTTTCATTTTCCGGCATGGCAGTTGAATTTAATGCGGTTAATTTGCAATGCATACTGCCACCTAGAGGACGGATGGAACAACATCCAGCCCAATTTAGTACGTCAATTGCATGACCTTAATTTGTCAGCATCAGAGGAAAGCAAAAGCTTTTGCCGCTCAGGGTTACGAGCTTCAAAACGCTTACAGTCGTCCTCCCGTGCTGACTAAAAGCAAATTCTAATCGAGCACAGATTGTTATGCAAGAGGAACTAGCGTGCCAGCACAAATGTGTGAGGATTATGCCATTTTTTAAAAAATGAATGTCCGACTGAATGGAATGATTGACGGGCGAGGGGGTTGCGTGAGATGGAGGTGGCGCATTAAAGAGCCTCATTCACACAGATTTCCTGCCAAATTGGCATAAAAGAGGACAATTACCGGTACTTACCTTTGCCTATCACACAGTAACCTGTTTAATTCATATGTGATTTCCTCTGTGTGCTCAACTGCTCATCGTCTGCCATCCCTCCCACCCCGCCTGTAGTTTTGCATATGTTGACTTGAATTAATGTCACATAATAATGTCACACTCTCTTTCACACACACACGCGCACACACACATGCGCGCGGGCACCATTGACGTGTGGTTTAGTCATCTCATCCCTGGTGGGATTAATTGATTTTCAAAGGATGCTCTTTCACTCTCTTTTTATCTTGGAGGGCAACTTTTAAAATGACATTTTCAGTGACAAAGTTAAAACAATGCAGTAAAAAAAGACTCAAATATACTGTGTATTTTTTTTTTTTGCGGAGGGGGGGACTACTTTGCTTAAGCGTATCAACACATCACAAAAATTTCAAAGACATAATTGAAATCGAAACTGATTGCAAATGTATACAAATACAAAAAAAAGACAACCATTACTCAGGCATATATTCTTGATCCTCTAAACAAAATGACTACATATTTTAGATATCTATTATTGCTGCATTTGAATGAGTGATTCACACAGAAGTTGTGAAATGTCTTATGAATTATACTGCCATCAGGTGGCCGAGTCGCAAAACACACCTGATTGAATAATTCATAATCATGTTCAAACTGTTTAACTGTTGATGCCACATAATGTGGCGGAACGAAATGTCACACCGCCACAGCCCGGTGGGCGAAGGATAACTCCTTGTAGCCCACTGTGATGCTCACACTGTGCGCCCTCTGGACCCCGAACTCCATGGTTACGCAGATGCGTGTTACCGTGGCAACCGCATTATAACCTCACTGGCGCCATGACGCTCCAGAAGCCAGCATCGCTATTTGCTCCAAATGATGCTGCTGCGGATGCTTTTTTTGTTTTGTTTTTTTTGCAGCTTCTTGATCGAATATGATTATCACACCTCTCTCGCTCACTCGCTTGCTGTTATGTTCCCTGTATATGTTAGCATTAAGCTAATGAGGTTTGACATGCTGCCCTGTGACTGACTGACGACCAGTTACGGGTTTAGTCCGCCTTCCGCCCGAAGTCATCTGGTTCTATCCCTAATCCAGCAACCTCGCTCGCCCCTGTTCAGGATAAACGGTGTAGAATATGGATGGATGTGTTTAACATGCCCTTGCTCAAAGGGCTGTGACACCGTGATTATCGAAGCTATTTGTTAGCCTGCCGTTGGGATTTTGCTAATTGGGTGACTTTCGGGAAATTGATCAAATTTCAGCGTGGGGAGAAAAATGACATTACGTGTAACTTTTGTGCTTTCAAAAGTCAAAACAGAACGTAATTTTTCCGGTCCATATCCTAGTCCAGTCTGCCCACTTACTAGTGGTTTTGGCATACTAGTAGGGGAGCCACATGTTACTAGTTCGGCATAACTGTTTACTGGCTGAAAACTAAATTGTGCATAAATCTCATACTACTATATACATGTCTTACTAGTGAGGACAAAAAGTAGCCGCTCTTGTGTTTGGTTATCAAGTCTTTGCTGCTATCTACTGGTCATATAGTATAACATGGTAGTGTGTGTGCCATTGAGAATGACTGGGGAAATTTTGTACGAAAATATTGAATTGTGGGTTAACGGAATTTCTGTAATAATATATTTTTTTTAATTGAATCATTTTGAAATTGGAGCGATGTGCTTCAGATAAATTGTTTGGGAGGAGATAATAATACCTTTGTTCACACAGTAATCGCAATCCACACGCTGTTGAAGTACTTGAGGAAAAAGGAGATGAGAGAATGACTTGAATATCTCTCTCTTGAGATCCCTCCTGGGAATTTCCTCAGACTTCTTAGTCGTAATCCCATTTTGAATAATCCACCCCCCCTCACTCCCTCTCTCTTTTTCTCTCTCTCTCTCTCTCTCTCTCTGATGCAGGCACAAATGACCACATATAGTGCTCTGTCGCGCTGTCTCCACGGCCATTCATGTTGTTGGACTACTGCTGTCGATGTTGTGGATTCACTCTCATCAAGCGCCATGGAGCCGTCTCGCTCAAGGCCACACCCAGTGACACCTGGGTAAGAGAAAAGGAAAAAAAAATGTTTCATTATGGATTATTGATCTTTATTGACACAAGTAGCTCTAGCAAAGACTTCCTGGCACCATTTGGTAAAAATGAAGTTATGCGAGGAGTTCATTTAAAATGTATGTCCATTAATGGGAAGTGGAGTCCAGTCAGGAGATGGAAAACAAGCCGGCGGGGTTGTCTGATGTGTTTAGAAGCCGCTAAGTGAATTAGCGCTGGCTCAGCTGTGGAGCCACTTCCGGACCAACACGCACACGCCGGTGGCCTGGTCTCCACTAAAATACCGTATTGGCCCGAATATAAGACTGTGTTTTTTGCATTGAAATAAGACTGAAAAAGTGGGGGTCGTCTTATATTTGGGGTCTAGACGTTATCCCCATTCACGACGCTAGATGGCGCCAGATATCATTGAAACGAATGCTGAACTTGACTCCCCAGGCCAAAGTGAACCCCTGTCACGAAGAATAAAAATAAAAATAGCGGTAGCACGAAGAAGAAAAATAAAAAATAGTGGTAAGAAAGAAAAGAGAAGAAAATACTAGAAGACATAACAGAAAATGCAGAAACGTAGCGACAATCTGGAGAAAAGTGGCTCGAAGATCGGCCAGGTTAACCGGCAGCTGAGGAGAAGTTATGATGTAATTTACATTTCAGAAATCAGAAGCCATTCATTTACGAATGTGACTGCACTTAAGTTTACATATTTAAATGTTCAGATATTAAGATTTGAATGAGGAAAAAGAACATGCTTTTTCTCTCAAATATATTGTTCTAATCATTTGTTTCAGATGTACTGTAATTATTCTCTGTATAAAAATGAAGTTTGTGTTCAAAAAGTCTTTTTTCAAACTTGAGTCTTGAAAAAGAGGGGGTCGTCTTATAATCAGGGCCGTCTTATATTCGGGCCAATACGATACACCACCTGCAGGTTACCTTGACAACCATGGAAAATTTAGATGGAAGTTTCATCCCTCTATGCCAGCAACACAGTTATCCATCATAGAATAGAGTAATAGCACCTTAATTTTCGATGACACTCCGTCCAGGACGCCCATTTTTGGGACGGCGGACGAGTAGTTTTTTTAAAAGGATGAACTAAGCAAGGACGGACGTGGGTTTTCATCCGTCTCTTTAGTCATCCATAACCGGGTTAAGTATGTGGTGTCGGCAAAATAACAAGGCCGGAGTGTAGCCTAATACTGTATTTTCTTAACTATTTCATCTCAACAGGATTTTTATAGCAACACTGCCACCTAGTGTACAGTCAGAGAACATAACAAAATGCACATTAGGCGACGTTTTCCTACATTATGGGTTTTGACTGTCACGTTGCATCACTGTACAGCAAGTGAGAAAGGACGCATTACGGAGATGAGAGACCATGTCTTGACAGCGGTGGCCAATATTTCGCCTTCACTTTTTTTTCCCTCAGGTCGTCCTGCAGAACCTGCTGATGTGCATGGTGTGCTTCTACTCTCTCTACTACATGGTGGTCAGCCTCTGCATCGGCCTGCTCAGGTGCACAAACAAACGGGGATGGTTTAGGAGACATTGTCGGTTCACTGCAAAGTTGCCAAATCAGTTTTCTTTTTTTGTTTTTTTTCCTGTAAAACTGACTTACTTGTCTGCAGGGTTCATGAAATTAACAGTCTGTTGGCACCCTTTGACTACACCACACAACCGTCATGGCAGAACCCCAAATACCTGGGTGAGTAGTTTCTTTTGTTGTAGAACACTCAAACCTCAACTTCTAATGGATTGATTGATTGATTTTTTCTTCTTTTTTTCAACGCCAATTTCAGTTCCAATATTTACTAGAGTGAAATTCTGATAACTCATTTACCTGCCGATTAATTAAAAAAATATATATATAATGACTAAAATAACAGCTTTTTTTTGGGGGTGGGGGGTCCCTCAATGCTCACAACTCAGCTCGTGACATGGCGGCATTCCCTTATGCACATGAGTTGTTCCCACTTCCCTGGAAAATTGACTTTCCAGACTGTGCCTTCAAGTCAGTCTTGTCTCTTGTGTGTCGACAGTCAGTGTCATCTCCACAGAAGTGACGTATGTTCTGGGGGGGCTGGTGTTCGCCTGGATCGTGGAGGAGTGGGTGTGGGACTACGCCATCACGGTCACGCTGCTGCATGTGGCCATGACTGTTGCGGGTGAACGCGCGCGCGCACACACACACGCACACACACACAAACACACACAGGGGGGATTAGTCAGGTTATGTAATAGGATATAATGAGCCATACATACCATTAATGAAATTGCATTTACAATTTGCAATTACAACCAAAAGCTCTGTAAACTGTGGCAACTCACAGAAATGTTTTCAAATCATCCCATGCGGATCATAAAACTATACTGAACATAATCCACATTTCTGAGAATATTTGAAAGGTATTGCACTCTTTAAAAGTCCCTTTTTTTCCCCTCCTCCAGTGATGTCAGATTTCCCCTCAACCGAGCACTGGTGGATCGCACTGGGTGAGATGGCCATTTTCTTCCGCTATTTTGGCTGTACAATGTTTCTCTTTGTTGGTTTTAAGTACATTAAACACTTTGCAAGTTTTCAGTATTCACATTTGCTTCCTTGTTTAGGCTCAGGCCTGGTGATGATGATATTCGGAGGACAGATCCTGGCCTACAAACTCTTCAGGAGCAACTTCATCTCCCCAACCGAGCTTCAGAACTTCTGACAAGGGCTCAAGATGCTTTGCCAGTGTTTCTACTTTTTTTTTTGTAAAGCATACACAACATTAGATGTCAAATAAAAAAACCCTCTTGTACAAACGACCCAATACTTTTGTAAATGAAAAGAAAAATTTGTACAGCTATACTATTTTTGTATTGTTTCTTAAACTGAATCATTTTAGGTGGTGGTATACTATACACATATTCTGACAGGAAATGTATGGATGGATACTATATTGTGATTCATTTGAATTATGTTCAGACAAATGCGTATCTTGCAAACAGTGACAATAGTCCATATGTTGTTGTATTTTAATTTTACTTTATTGTATCTATTCATCCCTCGAAGGGAAAATTCAACGTGAATTTTTCGTGTGTTGGTTCATGTATTTTTAATGAGGAAACCTCATTTTACCCGTCTGAACATAATTACGTCATCAGTGTAGATCAATTTATACTCCATTGAATAAAATTACACAGTGTCACTCGTGTTCCGTTTTTATTCAAATCCTCATTACTTTTTGTTCTTTCACTTTTTTAGGTTTTAACACACCTTTTTTGTAGACACGCATCTTTAGCGTTTCTGGGTAGGTCACGTGGCTCGCCGTCCAACGCGGTATCGAAAGCGTGTAAAAAGTGGCCAAAAGAAATACAACTTCATTTTGGGAAACGACTTTATCGTCAGCAGTAAAGATGTCAATGAACGGACTACGAAAGCTTTTCCAGCGCCTTGTCAGAGATGAGGAGCCAAATCTGGTGAGTTGTTGTCTGTTAGCTATATATATATATATATATATATGCTAACGAAGCTAACCTTTGAGTAGTCTGTAGAAATTTAACTAACAGTTTCTATTACGCCATTTCTATCTTTGAAAAGTTATTTACGTGTATGCATTAATACCGCGAATACTATAAATTCTCCGTGTTTTACTTTAGAATTTTAACGAATCTGCCATTGTGTGAAAAAATTTCCATCACCCTGAACTGAATTGTAGACGACAACGTCTGCTCCATCGTGGGAAAACTAATTTCAAAGCTATATAAAAAATAGACAAAACGAAAATTACAATATTCTCACATATTAAAGTAGAGTCAAATTTTTAAGAGGAAAAAAAATCCTTCAAATTGGAGAAACAGGAAGTGTTGCAATAAATAGATTCATCGATTTTTGTGTCGTTTTTTTTGTGTCACTAATTGTGACACACTAAACTGTCTCTGTGCCTTCTTAGAGTCCATTTGACCGCCTACAGCAGCAGATGGAGGATATCCTGGGTAATGGAGGAATCCTCAAAGAGGTGATCTACCCTGGATATGGTCCCCCGGTACCCCAAAGTGCTTCAGTCTTGAGTAATTATTACAGTACTGATCTTTCAGTGAGTCCAAACTGTAAACAGTAATTTTTTTTCTCAATAATCTGTCCTGTGTTTCTCCACAGTACATTACTCCGGCTTCCTGGAATATTCTGACCAGCCGTTTGAGACCACTACTCACCTCAAGCATCCCCGACTCATGAAGCTGGGTAGAGGTAGCTGTCATGATGAGTGAGAATGTTGTGGCTTGTCAACTCTAAACTGTGTGGCCTTGATTCGAACAGACGTGACTCTGATGGGAATGGAGCTGGGCCTGCTGACCATGCGCCAAGGCGAGTTCTCCCGCTTCCTCCTGCAGCCGCGTTACGCCTACGGAGACATGGGCTGCCCGCCGCTCATCCCCGCTGCTGCCCGCGTTTTGTTCGAGATCCAAATCCATGATGTCCTCAACACAGGACAAGTGGACGAATTTGTCCAACTGACTGCGGTAGGGTGCAACAGCGTGTTTCCTGCCCACTAAACGGCCACGAGAATATTGTATATTTGTAAGTGGGTTTGATGAAATAATTAATAGGATAGTCGATTCTAAAAGTATTCATGAGTCGCACCCCTAGTCACCACTCCCCAGCAGTAATTGTTGTTCTTCACAGAGGATGAATATTTGTCAAAGAGAATTGATATATTGTTTAAAACAAGAAAATATAAACAAAATGTTATTCTTGTTATCTTTCAATAAGCAAATGCAAAAAAATTCAAATGAAATCAGAATGGATTTTTGTAACTCAATAAATAATTGAATATTTTATTTTTAAGCTTTTCTTGTTTACGTTTCTTATTACTGTGGATGCAGTTTGCTTCACACAAAGATCTTTCGGTCTTCAGGAGGAGCAGAATGAGTGTCCATTTTCCAAGCTGATTGAAGTGGTCAGCACGCTTCGTACTTTAGGCAACAGATGCTTCAAGCAGAGTCGCTACGAAAAAGCCAAAGAGCATTACAAGCAGGTGAAGGTGACATTTGAGTGGACTTTTTGATTTTTATTCATTTTTTTGCTAGAAAAGTACTATTCTATCAGACGGGGCTTTGACGCCAACTTGTGGCATCTCTGGTTGTTTAAAAAAAAACAGGTGAGTGTAGTTGTATCCTACAGTGGTTAACTTGACTTTATACTTGAATGACGATAAACTAAAACATGACATCACTTTACGCGACATAATCTTTTCGTGAGTTTACAATTTGTTTTCTGCACAGGCGTTGGAGTTGTTGGTCAACAGGGAGATTCCCAGCGATGCCGAACAGGCCGAGATCCATGCGGCGCTGCTGCCTCTTTATCTGAATTTGTCCTTCGTGGCGCTTCGTCTGGAGAGGCCGCGGAAAGCTCTCAAATACGCCAAGAAGGCTCTGGAGATCGACTGCGGCAGTACCAAAGCACTTTACCGCTGTGCACAGGTCAGACTTTGTTTCCATGTTTTAAAATTGGTAAACTTTTGTTCAAATGCGAAGAAAAATATGCCCTTAGTCAGCCATCGGTGGACGAAGCGAATCTTCTGTATCTAAAATTGTTCTTGAAAGATAACAAAAAATTTCGACCCACACCAGGATGGATTAACTGGCTGATTTCATTTAAAATATATATACAATAAAAAAATAACTTCTTTATTGGTTCCTTGAAGTATGCAATAATAAAAAAGTGAGTTCCAGACAGAGCATTTTACTGCTTTACAATATTTTCCCCGACAGTATTTTGTTTAACATTCCAACAGAGCCTTTTAAAAGAGTGAATATCAGATTTTCCTCCATCTCCGGAGGAGACACTTTTTTTTTTGTTTGTTTTTTGGGGTTCTCCAGCCTCCCACATCCCAAAAACAAGCATGTTGGGTTGAATGAAGGACTCTTAAATTGTCCATAGGTGTGGGATGCGAGTGCTAATGCTTATTTGTCGACGATGTAAACGTCGCTTAGCAAACGACTTTCGATTTTCGATTCGTCTGTTTGAGCGCACCGTCGTCCACGTCAGGCGTACGTGGAGCTGCGGGACTACGAGAACGCTCACGGTTGCCTCGTCAAGGCTCGGGACAGGAAGCCTTTTGACAGCGACGTCACCAACCTCCTGAAGACCGTCACAATGTAAGCAACAGATTTGGAAAACGAGTCGGAATGTTTCGATTCTCATCCTCCGTTGGCTGCTCTCGTGTCGCAGGTGCTACAAAGACAGCTTGGATAAAGAGAAAGACGTGTACGGCAAGATGTTCCCAGGCTTTTAAGAGGCCGCAGGAGATGGTAAGATACCCCCCTTTAATTTTTTTTTTAATAACATTCCAATTGTTGTCCGTATTTCGCATCATGCTGAGTGAAAATGTTTACGTCCGTTGCAGATAATCCGAGCGAGTGAGGAGCCACCGCAGAACCAGAGTGAAATGGTGGTCTTATAAACTTTGTATTGCGCCTCTTGAGATGTCTCGCAAATGTTCCCTCACAGAAGTGCATTGTTTTTTTTTTGTGTCCCCCCCCCCCTCTAAGTTGGTGCCAAAACACAAATAAATCATTGTTGTGAAATCATAACCGCTGTGGTGATGAGTTCTAACCACCAAACTGCTGTGAAACCAAAATAGCAACGCAAAGGGGGACCACCGGCGTCACAAGTCGGTGCAGAATGTTCATTTTTGGAATGTAAATCAGTGGCCTATTAAATTTGAGATTCCCCTGGATTAGGTCATACATCATCATCCAAGTTGTGCAATATTTAATACATTTCATCCATCCTGATAGTCGAACTGCAAAACCGCTTGTTATTTTTGGTTCCACGAGAATATCAAACTAGTGTCGGGCAGCTCTCGGTATGATTCAGTTGCCTTCCACAGCACTTAGTGCGCTCTTAATGGTTGCGTAAAGATGGAAGAGAGCGAAGAGTGGAAAATTGAAAGGGAAAGAAAGGAGACGGGCAGAGCGAGAGAAGGGAGGACATCGGATCAGAAAAGGGGGGAGGGGCAAGAAGCAGGACAATCTGATTAACCTCTCTGGCTAATCGACTTGTGTGTGTGCGTGTGTGTGTGTGTGTTGACATCATCCCGAGAAGGTCGTCTTCAGTGAGAGAGCCAGCACAGTTGGGCGCAGGCGGACAACATGGTGCCCAGACTGGCTTTGTACCTTCACCTCAGGTAAGTTGCACTTTTTCTCTATATGCGGATGCACTTGTGTTCAACCATTTTGGATCCTCGTTGTGCTTTGCTATTGTTCTGGTCATTTTTTCTTTGCTATGGCTGATGCATCCTCCTTGGTTTTGGCACCGTTTAGGAGGAATGCATGTCCAAATTGTGCAGGAGTGTCCTTTAAAAGTGGGCCGATTGCTTCACTCCTTACCTAATATGGATGTGAACGTCAACAGGCATCTTTCGTGTATACACTTTGTAACCTCATAAACCTTTTTTTCCCTTTACACTCTAATCGGAAATGAGTAAAATGTCAGTTCTTTTTAAGTTGTATCAATGAGGTTTAGAAATACGTTTTCTGTAAATTCTTAACGTTTTTTTAATTGTATTGGTCAAAATGTGTTTAATGGAGATATAAGTCACAAAAGAAATTGACTCCCTGCCAGGTAATTATAAATTAATATTTCATCCTATTCAGTTATTGTTTGGATGTAAGTAAACAATAAGCACACAAATAAAAGTGAAGAAAATAATGGGGAAGCGAATCGACAAAATAGGAGAAAAATTAGCGAATGAAATATTTTACATTGACAAGTAGTTTTAATTTTTCCTACTTTTGTAGTGAAATGTTTCGAAATCCCACTGGACCGAAATGCATCATTTCAAACCACGTGATCCATTCCAGCCCGTTCATTGGACAAGATGCGTTTGGTGCCGATGTAAATGCCGGACAAACAGTGAGAGGAGAACATTAGCTGCCAGGCAGTGGAAATTTAAAAAATCGAACTCTCTCCTTATCTCTGAATTGTATCGTAACATGACATCATGTATTATTTCAAGACTCGAATGTCGAGAACTGCAGCGCTGTGTCTTTCGGTTTGTATCCAACCGCGGCCTGTCTTTCGGTTTGTATCCAACCGCGGCCGGCAGGGGTCACCCTGACTTCAAACTTGTATTTTGAGCTTCCAACCAATCCCGCTGGCGATCCAGCCCCCTTTTCACTCAACAACGTCCAGCCCATGTCTCGATGACACACTTGTATTCGAGTGGAAGACCAAGACGCTAAAGGGAAAAAGTTTGAGCAACACGATGCGTCGGTAGCGTTTAGCGCGGCTGGACTGCGTACACTCGCGATGGAGGGTCGCGCGGACGTCATATTGTTGGTAAAATAGATCCGAGAAGCAGCGGGGGAGAACATGAGTCGGCAGCAGGAGACCCAGGGAGTGGTCTTGACGGGTTACCACAGCAACGCGGAACTCTTGGCCCAACCTGGACTGTCTATCGCGTGTCCTCCGAGTCGAGAGAACGACCCTCAGGCCACCAGGTGGGATTCGTGCTTACTTTCTTCTCCTTTAGCTGTAGCTCCGTTTTACTGCTTGCTTATGGAACATCAGCAACAAGCATCATTGGTGAGTCATTCGTCTTAACAGTTGACCGCAGCAACTTGTTAAAAGTTGCAAGACAGCAAGTCCTCTCCCCGCCGACTGCCTCGGGCAATGCATTTCCTTTGAAACTTCCGTATCAGCAACTTTTGTAATACACACTTGCCGCTTCAAGTTAGTTGCAAGGACAAAGATTGTCGAGCCACGATGTCATAGAAAAACCGAACGTTTTGAGTCATGCGAATGGAATCTTCTTCAGGGTCAGGAAGGCTGTGTGGAATGCACATATTCACCCCCTGGAGTGTTGAGTGCAGAACATCCATCCAACCTTTATCCAAGCCACTTATCCTCACTAGGGGCTCTTAAAAGCACTCGATCGCTAAACATGGACCACATCACAGTCAGTTCTGTGCTCGAATCCCGGCTCAGGTTCTTCTGTGTGAAGTTTGCGTGTTCTCTCTTACAGATTCCTCCCACATTTCGAAACACTCATGTTAAAACTCATAGAAACCTCCAAACTGTTCACGCGTGTGAATGTGATTGGTTGGTTGATCACATTAGTTTGTGCAGATGTACCTAATAAAGTGGGCGGGGCGTATTATGAGCACGTCCCAATTATATCAAGCAGGTCATCTGTAAAGCTGTTAAATGAGTAACAACCAGTCCGCAGATACGTGACGTATAGTCATTGAGAAAACAATTTGGAGGTAAAATAGGCCATGTAAATCACATGAGACCTCAGTTCAGTGAGCAGCAGTTAAGGTAAACCTATTAAAAGACACCAAAAAGTACTTTAAAAAATATTCCATAATGCTTGTTCGCACTTAAAATTTTCCAGAAGAGGCCCAGCATGCTTGCTTCAATTTTTTTTTTTTTGTAGCTCCCATTTGAAAGTTTTCAGTAAAGCAGACACACAAAGCAAAAAAAAAAGAATGAAACATTGCGCGTTTAAACACCAGAATGTTTAACCACACCGCATAATTTGGCTTGATCAAAGTCAGCCATCTGAAAACCTAAAATGCTATCAATTTTTTAGTTATTATTAACCTGCAAACAGCCACTACTTCAACGCGTGGAGCAGCAACACAAACAGTGGCTTAAAAACAAAAACAAAAAACATAGGCACCCATAAACTGGTCGGGTCTTGTGACCTCCGCGCATGCGTTCATTCATGAATGCACCCATGTGTTCTGCTTCTTTCTTTGTTGTTGTCACTTGCTCATTGTTTGTGTCACATGATGATGCGTGCGATAAAGGGGAACACACAGTAAAGTCTTTCAGCGTGATCCAAATTTGCCAATTTGTCACAGGAACTAAGATTGTGTACTGCTCCAAAAAGTAAAGGGAACACTTCAACGGCGCAATGTAACTCCAAGTATTCTTTTTTTTTTTTTTTTTCCGAGCAATGTTTATAACGACCATCCAGAGACTCTTATTTATAAATGACTTGTTTACGCGTAGCGGGCATGGAGCTGGCTTTGTGTGTGTATGTGCATGTGTGCGCACGCGCAGGCATTTGTACACTTGTGTGTGTAACCGTACTGTAAACTCTTGAGCGAAAGTCCAAATGGCCACACCTGCTTTTTAGTGTGTGTTAACACTATGTGGAAGTTTTCGATCGCCATTCATTTCATTGTTTTAGCTGCGCCACAATGACGATTTTTACGACATTAGAATCCAAGTTGACCTCTCTTCATCCGAAATGGAATGGAATCCTAATTCATGTCATTGCTAACCACGTGTATACGTGCCATGTTGTTATCTATGATGTCAAAATGACTGCCGTGGAAAATGAAAGAAATTAACAAAGCTAGCTCCAGTTTTGTATGTTGGTGCATGTGTTCCAGATGACTTGTCCCTCTAACCAGCAAAAAAGAAAAAAAGCATCACATTACAGCCTGCCTTTGTCTTGCCTCCCACAGTACGTGCGCGGCGCGCTCGTGTGTGTGTGTGTGTGTATCCTATTTTTGTGGTCATTGTTTCCTCTGGAAATGGCAAGATTGGCAGAACATTTTTGCAGATGTCCAAGAACATGCCAGGAAGTTGAAGTTCAACTTTTAAACACTTAACATTTTTTACATTATCCTTGAAAATAAGTGGCCGACAGATAATTTGATCCTAGAAAAAAAGAATAATAAATCTGTCTGTACTATACATGCACATTTACTCTCCATAACAACCCAGGCTAAAACATCCGCTCCTTTCCTATTGAGGCACGACTTTGTCGCCATCTTGTAGCTTCTTTGGGAGGTTTATAACAAGCACAAAAAAGATGTGAAAAGGTGAGTTTTTAAGTAAATAGTTAGATATAGGTTCAACGGGGAAAAAATTGATACCGTCGCGTTAGCTTGGATGTAGTGTAATGATGTCATAATGAGCAGACGTGCCAGTCTGTGTGTGTGTGTGTGTGTGTGTGTGTGTGTGTGTGTGTGTGTGTGTGTGTGTGTGTGTGTGTGTGTGTGTGTGTGTGTGTGTGTGTGTTACGGAAAGAAAGACAGGCAGTCTGTCTTCCAAGAGAGGACAGCTGGCACCTGTTCGTCTGAACGGGAACAACAACACACACACACATACAATTCGTTCCAACCAGATTTTTTTTGTATTGAATCGCATTAGCCAGTGCTGGTGTCCCTCATATTCTGACCCGTCGGTTTGCGAATGCCCCTCCTCATCGTTTCCAAACGCCGTCACCTCAGCGGAAGTCTGCAAACACACACTCGGGTCTTTGACGTGCACTCAAGTAACCCTTCGGGCACCTGTTTTTTTGGAGCGCTCGGGTAATGAAAGGAGGGCAAATGAGCGCATTTCCAGATTTCAAAATAGCACATTGCGTCATGTAAAGAACAAGGGTGCAAATGTTCCCTATGTGAGAAGAGGCCCTATTGTCTTTAACATCACGTCATTGACAACAAGTGTGTCGCGTTGCTTGAATGGACCATAAAACAATCGTTTTCTGTTTAACTCATTCAGTACCAGCCAATCTAGACCAAGTCTGAAAAGACGTTTAAAAACGTCTTTGGGAGTGAATGAGTTAATGGACAACAAAAAAAAACCATTAAGGAGAGAAATACAAAAAAAAGAGGACAGAAAACGGTGTCCTAAGTCTTACGATGGTCCCGATGTCCGCGGTTTCGATGCATACATGGTCACCTGGTACAAGAAGGCACTTTCAATCGCCACATTAGTTCGCTAACAAAAATTAATTATTAGGCCGTCATTGATTGAATTGGTGTGACTCGTTGGTTGTTCCTTTTATTAATACGGGATGTTAGTTGTTTTTTGTTGTTCAATGACGACACTATGTGTGGCCTGGTGGTGCCGTGAATCAGTAACGAGTATCCGCTCTGGTCAATTTATTGTTTGGGTGGAGGATCTGAATCACTTCCCTGTGGACAAACTCGCACGTGTGTTTACGTGCTTTCTTTTTTTTACGTGTGCTTATGTACGATTTATGGCCATGTCAAACATTTATCTGTGTATTTTTTGTGTGGGCTTTTGATGAAGTTCAATGATTAACTCCCACTGTTTGCTCATGTTCTGATCGTCAGGTGGAACCGCCACTCTGGTCCACAAATCTCAACACGAAGACATTTTTGTCATTCCTGGCTAGGCCTGCGTTACATGAAACGGTTAAAAAGGGGGTCGGAATGCGCGTTGTCATGTAAGGTAGGAAGTCAAATCGGCAGTGGGAGGAGAAGCTGATAGGAGATCAGTAGAAGTAGAACAGCGGCTTGAGGACAAATCCAGTGGAAGGCCGAAGAAGCTTCGAGGCCAAGGTGAAGACTTACATGATGACAGGAGGGGCCAGATCGTTGCTTTGGGTTCAACTGTAGGTACACATCGCTTCATTTTTAACTGTCACAAATTCTACAAAAAACGTTTTTTTTGTATTTTACTTATTGACAAACGACCTGGCCCATTTGTCCCTTTTCAAACGTTTTTCACATTCTGAAGCTTCTGACCTTATTTTGTGGTATCACAACATACCATGCTACCAAATCATAACTGAGGAATGCGTGTTGGGAATATGTTGTGTCAAGCATGCAGTCCTGGTTTGTCACTTGTTACGAAACCGAAAAGCATATTGAGGTTATCTCTCTTTCTGTTGTGACCGTGAAAGGCTACAATCTTTTATGAGGCGTGAGGTCTATCTATGTCATCACTGTGCTGCTAAACCAGGGCGCAAAGTTTAAGCCAATTCTTTAAAAGTGACTATCGGTCCAGAGATCACAAGTGACAGTTTGACCTCCTTAATCAGGATGAATGGTGTAGCTATGCTCAAGTACGGCCCCCCCCCCCCCACCCTCCCCACAACTTGGTGTGTTTGTGTCCCGCAGCCGAAGGACGGGCCACTACAGCGTCCAGCAGAATCACGGCGCTCTTCCCGAGGACAACCCAAGTGCGGAGAGCCAGCGGCCCAGGCCTTCCGTGTGCTCCAACCCTGACTCCAGCCCCAGACGCAGTCCTCATACTAGGTTGCGACCGCGGCCGCCATGTCAACGCTGCAACTCCCAGGTATACGCTCTTGTACCGAACCATAATCTGTTCCTCTTTTAGTAGCACTGATCTAGCCCAGCGATGTGAGAAATCAGCAGTGGTTAGTTCAACTATTCCATCGATGTGTAGTGATGGAACAATACTGTATATGTTTCTGTGGAGTGAAAATAATAGGTTGAAATTGATTCGACATAATTATTTTAAAACGCCAGCAGAAAAAAAATTATGGTACTGTCACGAAACATTTTTAAAGCCAATTTACCGTATTTTCCACACTATGGCTACACGAAGGCACTCCGGAATATAAGGCGCACCTTCAATGAATGGCCTATTTTAAAATTGTTTTCATATATAGGGCGCACCGCATGATAAGGTGCATAGAATAGGAGATACAATAGAGGCTGCGGTTGCATTATGCAAACACTAGATGGAGCTATGATAAAGGGAAAACAATACAATACAGCTTTATTTATATAGAGCTTTCACAACTGCTGCAGCTGTAACAAAGCGCTTTACAGAACAGTTAAAACACTACGTCCAAGAAATCAGAATATTGATCCATTTTTAAGGCGCATTGTCGGCTTTTGAGAAAATTGAATGCTTTTGGGCGCGCCTTAATAGTGCGGAAAATACCTTTTTTCTCGCACTTCAGGTTTTTGAGATATTTTCATTTTAGATTTTTAAGTTTGATCGATAAAAGCTTGCGGAGGACATATTTTACTACGCGTTGAAATTTATAATTTTTTTAAATAAAAAAAATTCATATATATATATACAGGTATATATATATTTTTTTAATACAATTTTATAATTTATAGCATGGATGGATTTTCTCCTTGGAACCCTTTGTGAAACCTTTTCGCAGGACTCCTTGGACGAGCTGGAGATGGATGACTACTGGAAGGAGGTGGAGAACATCAGTCGCTCCGTGGAGAAGGGGGGCGGCGAGGGTGGAAATGAGGAAGAGGAGCAGCAAAAACACCCTGACGGTGGGACGCGTGCTCAGCTACTGCTTTTGTTTGTGGACATCCATGTTTTATTTTGGCACTTTTATGAGGGTTATTGCTCCCAGGAGCAAACACATTCTTCCAGATTAGTCCGAACTTCCTCTTACTGTATCTGTATGTTGTTCCTCTGGTCGTTTTTCAGAGCTGGTCCATTTGAAATTTCAAAAATTAGCACAGAGAGCTTAGCGATGGAGTTCCTTACTATTGAAAGTGGGGTCATTTTAATACGTACTTTGGTTGGTTCTATCACTCAAACAATTTTTTTTTTAACATTCTGACATTCAGAACCCCGAAATGTCATATGTCAAATACTTATGTGTGACTAAGCTGCTGTCATGGAAAGATGTCTAATCGTGTAAAAAAAGTTCAGTTTGTCATATTTTTAATGGCCCGTGTTTTCCAGAAGGCGAGCAGGAGGAAGCGTGGCTCACAGAGGCGGGGCTAGCGCGATTGTTTGATGGTTCACTGGCAGCCGACCAGGAGCAGGTGTCAATCAAATCATCTCGCCCTCATTCGACCAGTTTATTATTCTCTTTCTGTTTCAGCATGCACCATATGCACATCTACACACACACACACAAAATAGCTGCTCAATTTCAAAATGTGAAACTCATATCATACCAATTCATTAAATTATGTTTTAAACCTAATTTTTACATTCAAATCATTTTGTCTGTCATTTCTGTACAATTCACCTGTACATCACGGAACAGTAATTTACTGAGCTCTTAATTTGTGGCGCTTGACAGGAAGAGGACAGTGCCGCGTTTCTTTCCACACTGACCCGAGCACAAGCGGCAGCGGTGGAGCGGCGGTTGACCTCGCTACACCAGACACTGCGACGGCGCAACCGGCAACACCTGCCCGACGTCCGGGATATATTTCGACTGCCCGAAAAGGTCGGGACACACTTGCAAACACACTCATTGCATTGTCATCATTAGTGTTAATATACATGTAAAGAACAAAATGGGGGCGGGGGCAAGGAAATGATCCTTGTGGCACACCCATGTTAAGATGTGTTGAGTAAGTAGATAGATTTTCATGATCCGAAGTGTCCCCTGCCTCTCAGCATCTCGGATAGGCTCCAGCTAACCCGTGACATGATGACAAAGTTTACCATTTGTGATTTACTCTAAAGCGCTTCCAGTCAAATATTTACAATAGATTGTTTTAACAGAGAGGTTAATCTATAAACGTAAACAAGCGGGCACCAATCTTGAGCAGGATTCCGCATTTTGTCCCACCGCAGGACAAAGAGCCACGTGAGGTCCAAAAGGGAAGTGAGAGCCCGCCAAGTGACGCCAGCTCAACCGGTAACACGCAAACTAATGCATTACGGTCATTACTCAGCTCCACAACAAAAGTGTTCCACGCATACATAAACGTAGCACACAGCCGCCTTAATGTGATTGCTTTTAACCGAGGGGAAAATTCTGAAATGTTCCCAAGCAACTCAAAAGTTGTTAGTAAAACATTACAGATGTAATTGTGCCTCTTGACATACTCAGACACTTGTATTTACCACACGACTTGTCTGGTAATGTTCCCGAAAATGTCCTCCTTCCGCCTGACAGAACCGGAGACGGTCATGAACGTGGACGTGGCGTTCTCGGAGCAGGCGCTCTCTTACAGGGACAACCAACCTCGCCTCGTGGTCAAAATGAGCCCCAACTCGCCGGATGATAAGTTACCGGTGAGACAAGTGCTCTTTTCGATGCCGCTTTATCGTTGAGCTGCCACTGATGATACACGGTCTCAACCTGAAACGCTGCGTTTACGAAACAACCTCATACTACAACTCCTCGGGCCTTTTAATGGAGATTTACCGCGATAAGTGAGGGGACCCTGTATTTTAAAACAATGATTCACTTTCGGTGAAATTATTTTTCGATCCTAAATAAAAATATATTGTCCTCTCTAGAACTTCAGGCTTCTCAAAGATAAAACCGGTCAGACCAGAGTTGGGCATCTGTCTCCGCCGGATATGAAAAAGGTAGGTACCACCCCCCAAACGATGAAGCACACTCACGATTGAAACCATGCGAATATCATCATGTCGTCTTATTGCGTCCTACCAGGTACGAAGGTTCGCACTGGTGGAGATAACGGCTCTTTTCGACACGGGCGGCATCGATCTGAAAGCGCACAAGGCTGTCAAAGTGAAGACGAAAGGTACACCCGCACAAAATTAGATTTTACGCCGAGTCCAACGAAGTCTTGCAATTGTAGCTACCTTTGATGTTTTAATGGCCATGGATGGATAGCTGCCATCTTGGTAAATGATAGGACACATCCAACTAACTGGATTATTATGCAATTCAAAATTCAACTGTGGTGAATGAAATTCTCACCATCCTCCTCATTAAAAAAAAAAAGAAAAATTCCCACGAGCAGAAGAAAGTAAAAAAAAAGAACCTCATTGCGCCTATGTTACAAGACTAAGAAATCATGTCCAGTTTTTGGGGCCACCTTGCCACAATGGTGGATTGTTTTTAGTTTAAAAACAAACGTAGAATCTGCTCAAAAATTGCACAAATACTGTACGGTATATCCACAAAAGCAGCAACATTGAGCTGAATAGTATGTGGCTCTATTTCTTTGGTCTCTGATTGTTTTTTTTAATGTAGAAAGCGGTTTGTTTGGAGTTCCTCTCGTCACTTTATTGGATCAGGACCAGCGCAGGATAGCCGGTACCAAAGTGCCTTTCATCCTTCAGAGGGTGAGCACGCCCGCCTCCTTAATTCACCCTTCACGCGGATGGCATCTATCCGATGCGCACATGTTGGAACGTGTTCTGTCCTCTGTAGCTTATCAGTCATATCGAAGAGGACGGATTAGACACAGAGGGCCTGCTTCGAATCCCCGGCGCCGCCACAAGAGTCAAGGTAGACAATTGTAGTTGACATTTTTTACAAGCGACCATCAACACGCCGGTTTGGCCAAGCGTAACTCACCCGCCGGTTGTCCTGCGACTCAGTCTCTGTACCAGGAGCTGGAGTCTTGCTTCTACGACGGCACGTTCCCGTGGCACCAGCTGAAGCAGCACGACGCCGCCAGCCTCCTCAAGTTGTTCATCAGGGAGCTGCCGCACCCTCTGCTGACCGTCGAGTACCTCAACGCCTTCATCGCCGTCAACAGTACGCGCATACCAAACTACCGTATTGGCCCGAATATAAGACAGTGTTTTTTGCATTGAAATAAGACTGAAAAAGTGGGGGTCGTCTTATATTCGGGGTCTAGACGTTATACCCATTTACGACGCTAGATGGCGCCAGATATCATTGAAGCGAATGCTGAACTTGACTCCCCAGGCCAAAGCGAACCCCTGTCACGAAGAATAAAAATAAAAATAGCGGTAGCACGAAGAAGAAAAATAAAAAATAACGGTAAGAAAGAAAAAAGAAGAAAATACTAGAAGAGATAACAGAAAATGGAGAAACGTTGCGACAATCTGGAGAAAAGTGGGTCGAAGATCGGCCAGGTTAACCGGCAGCTGAGGAGAAGTTATGATGTAATTTACATTTTAAAAACCAGAAGCCATTCATTTACGAATGTGATTGCATTTTAGTTTACGTATTTAAATGTTCAGATTTTAGGATTTGAATGAGGCAAAATAACATGCGTTTTCTCTCAAATAATTTGTTATAATTATTTGTTTCAGATGTACTGTAATTATTTTCTGTATAAAAAATAATTTGGTGTTCAAAAAGTCTTTTTTCAAATTTGAGTCTTGAAAAAGAGGGGGTCATCTTATAATCGGGGCCATTTTATATTCGGGCCAATACGGTATTCAGGAACTTGAGGTGGACGGAAGTATTGGGACATGGACGTATTTGTTCCTTTTCATGAGCTTCCTCCAAGGAGGTCAGGTGTGGGGGGGGGGGGGGGGGGCTGGGACATAAAAATGGTCAAAGCGGACCTTCTTGAATCGCTCGATGAAATCGTCCATATCTCGTACTGTATGGTTTCCCTCTGTATGAGCTTTACACAGTGCACATCCTCCTCCCTAACATGTGTTGTTTATTTCAGAGCTGCCCACCAAGAAGCAGCAGCTGCAAGCGTTGAACCTGCTGGTCCTCATGCTTCCCGAAGCCAATCGGGATAGTTTGAAGGTAAAAACCATTGAAGGAAAGAAGGTTTTCACAATGGAAAATGGGAGGACAAACACACTGGTGGTAATTCAAATCACACAGTTTTTTTTTGGGGGGGGGTTGTGGCTGTTACCATACCGACCGCAGCAGAACTGTCATGAAACGAAGCGAGCGTTTCATGACACACGTTGTTGCCCATTTTGTGGCTTTAGTTACAGTTTTTCCCCAAAACGGCGATAAGCAACAAATTAGTTTTTTTTTTTTTTTTTAAATTATGATGATTTTATTTTATTTATTTATTTATTTTATTATGTGTTTATTTGCACGATTGGAGACTTTTTGAGACTTTCTCTGTATCCAAGTTCCACAAATACCATATCGGGTTGTCTTTTTTTTTTTTTTGCGCGCGGTTGGAGACTTTTTGAGACTTTCTCTGAATCCAGGTTCCACAAATACCATATCGGGTTGTCTTTTTATTTTTATTTATATATATTTTTTGCACGATTGGAGACTTTTTGAGACTTTCTCTGCATCCAAGTTCCACAAATATCATATCGGGTTGTTGTTTTTTTTTTAATTGTCCCTCATCAGGCGCTCGTGGAGTTCTTCCAACGTGTGATCGAGCACCAAGCCAAGAACAAAATGACCCTGAACAATGTCTCGGTCGTCATGGCGCCCAATATCTTCATGTTCAAAGGCTGTCGCTCAAAGGTCACGGAGCAGCAGGAGTTCTCCATGGCGACCGGCACCGCCAACATTGTACGGCTGCTCATTAGATACCAGAACCTCCTGTGGACTGTAAGACTCCAAATGACCTTTAGTGTGTTGACCACTTTTCCTGTACGTCAATTTGTATTTTGTGTGTGTGTGGGGGGGCGGGGGGGTATTAGATCCCCAAGTTCATCCTGACGCAGGTCCGACAGCAAAACATGGAGAGCCAGCGCAAGCAGAACAAAGAGCGAGCCATGCGAAAGCTGCTGAAGAAAATCACCACAGACAAACCGCCGGAGAAGTCCGCCCCTGAGGTAACTTACTGCATAAAATGGCCCGCCAGTTATAATAATGTCATCGTCGGAAAAGTTCTGATTAAATATATTGAAAGAAAAAAATATTACTAGAATCAGTTCAAAAATATAGTTGTGTTTAAAATAGAGAATTGTAATATTGTATATACAGTATGTCAAAGGAAAAACATTTACAAATCGAAATACTGTCTATACGAACAATTGTTTTGAAGGGCACAATCTCAATAATTGGCGAATTGTTTTTGATCGATTGAAATGAATGCATTCCCTCAAAATTGAGCTTTGATGAGCTTTGAGTTATAAGAGCAAAATAAACCTTTAAGTCCAGGTAACCTAAATGTAGAGTAGTGGAGAAAAGTGTCATCTAGTGGAAATGAATCGGAATGTACTAGTGATCATTTAAAAAAAAAAAAAGTTTGAGACGAAATTCTTTGTGTTCCCGTCATGTAACCGTGAAGTTGAACAAGAGATTCTCCATATTTTTTCATTTTATTATTCAATTTCATTTGGTATTAAATGTATTTTAATCATTGAATTTAATGTGTTGGTGTATTGTATTATTTTATTAACATTCAATTTTATGGCATACTACCTTTTTAAATTTTTTTTTTTACTACGTTTTTGAAAAAAATATATATATATATATTTATTTATTTATTTATCAACTTGTATCGCCTATAGAAGCGTTTTTTAGTGTCAACAGGATAAGGCCTTCACCATTTCTTTTTGTTTGCCAAGCCCGAGAGCGCGCAGGGATTCATCCGCGTGCAGGCACCGCAGTTCAGCAAAGTGTCCATGGTCCTGCAGCTCACCGAAGACCTGCAGGCGGCCGACGTGCTCACGCGCTTTCTCAGCCAGGACAGGTCCTGACTCCGCTTCACATTCCATCTCACTTGGGTGCCCAAACCGCCGACAACTACGTTACTCACTGCGACTTACTTTCTTTGTGCATGCATAGCGCTGTGGAAGTGAAGCGAGAGGACTTGCGTCTCTATGAGATTGGTGGAAACATCAGTAAGTCCAACTACTGTTGTACTCGCGTTTAAATGCGAGGGAAGCTCAAGTATCCACTTTAATAGACAATACACACATCCATTCTTCCATTTTTTTTCATCAATCTATATTTTCTATTCTATTCCTTCCCTCCAATTAAATTGTTTGCCTTTATTGCCCCTTCCCAGAGGAGAGGTGTCTGGATTGGGAAACCTTCATGAAGGACCTCTTCCTGCTCAACCCCGCAGCCGAGTGGGTCATCAAAGCGGCACAGTGAAAAGGCTCCACTCCATCATAGTTCTTCAACCAGTTGTCTGCTACCCGCACAGTCCCACCCCCAAAGCCTTTTAAACCACTTGAAGTGTTCGGACTGGGTGCATGTATTTGATTTAAAAAATGACACTTGGTTTATATCCCGTGAAATGTTCATATTTAAAGCAGATTGTAACCACTAGTTGTCCTCTTCACTGCCTGGATGGTACTCAAAAGGTTGTGGATGGTTTTGAGCAATGACCTGCATAATCTCATAAGCAGTGAGTTTGAACCCCCCCCCCCCCCCCCCCCCCAAAAAAAAATTACGCCACAAATAAGTAATCCCCCATCCTGTGTTCTTATTGCTTGTTCGGCTGCCTTCTTCAGACTGCATACAAAGTGGCCGCACCGCAGTGCAGTTTTTGTGTGCCACTTTTGATTGTGTACAGTTTTCACAGCCTGCGCCTTCCCAAAGCTGTGATGTTTGTGAGCCTTGTATTACTTGGTTTACTGTGATTTATCAGAAAAAAAATCTTTTTTTTTTAACTGCTTTTCGAATGACCACTACGACAGCATGTTAATAAACTTAAAAGTTAAGTACTATTGTGTTAAGTTTGTGAATTAGTAATTACGTTTTTTTTGGGGGGGGGGTTGGCTTTGCCTTCCTGATCTCCTCTTTACCCTCGTCTTCTCAGACCTGTTGTAAATGTATCTTCCCATACTTCCTTTCATTTCATCCCTTTGTGGCCTAAGCCTGCTTTTCTGCCTGCCTACCCGCTTTGCTCCCCCCTCTGACCTGCTTTTCTCCCTTCCTTATGTTTACCAGACCCTCTTTTTAGTTTCCATAACACTCTTATTTATTCTGCTTCAGAATCCAGTTTTTGTTCTTGACTCAAATTATTTGCCATTATTCACGGTACGCGTTTTGTCCTAGAGATATTTAAAAATATTTTTAAAGTATTTTTTTTAAACTGACTACAGATGTTCAACAGTTCGTGAAAGTATTTGACATGTCTTAATCGATGGTGTCAAATCCTCTTACGGCACTTCCTGTTTTGGTCTAACTCATTTTTATTATTTTGTTGCCCTCTGCTGGCTACTCAACAATCTACGTGTAGGTGATAAAATGCCAAAGAGTACACGTGTCACTTACCTTGGCGGGGGCGCATGAAAAAAATGTGAATTCGAGCATTCCAGGTGTGCACTGAGACCGATTATTTTCTATTATTTATTGTATATTATTTATTTCCGTTTTCAAGGAATTCTGAAAAAAAATCTCGAACGTTAATGTAAATGATCAATCGACTTTTAGGTGTACGTTTTCAACACATTGCACGACAACATTAGAGAACATGGACAAAAATAAAGTTAATATAAAGTTATTAAACGTACTAATACGTACTTTTTGCCAAGTTAAACCATAATTTATTTTGTGTCATCAGACATGTATTGAATTCGAATTATTATTTATTATCAACATTATTTTTATCTGTGTTTTTGTACGTCAGACTAGCCCATACGAACTACAACTGTGTATCTACACGATTGGTTTATTAATCAGTGATAAACGCTGATTGGCTCCCATCCAACCAAAGTGCAGTGATTGGTCAACACTGTGAGAACAGAAAGAGTCCGGCGTGCGATGATTGGTCGAATTTTGAGAACCGGAAGAGCCAAGCTTAGTAGCCACTAGCAGCTTCAGTCAAACGTTCAGTGTTGGTTCTTTGCACAGTCGTTATTAAACGTACACGTTTAGTATTATGACGACGTTCGTTGCAAACCATTATTGTGACTGAGCTTTTTTGCATGATGCCGATTTGCTATGATTTTATTTGACTCATAACGCTAACTAGTTAGCCAGACGTCATTTCAGCCATAGTGAAGCGCTTTCGCATAGCATTGTTAGCACCTCTGACAGCTGCGTTGGGGCGAAATTGTTTGTCATCCTTTACAACTAGAACCCGAGCGCCGGTGGCTCGGCGAAAGGCGCGGGACTTAGTTTGTTTAAATTGCGTCGCTTGTGATAGAGTGACGCAATCGTTGCTGAATGTTGAGACAGAAAAGACTGCGATAGCAGCTCCAGCTAGCGGCTAGCCATGGGGAGAGCCCTGTTGACTTGCACCTTTCTCTTCGTCGTCTTCATCTGCGGAATCACAGCTGGTAAGTATGCAAAAACTGCTTGCTTGTTTTGTTTTGACTTGCTGATGTGTTTGTACTGGGTCCTGCTATTGCGTAAGCTATATTTAGGGACGTAGCACCACTGTGGACTATCTTTAAAGTGACATTTAAGGTGACTTGTTGCCGTTTTCCAGACGAAGAGCCACACGGGAATGACAGACCGGAGTTAAAGGTGGGTCTAAACGGCCTCCACGATTTACCATTGTCAACATTTGACCACTTTTTAAAGTCCCTGTAAAGTGTAAAGATGTCTTGCGCTCCCAAATTCCCTCAGTGATGTGTGTGCACTAAGTGCCAGTGTCCACTCAGGCCAACAACAAGGCACTCTAAAGCAGCCATGCCAGCTCGAATGTCACTCTGTCAAGTCTCTCCAAAATTAGAAAAATTAAGCCCTCCCCCTTGTTCCCTGCACGAACTCAATGTTGGACAATGTGGCACTCCAAACCAACCATGCCAGAAGACTTTCCGAATGCTCGATGTCCACAAATTTAAAAAAAACAAAGTTTTCTGTCTTTTTATGTTTTGTTTACATCCGTTTTTAAATTCAGATGCTAATCACTTTACAGGATCTTTAAGTTAGTGGGACGTGCTCAAATTCTGCCCCATTAAATGCATGGATCCATTTTCGCTATTACCATCAACCATGCATGTCCAATTATTGGGCACATTATAATGATTCCCTTTCCTTGCTGACTGTAGCCCTACCACGATCCCGAATCAGAAGAGGACGACGTCCGTTTAAACTCTAAAACTCTGCCGCCCGTTTCTGCAACCTCCGCCGCCACCCCTCACGCTCGTAATGTGCCAGAAGCAGAGAGGCATCCAGGAGACTTTCTGCCAGGAGAAGAGAAGGAGGACCTCCCAGAACTACATGTTCAAGTGCAGAAACGGAAAGAAGGCAAGTGTTGGAAATTCTCCAGATTGCTACTAGCTACTTTTTTTTTTTTTTTAATCACATGCAAGAATGAGCACGGTTCACTAGCTGACTGGTGACAAGAGCAACCTTGACACTCCCTTGAGAAATGACAAGCGCTGCGCACCTGTGCCACGTACTTTATAACCTCGCCAAGCGAGATAGTTTTGGTCTCTTGGATTCCGCTTGCGCTTTTCAAAATACAGCATGAGCTGTGAGATTTCCGATTTGAACAAAGTTGCCATGATGAAACTCCCACATTAAAGATCTGGTGAAAAAAAAAAAAACGGAAGACCCCTGCAAGGTGGGTCGTACTTTGCACAGATGCAGGAAAAGTCGGCAATCACGTTATGTAGAAATGTGCCACATTTTAAGTGGAACTTTCTGTGAAAATGTTTTTTTTTTTTTTTTTTTTTAAACCTCCCTCCAGTTCCCGTCGTGAACGGCGGCACGGCGGGCGGAGAGCCCTGCGTCTTCCCCTTCGTCTTCCAAGGCGACGAGTACTTTGACTGCACCACCAACGGCCGAGGGGACGGACGACTGTGGTGCGCCACCACCTACAACTATGACAACGACAAGAAGTGGGGCTTCTGTGAAAGTACGTCGCAACTCGGACTCTGTGCCGGTGCCCGCGTGCGTCTGTGTGCATTTAAAAAAACATTTTATTTATTTTTTGGTATGTTGTGTGTCAGTGGTTTTGTGAGTGGAAATGCGCGCTCACGCAAAGGCAGGTGCATATGTTTTGTGGGGGTTTTTTTTTTGTTTTTTTGGGCATGATCTGGCGCGTTAATAATAAACCCCTGTCGTTCCCCATAGCCGACCAGCAGGCGCAGCAGAGACTGCAGGCGCAGGAGGCGGAGGATGAGTACCAAACTTTCCTGCGCATGCTCAACGGCACCAGCAGGAAGAGCCAGAGGAAAGCGTGAGTGCCCGGTCTGCTCTCAAGTCGTTGCAGTTTGCCCAATATGACCTTTTTGCATGTCTCTGAAGTGTGTCTTTTCTTTGTACAACTTCACTTGTCTCCCTTGCACACCCCCCCCCCCCCCCCAACCTCTCCAGTCTGTACGAGAAGCTGCTGAAGGTGGCCGAGGGAGGCCACCAGCGGGCCACGGAGAAGGTGGCGTACGCCATGTTGTTCGGCGACTACATGAGTCAGAATGTCAGCCGGGCTCGGGAAATGTTTGAGCAGCTCGCCGCCGAGGGTTCCCCCAAAGCGCAGACGGTACTCGTTAAACTTTGTTCAGTCATCTTTATTGTATGTCCGGGAATATGCAAAGGAGATGCATCATTGGAGGGCCGAAGCCAGATGACGAGCCGATTTGGTCACTGAAGTCAGTGCTCCAAAAGGAAGCTAATGTCGCTGAAGTGTTTTAATTTGTCCCAGTTGAGCAGGAAGTAAAATAATTCAGCTGAATGGCATTTTGATTCATTTCAATGAGTTGCTCTGATGAAATGAATGCAACCCGTCAAAGTACCCCTTTTAGCTGTGATTCTTTTTGTTGTTTGGTTTTGTATTTTTGGGGTGTGCCTCAATTCCTCTGCCTTGTTTTTTTTTTTTTTTTTTAACTCCCCCTCAGGCTCTTGGATTTCTGTACGCCGCAGGACTTGGAGTCAACTCTAGTCAAGCGAAGGTGTGTTTTGCAGTATTTTTAAATATTGCTGTTGTAGTTGTGCGCTCATGCTGTGATATCCATCCATCCATTTTCCGAACCGCTTGATCCTCACTAGGGTCGCGGGGGGTGCTGGAGCCTATCCCAGCCGTCTTCGGGCAGTAGGCGGGGACACCCTGAATCAGTTGCGCTGTGATATTAAAAAAATAATAATAATCTCTTTTTGACACTTTTATTTACCGGTATTTAATTTTGGGGGGTCAATTGTAAGTAATTTGAATTGTCATTTAATTATAACATAAAACATGAATTGTAGTGTACAAAAAAATTGTAAAAATATATATTTTTCTTATAAATGTAGTGATTGGTACAGATTTATTTTTACAATTGAATTTTTTGTTTTTGTTTATAATGACATTTTCTTTGTGTGCATTTTGAAATGTTTTCCTATTTAGTGCATTATTTTCTTAAACTGTTTTTTTTTTTCATTTTATTTCTTTTTTATTATTATTATTACTACAATGCTCATAGCGGTATCAATTGTGTAAAGGCCCTTTTCTTGTCATTGCAGGCATTGGTGTACTACACCTTTGGTGCCCTGGGCGGAAACTTGATCGCTCACATGATTCTGGTGTGTTTTCTTAACCGTGAATGAAGCAGCAGCTGCATTCACATATAAAAAAAATACAATAAAATTAAGGAATAAATCGATAAATGACGTTTCCAATGATGCAATTGGTTAGGGCTACAGATACTGGGGCGGTGTGGGCGTTCCCCAAAGCTGCGAGTCTGCGTTGACGCACTACAAGCTGGTGGCCAATCAGGGTGAAAACGCGCCGCCCGTCGCCGCTCGCCCGTCGCCTTCAAACGGACGCTGACAGCTTTTTCCTCTCCCTTCGGCTCAGTGGCCAGCGACGTGTCGCTGACGGGGGGCACGGCCGTGCAGAAGATCCGGCTGCTGGACGAGCTGGAGAACCCCGGCTCCACCAGCGGCATGCTGGAGGAGGACCTCATCCAGTACTACCAGTTCCTTGCTGAGAAAGGGGACGTGCAAGCGCAGGTAAAAAGTTGAAATTAACTCATTCAGTACCAGCCAATTCTGGACCAAGTCTGAAAAGACGTTTAAAAACATCTTTGGGAGTGAATGAGTTAAAAAAAAAAAAAAAGGATTTATATACCCTAATTTGAAAGCCCATCTTAAAACGATAACTGCCTAAACCTGATTTGGACCTTTGTTCGAAAGCATACTCAAAACCCTAAAACCCGAATCCTGGTTTGAAAGACAGACTGAAAACTCGGTTCAGAGGCTCCAATCCTGGTTTGAAGCTCAGATTTCAAACCCAAATGCTGGTTTGAAACCCTCACTCTGTCTTTTAAACTCTTCAACCTTAACTTGAGACCTTAACCTTGTTGCCCTGGTCAGGTGGGACTGGGTCAGCTTCACCTGCACGGAGGACGAGGCGTGGAACAGAATCATCAGGTATCACGTCCCCCTGATGTCGTAGTTTTCAAATCTTTCATTTATTTTTTTTCCCCCTGCTGATAATGATCTGACGCTTCCTGTCCAACAGAGGGCGTATGACTACTTCAACCAGGCCGCCAATGCAGGAAATACCCATGCCATGGCTTTTCTGGGCAAGGTGAGCGTTATACTGCCACCCACTGGACTGCAATTGAACTGCTTCAATCTGAATTTTTCTGCAGTCTGAGTTTGGAATGACTTGACGGCTTTTTTCCGTCTTGTGGTTTTCGTCCCTCAGATGTACAGTGAGGGCAGCGACTACCTGCCTCAGAACAACGAGACGGCCCTGCAGTACTTTAAGAAGGCTTCCGACCTGGTCAGACTTACTTTGAAAGCCATCATCCTGGTTTCAAGTCCATATTCGAAATGCTAATCCTGGCTTGACGTTCAAATTTGAAACCATGCAGGGAAACCCGGTGGGTCAGAGTGGCCTGGGGATGGCGTACCTTTATGGAAGAGGCATCTCGGTGGTAAATGACGTGATTACAGTCCCTGACAAAGACGGCGCAAACCGCTTTCATGAGCTGTTTGTCCTTTTCAGAACTATGAGCTGGCACTGAAGTACTTCCAGAAGGCAGCCGAACAGGGCTGGGTGGACGGCCAGCTGCAGCTGGGCACCATGTACTATAGTGAGTCACGGACCTTCATTTGTTGGGGGGGGGAGCAGATATGTTGAGCAATTCCGTATTTGTGCGCTGCAGATGGCATGGGCGTGAAGCGTGACTACAAGCAGGCGCTCAAGTTTTTCAACCTGGCCTCGCAGGCGGGCCACATCCTGGCCTTCTACAACCTGGCCCAGATGCACGCCACCGGCACCGGAGTCATGCGCTCGTGTCACACAGCGGTGGAGGTTAGACACACACACACACACTCAGCCGACGCTTTTGCTTCCATTATTTCAAAACTTGCTTTACAGTCTGATGCTTTTAGTCAACAGAAACTTCTCCGTTAAAAAGAGAGCTAAATGTTTTGACACTATAAGCCTTAATGATTGACCTTCAATCTGTACATTTTCATGAATTTAATTTTAATTGGAATATGATGTACTTTAATTGAAAAAATTGCTTTCTTTAATTTGATTTATCATTCAAACGTACATCAAGGTTGAGGGGGAAAAAAATCCTTTATCCAGATTCACCCCAAATTTAATTAATTTGACAATCAGTTTTTTTTGTACTACTTGATGCTACTTCAATCTGTAAATTGCCAACTTTTTTTTTTTTCTAATTGTGGTCTTTCTCTCCTTGCTAACTAACAAAGTAGTTGTGAAAACAGATCTTTATTGTGCGTGCCTGTTTTTTTTTGTTTGTTTGCTTGTTTTTTTTTTTTGTAGCTGTTCAAGAACATGTGCGAGCGCGGCCGCTGGTCCGAGCGTCTGCTGACGGCATACGGCAGCTTCAAGGAGGGCAACAGCGACGCGGCGCTCGTGCAGTACCTGCTGCTTTCCGAGCAGGGCTACGAGGTGGCCCAGAGCAACGTGGCCTTCATTCTGGACCAGAGTAGGATGACGTTGTCGTTTTTATTTTTTTTATTTATTTTCCCCAGAGTGGTATTTGAAAATTAAAAACCAGATAAAGTTACTCCACTGACATATGTACATGGGTGAAATGGAAATCGGATGATGTTATTGCAGCACTTCGAAACTTGATTTTTTTTTTCGCTTCCGCCACCAGAGGGCGCCAAAATCTTCAACGAAAATGAGACGTATCCTCGGGCTTTGCTTCACTGGACCAGAGCCGCTGCTCAAGGTGTGCTCACAAATCCCATCCCACATATCCCATCAGGCATTGTCATCACGCCGGACCTCTTCTTCCCGTCAGGTTACACAGTGGCCCGGATCAAACTGGGCGACTACCACTTCTACGGCTTCGGCACCGACGTGGACTACGAGACGGCCATCATCCACTACAGGCTGGCTTCAGAGCAGCAGAACAGCGCCCAGGCCATGTTCAACCTGGGTTACATGCACGAGAAGGGACTGGGGATCAAACAGGTACGTGTGGACCTTGTACTGCAATTTCGACCCTCTTGCCAAAACGCTCTGGGGTGACATCACTGGCCCTCTCACAGGACATCCACCTGGCCAAGCGCTTTTACGACATGGCGGCAGAAGCCAGTCCCGATGCCCAGGTGCCCGTTTTCCTGGCTCTGTGCAAGCTAGGTTTGGTCTACACCCTCCATTACATGCAGGACCTCAATGTGAGTAGTCATCGCTTACCATTTTACACAGCTCGTAGGCCCACACGGTATTCTTTTGAGTTTGTCTGTGAAGTGGTTTCCATCAAGCAGAAGAGTTCGGTTCAGTATAAAGGGACGTTGGAGTGCAGCGGTCTCCAAATAGGAGATTTTGAGGGTGCCAAAGGCACACAATGAAACTATCAGACATAAATTAATACCAAAAAAATGTTGGGTTTACAGCAATAGCTCCAAGATTTAAAACAAAATATTCATGATTTTTCTTTTTCATCTATTGGGAAAATATTGAAAAAATAAATAGAAAAATATAAGGAATGAAATCCTTGATGTAAAAAGAAAAATAAATGATAAAAAATGTGAAAGAAAATACTAAATGTAGGGTCCAGCAGTAGTCACAAGAAAGTAGTTCAAATGTAGAAAAAAAACTGGATGACAAGCTACTAGCTGAAAAATCCTCATATATTAGGGAAAAAAATGCTACTCGATGGGGGGGAAAAAAATTAAATAAAAATTATTAGGGAAAAAAATACTATGGATAAAAACACCAAATGCAAGCTCTCTGACAGCAGCCTTAGGGGAATAAATGAAAAATAAAAATATGGAACTCATTCAGTGCAGGCCATTTTTAGACTGAAACGAGTTTAAACAAAATGAAGATTAAAAATAGGCAAATAAGAAAAATAAAAGTACATGGAAAAATATGGTGAAAATACTACGGTATGAAATAATTACAGGGTCTGTAATAGGAGTCAGAGGTGGGAAAATATATGAAAAAGGTATTTAGTAATTATTAGAAAAAAAATAGACACACCCAAATATTAGGATGAAAAATAGAAAGGGGGAAAAAAATGATCAAACAGCTGACTCAACACTCTCATTCACTGAAACCCACGTCATTCAAGCCAAACACACTCAAAGTCACAGAATGTGAGGAGGGTGATTCTTAAGTGGACAAAAGTAATACCTGTACCTCACAGGATCAACGTAGCATCACTTGTGATTCGATGACTCCCAAATTACAGCGTGAACTGATCTTGCCTTTGTTGTCAGCTGTGGGAGCTGCTCTCTCAGGTGGACCTGGACCAGCTCCTGGGCCCCGAGTGGGACCTCTACCTCATGACGGTCATCGCGCTGCTGCTCGGCACCATCATTGCCTACCGCCAGCGCCAACGCCAGCACCACATCATGATGCCCCCTCACCCCGCCGCGCCACCAACTCCACCACCGCCAGCCGCCGACGCCGCCGAAATCCAGCAGGAGCAACCGCAAGCCCAAGCCGAGGAAGAGGAGCTGCAGTGAAAACTGCAGGAAATGAACGAACACTCTGCTGAGTAGCTCGCGCTTGCCGGCTCGACGTGCCCGCATTCGGGTTCGCTCCCAAAGACTCAAAATGGCCGGCGTTGGGTGCAGTTTCTTCACTGGAAGACAAAGATGTCGGACTCCCGGGACTCGGGAACCAAATACGCTGGATTACAAATGATCAAAGCAAATATCATCTATTTTCAAAGTCCTGTGGAAGAAAGTGGGTTTTTTTTTTTCGTGTTTCATTTGATTACACCTTTTTTTTCTTAACAGATATTAGTTATGGAAAGAGTGTAGTACTAAACAAAACCTTAATTTATGCAACGCTTGGACTGGGATTTTCCAGACTTTCTTTTTTTCTCCCTCATTATTTAATTTTAATCCCCATCCCCCCTATTTTTTTTTCTTTGAACAATCACCTTCATTACAACTACAACCCTGAGGAAACTTGGTATTCAAGCAAAACTGAAACCACACTTTTTTTTTCTTTCCAGATGCATGACACATTAAACGAATCAAATGAAACACTGACCATTTTTATTAAGTTTCCAAATAAATTAATAAAACATTGGGAAATATCAAAGAATAACTGCATGGATTATTATTTTTAAAAAGGTTGTCTGTGTGTGGAGGCGGGTGGGGAGGCAGTGCTCCTTATTGGTCCAAATCAGCTGCCAATTATCTCTCGTGGGCGGAGCCATGCCACGAAAGTGCTGAACTGACTCGCCGCAGGGGTGCCCCACTGACAGACACCGCTCCTACTATGGGGTGGCTTTGCGTTGCCGTGGCAACGTGTGTGCTGGTGTCACGCTGTGTCAAAGGTAAAGTGCTGGAAACCCCGTCTGGTGATGTTTGTATTTTTACTCAACAGCACGCAGCGTTTTATTTTTCAGTTGGCAAAGAATCTTTTATTTCTAAGGTGACCTCTGGTGGTGGAAATATGAAGAGGGAATACGGCACTACAGCAAAGAGGCACTCAATAAGGTAGTGTTTACTTTTAAAAATATATATTTCCATGGTGAAATTGCTTTGTTTTCCGCACCTCAATCACCGTTCGAAGCTAGCTTTTAACCTTTTGTTCTCGGTTACCTTAATTAATCCGTTTTAGAAAGTTTAACGAAAATAGTTACTGAAGACTCTCGATGGCGTATACGGCGATGAGGGTCATTTTCTTGAGAGTTATTTGTTCAACCTCATCTTGTTCCTGGCCTACTTTATCAAAAAGTCGGCAATGTGAACTTTCTGGCATATTGTGTCGAAGTGGCTCAACAAGCCGGCAAGACATATTCCACATCTCAACGCAATAACAAGTCTCCCAATCAACTCTGCAACGTCGATGTAACATCCTGTTAGACGTCAAGCCTTCAAAATTAAAGCACAACAGGATGTTGACAATTTCACCACATTTGCTTTCCCCCTACGGTAGTTTTCACTTTTTATTTTGAAGGTCTGACTTTTGACCGGATGTGTTCCTGTCTATTTCGGATGTTTTGCCTTTAGGGGGCGCTCGATGTCATACAGATTTCCTAAAGGCAACAAATCACATGGATTCATACCTCATATTGAAGACCTGAATGGGGGCTTGAGGATCTTCGAATGTTGTTCCTCTGTCACCCGTTAACTTAATAACAACCATTTCTCTTCAGGAGTTTCCAAACAAAACTCGTCCTGTTGGCTTCAAGCATCCAGCCTTCCAGTGTCCTGAAATGAGCCCCTCTCCTTCAGCCCCTTCCTCAGGTGGCTCACTGACCATCTCATAAATACATAACATGCACACCATGCGTGATTTTCCTCATCTTCATTTTTCCTTCTAGTGGAGTTGGTGAAGGCAGGTGATATCAAAGTGGTCGCCGCCCTGGGTGATTCTCTCACAGTAGGTGCTGCTTTTGAACATTTCCTGGTTTTGTTTTCTAGCCTTGTTGGGCGTTTCAATGGGTATTTTGTGTGTGTGTGTGTGTGTCCTTTTCTTACAGACGGCCATCGGTGCCAACGCTACCACCGTCCTGGGCATTCCCATCGAGTTCCGTCACGTTTCTTGGAGGTGAGGCAATAAATACCGTGTGGACGGCCATCGAATTGGAACGGCGCGAAGTTTTCTTTCATGATTTTTTTTTTTTAACTCCAGGAAATTATGGCATCAAGAAGCATTTTCTTAAAATTAGACTATTTGAAGTGTCCAGTGATTGATGAAATGTTTATGTGGTTTTCTAGCATCGGAGGTTATGGCTCATATGAGGACGTCATTACTTTGCCCAGTAAGTTTTTTTTTTTTTTTTTTTTTTTAAATCACTGTGGACATCTTTCATTTTTTTCGATGCTGCCTTCCTTTAATCACATGATTGCGTGTGCGTGTGTGTGTGTGTCAGACATCATCAAACTTTTCAATCCCAACCTGCTGGGTGCCGCCCGAGGGAAAACGCTTCACGGCATGGAGGCTGACCTGGGGCAAACGGGGCTCAACCTGGCCGTGACGGGACAGAATACCTTGTATGAAATGTTCCTGCCTCACATAAATGCCATTTATGTTTCCATGGCAACTCACTTCTGTATTCACTGCTACCCCACCTTTCACCACGCGCCCTTTTTCTTTGCCAGCAATCTCCCTGGTCAGACAAGACATTTGATTGACACGCTCAGAAGTTTTGAGGTGAGGTAAAAAAAAAAAAAAGGATGCTCATCACGTTGAGTTCTCCCTGTCCTTCATATTTTTCATTGTTGCAAGCCTTAAGTGACCAAAAAAACCCTTATTTTTTTGTTATATTCTGTACATTAAATTTTTTTGGGGGGGGGGGGGTGAAACGGTTGTTGGAATTTTATTCTGTCAAATATCAGAATCGACATCGGCCTCAAAAAGAAAAAAAAATCAGATCTGTTGATCGCCAATAAAAAAAAACAATGGACTTGAAAGTCAAAGTGTTGACTATGGTGGTCAAATGTATTGGGATAGCACAAAAAGCGAACTACTGGAGGACGGAGGACAAAATTGTGCAGGCAAATTTAAGTCTGCCCTTTTTTCCTTCCGTCTGACATGATTGTCTTTCTTCCTCCAGGGTTTAAACTTTGAGCAAGACTGGAAGCTGCTGACCATCCTCATGGGCATGAACGACATCTGCGACTATTGCAAAGACAAGGTGCGTCTTTCTTCTTTTTCAGTCTTCTCCATAATCAAGAGTCTGTTTGTTTGGATCTGTCTGTCATCTATCCAAGTTCATGTATCTGGAAGTGAGTTTTCTTGATTTTTTTTTTCCTTCAAGGCGCTCTTCTCTCCCGAGAACTTCATTCACTACATGACCGTCTCCTTGGAAATGCTCATGAATGAGGTCAATGACAAATCTTGAAAATAAAACGAGAATTATGTCACTCGCATTCATTTTTACCCAATGGCTTTTTTTTTTTCTCCTTCAGGTTCCTCGCATGATCGTCAATGTGGTGCAGATCCTTCCCATGCAGACGCTCAGGGAGGTACAGAAGCCCACGCCGGGCTGCCTTCTCCAGCGGTGAGTGGCATCACCAAACAACCTTGCTTGAAAACTTGAAGGTCAAAACTTAAGTTTTAACGGTCTAAATATGAATTTAATCGACTTCAGATCCTTCTGCTCGTGTCTGATTGAACCGGTGGCCCGTTCTGCTGAGCTACGTGAGCTGGTGGAACTTAATCTGGAGTTTCAGGTGCAACAATGACATCCTTTTACTGTTCCGCACTCTTAAGTTTGTTGTACTTGTCTAAGATCTTTTTTTTTTTTTTGCTGCACCGAATTGGCTTTTTTAAGACAAAATGAGCCCAATAAGGTTAATTCAAACCAAAATGTCAGACTTCAGTGACATTTCTGGCATGACTTGTTGAGAGGGTTTTTATTTTTTTTTTGGTGCTTCTAATCAAGATAGACGTGTCTTCCAAGTTTCATGTTTTTAAGTCAAACTGGCTTTGGGGGCCCCAAAAAAAGTGTTCTACTGTCCTGGAAATGGCCAAAAAGCCCCTCTTATTATGATGGACATGCCTCCCAAATTTCATGTTACAAAGTGTCCCTGATAACAATTTCCATTTTGACTTCCTTCCACAGAGAAGATTGGAAGCGTTGCTGCTCGCCGATCGCTTCTTCCGAGATGACTTTGCGGTGGTCTTGCAGCCGTTTTTAAAACAGGCCGACCCTCCTCGCCTTCCCGTAATCCCCAACAACAACAACAATCCTGTGACATCATGCACGACATCCCGTTTCTTCTCGCTGACTCGCTTGTGTCGTTTCTCCGAGCAGAGCGGCAAGATCGACATGAGCTTCTTCACCCACGACTGCTTCCACTTCACCATCAAAGGTCATGAGGAGCTGGCCAAGGGCCTCTGGAACAACATGGTCAACCAAATGATGGCTATTAATTTGATTTTAAATTTCTATTTTTAAAAAAAAAAAGCATCACTCCATGCTTCTATGTGCGCAGTTTCAGCCAGAGGGAGGAAAGACAGTTGTGAGCAGTTTTTCAGACCCCATCACTCTCGTCTGTCCACCCATGGTGAGGTGATGATGTAATATATTAAACCATGACCATTTTGTGTCGTATTCTTCAATGGGAGAGATGTGATGAGTATGATGTGTCCAATACTTTTCCAAGTCAATTTGGCTATGTGCTATGACATTGAGATGAAATCACTGCCCTTTTAAATCAAATCATACCAGAACATGTTTGTCTGTTGTGGTGCTAGCATGCTAGCTCCGATGGAACGTTTTTTGTTTTTTTTTGTAAAAAAGAAAATTGAAAAAATTCTGTTTGTGGTGTCACAGGAGCATCCGTACATCTTTACTCGACCACCCTCCGCCACATCCGGTCAATATTCCGGACCCCACACCCGGCCGGTGGAGCTCCTCTACTTCCTGCCGTCTATCCTCGTGGCGTTCAGGCGTCCTGGTTTTTGGTAGAACTCTTCCCAGGCAGGTGAAGACAGCGTCACCGAAAGTAAGCCTTTTCAAACAGTTACGGAAAGACAACAATGAGCCTCATTGTATCACATCAAACGACGAGGACCTTTTTCGAAATGCTGTTACTATTTTTTCAATGGTACCTTTTTAATATGTTTTATGTTTTTGTCTTGTAAAGAGTCTTTGAAAACAAATATAATGTATTTATAAAGCTCTATTTTTGTGATTGATGTTTGTTTTAACCTTTTCAGCACCATGTAACCTGATAACATGACAAGGTGTCCACTGCAGTAACCGCTGTCCCCAAAAGGGCTAAATTAGCACCTTTTGTAGCAACAATACATTAGTGTTTAAAAAACAAAAACAAAACAAAACAAAAAAACACTGCACCATATTAAAAGGCGTGACGGGTGTTATTTCTGTATTTAACACATGCGCAAAACGCATTGTATTATTGGACGCAGGCATGGTAAACACTAGCTTAAAAATACGGTAGCATGCATGCACACGAGCGTATATTTTTAAAAAGGCAGCGGGAGCAAAACTGAGTTCGGTTGCAATTTAGTGACGTATTTAATAATATACTCACGTTATTTATTTATTTTTTCCAATCAATCTTCACCTTCTGTATCTGAAATGAACAGCTGGGCAACGACACAATCAAACACACCAGGTTGCCTCCCGTCATTGTCAGAGTCAGTCCTGTTGCCGTGCGGCTCCTCAGAAAGCTCGAACAACAGTGTAAGCAGACACGTTAGCCCAAGCGTCCAGAATCCATTCACAAATTGTGACGTAACTCACCTGGCACTGCCTCCCAGTTTTACTCAAACTGTGTTTGCCATCACTCCCACGCCGCTCGCAACTTCACTCTGCCCGTCACCCTGACAACCAAGCACAACAGTAAAAGCTGATTTCACACGCCTTGTTTGTCCTCTTCTTCTCGACACCGTGGTTCAGTGGGATGCCAATATACATATATATATATATATATATATAAACACTGTACTGCATTGAATCCTATTGAGAAATAATAATGGTCAAGTAGAGACAGAACCAAAGAACACAACCAAACAACTATCCTTTAATATGAAAAACAGCACTCCACAATATTATACTTTAGAAAGATATACCGTTGTGACATAATTTAATAGAATGTAAAACAATCAAACTTTTTGTGTCACGCTTGTGTTCAAATATTGCATAGTTGTTGAAAGGTTTATACTTATACCGCAACATCAATGCTAGTTTTGTTAGCCTGCCTATGTAATTTTTGCATTGTGTGTTAGCATTAAGCGAGCGGACTTTCTTCAGCCAAGGTTTGCCTTTGTAAATATACAAAGTTTAAATACCTTGTTATTATTATAATTGTCCTTTAGACTATATTTATAGCCCTCTGTAGAAGAGCTTCTACATCAAGGTAGTTTGTTTAGCAGAATATACAGAAACTGAATGCAGTCTGTTTTGTAAACTGGTCTTGAGTTTCTTTTTTTTGTGGAGCAAAAGATATTTATTGTAAATGTGAGATTTATCATCGCATGTTTGATTCTCACTCTATACGTGGTGCACCTGCAACCGTATTGTTGAGCTCATTGTGCCTGCTGGCTTACATAGAGGTCTCATTATGAGCTTCAAAGAAAACGTTATTCATGTTTAAACAAAAGGGCCCCGTTGCCTCATGCAGGGTAAACATGGGTGAGGTGGCCTTTTATTGTCCGCGGGGAAGAAAAAAATAAAACGAATTCTAGCTCAACAAGCGACGCTCGGGTGCTCTGTTGATGTCTGAGGCTGAGCAAACAGCTTCCTTTTCATGTCACTAACCAATCAGGCCTGATGCTTACTGGACACTTGGACGCACCAATGGAGACAAAATGGCCTCTGCGTCAACAAATGTATTTTGTGATTCATTCATGCTTCTTTGTCTTGTAACCCACTGAATAATCATCTCTCTCTGTCTCCTTTGTCATTTTATGAAAGTATTCATCAGTGTTGACAGGAGACATGTTACATAAAAATAATGATGATGAACAACAACAAAAATCGGAATGTTTTTTATCCAAAAAAAAAAAAAGTTTTTCAATTCAATAGGAAACAAAACCAAGTTATGTGAGTGGTGGCTTCAAACAATTTTCTTTGAAACACTTTCAATTACATTTCCACATTTCTTATTTAGTTAGGAAGTGGTTGTAAACGCAGATTAGTTTGTTCGTTGAGCCCTTTTCAATTAGTGTTTTTCTTCCTTCTGATTGGCTGAAATCATCCACATTACTTGACAGCGATACATTTCTTCACAGATATGAAAATATAACGAATACTTGTTTTTTGTTTAGGCCTGAGCTAACATTATTTTTATGTGGAAATGTTTGATGGTATAATAAATCCATATTTCAAAAATCTCCGTCCTCATCTCAAAGCTTTGTACTCGGTAACTGTCTATGCCCTGACCAAGATGGTAGAACGTGCAGGTGCACGGCAACTGGCGTAACGTCACTTCCGGCTCAGCGTCGTCATTATAAAGGGAGAGCGGTGACGGATATCTGTTGAAGAGTCGGTCGGGAGGCAAAGAATCCGGACGCCGGCTCCATCCCCGCTGAAGGACGGTCGAATATTAACATAAACGCCACCGAAATGTGTCCGTAACATATCAAATACGGTATTTTTGATCCAATTTGATAAAATAAGCGTCTACTCCCGGAGACATTTTTTTTCTTTCTTCAAACATGATCGCATTGCTGACTCTGACTATCCTCTTCAAAAGCGGTGAGAGAAGATGTTTTAAATTGCACGTTATCATATTTGAAATACATCACTTACATCTTACTCATTTGAACCATTTTTTGTGACAGTTTTGTCGCTGCCGGTGACTCAGAGTATGCTGGAGCATGACGACGTCAAGGTAGGAAATGCAAAATTTTAATTATATTCACGTACCTGAAGTGGACACTAGGTGGCCACTTCATTAGGTACAACTTTTCAGTTTCCTTGTATTGATTATTGAACAGTGTTTGTCGTTGTGGCTACACTGTAGTTGGAAGGCGCAAGTGTACCTAATGTTCGGGCCTCCTGTGGGTGTAAAACTAACACACGGCAACACAAACACACGCACAATCACACACACAAATCCATTAAGTGAATTGTCCGCTGGGTGGTGATCTCTGTATTAAAGGGAGAACAATTAATCAGATTGGACCTTGATTTTTCTACACACACACACACACACACACACATACACTTTCACGCTATGTGTATTTATTTTCATGCATCGATTAAAAATTTTTGTGTCGCCTTTAGGTGATGAAATGCGTGGTGGAGGCACTCGTGGATGTGCTCTCCAGGCCACACCATCTCCCTGTCAGCCAGGAATGTCTGCACACACTCAGGACTGGTATTTTACTTTATTTTATTGTCTGTTTATTAATTCTGATAAAACTTTGTAAGATGTATCATCATGGTTTTCTTTAGTGTGTTATTGAATCATCTTTTGATTGGCTTCTTCTTTGTCCGTAGGCACTCCAAATATTTGTGCCCCAATTTACATGAGCAATTTACAATTAAATTAGCATATGTTGGCAAAAATAAATGACTTCATTATTATAAAATATGTACAATTATTCATCTAATAATTTATTTAAAATATATACTGTATTTTGACAAAACTGAATGATAATCGCAACGTTAAGGGGTAAAATATTTGCCATTGTGCCTGAAAAGGTTGACCTATTAAACCAAATGCGCACAATGGTTCGCTACTATTGAGGAAAATCTATATGTATTTCATACTACTCTGTATGAAGTATAAAATGTAGATTGGGGTATCTACTTGAGGTGAGGTACTGTATATGTCCTCACTGCCCCGATCATGCGTCGTCACTCTCGAGTTGATTTGAGTAATGATGGCTGTGCTCTGGTGCGAGGACTGCTTGGCGTACTTCCATGTGGATAATGGATTATTTGGTGCATGGCATGCTGGGTAAAAAAAAAAAAAATCTCCAACAGGAAGGAAAGATGAAGTTGCATGATGTGCTTTTATCTGTGCATGTGTGTGCGTGTGCCCCTCCAAGACGACCACCTCCTGACACTCCTTCGACACGCCGATTTCCTGAAGGAGCTGCAGGACGTCACCACCCAGGGTACGTTTTTGTTTGTTTGTTTTTTTTATAAATAATTGCAAATTGGCTTCAGTTGGTACAAAAAATGAGTTTGACATCCCTGGCTAAGGTGGTGATAAGAGAGCCCGGCCGCCTGGAGGAGGCGCCATTGCACCGCATCATGAGATGCCAGCTCCTCAAAATGCAGACGGTGTCCCAGGTGAGCTCCCGAAAATTAATGTTGGGATTTATTTGCCTGTACCTTTTATTTTTTTTTAACCTAACCTTGACGTTGCAACAATTCTAATACTAAAACATCATAAAGGAATAATAGATGCTATCAATATAATAGTCATTGTCGTACCTAATGCAATTTCCTATTGCTGAAATGCACTCCACGGGCACGTAGAGCTGCAAGTCATCTCTGCCAAAGCACTTTCGGAGAACCGGCGTGACTGCAAAAATCAATCTCTTATCATAGTCAATTGAATTTCCCTTAAGATGGGTCCATGCTGAACGCACTCGGAGGCTCTGGTGAGCGCTCCATCGTATCCCAGGAACCAAGGAGGTCGAAAGAGGAGGACAACGGAGGAGAAGACGAGAAGAGAGAGGACGATGACGAGCGTGAAGAAGAGGACAATAAAGGTACTGGTAACATATTTTACAGGCAAAAAAATGATGTCCGATTAAGCCAAGTGCTTCGAAAGTCATTGATGGACACGCCCTCCATTGACACAAATTAAAAAGAATGTACATTAAGCTAAGTAGTACATTTTGCGGAAAAGGTCAAAAGGTTGCACATGAGACTACCACGATCATAAACATATTAAAGGCTGTGAACATTTCACGTTTCAGTATGGACATCAGAAGAAAAAAGACGAACTGTCTCTGAAGAGGAAGAGGAGGAAGAGGAGGGAATGAAGAAGAGGAGCAAAGGTTTTCTGCTCGGGAAGAAATCCGGAAGTGCGGAGGAAGAGGGGGAGGAAGAAGCCCTCCATCATTCTAAGGAGGTCTCGGAGGAAGAGGAGGTCAAGAGGAAGAGGAACCGCAGTCCGGAGGAGAAGGAGCTGCAGATGATCGCTCGCAGGACGCCGGAGGAGGAGGATGGCAGTGCCGCGAGGAAGTCGGAGGTAAGATAAAGACGTTGCGACCAGGTCAAGTGGGGGGAAAAAAATAGAAGACATTTTGTGAGGTTGTTAAACATTAAGGCACTATGCGAAATGTTGTATGTGTTTTGTCTCCTGATTTTCTGTGTTATTGTGATTTCATCAGGACCCCGAAGTAGAAAACCTCGCCGCCATTGAGTCTGAGCTGGAGAACGTGTCCCAGAAACTCCACCAGCTGCGAGGCTGAGCTTGACGTGACGTCCTCCTTCCACAAGCTGCTTCATCTTCTTCCTCCAAAAAAAAGAAAAACGAAGAGGCTGCGAGGGCTTCTCCTACAACCTTCCTGGTGACCTTCACGTCGTTGACATGTTTCGGAAATTCTCTTCTATTGTGTTCCATTATTCTTCATTATTCACCTTTTGTTTCATCTATCCTATTTTGTCGCTGATTTGAACACAAAGGCAAAAAGTGGACATTTTCTACCCATTTTGAAGGCATTGAATTGTAAAACAAAACTTTGATTTTTTCTTCTTAATTCAGTTATCTCTGGCTGTGCAATCATATTTGCATAGCAGGAAGGACTGCAATAAACGCAACATGTCAACACTGCCAAGCAGATTGTTATATTTTTAAGTTGAACATTTTTACAAGAAATATATCACAAGTAAGGCCATTGAATACACACTCTGGGAGAAAGTCAAGGGACTGAAAAGGCATAGGTTTGTTTCTGAAAATAAGCGCTCTGTAGTCAATGTCAAAATGTGTTTTGTTTTGGGGTTTTTTTTTCAATTTGGGAGTTATGCAATGCACTAAAGCGAATATATTAATTTTATTCAAAGAACACCAATGAATTTCAAAATCAGAAACTGTGAGAACTGAAATTTGGACTCTAAACTTTGTATTGACTATAAACGTTAAAAAAACGATGAAATATATTTTAATACCAACAATAATTGCATTATAAGAGGAAGTAAAATACAGTTAAGGTTAATAAATATATTCATGAAGTACCTTTCTAATGTGTAGCATTAAAATATTAATTGTAAAACTGGCTCCTACACTGAAGGGGGCGCACGAGAGCACACAGGTTCATGTTCATGCCGCTCTTCAAGGCAGACATTTGCGAGCAAGCTAAGCCAGCTAGTTCGTTTCTTTGGCTTCCTCCGACCAAACAGCGGGGGCATGAACATAAAACAACTCATGGGAGTTTCTCGTCTTTTTAAGACGGAGAGACTTTTGAAGCTCCAATAATAATAATAATAATAATAAAATGAGATTTCTTACAAGTAAAGTGAAAGATTGCACAAGTCAAGGTAAGACGATAAATGTTTTATTAAATTCGACCTCTAATGAGATGACTATTGCAGGTGAAGTAAAAAAACCACACAAATCAAGGTAAGACGATAAAACGTTTTAAATTCGTCCTCGAATGAAATGACTATAAACTAAGGAAGCCTGAAATGTAATGGAATTGAACTTGACTATTTGTTCTTGTTGCTGTTGTCGTTTTTAATGGGCATAACATTGTGTTTCAAATATTAACCTAATATTTCGCTATATAGGCATAAATGAAAATGAATGATTTTCTACAACACATGGTCATTTAATAAGAAGCCTTTTCAACGAATAAGACATTGCAATTGCTAATATACGAGGGTCCAGTGCATATAGATTACAGCACACACTTATAGGACTTAATATTTTCATTGGCTGGTAAAAGAATTATGTACCGGTACTTGTATCTGGGTGATGCACTTTTTTTTTTAATACAAGAAAAAAATAGTCTCATGATACGCAAGCCGAGTTGCAGTGGCTGTACTTCCCCTCAGCAGCTTGTGCCCATGCTGCTAATGATGGAAAAGAAGGTGTTTTTGGCAAAGCCGGGATTGAGAAGGAGCTGCTCCAGCATCTCTCTGCCCTTCTCTCGCATAGCCGCCGAGCACATGATGCCGCGCCACATGCGCACCAGAGCGCCGCCTGCAACAACGTCATTGGTCATTCGTATCGCAATCCACCTCTGCATATATTTTGCTTGAAAGTGCTTACCTGTGATGGTGTTCATGTACGTCATCCAGCTGAAGACGGACAGCATGTGGTTCTCTTCCGGAGTCATGTCAGCTATGTTGGGTGCTTGGTCACCCTCCTTTCAAGTCCAATTAGAAAAACAAGCAAAAAAATCCCAGTTAAAAAAAATTGTTAATGTTTTACATCGCATGAAGAATGTAAGACAGTAACTCTACCCAACCCTAACCTGGAGTACGCGTCCTGGCAAAGGCGCGAGGAACACGGCAGATTTCTCCAAGGTGGACTGGAAATTGGCGGCGGCCACATACTCGGCCGAGTTCAGCCAGTTGAAGGCGAAGTTCACCTCAGGGGCGGAATAGTGGCTCTGTCTGCATGCCAGGGAAAAATACAGAAGTGAAGTCAGCGTGTGTGCAAGAGTTGCCTACTTGCAGATTTTTCAGGGAACCTCTGCTCCGTTATTTGCTGAAGAACTCAGCCATTCACTGTCTTATGCTCTTGGATGGCACAAGATGGCGTTAAAGCCTTGCTTGTTTGACTTCATTATATTTATTAGTTCTTGTGTCGTGAAAGTAAAAAAATAAAAATAAAACCGCGCAAGGAGTGCAAGCTATAAGAGCATTTATGATTTTGTAGGTCTAAGCAATGCTTTGTCGGCTCATGTCGAGCAGAAGAAGAAAAGTGTTTACTTGGCTCTGCAGGCTGCGGCAGCTTGCAGTGAAGCCATGTGGGCGTCCCAGTAGAGGCCGAGGATGGAATCTTTCTTCTCGTTCTCGGGCAGGGGGGCGTTTGTGGAGGCATTAAGGCCCTTCGGACATGCAGAGAGACCACCAAGTGAGACCCCACCACCCCACAATGCAGGCTTGCAATCACGCATGCGCTTCATACCTGGAAGAAGGCGTCCCACTTCATCATCACATTAGGGTAGCTGGTTGAGCAGTCGGTGTAGGTGGTGCAGTAGCCCTCTGAACCTTCAGGTGCCTGCATCTGGACCTTACCGAGATGGAAAAAGTAATCACGCTCCGTACTTAAAGTTCATTTAAAGTCAATTTATTGACTGAACAGTAAATTATACAGTTTGAAGCGTGCAAAGATTGAGGGGGGGGGGCTCATTATCAGAGAGCAAAGTGGAAGAGCAAGAAGCAGCGTGGAGTACGGTGGTACCTCTACTTACGAAATTAATTGGTCTGGAATAAATTTCTTCATTAGAATTTTTTTTTTAGTAGAGACGCGTTTTCCATGTAAATGCCCTAATCTGTTCCAAGCCCCCCAAAATTCTGACATAAATGTTTTCTAGAGCATACAAATGCATCACACTATGAAACAAATACATGTTACAATTAGATTATAGAGTTGTGCAAATTGTAAAAAAAAAAAAAGAATACAGTAAAGAATAACAATGATGGTCATTTAACTTTTAACTGCGTCCTCATCGTTTTTTGCCCTCTTTAGTCCATGTTCTCTCTCAGAAGTGTTTTTTTTTTCCTGGCATTTTGTCAAGAACAGATCCAAGGACGTTTGCTTCTGTCGGCTTATAACAATCCTTCGAAAATGTCCAAGGCAAACATCAGCAGTGTGAGCAATCGCCGGACTGGTGAACACTTTTTCTGGGTGATTCACATTGACGTTAACCTATCGGAACGCCTCATGGCCCGAGGGGCGAATGATGAGGGCGCTACATAGACACATATCTATCTGTCTATCTATCTATCTATCTATCTACAGTATACACAGATACATACGGTAGAGGTCCCTCTTAGCCAATGGGAAGCCAGGAAGAGGCTAAGTAATAGCCAATGGCAGAGCAGCTAGAAGTATGTTGCGTTCAGGAAACTTGGAGCTGCGAGTCGCAGACCATACTGTATTTTTATCTTTCGTATCTTGAAATATTTTTCGAAACAAAAGGCAATATTTTCCTGTTGAGGCATTTCGTAACTTGAACATTTCGTATGAAGAGACGTTCGTAAGGAGAGGTACCACTGTATTCAGATGTGACAGCCCACATGTGGACTGGGGTTCCACATTGGCGTGACGTAGTGTCCAAGTTTGTCAGAGTTCATCGCGTACCTGGACTCCTTGTCCGAAGATTCCCTGCTGAGCAGCAGACAAGAAGGGCAACGCAGTCACAAAATGGTTCACGCCTGGACAACCAAGAAGACCATTTATTATTTGGGTGCTTTTTATTTGGAATAGTGCACCACATTTCCGTACTTACAGCCCCACCAGCTCTGGGGAGAAATGCACATGGCATCTCCGGTCTCCAGCCCACAAGTTGTGGCTCCGGTTGGGTCGGCGAGACGGCCTGGCGGTGATAAATGTCATGTCGGCGGAATCCAGAAATTCAGCTTTCTTGTTGGAGGTTGTCTAGCTTACATACTCGGGGATTTAATCAATCAAGCAGTTTGACTGTTGGCGTTGTCTTGGATGAAGTTTCGCCTCTCATTGAATCAAGCCCTCATCAGCTCATGTGAAAAGAGCAACTGAACGGTCCACCCTCACGGCCGAGGACAAGGCGCAGGAGCCGCAGGCGTTTGTGCCCGGGCACAAATGCGTTGTGTGCGAAAATAGAGCCCTAAATATTTGCTGACATTGCCCCAAAATCAATGTTATCCGGAGTTTCTTTCAGTTTCTAGCAGTTTACATTCAGCTGCTCTTTGTTGGGCTGTCAATCATCTAGCGCTACCCGACTGGTTTCTCAGTTTGCTTATCTTGGCGTTTTCTGGCCTCAGACTTCAAGTGGATATGTTCGGCTAAGGGAAGTTTGTTTTGGAAGTGCCGCTTAACAATTCCACTTTTTATAAAGGCCAGGGAAAATGTTTTCACTCTGGTTTCTGGAATAATGATAATAATAATAAAAGAAAAAGAAAAAGTCCTAGTCCTTGCATTGATTTTTAAAACGTTCATGTCAACAAGCTAACCGCGTAAACAATCGGGCCAATCTCTTGTAGTAAACAAACAGTTTGATTAAGGTCATGTGATCACCAAAAGGTCTACCATAGTACACTAGCTCAAGGTCTCATATGATCCCGAGACCAATTGCTGTTTATGTGACCTTGACTCGGTCCGGCCCGCGGCCTGCCATTTGAAGGTACCCGATCTAGACTTTGTGTCGGCTAGCGAGGGAATGATTCAGGACAAGGTTTAGCGAATATTCCAATTAATCAGTTGAAGTGTTTCAACAATGAACTGCAGTTATGTGCCCTCTGAACCGAGTCTCCACGATGGTTCCACAAGTGGGTCCGCCTGATGCCTTGCTGATACCAGGTCACGTTTTTTTGGATTGCCAAAGTAGGATCCTCCTTGTCATCCCACCTGAAGTCAGCATCCATCCGAACTGCAGGGGGAGGCCCCAGATGGGACTCTCGGTAGCACCGGTGCCCATGCAGCCCATGAAGGGATCGGTGGCGGCGATCATCAGCCGGTAGAAGCTCATGCGGTGTGTGAAGTTCCACGGGTTGGGGGTCAGGATGTTATTCTGCACGGGCAGTTCGCTCACCCGCGCCGCCGCCTGGGCCCACATGATAGGCGCGCCGTTGTCCAGGATGACGGCCGAGTAGGCCACGGATGCCGCCAGGGCCAGGGGGAGGAGGCAGGAGGCCGTGAGACGTTCCATGGCTGGAGCAAGGGGGAAGGATGGAAGGAGTCGAGAGAGGAGGACGCTGAACTGAAGCTCATGACGCAACCTCTGGACTTTTGTACTTAGCTCGCTGGCGTTTTCCCAGCTGTTAGTCCACGTGATGTGCGGGTCAGTCGACCTGACAACGAGATAAGGGATGTTTGGACAAAGGCATCAAGATCATTGACTTCGACAGTATTGGACAGTCTGCACTGTATGATCCTGAACCAGTAAGCCCAACTCTATGGTATTGCTCTGGCACGGGCAAATTTGTTTGAAGAGATGAACTATTTTTTTTCTTTTTTACATTTACTTACGGCGCTAATTTTACCACTGTCATCAATAGAACAATAAATGCTTAATTGTCAATGAAGGTACTCTATCCTGTTGTGGATAGCAGCTCACCTCAAAACAACGCAGTGATTTGGCAGATAGTGAACAATTCTGAAATATAGCAATGTAATTTGAAAATCATTTAAAAGGTTAGATCAATGCTATATACCGTATTTCCCGCACTATAAGGCGGAACTGAAAGCATTCAATTTTCTCAAAATCCGACAGTGCGGTTTATAATTCCATGCGCCTTATATATGCCTCAATATTCTGATTTCTTGAACGTCGTATTTTAAATGTTCTGTAAATCGCTTTGTTCCGGCTGCAGTGGTTGTGAAAGCGCTATATAAATAAAGCTGTATTGTATTATATCCCCTTTAGAGTAGCGCCATCTAGTGTATGCATAACACAACTTTGGCCACTATTGTAACTTCTACTCAATGTGCCTTATAATGGGGTGTACTCTATATATGAACAGTTTTAAAAGAGGCCATTCACTGAAGGTGGGCCCTATTCTCCGAAGCGTCTTATTGTGTGCAAAATATTTTTTTTTTTTCAGTTTTATGTGACAATTTGGAAGATACCTTTTAATCAATATTTAAATAAACTCCACGTTGTTAATAATGACAACACACACTTGACTTATGACATTTTTTATTGTCTGCCAAAAGAATGCACGATTTCCATCCTGGTGATGGATTTTGTGTTGTTCACTGCAAAGTAAAAAAAGAACAAAAATGAGACGATGATATTGAGTTTGGGTGTTTAGTTGGATGATGATGTATCCGTCCCCCCCTCAGCAGCTGGTGGCCATGCCGGTGATGATGGACAGGAAGGTGCTGGTGGCAAAGCTGGGATTGAGCAGGAGCTGCTCCAGCATTTCTCTGCCCTTCTCTCGGGTGGTCACCGAGCACATGGCGCTGCGCCACATGCGCACCAGAGTGCCACCTGCAACAGCACAGTTGCGGATTAGCCAAAAGGCTAAAAGTACTCAGACACTGTACTTTAGTAGAAGTACATAGCCCTGTTTGAAAAATATACTTCAGGTACACTTTTATCTCAAACCATCTTTGCCCATTGCGTCACCGTTTGTATGCTTAATGCAGTACAATACTGCCACATGGATGATATTGATTAGCCCTCTCTCTAGTGTTTCCCATTATGTGTTAGCACTGGGCTAGTGAACTTTAAGGCAAAGTTATGCATTAAAAAAAAATAACTAACATGTATTTCTCTTTGTTTTATGTTTAGTTTGACAGAAAAAACCCCAACTGGGTGAGGCATTAGAGAGTTGGAAAGGCCCTTTTCAAAATATGTATTTATTTACTCTCAGCCACACTGAGGGGCAGTAACCACCACTGAAAATATTTGCGACTCATTTGATAACTCTGTACCCAGAATTGTGTTCATGCTCTTCATCCAGGAGAAGATGGACAGTGTGTGGTTCTCTTCCTGAGTCATGTCAGCAATATTGGGCGCTTGGTCACCCTCCTTTTCGAAAAAACAAACAAAAAAAAAAGGTTAATGTTTTACATCGCATGACAAATGGTAGAAAAGAGAGTAACCCAACCAAAGCCCCACCCTAACCTGCAACACGCGTCCTGGCAAAGGGGTGAGGAACATGATGGACTTCTCTAAGGAGGACTGGAAATTGGCGGCAGACACGTATTCGGCCGAGTTCATCCAGCTGGAGGCAAAGTTCACCTCTGAGGCGAAGTAGTGACTCTGCCTGCATGCCAGGAAAAGAAATACAAAATTGAAGTCGGCATTTCTTCACAGTGTGTGCTCCAGTATTTGCTGATGCGCAAATGGTGCCAAATGCTTTATTTAAATGGGAAACGTGCTTTGGGGCTATCTTGTGGCATTTGTAGGCAATTATAAGACTTTTGACAGGGCGTCAAAACACTTGCATTTTTTCACAATTCATGCATCCCACAAATACAAAAATCGAGCCAGTTGTTGTAGGCTCTCATTGGACATTGTGATTTACTTGGCGCTGCAGGCTGCGGCGGCATGAAGCGAAGCCATGTGGGCGTCCCAGTAGAGGCCGAGGATGGAGTCTTTCTTCTCGTTCTCGGGCAGGATGGACTCCGTGGAGGCCTTGAGGCCCTTTGGATATGCAGAGAGACCACCAAGTGAGATATACAGAGAACTATAGACGTGGGCTACCAACGGAGCCTTGGGGAACACCTCAAGTGTGAGCTGGAAATCACGCATGCGCTACATACCAGGAAGAAGGCGTCCCATTTAGCCATCACATCGGCGTAGCTAGTTGAGCAGTCAGCGTAGGTGGTGCAGTAGCCCTCCGTACCTTCAGGTACCTGCATCTGGACCTGACCGAGATAGAAAAACATGAGAGAGGGTTGTTTGTAAATAGATTGTATTTGTTTGAAGATAATTGCTGAAAACGTGGTTAGACTGAGAGCTCAGCTGTGGCTCTAGAATGTTTAACTTTTTTTCATCGTTTCAGACCCCAAAAAAGCACTTGGGGTTCCTTCACAAGTCCACCTACTCCATGGTATAGAAACTTGAGTGCCTTCGTATTATACGCATCAGCAGATATATCCGGCACAAGTATGACATGTAGTTAGCTAGCTAGCTATGCCTATGCTCTTAAAAAAAAAACAACCTTCCATTTCGTTAGTATGCTGGTATGGACGCTTTAGATTGCCTCATTGTTGCTGAGATGAAGGCTGAAAAGCAATATAAGAATTTGATAGTATTGTTTTCCAATGTAGATAGAAAACAAAAGAAAAATGCAAAATCTACTGAATGTACAGTAACATAAGTATTTTTGGGATGGAGTAATAATCACAGTTAGCATCATTGCTAATACACGGGAGTCTACTTTCTGTGGAGCCCATCGTGTACCTGGACTCCTTGTCCGAAGAATCCCTGCTGGGCGGCGGAAAGGAAGGGCAGAACGGACAAAAAGTGGTTCACACCTTGAGGACCAAGAACACAATTTATTATATATATACAGTATATTTTTTGTTTGTTTGTTTGTTTTTGTAATAGTGCAGCCCAGTCCATACTTACAGCCCCACCAGCTCTGGGGAGAAATGCACATGGTATCTCCGGTCTGATGCCCACAGGTTGTGGCGCCGGTTGGGTCGGCAAGACGGCCTGGGAGGAGACGCAGCATGTCATGTAAGTGGAATCCAGATATTTAGCTTTACTTTTCCAAATTGTCTCTGTCATCACGGCTCGATGTCCTGCCTGTTTTCCATCACACCTGAAACCATCCTGACCATTTGAGGACCGAGTTTGGACACCTCTGGTCTAGACCTTGGGTTGTCTAGCTGTAGGAAATGATTCAAGACAAGGCTTAGCCAGTATTGTATCAATCAATGGAAGGTTTTAACATTTAACTACACTGGTTTCTACTCTCTGAACCGAATCTCCAAGATGGCTCCAGAGGTGGGAGAACTTGATGCATAATCGTAAATCAGTTGTCAGCCAACATGTAGGACAAGTTTTAGTCGCCGCAATAAACGGTATCAAAATGACTGGACATGGACTTGACTGGGAACAACCTGAACAGGATCATGGTGTTCTAAATAAATGATAAGTCACCAGGATCTGGCAGATACAACATAGTTTTTTTTGGGGACTACAAAAGGAGGATCATTTTTGTCATCCCACCTGAAGTCAGCATCCACCCGAACTGCAGTGGCAAGCCCCACAGGGGACTCTCGGTAGCACCGGTGCCCATGGAGCCCATGAATGGATCGGTGGCGGCGATCATCAGCCGGTAGAAGCTCATGCGGTGCAGGAAGCTCCACGGGTTGGGGGTCAGGATGTCGTTCTGCACAGGGAGGTCGCTCACCTGGGCCGCCGTCTGGGCCCACATGATGGGCGCGCCGTTGTCCAGGATGACTGCCGAGTAGGCGACGGATGCCGCCAGGAGGAGGCAGGAGGCCGTGAGAAGTCGCATGGCTGAAGCAGGTGGAAGGAAGGAAGGACTTGAGAGCTGAAGACGCTGGACTGATGGCAGTGATGCAAGCTTTTGTACTCTGCTCGCTGTCGTTATCGCAGATATCGATCTATGTGACTTGGGTCAGTGGACCTGACGGTGAGATAAGGGTTATTTGGACAAAACAATCGAGTATAAGGCTGAACCGGTCAGATAAACTCTTTCTTATTCCTGTGGCTTCATCACGTTTGTTCTTTTTTATCCACTGCCAACAAGCTTATGCTAGCATTAGCAAGGCTAGAATTAGAAATCCAATAGCCTAATGGCGATTAGACAGACATAATGTAGGCCGTTTTGGATTTCCATTTGAATTGCTATTAAAAAAAAAAATCGAATTAAACCACAATTACGATCAGGGTCGCTGTTTTACATCAGTTGGGAAGTTCGGATATTATAGTTTAATCAATTTAGCAAGCCTTTAATGTGAACTAAGTATCATAACAAATATACAGCGGTGCTCTCTGATACGAGTGACGAGTATTTAAAACAACCACATGACTTTTACATGGGCTTTTACATCGCTAACTTAATGATAATGCTAAATAGCATTGGTGTATTTTCTCGCTGGATAATCTGTTGCGATTTCAAAAACTCGCCAAACTTCATCTGTAAAGTCCAACGTCCTATAGCTTGTATGATGGCCTCTGCGTTCCAGGTGTTTAAGATAGCACTGTGTTTACTAAAACAAAGTATTGTGCAAGGCTGCATGTCTATTAACATGTGATGACATGTGCGTCCAAAAAGAACACTTATAGACACCTTTTGGGTTGAACTTATAGGTCAGTCAAAGTCTGACAGTCAAACAAAGCGTGATTACATGAACTTGTTTGGAGAATGACAGTTGTCGTTTCAGCACCGAAACTCCTTCAGCATGTGTTCAAACTTTTTGTTTGAATTCATCTCCATTTAAACTACCTACATTTTTTAGCTTTGTTAAAACATTTTTTTTCCTGAATATTCAAATGATAAATGCTACAGGACTACTTAATGGATACATTTCAACGACGAGCCAAATACTCTTTTATAACTAAAACTATTTTCACTTTAACGTGTCAAATGCTTGAATGTCAATTCGTGCTTATTATGTAACCATCATTTTCGAATACGTTAGTTCATTTGTTTTTTTTTCCATGAATGGCTTTTGGATTTTTTTTCCTCATCCAGTGCTCAGAAACGGATTGTTTTAGTATTTTGTGCATGGATTATTTAAAATTTGATGGGTGGAACGTCATGACACCCCTGTAAGCTTTTGTTAAATTGTTAATTATTATAATTTTATGTTTGAACATTACAGTATTGTCTTTGACGTTAAAGTTAACTACATTATATTCTCTTTAACAATTTCTTCAACATGTTTATGTTGAGAGCATCTGATTGGCTGAAGGAAGCAAGAAGTGAATTAGTACCCGGAAAGAGTTGTGCTCTCGAATGTGCTGTGGTGCAGGAGTCTTTCTTTTCCCTTTCAATTCAACTGCATTCAAAGGATTCCATCTCTCCTTTTGCCGTTTGTAAAGTAGAGCTAGTATCCACTAAAAACACCGAACTCCTCGATTTACACCCCTGTCCCCCCTCACCAATTTATTTTGCCCTTTATTTCCCGATTGATTGTAAAGCGTGCCAAGGCATTTACATCGCAGTTTTTACAATTTAAATTCATTTTTTTAAATGCTAGCGCCTATTGCTTATTACCATTATAAACGGGAAATGGCGTTTTGATGTTCAAACTTGTTGTCTTTCTATTAAATTCAGTGGGTTAAAAAGCATTTTTTTCATCGTCTGATTCGAAACAGTGCGGTCACGTGACGACACCAGGAAGTATCCAGCTACCTAAACTTATTACAACAGCATAATATTTACCATTTTTTGTCGATGCATTCATCATTTATTTCGTGCGTTTAAAATACATAAAATGAAACGTTTATTTTAAGCCTTTTTTTGGAATGACTCGTGATTTAACACGGGGCTATTACGTCACGTGTCAAGGCGGGTGGACACCAGGAAGTAACTTGCGCGACTTTCCGCTCCACTGCTGCTGAGGTAAAATAAATCAAACCTCTGACGACTCTTTCGCACGTTATCCTAACTAAACACGCCATTCAATGCAACACCGAATTAGAGATTCGGCTCAAAATCGTTGGGGAGGGTGGTAGACGCTTTATGTATGCCTTAAAATAAGTGACGTGAGCGTTAATCATTTTCGCTTTTGGCATACACTGGCGTAGAAGCACGTCGACACAACTAAGTCATCTATGGAACGCCCTTTTGTTGTTAAACCCCTCTGCGGCTTTTGCGAAGGCACTGAGTCCACAATCTCGTTCAGGGAACTGAAACTGAAGGCCAAGTTTGAATGAACAAGTTCAAGAAATACTAAAACGTGTCTTTTTCGACTGTCTCTCCTTCCAGTTTTCCATCATGGCCTACCAAGCTGGCTTTCCAGAGGAGCCCAATGCTTTGGTTCAGAACATTAGCTCCAACATCCAGCGGCTCACCCTGCTGAGTAAGACATACACACACTACACTATGCTACTTTGTCCTAGTCAAGCACATATTGAGTTGTGTTAAACCCACATCAAATTGGATTCCTGATAATTTTGTGAACTCTACAAATGTGCAGCCTCCGAGCTACAGAGGGTGCTGACGCTGCTTGGAACAGATCAGTACAGCGACCAGCTGCAACAGATGCTGTGAGTTTATTCAAAGCTCATCTTTGGCGTGGTCAAGCATTTGGGATGAAAACCATAACTGTGTCTTTGGTCGCCAGGCAGCAGAATCAGCAACAAGGTAACCAGCTTGCCAAGGAGACCGACCGGCTCATCAAGGTGTTCAGCGCACTTCCTGTGGGAGCAGACCAGGTACTGGCTGTCTTATTTTCGGAGAATAAATACTTTGGCTGACAAAGTTTTATCTTTCAGCGGCAAAGAAAGATCCAAAAAGAGCGATTGCTCAACGACTTCTCGGCGGCGTTGAATACCTTCCAGAGGACGCAGCGGGAGGTGGCCGACAAAGAACGAGAGTTTGTGGCCCGCGTCAGAGCCAGCTCCAGAGTGTCGGTGAGTAGCTTTGTAACAACACCAATGTGGTTGGAATTTAGAAAATGTTCCCCCCCCCAAAAAAAAGAAAAGAAAAAAGAAAATACACAAATGTGCCTGTTTTCTGGTGAGGAAAATCGCTGGCTATAGCAGTTTTCCAACTGTGGCATCCGTCACTGGTACTGTCCTGTGGTGGGGTTACCAAAAAAGAAAAAATAAAGAAATTAAAAAAACAAAATTAGGAAAAGCAAAATACTTTCAGAAGTACTCATGTTTTTTTAAATTGTGATATTCACCTTTTCCCATAGGGAGGCCAGCCTGAGGCGCATTATGGAAGTGTCACCCCTTTCCCAAGGTAGTACTTTTGTTTGTTACCTCCACCTAAGTTTTATGTTTTCTAACTTTTAGTCAACCTGACTACTTAGTTGCATTTGTAGTAAGGAGGGAAAAAAAAGACTGTTTTCAAAACTTAATAAGAAACAGGTCAGTTCTACTTTGACATGTTATTGTTTGACATTTGACAATAAAGTTGTATTCAATTTAATCTGGCCAACATGTTTTTTTTTTTGGTTGTATTTTATTCTTGTATTTTTTTTAATTCACTGGGTAATACTTGAATGTTAATCAAAATGGAGGCGTACTATATCGGGATGTTTGAGTCTATGAAGTGCACTGTATCCAGAGGTGGTCTGGACTTGAGCAGAATTTGTCGCCACAGTGACATGCAGGTGCAGGATCAGGATGAGGCCGTCAGCGAGGATGATCTCCGGTTGATTCAGGAGAGAGAGACGGCCATCAGGCAGCTGGAGGTATGCAGGCCATCAAAAAAAAAAAGAATAGAAAAAGAAACCGTTTAAATGGTATCATTCTCAACAATACACATTAAACTTGGTCAATTTCTTCTTTTTCAGTCGGACATCACAGACGTCAACGACATCTTCAAGGACCTTGGGATGATGGTGCACGATCAAGGCGACATGATAGGTAAGCTTTCTCGCTTAAGCATGCTGGTCACAATTGAAAATGTGCAATGGTTAAATACATTAACAAAAAACGAAATTTATTGTTTTATATTGTACACTGAAATATTAATTGTTCTTGGGAGCACGAGGAGGGGAACTGGTTGTTTGACCTACATCCATCCATCTATCCATCCATTTTCTGATCCGCTTCATCCTCACAAGGGACATGCTGTAGTCTATCCCAGCCGAGCTCGGGCAGTCGGCGGGGTACACCTTGAACTGGTTGTCAGCTAATCACAGGGCACACATAGACAAACAACCATTCGCGCTCACAATCACACCTAGGGACAATTTAGAGTGTTCCATTAACCTGCTAAGCATGTGTTTGGAATGTGGGAGGAAACCATAATACTCGGAGAAAACCCACAGAGGCATGGGGAGAACAAACAAACTCCACACAAGAAGGCCAGAGTCAAACCCTGCACCTCTGCACTGTGAGGCGGACGTGCTAACCAGTGGACCCACCGTTTAGCTTCACCCTTGAAAACTGCTGATCAATTTTTCTTATGGATTTTTAGTAACTGTCTTTCCTTAATCTTTGGTGTGATTAATTTTGTATATAAAATGATTACATTATCAACATCTGACTGACTTTCAAATACATGCCAAAGGGTATTGCTGTAACCCCTGCCAGGCTATTTTAGCCAATCAGAAACCGAAAGAAAATCCATCCAGCTATTTTTTTTCCATTGGGGTTTGTTTGTGTCAACTAATTTTAGGTGAAAGGCCAGTTACACTCTGGGCCGCTCAGCAGCCAATTGCAGGGCACAAATAAACAACCACACACTCCCATTCACTCCTGTACGGCAAGTCAGTCTTTTAATGCGCTTCACAGGCATGTTTTTTATGCGGGAGGGAGTTGGAGCACCTAGAGAACATCTACGTTCTGCATCCCCTCCAGATGAATACATGAAATAGATCCTATTTAAAATTGTCGGCTCCTCCTTTTCGTCATTGCTACGCAGATACTATAGAGGCCAATGTGGAGAGTGCAGATGTGAACGTCCAGAGTGCCACGCAGCAGCTGGCGCGTGCTGCCGACTATCAGGTAAAAGAGATAAGCAATGGGCCATAAGGAGAGAGGTGTTCCAAGAAAAAGAAAAAAGAAAAAAAAGGCATTGCCCAATTTTGACTTGTGGGGAAATCGAAACACAGCCAATGACCCTGTGACCTCCCCATCGAGAAAAAGCGATACATGAGAGAAAGTTCACTTACGACCTTATTGTGATATCGTTATTCGTCTTTCAAGCGGCGCTCTCGGAAGAAGATCTGCATCCTGATTTTAGTATTGGCCATCGTCGCCATCGTTGTGGGACTCATCATCTGGGGCGTCGCTAAGCAGTGAGGGCCTCCTCCTTTGCACCCCTCGGGGGCCCTCGCGTCGTCTCCTGCTGCCAAGAAATGTTAAAAGCTCGACGGCCACTTCATTGGGTACGCACACACTAACTAGTGAGAGTCAATACGATAAGACCTGTAGCAAACGTTTCTGTACCAAGTGCTGACCTGGAATGGCACCCCGGGTGCAGCGCAGACCTCCGCCAAGGCGAAACGAACATCAACATGGCAATGGTGTTTCCACTGAAATCCTGTAGGTGGCGGTAATGAACAATGCCAAACACAGCAAGCTTCTTCTGATATGATTATTTATGATTCTTAGCATTATTAGTTTACAGCTCCCGAAAACCCCAAATTCACCATCTGAAGGAATGAGATTACCATAAATGATTACCATAAACACATTTTTAAAAAATGTTGAAATTAGGTAGACTTGGCCTACTGCCAATTGTTTTTTTTCTTTTCAATTAGTATAATGTTTTCAATATGCAAGTTTTACTTTTTGAATTGAGCTACTGACATCATTGACCTTTTATAGCATATTCTAATCACCTATGGTTAATGGCATGATTGGGGGTTCTGTAACCCCCACAAAAATAATTGTAATGACAACCAAAATATGAGTAACTGCTCTGTAGGATGCAATTTAGAACCGCAATAATGCACCTATTTTTAAACAATTACCTCACTGACGATGTCAAATCAAAACAGAGCATTGTTACACGTGTTAAAACAAATTCTTTGATGAAGCACTGTGATTCGATCTCACTTGAGATTTTACAGGTGTGCCTAATGTTGTGGCCAACTGTTTTACACGTTGCACAATCCTCACAGTTGGTGCAATTATACCACGATTTGGCCAAACTTGGCTGATTCCAAAGCACTGTTCTAATATAAGCCTGTTAAAAAAAACAAAAAAACATAGTTTGTGCTTTTAAGTTAAAAAGCCTTATTTTCAAAATGTTTTTGCATATTGTATATTGTTGAGTTAGACACTTTACCTGAAATGAAGTTGATTTTTCTTGATATGAAGGAAGCTAAAAGCAGATAGTTAATATATATAAATTTGACTTGACTTTGACAATGCACTCGTCAAAGTATGATGAGAAAACAAAACAAACAGAATAGATCAAAATGTGTTTTTTGTTTGGGCTTTTTATTTTGCTGCCTTTTGTAACTGAGCATTGTGCTGCCTCCCATACGCTCACTTTAATAAATGTACCTTATCATAGAGATGAGAGTGATTTTTCGAGTGGTGTGCAAATGAAAGTTTCATGAAAGCGCTGCTACGGGGGCAGGAAGATGTTTGAGAGAACACCAAATAGAGAACATGCTCAGGTAATTATTTTTTTTTTTTGTGATTGTTGTGAATAGTGCATGTACAAGTGTATTATGTATTACATTTGCTTCACATACAAAGCATTGCTGAACTGTTTTGCACAATGTCAATTTGTCAACGGTGTCTTGATTTCAGAGACAATCGAAAAACACAACCGTTGGCTGATAGCAGCTGAGTGGATGGCCTAGGGTCGTTTACTTTCCTATAGAACACTTCTCATCAAATATTCGAACAATACAAAAAGATTGAAAACCATACAGAGAACTATAGATGAGGGCTACTAACGAAGCCTTGTGGAACACCGTTGTGGCTCGGCATGAGTTTACCAGGCAATGGTCGGTAATTTGGATGATGAAGTAACTAGAGTATGTTAAATGCACATAAATAAGTCATGCCATGTTACTTAAACTGCAGTGATTTTGATTATGACGGAATATATGTAGGCTAGGTATTTTGGGTCAAATTGAAACAACCACTTAGTGTTCAAAACCAAGACCGTGGGTCAAACCGTGGCGCTGGAAATGGGCTGCCCTCTTGGGGGATGAGATCCTGGCTCCCGTGAATGCGGCGTGAGTCATTGTGGACTTGGCCAGCGGCGAGGTGGAAATGACAGATTGCTGACACGCACGAGGAAAATGTTACCTTGGCAGGGGGGAGAGCTACGGAAGAGGCCTTGGACGCGTAGGTGTGAATACATCATCTGGACCGCTAGGATGTCCGACAGGTGATTCTATTGGAATGTAGCAAGTTGCTGCATAGAGCCCAGCGTGTTTTTCTGACTACGCGAGGCTTAACGAATTAAATTAATTAAAGGTGCTGTAAACGAGCCGCGACTTGCAAAAGACTTTTCGCCTTGAGTCATAAAGGCGTTTTCTTCTACATTGGAGAAACCAAGCAGGTGAATGGCGCAACATCAGTGAGCAGCTTCTTCAGTTTGTTGGCTATGAAAGAAGGGACATTCCATTTGCAGACATCTATATTCAAATTCTAGATAGGGAGGCGGAGCCTATCAATCGGCCAGCTGATTTTATCGGCTGATATTAGCTCTTTTAAAGTTGCCTAAAATTGACCAGTTTTTTTTTACCCCTATTTTCTTTCCTTTTTTTTTTTTTTTTAAACTGCATAAGACGCTAATGACATTCAAACATCCCTTATGATCCAAAAATGCAAAAAAAAAGTGCTTTTGTCAATGTTTCTGTTGTAAAGTTAAATCATATCTTCAAAGTGAGAACATGCCAATGAAGAATATATTCTATTCATTACATATCTTCTAATATAATTATACATATATTCTAATTATTCATCGGTTATCTGTATTTTGTTGAATAAATCGCCATCCACCTAAAAAAAATCATCCTGGCAATATTTTTTTTAAGTGATTATTATTATTTCTTTTTTTTGTAAGATGAGTTGTATTTTTAATGAATTTGTATCTTTTTTTTTTCTTCATTTCCCCCCCTGGACAGCCATGCAATGTCATAATTACAGCAAGACCCATAAAATGCCACTGTGACCATGGTGCTCCGCTTTTACATCATGAGGCGGCTTCAAAAGGGTGAGTAGTTTGACTTTATTTTAGTTTTCATATTGCAGTGGTTCACTTAATTTCATGCTCATTTAGCAGTTCAGGATGTTAGTTGCTCAAAACAACATAGTTCCACTTGGACAGGACATGTCTGTTCCGGATTTTTTTGATAGACACACTAACATTCGGATGACCTCCCGCTTTCCGAAACCTCCCTTTCAAAGTGAGTGCACCCCTAAAAAATGTTTTTTTAAATCAAGGCCAAAGTTGTCGCTGTATATCAATGAGTGCTCGTTACAGAATGAAAGTGGTGGAGCATATGAAGGGCTGTTTGTTGGTACTTGATGAATCATTCACATGATGATGTCTGTGACTCTACCCGTTGACTTTGTTGCCACGCTGAGGACGAGCTTCCTTTTGCTCCGCGTAAGCGCGAAAAGGGGAAGGATTGCCATTTATTTCCATGATTAATGCAAGTTAAACTTTGCACGGCTGAGGTCATTTCAGTAGTTGAGGTGACCACTTTTTGACAGTTTTGTCTCGTAAATACACTTCTTCTGTGTTCTTGTTTTCCTTCAATATGAATGAAGTTTTATGTACCCTAGGCCAAATTGTTATGGTTACACGTGAGTAACTGGGTTCAGAGGATGTGCAAAAACCTGGAAGTGAGTATTCTTTCCAGCAGGGGGCAGTGGTTTACATGCTACTCTGAAAGGCTTTGCTGCAATGCTTTACCTACGTCAAGTGAAGGCCTTCCCTTTAATTTTTAGGCCATTGTTAAACTCATTTATGATGACGTACTACTTTATTCCAACTCTGAGCAAAGAATTATCAATATTATGCATTTTTACTTGAAAAATACAGCTTTATACTACTTGATATGAATTTTTGCTCGAAAACTTTAACTTTATTCCCATTTTATTGTACTTCCTAAAAACAAAAATAAAAAACAAATATTCGTCCAGACTTTAATCCTTTGACATCACACACTGGATCACTTACAACTTTATTCTCATTGTGTGCCTGATGTGTGACTTTGCCACCAGGGGGCAGTAAGATGTATACGGACAGAATGCGAGTAGGGTTGATGACGAAACATGGAACACCTTCGCAGGAAAGCTGGAATAATATTAGTTGGGGGGGGGGGGGGGGGGGTTCTCACAGGATGTTTCTGTGTATTTTTATGTCGTCTCTTTGTGTGTGTTGCCACCATTTGCGACCAATTAAGTTATTTATAGCTTTATAAATACCACAATATCGATGCTAGTTGCTTGACCTCTTCTGAGGCATTCCCCCATTATGCGTTAGCATTAGGCTAAGACTTAAATCTCACAAGATTACCACTTTTCCTTCCTCAAATAAGCTTACAAGGGTATTCTGATAGGTACATTTTCTCTCTTCTTTCACAGCATTGCAACTTGCCAAACAGTTGTAATGATGTTTTTTAATGAAACCCTGTAGAAACTGTTCATTTTAGCATGCGTTTCTTCCATTAGCGCACAGGTGTCAAACTCCAGTCCTCGAGGGCCGTTATCCTGCATTTTTTCTATCCGTCCCTGCTGCAACACACCTGCTTGAAATGATCAGGATCTTTATCAGGCTCCTGCAGAGCTCGCTGATGAGCAATACATGCGGGTAAGTGGCCCTTGAGGACCGGAGTTTGACACTGATGCATTGTTGTATTACTTTGAATGTTGTTGTACCTGCATCCTCGGAATTCCTCGTGGCAGTCCAGGAATGCCAACTTTGACTTAAAAAATATTTTCACTGTCATGTACTCATCCCCCCTCCCCACCCCCAGAAGAAATATTTGCTCATAAATAATGATGAGCTACAGCTGGCAGTGGCGGCGTGTACACAAAGTTGGTCATTGATGGCTCGCACTGGATGGCAGAAGCTTTGTGGCTTCTTCCTTTGCGCTTCAGAGGCTTCTGCTCGTCCTATTTGGGCAAATATTGATGTTTTCCTCAATAGGAAGTAGCCCGCTAGGTAGCGATGTGTGTGACGGAATGTTCAGGCCACTTCAAAGTGACACTTTTGAGCCAAAATACACCTGTGTGTACTTGCTTATGACACAGAACATCAGTCCGTTTCGAGAGGATCAAAGGATGGACACATGAATATGTGTAAATGTTTTTTTCCTTCATTTTATTTATTCATTAATCTTTTTTTCAAAGAATATATGCAGCAAGTTCCGGGAAACTGGCAGTAAACCTGCAGTGCCACTGTACACATCATTAAAGTTCAACTGTACTGGTTGTAGTTGTTAGCTTATTTGATTGAGTCAAACCTGATCCCAAATTCTCCATTTGGGTAAATGTTAGGGCTATCCTGTAGCTTTGGACCCCAACTGCTAACTTTTGACTCTTTCACTGCCATTGACGGCTTAAGGCGTCAAAGATTCATATTTACTGGGCTGTCATTGAATGAGTTGCAGTAGTTTGCTCACTTAATTAAAACACTTATAGGCCCAAATCAATGTTCACCTTGTAGTTTATACCACCACCTGTAACCCTGCACTCTGTAATTCAAACAAACGCTGACACCTAAACCTTAATGCAACAATCTAGAACATAGACCCTGACCTTCCAAAACATCCCCTCCAGGCTGGAAAACAGAGCGCCTTTGTTCTGGATCGATAATCTACCTTCGCCCCCGTAATCTCCTCCAGTCCCCTCACTTCCTTCTCACCTTTGCGCCCCTACCTTTTTTTCCTTGATTTTGCGTTAACAACTATGAGACCACACATGTTCTTTGGTAATGCTAGGCCAGCGGTTTTTACGGGCCGCCAAAAGGTGAAAGTCATCTTCAAACAAACCGTTTGGAAGTTTAAATGCCGTCTTGGTCAAAACGGCCCTCGTATGTTTGCAGAGAATGTCGTAACCATGGAGGAGAATTGCGGGGAGACCAACGTGACCTCACGTGATGCCACGCACGTCGTAACCTTTGCGACCAACCCTCGCCGTTGGTGGGAAAGAACGATGGCGATGGCTCCAAGGTGGCCGCGTTGTTCCTGCGCATGGGAAAAACAAAACAAAGAAAAAGGATGCGGTCGGACCACACATACAGGTACGAGCGCACACACGAACACACCAAATTTCAGCACATGTTATTGTGTTGAGCTTCTCTCGGCCTGTCACCATAATTATTACGTCGAGTTATATTTTGATAAAGTAAATGGACATGACCGTTTTCCCCCACCCCCCAGAATTGCTAAATTGTCATTTACATGCGTGTTTGTTTACATACATCATCAACATTCAGTCGCTTCGCTTCGTTCCTGCTCCTGTCAATCAACTTGCTGGCTGCTGTGTTGCGAGAGGCAGGCCTCACACACAGACACCGTTGAAGCCAAGAGAATGAATGAGCCCTCTTTAAGTTTTCCTGACAACTGTCGGTGTACAATCAGCGAACGTTTAAGCGGCACAAATGGAATAGGTTCCAAATTCTTAAGGCCGCGGCAGAGTCAGAATCAGATTTATTTGCCATTTATGCAAGGAAGACACAAGCTATTTACTTCCCAGTGACGCCCCCGTTCTGAGGAACATAGACAAGACGGCAATAACCAACATGGGGGAGACAGAACGGGAAGCCTGGCGGGTCGCTGTTAAGCGCTCCGATATCTTAGATGTGAAAGGAAAACAGTTGGGAAGAGGGGGGGGCGGACGAAAGACTCCAACCATTCTCCTCAATGTGTGGATGGTTTGAGCGAGAGAAAAAAAAACTCACCACATGTAGCGTACATTTAAAAACACAACACAGCAGCAGTTCTCAAGACTTATCATGAATACGGCGAAGACTTTGACATTACGCCTGCAGCTGTCTGAATAGTTTGGATTCAAGCTCAATGAACGCAAAGTGGCTTGCTAACATCTACGCCGCCTTGATCCGAAGAAAAGTTATAACACAGCAAAATACAACCATCTTGTTTTTTGTCCTCGCAATGACGTGTAGCACTTTCCTATCATCGCTAAGGGCTCATTTACAGCTGCCGGCCTCTTGAGTCAAAGGGTAGAATATTTGCATTCATTGAAGGCCGTTTGACGTCCGAAGTGGACAAAGTTAACAGGACGTACTGGCGAAAGAGCGCCCTGGAATGCACGGGCCGGCCCGTCTGGGTCAGAGGCTAAGAGGGGAGGGCCAGAGGTTGGCGAAGATCCGCTGGGCAAACAGGACGCTGGAAGGCAGGGTGAGGAAGCAGCGTTTACTCGCAGCGGTGTGAGATGTTCGTCACACCAGCTGGAAGCTCAGACGACATTTTCCCCCCCTCCCTTTCTCAGGCTAGAGTGTGCTGTCAGGATGCGGAAGGGCCGCAGGTACATTAGGAAACGGAAAAATAAGCAGTGGAAATTTTCAAAATAACATCAAAGTGTAGTCCAACAGTAAAAGTACTTCTTTCTCAGAAATTGAGTACGTAGCTGCTTTCCAGCTCTTAACCGCTTTGTGAAGTGATGTCAGAGTGGAAATGAACTGACGTTGGCCATGCTAGTTCGTTGGACATCTGCCTGGGAGTGAGTCGAAAGTATTTCGTTAACCGGTTTTAGATATGCTAGTTCACATAGCTGGTAGAAAACGTTCACTTCAAGGTAGCGTTATTGGAATGTATTCATGTTGACTTGAGTTTCTTAAGTGGTTGGTTGAAGTTCTTGAAAATATGCCACATTGGAAGGTACTGTATTGCCTCAGCCACTCTTTGCATATCTTCCCTCTACCAAGCCATGTTCCCCGAAATACTATCAAAGGTGGCGGCTTTTTCAAGGGTAAAAGTTATTGGCCTTAGTGACTCCTCGCACCATCAATGAGTGGGTTGTGTTACTTTGCCCGCCCCGATTCCACACAAAAAAAGAAAAGAAAACAAAAAAAACGATACATTGAATCCAGTTACTTGCCTCCGCCCACTTAAAGAGAAAATTCTACTTTTTGGTCTGTCACCAATGCGAGCCCTTCAGTTTATATAAAAAAAGTTCAAAACTTCACTCCATATTAAATAACAAAAAATATTAATCTATATTTTTACTTAAATATATATTTAGAGAAAAAAAATAATGCACTTACGGTAATCATTTAAGAAATAAGTACAGGAGTATTTATTTTTTCCCCCCAAACTAATAATTACCAAAAGACGTCGGGTTTATCTATTTGCTTAAACATTACCTCTGGTTAGACTTGATGAATGCACAGTATTTGTGCAAACATGACTTTTGGTAAGGATTAGTGAGTGTTAGTATTTTGTGTTTTCCAGTAAAATTAAAAAAAATTAAAAAGTCTCCTCAGTTTAAGCAGGAACTGGTCCCAGGCCATTTGCGGGGGTTTTTTTTCCTCCAGTTTTTGTACTGTGACCTGTTCAGATTGACCCTCAGTTATAAATCATCCCACCACATCAAACAAAGCTCTTAATATGGACTCCTCTTTTTACGGTGGCCTTAATATATCCCGATCCTATTTACCAGACAACACAAACTTTCACACATTCCTAGCTGGCTTTCACAAAAAAAACCCCCAAAACCCCCCATAAAAAACCCTCTTTTAGGTTAATACGTTGGCTTGAACGTTGTCTTATCTTCATTTTGATGTTTTGCTCCTTCAGCACTGCGCGAGACGAGCTTTTTAAAGTTTGTTTTTTCGCTCACATTGGCCTTGGCAGAGGTATGCAGTGCCTCGCGCGAATGTGAATGGACTGGTTTAAATGTTATTCTATGTCTGATTCTACCTTCCGTTTGACTCAGTCAAGAAACCAAACAAATAGCCTTCTTTCCCGCCGGACAAAAAAAAAAAAGCCACAAACACCCGCCAACATCTGGTTTTTGTCTGCACTGGGTAAAATGGTACACCCTGCATTACAGACGATAAAGTAGTAAAGTTAATTTATTGGCTGGTGTACTGCATGTTGGAAACGGTACCTGACAAAGCAAACCATATCTTGTGGTCCCACAAAAACATGCTGAAAAGTGCAAAGGTACCGTTTGGACATCGTTTGGACACTGTGTGTTGCGGGCCTTACTGTGGAAACGCTGAAGAACGCTTTTAAAAGATTTCTAATTGTCTGCTAGGGATGCGCGAGTACCGATAACAGGTATCAAATCAGGACAATACGATCTTATTTTAAGTTTTCTGGTACTCATGGAGGCTGCCGACAACAGAAAATGCCTCTTCGGCCGTAGGTGATGCTATACTGTGGCAGTTTACGATCTACTCAGAAAGGTCTGTTCATATTTTTGGACTCATTGTGTTGAAGTACTAGAAGTATTGGCTCTCGGTATTATCAATGAGTGAATACGTGTACTGATATTGGTCTGGAAAGAAGTGGGATCAAACAACCACCCCTATTGCCTATAGTTGCCATAGAACAGCATAGAACCACTTTTCTGTTTGACAGGCCTAAGTGGAGCTCCTCCCGTTACCTCTACATAGTTCCTCGGTGCCAAGATGCCACCTAATGGAGCCAGAGCAGTATTTTTATATTCCCCCCAAAATCTGCGAAACAGGTGGTTTCGCGAACATGTCGGGGGAACGTTTGTGCCGCTTGGTGGAAAACTGGGCATTACGCAATGCATATTGAAAAAAATCTGTGTAATTCTCTTGGACAGCGTGATGGTTTTCGGTTATGCCGACAGACAGTTCACATCACAGTAATGGAAGAGGAAATGTTTGGTCGCCAGAATATGGAAATTGGGAATCATGAACATGTCTTCGGGCGATCCATCCACAAGTGTTGAGATGTTTTTGTCTGGAGCAAATGTTGCATTGACTGACCGGTGTTTCCATCCGCTGATGACATGCTGGAATACTGTTGGCACGTTGAGCGGTGTGACATTTCGCAGCTTCGATTATATAATTAAAAAAGCGAAAGCGGGACATCGGCCCTCAATCGTTTGACTGTGGCTCCCTTTTCCACGTTGATGAGAGGCCATGTTGTTCATGTGGCTCTCGCTCAGACCGGTCTGAACTGCCCCTCGCTAGGGGCACGGGGCATCAAACGATATTTTTAATCAAGCGGTCAAGAAAGCTATTGCACAAACATTCTAAAGTAGCTTAGGTCAACAGAGTGGCAGAGCCCCTGTTCTGTTCGCTGGAACGGCGGAGCGCCGCGCCAAACAGGCCCCTCTTTGTGTCGGCGTCCAGCGGCCTCACGCCACAGCGCAGCGCTCAGGAATCCTGTTTGTTTTCTTTCAAATTTCTCAGCCCGGTCCTTCGCTTACGAGCGCGTTTTAAGGCGCGCATCTGTGTTTGCGTCCCCAGCGCTGCAACACTGCGGCTCATTGAGCGTTTGCTCATTTGGAGGGCGAGGGCCAAAGTTGACAAGCTTTTAAAGTGGCGCATGCAAGAGCACCCCGTCGACTTTTAGCTTATGTACATCTCGGGCCCACTTGCAGCTTGTTTATATGGACACTGACACACGGCAAAAAAAAAAAAAAAGGCAAATACGACTAAGATTAAAGATCAAGGCAAAACATATGTGCTTGTTTTTTTTTTTTTTTTTTTTTTTGTCCACCATTATATTTTTTCTTACGCGGGAGGCTTGAAGGTCATCTGTAGGAGTCTAATGAAAACCGGTTTTGATTTCACCAACCAGAATCAAATAGTTTGATTTTAAAACGTGCCGTCCTGCATACCAGGTATACATCGGGTTGATGTTGCGGATGCTTTGTTGTTTCTTTGAATTGAAATCACTTGAATAGTTTGGGCTTGTGCCGCCATTGAGTGGCATCGTATGGAGATACAAATCAAATCATCTTTTATTGGAGAGATGTTTCCATAATGACCTCTTCTCCATATAGTCACATTTTTACTGACTCAGTGTAAACCCAAACTATTGCGTAACAGAGGTTGGAAAGAATTCCACATCCAGGCCCTCAGTTGGATACTGAGCCTTTATTTATGGGACACTCTAGAATTTTTTTTTTTTTTGGCCACTTAAAATGAACATTAAACCTTGATGCTATGCTACATCCACATTTAATGACATAGGCAAAAAAAAAAATCATCCATCTGTGTTTCACAACCTTTATTGAGCATTGGCAATTATTTTACATTGGAAAGTCTCACAGCACCCCCCCGCCCCCCCAAAAACAAAACAAAACAAAACAAAACGAAACCCAAACAACTCAAAATAATGATCATGTAACTCTGTGAGGGCGGCCTGGTGGTAGAGTAGTTAGCGAGTTGACTTCACAGTGCAAAGGTTCGATTCCAGCTTCGGCCTTCCTGTGTGGCGTTTGCATGTTCTCCCCGTGCCTGTGTGGGTTTTCTCCGGGTACTCCGGTTTCCTCCCACATTCCAAAAACATGCATGGCAGGCTGATTGGACAGTCAAAAATTGTCCCTAGGTGTGGATATGAATGCGGATGGTTGTTCGTCTCTGTGTGCCCTGCGATTGGCTGGCAACCAGGGGGACACCCTGAAACAGTTCAGGGTGTCCCCCACCTACTGCCCGAAGACAGTTAGGACAGGCTCTGACGCGCCCCGCGACCCTTGTGAGGACAAAGCGGATCAGAAAATGGATGGGTGGATGGTAACTTGGTGTGAAATCTAGTTGAACACAAAGGTCTTATTCTGTGGTGTGAATAGCAGCTAGTGCCATCTAGTGGATGGGCATTTAAAATGTTCTGCCATTTCACAAAACTGACATGGATGGATGGATGGATGTGTTGCATTTGTCTTTGTGCCCTTGTGCAGTAACAGTGAGGCTCATTCAACGTTATTTGTGTTCCAGACTCCCTTTGGCTTCGTTTTGAGTAAATCGGCTTATTGGACATTTCACAAAGCTCACTAACACCATTGTTGCTGACTGGACAAGGTCCTCAGACTTTATTGTTCTATGCTTGATGCACACAAGTGCACCAACATGTTTGGCAAATCACCATAACGCATCTGTCATAGTTTCTTACACATGTACAAAGAATGATGACACAACATTTCCAGAAATTGCCTCATCCATCCATGACTCTTGTGCATATTTTTGAGATGAGTGATCCCTCTGACAACATTGTAACGACGGCCAATGAAAAGCATGTGGTCCACACTTAGACTGCTTGCAATAAGTCCTCCGATAATTACAGATTCTCACATTAACAAACGTGTGTATTAAAATAAAGCATGCATATTAAAGAATATATAATGGATGTAAGCTTTTCTTTTTTGGGAAAGTGCAGCTTCAATAATTAGTCGTATTTTTTAGGAAACGAACAATGCAATGTAACCCCTGCGATTAGCATTTCAATAAATATATTAATTTTATGCTACATAAACACAATGGCGTTTATTATTGCGTTGCGTCGATTTGAAAGTCCCAGAAAAATGAAAGTTGTGTGATATTTGTGTTGTTTCATGTTTCACTTGATCGATACAGTTGCACCAATCAAAGTGTCGTAAGCATGCTGTGTTGGTAAGCGTACCTTGGCTCAAGCACCCCAAAAGAAAAAAAAAAAACAAGCTCTGCACAAAGTTGACAAAAAAACCAACCAAAAAAAAAAACCTGTTAAGTAACACCATGTCCGTGTGTCCATCTTGTGCTTGACACTTAAATATTTCTTTCCCTAGCGTGACATGTTTCTAACCCTTTACCGCTCCATTTCCAGTAAGCTGAGGAAATGCCTTCTCTGGGCCCGGCCCAGTAAAATGCCACATATAAAGGCGTCCCCTTTTCCAATTGGGCCGCTGTGAAAAGCAAGCCCTCGCGTCCCGAACGTCCAGCACCTGCATAAACACGGGCAGGCCGAGGAGCGCTGAATGGCCGCCCTGCCAGGCGCAATAAAGCAAACATACCTGCGAACGCTTGCCGTGAAAAGAACGCGAATACCGTCGACCGCAAGAGGCGTGCGCACAAGAGACGCCTTTTCAATTTGGATGGTCAACGCGAATCATAGTCGGCGTGAAAAGTAGATGAGGCTATTAGAGCTGTCAAAACTTTGGGAGTAACACAATACAAGATCAGTGCGGGGCAGGGGGATGCCCCAGCCGATGGGACAATTATTATTCTTTCGAATTCCAATGACCCTGAGATTTTGGCACCTGGCATTAGAAACAAAATAAGTATAAATCGAGCAATTTCAGTTCCCTACTCTGTATTAACTCATTCTACTACCAGCCAAATCGTTTGGCACACTGCCAGCACTCGTTTTAGTACATTTTGTCAGGACCCACAAAAATATCGCCTCGCAATTCCGTTTGGCATTTCAAAATGTCGTACACCTGGACTTTTGTAAACCAAGGTCCCTGCCTGCTCTGATACTCAACGTAGATGATGGCATTATTTGTAACAATGTACAGTGGTACTTCTACTTACGAACATCATACGAAATTTTCAAGTTGCGAAACGCCTCAACAGGAAAATATTGCCTCGTTATGGAAGAAATTTCAAGATACGAAAGGTCAAAATACAGTATGGGTTGCTATTCGTAGCTCTGAGTTTCCTGAGCGCGACATACTTCTAGCTGCTCTGCCATTGGCTATTACCTAGCCTCTTCCTGACTTCCCATTGGCTAAGAGGGACCTCTACCGTATGTATCTCTGTGTAGATAGATAGACAGATAGATATGTGTCTATGTTGTGTCCTCGTCATTCGCCCCTCAGGCCATGAAGTGTTCCGTAAATGTGAATCACCCAGAAACAGCGTCACCACTCGAGCGATCGCTCACTATGCTAATGTTTGCCTTGAATATTTTCGAAGAATTGTTAAAAGCTGACAAAAGCAAACATCCTCTGATCAGTTCTTGACAAAATGCCAGGAAAAAACCCCTTCTGAGAGAGAACATGAACTAAAGAGGGCAAAAAAACGATGAGAACGCAGTTAAAAGTTAAATGACCATTTTTATTCTGTACTCTATTCATTGTTTTTTCCATTATGCATAACTCTCATTTATTGTGCAATAATCTAATTGTAACATGTATTTGTTACATATTTGGATGCAGTTTTATGCTTTAGAAAACATTTATGTTGAATTTTGGAAGGGCTTGGAACGGATTAGGACATTTACATGGAAAACGTGTCTCTACTTAAACTTTTCGAGTTAAGGAATTTCTTCCAGAACCAATTAATTTTGTAAGTAGAGGTACTAATTTTTGGGTAAGGAAAAGTAGATCCCTCAAAATTCACAATGGCGTTTTTTTCCACCAAACTACTCTCTGTGTTACATGTTGGTTACACCTGTAATATAAATCCAGTCTATTCACTGAGTGTCATACATTAGGACTGTCCTAATCCCAGGACCCCCCTTAATGTATTTTTTTTTATGTAGTTTACCCCTTTCATGCACCCTGTTACCTGATAACATGATAAGCTGTCCACTGCAGTAATCGCTGTCCCTGAAAGGGTTAAAAAAAATCAATGTGAATTACATTAGCGTCTATCCTTCATGCGTACCATCCGTCCTTCGTACCTACCGACGCCAATGTCTAGGATTCTAAATTGACTGCAGACTTTTAAAAAAGGGGGCAGACTTTTGACACATCAGTGAGGAAATCAGTTCGGAAACTTGTGGGGGAATTGGCTAGTGTAAATTTTTTAAATGTACAAGTGTGAGAACAGGTCCGCCGGAGGACAGGCTATGCTGTGACAGAACACAGAGGCGGTTCAAACCAGCCGCACCAGCAGAGGCAGACAAGTCCTCGTATTCACATGGCGTCACACAACACCTCCACGTTGCGTAACCCTCGGGGCCGCACTTTTCCATTATTGTATACCATGAACTTGATATTTTTGATGCTGGGGACTTCGGCTCAAGAAGCTGAAGTTCTCCCATTTGGATGTATGAGGTGCAGCTGGTTGCTTATGTTGCTCATGTCTCTTGGCACAGACTGGGTTTATACCCCAATGGCTAAAACGTAGCTTGAGCTATACGGCAACGATGGAGAATTTATATAATATCCGGAGGTTTTAATGCAGGCATGTCCAGCTCCGAGCCTGGGGGCCCGCCTTCTATATTTGAATCAGGTGTGTTGCAGCAGGGAGAGATGGGAAAACTGGCAGGACAGCCGCCCTTCAGGACCGCGTTTTAGACACCCGTTTGAATGCGTGAACTCACTGGAACTAGCATTGAAGCTAGCAGACGTCAGGTTTTCTATGATGGTGAACGATCCAATAGACCACTTTTAACGCCACCTTTTATGGGTATGTGATTTGTGGACGAGCCGAAGTGCTCTGTACGTCAGCAAACATTTTTGGCTAGATGTTATCACCATAGTTGAACTTAATCTAGCAGAGCTAGTTTAGCATCTTTCGATATGTGGCAAATGTAAGTAATCGTAACGGAGGTGTGTGGCTATTTTGGTGATGATCCAAATTAGGATTGTTTGTCCTCGGTGGACGTCTGTGCTGCGCAAACATCGCCAAATGGACAAAACGGGTCAGCCGCCGCTCGTTTACCACCTCCGTTCGACATATTAGCTCATGTTGTGAGCACCCTCGAGGTCGGAGAGGCGTGTGAAACTTTTGACAGCGAGATGAGCGACGGCGCCGTCCTGCGTCATCACTTCCTCCTCACCTTGACGAGGAATCCGCCATCACCCCCCACCTCACCCCCCTCTGTCTCGTTCCGTGTTGTTGCGAAGACCGCCGTGATGGCTGTATTATTTTTATTTTTTTCCACTGTCCAGCTCCAGCTGACTGTTCGGAAGCAGAAAGAACACTTTACCATGAGTCATGTTGAATTTATATATATAGTTTGATATTCATGAGCAGGAAGTAGACCACTATTCACTCTACCGGCCATATTGTTTAAAATAATTCGTCAATAGAGGTTTAGTGGAACCTCATTGTAATGCAGTGTCAAACAGTTGCTAACATCATGTTTGAGAGAGTAAAATCCTGGCAGAGGCTTTTTGAGCATCAGAAAAGAGGATGTTTGGTCGCTATATGCCTTTTGTTAATAGTGTGCATGAATAATGGCTACAGTAATACAAATGTAGACATGTAAGAATACAAGACAATTGAGTAAAAAGAGCCCAGCCAACTTGTTTTTTCCAAGTCCGCAAAAAAATAAATGCCGTCCGAAATGAGAACTTTGGGGCCACTTTAGGCTTTTTGTTGACGCGAGTGAACAATGTCAAGAAATGGTTAGAGACGCGCGTCTGGGCCCCAAAACGACCCGCCGTGACCTTCCCCCGGCTAGCTGACGCAGGCACGGACGAACGAGGGCGGTAGCTTGGACGGCACGAGATGGCGGTTCAGGTTGAGCGTTAATGTTTGGCCTTGTAGCTCACACTTACATGAGGGAAAAGCCCAGACAGGGAGGGGTCCTTTTGTAGGCACTATACAGGGGAACCCCCCCCACCCCCCCAAAAAAAACGTCATCCTGTTTCTGGAACCAATTATAACCTTGCATGGGAACGCTGGTCAGGTGGTTACAGGTTGATTCCGTGTACAAATACATATGACTTCCACAACGATGAATTTTTTTTATGCAAACAATATATTCAGTGGTGCCTTATCTTTTTCGAATGCAATTAATCTGTTCTGGCCCACCCCTTAAAAAAATAATAATAATAATACAATCCAGAAAACAGCACTGGATAATATTGTCACCATGTTTTTGTTCACCCAAAACAGGATTTGTTAGAGCAGCGTATTTTTTTTAATGCAAACAATATATTCAGTGGTGCCTTTGCCTATTCGAACGCAATTAATCTGTTCTGGCTTACCCCTAAAAAAATGAAAAAAACAAAACAAAAAAAACATCCTCTGAAAAGAGGTCATCCGGTCACTTTCCATTCCTTCTCGCCGCTGCAATCGGGCAACGTAATTACAAGCTTCAAGAGCAACCTTGGACGTGAAAATCTAAACATTTTAACTTTGAGTGTACCCTTGCCCATCTTTGGCAGGATCTCATAATAACACATCCTGACTTGCGGTCGCAACTTCCTCTGTGCGCAGCGCGGGTCGAATCGCGCACAAACCAGCTTGTCAGTAATTTGCACGTCCACTTTGAGGTCGATGTTAACGGCAATTTGGCCCAGCGCTGCCGGTATGAGTGCCGACACTCGATGCGGGCTAAGGTGACATGAAAGCTGCGATGAAAAAACATTTGATATTTGAGGAATGTTAAGGTGAAAGTGTTGGCACGTCACGGACAGAAAACACCTGCGAGAAAACATCAGGTTTGAGCGTCAACATTGACTTTGGAAGCGGCTGAGACAAAAGGAGTGGCGAGTGATTAAAGGCCGTGTTTTCATCCAAGGCGCTTACAGGAAGCTAATTAGGCCCAACTATGCTGTTGTGCGCCAGGCTAATAGAGGCGAGGGGAGGAGGGAGGTCGGTGGGGGACTCGACGTTCCTGCTGGGAAGCGGCCGCCTCAAAAAGCAGGAATACGTATTTGCTTCAAACGGCGGTGCGCTAGGATGTGGTTCAGATTGCCGCAAGCTGAGTAAATTTGCCGCCGCTGCCAAGGCTGCGAACCGGCGGCCCAGTCGATTCGCTTTGAAACGCTTGGATAAGTCTGAACTGCAAATATTCGCTACGCGTTTTTGTGGTACTCAGTCTGGCACTGGGGAAAAGTGTTTTAAAAGTACCACCGCCAAGGCCAGACAATCTGAATTCGGATCAGCGGTAAATAGTTACACATCTCCTGTATTTGTTGAGTTATGTTTGAATCAAAGAGAAATGAAGGAAAGCGGTTGAAACTCTCGCTTATGAAGTCAAAGCTGGCGTTGGAACTCTGTTCTCACTTTGTACCAGTTTGGAATGGTTGCCCACCAATGACAGATTGTCTGTACAGTCAACTGGCCATTGACTGCTATGGATAATTCAGCCTTCGGTTCACCTAAGATGATTTGACATCTTCCCAAATGTTTTCTCAACAATCTTTGCGCCATGTGATACTATTGATTGAAAAAAACAACAACAACAAAAAATGAGTGAGCTAACTAAACAATTGAACTCATTCACTCCCAAAGACGTTTTTAAACGTCTTTTCAGACTTGGTCCAGAATTGGCTGGTACTGAATGAGTTTTAATAGGCGGAAATGAATGCGGATACGCTTACCTTTGTGGCTGACCAATTCCTGCTGGCCGCCGAAGCATTCCGGCGGAGCTGTTTAGAACAAAACAGACCCGCTGAAATGCATCCGACCTAACTATTTTTCACGATTTATTGACTAAAGCCGTAATTTTCAATTTACAAGACCTGAAAGTGGGCCACGGATCCATTTTGGGTGTTGTGGACATGAACTAAATTAAGAAATTAATGTATTTGTATTCAAAATTTTCACTTCCGGCATACACTATCAGAAAAAGATCGGGAAACGTTACTCACTTGTGCTGTGGTCACGAGGTACTCTGGAAATAAAGACAGCGCAGCTCAGCCTTTGGCTAGTAGGCATCAGAGCTAGCAAGATGCGTTTGGCGGCTCATCAAACCCATTTGAAACTGTGTTTACAAATGGAACACACTGGCCAGGTTTTTTTTAAACGAGAATAACGCTTGATTGTTCTTCTATAAATCGGGTAATGACTTTGCAATAATAGCAAGAGTGACAACAGTTGAGAATCTTGAGGCGACATAATGCAGCTCAGCTCCTGGAAGGGATATTTTGGGCACTTTTTAAGTTATTTTAACCACTTAATTTCGTTAGTATTGCAGAAAAATATCACGACATGGTGACAGACCAATCTTATCTATTTGTGAAAAATATGAAACCAACCATATTTGGACATATGTGGCTTCTACCTGACAGCGACGATAAAAAATAATAATATTTAACATGTAACGTCTGCAAGTCTTCCTGTAAGTGTCTGGGGTAGACAGCAGCCCCGGCATGAGAATGCTCCCTTTTTACTGTTTAACTGTGGCTCTCCTTTCCCACATACAAGGGCATTACTTTAAGTATACTGTAATAATGTTTGGAAAAAAACCCCAACAAAATGTGAACCGCAGTAGACCACGGTATTTCTATTTCCATTATTCCATATGGAGGAAATGCCATCCCTGAAGGGAATGCGTCGGCCCTTGGGAGATTACAGCGCATCTGTGCATGGCGACGTGGGTGGGATCGACCCTCGACTATATTTAGAAAAACCCACTCGGGGTCACCGACACAGAGTGACCTCGCTTTGCACGTTGGAAGTTTGAAAACAGCGGGATGTTCCGACGGTTTTGTGCCTCGTGTGAGGTCCGGAAGAGGAAGTAGCCCGCGCTTCACACGGCGTCGGACTTGCGAAACCCGAAAGAGGTCAGTGGAACAGGCAGCGAGTCTATCCGGGACCCACACGACGGAGACCACCTGACAACGGGTGCGTCCGTGTGCGCGGCAGCTGAGGCGTTATGTTGAAAGTGGAAGCGATTGTCGTCCCGCTGTCTGCAGTGGGAACACGAAAGCAGAAGTTTCCAGCGGGGCCTTAGTAGCTAATCCACCCACGCCCCCTTTGTGTTGTGGCTCCGTGTGTTGCCATGCCTTCTGCGTCTATTGCGAGTGTCCACCTGTGCGCTGCCTTCACGCGGTGTCACACTTCATTGCTGGTCGTGACATATTTAGCGGTGAAACCACAGAAACGTCGAGTCGTACGTGTGAAAAATTAGATTGGTGACTGTGGCTCTCCTTTCCCATATGCAAGGGCATTGCAGTGAGTGAATAAAATTACGTTTGGTGAATAGCGAATAGCAATCCAACGAGGGTCCATCGCGTTCATTGAAATCATCATGACTCGCTTTTAGAAAAATTTTGGCCGATCGAGAGCTGGTCAACCGTCTCTTGTTATCTGGCAACAAAAAAAATCACACCCCCTCTTAAAATGTACCTCAGAAATGATTAATGAGGAAAGCTTTACACCCAAAAAATGCGACCAAGCTTCCAAGTATGTGCCGGCCAGAATGGAGATGCTGGGGTGTATAATATATCGCCGCCCATTAAAGTGCCGTAATTCTAAACGCAGCCCGAAGAAGGGGGGGAGGAAAAAAAAAAAGACGGCGGCTGGGGTCTCATGCATGTTTCCAGTCTGGATGTTTTTCCAGCCGGCCGGCCTTTAAATAGACACCGTTTCCATCTTGACAATTCATCTGCCCACCAACACCCCCTGAGCCTCCCTCAACATTATTATAACCCGAACCAATCACTCAATGCTCGCCCCCCTTACCCACCTAACTCCCCTCCTCTGTTATTACTCCCCATCCTTCCAACTTTCCATCACCGACTGTTCGACTTTCACCCGTCAACTCTCAACGGAAGCGTTTGGAATTAATAGTTGGCCTCAAGATACGAGTGGCATATCTCGATCAATTCATTTCATGCCACTTCCGGTTGAAGTTTACGGTCAAACTAAACATATAACTAAGAGGATAACACCCCATGCGTTTGAAACAACCGTATAGCCTTGGGGCGGGGGAGACAATTTTTTATTCCCTTAAAGCTAAGAAACAATGTCGTTGGCGATAGTGATTGCTCTTAAGTGAAAAGAGGCGGGTCTTGGATTTACCGTTGTCAAATTCATCCAAGTGAGTGAATATTTGCAATGTGGACAATCGTTACCCCCAGTTCAACCTGTGTGTCTCGATAAGACATTCGCGGTGAGAAATGTCTCAGTTTGGGGATGATTGACTGCGTAATGGTTGAGAAATTTCAAGATGATGAACTCAATGAAACCCAAAATAATTGCTATCCGTATTCAAACACAACTATTTCAGCACGAGAACGTGTTTCTTCGGGTTCTGTTGTGTCATAACGTGCACTCTGTTCTTCATCGGGTCTTTATTTTGAGCCTGCAGCCATTACAAAGGCCACCTCGCAACAAGTGGCAAAGTTAGAGTAATATTATGTAGCCAAGTGTTTGGTGTCATCATATTAAAAAAAAAAAGCCCCCGGGCACATTTCAGCATCTTGTTTACTACTTTGAAGGTTCAGAGCCGCGGAAAAAATATCAGAAAGCCATTTGGAGAACGTGCCGTTGAAACAGCGGAAACATTCCTCAGAGGGCCTCGCCAACCGCCGCTAATGTAATATATAGCTCAAAGCGTAGCCGGGAGCTGATAAAACGAGACGCGTTGGCACGGGCGTCTGTCAGACTCTAGACTTACACAGTGGAACCTCTCAGGGCCAGCGCGGTTCGTTCCAGGACAACCGGATTTGTTTTGATGTCGCAACATTTTTAATGAATTTTTTTGCCTTTAGGGAGGAATGGAAATAACGCATCATTATGCTCTTCTTGACTGCACGTGTCAAATATTTAAGTTGATGTTGCCGTTACGTCATACGAGTGTAATTGTGAGGCAAGTCTCTGCACGTAAACGTTGATGACTTTCTGGTGTTCTTTTCGGAGTGGCGGAGGACATGTGGCTAGCCGTCCACATCAAAGCATATGGTCACATCAACCCCCCCTTTCCCCACCCGACCGATCAAAAAACATTTAACACTTCACAAATTGTGGTGACTTCATCTTCCTAAACTCTCACACACTTACCTTTGTGTCTGACCAGTTCCTTCTGCACCGAAAAGCATTACAGTGATGCATTTTTCAGAAAACCGGCTTGCCTAAATCGATCTCACCTCACTATTTTCACTTGCTAGCCTAAAACACATCCAGACATCACATAATGTTACACAGCTGTATACTTCAATCACTTGAGTGTCCAAGAGAGCCGTTTGATTTGTAATGAAGCTATTTCCAATTGAATAGCTCATAAAAAACATAACAATGCAGGGACAGACCTAAACAAGCATTTTGTGATTAAAATACGATAGTACAGTGGTTTCCGCCGGACCGCAATAATTTATGCGATGTGTGGGGGAAAAAAATTCTAATATACAAAAACATGACTTCAACAACAAACAAAAAAAAGAAAAGATATAAATGCAGTACAGTGTATAAATAAATACAGAGCAAAGATGAGCACATTTCTTGTTTGGCTTCCCACTTCAAACTAATTAAATATTTTGTGCTTTTTTTTTTTTTTTAAAGCCTTATTTTTTATCCAATTTTGTTGGGTTTTTCATGTCTAATGAAAAGCATGAAACGGTGGTTAAAATCTGATTGGCAAATTAAAAACAAATTCAACAAATGTAATTAAAAGTGACTTTAGCCTGCATTACTGATTGCGAAGACCCTCGACGGATTTGTTTTACATTAGCATCACATTGATGCTGAAATCTGATTGGACAAAAAAACCCCCCAAAAAAGACCTCCATACGGCCCGCCCGACTTGAAGCAGAGCGCCTATGAAATGAAGAGACTAGACTGTTGAATTCAGTTTGTAAAAATGTAGGTCAGCGCTTCTGCCCGCCCACTGCGTTTACATATAGCCCACCTCACGAAACTAAAGGCCCCAGTTTTGTTGCATTCATGATCGCCCGGGACCAAACTCGAACACGCTGATCTGAAAAGTGTGCATGTTGTGGTGGGAAGGCGTGACTTCAACACTTTGAAATGTGCGGGCTAGTACACAGGGGGCTCTCTGTCGCGGCGGCGTCACCGATGACATCAACGAGCGTGGTGTGATGGAAGCACCCGCTCTGGGAACAAGAGGTGTACTTTCCACCTTTTTTCGAGTGCGTCGTCAACCGACTCACTGAGCTGCCGCACCCCCCCTCCCGACCCTTTCAACTGCCTGGCATGACACCACCTGTCGACTTCACAGGTGCCGGCTACATTTAGACGGCGCAGTGATGTCACAGGGGCCAGCTCATGACCCAATCCAGACTCGGAACAACTTTTTGCGGTAATTATTAGCTTCCATTGGCAATTTGACCGGGACTGCCTCCATTTACGTATCAATACTCCGACAGACTTGACTCACCCATTTCTGAATTTGGTCGGAATTTTAATACGACAGTGGTACCTCTACTTACGAAATTAAGAAGTTCTGGAAGAAATTTCTTAACTAGAAAAGTTTGTAAGTAGAGACGCGTTTTCCATGTAAATGCCGTAATTCGTTCCAAGCCCCCCAAAAAATGTTTTCTAAAGCATAAAAATGCATCAAAATATGCAACAAATACATGTTACAAAAAATAGAAAAAAAACCCATTAAAATTTAGGGCATACGAAACCTTGAATCGACAGTACAGTATATTTAACCCTTTCATGCTCCGATAATGAGAACCTGATAACATGATAAGCTGCCCACTGTAGTAACCCCCGTCCCCAAAAGGGTTAAACAAAAAAATGTTCAACATCATTTCGTCTGCTAAGCGTAATGTGAAACCCCGCATGCCCCAAAATTTAAATAGATCTTACGGTGATTATAAAACCTTCAAATTTCCATACATGGGGCAGGAACACAATGTTCACAGCATTTCTAGTATAGGGTTCAGCGTACTGTATCTTCCAAGTCGGATCTGTTATTCTAAGGGGAGAAGATTATCACATGCTGAACTTTGCACGTAACAGCTGACATGTTATTCGACGGAATCGGCTCCCCAGTCAAGCTGCTTCCGCCCGATATCCTCGGGTTGAAGTTCAGGCGGGGAGCCTGCGGCCGCGACGATTGACAGGGCGCACACTTTTGTGTTGCTTCCTACTGTGCCGATCCAGCGTAGAAAGGGAGAATTCGTCCTTATTAGGAAAAGAGCAGGCGCCCTTATATGGCATGCTTCCTGTAAATAGTAACAAGACTGTCTGCTGGCTCTCTTCGCACATTCCTGCAGCTCCAGGTTTGTTCTTTTCTTCCCCCCCTCTCATTTCCGATGTGCTAGCTGGCTGGCCGGACGGCTGGCTGGCTGGCCGTGGAGCAGGCCTGCCTTTCATAAGAGTCTAGCCTGGTGTGTGATCCCTGCCACCCGGGAAAAAAAATACACAAACTTCTGTCTAGCCTTTTTCCTCAAGTACTACTTAAGCCTGGCCCGGGTAGACGCTGCACCTGGTCTTTGGGCCTTTTCATGTCACACCAAAAGCTCATTAGGCAGGTGAGCGGAGAACAAGGAGAGTTATTCCCGGCAATATGGCCGCACATTACTGTACGTGCTTGCCGCGCCGCGGCTGCGTTTTCGCTTAAATGGGTCCCTGGCCGCCATTTGTCCTGACTCGGGCGAGCTGAAAAACAGAACGTCCAAAGGTTCGCCTTGTACCAAACATACTTCTTTTATGTCAGACTTTGACGGCACTTTTGAAGTGGACCGCACGTTTGAAAAAGAAAAAAAAAAAAGACGTCCACATGCTGGACCATTAATGCGATGTCTTTTGGCTTTTGTTTTTTTTAAATGCTAGTTCACTCATTAGTGGCTGCGAGTCCGTAAAAAGATGTGATCAGGGTTTGACTATTTTTGGAGATTTTAAAGTAGGACAAAGGGACATCATTAGTCAGCTATTAGTAGTCGTGGAAAGTTTCAACTTCATAACTTTTTTCATAACTGTTTTTCATGGCTTTTGACTTGCCGTGATGCATTCACGTGTAGAAAAAGTTAGCCGCAAGTCACCGATACGCATAAACACACCGGTGCAGAAGCTGCTGTCGGCCCCAGCCCACACCCAGACACTCACGCAGACCCCGCTGACATCACACGGCCCCGCCTCTTCACTCATTAACCGGCCTGAACGTTTATTTCCGTCATTGGAATCCAACCGTTTATTGCCACCAATCGATACATTTATCAGGTGTGTTCATTCAGCTTGTCTGTGAAATTCCGATTTGTAAACCAGTGTAACGCCTCGCACATCTCTGTAGATGGCGCCGTTTTCATCCCAATATTCTGTGGTTCTTGAAAGATAAAAAATACAGTAGCCTTGGGTGCCAGTGCCAACAGTGCCGTATTATTTTTTTTATGGGCTACCAACATCGACAAATACCTTTTGAGTGTTTTTCGGCGGGCAGCACGGTGGACAACCGTCCGTCACATCTGCCTCACAGTTCGCAGGTTCCGGGTTCAAACCTTTCCCCCTGTTCTCCCCTGTCTGTTACCAGTCCAGGGTCTACCCTGCCGCTCGCCCCAAACTCAACTGGGATAGGCTCCAGCTCACCCAGCAACATAATGAGACCAAACGTTGTAGAAAATGGATAAACAGATGATCCCTCCCGACCCCCCTTCAGATTCGCTCATCACAGACTTCAAAGGTGCTCATTTGTCACATTCGCCGATTGATGGGACCGCGGAGCGATAATGCAGACGTCCTAAACCGCCCGTCAGTACGTCGGAATGATGGAACGCTGTGATTCACGCGTCAGCGATCTTAGAATGACGCCGGCTGACAAAAACCCCCTCCAGACGCGACCACACCATCAACCGAGTCCAAGCCCATCTTTTTGATGTCTCTCCAAGCACCCAGCTAATGATTTTCCTTTCCTCCCTTCTTGTTCATTCATTCATTTCTCGTTTATTCCTTTTCATGTGGCCGCCCCTTTTGAAATTTCATATTTATAGGCTTTGTGTTTGTGAAGTCAGACTTGAGGAATTCCCAGTGTGGGGTCCTGGGCCTCCTCTGAGCCGACTTCCTGTTCCAGATGAGCGAGAGTTAGAGAGAGTGAGCTTGCTGTTGTTTGGCCAGCCCAGCCTCCTCCTCCTTCTCCTCATCTTCCTCCTCCTCCTCCTTCTTCAGACGGCAGGAATGTGGGATGTCTGGAGTGGGGGTCAGGAAGCCAGGAAAGAATGCCAAGTATGTCCATGTTTGTCCAGGGCTGCCCCCCCTTTCACACCCCTCAGCCTCCCGCCCTCCACCAAGGTGACGTCCCCACCCCCCCGCCCCGAGGGCCAAGCTCTATAAAAGCGGCGGCCCTTCGCCTCCAGAACTCAGAGCGAGATCGACTCGAGCTAAACTCTAGCTTTCACCTCAAGAAGCGAAGGAGACATTCTACTCCGCCATCGACAAGAGATCAACTCGATCAAGGAAAACAAAGATTTACTCCCCCGCTGAAGGAAGAATCTTTTTTTTAATGCTCCTCAAGATGCCCGCTGTGAAGAAAATGATTTTGCTGCCGTTTGTGTGCGCCATCTTCTGGACCTTGGTAAGACTTTGTTTCTCTCACTCACCCTCCGTATGTTTGACGAGGCGTCCGCTAAGTTGTTTGTGGTCGCATTCAGGCTGCCGGTCAGGAGTGCAGCGGCCAGTGCTCTTGCCCCTCCACACCTCCCGAGTGTGCCCCCGGCGTGAGCCTGGTGCCCGACGGCTGCGGCTGCTGCCGGGTGTGTGCCAAGCAGATGGGAGAGCTGTGCACCGAGAGGGACCCCTGCGACACCCACAAGGGCCTCTACTGTGACTTTGGCTCGCCCATCAACAGACGCATCGGAGTGTGCACAGGTGAGACGGCAGTCGCCATTTTAGGTCGATAACCTGCATCGTTACTGTCAAAGATGATGGACAAGAAGCCAGACTTTCTTAAATAGAAGACATACCATCAGTGTTGAAGTGTACCCTAAAAACCATCATTCTTGTACTTTGCTAGAAAAAAAAATCTTGTTTTCTTGTAATCACCCAAAAGATTTAAAAAAAAAGAGACAAACTATTGGTGTTTACCGAAAAACTGTCTATTTGCACTTTTACGCATTTAAAAAAAAAAAACAATACTGCGCTTTGGCCAAAAACAGATGTACTTTCCTAAAAAAAAAGAAGACAGTATTGATATTTACACTTTGGACGACTATTAAAACTCATTCAGTTCCAGCCAATTCTGGACCAAGTCTGAAAAGACGTTTAAAAACGTCTTTGGGAGTGAATGACTTCATGATGACATCTCTCGAAAAGCTTTTAATGGTGTACCTTTCCATGTACAACAAACAACAAACTCTTGATGTTTGCCGTTTGCTGGAAAGAAGACATACTATTGGTGTAGCACTTAAAAAAAGAAGAGAAAACAACTGATGTCTGTATGTCGATGCTGTAAATCATATCTTGACCAAGCCGCACTAAAATAAGTCAAAATGTGGCAGTCACAATGACCCAGGAACATTTTTTTTATTGATCTATGTGACAGGTCAAAATAACCAATTTTAAGTTCACAAATCAGCCCAGCTGACATGGTCGATTATCGTATCGTCCTTGAATGTTTTATGTTTGCACATTTATCCCCACATTGACTTGCCTTTATGAATGCTTCATTTCCTGTCCCCCACCCCTCGCAAAATAAAAAAATAAATCAATGAACATGTTGATTTTTGTGCTTGCAGCGCGAGAGGGCGCCACCTGCGTGTTCGGAGGAATGGTGTACAAGAGCGGCGAGAGCTTCCAGAGCAGCTGCAAGTACCAGTGCACCTGCCTGGATGGGGCGGTGGGCTGCGTGCCCCTGTGCTCCATGGACGTGCGTCTGCCCAGCCCCGACTGCCCTGCGCCCCGACGCGTCAAGGTGCCCGGCAAGTGCTGCGAGGAGTGGGTGTGCGACGCCCCGCAACACACAAACAGCTTCATGGGCTCAGTCTTACCCGGTGAGTTATCGCTAATCGGATCCCGCCTGAGCCGCTTCCCCACCGCAAAGGTCGACTAATCGGGCTGTTTTCTTCCTGTTTGCGTTGCGAGCAGCTTACCGCCAAGAAGAGACCTATGGCCCCGATCCGTCCATGATGCGAGAGAACTGCTTAGTTCAGACCACCGAGTGGAGCGCCTGCTCCAAAACGTGCGGGCTGGGCGTCTCCACCCGGGTCACCAACGACAACCGCGAGTGCCGCCTTGAGAAGCAGAGCCGCCTGTGCATGGTTCGCCCCTGCGAGTCCCATCTGGAGCAGAGCATCCGGGTCAGTACTCCATTCCAAAGGCACCACTGTGTTCAGATACGCAGGCAAAACCTTTTTCAATCAAATCGATTTTTATTGATTTATTTTTTTACAAGCTAAAATATTAATCAATATTATGGATTTAAATAATAGTAATATTATTTGCAATCTCAAATAGTCATTTTTTTCTTGTAATATTAATAAAAATACAATTTATATATTTAAAATAAAAAAATTAAATAAAATATAATTTTTAGATTATTAGATTATTCCAACCTAAAAGACAAAAAAAATGTGAGAAAATACCTTTGTAATTTTATTAAGAACCTGAAATACTCATCAAAGAAAAGTAAAAGACAAGACAAATGCCTGTTTTTTTTCTGCATTTAAAAATAAAATTAAAACAAAATATCCAACCAAAAATTCATTTTTTCATCGTAAAATAAAATACCAAAAAAATAAAATAAAACTATCATGTGATATTTGAAACAAACTGAAAATGTGAAAGATTTGTTCCTCCAATCAAAAATAAAAACAACACAAAATGAAAATACTAAATGTAAACAATGATGTTGCATTTTAAAATCAAAATATAATACAACAAAATAATAACACAATCACGTGATTTTTTTTTAGCTGCCTCAAAGAGGAAGAAAAAAAGACATTTGTCATCATTTTGCAACTTAAAATCCAATCAAATTCAGCCGGATCAACCAATGAAAATACAAACCATTAAATATCGATTGAAAATGAAAAATATTTTTCTTGCTTCGTATGCCAGAAAGGGAAAAAGTGCATCCGCACGCCTCGCCTGTCCAAGCCCATGAAGTTCGAGATCTCAGGCTGCACCACCACCAAGTCGTACCGCCCCAAGTTCTGCGGCGTGTGCCTGGACGGCCGCTGCTGCACCCCGCACAGAACCACCACGCTGCCCATGGAGTTCAAGTGCCCCGACGGGCAGGTGATGAAGAAGCACATGATGTTCATCAAATCGTGCGCCTGCCACCACAATTGCCCCGGCGAAAACGACATCTTCGAGTCTGTTTACTACAAGAAGATGATGGGCGACATGGCGTAAAGTGAGGCACGGCCGAGCGGGGGAAGGGCCGACGGCTGCTTTGTCACTTGAAAACGGAACTCATCTCGCAGCTCCCGTCCGAATATACACAAGCCTCCTTTTTGTGCTTGCTTTTGTCAGACTAGCCACACGCGCACTGCGTGTGTCGCATCTATTTGTGCGTTGCGGCTCTGTGCACTTTTCAGACAGAGGGAGAGATTCCTGCACTAATAATATTGTGGACAACATGCCCGTCCATTTTTTTTGTTTGTTTTGAACGTCAAAATCTTGACCTGCCCTCTTAATGAGGTGTATAATGACCCCCCCCCCCCCCCCCCCCCCCCCCCCCACCACCACCTAGACGGGCAAATGCATCGCAACCGGAGCGGGCCACTGCTCCTCTTTGTGTGTCCATGTATGAATGTGTGTGCGCTTGTGTGTGTGTATGTCAGCAGAGGCCTCAATGTGGGTCTTGTGTAAAGGTCAGCGTTTCCGTCCGGACACAAGTGGGCGTAAGCGACCACGGCACTGAGATCTAAGAAAGATGACTAGAAGAAGAAGACTGGAAGGATTTTGAGTTCATTCCGAGCAGAAACGTGTAAATGGTGTATATATTTGTACAGTGTAAGTTAATTTAAAAGCCGTCATTGTTCTGTGCTTTGTTTTGTTTTGTTTTTTTCCCCAAAATGTATCAATAGTTTTCATTTTGATGACAGTATTTTGTACTATTTTATTGAACAGTGTGACAGGTTGTACATGTGTCGCTTTGTAGCTGGAAATAAAAACGTTATATTTTTTTAAGACAAACTTTCTTTCTTGAGAGTCAAGACATCCAAGTGATCCAAGTGAAGAATCTCATGACTCATACTTAGTTTGACACACACACACACACACACACACATATACATATACACACACACACACACACACAGTACTAAAATGCAATAATATCTTGTCAAAAAGCAGTTTATAAAACCAAAACTGCAGTATACAGTACAGGTGTATGAACAAAATGCAGTATAACAAGACTAGTAACAAAATGCAAAAACACGGTCCAAATACTGTTTATAAAATAACACCAATACAATATACTGTACTTAACTACAGTATAATGTATTGTATTTTAATGTTGATTTTTTTTCCATCTTGGGGGTGGTGGGGGGGGGGGGATCTGTCTATTTTGAGTTGTTGTGTTGGCTTCATTCTTTGCTGAATATCCTTCAAATGAGACCAGGGAGCTTTTCTTGTCACTCTCTCACTTGACCTCCCCTCCCCACACATGACAGCAATGCTCAGCTGATGTCATGCAACGAACTTTTGAAACCTGGCTCGGGACTCTTCCAAGTCCTCTGTACCCATTTACACACACTGTGGTGCGAGCCTTCACTCGAATTAGCGGTCCAGTTAGATTTTTCGCATGACAGTAGTTCAACCATTCCAAGACACGTTCATTTACTCCACTGTACTTCGTCCGTCGAGCCACAAGCAATTTTCTCGTGAACGAGTAAATTGCCAGAATCGTACAAAGCAAGAATCGATTTCTTGTTTTTCAAAGTCTCGTAGATTTATCTCTTGCCGACGCCCAAGTGTCTCTTGAATGTTTTTTACTTTGTATCCCGCTTCGCTTAATCGGATGCATTTCACTCTCTCTTCCATCCATCCATCCATTTTCCGAACCGCTTGATCCTCACTAGGGTCGCGGGGGTGCTGGAGCCTATCCCACAGGACGTAAATGTATCCACCCATCCATCTACTTTCTGATCCGCTTGATCCTTACAAGGGTGGCAAGGGGGGGGGGGGGGGGTGCTGGAGCCGATCCCAGTTGTCTACGGGCAGGAGGCGGGGGACACCCTGAACCGGTTACCGGACAACCACAGGGCACACAAAGACGAGCAACCGTCCGCGCTCACACTTGGACCTTGCGAGTGTTCCATTAACCTGCCATGCATGTTTTTTGAATGTGGTAGGAAACCGGATTGCCCGGAGAAAACCCACGCAGGCACGGGGAGACGAACATGCCAACTCCACAGAGGGAGGCGGAATCGAACCCGACACCTCTGTACGGTGAGTTCCACCACTCGTCCACCAGACCGCGACTTAAATGTAAATGAATAACATGAAAAGTTTTTGCAATTATAGTCAAACTCATGCCATTAAAGAATCAATTACATGTCGCCGTTTTGGATCAGATGCTAGAAAATAACGCAGCGGAAACAGTTATTCCGTAGTATCGAGCGAGAACCGCTTGAGTTTGCGCAACTGCCGTCTTACTTATGGCTTCCGGGGTACAGGAACTTCTGTTGTATGGAATCGATCGACAATGTAATATAGTTGGAGAAAATGTCATGTCTACGTTTTTATTTTATTTTTTTCCCCGAGTAAAGGAATTTCAGTCTCTCTCTCTCTCTCTCTCTCTCTCTCTCTCTCTCTCTCTCTCTCTCTCTCTGTATGTATGTGTATATGTATATATATATATATGTATATATACTGTATACAGTATATATATATATATATATATATATATATATATATGTATATATATATATATATATATATATCCATTTTCTAATCCGCTTATACTCAGGCATGTTTTTGGAATGTCGGGGGAAACTGGAGTACCCCGGAGAGACAACATGACTAACATGGTGGCGACCGGCGCACGTGTTGTAAACAAGCAGTGCGGTTGTAAAGCATGAATTCAACGCCCTTGGAATAACTCTCGATAAACCTTTGCCCTTTTCTTTGGCTCCTGTACGGGACCATGACGATGGGATGGGCATGACAGGGATGGGGAAACTGCGGAAATTTATTCGCATCTTTATCATTGGATTTTTTTCTCTCAACTCAACACCATTTTACTTTTGTGGGAATGGGAGGACAACATCACCAAATCACCAAATTCACCCAAAGTGAGTGTATCCTTGACAGTAAAGTAAAAACCATATGGTGCAGGACATTTCAAATCTTAACTTATTCCGATTTTTCATAATTGGTCTCATTTGAATGACTGTGAAGTGCAAAATGTGAAACAAGTGAGTAACACAGCATCGCATGTAACACATGAGAAACTCAAGGCCATTTTGTTTTTGTGTCATTGTTTTTTTTTTTTTAACTCTAGACAAGTGAAAAGGCCTGGTGCGCTCGTGCCAGTTTACTGGATACTGACGTTATTGGTGTTTTTTAAATGTCAAGCGGAAGTCAAGTTGAAATTTTTTCTTTACAATAACATGGCATTCAAATTATCACTGTGTTTGTGGTTTATGAATTAAGCAGTAAGCCCCGCCCATTTTAAAATCTATCCCCGGGGGTGGGGGGGGGGGGGCGCTGCCATTTTTGTCTTATACTGCCACCTGCCACCAGTCGGTTCCAATGTCAAATTTCCGGCCAGAATTTGGGGCCCCGTGCGTTGCTGCAAATCCGACTACTCGTCTTTCCGTTTCAAGCCAATCTTACCCCTCCTTGATTCGGATCGCCAACATGGCGGATGAACTAATGCAGATGATGTGAAAACTCTCTTGGGAGTGATTTCCCACCACACCCAATATATGTGTGTGAGTGTCATCCACCATGAGAAGAGTGAATTCCTGATACCGGTAATGATAAAACAGTCATCACAAACTTTGTGATGCATCATATTGTCTAATATAGATATGAGGAAGGAGCCGGCTTTGTGTGTGTGTGTGTGTGTGGGGGGGGGGGGGGTGTATGACATAACACAAAAGTGTAAAGCTTGTCTTCATCACAAACTTTTTAATGGATCATACTGTAAAATATTGATATGAGGCCCAAAGATAAGTACGTGTGTGTGTGTGTGTGCGTGTGTGTGTGTGTGTGTGTGTGTGTGTGTGTGCGCGCGCGTGCGCGTGCAGGTGTGCACATGAGTGTACTTTGGTCTTGCTCATAAAACAGTATTTATCTGAGAGGTTCGTCCATTCAGCGGAGCGGTCAAGTTTCTCCAAGGCGTCACCGCCACAAGCAAATCAGTCTTATGTTTGTCAGTTGTTATTATTATTATTATTATTATTCAGATTGACAATTTGTTTTTTCTCTGATTCGGGCATCGGAAGAGCAGCCATGATTAGCCGCAACTTCAAGAACGTGCTGGTGGTGTCGCTGGGTTTTCTGTCTCTCTTCACAGCGTACGGCGGACTCCAAAGCCTGCAGGTTCAATACAAACTTGTTCTGATTTTTTTTTTTTTTGTGGACCTGTACACATTCATATTCTTTAAAATTCAAAACGATGAGTGAGTTCGGGAAATTGTATGAGCCTGTTTTTTTTAAAGTGTTTTGCCTAAATGGACAAAAGCAAAATAGATAATCTCCAATTATTTACCTTTTTTCTCTCATTAAATCTTGACGATTTATTTTAATGCCTATTTTTACTATGCGGTAAATTTAGTTTTGATCTCTCACTTCAATCAGATTTGTTTTTTTTCACGCGTAGTACTTAAGCACATATGACTATTCTTACTATGCGGTACATGTAGTTTTGATCTCTTTCACTTCAATCGGTTTCCTATTATTTTAATTTCAATGATTTAAAATAATGGTCTTCAAGCCACGGGACGAGAAAACAAAATGATCGATGTTTCTTTTGTGCTTCGTTTAAATCATTTTTATCTGGCTGTATTTTCGCAGTAACGATCAATATGAAAATGTTGATCAAGCATTATGCATGAGGTGTCTGCGTCACAAGCAGCTTACCTGACTGTAAGCATGCCTTAAAAAACCCCTTATGAGGAAAAAAAATATATGGACCTTGGTTTCCCTTGCCCGGATGCGGGTCACCCCCCCGCACCTACACCCATGGGGTGAAGACCACCTATGGGAGGGGCCAAAGGGGTCGGGTGCAAAATGATCTGGAAGAAGTAACTGGGGACTGGGCTTCTCTGCTAAAGCCGTTGCCCCCGCGACCAAACCACGGATAACCAGTAGAAGATTGATTAATGGACCAAAAAAAAAATGCTATTTAATCATTCTTTTACTTTGAATCACCTTGGTATTTCTATTGTATTTCTTTGTTACCATTACATAATCCTGTCAACTTTTACGAGTCATGACTAAACTAATGATTTGGTTAAGTCAGACGTACTGTCCGCCAAATGTTTCCAACAATTTCCCTTGAAAGTCTACTCCCAAATCAAGGGTGGGGTAACGTTTGTGGTCAAGGGGCACATTTGATTTTTAAAACGCACACGCACACACACGCACACACACACACACACACACACACATGTTTATGTATGGTGCTTCCCTTTTCAGAGCAGCCTAAATGCAGAGGAGGGCATGGGAGTGGCGTCTCTGAGTGTCATCTACGCGTCCATCATCCTCTCTTCCATGTTCCTGCCTCCCCTCATGATCAAAAACCTGGGCTGCAAGTGGACCATCGTGGCCGGCATGGCCTGCTACGTCTCCTACTCCTTCGGGAACCTCTACCCGGGATGGTAAGAACCTTAACGTACGCAGTACATATGGTTGTTCATGTTCTCCGCTGGTTTTATCCCAAATAGAACATTCTCTAGGAAGGACTCTTTTCCTCAGTTTGACATGTCCATTTCTCAGGTACACGCTCATTCCAACCTCTGTGATTCTGGGTTTGGGAGGCTCCCCTCTGTGGTCGGCTAAATGCACATACCTGACCATCTGCGGCAACACGCAGGCGGCCAAGGAGTCCAAGAAGGCTCCGGATGTCATCAACCAGTACTTTGGCATCTTCTTCTTCATCTTTCAGTCGTCCGCCGTGTGGGGCAACCTCATGTCCTCGCTCATCTTTGGACAGGACACCAACATAAGTAACAATCGCCTAAACTGCGCCTACTCGGAGCACATTGATGCAAACGAACTAACTTGTGTCCCCATGGGACTTAAATCCCAATTATGATGAAAAAAAATGTGACCAAAATTCAGTTAAAATGTATTGATGAAGAAAATGCAAATACATATAAAGTAATAATTGGACAAATATAAAATGGGGGGAAAAAAACCACAAACGTGAAGTGGCAATATTTTTCAAAAGAAATGTAAAACTACTCAATAAAATGTAAAAGAATGTAAGCAAAAATGTCAAACAAAAGATACATTTGAAGAAAGTTGAAATGCGTATAATTATTCAAAAACAAAAATTGTAAAAATTAAACACATACAAAATATTAAGGAAGAATGGCTAAATTATCAACAACATAAAAACCATTAAGTAAAGCAAAAAAAAAAAAAGTCCAACAAAATATTCATGGATACACCCAAAACATTAAGAATGTAAATTTTGGGAAGTAGGGACATAAGTCTCAATTTTGCAAGAATGAAAACAAGTCAAATTGAAACAGTTCTTTCATAAAAATATCGAACTTCAGTAAAAGTGAATTAAAAAAAATACGTAAACACATTAGTAAAATCAAAGAAACACATTGAATCAAACTGGAAAAATGACAACAAATTCCACCATGTTGATGTCGCTAACATGCCACGTGACGTCATGTGTTGCCAGCGGTCATTTCCGACCAGCAGCTGCAGACTTGCGGGGCCGGAGACTGCGGCCTGACGATCACCTCCAACAGCACCACGAGCAGGCCGGCACAGGAACTGGTGTGGACCCTGGTCGGATGCTACATTGGTAATATCAATGATTTTGGACCACGTGTCGTACGTAGCTACGTAGCTAATAAGATGATTACGAACGACGCGTATGCGGACGGAAAAGTTCTTTGTTGTTGTTGTTGTTGTTTTTTTGATAGAAAGCAAAAATACATTTATCAACATTTCAAACCGTAGCATTCGGAATCGATTAGAGTTTTTCCAGATGTGTTTTCCGGTTCTTCAACAAGAACAACAACATCATGTTTCTTATCCGATCAGAAAAATAAAGATGTTTTTCTCTTTTTTTTTTACAACAAAAATACTTTCAACAATATCTTTGTTGTGTTGAAAAAAGCAGTGGACGTCCCACCCCCCCATTTGGAAAAATCGTACAATTCTGAATCGGAAGAAAGTAGAAACATCGTCACAGCTTTCAGGAAGAAAATCTGTTTCTGTCCCGAAGACCACTTCGCGGTCAACATTCTCCTAAAAGATACGTCAAATGTTAAGACGGGCGACTAGCGTGTTTGTTCTACTTCCTGGACAGGCGTTGGTTTGCTGGCCATGCTGATCGTGGCCGTGTTCCTGGACAACATCGACCACGAGCAGACCAGCCGTTTCCGTGGCAACCGCGAGCCCTTCTGCCACACCTTCCTGGCCACCTTCCGTCTTCTGAAGGACTGGAGGTTGCTCACCCTCATCCCGCTCACCATGTACAGCGGCTTTGAGCAGAGCTTCCTGTCTGGAGAGTACACCAAGGTGAGGTGTACGTCATAGATTTTTTTTTTTTAAGTCTTTGGATGATCATTTCACGCTGCGTACCTTCAGTGGAGTTTCACATTGTAAACGTTTACCGTTCTGCCGCTATCTTCTTGCATCTCGGTGCCAATCAACTATGTTGAAGTGAGTTGAGGAGCTTCGTTTCAACCAAATTAAAGCTTTGACGGCACCTTGTGGCAAGTAAAGGCAAAACCTTTTGGGGGCGGGGCATCAATCGCTCTGGGATTTTCAGTTTGTGCCAAGACTTTTTTTTTTTTTTTTGTCGCATTGTTATCCTCTGACGTTGAAAAAAAAGCTAATTTTGACAAAGTGAGAAAAAGAAAGTTCAAAGTACAGATACCTCAAAAGTCTACTTATGTTTGGACTTTGCTGCCAACGGGTGAGAGTGAAGTGAGTGTTGTGTTGTGTTGTTTTCAGAACTACGTGACGTGCGCGCTGGGTATTCACTACGTGGGCTTCGTGATGATGTGTTTCGGGGCATCCAATTCCCTTTGCTCCTTCCTCTTTGGGCGATTGGCACGCTACACTGGCAGAGGGGCGCTATTCTTACTAGGTACAAAGTCCCCCACCCGCCGCCTCTCTCTTACTTGTTAGTTTATATTCACAATTCGGCAACAACATTTTACGTTTGTGCCGTTTATTTTTGTTGTTTTAGCGGCCTTGGCGAACTTCTCGTGCATTATCGCACTGTTGTACTGGAGGCCTCATCCTGACCAGTTGGGTGTGTTCTTTGTGTTTCCCGCTTTGTGGGGAATGGCCGACGCCATCTGGCAGACGCAGACCAACGGTCAGGAGGCAAAACAAAAATTGTTTACCTGTTTTTTGTTTTTGTTTTAGATACAGTAATCCCTCCTCCATTGAGTTACCCCGAAAAATGAGTTGCGAAACGATAAAAAAAAAAAAAAAAGCTGGAAAAATAGCTGCGTTGTGAAACTGGAATTCTCAATGGAGGTGGGTTTACTGTATTTATTATATTTGTAGTATTTGTTGTTGTCATTATGATATCAATTCAACAATATACAGTCAAACCTCGGTTTTCGAACGTCTCTGTTATCAACCAAATCGGATTTTGACCAGAAAATCCGAGATTTTTACGCTTCAGATTACTACCGAAAAACGGTTTTCGACTAAACTGAGCAAACCCGAATACGCCACTTGACTCCCCTAGGCTTCCTTCCACGAGGCAGTGAAGCGTTCATTGTGAGCAGATGTGTTGTGATTTACGCAAATCTGACTGTTTTTTTTTCTGCATAGTCCCTAATCATGGGCTAATAAAATAGTTTCGGATTTCGAACAAATCGCTTTTCAAACAGCCTTCTGGAACGGATTTTGGTCGAAAACTGAGGTATGACTGTACTTCGTATTTTATTTATTTGTTTTTGTCATTGTTGTTGTGGCAGCTTTGTACGGCATCTTGTTTCCCGCCGAGAAGGAGGCTGCCTTCGCCAACTACCGCATGTGGGAGTCTTTGGGCTTTGTGATTGCGTTCGCGTACAGCACCTTCCTGTGTCTGGAGTACAAACTGTACATCCTGCTGGCTGTGCTACTGCTGACCATGGTCACCTACCCGGTGGTAGAGTATCACGAGTACAAGAATCCCACGAAAGCCGAGGACGGCGGAGATGACAAAGAAGCCATCGCCATGGACAACAGCAAAGTTTACTGCCAGACTCAACTCTGAACGAATGAACAACGAATGTAAGGTGGTGCCATCATCCCAACACTCGCCGAACTCTAGAATAGAAGAACAAACGGCTCACATGGTCCAAGATGGGAAGATGCTTGGCTGAAGAAGTCAACAGTTCTCATAAAAATAGATTTTTTTTCTCTGCACAATCAGAATGTTATTCTGCAAATTTGTTCAGATCAATTCTGATTTTATTACCAAAATCAAGTAGATTTTTTATTCTGAATATAAAGGCAGTACAATTGCAGTGAAATATATATATTTTTTTGTAAAACTGAATACCACTTTATTCTTATTTATATATCCTAAACAGTTTCCCTTATCCTGATCTGCTCTCCATATTCTCTTTCATGCTGCAGTCTGACAGTGTGTTATTTGGCAACACAAGCCATTTTATGAAACCCTAAATGATGGTTGGTTTGGACTTTCTGCCTCCCAAAAATGTCCTTCAATGGATCAAATGTGTGTGTGTGTTTAATTGAACTACCACAAGCGTCATCTGAACGAATTTAATCTTATCCTTTTGTAAAGTGAAAACTGCATCATAAATCCATTTTAAATTATTGTATTACATACAGACCCCTGTTATGGAATACATAAACTTATTCATAATCAAGCAATAGACCGTCGTCACGGTGAAGTCAACTCTTAAAAATCCTTTGCTGTTCTCTTGTGGACAAATACTGTACTACACTTCAAGAGGTGGCGTTCATTCATTCATTCATTCATTTTCCGAACCGCTTCATCCTCACTAGGGTCGCGGGGGGTGCTGGAGCCTATCCCAGCCGTTTTCGGGCAGTAGGCAGGGGACACCCTGAATCGGTCGCCAGCCAATCGCAGGGCACACAGGGACAATTTAGAGTGTCCAATCGGCGGCGTTCAGTATTCAAAAAAATTGAGTAGCGTTTAGCTTGGTCTACGACACAGGTGTAAAAATCCGGTTGCAAGACACCTGATTCAAATGATCAGATCACCAGCAAGCTCTGCGGAAGCCTGACATTGAACCTGTTCATTTACCACTAGTAGACTCTCCTACAACAATATAGGTGAGCCCGAAATGCATTCCAAAATTAATATTAAACATTGTATCTGTGTCTCTGGTAACTATGTGGGTTCCCTGAATAATGAGCACTAACTGACATTTAAAATGTTTGCTTGTAATTCATGTTTCAAGTGTCTTTTATTATGTGGCGAAATTGTTTTAAAGTTGCGTATTCGTTTAATCCAGTCTTGTGGATACCGTTAAAGAGAGACCGCGAACCACCGCATAAATTGCTCTGAAACCCCCTGTTGAGATAAAATCTCGCGAGATCACGTAACTTTCTTTTCTACCTGTACCCCCCCCCCCCCCCCCCCCAATAAATCACAAATAATTTGCATGGCTGTGTACAAGTGAATTTGAGCCATTAACTTTGTGCATTTCGTTGTTTGTCGCTCCAAAAAATCAATTTGCACACGTTGTTTTAATATTTACCCACCACATCCAACATGGCTGACGTGTTGACGGAACAAAACGCACAAGAAGGCAACGTTGTGACCGCGATGTACTTCAAATCTCGCGACACTAGGCCTCGCTCCTTGTCTACCTGCGCCTCAGCTCCCGCCCCCTGTCCAACCTCCCTCCCTCCCCTCTGGTCTTGATTGGCCGCGTTCAAAGTCCAATGTTTGGCCGAGGACGGAGGAAGGAGGGGGGCCTACAATCACCACCGCTAATTCCAACCGCTCCTATGAGGCTTCAATCCCGCTAAAGAGGCTTACCAGCCCGGTTGCAGGAGGGCATTCAGCGGCGCGAACACAAAGTAGGACTCTTGTTTCCGGCTATTCGGCTGTAATATTCGAGCAAAACCAACCTGGCTCTTCACCTCTCGTTCCGGTGTCTCGCTTGTTGCGCTCCGCGTTTCGTTTCGCTTTGGTTCAGGAGTGATGTCCGGCGTGGGCTCGATGACACCGCTCGGGTCTTAACCACTCGATGAGTGTCAGCGACGGAATGTGTGCGTGATTTCACCGTTTCCCGTCTTTTCTCATTACTTTGGACATTTTGATACCTCTACGATGTGTTTTAACACCATCCCTCAATTGAGGCTTGGTTGAACGTTCTCCCCTCCTTCGAAGTAATTTTCCAGACACATCGAGACATGGCCAAGAACCAGTCTGAGACGGCGGGCGACGACCTGGGCCAGTTGACCGACGACGAGCTCCTTCGCGGAGGTAAGGAGGACCTCCTCCGCCTGCTGCGCCGCGTCGACGGCGAGAAGATGAACCTGATGATCGAGCACGGTAACCTGATGAAGGACATCAACCGGCGGCTCCAGGTGCACCTCCACGAGATCCGCAGCCTGAAGGAGGTCAACCAGAAGCTCCAGGACGACAACCAGGAGCTCCGCGAGCTCTGCTGCTTCCTTGACGATGACCGGCAGAAGGGCAAGAAGCTGTCCCGGGAATGGCAGCGCTTCGGTCGCTTCACGGCCAGCGCCATGTGGAAGGAGGTCGGCGCCTACATGCTGAAACTCAAAGAGCTGGAGGCCAACCAGGAGACGGTTCTGCGGGAGAACACTGAGCTCAAGGAGATCATCCTCATGCTGGATGAGGAGAGGAACGGCGCGGGCTCCAGGAGCTCCATAGACAGTCAGTCCAGCCTAAGCAACCTCAACGGGGGCACCGGCATCATCCGGGACGTTGGGGACGGGAGCAGCACCTCCAGCGCTGGAAGCGCCGGGAGTCCGGACCACCACCACCACAACCACAACCACCAGCATAACCACGTGAACAAGACTGTCCCGGAGGCCTCCAAGTTGGGCCAACCCATGCGGAGGTCCATGGACGACATGTCTGTGCCGCACCATCACAGGAGCATCCCCAATGGACTCAATGGTGAGTGGATAAATACACAAATGTTTTCATGTACATGTTTGCCAGGCTAAAAGTGCTCTAATCGGTAGTTCTCAAATTGGGTGCTTGGGGTCTGCTAGTTGTACGTTACATGTCCATGAAATTGTCATCCGTCCGTTTTCCATACCACTTATTAGCGTCGCTGGTGTGCTGGAGCCTATTCTAGTTAATTTTCTTTTTTTAGGCGTGAACACGCAACTTTGTTGATGTCTATTTAGTAAACAGCCCTTCTCAAACTGGGGTCTTCAGGGGCTGTTGCCTTGTGGTCCTTAACACTAGATGATTATTATTCTGTGCGATATTTTAGAGAAAAAAAAAAGAGTGCACACCTAAACAAAAGTACAAAAGTTGACTGGTACTGGTAAGAGAGAGCACATAACTCCCACTCTGGCATGAGATCCAATTAATTGTTTTCAAATCATTAAATGGCATCGCCCCACCTTACCTCTCAGAGCTCCTCCACACCTATGCGCCCGCCTGCTGGCTCAGGTTTGCGGACCAGACATTATTAGAGGCACTGAGAATTAAGTGGCGGCCCAGAGGGAAATCGAGCTTTTTCCGTTACTGGTCCCTCTCTTTGGAATGACTTCCCACTTGTTAATGTTCATGTTTGCAAGGCTTGAAGCGCCGTTAAAATAGTGAGTGTCAACTGGGGGTCCCCATGGGGATCCGCAAGTCCACTTGGGGGTCTCAGATATGATGAGCAATAACTTTTTATATTGCACGAGTTTTGAAAGTGCAAATCGGGGACATGTCGCGCTAATAAAAGCAACAGGAGAAAACCACTAACACCTCCGCTTTGGGATAATTAAGTTTTGATTTGATTGTGATCCTCCATGAGTACCCAATACCCATACCTGATTTCGATACTCGCTCATTCCCAATTTTAAATTACGAGACCATAAAATGTTTCTTCAAGGTCTGTATTATGATACTCTCCCGCGATTTGAAAAAACAAAAACCCCCCACAAGCGGTTCATGCGTAGCTAGCATGTGTGCGACGATGGCGGCGCCATATGCTGATCAAAATTGCTTTTAAAGGATTATGGTGGTGGTTGGCGGGAGGCTACTTTGATTAACCCCACCACCAAATCTTGATTTGAGGAGATTAAATCGGCATCCTGAAATGGGAATTGTCGCTGAAGGTAGCAACAAATAGGAAAAAAAAAAAAAAAAGCATGCGAGCTTGCACCAGGGAAACCTTAATCCCCATAGACACGCACACACATGCACACGCATATTTTTAACACCGTTTAGCTGTCTTTACGTAACATCAGTATTATATACCCCCCCCCCCCCCCCCCCCACCCCTAAGCTGCTGTATGGCTCACAGTGCTGTACATCGCATGAAGTGTGAATTGATTTGTTTGGATCGGCTGTATTTGCACCTCCAGCCATGTCACCGATTTTTAATTTTTAATTTTTGCCACTTAGAAGGCAACTAAACTAAACTCCGCCCCCCCAAAAAGTCATCGTCAAAGATCAGTTACAATATATGCCTGCGAGTGTTATGTGCTTCTCCTTCTGTGTTAAAGTAGCAGTTGTTTGAAGGTTGTTACTGTCACGTCGATGCAAATAATCTATATTACTGGAATACATTGCCGCCCAGTGGCTAAGTCGCAATGCGAACGATGAACCGTGATGTGGTGGTGGTGGTGGTGGTGGGGGGGGGGGGGGGGACTCTATGAACTTTAAGAACTTATATTGGTAGAGGACAGTGAGAAAGAAAGATACCCCAGCCTCATTGTAGGTTGGTGGATCTTGGGTCGGTTGAGTCATTGGAGGTGGGGGGGGGGGGTTCTTGCCTGGGAAACCTTAAAGGGGGCTGGGTTGTCTCAAAAGAAGTTTCAGGGAGGAGGTCGGGGGGGGTGAGGGGGGCTGCTGTCCACGTAATTGAATTTCTGTCGAGACCCCATCCCAACCCATTCTTGAGCCGTCCGGCTTGTGTGTTTTTATTGCACACTGTGTGTGCGTGCGTGCGTGTGTGTGCGTGCGTGTGGTTCAGGCATCTGTTGTGAGATGACAAAAAGAGCAGAACTTTGTCGGTTATATTCTTCAAATTACAGCCACTGAGCCCCCCCTCGCCCGATTCTTGACTTGGATTGTGACAGCTTTTGTGTCTTTATGTTTTTGTCCAATCTCAACTTAATTACCCTCTCGAATGGATGAATTAGTTATTGATTATTGTTCTGAATGTTTTTATTGACCGGTTTGAACTTGTTTCCACTGGTTCTTGACTTTGTTTGGAGCATTCAAAACACCCGAGACCGGACAGTAGTTGTTCTTAGTTTTCTGTCTTGGTGGAGTCACGGTTCACCCACCCGACACACAAGCCAGGTTGAAATGAGTCCCGAATCAAGTGACTGGGGAATCGCCCGTTTTTCAAACAGACTTCCTGAGCAGCCAGCAAGCGATATATGAGGTGCTTCCCACCCTTGGGAGAATTCTCTGCTTCCTTGATTTCCACTTTGCTTCTCTCCTTCGCCCTCAGGGAGAGACGTGACCCAAAAGCACTCAATGAAACCGTAGAAGCGGCTCTCCCGGTCGGCCACCGACGTGGCCGCTTTTGATGCGCTGGTAACCAATTAGTCCTTCATGTTTCTGGGTCGTTGCGGTCGGGGAGACTTCGAAGCATTTTGCCGGCGTTTGTTCATATCTGCTGTGAGTTCACCGTCAATTTAACAACAAAAGGGGACCGGAGACCTGAGACCCGTCATACATGTTCTACCAGCCGGAAGCAGCATGTTGCTTACAAACTTTACGAACAGGTTGACAGGTTGCTGAAGGGCTAATGACACAATAGCTTTGGTTTCCTCGTGATTGCGCTTTCAGTTCATTGTGCGTCTAAATGTTGTCTAGCCGGAATTGGATGTTTGTGTCGCTCATATCCTGAGCCCGGTCTCGTAACCTGCCGTAGACAAAGCGAGAGCGCGGCGGGCCAGATAGGGTTTCGATTGAGGACTCTCTGGCTTGCGTCGAACCGGCGGCCCGCCGTGGCTAGCTGATAATGTGGATTTAAAAAAAAAAAAAACAAGAGTACACACACACTCGTTCACACGCGCGCACACAAAAAGCCCTGCGGGGGAAACTCTCAGCTGTGTACTGTCAATGAAAAGCTAGCCCGTCAGGATGTCCCACATTCCTGCACCAACAAAAGAGGGCGGCGTGTCATCCTGGCGGCGCGACAGACTCCACAAAAACAGGAAAGTGGAAAAACCAAAGGGAAAAATGGATTAGAGTAGTGTTTCCGTGCATATTCGCTATTTGCATTTTTGCCTATACAGTGGTACCTCTACTTGCGCGATTAATTGGTTCTGGAAGAAATTTATCTTGAAAATTTTCTAAGTAGAGACGCGTTTTCCATGTAAATGCCCTAATCCGTTCCAAATTCAGACATGAGTGTTTTCTGAAGCATAAAAATGCATCAAAATATCTAACAAATATGTTACAAATAGATTATTGCCCGATAAATGAGAGTTGTGCATAATGTAAAAAATAAAGAAAAAAAATGATGGTCATTTAAATTAACTTTTAATTAACTGCGTCCTCATCGTTTTTTGCCCTCTTTAGTTCATGTTCTCTGTCAAAAGTGCTTTTTACCTGGACGTTTGCTTTTGTCGGCTTAGTGAGCGATTGCCCGACTGGTGAACACTTTTTCTGGGTGATTCACATTTACGTAAAACTATCGGAACGCCTCCTGGGCGAATGACATGGATGCTGCATCAACACCTTTCTATCTATCTTTACACATCGACACATACGGTAGAGGTCCTTCTTAGCCAATGAGATGCCAGGATGATGCTCGCGAATAGCCAATGGCAGAGCAGCTAGAAGTATGTTGCGTTCAGGAAACTGAGCTGCGAATAGCAGCCCATACTGTATTTTTACCCTTGGTATCTTGAAATTTCTTTCGTAACAAGAGGCAATTTTTTTTTTTCCCATTGAGGCGTTTCGTAACTTGAACATTTCGTATGAAGAGACGTTCGTAAGTAGAGGTACCACTGTATGTATATAATAAATAAAAAATAGAACCCCTCTTAGCCACAGTGTCGCACCATCCCTGCCCTGTATTTACTTGCCACCAGTTCCTTTTCAGGCGGTGCTTTAATGGGATAGGTCATTTAGTTTCTGAAAACCCCAAACCCATGAATTTGTGAATTGTAAACTGCGAATCATGAGGGCGGGGATTACTCTCTCCCCAATCTTTTCCCTCCCAGTCTGCATCCATCTGTCTGGATTCCCGTCAACCTGCTGTCTGAGCCGCCTCATTCCCCCCCAAAAAAACTCAGCGTCAGCCGGCAGAATGCGGCGAGAGATTTGGCTCCGCCGTTTGATGTTATTCCAGGACTTCTATCGGGAACATGCGTTCCGCAAGTCCTGCACGCTTTGTCTGGTGTCTCGGGATACGTCAGAAATTTCCCACTCTGCTTCAAATCAATTCCTGTGGCCTTGTTGCGGGCGGCTGGAGGGCCCGCTCAGTCGCCAGGGCAACGGCAATGATCATTGGGGCGAGGGGACGAGAGGCCCGGCTGGCCTCGGAATCACTGAAGCGGGAGTAAGGCTCGGCCGGGGGGAGTCGGGCTGGTGGGGTGGGAGTGTCGACCCGCACGGAATGATGCCAGGCTCACTTAGGTCAGCTCTTTGTTTTGATGAAACCGCTAAAAACAAACACGAGGGGGTTCGGTCATTCTCACCAGTCGTTTGATGCGGAACTTTTTTCCTCATTAGTTGGTGACTGTAAATAAAGCCTTGTCACATCTATGACATGTAGACAATAGATCGCTTTTTTGACATGTTCCAAGATAAGACTTCCCGGGAAACATTCATGAAACTTTCTCATCACAGAATATTTTCACACTGACAGCATTTGACTACTTTTCGGGGCGGGGTTTATAAATGACTTTGGCTGTGTGTAACCAGAGATTAGGTAACAAATCCCTAATAGAGCGAATGGTAGCATCCAGTTGCTTGCATTGGCGAGACCCTGAACCACTATTCGCCAGGGCATATGCCGACTCTCGCCCAAGGTCACTTGCGATAGACTCCAGGTACCCGCTACGCTAATGTAATAAACAAGCAGTATAGAAAATTGATGCATAGACTATTTCCTGACCGTGGACTTGTACGGTTGACTCGAATGGTTGAGTATCGCCTGCCTTGTATTTGTCTTTGACGGCTCTCATCGCAAGGTGCTCCGTTGCCCTCCAGCACGTATTGATTTATGTGGCCCATTTATAAAAAATCTGATTAAGATGCAAACCTGACATGTGGGATCAGGTCGGGAACGCCAAAGAGCTGAGGGGAAAAAAATACACCTGGGGGTACACGATCAGCACTTCAGTTCTGTCTACGCAACAGATCGTCGCGACCTTGGACGGTCCCAAGCTGCTAAAAGTCAGCAACTCGACGACAGGGCAATTCCTCATCAGCAAGCCGGGAGTCATTTGACATTCGTCTGGATTTTCTGCCTGTCAGCTCTTGGACTTTGTCACTTCGGAGTCAGCAAATGTCTTCAACTTGCTTACCTGTCTACTAGCTAAGTGGTCCCCAACCTTTTTTGTTGTTGTTCCGGGTGTCTGTGCAGCCCGGTTCCCAAATCGGCCCCCCGATTAGTACCACGGCTGGGAACCACTGCACTAGTTGGAAAAGTGTGTGTGTTGTTCAGGTCAAGTAGCTTCACAATGGGAACGGGCACTTGATGTAACCGGCGGCGAGCGACTCGGTGATGGATGCGATGCGTTTGTAGGCTCGTCTGAAGCATCTGGATCGAATTGTTGACAAGAAAGGTTTCTGGAACGGTTTCAGGTAACCTCGCCGCACTCCTCCTGAGGCTAATTTCCTCCTTCGGGCCAAGTGCCAAAGACTGGACTGAGTTAGCCAAGGAAACATTGTTTCTGTTTTGCTTTGGGCGTGCCAGCGAAGAGAGCGAGAGAGAAACAATCTCTTTAGAAACAATCGCTCAGGACGCTCATCCTCCAAGTTTAATAAACTCCAGCATCTTGTTGGCTACCCGGCCTCAATAAACTGGCAAATTTTCCGGCTTTCGAGGTATAAAAGGAACGAATGATAGATTAGGGGTTTGATCGACTAGTCGACTAGTTGACTTTTTGACTGTACTGTATATGTTTCCAAGAAGCTGCGTCGACCGTGTACAAAATACCCCAACGCTTCTTTCCCGGAAACAATTGTTGCTGTTGGACAAGTACTCTATAGGTGCAGTATTGAATGAGTATATATATTTACTTAGAGGTTGTGGGAAGCCGCATTGGCTTAACTGCGTTAGCAAAGGAAATAAGTCCGTTTTGCTGTTCGGGAAGATGACGATTTAAAAATACCAAATGAGAAGCAATTTCTCCAGAAAATAAGGTGCTTTGACTGTCGCTCACTTGTTGAATGTGAGCTGATTGTGGGGATATGAGTGGAGGTATTTTCCCATGCAGTGGGGGTCTGCGGGGTGGGGGTTTTACCAGTGACCTCCCCGTCTTCCTACCCCCACCGTGCCCTACATTAAGCCAAGCAATGGACCATCTGCCGCGAGGCCTATTGTCCTGACTGTTTCCAGTCTTCCTCTTGTTTGGAGGCCTCCGTGGCATGCCTAAATTGGGCTAATCTCGGCATTTGGGTTGAACCAAAGCAAGAGGACTTTTGTACCGGGTCACCCCCATGGGACACATGGAAAATTATTTTTAGAAGTCGATCTGTCCCAAAAGTTAGTATCTTGATTGTCGTCTTTCCTACATGCTTGTAGGGCAGCTCGGGACAGGACAGTCGTTTTAGCCGCAATCCGTCGGCCGATGAAATTCCATCCCCAAAACGTATTAAGACCTCGCCACTTAACCGAGCCTCAGATTACGCGCGGGGGAGGGTGGAAGTCGATCAGAGTTGTTATTTGGAATCCGACGTCGCTGCGACAATCGTAAAGCGCTTAGTTGAAAACGCAGCTAAAGACGAGGTTGGCTCAATCGATGGCTGGCACAGGAGCGTTTGATCTTCTCAGCTGTTAGCATTTATTTCCGCATTCACGCCACAGAGCTGACCACCGGCCATGACCGTGCGATTATCTGCAACTCTGGAGATGTTCCTGGGTCTTCCTCCGATCCTCTTTGACGAGTTCGCTGTGGGTTGGGCAGATGTTCAGATCATGTCTGTTTACTCTCAGGCCGCTTTAAGCCAGAATCCTTCTGTTTGCCGGAAAGTGGACTGGAAATTGCGAGTGAGGTCAGTTGATGGCTCTTAAAAGTTGAAACACTCCGCTTTGGCAACCCACGAAAATATAATTACAAATATTTGCAGGGATCCACGGGTTCTGTGAGAGTTCCATTCCTGCGAAGTCAATATATATATAATAAATGTGATTTCTTCGTTTGGGAATACACAAAGGAATAAATAACAAACACTTCTGAGACAGTGCAATCTCCTACATTTTACTGACATCTGATCGTTCTGTTGGAGTTACGCTCGAGGAAATGCCAAAATAAATTCTGTAGGGGGGGGCTATAGAATTAATTTTGAGATTTCCTGCGATTTTCTGTTTTGATGCATGATTTTCAATTTTCGTAGTTTCATTGAAGTAATCGTTAATTTACGTTTTTCGGAGGCAGTCATGAACGCCTCTCGAGTCAAACGAAAGGAACGTAGCTCCATCTAGTGGATGCATTGTAGATTGCGTCTTATACTCCAGTGCGTCCAATGTATGAAAAAAAATTACAAAATAGTCCATTCATTGAAGTTGCGCCTTTGAGTGTGGAAAATACCCAGCCACACTTGCTGCCCATCTTTAAAATTCACTTGTATTCTTTGGCATTTGACTTAGCATGACTCTGATTTGATCTTATCTTTACTGTTTGGTGCCTTCTACTATCTTTGTTCCTGATTTATTGCTTTATTGTTGTATATGTGTTAGTTGCTCCATGTACAGCACTTTGGATGCAGCGATGGCTGTTTGAAAGTGCTCTATAAATACAGTTGAGTTGAGCTGCGGCGTCACGATTACGGTAAATATGTGCATGAAAAACTCTTTCGGGCTATAAATGTTAAAACAATGAGCCGAAAAACGATGTGTCGTGGATGGTCGATTCACGAACGCCACAGGTTTATGAACGAAATCTTTGAAGAAAAATGACCTCGTTCATGCACGTTTTTCGGTTTTTGAACAGTTTTGGAATGGACGCGCGGGAGGCTCAGCTATGTGGGGTTTTTTTTTTCTCGCGCCGAGTCAACATCATTGGCCCCGTGCGTCACACATTGCAAGTATCTGTTTATTTGCTCTGAATTGGCTCTCAGTATGGATCGAAAGAAAGTGAAAACTGTTGAAAAAAAAGAATAATAGCTAAATATTAGGGTTTAGTTTGCGTTGCCAAAATCTACCATTTGGTACTACTCTAAAAATATTAAGAATGAACTGTTTTTGCTTGTAAAAACAAGTTCAGGGTTGAAACAAGGACCCCTCTGTATTTCATGATCAAATTTAACACCCGACAATGTGTCCATGAATGTTTTCAACGGAGACTATCTCAAAGCAATTCGATTTGACTGGCGCGTGAACTCCACACGCCAACGCTTGGCGCGATCCGAATCTCAGCCCGTTTCTTTTGATGACTCCTCGGCAAATGTACGCGACGCCTTGGCGGTATTTGATCTGGATCTGAAATTAATTAACGGAGCAAAATGTCAAGCAAATTTAACTTTTTTTTTTTTTATTGTACAGTGTGCGATCATCGCCGTCTTTGCATGGCTCGCCGAAAAAAGGGAATCAAAGCGGGGATGTGGTCGCTCTTCAACGTGCCATAGAGCTTGTGTGTGTGTGTGTTTTTTTGGTTTTTTTTTTCTTCCCTCCCCTTCCCAGTGTGAGGGCTTCAACGTTAAAAGGATTTCAAGAGTGCGATTGGTATCTCTGCCCAGAGTGCACTCACTTAAACCCCTTAAGGAGATAGAACAGCGTTAAAGGGCACATTGATAAAAGTGCCCTTGTCGGTGGCGGGGGGTTCCGGTCTCCTCGGAGAGGTGATGGGAAGATCCAAAGGCGCTACAAAGCAAGAAGCCCCCCTCCCTCTTCCCAAACCCCGTCTTTTTTTTTTTTGCTTGTTGCTAGGATACGGTGCCCGTCTATTCAGTATTATGGGGTGCGCTTCATTGGCCCCTGTCTTCCCAGGCGATATTGTGAAGAGTCTATTTGGCGACAGTATGAAACGAGCGGTGTCCAAAACTGGCCCGTGGGCCATTTGTTGTGACATAGACTAAAATTGGACACAAAGCTATCAAAATAAATTTAAAAAATGTCACGTTGAAAAGTTGTTTGCGACACCCCTGACTACCATGACTCATTTGAGTAAAAAATTATTTTACTCTTATACCATGAACTGCCGCAGGTTTGCCAGTCAGGATTCACAAATTTGCCTATTTGTGGACTTGTGTCCACATAAAAGGAATAATTTAGACAGGCCAAAGCACAGGTGTCAAAGTCAAGGCCTGGGGGCCAGATCCGGCCCGCCACATCATTTTATGTGGCCCGCGAAAGAAAATCATGACTGTCAACTTGCATGATCCTCGCAAAAATCTGTACTGAAATGTGAAATTGTCATGTGTAATAAAGGTCGTTGAGATTTTGCAATAATTGAGTTACCCTGTTGACGACAAACAACAAAACCAATAGCTGTTTTTAAGACACGTCACAAGGAAGCAGTAACAGCTCCGATGAAGGCTGAAGTGACAGCCGAAACCCTCAGCCAGGTAAGCGTTGAAGAGAAACTTCACCAAAAAAGAAACTTTAAACCTAATTTAACAATTAGTTGACTTGAGTGATTTCAAAACTAGCCATCCATCACTTGGTTATGTACAAGTAATGCGAAGAGATGATTTATTCGGTTTCACTGTCGTAATGGCCCGCCGAGAGAAAACGTAACTCCAAAGTGGCCCGCGACAAAAATGAGTTTGACACCCCAGGGGTAAAGCCTTGTCTAATTGGAGGGGGGGGTGCTTTGCTGCCATCTTGTGGCGTTTACAGAAAGTGGCAAATGTTTTGCCGTGAGCGTCAATTATTAACTCATTCACTCCCAAAGACGTTATAAACGTCTTTTCAGACTTGGTCCAGAATTGGCTGGTACTGAATGAGTTAATATTCGCAGGGCAACAAAAGAGCTTTTTTTTTTTTTTTAAGTTATGCAAAGACATTTTCTTCATCATGCTTTGGTTTAAAGATTATCAACTGACTACAGATTGCTATTATTTTGTTTGTGAACATGAAGATGTGCCTCGGCTGCTCCTCATATTAGGGTGGATAAGTTCTAGTTGGATACGGGGCCGCGGACCACCCCAAAATCCTGAAAATGATTTGCCTTATTATCATCAGGAACAAAAAGCAGCTTTTAAATAATTATATGTATAAAACAAAAAAAAGTTACTTGATGGTATTTGTTTTAGCACGTATAATGAATAAAAATTGAAGAACGTAATTGTTTGCTATTTCTGTCCTCCACAACGGGGAGAGTTTGGACACCCTCGTACTAAACGGATTTCGAAGCCGCCATGTGCTATCGCTTAGCGGCTCTCCCAGGCCCGGAGAGATGACAAACGTTTAGATGTGGACTTAAACGCTAGCCGATTGGAAACTTCTGGAGTTGCATCACAAAGAAAAAAAAAAAAATCCACCAAGTTCAGTGACGGACAGCACCGCCCCTTCCCCAACCCCCTTCGGTTATATTCAACACAGATGTGGCAAATAATGGAAAAGCTGACTGAGACAGGTTTTTGCCAAACCCGCATCAGCGTTCTATCGTGTACCAGTGTAGAAGAAATGCATACAGAATGATGTAGAAGTGGCGGGGGTCGAATTCTGGCGCTTCTGTGGCTTTGACATTTGTTTTACTTCCAAGCTTGATCACAGAACAAATTAAATCCACAAATCACAGTACTAGCATAATTCAGTATCGGTTTTTAGCGGGGCTGTGCGTGAATCGCTGATGACTCGGACTGAGATGTGAATTGTCCCGAAAAAAAACGTTTTGTTGACGTTTGATTTACTCTGGCGGACCAATTAAAATGATGTGGCGGGCCAGATCTGGCCCACTGGCCTTTAGTTTGACACCTTGAGCGAGTCAGTGTCTCAATGTCTTTGTCCGTAGTCTGCTGTTGGCCTCTGACGCTGTACCTAACACGAAGAAAGTTTGCAAATTTGAACGTTGGTTCGTTTAGTTTAGCGCTAGCTAGCTGGTACGACAGAGTACGGATAGATTTAAAACTTTTCCACATGCAGACAAAAAAAACCCCACCCTGAGTTATTATGCTGTTGGCCAAGGTACGGCGACAGATCCTGGAAGTTTAAGTTCGTTATTCTAAAGTGAAATGGAGGACCTTTCCATAGGTTGCGTTAGCGCATGACCATTCTAATCTGTTTTCAAAAAAAGTAAATGCTGAGACTTGGTAAATCCCTTTGGACAACATACGGTGGAGATAAAACGCTACATAACTGCACTCAGTTTACCATTTATTAGGATTAAAATATATTTTTTTGGGACGAAGACCCATTCGAGAGGATTCTGAGCCCGCTGTTTCAACGGTAAATGAAAAACAAACGCAGATTTTAGGTGCGCGTCTGAGCTCGAGTTGTCCGTCTCCCGCACGGAGCTTCGTTTCATCTTGGTTTTAAGTTTTTGGATTTTCTTTGTCCTCAATGCCTCAAAACACACAAAAGCAATTTTGGAAAATAGCAGTGCACCTGCAGAAGGCTAAATTAAAAAAAAAAGCAAACTACAGAGGCTTCATACTTTCCCCCGCACTTCCCTCTTCCTGTATTCATCAGAAGTAAATATTTCAATAGAACCATGCGTTTTATCTCAGGACTTTCCTGTTTTTTTTTTTTTTTTACATCATTGCCTCTGCGAGGCGTATGTATTTTTTAGCAGGCAGCGGCGCTCACGCACGTCGTACCAGTGATCGTCATGTCAAGCCCAAAATAGAAAGCCGGCGAATGACTTCACGGGGACCGACAGTGTCGAGTCGTGCAGTGATTGCGCAATAGGACAAACACGTCACACACATTCCAGTCCGATTTTTTTTTTTTTTTCTTTTCTTTAAACAGACGCCACACCTGATCCGAGGCCCGGGCGTTTTCTCGTCGGCGGACTGATTTACAGCGTGTAGTTGAGTTATAAGCCGCCACTCCTAGCCAAGTCATTATCGCAAGGCCTCGCTTGTTTTCAGTGTTCTGGTCGGAACCTTTTAAATTATCCCGGAAGCGAGTTGACAGGCAATCTTGAGGAAAGCGAACACAACGCCTTGTCGTTATATGGCATTGTAAAAAAGCAAAAAAAAGCCGTTGTTAGGCTAGTCACGCGTGTTGTCCGTGATTGTCGGCTGACCTCCTCGTGTACCAAACGTGACATGACTCATATAGTAAGATAACAAATATCAACTCCTCCTTTAGCTGTCATTGCAGTTGGTGGACTTTCATGCAAGCCAGATGTGAAGCACGTCTCCCGAATGTCACCTGACTTCAACTCGACTTTACAAAATGTAAATGGACTTTATAATTCCCCACATGAACTTTTTATTCATTTGAAAATATGTCCACTCGTGCAACATTCAGACTCTATAATTGTTCTTTAGTGTTAACGTGACTGTGAAAGCTTGTTTTCTACATCACGGGTGTCAAACTCAAGGCCCGGGGGCCGGATCTGGCCCGCCACATCATTTTTTTTGTGGCCCGCGAACCCAAATCAAACATGTCATCTGACATGATGCTTGCTCACATCTGCACCAAAATTCATACTCTCACACATTATAAATAATTATACCATATTTTCTGCACTATAAGGCACACTGAAAAGTCTTCCATGTTCTTAAAAGCTCACATCGCGCCTTAAAATCCGGTGCGCCTTGTGTATGGTCATTACGGTAATATGTCGACCCCAAAATGGGTCCTTGCTGGAGACATGCTTACAATGTTATAACTTGCTGTTGGTTCAGTGAACTGTGTCGCTGCTTTATTAAATACGTTTTTGTTGCAGCTCGGAAAAAAGGAGAGCTGTGGTGTTGTTTTTTGTAAAACGCGCACTTTAATGGTTTTCACAGTCTCAACAAATACAGGTACTTCTTTGTCCAATTCTTCTTCCGTTCGACTCGAGAGGCGTTCATGACCGCCTCCGAAAAACGTAAATTAACGATTACTCCAATGAAACTACAAAAATTGAAATGAATGCATCAAAACAGAAAATCAAGCGAGGAAATCACTAAATAAATTCTGCAGGGGGGCTATAGAATTTATTTTGATATTTCCTCCTTTGATTTTCAGTTTGATGCATTGTTTTCAATTTTCATAGTTTCATTGAAGTAATCGTTAATTTACGTTTTTCGGCGACGGTCATGAACGCCTCCCGAGTCGAACGGAAGGAATGTAGCTCCATCTAGTGGATGCATTGTAGATTGTGTCTTATAACCCAGTGCGTCCAATATATGAAATAAATCACAAAATAGTCCATTCATTGAAGTTGCGCCTCACAATCCAGTGCGCCTTTGAGTGCGGAAAATACGGTAAGCATTTTTCTTGTTGCCAAACCCCTCATTGCAGTAACTTAAACAACAGTTGAATATTTATATTCTTGACTTCTTAATATGGTTTCAGTTATCACGGCCCTCCAAGGGACACGATAACTAAAACCTGGCGCGTGACAAAAATGGGTTTGACACCCCTGGTCTACATGCACCCTGTGATTGGCTCGTCACCAGTCTAGACCTGGTCCACCCCCCTCCACCTGTCACGCAATTTAAGCTAGTATTGCCATCCCAATGACACACAAGCAATATAGAAACAAACAAAACGTGCGCACGACCCGATGTGGAGAACACGCAAACTCCGCCCTGAATCTCAGCCAGTGGGACGCTAGGCGAGCTAGCATATGTTTCTCCCCTCCTCCCCCGTGCTAATCTGCAGCTTTTATCATAAGACGATTAGAGGATTGATAACCCTGCATTAAATGAAAAAAATTGAAATAATAATGTATTGCCTGGAGCCGGTACTGGTCCATTTAGCCATCTTTAATCTTCTACTTTATTTTAAACAAGCATGAATTCAAGTCAAATGTCAGGTAGGAATAATACTGAGGAGTAGTCGCAGGTTCTGCATTGGTACAATCCACTGAGTCCCGAGTGGGACCACCTGCTGTCCCCGGGTTCTTGCTATCCTTGCCGCTAATGCGAGCTGACGCAGCGTCTCGCCAAGGGCATCTGGCAGACAACGGAGGCCACCAAGTGTCTGAATCCCACCACGCGCGAGTTTTATTTGGTGTTACCCCAATTGTGCCTTTTGACCTCTTAAGGCCTCGTTGAAGGCAAGAAACTGTTTTGTACTGCGCCGTAACCTCGGCCCGCGATGATTTTAATCATTCAGTAATCTGTCAATTGTTTTGTCAATACATTTTGGATACAACATTTTATCATCCATCAAAAACAGGACGTTATTTTCAAATGGCAGAAAATGTACAAACGTAAAAGAATTAAGATCCCGTTCCTCGTTGGGTCCGTAAAATGCCACCAAATGGGCAAAAATTGTTTTCCAGAGTGAAAGCAGATGTTTGCAAATACTCCATCAGCACAGAGATAATAAGTCTGGCTTTTATGCAGAGTGACAGAAATTTGAGCGCTGTGAGGCTTTGCGCAATTGTAAATCAAAGTATCTCAACAATGCGAGAATTTATTGAAGCGTGATATCGCTGAGCCCTTGTCGTGTATCAGCCTTGAGAGACATTTTTGTTTCGCGACGTGTCCTTATACTTCGCTCATCGTGTAAAATATATCCCTTGGCTCAGCAAAGATCTCAAAACATTCCGCCATCCTTTGCCACATGTGTGAGGTTTCATGTAAAACAAATGTGCGCGTACGCTGCGGTTTGAGGATCCAGCTGCGGCGTCTCACTCTCCTGCAGAATTTCCATGGCAAAGTAACATTTGCTCATCTAGGGGTGGGGGGGCGTTTAACTTGAACATTGCGCTCGCGCAAAGCTCTTGAAAAGTCTCCAAATTGTCGAGGGCCCACCTCTTCGGTTGGGAGGATGCATGCAAGTACATAAGTAAGTCGTAAAACGAACCCCCCACCCCCACCCCCTGTCCCAACAATCTGACGACCGCGTGATGGGGTATCACTGAGGTCTGCAGTAATGAAATTAGCACTTGATGAGTTTCCATTAGGGTTTATGAGGTGTGTGTGTGTGTGTGAGGGAGAGACAACGTCCTGCTGGTGTCTTCCATTGCGGTGATTCAGGGTGGGCTAACCATCTGGCGGTAAACCTTTAGTCCCACCCGCTAATGGAATTTGTCCCCCCCTTTAGTGATGTGTGTGTATATGAACTGTACGTACGTACGTGTGTGTGTGTGTGTATGTGCGCGCGCGCGGGTACCAGCTTCGCTAATAAAACTAATAGCTACGGGTCTGAGGTCTGACATGTCTAATTAGAGGAGAGAGTTCAGATTAGATTGTATGGTGAGTTTTTTTGAAAGGTTTCTCATTAGCGTAACATCAAGGCTAATTTCCGTCAGACCGTCGCATTATGTTAGCATGAAGCTGAGGGACTTTTGCGGCGCAAAATTATACAGCAATAAATCTTCAGATGTGGTCTCCCACAATGTGTGTGGCGCTTGTTAAATTCAATTGTGTGGAATGTGTTAGTTTCATTGTAAACTTCAGTTTAAATATTTGAATGCGTTGAAAGATGGCGGGAGGGGTCAAACTTGATATATGAAAATTTGCAAGCCGGTTAGTTGTGAAAATTTCTCCCCTGTTAAGAGTCCCTGGACGCAACGTTTTGACTACACACACATTATGCTACAGCAGGGGTGTTAAACTCGTTTTTGTCACGGGCCACATTATAGTTACCGGTTCCCTTCGACATGACTGCGAAACTGTATAAAGAAGTCAAGAATGATGGTTTATTCAACTATATTTTAAATTATTGTCATGAGGGTTTTGGTAACAAGAAAACTTAAACTAGCTTTTTTATGAATTACATACGAGAATTTGAAATGTTGGTCCAGATTTTAGCAAGCGTCATCGAAGTTGACATGTTTGATTTGCTTTCGCGGACCATATCAAATGATGTGGCGGGCCAGATCTGGCACCCGGGCCTTGACTTTGACACCAGTGTGCTCGACTATTTGTACAATGAGTGCAAAATGGAATTGTTTATTTAGTTATATCCAATGACATCCTGATGAAATTAAATGCACCGCAGTGCTGCGGCCATGTTATCGTAGAGCGACGTTGAAAATCTCGGCCGGGCGTAAACTATCCCAATCCTGTCATCAGATCAAAGGCACTGCCCTAAATTTTCCTAAAATGTCTGCAAATGTCACCCTGGCCTCCAGGCTGCTTGATGAGGCCTGTTTTGTTTCGTTCGCGAACATCCTGTGATATGTCACTCCCCGCTCCGGATTTTTTTGGGTGCCGTTAGCTAAACAGTGAACCCTAGTTTAAAACTGACCCACAAAACAATGAAACATCGTATGTTTTAAATTCAAAGACGGTCAACCAAACATTCACAAATCTTGCACCACCAGAGACAGGCTAATGAAATTAGCATCCATGTTAGAGTGATCATCAGTCTTGTAACAACTGTCACGTCAACACACACAAAATTCACGTATTATATAGTCACAGTTTTTTTCATAGTTTATTTATACTCTGAAGCGAATTATGTGTGAAATTATGAAAAATTATTACCTGCAGATCATTTCACATCTTCACATGAAGCCGCAAGAGGGCGCTCTAGGCCCGTGTTGATAAGTCGACAATGAGTCTGACGTAAGCAACATAGAAGAGGAAGCGCCGCATCTTCTACCTCCGGAGTTGGCGGTGTTGTTTGAAAGTGACACAGAGGGTGAAAATTTCGTTGGATTTAGTGATTTGGAGTGACACTGATGGTTTGGTTAACTTGTTAGCATGTTCTTCATGCTCTAGTTAGCGGAATAACTCTTAATGTTACGTGAAGATACCAGGCCCCGTTCTCAGTTCGTTGTTTCTGCGTCATGTAACGTTAGCATATCGTACACTTATTCAGCGCGTTGTTCTCTATATTATTTTATTTTTTTATTGCCTTTCAAGATGACATGTCTGTTCTTTGTGTTGGATTTCATCCGATAAATTTCCCGTAAAAATACGACTTGCACTCCAGTGCGACTGATAAATGTTTTTTTCTTTATTATTTTTTATGGCTAGTGCGATTTAAACTCCGGAGCGATTTATAATCCTGAAAATACAAGCATCGGAGCAAAATGACTATCACTGGACCAACAGTTTACCCCCAACCTCCCACCCTGGTTTAGTTGGTAAACGCGCCAATCAGTGAAATATTTTCTTCCAGTTTGATCTTTTAAGTCCCGCCGCTCACTTGGGTTCTATTTCAAGGGAAAAGGGTCAGACAAGATCAGACAATGTCAGGAATGCTCGGCAGCTCCGATCAAAGTGTGGGAAGAAAGAAAGAAAAGAAAGAAAACAAGTCGTCTTGGATGCGGCTCTCGTGTGTCTTGGCTCATGATGGCGTTAAAGCAACAGTGGCAGCAGCGTTTGAGGCCCCCCCGAGTTGGCCTGTCAGGTCACGTATGTTCCCCAACCGCCGGGAAGTCGGCGGCGTTTATGTAACTTGACTTTTCATGTCTTTGATCTTTCGCGCACATACACGCTTGATGTTTCGTAAGTATTCCGGTCCGGTGAAATCGGCCATCCAGAGACGATTATGAAAAATATTGTTTGTGCTCCTTCCCACACTCTTAAAACACATTTTACAATTTTGAAAACACTTTTTAAAAAGTGCTCCGTAGTGCGTGTTCTAATTTTTTTCGCTCTCGAGAAAGGGAGACTGTTGTGTAACATCGCTTTGAGGAGCACGGTTGCTCAGTTAATTATCCCGTTCAGAATTTGAGCACGTTAGATTCAAGTTAGTTTCTCACTCATTGTTTAGCTTCTGTGTCAAACTGACGTATAAAATAGAACAGAACTAAACTAATTGACGGTTGAAAAACATTCACCCCAAACATATTGTGTCTAAAAGAAAGGCCGCTAGCTTAAAGCTAACCTTTTAATGTGAAACAATGTAGACGGGCTAACAAAAATTAGCATTAGTGTCAGGGTAATTCAAAACCTTCAGTTAACGACTACTTTGACATATAAGGAGCAGTAAAACATACAAACTGAGCATACAAGAATATTTATAGGCCTATATATTATTACCAAGTCAACATCCATGACATTGTTGGATTACAGTAACGGCACACAGTTCTGTTGAATCACTCTTGTTGGTAGTTGTTTCTGACAAGCTTCTGCTTAGTTTCATGTCACAGCAAATAAAAGATACTTAACATAACTTCAAATAATAAAATAGGTTTTCAATCGGCCTACAAAACTGATAAAAGATTCTATAATGGGTAGCCATTAGCATAAAGTGCTACATGCATGCTACAACAGTCTTTGCAGGGCGGGGAGGGGGAGGGGCGGGGGGGTCAGCGGAAGGCTACGGAACCGGGCCAGCATCCGTCCAATTTGAGCCGAGAGTGACGAGCAGCCGTTACGCAATCTCCTCTTGCCCTCCGGCCGCCAATTAGTGCAATAATAGCGCCGCCGATGCGCCGTTTCATCCGTCTCATCGGGGGGCCAGAGCTCCGCATGACACAAGGGAATTGTTCCATCATTGGGAGACCTTTTGTCCTTTTCCGCCGGGGGGAAATGTAATCAAATGTGCTGATGAGAAACCGTTTTCATTTCAGCGATAGGGACTGAGCCTCTATTCATAGTTTCAACCCGAAGTAATCACTAGTAACTGTAATCCCAAAGTAGACAGAGACCTTTTTGTTGGCCGAGTTGTACCACATACTTCTTTGTCACAAATGTACTACTTTTCCACTAGGTAGCGATTAATATATTCGTTTTTATTTGATGTGGCTGGAACGAAAAATGTCACAGAGCAATTGTCAGGGGTCATCCCATTGGCCGGGAGCGGGATACTAAAAAAAAAAAAAAAGGCTTTGAGTGCTTGTACTTAGCCGGCAATGTTTTCGCCACCTTAACGGTGTGCTCTTTGACTCTGCTTACATAAGCATGACCTCTGCCAGCTCAGCGCCGCTCTCTTTCAAAAACGCAAGCGGCCCGCTATGCAGATTTATGCAAATGAAGGGGGGAGGGCGGGGACCTTTGGGCGCTGACGCCATGGCAACGCGTGCTGGAATGAGGCTGCTGGAAATTGAAGCTTTTGTTTATCGCGACGTTCGCTGGCTGAAAGTGGTGACCTCGAGGAAAATAAATATCACTTGAGCGCTAACGCGGTGAGTCGCAATCATTTCGCCAGAGATCCTTTGAAGCTGACTGAAATTGATTCTATTTCATTCAATAGCGCTAAAATTAAAAAAAAAAAATCCAACGGTGACATCTTTGTTCACCTATTTACGCCGGTGACATATACTGTAATCCCCCGCCTCTTTGCGTTTTTTTTTTCTTTTGTAACGCTCTCAAAAGCAACAAAATGGCGCCGCAGCCCTGGCTCATAGGAAAGTAGTAATTGGTGTCAATGCAGTATTTTGTGTTAAGTCCCGAATGCTCACACAACAGATTAAAACGAGCAAAAGGGTTTTATTATTCATATATATTTGAAAGTGAACAAAAACATGCATGTGAGGTGCAGGTCTTATTTTTGTCCATTTGGGGTTGCCATCCATCTGTGACTTTAAATGCATGTAATGATTGAAAGGAGACAGAGACATCGTTTATTGGGGCGCCGGCAAGTTTAGTGTGAGCTGTTAATGGGAGTATGCTTGTGCATTTTCTTTTTTTTTTCCTAAATCAAATCTTAGATCAGTTTTATAGGCCGAGTTTGCAATAATATGACCTGTAAAAAGTGCTCCGATCGATCGGCCATGGAGTTGATGAGCTTCACTGACTCAGCCGCGTCAGATCACATCCTTCCAACAGACAAGAGCGTTCCCGCTTCGCGTTTTGTTCCTTCCCTCGGCGAACGCACGTCTGCATCCTGAGGGGAGAAGAGCAAGTGTTGCGGCGTCCCTTAGTCAAAACAAACAAATAGCTCCGAGCAATCCGTTGCTAATCTATCTTGCTGTGTAAATAACCAGCCCAAAGGCGCACACGGCCGCGCACGCACGCACAAGGGCAGTAATTAAGATTGCGGTGCAAATATAATCCCCCCCCACGGGTTTTGATGTCGCGGGATTAAATCCAAACGGCCTCCATATTGCTGTTCTTCCAGCCTAATCAAAAGATTAAGGCCACATCGCACTCGGTGTCCACTAAATATCCACACAGCCGTAAATTGAAGTCAAGCTACTTTGAGTGCTCGCCGATACCAAGCACAGATACTTGATGATGCCATTTCTTCATGTTGTGATGAAATGGGTATATTTTAACCAGGGCCTCATCGATTAATAAATCGGCTGATTACATCGGCCGATATTAGCTCTTTTAAAATTGGCGGATTTTTAACCATTGTATTGAACAAAATGAGAACGCGAGCTATTTTACCCTGCGCTGTTTTTATTTATCATGAAATAAATTTGTGACACTTCATTTTATTTCACCGAGGAATTTTGCAAGTATTGATCCTAAACCGTATCGCTAACGCGTAATAGCTAACGTGGAATGTGAAGCTCCATCGTTGGGCTAACAGAAATTCGGATGGATATTACCAAATTCTAAACAACCAAACATGCCGTAGATTCTTGACATGAGACGCATTGCAAAAAATATATCTATATTTCTGGCGTTACTGTGACGCTGTTATGACTTAGTGATTCAGTTTTTTGCTTTGTCGGAACATTCCGCAAAAAAGTCCTGCCATTTTATTCTAACGTGTGTACGTGATCAAAACCGCAGGTGTCATCCATGACTGCAATCGAAGCGACAGGGGGGTGGACCAGTCACCGCGTGCGATAGCAGCGCGTCTTGCGATGGCTATAAATAAAAATTCCCGCTCTTCCCCGCCCGGAGTCACTTGACAGGCGGCTCGCTCCCAGACGGCAGACGTAAATTCGACCTAATAGGCGGCAACGAGCGTGGCACCATTAGCGCGTTCCCGGGCGACCTCGGTGCAAATTGAGTGAAGGGCGAAGGGGACGGTAATTACATCCTCCGTTTGTGTCAGCGAGTCAATTGTTTCTCAAGATCCCTCCAGGGAGTTGCGTTGAGGAAACAAAACGATTCGAGTCATTCCATTCATTGTATTTTCATTTCTAGCCATAAATAAAAAAAATGACACATTTATTGCAGGTAGAATTGAATGATTATAATGAATGAATCATTTTAATGAAACACTTTTCATAAAATATTTTTTGAATCATAAAATACAATAATGTACTTGATTCGTTAAATCAATCACCAAGTTAAATGTTTTTAAGGTAAGGTAGATCTTTGTGTGTGTGTATTTTTTAAAAAATTAAATTGAATTATTTCAATTTCTTAAATCATTTCTGATTTTCAACAGCGCTTAATCCCGAACACGGATGGGGGTCATTTCTGACATTTTAATTAAGAGATTCAATATTTTTATTGAGATTTCCCCCCCCCCCCCCCCCAAATAGTTTACTCATTTAAAGAACATATTCATAACACACAAGACAGATGTTTTTTTTTAATAATAAAGGAAATAAATGGGGGGAAAAAATTTTTTCCAAAAATATTTTAGTAGTTTAATACTTTCAATTTATTTTTATAAACACATTTTTTTAAAGGTTGTATGCAATTTGCAATTTGTTTAGAGCATATTGTAAAGTGACATCACACTTTTCAGTTTAAAAATGTTAATTTTAATAATTGACTAATATGGATTTTTTTTTTAAAATTGACAAGACGTTTTTCAATTCACAAATATTTTGTCGGTTTAGTCCTTGAATTTAGATAATTCTAATAACCTTGACACGCTGTTTTAAATTTCTTGCGTATTTTAAAATCACTTATTGTTTTAAGCCTTTCATGTAATTTCACCATCAAAAACACTTCATTGTAGTATGATTGATGCGTCATACAGCTTGTGTTTCGGAATTGTAAAGCGAATAGTTTAATAGTCTGATCAGAGCACTTTGATCGGAGCGCTTTGAGTGCCATTTTTCCCTTGAACATCTTGAGGTAATTGCCCATACCGAGCAAACAGTCTGATCACCGGGGAGCCTCCCAAATCTGCCTTGGAGCACATGAAAGTGCATCCCTAAAAGCTCCGGGATCTCCGTTCTCAGCAGGCTGCTAAACAGTCTGAAGATTTTGACTTGAAAACGTGAAGGAGATGACTCCACCCACCCACAAACACGGCACTGGCGCACCAACACTCCGTTCCATGTGGGATTTATTTGTTTTGAAAAGGGCCTGACACGCCGCTCACCTCCCGTCCTCTCCAATCTGCCTCCCGGAGGAACGGTTCACGTTGACCCGCCGTAAACTCCGTCCCGCCCGTCGTCCCGTGGGTTGGGGAGTGGGAAAGAGTGCACGGCTGAAAGGGTGCGTCTTGGGCAACCAGTGGGTGGGGGGGGGGGGGATGCAGATGGACTGTGGAGAAACAGATGTTATATTTCACTTCGTTTGCAGCAACGCAGCAAATTGACTTCATACTCGAAAAGTTTTGACCAAGGTTGGATTTGTTTTATATGCATGTATTATTTAAATCAGCGGTCCCCAACCTTTTTTTTGCCTCGCGGACCGGTTTAATGTCAGACAGTATTTTCAGGGACCAGCCTTGAAGGTGTGACCGGATAAATACAACAAATTAATTAGAGGTGTCAAATGATCACGTTAATTGTGATTAATTAATGTACAGAACATTTCACCCGCTATTTTTTTTAATTGCGTTAATCTAAATTTTAATCTCTGCCTTTATTGTTTCTGTAGGTGGGTTGCCTTTTTCTAATAGCCCTTTTTATGTGTTGGCTTCCTGTGTTTGAATTGTTGAGGGTGGGGAAACAACTGTCAGTCACAGCCTGAAGCGGACATTGATTGGCTGCCATTTTGTTGGGGCTTGTTTTGCATTCCAAAAACGCCCTTGATGACACGGTTGATAAAGGTCGAGTGTTGTGCCAAATTTGTAAGGAGTTTGCGTACCACCGAAGCAGCTCAAATTTAGCCTCCCACATCAATGCAAAGCACCCAGTCGCGAGTGCAGCCACAGCTAACGTTAGCAATATAGCGAGCGAGCCATACATAGCAAAGCTCTTCGGCAACTTAAACTCGAGAACACCCCACGAATGAGGCATAGTTGATGTGTCCTCTGTAGACTACTAGAAGTGATTGTTTAATTTCAGCACTTTTAGTTTGTCATGATGAACAGTGTTTTAGCTGAAGTGCTAACTTTCAGCACTGATTTAAGGGTCTGTTTTATTTGTTTATTATCTGAAGCAAGTGTTCAGTGTTGAGTACTTGGATTGCTCAGAAAATAGTTCTTACTGTTTTTGATATGTTAACTTCAGCACGTTTTAACTCATTCAGTACCAGCCAATTCTAGACCAAGTCTGAAAAGACGTTTAAAAACGTCTTTGGGAGTGAATGAGCTAAGGACCTGATGTTCCATTTTATTTCTATTTTGTAGTTCTTTGGAGATTTACAAAAACAAAACAGGTGGTCGAAACTAAAGGTTGCAGGTAGGACTTTGACTAGTCTCAAATACAGCAGAAAGTAAATGGCGAGTACTGCATCTGTCCAGGTCTGCTGAAAAACGGTAAAATACCATATTTTCCACACTATAAGGCGCACCGAAAAGTCTTCCATTTTCTTAACAGCTCACACCGCGCCGGTGCACCTTGTTTATGGTCATTATGATAATATGTCGACCCCAAGATGGCTCCTTGCTGGAGACATGCTCACAATGTTATAACTTACTGTTGGTTCAGTGAACTGTGTTGCTGCTTTATTTAATAAGTTGTTGGCTCCTCTTGTGTCTCCTGGCTGGGCCTTTTCCCCTTCCAAAAAAGACTTTCCAAAGACGTTTTTTACTCATTTTGCGAGCTCCCGGGTTTCATTTCAGCGGTAACCCATCGTGTGACCGAGAAGCCTGCCTTGCCAGCGTCACATACTGTAGACGGATGTAACGCAGAATCCGGTAAATTTTCGAAATAAAACATCTTTCAGATTCCGAAATGAATAAAATGGAACAATTGTAAGTTATTTATTCTTTCTGTGCGGCTCGGTACCAAATGACCCACGGACCGGTACCGGTCCGCGGCTCGGGGGTTAGGGACCATTATTTTCAGTTCATTATTTAAATGACAAAATTGCTACACCCTACCGAGAGTAAGTTTGAATGCCTTAGTTAAGTTGGAGAGGAATTATGAACAGCTCCCAATACTCGTCAGTGTGAGCAGAAAACCCGTCGGGCTACTCCGAGAAAGCAAAACAAGGTCATGAAAAGCCTCCTAGACGAGCTGAGCTTTATATGGAGTCAGATGCACATGAAATTGTGGCCGCCAATCACGATGAGTTGGAATGTGCTTGGTTAATTCCGAACACAGCCACATCCCTACGTAAAAAGGCTCCTGGCATTGAAATCCTGGCATTTTAATGGGTGTGTGTAGACTTTCTCTACCCACCGTACACCTAGAAAGGATGCTGTCCGGGTCAGAGAGGGACAAGATGAGGGTGGGGGGGGGGGGGGGCACAGCACGCTAGTACGGCAACAGGGTTGGAAAAGAGAGGCTGCTGGAAGTGGGTCACAGCGGCGCACTGACATGATTGAAAGCGACGTGCGGTTGGGGATGGAGTTCGGGCGCCGGGGAGGGCGGATGGTGCCGCTGTCCGCGTCACCGCACGCACACACAAAGACACGTGAGAAAGAGAGAGAGAGAGTCGACCCGAGGTGTGAATGTTGCTCTACTTTTTGCTCGTGCTAATGCTGAAGTAAAAACGGCGGCGAGCGAGCCCACTCCCGCCCCGTCGGCTAATGAGTTTATTTTAGGCCGGACCACCGTCCTCGGGGAAGTGCGCGCCGGGGGGGGGGGGGTTCTTGGACGAAAAGCAGAAAGGGCTCTGATTTGCTGGCCCAGCGAGCTTTGAAAGTAATTGAAATGGAGATAAGAGCTTTTATTTAGTAGACAAATATTTTGTTATAAGTGCGAGGAGGACCCTCTGTGAGGGATTAGCGCTAGGACCACTCGGACATAATGCTAAGGTTTAAACGCAGCCCCCCACGGTGAGGATTCAAGTCGTGCGTTTGATACACACGAAACATGCGATTTGCATGTGGGGGTCGAGTGTGTGTGTGGCAGTTTGTCAGCGAATAAATTGTCATTGTCAAAAAAATAAAACAAAATTAACGCTAATCCTTGTTAAAAAAAAAAAAGGGGGGGGGAGAAACGAATTCACGCCCCATAAAAATATTTATAACCGCTTCTATTAGAGGTTCAAACTATGGATATTAAACACCTACATTTAATTTGTACAACATTGTGAATCGAGGCAACGTTTCCCAGTGAAATTAATGCAAATGCAAATAATCGATTCTGTCGAAGCACATTTTAATATGAAGTAATAACATGCGGCGCAGTCGCTGACAAATCCCACGAATGAAAGACTGAAGAGGAGGGGAAAAAGAACTGATTTAGTGTGTATTTCGAAATTGCGGAGGTCACCTGTGATTGGTGGACAACCAGGAAGTGAGCGAATGCTTACTTGGAGCTCAACCTGTGGGCCGACCACTACATTAAAAAAAATTAAATTTTAGATTGGTTCAGTTTTATGACAAAATTATTGACTTCTTTTTTTAATCATCATCGTTAATAATGTGTTCTTTTTAAAACAATGAAAAAAAATATTGAGACGAATGATTTGAGTTGACTGTATTTCCTCTGAGGAAAAGAATAGTTGTGAAATGAGAACAACTAGGAAGTGACGGTATCAATACAGTCTGTCCGTGTAGCATTCCTGATAGTGGGACGAACGCAATTTGAATAAATCCCACTCGTAAAACCGAATTTCCTGTTTACATTCCGGCGGCCAATAAGAGACCAAACAAGGATGCACATTCATTGGTCTGTGAAGAACCTTCATCTTAATCGGCTTGAGTGGTAGTCAAAGGTCAGGCCGGCATCAGATGAGTCCAGATTAGCGGGTCACAAGGCCCAACCTGGAGATTAGCGGCAGGCCAGTCTTCATACGTGCACGCCGCCGCTGTTTGTGTGTTACAACACTGCAGTTGCCAAGGTGTATAATGAGACCTCGTTCATTTTCTTCAAGATTTTTAATGCCACTCTGTTTACTGTCAAGCCACATGTTATATATTTCAAACAACTAGGCACAGGCCAATATCTGATTCTGACAATATGATAAGCCTGAGCAAAAATATCTCGTTATCAAGGTATTAAAATTACAGCTCCAAATTAAAAAAAAACATTATTTGGGTAATTAAAGACAGCCTTATTTTGCCCATTCAACACATTTTATTTTTGAACAAAATATCGAATATTTGGGACAGAAGAAATATACACCGGGTTAAGCGTAAGCTTCGAATGTTGTCCTTGGGGCTAACTAGTAGCTACTGGCACTATTTTTTATTTTTATTTTTTTAAGCACGGTGCACGTTAATCAACAGAGCAATAAAATATCAGTGTTTGCATCACGTCTGTGTTGTGTTGCTCCCGCCTTTTCTGCCACGTGTAACTGCTCACCCCTCCCGTTTCTGCTCATCAAGTAGGAGGAAAGTTCATGATAGGGATTAACTTCGAGGCGGCTTGCGAGCAGACAATCATGTTGTAACTTTCTTAGAAGTCCCCTCAGATCATTCTCCGTTCCAGCTAAGTATTAGCGAGTACTGAAACCACGACTTTTTCAAACCTCGCTAAACCGCCAAAACGTAATTGGTAATGGGCCAATGTCCATTTACAATAATATTACAAATTAGCATTGATGTTACACGAATAACGCAATTACGGAATTTGGACTTGCTTGTATTTTTAAAAGGATATAGCTGGGTGTGTGTGAATGATAATCTATGATAAAGGTGGGGTGGGGGGCACTGTGTTGTGCAATGCCAAAGAAAACTTTTCGAACTTTTAGATAAATATGTATAAAGTCAAATCTGCCAAAGCGAAGGGTCTTGTCAGGTGTCTTTTGTCTGTCTTTCCACTTTCCGCAAACAAAAGCGTGTCCAACCCTCGCGACGCGCCGTCAGACTGCGACGCTGTAAATTAAACGCGGCTTTTTTCGCGAGAACAGACTCGGTGCCGCCTACAGGGACCGGGGGATGACGCGCCTCACTTCGCTGCTCCTGTCCCCGGTTTGAACCCGCCACCGCGAGCAACAATGGCAAGCGAGGAAATTCTGCCGCGATGCGATGGGTGTGTGATGCTAGTTTGCTGCTTTTTTTAAATTTTCTTTACCGCAAACATGTGGCGGGAAAAGAATGGGAGAGGGCGTCAGGTCAGACGGGGATATTGGCCCAGGGAATGTTTATGCTTTTGAAACAGACATTATTGAACAGCTGTTTTACCTCCCCTCCTTTTCCAAGTGACCACATGGAGAGATGAAAAGTGGAGTGGCAGGTCGAACACATTTGCATTGACGGGGGTTTGGCCAAGTGTGATTATTTCATTTGCACATTTAAACTTTTTTAAACTGGAAGTGCTTTTTTATTTTTTAGCTTTTTACCAAAACACTTCAAAACATTTTCATTTTTCGGAGTTCCATTGAAGGAATCGTTAATTTACGTTTTTTGGAGGCGGTCATGAACGTCTCTCGAGTCGAACGGAAGGCACGTAGGTCCATCTAGTGGATGCAATGCAGATTGCGTTTTATAATCCAGTGCGTCCAATATATGAAAAAAATTACAAAATAGGCCATTCATTGAAGATGCGCCTCATAATCCAGTGCGCCTTTTAGTGCGGAAAATACAGTAATTATATAAATTTTTAAATGTTTTTTTATGCTATTCCCAAATTATTTTAATTCCGTTTTTTTTTTAAACCATATGACCTATCCCAGGTCACAAAATTAAATGGTTGACTTATATAAAAGTTTCTGCTCTGAAATAGAAATTTTGAAGATCAAAGCTCACAATTACATTTGGAAAAACTACCCAAAGTTTGTGAACATTCTCATGTGCCGTTGTGGACTCCTGTGGGCCTTCTGGCGCCGTCTGCCGCCTCGTCGTTTTCCGTGTTCTCAGTCTTGACGTCTTTTGAAATGCTAATGGTGTCTCTTCATCTTCTTCTTCTTCGGCTGCAGATTCCTCCTCCAACTACATCCGGCAGCTAGAGACCAAAGTGCGAATCCTGGAGGACGACAACAACAAGCTCCTGTCGCAGGTGAGGCATCACAGTGACGATTCGCCTCGATTCAATTCGAAATTGCCCAAAACACTCGATTAAAACCGAAACCTTTCCGATTGAGTGAAGTTGGGGGGAAAAAGGCGGGTCAATTAAGGTACTGACTGTAATGTAATGCCCTCACATGTGGGCAAGGAGAGCCGCCGTGGTGAGTGTAGCACGTTCAGCTCTTTATTGAACGGGACCAACGTTTAAACACACAAATACAAAATGAAAGCACTCGCAAGGAGCATGGAGCCGATCAACTGAATTAACGGCGTGGAAAATGGCTAAACTGGCACTCACCAAGTCACACCCTTTAAAAACAATTTAAGTTCCACTATATTATATCCTAACATTTGGTTTTTAACCAGTTAAAAAAATGTTTTACAACACCGCTATTTATCTTGAATAAAAGCATGGAACAAAAAATGAGTTGTTTTTGAAGGGGCTGGAATTGATTAATGGCCTTTCATTTCATTTCATTACAAATATCTGAATCACATTAATTTTGTTTCAACACAAAGACGATCTTTACTGTTGAGAAGCTGAAGTTTTGAGGATTTTGACCCAAAAAAGCTATCTAAATGATTAATCGACGACCAAAAATAATTAGCCACTAATTTGATTGCCGATTAGTTGTTGATTAATCGTCGCACCCATAGAGCATTTATTTGAATTAATCAGCTGATTCATCTGAATTTTTTTGCAGCCAAATCCCGGAATCGGCATCAGCAAATAAAATGTCTTTTTCAAGGCGAGTGGTAATCGATCTCATGGCGCTTCATGGTTTAAGTATTTTTGATGCAGACTGTGATGTTGCAGAGATGGTCAAACGGCGGCCGACCAAAAGATCCACCGGCGACCGGTGTTTGAACTCTTCCAGAAGCAGCATGTTTTTTTTTAGCAGCACCCACAACACGAGATGATGGGAGTCGTCGGCATCTCGGTGTTAAATTCATGGCGGAGGGTTCAATGGTGAGCGTCGGTTAGTCCCCCGTGGCAAAAGAGCGAGCAGACGCGAAATGACACGATCCAGCGGTGTTAACCTCCCGATGACTTCGCCCACGTTTTGGAAGATGCCAACGTGGAGGCGGGAGGGAGAGGGGTCGTTTTGGGAAGTGAAAGGGGGTTCACGGCGAGGTTGTGTCAGTCTGTGCGGAGACGTAAGGATTGCTCATTAGACGCAAACGGCGGCGCGCTCACAAATGTCTGACAGACGTCACCTCTGTTTTTGTTCTCTTTCATCTTAAACGACGATGACGAATTTTGCCGGCAAGTCACTTCTTTCACTTGAAATGCAGACGGAAGGTTTCACTGATTCATTTGGATTTTAAATCAATCCATTGCATGTCTTTATTTTTCCTGTTTTTGTTGTTTGTTTTTAAACACATTTGCATGATATTTTTTTCCCCCTTGACATTGCTAACATATTTATTGCAGTATCTTTTAGGTTTCACTGGACTGGCTCCAGCTTCATTTTTGGATTTTATTTATTTTTATTGCACAATTATTTCCCGAGATTGTTACAGCTCTATTCGTCTTACCTTCAAAAATTTAAAATTGATTTGAAATAAAATGATTGAACACCATTGCCCCTTCAAATTTCACAGGACTATCAACAATTATTATTTAGTATTATTTTTTTTGTAGTGGACTGTCGCGTTTCAGTTTAGAATTTTTACTGCACTTAATTCACCGGACTGTCCCTGCTTATTTCTTTTTGGGTTTTTTGTTTTTATTTCTCCCAAATTATGAATGACTTGCTGTTATTCTGTAGTCACTGTACTCAAATCCTTGTCAACAGTCTTGCCATTTTTCCCTCTGCAGGCTCATAGCCGTTATAGTTTATCACAGATACAAATGAAAAAGGTAACTGTTTTCCACCCACTTCTCTCTCTCTCTGGTGGTGGAATTTCAGCTCAGCCTTTCGGGGTTTCACTTGCAAAGGGTGGACACACACAAAAGTCACATTGAACCTCACATTTGCAGAGAACTTACCAATTGGCTTTCTATCGCCATCATTGTCTTGATGCTAAGATAAACAAGCAGCTAATGGCTTGTACCTCTCAATTTTTGGGGGCTCTTTTGGTGATTGTTAAACTTCCTGCTTGAAGGGAACAAAAGTCTCTTATCACAGGAATGTTGACCTTTCCCTGGATGCCGTTCAACGTGTGCATATTAACCCGCAAAGAAGCAAGCATGAGGAGACCAGGTGTGAATGTTCCCACACAAGGGCGAAATTGGCTAAACACGCAACTCTCATGCTCATGTTAGCGCTCTCTAATTTTGATAAAATGACCGTGTATAGGTGTCTTGATAAGAAGAAAAAAACGTCAAGAAAGATTACAGTGTTTTTTCAGAAACGACAATATATAGTCAGGCATTTTTTTCCCCTGAAAGAACCTTATGTAGGAAGGCGTTTTTGAACAACCATGTATCGTAAGACTTTTTTTTTCCTGAAATGACCATGCATAGTAAGGCTATTTAGCTGGAAAAAAACGACCATGTAGTAAGGCGTTTTTAGCCCAAAAAAACGACCACGTATAGGAAGGCATTTTTCGCGGGAAAAAACGACCATGTATAGTAAAGAGTTTTTAGACGAAAAACCCCCCACCATGTATAGCATATAGTATAGTATTACATGGTGGGGTTTTTTTCGACAATATGTCGTAGTGTAGAGGCACACGCGCCGGCTTTCGGTCCAGGCTCCCTGGGTTCAAACCCCGCTCAGTCACATGTGAAAATAAAATACACCAAACACTTCGCTTTTTTAAAATTTTTATTTTTTTTAACTGTAAGCTCTCTCTCGTGAATGCCAAATAGGCCAATACTGCAGGGCAAGTCCCAGTCACTGGTGGTGTAGGGGTACACATGCAGGTGTTCGGTCCAGACAACCCCGGTTCGAACCCCGCTTGGTGATGTGTGAAAATACAACACCAAACACTTTTTTTTTTAACTGGCAACCCTCCATAGTGCATGCCAAATACACCTATCGTTCAGGTCAAGTCACAGTCACTGGCAGTGTAGAGGTACACATGCAGGTGTTCGGTCCAGGCAACCCTGGTTCAACTGACCGTTTTTTTCGGCTAAAAACGCCTTACTATACCATGTCCTTTTTTTCGGGGTAAAAACGCCTTACTTTATGTGGTCGTTTTTTCCGCTAAAAACGCCTTACTATACTTGGTGGGGGGTTTTTCGGCTTCATCTACATCGAATTACTATACAAGGTTTACTAAATATGGTCTTTTTTTGAAATGCCTTCCTAATCATGAACTATTTAATTACTGTACAGGGTTTCTTTTTTCATGCCTCACACAACATAGTTCTCTTCAAAATATTTTTAAAAAAATCTAACACCTCACTCATCTGGTCCCCCCCCCCCCCCCCTTTTCAACACTTTTTTTTGGAAATGCTTCAATTTGGTTCTGCTCTGGCTGTTCTGCTTTCTGTTCTGCGGCTGCGGGTTCAAACCGAATGCACTTTTTATGGACTCATTTGTATTTATATATTCGCATTGACCAACCTCAAACACCGTGTACTCAGTGTCATCCAGGTGATTTGCGAGCCCTGCGCAAAGGGACGACCCAGTACCACTCAGAGTCGCAGCTGTCCTCCCTGCCTCAACGCCAGGATGCCCTGCACAATGTGGTCAGATCTCACACACACACACACACAGACACACACACCCAGCAGACCGGTGACAAAAGTGAGATGTGATTGGTTCAAGCCGTCACTGACCGCCATCTACGCTCATGCTAAAGTCGGCGTTCACGTCCAGGTTTCGGGCCGCCTCCCTACCAGCGAATCGTCTCCGGCCACGGGATACTTATCATGCGTGCAGAAGCCGGAGGCCGTGGTGCATGCCATGAAGGTGAGTGAAGGGGCGGCGGGGTATCCGCCACACTCTTGAGTTTTGTTTGGCCACTCTACAAATGCCCCCCCCCCCCCCCCCCTGCAGGTTCTGGAGGTCCACGAGAACTTGGACAAGCAAGTTCCCGAAGATTACGAGGATGACCTCAGTGAGAAAGAGAAGGCCATCGTCAGGGAGATGTGCAACGTACGTAAGATGTTACAAAATTTCTGAAACGTCCGCGTACTACAATGTACAATACATCCTGATTTAAAAAGTGCTTTCCCAACAGCAGCAGCTGTAACAAAGCGCTTAACAGTTAACATCATGGAAAATAATGAACACATCACATAAAACACGGACGCTTTAAAGCAATTTGAGATGATAGAGGAGAGAATCAAAGTGTGTTGGTACAGAGTTGTATTTTTCAAGAATAAACAGTTGCACTTTTGAGAAAAACCAACGAAATATCAACTTCTCAATTATAAAAAACAAAATCCCAATTTGAGAATAGCGTCAGCATCCCTCTCTCTCACACACACACAGACCCTTTTTGTTGTTTTGTTCTTGCTAACTGTGTTCTAAGTATTGCATTTGCTATTCTGGGCTGCAACGAAAAGTTTGGCAAAAACAAAGAAGAAGCACCGTCTCCCACGGTCACTTTTTTATTCACCAAATCAGGTCATTCCACTCATGAGAAGACAATGGCCTCCGCTGTGTCTTTTTCACTCCCTCCCAGCATTGACAACAACACTTCCATTTTTTTTATGAGTTGAAAGCAGCGGTGGGCAAGTCCAGTCAATGGAGGGCCCCCGCTCTCCTTCACGGTTTCCCATCTCTCCCGGTCGCGACACACCTGATTCAAGTGATCGGCTCATCAGCAAGCTCTGCGAAAGCCTGATTTTGAATCGGATGTGTCGCAACAGGGAGAGACGGCGGGACGTCGGCCCTCCAGGACTGGAATTGCTCACCCCTGCTTTACACCCATAAAATCACATTTCAACAAATGGGTAACACAAACATATTGGACAGTGACACAACAAACTCAGGGAGCAGTCGTGACCAAATATGTACGCACACAAAATGAGGCAAAACACATTGACATGCGTTAAAAAGCAGGATTCCACATGATATATATTTTTTTCATATGCCATCCATCCATTCCGCTTAACTTCACAAGGGTGGGAGCATCTATAAAATGTTAGCGGCCATTTTGTTTGGAAATGGTTATAGTGGTTTATTATGTCCCTCGAGCTATGTCGTGCGCCTGTGTTGTAGTAAAACATTTTTCATTTTTTGGGGGGGGGGGGGTTGTTTTTGGGTCCAAATTACGCTCTGACAAAAAGTCCTGCACTTGTTTGCCGCTTGTGCAGGTGGTGTGGAGGAAGCTCGGCGATGCAGCCGGCTCGAAGCTTTCAGTCCGCCAGCACCTGTCAGGCAACCAGTTCAAGGGGCCGCTGTAGCGCTTCCCCGCCAGCAGGGGGGCGGCCGTGCGCGACGTCCACCACCCTGGAACCAACTGGAATACCCATCACACCGCCAGTACCAGGATAAGCTAGCGCGCTAGTTTTGACCTTTGCCACGATGTTGCGGCTACATGACTATTTTTTGGGGGCCCGGAGACGGAAGGTGCCAACACGACGTGGTTTCAAGCACAGTTGCCGCATAGGGTGGCCGAAATCTTCAATATTTTTTGAAATGAGCACTCCCCCCTCTCACTCCTGTCATGGGTATCGCGTTTGAGTACAATGAGGTTTGAGCGTATCGGGTTTCTTGCTAGCGTTCACGCAATACAAAACATTACGGAAAGTCATATGATACGATTTAAATGTAGCCTAACGCTGAAAACTGTAATTTCTTATCGTTGTTCACGAATCATTCACAAACTCACTAGTGAGGAAAAAGAAATATAAATGGTTGTTAGTGTTAAGTCGTGTGGATGCACTGTGACTTAGCACATTTTGTGTATATTCTGTATAAACAAACAAACAAAAATAGGAACATTTCATTGTTACCATTTTACTTTGGTTTTTGGTTTCGCCAATACATATTAAGGCCATGCTCAGAATGAAAAATAAATAATACTGCGTGGATAAAGTTAGAAAATTACAAAAAAAGAATAGTGCGGTGAAATTGTATATTTTTAGCTTCAAGAAAATCGGAACATTGCAAGAATGAAGTTGGCTCTAACAGCTATTTTCCCAAAATATTACAATTATCTCTTTCTAAAAATAACTTTTTAGGGAGAACAAAACATCTTGGGGGAGGGGGGAGAGTAGTACGAGTTGTTTTCTTCAGCTTAATAAAACAGAAAAGGGGAAAAAAAACATTTCTCTTTGGGGAAAAAAATTTAAAAATCAAAGTTGAACAGTACATCAGTAAAAGTAGGTAATTATAATTTTAGCAATAATGGGAACCCCTCCCACGTGCAATTTAGAATCCACCAAAGTCACAACCATTTTTTAAAAATTCCCCCTTATAAGTATCCAGTAGTTATTCTAGAAAAAAATCAAATCGAGCGTTCTGACTTTATTCTCGTAGTATCCCCCCCCGCCTTCCTTTTTGAGCGTTGCGCTAATAACCTAGGTGCGATTTTTAGTGCTGCCATGTGATCAAACTTTTAAAGGGCGGAGGCGACGTTTGGTTACATTGTGAATAATCTTTCTTTATCCGGTGTCGACGAGTTCTCTCGAGGGATATCAAGCCGATTTTAAGTTTTGGTTTTTTTTTCTTGGACTTTTGAAACAATGAAACGAGCCTGTTTGGATGCTGTGTGCATGCTCGACAATCACACTCTCAGGTCGGCGTCGCGTTGAAGCGGAAAGCGACTCGCTTTGCAATAGTTGTGCATGTTTTTCCCCAACTTTTTACGGTTCGGACAACACGCGGTCTTGACCTGTTAGCCATACCCCAACCCTCCTTTAAATAAAATAAAAAAGTACTACAAAAAAAAAAACATCCTGATGTCAGAAGCAAGAGCACGCGACGGTAACTGTGATAATGATTACGTTTTCACTTCCAGAATCAAACATGTCCTCTGTGTATTAGGGCCACACTGAATAACAAAACCCTTTGCAACCTTAGTGCAATAGTAGCTTACATACTGAAGTACAGTACTTAAAATCGAATTCAGCCCAACTTTTTAAAATAAGCGATTAAAAAAAATTGCTCGTCTTAGTTTTACCCAGTATTTATTTTTTTTTTTGTCGTGAAGCTTTAACTTAAATCCTTTATGTAAGATGAGCTTCTTTTCCACAAAAGTAGCGTTCCCGCCCCCCCCCCCCAAAAAAGGTGGGCTTTTGAGGGGAAATCTGTCGAGAGTTGTTGCTTTTCTAGAAGTCTTTGGAAAATGGGTTCTTTTCAGTATATTTTCCACATCCACCATTTCTCTGTACCGTATTTTCCACACTAAAAGGTGCACTGGATTATGAGGCGCACCTCAATGAATGGCCTATTTTTTTCATATATTGGACGTGCTGGATTATAAAACGCAATCTACAATGCATCCACTAGATGGAGCTACGCTCCTTCCGTTCGACTCGCGTTCATGACCGCCTCTGAAAAACGTAAATTAACGATTATTTCAATGAAACGATGACAATTGAAAATGCATCAAAACAAAAAAATCAAGCGATGAAATCACAATAAATTCTGTAGCCCCCCCTACAGAATTTATTTTGTGATTTCCTCACTTGTGAATGCACAACATATACTGTAAATAAACACTTCTGAGACAGTCCAGTCTCCTACATTTTACTGACATCTGATCGTTCTGTTGCTATTTCCTTGAGCGTAGCTCCAACAGAGCAATCAGATGTCAGTAAAATGTCAGAGACTGGACTCTTTCAGAAGTGTTTATTCCTTTGTTGTGTATTCACAAACGAGGAAATCACAAAATAAATTTTGTAGGGAGGGCTAGAGAATTTATTTTGTGATTTCCTGGCTTGATTTTCTCTTTTGATGAGTTATTTTCAATTTTCATAGTTCCATTGAAGGAATCGTTAATTTACGTTTTTCGGAGGCGGTCTAGTGGAACGGAAGAAGAGACGGCACGGAGATGGACAAAGACGTACCTATATTTGTTGAGACTGAAAACCATTAATAAAGTGTGCGTTTCAAAAAAAACAACACCGCAGCTCTCCTTTTTTCAGAGCTACAACAAAAACTTATTTATTAACGCAGTGACACAGTTCACTGAACCAACAGCAAGTTATAACATTGGGGTCGACATATTGTAATGACCATACAACAAAACTTATAGTGCAGAAAATGTTAATTTTATTTATTTAAATAGTTAAGGTTTTTTTTCGCCAACAGTTGCAGGGCTTTTTATTTTACATTGTACTTTTCTAGAATTCAAACAAACAACAAAAATCATATTTTCCGAGAATTTGTTTTTCCTTGAGAAGTTGAAACCATTTTTTTTCAGGCCTCAGTTTAATGGGATTTTAAAAACTTATTTAGCAAAAAGCTATGTTTGATCAAGAAATCTGTCTCTGAGAGTCTGTTTTTTTCTTCAGCGATGTTTAGATGACAAAAGTGCTTTAAAAAAATATTTTTTAGTTTAATCGTCCTTGTCTTCATCATACCATTGGTACTAAACTGCGACTGCATTTTTTCCTCCCTCCTTCAGTGTGGCCTTAATATTAATTTGAAATCCACTAACTCCCAGTAAAAAGTGTCCTTTTTTTTCTATTCGAGGAAACGACTGGAAGCCATGATTCTCTTTTGCAGGAAAATTGTATATAGACATTTGGACTTGTACACGTTTGACATTCCCGCCCGTCGTGGCTCGCATGACTGTAACGTCTTCCCGTCCATCTCAACGCACCTGAGGAGACCGCAGCCGGTGGTCTGGGCCACGTTTAGAATAAGGAGAGAAAATAAAACACGAGTTGACTCAACGGCGCTTCCGCTTGCTTCATTTTTGCACCGACACTGCCCCCCTGTGGCACCACTGGGAAAGTACATTTACATCAGGACGTCATTTTTGGGACACAATTGTGCTGGTCAAAGTAATTTTATTGCAAAGTACTTTTTTTTTATTATGGAACTTATTTTGGTTCAGAAGTAACTACTTTTACTTTAATCCATTAAGCTCGCCCGATTTAAGTGCAAGTCTCAAAAACGTAGATCACTTGTTATGTTCTGACTGTACACTAGGTGGCAGTGTTGCTACAAAATAAAATACTGTTGAGCTGGAAAAAGAAGGAGACTGAATAGTACCAACTAGTGTTCAACTATTAATAGCTTGGAAAGAAAATACAATCTACACACAATCTACAATGCATCCACTAGATGGAGCTACGCTCCTTCTGTTCAACTCGAGGCGTTCATGACCGCCTCCGAAAAACGTAAATTAACGATTACAGTACTTCAATGAAACTACGAAAATTGAAAATAATGCATCAAAACAGAAAATCAAGGGAGGAAATCTCAAAATAAATTCTATACCCCCCCCCTACAGAATTTATTTTGGAATTTCCTTGAGCGTAGCACCAACAAAACGATCAGATGTCAGTAAAATGGAGGAGACCGGACTGTCTCAGAAGTGTTTATTTATTCCTTTGTTGTGTCCTGTATTCACAAACGATAAAATAAATTCTATAGCCCTCCCCCCCCCCAGAATTTATTTTGTGATTTCCTGGCTTGATTTTCTCTTTCGATGCATTATTTTCAATTTTCGTAGTTTCATTGAAGGAATCGTTAATTTAAGTTTTTTGGAGGCGGTCATGAACGCATCTCGAGTGGAACGGAAGAAAAGGCACGAGACGGACAGAGATTACCTGTATTTGTTAAGACGGTGAAAAGCATTCATAAAGTGGGCGTTTTAAAAAACAACACCGCAGCTCTCCTTCTTTCGGAGCTGTAACAGAAACGTATTTAATAAAGCAGCAACAGTTCACTGAACCAAAAGCAAGTTATAACATTGTAAGGAGCCATCTTGTGGTCGACATATCGTCATGGACATACAACACAAGGCGCCTTTATAGTGCGGAAAATACGGTACTTAACACTGATAAAAAATAAATTTTAATTGGTTGGGGTTTTTTGGGGGGGCAAGTAAACTTATCTAGATTTGTCTAGCATGTATAGTCATTGTAATATTTAAGAATGAAGGGTCAGGTTCAACAAGTGGATTTTTTTTCCTGGAAACGTCACAATTATAATTTGTAATGCATGGCAAAAATCAGTTTTATACAGGCTTTTAGAGGTCAAACTTTAAAGACAACAAATCCAAATCTCTCAAAAACCTGATGAGCTAGGAAAACTGTTACGACCAATAAATGACTCCAACAGTTCTCTCACGACACAACAACGGAAGCAAACTGAACAAAAAAAAAGCCATTTATTTTTTCCCAAGTGCCAATTTGACACAAATCCAAAGGTGAGAAGGGGAAGCAGAAAGGTTCACCTGGTCCGCAAAAACCCTGACGAGACGACAAGACTACTTACTACACACCGTGGAAGTGAACCCACCAAACCAAAGTACGACTCCGGCAAGAAAAAAATAACTACTAACTTTCAGGGTCTATTCAGTGACGCTCACCTCATCTCATCCAGCCGCCGCGATTCATGGGCATGCCAGGGGGCGGGGGCAGGGGAACCTGCGACTGACCTTGCGGCACGGGTGGAGGTGGGTACCCGGCAGGGGGGAGGCCGATGGGCGGGGGCACGTGCGTTGGTGGCATGTGCGGCGGCGGAGGGAAGCTGGTGTAGCCCGGCGGCGGGTAGCTGGGAGGCATGGCCGGCGGCGGGTAGCCTGTGGGTGGAGGATGGGTCGGTGGGGGGGCGGTGGGCGGCGGGTACACGTGATAGGGCGGCATCGGGGGGGCGTAGGTGGGCGGCATGGGGGGCACGTAGGCGGGCGCGTCCGTCTTCATCATGGACTGCAGGCTCTGGTAACCCTCGCCCGACATGTACGAGCCGCTGGTGGACATGACGTAGTTGGAAGGCGGCGGCGGGGGCGGCCGGTGAGGGAGGGGAGGGGGCGCGTGGGGCTGGGTGGGCGGCGGCGCGTGAGGGGGCGGGGGGGCCGCTTCGCTTGGGGGTTCCGCTTCGGCGGGAGGGGCGGGGGCGGCGGGCTTGCGGTCTGGAAAAGAAAGGAATACAATACAAACATTTCCACTCCACGACACCCATGGTTTACATACACAACATTGAAAGAATATTTCTCCCCCACCCCCCCAAATCGGACTTTATCTCAGCATGTTGCAAATTTTACTAAGAACTAAACATTTTATTTTGGAATGGGAACAAACTACACGAATGAAGTTCTCCATTTGGACTTTTTTCCTCCCTCCCCAAAAATCTCAAAAATGAACTTTCCCCCCACAATGGAGCATTTTTGTAAAAATATCACAAAGCTCAAAAAGTTCTTTTTCTGAACGTACATAATTTTTGACAAAGTCTTTTGAGGGCATGTGTTTTTCTTTTATAAGGCGCAGAAGAGGCCTGAGGTTTTTCTTTTTGTGCATGCATGTACCAGGCGGCGGCTGCGAGGTGGGCAACGGTGGCATGGGGCTCTCCAGTCGAGGAATCTTTGATCCAACTTGTTCTGAAGATAAAAGAAGATTAATTAAACGTGTTCAAATATTAAAAGCGTGATATTATTCAAAGAGATGGAGGGGGGGGGGGCCGTACCTGGAGGCTTTGGTTCTTCCTTGGGGGAGGTCTGCGTGGAGAACCAAGATTTTAGTGACCGGAGGCAAGAAAAGGATGCAAATGAGGCGCTCCCTCACGTGTGCTCGTTTGAGTTGTCGGGTGGGGCTGCCGCCCTGCGGGGACGCCTTCTTGGCTGGTGGCGGGGGCGGGTTGGCGGTTAACGGCGGCGCCGGAGGGGTGGGGGTCAGGGCGGGGGCGGCGGGCGCCCGCTCCTTTTCCTGCATCTGCTGGGGGATGGGCTTGTTGCCGTGGGAGTACAAGTCCAGGATCTGATGGCAGATGTCTGACACACAACATTGGCCTTTCCTTCCGAACTTTGTTTCGACAGCGTCTTTAATGTTGCGCTTATGGCGGGGCGGTACCTTCCAGAAGCTCGACGGGGACGTCCTGGACAAACTGCTCCCACCAGCGGCGGGACGACTGCTTGGCCGTCCACTCCTGGATGTCGAACTTGCACAGGCGGCCCGCCAGGTACATGACGGCCACGGCGATGATTTCCGGCTCCCACTGGAGCGACAGCATGGTGCACAGGCTGCTGGGTGGAGGGCCATTTGGTTACTACAGGGCTGCTGGAAGCCTCACCCGTTGTTGTAGTAGGTCAATATATAGTGTATATATTTTTTTGCATATGCCAAGTATGTTTTCCTGATAAATACATGAAAGAGACTGCGATTTCTCCTGCAATCTTGCCAAGTAAAAAAAAAAAAAAAAGGCTCCAAAAACAAAACTGGCCATTTTTCAAATTATTTAGACAGAACCCCCCCCCCCCCCCACAATGATAAGGGCAGGGATGGCAATGGCTAGTGCTGAAAAAAGCGGAAAGGGGCGTGGCCTGGACGGGGCGACCAATCACAACAAGTAAGACGCCATACACGTCCAATCGCAGGGCTGTTTACAATCGGAAGATGGAAAGACTGATCGGGAGAGCTCGTGAAAACTCGACGATAAGGTACCTGACCCCCCCCCCCCTAAAATTTTCTCAACGGATTTAGACGATTCACAAAAATGATCAATTTAAGAAATAAAATGGCGGATTTCCGCGTATCCGCGGAAAATTGCCATCCCTGTAAGGGGAGAGAAAAGGGACGATACCTTGAGGCAAGTTGCAAGTTCACATTTCTTTCCAGAAGAAAATGACATTTTAGTAATATTACAACTTTTTATGTTGTCAGCAAGTAGTTTCTCTAAAGTACTATTTTACGTCAGCACTATTTTTCTCCTAATCCCACTTTGTCCTCCAAGTTGAGTGAATGGCAATGAACATTTGCTTATTCTGCCTGCATCGCTGGCATAGAAAAATGATTTTTAAATTGACTAAATAATTGAATTTGGGAACACTGAATCTGATGGCACAGTCCGGTGGCGTTTCCCCGTCGTAGTTCAATAGGTGATAAATGCGAGCGGTCACATGACACCAGCCTCACCTGTCGTTGACGAAGGTCCAAGCCATTTGGAGAACCTTGCACACTTTGTTCTTCTCCCCTTTCACAAACGCAAGACGTCAAACGTTAATTGGCAACGCTCAATGACAACAATGACCATGTTCGCGTGACGATAGAATATCACCGCGCCAACCTTTGAGCTGCTTCACGTAACGCAGGAGGAACATGTACGGGTGCTCCACCTGCAGGTCGAACTTGATCGTCTGCAAAAGGATTCGCTCCAAGACCATCACTTCCTCCTGCAACAAACACAGACGCACCGTTTTGCTCGCATCTTTTTCGAGCAACGGCGGTCAACTTATTTCCCACAAAAATGGTTGCGAGGTGCACCTTGGGGTCGTCTCCAAACTGAGCAAACTGCACGTCGTTGAGCAAACTGCGTGCCGTCTTGATGATGTCTTTACACTTTTTGGGCGTTTCCTCCACTTTGCCCGCCAGAAAGAGACAACAAGCGCCCGTCACCTCAAACACAAACATTGCGTTAACGCTCCATTTTCTGAAAACTATTTTCTTAGTTGAAAAAAGAAATCTCTGAGAATTGGACTTGTAACATTTTTCTACAAATGCATTTTTCTAGAGAAAGATTATTTTCCTTAAAAAAATTGGAACTTGTTCACTCAATGAAAAAAAAAAAAACTATAATACACAACTTACATATCTGGGAAACTGCTTGAAAGAGTGAAACATATAGAAGCGGTGGAAGTAGATGATGCCGGTGGCCAGTGTGTCATAATGTCTGCCAGTTGTCAAGGAAGCAAAACACAGACGCAAGACGTGCTGCTTTTGAAACGCAGGTCAAAGAAGAGGATACAAGCCAAGTCGGGTGCCCACGTCGAATATGAAGCGGGCCCCCTCTCTGCGGTAGCGAGCTTCAGTGCCCGGGTCGAGGCCTTCCGACTGAGAGGGTGTGTGCGCCAAATCCTTCTTGTCCCAATACCAGCACGGCTTGATGTGGTCCAACATGGCCTGTTGGCTCGCCGCTGCATTTTCTTTCGACTCCTTCGTCGGCTGGGGGGAGGGCACTGAGGCCGAGGGGCCGGCGTTGACCGCCTGCTAAAGGGTGGGGCAACAAAAACACCACACATTCACACCATGAAAGTATATATCTACAGTATATTATATGTTTTAAACTGTTTTAATCAATTTTTATTCCACACTGCACTACACAAGCTTATCACCTTTCAATTACATACTTTCTAAGCTTTCAAAGTTTATTAAGTGTCTCGTGAGTTGAGCAGGAAAAAAAAACACAAATTCCTGTCGGGTGCAGACCATTATGACTTAATTAAGAGGCTCAATATTCCTTCATTCACTACGTCAATATATTCAATTATGCTCACAATTAGCACATGAACCTGAACAACTTCGTGAGGTCACCACGCACTGACATTAAATTACCTAACACCCCTCACTTGTGATACTAGGCTATTTAAAAAGCGAAATAATTGAGGTAGAAAAAGTGAACGTTTCACTTTGTCATTAATGCGTTGCTGGCGAGCTAACGAGCTAGCATGCTAAGCTCGCTTCGAAAGCGTCACGGCGATTAGAAAAAAAAAGCCAATAATTGCCAACATTTGCAAGTTTCTAAAGACGGACCGTGTCCTACCTTTAACATTAAGTCACCGGCGTAAAAAAAAATCCTTCCCGACGACTCGCAAGAACAATTGCTGGTCAACTTCAAATATGCTAGCAAGCGGCATCCATTGTGACTGGAAAGAACGTCGCCATGACGGATTTCAACGGATGTTGCGTAGTATGACGTCATTAAGCGCGTTTGGCGATACTTGGAAGTATGGCACGCAAATTTTTGCGTCATGAACATCGTAGATAGAAATAGAATTCCATTTTGCGCTTAATCCATCGCCGAGTTTCGAAACCTACGACGACGACAAAAATAAAAATAAACAAACAAACAAAAAAAAACAATTCCCAGCCACGACTGAACAAGATGTGACAATTGGCGTTACTTTTTTGTTTTTAAGCCTTTCATATGTCTGCTGCATTTTATTACGATTATTTTCTTTTCATAATAATAATAATATTGTACTGTTATCGTTTGAGGCACTTTTCTGTATAGTAGCTGCACTTGCAATTACGGACACTAGACGGAGCCAAATAACTACTTGTCAATTTGGACAAACCGATGTTTCATTTAATCAAATGTGACACCTGACACCGTTTGTAAAAATGAATTTCAGATCCAAGTAGAAGAGGACAAGTGGCGTCTAATTTAATCAAATGTGACTCTTGACAGCATTCACAATTATTACTCATACTACAATGAGAGAAATGTATTTTGCTTTGTGCCCTATCTTAAATTATTCGTCGAGCTAGAATCAGAGAGAAATGAGTTATGCTTTGAAAGGATACACATGCACATTGTATTTCTGCAGTAATTTTCATTGAGAAGATTGGCATAGTGCTGCACGTCAAAATACAGTTATACATACCTGTATATAAAATACATAATCAACCATACAGTCTCAGTAATATATTTTCACCCTTCCTGAGTCATGTCTATTGTCATTATTTAGAGCCTGAGCAACGACTGTCATGCAAAACCATGCTAATTTGGCTACTAATATTTCCGAAACAATTAAAATTGACATGTCATGAAGAAACACTACCTGCCGTGAAAAAAACACGTTTCTGAATGACATCGGTCGACCCGCCTTGATTCATCTATACATGGCGGGCGCACCTCTGAGACGCACCCGCAGTGAATCATTTAGGCCCCCCTATTAAAATCTGCATTCATTATAAATTCATCGGTGCTCGGACAAATCCTCTTAACTGGTGGATGGAAAAGGAGTAAGAGCGTCATCTGCTTGTATCGCCCGTAGCAAGAGAGCGTCTCAATGTGTCACTCACGTCAACACATGCACACACGCGCGCACGCACGCACGCACGCACGCACACACACACACACACACACACGCACACTCCCGGATTCCACAGTAAATCAGCTTATGAATAATATATCTATCTACTTTCTTTATTAATATTAAACATTGCATAATGAAGCGCTGCGCCTTCAGATGAGTGCAATATTCATATTTCCATGAAGTGGACCTCTCATTGTTTATGTCATGCTGAGCTTTGACGCATCCAAATGGGCGCGGCCTTTGACCCCAAGGGTGCCACATTCATGTCTTTTCTTTTTTAACCTACTTTGGACTCATAAAAACTGCATTGTGTGCACTGTTTGTCCTCGTATCTATTGGCCTATTTTTATTTATTTTTTTTGGAGGGTATAATTTTTTTGCCAGATTTGAAAATGTATTTTAGTTTTCAAAAGGGCAACTTAAGCTTTTTACAAGTAATTTAATTTTTCCTTTTTTTAAATTAATTTCTCACTTGTCCTATATTTATTTAACATGTACGTTTTTTAATTGTCCTTTTTGTAAGAACGAAGGTTAAAATGTTACTTTAAAAAAATCACTGGTTAAAGCTTTTACGATCTGGATGGTTTCACCCAGGAACAGACAATTTACAAATCCACCGCTCCTATAGGGAAATGTTTATTGATTTGGAGTTGTATTAGCAAACAAAGTGACCAGGCTCATTTAGTGGCTTGTGTTTGACGTCTGAAGTTGCTGTGTGTCATTTGAGCGCGCCAAAACTTTTTTGCTCTTCGCCCGGTTTCTTCTAAACACCCCGAGGTGCGTTCAGGTACCCAACGGCTTGACAGCGGCACTCAGCATGCCCCCTCGGAGGCAACACTTTGGACTTAAAACATTTCTCGTGTCCACAAACGGTATTTGTGGTGTATGCCGCGCACCCCGTGTGCAGGCTAAACTGCCTGCGCATACAAGCTATAATGGAGACATTGATGTATTATTGAGCGCACCCACGGGTGAGGATCAAGGGAGCCGGGGAGAGTGTGTGTGAACTCGGGTTTGTGTTATTTTTTTCCTTTAGTATCTGCTGGTGTCGCTGCTTGCAACAAGAACAAAATAAAATACATGAAATCTGAAAGCACTCGCCAAAAAGTTTGGAAGTGTGTACAACTACAGATTTCTGCCAGTTGGAGGCGCCAGTTAAATTTTCAGCCGCACATTTGGTTTCACAATTTGTCCATCTGTCCAGTACAGTGGTGCCTTGAGATATGAGCGACCAGACAGTGAGTTTTTCGATATACAACGCTGTGTCACTTTTGTCACTCCCAGTTGAAGTTTACTGTCAAACTAAACATAAAACAAAGAACCTTCCACATATTGCGGAAACAACCGCATACAGTAGTGTTGCCTGAGGAAAGTATGTTTAGCTTTATGCTAGCCAAGTAATACAAAATGCTAAAGGTGGGCTAATGGAATTGAATGAAAGTTTTTACCACTGCTCATGCAATAGTACAACACAATGAAATCATTTTACAACCTGTCCAAGAGACGACCAAAATAAATAAAATAAGAAACTTACCAACAGAGCGAGACAAAACAGAGAAGCCTGACGATTCTCCAAACAGCGTTCCGATTGCCTGAGATGAAAAAGAAAAACAAGTTTTAGGACAAGTGTCAAGGTTTGCGCCTATAAAGGATGGTGCACAGTATGGGATTGGAAGAAAAAAAAAACCCTCTGTGACTACAACTACTCAAATAAAAATACAATATTTGTATACCGTATTTGTACTGTACTAATGAGCACCATCTACGTGGCTGTTATAACACGTTGAGCAACACATACTTGACCACAAAGTGGAACAACACATTGACACTGATAATATACAGTTAGGGCATCTTGGTTTGGAGCTGCTTTGCTACCTCAAAGCTTACCAAGATATTTTGCAGAAGAACTCAATGCAACAGGACAATGACCCAAAGCACAGAAATAAACAACAGCATGGCTTCAACAGACGAAAAGACGCCTTATGGAGTGGCCTAGTCAGAGTGCTGACCTCAACCCGATACAGATGCCGTGGCATGATCTCAAGAGAGCGATTCACACCAGATATCCCAAGAACATTGCTGAACTGAAACAGATTTGTAAAGAGGGATGATCCAAAATTGAACATTGTTCAGGTCTGATCTGGAACTACAGGAAACGTTTGGTTGAGGTTATCGCTGCCAAAGAAGGGTCAACCAGAAATTAAATCCAAGGGTTCGCTTACTTTTTTCGATCACGCACAGTGAACGTTTACATGCTGTGTTCAACAAAAATGCAATTTACTGCATATATATTCTTTATCCTCTATACAGAACAGGTAATCTGGGAAAGGCTTGACGAGGAAGGACGGCCTTTGTCGTGCCATCTCTGTCCTCCGTCGCGCGAGCGCGTCTGCCGAGGTTACGTCTACTTGAGCCAGAGCCAAGATGACATTTCATTTATATAAATAATTAGTGGCTCTGAAAGTCCCCGAGGCCTTCCCCGCAGCAATCAAACTTCTAATGCTCTTAAAATTGCTCACCATCTTTTATTAATGGCCCGGCGTTAAATGTATCGCCGCTGTGGCGAGCAGGAGAGAAAACCCTTCTTCTTCTGCTTCTTGTGCTCCGCCAGGAAATGGTGTCAACATTTAAACGGCACTCTTTTATATTGGACAATGTATTGCTACTGCGTTGGATCAGGTCACGGATGGTGAATGATGACGGCTCATTAGTGCTTTTTAATAGCCTTGGACTTCATAAAGCACATAGCAATAACATAATTAAATGCAATGAAAATAATTAAATGGTGAATTGATTGCGACACTTTCTGGTTGGCATCACTTCCCCACCGGGGGCAGTATAATACAGTCAAAAGACACGAATGAAGAAGACTTTCACAGCAACGGTGACACAATGGTCAGTCAAAAAATATATATAAAATCGACAAAACCTGTAATATTTACTTGCATATCTGATTAAAAAATACTATTGGGTATTTTGTATATAACTCAGGCTCTTCTAAGTTAAAAATAAAGCCGGAGAGCAAAAATTATTATTTTTTTTACTTAAGTACTTTCCAGAGACTGTGCTTCTCACTTTGGAAGATTTCAATCAGTACCTCTATTTAAACCCGTTTAAAAAAATAAAAAACATCAGTACTTCTATTCAAGTACAGGGTGTGAGTACTTTCGCCACCTCTGCAGCTCCAGACAGGCAAACCATGAAAAGAGGCGACAGCTTGGCATGTTTAGCAAGGGGCCTACTCGACCGGGTCAACAGAGGGCGCTGTTGCCTCATAACACGCGTGTCGATGGTCACGGCATCGGCCAAGCGGCAGCGCTTTTCAAAGTCCGTGCCAACTACTTCACTGCAAACTTAAAAGGATTTTTCACTACTTTTAATTTATGCTCTTTAATGTAAGAAAAACGACATTTAAAATTGTCCATACAACACAAAATATAAAATTATATGTAATTTAAAAAAAAAAAGGCATACGTTTTCCTGTATTGTCAACGATTCGGTGTGATGTTTACAGCGCCACTTGCTGCAACACAGCTGTCAATTTGAACAATGGCAGTTTCAAGTTATTCATCAAAATATAAACTCAATAAATACATATATAAAAAGCCAAAACATTTCAAGAGAGGTCAGAAAATTAATTTCTTATGGAAGCCATTTCCTGATGCACCCTTCCCCGCTATAGTGACTTTTTCCAGATTCCGATTGACTAAATTGACTTCTGATTGGCTGAAACGCCAGTGTGACCTGCATTTATTTTTACAATTAGAATTATTATTCAAATAATTTGTATGTTTTAACTTTAGATTTAAGCGTGACAGTCAAAAAAAAAAGCTATCGTCACTTTCTTGCTGCTTCTGATTGGCCAAAATGGTAGGGGTGGATTACAGCGCCTCCTGTTGGTCTGGCATGCATGTAGCATACACGCATTCATGTCAATTATTTTACACTGGAAGCCTTTTGTTGCAAATAATAAAAATTAAAAAAAAGGGGGTGGGCATGTGCAGCCCCAACCCTTGGCCCGACTTGATCCGGCCATGCCAGGCACTTCTCAAAACCCTGACTGACACACACACACACACACACACACACACACACACACACACACACACACACACACACACACACACACACACACACACACACACGGGGTCGTCCTCTTAAACAAGACCCAACAGGGAAAGCGGGAGAAAACATTTGGACTCTCTTGTTGGACAAGGAGGAAGAGGAGGAGGAGGAGGAGGAGGAGGAGGAGGAGGTGTCTTGTCTGCCCCGTGCATTCTCTCTCGCTCGCTCTTTCTCTGCCTCGCTCTCTCTTTCTCTCTCTCCATCAGCGAGTCTCCCGCCACAGGAGCCAAGAGTTGCCGTTCCGAGCGCCGATGCCAAAACGCACACAAGGAGCCGGTGCCAAAGGGCCATTTTTTTTTCTTCCCTGAGCGCACCACTACCACCACCACCAGCAGCGAAGAGGACGGTGCTTGCGGCAAGGATCCTAAATTTACACTGACAAGAAAGACGCGTCGCATACGCAGGATTTTGCAGCTTTCTGTTTTGGTTTCGGCATTGTGGGTTCTCACCCCCCCCCCCCCCGCGCCCCCCCTTGCTGCGCGCGTCCAGGTGTTTTTTGTTTGCCTCCGAAAGAAGGGACAGCGTGCAGCGTGCATCCTTCTCGCCCGCCAAACTTGTGCGGCAATTATCGAGGAAGAAAAGCAGATCAAATCCAATTCCCATTTAAAGAAAAAGAAAAAAAGGAGGAGTAAGGGTCCGCGCTCCAGCCGAGAGCCACCAGCGGACCGACAAGACGGTCCGAGCCGACTCCAAGTGCCGTTCACCGGGCGATGCCAGAGTAAATGCCGGGGCGATGTCCCGCCGCAAGCAGGTGAACCCGCAGCACTTGTCGTTGAGCCACCGGGAGACGGCACCAGGTGAGACGCACGCCGAACCTTTCACATCTTTTCTGTGGGCGGCACGAAAAAAAAAAAAAAAAAAAAAAAAGAAAAACCCACCCGCGCGTCGATTTTTTTTTTTTTAATTAAACTTGGACGCGAGCGAATTCCAAAACTCGCATTTTCTCTTGTTGGATTTCGACACGTGGATCTCTCGACAAACATCACGAAACACACCTGAAATATCCCAACCGCGGTACAGAAGACGTTTGCGTTAAAACTTCGTTTATTTAGGAGCGGGAGAAACTCTTGTCTTTTCTCTTGAAAAGACGTCCGGCGATAATGCAAGTATTGTTTGGACAGAAATTATTTGCGTACAAAAACGTGAACGATCTCATAACGATCTCGTGTGCATTGCACGTGCACCTCACGCCAATTGCACGCGTTCGTCACGTTCAAGTTACTTTGCCTTCTTATTGCAATCATCATCACACACACACACACACACACACACACACACACACACACACACACACACACACACACAGACACGCGCGTGCACACGCCCGCACGCAAATGTTGCATAAAAGTTTGTTTAACCACAAGAAATCATGCATGACGAGATAAGAACTTTGGCTCATTTCATTTCTTAAAAGAATTTATCTTGACAAAGCCATTTGTGATTCTACACACTTTTATCTATTTGCCCGCCGCGTAAAAGATTAAAAGTGTCCTCTAATCCGAATCTGAATATCAATTTGAAACATTCATCGTCTCGGGTGCTGCCTGCTGCTCGATCCGATTTGATAGACGAGGCCTAATCGCGCTAATTCAATGCACACCAGCACATGATGTAATCTGTGGCCAATGTTTTTTTTGTAATGTGTCTTACAAATTATTGATCCTCATCACTTAGTGAGACAATTGAGGAGCTCTTTCATGCTATTCCCCCTTTATTATTGCACTTTTATTATTGTTATTATTACAATCAGCGAGCCACGTTGCGCACTTTGCATTATTTTAATTAGTCAAGTTGATTCATGTGCAGACAATTAATTTTAGAGTGTGGAGGAGAGCAAAAAAATAAATAAAAAAATTAATAATCCAAACTACAGTTGCACCTCAGGGTGTGTGTGTCGGGTGCCAAGAGTGTTCACATGTGTGTGTGACATTTACCTGCCTGCATTAAGACAAAAAAAAGTTTGCATATTTTCATTTGTCAGCTGCAGGGCACTCAGGCACTCAGTGTGTGTGTGTGTGGGGGGGGGCATACTGGGGGACAAATTTGTGGCGTAACAGTTAAATATTTCCCACCCCCACTCGCAGCCATGGGTCACTTTGTTTGACGTCTTTTTTTTGTGTCACTTTGCATAACACACACACGCGCACACACACACACTTGCTTGCTTTTGAACTTGAGCCACATGGAGGTGTCAAGACGAGCAACATGGTTGGCCGTGCAAAATAGAAGGGCCTCAGTCTGGTCCTACCTGTTCTGTACCACACACACACACACACACACGCACGCGCGCGCACACAGCCACAGACACAAACACAAACAGTGCAGAAGCGACAATGTTTGTCTTGTTTACTCAGGTTCACTCCAGACATCTAAAAAGATGAGTCAAATCATTATTCCGGCTCTGTGTGTGTGTGTGTGTGTGTGTGTGTCATACAAGAACGCGTGTTGAACGGAAGCCTGAATGTCATCGCAGTCGGGCGAAACCTATACGCCAAGGCCAAACCGTCAACATTTTGCTCCCAGTGAAGGTTTAAGTCGCTTCTTTTGCATTAGCGTAATTCTGCTTCAGAACTGACAACTGCAATACACGTTAGAAGTGAACATGTGTACGCGTGCGTGTGTGTGTGTGTGTGTGTGTAGCGGAAGTCTGAATGTCAACCCCAGTGTGCCCTACCCACCTCTGCCAAGGCAAAGCAATCACAATTTGGACGTGGTGAAAACACACCTCCGCTTCATTTTGTTCTGTATTTTGGGTGTACAATGAAAATTGATATCATATCATATAATATTTTGCAACTTAATGCTTCACATACGTTATGCGTATAAAAATAATTGAATCGCACATTTAAAACCAGAAAAAAAAAGAGAACCGATCGGAGCCAAAAAGTTGTAAAACATCATTGAAGACATTTGAAGATGTTTGGTTGTCAACCCTACAGTCAATATATTTGAAAAAATAAGAGGAAAACAAAAAAAACCCACACCACACACAAGTCTGCATACCCGTTTTAAATGCAACTTTTTGGAGGGTGATTGACCTCGGATTAACTCCAAATAAAGTTCTGATGTTCTAGTAGGCTTTTCCTGACTTTTTTTTGGTTTTGTTTTTTTTTTTTTTTGCTTGAAGGTTTTGTGCTAACACGGACTATTATTTGAAGCCGTTCATAATTCCCTCCATCTTGTCTGAGGCCCCAGTTCCAGCTGTGTGTGACAGCCTATCACACATTTTCCCATTGGTGTTTGGGAGACTTTGAGTGTCATTTTTTTCCCCCTCTCTCTCTCTCCAAAATTTGGAAACGATTGTTTTCAATGAAGTTGAACAGGTTAATGGCGGAAAAAGTTTTCCAACGATTTATCGTAATCTGATGATGTTTTTAATCGCACAAGAATCTGACATTTGAACAGGGGTGTGTAGACTTTTTCTATCCACTGTTTACATGTCCAGGGGGTACCCCGCCTCTCAGACCAAAGTCAGCTGAGATAGGTTAACCCTAAACCGGCATAGTAAATAAACGGATGCACATAAATTTGATTAATTAAATATAAATAAAAATTAAAAAATTGTTGACTAAAAATGGGAATAATAATCCAAGATCTGAATTTGAATCAACAGTGAAATTTCTTCGACCGATTCCCCTAAACGCGGAAATATGATTTTTCTTGTTCGTTTCTTGTGTTATGAAACCGAAGCGCAACGTCGTCATTTTCTGGTGAGCGCGGCGAGCAGGCCGCATTTCATCAAGCCCAACTTGTTCTTGAACTGCGTTTGGGGACGAACGCAAAAGCAACCTCGCCGCCGGCCAATTCCGATTCGTGTTTACACTCAGGCAACAGAGCAGGAGGACAACACACAGAGACACACACGTGTAAAAAAACAAACAAAAAAAAAAAACGGTCAAACTGTCTCACTTTGGACTTGAGCTTGTCACTGTGGGCTGTTTCCTTAAGGTGGATTGTGCCGGTTATCCGGAGTCGGATCGCACCTCAGGCTGGAGGAGGCAGAGGAGATTTGATTAAGTCAACACATAATGAGCGGTTATTGTGGTCTTTTTTTTTTTTTAAGAGGAATAACGTAAAAAGGTTGAGCGCGAGTTGAGGTGTCAACTGTCAGGCGGGGTGGGTGTCCGCTTACACGAGAAGTCGCCGCAGGTGGCCGGAGGCCGCCATTCTGACAGTCGTTGGGAGTCGCACGGATGATGATGAGCCCTACAGGGCCTTTGCGCCGGGGGCACCCCCCGTTGGTGCAGAGAACCAGAATGGCAGCATATTTTTGGACAGGCGCGCGGAGAGTCACGGAATCGAGCGCCTTTGTCGTCAGAGCCGCCAGCCTCCCTTCGTCTATTTACATGTCGTCAAATAGGCCTGGAAGATCTAAAATGCAAAAAAGAGAATTTTTGTTTTCAATGAAAACCGATGGTTGGAAGCAAATGGGCTTTTGTGTTAACGCCCTCTTACTTTGAAAGAGAAGGAGTCAGAAATGCACGTATCTGTTTTCCAACTGTCGGGAGTACAACTCAAGTGTCGTGACTCGTCGTACAGATACGTAAAAATCTCCTGAGGGACAAAGTATTCAGTCAGTTTTCACTCGACGGTACAAGTGGCCGAAATTGTTGCGAGCGAGGTTGAGAGATGCCATAACTCGAGTGGAGAGAAGAAATAAAAAAGGGAGCAAAAAACAAACAAACAAAGATTGAGCACATGCCATGTTCTTAACATTACTCAACAGGCCACACCCCTTAAAGGGACACACACACACACACACACTTCACTACATCTGTTGTTGTGACTCAGCTTGTCCCAACATACATGATTACACATTTTCGATCTTGTTTTATTTCTTGACATTGTTTTTATACAATACAGTGCTATTTAAACATTTCAAAAAATGGATTAAAAATGTAAAACTAAAACGATTTGTGGGAGTGGGGGGGGGGGGGGGGCTGAATGACTCATTTACTTTCATTCTATTGAGATGCCAATCATTCGGGAACCAAAAGTTGAGCCAAAGAATTAAGTTGACGGAAGTCACCGAAATTTGTGATTTTCCCAAAACTAAGTTGACCTTATTTTTTATTTTTATTATTACTGGCATGTAGTTAAAAAAAAAAAAATTTAGATCAGAAGATTTTATTGCACACTATTCCTCCTGCCGCACCCCCCAAATTTATGAAGCTCCTCAACTATATCCAACATAGTTCCTCGGCAACAGAAGATCCGCAATAATTGTATCAAAGACGCGATTGGTCCCCAGACCAGCACGTTGCGAAATGCGGGCGATATTTGGCATCTTATCGGCAGCAAGCTTTCTCATTCAACCACGTCAACAATAATGTTTCTACGACTTCTATAATTTGAGGTTTGGACTCGGTGTCCGTCAATCCTCGAGCCACACGCGCTGCCTTTCATTCATTGCCTCTCTTCACCGCCACACCAGACTTACACCGTTGCCGTGCCTACTTGCTTCATTTTTTTTTCTTCCAAAAGTAATACAATTAGGCTTCCTAATAATATCGCGAGCAGTTTTCTACTTTCTCCGGAGTCTGAGTGCTCATTTCGAGCAAAAGAAAAAGGATACCTGCCATGCGCGAGACACCAAAGCGGCAATGTTGACGCGGCGTGAGAAAAAGCACAACTGAGCCTTTCAAAAAAAAAAAAAAAAAAAAAATGCACTCCAAGTGTGGATTGGGGTTGATTTACACGTTTCAAGTGATAAAGCAGTAAGGGGGATATTGAATATCATCGAGGCCGACTCAAAATCTCCTGATGCCAACTGAGTTTCACCATGAAGTGTTGTTGTTGTTGCGGAACATTAAAAAAACAAACAAACAAAAAAAAACGGTTCTCCAAATGTTCCAAATTTCTTCACGTTCTGGCGAAACAGAACAAAACAAACCAAACAAGAAACGCGAAATGGGAAGTGAAGATATTGAGGAATTGCCAACCCTAAAAATGGTTGGTGTCTATTGTAAAGCATGTCCCTCCATGTGGTGAGTTTTTAAAAATTAAAAACAGGGCAGCAACAATTATGTGTTTTGGATTTAAAAATAAGAATAACTATGGGTTAAACATGATGTAGAGATATTTTGGAAATAGTAGAAAAGAAAAAAAACGCTAATTGTTGCTTTCCAATAAAACAGAGGTATTAGCAATTATTCTCTTTTTAAAACAACAACAAAATATTCTTTAAGTTTTGGACAAACAAAAGAAACATGAAAATAAAACAAGCAAAAGAAAAAAAGTACATTTGGAGAAATTTGGAAAAGACAAAAAAAAAAAAAAGATTAAAAAGTTATCACCACATGATGTGCGCACTTACAACAGAAACAAACTTCAGGAAAAATAATCGGACGTCCACGTTTTTAGTTGACATTAAATTTGGATTGGAAAACAAAGATCTTAAGATTTAGATTAGAAGATAGATTCAAAGAACACAAAAAAAAACGTTTGGGAGGTATGCGTATGTTTACGTGGACGTCAGGTTTTGGATAGTAAGAAGTAAAAACAAAACCAAAACCAAAAAAAATTGTCAAAGTCTGATGATAATATTTGGGGGATACGCGTTTTTCCAATGGTCCGAGTTAAAAATGATAAATCCCAAAATTGACCAAAAATCAACAAAAATACATATGAAAAAAAAAATCAAATTTTGACGAATGCTTTTCATCCGGCATCAAATTTGAGATGGGGGGAAAAAAAAGAAGAAATTCACAACGACAAAAATTCTATTCAATGGACATCAAGATTTAGACAGAAGGAAAAAAAATTGACATTTTTTACAAGACAGCCACAAAAAAAAACCCTATCCGAAACCCAACGTTTGAGCATGTTGAGTATTTTATCACTCTTTTGTCACATTGTAACATTAAAGCCATTAAAAAAAAACAAAAAAAAAACAATCAAATAAGACGTCCCCCCATCCCCCAGTGAGCTAGCTCGCAACCTTTCGCTATTCTTGCAACATATCGATTATCAAGCCAGACTGATAACATGGATTATCGTGATCATCACTTGACAAAATCCCCACAAAGACGTTTTTTGTTGTTGTTGTTTTTAGGCCTAACATGAACTTTAGCATGCGTTAGCTGCTTGACGAAAGGCGTCACGTATAACGGATGCGCCTTTCCCTAATCTGATCTGCACACTTTTTTCTCCCTTCTCTTATTTGCACCATATGGCTACACGCACACACGCACGCACACACACACAGACACACACACACACACACACGGAGTGTAAGTAAGCAGACGACAAGCTCACAGGCGTTGATTGGCTTCCGATTGGCTGTCGGCCATTTCACTTTGTTCCCTCATTTTGCTTGAATATTTCAGCATCGTCAGCCGAGCACATCTGATGAATTTTGTACGCTGCGCTCGTTCGCTCGCTCGCTATCTTATCGCGCAAAAAGTTTGTCAAACGCCGATGCCTATCTGCCCACATCGCGCCTCGTCGAGTCATCTACGGCGACGGCGGGGATCGGCGGGAGCTCGGCCGCCTTTCCCCCCCCACCCCCCGTCTGGAGCGCTTCGCCGCCTGCGGGGGCGGCGGAGGCTAAAGTGAGGCCGCTTGTCGTTTGAATTTTTGATTGCAGCCATCTGCGATGTCGTCGCTGGTGTCGTTCACTCCCAAAGAGAGTGAGAATCACCCACATGCAATGCAAGCCCCCCCCCATTACCCACCCTCAACCTCCTGCCCCCCATTCCGCACCCACAGCACCCCTGGGGGCATACTTGTGTGTGTGTGTGTGTGTTTTTAGCAAGGAAACACAAGGATAGGAGGGGAAAGCAATTTTGTTTAGCAAAAAATTTCCTTCTCTAAATTCCACTGACGGAGCTTTCCTTGTATTTAATGGGGCGGGGAGAGGGGGGGGTCTAATAAGATAAAAGCAAAAAGTGGAGAAAAAAAAGCAAATGTTTGTAAAGTTGGAGAAATGTGACGTGGAAAAAAATGATGCAAAGTTTTGGATAAAAGGAAAAAATAATAACATAATATTGAAATGTTCAAGTCAAGAAAAATAAAAGCATAAAAAAAAATCACAAAAAAAGAAAAAAAATTCAAGACGGAACAACCAAACACACTTAAAGAAGAAACATTTAAAAATCACAAAAATAAGAAAAAAAAGACAAAATTAAACACAAAAATGATCCAAAAATGATGACAAAATCTCCTTACGTTTTTTTAATTCAACTTTTCGATAAAATGAATTGCAAAAAAAAAAAAAAAACCCCCCAAAAAACAAGAGCCAAACTAAGATAAAGCCAAGCTATATTTGACACTGCTGTTTGTAATCATTTTGGGGGGGGGGGATAAACAGGACCCCCCCTCCACACCCATCCCACCCCGCGCTCCCCTGGGGGCGTATTTGGTGTTTTTTTTTTTCCCTGGGAAAATGCAATCAAAGAAAGCAGGAGTGGGGAGCAGCGTGCCCGTTTTGTGCAAAATTCTCTCTCTTTTAAATTCCACTCAGAGAATTTTTGCCCCCCCTCCTCTCGACCAGGCAGCGTTTATATCGGCCGGATCGCTACCATTAGGCTTTTTTATGAGATTTATTAAAGGCCATTGATGTAAGCTCGCAAAACACCCCCTCCAGCTCACTTTGAAGAACCTCGGCCGGAGCGCAAATTACACTCATGGAACAAAGCCTGAGCCCCAAATAGGGTTAAAAATCGAAGGAAAAAAACCCCACTCTTATTATTAAAACTAAAGATGTCAATTATTAGCTACCTTTACCTTTCCAACCCCCCATGCAGCGTAACATTTTTTGCCTTGTCACACACAGTCGTTATCGTCTTACTGTTGTACGGCTGAACCATGAATCGCATTTCAAATCAATGTCGTCGAATGTTTGTATTTTTTGTTGTCGTCGTTGTCATCTGACTTAATCGTCTTGTGTTTACACCACACTTAACGCGGTCCACTTTTGTCACGTCGTCGAAGTCAAAGTGTTGAGGACGTGAACAACTTTGAATTCGAGTCGAGGATGAAACTGTCTTTTTCTTTCATTTGAGTTACATTCAACTTTATTTTCGGGTAAAATTTTAGTTTATTGTAATTTAAATTAATAGATTGCTTGTGTTGCTTAAAAAATACATCGGAGGGGGACCTTGAAAAAAAAAGTCGCATATTAAATCGCAATCGCAATACTGAGGGGGGCAATAAAAAAAATCACAATTACATTATTTTGAAAACCGTAAATTGCTGTTTCCTGATTTCTGTTCTGGTGTCTTTTCACTGTCAGTCTTTTCTTCAAATGAATGATGACTGCATTCACAATAAATGTGACAAACATTAAAAACAACCATAGAAGGAGCATTTTTAATTTCGCCATGTAAAAGCATGCTGATTAGGAAATTGATTTAAAAAAATGTTGCTGTCCAATTATAAAGCCCAAATGTAAAAAAAAATCAAGTTTTTACACCTCATTTAAAGATGTTTTTTTAAAATAGATTTTTGAAAGAAAAAAAAAGTGGCAACAATCAGAAAACTGAAGGAAAAATACAATGAAAATAGCAATTAATCACATGCACGTATCATCTTGTTTATGCGCTGATGCTAATAGGAGCTAGCAAGAGACCCTCGGCTGAGCTTCTGTGAAGATGAGGGGGGTGGGGTGCAGTAGTGACGCCGGTGGCAGATAGGGGGCGCCCTAAGGCTGCCGGACTCCCAGTTGTGTGTGTGTGTGTGTGTGTGTGAGTGAGAGAGAGCAAGAGTGAGAGCGGGCCAAGTAGCTCGAGTTTCACGGCTCGACCGCGTGTTTGACAGGCTCTCACGCCGCTACAGACTTGAGCATGTTTTCTTTTTTTTTTTTTTTGACCCCTTTGTGTGTTCATGCCTGTGCGTGTGAGTTGTGTTCCTGGGCACGCACGCACACATACACATTCCCCTTTGCAAACATTCCATGCTTAGTTGCTGCCTGCATGTGTGCTTCCACACAGGTGAGAAAGGGGTGCAGCCTGAATGAGATGTCCGAGTTTGTCATGACTGTCAGTGTTATCTCACTGCCCTGCAATCTTACGGACTGTACATAACATCTCAACTATGTGCGCGCGTGCGTGCAAATATTGAGTGACTCAAGTGGATTTTAAAAAAAATGTTTTTTTTTTTTTTTTGGTATGCATATTTTTCTTGAGTGCAGCAGTTCCTGGAAACCAGAGTTTTGACTTCGGTCTTTTTTTAATGTCCTTCGGCTGAAACGTGCATACGGTGACAGGCAACCCAACTCATCTGACAGAACACAGCAGTTTGGAAAATAGTGATAAGATCAAAAAAAGAAATAAAAAATCTTCGAGCTGTTTAATGTCACTCCCAGTTGAGATGAGTTGCTGTCAAACTAAACATCAAACAAAGATTAATACATGTGAGGATTTCAAATCAACGTCCAAATTTGCCTTCTGCTAGCTTTATGCTAACATATAATGCCAAACACCATAGATGGGCTGACAAATAGCATCTATATGCTATTAAAACACTTTCAAGCAATGGATGTTTTAATTTTTTTTTTATACTGCCATGTCACACGCACCATTTAAATCTTAACCTTCTATTTAATCACGTTACGACACTATGTTTTCATAAATTACAATTTAATTGCGTGCTTTAATTTTGTGTTCAGAGAATGTCTACTTGGTGTGTAAGAACTCAGGAGTCGAATAAGTACTTGTACCAGAGACTCTTCTTACTCAAGTTCGCTTACGCAGCTAAGCTAACAAACAAAGGGCCTACCTTTCGTCCAAGCGGCACAGGCGACTCAAGTAGGTGGGCCTGGTGTCATAGTCAATTCAATGTCAGTCATGATCTGAAAACAAAATAAAACAAACATAAATAAAAGTGCATTTTAGCTAGCCGCTAATTGGTCAAAGTAATGTTGACGATATTGTTATGAAGAGTAGACAAAATGTGGAGAAAAAAATAACCAAGGACATGAACTCAATTTCGGACAAAAGGGCTACATGACTGCATCTAATGGCATCTTCACACGTCTTTTTATTTTTATTTTTTAACTGTCACAATATCACTCCAAAAAATTGTGTTTTCCGCAAAGCTTTCTTCCTCTTTGAAATTTCCTGATAGTTTTTCTTGTTTTCCGAAAATGTTCAAAAGCGCACCGGCACCCTTGATAAAGGCAAATCCTGGACGGCGACGGTTCTTATGTGGTCCGCGCTTTGTGCAACCCCTTTTCTATCATCTAAATACTCCGCATGGCTGGCTTCCCTCCCGTTGCCATCTCGCCACCTGTCTCATCGTCTCCGCCGCAAATAGCAACGCGCCGTGTTGTTAGCTCGGAGATTTCCCCCTCTAATATACGGCTCACGTGCACGCCCGCAACATGGCCGCGGCGCGCATCTATTAGCGGCGCGTACGTGCGCCTTTCTCCACGAACGCCGGCCACAAGCTGTGTGATCCGCAGGTAAATATGCATTTGTGTTCCTTCGCCGCTGCCAAAGATGATGAGATGGAAATGATCTGGCACCGCGCCAGCCTTCCATGTCGGGAGCGGAACGAAGGCGAATGCGGGGCGGAGGTGTGGGGGTGCGAGGGTGTTTTTTTTTTTTTTTTTTTCCCATAAAGGGGGTGACGGAATAGCAAAACATTTAGGAAAAATTGGGGGATGGAAAAGCGGCGCGCGAAGTTTGGAGGAGCGACGGTGCTCCGACAGTTTGAGATGGGAGATAATGGAGTTTAGGATCTCTGCACTGATAACACACACACACACACACACTCACACACACACACACAGTCGTTATCTTAGCCTGAGCAATTATTAGAGATGTCATGTTTGGAGAGAAGGGAGATGGAGGTTGTGTGCATCTCTCCCAGGCATCAGCACCTCTCCCTGGGTACACGCCGGCCCCAGACACCCCTTCCTCCTCCATGCCACCTGGAGCCTCCTCGGAGCTTCCGGCTAAGGGAAAGGGACATTTTTTTTTCTGAGGTCATCCACTAGGGATTTGCGTTAAGCGGAGGGACTGTGTCAACGCCACAGGGGTGTGTGTACGTGTGTGTGTGTGATGGTTATTAATGTCCGTGTCAGATGTGTGAAGAATGAGATTTACTCTGGTAACAGGACCTCTATAGATTTTATGTCTGCGGAGAATACACTATTTGATTCACCTGCACACTCGCACGCACACCCAGATACACACACACCCTATTTTGTTTTGTGCCACACACATGCATGCATGCACTCACAGGATGGATGCGGCCTTGTGTGTGTGTGTGTGTGTGTGTGTGTGTGTGAGAGAGAGACAGCGCTCTGCAAAAAAAGTGAAGGCCGCCAGCGGAAACCCAGCATACAATGTTAAGATGAAGAGCTTCCTGGCCCCCGACACAGACACAGACACACACACACACACGCGTTAGGCAGTGTTTTTGGATGCCATCCATGCCGATGTGTGGCAGATAAGGCAAGCAGGTGTCTGCTGGCTTGTTGTATTCCATGAACTTGGTACGATGATGTCGGTTTCTCTTATCGGGTAATCTCACCACCGGATTTTGTGTGTGTGTGTGTGTGTGTGTGTGTGTCTTTGTGTGTATTTGTGACATAGAACACAAACGGATAGCATACAGCCAGTTTGAGTCTAAAAATCAATTAGGATGCTCCCTTGATCTCGATATAAGGCCTGAAGTGTGAGGAGGAGAAAAGTGGGAATTTCAAACGGATCAAGTGAACTACTGCAAATCAAGGCAAAAAGTGCTTGTTGTCTGTCTGCCAACATTTTCTTCCAGTTTTTATTTTAAGCGCAAATCCATTAGCTTCAAAATATACGTCGGCATTGGTGAGGCTCGTACGTTTACTCCACTTAGTCCAAATAGGCTTGCAATTTTTTTCTGGCTCCACAGATGACAATCACAATGTGAAAAATCTGAACAAAACCAAAAAAAAAAAAAAAAAGAAGTTTTTGTGGCGCCGTTTTGTGGCATCTTGGTACCAAGGAAGTCTAATTGAACAAAAAAGTGCCATCTTGTGAAATCTATAGGCAATTACAAAACATTTGCCTGGGTGTGAATTACTTGGATTTTCGCTATTCACCACAGGGCTCTGTACCAATCCCCTTTGTTCTTCTATTCAAATACACACTGCGGCGACTTTTGTTACCTGTTTTTTTTTTTTTTTTTGCAGTCGTCTTTTCCTCGTCTCTGAATATAAACACCCGGGCATTGTCTTTTTCCTCCTGCAGCCGACGCCAATGATGCAACGGCGAGATCCCCGTCGCCGGCCCCCGCCGCCTCCCTCCGGGGCCCCGAGGAGCACGACCTGCTGACGTGCGGCCAGTGCCAGACCAACTTCCCTCTGGGGGACATCCTGGTCTTCATCGAGCACAAACGCCGCCTATGCCGCGGGCCGCCGCAGGGTGCGCCGGGCTCCTTCTCCGTCAAGCCCGGTGAGGCGGGCGGCGCCGCTAGCATTCCCATCTCCCCGCGGGGCCACGCCCTGGAGATGGGAAGGGGGCCTCCTCTAATGCCTGTGGAGGTGGGCGTGCAGGTGACGCCCGGCAGGGACGAGGATGCCCACAGAAGGCTGACTCCGGCCAAAGGAATCTGCCCCAAACAGGAGAAAGGAGGTATGAGGACACACATCTGAACCTGTCTTTTGGTGTTAGTGTGGACATTTTTCATTTCTCAAGTTTTACTCAAAAACACACAAAAAATTTTTATAGCGAGGATATTTTGTCTGGTGGACATCATAAAATACCCTTGCCACGCACATATGTTTCTTTTGATGTTAGTATGGCATAACTGTTCATTCTGAAGACATTTTGGTCACTTTTAGATTTAGTGTGTGGAATTGATCCACTTGTGCACACACACACACACACTTGGACTTGTCTTTCTATGCTAGTCTGGCACAGGCCTTGTGGCCATTTTTAATCGCGGGGAATTTTGACTGGTTAACATGAAAAGTGTGAGAAGAGCTCACTTCACTTGCTCATGCGTGCGCACACGCACATTCACACACTTGTGTGGTACAAACTTTGACATCACACCGTTGTAATGGGGACATTTTTCTCTCCGGAGACATGTTGGCTGGTATTGAAAACTGCTTCGATAGGCTCCTTTTTTTTTTTTTTTAGATCGTGTGTGTGTGTGTGTGTGTGTGTGTGTCACCTGTGTACGAAAGATAGTTGCGTTTCAAAGAATCCTTGTTATTTTGACTGTGGCCTTCAGGAGGGATTAAAATGTAGCCACAGATGATTTCATTAGCCAGACTCGAGTGTGTGTGTGTGTGTGTTGTGCCACACGCTTAGACGCGCGCACACCCACACAGGCCTTCAGGAGGTGAAACCAATTGGAAAGGGTGAGGAAGAAGGTGATGAGTAGGACACCTCCGCCTCCCACGTTCCCTAAACGCAGCAGCCTGCGCTTTAAAAATAATCAGCATAGAATATAAACTGTTTCATCGATGAAAAGTCAGCTTTGTACTTGCTGAGGGGAAGGAGATGGATCATCAGCTAACAGGAGGGGGGGAAGTCAAGTCAGCGATGGCCATCAGGGTAGGGAGTTGGGGGGGTGGGGGATTACATCTACGGGAGGTTGGATAATTTACAATTTCCACGTCAGAAACAATTAGCGCAGACGTGATGTCACACTCGTGTCAGAAAAGGGAACGTTGAAAATACGCTCCTGGTTCAATTTGTCACGCGCGGCCGTCATTCTGAATGTTTACCACCAGCGCAAACACGCACAAGAGATTCATTCGGTCGCGGTGATGACAAACGTGTTACATTTATATATGCAAAACAGGACATGAATAATGAAATTCAACTTTATTCGAAGAAATGTAATTGTATTTTATGATACTGATTTTAATCCCTCCAAGGGGAAATTTTTTCAAGGGATCCCCAAAATATGATTGGGAATTTCAAAAAGCACATATTGAATATGATGTCTCAGAGGTCTTGGAAGGTTGCAAAAAAAAAATAAACTAAAAAAAACAAAACAAAAACAAGCAGCTGCAATTGTCACCATTAGCTTTTCTTTTTTGGAAGAATTTTTTTCCACGACATGTCACACATGCATCAACGCCGCCGTATGTGAAATGTCTTTTTTTTCTGAAGCTTCGCACATGGGCTTCCTGTGGAAGACAGCGAGCGGGTTTTTTTTTTTCGATGTTGCATCTGCGTGTGTGCATGAACTCACGCAAACTCTTTTTCAATTTTAACGTTTGTTTCAGAAACAGGGCGTGACGGCTCCTCAATGGATGTCACTCGCTTCCCCCCCCCGCCTGAAATCTTTTAATGATGAAATTCCGGCTTGTCCTATTTTTAGACACTCTCTAATTCATAAGCGAAATAAACACAGGGTGATATTTTTAGAAAAAGAGCTGAGTGTGATGCACACACAAACGACAATGTTTTTTTTTTCCCCCATATTGGATTCATTCGCCTGTGTACCTAATGAAATGGCCGGTCAGTGTTGACCTTTGACGCCTTGGCCGCTCAACATTTGTAGAGGAGCGATCATCTCAAGTGACGCCTGATTAATTACCTCTGCCAAGGAAGGTTATCTTGTCATCGTCTTCTGTATGCAGACATGAGTCTGTAAAAAAAAATATATATACATGTATATATGATAATAATTTCTTGCAAAATCTGGATGATGGGGCACATTCAATCTGAGATTCCCTTCCCCCCAAAAAAATATTTTGGTTTCATAGGAGCATAGCGGTAACAGTGACATTGAAGAGGTGCTGTGGATTCAACATTTGAGGGCAGCTCATTTGGTCAAGACTACCTTTGAAACAGTGCTGGGTAAAATGGTGCGCGCCACCTCGGGGTGGGGATGCGAAAAGGGGTGCAAAGCTTAAAAAGTTAGCCGTGCATCTGAACTACAGTTGTTTTAGATCACATCAAAGGACTTCCTTGGAGCCCTAAAAATTCACGATATGCATTCAGGTTTGTTTGTTTTGTTTGTTTTTCAAGGCTTTGCTCAATGATATGGTGGTGCGCTCAATCTATCGGAATGTAGAAGTCGGCGTGTACCTTAAAACAAGTTGGAAAGTCAGCTTTAGATCCCTGCCTGAGATCCCGAACAGTTCTGTATTAGTCCAACATTTTTGGGGGGCGGGGGGTGTCGTTGCGGTAAGGGGGTGCGCCGATCTGTGGCGGCAACTGAGAAGGGAGAGGAACAAACACGCAAACTGTACATACAGTGGCACATTGTTACATCACACGTTACTGCCGGAATGGAGAATGTGTGTGTGGGAGAGTGGGGGGGGCATGGTGTGCAGAGCAGTGAAGCTGAGGTCAGTTATTGAGAAGTCAAGTGTTAGCGGCTCATGCTACAAACGCGCACCGTTTGCCCAACGGCGTGCACAGTGAACATGCGCAAACCTCGGCCCTCGCCACCTTTTTCTTTTCCTCACCTGCTTTTACAACCTCCTGTCTGGTCTGGGCTCGTGATGCCTTGCTAATATTACGCGCGCGCGTGTGTGTGTGTGTGTGTGTGTGTGTGTGTGTGCGTGTGTGTGCGTGTGTGTGTGTGTGTGTGTGTGTGTGTGAGTGTGAGTGTGTGTAAAGAATGAGGCGTGTCGGGATGTTACCAGAGCAGCGGGCTAAGACGAGCCTGGCCCAGCTTTGAACCTCCTCCCAGGACGGCCGTCGGCGCACCCCCTCGCAACACTTTTGAGGCACGCCATCACATCGTGACAAGTGCTGAAAAGAGATCAGGGGGTTGGAGGGGGAGGGGGTTGCGTGAATATTTCATAAGACGCGACGGTGACAGCGACATCCTCAAACATGTCTCTCGACGGCTTTTCGTCCACTTGGCGTCGACGGGCTGTAAACTTTTTTTTTTTTTTTTTTTAAATCATTTGGGAAAGGAGGAGGGGCGGTGGTGTTGAAGAGGGGTGGGGCGACCCACTTGCGTTGCCCACACTGTTGGGCCCCTCCGCGCCAAAATGTTGCTTTGAAGATGTTAGGAACGGCTCTTCCAGCGAACCCCCATTTGTGCAGTCGAAATTGAGACGGCGCGGTGAGTGCTGCAAAAAATAATAATAATAAATAAACAAGGATACAATAAAAAGGTTGTAAGTTGAGAACAAAGCAGTAAAATTACACCCCGACAAAAAAGCTCTTCCTTCGTCAGGTTTATACTTATGAATTTTCACTATTATTTGTTGTCGTATTTATTTTACCGAATTTATTTTTGGCCCTTATTTTATCCGGAAAAATACGGCATTGTTCTGAGGAGTGTTTTCCTCTATTATGTAAGTCCGATTGGACGCATTCATGTTTGTATGGTGACATCACTGCCGCAGCGCTGATGTAGTCCGCCTGCTATTCGACCAGCGGTGGCCTCAAAGTGTATCAAATTGCGGTCAAATTTTCAACAAGCGGGAGAGAAGACGAGCCGCAATACAAAAAGTGGTCCCGAGTTTGACTCCCGCGAGGTGCGGGCCGAACATCTTGTGTGAAGATGTCCACGTAGCCACCGAATCGTTGCGTTGGATTGTAAACAAACAACCGCCGTTTTTGGAAACACGAGTCGCCTCGTATTCGCCATCATCGTGAACGGAGCTGCTGATCGTCACTTGTCGATCAAAATTGCGAAATTACTGTACGATGCGAAACTATAACAGTATATTTTTAGGGGGGCGGGGGGGGGGCAGAAAGCGCTAAATTACTGTTCAACGAGACGCAATGTCACAGGGTGCGATGATTTGGGAGATATCAAAGGATCAATATCAGATGAAAACACGATTGATATGTGATTGAGAAGAGCTAATTGATTGTAGTTTTGAAAAATCAACGCTAAAAATAAATGCTATTATTCTAGCGCAAAGTAAATTTTATGGGCATTTACTCGACTTTCTTTTTCAGAAGGCTTCGGCTCCCAGTCTTGACTGTATGTTGAATTTTCGATAGAAATTGGGAGAAAATGTGGTCGAACGTAAACGCACATGCCGTTTTGGGTCACGACACACATAACGTACATGTTGAAAGCGGATCGTAGTTTGTAGACGTACGGGTAACTTTACGTTTCTCCCGACAGCTGCTTTCCGATCTCGCCGTATCAATATTTGATCAGAATATCATTGCTGTTTGATCAAGAGACACGCTGTGACCTTCATCAATATGTTATTAAAAGTTCTCAAATCGCCGTGCTGAGCTGCGATGTCACAATATTGATAAGGCGCCCTAATTGATACTTTTGTGTTAAATGAATCCCAAATTAAAAAATGACCTTCCCCGGCCTAAGAGGTCAAATTTTGAATATGATTCCCCTTCACAACCCCCTCGCCCCTTTTTTTTTGTGCCCCACCACCCAGTGCTCTTTTAATCACCTGGCTTGCTCTCATTTGCATATTAAATAGGCTTTAATCATGAAAAGCAATCAGGCTTTTGCATATTCATACCTTCCCCTGCGCGCCCGCTTCCTTGTCTCGCTCCAATGCCGAGCAGCCCCGCAATCAGAAGGCAGGCGGCATCCTGCGCTCACACGCACACACGCACGCACTTCCAAATAACTTCACATGCTACTTATGCTCTGCAAGCGACAGTGAACGAAGGAAGAAGGGGGAAGGGACGGGGAGGGGGTTGGGGGGGGGGTTGCGGTGTTAGATAAAAAAAGATGGCGAGACTGATCCCTGATTTGAGCGGCGAATATTTGTACAGGGGCTCAAGGAAAAGCTCATTTGCATAATGACTTTGTAGTTTTGCATTAATCACATTTGCATATGAAAATGCGTTAATTACTCCCAATGATTTTTTTTTCTTCGCCCCCTCCTCACCCCCTCGCGCCGTTGGAAGAAACTTCATTTTGATGTCCAAGCTCGCGGGTTGTGATTCGGGGTGAACGTGGTGCCACTCGCGTGTGCGCGCGCGCGGGCATGCGTGCGTGTTCACGAAATCGAAGTGTTTTGAAAGTGCGCCAGCGCATCCATCTTACGTCTTCTGCGAGGCATGTGGGCATCTATTTTGGTGTGTGCGTGTGCGCGCATGTGTGAGTCAGTGGGGAACGCAGCGAGTGCGCTGCTTCTGTTTTAAGCTTTTTTTTTTTCACAAGCAACACTAACTTGTTTATGCTTCCGACCTCCCTCTAATGCCTTTTTTGTAGCTACAAATGTGGATGACTGTGTGTGTGTGTGTGTGTATGTGTGTGTGTGTGTCCCATGCTGTCAAGTGGCAGATTAAATAGGAAAAACATGTTCAATCGGAATGCATGCATTACATATGGGGGGTGCGCGCGTGTTTTGGGGATGTTTTGACCTCCTTGAGGACGACGTGGCACACACGTAAACAGGAAGTAAACACCCAATAAGGCTGCCCACAAACTCGGACGACAGCATGGGAATCGTGTCAAAGTTTGGCTGAGATTTCATTTTCGGGGCTTCATTGAACAGGGCGGGCAATCGGTAGCTATGAGGGAGTATTTCGGGAAACGTGCAAGAATAAAATTGGAACTTTGTGGGTAAAATATTGGAGGACCTTTGGGGGAAAAGGCGGACTATTTAAAAATGCGCACACACACACACACAGACTGTCGCACATCATCACTTGAAGTAAACTGGAAGAAGACGTTAGCTCGCGCGGTTTTCGGAATCAGAGGCAAGGGGTGCTTGCTTGGAGCTATTTATTTGTCGCTGTTCACTGTAAAGCTGACCCATGAAAAAAAAATAATAATAATTGAGCATTGTGAAATATCGACTAAATCCGATATTTTAATCCGAATCGATGATGCGGGCAAACGGATATTAGCATTGACGCTACGGCAGTTGTAATCAATTCATACAAATGCTATTTGAAGAAACTCATCCACGAAACGAGACCCAAACGTTTAAACACCCAAAACGATCAAACAATACAATACAATACAATACAAGCTGATATTCGGTAGCTTCATGCTAGCATATACAGTGGCACCTCTACTTCCGAAATTAATTGGTTCTGGAAGAAATTTCTCAACTAGAAAATGTTGTAAGTAGAGACGCGTCTTCCATGTATGTAAATGCCCTAATTTGTTCCAAATTCAGACAAATGTTTCCTAAAGCATAAAAATGCATCAAAATATGGAACAAATACATGTTACAATTAGATTATTGCAAAAAAAATGGACATTTACGTAAAACTACCGGAACGCCTCATGGCCCGAGGGGCGAACGACGAGGACACTACATAGACACATATCTATCTATCTACACACATCGACACATTGGGTAGGGGTTCCTCTGAGCCAATGGGATGTCAGGATGATGCTCGGTAATAGCCAATGGCAGAGCAGCTATAAGAATGTTGCGTTCAGGAAACTCGGAGCTGCGAGTAGCTTTTCTATCTTGATATTTCTTCCATAACAAGAGTTATGGAAGAAATATACAACAATATTTTCCCGTTGAGACATTTCGTAAGTTGAAAATTTCATATGAAGAGATGTTCGTCAGTAAGAGGTGCCGCTGTCATGGGAAGCGCCGTCGACGGGCTGTCAGAAATTAGCATATGTGTTTGGGTGCATCAGAATACTGTAAAAACCCGCAAAGAAAAATCCACGAGTGCAAAACGCACGCTCCAATAGGCTGACAAGACCGACATTCACGAAAAGCGCGCGCGTAGACGCACACGCACGAGTTAAGAAGTCCCACATGAAGGCATCAAACGCAGCACAAGCGGCTTTATGGCACTCATATGGCAGCAGATTTGATATTTTCCTACCACAGAGGGGGAATAAAAGTGGCCACTAATTTGGAGTGCGAGCGCCACCGCTAACTTGCAGCATGTGCTTGCGCGCTCCAGATGTGTGCGTGCACTCTGCTCCGAGGAGAGAGGAAAAAAAAAAAAAAAAGAGGGAGAGCAATTAAAAGAAGCTCGCGCTGAACCGACCCCACCCCCGGCCTCCTCCCAGTTTTCTTTCTCCGCTGAATTGCTGCGATCAATGCAAAAATACCCCCCCCCAAAAAAACATTGGAACATTTCCAGAAGAGAAAAAGTTACCAGATAAATTTTGAATACTACGAAGCAAAATGTCACCATTTTATCTGCCAAATGATTGTAACTTATTTTGACAATTTTAGGAGAAAAATGTTTTTCAGGATTTTACCAGAATACATTTTTGAAAAACTTGTCAATTAATAAGAACAATATTTTTGATTTTACAAAAAAAAAAGGTATTTTTGGGTGGGGGGGTGTGGGGGATAAAGAAAATTAGAATATACATGTGCAACATTTACAGGGGGAATTTTTATACTATTATGAAATAGCAACATTTTTACTTTAATTTTGAGTGCACGAAAAATATTTGGAATACTTGGAAAATACGGTCAACCTTTTTTCAGAATTTAAGTAACCCATAATATCATATAATCATAATAATATCCCTTAATATTGCGACATTTCAACTATTCCGCGACGGCAAGAGAAGACGATTCACAGGAGGTTAGGTAACACGAACTTTATTTTTTTTCTCTTCTATACATGTTACTGACAGCGGATAACTTCTTTTTACACTTGCAATCATCTCATATGCCGTCAATATCAAAAGTCTGAATATGATGCGCATTTGTGGGGTCCTTCTCGCAATACCCCTCTTTTTCCACACGAGGAGTGCATGTTAAAAAAAAAATTTTAAAAAGGAAGCGACGTATTTTGTTAGCGCTTCGGACTGCCTCGCACCGCCACCGCCGCCCTCCTCCTCCTCCTTTTATCTCATTAGCGTCCCGCTCGGTGATGCCATTTATTTGGCTTTTTAGCCGCCACCAAGATGCTGAGAGCTTTTCCTGCTGCACTTACAACACCCCCCCCCTCCACCCAGGCAACATAGTATTCCCCCCCCCCCCCCCCCCCCCCACCTTCCCTCACTGCATCCACTTACTTGTCTCGTGCAATTACGGTGATGCAAAAGCGCAAGATGGTGGTAAATGCAAACATCACAGCGGGGTAATTCCTTGTTGGGATATTTGGCTGCCAGTTTATTATGAATCTGTACCAACCCCTCTGCCCCCCGCCCCCAATAAGCAGGAAAATAGGACTCAATAATTCAATACTTTCCAAAAACATACAGTAATGCCAAAATTGAACAGTCATACAACTACTGTAAGTGACTCAGTCATCTGCAGTAATACAAATTGTACTTTTTTTTCAGAGGATAAAGAATATATGCTTGTGGGTATTGTTATACCGTTTGCGTGCATGTACGTAGTTAAGTTGTTTAAAGGTTGTGAACTACGGCAGCACAGATGCGAGCTTTGTTCGCCCATCGATGGCGTTTTGCATGGTGCGTTAGCGTGAAGCTAGCAAGAAGTTGCAAAGTTGGGTGGTTGCTGTCAATACACGGCGCGTAATTCTCCTTGTATTATGTTTAGTTTGATAGTAAATTTCAACTAGGAGTGGCAATAAACAGCCTGCAGCCTCTTTTTGAAGAATTATGCACTCTTCGGCCAAAACGGTGTGTGTGTGTGTGTGTGTGTGTACGTGCGCTATTACACGCGTATGTGGAGAAAAAAAAAACTTGTAACTGAAGGGAAAAAAAAATCAATAACCCCCCCAAAAAAGAAAAGAAGAAGCAGAAGTGCATACTTAAGTGACTTATTTGGAAATAAAAAGCAGCAGCTTCTCTTTTTTGTTGTGGCTTCAAGTGCGGCGATAATTTACGAGGTTGGGCAGAAATGAATATCTGGGAAATATTACAGCCCTAAAACTGTTTGCATGTTTTCTATATTTTCCTTTAGGGGTTGGGGGGGGGGGCATGGGGTGAGAGGACTTGGGTGGAGGTTATTTAAATAAATAAGAAGATTATGAGGACAATTTGACTGCTGGCTTTATTCATTAGAAATGTAAATCTGCTTTTTATTAGCCGGCGCTATGACTTAACTGTGGAGCAGCACAACATGTGTCGCGCCGTGCCACGTCCTGCTTGTCTAACCTCACCCGACAGACTTAAAAATCCCCTATGTTTCTTTTTTCTCTCCCCCCCCCCCCCCCCCCCCCCCCCCCACTTGTCTTTTCCAAAATGAAATAAAGTCGAGATGCTATCGGGCCAATCTGTGCCAGTGGAGCTTGTCTGGGCCTGTGGTCTGGCGGGGGCAATGCTGGCCCCAACCACGCCACCCCTATGCGTGCGTGTGTGTGTCCTAAAGGCAATGGCTAGATGAAAGCAGCTTTCTTTTAACCATCAGCTATGCAGGAGCCGTGCCAACAGCAGGAAATGTATCAGCGTGATAACAGCCGCAAAGACAGAGAGATAATGAGAACCAATTGAGAGAGCGAGAGAGAGGCCACAAAAAAGTCTCCAGGGAGGCCCCGAGGCCAAACGAAGACCCGTCAAACACATATTCAAACACACAGACGCACGCACGCACGCACACACTTTAGGAAAACTATGCGCAGGGTGTGTCCGCGCCGAGGGACGAGCATGTCTCTATTTGCGGCGTGGAGGCGGTTGGACGCACCTGGGAAGGTTTCGGGTGAAAAGCAAAAGAACGCACGATGAAAGGCGTTTGTGTTGGCGGGCTGTGGGAAAGTCAATGTCGCGAAAGAAGCTAATATCACAGTCGCTTGGACTTGGTGATAATCATGAAAATAACAACAATAGTCAGAAATTTGATTCATAATTGAGTGCCATTGTTTTTGTTGGCATTGATAGTGCGACCTGAGACGACCGAAAGGAGTTGTTTGGTTGGTACGTGATTGGACATTACACCGCGTATTTGCTACACAGGAAGAGCTAGCTTAATGGGATTCTTACAATCTCGAAAGAAAGGTTCATGTGTTCGTAGCGTAAGCCTAACCAAGCGTCATTCGCTTTCAACCGTCTGTTTCGTTCCAGGATCGAGACGCCGGCATTCAATATTGCTTTTGTTGCTATGATACGCTATGACTAAAACAGTATCAAATAGCATGTTACGTTGTATCGTTTTCTTTTGTAAGACGGCGTCAAAAATGAATATCAAGCCGTGTCATATTGCTGTAGGACTGCAATTCCCACCTCTAAACACCGCTAGGGGGAGCCCTGTAGCTAAAACGAACATTATGCTAAGTTGAATGTTATGTAGCACATTACGCGTGACATGCTAATCATTTCTCCGCGTACCAAAACCCCTTTAAGTCGTACGTGAATACGACTTGATTAGGGGGTATTGTTTTTAAAAAATAATAAATTGATGAGCAGAGATGTTTGACGACACTTCGCCAGTAAATTAAACCAACATTTAGCCGGCTGCAATTTGACGACATGTATGGGCGCCGCAATCACCGTCGCATTGTTTTCTTTTCTTTTTTTTTTTTTTTGTGTGTTAGCCCACTAACGGTGATTAGCTCGTTGGCAAATTGGCTTCTCGCTAAGGCAAGTTTTGACACAAAAACTTGGCGGACTGCGTTGAGGGACCAAGTAGGGGCCTACTTGCTGTCTTGCTCAATACGCTCAAGGTTTCCTGCGGGCTGCGTGTGAAGCGCGAGTGCCCGAGCCAGCTGGGCAACATAAGTGTCTGAAGACGCTTGAACGGGTCTGGAGGATGTGTTGAACCGCACACGATAACTATGTTTGCCTCGTCCGAGTCACATTCCTGAGAATGACGTTGGTGCATTGAAGTTGCGCTTGGAGGTTTCTCCCGGTCTTTCCTGAGAAGAGGACGCGGCGTGGGCGCCTTTTTGCCATGAAGCGCACTCATCCCGCGAAACATCAAATAACCCATCTAAGCAGCATTAGCACGTCGGAGTCAATAGAGGCAAGGGAACAGTGGTGAATGGGACACTGACAGCGCGGACAAAGCGGGCGTCCCTCGGGGGCTCGGCTCGAGCTCATTTGGATGGAAAACGCTCAAAGTCGTCAAAGCTGCTTTTTATCCATTCAAAGGCATCTAAAAGGCACGCTGGTGACCTTTTCTCGGGGAATATTTCACATTCGGCTTGTTGCGCCTCCCTGTTATTATTAAAAATGCGCGTTTTTCGCCGTAGCCGCCGATGACGCCATTGTCTACTTGATGCTGCCGCCCGCTGCGCAGCTCCACAACACCGCATTTAAGTGCCGGTAATTCCGCTATGGACAATAGAATGGCAGGTGGTAGTGATAGAAGCATTTTCCCTCGGCTTCCTCAACACACGTCAATTTTCTTTCTTTTGGGCCGCCGGTGCCCCAAGTGTCCTCGTAATTTTGTCCTCGGAATTCCAGCAGTCTGTTTATTGCGTGTTGTTGATGGTAAAAATGGACTTGGTCGCACTCTCTGTGGAGTTTGAGTCCTGACAAAAAAAAAAAAAGTCTCAAGATCCTATACATGGTTAATCTGCCAGTGGCCAAAAAAGTGGCCATTTTAGCCTCATTTGAGTCATTTTCTGGGGGCAGGTTTCGAACGCATACTTTTAGATTTTTGTCCGATTGCTACCAAATTTGAACCTCGTTTTGTCGACATATGAGCTGTGCTGAATTGCGATTTTAGAGCGGCGAAGTTTGACGATTGGACATAAAACAGTCAAGTCACACGCTTGGATTCGAACATCCTGGCTTGGTTGTATTACATCACACTCTCTTTTTGTAGAGCGTGTGTGTGTGTTTGACGAATTACAAAAGCAAAGACATTTTTCTTTGAGCAGATCAGAACTCGCCACCCCCCCCCCTCCCGTTTTTTTTTTTTTTAAACCCATGGGTGGAGGTGGTGTGTGGAGGGAGTCCTGACTCATCACATTTTCATCACTTTCCAACTTTCCAATTCAATTAGTGGCACTTGTCATTTGACACGTCGCGGCGGCCGGGCCGCTTTGGCGCGTCCTGCTGTCATCGCCTAGACGGGCCGCGTTGCCGCCAGCAGCCGACACACGCCAGCTCGGCAAGAATGAAAGCGAATGAACAGTTTAATTTCCTTTCCACGCTGACGTTTTTTTCCCCCCCCACTATCTACAGGTAGCCTACTCATTTCCGGCACCTCGCAACCACCCCCTAATATTTTATGTTTTGCATTTTTATGCGCTGATCAAATATTTGATTAGTTTTTTTTAAAAATTATTATTATTTTTTTTTTTACATTAGGCTGAATTACAATGAAACCACTTTTGAAATTTCAAATGTCCAGTTTTAGACATTTGAAATTATTAAAGAAAATGGGTTTCTCCACTTCAATACTGGAAACTGATGCTCAGAGCTCAACAACCCATTTAGGAAACAAACTGGTGTGGGTGTTCAAACCCTCATTTATACTAATGTCAAAAACCAAAAATGTTGCGCTAACCAGACCCATCTAACAGCATGAGGAACGTCACTCCACTAGCTTTCCATCTGTTTGTGTTGCAGATGTACACACTCTGTCGTCATTATCTTCCTGATTTTTCATTTTCTACCACAGCCCCTTTAGGCAGCAAACTAACCACTTCATAGCAAAACCACATTTGTACTAACATCAATCGATGTCATGCCATATTACTACTACTGTACAGAAATACGAGTATGTCAATAGAAACGGATGCGCTAAACAGACCTGTCTAATTGTCCGGGGAACATCACTCAGTCGGGTTTTCACCGTGTTGTACTTATTCATGCATTTGAAGTAGTTATTGATATTCTCACGTTTACTCCTTTGCTTTGAATGCTACGACGGCCCAGTTAGGCAACCAACAAGTCGGGCTAAGTGTTGGTTGGCCCTGATTCCTCAACACCATGAGCTCACCGCAACTGATGTCACACAATCACTCAACTTGTGACAGACATGAAAACTAACGCTTCGAACCAGACTAACCTCACACTCCATTGGCTTTCCACGCGTCTGTGTGGAGCATTTCCTGCTTTTGGTTTTCGATGACAACTTCCCGTCTAGGTAGCCAATTAATCGGGCCCGAATTAAACACGCCATGCAGTGTTGTGGAACCCATACGGTGTGAACGTAAACATAGGACACCTTTAAATCTTAGTTTTGTGCTGTCAGACCTCATATTGGTTAGACACACACACACACACACACACACACACACACACACACACACGCACACACACATGCATATGGTTAGTAAACTGAAGCTGGTTCCATTTAACATGGAGCCAGCCCCACTGTGTGAGTGCCTCACCCCCTGCCTGCTACTGCCACTCTCCGTAGTCTTGCCCTGTCCCGTACCACTCCCCCTTCCCTGGTCCCGTACTTCGCCCCCCCCCCCTACCCCCTTCCCTTCATACCCAAAAATGTCGCTCGCGTAACAGCCAGCCAGCAAGCCAGCCAACATACACGAAGACAGCGAGGTGGCGGCGGCATCTCCTCGCCCCAGCTCGCCGTCCCCGGTCAATCCGCCCGGCCCCCGTGGCCCCCTTGATTAGCCGCCTTCATGACAAACAAGCCATCAGTGCGGAGTGGGAACTTGAGGAAGGAGGTGTAGAGGTGGGCATAGGGGCGAGGTGTGGAGGTTGGGACCCCCGGGGACCCCTAGATCACAGCCATGCTAATGAGGAGCTGCTTTGCCAGCAGGAGAGGTGTCAGCTAACCCCTGACAGGTGCACATTGCGTTCTCCCTTGTGTGTACACGTGTGTGTGTGTGTGTGTGTGTGTGTGTGTGTGTGTGTGTGTGTGTGTGTGTGTGTGGAGGCTGGAGATGGGGAGGTGCCGGCGGGGACAGGTTGGCGTCCCAGCGGCCTCGCCTGCAGGCGGCTTTGTTCGGAGTGTAAATGTGCTGTGCCGCGTCGCCCTTGATGGAATGTCGGAATAGCGTAGCCAACCTGCAAACCCCCAAGAATGCCTCGCAAACACACACACACACACACACAAGCAGCAGTAGTATTGTGATGTTCGACGACGGCCCATTTAGGCAGCAAACAGGTCGGGCTGTCCGTGTGGCGAGAAATGTAGGCTATCGCGATCTTGACTCAAAACAACATGATTCTGTCTTTAAAATGTTGCTCACTTCCTGTTTTGTCTGACCCAGCTTATTTTAACGACAGCCATTTTAGGCAGCAAATTAGTCGGGTATGTAACAGCTCCGTAGACTGTTGCAATATTTACTAAATAGAACAGGATTTCTTGGCTGAAATGTTGCCCATGCCCCGTTTTGATTTGTATATTTTTGACAACTCATTTAGGCAGCAACATCTTTGGCTTTTTTTTTTTGTAATTATTAGGCACTTATGCGCTTGCGAAAAATACTAAAAGCGTCTTGATCAAAACGTTACTCTGTTCCTGTTCATGTCCAGTTTGGATTTTTGAAATCTGTCGGCTAGTAAGGCACCAAACTAGTCTGGCTCTTCTATTGTTATGCGAATTTTTCTGCTCAACACGTTCTTCGTGTCCTGCTTTGATTTTCCATGACAGCCCGTTTAGGCAGCAAACTCGTACGAAAGCTATTTGTAATCGCAAGAATTTATACTGACTGAAAAGTGAATGACTCCTTAACTCACTTTACTCTCTTCCTGTTACATTTGGTCTGCAGCAATTTTTTTGTATAGTAGCGATATACAGACTTTTTCAGTCTTTCCCTTACTCCAAAAGTTCCTCGTAAAGTTTTTTTTTTTGCGTGTGCAATCAACATGGACTATGAAAGCTGCCATTTGGTAGCTTTTCGAAGTGGATTAGCGTGAGATTGCGACAGGCGAGGATGGCGAGAGCGACGGCATATGTGAATTCCTAAATTAAAGACAAATCCACATGTCTGCGCCATATGCGCGTTGTCTACCTCCCGCACGCCCCGCCTCCCAACTATCACCGCCCTCCTCCTCCTCGACAAGCTCCTCGCACCAATTTCTCGACGGCGGCCATATGCGAGCAGTCAATAGCCCATTGGCTGGCATTTTGTTTGTACTTTAAGGCAAAAATAACGGCTATAAAAGGCAATCTGGAAGGAATAAAACGCGATGTAAAGCTCAGATCTTTAATTGGCGCGGCAGTTTTGAGTAAGAAAAGAAAAGGAGGAGAAAGAGAATGTTATTAGCAGCCCACCTCAACTGCGCTGGTGTACATGTGCCAGTGTTTTAATCACTTCCTGCAGGGCTCCTGGCCATTGGTTTTTTGTTTTGATGCATGCGGCCCAGCGTGGCCCTCCCAAGCCGATCCCGCCGTTGCCTTTTTTTATTCTTCGGTGGGAAACGTTTGGCGGGATTCTCGCACACCTGGACGAGACGCATCGGGACGCCAAGGCTTGGAACAGTCGTCCGGCCGAAAGCCTCCAGCTCAGAGACGTCCAACTGGCATTCATTTGCGACCTATTGCACTTTTTTTTTTTTTAAGCAGCTCATCACATTCTCATCGCTAACTACTCATAGTGATAATGGCGCTTTTCCTTGTCACCCTGTCGATTAGCAATCGCTGATCACGTGTGTGTATGTGTGTGATTAACTCCACTAACTGGTACTTGACCATGATGGTCACCAGTAGGTGGAGCTCAGCCTCTAATTGCCGAAAAGTGAAACATGGCACGGACTCGCTTCATTCACTAATTGGCTACAATGAGGATGCCTTCAAGCGTGTGTGTGTGTGGGGGGGGTGGGGTGGGGGGGTTATTTTTACTTTTTCAGATTTTGCTTTTCGTCCATCTATTTTAACATAGAATGCAATTAAGGCTACACAGCACAGCGGAATAATACGCAATAAAAGGAGACTCACCACGTTTCCGTCGTTGCGCCAAACCAAGATGGCTGAAATTGGGCACATGGCTGCAGCGCATGCCTCGCGTCGTACTCGCTGTCGGCACAGGAAGTGATGCAGCCTAGACACAAACAAACCTTGTCAATCGTGTTTTACATCTCTTACAACTTATTTACAAACGTAAAAAAAAATAAACATTTTAATTTAAGGGGGGGGGATCAGACCGTTTTCTCAAAAAAGAGACCGAGTGTGCTTGCTACAAGCCGTTGTCACTCTTGAGTTGATGTTTAATGTCCCACCGATACATGAAACCAGAGACCAAAAAATGCGTAGCACCACAGACGGTAATTTCGCATCAATGTGATGATAATCTTCAAACAGCAAATTGAATACACACAGGGCAGCAAAACACACATTTGCGTCAATAAATCCATAAACAGAGGGGCCTCGCTAAAAGGTGACGTTGCAAAAACAAGCTTCGCTATCGAGTGCTACTTTCTCGCTATGCCCCCCCCCCTTCCCCCAGTTTTTCTGGCTTGTTCGGGAAGTTGATGAAATGTGTCTTTGGTGGTCATTAGGCAGCAGCCATCAGCTGTCATTCTATTAGCCGACACGCCTCCCTTAACGGCATATGGCGCGGCGGGATAAGATGACAAGATGCAAATGCAGTTGCAGTTGTGGCGGCTGGGGGGTGGGGGGGGGGGGCGGGAAGGACGACTTATTTATTGCGCTGGCTCGTATGCATGCGCTGACGGATGGAATAGCAAAAAACCAAAAAAAACCCAAACAAAACAACAACAACAACAAATCAAGACGTCTCTCGCGACGATTTGGCGTATTGATCCTTGTTTGGCGATCAGATTATACAGCTGCCAAGTCCTCGGGGGCTTGTAAATACACTGTGTGTGCTTGTGTGAGTGTGCCCAAAAAAAAAGTGTAGTCCTCAAAGCACGCCCATCCCCCCCCCAATACCCCTCACCCACCCGCCGTCGCCGCCTCCTTCTATCTTGCGCTCTCGTCTCCCCATCCAAGCTGCTAAGCTGTCCATCTTGGTGCTGCCAAGAGGCCGTGTGAAGCCAAGCCAAACTAAACACAGGCAGGCAGCCCACCGCTCGTACGCGCGCAAACACAGACACACACACACACTCGTAGCAGTCATAGTAGGAGTCAGGTCGCATCCCTCCCAGCCAAAACAGTGCAACAGATCTCCGCTAATGGCAGCGAAAAAGTGACAGAATCAGTAAATTAGCTCCTCATTAGCCTTTGCTGACCCAATACCCCCCCCCCCCCACCCCCCCCAAACCAGCCCTCCTCACCCGAGAGAAAGAGCTCAACCAATCACAGTGCTAAATTAGCTTCCTGGATCAGACAGGAGCCACGGTTCTCAAACTGGCCCTCAGCCGAGAGCTTGGGCCTCCTCAGATAGGTTCGTTGAACATGTCATCACCACCCCCCCCTTTTTTTTGTTGTTGTTGTGAAAAAAAAAGACAGAATACAGAGATACATGGGCGGATGTCAACTCAGGAATCGCCGCAGCGGCAACGGAAGGGATTGTTGGATATTTCTTTTTGCAGGACCTCTTTGCGAAAGAAGCTCTCCTCTCTCCGTCCAGTTGAAATCAACGTGACGATTTTAAAGACGCGGTCCTTGGAAGCTATTTTACCCTGACCAAAAAAAAAACAAAAAACTTGAGAACATCCCCGCAAATGCCTCGGAGGCGCGCAATGGGGCCCGCAGTAGCCCGGCGGTGCCGCATAAGCAGATGCAGATGCCTTTGGAGGCAACCAGAGGGTCTGCGTTGAATTAGATAAATCCCAACAAAGGCCCCAGCGCAGTGACTGATCGATTCATTTGGCCTTATTAAGTCACTCCGACGAGCAATTTGTCAATGAGGGGTCGCCGCCGTGTGCGTTTACTGTGTGTGCGTGTGTGTGTGTGTGTGTGTGTGTGTGTTGTAGCGACACTCCGACTGCACAAAAACGTGTCACGCAATCACCTCGCTGCTTTCTTTTGTGCATCTCGCTTTTTGTCCAAGATCACCCTTCCATCTTTTTATATTAACATCTCATATTCATCCCCCCCTCCACCTTTTTGCATGCCAGCCTCCATATGGAAATGACAGACCAGACGAGATGGATCTGTATATTAAAGCCGAGGCTTACATCGACATTTGCATAATGTGGGGGGGGGGGGGCCGCCTTAGGGCGCTACCTGCCATCTGCATTCGCCCCGATGCACGCACGCATGCACACACAAACACGCGCGTCACGCGCGGACGAACAAACGGGTATCGGCTATCTGGACAAAAAGTTTTTCTCTTAATTAATTTAGCAATTAAAAGGGGAGGGAACAGAATCCCCCCCCCCATTCTTTTAATCTTCCAGCTGCACAAAGCGGAGGTCCACTAAAGCATGCTTGGAAGAGTTTGTGTGCAAGAAAATCCCCCCCCCCCCACACCTCCCCCTGCCAGACGCAATGTTACATAAAGTCTTCCCCGAAGAGTGACAAGGAGACAGGACAACTCCATGTGTCTTTCTTGGTATCCTGATACTTTAGTCCACATTGTCTGGTTTGAATCTCTACTGAATGTTTGGGATGAAGCACATTAACTCCAAATATCTTTTGTTTTGCCCCTCCCCCGCCAGACAAAGACGAGCCATCCAGCTACATCTGCACTAGCTGCAAGCAGACCTTCACCAGCGCCTGGTTCCTGCTCCAGCACGCCCAGCACACTCACGGAATCCGCATCTACCTGGACAACCAGCTGACCAACTGCTCGCTCACCCCCCGCATGGCTCTGCCGCCCCCGCCGGGCGCCGACGCCCTCCCCCGCTCGCCGCTGCCCACCTTCCTGGGCGACACCAACAACCCCTTCCACCTCCTGCGTATGGCCGCGCCCTTGCTCAGGGAACACCCCCCGCCGCCGGGCTTCATGGAGACCCGGCTGCCGGCCACCCCGCCCTTTGTGAGCCCGCCGCCCCCCCCCAGGCCCCCACTGGAGCGGCTGGGTCCAGAAGAGATGGGGCTGCTCTCCCAGCATCCCAGTGCCTTCGAGCGGGTGATGCGCCTGACGCCCATGGAGCCCCCGTCCATGGACTTCTCTCGGCGTCTGAGGGAGCTGGCGGGCAACACCAACAACAACGGAGGGCCCACGCCCCCCCTGTCGCCCAACCGCGTCCCCCCCATGCACCGCCTGCTAAGTCCCACGCTCTTCCAGCCGGGCTCCAAGCCGCCGGCCTTTCTCACCTACAACCCGCGGCCGCCCACCCCGCAGTGCGGACGCGGTTCCTCCAGTCCCCCGGACACGCAGGGTCAGAACCAGTCGGCGGGGAAATCCAAATCCTGCGAATTCTGCGGCAAGATTTTCAAGTTCCAGAGCAACCTGATCGTGCACCGCCGCAGCCACACCGGAGAGAGGCCGTACAAATGCCACCTGTGCGACCACGCCTGCTCCCAAGCCAGCAAGCTCAAGAGGCACATGAAGACGCATATGCACAACAAGTCCGGCTCCGTGGGCGGATCCCCTGAGGCGGAAAACCGAGGGGACGGAGCAGAGGGCGAAGACAAGCTCCGGGAGGCCGACGGAAGGGTCGCGGGGATGGACAATGAGGAGGAGGAGGAAGAGGAGGAGGAGGAAGAGGAGGAAGAAGAGGAGGAGGAAGAGCTGAGGAACGGCAGTCGGCCGGATTCCAACCTAAGCGAGGACTCTCAAGAGTTCAACCCCAACCGGGAAAACGGGCCCAGGCGGTCCCCCGAGGAGAAGCGCCTGGGCGGGGAGCGGGTCGGCGAGAGCGGCGGCGTGGGCATCATGCACCCGTACAACCACCTCGACAATCATCTCAGACTGAACCCCAACAAGAGGAGCCTCGAGAGACAGCCCAACGGCGACGGCCCCGGCGGGGGCGAGCCGGACCCGCAGGGCCGGAGCGACAGGGAGCAGAGCCGGGAGCCGGACGAGCCGGACCCCAGGCCCGTGATGAACGGCGGGATGGGCGTGTCCGAAGCCGAGTCCTTCCCGGGACTCTTCCGGCGCCGACCCACGCCCATCACCGTCCCGAGCCCTTCCAACAACAACAAGAGGATCAAGATCGAGCGGGAGCAGTTGGAACTGCCGCCCGCTCTCCCGCTCATCTCGCCGGAGAACGTCTACTCGCAGCTCCTGGCCGGCTACGCCGCCTCGCGCCACTTCATCCGGGAGCCCTTCCTGGGCTTTACCGACTCACGCCAATCCCCCTTCGCCACCTCTTCGGAGCACTCCTCCTCCGAGACGGGCAGCCTGCGTTTCTCCACGCCGCCGGGGGAGCTGATGGAGGGCGGCAGCGCCTCGGGCCGAAGCGGCAGCAGCACGCCGCACCTCCTGCGAGGGCCGGGACCCGGCCGGCCGCCCAGCTCCAAGGACCGGCGCAACGACACGTGCGAGTATTGCGGCAAGGTGTTCAAGAACTGCAGCAACCTGACGGTGCACCGACGCAGCCACACGGGCGAGAGGCCCTACAAGTGCGACCTGTGCAGCTACGCGTGCGCCCAGAGCTCCAAGCTGACGCGCCACATGAAGACGCACGGCCAGTTCGGCAAGGAGGTGTACCGCTGCGACATCTGCCACATGCCCTTCAGCGTCTACAGCACGCTGGAGAAACACATGAAGAAGTGGCACGGCGAACATTTGATGGCCAGCGACGTCAAACTGGAGCAAGCCGAGCGAAGCTAAGCGTCACGCGAACACAAACGCATACACGCGCGCGCACTCATCTGCCCCGACGATCTGCAAATGTCGAACGGAGGCGACCGGACTCCCCCGCGCGCCGTTCAATGCGTTTCACATTTAGTCCGGCGGGCTTCTTCGATTCTCGATAGAATCTCGCTCCTTTACCCAAACCCCCCCCCCCCCCCCCCCCCGTTTCGAATTTAAGGACGCTTTTTGGATTAAAAGTTGAAATATCTTGGACAGCTAAGAGGGGGATCCGGTTGCCTCGAATCGACTTTTGCAGATGACCTTTGACCCGGATGACTGAGAGCCTCCACAGACATCTTTCCTATGACTACTTTGAACAAGGGGCATGGCTGGATAATCTCTCTTAACGTCGAAAAAAAACAAAAACAAGACTGATCGGTGTTTCTTCTTCTTTTTTTTCTTTTTTTTTATTTGATTATTTCTCTTGTCGCCTGAGAATATTAAAACTTTCAACCTTGTCCGGACACCTCTAATGATTTTAGGAATTCCACGGAGCCTTTCTACTGTGCAATAATTTGTGTATTTATTGGATTTTTTTTTTCTTTTTGGTAAAATTTGGCATGTGCAGATACATCTTGTGTGTGTTTCATTTTTTTTTTAATGTGCTCAAATTGTTTTTAATGATTTAAAAAAAAAAGTTTAATTTCTAATTGGAAATTGGAAAGAAGTCGCCCTTCGGAACAATGATAATAATCCAGTTTTGTCCTCTAAGGAAAGTTATTATCATGCGAGTGAGTAAATGATGTTTTCTATATGCCAAGTGCAGCAGCGGACTACAATCTCACCCCCCTCCCCCCGCCCCCGCCCCGCTCCTCTCCAGCACTGCTCAATTTCAGCCTGCCAATAATTGATTTTTGAAAAATTTATTTATAGAGGGACAAGGCGCACTGAAATACAAGCAAACACAGTTGCTGTGTTTGCTGTCGACCAGGACGTAAAACAAACGGAAAGAAAAAACAGGTTGCACTTAATGCTTTCGCCCATGTAGGATTGAACCACCATATTTAATATGTCTGCTTGTTAAGTTAAGACTACTTGTGATTCATGTGAGAGGGGAACAGTCCCGTTTATGTAAATATTACTTTTTTCTGTTAGTTAAAAAAAAAAGAAAAACAGAAAAAAAAAAGAAAATATGCGCCCCAACTGTTTTCCGAAAGAGGCGGCCTAAAAACAATCAAGAAGACCAGCTGCTTGCGTCGCCATTGTATGTGTGCATGTGTGTGTGTGTGTGTGTGTGTGTGTGTGGATGCATAAATGGGAGTTATCGCCTCAGGCCCCTCCCACCTCCTCCCTCCTCCAGCCGCAGGTCAAATTTAGTTATTTTAAATAGTTTCACGTGGGGTGGGGGGGAATTCATTTTATATATTTGGAACTAAATTGATTCCAGTTAAACGTTTGCGACACCATTTTGGGATATGTAGAGAAGAACGCGTCCAATTGATTTGTTTTAAATTATGAACAGCGTTTTATTGGTGTGAAATGTTTTCTGCTTGGCTTAGTAAGTGTCAGGCAAATCCAACCCCCCCCACCCCCCCACTCCTGTCACTTTGTGGAAACATTCACAGATGCCGGGTCAAATCGAACCATTTTCATCAACCGTTAAAAGCGGCTGTTCGGTTTCAAACTTCTGCTTCGCTTCAGTGTCCTCGACGATGACAATTGGTCATTTCACCCCAAAATTAAAGCGTTAGTGATGACACCTTGAATTAAACTCACTCCGGGTCAAATTGACCCACTTGAAATTGTTGCAAGTCGTTTCCCCGACACAAAACGTTCATTTTAAACGGCTTGAGAAGCGCAGCGGGTCATTTGACATATTTGCAATGAAAGGATTACGAGTACAAAAAATATATAGATATAAAATAAATTATTTCACACAATTTGCACACGCCCCCCCCCCCCCCCCGAGTCAAACTGACCCAAAAATTTTTTAATCTTGGTTGCTGACAATGTAAAGTAACAGGAGCCACTGCCTGAAAACGAACAGAGGGGGCAACCAAATAACCACAAAAACAATCAAAGATTGTGATAATATTGAGCACATTTGGCTGCGTGACCTTGAACGATTGCCCCCCCCCCCCCAAAGTCCCGCTATTGTCAAAATGAAAGGCAGGAGGATGAAGAAGTGTGAGCGGCATTGGCGGCGGGACCTTGACCAACGAGTCATTCAAATCAAATTGGAAGCATATGAAATGTGTTTTTTCATTTATGGGGGGCGGGGGGGGGGGGGGGGGGGGGCTGGGGAACGGGCCGCGTCTTCTTTTCGGGAGGGAGGGAAGACAGCGAAAGCCACATGAAAGCAGCGCATGCCATATTTCATTAAGAATAAATAAATAAATAAGGAAATGTCCTCGTCTTCATTTGTGTTCCAACAGGGGGGAAGGAAAATAAAAAAATTAAAAATTAAAATCCCTGAATTTTGATCAGGAATTAACACGATAACGTTTATAAAAGTAGGCCATACATGAAATGTACTTGCTTCATGCAAATAAGTATTGTTTCCTCCCCTTTGTTTGTTTTTTTGTTGTTGTTGTATGCTGGTGGAGGGATTTGAAAAGTTACACAGTCATGCCAGAGTGTGGTGCCATGTTTTGTTTTTAAAGGGGAGAAGAAAAAAATTAAAATAAAAAGGACTTGCAGGGACACTTTTCCACCTACTGAGACATTTTTCTTTTAGGTTTTGTAAGAGCGAGAGTGAGTGTGTGTGTGTGTGTGTGTGTGTGTGTGTGTGTGTGTGTGTGTGTGTGTGTGAGAGAGTGTGTGTCCTCATGGTTGCTTGAAGGTCTTGTGATGACACAATTTGAGAGAGAGAGAGAGAGATGAGGAAAAAAAAAAGACCCTGATTTCACAACTTCCACTTTGGCTTTGTACAAATTGACTTTTTTTTCTCGTCCTTGTTGCTTTTTATTTCTGGTGGGAACGGGAAGGGAGGGCGGGCAAGGGAATGGGGGGGTGGTGAGGTGGGGGGGTTGCATTGTTGTGCAAAAAAAACAAAAAAACAACAACAAAAAACAAAAGAAAAAACCCCAAAACAAAACAAAAAAAAAAGTCATCTCAGAACACCTGCTGTTTTGAGCATATATGTATTTTTGTAATGTGTTGAAAAATCAATACAAGAAAGCCAACACTTCAATAAATGTTGCAATTGCTCTATGATTGAACACGCTCGGCATCGGCTGTCATTTTGTCCTCTTTCTTTTATTGTTGTTGTTGTTGAGCCGCCTCGATGGGAGTCATCGCCACGGTTCCCATGGCAACGCGCATTGGGAAAGGAGAACGATCCGGATGCGTTCTACAAGAGTGAATCGCACTTTTTTTGTTGTTTGTTTTAAACAGACCAGGCACACCGGAGCCATCACACACACACACACACACACACACACAAAATAGTAAAATAATTGAATCATATTTATTTCCTGATGAATCGAATGACTCAATTTCAAAGTCGGCTCATTCACAACAATTATTTTGCAGTAATTCCTGCCGCTTTTTTTAAACAACAGATTTAATTTTATTTTTACAACAAAATTGGGCACTAATGCGTTTCAAATTTCAGATAACTGTTTTCACATGAGCTCTTATTAATCTGAAAAATTAACTTAAATTTCGAGAGATTGGACCGATTTGGAATCCACTTGAGCACATCAGGAGCGTTTCATCAGATTTTCGACAAAGATGACATCATTCTGGACGGCTTCAAAAATCGTCAATTCATTCATCTTTTTGACAAAAATGTGAGCAGTAATTTACATTTTCAACTCAACTAAATATTCTTGATCTGTAAAATAGTCTGAAATGCGTCCATGATTAAAAAAAAAAGGTTTATTATGTGCTCATAATTTTTTTGTTTGTTTACATTTTCTTGAAACATATATCAAAAGCAATTGAGGCCTAAAAAAATTATAATAAAAAAAATAAACCTGTGGGGAATTCCCTCGGATGAGATCGCCCCCCCCCTCTCCGTTCCCGCCCTGTATTTAAAAGAACAAAAACTTTTGATAAAACGTGTTATTGCCGGTGGCTATTTTCCAAACATTCTCCATTTTTACAAGGGAGCCACCTCAACCAATGTGAGGTGGGGGGGGGGGGGGTGACCAAGCCTCCCTTCCCTCCCCAACGGGGCTACATAAACGGCATAACTGCGAATATGAGTCACCGCTTTTTTGGGCTGGCGAGCGGCGAGCTGTCGACAGTCTCGCGCCTCGCCGCCGAGGAGCCCGACTTAAAGGAACCCTGCATATATTTTTGAGATACACTTTTATACACTTTTGAGAGATTCCAGAGTGTGTGCAGAGGGGAGGGCTGACATCTGGGTGCCATGTTGAGGCTTTTCGGGTCTTCTGGTCAGCAGAAATGCGCACGCTGAGAGGATGTCATGTTCCCACACAAGTCTCATCCTCGCCGTGGCACCACTACTGACACAACAATTGGACTCGCATGTCTCGCCGCACATGTTCGCGCGCAAAAAAAAAAAAAAAAAGGTCACCATAAAATTCTTAAAAGCTCGCCATGACAAACGATCTCCTCTGACATTCCGGGCGCCATCTTGACATGCCCGAGAACAAAGTTGTATTCGCCCTGTGCGTTTTTTTTTTTTTGACCGAGCCGTAATTCACGTCGCCGACCTCAAACGTGCAATCATGCAATTTCATTTGGCAGAATTATTCCCGTACGGAACCGTCCGTTTTTTTTTTAAGTGTCCCCGCTGCTATATAATCAGGGGCCACACAAATGTTCCGGCCGCGACGTGAGCTTTTGAAAAAAAAAAAAAAAGGGGGCCGAGAGCCCTGGGGCGCCTGTGGGTGGCGGAGATGTGCTGCATCTTCGTCAAGGGTGGGGGTGGGGCAACCAAAGCATCCTGCATATTCAGCTCCAGGTCCACATACTAGTACATTCTTTCTTCTCACTAGTAAGACAATCCAACACACTAGTGCACAATTCAATCTTAGGAGCAAACTTCTGTACTGTACTAGAGACACGACTAGGCTTGTGTCATTCACTAGCAGCTTCCTGGACCAAACCAGTAGCAAGAAAATGGCCAATAGTTTAACAGTTTGAGCCCTGCGAGTCCCAGGGACTCACTGATCAGAAAAATCCCATTATGCATTTCGAGAGACCCAAATTTCGAATTCTGAAATGGTCTACTTATTCATTGCATATGATAATAACACAAACAAAAACAATATATATGGATAATAGGTTTATTTCTTAGAAACAAATGCTGCACAAATTTAAATAATTCAGGCATACAAGATTTTTATCGCAAAAAAACGATCCAACTTTAGCCGCTTTCCTCTGTGATATCATCGCAATAAACTTTCGCAACACTTGTTCGCAACACTCGTTCGCAACACTCGTCGTTACACGACTTGGGAATCGTCTGCTTTCCACGCGGTGAAGGCCGATCTCGCCAATATCGTCTCACGAGAACGTAATCTCGTCACGCGAGATGACTTAACGCGAGATCGAAACAACAATGGCGGCGATGAGCAAACTGCGATCGTTGCTGGGGGAAAAAACAAAAAAAAAGGATTTACCATAGTTTTTTTTGCTGAGGAATTTCCTTGTGTCCCAAAAACGCACATTAGTTGGAACTGTGCGTCTGGCGGGAAAATTATGCGTCTAGGACGCGGGACGCAGAGGTAACGAGATGGCTGAAATCATAGTTTTGCCTTACTAGAAACAAGTTGTCCTACTAGTAGGCTAAAGTTCCCCCCATGAGTCCCCCCCCCCCCCAGAAATGTAATACAATAGTAGAAGGCAGTAGTAAAAGCGTGATGAAAATCAGTATCCTCCATAAAAAGGCTCCTAGTGCAGGACGCATGGGACAGCGGTGCGATAAACTCTTCTTTGTTGTGAAATGTAAGAAAGCCAAATATATAGTTGAATTGCTCAACTTAAAATTGAGCAGTTTGTCGACTTGAAATTTTCCGTTCAATTGTACTACTATGTGGACCTTAGGCCGGAGATCCGGGACATCGACATGTTCGAAATGGGCTTTTTATACGCGTCGGACCATGGCCCTCGTCGTCAAAAGTCAGCGCGGGAAATCGCGGGGTGGAGTAAAACCATGTCCTCATTGGAACAGGGTGTCAGCAGGGACTGCGGTCCGCCGCCCGGGCCGCACGGAACCGCAGGGGAGCCACAGAGGATTCGACTTTACTGGCGGCCCCTCGGCGCATGCCCACGTACTAATCTGCCGTCCCTGACCGGGCTTTCCAGTGGAACGGCGGTGCCCGCTCAACCAACTACTCTGTGAGAGGAAATCCAGCCCAGATGCCGGCCGGCACTTGGGAAGAGTCTGGAAAATATGGTGGGAGGGGGGGAGATTCCTTTCATGGGGTGCTGGTCACTTGACAGCTGTGGTTTGGGATAGTTCCAGAGAACCTTGACCGCACCAACAAAAAGCCTCATTCATTTGAGGACAGCCCGGGGTTACTGGGTCACAACCATTGCGATGGTGCCCTTGAGCAAGGTATCCAAACCCCAGCGGCGTGCAGTCAATGCATTATCAAAGGAACTGACCTACATTTACAACCTAAGTTCTAATATTTGTTCCATAAAATGGCCTGATGCCCCCCACCCCCAAAAAAATCGGCATTAATTTTAGCAGCATTCCTTCCGTTACATGAATGCAAGATACAATATAGATTTTGTTTCAATCAGATTTCAGGATTTACGGTTGCCACGTCAATCTAATCTAACCAAAATTTCTAAGTGACCCCCAAACCTTTAAACGGGAGTGTATGTTTTGGCAAGAAGTCCTACGGACTGAACGTACCACAGAAAATAATTTTTGAGAGAGTCAGTCTGCGGCTATAGGGACATCAATGAACTCCTACTCTCTATGGTTCTGGACAACCAGGACACAAAGACAGATTAGGTAGAAATAAATAAGTACTTAATGCCTTTATTTAATAACGAGCAATTAATTGGTTCGGGTTTTGTAGGTCCAGAGGGTGGGGGACGGGGCTGATTGGGTGGGGACTGAGGGTTTAGAAGGTAGAGGGAGTTTGAGGGTGAGGAGCGATTATCTGCAAGAGCATAATGATTTCTCATATAATGTCTAAGATTTATGACTTGTAATCCATCCATCCATTTTCTAATCCAGTTATCCTCACGAGGGTCGCGGGTGTGCTGGAGCCTATCCCGGCTGTCTTCGGGCAGGCGGCGGTGTACAGCCTCAACTGTTTGCCAGCCAATCGCAGGGCACACATAGACGAACAAGCATTCACGCTCAAACTCACACCGAGGGTCAAATAAGAGTGTTCCATGAACCTGCCATGCATGTTTTTCAAATGTGGGAGGAAACCGAAGTACCCGGAGAAAACCCACGCAGGCACAGGGAGAACATGCAAAGACCAGACAGGAAGGCCGGAGCGGAATCGAATACAGTGTGTACATACACTGTGAGAGAAATGTGCTAACCAGTCGTCCACCATGCCAGCCACGACTTGTAATTATCATTATTATGGCATTAGAAGTTGTGAAATTGTTGACATTTGAGAAAAATTGGAGAGCAGACCTCCACCAAGAAGAGAGAGGAAAATATATTTAAAAACAACAACAACACAAAACCCTGCTTACAAATCAAAAAAACCAAAAGCTCAATTGGGGAACCAACTGGCTGATTCATCAGCCAACCAACCAACCAAGCAACCAACAAACCAGCCGTCAAGCTGACCAACAACCAGTAAGCTAACGAACCAGCAAGCTAACAAAACAATCAACCATCCAGCAACCCAGCCCACCAAAAACACAGTTGGATGTTCTGGTTGTAAACAAACACGCAAATGAACAAATAAAATGCTCCTACCTTGTTTCCAAAGGAATTCTTGAGTAGTAGAATCCATGTAATTCCTCGAATCAACAGTCATCCAAACAACTTGGGAGTTTCAAACTTGGTTAGCCAGCACCTGGGGATGTTCTTCTTCTCTTGGATTTCTGGAATGACAAAGGCAGCCTGCTACCTCCTAGTGGAGTAGCAGATACACGTTACTAACCCCAAGGGTGGAATGAATGCAGGTGACATACACAAGGTACAGTGATAGGTGAAAATTTGCAATTCAGACAGACCACATTAAATAAAAATAATAATAATAAAAATAGCCTTTGCCCTTCCGACACACTGAACACATTTAAACCTATGAAAGCTACTTTTGACACTAATTGTAAGAGCCTATTTTCACATGCCTGCCACCAACAAAATGGAAGACTATCATATGACCTCTCTTTGAGGAAGTAAAAAGATGAAGACTATCGCAGTTCGTATCACAGACTTTTAATTTATCGTTTCATACATAAGGTGATATAAAGGTCGGATCGGTGACTTGTGGGTTGTGGCTGCACAAGAATGGAAACCGGACCAACGCCCGTACTGTTTCCACAACATCTTGAAGCATGAAAACATATTTCACCTGGACTTCCCAGGTGGGGCATGTCTTACGTAGACACCGCCCGAAGGGGGTCAGCGTCGCCCCTACTGGCCAAGCGTGGCGTGGAGGTGCCATATTAAAGTTCCTCCATTTGATTTTGGCCTTACTGTCATTATGTCGTAATAAGTAAGTGTGTGTGAAGCTGAGTGCGATGAGCTTTCATCCAGACTTAATTATAGAGTACGTTGCATAGCCATCTTTCGCTGGGCAGCTTCTTCCTTGTGCTCTTTTAAGCCCGCCTCCCCCTGACACATTCTTTTATTGTGTGTTAATCACAAGGAGACGCGAAGCCGTTTGCGGTTGGTTTCCTCACCGGTCCGTACACGAATCCCGAGCGCTGCGGCGGCCGGATGGAATGTGATGTCGGCGCATCTTTGCTTAAGTCCGTGCATTTGACACAATTGTAAGGGTATTCAAGTTTGGAAAAGATAAATAAGTAGGCAACCAGCTTGCCAACCAACCAAATGCATGGGGGTGAAATGGGCTGACTGGCTAACCAATCAAACAGCTAGCTCAATAACTAGCAAGCTAACAATCTAAGTAGTTCTCTAGTTAAGTGCAGATAGTTGTCACATGCACCATTAAGCCAACATTGTCAGAGGCCTGTCAAATCTTCTGGACAATGATTCAAGATTTTATTTTATTTTTTTAACTATTTAGCCATTCAACCAAACAGCCAGCTAGCTATCTAATTAGCATATTAACAAATGGTAGCCAACTAACTAACCGACACAACTGACTTATTACAATAGCCATTTCTCTTTCCTTAATGACGTGCCTTTCACACCTCAAATATATTAAAATGCTTTTGACGAAAGGCCTTACTGCTCAAATCCGATGTGTGAAGTTGGACAGATGAATGAGGTGACTTTGACAGGGGATGGCCAACAAAAGGAAAAGCGGCATCAGAATGATGACGATGATGGCAAATCCCCCGTGGGAATTTAATTCTGTGTCATTAATTTAAGAGGTAGCCATAAAACACTCCACGTCTGTGCCTTTTATGAAGAAAATCATTTGCCTTTTATCAGACTTTTATTATTCTTTTTCTTTGTACAGTCACACGCTGGGAATGTGTGCACGCATGTGTGTTTGTTTGCCACATGGCCGAATCTCACCACATTCACATCAAGTGACGGCAGAATCTAAGTTGTTCCCTTGCAAACATGAGGGCAGCAACAGAGCGGCATTCGTATGACAATATGTTCACTATTGGGTTATTTCCGAGCTAAACTGGCAGACAGTCTCAAAAACTGAGAAAAACCTTATAACTAGTTAACTAGGCAACGCAACAAACCAACCAACAGAGTATTAACTATAATAAGTAGCTAATTAGCTAAGTAGCTAAAGTAACCTTAAATAGCTAATTAACAAGCAACCCAACCAAATGACTAGGGAGCAAACCAACCAACTAATGAATGGGCTAAATGACGAACAAACCAGCTAAGGAGACAATTTGTTTGCTAGTTAAGTAGATGGGTAACCAAACAAATGGCAGATTGATGATTGCCTAAACAAATCATCCAGTTATTTGCTAGTTAGACGGCTAGCGATGTAATCAATCAATTACCTAGCTTAAAAAAATGCCTAGTGCTGTCAAATTAGTAATTTTGTTAGTAAACCAGCTACCAAACAAAAAAAAAGGTTTAATTAGGGAAATGTCTATTCTGGAGCTAAATGTTAAAACACCCCCCCACCCCCCCAAAAAAAATGTTGCTGTGAGTTGAAAACAAAAAGTGTCCTTTCTTTAGAACATATGTCTTCAAGGCTATAACAAGATAAACACTCTTGCTTTTTAAAATCAACAATAGAAAACACGGCTCATGGATTTTTGCGTCAAAGCTAGGTCATTATTGCGTTTGCTATTGTCTGTACAAATAATGGAGAGGAATTTACTGGAATTTTATTGAAAAATACAAATCAATATGGACTGTTATGAGCCTTTTTAATTTGACACAAAAGAGTTGGGTATGACGCCGACGGCACTTTAGCACATGAGGCTTTCTGCTCCAACTAGTCAACTAACATTAGCTGCATATTACACGTCTGTTGAATAAATCTTAATGGTTAACCGATTGACACAAAAAGGCACATGACTTAGAATTGACTACACGCACACACTGTAAATTCTTACTAGATGGACCTCTGTTCTCGTTTGTGAAAGCCACACCTTGTGTGATACACAGAAACAAAGATGCTGCTGTTCTGGCACAGGAACAGACTGCAGCAGGAAGCATGATGCCACCAAGGAGTCATAACGCTGATTAACAGCTGCCTCTAATTAAAGATCAATGGCCGGGCTTTCAAAGGTGATTTGTTACATAAATTAGGATGCCCACTGTCCATTAACGGCGTCCGTGTCTCAGTAACAGATTGAGCCGCTCGCCGGAGACCGCCACGCAGACCATAGCTCACCCATCTCCAATCCCCCTGCGGATGTTTATGGACGGGCTTTTATTTTGGCAGTGTGCTGAAATGTCACATCCGTCAAGAGTCGCCGCCAGGGTAGCCAGATGTGCCCCACAACGCACGGCTTTTATTTCATGTATCAATGCATCTCGAAATGGAGGCGCGCCATCGAGACGCAGCTTTGAGTCATTTGTACTCAATGGTCATCAATACACGGGGACAAGGGAGATTTGGTTTTCAATGTGCTTTTACAATTATAGCCTGGGTTAATGTTTTGATTCCCGCTTTAGCATGTTCCAGGGACAAAGCAGTTTGAAATAAAACTGCTGAGAACAATCGAGATGTCTCCATTTATTCAATTTCAAAAGACCATTCCAAGGCACCTAGTATTCAACCTGCAACACAGATGGTCAAGTTTAGAACACAAATTGAATCAAGCAACGTTGTACTACTTACCCGGCTCCTGAAGTAGCGAGGAGATATTTTGACTTGATCGGGGTGGATGAGAGGACTGTAGTAGTGAGGAACTTTTACTTCATCTGGCTGGTTGAGAGGACTGTAGTAGCTGGAACCTGACTCTAGTCTGTCATGCAAGACGCTCCCTTGACCAATGGCCTGTTCAGTGTTTTGTGGTGGTCCAGCAGCATCCACCCAGGGCCATATGGGCTCATCTTTCTCATAGTGAAGATCCTGGTTGTAGTTTGTACCGTGCTCAAAGCTGCTGCTGAAGTGAGTTGCCATGCCTGGAGGATACCGTCCGGTCAAGAAAAAGTAGTCGAAAGGATAGGGCACGTAAGGGATGCCAACGTATGGCGGGACAAAGCCAGGAGGGAAACGCGCTACACTTTGGGGTGTCGAGTCGAAAGGAACTGGCAGGGGTTGAGGACGAGGTAGTTTTGGGATGCCATGGACTTCGCGCTCAAAGGTTTTCTCCAGGCGGAACAGCTGAACGGGTTGGAACTGTAGTTGTGGGTATGGGGCAGGTTGGGGCTGAATTGGGCCAAAACCAGACATGTCAGGACCGCCAGAGACCGGCAATTCTGGGACTGCAACATCACCCGACGCGTCAAGTTGTTCATCCGTGTCCACTGCGTCGGGAACGTTTTCAGCACCACTTTAGACCTGCTGTTCATTACCTGGAAGCAGAATAATGCACGAGTCAAACTGAAGCACAGGCTCAATTTTTTTTTTCTAAAGATACAGACCATGTGCCCAGACATTGGCAACGTGAGTGGCATCCTCTTCCACAATTGGAGTCCTTGCCCCAGAAACAGACAGATGAAGTGTGAACTTTTGCTTTGGCGGTTCTTGCAACAGAATTCCGGGTCTGAAGTGATTGCTCGGGAAAGACCTGAGGCCAACAGCTAAGAAGAAGAACATTTTTTGACACCCATTGCAAGCAGTCAGCTTGGAAAATGATTTTGAGGTTCAGTTTCAGGGGAAAAAAAAATAACGTTTGTCAAACCATAGCCATGTCCAATTAGACAAGTGTTTGGCCACCACTACGTAAAGGCTAAATTTTAAGTAACTTTAGTTGTAGTTTTTCACTATTTGTGAAAAGTCCCCGATACCTTTTAAGAAACTGAAGTCAAAATGTCTTTGATCACAAGATTAACTACACATGACACCCACAAAAAAACAAACCCAAAACCTCTTATTGCTATCATGCTACACCTTAGCGTTAGCCAAAGAATCACCGTCATTATTTACCTTGCCCGTATGGGTGGCAGAGAGCAGCGGCAGCCATCGCAACAAGAAGCAAAGCCCTGTTGGAACGCAAACGTTTGACACAAAAATTTACTAAAAGGAGGCACAAAACAGAACATCAAAAATTGCCCACTCACACGGAAGCCACCCAACCAGTCATGACGACAACAAAAGGAGCAAAGTCGTAACTCATGCACGAACAGGACTGTTTTTTTAAATGGTGCCAATGGCAAGTTTGGACCAATCGGGAGGCGGCAGCTTGGCGGGCCACAGCTGCCCCACGTTCAATCCTGACGAAGTCGCGGGCTCGCACTTGGCAACGAGTTACACATGGGCTTTTATTTTTCTATTCATATATTCGGTCTTCCTGTGTGGCGTTTGCGTCTTCTTCCCTTGCCTGCGTGGGTTTTCTCCGGATACTTTTAGAAAGCGGAGTACCCGGAGAAAACCCATGCAGGCACAGGGAGAACACGCCAACCCCACACAGCAAGGCCGGAGCCGGAATCGAACCCTGCAGCACTGTGAGGCTAACCAGTCGCCCACCGCGCCGCCAAAAATGTCCATTCACATACAGCACATTTGACAATAAAGTTGTATCCAATCCAATCCATTCAGCGATCATGGCTCTTTAATTTTTATGCTGGCTGGAGTCAATGTCCAATCATCAAGTCAACTGCTCACGGCACCGTCTTTGAATCGTGCAGGTGTACCTAATGTTTTGGCCGATGAAAAGCTGCAAGTTCAAGCTTCCTGTCAAACTGGGGTAGCGCAATGTGAGAACTCGGCGTCTTCTTCTTCTTCTTCTTGTGGCTGAAAGCGAGTGAAGAGCCATAAAAGACATGCAAATGTGTGCGCCGTGTCGGCGGCACATGCCTTCATTAAGATCTCATTGCTCCCCACGCAGCTTGAGACGCTGCCAAATGTGCCACGGCTCAACATTGTAACAATTTCCGGCACTCCACATGTGTATTTCCTGCCTTTCTAATCAGAATTCTATTTTGCGTCTCAAAAGGGGCTCCATTCAGGCGCACATTAGCAGCCCTCGTCAGCCCTAATGTGGCTGCTCGGGGCCACGGGCCACCAGCTGCATCCACTTGTCACTCGCTGCCGCACATGCCCCCGCTTACTCACTTACTCAATATCTGTCTGTGGTGCTCAATAAAATAAATAAATAAATAAATAAACCTAGCAAGACGCACTTTTATGGATGTTGACGTTAGGGACGTGCGCGTCCGTCACTGATGCTGATGAGAGACGTATTACCATACACTGCCATGTTTGGGCCGACGATCGAGCACGTCTTTGCTCATGGAATAAGGTATCGCGTGATTAGGTTCGCTCAAGTTATGGTAGGATTTAAGACAATGTGACACACTCTATTTTTGTGGTGCAATGATAAACCGAATAATCGACGTAGACGATTACGAATTTAAAATTGTCCCGATGCTTCAGCTTGTCACGGGCAAATGTTATCCGATTTTTGTCGTCCTCCATGAAAGTCGGACTGATTATCTTGGTGTCGTATCAAAATAGATGAAAAATTTAGTTTGACTTTGGGAAACAATGATTGACATTTTTTCCCCCCACATTTTTTTAAGGCATCTTAAGGACCAAACCAGTCACTGAATCATAATCAATTTATATCAATTTGAAACAATGTCATAATTTTGGGGGGGAATAAAAACGTTTTTAAATCCAATCAATCATCAAAATAATTGTGACTTGTTGCCCTACTCCAATTAGAATACGGTACGATAAATTACGATTAACTTGCGATTACCGGTACAATGCGAAGCCACAACATGATACGATTCACTCCAATTTCAATGCGATAAAAGATGATGCACGACTCCGTATTATGATCTGATACACTTTAGATATGATATCATTACAATACGATTCCATACAATTGATATCTAATAGGCCAAACTCCACTTTGGATACAATCAGTTTACCTCCAACTAGGATTTGATACGATTCGTCACTCCAATTACTCTACAATATGAGACGATGCGTTTCTTACATATATGATGCGGTATCATTTGGCTATCGTCATGTAATTGTGTGTATCAAACACATGAACAGTAAGAGTGGATGACATTTTGCTACACTTTCATTTTTTTTTGTTTGTTTGTTTTTTGAGTGAGGCATGGATTCGAGTGGGTTGCAAATTGGAGCTGATCCCGATGCAAATCTAGCGGATTTTCCCCGCGCAGCCGGCGCATTCTCCAAACAAATCAAACGCAGGGAGAACTCAATTATGACGGATCAATAATTCAGCATTCCCAATTATTCTTTAATTGTAAGACGGCGTATCAGCCCATCTGACTGCGCGCGTGTTTGTTACCCTGCAGAGCTTTTGGCTGATTGTTTGGATGAGATTAGATATGTGTGTGAGTGTGTGTGTGTGAGTGTGTGCGCGTGTGTATCAAGCAAGAGATCAGGCAATGTCAGGCAACACACAGGCGCGCGCGCGCAGCCTTAATGACACAAACACATCACATAAAGCCAAATGCTGCCACTAAAATTTGCATGGTGCTCAGTAATGCATTAGTGAACATCACTTGGCAATCTGTTCATACGGCCTTAATTGGATTTTAATACTGCCTCTGATCTTGTTTTCTAATTAACAGCGGTGGCTGGCGACCAAGCAGAACCGTGCACCCGGCGACACCTTTGATCCCCGCCATATGGAGCTCCTCCCGCATGTAGAGGGAGAAGAAAAAAAAAGAAAAAAAAACTCACCTAGGCGTGGGCGCACACCAACACCCCCCCCCACCCCAAATCAAAATGGATGCATGGAGCAGAGGTGGCAAAGAGTGGCGGCATGTGTCGTCCTCGCATCCCAGCGGCTTTGTTATTGATTAATTTCTCTTACAATCACTTGTGATCGCAAGATACATAAAACATGAGGGGAGCAGGAGGGGCTGGGGGGGGGGCTTGATACATGTAGTTTAGCACGACACTCCCCCGCCCCTTTTCCTCCTTGTTTCCTCGCCAAGCAGAAATGTCACGAGCTCCCCTAATCTGTTTATGTCGTCGCTTTTACACTTTTGACCAAGGGCTGCCAAAAGTGTGTCCTTTTCCCCCGACGTTGGCTGACATCTTTGGGGAGTCAACATCTGCGCACTCGGGCGACGCCTTCCCTTAAAGAGACGGCGCAACTTTGAGCGCACGGTTCGGAATTCCACTGAAAGCGTTGTCGGAGTGGTTAACTTACACTTGTCTAATGGGTAATAGTGAACAGTCAACGGTAGAACGATTCACGATTCAACCAAAAATATCAGAATCCAATCGGTTAATCAACCAGCCAATTTAATTTGCTGATATTAGCTTAATTTTTTTTTGTTCAAATTTTTGCATTTTTTTTAAACATATGAGCCCATTACAACACAAAACAAAATTATGGCATTCCAACAGGGCCCCACCCATGCAAAAAAAATAAAATTGGGGGAAAAAAAAGTATTGTTTTTTTTTTGCCAATTCGGGACAAAACTGGCTTCGTACAATCACGAAACTTCCAAGGTTTAATGTCCAACTTTTTCGTATTAAAAAAAAAAAGGGGTGGGGGGGTTCAAAATTATGAATTTAACCAACATTTTGGGGACAAATTGTCATAAATGTCTTCAAGCACAAATTTTAATATTTTCCTATTGTTAGTTTCATTTTACATGACAGGCATATAAAATTCATAAACAATGAAAATTCATCCAATTCTGGGACAAAATATTTTTCCCCTTCCGGAAAGTTTTGGAGGTCATATAATTTAAAATTCAACTGACGTTTTTTGGAGGAAAATATGAGTGGAAAATTATATGAAAATTTTTAATATCAATAGTGGCTCCCTTTTTTTTTTCCCCACATATGGGTGAAGTTAAGAATATTAAAGTCATACATATTCAGAATTGTCGTTTAGGTTGCAAAAAATTGAAATGTCACCAAAATTTGAAGGCCAAATGCGAGATTTCTTTTAGGTGTGGGTGTTGGAATCAGCGTTGTGAGAGACAGGTACGCTTCCTTCCGATCACAGCATCCCTAGACAGCCAAAAAGGTTATTTGGAGTCACTTGACGAGACGAGCGTTTGTTCTTTGGGTCGGTTTGTTGTTGTGCGTGGCAGCTAGCCAACGCGCACAACTTTGAGGAGTGGCGGAATGCACCCCTGGCCGTGGAAATTCCTGACCTAGATGCTTTTTACGAAACAGCGGCCCGGCGGATTGGTCGCAGTCGACTTACATACATAAGGCCTGAAAAGATAATTAGCAGTCCCTTGTTCTCTCGTTTCGTGATTACATGACTGAGCAAAACATTTGTGATTGATAGCCACCAATGAATGCGACCTTCAAAAACTTACACAGCGTGGCTCAATTACAAACAATTAAGAGTGGAACGCAGACTCTTTCACCTGGAGAAGATGACCGAAATGCATTTTTTTAATGACAATTTGGGCCAAATTTCACGAAGTACAATTGAATTATGCTAATGAAAATAAAAATGTCTGGTTTGTACTTGTTACCGATGTATTTTATTCAGTCTACTCGAATATAAGTACACACAACTACACAACTGGTTGAGACTAATTTAGGATACTGACCCTTACAAATGAAAGAATATTGAGTTTGCCGTTATTACTTACATTAAAGCTTATTCTACTTCAGGATATTGGTTTTGGAGGGGTTATGTAAACAGGTAGTCCTAACCACACTAAAGTATCATTAAGAACCACGCAAGTTCAACTCAACTCAACTGTATTTATAGAGCACTTTCAAACAGCCATCGCTGCATACGAAGTGCTGTACATGGAGCAATTAACATTTACAACAAACAGTAAAGCAAATCGGTAACAAAGACGGTAGAAAGCACCGAACAGCAAAACCAAGAACAAATCTAAGTCTTGCTGAGTCAAATGCCAAAGAATACATCTTTGCAGGTGGAGGTACTTTCTTGATATGCGCTTTACATTAAAAGTTCAAGTCAATATCAAATGAGTCACAACCACACCAATTCTGCCAAATTTCAACGATCATAATGTTTTTAAAATCAGGCTTCAAAAGATTCAAGCCCTTCTCTCAGCTCTCAGACGCCGGGGGCGTGTCCGCTGAATGTACCGAAAAGCTGAATGCCCGTCAACTGTCAATCAGGTTAAATGACTATTCCCGGAAAATGGATGCTACTTAGCCTTTGCGTTGTTATTATGCCTACTATTAACAACAAAAATATATGCCGCGACAACGAGGCACTCTAAAGCGGTCACACCGGTGTAATCTAGCCCCTGTCCACATGCCGACCGTCACCTCTGTCATTATTTTCCCCATCGCTCTTCCGCCAACTCTTCGTGACGTGCACACACTCGCGGCCAACAACGAGACGCTCTGTAGCGGCCGTGATGTATTTCTGAGGTGTTGGCATCGCAAGCTACACCGCTTGCGAGCTAACTACATGTCCCAATTGCTAATGTGAAGGAATGGTTTTACTAAGTGGGGGTGGGACAACTCATGTCGGGGTCAAGGTCGAGTCTTACGGTGCAGTTTTTGCCCCCCGCCCCCCAAAAAAAACAAAGATACAGTTGTTATCTGCTATGGTCTGTGTGACTTAGATTGGAGTTTTGCTACTTTCAGGGCGAGTAAGCGGCATTTTTGTATGTATGACATTGAGTGCGTGTACACCTGTAGCGCGTGAATGGCGGGGGAGTGTTTGCGAGACGAGTGTGCCACGAGGCCCCCCGGGCGCTAATCCACCAGCGCCACGCTGCCGAATCCAGGTAAAGCGATCTTAAAGCCTCAGCTCTCCCTTCCACTCTTCTCCCGCTCGGCCCTTTGGAGCCGCTCCTATTAGGAAGATCAGACGGAGGGAGGGGTGGATATCCACTCAAAAGGACCCCGTCTGGACCCTCAGCCACATTTTGACAAGTTAATCTCCTCTTTTGACAGGGAGGCAGAAAAGGGGATTGTGACTTGACCGTGTTCATGCGAACTTCCTTCCGCGGGAACGTCACGGACGGACGGGGCTTTGTCCTGTGTCTTGTCTGTGTCTACACTTCTTTGAAACGCCCGAAGTCAGGCAACTTTTGGAGACTGTGTGACAGTGGTAATTTTATTAGGTACACATGTGCAACCAAATTGGGCCTGCGCAAGGGGCAGTTGCACAACCACAATGAGACGGCGACTAGAAAATGAGTCGCTTTCCACAGGCGGAATTTTAGCAGTTTTTCTGACAACAATATTGTTGTTTGAATTTCGGCTCTGTCGACGATTCTGAAAGACATGAGGTGTATTTTCAAGACAAAAAGGGAAAATGCCAACTATTAAATTTCTAACTTGGGAGCGGGTGGAATCAGCCAAAAATGACATGCTTTCTAGAATTGAAATATAATTTTTACTTTACTTCTTGTCGTTCATTTCTGGTATTCAATGTTGTGTGTAACAGCGTGACAGCTGCGGTTGGTGTTGAGAATTTGGAGAAAAAAAAATTCTTGAAAAAATCGGTTGGGGGTGGGGGGGTTTACTGCCCAAAATAAGACTTTCAAAAAGATTCCGTTTCAAAAAGATTTTTTTTCCTTCCCCAAAGTAATTTTTTTTTCCGACTCGAAAAGTCTTTCTTGCAAAATTTATATATATATATATATACAGTGTATATACTGTATATATATTTTTAAAATTAATTTTAAGTTTGACCTCTAAGCTTACACAATATGAATGTTACCATGCGATGTAATTTATAGCGATGAGCTTTCAGGGGGACCAGTTGCTGAACCTAACCCTTCCAAGAAAAATATTCACTAATATATTTCATACTATTACTACTACGAATAATAATACTAATTTATGGGACAAAAATTGATTGAACTGTTCACTTTTTTTTTTTTACTACAGGTCCAACAGTGACGAGGAAGTCACAGTTTGTATGGCATGTTACGGGACATGACGTTCATATGAAGTGTTCCGCAGGTCAACGCGACGGAGTGCACGGAAAGAGTTAACTTCGTCAGCCTCGCGGCGGCGGCAGTGTTCCCGCTGATGAGTTGTGACCCGAGGGCCGCTTTGCATTGCTGATACGACTTGTCTTTTGTCTTGTGAGATCGTGCCAGAATGACCGAAGGCTAAGTACTGTTGGGCGTGTTCGTCACTGCCACCGCCGCGTTTTGGACCAGGCAATGCGGTTGATGCATGCGGTTCTCAGAATTTCTTTTTTTCCCTCCCTTTTGGCTGCTTGCCTTTCACCCCCGGTAATTAAAGTGTGTAATAAAGCTAATACATACGCTACATTTTAGCTAGCTTGCGTGGGTGTGCTAATCTTTCTCCCTGGATCAGTTGAAGCGTTGAACTCGTTTCGGCTCAGTATCGGTTTTGATCTCACGCTTGTCAAACCATCGTCTCCGATTACAGCGCGTTGGCTGCTGACGGGCCAAACTTTAATCCACTTATTGCAAGGTGACACCTCCTTGCTGCTTCCAAAAGCGTCTCCGACGTCGGCTAAGCAAGGACGATCAAGATGTCCGCTGTCGGACAATCAGCTTCCTAAGTGCGCCGTTTCAAATGAGGTTCGGCAGGTTCGATTGCGCGTACGTTTCAAAGTGTGGAGGTAAACAACCCCTGGGAACACGTTGAACTCATTCCCTGCCAGCTGTTTGTAAAGAAGAGTTTCTCAGCGGTTTTCGAGCATTTTGACGGATCTTCAACTATTCCGACACGAGTACGAAACCCGGCGGCCTGCTGTTCGAGTGGTTAGCGCGTCGACCTCACAGTGCAGAGGCCTTCCTGTGTGGAGTTTACATGTTCTCCCCGTGCCTGCGTGGGTTTTCTCCGGGTATTCCAGTTTCCTCCCACATTCCCAAAAACATGCATGGCAGGTGTATGGAACACTCTAAACTGTCCCTGGTGTGTTTGTGGGCGCGGATGGTTGTTCATCTCTGTGTGCCCTGCGATTGGCTGGCAACCGGTTCAAGGTGTCCCCCGCCTACTGCCCCAAGACTGCTGGGATAGGCTCCAGCACGCCCCGCGACCCTTGTGAGGATAAGCAGATCAGAAAATTGGTGGATGGTTGGAAGTACAAAACTGACCGAAATGGGTTTTTCACAAGGGTCTGACCCATCCTTCGAAAGCTCTCCGCCCTCCTCCTCCATTCACTTTTACGAGAAAATGAGAAGATTTACACAATCAGGATTTTAGAGCCGATGGCCGATTCGATCAGAAGATGGACCGGTCTACTGAACTTGTTTAGTTACCGCACAGTCGACCTCCGCTAGTTGCGGTTGTTATTTTGTTTTTTAGCTAGCTCAGCGAATGACTCTGATCTGAACCGGTCGCCAGACCTGTAAATCAAAACAAGTTTACAAGCCGTCAAGAACACAAACAATTGTCGCTACTTTGCTTGACTTGAACCAAAAGGCCACGAGCTCGCCACCGGTCGTCCTTCAAAACAGAGCCGGTTCTATTCCTTCAATTGACTTTGTTCTGAAGGTCGCCAACGACGTTCATAATTAACTCGACCGTCATCATTTCGTTCTGGAGGCTCAAACCACCGTCAAGAATTCAGCCGTTTGTCATTTGGCTGTTTTGCTAAAACCAAACTTTGGCACCCGTGGATGTCCACCGGTTGCCAGAAATATTCTTCAACTTGTGTAATGAAGACTTTTGCGCTGTCAAGAATGAAGCCGAACGCCACGTCTTAACACGGCAAGTTTGATTCATCATAAATAGATATATATATTTTTAAAAGTGACAAAATTCTTTGAAATAAGCCCTGGATTTAATTGGCCCTTGCATAAGCCTTTGCACTCAGTCACCTTTCGCAGGTCACACTTGCGTGTCATTAATCGTCGGACAAACTCGTCAAACAGCTTTGGTGCAGCTGGCGAGTCAACGTGTGCGAACGCCGCTGGCGCGCCGACAAACTCTGTCGTACTTGCGAGCCTCCCGATCTGTATCAACATTTCGAAGCACGGCGAAGAGCCTTTTAATTCGGGATTTGGGGTGGAAAACATGCGCGGGATAAATGTCATGTTTTGATGCAATCAAGACAAAGTCAGTCGAGCGTTGACCACTTTGATGTGTCGCGCATTAAAAGACGTTTAAGGGCTCAAGAAACCGACTGAATGCGTAACCAAGTTCAATTATCGTTGAGAAGGAGGAAAAAAAGGGAGTTTGAACAGAGGATTGTATTTTTCAAACCCAATGTGGCGGAAATTCACAGCTTCTAAAGATGAAAACACTTTAGAGAACAACGTTGTCTTGTGTTAAAATGCAGTTGACCTCACCAGGCACACAAAGTTCAAATGCTGTGTGGGTTTTTTTGTTGTTGTAGTTGATGTTTAATTTGGAGGACCGTAGCGGATGTTAAAGACCTGTTAAAGATTGAAATAAATGATACAAGATTCAAAACTGAGAACTACGGAGTACTCAATTGTGGAGACAGCGTTTCGGTCTCCCTCATTTTGTTTTGTTTTTTTGTGGGTGTGGCTAAAACGGTGCCTCGTAATGGACTTTAGAGTCGGGCACCAACTGCTTTGCTAGCTAGTCATGCCTATGTTTTCCAAAACAAATCATCTGTAATCCGTTTGTGTGGCTACTTTAAAGTGCCTCGTAGTTGGCTGTGAGTGTGCGCAAGTCACGCTGAGAAAAGCAGAGGCACCTGGAGTTGAGATAAAATAGACAAAATTTCTGCGAGCGCGTGAATCTATAAATTTGCGTCGGCCTCGCAGTGCAGAAGTGCAGGGTTCGATCCCGGCTCGGGCCTTCCTGTGTGGAGTTTGCATGTCCTCCCCCGGGCCTCTGTGGGTTTTCTCCGGGTACTCAGGGTGTCCCCCGCCTACTGCCCGAAGACGGCTGGGATAGGCTCCAGCACCGCCCGTTAACCTGTAGCCTGGTCACATGACAGGCTGTCCACTGTAGTAACCGCTGCCCCTCAAAGGGTGAATAAATCTATAAAACATTTAGTTTTAAGGTTGTCCTTAAGGTTGCAGAGTTCTGATTTTGAGCCCAGTTTTTGGGTACGCAGTCGTGTCTTACACAAGTTTTGAAATCAAGAGTCATTGATTTTACCTTGGATGAATGGTTCACTTTCCACCTGCAGCTGCCAATCAAGAATGTGAGAGCGTTCGACCCTGCGACAGATCATTTTTAGTTTGATTATCGATGGTAAAAGGAAGGTGAATGACGTACATCCCCCAAATCAAACAGGTGGCGCTAGACAAACAGAAGCCATGTTTGTGTCATCAACAGTCAATTTAAAGCTTTCTCCATTCATTTGATTTGCCTTGGTGGTCTGAAATTTGGGCGTCTGCTTGAAAGACGACAATCTTTAAGGTGGAAGGACAATTTTGATCATTTAAGGGAGGACAAAGGAAACTAAACAAAATGATTTGCATATAAAAGCGATACAAGGCCCCCAGGCCATCTTCATTAGAGAGCCCACTTTCGTCTCCGTGCCTGCTCGTCATTAGCAGACCGCAAGAAGTCCAAAGCCTTTTGACGACATTGTTCGATAATTGCCCCGTGAAGGACAAACAAGACGGCGTGCATACAGAGCGAAGAAGGAAAAGAAAAAAAAAAGAAGGCGGCGACGGCAATCGCTATTGAAGCGCACTCACCAGACTTTTGAGGCCTCGGCTCTTGTCGGCTGCCATTGTGCTCCAAGGCCATGTGATGTAAGAGTGGCTCTCGACACATTAGAACGTGAAGAGAGCCTTTCTTTGAGGCCACCGTGTTAGGCTATCAGCTAGGAAACAATAGGGTCAATCAGGGAGACGCCACCAGGATGGTCATGATGCCCAGGTGACATTTTTTTTTCAAATTGAAGTACACGAGTGGCGTTGAGGACATTCAATGAGAATTGAGCGAACCTTCACCATATTGACGTTCATCACTCAAGCACGCTTATATTTGCGGATTTCTAAGTGGTTTCACGGGAAGAATGTGCCGACAAGTCCTAATTCTGAATTGCACATAACATCCGTGCTAATTTTCCACATGACGGTGGTGGCGTGAGATACCATTAAAAAGATTTTTGCATCAATCGAACGCCTATTGCGCGGCTTCTTCTGGTGTGCCCTCCTTGGCCACTTGGGGACAGTTATAAGACAGACCTGATAGATGTACTGTTCATTGAGACATGTCAACTCCTCTCAGTTCATCAGTACGGCACTAATATGAGTCGTTCTCGCACTGGAACAACGATGCAAATTAGTGCAACAAGCGAGTGGAGTGAAAGGCTTTGTGGTTGTTCTAAATACACAAGGTGTCATTTCCATCCATCCACTTTCCGATCCGCTTTTTATCCTCACAAGGGTCGCGGGGGGTGCTGGAGCCTATCCTGGCCATTTTTGGGCAGTAGCAGGTGGGACATCCTGAACTACTTGCCAGCCAATCGCAGGGCACACAGAGACCAACAACCATCCACGCTCACACTCACACCCAGGGACAATTTTGAGCGTTCCATTCACCTGCCATGCATGTTTTTGGAATGTGGGAGGTAACCGGAGTACCCGCAGAAAACCCACAGGGAGAACATACAAACTCCACACAGGAAGCCCGGAGCCGGGATCGAACGCATGACCTCTGTAGTGTGAGGTTGACGCGCTAACCACTCGACCGAGGGTCATCCCAAGGTGTAATTTCATTTGTTTTATGTTTATCTTGACAACCAAATTTACCTGGGAATGGGAATAAACAGCGTGGAGCCTATTTTGAAGACTTGTTCACTATTTGGCAGACTTGTCTTTAAGGGAGTTGAGTCAAAGTAAAAATTATAACAACAACAAAAACCAGGAGACTTGTATCTCAAACAAACAGACGAGATATACTTGTCAGTATTAGTAGGAATCAACACAAGTAACTTAGAGCACATATCCTTCAAGTCAGTCTAAGCCAATCTAGAGCGTGTAGCCTGAGAGCGATCCAGGTAGAAGGAAGATTAAACAAGTTCTCTTTGGCAAAACTTTGTCTGGCTGGCGTACAGGTTGCAGCCCCCCCCCCCTCCTTTCCTCTTTTTCAAGGGGTCGTGGGCGGTAACAAACTCCCTGCGACATCCAAGAAGTCTGTTCCCGCTGTGATAGGACTCTGTAAGGTCACTCAGCCATAAAAGGAGCAAGCACAGGTTGTTCTTGGCACAGAAGGAAGAGGGAGAAGAAGAAGAAGAGGAAAAGCCTCCGCCCCACCAGCAACCGCCACAGCAGCAGCAGCAGCAGCCTCTACCTGATGACTTCTCCATCCGTTTTAATTGGTAATTATTTTGCGGGGTTTAACGCCTTTATTCAGACTGTCAGTGTGGAGCCAGGAGAGGAGGATTAGGTGCCCCGGGGGGACGAGACACTGGCACGGCCAGGACAGCTCATTTTTACACAGGCAGGGGAGGAGGACAGCTCATCTTTGATCTGGTTGGGGCTTCGCAGGCCAGAGGGGTGACAGCTGCACTTTCTTTAGCCCCACATTTGAATTTGAATTCTATCTTAGGATGCAGCGCGCCGTGGACTTGGCAGGCCAGTGGGGTAATCTGCTCGACACAAGCGCCCGGGCCTTTTCTTCCTATGTGCCCTCGCCGAGATTGGAGTAATTAAACTTAAATGGGATGCATTAAAAACTCGGTGGCGCTGAGGAGGCGGCGGCGGCGATGGCCGTGCCAGCCGCGAATGGGTTGGGGGCTCTCCTTTCTCTTTGCTCCTCTAATCCTGACGACTACATGCGCGCTTTTGATGCAGGTTAGCGAAAGGCGCGACGAATGGCTACGACGCGGGGGCCGCTCGCTGACCCCGCGGGTCCGATCGTGTCGAGGTGACGGCTGTTTGCACGCTTCCGTGTCGATCGGTCACGACGCGCTTAGGAGACATGGCTCAATGGATTCCCCCCGGGGCCTTCTGCGCGAACCCAGGGTCGGGTTTGCGGATCTCGGTTTTAGACGCTCGGGCCTGCGCTTGTCAAACTGGAGTCCGTGGAAAGCTCGAGGACGATCAATATCTGGCTGAGTCTGCCAACTATGAGGTGCCATGGTACTTCTGGGTGACAGAAGAATGACTGGCCACATCTTAGGACCTAAGGGAGAGGGAAGGAAATGAAAAGAGCAATCCCAGACTGAGCTCCTGTAAGGGGTGCATAAATATGGAAGATGGGAAGGGGGGGGGGGCAAAACCCTCAGGACCCAAAACCCTCAGCAAAGAGGTATAGAATAAATGAAATTGTTTGCCTTTGATGGAAAGTGATTAATACAAGTGTGCATACATAACACTTGGCGGGGGGGGGGGGGGGGGCAAAGAAACTAGTACGGCACACCCCTGAATGAGTTCACACGCGGGGACTGTTACGTGTCCGTGGCTTGTCTGCTTTCCACGGAATGGACCGGCGCGGTTATACAACGGACTGGTCGGTACAGGAAGCGCGACTTTGGCTGCCAAAAAAAAAACCAACCCGCACGCCGACGCGGCGCAAGCGACAGCCGCTCCCACGTTGGTAGCTGCCTTGACGCGGACATTCACTCAATTACGGCGAAAAGTCATCGCTCGGGGAAACCGGACTGTCAAGGTGGATGTCGAGCTGGCTTGATGCATCGGGCGCACGCTTAATTGTTTGTCGGGAATGTCAACCGAGACAAAGGCCAAACAATTGAGTGTTCACACCTGGGGTGGGCAAAGGGCCAAAGGGTCGTTTTCGAAATTTTAATATTTATACTGGATATCTTTAACTCATTTCAATAATTGGCGAAACAAATTGCAATAATTAACCAATGACCAAAAAATTTTTTGAATAAATAAAGTATTTGTTCGATGTGTGTTGCATGTGATTTAATTTCACACGTTTTAACTATTATTTCGTGCCCCCCCCCCCCACCCCCATCTACAAATGACCTCACTTTTGTGGGCCGCGTCGTACTTTGCTCACCCGCGGCCCACGGTTACAGATTGTACATCAAGCCACCAAACAAACAGAACAATAAATCAGACAGTCATCTAGCGATCGGCTATAAAAGGTGAAGCGAGGGCCTGAGCCTGAGCCAGGAAACAGTCATTGCCCTCCTTTTTTTTTTTAAAAAACGCCTACGGCCCAAAGCATGCACAAGTCTGTCCTGATAGCGTTACATGTTGGATCAAATATTCCCCTTTGGGGCCCCAGCAGACGCCAGGTGTAGCAACAGGGTGGCCGCGAACTCAAACCGCCATTTCGAGATAACAACAGCGTTTGAAGAGCCAAAAGGAGACGCACAAAAAATAAAAAATAAAAATTGTCACATAACTAATGCCACGCCTCCAAAACGTGCACTGACCAGTCACAGTACAGAACACCGACACATCATCAATGGTTCGCTTTCTCCCTCAGAATAGAGTGTGCTAGTTTTAACCCCCCTCCAAAAAAACAAAACAAAAAAAAAAAAACACCAAAAAAAAATGAACGAAAAACGAAACCAGCTTTTTGGGGATTTTTTTTTTTACACCTCCAACTATAAAATAACAAAAACAAGACTGTGAAAGTGCTTTTCATGATAATATAATCATTTATTTACCTACATGCAACTTAAAAAAACAAACAAAAAAAAAACACGCCCTGCAAGCGATGCATGTGTGTGTGGCTTTTGGATGCGGCTTTGGCCAGCCATTCCTTCAACTGTCACCTTTTCTCGTAATTACGACACACACACACACACTCTGCTTCAACCACGTCTATATACTCAGAGTTTGAGGTGCCTTTGCGCATGGTTTACAAACAAAAAAGAAAAAAAAAAGGAGGAGGCCGAGGCCACTGAGGTAGGAAGAACGTGCCAGTGGCCTGACCACACTCGTTTACTCATTAAGAACTCATTAAGCGTGACACCTCCACTTTCTCGATTTGAAAATTAACTCGGCGACGTAATTATACTTTTGCTTTTTAAAGCGCAGGGAAAAAAAACCTTTTTTGACTCGATCATTAGATGTGCCGTTTTTAATCAATACGCCGGATGACCTTTCGAGAACGATGGCGTCCTGATTGCCAAGACGAACAAAAGTAAGAGTGCTGTATCGGTCTTGTGAATACTTTTCTGGATGGGACCATGACGATTGTACTTTTTTAAATGCAAGAAAAAAGTCATCACAACAGGATTTATTTTCCTTGACCTCTGCACCAAAGAAATGCCATTCGCCCATCCGTGCATCCTTCAATTCTTGCGCAACGCAAATCCCAGTGTGGTTCTTCTAATGTAATGACATCGTGCGTGAATCTATGTGCGCGCGGATGTGTTAAGCCCTCATTATTCCCCCGGCACCTTCTCCGAGGATAATTGACGACTTTTATGTCATTCATTATCTTCAAACAGACATACTTCAGTCGGTTGCCGCAGACACGCCACGTGAAAAGTCTCCGGGCAAGTTTCTTTCTATCTTCCCTTTTTTTTTTGTTCCCTTCATCCCCCTGATGAGTGAGAGTGTTCGCCATACATCCGTCCATACGAGCAGACGGATGAGCCCTTCCTTCTGTCTCGCCCAATCAGACGCGGTCCTTCTTACGTCTCACCTACCGAGGTCGTCAAATCGAGTGTGTGATTACAATCACGGGGGCTATTGTGTCGAGTAAACCCGCCGAGGAGATGCTGGAGTGCTTGTTGAGCTAATAGTGAAAAGGAGCCACGAATTACTCATTAAAAAGCATCTCGCGTTGCGATGCCGTGGCGATGTGTCGATTTACGGTCAAAACCTCTCGGGGTGGACTGAAACCAGGAGTTTCAAGTGATACGATTCTGCGATCAAGTAGCCTGAGTGGTGTCACGGCAATGTAAAGAGGAAAATTATCTGTATATATACTGTATATATTTAAAAGAAGAAGAAAAAACATAGCAAGACATTTGTCAATTCGATTCGGCTGCCGTCCACTCCCCCCGCAGGTAGAATATTCCCCAAACTTTTGAAGCAGCAGCAACCCACTTCGGGGATGGAATATTAAAGTCCACCTGCAACAGGGCGCCACCACATCCCATTGAGCAGGTGCGCCATAATAGAGGAAGAGAAAGAGGTTGGGGAGGAAGCCAAAATTGTCTATTGCATTTGGGATATGATTGAGCGGCCCAAAAGTATTCACTTAAAGCCTTTTGTGGCTGCAGCAATATATCTCATTGGGTCATTACCTGCCGTTTCAATGCCACAACTACGAGGCACTCTAAAGTGGCCCTTCCGGCCCGAAGACCCTTGACTTTTTTTCCTCCCCTCCTTTCTCTGTGTGATGTGCGCACACTTACAGCCAACGGCGAGGCTCTCTAAGGCGGCAACCCAAGCTCAAAGCGTCGGTCCACACGGCCACTTTTTTTCCTGAATCATAAATATTGGGACTCTTTGCTCCAAGAGCGCAACAGGGCGATCTTAAAAATCAACCAGCTCCACCTGCTATGAAGAAGGAATCAAAGGGTAATCGGACGGTGTCAATGAATCGCGATTCTACTGGGGCAGCAGTTTAGATTTGCAATAGATGCGAGCCGACATCCGAGGTCTAAGAATGCACTTTAATAGATACCCTGTCAAACATAATTAACAATGTTATTCCTGGATGGCGTGCTCCCACGCCGCCTGCAGCCACAGCCTCTCTCTCAACGCGTCAGCCTCAGCGCGGTTTGCCACCCAGCCATCTTTTAATTGCGGCGCAAAAAAGAAAAATCCCAAGACAGGGCCCTGTAAATGCTGCGGCGAGCTGGCGGGCATTCCAGCGCCAAAAGCTCGCCCATCAGGTAATTATAGGAGGGGCGGACTCACTCGTGGTTGTTTGACAGGTGTCACAAAACTATGCAAGGCAGGTAGCAACTATGTGCCAAGTGTCCGTGTCCTGTGTTGTCCCAGCAGGTAACAAGCAAAACTTGTCCTGATGAAACCTCCGTCATTATCACCAGAGAAGCGATGTTGCCTCCTAACCCTAGTTCGGGAGGAAGGAAGGAAGGCAGGAAGGAGGGAAGAAAGAAAGGAAGGGTAAGAGGGAATGAGAAGAAGGTATGTCGGGAAGGATGCAAGGGTTAAATGAAGGAAGAAAGCAAGAAAGGATGGAAGGAAAAATGGAAGGAATGAAGAGCGGAAGGTGGGTAAGGAGAATGGAGAGAAAGAAGAGGAAGGATGGAAGGCTTGAAGGAGGGAAGGGTGGAAAGATGGAACTAAATTAGGAAAGGAATGGTGGAAGGTCGGAAAGAAGGAAAAGGTGGAAAGATGGCATGACAGGAAGGAAGGAAGCAAGAAAGGATGGAAGGAAAAATGGAAGGAATGAAGACTGGAAGGTCAGTAAAGAGGATGAGAGAAAGAGGAAGGAGGGAAGGGTGGAAAGACGGAACGAAATTTGGAAAGGAATGGTGGAAGGTAGGAAAGAAGGAAAAGGTGGAAAAGGCGGTACAATAGGAAGGAAGGAAGGAAGTTAGGATGGAAGCAAAAGAGGGAACGAGAGGAAGGCATGTCGGGAAGGATACAAGGATGTATAATAGGGATAAATGAAGGAAGCAAGCAAGAAAGGATGGAAGGAAAATTTGAAGGAATGAAAAGCGGAAGGTAGATAAGCAGGATGGAGAGAAGAAGGGGAAGGACGGAAGGTAGGTGAGATGGAAGGCTTGAAGGAGGGAAGGTCGGAAAACTGGAACAAAATGAGGAAAGGTAGGAAAGAAGTCAGGGTGGAAAGATGGCTACAGGGATGGTATGAAAGGAAGGAAGGAAGGAACTTGAAAGCCTAATATGGACATCAGCATCGATGCAGAAACATTCCCACACAAAACCCACCCTCGTCTGAACATGAAAGCCAGTCCCAAGACTTTTTTTTTTTTGGAGTGTGCGAGCAGGCGAGTGACATTGCAGCCACTCGAAAAAGCGCCATCAATAATTGAGAATACACGAGTCGCTGGTGACCCCCACCCGCTGAGCGCGGCCCTTTAAACGTTTTGAGACGCTTTAAAGGCACATTAGCGCCTCTTGGGCTCGCGTTTCTGCGCGTGGCTCAACGCCGCGCCACGCTCACACTTTCGGTGAGCCCGCGTGGTCGAGACGCACGGCAAAAGATCAAGACGAACGCAAAACAGAAACGCAACAAAAAGTCCGAAGAAACAACAACTCTCATCGGAAACGTGCGAGAGAAGAGAAACCACGCAACAAATCGCTGAAGTAAAACGACGACAGCGGCAACTAAGGGCACATTAGTAGCATCGTCGGTGTTTGGGTAAAAAAAAAAAAAAAAAATTTAAAAAAAGTAACACATGTAAGGCGCTGGCTCCGTGGGACTTTCCATTAGCCTCTCCATGTGTTTACATTCCAGGGGGGGGGGGGTCTGTCAATTTTTTTTTTTGCGCCGTATTTGTTATTCATCACGCCGCAAACTGGGCCGAGCAACGTGTCGGCTATGAGCGGCGACAGTGAGAACCGGCGCGCTAATTTCGCACCGACACGCTCATCCATCAGCGTCACTTAGCCACAAAAACGATCGCGTGTATGACGGGCAGGGGGGAAAAAATATATATATATATATATATATATATATATATATATATATGTGTGTGTTGAAAAAAGATGACGGAAACAGTGGCAGAACCTGTAAGTGGAAATAGACTTTTTCTGTCAACTTGTTGAAGGAAAAGAAGGTAAGAAAGAAAGGGAGGGAAGGAGGCAGGGAGAGAGGAAGGAAGGAAGGAAGGAAGCAAGGAAGGACAAAATAAAGATGACAGGAGGGAAGAAAAGAGGGAAGAAAGAAAAGGAAGGAAGGAAGGAAAGGCGGAAGAAGGACAGAGGAAGAAAAGAAAGGTAGCAGAGTAAAAGGAGAGGAGGAAAAGGGAAGGAGGCAAGGAAGGGAGGAAGGAAGGAAGGAAGGATAAAATAAAATGACAGAAGGAGGGAAGAAAAGAGGGAGGAAAGACAAAAGAATGGAAGGAAAGGAGGAAAAAAAGAAAGGTAGCAGAGTAAAAGGAGATGACGAAAAGGGAAGGAGGCGAGGAAGAGAGAAAGGAAAGGAGAAAGGGTGTAAAATAGGAAAAATGGAATGCATGAGAGGGAAGAAAGCCACAACATCTTTTAATTGTTTAACCCCCCCTGTAATAATTAGATTGAAAATAAGATCAAAGTGAAGTAGCGTGTCAAGTTGTGTCAACACACACACACACACACACACACACACACACACACACACACACACGCACACACACACACAGACGTGTGGGCATATTCCTTAAGAGCACAGCAGTTGTTCACTTGACTCTCTTGTTGACAGCACAGCCGAGTTTGGCCGGATCATGAAAGAGATTCCGCAGTCCGCTTTTGTTCTTTTTCACTCACACGTTTCATTGTCTTTTCTTTTTTTTTGTTAAGTTTCTATCTACTGTATGTCTGAGTGTCTCTCCCATGAACGGCCGCCCGCCCGCCGCTCCACTTGCCAGAAAATACTTTCTAGATATGCAAATGAGCCGTCGCGGGAGGGGAAGCGTGTACGCGGGGAGATACGCGCGGACGACTTAAGTTGTTGTCGCGACGGCGACAAAAAAAAAAAAAAAAAAAGACGTGTGCAGCACACGCCGGGCACCGAGTGTGGAAGTGTGTCTTTGTGTGGTTGTTGAAGTGGTGCGGCGGTGGGGTTTCCCCCCCACCCCTTTTCACGAAAATTCCCACAATTCCAAGGGTGTTTTACAATTTCACCTCCTTCCACATCTCAGTGTCAGCACATTCTTAAAATCCACTTTCCCCCCGCCAATTCCACATTGTCGATCGAAAGCCCCCCCCCCTCCCACCACACTTTTACAAACTGCTTCACCATTTGTCAACTGATGAACCCTTTCAGGTACAGTGGTTACTGCAGCGGATGGCTTATCAAGCTATCAGGTTAAATGAAAGCTTATTCAAGACATCAACTGAAATGTTAATCGCATTCCGCATATTCCAATATTCCACCAAAAAACAACCTCTTCCACATTCCAAATGATTGAAACCAACTTCAATGTGTTTTGTTAATTCAAGACATCTACTGGAACTAATTTCTCACATTCCTCAAATTTTTAGAATTACATTTGCAGTGGAAAAAGTGATTTTGACCATTTGGATCTCCTCCTTCCACATTTCTCGACTGAGTCAAAGCATCCCGAATTGGATCTGTTCAGCTCGTTCAGGACAGCCACTAAACTTCGCACATTCCTAAACTGAATGACCCCAGTTGCACACTCTCCCCATGCGTCTTCAATTTGACCTGCTTCCACATTTCTCAACAGATTCAAAATACTCCAACTGGGCCAACTCATTTGGGATAGCTACCAAAAAAAAAAAAAATTTTTTTTTAAATCCCCAATTCCAAATTTTTTGATGTGAGAAAAAAAAATCATTTTCCAAACCACGTTTGCGTTTCCACATAATTGCATCTCCCAACTTCTCATCCCCACATGCTTTTTAAAGTCCCCAAAAAAGGAAAGTGCTATGCCAGCCGCGAGACGTTTACTCAAGTTTGCGCCGGTGTTAGCTGCGACACTAGCCAGCCTTTCAGCTCCTCTGCCGCTAATTAACACCGTATATCTGCCGCGTTTGATGCACGCCCGCCAAAACGGCGATAACGTGGCGGGCTTTATCTTTCCAAGGTCTCTGTCGCTTGCCTGGCACCCTCACTACTCCGAAATATAAATATATATATATATTTTTTCTGCATGTTATTTCTTTGCACCAATGCCACTAAATAGATGAAAGATGTTAATTAGTGAGCGTTAAGAGGGACTGCTGGCTACATTTTTTTTTGGGGGGGGGGGGGGTAGTAAGCCGTTTGCCGCTTTGAGCTAAGCTATGCTAATCAGCTGCAAGCCTGCCGGCTTCGCAATGGATCTTCTTATCTGTCCATTCCATAAAAATAAAAATAAAACCCCCCCACATTTACCTTTTCTCACTCACAGAGACTGCGTAAGAGCAAGTTTCATCATAGTGTGACACACAGCAAAAAGAAACCGTCTGGATTCCAGTATGACTTAACACCTACTCAGTGGCAACATGTGCCACTATGGGGACGTAAAACCTCATCGATAGCGGCATAATATTGTATGACACACCGCATTTGTGTGTGTGTGTGAAAGAGAGAGAGATAATATAATAGTCACAGGCATGTATTCTTTATCCTCTACGGAGACCAACTAATATACTATTACCATCGTGAGCTGAGATCGTCACCATGTACAGTATATCCGTCTTGTATTATACTGCCTCCAGGTGGTCAAGTTGCAAATAGCAGCAGGAGCTGTCACGTCTGTCTGTCTGTTTGCTTGTTTTGTTTTCAGCCCCAGCCGGAGTGAAGGGCGGTTCCCCCCAGCAGGCGCACCTTTTGGGCGTTCATCAATCAAGCCTGCCATGTGTTTAAAGACTGCCAAACGGCCTTGACTCTTGTCGGATTATTGACCTTGCTAGTGGTTGTGCTTGCTGTAGACTGTCCGTGTTTTTGGTTATGTGTTGTGTTTATTATTTTACTTTATGTTAACTGTTTTGTTAAGTGCTTTGTTACAGCTGCCGCTGTTGTGAAAGCGCTATATAAATCAGCATGTATTGTATTGTATTCCAGACCTCTCGATATCTTTCATAGTTGCTCAGTATTTTTATTATTCCAGTCAATCTTGATCTTTGGTTTTGCGTTATTGGACTTTTTGTAATATATATTTTAGTTTTAATAAATGCTGTCTGAGCCTGTATTTCTGAAATCCAAAACATGATTCGGTTTGGTTCAGAACATGACAGGAGCAGCACAATGTCCACTGAACTGAGAAAAAAAAAGTGGCAAAGAACTCTTTGATTTCATCACATTGTATTTAATGCCACCACGTTTTTTTTTAATAAAGTACATAAAGGTCTTTCAGAGCACTTATAGCATCAATTTTCCCCCAAATCATGTTCTTGCACTGTATGCTCTTTTAGTAATTTTGGTAAACCATTTTTTCTCAACTTTGCTTTTAAATGTCTTTTGTTTTTCAAATGTCAATTTTTTTTTAACTTTAAATGTTGTATTTTGCCTTTGAATATTGTTTTCTAACCACGTGAGGCACATTGAGTTATCTTGTGTAGGACATGCACGATATAAACAAAGTTGCCTTGCCCTGCCGCCATCTTTTTATGATTAAAAAAAACAATACAAACATTTTGGGTTTGTTGGTTTTTTTTTTTTTTTGAGAGGGCTGGAATAGATGAATGGCATTTCAATCGGGGAAAGTTGATTTGGTGAAGCAACAGCTATATTTGTACTGACCTCCCCCAAAACGGCGCACACCCCGATGACATCACCCAAGACCTTTTTTTTTTTTTTTTTTTTTTTTTTAGGACGGCAGGTACGAAACCCTCGGAGGTCTCGTGTGTGCTGACACATCAGACACCACCAGTGTTGCGGGTGGTCTCTGCCTCGTGTTTGAAGAAGAGCAAAAAAAAAAAAACCGACGCTACAGGGCCAGTCTACTTTCTGTCAGTTGTCAGTCACACAATGCGTTATTATAGGAGAGACGTATCATTTTTCGCTTTCCTAATTGTTAACGCCTCAGAACACCAAATAAAACGAACGAGAAAAAACAGAAAACAGCTGTTGCTGACTCAGGTGTCGTGATGGGGAAATGTATTCCATCGCCAGACACTTCATTAGGTACCCCTGCGCTGCCTCATCATATGCGCTTCAAGAGCTGGAAACAAATATCCCAACAATGTACATGAACGGATGAATACATGTTTACATTACGTGTCCTGACCGGCAGGTGTTTGCATTCTGCCTGTGTTTGAATGTGGACAAACGTGTACATATTTACATGACGTGTTGAAAGTCAATATGGACAAACGCTTGCGTTTACATACTCATGTTTTTCGGGTGATATGAGCTGTGGTCATCAGGATATATTTTTTTCTTCAACAAAATTTGAGCACCGTACGGAAGTCAACTCAGCTTTTGATGAACGGATGGTTGAACACGAATAGTGCAGCAACACATGCGGAGAGACATACTACCCGCAGGCATGTATTCTTTATCCCTTGCAAAGAACGACTAAGACGACCTCAGATGACTGAAGTACCCGCAGTAGTCGAGTGAAGCTTTCTTCCGTATGCATGGCTCTCTTCAATTATATTATTACAATTACTACTTTTTATGAAGTACAATATTATTTAGTGGCATATTTCCTTATTAAAAAAATATAATAGATTATTTTTAGGATTTTTTTGGGGGGGTGGAGGGAGTGGAATAGCTTCACGGCACTTCCATTCATTTCATCAATGGGGTAAAATGACTTAAGATAAAAGTCTGCTGTTTTGGGTAATTCTTGTGTCTCGCGGCATCAGTATGGATGACGTAAGCTATGCTGAACTATCCCATTTCAAGCAGACTGTCAGCGTTCCAGGCTGGACCAACACTTAGTGGGAATGAAGATGCGCTTAGCGCGTCACGCGCCCTTCCACCGCCATGTCGCATTTGACAAGGCGGCTTTGGCGTCGCCGCCAAGCGGCATGTTTGAGCTCGCTGCCACATTTCACGCCGAGCCAGCCAGGGCCTGGCGGCTACGGCTGCCAAATTTTGCGCGGCGCAACACATTTGTTGTCATTTAGTGCCATGGAGCAGAGGCTCCTCTCCGAGCCGTTTGGACCGGGGTGCGAGGCGGGGGTGAAGTTCAGCGCCAGTTCAAAGGCGAGCGACAACACTTAAAGCAGGGATGTCAAACTCATTTCATATTGTGGGCCGCATACGGCCTCGGCCGATGTCGAGTGGGCCATACCATTAAAATGATACTATACACTGTGATAAATAACCAAAATATCATATCTTTCCTTTGTTTTGATATAGTGAAGCACAAGAACATGAGGAAAATGTTGAAATGTACCTACATTTCATTGACCTAACATTTCATAAAACACCTTAGATTTCCTTAGACAAATGTTCAATTTATTTTTATGCATTGCAACTGATCTCATTGATTGTACAAAGACACTAAACTTGAACAAGTAATTCATATTTAAAAATATAGTCATGTATTTTAAGATTAAACGAGATTTATAAAGAAAGGACTTTTTAAACCATTTACCCCTAGCGAATAATACATGAATTGCACCTTATTGCAACTATTCATTCCGTGTCTTTTTATGCAGTTTTTTCATTTTTAAATTATCCCGCGGGACTGATCGAACACCCTTGGGGGCTGGTTCCGGCTCGCGGGCCGCACGTTTGACACCCATGATTTAAAGGCTACAAGTGCGAGGGGATGTGGAATCACACAAGTGGAATAACCAGCCTAATTTTCGGATCATTTTCAAGCCACGCAATGAGATGATACACCCACTCACCAAAAATGAAAAGAAAAAAAAAACGAAACAATTAAGACCTCATCATATTCACTCTATGCTCACCGCGCATACCACCACCCGCACTCTCTGTTCCAGCAATTTCATTAAGAATTCACACAAAAGATTATTTATTAATGTGCTGACATGTAATATAACATCATGATGCAGCTACATCCCATTTTATAGTTTGTTCTCTTATGTATTTGCGTATATTTGGCTTTGTATTACTCAGCTGTCTGCTGCGAGGTTGACGCCCACAACCGCCACCTGTTGGCATGGAGCAGTTTTTTTGGTTTTCTTTTGTTTATTTTTGTTTTGCCGCGACGCTGGCAACAAGCTGGGCGCCAAATCCTCTCGGATTGTTTCGATTTTAGTATTCAAGACTGACAAAATCAATTTGTCGGCTTTTCTCTGGGGCGGCAGTTGAGCACTTTAGCAGCCAATTGGCCTGACACTCATTACCTGACTAATAAATCAACAGCGGCGCGGCCACTCGACGACTTACTCAGCAAAGCGGGCCGAGAGGGGAAGCCAACCAAACAAGCGGCCCTTAACAAACTCATGTTGCTCTACATGAAAAATAAGCACATGTTCAAGAAAATGAGCCCGTAAAATGCATGTTTTTTTCTCCCCCCCCCCCTCTTTCCCACCGGCTGGCTGCGGCGGTGTCATTCGAGATGTGGCCTTTTCCACACTCGTAAAGAACACATAAAACACACGTCGCGCACCCATAAAGCGCTTTGCAGCGAGATTTATGCGCCAGCTCCGCCCGTCCGAACGGAGAGCCACGCCGTCCCCAAAATGCCGGTGATTTACGCAAGCCGATCACCGCGCGGACCGCTTGGACTTCACAAATGGAGCTCTTAGCGCTCTTGACAAAACATGTTGACATTCGGTAATTTTGCATTGCAATTTTTCCAAATAGCGCAGCCCTAATTACATTTTGAGTGCATGTGAATGGACAAATAGTTTGTTTGTTTTTTTGGCGTAGATGTGAATTACAGATTTGCTCAATTATAGGAAGTCTGCGGATGATCTTTACAATACAATACATGCTGATTTATATAGCGCTTTCACAACAGCTGTAACAAAGCGCTTCACAAAACAGTTAACATAAAGTAAAATAACAAACACAACACATAACATCTTTGAGAGGGTTCATCCTGTATTCACCCTCGGGTGAATTCTGCCTAGCAACAAACGTTTTTCTTTTCCACCGGTGTACAGATTAAGCACCGAGCACATTTGATTACACCTCCACTGTACCTGTGTGAAATTTTAAGGTACATTATGAACGACGACAGTTCGCGCGCCCAAGACAGGCGATTATGAGCATTCATGTTTATGACTGTGCATTTTCTCCACCCTGTCATTTGGAATCTGAAGAGGAAATCGATCCCTGCGGACAAAAACGAGCCTCGACATGTTCCCTCTGTCTGGAGGGCCGTGCTGAGGGCGACCTTTGAACCCGAGCTCTGTGGCTGAGCGCCTATTACGAGATGCTAATTGGCCGTGGTGCGCCATTGTAAAAAAAAAAAAAACGGGGAGCGGCTAATTGGCGTTGTCGAAGGCGCGCTTCCACGCCTTCTAATTGGACGCTCACTTTTCTCCATAATGCATGTCGACATGCTTTAAGAAGTGTTGACGCTCCGGAAGAAAGCACGTCAACTCTATTTAAAAATCACAAGATACATTTGGAGTTGTGATCAGTTGCAGAATGTTTCCTTTTTAAAAAATTTTTTTTTATTGCATCATTTTTATTCGATTGGATTTTCATAGTGTGCGTCGAATATTTTTTTTTCGTCTGAGTAAAATAGATTGAAATGCATCTCTGTATGATATAAGCTGCTCCTTATTATTATTATTTTTCCACACATAACAATAGCCGACAAACATAATGACATTCAAAAATTTTACACGGTCCACCGGGAGTGGCAAGAAACAGCTTGAAGCCTCTTTTTTGAGGAATTTAAATTTTTGCTCTCAAATCAAAGCAAAGAACCAGTGGCTTGTAACTCGAAAAACTTGTAAATTGGGTCACTCGTATCTCATTATTTTTATTTGCTCTGACTGCACTTTGGAAATATGCTCAGAATGTTTTCGTGACTTTTTTCCCCGCGTTTTCTTAAAATGATGTTTGTTTGGATATGAAATGGGCCAATTAAAACACTTTAAAATACAAACTGACAACCGGTTAATCATTTTACCACTTTAATAAGCATAAACATATGAATATCAATGAGTGTGATCACTTTGAGTCTTTTAGGAAATTAATTTTGAAAATATGAATTAAACACAGTCACCCAGTAAATCGAACAAATGCAATATATCACTCGTAAAATTCTCAAGTTACACAATCAAGCTAACACTTTACTTAAAAAAAAAAAAAATCACTTTGTGATCATTTCTTTTGGCTAAAGGCGCCTAAAGTATTTCTTAAGGAGTCTCCTTTGTCTTGTGCCACGGGCAACGTTCAAATGTCATCGGAAGCCGAGCCATCCATTACGGCTTCGGCGCAGTTAAACTCTCCGTCACACTTTGGCGAGCATGTCGGGAGATTAAAGGCGTGACAATCAGGCGAGCGGCTTAAAGGACGTCGCCAGTCAGCGGTGGTCCGACGGGAGATGAGAAAGCAACACCCGAGGCTCCTTCCTCTCGTAGCGACACTCGACATCATCTTCAAACTACCAAAGCTTGATTCATTCTCCGAACCGCAGCTATATCGCAGATTTTTAATTGCTTGGCTTTTGTTAATGGGTTGATAATTACCGTCAAATTCATGCTTGTGTCCATTGGCCCATCGATGACTTTCCACAACGAGGCACTCTAAAGCAGCCATACCAGCGCGACGTCCCTGACCACACACTGGCTCTTCAGCCGGACTTCACTCCTTGATATTTTTGTCTTTCTCTGTGCGCACTCACAGCCAACATCGAGGCACTCTAAAGCAGCCATGTTAGTGGACAACACAAAAGGAAAATGCATTTTTGGGGTGTAGGCAGAGCTAGCTCATTAACTGCTAAGCACAATTGCGGAGAACGTTTTTATAAAGTGTGTGCAGGGGGTCATAACGGACAACAAATACGTCACATACCCGCCCCCAAAAATCAGGAAAACCGAAATGGTGAAAAACAGTTCTATGCTATTTGTCCACAATGGAGTGCCACGTAGTTCTCAGGCTTAGCATATTTTCAGCAATTATCTTGTAATTATTTAGAAATTGATTTTTGAATTCACTCTACAGGGTCTCCTGGAGGAGGCATTTTGCACACCAACCCCTCCCACGCCATATCGCCCAGTCCTACAAAAATAGATTCTCAACGTGAAGAGACAAAATAGAGGTCAAGTTTCAGTAGGGAAGTAATCAGCCATTCTATTTGCCCTGGAGGGAGGGAGGGGGGGGGGGGGCTCAATCAACACGGCCTGGCTGGAAGTTGAAAGGTCAGACGGATTTGCGAGTGCACTGGAAGTTCATCCACCGTGAACCGCCTTGCATTGTGAGAAGTCGGTCCGGCGCGACAATGGCCGACCGGGGATGACATCGACACAGAAAGGTGAGCCGCATCATCGTCATCGTCCCTTAAACGCCCCTCGCGCTTCACACGCACGCTTCTTGGCCGTGTTCTTGTGTTCCGCCGCGGACAGACGATCCCCCGTCCCGCTTGCAACAAGAGCACGCTTGCCTGGCTTGTGACCCCCGCAGCGAGTAACTCTGCCCGCTGTCCTGTGTGTCCGCCTCCGCCGACCCACCCCGCCAGTGCCTCCGCAACACAGCCAAGGACAAGCATGGCCTGCAGCGACAAAAACTCGCGGCCCTCTCAAAAGCTTCCTTTATCCACCAGGAACAAAAAGACGGCTTCACCTCCTTTCCATTCCCACCATCACACACCCGGACACCATCAGGCCCAAAGATATTGACCCCAGGTTTGTGACCCCCACGACCTCAGCCTGCATGTGCTTTTATCACCGCTTTGATATATACTACACCTGTATCTTTACCCACCTATGTATCCACTTTGTTTTTGTGTAGCGTGCACATTGATGCACAGTTACACAAAACTTTGGTGCATGACTCCATCTGAACGTAACGCCATACACACCTGCACGCATTTAGTACACGCGCGTTTCTCCGGCCTTTTTGGCGTGTTCGTACATCTTCGACACGTACACACTTAAAAACGGCTTTGTGCGAGACTTTGGAATGAAGCATGAAAGCAGTCTTGTCAGTTGTGTCTGATGAGAAAGAGAGCGAGACAAACACACGCAGGCACGCACGCACGCACACACATACACACACACACACACACACACACACACAGACCTGTTTCAACAGGCTGAACTTGACCGGGCAGGTCGGGTCAGCGAGGTGCGCAGCGGTTGTTTGATCCAGTGGTGGAAGTAAAGTCACATGTGTGCAAGTCGTATGGAAGTCTCAAGTCTTTACCTTCAAGTTATGCGGCAAAAAAATAAAATAAAAAATCTAGGATTGTCCCCACCGAGGTTGTTCCAGTCAACAAAATCAAATGAAACAAATGAAAACTAGTGTTCTTCACAGTCGTCTTTGCTAATTTCTGTTACGCATAATCGAGCGGTTCGAGTTGATGTGAAATCGATTTATATATTGGACTCATTCTATGGTTGGTTTTTGGGATGGTTGATTACTGCGGGCAGTTTACAAATGTTTCATATTGCCAGTCAATTTCGAGGGATCTTTCAAGACCCACATTATATCGTGATCTGTGACGATATGAAAACCGAACCTATACTAAGAAGTAAAACTTTGACTGGCTTCTTTCTCATTTTTCCTGTTTTGTAATTAGCAGTAGAACACAGGTTGGTTTCATCAAAAACAACAGTTTCTGACCAAAACGCGGGAAAAAAATGTTTTTGGGTGTGTGTGTGAAAAGGAAAATGTCAAGCACACCAATAACTTTCATCTAATATTTACGTTTTACTAGACAGAGCGAGAGAAAGTAGTTTTGATGACAAAATAATAATGAATGTACAGATATAGAACTAGGAAACACGTAGTGAGTGACACTTGTTCTCCCTCAAAACTCAAAGTGTGGTGTGCTTTATCTTGCTGACAGATATGATTCGAGGAAAAGTGCCCGTACCACAATTCAAGTCCCAAGTCATAAAATTGGCAACTGAAGTCTGACTCGAGTCGAGTCATGTGACCCAACCCCCCCATCCCTGTATATGTCATAAAATAACATTGTTATATAATGAGCAAATGATACGTTCCCGTGTTCAACATACGGGAGCAGCAGTCCATCAACGAGATCTAACCACGCAGTGGCAAATTTGCATAGCGTGAATACAAAGTGAGTCATTTGGAGCCGTCGTAAAAAAATTTAAAAAAAAAAAGTGCTCACTGAAGCACCACGCCTGTCCGTGTTCAACGTAACGCAAACGAGACACCCGAACCATTTGACTCCAACAGGAGTCCGTGAAGGAATCATTATCCCTATGACCCCCCCGAGCTATTAATTCCATCTCTATAGACAAATTCATTTACATGAAACACACACACACGCACGCACACAATTTGCAAACCCGCAGGTGAGTGCCGATCTAACCCAACATTTCACACGATGTTAGCATTCCTCACCGCCCCAGTGTGCCATTAATAAACCGCCCGCCCCTTCCCCCGAACCCCCTTCACCCACCATGACTGAAGGGATCAACATGTTTTAATTATGCTGCCGATTTTAACATGGCACATAAACAGGGCGGCAAGGTAGGATGTGGTGGGGCCAGGCGGCCGGAGGGCTCGTTGTGAGGGCGGGGCCTGGGGGGGCCAGTCCGGGCATGGTCTGATATGCACCACACAAAAAGGGAGACATCAAAAAGAGGGGAGGGGAAGAGTGTAAGGGGCTGCAAATATGAAAGCTTGTTAACTTTGAACACATCTGTTTGTCCATGAAAGCAATATGGGTGACTTTGTAAGTGGACTCATTGATATGCCTGAAGGAAGAAGTACAGTACAACGCTGTTTATCGAGAGGGATACACTCTAGACCCACAAGTCAAAATGTGCAAGCACTCAATGCCAACAACGAGGCGCTCTAAAATGTCCATGCCAGCCTGACACCCTGGGGTGGAGACATTCAATCGGAACTGGACTCCAGGCTAATCAGCTGTGACCTTGGTGCGCACACTGTAAACACAAACATGCTACTGATGATCACTCTCTCTCTCTCTCACTCTTGCTCTCTGACTGCAATCTTGTCCAATTAAACAAACGACGTACACATTATTTCGCTTGCAAATCATCCATCACACTCGCAGCAGCTGTTAAGAGTTGGGAGGTCCTGGTTTCAAATTAAAAGAAAAAAAAAAAAAAGAAGAGGCGCGGCTGCTCAACGGAGTCCCGCAGGGCACCGTCCTGCTTTCTCTTTCATTGGCGCACGGCGGCGGCAGAATTTTTCCCCTGCACGCACGCGCGCAGACACGCACACGCATTGGAGCAAGACAGAACCTGTTATCAAAGCTCGTGGCTCTGGACACCTGCCAAAAGAAACGTGCCGGGACAAAGGCTAATCCACTGGAAAAGTTCAACGCCTAATGCCAAATATTGATACGCCGTTTCAGCACACCCTATGGGTGACTGCGGCCGACGAGGAAAGGAGGGCCGACGAAGGATGGAGCTGCCTGCGCCAGAGGTTTTATCCAGGAAGGTCAATATCAAAAGGTGTGAGAGAGAGAGAGAGAGAGAGAGAGAGAGAGAGAGAGAGAGAGAGAGAGAGAGAGAGAAGCACGTCTTCAAAGCCTCAGCACCCCACTCGAGGTCGTCGTGTCATCTCCGTCCTTTTTTAAAAAAAAATATTTTATTGCACACATGGCCAGTAAATCTGATTCTGATTAAGGTCAGAGAGTCTATAAAACTGAATCTTGGGTGATTGGTCAAAATGGACACTTACGTGACAACCTTGATATTTGCCACTTTGGGAGAAACCCGGGGAGAATCCCCGAGCGCAGATATGCTAACGAGTACACAACCGAACAGGATACTTTTATCCGACTTTGAGCAATCGGATGCAACCTTCAATGTGCACTGCCATCCAATAGGTCAGCAATACCCACCCCTCGGCCCATTTGGTACCACGCCGCACAGAAAGAATAAATAACTTACATTACTTCTGTTTTATTCATTTCGGAATCCTGAAAGATGTTTTATTTTGAAAAATTACCGGATCCTCTGTTACATCCGTCTATAGTAGGTCACTCTTGACGCACGTCAAGGCGCGCTTCTCGATCACGTGACAGGTTACCGCTAAAATGAACCCAGGAGCTAGCAAAATGAGTAAAACAACCAAATGTTTTTGGAAAGGGGAAAAGGCCCAGCCAGGAGACAGATGAGAAGCCTACGACTTTCAAGAAAAAGAAGGCTAACTTTAATAGACAATAGGCCAACTCAAAATACGGAACTATCTCAACGGGAGATTCCCACACACCAAGCCCACGCTGCACAATACGCGGCGATGGTGAGTCGTATTTATCATGCACTTTGTATTTGCAGCGTATCTTAATTTGAAGGCACGTTTAAACGTTACCATAGCAACCAGAGAGTGTTGCGGCCAGATAGGACGTTCCTCGTGTCGTGATTCGTGTTTATTATTATGTTTCGAAAATACCACAGTTTTCATGCAGGTCATATCATATTATTTTGGTGCATTTATCCGCCACACCTTGAAGGCCGGTCCCTGTAAATATTGTCTGACATTAAACCGGTCCGTGGGTCAAAAAAGGTTGAGGACCGCTGCAATAGGTGACAAGTATCGAAAATTACAGTACATAAGATTAATGAGCTCAGAATATAATGACCTTTCTTATTTTGCCGCATGATTTTTATTTTTTGCTTTCATTACATAATAAAATGTAATTTCTGTGGGCACAGGTTAAATATCGTAATTATGTAATAATGTATATACCATAATTACACCCACACCCACACACACACTATAGATATATAATTTCATATATATACAGTATGTAGTTATATTATTGTATTCATTGAATGGATCCTCCGGGGCCCTCGCATCGTCCTCTGTCCGTCGCCGTACAATTAGCGCAGTGGATAGGAAGATAGCGCAAAGTGGCGCGGAATCTAATCATTCAATTAGGAGCAGAGTGTTTGAGGCTAAGTGAAACTACATCAATGGCGCCGCTCATATGGCAGCCATTCATTTCCTCCGGGTTAGTAATTTGATAAGACATCAAATCTGCAAAGAGACGGGGGGTGGGGGGGGGGTTGTTACGCGAGAGGACGCCAAGCCTATTTGTCGGCCAAAGAAGATTAAAGGATGAATAATGAAATGTATTTATCGCAAGCGCGCGAGATGACAAACGGACGGACGCATGGGCGATTGTTGGACAACGTCTTTGGGATTCAAACCTAGATCCTGTTCACTGTTAGGCTTTCATTTTTTGTTTTTTTTTACGTTACATTCATGAAGCTGGCGACCCGGTGGTCCAGTGGTTAGTGCATTGACCTCACGGTTCAGAAGTACCAGGTTAAATTCCAGCTCCGGCCTCCCTGTGTGGAGTTTACATGTTCTCCCCGGGCCTGCGTGGGTTTTGTCCAGGTACTCCGGTTTCCTTCCACATTCCAAAAACATGCATGGCAGGTTAATGGAACACTCCAAATTATCCCTGGGTGTGAGTGTGAGCACGGGTGGTTGTTTGTCTCTGTGTGCCCTGCGATTGGCTGCCAACCGGTTCAGGGTGTCCCCCGCCTACTGCCCGAAGACAGCTGGGATAGGCTCCAGCACCCCCCGCGACCATTGTGTGGATAAGCGGATTGGAAAATGAATTAATGAAGCTGTTTTTAACAATTTTTTGGATTCAGTTATTTTGTGTGTGGTCGTTGACAATAATAACCTTGGCCAGGACACACACAAACAATGGAATGGTCGCCAATCAATTACATAGTACGTTGAAAAACGGGACTGGTTGCCTGTCAAAACAGGACACACAAGTGAAAGATGCATGGCCAATGGCAAGACACGCAGACAGAGAGCTGACTGGTCACATACAGTCACCCTTGACTGGTCGCCGGGATTTTGTCACCTACCACAAGGCAAAAAAAGAGCGGAGCGGCAACCGCAGGCGAGGACCACCTCTGAATGTGGAGGCACTTCACTTGTAATACTTTAATTGCTCAGGGACTCCAAAGTCTAATAAGGTTTCTAAATCGAGACGCTTTATTTGTTTTCCTGTGACTCGCTGCGAGAGCCTAAAGGAAAAAGAAAAAAAAAGGGGGTGAGAAAATGCAGCCGCTTTAATTGCACGCGTCGTCGTTAAGAGCGGCGGGTATTAAAAGTTTCTCCCTCCTCTTTTTTTTTTTCTTCATTTTTTATTATTTTCTCCAGAGCGGGATTATTATGGGGCCCTTTGCATCACGTCCGCATTCACACAGGAAGTCATTTGAGTTTAATGGAGGAAATAAAAAACAAATGTTTGACTTCATGGACTGTTTATTACTATTTTTTTTTCCGACTACTTTTCAGTGACTATTACCTCGCCGCCATCGGCCACATCAGTGCCAGAGCTTTTATATTTCGTCATTTACTTAGCCGCAGGCTTATTTGGTTCAGCTTCCTCTAAAAAAAAAAGAAATAAAATAAAAGAAAGAAAAAAGAAAAAGAAAATAAAAAGCAGCAAGATTAAATAGGAATTGTCACCGTTCAAATCGGACTTGCAACGAGGCGAATAGCGTCTCTGCTGTTGCCGTGGTGACAGAGGATTGCCTAATTAAGCGGCCAGGAACCACAAAAACCTTTTTTGTATGGGTTATTCTGGTGAATGGAACACAAAGTCCGGTCTCAAAGCAGTGCAATATTCTAGACACACGCAAACACATTTCGGGCCTGAGCAGAGGTCTGCTCTCCGCGACTCGACTGCGAGGGAAAGTTTTCCTCTCGGCGCGATCTTTCTCCTCCGTGTGAGACTTCACAGGTCCAACAACAGGTATAGTTGTCACAGTATTAGCGCAAAGGCTCGCAGGGACGACATTACACTTGTTTGTGTGTGTGTGTGAGAGAGAGAGAGAGAGAGTTAAGTGTTAATTGAGTTGCAATTGCCATTGTACGCCTCATCAGGGATACGCAAGGACCCCCGATGCCTTTCCCGTGTCAACGAGCAAGTGTACCTGTGACACCTCGAGCTGCCAGATCCTTTGCTTCCTTCTCACCGGATAATTACGCCGACACAAACTCAATTAAAAGTAAGCAGCTCACAGATAAAAGGAAAAGACTGATTAAACTGCAGATCGAAAATAGTCTCTTTTTTTGGGACGGATTTGTTGTGTGGCTTTGAATGGACCTGTGCGGGCGCTGGATTCTAATCACGTCCGTGAGCTTACCGTTTGGAAATGAGGGATTCCCAAACTGTGAGAGTAGTGAGAGTGTCATCGCGGTCTGCGAGAATCATTTCTGCAAAATTCAGTCTACGGGCCATTTCAATGTGGCACGCATGCACTACCTGGAGACAAAAGCCTGAGTGTTCTCTGATGGCACACGAGTAAACATCCATCCATCCATCCTCACAAGCGGCGCAGGACATGCTGGAGCCGATCCCAGCTGTCTTCGGACCGGAGTCGGAGGACACACTGAACCGGTTACCGGCCAATCGCAGGCCAGAGACGGGCAACCGTCCGGGGTAACACTCACACCTACGGAGAATTTTAAGTGTTCAATCAGCCTGTCAGGCGTCTTTTTTGGATTTGGGAGGAAACCGGAGTACCCGGAAAAAACCCACGCAGGAACGGGAAGAACATGCAAACTCCACACAGGAAGGCCGGAGCCGGAATCGAACCCTGCAACTCTGCACTGTGAGCCCGACGTGCTCAGCGGTCAACCACCGGGCCGCCCACTAGTAAACAAAGTCTGCCTTTTGACCGAGTTCAATCCTGTGTGTGTGTGTTTCAGTCAAAAATATGTTAACGTGATGTAAACCGCTTCTAAGGGAGACCCAACACAGGCCACAATTTATTTTTCAACAGGTCAGTTGCTTAAAAATACAGACCAGGAGGACATTCAGACAAGAAAGTTACTGGCAAGATCCCACCTTTAATTCACTCTCTGCTCACTGTGAATACCACCACCCACACACTCCTTTTATGAATATACAGCGGTACCTCTACTTACGAACGTCTCTTCATACAAAATTTTCAAGTTACGAACAACAGGAAAATTTGGCCTCCTCTTACGAAAGAAATTTCAAGATACGAAAGGTAAAAATACAGCCTGGGCTGCTACTCGCAGCTCTGAGTTTCCTGAATGCATATCATACCATGTGTCTATGCAGTCGGGCCATGAGGCGTTCCGATCGTTTTACAGAAATGCGAATCGCCCAGAAAGAGTGTTCACCAGTCGGTCGATCGCTCACGATGCTGATGTTTGCCGTAGACATTTTCGAAGGATTGTTAAAAGCCGACAAAAGCAAATGTCCTCTGATCAGAACGCCAGGCAAAAACCACTTCTGAGAGAGAACATGGACTAAAGAGGGCAAAAAAACGATGAGGACGCAGTTAAAAGTTACATTTTAATTCTTTATTCTAGTCTTTGTTTTTTACATTCTGCACAACTTTCATTTATTGCGCATTTAGGTCTGAATTTGGAACGAATTAGGGCATTTACATGGAAAACGCGTCTTCCAAAATTTTCGAGTTGAGAAATTTCTTCCTGAACCAATTAATTTCGTAAGTGGAGCTGCCACTGTACCTTAGTGTCCATCCATCCATCCATCCATCATCTACCGCTTATCCGGGGCCGGGTCGCGGGGGCAACAGCTTTAGCAGGGAAGCCCAGACTTCCCTCTCCCTAGCTACTTCTTCCAGCTCTCCCCGGGGGATCCCGAGACGTTCCCAGGCCAGCTGGGTGACATAGTCTCTCCAGCGTGTCCTGGGTCTTCCCCGGGGTCTCCTCCCGGTGGGACATGCCCGGAACACCTCACCAGGGAGGCGCTCAGGGGGGAACCGAATCAGATGCCCAAGCCACCTCATCTGGCTCCTCTCGATGTGGAGGAGAAGCGGCTCGACTCTGAGCCCCTCCCGGATGACCGAGCTTCTCACCTTATCTCTAAGGGAGAGCCCGGACACCCTGCGGAGGAAACTCATTTCGGCCGCTTGTAACCGGGATCTCGTTCTTTCGGTCACGACCCATAGCTCGTGACCATAGATGAGGGTTGGAACGTAGATCGACCGGTAAATTGTCTCCTTAGTGTCTCCATGACATCTTTACTTTTCCTCTATTTAGGCTGTTCACACAACTGAGTTGTGTCAAAACAGCGCATTTCAACCAACAATGCTCCAACCCCGAGTAAAAAAAGCTTCCGGCCGTCGCGTTTTGCGCGGGGGTGGTCCTAATGTGGTCATGTGATCAATTAACGACCGGTACATACAATCTAATCTGGCGGATGATTCCACACTTGAACGCCCCAAACTCGCTTTCATAGTTGGACAGGCTTCCTTTTATGCTCCGGCTGGTCCACTTCTAACGGGAAAAATCGGAACAAGCCAGCCAAGATCTAATAGCTTCTTCTTCCACTTCCTCATGCACACGCCTTCCTTTTTCATCTATATATTTTTTTTAAGTGTTTTATCTTTTTTCCCTCTCACCACCTCTGTCATTCTCTGTCTAAACTTGCTTCCCTTGATGAGTCCTAGCAGGGAATCACAGGCTCGGAAGAAAGGCAAGGGGCCTGACAGAGATTGATGTCTGAGCGTTCCCCCTGATTCGCTGATTAAACCCATCAATCAATATGCAGAGGAGGTGTCCAATGCAAATGGATCCAATCAGGCGGAACCCGGCGCTATTGTCTGGCGCGCGCGTGGCGAGCGCTGACGTCGAGAGGTGGAGGACGGACGGGCACCTCTGCCATCATCCCAATGGAGGACAAAACAAAAAAAAACATAAGGATGCGAGAGCCAAACCAGAAGTGCCCAATGAGCACTTGAGCGAAGACGGCCTGAAACAACGCCTTTGTGCTCGCAAATGCTCGGGAAGAAACGGCCCCATCAAACTCCAGCTGCTAATTTCACATCTGGAACAAAAAGGGACATATATCATCAGGGCAACGTTCTCCTTGCACTGTCCCCCCCATCAGCTCATTTTTTTTCCACGTCTCCATCTTCATCCAATCTTGCAGTAATGGTGCAGCAGGGACCGGGGGATGGTTCCCCCCCACCCACCCCCCCTCTGGGCCGAGGATGCTCCCTCAGGTACCCAACATGCCCCTCATTTGAATACATCCAGGGCCATTACGTTCTGCGCAATTGTCATTGACATGATATGCGCGCTGCAGGGGGAAGTGACAGCACAATTGTGGTACCGGCGGGTCACGCTGGCGACATCACTGGGAGAATCGGCCGGTCCGGTTAAGGACAGCACGGTACAGACAGGATGGGTAAATCCCAGAGGCGGGTCCCAAAATGCGCAAGTCAGAAGTTAAGTCTCGAGTCTTTTACGTTTCAAGTTTCAAGGAAATCCCAAATTACCGTGGGGTTAAATCAAACAAGTCGAGCATCAGAGCAAACTGGCGCACTTCTCGGTTTGTGTGCACTCGAAAAAAAAAAAAAAAAAAATGAACCCTACCCAACCTAACCCGAATGGATTTCTCACAGCCGAACTCCTTGAAGGAGCTTTGACTGGGGTCCAGTTGATTCGGGAAGATTATGGATGATTGCTGCCTCAGTATTGCCGGGCGATCGCTCTGGAGGCGCGCCCCTCTCGTCAAGGGAAGGCGACGCAGGGTCATTTGTTCCCATAAATGACACCTGTGTCTCTCCTTCAGCTATAGACTTATTCCTCCTCTTTCTAGTTGACGGGGGGGGGGGGGGGGCAAGGGGGAGGCGCATGTGAGGGAATGATACCGTGACACGCTCTTCCCGCCCTCAACCCCCCCCCCCTCCTCCCCCTCACCATCAAAAATGGCTGCCTGGGTGCCAAGGGGACCACAGGCTGCTCTCCCCATCTCCCATAATCACCGGGGCGATGCTCGGATGCCTCCTCCATTTGCATAATGCCATCCTGACACTTTCACTTCCGCCATCCATCACCGGCGGCGTGAGTCCCGCGGCCTGCTCCGTCGCTCCGTCTCTCCCTGATTGCGTCCTGTGTTTATCTGCCCAAGCACAAAAGATTGATTCCCTGCTGTCTCTCGGCCTTATGTTCAGCAGATAGGGATTTTCGCCGAATGATGAAGCACCCAGTCAGCTAATGATAAACAGAAAACACATATTCAAAAGGACGGTCTTCGCCCCCCCAACCCCCCCCCCCCCCCACACGTCCCCCCCCCCCCCCGACTTCCCCTCGTCCGCCGCCCGCCTTCCGCCTCCTCAATGCGGCTGCAGCGTGCCGCTCCCGCACTGCCATGTGCGGGGAAGAGAGGATGTCAGGTTAAGGAAGTGAACACACTCTGCAGGGAGTTCAATTTGAAACGCAATTGTTTTCCTGTCAGTCCTTTTACATTTTTTGCTGTTGATTTGCTCCGGGGGTAAGGGGAAACGAAGGACCGCGAGGGGAAGGGGGAGATAGCAATTAAAATAAAACTGTCGTCTTGATGGCTGCTCTTGTTCTGCCGGGCGCTTTTTTTTTTTAATATAAGAGCCGGCAGATAAAAGCATACGCGAGTGGGGCCCGGTCGCTTTTATAAGAGGACGGGATTGCTACAAGAGGGCTCGTACCATGCAGAGGCAAAGTGCGTTTAATGAAGCACCTAACAGGATGTTGCGTTTAACCTTGAAAAGGAGGCCAAACGCGTTAGCTGAGCGGTTCTCAAACCGGGGCCCGCGAGCAGTTGTTTGCAAGACATGATGTTGGATCCGTTTCCAAAGCGCATACCGACATGTTGGACCCAAACACATAAAATACCAACGACCCCTCACCATTCAAGCTGTGTGACACAACACCACAGATATCTGACATTCCTCCATAATTGATTTTTTTTAAGCACAAAAAGGTATATTGTATCAGGAATAACAATATGCTTTTCTTTCTTTGCTCGAAAATAGGCATCTTTTGATTTCCGTTGCGATTTGGAGGACCATGAAGCAGCTATGATAAATTGATGTGACAATTACGAGTCCATCCCCGGAAAAATGATGCCCCGGGCCCGGGAAAGTTTGAGAAGCCCTGCGTTGGCTCACCTGAGCAAACTGACTGTTGTGACACCACGCGGGGGGGTGGGGGGGGGGCATCTCCGCCGCCATCACGTGCCAAGCGTTTGAGCCCCGCCGCACTAAGTCTGCAAAGTTTCACTGGCGATAACAAAATACTATTAGCTGCTGTCACGTACAGGAGAAGAGAGATTATTTTATTTATTGAAATGAGATTGAAATGATAAATCTCCCCTCCCCGCGATACAAGGCTGGGACTCATAAAGCAAGCGCGGGGGGATAGGGATTAGAAAAATATTGGGAGGCGGGCGACAGAAGGAGGGAGGGGGAGAGAGAGAGTGAGAGAGAGAGAGAGAGAGAGAGAGAGAAAGGGCGGAGTAAGAGTGGGAGAAATTCATAATGCATAATAAAACAAAAGGTGTCGTGGGAAACATCACTGATATTAAAATCAGAGGCAGACAGATCTATATGAAAAATGCAGATTTGAAAATGTAAATAAGGCCGGCCCTGAGGGGGAGGGGGGCGCACGGGGGGGGGGGGTTGATTCACAGATAGCATGACAACATGAAGAGAAAGGCATTTATATGGCGCCTTTGATGTTGCGCGCATCCAAATTTATGCTGAGCTCAAACAAGACTACCGAAAGGCCGCTTGAAACGCTGCATGCTGACATGGAAGCCAACGTCTTGCAATTCCCTGTTAAGAATATCATTCCTATCGGACGTCACGGATGGTGGGTGCGCGCATGGGATTCGGGGGGGAGGGGGCATTTTAAGACACCCTAGTGCCCCAAATTTTTTTTTTTTTTTTAACTACGTCCTGCACACAACACAAAGGCATTTGCTACCCTCACTGCTTTCCTCCAGCTGTCAATCAACAAGCATGCAGACAGGCCTTTTGTAATATCTCCGCACGGGCACCCTAAAGACAACCAGAGGCCGTGTTGATGCCACAGGAATCCAATTTAGACTCAATATGTCAAAGATGAAAATGAACTAGCCTACCTGTAATTCGGGAAGCATCCAAATCAATGAAAAGCTGTGATGTGCTTGTTGGGGATTTCTGAAAATAAAGCAAGCATTTAAGGCCTGAAGAAACTATTTTTATTAAACTATGATTTTCCACATCGCCTATCCTGAACTGGTTGCAGGAGGGTGCTGGAGCCTGTCCCAGGTGACTTCCGGCGAAAGGCGGACTATACCCTGAACTGGTCGCCAGTCTATCGCAGGGTGCATATCGAGACAAACAAACATTGACAACCACTCTCACGCCGTCACTGAGTGCGAACCGGTCCCACGCGGCCCGATGCACAAGTCAGGCGAGTGCACCACTACACAATCAGCGACTATCACAGAGACCCGTTCCTCCAAATTCCATGTTAGTCAGTAAAACTGCCATCAGGGGCGAACGCTTAAAAACAATGCGGGAAAGCCAGTTCATCCAAGAACGAGCCTTGGAATTCAAATGGCTGTTTCAAATCAAAATGGCCGACTCCCTGTTCAATTTCAGGCGTGGGTTCTTGAGACTTTTTGCACGCATCCTGTTATGATGGACATGTCCACTCGACTTGCTGTCCTGTCGTTCGTTGCCGTGGATAGTGGGAGGCGATTGCCAAATAAACAAGAGAGAGAGACAGCGGTTGGACTGCAGAGATGGCTGTATTTATGGCACTCGTTCCCAATGCTCATAAAATTCAATGCAAGATACTTATTTTCGTTCTCAATTGCACGGCTACGCATACAAACTTCTGAATTTTTTGTGTCAGGCAGCCCGCAGCAAATGGCTAATGAATATTCTGTATGAAGGGCTGACTCGGAGAGTTTGATTGGTCGCATGTTAAGACCCCCTACACCACAATTCATTTGTCAGAAAAGTCATGATAAACAGCGCTTCCAACGTCTAAACCAAATGGGAACGGTGTCAGTTGTCGTGTTAATCCGCTCGCGAGTCCAACAAAACGGCGGCCACACAACACTAGGTATCAAGAAGCCGCTTCCAAATTTAGCTTCTCGACCAGAAGGCTCGTGGGAGAGCGAGAAAACTCCAGTTGGACGAGCGGAACAGTCAGGAAAGGCCTGATTAACCTTTGTAATACTTTGCTGCCATTAGGGAGCTCTCATGGAGCCATCATTATTCCCATCAATGTCCCCCCCCACTCTTTGCACTGAATAGATAAAAGCTTCACGAGGAGTTACTCCAAGTCTCAATAAGGTGACTTAATAGCTCTTTAGCCTAGCCGCGTCGCGCTCCGTGACCAAACAACGTTGAAATGTGTACTTATGCGTATACATATGCAGATGCCGCCATGTGTGCGCCGCTTATGGATATGAAGAGGGATCGTCTTTTTTGTTCAACGATTATTCTGTCATCCAGTCAAATATATACTTTTCAGCAAATGCACAAAGTGATTTTGCTGGATTTTTTTTCGGGGGGGGGGGGGGGGGGGAGACCATTTTAATGATAATTCTGTTTGATGTTGGTTAGAATTGCTCCAAATCATTGACAAAATTAAAAGGTAACGCGAAGTGCTGGAAATTAGTCGAGGCCAATGCAGAGGCTGACCCAACAGTTAACTCATCACATTACGGGGTTGCTCTCATGGGAATTTTGAGGGATTTTGAACAAAATGGACTTCACCTAGTCCAAATCTTATTTTGCAAATCCAGCAAAACAAATCTTATTGTTTTGTGTTTTTTGTTATTGTAAAGTGTCCTTGGGTGTCTTGAAAGGCGCTTATAAATAAAATCTATTATTATTATTATTATTTAAGGTCAGATTTGTACGATTTTGCTGCTTTTGATTAGCCCAAATTTGTTCTGAATGGATTCTATGCAAAAAAAAAATAATAATAATTACAGTCTAACTGCTTGAAAAAAAAAATTCATATAGCGTAGAAGATGCCCTCACAAGCGCCATTATGAGTTTGACAATTTTGTCCCAAAAAAAGGTTAAGTTAGCCAAATCTTCAAAATAAAAACATATGTAGCTGCTTGAAATTATGATAACATTTACATCAAAGTGATTCGAACCCAATGCGATGATGACACATTACAAAAGATGTTTTTTTTTCAAGAATTATCTACGATTTTGAACAGAAATTTAATCAAATGAGTCCAAACTTGTTCTTAATAGATGCTCTAAAAATACTCATCTTCTTTAGTATTTGAAATTAGAGCCTGGGATTGGCCAATGAGCCCTCCACCACTGTAAATCCGGCTTTTGGAATGTAATCTTGCGCTCCACTTTTTCCAGCCATTTTCTCGAGCCAAGAGTCCAGACTGAATGCGCTGCAGCTTCTCGACGCACGTAAAAGTACAAACAGGAAGCTCTTAAGTGATTAATAGCGAAGCACGCGCCAAGTCATGGACATCTTAGCACTTCCATGTGCGTTTCTGCTGAGGTCAGTCGTCTTGAGCCCTTGAACCCCCCCCCCCCCCCACCCCAAACCAAACCCCCTGCACCCCGCCACTACCCTCCCATCAGCCGCCACACAGCTGCTTTTACTCAGGACCCTCCAGCCTTCCATCCCGCCACTTTCTGTTCTCGTGCCAAGGCTGTAATCAAGCCTTCTGCTTGTGGTCACAATCCCCCCCCCCCCCCTCTCCCACTCCTTCCATACCACAGCCCCCCAGGTCCGAAAAGCCACCAACAGACTAAACTGTGAGAGCTTAAAGGGGCGCAAACAGAAGGCAACATGTCGGGTCGTGAGCAATGTCACAAGGACTGAATTTCTATTTATTAATTTTTTTAATATAAACTAAAATATATCAAAGATATTTGTTGGGTAACACGCTCGACCTCCAAAGATGGCAGAGAGGGACAAGTATATACTTGAGTACAAACAGTGGTCCCAGATCAAAAACACGTGCACCTCGAATTCCGTGCATAGCGTGATAGCATGATGCTATTACGGCTTTTGTTATAGAACCAGACCCACATGGAGAGGTGCCATTCAATTATATATACGGTGTCACAGAGTACAAGTTGAACACCAAACACTCGATTCTCTTGGCCTGCTGACTGGGTCCACTTTGGGAGGTTGTACCAGTTTCCTAACAGAGGCGGGATGACACCAGCAAGCAACATTGTGGTGAAAGCAATTGCCACTACCAAGGACATTTTGCATCTGCCGGATTGCTGGCACGTGCAAGGTTTCTAGCTTTGGGTGTTTTCTTGGAGTGGAAACAAAAGCCTGGAGTGGGGACCCAATGTAGTGTTGAGAGCAGTTGTCATTCCCAAGCACAAGAAGCTTAACTTAATTTTTTGGACAACACAGGTAGTATTGAAATCATGACACCCTGACCAGGGAAGCAATCTTGTGTTGAGAGCGATTGCCACTGACATGCACAATGTTTTGGGGGCACCATCTGCAAGATCGGGTGGCTCACCAGACCTGCCACTTTCCCAACTGTAGAAGTAGAATGAGGAGAGGCACGGAATAGGGAAGCAGTGTTGGGTCGAAAGTAATTGTCACTGCCAAGTACAAGTTTCTCCTCCACCGTTCCCTCTGGGGAATCTGGGTAACCAAAACCAGTAGTTTTCCCAGCTTTGGAAGTAGTATGAAGACGTAACAGAGGCCTGGACTGGGAAAGCAATATTGTGATGAAAGCAACTGTCACTACCAAGCACAGGTAAGTTTCCCCCCCCCCCCCCACTATAGCTCCATCTGGTGGCTCAAAAGTTCAGATGATTTTCCGACTTTGGAGGTAGAACTTGAGTTGTAAAACTGAAGCAAATGAGTTTTTTCAGGCACATCCATCCATCCATTTTCCGATCCCCTTTATCCTCATAAGGGTCACGGGGGGTGCTGGAGCCTATCCCAGCAGTCTTCGGGCAGTAGGCGGGGGACACAGAGACGAAGAACCATCTGCACTCATACTCTCACCTCGAGACAATTTAGAGTGTTCAATCAGCCTGCCATGCATGTTTTTGGAATGTGGGAGAAAACCGGCGTACCCGGAGAAAACCCATGCAGGCCCGGAGAGAACATGCAAACTCCACACAGGAAGGCCGGCGATGGAATGGAACCCTGCACCTGCACACTACCTCGCCTGTTGCACACCAAAGACTTTCCTGCTCATCTGCTGATGCTCCCTGACCTTGCCTATTGTGTCAATAAAAGAGGCTTTCTGCTATTTGGGTATGAAAAGTGTGTCTGAGCGTGATGCGCTCGGTCGCCAGTGGCACCTGTCAAGGCCCGGTCCGCTCGCGTGCAGGCTGGCTGTCAAGGTCACTGACAAACAATGACCAGCCTCAATGCGCTTCGAGCCGTTTCCTCTGGTGAAACGCTCCCCATGTGATGGCAGTTCGACTCCCACTCCAGAAGATTAGCAGCACGGAAATCAATGCCAAATATTTGAGAGGAAAGAAAATAAAATAACGAAAGTTGGGTCCTTACTTGGAGAAGATTTCCGGCGTCTAAATATTTGTTTGGCTTCTCAAAGCGAATTTAAATAAAATAGGTTCACTTTATTTTCTAAAGACATTTGTAAAGGAAAATCCATGGCAGGAAATCCGCCCAAATCCTTGGAAAATCCAATAATATTTGCATAGAGCTTAAAACATGCAAAGTCGCGGCGTATGAATTAAGCCGGGAAGGAAAAGCCCTGCTGGTGATGCATTAAAATGGATTGGGGAGACGGGCTCGACTGGTACAGGTAAAAGCCCCGCAGAGACGATTCATCCCGCACAAAAAAAAAGAAGAAGGCGTCAATGTCCCTTCAAGTTGTCGCCGTGCCGCCAGATAATCTGTTTGGCAACTCGGTGACCCTCCCCGCCATTCACATTCCATTCCCCCCCAACATTGTGAAGACGAGGACAAAAGAACAAGGCCGCGGATGACGCACAATGCAGGCGTACACGTAACTGCGGTCCCGCAACATCACGTCCGAGAAGAGAGGCTATGGATTTCTTTTTCTGCCTTTTGCTCATGCCAAGGCCGCTGAAGACAATGACAACAATGTGGAGCCCAACACCGGAGGAAAAAACAAGCCCAAAAACATTAAAAAAATAACCCCCCCACCAAAAAAAAAAAAAACCAAACAAACATGGAATTTATAGCACATTAAGAATTCAACAGGCAATTTATTGAAGCAATTAATGGTGTCTGAAAATAAGCCGCGTTGGTGCTGAAAGCTCTCAACGAGAATGTAGGCCACTGCTGTTGTGCGCTTTTGTTTTGTTTTCCCTCTCGCCCTTGAGGATCACACTTGCCGAGCTCGTCGCAAAGCTTCTTCGATGCAACTTTTGCCAGGCCACTCCCCCCCAGCCCCCCCCCCCCCCAGCTTTTATCTTTGGGAGCGTTGGGGAAAGTTACTTCCAAAATCGAATCAATTAAAGCAATCATAATTAAAGCCGCGAGGAGCAAAGGGCATGCCCTTATGCTCGAAAAAGTTGTCCACCTGGCTCTTGATCTGCTTTTACTCGCTTTCCCAACAAGACATTCTGAAAATTGTAAAAATGTGAGAAGAGACCCCGCCCTGATTATTTTTTTTGTTTAACAATTGGCTTCCTTGACTCACTTGACTGTATATTAGATGTTCCTCTTTTTTTTCTTTTTTTTTTTTTTTGAAGGACACGTTTGTAGAAAGCATTACGTTCACTCCCAAAACATTGTTTCGCTTGATCAATTATTTTAGCTTAGATTTGATGCATCAACTTTTTGGTCTGTCTTTTCTGAAGACAGAGTTCTCTGACAGTTCCATACAAATTAATACCCAGGTGCCCTTCAAAGAAAAAAAAACGCAGACCCTTAAGATGGTTTGTCTTAGAAACCTAAAATTTGGGAGGTAAATCCTTCATGTCCATTAAAAAAAAGAGATATAGATTTTTTAAATTTAAAAAAACAAGGAATGCGTGCGCATAAGCACTCTGGGAGTCTGCCATTTTTGTTTTGTTTTTCGTCTCATTTTGGCCATTTTTGGTCTCCTTCCAAAACAAATTTCCTCTCCAGATTTTGCCCCATTCTGACCAAATTTAGACCACCAACCAAGTCAACTCCACAACATCAGCGCTTCACCAAACATCAGTGTCATGACATTTTGCTTCGCATCTCATTAGACGGTGTGTGTGTGTACCTAATAAAACGTCTGGGAAGCATAAATATAGCATCGAATTCTTCTGCAGTTACAGACGTGTAGGTGGTTGCGCTGACACGCCCGCAGGTCGGAGGCCTCCGGGGCGTGCACGTACAGTACAGAAGGCGACCGCTGACGTCGCCATGTTTGCCTTGCATTACGCCGTTGTCACTCACGCTCACATTCCCGACATATTCCCGCGGTCAGGTGTAGACTTAAAAGCATTTTAACGCCCCCCCCCCCCCCCCTCCTGCCCCTTCGGCGATTACCACCATAACTTTGAGGAACTAAGGCAGCTATTTGTCTGCCGTCTAGTAAAAAAAATTAAAAAAATAAAACATCGTGTGGTTTTAAAAAAATGACAAAGGTCACTTCCTCATTCATCATTGAGGAATTACTAAACAGTAAATCTGCCAGGAAAATCTCGGGAAAAGACGTATCGAGTCGTGACCCGACCCGTGTGAGGGATTAGGAGGACGTTTTGACAGCAGCCGACTTCCAAAACAAACACTTCGGCCAGGAATTTCACTCAAGATGAAGAAGGAATTTATCTACGTTGGTGCCTTCAGGTGCTTCTCTGAAGCTCAACCACCAGAAGCTCCATAAGGCGGAAAACCCAAGTTCCAAATGCCCCCCAAAAATTGACAATTTGGAGTTATATTACATAATTATCGTGGGGGGGGGGGGGGGGGGGGGGGAACAACCTGAAGTTCATCTAATTCTAATTTCATTCCTGCATCGAAGGATTAATCTCATTGTTTTCTGTTTTTGTGACCCCTAAACTGCGTTAATGTATACGAAATGAAATGTACAGTGGTGATGATTTTTTGCCTGACTATTATCACTTATATAAGACTAACATCAAATTGTTCCTTTCGGCACTATTGTGGTCTCCGTTAACACTACAATTTCCCCGTCTTGCCAAACTTTGACTATTGTGTGTAAATGCTGAAAGGGGAGTTTATCGACTCTACGCCGTTGTTGTTAAGTGCATGTGCACGTATTTGTTTGCCCACGCGTGATTTCAAATCGGCTCGTGCTAAGCTTTATTTAGGTTAGCGCGCGAGCTACTACGACCGATGAGCGTGATGTTAAGGTGGTTTGTTTCGCGATGAATGAATTAACTACTGAATACAGTTGTTTACAGCTACTTGGTTTCGTGACTGTGTTGACGTTGCGGGCGTTGATGCTTTATGATCCTCTCTGTTTTAAGTATTCTGCCGCCATGTTGTGACATCTACACCACAACAAACCATATTTGGGGTGTCAAACCATCTTTGGGCTAGTCGCAGCAGCAATCATTGTACTGAGAATGTTTGACAAAACTCGAACCTAAGAATTTTGCGAATTCATGGCTGAAACGAGTAACATCGAACAAGGCTGGAGGATTAATGAACAAAAGGTGGAAGCAATAAAAATCTCGTCAAGTGGCTTTCTTCTGTTCCTAAATTCCGACAGTCTTTGTTTTATGACCTCACGTTCCTGGCGGCGATTCCGGCCATCCGCTAATGACACCTAGCGAACGTTAGTATCATATGTTAAAAGCTCAAAGAAGAAGAAAAATAATAATACACGTCCAGTTGATGCCTGTCTGACATGCTGGCGAAATAAATCCGATTTGGATTCAAGTGATCAAAGTGTAATTAATCACGTGGGGAGGCAAATGATGCTTGACGCCGCTCCAGCTGCGAGACGCCTCCGTTTGGTCCCGTGTGGTACCCGTGGTGGATGGGTGGATATATGAGGGGGGGGGGGGGGGGGGGTGTTGGTCCACCGGGGCTACATTAAGAGGCTTTGTGCCAATGTCACCTAAATTACAGTCACTTAACACAACAGATGTAGTGAATGTCGCGCTTTATGTCGAGGGAGGTGTGTGTGTGTGTGTGTGTGTGTGTGTGTGTGTGTGTGTGTGTGTGTGTGTGTGTGTGTGTGTGTGTGTGTGTGTGTGTGGTAATATCTACATGCATGGAATAAATTTCACCCCCGCGGTATCTTAACATGTTTTCTCCGTGCGTTCTCCAATTTGCATGTGTGCCACATCTTCTCCGCTAAACCACCGTGTCGCCGCCGTCACCATCTGCAAACAAGTCGCCGCTATTATTCGCTGGCCTTTTTATGGCCCCGGTGCGGCGGCCTAAAAAAATAAATAAACAAATAAAAACAAATTAAAACAAGAAAAAGGTAAATGAAGCCTATTTATTTGTGGCGCAACACTTTGAGGAGATTTTCTCCGCTTTAGGGACTCTGTGGTAGTGATACGCCAAGGCAAGCTTAGTTGGGAAGATTATATATATATTTTTTTTATGACGGCATTGAAATGAGGGGTGGTGGGTGGGACCAGGCCATTGTGGAATAGAGCATCCAGTCTTTTTGCAGGTAGGGATACAAAAATGACATTCATCAAGTTTATCAACAGGAAGATTTAATCCGTCGAGCTCTCCCATTTCCCGTCTCCCACCCGGAGTCATTCAGTACTACGAAAAAAAAAAAGTCTTCATGTTATAATGTTACAAGAATGGAGTTTCGGGACTATGACAAAAAAAAGGGTTTTGAAATTACAGCGCTGTTTTTATCAATGTATGTTCAAATGAAAAAATCCAAATGTAATGAAATAACATGTTTTTGTAGATGGGCAATTTAGTAAACCAGTGGAAGAAAAAAAACATGTAACTAGAAGAGAATAGAATGGGGATTAAAGTTAGGAGTAATGAAATGAGAAAAAAATGGAATATTAAGAGCACTAAAGTGAACATTTAAGGATAAGCAGGGCATTTTATAGAAAATAATAAATGTTACAAGTCTGGAATTTACAAGTAAAGTTTGCAAAATTTCTTGGATGTTTGCAACCGTTTTCTCTTCTTTGTGCTCGTATTTCTTTCATCTGACTATTCTCTATTTGAAGAATCGTACGACAATATAAATGCAATCTGAGAGAAACAACTTTTTTTTCTTTCATGACAATTCTCAGATTTCTTTGACATTCTTCTTTTCTATGAAGACAACATTAGAAACGTACTAGGTTACAGACGCAGCACTGTGTAATCCGTTACAAATAGTCTGAAGTTTGCAAACTTGCCAACTTATCCCAGTGACTCTTTCTTTACTTTCTACGACTTCGTTGGCAAGATAAAATAAATAAATAAATAAAATGATGTCACCATTGAGACGAGGGGGAAGTCGACCGGGCCATTGTGGAACAGCGCATCTTCCTTTTTTGCAGGTACGGATCAAAAAAAAAAAAAAAAAAAATGACATTCATCAATTCCGTCAATAGCAAGGCTTAAGCCAAGCAGCTCTGCCGTATTCCCGCCTCCCCCGTAAGTCTTTGAATGCTCGAGTTATTCCCGCATAGGCGCCGCAGAATGCGTCTCATTATGCCTCCTTTGCTGTGCATTTTGTTAAACCAACAGTGCTTGTGCCGTCGCTCTGGAAACAATCCCCCAAACATCCAGGAAGGATCTCATCTCCCGCCGCCGCATAAATACTCAAAGAGATGACACCCTTCAACAGTCTGTAATTGTACTTTACCGGGGAGGAGGAAGAAAGTGCGGGGCCAAATCATAAGCCATTATGCTCCGGGACGGCGTGGCGGGCGGAGCGGTGCATCCGCATAAAGCACCGGCGACAACCTCCAGCAAATTACCCGGCAGGCCCCGCAAGGAGGGGGAAATATCACTAATTGCCCTCCATTCTGTCAGGTCAATTGACTCTAATTGGAAAAATAATAAAAAGCACACTACCCCAGGAGCTGCGAGCGAGGCAACCGGCAGGGTCTCTTTTTTTTGGAAGGGGGGGTGGGGGGGGGTGAAGTGGAAGAAAAGGAGGAGGATGAGAAAAGAGGAAGAGGAGGGGGTGCGCATATTCCTCTCCCTCGTTCCCAAACAATTACGGCACCCTCGCCGTAATTACAGGAAAAGAGGGCACGGGTTACATGGCAGGTGAAGCTAATAAAAAGAGATGTGATGAGGCATTTACACGCATAATATGCCTCTTCCTGGTAGTCCTTTCAAGCGGCGTATCGGTGGGTACGCGTGATGCGCGGCGGTCACAGAGTATAGGGACAGCTCGGCGGGAAAGGGCCTGGACACGGGGTTTTCTTATTCCCGGCGCTTTGTGTGCATGCGCGACACATTACGGACGCGTTGTGTTGACATGAGAAGTCGCGTTTGATTTTGTAATGTCAACAAGTACATAAAAAGAATCCAAATGACAAGCTGCACATTGAATGGACTTCAATACCCTGGAGGCAGTAAACTTTCAGATTCCAGGTGACCAAGATAAAAGGTCCACGGCAATCTATAAATGCATAAAAGAAATATAGTCGGGGCAACCTTCTCCTGCTTTCAAACCTCTGAATGGAAAATGGCTCTTAAATGAACAGCCTGGCGCGAATACGCCGTCACTTTTGACTGCCATTGGCGTAATATGCACACTAGATGGCGCTCTTATCAGAAACAGTTGGAAGTGGCGACAAATCCGCTGAAGAAGAAGCAAAGAGAATTTCCCTCACTTCCCCCGAACGCGAGCACCTCTGCCTCCGTTTGGGCCGGGGAAAACAACCGAATAATAAGGATGACAGCAATAGTGATAATAGGGCTACAATAGTGTCTTTCCCAAACGTTCTAAGATGTGCACCCAGTTATGATGCCCATCAATCCCGGCAATCACCCGGCAAAAAAATTTGGGCCATAGAGCAATGGGCCATCTACTTCCATCACCACCCACACTCATGCGTGTGGCATTTTTGGGCACCCTGAGCCGAACTGCCGATGGGTTAAAAGCAGCCAAAATATTGCAGATGTGCATATATGTCATAACAATACAGATGATTCTCTAGGGGTGGCTCTTGTCTGGACTCTTGATACTTTTGAGGAGATCAGCACTCGTATTAGATGTCATTAGATAGCTGCAGGTGTGCCTAAGGTTTGGTTATTCTCCGGTCTTCCCGGAACGCCGCTGACAAATTGGGGCGGCGTGTAAAAGCTTCCAGATGACAAAGACATCCTCCTGGGAGAACCGCGTCCCTCCCTCCCGCGCAACCTGCCCGCCCGTCGGCGACATCTTGCTCGGAGTAGCAAATTCGGGGATTATACGGGGGAACGTGGCGAGAGCGTCACGATATCAACCATCTGATGAAAGGCCGCGTCGTTAGTGACCGCCTTTGATGGGTTTTGAAATGGAAATAGTGGCAAGAAGGGGGAAAGGAGTTTGAACATGGAGGAGAGAACCGTGGGGGTGGCGGCGGCGGCGGCGGGGACGCCGCCTCCCTCTGGGGAGATTAACGCCACACGAGTCAGGCGTGTCAAGTGGGGGGTGTGCGTTAGAAAAAGAAAAAACAGGTATGGAAAAAAAAAAGAAGAAATGCGGGGAAAAGACAAAGAAAGGCCTTTCTCCTCCTTCTCTTTCCTTCAACTCCCAATGTCTCAGATCATCATCGCCGCCCTTATTCTGTCAGCCGCCCGCTTGATGCTGGCTGTCAGAGGTGCGCATCTCCTCCTCGCCTTGTTTTCTTGCCTCTTCCTTCCTCTGCATATGCACAAGTAGGCATGATGGCGGCGCGAGGTGGTGGGGGGCCACCGGAGTTGTGCGCTGATCCCGACACACCTTTTGAGGAGGGGGGTGGGGGCGGGGGATCAGGAAGCAAAAGCTGAGAGGAGAGGAGCTCAGGGGAAAAGTCAGCTTCATGTGGGAGAAAGAGTGTGATGGAGGCGCTCGGGTGGACATGACACATGCTCGTGATACACTCGACGCTTTCATACAACTCAAGTAAGACGCCGGATCACACCGCTTGTCTTGTTCGACCTGACAGTTGCTTGTTTCGTACTAACGGTTGGCAACTGATGTGAATCCATCCGTCGACCCACCTTCAGCAGCGCTCTTTCTCATTAGGGTGGGAGACGATCTGGAGTACAGCGGTAAATCTAATTACGAACGACCCTTCATACGAAATTTTCAAGTTACAAAATGCCTCAACAGGAAAACATTGCCTCTTGTTACCAAAGAAATTTCAAGATACGAAAGGTAAAAATGCAGTATGGGCTGCTACTCGTAGCTCCGAGGTTCCTGAACGCAACATACTTCTAGCTGCTCTGCCATTGGCTATTACCTAATCCGGCAATCGCTCACTACGCTGATGTTTGCCTCAGACATTTTCGAAGGATTGTTAAAAGCAGACAAAAGCAAACCTCCATGGATCAGTTCTTCACAAAACACCAGGCAAAAAACACTCCTGAGAGAGAACATGAACTAGAGGGCAAAAAAACAATGAGGACGCAGTAAAAAGTTAAATGACCATCATTTTTATCCTTCACTCTATTCTTTGTTGGCACAACTCTCATTTATTGTACAATAATCTAATTGTAACATATGTTTGTTACATATTTGGATGCATTTTTATGCTTTAGAAAACATTTATGTCTGAATTTTGGGGGGGGGGGGGGGTTTGGAACGGATTAGCGCATTTACATGGAAAGCGCGTCTCTACTTCCACAATTTTCTAGTTAAGAAATTTCTTCCAGAACCAATTAATTTCGTAAGTAGAGGTGCCACTGTATATCCCTGATGACTGGTTTCCAGTTTCAAGGTATACCGCAGTTTTAAAAAATGCAAGTGTTCAAAATCGGGAAACCTTTATATGAACCCTCCCCGTCCCTTATTAGTACGAGCAGTCAAGTGACCCGGATGACGTTACCCCTCATTTACAAAGTTAGCCCTTTCTGGAATGTTTTCCGGAACCGCAGCTTAATAGAGGACGGATACGCAAAACATGCTGACAAAGCATGTCTGTTATTGGAGGCATATGAGAAGACCACCCATCAATCACTCTTAGACAAATTCAAGTTAGGCTCAGTATCTTAGCACAATGCTGTTTGGAAATGCACGTTTGCAAGCCGCAACGAGACTCGGCGTGTGTACAATTGGTGAAATGACTACTATAGCCTCGCTACCGGGGCAGCTAACTTGCTAGCTGGCTAACAGCTAGCAAGTTGGTTTTTTGCCCCACTCTCTTTTTCCATCTAAGAATATCAGGAGGACATCTGCTGTCAGGCTTCCAGTTTTGTCTATTCCGTTCCATCCGAGCCAGAATATTTCAAGAGACTGAATAAAACACAAACATTCAAGGAATTGGGTGTATACATTCGTCTGGTTTTGGCGTGAATTACACTTAAAAAAGAAACCTCTCTCTCAGTGAGGTTTTATTTTGCGGTTAAATCAAGTTTTTGATCGATCGGCTTCAGTACGCAACAATTCAAGTTTGATTCAACGTCACCGTCATGAGATATTTCAAGCTCGGCGTGCGGTGGTCACGTGGCGTGTCACCTTCCTTCTGACATGTTTTTCCTGCAACACTTGAAGGCATCGCGGGCCGTTGCATCACTTGGAAAGGCGATGAAAAAGAATGGCTAAATAACGGCCCAGCAGGCGACCGCTCGCAGAGATGATACAACCTCGTAACACACAAACTAATGGCCAGCTGTCTTATAATGAGGGCTGCTCGTTACTATACACCCCCCCACCCACCACCAGCCGCCCCTAACCGCTTTCGTCCCATTGCCATCATCGGCGCGGGACATCACAAAGGGACGTGTGGGGGGGGCGGGGTGGCATCGGGATATTTCTCGCCCCGAACCCTCTCGGTTAACGAAGCGAGAGCCGCCTAATTAGAGCTCAAAAATTCATGAGGGTCCTCATTAATATTGAATATCTGTTGTGGGCTGCAACTTCAAAATAAGCCCAGGCGTATGCAGATGGGAAAGGTGCGAAGGGAGAGACGCAAGGTGCGCCGAGATAAAGGTGGCGGCAAGGTGGGAGAAAAGGGCGTCGGGGGTGGCGGAGGTAGGCAGTGGGGGGGGCGTAAAAAAGGAAGGCGAGGGACGGCGAGGGTTGAGGGGGACGAGATGAGAGGGAGCCAGGGGACCCTAGAGAGCTGTACCTGGAGAAGAGTTGTAATGTTGGAGGACTCTCCGGGGAGAATATGCAAGGTCTTTAATGAGGAGGGTGGAGCACGGCGGCGAGAATAACAGCAAAAAAATAAATAAAAAAAAGGAAAGAAAGAAAAAAGGAAAAAACATTGTGCTCTTAATCCCTCGCTGAGGGGGGAAGAGAAGCTTTCAAGCAGGTACGCCGAGGTATCACTTTTCAAGTCTCCTTCTGCTCCACATAAAAAGATCCACCAACAAGCAGCGTTTGCCTTTGAGATCATTCCGTGTACTCTGCGTCGGATTTAGCGGCGAGGGGGAGGACGGCTGCTCTACATTAACTATATGGCAACCCCTCATTTGCCTCGCACTTTTCTTAAGTCACTTAAGTTTTTCGGGTGTTTTTCTTTTTGGATCACTGCCTCTCGCTTAGGTCGGGAATTAGGAGGGCCTCCGAGTAAAATATGAACGCTTTTTTTTTCTCTCCGTCGGCCATGCTTCGCCGAGACACTGTGTTAAAAACTCCCATTTGTCACCCATTAGCATTGCCCATCTGTCGAGTACAAGTGGTTCCAATTTAGCGGCAATCACAGAAAATCTCGGGGACAAGTCGGTCTTCGAAATGGCCAAAAAGAACCGAAAACGGCCTCGTGTCTTTTTGTGAAGGCTTCTTCAGACCTTGTTTGTTGAGCTACTCGTGATACGCATGCCCGCCAAATATGTTTTCAAAGTGAAATTCGCTTCTCACCTCAAATGAAATTCAACTTCTCAAGCGCACATGCATTCTTAAAAACTGAAATTTGGACTGCACACCTTTCCATCACCTGGTTCAAATCGTGTAGCAATTGGACAAAACCGCTCCTGACAAGTCTGTCTTGAGAGGACGCTTGGAAACGGCCCAAATTGAGACTAAATTGGAAACGCAGACTGGAGCTGTGTCGAAATTTGTAGGCCAGGGTGACCTGAAGGCTACTCGTGTAGCCTCCGACGACCGCCTAAACTGTGGCGACTTTGGACAGGCCTGCATTTCAAAGTAAACTCCGCCCAGTCCGAATGCGGGGTGCGCCCGGGTACCTCCATGTTTTAATGGTAGAAGAAAAGCGGAGTAGAGCGGGGCAATGTCAGCTCCAAAAGTGGGCTCTGAAGCATCCTTTGCCCAGGGATGTTGCCCCGTCTCCATGGAAACGAAGGCCAGATTTGGAGAATGGATAATAATTTGGGTGGCCGAAGTTGCGACATGTTGCCGAGAAAGTCGGCCTTTGGAGGACACGCCCCTTACGAATTTCGACACAGCTTGTATTTCTTTTGCGAAGCTGCTGCTGTGAGGGCTGAATTTTTGTCACTTACCTTATTGGAGTTTTATGTTTTAATGAGGAAGGCAAAGACAATTCGGTGCCATATTTTGAAACAAGCGTGCAACATGACGGCAATATTTGGTGAAAAACGGGGAATCTTTCAATCATCCTAATATAAAAAAAGCCAAGTCGCACTCAAACATTTTTCCAGCCAGACTTCGTTTACCACGTTTTTGATGTTAAAAATTGTACCAAAATCCTGTGAGTGCACAACATGTGTGTGTTGTGCTTACCTGACTGGAACGGGAGTGTCCCTTTAAGATGTCCCCTCCCGGGCATCTACCCTACAGAATAAACAGATGGGCACTAGATGGGTCCCAAGTGGGCCTCATCGGACCCATGCGGGACCCGCCCCTCCCCTCCCACCCCCGCGCTGCACGCGTGTCTGGAGACGGTAAACAAACAAGAGGCCCGAGCGCAGGTCGCCGGCACTAGTGGGACGCCAACGTTTTTGCTTTTTTTTTTTTCCCCCCCCTTCTATTGTGCCACACATAGGATGTTATATAAATAATAATGTCAACATCCCGTTTGTCCATTCGCACACAAAACAGACCTTGAAGGGCGTCCAAGCCGTCCACGTGGTGGAAACTTGGGAGGCCATTTCCCGGGGTGGTCTTGCGGACAAGAGGGGTGACAACAGGGAGTCTCAGATCCGATGCCGCTTGTGATGACCTGCAAGACATCAGATGTTTTGAGAACCCGTGACGCACCCGCAACAAACCCCCTTTCATCCCCCTCTTCTTCTTCTTCTCCTTGCATCCATTTGTGTTTGTGCGGTCAAATTTAATCAAGATGGCATCTGTTGGTGTTTAACGTGAGTAATTGTCCTGTACAGTGGCTGCGTGTGTAAGCGTGTACATGAGTGCGCGCGGGTGTGTGTATATGCATGTGTGTGTGTGTGTGTGTGTGAGTGAGAGGGGAGTGTCTTCTGGCTAATTCTTGCATTTGCCATTCGCTGCATAATTTTGCACCATATGTTGTCGTCGTCCAAAAGGAAAAAAAAATGGTCTTCCTTTTTTGTGGTCTTTTAATTTGAAGCACAACACTTCATTGATTAAAAAAAAAAAACTGGAACTTTTCTTCTCATAAATTGAATGGCCAGAGTTTGACGTTGTGCGTCCACGTGTGTGTTGGGCCACATAACAATGACACGCTAGCAAGGTGGAAATGAATTTCCACCTTGACGACAAATCGAGATTTGATCTAATCCCGCCGTGCATCTTCCCCGCACTGTGTGAAGACATGCAGCCTACATGTGAGTGTGTGTGGTCAAATAGCCTTTGTGTAAGCGTGACAGCAGAGACGGCATGCGAGTGTGTGTGTGTGTGTGTGTGTGTGTGCGTGCGTGCGTGAGGCCATTGTGTACTTGAAAGGGATTCTCTTGAGGGTTTTAATTACGCTACTGCTTAACTTGGCAGCAGAGTAAGAGAGCAAAGACGAGCGCGTCATTTGGGCTGAAGCCTCAATAAATCTTCGCCGGGCTCGGCGAAGACGCGCCCGGCGACCTGCCAAAGACCGGCACGGACCTCCCACAGGGAGACTTGGGTCAGCTCTCAAAGCAGGCAGGCACCTGGACCTCCCCGGACGCACTCCGAGATGCTCACTTTGCAGCCGCGTTGAAAACATGACAGGCACATGTCAGCGTGATGTGCGTACGCGCGGCCGTGTGTGTGTGTGTGTGTGTATGTTTCATATTTGTGTGTTTGAATGGATCAATCTTGTGATGATCTAAGTGTAATGGTCAGACAGATCGTGATATTGTGCGTGTGCGACTGTCGAAACATGTTCAAGATCACGTGTGTAGATTGACAGATGTTGATTTCGTGTGTCGCTCGAGATATACTGCTTCTTCTTATTTGTGCGCGCACACTTTTTTGGCCTCGCAGCCCTCGACTGGAACATCAAAGTGAGAAATTGTGTCGCTCGGCGGCGGCAAGGTTGCGAAAGTCAAGATAGATGCGTGCCCCCCGGACCCCGAGCGCCGCACATCAAAAGTGGCAGTCCTGCTAATACGATCACAGTGGGAGTTCACAATGCCAGCTAACCGGCTCTTTAAAGAGGGGGTGGGGGTTGCGGGGGGGGGGTACGGGCGGTATGGGGTTCTTATCCGCCATCGCCTGGAAGCGGCGCGCAGGCTCGGTGGAGGCACGCATCGATAAACTCATAAACAAACGGTAATTACCAGGCCATTAGAGTCACAAGCTCACAAACACGCGGCCTCGTAATCCCGCGCGCTGGAGGGACGGCGGCGGCTCGTCGTTTTCCACGCCATCCGCCGCGCTACAACACCCCAGCCAAGCACTTAATGATTTGTGACTAAGGGTGGGGATGCGGGGGGGGGGGGGGGGGGGGTAGTAAACAAAGCATTTTGTCATAAGGAGCTTACGTCCTCGATGGAGACGCCAACAAGCGGCCCTTGTTTGAATTTTGCTTCATTTACAGGGAGGATGGAGGCGGGGTGGTCGGGGTCTAAGTTGAGGTTTCATTTGAGGTGGATAAACAACAATTCCTCTCCTGGGACTCATCGGCGGCATTAATCGCTTCGCTGCAAATCACGCGCACTAACTTTCAACATCACGCCGCGCTTCTCGTTCTTCTCTTTGTCCTCACCAGTCAACCCGAGGCGGCGGACTGACTAGTCGACTGGACTAGTCTTTTTCGAGCTCGACTGGTGGCCAATCCCGTGCTTTGAAGAGGAGGCAGACCCGCTTGCCGACTGAAATGAATCCATCACCTTAATTGACTGAAAACACTCTTCTATTTCTGTCTGCGATGCTTTGGGAAGTGAAAACCGCCTGGCTCAAAGCAGGATTCTGAACGGTTTCTCAGACAGCAAACACACAGGAGTGGTTGAGAGGATGATTCGGTTTTCGATGATTATGTTCAGCAATATTTTGTACCGTTGCATCCAAAGCACTTCAACGGACAAGGCACACTGGGTTTTCACGACACGAGCTTTTGACAACAACTCAAGGTAACAACGCTCTCGGTCTTGGTACAGACACATCCTGTCCAAGTACAGCACCTTCAAAATAAAAGCAACCCGAATAATCACAGTTTTGACCGCACTTTCTCGGCGTCTTATTTAACAGTCACACTCAATGCCAAATATATTTTGAGTCGCACTTTTTAATTATTCTGCGATTTATTTTGAATCATTAGACATGACTGAAGAAAAATTTGGAGTCCCCGATGTTGTTCATGCTAAAAGCTGCTTCTCGCACAACCCATCCGACTGACCAACAAACTGTTGACTCCAAATAATTTTGTGCCTGTCGCTATATTATATTTTAGGCAGAATTCCCAAGCTGGAATGACAACTCGAACACCCAGCAGGATGCAAGCGGGGGGTGTGGGGGTATCCCGCACTTCATTCATTATACACAGCCCAGAGCTCTGCTACGTGTCGCGCAACCATCCCTTGCGCCTTTTTTTGAACGCGGCTTTCCTCTGACATTTTGGACATTAATATTGCAGGGAATCCATAAATCCCGAACTACATATGCCTTCAAAAGGGACTGGTCAGGTCCTCTAACCTGTGTGTGTGTGTGTGTGTGTGTGTGTGTGTGTGTGTGTGTGTGTGTGTGTGTGTGTGTGTGTGTGTGTGTGTGTGTGTGTGTGTGTGTGTGTGTATGTGGTCGCTCACCTTCAGTGAAAGATGCCTGAAGCTCGTCTCTATGGTGACATTTCAAACCAAGCACCCCATTGGTTAATTCTGCAGGCACACAAAAAAAGAAAATGTAATAAAATGTTATTTGACTGGAACAACATATCAGCGCATAACACACACACACTCACACAGACACACACACAAAATGCAAATAAACGTCTCTGTTTTGACAAAATGTGCCGATTGTGCACTTTGTGACAGCGGCGCTTTGGTGGTTCTATTCTGGTGTTCTTCAAAGGACGGGTGCATTAAAAATGTATTGTTGTTGATTTAAAAAAAAAAAGTGCTAAATGTATTCGTTTAAAAAATAAAAAATAAAAAAATTACTCCAGCTGCCTTTGATCTGTACTGGGAGTCTCATGGAGCAAACAAATATGTCACGTTGGTTTACATGTTTAGCTTAGCCAGGAGATTTTTTTGTTTGTTTGTTTTTAAATCAACAATGTCCTTGGGGGGGGGGGGGGGGGGGGTCTTGATATTTTCTTTCCATTTTCAGTTTTATTTTTTTTCACGTGCTGTTCCATGACGCTTAAAGTATGTTTTTACATTTGCAACTATTTCGGCATCCCGTAATATGACCATTGTCTCTTATATCGTGTTACCACAGGGTATTGTGGTTCGACCACCTAACTGGGGCATTTTAAATCTTCCTGACAAATATTTCGGACATATTGTATGAACACTCCCGTGTCAGTACAAGTATTCTTTCATATAACCAATGCGTAGTCAAAATAACTTTGTTGTCATTTGATGGCTACTCTCAAGCTGCTTGCCATTCACCCGACAAGTCGTTTCGATGCCACGTTCCAATAAAGATGGCCGGAAGATGACATCAGGCATTCAAGCAGCGCGAGTTTCATCTGATTAATGTTAAAGGGCTCCACGCACTCTGGAGGATTTGCATAGTGGGCCCTGTTTTCATCTCCAAAGTTGCACCTTGCGGCTTCTGTCAAGCAGAGAATAGCCGGCGCCAAGGTGTTGCCGCCGCGTCTCATTTTCCTGCCGCTGGCAGACAGATGTTGGCATTTGAGGCGCAACCCTTAAGGGACCCGCCGGAACCTTCTCCGGGTCCAATAGCCCGGCAAATTATATTGACAAACATGCATGAGATTCAGGCAACCTTTTCAGACCGCGCAAACTTTTCAGTGCATTGGACAGGACATAAATATGCTCCATTTTTTGTTGGTTTTAATAGCTCACCCTGCATTGGTTTTTTCTTTTGAGTTAAAGTCGTTTAAAAAAAAAAAAAAAAAAAAAAAAGAATTCACTTTGAAAAAAGATCACGTTTCAGATTTCAGGAGATCCACTCATTGCCTGTGACGGAACATCGGTCAGGCCTTCCGTATTAGTCGCTGCTCCCACAGAGCACGCAGAATATTTGACTTTGAGTATTGTTGTATGCTTTGCTACTCCATGAGTTAAAGTAGAGAGTAATTACCAGAGCATTTAAGCTCATTTCTGTACGCCTGTGTGACATTTCGCATTGTGTGTCTGTATTTTTGCTGGATGAAATAATATGCGTTAGTTGAACATTTTGCTGTTTCAACAAACTATGCTTGATATTTGTTTTCAATCGACTGAAGCAAGCACACTAAGCATCTAATTTGGAGAACTGTGTGAGCAAGAGGCATTCAGGAATCCTTTAAGAATTGTGCAACACTTTTACGCCTGCGGCAAACAGCATGCTGTATCCAATGGCGTGAGTGACCTCGCAGTTTAGAACGTACTATATCGAGCCTTCGTACAGTAAATCGGACTTACGTCTGTTGTCTGACCTGTTCACAAACTGAAATAAACTGCACGAGTTATTTTGTCTTCCAAGATTCATTTCAGCAAATCTCTGTAATAGAAGGAGTATTTTCCCCCACAACAGCGGTGTCGCATTTCATCGTCCCAAGTGAGGAGGGTTGAGTCTAATCTGTGGATAAGTGTGCTGGTGCGCCTCGTATCGCCCTCTCCTCCCTCCTCTGTGCACCCCCACTGATGCCTCCCTGGGGGATGTCCTGGCTTGGCCGTCAGCTCAGGATTAATTAGAAGAGCTGGTTTTCCCCGCGGACACATTAGAGAGCTCAGTGGCGGTCAAACGGCAGCTGCATTAGCCACGCGGGCTAATACGCTCAACTATCAGCAGGTAATTAATAGCCTCCTCGCCGCTCCTTACGTAATGACTCCGAGCGGAGACGGCGCGCTCCCGCGAGTTTTAGCCGATTGCAAAGTTACGATCGAGCTGAATAATCTTCTGGTTTGACGGACAGCGGAATCACAAGCTTGCATAGAAGAGACTAAAGCACGAGAAAATGCAAAAATACATACTACTTGTGACAACTGTTTGCAATACACAGAAAGCATCGCGATGTTAAAATTGGCATCTCGCGATCACGGCGTGCATGATGTCACTCGGGTTGGCTGCGGCGGATGAAGGTTGAATGCAAACCAATCGCAGTTTCCTGACAGACGTTCGATTGTCTCTCGATGAGTCGCACTCATTCAGAAGGAAACCTCCTGATCAATTTCAGGGCATGTGTCCATGAAATATTTTCGTGTCACCTGTTATGACAGATATGTTCATCTAAATTCTAATTGACCTGTAAATCAGGTCCAACCTGGAACTTGGACTTCTTTTAAGGTCTGCGGATCCAACCGTCATTGCGCAACTCCCAGGATTGGCGCGCACGCAAGCCCCACACCACACGGGGACAAAGTGGGTAAAACATGGAGAGGCCGTCACATCACAGCCCCACATAGCGCTCTAACACCTCTGCTTTCATCACGCTGTCATTTTGAATTACGGACGGCGGCAAACTGGCAAGGATGAGCGACACGCTCGCAGCCTGGCAAGCTTTCGGCTGCGGGCCTGCCAGAGCGAAAGTGTCTGGCCAAGGGGGCTGCGCAAACACTCAATAAACGAAGAGCTGGACTGAGAGGGGGTGTGGGGGATCCCCAAGCCTCATGTTGGCTGGGAAAACAATGGCCGTGAAACCACAGGTGTCAAACTGGAGGGCCGTAGGCCAGACGCGAGACACAAAAGTCAAGATGGTGCGCTTGCTCGCTTGCACACATGTACACGCCAAAATAACAGCAATGCATATGTTACGAAAAACTGAGAGGGTCAGTCAGAGACCAATGATATATTTTTGCACAGGTCTGCTCTAAATGATCACACAGGCAAACAATAGAAAGGATCATGGGAGGGATGCAGTTGGGGAAAAAAAAATCGCAGGGAATGAGATTGGCCACCATTTGCATTTCTGCATGCGAGCGAAAGCATTTGAGCCAGAAATAGTTGGCACAAAACAGCCCAGGCAGCGGCCTCGGAGAGCTTAGAGACAGGGGGGGGGGGGACATGACAATAGAGGAGGATTAGTTCAATAAAAGAAAAGGTTGCGTGGAAACAAGAGGGGAAGGACGGCGGTACAGTCGGGGGCGGGCGGCGGCCAAGGGGCCTTGCGGGACACGACTCTGGGACAGACTTCAAGCAGCCAGCATGGATCACAGCCATGATTCACTTTGTTGCCTGAGATGTCACTGACTCATTTATGGACTGGCATGGCAGCTCAATCGCTCTCGGTTTTTCCCCTACGCGCAGCCATTTGTCCGATCAAGAGGTGCAAGAGGGACCACCCGGATGCAAATACTTGTCTGAGTGCAGCAGGCTGATGCTGTTCCACTTCACGACTGTAGGAGGCATACAAGCACATTACAGTGCCTTGACTCTACACGTTTATTCCGATCTACAGCAAAAATTAAACCACTGTTGGATTGAAAATGTCTAGTAACAGCTCATCTGCATTTTTTTTCTTCCGAGTACATTGCTATAAACGTAACACTACAAAGTCGTATGGAAGCATGCCAAACTTTATATCAAACTGAACGAGGTTAGCGAGTTATCACTCAATTAGGCATAAACTTGATCAGATTAGATGAGATTTGCTGCCTTTTATCAGCCAAACAAATGAGGCCAACGAAGGAAAGTTGAAGCGCTCGTATCTGGAGGCTAATTGGATAATTGGCAAACGGAAATAAACAAGTAAAAGGGCAGCTCGGGTGAACGGCATCCACCGGGAAAATAATGACTTCAGTGTGTCCCTTTTGATATTCCTTGACAGCCTGAAGCTGGTCACCTCGAAAACAAATTAACAACAAAAAGTGAGCATGCTCACAGTGCGCAAATATTCTTCGCCAAGACCTCTGACCATTCATATCATTTTCTCAGACGGTGTTCCCCCACCAAATCATACGTGTCCCTCAGCCTCCCGCACAATGTGAGGCCTTTCATCTTGGAATTGCTGTCTGATTCCATAGAAGTGGACTTGGGTGGCTGCAAAAGTAGAGTGAAGTCCTGCAGGGACAGACAACGGTTGGTGAGCACGGTCAAGTTTTGACTCGAAACAACTGGAAACATCCCGACGCCACTTAATTGTTAGTCTGAAGGTTACCTCCCCCCACACGCACCCCCATCCACCATCCCCAGCAGTGTTCTCCCAATCCCGTCTAATACCTCCACCGATTACCTCTTGTCCTCTCACCGTCTTTCACTCCTTTGTGCCAAACAATGAGTGTAATTCTTCAAGGAAACATGCAATGCCGAGGGTGAAAGGAGCGAGGAGATGGGAGGCAGGGGCGTATGGTAGCCATTATCTTGTTTATTAAAACCTCTGTGCTCGTTGCCGCCTCCACTCCATGCAGCCGACTGCACATATTTCCAAAGTCTGGGCACATGTGCCTCTGCTGCTGCTGCTGTTGGAGGGGTCACCCAAGCTGAAGGCGGGGCGGTGGGTGGGGGGGGCGGGGGGGGGGGGGTCATGTCAAACGCAACTCTCAGAAGGCGACGCACATACTAAAAACAAAGTTGAACCTGCAGTTGTAAATACTTGTTTACACTACTTTATACCTCAAGTCATATATTCTTCATAATCTGAAAAACAACTGTAATATTGTTAATGCATACATTTTGTGTCGTGTTTCACAGGGTTCAATTTTGAGGCCCCTGCTGTTTTGAAATCAATGAATCATCTTTTTTTTTAATCATGATGTCAATATCAATCAAAATAATGGTTTTTTTAAAAATTATTTTCATGTAATCGACCAGCCCCAATTAGCTACACCATGTGTCAAACTCAAGGCCCCGGGGCCAGATCCGGCCCGCCAGATCATTTTCTGTGGCCCGTGAAAGCAAATCATGTGTGAACTTACTCAAATCTGTACCGAAATGTGAAATTATCATGTGTAAGAAATAACGTTGAGATTTCACAATAATTTTGTTTCCCAGTTTACACTCGAACAATAATTGAACAATTATAATTGATTTGACAGATTTCAAACATAGGAATTTCACTGTATAACGGGAAGACGAAACTCCAAATTGGCCCGCGACGAAAATGAGTTTGACCACCTTGATCTACACTATCTGTGTACAATGTCGCTAGACATCAACTCATCAGTCACGTTTTCCTAGAATTACTGGGCATGATTGTGTTAGCTTTATTTGAGGTATGCGTGGTCTTCGTGTGCCTGACCTGTGTTTGGATGTCTCATATCCGCTGTTCGCGCTTGACACACATGGATCCATAAATAACAGTACAACAGGTTCAAATCTATTTGAAACGGAGGTCAAACCCAACGGGACACTTATGCTCAAGTGTCTTGGCTTTCTTATGCCGCGCAGATTTGCAGGAGGCGGCTCCTCGTGACTTGATTTATTTAAGAGGGGAATCCATATGTTGTCCAAATGTTCGCCCGCATAATGACTAGCACCCCTCACGCCGGCTGTGGTCTGGGCTTTATCTCCTTCCCATACAGTCGACGCTAAACAGTATAGCGTGACCATGTGCGACCCGGACGCTACTGGATGACGTTCGCTGTAGTTTAGCGGCTGCCGAGGTGCCCCGTAAAGCGCTCTTTATTTCTTTACATCTCTTCATTTTACGAGAGAGGCGACACGTGGCCGACGTAAGAATGGCACATATCTACCCTGAACTCGAATGTGGGCGCATGTGTCTGGGTGTTTTCACCAAAACAAATTGTGCACAAGAATGAGTTCATCCCATAACTACAGATTATGCAAGAATACACAAGTTGTTTTTTTTCCTCCACCATGTCGGGTCAATGGTTTGTTGGGGTCAAACTAACTAACTAACCGACTGACTGACTGACTGTGAATGAAATGTGTTTAAAGCTTTTGGTAGAAAACGACCGCAGCCACAAGTGCAAATAAAATCTTGGAAATTTTGTGAAAATAGGTTTTGAAGATGACGCCTAATCCTCCTACGACCATTCGAATAACAAATACACTAAGCAGCTGCGCACCACAAGTAGAGTCGATTTTCGTGGAATGTGCCAAGCTTTTGCGTAATCCTGCCTACGAACCAACTAACAAATAAACCGAATGCGAACCAAATTTCACAACTTGCGTTTGAAGATTTTAGATAACCGCACTTTTTGCCCCCCGCACCACAGCACAATCAGATGGACCAGGTGGGTCACTCTGCTCCACTTGGCCCCTCTTTCTAATTCTAGTCATCTTGCCAACCAACAAATCAACTAATGACAAATCAACCAACTCTGAAAAAAATGTCTCAACTAATGTTTGAAGAGTTTTTTTTTAAATTACCACAGACAAGATTCTTTTCTACCACAGCACCACCTGCTGGATTTGTTGGGTCACTGGCCCACTTGGATGGTAATTCTAACAGACTGTTGCAGTTAAAAGTGGAAATAAGCCCCTCCAAGTTCGGCAGAAAACCATTTTGTAGCTTCTGTGAAATCCTCATAAACACCCAGCCACCGAACTTGCATTTTAAGCTTTTGGCGGAATGAAAACAACCCTACGCAACAAGTTTAAAAAATAATAATAATAATCATAAACAATGTTTTACACTCTTGGCATCAGTATAATTAAACATTTTACAAGATACACAAGCTTTTTTTTCCCACCACCACAGCTTCATCAACTGGATCTGGTGTGTCAGTGACCCACTTGGGCCCCAATTCAAGCGGATTTTTACAGTGCAAAATACAATCCAAAATTGGCCCTTAATGTAAATGGGTTGCAATGGGCAACGATGGAAAACATTACTGGGGAATCATGCAAACTAATGTTATTTGTGTAAAAAAAACTACCGATCATAGCTTATCAAAGCGGGTAATTTTATGGCCCTTTGCTAGGTTGCTGTTCTCTGTGAAATTGCATAAACACAGTTTACAGCTGCTAAAACGTCCCATTAAAAAAAAATAATAATAAAATAAAATCCTTTCATCATACAAGAAACTCATATCCGACGTAATAACAGTGCAAATCCATCCTGAAACCAGACGCACGTGTCTTTCTTTGCGTTCAAGTTCTTTAGCGCGTTCACTAAACAAATTGTGCACATGAATGAGTGAATCCTGTCGCTCCAAATAAGTCGGAGGGGCAATTAGGCGACCTCGTGTATATTCCACGCCGATGAAAAGTCGACAACGCAGAAGCTTTTTTTTGCCTGTCTTTCTAAACGCGTTGCAGACTTATTTCTAATGTGGTCGCGGAGGGTGGAAAAAAAAAATCCAAGTTGCGGGGGATGAGGAGGGGTGCCAATCACTTATTGAGTGCAGCGATGGCTGCGGCTTCTTCATACCATATGTCATGAACGCTCATAAACATCCCAAATTAATATCCTGGTATGTGCGGTGGCGGCTTTTCACAAGAGACTTGCTGGTGTTTGCGTACATGCGCCACTTGGCGTCAGACGCGGTTTTTGCCCGTGACTTGCATGCGCCCTATTGGGTACCCCCGGCACACTTAAATTTCATAAAATGACATACACAGCACATAAAAGGAGTGTTACACGCATGCATCGTAGCTCATCTCCAACGGGCTACGAATGGGTCAGGGGGCCGGGGGATATGCTCTAAGGCAGATGGACCGTTTTGAAGGGCAAAGCTCGCGGCGAGTTATTATAAAAACGGTAATACAATCAGCAGTTTGGCTACATTCGGTACCTTTATCTGATTTCGGTCTTCAAAGCAGAGTTCGACAAGAAACAGACTCACCGATGAATAGGTGGCGTACATCTTGCTGTGTCACATCTGTCCATTGTTTTAGGTTCTTGTACCGGCCGGTACTTATTTTGAACAAGTGCTCTGGCGGCAAATGACGGCAAATGTCATAAAACATTTCTTTTTATTGGTTAAACATCAAAACCGCCGGACAAAGCTTGGGAAAACAACTGCCGGACAAGAAGGTTTACCACGCTGGTGCTAAAACATATTCATACGCTGGCAGAAAATGTGACCTAGAAAGGTTAATATTCAGACTGAAACCCCACCGGCAGACCCCTGATCCTTAAATCAATGTGATTAACGCTGGCCGGCAAACAAGCATGTCAAAGCCATGACAGTATGACAAGTTGACAAGGGGGGAAAAAAAAAAAAATGGGCCAGAGATTCAGGAACGTTCCGTTCTTCTGTGGTGCAAACCGGACAAGCTCGTCCGGAGGAGGTAAAGTCAAATTCAGCCGCAGTGATGTCATTCTTTCAAGTCAGCAAAGCTTGTGACCACAGTTGGAAAAGCGAGAGATTGTCTCTCTTTCTCTCTGCTCAGGCAAAAGAAGGTTTCGCATTACTGCCCCATACGTTGGGAGGATGTGCCATTTTTGCGTAGAAAAAAAAAAAAAGAGGGTGAAGCAAGGGAAGTAAAAATCAGCAAGTCAAGTCAGCGTTAGCAATAGCATCAGCCTGGTTTCGATGTCCGTACGTCAAAATATTTTACGACATGAAAGCAGTTCATGACACATAAAAAGTTTGAGGATCAGTAGTTTAGACAGTGGACGCGACTGTATGACAACATTCAGACATATGCAGAAAGTTGGAATCAAGAAGGATCCAATTAGCAATGTTGGCCTTGGCAGAGTTCTCAACTTAGCGCTCTACTTCACGTACTTTTGGACTGTTTACTTCTCCTCGCCGCCGTTATTAACGTGAGCCGAGCCTCCAAACAAGCGAAAACAAACAATTAAAGTCATGAGTCACCACCGAGTATGGAAGTAATCTTGGCTGCTTCACATGTGCAAACATGGCCGCTTGCTTGTTTGTTTGTAGTTCGGCAGAAAAGAGCGCCCTGTTGCCCAAGGTGCTGCGTTACCATTGGAGCTGACCGCGCAAAACAAAGCGACACATACACATGCGCGCAAACACTAACAAACAATTAAGAGCAGCGAGTGAAACCCAATCACAGGGAGAATGACAGCCATCGTGGCCGCTTGACCGAGTTCGCTTCTGCGGCGACTGGTGCGAGGGCAGCCTTGCGAGAAGGTGAACCGGACCATATTTGCTGCCATTCCGCCCGCCGGCATCTGTTCCATGGCTTACATTAGCAGTTTCGCGGCGCGCCAGTATTAGTCATGGGCCCCGGAGTGGTGTAATTCAAACTTAGCAAAGCGTGCCATCCAGCAGCGCGGCTCGGCTTTGCCAGCCCTCCAGTCGAGCGCCGATAGGCTAATGTGGGCTGTAATGACGGCCAATTAGAAGGGATCAGCAAGCAGGACATGCAAACACTCCGGACCAGGCGGCTTAGGGCAAATTAGCACCCCCTCGACCCCCCCCCACCCCCCACACACACCCCTCTTGCTAGTTTTATGCTTCATTGTGAAGATAAAGTGATTTGAAGTCGACGTTCTGGAGAGGAATCGCCTCGTATCAGGGGCACCAGAGTCATGGATTGTGTCGGACCACCCACCCTGGTGGTGCAATGTCAGGAATCATTGTTGCGGCCCTTTCGAGTGAATCTAACTGAGGCGATATGTTCCACATTGAAATGTATTCAAACGCACATACACATTGCATATGTAAACAGAATCCATATCACTTCACCCCCCCCCCCCAAAAAAAAGTCAACTAGCTTAATGCTAACATGTAATCTGAAACGCTAAATCGTCGAGGCAAACTAACAAAAATGAGCAAAGACGTTACTATAATTGTGAACCTTTTTGCTTAGGCTAAAGCGTTCTTTAATATCAACGGATTGCTGTGACGTCTTGGTACCGAGGAACTATGTTGACGTGAGGTGGAGGAGCTTCATTAAGACAGGCTGTCATGCCGATGAAAAGGTGTGCTTGGCTTTTGGCTATCTTGCAGGCAAATCGAAACCTTTTTTAGAGCGGTGTCAAGTACTTGTCGATTATTGCTATTCCCAGTAAGGGCTTGTCCCGATCACCAACTCGGAATACTAACGGGGATATAATCTCTGTACTCGAAACGACTCATATTAAGATAGCAAAAGGTAGCACACGCAATACTACACAGAATTTGTGGTACTACATTGAAACCACAAAACTCTCGAATTCGGACTTGCATACGTACTGTAAAATCCCGTAACAAAACGATCTCTTAAAAATCTGCAACACAACTATAAACTGCGACTGAGCGCTGTATCTTTATTATCTGTGAGGTGCTCCTGCCTGGCGACGTGTTCGAATTGCAGCCTTGACCCAAAAGTGCATCGAGGGGCCCGCCGGCCGGGTCTTTTTGGTTTCTAGCGCGGCGCATTGGAGAAGATTGGCGCCTTGCATCCATTGAAATAATAAGCTGACCCGGAGAGCCGTTCGCCTTTGAGCCGCAGCCAAGCCATCTGAATCCACTCTGCCCTTCAAACCGGGGCTTGTTTTTCAAAGGGCTCTCCAGTGTGTGCGGCGGGCGACCATGCCGTGCTCCCAACTCGCCAAAAGGGGCGGCGTTGGCGGAGGTCGCTTTTGGAAAAGCGACGCATCGACATGTCCAAAAAGTTTTGGTCTCTCAGATTGGCGCAAACTCACTGCTTGTCATCGGTTCAACTGGGATAATCGGCTGTAATGGACCGCATATCGTTTCAAGATTGTCCGACAGTGAGCCCCGGGCAGAAAAATAAAATGGCAGCCGTGGCCAAGAGAGCGCAGATCATCAGTTACAAACAATCACATCTTGGCTAAGAAATTGACATCCAAGTAGGGCCAGGGGATTAAGACCTCAAGGATTTTTTGCATAAAAATCTAATTTGTACTTTTAATCTTTTTTTTGTTGTTTTTTTTGCTTATAGAAGGGTATTATTTAAAACAAGTTTTGCTTTATGTTTCCCTTTAGGAACTTGCTTTCTCGCTCCTCATCAGATTTGCTTGAAAATGATTTTGCTTAAAATGTCTTTTTTTTAAATTCCTTTACAGGAATTAAAGTTACGAGTCTTTTTTTTTTTTTTTTAAATAGTGCCAAAGTTACTCTGCTGGCACCCGTGACTCTTTGTAAACGAGCTCCTCTCTGTTGACAGTGTTGTCAGTGCACATCATCAGCGACGAGCTTTGAACTACAGAAATCACAATTAACGGAATCATCGTAAGCAAAAATATAATGCGTCATTCAGCCCGATGTCAGCAAATGTATTTTAGAATCGTAGAAGAAAAAATATATATATATATACTGCAGACTTTTCCGGGGTCAGTTTTCACATTATACAGAAAATTCTGCATTTTATTTGCTTGTTCCTGCTCATTTTGTTAAAACAGCAATTGGTGTTGTCATGGTTGTATAATTGCCATCACATCGATGCCGATTTCCGTAAGCAGTAAGCGAGCAGAGTTTAGGAGACACGAAATGCTACGGTTTGAACATTTTCGGTGCTCGCGTTTGTTTTAAGGGTCAGTTTTAAAAGTAACTTTCAACGGGGACTGAGTACTTGGGACAATTGTGCGAGATGTGATGAGCACAAACGGGTGTCACTGTACAGTATTGTGGTTACCCTCTTTAGCTAGCTGTTCATCTGACCTTTGTCTTTGCCCTCCCATCGACTTTGTTGCATGACCTGATCCAGTCAGTAACTCCAGGAAAACGATTGGCGTTATTATTGCTAGCTGTCGCATGAAGGGGAAACGCACAAAGCTTTGCGATGCAAAACCAGTCAAAAAACATTTTGACTCGTATATCATGTAGGGCGTCGTATAGCAGGCACGATCCAAGGTCAGGACGCGGGAGATCTGTCTTTCGAGGAGACTTATTTATGTTACCATAACTTCTTCAATGCAAGTAACTAGCAGGAGAAAAAATAAAATGGCAAAGCTTAACTATTTTAATTGAACCAACTTGAACGCAATGTGTACGTTGTAATGGTAGTTCGTCGTAAACATTTTCAATAAAATGTCCGGTAACTATATTGTATGAATATTTATAGATGTAAAAACATGAACAATTAATCCAACGTAAACATGTCAACTATAAACAGTTTGAAGAAAAAAATGATTTCACCAGACAACGAAGGCCTTTTCACGATTTTGTGGGGGGGGGAAATCTGTTTACGTTATAAAGGTGTGCGTTGTCAGCAAAATCGGCAAATGGAAATTGAATTACATGAAATTGGGAGTTTGAAATGTGAATATTAGACAGGTGGAAACGTAAACAGGGTGTATTGAAAAGCGGTTCGACCTTACCGTTAACTTCGTAGATGACTTGACGTTAAAATACCTTCAAGGTAAATGAACGCGATCGAGTTTTACCACAACTAATACCCAACAACCAGCGTTGCCCCACATCTCTCCACGAAAAACGATTACATACGATGCTCGATATACATACGATGCCATTCAAGGATGCAACGGTTTAAAAATGGAAGGATTCGATATGATTCTGTGGGATTGCGATTCAATCATATATGGTGCAGCTGTTGCTTCGATCGCGATTTTTATTTAATACGCAACGTGTAGAAGCTCTCCGAAGACCAAACTATCCAAGATAATCAAATTCCAAAAAAGAAATCATCAGCAATGTCATTTTAAAATGTGATGATTCGATTGGTCAAATCGAAACCGATTTTCTCATTTGAATCGGATTTTGTTGGACCGCAAACAACTAAGAGTAACTTGAACCAAACTGCACAAACTAAAACAACCAACTTGAACTGATCCTGAAAGCAACTTTTTAGAGTTGCCCTCCCCCCAAATTGAACGTCAACTACTACTCATTCGCCGCCATGGATCTTTCTATTGTTCAGCTGGAATCCAACCATTTACTGCCGCTGTCAAACATATTTGTCAAGTATGTCCGTCTTATGATCGTCTGCAGTGACTTTGCAGAAACTGTGGGAAAGAACCACGGGTGGGACACCGATTGCGTGTAACGGGATTGGACTCTGGCGGTGTCAACCCTCACGTCTTCAGAACATTTGGCTGTGATTGTCTGCATTTAAGAGACTCGTCTAACATCTGACATTCGTTTTGACTTGCAAAATGGCCTGTTTTCCTCCGTCTTTTTCGGGAGTCCGTTGTCACCTCGCGGCTTAATGCGACCAATTGCTGACGCACAGTAGCTCATCGGCATCGGAAAAAGGAGCAAAGGACGACGACATGTGTCAGCCAGTGGTCACCTCGTGGGACGAGGACGCCCAGAAGAAGGAGAACAAGCAGAAGGAGGAGGAGGAGAAGAAGAAAGACGTCAGCTCGCAATCTGCTCCCTCAGCACACTTCTCCTTCAGATGTGGTCTGGCTGATAGTTCACAAAAGACACACACAAACACACACACACGCATTGGACACACAAAAGTGTGTCGCGTGTGTGTGAGATGAACTCAAGTAAACTGATCTGAGCCAGCGCAGACAAGGGGGGGGGGGGGGGCAGGGGAGGCTGCCTTCTCTGAGTGGAACCAGGCCCGCTTCACCCTGACCCTCGATTTTTCTTGTCTCACACACACACACACACACACACACACACACACACACACACACACACACACACACAAAACGTTCCGTCCAGACGCATTAGCAGATGCCTGCTGCCCTCTTTTGTCAATTTCACAGCTGCACTGGGCGCTATTTGGACCACTCACTTGTTGTTGCTGTTCTGAACACTTGTGGTAAATATTAGGTTATCTTTTATCATTACGTGTGGTCTTTTTTTTTTTTTTGTATAAGCAGGCAAAGTCACAATTTCTCGAATCATTTATTGATTGGTTTTTGAAGGTGTGTTTGGATCCCCAACAGCGTTTTGTTTTTTCACCCGTGAGGGAAATCAAGGATGATTTGGTCAAGTGAGTCATTTTTAAAAAGTGAAGTGACAAGAAAATGAGAATTTCTTCGTCGCTTCATGATTTGTATCCTAAAGTCTGCCTGAAAAGGCGGTACACGGATGTAAATTTTTGACTGACACCACCATAAAGGTATTATTATAAATCTGGGTCGACCATGCATGGCAACTAATTTTGACTGTATATTTAAGCTACACGAGGAACACAAAGAATCATTCTTTTAATTGCATGTGAATATTGAGACCAAAAATATACAGTGGTACACGACACAGATGTGTACAGAATATTTTGGTAACTTTGCAGGATTTAAAAAAAAAAAAAAGGGTACTTCTATTTTGGTACGCCGCATGGCCTATTTGTAGTATTTTGACACTCAATAAACAGGGTGGCCAAAAATTGTACATAAGATGGTCGTTACTTTAGAATCATAAGACTCAAGACAAACTTGAAAGTGGTCCTCCAAAATAATTAGACAGTAAATTAGTGTGGAGTGAAAACAAAAAATCAAATACTGAGTAGAAATAGGAATGTGCAAATTCCAAAACTGACTAACTAAAAACAACAATAAATTAAAATTGCGCAAAAATATATTGAACGGAGGCAAAAAAAAAAAAAAAAAGGTTCGGCAGTGACAGCACCCAGGAGGCAAAGGTCTCTCGAAATAACCGGAACGCTCTACAAATCTCGTCTCTCTTTCGAACAAAAACACTCAAGTAAAACCGATGTTGCATTAAAACTATTCTGGAAAGTCCACAGGAAAAAATTAAATTAAAAAATAATAATAATAAGATCCTATGGATGTACTTAATTCGAACATCAGTTGCACATCATTCAACTGTGGTAAACTGCTGTGCTTTTTTTCCCTTTTTTTTCAGTGTACAATGTATCCCAAAAGCGACTTATTTAAATGTAAAGGGAGTAAATATAGCGTGTTCCTACCAACCTCTATCCGAATATTAGAAACACTTTAGCTTTCGCTTTCAAGCGGCGTCGTGACAGAAGGAAACCGTCGTAAAAATGCGGTTTTGTTGAGGCTAATTGAAGTCCAATTAAAAGCAACCCTTTTGATATTTTAATGGCTTCGACTTAGCGTTTGAAGTATTTTGTAATCCTCCTCGGCGAAGGTAAGTGATGTCTCTCCTCGTGCGTCAATCAGAAAGCGGGCGTGGAACGCACAATCGTTCTCCAACTCTCGGAGCGCACGGCGACATGTGAAATATGTTTATTTGCCTCCCTCGGCACTCCGACGATGGTGTGATTGTACATAAAAAAAAATTTTTTTTTAAGGAATATGCTTAAACCGCCAGCAGAGCCGCCTCGTTCCCACCCGCCCTCCTTTCTTTACGAGCCGGCGAAAGGAAATAAAAAGCGATATTAATACGACGTCTTGTTTAAACGAGAGAGCAAATCGGGTTGCCGGGGTAATTGCTAAGTGCCCCGATCATTAAGGCCTTAATGCGAGACCACTTCTTTCGGAGGCGGCGCCCGTTTAAGAGACGACGAGTCTAATTGGTGAGTTGTTGAGGAGCACCGGCGCCTCCCCGGAGATCGTTTCTCAAATCATATAGAGCATAATTCCCTTTCAATTAAAAGCTACACTATTCCAGGTTTGATTTAATTGAGTGTGTTTATTCAAATGGTGGGGGAAAAAAAAGGGGAGGGGGCGGAGAGGAGGAGGGGGAGGATCGCATTAAGGAAGGCTGGCCGGAGTAATATTACAAGGCCGGTGTCTGTCTCGGTCAAAATGGGAGCAATATCAGGAATAGATTGCTTGAAAAACAGAACACTCCGAACGGCAGGCGGCGGGCCGGGTGCGCAGATTGAATACGCATAATTCAGAATCAGGAAGAACCTGCCGACATCGCATTTGAATATTATTGGAATTAATTTGTCAGCTGATGCTCAACACTGACTCCTGAGACGGAACGCTCTTCGGAGCGAGGCGGGCGCGGCATAAAGCAAACGTCTTTTGAGTGCAGATGCGTGCCGGAGGCCCGGGTCCCAGCGGAGGTTGGGGGGGGGTCACGTGACAACCCCCCCCCCCTCCTCCGTGCAGTCCCAACAACCAGCGTTGCCCCACTTAAGTACAGCAAGCGGCTATTTATGCGTCTACGTTAGATACGCGTTTTGCAATGGAAATTTACCGGAGGAGCCTGCTGGCTACTTGCAATCAAATGTCTTGGTGAAGCAGCATGCAGCTCATGACTCAAGGTTATTCTCCAATGTTACGTTGCCGGTAAAGGTTCAAAAGACAGCGTCATGTAAATACCCAGTTTTAAGTTGACGTGTTTGAAGATAAATTGCGGAAAAGGTGCAAAGAGTATTCAATTCCGGCAATATGACATTAGACTGCTTTTCACAATTTCAGGGGGGGGGGGGGGGGGGGGGGGTTAGTCACCACACAGCCCACTACATAAGTGCATTCTTTCACATCAAACTTATCCTTGCTATGCCTCCAGTCGGAGAATGCATCTTTCCTTTGGGTAGTGCACTCCAAGGGCGCCTTTAGAGCGCCTCGTTGTCCAATGCGATTTTGCGGAGGTCAAGGGGGAAAGGCGGAATCTGGAGGATTCCAATCACAGGGCCAATGAGCATTCACACTTTGGTTGGTTGTGTCACCAACCTTCATGAAGATGAGAGCTACTTGGCACCTGATTGGCACTCATTTCGAGCCTTCAATTCAGCGAACATGCACATTTTTGAAACGGAGAAAGCGGGACCTGTACGTCAGAAGGTAAAGACAAAAGACTCTGGATGCTGCAAATTTGACCGAGTGAGGAATTCTCAGATCTTCGAGGCAGCTAAATTGCTAAGCTAAGCCTGCCTTACAGCATTTAACGTGGGCGGCGCACAGCATCAAAGTATGACATCCGGGATCGGGGCGTACCTTTAAAGAGGCTACTTGGAGACAAGTTGACACCGTTTCCAATCCACACTTCTAATTTAGTACGTACATCGAGCATAAGTTAGGAAACCATATCTGAACGTCTTCTATCCGTCACCCCAAACGCCAACACCCAGCGCATTCCCTTCCCCAGCAGGTGTCACAAGCCACAGCGTGGCCTCCTGCTACGAGATAAGCGCACTTCCTGCACGAGGTTTGAGCCTCCTCCATTTGCGCCCGTACGACCGCAGCTCCTGCGTCTTACCACCCCACCCCACATCCCCTCCGCCCCCCCAGGCCCAAACCTCCGAGTCGCAACACCGGTGAGGACGGAGGTTGCGGTTGCCAGGTGCAGACCTGAGAACCTACGCCACAGGCGCATCTCACCGTGGCGAACAAACCGGGTCGGAGAGAGGGAAGCGGTTAGGGGGGGCGGTTTGCAGTCGTTGCAACGTCTGCGAGGCTCGTCTGCCGTGGTGGGAAGTAACCGCATACAATTATTTTGTGACTGAAGGAGATTTTTCAGGTACAGTGGGACCTTGTCTGACAGGTTTTCGTCCTGTACGTGACCAAACTTGTAACTAGGCCTCAACGATTTTAAAACGTTTCTCTTTTTCAGACCTTAACTTTCAAAACAATTTGACGTGCCCTCTTTTGAAGTGTTCGCTACGACGACGATGGCAACATTCTACCAAACGACCGTGACGTAAACATCAGTAGGTAAGTCAGTACGATTACGAAAACAATGCAAACAAATCTGTGGCTATTTCACTTCAAATATTCAGGTTTCATTAAAACAATGATATGGAGACGTGGAACGTGCTGCTTAAGCATTGAACTTAATAAAATATACATGTGCTGTGTATTAACAAAATACATTAAAAAAAATAGCATACCATTGCAGCCTTTCGATTTGCAATGTCAATTTGAATTTGGTTCGGCGATCAGTCCGACGCTCCAGTCAAGTGAAAATAAATAAAAATGGAGCAAATGCGGTTTCGTAATGCCCTCGCATATGTGTGCAAGAATCGTCGTACCTTTCGGCGTTGGCCGAAGCGGGCAAAGTGTCAAACACCAAATACAAAATGAGATCAACCTACAGATCACGCGTATCAAACTCGAGGCCCGGGGGCCAGATCTGGCCCAACATATCATTTTGTGTGACCCGCGGGAGCAAATCAAGCATTTCAACTTTTCCATGATGCTTGCTAAAGTCGCAACCAAAATGTAAAATTGTCATTTGTTCATCCATCATTACATCGAGATATTGCAAGCATTATCTCGTTATGTACTCATTACATTCACGTAAACAATGGCAGGACTAACCATTACTATAAAATTGTGAGATCACAACATAAGTGAAGAATTATTTTTTTGTGCAGATGTTTTTTTATTTGTTTGGGGTTTTTTTTTTAAAATATTAAGTCCATTTCAAAGTCTGTAATGTATTTTCAAACTTCAAAAAAAGGAGTTAAAGCAGTACTTGTACTTTTACCGAAGTCTTGTTATGTACTGTACTTCTACTTAAGTACGGAGGGGGAGCACTTTTACGAACTCCACTTGTCTGCGGTTGCGCTAAGCTCGACAACACCAAACGCTTTCCCGGTCTTTGTCATTGTCGCACATTCTGGCTGGGCTTCCTCATGCCGTTTTGTGATCAGAGGAGGTGCGTGAATGCTGCGGTGGCGTCGGGGAGGGTGGTCTGTGAAACTTTTTGATGGGCCCCGGACTGAAACCGAAGTCTAGCTTTCAAAGAGGAAGTTTGAGAGCAAAAAGTTTTCGGCCTTGTTTGTTTCGCTCATCTTGGCACAGCGACGCCATCTCTTGGAGAAATAAGTAGACATACCCAGCCCTTCCTTTTGGTTGCTGGGGGAACTGGGTGGAGTCTACATTTGTGGTTCATCACACTGGTGTTGACACCATGTGAAAAGACGAATCGCTAGTAATCGTGCTGTGAACTTAGGAATTCACATAACTGCACGTGTGATGGCCAAAATTTGGATTGGTCTCATGTCTATGAGAACCGGTCTAAGTTGAAACCCTTTCATGTACCCTGTAACCTGATAACATGATAAGCTGTTCATTGTAGTCACCGCTGTCCCTGAAAGGGTTCATTTGTATCAAGACTATTTGAAGTTGGATCCAAGTTCTCAGTTTAGATTTAAGTGCAATCGCACACCTATCATCTTAGGGTCAAAGTTCCAAAGGCCTAATGCAGAACTTTGTACTTTGGTCCAGTCCCGAATTTGTGAGACTTTAAGTCCAGTCCCAAATTTTTAACTGATGTGCAAATCCAGTACAAAGACCCTAAGAATGGGTCCAAGACTGGTCCCAAGTTAAGTTCCAAGTGTCATCACACACTTTTGAGTTTGGGATTCAAATTCCAAGGTCTGCTGCACATTTTTGGGCATTTTGGTCTCGTCCCAAATTAGTTGAGTTCTTTGAATGTGGATCCAAATCCAGTGTCAAGTTCAGAGCTATCGTCCAAAACCTGCCAGATATTGTCTGGCAGGTTTTTGTAAGACTTTCAGCTTTGTTCCAAGTCAGGCACCAAAGCCTTAATGATTGTGTGTGTGTGTGTGTGTGTGTTTGATTTGTTGTCGGTTTTGAACTTATACATTTATGAAAGTGCATGTACAGTATGTGATACATACACTTATTCGACAAAATCAAAAATCGGCTATTTTGCTTGTCACGTTTATGCATGCTTGGCACATGCATATTGGCCCACACACACACACACACACACACACACACCGAGGATATTATCTACAGGCCATCTCACAGGCCGTCCCATCAAAAAGAGCAACTATTCCTCCCCGCCTGCCCCCCCCCCCCCTCTCCCTCTAAATCTGACACGCTCTCATAATAACCAGTCTTGCATATCAGCTCCTTGGAAAGAGATGCAACTGCTCAACTGAAGGGAGGAAGGTGGCGGTGGGGTGGGGGCAGGGATGCTGGCGCAGGAAGGGGCGGTTGAGGGGGGTGGTGGGGGTAGGATAGAAAACGGCGTTGACTTCTGTCACTTCATGAAAAATAGCTTCCCCCTTTGGACGGAACTTCACAGGCCACAATCAAGCGGTGCCAAGGCGGCGCAATCGCGGCAAATCAAGTCGGCATCTATTAATAATATTTCTGGGGCTGTGGCGGTGAGTGCCGCGCCGTGTCCTCCCGCTGTCACAGCCCCCGTTGATGGAGCGCTGCCTTTATCTCGGGCCTGGCACGCTTCTGTCACCGTGATAAACAATTCACACACAAATATGAAGAAGGATCCTCCCAGTAGGGCCCTCAACGCACCCCCCCCCACCGCCCAAAACTCCCCCCTCATTTTCTTGATGGGGGGAATCTAATCTTCCGGCTTGGTCTTCCTCTTGCTCTGTTTCCTCCCTTTCTCCCTTCTTCCTGTCACCCACCGCCCGACCCCTCGCACCCCCTCCCCCTCCGCTACCCCCAACCCTCCCCCTCCCACCTGCCGCCCTCGTCGCTCTGGTCCCTCCTTTCTCCTTCTTTTCAATCTGCCTTTCAAAGATATGTAAATGACCCAAGATGGGACCCCAGTGCGTAGGTGGTGTAGCGTGAATGTCAAAGCCCGGGCCCGTGAACCCGACACACAGACACACGTATACGCACACCTATGCTGTTGAGATGTCTGCATGCTAATTCGCTGCATGCAACTTGCTTAGACACGTTTGTAGGTGAAGACGGCAGAGGGTGGGGGTGGGGGCTGCGATGGAATTTCTTGGAAGTCACACTTTTCTCGACAGTGGTATCCTGTTTTACTAATTGAGTTTTATGAAACAAGGCTATTTAAACTCGTGGAATGCGTTGAATTTATCGAGACACGACATACGCATAGAAAGGACACATTAGGGGTGCACCAATCAATCAGCGCTGATTTCCTCCATTTTTTTTTCTTAATGAAATGAAAACGCCCCCCCCCCCCGCATTGCATCGGTACTGGCCCATCCCTAGTTCTGCCCTAATTGAAATACATTCAAACCTCCGTTTTCAAACGTCTCTGTTCTCCACCACCAAATCGGTTTTCGACCAAAAATTTCAATTTTTTTATGCCTCGGATTACGACCAAAAATCGGTTCTCGACCAAACTGAGCGCACTTGAATGCACCGCTTGAGTCCTCTTGCCTTCCTTACACGAGGAAGTGACGCTTCCTCGTGTAGCATTCCATTGTGAGCAGACGTGTTCAATGAAGAATTTTTTTTTTAAAAGCGTGGTTTCGGTTCTCGAACAAATCGGTTTTCAAACAGCCTTCTGGAACGGATTATGATCGAAAACCGAGGAATGACTGTACTATGAATCCTTTCCAGCCTCTCTAAAAAACAAACACAGTGCAGTATTCATGTGTTAGCGTGCGCCTTGAGGGGAGGGGTCACCAACACGGTGCCCACGGCACGGGACCAGATGAGTCGCCCGCAACAACCACTCGAGTCGCCCGCGGGCCTGTTTTCGAAAAATAGCACAACTCGCAAGTGAGCTACATCAATGACACATTTTTCCTGCTGTTACTTTTTTTTTTTTTACATTGGCCTTTTAATCCAGACAATCCAGCTGCGAGACTTCAAATTTAGGTCGAAAACCAAGTTTTTGCGATCGGGTCCAAGTCAAGTTGCAAAGTTTCATTGAGGTCCAACAGTGCCTTTGGTTGACTTTTAACCCTTTCATGCACCCTGTAACTTGATAACACGTCCACTATTGTAACCGCTGTGCCTCAAAGGGTTCATTCATATACTTCACACAAGACTTTGGACTCGCTCAGCGTGTCAAATTAATTCTTCAGGCTTTGGAATTTGGATCTCGACTAATGCTCCAAAACAGTGTGACAGGTAGTTGGAGACTGACTGCTTACTAAACAAAGTGTCTTTTTCTCATCATTATCATAATTCCGGAGCATTCGCACCTCGTCCGCGCCTAATTGCCAGCGCAGAATCGCCCGCTGAGGTGCCGCCCTGAGCGTGTCTGCGAGGTAATTGCGTCTCTCTGCCACGAAACATGCAAAGAGGTCCAAATGAGATGTCGCCCAGCGGGGACGGAGACCGCGGTGCTCATGACGAATGATTGATTAGCGCCACCGACAAGTGTGGCGGATGTTGGCGACCAGTGCTTAGTGTGCGCGCGCAAGCGTACGTAGAACAAAGAGCCGAAGTTATTGGTGTGACCCAAAGGTGTGACAAGTGCGAGGTCGCTGTTGTTTGCAGTGGGTGAGAAATGGGACGCCATGGGAAATCTGAGGGGTGACAAATCCGACCCCCCCCCCCCCAAAAAGAAGATTGAATTAGTTGGGGGAAGTGATTAACAAGGCACTTGCTTTCCAAATGATCATTAAACTCTGATGCTATGAGGTGTCCACAGCAAGGCCAATTTCGGAGCGCAAGATGCACCCACACGACTGCTTGAAACCAAAACGGAAGAGTTCCGACTCAATCTCAGCCAAAGGTTTTTGTGACTTTTTCGTGCATCCTGTCAAGTCAGACATGGTCATTAAAAGTCGTGTTAATTGGAAAAACTTTGTGTTTTCCATGGCACACGTTCTTCATGCCCTCAAAAATGATTTTCTAATCTCGTATTACACTTTTATTATAATACGTTTTTTGAGGGTTTCTGTCGAATTGAACCAAAATCATCTAACACAACTTAATTTTGAAAAAAAAGTTACAACGTCTCTACTGAAAACAAACAAAAATTGATTTATGCTGAAAATATTTCGAATTGAACCAAAATCATCTAACACAACTTAATTTTGAAAAAAAGTTACAACTTTTCTACTGAAAAGAAACAAAAATAGATTTATGCTGAAAATATATTCTCCAAAGACTTCTATTTCTCTCTGAAAAGTAATTTTTCCCACAATTTTCTCAAAATAACACCTTTTTTGAGATAACATTTTTTTTGGAAATATTTGTTGTTCTATAAGAGACTCTAAACGTATTTGTCAGAAAATTTAGACTTTAGAAAAGACTAAATAAGGACCTTTCTCCCCCCCCCCGAACAAGGGAGACTTATCAAAAACGTAAAGGGTTTTGGGGGAATAGAACTTTTGAAAATTCTATTTTCCTTCTAAACTTGAGATTTTTTTTTTCTCTTGGAAAATAAGTATATTTTTCTTGATAACCATTTCTACTTTTTACTCGGAAAATGACATTTTTCTCCTCCAAAAATGTTTAAAAAAAAAAAGAAATGCTTCTATCACAATTTCATATAACGGTTAAAATGTTTAACTTCCACTTAATTGCATTACGTCTTTTACCCCTTGTAAACGTTAAATTCAGACTTCAATCTGGTCGCAGCGCAATTTTTCTGTAATGGCGATAATATGCATATCTTACAGCGCAAAAAAAAATAAGAATAAATTGAGCTGCTTTAAGTCAAGAGACAACAACGAGCTAACGAGTTTGAGTTTTAGTTGTTTGTTGAGTTCTAAATCTGCCAGTGACTTTCAGTAAGTGGGTAGCAAGTGTCAGGTTCGGTGCGCCGCCGCCGTGATCATCGTGCACTCAATCTTGATTTCAGCTTGAAACAAATCCGATTGGTGCGGGCTGTCACCCGCCTTCAAGGAAAAAGAGAAAAACAAAACATGAAGTGATGCGGATGTTTATTAGCTTCAATGGGGAAGGGGGAGTTGCGCACTTGAAAAGTTACTATTTTGTGTCAGAACTTACTTGTTGCGGATATAGCTTAGCATTAAGAGGCGGCGGTAATGGCACTTAAGCTTTGTGGCAAATGTCGATTATATCGAGCGGGCCTGTATTTCCGTACTTTCATGCACAGCGTGTGGTCGGCGTCAAAATGCCAGCGTTGTAGCGCAAAGCTGATGAACAAAGAAGGGCAAATTGTCGGAGGCGCAATTAACAGAGCGCAAGAATCCCAAACGCCATCGCAATGTGTTATTTGGAACAAATGTGGCGAGCACGGCTCACCGGTAAGTGCATTTTTTCCTTTCGGTGTTTGTTCACCTCGTCGACTCGCAAAGCACTTTAAGGACGCCTCCCAAATGTCCAAGCTGTAAGAGCGCAATCGCGAGAAAAGGACAAATCGGTACAAAGAAAGACTCTAAGAGAATCAAACTGGTTGCATACTTAAACGTTAGAAAATGACTTGATTCAAACTGTAACGTGACTCATTTGATTGATTTTTTTTTTTCGCATCAAGGATTGCAACTTTATCACGTTTACTTCGTCTTGTTCGGTTGCAAGTGATTTCTCAGAAAATTGGGATAGAAAGAATGAGATGAAATAAAAAGTTAACTGCATTGTTATACATTTCTTTTTCTTGAAAACGGACTTTTTTTCTCAAAATTATGCCGCAGCGCTTGAAAAATTATGATTTTTTTTTCTTCTTCAAGAATGATCAGAATTGTGGGGCGGCACAGTGGTCTACTGGCTAGCGTGTCGGCCTCACAGTGTGGAGGTGCAGGGTTCGATTACGGCTCTGGCCTCCCTGTGTGGGGTTTACATGTTCTCCCGGGGCCTGCGTGGGTTTTCTCCGGGTACTCCGGTTTCCTCCCACTTTCCAAAAACATGCTTGGCAGGCTGTTTGAACACTCTAAATTGTCCCTGGGTGTGAGTGTGAGCACGGGTGGTTGTTTGTCTCTGTGATTGGCTGGCAACCAGTTCAGGGTGTCCCCCGCCTACGCAACACTTGAGGAAAACTGGATTAGAAAATGGATGGATGGATACACTCGCTCTATTTATGAACCCCCCCCTCACAAAACACAATATTCTCTGCATACTGAGGCACTTTCGAGAAAAGAACCCGTCATTTTTCCCCTGAAGCAATATATTATTAATGACTTATTTATCAAACAAGTATGACTTTTTGCTTGAAAACCTATGACTCATATCTCCCTCCAAAATCGCAACTTATTTCTTGAAAAATATTGACTTTTTTTCTGGAACAATTCATATTTTTCAAGAAACACTACTTATGATACGAGATAATGTTGACAATTGTACATTGTCACTCTATTATATCCAACGTGTTTTCTCACAACGCATACATTCCTCAAAAGAGGACCGGTCGCGTAATTCTTATTTCCTTGTTGTCCGGGTCACAAAATAATCTGTCTTTTATGCTCGTCGCCGGCATCCAAGCGCCCTCCGATGCCACTTAAGCTTAGCGACGTCCCAGTCGAGCCTGGCGAAGGATCGACGACGAAGCCAAAAAGCAGATCGACGCGTTGCGCCAGTGTGTGTGTGTTTTAATGACGGTACACAGAGGCAATAATCATAAAAGGCCGGGGTCTCCTCCTGAACGGTAACTTGACATTCGTCTCCGAAAGTAACTGCAGCCCAATGTCGGGCAATTTCCTCCCGACGTGCCAAACGGCGGGGACGAAATGTGGGAGCTGCCATTCTCCATGCATATTAAAGACACTTGTCATCAAGACGTCACCCAGTAGCTATGAGAACAAGAGGCGCAGTTCCTCCCGAGACACACTCGCTCGCCATCAAAACCATGAAATTAGAGCCCAGGAAATATCCTTGTGATGGGAAAAATGCTACACTTTAGTGCATTTTGCATATAAAAAAAAGGGGGGGGGGTGCATGTAAATTGCCTGTGCCACAAAGACAAATTGGTAATTCAGGATTGGAATGAAAATGACTCTAAAGTGCAAAAAAAAAGGAAAAACGGTGGGAGAAAAAAAAAGGGATATAATGGTGCAGTGTGAAAGGAATAAGGGTTGTTAAAATGTCACATTTGAGATTCCATGCCTTTAGGAATCGAGATGTATTGTCGGGAGGAAATGCGATAATGTACAGGCGGCAAATAAGAGCCGGCTGCGCGTTGCCTTAGTCACCGCGCTCCGAGCGACGCCCACCAGTCCATCGATGCGGTGACTCTGACACACGCACACAAAAAAAAAACGTATACACGGACGGGACCACGTTCCCGCACAATGACACTCAAAGCCCAGATTCGCGGTGAATGTGGACGCTTTGATAGCAAACGCGCCGCTGCCGCCGCCTTCCTCAAATGACCGAAATCCGCGGGAAAATATGTTAATTCAGCATTGAACACGCCTGATAATGTCGGAGCCACTCGGCAGCCTTTCAGCCGCTGCCAGCTCGCAAAGCCACATGCCCCCACCCTTTTTTTTTGTGAGCTTGTTTGCAAAAATTTGCATATATACCGTCATAAACAACTTTTCCTCCAGCTCCCCTAACACCACTCCAAACCCCTCCCTCGCGACAAGCCCCATTTGGTTTGTGGCAGGAGTCCTCGAGGGCCCCGGACCGACCGCTGCCCCCCAACCATGACAAATGGCCTTAATGAAATTGGACAAGTCAGCATACATGCATAAAAGGGTCTTAAATATTGATAGTGAAGATCAACGTTGCGGTGCATATTCTGCTCTTTAATATTTTAAGTGTCAGACGGGCCTATTGTCTATTACTGGGCGAGGTGGGGGGGTTCAATCGCCGTCTGCGACAGCGGACGCTGTCACTATGCGGCGACACCTCCGTTTATTATTCTCGTCAAGGAGCTTTTAAAGAGCGCACCAATATAGTGGACACGCTACATTTGTAGTTGAACCCAATACGTCAATCAAAACGGGCTCCCAAATTCAAGCAAGAAGCCAAAACATCATGAACATTCTTTAAACCCTTTCACGCACCCTGGAACCTAATAACATGATAAGATGCCCACTGGAGTAGCCTCCACCCTAAAAAGATGAATGTCATTGTTTTAAAAGTTGCCAGTCTTTTTTTTTTCTTCATGTTCATTGTCAAACTAATCAAAATCCTTTGGCACACTTAACCAAACCGGATTAACGTCATTTTACGAAAGCCTGCTAGCTTAATGCTAACACACAACGCCATACACGGAAAATGCCTCAGGAATCAGGAAGCAAACACCAACATTGTGCGTGTTGTTGGCAGCAGGCAGCCGACTCCAAATGAGGAAGTAGCTCAACCAATGACGGGCACATACTCACGACAGACGAGAGCGTGGCGTAACTTTGTTCAAATAAATGACTCATCGACTAAGTACAACGCTAATGCACGTACTGCAAGAGACTATTAATTCACGACGTTGATATTGTATGAAGGCGATTGTAACTATCAACGACCCTGCGTTGCGCTAGCATCTAACACAAATAAACATTAAGAGCAACTTGACACGTTATGATACATTCCAATGAACACAAAAACGCTCATTTTAAATAGGTCAAATAAACAAACAAGTATCAATATTGACTGACATGAAACTTTTTTTTCCCTGAAAGGTGCTGGTTTCATCTTTCAATTGACTTTTTCATGGTTGTGTTGACCTCTTATTAAAGGCTAAGCAACATACTGTATATACATATCGAGCGAGAGCGATCGACAAATATGAAATCAAAACAGGACACCGGACTATTCCCACTTCCATTACAGTTTCAGCCGTGCGATCGAGGGTGCGCACTCGGTTGGTCTGACCGCACCATTCAGGAAGTCCAAACGGGGGCATAGTTTACGAACCCCTTGAATGAGGGTCAAAGGTCATTATTTATGAGTGGACGATAGTGACCAGAGGGATACAGATGGGCTTAATTAATTGTGCTTCAAAAAACCCGTATGTTAAAATAAAAGTAATAAACTCGGGCTAATTTTATTCATGTCATAAATCTCCGTTTGATGATATGTTCCGTTATGATATAAAGGTAATTTGAATTGTTTTCATAACAGACGACATCACGTACATTGTGACGATTGCAGGATTTTTGGACAGGTGCGATACCAGTTTGCCCCCCGTGTGCATGCCTGATGTTGCTCACCGTGGTCCAAACCACTGCTCAGGGAGATGGTGTGAATGCTCTGACGGGTGAAAAATTAGAGGGAAGATTGATCGTGATGTACTTTTCAGTGATATCGTCCAGCCGTAGGACTGTTTCACGCAAACCATGACGTCTAACGCTCAAAGGGTGAAAAATTAGAGGGAAGATTGATCGTGATGTACTTTTCAGTGATATCGTCCAGCCGTAGGACTGTTTCACGCAAACCGTGACGTCTAACGCTCATGAAATGAATCCGACTCTAAAAATATTGTGATATTTTTAGCGTTGGCTTCATGGCAGCGCACCACCTTGAGGGCATGCCGCCATGCTGTGCAAAGATCACAGAAATAACCATTATTCAAATGAGGACAGGGAGGGGGGTTGAGTGGGAGTAATCGGCTAATATCCAAAAAAGAAAATCAATTCCACTCCCATTTGGACACAATTGAATGTGTCTAAAGAGGCCAATTATTAAACATACATATCAGATTCATAATTGGTGTGATTTGAGGGGAGGTGGGGTGATGCGCTTAAAAGGCTAATGCATCGAGTGTGACATGCTAGGACGGGTAGGGGTCGGCGGGAGGGTGGGGGAGGAGTTTGGGGGCTATGGCAGATACTTTAATCCTCTAATCCATTTACATTACCAAGAGTGCTGCTTTATTTTGTTCAGTTCATTGAGCAATTTTTTTTTCCTCTCAAATCGGTCAGTTAAAATGTAAAAGTTGATTTCTAGTCATGTGTTATTAATTCTCATTAGTTCAGTTGATATTTTTTTGGGGGGGGGAGGATAATGTGCTACTTTACTATATCAACAAAGCAATTATTTAACAGGACAGGCTTAAAAAAAAACACCACAACCATTACATACATTTTAGGTCACCTAACAAATGCAGCTAAATTAATCAACAACCCAAAAAAAAATCTATAAAATCATATTGAAATCATTTTTATTTCGTGACACGATTGGTTTATCATTTGCCGTATTGACGGAAAAATACAATTTCAAATGAGCATGAATTATAGTTGCACTACAATAAACCATTGAAATAAAAACAATTATATATGGAAAATATGAACACAATATTATTAAAATCTATATTTTAAAATATCATGGGTGAATGATTTGGCCCATCTGTACATTAAAAATAAATAAATAAATAATCTAATATGGCGCTTGAGCACCAAAGTTTGCCCACCCACCCCCCTGCGCTTGGTGTGAGGCAGGAAGCGGGACCTGCCGGGCTGATGGGTGGTGGTGGTGGGGTGTGTTCCACCCCAGCCCACCTGGGGAATCATCCAAGCTGGGGCCCATTCTTCCCCTGCAGGCACCCCCTCCACCCATCAGCCCCTGGAGAGTGGCTTCGGTACAGGTCCCTGACACACCGGAGGGATGACCCTGGGAATCTCATTATGCATACAACCAAAGTGCACCCTCCCCCCACCTACCACCACCCTCAGCCGCACCAGAACCGCCGTACCCCAATTCACCCCCCCCAGCCCACCCCACTTACCCCAACCGCTTGAGCATTTGCATAGAGAAGACAGAGCGAATAAGGCAATAAATCAGCAGCCTATATTCAAATGCTTTGCGGGGAGATTGAAACCCCTGCTGTGCGTACCCCCCCCCCCACACTCTCAGCAACCCTTATCCGCCACCCCACCCCAAATGAATTTGCATTCGCGCTCCCATTCTCATCAGTGGACACAGCACCGGACACGGCCATATAAATATATCGCTAAATGTATAACCTCATTGCCCAGGGACGCACGTGTTTCAATATATCAAGATACATATGCTTACATAGCATGTGCCCAAGGCAAACTAACTGGTGAGGTTATGGGTTATGGGTTGTGGGAGGGGGTCCACATGCCCCCGCCGAAGGTCACGGCTCATACCAAAGAGGGTGCGAGGGCGAGAGGGGAAAGAGGTGTAATTTAAATATCGCAATTAATGTCAAGCTTTGGCCACACAAACTCCACCGGCGCCAATTCGCTCGGCCTCGTCAATGATGAAATGGTGGCCAGGGCTGGAATCAAAGTGACCTCTCGGGGTATGCAAGTGCACGTCCGATAGGTGGCGCTACGGCTGAGCAATTGAGCGGTTGGATAAGGTCCACTGAAGCTCTGTTTGTTGCAATGCAGATGCTTCACACCCCAATGTTCGTTTTTTTTAAAGCTCATAAAATATTTTAGCCCACCCACACAGTTAAAACACAATTAAACGTATTACGACACACTTTTTAAAGGATTCCTGGGAGCTGGTCCTCAGTCTCAAGATTGATTTCTTTCTTTTTACTTTTTTTATCTACCTTATTTTCTGTCAAATTATTACGGTATATATGTTTTATGTTCAATAAACAAACAAACAAACAAAGCTTGAAATTATGTCCATTCTTTTTTGGGACGGCCAGTATTTCCGCACAAATTGAATCCCGATGTTGCATGTTCGATTTCGAGAGAGGTCGACAGAAACAACGAGATGTCCGATACGGTTCTCATTATCAAGAAAAACATTCGTTTGGGCATCTCGGCAATTCAACGGCTTTTAATGTTTGCAATTTCATTGAGGTGACTGTTTGAAAAGAAGAATTTCACTACCTCCTCACTTTGTTTGCAGGCTATTTAAAAAGAAGAATATTTGCATCAGGTATGGACGATGACCTTAAACAAGCATCGACTGTTTCATTATCTTTTCCCGTGAGGTGTTGCTGCAAAAATTTGTGGGGGGGGGGGGGGGGGGGGGGGTTGGGGGCGAGTTTTAATAAAAAAGGATTTGAATATTCGAATGAACGCCTGTGTGATCTATTGTTTAAGCTTCTCGCCGTCGCCAGTTATTAGCTCACGGTGGCGAAATGTATTGTTCCCGCCCCCCCCCCTTTTTTTGGACAAATTTCACGTCTGACTTCCGCTGCCTAACGAGGCAGAGCGCTTATTAAAGCGTTATTTACATTGACTCATCAACACAAAGTTCCAGCTTGACATTTTCCCCCACAAAGTTTTTTTTCCCCCCCACTTCTTCTTCCGCTATTGACTTTTATTATAGATTGGCAACGACGCTCGGCGCAAAACGAGACTCGCCGCTCGCTGTTTACCGAGATGTAATTGGCTATCTTGGAGCAGATTTTTTTTTAGTGTGTGTGTGTGTGCATGTGTAGGTAGCACTTCCTCACCAAACAGAAGTCATCGCCTGGCGATAATTACCCAAGTGATGTGCACCGCCGCCATTGTTGCGCGGCGATCAAAATAATGACATGTCGACACGCGAGAGGAAAGGATTAAAGCCCTGATGGATTTGTGTGGGTTTTTTTGTTTTTTTTTTTGTGCATGAGCAATGTTGAACAATTTGGTGTCGCGGTTAAAAAAAAAAAAAAAAGGAGGGGGCAAGTTGCCCTCTTCATGAGGCGCGTTAAACAAACCAAGTAATAGTGGCAGACTCCCCATTAATTAAGCTTGAAGGATTCCCCTTTCATTCCGCATTTTGTTGATGGGACTGCATACTTCACAGCCTCTGCCCCTTTGATGGCAGGTTTGGGACCAACAAATTGATTGATGGAGCGTCATTTGCATTTTCTTAAAATGTACCCCCCCTCCCCCACCCCCATTTTTATTAGATTAAAATAGGATGGAAGTTACCGTGCGCCCATTAATTTTGCCCCCCGATCATGGTGCAATCGGCCTTTATTGTTGCCCAAATCCGAGTGCGTTTTAAGATCCCTGATGTTGTTATTCCGTCTCGCTGTGTCCTATTCGAGCGTACGCACAAGCCAGACACCTTTATTTATTTATTTACTTCCTTACTCTCACACAGTTTGAACCTCGCCAAGCGTGTGACATGTACGCTTCCTGACCCCTAAAAGACAAAAAAAGGGGGGCAGGGGGGGGGATTACGATGTCCGCCAGGTTTTTAAAACATGTTTAAAAAAAGGTACACTTGTGTTTTTGATCGTTTGCATTTGCACACGCTGCAAATGGAAACAACTCACTATTGTGATAAGCGGTTCATGACTTTGAGACATTTCGAAACGACTGTGTGAAATCAAGAGAAGACATTAGCAAACGTATGCTTCTAGTCTGACATTTTGCCTCTGACATGGCTAAACCGGTAGCGGACGTCACATGAATGAGAGCTCAGGAAGTAGCTCTTAGTTTCAACAACTCCTTGTCACGTGATTTTTGCTTCACTGTTGTTTAATCATGATATCATACTAAATCGTTGTCAGTCACAAAACTGTTACCGTTTTTTTCAAGCGTTACATTCCCCGACACTGCTATGAGTATATTGAGGAAGCACAGGCTGCTTCTTCTCTGTTTTGGAGGACTTCCTTTCGTGGCACTACAGCGCCACTTCAGGCCTGGCATATGAACTGCAGATTGTCCTCGTGCGGACACATATTTCTTGAAAGTAACTACAAGTGTTTACGGGAAACTTTTACAAAACAGGAAAAAGATCGGACTGGTCTCCGTGTCAACAGGGCCGTAGAGAGATAGACCGTAAACAGAAATAGCTGAGATAGTAGATAAGTAGAAATGAGACTTTACATGATGTGATCGTGTAAAGCCTAGTACAGAAAGTGAAAACAAAATTAGTATAGATATACAGTAGTCGATACAGACAGACAGAAAGATCCATCCGCCATCCCCCAAAATATTCCACCATTCACAGACAACGAGAGATCAAACAAGTTCGAGTTGGTTGTCATTCGGCATCCTTGCTTCCTGCCACATTCCTAACAACAACTAGGGACTATTTAGCTGAACCCGTGTGAAAAAAAAATGGAATATTTACTCAACGGTGTGAATAAAACACAGTCGTCACCGGGCAGGAAGTGATCTTGATGAAACTAGCAAGCGGCTCGAAACAGAACGAAAAAATGACGAGGGAAAGGAGGAGGAGGTGGGCAAAAAGGAGGCGACAGAGTGAGAAGAGAAAGCAAGCGAGGAAACGCAAGATGACTAATTAGCAAACAAGACACAGGTGAGAGAACACAGTGGGTGGGGGGGCTGAAAAAAAAACGTGGGTGGGGGGTCTTGATGAGGACTGATGACACACAGGTGACGCCAACAATCAGAAAAGCAAGAATCCAATCAAACCACAAAGGAATTCTTGGGAAGACACAATTTAACCAGTTTGAACTTTACTGTTTACCACGGTCAACATTTTTTTCCACTACAGTGCCATCTGCTGGATGGGGTGGGTCACTGCTCTCCACTTGGCCCCAACGTAGAGGACCGTAATGACGCAAAGTGGGAAGAAATGTTCGCCTCAATACAATATCTTCCTCCTCAGCTCCTCATTTATGATACTTTTAGATTTCCAGAAAGGTTTGACAGCATTCGTATTATGTGGATTTGTCACATTTCGAGACCACGGGCCGGAGACGGCAGGGAAAGGCTGCAGCGCGTCCGCGACCCTCGTGAGGATAAGCGGCTCGAATAATGGATGGATGGACGCCAATTCCTTTAATACATGTCACAATTTATATCATTCTTCAAATAAAATAAGCGCACAATTGTTCTACTTGTGCCCTTTCCTGAAATGACATGACAGTTGAGGCATTCATTCAACTTAATTTAATTAGATGTAGTTTATTGCTAAATGTGTTGCTGTGGCGCGCACCTGACAGTCTGAAGTGTATTTTTGTAGTCAGATATATATTTTTTTGATGCCATAAGCTTGTGGCGGAAGGAAAAAAAAAAGATAATTTTAAGAAAGAAGCAAGAATTTTAAAAAATGAGCAAAAATACTTTTAAATGTTTAAAAAAATCCTTTAAATGAATCATAATTGGTGTGATTTTTAAAAAATGCATATGAATAAATTGTTAGGGATCATATTCCATATGAGAAATATCCAAATAGTTCATATAAAAGTAGAGCAACAAATGACATTTTAAGGAATTATACTTCCAAATACATACAGTTCAACATTCAGTGGTGTGTTCATGTCAAACGCATGTACCAAATAAAGCAAAAGTGAAAGAAAAAGCCACGCTCAGAAGGACTTTTTTTTTTTTTTTGGGCCTGAATGAACAATCAACTTCCTGCTGGTGCGCTCACTCACTTCCTGTCCGACATTTTGAGAGCATTTACCTCCCAAGAACAAAACGTTTGATCATCGTCTTCCTGGCATCCTGACACTTGTGTTGTTGTGATACGGTTTCATTGTTACCACATGTCTCTCTCTCTCTCTCTCACACACACACACACACACACACGCACACACACACACACACACTTAAATCAAGGCTAAAAAAAAAGAGGCAAATGTTTGAGGATAATCAAAAGTCACCCGTGACGAGGAAAGAGCAAATGTGTGGTCTCAATTGGGGGCTCAAGGCCTCCGCAGTCATAAACAAAGTGATTTATTCAAACTTTTCCATATCACAATTCGGCTATCTAATTACTTCAGAGGAGTGGGGGGAGGAAGGGGCTGGGGGGGGGGGGCGAGTGGGGAGGAGGAGGGCCATCATATTCCCCCTCGCCCCTGAGTTATGGAAAATCTTCTTTATGAGTGAAGTTGATGGAGGATGTGGCGAAGAGCTGGTCATAAATCCTCAATAATGCAAACGTTTGAGGAATATCTCCAAAATAAAAATGCAAATGTGATTAAGGACGCGTTAGGGCCGTGCTGATACGGCAGCTCCGAGGAGGTACTTATAAGGGGGGAGAGCCTCCAATAAACAGGCTTGCGTGGATGCCGCCCGCCCGCTCGTAAAGGCGCATATGTCCCGCACGTGTGGCCGGTGGAGGGGGGAGAAAAAAAAAAAGTGTCGGCCCGACGGTTTAATCCCGCGGTCCTAACGAGGGGGCATAAAGTTTTAGGAGGTGGGCTGGAGTGGCGTCTCGTCGATGCAAATGGACGGCGGGCGGCACAATGTGAGAGCTTGTTAGTGCACGCGAGGACGCCGACGACACCTCGTCACACGCCTTTTATCTCTCGTCATTCGCACATGAAAAAAAAAAAAAATCGCCGCCGATCTGCCACATCCGTCCGGATTAGCATAACAAAAGGTGGGAGCGAGCAAGGGAGGAAGAAGAGGAAGAGAGAAAGATTGAGAGTGAGGGGGAGGGAGGCCGTACTGACCGTCCTTCTTGACAAATTCTCAGACGATTATCTATTCTTATTTGCCCCCCGCCCCGCGAGCTTTATCGTGTGGTGAGAACAGGTGCCCGATGGCCACCTTGAGAACATCCTCGACATCGCCTCATCTCGTCAAAACGGGACTCAACTTGCCTTTTAATGTACGTCATTTTTCAACACTCTTGCCACCGGTTCTCATCGGAAACAGTCAGAAATTCTTGCCGCATATTTAAATTTCTGCCTCGGAGGAATGATTTCGGTGGAGGGAGAGCATCTCGATGTGTTTGGTGCTTTTGTTTGTTGAGATTATCAGAACCAAACACAGTATGACAAGAAAATGTCTTGGAAATCGATTACGTACATTTTGCAAAATTCTGCGAACCAACCAACAGTCTGAATGTGTCATTCATGGACAGATGAATGAATTTATTTATTTCACTTCCTTCGGTTGTCAAAGTCAGCTTGCATTGGGGACAGGTGAACCCGGCGATTCACTTGCTCATTCGTATCATCTACAGCAGGGGTGTCAAACTCATTTTTGTCGCGGGCCACTTTGGAGTTACGTCTTCCCTCAGAAGGGCCGTGAGGACAGAAAGCGAATTAACGTTTCATCATCACATTGTATTATTACTTGGACACACACAAAAAAAATTGATGGCTTTCGAGTTTTGAAATCAGTCAACTATTTGTTTCTCGTTTGTTCAATGATTGTTCAAGTCAGTCTAAACAGAGTCGGAAAATTATTACAAAATCTCAACATTATTTATTACACATGACAACACGGTTCAGATTTTCGCAAGCGTCATGGAAGTTGACAATTTGCTTTAGCGGGCCACATAAGATGACATGGCGGACCAAATCTGGCCCCCGGGCCTTGAGTTTGACACCAGGGATGTACAGGACGAGTGGAACGCATCGGTGCGACTTCTCAATCACAACAGTCCGACTTCGGATTGTGAGGTTTGTGGCCACGGGATCTATCTGCGACATCCGTCCGAATTAGCATAACAAAGGAAGTCGCGCAAGGAGGCGGGAGACTTTCGACTGTCCTTTTTTTTAACAAATTGTCCACTGAATTCGATCTATTCAATTTTTTCCCCCCCCTACTTTCTGTCACAGAACAGGAGTCGGGCAACCACCTTGAGAACTTCCTCAACATCTTCTCACCTAGTTGGGAGCCACGACAGAATTATTCCCTTGGAATAAAAAAAAAGGGGGGGGGGGAAGACGCAACTCATCGACTTTCTGTTTCAATCACTCAGATCCCACCCTTTGCCAACCCCCCCCCCCCCCCCCACCACAAGCGCAATACAAAGCTTATTGGGTGGAAAGAGAGTGAAATGGGAAGGCTCTAAGAAGAAGAAGAAGGCGGTGTGTGTGTGTGGGGGGGGGGGGGGGGTGACATTATGCATATGAAAATATCCTGAAAGAGGGCTGTGATTTATGTATGCATTAGATGCAGATTCCATTACGGGCCAGTGGCTCAAGTGAGATCTTCCCAGGGAACGCTGAGGCCAACCTGATCAAACTCCGCCTTCATTACCGGCCATACAGGCAGGCAGAGCGGGAGGGGGGGGGGGGGGTTGGTTTGAAGGGCTGGGGGTAGGGAGAAGGGCGTATTTACAACCAACACAGACACATGTAAATGCACATACACCCATAGCTCCTACCCGGGGGCTTGCGGGGCAAATTGCAATCTGCCCTCAAAGGCAGATTTGCACTGGAGGATCCTGATGGTCAAGGCCTGTCAGCCATTTTACTTCTCATTTCAAAAATGTCTCATGACCTCTGCCAATCCGAAAACTGGTGTCATGCAGTGTGACAAGTGACACACACTCTAGTCCTGTGGCTGGCACTAAGTCGCATCAAAACAAACAAAAAAAAAAGGACTGCATGGTTAATCGAAATCAGATTAACATGTGTACATTCTTACATCTGTTTTACATACCGTGGCTTGCTCTCGAGTGACTATGACCGATTCGAATGATGATGACGGTTGTAGTTGGGGGATAGTTGCAGCAACTTTTTGCCTTTCACAGACTTTCCCTTGACCCAAGTTGCCCCTTTCCACGGTCGGTTATCTCGCTCAAATCATTTCAACCGGCAATATCGACTGCCATGAGGGAATGGCATTAGCAGCCTGGTCATGGAACAAATTCATATCAGAGGTTAAGCTACCACTGCAACATCGCTTTTCGAGTTTTCCAGTTACCAATTAGTTATGTAGCTGGCGACGTTAAAAAGTCCAAACAGTGCAGACGAGCAGTACGCTGACGGGACATTAAAAAAAAAAGTGCATCCCTGTGGCAAAACTCGCAGTGGTGGGAGGACTCGACGCTGCTGTGGAGGAGGAGGATTGTTTGACTTGATAATCACGTGGCGGCCCGTGATAAGGAAAAAGTGTTTTGCGCAAAGAAAACACAGGCGGCTGGGGGGGTTGGGGGGGGGCACCTTGGTGCGCGACCCCGCCGCCGCAGCCCCGCGTGATTGGGGTCAGCCGGGAGATTCCTCTCTGGCCAGCTAATGTGATTGCATCGCAGCAATCCCCCTAAACGCCATCACGTCTGATCTGCATAGTAATTGGCTGCGCTCTCCTTGGATGTGACCTTGGGGATGGGGGAGCCGTCACTCCCGCTGCTCCCCTCCTGTATCACCAATCATACATACATATAGAAATATACAGGTACACACACGTGCACATGCTCACACACACATTTACATGCACAATGTCCACGTGGAGGCGGGCCTGGACCGACAAGGTGAGACGCTTGTGTCCTACATGGATGGTTGGGTCCTGAGTGGATGTGACAAGATGGTAAGAAATGTAGCCATGTCGCCGGCAAGAAACATGCGGGGAAACATTTTCAAAGTGCGTCGGATTGTTGGGGTTCCTTTATCGGGTCAGCTAGCATAGAAACAAAGACAGAGGTGACACCAGGTGACTGCATAGCTGTACTGCTACTTACAAGTATGTTAATTCGTTACGTGACGAGTATCATGACTTATTTACTCTCGCGCACCAAATGTATTGTCCCCCGTTACAATGAACTGTAAATGTTTCTAGCCAGTGACGATTTGCACATGCCTCATTGGCGCCCCCTATTTGCAGAAACGTACTATGAGTTCTCAGTCTGGAACACCTCCCCACCGCCCCAACAAAATCCTCTATGGTTCCGTTTTAACGACAGTTTTTTTTCTGTAAACAACAGCTGTATGGTTGCCACGGCAATGGCCGTCAGTCATTTCTCACCAAAAAAAAAACAAACAAACAAACAAACAAAAGCAGCGAGGCGTGGCTGCGGCATCCAAAAGCCAAAGAACGGGAACGCTGTGTAAAATAACGTTTGCATCTGTCTTGCCACACCACTTCCACTTCCTGGCCAGCCAACTCTGACGGCACAGCTGCTCGGTGGCGTTCGAAGGAGATGAAGGGAGAAAAAAAACGACGAAGAAGAAATAAAGGAAGTAAAAAGAACTCACTAATGCATAGCCAAGCTGTGTGCTTGGGCATGCCCTTCACTAAAATCAGATTTCCAATTTGATTTTATATATATATATATATATATGGGGGTCAGCCCACACAGAGGCACTCATCCTGGCTGCTCAGGAGCAGGCCCCTGAGCACCAGCGCCATTGAGGCCCAGATATACCACACCAGACAAGACCCAAGGTGTAGGTTGTGCAAAGAGGCACCTGAGACGATCCAACACATAACCGCAGGGTGTAAGATGCTGGCAGGGAAAGCCTACATGGAACGCCATAACCAGGTGGCTGGCATAGTCTACCGAAACATCTGTGCGGAGTATGGACTGGAAACCCCAAGGTCAAAATGGGAAACACCTCCGAAGGTGGTGGAGAATGACAGAGCGAAGATCCTGTGGGACTTCCAGATCCAGACTGACAAGATGGTAATGGCGAACCAACCAGATATCGTGATCATAGATAAAGGGCAGAGGAAAGCCGTTGTAGTGGATGTAGCGGTCCCAAGTGATGGAAACATCAGAAAGAAGGAACACGAGAAACTCGAGAAATACCAAGGGCTCAGAGAGGAGCTGGAGAGAGCCTGGAAGGTAAAGGTGACAGTCGTGCCTGTGGTGGTCGGAGCACTCGGGGCAGTGACCCCCAAACTAGATGAGTGGTTGCAACAGATCCCGGGAACAACATCGGACATCTCAGTCCAGAAATGTGCAGTGCTGGGAACAGCAAGGATACTGCGCAGAACCCTCAAGCTTCCTGGCCTCTGGTAGAGGACCCGAGCTGAATGAGGGACGGACACCACCCGAGGGGGGGTGAGACGAGGAATAATATATATATATATATATATATATATATATATTGTATATATATATACATATATAGATATATATGTATAGATATGCGCGCACACACACACACACACACACACACACACACAATCATTGTACATATATACGTATTTGTTTTTTTTTCAAAACCTGAGCGGATTTTTAAAAATTAATTATCTCATCGATTATTCCAGCTATTGCATTAGGTAACAAATAGCAATATGGTGCAAGTATTATCTTTTGTGCACTTGGGGTCACCGTCCTCGTGTTGTGTATGCTGCAGTATCTGTGACTTTGAATGTGTGTGGCTTTACAGGGCGGGGCTGGGCCTGGTGAGTGACACAGGAGTCAGCCAATTAGAGCGCAGTTGGCTTGGCATCAATTCCGGGGGCATCAGTTGCCACTTTAGCCTCTGATGTATGACTGTTTTTAATTTGTGTTTCGTTACTGTCTATTTCAAAAAGCAACTGTAAGTGCACCCGGCGGCTGTGCTTTGACGGTTTTTTTCCTCAAATTATTTGAAGATACGCCGAAGGCCTGCTTGAAGCAATCAATACAATCGATCAAATCAATTCATCACCCAGCCCCACAGGGCAGCCATCTTAGAAGCCCCTCCAATGAACGCTCGCAGGTTGTGCGCTGTACGAGACGTAAAAGTACAGTTAAGTTTGGGGTTAAGTCGCTGTTCAAACACGGCCGCCAGCGCCGCTCGTTTACTCTCTTCTCTTCTTCTCGCTTTCCTCGCATCAGCGCTATTTGCGGAAGATCTTAACGAAAGACAAAGAAGCCAATGTATATTTTATGAACGTGCGCCGCTTTCTTTTTTTTTTTTTTTAAGTATTATTTGGCACGTACGCCTTATGTACACAGCAGCGGGGCGGCCATGAAAGAGCGCGTCGCCTTTTTTCTTCCCCTGAACCTCTCCCCCTCTCTCCCCCCGCCCCCATTGTCTCCCCCAACACGATGTCAGCGACAAGGTAACTTGTGGCATTTTCATATGCATTTCAAACAGGCCAAACTTCACAACCCGGCGCGAAGGCTAATTTGCAAGGGAGATTTGTCGTCTTCGCCGCCTCCTTTATTATTTTTATTATCGGCGCGGTGGTGCAAACGTGTCAAGCGAGTGACGAGTTTGTTTTGCTGTAATGATCTGCGCAAACTTGAGGTCTGTTGTGTTTTGTTCCTGAGACAGTTTTGACCTAGTTGGAGTGCTCGAGCGTCCCCTCTTCTCGCGTTTGCCTCGCTCATGCATTGTTAAAGAGGCGGGACCACCCAACACACGGATACAGACAGAGAGACAGGGGACGGAGAGACGGAGAGAGAGAATTAGGCCGACAGCTAATCGACGCCACACCGGAACGTCGAAGGTCCAACGTGATCTGCTCCCAGACCGCCAATTTGTTAACAACTTTTCCCAGAGGAGATCAGCTGTGCCGGCATTTTGACTGCCAATCTGTTAGCATGCGAGGAAAATGAAGTGAGGTGTAAATGAAACGGCCCCGCTTAACCCAGACACCCATCCCCAAAATGATTTTTTTTTTCTTCAGGAAATGACAGAAATAACATTTGAGAGTTAAACACTGTTAGGAGCATAACATCGTCGAAGGTTAACTTTACGTTATGGAGCACGTTACCCTAGTGGTGAACACGTGTGCCTCACAGTTGTGTGTTACGTTTAAATCTTGGCTCTGGCCTTCCCGTGTGGGGGCTAGCATGTTTTTTAGTGTTACCATCAAAAGCCCTGACATGTTTCGTTTCACCCTATAAAAAAACCCATAATAATCTAATTTTCTCACTTTTTGGTGAGAAACTGCTGTTTTTGGTGAACACAACCAACCCAAGTTGTACTGCTATTCATTCAAGAACTGAAAAAGCTTGGTTGATTTTTTTTTTTTCTTCGAGTGAAAGCTTGATTGGTGCTTATATCGTCACGGACCACAATATTTTGTGGTTCTCTAAAGATCAGCGAAAAAGAGCTTAAAAACCGGCAGCGTTATGGAGAACTTATTTGAAAAGTGAATGAGTTCATGACACCTGTGGGTAAAAAAGGGAAAAAAATTAATAAATGAGCACCGGCCTTCAAAACTTTATCACCCTTTTTTTTGTGGGCTGGGGGGTGCATAAAGTTTACAAAGCATCAATGTGGTGACAAAAGTCAACAAACGAGGCACCCCTCCCCTCGCCCCTCCGTTCCGCCCTCCTCGCTTGCCTCTCGCCCTGACACCCAACAGGAAGACGAGGCTCCTCCGGAGAGCACGGTGCGCCTCGTTGTCTCCAGGTGACAGATATGTCACCGCAGCTAAAACCCTGTGGCACAATTATACTTCTGTCGGTCTGAGGGGAGAAGGAGGCCGGGGGAGGCGGGTGGGCGCTGGGTAGTTTGGGAACAGAGTGACTGAGAAGTGTGTGTGTGAGAGAGAGAGAGAGAGAGAGAGAGAGGGACGCTTTACTCCTGGCTTATTCAAAGAGACAGCCCAAGGGATGCCTCTCGCTCTTCTAACAAAGCATTTCTTTTTTTTTCCTTGAGTATTGCTGGGTGTGCTCCAGTCAAATCCTCAGGGCCTCAGTCAGTCACCACACCCACCCAATCATCACCGCCATCACCCACCCCCGCGCCCACCCCAATGCAGCTCAGCCTTTTGAGAAACTTTTTCAAATCCATTCATCTGTGGCGCCAGGTTTAAGGTCACACGGGTGGCGGAAGCCATTTGCATTGTTGATGTATTACCTACTTTTTCTCGTCACACGTCAAGTAAGAGTTATTTGAAGACAAAATGGACGCCCTCAATAACTGGTTGAGCGACGACTCCTGACCAAACGGGGGAAGTCGGCAGATGATTCATAGCATCTGTGTAAATGAGAATATGGGAGGATGTTCTTTTATTTCAGTAGTTTGATTAAAAAAAAAAAAAGTTTGTCATATCACACGGATTCATCAAATGGTAAAAACAAATTGGCAGCATGGCGGACGGATGGTGGCACGGCACAAAACTGACGCATCTTCATTTCAACGCCGGGGCAAGTCTCGAGGAACGCGCTTCGGAATTTGGTGGCTGGGCGTTCCGGTGGACCGAGGACAGTTTTTTTAGGACACGCCTCCGGTGCATCTGACAATTTGGTGACGGGACGGTGGCTGTGTCCAAATTCATAGGCCACACCCAGGATCCTCATTCCCACACGGCTTCTAAAGAATTGTTATGCTTAACAAAATGAACTTTCAAAATGCAAAATGAAGTATAAATACCGGCACTGTAAATCCCACTTCATTGTCTTCCATTTAGAAGACAAAGAAGAAGAATGGTCGTCATGGCAACTCGCATTTGGTTCCCACAATAAGAATTAGCCCACCACGATCGTACCTCCGACTGGAATGCAACGCAGCATTCTGGTCCAGGTAAGTCATTTTAAACTAAAAAGAAAAAAACTTGAAGGTAGTGATTTAACGGATCTGTCGCCGCTCACAATTTATAAATGGAGCATGTAATCAGCAGCTCGTGCTTCAACTGTTTTCTTTCCTCATACTGCCTGACGTACTGGGCTCTGATACTCCGTTTTGGGGGGGGGGATTGGTGCACCCAAAAAAAAAATAACCGAACACCATCTACTGGTTTGAGTAAAGCAGTGCACTCGGAGCGTATTTTCGAATACAGAGTTTTGAGGTCGACATTAGAGGCACTGAATTTTTGTCAACTTTAAAAGGAAAAAAAAAAGTTTGGATTGGAACACAGGAAGGATGACACCCTTTCTGCACCCCCTCCACTGCCCCCCCCCCTCAAGTGTCATTAAACGACGCAGGTATCGGCGACACCGCGTACATCGAAGACAATATGTCTGCCTGCTGTCCTTCCCTGAGAGGCTCGCCTGACTTCAATTTGAAAGGAGAGAGGGAAAAAAAAAGTGTCATTTTTACATAAATGATGAGACGAGTCGTCCCTCCTTTCGCTCGCCCTTGTACTTCACAGCCAAATCAGCAATTCTGTTGGCAGTGAAGTCGATTGAATTTGACAAATCCAAGAAAGACTTTCTGGAGGAGAGGGTTTTTTTTTTCATTTAATTTTATTTATTTTTTATATATTTTGGGGTGACCTAATTGCACGCTCCCCATGGCTGCTCCTTGTGCGGTCTCTCCCTCACTCCCTCTCTCCAAACAGCTTCATTTCTACATTCAAATTATTCATCATCGCCCGGATTTATTCTTTCCTTTCTTCACTTTTCATACCTTTGGTGTTCTCTGTGGGGATTTGAGAAGTAGAAGAAGGAGGGAGGAGGAGGAGGGTGATGCATCAAAAAAAAAAGTGCTTTTGTTTTTTTTTTGGGGGGGTATTTTTTTTCTTCGCAAGCTATTGTTGAAACACCTTAAGTCTCTGGTGTGTGGCAGGAAGTGAAGTGATAGACAGGGCTGCCCTATTTACAGCCAGATTAAAAGGAATCCGACAGCAAGAGGCTGCTAAATGATGATTGTCTATGACATTTAACAATTGATTAAAGAAAGATAAGTTTTAATAGGTGCGGCAAGCTGGCGGCGTGGGCGGCGGCGGCAGCTTTTTAGGGGAGAGGGGAGAGGGGAGAGGGGGAGCGGCGGGTGGGCTTCTTGTCGTCTCATGTCGTTTCAAACATGCCACGGCCGTACAATGGAGGAATAAAGTCATTTAGCACCCAAAAAAAACAAATTGTGATTGAATTCAGTTGTTAAGACAATGTAGTGACTTTTTTTTGTTTTCAACAAATCCAATTAGTTGGGGGGGGGGAAGCGAAAGTTTCATATTGGCAGAGTTAAAAGGTGTGAAATGGATACAGGAGGAGATTTGAGCACGACCAAGAGAAAGCGTGAATCCGGATGAAATGCAATTAATGAATCGGTTTTGTTTTTCGTCCAAATAACGTATTTCTCTCTCTCGCTTCTTTTTTTTCTGAAACATATACGTTTTAAACCATTTGACAAGTTCTGACGGTGGCGGTCAGTTGTGCTCGCCGTGCGGGAATCGAACATTGGCAGCCGAGGCGAAGACGAGAGGGCAAGAAAGAGGACAAAGACGAGTGGGAAGGGCACTTGAGTAGAAATCAGTCTGCTAAAGTCTGTTGAACTTGACAACTTCTGTACATTGAGGCGGGTAGCATTAGAAAAGACTTTCGTAGCTACAGATTTGTTACAATTTTTTTTATATTATATATATATATATATATATATATATATATATATATATATATATATATGAACACAGGTACAGGTTTACCATAAGTGACATCAGCTAAATTTTTTTGCGATTATTTCCACGTTTACTTTTTCCTCGCCTTCAAATTAAGAGGTTTTTTTCAGGATCATTTAAGATCCCAATTTCAAGCTTTTTTTTTTTTCCCAGCACCTTGCACTCTTGCGAGCAATGACATATTTTTTCAAAAAATGTCACATAGGCTGCGTATTATAAATAATACATATTTCAACGTGTTATTTCCCCATATCACGCGCATATATTAGGGAGGCAGATGAAATGAAAGGAAATGAAAAGAGAGTCTGGAAGAACACTTGGCTTTGCTGACAGATTTGATAAATATTCCACATACTGTATGAGAAATTCTTAACAGTGTTCTAACACACTAACCTAAATGCCGGCTCATAGGAGCTCAAACAAACGCCATTTGAAATGAGAATTTTTCAAAGTATCACAATCACTATTTGAGAAGACAACGCAGTCTTCAGAACAAAGAAACACAAATCAACATTTTAGCTATTTGCGTCATTATCTACGTTTCTCAGAAACCTTTTCGTCCAGACAAAGTAGTGACAAATGAGATTTTTTTTGGTTTCACTTTTTGGTGCCACGAGAAAGAGTGGTTCAAAATAAGATGTATGTAAAATATTTTTTGTGGGCCTGGTCAAAGACAGATAAAGATGTTCCCAAAAAAAAAAAAAATCAATCATTTTGCTCATTGTCATTTTTCACGGAAAGTCATTTTAGTAACTACCGAGAGATGCTATGAGAACATCCATCCATCCAACCGTCTGCCCGTCACGAAAACAAATGCCTGCTAACATCGCGTCGAATTCAAGCTGATGCGTTTCCTGTCTAGTTGTGACATCTGGCACACGTGCACGGACGACACGGCAACTTTTCCAACTTTACCCACCCGGCCCCCTCCTAAATAATGAAAGGCAAGTGCGCGTAAATGCTGCGGAAACAAACAAAAGTTTTCGGGGGGAGTGCAAAGAGTTTAATGAGTTGCATCGTATTGTGCCGTAAATAGTGCCTCTCGCCGGGGCTGCGCGTTGGCCTGCGGACGCTCGCTGGCGCGTCTGTGAAGTGTGGCGGTGCCCTGTGGGGACGCGCACGCACACACACACACACACACACACACACACACACACACACACACGCATTCACAGACACACACACGCCATCCCCGCCATCATCCCCCTCACAACAGCTGCCATGCTGCGGGAGGCAGGCGCACCCCTCGCTGATCAAATCTTGTCCGTCACATTTCCCCTAATTAACGGGCATCTGCTTCCCCCGCGTTTCCCAACACGGCGGCGATGCGCTCTGCCCGTGTACTTGCAATCATCCGACTGGTACGACCTTTCACCCCCATGCCGGCGCAAACCCCCCGCTCCTCCGCCGCCATTCCCGAACCAGCTGCGTACAGACGCTCGGGTTTTATTTGCCCGAACATGGGCTGAAATGTTTTAAGATGTTAAGAGCTATAAAAATGGAGGGGGGAGTGGGATAAAAATGGAGGGGGGGGGATAAGAAATTAACAGTAATGCATGATGCTGTAGTCAATGGTTTTCATGAGATAATGCGAATACGAAATAACCCGGCATCTGGATATGTGGTCGACATTGCAGAAAGTTTGTTTTTGACAGAGATGTTTAAACCTGCATGGAAATAGAACGATAATACAAGTAATATTTATTTTTCTTATTTAGCTAGAAGTGTTGGGAGTAGCGAAAAAAATGCTGAAAGTGGACTAGTTTGGGGGGCGGGTTGTAATCTGTTGATCTGTTTTTTTGTTTTTTTTTTAAATCTGTTGCTCTCACTTGGACGGTACTTTTCATTTTTGCGTTACAAAGTCCAACTTGAGTCTCCGAATGGACTCAGCTTTAAATATGATGCAAGAAAACATTTTTATTTGTTGTTTCGCCGGTAGCCTTGACGGTAGGTGTGATATAACAGCAACACTTACGGATGAACTGTGAACAGTTATGAGCCATTAAAAAAAGAAATTAAAAGTTTTTACTGTTTTTGTTATTTTCTCAAACTAGCCATAAAGTGTATTGACGTGGTTATCAAATGATAATGATAAGCAATAACCAAGCATGCGTACATCGTGCGCGCTGTAGTACAAGTTTGTACTGGACATTTCAACGAAGAGATTGATATCGACCGCTCGGCTAGCTAGAACTGTTGAGCATAGAGAAAACAACAGATGTTTGTTTTATTTTAATCAGATAATAACAACACACACTGAGATAATAGAAAGCTGTATTTAACGTAAGCTATAAATAAGTCAAAATAACGCGACCGCTAGTCTCAATCTTCAAACTAGCTTTGAAGTGGTTTTGGGGTGTGCACTTGAGGTTCTAAGCTTGAAAAACTAGTAACGTTATCTGTAAAATCCTTTCCCCGAGTAGTTTGACTTGTTTTCAAATTCGACTTTGTCAGCATGATGCAAGACGTGTGTCTTTAAAGTGGACGCTAACGGAAAACAGTTTTACTGGATATTTCGTTAGCCAGGATTGACAGGAGAGAAGAAAACGTACATTTCGATTCAAGTTTTGGATGTTATTCAATTATTTTATCTCCCTCTCACACACATACACACGCACACGTAATTTCATTATGTAATGTGTCATTAATATTATTACTTTTATTTATTTTTATTTTTTTTGAAGGAATGGCACGCTTGAGTCTTAAAGTATAAAAGCATATTTGAAGAGCATTTCTGGAGATACCTGTAAAAAATACGACCTAATAAAACACATTTTATTGATCGCCGTGACACTATAAAGTGACGTTAGTGCAGTTGAAACGTATAAAGAAAAACAAAATAGACGACCACAAATAATGGAGTGGATTGACATCATGAAAGTGTGCTAAAAGCCGGGATTAACACCAGTCACTCTCTTTGTTGAGTCCGCGCGGGTGCTATGGAGTGAGGATGAGTGTGTGAGTGTGTGTGTGTGTATGCGTGCATTCCGTCATTCACAACACAGACGCACCTGAGCAGGCACCAGCTGGCGACGTCGAGAGGTTCGCTCTCATTTAAAATGCATCTCATTAGAAGAAAGGCTTTGCCTGTCACATTGCAAGACGACGACGACTCGAATTAATGATTCTCCCAAGCAAAAGGAAAAAAAAATCTATTAATTTTTTTGAAATCCAAAATATGCAGGATTACAATGAGATATTTCACTTTTTATTGAAAAAAAAATATTTGTGATTTGTCGCAGTTGTTCGACCTTGGGGGGGGGGGGGGGGGGGACGCGTGCGCGCTTTCCTACGGAGTCGTCATTGAAGGCTTTTGTTTGTTTGTGTCCATTGTTTCAAAAGAGAAGAAAAAAAATTCCCATTTGCAGGCGAAAGCCAAGAGAAATATACTTAAGAGAAAAGAAGTGTTTATTCATTTGTGGCAATGGCGCGGCGCCGCTGCCAAAGAGAGGGGACGTGATGGAAGCTCAGATTCATTAAAACGTAATTAATATGCATCATTATGTAAATGAGGGTGCAGTTAATGAGTTTTTAAAAGAAGCATTCCTTAATTAGTTCACTTTTAATGGCATCATCATTTATCTTTTTCTTCTTTGAAGCAGAATGATGCACGGGACGCGGGCACTTTCTAAAATGCTAATCTACGTTTTATCATCTTGTTTTTTCGCCCCCCCCCCCACAGCCCCTCCTCCTCCCGACTCCTCACGTGACACCTCAAATCTTGTCACTAATGAGCGACATTTACACGTTATAATGTTGCTTTTTTTTTCATGGCGAAAAAAAAAGACACTGCTTTTTTTTACGTTTTTTTTGGGGGGTGGGAAGGATTACAAACGCAGATTGCTTATCCCACCACCTCGGGGAAAAAAAACAGATAATTAAAAACGTATCGCCTGGTCCAAGTTAAATCCAAACCCTTAGGCAACTCAACTGCACACTTTTTTTTGTATTCCCAATCCTGTTTGGAGCTGGTAAAAAAAAAAAAAAATTATATATATATATATATATATATAGAGTCCTTCCTGAAAAACAACAACTGACAAGGTGTCAGGGAATTTGACGGAGACTTCTGACAGCACGATACTTTGGGGGATAATTGGTCGCTGCCACTTCCCGCCAAAAAGTCGGCAAACTTCCTCGTTTAGGGAGTGCATAGCGATAATAGTTTGGTCGCGACGTCGCACCTCCGCCGACAACTAAGAACTGCTCCGCTGTCAGCTCACAGTTGCAAAAACAACACGTCTAAGGGTATAAATATACGGCAAAGTCTTTCAACTGAACCAAGAGAGTCCAATTAACGCAAAGAAGGAATTAGTTTAGGTTGCGCATGAAATATTTGACAAAAAATGGCCATGTTGCGCTTGTAGAATGCATACATCGTGTTACGTTAAAAACAAAATGCTCTTAAAGTGGCATGACTTTATGGAATAATATAGTATAACTACAAAAAAAGACACTTCTATTTGCCGTTTAGGATCATGTCCAAACCAAAAAAACTAAAGAAAACAAAACAAACTACAAAAAAAAAAAAAAAAAAACACTGCGTTTTGGCAGCCAATGGAGATCCGTCCATCCATTATCCGAACCGCTTCTCCTCATGAAAGTACGACGTAATCAAACACTTATCAGTGATTTAGCTTCGACATTATACTTGCTGTTTGCGTTTCAAAGAAAAACAATCATCGCTCTCCGATAGCAGCAAAAACGGATGGTTATGATTTCTGGCTACGAGAGACTTGTTAAGAATAGCAACAACCTTTTGAAATCGGCAAGTACGTGTGATGTTCGCATTATGTTACAAACAACGACAAAACAAAAAAAATGCCTTTACATGGACTTAATGATTTGTTACATTTATATTTTTATATATAGGACTACAACAAAGAGTATAACTTCAGAAAAGACATTTTTCCTGAATGTTATGTTTTAAAAAAATAGAATAAAATATAGTCTGACAGTGGACATACATGTTTTTTTTCTTTCAATGCTATTGAAGAGGGAGATCACAAGGAGAGTGATTTTTTTTTGCAAACACGGACAGCAAATGGAAATACTCGTTCAAAGAACGACATATGAGATTTTTTTTTTAATCTGCGGTTTAACTTTTGACAGTGTCTTTGATGCGCAAGCTATGGTAAAAAAAAAAAAAGTCAAACTATTATGCTTAAAATGGACTTACATGCTTTTCATGGGCTCGCAACAATACACGTTTGCTATAAAATTCTGAAGCTTCAGCTTTTCTTCTCGCATATACACACGCACGCACGCACGCGCGCGCGCGCACACGCACGCGCGCGCACGCACGCACGCACGCACACACACACACACACACACACACACACACACACACACACACACACACACACACACACACACACACACACACACACACACACACACACACACACACACACACACACACACACACACATCCGGATTGTTCCGCCTCAGAAGGAATCAGTTGCATCATTCCTCCCAGGGCATTAGCACTGGGCGCTACAAGCCTTTTACATTAACAATAAATTCTTCATGCATGAGGATGGGTGGTAGCGCACCCCCCCTCACCCCCCCCCCAACCATAAAGTAGATAGAAGAGAGGGGACCGCGAGGGCGCCGCCACACCGAGAAAGTTCAAGTCAGCTGTCGCCACTTTGGATTCGTCACCACAATGGAAACATTCCGTTACCTCATAAAAGAAGCCAAAATTGTACAACTCAAGCTTGATTTCTGCTTTGTTGACCTTCTATAAAAGTTTGGGCTCACAAGCCATATTTGGTTTTTAAAAGTGACAAAAGATGAGCGATATAACCTTCTTCATATGGCAATATTGCATTTTGATGGATTTTGTTTATCACACAAGTTAAATGAATCCTGCCTTTGTTTGTACCGCCAGTTCAATAATTGTTTCGGGAAAAAAAATAAAATAAAGCTGCCGCATGATTAAATGTTACCGCAATTGTTTACGTTACATTTTGAACACTTAATCCAGTGACTATTGGATTCTTTTGCGTACCACTAGAGGGGAGCCCGTGACTACTGGTGCTCATACCAGACTTTAAGAATCACTGCAGTACACCAACTGAATTCCAAAATAAGTATCAAAAGACAATAGAAAAAAAGAAAAAAATATATAAAAAGAGAGAGAGAGAGGGGGAGAGATTTAGAATTTTTTTTTCCCCAGCATTGGACTCACAACCTAACAGTGTTGATGATGATGACGATGACCAAGATGAATGCAACAAAACAATGAAAACGTTATTTCAGGAGTCTCGATGATCAAATGATTGAAGGGCAGAACGCTTCATATGTCGCCCCGCGGGGCGTACTTCGCCCACTGGTAGCGGAGAAGTTCGTTAAACTAATTTCAATAGTGGCCTCCGTAAATATCACTTTTTTATTTTTATTATTATGATTATTGCGGGCGCCACTCTTGTTGTTGTTGTTGTTGCAAAGAGGAAAAAGCCGCCTTTGTTTCGCTATTATTATCCCCAGCGCTGCGGCGGCTTCTTATAGATGAAATGCAGCAGATTCTCTCATTATTTAGATGTGCATTCCTGTGGAATCAATTCTCATAGACACATATAAATTATTGTTTAACGAGAAGCTGTATCCCATAAATTATTCAAAGCACCTGGGATTACAATATGAGATCAAATGATAGGAAAGAAAGAGCACTCTGCTGGAGGCGGCCCGCACACCAGCCAGCGCCGTCGCCGGTTTGATGTTGCACACAATCTGCTTATGCAGGAATAATTGGGAGGGGGGAACACACACCATGTGTCACAGGGGGGGGGGGGGGGGGGGCATGTTCGGCGGGAGGTAATTGGGCTGCCGGACATGGTCAGCAACGTCAACCCCTGACTGGTATGACATTTTGTTTTTCCCCTCTCCTCTCATAGAAACAACAAGAAATCATTGCTAGATTTATTCCGAACAAGTTTGGGAGGTGCGCCATGTTTACAACTACATACTGGGGGGGTGAGAGAGAGAGAGAGAGAGAGAGAGAGAGAGAGAGAGAGAGAGAGAGAGAGAGAGAGAGAGAGAGAGAGAGAGAGAGAAAAAACAGTTGTAATTTTTTTCACGGCCACTCTGGCAGTCTGGGCCAATCCAAAAAGTCCAGCGGCTCTCGAATACGCAAGCAGCAAAAAAAAAAAAAAAAAAAGAAAGAAATTTACGGCGCGTTACGGCGCCCTGAAGTGCCATAAAAAAAGGGACACTCGTGCAGATAAGCAGGAAGCCATTGTGTGGCGTGTGACTGATGGAGGGTGGTGAGGGCGCGAAGGTGGGGTTGGGGGTGCGAGGGAGGGGTGGGGGATGGTGGGGGGGGGTCTTCGATGGAGTCCTCGGCCATAAAGTAAATAATGTGCGTGTCACCCAAGCGCCGAACAGATAGAAGGAGAAAAGATGACAATGATCTGCTCTCACGGCACACCCAGGGAGGGAGCGGGAGGAGGGAGGGAAATGTGCGGGGTTGCAGCGCAGTCGGCCCGGACATGGGAGGCAGTGTGGGATGACAGGCTGTATCTATGTCATAGTCGAGTGCGATCCGGGATGTATTCCAGCACCCGACGCTGACGTGCTGGCCACATAAGGCTGGAAAAAGTCGAGCATCATTTTTCAGGATCTTGACGGTCTTGGTACATGTCACGGCGGGTACTTGACTGACAAGCTGAAATCGTTCTTTGACTAAGATCCAAAAGATTTTTTTTTTTTTTAAATCAAACCATTGAAATGAATCGAAATACAATTCATCTGATCTAGCATGCCGTGGATGTTTATATTCGTATGAGGTGGTGAATTTTCAGCTTTTAAGATCCAATTTACCGGTAGACAAGGTGATAGACGCGTCGCACTTGAAAAAAGTATATATATATATATGTGCAGGCGGCCCTTTCCTCTGTCTTTGCCGTTTTAGATTTCAAGGTGTCATAAAAGCTAACAAAATATATTAGCCATGTTTGACTGCTGATCACTAAAGAATTGGAAAAAGTAGGAAGCAAACGTCTTCTGGTGAAAGAAGAGAGTGTCAACTTTCTTTTGGCGATTTCTTTGTGTATTGCGCCATCGGCAGACGTCATCCATCCATTTTCTATTCTGTGTATCCCCATTCAGGTGACAGAAGTGTGAATGGATGGACTATTCGTCCGATTTAATTTGTGCGGGGGCCAGAAGAGTGCAAAACTGTGGACCGAGCCAGGCTTTTTGATATTCTGATGAAATGTGGATCTATCGACATATAAAATTTGCCGGCCGCCGCCTCCCACCAGCTTCTGACAAACTGCCACGCTGCTCCCCGATGTAATTCACTGGGGCCGACTGTGATGCAAGCATTAAATTAGGAACTTTTGGAGGACCATCGGAATTACCGTCTCATCCCTAACTACTGTCATACGGTGTAACTTATCAGGGCTAAACAGGAGCGTAAAACTGCGGCGTGAGTTTTTACATGACGATTAAATGTTGACCTAAATACAGGGTTGTTACTGCGACTGCCTCCGCTTAATTTCGGGCTGCCACTGCGCTCTAAACACCCCCCCTTGCCCGACATCATTCATCCATGCATCTGCAGACATGACAGGGCCCCGAGAGTTTGGCCTTGGCGGAGGTCTGCGTCGCTCGACTTGTTTTACACTGCCGGGACCATTTTCAGAATGTCCCAGTAAAATATGGCAAGACAGAGAGAGAGAGACAGAGACAGAGAGAGAGAGAGAGAGAGAGAGAGAGAGAGAGAGAGAGAGAGAGAGAGAGAGAGAGAGAGAGAGAGAGAGAGAGAGAGAGAGAGAGAGAGAGAGAGAAATAGGGCGATGTAAATTATTCCGCGGCCGCAACAGGACGACGACTTCTTTTTTTGCTTCGCTTCAAATGGACAGACAGGCACACACACAGTCAAGAAAAAGAATATGGTTTTTTTTTTTCCCCCATGTGGCAGCTCTGGGTGGAAAGCACAAAAACTTTGAATTTTCCCCTGGTAAATTGAACTTTTAAAGGACCCTAGCAACTACTGTCTAAGTTTACTTCCAGTGGGCTCATCCAAGATTTTTATGTTGATCAACACACACTTTTTTTTCCTGCAAAATTTGAAGGTAGTGCTTTAAAACCTCTCAAGCACCACGAAGCCACCCGTTGCAATTTAGTGGGGCCAAAGCGACGTCAAACGGTGGCGTAATCCATCCTTTTTTTTTTTTTAACATGACAAATGGTGGTTGGTCAGAAGACGGCAGACGTGACGTGACCCGAACGTAAACTCTCGGCCGAGGTCTGCGCCGCACCACTGTGAGCACTTGTTTCACTTTGTGGGGAAAACTTCCAGACTGGGGAAACATCCCAATAAAATAGTGCGAGAGAAAGGACGAGACGTGTCCGCTATAAAAAAAAGTTATGAAAGATGGAAATTATTCTGCTTCACAAAGCGCAGGTGCTGAGATACCCACAACAAGACGAAGACGGCTTTTTGCTTTACCTCACTCCCTCTCTCGCCCCATTTTTTTCTCTCTCTCTCTCTCTCTCTCTCTCTCTCACACACACACACACACACACACACACACACGCACGTAGACTTAAAAAAAGTAAGTTTAAAAAAAAAAAACGGCAGCAGCGGTAGCGACGCCAAGCGAACACACAGAGGAAGATGAAGCGAGGACGGGCCATGGGGAGAGACAAACCGACACAAAGATAGGGGAGGAAGCGGGCGAGTGGGAGGGAAACAGGAAGCGAGAGATCACAGCGACGGAGAAGAAGAGGAGCCAAAGATCACAAGAAGAAGGAGAGCGGCGCGCCATTTGCACACGAGAGGGAAACCGGCACGAAAAAGGAGGAGGTGGGAGGCGACAGGCGGGGAAGGGAGGCCGGGGACCGTTGGGGACTGTCCTCATTCCGGCACCCCACGCTGAGGCTCGGCCCTGGCCCCCATGACGGGTGGCGGTACCATCTCAAGGCTGGATCCCCTCTGAGTATGCCCACACGAGAAGTTTTATTTATTTATTTGTTTGTTTGTTTATTTTACACCCAGGGCCTCGGCCGCTGTCCTCTCGTCGCGTCATCTGGTGTAACTCAGGCGGACGACATGGTCGCGATATGCTGATGTGCCATTATCTGCATATTATATGTCGACGGGTACATTAGCGGATGCAGCGAAGAGGAGGGGGGAGGAGGTGGTTAGCATGAGCCCGGGAAGGAGCGCGCAGGCACACGCAAAATAAATTTATGAGGGCAAACATGTTGAGGGAAAAAAAAAAAATTCAAACTGCCACACTGTGTTCTGAGTACAAGGAGGGCTGGTTCAACAAATGCGCCAATGTCACACACAGACCGACTATCACAATCTAATCAGATCCTGTTCCTGTGACTTGATCCTTTGGATGACCGAAACACCACGACGCCTCCTGACTGCAAGGACACAAAAATTTGGTACACCTGTATCCAAAAGGATTTACCAGTACTCTAGTTTCAACCCCGTATTGGCTCGATGAGAAGGTTAAAGTGTTAGAAACAGCCTACACACACACACACACACACACACACACGACACACACATTAGGTGCATAAACGATGAGGATAATAAGCAAGAAATTAATTTATGTAAGCTCTAATAAAAAAGTGGCTTCAAGTCATTTTTTGCTCATTTATATTATTAGTCACGCCAATGCTGGCCATCAAATTAGATGCACCTACATAAGAGTCGTGATCACATCCAGATGTCAAATCTCATGCGGCAAAATGAAGACGAAAATATTCCGCGCCGCTTCGATATGATGTCGTGCAAACCTTGGAACACATTAAATCAACATCGTGAAATTCATGCCATCAAAATCAAGCATTCTCATCTTTGCAAAGGCAAGAATGTCCCTATTTCGAGAGCGCAGGTGTACCTAACGTCGCGCGTCCGGTGAATTTTGGTTGATCCACGAGTGCTTTTGCTCGATGGATTAGGGGTAAAATGTGTATTTGTTCCCTTCTAACTGAAGTCTTTCACTTCCGATAATCTTGACTTCAATTCCGACGAGCCCCCCTCTTTTTGGAGGGGGGTGTGGGGGGCGTCCTTTGGAGAAGCCTGGCTCCTTTCTGTGCCTTTTATTTGTGTTTATGCATATGAATGGCATACGCTGAATGCCAATGATTAGATGGCTTAAATTCCCCTTCAGAGTTCATATCCTCCATAAAACTGTCCAATTATGTGTGAATGCGTTCGCGAGGCTGTGCCACCAAAGCACGCGCAACAGTGCCCCCTAGTACCCAAATATGCACCGCAGTGTCGTCTTGATATTTAGCGGAAGGGGGGGACTAAAAATACTGAATGATACGTCACAAAAAAGAAAAAATAATTGATATTTTCTCTGACAATTCCGTTTCCTAATCACTCTGAACGCGTGCGTGCACACACACACACACACACACACACACACACACACACACACACACAGTGGTGAAATTTCCAGCCGAGCACATAATATGCATACCTTGTCGGCGGCGCGGCACAATACCTCGCCGGGAGCCGGTGGGTAATTTTTCGCTGTGTGAGTTCGACGGCAGAGCAGGGGGAGTTATTCGGCGGGCTGATAAGTGCCAAAATAACAGCAGATAATTAGGCCCTTTAAAGTGCGGGGGTGTCTCTTAACAAAGGCACCTGCGTCCCTCCCTCCCTCACCGCACACCCTGTCGAGGCGTCGCTGTGCAACCCCCCGACTGATTGTCATTTTTAATCTGCCTCTCCCCCGCTGAGGCTTTGTCGGTGGCGGCCTTGTTTGTAAGGTGGCGGCGCTACCTGTACGCGGAAGGCTTGAAGGGGGGGGGGGGGGGGGGGGGGGGGTATGCCATGTATGTGCAAAGGTATGCGGCGACGGAACATGCCATGAAGATGACAGGAATCTTTTCAGACCAACCAGCGATAGGTGAAAATACGAAATAACCAGAGACAATTAAACGTAGCGTTGTGTATTTACAAACTACCACATCACTTTGCATTCAGATAGTCCACTTAGCTCAATGCTAAAACAATGCAACCCGCCATTGACATGCTAACGGTTGGCATTGATCGGCGTGGTTTGACGGGTATTCCGACACAAATGGTGCAGCAAAACATGTAGATAGATCATTTTCAGTCTCATATATTCTTTGAAAATGACTAATATTGCATCTTACTGAGTCACTTATAGTAGCAGTAGACAAAGAAGCACTAATTTTCTTCGTTTGTGTCGACATTACTGCATTATACTGCCTCCCGGTGGCCAAACCAGGCAGAGAAAGGTACCAAATTTGCCTTTGCGTCTCATCTTTTGGTCAACCTGAGTGCTGCCTGGTATGCAGCCTGCCTGTATACAACTACAACTTCAGGACCGACAAGTGCCAAGACTGGGATTTGCAAAACATTGTTTTGCAAAAGAAGACCCTGCTAGAGGCGTCTGCATTTTCAGGAGGTCTCGAAACTTCTGAGGCAGGGTCTCCATTTCTGAAGATGATCTGAAACTTTTAGTTGGATGAGGTTACAAGGAGCAAGACGGTGTAAATGGTCACCACTGTGCAATAAGCATCATACGTCCTTCAGACAATATGTTGTCATGAAAGAAAAAAAAAAGGAACTACATTCTGACATCTTTTGTCAAATCAATCACAAAACTAACGCAGAACTTCCGCCTACACACACACAACAGCCTTCAGCTATGGAATGGAGGCAGCAAGTTTGATGTGGTTTTAGCGTGTTTACTGCCGACAGCCACCGTTCGTTGTCTCAATTAAAGAGATGCTGCAAAACAATACAATAAACAGACGGTTGTTTGCCAGCAAAATTAAAAGAAAAAAAAAGATTTTCTGCCTTATTTTGCACCATTATACGAGGATAGGTAGTGAACCACAAAGTTGCGGTGGTCCACTTTAAATCAAGTCTGGCCTTGTGGGGCGTTCGAGGGGTGAGACTACAAATTGGTTTTTTTGTTGTTTTTTGATACACACCTTGATGTTTAGTTGGTTAAAATTCTCTACAGCTCTTTTCAAAGTGCAAAATGATAGAAGACTGAACACCGAGTCAGTTCGAGTCGAATTGGATCTCAGTGCAGCGTTTGTGTCCCAATACTTTTGCATTGGCTGTTGAAACTTGTGTTTGCAAATAACGCGGGTCCAATTTTTTTTCGGGGAGCTTGGCATGAAAGAAGTAATTTCTTCTAAGCATCTTCCCTCATTCGACAACAAGCTTGCCTCCCTCCCCTTGGCTGACGCGCTCCCCTTTTGTCTTTTTTCAACCCCCCCCTCCATCCCTCCATCTCTCTCACACTCCAATAAAGAAACAAACGGCGTGCCAAATAAACGCAATTCCTCTCCAGTGCAGCCGTCCACATCCCGGACTGTGCCAGAGCTGGGAAATCATTGGGATTGTTTAGCCCCTTCGTACCCACCCCCCGACCCCCCCGCCATCTCCCACGACTACACCCCCTCAACGCACCTCCCCGCCTCCTTCTGCTCTTCCTCACACACAAAAAAGAAAAGAAGATGCTCGCTCGGTGATCGTCAGAGCCAATTTGCGGGGCCCGCGTGGCACCCTTCCCTTCAGACGGGGGCATTGTGCCTGGCGCTCGCTTGGCAAAGAAGCGAGGAATTATTTTTATCCCCCAAACACGCGGGGCTACGCGCCGATGATTTCCAAAAGGCTCGGCCCTATTGTGCGGACCGTTTCGGGCCAGGTGCCAAAGCTATTATATTGATCTCTCTTTTCTCTCGCGTTTCAATGCAGATTTAGCGCGCCGAGCATATTAGGGGGAATACAATCAAGGCGCAAGAAAGCGGTGGACGAGCGGTGAGCACGTCTGCCACGCAGTTCTGGGGCCCGGGGTTCTAATCTCCGCCCTGGCCTCTCTGTGCGGGGTTGGCATGTTTTCTTTCTACCTCCCTCCAAAAACGCACCCGCTGGCATCATCGAAGAGTGTAAAGCAGCGATTCTCAAACCTTTTGGGCCCAGGGATCCCATACAAGGGTAACAATTGAGGACCCCCTCAAAATTAAGAGCAGTGGTCCTCAAATTAACTGCATCCCACAGGCCATAGCTTTTAGGTATACAAAATTCAGAAGCTGGATGGACAATCGGACACATTTATGTTTTAAAACATAAAATAGCCACAAATTTCACATCATTAAGTATCACGACATCTGAGCTATTATTTTTCTTTCCACTTCTGGCATTAGAGCTTTGGCATCTCGCCGGTCTCCTTGGAGTGCGTCGCTTGGCACACATCGCAGGCGACTTTGGTTGGAAAAAAATAATAATAAACCACGAGACCGCCGATGTTTGCCGAGTCGCGTGGGGGAATATTCCAATGTTGAAACTGGCAGTGTAAAAAAAGGAAGGAGGGCGGGTGGGTAACGAGAGGGTGGCTAATGAGCGTGTCTATGAGAAAATGATTTGCTTGTTTCCTGAAAGGGGAATCACAGAGAATGGCTAAATGGGAGCTCTCCGAAGACCCGGGCGGTGGCGGCGGCGGCAGGCCTTCGTGTTGGGAGGCCGTCGACTGGATGTGCCAATGTCATTAGTGCGGAGAAGCGAGCGCTCGCAGTAACTGCCGGGGGTCGTGTCTGCATGCCATCAGAGAACGCCGAGGGACAGTCGTTCAAGCACATGCTATCGTGGATTAAAAATTTTATTTGGGACGGTCACAATGTGGACAGACATGGGTTGGCGCTAATGCTAACGCGCCAAAATTATCTACCGTGGGAATGCTGAGGGTCAAGCACACAAAACCATTTTAGGTTGCGTGAATGCTGAGAGACTGCCACGGTGCAAATGTTCAAGCGAATGCAACGTTGTAACAAAAATATTATTTCTTAGAGGGTAAACGAGAAGAGACATTCATTTATGCTAATCATAATGTTCGTCACAATGTTCCTGGGTACATACTGAGAGTCGAGCTTCACACACATTGCAATTTTCTGTCGAAAATGATATTTATTCCGTATAAACTGAGAGACAAGCATCGTGTCAAAAGTATACACCGTGGGAATGCCGCGACTCAAGCAATTATCTGTTAAAAAAATAAATTAATAAATCGCCTTGCGCGCCTGCTAAGAGACAAGCGTTATTGCTGAGGGATTGGTTTTAAGGTTTTCAAGTGTGAATGCTGAGAGTTAATTACTCCCGCCGACGCTCCTGACTAACATTTATGATGGGGAAGGTTGAGAGACACCGTTTACACCCATTGGAACGCGTGCCAACGACGTGCGCTTCCTCACTGTGGGAATGCCGAGAGACGAATCGTCCAACTCACGCTGATGCCATCTTTGGTGCCGGCAGGCTCGTCCGACTGGACGTGCCAATGTCATTAGACCATCAGAGACGCTGGAGCCAAACACAAAAACAGGCAAAAACAAAAGGCTTCCCAAATTGGATGAGGAGTCGGGGTTACGCCAGGCGTTTGGCGTCCTTTCGGGGCCAGCGCATCTAAGCCCGTTTGGCAGGCGGCGTGCGGCGGCGCACCGACAAAGCCAAAGCAGAGCGTATCAATCAATGCATTGATCACACTTGTCAAAACCCCGGCTGGCAGGACATAAAATGTGAGCTCGGGTTCAACAAGCTCGCGTGTGATCGTCTTTTCAGCGCTAATGTTTGTCATTAGCCTTCACCTTGGAGCCCAATCACAGTCATACTCCCACCGGTGGACGGCGCTAGCATCACAGGCTTGGAGAGCTGCTAACGTGGCGCTAACCTGGCTGCCCACAACTCGATTTTACTCAGGCGGCAATCAAAGGAGTATCACAAAATAGTCGCTGGGCGAATGCCGAGTGTCACACAGTCAAAATAAAGCAACTGCCTGTCAAAAGTGGTATTTCTATTGTGTGAAAGCTTCGAGAAAGGCTTTGTTATTGCAAGAATGCTAAAGGATCAAACATGCTAATTTCACCAGTGTATCAAAATGATCATTTGGCATTGTGTGAAAACAGAGATACGAATTCATACTATTGCATAAAATGTGTTCAGCAGTCTGGAGACACGGGTGGCCAAGTCAAGGTACCACTGTACCGAATTTCTACGCGGTGCTTTCATTTCACTCATCATTTACATGAGTGATTGACAGCCCTGCACTGGTTTTAATTGGTCCTAAGGGCAAAAAGGTGATGTCAGGCACCCGTGGCCTCTGGTCAGCATTCGGCACCGTCGGAATAAAGATTGATGACACTGAGATAAGAAGGGTCATGAGGGTATCACAGCAATTTGAGAAATGAAATCAAATCACGGCGAGAAGCAATTAGCGAGCGAGATTAATGAGAGACAAACTTCTTCTTGTTCGGCCTTCGGTTTGTGCCGCGCGGTTTCCAGACAGTCGTCCTGCGTTAATTGAGGTCAGACCGTTCACACGAAGCCGCACTTGATTTTTACAATGATTTTACAATACCTCTCATAACCGTGAATGATTTACAATTTTAAAAAAGCAGCACTAAGCAAACCTTCCAAATGGGCCTTATTGCCATTTAATGCCTTTCAAGTGCCTGCGGTAATTTCAACAGGGACAAGCTTGCTGACAGGTCAAGTGAGGCAAAGGATAGGATGTCAATACAACAGAGAAACAATGGAGTTTTTTTCTTATTCAGAATTTTGTATTCACGCACCAAAGATGAAGACTCTGCTGGCTAAACTTGACACGTAAGGTTATTTGAAAAACCTGCTCAAACAATGTAAGCCACGAAGGCGTTTTTGCAACAATGTCAAAAAAAAGGCAACTGATATACCATCATGCTTTTTTTTTCCCACTGTGCAATATGTTTTTTGTTTTTTTTTGGTGACTTGTCACCAAAGAATTATCACGTCTATGCTAACGCGGAAATTAAAATTGCACATTTCTCCATTACGGGAGTAATACAGTTGATCTTATCTTGGAGTCTCATTTTCACCAAGTAGTAGATTTCCCTTCAGTTCAAAGTTATCTTCTAGAAAATGCGGATCTCTGCCCATGTGTTCAGACTTAAGGGACACCCCGTAGACAGCCATAGCGAGACGGCAGATTTTTAAGTGGTAGGGAGAAGAAAATGGGCCAGCTGGCAGTAGCTGAAGTCCAACAAAGCAAGGTCTTTCTGCTTCCTCGTGATCCCACAAGGCTCCTCTGGCTGGCGACCCATCAGAACCCGCCCTTCTCTCTCGTCGTTCCAGAGACGGCGGGATGGTTGCTCGGATGGCGGGAGTCGTATTGTCAGAGGAGCGGCATGTGACTAATCAGGAGTGGGCCCGCCTCGCCGTATCGCGCCGATTCAAAAGGCCACTGAGACCGAGCGGTAATGGAAAAGCATGATGGGGGCCATCAGAGGGAGTCAACAAGTATTGCGCTCGCTATTGCTTTGCTTTGCATCCAATGGCGTGCGCGGTAATATATCAGCGGCGTCCCTGAAAGCCATCATGGGATTCATTACATAATGTAAACAAGTGATTGATCCCCCTCTGCTGTCAATAATCTGCTTTACGAGTCAAGCGTGTGGGATTTGGGGTGGTGGTGAAAGGAGGGGGGGGTGGCGGGGGGACGCCACGTGTCCCCGTCTCCTGCCTCCATCTTTCTCCCACTCCCTTGTTATCTCTTATTTCTCTCCGCGGTCATACGGCACCTCCGCACGCGCACATAAAATGGAGGGGCGGCCAGGTTCCAATTCAGATCTCATTTGCGGCGCCGCCGGCCCCCTGCCCGCGCCGCAGTCGCCGAGAGGACCCGGGGGAGCCCTATCGCGGCTCTATATGCAAATGCGCCTGCACCTGGGCAACAGCGTAACCATGCTGTGACGCCAAGCTTATTTATGCAAATCTGGCAGAGCGCCACACGAAGCCCCCGCGCGCGGATGCCGATGAATCTCCACACGGCGGGCGGAAAACGTGCAAAACATGAACGATGTCCTCCGAGGGGGGCAGGACATGATTATATGGACACGGAAAATGAGGGACGCTCGCCGGACACACGTTTGGGACAACTCGACTTCAGAATGTGGCACAGCTCAGAGGTTTTTAATAGTTGTACCTGGTCGCGCTTTATTTGAAAATGCACGTTACCAACGAAATGATGACATACAAGTTGAATTGATGGCAAATTGACTTTGTACTTTTCCATCCTTCATTTCTCCCTTGTAGAATGAAAACTACAATAATAATTAAGATTACAACTTTTTCAAGATGGCCAAATTTAACTCCAATATTTTTCTTGAAAACCAAAATTTTGCAAAGATTTCTAGGAACAAAAATGTACTTGTTTTTTCAGGACGTTTTTTGTAGGAAAAATAAAATAAAATGGTACTTATTGTAAGTGGAAAATTTTACATCTAGTAATATTAAGAGTTTAAAAAAACTGAAATTTGGGGACTGTTTGTATAATTTTTTTTAAACTTAGAAAAATTACTTACTTCCTGTAAAATAAACAGTTTTCTCTCTGAAAAGTAGAACTTTAATCTCATAATATTACAACTTTATTTTTGTTGAAACAAGATGATTTTCTTCTCTCAAGAATATGACTTTTTACATTAACAAATATAATTTGCTAAGATTCAGACCTCAATGTGAATTTTTTTTTTAACTCGTGTCACATTTTTCTCTACAGAATTGACTGAGATAGAAGAAAAAAAATTAGTCTCATAATATCAAAAGTGCTGGTCTTAAAAAAGTGTCTTGGAAGATTTCTTATCAGCAGGGCTCTAATCAAAAATAATCAGAATACAACTACAAGTATGATGAAGTATGACCAGTGCAAAGAAAACGACAACAATAATAGTATCATTCGTAGCCACTAAGTTCCCATCAAGGCGCAAGTCTACTGATCACAAATTTGAGTCTTAGGAAAAAAACACAGCATCAACAACAAGAACACACAAGTAGCGCAGATGACTGTCTGTTTACCCGCATGTCGTCAACAACAAAACTGAGCGCGTCAAGATGGCGGAAGCAGTGAGAACAAAACCAATCTTTGTGTGTCAGGCGTTGCCGACGTCCCGCCTGGGCCATCACACGGGAAAACACTCCCTCGGCAAGCAAGGCCAAAAAAAAAATGCCAAAATGACTATTGAGCCAAAAAGCGCTACTCAAATTGTTGGGATTATGAATAATTACAGGGGGGGGGGGTTCATTGTTTAGTTTTTTTTTGTTTTTTTTCCTTGAAACTCCTCAATTTCGGTTTTAATTGAGCCCAATCCGAGAGCTCCAAAAGACAATCGACATGGTTCTTCAAGAACAGGGATGCCCAAAACCCATTTTAGCTCTGCAATGGGTTTTTTTTCCAAATCACATTTAACGTTGAAAATTTGCAACTAATTTCTGACGTCAACTGTCAGTATGGCTCTAATATTTCCGCAAATTCCAAGCTAACCAATTCCCATGTATTAAAATCATCTATAACGAGAGGCTTTTTAGGAATATGTGACAGTACTTGCAGACATCTATCAATCGGGCCGAGTCAAAAATGTTCACGTCTTTCTGGGGACAAAGGGCAAGAAACCTGAAGAATTAGAGTGACTGATAATTCCTGGGGCAGGCACATTTAAATCTTGACTTCGGCGTCTCATTGAGTTCTTATAGGATCACGCGCACTCGTCCGAATTTCATCAAGGCGCAACTCCGATCCACTATCAGCGCTGACTGATGAACGCAACATTCTGATGATTACAACCTGGAGATGAGGATCATATGTCTCACATACATACCAGCATCTGTTCATTGAAATCTACGAGGGCGAGTGGGATGATAAAAAACACATTCTCATCTTCGTGAAAATTCTAAAACAGCTCCAAATCTTTCCACAGCAGGTCCAGGTGCACAATTACAATTGAATGTCCATTGCCAATTTTTGGAGTGTCCATTTCAAGTGACACACATGGAGTGGCAGTGGTTGGGTATCAAGGTCGGGAATCGAAACCACACCGTTTTCATGAAAGAGCTCGGAAGTGAACAATAATACGTCCAAAATATAAATATTAATTAGCCTATCCAAGTTGACTTTGGGCGAGAGGCGTGGTACAGAGCGTGGGCTGGTTAACAACCAAATGAGATATATTCGGAATTCGTAGGCTGCGTCCTCATGTGGCCCTCATGGACCGTATACACCACAGGTGTCAAAGTCAAGGCCCGGGGGCCAGATCTGGCCCGCCACATCATATTATGTGGCCCGCGAAAGTGATTCAAGCATGTCAACTTCCATGATGCTTGCTAAAGTCTGAACCAAAATGTCGTATATAATGTAATAAATACAATGTTTGGACAATTCATTATTCTTGACTTCTGATGTCACAACAACTAGTTATCCATCTATTTGTTGTTCGTTGTGTCTGCAATACATGGAGGTGGTTAAACATTTACATGGTTTCACAAAATTCACAGTCATAACGGTCCTCCAACAAAATTCACAGTCATAACGGTCCTCCAAGGGAAACCGTAACTCCAATGTGGCCCGCGACAAACATGAGTTTGACACCCCTGGTATACACTGTGGCAAATTTGGAAAGGTCGAGCGACTCTTAGCGCCGCAAGGTATCGGCAACACCACACGTGCGACACAAAAGATGCAAACTCATCACCGGAAAACCGGAGCCCAGATTGGAAGCCAGAACGTCGAAACTGTCAGACAGGGATGCAAACTACGACGCAAAACTGGGCTGCCGTCACTTGAACCATGCAGTGGAAAGCCCGACTTAGAAAGCCCGCAGTCCAAGTATGGGGAAACCAGGCGGCAACAGCTAGATAGAAATCGACCTTTTGATTAGCTTATCATTTCCTCAGACGGGGGACTTTCTAGCTAACGGATAACGGGATAAATACCTGACAAGAGTGACCCAAAGAAAGCCACGTCTCCGCGGGTATAATCGATGTTTTTCTTTTTTTTTTTTTTTTTCATCAACAGGGGCATCACCTTAACTGCATATTCCCAATCACACTTGCGTTCATTTGCGCGCGCGCTTGTCAATACAAGGCAGCTCCGCTCGAGGGCTGACTGGCAGCTTTGATGCTCGGATCACCGGGTTTCCTGCCTAGCGCCTTCTGGTTCAAAACCCCATTCGACAAAAGGACTCTCGCCGTCCCCACAGGGCGTGATTGAACGCGGCAACGTGCCGTGACGTGGCGCGCAGGTAAGTTGCCTTTAAAGAATGTATATGAGTCCATCGTGAAGGGCACATGAAAGCAGCCTTTGGAGATGAGGACCAAGAAAGGGAAATGTCAGGGATGGTATTAAAGAAAGCACGCAAAAAGGAAAGACGGAGGCGGCGGCGGAGGAGGGGGGGGGGGGGGGGGTTGTTGCTGTTGTTATTGTGTTTGATGTAGCGCTTGACAAGGCAGAGAGTTTAGACGTCCTCATGTCATACAATATGCACACCAGGAGAGGTTTCATTTAAATGTGCGCTCACTCGGACCACGCGGCGGAGTGCTGGTCTGCCGGGGATTCATCACGGCCTCGCCGATAAAGACTCTCAGCAGATGCCGATCGCTCGCTCGAGGTGAGATTGGTTTCTGAATGGACACTTATGTCGGAACACGCGACCCTGGCGGGTATTACTGGCGCACTTGTGGACAAGCTGGGCCGCCTGTCCGAGGATTGCATCGCTGCTTTTGCTACAAAGCGTTCAAGTGGCCAATTTCGCGGATCGCTAAGTATCTGCTTAAACATGGGGAGGGGGGGGGGGGGGGGTATAACCACAACTGAGTAGAAATAAAATGTTGAAGCTGATAGAGGTCTGATTGGAAGCGGAAACAAAACAGCAAAAACTGAAAGGACAAAAGATGAAATTTTACACTAGGATTAGACTCCTTTGGTCTTCTGAATTATTGATACATGTCCATGTTGCCCGCATGGGAGCTTGATAACATACAGCGGTACCTTGACTTACGAACGTCTCTTCATACGAAATTTTCAAGTCACTCCGCAGTAAAATATTGTCTCTAGTTACGAAAGAAATTCCAAGATACAAAAGGGAAAAATATAGTACGGGCTGCTTATCGTAGCTCCGACTTTCCTGAACGCAACATACTTCTAGCTGCTCTGCCATTGGTTATTCCTGAGCATCATCCTCGTATCTCATTGGCTACGAGGGACCTCTTACCATATGTGTCTATGTGTGTAGATAGAACGAAATGTGTCTATGAAGCGTCATTCGCCCAGGAGGTGTATCGATAGTTGTACGTAAATGTGAATCACCCAGAAAAAGTCTTGACCAGTCGGGCGATCGCTCACTAGGCCTTGGACATTTTCGAAGGATTATTAAAAGCAGACAAAAGCAAACGTCCTTGGATCTGAGAGAGAACATGAACGAAAGAGGGCAAAAAAACGATGAGGACGCAGTTAAAAGTTAAATGACCATTTTTATTCTTTGTTTTTTACATTATCCACAACTCTCATTTATTGTGCAATAATCTAATTTGTAACATGTATTTGTTACATATTTTGATGCATTTTTATGCTTTAGAAAACATTTATGTCTGAATTTTGGGGGGCTTGGAACGGATTAGGGCATTTACATGGAAAACGCGTCTCTACTTAGAAAATGTTCTAGTTAAGAAATTTCTTCCGGAACCAATTAATTTCGGAAGTAGAGGTACCACTGTATCCGCATCAATGGTGAGATGTTTGAACAGGTGTACCGAAGCAAGCGGTATACAGGAGTGCCACCGACAGCATAAATGAACAACATCAATTAGCTTTTGAGGAGCAATTAGCACAGATGCGCAAACAAGGATTGGCCTTAGGGGTTGGCAGGATTCTTTTAATTTGTCTATTGAAGCTTTACCTGCATGTTTACCTTTCCAAAACATAACACGACACTTCTCAGGACTACTCCAAAATGATTTTATGATTTGATTTTTGGTTAACAAAAGAAGCATCTTGAAATGACCCCTCATTTTAAAGGGAATTTCACCTTGGTGAAAACAGCTAACGGCAGCGGTTACGACATGAGAGCAACGCAAGTTTTTTTCCCCCCTTCATGTAGACGTGCTAGTGGTGACGCGGTATGCTGCAGGTGAGGTTGAGCGTAAGCTGAATCAGCAAACGGTTCCCGAGCAATTAGTGTGACGACTCACCATGGCGTCCTTGGACAAAACCGCATCCTGCCTCCGTACATTTGCACAATAAATCCCACAAACATACTAAAAGAAGCTCAAATTTCCGCTTCCATTTCCCAACAGGTTACCCATCGCTTTGCTTTTATCTCGCAGGTGAGAAATGTTTTTGGGGAGTGCAGCAGCGGGGGTGACGGGGCGGCATGGCGTGGTGCCGGTGGTGGCGAAGGAGGCAGTAATTAGCGATGAGCTAATGAACTGCCGCTCATTATCGGCGAATCAACAGGGCCCGCGCTAATTACGGCTAGCGGGATGGACCGGTCTGTGCCGCCATGGGCCCTGGGGTCCCTCTAGAACTACGACACGGTGGATTCAACTGCCACGAGCTACAGGTGCTTGCTGATGCTGAAAACACAACATGATGGCGGAATTGACGTAACGCAGACAACGATACGAAACCGGAAATGAAGCTCTCCGGCGACCACTCTGTAAAATATTTTCTTAAACTTATCTGAACCTTCGATCCAAAGCAGACCCCCGCAATTGCTATCGAAAAGTTATTAGAATTGCCTGTATTACTAGTTGAACCCAAAAATGTACCGCAAAGCACGAGTGAGCATTTCAAACACTTAAAAACATCCTCAAACATTGATGAATCTTTAACAAGCTAACCACGCACAAACCAAACAGGCCGTAATAATAATAATAATAATAATAATACATTTTATTTATAAGCGCCTTTCAAGACACCCAAGGACACTTTACAATAACAAAAAACACAAAACAATACGGGTTGAGCAGCGGCAGCCAAAAAGCGCCAGCGTTCACTCAACCCGAAGGTCAGAAAGAAACCACAGGGGAGGGAGAGAGGGAGAAAAAAAAACACGCTCGAACTACCCTCATTTTGAGGATAATTTGAGTGAGGCAAAAAAACTCCTGCACAAGCATATGACAGTTACAACAGGTCACAAGTCAAGTCAAGTCAACAGTATTTATAGAGCACTTTCAAACAGCCATCGCTGCATACAAAGTGCTGTACATGGAGCAATTTAACATGCACAATAAACAGTAAGACAAATCGGTAATAAAGGCGGTAGAAAGCACCAAACAGTAAAACCAAGAACAAATCTAAGTCATGCCGAGTCGAATGCCAAAGAATACAAGTGAGTTTTGAGGAGGGTTTTGAAGATGGGCAGCGAGGAGGCTTGCCGAATGTTCAGTGGGAGGTCATTCCAGAGAGAGGGACCAGCAACAGAAAAGGCTCGATCCCCTCTGAGCCTCAGTTTAGTTCTTGGTACTTCTAATAAAGTCTGGTCCACAGACCTGAGGCGCCGGGCAGGTGTGTAGGGGCGGATGAGCTCAGAGAGGTAAGGTGGCGCGAGATTATTCAGAGATTTGAAAACAAATAAGACACAAATAACAAATAACAAATAACAAACAAGACATAAACAATGAAGACGGTGAATCAACGGAATGTATGAGGGAGGGGGGTTTTTAAAGGTAAATGCATATTTAAAATAGGACCCAAACTTGATGAATTACTGCAGCAGTGCAGTCCGGCATAAAACAACAAACACTGGACTAGACAGCGAGGCGCGGGAGTTATGCTAAATCCAAGGCGTCGACACTCCGAGTCTCTGATTGTGGCTTAGGAGACCTTAAACCGAAGGTTCGGGCGACTTTCACTCGAACCCACACCATCTTAAATCTTAACCTTCACCTATGACGCACAATTCTTACACCTAAGTCTAATTACCCTAAACCTCAACCGAAACTCAAGGTAACAACTGTCCATGCATCCATTTTCCGATCAGCTTATCCTTACAAGGGTCGCGGGGAGTGCTGGAGCCTATCCCGGCCGTCTTCGGGCAGTAGGCAGAGGACACCCTGAACCGGTTGCCAGCCAATCGCAGGGCACACAGAGACCAACAACCATTCACGCTCACACTCACACCGAGGGACAATTTCAAGTGTTCAATCAGCCTGCCATACATGTTTTTGGGATGTGGGAGGAAACCGGAGTACCCGGAGAAAAGCCACGCAGGCCCGTGGAGAACATGCAAACCAAAGAAGAGTCAACCATTTTCATCGACTGCCACGTTCAAAGTCGCGTCCTTCCATCACCCAAGTTCCCTTCAAACGGAAACTAGTGCGCCATTCCCAACATGGCAAACAAACGTGTTTTCCCAGCAAACACGGCCTGATATCGGGCATCAAACGCCCGCTGTGAGCCCACTGCGGCCTCCTATCTATCCGGCAAAAAAGTTCTAAGTGCATTAATGAGGAGACTAAAGGCGATTTAAGAGAACCACCAAGGAGAGCAAATAGAGAAGAAAAAAAAAAAAGATTCTCGCCGTCGAGTCGAAAGAAGAAGCGACCTGGGCATATAAAGTAGCCCCCCCCCACCCCCCTTTTGCGTTTCCTCCCATAACTTAAGCAGAGATCAGTGGCTAACACTCTTAATCCCAAGGGGGTGCTTTCTGAGCTGTAATTTAAAAATAGCGTTTTAATAACACACCAGTGCTACAGTACATTAATCTCGGAATTAATTATCTCGCCCACCCCCAGCCTATTTGCTTGAAAGCGACTCGTTGCCCGCATTTTCTTGTGTTTTTAGCTCTATTTATTCCACGAGCCAGCGGATAAAGAGATATTTCGCCGAGCCGCTGCCGTGCGGCGCACTAATTACGTCGCTGTACATTAGCGCGCCGGCGTATTAAATATTTAAACCGGACGAGGAAGCGGCACAGGCGGGCCGGCGAGGTGTGAATTTCTTAAACGCCGCCCAATCTAGCGCAAGCCATGCAACGTAAACAGGAATCGATTCGATTAAATGAGGGTAAACTCAAGCGTAATCCAAAGATATTGTCGCAAACGGCTCCATTTTGACACTGCGACGCCTCCTTCCACCCCCCCACCTCACCACCCCTAATCAAAAGTCACTCGCAGCCATAGGAAATCAATTCCACGGAGAAATTAAAGAGGACGACGTGACGGCGCGAGAGGCCTAAAGGCAGTGCAAATATTCAAAAACAATATTAAAGTGCAATAAATAAAATATGAAGCTTCTTTGGCAATATAACACCGGGGGCGTCAGGGGAAGTGGGCACTAAATGCGGCTTAATGAAAGACGCTGGCGTTTAAAGGCGCAGTAATCACCGTGCCAAAGGTGGCGCCGTTCAGCCCCTACGGCGCGAGCTGCACCCTGACAAGCACCAGTGAGTATTCGGGCCACACGCTGAAGAAAGGAAGGAAAAAAATACATATGCCGGAATAAAGATAGATTTCTTTTGAGGGGAAAAAGAAAAGTCAATCCGACAAGAATGAAACAAAAGACGTCATTCTCATATATTACTTTCATGTTGTGCTGCTCATTATAGTATTCTCAAAATAGTCCACCTTTTCTTTCAAGAAAAAAAATCTAAAGAAAGAGATTATTCCCTTCAGAAACTTTATTCGTGTAACATTACGTCAACTTGGCAACATTAGGAAAAAAAAAAAAACACCGTAGTCTATAAAATGATGACTTCATTCTCGTAGGACTGTGCCCCTTTTCCAAAGTAAATACAAATTTATTTAAAAAAAAAAACACTCAGAAGAAAGTGCCTGATCTTACCGCAAAATTTAAGATTTAATTAGTGCACACGATTTTTTTCCTGAATAAATACAACTTTATTTTTGAAAATTAAGACCGGTCGTATGATTCCTCTCACGACTTACACTTAAAAAAAAAAAGACAACATTCTCAAAAATTAATTTAAACCCCAAAAAAATGTATCAATAAAATTCTATTACTACTTTTTTCCTCACAAAAATACAACTTTACTCCCCAAATTAACACAACACTTCTTGTTTGATTAAACCTTTTCGTCCTCATCAAACTATTCTCGAGAAGGACTTAATAATTTTTTTCCCCCTAGCGTGGCTCTGACACTCTTTCATAGACAAGCGATCAAGTCTAACGTTGACATTTCTGATTTGTATATGAGGAAGCATGTTCATTTAAAAAAAAAAAAAAAAACATCATTCTTGTCCCCTCCCGCCTCCCCTGATGATTGACTGACTGACTGACCTCTATTGTCACGTCGACAGCGATGTCCCCCGCGCACGCATCACTTTGTACGTCCTCGACTGAACGCCGCCGAGGTGCGCGAGGCGGGTGCCCCCCCGGGTCTGTGTACGGCAGATAACCTTTAAGGAGTTGCGGTTCACGCCTCATGGCCCCCGGCACCTCGACGGCTATCGCTCCGCGGCATCGCCGCATGCTAAAAAATGCGCAGAGTGGAGGCTCGCCGCGCATGATTGATGTCGACTGCGGGCTCGTCCGCTATCGTGCGGTGTAATGCGGGAGATAGCGTGGAGTGTAAGATTGCGTTTGGGGAGGAAATAGGAAAAAGTGTGCGGCGATAGCGTCCTCTTCTTTCACGTCCGAAAAAAAAAAATCAAAGCCTATCTGCGTGGGTTATACGCAAAACGGTCTTCGACGCGCGTCCGGAGACATCGTCCGCATTTCGATTACGCAGCTTGGAAGTGAACCAGGAGGAAAATTTGGTCTCTGTCCGATGAAATCCGAGTTGAGTGCAATTTACGTTTTTTCTCGGAGGAGGCCGTACGGAAACAAAACGAACGCAACCACATCGACTAGAAAGGAAGTCGGATGCGTTTGAAGGAGATTTCTGGCCGCCATGTCATTTACCCAGACAGCTTTGACATGTAGCAGAATATGGACGCGCTCGCGCTATGCTAACGTGTCAAAACCGCGGGCACGCTAGCGCTATGACTAGCTACAAATAGTTTTAAACGTTATAATTAGGCTTGATTGAGTTATGAAAGGCAAGCCGCTAAGCAGGACATAAAAGATGATTGGAAAAAAAAAAAGATGACACCTTTGTTGTATTTTTTTTGGGGTGACACGACGCGACACGGCGTCGTCCTATTTGATTTGTTTACAGTGAGGCAGGTGGTCATCAATTCAAGTCATCTCGTCAATCCTTTTTTTTTGGTGCGCGCATGCAGGACTGACTATTTTTTTTCCAAACAGCAAAAATAAGTTGCTAATTTTGTCAGTGCTCTTTCTAGACACTGCAGGTTTAATTGCTAATTGTTAACTGGGAATGAATGCATTTGCATATTAATTAGTTCGCCCATTTGCATTTTTAATTTGCTGCCTTCAAAGGGGGGGGTGAGATAAAAGGTCGCACAATTCTGAATAATTTAAATAATTTATGCTCCGTTGGTGAAAAAGAGGCGAACAGAGAAAGTGTTCCGCGGATATTAACCCCTGAGAGCTTTTACCGAATAAAGCACTCCAAAAATTGTTTTAACAAATCTAATTAAACGGAAAAAGGTCTGAACACACAACCACCCGGAGCACCAGCAGCTCGAGTGTGTCCTCGGGACCAAAACAACGCTGGGGAGTGAGCGGCGGCAACGACGGCGGCGGCGAGGACAACACTTCCTGTCCTCCGTGCGGATGTGAAGGCCCGCGCGACTCCTTTCATCAGTCAGATTGATCAAATATCCCTACAGGAATGCTGATGGAGTTGCCGCTCGCTAATCGGAATTCTCTCTGAAGTGAAGCTGCTCTCCACTGAGCGTCACCCTCCATAAGCAATCAAAGACCGCCGTGCATCCTTGAAAGTGAACCAGGACAACTTGAAGCGATGAGGGGGCCTTAATGAATCGCGAGCCGTCCAAACACAGTCCAAGCACCAAAGCCCGTTGAAAAGAAAAAAAAAAAAGGCCAACTTTTACAGTTTTGCATCATTTTTACACAGTTCTGTCGCTGCTGCTGCTATTTTTCTCTCTCTGGTGTCCACGAAGCTGAGGCCGCTTCAAATCGGAGCATATCCACCTTCTAAAATTTAGATTGATCTTTTTCGTCACCAGCGAACGCTTCCTGAGAAACAACGCCGAGCCAAATAAAGCGGGCTTCTTTCCGGAGGGAGTTAATTGAGGCCGATAGATGGCGAGTGCGCGGCACCTGTTCTTGGATGCCACTAAAAGTCACACTTTACACTTTTTTTCCCCCTGAGCCAGTGACTTGAATGTTCCATTTTCTTCTTTCTTCTTTCTTAAGGTGGTAATGTCCAGAAATACACCCAAGCGAATTTTAGCATGGGTGGTTTATTTATTTTTTCCCCCATTTTTAATCTGCATGAACCTAGCGCGGACTTTTTCCAAGCAGGTAAGTACCGCGCTGTGGAAATGGAGTTCCTGAGAACTTCGTGCTCTGTTCTCTGGTGCCCTGGGACCATCAAACAAGCAAAATAAATAAATACAGAAACATCTTCTATGATGGGACTGATCCCGAGCCAACTTTTGCCAGCTCCTCTTTCCTCTGCATCAAGTTGCCGAGTACTTTGCGCAACTCTCGCAGAACATAAGCACCTTCTACGAGGTCTTCCTGTGAGTCAACGCCACACCAAAGTCGACTTTTGAAGGCCACATGAGAGTCCACTGGAAAAAGTGCCAACTTCGACATTTTTGGGCGTGCCAGTGGTTAAAATCCCCCCCCCCTCACCCCCTCCCTCTTCTTGATCGAGGTCCTGAGCTCTTTGTGAGTCTGTCTTGTCTCCGGTGTCCTGGTGATCTTAATTACAGGCCCTGGAACTGCAGCGGAGAGGCCCATTAGAATCAGAAGACATCCAGCTTCCATTATGGGCTTGGCATTTGGTCTTTGTGCCCGTGCTCTTAAATTACACGTTGCCAATCGTGGTAGGCACGGGCGAGACGAGGATGGCTAAGCGATAAGTTGAAGGAGGGGCGGGCGGCGATGGGGTTTTTTGGGCCGCACTTGCCAACTGTACCCCCCGCCCCTCCCTCCCATGCCAGTCTTTATCGCCAGATAACTTATGCAAAACAGCAGATGAAACCCATTCCCCATTCACGTCGCGCTGATTGTCAGAGTACGCTCGCATTCCTTTGAGAGCGTGATTGACCGTCTGAAAGGCGACAAATTAGGGGGCCTGCGCTGTCTTTTCTTCGCGTCGGTCGCCGGGTTTATTTGCGGCAGATTCACCCGGGCCCAAAATGAAGTGAACTCAGGCACCCGCTGAATGGGAGAGCTATGATTGAATAATTGATTTCCTTTGTGCGGCCTGTGTTTAAGAGGGATAACTCGAGATCCTTTAGAGTGTAATAATTATAATTACCGCCATGACTGGTCATGTCAAATATGACACAGGAAAGGACTGTTATTAACCTTTATTCTCCACCAGGAGACAAAAAAAATAAAAAAATCCTCATGTCGCTTTGCCTTCTGCGTAGGGTTTCTTCCAGGCAGGCGTAGGCTGGAACGCTTGGACGAGCTACTGGTGTCTGCCTGCCAAAAGGTTGACGGCTAATTGAGTGTGCAGTCAGGAGTTAGTGCAGTGTCGGCGACTTGCTTTTGGGATGAGCGGCGAATTTACAACCCACTCGGCTGGAGATGGAAGCATGATCCTCTGTTACCCGAGGTCCTTCGGTTATGCGGATGGGGCGGCGGTTTTTCAGTTTGAGTCAACAGATCAGAGACAATTTTACTCCGGTCTGGAAAGACCATGTCACTGGCATCAGGCCCCAATCCTCCTTTGTCTGCAGTTCATCATTCGTGGCCTTGCAATGCACTTGCAATGTTCTCTCACGATGAACAGGGGTTCACTGTACATTTAAGAAATCCCATCCAGCCCAGCAGGACATGCGACTTTTTTTCTCTCTCTTTTGGTTTTTAAACAAGACCGCCGATTAGTCTGTCATGCACTCGTCCACGTGGAAGTGAAGGCGCTCATCGTCTGGAGTTGCCTAATGACTTCCTAATTCCTCATCGAGGCATGAATGTCCTCCACAGCAGGGGGACCGGGCACGGTGGCAGGGTGCCATCCAAGAACAGGTGCCGCGCACCCGTCGTCTACAGGCCTCAATTAACTCCCACCGGAAAGAAGCCCGCTCACCTACTTGCGGCTAACGCTAATCATGCTGATTCTGACAGCTGGCGGCGAAGTTAGGTGGAACACTTGCCTTTTTGGGGTCTTATTAGTTTATTTAGTAGGAAATAAATGCTTCTAAAACGTATACAATATGTGACAATTAAATGTCTGCCAACTTTCAAACACCATGTTCCATTTGATATATTTTCTCAATTGCAATAAGCATTAATACTGGCCATTTGGCCACTTCAATTCTTATATTTTAAACATTTGTCTTTTCCAACTTGAGCTCTTGAAATACATACAGGGTATACAGTTGACATCAAAACTTACATTTTGGTTGTATCGTGACCAGCTTTGGCCATTTAAAACCCACAAACATGTTTAAATTCCTTGTTGTACACAGAACTGAATCACGTCTTTCTTTCTGGATTCTACACTTGAAATTGTTTTGTTTTTGTTTTTTTCCAACCACCAGTATTGACATCATTCTTCAATTTTTGACCAAGGGAGCAATTTTAAGAATTTCTAATTTCCAAAAGAGGCGTTTCATGAATTACTGCACTCCACGAAGGAAAAGTAACTTCTAATATAAACGAAATAAAATGTATGCACAGCAATAAAACACAGCAACAACAAAACCCAGATAACTTCACCACAAAGCGTGTCAAAAAGGAATTAGACACCAACATTAGAACAATATGTACCCAGTAAAAAATGCCATATACATTATATTCCTTCAACTCAGCAAAAATCAATGACAATAATATGAGCCGTACATTGGATTGAATCCATGATGCTAATGCTAAAAATACACGTTAACAAAGCTAAATGCTAATTACCATTGACTTGTATAGTATTATACAAGCTAGCATAGCTGCCTACCTGGTGCGAGTTGCTGCAAATGTCTTGAAAACGTCCTCCAGGGGTCACATAGCAGGCTTTTAAAAGTGAAACCCATTCTACAAACACAAATGGCAGTAAATTTGTGGTATGCACATGGACTAAAAATGACTTTTATCCGACATTTTGTGGCATTGTCGGTATTGCTTACCTCGACGCATTTCTTCTTTGCGTCAAACGTCACCCGAGCAGGTGTACTGCGGTGTTAATATGGACAGACGGCCGTGTGGAGAAACTTAAGAAGTACATTTCGAATTTATTTTTGTCGGCCTAAAAGAAGTCATGTAAAAATGTAGCCTCCCCCCCTCAATGTACGTTATTTATTCATTTATTATCTTTGTAAATGTATGTTGGTTGAAATTTAAAGGTAAAAGTTTATAGGCATCTAATTTGAAAAAAAAAAAACGTTCTCCATTCTTTATATTGAAAATATCTTTAGAAATTAAATGCTTTATTTTTTTTCTACATTTTGCCTTCATTTTTTATTTCAGTGCTGTCCCAATAGTTTTACATCCAGCAGCATCAGCCATTCATCATCCCCCTAAGCCTTGTTGGCATCGTGCCGGCAACCAGGGCTGTGGTCGAGGGGCGACCCGGGATGCTGGCGGGGGGGGGGTCCAAATCGCTCTGTCACTCACGGTGGCGCCACCGTCATCCAGTCATCAATCGCGGCATGTAAGCATGCAGCCAACAGATGGAGACCCAGCAGGAGTGACTGGCGGGGTGGGGGGGGGGGGGGGGGGGGCATCACCCTCAGCTTCCAGCCTCACACATCGTGCAGCAAAGAAGGGCCACCAGGAGTCACCCTGGCCAGGCCCTCCTGCAGTTAAGTCCGAATGTCACTTGTGATTAAGTAGTCCCCAAACTGACGTGGAACAAACTCGAGAACACAAGGTGGTCATGTCATCGCCACACAGAAAAAAAAAAGAGGCGGGGCCACTTCATCTTGTGCTTGTGAAATGTTAAAAATAAATAAATCAATATGCTCAATGTCAGTAGCAATAACATAATTAAACACAATAAAACATTTCTGCATCATGATTTATTAATTCCGACTCCTTCTGCTGTGTGTGACTTCACCAGCAGGGAGACCATGATGACTCAAACCAAGGAAACCGAGGATAAAGAATATAGGCATTGGTGGAGGCCTGCCTTACTTTAATTTTTAATTAAAGAAACTACTTTTCTGAAAATCTGTCAACTTTCCAATTCTTTTTCTCACCATGTTTTTATGCGGTCCTTGTATAATTGGTTTTACGATATTATTAGAATATGTTGTGGAACAACAAAATTAATTACTTTGGACGCCCCTAACATGAGAAGAAATAAACCCCCTTGTGCCGGATGGAGAGCTAAAATAGCGATTAATACGGAATAAAGATGTCTCGCTGTCTCGGCTGAGATTTGTAATGATATTCATAAAAGAGACCACTGACTGGGGGGGGGGGGGCTTCAAAAAAAAAAGTGTTCCTAAGCAACAACAACATACACGCTCACAACAAGCTGCATCTTGGGAAATTTTGACCGGATTGGGACGACACAAACGGGAAAAGCTTTTTCAAAGTAGGCCATGGTTTGTGTGTGTGTGTGTGTGCATGTGTGCATCTCGTCTTTGCAGGCGCAAACATGAGCCAGCTAGCATTGATCAATTAAACATGAGAGCCTTAATAATCAGCCAAAGGTTGAAGCACAGAGCAGCAACCCTCATTAAGGATACACTGGTGCCTTGAGATACGATTGACCCCCACTTCGGAATTTTCCAAGATATGAGCCACCGTTTTGTTAATTGTTCACTTTGTCTTGCGAGCAAACGTTTAAGATACGAGCGCCACAGCGGTGGGAGTGAACTCAACTCACCTCACAGCGAGCAGCATGTCGTCCATGTTCATTCTTCATAGCCATTTAGCATTCCTTAGGAAAAGCTAACAAATGCTGTTGACATGCTAACATTGTCAGTCATGGTTTTTGAACCCCTTTAAATAGTGGATATTTGACCACAAACAGTGGAGCAACACGTAGAGAGAGATAACAGGCATTTATATTCTTTAATATTATCATATTCAATCACAGTAATATCACAACAGCTCAATACAGACTGATATCTGAATTACAGTCTAGCCAGGTGGCCATGGTGCACACACACAAACCATACATTCTATTGAATTATGTCAGTACTGTGTTTTTAGAAGCTAAAACAGTTGTACGTTGAACGACTATTTATTTAAAAAAAATTCTCGCTCAAAGGAACAGACAAACTTCTCCCAGGAAGCAACAACATATACTTTAAGAAACCGTGCCGCGTCATACTGTATATAGACATGAGTAAAGCAATATACAAGCATGTGGATAGCCGCTGTGTGTGTAATAAACTGTTAAGCGTGTACTTTTAAGTGTTGGAGCGGGGAAAGGGCCACTGGAAAGGCTTTGCTGGCATCTTGTGGCTACATGTTCTAATACAAGCCTGGATTCACGTGTGTTGCGAGTTATAACAGACATATGTATACTGTTTATGTATGCACACACACGCAACTGTATCCATATCAAATAAAACTCATAGTATTCAAACAGATTCACTCAAGTTTATAGAAGGGGAAAACAAGCATATTTTTAAATACTACAAACAGATAACAGATCGTATGCTTCACCACCACTCACCTGCCTTTTACTCCTAAATTGTTCGGGATGGCCCTGTGGAGTAGAAACACATTTGTTTAAAAAAAAGGCATTCAAATCAACTGCAAATTCAATCCATCCAGATAGAAATACATTTTTTGTTGTTTTTTAAACATGGGCATGTCTCCTGAAGTCAGGTGAATAACATTCAGTTAAATCACACACACCAAATAGTGGCTGCATTTTAAATGGTGCTTTTATTGCAATGTGTTGCATTCCCACATTCATATTCAGATGTTATAGATTTGTTAGTCCAAAAAAATAAAAAATAAAATAAAAATCATGTCCTCACCTCAGAGTAGGAGCAAAACAAGAGTCACGAATAACGAAAACATTCATAAGAATTGTCTTTTAAAAATAGCAAGGGATCAAAAATGATGCACGAGGTGTTTCGTGTGTACTCGACAAGTGTGTCTTTCTTTAGTGTGTGTAAACTGGAGCAGCCACAGACAAAAAAAAAAAAAGTTCCAGCAGAGTTTTTGTTTTTTGCACAAATGAGTCCAACAAGAAGAGGGAGAGGGAAAGGGGCACTGAGGCGGCCCACACTGATTGTCTAGAACACCCCAAAAAATAAAAAAATAGATACTTTTTTGTTGTTTGTTTTTCAAATCACACCTGAACAGATTGGTGGTGGTGGACGGGGATTGTAAAAAAAAAAAAAAAAAATAAGAAAGAGGGAGGGAGGTGGGTGAGAAAGACAGAAAAACTCCCAACATGCATACCGTCACTTGTCATATTGTAGCTGCTCCCGTGCCTCTTCTTTACAACCAAACCTTACATGAGGGTCATATCACAAAAAAAAAGTAAAATGTATCATATATTTATATCTCCAATATATTTATTTATATTAATTTGTACAAGGGGAGAAAGTGGAACCTCGGCGCTTGAAAGCAGAGAAAATGCCACCAAAATCCAGACCAGACCTTTATTTTTTCCTAATATGTATAAAAACTGTACACGAAAAGTGAGTTCACGAAAAAAAAAAACGGCTGAGAGAAGCTCAACAGTAGATTGGTGCCTGAACACCGCCAAGAAACGTGTTATCTGGAATGTTCTGAGAGTTTGAGCGGGAAAAAAAAATGAAGCTGATCGAGGATTAATTCTACCAGATTGTTTAAAATGTAGCTGTCCAATGAGAAGGAACTGTTTCCATCACTATGATTTTGAATTTGAAACATCAAGAAAAAACGTTTTTGGTACAGAAACAAATGTAGGTGAGACATGGGTTTTTTTTGATGATTTTTGCATAAAAGTTTGGCAAAGGCAAAACGTATTTTTTTGCGACAGCTTGACAAATTGTTAAATATGTTGCTGTACAATGCTAATCATGTATTGTTAATTTTTTAAGTCTCAAATACAAAGAAAAATATGTTTGTTTCTTTTCTGATAAATACAAAATGTTCACAAAACCTGGATACATTTTAGGGGGATGATATTTGCATATATGTTTCGCAAAGACGGGTAAATTGTGAATAGCAATGGTAATGGTCTCTTTTTTGGCAAATTATTGAAAATATTTTCCAGTGCTAAACATGTCGATGTTTTTAAAATCTAAAAGGTAAATTTTTTTTTTTAAATCAGTTGTTCAAAATAGGAACAAAAAACAGCTTCAAATGTGGCTTTTCGTGTTTTTTTTTTTGCCGATATTTGAATTGTCAGTCGGAAAAACATGAAGTTTGTGCTAACCAGCATTTTTTCCACCAGTACTTTGACTAATGATTTAAAACATTGCTGGTTTTTGAAATCAGATTTTTTTTTTTTTTTTGCAATGAGGTTGGCAACGATGGAAAAAAGAACATTTGATAAAGCAATCGTAATCATCCTTTTTTTGCTACAATTTTAAGTTGCTCTCAATTCTGCTACCCACTGCTAGGCATGTATCTTGTTTTTTGTATGTATTATTTTAGTGAAAAGTTTTTGGATTATTTAAAAAAAAAAAAAAGCCCAAATTAAAAATTTTCCCAATTTGTCATGACTGCAAAAACAAGGTTTGGATTTTTTGGAACTAAGGCAAGCAAAATGCTAACGCTTGTGAATTGACGTGAACGGATTGTGGCTCGGGCAACATGGTGGGCGACTGGTTAGCAAGTCCACAGTGCAGCGGTACCGGGTTCGATCCCGGCTCCGGCCATCCTGTGTGGAGTTTGCATGTTCTCCTTGTGCCTGCGTGGGTTTCCTCCCACATTCCAAAAACATGCATGGCAGGTAAATGGAACACTCCTGAGGTGTAATTGCAAACGTGAATGGCTGTTCGTCTCTGTGTGCCCAACGATAGGCCGGCGACCAGTTCAGGGTGTCCCCCCCCGCCTACTGCCCGAAGACAGCTAGGATAGGCTCCAGCACCCCCACGACCCTTAGGATATGCGGATTAGCAAATAGATGGATGGATGGATTGAGGCTAATTCCAGTGAGTTTTTTTTAAACACCCTTTCTTTCCTATGGCAAAAAGGTGCATAGCTAATGTTGACTTTGGGCCGCTTCTGTTAAATGACAGAGGACGCTAACATCGTAATGAGGTTTGCATACAAGATCTTTTGAGGCTTTGGACATTTAGAAGGGGGGCAGGGGGGTTCTGGTGGTGGTTTCTCCACCCTGCCGAGGCTCCACCATCCCACGTCCGCTATGACAATGAGAGAGAGAGAAAAAGAGAGAGAGAAATACAATATGGCCTTTTTTTTCTCTTTTAAAAGAACCCGTACGACGACGATGACAAATAAAAACAAAGCCAGTCCACACTGCTCGTCGCTCAGTAAAAATCACATTCAGCAGTCGCTATAGAAACCATTCTCTGGCATCAGATACGTGGAGCAGGAAAGGAGAAGATCCATCATCATAATAATAATATACAGTATTCATCACACGCACTGATAGTCATATACATACGCATCATCATCATCACCGAAAGAATCTGAAAAATAAAAAGAAAATCTTTAATAAAAAAAAAAAAAAGGACAGAGGCGAGTAGTTATTTACCACAAACTTGTCTTGATGATGATTCTCCTTACTATTATTATTATTCACATTTGTCTATGTACACCGTGTTAACAAAAAAAGCCTGTACCTGCCGACTAGGAGGAGGAAGAGGAAGGGTGGAGGCCTTTCCACTGAGCAGCTGTTGCATAACATCCGGAATTTCAATGTGCATCGCGAGTTTTTTATCTTTTGGATCCATCATCCCTGCAGGAAAATACATCACCCAAGGGACTGGACACAGGACAAATATTTAAAAAATATATATAGATTATATATATTAATAAACATTCTCTCACTTTGCATGTGCCGGAAAGAAACAAATTCAACAAAAACAAAATGGTTCTTCCGAGCTGTGTGTACGCCCAAAATACCTTTTTTTTTTAACGACATGGGAACATCGGATATGGGAAGTTTCAACGCCAAACCAAAAGAGAAGACACGAAAGATGCAAACGCTATCATCAGGGGTGGGCACACTTTTGGACTCATTTCAAACAAACAAACAAACAAACAAAAAAAAAAGCTCAAATATACATGCCTGATTAAATATTTCATTCTCATTGTTCCAATTTTTTTTTTCAAATTTTAAAATCATGAGAATTAACCAATAATTTAATAATGATACGTAAATTAATGGAAGCATTCACATCTTCACTTTTCACATTTTAGTAAATGAGAAAAAAAAACAAATTTTGCCCCCCAGATTTTATACACAACATCCCGCAACAACATGAAATATGCAAGTTTTTTTTTTAAATGGGGCACGACTTTTTTAATTTAAATGCTTTTTTTTAAAGCATAACACATTATAGCCTAAGACCAATACAATGACATCCATGAAAAGAAAGTCCAAAAAAAAAAATTGGCCGATTTTTTTATCTCTTAAAGTTTAAAAAAAGTTAAAATATTGTAAAAATAGAGAATATAGTTTAAACATTTGAATTTTATTCGACCAAATATCGAAATTGGCATCAGCCTAAAAAATAAATAAATAAAACTTAAACACATTCACATTGTCATTTTGGGATGTTGTGAGTAAAATATTTGAGGATTTTTTTTTTTTAATGGATTTTAGGATACTGAATACTTTCTGGATGGACTATATAAAATAGTTTTGACTAATATTTACTTTTTTAAATGACAATGATTAAGAAAAAATAACAGCATCTTTACGAACCAATTTTAGGACCCTTATCCCACCCCTGTGCTATTTGGACAAAAGTATTGGGACACAGCTTTTCCGGCCTGGCCCAATACTTTTGTCCACATAGTGGTTCAAATAGAAAAATTCGGCAAAGTGAAGAAATGGTCGTCAAAAGGAAAAAAATAACCTCAAAATCGTCTCTAAAGTTGTGCGAAAAGAGCATGTTGCGGTTTTGCTAGCTCGAGACTGCATTACCAGAATATAAAAAATAAAAACTGTATAAAAACAAAAATTAAAAATAAAAACAAAATAACCGAAGAAGAAACTGCTGAGTTCACAGTGTGAAACGAGGTCCGAAAACCAGGCGCCATGCGCGTCTGGTAAAGAGGAGGATGAGGTAATCGTAAGAAAATCCAAGTAACATAAAAGTGCTCTGAGGTAGGGCGCGGAATGACATCTCATGATGGTGGCGTTCGATTTTAAGGGAGTCTGAAGTGCAGGATGCGAATACCCAGGGCGTGAAAAGATCATAAACAAACCGGTTTGGCCGGCGCGTGAGAGAATGTTTGCCGCCGATTACGACCTCAAAAATACGCACCTGATTCGGCGCGGTGCCTGAAGTGCTTCCTTGAAGGCTTTAAAACTACAAAAACAGCCACGTAGGGTTGGGGTATATTTGAACATTTTGCATGAAGTTCTTCACATTTTTTTTTGAGGGGCAGGGAACTACTTCCTCCTGCGATGCAATATTATTATTTTTTGTTTAAATATCAGTACGGTATGACTCTGATAACTGTTGCATTTATAGCCCCCTTTCACACGGAGCCGGTGGCCATCTTGGGTCGGTAAAATAGGGCTCAAGTGCTTGTGCCGGATTCAGGGAAAAAAAACAAAAAACAAAAGAGAAGAACCGGTGCTAAAACACCCGCGAGACGTGAATAGCCGTTTTGTTTATTACCCCTTTTACACTAAGGAAGGACCAAAGAAAGTTGCTTTGGTCAATACCAAACAGGAAGTCTGAATTCTATTACTGGTGCCGGATTTAGTCAAATGTCATAGCACCGGTGCTTATTTTGCCTTGTCAGCACTGCGTGAAAGGGATGGTGCCAGGATAGCTTGTTGAGTTTATAAAACGGTGGCTGAATGTTCGTGCCGTATTCAGGGAAATAAATAAAAATTTGGGACAATTTTTGCATCGAGAGCATGTTTGTCGCCATCTTGATTAATCCCTGTGTTACATCGAGAGTCCTTAAGAGGGCAGTCAAATCAGGCAAATATAAAAAGAAACTTGTTTCCTTGCTTCGACTTGCCGGCACTGCGTGAAAGGGGCATTTTCCACTTTTTTTTTTTGTCATGAGTCACCCTTTAATGTCCTTCCTTCTGTACTGTACAACGCCACACACACACCAGCGTGGCAAACAACACTGATAGGCCGAGTTAGCGCGGGATAGAAAATGAGAGAATCAAAAGAGGCCGAGCCGGCCTCATATCCACAGCTGCTGAGGTGAGGGCTAATAAACACGCGACTGATAAATGATCCCAACAGTTTCTCACGGGTTTTGTCTTTGATACTCAATACAAAAAAAATAAGAGAGTAAAGAGTTTCAAAATAAAAAGTGAGCAGCATCCCATCCTTAAAATCATCACCGTGCCCTTTGCGGGCTGTTGTCAGATCGAGATGACGATGATGAAGAGAGCAGAGCGACAACGAGAAAAACATAAAAAATTAAAAATCGAATAATCGTGTGTGTGGATGAAGAAAAACGAAGGAGAAGAAGCTCAAACTTCCACCAGGCACTGTGTAGCTGACAAAGAGAGAGCGTCGCAGAACCAGCTGATACCGAGCTTCCGTCGTCACATTCCCGGAAAAGAGAACGGAAAAGCCCAGACGATGGGGGCACCGCCCCTCCGAGGTACTCCCGTGTCCTGATTGGACAGAAACCAGGAAGCAGGTGGTGGGTGATCGCTGGGGTGGGGGGTTGATGAGCAGCAAAGACAACACTGCCTATTCAATAGGCTGAGGCAGACAGACAGGTTGTCAGACAGGCAGCTCGCCGGCGCCCTCCCACGCCAGCCCGTCCTCGTGGGCGTCGGCGGCGCGGGAAGTGGTTCCACGCCACCCGCGGCCAGACGCCGTCCATCCATCCTGAAGTTAGGTGAGGCTGTCACGAGTCCAGAGGAGGCGTACGAGTGAAGTGGGAGTGGTGGTCTGTCTGCTGACGGTTTGAGGTGGCTACGAGGATCACTCGGTGAGCAGCTGCTGGAGAAGGCTCTTCTGCTGGGCCTGGCTGGTCTGGGGGCCCTGCGGAGGTCCGGAACCCTTCTGGGCGGCGGCTGCTATGGAACCCTGACTCAGATACGAGTCGCCACCCACCAGGTTGACGGTGCATTGGACGTCGGCGAACACTTGCACCTGCTGCAACTGCTGAACCTGCTGCACCTGCACACGGGGAAAAACATGCTTACATATGGACATAACGCACAAGTGATTTTTCAGGCTGCGCAGGCTCCCCCTAGAGGTAGGCAGATGAATCACTGCCCAGGCAGAGCTCAGTTGTATTTAGGTTTTAAGTTCAAGACAAATGAAATATATTTTTTTAAAAATCCCCTGGAAGTCGTGTTTTGTTCAGGAAGAGGAAAATATTTCATAATAGTAGAAAATCATTCCCGTTCTTTGTTTCCGACCTGCTGGTCGCCACACAGCGGGCCTACGCCGCCGCCGCCGCTGCTGTTTAGGCCGCCGACAGGCTGGCCCAAGGAAGGTACGGAGCCCACGCCGGCCGAGCCCCCCGCCATGGACACTGTGATGCTCATGTTGTTGTACACTCCCTGCTGGCCAAACGTCCCTCCCCCGCCGTGCTGCGATGACGGACTGAACAGGCTGTGACACACACAGGACCAGCAAAAATAAACGCATTGCAGTTTCTGCAGGTGGTAAAACATGAGGAGGGGGTAATAATTACAACATCTCGGCAGTATTTCTACAACGCTCACCTGTTGCTGGCCTGCTGCCAGCTCTTCATATCTGGAGACTGGTAGCCAGGGGGTGGAGATTGTTGGAGCAGAGGACTCTGGGAAGTGGAGTTCTGAGGCGACAACAGTGGACTAGTGGGTCTGATCTCAGGAGGAAAAGGCGGGTCCAGCTGGGCCATGGCTGCAGGGAAGTCCAAGTAAATGGTCATATTTTATCTATATGTGGGCTGGGCCATTTTTCCATTTATTAGAATTTAGTTGTCAGGACAGCTTTTTTTTCTTTTTGCATAGAATTGTTTTGTGGCTCCCATAGTTCCGTGTCTTCTCATTTCAAAGCTTGTTTGGATTTGGAAGAAATGAAGCAAAAACCAGAAAAGCGTTGCTCAAATACATACAATTTTTTTCAATATTGTCATTAACATTTTTTCATAGAGGGGGAATAATTGTAAATTGGATTTTTGTGAATTTTGTATTTTAGTTCGTCAAATTGCCCCCCCAAAAAAAATCCAGAATGTGGCCATGTCATGACTACGCTGTATGGCATAACTAAAAATGCATTTCTAGGAAAATTTCCGTTTCCAAAGGTTTTTTTAAGGTTAAGGTTAAATCTAACCGTAAATATGAGAATGATTATTTTGAATGGAGGCGGTGGTGTTTGTACTCACCTGCGCCCCCAAACTGCTGCATCGGGGAGCCGCCACCGAAGGGAGGAGCCTGCACGCCGCCTAGCAACGTTGCCTGGCTATTCAGTTTGCCGTCCAGGGGGCTCCCGGGGATGGGCGCCCCTCCCGGCATGGGGCCACTGAATTGACCGGGTGAGGTAGGAGGGTTCCCCGAAACCGGGATGTAGCCGGCAGTGAAGTTGAACTGCACTTGCTGCTGAGGCGCCGACGCGTTGTTGTTGTTGTTATTGTTGGCCCCTTTCGGGACCCTGGCGACGACTGCGGGCGGGGCGGCGAAGCCGGTGACCCCCATGGGGGCGGCGGAAGCCATGTTCTGTCTCATCAGCATGACCTTCTGCTGGAAAAGCTGACGCTGGCGGTGCTGGATGCTGTATAGCTCCCTCTGACGCTGAGCCAGCATCTGAGCGTTTAACGGCGGCTGGGGACCGAAGACAAAGGCAAATTTAAGACCTCTCCTTTGCTAAACATGAACACAAAAGGAGGTCATACTTTTTTTAAGTTCCAATCAATAGATATGAAACAGTCATTCCTGAATCAATTTGGTCAGTGCAAACTAACTTCACCAAAAATCTACACTTTAACATTGAGTGCCACTGTTTGTATTGAACGACAGAAAAAGATGTTGCTGCTTAAATTAAAATATGGTCAAAGTCAAGATTCATTGAAAATTGTTTTCACAAAGCCAATTCTTCCTAATTGAAAAAAAAAAAACATTTTCAGAGTTTTTGTTATGTAATACAGGACTGCAGTTTCTTGTGTAATTATTTATCAAATACCAAAAAAAAGGAAAAAAAATTCCAAACTGTGTGTAATGTATGTTGGTCAATATGGATTTTTGTTTAGGTCAAAATGAGATTCTAATATTTGGCAGAATGAAATTCCAGCCACAGATTTAAAAAAAAAGAAAAAGAAAAATACAACTGAGAGGAAAATCAGGGAAAATGTTGGAAAGCCCTTATCTTTTGTTGTAATGTGCTAATGAGTTAAATAAAAAATTTCAATAAAAGTTGGTACACTCTTCTACTTCCAGGAGCTGCACCACCATACAGTGTAACAACTTGCAGTATTGAGAAGTGCAGAAGTCACGTTCAAAAGGCAAACGGCTGCACAGGTGGCTCACCTGTGAAGGAATTTGAGGTTGCGGCGCCCCCAGACGAACGGCCATGTTCATGTGCTGGCCTCCTCCTCCTCCAGGGAACGTATTCAGTGCCAGACGGTTCTGGAGCTAAGGATGGAAGGGAAAGGCGAGATATCAGACATGGACAGGATAATTAAAGGACCTTAAGAGGGACAGAAAAGAGGAGGTCAATTAGGCCTGCATACACTCTGTACGTACCCATCTAAGTCCCAAAATGTGAATTGCGTCTTTGCTCTCACCTGCTGAGGACCCTGCAGTCTTTGCTGGAGTTGCAGCCGGAGCTGGTTGGGTGGCAGCCTCGGTTGGGGGCCCATCCCTTGCGGAGGACGGCTCATGCCCGGCCGGAGACCCGCCACGGCCGCGGGCGCCCCGCCGAGGAACGTCCCCCTGGCGGCCCCGTAGCCCAGCGCCTGCTGCTGCCCCACGGTGGCCAGCTCGGCCGGAAACTGAGCAGGCGGCGTGAACTGGGAGGTGTAGGAGGGCAGCTTGTGGTCCAGAGAAAGTCCGGTGGCGGTGACTTGCTGAGTTGGGAAGCTTTGGGGCATGAGGTCATAGCAGCCACCCTGTAGGTGGGGGGGGGGGGGGGGGGGGGGGGGGGGGGACGACAAGTCAAGCAGAGATGTCAGGAACCATGAGACCACTTGAGAACGGTGATATTTGTGTGCAAGCAGAAAGCATTCACAGTGTTTCATATTTCATCCGGATTTTTGTCGGTTCCAGCCTCATGCCAAAAAAATGCAATCAATGATTTTTAATCTCTCAAATGTGTGCACCCACTTGCTCTTCACTGGGTTTTTTTGGAGGAAAAAAAATATCAAGATGTACTTTCCTTAAATGTAAATAAACATGCAGATGTGGCAAACACTCTCGGGAGCAACCCAGGCTCCTTCCTGACATACACAACTGCTTCATACTTTCTTGGACCTTTTACTGTACGTCTTTGGCGCCATCTTGTGGCACATGAGTGTATTTCAGAAATATGAGCTTCCATCCATCCGGAGTTGTGTGTAAAATTTGGAGGAACAGACTACATTTAATCCATTTTGAAATATGGCTGGAACATAAAACAAAATGGGAGGAGGGAGTGAAACGCTGTGAATAACATTCCAAGGCATACAGTCAGACACTCCGCACCTGCACCAGCTTATCAATGCCCAGGGCTTTGTCTAACTCGGCCAGTTCACTTTCATCAGTGCCGCTGAGGAAGGAAACCAGCTGCTCGAGCAGAGCCTTCTCGTCATTCCGGGCCTCGGGCGTGGGCGGCGGACCCAGGACTTCATCCAGCGTACAGGGTACGCGCTGCCTGCTCAAGAACAACAATGCGTTTAGATGTTTTCATAATTGTTGTCAACAGCGGGGCGTCACCGTACTTGCGGGTGGCACTGAAAACAATGTCCATGCATTGCCACTGCTTTATTGCGTGCGTGTGTGTGATGCTCACTCTTGGGGCGAGGTGAGGGGCGCTTGCAACGGCGTTCCCAGGGCATCGAAGGACAACGAGTCTGACAGAGAAAGAGGCTGGAACTGCGAGTCAGCCAAGTCCAACTTGGTCGGGCCTGAGTGGGTGAAGCAAGAAAGTTGGAAAGGGCAACCATAAACAGGGGCGGTCCAAAGTAGGTATACACTTTTTAAATTGACTTTTTTCTCTCTCGTTTTTTTTACGGGTAGTGCGAACAAAATTTTAAAAGTCAAGAAGAAATAAGGAGATTCTAAAGCTGCATTGTTATATTTTTTTGTTCTATATATGTATATATTAACGGCAAATTAAGACTGAGAATGTGATTGGTGGGATGTGCACACTTGTGCAAACACATTTTCTCAGTTTAATTGTACTTTTCCTCTTAAATAATTTTTTTTTGGGGGGGGCAGTAAAGGCCACATTAATGGTGGGGAAAATTGCTCGTTTATTTTTTTTTATATATATCACAAAACATTGCATTTGATGTTTTGCATGCGCCGTAATCGTCTGTTTGGTTTGAGGCAACGCAAACCTCGTTTATCATTAGCGAGGCTGCCGCTGTCAACACCGAGGTGCAAATGAGCGCCAGGTTATTGTTGTTGCTCCACATGGATGTGACAGAATGCACATCTGCCTCACAGTGATCCCGTGCATGCAACTTGAGATCCACTTCATTGTTTTTTTTGGGGGGGGGGGGGGGGGGGGGGGTTCCGTTCCCCCCAGTGAGAGACTACATGTGTCAAATTACATACCAGTGCTTGAATTGAATGGGTTGACAATTTCTGCCTCAGGGAAGGGGCTGCCGCTGTCTTTGGGGGCCTGGAAGAGGTCTCCCTGCCCCTTTCCTTGGACCTGGCTCGGAGTCAGGGGGCTGCAGAAATCGAAGGCCGACTGATTCTGGAGATTGGAGGCTGAAGCGGGGCCGCCATCATTACTGGCTGGGGAAACACACGCAGGGTGCCATTTGGAAGCGTTCACTCATTTCCTACTCATGAAATGGGTATTTTTATAGAGTGGACTACATCGTTCACAACAAATAAAAATTGTCTACTGAAGTGACTCGGGAGGAGGAAATGAGTGAATGTCCTTATTTTGTTTTCAGATGAGAGTGCTTCACAAAATGAATACAAACAGAGGACTGTCAATGTGAAGCAATTGCGGGAGGGTCTGGCGGAGGTTCACCGTCATGACGCTACTCTGGTTCTTGTCATATTTGACAGCTAGAATACCCCCCCACCCCTCCTGCCTCCCATTATCCACACCAGAATTAAGGCCTACCTCTGTTTGGAGTGCCAGGTGGTTCCCTCTTCATGCCGCCGCCGCCGGGCTGCAGTTGGGTGGGCGACTGCAGCTTGAGCTTGGGCGACGGCGAGTGGAGCTGTGGCGACGGCGACTGCAAGCGGGGCTGTGACAGCGGAGACTGCAGCGGAGGCCCCGGGGATTGGAGCTGCCCCGGGGTGTGGGGGGCCGGAGAGTGGAGCTGGGGGCCTGTGGCGGGAGCGGCGGCCGCGTCGTCGGCACCTTGCTTGGCCACACTTTGGCCTCGAGGGGCAGGGGGCAGCTGGACCAGGGACTCTGTGTCGGAGGCGCCGCTGGACATCTGAGGGGCAGAGGGTGAAAGGGCAACGATGTGGCGGAAGAAAAACGGCAGGAGCGTGAACAGGGGAATTGTGTGAAAATGAATTTAAGGAGATCGAATCGAAATGCAACTAATCCATTTAAGCCCCCAAATAAACCACCTTTTTTTTTTCTTAGCGCTGCACCGCTTCCGCTAATTCCAAACATCATAGCCATAGTCAGCCGACAAAAAAAAGTTACCGTCGAATCTCGGCTATGTCGCCGGCTTTCTCGGCGGCTGTCTCGCCGTCTCTCCCCAATGGGACTCGATTTGGGGCTGACGCAAGCCGGGCCGGCCGTCTTGGAGGCGAGGCCCGCACCCATGGCGGCCGCGCACGCCTCCCCGGCGCCTCGCTTCTCCACCTTCACTCGTACCGTCTGCAGGCTTAGAGCCGAGGGGGGAGGGAGGTCTCCCAAATCCTGCAAAGACAAATTAGCTTGCAGTCAACATAGTCAGTGGTGGCTGTCAGATTAGTGCGCAGATATTTGTTGCGGTGGAGGTCGGGACCAGGACAGGATGAGAAGAGCAAATAGTTTGCAAAGATTGGACATCCCTTATTCAGAATTGCTTACGAAAATGGCTTGCTGCTCTTGTATGTTAAAGAAGCAGTTGTTCGAAGGCGTGTCATTACCGCATAACATGTATGCTAATTTGTGTTTGCATGTCTATGGTGTTTCCTGTGATATGTTAGCATCAAGCTAACTGCATCTCATTTCATGTGTGGGAGGAGTAAAACTCTCAAAAAAATTTTGCCAGACGGTCTATATATCACTCTACGAACAATTGAGAAAAACATTTTTAAAAAAACGCTTGAGAGAAGCTGGAATTGTTACTCTCACCTTCTCGTCCGTGTCGAGCAGAAAGCGCAGCAGCTGATGGTCCTGCGGCTCTCTGGAAGTCAAGCGCTGCAGCGCCGCGCTCACCAGGGGACTGGATGGCGGCTCTTTTTTGATCTCCACCTCGCTTCTGTTGCCGACGTCCTCGCACATGGTGGCAATGGCGGAGGAGGATGAGGAGGTGGTGGCGGTGGTGGTCGTGATGGCGGCAGGGGTGGGTGAGTCGCTGCCATCCTGGAGCAGTTGATGTAAGATCTTGTGCCGTTCCGTCAGTGTGCTGTGGGAGGCGGGACACTGAGGACCGGGAGAGGGTTTGGGATGAGGCAACGAGGTGCAGTGGACGTCACTCGTGTCACTTCCTGTCCCGTTGCTGTCCAGCGAGTGATGAAGTCTGAGATGAGGCAACGGCGTGCTAGAGGGCAGGGGGGCTTTGACAGAGTCCTGTACCCCTCCCTCCGCTCCAGGCCGGGAAGAGGAGAAACCGGTGGGGGTCACGGCTTGTCTGGACAAGCATACTTTTGACCCGACCTGGGTGGCGTTGCTAGCGTCGCCGCCAGAGTGTTGTCTGTTCAGTGCACCCGCTGGCGAGTGGAGGCCCGGCACCCTCGGGCTCCCGGCCCGCGACACGGCAGCCGACATAAACGAGGTAGGGGCGGCTGTGGCGGGGCTGCTGAGAGGCGACGGGCAGTTGCCCTGCTGGGGACGCGTCCGGCTGGGCGGCAAGTAGCCGGCGGCCGGGTTCAGTCGTTGCGAGGAGACGCTGCTGTTGCCCGGGTGAAGCCCCGTTGAGGCAGAGGGGGCGGAGGAGGCGGCGGCGGGGCCTGAGGTTTGCTTTGAGTTGCTGCCGGCGGCGAGGACCGGCGAGGGCGTCCGGGAGAGGTTGCCCAGAGTTGGCTGAAGGCTGGGGTTAGAGTTTTCCTGAGAGCTACCAGTGTTGTGTTCCCTGGGGACGGCGCAATATTCAGTAAAGTTCATCCGGCAGATAAACACAAAGGTGAGTGTCGGTACCTGTCAATCGTGTGAATGCCCATGATGAAGGGCTGAACGTCCGGGTTTGGGGGGCAGCAGAACTTGCAGCGGGTCTGAGCGCTGAGCAGCGTTCCGTCGCTCAAGGCGAAGCGGTACAGCGGGCTGATGGCGGTGCCGTGGCTCATCACTGGGCGCCAACAGACAAAAAAGTGGACTCGGGATTGGCATTGCAAAGTTCTATGAATTCTGGGAACCCAGAAACATTCCTTTGAAATTAAGGACACTAAAATAAGAATATCTAAACTTGAAAACTGGCTCTTGTTCGAGAATTTAAAACCAGTTGAGGGAATACATTTTGCAGCATCCTGACTTTCATACAAATACAAAAAAAATGGCTAAAAAGTCGACACACCCCTGTTCAAATGTTTGCGACGGAAAGAAAACCGAGATTTACCGGTCATTTTCCGACCCTTTGCAACCCCAGCCTGCAACGACGTAAAGACGAAAGACTGGCTCAAGCGGATGGACTCTCACCCTCATGTAGCAGCTTTTTGGCATGGGAGGGCTCTTTGCCCTGCGACTGGAAGAAGGCGTAGATGCACTTCCGGACCAGGTCCTCCCAGCCGGGCCGGCCAGTCGTCCGCAGAGCACTGGTCTCGATGGAGATGATCTTCCCTGAGAGGACCAACGACAAAACACATTTTGATTTTTGCCACCCCTCTCCCAAAAAAATTAAATAAAAGAATCCTTTAATGCTATTTTCAGTTTTTCATACAAGGGCCTAGATCATGGGTTTCAAACTCATTTTTGTCGCAGGCCAGATTTTAGTTACAATTTCCCTTGGAGGGCCGTTATGACAGAAACCATATAAAGAAGTCAAGAATAACGGTTTATTCACCAATTGTTTATGTTACTGTAATGAGGGGGTTGGGAACAAGAAAATGCTGACAGTATCAGTGTTATTTATGACAAATGAGAATTTGAAATTTTGGGAGTGATTTTAGCAAGCATCATGAAAGTAGACAACTTTGATTTGCTTTCGCGGGCCACATAAAATGATGTGGCGGGCCCGATCTGGCCCCCGGGCCTTGAGTTTGACACCAGTGGCCTAGATGAAGATGGTACCTGTCGGGTCCTGCTTGGTGATAAAAGACTCTGTGCTGACAGGCTGGGCACGAGGCATCCGGCAGGCGATGCAGATCAAGCAGCTTTGCACGTCTGAATCAACAAAGTGGGTGACTGATTAATAGTAGAGAAAAATCCATTCAAAAACAATAAATAAAACAATTGGGCCGTTTACGCACCATCGCCCTCCTCCTGTATGGCGGTGCGGGGCTGCGACGCGGTGAAGCATTGCATGATCTCGTACTGCTGCCGGGCCTCCTGGTTCTCCGAGTCCATCTCGTCGGGCGGCCTCTTCAGCATGCGGCAGTTGAAGGTATGGCTGCTCCTGTGGGCGGACTCCTGAGGCCATGGCGAGCCGTTCACTACACACACGCGCACACAAACGATAAGTTCATGATGCAGGGGCCAGAAAAAAAATAAAAATGTCATAATAAAGACATGAGGAAATGAACATTTGACTCCTGGACAGTGATGATACCCTCTGTACCTAAACAAATTATGATCCAGGTTTATCCACCCATCCATCCATTTTACGATCCACTTTATCCTTACAAAGGTCGCGGGGGTGTTGGAGCAGTAGGCGGAGGACACCCTGAACCGGTTGCCAGCCAATCGCAGGGCACACAGAGACAAACATTCACACCTCGGGACAATTTGGGAGTGTTCAATCAGCCATGCATGTTTTTGGAATGTGGGAGGAAACCGGAGTACCCGGAGAAAACCCACGCGGGCACGTGGAGAACATGCAAACTCCACACAGGAAGCCGGGATCGTACCCACGACCTTTGCACTGTGAGGTCGACGCGCTAACCACTCGATCACCCGATCCAGGTATAGAAGACATTAAATATGAAGTACACGACACATTCGAGGTGGGACGTTCAAAATCATGTTGACTCATGAACGCTCACCCAGACTTTTGGGCAGCAGACTGCGGACAAACTTGTTGTGGTCTCCCACGTGTAGGATGCTGTAGACGCTGGACATCATCAGCTCCTCTTGAGGGTAGCCCAGGTAGCTTATCACATTCTCGGAGACAAAGACGATACGGCCCTCGCGATTCACCACGAAGAAGAAGCCATCCAGAGCCTGGATGCGAGCAACACGTCATTTTATTTAGTCGTGTCCCCCTGAACTAAACAGGGATTCGGTTTACTGGACACGCTCACCTCGAGCAGCATGGGTCCCAGGGCTTCTTTCTCCAGCAGGCCCTGGCTACTGGAGGAGATGTCGCTCTTCTGCACCGCGTCATCCGGAGAGCGAAGAGCCGCTTTCTCTGTGGAGGCGGGACAAGCACCGAGCGTCAGCAGCCGGTGGTGAAAATGTGGAACGAAACAGGACGTGGAACCACGGTCCTTTACCCAGCTCGCGTCGCTTCATCTGTTGGATTTGGTCCACGGTGCTCTTGAGGATGTGGCACTTGTCGGGCTTGGCGCTGAGACTGGCGATGTCGCCCATGTTGGAGGAGAGCAACTCCGCCAGCTCGCCGATGTAGCGACTCTCCAGCTCGCGCCGCCGCTTCTCCAGGCTGCGGAAAAAGAAAAAAAAACTCAGCCGACCACGGATTGACTTTTTCAGACTCCCCGATGGACCCTGAGAACGGCCGCTTTAACAACCCATGTAACAGTCACCATTTTATTGCGCTTAAAAGGGACACATTGCCCGCGCCGGTCGACCGCATGAAAGCCTGCGCTCAAACCGACTCCCTGACCAGACCAAAAAGACTCACACTTCACAAAGAAGCGAGCCTGTATTTAACATGAGGCTTTCAAATGCGGTCAGAGAAGTGCACTTTTTTTTTTTGCAGCGCATAGAGCCACTTTTGGCAGGGAGCAAACATTCTTACATATTGACATCCGCCCTTTCATAGCTCACAGATTTACTTTTTTGCCAAAGCCACCGCTCCACTGCTGATCAAACAATCAAGCTTTGACAGACAATAAATAAACATCCGTCGACAGAAAGAGATAGATGAGAGATTGAGAGATAGATAGCTCGAGGGAGAGATCGAGATCGAGACAAAGAATTAACGGCTCTGATCGCTGGCTACAAGTGACTTCTGACCGCTGTCAACTTCCTGCCATGCGCCACCGGAAGTTAACTCATTCAGTACCAGCCAATTCTGGACCAAGTCTAAAAAGACGTTTAAAAACGTCTTTGGGAGTGAATGAGTTAAAGGTGACCTCCTTTTAAACTTACGTCCTTCAACGCTCGCCACCGTGTGCTCCACTCACAATGAGCGACTATAATATGTGGTAAACGTGAAAAACAAAACATGTGAGCACGCGCGCATGTGTGTGTGTGTGTGTAAGCGAACGAGGACAACAGCAGCAAAAAGTAGGTCAGTGCATTGGACGGCCAAAACATACAAGCATGGTGGCCCAGAGAGGGAGGGAGGGAGGGAGGGGGAAGGGGTGAGGAGGAGGGCGCAGTTTGAACGCGCAGGTCACTGGTTGCTTTTGGAAATGCGAGCTGGGATGTTACATCAGCTTACATCAGCTATTGGGCCTTAAAAGGCTCACAAGAGCGGGCGCGCTGATTCTGGGAGCTGTGAGTACGTGTGTATGTGTGTGTGAGAGCGTCCTCGCTTCCACCTCGACCCTTCGGCTAAAGTTTGGCCAACCCGTGATCTGATGAGCCGTCTGCACACACCTTCCCCGGGCCGACATAATCCACTCATGTTGTTAAACACGGGCAGAAGGCTCGGGAAGCAATGAGATGTAAACGCGGGAACAACGGAGACCACCGAATAGGATGTCAACTTGGCACTACGGAGGCAAATCTGCGTCAAAATGAGGACGATATGCTATGTGTTGGGCGCAGACATGAAATGCAATGTAAACGTGCGATAGGAGAAATGCGCACATATTGGTCAACATCCCTTCACGGTCAGATTTTTTTGTATAGAGGAGTAAACATGATTAATGGTACACCGAAGGACGGTATATTTTTAAAAATGTAAACTTGGTACTAGCGTTGTAGTTACCAAAGTAAGTAATCGGATACAAATGCATTTTGGTGTATTGAAACAATAATCTCAGTATGAAAAAAATTAAAACAAACGCATGTGTGGTGTTGGTATTATTTTTGTCCATTTGAGGCTGCCATCCTCACATTTGTTCACTGTCGTATCTGTAACTGTGAACGTGTGTGGCTTTAACATGCGGGACCAGGCCTGGTGAGTGCCGTGGGTGTCAGATCACGAGAGCGGACAGAGCAAGGAATAATATATAAATGCGGTACAGTAAACATGCGTTGACGTTAAATATTAAGAATATTTAAAAAAAAGTAGTCATGATCGACGATGTAAAGATCAAAAAAATGAGACGACTCCCCCGCCGAGGTTTATCAACATGAAATATGGCCAATTAGAGGTGTGTAGATAAATATTAAGTTCATGCTAAATTACAGGTGTACAGACACTAAATATGTAAACATAAGAGTAAAGAAGTTCAACATTAAAATTTTTTTACTCAACGTTACACCGGAAGGGTCGACGTGAAATAAGATCTCTTCGAGATTACCTTTGTGCTGACGTGTCGCATGGTGAGCCTTTCCTCTTGCGTGACTCGGCCGTATCAGGGTCCAGGGGACTTTCCCCGACGGCGCTCATTTTCAGTTTTGACTGACCTGCAAAGAGGGTGGCAACAAAGACCGATGCTCAGCAACAACAATTACACATTTAAAAAACAAAACAAACAAACAAAAAAAATTTTGCTTGGGGAAAGGCTCAATGTCGACTCCAGGTTAGCCCGACGGCACTGAAGAATAACTGCGGTGAGCGACAAATGGAAAGCGATTAAATGTGAAATTCAGACTTGCCTGGACAGACTTGTAAAAAATAAAAAAATCATAAACATAATAATAATAATAATCCATATTATGACAAGGTGTGTGAATAATGAACCGTGACGTGCAGTGTGGTCGGCTGCATTTGTCCGACGACGCGGTGGAAATTCCTCCTTTAATTTATGGACGGGGCAAACAGCCTCGGCGACGCATATTTCAAAAACCACAGCGTGACGAATGAAAACAGTCTACGGAGAGAACGTACGAAAGAGAAGCATATACAGTACATGGAAATGTGCTTGAGCTCAATTGCGGCTCAAGGGGGTGGTCGGCGTGGGGGTCTTTACAGGACGCGGGCACGGTGATAATGCACAGCGGGCACCTTTCTTTTTTTTTTCTTTTTTCCCCCGGTACTGCGTGTTAGTAGCGTGTCAGAGGGGTGATCTGAGGTCGGATGCAAACAAGGCTAGTCAGGAGGGATTAGCGTCGCAGCGACAATAGCTGCTTAGCCCCCCCCCCCTCCCCCAAACCCCACCACCCCTTCGTTCTGCGCCCTCGCCACTGGTGGTTTTCAGGGCTTTGCCGTGCGAGTGTGCGTAAACGTTGGCTTTCTTAAGACATTTCCAAAAGGGTCAAAGCTCAAATTTTTTTTTCTTTAAACGACTGTATGAGAAGTGGTATCGTTGTTCACACAGAGCAGAGATTACATGCTCGCGGGTTATTAGCGTGTTTGTATGCATTGCTACGCCGCTGAGTGTTAAAAGGAGCACTTGTCTGAAGGTTTATAGCGCAGTTAAATTCTGCTAGCCCGTCCGCGGTGTTTCGCGTGGTATGTTAGCGCAAAGCGCTCAGACTTGAAAATTGAAATGAGATGCTTCTGGTGTTAAAATACACAATGTTGAATTGAATTTTGTTTTATGTTTTGTTTGTGTGCGTTACCGATCCATGCATGTGAAGGTAGCAATTGTTACAACGTGCATTTATTATTGCAATAATGATGCTAACTTCCGTTTCTTGCTATATGTTAGCATTACGCTAGTACACCTTTGGACAAAATGATGTCTCAGGTGTCAGTTCGACAGTAAAAAGCCTCTGGGAGGGATAGACAGCTTAAAGCAATCACACTTGGCTTCTAAATTGCAAAACTGCCAACGAGGGGGGAATAGGTGCAGAAGAATCCTTCCAAAAGTGTTTTCATCAATTTCAGTCTGGTTCAAGCACTTGGGAAAGGCACACTAATTTCACAAGTCACTCTGTGAATTCAAACCCGTCTTCTGGTTTTAAACAAGAACATAAAGTAGGCCCACCGGCTTGTTCGGGCCGTTGCCGTGTTGAGTTGACAGGTTACACTTAACCCATCAGGTCCATGTGACCAGAAACCAGCAGGACGATAAACAACACGATACACACACACAACAGAAGGTGAGTAGGTAAACACGGGAGAGCGGTGGAGCAGATCCACCTGACTCCCCCCTCCCCTTAACACAAAGAAATGTATGGTCAACGGGGGGCGGGGGGTGAGTGGGGAAAAGACCACCTGGTAACTGCAGCGCAAAATCAACATCGGCGGGAGGGAGGGGAGGGGAGGGGAGGAGGGAACCTGCACACACACGCTGCCACACGTTGTCCTTATTAATCTTTTCACTGTACGCTGAAAACTTTCAATCGTTCCCAGTTGATGATTTAAACTCCTTTGGGGCCCAGCGTGACGTTGGGAGCCTGGTTGGGGGGAATGCGAGGCAGAGGGCGGGATGCCTGCCTGGTTTCTATAGAGCCCACTGACGCGCTTATTTACGAACCCGACGGTCAACACACACCACATGTACCCGGGCGATAGTAACTTGAAGTACAATGTCTGATCATGTGCAATAAAAAAAACAAGCTAATACATTTTAAAAGCAGTATCCAAAATACTTTTATTCATATCGATTTCTTTCTTGTCTTTGTGGGAGTCCCGGCCGGCATTTGAAACCACAAAGTATCGTTCCTTTTTCACAGTGGGGGTATCGCGCTACTTTTCGAGTACTTTCTTACCGTGCAAGCCTAGTTCGGATGAGCGTTCCAAGTAGGCGTTCCAAGTAGGCATTGCGAGTCAGAGAGTAACGGCGGGAGCTGCGGCGCCGCCCGTGAGAAGCTGCTCAGTCAGTGTTGCTGAGGCCCGCCCTCTTAGATGGAGGCCATATAGAATGCATGCACGGCCCCAAAGCTACGCCGCACCCGTTGACTCCCCCTGCTAGCAGCTCGCGCGATCAGTCAACGGACATGAAGACTTCCCATTGGCGAGCGTATCACGTGGCAAGGCGGTGGCTCGGGTCAGCGCGCTCATGGTTTCATCAATGAGGGGAAACGTATCTTGCCGTTAGCCCGCGATTGATAAGCGACTCGAACGTTTTCCGCAAGGCAGTTGTTGGAGGGAGACAACAAAGATGGATGCGAGGCTCGAAAATCTCGACCGCGGCTTTCCCGCCATTTTGGGCGGCTTCGTTGGAAGCGTGAGGTACCTACGGTGGTCTAGGTCACCAGGGGCTGAGTCATGTGGCGGCCGGCTTGTGTCCAGCGCAAAAATGGCGACCGGTCCGTGGAGCAGGAGGTGGGCTTCGAAGTAGATGGGAGTCCAGGAGGCTTACGGTCGCTTCGCGGTCCCTCCGTCACATGGCAATATGGCGGGCGCAGCGGGGAACACTGCACCTGAGGCAGAGGCGAGAAAGACAACGGCGTCAAAATGCTGCATCGTTGTTTAAGTCGCACACAAACGTGCCGACGTCAATTTTAACTCTTACATAACGGATTCTCCGGACTATAAATCACAGGTTTTTTTTCCATAGTTTAGCCAGGGGTGCAATTTATACTCTGGAGGGATTTCCGTGTGAAATTATTCACACATCATTGTATCATTTCACATTGAACCAAAGGGCGCCGCTCTCACTACCTCTAGATTTGGCGGTGTTGTTCACAAGTGACACCGAGGATGAAGATTTCATTGGATTTCGTGATTTGGAGAGATTCTGATGGTTTGGTTAACTTGTTAGCATGTTCTTCATGCTCTAGTTATCGGAATAACTCTTCATTTGTTACGTGACGATACCAGGCACGTTCTGAGTTCGTTTTTTCTGCATCATGTAACGTTAGGGTATCGTACACTTATTCAGCCTGTTCTCTCTTTATTTTATTTTTTAAACTTATTCAGTACCGGGGCGGCCCGGTAGTCCAGTGGTTAGCACGTCGGCTTCACAGTGCACAGGTACCGGGTTCGATTCCAGCTCCGGCCTCCCTGTGTGGAGTTTGCATGTTCTCCCCGGGCCTGCGTGGGTTTTCTCCGGGTGCTCCGGTTTCCTCCCACATTCCAAAAAAACATGCATGTCAGGCTGATTGGACGCTCTAAATTGTCCCTAGGTGTGAGTGTGGGCGTGGATGGTTGTTCGTCTGTGTGCCCTGCAATTGGCTGGCAACTGATTCAGGGTGCCCCCCGCCTACTGCCCGGAGATGGCTGGGATAGGCTCCAGCACCCCCCGCGACCCTAGTGAGGATCAAGCGGTTCGGAAAATGGATGGATGGATTCAGTACCAGTCAATTCTAGACCAAGTCTGAAAAGACGTTTAAAAACGTCTTTGGGAGTGAATGAGTTAATTGCCTTTCAAGATGACACGTCTGTTCTTTGTGATGCATTTTATCCAATACATTTCCCGTAAAAATGCGACTTGCACTCCAGTGTGATTTGAATATGTTTTATTTCTTCTTTATTATGCATTTTATGGCCGGTGCGATTTACGGAATACGCGAATAGGCGAAATCATTTCCAAAAAAAAAAAAGAATGACAAACAATCTGTCCGTTTTCCGACGTGCTTATTATAATCCGGGTTGGAGGTGTGATGTCAAATTGAAAAAGTATTTAACAAACGTTAAGCCGCGTACGCATGACTTGTCCCATCTCGCCCATTTGATTGCGTAATAATTTATCTCATTAGATAATTGGCGAGCGCAGTCATTGTGGCCGCATTTCCTCAAGGCGTCGGCTCGCTTTTTATGCTTGTTTATTGAGCTAATGACAGCCGAATGGCAGGATTGCAATTAGAGCTTTGAATGCGTGCTTTCTTTCACTTGATAGGAACCCGCGCCGCGTTTTAGATGAACTTTGTGATGAATTCGCCGTCAACGGAACAACCTGATTGACACCGCTTGACATTTGGTATTTCGGTGACGTGTACTTCGGAATCAAACGGTACAACTTTTCAGGAGTACTTCAAGGTACCAAGATACTGACTGCCCTTGAAGCGTACTCTCGACTCCCATGGTACTCAATCTTTCTGAGTACTTTTGTTTTCGAAGGTCTTTCAGAGGGGTCGCCGACCTTTCTGCTGTCCTCAGGATGAGTGCAAAGGGCTACCGGTTTGATACACGCCCCTGAAATTAAAAATAAATTACCTTTAATTGGGCGTTGTTATTTAGTCATTAACTGCCTGCTTGCACGTCCAACTGAGCACCACATGAGCGCACAAAAAAAAACAACAAAAAAAGGGTTTATTAGTCACGCTTCTGTTGCGGATAATGAGGTTAGCCGAGCAAACGCAACTGCATCAATGACGGCGAGCCCTGGAAAAGGTCGGACTGTACGTTTGAGTGAGTCTGCGCTCTTCTCTACCTCGGGGGATTTTTTTTTTTCTGTCTTAAGGGGTTCAAGCATGACGTGAGGTCTCCCGCCAATGCCCCATCGATTTGGATTGATGAGGTGGCCAATTGTCGAGGGGTTTTTTTTGGACTGTGAAGGGAATTAGAGGACGCCGAAGTGTCGTGTTTCGTCATCTCAATCAGAACCCACACTACTCGCTCCGTCACAGTTTTACAATCGTTTGTTTTGTTTCGGCAAGGTCACAACGGGGCCACTAATAAAGCGAGCGCTGATAATCTCGGATAAGGACGTAATGCTGCAAAACCGAAGCGAACCACTTGACGCCTTTGACTTTGGCGACAGGCCAACTGAGCTGAACGTGTCCCGAAGCGTCGTCGGCGGGGTTGCGACAGAAATACGGAGACCGCGAGAGTCACAGAAAGGAACCGTGGGCATCATTCCAAATGTTGCCATTCGGCTAATTTGAGAAAAGAGAACAGCAAGCCGCGCAAAAGTACTGAAACATTTGAAGGTTAAGAGGTCAAATGAAGTTCACCTGTGCCGCGGTGGTTCGCTGTCGCTTCGTCGTTTACGCCCGGCGCGACGGTATATCGCGAGTTTGTGAGCGAACAACTTCTTTCGCTTCGCCCGTCCATGGCGACGCACAGCACATTTTTAGCATTAAGCTAACAGACGACGTTAAAAATTCTCTTGCGTGACGCGAGAGCTTGACAGTAATTTCAAGCAGGCGTGAAAAAGAAACAGCGCGGCTTGCTTCTTATTTGGAGAACGGTGCGAGCCAGAAAAGAGGAGGAATAGTTTTTTTTTCAAAAGAGTGTTAGAAAAAGAGAAAATGGGGGTTGTGGCCATTTTTTTTTTCTTATAAGGCCTCGGTATCATGGCGTCGGTTTACATGATGGATTGAGGGTCAACTGTCGAGAGAGAGAGAGAGAGAGAGAGAGTATTGTGTAAGATTGAATCTATATTTTGATTCATGCAGCGCATTCCAACCGTTCAACCACTTCGCGACTTCTCATCTTGTTTACTGTGCCGGAGCAGCACATACGTGGAGGCTTTTTGGAGGCAACAATATGTCACGCCGTTGTCTCAACGGCCCGATCAATTTCTCCGCCTGCCGCCTTGCTTCCTTCGCCGTCCTTTTACTTCCCCGCCTCGCATGCCATCAGTCTCGGGCTGACAATGACGGCCATCGCTTACAAACCGCAGGAAAATAAAGTCGCAAGGGGGGTGCGGCACACCATTCTTCTTCGTCTTTTGCGGCTTTGTGCTTTTGTGCGTCTTGGGGGGGGTCGGCTCGCTGTCTCACACTGAACCCGAAATGGAGAGAGAGGGCGTACCACAACAATAACGACAACAACACAACAGCAGCAAGCCAGGCTACGAGAAACCGATCGGTTACGCGTCGACGCGACACGCGGGCCCCGGGCCTCCGTCGTAATGAAAATGCTCGATTGTGTCCCGGCTGGAAAGCGCGGCACCAATATAGCCATCAAGCCTTTTTCCCAGGATGGAAACAAAATAATAATAAAAAAATAAATAAAGGCCAAATGACGCGTTTGGCTCATCTACTAAACAAATAAACTCCGAGAGGATTCGCGTCCGAGCCGAATCCGGTGCAGGCGTAGGGGGGAACGGCACGTACGTATGTTTCTGCGGCGGTCTAAATAAAACATATAATGCATCGATGGCAGGTTCACGCGAGGACGGCGTGGCGATCATGTGGTCGGGAGAGCACAAGACCATAGGGGAGAGAGAGCATAGGACACTGGGCATACTGTAGTTATCATATTGCTCATAATCAGAGTCATAGGACACTCATGATAACGCATTTAGACTTCAACTCATGCCTTGGACGCTGGACATACTGCGGATGCTATTTCGTTCCCGCTCGTTCACATCTGGTGACAATGCAATCAGCATTTTTGTGGCCTTCCCCTTGGGAAAGGCGTCGTATCAATTAATATTTATGTCCCCGTGTTATTTTAAAAAGGGGACAGAATGCGTCATTTCCACAACGTTGAGAAATTCCCATCGCAATGGGCCGCTATCACATTCAGTATGCTAACCGGAAGCCAAGCTAATGTGTCAAAACTTAAGAACATAAACAGTTGATTATTTTTTTTTAACTCAATAAAATGTCATACGACAGTAGAAATACGTTTTTCTTAGAAAACGGGTAGCTCTGTCTCTTCTCTTTTCCACTTGCAAAGTTACACAAGCTGATGTTTTGCCTTGCTAATTAGCTTGTTAGCTAGTTAGGACCAAGGCGATACTGGAATTTTACCGGTTGTAGACGCACCAACTCTCGTAGCGAGTTCTAAACATTCATTTCGTGACCGTGAATTTTTTCAAGTATGCTAACCGGAATCCCAACAAATGTGGAAAAATTTAAGAACATAAACAGTTGATCCTCCCCCTTCAATAAAATGTTGTACCGACAGTAGAAATACTTATTTTTTAGAAAACGGGTAGCTCTGTCTTCTCCACTTGCAAAGTTACACCAGCTGATGTTTAGTCTTGCTAGTTAGCTTGTTAGCTAGTTAGGAGCGAGGCAATCCTGGAATTTCACTTGATGTAGCCGCGCTAACTCTCGTAGCGAGTTGCAAACGTTCATTTCGTGACGTTGAATTTGTCGAGGAATCCGAAATGTAATTTTGTATTGGAACTATTCACACATCTTCCTCTACGCAACAGCCGCACCTGGAAAATTGACCCAAAAAAAGCAGACTTTTCGATAAGGGCAAATTCGTGGGACTACCGACTGCTCTCACCATCAAAGATCAAACCGCTGATGTGAGGTTTCGGTGGGTTTGAAACAGATCATCATCATCAACCTCTTCATCGCCAGGACGTAATTACCACTGATGAATGTCTTATGTATTGTCAGCATTTTGTTGCCTTGTATTTGTGAAAGGCGTAAAGACAATCAATTGCTTGCTAATCGCGGGGGATTTACCGGACCGACCTAACATCTGACATGAGGTCAGGCAGCAATAGCGTCGCGATTGAAATGTCCCATTCACAACCTTCCAAAGGCTGCTTGCGAGTAAACTAACTAACAGCGGGCGCAAACTTTTCCATGTTCACGTCCGGCAGATGCCACTGCAGTCCGACTTAACTTGACACGGCACTGCGCAGGCCGGAAGCCGCTGCGGGCGATTAAAGCCGCTGAGTCAAGTGTGGCCAAGTTCTGACGGCGAGACTCGGATACTGATTGAGCGTGTTGATTTAAAAAAAATAAAAATAAAAATCATAGTGACATGAAGTGCAGCTGGCCTCCCTGAGACTATGGAGTCAGACTACTTCCTGGAGTCAAGTGACACACAGGAGAAGCTGCAGGGCTCCGACGGTGAGAGGGCTTCGTTTTTGAATGGACGGCCATGGTGAAACGAGGGCTGCTGTTTCAAAGATTTAAAAAGAAAAAAAAGAAAAAAAAGGAAGAGAACCTCAGATTCTGTGGTAGTTGTATCTGAGTGCATTTTACGCTCTTGTGTATGACTCTTCCAAGTAGTAGTTGAAGTACTACGGTAGCATACTTCAGGTTCTTCAGGTACTAGTTTCATTTAGACTCTTAGGCACTGCCATAAGTGTGCTTGGGTACTCGTCTAGAACTACTTCAGGGTGTAAAGTTATTGGCGTACTCAGGTTATGGTACTCATGTTTAATTGGACTTGAGGTACTAAAATAGTCTTCAAGAGTATATCAGGTTCTAAGGTACGAGTTTGAACGTTTTTTTTTATACTCTCTAAAGGTGCTCGTCTTAACCAATACTTCATGTTAGTCTTCACGCTAATGTTGATTAAAAAGCGTTGTGACTTGAACGTTGGCTGGCGACCTTCGGCCACAGTCTACTTCCTGGAGTCAAGTGACCTGACTGCAGGTGCTCACTGCGTTCTCGCCGAATAACACGACAAGAGCCCGGGCGAGGAGGAACGCTTTGTTTTAAAATGAACGTCCTCGGTGGGCCGGGGTGACATTGAGATGACAAAAACAACAACAACAAAAATCACCAGCTGCTCCAAAGCTCCATCCCAAGAGTAACAGTAAATTTCCCAAGGATCCAAACAACGACTGGACCCTGCGGAGAGATCCACTTAACACAACCTCACGACGCCCCCCCCAACCCCCCCCACCCCCATCTTTCTGTTTGGAGAGATTAGTGTGGAGGAATTCCACAGCAGATATCGCTTACCCACTCAACTTTGCTCACCAATGACATTTTTGCTTTGAGCCGCCGCTCACATTAAAAAAACCCCCAAAAAAACGGGTGTCGGATGAAGTCACCGTCTCAAGCTCTCGCGCACCTTTTTGCGCTGCAGATAGCTGAACACATTTATCTGACGACATCTTAACCTCCAGAGGCCCAGCGAGACACACACACACAATCAATCAAACGCGCGCTTGACAAAAACAAGTCGGCCATATCGCGTCAACACAACCTTTGTCTTGGGCGTCTTTGATAATACTCACTTTAGAGCACCCATTTTAACGTTCTAAGGTACCAGTCCCCTAAGTGCAGGAGGCGCTAGGTACACGTCTGTGTTTGATACGAATTCCTCGATATCTCATTCTTGACCATTTTACAGGTTCGAGAACGGCCCGACAACACACGTGGACTCGTGGTCCTGAGGAAAATGATTGCTTGAAGTCTTCGAGTATTAGCCTTTTAGTGCACCACTGTTGTCTCGTGAAAGCTCCTCAACTCACTGCAGCATAGTCCTTTGGCACCACGACGCCAAAAACAATACCTTTGTGGCTTCGGCTTGAGGACACAAAGAGTAAATAAGATTTGATTGAAGCATGCCAAACTGCAAAATTGCAGGGTGCTTATTGTGCAATACTCATATTTTAGAGAACATTAACTAAGTAGACTTTGGGTTGCGTATTATTTTTTCTCTTTGTGGGCACCTCGGGTACTGAGCTACTAGTCTTGAAGCGTTCTTTATCAAACAAACGTCCACAACAATCCATCAGTGCCTCTTTGGGAGGCTTTTGAAGCCAATTAAGGTATCCACTGGCTCATTTAGCTGATGCTAACACCATGCCTGCACATATGCAAATGTTGCAGCGCCTCTTTCTCCCACAGCACAGATTAGCCTCGAACCACAACAAACCAAAAAGGTCAAGAAGACGAGGAGGGAAAAAAACTGCTTAAATTCTGGTGGCAAGGACAACGTGAGGCTGCTCGGGTGCGCTTACGTAAGAATCTGATTAATTTACAGGTGGGCCAAGAGGAAGGGGGGGCGCACGTTAGCGCGCACGTACACGCGCACGGCGTCCAAGCTAGGCAAGGCATCATCCGTGGGAGGCCGCGCTGCAGCGGCCGGGTCCCATCGTGGATGTCAACGGCACACAGCAGCCTTTGCTCAATTGGCTTACCTTGTTGTGGCACAAGCAGGCGTCGTCCTCCCGGTGTGCTCTCGCAGCCGCTCCACGGTTGTTGTTTTCTTCCCCCACCCACCCACCCAACCAAGAGAAGTCCGCCGCGCCTCCCCGCTTTTGCGGGGCGTCCAACAACAGCCAGTTAGCCGAGGTAGCTCCAACCAGCTAACTTAACTTGGGTGACGGATAACGTTGGCCCGTTCTTGGGTGGTTGTCTGTTGCTAACTTTCGGTGGGTAACTTTACACTCGCTCAGCAGTGGCTGACACGTAACATCCGATAAAAAAAAAAAGGATTCGCCGAAATTGGGCTTTTTGTTGTGATTAGCAGGCTGGCTAGCAAGTTGACATAGGCGTCTGTTGACAAACAAGCTTGCGTGGAGGAGGAAAGGGGAGGGGGGGAATCACACACGACTCGAAGCCAGCGAGCCTCAACGTCAGTTAGCTTAGCCGCAGCTAGCCAGCTTGGCTAAGCAACCAGACCGCTAAAAATCCCCCGTAGGCCCGCCTGGAGTCTTCCATTCCGCGCTGCTGGTGGTGGTGGTGGGGCGACTCGGCGTGTCACTCCCGTGTATGTCCAAAACTGCGCGGGCGTCGTGGTGGCCCAGGTCGCGAAGCCAAGTTGTCACTTTGCTCGGCGCTCTCCGCCATTTCCAAGCTCCCTCGCTCCAACACAAACAAACAGGGCTGCGGGAACGCGCGCGCCGAGCCTGCGTGCGCGCTCATGAGCAGAAGCATGAGAAAACGTTACCTGACTAATGTCCATCCATCCATTTTCCGAACCGCTTAATCCTCACTAGGGTCGCGGGGGGTGCTGGAGCCTATCCCAGCCGTCTTCGGGCAGTAGGCGGGGGACACCCTGAACCAGTTGCCAGCCAATCGCAGGGCACACAGAGACGAACAACCATGCACGCGCACACTCACACCTAGGGACAATTTAGAGTGTTCAATCAGCCTGCCATGCATGTTTTTGGAACGTGGGAGGAAACCGGAGCACCCGGAGAAAACCCACAGGCCCGGGGAGAACATGCAAACTCCACACAGGGAGGCCGGAGCTGGTATTGAACCCGGTACCTCTGCACTGTGAAGCCGACGTGCTAACCACTGGACTACCGGGCCGCCTACCTGACTAATGTAACGCGTCGAAATATCACGCAAGGAACGCAAGAATGTTGAATTCGAGACTGTGATTGGCCGTCATTTAACAAGATTATTTTAATTGTACCGACACTGTTGTGTGGTAAAATTCTACAGCAGGAATCAAATGTTACATATAAATGATTGTTTGATTAAATGGAAAGTACCAGAGTGCCTTGGAAACCAGAAAACACTTTCAAGAGTGCCTGAGAATCTGAGGTATACTTACAAGTACCTTACAAAAACAACCTGAACCCGAAGCACATTTAAATACGGTTACCTTAAAATCTCAAGGTCTAATTAAAGATGAACACCTTCCAACCTTAAGTACACTGAAAAACAGCTACCTTAGAACCTGAAGTACATTTAAAGATCATATAAACCTGAAGTACACTTACATGTACGGTAGGACATTAAATATGTTTAACAGACTCGTCCCTTATAATGCAAAGGTACACTTGAAGACGAGCAACTTCGAATCTGAAGTACGCTCAAAGAAAAGGAACCTGAAATCTTAACAATTAGGTATTATGGTCGGTGGATCTCAGCAGCATTTTTGCAGAAAAAAAAATCTGTATTAGTATCAGCCTTTCTGATGCCACATCAGAATAGGGCGTCAATTTGAGATGAGGCACTCCACTGTAAACACCACTTTTACAGATGCCACGTGTGCTGTGCAGACCGCGTGTGTTATCATAGTTTCCCAGGTTCAAATAAGTTATCATCAACAGAACGGTGGACATTCCAGACCATGTGAGCATACCCAGACAAGCGCCCTGGATCGACGGTGGGAAAGTCACTGCTCCGCTTCTTTTAAAGTTTGCAAACGACTCATCTTATTGGCTCCCACTTGGTTTCCGGCCCTCTTGATGTCCCGCTACCATACCCGTCAGGCCAGGATTGAGATGCTTTTGAATTGATCTTTATTAAATAAAATGAAGCGTTAATTAAAATAAGAATACTTCATGTATTATGAATAATTAAGATGTATTCATTCATGAAATAATTGATTTATTGCTTGACCACACTTGCCATGCAAACTGCCTTTTACACCTTGACATCGGGACTTTGGCCTGTTTTACTGCCACTTTTCTCCCCTCTCTGAAAGGGGCCAAGATGGCATTGTTCGAAGTCATGCTTCTTTAATGAAGACTTATTCGTGTGTGGCATCGCTACATGGAATACTCTTAAAAATCCCTTTATGTTTAAGAGTCAGGCGATTAGATCCTGAAAGTAAGGGATTTTAAGACAGGCAACTCAATGAGGGGGAAGAAGTGGCTTTTTCAATGTTCATGTATACAGTTCAGTTTATACGGGAAAACTTGTATATTCCAGTCATAGGGATGCGGTAACAATGGCTTTCGGGCTTTTCCAAAAAGAGTCAATGAGACGTTGATGGGCAGGTAAGATCACTTAAAGAGTTTGAACTTGCGGAGCAGCGGCTGCACTGTTTCTTTGGGGTATGGCTTCAGGGCCAGACAGGTGGGTATATTCTCAGGCTGCTCGATCCAAAGCTTGTGGGCCACACCAGCCTGGGTCAGGCTCTCAGATAAGCCTGAAAGGGAGGCTTCGTCGGGAGCCTGAAAGACACAAGATGAAGTGTGAATTTGGTTCATAGTCTGTTGTGGAAACAACTTGTGACTGTCAGCATGTCCAAATCAGCAATCGCCATATCTATGAGTTTAGGCCACAACCGAAAATCTGTACATGGAATCGTGGTTCATGAATTTAACTCATTTAATATGTTCCAGTCGCAGGGTTTTAAAAAGGCCATGTTAAGGTTGCCTACCTTTAAGAAGAATAACGTAGGTCAAAACAAAAAATATTTCCCCAACTATAACGATCTTTAGTTGTGACTATGGTTCGGCTCTAGTTTTACTCCCCACTTGTAACACGTTCCTACTAAAATGGAGAACAAAAACATCAAAATATTATACGAACACAACGCGCAATGTAACATTACGACAGCAAGCCTGTTAAAAAAAACAGCCTAAACATTTTTAAAGCAACAAAAATGGCATTAGTTATCACCGAATGATACATTCTGCGATGCAAATATGTGTAAAACAGTTATAAGGGGGTAAATCCATGATAAACGCCTTTTAAATTGTAGTAGCCTGAAATCTATTACTCGTCCAATGGAGTTCGTCGCGACTCACCCCGAGCACTACTTTGTGCATGGAGTCGAGCTCAGCCAGGTAGCTTTGCGTGTCCCCGTCGGCGTAGTGCAAGTGGACGGCGGCGGTAGCGGCGTGGCAAGCTTGCGTGATGACGGCTCCCAGCGGCCATGACAGCTTGTGGACCAGATCCGAGCGGACCACGACGTACTGGACCAGGCGGCCCGGGGAACCGGCGGCTCCGGAGGCAGCCATTTGTTTTCGCCACAGCGTGTGTTTATTTCCGTGTCAAAGATCGGGCGCTTGGATCAACACAAATGGTGATGCTTCTCCCTAGCGACGGATATCTAGAATTGCAAGTCGATTAATCTGGTATGTTTAATCGGAATCAGATTTTTTGCTATTAAAAATCGGAATCCGATTATTTTGCAGCAAAAGGTTAAATATAAACAACTGTTAAATGACATTTTAAACAAGCGCAAAATATAAATGTGGTGAAAGGTGCAAAAATAATTTTCACATTTGTAAATGGAACTGTTTTCACCAGATTTGCCAAATAGGAGACGGGGAAAAGAATAAATGTCACAATAATCATTTATTCAGCATACACATTATAATATAAATATAAAATGCTATTTTTTTCTCTTAAAATCAGTGAGACATCATTGTATCTGTGTAGACAGACGAGCATACAAACAAGAGTTTTGTAGTCTACCCAAAAAGATCACCATCACCATCATCAGCAGCAGCAGCAGCATCATCATTATCTTCTTCTATCACGAGGATGGCGCCCCCTAAAACGGACCGACTAATCTGGCGTCTAACAGAAAAGCAGCTTTTTTTCTTTTTTCTCCTATTATTATTATTATTATTATTATTATTTGATCTTTTTTTGGGAACGCACAGAGAAGAGCAACAAGGACTTCTAAACCCCACACACGTCTACTTCTCAACCCCCCATCCCCCTCGCCAAAAAGAAAATAAAATCTGAATGATGAGCATTTATTTCATATCTTTGATTTCAAGATGCCAATGCCGTTTGAGCATTTGCTCCAAATCCTTAAATCCATCTTAAAGACCTTGTAAAGTGAATTCGGAAATTTGTTTCAAAAACATCTTGCATGAAGATAGATTTTTTTGAGAGGGTGGGGTGGGGGGCGTGGTTGAGTGACACACAAATGACATCCCCCCGTGCTTTCGTTGACACGCCGTTGCCAAACTAGCAATGCTTATACCCCAAAAATGCTCCTTTCAGACAGTCCGCTAGCACGGCCGCTTTAGAGCGCATCATTGTCAGCCGCGAGTGTGCGCACGTCTTGCAGGAAAAGGCAAAAAAGCAAGGAGAGTGGATTTTCTTACATATATATTTTTTAATTTAACAGCCAGTGGGTAGACCAGGACTTTGGACTGGCATGGCCACTTTAGAGCGGCTCGTCGTAGCGTTGAGTGCATGCATGTCATGGAGAGATGGCAGAAGAACCAGACAAATTTTTAAAAATTGAAATTCAAATTCAATGTGACAGCTGACAAGTGGAATCCACATTTTAGATGCTTAGCAATTTTTTTTTAATCATTCAAAATTTTAAGGGTTGTTTATGATCTTCTCTGTATTGTGTCCAATTTAGAAGAAACTCATTTTCACTTTACAGGGACTTTAAGTATAACTGTCTTCCTAGTAACATTTTTCCATTACTTTTTGACATTTGGACACTTATAGGACATTTTTGGCATACTAGTTGGACAAGCACATGATACTAGTGGGTATTCTGGTCCTACTAGTCGAGTCCGGGACATTATTAGTGTGAGGCATGCCTACTAGTTTGGCCAAGTAGCAGTACACCACAAGAGTTGACCAGTCAAGTTTAATTGCGTGCTAAAAAGTGGCACTCGTATTGGGAAAATGGTACTAGTAAGACACAGGCGTCCTTCTAGAAAAAGAACGCACAAGTACATAGACCTGAAGATGAATGACATCATCTCCTCAAGCTGCCAATCATTTATTTCATAAACTGAAGCAAGCCCGAATAGTTTTTTTTTCCAAACAATATAGAAAACAAACACTTTCTCTCTTTTTTTGTAGTAGTTTAAATCCAGACATTTTTTTTTGAAAGTTTGGCTGACATGCTGCTGAATCCTAGTGTGTTTCTGGCTGCAGGCTTGTGTGTGTGTGTGTGTGTGTGTGTGCGCGCGCATGTGCATGTAAATGTGTGCTGTCAAATCAAAAAGAAAAGTACTGAGCAAACCACTCCTGCCGCTGAGCGTCCGGAAGGTTGATGACGACGTCCTTTGTCTCAGGAGGGCTGCAGGGAAGGAAAGAAAAGTGACAAAAAAAAATTTAAAAAATTACCGTATACTGATGTGTATTAGTTTTACCTTCAGAACTGTGGGGGAATTGTTAAATATGAATATATCGATGAAAATATATAGTTGATCCCCTGTGCCTCCCAAAAAATGTGTTAAGAATATCTAATATGACATATAAATTGTGTTATTCTTTTAATCATTTATTTGAATCTTGCAATAATCGAGAAAAGTTGTACAGTACATCCTCCCTTCTCACTCTGCCAATTTTCACCTTTTTTAACCAACCTTGTGGTCCATGTCAAATGTCATTTTTAATACTGTATTATATATATTTTTTGTCACATCGCGGGCCACTGGAAAATGGTAGGTGGGCCGCAAATGGCCTTGCGGCCCCTAGGCCGCAGTCTGGAAACCACGATCTAATATGTCTTTTTTTGTGTGTGTAATTCTTGATTTTGTTTTTCACTTACATATAAGGCTTGGAGAAGGTAATACATTAAAATGATGGAATTAAAAATAAAAAGATTTGATTGGAAACTAGTTTGAATTTTTTTTCCAGATATCCTGGTATTTTTTAATGATATAATAATAAAATAAAATATTTTAATCTATGTTAAAATACGACAGAATTTTGCCTTATATTTTATTGATCTTTGCGAGTACTGTACGAAATGCTACATGTTATTAAAAAAAACCCACATACATATAGTAATAATAATGATTCACCAGATGTGTGACTCTGGTCCATCTTTATCGCCATATTTCCATATTTTTCGATTGATTTATGAACTCCACAACCGAACTACTGTACATCAAAATAAACGCATGAATAAAAAAAACTAGTTGAAAATCTAAAATCTGTGATTAGTTGAACATTGTCGTCGCTAACAGTGTCGTCTTGTAGTTCAGCAGCTGTCCAGCAGAGGGCGATAAACTCTAACATCAACGATGGATGACTCCACACTTGCCTCATGATTCCGCTCATCATTTTTGCATTTCCTGAAACTTTTCAGGGTTCAAAATATTCCCTTAGCGTGCACTGAGTCCTATTTTAAGATAATGAAAGATTGATGAAAATGAACGAGGTGACTGACGGATTTAGAAAAGGGGTGTGTGGAGCCAACGCTGGGGCAAATCTGAACCCAGAGTGGATGTGTTCTACTGTATGTGACCTCATACTGTCAATGCTGAGTTTGTGTGTATTGTGTGTTGGGGAGAAGTGTGTGTGTGTGTGTGTGTGCGGTAACGTAATACTACTGAGGGCATAATCCAGCACTCTGAGCATTTACATTATCAAGAGTAGTTGCCTTCATTTAGCCCCACCCCCTAAAATGAATTAATGTATTTGTCTTCCTCTTTTTCTTGTTTTTCATCACCCTCCCCCCCTTCCATTTGTCCACACATCCCGAATTATCATGAAATACCCGATAAGACATCAGCAGAGCGGCAGCGTTACTCCATGCAGTTGAACAAACACCACCACACACATGCACCCGCTTGTTTTTGTTGACGCCGCGTGTGCTTGTGGGCATGCAAATGCGCTCGCCTGTGTGATCAGCGATCCTCTTTAAGGCACATTAACGAGCGCCGCCCCCCACTCGCTGACGTCATCGTCGAAAGCGGAAAAAAAAAACATTCGAGGTGAAGATGAGGATGAGCAAACGACAAAAAAAACATACAATGGCAATAAACAACAACAACCACAAAAAAACCATACACGCATACATGCTCCTTTTGCGTCCCAAAGCCATTCTTTGATGCCTCCTGTTTAAGTCACAACAAAGAGCAGACCCTGCCCATCAACAGCAACCATCCAATCACGTCGCAGCGAGCAGTTTCTCGGCTGCCGTCTTCGTTTCCACTCGGCTGCGTTTCAAGGCAAGTGGGAAATTTCACACCTCCCAATGCAAAACGACTAGTCTGGGCTACACTATTTACGCTATTTGCTCAACTCTTGGGTGTTTATGTGAAACAAAAAGATGTTTATTTGAGGTGAGGTGTTTATTAATTTTTTTTCCTAAATGAACATGGCATCTATTAGAGCGGAGAAAGTCATTTTAAAGGAGTGGTTAAACGACATTTAACCGACTGCCGTAAGTACTGGCATTGACGAGAGAGGAGGCATTTATTTTTTACCCCAATCATTTTATTGAAAATAGTTGATAACAGGATAGATTTTTTTAAAATGATTTATTTCGTTTGTCCACTGGTAATTTCACGTCATCGAGAGGTGTTTATTTTTCAAGCGCAGACAGTGTCCTTTAAAACACCATTTGAAGAAATGTTTAAATTCTGTTTAAATAAAAATCTGTTTAAATTTTAAAAAATCTTTTTCAGAGGAGGCATGGCGTCTACTAGGAGGGAGGCCATTATTTGAGGAAATGCGACATAACTGCATGGATTTATTAGCTGCACTTCATCGTCATCTTTTAAAGGGACTTATTTTGTTTACTTTTAATTGTATCCCAGTTTTCCTGAATGCAGCATTTGAAATGATGGAACGGGCTGGAGACTCAACTGCATGATAGATATTTTTTAATTAGATTTTTTTTTTTTTTTTTTTTAAAGTGTCACACCTCTCAAGGCCGCAAGAGAGAGAGAGTGAAGGCCAATCAGATATGGAGGTTACGATGTTTGGGCTAATCGAGCTCTGTGATTGGATGATTGATGACTGGCCACCGCCCACCGGACCTGAGACGCTCTCGCTCTCTCTTTCTCACCTCGTGAACTTCTTGGGTTCTGTGGGAGGGGTCGGCGGTGGGGGAAGAGGTTTGTTGGCGTTCAGCTCGAGGTGATGGAGGAGGAGGGGGGAGTGGGGAAGAGGTTCGAGGCGGCCAGGCTGGGCCGGGGGCGGCGGCGGAGGCGGCGGCGGCGGCTGCTGCGGCTGCAGGCCGCCCCCGGGGCCCGCCGGGCCCGAGCCGGCTGCCTCCAGAACCCTGAAACCGGCAGACCTGCCGAATCTGCTCGCTGCCACTTTCTCATTCTTTCGCTTTTGCTACACAGAAAGAAAGGAAGGAGGGGGGGGAGCACGGGGAGGACAAAGGGGGAGGAGGGGGGAGGGTTCAAAGCAAAAATCAGGGTGGAAATAATCCAAAAGAGGCAAAATTAACGAGGTAAAGAAAAAAGGGAAAATGAGGAAAGGTCCCCCAACTGGGAGCCCGGCGCTGCTTGTTGGGCTTGCGACATCCAAATGGCTTGGAAAGCAAAGTGAGGCGGTCAGGAAGGACACAAAGCCACTCACACACACGCGCGCACACACACACACACACACACACACACACACACACACACACACACACACAAAAACGACAAAACACACGGTTACGCATCCATGATGAGCATGTGGTGAGGAAAATGACACTGTCGAAACCCCCAAAGTCATTTAAATCGCTCATCGCTCTTCGCGAACATTTGATTGGATGATGGGTTTTCAGAGTGAAAAAAAAGGCTTTAAAAATAATTTCAAACATGTTAAAACTGGAGGAGAATAAAGTAAAGTAAAATGTATTAAAAAGTCTAAAAATGTCTAATTTAAGGTCTTACTTGTCAAAGTAAAATGGTAAAAAAAAATACAGTAAAAAGTCAAGAAATAACCAAGTAAAAAATTAAAAAAAAACATTGAAAGTAAAAAGTATTACTTGCAAAAAAAAGGGAAAAATCAAAAAGTAAATGTTAAAAATAAAGTAAAAAAACGATTTTAACCATGTGAATAAGTCAACAAAAATGCAGTCCAGTAAAAGTAGAAAAATAGAAAGTATCAAAAGTTGAAATGATCTAAAGCAAAATGTATTAAAAGCAAAGTAAAAAATAAACATGTACAGTATTAAAATGAGAAAAGTATAAAGACAAAAAGTTCAGTAAAAATAAATGTCACAAGTACAATAAAAAGCTATTCATTTACTGTATCATAAGGAAGCAGTGAAAGTTAGTAAGCTAATAAGCAAAAAAAAAATGTAAAGCACAAAAAAAAAAATTGAGAGCATAATAGGAACTTGAAATATTAAGCACATATTTGTGACGTTGTGAACTGTTGCCGTTTGCGATGACAAGACGGCGCCGTGACGGGCAGCGACCGCATAGCTCTTACCTTGATGAGCGGGTTGATGACGCCAACGTTGGGACTGGCGTTGAACACTTTGTTGAAGTTGCTCTCTCGGTTGACCAGCTCCAGCTGGTAGAACTTTTTGTCATCCTGCAGTGGCGGCAACGAAACGGCTCAGCTTCTCACACATCGGCTTTACGGATGCCTTGCCTGCCCTACACGTGTGCTTGCTAGCATCTACTGAGACACATGCTAGTGTGATGTCATAGTGAAGGTAATTACACCCTCTAGTGGCATCACTCGGTATTTCCCCTGAGGGGAAGATTGACGTGTTTAATTGAGGTCAAGCATCTATTTATTCCAGTTGACCGTCACACCCCCAGAGATGACCCCCCCCCCCCCACCCCCTCTGAGGGACCTACCACCAGCTTCTTGACAAGAGATTCCCTCTCGGACACCATGTCCTTTAGCTCGGCGATCATCTGCAGATCTTGGGGGCGACTTTCCCTGTTCCTGAATTTCTCCTCGGTGCCTTCCAGCCTGTCACATAAAAAAAATAATAACAATTTTAAGCAAAAGTGAAAAAGAGATGAAATGAAAATGTCACACTTATCATATGACAGTGCACGTGGAGTACGGACAAGCGTGAATGTGAAGTATGAGGGGCGCGCACGTACAGAATTTGCAGGGCCGAGATCTTATCCTTGAGGACCTCCTGCGCTTTGTTGAAGTCAGCCAACATGTTGTGCGTATCTCTGCTGTGGATGGCATTCAGCTCCGTCACGTCTCGCTCGTGACGCTTTTGTAGCTCCTGCTCGTGAGCCCTGAGCACAACAAACACACAACATTACCTTTTGCTAGCTTCATGCGTCCGTCCGAAAGTGAGTTTTCGTCCGTCCCTTTATCGTCACAAACTGTGTTAAGTATTTAAAAACAAAGTCAGAGTGTAGACAAACACTGGATTGTCATAACAGCCTATTTCATTTCAGTATTTTTATAGCAACACTGCCACCTAGTGTACAGTCAGAGAAAATAAAGTGCCTACGGACACCCATTTCACTAATGATCTATTCAGCCGGTGAAGAACGCTGGCTATGTCTCTCGTTACCCCCCCATGCATTTGATGTGCCGTCACGGCATGGGAAATGAATCGTTGAACACAAATGGTGGAGCAACACGTAGACACACAATCTGATTCTTTATCCTATATGAAAACCAACTCAGGTTTCCGCAGTTGCAGACACCAGAAGGAGTCACAATGAATTAACTTGGTCATTTCTTATATTCAGTTTAAACATTCTACTTTGAATTACTCTATGCTTTATGAAATACAGACACCAGATGGAATAATGGCATATCGAAATTGTAATATATATATTTTGAATATATTTAAAATAAAATGTTGCTCTGTTACCATACGGTACTAGAGCTAAATATTGGGCAATATATCTCCTCCAAATGGTGTCGCTCCCGGAGGAACACGACTCATTTCCTCATCTTCTGCATTCATTCATTTATTTCATTATTTTCTATTTTTAGCTCGCTGATAGTCTCTCTCTCTCTCTCTCTCACACTCACTCACACGCGCACACACACACACACACACACGCACGCACGCGCACACACACACACACACACACACACGCATGCATTACATAATGGACACATGCTGTGCGCACACACGCGCTTTTTAACCAGCAGCAAGATTGATGAAGAATTCCCATCATGCGACAGAAAAGATTTTCGAAGCCTGACACCAGGAACGTCACACATGCAACAGAATATCTATATTTTTTGAAAAAAAATATATATACAGTATATAAACAGGATTTTTGTGGAAAAATGTATTAAAAATGTGACAATGCGACTATCAAATCTATTCGTTAGCCTAGCAAGAGCGATTTGCTTCGGGAGTTAGCACGAAGCTAGCTTGTAATCTGTTTTGTTTAGTTTGACAGGAAGTCGGACAAATCCTTTTTTTGAGATCTGTAAACATTTTGCTCTCGACTGCACTCAAATGGTTTATTGGGCTCGTTCCTCTGAATCAAATGTCAAGTTTCGGCATCAGCGAGCTACCTGATCTGCTGGTTGGACTCGCTGCGTATCTTGAGCACCTCCTTGCCTTTGAGCTCCAGCTCCTTGGTGAGGCTGCTGATGTTCTCGTTGAGCGTGTGGATTTGGTGGTCCAGCTGAGCGATGTGCTTCTTCCTGCGCGTCACCTCCTCCTGCAGCTCGGCCATGCGGCCGAGCAGCTCGCGCTCCTGACCGGAAACAAAGCCTCTCCGGGTTACCAATTAAAAAAAAAAAAAAAAAAAATTAAGTGTATCTGCAAATATATTTGTCACTAAATTACATTTTATGATCTACAATCATTTTTGGTATTATTACAATGACATGAACAAAAATATCAATAAATGAAAGGAAGACCTTCAAAATAAAATACATTAAGAAAATTCGAAAAAGATTCAGTAATTTCAGCAATTTAAATAAGTTTGGCATGGACATGTTTAAAAAAAAGAATGCTTTTGTGCTACTTCTTAACAATGTGATCAAACATGCTAATAAGAAGTTGACTTTCCAAGCAGATGTGCTGCCAGATGAGACATCTGCTTGCTCTATCGGAACCACTTTGGCTGCTCTTTCCTTTCCGACCCACAAAACATTAATGAGCTCATTTCCTCCCCATCTTCCTCCGTCCAACAATTTCCCTGCTCATTTTTTTTTCTTAGCCATCTTTCTAAATAAGAAAAAAAATGCTTTAATTATTCATCCAATGAGGACATGAGCCAGCGCTTTTGTCTCACTGTGCTGAAAATAGAATTTGAACATCCCCTCCGATTCATTTGGGACATAATCGAATGTCATCCAGTGCAAGAACTGCATCATACGGCGCGTGTGCGTGTCCTTCATTCAAACGCTTTTAAATAGAGAAGAACGCCCACGCTGTGATGACAAAAAATGAAGCATGATTTTTTTAAAAGCTGTACGCTCATTAACATGAACCAGGAGAGCGCTCGCATGCAGGCTGAGAGCCCAGAGGGCAATTTAACACATTTATGCAAACGGCATTTGTCCAATTAGCGGCGGGAAAACAAACACACACATACACTGGCACACAAAGTTCTAAAAAAAATAAAAATAAATAAAAATAAACAAGGCACTTAAAATGTATTGATCGGACCTGGAGGCGATTTTTCTCCACCGTCTTTTCCAGTTCCTTCTTGGCGGCCGTCACTTCCTGCTGGTGGTTTTGTCGCAGGTGCTCGATGGCCGACGCGTGGATGTGGTTCAACTCCGACCGAAGAGATGCTATGATGACGACGAAAAACAAACAAAAAAAAGGTACTTTTTCAAAATATTATTCAATTACTTCCATCTACTAATTACCACTTGGGGATCACAACTCGCCTGTCCATAAAACTTGCCCGCCTCCTACTAAGCTGCAGTAGTTGTTGTTTGAAGGTTTATTATTACCCTAACATCAATGCTCATTTCTGCTAGCACGACAATGGCGTTTCGCATTATGCATTAGCTTTAAGCTAGTAAACCTTCGTTCAAAGATGTGTTGTTGGTGTTTAAATATATTCGGTTTTAATTCGATTGAAAAGCTTCTCGATGTGGAAGATAAACACACACCATTAGACACTATTAGCTTGACACTTATTTTAGGCCATAGAGCCAAGAACTCACACACACACACACACACACACACACGCACACACACACTGCAAAAAAGAAGGAGGGCAGGATAATAAAAAAGGAGCGTCGGTAGTGAGGTGGATGGCGGTGGCGTTGAGGTGTTAGGTGCGCGAGCGTGAAGGTTAATGGAGGATCATTCATCAGTGCTGTCACCCCCCCACACCCTCTGGTGGACGCACCTGGCACAATTTGGAACTTTCCGTTTGGGTGGCTGGAGCTCATTTGATTTTTTATTTTTTTTTAATGGAAGGAAGTTAAAAAAACAGAATTTCAAATGTGTACAGTATGTAAAATATTAAACCAGTTCAACCATAGTCGCCATTTTTAACAGACGCAAAGTGCTTGCGCATACCCAGCATGGCCTTGCCCTCATCCTCCAGCTCGAAACGGAGCGTCTGCAGCTCCTGCTCCGACTGCTGCTTGAGGGTCTCCACGCTGTGCCGGTGGGCCTCTCGCAGTGACTGGAGTTCGGCGTGGTGGTGCTGACGGAGACGCTCCTCCAGCTCCTAAAAAAAACAAAAAATAAAAATGGTGGGAATGAAAGAGAAAGCTGAGCGGGGTACCCCAGACTTCCGTCTCCCCCAGCCACTTCTTCCGGTTTACAGGAGTATTCCATAATCTGTCCAATATGCCTTGGGTCTTTTCCAGGGTCTTTCCTCCGACTGGGTTGTGCACAGACCACCTCACCAGGGAGGCGTCCATCTTAAGTCGATGCCCGAACCACCTCATCTGACTCCTCTAAGCGACTCCACTGCTAGCCCCTCCTGGATGACTCAGCTTTTCGGAGCATTGACACCAACGGGTTTGGGGATGGCCGCCATGACAGGTACTGATCTTTGAAGAAGTAATCATTTCGAAGCGCTGCAACACTAGTCGCTGATGGACGCGTGAAAATTAGTTGCAGAAGCTGTGACACTTTAGTCGCATTCATAATCATCGCTCGGTGCGTGGTGGGCTTCGCAATTCCGCGTTATTTGCTCTTATTGATCAACCATGGATCTTTTTAGCACTTAAAAAAAAAATTTAAATCCTACAACTCAAGGCAAACATTCGTAATCGGAGCACTTGCTCATAAACGCGTCAGCGTGGAAGAAAGAGTGATTTCAAGGCTCCCGAGCTTGCAAGTGGAACATTCTTACTCAGCACTCTGCCGCATTATGATCAGCTTCACTGGAGGTTTACATGATATTCACTCCTATGTGATGGCTGCACTCCAAACATTTTTTTTTCCCGCACGGTCTTTATAAATTCAGGCGCAGAAGGAAATCTGAAGAACCTTCAGCGTTGCCCCCTTTCATCAAACCAAATGGTCCCCGTCTGAGATGAGCGAGATGGAGGATAATAACAATGTGATGGCTCCTTCTCGTACTGCTTAATGGAGTGTGTGTGTGTGCGTGGGGGGGGGGGGGGGGAGTTCCCCCTCTTCTTTTTATGGCTCCCTAGGTACAACTCACAACACTGCGGCTACTGCACAAACGCGGCGTGAAGGCTAACAATAAGCTTCATTTTCTTTTTTTAAAGCACTCACAATTATAAAGTATTAAAAGCTTATTATCATTTGGGCTACTATGAAACGCTTGCTATGTAATTACCACGACGTCTACGGTAGTTTCCATTAGCCACTTGATGATGTTTTGCATTATACGCTAGCATTAAACTCGCAAACCTTTATGAGATGACATTTTATGGCTTGGTTGAACAAAATAATGTGGTTTTAAGAGAGAAAATAGCACTCTAAAATTCACCCATCCAATATCCGAACCTCTATTTTATTTCATAAAAACATGCACTTATGTCATAATAAAATATTAAGTAAAAAAAATGTAAGCATTTTGTTTTTTTGTATTGTGCTGCCCCTTCTGTTATTTGTGTCTTGGCCAGCTGGGGGCAGGACAATACGAAAATGGATGTACATTCTTTAGGAAGCCATAATAATATTAATTGTTCTTTGCAGAGGATAAAGAATATCTTTTCCCACCACATGATAGTATGAGGTTAAAATATGAGATTATTTGCAATACACAATGTGTAATTCCCTTTGTTTTATGTTTGACAGTAAACGTCACCTTCAAATCAAGTAAAAAGATTTTTTAAAAATTATCATCTTTAAAAAACTCTCAGGTCGGGTCACTCGTATCTCAAGGTACCAGTGTATGGTATTTATAGAGTGTGAAATATCTACTTGAGAAGCAGCGGCTCAGAACGTGACTTCAAAGTTTGAGAATGGCAACAGCTGGATCAGTGGAACTAAATTGTTACGGGCGTTGAAATTGTGATGGGTAACGCAGCACACAACTGTGCAGTCCTCACTTCATCTCTTGCCCGGGAACACGAGTGTCTCTCTCTCTCTCTCTCTCTGCACAGACTTTGGAATGCGATTCCACTTAATGATTATAAAGCAAGCCAGGCAATTTGCTGTCTGTGTTTGTGAAAATGAGAGCGAGCGTGTGGGAGGAAAGAAGGAAGGCGTTTTATTTATTGCTTCTGTTCTCAAGCCGTGTGATGACGTTTGCATCGAATAATAATAGAAATATGGATGTGTATGTGTGTGTGTGAGACATTTTGAGATGATGAATAAAAGGACGCCTTTTCCGACCTCAAGCTTTTACATAATTACTGCTGCTGACGCAACATGATGGGACTGTTCCATTTTTGATTCTGGAGTGAGGTGAGGAGGAACAATTCCGTCATGATGGTAAAAGGCAAATTAAGTCGTCAAACAGGAGGGATAAAATTCGAAAGCACCGTATTTGTTGTTTTTTTTCCCATGACTTCTTGTTTCTTGGGCTACAACTCTCACCAGCGCAGGTTCCAGTTCTCTGGTCCTGTTAATATTATGATGTTTTTTTTTTTTTTTTTTTAAATCAGAGAGTTAACTTGATTTTGGTTTCATTTATATCTGGTGTAATTCTACCGTCATACTTATTTGATTTTGAAGGAAGAAGAATGAACGGGTGGGTGGTTGAAAATGGATGAATGGCCTCTGCTGTAATCCTGCTTTTTATGCCGACAGAACGTGGCAGCTGTAGGTTGATTTCATGAGGTGCATCTTTGGCCACAATTATTGACGTATATTGTCAGATGATATATTAAGTGGGTTAGTTTAAAAAATATGCACATGCATTTGGTCCATATTTAAAATGGCATTTTTGTTATAAATAATAATTGTTAGGAAGTGCCCAGTGCAATGTGCCATTCCCAGTAGGGCTGATGCAAAATTGTGACTGCTTCTATTATTGAAGTTGCCCATCCGTGGCACAGGGAATGTTTTCCCAACACCGCCATTCCTAATTCAAACCTTGATATCTCGCTGTCGCGCGTGCTCGACGTCCTGCAGGGCGCAGCACTGAGCCTCGTGCAGCCGTTGGTGTCTGCGCTGATGCTCCGTCTGCAGCTCATCCAGCTGCGTGCGCAGGTGCTCGCGCTCCTGACTGAACTGCTGCTGAAGCTGCTGCAACGACGACTGCGACTGCGACAGCTGCATCTCCAGACTCTGCTTCAGCAAGGAGATCTAAAAACAAAAGAGATGGCTTTAGATTCACTTTCAACATTATTTTCAACAGACAAAAGGCAGATTTGTTTTTAAAAAGGTCTTTTTTTTAAATAGAACAGAACATACAACAGCAGCAACCGACAAAGTATCTTCCTTTTACAAAAACAAAGTTTACTTTAAGTATCGGTAAATATGTCATTTTACATAAGCGAGACTGCTCTAATGCCAAAAGGAAAACAACAGGGAGTGTGCGGTCTAGAATTGTTTTGTTTTTTTTTGGTATTGTTTCAGAGCGGAAGGGGCCGCACATTGCTAATTCATCAGCACTTGAAACGCGACTAAGAATAAAACAGAAAAGCTGGATACACACACACACACACACACACACACACACACACACACACACACACACACACACTTCTTCTAGCTGTCCATCATGTCTGATGATGACACTTGCTCCAAGGGAGGGGAGGATGGGTAGGGGGGTGGGGGTGGGGGGGGGGGGGGGGGGTCAGCAACTCTGTCGCTGGTGCCACTTCTCGTGGGCATAGAGACCGATTCTTGAGCCGCAGACTCGACCACAGATGGAGCAAGGGAAACCGGATACCAGGGGGGTACCAGCTGCCCGCTGGTGTCGTTGAATGCGTTTCTCGGTTCGTCTGGCTTGGTTAATTTTGTGTATTTCAGAGATTGCAGTAGCACAAGTGATCTGCCAGGTTGGTCTGTTGAGTGCAAGTGTTTCAAGCTGCGTGGGGTTGATGTTGGCTCGCTTTAGGAGGTCCCTGCTATAGTCCTTGAGGCGCCGCTTTTGGCCCCCAGCAGAACGCTTTGCACCTCTCAGTTGGCCATAGAGGACCTGGCGGGGCAGGCGGTTGTCTGGCATGCGAATGGTGTGTCCAATCCACCGAAGATGTTTTTTCGCCACGGCCGCTTCCATGCAGATGGAATTGGTGCTTTCGAGGATGTCTGTATGGGGAATTCGATCTTCCCAGGACAGGCCAAGGATCTTTTGCAGGCAGCGGATGTGGAAGGCTTCCAAGGTAGTAATGTGCCGGCGATATGGAGTCCATGACTCTGACCCGTAGAGCAGAGTGGAGAGACACACTGCGTTGTACACAGCAATCTTGGTACAGGTCTTCAGGTTTCGGTTTTCAAAGACCCTGCTGCGTAGGCGACCAAAGGATGATGATGCTTTATTAATACGGGTGTGGACTTCAGTGTCAAGGGAACAGTTTGAAGATAAAGTGGAGCCAAGGTAGGTGAAATGGTCCACTACGTTTAGTGGAGTGCCATTAATGTGAAAGCTGGGGGATGTGGAGGTTGGGGTAGCGAGTTGGAACATGACCTCAGTTTTTTTAATGTTGATCTGAAGACCAAAGGATTGGTACAGATTGGAAATGGTGTCGAGGGCGTGCTGCATAGAGTTTGAACTGTGAGCTAATATAGTGCAGTCATCAGCATACTGAAGCTCACAGATCTGACAGATTTTTGTCTTTGTGTGAGCCTGGAGCCGTCTGATGTTGAAGAGGCTTCCGTCTAGGCGGTATTCCATATGGACACCGTCTTCATGTCCCATGCCACGGTGGAAGAGGCACGTGGTGGCAGAGAGGAGGATGTTAAAAAGCACTGGAGCCAAGACACAGCCCTGCTTCACCCCGACTTTCACCTTGAAGAGCTCTGACTGGAGTCCTCCGATGAGCACTCTGGCTTGCATCCCATCATGCAGCTGCTGGAGGATGCTGAGAAACTTGGGTGGGACCCCAAGTTTGGAGAGATGTTTCCAGAGCAACTCACGGTTAATGGTGTCAAAGGCTTTGCTGAGATCGATGAAGGCTATGTACAGGTCCTTTTGATGTTCTCTGCTTTTCTCCATTAGCTGTCTTAAAACAAAGATCATGTCAGTGGTGGATCTAGTCTTCCGGTAGCCACACTGGGTTTCTGGAAGCACACCTTCTGAGATGTGCTCGACTAGCCTGCTGAGCATGATTTTGGCCAAGATCTTTCCTGCGGTGGAGAGGAGAGAGATTCCTCGGCTATTCCCACAGGCTGCTCTGTCCCCTTTCTGCTTATAGATAACAACGATGTTAGCATCCTTCCAATCCTGCGGGACGGTCCCATGTTCCCAGATGTTTTGAATCAGGAGGTGCAGTCGGCGCGTGAGGAGATAACCTCCGTGTTTGAAAACCTCTGCAGGGATGCCATCAGGTCCAGCGCTTTTGTTGTTCTTTAGGCCCGCAATGGCTTGCTGGGTTTCAGAATAGGATGGTGGGGCGTCGAGGCTCATGATTGTTGGCAGGTCTGGAAGATTGTCCAGAATGTGTGGATTGACAGGGTTGGTATGGTTGAGAAGATGTTCAAAGTGGTTTGCCCAACGGGCAAGGATCTCATGGTGGTCCTTGAGGAGTGCAGAGCCATCAGCTGATCGGACTGGAGCAATTGCCCGCTTCTTGGGACCATACAGTGCTTTGATGGCATTGTAGAAGCCCTGGGTGTTGTTACAGTCTGCCAGATTTTGGATCTCATTTGCCTTCTGCACCCACCAGGTGTCCTCCATGATACGGAGTGCTCGCTGGGTCACTGTTCTAACTGCAGAAAAGGTGGCTTTACGGGTGAGAGATGTAGGGCAGGACAGGAGAGCTTTATGGGCCTCATGCTTTGCTTTCAGAAGTGTATGTATCTCGGTTGAGTTGCAATCAAACCAATCCTGGTGGCGTCTCCTTGACTGGCCAAGCACCTCCGAAGCTGTGCTCTGGATAGCCTGGTGCAGAGCTGGCCAGTCACTTGATTCCTCCGGGATCTTGTCAAGGTTTTCAGCAAGGAGTCGCCGGAGGTTGGCTCTGGTGGTGGGGTTGTTCAATGCTGCACAGTTGAGCCTTTTGTTGGGAGCTGTCCTTGGATGACGGGGTTGAATGCTCATGAGGAGTTTGGATCTGACCATGAGATGGTCAGTCCAACACTCAGCTCCGCGCATGACACGGGTGATGAGGACATCCCGTATGTCCTTTTGACGGACAATCACATAGTCCAGGAGATGCCAGTGTTTGGAGCGGGGATGCTGCCAGGTGGTCTTAAACCTGTTCTTCATTTGGAAAATGGTGTTAGTGATGACCAACTGATGTTCTGCACAGAGAGAGAGGAGCCGAAGGCCGTTGTTGTTCATTTTTCCCACTCCATGCTGGCCAATAACTTTACTCCATACCAGGTGTTCCGTGCCCACCCTAGCATTGAAATCTCCCATGACTATGAGCTTGTCCATAGCCGGTGTTTGCTGCAGGATGGTGTCCAGAGTTCTGTAGAAATCCTCCTTTATATTCTGCTCGGCATTCAGAGTAGGTGCGTAGGCACTGATGAGTGTGGCGAAGCGTCCCTTTGCCAGGGGAATGCGCCATGTCATCAGCCTTTCATTGATGCCGGTGGGGGATTCTGGGATGCGCTTCAGCAGTTGGGACTTCACAGCAAAGCCAACTCCATGGTTTCGACGGGTGCCTTCAGGGACCCCTTTCCAGAAGAAGGTATACCCTGCACCAACTTCTGTCAGGGAGTCCTCTCCATGTATCCTGGTCTCGCTGAGAGCTGCGATATCGATGTTATACCTCGCGAGCTCTGTGGCCACAAGTGCTGTCCTCCGGTGGGGCCTGTCAGGAGTTTCAGCCAGGTCCAGCAGTGTGCGGACGTTCCACGAAGCTATGCATAGATTTTTTCTATTTCGTTTATTATCCTTTCGACCGCAAGGGGGATGCTCCGACGATTGCGGTTTACCGTCCGGAGTGTGTGTGTGTGTGCCTCGATGGGATCACCACCTTATCGTGGTGAGGCACTTTGCGCGTCTCCATGACCCCTAGAGCTATGTCGGCAGGAGTCCCGCACTCCTGGCAGGGTCACCCAAGTCGCTGGTGCCACTTCTCGTGGGCATAGAGACCGATTCTTGAGCCGCAGACTCGACCACAGATGGAGCAAGGGAAACCGGATACCAGGGGGGTACCAGCTGCCCGCTGGTGTCGTTGAATGCGTTTCTCGGTTCGTCTGGCTTGGTTAATTTTGTGTATTTCAGAGATTGCAGTAGCACAAGTGATCTGCCAGGTTGGTCTGTTGAGTGCAAGTGTTTCAAGCTGCGTGGGGTTGATGTTGGCTCGCTTTAGGAGGTCCCTGCTGTAGTCCTTGAAGCGCCGCTTTTGGCCCCCAGCAGAACGCTTTGCACCTCTCAGTTGGCCATAGAGGACCTGGCGGGGCAGGCACACACACACACACACACACACACACACTCGCTCGCTCAATCGCTTCTGCCCCAAATTTGGAGAATGTGCCGTGACTAAGATGTGAGTCACACACAGGGTTAAAAGGAGGGCTAGCGTTAGCATCCGCCATACAGACAATGCGATGCGTCCAACGGGGTCGCTCAGACATGTACACGTACAGACCCACCCTCAATAGGTGACAATGTTGCAATACAGAGGACGCATAAAAACGGTTTAAATTGTTTGACCCCCCCCTCAAAAAAAGAAAGTCTACTGTCAAAGTAAACATCAAACAAAGGCAATTCCACTGTATATTTAAAACATGCACATGGGTTTACCTTCATCAGGTTTGTTAAGCTTAATGCTAATGACCGATGGACAACACCAGAAGGGCTAATGAATAGCATCTAGCAACGGATATTAAAATAATATATAAAGCATCGCAATAAAATGCAGGGAGAGTTGTGCACCCTAAAAAATACGATTAAGTGATTAGACCGTAATAACGGCCCTCTGAGGGAAACTAACTACAACGTTGACCGCAGTGAAAATGAGTTTGACACCCCGTGCGCAACATATGAGGCAGTCGCGGACGAGTATTCAACTTTAAAGGCCACAGGCAAATTTGCAGCAGTCTAATTTGGCGCCGCGCATGTCAAAAAGTGAGCTTTTGAAAGGCTTCGAATCAAAGCGGCGCGTCCTCAAGGCGCTTTGCATAAAAGCGGCGGCTTGACGCCTCGCTGACAGCGTGGCGAAAAAAGGGGCCGCATTCGTCACGCGTCGGACGGCGGGCGGCCTTTAGCGGCGCAGTAAAACAAAGAAGGAAGCTCCTCGCTCTTGTCGTTTTGCCATCCCGTCTTTTTTCCGCCATATTGATTTTTGAAATTATTTTTGTGTCCCGCTCTGGTGTGATTAAATCTGCTCTATCGGCCGGCAAATTGCAGGTGCACGTTAATTTTTCAAGGCCGTCTGCAGTTCACGCTGATCTATAAAAAGTAATATCGGCACGGGACCGCCGATCACAGCTCTTGTTGCAGCGCAAATTTAAACTGTCCCGTCATAAAAAGAGAACGGTGGTGGAAGAGACGACGGGGCGCACCTGTTCCAGCAGGTCGTCCACTTTCCTTTGCCAGCTGTCTCGGGAGTTGCTCATCTCCTGGTCCTTGTTTTGGGCCAGCTGGCTCAAGGCGGTCGCTTTGTCCGCCTCGTGTGCCTCGCGTAGCTCTTCGCGCAGCTTCTTGCATTCCTGCCTGAAAAATGAAACACGACGTCAGCACAACAATCGAAAACCTCCATCCGACGGTCATCCAACCAGCCATCCATCCGTCATCTATCATTGATCCATCCATTGACTGTATCATCCATCCATACATCAAGCTATCAAACTTTCGATCGGACTAGCAATGTATCCAATGGACATCCACGCATCCCTCCATCCACCCTTCCAGCCATTATTGATCTAATCATCCATTCATCCAACAACCTAGCTCACCCTCCTTCCAATAGTCATCCACCGATCCATCCCACACATCATCTAACCCTCATGAATGCGTCCATCCATCTTTGATCCATCCATCCAAGCAGCCATCCATCCATCAATGTATCCAAATGTCATCCATCATTGATCCATCCATCGACTGTATCATCCATCCATGCAACAAGCTATCAAACTCTCCATCCGACTAGCAATGTATCCAATGGACATCCATGCATCCCTCCCTACATCCATCCGTCCTTCCATGCATCATTGATCTAAGCATCCATCCATCCATCCAACAACCTAGCTCACCCTCCTTCCAATGGGCATCCACTGACCTATCCACTGCGTCCATCCATTAGTCATCCATTCAACAATGTATCCATATGTCATACATCCACTGCTCCAACATTCGGCCTTGTATCGATCCGTCAGCCATCAAGCCATCATCCAACAATCCATTCATTGATCACGAATCTGAGCCATCCATCCAATCATCTCTTACGGCACGTTTTTTTTCAGTCACATTTTTTTTCAGTCACATTTTTGCTTTTTGCTAAGGCTGACATTTGCCACCTCTCCAAAAGATTATTATTTTTTTTAATTCAGAAAAAGTCATTTCCCAACTGCCATTTCCGTGCCACCCGCTTCCGTGCTCACATATACATGGCGTGTGCCCGTGCGTCACCTGAGGGTCTCCGTCCACTTCAATTCCAGCTCCAAAGCCATTTTATCCATCTTATGTTTTTCTTCCTCTTTGGTGCTGATGACTTTAGCTTCATGTTGGCGTGTTTGGACCTCGAGCTCGGCCTGCGCCACACACACACGCACACGCACACACACACACACACACACACACTGTAACCTTGGTATTTGTCCCTGAATGTGGTTTGCAAGGCGCGAAGATTGGCGGGCACCTGCAAGGCGGTGAGCAGGTTGCTGGTTTCCCGCAGTCGCCCCCTGGTGGCGTCCAGCTCCTCCAGCAGTTTGTCCCGCGCCTGTTTCATGGTGGCCATCTGGCCCTCGGCCGCGCCCATCTCCCTCTCGCCACGCTTCACCTCCTCCTGCAGACGTCGCACCTGACGCAGGAGTCGCGAGGAAAATTCATGAGGAATGCACTTAAAACCGTTGCTTAAAACCGTAACTCCAATCTTAAAACCAGGCTTGAAGCACTAACCCAGTTTTAGCCGCCAAATTTAAAACCCCGACAGAGATTTACAGTAAAATCTTAATTTAGAACCCTAACCCCCTGGCTGGGAACCCTTGCTTGAAATCTCTGTCTTGACACCCTAATTTGAATCCAAAATTCTTAATTCAAAATCATGTCCACGTCTTCAACACCTAACCTTGACTTGAAACCCGGACCCAGGCTTGAAACCCCAATTAAACCCCAAACCCTGTCTGGAAGCCCTAATTTGAATCTGTAAATCTTGCTTGAAACCCTGACCAAGTCTTGAAACATAAACCTAGACTTAAGACCCTATTTTAAAACCCTATCCCTTGATTGAACTCATAGCCAAGACTTGAAACCCTCATTTCATGAAACCTCAATTTGAATCTCTAACTGCTGTTTGAAACCCTGACAAAATCTTGAAACCCAACTTTAAAATTGTGGCAATTTTGTTTAGTTTTTTAATCCCTGCGCTTACTCGAAGCCCCAATGAACCCTTGTTTTCCCCTAAACGCCAATTTGAAACCTTAATTTGAATCTGTAACCCTTGTTTAGAACCCTGACCGAGGCCTGGAACCATAACCTTGTCTTGAAACCCTAATCGAAGTTTTCAGCCTTGCTTGAAACCCAGGCTTGAAAAATCGTCATTTCTGTTCACCTCGTGGTCGGCGGCGTCGAGCTTTGAGCTCATTTCCTCTCTCAGCTGCTCCAGCTGCTGAAGCAGAGCACTCCTCTGCTCCTCCAGCGTGTGGCGCTCTCGTTCAAACTGCTGCTCCAGCTCCTGCACGTACGCACACAAACACACGAGGATTTGAGTGAAATGTAAAAAGCTGCTACCAAATGGAAGCGACGCCATGTGTCACTTTGGATCTTGTGTGCCGCTCACACCGTCATTTGCCGAATGTGCCACGTGGCTCCAGGTTTATTTTGGGTTCGGGCTAACGAGCGGGATCGTTCGAGTGGAAAAGCGCGGCCGGAAAACCGCACGGACGCTTGTTGGACCCTCTCGTCGTACGAATCGGCTTCCATGATGGGTCTGCGGGGATTTGAATGATTTTGTATCCTAACGCAATCGTAAAACCTTCATATGAAATCCTAAATCAGATCTACAACCCTGGTTTGAAATACGAGCCCAGAACTGAAACCCTCATTTCAAAGCCCTACCCTGAATCCCAAACTGTTGTCTAAAACATGAACCCCATCTTAAATCCTAACCTTGATTTAAAACACAATTTTAAAACCAAAATTTATACCCTTGTTTGAAATATGAATAGGAACATCAACACAGTTTTCAAACCTGAACATAGACTTTGACTCTTCAACCCAACCCAGGCTTTAAAAAACAAATTATTCAAACCACAACCCTTATGTTTGAAATTCCAACACAGGCTTCAAAATTTTCAAGAATTTAATTTGAAATTAAAACCCCAACGCAGACTTGAAAACACCACCTGTGTTTGAAACTCTATATTCAAAGCCCGACCCTTGTTTGGAACCCTAACTAAAAACCCTAACCTTATTTGGAACCATAACCGAGGCTTGATCGCCCAATTTAAACACATCCTTTCAAAGCCCTGCGCACCGAACACGGCGTCCTATATCCGTGCTATACCCATGTGTACATGTGGTGCCGATGATGATGACATAACACGTAGTGTATGTAGGACGCAAGCGGCTTAAAAGCATCAGCATGAATAACTCACATGTTGGATTTTAATGCAAGTACACGACCCCACTGATGCTAAGTAGCTTCAAATATTCATCTCTAAGTACGTGCACTACATGTACTGGATGCTCAGTGGCCAGAATCATGCTAGCCACAGTCTTGATGCCACTTAAAAAATGATTGTTGACAGGAAGTTGAGGGGCTCTTGACCTTTTTATGGATGGGGAGTGACGGGGGTGGGCTGTAGACGCCTCCCTCTGTTGAATGCCTCCTTGACACCCAGTCGCAAGCCCCCATCGCAAAGTCATATATTCTTCCTCCTCTGTGAAGAACAACTCATGTTCCCACGGCCCGAGTTTAGTTGCGAGACTACGATTTTCTCTCACAGGTCAAAGTGCGCCGCAACTGTCTATGGCTGCATTTACTTGCGGATAATTTCTATCTGCATTTATAAGAATGTGTTGGTCGCCATGACAACGAGCTACAGCGTTAAGGAGGGGGGGGGGGGGTGCACTCACCGCCAAGAGTCTGTTATTGTCCTTCTCTGCTCCACTGAGCGCGTTCTCCAGTGCGGCCCGATGCTTTTTGGCCATGTCGTCCAGAACCCGGGCCTGGTTCTCCTTAGTTTGGCTGCTCTCTTCCTCGTAGCGAGCTCGCAGGCCGCTCATGTCCTTTTCGTGAGTCGCCTTCTCCTCACGTAGCGTCTGCCAAAACACACACACACGCGCTGACACTCGGCGCCATATGCTGCATCACTCTGCCATATTGACAGCGATTACAAATGAGCCGGCGCGGATTCAGAAAGCGTCTCACGCCTTTTCTCGGCTGTGTCCTTCCCAATGACTTGTTGTCTTGGTGAAGCAGCATGCGGCTCAAGGGTAGTCGCAGCCACTGGAAACGATTGTATGTTTGCTGTTTTGAGGTTTAGTCAGAGCACCAGGGCGATCAGATTCTGAGGATTCACCAGTCCTTTGACGTATGTCTTGGTGAAGCAGCACGTGGCTCATCGCCCAAGGTTAACTCTGTACTAACATTTTTGAAGCAAATCTTACACAAGCCCGACAAAAACGGCTCGGATCAAAGTGGCCCCTTGCATAAAAGCGGCGGCACCGTTCCAAGAATTTTCGAAGTTTCACCCAATGTTTTGCAGTGCTTTCCAAGCTCAATCTGCGCTCATTTCCATGAATTGTAGCCTTCCGTCAGCGCCTCCCAGAAGACAACGCGGCGGCAAATGTCAGCGCCGGTGGGCCGACAAAGGCGACATGAAGCCGCCATACTTGACATTCAACATCGGGCACGCGCCGCCGGCTCTTCATGCGACCTTTTCCAAGGAGTTGTTTTTCCTCAAGACTGGCAAATACACTTATTGACACTCTGTCACTGCGGCTTCTCACTATTTTCGCCATTATTCAATTTCGCAACTTTGCAATATTGAGGGGAGAGAAAAAGAAGATAAAAATTGCAATTTGATTCTTTTTTTCACTCCTTGTAGTCAAACTGCAGCGTGTCTACTTTCTGTGGTCCTCTACCTTGTGTAGTGACTGCAGCTGCTGCTTGTGCCTCTCGTCCAGCGCTTGGCTCTGCCGGTGAAGCGCCTCTCGCTCCTCCTCCAGCCTGAGCACCTTGTCTTTCAGACGGCTGCGCTCGTTGTCCAGGTCGCGCACGGCCGCCTCCTGCGTCATCTGGGTTGCCTGCAGGCTGCTGATCTGACCTGACGGCAGTTCACACGACCTCACGGTCGAGCTCCGCTCGCACTAACAACGTGGCTGCCAACCCGGGTGCTCCCCATTTTTTTTGGGGGGGGGGGGGGGGGGGCTGGGGTCATGGAGTGGCTTACTGGCTTTGAGGAGGATCTCAGTGGCCTGCTGCTGAACTCGATCCCGGGCCGCCTCCAGCTCGCACTCGGCCTCCTTTTGGCGGATTTCCACGATCTCGGAATTCTGCGTCACCTCTTCCAGCTGCTTGCTCAGCTCCTGAGGAAGCGGCCGTGCGCACACGTTTGAATGAATACACGCCTGACACGTCTATAACAAGTCTAATAACTATTAAATTACCGTATTGGCCCGAATATAAAACAGCCCCGATTATAAGACGACCCCCTTTTTCAAGACTCAAGTTTGAAAAAAAGACTTTTTGAACACCAAATAATTTTTTATACAGAAAATAATTTCAGTACATCTGAAACAAATGATTATAACAATATATTTGAGAGAAAAAGCATGTTACTTTGCCTCATTCAAAACTTAATATCTGAACATTTAAACATGTTAACTAAAGTGCAATCATGATGTAAATGAATGGTTTCTGGTTTTTGAAAAGTAAATGACATCATAACTTCTCCTCAGCTGCCGGTTAACCTGGCCGATCTTTGACCCACTTTTCTCCAGATTGTCGCTACGTTTCTCCATTTTCTGTTATCTCTTCTATTATTTTCTTCTCTTTTCTTTCGTACCGCTATTTTTTTATTTTTCTTCTTCGTGCTGCCGCTATTTTTATTTTTATTCTTCATGACAGGGTTTCACTTTGGCCTGGGGAGTCAAGTTCAGCATTCGCTTCAATGATATCTGGCGCCATCTAGCGTCGTGAATGGGTATAATGTGTAGACCCCGAATATAAGACGACCCCCACTTTTTCAGTCTTATTTCAATGCAAAAAACAGCGTCTTATATTCGGGCCAATACGGTAATATTTTTGATTTTTATTATTTTTTTTACTTACATATTTTATTTCATTAATTTGTTTTTTTTTTCAGGCATCATTTCTGTATTAACTATAATGACGTTGAATAAAAGCATGATCATACCTTGACGGCGTTCTCGGAGGTGGCGAGCGAGGCCTGCAGCTTGTGCGAGCGCTCGCGGTTTTCGCGGGCCTCATCGGTGACGCGAGCCAACTCGGTCCGGAGTTTGCCCAGAGTCTTCTGCAGCGCCGCCTCCTGCGTCTGAAACTCGCGCCGCAGCTCGGCCTCGGTGCGCTTCCACGCCAAGAGGTTGTCGGCCGTCAGCTGCTGCGTCCGCTTCATGGCCTCTAGTTCACGTTCGTAGAAGGCTTGAGCCTTGGGGGGGGGGGAAAAAAAACACTGTAATGATCGTAAAACATGTTTGAGGTCTCAGAAAGGTCAAACCGGTCGGTACCTTGCTGAGTTTGGCCTCATACTCTTCCACCAGTCTCTTCTTGTCCTGCTTGAGTTCTTCCACTCGCTCCGTCAGAGAATCCACCTGAAACAACCAAAACAGAATCAGTCGGAGTTCCCTCCTCCAGCTTAGATTAGAGTTTTTGCGGCGCACCTCGGCTTTGTGGAGCTGGCCCAGCTTCTCTTGGTCTTTGCTGTAGTTGGCATTGTGGCTCTGGTGGCTGCGGAGCAGCTCCTGGACCTCCTGTCGGTGTTGGCCCTTCAGCTCCTCTAGCGCCACCTTCTTCTCCTGCTCAAACTGCGCCTGCGCCTGGCCGAAGGTGCGCAGCTTCTCCTCGAAGGAACGCCGCATGTCCTCCACCTCGCGCGACATTGACACCACCCGTTGAGTGTGCTGAGGGGCAAAGTCACAAGTTAACTTCTCGAGTGAGGAAAAGCCGAGACGGGCTTTGAAATATTCACAACTACTGGATCTACCTGAGCCTCGGTGCACAGCTGCAGGTCCTCCACCCTCTGCCGGTAGTTATCAAACTCAGCCAGTGCCTGCCTCTTCATCCGCTCATGCAACTCCATGGACTCCTCCAGGGACTGGATGCGTCTCTTTAAGTCCATCTCGTCACTGATCTTGCTCTTGTACTGCAGAGGGGATACAATAAAACAATAAAGAAACAATATTTTGACTGGAAACAACCACCTTGACCGTTTGTTCAAAATGCAGGGGAGGCATAATGGATTTGGATTGGAGCAGCAGGCCGTTTGCTGCCTAAACGGGTGGCCAAAGGCATAGAAACAGGAATTCAACTGATTCATTGGTCAATCTAACATGTTTGTATCAGTAAGTCTGTGTTGCGTAGGGCTGCGTCTTGGAGCAATGCCTGCGCCGTGCTATGAATTCTAGCTGTTTTCCGCCTAGATGGGTAGCCACAGGGATGGAAACAGGAATCTTACTGATTCATTGCTCAATCTAACATGTTTGTATCAGTAAGTCTGTGTTGCGTAAGGCTGCGTCTTGAAACGATGGCTGGCTTATGATATGAAATCGAGCTGCTTTCTGCCTAGATGGGCAGCCACAGGGATGGAAACAGGAGTCTCACCGATTCATTGCTCAATTTAACATGCTTGTATCAAAAAGGCTGTGTTGCGTAGGGCTACGTTTTGAAGCAATGGATGCATATTGGAATGACTTTCGTCTCATTATTGCCTTAACGGGCTGCCAAAGGAAATGAAACGGGACATAAATTCATTCACTTCTCAAACGTACATCTTTATTTTTAAAAAGTGTTGTGTCCTGCTACCGGTATGACTGGAAGCAATGAAGGCACCAAAGCAGAGGGCAAAATGAAATCGGGCTGTTTGCTGCCTAAACGAGCAGCCATCGGGAATGAAACAGTAAGCAAGCAGGAATCCACTTTTTGAAGTAAGGCATACAAAGGTTTGCTGTAATGTCCAACTGAATGAGTAACCATACAATTGATGTCAATTTATGCATTTTTGCGACCTAAATGGGCAGCCATTGCTATCAAAACAGGTAGAGAGACCCCTGGGAGTAATTAACCAGTCAAGAGAGTGATAAATTTAGGATTTTTGCTGCCTAGCAGACAGACCAACAGGTAAGTAAACTGGGGTTGCATGAGACTCAAAGAATACTAAAAAAAAACAACATGCTAAGGCGTTATTCTTAATCACCAACCTAACTAAGTGCATGGTGGGAATGATCTGATGACATCTGCTTTTTTGAATGTAGAGGTGTGGACCTACCTGTAAAATTTTCTCCCTGGTCTCAGAGAGGATCTGCTGCACTTCCTCCTCATGGGCCTCCTTCAGGGTGGCGATGGCCGCCTCGTGCTCGTCGTTCTTGGTGTTGAGTGCGTAGATCACCTGCGCGAGCAGAATTGACATACATGGGCGGAACATGTACAGGGATTAAACAGGGAAAAATATAGAAACGTCAAAAGTTGTTGTTTTTTAAATTATTTTTGTGTGAAACAAAAAGAAAATATTTTCATGGAAAAAAAATACATTGGTGAAACAGATGCAACTGTTGTTCTCGGGGGGCGGGGGGGATTGAATTAAACATGAACCAAAGACATTTTTAGCCCGTCGATAAAAATAAAAAAAAAGCTACCACCGGCATCATTTTGACCCTTACGTCCACCCCAGAAATAACGCCGGGGAACACACAAGTCCGAATGGCACGGTGAGGAGATTCCCTGCTCCGGATCGTGAGAAAGAAAGCTGAGTGTGTGTTGGGATGAAGGCAAAAGTTATTCAATAATTCAGTATATCAGAATCCAGTTGAACCCCCGCAATTTTGCACCCACTTACATCGCAGATTGTTGGATGCTCTGTTTGTAAGCATTGCTGCGCCGTTTGAATAACCGCTATTATAATCATCGTACCATCTATGCTTATTTCCTTTAACTTACTGTACGTTAGTCACTGGTGTTTTCAATTTGATGCCAGCCTTTCGCTAACAGACTTTCATTAGACCAAGGTTATTAAAATTCACGAAAAAGCCCCCAACCCGAAAAAGACATGAAATTGACAAATCATTTTCGTTAATAATTCTATTAGCTCTGTGGAAGATAATTTAGTTTCACTGTATGCGCTCGGTGATTTCCACTCTCGTCCCCCGAAGATGAATTTGCGACCGTTGCGCGTGGTGATCACATTTTAATCCGCTAGCGGCGCTAGCTAATCAGGGAGACGGAAGCGGGTGGGCATGTCTCTGCACGGATGCGCTTGGGAATGGAGCGGCTCGGGAGAGGGAAGAAAAGAAAAGCGGCAGCCGCGGCCGTGTTTAACGGAGCAAGACGATGTGTGCTTGACTTTCTAATTTCACGCCACTGCTAGCTTGACTTACACACGCACACAACAAGCACAATTAGCTGGAGCGATACAGACATCAGGATGTTTTCACTTGGCTTTGAACGATATAACTCACTAAATATGTCAAAGACCAAACTAACGAACACGTATCCAACCAAAGAACAAGCTAACAAGGCCTATGCTTGAGTAAACCAAGCTAACAAATACTATTTTAGTAGCCTAGCCACAAAATTCGAAAGCGGACTGTTCAACAAAGTAATAGCCCCCCGCCAAAAGAAAAACAGCCACCTCGGCCAACAAGAGAAATATTTAGCACCCTTGCTAAGCTCAAGTGAGAACACGTGATAATACTGTCCAGTGTCCAACACTTCAAAAGTTTTCTTTCCTTTTCGATGTTTTCCAAAGCTGATAAAAGTCCATCTGGAACATTTGGCCCGCTGCCTGCCTCCAGAGGCTCGGAATATTTTTAGAACTGAGTGGGAAGACTGTAATTACCTGCACCACAGACAGGTAAGGCAGGAGAGCAAAAGATGATACTTTCTCTTTCACACTCTCACACACATACATCTATCCGACTGGGTTTCCATGGCAACTGGACATAGCCGCCTGCGTAAGGAGGGAAGTGCTTGATGAAGTGGACGTCGGGCGAAGTGAAAGCGAGGCATTCGTGACAAAGAGCACGTTCGGTGGCAAGCCATTGCCGCGGCCATTTTGGTGGTCATGTTGGAGCTGTAACCATGAGCTAAATCAAGACCAAAGTGGCTTACTATATAACTACCACAAATGAAATAAATCATCTGAGTTAACAGTTAACAAAATGCACGAGCCAACCCACAAACCAATAAAGCAACGAAAGAATAAACCAGTCCACACCCCCCCCCCCCCCCCCCCACAAAAACTACTGACCCAAAATATTATCATGCGACAAACATAAGCATAACTCTGAAGCAGATCATTTGGTCATGATGGTCTGTTTAAGAGTCCCTGTCCGCCATGGTCGTATGGACACGATGAGGACCAAAATTAGGAACAGTCTGTGTCACTCTGAAATGAGTGAGCAAGAAATATGGTGACCTGGAACGGTCAAAAAGACTCCAAATGGGATTGAACCTGAGCCTTTTTGCTTCCAGCTCCATGTAGTCAACTTGCGTTCTCTTTGGACAATGAATGTAGCACTTGGCAAGCATGTTTGTCTCTTGTCCCCATAGGACCACCATACATTCTGAGAACAGTGTCCAGGTAAAACAGCACATTCCAAAAATATGAGATTTTGCAGTCTTATTAACAATTTCAGCTTGATTCTTTAGGGGGAGGGGGGAATTTTGGAAACAAAATGAGAGATTTTTTTTTCCTGGAATGTCATACATGTATTTTATCTACAGTTTGTGCCTCACACCAGGAGTGTCAAATTCATTTTTGTGGCGGGCCACTTTGGAGTTATGTCTTTCCTCGGAAGGCCGTTAATGACAGTGAAACTACATCTCATCGCACTATTACATGTACACAACAAATTTTAGCAAGCATCATGCAAGTTGACAGACGATTTTCAGTCACGGGCAACAAAAAGAATGACATGATGGGCCAGATCAGGCCCCGGTGCCTCAAGTTTGACACCGGTGCCTTAGATAGACTCTACGTCTATCATTTGTGGATGCAGCGAGTAACACATCAGAACATTCAGCATATGGTCACACATCCACCATGCAAGTGTGTTTCATGGCCTTTGTTGTCGTCGTCCCCCCCCCCTTTTTTTTCTGCCCGAGTGGCTGATTTTGCTTCTGCCTCTGCGCTATTGCTGCTATGCAGAATCAGGTCAGATGAGTCACCAGCGGCGTGCTGCTCAAAGCTACAAATCTCTAATCCACCCTCGGCCTGATGTCATACACCGCCTGCCCCGTAGGAAAACGCCGTTATGCACGGAGGACCGCGGGACACTACATTAGTTACACCGGGAATGACAATACGAGAACGTCCGACTCGACGTGGAGAGCAGCGCGGCGTGCTGGAAAACGTGGACGAGAAGCGAAACGCACGGCAGTGGAAGGCTGGGGATTGGAACGCGGAACTTTTGATTGTGAGGCAGACATACCAACCACGAGGGCACTGTGCCGCCCGGCATGAATGAGATGACGATCAACGCGGGGAGGAAGAACCGCACACAGCTTGGGAAGGCGCGCGCACACAGGGCGCGCAGCGCTGACTCCCATTAGCGCTGCCATCAGTTTACGTTGGCAGCGTGTAGCCTGCAGCCTTCGTGTTTTGTGTGTCATCATATGCTGCATTTCGTCAGTGAACAAAACGTCAGCCTGAGATAAACCTGCTGCACTCTCTGGGGAGGCGGGCGGGTGGGGGCGTTGGGTCACATGACAGGTCGCCATGTCGCCTAAGTGCTTTTTTAAATTTTATTTTATGACTATTTTAGTCAAAAGCATTTTTGCCAATCACAAATTCACCCGTTCAGGGTTTTCCTTTTTCAGCTATAGGTTATAATTAGCCATCCCATCAACGTAGCATATGAAAAATAAAATTGTGGAGTGGCTCGAAGTCCCTGTAATATTTCGCGGTGAATTTCCAGCCACTGGAATTTTTACCCCAAAACTTGAAACTTCTGGAGGAAACTTATTTTTTAAACTTCAAAAACTAGAAGTACAAAAAAGTAACACGTCCTGCAACTTTTCTCATAATTAGAGCAACGTGCTCCAGATAGTCGTGTTCGGCTCAGCATATTAGCGTCGTGCTCGGTCTTCATGCGTGTTGCCTTTTGAGAGCATTTGTCTCCCAGCAAGTAGAACACTTTTGGGGCGGGGGGGGGGGGGGGGGGGGGTATGTTGTCATGGAAACTGTGGCACTCTTTTGTTGTTGCATATTCTACTTTGACGGACTCGTTAGAGCGCTGCGGCACCAATAAAGCGGACAAAGACTCAAACGACGCCTAATTTGGGCTAAAGGAAAAGGGCTAAAATGCTAACGTTCATGCTAAATTCAACTGCTAAGCTGAACACAGACATTCAACTTCTAAGTACACGATACAGATACTCTATAAATTCAACATTCTTGATTAAACTGCTGAGCTGAATGCGGTGAAAATGCTAAAGATGCTAAATCCAACTTCTTGACGGAACGGATGAGCAAAATACAGTGTGAAAATGCTATGCTATGCGCTGAATTCAATACAAGGCAAAAGCGACAGTCGTGTATGGAGTGCAGAAACTATCGACATTTCAAATAGCCGGAAGGAATGCTGAGTCATGCTCTGCCACCATTTTGCAGTGACATCCTTCACGCGTTGGCCGCAAAGCTCGCTGACATAATATCAGTGTCTCCTCTTCCGTATTCTGTGCTTCCGTCGACATTCAGGTATAACTTGACTGCATCTCCATGGTAACGGGAGACAACCGCTCAAGGGAGTTTTGCAATCTGGTTGGCTGATGAACTGATTTCTGGTTAGCCAATCAAAAGAAAGAGATGTTACAATGACCCATCAAATCATGCTCGCCACTCGATGTGAGCGTGAGCGTTTCAGCATCGATGTGGGTGCCAACGCACATGCACAGCGGCAGTATCTTAATGAAATCTGACAAAGAATTGTGACAATGAGCGAAGAGGGAGATCCTTCCTGCAGAGGTTAATAAAATGCAACACACACACACGCGCGCGCGCACACACAGGTAGACACTCAACCCGTAATCTCCTCTGGCTTTTCATTCTCCCAGAATGGAGTTTTATAGAGATTAGAAAGCCGGCGCAATGGAAATGCAAGGAGGGCCGAAATATGCGGTTGCCTTTGGACAGTTGTGACATCACTTCCTGCTCTGTGGAGGTGTATGAGGTCGGCCAAAAATTTCTCAAAATTCTCATTTTTCCCACAATTCCACATTTGTCACCCCCCCAAAAAAATCCCCATTCATTCCCAATGACAAATTCACATCATTCAAATTTAAAAATCTTCAGCTTATTCAATTCACCGTGGGAACAATTTTCAGCCAAAAATTCCCCAAATACCAAAATTCCACATTTTTCACCCATAGCATTCCACATCCTTCGATATCATTCAATATATTTCTATTCCATTCCATCACCTTCCCAATCTGTCCACATGTTCATTCCGTATTCACAAATTCATTTTCCCAGTAATGAAATAAGCCAACTAATTATCTTTTTTTTTGGATTATGACTAAGTACATTATAATTAAGAAACATATTTTTAAGTCAAATGTATATTACGGATTTTGCATTTGATCCTTTATAACAAACTAATCTCAAACCAGCATTGTGCATCCAATCAGAATGTGCTGATGTCAAATGCTATATTAATCACAGCCATTAGGGGGCGCATTTACTTGCTCTCATACGTCTGCCTCTTAAAGGGGAAATAGGGAAGGATGAGACGCAAGAATACGGTAGGCATACTTGGTAACTCACATTCAGAATGCACCAGTTTTGCTAACGCAACAGAAAACCAATGATAAATGTTTTCCTTCCACTTTGCTTAATGTTGATTGTTTTTGTACATACTTGGTGCCACATTTTAAAAGCAGCGCATTCAAATTTCAACGACGCCACCTGGTCTGGCAGCCTCCGCTATTCCGATTCAAGTGTCCTGTGCCTCCAACAGCAAGCGTGTGTGAGCGTGTGAGACGCCGCCAGACCCCCGGCTTGATAATGACACACTCAAATCCTCCGTGAGTTCCAACCTGCCAAGTATCTTGTCATTTGTTGTTGGGGATCAAAGCCCAGACCTCCCCCAAGGCAAGGCTGGAGGTTTTGGACTAACCTTGAAAGGTTAGAGTCAGTAAGCAGAGGCGTGAAATATTGGCATATACACATTATCCATATACACATAATATATACATACACATACAGCCCCCTAACCGGAATGAACAAGCAGTCCTTGCAGCGATTAAAAGTTGAGTTGCTATTTAGTTTACTGTCAAACTTAACATCAAACAAAGAGTGACACACGTGTATTCAAACCTACTTTCGTCTACATATCGTATTATACTGCCTCCCAGTGGCAAAGTCACATACACCAGAAGGAGTTGCAATGAATTAATCAAAATGTGCAGTTTAATTATTTATATTAATGTTTTGCATTTTACCTAATCAGTGTTTTGTTTTTGTTTTTTATCAGTGACTTTATTATGCGGGCTTGAATTTTACTACACATCGCAAAACGTTTTTTTGGGGAGGCGGAACAGATTAATGGCATTGGCATTCATTTCAATGGGGAAAGATGACTTGACTGTTTGGCAATTTCTCCGTGACCATTCAAATACATATTTCTTCAGAAACATGAAAATGTGGTGGTAACAGACAGTTCACATATTTGTGTGTATGTTTTTGTTCGGAATAATTGTCAAATTTCATGATGAAAGAAGGATGGTGTGGTTATTTTGATTGCTGTTAAATGTGAAAAATGGGTGAAATTTGACAGAATTCATCCCACGAGCAAAGTTGCCTCCGCTGCTTCCAAAATATCAAAATGAACATGCAAGAAAATGTCAACCCATTGTTGCTATGTCTGATTAGTGACTGATGTGATGTGTAATGTTGTGGCTAATGACCATGCATGTGACTCGCTGATGGATGCAGCATCCCGACAAAACGTTTTCACCTTCGGGCAGCACACATCGCTCACTCTGGAGCGACAGACTGCCAACACCATACTTCCTTTAAGAATCGCCTAATTTAAGGATTGTTTGCCCCCAAGGCGTTCGTGCGTGCACATGTGCCGTTTGGCGGCGTTGACAGCAACACGTGAGGCTGCTCTCAAATTTAGCGTGCATTCAAACCATCAAAATGTACGAGCACTTGGCTAAAATCGGACGCGTTCTCGTGTTTAAAACTCAGTTAAGCACACGGTGCCATCGATGCAAATTTACGTCACCAACTCCGATTTAATTTGAGGACTGTACGAATTGGAGGTAAATGCGAATTGTTGTGGTATCTATGAGAAATTCACAACGCCGAGGGTGCAAACCTAATATTTGCACACTCCTGAACGGAGTCTGGGGGGAAAGAGTTGAAAGCAGCGGTGTGTGGCATCGCTACTCGGGGATGCAAAAAGGCCTCCACACATCTGTGCCTTACCTTGGTCAGCTGGGCGATCTTCTTGCTCATTTTGAGGTGCAGGTCTTGGGTATATTCCATGGCCAGGCCGGACTGGAAGGAGGTTGTGGACGTGGACGACGTTGACGATGAAGTGTATTTCCCCTGAGCGGCAGGGCAGTAATACTGCTGCCATCCCGACCCAGTCGCCATCTTCACGATGATGCTTCAAATGCTTGATGGTGATGTGGTCTTTAATAATTAAGAAAAAAAAAGGAGACTTATTTTTTTTACCCAAACCTGGCGAAAAACATGACGCAGCAAGCCGTTTAAAAAATGTCCCATTTTGCTTCAGGTCTTGACGCGGAAAAGAAAAAGTGACGAGCGGAAATTTAAGCTCCGGAGATGTCAGTGGCGGGCATCATGAACGACGCCGCCGCTAGCGCCCCGAGGTCGGGGTACGGGCGGCTTCACCTGCCGCTGACGTGCAGCGCAAGTCAGGCTGCCGTCTGGGTCCCCCCCTCCCCGGTCGGTCACCTTGGAGCCCAAATGAGGAGCCGTCGCTGCGGATTGGTCCTCCCCTCACTGCTCCGCGGTTACATGGAGGTGCGTTTGAGCACGCGCGAGACTGGCGGGTCGGAGACGTGTACGCCGGAGGGACGAACGGACGCAGCGGCAGCCCCCCCGCCCGCAACCTCAGCTTCCCCGTCAGCCTCCGGAGCTCGGCTGCTGGTGCGCCCCTGTTGCCATGGATCACCTCAACAGTCTGTACTGCGTTCAGGGGCAGTGGGACAAGCGGCGATGCGTTCACGGACAATTACACAAATGAGTGTCAATCGAACCGAAACTCCTCCCCAAGAACAAACGAGCCATATTGGTGATGACGATAACATATTGAGATAAGTAAATTATTTTATATTGATTAGCAAAATAAACAATCTAGAAAGTCCGTACAATGTTTTCCCGCCTTTTGTTAATTCATTAAAAAAATCACCAGCTTATATTTTAAAATACGTTGAGAATGTATTCAAGATTTCAATTACTTATTCCTTTTATTCTAAACGCAATGCATTTAAATGTTTTTTTTTAACGGGCACATCTTTCTCCACTGTCACGTTTTAAAAGTTTGTAATCGGTAGGACCAAGGTGCAGCAAAATGCATCAACATCCATGTCACATCCCAGAAGCACATAAAACATTTTCAAGCCAGGCACGCCATTACTTTACTTAGCACACAGACTTTCTGGTCTAGAAATATCAGACCTTTTCTCAAAAGAGAGGGAAGCTCTCGCTGCTCATTCAGAAACAGCGCGGGAGCGGACCCGAAGGAGAAGGTGTTAAGTCTTCACATGGCGTGCATCGTAATGACATCGCTCACTTTTTGTTGCCTGATGGCGTGCCTGTCACAACACAGCGCTCGTTACAATTGTGTGTGTGCATGTGTGTGTGTCGCCAAGGGAAATGTGGTGATGTCGCTACCTATCAGCGAATATATCAAGCTCCAACGCCGTGAAGCGTGCTGGGAGATGTTCGCTCCTGTTGATGTTGCAGCCTCTCTCTTTGAAACTCATTTCTTGTCAGGGGAAAAAAGGCACCAAAAATGTTAGCATTAGCATCAGTAAAGCCACTTTCAGTCAATTTGAATTTTTGCTCAGTCAGCCACTATTGTATTTCGGTCCATTAATACAACGGCTAATTGAACACATTTAGAAATGCAATATGACAACACTCACAGGTATATATTCTTTATCCTCCACACTTAGTAGTGAATGTCTTCTTGGTGTCTTCATGACATTCCCTTCAAATGCATTTATATTGGCCCGTCAATCATGCACTAATTTTTGGCCAGTCTGCATCCCCCACTGCGAACAACAGGGGACCTTTGTAAGTGGGATATTTTGCCAATAAAAATGCCGACAGACAACAAAAATACTTTTCGGCTCCAAATGGAATATTTCACTAAGTCGCTACGTGCGTGGGTCCGTCTGGCATGCAGAAAACAAAAGTCATGTAAGCGTGTTAGAACGTTGGAAAAACAAACAAACAAAAGAACGCGACAAGACTGATGCTACAACATTTTCAAGAGATGTTTTGAAATTTCTAATGTTGACGCCCACATGGTCAGGGTTAATGAACAGGGGGAAAAAAAAAGTATATATCTGCTTCTTCATTCGTATGCCAACAAAACCCGAAACTTACCGTTTTGGAACCAAGTTTGAAACCCTACATGTAAAAACCCAACTCTCATTTATCCTAATTTGAAAGTTGAACCCTTGCTTGAAACCCCAACCATCACTGGGAACCCTAATTTCGGGTTTTAACCCCAAAATTCACTGTACTGAAACCCAAACCCCCGTCTTGAAACTTTAACAGAGGTTTTAAACCCTAACCCTGTTTTTAAAGACCCTCATCCTGTCTTGAAACCCTAACGGACAAACCAATTCACAAAATCTGCAATGAACGAAAGTGAGCATAAAAGGAAACCTTGTGGTTCCTCATCTTGCGCTTCCTTGCTACCACCTGGTGGTGAGAAGGTCACATTACACAAATGAGCACAGAAAAACCTCGTCATTCGCGCGGAAGTGGGACTCGGCCAGCTCGCGAATCTTTCACACAAATATTGGAAACTACGTTATTAACGACCATAAAAAACAGGAATTGCACCCCCAAACCGCCCCCCCCCAAAAATCTCAGCGAGTATGCAAGGATTCTTTGTAATACATTTTTCATATTTGTGGTAGGACTAAATGGATAAAAAAAAATACACGAAACGGCACAAAATAATAAAATCTCTTTTTTTATTGTTGATTATAGAAGTGTAACAAATATAATTTCTTAAAAAGTCTGCAGCGAGTTAATCTCATTTTGAATCCACAAATCTTGATAGAAATGGCCATTGGCTCTTTTTTTTTTTAAACACAATCATAAAACATTTGTCAACAAATGAAAATATTGCATCAACACACCCCCCAAAAAATAGAATGATTCTCTGCTAATGTTCACATCCCAAGATTGCTGTCACAGATTCCGAATATTAAACACGATACGAGTCGCTCGTCGAACACAATTCAAAGAAAAGACGTCAAATATTTTGGATGCGCCTTTTCCGAAAACATCTAAAAGTGCACATTTGTCTCAATCAATTAATTGTAAACTTGATTTCATCATTTAGATCAAAAGAGTCAAACGTCATTTGTTTCACACCGCCCGCAAACAAAAATGATAAAGGTTTCCTCATTTTGCCGATGGTGCAAGTCAACGTGAACAAATTCCAACGTTATGTGACAAACGATTCTAATTACTTCAAATGTTGAAAATCGCATGTTGAAATTAGCAATTGGAAACACACACAAATTTTCTCCTTCCTTGCACAAAATCCCAATTGAAACCTTACTTCTGTCTTGAAACCCTAATCGTAAACCCTATCACAGTCTTAAAACACTTTCCTCCGTCTTCAAATGTCAATTCCATTTTAAAATTCTAATCAACGTTTGAAACTTGATCCCTGTTTTAAAAACATAATACAGTCTATAATCCTCTTTCGAAAGTGGATCGCAGTTTTAAAACCCAACCCTGTCTAGAAACATTACACATGGCTCAAAAATCCTTATTTGGAACCAACACTCGAAAACGTATGCCTGCCTTGAAGCCCTAATCCAGGATGAAAACTGTAATTTGAAGACATAATCCAGTTGAGACTTCCATTTAAAACAGTTTTTAAACCCCAATCCTGCCCTAAAACCTTACTTTGAAACCCTAACCCTGTCTTGAAACCTTATTTGGAGAAAAGTTAGCAACGCTAAAAACAAAACCAAACAAAAGGAAACAAAAGTTCCAGTTGAAAATGTCAACTCTCCCAGCATGTTTGTCGTAAAAGTTTTTTCTCGTTACTTTATGGACATACGGCCATAAATTATGATTATATGACATTTGGGTTACGAAGGGGTTGGGGGTGAGAAAGTTCTGAGGAAAGAAACCTGAGAAAGAGAAAAATAAAAGCAGGAAGACAACAAAGTGTCATCATGTTATCCCCATGATGACAAAAAATGAAAAAGTAAAAACAAAACAAATTAAAAACAGACAGGACCCCCCCAAAATGGAGGGAAAAAAACATCAAAATAAAAAGGGCTGGAAATAAAAATTAACATAAAGAGGAATGATAAGATGAGCAACGGACAAACAGAATACACAAAAACGGGACTAAAAAAAACAAAAAAATGGAACATAAAAACCAAAATACAACTAAAATGGACACACACACACACACACAAACGGACAAAAAGAACCTAACACATGAAAAAAAATTAAAGACAAAAATAAAACATGACAATAAAAAGTTACAAGGCAGAAAAGACCAAAAAGAACCACATTTCAAAAACAACAAAAATGACCCAAAATAATAAAAAGTCTTAAAATAACAAAACAGAGAAAAAGCCCCAAAACGAACAAACAAACAAAAAAAGGGTGTGAAACTGAATTCACTTCACATTGGCTGGTACATTCACACACATTGTCCTGCCATGTCATTTTTCTCTTTGCTGTTTTTGTTCCACCCAACTTGATTCTTCTTCGCCACTCTCATCTTTCCCCGAAAAAAACGTACACAGTCACAATAATAATAATAATAAATTAACACAATCAAACATGACAATCAAAAACAATCACAAATTGTCCTCGATTAATTGTCCACTTTCAAATGATCACTTTGTTGTATGTTGACTTGCCCAAATGTGAAGACTGCCAATGTGATCAAATCAACTGTGAGTCAAAAAGTAAAACAAAAATAGACCATACCTGCAAGAAATGTTACTTTACTCTGTTTACTCAAATCTGTCTGAAATTGGCTGCTATGGAGCCACCCGTCCACTGGGTGTCAGTGCTGTACAGAAAATACATGCCAACGTCAAGTGGATAAAATCGGGAAGTTCATTCGGACTGCAGAGTGAGCGTTGCGAATTTGGGAACCGAAGCCCCGTCCCCCAAAATACGTCCAGCAATACAGTGCAGTGACAGTCTGAAGCAAGTCGTAAGTGAGGCACCGCACCACTAGGTGTCAGTGTAGTACAGGAAACTCAGCCAGCAGTTTATCCAGTGAAGGGAAATACTTATGTTTACCAGCAGGGGGCAATAACCAATTAATCACTTTGAGTGCGCCTGTTCTGGTTCAGTGAAACCAGTTCTATCGCGGTTCACCATTGCCACCTCGTTTAAGGCCTTGAAAGGTTGAATTTAGAATTCGTTTCATTTAAAGTAGCTATTTGCAGAAACTGATTAAAATAAACACGAATGCCATTAATACATTTTATTTGGGTGTTTTGAGTTTTCCAGGGCCTCACTTGCATGTGTTACTTCTCCGTATGTTGTGTGAAGGGTTATAATGACCAAAATAGCTATGCTAAGTTTCCCATTTAGTGCTACCCTGAGATACGAGTGCCTTGACTTACAAGTTTCCGAGACCTGCGTTGTCAATTAGACAATTCTTTGTCTCGAGATAGAAGAAAGAAAAAAAGATACACGTGCGCTTAAGATCTCCACCATGGCGAAAGACAATTATGAGCTAATGGCACTAATGCAGTTTTTGGCTACCCCCGCCCCCCACCCAAAAAAACAAAAAAAACCCAACTACAGTACAAGAAAAAAACAGCATGGACAAAACATTCTGTACAGCCATGTTTTGTGCTCACTTTCCATGTTTGAAGGTTATGTAGAGAGCAGATGCTTTTACTGTGGATTCATACTTAATGTTACGGTTGAGCGCAACATTTATCATTAAAAAACATCTTTCAAAAACAATTTGGAAGTTCTTTTTTTGCTGAAATAGGGAAATTCAATTGATTAGGAAAAGACGTTTTCATATACAAGCATGGTCAAAATCAACTTGCATCTCAAGGCACCACTGAATATGTTAGCATTAAGCTAGCTCACTTGCGTAAGATGAAGTGATATTTGTTTAAACATTTCAGTGTTTAAAGTTTAGATATAATTACATATTTTTTAAAAATGATATGGTCTCTATGTTGCAGCCTTTAACTGTTTGCGGGTCTGGAACATCCTGTTCAACGCGATAAACACCAGCTCACTGCCCCCGTTTCAATCTTAAAGCTACATTGTTCATTTTTCTCGCCCGGTTTCGTTTGTGCGAGCAGCCTGGGAGCGAAGGCACAAGATGAAGAGTGGCTTTTGAGCGAGGGGTTACGGGGACGCGGGTTCCCGACCCAACAAGCATCCATTAAAAAGCGCAGAGTCGCCGCCGACAACTAGAACGACGCGACGATGACTTGAACGGGGGCCGACAGCCTTTCTCATGCTGTAGCTGAAGAAAAACATCAAAATCAACAATTTGGACGGTTAGCCGCTTGCTTCCCACTTAAAAAAAAACCCAATGGAACATGATAAAAAGCAACAACAGACGTCCAAAGACTTGTCGACGTCTTCTCGAGCGGTCACCCCCCCGTGTGGTCATAACAGTAGAAACAGCTGCTCAAGAGGTCCCAGTAAAATAGTTCTGCCTTTACAAACATGTTAGTGGTAGAAGCTCATTTTAGGGCCCCTCTTTCACTAAATATGAGTTTTATCAAACCCTTGACAATCCCAAAAGAAAATGGCATTTGTATCCCTTGTAAAGGCAGAATGTTTGGAGGCAAACCTCATGCTGTGCTAGTACTAGCCTCACAAAGCTACATTGTTAGCATCAAGTCATATCTCGAATTAAAGGTCTGGGTGAGAGCTGTTCTGATGTGCGATTATTTCATCGATATGCTTTCGTGTGAGGACAAAAAGACCCCCCGCCCCAACCCGCCCTCCAAACTTTTTCTATCTGCTTTCGAAGTGCCTTCCAATGCTACACTGTTGGATCGAAACTGATGAAGTCAAAGCTTTTAAACACACAAAAGCTGGAACGATGACGACTGCGTCTTGTAAACACGATCACAGAAAGTGATGCCACTGAGCAGGGAGTGGAAACATCTTGTCTCTGTCCCATGAAGGCCAAATTAGTCTTTCCCTGTCAATGACAACGTGGCACAGGGATGTCGTCCATCTTCGTCACACTTAAAACGGTGTCAGAAAAAATCCTGGCCTTTCAACGCTCTATGTAAAAGGTCATCGTGGAAGCCAGGAAAAACAACAGGACCACATCTGAGTATTAAAAAAAAAAAAAAACACCCAAGAGAAGACGCAAAAGATGAGAGTCTGCTCCGATCCAGTTAAATGAAGTGTCAAAAAAGTCATCATCAAGACGGCAGAAATTCAAACCTTAGAGGGGTTATACAAGGTTCCCCAAAGTCGTTGCTACTCCACCTCGTTGGTCCGCTCTGGTGGCTCCTTCCTAATGACGGGCAAGGGGTGAGCCTCCGTGTTGAACACCCAGTGCTCCAAAGAGACTTGGCCGTCGTCGGAGAATAGCAAATACAGATACCTGGGGAAGCAGCGTCAGCATAACCGGTTATGGATGTGTCACAATTGTTAAGTATGTATCTCATCAAAGTCATTTTTAACTGTCACAATATCCATACAGTACTCAAATATATTTAAGCTACCTGTATATTCACACGTCATTGTCCCCCCCCCTACCCACCCCCCAAAAAATGCTGCATGGATGCCCCAAAATTAAATGCTGTAATTTTTGTTCTCCAGCTAGTTTAAGAATGTTACAAATGTGTAAAAATAAAACACAAAGGACAGACCAAGAAAAGTATTGAATGTTCCTGGTCACCTTTGTTAAATTTGACATTTGGGTTCATCTTGTGAGCCATTGCAATATTTAACACTTTTAGGACAATGTCCCTTTCATGTTTTTTTGATGTCCCATTTTGGATCAGTTATTTAAAATAACCCTTTGGACTTTTGAAGGATTCTATGACTTCTAATTGCGGGGGGGGGGGGAACAAATGCTTGTTTTCTTCTGCTTCTTACTTGAGCGTCTCAGCCAGGAAGAAGCTCTGCTGCACGTCGTCGTGGTTCGGCGTGGACCCGTAGACATCTCGGATGCCGCTGTAGCCTCCCTCGACCTTACAGTGCTGCTCCAAAGCCTGCGGGACAGTGGGTTCAAAGGTCACTATCGGGGCATGTGAGAATTTGTATTTGTTTTTAAAGAAGCTTGTGTAGTCATTAGCACACCAGTCTCACAGTTCAGAGGTTGAGGGTTCAAATCCAGGCTTTTTTTTGTTGTTGTTGAAAGTTGGCTAGCTTTATTCAAACCCATGTTCTTTATGTATTGCACTGCCCCCTACTGGCAAAGGTATGCAGACCAGCTGGAGTTAGCACAATGCCCACTGAATTATGATGATGAACAAAACAGTGTCTTTTTTTCCTTTCGGCTTTTCCCTTTCGGGGTCGCCACAGCGAATCAGTTGCTTCCATCTAACTCAGTTTTGTTCATCCTCTTCTCTCACCCTAGCTACCCTCATGTCCACTTTCACTACATCCATATACTTCCACTGGTGAAAGGACACTTTGATCCTCTCCTCTTTCATCTAGAACTGCTTCAGACAACGAAGTGTATGCAGAAAAGTGGTGAAGATTGCACGACTGTCTGTGCCCTCTGTGTTGTGTTGTGTTATTTTTGTTATTTTGACTTCAAATTGGCGCCGCGAGAGTGGCTGCCTTTCCAGCAGCTCCTATATTTTGTTGTTCTACTTCTTCCTTTCTGCTGTGAATTGGGAATTTCTCCATTGCGAGACTAATAAAGGTTTTCTTATCTTTTCTTATCTTACTTCCTCTTTGGTCTTCCTCTCGGCCTCCTGCCTGGCAGTTAGGTTTAGGGTTAAGACTCAGCATCCTTCTCCCAATATATTCAACTCTCTCTCCTCTGGACATGTCCAAACCATCATAGTCTGGCCTCTCTGACTTTCTCTCCGAAACCTCTAACATGAGAAACATGCGAACAAAACCGTGTGATCGTCTGGTCCCCCCCCCAAAAGCCCCAGTCACTACTTGGGGGATTTTTATTCTTCCTGTGAGAATGGTATTGATGCAAAAGTTCCATTACCATGACGGCTTCCCAGCCCCACTCCCTGTACTTTGGGTCGTGGGTAAATCTCCACATGTACATGTAGGTCTCGATGACTTCGGGCCGCAGGATGAAGTACTTCTCATTTTGGCGCGTGGCGATGGCCTCCACGCCGCCGTCGAAACGGAATGCCTCTGGGCCCAGCTTCAAAGCTTAAAAAAACAAACAAAAAAAAACAAAGCATAGAATCTTGAGGATGAAAATATCACTCTTGGACAGGAAGTGGTTGGTTCTCTATTACCGGTTCTGGAGTAGGACTCGTGACAGGTTCTGGCGATCTCAGCCGCTTGCTCCATCTGGTGGCCTGTCTTGTCGTCGGGCGCCCCGTCGGCACCGAGCGCCACCATGCCGCCGGCGAAACAAGTCAGGTGACCCATCTTATGTTCCAGAAGGCCCCCCTTCCACTCGGCGATGTACGTCAAGCCGCGGCTCGACTTCCTCATTAGGTTGCTCTCGATGGCCTGCAAAGGAGGAATTTAGTAAATTAGCAAGATGTTTTTTCTAATTTCTAAATTCGTATTCTAGACAGATGGGGAAGGCCAGTTCAATTCAGCCTATCAAGCCAGTTTCACCTTTCAGTATGATATTTGGGAGACATTTCAACCATTAGCAGACCCACGAAAAAAGTCACAAGAAGCCATGCCAAAAAAAAAAAAAAATAGATACAGGATGTCAGCCATTTTGGTTTGAAGAAGTGATTCAGAGCACCGGCCCTTTAAGAGGAGCCAATTCAAGAAAGACGCCTGATCCACTTTGTGGCGTCTCCTCTCAACAAATAAATCACTTTTAATCCATGGGATCAAGGGGGATTACGGGTAAAGTATCTCCTCAAGATTAATGTTGGGTTCAAGATGCCGCGATGACAACGTGCGCGTTTGAGTGTGAGCAGATGAGTCTGATTGGGCTTGTGCAGGGTGGGTTCAGATGCGCTAGGCTACGCTACGTAAGCATCCCGCCATCTGCTCCGACTCCCACAATGCATCACCGCATCACCGAGGCGACATCAGCCTTTGGACTAAAGTAACTCACAATCACTGAGCCACACGGAGATGTTTGTGAGTGTGTGAAGAAAGTAAGAGGGAGTGACGCGTGTGTGAGCGCGTGTCTTCCCAACTGTATGTTTTGCACCAGGGCCAGGCTTAGTGAACATGAGGATTCCACACAAAGTCGAAAAATGTGAAACTATACACAAGAAACATGTCTGTGTGAGAGCGAGTGTTTGGTTTTTCTTCTGTGTGTGTGTGTGTGTGTGTGTGTGTTTGAGTGCGCGTGCGTTACCTGCAGGGCGTCATAATACATCTTCTTGGCCTCATCGTCCGTTTTGTCAGACATGAGCCAGGCTTTGAGCAGGTACTCGTAAAAGCTGTCGCCCAGTCCGCCCACGGACACATGATCTGCAATACAAGCATCCAGATTAACCTCTTCCTCCATCATCATCATCATCCTTTTCGCTAGCTCTCAGATTAAACTAACAGCGGAGCTCCATCACGCGCCACCTCTGTTGTGTTGATAGCCATGTCAACTGCGTGCGTGTGTCTGGTGGGAGAGGAGGTGTCAGCGAGTGACATGATGATGATGAGGAGGAGGAAACAAAAGGACATTTTGATTCATCTCAAAAGGAAAAAGCCGTATAGGAATAAATATAATGTGTACGGTTGGCGTCTAACAAAATCAAGTCCAAGTTAAGATTGTTCTTCCCTTATCTCGAAAACAGCAAAATATCCGACATTTTTAGATAACTCAAAATAAAATCAAATAAAAATCTGCAAAAACGACAGAAATACAAAAAAAGGACAATCACCAAGTTGGGTGGAGTCATGACTTTCATTGTTGTGCCTATTATGAGCATCGTTAGCGGTCGTCTAATGCACCCCTCCCCAAATAAAATAAATAAAGGGCATTTTCAGCGATGGTGTGCCGTTAAAACACACGGAGAGAGTGACAGATGCTCTAAATAGAGCATGATGGAAATCATTTGACAAACCAAAGACGAAAGATACTCTTTCAAGGCGACAGCTGCAGCTGCGACGCAGCAGATGATCGGCTCATGAAAATCCAGTGGAGGATTTTTCAACTTTTTTTTTTCGGGGGGATGCAAACACCCTAGGGTCATAAATTATGCAGCAAATGCATTTCATGGTACCGTAATTACGTAATGACTTTCTGGAGCCAAAGAAGCATTAAAGCAGTTTTTTTGTTGATGTTGAAAGTTGCTGTCTGAAGTCAGTGTACAAACCCCCCCCCCCCCCCCCCAGATTCTATTTGTTTCAACACTCTGCTAAATGCTAATTATGACAAGAACGTACTTGGGATGAAGATTTTAACGCAAGCTAAAGAGGTGCGGGCCCACATTTAAAGCATCATCAAGTAAAAGCAACAAAAAGTAAGTCAACATTTAAAAAAAAAAAAAAAGGATGAAACAAATATTCTTATTTGATGCAAGGCCGCTGTGTATAAAACGAGAGCTTGCGTCTCTATGAATAATTAAGCGAGAAAAATTGCTTTTTCTTTTCAACTTGGCGACGCTGAAATAAGTCGGAGCGTTTCACTAGATTAAAAAAACAAAAACAAAACAGTCTTTTCAAGTATTGATGAGGAGGATCAGGAAGATTAATGATGATGGAACCAAAATGGAGCCCCTGAAAGCAATCAAACATTAAATGTACTGACTCGACAATGGCTCTTATGTCTCTCGAAATGTGCAGCGTAAACATCGGCAATGACACTCAGGACAATGGAAATGCCATTAATCCACTCCAGCAACCCCCCCACCCCAAATAAAACAAGCACTTTTGTAAGTACTTACGTTGACCCCACTGGCCGCTGTTTGGGTTCAGGTAATTGGGATACAGTCCCTGAGGTTTATCCAAGCGATTGAGAACTTTGCGGATGTTCATCACCTAGGAGGAAAAACCGTCAAATTTCCACGTCACATTTTTTTTAAAATATACTACAGGAAATAATTCCAAGTCAGGTTTCCAAAGAAAATTAAAAAAACTAGTGCTGTCAGTTTAACGCGTTATCGGCATTAATCTAAAATTTTTTAACTCGATTAATTTTTTTTATCGCGTGATTAATGCGGCACCACGTCACAGTGGATGTTACGTTGCTCTAAAATAATAATATTATTATTTTAGAACTATAATATAGTTAATTCTGAGTTAACTATGAAATTATACATTTAATGACAATTAAATATTTTAAACAGCACTAAAAAAACTGTTGTGTCTGGAGAATTGGAAGACCTCCTACCTTCTGAGCAAATTCCGGGTTTCCCGACAGTTTGCTGAGGTGCATGAACTCCAGATGCAGCGTTCCGTACTCGGCCAGGATGCTGCTGCCGCCCGACGCCCACGGCCAGTTGCGACCGATTCCGCTGCGCAGACACACAAAAAATGGAAACGAGTTGATTTTCAGATGTCCTGGCTCATCCTTCCGATCAATACATTCGGGGAGTGGAACCCAAGAGTCAACTTTACTGTTGAGCAGCGAAATGTACGGCCAATAAAGGGACACGTGTGTGGGTCAGAGAGTACGAAACTTAAGTTGTTTATCGATGAAAATAGCCGTTAAAAGCCTGACTCGCTTGGATGATTTCAATCACGTCAAGTTGCCACGGCGATTTGCTCAACAATTATTACTTTCCAAAGGCGTTTTTTTTTTCAGCAAAAGGCCAACAAAAGAAAAAAGACAAATCGATTAATTTGTGAATAGCGAAGCGCACAATCAGGCAGACACATTTTTAATCAACAGGAACTGCTTAGTGAATTTTCACATTATCTATAATGACCCAAAAAAAAAAATCTACACAGTGTCTGTTGTCACGATTTGATGCTTGGAAAATAAAAGCTCACGTGGTCAACTTGGACCTCTCGTTCCGTGTCGGTGCCTTTCACACCAAATGACAAAAGAAAAAAGGTGGAAGGATTTTAAGAGGCGGCGTGAAAGGGGAAGTGAACAGCCAGACGCAGCCGCGGCATTGGGAACAATGCGGGAAGCGTGTAAGACGACGTGGGAGCTAATTAAGAGGCAGCTGTCAAAACATTTGAAGTGTGTAAAAGTGCTTAAGGAAAGACTTTCTTTGACAAGAACCAGATCAAATATTCCTACCACTGCTGCAGAAAAACTTAAAGACTAAACGAGCTTGTTATCTTCCTCACACAGGATGCTTTTTTTTTTTTGTAACGTGGAGAAGAACTTAACATCTGGTAGCTCTAGCGTTTGTACATAGAAAAGAGAGAGGGGAAAAAATGTCCAGAGGCCACCAAACTGTCGATCAAGAAATCCGGCTTGCTTTAAAAAGGCTTTAAAATGTAACTTTTGGGCTTAAAAGTTCATTGGAAGAGAGAAACGGTTTGCATTAGTCAGCTGGTGTCGGCTTTTAGTCGGTCTGAAATGTGCGAGCCGTGGAGAAGGGGGGCAGGGGGGGCAGTAGGTGAACTCATTCATTGCCAGCCGTTTTCAGAGAAGAGTTTGCCATGTTGACATCATTCGGGCGAGCATTTGGATCTTTCAAGACCCACACGATTTTGTGGTCTGAGATGACAGAAGCAGCGTACCAACCAAAAACAAAGAGTACACTCTTTGTTTTTCACTTCAAAAAAAAAAAAATTTTAAAAAACGGTTGGTTTCGGACCAAAAAACAGGAAAAAAATGCTTCTTTTTGTGAAAAGAAACATTAAACAGAATAGTGAATTTGACGTCAAGATTTTTTTGTTTGTGTGACACCTCAAATTATAAAACAACAAGATATTTGAAGAGCTTCAACTTGACTATTTTTGAACAAAATTATTTTCATGGACATCAAAGACCTTTGACAAAGTTGGATTTTATTTCAAATTTGCCTCAGGATTGCTGGATAACTTAGAATATCCTAAATAAAAAAGATAAGCTTTTAACCTGGAACCATAAAAAGAAAACACATTTTTTCAAATCACCCCCCAAAGTGGAGCTGTCCGCTTTTGCGATTGAGCTCATCACATTTTGGTGTTTAAATATTTCATGTTTTAATTCGAATTTTTCTTTTAATGGTACATTTTAAGTGTTTTTTTTTTTTTTTTTGCTCGCACTCTATATTGCAGATGGGTCTGGAAAATATCCGTTTCATTGCTCTGCTTCGTATCGAGATGAAAAAAAAAAACTTCAGCATCAAAGCATTTCTTTTATTCCCCCTTTCCTTTTTTTTTTTTCCAAGTGTCTTGTTTGTCCTTCGCATACGTCAGCTCGTCCTTCCGGCGGATCTCCCACACTGATGCGGGTGCCCACACTAGCTGACAAAATGACCAATCACGGCCCGCCTCGTATTGCCGAGGGGGCACCCACTGCGGCTCGCTAACCTGGAAAAACAGAGCGGCCAACGTGCCATCTCCATAAATTAGCACACGTCTGTCGCTCCTCTGGAAGGCGCTCCCGCTCAGAGATGGAGTGTTTGTTGGCCCAGATAGACCCCCCCCCCCCCGCACACCCCCTCTCCTCCCTCTCACTTCCACTTTTATTCTCTCCATCGCTCTTTTCTAAGCTGGCGTTAAATCTATGGCAACCCTCCTCCTTCTGCTTGGGGTGAGGAAGGAGCATGGCGATGGATTCATAGTTAGCCACTTAATTAGAGACTTTAAATCGTGGCAGCCGTCGAGGGATTTGAGCCTGCAGCCCGCACGAGGCCGCCTTACCGCGCTTGAAAGTGGACGGACGCCACTTCAGCTTTGTCAACATGTGGCTTGTGAACATTTCGCGCGGTTTGTCTGTTAATAGATGAAAAGGTGCAACTGAGATGGTGGAAAGAAAAAACGGGCAGCAACATCAGACGTAGTCCAGAAAGGAAGAAAAAATAAAATTAAGGGAGGATTCAACATTCCAGTTATGTTCGGTTCGCGAGAAAGCAATCATGTTCTCGAGTCGAGTGTCAAAAACTAAACAAAAAAACTCAATCCAAAACGTTTTTTTTAAATTTACACTTAGCAAATGAAAAAATGCATTTTGAACAACACTTTCCGCAGTAAAACTAAAAAACTTTTTGTATTCATACCTTGTTAAAAATCTGTCAATGGCATGTGGGACGGAAAATCGAGGCGCTGAAGTGGGTCAGCCGAGGTTCTGACACGAGCCTACTCGGCCGCGCTAATGGACCCACTCGGTGTCTAAGGCCTATTAATCAAACGCTGAGAACCCAAGAGCTTAGCAATGATTGCTTCAGCCGTTGAGTCGAGCTGCGAGGAGCGCATCAGTCAAATAAAGTGACATTTTTCTTTCTTTTTTTTTTAACACGCAAGCTATTGAGAGGAAGATGAAGAGCGACAGGAAACTGTCTAACTTCATTACATTTGTCTACACCAACTGAAAACACAATTAAACACTCATAGCTGGAACAGAAACGGGCCTGCCCACAAGCCTCCTTCTGCTAATTTAGCGACTGTTGCTAAATCCAGCAAACTTTGGGCCCGTGTCATGGGAGATTCTGTATATTTGTTTAGTCAAACCTCATTGGTTTACGGGATAAGTTCTTACACATGTACCATTTTGGTTAACCAGATCATTTTACGGTTAATAGCTGTAAACTTTGGAGCAAAGGTGTTGAACTTTAACAGATTCAGCTGAGTGTGGACAGCCGCACAGCTTGAGCATCTATATGGTTTCGCTTTGTCTTTGGTAAAATACATCTAACATGTAAACATTGCAGATTTTGCAATTGATATACTGTAGTCGGTACAATTGTAATTACCAAAACATTTTTAATCTACTTTCCCGAAGGCTGTTTAGGATGTTTCGCACCATCTGCTAGCATTAAGCTAGCTGACTTTTGAAAGACACAATTTGATGGTGTGGTGGAATAATTTGGTGTTTAAATATAGACTTCTCTTTTGTTTTTACAGTTTTACAGTAAACTGCAGGTGACACGTTACAGGAGGTTGACTCGACATTTCCAACTTTGCTCAAATGAATTCTGTTTAGCTTACTAGCAATATGGACAGCGAGTGAGCCAAATATCGGACAACTTCATGGGTCGATGACACAAACGGATTGATTCATGAATTGACTCAGATGAGTACCCCATGACTTTTAAGACTGTAGCGGTATTAACGGGTGACAGTGAGCGGCTGACATGCGCCACAATGGCCAGTCAATGTGCATTGAACTTTGAGAGCGCTTTATCAGTATGCTTGCTAACGGAGGCCACGCTGGCTCCGGCTGATAATGAGCTCTGAATGTTTTCCATGGGATGCTAACCCTGCAGGGGGCCTACCCGCCGATGGCCCTCCCGACACCCACACACGCACAACCGACACCCAGACACTTTTCAGTGTACTTGAGTGAGGTTCAAATGTTTTTTTTTTGGCCAGCGCGGATGTCGGTGGTGCATCAATAGTGCCGAATAGTTGGGTTAAGCGGCGTTTTCCTCTCGGTCAGGGCCAATCGATGTTCACGCTTACGGAGCGGATATCTTTCAAGGAGCTATAGAAGACTTATCAAGAAGAAGCCGCCTCCTGCGGATCGGCTAATAAACCCATCCCCATTGAACGATGAATCTGTCAGGAGGGAATTCATGGTTGTATTAAAATTGACATTTGTAGCTTATAAAAAAAAAAAGGAAAAACATTAATGGGATGATTTCTGGATGGTGGTGGACAGGACTTCTAAAATGTTCCCGATGACAGACAAACCAAAATTGGTACGCTTTTTAGCACGTTGCTGCATGTAAAAGGCACTTCATTTTCGACATATTATGGCAGCTCTCAAGAATAGATCTTTAGCGAGAGAGCTCGGCTGGGCCGTGCGAACACACCATGGAAATTGATTTGAAACAGCCTGTTTATTCCCGTGACGGCTGGGATTTTAATTCGTGCCTGAAAAATCGCGCCGTGTCGTTCGCCGTTTGCTCACTGGGGCCCAGGGGTTGAACGAGACAAAATGGAGGACGACTATTCTTTTCATTATTGGGTGTTGTTGAAAGAGGTTTGCTATTTTCATCTTTGTGATAGGATTTCTTTATTTATTTTTATTTTTTTGGGGGAGAGCTTCATTACATTGGCAACACTAAGGAAGAAACAAAGTGGGTTTACGTGGCGGGTATTTGGACAGTTTGTGCCTTACCTCTTGAGGTTGAGCAAAGCCCAGGGGATTCCGGTGGGCGTTTTAAAGGCCGGGAGCAGTTTTTCACCCAGCTCCACCGCTTTTCTGCGGAAAACCTGGGGGTGACAAAGGTGGACGTTCATTCTTCGAGGCAGGCAGAGTGGAACTTGTACATTTTTACGTCAACTGAACGGACTTGGAACTGAATCCTAAAGCCCAACATCACTTTACTGTGAATGCCAAGCGCCAACTCTAAACCAAAGACAAATTAGTCTCGCTTCCTTTCCATGTGGCTGTAGTTTGACCCTTGCACGTATTACGCCCGCTACTTTCTACAGTGAAAACCGCAGTGGTCAGCAAAGATCCTCTTCGAGCCTGGAGCTTCGACTGTACTCCAAGTCCTGAGAGAAGTCATGTATGCTGTCAGCATCCATCTGTCATCAAATATAAACACTAGTGTGAGGCGGTCGCTGTCGGGCTTGTGTTTCCCCAGAGAAGGCAGCACACACACACACTGCGGGGTGTGTGAAGGACCAGCATTAAAAAAAAAAATAAAATAAAATAAAGACGAGTAAAAGACAAGTCAGGCGGCAAAGCTCAAGAGGGCGCTTGTCAACAGCAGAGTGGAAACGCCCGCGGAGACGCAGCATCAACTATTGCTTGCACGTTTTGCTCTTTGGGTTGCGATGACATGAAAGTATCTAAATCGAGGTCAATTCATCTCTTCGTGTCCTGTTGCATGTGAGTTTTTTTTATTCAATGCTAAATATTGGAATTTGCTTTCAAAAAAAAAAAAAATCAAGATGGTCAGATTTCAACCAAATAGTCAAGTCAAGTCAAGTCAACAGTATTTATAGAGCACTTTCAAACAGCCATCGCTGCATACAAAGTGCTGTACATGGAGCAATTTAACATGCACAATAAACAGTAAGACAAATCGGTAATAAAGGCGGTAGAAAGCACCAAACAGTAAAACCAAGAACAAATCTAAGTCATGCCGAGTCGAATGCCAAAGAATACAAGTGAGTTTTGAGGAGGGTTTTGAAGATGGGCAGCGAGGAGGCTTGCCGAATGTTTAGTGGGAGGTCATTCCAGAGAGAGGGACCAGCAACAGAAAAGGCTCCATCCCCTCTGAGCCTCAGTTTAGTTCTTGGTACTTCTAATAAGGTCTGGTCCACAGACCTGAGGCGCCGGGCAGGTGTGTAGGGGCGGATGAGCTCGGAGAGGTAAGGTGGCGCGAGATTATTCAGAGATTTGAAAACAAATAAGAGGATCTTGAAAATAACTCTAAAATGAATGGGGAGCCAGTGAAGGGATGCCAGAGTAGGAGTTATGTGCTCCCTCTTACGAGTACCAGTCAAGAGGCGAGCAGCGGCATTCTGGACCAGCTGAAGGCGCTTAATGGAGGACTGGCTGACTCCAAAGTAAAGGGCATTGCAGTAATCGAGCCGGGATGTGACAAAGGCATGAATTACTGTCTCAAAGTGTTCATGTGAGAGGAGAGGTTTTATTTTGGCCAGCTGTCTAAGGTGAAAGAAGCTGGATTTAACAACGGCGACCAATTTGCCGATCGAGTTTGAAATCACTGTCCAGTTTAAGGCCCAAGTTTGAGACTGTTGACTTAAGATAAGGAGACAGGGGGCCCAAGTCTACAGGATGGAATGTACAAGGGCCACTGGGTCCAAACAATATCACCTCTGTCTTCTTTTCATTGAATCTCAAGAAATTTTGTGCCATCCAGATTTTGATTTCTTCCAGACAGGATAGGAGTGGCCTTAATGAGAAGGCGTCTTTCTTGCTCAGTGGGACATAGATCTGGCAGTCATCTGCATAGCAGTGGAAGGGAATACCATGTTTCCTTAAGATGGAACCCAATGGGAGCAGATACAGCGAGAACAGCAGAGGCCCCACAATAGCATTCACATGACTTCCTGACATCAACTTCTACGGGCTTTCCGGATACTCAGTTGCACTGTTGATGCCAAATTACCGCGTGTAACAAGGCGTCGGAGCCCGGTGATTAATGCCTTTAATAACACATGGAGCACACTGCAGGGTGGAATAAAAACACTCGCAGGGACGCGCAGAAGAATAATTTATACACGCCCGCGTCCAAGGCTATCACGGCGCGTGCCAAAGCAGCTTTAATAAGCAAATGAATTACAACCAGACGGGCTGCCGAGCTAGAGAGAGACTTGCGATCATTAGGAAAAACTTGTTGATCATCAAATTTCACACCTGGACGCCCCCGTGTGGAAACATCCACCGGAGGTAATGAACAACATGATGAGGAAGTGCAAGTGATGCTCGGGGTCACTTTAAGGACGATGTCGAGGTTTATAAGAGTTCACCCGTGAGATGGTCATACTGAAAGCTTTCTTTCGAAAATGAACAAGAAGCATGCGGTCGTCATGTTAGCTCAGAAGAAGAGGCATTATCGGTTACAAGAACAGGGCAAGTGAAAAATCTCTCGGACCCTCCACATCCTGGTCACCACCTCTTCCAGGTGCTTCCTTCGGGCAGGCGCTCTCGAACAATGTGCACTGAATGCGAATAGCGTCTTCCCTCTTGCCATCGAGACCCAAAACGAGTGACTCCAAATTCCTTTTTTTTTTTGCACATCGCGGCGTAACGGTATTGACCATTTTAGTTTCTGTCGCCGATCAAGGTCTACTCATACAAAGTTGTATTACATTTACTGTGCGGCTGGTCACTTTAAATGGCATGACGATTTTTCAGTGTACGTTGTCTGTGCTTACATGTCACATCTTTGTCAGAGTTGCTTGTTACTGTCATACGAGTGGAGCGCATACTACCAAAGATAAATTCCTCGTGTGTTTTTACATCATTTGTCAATGTTGATGATTCTAACAGACTGCAATAAACTCTAAAATGCTTTCTGGCAGCTTGAGATGATGTTTTTAGTGAATTTATTGGAGATTTTCACCGCTCGGAGTTTTTACGGCCGACGCGGAGTCTCAAAACGGCGTTTGGAAATGGTCTTTTGTGACGCACCACGGGAACGGCTGGTATGAGTGTTGCATTGACCTTTGCGATGCACTCGGCCCCCCCGTGCTCCAGCACATACTTAGACGCGGCGCAACACCGCAAGCGCTTGCGTTCATTACTTCCCGCCTCTTTCACGACCTTCAAACGTCGCCTCTCCAAAGACTCGCCGCAGGGCAAAACACCACGCCGCCGCCGTCCAACTTCCAGAGGAATACAAAAAGTAGGACGCACTTTTTCTTTTTTCATCAATTCTCTGCCAGGCTTTAAAAATGTCCTGCGTGTCTCCTGCTCCACATTCTCTGACCTGAATCACGGCTGTCGTTTTTACTTTTCATCCACACTCTCCTTTTCCTCTTTATTGTCTGGATGCACTTTGAGCTGACCTTCTAATGGAAAGTGAACATCGCATTTATGACCACGTCCTTCTCAACCCCGATCAGTGACAACCAACCACTGCGCTGTGGCGGGAAAAAAAAAAGATCCAGTTTCACAGAAAAAAATACGGCATTCATCCAAATTTGCTCATTTCTCCTCCACACTTTAAATCCCGCCCAGAAACAGAACGAGCGCAATCGTGGTCGCATTATGTGTATGGGTAGAAAGGGGGGGGGGGGCAATCACGGAGTCAATGGCGCTGAACATCGCCGAAGACGCAACGCCCATTTGTTTGTTGCTAAAAGCGGCGATTTATCCACTTGTTGGAAGCGCGGCGACACGCATAATGGACCGGCTCGAGCATGCAGTGTGACGGCTCATTTTGCCATTTTATATTGCTGAACATTTACATTCATTAGGGATTGTATTTACATGCGGGATTTGACAAACGGGTCTATTTTTTTTCTCCCCTCAAGTGGAAGCGCTTGTGTTCAAATTAGCGGCAACGAAGTGTAAATAGCACATAAAGGACTTCAAGAATACAATTTCAATATCGTACGTTTGGTAAAAATGCTAGCGAGTTCACTACCTTCAATTTAAGAAACACTTCAAATGTGACACGCGTTAGCGTCTAGAAAGCTCAGAATGTACCGAGTGTGCTTGGATGTGAGATGAGTTTTGTCTCAACACACACCCACACACACACACATTTACAGTACGAAACAGCTTTGAGCCGCGGAGAAGCCTGCTGTTGCTTAGTACGCTGCGTCAGACTGTCTTTCTCTCTCAGAGGCTTTATTAGTCTCCTCCAGGCCTGCGAGAGACAGTCAAGCCCAAAAGAGCATCGGAATTAAAAGCTACAAAGGGCCTGGTGTGGAACCGTGTCAAGGCTGCACCCGTCCGTCTGTGCATGAGCGAATCGCTACTTGTTTCGTTTCCCATTCAGGCTATGCTTACCACTGCAGTGCTTATGTTTGTCGCTAAACCCCACAAAAAACAACTTATCCCTCCCACACACTTTCAAAGCACACTTTTTAGAGCATTCATTAATGCCCGTTCTCACTCTCTCACCATCCAAAAATGAAAGACTAGCACATAACATCACTTTGAGGAGAGTGAGAGAAGACTGACTCGCAGAGTTCCCCAATTAAGAGGCGCAGTGTGCTTGCTTCAAGTTACTGGTCACTCCAAGTTAAAGTTTCCTGGAAATCTGACACCTAAAACTGGGCCTATTACATAAAACAAACAAACAACAAACAAATAGTTAAACCAAACTATCATTTGATTTAACAAAAAGTCCACTAGCTTCATGCTAACAACCCAAGAGTCAGATCATCGAAATTAGCTTATTTTAAATGCTGCTATTTTAAGAACTATGGAGAAGCAGCACATACAAATAGCACACAGGCACTCTCAGGCATGTTTTCTCTGCGCTCTATGCAAACAATATTAGTGGGGCACAGTAGAAAAATTGGGAAAAAAAATAATCCCACTCTTCCTCGTCTCACAGATGCTTTGAACTACAACTTTTGGAGGCCCATTTTGGTGGTACATAATATTCCACATTTTTACTCGTCTTGTGCCGTCATCACAAATAATTCGTAAGCATGGCAAGAGAGCAGAAATGCATTCTGGGACCGAAACATGCTCCGGCGCAGATATTGAAAATAGCATTTAAAAGCCAAGGCAATGAATCGCAGCGAATCTCTATTCAGAGTATCATTCCCTCTGCGCCCTCACAGAACCGACTGCTGATTCGGTACTCCCTCCACCCCCCGGCTTTTTTAAGCACTATGATGATTTACATTAAAAAAAAGTGCCGCCTGAGTGGAAGAGCGACACACGGAAGGCTGGTGGGCCGGGAGGGTTAAAGACGGGAGCATGTTTGAGTATTCCGGTGAGGTGTCGGGCTGGGAGCGGGAAGGACGATTTAACAGGCAATTAGAGAGGCGGCATTTAACAGCGCACATTAAGACCGACGGACTCAAACAATCGTGAATCAGAGCAAATACACTGGAACCTTTTAAGCAAATGACAGCGACATGAGTCCAAACAAGTTTTGCTTGGTGTTTGCTTTCCTCCGTCTGGGATTTGCTGGACCTTTCCTGCTTATCAAACAAGCTTTTGAAAGAGCTTTATTCTCAGCAAGTTTTTTTTTTTTTTTTGTCCACGATCATGAACCTGCATTATATTCAACAAAAATACATAGTTTGCATTTACTAGTCAAGTGTCTTTTTTTTTTTTGGGTTGAAGCGCACTAGGTTAGGCCAAAATAAATTACCGTATTTTCCGCACTATGAGGCGCACTTAAAGGCATTCTATTCTCTCAAAAGTGCGCCTTGTGATCCGATGCGCCCTATATATGGATAAATATTCTGAATCTAATTTCGTGGACGTAGTATTTTAAATGTTCGCTAAAGCGCTTTGTTACAGCTGCAGCGGGTTGCAAAGGCTCGATATCAATAAAGCTGTATTGTATTGTATTCCATTTAGCTTTGCTATTGCGCGCACAAAAGTGTCAAATGGCATCGCGCTGTCAAAGGCAAACATTGAGGAGAACAACAGTCAGGCCATTTCCAAAAGCAGAAACGTCAGAAAAAAAAACAAAAAAATAAATAATGCATGTTTACAGTGGCGGTGGACTTTGATTGACATCCACATTACAAGATGACATATCTTTGCGTCTCTCATGCCGCCCCCCGCCCCAAAAAAAAAAAAAAATCTTTAAAACGTTTGCCGAGAGCCAAACAACCTTTTTGCCTTGTCAGAAAGTATCACAGCACTTTGTGAAGACAGCGATCGCTTGACAGCGGCTGCACCCCCCCCCCCCCCCAAAACCCCCCACTTTACTTTAGTATGTACTTTTAAACAAGTTCAGACTTTTCGGTCAACATGAACTATGCTTACATAGAGAATATTTATTGCTACATGTACCTTTTTTGGGGGCGTCTCATCACTTTGCATTTTCATCTTTCTTACCATTTCGTGAGCATTGTCTGTGAAATGCATTTTACACGTAAATCTCCGTACTCGTTCACCTGAGCGAGAAAAAAAAATACAAAGGTGGGGGGGGGGGGGGGGTGCAACAAAAGGGGAAGTCGCTATCTGGTGATGGAGGGGGGAAAAAGCTTTGGTAACAAAGTTTTCTGCCTCCTGCTGATCTTAAAAGGCCAAAAGAGGGCGCTGGACATAAATATTGAACAAAGAGCTGCAAGGCAGTGTCTCTCTTTGACAGCTGTAAAACAAAACAAAATGTCCAAAAGGTCAAATCATCATTTCAGACATGAAACCGGACCGCTTCAAATCTGGAATACAGCATGAATAGAAATGGCTTCTGCTTGGGATGGTCCACAAAGAGATTCTGGTGCAATAGTTTTGGCAAACTCTCACTGGCTCCCAAACAAATGGCAAGAGCAACCAACCCAGTTGGCGGAGATCATAAAAGTGGGCCGTAAAAATGATCCTGTGCTCCAGGAAAAAAAAAAGTCATGAGTCGCGCCTGTAAAAATGCAAATGATCTTGTATTATTGCACCGAGAGGCCGTGACATTCAGCACAAGGGTGCCCATCCATTTGAGATCCAAACATTCTGGTGGCCCTACTGGGAGCCGTTTTTAATATTTTGACCCCGAGTAATGACCATCATTCAAAAGTGAGCATTCTCGCTTCAGAAAGGCGTCATTTTTAGACTTGGGCATACGTGATGATTGAACACAGTTTCCATCCTGATTTCAAGAGAGAAATGACCTACAATAGACTTTTGGCAATTTATTTGGCCCCATGTCTCCGTCTTCCCCTTTGATTTGTTTTGACAGTTAACAGTTTGAAATGCGCCCTACCGACACCGAGATGACTTGAGTGGAACAACACGCAAAAGAATGTACATCGTAAATCACACGTGACATAAAATAAGATAAAGACGGGACAGGGAATTGTCCTTTCGCTTTTCCGATGATACCCCTTTCTTATGGAAATGATTCTTTGAAAAATAAACTCGAGAGCATTGGAAATGAAGCATTGTCCTATATCTCGGTTATGAACAAAGCTGATGCTCTGCTGTGTGGAACTGGGGGAAAAAAAATTATATTGGACTTAACAACGGCAACGACAATGAACAACTGTGACACCCGGGAAGAAGCGAAGCAAGGTCAGTTTATTCCTGCCGTTTTATGCCGCCAAGACCGGTACACACGGTAGTAACGGTAATAGAAAGACACTCCTAATAATTTGAAGATGCTGTAAGGTCAGCTTGTTATCAGTGGGCATCGCGAGGATGCGGTTTCAGTGGTTGCAGACGGTCAAAATGCATCAAGATGAATAGCCAGTCACAGTTTTGCTTCCAAATATCATTCATCACAAATTTCAGACACACCTGTACGACTGACTGGAACTGCCGTACAGAAGAAGGCCCAAGAGTGGATTTTATCTATTTATTCATTCATTTTCTGATCCGCTTATCCTCACAAGGGTCGCGGGGAGGGGGGGGGGGGGGGGGGGGGGAGCTGGAGCCTATCCCAGCTGTCTTCAGGCAAAAGGCGGGGGACACCCTGAACCGGTTGCCAGCCAATCGCAGGGCACACAGAGACGAACGCACAACCATCTGCGCTCACACTCAAACCTAGAGACTATTTGGAGTGTTCAGTCAGCCTTCCATGCATGTTTTTGGAATGTGGGAGGAAACCGGAGTACCCGGAGAAAACCCACACAGGCCCGGGGAGAGCATGCAAACTCCACACAGGGAGGCCCGAACCGGAATCGAACCCTAAACTTCTGCACTACGAGGTCGACGCGCTAACCACTGGGCCACCGCGCCGCCTGATTATTTACTAAAGCTAAAACTAATACTAAAAGTAATAAAAACAACCCCCCCCCCAAAAAAAACATCAAAACTAACAATACCGCTCTTGAAATGAATGGGCAACATGAAATAAATAAAACCCATAAAAAAAGGTAACAACAAAAATTACCGGCTTCTCAGATGTTAAGCCGACCGGTCGGGAGTGTCACATCATTCCTCGTTCCACCGGTACAACAAAGTCACACGACCAGGCACAGGTTCAAACACGAGTCGGCGACTCGGGTTTGAAATTTAACCCGAGCGGTCGAGGAGACTCCTTGCCCTGCATGCTATGCTAACCGCTCACAGTCGCACTCAATGCCGCCTGATGGCAAAAGCTTGCAGCCCTCAGGCCAGGCCCGGGGACACGAGCGCTTTTTTCACGGCTACTAAGCACCAAAGCGGGCCGATCGCATCCGAATGCTACGTTTACTCAACGCTCACCAGTGTCAGGGCTTGAAAGCCGGTCGACTATGCACACACGCTTGACATTTCACACTCCATGCCAAGGGGGGGGGAAAAAAAAAGGTGGTTTTAAGTAGGAGCGTTTACCGGAACAACTTGGAAATGAGTGCAAAACGCCTCTGGGCCGCCGCGCTACGACACAAGGCCCACGACCGGCCACAACCTGCTGATGCTTTTTCGCAAGTTTGAAAAAAAAAAAAGGCACGTTGCCACTGGGCTTTGGGAGTTGGCGCAAATAAGACGGGGCGTGACTTAACATTTGCGACTCTTCAAGTTTGTAGCAAACAATCAAAATTTAACAGAGTTTTGAGTCGAGTAAAACCGGTAAAACCTAACCACTTGTGGGGGTGAAAAAATTGTGAAGAACGCGAGTACCCATAATTTATCCCTCAGGATAAAATAGTAATTTTATTATTTATATGTATATTTTAAAGAGTTCGGGTTAAACGTGATAACGGCGATCTGATGTATTTGAGCGATGACGGTCAATAGCAATCGGCTTGAACGCGGTAATATATTACGGTAATTAAAAAGAAGCATTTCATCGCAACGGCGGCTTGGATTTAAAAGTCCGAACACAGCGTTGAGCTGCTCTACCGGGTGATTATTTATCCGGAAGAGGATAGATTTAATCTGTCGTGACAATAACAAAGAATTACGACAACGCTAGCAGATTTGTAATCACGCAAATGGTTCTTACCTGGATGGTGTTTATTCGCGCGGCGCAAATTGATAGAGAGTCGCTCTGATTTACAGCGCGGGGCCAGCGTTTTTTGTTGACGCGATTAATTTTAATGATATTGTTCATCACCGGTTGCGCGTCGCAGAACAAAGCGGCCCAATGTGAGCTGCCTATGATAAATACAACAACAGGAATACAACAAACTGTTCAGTAGGGTTCTTATTACTTTCCTCTTCCTTGATGTTTACGTTTTTAAAGATGAAAAGGCCGAAAGGCCGAAAATGAGATGCGGTCAAATGCGGGAAGGGAGATGCATATGTGGTTTACATGTAGTGGATTATTACATGCTCCGCGGGGTCTGCCTTTGGCTCAGTGGGATCTCATTACATCCCGAAACTTGATATCAACTCCCTGCGTGGCCTGCAACCAATCGGACAACAAGATTAGCAGCAACTTGATGCTCGCGGCCGCTACGTTTGAATTAGCATGTGCGGTGCCGGATGGTGTGAAAGATACATTACGCCTCTTAATCCTCCTGCTTGATGATGAGGCCAAATCTCAGTCCTCTTTGGGGCACACGGCAGATTGGATGCGAACTCACTTAGTGGCCTGCGGCCACTCGGGCAACAAGATTAGGAGAAGATTGATGCCGGCGGCCGCTACGTTCGGAATGCTGGTTTACTCACTCGCGGCATTGTCAAGGTCTTCTTCACGACTGCGTTATACTGCCCCCGATGGACAAGTTATGCACATCAGAAGTTGTCAAAATAAATGAATCATGCCGCACGTATTCTGCCCCCCCCACTTCCTGTTTATGTTGTCATGGAGGAAGGGCTAAACATGACATCCTATTGGCCTGACGCACCACATTTGGCTTCCTAATCTTCCTCCAAACTCCTTTTGTGGACCAAGGACAGATATGACCAGCTGAGAGGAGATTAAGAAAGATATCCAGCAAATTAATTGTCCACACTTTCGGTAAGAAATCCTCACTTGGCTGCATATGCGAGTGTGTATGTGTGTCCAATAGCGGCGAGCGTCAGGAGGCTGTTTTTCCCTCACTGCCACCCCGGCAGTAAAGCCAATTTCCCCTGGCGAGTGAATGGCATTTCCTGAGGACAGGAGATAGAAGCTATCTATCGGACCCCCTTTGTAGCGCTCTCCCCTTGAGTGTGTTTGCATTTGTGTCTCAGCTGGCGGTGGTTCGAAGGTTCGGCTTGGAGGGTGGACCCACGTGCTCGGCAACACCACAATGGGTGGCTTTGTGTCCGCTATCCGCTCTCTCAAAATGTGCATTTTATGAAAAATATATGACCATGAAATGTTTTCGATTTTAAGTGACAATGGGTCCTGCTTTTTATCAGTTTCCTTACTTGGGGGGGGCTCCCCTTTCAGAATTCCGCTCCGACAGTGGTGACATAAGATGAACTCAGAAGCAGCAGACTCTTTTCTGTTTTGGCTGTGGGCATCTAAGAAATATCGGATTTAGTCAAAACGGATCTCATACCTGTCAACTTGTACGTTTTCCCCGCATTTTATACGTTTTTTAAAATCATTTCAAATCATGTACGGCGTGTTCCAATTTTATACGGGAAAAAAAAATTGTGAACCGATCTCACAAAGACCATTTCGGCTCAAATCGAGATCGTCTCACCTACCGGTAGCCAACGACAATGCCGTCGTTGATCGCTACTATTGTCACGGCAAACCAGCAAAAGTAATCCTCAATCGTTTTGTTTTTTTCATCGCTGCGTACCGTAAGATTGATAAAGCGTGACGTGCGCGGTAAGCCATTGTTTGGGTTTTTGTTGCTTTGTAAGGGGAATCGTAATCATTTATAAGGGCAGCTGTTAGCCGAGGTTGACAGGTATGGGATCTTCAGTGTGCTGTGAAGACTTTCAAGAATTCTCGAAAACCGAGGCATGAATGAAATGGGTGAGTAAATTTATCGCCGGCTTTGAAAGTCTGAAATGGAGGTATCATGTTTAGTCAAGGTTTCCCTGTAACCTGTCGTAGCCGCTGTCCCTGAAAGGATTAAAATGTTGCGGACCGTCATAACACGCGTAGTTACCTGTAAATATTTTCTGAACACGGCTGGAGTTAATAAATGAGCCTGCGCTCGCCTCATCCTCGACCTTCCCCTGATGAAAGTATGCAAGGAAGCTAGTCCCCCACCATCACCCCCTCCTTCATACATTCCCTTGTTTCACCGTCTTCATTGTTTATGTCTTGTGACCTGTTGTAACTGTCATATGCTTGTGCAGGAGTTTTTTGCCTAACTCAAATTATCCTCAAAATGAGGCTAGTTCGAGCGTGGTTTTTTTTTCCTCCCCCTCTCCCTCCCTTGTGGTTTCTTTCTGACTTCCGGGTTGAGTGAACGCTGGCGCGTGTTGGCTGCCGCTGCTCAACCCGTATTATTTTGTTTTTTGTTATTGTAAAGTGTCCTTGGGTGTCTTGAAAGGCGCTTATAAATAAAATGTATTATTATTATTATTATCCTTAACTTGATGCAACCGCGGTCCATTTGTTTCCCGTCACTAGCTGCCATTTTGGCTGCACGGTCAATGCCAACAGTCGCCCCCCCCCACCCCCCAACAAAGAAGGTGACACTCCAAAGAACCCCGAAACAAGCTGATATCTCCTTTTGAGTAGTTTCCCAAAGTAATGTTGAATGGCAGTCGTCTGCGGGGGAATAAACTCACATTTTATGAGCTTTTTTTTATTTTTTGGTCGCTGCGCTTCCCACTGATTTCTACCTTCACTCCTGTAAACCTGTTTTATAACAGTGACTATCAGGACGTCTGCACTCCCGCATCGCTCCCTCCCTCTCTCTCTCTCCATCATCTCAGTCACTTGCCAAGAGCGGGGCCGTCTATCGTCAAGGTTTTTAGGTGATTGCTTCTTATTTGTACTTTCCATACGCCGTGGTTGTTGTGTACATTGCGGTATTTCTGTCTGTCTCTGTGCACTTTATGGCTCATCTTTTCTCTCCGGCCCTTGATGCATTTTCGCTTCTTGACAGCGTGATGAATATGTGCAAAAACAAAGTGGGTGGCAAAATATTGCCTCGGTATGGTCTTGTTAGCGCTGTCACGCAAGCGTTGTTTAGCTTGTGGGGCGATCTAAAATTGGGGTTGGAAGAAGATGGAGCTACAGTCATCCTTGTTCTGCTTAACTCATTCACTTCCGAAGACTTTTCAGACTTGGTCCAGAATTGGCTGGTACTGAATGAGTTTTAATGTTCAGATCACCAGACAATCTCAATAATTGGCCTAAAAATGGGTGAAGGAATGGATTTTTAGTCTTTTAGGTTTTGGAAAATACTTTTTTTTGTTCATCAGACGAAAAACAAGCCGAAACCTTAGCAGCACGTGTCAGACCAAGCCTGCTAATGGCTAAGCTAACAAAGTAGAGATCTCTGATAAGAGCCATTTGTTTACTTGGATCCTGAACATCCTTGGACGTGACTGAGACATGAGAGCAGAAACAAGACCAACGTTAGCAGGACAACAGAAATTTATTTGTAGCCCTGCTAATGACTAAGCTAACAAATAGAGATATTCAAGAAAAAGTCCATGTCTTTGGCCATAGGAATAAAAATAGTGTGTTTCATCAGCCACAACGTTAGCAGGAGGGTTGTCGATTCCAATTCACATTTTGGACCTTAAATATGCCTGTCTTAGAGGAATATTGGTATGTACAGTAGCTGTGGGGCAAGCATGAAAGCTAAGCAAAAGGCGAAGCTAATGTCCTGAAAGTCTTATTTTAGAAGTTCCAACTTCAGGCACAACAGTGACCTTCCGAATACTTTCAATCTGCCCGGCCACTTTTATTCTTCTTCTTCTTCTGTGAGTATGTCAGAGTCGTTAGCCGCATGCTAACTGCCATTTGGAGCCACTCTGCCGAGTGACCTTCATCGGAGGAGAAGGCCACCAATCAAGCCGCCGCCGAGGACGTGGACTCGTAAGAAGGGAGGCGTGCGATGCCTTTTGAGTGCTGCGTATTGATTGACTCATTAAAAAAAAAAAAAAAACGTTTATGAGCGAGTGCTGAGGAGGGATAACGAGTGTCACAGTTTGCTCCCACCGTGAGGCCATTACGCATTCAAATCATCCGCTACCTGCACAGATTCCCGTCAAGAGCTTTTTGTCCTCGTTTTTGTATGCCAATCAAGCCGCCTGGCTTTTCAACCACGAGGATGATTATTAATATTATTCGTCGCCGATGTCAACATGCAGATGTGGGTCACATGCTGTTGTTGGAAGTCTAAATTTAAAGTCTTCACAGCACTTTTTTTTCCCCCTCTTCTAAATATCATTTTCCTCTAGCGACCGGGATTTTGTTGTATACACCCACATCTTTTCTGAGGACTTATTAGATTCTGTGTGAACAATGAGAGTTATTTTTACGAGTGCGCTCAAAGAGCTTTTTACAAGCCGCACCGGCAATAACATCGCAGCCGTTGTGTTTTATTCATTTTTCAGTATGTGCGTGAATAAACGGGCAAAAAGATAACAAAAGTGCGAAAAAGACACTCGCCGACTTCTAATTTGTTGTTCTTTCTAATACAATGTTTCCCCACAGGAAATAAATGGGAAATGGTAAACCCAAGGTCTTAAAACGTTTATTAGCCGTACAAAGTCAGCTTTTAACATACAGTCATGGAAAACCTCCTTGTCTCCGTTGTTTCACTTGTGATTCAAGTAAATGGCCTTGTTCATCAGATTACACGAGAGCAATTTCAAGTTTGTCTGGTCAAAACAACACTGACAGTAAAGGTGTGGGGAAAATCCACATGGTGAGATTGTGCTTCCCCGACTGTTGTTTTATCTGTTTGGATGACCTGATCTGTTTTTTTCCCCCCCACCATACCGCGCACGTGAAATGCAGATTGTCATAACCATGAATAGAATTTAATAAAACTATTTTCTTGATTTGTAAGTTTAAAAAAAAACTGACACTAATCTTAAGTGCTATATGTTCTACTTTAGGCGGCAGTTCCATTTCCAGTTTTGTAGACTTTGAGCCATTTTTTCCCCCTAACAAAACATTTTGGTCAAATTCCAAATTGTACAAATGTAGCTGCTCAGCGATAATATACGGTGACCATGATCTATGGTATGTTAGCATTAAGCTAGCGCAGAAGGCTAGGTTGAACATTTTGGTACTGAGCACGATAAACTGTCCACTGTAGGAACCGCTGTCCCTCAAACGGTTAATTATACACGGTTTAATTCTTTTGTTTTATGTCAGCTTTCACAAATATCTAATGGATTTGTCAATGGGAGTCTTCCATTTGCTTCCTCAAAGTGATGTGATACGATAAACAAATATTAAGTTTGCACGAGTGCCACGCAAAAACTGTTGAATAATAGTTTTCTGTAAAGAACTAATTCAGTCTCTTGTTCCAAAAACATGCAAATGAGCCCATTATTCAAATACGTGTTACTTTTGCTTCCGTGTGTATCCCGATTCTCAACTTTTTGCGGCCAGAAAACGATGCCACGGCTACCGGGAAAAGAGTGTTAACGTCGCCCAACACTGAAACCGAATGAAACAAGACGCATCAAGCGGGTTGGTTGGTAAATGTTACGTAAATCATTCCCCACTATGTCATGTATATTTCAAGACCAAGATCACTCTGAGGCAGAGATGTGCAATCTGAGGGCAGTGCGGTGCTGCATGAAAAAAGGAGAAGTAGAAATGAAACAAAAACAGTGGTCACATTTTGGATTTCCGGCCCGCAAATTTGACGCACGCGCCGACAGTCTCACTGAGCTTGAAAATTGTTTCCCCCCTCCCCACTCTTGCAGCTAATGAAAGCGAAGACGAAGCAAGGCCTCACTTGCTCTCCGAAGACACAAAACGCGGCTTAAAGGCAGAACAACATCGACAATCAAGGCTGCAGTCAACTCTCTGGCGAGTTAGCCTCCTTTTTTATTTTTCTGTTGAGAGCAGCCGCACCATACCCTGAGGTTTGAAGAAGCTCTGTGGCGTGAGGGTGGGGGGGTATTTTCAGGCTGCGGAACTATTGATTCTGTAGCGCAAAGTTCTAATTAATTAGGAACAGAAGCATATCATTAAGCGGAAAAGAAGAAAAGAAAACATCACAGGAAAAACCCCACTGATGTCATTTTCAAAGCCTTGTTACTGAGCAAATTTGCTCACATTTGTTTTACCATCTTGTCATGTCGCTTACTTTCTCATGAACTTCAGTAAGGTTTCATGGGTCATTTTGACCCAGGGAATTTGTGCTTATTACATTTTTTTTGGGGCGGGGGTATTATCAAATGAATATTTTTACAAACGAGTAGTCTGTCAATCATTCACCTAACTGTTAAGGAGCTAACACATTAGCGAGTTTGCATCCTGAGTTATTGTTTCTATTCACTATTTATATAAAACCAACCAAAAATAAATCATATAAACTCCATGACAAAAACTTTAAATCGATATTTTGTGTTTTACTTCTCATTGAACCTCCATCACGTGTCAGATGAACTGCGTGAAATATTAACAGAAATATCTGAAAACTGTTTCTAAAAATACTGTACATGTTGACAAAAAAAAAAAGGGAAAAAAATGTTTTTTTTTAATGACTAAACCTGCAAAGGGTCACAGTGACCCGTGAACATTTGTGGTGTCGGAGGGACCAAACTCAAAAAACAATTTGTAACGAATGAGTACCGGTAATTATTTTACCTGGGCCATTTTATCCTGCAACACAAGAATGTGGATTACAACTCAGCTGGCTGATGGTTTGGAAAACTTTTTTTGGGGTGATATTTTTCAAAAGCTCTTGGCGTTTTCTTTTTTTTCCCTGTTGGCAAGGCAGCCCTCCGCGTAAGCAGTTTCTTACCTCTTTGCCGGACAGATAGTACGCCGACAGAAGGCCTCCCACGAAACGGATGTTCACCTCGAAGACAGATATTTCGGCATTCTGCGGTGGGATGCAAAGCCAAAGAGAGACAAAACAGAATCAGCCGTGTTCGCTTCGTAGCATGAAATTTGGGAGTCATCCACCCATTTTTCGATCCGCTTATCTTCACAAGGGTCGCCGGTATGCTGATTTCGGGCAGTAGGCGGGGTACACCCTGAACCGATTGCCAGCCAAAAAAAAAAAAAACCCCAAAACATTCACACTCACACCGGAGGACAATTTAAAGTCTTCCATTAACCTGCCATGCATGTTTTTGGTATGTGGGAAGAAACCGGATTACCCGAAGAAAACCCACGCAGGCACAGGGGAGAACATGCAAACTCGACACAGAAAGGCCAGAGCCGGAATGGAACCCTGCACCTCTGCACTGTGAGGCAGATGTGTGAAACACTCGCACACCGTGCCGCCCAAAATTTGGTCGTCATATCTGAGAATTTTGTGGGCATAGCATAAGACGACGTTCGAGGACTCGCCCACCAAATTGATCACTAGTATTTAAAAATTCAGCCGTGAAGCTAGTTTGACTTAGTAACGCGACATTTCATAAATAGCTTTATCTATAATGAGTAGACCCACAAAAAAGCCTCTCAAGGTCATGACCCAAAAGACAAAGCATGTCTGCTCTTTTGGTTTGAAAAGGACATTTTAGGGCATTGCCGTGTGTCCTTTAAATGTGAAGTTTTTTTTTTTTTTTTTAAACTAAGTTGTACAGACTAAAGGTCACATGAATGGTGAAAGTTTTGAAGTGATTGATTTTGCTCTTGTTATTTGATTTCACAAAAACTTGGCATTTCAACACATTTGTGTATACTTTAAAAAAATACTGGATATATAGTGGGAAGGTAAATTCAACTTCATTGCAGCTCTATTTTGTTTTTTTTTTTTTACTGACAGCCAGATGCTCTTTACTCAACTCAACTTTATTTGCTGCCTCACACAGATTAGACAAGACAGTATGCTCTGTCCTGTGCCAACAATTTAAACGTTTTCTCCCAGAGTTGCTGATTGCAAAGTTGGATTGTGCAGCTAATTAATCCCTCGCTAAACAAAACAAAACTATACGAAATGGTTTCTTCCACAATTGCTCAGCCAAAAAGTAGAGAACATACTGGAACAAAGAGCAAATTAGATTTTTTTTTTCCCTAGCTTCGGCAAAGTTATTTTTTTTTCTTTCTCCCTGGGGCTCAAACTTTTTCTTCACGGATTGCAACAATATCAACATGGACCCTGTCGCTATCTAAATAGGGTCGATTCCATATCACTTCAGAAATCGCTACCAACGTAACCAATTTAGAGTAGTGACACTTATTTCCGAGCAAAAGTATTTACCCTCGATGTTCAGATGTGTCTGACAGGTGTTGAAACCGTTTTCCGTCACTCTGCGGAAGCCTCGTGGCATCATGTCTTTTCAAGATTGATGGTCAGTGTGTTTTTGTTGGGGTTTTTTTTTACAGTACATATAGAGCTTTTTACCACAGCAGCTGGAACAAGCGTAACGGGTAAAAATAATTAGGTTAGCACTTCAGTCCAGAAGGAACAGGTTAGCCGTGATGTTAAGCACATGCAGATTCATTTACGCTCATAAAAAAATATATATACAGGTATATATTTTTTTAAACTTAAATTTAGTATCGTCCAGCTGTTTAAGATAGCTGTTGTCTATCTATCTGTCTGCAAATTGGGAATTTTTCCATTGTGAGACAAATAAGGGTTTTATTATCTTATTTTATCATTTTAACCTTCAGGGATTATGTAAATTACACTAAAAATCATTTCCACCAGAACACACAAAACGTTAATTTTATTTATTTATTTTTTGGTGCACTTTGAGCGCTGTCCTCAAAATGCAATTAAATTATCTGAAGAAGAACTGATTCCAGGCTTGGCACTCGGGTCCAAATGAATAAATATGAAGCCCAATGTCATTATAGTCCCAACAATAATCAAAAATATTATCTGTTCAGGGAAATGCCATTCACATTGGTTTCTTATGAGTGCGTATTACACAGTGGGCGGTTAGCAAATAACAAAGCTCTCCGGACTGCGGCGTGCTTCTGTTTAGCATTCAGGTGAGGCCGTTCTCTGTCTTCATTTGCGCTGAGAGCTGGCGGTGAATTATTTGCTACTTTCGCATTCTCGCTCAGTTGGGCATCGGTCAGTTCCTCGCCTGCTTTGCGCCCCAAATAAAAACAACAACCCTCGGACCGAACGCCGCCTGGAGCCGTTTGATGTTCATTAGGCATGTAAATGAAGGTGTGGCCTTTTCAAGGTGCCTTCGCTCAGCTCGGATCAATGATTCCGGAATTTATTGAGTGAATTATGGACATAACCTTTTGCGAACTCTATTTACTTGATCAGCATAATAAACACACACACACACACACACACACACACACACACAGGCACACGCATGGACTCAACCTCGCTCGCAATCACTTTTGCACTCACATACACACGCTCACGCCCGACCCCACACATTTGCGCACACACGCACGACTCTTTTGAATCGTTATTGCTTTGGCTGGCGTTCGATTGCGCAGCCATAACGAATGTTTTTGACTTGTGCCAACTCCCATGAGCGCGATCGCAGACATGTTTTACCGCTGGCAATATTGTGCTGAGACTGATACATTTAATCATTTCACTCATGATAAATGATGAAATTGTCAGACTACTTTTACGGCACTGAGGAAATGTTCATATTTCAAAACGACAAGACCAAATGTGAAGTCGGCTCACCACGTTGAAGTCCAGGTTCTTCTCCACCCACTCGGTGGCGGCGTCAAAGTCTTCAAACATTTCCATGATGTAGAGCGTATCCAAAGCGTCCACGATGGTCGCGCCTTTGATGCTTCCTGGAAGACAAAAATGCAACCAAAGTACTGAATCAAGTCGTTTGCTTTCAAAACAGAAATGAAAAGCAATAGAAATCATCAATGATGGGTTTTTTTATTCCACATTTTTTGACATTTGTAAAATGTGTCAGATATTGATCATAATTGCCTGTGTTTGAAAATCGTAATGTCAAAATGTTTCAAAAATGTGCCAACATTACCAGAAATTGCTTAACATTGTGTCCAAAATGTTTTTTTTTCAAAATTGTTGGAAATAATTACAATTTGTCCAAAAATGTGAAAACATTTGTCAAAATGTATTTTTTGTTCCTTCTTTAGCTTTTCAATACATTTTTATGAATTCAATTTAAAATGTACTTTTCTCATATTGGCCTACGAAAAAGTCGACAAAAATCACAAGCCTTTTCCCTCATCCATCCAGCCACCCATTTTCCGATCCGCCATTTCCTCACAAGGGTCGCGGGGGGTGCTAGAGTCTATCCCAGCCGTCTTCAGGGAGTAGGGTTGCCAGCCAATCACAGGGCACACAGAGTCAAATAATTGTAAACTGAAATTTGTCAAAACCTCTCCCAACGTTGTCAAAATTGTCATAACTGCATCAAATCGATCAAAATTGTGTTTTCAAAAAAAGACCAATTTTGCGCGGAACTTCAAACTATTTGAAACTTTTCAGACTGTCTCACAAGTTTAGAAATATTTGTCAAAAGTGGATGGCACTTGATAACACTCTGGCTTTTTCAACTTGGGCCATCTTAGCAAGAAATCATCGCACCAAAAAAAACAAACAAAAAAAAGCAAGTGGTGGATCGGTACACATGTACTGATGAGTGAGGGCCCAACGTGCCCTCGTGATTATGCCATCACCAGCTTCGGTTCCGACAACGGCGTGCCGGCGACTCGTCCTTCTTTCCACCTCTGTGGAAGTCTCCGGAGGCGAAAAGCCTTCCCCCCCCTTCCATGTCTATTGTTGTGTCACGCCCCTTTCCTTCCCTCTCAATGCTCCTCCTGTTTGGCGCCGAGTGTCCATGAGTGTGATACAGATGGCTCAGACAGTGACCTGAATACTAATATTGTCCTTTTCTTTTTGTGTGTGTGTTTTTTCCCCTCTCTTGCCCTTTACAAAAGGCTTGAACGATTCTACACAAAATTGTAGCAATGCTGATTTTGCAAGGTCACATATTTCCTTCTTTTTTGTGTTTCTCCTGATTCATTCCTTTTTTTTTTTTGAGAGTACAATGCCAGCTCCAATTCCCCACCTTGCCGTCTTTGTATTCAGCGCTTGTTTTGTCGGTGCACCGCGGGATGACAACACTTTTGTTGCGTGTAAAAAGGAAACAAGCACACAAATACACACAGACAAAAAAAAAAAAACAATTGTTACGTTTGACTTGAAGGGTAAAAGAATCTCGGGAGGACATTGCGACAGTGGCGTCGATTACAGCTTTTGCAAAACTCAACTGCGGTTCACGGCAGAGATGTGAAAGTAAATTACGCATCAAGTCATTAGTATAAAAAAAAAAATAATTAAAAAAAAGATGCAGTCATGGATATACGGCGGCAGGGTTAACGGTGGCCTGGTGGGCACACAAAGTTCACCGACGCTGGCCAGTACAATTTTCATAAACAATTAATTCCATTCGTTTTTGCTTTTATAATATTTACTATTCAATAGATCTAGAGTCAATAGTTCTAGATTGATCTACTTAAATGTATCAATCATCTTGCATCTTTTGACCGTTCTGTGCACATTTTTTTTTCCTTCCGGTAAAATCTTCCGTTCAAGTCAATGCCAAAGAATATTTGAAAAAGAGTGTTTTAAGAATCTTAAAGGCATTTTTTTTTAATCCACTCACTCTAATCCGCTGGGGGGGGGGGGGGGGGGGGGTTGGAATATGTCCCCCGCAATTTACAAGGGGTTCACGGGACAATTAAGTTATTCCTGCGGCGCTTACGTAATCATTTTCTACAAACAAAGCTCAAAGTATTTTCTCCTCGAAAAAAGAAAGCGCAATCTCAACGTTGGTCTTGGCCCTTGTTCTAATGTTGCCTTTTCGCCGCACAATGCCAAGAGTAAGTCCAGAACCGCACGTCACATGAAAATGTGACTGGATACGCGATGGCCTTTTCTACTTCTTCACTCCCCCCCCCCCCAAAAAAAGATCATCTTGAAAACACTCAGCATTTGCTGCGCATGACCCGATATGACTTCTTCTTTTTCCTCTTCGCTGAGCCGCCGCCTTCACCTTCTATTGTGTGTTTTGTACTGTGTAAGACTTGTCCTTGGATTTTGTTAACACCATTTGGAGGTTACACTGCTCTTGAAAAGTGCAACTATTTAACCCTTTAGGGGACCGCGGTTACGACAGTGGACAGATTATCACAAAGGTGTGAAAGTCAAGGCCTGGGGGCCAGATCTGGCCCGCCACATCATTTTACGTGTCCCATGTAAGCAATTCAAGCAGGTCAACTTCCATGATGCTTGCTAAAGTCTGAAACACAATTTAAAATGTTCATCTATAATGTAATAATTAATGTTTAAACAATCCATTATACTTGACTACTGATGTCAAAACTAGTTCGCCATCTATTTGTTGCTCGCTGTGTATGAAATATGTGGAGGTGGTTTATTTGGCTTCACAAAATTCTGTCATAACGACCCTCCAAGGGAAACGGTAACTACAATGTGGCCCGCGACAAAAATGAGTTTGACACTCCTGGGTTATCAGGTTATGAAAGAGTTAATGTCTTGTGTGATTAATATTTTTTTTGGTTTGTTTTTTTAATATAATCTTCACTAAACATGGGCAATGCTCTTGACTTTCGCCGTTTTCCTTTATACCAAGAAGCCAGTTTTTGTCTGTTTCTCTGATTTATTCAAACGGGAACTATCCCAACAAACCTCAAACAGCCGAATCAGTCAGTGGTACGAAGCAAGTCACAGATGCAAAACTTGACGGTGCCAGTTCCACTTCCTGTTATTGTCCCTTTCTTACTTGCCAAACGGCAGTTGTATGAAGACATCTAACCTCTCTCCAGCCCTCGGCGGACAAAAAAGAAAATAGATAAAAAGCATCCGGTGCGGCGTGCTGACTCAGCAGTCAATGTCTCATTCAGAAGAAGTGATGCACTGCGTTGTGTTCAATTCATTGGCGTTCCCAAATCAGCTTTCCAAGTGTTTTTTTTTGGGGGGGGGGGGGGTCGTTGATGACGCCGTTGGGTGAAAGTGACGGTTCAGCGATCGCTGGCAGGAAGCGTAAAAGCAAGCGGCGCGTTAACCTCGCCACTTGCCACCTCATACTGCAGGCATCAACAGTTTTTTGTGGAGCCGACGCTGAAAGGAAACGCAGAGGTTGGATCGAGAGTGCAGCGAGTGCAAGTTTGGTTTGGAAGAGATACATACCGTATGTCCCTCTCAAATTATGACAGGCCTTTTTTAAAACGGATTTATTAGCAGTCTGACATAAATAAACTGATGCCGTAGACCTCCTTTGGAAGTTGGCAACTTGGTAATTCTGCCAACTAATTAGGCGATTTGTGGATTGTTAAAAATGTTTTAAAAATATTTTTGGTTGCACACAATACACTATTTTTTTTTAAGAATTACAAAATACAACTAAAACTAATAAAAACTAAACTAAACCTGTTAAACACTTCCTTGAAATAACTGGTGTTTTGTTCCTTTAAACATCCCATGAAGGTGTGTGCATACTTGACAGAGTTAGGATAGACGGCAGCCGACTTTTTGGCTGTCTTCCAACCCTTAAATAAGCAAACAAGTCTGAACACACAAAACACGCCCACATAATGAATGGTTTGCAACCAGCTTTGAAGCAAGTGGTGAAAAAAAAAATACTCCCGACTCACCGCCGAGGGAGCTAGCTAGCTAGCTACTGTAGCATGGCTAAACATGAATTCAATCCCACTCTGATCTCAAAGCAGAGGAGAGAAAATGTGTTTATTTTGTTATTTCCTTTACTAACGTACCTATTGAGTGCGTGCATTCACACGGGTTTTATTTGGGGGATGTAAATAAATACATCTTGTGCGCTGAAACTTCCCGTTTGAACGTTATCCCTTGTCCCGAACACGATACTGTGCTGTGTGAACAAGCGTGCGTCTTTTTAATCACGGACAATTACCCGAAAAAAGCAACAAGACGTCGCGTCGCCGCCGACCTCATTTGCGCGTCGATTAATTAGGCTAATGTTGGCACACAATCAAGGTACATAATGGCATAAACGCGGTGAAGTGCGTGTGTTTTGTGTGTTGCCGTCATCTCGTTCAAGCCTCCTCGTCGCCTGCTGGCGCGGAAACCTGAGGGGAAGGCCGCGGCGGAATTACGCCATCTATCTCAATTACCCGCATTGAATATCGGATTGAGACGCACAATGGCGCGGCCGAGCGGACGCTGCAGCCCCAGATTCAATGTCACATAACATAACCCGATAAATGACTTGTTTGGGTATACTGGAGGTGGGCGGGGGGGAATATTTTCTCCAACATTGGATGATTATGTGTGTGCATGTGTCTCTTAGGATGAGATTCAAAAAAACGATGATGAAGGATTTTCCGCTGGAAGCAGCAGAGGTACACATGAGCGTGCCATCTCAAACACTGACATCCAAAAATGACATTTGACTTGTTTACTGACATCAACTTGACAACTACATTGGCCACCGCTGACTAAGAGACCAATTGCTGCGTATGCAGACACCAGTGGAAAACGAACGTTACTTGGTATCCTGCTAACACAGAACGGAAAATAGACATGGGCTAACAAATAGCATCTATGCATACTCTCAATCATATATTCTTTATCCTCTGCGAAGACTAATATGTCGCATGACGGAGCAACAAGTCCAATGAATTGAAGCAAAGTGTGCCAAAAAGTGCTTTATTCTTTGTCATTACTGTACGTTTTTAGAAAGCACAATATTATGGTATGCCATTTTTTTCAGATTAGAAACACAATTTTTTTTGTAGGTGAAGCTGGAATGTATTACAAAGGGGAATAAATCATGTTACCACAATTTTGCAACATCTCTATTTAAAGGATGCTCTTGAATTGCACCTTGAGGCTCAAAACCGCCACCCCCCCTTTTGAAGAATCTTACTTTTTAATTATTTTTCTTCCTCACCACAGATGAATTTGCATGTTTGCGTTGCACATTTTCGTCAACGCAGCTAAAACGCGCCACATTTGCCTTACTCCATGTTTTGACCTTGCAGCCTCGCAGCTCTGCAGTTAAGGCGGATGAGAAATGAATCCGATTCGTCGACACGAGGTTGCTGTTTTGTTTCACAGCGGCAGCGACTCCACCCCAAAGACCTTTGGTGGGAAAAAATTTACAAAAAACATAGCCGCTGTGACATGATCACCATGGCGGGAGAAAGAAGGGTGGGTCAAAAAATAAATACATAAAATGCCTCTGGGTGTATGACGAATCGAAGGAAGGATTCCCATCATTCTCCTGCACGTCCTTTAGGCGTCAACAAACAACAGGACAATGCATGGCTTGGATTTGTTCTGAAAAAATAAAAAATAAAATAAAGAGCCGGGAGATGTTTGATAGATGATGCGGTTGCACTTTGTTTACCAACAACAACATTGTTTTTTTTTTGTCTTTTTGCATTTTTGTGCCACACATTTTTCCCAACATTTTTTTAAATAAGTTTTTAACTTCACCCCCACTCCCCAGTCCTCTGCATGTTGATTATTGCACTTGTCGGGATGGCAGGCACGTTACCGTACACCAGTTACACAGACAATAATCTATAGCAACATCTCCAGAGACAATTGTGCCTCATTCGTGGCGCGTTGAGTAAAGTGTATTTATAGAAGCCTGCTGACAAGCCACAAAATGCCGCGCACGCAACCGCGAGAGGAGTTTCAACACGGGATGAAAAGCGCAAGCCGATAACTGACGGCAAGGAGGGCGCATGAATCAAATGCTTTGAACAAACTCCACCCCTGCTATTAATATGATGTGTCAAACAATATTTGAGCAAGGGGACAACTTTGTGTGCCTCTCGTTTAGCCCCATCAATGCACTTGACATTCCTCTGTCGTTGGGAAACGGTAAATGAAAAGGCACAGACAAGAGCTGAGAGCCTATTCGATCGATCAACAGAACAACGAAAAGTCTTTTAGAAAAGCAACCGACAGAAGGATAGAAAAATAATAATAATAATAAAGCCCAGACAGGCCAACAGACTGACCAAAAGACTCGCAGACAGACTGACTGACTAGACCAACAGTCCAGTAACTCGACAGACCGAATGAAAGAGCGACTGACGAACATTATTTTTTAGACAGACGACGTGACAGATGGACCGGCCGAGCGACAGACCGACTTAGTCTTTCCAGTTTTAGAGAGACTCAAAGACCTAAAGACTGACCGACACACACACACACACTGCTCATTTGCCAAGCATCGACACCTCGCACCCCCCCCCCCCCAATATGAATATATGATAAATCTGACATTTAACGGCGGCCATAGATGGATGGTTCCAAATGACAACCAATGAGAGCTAATCTAAAGGGCAAGGTGGCCGGTGCTAGTGACGGCAAAGCAATCCTGACTGTGTGTTTGTTGTGTGGGTGTGTGTGTGTGTGCACTGACCAAACAGGTTGCTGGAGTGGCCTTGCTTGGAGACGGGCCGGAGCTCATTGGAACCCCAGGCGTAGCGTCGGTAGCTGTCCCATGCGTGTTTCATCATCTGCCAGGAAAAGGGAGAGAAGGGGGGAGACACAGACGACGGGGGCATGAGTTGAAGATACTGTATGTGAAGATTGTTTTTGAGGGGGGGGGGGCATTTGACATCTGAGGATTTTGGAACAGAAAAAAAATCAGTATGTTACACACTAAATAATACAATTTAAAAAAAAAATCAGGATAAATGTAGAACAATCAAAGTGCTTAGAGTCTGTTAGGTTGCCAACTAGTGGCCTGGCATGCACATGACAGCTTTGCCATTGATGACAAAAACGATGCCGCTTTTGTTGAATTCAATATTTCCAATTTTACTCTTGCGTCGTGTAGAGATTTTTCCAGATGCTTATTTTTAATCTAATGTATACAACTCAGTGGAATCAGAGATTTCATCTGCTCTGGTGTTCATATGGTTGGGGATTCAATTTATTTTTGGGGGGGGGCGGGTGGGCTCAAAACATTGTCTCGGTTTTTGTACATTGACTATTTGTGTAAAGCAACAGATATTCTCTTTAAAATTTATTTTTTCTTAGCATTTGTGGTTGTCTGGAACACTGTTTACATAATTCTCCTATGGAAATGCATCGCTTTGGATTCGGTGTGAGTTTGACTTTCCAGAAGGGATGAATCCCGAAAATTGATAGAACTGCTCAAATCAAGGTGATTTATGTCTGTGGCAAAGCTAAAAAAAAAAAAAACGCACACAAAAAAAAATTGAAGCCATTCTCCTCAAAATGGCCAGTTCAAACATGAATTTTCATTGGTGGCAGAGTATTCAATTGAACTGCGCATAAAAGAAAAAAAAATCCTAGCAACCACCCAGCTCCATACGCAACGAGTCCCATCATTCCCCGCTAGGAATCATCTCTTTATTTGGTGGGACTCGAAAATTCTCGCGCACTCATCTCGGTTTGAACAGCATCCATGCGCTAAAACCCTTCAAGCCTCCTCCTTCGCAACCGACTCCGGTCGCAAACAACTTGTTTCAGTGGCTGTTAATGAACTGGCCAGGGCGAGACACCGGTCGGACCCGCGGGTCCTTCTATCGGTCAGACACCTGCTCAGTCAGTGAATCGGTTGGTGAATGAGTCAGCCAGGCAGTCAGACAGTTAGTCAATCAGGCGGCCAAGCGGCTTAGAAAATCTCATTTTCAGCTCGGCTAGCTCCTCACCTGTCACACGGTGGCTGCACAAGCCAAGATAAGGAGGCGCTCAGGAGAGCTTCGCCAACAATAATATCGCTAGATGACACGCTTACGGGGGCCCACACTTCAAAATTTCATAAAGCGACATAGTAAACCACAAGAAAGTGTTTGTCAACAGAACACTGCAAGTCAAGCGACGGGAATACGATCACCATTTGCGTAGCTTGTATTTGGTACGTGCGCATTTTGCATTGGTATGATGCAAAAATCGATTTGTATGCGATGACGCAAACGATTGATGGGATGATGCGGAGAAATATCCATTCTCAGCACTTGGATGAAGTGCTTTGAAGAGAACGGAAAGGGATGAAGCCAGGGTAATAAAGTGCTAAAATACATTGCTTGTATCGGCAGCCTTGGCGAGTACTCGTTATCTTGAAAAAAAGGCTGGTAACGCCCGATACCTGCTATCAGTTGTCGCCCATCCCTATTATGGATGACACTTTGCAGAGGGCCTACTGAACAACAATAATGGATTATAATGTCAAGATTAAAGGTTAATTTTTTTATTATATAAAACGGAGGCAAAATTAAACACTCAAATGGAGACAAAACATACAATATATGTACAAGTCCCACCACTGAAAGTTGGCTCGTTTCGTTTTTGAATGACATTAACGAATGCAAAATTGGTTGTTTCAAATAGAAAATTAACATGATGCTAAGGCATGTCTGCTGATTACCTCGCAGAATCATTAGTTTAAAAAAAAAAATCACATGAATCAACGCAATCCCATGGCTCATCAGTAAAGCACACGTTTGACGGAGAAGAAAAAAAAAAAAAAAGATTGGTCCCACTGGTGCAAAAATTCCTTGCAACATGCCGGCTGAATGGGCTCTGATTTCACACGCCAAGGAGAGGCGCTAACAGCTAACACCCATCTCCGTACGCTGCTTGTTATCTCGCTATATGCGGAGACATATTTACAATGAAGCCCCAATATATCGTAGCTGTGATTTGGTGTGTGTGCGTGTATTTGAAGATTTATATTTCCGGAATAATCAGAATTTTTGTTAGACGCCTATGGCACTCGGCATTGTATGTTAGCATTACGCTAGTAAATTTTTTTTTAACAAAATAATATGGTTTAAGTAAATAGTTTGACATTTAAATATTCCACGTTTCAGTTTGTTTTATGTGTCACTTTTACAGTGAACTAAGTGGAAGTAACAAATAAGCATCTCGAAGCAAGCACACTCGGCGTATAATTTGGAGAACTGTGCGAGCGAGTCTTGCTTCCTCAAAGATGTAAGCCCCCCCCACCCCCCAATGGGAAAATTTCATTTCTGTTGAGCCGTTAACATCGCATCGTAAAAGAGGGCCAAGGCATTTTCAAAACTCGACATTGGCCACTCGTTAAAAAAAAAAAAAAAAATCATAACAGATCCAGGTGCGGATTGGGCAAAAGTCTTGATTTGTGAAAAAGGATGAAATTGACCAAATGTGGACATATTGTGTCCAGCGGCGATGATGGCGCACGTTAAAACTGTCTTTATTTGATATGCATCGAATGGGGGCGAATGTCTCCCCCACACGTCAGCCAAGCAGCCAGAGATGGTGTCCTCCCATCTTAAGCCCGTTAATTAAAGCTAATTACAGCTCCTCGACACGAGAAGGAGGGTCGAGAGCGGCGAGCTCCCTCGGGATCGCTTCAGCCGCCACGTACGGAGCACGTCGGCACATTAGCCGAGGATATTCTGAAGGGTGGCAGCTTGAAGCCAAAATACAGCTGGCAGACACCTACACAGAAATTCCTCTGTTCAAAAGCGCAACAGAGAAAAGAAAGGGGAGGGGTGGGGGAGCTCCGCGCGGCCCAACTGATAAGCATCAAAATGTTGACTAGCTGGCTCGCTCACTTCCTGTTGCAGGGACAGTGATGTTAAAAAAAGAAAAAAATGAATTTAAAAAAATACAGGGAAGAGACAGAACCAACAACGGATGTCGTCGAGATCGTATTTTAAGGTCATTTTTGGCTCAGGCACCCGACCCACAATAACATTTTACGAGCCAAGTCAGCTGTGTGGCTTTCCCGTTATCCTGGTCAATAATTCAATACCAGAATTTGGACAATTTGGAGAAAAATGTCATCCAAAGTATGACTCAAAAAGTTTTAACCACTTGCAGTTTTCAAGGTGTGTCAGAGGAGCCATTTTAGCATTTTAATCACACTGCTCGCACCAGATCATACTGTTCTTGCCAAATCTTTTTCAACATTGCCTGTATACGTCCCAAAAGCTTCGTTAAGGCGACAATTTGACTCAGAAACAAAGTCAATTTACACTCATTCAGGTCATCTGTCTAGAAAAACCTAAGTTAGGTAAATCTAGCAAACCGTGACTCAAATATTTGAAAATGAATCGCAAGACTCAAATTGAAAGCTGTCGCAGCTAAACGCTCCTGCGTGTTAACGGGTTCACAGTCAGCGTGCCGACACGTTGGCGCTAATTGGATTACCGGCTCAGGATTCTCCAGGTTGACCACAGCGATTTGGACCCGCTGCTATTTCAGACAAGCTAATTGGCCACACTCTAAAAAAGTGCCAAGTTGCTCGGCACCAACGCCACACCGGGTTTAAGTACATTCAAGCCCGATCCGGCCCCAGAAAGGAACCTGACCTGGTGGCCAACACCGAGTGAGGTCCACTTCTGGTTCTCCCGGGAAAAGGCCAAGCTCGAGGTTGGCTCACAGTGATTTGGCACTGTTTGTGCAACACAAACAAGCGCACACGGCCACCGTGGCAGATCATTAACCCGCTGCGCAAAGGTTGAAGGTCGGCTGACCCTGTTTTTCGACTCTCGTTCCAATAATCTGGACGCTTGCTACTGAATCCTCGCTCACTTTGGCTCGAGGGAGAAAACATGCGACTAACGAGGCTTAATGTAGCATAACGCACCATTCCGCTAGGACTACCAATAAATACCCCAAACGATCCCCCCTGGCAGTACTAATACTTGACTGTCCATGTCAACTGGGATGAAACAAAATCATAATTGTCATTTTAAGTTAACTGTTCTTTTGATGGCGGCGCGGGCACCCGCGGCGGCTCCTCTCTCTCCTGAGGAAAGAAATGTCATCTGTGCTGTATGTTGCACGTGTAGCACATTTGAGAATAATGTTGACATGAACATAACTTGTTACACTTGTTGAATTAACAACAGCAAAAAAAAAAACGGAACAAATTTGGGTCTTATTCAAAACAATGCTGACAAAAAAGTATAGTTCAGTATTTCAAAATAAGTTCAGTATTTCAAAATAAGGGGTGACAGTAAATACAATTTTCTCTCGCACATGCGCTAACCAACAAGGAAGCTGTACGGATGCTAACTAGCAAAGTCATGAATTGCAAATTTACCAAAGAACCAATCGACCAACGAAAAAGTTTTGACTGATATAGTCGAACCCATTGAACAATTCTGGGTCAATTTATGACTTTCGGGGACAGCGGTTACTGCAGTGGACAGCTTATCAGGTTATCAGGGTGCATGACAGGGTTAATAAGAAACTAGCGCCAATGATGGCTGTCAAACCGTGATTTTTTTTTTTCCAAATTCAAATATAACATCATAGTGACTAAACTTTTTCGTGTACCGTGCAAGCCCATCACAGGCCGATGCATGCTGAGAACTTGGAAGCGTGCATTAAAAGATTCCCTTTGATCGAGCTGGTTAACAGAAAAATAATCCACCCCCCAAAAAAACTCCCTCTTGTTGCATCATTAAAGTCCACAGGATGCTTACAGTGTGAAGTCAGAAAAACTAGGAGACATATTGATGCTCCATTAAAAAAAAGACGATAAATGTCACATTCACGCGATTGATAAAATTCGATCGGCATTGCGTGTATGCTACCAGCACAAATGGACACTAATTCGTCGGGAAACACCCCCCTGTTCGCCATTTGAGGAACCTTCTTTTTTGAATCATTCAAGCACCTGTGCGCATTAGCCATCGTGGTGCCATATGCAAATCAGTCCCTTGCCGGTCTTTCCCCTGTATAATTACACTTTACAGAAGCGCAGATAGAAGGGTCACACAGGTGGTAGCACGCCCAAGTACTTGCCCAGTGTGCCGGGAGCACAATTTGCCCAAGTGACAAGCGCACTCGTACATGAGGCCAAGTTCAAGCGCAAGCAGCGCGGAAATAAAAGATCCAAAGGAAAAAAAAAAAAAAAGAATAAGAAAAATAATTCAAGATCCATTAGCGTCGCGACCACTGTGAAAGATTAATGGCTTGGCACAAACTCCGTCGAAGTAATATGACAACCACACAACTGTATTTATCGAACATTTTCAAAGTGAGCAGAAGAAAAAAAAAAATCAAAAGGAATCCAAGTACCGTATTTTCACGACCATTCGACGCACCGTATGGTTGGGCGCAGTCTCATTAATGGATGCTATTTCTGTATTTTACACATAGACAAAACGCACTGTATTATTGGGCGCAATAAACATACGCCAGCTTAAACATACGGCATGCATGCGCGCACGCTAAAAACACATTAGCTTGTAGCATACGGTAGCATGCCAAGACATACAGATACAAGCTAAAAACACGTTTTTAAAAAGGCAACGGAAAACTGAGTTCCGTTGTATTTTATTTTTCGATCAATCATCACCCAGAAATCCATCAAAGTCCTCATCCTCTGTATCAGAATTGAACAATTGTGCAAGTACCGGTAATCCATCAAAAACGCCGTGTTCCCTCTCGTTGTCAGTCACTCTCATTGCCATGTGGCTCCACAGAAATGATGCCGGCTTTGCCAAAAACTCGAACAACAGTGCAAGCAGACACGTTCGTCCAAGCAGCCACAATCCATTCGCAAATTGTGGCGTAACTCGCCCGGCGCTGCCTCTCACTCTTTGTAAAGTTGTGTTTGCCATCGATCATTCATTGTTCCCATGCCGTTCGCAACTTTACTTTGAACGCCCGGTTGATGCCGATGTCCAGCGGTTGGAGTTCTTTAGTCAACCCTCCGGGAATAACGGCAAGCTCAGAGTTCATTTGCTTGACTTGGTTTTTCACCGCTGCTGTGAGATGGGCACGCATGCCAAAAGCATAACCGATGGCTTGAAGTTTGAACTGAGCTTCGTAGGCGTGTCTCTCTGTAGAATTTATTTTCGGGGGTTCTGAGAAACCAAAACCGAAGTTGTTTTGCAACAATGCACATAGCCACACTCTATACAGGTGTTGGTACCTGCTTGTAGCGTCCCTTTAGCGTCCACTTACACGCCCACCCTTCACTCATTGGCAGACTTCTTCCCCGCATGCCTGTCACTCACGTCTGCCTTTTCGCTCTCTTTCTCTCCATATATGTATATATACACGCCCACCCTTCACTGATTGGCCGACTTCTTTGCCGCATGGCTGTCCACAGTCACTTCCGCCTTTTCTCTATATAAACAGCGTGTCGGCTGTCAGTCAGGTTTTGGAACTCAGCGCATAGACAAGACGCTCCGCATCATAAGGCGTCCTGTCCATTTTGGAGAAAATTTTAGACTTTTAATGGCGCCTTATAGTCGTGAAAATACGGTAACCTCACATTGCCTAATATGACCAATTGAAAAAAAATGGTTGGCATCGCCCGTTCCGTTCAGTCTCCTCTTTCACTCGACTTCACGGCGACTCGTCACTCTCGACGCCTCCTACGAGATACAATCTTGGTCGAGAGGATACTATTACGTCTTGCCCGAAGTCCGATTTTGCGATACCTTCTAGCGAGCCAAACATGCGGTGGCCGCGGCGGCGGGTGCAAAACCATTCAAATCCCAACCGTCTGATTGCGGTTTAATGATGCGGATAACGGCACCGACACGGGGCCGAGGCGATGCCTGCGCCGCGACGTTTACACGGTGATCGATATTCGCTGATGGCTGTCTGGGGGGGAAGACGAGGAAGAGAAGAAGAACAGCCGGCAGGATGAAATAAACCAGTGTTGAAAAGAAATAAATCTATACATCAGTGGGGGAAAAGAGAAAAACAAAACAACTTCTGGCAGTTACCGAGACATCGGCGGAGGCGCGATGATGACGCTACATAAGATGTTGCAATAAATGCTCAACACAGATGTCTGGGTGCCATCCAGAAGGGGGAGCCAGCGTGGCCATTTTTAGTGGTTTTTAATCCCATCTGGCTAACAAGTGCATCACGGCCACACAGGAATTGGATTAACGTCCATACGAGGGATGACCAACGTCTGTATTAGTGACTTCATATTCTAGTTCCTACTTCGTAAGCTTTCGTTGGCTAATAAAGTTAGCGCAGTGGTGGTTAAAGCGTGGCCCAACAAAGTTCTTTAATCCGACCAGCAAATTTAAAGATGATCGTGACGATGTACGATTAGATGTCAAATTTTACTCATTCAACGCCGGGCATTGCGAAAGCAGAGTTCCGCGTATTTTGCCGCATTCTGACTGATCTTTTGAGTCCCACAAACACTTATCAAAAAAGCAGAGACATTTTGAAAAGAAACATGTCAAGCAAAACCGTGACTTTTTCCAACGTGCCGGAGTTTGTCTCTGTCATAATCGACGTGAAGTGCTGAGATTCAGTGCCCGATCTTTATCTTCTACTCAAAATCTATGCAGAGCTCAAATCCAAAGATGCATGACCGCCATAATATGTGATTCATTAACAGCAGCTGACAAAACAGAATTTCATAAACAACCTGGGCAAAACCCTCTTCTACGCCGACCTATTAAAAAAAATGACTCGACAAATACTGTATGTACCACAATAGCAGGGAACAGTTGAATTCTCGTGGATTAATACAAACATCCATGGCAAGTGATTTTTTTTTTTTTAAAAGAGTGAGTGTCTGTAACCTTTGTTTGAACAAGCAAACCTCATACATTTGTGTGTGTATTGCTTTGCGTTACAGTATCAGATCACAGACACTCAAGTATTGATGTGAACTTTGTCCGACACGCAGGAGGCAGACCAATTGGATTTGACCTGGCCACTTGACAAAAGGCAAAGTAATGAAGACTCTGTAAAAGACGCATTGATTGCCCCCCCCCCCCCCCCCCCGACTCGCTGCCTGCATTACACCCACCATCCTTGGCTTGACCTCATCGCCCACTCGGATAACGAATGAACCAAAATACACGGAGCATCAGTCTTTACTTCAATGAATAGATGACAAGTCCAGGATGAGATGTGGCCGGAATATTTTGTGACACATTTGTATATTTAGTCATGATGCTTAAATTCAAATATTTGCTTCGAGGTTTTAGTCAATGCTAATTCCCCTGTTAGCCTGCGAGTGGTCTTTTGTATCAGATATTAGCATTAAGCTAGCAGACATTGTGGTCAAACTTTCAGATCCCCTCTTTACAGACTTGAAAAATTGTGCGATTTAATTTGGTGACAAACCACAAAATTGTGAGTGTTGACGCTTTGACATGGAAGACGAGTGACTGAAAAGTAGCAAATGGCTCGACAAGTGTGTCCTTCATCCCTGGAGAAGGACCGTCCCAAACCCTCAACGGTGTCCGCTCAGTGACAGCAGCTCGGATATCAGCTCCGGTTGACCCATTATTAACTCTGCCACTGTTTGCTGATCCAGTCACTTAAACACGAGATCAATACGATTACATCATCAGTCAGTCAAGGCTGTGAGCTTTGTCCCATTGTCAAAACACGCTGGAACATTTTTTTTAAACTTTCAATTTTACGCACCAGCACCTCGCTTTATCCAATGTCTATTATTTTATGGGGACTGAGAGTTAAAAGTGTGATAATAGAGTCATTATGCCACATCACCGGGTGGACGCAATTAGATTCGCTCCACTCCCGACTAATTAAGACACGCATTCAAAAAAGTAATGTTTCGCCAACTTTATGCCTAAACGTATGAGTCACTAAATATTGGAGCAGTCATTATTTCCACATTTGCATGCCGGTCGCATCTGTATAATTTGGCCATTCGTATTTCAATCGAATTTTCAGGGTGTATTAAGGTAATTTGCATGTTTTAAACATCGAGAATATGAATCCGAGTGAAGACTGTCTACAGTATGCATATACACGTATCTATGTACAGTGTATTTTCCGCACTATAAGGTGCACCTAAAAGCATTCCATTTTGACAGTGCACCCTATAATCCGATGCGCCTCTATATGAGGCTCCATATGAATAAAGTTGTATTGTATTCCTTTAGTGTAGCTCCATCTAGTGGATGCATAGCGCAACCGCAGCCACTATTGTAGCTTCTATTCTATGCCCCTGATGTACGAAAATGGTTTTAAAATAAGCCATTCATTCAAGGTGCAGAAAATACGATACCTGAACAGGGGTGTGTAGACTTTTTATGGCACTGTACATACACCCAATTCATGTTGATGTCGATAAGTGGACCAGCAGGATAGGACTGTGAATCATTCCTCAGCATCAATTATACACGCACAAATTCCGAACCGCCTCCATGTGGCTGCGTTTGACCGACTTCCCTCAATAATTTAGCTCGATGTACTTTTTCTACTTCTGTGGTAAGCGGGCATGCCACAACAATGTATCGAGAAAAGGAGGAGATAAAAGAAAACAACAACAACAAAACTGCGCATCTCAAAGGAGGAAGGAGAAGTCGAAGCAGGCAGATGACACATCGGGTCAAGTCTGGCTTTCCCATGGAGGCAGGCGGCACGGGAGGGGGCAAAAAAAAAAAGTCAACCCCTTGAATGCCGCGAGCGCTTTCATGTGGGGGTTTGTGCCGTCAGTGCCCCTTAACTGTCGGAATCTGACGCTAAAGAACACAGAAACGCCACTCAAGCGCCTAATTATCATCTTGGTGAAACAAACTATTCTGTAATGCAACTCCAACATGATCTTTGGCATTCATAGACCGCATGGAAACCTCTTCCCACCACAACACAGCCTGAGGGCTGCAAGCTAATAAAACAAGCTTATCTGACAGAAACACGATTGTTGTTGACAGATGTAAGGATTACGTCACTTCTATCAATTCACTTTGCATTCCATACAATAGGTTTTTAGGTACAATAGGAAATTAGGCCCTGACCTAATTTCAACAAGTTTTCGTTACCTGGCGGAAACATGATTCTTGTCGAGAAATGTGAAGGTGGGAAAATAGCCCGCGTGGTGTCGGCGGTTCCGACTGTTGTTCGAACTTTGCCGTTCAGGGGAGGCTCAGTCCGTTCGCGTTTCAGTCCAGTATCATTTGGAAAAATACAAAGAATACCGGTTTTTCCAGCGGTCTGTTACAACAGCCCAGACCGTCAGCACAGCCGGGGGGGGGGGGGGGGGGGGGGCGTTTTATTAGCTCAAGAAATACGATAGCATAAGAGCAGCTTTGAATATATTGAAACAAAAAAAAGGAATGTAAAGAATCACCGTGTTGTGTAATTACGGTTGAGATATTTAATATATATCAAAGGGATGGAAATTTTCAACGCCCCCCCCCCCCCCCCCCGGGTGCATTTTCGAATTGCTGATAACACGCAAAGTCTGACTGTGCTGCCGCTTTTCAAAGCTCTCCGTCACGCCCGCCGGCTAACTCGCATTGTTTGCTGATTGCGCAATTACATTTTCAACTTTAATAAATCACTGGGCTAATTACGGGGGTGGGGCGGACAAGAACTTTTGCGTTTTGCTCAGCCACCGCCACGGCTTAGCCAATAAAATATGCAAGAATAACTAGCAATGCAAGAAGAAGAAGAAAAAGAAAACGGAGCTCTCACATGCACGGCAGATTGAAAAATAAATTGCCTACGTGAGTGACAGCCGCTGACTCTCGCTATTAGACCGAATTGGATTTGGAGAAAGAAAATCAACCGGCCATGACCCCCGCTGTGATTGGGACAACACGGATATTGAATATCCCTTAGCGTCTCCGCGCATCGCCACCAGTATACATCAAATGTCGGCCTTGCCCCTTCAGAGGGCGACGCTGAAGGGCTCAACTAAAAAAAAAAAAAACAACTCGACTGCTCAAACTAAGTAAGTGTGTTGATGCCAAAATGCAAAAAAAGCTGACAGGGGCCTGCAAATGACTTGCCGACGTGTTGACTCGCAGTGAAAAGGCGCATCCGGAATTTGGAAGGCGGCCCACATAGTCTAACATGTTATATGAGGTTGTTGTGAATACGCACGGTGCGCCATACCGACTTCTGGCCCGCCCTGTATTGCAGATTTTTATTGCTGCTGTCGTACATTTTCCTCCAGTGAACAGACAGTTGCATGCTAGCCTTTGCTCCGACATATTAACGTCGGATCAAATCAATGTATTTAGTTTGCTCTGCTTCCGTGTGCGGCACGAGCAGATTTATCCCCTGTTCAACGGTACGCATAATCCAATCAATATCCTCTTGAATGCTAATGAGCTAGCCACGTTTGTTAGCCGTCACCGAGACGAGACGAATGGCACCTCCTCGCCCGGGCTAATCCGAGCGGCCGCGGCAAACGCACGAGGCTCGGTCATTAACGGTGACCGCGGCTCGTGGATTTTACATGCTTGCGTTCACACAGAGGCGCCCCTCCGCCCCCTCCCGCACACCCTCGGGGGGCAGAGGGGTTGTGCCGGCATATATCACCGTATTTTCCACGCTAAAAGGCGCATTGGATTATGAGGCGCACCTACAATGAATGGCCGATTTTGTAATTTTTTTCATCCATTGGGTGCGCCGCCTTAAAGGATGCAATCTACAATGCCTCCACTAGAGGGAGCTACGCTCAAGGAAACGCCAACAGAACGATCAGGCGTCAGTAAAACGTATTTAATAAAGGAGCGACACAGTTCACTTAACCAACAGCAAGTTCTAACATTGACTCGTGAACGAACTTTCTTGCCGCCGCTCTATTTCCGTCTTCAACTGCGTAACTGATCACCTTAAGTTTGAACTCTGCGTTGTTGAGCAAGGAGCCATTTTGGGGTGGAAATATTACCGTAATGACCATACACAAGGCACATCGGATTTTAAGGCGCGCTGTGAGTTTCGAAGAAAATGGAAGGCTTCTAGGTGCGCCTTTTAGTGCGGAAAATACGGGATTTATTTTGGGGTTACGTTCAAGTGAGTGGAGTCACTTGGCGCGAGCGGCGGATGTTATTTAAAACCATGAAGTCGCAACTTACTCACTCATTTAATGTTTGGCTGTAAAAACAAGGCGGCTTTAAATGTGGCAGCTTTCAGGGATGTGCGGAGGCATATTGATGTCTCTCTATTGACATTGCAATTAGCCGGTATTTTAAAACATAACAGACTATCAGCTCAATATCATCTGAATCCACAAAAGCCGTCGCCGATCTCACTGATCGCGTGTGGCTAATCCGACAATAAATCAGAGCACGTACTTTGTTTCGTGAGCGGATGAGGGGCCCGGCTGTTACATTTCGAATCAGCGCTCGGCTTTTGCACGGGAAAGGAAAAAAGACACGCTGACACGACGTCCTAATGTGCCATTTAAATTTAATAGCGCACTTTGAGCACTTAAAACATTACATCCGAAATGTTCCCGAACGGAATCACCTGCCACGCTCGTGGCATCAAAGCACCTCGAAGCTGAGCCCGAGGCAGGAGAGAGAGCAAGGAGCCGGAAACTATCAAATTTGGGGTACATTTATGAAAAGGTTTTTCCACATCTCGACGACGATATTCAACCAATGTGCTGGATTTCAATTTGCGCTCTCCGGAATGGCACTGTTACATAAACGACACAATTTGTAGCTATCCGTATTCAAAAAATGTCTTGGGAAACTGATGTAGTTATGCAAGTGTATTCAAGCATCTGCGTACACATTCACTTTGCGCACTTCTGTGAGTTTTGCCAGTCATGCTTGAAGCCTCGCCCTGGCTCTGACCTACAGCGCAAACATTAAATGCATATAATTCATCTCGCTCAGGGGGCTTTTCTAAATCAATGCTCAGTGAGCGAGCCGAGAGGAGCGGAACTATTTCGGTTGAGATGGCAGGCAGGAGCGGGGTTTTGCCGGGTACTCGCTGTAGGCCGGCGGATAAACTCGTCAAAGGTTACGACAACGCCAGAAAACGTCAGCGGGGAAGTTTCGATTTCCTCATGCGGCGTCTTCGGATGCCAGGGGGACAGCGCACAGAGTATACGCAATGAGAATATTTCCCAAAGCAAGACCTATTTAGACCACCCACCCAAAAGTCAAAAAGAAAAGAAAAACAACCCACTGGGCCTTCCATGACCCAACAGGGATGACTGTCACAGTCCACACTGATGTAACGCGATGTGGCATTTCTCCCAGGCTAGCCACATATTTAACAGCAATATTCATTACGTGGAGACTCTGAACAAAACAAACGCTGTTGCTAAATTTAAAGCTAATCCCAAACCCAGTTGCTCAGTTCAAATTTAAAAAAATAATAATAATAATAATTGATTTAAAGATTGATGAGAAGAACAGGATAAAGCACGAGTTGATTGGTAATGCCGAGAGAAAAAAAAAAAGAGTTCAGGGATAAAAATAGAAGCTTTCATCAAGAGGCGACTGTTCATGACTGTTTTTATGTTGCGCTGTGAAGTGGAGTTCGGTTAACAGAGGCTGTACGATAAGGTGAGGGACGATCGTAAGCTTTTGTTCTCAAAAAAAAGGAGGGGGGGGAAAGTCTGGAGCGGGGTTTATCCATCCATTTCCCAATCCGCTTTTATCCTCACAAGGGTCGCCGGGGGGGGGCTGGAGCCTATCCCAGCCATCTTCGGGCAGTGGGCAGGGGACACCCTGAACCGGTTCCCAGCCAATCGCAGGGCACAGAGAGACAAACAACCATCCCCGCTCACACTCAAACCTCAGGACAATTTAAGAGTGTTCAATCAGCCCGTCATGTTTTTGGAAGGTGGGAGGAAACCGGAATACCCAGAGAAAACCCACGCAGGCCAGGGGAGAACATGCAAACTCCACACAGGAAGGCCGGAGCGGGGATCGAACCCACGATCTCTGAGGGTGACGCGCTAACCACTGGACCACCATGGAGCAGAGCTCTATTCTATGAACATGTTACACGGACACACGCGATACAACTCGGTGGGCTACGATGTTCTTAAAGCCACTCCAAGACCCCAAACAGCTGCAAGTCACAGCTATTATAGCCATTAGACGATTAAACAGAACCTTTTCAGGGATCAGCTATAACTCTCGCTGGCACAAACACACACACACACACGTGGAGAACAAGCCAGGTCCAGGAGCCAGAGGTAATTAGTTCAATGGTCGATACAGAAATAGGGACTGAGAGGCAGCCAGGTTAGGCTGATCAAGAAATTCCATTTCGCGCCCTTAAGGGTGAGCCAAATGCCTGATGGCGTGGTGCGCATGCTAAAAGGGCCACACAGAAATACGCCAACTCAAACGCCGACGCTAATCCGACAGCTAATGCTAACCGTAATAGCAAACCCTATCCCCAAACCGTAACAATAATTTACTCCTCGCCGGAGGACTCATCCCAAATCTTAGCCCGAATCCTAAATTTAACGTTGAACCCTGAACCTCTCACACTTTAATCCTCTCCTAAACAACTCTCTCCCTGCAAAATGTAATCCATACCTACCGACCCGAACTACTAAACTTATCTTTAACCCCAACCCATCCCGCAAATTTAATGAACCCAATCCCTAAAATGTACTATTACCCCTGAAGAGAAACCTCACCTCACCCAAAAACTTCAGCTCTAAACCTCATCCCTTCATCCCCCAACCCCACACAGTCAGCCTTCCAGTTCACCGTTTTAATACGGTGCAAGAGCTGAACTGTAACTAGAGTTGAGGGCATGCGTTTATTTTCTTTTCCAGTTAGCCTGAAATCTAATCCACTCCAAGTGGTTCGGAAACCGATAAAAAGCCTCGTTTGCGGCGCCAAATAACACCATCTCTACGGCCACATCCGCCTTTATTATCCCTGTTTATCAGCTGCGAATTTTCTCGCCCCCCCCCCCCCCCCGCCATCGCTCTGGCCTCCGGAGGCTTCCTAGAGCGAGGGAAGGCGAGCGAGCGAGCGAGCGAGCGAGAGATCGCCGCTGACCTGGCGGCTTCTCCCCGAGTATTTCATTTGCAGGTGGCAAACACATTTGGCTGATTACATGAATGTGGTACCCCCCCCCCCAACCACACTTTCCCCCCTACCCCTTTACAAAACAAGATGTTTATCCTTCTCGAGGCACCACGCACACCGACACTGCGGGAAAGATAGCGGAAGGTTAAAGCAGGAAAACGTATCCGAAGCCCCGGTGTATTAACTCATCTTGTTTCTGGGACCTGAGGACGCGAATTGGGGGTGGGGGTGGTGGGGGGAACTGTTGCAGTGACATATTGTTTGGTAAACAGCATCGCCCGCGTCGACGCTGACAGATGACTGCAATAACGAGGAGCCTTTAGCTTTGTTTAGCAACAAACATATTAAGCTCAAACGAAGGACAGAATACCCTTGGGGGGGGGTCAAATGACATCAAAAGCTGTTGGGTCACAAAACTTCCAAGGTTTGGAACATCCCGACCGGTGGCAAAAATCACAAACTAATTTGATATTTTGGCGGCGATATTTTGTGAACAATAATGGGGACATTTTTTTCAATTTATTTATTTTTTGCCGTCAAATACTCCAAAAGATAGGCGGTAAAGGGGTGGGGGGGGGGGGCAACTACAAGTGTCTGAGAGAACACTGTGGCTCATCAAAGGGATGATAATGGTCGTCCAGCCGTTGTTGCCGTGTGTCATTATGTACAAATGAGCCAGCTGCCATTTTGATCTGGCAGTAGCCATATAAAGTCAATTAAAAAAATTTGTTTTTTTTTTAACAGCTTGTAAGAACAGCGTGTTAACTAGTTTCACAGATCAGTTGGTGGCTCGTGTAAATTGTATTCACTGGACATGTTTTTCCTGTGCCTGAGCAGCGGGTGTCTGACTTTTTAATTGATTTTTTTTTATAAAAAGGTGTAAAATCAATGGGTCTGACCCGAGCTTATTGATGTCGCCATTGGGCTGCCGGCGCCTTGTCAAGCGATCCCCCCCCCACCCCACCCACCACCCCGCAGTATTCAGCCTGGCCGGTCGGAAGAACTGAACGACCTTCCCACGGGCTTTTTTCCAACGGCGGCTTGCTCTTATGAACCGGGCTGAACCCGAACGTCAAGAGCAATATCGATACTAAAGCACTTACCCAGCTGGGGTAGCCTCAAAGAAAAGATCTTAGCATTGCTCAAGTCTCCAATCATAACCGCATTTCCTTGCTCTGATTTGCGATTCACTTTTCAGGAAGTGGAGAATTTAAGAAGAGGAAAAAAGCGAAATGTACTTTTCTCGCCTCAAACACTTTGCGGTTCTGAAATTTCAAGAGTTTCCTTTGAAATGATGTCATGCCATAGGACGCCAAATTAGACTGAAATTGTCACACCATAACATCGCCATATTCGAAAGACAACCTGTAGCTTTTTTGGAGGACAGCTGCACTCTTCATTTTCGCATCTCAAACAGATTTTGCTTCTGTCAGAAATATCTGACGTTTCCAACGACAAGTCATAATCGCATAGTACAGAGGAACGACGGCTTAGGAACGACCCTGTTTACAGTTCCAGTCCTGCACAAATGTTTCAGCGAAAATCCGCTTCTGGTTATGTGCATTTTTTTTCTTCTGCGAATTTTTGCAACTCTCCTTAGAGCTATGTCCAAAAACTTTTGTCCGTATAGTGTCCTATCACATATACAGTACGCAAAGTGCAGCCGGTGAAAAATTGACGCCCTAACCGAAAGCTATGTTGTTGTTGTCTTTACTTCATTAATATTTGATCGGTATCTAAAAAATAGCCCCGACAGCCAGACCATTTAAGTTACTCTTTACGACAACAACAGGAGCCGCCTCACGAGCGGAGTAGCAGCTGCCGCTTTAAGAGTCATGTCGTCGCTAGATGGATGAGCGCTATAACGCTGACAAAATAAATACATAAATAAGTGTGACGCTGCTTCATTTGCATATCAAAAGGTCGATGAGAACATGGAACACCATTTATTGTGACGTACGCAAGCCCTACACAAGTCAGTGCCCTGGCTGCACTTGACAAGGCAACAATAGCCGCTTAAAGTGACGAGAATATATCCCACCGGGTCGTCATCAGTGTTTATCCACAATGCGACAACGAGGCGTTCTAACGCGGCCACGCCAACAGGAGCTGCCGGTCAAGACGGGGGTTTTTTTTGTATACCATCTTGCTTTTCCACTTTGTCTCCCTGACATATGTGCATTCACAACCAACAATGAGGCACTCTAAAGCAGGGAAGATTCATTTCTGCGGTGTAGGCACAGTTGGCTAGCTAACCGAATGTCAAAATGTATCTCGGAATTCACTTTAATATGTCTTTATTGCTTTTTTTTTTTGTGTCCGTTTAGTGTTAAAGTTATCAAGGTATTAGGAGATTATGGCGAGTCCATTCAGTGAATAGTGTAAACCTTATGTACTTCCGATGAGACACGACACACAGGTAATGTGGAGAGGCATCGGATCCTTCTCTCTCTCTCTCACACACACACACACACACACACACACACACACACACACACACACACACACACACACACTTAACCCAACCCGCGGGACATCTTGCGAAAGGGGCAATGCAGAACTACGTGAACATGGCATGGTCTAAAACGATTATTGATTAATGGGATGAATGTGTGTACCGGTCAAAACTGCAAAGTTCTTGGCGCTTTTAGGATGCAAGCAATCACTGTGTAATCCCGTCAAAGATGCCCCAGCGACAAGTTTGACACGCTCCGGACCCTTCATCCATGCAGCGGTTCACGCACGTCGAGGCAGCGGACGTGACTCTGCACAACTGGCGGTCCGATTCTGTTCGTAAAATGTCGATTGTGAATACAGTATAATGTTCAAGCCGGAACAAATGGGTGATGTTTGGAAAGAGAGTGCAACGTACAGGGGTAGTCGGTCCTTAACAGGAATAAAGGTAAATCATTGCGTATTGACATTTAAGACATTTTTGCATGGAGTTCGCCGCGATGTTCCGGTCGCTTACCTCTTTGATTTTCGCCCGACGCTCTCTTGTCGTGGGGTCCAGGGGTTCGTGTCCAGTAGCCCCCGGGGGTCTCTGGTACTCGACGTAAGGTAAATCATTGAAACCCTTCCCACCTTGACCCAAACTCTCCTTGGCCACTTTTTCCTTCTCGTTCAAAATGTCCTGCTTGATCTCATCGGGACGCTTTTGTAGAGTATCCTTGGCCTCCAGCAAGGCTTTTTCGTGGTCCTTCTTAATTTTGGCCAGGACCTTCTCGTCGCTTCCAGCCGAGCCTAACTCACCTCCGCCACCGTCCAGTCCGGTGCGGGTGTTCGTCTCCACGGCAGAGGAATGGAAGAAAACTCCGCTAAGTAGCTTGGACGAGTCGGGCAGGAAGAAAATTGCACCGAAACAGAACGTAATGAAGGCGCTGAACACCAAAAGTAGGACAAATTTCTCCGTCAACCTGAACGAGGTCGGGTTGGAAGACTTCCTATTCGGGGTGGCCGTGAAAGGCAGAAGAGTTGAAACAGGCATGTTGCTCCGCTTCCTTCTGTCAAACAACGACCAAATTGGCTTTCCCCCGTTGTTAAAATACGCTCTCGGCGGAGTTTTATAATACGCTCACAAGTCCACCTCCAAAGTCAACGAGCAGCGAGACGACGCTAGAGAAAGCGCCGATATGCAGCTGTCCATCGCTGGGGAACGCGTAAGCAGCAGTGGCAGAAGACTCTCAGCTCAAAGCGAGAAGCACTGACACAGGAAAAGGCGGGCCCGCGTTGATTGCCAGCTGCCGCGAGCCAATCACCCTTGGACCCGCGATAGGTGGGAAGATCAAGAAGGCGGGGCTTAACCGGCTGCGCATGACGTCGGTGATAGTTACATTATTACATTAATAAAAATATTAACTTGAAATAATCACAAACACCTTAAAAACAACAAAAGTCTTCAAAACTGGACCGAGGTCTACTCAAACGAAGACCTAAATACAGCGTTTGAAGTATTTCAGTCTACCATAATCTCCTTATATGATAAACATTTTCCATTAACTAAAGTCTCCAAAAAGTATATAGACCCAAGTAAGCCATGGATAACGAAAGGCATAGAAAACGCATGTAAAAAGAAAAACAATTTATATAAATTGTTTTTAAAATTGAGAACTGAAGAAGCAGAAAAAAAATATAAGACCTATAAAAATAAACTAGTAAATATTATAAGAACCAGTAAAAGAGATCATTATCATGCACTATTAGAGCAGAATAAAAGTAACACACAAGCAATATGGAAAATACTTAACCAAGTAATCAGAAATAGTCCTAAAAATATGGATTATCCAGAGTATTTTATCAAAGGCAAAAATACTATTTTGGAAAAAACTGCAGAAATAGCAACTGAATTTAATGAGTATTTTGTCAACATCGGCAGTAACCTAGCAAAACAAATTCCTGATCCAACAAACTTGTTTGAAATAGATAGATACGTAGAAAAAAACTCCTCCACGATGTTCCTTACTGCTGTAAAACAAGAAGTATCAAATATTATAAAAACTTTTAAAAATAAAAAGTCAACTGATTGCTTTAATATTGATATGACAATAATAAAGCAGATTATAGAATATGTAGTGCGACCTTTCACGCACATATGCAACCTGTCATTCAAAGCTGGTATCTTTCCATCAAAAATGAAAATTGCTAAAGTTATTCCAATCTATAAAAGTGGAGAAAGACATCGGTTTACAAATTATAGACCAATATAACTACTACCACAATTTTCAAAAATATTAGAAAAACTATTTTCTCGCAGACTTCGATAGCTTTATACAAAAGCATGCGCTGTTAAGTGAGAATCAATATGGCTTCAGGGAAAAACGGACCACCTCAATGGCAGTTATGGAGTTTGTGGAAGCAATAGCCACTAATATAGACAACAAAGAATTTACTGTTGGGGTTTTCCTAGACCTAAAAAAAGCTTTTGACACAATAGATCACAGTATATTATTGAAAAAAATAGAAAGATATGGCATTAGAGGTGTAGCTTATAAATGGATAAAAAGTTATTTAGAAAACAGATCAGTACGTGCAGCTCAACAATAAAAAAACGAATCAACTGAAAATCACTAATGGAGTTCCTCAGGGGTCAGTGCTTGGTCCAAAACTATTCATCTTATATATAAATGGTATCTGCAAGGTCTCAAAACAATTTAAATGTGTCCTATTTGCTGATGATACAACTTTCTACTGTTCTGGAATAAATCTGAAACAGCTCCTGACAACCGTAGAAAACGAATTAAACAAATTAAAAAACTAGTTCGACAGAAATAAATTGCCACTTAACCTGAAAAAATCGAAGTTAATTGTTTTTGGCACAAGACCAATCAAACACCAAGCTAAAATTATGGTAAACTCAATTCAGATAGAAAGAGCGTATGAAACCAAGTTTCTCGGATTAGTAATAGACTCAAAACTACAATGTGTTGGAAGCCACATATCGATAACGTAAAAAGAAAAATAGCCAAAACCGTAGGGGTCCTCTACAAAACCAAGGAAGTGCTAAATAAGAGATCTTTGTACACATTATACACTTCATTATTATTACCATATATGACCTACTGTGTGGAAATATGGGGAAATGCCTGCAAAACAAACACAGTCCCTATTCTAAAACTACAAAAAAGCAATTCGAACTATTAATAGATCAAAATATACGGAACCCACAAATCTACTATTTATCAAATTAAATACGATGAAATTTTATGACCTGGTTGACTTTAAAATCGCCCAATTAATGTACAAAGCACACAATAACCTGCTCTGCCAAAACATTCAGAAGTTTTTCGAAATTCGAGAAAGCAGCTATGATTTAAGAGGTACCAACTTATTCAAAAAACTCAAAACAAGAACAAACATCAAGCAAAGAAGTGTATCTATCAAAGGTGTTAATCTGTGGAATGATTTCAAAACGGACCTGAAAATGAGTAAATCGCTTGCTGAGTTCAAAAACAAATTCAAAAAAATCATCAATCAGAGTTAAAATGATAAATTCTAAACATTAAATATAATGATAAATCAGAACTAAGTTGATAAATAGAGAAAGGTATTGAAATATCCATTATGAATACAAGAGAAAATTGACACAAGAGTGCCAGGGTGTGGATGTATATAATCCCGATACAAACCAAAAGTTGTAAAAATAGCACGGTTAAGGGTAAAGTATGAGCCTTAATGGAGACTTCTTTCTTCTTACTTTTTTTCTTTTCTGATTGATAGAAAAATGATTTATTAGATATAAACACATAACGGGGTAGGACTAGATACGTTTTTTACTTCTTCCTACTCCCTTGAACATAATAACTGTGTTGAATGAAGACTGATTTCTTTCTGGCGGCCCGGTAGTCCAGTGGTTAGCATGTCGGCTTCACAGTGCAGAGGTACCGGGTTCGATTCCTGCTCCGGCCTTCCTGTGTGGAGTTTGCATGTTCTCCCCGGGCCTGCGTGGGTTTTCTCCGGGTACTCCGGTTTCCTCCCACATTCCAAAAACATGCGTGGCAGGCTGATTGAACACTCTAAATTGTCCCTAGGTGTGAGTGTGAGCGTGGATGGTTGTTCGTCTCTGTGTGCCCTGTGATTGGATGGCAACCGATTCAGGGTGTCCCCTGCCTACTGCCCGGAGACAGCTGGGATAGGCTCCAGCAACCCCCGCGACCCTAGTGAGGATCAAGCGGTTCGGAAGATGAATGAATGAATGATTTCTTTCTTTTTACGATTTTATCTACCTTATTTTCTGTCAAATTATTACTGTATATGTTTTATGTTCAATAAACAACAACAACAACAAATACTTTGCCGTGGTCCTGGCTGTGAATTCCTGGCTTGACATTCCTTGTCGGCTTAGCTCTGGGACATTCATCACGCGTCTCGAGCTCGGCCTTCGCCCCTTGTGGTCGGGCTAACTTGTGGCCTGTTGCGAATCAAAAGGCTTGTGATGCGGTTTAAAAAAATAAATAAACCCATGGCTCAGTGTTTTATTTATATGTCCACATGTTCTGCGGATGACTGAATTGCTTCGTTACCATCTAAAGAGAAATTGCCTATGGTCATGTTGTTTACATGCTCATGATTCGTCTTAAGTGAAACAACCGCAGAAAAATCTCATCTTTGAATGCGGGAAAAGGAAATCTGTGGAGGACGGCCACAGTTTTAGTTCACCATAGCTAACGCCAGCGTTCCTGCTTTGTTAGCTTAGCAGGCTACTTCCTGGTTCATGGATGACAACAAACGAACTTTGGCCATATTCTCCCCGTTCACATATAAGTCCTTTTTAAGCGCCTGTGACTTGCAACGTTTTTCATATTCTCCCGCCCAAATTCTGACACAACCACCACGACTGGGAATGAAGGCAGAAACACCGAAGAGGAATGATTCATTGACATCTGAGGCTGCCTTCAATCATGGAATGTGGATTATTCATGTGGAAAGGTCCCTGAAATCAATGACAAAGATAAAGCACACTTGAGATGCTCATTCGTCCTGTCGAGATGTCAAGCTACACTCACACTTTCAAGTAGAGTGTTTTATTTTTTTACTCACTATGAAATAAAACCAATAAAAGTAATTTAATTTAGAACACCGTGCTCGTGACTGGATGTATGTTTGGCGATCCATCAATAAAAATGTGAGTGCGCCTAGTGTGCTTCTGACATTTTTGCGCTAGTACTGACTGGCACCACTTAAGTCATATTTTCAAAGACTAGCACAGGAACCATATAAAACAAATAATTGAATATACAAAACACCATTTGGCAGTTAAGATTAATTTATATGCTGTACGTGCCGGGAGCCGCGCCCTTGTTATTATTCAACAAGCAAGTCCCATTTTTAAGCGTATCGGTCATCATATTCTCCTTAAAAAAAAAAAAAAAAAAGACAATGTAGGACACCCAGCCACTATAATGTGCGCTCAACTAGCTAACCCGCTAACCACCCAAACAAGAACGCTTACCTTTGGAATTTGGTACACGGTGAAGGGTTTCCTGGAATGCAGCATCATCTGTAAAATAAAAAGTGAATAAAAACGCAGCCAGGTTGAGGAACGTGTCAGCACTTATCACCAAACACACTTCATTTCACTTCACCTTCTTGTTTTGACGCACGGAGATGGAAAAAAACAAAACGTCATCTCCTGATGAGATGCTCGTCTCAGGCTGACAGAGGCCCAACGCCGCCATATTACAATGCTGATTCGCGGGGCTTCAAGCTGTCAAAATGGTGGCACGTCGCTCTTATGATTGTTTCTTCCTTTGGCGCGTGGAGATGAAATTAAATGTCACTTGGCATCGGAACAGCGAACACTTTAGCTCCATTTTCAAGCCAAGAGTTTGACCTTGAAGATGCGGCCAATCGTCCGCAGTGGCTGTCCTAGCATCAACGGCGCCCTGTGCAAGACACCCCGGCCCCTCCCTCGGCGACCCTCTAACACGTAAATACACATTAATGAAAAATGCAAATGCACTTTGAGTAAACAGTACACAACAATTTTTGAATAGACGTTATGGAACCTTGTGTGGCCATATGCTAAATATTTGCACATGCAAAAAAAAAAACACTACTCAACATTTGTGTCTACATTCACTTTTCTCCCAGTTTAGCTCCTGAATGGGCTTCGGGTTTCTCCGGACTTAAACACAACAAAGCAGTGGCGGAACGTAATATGAAGCTTTTCACTTTTCCAGTCCAAAATGAAGAGGCAAAAAAGCCACTTTTGAAAAGTGGCCTGGTTTAGCCCCCCTAAGGCAATGACTCAATAAGTAGCGCGTCGCCCCCCCCCCCCCATTTCACTCAGTGCGCCACATTTCTCATTTGTTGCTATTAAACTGTTGTGACAGCATGTCGCCACCGGCAACCACTATGCAAAATGACAACAGCCATGCAGTGGGAGGGGAAAAAGAAAGAAAAAAAAAGAGCAGTTGTGCTCATTCTAGCGGCAGACTTGCGGAAAAAAAACATGGACGACTTGGATGCGGATCAAGAGAATTTACAAGAAAAGCTGTCAAATTGATTTGCTGTTATTGTCAGCAATTTACCCTCCAACCAATAGAGGGCAGCGGACTTCTCTTTTTTTCAATGAAACCAAACCACAAAACAAAAGACACATCACATCACGTCTGTGCCATTTCCCAAAACATTATTTTTGTCATCATTTCAACTCATTTTTCTGTCACCATGAAGTACCCTGGCCCGTTTTCAAACATTATGAAATGATCTCAAATGGAGGGGAGCGAATAACGAACCGAAATATAGCTGGCTTTACTTTATTGTAAAAATGGGAATATGACCAGCCGTCTCCACCGTGGGTATGCGCAATCAGGCAAAGTGGAGGTGTAAAATTGGCCAGGCAATTGTTACACAGCTGTTTGAATGCTTCCATCTCGCCAACCGGACTCCAAATATAACCTCGCCCTGATCCCATTTAACCGACGCTCGGGCTCGTCATCCCCCCGTCGGGTAAAGACAGACTCATTTGATTGGCGAGAGGAAAAAGCAAATAAGCCAGCGCGGACAAAAGCGAAGGTTAAAAGGGGCCCCTTGAAAACGGGATGACGGGCGGGCAGAGGAGCAACAGCGTACGCTCGTCCAACGAGGTCACTAATTGGTTCTCTTCCGCGGAACCCGTCAGCAGCCATTTTGAAATTTTTTAATAAGGGTTTCCAGACAGGCTGACAAATGGAAGCGTGACCGCAGCCTTTTTTTATTGCACTCACTGCCAACAATGAGGCGTTCTAAAGAACTCATGACAGCGCGCATACTCTTTTCACACACTTTCAAGTTAGACTTAAAAAAAGAATAAAATAAAATAAGAATCCAGCCTAACCTCTGTTCAGCCTTTGTCTATGTGAAGTGCGCGTGCTCACGGCCAACAACGAGGCGCTCAAAAGTGATCACACCAGTGGACTATACAAAGTCAAGATTCATTTTCGGGTCCAAGCGAGGCTAGCTAGCTAAATGCATGTCGCAATTACACCGGAAAGTTGCTGATGCGGATGAAAGCGATCAAGTTCAAGAATGACTCATGCCAGGGCCCAAAATGCAACAACGGGCCCAGTTTTAGCCACGCCCCCTAAAAACAGTTGTCAGTCTTTGGACATATTCAGCAGTTTTCTTCAAACATGTCGAATGTATTCAGACTAGAAACAATCCAGCCAAAATATCAGTATACTTCAGGCCGACTTGACTTTAAGGTAACCCAAAAATAACAATAATAATTAAATATTTGCCATGCCTTATTAACGATCTGGAAACTAGATCAGGCGGTCCAGCTCAAGCGAAAGGATGCGCTCGCAGCTTTAATTGTGATTTCCCTTTGCAAAGCTTCCCTCCTGCTTAGCGGAGTTTATTTCTGCCTTTCAAAAAGCACCGCTGCGCGGAAGCTAAATGCCCATCTCGAGCGCAACGCAACTCCAGAGGTGCATGGAGAGCAGTAAACTGTTGCTGCAATTACTGCATTGCAGTTGATCTTCAACAAGCACCCGGCAGGGAGTAACATGTTCTACATATCTATGAAAAAAAAATCTCTCTCGCTCTACTCCTCCTCCTCGCAGGTAATCTTTATTCATGCACACGTCTCCTCCTCCTCACCTTCGATGATTGCAAAGAACGTCAAGTGTTTGTGTGACGGCCATCGCACGCCAAACCAGGCTGATCAAGCGCGCCCGACCAATAAAACGCATTCGATAGCAACGGTATTTTTTAATATTCTGCTTTCACAGAGCGACGTGCGTTCCTCTGGAGAGCTGAGCAAAAACCTGCTTGATTTCGACTGATATCCGACCCAAACTGGATGACAGCTGCGCCACCATTTGGGTTATTCTATTTAACATCGCTCATTTGTATATAATGAATGCCGACTATATCACGCTTCATCATTCACTAATTTTTAAGTAACAGTTTTTCTAAACTCAACTCCAAGAGATGCAGCATAATTAAGAGCAACACCAAGTGGCAGAGAAGGTCCCCAACTAATACTGTATCCCCCCCCCCCCACTCAGAACACAGTACAGTATTGTACTATTTGTGTGTGTGCTCTATTTGTATGTGTTATTGCTCCATGCACGTAGCGGTTTAGAACAGCTATGCTAATGTCCGTTAGCCCACTAATGGTGTTTCGCATTACATATTAGCATTCAGCAAGCAGGGTTTGCATGAGAAGGGATTACATGGTTTGGGTGAACATTTTGGTGTTCAAAATTTGGTGTTTGTTTTTGGTTTTATGTGCCAGTTTTACAGTCAATTCAGGTGACGAAAGCCCGAACTAGTCTCGGGTTTGCTTTTAAAGCAATTCTCATTACCTTTTGGACAGTATGAGGAAGAAAGAGGTTAGGTCAAAAAGGTACCGGTCGTCTGGACTAGGTCTGATTGAAGTGTAACTCCTCTTTCTAATTGTCTTTGGATGTAGTGGCAATTTCTTTTTATTTTTTTTAGGAATGTTAAGTGAGTGCGTTTTGTATGCGTGAGAGTGTGCCTCGGCGAACTGCTTCATAATTTGAAGTGATGGCAGGCTCAGATGACGGATTGCTGTCAACAAAGCTTTTTGGTGCAGGTGCTAAACTGGGGATGACGTGCGTATGTGTGTGTGTGTGTGTTCTTTCTTTCACTCCCATCATTTACATACGTGTACAAACAATGTGACAGCGATAGGAAGACTTTAATGACGACCTCGGGGTAAACACATTAATCAGAGGGCGGGTTGGAGGCAGCTGTACTCCACTAGACGCTTTGCGGTGTGTGAGTGTGTGTGTGTGTGGACAGTAAATGGATGGATTTTTTTGTGTTTGGATGATTGGATATTTAGGTGTGTATGTGTATGAACGACAGTACAGGATGGAGGGATTGTTGGCTCAAAGGGGGGATTGTTAAGTGGATGTTGGGATGGTAGACGGCTGGGTGGGTAGATTGCTGGACGTTTGGAAGCATTTTGGTTTGGGTGGATGGAAATCCGGATGGATTGCTGCATATTTGGCTGGATGTTGAATATGCATGTTGATGTATGCGCAATGCAATATGGAGGGATTGCTGAAGCTTTTGGGTGTCTCGTGGGGTAAAATTGTAGTTGAACGGGGTAACTATGTTGTATATCAGAGCTGCTGTGGTCATTAGTGAGAATTTCGAGTTGTACTCCTTTCCTTTCATGGTCTTTTTGATCTTTTGATTACCATCAAGTCCAACACGTCAGTGATGTTCTCATAATGGGGCGCCTGCAGAGGTGGGCGTGGCCTGTTTGCACTCGTTTGTTATCAAAGGATGACGACGGTTACCGCTGTGCCTCAACACATCGCCCACGCAAGTCAATTACATTCCATTAACTCATTATACACGTCTTATTCTTATCAAATGTGATTACCCCCCCGCCCGATTTTTTTTTAACCATTACTAGTTGTGTTAATGCAAATGTAATGAAATTCCCCCAGGGTGGGAATTCCTGTCTGATTTTGTCATCTGCAACTTCGGCTTTTTTAATAACAATATACTGTTGGGAATAAACTGTGCCTTTTGGCTTTATCTGGCCCTATTCGACTAATTGAAACTCATTAGAAGAAAATGTTTTTTAATGCCAATATGGGGTGGGGGGGGGGGTGATGGCTGGCTCGTTTGCATAAAACAAATCCACCCCTCAAATTGGCCAATTTAACCACAGTGAGAAAAATGCTTTAAAAAAATTGTTCTTTGCCTTTTGCTAGCGTTTTCTGTTGGTTCTCGCCTTTTTCCGGGTTCTTTGTTACCAGCCTTTGTTGTACTTTCTCAGTCTGGGGTTCGTTTGTAATTTTGTTTTTATTTTTTGTTTTATTTATTTTTTTGTGGAATCCCAATTCTGACATCTGTGGCATGGTTTGTTCAAAAAATATATCAAAAATATCTGGAAAATTCAAGCACTTGTAGTAAGCAAGTGAGCAAGATTTAATAATCCGATAGCCAGTTGGTGGCGTGGCATGGCTTTGACAAGCAGTTTGGTAACAAGGACCATTAGTGTCAGGTGCGGCTCATGCGGGAACGCCCAGTCTCCAGCTGGAGACCGAAAAAAACTAAGCAAACAGGACGGACACTTGGGAACTGTCCAAAACATTGAGAAAAAAATTCCGGCATCCTGTAAAGTACCTCCAACAAAGCAGAGCAAACAGCAAAATGGTCAGGAGGGGAAATGCTTATCGTGAATTCTAATGAAGAAGCAATTTGAAGGAAGGAGGTCTGGTAGGGGAGGGGGGTTAAAAGAGGGACGCAAAGTAAACCAGAGGCAATCCGGGGATATTGAAAAGCAGAGTTGCGGAGAAAAGCGGATTAAGAGATGAGAGCAGGGGGAGGGGAATGGTGAAGGTGAGGACAGGTGCAACATCCTGGAAAACGAAAACAGGAAGTTGACGTCAAAGGCAAAGATGTACTTTTACTCTGAAAAGGGACAAATAATTGTTTGGAAAACAAAAGTACCATTGACAGTACAAAGGAGAACAATTTACAACCCTTGCCCATTGCCCAGACATACGGGAGACTGTTCACATGGAGGACACAACCAGCACTTGCCAGAATTTCCTGTCACATCTTAAATTACATACTGTATGCCAATATCACACAATGCAAATTAATTCAGCAGTTTGTACTAAGCTCCTTAAGTAACTTCCAGCACATACTGCCAAAAATCCTTGTCAGATCAAATCACACTGTAGACTACACAAATAAAAATTCTCAAGTGACACCAACGTTTTTTTTTTTCAACGAGGGGAAAAATATATACAAACTAAAATGTAATTTCCATGATGACAAAACACAACTCGCCCACCCCTCGATACAGGAGATTGCTGTTACATCAAGGACACAACCAATAATTGCCAAATATTCCCATGGCTTCTTTAATAAATTGTTTGTGGGAATTTTTGCTTAAGAGCACCTTCAGTAACCTCAGAGTTATATGATTGTTTATCACACAAGCGCCACAGTTGATGAGCGCTTCGCCCAACTATTTTTCATGTCGGCACCAGCCTTTACTTGCCAGAAAGTCCTGGCAGCTCCTCTCCTGTTTTTATTTCAGTTTTTGTTTTTTTGGCGAGCCTTGAGTTAAAGGTTACTTTCTGATCTGCTTTCCCGCCTTAACTTCCTTCCGCGCCAGCTCAATGTCGACTTTAAATGTAATCTATTGTGCACGCTTCCATGCTTGAAGAGCTCCTCCAGTCACCTCCACAATTCCACCATTAAAAAAAAAACGCTTGGAGTGGAAAGCGTCACGCATCTGCCGAGCCTCAGGCGGAGTATTTAGTCGCCATTGAACCGATATCAAGCTCATTCTCTGAGCGCACGCCTTCCTGCCTTGGGTGCTGTTATTTTTTCTATTTATTTATTTTTTCACCATAGCACAGCTGTCGGCACTCCAGGTAGCTACCGTAGCTCAATGTGGACATGTGCTTCGCATCATCCTTCATTCAGTACTTGCTAGAATTACTTTTCCAGCTCCTTGTGTACTTTTCATGCGCATTTACATGTTTAGGAGCTCATTAGGTCGGCTTTCAGAAATATGGTAGATTGTTGTCACGTGTAAGACACAGCCAGCATTTGTCAATTTTTCTGACTGTACTTTCTTTTGCTTTCATTTACAGTACATCGTACTCTAACTTGTCAGACATATTCTAGATTGTTGAAACATGAAGGAGACAGGAGATGGTTGCCAGAAATTCCAGCACTTGTGCTTTTTACATGCCGAAAGGCTCTTCACAGACATATGAGAGATTGTTGACACATGTAATACACAGCTGGTACTTGCCTGGGATTGACCTGGAGTGACTTTAGTGTATTTTTTATTTTTTTTTAAGTTCCATTGCTTTAAAGCACAGGAATAACTGCAAAGAAATTCAGAGTGTTGGCACAAATAGGATGCTGCCATTACCTTCTAGAATTTCCTTCAGTCTCTGGAAGTGGGTCGCTTTTAATGTATTGTAGTTTTAATGTAAATTTCAGGAATTAAGGACAGTTTACGTCCATTCGCTGTGGGGCATTATGTTCCAGACCACAAAACACACTTTTTCTCCACTACAGATCCACGAACAGGACGTGAGACGGCTCTTCAAGCAGCAGAAGATCAAGAAAGCTGCGGGGCCCGACAAAGTGTCCCCCTCCTGCCTGAAAGTCTGCGCTGACCAGCTGGCTCCGGTCTTCACACAAATCTTCAACAGATCCCTGGAGCTGTGTGAGGTCCCATCCTGCTTCAAACAGTCTACCATCATCCCAGTTCCCAAGAAATCGGCAACATCGGAACTGAACGACTATAGGCCTGTCGCCCTGACGTCTGTGGTCATGAAGTCCTTTGAACGCCTTGTGCTGAACCACCTAAAGAACATCACCGGACCCCTGCTGGACCCTCTCCAGTTTGCCTACCGGGCAAACAGGTCTGTGGAAGACGCAGTCAACATAGGTCTGCACTACATCCTCGAGCACCTCGACAGCACAGGGACCTACGCAAGGATTCTGTTTGTGGATTTCAGCTCTGCTTTCAACACCATCATCCCGGAACTCCTCACCCCCAAACTTCTCCACCTCGGTGTGTCCCCTACGATCTGCCAGTGGATCCTCAGCTTCCTGACGGGACGGACGCAACAGGTGAGACTGGGAGTAACAACATCATCAGTACGCACCACCAGCACTGGAGCCCCACAGGGATGTGTCCTCTCTCCACTGCTCTTCTCTCTCTACACAAACGATTGCACCTCAACAGATCCAGCTGTCAAACTCATAAAGTTCGCAGACGACACCACGGTCATCGGTCTCATCAAAGACGCCGACGAGTCTGCGTACCGCCAACAAGTGGAGCAGCTGGAGCTCTGGTGCAGCCGACACAACCTCGGGCTGAACACGCTCAAGACTGTGGAGATGATCGTGGACTTCAGGAAACATTCTTCTCCACAGTTGCCCCTCACACTATCCAACTGCCCTGTGTCAACCGTCGAGACCTTCAAGTTCCTGGGAATCACAGTCTCCCAGGACATGAAGTGGGAAGTCAACACCATCTCCATCCTGAAAAGGGCCCGGCAGAGGATGTACTTCCTGAGGCTGCTGAGGAAGCATGGCCTGCCACAGGAGGTGCTACGACAGTTCTACACGGCAGTCATCGAATCAATCCTGTGTTCTTCCATCACGGTTTGGTTTGGGGCCGCCACAAAAAAGGACAAAATCCGACTTCAACGGACAGTTAGGACAGCGGAAAAAATCATTGGCACCGCCCTACCCACTCTTGAGGACTTGCACACTGCAAGAATCAAGACAAGGGCACGGAAAATCCTCCTGGATCCCCCGCACCCTGCCCACCACCTTTTCCAGCTACTCCCCTCAGGCAGACGCTACAGATCCATGCGCACCAAATCCAGTAGACACTTAAACAGCTTCTTCCCTCTACCCATTAACTCCTTAAACAGTCACTGACGTAGTCACTCTTCTTGTACTACAAATACTGCTACTGGTTACTCTAAAATGGTTCAATGATTTGTTGTTTACGATGATACTAATGCAGCGTGTTATACCGGAGACAAATTCCTTGTGTGTTCTACATACTTGGCCAATAAAGATGATTCTGATTCTGAAATGTATAAATAGTACTTAGTAAAGCATTCCTTAATTGTTATGTTCTAGCAGTCCTTTAACTGACATTTTAACTCTAAAACTAACACATAACAAAAAGTTCAACCAAACGATATCGTCTTCGGATGAAAGTCTGCTAGCTAAAGGCCAATAATGTGAAACGCCACACACAGGCTAACGGAAATTAGCATCGATGTTAGGGCTAGTATTCAACTACTACTTTAACACACACGAAAACACACACACAAAGAACATTCTTCAGAAAAAGATGGATTCCCTACATTTTTCTTTGTTTTTTTAATCATGCATGACTACAGAAGATCACGGCGGCCTCTTGTCAGCGGACGTACTGCATTAAACATAAGGGTATTCCAGGTGCTGAATTAACAACGCTTCAATCTTTTACATTTAAAAAAATAAATAATAGCCCTGGCACAATAATGGCGTCGGCCAAGGCCGGAACAATGCGCCGTGACGCGGGACAATTAGCTGAGGGAAATTGGCGAGGAGGAAGGAGGCGGTTCATTTCCTATGCGGACAAATGAACAAGCACAAGAACAAGCCTTCCCAATTTATGCATTTGGACGCCAATCTTGTCCTGGGAGATTGATTGTTGCTGTCTGAGCAGACATCAGGACGTTGTCAATTGTTTTTTTGTGTGTGTGTGCGTGTGTGTGTGTCGCATCCATTGAAAGAACATCCTTATTTCTGCTTAAGAGCTGCTTCAATAACTTCACCGATGTACGAAGATTGTTGGACGACGGATTCCCAGAATGCCTATACTGCTACTTGTATTTATTTATTTTTTTTGTGCAGTCACATAATTCAGCGCTCCTTCTGTAACCTTCCAGACATACAGAAGATTGCTGTCCCAATGAGGACAAATTCAGTACTTGCCAGAAAAAAATCCTGTCGCTTCTTTTGTCTACTTTTTTTGTACATCTCAGTTTAACAGCCAGAACTCTTTCTGCAGCCTTCAGCCAACAACATAGAGATAAGAAGCGATTGTTGTCACATGTCAGACAAAAGAAGTACTTGCAGAAGTTCCTGTCACAAAACTTTAAAAAACAGACTAAAATGAACCGACCTCCCAGACATCAAGGGAATTGTTGTCACAAATGGCCACAACCTGTCAGAAACTCCTGCACCTCTTTTGAGTGTGTTTGTCCATTGTTCTTTTGTAACTTCCCAGATATTTGGCAGACTGGTATCACATGAAGGACACAGTCAATACTTGCCAGAAATCTTTGGTGTAATTTTATGTGCGATAGTTTTGGTAAGCTCGCAAACATATGGCATGTATAGGACATCGCAAGTATTTGCCAGAAATTCCTTTGTTTTTAAATATATCATTTGGTAATTTTCGTCAAACATAGGACACAACCAGTACTTGCCAGAATTTCCTGCAACTCCTGTTGGGGTTTTTTTTTTTTTTTTTTTTTGGGTGCATTTATATGGTACGGAAGATTGTTGCCACATGTAAATTTGATCTCAGCTCCAACGGCTGGTTTGACTAACATATTAATGTAGATTTGCTTAAATTACATTCAAAATGCAAAAAAATCCCAACAAAAAAAGGGGGGTCGGGGTGATTTGAGGTTTTATTTTTGGTGGCAATGATGGACCCCTTACCCCAATAAAAGCAGGAAGAGGGTGTTTGCCGAGTTGAGGCATTTAAAAAGCTGTGCCGATGCAGATTGCATCCGCCGTCACCTTATCCCGACTTTGATCATTTTCCCCGGGAGAGCTGATACATTTTGAATCCTCGCCGGCTGTTTTTCCACCCGTTATCTCATTTTGACTGAAGGGTGAAAATGCTTCTGCCGTCAGAGGCCTGACGTGTCGCCGTCTGGCCTCGCTATCGCGCAAACATCTGCGCCAGTTTCTACAGGAAGTCCAATAAAAGCAGCCATCCCCCCTCCACGCCGACCTTTTTATAAATGTCTTCAATCAACCCTTTTTCATCAATCAAAGATTTCACTTTCTTTGATGAACACCATCTATCGATAGCAGTTGCTGGAGCCTATTCGAGCTGACTTCAGGCGGAAGTTCAGACGACACCGATTTTTAAGTGACAGTTTTTTGTTTTGTTTTTTAAATGCAGGAATATACGTATTTAGAGTTCAACTCTTTCAGTGTAGTACCACATTTTTTCCCCCAATACATTCTGGGCAGCACTAAGGTCAACTTGAAGAGATGCAGCATAATTAAGAGCAAAAGTGGCAGAGAAGGTCCCCAACTAATATTGCCACAGAACACAGTATTGTTGTATGCTCTGTGTGAATGTGTTGTTGCTCCATGCGTGGAGCGATTTAGAACAGCTATGCTACTTTTCCATTAGCCCGCTAATAGTGTTTCACATTACATTTTATCATTAAGCTAACAGGGTTTGCATGAGAAGGGATTATATGGTTTGTTTGAACATTTCCGTGTTCAAATATACGTCTATTTGTTTTGTTTTGTTTTTTGGTGATTTTGTACTTCAGAAACCAAGACGGCATGTTTTCATCCACAATTTTGATTGGATTTTTCTATTCTTTTTATTTTCTATTCTTCTGCTCGTTAGCGCCCTCCATTTTGTGTCTCCATTTGCCTGTTGAGTTATTATTCACCGTGATCCTTCCATCACGTCTGGCCTGAAACCAAATCATTTTTCTCAATAAAAGCAAACCGTAATTGCAGCATTGTGTATTGCAACGGATGACCGCACTCATAATGTCTTCCTAATGTCTTCAACATGTCGGCTCCCCTCCCTACCCACGTGACATTTTTAATGCGATAAACACAAGAGGAGCAACATCATAATAACAAAAAAATAAATAACACCACCACCTCCACTGGCAAGAAGATGAACAGTAATTATCGGGAAACAGTAGAGAATTTCGCAGCGGGATTAAAAGTAAATAACTTGAGGGGAGGTGCGCGAACTAATGACGTTCATCATTTCCTGCCAGGCGACGGCCTCGGGCTGAAGAAATAAATGTTGCCGTGGCCTGGAGGGTGCAAATCAATGCCAACGCGAAGGGAATAAAAGATACGCTACACGCAGGGAGCGCACACACAAATTATATTTGAGTCGGAAAAATTGAGATGTCGCCTCTCCTCGAGTCAAATGCTATTTTATGGTACGAAATATGTTTTGGGTTCTCCATTTGAAGTTGACTGAAAAACCGACACATGAATCAAGCCAATTAAACATTGTATACTACTTCAATACAAATTAACGTAATTTCCTGAAAGAATTTAATCCCAACGGACAACACCGAAGTCAAGCTAACAGAAATTAGCATCGAGCGTAGGCTATATAAATCAGCATGTATTGTATTGTAATTAAAGTGCAGTGGTCCAAATGGTCCTCATTGAAACAAATGCAAATGCCATTAATCTGTTCCGGCCACCCAACACCGTTTGTGTGCAAATATGCATCGCTTAAAAAGTTACTAGTTGCCATCCTGGTGAATTAGCATTAGCATTCATCTCTTGTTTCGCTTGACAAAGAACGTCCACTAAAAGTGGCAATAAACAGTTCAAATGCTCTTTTGAGATGAAAATGTTGTCATTTTCATCTGAGAAAATTTCTCCCGAGGTTGAAGATGCATCGCGATCAAGCAGGGTTCACTGTCGACACGATATTGTTGCATGAATTCTTCTCTCGACCTCATCCGAATTTTCCGGACTGAATTAAAGTGTCCCGAAAGCGCGTCCTTGACGTGGCGGCGATGAGCCCGCGCGACTCACCAAGTCGTTTATGGCGAAAACGGCCGCCTCAGCAGTTTTAGGTGTGAACTGACGTCCGGCGGAATACTAAAAGAAAATCGACGAGCGGCTTCTTTATTATTCTTTATTTTATTTGATAGCACTCGATGCGCACTCGCAGGAAAAGATGCACTTGGCTTTCAGCCCAGCGCTGGGCGTGCGCACGCTCATTCGCTCTGATAGATTGCTGAGTGCAAGTGTGTGTGCGAGTGGAAAAGAGTGAGTGACGAAGGCGTGTGCGCATGAAATCGTGTGAGGGCAAGAGAGTGCGAGAGGTTAGAAAACCTTTTCCCAGCTGAACAAGCTTTTTTTGATTTAATGTCTCTCCTCCTCTCACACGCACACCCTTGCGGCCGGCCGGTCAATAAAGTGTTGCACTTCACGCTAATTAAGTCATAAATGGTTAATGTGAGTTATGTCGGCGTGCACATGCCACCGACGCGACTCCTTTTCGGGACCCTTCAAGTTCCTCAAGGCGAACATTCGGGAGACTTCGACGACAATTTAGCGATTTCATTCCGACGCCCAATTTTTAACAACCCGAGCATATGTGGGGTTTTTTTGTTTTGTTTTGTTGTTTTTTTGGTAAATATTCAATTCCGACGTCATGTCTGGATTTACGTAAATATATTCGATTGGGCAGGGGAGGAGCGATGAAGCCTTGGCAGAGGTCTCGTAGCGCCGCGCTTTAATCATGCATCGTTTTAATTGCAAAGTCACTTGCACTTTGAAGCTCTGCCGACGCAGGCGGAGATGATGGCGGAAGAAAAAAAAATAAAATAAAGAAAAAAAAAAGCACCGTACATGTGCTGTCTGACTGCTCCCTCATCAAGTCCTCTCACAGTTCCTCTCTCCTACTCTCTGTAGTCTGCTCCATTGTATGTCCTCTCTTTCGCCCCGACTCCTGTCTATCCTTTTTCCTTCGTATGCTCTCTCATATATCCTCTCTCATGACTCTCCTTTCCCGTCAGTCCTTCTCTCCCTTCTGCCCGCTTTGCTTTCTGTCCTGTCTCGTTTGTCTTCTCTCCCTTCATTCCTCTCTCCTGCCTGTCCACTCTTTCTTCAGTCTTCTCTCCTACCTTCCCGTGCTCTCTCGCTCGGTCTTTTCTCCCCTTTGTCTGATCTTCTGTCACCTAATGTAATGAGCATAAAGTAAACATTCATGGTAATTTAGCGCCTTCACCGAACAGAATGTATTTGTTGACAAAAATCGAATTACGCGATGCCTTCAATGACTCTCACACACTTTTCGGTCCAAGATCTGTTCTAAACAAACGCACAGGGCACATTTTCGCAAATGTCAAAGACCAAGTCATTGTGTTGGCAAAACAACGCGTTGTTTCACTTGCGACGCGCTTGACGAGGAGCGTGACGGTACGTCTACTGACATGAAGGGCACCCTTGAGGAGGACCCACAATGCATCTTGCACCCACTTGTTTGTTTGTTTGATGCCTTTGGAGGCGAGCGCGCACGCAGAAGCTATGGCGAGAGAAAAAAAAAAAAGATGACAGCTGAGGCGAAGGAAAAGCCTAATTACCACTGGCATCTTTTTATTTCATCCTCCTGTGCGCCAGCATGTGTGTTGATTCATACAGTCTAGTCTTGGCTTTCAAAACAAGAGACCAATCGCCGAGACTTTAATGTGCAGGGAGTCAAGATAGTGTGTCAAACATCCTCCATATACACAGCAAGAAAAAAAAAAGAGCTAAGATGATGGAGGGGAATAAAATATCTTGATAAACTTCCGTCAATGGCCTCCTCAAGTTTATTCCTTGAAGAGGAATGAAAAAAATAATAATAATAAATTGAGAGATGCAATCACATTCTTCCAAATCATTTCAAAACTTTTCCCATTTTTGTGACCTATGCCCAATCGGACCCACTTGAAAAGAAAATGACCACCTGCCACTATTTAACATGTCTCTGATTAACCTCCAATAAAGTTCGGGTTGTCTAGTAGGCTTTTCCTGACCAAAGTCTTGTGCTGTAAGTGGATTAATATGAATTGGAATAGTAGGGGTAAAAGTTACAAATTGTATTTATATTGCGGGGGGGGGGGGGGGGGGGGGAATGGAGCCTCCAAAAAAAATAATTAATTAAATGAATGACACGTCAACGACTGGACGTTTGTGAGGAACTGGCTGGTGGAGTTCTTTGAGTTACGACGCCACGAGAGCGCCGGCGCCCTCGATGAAAAGATGACTTTGGTTTTCCTAACAATGTCGGCGAGGCGACGACGACGAGAAGGTGAGATGACGAACAAACGAAGACAACAAACAATCCTCAGCCCTTGCCGGCGGCGGCGGCAAGCGGGACAGCGAGCGGCTGCTTAGCAAATGTCAGGCTGAGCCGACATCAATGGTGGCGACCTGTCACCCGGCATGAAGGCGACACGCCTCATGTTTTATTCACCAGGATGGCAACAGCAACAGGGGTAGTGTGTAAGCAAGCCAAACAATCGTGAGGCAACACACAAAAACACTCCAAAACAAAATGCTTGACTGCTACATGACCAAGGATATTTTAAAAAATAAATACATTTTGGGATTTTTCATTCTAGTTTTCGATTTCATTTTTACTTTTATTTTTTTAATTCGGTTTTAGAGCATGTTTGATAGTTTGATTTATGAAGGTTTTTTTTTTTTTAAAGCTATCTCTCTACATGTGGTACTGCGACGTTCATGCTCAAACCGTTGCTTCCAGACTGCACATAAATGCTATCTAGCTTTAGCCTTAATCTAGCGGACTGAAAGGCTAAGCTATCTGGTTGTTTTAAATATTTATCTGGTTTTAATATTATAATATTTGTTTTGTATTTTTGCTCCTCTTTCTAATGTGACCACTTTACCCACCTGGGGCTAATATAAAACAGACGGACATACTGTAAAGATATTTCAGCTCCTCTCTGTTCATCAGTGCGGCACTAAGATTAGTTGTTGTAAATTTGCTATGGTCAACAGATTAAGTCGTGATCTACTGTTCGGGACATGTTTTGCTTTGGACTAGACAGAAATATTTTTGATAAGTTTAATATTCTCCATCTGTCACTCTTGTGCCCTAAAAAGAGAATCCATCAGTGTCGCTGTCATACCCATCGAAAGAAGTTCCTCTAATAGTGAGTGTGGAAACGAGCGTCGAGCTTTCCAGAGGTCAATTATGGCCGCCCATCAATTTCATTCGCACTTTAATGAAGTGCCGCCGCGGGTCGTAAAACAGCCGCCGGCCGCCCCGCGCATCCGTCATATTTATGGTCCTTTCAGACTTTGCCCAGGCCTCGCTTTTTTTTTTCGGGAAGGGGGGCGTGGGGGAGATAGACGGCGATGACGGCGAAAATGAGGGAGGCGGGCAATGTTAACTTAATGTGGCACATCTCTATTTTTAGTTTGAAGGTGTGTCAGGAGGAAGTGGTTCAGATGAAAGACTTGCAGGTCGGCCTTGGGAGACAAGTGGAGTCAAACAACAAAGTGAAACAACACTAAAGTCGACACGCTGGACTAACTCGGGTTAAAGTCACTCCAAAGACAAATCAGAGATTTGTTTCTCAATCCATTGGAGTGGTTTGAAGACAATTGCTGAAAACGTGCGAAGACCGAGAAGGATGCTATTGCATTTCACTGTTCTTCACCGTTTTGAGTTTTCCAGATATTTGGGGGCGTGGCTAAATCTCCCCTCTGTTAAATAAGACTTGAGCGCCTTTGCATCGGCGCTGTTGTGAAACGCGGACAGAGAGCGAGTTAAGCCTACGTCCCGAAAATATAGCTGCCATTTGAATAGTCCACAAAAGTGGATTCATTAAAGTGCGTCGTCGTCTGCTGGAAGTGCGCGCATATCAAGCAGAGAAAATGAGAAAGAGAGGATTGGGGATTTTAAAAATTATTTTCAGTATAACTTGACAGCCAGGCGCATGGGCAGACTCTTCAGGTTGGCGTGGTCATTTTAGAGTGCCTTATTGTCCCGGTGTGGGAAAAGCCCTGGTGGGATAACCAATGGAGGCTTTAAGGTTAAGGTTATGTTAAGGTTAGGTTTATGATTTAGTTGGGGTTAAATTTAGGTAAGTGGTTCAAGTGGGGTATTATTTAAAGTGCCCACGAGAGGAATGCAAGTGTCTGGCATGCGGCCCTCCAACAAGAAGATGGAGCAAAAAGAAAGAAAGAAAGTGGAGAACAAAGAATGGTGCAGTGTTGCATCATTCATGTTCACCTCCTCCCCAAGCGAGCTCCCACTGTTAGCGACGTGCTCTCCTCACGCTCAATTTTATCTCATCCGTGCACTCCCGCCAGTCTAAATTTAACACGCCTTGGTTCAAAATGTTGATGCTCACAAAGACAACAAAAAAACAACAGAAACCTATCGGCACCTTTTCTTTTGAGCCGACTCCGATCCGACTATAGCCCCCCCCCCTCAAAAAAACCCCCACAGTTGGTGACTCACACCCAAACATTGAGCTACTCGACCTGTGGATGCGCTGCAATGCGAAACAGCGAGCCCACATTGGCTTTTGAGGCTGCACATACGGTACATTGTACTTTCCTAAAACCACAAAAATATTGAATGACAGTCAAGGACGAAACAGCAAATGAAAAGATAATATTCAGGTTGACCGAAACTTGATTTCTATTCTGTTTCACAACAGCACAACGTCACTGCCGTTGTGAGTGGTTTCGATTCGAATGCCGTGCGCGAGGCATCCGGCAGTCAACAGGCGTCGGTGTCGGGATCCTGCCGCAGGCGACGTGTAATCACACGCCGAAGAAGCGTGTCTGAGAGGCAACAACATCTCCAGTGGAAGCGTGAGAGAGCCTCCGGTGTGTTAGCGGAACACAAACATCCAAGCCGCAAAGACACGAACGAGCCCATAACTAAAATAAACTCCACTCTCTTGTTCTCACAGCACGAGGACGAGCACACCCTTTCTTCCGCTAGTCGGCAAGTCTCGTACACGCGCTGCCTGAGATAAAAGTCGGACGGGCTGCCGGCGTCTCCGCGGGGGCCGCGTTGCCGGCGCAAACCTCATTTTAGCCGCGCTCAAAAAAGCCGACCGGAACCGCAACGTCGGGGGGGGGCTTTGATCCACGAGTGGAAAAGTTTCTTGCTCTCGGCGGTCAGCGGCAAAATAAGATGTATCATATCGCAATTATAGAAACCATCAAAGTGCAACGTAACTACGAGCAGCTTTGCCGCAACATCACAAGTCCAGAGTGAGTATTGATATTCGAACAAGACAAGGAACATCAAACGTGACAAAAATATGGCCTCTACTCACTGGAGATGATTTGTCACGATCAGTGTCCGTGTTAACTTGTTTTCCTGTGTTCCTGGTGTCACTCAATCAGCTCCCTCCAGCCACTCGTGTCTTGACCAGGTGTGCCTCGTTGTCTCATCGATTCATTTGTCTCGAGTTTCCTCGAGTTCCATGAGTCCGGGTCAAAGTCATTTTTATTTTTCCATGAACCGTGTTTACTTTTTTTTCATTTTTCTTTCCCAAAAATTCAGAAAAAACATCCATCCATTTTCCGATCCACTTTATCCTCACAAGGCTCGCGGGTTGGAGCCTATCGCTGCTATCTTCGGGCAGTAACACCCTGAACTGGTTGCCAGGATTCTGAAAGAAACACGTTAGTATAAATGAGCACCAAATCTCTATTATAAATAATAATAATAAGAATAAAATAAATAAATAAAATCATGAAAAACACCTTTCCATCACTATGTTTCAATTCTTTTGCCAACAGTGACATGCAACTTCGCTGGCTCATTGGAGCGACATTGTTCAATGGTTGAACATCACACGACATCCTTGAGGGAAAAAAAAATCCTGCTTGCCACTCATTAATTTTTCCTGCACTGCCGGGCCTGCGGGACTCTCGCGTGCACACACACGAATTCATGTATACAAACACACACTCAGTACATGTTTGAAAATACACGTACACGACGTCTGCCGGCCCACTAACACACTTGAAGCACACGAGACACACACAGCTGCTTTTGTGGCAGCCTATTTAACGGAACGGAATCTTCGGCTTATCCGAAGATTGCGAAGGCTTATGCAATGTCATTCTTGTCGCGATGCTATCGGCTTGCCGCCCGCTGTTATCCACGAGTGATCGCGTCGTTATCTCAATGTTATCCCTTTGTTATCTGGACTTTAATTTTTTGGGGGGGAGATCTTAGGTTCTGTGGAGTTCTTCCGTTTCTTTTGACATGCTGTAAATGTTTTCTCTAATGGGATCTAAGTGTTATCAGTTTTTTTTTTTTTTTTTAAAGATTTATTTCTTGGGGCTTAAGTCAAACCTCGGTTTTCAAATGTCTCTGTTCTCGACTAAACTGGTTTTCAACCAAAAATTTTGAGTTTTTTTATGCCTCGGATGACGACCGAATTTCGGTTCTCGAACAAACTGAGCGCACTTGAATGCGTCACTTGACTCCTCTCCCCTTCCTTACACGAGGAAGTGACGCTTCCTCGGGTAGACGAGGAAGTGACGCTTTTTTTTTTTGTTTAAAGAGGGTGGTTTCGGTTTTCGAACAAATAGGTTTTCAAACAGCCTTCTGGAACGGATTATGGTCGAAAACCGAGGTATGACTGTATTGTGCAGATGTTTTTCAGCGTTTTTGTGTGTTATGTTTTCTGGATGTTTAGATTTTTTTTTAAACATTAAAAAACTGATTTTTACTAAGATTTTTTTTTTGAAGATGTTCAACAAGATGTTTAAAATTGTTCAAACAATTTTCTGGATGGTATCTGGATTCTTATTTTAAATATTATTTCGATGGAATCAGGTTGTTGATGTTACAGCGCATTTAGAAACCGCATTTTTGTATTTCCTTGGGTTGTCCCTGTGTGATATTCAGCCTTTCATTTTATCAGGTTACAGGGTGCATGAAAGGGTTAAAATTGGCTTGATGAACTGAAATCTTTGTGAGATAGCCGTTTTCCAGATGACATACTGTATGTCATGATCATGTTTATATGAGGGTTTTGAGGATTGTCACGTGGGCGTCATAGCACAAAGAACCGAGGGCGCGCGTAAGTCTGTCACCGGTGATAAATGCAGAAGGAGTCAGTGGAACGAGCGTAGCGTACAGCGAGAGCCCGAGGACGTAATTATATTGTCATGTCAAGTCAAGATGGCGCCCGAGTAGGCAGCCGTCAGCAAGTGCTCTCATGAGCCTTGCTTTTTTTTTGTTGTTTTTGTGTTTGTTTGGTCACTTTGTGTTGTTTACGTCGTGTGGACCTGATGTGGACTTTTTCAGCATTTTCTGGCCACGACATTCATCAAGGAGGAGACTCTGTGCTTGGTGGTTGCGCCTATGGGTATACAAGCACTGTTTTTGATTGGGAGGAATGTCGGCGCCATTTGACTGTCGTTGCTGGACAGTCCGGGGCGCTTGTGTCTTGCGCCTGTAATGGGCAGCATTTTTCACAGCCCCGCTTTGTTCAGCGGAGAGATCGGTGCTGTTGAACGGTCTGCGGCTGGATGGATGTAAGGCTTGAGGAGCCGACGATGAGAAGAAAGGAGCGTTAGCGCGGAGCGCCGATGCGGATTTGGAACTGGGAGTCGCGGCTTGGAGTTTGAAGCGGATTACGTGGGACAGGAGAAGTGAACTCATCTCTTTTCGTCAATGGACGTTACAGCTTCGTGTTTGCTTTCAAAACTTAGCTTGTAGCAGACGTGTGCACATTTTCAGCATGACGTCTCTGATCCACTGGTGAAAGGACACTTTGATCCTCTCCTCTTTCATCTAGAACTGCTTCAGACAACAAAGCGTATGCAGAACAGTGGTGAAGATTGCACGACTGTCTGTGTCCTATGTGTTGTGTTGTGTGATTTTTGTTATTTTGACTTCAAAATGGCGCCGCGAGAGTGGCTGCCTTTCCAGTAGCTCCTATATTTTGTTGTTCTACTTCTTCCTTTCATAACTTTGCTGCTGTGAATTGGGAATTTCTCCATTGCGAGACTAATAAAGGTTTTCCTATCTTTTTCTTATCTTATCATAAAGTCATGTGATATTCAATTACAATGAGCCTCCGGTGAAAATCAATGGAGTCACAGAGGCTGGAAGGGAGCACAAATTAGTGGCAGAAGTCCATCGAGCCCTCACAGGAGACGTCCGCCGGCTTTCGGCATGGAGATCATTAAACGCCAATTATGACCCCGATTGGGCCTCGCTGATAGCATCAAGAGGAGGCTGACCGTCTGGGCTGTGGCCTGCCAGCCGGTCGCCATGGAAACGCCTCCAGGGAGTAACAGTATATATATTTCGTGTCAAAGTTAATCTTGTATGTTTCCCCGTGGGAGGAACTAAAGCGAGATCAAATACATTTTCATGTTCATCGTAATCAATTGTATGTTTATTGTCATCAATTTTATGAGAGTGGTTGTGTCTATAACCATCAATTGTACATTTTTGGTCCACAGTTTTGTTTTTGTTTTAAATTCTCATTAGCTGTGTGTTCAGGGTCGACAATTATGTTTCAAGTCATTGATTGGATGTATGCAGTAAAAAAATATTTTAATGGTCAATGAGAATGTGTCTATCGTCATAAATACAAGTACGGAAATAAAACAAGCAATTAAGACAACAAATTACAAAGATTCCAAGCGCGCAAAATGATCCATTTGTGAGCAACAGACTTCGCTGGGATCAAGCTTCCCTCGCCACCGCTAATTGGAATGTGCGCCGGCCTATTAGCGTGTTAACGCTCCCATCTGATAAAGGTCAAACGCCCCCGCTTTCCAGAACAGGAAGCCCAGAAATACGTGTGTGCCGTGTGTGTCCCCGCACTCATTAAAGCTTACCTTTGGGCTTTTACGAGAAATGCCTCGCCTCTCTGATGGTGTACTGGGAGTTGACCTCCCAAACAACCACGCATGCTAACACACGTGCTAACACAAGCCATTTGATAACGCATTCACATGTTTACATGCGCACACGCTAACACGCACACATGCAAAGAAACGATCATTCAAACATACGGGGCCATGCTAACACACTCTCAAGCTAACACACAGCTATGCTAGCAAACACCCATGCTAACTCACAAACCAACGCTTAAAAAAAAACAACATACTGTGACTAACTTGCTAACACATTTTTGCGAACAAAGCTTACATGCTAAGTCACACCGAAGCTCATGCTCCCCCCCCCCCCCCCCAAAAAAAAAACAATTTGGACACCACACTCCCATGTTGCAGTGTGCTTGTTAAGAGGCAATCAAGTGAGTGCAGGTTTGTGGAGTCTGGCGCACACCCACCGCCACACAGCATCTGTCACAGCTATCGCCCTCGCCCCACTGAGCCTGGACCAAGTGGATTTTGTTCATTGGCCAGCAGTTCACTCGCCTGAAAAAAAAACAAGCGTTTGATTTTGGCTTCTTTTGGAAAAATTACCCCGTTTCCTTTCTTCTTGACAAGGACATCTACGTTTTCTTTTTGTTCTTCATTTATACATGTGTAGAAGTACAAAAACAGCAGAAGTATTTCAAAAGAGCCCGGAAGAAGCAAGTTGAGCTAGTTGGTGGACAGGTAGGTAGGTTAGAGTTATTCGCTTCCTTTTGCTAGCTAAACCAAAAGCTACAAGACGTTGTAGGTTAAAACGACTTTTGAGCATTTTGGATGAAGCCATTTGAATTCTGCTCCCCTATTGTGAGGAAGAAACTATTAAAAGCTATTTTATGCTCGCGTTTGGCCTGTCACATGAGCTGCTTAGGATGATTGACAGGCGTGGGGGGGGGGCACCGCGCTTTATCAGCGTCGGTAGAGCAAGCGTAGAGCGAGCGTGTTTCGAGTCATTAAGGTCCACAAATGAGTTGGCTGATAGGCTGCAAATGGCATGAAAGCCACTTCCCAGCACCCTCTGTAAATTACTCACATTTGACAGAGGCGGAGAATGCCAGAACGTTAATCTGTGCCTTTGTCGTGGCACATCTTGCTAATGCCAGCCTTTAGCGCCATTGTGAACAACCAACGCAGTCGCTGACGGATTGCAAATACATGAGTGACATAATAGCCCGGGCAGGCAAGGCCGGAAAGTCCTTTCCTGATGACCTAGACACTATCCGAAGGATGAGAATCTCAAATCTCCAATGGGATTTTCAATTCATCAAACACCAACTGGATGACATCATTAGCTGTGCCATAAGAGCAACAAGCACAACAAGAACGAGGACGCCGTCTTCGGCGTCACATTTAAAGCTGAGCCTCATAAATATTTGAATGTTTGTGATACCCGGGTGCGGATATTGACTTGCTAAAATGAGTCGTCTTCCACCTGCCAATAAACTACAATCATACACACACACGCACACACTTGCGCATGTAAGACAGCCCCGTGTAATTTAGCAGCTGCTTGCTAATGGAAGCTCATCTTTCAATATAAATGTTAATAATCTGTGATGAGTCTCAGGCTCAGCAGCACATGAGTGCTTTTATCGGCCATTCGCGGCAGCATTACCGTCATCATTTTTTTTTTTTTTTCCGATTGCAAGAACATGTCAAACTCTTTTATCTCTTCTCCTTGGCCACTTTTCTTCCTCGGGCGCCGAACAACAGACTTAAAGGCATAAATAATGCAGCCAATGAGAGAACGAGGAAGGAATGACTGACATCACTTTCCCCCTAAAATGGCCGCATCAAAGCAAAATGGCAGCCTTCCCGTGTGTTTCCACTCATGGCTTTCCAAATACTTTTTTTTTTTTTTTTTGGGCGGGTCTGCTGATAAGTTTGTTAAGTTTCCTTATGCTAAGTGACACTAACAGGGGCTGAATTTCCAAGTTCAATTTATTTGACTTGTGCATTTTCTGATGAGTCATCAAATTAAATTCAAGTTCAACTCCACTTTTTTGTCAAATGTTGCTTCACTCTCACACACTTTTTCAAGGAAGGTGGTTTGGTTCAAACTAAATTTCAAGAACAAGTACATCTTTGGAGGACCCTTGGAAAATGGCAGACATATTTCCTTTTTTTGTCATCATACACAACTTCCGAATTTCATATTGCCAAGTGGAAACTGGATGCTGATTTGGAAATGCACACACGCACTCACAAACTATGGATTTCATTCCTGTGCTGTTTCGATCACTGCAATATAATTCAGCACTTGTTGCCGCAACACACTGCAGGTTTTGTGTGTGTGTGCGACATTCTTCTCTCATGAATAAATTGACAGCTTTGCTGGTTATTGACTGTCTCAAGTGGGAAGAAGGGAGAGGCACTTCCGTGTGTGTGTGTGTGTGTGTGTGTGTGTGTGTGTGTGGGCGTGCATGTATGCAGTTCTTCAATGTTTGATTTGTCGTGCATGTAGAGCAGCAGAAATAAAAACCCATTTGAAGGATGCGGTTTATCCGAGATTGGCGGGTCAAGTGTCAATCTGCATCCATGAATGTGAAATGTTGACGGACAATGGGTTTTTTCTTTTTTAAATAATAATAAAAATATATTGAAGAGTTGATTAAAAAAAAATCATTTGCATCTGTTGATTTTGTGTCGTGTGAGTGTGTTCCCTCGAAGCTCCCTGCTAAGGTCTATCGGGGGCGCTGGAGAGGAGGGGATTGAATTAGCTAACGAGCTAGTAAACTAGCAAGCTAATTACCGAACCTAATAACTATTTAAGCAGACTTGCTCTATTTTTTTTTAAATATCTAAAAACGTTACCTCTAAGGAAGCATGTACAAAAAATTTAAAACCGTCAAGTCTTGAAACTAACAACAGCGACTTTGTTTTCCTGAAAAAAAGTATTCAATGCTTATACTTGGCTTGTAAAGCTATAAGTCTTTCCAATTTGCTATTTGGAGACCTTTTAATTAAACGTTGGCCAAGTGATTACATGTGACCGCACAGACACACACACACACACACGCACACGCACACGCACACACACACACTGGGCAAACTTCCTGGTCACTGTTCGCTGACTGAGACCATTTGCTCAAACCTAATTGAATTCATTAGTTTATTTTGCTTGTGTCCAAGGAGACCGTGTTGCTGTTAATCACCGGGATGGCTCAAGTGTGTAGCACGCCATCTGAAAATTCTATTTTGATATCATCGATGGATTCATTTAAAAATTTGTTCGAAATATATAAGACTGTATTAAAGTGTGTGTGTTTCCTTTATCACACTAGGAGCTGCCAAAAAGAATCATCAACACTTTTTATAAAAAAAAATAATAAATTTAAAGCTTTCGGGACCGGCGACTGACTCTCAAGGCACATTCCGCTGCACCGTGACGGAAAACCAAACAGATGTTTTCTTAGCAGAGCGCTTAAATATTCAACACATACTTCTTAATTCGGCGTGCAGAGTGCCAGAGTGTAATTAGCACTTGAACAAAGTCACTCGGCATTAGAGGATGATGCGGTCCCTTGTGTTCAAACATTTTTTTTTTGGGTAGTGCCACCCAGGCGGAAATGTTTCAGTGTGTGGACAAACAGCGGATGAGCTTTGCGGCGTGCGGCTTCACAAATATTACATCAAGGCGAGCGCACACATGACACGTGATGCATAATGCACAAGCCTGTGGTGTGCCAACTGCGTAAGGATGCCCATCGCAACCATGATGATGAACCAAACAGTTACTGAGTTGTGTGGAAATTGTACTGGAGCTTTTGCTAAACACCTAAGAAATATTTAGCCAATATAATAATGTCAATCATTTTCATTTTTGTTTTATTAAAGCATTGTAAATGAACACTAGATGAGGTTAGCGATGTGCAGCTAGCTAGCTAGCGAACTAACTAATGTCCCGAAGAACTTTACAGACCACATTTTACACGTTGTAGCTTCAAAAACTAGGCAAGGTTTGTGCAGCACATCTAGCTAGTTAGCTAACTATCCAACTAACCAATCCTTGGCTGGAATAACTTTCCTGTTGGAAGACAAAATTGACCATGTTGTATATTTGATAAAAATAGAGGAGTTCAGCAATCAACTAACAAACCACAAAAACTACAGGCCTGAACAAACTACCTGTTGAGGATCAACCTGTACGAGCTCAGCGGTGTGCAGCTAGCTAACCAACCACGCAACCAACTTGTCATTGTGAGACAAAAAAGGTATTCTTATCTTTTTAAATAAAGGTATTCTTATCTTTTCTTGAAAACCTAATTCACACACACGTCTAACCAATCGACTAAGCAGCTTACAAACCAACAAAAACTACTGCCCTCAGGAACTTCGTATTAAGGAGTAAACTTATACTGTAATTATGCGAATCAACAAACCAGCTAAGCAACCAACAAACCATGTGACCAACCAACCGACAACTTCAAATCCTTGCCTTTTGGTTCCCTAAAGACCAAACTCTGCAACTTGAACACCCCCCCCCCGCACCCCCCCCTACACACACACAAAGACCAGCGATGCATAATGCACAAGCCTGTGGCGCGGCATTGCGTGAAGGCGTCCACCAGCATGATAATCATCATGATGATGAGAATATTTCACATGTGGGATGTTTCCACGCCACTTTCACTTGAACTACACTTCCACTCCATCACCACCTCCCGAGAGGAGACCTTCTTTTAGCCTTCTAGGGCGCACTGGTACAGGATCGCGCAAAAACTCCAATCTTGAAAATGGTTCAGTGCCTTACTAAGAGCTGCTGTTTTGGTTAGCAACAGGGAATAGCAATACACACATTGGCTTGATGTCATCCCAGTTAAAATCTGCTGTTTTGTTGTTGTTTTTTTAAATCCCCATAGGGACAAAAGGAGGCATTTAATCGAAGTTATGCTCAAAGACACACCCGTCGACTAATTGTGGAAACAAGTTGTGAATATTCCGAGGGTGGATGCGGTACTTTGTGTCTACGGAGTCGCGTGAGAGAAAAAAAAATACAGTAGGAATGAATGCAGTCATTATCCCAATGAATGAATAATTAGGCGAATGAATGAATAATTATCAGGGTTTTTTTTTGGTTTTTTTTGCTTTCATGTGCCAGGTGGCCTTCAGCGCGACTGGCATGTCCCGCGAGAGATGGAGCTGCGAATGAAACACAGAAGCGCCCGTCTTTGTTACTGCAGCTGATGAGGTGAGGAAAGCTGCAGGGGGGGGGGGGGGGGGGGGGGGGGGGCTTGTCAAAACAGAGAGGTGCTCGTCAATGAGTGCTGCCGGTGGATGGGTGGAAGGCAAACTGACGACTGGAAGCTGCTGTGGGCGGATCCAGCTTCTGCTGGTGTCCCCCTTTGAGGGCCTGGAACTACTCAAGCCGGTTGTCTGTTCGAATGGCTCGGGCAACGAGAGTCCAGGTCTGCAGGCAAGTCTAACGACAGCCCCTTCGGAAAGACATCATAAAGTGCCGTGGCATTCCACCCGCTCAGGAGCCAGAGTCTTGAAGTGAATGGCATAGCCAGACAGACTCCTTCCCTTGATTCAGCTCCCTATCGGATGAAACGGGGGTTCGAGGTCTTATGGAGAGTGTCTGTGAATTCGCCAAGGGAGTTACAAATCAAGGAGTCTCTTGCCCATTCTGCCATGGGCCACACACGCTCGCCCTGACCGCCAGGTGAGAAATCATAAAAGGCAACTTTGGCTCGGTCAGTGGGGAACGCCTGAGGTGACAGTTCCCCCCAAAAAATTGGACAGTCGATGATAAATGACTGCCACAGTCCTGGGTCTCCTGAAAAACACTCAGGAGAAGCTAGCCAGGCCTCAGATCCTGGCATAGGCGATGGAGTCGTTGGGACAGGCTGAAAGGGTTCCAAATCACTTGTTTTGGTGGTACCAATACAGTTCCTTTCAAGAAAGTATCAAGTCAGTAAAGAAACTTGATATCGTTTTTTGCAACTTGTTTCTTTCACCTTCCAAAGGGTTTAAAAGTTTGAAAATGTCTTCATTTGTCTTCAACCTTGTTCCGGTTGTTGCATTGGTGCTTTTCTCTCACGCACACCCGACAAATTTCGGCTCTTAAGCGTTCTGCTGACCGCTGCACAAGCTTTTGTCGTCCATCGTGGCTCTGTTATGTCTAATCTGCTTTTTTTTTTTTGTCTTATCGCGGCTAATTAGCGTCCGCCGTCGAGTCGTCCGCGGAGAATAAAAAGATGAAGCCTTTGAACGCGGCTCTATTTAAACTTCATTTTTTGGTACGTGAGGAAATCTGCCATGAGAGCGAGTCAAAGGAAGGAAAGTGTGACATTTTTGGTTGGAAGTGGGAGATGACTGAGAAATCCTGATGACTTGAACCCTCCATTCTGACTTTAGAGCCGCCCTGTGTCTCCATAATGGATGATTTTCCCGCCCCGTTCCCAATTTGTCATGCACTTTCCCCCCCGCATCGGAATAAATTCTCCATCAGTTTTGCCACTTTTCTTTCCAGCAGGTGCTCAAGTCAAACAGATGTTTAGCGTCAGCCTGAACAAGGATGCACCGTAGGGAGGGAAGCCAGCAGGGAGGTCTCAGAAAAACACCCTGGAGTAACAGGCACAATTAATAATCTTTGTGCTCAAAATACCTGAAAATTCTTTCAAAGGGTGTGCATCCTGGCAAAAGCAGATCGAACCACAGTTTTTGTGATCAATCAATTCCAGAAAGTCTACGACTACTATTCAGGTCTCAAGTCCAAAGCAATATCTCCCATAGGAAATAATGTCAATCTATTAATCCGTTCCAGTCACCCAAAAATATCAACAAAAATGAAATTGTGCAGAGAATAACTACAGAAAAACAACAGACGGCAAGACATATTCCACAATACACAATCGGAAAATAAACCAGTTTCATTGATAGACAAGTCTATGATGACAGGAGATTTGAAAAAGTCTGAATGACGCAGGCCCAAAATTGAACAGGAAGTCAGCCATGTTGGTTTGAAGCAGCCATTTTGAGGCAAATTCCAGGGCTGGTGATTTTTTTCCAATTGAGCTCCAATTGAAAACAGGTATGCTCGACAAATGGACGATATTGCAAAGCTTTTTTGGGCGCTGCCTGGCTGGCATCAGAGTATATAGATCCTTTCGAGGATTTACAGGAAGAAAGGGCCGCTTTCAAGTTTAATGCTCTTTGTGATTTAACAAGCGTCTGCAACTTGAGCAGCACATGCCAAAATCAATTGTTCAACATCAATCTCTTCCGAAAGCCAAGGAAGCCGTCTTTTTTTAAGCATTTCAGCAAGTTGGAATAAATCTGCACAAAAGACAGAAACGACAACACAAACAGCAAACACTTTTTTTACCACGTCACCGCTAATTGCGGCAGTGAATTCTCTTAACTCCTTGAACAGGGTAAACAGCTCCAAAGGATTGGAGGAACTGTGTTGAAGTGAGTTGAGGAGCTTTATGAGACCGATATAGTGCTTTGCCACCATCTTGTGGTATTTCTCTGACAAGTCACGATGTTGAAGTAAAGTGAGGAGTTTCATTTTGGGGACGCTATTTTATGGGATCCTGGTCGAAGTCAGTTGAGGAACTTTGGTTGGACAGAAGTAGCGCTTTAACTGCCGTTCTTTGGCACACTGAAGCCAAGGGGTTAGGGTTCATTTCGACAAAAAGTATTGCTTTGCCGCCCTCTTGTGGTACTTTGGCACTAAGGAACTATGAGTTGAGGAGCTTCATTGAAACTTTGTGCTTTGCAGTCATCATGATAGAAAACGGATGATGATGTTTGGTTTTGAATAATACACATCTGCGTTAGTGTGAGTGCATGTCTGTATGAGAGAGAGAGAGAGAGAGATGAAAAAAGTGAACAAATGAAGTCGAGAGTAATTAGTGGAGCGGCAAGTCACAGCCAATAAATCAAACTGATTGATTCATCAATCACGGTCCATCGTCTGATTGAGACAGACATTTGCCCACGCAAATAAAGTCTTAGCGTTTAAAGAATAGGTGTGAATCGGTAGAGAGGTGAGACATTTTTGGGGGATTTAAAAAAAAATAAAAGTGTCTGATGTGTTTAGACAAGCATGCTTGCTTCAAGCCATTTGTCTCGCCGGGCTTGGTGTTTACTGTAAAACTGTCAAAAACAACGATAATATAATACAAATTAGGTGAACAAAAGTCTGTTAGCCTAATGCTAACATTTAATGGTAAATGCCATAGATTGGCTAACCAACATTAGCATAGGCGTTGCTAAATCATAAAGGGTCAAACCACTGCCATTTGAACATGCACAGAGGAGCAACGCACACAAGCTGAGCACACGACAGTGCTTGTTGCGAAGAAGAGGAAGAAGACAATAAGAGGAAAAAGAAAATGAGAAAAAAAGCTAGAAAAAGCAGCAGATGAAAAAGAAGAGGGGGGAAAAAGGAAAAAAAATAAGAATTCAATTCTGAAGAGGCTGGACTTCACCTTTTGATAACTGGACATTTCACCTGCCAACGTGTTGTCAATCATCTGTCCAACGTGGCAGGAAATGCTCGCCAACTCCAATGTCCCTCAAAGTCAGGCTTTTTGCTCAGTGCGACGGCAATGTACTCACGTCTTTGATGTGTTTTTTCTTGCTTCGCTGTCATCTTGCTCAAAGCCAGAAGACGCCACCCACTCTCATCGCCGAGGGCAACGCCTGCAGCCTGGGGGGACTCCAACTTTTCCTTGTAGTCAAGATCAAGACTGTCTTCTTCTGAGATTTTCCTTCTTTACTCTTCAGATGGGGGACGACCCCATTTTTTTGACATCGCTCAACCCCAACGGGTATCGGGACGGCTACCCCCCCCCCCAAAAAAAGGTTTTGATTAATATTTCTTCCCCATTAACAATTACAACAAATTTACTATTGCAACATTTTTATGTATTGCATTTATAACATACGTATCGTATTATTATTCTCCCAACAATGCAGAACTCATATATATATTAAAAAAATTTAAATTATTTATTTTTTTCACCAAGTATTCGTCAGCGAGATTGGAATGAGATAAAATAATCCAGAGGACCGCGTGTGTGAAAATGAGATCATGTCTCTCATCCATCCATTTTTTAATCCGTATTATAATAATAATAATAATAATAATCACAGTGCAGTTGATGATAATATTCACACTGCCACCTCCTCAATTCCAAGACGCCATGAAAGACAGCCAGCGGCTTTGACGTTTCAATTCGTTTCAAGGACGCCCGATAACCTTCAGCGACATCATCGTCGCCGGCTCTCGGTCACGCTCCAACGCCAGACGAAGAAAAGACTACGATGAAGGTGAAAAGGTTTCTTGCGGCTAGCTTCAATGTGGCTCCAAATTAGTTGACACGAAAGAGATTCATTGTGATATCTGAAAAACGACAGAATGATTGGACCGTTGAATACGCGCGACATATTTTGTTTATATTTCATCGACATGATTTGCACAAGTTCGCATAACAATAGATCAATTATTGTCGTGATGTTACATTTTTCGCTTGTGAGAAAAGAACAGTGTGTGATTGATTGGACTACAGCTTTGCAATCCTATTCCAAGCAAAGTGTCTTTTTTTTGTTAATGTTGAAGTCATTTTTGGTAAATTGTCATGACTAAAAACCACAATCGATTGTGATTTGACACCCGCGTAAAGTCGGCCTGCATTTTCATATTCTCCGAGGTAGATGTTTTACGACCGACGTCATTGCCCTTAATTTTTTTATATCAAATGTTGTTCCTTCTAATAAAGTATAAAGCGCCAATTTTTGTTGCTCTCACAAAGCAAATGTACCGGTATTAAACGTCACTCTTTTTTATTGCACACATGAATAATACAAGGGCCCTGGCACTAATAATAAGAACAAAAAAAAGAAAGATATAAAATATAAAGAGTAAAACGATGCTGGTCCCGACAGCAGAAGATCCAAAAAAGTACTTCTAAATATTTGATGTTCACCCCAGTGGACCTCCATTTCACAAGAAAAAAACATATGTATGAAATATAAAACATCAAATATGAATCCGGTGCATAAAAAAGATGACAATCTCAGACACAAATTTGTGGAGCATCCATATGTCAAGAATCTCCCTGCTTGACTAAGTGCTGCTGTTTTGGTTAGCAACAAATTTCACAGGAGGTTCAAGAGTGTCTGAATGTCAACAATACCAATTTGTGGGGGAAAAAAAATGACATCATTTAAGTGAATGGTGACCAGGCGAATTAAACTTTTTTTGTAACGCGCACACACACACACACACACACACACACACACACACACACACACACACACACACACACACACACACACACACACACACACGACTGAGTGTCCATTTTGTGCTACAGTCAATCAGTGACATTCAAACGTGACCTTATAAAGAGACTGTGAGACACATCACTCGGGACCATTCCCGAGGGGCAACATAAATCCCACTCGTCTGTCAGACATGTGTAGCGTGTGGGTGTGTGTACGTACGTGCGTGTTCTCCAGAGTGCTGACATTCCACTGCGAGCTAAACCTGACATTGTGATGACATTTTCCTCCCTGCTGCTTTGGTCCCACCTGCACACGAAAAAGACCAAAAAAATCAACAACCAACAAATAATAGGGGATGTAAGATTTTTTTCACTTTTGTGATCAATCGCATCTTAATGGCAAAATGCTGCAGACGGGAACCTGGTCTGCTGAAGCAAAAATAATTGACAAGTCTCGCGGTGAAATGTTCTTTGGTGGCCTCGCCTTTTTGTGAGCAAATATATATTTTGATTTGAGATGAAGAGGAGACCACATATGGAGCCCTGCGGGACACCTTGCGGCAGAGGGGGCAGTTAAGGAGGAGGAGGAGCAGTCACACGACATTTTTCTCAATGCGATTCTTGTGGCCAAATGTGTTTTCATGTGTGGGCCAAGCTAACGTGTCGCTTCGCTACAAGTTGTTTTGGACTTGAAGTCAAGTTGCCGCTCAGATAACCACGCTTGGTTTGCTGCTGACCTTTTCATGAAGCGGAACAAGTGACACGCCAGATACTGCCGCTACCCACTCCATATCTTATCAGCCTCGGGCACTTGCACCTCCTGCGACATCTTCCTGCAGCAAGAGCGCCTGTTGGCAGAGATTATATAAATAATAATAAAAAAATTGAAGTGAGCACAAAGACGATATGGATCGGAGTGACCCGCCGCCTGAACCGGCTCTCCGCTGGGCAGCGTCATCCCAGAAAGGGGTCACACAGCCAGGCCATGAGAGCTCATATCACAGCGGAAAAAGACACAATTGATTCTTTTTTTTTTTTACTGTAACAGAAGCTCAAGAGTTCAGAAGTTTGAATTTCATTTATCACATTGGAAATAAAAGCATGAATATTAACGAGAAAAATTCTAGCACATAAAGGAAAGTCCATTCTAAAGACTTTGTATTCCTTCAGCGAAATGAAGATCCGCAGCATTTTTTTGACAGCGAAATCGTGATTTTAACAGAGTTATGGGGTGGGATTTGGACTCAGGCCTCACAAATCCAAAGACAAATGCAATTCGGGAAGAACGTGTCAAAGAATGCAGTATTTTCATTCTGCAAGACTCCTGGTAGGCTGTAAGATGTAATTCCAGAAAAGATGGGGAGAGCAGGTGGGTAACTTTTGTCCTTGTAAATGAATCCCATCCTTGTGTCAATGCAAATTTCCCCAACATCTTTATTAACAACGTCATGACCTTTTCCCGCACGGTTTTCATCAGCAAACCCCGACGTCATCCCATTTCCACGCGCACCAGAACAATAAGCTCCATGGTGGGAAATATTGACCGCGGCAAATGGAAATGCTAATGGGGGAGTCCCTGAAGCCCAGAGGTGTTCTGCCTTCATGTCGAATGGAGATGAGGCTGGGGGGGCTCAAGCAGGATGAGCGGATGGAGAACAATAGATTTTCCAAAACAGATAAATGGAGACGAAACCCAAATTTAAAAAAAAAAAAAGAAAGATAAAGAGGCAACAATGCTTAACGGAATATTTGCGTTTGTCATTTATTCCTTGGAAGCAACAGGAATGATTGTACAGAAACTGGGATACAGTATACAATTGCTGAGCATAAACATACAATTGTTAACTGTAAACATACCATTGTTGAATACCCATGAGAATAGTTGCCGTAAACGTACAAGTGATGAACATCATTAAATTGATGGCCCGACAAACAAGGACCATAAATGCACAATTATTGATTGAAACATTCGAAACAACTTTACAACCGCTGATCAAAGTTGTGAACAGAAGAGTACAAAAGAGAACCTTGTGCGATGAGCCACTTTCTTCTTCGCATGATCTCCCCATTGCCACGAGTAGCCGTTCTGTTTTGTAAAATTTCCGTGCGCGGGATATAAAAGAGGCTTAAAAGATAAGCACGGCTACGACACCTCGCGGTCTCCTCATTGCGCTAATTATCACTAATTACCCGGTCGTAGTTGCCTTGAAAAGGATCGTCATTAACAACAACAGCACAACACTAAATATTAAAAAAAAAAAAAAAAAAACGTCCGCCATTAAGTGCTATCATCGCTAAAGTGCAAGCTTTACCAAGGTCAAGTCGGCCCACCCGCAACCGCTAATGAGCTTCTGGACACTAATTACGAATTAAAATAACCAGCACATTATGTTAGTATGAACGAGTTGCTTCATATCAGCAGTGGTGCCAAAATAAAAAAAGCAGTGCCAAGTAGTTATCAAATAACGACATTTATTATTTGCCACCCGCAACTAATACCATCAACAGACAACTGAGGATAAACTTACAATTGTTGGTTATCAACATAAAATTCAGAGCCATAAACATAAAACTCAGGGCCCGTGAAAATACAATTGTACGTTTATTGGCCAACAATGGTCGGTTTATGTGCATCAATTGTATGTTAATGCTCAACACTTATATGTTCATGGTCAGCAAATGTGGTGAACCATTACATGCCTGAAGCCAACAATTATGTGTTTATGGCAAACTATTTTATTTTAACTTATGTAAGTATAAATATATATTTCGATTCTAATGCAGAAAAATGTTGCTTGCGCAGATGGAATGCTAACACGAAACACAACTTCTGAATGCTAAATGCATAGCAGTTGGAATGCCAATACTAAACAATGCGCTCTGTGAACTTCTGAATGCTATATATACTGTGTATATATATATATATATATATATATATATGGCAAAAAGGCTGGCTGAGGTCATAAAGAAAATCGTCTCTGGACTTAAGATGCTAATGCTAAAAAATGCGGTTTTAAGTTCTTTGAAATGCTAATGCTGAATAATATGGCAACTGTGGACTTGTGATGCTAATGCTCAAAATGCTGCGGCACTGTGTAAAGAAAAAAAAACAAAATTTGAGTCATTGTCAATTTTAGTCCTAATATAATACTTCACTCGCATTTTAGTAGTGCGCTGAATTGACTTCCTGGATGTTTAGCTAGATATCAGCGACATGGAAGAAATGCTCAAATAGCTTTCCATAGCCGAATATCGAGTCCCTCAACATGGCGCAATGGAGTGAGCTTGTTACTCCGTTTCAAAAGCACTCAAGCACACTGATAGCAAAGTCAGTGGCACACACAAGACTGTCTCCGCTCATAAAAGAGCTTCTCGTCTCACAAAGGTTATCCGTCCCCCAGCACTGCGTCAGCTGGTGCAACGTCAGTGAATTGTTGGGATGGAAGGAAAAAAAAAAAAGACCAAAAAGTCGGATGTCGCACGCTCGCCATCCACAGCCCGCTGGAAACGTCACCAGGCCACCCGGAGGAAACCTCGGGAAGTGTTTTGACGTTGACACTGGATAAGATGTTGAGAGACGGCAAAGAATGTGGGTCACACTCCCGAGATGAGATCCCGTTTGCCATATGCAGCAAATGACAAAATGCCGACTGGAATGCGGTATAGAGGGGCTTGCATGTACGATAAACGCTCAGTTGGCAACAAAAGTTGACCAGAATCTAAAATTCCAACCCAAATTTCTTGACTGTGAACATACAATTGCTGATCATAAACACACAATTGTTGGCCACAATTTTTGACCACAGACGTGCATGATGACCAACCACATGCGCTACTTGACCATAAACACAATTGTACGAACCATAATTGTGCGGAGCTGAAACGTAAACAGAGTTGTGGAACTGTAGAAACATACAATTGTTGACCACGAAAAATTGTCGAGTTAGAAAAACAAATTCATCACATAAGAACAAAGACTTTTATGAGAGGGTGTGGGGGGAGATGCAACATTACCAGAGCAAAAAACCTACGCCCATAAAATTGTTTTATTAAATTCTCTCGCTGTTTCTCTGATGAAGATGTTCAACGAGTAATTTCAAAATAATTATTTTTGTGGTATTGTTTGCAGGTCCTTTCCTTTTCTGAAGGTCTGATAATGACTGAAGTCATTAACAGCAGTGATTAAAAGGGATTATTTGAAATGGCATTTCATTTTCCGACAAGCTGATGATTACAGTCTTCTTTTTTTTGTCTCGGTATTGTTCGGACCTCTGTGAAAGACTTTTTGTCACTGCTGGCAGGTTTTGTCATTTCCATGCAAAAAAAAAAAAAAAAAAAAAAGTGTTTTGTTTTTCTTGGAGAGGCTCCCAGCTTGCATACATTAGCGTTAATATAAAACACTGCGTGCATCTTTTTCACAGCGGCTGGCAAAAAAAAAGAAAGAAAGCAAAGAATAAAAAGTATGTTTGATTCTTTTTGTGCTTGCTTGTCAAGCCATTAGCAGCCATGCGTTCCAGTCAGCTTGACAACGCGCTTGCAAAATGATTGTGGTGGTGTTTCTTTTTTATACGCAGGTCTGACATTTGCATACTGATTTACATTTGGTTGTTTTGGAAAACGGGCTCCCGCAGCATTTTGTCAGCCTGGTGATATTCAAGAAGCAAATTGTTCACATTTCAGTCAATAAAGCAACAAAAAAAAAATATATGACTGAATGAAAACTTATTTATGCTGCGCAACAAGGTCCACACATGACAGCAGCATTAGCACCAGCACCATGTTGTGGCCTTACTTTTTGTGAGCCTCTTCTAAGAAAACAGTAATAAATTCGCGCCTTGAGATAGAAGTGACCCGATGTCTGCGTTTTTCAAGATAAAAACCGTCATTTGGGGGATTTTCTGGTTTGACTTGAGAGCAAAAACTTGCCATACAAAAACAGGCATTTATTACAGCATTTGAGATGTTAATTTGTCACCATGACTGATTTAAGTCGCGCCCACCAGAAGGAGCTGCGATGAATTCATCATGATGCACAAACGGACGGCTTATTTCTTTAGATTCCATTTGGTTATTATTAGTGTCTGTAAAAGTATAAAATTACAATGTAATTTCAGAAAAATGTAATAGACTTCTATTTTTCTTCTGTCGTAAGGTGTTCCACAGGGTTCAATTTTGGGGCCCCCCGATACATGCTTGCTATAACAATCTGGCTAAAATAGTTGCTAGCACCTCAGCACATATCGCTACAACGGTCGAGGGAATGCTTCTCAAATGTGATGTCATCTCACTTTTGGTGCTCTAGTAATGAAAGCATTTACACATGACAAGATAACTAGCACCTTTCCCAAATGATTGTTTTTCAGCATGTAAACAATAACAGATCAATACTGGCTCACCGACGTTACGTTGAGCAAAACATGATCATGCCCATTGGGCCGGAAATATTGACGCCGCTTTAATTTCCTTGCAGCGCCCCTGCGACCAATCCTCACGCACCGCTTGGCATTAAATTGAGACCCGGATGAAGATGCGCTGCGACGCGGCCAGCTCATTTGGGATTCCCGCCTGGCAGTGCCGTGCATGAGACACATCAGATGGCCGAGGGGATGGCGTGGTTACTGATGAGGCTTTACCGCCGTGATGCAAGCGTCCTCATGCATCTTTCATCATGAGCGGCTGCCATGTCGTACGTGGGATGCGACATGAGTCCAAGGACGACAATAAAAAAAAGTACGACACGCTACCTTCACGGTTCTGCGTAACGATACCGTTCCGTCAAAGGTTGAAGAATGCTTGGAAACTTGGGAGCTTTATGAGCCTAGAAATGGTAGACACAGACATTTTATATGATCAACGAGGCCGCATATCCTCACTGTCGGGCAGATGATCCAAATATGTCCATTGATATTTTCTTTTGCGAATCGATAGTGTTGGTTTGTCCCCATGTTGTTTTTCCTGGTACAGTAGTAGCTCAAAATCAAAAGACTGCAGGGGGGCCAAAAACATCTTTTCCCTCACAAACTGAAGCCTCAACTTCACGGGGTGCCATCACATGTCCAGAAGGGAAGGCACGTTCTCTCGTATGCAGCAGACGTGCTGAGCTAAATGCTACTTACATTAGCATTCCAATCTCTGCATTTACAGGTCTGGGTTGCAGATGCTTTTCATGTCGCTGAGCACGAGGTTCCGGTAGCGTCTTTCTAGGAGCTGCATGAAGTCCAGGAAGTCGCAGAACCGGAAGCCCTGGATAGGGTCCTCCTGCAAAGGCAAAGTGAACATTGTGCCGATTACAACTGAACACGAACGTACATGCAAAATGCTAACTGCTATCTCCCGATTTCATAAAACATCTTGAAAACCCCCGATTTGAAGATGATTTAGCTTGATCTCATTTTTGTTTTCGGTATCTCAAAAAAAGTGGCAATTCATCAGGGGTGTGTGAACTTTTTATAACCACTGCACTGTAATCTGCGGTACAGGGACATTAAAATGTTGAACTTAGTTACATTTTCTCAACACGCTTCGATGCTTTTCGAACACAACTGTTGCTGTCACAGCTGTGCATACAAACTTCCCCACATCAGATTTCCCGCAGCTAGTGAGCGCACATCCCACCGCCGCGTTCGTACTTCTCGCAGCGGTGCGTGTGCAACCCCCGCGGCTCAGTATCGACGCCCCACGGTGGTTAGTCAGCATTTGAGTGGTTAAGTTCCTCTGAGCAGACTTAGAACAACTCCAACACGTTGTCTGCCTTCTAAATATTTAATTTGGATGAAATATAGATATTACTCCTTGTGAGACGGGAGTAATATCTAGTGTGTGCGTGCGCGTGTATATATAAAAATCCGGCCTTCACGATGTTCCCACAGACATAAATGATGAGGACAGAGGAGATGATATCGCAATATCTAACACTTAATGGTTCAATTCAGGATAAGGACCGTGCAAAACCCTCGAGCATGCAGTATGTGCACGCACAGGCACACCGAGTCTCTCTCAGCAACGCAATCTGAGAACTTAATGAGATTCATTCTCAAGTCTTCACCCGACCAAGTCCCGACACGGAGCACCCGCCCGTGACAGTATACGGCCAAACCGGAACACACTCGGCATCTCCGTAAGCCGCATTTGTTCACGCCTTGACACTTGTACTTCCTGGGATGAAGCACGACAGACTCGCAAACAGTTCTCGGTTTCTGGTGCCTCACCTTGAGGAAAACCTGCATCCGGCGGGCTTGCGTTTGCTGCAGCAGAAGTGGCTGCAGGTGCTTGAGGACGGCCAGGCAGGCGTACACCTGGTAGTCGGCTCCCATCAGTGTGCATATGCACACGTAGTGGCAGATCTCGGGCCAGTCCAGGAAGTTCCAGAAGCACTGAGTCAGCCAGTGGATGCATATCTGTGTGTCAAGATCATAAACTTGGGAGTGTTTTGTTTCGGATTCGCCCACAAGGGAATATTGCGATTCATTGCTTGAGAGGAAATGGCTAATTGGACATTTTCACTTGGGGGGAGAGTGGGTGCTCACTTTTGTTGCATTTTGACACAACACAAAATGGACACTAACAACTATATATTGCAGGTAAGCATACACAAGTAAAAACATCACACACACACACATACACGTCTGGAGTGTAATTTAAGACTGTGCTGACTCGGAAGCATTTGGAGAGAAGGAAGGAAGGAGGCTTGGCTGGCTGGCGGCGGTGTTGAATATTGAAGAGGGATTATGGGACGTGGTGACGAGTGGACGCATGCTCGCTGTTTATTTGTATTCACCAAACACCACACGGCCGCTCGCTCATTTCAAACCCAACCCAGGCTTGAAACTCAAACCCTCGTTGGGAAACCCTTTAATGGGACTTGATACTCTACTTTTAAGCTTCACGGGGGCTTAGCTTTCACCTAACTCCATCCAACCTTGTACGTCTAACTGATACAAATCTTTTCCTCTCACACGCACGCATGCACGCCTCCTCAGGTGCGTGGGAGTGTTTGAAAAGCGATGGCGAGTTGACGGCGGAGAGGCATCCGGGGAGGGGGCTTAAAGAGCAGGAAGACGAGCTGAATGTTAAGTTGTCATCTTTGGAGTGTTGAGATCCTGAATTGTCACGCGAGGAGACAACGGAGGACGGCGTATGGGGGGGGGCTGAGGAAGGAAACCGGGGCAGGACACCAGGACACATAAAAGGGCATGACCTGCGATGGGGTGAAACCGGACATCCGGAAGGCGGCGTGCGCCAATGGAAGTTCGTCCTTCAGCAGCATCTCCACGTAGTGAGCCGAGCTCCAGTACAGCGGGGACATTCCCGACTCGGCCACTCGGACAGCAAGGTTCACCTGCAGCCAAGGTGCCCAAAATATATCGGCGGCCTTTCACTGGGTTCCGAAAACGGGGACTCACCGACGCGTGTACGTTGGCTGGCCAAATGAAAGCAGAAGTGAGCACAGAGGAAAGATGGCGAAGCAGCCTCAGAGATCGCCGCCAGTCCCCAGACATCACCAGGAAGACCGTCGACGTCAACCAATCGTGGCCGGGATAGTCTTCCTGGATAGTGACTGACATGCTGACTCAAGGATTAGCGTTATTATCGTCATTGCAAAATCAAGTGCATGTTTATCAATGCAGACTGTCGATATATGACTGGAGAGTAATTGAATCCCACCGCCCCCCCAAAAAAAAAAATCAACAGGCAAAATGTTGTCGGTTTATCTGCTTGAAACAATTTCCCCGGTCTTGAGTGTGAATTTGAAACCCGAATTCAGACTTGAAACCGTATGTTGAAATCTGAACCCCGCACTCGAAGCCCTGTTTTAACTCCTCAACGCTTGTTTGAAACCTCAATTTGATTTTTGAACCCCTGGAATCCGAACCACATGTTGAAATTTGAAGCTGTGTTTGAAACTTTAACCCCATGCATGAAACTTGGAAAACGGGGACCGTGGCTTGAAAATCTTGTGTATAAAAGTCAACCTGGGGATCTCGGGGCTGTTTTTGCGTTCTGATCATTTTTTTTGACTGCCAAATAATGTAATAAGGAGGACAAAAGCGGCGTTTTGTTTGGCGGGGACGCCGGCGGCTAAGTGGCAAATAAACAACGAAACAGCACTTTGACTGCGACCGACTGCCTCATCAATCTACAATGCGCTGTCAACTTGCCACGGAATTCCAAATGAGGTGCAGCGCCGCCGAAAGAAAGAGGTTTCATCCCAAATGCAACCACATCAAGGCATTTAAAAAATAAAAACCCTAATAGGATGGCCTCTTCTCATGAGAATCTCAACATCACTTTGTACAAAACCCAACGCAGCTTCACAACCGTGATGGGAAACCCAACTTTGAAAGTCACACTGGGATTTCGAATCCTCAACCTGGTTTGCAACCATAAACCAGACTTGAGATTCATTTCTGACATGAGGGCCCGCACTGAAAACCTCAACCAGTCTCAAAACCCTAACCCGTCTGTGTTTGAAACCCCCTCTCTTCTCCTTGCAAAACTGACAGCTCTTTCCTTTCAACCCAAGAGGTCCCAGGTTAGCCCAGTAAATCACAAGACTTGTGAAAATTATATTTTAACTTCAAACTAATAATTGTCAAAAGGATACGCAGCGGCGAGGACATTGGAAGCCTCCGCCGGGACAGGAAATTCTTGACGTGTTTCATAAGGAGCGTCAGGTGGCTCGCGGCATCTTCTTGGCGGAGCAGCTTGAGAGCGACGCCGTATCTGGAGGAGAAAAATTTTAAAAAAGGATATGTGCTCAAACGATATATTCAGTACAAATCATGAATATGTGTTTGAATCACCATAAGTACCTTTTAGTACATTTAAATATGTCTATAGCAAGTGGAGGAACATCGCTGCAATTAGGTCCTTCCATTTCGCAGGTGGTCTCATGACTAAAACGTCATTAACAGCAAATAATGCCAATATTTCAGATTTATATGTTCGCTGAGGGGGAAAAAATAAAATGAAATACAGAGCTGGAAACATACAGACCAAACGAGCGGTCGAAAAGTCAACGAGTGCTGGTGTGTTTGTAGTGGCGCCTCCCCGCGGAAAATTTAGCATATGGGCAATTTTTTTTTTTGCTCAAGCACTCCCTTTAGGGCATTGGTGTCAAAGTCAAGGCTCAGGGGCCAGATTTGGCCTGCCACATTATTTTATGTGGCCCGCAAAAGCAAATCAAGCATGACCCAAAAAAATATATCGATTTTTTTTTTAAATCACTGGATCACATTTGGCGGGGCGCTGGTTTCTCATGAGCATTTGGTGCCTTCAAGTAACACTATGTAGACGAAATTAAAGCGCTAGGATACCTCAGGCAGATGTCCATGCCGAGCATTTCCACAGGTGACAGCGCTACAGCGTCCGCACTCGCCTCGTGTGCTGTGATGACAATTACAAAAAAACAAAATACACACAAGCAGTGAATCACTGCCCGCTGCTTTAGAGGCCCAACAGCGGAAATCAATGTGTCACAACCCATCCGTTTGGGACTCATCCAATCGGCACCGAGCGACGCTAACTGGCATCGGCCATAAAAACGCATCAAGTGCACGGCAAGCTCCTTTGGCTTTATGAACGGAAAGCATCCGCAACCCGGACCTGTGCGCAGGCAAGGCGATAAAAGGGTGGGAGGGTGACGTTTTAGGGTGAAAATTGTTTTTGTGGTTTCCGGCCATTGCGGAAAACGTTTTTTTCTTTTTTTTTTAAAGTGCTCTTATTACGGCGTTGCTTCGCAGCGGAGGAAAAGCACAAATTACAACATGATCGCTTGATTATTGCAATGTTTTTCTGACTGGGCTGGCCTCCCTCAAAAGAGCATCAAATAGCTGCAGCTCATTTCGAGCTATTCAAATGGATGGCAAAGCAGGTCTGCAGTGTTGTGGACTTCCTGCGCCGCGCCGCTAATAAGACGCCACGTCAAAAAGCTGCTCTGGGTGTGGCGGCCCATTTTCAAAGAGCAGCGTCCGCCTCCAAGCGCGCGGCTGGCGAGGAGGGCTGATGTTGACTGACAAAAGGTTAATGCTCGCCAAACTGGTCTGCTCTCAGCGCAAAAAATGAGAGTGCTCAAGTCGGGCTGAGGCGCCGGGCTAAGAGCCAAGACGCACACGCACGCACGCACGTACGGGCTGTTATTTGCAGGGATCGACTGTAAGAACTGAGGCCTGAGTGGGCATTTGTTTAGCAGGAGACGTGGAGGTGTACCTAATGAAGTGGCCACACAAACCCCCCGCCGTCCGTCCATGCAAAGTTGACCACAGATGCTGGATATCGGGACTTTCATTTGTGAAAATTCCGCGGACGACGTGAGAAGTCTGCAATTAGCAGGCAGGTGCCGTTGGGAAATGCAAGCATGCGGAATTCGAGCTGGGAGATGCGCTAATTAACGACATCATCATCGGTGCGGTCGGTTGTTTAACCGCTGGCTAGTAAACAGTAACCCGCTGACAGCCCTCACTGGTTTCATATGACAGAAGGTCAAATAATCCATTTCATATTGCATTTTTTTGGTGCTTCGTTGTGCCGGTTACTAAAAGTGCTTCAAAGAATGCGTTTGTATTCGTGTCATTTTCTCTCTACTTCTGTGCGCTCCACCTCTCCGCCGCAGAATCTCCTTTTCCCTCCAAGGCATGTAACGTTGTCTTCGCATAACAGCATCAGCAGCGGCAGGCAGCGAAAGAGCACAGGTGTCTGGACAACAAAATGCGTGCCTTGCCGCGGTGCCCTTTAGCCACCTTTCTCACGTCCGACTTGTCAAGAAGAAGAAGAAGGAGCGGGCCGGCTGAGCCGGCGTGTTGCCACGTGGCACTCACTGACCTTTGTTGTGCTCAGGCGGGGAGAAGAAGCGCTCCGCGGAACATTTGGACAGATGGTACACAACCTTCTCCAGAAGGTCAGCCAGCACTGCACATGAAAACAAGCATATGCAAGCACACACACAAATCACACGACCACATAAAGAGGCAAAGAAACAGCTTTGGGGAAAGAAAAAAAAAATGAAGCCGCAAAGTCCTCATCATCTTACCTGTGGCGGTCAAGCCGTGGTGCCCGGCTGTCATAACTTTACGGTAAAGTTGGCGGCACGTCTCCATCCAGCTGTCTTCCGTCGTCGCGTTTCGAGGGGACGTCAGGAAGTCACGCAGCTCAGGTTCTGGCCGGTGAAAGCGGGGTGTCAACGCCCTTCTTCATGCAGCGGCTCCAATCACACGACGGGAGTCTCACCCAGCGGGTTCTGTTGGGTTTTTGGTGGGTCCAAAGTGTAGCAGGTGGGTGGAGGGAATGACCAAAACATGGGCCAGGGATGGGGATCGTCTCCCTACACGGGGATACGTGGAGACCAAACAAGACTCTGTTTGAAAACAGCCGATTAGCCGGCGACCTGTAAGTTGAATAGAATACACAACTAATTGCATATAATTCGGCGATTGCTAGGAAAACAGAATGCAGACAGCTAGTTGTGAAAAGCCCCAAGTCCTTCATCTCCACTTTTATGTAACAAATTGAAATTTTAATCTTGATTCTGCCTCAAATTTCCTTGGTCTTTGGTTCCCTCAGCCTGAGCCTCAGATTATAAAACATGTTGCGCAACCTCTGTCTTTCAAAACTGGTGTTTTCCCGTCAAAAATGAAAATAGCCAATGTTATTCCGATTCACAAGAGTGGAGAGAATCGTTTATTTACCGTATGTTCCAGACTATAAGTCATACTTTTGTTTTCATAGTTTGGCCGGGAGGGGGGAGATTTATTCTCTGGAGCGACTTATGTTTGAAATGATTATCTCATTTCACATGTTATTTTCACATTAAACTGCAAGAGGGCGCCCTAGGCCTGTGTTGATCAGTCAACGATGAGTCCAAGCAACGTACAAGAGGAAGCGCCTCATCTTCTCCCCCAGCCCCTCCCAAAACTTCACACCCCCAAAAAAATCACAGTTGATCCTTTTTTCCAACAGGAGGCATAAACAGAAGAGCCGTGAAATTTGACGCGAACGCTCCCTTCGGAGTGCCCTAACCGCCCTCCTCCCTGTTCGAAATGTGTCATATCCTCTCTGTGACCTCCGCTTGAAACGAAACCCTGTTTTCTGTTCGCTGAGATGAGAACTGAATAATTGATAACCAATCCCCAATAACAAATTGTTCTCTGTCATTACACACACAAAAAAAAAAAAAAAAGTGGGAAACACCAATAGCCGAGACAATTGAGTGGATTTGTCTTTTGGCGGTTGAGGCTGACCTCCTGCAAGGCCCGAGGGGGGAGTCTCCTCTCGGATGGGCCTCCAACAACAGCGACGCGAACCAGCGTGTGGTTCCTCTCCAGCGATGCGTTGTCTAAAATGAAGCTCCTGAGAAGAGGATATTTTGACCACGACACAAAGAGAAGAGACACCGTTTCATATTGTTGATGAATAAAAGATTTCGGAACAGTTCCTCATTCTTGGGCTCACCTCGGTTGGATAGTTTCACAGTCTTGGTCTTGGATTTTCTTTCAATGTTGGTCTTGATTTTATCTCACTTTGGCTGTGTTATCTCATTCACTCCCAAAGACGTTTTTAAACATCTTTTCAGACTTGGTCCAGAATTGGCTGGTACTGAATGAGATCAAATTATTGAGTGGCTCTCAATTTTCTTTTTCACTTCCTCAGTCTTGGTCTGAACTAGGCTTCTACTTTCTCAGTCTTGGTTTTTAAGTTTGCCAGTTTCTTGGCCTTGTTCACTCCTCAAATCTCGACATTTCACTTTGTCTCAACTTCTCAATGCTTTTTTTGTCCTGACCACAGTCTGACGTTTCCTATAGTTTGTCAATCTTGGTCTGCTCTCGCGTTGCTCAACATGTCGGTTGATGAATAATTCTCTGGAACCTTTCGAAGCCATTCTGAGTTTTTAACGGGGGAAAAAAAAGTGCCTGTGAAAAGTCCAATTACAGACTTTGAACGGAGAATGAAAACCATAAATGAGAGCCGCTGCAGTACATTACCGTGGCGTGAGGGAAGCTCGGTGTTAATGCCTCTCGCCGGATCTGTGAATTCGCCAATATGAAATGCCTTTTAAGGCTGAATGCTAACTGCTTTCGTTCCAACCTCTGAAGCAATTTGGACTTGGAAAATTGGCAATAAGGAGGAGACGATGCGTTCTTTTGCAAAGGTCTGCTCACACTGGCCATGGGTGATTATCCGGAGCGGCTCATAGAACGACACGCATTCAAATGAAATGTGCCTGACAAGACGTACCTTGAATTTGTGGCGGGCCGCAATTGGGTTCACTTGAAGTGAAGAAGGCGGCAAATAGGAGAAAAACAGTATTTTGGCGGATCGTGAAGATGATGCTGATATGTGTGTGTGTGGGGGGGGGGGGGGGTCGTAGAAATGAACAAGCTGTCATGTCGCCCGGCGCTCTGACATGAGTCGTCGTTTCGAGGCCATTTACATGTACATGGGCCGGCTAAAGGCAGTCGTCATTAGTATGACGGATGGTCTTGGAACATTCCAACTTCCTGTCCGCTTTATTGCATCTTATCTGTGACAAGGCAGGCAAACAATTTCTCCCGCCTGGCTCTGGTTAAGTTTTAAAAAAAAAGGGTTTTGTCACATTACAGCGGTGAAATTGGAAGCAAAAACATAATGTGTATCGAAAAACGTTTCAAATACAGTGCTGCCTTGACGTACGAGCAAGGAGCAGATGCTAACATTGAGTCTTGAGTTGTGCGAGAAAATCAGAGCAAGTGTTTTAGCATGTCTAAGAACACCCGTTATGACTCAGTCAGTACCTTGTGTAACACAAAGACCTTTAGTCCTGCATTAGCAAAGCCCCCTCAGGGTGAGTAGAAGGGGAAAAAAAAGCATTCGTGCACATCAAAACGTCAGAGTCGGCAGCCTCCAAATGTTTCACACAAAGCCTTCACCGGGCGAGCGGTGAGCCTGCTGAGCTTTTGGCATTTGCGCTGCGCGTGCTCCGGCGGTTCGCCGCGACCCTCCGCGACTAACCTTTTACACGGATGCACAAGTGGACTCTGCTCGAGTGATGTGTCCACGCAAGCGAAACGATGACGAACAATCTAAAGCGGATCCATGAATGGCAAAGTCAACTCCACTACAAAGCTACCCAGTGACGATTGTTTCCTGTCGCCTTTTATATCATTTCACAGACGGACTGACTAGAGGTTTATATGCATGGTAGGTCAGTTCCTACCCATCACCGCCATTCCGGTTAGCCGCGTTGTCCCTCTGGCTTTGCAGCAGCACGGCGCAGATATTGTACTGGCTCTCGAGTAGCAGGAAGGAGTCCAGGCTGGAGCACAGCACGCTGAGCAGTCTGCAAACAACACGCAATGACAGAATTTCACGCCCTTTGGAGAGAATAAAATAATAATCACAGGCATATATTCTTTATCCTCTTCCATTACTGCGGTTTATTGCGTCGCTTACAGTCGCTGAACAAGACTGTCTGCGTGGCTAACAGAACGTTATTCTGCGCGAATTACACGCTTCTCCACACGACTCTAAATTAATCGGCAGATTAATCGTTTCTTTTTTTTCCGACCAAATGTCAGGACTGGGCCTTACTTGTTATGATAGTGTTTGATGAGAATATTCTAGAGTGCTGTTTTTTTGCAGGGGGTAACACTGGAAGGGATTAATGGCATTTCGATTCATTTTAATGAGGAAAGATGACTTGAGATCAAATTCATCTTATATGTCACAGCACCACTTTGATATGGGATCAGGTAAAATGTCCTAAAAAAGGACATTACACGAAGTCCTGGCACAGAGCGATAGACAAGTAAAGCGGCAGCACAATGTCACACAAACTGCGCTAAAGTGTCAGACCGGGTACCATTCACGCCGACAATCCCTGTCGATTTCCGACGAGTCATGAATGTCTCCGGGAAGCGGATTAGTGAAGCCAATTTTCTCCGGCAGCTTCACTCGCGAGCTTTGTATATAAAAAAAGAAAAAAAAAAAGGAAAAATGTGCGGGGAATCCCCGCGAGAAGCCTTCATGGTTCATTTTCAAATGCTGGTAATGATGCCCGGCTTAAGCATTCTGCTGAGACTCGGCACAAGCTGCGTAATAACGACGACGCTTGGGCTTTGCACTTTACAAAACTCGACGCTCAAACTACAAGGGGTCCCCGTCAACATTCTCAGTCCTTCACCTGACCCGCTTGGTACTGCGGCATGTACGCTACAGAGAAATAACATTTGCTCGCCACATGACCCCGTGAATGGACAACATCAAATTAAAACACAAAACACGACTTTATCTAATGGATTGTCTGTGTTATCTATTGGGCGTTGACCACCAAGCCTTCCCTCTTCCATCGGATCTGAAGAGCTAGCGTACCTAATGATGTGTCCCCGTGAGCATACAAGACGCCGTTGTTCCTATTTGCCAAAGTGCGGGACGGAGGCCTGACCGACACGCACTCTCAGTCCGCCTGACAGCCGCCAAGCGAGAGGCTGCCCAGCTTGTCATGCTCGACGACCTCTCCTCCTCCCGTTTGAAAGCAATGCTTCCGGAAGCCGACCTTACGTGTTCCCCTCACTCAGAAGTCTGCCGGATATCTTGCGGTGGCTCCGCGAAGCCAACACTTCTAACTTTTCAAATCATACGCTATGTTTGCAAGCGTATGCTTGACTTAAAAAGTCCGCTAAAAATCCAGACACTTGAGGCTGTTGCGCGTAGGATGGGATCATTTTTAAATTGTGAGAGTCCCGGTCTGGTATCCCAAGACAGGCTGAGCGCCTTTGGAGCGTACGATACTGATAATTTCCTTTTGACGTCTACTTTTAAATGACATTGCTCATCCTCGCTACGTGCGCCGTGCAAATAAATAAATAAGTACATCGTAACGGCCAAATTTACGTTCCGCGCCAGCGCACGCGCACACTCGCCACGCGTTAATCCATCACCAGCGGGGAGGGCGTAGCGATCGATGCAGGCAATGGGCGAGTGCCGGTTGCCATGGCAGCAAGCGGAGAAGACATTTGGGCTCTTCATCTTTGTCGAGAGGCTTACTTTTATGGGATGTTTCAACACAACAGCAGCATATTAAAAAGACAGCAGCCGAACACGAGATGGGCAAAAAAAATAAAACGGGGCCTCCAAAGTCAAAACGAAGGAAAAGCGCCATCAAGCGGGGAGCCAATTTGGTGACTCTACTTTGAAATTGCAACTTAGAAGTCGACCGACTTCATATACTGGATAGCAAAAGAAGAAAGAGCCGTGACACTATGATTATACGTGGATGTTGTGTTTCTTCAATTCGAGGATCCCTGAATGCGGCGCGCTGTCAATTAACAGTGAGCTTGTTGGCGTGCCGCTGCCGCTGTTTTGTGATGCGTGGGGCTCTCACCTCAGGCCAAACGCGTGCGACTGCTCGTAGTGGAAAAGCGAGCGGATCTTGGCGGTGGAATTCACGGCAATCAGCCTGTCAATCAAGTCCTGTGGAGCACAGCGGGAAGCCGTGAAAGTCACACATTTACGATGTTTCAGGCGGGAAGCGCACGTGTATGTGTGCGGATTTAAGAGAGAAGCAACAAGTATGTTGCAGTTCCGGTGAGCGTGAAAAGCGCACACATGCACTCAAGTGGATGAAAGAGGAACTGTAGACAACTGTAATGAGTGCCGGCAAAGCATGACTACTGTCAGAATAAATAAAATGGCTCAAATCACTTTACCATAGTTCCTGAGCACACAAATGCCACCACAAGATGGCACCAAAACATTTTTTTCTTTGCTTTTTGACAATCTCTTCTCTGTGTGTGTACCCGCGTGCTAGCCCACTCACAGGCACAGAACTTGGCACTTCCCTCAGCGTGTATTCACTCTTGTTGGCCAAAGGTTGTCCAAACAGCAGCTGCCACACGGACCGAGAGGACGACAGCAAGTTGACCAGAGACAGGAAGGACTGCAAGTACACGCAGAGAGTGACCCAACCAAATCGGGTCAAAAACAAGGATCACAAATTACGGCCACAGCAAAAATACCATTTAAACCTGATTCAGAAGCATGAGGTCAATCTTACCAATAGTTCTTACAAAGCTTACGAATATTTCGGACATGCAAATGTGTCGGTGTTACACTGTGAGCGCGACAACCGCTGCCAACAAAGACATTAAAAAGCCAGTTTTAATTTACATATATCTAATGGACATTTTTTAATGTGTTTGAAGCGTGCGGTGGCGGATCCTCATATATGTGTGCGCGTGTGTGGATGTATGGCAGAAGGTGGGTGATTGACTGATTAAGCGATTGATTGTTGATTTAAAAAAAAAAAATATATTTTATAATGTTCTTTTTAGTGGATCGTTTTCCTCAGCGTGGGGCGTTCACTGTACTCTGATATAAGACTGACCTTGTCTCAACTTACTCCCAAATGTACTTGTCAGTGTGAAATGTGGGCCTGTTTTGCTAGACCCAAAGCAACGATTCTGTTTTATGAATGGCGGAAAAACAGGTTAACAGGACCTTCTGCCATCCTGTTTGCTGTGCATGTCAGTCTTTGTCACTGGATAACAGATGAGCAGAGATAGTGAGTAATCCTTCGCTCGAACAGAGGTCATGGCAACTTCACGGATTTCACTTATGATGGGTTTATTTATTTATTTTTAAAAATAAAATTAATATATATTAAATTATATATTTATCTATATTTATACTGTGTACAGTTTTCTGAAACATTTATTTTGTGCATGCAACATTGTTTTTTTTCTTCTCTACCCCCCAGAATCTTGCTGCTGTAGACTGCAAATTTCCCCAATGTGGGACAAATAAAGGTTATCTTAAATTCTTTTTGGAACGTAAACCCCACGATAAACAAGGGATTACTGTAAATAATAATTGTTGGATCAATTAGGTGCAATTAGATCATTTCCAGCCGCGGTACAGTTGTTGGGAGCCACGGAGTTAACTATGAGCACCTTGAGGCAGCGCCTGTCGATGGGTTCCATTGACGTGGGTTCAGGTCGGACCACCCTGACATCCTCAATGCCGCACTCCAGCGCCGACCACAGCTCCAGAACCAGGGCCCCCACATATCCTGGCACATGACAACACAAGGAATTGGGGCATATTGTGTCTGAGGAGCATTATGCCACGGTTAACAAACCTGTTTTTCAGGGGCGGTCCTGTTTCACGCAAATGAGCCACTGCGAACCCCGCCCTCTCTACTGCTGGGTGTACAACTGCTTTGTGTTACCATGACACTGGGTTCAGGCTACAAGTTGTAACAGGCCAGTCTCAGAATCAAAATAGCTCTGTTTTTGTTTTTGCCATATTTACAGTATTACCGCCACCTACAGGACTGGAGTGGAAATACACCATCTGGCATGTGTTGCCAAATGAAGTGTCTGCAGCATGTTCTTGCTGCAAACATAAACTTTGTTGGACAGACGAAACAAAGCTGGCACACACGCCTACGAGCTGCAATGTGGTCGGTCGTACCTGAGCGCTGCAAAGCCATCGCGCCTGCCCCCGTGGCTGCCACCTGCGTTACCATGACACCATAGCCAAACTTCTCATGACGACTCACCTGAAAGAAAAAATAATAAATAGGGAGATTTGGGCAAATGACATGTATTTGAAAACAGACTTGAGAGAAAACGTATCAGTGGAGCGTTTAATTACACGGCAGGTTTCAAGTGTGGGTGTTGGCCCTTGGTTCGTTAAAAATAATCACGCTCCTTAATTAAAGTGCAAACCAAACAAGGTAAGCAATTACAAGCGTGACTAAACAATGGCGCTAAATTAAGTGCAAGCGGTGGGTGAGGGTAAGCGATTTGCAAAAGTTGTGCTCGGAATTAGCATAGCTGGCGACACACGGTGTGAATACTAAAGAGGACAAAAAAGAAATTATTAAACTTTGATTACCACAAGTGCAAAGCCTGAAACCTTATCCGGCTCGCTTATTTTTTAACTTGGATCAACCGCTTTTATGACGACGAGACTCAGCAAATGGAGCGCAAAAACTCAGTAATATTTAATGTCAACGTTTGACATAAATGGGCTATCACAAAGGAGCATTAGAACTGTAATTCTAAACGTTCAAACAAGTGCTGCTTCAAAGAGCCGTGTCAGAGATTTGTTTCTTCATACACAACACGGTGAAAATATGCTAGCTATGCCCACACCCCAAAAATGCATCTTCCCTTCAGTATGCTGGTGTGCCCGCTTTAGAGCGCCTCGTTGTTGGCCGTGAGTGCGTGCAAATCATGGTGAGAGAGGACCTGGGGCTCATATCTGTTCCAACAAGGATTATTACTTCGGCTTTCTTCAGTTCTATGCGTGTCTACATTTTTTTTTTTCTCTGAGGATTTTTATTTTTATTTTTTTATTGTCACATATTGATCACATCATATGGGGATTTTTTTTAAGCTAGTTTACCTGCAATTTTTTGTTAAAGCGAGAGAACATATGTGAGATGCACTCCTGCATGGCACCGGTCTGGTGAAGCAGCAGCACGCCCTTGGGTGTGGCCGTAAAGTTCAGCAGGCTATCCAGCAATGTCTCTTCCCACATTTGCCTGAGAAGTATGAATAGATGATTTAAAAAAAAATAAAAAATCAGCAGAACTTAGGTCCAGTTAAGAAAGTTAATAAATGCAATAAAATGCCACACTGTCAGCGTGGATATTGAAAATTATTTTATTGCCATCCAACAGGCATAAGTCATCAAGAAGATTGCCTTTAAATGTCAATGTAAGCTCAGCGGTCACAATATTAGGTCCAGCAAATGTAATGAAGGAGCTGTATCTTTAAAAAAATAATAATAATAATTAAACAACCTTTAAAACAGAATAAAGCTTGCTTGAAGACCAACACTGTCAGGGGCGTTTTAAATGTTATTAAGTAATTCAAAATCAAAACAAAAGTGTGTTATTAATAGATGATTTATGAATGCACTGAGTTTCTGATGATCGTTGTTAAGGAAGAATATTTTGAAGCACCTCCAGTTGGAAGATTGGTGGGAAAAAAAATTGTGCGGATTTCAAACTGAAATTAATGATCAGTACCATTAATTCAGTATATACACTTGGTGACATTTTTGATTGGCGGCTGTGAGATTTTTCTCTTGCCAAATATGTGACTTATTGTAAAGACTACATCCTGTATCTTGTGTGCTTTCTTACAGATGTCGCAATTTCTGCGTAGACATTGCAAGATTGTTTTCAGGTACCGGGGTCGGAATCCTTTCAGACAAAGAACTGGTCTGCAAAAAAACAACCAAAAAAGGAATTCAGTGTTTGGATGCGGACAGGATATGAGGGTCGGTGGCATCGGACCTTCCTCCAGGCGGTGGCGGCAGCTTTGTGCAGGCTGTATGCTGCCAGGACCTGCAGGCCCTCGCAGGTCTTGTACATCTGCCCGCACACAGAGATGAAGGACCCACACACAGCACGGAGCGAGAGGATTTCTCCCTCGCTCGACGCCGAGAGCTCCCGTTCGAGCAGCGCAAGCGTGAACCGGAGCAGCACGTGAGCGGCGGTGCTTCTGCAGAGTGGAAACAGAAGTTTAGCTCAGAGTCAAATTTGCTGTTTTATTAACGACGCTCTGCATGCATCGCGCGACGGCGACTCGTGTAAAAATTCATCACGCCGACAAGGCGGATGAAAATCACTCCCAAAGTGCAAGCTCCTCCGCGTTTGAATGAGTTCTCGAGCGCAAAGCTCAAAAATGCATGCGCGGGAAGACATATTGAGTAATATATCAAATGAACGCTCTTGATGAGTCGTTTTCAGTTCACGAGCCGTTTCGCCAAAATGCTCTCACATTGTGAAAAACATTTTATTTTTTTTACTGGAAAATGTCACTGAACTCCATTTATAAACATTCAAATGAGATGCGCGTTTACAGACACACACACACACAAAAAAATAAAAAGATGCTCAGTTTCGATTGCCACTGTGAGGTATCCAGTTAACCTTGTCGATCAAAAATGTGCCTTCTTATCTTTGCAAAGGTGCGTGTTCTCCCTGAGCCTGGGTGGGTTTTCTCCGGGTACTCCAGTTTCCTCCCACATTCCGAAAACATGCATGGCGGCTGAATCCTATATTGTATCACGTGAAAAGTCTTTGACCCGTGGCATCATTATTTGAGGATAAATAGACAACGTGATCTGGAAAGCTCTTATTGAGACCTTTAATTTGATGTCTGACTCAAGACGTTGACATTTACCAAGCCCGTGCGTTGGCAATACTGTATCACGAAAAACGTATTGACGGCTGTATTGATGACTCACCTTTCGTTGTGGCCCACAAGCAAGTTCTTGTCATACAAGAAGAGAGCTAACCCTCTGTCTGTGTTGACCATTCGAGCCAGGACGTCCGCGATTAGAGGCAGGGTGGCTGCCGGGCACTTCAGTTTGGTCTGCATACAATATTTTTTTTAAAAAGTATAGTGCTAATATAATAAAAATGGATATTATCTCTGCAATTGATGAGGATTTTACATCTTGCCCTGTTTCACTGTTTTCAGGCAACAATTCTCAATGCCTCAATGTGGGATGCGAAAGGACAAAAAAAAGGTGGTGGACGAATACAAATACAGTGGTACCTCTACTTATGAAATTAATTGGTTCTGGAAGAAATTTCTTCACCAGAAAATTGTTTCGTAGAGATGCGTTTTCTATGTAAATGCCCTAATTTGTTCCAAGCCCCCCCAAAATTCAGACATAAATGTTTTCTAAAGTGTAAAAATGTATTCAAATATGTAACAAATACACATTACAATTAGATTATTGCACAATAAATGAGAGTTGTGTATAATGTAAAAAACAAAGACTAAAGAACAAAAATTTAACTTTTAACTGCGTCCTCATCGTTTTTTTTGCCCTCTTTAGTTCGTGTTCTCTCTCAGAAGTGGTTTTTGTCTGGCGTTTTGTCAAGAACTGATCCAAGGACGTTCGCTTTTGTCGGCTTTTAACAATCCTTCGAAAATGTCCAAGGCAAACATCAGCCTAGTGAGCGATCGCCTGACTGGTGAACACTTTTTCTGGGTGATTTACATTCACGTAAAACTCTCAGGAATCACGCGGATGCTGCATCGACACTCATCTATCTACACAGACACGTACGGTAGAGGTCCCTTCTTGGCCAATGGGATGCCAGGAAGATGCTAGGTAATAGCCAATGGCAGAGGAGCTAGAAGTATGTTGCGTTCAGGAAACTCGTGCTGTGAGTAGCAATTCATAATGTATTTTTACCTTTTGTATCTCGAAATTTCTTTCATAACAAGAGACAATATTTTTCCCGTTGTGGCGTTTCGCAACTTGAACATTTCGTATGAAGAGACGTTTGTAAGTAGAGGGTACCACTGTATAGGATTTGGGGAACAGACAAGAAATGAATGAAAAAGAAAAGAAAATAAATTCCATAAAGTCACCTGGCCTCCATTGAGGGCCTGGATGACGGGCGCCATGAGAGTCTGAACGACAGGCGCCTGGTGGAGACACTGGTCAGCGCACTCGGTCCTCTCACACATGGCGCTCAGCGTCGCTATCACCAGGCCGCTTGGGCACAGCGCTTCTGACCAAAAAAACAAAACAAAAAACAAACAGCCACGTTCAGTCAAGGAGTTTGAGGCACACTCTTGTTTGTGGGATCTCTCTTCATGTGGGAATCGAATACGACAGGTGACAAGCCCTGTCGGGAGACAACAGGAGACAGGCTGAGGACAAGGTTACCAGATAAAAGATAGCACCGAGGAATGCTGCAAAGGGGTCTCGATGTTCCCGCACTGGCCGACTGCTCGCTGCACTCTTTGTCATATCTAGCTAAAAGGTGTGCGCGTGCACGCACCTGCGTGTGAGCTAACGCTACACAAAGGCTGATGATGTCGGTACACGATGTTGATGAGAATCACCACCAGGTCCGTCAAAGTGACTGGATCTGGAAAAAGGAAATGACTCGGTGAACAACAATTAAAACGCAGGGTTATGATTAATTCACTTGTACTTTGTCTGAAGGCGTAAAATGAAGTTCCACAAGCATGAGGCCATTTCGTCCACACCTTTTTACAGCGGGTGGGGTTGAGGTGATGTGGCATCTTTAAAATGGAGTTGCGCGTCAAGCGTTGATAACGGGATCAATTCTCAAACATATTTGAAGCAATATAAAGTGCCTCGGGTGTACTTTTTAGGAGCTCCAGAGGCTGGTATACGAAATAGATTGGGAAAAATAAATTGCTATAAATAAATTTATTCACCTGGAAAAATAAATTGCTTTATTGAATGTTTTGGGTGCATATAATTTTTTATTTTTTTTAACGTGTGTTTTTATTCAAATGTATTTCTGACTGCGCAATATTTGTAATCACTAGTTGTGAAGACTATCGGTTGCGTCAGAGGTGCAAATCCAATGTCAAGATTGTCTTTCCTCTTTGGAATCAATAAATACAAAACGATCAGTCACAGGTGAGCGCGGCTTGATACCATGATACGGCCTCAATAAAGCTGCGGGTGCAGACAATGAGTCGTCTGTCAGAGGTTCGGTTTATTACGACTGATTAAGCCGTCTGGATGCTTGGACTGTTATGTAAAAATTGGCCGCGTCATGATTCGTGAGTTTATAGGTTGTAAATGCATGAGGCCGCGGGGAAAGTTTCCATCCTTATATTCCAAAACAGGACTTTTTTCCCCCCCCGTTTTGTTTGGTTTTTCTTCAAAGCGACACTGCAGAAAATGCAGGAACATTAATTAAGATTCAGTCGCTCGTTTGGCAGATAAATCAGATTTCATGAACAGGAATCTGAGAATATTTTCTGCCGAGGGGCTGTAATTCTGAGGACATAGATCAGGGGTGTCAAAGTCATTTTTAAATTATCGATTACTTTCTTTAATTTTGATATGTTCAGAAAGCCGCAACGGGAAGGTTTCACCTTTCCGCGCCGCCGCTTTGATGGGAAAGAGCTTCCGGCCATTGGCGTAGAGGAGGACTTTGCCCAACACGCACAAGGAATGGACGACCACGGCGTACCGCAGCTCCTTTCCGCTGTAGACGCTGCCAATTGGCGAGCCTGAAAGACAATGAGGACATGGCACAAGGAGGCGGGGCTAGATTATATGGACTTAGAATCGAATTTCTTTTCCCATTTGCTCACATTAAAAAGAAGAAAGAAAAAACGCATTCACTCATCTACGAAACAACTTTTTCCACTCACCTGAGCCGTGCGGCTCCTCAGAATGGATCTGAGTGCAATGCTGGCAGCATTCCAGATAAAGGACGCACTGCTGCACAGCGGCCTCCATCTGAGAAGACGTTATTCCCCAAAAATGACCACCTCTCCGCAATTGACTCATTATGAACACCCGCATTCAAATTGGGTTTTTTTTTTACAGTGCACTGACTCCATCGTGGGAATATGTTGCTATTTTACTGACAGTTAATTTAGAGGCCGTAGAGGGAGGGACTCGGCAATAATCCTCTTTTAAAAGGCTTGACAATGAGCGGGAGGATTAACGAATCACTTCTTGAATGGCAAATTCTCTCCGTGGAAGCGCCAAAAGCATAACGTGATCCGTTCCGACGACGCCCGCTAACGTGTTCACATTTGGCGACAAACGCCGTTTGTGGAAATAATTGTGAAATGATCATTCGCTCACCAGATTTTTGTATTTGCTCTGGAGGAGCCTGAGAACCAACGTCCTGCTGTAGGAGCCATGCTGAGAACCGACACAAATGACATTCAGACGCCCATAAACGTGCACGGTACATCGCGCCCGTTCGGTTGCGACGCCCACCATCCATTTTGTGAACCAGGTGGCTTGAACATCCAGCAGGGCCAGCAGGTCAGTGGGCCCCAAAACTTTCTCCGGTGAGGAGTCCCCATGGAGAGACAGGAGGGAGAAGGTGCTCTCTATGATTTCTTCCATGTACCTGAAGGCGAGCGAGAGGATCGGAGGATAATCTCGGCATCGGAAAACAAAGCGAGCATGCGTGCCGTAGGCGGGCGGGAGACTCACTTTTCTGGGTGACGGATCCAGAAGGTGGTCGCCTCCTTTTGGAAGTCGTTCATCAGGCGCATCTGAGTGCACAGGAAGATGAGGATTGATTGACATGTTATGTTGCAGGCAAATCGAAAAATTTATTTTTTTGCTTAAACAGGCAGGGAAATGTAATGGGGGGTTTTTTTCCATTAAAAAGGTTAATTTGGTGACAAAAAGGCGAAATTATGAGGCGAATAGTTCTGTTTTGCCAGGAAATGACATTTGAGGATTTACATTGACAGGCTTGAGCATACCTGTTTAAGGAGAGAGCTGATCTCGGGTCTGTTGATGTCCAAGACGGCCGCGCCGCTCGGAAAGCTCAACTTCAGGGACAAAAAACTGGACTGCACGCTTCGAGCTGAGCAAGAGACAACAAAAGTTATTAACGTGAAGACCTCTACGAGGCCAAACAAAGTGTACTGTAGTCACGATCCGTAACTCGCGTAACAACTGCAGACCATCTCACAAAGTTTTTATCAACAACTCGCACCACGATACTTTTGGGCTGGGCGGCAAAGACCGAGAAACGGCACCGAGCACAGGTACGGATGAAATTAAACGAGCGGCCTACCGAGGCTGCTGTAAATCTCCCGGGTGACGTTCAGCGGCAACGAGGAGAAGCTCTTCGCGAAGAACCGAAGAACGTGGTCCTGAAACGACAAGATGCCATATCATTTGATTCAACGTGAATTTGGCTGTACTGGGCAGAATTGGACTTTGTTCAATCACAAGCATTACATTTTTGATTTCAAGTTTTCCCTTTTTACTTGTATGGGGGGAAAAAAAAAAAACAAAAAAAACAATGGAGACGAGAGTAAATCTGTGACATATCACAAATGTCACTAAGTGAACGGCGGCGTACACTGAGCTCGGCATCGGGCTCGGTCAGTGCGGCGCACAGGTTCTGGCGTAGGCGGGCCCAGCCCTCGCAGCTAAGCACGTCAGAAGCCGGCGCGTGACGGAGCGCCTGCAGGGCCTCCCGGCGCACCTATCCACACACGCACACACACACAAATGACATACACATTTTTTAAAATAAATAAACCCATTGCAAATTTAAAGTCGATATTTTTTTTGCCTTCTTGCAACTGACAGAGGTTTGATTTTTTTCAGAATAAAAAAGATCAAGTGAACATTCTTGTCTCTGTGAAGGCCGGACTTTTTTTTTAATTTTTATTGTGTGCATCTTCACCTCTTTGGGTTGACTTGGATCTAGTTTCTCAGCCAAAGCCTGGAGCTGCTCCTGTCGAATGAAGGTGTAGCACTGGAGAAATGGATGGAATAATAAATCTTGTTACTGCTCAAATGGACCCTGATAATAATAATAATAAGAATAATACACTTTACAATTTATAGACACTTTACAAGCACGTGCGACATCATGGTAAAATGTCCTCTACTACAGGTTGAAACAAGGATGTGTCCTTTTTTGAAATTACCTGATTGAAGGAGTCTCCACTGTCTGAGCAGTCGTCAGAGTAGCGGCCGTGCTGCATCTCCTCCTCCTTCCGTAGCTGGTCGTCGTCAAAGCTGCTGAGTAAACGCTCCGCGGCGGCAGTCACCGTGGCTCTCAAGGTCTGTGTCATCTCCTGGTACCTGATGATGACGCAACGTGCTAATGTTAGCACTTTCCTAAACATGCGCCAGTATGCGCAGGTTGGACTCACTGCGCCGACGCCTGGCTGCGGCCGGTCGCTGTGTGAATGAGGGCGTCGTGATACGAGTCGACAGCGTGTTGTCCATCTTCACGGGACAACTTCCCGAGCTCCTTGTCCACCACACACCCAAGGGAGGTCTCCACACGCTGGCGCAGGTGCTGGACAAACTCATAGCTGGGGAAAAGACAAATAATTTTTAAAAAATTATACATCCATCCTATCCATTACTAGAAAACCACTTCTCTTTTCAAGAGCTCACTTGTGGAAGTTCTTGTCGGTCTCCTCCAGGTGAAGAAGGACTTCCTCTGCACTTTGGGGTGTTGGGGCGCCAGAGAGTCGCTCGTCGATGGTTCTCAAAAACTGCTTGAGCAGAGCTGCCAGCTGCTCCTCATCTTCGGAAGACATCTCTGTTGCAAATGAGAATTCCCCTGACACGTTGAGTGATTCTAACCTTTGCAAAAGCCGAATTTCTGGTGGACCTAGGATTGATAGATATAGCAAAGCTCCTCAAACCTAATGTAGCAGGTACAGCCATATGTTGGTCTCATTTATTTAAATTAGCTGTATATCAAAGCTAAATGCTTCCATGTCTATCTGAGCATGTTTTCGATATCATGGACACCCAGATCCATGCACTCAAACACTTTTTGTCTTCACTAGTAAGACGATTCAGTGCACTTGCACGACGACTATAAAGAATTTGTTCCCTACAACTGTATGACATTTTTGCATTCAAATATGGACTTATACATGTTACTTGTGGGGTAAAACTGTGCACTAGTTGACAACTGCCTGCTACTCGTGAGGCACAAGATGTTAACTAGTAGAATTTAATAACTGACCAGTAATATTCACAAATAAGACAATTCGGCCCACTAACAGAATAACTAAAACACTAGCAATGGCGGGTAGGGGGGTAAACGTAATTAGTAAACTGAGGTCATTCTCGTACTGGAATAAATGCTACACCTACTTTCCAGGCTGCTGTTGAACAAATTCTAACTTAGCTCAATGTCACTTTCCACCGCAGAGAAGTAAGCGACAAGACACCAGAAAAATAAATTAACCTACAAATTGGCCGTGTGGAAACACACCTGGCGTGCCTTTGACGGCTTCTCTTCAAATTAGTACCGCAATCAGGCAGGCGCCATTGCGTCGCTATGGAAACGTCCGTCGAACCGCGGAGCATTGTGGGAGAGCATAACAAATTTCGTGCAACGTTCAAGCAACAGATTACAAAGAAAGCGCGAAATGCGTATGATTCGTGTACCTTAATTGGAAATTAAACCAAAACAAATAAATGTTAACTATACGGTATGCAGTCTTATATTGGTATTAAATAGTCGCAAAAATGAAAAAAAAACGCTGCCATAATGACGACTCACTGACTTTTCTGAGGAGACAGCGAATGCGTCATTTCTGCCTCCGACACAACATCACGTGACTCTTTGTTTTGCTCCTTCTTCCGGGGTTCATTCAAGCCAAAAATCTCTGCTGGAGAAATCGGCTGTCAAACTGCATTCCAAACACGTTCGCATCAATATATTATGCAGCAACATTTGATTAGCATGACGGAGCTCTCATTTTACATGTCATCGGGCAAACACAACGTTGCGTTCGTAAACTAACTCGAAGGCCAGCATCGCTAGAATTACTTTTGAGGGAAAGCATGGCGGCAGTGGACAGCTTCCATTTACTGTACAGGGAAATTTCCCGGTCGTGCGGCGGTTACCTGGAAACGCTCGCCGTGGTGGGCGCTCTGTACACGGCCAGCAGGGCTGTCATCCTGCTCAGGGACTGCTGCGTGCTGGTCAGGGTGCATTTCCTGCCCAGGATGATCCCCGGCAGGAAGCTGAGGCAAACATATGGAGACTGGGCTGTCGTGTATGGTAAGAAATAGCATCGCTGGGAAAAGTGCTTCAGTAAAAGTATAGATTGTTGTTTTTTTTTATTATTTTGATTGAAAGGAAAACACCAAAATTAAAATAGAAAAATAATCTTTTCATTAACAGAACCAAACACAATTTTTCATTGAAAGTAAATAAATTCTGTGTCATACAGGCCTTGATTTTCTCCAGATAGGACAAAAGTGGCATTAATAAGAAAGTACAGTTTTTGCTCAGAAGGACATAGAACTGACTGTCATCCGGATAGCAGTGGAAGGGGCAGCAAGTACAACGAACACCAGGGGCCCTAAAATTGAACCCAATGGGACACCATATGACAGTGTGGCAGGACAAGACTCAGAGCAACCAGGGATAACACAAAACGTCTGTCTGCCAAATAGTTCTAAAACACTCTACTGTAGAGCACAAACTAACCACTAATGTCCTCCTGGTGCTGCAAACGAGCCAACAGAACACTGTGGTCCACCATATCAAACGAAGCAGTCAGGTCCACCAAAACGAGATACAAATACAGTAGTCTCCACTATCATTAAAAACCCATAACAGGGCTGATGCTGTCATACAAAAAAAAAAAACAACAACAACAATGCATTCCAGCAACTCACCATCAACACCCCTTTCCAGCCACTAATCCATATGCCTCCCATCAGGTGCATCAGAGCCTGTGGCACAGGCCTACGCCGAGGAGCTGGCCCAGCACGGTCTCAGCATCATCTTTGTCACGTACGGGCGCTCCAACATCGCCGACTTTGTCGCAAATCTCTCCCAGAGCCATGGAGTGGAAACAATCCTCGTCCACGCCGACCTGGGCTGGGACAAGGCGGCCAGCAAGGTCGTCGTGGAAGCCCTGAGGGGCAAAGATGTGGGTTTCCTGGTCAACTGCGTGGACGAGGCGTGCACGTCACCCCGGGAGCTGGTGGAGATATCCGAGCAGAGGCTGATGGAGGTGACGGCCAATAACGTGGTGGGCGCCACGTTGCTAACCCGCTTAGTGCTGCCGGGAATGCTGGAGCGCGGGCGAGGGGCCGTGGTCAACATCTCGTCCGCCCCCTGCTGCATGCCAACACCTGGGAGAGTGATGCTCAGCGCCGCCACGGTGAGAACAAACATTTACCACAAATAATATTAACCCTTTCATGCACCCTATAACAACATAAAATGATAAACTGTGCACTGTCGTAACCGCTGTCCCTGAAAGGGTTAATATTGTATTACGTTCATATTTGCTTTTCAGGGCTACCTGGATCAGTTCTCGAGAGCTCTCCACCTTGAATACAGCGCAAGAGGAATCTTTGCTCAAAGTCTGCTTCCATTCCAGGTCTGTCATATGCAAAAGTGACGTGAGAAATTTCAATGAAAGTACAAGAAAGCGCAACCTGTAATGTAGAACACCCACACAGGTTGTTTTGATCCAAATCCTTTTGGCGGACGGTTATTGAGGGTTTTTTTTTCCTCCTCCAATTCTTGGTTGAAATTTATTTATTCTTTTTATTCTGAGCAATTATGTAAGTACCGGGCTAATTAATTTATTGGAAACCATCAAGGAAAATAGCAATTAAAGATCAAATTTTGCCTGTATTTCATTGGCAAATTGACAATCAATTAAAATAATTATAATTTTATAACTGGAATGAAAATAAAAATATGGTGTTTAACGCACAGGTGGCCTCCAGTAGTCAGCGCCCGGCGTCGTCCACCGAAGGCTGGTTGGCGCCCACGCCGCAGGTTTATGTCCGCCACGCCATCTCCACACTCGGCGTGTCCAACCGAACCACCGGCTATTGGCCGCACACGCTGCTGGTGGGCACCCAGTGTCTCTCACACAAACACGTGCTTTATGGATTATTTGTGATCGCTAAATTGATTAAGTATGTTTCTTTTCTCCCCAGTACGGATTGATGAGATGCATCCCGGAGTGGACTTGGGTTTTGGGCTGGCGGGTGTTCATTGGTTAAAAGTGGCTCATCATAAATTGTTCATCCTTCAGACGTGTAGAGAAGAACATATGAGGTGGTAAAGTTGTGTTGTAGCCTCTCACGGTCAAACAGGGGCGGCCAAACCTTTCCATCCTACACACTCCAGTAGCCTGGAGTTGCCGCAAAAAATACTCTGTCACTTTTCTGCATCAAATGAGCACTAAAGTTTTCCCACCCTTGGTGTAATATGTACCAATATTTTTCCTTTTCGAGCTGCTTTTTGGCTCTTGGTGGAATTTCTCATGAATCATTTCCACGAGCTGGCCCGTACACGGTGACCGTGCCAGCAACTGGAGTTTGTCCAGGACTCGCTGTTCGCCTCCTTGGACTGTTTGTGCTGACTTGGCCCTCAAAATAAATGCATAAAGGTACTTCAAATAAAATTGTTTCTTTATTCAGACTTTTGGATCTGTCTCAAAGTGAAACGAGATTAAACGAGTGTTTGGATGAACACAAGCTGAAGCAAAACGACTTACCCTTTCACGAACGGTGGTCAGAAAAGTAATACGAAGCACCCTTCGTTCTTCCTCCCACACTGTCGAGAAATGAGACAAAGGTCACTTTGAGGAAAACAAGAGTCAGAACTTTGAAAATTTCAAGCTTTCATTGAAGACTTGGCCGTGAAAGGTTGTTTGTTTATACAGTGGCGCGACACAACTTGCCCTTCAAGTCCGCTAACTTCATGCTAACACAAAGGGAAAAGCATTAGACAGGCTAACAAATAGCATCCGTATGGCGCTGTTATAATGCTTTAAGTAACAGCTATTTGAACACAAACGGTGCAGCAACCTAGAGATGTGGACGGAGAATCTAAAAATGCTCACGGGCATATCTTCTTTATCCTCCGCAAAAAAACGACCAACAGTATTACGAGAAATTACGGAGTCACTAAAAATAGATGGGTAGAACTTGTTATAGTCCCAACCGGTGGCCGTGTCTCGCATAGCACAATTAGACAGAAACACATGTATTTTCTGATTTATTTGTTATGGTATTGGTTTTTATAAAGTACGACATAGACTGCTAGTTTGATTCAAAACACATTCCAAACATTTTGGTTGTTGTTTTTTTTAGGTTGGAACGGACGAGTCGCATTACTGTTCATTTCAATAGGGAATGTATTTTATGTCAGGATAAGGGGCATGGAACAAAGAGGAATAATATTTAAACAACAACAACATTTCATCTGGAAAGGGATTCTGCTAGCTTAATGCTAACAAATATTGTGAAATGCCATCTCCACAGGCTTATGGAGATCAGCATCAATGTCACAGCAGTTTTAAAGCTTCAAACAACTGCTACCTTGCCACACACAGAGCGGCAACACATACAGACACAGCATACAACAATACTCACAGGCATTGATATAACAGTCCGCTTGCATCAGGGCCAGTTTAGGCAGACCAAACACGGCGCCGTAGGCCTGCTTCCAGAAGCTTCCAGGCTTCTGCTGTTCGAAGGTTTATTGTGATGCGTAGGACGGAACCCTCCTGATAAGTCAGCACCGGAACAAAACGACGGGACGACCACACGCTCACTGTCTCCCAACGAGCGGCCGGCGTTCCTCATCTTCTCTATCGTCGGTATGTTCACCTACACGGACACTTCATTAGGTACACAATCTAAATACTTTGATGCAAATCAACAAATACAAGCGCTAGATGCGAAAATTCCGCCGTGTGAAGATTCTTTACATTCTTTTCATTGAGACTGTTGACGTTTGTGCAACTGTATCATCATGAGAACCGTTCCTAATATTTCATCCCACTCGTGGTGCTAATAATCATAATAGCTTCGATTTTAATCGCATCTTTCAGTGAACACAAGGATGTTTGCAAAAACAAAAAAAAAGTGAAATTAATTCCGCTTTAGCATTAAAGTTTGTGATTTTATTGACTTTAGATACCTGTGAAAGATTTTTCTAATAAATTACTGAAATTAAGGTAACCAAAACTTAATAGTCAAACTAATGTAATGGTATAACTTGACTCGATGGGATTTTGTGTGTGTGTGTGTGTGTATGTCCGTCACTTGCAATCATCCAAGGTTAAGTTCTGGCTTACGAACAGATAAAGTGAGTTGTGTGTGTGTGTGTGTGTGTGTGTTTCAAGGGTAGATTTACACACACTCACCAGCTGTGACTGCAATCAGACAAGTTTTTTTTTCTGTGACCTTCGAAGACCCGTGCTGCTGTCACGAACATGGCTACAAAATGCAACTGGGACCTATGTAACCTTTGTAATAAACAAAATCTAACATAAGAAGACCTTGGTGTGGGGGGTGGAGTGGCCGGGGGAATTATACAAGTGGAAATTTTGCATTTGGGGCAAATGAGGCAGTGCCTCATTTGGCAAACAGCGAGCAAAAGAAAAAAAGATCCAAGAAAATTCTGCTCATTTACTTTGCTAACCAAACTTTTAGTTGTGACATATTATGTACCAATATTGTATTAATATGATGAATTCTGATGTTACAAATAATGATGTAAATTTGGCGTACATTTGACGTCCGTTTATATTTTTTTGCCAAACATGCTGTACAATCGATGCAAATGTGCCATCTATTCATTCACATTCGAAGCTCCGTCAGCACACATTTTGACAAAAAATTGACATACCTTTGATATCTATTTAACATTCTGGATGACATATTTGTATTTTTCACATTTGTTTTGCTTAAAAATGTGATTGGAACGTTTTGTTTGTAACATAACGGTCCACGGCCTGGTGGTCGAGGACCACTCCACTCAAGGACAAGTTGTCATCTTCTTTCCCGATTTAGGGAGCGTGACAAGCATTCTGCGGAAATGGGCGAATGGAATCTCTTGGGCCGCCTGCTGGACAAAGTGCAGTCGCACTCCACCATCATCGGAAAAGTCTGGCTCACGGTTCTCTTCGTCTTCCGCATCCTGGTCCTGAGCACGGGCGCCGACAGGGTCAGCTCATTCGAAATGGACTTGCTACACGTTTAATGTTGTAGCCCAAGTTATAAATAAGTTTTATTCGAACCTTTAGCACAAATGTTAGTCTCGCAGCATTCTCAGAAATGTTATTTTATTTATTTTTTAATAGCTATGAGCATTAATGTTTTTTGTTGCCATTATATCAAATAAATAAATAATTCGCTATTTGCCAATAAGTACAAAAGACATTTTTGGCTATTAGCATGAATGCTTGATTATCAGCATTCAAACTATACTGTACCTAAAAATGTTTTGACATTGAATAGCTTCAGCTATTAGCTTCTGACAGGAATTAGCATTAGCACAAAACATTCATCTCTCAGATTTTGTAGAATCTGTGTGTAACTGAGGACTGGAAATGGTGTGACTTGACTTGCGACTTGCTGAACCCGTTTGACTCGACTTGAACGAAGACTTACGACTGACTTACACAAATCTGACTTCTGTCTCGCTAACGCCAAGTAGATGTTAATTAAAATGGCGGATGGGTGTGTCCCGTGCTGCAGGTGTGGGGCGACGAGCAGTCGGACTTTGTGTGCAACACGCGGCAGCCTGGCTGCGAGAACGTGTGCTACGACCACGCCTTCCCCATTTCGCATGTGCGCTTTTGGGCCCTGCAGATCATCGCCGTGGCAACGCCCAAGCTGCTCTACCTGGGATATGTCCTCCACGTCATTCACGTCGAGAAGAAGGTACAGTATTGTGAAAAACTGAGTAATTGACACCTCCAGCCCCATTAAATAAAATAATCACCAATATTAATAGCTTCAACGTAAATAAAACACAAATTAGCTAATAGCTAACAGCTTCAGTACAATGGATTTTGTTCACCGCATGGATATTTTTCTGTCAGCTTTCTCCGTTTTAAAAGAAAATTTGATTTGGAGGGCCTTTAGTGCATTTATTTTTGTCTTAGCATTGGCACGATAAGGAGTAAAATGTCGTAGCATGGCTTCCCCGTGTTCGCAGTTGAAGGAGCGCATGCGGAAGCACGCGGAGCTTGACGACCAGGCTATGTTGTTCCTTCAGCGTAGCTTCAAGATGCCAAAGTACATCAAGAGCAGCGGAAAGGTGCGTAATTTACAAATACACAATTAGTTATTTGGCCGATTTTCTGCTTTGACTTGCGAGCAAAAATTTCTGCTATGGTGAGCGCTGGAAGGTGGCAACAAAGTTATTCACTTTAGTCTTTACACTATTTAGTTTAAACGGTGTCAATTTGAAAGAAGAATAAAGCAAGAAGTATTTCAGCACGGCCTAGTTTTTGTTGAAATTGATCGAACGTGATCCACTGTAATTCTGCTTTTTATGCCTACAGAAAGGGATGATGTGGGTTGATTTTATCATGTACATCTTTGGCCATGATTATTAATGTATTTATCCATCTATTGATTGTATCGATTTATCGTATCTCCCGTATAGATTTGTCATATTTCCTCTATGGATTCATCTTATGTCTTATATCAATTTATCATATGTACCGTATAGATCTACTGTTCTGTTCTATGCATTTCCTGTATTGATATCGTACCTCTTGTATCAATTTATCGTATCTACTGTGTAGATGTATGGTATCAATCAGGGACGTAACGAAAAGCCATTTTAATCGGAAAACTGGTTTGGGTTTAACCAAACCCAAACAAATAGCTACATTTTAAATGTCCTGTCATTGAATCATATCATACAGAATTGGATCGGAATCCCACTATATCCCACCGAATCAAATTATTTCACTTGAAAATGTACCGTTATTGAGTCATATCGCATATATGGAGATGGAATCGAGCTGCGCACTCCTAATATCCTTCCATTTTTCTTAGGTAAGCATCCGGGGACGCCTCCTTCGCGCCTATGTCCTCCACCTGCTGGCCAAAATCGCCCTGGAGATCGTGTTCGTGGTGGGCCAGTACTTCCTGTACGGTTTGACGCTGGACGCCCGCTACGTGTGCTCGCGCTCACCGTGCCCCCACCAGGTGGACTGCTTCCTGTCCCGACCTACCGAGAAGACCATGATCATTTGGTTCATGCTGGGGGCCGCGTTGCTTTCGCTGGCCTTGAGCGTGGCCGAGCTGCTCTACTTGTGCGTCAAGGCGGCCAAGGAGTGCGCCGCCCGGCGGCGTGACTACACGGTCACACCGGTCACGCCCGTCACGCCGGCGCCGCCCGCGTCTCAGAGAAAGGCTTACATGCTGAGAGAAGACGCCGTCACGCAGAATGGAATCAACGCTGAGCTGGAGATGCAGGGACGCAAGTTTGGGGTCAATGCGGCCAATGAGATGGCGGGGAAAGGGTTGCTGGGCAACACGGGGGAAGTGCATATCTGAGCAGGGTGTCCCTGTGCCAAAGTGTGCCAAAGCAAAAAAGTGCGGGTGTCCAACTATTTTCACTGCCAAAAGTGTTGAAAAACCCGCGCCCCCCAAAGGGTCCGACACCCATGTTTTTTCAAGGTTTGATATTGATAACAGTGGGTAAAGTGTGGGTATAAAAGCATTTTCTTGGGAAAAAAATTGAACAGCTGTAATCATTGACAAAATCATTTGCCTTTGATGTTTGGCATTGTGCTGATTTGCTTCTGTTTTCTCAATAAAGTTTCTGATTCAATTCATTTCAGTGGCAAATATTTTGAACACTGTTTAGCATTCTGCTCGCGTTTACTATTTTTTTTCCATTAAAATATCATTTTTTGCACTACTTGGTGTCAATGCTCATCTCTCAATTTTTTTGAATGTTCATCTCCGAGCATTCTACAAAATGATTTTTTGGGGGTTTTAATTTAGCAATTAGCTTATCTGCTAATGCATGTTTTAGCATTTGCACAATAAGTTGAATTTCATATTCTTTCGCAGTCACGAATATATTTGTTTCGACGCATTTGCGCAATATGTAGAAATGTTTTGTGTGTGTGTGTGTGTGTGTGTGTGTGTGTGAGCATGTGCCGACAGCGATTAGATTCAAAATTGTTGCTGGTGGGGCTGTGCTGTTACCTGTCAATCATTACAGCAGGGCCCGCCCCCTCCACTTTCACTGGTAGTCCAAAGTGTCAGAACAAGGCGGGGTGCCTGTTTCACCATCCAACCAATCATCGCGGAGTACCCTGTATTCGAGTAGAAGTAGTACAAACAGCATAAATTAAAAAAATACATAAATATATCCATACAGGTATATGTACAGTCCTCTGGTAAAAGTAGAAGTACTCGCTCAATTTCTTGATTGAAGAAGCAGTGAAAAGAATCAGAGACCCTGCAATCTACTTCAGTACAAAAGTAATATTACATTTTGTCTGTCAGCACTTACAATACCCATTTTGAGCACAGAAAAATACTCGAGTACCATGCTGAGGAATTTGTACTTCACCCCCCTCACACTCCAGCCCAACTCCAAGGTTCAGCTCAGTCAGCACTCGGCGGCGGCGGCAGCTTGTCCACTAAAACGCGCTCATCAGGTAAGATGACAGCAGCAATATTAACAATGTGATATTTTTATTTTTATTTATTTGGGTGGGGATTTTTACTCGTGAGAGTGATTTAACGCCGTTTGGGGCCTTGTGTCACTTTTGAATTCACCGATGTCGGTTTGTATTTTCATCTTGATTTCGTGAACTTCACACAGCTGCTCTCGCTCCCTTCACACACGCTCTGTAGTGGAAGGTGGGCAACCGCAAACGTGTGAAAATGATTTTTTTTTTTTTTAATCTGATGAAAACAAAAGTCAAGGTGATTTTAAAACTCATTCAGTACCAGACAATTCTAGACCAAGTCTGAAAAGACATTTAAAAACGTCTTTGGGAGTGAATGAGTTAAATGCTCACTTGAATTTTCTTTTTTTTACTTTCAAGTTAAACGATACAGCTGATTTTATTGCGCTTTCGCAAGAGTTACAGCTATGACATGATTGAATGAACATTTAACAAAGTGATTCTTGTTCAATAAGCGATATTGTTTGATTCCAGAATTGATTCCAGAATACCAATTAAACGTCATACTCGAAAATGGGAGACTGGGATTTCTTGTCAACCCTGCTGGACAAGGTCCAGTCGCACTCCACTGTCGTTGGAAAGATCTGGATGACGGTTCTGTTCCTGTTCCGGATCATGGTCCTGAGCACCGGCGCCAACAGCGTGTGGGGCGACGAGCAGTCCGACTTCATCTGCAACACCAAGCAGCCCGGTTGCGAGAACGTCTGCTACGACTGGACCTTCCCCATCTCGCACATCCGCTTCTGGGTCCTGCAGATCATCTTCGTGGCCACACCTACGCTGGTCTACCTGGGCCACGCCATGCACGTCATCCACCAGGAGAAAAAATTGCGCGAAAAGCTTGCCAGCCCCGGCGGTCCGCGCCACCTCAAGTCGCCCAAGTACACCGACGACAAGGGCAACGTGACCATCAAGGGGAACCTCCTGGGGAGCTACCTGACCCAGCTGATTTTCAAGATCATCATCGAGGCCGCCTTCATCGTGGGTCAGTATTACCTGTACGGTTTCATCATGGTCCCCATGTTCCCCTGCTCCAAGAAACCGTGCCCGTTCACCGTCGAGTGCTACATGTCGCGGCCTACCGAGAAAACCATCTTCATCATCTTCATGCTGGTCGTGGCATGCGTGTCCCTCCTGCTCAACGTGACCGAGGTCTTCTACCTGCTGTGCAACCGATGCAAGGCCAGGTCCAGGTCCAGAGGGAGGTTTGCAATTAACTCTGTTGAGAACCCAGCAGGGCTTATAAATCCCAGGTGGCCCACGGTCAACGATGCACTGATCCAGAATAAGAAGAACCTGGACTTGGAGATGGAGACCAGTCAGAGTCTTGGGGGGAGTCTGGATGGAGCCAAGGAGGAAAAGCAGCTGCTGGGCAACCACTAGGACTCTTAGCATGTTAGCATGCCAGCAAGGATCTTGGTTTTGCTTTTGATGGTATTCATTTTGTATAGCTTTCTTTGTCCAAATGTACAAATCAAGTGCAGCGCGATTGTTGTTGCATTGAGGTTCATTCTTTACTCGATGGTTTTTGAGTCTATGTTACTTATGTGCTAAATACAGTCAACGGAATAATGATAATGGCCTAAGCCAGAGTCTGGGAGGGAGTCTGGACTCAGTTCGGAAGAACCAGCGACTGCTGAAGATCAACGCATGTTAGCATGAAACTTAGCTTTGCTTTGATGGGATTGATTTTGTATTTCCAGCTTTTTCTTTTTTTTAAATTTAGAAGTCAAGTGCAGCAAAGGTTGTAGTACTAGCATGTTAGCATGAAACTTAGCTTTGCTTTTATGGGATTGATTTTGTATTTAAGTTTGAAAGTGACCGTTTCGAAATGGGCGGGATGATGAGAATGATGACTGCGATGAGATTTGACGGCACAGCCGACTTGTGGTTAGCACAGCCGCGTCACACTTCTCAGGTTGGCGGCAAGGACTGTTAGCGTGTTAGCATGCTAGCAGGTAACTTCACTTGACTTTGATGGAATTTATTTTGTGATTCCACGCCCCCCCCCCTTTCTCAAAATGTAAAAATCAAGTGCCATAATAAGATAAGATAAGAAAACCTTTATTAGTCTCGCAATGGAGGAATTCCCGATTCACAGCAGCAAAATTATGAAATGTCACTGTATGTATGTCCATTCTTTGTTCTGATTTTTTGATTCTAAGTTATTGTTTCATGCGTGAAAATATACAAAATAATAACGATCATGATTATGATCCTGGAGAGTGCTTGTTTCTATTCGTTTTTGTTCCAAGTGGTGCACGCCTTTTTAGAAAAATGATTAAAGTTTGATACAAAAACTGTTTGCTGAATTTATTATTGAGTGAACAATAAAACGATTTTTTAAAAATTCATACAAAATGGTTTCCTGAAGAAGGGACTACCACTACATGATAATTTTTTTTTTATAAATGATGATCATCAGGAGCAATAGAATATCATAAGTATATCATAGTGCCATATTTAGATGTCTTACTGAGGTTATGAATGAGCTACGCATGATTAAAGTTTCATTTGACTCTACTCATATGGATGCATTAAGTTGCATCAACGTAATTCAGTTTTCTCGATATTTATTTGCATGAACCCCGATTACTACGTTATGAATTTTGGGAAACCATATAATTGTCTAATCCCCTCCACGTATAACATACACAGCGCACAACGGATTGATGAATAACTAGTTTTAAAATTAGAAATAAAGAATGTTCTGTTCTTGTGGATTACATATGACAATTTGAAATTTTGGTTCAGACTTTAGCAAGCATCAATGAAACTTGGCATGCTTGATTTGCTTTCGTGAGCCACATAAAATGATGTGGCGGGCCAGATCTGGCCCCGAGGCCTCGACTTTGACACCTGTGCCATACAGGGTCGCCACTGAGGTTAAGTCAAACGTATTTATTAGTGACGTCTATTCTTTTTTAAGTGCTTGTGACAGTTTCACTCTTCATCTGAATTCATTCATATCAGAGCAATTGTATTAATTATATATGAATTTATTTGTATCTTTTTCAGAACAATTACATGATATATCGTATATTGTTTTCGGTCCATAGTAGCATGATATTTCAGGACTATTATTCGTAGCATGATATTTTTATGATTTGTCTTTAATTTTTTTTGTCTAAATGGAGGTAAACACTTTTTTTTAAGTAACAATAAATCCAGGAAATATTTCCTCGCCCAGCATTTGAACGACTTCAATTGATTGACAAGTTTATTTTGGACTTATCAAAAAAACGATTGCTGACGGCGTTGCAACGCAGCCCGTAAATTCCAGGAGGATACTCTTCTATCTGCAGTTACGTCACATTTCAAACCATAAAATGAATATTTTTGTGGGTGTGCAACATGTGACGACGATAAGGAGTAAACAAAACAAAGTTGGACTTTAACGCAAAAAGCAATTATTAACCAACATAATCTTGTCTTTTGCCAGCCTAAAAGTCTCTGCCCTTTTTCCCCTCTTGCAACATGGCAACGTGACCAGCCCCCCCCCTCACACACACACACACACACACGCATAGACACTTGTGCAAACTGAGCCCAAGTTAAAATCAGCAAAAGCATCTCACCTTTGCTTTGCTTTTTTTTCTCCTTGGCTTTTTTGCGATCAGCGTTCAGTAGTTGCACAGCACAGCCGGGGAGCAGCACGAGTCACTCGTCCAATCCTAGGTAAGCAATTTCCTTTCATTTAATAATCCAATCATAATAAACGTTTCTGACTATTTTTCTTTCCTAAGCGCACACTGACCAATGCTGAAACATTCAAACGTTCAAAACGTAAATAACAAAAAGTGCTAAATATGGAAAGACGGGTTAATGGTTGTGTGTGTATATATATACATATAAATAGATGTATATATAAGAATAAAAAAATGTGATCAATTTTTTTTCATTTACTGTAATGTTTTTGGTACATCGGAGACGTAACAATAAGACTATAAGAATTGTTTTATATATATTCATACTATATAGTAATGTTTATGTTCAATGAATTATGTTCAGTTCTATTAGTATTACGACCACGACTATGTTTAAAATAATAAGTTACACAACATGTAACATGTTTGGGTCAAAGGTTTTCTGGTGATTGTAATCTTAATTTTTTAAATAATCTACTTTGGTAAATGTTCTAAAATCGCCTTTCCTTGATTTTTTATTTATGATTATTGTTTTTTTAATTCAAAAGTTTGACCACACTATGTAAAATTTGGTAGACATATCGATCATGAGTGGATGCATCCAAAAAAAAAAAAAAAAAAAAAAGTCAAGTTAGAAATAAAACTGCCTTTTTGTTTTGAAGCTGACATTTTTGGCTCATATTTACCAAAGGCAAACTTTCTGTATATTTGAAGCACAGATACTTGACAAATGGGTGATGTTAAATATATATATATTTAAATATATATATTTTTTTTTATCCATTGCCCGTGATCTATGCATTGCAGCTAAATTTGATGTCACACCCAAAAAATTAACTCTATAATTAGTCCACTTTGAAAATTCAGACCCCGATGCCTGTTTCGCTCAGCAACATGAAACTAACAAAAAGCTTTGCGTTGGTGGGGAGTGCCATCGAAATGTGAGATTTTGCCATTGAATGCCGTAATGTTGTTTTTGTGTTTAAAGTGTGGTGAATAAGATCGAAGATGGGCGAGTGGGGATTTTTGGCAAAGCTGTTGGATAAAGTGCAGTCGCACTCCACCATCATCGGGAAAGTGTGGCTCAGCGTACTCTTCATCTTCAGAATCATGGTCCTGGGAGCCGGGGTTGAGAAGGTCTACACCGCTTCTTCTTCTACATCACTCCAGCATAGAGCACTAGTACTGACGACGCAGACAAGCTCCCCCAAAACATTAAAAATCCTCTCTTTGTAGACTTGATGTTTGCCGATATTGTGCCATGCGCCTATGCAACAGCTGCCCGAACTCTCAAATTTTCTGAATTAGCTCCTCGGCATTTTATCGATGGGGTGAAATAGATTTTGTCTTAGGGTGTTTTCTGGGTTTGATCCAATAAAGAGTAAATTTAAGGTGAAACATACAAAGTCCAGTTGCCTTAATTCTTTGAGGACAAAATTTGATGTGGATCTAAAGATTGTTGGGAAGGGTTTGGAAAAAAAAGCTACATTCTAGTGTTTCCAGAACAATTACAGCTGCACCATTATCCTGCTCTGTGTTTAGTTTAGTTACTTAAAGTTGAGAGAGTCTTCGCTGCTCCGAGTCCTGCTCTGCCTCGCTGTCGTATGGTGTTCCACAGGGTTCAATTTTGGGGCCCCTGTTGTTCTCATTCTGCATGTCTAATGTTTGCGCGTTTGTTAGTTCCTTCATGTGCACAACCACTATTTGGAGGACAGGAGTGGAAGTAACTAAATGACAATGACGATCCGTTCCAGGTGTGGGGGGACGAGCAGTCGAAGATGATCTGTAACACCAACCAGCCGGGCTGCAAGAACGTGTGCTACGACCACGCCTTCCCCATCTCGCACATCCGTTTCTGGGTCCTTCAGATCATCATCGTGTCCACGCCCACTCTGATCTACCTGGGCCACGTCATGCACGTGATCCATAAGGAGAACAAACTACGCGAGAAACAGAGCAAAAGCAACTCCTCCATGCTAAAACTTCCCAAGTACTCGGATGACAAAGGCCACGTGAAGATCAAAGGCAACCTTTTGGGGAACTATATGACGTCCATCGTCTTCCGTATTATCCTGGAGATGGCCTTCATCGTGGGCCAGTACTACCTGTACGGCTTTGTCATGGACGCCCAAATTGTGTGCACGCGAGCGCCCTGTCCGTTCACGGTGGAGTGCTTTATGTCGCGACCCACCGAGAAGACCATCTTTATCATCTTCATGCTGATCATGTCCTGTGTATCGGTGCTGCTCAATGTAGTGGAGATCTTCTACCTGGCGTGCTCGAGGAACGCCCGGAGAAGAGCCAAAATAGGAGCCCTGCGGGGGCCAATTAATGGCAGCGAGTTCGTCAGAGCATGAGAGACTGGACAAAATGGCGACCGGCAGAAGAGAAATCCCAGAAAAAAAAACTTTAAACCTTTCATGCACCCTGTAACCTGATAACATGTCCACTGCAGTAACCGCTGTTCCTGAAAGGGGTAAAATAGCGTCACAAGGGTGACTTCAAAATAAGTGGTACCTTGTTTTATGAACCGATTTGTCACACACTTTTAGGGCTGAACAATTAGAATAATAATAGAAAAATAATCTAAATGCAGTTTTGTCTCCCCCCCGCCCCCATATTGCGATTGCGATTTCATATGCATTTTTTTCAAGGTACTCATTCGGTATTTTTCAACACAAGCAATACCCTCTATTCTATTTTTTTCAAATCAGTGGCTTTATCATTTGTGCCCGGCCATACTATGCAAATCTACTTCAATAACGCTTTCGAAAACTGGCTTTAACCCTTTCATGCACCCTGTAACCTGATAACATAAGGTGTCCACTGTAGTAACCGCTGTCCCCGAAAGGGTTAATTTAATGTTACCCAATTAAATGAATTTAGATGACATTATTCTGCTCCTGGACCCAAAAATTACTTCTTTTTTTTTTTGTAAATAGCACTGTATTGTATATAAAAAGATAATAAAAGAAAGTATGAATAAATACGCAGTTTTTATAACGTGCATTTAAGATGAAGATAACACACACACACTTGCTCATGCTTCTTTGTGAGTGCTTTCATTTCTTTGTCTGTTTGTATCTATTAATAAACGGCTGACAATGTAAAGTGTTTTTGATCAGTGTTACAAACATCTCCGTTGAGAGTTCAATTCGTGTTTGCTGGTCACATCCTGTTTTGATATCCATGCTGGTGGATTTAGCCTTGGATTTTCCGACACTTTTATGTGGTCAATTTTTTTGTTTTGCTAGTTATTGTTTTTTCGTTTTTTGTTTTTGTTTTTTTGGTCCAGTTTGTTTTCATAACACAGATGTTATAAACAACCTAAAAAATGAAATGATGTATTCTCATTATTCCCTTTTTGTCCTTATATTGCTAACCGTACAGTCTCCAGCAGAGGACGTTTCCGCCTCCTCATTCCTCATCCAGCTCTTAATATTTATATTTACATTACACTTGTGAAGACTCTACATCCATCCATCCATTTTCTAATCCTCTTATCCTCACAAGGGTCGCAGTGGCTTGCTGGAGCCTGTCCCAGCTGGCTTAAGGCAGTAGGCAGAGGACACCCTTAAGTCACAGCGCTATCTTGTGTGAGTCAGGAATATTGCTACAGCAATTAAAAAATACATATATATATATATATATATATATTTAAATGTGTGTGTGATCTTTTTTAAAATAATCAATTAATTTTTGAAAATTTACCAAATTTCCCATGTTTAATTCTGACCTCTAGCAGTGGCCTTTTTTGTTTTGTTTTTAATGTATTACGTTGTATAGCGCATTGTGGCTGGGGGTAGTTGGGATAGTGTACCTGTACTCGTTTGACGAGATTCTTGTGTGATTGTTTGTGTGGTTAACTACCACAAAAGCTGTAGGTGCCACACACTCTCTTATATAATAATGTTTAAGAAAAGAAACACAGCATTGTTTATTCACTGACAGTGCTGGAGTATCTGAGATTGGTGAAAAAAATAATAACTCACAGGCTCCTCAAGGTGGGGTGATCGATCCTCCGTGATCTGATCATGGTTCCTTTGCTGGTGCCAGGGCATTGCCCAAGAACCTGCAAGTCACAAGAAACAACACAAATCGATACACGATCATTTTATTTACTGTATTTATTTGGCATCCAGCTGCATCTGGATCCACAATTCACCTTTGACCCGAAACATGCTCAAGCCATCTGCGGAAGATATTCTTTTAAAAACGATTTTTCAGGAAACCGCAAGAGGGCGGCATAACTCCACTCAAAGTCATAATTGTCACATCGGCTCGGGTCATTGACTCCTTTGTGAACTTTCGGGCGGAGGAGTTGGCGCAGATTTGTCTTTCTTTGCCCTTAAGAAAAACATAAATGTGTCTGCGCTTGTCATCCAATGTTCGTGGATATCTATTTCAAGCTTGAGACATAATTTCACTCAGGCAAGGCACTGTGATATCAGAACACGCAGGCAACGACTCGTCTGCTAAGGGAGTTAAAAAAAACACGTAAATAGTTTTCTGTAGTGTTTGTGTGCACATGTTGAATGATTGCCTCATAAAGCCCGTTTAAACATACTTTATTTGTAATATGTTATGTCATTTAATGACCAAACCAAACATCCTGATGGAAACAAAAAATGTTTTTAATGTTACATTTGCAAGTTCTTTGCATTTTGGATGAAGTAAAACTGACCCTCGACTAGGTTGACGCGACCCCAAAAGTGGGTCGCAAACAGCTTGTAAAACATGACGTTATTTGGTGACATATTCTTTTTTTCTGAACCTTTCTGACAAAGTGTACCAAAAAAAAAAGCATACAATATTGGGTAAGCTTCAGGAAACGTTACTCACTTTTGCTCTCGTCACTGGCTACTCCAGAAACAAATACAGTGCAGCACGGACCTACCTTTTCCCTCTCTAATATCTATATGTCAATATGATCTTCAATCTTCAAAGGGTGGCTGGTTTATCTTCGTTAAACTGTGGCTACATTTTACACTTGAGTGACAGTTACTAATTTGTAAGAGATTTAAAAAAAAAAAATTCAAACCTGAAGTGAGGCTAAAGACATTAGGCTAAGCAAAGGCACATGCTAACTGCTAACAGATGTTGTCGTCCCTAATTGTAACAAATGTGAAATGTCTTCAGAGGGTGAATAGTTTGACTTTACTTGAGCTGTATTATAACATGATCGTTAGAAAAGTTACATCTGCTCAAACTTTGCCTAAAAATGTCAACATTTCTAAGCCTGGAACCCAATTAATTACATTTCAAAGATTTTCCACAAGAAAAATGGTTTTGAAATGGTCCATTTTTTGTTCCCAAATAATGCCACAGGGCTGTTATTTATTAACAGTACGGCTGTCCAAAGACAAGGTTGTTTATGGTCCAGTGCTCCTCCGACATGTGTGAAGCGCAACTATTAACAGGATTAACAGTTCTGAGGATGGATGGATTGGGTATACACCATTGTGCATATTTGTACATATAGAGCTGAACTTCTCTTTAACCTTTTTGTTTCACTTCCTGGTATGGGTCTGTCGTGGTGTCAGTCCAGTGTGTTGCGGTTTCATCCTTCCGCCCACTGCCCTAAAAAAAAGGAAATCAACTTCCTGAGTTCTCAAAACACACATTGGAGACGTGCGCGCGACTGCTGAAAGGAGTCGGGTGACGGATATGGTCATAGTAGCGAGTCAAGTTGAGTGTCACGATGACTCTCTGCACGGCTGACAGAACGTTGTAGTGTGTGAATGACATCCCTCTCGATTCCCTCATATGCTCATTAAGACGCAATGACAACAAGTATGCGTCAGCAAGGTTTTATATTCGGACTTGGTCTGCATTATTTGCATTAAAACGTCCCGTTTACATTTATGGCCTAAATTTCAAGTCAATCGGTTATCTGAATATGCCTGTGCCAAATAACTGTGTCACCAAAAAAAAAAAAAGGGGGGGGGGGGGTAATGAAGCTATCAGCCAATGATTTGGAGGTTAAATACCTTTGTGCGTCATGTCTGACAGGCGTTTGAGTTGGCTTTCATGTCAGCATGATAATCAACAATGTCTCGGGGCAAAACAAGGCGGGGCAAGGCAAAGGAATGAAAGATTTAAGAGAGAACAGACAACCGGGAGACAACAACAGTCTCGCTTGGATGACAAAAAGGGAGTCAGTTCAAATCAGCAAGTGTAATCTTTCCCTCAGTAGCAGCTCGTTCCAGGCTCCATGACCAAAAACAGCACCGCCGCGTCATTATTTTGTCACCGTTGGAGCCGAATCATATTGGGAGTTGATGACGTGGCCGAAGGATGAACTTCAAGCAGACTCAGCTGAGTCGCAACCACCGATGACGTTTGAGGGTCAAAAAGAAAGACTTTATTAATAATTCAGATTTGGAACAAGAAGAGAAAATCTTGCCACAATATTTTTTTAAGTCGATTAAGAAGTTGTAACCAAAAGGCTTGTTTTCGGCAAACGCCGACCAATCAAATGTCACTACAACAAATCTTTATAGTCTTATAAAAGCGCCTCAGAGCCGTTTGTCACTTTCGCAGACCGTTGAGTTTTACAAGAATCCTGGCGCGCCTTGATCCGCCTCCAAGTGACATTGTGGGCAAATAAAGTGTTGTCTGAGGAGAAGGGGTTCAAAAGTCAGCTCCAAAGTAAACAAAACTAGAAGGGAAACTAGTTCAGGGTGTGCTGCGCCGACTGCCAGAAGACAGCTGGGATAGGCTCCAGCTCACTCGCGACCCTTGTGAGGATAACCTGCTCGGATAATGAATTGGATGGGAAATAAAAAAAGCATGACGGACGCTAACAGGATCTTTGGAGACGGGAACCACATCGGGCTGGACGTGTCAACCATTTTAACCCTTTCATGCTAAATAACCTGAAAACCAGATAAGTTGTCCACTGTAGTAGCCACTGTCCCTGAAAGGGTTGAGGAAGAAAAGAAATCTGTTTTTGTTTTCAGCTTTTATCATCCAATCCTGGAATTGAACCTCAGCATCTTTTTCTCGGTCTGACGGGAGAAAGTTTGCCATGGAAGGGAGCTGTCCAGACTCGTCGAGTCAGGAGGCATGCGGGAACCTATCCGACTACCTCCGCCTCCGCTTCCCTGAGGAACGCCACATTCCTTTGCAGCTTCTCCATCCACATTGGCAGTGACATAAATCACCAGCTCCACCATTAATTCCCCGAGCATCCGAAGCAAAATCTCACGGTGGCAGCAACAGCACAGTAAGCGACGCTCAGACACTGGAAACTGGTCACTCATGAGAAACTAGTGTAGGTCCGAAAACTCGAAATGGTCTTGAGTGTTGACACGACTGTCGGATTGGGTCATCAGAGGTCAAGCGTGAGCTGAGCTATCATCGCCAAATCTAGAGAGGCTGCGATTGGTGGGTGCACTGGGAAGCTGTCACTCTTGAGAAAATATCTCGGCTATATGCAAGCTTGTGGGATCGAACAAAGCAGCCCTCGGAATAACTCCCAAGATAGTTCTCACACTTGGTGCCAAGAGATTGCAGGATGCCTGCGACTGCCTGTCAGGCACGTCCAGAAACACATCGACATGGACGTCCGTAGGCCTGGCCGTGCTGACGTCGAGCCGTCCAACTGTAGGCCGTACACGCTGGGGCCCTCGGTGACTCACCTCCCGGGGCTATAAGGAGGAGCCTCGACGGGAGCGCAGAAACCAGTTGCGCGACTCTCCCGCTGTGATTCACTTCCAGAGCTGGAGCTCGTTGGCGTGAACAGAAGCACAACAAGTAGGACCCCCCCTCGCCTCTGCCCTCGCTTGGCCAGCCGGGACCCTGCTTCCGCCAGGAACCCCTCTCGCTAGATAACTGACTTGGAACTTTGGCGTGCATTCCACTGAAGGAAGCAGTTGGACAGGATTCTGGGGTTTTAACAAAAAGGATTTGCGTTTTGACTTGGTGCCCAAACGGGTTGGCCGTTCAGTCGATATCGTCGGGACGCTTCTACCCGCTCTTGAGGACTTGCAAAGCCGCCAGGAAAAAAAACCTCTTGGACCCGGCCGAACCCCGGACGCCATCTTTACCAGCTCCTTTCCCCCCCCAGGTAGGCACTATGCAAAAATTCACAGCAAAACCAGCAGACATTGCAACAGCTCCTATCTCGGTGCTCCTAACTTCTGAAATTGTTGACCCCCTTTTGCCATTTTGCACTTTTTTCAATCACTCTGCATCATTCGATCGATTGTTGATCAGATTTGTGCATTTGTATTGTATTGTATTGAGCGCATTTGTATTGCTGATGACTGCCTATGCCAGGGGTAGGGAATTCCGGTTCCTCGAGAGCCATAGCGTGCCTGTTTTGGATCTCTCTCTGCTTCAACAGACCTGATTCAAACGATCAGCTCATCGGCAAGCTCTGTCGAAGCTTGAAACGATCATGATCAATTGAATCAGGCGTGTTGGATTCGAGAGAGCTCTAAAACAGGCGGGCTCTCGAGGAACCGGAGTTCCCAGCCCCTGGCCTAGACTCTGCTTTGACCGTAATTCCTAAATCCTATCCAGTATGTCATAGTCCAAGTCCTGCATCTTTTGCGATACTCTGGTCCCTTGACTTTTGATTCGTTCCATGACCAAGCTCATCACTTCATTTAGCTTACATCGAATCCATTTTTGGCCATCGAATTGATTCGGCACTTTAAGAGTCAAGGGTGCCTCGAATGAGAGAAGTTCCTCATGGACTCGGTCCATAAAGATGATTCTGATTCCAGAGAAGATTCCTCCGCTCCCGCTCCCCACATGGCAAACGGCTCCATCTACCAGCTCATCGAGGACTGCGAGGCCACGCACAAGGGGCTCTACAAATTCTACGCCGCCATCATGATCGTCATCGTCATGCTGGCCTTGCCTCTCAACATGTCAATCCTGCACCTCTTCATCTTCAAGTTGAAGTTCTGGAAGTCCAACACCAACAACGTCTTCCTGTTCAACCTGGTGCTGGCCGACATGCTGCTACTTTTCAGCTTGCCCATCAAGGCGTACAACTACATCCAGGGAGAGCGGCGCAACAGCAACGACGCCGTGTGCAAAGCCATGCTCTTCATGCTTTTCCTCAACCGCGGCGCCAGCATCGCCTTCCTCACCGTCACGTCCATCGACCGCTACTTCAACGTGGTGCACCCGGGCCGCAAGAACCTGCTCAAGGCTCTCAAGAAGTCGCCGCACATCTCTATTTTCATCTGGCTCCTGCTGCTACCCCTCACCATCCCCACCATGCTCAAAAACTTTGACTGCTGCAATAGCCACAAGAGCGACGGAAACCAGGAGGACACCCTGATCAAGGTACGAGGAACCCCCGGGGTCTAGAGGTAAAAAGTTACTATGCAGAGACACCACGGGCATTTATTTTTTTTCACATTCAGTCGGGTGATTTAAATCTCAACGAGTGCTCTCTGTTGTATCAACCCTTTACATGCACCTAATAACACGGTAAGCTGTCCATTGTAGTCACCGCTATGCACGAAAGGGTTAATAAATCCGCGAGAGATGAACGGCAATATAGCGGCGGAAGACCACAGCGGGCTTTGGACCGTTCAGTCTAAGCTTGTTTATAAAAGCAGCTCATCGGGCTCCATACTTGACGTGTAGTGCCAGTCTATAAATAAAACGGTTAGCTCAGTGGTTAGCACTGTGGCCCCGAGGGTAGAAGATTTTACATGGGATTTCGGCTGCTACTCTGGCTTCCTGCCACATTCCAAAAAAAAAAAACAAAAAAAAAAACATGCATCCACTGATGGCTCGAAATCGCTTTCTGTGTTTACGCAAAGAAAACGTAAGTCGCCTTCAAGTCGGCGAGCGAACCGTCTTGAATATTTATAACAAATACGTGGAGGAGATAGAAGTCTCTAAATTGCCCTTGACGTATCGAGTATAAACGTACATTCGACGAAATCGTTTCAGTGTTGACAACAAAACGGACGTGAGTCCAAACTGATTCCAATATTTAGAAAAACACACGCTGTATGTTGGACACATTGAAACTCGCATCACATAAGTGAAAGTTAGGTTTGCGGAACATTTAAATCAAATTTCTAACGTGTTCTTTCCATGAAGAGTGACGGCCATTTTCAGACTCTTTTTTAACTTCACTTAAAATTTTGAAGAAAAAAATCTAATAAATCAATAAGTACCTGGGGATTGAATCTATGAAGTGTGAAATGACGTATAAATATGTCTTTGGGAGTGAATGAGATTTAATTCAAACCTGATTGGTGAACTCAAAGTATGTTCCTTCCAGACTGTGAATTGAATTTGATTCACCTCTATAAAAAAGTGCCTGTGGCTCTCCTTTCCCAGATGCGATGGCCATGTAGAAAAAACAAATTGCTAAAATTAAAACAGCTAAATTAAATCCATCCATCCATTTTTTACTGCCTATCCGGGGTCGAGTCGCGGGGGCAGCAGCTTAAGCAGGGAAGCCCAGACTTCCTTCTCCCCAGCCACTTCTTCCCGGGGAATCCTGAGGCATAGTCTCTCCAGCGTGTCCTGGGGTCGTCCCCAGGGCCTCCTACCGGTGGGACATGCCCGCAACACCTCACCAGGGAGGCTTCCAGGAGGCATCCTAATCAGATGCCCGAGCCACCTCATCTGGCTCCTCTCGATGGGGAGGAGAAGCGAATGGGTTAATGTTCCATTTAAAGTTGTACTGTTGCTTGGAAAGGGGGTCCTGACGGTCGACTCTCGTCATTTTTTTCCGTGTGTCAGGACGTGGTGGACAGCTTACGAGAGGCGGTCTTCTTCACGCAAATCGTCATCCCCTTCGTCATCCTGGTCTACTGCACCGTGCACATCGTCAACCGCCTGCGCAAGAAGACGGTGGGCGACAGGACCAAGCTGAGGCGGGCAGTCTTCCTCGTCACCGCCGTCATGGTGGTCTTCTCACTCTGCTTCCTGCCGTGTACCATCGCTCGGGCGGTGCTGCTGGTGGCCCGCGTGCAGGAGTGGCACGAATCGTACCAGGACAAAGCCACCGTGGCCTTCGACGGCCTCATGGTGCTGTCCTACTTGGACTGTCTGCTGGACCCGCTCGTCTACTGCTTGAGCAGCACCAAGTTCAAGGCGCTCTACCTGTCCATCTATTTCCCCTTCTTGCTGAAGGATGGGCCGCTGCCGATGGACAGCTCCACGGGGAACACCACGCCCAACCCCAAACGCAACAACGTCATCTGAGGGACGCCGACCAGTAGGGGATCTGCTTTGAACTCCGGCCACCATGTGGACTTCATTCGAAAAACTGTACGTTGACGTTCAGCGGCATGGAGGATGACAGGTTTGACATTCTGGATTTAAAAGGGGAGACATTTGTCTTGGTTTTCAAAAACCAATTATTGACTGACTGAATGAAAACATGTTCTTGGGCAACTCGTGACATGTTTCCTGTCTCCGGTGGCCTTTGGGGCACACCGTATTTAAAAAAAAAAAAAAAAAATCGGAGTTAAATTTTTTTCCCCTCTTTGCTTCTACAAAAGCTAATGACAATGATTTCAAAACTAATTTTGCTTTCTTTTTTTTAATACTCTCCAGATTTGGTTGATTTCTCCTGATATCAAATGTTTTTTTGAAACTGTTTTTTGCAGCATATTTTTTCCAGTATTAACTTTTACTGAAAGTCATGCTCCAGTCCACTATATGAAAAAAAAAGACAAAAATCAGTTTTTGTCCAAAATACATCATCTGGTTCAACCAGAAAAAAAAGTCTCACCTGAAATAAAAACCTTGTTTTTCCGAGTGTGCTGCAAAAATCAAAAGTCTCACTTCTATTAAACACCCTTTTCTAAGTTGAACCACTACAACAAACACCAAACTAAATTAACACTGTGTGTCTCCCACTTTACAATGTAAACACTTGATTTCAAATAAACAACTTATTCTGTGTAATAGTGATTTAGAACATTCCACAAAGCGAACTGTGTAAGCAGTATCGAGAATTTTTTTTAAAAAGGGTTTGTTTGTTTGTTTTTCCTGAGGAATGATCTCAAAACAGACCTACCTCAAATTTGGAATCATTATCGAATATAAAGACACGTAATTTTTTTTTTTTAAATATATACATTCAATATCAACAGAAGGTGTACCTAAAAGAAAGTGTCCATTATCTGTATGGTCAACCCAGAAATGTCCTTTGACGAGCCTGATGAAATCATTAACAACCCCACATGATGTCACACCGTGTGTTGCGCAGTAGCTGAAGGTCCTAACAGGAAGACGACGACTATTATTCACATCATTTTGTCATAGCTGATTTCCTTTAGGGGTAAACGGAGGTCAGGTTTCACCCAGAAGGAAATAAAATGTCAGATCCTATCCTATCCTAATATTTTCGGACCTACATTAACAACATTAAATGATGATAGCGGATTCAAAAGAAACGCCGGTAGATTTCCTACCATGGGGGGGAAGCAGTGGAAACCGTGACATGAAGCAGTCATTACCTGGAATATGTCATCGCCTTGATGATGTCATCCCAGGAATGGTCACATGAAGCATCCGATGATGTCAACAAGGTGGAGAGTGTCTGCGTGCGTCCATTCGTCTAAAAATAGATGACAGACAGGGTAAGCTCACTGTTATTCAATTGTACGTCAGTGGTTTTGTCTACCTTTACAATATGTTGCAATAACTGTGTGTGTGTGTGTGTGTGTCATCGATAACACCTCCCAACATTTGGATGGAAAAAGTGGAAAAGCATTTCCAGTCAACGCCAAAGTCGTGTACCGCAAGTGCGGGATCCATTCCAATAAATGCCAGGCCGTAAATAAAGATCTACTTTTGTCCAAATGCATCATATTATTTAACTGAAAAACACTATTTTTCCAAGTTCTGCAAAAAATACCAAACTTAAAATAAACACTTTGTTCTTTCAAGTGCATCACCCGCAAAAATTTTTTTTAACCCTCACCTCAAATAAACCCCTACGTTTTAAGTGTCATCCCCAACAACAAAGGCCGAACCTAAAATAAAAATCTGCTCTTATCTTGTCACCCACTTCACGATAGAGACGCCTCACGTCAAATAAACGCCGTTTTCAAAAACAACGAAAATAATAATAAACGCCTCATATCGAATAACATCCTTTTCCCAAGTGTGTCATTCACTAAAATAAATACCAGACTTAAAACAAAAACTTCTCTTTCATCCATTTAAAAAAAAAATGAAGCACCTCAAAACCAAGTCAACATGTTATTTTTCCAAGTGACTTTTTAGGATTACTTTTCAGGCCCACAAAAAAAATTAAAAGCCTGACCTCAAATAAGCCCCTTATTTATCATTATTATTATTTTTTGTATGCGTTACAAACTAATTCTGTGGGAGATTTTGTAACGAAGGGGTTTACAGTCACGTAGTGTAGCGTGGTGTCATGGTTCTTGGGCGCTGGCAGGTCGTGTCGTGTCACAACAACGATCGGACACGCGGTTTTGGTTTCGGTTCGATGGAGGAGATGAAGCTGAGAATGACAGGCGGGATGTGTCGCAGCACGCGAACTGAAGGTTGATAACTTTGGAAAGATAAGCGTTTTTTGGGTTTTTTTCCCCCCGAAAAGAAGTGACCAGTTTCTCGCGGCCAATCTTCATCGCTAACCGATCTCGCGGCGCGGCGCTCAAGCAGGAAGAAGAATAGATGAGATTGTAAAACAAGGTTTGTGAGCGGCACGTACGTGGGAGGAAGCCGCAAGGCAAACGACTTCCTGCTCCCGTGAATGCGTTAATCTGCGCCATCTTCAAACTGTTCTTGTCGCCACGGCAATTTGACAAAATGCCTGTGAAGCAGAGCGACTCACCGGCTAATAAATGATTGCCATCTGAGTCTTTAATCATTGGCTTTTATCGGACAGGGGGATACTTCAGCAAAGAGCTTCGCTTCAAACCTCTAGAGCACCTGCTATAATCAAATATGTGCCGCATCTCCAATAGACGTCTTTTTTTCCTCAATAGCCTCCGTCCGTCATTCTTTGTTTCAAGTGAAAATAATTTTAAGTTTTTTAATCCACTCCAACAAAAAAATACCTCAGGTCAAATGTTCAAAAATGGATGGTTTCTCCCACGTGTCAGATTCCACAGCAGCTCATAAAATGCCTCAACCTAAAGAAAATCCGCAAACTGTGTCGAATACAAATAAACACCTCCGAACAAATTGCTCCTTTGTTCAAAGTGCACTACAACAAATAAACGCCTCACCTCACATCAATAAAAAACAAATGACACTAAAATCATGCCTGACACAAACAAAAACTAATGCCTCACATTGAAGAAATTATTTCAAGAGTGTCTTCCACAACAGCAAATTATGACCTCACCTCAAATAAAAAACATGAGTTTGACAAATAAATGCCTGCTTGTTTCAATCATGCCATCCACTCCAACAAATAAACACCTCGCTTCAAACAGACACCTCAGATCAGTCCAAAATGTGTCATCTACGACGACTAATAAATGCCTCACTCCAAACAAAGCCGATGACCGCAACGATGACAAACTCCCCGCTTCAAGTATCAACAGACACCTCACTTGAAGTCATCCTCCACCGCAACAAATAAACACCTCTCACCAAAGAAGCACCGATGTTTATCAAGTCAGTGATCCACCAGAAAGAATAAACGCTTTCAACAGCAGCAAATGCAGGCCTCACCTCAAATAAAGACAAGAGCTAGAGCAGCGGTGTCAAACATACGACCCGCGGGTCGGAACCGGCCCGCAAGGAGGTTTGATCAGGCCCGCAGGATAATTTAAAAGTGAAGAAATGCATAAAAGACACGGAATGAATATTTTTAATATGGTGCAATTCATGGAAAATACGCTAGGGGGCGTACTGTTTTAATCAGAGTAAAAGACAACATTGTTTTGATCAGAGAAGAAGACAACAGCGGCCTCAGTCTGTCCCTGAGACAGACCGACACAGCAGACGCTATCAAGGACATGTGAATATTTTATTCTTAACACATTTAATACCACTCTCTTTATTTTGTAAGGTGTAGGCAGGGATTACATTTAGATTTTATATGCACGTGTGCAAATGGTTTAAACATTCCTTTCTTTATAAATCTCGTTTAATATTATAAGTGCATTTCTATACTGTATTTTTCAATACCAATTACTTGTTCAAGTTTGTACAATCAGTGGGATCGGTTGCAATGCATACATGTGAATGATAAAAGTCAATTGCACATTTGTCGAAGGAAATCGAAGGAGCTTCATGACATGTTTTGTAAAAAATCTGTTGATTAAATGTCAACATTTTCCTAATGTTCCTGTGCTTCTTTAGACCAAAACAACGGAAATACATTATTTTGGTTATTTATAGCAGAGTATGGTATAATTTTAATGGTCTGGCCCACTTGACCGCTACCGAGATCGTATGTGGCCCACAATGTGAAATGAGTTTGACGCCCCCTGATCTAGAGGAACCGTGGATGTGTTGGTGGGCTTCCGCAAAGCGGGACATGTGCAGACATGAGTGATTGTCTTTCCTGACCACCTGAGGAATTTCACAGCTCTTTTCAGTAAAGAGTTCGGGAAAACGTGGTCGACTTGTGACGCATCCGTTCATACCAGTGGGAGTTTGAATGTGTGGAAAAAATAAACGAGAGCCAAGCCGAGAGAATGCAGAGTCAGAGGAGGCCTGACTTGAAACCACACCTCCAAACGTGAAGCGCCTTCGCTCACTCAGCCTCTTTTCGTGGGGGCGGATGAGGAGAGGACGGCTTGGCTCTTATGCAGTCACTCATCTGTCTGGCTGCATTCATCACCTTTGAGCGCGGCATTTACTAACCGAGAGCTTCTTCGGAATGTGACTCAAACTTGACCCGACTCGTAAGAAAGACGCCGTGCAATTTGACGAGAACCAGCGGCGGGGACGGACGGGGGAGGACGATGCGAACCAACGCCTCGGCCGTGGACAGCAAGTTGGACCACTGCAACGTTACCAACGCCGTGACGTACAACGTCCTCTCCGGGATCGTCGCGGGACAGTTTGCCCTCGGCCTGCCTCTCAACCTGTCCGTCCTCTACATCTTCATCTTCAGGTAACTCCCATCACTCACAAAAAAAAAAAAAAAGTTGATTCCTCCCCTCAGAACAATAAAAAGCTCACTTCTAAAAAACACCTTGTTATTTGTTAACCGGCATCAAAAATGCCTCACCTCAAATGGACACTTGTTTTTTCCACTGTCAGCCACAAAAACAAATAAACATGCCTCACTTTGAATAAATGATATACTATAATTATGTACTACAACAAACACCTCACCTCAATTTGAGACGTTCTCCCCATGTGTCATCCATGAAAATAAATGCCTGACCGCAAGTACACTTTTTTTAAGTGCATCATTCACTACGACAAATGTCAAAATCGATCAGACAAATACATTTTCCCACGTGCGTCCTCTACTACTAACTGTGATTAAACACCCTTTGTTGCGTTATCGCTGGAAGAAATACCTCACCTCGAATCGACCCCGGCTTTTTTTTTCCGACGCGTCATACAAGAAAACAAATAAATGCCTGACTTCAAATGGACATCTGTTTTTCTAGTGCATCATCCACGACAACAGATAAATGCCTCACATCACAAAAAAAATAAAATTTATAATTGTCAGCCAAGTGTGCACTACATCAAATAAACACAGGGCTTCAAACAAACGTATCCTTTTTATGTCATCCATAAGAACCAAGAAACACCGCACCTCAAATAAACACCTGCTATTTCCAAATGCCATCCGCAACATCGAAAACATTTTTTTAATAAAAAACACCTCACCTCAAATTTACACCTGCTATTTCCAAATGCCTTTTGCAACATCAAAAAAAAAACAAAAAAAAAAACTTTTTTTTTCAAAACCTTGCTTCAAATTAACACCTGCTATTTCCGAAAGCCATGCGCAACATCAAAAAACTTTTTTTCAATTAAAAATAATAATAAAATCAACACCTCACCTCAAATTAATACCTGGTATTTCCAAATGCCTTTTGCAACATCAAAAAAATTAAACTTTTTTTTAAAAACCTTGCTTCAAATTAACACCTGCTATTTCCAAATGTCATCCGCAACATCATTTTTTTAAACACCTCAACTCAACTGTATTTATAGAGCACTTTCAAACATCCATCGCTGCATACAAAGTGCTGTACATGGAGCAATTAACATATACAACAACAAAAAAATATACATATTTTTTAAAAACACCTCGCCTCAAATTAAAACCACCTTTTAAAGATACTTTTTTTTTCCAACTGCAGAAAAATAAAGGCTAATACTTGGAAATGAATTAGAAATTCATTTTGATTGATTGGGATTCCCATTCTTCTTCTGCCCCCTACTCTTTCTTGTTCTCCCCCTTTCCGCGCATGGAGGTTCAAGTTCTGGAAGAACAAGAGCGTGTTTCTATTCAACATTGTGGTTGCCGACTTCCTGCTGGTGGCCTGCCTTCCCGCCAAGGCCTACAGCTACCAATTGGGCCAGAGGCGCAGTCCCAACACCTGGATGTGCAAGGCCATGCTCTTCATGCTCTTCCTCAACCGCGGCGCCAGCATTGCCTTTTTAGTCACCCTGTCGCTGGACCGCTACTTCAACGTGGTGCACCTCGGGCGGAGGAACTTTGTCAAGGTATTCTTTCGGGGACGGCGGTTACTACAGTGGACGGCTTATCATGTTATCAGGTTACAGGGTAAAATCGACTCTCTTTTGCGGATCGGTCAAGGTCCTGAAGAAATCTCCAGAAATCTCGGTGGTGATCTGGCTGCTGCTGTTGCCCCTGACCATCCCGACCATGCTCAAAACCTTTGAGTGCTGCAACAGCCACGGTCGAGACGTTGAGACCATTTACCACGATGTCACCGACACCTTCAGGGAGGTATTGAGCCGAAACGCGTTCTCATAAACACAATCGCTACAATTATAAATCAACGCTGCAAATAAACATCTTACCCCCCCAACCCTCCACCCCGAGTGTATCATCCACTACAAAAATAAATGCCTCACCTCAGACAGACACCTCGGTTGTGACTCTGCTGTACAGTCCGAAGTCCAATCCGTGTCTTTCCTGATGGTTCCTCTCGACTGTAGGTGGTGTTCTTCTCGCAAATCCTCATCCCCTTCATCATCCTGCTCTACTGCACAGTGCGCATCGTCCATCGGCTCAAGAAGAAGACAGTGGGGGAAAAGGCCAAACTGAGGCGAGCCATGTGCGTGGTGATGTCGGTGGCGGTCATCTTCTCCGTCTGCTTCCTACCGTGCGCAATCGCCCGAGCGGTGTTGCTAGTCATGCGTCTGAGAAGATGGCAGGAGGCCGAGGACGTGGTGGTTCAGGTCTACGACACGCTCATGGTACTGTCTTTCATGGACTGTCTGCTGGACCCACTGGTGTATTGCTTCTGCCACTCGGGCTTCAAGGATGCCTACCTGGACACTTTCTGTCCGGCATTCCTGCACAAGAGACTGCGGAAGGCCGAGACCACGATGACAACGACGACGACGACATCTGCAGGGAGGAGTCTTTCATTGCCAATGATTGAGAAAGTACAAGTATGAACATTATTTGGGGGTTTGTCTTTGAGGACAAATTGCATTAAACAAGGGCATTTTCTGTGTCTGTGTGTGTGTGTGTGTGTGTGTGTGTGTGTGTGTGTGTGTGTGTGTGTGTGTGTGTGTGTGTGTGAGGAATATATTACAGTACTTGATTTAAGCCAAATGATCCATCTGCCAATGGAACGGGACAATTTGACTTGTCAAGATGAGAAATCTTGACAAGTCAAATTGCCCGCTCCCACATGTCATTAGCATGATGTATTAAAACAAGTGTACAGTGCTACCGGAAGAAACGAGTGAATTGATTTACGATATTTTCGTGAAATGAGCTGTCCTTAACTTTTTTTCGATATATTGTACCGCCCTACATATATTTGTTGTGGAGGTCTTCGTAGTTTATATTGATGTATTCATGATTGCATTTTACTGCCCCCTAGTGATCGAATCGCACGCAACAAAAGAATGCACAACCAATTAATTAAGCACAAACTGCTTCATTCTTTACACCCTATTGAATCAGATTATTCCGATGTGTTTATCCAAGTAAAAATCACGGTATTATTTTCCTTATTCATAAAACAATGCAATTTTTGGGTGTAACTGATGAATGGGATTTCCAATCAGTTCAATGGGGAAAGATTATTTAAAATACATCAAGGAATGAATTAACCTCGTAGTTTAAGGCGGCACCGTATTCACACAAATCAAATTATGGTATTTGATTCAAGAAACCAGTAATGAAATATCTACGAGTTAGATATGCTAATTTGTGGCCACGGTTTAAGAAGCCTGGGAAATGTGTGGCTAATTATGTACACGTGATTCTCCGTCTCCTTTGGTAATAAAATTCCTGAAAAGCTAAAACGCATCAACATACTTTTTTCAAGTTGTCATTGTGACACGTACCATTTAAATACTGCAAACGATCACATATCATCATGTCGACAGCTAGAAAACGCGTTTGTGTGTCGTCAGTGTGATTGAAGTCGCAAACTTACCATCAGACGTCGGCTTATCACGTACTTTCCCCCACTTAACATTAACATGTTGGCAGCTTCTTGTACAAATCGACGTGTTCGCTCAAAGGGCTAATGTTCTTTTTTCCCAAAAAAACTCTTAATTTGCTTTATTGGTGTGCGTGTGGGGAGAAGGCGCGGGGTGAAGGGATTAAAAAACGGGTGTTCCCATTTTCCACTCGGACACAATTTAAGGAAGCACCATGTACATGTACCGGTGCGACCAACGTCAATGGCCTTGTTTCTCACCCGGAAGCATTTTAGTGCGAGACCCAGCCAGAAACAGCACGTTGCCATGACGACGGTGACAGTCCCCTGTCAAACTGATTTCTTTGGCTGGCTTTTACCTTCCCGAAATATCATCATTTAATCTTGTGTACTTTACGTTGCAGCTTGTAGCGATGATTGACGTATTCTTCGTTTTTTGTTGTCGTAATTGCCACTTGCACCGCCTTTCAGCAGCTTGCCGATAAATCATGACATGTGTTGATGTTCATTACGTTGATGGCAGGTGTTCAAATTATACCCGCTGTCAAGAACCCAGGACTAATACACTCGTTGAATTTATGAGAGAAGTGAAGCAATACAGCACGGGAGATGAACTAAACCGCTCCTCTGCTGCCCTCTGGCGGCAATAAGTGGTCAACTATTGCCCATGTTTGGCAACGCAGGAAATGCTCTCACCCTGATGTGTGTTTAATTTCCCCAACAACAAATTCAATACATCTTTATTCATATCGCGCTTTCACAAGAGCTGCAGCTGTTTAAAAAAAATCACTTTCAGGGATATTTAACATAAAATAACAAAAATAGAACAGAACATTGTCACCTAGGCCTTCTCCTTGATTCCTATTGGACAGGAGACTCCAGTCCCGCCTAGCCCGCAGTAGCCGCCCGGGTTCTTGCTCAGGTATTGCTGGTGGTAGTCCTCGGCGTAGTAGAAGGGTTTACCTTCCGCGATCTCTGTTGTGATGCTTCCGAAACCTTCTTTAGTCAGAACCTGCACAAGCACACACACGGCAACAATCAATTTTCTTTACAGGATGCAAACTGTCCGGTTATCTACACCAAGGAGCCTCTGCTGTCATTATTAGCAAAACACCAAATTCTTCATTTCTGCCCAGTTAGACGAGGTCAAGGTTGACCATAAAACTATCCTATGTCTGGTACAAAACAAGATTTTATCAACTGTCTCAAGAGTGGCTTTTTGTACATGAACTAACATGGACGCTGTGTGTTTATTAATTTGGGTGTAACACGTCCTATTTGCATGTGTTAACATATTAAGATGCATCACAAAATAGTGGAATACAGTTTGCATTGAAATAGTAAAATATGTTTTTAAAATGTGAGCTAATTGATTTGGTGTTGTTCTTAGTGGATGTAATTTATTTATTTTTTAATCAATAAATCACTCTTTTTGGGCTTTGGAACCTTTTCTTGCGACGACCACAAATCAAGGCAACAAAAGCAGCAAAAATGTATCACAATGTTGTCAGGAATGATTTGACACGTCAAAAAATGAAATAAATGAACTCAATTTGTGTGTGTGTGTGTTAGTTTTGCAACTCAAGTGACTTCAGCGGGGGGACAGATTTAGGACCCAGATGGTTTGGCAAGAGTGTGTGTGTGTGTGTGTGTGTGTGTGCGTGTTTGCGATGGGCCAACTGCTCACACGCACACATATACATGCATACACACAGATGGAAGCGGGAGGGGGAATTGAAAGGGGGCGGGGCTGTACAATCTGGTGATAAAAGAGAGGAAACCAAATGGCGACGCTCACCACATATCCTCCTATCAATTTGACATCAAGTCATGACCAAACGATCCCAGAGTGGCAACGCAATGGGATCGGTCACCGCAGACAATGTCGTGCATACCTTCTGGTATTGATCCTGGGACACGAGCGCCTCCTCAAGCTGCTGCTGGCCACAGGCGTAGATGGCCGAGCGGTACGGCGTGCCCACATCGTTGCCCTGACGCATACCTGGACGCGCACACATGATGGTTTTTTTTCTTTCTTTCTAAAAAAAATTCCAAGAAATAACGTGTAGCATTGGGCGTGCATATCGTACCTTGCGTCGGGTCATGGCTTTCCCAGAAGACTTTTAGCAGGTTGGCAAAAGAAATCTGGTTTGGATAAAAGACCACCCGGACCACCTCGGCGTGGCCCGTCATGCCTTAACGCAAGATCAGAGTTACACTTATGTCACATGAAGGTAAAGTAAAACGGATGAATAAAAGTGTGTGCTTTGTGTGTGTTTGTGTGTACCTGAACACACTTCCTTGTAGGTGGGGTTGGGTGTGGAACCGCCGGCGTAGCCAACCTGAGTGGAATAAACGCCTTTCTGGAGCCAAAACTTTCTCTCTGCCCCCCAGAAACAGCCCATCCCTGCGGGACACCAACACACACACACACACACACACACATACACACAAATATGGGAAAAAAAATACGAAGAAACAAAAAAAACTTCCATTATGAATATACTATTGTGAGACGATGTTTACTAGATCTTCGGATCGACGCTACTCACCGAAAACGACCATCTGCGTATCTTCTGGGAACGGTGGCGTGGTTCTGTTGCCGTTGACGTCGTGTTTGGCTGGAGAAGAAGACGTGAAGAGCGATTACACACATGTACACCATTTGCATTATCCAAACACACACACTGTTGTTGTGCAATATATTCATTGTTACATTTCGACATTATCATTTATGTCGACGTGTTGCCTTGAGCAACTAGTGAAGACTGTAAGCCAAAACACACACACATTTGTACACACAGTGTTAGTTATGCATGAATTTTGCATTTATTTTTCGTGCTTGGATTTAATGTTTACCAAATTTATTTTTTCATTTTCATTCATTTTATGATTTTTTTTCATATTTGTATTTTAATTTTTCATTTGAAAAATATTTTGTGTTTCAAATATAATATCCGGCTGTTTGTTTTTTTTTCTTTTTTGTTGCTCATATTTACTGAAGAAAATACCAACCACAAAAAATAATGTGCTTATAAATAATGGTAATTGTTATGAGTATCAAAATTTACATGTGTCTGGTGTGTGTTCACAACATAAGATGCTTTATGACACGCATGCACACACACACTACGTATTAGTGCTGCTCTATTTCCATTCGGGCTTACGTGTGTGTGTCAGAATTGGCCAATGAGCATTGAGCAGTACAGCAGTTACATCCCAATCGACTTCTATCCATTTTTAAACGTTTTAGGTTGTTCTAAGGCCGCCATACACTGCTACACTACAGGGGGCGCTGGACTTTAGCCTGTTTTAATGCCGCTTCTCTCCCTCCCCTCTTCCCCTAAATGGCGATGAGCTAATCTGACTGCAAGATGCTGCGTTGCTCTGTGAAAGCGCAGCCAATTGAAGCGATATTCCTGCCATGGCTGGGTTCTGTGTGAAAGGCAAAAGCAGATAAATGGATGCTCTTCTGTTCCGGCTGTGATGCCAGTGCACATCTATTCATGGCACGCCAACACTTAGTAGCCCCACTCGTACTGAAGAGGAGCGCGCCGGGGTGCCAACAGGAGCGGCTGCCAGATTAAAGCTGACAGCAGTCTTGTTGTTTCCTACACACATGCACACACACACTTCCATCCAAAATACTAAAAATAAAGAGTACATATCCTGTACAAGCAGATGGATGAACGGGATGACAGTCCGCAACGTGTCGGCTTGTCAGGTGACATTTTGACAACACTTTGCCAATACGGTGAATGTGTCGTGATGTTGAATGCAGTTGATTATTTTTCTGTCTGTGTTAGCAAAGATGATCATAAGTTAACAGTGTTCCTAGCATTATCTTCTTCTGTTGTCGACGTGGGAATGGGTGATATAGCCGTGTACGGCCTGGTCAGTAATTACTGTCATAAGTGGAATTTCGGTGGCTTGGTGATGAAATGCTGCATTGACCAGCCACTGGTGGCACCTTAAATAAAGAAGTAGACTTGCTTCTACACTCTTTGGTTAAACCAAACCGAGTACAGCATACAACATGTCTCTCACTCTGGCACCCAGATTTTGGCCTGGTTTACTGCCAATTCTCTCCGTTCACCAGTTCTCATTCTAGTTAAGGTTTGCAACTTGTATTGGACATCTACGTCTATAAAATTTCATCACGGCAAGACATAGGATGGAAAAAATGTGTCATAATTTTTGATCCATGGGTGAATTTGGACGAAAGCATACCACTGACATGTTTCAGACGGACGGATTCATGTTTCCTTTAAATAGTGGCTCAAGCACCACGGTAATGTATTTTTTTAAACACAACATCGCAAAAAAAAAGTCATTTTCATTGTAAATCGAATTCTCGCCGTCAAGCGTTGTTACTGTTTACACCGAAGCGAATTATTTGCGCATGCGCAGCATGTCTGTCGAGCTTTAAACTTTAAAAACGTGTTTTTTTCCCCCAATAATTTAGACATTACAAAGACTGTTGTTGGGGCTTTAATCTGTCCGTCAACTATATCCGCTTCAACAAATCATTGTAATCGTGTTTCTTCGCGATACTGTAGTGAGCGAAATACGTGTCGTCATTCCGAAACTGAGCATGCTAATGCTAAGGCAGTGGTGATTTACCGGCCACTTTGATAGCTTCAATCCGGCCGGGTAGCGCTCTATCCGGGCTTGGCATCTGAGTCTTGGACGCCATTTCCCCCATCCGACCGTTGGCAAAATGTCGCCAAATCAGACTTAGCCTATAGGCAGAAGAGGAAACCATTGGGCTCGACAAGCCCTGTTAACCGATAACGCGGTTAGCGTAGTTACGCAACAGCCACGCTTGTGCAACAACACGCGTTACTTCACTTGGATTAACAACACACACGAAAAAACTATGGAATCTCGTACTCCAATTATAATAAATATATTAAATGCCTTCCCAGTGTGAATTATTGATGCCTGTGCTGCTTTTGCCGCATCATAAATAACATCATACGTACAGCCCTGTTAACTTAGTTTTAGACTGTTAAAGTAATTTGGAAAATACTCCGTTTACAGGCCGACTTATTCACAGTGAACTATACCATCATAATCGAGTTGAATTGTAATGTTAATGTGAATATTTTGTTCAAACGACAGTGTCGTAAAAGAATTCCCAATGGGAGTTCGGCTTTAATAGTCTAATGTGGTTGGTTGCACTCTGCAGTGCAGTAAACTCCAACGCCAGCTTCAAGCAGCCATACACATATTCTTAAATTACCTCTTCAAATATAATCATTTTTTTTGAGGTGAAGAATAATTACGGCTTGGCTTTGTAGGCTGTCCCTAATAAAGTGGCCAGTGGGTGAATTCGGGACATTTCGTGAAATCGAGTCTTCTGTGTTGTTCGGAACGACACAAAGTAAAAGTGTCTCCTTAATGATCATGACATTTCATGCCGAGTGTGGCTGCAGTGGCGCAGTCCGCCTCCCATCAGCCAGTCTGCAGGCTTGACGGGGGGGCGGGGGGGGGGGATGCAAGACGAGACCATGTGGACCACTGCTTGTCCTTTTTAATTCACGTTTGAGTGACTAAAACGACGATACCGGCGGAGGAGGGGGGGGGGGGGTGATGTGCGGTGCAGTGAAACCAAATTGCAGTCTATCTCTACACACCTCAAGTCCTCCACTGAATAGCAAAAACAATACACAGCATCCCTTTTTTTGCCATCGCTTTCCTCACATCAGTAGTAACAGTATTTTACTGTGTCATATTTTGGAATCACACGTGTGTTCCCATGGCTATTTAGCTCCTATTTGACTTGCTCATGTTAACAAACACACACACACACACACACACGATAGACTGGGCCCTCATTGAGCTGGTACAGAGAGGAGGATGCAAAGGGGGAGGAGGGTGCAGAGCTGGAGGCTGAGGATGTAACAGAGGACCACCCCTCCCCACCCTCTCTCCATCTGACTGCGCCCAGCTCCTCATCGTCATCCTTCATCCTCATCCTGCTGCAGCCTCACGCGCCCCTAAAAACATGTTAGGATCTACTATTCTCGTTGGAATGCCTCGGGAGCTTCCCTGGACTCAAGTTAGGGATTCGAGAACGACAACAACTAAAGGATGCAGGTCCGACGTCCACATCCTTGCCCCCCTCTCAGCATCCTCAACCCTCCCACCTCCCATCCTGCGCAGGGCTCCAAGGACCGGGTTGAAGCGCTCGATCGTCGGACACAAGACTAACCAGCAACGGCCTCCACTCCCATCGCTTTCAAAAGACATCCATGCGGTAAAAAAAAAAAAAAAGACAAAAAACGGGAAGGGGGGGTGGAATCAAAACGTCTTGTTTCCATTGTACTTGATGTTGATGATGATGCAAGCATATTTCAATGTTTGTCTTTCTTAAACCTTAATTTTAGAGCTGCGCCTTACGAATAATAAAAAAAAAGACGCAATGTGGGGTTGTGCTGTGCATGCGCAACTTGTACGAGACTGCGCATACGCCCTCGTCCAAAAGAAATCCGAGCTACTGAATTACATTGAACGCACCGCAAGGGCCATTTAACATCATTTCATCGCCAAAACCGGACCTGCTATTTGTGATTCTGTTATAATCTAATTGATTTCCGTGGTTGTCAGGTTTATGCACGACCCCCACAAAAGGCAGGCAAGCCCCCCCCCCCCCACTCCCCGCCTCCCCCTTCTGCAATTGAAGCTGCTGCACGCTATCTGGGTCATTAGCATGTGATACTGCAGTTTCATTTGCTACAAAAATGCTGCAGGAAGTCCGTTTTGGGGGGGGGGGGGTGACATGGGTGATGATGTCAAGTCCCAGCATCAGCATCATCGTTTCCACCCCCCCAACACACACACACCACCTCCCTCCCATCACCACCCCTGCAGCCCAGCCATTAATGCAGCGCTCTATAAGAGGGTGCATTATGGCTACTGGATAATGGAGGCTGAAGGTTTTAATGGGCCAAAGTGCTGCCTTACGGGCCATTCCGCTGCTTTTCACCTGACGCCTGTACACAAAAACCTGCAGCGTTCGCGCTCGGCGGCGCATCGAATGCCAAATCCGGGGTCGAAAGATGTTAATTTTACACCCGCGGGGGGGTTCTCGCGACTCTTGTTGCCATTGACATGAAAGGACGGGATTTCGAGACTGAAATGAAAATGGACCGCGTTAAAACCAGCTCAGCGTTAATTCTTCGTCTGGCTTGTGCGGGTGCTTTGTGCAAACACTGAACATGTTTGGCGCGGTAGTCACAAGGTCAAAAGTGAAGGTGATGGGGGTGAATGCAAGGAGGGATGCGCTGGAATTGAAGAGTGTACAATGTTGGTGGTGATGGGAGGGACAGGGGGGCGCTGCAGGAAAAGTAGGCCAGCCGATGCAGTCGGCAGTCACGTGAAAAGTGGGTCGTCTCTCGTCGTGTTCACAGCGGACCTTGATTTAAATGTCCATACAATTAAGGCACGCGGTGAATGCCAAGAGAGAGGCCTAATAACGACAACAGGGCATTCGTAGCATTTCACATACACACCCACACACACTAACACACAAAAAAAAAAAAAAAAAAAGACATTGCGTACATGTAACATGTATGCAATGTAACCAAACGGATAAACTCAATTCGGCAAGTAAAGATTTTGACTCATAATTTGAAAATATTTAGGATTTAACAAGTCGAAATTGAACCATTTGTCAGGTTGCCTCCCTCAATGGGCACGATCTCGCTCACACCAAAATGGAGGGCAGCCCATTTGCGCCATTTTATTCATTTGGAGCTCACAATACAATGTTTGGGTCTTCACGGGTGTGCAACCTTTTGAGCACAAGTGACATTACAATTTTCAAAGGGACAGACATGCATCGATGCGGTCAGAAATATGTCTTGGGGATTTTTTTTTTTAATACGTGTAGCCTACATTAACAAAATGTATTGTCATTTTTAATAATCAAATACACAAATATTGAATAAATACACTAAAAACATTCTTTGTACAGTATGTCAATATTTTTAATGTCCTGAAATGTTTGAATACAAAATACAGGAAAAACTACATTTCATAATTTTTTTTTCAGGGCTGGAAGGCAAAAATATTGCAAGATGTATCGCAAGATTAACAACATTTCATGTGGCGTGTGAAGACAAAATATACAATTTTTTTTAAAAATCCCTGCTATATTTTTACAATTTGTTTGTTTGGGTTTGTAAATTGAAAAAAATAAATGCATTTCTTTGTGTTCACTTTTAATGCTACATGTAATCAGCTCAACAGTGCCTCCAGTGGTTACGTTGGGAACCACATAATTCAAGTCTAATTGGTTTGCTCGCTTCAGTCTGTCGCGAAAAAGGTATTTGCTTCAAAAACTCATTCATCCAAAACTGTTTCCTAAAAGAAAACAATTTTTTTTTAATTAGAAAAAAATGCCATGTGTAAACCTAGGTTATTAATTTTGTGTTCAAAGCAAAATGCTCATACATTCAGTTCAAGTTCTGAATTTGTTTGGTGCGCAAATTGCCTCTTTTCAATTCAATGTGGGGGTGAGAGGGATACTTATGATTTATTGTGTTTGTTTGACCAAATAAAAAGACCCCTGATACATAAACAGCCAGCGACTCTTTTTTTCTGTGTGCCACAAGGAGCAAAGACGGCATGTTGACTTTTTGGTCCAACTTTTGAAAAGAAAAAAAAAAGGTGATGATGCCATCGCTAGCAAGAAAGGACGAGCCCTTCTCCTGAGAGAGGGAGGAATGTGTTTCCTAGCGACCGGATGGGGCGATTCAGAAGAAAGCAAAACTTAAAAGTCGGATGTAAGTCGATTAAAAAAACTAACAAAAAAATCCAGAATCTATTCGCAGCAACATCGTTAAAAGCGACATTAGCGAGGACTTTTTGGCGAATTGGTTTCACCTAGAAGCATATTCTCAAGGTTAAGAACATCATGTCAGAGTTATACCCTTGAGGATTTAACATTCAAGCAATCGCCATTGCGTTATGAACGCACGCACAAGGAAAAAAAATCGACGATCGTCACAAGAGCAGCGTCAAGATGAAAGTTTCCCCCGGGTCATTCAAAAGTGAACAGACTCGCGGACTCGGGAGCAAACAAAATAGATCGGAGATCATTTATATTGGAAACTTGATCCCCCAAAAAACGCAACCTACAAAAAAGAATCGCGAGTAATATTAAGAATAAATAACTCTTGTTTTGGAGCTGAAGCCCTATTTTAGAATTACCGGGAATGAAATGAGGTCGCTGCTATTCCAGGCTAACAATCCTGTGAAGAAAAAATAAATAAATACAATGGAAGTTAGTCAGACAACAAAAAAACTGCATTCTGAGCCTTGCAACAAAAAAAAAACTGCAAGTAGAAATCTTGAGAACCTTCCGCGGGTGTCAGTGGAAGGAGAATCCGGCCGCAGGCAGGCCGCCGCACCATTGGCTGATGAACTTGAGGACGTCCTGACACTCCGGACTATGACTCGTCTAATTTAAAAAAAAAAAAAAAAAAAGCATGATTTTTAAAATGAATGACAATGCCTAAAACGTGTTGACCCGCTTTTGAAAAAGGCTCACAATCGTTTTAAAAACACGCTTCATGCCCTTCGAAAACGTCCGCGTTTGCTCATCTGTCCTTCGCTCACCTTGGTGGTCATGAGGAATCGATTCCAGTCTTCTTTGTTGGCAGCTTTTCCCGCCGCCGAGAACTCCATTTTGTTTCTTAAAACGGGATAGCCTGGAGGTGGGAAGACATTTTTGAAGAGTTGACGACTTGGAGCCGATGGATGAAGGTTTGCGCGTTTGGTGTGTTTTACCGGTGAGAACGCAAGGCGGCGAGCGAAGACCGCTGTTGGAGTCCACCAGCGATGCTTCGTACGAGTTCCTCTCGTCACGCGGCAGGACCTGCTCCAGGCGACCGTACACGGCCACCGTCAGGACCCAGTTGCGGATCTCCTCCCGCTGCGGGTCCTGTAAACGCGCACGCGCACTTTAGAAGTGGGGGAAGGGCGGGAGAGGGGCATGAGTGTGTCGGGGTGGTGTGGTCCTTACAGGAACACAAGGCTTGGGAGGAAGGGGAACTTCAAAGGGGATGTCGGTGTCGGTGAAATCCGAGTGATCAAGGGAGTCCAGCGTCCCATCGGTGATGGCCTGGCACAAAGCAGTCCATGTAAATAAGAGTTTGATATCGCATACAGAACAGTGGTTCGCTTGTGTTTACTGTTGGGTGGGCTTGGCTGATTAAGCGGGGGGGGGGGGGGGGGCATTCCAAAGGCAAAGTTGTTTGGTCGTTTTAAATACACAAAAGTGTAATTCACCTTATTTGATGTTTAGTTTGACAGTCAACTCCAACTGGAGGTTGCAGTAAACAACCCAGAGCCTTTTTTTTCTTTTAAAGTTGTTCAAGTTCTGCCAAATTGCTGCTGATTGTACAGATTTTTAATTTTTGTTTGAGCGAATGTTTTGCCAACGTTTACGAGAGGAGCCTCACGTCACACACGTCCAGGAAGTGGTTGAGAAAGATGAAGGCCATGTTTTCCCAGCCGGCCGCCTGAAGGGTACAAGGAGCAAAACGTGTAAGCGGGGAAGAAACCTTTGAGAGAAATGCAAGGACACACTCACCCTGCAGGCCAGGCCGGCCTCGTAGAAAGCTCGGTCTGCAGGGACCAGGTCAGTGTGACGTAGCAGGGACACGGATAGTTTGGCCGAGATGCTCGTCTGCAAACAACAACCTTTAGTGTTTTCCCCCCGCCCCTCCTATTTGTTTCTCATGTGACGAATAGAAATCAAGAAAAATGATATCTGACATCGCAATTTCGTGCAGATGCCGTGAAAAGATGAGCGGCGCAGAGGTAGGCAAGTACTGGCATTTGCTGTCATGAGTCCTGTCATATTTGGTGGATTAATTTCGCCATTTTTTTTATTTTTTAGTATTTATTTTTTTCATTTATGTCAGAAAATAAGTGTAAATACTAAAATTAAATAAATCATAAAATAGTTTAAAAAATACACCAACATTGAACATTTTTGTATCAAATAATTGGCTCATTAATAATTAAATTGAAAAAAATTAAAGCTTTTTTTTTACTTTATTGAAATTGACATGCTTTTTATATTTCATTCACAAGAAAACATTTTACCGACGGATTTAATTGTTTTTTATTTGATTAAAATACAAAAAAAATACACTTTGAGAACCAAAAACAAGACATATTCATTGACCAATTTTGTTTTATGTTTAATTTTTGGGACATCGAACTCTTTCCAGCATTATCGCCCAAATTCTTACGTTTTTGTTCCCAAAAAATTGTTTCACGTACCAGCTCCTCCAACCCAGCGACAGCGGCTCTGGTGGCGTAGTAGTGCGAGATCAGCAGCATCCGCTCAAAGTCCTCGTGGGCCGCAGAGCTCTCACCTGCCGACTTGGACAAGTTCTCACACTGAAAAGAAAAGATGTGGGACGCTTGGACTGATTTCTCAAGACGATGACAACTGCTGACTTGCTCGGCTGCTACCAGCTGCAGCAGAACGTCGCGGAGGTCGGCCCACGTGCGGTACGAATCCGGAGCCTCGGGGAGGTGGAGCATGTCGAGGAACAGCCGCTTGTAGATGTTAAAGTTCTGCGGAGAAGACAACGTGAACTGGTGAACGAATGAAGCGACTCGCACATTACGTTAGGTCTCTCTCGATCCGGCTTATCCTTTTTTTTTTACCTGCGGGTTAGGCGGCGCTCCGTGTTGCACGTAGAGCTGCAGCGCCTTCGGAGCGCAGCCCTCCTTGATGAGATGCGTGGCGTACAAGGCCACGTACTTGTGGAGGATCTTAAAGTTCTGAAATAAACGGCAAGTTGGGTTACTCCCGCGGACGAGCCACTTGCCACGTCGCCAATCCTCAGTTCACCTGCTTGGATGCCGTGTCCAGACATTTGTCCCACTGGCCTCTCTCGGCGTACATGTCCAGAGCAGCCATGACGTCGACGCCCACCAGCTGAATGGGGGGGGACACACACTAGTTCGTTACTTTGTAAAGCTTATTCTTGTTTTTTTGTCTTTTTTTTAACAGTTCCACCCATCCATTCATCCATCCATCCATTTTCTAATCCGCTTTATCCTCACAAGGGTCGTGGGGGGTGCTGGAGCCTCTCCCAGCTGTCTTCGGACAGTAGGCGGGGGACACCCTGGAATGTGGGAGGAAACCGGAGTACCCAGAGAAAACCCACACAGGCACGAGGAAAACATGCAAACCCCACACAGGAAGGCCGGAGCTGGGATCGAACCCACGGGGCATGCTGGAGCCTATCCCAGCTGTCTTCAGGCAGTAGGCGGGTGATACCCTGGAATGTGGGAGGAAACCGCAGTACCCAGAGAAAACCCACACAGGCACGAGGAAAAAATGCAAACCCCACACAGGAAGTCCACAGCCGGGATCGAACCCACGACCTCTGCACTGTAAGGTCGATGCGATAACCACTATCCCACCGGGCCGCCACAGTTTCACCCCTCACCCAAAATACATTGAACCTTAAAACAACTCCTACTTTCAACCGTTTCATGCACTCTGTAACCTGATAACCTGACAAGCTGTCCACTGGAGTAACCGCTGTCCCTGACAGGGTTAACACACACGGAGGAGCAACACATCCCAACAGAACATGGGGCGGAGCGTACTTACGGAGTCAACTTTGCCCTGGTTCTTCAGGTGTTCCTTGTATTTTTGGTCCACGTAGCTCTCGTACCTGTGGGCGATCGAGAGAAGACGTGTGCGTGTGTGAGATCGACAGAGGGTATGAGAGTGAGAAAATATGTGGGTCATACCTGGGCTCCAGCTCCTTGGCCACCCTCTTGGCTTTGCTCCACTCCTCGCCCTCCATGAGGACATCGATGGCGTCCTTGATCTGGCCCACGTGTAAGTACTGCTCGGCGGCCTGCAATGTGACGTGCAGATACATTATTAAAATAAAAAAATTAAAATTTTAATTTAAAAAAACTTTCAAAGTGTGCGGGTGTGCGAGGGGGACCCACCGTGTTGTACTTCCGGAGCTGGGCCAGGCGAGGTCCAACCACCTGAACCACCTTCACGGCTCGCTCCTCACCCAGGAACTTGATTGACAGCTCGGCGGCCTGGGCCGCACAACAAAAGGCTCAAATGCATGACAAGCTCAAACACACACAACATTCACATTTGCTTTACTAAAACATGACAACAGGTCAGTCGGTCACATTTGAACCTCGTCGATGGGAGTCAGAAATGCTTTTCAGGCTGCACGGCAGGAAAAACAAAACAAAAATGAAACCAAAAAAAAAAAAAAAAAAAAAAAGCTCCAGAATTCTTTTGTCGTCGATTTTTGACGTTACCTTGATCCAGCACTTCTCCATCAGTGCGGCGTTGGGGTCGTCCTTCACCTTCAGGTAACATTCCACCGCCCGGGAATATTCGCCCGACTGCTCCCACTCCCGAGCCTGTTCCAGTAGACCCTGAACACCTCTGGACGGACGCACGCAAAACACATCAACGGCGTGGTTAGCAGTCCAGTTGGTGTCAAGTTTGATTTGCATCTGCGCTCACGCCGGCCAAGCTAGCATGCAAGCCATGATGAGCAAAAGCCATAACGGGCCCTAATGTGAACGGAACACAAAAATAAAGTCGATACAAGAGTTTGGGAGTTTGTGAAAAGGAAATCACTGCCTACTTTCGTGGGAGAGCTGACGCAGAGGCATGAGACGCACGAAAATATCCAATATTAATAACATAGACACATAAATCCCCGCCACCCCCTAAAACCTCCGTGATCGACTTGGGACCAGTCCGTGGGAACCCCCCTGATGTAAATGCTCAAACATCAGTTCACATTAGTTTCCACTTTTTTTTTTTTTGGACTGAAACTGAGATGCGAATGGAGAAGAAAAAAAAAATACTTGGCATTGTTCATCCTTCAGATAACCTCTTCGTTCCTTTTAAGAAGGCGGAATGCGCCGCATGCCAGAGAAACCAAAATCGGCAAGCGGAAGCCGGAGTTGAATAATTCAGTGTTGTCTCGCTTCAAAAAAAAAACAAGACAGCCGTCTTCCTCCACGGTTTCCATGGGTAACGTTTGATGTTTTCTCCCACCCGTCGTCAAGGGGGGGGGAGGCGAGCTGCCAAGTTATCGCCAGTTGGGTCGAGCTGCGGCTCTGCGGCTTTGTGCGCGCGGGATACCGACGCTCGTTCCTTCTTGTCACCCCCGGAGACTCAAATTATTTTCAAGTCAACGTCTCTCGGCGTCATTAGACGCTGGGGGTTGATGATCGGATGAATCCTCGGTGAATAAGAGCAGATGTTTTTGCTCCATGGCAACCGGAGTGGGGGGTCAGCGGAGGAACTGCGACTACGTTTACTATAATAAGATATCCCTTTATTTGTCCCGCAATGGGGAAATGCACGTCACCATCCGAATTGGTGGAGAGTGGCAGAAGATATGGCGAAGTCCTTACATGTATGGCAAATGGTTTATTTATCTTTCGTTGGGCACTTACTCGATGTTACATTGAGCAGCAGCTCGTTATTTTGTGTGACGCTAGCTGGTTACGCTAGCTGGCTATGCTAGCTGTCTATGCTAGCTGGCTGGATGCCCAATGCGACCAAAAGCGCCATTTTGAACACCATATTTGAGTGGTACAGGAGGAAATTAAAAAAAATAAAAAATTCCGTGGATACGTGCCGATACTGTTTTTCAGCGAATCGAAAAACTGGCAAGGGGGTGTGAATGGTAATTGATGAATAGACAGAGGTTGACTATTTCTCCCGACGTTTGTGGGAGGAGGCCCTCACCTCATTCCCTTCTTGGTGGCCTCTTTCTCGTACTCCTCCTGAAGAAAAGAGAGCTTGTTGGGCAAGTACTCCTTGCAGATGCGCATGGCGTCGCTCCACATGTCCGCGTCCTGAGCAAACACAACAGGAACGCGTCAACGGCGCTCTGACTTTCGATTCTGGGTCATGCCACCAACTGAAAGGTTCTGGGAGTCCCTTTTATGTCCGCTTCGCTAATAGCAACTAGCATAAGACTCCATATTCTCAGTTGGAACTATTTAATGGATGCTTTTTTTTTTCTGTTGGATGTGGATGAAGGTACTTTTATGTTTATGCCCCGCCCACACAGGAGGGCGTCTCTGCCTAGCAAATACGACAATATGTAACTCGATGTACAAAACTGGATTCAACGACACATTTGTGCACAAAAAAAAAGTAAAAGTTGAGTAAATTCCACCTTATAGTATTTGACAGCCAGGTCGGATCTCTCGGCTCGGAGCAGGAGGGCTTCGGCCTTCTGGTAGTCTTTCTGTTCAAAACACAACTTGGCGTGTCCCACAAGAACCTCCGGGATGCTCTCTGGATCGTGGCTCTCGGCCACGCGCTGCGCGTTGATCCAATCTTTGTTGTGCGCGTACCTGGAAAGTTACAGAAAGTCGCTGACTTTTTTCTTATCGCCTTCATATGCCAAATGTGATAGGCGGAATTTTATTCCAAAACATTTTCTTATGTCTGCTTTGCCATGTCATTCAGGTGGCTAAATAGGATCTGCTCGTACTTACATGTGCACAGCTTCTTTGGGCTTTCCCGCTTTAATGAACTCCTGCTCGGCCTCTGAAAACTTGCGCTGGAGAAAAAAAGCAGGACAGAGATTTAACTCATTCAGTACCAGCCAATTCTGGACCAAGTCTGAAAAGACGTTTAAAAACGTCTTTGGGAGTGAATGATTTAATGTCGTAGCGTCTCGTGTACCTCGTCTTCCAGGTACATGGCGTGCTTTAGGTGGATCTCGGGTATCTTCTCCTTGCTTGAAAGACGAGCCAGTTCGAAGGCAAAGTCGAATAAACTATGAGAGCAAAACAGAAACGCATTGTTTTTTTGGGGGGGGGGGGTTTCCTGTAATGAGTCTGCCGGACGTGTCGGCATGGCGCTCACAAGCTGTTTGACGCCGACTCGATGCCGTACTCCAGTAGGCCAAACTTAATGAGCAGCTTGACTGCCGCCTCTCCCCCCAGACTCCGGGCCCACAGGTAGCCCACCTGCTTCTGAGCGTTGGGGCCGCCGTGGCTTTTTGCAATCTGACACCCACAAAAAAAAAAAAAAAATGACAGAAACTGGGTCACTTGGATCACAAGGCACCACTGTTTCTGCATGTAGTGTCGCAAAAATGTGTACCCTATACGCATCCTCCCACATGTCATGAAGACGGTACATGTTGACGGCAGCTTTCCAGTCTTTGGCCTCCATCAGGTGATGTTCCGCTTCTGAGAACTTGGCCTCAGCTTCCAACTCCTGCAGCCCGCCCCCCCCCCAAAAAAAACATGTCACACACAGCGTTGTCACAAAAAGTTTTTTTTTTTTTTAGTCCCGGATATTTGCGGAGCTCACCTTGGCCAGGTGGAGGTGTGTCTCGGTCAGCAGGTCGGGATGATGTTTGGCCACCAGGCGGACCACGTCATCGAACATCTGCTTCTTCTTGTACATAGTGATGGCCAGGTCCGTTTGGTTCACTGTGGAAAACAATCTGAGGGAAGACAATCAATACGCTCAGAAATTAACTGGCTGCGTGGGTTTGACATTTGATGAGGGCGGCCGGACAAAAATCTGACATCTTGAGAGTCACTTGGGTAAAAAAATGAGTTGAAAACAGCCGCTTCAAACCAACATGGCTGACTACCTCTCAGCCTCCTTAAATTTGCCGTCTCGCTCCATCTCCTGAGCCCGCTTCACGTAAAGCTCGTTGACTTCCTCCTTGCTCATGCATTTCAGCGCCAACTGTGTGTCACCAAAAAAGTGAAAATAAAAAAATGGTGAAAAAATAAAACTTCATCTTTATTGCCACCGATCACGTTCATTCAAAAGATAAACGAACAAAACCTTGTGCGCTTGCTCCCAGCACCCCGCAGCCGTGTACATGTCAATGGCGTCCTTAATGTGGCCCGCTTTGATAAACAGCTGCTCGGCCACCTGCGGAACGTAAACATATGAAAAGAAAACTTTAAAAAAAACATTTCTGTTTTATAAATTGCAAATTAGCTCAGCTAATTTTGAATTTTATGCCAGATCTGCTCTGGGTTGCTTTGCCAACAAATTTAATTGCAAATGCTAATTTAGCATTTTCAGCTAATCACTGTCAAATCTCATTTAAAGCTCCTCGATCTTCATTTGTTGAGCTTAACAATCAGCCTTAAATTGATGTCACACCAATCCGGTTTTGATCCAGATCTGATCCACATTGAACATTTACATTTCATGTAATCTCTCTTGTAAATTTTTGGGAAAATTATTATGAATCAGGGGTTGTTATTTATCAGATATTCCCAGGAGGAAGACGTCATGTGAAAACAGGTTTGCTCCAGATTGCACACGTTTAAATTTCAGTACAGAACGGAAAACGTGCTGACGAAATAAAATGTAAACATTTCAGGAGTAGACATGACGCGGGTAAAGTTTTGTTCTCACGCAAACGCTAAGTTGGATGAACTCGTGATGGAACGATACGAGAAATCAATGCAGCAAACGCGCGCTTGTGCCAATTAAAAAGTGTCATGTCATCCTTTCCCCGACAGGTGCGCGCACGCGCGCCTTTGTAGCCTTTATTTTCTAGTTTGCAGAGAAGCACACTTTTCCTGCAGGCGGCAGCGAGCTTGTTATCTTAATGACTTTGCCAGAATGTGCCCGTGGAGCAAACGGAAACGCAAATAGACACAACTATTTTCAGCCATGCAGAGGCGGCTCCGGCGAAGCTGAGCTCATCACAACCGGCGTCCTGCGACGCTTTTATTCCTCTCTTTTGCATTTTATGCCTCATCTTGTTTCCGCTCTCTCCATCAGCGATTATTCACACCGCTGTGACAAACTTGCGAGAGACGCGCAGTTGAGCCCGGAGGCTGTCGACATGTTTGAATTATTGCAATGGCAGTTAACATTAGCGCTTTGTTACACAAACAAAATTAAAACGGGGGCGGGGGGTGAATATGATACCAAGTAGTTCCTATTGTGCTCACCTCCATCTCCTGCATGGAGGCGTAGTGCTGAGCGATCTTGAGGCAGTAAATGGCAGCCGCCGGGTCCTCGTTGAGCTCCAGGATGTGGACGGCTTTCTTCCACTGGCGAGCTGCGATGGCCGCCTCCACCGCCTTGATGGAGCAGCTGCAGTGAGACGCAGGGGTTGGAACAATGTCAAAATGTGTACAATTTGTGCAAGGAAGCATTTGAGAATCTATAAATAAAGAGATTGTATGTACAAAGTTTAGTGGTGCTCAGCGCTGATTGATAATGATTAAATTCCATCCATTCATTTTCTGATCCGCTTTATCCTCACAAGGGTCGCGGGGGCGGGGGGGGGGGGGGTGCTGGAGCCTATCCCAGCTGTCTTTGGGAAGTAGGTGAGGGACACCCTGAACTGGTTGTCAGCCAATCGCAGGACACACAGAAAAACAACCATCCACGCTCACACTCACACCTCGGGACAATTTTGAGTGTTCAATCAGCCTGCCGTGCATTTTTTGTGAATGTGGGAGGAAACCGGAGTACCCGGAGAAAACCCGCGCGGGCACGGGGAGAACATGAAAACTCCACACAGGGAGGCCGGTGCTGGAATCGAACCTCTGCACTGTGAGGTCGACGCGCTAACCATTCGACCACCAGGCTGCCAATGATCAGATTAACAAATAAATAGATTTTAGCAGTTGTAGTTTGCAGTGCCAATCAGTGGGTGGGGAAGCTGGTACACATATTCGGCCAAACAATGCATTGGTTGCCAGCCAATGGTAGTGTATGTTAAAAATAATAATCATAATAAAAAAAAATACATGGGATGATGAGCTTGGAAAAAATATATAATAATCGGTTATTAAATCTCAATATTGAATAAGGGGAAAAAAAGTCATTCAGGCCTCATACAAATTCAAAACCTCTCAAGTGTGAGGCGGACATGCGAACCACTAAACCACCGTGGCCAGTTTGCTCCTCCTCATGATGCTAAATTGGGCGACCAAAAGTTCTCCCGAAAACTGCAAACTACAAGCATTAATGTCCATCTTTTTTTTTTCCTCTCATCCTCCCAGCTCTCCATCTGGCCACAAAAGTTCTCTCTTCACTTCAGTCCACTTTACCCAGCCTCGATGAAGTGTGTGATGGCGGCGTCCATCTGTTTCTGTTGGACCAGGTAGTCCCCCCAGGCCTCCTCGAGTTTCACCACCTCGGCGGGAAAGGAGTGGCGGGCCAGCTCCACGGCTGTGTCGCGCAGGAACATTTTGAGAAAAACATTCCGCCATTTGCGTGCGCCCGTGTGAGAGACGACCGACTGACTGCACCTTTACTGAAAGCGGCTCCTTTGCAATAGCACTCCAAAGCTCTCTGGGGGTTGCGCGTCTTCTCGTACAGGTCACCAGCCTAAAATAAATAAATAAATAAATAAAACAAATAATTTTTTCCCCTCCAACAGGAAAATAAATAAAGAAATCCACCCATCTATTTTCAGATCTGCTCATTCTCACAAGGGTCGCGGGGCGTGGCGGAGCCTATCCCAGCAGTCTTTTGGCAGTCGACAGGGGACACCCTGAACTGGTTGCCAGTCATTCGTAGGGCACACATAGACAAACAAACATTCGCGCTCACATTCACACCTCGGGGACAATTTAGAGTGTTCCATTAACCCGCCATGGATGTTTTTGGAATGTGGGAGGAAACTGGAATACCCGGAGAAAACCCACGCAGGCCCGGGAGAACACGCAAACTCCACACAGGGAGGCCGGAGCTAAAAAAATCGAACCCTGCACCTCTGCACTGTGAGGCCGACACGAGAACCAATCGACCACCCGGGCTGCCAAAATAAGTACAAAAATACAATCATAAATTTTACAATTGGAAAAAAAAAAAATCTACAAAAATCAAGACACCTGGGAATTGTTTTGAATTCGCAGCTGACTTTGGCCGAGAGGAGATTTGCGCCCTGACCGGGTCGCCTTTTCCGGAAATGACTTTCTTTGGGGTTTAGGATGAGCTCAAATAGTATTTATGGGTTATAACGGCAGCTGTTGCTTGGTGTCGACGTAAATTTATTCCATCCCGATGTGATTACATTTTTTTCCAGAGCGACAAGAGAACAACATCGAGGATCAGCACCCAGCTACCTGCTCGTAGTACTCGGCCTTGACAAGGCTGGCGGTGATGCGGCTGACGGCGTCGCCGTTGTTGGTGATATTGGGCCGGCTCATGGCCAGGCGGGCGGCTTTTGCCGGCAGCCCCGCCTTCAGGTACAAGTTGATGGCGCCCTGGTCGTCTCCCTCGCCCTCCTTCACCTCGCCGGCCTTCTCGTGCTGGCCCGTGTCGGTCAGCCACTGGTAGTAGTTCCCACGTAGCGTCTCCAGTTCCGGGTGGCCCTTAAGTTTAGTCACCGAAATACAAGTCAAAGCCAGTCGGCAGCAGCTGGATCGAGTCCATCAAGACCGAGCGCTAAGCCTACTTTGGCCTCGGCCACGGCGATGCATTTGTCCCACATGTGGAGCTCCTGGTACATCTCGATGGCTTCATCGATGGCGTTCTATGACATCACACGACACTGGGCGTCATGCCTCGGACTGACTCACTGTTCTCAAGTCTTCCGAAGGAGCCGTGCTAGCAAACCTGCTCCACGTAGTGCATCTCGGCCAACTCGATGTTCTTGTCCAGCATGGCCATGCGCACTTGAACTTGATAGAACATCATTCCATCACCGCCCTGGACACACGACGACATACACGACTAAGTTTTGGGAAGGCAGGATTTTTGGGGCCGTGTAGCGAACGAATACACGCGGCAGGCACCATTTCCCTTGAAACCTTCTCAGCTATCTGGTTTGTTTGGTGGAGGTAGCGAAGAGTGGAGACGTCACCCAAGGCGGCAAAACACCTTTCCGCAATGTGCACTTGACGGGCTTCGAGAGCCAGATTGCGGAGCGTTTTCCACATGGCCTCGGTCTCCGGTGACATCTCCAGAGTCTCGAGGAAGGCCGTGACACTGCGGACAAAACAAGCAAAACACACGTCGCTGAAGCTTCGGTGAAAGGCTCTCGAAAAAGACCTACAGCGAGCGAGCGTACGCTCCATAGTCGCCGTCGTTGACCGCCGTGCCAAACTCGATGAGGCTCTCATCGAGGGTGTACGTCACCATGTTGACGCCTTCGGTCACCAACACGTCCGTCTTGCCATCCGCTCTTTCCAGATCTTTGATGTCACCCTGCCAGTCAGAGAGAGAAGACGGAGGAAAGGAGATACTTTTTTTTTTTCCAACAACCACACAGTGGGATATTTTAACTCATTCAGTCCCAAAGACGTTTTTAAACGTCTTTTCAGACTTGGTCTAGAATTGACTGGTACGGAATGAGTTAATCACTGTATTATTTCTTAACTGCAAAAATGAATGTGGCAAGATCGAACGTCATTGAGCACATTCTGGTGTGCATGAATTGGCCACCGGGGGCAGTGTGATACGATCATGCGGCAATACGAGGAGTTTCACTCACCTACTGGAATTGTTTATGAAATTTGCAGCCCACAGACAAACAGAAATTCGCCCTCACGTTCACGCTTATTGCCAAGTTAAAAGTCTTTGATGAACCAAAGATGCGAGTCCCGTCACCTTGATGGGGAACATGGTGATGCTCTCGGGGCTGTCGATGCTGTACCAGATGCACAGGTTTCCGCGGTTCTGGGCTACCACCACGTCACTGCCGGGCACCCACTGGACGTAAGAGCAGAAGCTGAGCAGCGTGCTTTTGACGCCGCTGTCGATGTCATAGAGATGAAGCTGCAGAGGAAACGGCAAAATGTCTAAGTTGTACGTAACAGGGAAACTTGTTGACTGTCTCCTAAATGCGTCGCTTGCATCAGCCTGACCCGCAGCTTCTTGTCGCGGAAGAGCAGCTTGCAGCCCGTCTCGTTCAGCTCCAGCCAGTCGACCTTGGAGTCGTGGCTGATGGTTCCTAGAGTGCAGCCGGCCAGCAGGTCCACTGAAGAGACGCGAGCAGCGGGGCGGGGGGGGGGGGGGGTTTAATCAGATGGATCTTCTCTCTCGTTCAAGCTGACCGTGGGCCACGAGATGGAGAAACTCGCACATACCAACAGCGATGGTCTTCAGGTCAACGAGGTAGGCAAGCTTTTTGTTGTCTTGGACTCCTTTGTGCTTCCTCTCGTTGATGCGCACGCTGAACCACATCGACATGTCAGACATGAAGCTTCCATACTTGCACAGAAAGCGTCACAGCTCATTTTGTGTCCTGATTTTAGAAATTATATTTGGAATATTTTTGATGTGGTGTTATTTGACGCTAAAGAGAGATGGACATTGACCCCAAAAAACCCCAAACTTGAATCCTGAGGTTTCTGCACTATTTCTTTGGAAACAGTTTTACAACGCCATCTAGTGTACAAAGGGGGAAAGACAACTTTTAATTTTAAAAATATTACGCGCAGCTTCCCTGTACATAATGTGCCCTCGCATTACACTCGTAAACATATTACGCAATCAAAAGCTATCTTGTCTGTTGATTTTTCACATCTATGGCGGATGTTAAGTCTAACACGTTTTAAAAGTGTTAAATTCTTCAAACTACATCCCTACAGGACAATTACGACATTTGTGAAGTTATAAAAAAATATATATATATTTTTTTGATGTTTTATTAGTAGGAAAGTACCTGATGAGGTGAGGGCTCATAAATTCAGTTCTGACGGAACTCAGCACCTGGTTGTCACTGTACTCCACCAGGCTCAACTCGCCGGCATTGAAAATCATGCACACCTGCAGCAAAAAGCAATCAAATCAACTCTTGTGTGACTCAAGTGATTTTTTTTCCTTTGTGTGTGTGTCTTTGGCCATAAAAGTTAACAGCGGGTATTTACCGAGTCATTTTCAAAAAAGAACTTCTCGTTTCCCCCACCGCCGGGCCACGGCACCTGAAAATGAAGGCAAATGAATTATAGAAGCCAAAAATAAAAAATAAAAGTGATTCTTTTTGTGTGCAAAGTCAAGCGCGTTACCTCGCTGAGCTTGTTGGCCAGCATGTCACCCAGCAGGAGGGTGTCGGACGTGTGGGCCACCAGGTAGCGGTCCTTGCCCATGATCTTGACTTCCTCTATCTCATAGCCGTAATACGACTTGAGGACCACCTGTGAGCTCGTCGACAGGTTCCTCACGATTACCTGGAAGGGGTTGGGGGGGAATCCAAGGACTGGTGAGCTCAAATGATGCGCATCAATTTATGGATAGCACATTTTTAATTGACATGCACTGTTTATTCAAAAATAAATCCGCGACAATAAAAATATTTGTCAAATGAAATGTGGCGATTATTTGTGCATACATATGAGAGAGAGTAGAAAGAGCAGTCCTTTTTGTGTGATTTATATTTATGTTCATCTTGTTATTTTCGGCTGGCTATTTGGATGAAAAATATTTGAATGTGAAATCAAGTCATGTGGCAAGATTTTTTTTCTAAATACTTTTGTGTTTTTTGTTTTAATGTTTTATGGGCGGCCCGGTGAACAAGCGGTTAGCGCATCCGCCTCGCAGTGCAGAGGTCATAGGTTAGATTCTGGCTCCAGCCTTCCTGTGTGGCGTTTGCACATTTTCCCCCGTGCCTGCGTGGGTTTTCTCCGGGTATTCCGGGTTTCCTCCAACATTCCAAAAACATCGATGGCGGGTTAATGGAACACTCTAAATTGTCCCTGAGGTGTGAATGTGAGTGCCAATGTTTGTGTGTCTCTGTGTGCAACCAATTCAGGGTGTCCTCCGAAGATTATTAGAATTTAAAAGTTTTGTATTTTATGCGCCCTGCTAATCCAGGGTGAGCAAACCAACACATTCGCCACCCGCTGTACCTGACTCAGGCCCACGTAGGTGACTTCAAACTTGTTCTTGTAGATGCTCCTCCTCAGGCAACAGTCGAAGAGCTCCACCCCCCCACAAAGCGTCCCCTGCCGAAACAACATGCAAGTTCTATTCACTGTTTCCCCCCCACATAAAATGACCTCACAAGGCTGAGTATTTACAGCACAAAGCCGAGATCCGTCCCTCTTCCAGGCCAAGCTGGTGATGGTGTAGAGGTTGGCGATCTCTTTCGACTTGGCCTCGTCCCACACGCCCCTCCGAGGTGCCCAGTTGAACACCCGAAGCCTGGACAGGACATGGCACAAGTTGCATAGAAGTTTTGCCATTTCGAAAAGGGAAAACTGACTTGATAAAAATGATCACAGTGGCAAGTCCAGTCCAGTAGCGACTCGGCTATGTTTGCCCCGCCCCCACAACCTGTCGAAGCTGCCCAGTACCACCGACTGGCCGCTGGGACTGCTGGCGGCTACGGTGAACTCTCTCTCGCTGCGGTCGCGGCTGTAGTCGAAGGTCTGAAGGATTTGACCGTCGCGGCTGTAGGCCACCACTTTCTTGTCGCAGCCTCCCACCACCACGCTGTTGGCGCCCCAGGCGAGGGCGTACGGCGGGCACACATGCGTCAAAAGCTTCCCCTGCGGAAGAAATTGAAATTCAAATTTGCCTTGAGAAAAATAATGATGAGATGTTTTGCCCAAGTGGTACCTCATGTTTTGACTTGTCCTCCTATCAGCAAAAAAGTTGAAGCTCACCTGAGATTCACCTGAGCCTTCGTCGTCAAAGAAGTAGCGAACAACGTTCCCGTTCGCGTGGCCGCACAAGATGCCTTTCCCAGAAACGCTGAGCAACAAGACAGCAAAAAACAAAAACACATATTAATCGTGACTTTTCCAAAAGGATTTTCGGAGGGGTAATAAATAAGAATAAAAGATTTACTTGGACGCCAACGAGACCACACAGGACTCTGTGCCGTAGATGGGCGAAGACTTGTTTGTCTGAACGTTGGCGAGGCGAACCTGTGAAGCCGCACCAATATTCAGAAATAGGATTACTAATCCTGGCCTACGTCTATCATAGAAACGGACAATTCGTTCCCTGCTGTAAAATTCGTGTCAATGTCACTCTTACCTTTCCATCCATTAAACCATAAACGATAGCATGCTCTGCAGGCCAGAGCAGGCGTGTCACAGAACTCTGAAAAACATCATCATTCATAATTAATGATCCCTCTACCATCACCCGTTGCACATAATGCGCATATTGTTATTAAGAAAAGGAACGAGTAACATGAAAAAGAAACACAATGGATCTTACTGTCTGGATAAATTTGTTGCAAATGGTTTTCTTGTCCCCCCTGCAAAGCAGAGAATCGTTTAAGTACATGCACAGATAATTTGACACATTGACGTGATGTTACCAGTCCTCTCCGATCCTGTACACATAAATGATGTTGTCCGACTGGCCTATGGCGATCCTGGTGGAGTCAGGTGAGAACGCCAAATCGTTGACCACGTAGCTCTGCTTCCCGTACTGACAAGACAACAGCGTTCGGCTGTTAAACATTCATTTGACCCGTTTGGTAATGCGAGTTGAACTAGCCAGTGTGTGTATATTCATGTTGAGAGAGCAAACTAGAAGGTGGCAACAGGTGATAAAAGGATACCTTGGAGTCGATGGGCTTAGTAGAGAACTTATCCCTCCTCTCACCCTGCTCATCGTAAAGCAGCACCACTCGGTCCACAGTGCAAACAGCAAGTTTGCTGTTATTCGGGGCCCAGGCCATGCAAGTCACTTTGGCCGAGGCCTCCTGGGGAATTAGAAAAAAAGGGGAAAAATGATTTTACGTTTCAGTCAACAGGCTATTTAACCGTTTTGAATGTTTAAAGTAGTGTCCTGTTGGCTCAGGAAGGATTTAACATTAACACCAACACTAAATATTAATGTCGGTTTAAGCCTTGGCTGGCAAGGTAATGCAGGGAGTGCAACACTGTTATTTGACAGAACACCTTAAACAAATTCTAATAAGAAAACCAAATTACAATCGTGATAAAACACGAACATTCGTGGATGTTTTGAAGCAAAAGACTGAATTTTCCTCTCGTTCGCCATTTTCAAAGCCAAAAGTCAAGGGACAGTTTAGCATCGTCTAACTTAGCTTCTTACCTGAGGTGTTAAAAGCGTCTTGAGATGTTTCAGCTGCATGTTTAGACGTCAGGCGTAAGCTATCGCAAACCGAAATAGCGTCGATATAAATATATATTTTTTCTGTACTTAGTTGCTTTGGAGGACAAGCTTCGGGCTAACATCTTTCAAAGTCAACAATTTGGAGAGCAAACAGCAAGCTCGGGCATCGGTCGCTGCGATAGGGGAGGCTGACTTCATGGCTGACTTCGCTTGTCCACACCATTTTGCTATGGGAACAGTCGCATTCTTTATGACGTCATCGCGAACCTTTTGAGAAGGAATGGGGATTATGTCGTCATTCCGTTAAAAGAAATGTCCTGAAGCACTGACCATAGAAGAATGATAAACTATTACTTTAGGCGATACTTATTGTCTTAAATATTCGGTGAAAAATTAAAATAACAGTTTGTCCCCTTCGAAAAGATAAACATCCGGGTTCTGTTCCCTGTCGCTGAATGATGACGTTTACAAGAACACATATTGGGCTTCTTGAACAGTAAACAAACTGATCTCCTTAGTTACCGTTCGGACGGGGACTTGTTGTGCCTTTAAAGCACGGAAATCCAATTCGGATGGGTGTCTTTGTCGTATTTAAGATGAAAGTACATGTTCGCTTATATTCTGAATAAAGCGGTCGTTCAATCGTTGATGTTTCCAAACGTGCTAAATAAAAAAGAGTGAAGTGGGCCGCAGATCGAATGTTTGAAACAAAATCGATGGAGGCTTCCAGGTCATGTTTTGTTTGTGGTGTCAAATGGTTGGCAAGACTATCGAGTTTTGATTACACCGTGATTACGGTTGCGGGAAGGAAAAGGAGTGGAGATGCCGGGGATCGAACCCGGGGCCTCATACATGCAAAGCATGCGCTCTACCACTGAGCTACATCCCCTTACGAAAAAAAAGGGGAAAATACATAATTTTAACACATGATAGATAACAGCCAGAATTTTTATTTAAAAGGGTGGGGTAAAGACATCATCGTAGAATGAGTTGATAATACATTTGTATGGTTTTTCACAGTCGTAACGGCTGGAATGGGACCAAACTTGGGGAAGTGACCACAAACACAGGGAGGGACATCATGAAAACTCCACATTAAAAGACCGGAGCGGAGATTGGAACGCTGAACCTCCCGATTGCGAGTGAAACATGTTCACATTCGTGCCAAAATAAAGTAGATGACCCTAAAGGTAGCCATGACACGTATTTTACTTGTCGAAAGGAAGCAAAAAGGCACGACTTAAGCAGTCAGGCAAGCTTTGATGATGTCACTTGTGTCATGCATGTTCAAAGGACGGCACCGTTCCATCATGTGCGAGGGATTTTGGCTGTTTCCTGCTATATGTAAACGAATAAGTTATTCTTAAAGATATACTATTTTTTATGAATAAAAGATGCCTCCCAAGAAAGGCAAAGGAGGCAAAAAGGAGGGCAAGAAGGGGCGCAAGACGCCCAAAGCACCAGCGGAGCCGGAGCCTCCGCCCGAACTACCAGAGGAGGTGAAGGCCCTCATAAGACAAGTTGAACAGCTCCAAAAAGATGTGGAGACAGAAATGAAGGAGAGAAACAAGTTCCAGCTGGAAGTGGACATGCTGCGCACCTTCTGGGAGGTGACGGGCCAACAGCTGGAGGAGACCAACGCCGACTACGTCAACCTGTACAACGAAATCGAGACGGACGAGCTCAACCACCGACAGGATATCAAAGAGTACTTGGGAGAAATCAAGCTCTACAAGGAGGATCTCAAGAAGCACCAGAAAGATTTTGAAAAACATGTCCTTAAGGTCGACGACATGGAGGTCAAGCCTTATGAGAAGGAGCGTGCTGAGATGATACTGGACGAACAGCTGGACATTGAGGACACGGTCAGCACGCTGAAGGCCAAGCACAACGAAGAAATGGCCAGGAGAGAACAGGAGATGAACGAGAAGCTCCTGCAGACGGAGCAAAAGTACAAGAAGAAACTGGAGCTCCTCCAGCATGACCTGACCAACAAGGAGAAGACCAAACTGAGCGAGAGGGAGTACTACTGGAGTAGCCTCATCCACAGTCTGCAACAAGATCACGACAAACGCTACAGCGAGTTTGACGCCTTCCTCAATGAGTGCAAGAAGAAGGACCTGCTCCACAAGGACAAGCTTAGGAAACAAATCCAAGTCTTTGTCGCCACGGAGGAGAACAAAAAAGAGCGCGTGGATGGATCGATGGACGTCAAGATACTGAAACAAGAGCAAAAAAAAGTCCAGGCGCAAATTATCAAAATCCGCAAACTCTTGAGGAACCCCATCATGAAGAAGCACCCCAACGAAACCGTCAAACAGCTGGAGCTGAAGCGCTTGAAGCGCGACTACGACGCGCGCGATCAGAGGGTCAAGCAACTCGAGCGGGACATGGACGAGATGCGCACTAAGTTCCCCGAAAACATCCTGGACATCCAGCAGAGAGCCGAAAAGGAACACGCGGAGCTGAAAGCCAAACTAGCCACGCTGACGGAAAAAACCCACAAGCTCCAATCTCTGGTTTGCTTACGACTCTTTGGTATCGACCTCCTTGCCACGGGTGGACCCGTGATCCAAGCGGTGGACTACCTGGACTCGAAGGAGCAACACTGGAGCCGGAAAACCAGACTCAACCAAACGGTCACCTGGCAGCTGCAAAATGTGAAGGAGCTTCTTCTGAGAGACGTGGAAACCGCCGTCAAGGAGAGGACGGCTCTGACTAAACTCATCAACGAGAAGATCGACGAGGTATTCCAAGCCAAGACGAAGCTCCAAAAAGTCTCATGGCAGCTTGAAGTGGCAACGCAGTCCGAATCCGGGAAAGGCGTACAAGATTCCACTCCACTGCCTTTGGAGTCGCCGCTCCACCTCCTGGATGACCGGCAGCCAATGGGCGGCCTGATGGGGGAAGTCGTGAGGATCGCGTGCAAGAAACCGCAGGCTACCTCGGAAAACAGGTTAAGTTCCTTGATGTTTGATCCGGTACTGGACAGGCAGCTGAGGAACAGCAAGGAGCTCCTGCAGAGTCACGCCGAGGTGGCCACCAAGAGGAGGACGCAGCTCATCCTGATTTTGAACGACAAGACGCACGAGCTGCACGGCCTTCATCGCAAAATCAAAGAGACCAACAAGGAGCTGGAGAAGCAGAAATTAGCCTCCGACCGGAATCTGAGCGTGAAAGAAGCTTTGCTGCAGCGCGCCCAAATGTGACGAGTATTGTGTCCATCTGGTTGTTTTTCCCTTATTTAAAAAAAAACAAAACAAAACAATAAAACATAACAAAATGAGGAATATATTCATCTTCCCCTGTATCAATATTCACATATTAAAGTCCCTAGCAAAAATGTTTTCTAAATTTTGACACGCCACAGCAAAGAACCCCTAAAACATGCCAATTTCACTGTGGCAACCCCCCCCCCCCCTAGCAAAAATAGCTACAATTCTTGATTGGTGGCTATTTTGATGAAATCAACATTAAAACCTGCACAGTTTATATGCTAGCATCACAAATAGACTGAAAAGAGAAGAACATTCAAGAGGTGCCACCTACAGGGCAGGAGGTGAAACACATGCAAAAAATTTCTATATTTTTTTAATTTGGTCAAATTGCAGAGCAAACACTTAGATGGTCAGTTTTAATTCGGTCAGCTTGTTTCAAAGAAATGTATTTTTTTCTTTTTTTTTTATGATGAAAGAAAAGATGTCCCAACTTTTAACTGCGGGCTGACCATAAAAATGCTAACAGGTTAGCAAAGTGCCACTTGCCAAACTTTCTTTTTCACATAACACAGAAATAAAAATTATTTACACTTGAAACACATGAATAAAAACATGTTAGCAAGCCTGTGGTTTTTTAAAACTTATTTACAACAAAAATAAGCATTTTTTTGTGGTTTGCTGATGATGTCATAAATGACCAAAATGCTGGCTGTGACTTTTTTTTTCCCTCCAATACTGTTTGGAATGAGCAACATTTACACAGTTTAAATGTCTAAAAACTCGTCAAGTTTAAGCTCTGTTTTAGCAGCGAACTTCAAATTGTGCTCTTCGGCAGCATAGATACAAACATGACTAACAACAACAACAACTCTCACTAATGATCTCAAATGTTGGAAAGGTTTCTTTTCCTTGCGGTTTCCAACATGACAATGGCTCAACTGAAAAATGCTGGTTTGCTTACAAATGGGCGATCGTTTTTGCATAGTGACGTTTAACACCATTGCCATTATAATGAGATCGGTTTGGGGTCGAAAATGGAGAAAATTGGGTTGCCACTTCTGAAAGGTGGGGGGATGGAAAAAAAAAAAGGCTTTTCCTCAAGTGTCTGCTGTACTTCTTGTTCAAGGCACAACACGCTCAGGAATGTTCTAGAATGTGGCATTGATTTCAGAATGGGGTTTGGGGGGGTCAATTTCATTCAGGAGTAGATTAAGATTCCTCTGACAAGAAACTGAAAAAACACTGTTCTGTAATGTAAACAGAGCGACGGCAACTAGCTTAGTGTAAGCCGTGTCAAAGGTGGAAATGACGAGGGCCTCTTGGAATCGCTTCTATTGAACAGGAAGTCGGCCATCTTGGGCGACTTCCTTCAACTTTGGGAAATTCAAGGGGGGGGGGGGGGGGGGAATTTGTAGCTTCGTCAATCAAGACCAAATTGGTTGGACCTGTTCTTGAAAGTCTCAAGTACCCTGAAATTGATCAGGGAGTCGGCCATTTTGGTTTGAAGCAGCCATTTTGGGGAAACTCCAGGAAATTCATCCAAATGAGCCCCATTCAGGCACGATATCCTGGATGGGTGACCCCAAACTTTTTTTTTTTTGGACACATTCTAATTTGAGCGTCATTTGCAAGCCCACCCGCCGCCCAATAAAATAAAATAAAATAAAATAAAAAACGTGCGTGGGGCCGTTCATCACTACTAGTAGCTCTTAGTGTTGTTTTTTTTTGTGAAATGATTTGGGATGCCGTTGCGATGATACTGTTAATGGCAACAGAGAAAACCTGCTGGCACAGAGCAGATCTTATGACTGTCAGTAGGGCTACATGGAGCTCCTGGGAGGAAAGGTTCCGTTCATTTTACAGTCCGTTGTAGTGGTTCGGTCCATTTGCTGGTTGATACTTTTGTTTGCAGTGAGTGGCACAAAACAAGCAAAACAAAAGAAGTGTTTGGGAGCAGATTCTGCATGTCTCTATAGAACCGGCGCACATGCATCATGATTTAAAAAAAAAAAGCATGCACGTTAAAACTTTCCATCAGTCCCCGCCTCACAAAAGAGGTGACGAGGAAAGTGGTCCGTTCCCCTCTGAACGGCGTCGCGTCATTGCCTGCTCATTCCCGGGGAAAAAAAAAAACACAGTGTGGGGGATGAGATGGAGGAAGAAAGACGCGGGAGGTCCACAGAAGAACAACAAGAAGCAGCTTTCCCTGCAGGAGGGCCAGTATGTCGGGAATCAGGGCGGTGGTCCGGTGCGAGCCGCATGGGAAGGAAGGGGGCTTGCCAGGAAGGAAAAAGTCGTTCATTACAACTCAGAATCAATAAAGAGGCTATGGAGATTAATCGCATGCTAATCAGGGTTAAAATCCTTTTGGAATTTTCATTATAGTCCGTTTATATTTTGTTTTGACTTTTGAGAGCATGTTTTTATTTTTTTCTGAAATGCTTAGTTTTTTATTAGTTTTTTTTAAATCTAAGGACTATTTGCCATGCAGAAGATTAAAATGGGATTTTTTTTAAACCAACAAAAACAAACAACAATAAAAAAAGATCTGTAATACAATAAACAATAAAAGCATTTAACTGCTTTTGGTATTCTCGGTTAAGCTTACAATAAAATAACGGTGAATATGCAACCCACATTGAGGAATTTTTAAAAAATGAATAAGGCTTGTAACATTGAAGCACTGTCAATCTAACAAATTATTTTCATAAAACAAAAAAAATTACACAATAGACAATAATAATAATATTAATGGTGTAAATGATAGTGTACCTGCTTGCTCTCGTTGATTGTCATAGTCCTGCGGGAGGAAAGCACATGGAGCGCATTCGTTATAAAACGCATGAGGGGAACGCGTCTTCCGAGTTGTTCACGTGCACACACGCGTCGTTATGTTTCAATTGAATAATTGAAGCACGGCATTCAGTCAGTGGAACGAACACAAGGACAAGCTTCGTGAAGGTCGGCGGCGAGCAGGCAAGGGATCACACAAAACGAAACGGCAGCTCTTACGAGTCATTTCGACTCGGGCAAACTCTTGCGGGGCTTCTCCTCCTCCTCCTCTCGATGCTCCGTCGTCGCCGCTGGCTGGGACGAGGGCGACAACCGGGACTTGGACGAGGGCGCCGGCGGGGGCGGCATGGGCAGCGGGATGGGTGCGCTTTTGTCATCTGGGGTCTGGGCGCCTCCGCTAAACGAGGGCTGGCCTATGATTACTGTGTTGCCTGTTTTTGAAAATCATTGTCGTTAGCATTTTTGGCCACGCGCTGTAGCTCCTCTTCAATAAAATATCGGGGCCACGGTGGGGTGCGACATTTCGGCATATCCAGCGTCAACTCGTCAATTACCGTATTGGCCTGAATATAAGACGGTGTTGTTTTGCATTGAAATAAGACTGAAAAAGTGGGGGTCGTCTTATATTCGGGGTCTGGACATTATACCCATTCACAACGCTAGATGGCGCCAGATATCATTGAAGCGAATGCTGAACTTGACACCCCAGGCCAAAGCGAACCCCTGTCACGAAGAATAGAAATAAAAATAGCGGTAGCACGAAGAAGAAAAATAAAAAATAGCGGTAAGAAAGAAAAGAGATGAAAATAATAGAAGAGACAACAGAAAATGGAGAAACGTAGCGACAATCTGGAGAAAAGTGGGTCGAAGATCGGCCAGGTTAACCGGCAGCTGAGGAGAAGTTATGGTGTAAACTTCAAGATGCTTTTTCTCTCAAATATATTGTTATAATCATTTGTTTCAGATGTACTGTAATTATTTTCTGTATAAAAATTAATTTGGTGATCAAAAAGTAATTTTTTCAAACTTGAGTCTTGAAAAAGAGGGGGTCGTCTTATAATCAGGGCCGTCTTATATTCGGGCCAATACGGTATCTACCATCCGATCTATGTCGCAGAACGCTCACCGTTGTCCTGCTCCGCCTTGATCTGCGCCTCCAGGTCCTCGGGATCCACGTACTGGTAGCTGTCGTCCTCGTCCGGCGGCTTGCACTTGCCGCAGCAGAAGCAGCAGCAGCAGCAACAGCAACAGCAGCTGAACAGCGTGCAGCACAGCACCAGAACCTGCACGCAAACGCCATCAGGTCCTCGGTGTCGATCGATCACTCTGATTGGCTGTTATCTCCCAAAATCACCGATGGGGAGTCTATACATATGCGGGTGAACTCGTGCCCACCTTGAACCACCACTTGGACATGAGGAAGTAGTACTTGACGCTCTCCTCTCCAAACTGCTCGGACACGTACAGTCCCATGGAGCCGTACTGGTCGTAGATCTTCCTCTTGGTGTCATCGTTGAGGATCGAGTTGGCGTTGTTGATCTCCTTGAACTTCTCCGCCGCCTCTGGGTTGTCGGGGTTTTTGTCCGGGTGGTACTTCAGCGCCAACTTTCTGCCGGCAGAGGAAAAGTAAGGTTTCGAGCTATGGGGGGTTTCAGATCAGGGATAGGTAAAGTTCAGGTTTGAAGTCAGGGTGTTAAGAGCTTGACGAGCCGCCATTTAAAGTGGAAAAAAAAAAATTGGGGGGGGGGGGGTTTGGCTGAAAAAGAAAATATAGTGGAGAATATGAGTGGGGTGGGCAGTACCAAACTTTGCTCGGGTTGAGTATTACGTCGTCTTAGCCTTTGTGAATTCACATGAGCGCTCACCTGTAGGCTTTCTTGATGTCCTCAGCCGAGGCACCTTTCTCCAGTCCTAAGACCTTGTAGACGCTCTCCCCCGCCGTGGACATCTTCCTCTGGGCCCGCGGGGCGTGGGGGTTGGCGTGGGCGTGGGGGTTCGGGTTAGCCATGGCTCACATCCACTCTACGTGACCACAAGAACACAAACGTATTTATTGGAAACCCACTGATGTATGTGCACTGCTTACACGAACAACATGGCTGCCAAAAGAGAGGAGCTAGAGTGGACGCCTGCACACTTTTTTTTTCTTCCTCAAATGCATTTGTAATCCGTTATATGTGGATTTTCGCAATCATGAATTCTTTATCTATCATAAAGAGCAACTGACATTGCTGCTGGAAGGATTTGACCGCTCATGTCCATCCTCAAGGCACAGATTGTTTTGTGTATATCAAGAAAGGAGCCCAGGGGAAAGCAAACATGGCGTCAGCTGCCAAAGACATGTTGCCCATTTATTTCTGCATGATTACAAATGATATACAGTTCCAATATTTACGAGAGCAAAATGTTTTGAAATTTGCGGCACCGATACAGCTATTGTATTACTGGTGTAGCTGTCAGAGCGTGTACCGAATGAAGTAGCCACCGAGTGTATCTCACACACACACGCACACGCGCACGCGCACACGCACACACACACACACACACACACTCACTCGTCATTAAGATAAGAAGATTACATTTTGCTGACCTCTCACTTAATGAGCAGGTGCATCAGCGTCTGGTCACAAGGTCACAAAAAACACACACAGACACACACACACACACAACGCCCCCCCCCCCCCCCCAATAAAAAAGATGTCATTCAGCTAGAAGTGTGGCGCGGGAATTCCTGGGCCCCTTTGGGTCAACTGACTGCCCTCTGAAAGCGTATCAGTCCTGAAAATCTGAACTGAGAGAGAGCGAGACGACAGATCAAGAAGACTGTTGTTTTAATCAACCCCGTGGCACACACACACACACACACACACACACACGGCCAGATGGTTGCGCTCACGGGCACCCACTACTAATTTAACATCATTAATGTGCTCTTACTACTACTATGCTATGCACCAATTAATCAGACAGATGACAGGGAGCGGTGCATTTGTATGTGGTTGTTTTGAGTCTTTTGAACATTTGAGCAGCTAAATTTAGCTCATTTTGAAAAGCAGCAAAAAAAAAAAAAAAAAAAAGATATCCAAAGAAATATTTATGTAAAAATAAACCTCAAGAACCTTCGCTCTTAACAAAATACTAAGACCGTACAAGTCCTATAGAGATCCAGAGTCACCATAACAGCCCAGAATAATATGTACAAATGTTGAAAGGCTTAATCTCTGCTGTTTTATTAATCTGTTGGGCTCATGTCATTGAGTCACAATGAGAAAATTCCGACCCAGGTTTTTGGTGCTTCTAAGATGCAAATATTTTTAAGGGCTCGCCAAGCTTCGCCTGCACAACGCTTAAAAAATAAAATGGTCCAATTTACGACTTGAGTCTTGAAATCCTTCATAAATCAGGTGACTTGTATTGCTGAGCTCATACAAGTGTACTGTTCTTCATACTTGTGCAGACAAACAAGGTGATTAAGCGCCTACTTGAGTGTCTTTCACAATTAGGTGCTGCTGATGCTGATGATTGGCAGGTCGACGAGTCGGGGGACGGTGCAAGTCTGCCTGCGAGGTGACAAAGCCTCAAGGCTCGCCCGATTAATTAACTCGTTGTGATAATTTTGAATCAGTTATAAGCACGAATGGCTAACCTTAAAGATTCCACCGAGGGGTAAATTGTGCGTTTCGTTTTGCCTCGACTAATGGGTTGGAAATAACTGTGGCGGACAGATTTGACGGTGGTCATTTTCGCCCATGCCCTTGCCTGGCTAGACCTAATCCTCCGGCTAATGTTAATCTCCCGGCACGTTGACAATTAACCACTTTCTATTATTCCCCTTGAAGACAAATCACTGTTAGTGAGAACTTCAATGCAGTATGATGGATTAAATAAGTATTCGGGTCCTAGATGGTACCACCAACTACTTTGGTGGTACAGATGGTACCACCAAACCGATTTAGAATCGTTCATAATTAAACATTCACTCGACTAAAGTGTGCGGTAAAACCGTCAGGAAGTAATGTTATTCAAATGTGTTTAAACTAAGTATCATCTTAAATGCGGCAGACATCTCAACGTTAGGCGCCTTTACATCGTTTCTTCTCACCAGTGGCATTAAAGTGTCGACATGGATGTTCAACAATAACTTAAAACCAAAACAAAAATAATCGCCACTTTATTTGTAAAAGACTGAAGCGCAAATGGAACTTGAACTGTCACGATTTTTTTTCAAGATTTTTTTTGAATGGAAAAGGCCTCTCCTCGACCGGTTAGCATCATGCTAACTAGTGTGTTTGGATGTGCGTGTGTTACCTGATGTTAACTGTGCGCGGTGTGTCTCGCCAGGATGCTAACTGGATCATCTGGTTTAGTGTCCGGACACCCAGTCATGGACTCGGTGCCGCGCGGGGAAGGTCAGCCGGGGTCGAGTGTTGATACGGCGGCACCCTTAACCGAACCGAATCGGTGAAATGACAGCTCGCTCTCAAGATCTTTTCAGGGAATGACGTCGTGACGCGTTCAATGTCACAACGGAAAAGTTCGTCACCTGACACTCGTCGCATTCGCTGGAGTTAAAAAATGAGCGAAAAATAAAAGAGAGGTGGAGATTGGAATGAACTCAAATGTCATTTATAGTAGGGTATTATCAAATTAAAATTATTTTCCCATGACAAAATAAATTAACTAAAATCGGGGATAGTTGTCACCTCGCCCGCTACCCTCAAAACAAATGCTCAACAAAATGGATGCAAAAAATAAATCAAAAAATCTTGCGGTAATTTTTGTAATTAATCCGAGAATGACACACTTTACCTGTGAATTCGTGTGCCTTTAAGGGGAGTGGCTTATTATTTGACATCAGGATCCTGGATTCTGTCCTGCTGGCCATTTACCTTGTGATTAGTGCCTTCCCCCTGCTCCTTGTGGTTGCATTTCGTGTTTGTCTGACATAGTCCTGCTCAATCTATGCCTACAGGTGATTGCATTAAAAATCCTGTACAGTGTTGATTATTTTGGTTACAATACAAAAAACAGTCACAAAATGTTAATATCATTTCGCGTTAAGATGCCTGATTTGAACAACTGTCCATTGCCATAATCACCAAGCAGCAAAGACAATCTTCATGCCACCTAACACATTTTTAAGTGTCAGATTCAACAACAATATAAATTGCGATAGGATTACTATCATTTTATTTATTTTTGCACGATACAAAAACAGTCTCCAACACTGAAGTGACAAATCCTCGATGCTAACCTTTGCCTCTGGTCTGTCACAATGATACATATAATTGACAGTAAAACCCCCAAATCATTTAAAAACGTGATTTAAAGATTGTGGGATAATGTAATGTTACACATTTAAATGAGATGAAATATATCACAGAAGGGGGGGGGGGGTGATTTCATCCAAATCCAGCAGCAAAGTCTTGTTGATCAAAGCAGCATTCTTCCCCCCACCCAAGGGGGCCCTTTAAAAGAAACACTGGTCCCAAAATAACTGACGGCAGGAATGACTGTGAAGAAGAGAGCAGTGTGACATTTGTTCATGTTATGACAAAAATAAATAAATAAAGAATAATAATCTAAACTACTTACTGTGGTGCCAGTCTATCGTCCAAGCACAGTGGCCAGAAGGGCCATTCGGATGTACATGCCGTTCTCGGCCTGGCGGAAGTAGGCGGCCCTCGGGTCAGTGTCTACTTCAGCGCTGAAATGACCACAAAAAGTCTGGTTGCATTCTGCACTGATTTGCATTTGATTGAATTTGCAGGATGACTCAAGTATGTATCCAGCGTTCAGCAACATGTCAACAATTGGCAACGCAGAGGATTAACGTATAGATGTTACGTTACAGAGCGAAGAATACTCACATTTCAAAATGATTAGAGAGCTAATGTGATTGCCGCGAAACATGATAAATTTGGAATCAATCAAAACCTGATTTCGTTGACTCGGGGCATCGGATGCATGACGACCATCTTCTTCTTGGCCGCGGTCATGATGTGAGGACTGAGGATGAACTGGCCGAAACACTGGGGGGGAGCCATATTATTGTGTCCACATAATTATAAACAACACCAAATGAATTAAAAATAATAAATTGATTTGAAATTGAAACAAGTGAATGAAATTGAAAAGTGTTGTCGTACGGCCTTGTATTCCTCTTCGGATGCAAACCGCTCCTTCTGAATCCTGGTCATGTAGAGGACATCGGTCTCGGGCAGAGCTTCTTCGATACTCTCAAACTCCTCCTGTGAGCGACATCATCGCCCCATTGAGTGGTCCGTTCCCACGCCGTTCGGCGGCAAATCTAAATGCAAACTGACCTGTTTGATGCCCTTCGAGGCCACGTAATCGATGATCTCGGCGGGCATGTGGAGGTTCTTGGGGGCCACGTAGCGCAGCGTGATGCGGTATTGGGTCAGCAGCTTGGCCAGCGAGTGGACAGTGCGGCCGTGTTTCAGATCGCCGACCATGGTGATCTTGGTTCCGTGTCAAACACAAACGTGAACCACCCGCTTCCTCTTGTATGCCGGGTACTCCAGGAGGGCGGCGGCGATGCTCACCGTCATGCCGTTGACTGTGCCCAGCTCCTCCCGGATGGTGAAGACGTCCAGAAGAGCCTGCGTGGGGTGCTCGCCTACGCCGTCGCCTGCGTTGATCACCGGCTTTCGGCAATGGCGGGACGCGCTCTGAATGACGTCGCAGCAAGAAGAGCACATTGAAATTTGAACCGGTTTAAAAGTTGAGTAAAAACAATTACAAAAAAAAAAAAAAGTCAGTGCAAACAAAGCCACGGTACGGGAATAATGCGAGAGAAGCTGGAATTTGAGTACCAACCAATTCTGGAGCAAGTCTGAAAAGACGTTTAAAAACGTCTTAGGGAGTGAATGAGTTAAATCAAATTGCCATTGCTGTACCTCCACAGCGCCAGGCGTAGGGTGCCGCAGTACCAGAACGTCGGCGTAGCAGCTCATGGTCTGCACCGAGTCAGCCAGCGACTCGCCCTTCTGCGTGGACGAGGTGGTCTCACAAAAGTGGACCACCGAGCCGCCCAGACGCTGCATGGCCGCCGTGAAAGAGCTGCTGGTGCGGGTGCTCACCTCGTAGAATATGGAGGCCATCACTTTGCCCTGCGGGAAGTCGGCACGACAAACCATCAACTAACAAGCGCACAGAAATGTTTGAATCAAACTATAGTGGAACCTGGATGGATTTTACTTCCCCCCACAGTTAACAACCAATTTGTTTATGTTGGGTGTAATTCCACTGTAAACCACTAAATGGCAGTACATTTAGCTTGAGGTGGTGCAAATATGAAAGAAGAACGAAGGAGGAAGTATTTCGTAGCGGAAGGGGTGATTAATGGACCTACCTTGAGTATATCCAGACTCCGTTCCTTCTGAACCATCAAACGTAACGTGTGTGCAATGTTGAACAGGTGAGACATCTAAAATGGACGACAAACATTGCAAAATGATATTCTCAAGTTTCATGTATCTTCAAAGTGCCGACGTGTCAATTTTGACTCCCAGGGCCTACCTGCTCTTTGCTGAACTGTCTGACGGACAGGACGTGTTGGCCCACCAGGGGCTGCAGCAGAGGGGACATGTGGGCGTGGGGCGGCTGGCCGGCGGGGGTCTGGCCCGGCCCGGGTTGGGGGGACAGCAGCCTGGACAGCGGAGGCGGGTGGCTGTAGCTTTCGGCTACGCCCGAGGGCGGCGGCATGACAATCTCTGCACATTTATGCAAATTATAACGACAGGCATCCTTTACGTTGAATATGAAAAAAAAAAAAAGAATAATAATAATCATTTAAAAAAGGGTTCCCCTGCTATTTCACTGTTCATCTCAGTTTTATAAGAATAGAAACGCTTTTGAGTGTGTCAAAGTAGTTGTTCATAAAGGTTTATGAACCTTCACATCTATGCTACTTTGTTAGCCTGTCTATGGTGCTTTGCATTATATGTTAGCAATAAGCTAGCAAACTTGTTTTTGGCTGAAATTATAGTGTTTAGTTTTATCATATGAAGGTAAAATGTACTTTTTTAAAAAAATCTGTTTTATATGAAATTTCAACTTCAAAAAAGACATGGTAAGAAGACCCAGAAAGTAAATCACCCCATTTTAAAATTACAATTGCAGTATTATGAAAAATAAAATGCAATTAAATGAAATTTCTAAATCTTTGAAAGCCTACCTGGCGGCATTCCGGGGTCGGAAGAGCGGTGCACACGCGCGGGCAGCAGGTAGCGACTCTCTCCGGCCGAACGTCGAGGGCTGGCGGCTCGAGTTCGCACCAGACCGTCACGAGGAGGGGTCGGGCGAGGTCGCTCGGGGGTCTAACGTAGGCAAACGACACCTCACATCAGTCGTGCACACCACTTTACGCACAGCTGGTCCTGAATTTCTACTCCTTACCATTGGACTTTCCGGGGAAAGGACCGCAGCCGCTGGCCAGGTCTTCACGTCTTCACCGTAACCTGGGGGCACCAACACCTGACAAATACAAATATGTATGATTATTCTTTTTTTTTTTTGTGGATCCCTCGGGGTTCGGGAACATTTGTGTGAGAGGCGCCGAGATCTTTACCTGTCCATCAATGTAGGCCACCTCCCCTCGCAGGACCACACGGCGAACTTTACCCTTCACCTTCATGCCTTGGAACGGCGTCCACTTGGACTTGGTGAACTGCATGGCCTGTGGAATCACCCACTCCTGCTCCAAGTCCACCTGGTCGGCAGAAGAACAACAAACAGGAAACCAAAACGTATGTTCATCACGTTTTCGGACTATTTAGTGAGCCTTTTAACTATTCATATATACCTCCACATAAGTGTTTTCCTGCACGGGCAGGTTAAAGATGCGGCGCGGGTTGTCGTGGAGACGGCGGATGATGTCGTCCAAAGTCAGACGCCCGTCGCTGACGGCGGTGAGCAGAAGCGGCAGCATGGTCTCCAGGCCGGGGTAGCCAGGAGGAGGATGCTCGCTGTTTTTCTCTTCGACAGAGTGAGGAGCTAAAAAAAAAAAAAAATCTTCACACTTTTGCCAATTCAGATTTTTATAAATTTTTCTATCGTGAGCCAGTTTCTGACCGTGGTCTGTGGCGAAGCAGTCGATAATGTCCAGGTTCTCCCAAAGCGCATCCATGTCCTCCCGGGAGCCCAGCATGGGTCGCACCTGCGCTCGCCCATCGCCGATCTCCGCCACGTTGTTGTCGCACAGGAACAGGTGATGCGGTGCCACCTCGCACGTCACTTGGATGCCCTTCTGCTTGGCGGCCCGGATGATCAGGATCTGAGTGTAAAGGGGGGGGGGGGGAATAAAGCAGCACCAGAAGATCCATTTTATTTTCTCTCTTAGGAAGATTTTTTTGTTCATCACTTGTGGCTTCTTAATTAAGTGCTTTTGGTTCTTTGCCCATAAAAAGGAAAGCATCATCTTACCTCCTCCTTCTTAGCCACGTGGCAGATGTGCACCGGTCGCTGGTAGAGCTGAGCCACCATCAAGATGGCGGCCACTGTCTGCTTCTCAGCGTGTGCCACGATGGGAAGATGCTTGGGCCACTTCTCAAAGTGCTTCCAGGAGAACAAAGTTGCAAATCTTGCACATAAGTACGGCCAACAGACGATTTTGAAAGATCCCCTAATTGTGATTTCTTTTCCACCACTTTTATATTGTGATGTAAAATATTTTTTTTCACAAACACAAGCAAAAATGTCATCTGTATTATAATCAACAATTGTATGTTTCGGTTTTAGGCTGACAGCAAAATGAATGCAAGCAGGTCAATTGATGGCGGTGCAAAGCGAACCTCCATCCAGAGTGAGACGTTGTCCATCTTGAGGGTCGAGTAGGTGTCGTTCAGGTACATCTTCAGGCCAACAGCTTGACTGGCAATGGACGGCAGGACAGCCGCGTTGTCCGAGGCGGCGCCCAAATACAAGGCGTAGTCGCAGCGGCAGCCGGCTTTCGCGAGCTGTGACGGCGCACAGCGGAAACGGGAGTAAGTCACACAAATGCGAGTCATAAGTAAACCTTGAGTCTTTAATTTCAAATTTCAAGCAAGTGACAAGTCAAGGTCGCCCAGGTTTGTGAAGATACTAACAATCCGTCGGCGGGTCTCATTTTTACAAAATCTGTCGCACCTTCTGTATGAGGGCCAAAGAGGTGGCGTCAATGATGGAGGGGGAGGTGTTAGGCATGGCGCACACCATGGTCAAGCCACCTGCCAGGGCGGCTGCCGTGCCTGAGGAGAAGTCCTCCTTGTAGGTGGCGCCAGGATCCCGCAAATGGACGTGGACGTCAATAAGGCCTGGGTGACAAAACAAGGCGAGAAAATCAAAACAGCTGAAAACCATTGACACAAAAAATGTAAGCGTCTTGTAAAAGTCATATTATTATTATTATTATAAATGATTAGAAACCAGGAATTTTATTTGGACAAATTTCATAATCGGCATCTGCCTCAAAAAAATAAAAATAAAAATAAAATAAATCCAAATTGGTGGAGCCCTAAAAATGAAACGAAAAAATACCATACCATATGATTTCCATTTTCCACACCTTTACAAATGTGGAAATGTCTAATCTCAAATTCCATATTTGCTTAGAAACTCACCAGGCAGGCGGACCAGCGTCTGTGATGTCATGCTGTCGATGTGAGTCTTCACCGGCGGACTTCGACCAATCTGACGGAGAGCCTGCAAAGAAACATTTCCTAAAAACGTCCCTAAAAGTAACACCGCATGTCTCGCGCCGCGATAAAGTCCGTACCTGAACAAAGAGTTTGGTGCATTTGATGTCAATAATGAGTGGCACGGAGTAGTCAATGGCCATGCGCCTTGTGCGGTAACCCTTGGTGACGAAGGAGGAGAGGCGGCGCCCCCCGCTGTTCCTCATGGAGAGGTTCACCACCAGGTCAAAGTGATTCTCCTCCAGGTAGTTCATGATACTGCGCTGCTTCTCCTTGTTGGGACAATCGCTGTCGTCTTCCTCGAAGGGCCAGTCCACGGCCGTCACCTAGCAAAACATGGACCACCTCCTGTCGGTAAGTCTCGACACCACAGAATTCGAATATCGAACGAGCAATCTTATTCGAAATAGCTCTGGTGGGTCAACTTACCTTGACGCCATGTTCCGTGTAGAAATCAGCGGTACCCAGACTGGCGTAAAGGTCATAACCCAGCATCTCCAGAGCCTGGACCGTGGGCAGAAGCTCGCTCTTGTTCTATAAGCACCAGCAACAAAACATAACGTCTCACCAGTGACAACACGTTCAAAGAGTTGGCTGGTGCTGCATTCAAGACTGATGGGAAGTCGTAAATTGGAGCTTTAAGAGATTTTTTTTTTTGGACCTTGTAGCTGCCAATGGAGAGCAAAATGTTCTTCTTGGGAATCTTGAAGCCGGTGGAAAGCATGGCTTTGAGGTAAGCCTCGTAGCGGTTTTCGCCAAAGCACGCCACCTCTCCAGTGCTGGTCATCTCGACGCCGAGCACCACGTCGGCGCCCGCCAACCGGGAGAAGGAAAACTGCGGAACCTGAGAGGAACACCCGCCATTGCAGAGAAAGAAGAAAAACAAGGAGGGGGCGCTGGGAATAAGAGCTTACCTTGACCCCCACGATGCCCTTTCCTCTCATCAGTCCCACTGGCTCCACCTCCTCGCCCATGATGACCTGCGTGGCCAGGGCCACGAGGTCCACGCCCAGCGTCTTGGACACAAAGGGGAAGGAGCGCGAGACCCGAACGTTGCACTCAATCACCTTCAGCTGGTCGTCCTGGCACCACAAAGACATCCAACCACAGTTAACTCATTCACTCCCAAAGACGTTTTTAAACGTCTTTTCAGACTTGGTCCGGAATTGGCTGGTACTGCATGAGTTAACAATGTCATTGAAATGATACAACAACGAAAGCATGCAAAAATGAGTGAAGCCATTCATTCCTTCAAAAGAATTAAGACACCACATTTGCATGAGGGCCTCCAGAAATCTCGTCACCTTCGCAATGAGCTGCAGATTGAAGGGTCCTGTGACCTGCAGTTCTTGCCCGATGGCGTGGACGATAATCTTGATCCTCTCAATGGTCTTCTGGTTGAGATCCTGAGGGGGCGTCACCAGCGTGGCGTCGCCGGAGTGCACGCCGGCGTTCTCCACGTGCTCGGACACGGCAAAGGCGATGACCACGCCGTCGCACGCCACCGCGTCCACGTCAATTTCCTATTGGATCAGATAGCTTTACAAACCACCACGACATGATGCCGTTTACGCTACTGGTCCTTGGGCCATTCAGTACCCACAGAGGCTGAACAGCAAATGTATATTCCACGAATGACAATGGTTACGTTCATTAAAAAGTGAATTTGTCAAAATAGGGCTTTGTCCATGGCGCAAAAACGGTTGTGGATGGCTGGCTGGCTGACTGAGAACCTCGTTTTCGGCCTCACCTTGGCCTCCTGTATGAACTTGGAGATGACGACGGGATGCTCCTTGGACACAGCCACCGCGTTGGTCAGGTATTTCTCCAGGTCGTTGTCGCTGTACGCCACGTTCATGGCAGCACCGCTCAGCACATAGGATGGTCGTACCAAGCACGGGTAGCCCACAGTCTCGCAAAAACCTATAGCGGACTGTGGAGACATGGAAGACATTTGTGTATCGTGACAAACGTTGAAGGCTTAAATTGCAGGGGAGAAAGCGAAAGGTGGCAATGTTACCTCGGTATCAGAAAGCTCTTTCCACTGCGGCTGGCTGATGCCGATGGTGTCCAGCATTCTGGAGAACTTGAACCTGTTCTCCGCCGAGTCGATGAACTCGGGCGAGGTTCCCAGGATGCGGCACTGCTGGCGGTGCAGCGACATGGCAATGTTGTTGGGCAGCTGGCCTCCCATAGAAAGGATCACGCCTTCCGGGTTTTCCATCTCGTAGATATCCATCACTACCTGAGAGCAACGTGGCATAACAAATCTCGGGTTTTTACCTCTCAAGCAAGACCTTATTTCTTGAGTGCCTGTCGACCCATCATGCCTGGAATCAAACAACCGGGTCCACGGAGTTCAAAACAAAAAGGCACCTCAAAGGAGATTTCGTCAAAGTAGAGGCGGTCACACATGTCGTAGTCCGTGCTGACCGTCTCGGGGTTGTAGTTCACCATTATGGTCTTGTAGCCCATCTGGGGGGGGGGAAGAAAGTCGATAAACGCATCAATCAAACAAACAGCTGTGTTGGATCATACGAGTGGTGGCGTTTGAGGAGACGCACCTTCCGGAGCTCCGTGATGCAGCCCACAGCGCACCAGTCAAATTCGACGCTGCTGCCGATGCGGTAGACGCCCGATCCGATCACCATGACGTGCAGGTCGCTGAAGCTCAGGTCGTTCTGGGTGGCGTTGTAAGTGAGGTACAGGTAGTTGGTGAAGGCCGGCCACTCCGCCGCCACTGTGTCAATCTGCTTGACCACGGGAAGGATGGACCAATCGTGGCGCAGCTTCCTCACCGCCAGCTCGGTGCTGAGGTCAGGAGGGGCGGAGACAACAGATTTTGAACTGATTTACCGTATTGGCCCGAATATAAGACGGCCCTGATTATAAGACGACCTCTTTTTCAAGACTCAAGTTTGAAATAAGACTTTTTGAACACCAAATTAATTTTTATACATAAAATAATTACAGTACATCTGACACAAATGATTCTAACAATATATTTGAGAGAAAAAGCATGTTATTTTGCCTCATTCAAATCTTAACATCTGAACATTTAAATAAGTAAACTAAAGTGCAATCACATTCGTAAATGAATGGCTTCTGGTTTTTGAAATGTAAATTACACCATAACTTCTCCTCAGCTGCCGGTTAACCTGGCCGATCTTCGACCCGCATTTCACCAGATTGTCGCTGCGTTTTAGCGTCTCCATTTTCTGTTATCTCTTCTATTATTTTCTTCTCTTTTCTTTCTGACCGCTATTTTTATTTTTATTCTTCGTGACAGGGGTTCGCTTTGGCCTGGGGTGTCAAGTTCAGCATTCGCTTCAATGATATTTGGCGCCATCTAGCGTCGTGAATGGGTATAATATCTAGATCCCGAATATAAGACGACCCACACTTTTTCAGTCTTATTTCAAAGCAAAAAACACTGTCTTATATTCGGGCCAATACGGTATTTCTTCGGGTCAAAAAAAAAAAAGTTTGAACCATGACCACCAGTAATGTAGGTTTCACACTGTCCTTACCTCTGGACAGCCAGCGCGATCTGCTTGTCCGAGAAGCCGAGCTGCTTGGCCTTGCGCATCACCTCAGGCGGCATGAGGCTCTCGTCCTGCACAGCAGACTCCGAGGAAGTCAAAACCAACCCACTTCGGTCTTTTGTTAAACATTGCTCTCACCTGGTTGTACATCTCCAGCAGTCGCTCGTGGTCGGTAATGGTCTTCATCTTGTGCAAGAACCAGCGGTCGATCTTGGTCAGTTTGTACAGTTGGTCCACCGTGTAGCCGGCGCGGAAGGCGGCGGCCAGAACGAAGATTCGCTTGTCAGTGGGCGTCTGGAGTTCCTGTGAGCATTGGTTGGAAGTAAAGTACAAATATTTGTTCATGTTGCAGTCTTGCTTTCACTTGGATACCTGGATTTTTGCCAACGTAAATCGGAAGCCATACGAGAAGGCATTCACAATACCTCCGTTGTCCCTACGACGTCGAGTCGCTCACCTGTTCAGACACCGGCTTGATGGTGTGGTCAAACCCGACGCAGTTCTCGTCCACCATCCTCAGAGCCTTCTGGAAGGCCTCCTCGAAGCTGCGGCCGATAGCCATCACCTCACCTGGATAATAAACGCGTTAAGAGAGTACTGTCGTAATACTGCACATCCCAATTCAGAACGCCGTCTCCTACCGACGCTCTTCATGGAGCTTCCGATCTTGGTGGAGACCCGCAGGAACTTGCTCAGATCCCAGCGAGGCACCTTCACCACACAATAGTCCAGACTGGGCTCAAAGTTAGCCGTGGTTGAGTTGGTGACAGAATTCCTGGGGGGGAGACCACACACATAAATTCATGTGAAAGGGTCTCTGTGTGAAACAGACCACACGGACGTCATCTTTCCCGTCGTACTTGAGTTGCGGAAGCGGGATCCCCAGGCCGAGTTTTGCTGCTACGTATGCCAGCGGGTAACCTGTCGCCTTGCTGGCCAGGGCGGAGCTGCGTGACAGCCGGGCGTTCACCTCGATGATGTAGTACTGAAGGAGGTGTAAAATGATGCAGGTGGAACATCAAAAATCTTTTCAGTAAGCTTGTATTTGTTATTATTATTTATTGTTTGTAATTCATCTTTTTTCTTTTGGGGGGATATCCAAAAGTTAGAGAAAGAACACACGGCAGCCAACGCTACATCCATGTCGAGTGTTTTACCTGGTCTGATTCGGGATTCAGCGCATACTGAATGTTGCACTCTCCCACGATGCCAAGATGGCGGATGACCTTGATGGCGGTGTTCCTAAGCATATTGTACTCATGGTTGTTGAGCGTTTGACTGGGTGCCACCACGATAGACTCCCCGGTGTGGATGCCCAAGGGGTCAATGTTCTCCATATTACACACCTGAACAGGACAAAATGAATTTTGGAATAAAAATGTGAAAAGCGTTTGGGATGCAAATCAGTTCGATGCCAACACAATCTTTGATTTGAGCAAACGCCAACAGGCATCGAGCCTCGACTCACAGTGATGCAGTTGTCGTAGGCATCGCGCACCACCTCATACTCGATCTCCTTCCAGCCCTTCAGCGACTTGTCCACCAGCACCTGCGAGGTGTGCGCGAAGGCCGACGTGACCAGGGCGGTCAGCTCCTCGCGGCTGTTGGCGAAACCCGAGCCCAATCCGCCCAGGGCGAAGGCCGAGCGCACCAGCACGGGGTAGCCCAGCCGCTCTGCGGCGGCCAATGCCTGAGAAGAGAAGAATACAAAGAGTCAGGAGTCAACCCTTACCATTCCCCATACGCGATGCCGCTTACCTGCTCGACAGAGAGGGCCGCCTCGCTGGGTGCCACGTGCTCGTTGATCTCCTCCATTTTCTCCACAAAGATCTTCCTGTCCTCGGTCATCTCGATGGAGGCCACCGGCGTGCCCAGGACTTTCACGTTGTACCTCTCCAGCACACCCAGCTTAGTCAGCTCCACGCCACAGTTCAGAGCCGTCTGCCCACCGAACGTCAGCAGGACGCCGTCTGGCCGCTCGTTTTTAATCACCTTGGAGTGAATGGGGCTGTCAGTGTGCTGCAAACGGATCAACTTGGGACAATTTTCTACCCTCCTCTCCCTTTTATTATTTTGGTGTTATTTGAAAAAAACAAAGGCTTCACGTCGACAGTGACATACCTGAGTGACATATTCCGGTGTAATGGGTAGGAAGTAAACTTTGTCTGCAAGCCCCTTGGAGGTCTGGACTGTGGCAATATTGGGGTTGATCAACACTGTCTGGATGTTTTCCTCCTTCAGAGCCTTAATAGCCTGATAAAAAAAAAAAATAGAGACATGCTAGCAGAAATTTTAAAAATAAATAAATAAAAAAGCACTGCATAATAGAAGTTAGAAGATTTGTAAGAATAAACCCCTGATGATAAAAAAGTGGTATGTTAGGAATCACCACCTTTCAAAATCAAAACACACAAGAGTCCTGGTTCCAGCTCAGTGCGGTAACACCAACCTGAGAGCCCGAGTAGTCAAACTCGCCAGCCTGGCCGATGGAAAGTCCTCCGGAGCCCAGGATGAGGACTTTCCTCGGTCGGTAAATCTCTTCGAGCTTGGAGGAACGCGAGTAGGTGAGATGGTCCATCAGACGTTGTTTCACTGTGGAAAAGAAAACGGGGAATCGCGTCACAAGGATGCTGGCTCGGGCTGGGCACTACGGCCTTAAAACGAAATATTTTATGTCCAAATGAGTTAAAAAAAAAAAAAATTGTTTCTGTCGGTTAGAACGCTCCATAGAAATAATCAATCACTATCCATCCATCCATCCATTTTCCGAACCGCTTGATCCTCACTAGGGTCGCGGGGGGTGCTGGAGCCTATCCCAGCCATCTTCGGGCAGTAGGCGGGGGACACCCTGAATCAGTTGCCAGCCAATCGCAGGGCACACAGAGACGAACAACCATCCACGCCCACACTCACACCTAGGGACAATTTAGAGCGACCAATCAGCCTGCCATGCATGTTTTTGGAATGTGGGAGGAAACCGGAGCACCCAGAGAAAACCCACGCAGGCCCGGGGAGAACATGCAAACTCCACACACAGGGAGGGCGGAGCTGGAATCGAACCCGGTACCTCTGCACTGTGAAGCCGACGTGCTAACCACTGGACTACCGGGCCGCCCTAATCAATCACTAATAAATTACAAATGCCGCTCAATTTAACATTCCCCAAAGGGCTCTTAATTTATTTATTTTTAAATAGTTAACCCGCGCTGAGGCAGCGATGGAAAAATATTTGCAGCTCGCAAGCACATGTCTCAGGAGCAAAAATAATAATAGGTTACCGGATTTGTCAGTATTGCCCTCCTTGTAGTCTCTGACAGCGTCGAGGAACACATCAAACAAGCCCACCAGATCCGTCGGGCCGGCCGTGTGCTCGGGATGGAACTGCACACTAGAGCGGAAACAAATATTTTGAGCTATCATTCGGGGAAGAAGATTTTTTGTTGGCGTACCTGAAGAACGGCTGCGTGTTGTGCACGATGCCCTCGTTGGTGTGGTCGTTGGCGTTTGTGAAAAGGACGTCCCAGTCGCTCGGCAGCGTGTCGGGGTTCACGGCGAAGCCGTGGTTCTGACTGGTGATGAAGCAGCGGTCGGTGCCTTTGTGGAGGCAAGGCTGGTTGTGGCCACGGTTGCCGTACCTGCCACATGAATAGATTAGTACAATATTAGTACATTCATAAAAACGAATACAAGATGGGGGGAAAAAATACATTTTAACCAATTGTAGGAAAATGCAACACATACTCCTGATAATTCAAAGGCCGTATCTGGCCCGCGAGCTATACAATCACCAACCCTGGTCTATTGACCTAACACCACAAGGACATGCTGCGAGTTGTCATTCCGCGAACATTTGTTGGCATTGGTAACCTTGGACGCCCCCCGATAAAACAGCCGTCGCTTTCAGAAGCGGCTCATCTCGCTTTGTTTGCTCTGCCTTAATCAAAACACGGACGCACAGCTGCTGAGAGCGACGACAAGACGCATTTCTCACCAGGACTGAGCGGAGCAGGTCACTGAGGACATGCACGGGGTCGCACGTCATTCTAGCTCAACAACTAAAAATGTAACAACACCTTTGGAGGGGGGGAGAAAAATAAATAAATAGTGCCGTTATGCATTGTGCACACAAATAAAGAAAAGTGGTGAAGTTGACAGTTGATTAGAATCAAACGGCCCAACGTAAGATGCAGTAAATGCCCAACTAAAGAAAGAACCCTGCGCTATCAAGTGGTTACTGACTTCATTTTGTAGGTCCTTGCTCCAATGACCAAAGAGAGCAGCTGGTGTCCCAGGCAGATGCCGAAAACCGGCTTGGGGTCATCCACGTTCACCACCTTCCGCACGTTGTCGATGGTGGCCTGGCAGAGAAGCGGATCACCGGGACCATTGCTGATGAACAAACCCTCAAATTCTGGAGCCGACAAAAAACAAGAAAATGCATGAGCAATCGACAAGGGCTGAATTCAAGAGCCCGGAACGCGAATGTCATGTAGACCTGTTCTGTCCAAAGGGTGGTCCCAGGGTACAACAGTGATGCGGGCCCCTCGCTCGGCCAGGCAGCGGATTTGGTTGTATTTGATGCCACAGTCCACCACGGTGATCCGGAGACTACCGCCGGGGTTGAATAACTGCGGCTCCTGGACAAAAAACAAATAAATAAATTAACGATTGAACCACTTTTTACATAATTTATGACATGAAATATGGATTAGTGCTAGGGACCAACCATGGTGGATTTTTTTTTTTTAGGGTGATGCCAATACCAATATTTGGCAGGAAAAAAAATCCAATAAGCAATATATTGGTGCATCATAAAAACAAACAACCCCACCCCTCAAATAAATTAAAAAAATTTTTTTAATCACTTCTTTTTTGGTCACTTAACGCTCGCATGACCTTTACCTCCAGTATTTACTATTTCATGAAAAAATAAAGAGATATCAGCTTATTACTTTGAAAACACCGAATATCAGCCTATATATAGAACAGGCCAGCAGATTAATCACTTCAATACAATTTGGGACACAAGGAAAGCCATGTGACCCACAATGCAGTGCATCAAGATGGAAGACTATCGGCTCCAATAAGAACTTTTTTTTAAATGATTTATGTGGTCAGGAAATGCCTTACCTTCATGGACACCTCCTGGACCAAGTTCCTTTTGTCTGGATTGTCAAAGGGAACGCTGTCCTCTGGTGTCCCCTCCAAAATGAGTTTCCCCAACATGGTCCCTTTCTCGCGGATTTTTTGGGTCAGGCAGCGGGTGTCGATGCCTTGGACAGGACACAACAAGCTCAAAGCAAATCTTATCATTAAATATGTAATTATTCATGCATTCACCAACTCCCCTTGTCAAGACTAACTGACTGACTTCTGTGACTTTCCTACCTTGGAGTCCTGGAACTCCTTGCTCCTGGAGCCACTGGTCCAGGGATTTGACTGAGCTCCAGTGACTCGGACACTCCGCCAGCTCCCCGATGATGAGAGCAGCGGCGTGGATCTTTGATGACTCGAACCACTGTGGGAAACCCCCCCCCCCCCACAGCAACGTGACTCTTATGCCTTACAAATATCTTCTGCACACAAATGTGGCGTCATCTTTCAGGACCTTGCTGAGGCCGAAAGCGCCCTCGTTGTCCGCTGGTACGCCGTAGTTGCCCACCAACGGGTAGGTGAGAGTAAGCAGCTGGCAGCGGTACGACGGGTCGGTCAGGGCCTCGGGGTAGCCCACCATACCAGTCTGGAACACTATGAGGGAGAAATTAAAAAGAATTGGTTAGGATAGTTGAACTTCTCGACTCTATCCCTTTTCTATCACACTTGTCCTGGATTTGAAATTAAATTAAGGCCAATTTCACAATGCTTCCAATATCCCATGTAGTCCAAAGTTGCTACAGGACATAAATGACACATCTCGTCTCAAGAGTCTTGAATAAAACAGTTTTTACTGAATTTCTCAGGAGAACCAAAATATTAGATTGAGCTAACAGTGAATGTGTAGACCACTGCTATTTAGAAGCATAACAACAAAACATGCTGGTAAATCAATTCCTGTCTCCCAGTAACAAAAGTGCCCCATAACTGGCATCGTGTTTTGAGATTGTGTCGCAATGTGCCAAATGTAGTCAGTCACTTCAAGCATGACGCGGATGTTGACATTGGGTACATATGGTGAATTAAAAAGAAAAAGAAAATTAAAAAATAAATAGAAAATAGGCATAGCAGAACACTTATTAGACGAGTTCCAGCAGGTCAAAAGACAGGTTTGTCAAGGTGACTTCGTGGAATATAGGTCAACAACGTGTACTAGCAGAACTGGCAGAGATAGTGGGGACACGTTAGGACATTTTACTCAATACAAAAATGGGATGTTCATAGTGAACCTTTTCCAAGTTTTTCTTTTGCAGACCCCCTTGGCCACCTCATGTACCGACGAAGGATAAAAGTATAGGTCCGCCACTGGCGGCGTGGCGGACAAAATATCGAGGAAAATATTCATTTTGTTGAAAAACAAACGAGGCCAGGTCTCACGTACCAACTTCGCCAGAGACGGACACTTGAGCACCAAAAACGCTGCCCGTAAACCGCGTCCCGTCCTCCAGGATCAGGGTGGCCGTGGTGGTCTTCTCGGACATCTTGGTTCTACTTCTCGGTCGCGTCTAGTTGCTGGTGGCCAAGAACCGGCGGTTTTCCACGTGAAACTTACAAACGGAACAAAGATGCTCAAAGTAAGGGAGGAAACGAGCGCTCGGAGTCGTCTTCGGTGAATGTTAGAGGGAAAATGGTGGATAAAGACGTTCAAAGGGATCCGAGAGGCGGGGATCGATGAGCGCTTGGTTTGGTTCGATCTTTCCCGGTTTGCAAGGGGAGCCGCAGGATGCCAAGTATGTCCCACGTGTGCGGCCGACACAGAGTAGGGAACTCGGCCCGCGGTTCGAGCCGTTCGAACAGTCAAGTTGGATATAGTACTTCCGGTATGGATTTTCAACATAAAAAGCACTCCCCTGTTTTACTCGCCGAACATTTGGTTGAGGTGAGCGACAATTAATTCTACTTTATTCACAGCATCCTCGTCTATCAACAGTCATTACCTTTGTGGATTCTAAACTTTCATGCCAAAAATAGTAACTCACGTATTTTTTTTAAACCCGAGGGAATTATCTCTTGCTTCTGGTACAACTGGCGCTTGACAAAGTGCTTTTCTCGCATATGTCGTCACCACAATTCGTCATGGAGGGCGGGGCCACTACTCAGCAACAACCGTATGGAAACAATTTCATTGCATCTGGAATTGTTGTTGTTTTATTTAAACATCTTCGCATTTCACGGAAGGGACAATAAGAATAAAATCACGATTACAATAGTCATTTAACAAACAATTGTAAACAAATCCTGAATGAATGTATTATCATAATGACACGATGATGTTTCTTGGGAGCCCCCAAGGTTGATGAAGCATTCCATCACCAAGCCACTGAATTACAATATTCAATAAACAGGCCTTCCTGTGTGGAGTTAGCATGTTCTCCCTGTGCCTGCGTCGGTCTTCAGCGGGTACTCCGCTTTCCTCACACATAAAAACATGCATGGGAGGTTAATGGAACACTCCAAAATGTCCCTAGGTATGAATGTGAGCGCGGATGGTTGTTCGTCTATGTGTGCTCTGCGATTGCTGGCAACCATTTCAGGGTGTACCCCACCTACTGTCCAAAGACGGGTAGGGGAGGCTCCAGCACGCCCGCGACTCTTGTGAGGATAAGCGGCGTAGAAAGTGGATGGATGGATTAATGTTCTTCAAATCGGTGGCGACCATTTGCATGACACAAGCAGCATTGTTAAATCCCCCCACAGCCGCACGCTTCTTCGGCACCCCACCCTGACGTGTGGCCCACGCCTGGACATTTGGACTTGCACTGGAATGTGCTTTAGGCAGAAACCTAATCCACAACAAACACAGCAGCTAAAAATAGAAAAAGTCACTCAGTCGGTCAGATAGATACTTCAGAGGTCTTTGGTCACTGCACAGCGTGGTGAGGCAGTGGAAATAACTAATCGTCACCCGAGTGAATTTGGATGATCCTCGAAAAGCTTCTGGAAACTTCGTCGTCCTTTTTGTGTTTTTGACGGCATCATCGTTTGATGAACTTTGCCCTTCAGGCAGCGGGAAGTGCGGCAGGTCGCGGCTCAACGGGTGACGGAGGTTCGAACATGGAGAACCTCCAGAAGCAGCTGGTGTGTCCCGTCTGCCTGGAGATGTTCTCCAAGCCCGTCGTCATCCTGCCCTGCCAGCACAACCTCTGCAGGAAGTGCGCCAACGATGTCTTCCAGGCCTGTGACGACCTCGCTTTGCTTCTACTAACTAATAACGCATCAAGCCATTATTCAAGCAACAAAAATGCCTCCAAGGAATTCTTTTCATTTTATTCTTGGGTGGGCATGGGCAACTCGCGGCATGCGGCCCGCAATCACATTATGAATGTCCAATTGATTATTTATGTATGTACTGTACGTATGTATTTATTTATTCATTTATTGCAACAAACTCCCAAAAATCCAGAATTTTTTTTTTAAACTTGTTGACTGTAGTTTTAATTTGTAATATCACCAATCGCCACTAGATGGCAGACATGAATACTGCCCTCTGCGACAATGTGATTAGCCCTAATAATTTTGGAATAATATGAAGAAAAAAACATCGCACTTCAATAACATGAACCTTTTGAGTGAATTGTTTTTTGTGAAAACCAGGTCATGACCAATCACGGCTTTGTTTGCCAAGGTCACATGACAAGACTCAGAAAACAGGTGCTTGCCGCTTACATCAGGCTACTGGTCACCATCATTTTGAAGAACATTGTTGAGACACTTCATAAACCTTACTGGAATCTGCAAAATATGAAATCGATACCACTCCTCCTCACTCACGTCATTTTAATTGGAGAGCACAATGGTAATAATTAAGGTACGCTACCTTTGACATTGCAGTCGTCCAACCCTTCATGGCAGTCCCGCAGCTCGACCAGCTTGGGAAGCCGCTTCCGCTGCCCGTCGTGTCGCCAAGAGGTGGTCCTGGACCGCCACGGAGTCTACAGTCTGCAGAGGAATCTGCTGGTGGAGAACATCATCGACGCGTACCGGAGACAACAGGACTCCAGGTCGGCTCCTTTAGTAAAAGCTGAAAAAAAAAAAAAAAAAACCCAATCACATTCTGGTGGAGTGACTAAAGAACTCAATCAAATAAACGTAGTAACTACAAGAGTAAAACTAGAACTCCTACAGACAACAATATTCCTCATCAAACCGACAATTCAAATTGATCTTCTGTCAAATAGAGTCTGTATGACAAACAAATAATATCATGATCTGCTGTGTCACCAACTCAATCATGTGGAGGTTAGATAGTTGTAATAACCGATAGTGCCGCTAGAGAGAAGCATTTCACCGTCTTTTGTTTACAATTTATTTCTCGTCACTGTTGACATTTTCTGAAGAATATTTAATAATGTACTCAGGAATCCTTTAGAATAGATCCTCAAATTCTTTCATCCGAAGTAAATACTAGAGCAAAATGTGATTATCGGTAAACGAAGAACGGGTAAAATATTTTTTTTCAAAATGAAAATGAAACGAATACCCATAATACCACATGTCATGAACAAACTCCATTGTGTAATTGGTGAAGAAACAACATTCCATTCGCAAAGGATGCGCCCTGTAAATATTGTGACATCATTGAAACATTCTATGATCAATACTGTATGATAATTACCGGTAGTCATACTGGCCTGTTCAGTTGTAGTTTTGACGGCAAAGAGTTGACGCAAAAGTGTAAAAAAAAGCCTCTCTCGTGTGTGCCTGTCTGTGTGTGTGTGTGTTGTAGTCACAGAGTGATGATGATGAGGATGTGTGTGTCACGTTCACGCTGACTGTCTTTGCAGATGGGCGCCGCCATCCCATAATAGACGGGATTGTTCTCATTGGCCATGCATAACACATCACACTGATTCAAATGTCCTTTCCCCTCATCTTTCTCACAATATAAGCCCCAAGCCAATTCAACAGATGAGAGTTCTCACATTGACACTCCATGACCAACCTGTGTTCTTACCTAGTTTTGACAACGGCGCACTGAACGGAATCTTGAGCTCACCTTGGACTTTCTGTCCGGACAGGATGTCCAGCGTGAAGCCGGAGTCGCTGATGTGTGAGGAGCACGAGGACGAGAAGATCAACATCTACTGTTTGTCCTGTCAGATGCCGACATGCTCCATGTGCAAAGTGTTCGGATGCCACAAAGAGTGTGACGTGGCGCCGCTCAGCAGCGTCTATGTCAGACTCAAGGTAGCAAACATACACAATGGAACATAATAGGGGCGGGGGGGCACTGTGGAATAATATCGGACATGATGGGATCCAATATAGGGGACCCTGTGGAACAAAATGGGACATTAATTAGGAATATCAAGGGACACGATGAAATGAAACAAAGCATGATGGGGCATAAAGTATCTCGATATAAAAGAGGCACCTGAGAGATCCGCAGTGGTCCGAGGATCAAACCCTGAAGGACGCCACTCCCCGGTCCAAACACAGAATGAGTAACTGAAATCAAAGTTTGGAGAAAAAAACAAAAACATGACGAATGTGACCAAACATGAAGATGTAAAAGGGGAGTTGTGAAGGTCAGTGGCGATGAAGTCACACACAAAGACACAAAAGTTTGCATGTACAGATGGCCGCGTTGACATTTGGCCGCCGTCGCGCGTTCTGATTCATTCAATCTGAATTGGAGATGAAGACGCCGCGCAACTTGATGACGAGCCGAAAACAGCCGTATAGAATTATTATTGTCCTCTAGGGGCGCCAAATGAAATGTGCAAACTTTTTTTTTTTGGGGGGTGTGTGTGAATGTTTGCAGACGGAATTGAGTGACAGCATCGCCGGACTTGTTGCCAGCAATGACAACATCCAGGCTGCCATCACGCACATGGAGGGAGTGTGCAACGCTGTCCAAGTAATACACACAGACACACACACACACACACACACACACACACACACATAACACAACATACTCAGTAGTTTCTATTTGTTAGCTTGTCTGTAGTGTTTCGTATTAGCTGTTAGCACGACGCGAGTCGACTTGTATCTCATATTTATGCACCAAGCATGTAAGTCAGGTGACTCGTATCTCAAGGCGCCAGTGTATAAATTTGGTCTCAGGAGAACGCTCGCCACAGCCGCGAGGAAATCACCAGCCAGTTCGAGGCTCTGACGGCCATCTTGGATGAGCGCAAGCAGCAGCTGGTGGGCCTGATCACCAAGGAGCAAGACGAAGAGCTGCAGCGTATACGGCAACTCATCAGTGAGCATGGGCAGAGGTTGGAGGACAGGAGAGAGCTGGTGGAGACGGCCGTGCATGCGGCGGACCACACGCACGCAGCGGTCTTTGTCCAGGCCAGTCTTCTAAATACCTAGTCGTCTGTCCATCTGTCCATGCCATTATCCATCTAGCTGAGTCACAAAGCAGTAAGACACGTGTTACGTTCCATTGCATTTCTTCATGGTGTCACAATACTTTTGGCCACGTGTTGTCCTGAAAGTTTTGTACTCTTGTCCAGGTGGTGTCCGAATGCTTTTGTCTCCACTAAAACTTGTCCTCAAAGTGTCTCAGTACTTTTGCCCTTGTGGTGTCTCAATACTTTTGTCCTCACAAAAACTTAATTGCATTCTAATGATCCCCCCCCCCCCACACACACACACACTTTTGTCCTCATACTTCATTTTTCAGTCACGGGTGTCCCGATATTTTTGTCCTAATTGCATCCTAAAGTTTTCACCTGAGTGGCGTCTCAATATTTTTGTCCTCATGATACTTTTTATTTTTATCTTTTTTCACAGAACGTCAATGTCATACTGGACAAGTAAGTTGTGTCTTTTGTTGTATCGTGTAGTTGCGTCGTGTGTCGTGTTGTGTCGTGTGAGTGTGTGTGCATCTGTGTGTGTGTGCTACAGTGATGTCACACCGGGGTTATAATAATTTTGGATGACATCACTGTTGATTTTGTTTTGACTTTTGTTTTTTAAAATCCAGTTAGTTCTTAGTTGTTTTTTTAGAGCAACTTTGTTCGATTATTTTCAAAAATGCTTCATTTTATTTGGGATTTTATGAGTTTTAGCGTTAGTTTTAGTTTTTAAATACGTGGCGAATTTGTCATGTGCAAGATGTAAGAAAAAAAAACTGTGTGTGTGTGTGCTGTCAGGATGTCGGCGTGCGCTCGTGATGCCAACGTCCTGCGGCCGCAGCTGTCTTTCGACAACATGAGCCATTTTGTCATCGACGTGGACGACATCGCAGACATGTTGAACGACATCCACTTCCGACACGGTTTGGACACACACGCATCGTGTCGCCACAACTGTGCTTTTGGGATATGAGTTACCTCACATACGTACTGTGTGTGTATGTGTGTGTGTGTGTGTGTGTTGTCTTACAGGTGAAGACAACCTCGAAGACGACTCCGAAGTGGACTGACAGTCTCCACCCGCATGCTGTGAGCCGAGCAGACAAGCAGGTGAGGTGTGCACTCGCTTTCAAATGGCCGACGTCCATCCTCCTGTTTTATTCTTAAAAAAAACAAAACAATATATGTCAACCCTCAACATCCATTTCCTATTTTTTCCCTTCAACAGGACAACATGGGTCAAAATCCATGTTGGCTCCCCAAGGTCCCTGCTCTCCATGAGCTTCCTTCACTCCAGGAAGTCCCTGATGAGGTCCCTGCATTCACAACAAGGGTCCCCGATCTGACATGGATTTATCATGAGGTTTTTGCAGTAATTTGACTTGTCGTCACTCTTTATTGTATTATTTTTTTTTTTGCATATGGACGTATTGTTAATAAAAAAAAAGACATATATTCTTGTTTCAAACCAGGTTCGAGACTCTCACTTGAATCTTCCATGTTTATTTGAAACAACCACACGCCTTTGCTTTCCGCTAGCTTCAGGCTAACACGGGCCAAGCGACGGATACTTGAACACAAACAGCGCGGCAACACATGCGGATAGACATCAAGATACTCACTGGCATATATTCTATGTCCTCTTAGTAAACAAAGATGATTGTAGCTTATTGAGTCTCTTGTAGTAGTTGCAAAAGTCTTTGTGTCATGATGTAGTCACACACCAGAAGGCAGGGTAATGAATTCATCATGATACACAAACAGCTTAATTCTTAACCCTGTTTTTATTAATATGTTTTTATCAAGGAAAATATTATCCATCAATATTTTTCTTCATAAAAACACAATTTTTGCAATGGGGACTGGGGGGGGGGTGTAATGGATTAATAGTACTGTATCTCTATTCATTTCAGTGGGCAAAGAGGATTTGGTTATGGGATGAATGAAACTTTGACACAGAACAAAAATCAACGTTTGAGTGAGCCAAGAATTTCGAACGTTTTATTACAAAATATAAATGACAATGTGATAAGATTCAACCAATTTTTTTTTCCATTTTCTAATGTGAGTACAAACAATCAAGGACCAAACATTGTCGGTGGAACAAAGATCATGATGACGTCATACGCCATGTGAGACGCATCGTCAAGGTCACTCGCTGGTTTCAGGGTGTCGCCACTTCATTCTACAAGATCACTAAAATGCTTCTATTATTTACAGTATTTCGCTAGTTTTACTACAGTGGTTGGTGAAAGCGCAAGTGACGTCAGAAAACCTCACCGCCCTTTTTTACTTCCCGACCTCGTCGAGCAATTTCTGGTTGACTTGCGCGCGCAGCCTCTGCTCCTCCGTGCGCGCATTGTGGATCATGTTTCTGAGGAGGTGAAAGGTCAGGTCGATGGAGAGCGGCGCATACTCCCTGCGCGTCTTGAACTTGACCGGCTCTTCATCATTTCCAATCTCTTCTACCTCCTCGTCATCATCATCATCATCATCGGTCCTCTCTTCCTCCTCCCTCGGCATCCCCCCAAGGAAGAGCCGGGGGACGCCGAAGCCCAGCAGACGGCCAGTGGTGATGTCGGCGCCGGTGGCCGCCCTGAGGAGTGTCTGGGCCGGTTGAGGGGTCCGTGGGCGTCCGGCGGAGGAGACGGGCGGCGGAGCGAGCAGGACCGACAGCAGGAGCGATGAGAGGAGGAAAGAGCAGTACTTCATGTCTACACATACACACAAGAAATGATCATTGATTAGCTTGATTCAGTCAAGTAAGGTATTGTTCTTACCAAATAAAGTCACTGAAGTACTTTAGCTCACTAAAGTTTGGTCGTACACAAAAGGTAAATAAAAAAAAATAGATATAAATATCAGAAGAAATGGAAAACTTAAAATACTAATTGGATTTTTTAAAAATGCGCTACAAAATATATTTTTTTAAATTGAAAAATATTTCAATATATGTAATAAATTAAGTCAGAAAATGTCAACAACTGGTGGGAAAGGGCACACTATTAAAAGCCGGAGAATGTAAAAATATTAAAATAAAATAAAAACTTTTTTTAATTGAAAAATATTGGGGGGGTTACTTTTGTAGAATTTTGCCACATCCGACCATCACTACCCAAATGACTATAAAACAAATGTTTTGACTTTTGATTTCAAAATACATCAAATCAAAAATCCTATGACAATTTTTTTTTGTGGTCAAAACGCTGCCAATTTGTATCTTCTCATCAAATCCATTTATTTTAGGAACATGCAAACAGTTGCAAGGATCTTAAATGTTCTTTTTTTTCAGTTCAACTCAAATTACACTTTCTTTTCCAACGTGATAAAATTGCAATATGCGGGCGCACAAAAAAAAAAAGCAAAAAACAAACAAAAAATAGCAGCAGCTTACTTGTGATGTTCCTCTTGCTTGTGCAGGCTCGGCTTTCCGCTGAGGTGCGCTGAGGGTCGTGTGCACGATGGATGGTCAGGACGCCGGGTTTTATACGCACGGTCAGTGATGTCACTGGCACTGACAAATATTTCCCTCCCCGCCACCACTCACTTTGTTCGCCTTGACACTTACGAGAGCACATCTTGGCTACATATTATATTTTCGGTTACAATCTAAAAGATGAGCTCCTATAACGTGATTAATCACGTGACGTGGCAGCCTTTTCCTGCTCAAGTGTTGATTCTCGCTCACACGTACGCAGAATCTCACTTACTGATCCACACTCATGCACACAAAGAAATCAGTCTCACTATTATTGTGCCTGGCAAACATTTACATAAGAGCACTTAAAAGACAAATAAATTTTTCATCAGTGAGATGATGTGTGTCCGAGTACATGAGCGTGAGTTTGAGTGTGGAGCTGTGCTTTAATGGGCATTTTTTTCTTCTTTTAAAGGATTGCTGCAAAACCTATTTCAGGTAGATAATATATTTAAATTTTTTTTTATTCACATTGACCTCTGTCTATATGCAGTATTCACAGTGTCAGCAATTGTCAAAGACGACCATGAACACAAACAACTAAAACTTAAGACAGTTTTGTGACACACGAACCAGGAAGTGAATGTGTGTGCGTGTAATTTCCGTACTTATTTGCCTTAAATGTGCCATCCAGGCATGGAGCCGTGAGTCCGCCTGGTCAAGTTGAATGATGATGAGCAGCGGTCGCATCAACGACAACAAACAAAAAAAATAAACAAAATGGTGGTCGTGGCGGATCACGCGGCGTTGGCCTTCCAGGTCAAGTAGGAGTTCCAGGCCACGGCCACTACCTGGACCACAGCCAACCTGAGAGTGTCACAAAGTTCTTCAAATTCAAAACACTCAAAAATAAAAAGATTTCTCCCGAATTGATCATTCGTGGGATAATTTTATCCTTAGAGGAGAATAAGGGCAAAGTGGATCAAAGGTGGAGTGGAGTATTAACACAAGAGCCTCCAAAACTAACACATAGCATCGAGGTCAGTTAAGACTATTTTGTGAGATGGGTTTTCTCCATGAGGAGATTAAGGGCATTATGGAGACCGTGAACTATAATTCATAATTCATTACCAAAACTGAGGCACGGCAATGAGATCAGCTAACATTGCCATGCCTGTTGATTTATCCTAGACGAGATAACGGGCCAACTGCAGAAAAGTGGAGACTGTGGATTATAATTAAATTTCTGGAAATAACGCACGGCATTGGGCTCAGCTACCATTACGATGTTGGTTGTTGTGTGAGACAAATTTGATCTGTGAGGAGACAAAGGGGCAAGGTGCACTAAAACGGAGAACGCGGAGTACGATGCTGACCTGTGATGCAGTGGAATGAAGTAGAAGTTGGCGATCTGCACCGGCGGCCACAGCTGACACAAAACACAAATTACACATCAACAACAACGTTGACTTTTAAATCAAGGAAATGAAATGACTGAAAAACTTACATAATAATTGGAGATAAGCGCGTCTGTGTAGTCCTGTGATGACATCACAATAACAACGTTAACACACATACACACGCATGCGTGCAAGGTGCGCATGTCATGCTGTTGAAGGTCACGGCGTGCACGGGAGAAAATGAAAAGTTGAGCATGCAAGACTTTGCTCACAGTGTAAAACATGTTTCTAATTATCACCCGACAGTTTCCATTTGGATTATTTTCGCGCGTCACTGCAGACGTCAACATGATTTGAGAACGGCGAACAATATTACAACGAGGCGGTGAAACGTTACGTTCAAGGACGCGTCTTCACAAAAGGCAACACTGTACCCGTTATTTCGTACGCAACTGTTTCCAACAATCCGACGACAGCAGAGGGTTTAAATATTTGGAACGGCAGTAATCTGAATTATTTTATGGGTTGGTGGCTACAGTCTGCTAGCAATGGGTCCAAATGGGGGCAGTGAATCACCAGCAGATTGAGCTGCGGTGAAAAAAAAAGCTTACTTATGATATAAAAATTACTGCTACCTACAGTGGAACATGTCATGATTTTATTTTATTTTTTTAAATGAGTTAGCTATTTAACAGCCAAGTAACTCTCCACAAACAATCACTGACACCCATGTCACTCACCAAGCAGGCCCCAATTAAAAAAAGTAAAATGTGAGGATGGCAACCCGAGGGGGCAAAAACAATATGTGCACCTCCCATGTTTAATAATGCAAAATCAAAATTTAACCAAGCTCAAATAAATAATAACCTCTCCAGTCCTGAAAAAAGCTTGACCTGCGTCGCGGTTGATCGACGGTAACTTTGTAATGTGCATTACCGCCACCTAAAGGTCTCATGTGGAACAAATCGAGTATTCGTCTGTGAATATCAGCAGAGGCCATTTTCCGGCAGTCAAACATCAGCAAAGTGCGTGTTATTTCCAAGAGCGCCAGTGTGTGTTTGATCAGCATCCTCTTTGTCATTTGCTTAGTGTCCCGCGTGACATCACCAGTCACGTGTCCCGCCTCCCAGCGTCAATAATTGAGCAGAGCACTGTTTAAACGGCTGGCATACAAACACGCTCACAGACACACACACACATACACACACAATTTAGTGTGAGCTAACACTTTTGTATTGGCTGCAATGGTGAAGTTACTTTAGTTTTTTTGGCATGATTACAAAGACAAAGAGTGACAGGTCATAAAAAATGCGACAATGAAAGGACTTCAGCAAGTTGTACTGTAGATGAGACGCAATGTTAAATATCCACATTATATCGGTCGACACGCTTTGGTCAATACGTCATGGTGTGTTCTCGTGAGGCTCTGGCATCGAACTTTCTGTGAGGAGTTTGTTCCTTCCGTGCTTATGTAGGTTTTTCCTCTTACGTCAAAAACATGGAATTATGGAGTAAGTGGGTAAAAAAAATATATTAAAAAAAAGATGACAAATGTCTCACCCGGCGCAGCTTGGCGACATTCTGCTCCACGCTGAGCCCGTTCAGAACTCCTGACAGAGACAGGAAGGCCCCCAAGAAACACGGGGCGAAGCACAGCTGGACACAAAATGACAGAAAGGATCATTTGTTAGGGTGCTATTTAGATTTGATTTTTTTTTTTAATTGAGTCCAGCGTGATGACAACTTCTGACCTGATCAATCAGCATCTTCTTTATGGCCGCACTCTTACTTCCTCCGGCCACCAGGCGGTCCAGAACTTTGTACCAGCTGCCGACAACCGGGCCCTTCAGACAGGAAGTCACAGGAAGCAATGCTTAAAATGTCAACAACGGTGGAAAGGGGATTTTTACATTGTCCACTAATTGCAATAAAAATCCCTATATGGTAATTAGGGAGTATGGAATGAAATTCTAAACCTAGGCTGGTTACCAAGGGTCGTTAACCTCATTTTCAATATGCGTTGCAAAATGGCCGCCTCATGATTTAGTGGCTGGGGAATAATTCCCAACAGAGGCAAATGTGAACACGCACGGGCAGGGGTTCGGACCCTCACCACAAAGAAGAATCCAATGCTCATCATCTTGGCGGTGCGCCGCGCATCGTGTTGAGCGAGTCCACGTCGCTCGATCAGCTGCTGCGAGATGACGTCGCCCATGCCCACCAGAGAGCCTGCACAAACGCGCACCGGCTTCCACATGAACATCAAAACACCACAGGTGAACTAACATTAAAAGACTTTACGATCATGAGTCTCGATTGCCCTGCTATCTGGATTTCGGTCTGTTTTACTGCCACTTCACCTCTTGTCTTCCCCTCAAGTATTGTTGATAAGGAATCTGTGGACTCAATCTTTACCAACATATTGGAATTGTTTGAGATATCCTAACGTCAAGAAATCACAGAGTGTTTTTGGGACTCCCAGTATATTAATGGGATAACCAGATTTATTTAAAAAAAAAAAAGTAAAATGTCATCTTTGCCACATAAGGAATTTTGATTTGATGATAGTCAATTACAGGATGATTCCATTCCCCTCAGATCCTCACTACTTATGTACCGGTACAATATTTTCTGTATTATTCTTATTTGAAACATGTCATTAGCCAAGTAGCATAAGTGGCTAAACCATTTTTGAAAGATGTTGGAAATAAACAAACAAACAAACAAACAAAAAAATACAAATTCAACAAACAAGAGTTCAGTCAGAGTTAGAGGGACTGTCTATATAATCTATTTTTTAATATCCCCCCCAAAAAAAACATTCTATTTGAGCCAGAGCTGTAAAATACTATGGCGCCATCAAGTGGTCCAAAGGTGTACAGCATGAGGACTGAACTGATACCAATTAAAAAAAACAACAAAAAAAACCCCAGCACATTTCTGTCAAAGTAATTATGAATCTCCATATTTTTCCAAAATGTTTGGAGTTCATATGAGAGGACTGGTGCCATGTCCGACTTTGATTATGACGTGTAACAATACTTTTATCCTTGGAGAATGTTAATCTGTGGTGCAGCCACTCAGCATGATTGTGTACAAATGTGCGCGCATGTTGCGTTCAAAGTTCTTTCCTCTTTGTTGACTCTCTAAAGATCATTACTGTTGAGGTAAAAGTCAAGGTAGGTCTGCATTTCTGCGTCAGTGTGCAAGGCAATGTTCTCCTCACCTGCCGTCACAATCTGCACCGTCCAGGGGCGCCTTGCCATCAGGGCCTGGTAGGACCGCCACAGGCCCGCCATCCTGTCAAACAAAAGAACACAGAGCAATAACATTGTCATTAAATACGTGCTTTTTGGAACAAGTGACACTCTGGGAAAAGAAAAAGAGGATGTAGTTTATGAAATAATCTTCTGAACAACATTGGATAGGTGACAAAAAAAAACATACATATCTTAAGTACAGGTTCATAAAGATTTATGTTCAATCATTGTGAGCTCTGATGAAATAAGAGTTTGACTAACGCTAAACTGAGGAGAACACTTAATTGAGGCGTCTCAACGTGACTCCAGTCAGTCTAGGCTGCAAATAAGTGACGTTACGTCGTTTATTCCTTTAACTTGTAAGACTGGTGAATAAATACATTCACTGCAATGTAAGCAAAACTTTGATTTAGCGCACACGGTGTTCGTGTGACAAACGAGTGTTTGCAAAGACAATAGACCGACTTTAAATGTTGGTGTTTCCGAATGACATGTCGGCGTCACGTGGGGCTTCACGAAAACTGGAACGTCACGAAGCTGCACCAGAGCGTCGCAAGTGGGAATTCTATCAATACGTGCTGCAAGAAGCCAGTTTTATATTTGGGTATTCGCTCTAAATGTTCAAATAACAAAATCAGCACTGCGTTGAATAAACGTCATTAAAGTATTGAAATGTTTACGTACCTCTCTGATAAACCTCACTCTGCTGAGGCTGATGATGCGTTCAATGGTCTCTGGCAAAGTCCGTCGAATCCCACTTGAAAAAAAATTACAATGCAACACTTTTATTAGTTGTAAAATATTAAATGCCACAAATATAAAACAAAAAGCTGTCCGATAAAACAAAAAGCTGTCCGAAGCTTATTCCGATACCGACAGCAACAGCATATTACATTCAAAGTGGTATTATATTGAAAGTAGAAATTCAGTCTTTCGTAGAATTCTAATGCAACACAGGAAATTCTCATTCACAGCAAAAAATAATAATCTTAGTTCTTAACCTGAGCGATAAAATATGTAAGAGCGCCTACCTTTAAACACCGGAATTTTTAATTGCACAACACACGCCGCTGTAATTATTTCTTACAAAACTGGAAGTCCACACGCCAAGGCGAACTTCGTCACTTCCGCTGTATTCGGAAAGTGTTCTGCCCCCTGGTGGACAATATTGCAGATTTTTAAACAGCAGTCTTGTCAAAAGAAAATTAATTTTGAGTTTAATGGTGAGCACGTGTTGATGACAAGGGCGGCCCGGTAGTCCAGTGGTTAGCACGTCGGCTTCACAGTGCAGAGGTACCGGGTTCGATTCCAGCTCCGGCCTCCCTGTGTGGAGTTTGCATGTTCTCCCCGGGCCTGCGTGGGTTTTCTCCGGGTGCTCCGGTTTCCTCCCACATTCCAAAAACATGCCTGGCAGGCTGATTGGATGCTCTAAATTGTCCCAAGGTGTGAGTGTGGGCGTGTATGGTTGTTCGTCTCTGTGTGCCCTGCGATTGGCTGGCAACTGATTCAGGGTGTCCCCCGCCTACTGCCCGGAGACGGCTGGGATAGGCTCCAGCACCCCCCGCGACCCTAGTGAGGATCAAGCGGTTCGGAAAATGGATGGATGTTGATGACAAATAAAACAAAAATATTAACAAAAAAAGGTTTTATTTAACTAACAATTCAGGAGGGGCGAATTCCCTTCAAGTGTGCTCTGGTCTCATATCTTTGCGGTTTCACAAAAATAAATGCCATCATATAAAATATAACATCGCTTGAAGGATGTGGCTGTCAGTCAGTCAATTATAAAATACGATTAAAACCTTGAAAATGTTAGCAAATATGGTCGCAACATGTTGGCATTCCAAATAATGGAAATTATGTAAACGCAGAGAATAGAACATTCAATTTCAATTTCAGCTCAAATAAAAATTAACAGCAGAATTAACAGAAATAACCTTCATTTTGTGACAAAATGTTGGCTCATGGAAAATTGTCGTAAAAGTTCCAAATCTCACAACAACAATGAAAGGCACCATAAAATCTATTCAACACAATAAAAGTAAACAAAAAACAAATAGTTCTGTAATTCACATCCAAACTATTCATAATTTTTCAAGTCATTAAAATTTTCTGAATTGCTCCTTAAAGTACAACAAATAGGCACTGGTAAATATTCAAGCAATTAGCAAATGCTAAACGCTAAAAGAACTTGGGCTTCAAAGCAAAAGAAGAGCCGTTCAGGCTAGTCTACTAAAAGAGGCAATCCGGGGTTGCTATGGTAAAGGAAGAGATGTTAACCTCCATCATAAACAACTGCGGAATCCACATGGATTTAGTTGAAAAAGTCTGGAGATAATCTAAATTCTCGATGGGCTGGACTAAAGAATTGAGCCACCTACTCCGAAGATGAAGCCCAATGTAGATTGAACACAACAATTAAATAAAGTTGTCCCTTTTAAAGTCAAGTGCTGTTTACATAATCAAAACAAAGCATGTGAACATTAATACATTACTTGATTTTTTTTAAAAAAATCATTATTTGTTGGTATACGTCTTGTGGACCTGGGAGGCGTGGCGATGTTTTGCTATCGGGCCCCCGTCACAAGTCCATCCCGTCGTCACTTTCGCACCAGTCGGAAGGGGCGTCGGTGCCAAAGTAGCGATCGCCAAAATTACCTGAGAGAGAGAGAGAGAGAGAGAGAGAGAGAGAGAGAGACACACACAAATGTGAACATAAAGCAACCATCACGTTATCGAGGTTTTTCTTTTCTTGGGAGTCTCTCACCAATGCCGGGGATGATGTGGAACTGGTGGTTGACCTCCTTGTCTACGGCGGTGGTGATGATACGCACTTTGGGGAAGGCGTAGGCCACCGAGTGGACGCCCATCTCTGCCATGAGCAGCGAAAGCAAGAAAATCTTGTCCTCCGCCACGTCGTGGTCCTTTCCACATCAGCGCAAACGTCAAACGTAGAATACAACAAAATATTTCACAACATTCATTCATTTGTCAACATTGCTCGGGTTTTTTTCCCCCCTCCTGCTTGGTGATTCCCACTCCCGACCAAACCCTCAGTTAGGTTTCTTCTTTGAGGCGCAGGTGCTTCCCCCTGCTGGTTGGGAGTATGAAGCACAATCAGCAAACTCACCAGCAGAACCCTGATGGCCATGAGAGCCGCGGCCCCGGTAGACACGGTGCTGTCCATCAGGATGACAAAGTCCTCGCTGATGTCTTTGGGCAGCCGCAGGTAGTGCAGCTGCACTCACAACACAAAACTTATCTTATTTTAATCATTCAAAATTTGATCTGAAGTTGATAACAGAATACTGTACAATGAGGATATGGCGGTAGTGGTGGTTCAGAGGCGACGTACCTCAGGTTCACCTGTGTTGTGGTTGGTCTGGATGAGGATTTTCCCCAGTCGGATGTCTTTGCACACAGCCATGAGTGCCTGCTCCATTGTCTCGCCTGCCCTTAGGATGGACACGCCTGTGATCTAAACAGCAACACGATTCAAACCTGGATGCAGCTGTGAATGCGAATGCTTGTTTGTCGATATTTGCCACGACATTGGCTGTCTACGGTTTGTGTATTGGTGCCCACGCACTGACTAGTGACCAGGCCGTGGCTTGGGTCCGGGCGGGACCGTCTTTCTGTCCATTGACTCATACAATGGTCACCTTTGATCTTTCTCCCAATTTTTTTGTCCAATATATGCATGAAGGAGACTTTTCATTTTTGTTCTAAGCTGCAGCCGTAACCGAGTGTAAATCGCAGATATGGCAAGAAAATTTTAAAAAAAAGTATTTTTGACAGCCACGAGATAGCGCCATTACATCATCCTTTCATGAAAAAGAGCATTTAATACAGAGTGCAACTTAAAAGGCGAAAAGCATTAGTAGGGATGTTTTCATTCATTAATATTATCCTCTTTCAGTGTCTTTTCAAGCACGTTCATACATTTTTCTTGAATTTTTGATGTAATGTCATGAAAGACTTCTTTTAACAATTATAGCGGGGAGTCTTCTATGACCAAATCATGTTTGAAGTGAAAATCAAGCCAAAATTCATGGGGGGGTATTATATTGCGGTGCATGTTGTTTTTCGGCTGGACTCATTTTCACCATTCATGCTTCTTTTGCTGTTATCGGTCGCACGATATTGTCAATACGAGCGGCTATATGGCCCGCATCGCTGCAGTGACAATTAGATTTCCCTCTAAAGTTTAAATGAGGAAAAGAGTTACTTACTCTTTTACCGCTCAGCCTCCTGCCGTGGTAGACGCTACCCTGAGGCGTCTCCACAGATGCGGGCTGGAGACGCAAAAACAAAAAAACCCCCAAACCAAAACAAAACAAAAACAAGCAGTTATCCTTGCTGCTAAATGGGCAAATAAAGACACATAGGGAAACAAACACCGACCTGGAGAGGCAGGAAAGAGAGGGCGTGTTCGATCAGGAGCCTCATTAATCTTTTGGAGTAGAAGACAAACTCGTCACGGTTGGTCTCCTTGTTCCTAAAGAAGAGATGAGAGGAGTGGGGTAGTCAAAAAGGACAAAAGGTGATCTTTGGCCAGAGCGCTGGCTACCTGATGATGGTGTGCATGCCGCGCACCTGCGGCGAGCTCTTCAGGACGCTCAGGGTGTCGGGTAGCGGCTGACCTTGGTGAGCCGACGCCAGAGCCGACCTGAAAATGACATCCATTATCTTTCATTAAAAAATATATCTATTCATGAACCACTAAGTGTCTAACATTACAATCCTGTTAGACCGCTATTTTATTTATTTAGCCAAATGCATGTCATAGACACCTGGAAACGCTTTCAAATGACGTCTAAATTGTCTAATATGTCTAAATATTATTGTGATGTTATGTTGCACCGTTCTGAGCACGCAACAACACAATCGACACAAAAAGGAAAACAAACAAAAACATCAGTTAAAATTACAAGATTTCAAGCAAAGGTGAGCTAAAAAAATGGCTGATGTTAAACTGAGTGAGTAGCCCGCACTAACTGTTTTCAGTCCACATATGAAGCGATGCGACACCCTCACAGTGGATGATTATTATTATTATTTTTAATGAAGATGTGAGCTTACTTTATGCTCCAGTGGTGGTGACCACACATCAAGATTACTTCAACATCAGGGAGTCTAAGTTTACAAAGACAATTCAATGTTAAAAGTTCAACCTGGGATTGTTAGCTTGTTAGCAATGTTAGCTTGAAAGACTGACATGAGATTTTCATTATTAGGAGACTTCTTGTTTGAAAAAATATGAAACGGAGTTTGCGTTCATGTCGGGAGAATTCAATTTGAAAGAAAATCTCTGCCACAAATGGATGCTTCAGCGACGAGTTGAATTTTTGGTCTCAACGTCTGTTTGAAACCCAGTTAAGTGACTTGGTGTCAGATTTCATTTGAAAAGTTTTAACGGGAGAGCAAAGTCGGAGTTAGTACCTCACGGTGATCTCACGCTGGGATGGTCACGCAGCCAGGCAGGGTGGGTGGGTCGTGCACATACGCACACAAAGAAAAATGTACTCAAGTACTGCTTGGTGGAAGTTGTGCAGAATATTTGGCGGTACCTTCTCCAGCTGACTGTGTACATGCTGAACGATCAAATCCAACGCCACAAAGTTGTCGCCACCTGCGGCCCGGACACAAAAAGCATCTCATGACACCATCCCCCCTTTTTCAAAGTCGCGAAATAACCTCCAGTGGAGTTGAGCGGACCTCGAGGCACCACAATGTCGGCCAGCTGCACGGTGGGCTCGATGTACTGCTCGAAAGCCGGCTTGACGAACTTGTTGTACTGCTTGATGATGCCGCCGATGTCCCGCCCGCGCTGCGACACGTCCCGCTTCAGCCGGCGTATGAGACGGATGTCGGAGTCGGTGTCCACGAAAACCTTCATGTCCAGCAGCTGGCCCCGCAAAGGATTTGTCAACATGTTAATTTTTAATCACAAATTACAGACATATTTGCACCGTATTGGCCATACTGGCCATGGTTAATGACCGTATTTTCCGCACTATAAGGTGCTTTGGAGTATAAGGCGCACCTTCAATGAATGGCCTATTTCCAAATAGTTTTCATATATAGGGCGAATCTCATCTTGCCAATATAAAGAAAAATTAATCTAAGGGGAAAAAAATGAAGATTAACAACTGCTTTGTTCTCTTTAAAAAGTGATCCTGCCAAAATAAAAGTAAAAAAATAATTGAATCAATGTGCAAAAAATGAATTCTGACGACGACGAGGAACAAAACGAACCAAAAAATGAGGAGTTGCTGCGCGGCCAGATAAAAAGGCACCATCGTGTGATTTGCATAAGGATCCCCGAGGCTGGTGTGCGTCTAATTTAGTCGCGCAATGAGCCAAGGACGTCGCGCATAATGCAAATCTAATCATGCCGCCTGCCACAAGATGGAGCTTTGCAAGGAGTGAGACAATTTAAGATTGAATTACAGCTGTGGTGTGTTGCGAATATTCTGGCACGAGCATTTCAGTTCAACACAAGCGCAAATTAAGCTAAGCTAACCTCTGAATATTTACACTTGAGTGACTGTCAAACATCGATGAAGTCATCGCATAGTGGATGTCGACTCCCCAAAATATAGAAGTTGTTCAACCTTGTCTATAAGTGGCGACTTATCCAGGTCGAGTCAGGTGGAATCAAATCCAGAAAGCGGTAGGATCTCAAGGGACACGACGCTGGTCTCACTCATCGAGTCATCGGGAGCGTGCAAGTGTACCTAATGAAGTGGCCCACGAGCACCAACGCTTTTGCCCAGCGGTGCGCCTCATTACCAAATCCTTCCATTTCCCATCTCTGCAACTAGTCCGCACGGATGTCCACTAAGCGCCATTCATCACCGCCCAGACACGGGTCGTTATTAACTGTGATGGAGGAAGTTCCCATGGGAGGCGGACGGCCTTATCGCCACAGTCCAGCTCACAAACGGCACACGCACGCACACACGGTGTAGGCGGAACACACCGCTATAAAAGAAGATAGCTTCCACAAAAAAAAAAAACCTTGAGCAGTTCCTTGTTGGCAAAGGCCAGTATTCCCTCAAAGATGACAACATTGGCGCCGTACACAGTTTTCTGGGAAGGAGAAGAAAAAAAAAAGTAGTCATAAGCAGGGAACGTTATGCATTATTGTTGTCATCTAAATTTACAAGCTGTGCTTGTTTGGTAGAATTTTGTGACGTGTCTGCAAGTCCAAGTGTTTAATAAGCTCACTCCCAACTGAAGAACAAGAATAAACCGTCTTTCAAATTAATTTATGGTTTGATTTATTTTAGTGTAAGGAGGAGATATAACCAAATTATTTCTGGATAATAAATCTGATATTATTTATTGTGACGCAGATTCATTGCTTGGGTTTGTTGAAAAAAATGACAGGGGATATAGACCTAGAAAAAAAGTACCGGTAATCGCATATTAATGAGCGGGGGGGCAGGGGGGGGGGGGTAATTTTTTTTTATTTTTTTTAAACGTACGGTTCGGATTACAAAATCACTCAGCCCTACCCCTAAATCAATGTGTGTGTTTTTTTTAAAATCAAATTCAGCCAATGTGACAAAGAGTTGATACCGCAGCTCCAAGGAGAAAATGGCGGTGAGCGCACAATGCCGTCAACAGCCAGTTCTCGATCAGTGTCGCGTGGGAGTCGATAAAGCTGACCAACAGCGCGCAGCCGAGCAGAGACAAAGCGGCCGGCAATCTTGATGTGAATTGTAAAGAAACCGATGAGTGTTTATCGACCGCTATATATATATAGTATGTGAGTGTGTGTGTGAATGCACCCTCTCCTCACACCTGATTTAGTGCGTACTCAACACGTTCAAGCGTGACCGCCTGAACCACAGTGAAGTTCCTGATGGACCATAGCAGCAGAAGAAGGAGGAGAAAAAGAGAGCATGCGGCACCCTTTAGGGAAGACACGGGGGGGGGGGGGGGGTTGTTTCAGGCTTTTAATTACCAGCAGCCGCTCCAAAGCGCCCATAAAAGGATTTGTGAGTGCGGACTAGCCATTTCCCATGTGGCATTGTGCCTTTCAGCCATGAAATTACATCGCCAAGAAATAGAGAACAGTCGTCGCTGCCGAGTTTGGGCGCGCGCGTGTGTGCGCGAGGGGGGCTTGGCGCGAATGCTATGATAATTAGCACTTTAGCACATCAATGGAAGAAGTGCTGTTGGGAGGGCTTTTAAATCTGTACACGATGTTGGTGACACGTTGGGGAGCAATGATGATTAGACCGACTACTCTACAAGTTATTTTGAAATAAAAAATGTTATGTTACTGACTTTCTATATACAGGCAGTCGTAATGTCAAAGTGTAGATGAGTAGAAAGATTCACTTTCGCCAGCACAATTAGTATCTGTGTGTCATATGTCTAAATTGTACATTTTAACAGATTTTTAGAGCCACACCTCACCAACACGATGGAAAAGATCTGCTGAAATGCAATGTTTTGATGTAAATGGTCAAAAATGAAAGTTGACAAAAAAAAAGGATGTCCAAAACTGACAAGCTTGATTGAAACCATAAATGACAACTGACAATTTTGACAAAATAAAAGACAATCAAGTGGCAATTATTAAAAAATATTTTCATGAATTCAATGAAAATATACCATTGAAACTTGGCCCCACAAAAAAGTAAGCAAAAAAAGACAACAATTTGATGATAAATTATCAAAAAATGAAACATAAATGAGGATATTATTTAGACAGATTAAAAATATATATTTTGACAAAAACAAATGTTTCTGTGACCCCCCCAAAAAATAAGCTATTTTTGGGGGAGAAAAAAATCATTACTTGGAAGCCAACAAGTAAATAAAAACAAAAGGGAAAACATTTAGAAAAATGTGATTTCCATTAAAAAAAAAAAAAAAAGTTTCTGAAGAAGAATCACAAAACTGATAATTTTGATGAAAAATTTGATTGAACGCAAAATGTAAAGCACGTCCACCAATTTTGATGAAAACGGCAATTTTTTTGGGGGGGGGTGTTAAAAATTGTCAAAAATGTTCAATCTCAGATGAAAAATGATGACATATTCTTAGCACGCGATTGCAATTCTTGAAACACTTTTTCCTGAATTCCCACTTGCTCTGAACTGTGTTTGAATGTGAAAAGTGACACATGTGATCCATACCCATTCTTTGCGTCTGGAGTGAGACGTGAAATCATACACGGGCACTTTGATGCTTTTGCCTTTCTTCAGCTTTCGCAGGACATTGACCAGCAGTTCAAAGTCGAAGGCGTCTGGGTGGTCGAAATTGTACTCGTTGTTGGCTGCCAGCTCCTGCTCTTCTTTGGTCAGTACCTTGTGTAAAAAATTTTTTTAAAAACACACACACAAACACCTTATTTGGGGTCACCGTGCTGACTTCATTTAAGAGTTGCACAGGTTCGAGGTCACATGAACGGTGGCACGTTTTCAAATGACTTATCTTGGTCTCATTACTTCTGTTACATTTGAACAGGGGTGTGTAGACTTCTCCACATTCGATACGACACACGGCACTTGTCGAGTACCTTGTAGAAGGAGTCCATGGAAAGCAGAACCACCCATGGAACATCCAGCGCCTCGATGATCTTATTGGCTACGGTTGTTTTGCCAGAAGCACTCCCTCCACACAGACCTACGCAAAGAACAGCACTGACTTGAATGGAAACTCTTCATACAGCCATACCCGCGTCAAGCCATACTGGAAGACTTTCATGGACTTGAATAGAACGTTAAGAGGGGGGAGAGGGAAAAAAATAAAATAAAACACCTGCAAAGATGTCATACAAATGACACTAAATCCAACACTACTATAGCGATTCTGTCATGATGATGCCATCACCTTCCTTGCGATCACCACTGCCGAAATCATCAAAACAGTCATATAAACAGATTGTGTATTTAATCTTTTTTTTTTCGGAGTAAAAGACAAAAGTGCATTCGTGGGAGGTTTTACGCACTGATGAACATCGTACAATCGACCCGGCAGCAGCGAAACGAACCGTGAACATGCCTGCGTGCGTGTACAGTGCTTAAACATATGGACACAGCTTGGGGGGGGGGGGGGGGGGTGGACACAAGCAGGCACAGGAGAACATTACTGTACGTTATTTGAGACACGGTCATGGTATTTTCACACAGCACTTAGCATTGTGGATGAGCTGCTGCAGCGCATCAGCATCTCGCTGCCCAGCAAGGCCTGTAAAGTTGATTAAGGTTTAATGACGCAGACACCGTCACCCCGAAGGGGTTTCTAATATTTTTACCGAACAATCTCAACTCTCTCACCGATGACAAAGGCCTCCTTGAAGGTGGTCCCGGTGACATTGTACCAGGGGGGCCTGCCGGCTGTGTAGATGGTTCTCTTGTTGGTTCTCAGCAGCGGGGGCACAGTTTGGGACTGGCTGGTGGTGCGTTTTTGGGGTGACAGTGATGGTGTCAGGGGGCAGCAGCGAGGTATGCGGCTCGTGAGGCCGTCCAGGGATTCGTCGCCACTTCCGCTGAAATATAATAGTTCCCCAGAATGTGAAATGGTAAAGAGTGAGATTATTTTTTTTTTTTTGTATTCAGTGCTTGGTGCCATCAGATATGCCCAATGTGCTCAGAGCGACCCCACGCTGCTTCTGTGCAGGCATTTTTGTCAATGGGGCAACTTCAGGTTCCACAAAGCCTTCATCTTCATTAAAAAAATGTGTTTAAAAACTTTTTGCCCAAACTCACGTTAATGGATGAAGGCAAAACAGTTGAATGTTGAGGATTATAAACTTTGTGGTACCTGTTGCCGCTGTTCCTGTGGAGGCAGGACAGGAAATCCGCTTACTAAGGGATCTCCTTCCTTCAAAAAAAAAAAAAACCCTCCGCAGAGGTTTTGCTGTCGGTGCGCTTGAGGGGGAGGACGGTGGGATGGGTGAGGCCGACCCTCCCCAGGAAAACGCAACGATGCCCGGGAGGCAGCTGACAGTAGGGTCGCAAGTCGCATGAGTAAGGCTGTCATCACGTGGCAGAAGAAATCATGGACTTCCTGTTCTGTGTTGTCATCAGGCGGACTCCATCAATCAATGGACTTCCTCAACAAATGATGGAAAATGCCTGAGACTGGCTAAAATACAGTGTCTACATGTGTGTGTCATAAGGTGCACCGACACATTTAGACAGACAATATAACAGTACTTGCTGTCATATATTCTTTATCATCAGCGAAAGATGACTCCTATAACGACGAATGGAATTTTATTAAAATACGACCACCGTTTTGACGATTTTGATGAAAAATAAGTTACAAAAGGATCGGGAGATAATTGTGTGACGTCAATTCCCACAGTTTTCCTTTTCAAAGACGTCAGTCATTCTTTTTGTCCAAGTGATGTTATCTGCTGCTAGCAATTTGCGGGGAGCAAGCGAGCCAACCAGCCACGTTTGCCTGCTTAACTCACCAAGGCTGCCGTTTCGGCGCCACAACGCGGTACAACAAATATGCGACGCGTTTCTCACACGTCGTCCCTACCTGTCGGAGCTGGACATGCTTCTGTCGAAGCCTTTGCCGCCGCCACGGGAGGGAAAAAACAGCTCATTCGGTTCTGTCTGGCTAGACGTGGGATTCATGTTCATGTCTGCCGCAAACAGCGCGGAACCCAAACTGGGTGACGTCATGACGTACTAGCGTAGAGAGGAAGTGTACTTCAATTGTCGTAGTTTTTTTTTAAATCTTGAGATGAGATTGACTGAACTCTCTGTTACTTGACAATCGGTGAAAATGTGTGTCTTTTTGAAAAACTGTTTATTAACACCAGATATAGGACGTTTACGTATAATTGACAAGAGAATGGGAGTTTCAACAAGTGGTTTCTCTGAAGTATTTAAGATTAAGATATCCTTTATTAGTCCCACACTGGGGAAATTTACAGCCTCCAGCAGCAAGAATGTAGGCAGAAAGAAGAAGAAAAAACAAACAAACACCGTCCAATTAAGTGCAATATAAATACAAAATGGATAAATCGCAGTGCTATTTACAGTTGTTTTCCACATCATTCAATTATTAAATATTATTGTTGCTATTTTTTATTCAGCAGCCTGACAGCAGTTGGTAGGAACGAGCGTCTGTATCTCTCCTTCTTGCAGCGCGGGTGTAACAGTCTCTGGCTGAAGGAGCTACCTACCATTTAAATGTACAATTCTCTCGAGAGGTCATGAAGGGGCCATTCACAGACGCCTTCAATGTGCACTAATTGAGTGTAGTTTTTTATCCATCCATCCATCCATTTTCCGAACCGCTTGATCCTCACTAGGGTCGCGGGGGGTGCTGGAGCCTATCCCAGCCGTCTTCGGGCAGTAGGCGGGGACACCCTGAATCAGTTGCCAGCCAATCGCAGGGCACACAGAGACGAACAACCATTCACGCCCACACTCACACCTAGGGACAATTTAGAGCGTCCAATCAGCCTGCCATGCATGTTTTTGGAATGTGGGAGGAAACCGGAGCACCCGGAGAAAACCCACGCAGGCCCGGGAGAACATGCAAACTCCACACAGGGAGGCCGGAGCTGGAATTGAACCCGGTACCTCTGCACTGTGAAGCCGACGTGCTAACCACTGGACTACCGGGCCGCCTGTAGTTTTTTAAATAACCAAAATTATCCAAATTATCCAGCAAATGTAATTCACACAGCACGACGTGCTTCACAGATCAATTTTATGTATTTTCAAATATGAATAAAAAAGCACAACATTCTACTGAACAAAATCAAAATAATACAGTAATTTAAAAAGTACAGTGAACTATGATCGCTTTTTAATACGAGCCCTAAAAATATATACATTACAAAACATCAAAAATATATGACATGTACTCTATAAAATATAAAAGGAAAATCTACGTCAGCCATAAATTGTCCTTTTACTCGCATAATAAACCCAGTTGACTTTTATTTAAAACTGCCGGGGATGTATACAGTGCACATAGAAAAAAAACCTACATGTTTGTTTAAGACAAAAATAACAATAAACGTCCCATGTGCCCAACAACACCAAGTATGAACTGCATTGATTACTACAGTTTCCATCGATCAATCGATAGAAGGATCGACTGTGTATTAAATTGAAATATCATAGCATGGGTATAATGAAAACTGCTTTGTGTGAGACGCTTTTCTAAATATATTGGATTTTTTTTTTGTGGCCTAAAATCATGAATGAACGTTAGGTGCATGGCGCTTTTTAATCACTGCGTAAAATGTGTGGTTAATGTGTACGCTTCGCAAAAAAAATTTATATATACAGTATATATATATATATATATTTATTTTTTCCTCCAATCGGAAGTCTGCTTGCGCGCTATTGGACATGCTGAGCAGCACTGAAGCTTGACTCATCCCGTGCGCCCCCTCCTCCAACCAAAACTCAGCAATGAAGCTTTTCCCCCAGCACGCCTCCATCACCTCGAGGACTTGCCCCTGCCTGCGCCGCCACTGATTACGTCGTTGAGCGCTGTCGAACCCGACCAAGTGAAACCAACCGGACCCGGCATCACTCGCAGACCAGCTCCCCTTTCGACAGAACCTCCTCCTCCTCCGCAGCCCCATGGATGTAAAGGCGTCAAGTTCGGAGAAGTCTCAGCTGATCCACGACAAGAACCACAAGACCTACTGCGACCGCGTGCACAGGTGTGGGGAACAACGAAGGCACACATGCACGCACTCGCTCTTTACGCCCGGCTGGGCGTTCATTTGCATGCGTGAACACCCTGCACACCTGACAAATGATAGAGCATTAATAGAAATATGATTATTACACGCGCGGGAACATATCGACACTAAAATATTATATCGAATTGAGTGTGTCAATCGACGCAATGCAACAATTTGGTCATTCTGAAGAAAAACATTCTCACATTTCAGTGTGACTTTCAAAATGAAATATAAAATAGTAATGATTATTTGTCAGAATTTCACTTGCAGTCATTCCAACGAACATTTTTTTCCTGATCTTCATTTTTTTTAAATGCACACCAGAAATAATTTTTTTGCGTAAGAAAATACTTTTTGTTTTGGTTCTTTTAACAGATGAAAATGGGCCTTCAACAGCACACCGTCGAGTGGCCTTTTTCCCCCCCAATTCTGTAGTCATTCACTACATCAACCCTGAAAAAAACCCCACTGTATTATTAATCGCTTAATTTTCAGTATTATTAAAAAACAAAAACAAAACAAAAAGAGACTCCGGGACGCGTGCACGCCTGCGATGTGCATCTGGCACCACATTTCATGCACCATTTGCAACGTGCACGGCGCGCGCGCGCGGATTGACATCCCGACAGCTGCACTTTTTTTTTTTTGCTCTCCTAGGTAGAAATGTTGCGTGTATTCTTCGGTTTTCTTTTTGAATTTCAATATCGTCTGCACGTTTGACATTTGGATGGTGATGATGAGCCATTTCAACCGCACCCGATTTCAAAGAATCTGTGACGTTGCGGCGGCAAACACACGAGAGTGCAAAATGTTCTGCAGCAATATAGAAATAAACACGTTCACCTTTTACTAATATATTCTGATGATTGTACCACAATTTGTCAAACAATATTATTGGATGAAAGCGTTTTTCTCCCGGAAGAAAAATGGCTAACGTCCCGTGCACACAGTTTAATTGCAAATATTCAGGTTTGCGGTTCTGAGAGAGTGAGAAGATGGTAATGACAATCTATCCCTGCCTTTCCCCCAAAAAACAACACCAAAAAAAAGTTGTGTTCAGGAAAAATAGCACTTTATGAGGTCACATTATTGAACCACAGATCAATAACAATTAAATAGCGTTAAAAGAATTCAATAATTTATGCATTGTGATTTAATGCTGACATGCAATTCATTGTGCCGCTCCTTCTGGTGTGCCCTCCTTGGCCACGGGGAGGCAGTATAGTACAGTCATGCAGACAAATGACAAATACTTTTTCTGTTTCGCCCGTAGGTGACATAGACATAGATTCTGTCATGTGTTTAAATTGTCATAGAGGATAAAGAATATATGCCTGTGAGTATAACTTATGCAGTGCACGGTCACATTAAGGATTTGTGGATACTCTCGCAATGTATTTTGTTTTTAGCTAGGGAAACGAAAATCGGACCACAATAGAGGGAAACACCAATCACACTCAAGTGTGTGTGTGTGTGTGTGTGTGTGTGTGTGTGTGTGTGTGTGTTGGGGGGGTTGAGATTCCATGGTCATGACATGTTTAATGAGGTGAAATAAATCTCATTTGGACTTACTTGAGATAACCACACACCCACACACACACTTCATATCCCACAGAACCTCCATGATAAGATTTGAACACACACACACACACGCACACACGCACACACACGCGCACACACACACAAAGGGGGATCGATGCCTACTGTGAAGAAAAGCATTGAAGTGGGAAAGAGATTGTGTTCAATGACACCTCTGGGATGTGAATGGGATCTCTCTCTCTCTCACACACACACACACACACACACACACAGGCACACACACGCGCACTCACACACACTCATGCACGCAGCAATGTGTGTGTGTACAGTATTATACGAACATGTAACAGTTTGTGGATGGAGTGCCGAAGCACACACAAAGAAAGTAGCATGAATGTTAGCTTGACTGGTTAGCATCGGCAACCATGTGGAGAGTTCCAACACAAAAGCAGACATTTTATTTTTGGCTTTCAGGTTAAAGAAACTAAAAGTCATATTGAAAAGCTCATTCCAAATGGTCCTGTCATCAATGTATAGAGGGCTCCGTCCTTTTAGCAATTACCCACAATGCACTACCGGCGGCCATATTGGAGGGCTGTTATAAACAAGCCATCCACGAATTCGTGGGTAATTGCTAAAAGGACGGAGCCCTCTATCCATGTTCTAATCCGTTTTATCCTCACAAGTGTCACGGGGGGTGCTGGAGCCGATCCCAGCTGTCTTCGGGCAGTAGGCGGGGGACACCCTGAACTGTTTGCCAGTCAATTACAGCGCACACAGAGCCATACAACCACCGTCGCTCACACTCACACCTCGGGACAATTTAGTGTGTTCCATTAAGCTGCCATGCAGGTTTTTGGAATGTGGGAGGAAACCGGAGTACCCGGAGAAAACCCCCGCAGGGACCTAAATGGCATTATGCTTCGCAAATAAAATAACTCGTGAGTGTGCTATAATTACAATCTATTGACCTAACCATGAAGCTTAATTTCATTTAATGCAAAGTTATGACCAAATTATGCATAGGAAAAGCCCAACTAATTGAAAATGCGTTCATTGCTCAGAGTACTACAAAATACTGTAAATAGTCATACAGTCAGTCAACCAAATAACCAGTTCATCAATTAGCCAGGCAACCAAGCAACCAGTCAGTCACTCAATCATTCTGCAGTTCTTTCTCAGGATCAAGCGAGCGCATCCCCGACTTCCCGTTCAAGAATGGCGGCGTGGCGGGCAGCGTGGACCTCAACCGGCCGGCCAGCGCTCACTGCCATCACCGTGCGGCGCCGGCAACGAGCAGCGAGGACTCCGGCGGCGAAGACACCATACTGGCTAAGAAGAAACTCTACGTCGCGTCTGCAGTATGCCTGGTCTTCATGATTGGTGAAATCGTTGGTAAATAACGGACGGTGTTAGCTTGTGTACCTCTCACTTTCTTGTAGCGATACACTAGCGTGTGTCGTGTGTGTGTGTGTGTTCTCAGGAGGCTACCTGGCCCACAGTTTGGCCATCATGACTGACGCGGCCCACCTCCTGACCGACTTGGGCAGCATGCTGGTGAGCATCTTCTCCCTTTGGATCTCCTCCAGACCCCCCACCAAGAACATGACCTTTGGATGGTACCGCTCAGGTGAGGTGAGCTAGCTCAATTGGCAACAAACATTCAATGGTTGCACAAAAAATAAATGTACAAAATGATGGCGATACAATTTGGTGCCCATTAAAAGAATGAATCTGGATGTTGTGTGTGTGTGTGTGTCCTCCCCGCCCCACCCCCCACAAATTTGGCTTGGATAGACTCTAAATGAAGCCGGTTGCTAACGAAAATGGACAGATGGCTAATGTTAATTTCGGTCTGTGTCTTATTTAGAGATACTCGGTGCCTTTTTCTCAGTCACATCCATCTGGATGGTGACGGGCGTCCTGGTCTATTTGGCCATAGAGAGGATCGTACACAACGACTACGAGATCGAGGGACACGTGATGCTGCTCACGTCGGCCTTTGCGGTCGTTGTCAACATCCTGTGAGTTGACGACATTCCTAAGTAGCTCGGTCAGACCGTCTCATGAGTGAAGCTAATTGAATTTTGTTTAACCTCGCTCAGCATGGCGTACATCCTGCACCACTCCACCACCTTCCACGCCCACGGCCGCGGCTACCAGCACATTGAGGACGATGCCCAAAGCCCCCCGGCCCCTCACGGCCATGCCCTGGGAGGCTCCCACGGCAGCACCAGCGTACGAGCGGCATTCATCCATGTCGTCGGAGACCTGCTGCAAAGCATTGGCGTCCTGGTGGCCGCCATTGTTATCTACTTCCGGGTTAGACCATATTAATTTTTTTATACAGGGGGCACCATTTAGCGCGACTGAAAGGACTGATTGTATAATAGTTCATCCATCCATCAATTTTTTTTAAATCCGCGGGTGTGCTGGAGCCCATCCCAGCTGTCTTCAGGCAGTAGGCGGGGGACACCCTGAACCGACACAATGACACCTAGGGGACAATTTGGAGTGTCCAATCAACATGCCATAAATGTTTTTGGAATGTGGGAGGAAACCGGAATACCCGGAGAAAACCCACGCAAGCACGGGGAGATTATGTAAACTCCAGAGGGAGGCCGAAGGCGGAATCAAACTCTGCACCTCTGCACTGTGAGGCGACATGCTACCATGCTGCTGCCCTGAGAATGAAACGATTATCCAATCGATAATCAGTAACTAGTGGCATGTGACACATGACGTTTAAGTGTGCGTGACAACCAGTTGCTCATGTTTGATCTTGGCAGCCCGAGTACAAAGTGGCCGATCCCATCTGCACTTTCCTGTTCTCCATCTTTGTCCTGTGCACTACCGTCACCATCCTCAAAGACGTCTTCAGGATACTCATGGAAGGTGGACATACCTACGTCGCACTTCAGTCGGGGGGTGGGGGGGGGGGACACTCACAAGTGAACACTTGCCCCCTTTTTTTTTTTTGCAGGTTCTCCCAAAGGGATCGAGTTCAAGTCAGTGAAGGAAGTTCTGCTGTCGGTGAAGGCGGTCCACTCGGCTCACTCGCTGCACCTCTGGGCGCTCACGCTGGGACACACGATGGCCTCCGTACACCTGGCTGTTGGTAAATAGCAACAATTGGCGGGAATTTGTCCCCCCCCCAAAAAAAAAAATCCAGTGAAAGATGAAAGCAGGGATACAGTACAGTGATGACTTGTGATATGAGACACCGCGAAATATTTAAACGCATATGGTAGAGCAATGCATGACAGGAAGATAATATAGCCAAGCAAGGCATACATTCTTTATCCTCTGCAAAGAACAAGCAATATTATTGCACCTTCCTGAGTCATTGAGAATCGTCGTGAGTCTGGAGGACTGCATTAGACTGCCCCCAGTGGCCAAGTAGGGCACAACTAAATGAGCAGCACAGTGAAATAAAGTATCAAATCTTAATGCAGAATCAGATTCTTTTTTTTTTTTACAGTCTATTCGATTATATTACTACGAGGAATTTAACAATATGGATTTTTTTTGACTGGCATTATCTTCATCTTATCTTGTAACTATTATTATTATTTTACAGTCAGTGCAATCGCGCTGGCGTCAGACCGAAACTTGTTACAATTTGGTGAATTTTTTCCCCAGAAAGTTCACACATGAGTGTTTTTTTTAAACAATTTATTGACCAATCAAAAGTGTTGATGACGCAATGTTAATGATTTTTAAAAAATCCCAATTAACCCTTTCATGCGCCAATAATGATAACCTGTAACCTGATAACATGGTAAGCTGTCCACTGTAGTAACCGGTGTCCCTGTAAGGGTTAAAAACACTTTTTTTTTTTTTTTTAAACGGCGTGGTCACAAAACCAATTTAAATACAATCTCATGGCACGACTGTACTGTAATCCTGTTGCGGTTTCTTGTTTGTTGTGCTGTAACGTACTGACCGTGTGTCTGATGTCCCGCAAAAATCCAGACGAGGCCGCAGACACACAGTTGGTCCTTCAGGAGGCCACAGAGCTTCTCCACACCAAGTTTGGCTTCCACAGCGTCACCATCCAGGTGGAACGTTACCACAGCGACATCCAAACCTGCAAACACTGCCAGGACCCCCGGGACTGAGGCCCCCTCCCCCGCTGAATGTCCATCAATGTCTCAATTGAAAGCAAAAACAGTCACCAAAGTCATTTGGGTGACAAGCTGATCTCACACACCCCCTTCACCCTAAATATGAAATGTTCTGAATTGAAACAAAAAAATATCGACGACATACCGTGTGGCTTGCCGACACCTCTTATGGTGCTGATGTCATCGACAACGTGGGTCCAATCAACTCATACAACACGATTCCAATACTGTCATCAGTGTCGATCCAAACTGAATAGTACCATAACCGGTATGGATGAGTAAGATTGATCATAACTGCTCGCAATCACTGCCTGCTGGAAAATCCACTGCCATTTAACAGGAAAAAATGTTAATAAGATCAATAATCGTCATGGCCCGGTTGATTATTTTTTTTTCCCTATAAAAGGACTCTACCACATTAACGTACGTAACCCCCCCCCCCAAAAAAAATAAATAAATTATGGGATCAGCCAACCAAGACGTTTGATTAGGTACACCAGCGAAATGGGTTACAGCTAAACTTTTGTTCGAAATATTAGGAACACCTCACAGCGTGATTCACATTAACAATAATGGCAATCGAAATTGATTTTTTTTATAGCATTTTTTATGCCGGTCCAGTATGCCTCATGAAATGTCCATTTATGTGTGATGCAATGCAATATATTTGTCCGCAAGTGCAATTGAAGCAAGCAATCCATGATAGCGGTTGTTTGTTGTCTTGTGGTCGGCGCATGTTGTGTGTTTGTTTGTGATTGATGCTGCATTAATACAAATGAAAAAAAAAATCGTAATTTCATAAAAAAAAAAAAATTAAAAAAAGGAATAATCAATCAAGGTACCCCTCCCCCCCCGCCTTTTAACCCGTAATGGTACATCCCACAGCTCCACGATGTCCGACGTCCGGAAATATAGCTTTGAGCTGCATTTGAGGGAATTTTTAAATGTTATTTTACAAAAAAAAATGTTTTTTTTAAATTGATCAATACAATGAATGACATGACCATGCTTGCGTGCTTGTCAACTATGAGTCTATATATTGTGCTCAAGTGACAATCACACACGGGGAAAATTTCTGAATGACACACACACACACACGTTTAGTGAATGTAAAGACCTTTGTGTGTTTCCAATTTTTGTGGGTGCTCCGTGTTGTGTTGTCTGTGCAAATATTTTGTGTTCATGAGTAAATACACTTTCAACCTTTTTTCTGTGTGTGATGTTGAGGTGCTGTCGTTTTATTTGTTATTTTATTATTATTTTTGGGATAACTTCACAAAATAAAAGACTGCACATGATGGACTGACTGGTTTCAACGGCAGCACGTGTAACACAGTTTCGGCACACTTTTTTGGGACCCACCGTGGCTTATTTAACAACCCCACTCAATGAACAAGCACAAAATCGTGGCCAGCTGATTAATTGTCGGGGTGCTACTTCAGACTGCCTAATATTAAAAATGTCCAATTGCAGGAACACAATCTCAAAGAGACAAAAATAATACCAGTATCACACATGCATATTTTGTACTGTTTAAAGCTCCAAAATATGTATAAATAGTAAAATATGAAGATGGATGAATGCAGGCCACGACAAAGATATCTGGGAAGTATTTTAATCCGTGAGGAAAAAACCCCCACAAAACACACAAAAAAAAAAAGATTAGTCAAAGGTACCGGTAAGCTTGCACTTGAGCAACAGAGCAAGCTGTAAACATGACAACAATTTCCAAGAGCCGATGTTCAAAATGTAATTTATTTATTAAAACAATCAAGTGAATAGAAAAATCCATCATATTTACAGCCTGTTTTCCCATAAGAAAAGTTATCATTTGAAACATTTTTGTCAAAACGTTTGTACATTCTATACACGGTACAAAAAGCCGATCGTTACTCTTTCATGATCATAGATTAGTACATCCGGACAAACGGAATCATAAAGGCTCGCCGTTGACTCGAAACACAATTGTCAAAAGTGGGACGAATACACTTGTCATGATGAAGCTACTTTCTGTTAAAAAATATCTATACAATACATATATATATATATATATATATATATATATATATATATATATATATATATATATATATATACACACACACACAGAGTATATATACACAATATACACTATATATATATATACATACACACACACACACACACAACAATGCCGGCAAAGTAAAGGTGCGTTCAAGTCATGCCATTGCTGAAGACTTCAACTCACTTTTTGTTTTTAAAAAATGTTTACACTTCCTGGGTTGGGATAAAAAAGATCAAAACGCGTCACTGAGGTCATAGAGGAGCCTCGGAGGGGATGTGGTGTGCAGTGTCCTGGGGGACGTCTTGGAGGGAATCCGGGGGGATGTCCTGGGGGGTATCCTGGGGCACCTTTTGGGGAGCCTCTAAGGGGACGTCCGGGGGCAGGTCTTGAGGGCCATCTGGGGAGACGTCCAGGGGGCTACTGCGGGCCCGGTGGATGAGGTCTTGCACGCCTTTGCTGTTCAGGCCCCTGATGCAGTTGAGGCGCACCAGGCCGGCCTGACCTCCTGACGCCGTCCACGTGTGGCAGCTCAGGTTTGGATTCATACGGACCTGAGAGGAGGCGAGGTGTGGGAGTCGAGGACGGGCAGGGGGATCAAAGCTATCAGCTGATGATGTTTTTAATGAGATGCAAAGGCAACAGGAGCAAATTTCAAGCCGGACTCATTCTGGTATGCTGGTCAAGCTCCAATTACATTCACATATCATTTATTCCTGTGATTGTTTTTATTTTAGACAACCAGCTGTAATAGTTTGGGATTTTTCTTTTCAATATTGTTCATTTTTATTTTGTTTTCATTTTAAATTCAGCTTGTTTTAATTAATTTGTAGAGCAGGATTGATAGTTTGGTTTATTTTTAAATGCTTTGTTTTAAATGCAATAAATAGTTTTAAAATGTTTTGTTTTAGTATTAGCTTTTTTAAAATGTATTGAGTATTTGTTGAGTGGAAGAATCCTGCACTCGCCTTTTCTTTCTGATCCCTTTTTTTTTTTGGAAAAAAAAACCTTGCAGCGTTTTGCCCCGCTGAGCATCTATTATCACCTCCCCGGACCCCCTCCCCCCTCCTCATCTTCTGTTTCAACTAAACACATCGAAAGCCCCCACGGCAGCCGCCACCTTCCACCGGGGGTGACAGTTTTCTTATTTTACACATCATTACACACGCGCGTGCACACCAGGAATACGAGGCGGCTCTTGGTCCATCGCTCCTGGTGGACTTGATCTTTTCATGCGCCGTGTGAGTGTGTACGTACGTACGTGTGTGTGCGTACCTTGTGCAGCGAGGCCAAAGGCATCACGTCGAAGTTGAGGTTATTTTGGAACTCTGTGTTTTTCATTCGCTTCCACAGGCGTCCCAATTTGCTAAAACACTTCTGCAAGAGATGAAAGAGGACAGTTAGGGTTTGAATTTGTAACACTCAGCTTGGGTGTTACCATTTTTTGGGGTGCTCTGAACAATCCCGTTATGGCCAGTCACAAATTTTAGATAGGAATTTTTTAAGAGTACAGTATCGCCTCCCCAACATTTGGGTGTAATTCTTAATCCTCTACATGGATTTATTGCGAAAACAAAGGTAACACACCATTATGTTTTTTCCTAAAATTGTGCGTGGAATTTTTAACGCTATTTGTGTGGAAATTGTCCTCTCCTCTTATATTTTCAGCAATAAAACAATGGCGGCCATTTTAACAAATATTTACATATTTTTTAATGGCATTGGTTACACTTAGATTTTTCCCATAAAATTTGGTGGGATTTTTATTCAGCACGAGACTTAAATTGTTCACAAATATTTTAGAGGAATTCGTAACACTCCAAGACTTTTCCCCAAAACGGGTGTTGATATTCTTAACTACACAAACAACTTGTTACAAAATAGACAGTGGAAATCTTAACATTAGAGTTCATCAGCAAATTTCTTCGTTCCTAACACTCAACTTAAGACTTGTCCCCCCCCCCCTCAAAAAAAAAAAACATTGGCCACAGCAAACTGAAACTAACCCCACTCTCACTTTTCTACCTTTCTGTGTGCGATGTGCGCCCACTCTCGACAGACAACGAGGCGCTCTCAAGCCAAAGAGAAGAAGCATTTTTGGGGGGGTTTGGGCACAGCGAGCGAACTGCAAGTCGCAATTGCTTCAGATCACCATTCATGTGAAGAAAGGTGCTCAAGTGCTTAAGTTACATAGCGTGAGATGAGGTGTCACACGGTGCGGTTTTCTCTGGACCTACCATGTTGTTGTCGGCGTGGTGAAGGTAGTACTTCCTCTTGGCCTCTTCGTACGACTCGCTGGGCATCGATTCGATGTCAGCCTTGCCGCTGCTATGACTTCTTTCTCCCGCCGCTTGGTCATCCACCTCCCTCTCACGCTCCCGCACTTCCTGTTCGTCCCCGTTAGCCTCCGCGGTGGTTTCGTGAGGCTCCATCGACGTCAAGTAGATAGGCTGAGGACAAAAAAAATTATATGGTGGGTCTGTAACAAATCATCCGCGACAAATGGGAGGGGAGGGTGCACTGTAAATGCGCAGCGGCCAACTTACAAATCTCCTTTCCACTGTCTTTTTGACGTACTGCGCGCCGTCTAACAAGGGCGGTAACATGCAGAGGATGACGTCGCCGACCATGTCTGACGTCAACAAAGCATTCAGCCAATCAGAGTATGAGATGGACTGCAACAAGAGAGGAAATCATGAGTGGGCTGTATGACGTCATAATCCACCCATCCATTTTCAACGCCGCTGAACAGGGTCGTGGGGGGGTTGCTGGTGCCTATCCCAGGTGACTACACCCCAAACTGGTCGCCAGTCAGTCGCAGGGCCCATATAGAGACGAACAAACCATTCGCACCCGCATCCACACTGTCACCGAGCGGGAAACGATCCCACGCTGTCCGCACGCAAGTCAAGGCGAGTGAGTGTACCACGACGCCGTCAGTGACTTTGACATAATCATATGAAATATGAATAATACAAGAAGACAAACCCAAACGGTGGTCATCCGGGGTACAGCATAGTAAGAGTGCATTAGGTGGTCACAGTAATGGACTCCGTTTGTGGTGTTGCTGGAGAAGAAAGAGACAAGATAAATATGAATAAACAAAAGTCCAAAAATAAGCTTGATGTACATATTTCGTTCAAGGAACCTAAAATGGTAATGTTACACATGGAAAAAAAAAAAATGTTTTTAATCCAGTTGTCCAACTATTAACAAATTATTGAATTACTTTGTTTTAGGATAAATGTTGGCTCTTAATTTTTTTCTCTTCACAAAAAAAAAATTTATAATGTGTTTCAAATTGTTACCTCAAGTTTCGTAAATTAACCCTAAAATGTCAACCCTGTACAAAACCTGACACATTGGTTCCTGATGATTAAAAAAAAAAAGTCACATTCGGGATCAAAAATGTCATTTTTAATCCTCATCAATGAGACTTTCACTTTTACCTCGAATGCCATCTTAAAAACAAATCTTGTTCATATTTATGATGTATATTTCAAGCTGAAATTGTTTAAAATAAGAACCAATATGGATTAACAATATTTGTAAGGGGACATTTTTCAGCATGTATATTTGAAGGAGTCACATGACAGGAAAAAAAATTTAAAATGAGGGTGTTACGCTGCAAAGGCGCTGTCCTGGCACCACATCAGTCCCGCTGCATTGGCGGGCCAGCAGACCTCATTAATCAGGGAACGTTTCTGCACCGTGATTGGCCCGTAGAGCCTGCGCAGATCCCACGTCTTCAGGAGGCGGTCCTCCCCGGCTGTCGCCACAAAATGTCTGACACGAGACAGCACGGATTCTTGATGCCATCGCATTCGGAACGTATGACGCCCAACACGGTGAGGTCGTCCTTACCTGCTGGCGGGACAGAATCGGAGCGCTCGCACGGCGTGCTCGTGGGCATGGAAACATTTGTACGGCAGCAAGCTGGGAGAGTCGCGTGACTCCTGGACGCGCAACAATGCAGATTTGGTGTTCAGATCCCACAAACCGACCATACCTTTTACAGAGAGAAAACATTTCAGACAAATACAGCTTCATTAATTGGTAATGGGTTTTTTTCTGGGCCACAAGAAGACTTTATTTTCATGTAGTTGATGTCGCCATAATTTCAAAGCAAACATGGCGAAGTGGCTTTTAGCCGTTATGCCGCAGGCGCATGGAAGAAGTTGCCCCCCCTCAAAAAAAAAAAAAAACTACTTGTACTTCTGTCTGTGCACCAAGTGACAAAACAGCTAATGCGGTTTCCAGCTCAGATAAAAAAAAAAAAAAAAAAAAAAAAAAAAAAAGGACGACAGACGACTACCATCATAGAATCCGAGGGCGATGATGTCATGCGGTTTGACGGGCAGCCAGTCCATGGACAGAACCTGGCCACTGTGCCCCAGGCGAGGAGCGTTCAAGGAGCCCAGCTTCAGGGTGACCACGGGATCGGGCTGTGCGGGGAAGGACACGGGCGATGACGTCAAGAGCTGGAAATAGGGCGTCGTCAAAACAAGAGTTGCCACGCACTCACCTTGTAAATGCAGACCGGCTGGCTGGCGTCGCCTACTAAGTGGAATAAATAAATCACATTTAGTCACATGTTGAAAAATACAGTCTTCATTTTTATTTTATTTTTTTAACTCAGCCATGTGAACGTGCCGTGTAACTGCGCGTTGGTTCGGAATGACTGACCAGGCTGGCGAGAGGAGCGGTGTAAATTTCACAGCTTTGCAACGCTAACAACCAACCATATAATGCATCTTCTTTGTCATTTCAATTATAGATCCTGGTCTGATGGGGGGGGGGAATAGGAGCAGTCAATTACTCCAAAGCTGCCTTGCGCCTTTTGTCTTTGACACCACCCCTCAGCCCCCCTTCCTCCTTGCCGTCACGCCTCATTCATTCATTGGGACAAAAGCATTTTGTAATTATCTGCCGTGAACATCGCTGCGCGTTCGTGTCGGACCCCCACACACTTCACATCAGACCGCTTTCAACTGATCCCAAATCCCAGCAAATGAGTTACAAGACGCCTTGGCAACGAGGATGTCATTGCCCCGCCTTGTCTACTCTCTCCAGTTAGTGTTGACATGATGACAAAACTTGAGAGCGACTTGACAGACATTCTCTCTCACTCTCTCGTTCTCTCTCAGGAGAGTGTAATATTCCCAGTGTGTGTTTATGGAGTCAAGCTAATGCGCGTAAGCTACGCTTGGACGCGGCGAGGTGATGGGAGTCGCTCAATGACCCGCTTCTACGAAATAAAATGGAAAGTAAAGGCCAAGGCGCACTGAAGGAAGGAGGGAGGGGAGAGGGGTAGAAAAAAAAGTTGAGAAATGTCAGACTTTGACTTTACATCCCAAGTGTAGCGCGGAATATATATCGCCATCATGCATTCACACAAATGCGACACTAAACGCGAGTCGGCACACCGTTAAATACCCGAGACATTAAACGTCGTCAGAGTAACGCTCTCCCCGCCCCTGAGCAAGTCAGTTCATTGAATATGTGATGTAGGCCCTTGTGACCGGTCTCACTCGACGGCGATGCTTGCGTGTGATTGACGATGTACTTTAATCTTTACATTGACGATGAAGATGTATAATCTTCATACACGCTAGGAGCAAACAAAAAATTAAATTAAGGGGCTGACAGCTAAAAGCGTGGGCAACACTGCCCTTTGCTGGACAAAAGATGCACTGCTGTATAGGCAAATCAAATGTGGTAAGTGTGGGGCCCACACACAGCCATAATTTCATATATTTCTTTTTTTTTTCAAAAACACTGAATGCATCTTATTAAATAATTGCTTCATGTATTTTCAATATTTCCTATGGGCGGGAAAATGTAATCGCGCATGTATCGCGGAGTGCTTTTGTGACTGACCAGAGTCTGGGTGTTTTTGGCTGCCACGCAGGGCAACGGGATGGGGCAGGCTGTAGATGGTGACCACGCACGTGGAGGTGGCGACGGCCAGGAGACCGAGTCTTGGCAGCACAGGAGCCTTGAAAAGATCACGAGTAACATTCTGATCATTATGCGTGGATGTGTTTACTCTATATGTGGACTGTTTATTCAAACAACAGAACTCCCAACACCTGCTCTTACCTCCTTCTGGGAGGTGGGCAGCTCCCAGCCTCCTGATGGACACCACCTCAGGTGCCAGACAAAACCTCGGTCCAGGACGAGGCCGTACGCCAGGGCCGGCTGGGAGTCTGGCCTGGACATAAACAGGAAATGATCAAGATTTTTGTCCCATCAATACAGAGCCTCAGACATGAAATCTATTCATCCATTTTCTGATCCGCATAATTCTCACAAGGGTCGTTGGGGTGTGCTGGAGCTTATCCTGGCTGATTTCGGGCAGTAGGTGGGGTACACCCTGAACCGGCTGACAGCCAATCACAGGGCACACATAGAAAAACAACTATCCGCGCTCACACTCACACCTAGGGACAATTTTTGAGTGTTCAATCAGCCTGCCATGCATGTTTTTGGAATGTGGGAGTGGACTGGCGTACCCGGAGAAAACCCACGTAGGCCCGGGGAGAACATGGAAACTCCACACAGGAAGGCCGTAGCCGGAATTGAAGGCCACTGCACTGTGAGGCCAACATCCTAACCAGTCGACCACCGGGTCTGGGATTTTATTCATTATTTTTGGGGGGGTTAAAATAGTGGCCACATTAAAACAATAATAAAATAATTAACTATGGCCACACAATACAACAAATAAAGTTCATAGTAGCTTGAGGAAACTCTAAAAATCAAAAGTTCATCGTAGCTTGATGAAAATCAATCTAAACCCAGACCTGGTGTTGTATTCCAGCGTGCCCACATCCCACAGTTGCACTAACGCTGTTCCAGGATAGGTTTTGTGAGAGTAATGCTGGTCCTCCATGTCCTTGTGGCAGGCCAAGGCCAGGTACTGCGAGGCTAACACATTGTCGGGCGTCGGGCACCACTCCATAGCCCACACCGGCCCGCCGGTATACAAATGCATGTCCCAGCACTCCGGGTGGGCGGGTGACGATTCGAACCTGCACAAAACGCACAGAAAATGTGTAGAAATAGTTAATTAGCGATGGTTATCCTGTATGGAAATCAGTGATAGGGGAGTGTGTTTGCGCACGTCCACAGCCTGTTAAGAAAAAAAAAAAGGGGGGGGGCACAGAGTGAGATGTGGAAACATTTTGCTAGCATGGCTGACAGTCAGGACAAGCTGAAAGGGACTCCAGGCTAAGATATAATATCCGGTGTGGCCAAACAGCTGACTGAACGCTGAATGAGTAGCACATTAGCAAATGTGACACGTGGAAATGACTTCAAATCGAAGTCTAATGAGTGAGTATTATTTTCTAACAAGCAAAGATGTAGCCCACCGGTTGCATTTGATGAGGTAATTAATCAATGGTGTCGTTTGTAGATTAGCGCAAGTACGCAGTTGCATGGACACATCGTACCTGTTGAGTCTCTGTAGCGGCGCCTCCTCGTCACAACCGTCCCGGGACACTTTGAAAGCAGCCGAGACACACTCATGAGGTAGATAGGACTCCAGTTCACTGCAGGAAAACACACGGCAACACGACGTTACTTTTGCAAATTGTGAGGGGAAAAAAACTAAACAATACGGCTGCAGGGAAGCACCTGGAGGGCACTCGATGCCAGACACGAGAGGAGGGCAGCCACTCTGGAAAAACCCAGCTGCTGAGTTGCTCGTCACAGCTACAAAACACACACAAAAAAACTTTTTTAGGCATAATAAGGGGATCATAAAGATGAGACAATCAAGACTTACAATTTCTTGTGACTGTTGACGGTTTCCAAAATCGCACCGATCATAAGGGCGGGTATTTTGAGGATTCGAGCGGCCTGGAGGAGAAATGTATTATTAAGTTAGTCCCAGAACCCCCCCAAAAAAGAAAATAAATGAACTTTTGATCTACTCTAAACGGTGTCACGCAAAAGCACAGAATTCAGACCATGGTGAACATTTTGTCATTTACCAAATATGGTCACTTCCTGTTCAAAGGGCTACAAAGAGGTAGACAAAAACGTACTTACGCTGCCACTGTATTTTTCATCCTGATAATTGACGGTGGCCTCTTCATCTTCATCTTCCTCCTCATACTCGTCCTCCTCCTCCGCCTCGGCTTCCTCAACATTCGGAACAAAGTCCTCGTCTTCTGAAGCGTTGCTATCCGAATATTTTCTTTTAAGGCCTTTGCGGCCTAGTGGGGCATCAAAATACGTTTGCTTATATACCGGTATATAAAAAAAAAAAAAATGTCCATAACACGTGGTATTTTCTCACCGTACCTTTTTTACTTTGAGACTTTCTTTCCTCTGTAGTTTCCGGCGCTGGTTTGGAGATGACGTCACTGATCACGTTGGAATCTTCGGTGAACTCTTCTTTCACCATCGTGTGAAGGAACTTCATTGCCCTAAAATGTTTTTGTCATAAGAAGCACAGACTGGCATCAAGCAAGGCCCGGATTGGTTATTTATTTATTTTTGTTGTGTAGATGGAGATCATTGGTTCATTCAAGCTTATTTAATTCTGTATATTTACTGTTTGGTCTTCTTGACCACTTGATGAGGCCACAGAGCAAACGAAGCGCTAAGAATCTTTGAACCAGGTGCAAACCAACTGGCTGGAAAGCTTCAATGCTTCAAGAAACTTCATTACGCCATTACAAGTTATCACACTGTCAAAGCCGTGACTCACATTTTAGCAGCGGTCCTCCTTGGGCGTCTTCCGGGTTGCAACTCCTCAGGTTCTTCTTCTTCTTTAATGTTCTCACTGGGTGCGACAAGCTCTGCATTCACCATTTGCTTCTTCACGTATTTTCTCTTTGTTTTCGGCGTCCCATTCTCCAAAGACCCTTCAGTGACGGGCGAGGGGGAAACATTCGCTTGGGCCGAGAGGTTCCCATTAGCCACGTGAGGTGACGTGCAGACGTCTGCACTCGCCAACGGAACCTTTCTTGGCCGTCCTACTTTCCTGCCAGGAGTCTTCCCGGGTGGCTTCGCCACTGTGGCCACAGCCCGGGGTTTCCTCGCCAGCAGTTCTTCGACCTTTGGGTCCTCATTTGTTTCGCTGGTGTCATAGTCAAGATATCTGGAGTTCTTTTTGCGTAGCCGACCTCTGGAGCTGGGCGTTAAATCATATGAGGACTTGGACGGTGTCTTTTGACCTGTGAGGGGAGCGATGTCATCACTCCATTTTATTTTTCAAGGGGACATATAGGAAATTCACTTTTCAATGTTTGTATACAGATAGCTGTGTGTCTGGACTTGATCTTTAACTATTTTACTCTTCTGAAAAGGAAGAATCATTAAAAACGCCAAATTGTGTCTGAATATTCAAACCTTGCTCAGTGTTAGCAACATCCTCCGGCACCGTTTCCTTTACCATTATCTTCTCAGACGTTCCGTCATGTATGTCTTCTCACGTCAGCTGTGCAGCTGTTTTGAAAACAAGCCAGTAAAACAGACAAACGTAGGAAGGCTGGGTTACAAACCCGGCACCACAGAATTATGAGACAGACATCCTTATCATTTGTCCATCATGCTGACGACCTAAAACGCTCCAATGCAGGTCCCAATTTTAAAAACAATACTTGTATTTACGCAACTGGATTATGCCAGTGTACTGTACCTAATGTTGTGGCCGCTAAGAAGGGGGTACAGGTCTGCACTAGTTTGAGGCAAACTTTTTGGGAAAATAGAGTTGCATCAGCCAAGGTTTCTGCACTTTAATATACACAATACCAGGTAGGTAAGTAAGGTAAGAATACATCTTAAAATGTATGAGTGAGGTCAAAATAATATCCCAGGGGTATGCATTCAGATTCGCAAACCAAACACCATTCATCGATCTAAAATTTTGGCATTTTCAACCTTCCTCGGAATGGTTCCATTAAAAAAATAGAACTATAATAAGAAGTAACATCTGTATTTTACTTTTTCATTTACTCTTTCCGTCAGGCATGCCCTGTCACGCAAGCGGGGTTAGCACCTCACGGCTAATGCTAACTTCCCGGGCGGCCGACAATGTCCTGATTTAAAATGCTGTACGTGTCGATAAACAATGCCACTTAACAAATGTCAAAATCCGGCGAATACAGTTATTGTTTAAGACTCACCCGGTGGTATCGCCGGCAGCCCTTTTGAGGTGGCGAAGGCTGACTATCCGCGTCTGGATCCACGATGCGCCAATCTGAACATGTGGGTTCGAGTCCCCCACTCGGAAATTTGAGCAACGCGGTTAAAATGTGATATATTTTAGCAATAACCGCATATGCTGTAGCACTGCGACAAATGTCAACATTCCACCGAAAATAAGCATTGTCGGCAATTGTTTTGATTGTAACTCGCAGTCAGCTTCCTTCAGTCCGCCATGTTTACTGGAAGGGGGGGGGGCGGCTCACGTCGCCCCCTGTCGACGCTAAGGAGAACGGCACCTCTTTATCGGGTGGCGCTACAACACGCATGCGCCAAATGGAGACGCGCACTCGTGGACATTTCGTTATTAGGTTCAGCGTCCTCAAACTTTTCCAAGAGCACCTTATTCGAAATCCTTGACATCCACTTTAAGGTCCATGTACTTAGCGTCAGTTATTTCATTCCATCCAGCCAGAAAGTATAAATGAAGTGGGAGCAAGCAAAAAAAAAGTAAAATCAGACTTTCTTATTCATGAATAACAGTCAACAATTTTTACTACATTTTAAATTAGTTTACATACGTTTCGAGTTTAATTTTTTTGGACTGATTCCGAATCTGACCTCATTTTTTCTCTAGCACATCAGGTTTTTGTAATGATAATCCCGTAGGTAATACAGTACAGTAAAGCAAAACATTTAGTAATATTTAAAATTAAGATTCAGGTTCAGCATCTGGTGGATTTTTTTTCCTGAAACATCAAAACTAGAAATGACATCACATGGCAAAACAAACACTATGCAAGCCTTTATGGGTCATACTTAAAAACAAAAAATGAAACTCTCCAAAACCCGATGTGCTAGAAAAAACTATAAACCTTGCAAGTCAAAGCAAAATGTCATGTGTAGAACTCCTCAGACACTTCTTAGAAAGCAACCATCATCATTTTTATTTGAACTGGCTGCATGCATGCAAGATTTTATTAAATTCCCATCATACTCAAAAGTGCTTGTCCCATCTCAACAAGTTAACATTTTTTCCCTTGACACCTTGAGATGGATGGGTGACACTAATTTGCAAATTGCCATCTCGTGTTTTAAGTGTAATCACCATTTCACGGTAACCAATTAAGTCCGGCACACTTACTGTGATAACACAAGTTCGACCTCAAGTATTACACTGGAACAATGTGATACACAGAAAAAAAAACAAAAAACAAAAAAAAAAACACGTGAACTACACTTGTACGTGTAACAATCTCTCACCTTTCTTACTGCAGCTCACCTGAAAAGTTTTAAACCAGTTTTTGTCTTTCGGAGGCCTCCGCGTGGAACTCCATCACTTCCGAGCATCTCGGCTTCCACCGATGCATCAGTCCGGGTCGGCCACATTGCTCCAAGCCGTCCTTCCGTCTCTCCTCGTGCTCCCTTCGGTTCCCCTCCGCCATCTTGTCGGCATCCTCCATCTCAATGGGGGCCTGCTCGTCATCGGCCAGCCATGCGGGCCTGCCTGAACGCTCCACAGGGGTGCAACGAAGCGTGAGGTGGTGCTGCATTTGGTAGTGAGGATGATGAGGATGATGGTGGGGGTGGTCGTCCATGACATGCTGCTTTGCCTGGTGGACCGTCTCTCTGGGCTGCTTTTTCAACTTCATGGAAACCTTTTTGTTGGTCACAAACCATTCCTGAAGCACAAAACCATCAAACCTGACCATGGTATGAATGTGAGTTCTCCCAGGAGTTGTGTAGGGAATTCGGAGAGATTATTTCACCCAGTTCTGAAGCCAATTGTGTGAAACCAAACATCCCCCAAATATAAATTAACATTATTTTTTTGGGATGGACAAAATGTGTATTGAAAACACCCACACGTTTGTTTTCAGCTAGCTTAATGCTACGAGACAATGCAAATTGTCCTGTAGCATTAAGCTAGCGAACAAATAGCAGTGATAATAGTTCAGTCATTTTAAACTTCTGATCAAGAAAGTCACACTTGAACATCAGTGATGTCAAGGGATGTTTTGGAAAGTGAAAGTAACCTGCGAATGTGTGGCGTTGATGTGATATTTCACCCCGCTCTCCGAGTGAAACTCTTTGCCGCAGATCAAACAACGGTACTTTCCCGCCTCAAAGTGGCCCTGCAAGGGAATGGCACGTATGATTATAACACTTGAATCTGATAAGGTGACGTGCAGCTGCCATATTGAGGAGATGACGCACCCTTGCGCACAGCCCCAGGTGAGCCTTGAGGCCAGATACGCTGGTGTACGTGCACCCACAACCCTGAAACGCACGAGACAATAACAAAATGAGAGATTGCATTTAAAGGGACATGCAGTATTTTGGAAAAGTGACGTTTTCATTGTTTTTGTACAAATAGTTGCGTGTCCGGGCTGCCTCTCCACACATCGAATGTGAAATCAAGATGTCAGTATGCACTAATATATAAAATACAAACGCAAGCGAGCGCTTCTTAATTCTGACAAATTATGAGGTCACATTTTTCTGCCCGTGACATGGAAGCTAGCCTGGGCAAAGGTCCTGAGACACGTCAAGTGGATGTTAGAAGAAACTTGAGCAACAAAGGCAGGAAACGCTCCACAATTTCAAAATAAAGGCGAACGTGACCTGGTTGGGACAGTTGACCTTGCTGTGTAACTTCACTTCATTCTTCCACTTCCTCAGCAGCTCCTGGCTGAAGGCTGGCAGGCCAGGTCGAGAGTATTTCAACTAAAAGCCAAATATTTCTTATGAATGACAACAATAGTTAAAACCCCGAATACACTAGACCACAAATTCGATTCTCAAAAAACTTCAATATCGTTTAAAACTCGTCTTAAAACGTAACACCCCAAAATAAATATCTTACAGATGATTGTTCTTAAAAGGCACCAAAAGCGGCTCCTTTAGAGTGCCTCGTCGTTGGCCGACAAGGGCGGACGAACATTGGGGGGAGAGCAATTTACGAGACATATCTTTTTTGTTTACTTTGAAGAGACTAACTGTACTTGGTTGAAAGCCTCTTGCCTTTTTGTCATCGGGCACCAGGTCGGATTGAAAGTTCCTCTTGGGCCAATCTTTGGATGGCTCCTTGTTGGACATCTCCGCCATGTGGAAGTTGGCCAGCAGCGCCGAAGCCCGTTGAACTCTACCAACGGCCGTTCTCTCTGCCTCAGCTTGGTTCTGGACCTGCGCTGCTTGATCTTGCTGCGCCGGACTTGCGGGCGTGTGCTCGGACTTGAGGTGGTACTCCAGGCCGGCTTTGGACTTGTATGTTTTCCCGCAGTGCGAACAACGGAGAAGCAGTTTGTCCAGTTCCTCCTGCTCCTTGCCGCACTTCTTCATGTGGTACATGCATCCCATGATGCTGCTAAACGACGCCGTGCAGCCCTGGAAAACATGCAGAAGCAGAGAAGATTGTCTAGTGTGTCAACAAAAGCAACTGAGAATTCCACGAGTAATGAAGAAAATCCAATTTGACCTCTTTGGGGCACTTTACTTTGCCCAACTGCTTGAGGATTTTCCTTAGTTTGTCTTTGACGGTGCGATCGTCCAGGTCCCGGGTGTCTTCCGCTGACGGCTGGCGAGCGGGCAAAAAAAAAAAAAAAAACCCCGCAACATTTCCAAATGGCCTTCTGCCGCCGACCGCTTACACTTACCGGGTTGCCGTGGTCGGCCATGACGTGATACTTCATCCCTGTGGAAGACTTGAGCTGCTTCCCGCAGTGTTGGCATGTAAACGCTTGCTGAAAGTCACATCAGTGAACAATCATCTCGGGGTCTATGTGAGTGTGCTGCAGGAAATTATCCTACAACAGCAGGCCGACATTTTATTGTCAAAACACGAATAATAAAAGTGGAAAGGTGCTGACCACTCTGCAGTTGTCCACATGCTTCTTGAGACCTTCCACTGTCTTCCTGCTCACGCTTTTACATTTGGGACAATTGGCTCGGCCTCTGGCGAAGATCTGGAGTTGCCAACGTTCCTCCTGGCTGCCTGTGTTAAAAATGCCAATGGCTCCCGGTTGGAAAAACACACTTGACAAATATATTCGTCACCAGGAATCAAAGTTTGGATACTATTAGACAATTCTAAACGCTAGTGAATGTATTCATGGCATATTAGCCAGTCCTACCTGGAGGATAGCTGGGAGGCTCCTTCTTGCTGGAGACTCCCGGTGGCTTGGAGGAATTGTTTTGGACACCACCAGTAATTGCTGCTCTAGCGCCTGGACCATTTTACAAGCCAATCAAAATGAGCAGTCTATAAAGAGGAATATGAATAATTCATAACAATTACCAGGTTTGGAGAAGAGATTTCTGCTGCGGTTCCAAGTCTGGACTGGTTCTGAGTAGGGAGCCCCACTGGCCTGAGCCTGCCCTCGGGTGAAGTCCCTGCCTGATGTGACTGTCCACATGTCCTGCTGACTTGCGTGTACTGCGGCGTCGGTCCAGAGATGCTGCCGAGCTGGGTCTCCATCTGGAGTCCAGGAGTGGACGTTTCGGTCCTGAAGCTGGGAGGTTCCTCTGCTGTGAGGCCACATGTCCTTCAGCAAGAGCCTGGGAGGAAGTCTGGGAGCCTTGGCCAGACCAGAGCAGCTACTGTTCGGATGACTTATGGAGACATTCTGAAGGTTCTCATACCTGATACAAAACAAAAGTCCATCATTACTTCGTTACTCCCAAAAAAAAAAAAGCCTCAAAATTCAAGAGTCAGATTCGTATGGATGTCTTACCTTCTCCCAGTGTAACCTCTCTTCATCTTAAAAGCTTCTTGATGATCATGCCGCTCTAAAATAAGACAATACACCTTTGTTTCTAAAATGTTGCTGATGTTATTTAACTGCACCTGAGGTTAAAGAAGACTTTTCAGTAGGGAAAACAGTTGGCAGCTTTCGGGTGGCGCGGCCACTTTAGAGTGCCTCGTTGTCACATTGTGGGGAGGACAGCTCCGAGATGACCCGGTGAGATGTATTTCACCTTACAGGGACTTTCATGGATCTTGTTTATGGACTGGGGACACTAATGTTAGTTCCAACAATTTTTTTCCCCACACAAACTTTGAAGCAATTGTCCTTACATACGAGACGATCAATTTGGATGCATCCCAATACTTTTGTCCAGTCCAGCAGACCTTCGGGTGAAAACTGTCACCGAATCTCTTGGCTGATTCAATGACAGGAGTCAGAGAATAAATTATATTGCACATTGGATGCAAATGTTGAATGCATGTGTTTACATATTGGGACAAATCATGTGTTGCGTTTGTGTGCATGCATGTTGTGATAAGACGACACTCAGGAGATTCAAATGTACATTATTAACGTAAACCCGAAGAGAGTAACAACTACAAATAAAAGACTGACTGGGGACGACAAGCAACGTGTGACCTGCTTACTTTAAACAACCTGCCATGATTGTTGTTTTCGAAGGGAAGGACCGTCGAAGCAGCCCAGCGGCGGAGTCCGGCTTTCTGCAGCCGGCCGCCGAACCTCGGTGTCCGCCTGGCTCGTGGAGCCTCGGGAGAGGCAGGCGATCAACGTGCAGGAGGTGGGGGGGTTCCGATTCCGACGAGGTCGAAGATGAACTCGGAAAAGACGCGAGTGTTTCATTCCGCTGTGCGTTTTCGTGCACGGCGGAGGAACGCCCTCTCTCTGCATCTGCCGTCGCCTTCGCGGACTGTAGGAATTGTCAGTACTATCGTTTCAACGACAAGTAAACACGCGATTTAACAGAGCCTTTGTTTAATATATTACGGTAAGTTGAATTCAGTCTGAAGTCTTAACAAACAGAACAAGATTACTTGGCGAGTAATATTTGTAATATGCAGAGAACACTGCACACGATATAGAACAATTGAATGCCAGGGGGGAAAATTGCACTGATGACTGTTGAATGTATATTGTAATCAACCATAAATATAATTAAATTGATTCTTTTTTTTCTCCATGAGAAATACAGGAAAGGCCCTTTTTGTCCTTATTTGGCATTGGTTGCTCGGCAACCAAACTGGGTGGAGCCAGGTGACTTGGAGTTAAGTGCAAGGTTCCAGACGATTTTTTCTCCCCCTGAAATTTAGGGGTATGTATTCACATCAATTATATTCACAATATTACTGATGAATTGGCTGCAAAGTGGAGTTGAACTTCGTTCATAACAAAAATTATGAAAGAACAGTAAAAGGAAAAAAAAAATCAGCAAATATACTGGTTGCACAGGTGTGAGTCGATGAAAAATGTACTTGCGCTGTGTAAAATCCTAGAAGCAAATTGTCAACATTTAGAGTCAGTCTGGAACCCTGAAAAAAACGTTGTGGACCACTGTTCATATTATTACGACTAACAGTTAAAATTGTTGTCATCTATGATGCTAGAAGTGGTGGTGAAGGTGGTACAGGTCCCGGGTCAGCGACTCTGCAAAGCAAAACACACACAGAAAAAAAAAATATTCGTCCATAACGAACACCTTGTTCAAGCATAAGGGTGTCCATATGTGCACTTGGCACCAGGACACCCTAGGCCGCAGTTCGATGATCGACTTTGTAGTTGTATCATCGGATTTGCGGCCGCATGTTCTGGACACTCGGGTGAAGAGAGGGGCGGAGCTGTCAACTGATCACCACCTGGTGGTGAGTAGGCTCCGATGGTGGGGGAAGATGCCGGTCCGTCCTGGCAGACCCAAACGTATTGTGAGGGTTTGTTGGGAGCGTCTGGCGGAATCCCCTGTCAGAAGGAGTTTCAACTCCCACCTCCGACAGGGCTTTTCCCATGTTCCGGGGGAGGCGGGGGACATTGAGCCCGAGTGGACCATGTTCCGTGCCTCTATTGTTGAGGCGGCCAATCTGAGTTGTGGCCGTAAGGTGGTTGGTGCCTGTCGTGGCGGCAACCCCCGTACTCGCTGGTGGACACCAGCAGTAAGGGATGCCGTCAAGCTGAAGAAGGAGTCCTATCGAGCCTTTATGGCCTGTGGGACCCCAGAGGCAGCTGACGGGTATCGACTGGCCAAGCGGAAGGCAGCTTCGGTGGTCGCCGAGGCAAAAACCCGAGCGTGGGAAGAGTTCGGTGAGGCCATGGACGCCGACTTCCGGACGGCTTCGAGGAAATTCTGGTCCACCATCCGACGTCTCAGGAGGGGGAAGCAGTGCACCACTAACACTGTGTACAGTGGGGATGGGGCGCTGCTGACTTCGACTCGGGACGTTGTGAATCGGTGGGCAGAGTACTTCGAAGACCTCCTCAACTCCACCAACACGCCTTCCTTGGAGGAAGCAGAGCCTGGGGACTCTGAGGTGGGCTCTCCTATCTCTGTGGTTGAAGTCACCGATGTGGTTAAAAAGCTCCTCGGTGGCAAGGCCCCGGGGGTGGATGAGATCCGCCCGGAGTTCCTCAAGGCTCTGGATGTTGTGGGGCTGTCCTGGTTGACACGCCTCTGCAACATCGCGTGGTCAACAGGGAGAGTGCCTCTGGATTGGCAGACCGGGGTGGTAGTCCCTCTTTTTAAAAAGGGGGACCGGAGGGTGTGTTCCAACTACAGAGGGATCACACTCCTCAGCCTCCCTGGTAAGGTCTATTCAGGGGTGCTGGAGAGGAGGGTCCGTCAGGAAGTCGACCCTCAGATTGAGGAGGAGCAGTGTGGTTTTCGTCCCGGCCGTGGAACAGTGGACCAGCTCTACACCCTTAGCAGGGTCCTCGAGGGTATGTGGGAATTCGCCCAACCAGTCTACATGTGTTTTGTGGACTTGGAGAAGGCGTTTGACCGTGTCCCTCGGGGAGTTCTGTGGGGGGTGCTTCGTGGGTATGGGGTACCGAACCCCCTGATACGGGCTGTTCGGTCACTATACCACCGATGTCAGAGTTTGGTTCGCATTGCCGGCAGTAAGTCGGAATCGTTTCCAGTGGGGGTAGGACTCCGCCAAGGCTGCCCTTTGTCGCCGATTCTGTTCATAACCTTTATGGACAGAATTTCTAGGCGCAGCCGAAACGTTGAGGGGATCCGTTTTGGGGGCCTCAGTATTGCATCCCTGCTTTTTGCAGATGATGTGGTGCTGTTGGCTCCTTCAAACGGGTCTCTCCAACTCTCACTGGAGCGTTTCGCAGCCGAGTGTGAAGCGGTTGGGATGAAGATCAGCACCTCCAAATCTGAAACCATGGTCCTCAGTCGGAAAAGGGTGGAGTGTCCCCTCCGGGTCGGGGAGGAGATCTTGCCCCAAGTGGAGGAGTTCAAGTATCTTGGGGTCTTGTTCACGAGTGGGGGCAGGAGGGAGCGGGAGATCGACAGGCGGATCGGTGCAGCGTCTGCTGTGATGCGGACGTTGTATCGGTCTGTCATGGTGAAGAAGGAGCTGAGCCAAAGGGCGAAGCTCTCAATTTACCGGTCGATCTACGTTCCAACCCTCATCTATGGTCACGAGCTATGGGTCGTGACCGAAAGAACGAGATCCCGGTTACAAGCGGCCGAAATGAGTTTTCTCCGCAGGGTGTCCGGGCTCTCCCTTAGAGATAAGGTGAGAAGCTCGGTCATCCGGGAGGGGCTCAGAGTCGAGCCGCTTCTCCTCCACATCGAGAGGAGCCAGATGAGGTGGCTTGGGCATCTGATTCGGTTGCCCCCTGAGCGCCTCCCTGGTGAGGTGTTCCGGGCATGTCCCACCGGGAGGAGACCCCGAGGAAGACCCAGGACACGCTGGAGAGACTATGTCACCCAGCTGGCCTGGGAACGTCTCGGGATCCCCCGGGGAGAGCTGGAAGAAGTAGCTAGGGAGAGGGAAGTCTGGGCTTCCCTGCTAAAGCTGTTGCCCCCGCGACCCGGCCCCGGATAAGCGGTAGATGATGGATGGATGGATATATATATATATATATATATATATATATATATATCCTTGTTGATTTACACAAAATGTTGTCCTGAGTTCTGAGAATAAGCCAAAATTCCCTAAAAAATGACTCCCAACACAGTTGCTGTGTTCCGAATCACTTCGTCTTCACTCCTGAATCTCTATACTGTACACGGATGTTATATGTGGACATTTAGTCCACTAATTTCTATTTTTTTTTTTAAATCTCTCTGTTGTGATTAGGGAGTAAGAAATGAGGGAATAATTCCAATCAGAGCAACGGTATGGGGGAAAAAAAAACGTGAAACATACGTGAGTGGGGAAGATTGCCGGAAGTTAGCAGAATTCCTCGCCAGGTCCAGTCCAAGTCTGCAAATACATCAAGGGAGTTGATCAAAAATGTATTCCATCACACTATGCGAAATGTCGCAGCGGCCTACAATAATGATGAATATACTTTTTAGGAGGAAAAGCTTTGCCTTGTTTTTAACAAACCTTTGGACCTACTATTACAACTACTCTTGGTCACGATAGCGAAACTTGGGGGAGCTGAGGATTTTTTATTTTCTTTAGGTTTGAGTACATTTTGAGAACCGCCGGCACGTGATGAAGAATTTAAAACAATTACCAAGTGTCGAGACAATTCTTCAGTCTCTGCTCCAGATCTTGACCTCTGCGAGAGTTCCATGTCTGGCCTGGTCGTGGTCCCCGTTCCTGTTTCAAGCTCCTGTACTTTTAAATGGAGCATTCTGGTCCTTCTCTGCAGAATCAATATCCTCTGTCCTGAGGCTAGGATGTCCTTCAAAAGCAGTCTGGGAGGAGTCACTGACTCCTGGTCAATTTGAGTGGCCAGACTGGGTGCTTAGATAATCTACCGGTAGGGTCTGTGAAGGTCCTGCTATCCAATAGATACAATAGTCCACACGGTGGACGCCTTGGAAGGCAAAAGCAATCTCTTCCATGACGCTCTTTGACCTTTAAACTGTTCCCATTAAAAAAAATAATAAATTCACACATGTGAATTTCTGTTATAGACATAATTATATTCTTAACAGTCATGTAAGTAACAAACATGATGATGATGATGATGAAGGGGGAAGTGTCACTCCATGGAAGGTGTGTCCTCTTCCGTAAAGGCTTGAGCCAAGTCGGCTTCCAGCGGACAGATCTTCCTTGTTCTCTTTACTCCGCTAATCGAAGCTTGAAGCTCACTAACACTGCTGCCGCTCCCATAATTGGATTCTTCCTTGCAGAAGATGCTGTCCAAACCCTCTTGCCTCTTGCGACTTTTCAGAATGGAGCGGAAGTGCTCCACCACGTTGCCGTCGAACAGGGCGATGTTCCTCTTCACTACGGCGACGCTCGGGTGCCACTTGGCCACTAGACTCTGCGTCTTGGCCCAGTAGCCCAGCAGCTCCTTGATTTCCGCCGTGGGAATGTTGTCGTTCCAGCTTGCGTCTTCCTCCTCGGAAGATACGTCCCCGGGAACCCCTTGCTGTTCAATGTCCTGGAGGTTGCTGTTGGAAAGCACCAGGGTGTGCTCTTCCACCAGCTCCTCCACGTCGTCGCTGTCGACCTCCAGGCCCATGAACTTGCCCAGTGACACAATCTCGTCCACCACGTCAGTTTCCAGAGCGGGATCCGGCTCAAAGCCTTCAAAGAACCTGGGCACCATGGAGGCTGGCCAAAGCTTCCTCCAGGACAACTGCACCGTCCTCCTGGTGACTTGCTCCCAGGCCTTCTCCAGGATGGTCAAGCAATGGAGGATGTTGAAGTGGTCCTTCCAAAACTCTCTCAAAGTAAGGTTGGTCTCCATGGTCACTTCAAAGCATCGTTGGAAAAGTGCCTTGGTGTAGAGCTTCTTGAAGTTGGAGATGAGCTGCTGGTCCATGGGCTGGAGCAGAGCTGTGGTGTTCGGTGGCAAAAACTTCACCGTGATGAAGTCATGGTCGCTGCGCCAGTCTTCTCCCAACCCCGTCGGCTGAACCAGCGCAGCATCCAGGACAAGAAGGGCCTTGAGTGGAAGATTCTTCTCTGTCAGGTATTCCGCCACGCTAGGAGCAAACACTTCCATGAACCACTCGGTGAAGAACTGTCGAGTGACAAGCGCTTTGGGATTGGCCCTCCACATTACGCTTAGCTTGTTTTTCTGCACATTGTTCTTTTTAAAGGCTCTCGGGGTTTCCGAGTGGTACACAAGGAGAGGTTTGACTTTGCAGTCCCCGGTAGCATTAGCACAGAGCAGCAAAGTCAGCCTGTCTTTCATGGGCTTGTGTCCTCGGAGGCTCTTCTCTTCCCGTGTGATGTAAGTCCTCTTGGGCATTTTCTTCCAAAAGAGTCCTGTCTCATCACAGTTGAACACTTGCTGGGGTAGAAAGCCTTCACACCCGACAAATGACTGAAATTCCTCAACAAATTTCTTGGCACCTTCTTTATCTGCGCGAAGAGTTTCCCTCTTTCTGACCACGTAGCGGATCCCGCTTCTCTTTTTGAAGTTTTCAAACCAGCCCCTGCTCGCCTTGAAGTCATCTGCGCTGTCCCCGGGGCTGTGGCGAGTCAGGTCGCTGTACAGCTGCCTTGCACGCTCACAAATGATTGGCTCGGACACTTTTTCACCCCTTGCCTGCCTCTCTGTGACCCACTGAAGCAGAAGCTTCTCCACATCTTCCATTCGATAATGCCTCCTGCTTGTAAGCGTTTTAACTCCTTTTGCCACATCGGCAGCTTTAATGGCTTCTTTCTTTTTCAAAATAGTAGATATGGTGGACTTGGCCATATTGTACTGAATAGCCAGGTCGGACACCCGTGTGCCGCTTTCAAATTTGGCGATAAGTTCTTTTTTTAGTTCTATGGTCCTCATTATGTTTGTTCGCTTTGGCTTATTATGAACAGAACTCTTTTGGGGTGGCATTTTGAACAAACTATCCATCACAATTCAACTATTACACACACCAGCCCCCCCCCCCCCAACTTAATTTAACTTCTGCGTTGAAATGACGTCAGCTTCGAGAGCTTCACGATTGGCTGTTCGGAAAATAAAGATGGACGCCTCCGTGCTCAGTCAACACTTGGACATAAACAAACAATAAAAACCCTAACATGATCAATAAATAATTAATTTCACGCTTTCGAAAAGTAATGATTAATATTAACATAGTTAACTGTAATGAGAGCTCCACATTTTGTCAACAGATGTTTTGCGTTAGCTTCTGTTAGCCGCTGACTCTATAGGACGATGCATAATACAGAGCATGTCAACGCGACAATAAAAGCAATTCTAAGATAGCGTGAGTTAACATCGATGCTGTGATGACTTAACGGGCTAATTAGTTTAACTTACGTTCATAACGCCACCGAGTTCCCCCAAGTACGTATCAAAAGTCATTGTTGGAGTGCCTCCCGCCATCTCATTTTCTGCAGCAAGAAAGGTTCAATTCATGTACGGCTGAACCAGGCATAACTTGTCTACGTGATGAAATGACTAAAGTGTCTCCATCGTTGCAGCATCTGCTTTTTTTCGTCTTTGTCCCTTACTTCCTCAGATAGTGCATAACAAACGCAATTGAGGAACATTACCGCCGCCCGATGGAAAAAGTGTGTATCGTAAGGGTTTTGTGTCATTTTTTTTTGTGTACAGTATAGTCTTCCCCGTATTATTTCACGTTCTGTTTGATATTCCAAATCAACATTTTAATTTTTTTTATAAAGACTCCTACAGACGTGAGAAAATGAAATAAATACAAGGTTAAACCATTGGGCATTGTTCAAAGGACACAACATTGCCTATCACCAGCATTGAGGTGGCAGCTTCATGCTCTGAGGCAGATTTTTTTTATTCAGATGGAACTGGGATATTTGTCAATAAGCAGGGAATTTAGAATAGGTCGATACAGGAGTCAGGATTCCGCTAGAAAAAAATCTGGAAAAGCTTCCTTGAATAGCTGAACATTATTTCTGTATAATCAGAGGTGGTGTCACCATCATGCTTTGAGACTATTTTTCTTGAACTGAAACTGGGGCCTTTGTCAAGCTGAAAGGAATTATGAAAAGTTACAAACACCGGTCAGAGTTAGCACAAAACCGCCAGCAAAAGCCGACTAGAACATCTGAACTTAAATTAGGGTTTATCTAGGGGCACTTCAAATAATGACAGGTGTGTGCTGACTCCCATTTAACATGAGTTTGAATGTGATGAGTGGACACTTTTGCAACCACATTCTCTCTGTTTATTACTACTTTATCTCCCGAAAAGACAGGATTCATTAATTAAATTTTTGACTGATTTGTACAGGTCAGATTAGTGGTGGAGAAAATTTTGAGGTGATTTATTGTGGTCTCATTCCTCACAAAAAAATTGACATTTGAACAGGGGTGTTAAGACTTATTCTCTTCACTGTAGTCCTCGAACACTATTGGTCGAGTGACAACTGCACATTAATTGAAAACGTACTAGAATGTGAACAGGAGGGATAATCAGCAGGATTGTGTGTTACTCGGCATGTGTCGATACATCTATATAAGTGCGCGTGTTGACAACTCTGCACTGAGCTGTGGAAGGGGGTGGGGGAACGGTGTGGTTGGGTGTGTGGTATGAGTGAACTGGCGAGGGTGGGGGGGGGTTAAGGTCACGCTTCTGGCCTAAAAAGGCGAAGGCGAATATCAGCCGCTCTCAGAATAACACAGCCGCCACACAACCATGACATGAATGTGCGCCGGTGCGCTTTGGAACGTTTCACCAAGCAAACCGGAATCGAATGCGCATGTGAATGAAAATCGGGTTCAAAACCGGACTCACGCCACGTCGAGTTGTAACGGCAGCTGGGGAGGGCGAAGTGACGTCTGTCTCACCCCGATCTAAATCTGTCGGGCCGGAGGGAGGGCTTGCAGTCAGCCTCGCACTCCGAGCACCCTCAACTTAGTTTCCTCCGTCTGTGTCCCCCCTCATTGGACTCTGAGCCAGCCGGAACAGCTTTTGGAAGAATTCAAAGGGATTTTCGATTATTTTTTTTCCTTTCTTCAAATAATTTTAGGATTAACTCCCAAGTAGGATCCATCTTGTTTTCATGGCATCGGAATCTGCCGCCGACACTTTGAATGTACAGCAATGACTGAAGCAGAAGGTAAAAAGTTTGTGTGACAGGATGGGCCGCTTGTATGTGTGTGTGTGTCCCGCATGAAGGGTAGTTAGCATGGACGTAGCTAAAAATATGCTGCTATCATGTATCATCTATTCGTAATGTTGCCATGCTGGTGCATGGCACATTAACACTGGACACTTTTCATTGATTGGCATTGATGGTGTAATTGATTGTCTTTGATGGTGATTATGATGTATTATTTGACTGTGTCTGATTGTTCTTTGTGGCGCCGTTCAATATTTTCATTTGATGTGATCTCTCATGGGATCTTTGATTGTGATATGATTGCTCTGATTGTGTTTTTGATGATTTTTCAGCGCACACGCACTTTTCATTGATTGCCATTTGGCGGTGTCATTGATTACGCCTTGGATGTCGTCTTTGATGGCTCATCATAGGTCGTTAATTTTTTCTTTGGTGTGTCACTGATATACCTTTGTCCCTTTATGTGTGTAATGGTGTCTTTGAGGGTCTCCACCTGTCACAGACAGCGTCTTCGATTATGTCTTGTGTTATGCCATTGACGCCGGGGATGCGATGCCTTTGTGTGTCTTTGGCGGCGTCTTATTTTTATTTATGTCTGATGTGTCTGTCCTGGTGGTGTTTTTGATTTTATATTCAAACATATCTTATTTATTTTCCTTTTTGTGTACTTTTATTTCCTAAGGTAATAGATTGAGAACAGATTTACATTTGCAATGCCCACCTGGCTGCAGAAGGCAGAGTAAAACAGCAAGAAACTAGAAATAAGTATAAACAAACACGTTTATACCAAATTACAAAGTGACAGACATCACCGATCGTTTTTAGTTGCACAGCTATGCTGAACTTTTCACTGATTGGCAATGATGGCGTCTTACATTATGTCATATTTGCGACATTTCCAAATCCATACTCTTCCACGCTTACAGCAGCTCTGTCCAGGCAAGTTTGCCAACTAGTGGCCTGGCATGCACATTACACCGAAGACAATTATGGGAACGAGTTAATAAGGAAATGTTGCGGTTCTGTCGACTTGTGAGGGGATGAGACAAGTCAGGGAAGCAGAGAAGAATGTAAATAGCTGCTGGCCTTAAAAGGACACCTCCAGCATGGATGAATAATCACACCACGGAAGGACAAAGAATGATTCACGGGTCAGGTTCAAAGGTTGGAGGGGGCGAACACTTTGTAAAAGGTCCGGAGACACTTTGTAAATTTGGACAACTTTGGGGGAGGAGACAAAAAAAAAAAGAAGCTGTTCCTGGGTCAACTTTTAAGACATACAAGTGTAAAAAGAAGTTGATAGTACTGAAACTTCTTATACTGACTTGTGTACAGCTGGAATGAGTCTACAGTTTTAGGAAAGCCTACAGATTAGTAGATTTGTACATATTAAACATTCATACCAACTACTACCTTTATGATGACTTTAAAAACTCTGTTTGTGGTGTACACTGCTTGCTGGGTAAAAAAATCAGAAGTCACATTTTTTGGAATATGCATTTATGTCGAGGCAAAAAAAAACAAACAAAAAAAAAACAAACTATTTTTCTTTCCAAAAACTGCGATTGCAAACATATGAGCAAAGACATCCACATACCTTGAGTAGGTTGAGTGTTGCGATATGTTGGCGGGGCCGCCATATTTGATGTGGCAGATCTGCCTGTGAACTAAAGCAAATAAAGGTACTGAATTTCAGACAGTTAGGAAAACAGACACAAAAAAAAACATGTATGCGTTTTGTTTAATATAATATGAGGAAACATACATTTTATTTCATATTCTCAGTTGTTCATTCAACCTTTGCAAGCATAAATGTGGGCCAATTTTACTGTTATTAGTGGAAAAAAACATCACTCCAATGTGCTGTATGTAAAGATCAAAAATAAAAACAAAATAATACATACCACTTTCTTCACCCAAGTAATGATTTGATTCGACTTGCTCGTAAATTTAGTGGGGACTCAAATTGACTTGCTTACTTGATACCATGGTAACTTTGGGAACTGCTTGAAACTAGAAGTTGAACATTTGCAAAGTACTCATGACTTGCACATGAGCAACTTACTCGTACTTTCTTTTGAACATTTGTGCCGACCAGCGAACATAACCGCAAACTTGGGACTCCCAAAAGTGTCAAAGGATAATGCTTAAAGCTCCAGGATGGTTTCATATGGCGTCCTTCACATCAAAGTAGAGTAAAAAGTAACGAGGCCTCTTACAAGTGTGTGTCTGTGTTCTGTACTGTGTTGTGTGTGTTATGTCGAGTGCCGCTAAGCCTTGTGAGTCAGCGATGGTTGTGCCAACGCGAGCTGAGCCGAGTCGACAGGTGGCGGGAGAGATCGGCTAACAGCCTCGCTGTCGGTTTGTTAGCCCCCCCTTGGTCCCTCCATCTTGCTGCTCTTGCGTTTTACACTGATTCAACTAAATGTGTTCAATTGTACGTCCATAGACATTAAATATTGTGTTGTTATGAGCACAAAGAGATTAAATATGAGGTCAATATCGTACATCATAGGCGTAAAAACATTTGACAATGTAAAGATCGAGCTGCATGGGCATTTGCATGTCATGCTAATAAGGTACAGGAGTTGTCTACAAATGAAGTATGATATAAGGTTCATTAGAGTTTTAGACAGATATGTAAACATCTCGCATACATTAGAAGTAAATATTGAGATTTCAAATGCCATTTATAAATGAGAGTAATAAGTCATAAATAAAAGAATGACTGCTTGTTAGCATGATAAGCTAATTAGCCAACGCGAAAGCTTCATTGATGGGCAAAAAAACCAAAACAAACAAAGCTTGTATTCTCATTTCCCTTTCTTGACTATTTAGTGATTTCAAGGTATCTTGAACTGCATTTATGATTAGTCCACGTCAAACTGTAGATATCGCAAAATGGAATGAGCGCCATCTCCATTTTTGTTGCTGATATCCGTAATTCCGAAAGCGGGATATCTAAAAATGAATTGTTGAGGTGTGTGAGGACAAACTCCCATTCACGTGAACAGCAGAAGTGCCACCATTTTTTCTAGCTGCAACGACGCTGATATCTGAAATGACAGTTGTGTATCGCAAGAATATTGCCGCAGGGTTCTGCAATTTTCTTTTTGACTCGGCTTCCTAATATTGATTCCCGTTGAATCGAAAATGTAAAACTGTGTGTCGAGTCTGTCCAGACAACAACTGAGCAGTGTCGACGAACACGTGCTTACCTCGGATGTTTCTCCTCAGTGAGGTCGTCCGCCAGCACCACCACGATGGTCATCGACGGCAAGATCGTCGACGCCGGCGGATCCAAGCAGACTTTCGCCGATGACGTTTACTCGACGTTCAGCTCTCCGCTGGCATGGATCCTCGTGACGGCACTCGTGGTCACTTGGTCGTGCGTTTTCGTCATCATGTTCGACTTGGCTGACTACAAAACCATCTCAGGTGACCACTGATTAAGTTTATCATTTTGTGTGTTTTCAAAACAAAACTTTTGACTTCTCTGCCATTACAAGGGGACTTTTTAAAAACTTTTTGGTTCAAATGCCGCACAATGACTTTGTGCTACTCACTGGCGGGTTAGCAATAGCTGAGCACCAGTCAATTCCTTTCTCAGACGTTTAAAGAGAAGATTTTGTAGACAATGTGACACTGGGTGCTTCTTGCTTTTAATACAACGTGACTTCCTGCGTGTCGCCTTCTCTTTTCTATGATTGAGATTCATCACTAGAGATTCATGTGGCGAGATTCATCAATTTGATCTAATTAATTCGCGTTTGTGTGTCAGGGCTACTTTCACTTTCTGTTTTCTATTCATGAGCATTAAGACAAAAGCTACTAGAACAGCTCTTTTCTCCTGTACTTCCCTGTAAGCAGGTCCCGGCGTCAGGAAGGTTTTAAAGGACTCGGAGCGCCGAGGCAAGATGACCCTCACAGTGACTAACCCCTTCTTCCTGCAGATCACACCCCCCACTACTAACCTCCTTGAGTGCGCCCCCTATAGCTTTCATTTGTGTCGAAAGCCTTTGAGGTATGCAGTTGTGGTTCTTGAGAGTTCAAATGTGATAAAAATCTCATATTTGAACTCAGGTGAGCTTGAATAGGCACAAAAAGACAAATCAAGCTCCTCTGAACACAGCTTTTTTTCCAGTAGCATCTCTATTTTGTTTATTAGTTTGGCATTTTGTTCTGGGAATGCGGTTCAAAATGGAAGCAAGGGGACGGGTTTATACGTGCTGGCCATTTTATAAAGTACACTTGCATTGTCCAATGGTAAGGATGGTGGCTTGTGATATTTTGACTCTCTTGTGTAGCTAAATAAAGCGAGTGGTTTTTTTTTTTTGTATCGGATCGCATTCAACAGTGTACCTAATAAAGTGACCAGTGAGTATGGTAGTATTTCTGGATGCATTCAAATGAAATGAATGAGCACGTCAAACCTGTGTGCTTTTTATGGATGTATGTCAACGGGAATACCCTCGACATACAACTTGGGTCATTTTTCCATGCGGTTGAAAGGGACGTTGACAAAAAAGTAGAAAGCCCACGAGACTGACAATCAAATGCTTACCATACTTCCTTGCAGGAGGCCTCGGCAGGATTGGCTCGGACCCGACCAAGGCTGTAAACGATGTGGTGGATAGAGCCACTAACGCGTTCCACGCCATGTTGAAGTTTGCCGCCAGCCTGGTTGCCCCCGACGAAGATGATGGTAATACGTTTGATGGAGAGTGAGCACTGCCATTGTCTGTCTCCATTTTACTGATGCTTTTCCTTCTTCTTTAGGAAACCTCTATGCTGTGAGGAAAAAAGGTGAGCGTAAATATTTCACGCAAACACGGTCTGCTAGTTACAAAGCGAACTAAAGATGACATCACTGTGGTTGCTGGCAACGCTTTGGCCTCACCGTTAGACCGCGCAGTAGTGTTGTTTTCGTCAATGATAATGAAATTATTTCATGAACGCTCCTTTGGCTTTGATGACGAGACCCATGTGAGTTGTTCATGAGACGAGACTGGACGAAACAAAAGACTAAATCCTTTTTGAGTTTTCGTGGCCTAAACCTATCACGAATAGGAATGACTAAAATGCGACGAAAACTAATGAGCATTTTTTTGCCCAAAAGACTAAGACAAAATCTAAAATGGCTGCCAAAAACAACACGACTGCACAGCATTATAAACTACGGAAAAGCACAGTTGTGGATGGGGCTGGTTGATTAATCGACTTTAGTGACCAATTGAAGTTTCCTGCTCTGGAAGATTTTCTTTCGAAGTGGCTTCTGTCGATCAAACCGTCTCCTCACTAATGTGCACATTCCAATTTACGGCCATATGACCTCCAATTGTTAATGTTATGTATGTTAGCGTCATGACATATGTACCTATGAACCGTCTCAAAGCGACAACGTGGTTGGAGGAGGTGGAGGAGGAGGAGCGAGTGGAGGTGAATCTTAAGAGGAGAAAAGGTATTTGGTGCTAAATTCGAAGTGCTAACTGTTCTGTGATCGTGTCATTAACTGTGAAGGGTCCATACACCTCCTCTTTCGCCCTAGTAACAATAACAACAATTGTGCTCGACAGACCTAAAACACCCTATGGCTTTCTTCTTATGGCTTGTCGCTAACCGCTAACCCGCTAACGTGGTGCTGTGTGCTCCGACTGAATATGTGTGCTCATTGTTTTGGTCTCCTTTTTGTGTTCCAGGAGAGTTTCTACCATCCCGACGTAAAGGTGCGTGCGTACGCTCGCTTCGTTTTTGAGCTTATTAGTCAAAAGAAAGCTAAGCCCTAACAATGTTCTCATTTGTCAGCATGATGTTTCTTCAAAGTGTTTCCCCAAAAATTTGCGCTGATTAAATTGGCAAAAAATTAAGTCTTAATGACAAAAAAAAAAAAGAAAAAGGATTTGCAATATCTAAAAAAAATCTGGAAAAAGCCTGTTTGCTATCAGGAGAAATAAAGCAAATCTAAAAGGGAGGAAAAACAATAAAAGTGAATTTTTTCAATGAAGTCGTCATTTGCTTTTGACACGAAAAATCTATTACAATCGGAAATTGGATTTTCCCTTAAATTTCTGCCAAATGTCTCCATGGTTGTCAAAGTCATCAAGATGCAAGCGAAGAAGTCACGGCCAGCGGTTGAAGTGGTCCACGAGGATGAAGAAGAGGAAGAGGAGGATGAGGGCTATGAGGAGGAGGAGGAGGAGGAAGAGACATCTGACGGGGAAGATGAGGAGGAGGATGATTATGAGGAGGAAGAAGAGGCAGCTGATGCGGAAGATGAGGAGGAGGAAGATGTGGTGGATGAAGGAGTTGATGAGGAGGAGGAGGAGGAGGAGGAGGGAAGTGAATCAGCTGAAGATGAGGTGAAGGAAGAAGAGGAGGAGGAAGAGAATAGAGATGAAGCAGCTGCAAATGAAGTGGATGACGACGAGAAGAAGGTGGCTCCTGCTGAGGAGGAAGAGAAGTGGGAGGGAGCTAAAGCCACTGTAGAGAGGAAGGAGGAAGAAGAAGAGGAGGAGGAAGAAGAGCAGGAAGTCACTGCTACCGCTGAAGATGAAGCCTCCGAACCTGAAGATGAAGAGGGGGAGGCGATGGCTGCTCAGGATGAAGATGAGGCCGCCACACGTGAGACCGATGAAGATGACGAAGAGGAGGAGGAGGCATTGGCTGCCGAGAATGAAGATGAAGCGGATGAGGCCGCAACACCTGATAGTGATGAAGATGATGACACCACTGAGGATGACGAAAGAGAAGACACGGCCGATGAAGTTAAGGAGGGGGAAGAGGAGGACAGCGATGAAGATATCGCAAAGGATGATGAAGACGAGGCCTTGGCTGACTCCTCAGATCCTTTGCTTCCTTCCAGTGAGGAAGACGAAGATGACCACCTTGCTTCTGTCGCCGATGAAGGTGACGATGAAGATGAAGAAGACCTCGGCCAATCAGAGCGCACCGGTGACCACAAGCCCGACCGTGTCACCGGTGACGACGACGACAATGAGGAAGCCGTCCAGGACAAAGACCTCAGCCGCCTTGATTTCGGCCAATCGGAGGGCTTCGACGACCACAAACCCGATGATGTCACAGATGACGAGGAGCAGGAAGCTGAAGGAATTGCACCGCCTCCTTTGGATGAAGACGACGAGGACGATGAGGATGCCGCATTACCCCCAATGACCTTTGGTGAGGAAGATGAGCTCGAAGATGACATCGCATCAGAGCCTCAGCAGGATGACGATGAGGAAGTCGACGATGAGGAGGTTGAAGATAATTCGCTGTCAGGTATAGTTGACATTCGCGTTCCGCTCCATCTATATCTATTTATCTACCCATCTATTAACCTTCCAGTCGCCGTTCCGCACGTGGCTGTGGAGGAGCTCAGCCCCCACAAAGCAGAGGAAGAGGAGAAGGATGATGACGAAGAGGAGAAGGTGACAAAGGCAGAAGCTAAAGCGCCTGCAGGTCAGCGAGGAGACGTGGCGACAAGTATGATACCTTGAATTGGCATATAGACTCGAAAAAATGGCTGGGTTGTCTTTCCGACTCACTCGTCGGGTTGATTTTGAGGAGATTGGGTTACTTTTACGCAAGGTTGGGTTTATTATTTTTGGCACATTGGGTTGAAAATGTCGGTGTGAAAGTTAGCATCACTGCTTAGTTACCACACCTCCACTGGTAGCTCTAACTGGGTCGTTTTTTTAAAGCCTTGATGGTTCAAAATCTTAACCCAACGTGCCAGGAATAAATAACCCAGCATTGGCTCAGTCCTTTTTGGACCCAGTGCTGGGTTAGCTATTTAATTCCACATCGGTTACTTTTCACCCAGCAGTTTTAAGAGTGTGACTTATTTCTACTCTGCTGTAGTTCCACCATGTCCCTGCACAAGCTCAGCAAAGATGCGAGTGTTTGGCGTGACAAGTGCCAAGAAGAAAGGTTGGTCCACGAGTCACCCAAAATGACTCCTTTGCCTACTTTTTGGGGCTAACTGAGAACCACAAGTTGACGTGGAATGATAATGATGATGCAACCGTGTTGTTCTGCTTTTTTTCCATGTCAAGAATCGAAACCAGTGAAGATTACAGAAAAACCAAAAAGAACAGGTAATTTTTTTTTTGCTTTTGTTTTTGTTTTATTTTATTTTTTAAATTCTGAATATTACAGTATTTTTTATGGGGGCATAATGATTTTTTTATTTCCTTTGCTTTTATTTGTTTTTTAAAATTCTGAATATTACTGTATTTGTTTTTTGGGGGGTATTATTCTGAATAACAAATATTTTTATTGCTGTGCCTTTTAATTCATTTGAATTGAGTTGAACTGAATCTACATCGTCCTTCGGGTCAAGAAAAGTCAAAATGACAAGTGATTTCGACTACAGATAGTGGAATGTAACTTACGTGTGACTTCGCAGCTTGTTGTTTCGATGTTGACGACGTGTCAATCATGCGCGGGTTTGCTTCGCAGCTCTTCCCAGGATTGCCAGCCTGGAGCCCAAAATTAGACGGATCAGGAGGATTCCGACGCTTCTCAAAAGTATGTGGAGATGATACACAGAGAGGACAGCTTTCGATGTGCTGTTTCTGGTCTGATTCCATTTGTTCTTTCTCCTGAAAAAGCCAAGAAAGAAGAAAAGAGCAAAAAGCCCAAAAGAGGTAAACCAATCGTAGATCGGATTCAAGAAGATCGGATTTAAACTGTCTCAATGACAAATGATACTGTAGATCATAAATTAGGTGAACCAAAAAAATTTAATTTAACCTGTTGCTATTCCTATGTGTTCATTAGAAGCACCTGCTGAGAAGGAGAGTCCAAAACCAGCACAAGTGCCCGAACCAGTGCAAGACGGTACCTTGGCACTTCATACAATAATTGTACATAATGTACATTATATACAAGTACAGTACTATAAAGATGATATCTATGTGTACATAGATAAAAAGCTGTCAACTAGAGCGACTCATGCTATGTTATGCTAGGCTAATTGGCAAGCTATTTCTCCACACGGTATAATTATTCATTTGGTGCTTCTGTTTGCATCCAGTTGGTGCTTGCAGACCGGCACCGGTCTACTGTCCGTCCCCGCCCGGCTGGTATGGTAAGTGTTCAACAACTGAAATGATCACAACCGGATTTACGCTACAGGAGTGGATCTACGTTCCCTTCACCTCCAAATATTTTGTTTCGCAGTTCATCAGATCATGACCGACACCCCGTACCCGCCTCCGACCGGCTCAGGTAACCCCCCTCGACTTCCAGTTCCCTTTACGGCGCACTACTAACGTGACTTGAGCTCTTTATTTTTACTTTCCAGGTTCTGCTGCTCCGGTTCTGACCGCTCATCCCATCCACTCGCCGCCGCTTTACCATGCGCACCCAATGATGGCGCCACTCTACCCGCACTACCAGCACTATGCTCAGCTCGTGCCACCTGCCATGCAGCCGCCACCCGAACCAGTCCAGCCATTCAAACCAGTCCAGCCTGTACAACCAGTAGAAACAGTCCAGCCAGTTCAACCAACCGAACCTGACCGGCCTATCCAACCGGTACAGCAAGCAGAACCAGTCCAACCAGCTGAACCGGTCCAGCTGGTGGAAACCGTCCGATCTGAAACCACAGAACAAACACCGCCCACTCAGCCCGAAGTCAAGAAAGGTGAGTAAGGCTACGGGCAATTTAATTTAAAGAGCCTGGGGAATGTCGCATGTCAAATGTTTCCATCTTAAAAGAAGAGAAAGCAGAACTAGAAGCAAAAGCTGAATCTGAGGGTGTCGAGGAAGATTTGATGGTATCATCTGCAAAGAAAGGTCTGACACTCTTCTCACTTGCCTTTTCTTGTTTTAATTCAGATTTTCATGTTCCAATTATCATGTTTATTTATTCCAGAAGCCAAGAAGAAAAAGATAACGAGGACTGAGGATGACAAAGGTCCATCACCACTTTGACATTGGCTGAGAGGTTTTGCGGCCACTTCATTCGGTGCATGTCTAACCAACTTCCACTGCTTGTTGTCTATTGCAGATGATGACGAGCTCAAAAAAGACAAAGCTGGGTCTGCAAAGACAGGTGGGTAATTAAAGATGATCCTTCGGTGTTCCCATCGTTGGAAAAGTGACTTCCAAAAGTAAGACAGCAGTAGAATATTATAGCCTAGCCTTCTGAAGTATGACATTTAATTTTAATCCACTGACGGCCTTCAACAAGGAGGCCGTGGACAAGAATAGCGAAAGTGTCGAGTGTGGGTGAAGGACAGAGGCAGTTGATGTTACAGAGGTGAAAGTATGCTGAGCGGGTTCTGATTTTTTTTTTTTAAACCTTTATTTACCCACATAAGGCAACTAAAAACAGATTCTCATTTGCAATGTCAGCCTGGCAATGCTTTTTTTCTGACAGTGAAATGAGACTGTGCCGTCAATTAAGGTAAGGGAGAACGGTAGCAGGTGTTAGGTTTGTTCACAATTCGCAAAGAAAATTTGCGGAAAATATTGGCAACAGAAAAATGTTAAATGAGGAACAGAAGAGGCTCAGGGCCAGAGCCGTGGGGTACACCAGTGGTAACAAGGGAAGGATAGAGCAGGGTATGAGGGGGTCCTAAAGACTGTGCTTCAGTCAGATAGGAGAAAAAAAATTCTTAGTCATGTAAAAAAGGTATTTATGAATTAAAAGTGGGTGTTTAACAATCACATTTTTTTTGTCTTTTTCTTTCCATTCAGCTGTAAAAGCGCAAGGCAAGAGTGCTGCAAATCCCCCAAAGAGAGGTAACCGATCTTAAGATTCTGGTTGCCATGGTGACCATGTCACTTTGTACCCATCAGGATTCTGTCTTTACCTTAGAAGCCACAGAGGCAAGGCGGAAGAGAAGCTCCACATCTGCCTCAAAGACAGGTCACTCATTGGCTCTTGGTCTTGTGATTTGACGTCATCACGGCAACAGATTTATTTATTTTTTTGGTCACTCTTAGATGATGTCAAGGGCAAAAGCAGGATTTCCTCCCCTACAGCCAAAAGAGGTAAAAGTAGCGATGTTTGACACTCAAATGAGGCGTGGTTTCAACATATTGAGCGGACACAACTGATTTTAAATGTTCGCCTCACAGCAGGTCCAAGTCAAAGTCCCAAGACAGCAGAAGCACCACTTCAGTCAAGCAGGCTGAGGGGCGGACTGCCGGACACGTTGACGACAAATGTGACCGACAGGCATGACAAATCTTCAACGTCGCAAACACGTGAGGCTGGCGTCGTCAAAAGACAAAATGGCTGCTTGGGCGCGGACTGATGATTGACACGTGTGATTGCTTTCTTGTTCTTTTGTCATCAGCCAAGACAAGAACACTGTTACTGAAAAGTAAGTTAAATACATGTGAAATTCATGATAGTTCATTTCATTTCACAAAATGAAGAATGAAAATAAGTTATCTCCATATTTTACATTCACATTTGAACTTGACCTGAAAAAGTTTGCTCACTCCTGTTTCATATCATAAAAGACAACATTTCAATTCAAACACTTTATTATCCCACCACTGATTTTATTCTACACTATTGCTTGTTTATTTACAATCTGAATTAAATTAGGGAGATGTTTAAAATCGACAGAGACCGCAAATTTTTTTTTTTCCTCATTAACAGGCAAAGCCAATTGGGCTGAGGAAAAGGAAAGGTCCTTGAAGGACACTATAGGTTCGCAACAATGTTGAATTAAATGACATTTCGGGCACTTTATGATTCACATTTGTCTTTTGGTTTGTATTTCAGACAGAAAAGATAAAGAACAACACCAAGCCAGTAAGTGTGGAAGCCCTCTATTACCTCACAATGTCCACTCGTGTGGCCAGTGAGACTTTTTTCCCCTCCTCAATATTGCAATTAAATACTGTACATGATAATTTTTTTCCCCAAGGTCCTCCCATGTATTTTGTTTTTTGACTTCCACAATCAAATTAATCTGTACTACAATAAACAAGATTGGAATTAAATCAGTTGTTCTGCCCAAGTAGAAAGTAAGCTAAAGTTGTGCAAATCAAGTTTCCCTCCACCCTAATATTTATTAATGATTTGGAAATAACTATTAATCAGTGCAACTGCTAACAAGAAGGCAACAGCTTTGCCCCCAACGCACAAAAAGTACTCAAAAGGATTTCATGTTCATGTTTTTTGAAAAAAAATAATCGTGTTTTAATGCTTGTTGTCATCAGAGGGAGGAAAAAGAGCTTCCCATAGAGCCTGAGGTATTTGCTTTGTGTCTAATTGTCTTTTTTTTCTTCTTTTTCCTCTCATCAGCACAATATGAAGATGAGCTGTAACAATTTTACTTCTTTTAGCAACGTAACACTCCCAAATATTTTCTTCTTCTTGAGTCTTTTTTTTCCCGTAGCAACGCTCCCTCTTCCTGAGTGTTTCCACACATTTGTTACCATACATGCCCCTCTCATCAAACACCTCCAAGGCTGGGGTGGGCAAATTTTAGTGCTCATGGGCCACATTTGACTTTTAGATCCAAAAGGTGGGCTTGGACATTTGTGGTGATGATATTAGGTTAAAAGATAAATAATAAAGTCAAATATGTGTGAATAAATCAGAAGAGCATTTTCAAAACAAAATCATTGTCAACAATTACGTATCTAATAAAATACTTTTTTTTTTTTTGGGGGGGACAAATGGGCTTGTCCATCTTCTGCATTTTAGAAATCAAATATGGCCCCCGGAGTCCAAAAGTTTGTCGTTGGATTTGCACTAATTTTATGACTTGACATTTTGACTTTTAAAAGCTTTGCCGTATGCTCAAACCACAACATGCTCACCTCTTCCTTCATGTCTGACTTCTTGTTAGCGTGTAGCATCGTAGTTCAGTCTGTTGTATTGTGTGTACCTCCTGTAGAAAAGACAGACGATCAAACTGAAGAAAAGAAGAAATCAGGTCAGTTCAATACAGTGAACCACCGTTCATTTCCTGTTTTTTTTGGGGGGGGGGGGGTTGCTCAGGCCAAAGTAATTGTTTTTTAGTTTTTTTACTGAGACACCATTTTTTGGCATCTCGGTGCCAAGAAGCTATGTTAAAGTGAGTTGAGAAGTTTCATTTAGACAACGAAGTGCTTTGTTGTCATCTATATGCAATTATAAATCTTTTGGACATCAATTACTCATGGGTGATGTACATTAAATATAATGACAGTTTACCATCATCGCCACCGGAGGGCACTGTAAGCCCACAATCAGACCGTTTTCTCCTTCACGTTCTGTTTTTGCTTTCAAAGTTAAACGTTCCCCTGTGTGTGTTTTCAGGTCAAAGATACTTCCAGTGTGTTTATGTACCCGGAAAAAATGCGCAGTACCCCTTGCGACCCTTCAGCCCAGCGATGCCACCCGCCCTCAAGTCCCTACTGGAGCAGCAGAGGGCGCCCAAAACGTCGGGGCAGTAGGGCAGCTACTATCGCAACCTACCAAGACGTCGCACAGGGGACTTGTTTCCATGCAGAGCAACAAGGACTGAAATATTGACATGTATTTATTTATTTTTTTACCAACAAGGCTGAGCTCCTGGGGTCTGTTACTCAAAACTGAAGGGAAATCTAGCTACCAATAGTTATTTTCTTTATGGGACTGCATCACTTGTTGCTAGGCACAATTTATATGACACGAATGTCTAAAAATTGTTTCGACATGTGGCAGACAACCAAAATATCCCGCAGAGTAGATCAAGGACAGGGAGGGCTGGCATATACAAACATATAGGCAATTTTGAATGCATTCTAAAAAAAAAATTAAAAATTAAAAAAAAAACCACGATTGAAATTTATTTGCTTTCAAACATAATTACCTGAAGTCATTTTCTCGAGTCATGTGACACATTTGTTGCTAGGCAGATTTCAAAGGGCGCAAAGCCCTGATTTTGAAAGCATGAAAATTTGAAGCATAATCATCTTGAAAGCACACATCCAAAACAAATTGCAAGGAAAGTGAGCTTTTTTCCCTCCAACTGCAGCACCATCTGCTGGATCTGATGGGGCACTGCACCGTTTGCCCCGAATCCAAAACATTATACTTCAATGTAGTGGTTCACTCTTTGTTTATTTAAACTACTTTTTTAATCTTAGTAGTTTGTGTCTAAATGTTAGCATGTCAAACCCCAGGAGCCCCGCCTCTTTTCACACCTGCGCCTTTGCCTCTGAACACATGCTGACAATGCTAATAATAGCTGGTACTTGACAAAACGTGGTCATGATCTAACATTCATCGGAGTCCACATACATTACATCTCAGCTAATTCGCTAAAATGTAACCTGAGCTACCTTTCAGTTATCTGAGGTTCAAGCGAAATATTGCATTAGTATCATGAGCATCCTGCGTGTGGAGACAGAAAGTGTGCGTTACCACGACCAACTCCGGAGACCGATCGTGTTTATCAGTTGGGGCGATCGTTGACCTCATTTCTTCAACCGTACATCAAAGCTGTACGTGCAGCCATCTGTGCTACAAAGCTAGCGTTAAGCATTGCACACGTTGGCTATCGATGTCTTACTTGATGACGAACGACAGAAAGCGAGTCTTCCCAGACTCCATTCTGAAATCAGATTGGGTTAAAAAAAAAAATTGTTCAGTGACCTCATTGTGTTGGCACTTAGCATACCTTGCTACGGCTGATACTACAGTTGCGCAAGGTCCGAGTCATGTAGTTCAGAGCTGAATTAGCCTCAGCTTTGAGTCTTAAGACGTGCGTGGACTTGATGACAAAAAAAGAGACAATTCAAATTTATCAATTAGCATGTTACTATCTTTTATCAGTCGACTCTACTTTATCAGCAACGAGAGTTTGGTAAATGTGCCGAAAGGGTTTTTATTGTATTTACATTATCAAAGTTAGTATTAGCACCAGCTAAATAAATGCTACATGCTAGTTGTTGCATTTTTGTGGAAACCAATTTGGGATGAAGTGATAACCTTTATTTGAGTTAGCATGGAGCTAACTAGCATGAGTTAACCACTCAGCCGCTCAGCTAACGAGCTAGGTCGCAGGTTTGTAGTTGTGCTGCTTCATGTTGTTTGTAGGTCACAAAAGGTTTTGGGAATTTGAGGGCTGTCCTGTCAACATGGTTCCATATTTGATCTATAATATTAATTATTATTGACAGTAAGGTTGGAGCCCGTGACGTGTGAATTCAGATGTGAATACTTTTTGCTTTTATTTAATTTCAAGAGTTTATACAAGTTTTGAGAGGAAGCAGGTTGTTGCACAAAGTTATGTTCCTTAAATATGACTCACAATCATCAATTTAGTACACCTAACAATGTTGGTCAATTTTCATGAGGAAAAAAAAAAGGCATTGAATGTTCATATTACAAAATAAACTAACACGGTTGTTTTTTGCCACTTATTCACTGAAAAACAAGATCGGTGATGAATTTGAATAAAATCATAATTGAATTCAAAACCATATTTTGGTGAGTTATCACATCATTCATATATAAATTACTGGCTTTGTATTTATGAAGCAGGTTTGTTGTCATTATTAAGTGCAATACAGTGATCGCCATTTCAAAAAAAAAAAATTAAAATGAAAACGGAGGCAGTGTGTGGCAAATTGCGTCAACCTTTATTTGTGCATGTCAGCAAAATGGAGGCCATTTTTTCCAACACAATCAAACGCGGCACCAACGTTACCGCACCGAACGTCGCTTTGCTTTGCTCCGAGGTGAAATCGCGTGTAGTTGTGAATGCGAATGTGGCCCTGCGACTGGCCGGCGATCAGCTCAGGATGTATCCGAACTCTCGCTCAGTCGCTTGGGAGAAGCTCCTGAAGATATCACCTATGTTATATGTTTAGCTTAAAACTTTGTATCATAGACAGGTCGACCTTGACTATTAGGTCTGTGTCCTGAACATCCGCTACTTAAAACAAAGAATGTAGTGTGAAGCTGCGGTCCTATTTCCCCTTGAGTGATTAACAGCCCCCCAAGTGTTTTCTTTTGCGTCTCCCACCTTGGGAAAGTCCCTGAAGGCTGTCAAGTGCCTTCGAAGAGGAACCCTAATCTCAAGATTTGTGGACCAACAGATATGGTCTGTACTTTGTCAAAATGCCAAAATCGAACTTTGCTTGACTTTCTTTGTTTCAGATTTTTACATGAGGGGAAGGACTGCCCGCCCCTAATTAATATAATTAACATACTATGCCTATATGTACGTGTGACTGTAGTTGCTCGGGGCTTCCTGATGAAATCTGAGACTCACAGGAGCCCGAATCGATTCGTGTTGTGCCCTGAACGTTCAGTAAAACATCTTGCAAGAACTTCTCCATTTCCAGCCTCTGACTTTTGCACATCAACTCAGCCCGAATCAAACGAACACGCGGAGGACCTGGGGAAGTGGAGAACGGTCAAGGGATCCCGCCGTGTCAACAACAACACGCTTCCCCCTGTTTGATCATCCTCCAACACTCCCAACTTATTTTCGACCTCAGCGAGAACAAGCAGACAAAATAAAGTGTCATTCGAAATCCGTGAAGCTCTAACACTTCAGGATGATTAAAAAATAAATAGGTTTGTTGACTTTGGCGGAGCTAAACAAACATTGTCAGTGTAGAATCTGAATAATAATCATAATAAGAACACTCAATTGGCCGCATGCAGCTTTTACATCATCATCAATACAAATCATATTTGACACACAGTGAATCATAACTGCAATAGCTCATAATGACGTAAATATCACTATGAAAGTTGGTCCCTGCCGGCCACTTTATTAGGTACACTGTCAGGTGACATCCAATACAAAAATATTAACGCTGACTTTTGATTGACACTTTCAGAGAGCTATTCATTAGACAATAATATCCTATTGTTATGGTTGCAAAACTACACTATTATACATTTCAAATATATATTTTTTTTACTGATGTCAATCACAAGTGAGCATTATCATCTCTGTCAAGACTACTAAAAGTCAAATACATGTAAAAGAGTGTGAAATATGCTTTGCTAGTGTTTATTAACAATCACAATTACGATTATTTCTGGTGCATGTGGAAGATGTAAAAAAAGTTTTAAAACCTAAATAAATCAAAGTCAAACAAAATCATTCCAGGTTTAGGCTGGATTGCCCCTCTTCCCGGCTCCCGTATTATTTTTTGTTCTACAGCAACAAAGCGACCCATTTATGAAGAACAAAATGGCTGCCTATGATGCTGGTTTGTTGCAGCAAATGTGAGGAAAAAAAATAAAAATAAAATACACTACTGTCTCCGGTCAACGTCACGGAGAACATTCAAAATGCTGAAATATTCCATTAATCGTCGTTACCTTTCTTTAAATAAACAAACGCTTGTGTCATATACTGCACATAAATTAAAGTCACTGAGAGGTGATCAAGTGTTTGCATTTGTGATAAAAGCGCGTTTCCTGTCGTTGCTGACATACATTTTTAAAAGTTTTCAATACTGCGTTAAATGTGAGACACACACACACACACACACACAATAATAATAATATTTTTTTTAAAAAGCAAATCTGCTTAAGAAAATGTGGAATACTGAAAAATGTGGGTATGATAGGAACGTGAAAAGAGTTCCCAACATGCGCTGAATAGGTTGAGCAGTTTCAAGTTGCAATAATTTGAATGTAGCAATCATAAAATACTGTTCTCAAAATATCATTCTAAATCACTGTTGTTAATCTCCGGTCCTGGTAGCCTAACTAGAAGTTAAATCCTGACACTAGCATTAGTTGAAATTCAAAGAAGAGTGTAAAACTTGGTAGAAGTAAAACTCTAAATTCAGATGTTTGCCATGTGATGTATATTAAATAAAACGCTTAATTGTCTGCTAGTAACACTCGACTGATAAAACTGCAAAACTGAACAGGTACTGCAAGGCATAATTTAGAAATTGTACGTCATCTGTGACCGCATTTTAGCCGTGTTTTCCCCCCCTAGATTAAAACCACAAACAGAAATACTGTACAAAATTCGTGGTGTACAAGGAGTACGTACTATGTCTGAGTTGAATTTATGTCAGGGTTTTTTTTCGGTATATTGACCACCATTTGAACATTGGTTTAGTTTAGTTTAGATTGAAACGACGGTCATCTCCCCGTCCGCCATTGACGTAACGATCCGGAACACCACCGCCATAAGTGAAATTCGTGACATCGTGGTTGTTATTTTAGCGTTTACGAAACGATACAAAAACATTTGAACACTGATAATATATTAATAGAGAGCAAGGTGAATGAATAACACAAAAAGCATTGTACAAACAATTTTAAAAATGCGTACTCACACCTGCAAAGTATGACGATGACGACGATGAAGCTGCCGTAAAGCGGTACATTACCGTTTAAAAGCTAAAAAAAAAAAAGGAAAAAACTGTTGAAAGTGTTCCGCCAGCACAACTGCGCATGAAGATATTGGTCACATTCCTTCCTTGGATGGTTGCTTTTTTTCTTTTTCGTTTAGTTTCCAACTCCATCGACCGCTGTGTTGAAACTGCAGTGTACGGCTCATGACCCCGCGCACGTTCCCCAACGCGGAAGTGACGAGCAAGACGAGCAGCGCGCGATGAGTCCACCAACAAGAAAACAGCCAATCAGCGGTTGAAAAAAATAATAGCGACGCTCTGATTGGATAAATTAGAAAATATGGTATTTTATCGTGACACGTGCGGGAAATTGCTCAAATGGCGAATATAAAAATAATAAAATTTAGGAAATAAATTGAACCCCCCCCCCACTACTGTGAACCGTGATGGATGGAGTTTTACTGTATGTAAAATTTCCATACAATTTCACCAGGGTGTTTATGACGTTGAAAACTGGATGGATAGATGGAGTGATGTTTACGAAGTACGAGGAGTACGTACTAGATATTTTACAGTACAAATGTGTTTATTCAGAATTTTACATTAGACGCTATTTAGGATTGTTTGCTGAGCTATCTTATCTTAGCTAGTGTTCTATGGTACCTCCATTTAGTGTTTAAATTTGGATTAAAACTAAAAAAAACCCTACGAATTAGATGGAGTACATATGTACAATATTTCAGGCATAGATTTGAACTTTTTTGCTTAGCTATGTTAGCATTATATAACTAGCATGTGCCGTGGCATGTATGCTAGCATTTTAGACTAGATTAGAACCACGAAGATGGTTTTGATGTACAAGTAGTGTGTTCTACGTTTTAGTATCACAGGACAGAAGAAAAACATACTTTCAGTCACTTGGATCATGATTAATTTAAATAATACTTATTCTCTTAATGACTTAGTAGTGAATTATTATTGATTTAAACACTTTGATTTCCTGCTCACATATTTGGGTCATGTGACATTTTCTGCTTGAGGTCATTGTTGTTGGAAATCAAAAAGGAGGTTGATGTTACGTGAGATGTTGATCAGTAACAAATCAAGCTTTGTGTCATGTGGTTTTTTTTTTCCATAAAGGGATGTTTGCTGGTCTGTCTCGACGTCCGTCTTGCTCATTCATAAAATCCTGGTACAAAGACGTCGGAAAAGCTTGCATCCCAATTTCCATTTGTCCCATCACTTTTGGGCGCGGGAATCATTCGAAGACCATGACTCAGAAGTCTGAATTGGACTTTTGTGGACTTGGCACTTTACAAAGAAACACGGAAGTCCACCAAGGAAGTTGGATGTGGAGTAAACCTCTCCCAGGAATCCACATAGAGATGTTCGCAGAGGATTTTCCAAGAATTTCCAGAAGGTTTGTTTTTTGTTCTTCGTTTTCAGTCCAGCGAGAGCAGCGGCTGCATGTTGTCTTCATCACATTTGGCCTTGTCAGGTCGCTTTAAGATGCCGGGATCCACCACTGACTGGGATCTGGAAGGTTAGCAACATGCTATCATGTTAGCATTCAATTAATTTTTGCTTTTCGTGTTTTTTTTTTTTTTTGGTGCCAGTCCATGTCACCTTTTCATGGTTTGGGGCGAGAGGTTTTTGTCCACATCTCTGTGTAGGTCCTGGACAGAAAACGCATAAGCATCCGGTCCTCCGCCCGTTCCCACGTCTGGTTCCGCATCCTCGTCATAGGCGTGCTCCAGCAGGGCCCTGGCCCAGGTGCCCATGTCGTACGGCGGCATCATCCCGCCCAGCTCTGACGGCAAGATCTCCGGATGCAGCAGCTGATGGAGGCTGGTCAGGTTGTTGCCGTGCATGAAGATCTACGCTCAGAACAACAGCCCAAATCCATTTAGCAAGGCTCCCAAGCAAAAATTTACAAATAGTCGACGCCACCCCTTCCCTAAAAACGTTCTATTTTTATCTGACGCATATTTTTACGCCATTCCACAAAACTAGAAACCACTCCAGCGATCCACGGCAGGATTTACTCACCCGCTTCCTGGTCTTCTCCTTTAGGAAGGGCCTGATGACGGTGTAGAGGGCGTGGATGTACCATGGCTGGTTCACAAAGTGGATTCCTCCAAAGCGGGCGGGAAAACTGTCCTGTCGCAACAGTGGGAAACGCACAAAAAAAAACAAAAAAAACCAAGAGCTGTTTACTTCACCCTTTCATGCACCCCTGTGGCTCTCTTCGGCGCTCTCAATATTGCTTCTCTCTCCACACCATCACCTTGCTCTGTCTCAATGTCTGCCACGTTGTTATTCTTCCTAATGATGCCAAAAATAGGACGACCTGTACTTTTTCCTTTTTGCTTTGAACTCGAAGCAAAAAAAAATAAAGGTACGTTTCAGCAACCGACTATAAATGAGATTTTTTCCCTCTTCAATAATTCACCGCACCCCCTCTGATACTCCTTAATTTTGTATGCCAGCATGAAAGGTTTGTGGCACTAACAACGGACGTTATGGCATCGTAACAACAGGAAGGTTGGACGTAGCCCCTTCCTGTCACGTTAAGAAATGACTTGAATTTGCAGTGATGCTGGATTCGATTAAGAGATGTCATCTGGAGGTCATGAGAAAATGATGGCTGCTACTTTCTACTTTCTGAGATGATGCTCGGGAGGACAACGTCAAGATGGAGACAACTGGTGCTTTGTCGGCTTCTCCCACAACTTACTCGAGTGAACCAGACGTCACTGAGAAACGCTACCAAATGAAGATAACACACTATTTGGACTCGATTTAGACAATTTGATGGAACAAATCCATTTGCAAATGAAGGTCGGTGTTATAGAAAGTGTTTCTTGCTGGCCCTGCGAAAGAAGTGGACGGGTTGGCCTCAAGGAGGAAGACTCCGCTTTGTTTGCTGAGTCACCTGCCGTGCGGACACATGCAAACAGCTCACCCCGGCACAAAGTGACTCATGTGGGTCGACACACAAAAGCATGTAAAAAATAACTAAAAATCATAATAAATAAAAAAATACACAAACTCAACAACGATAGACGATGTAAACGTCTTTAAAGATCGGGACTTGCCTGGATACTTATACTTGCAACCAGCCATTCCAATTCCTGTCAACAATCGTTTGGATGTGTAAGGTCCAAAGGACATTTCACTTTTTTATAAATATACTGGATCACAAATCTATTTTTGGGGATCTTTGCTTCAGGTCAGCGCAAAGCTTGACAAGAATCCAAGGTTGTGACAACATTCAGGAAAGTCTCTCCACGAGCTCAACACAACCAGGTTAAGAACTTCTAGCAAGTCATAAGGCGGAGTTGCTTGCAACAGAAAAGAAAAAACCTTGAGTTCATTCACCGCCGCGGGCGCTCTGACGTTGACCCATTCGATCGCACGGAACAGAAACGTAGATTGCTGACCTGATTTTTTTTTTTTCGAAGTCCAGGCCAGCTTTCATTTTAAAGCCATTTAGTAAAAAGCAAACTAAAGCAGCTCTTTTCCCTGCAGGCTGCACTTTCACCCATTCATGCACCCTGTGACCTGATTACATCATAACATGTCCACTGTAGTAACCACTGTCCCTGAAAGAGTTAACTCCATACAAAAAAAGTGCTTCAAGGTTTTTTTTTTGTTGTTGTTTGTTTTTTTTGGGCTGCAAGACATTTTTGTTCATCTTTGAATTTGATGACAAGCGACAGTAGGCTATCCTACGATTAAACATCCACTCCTGTCAGTTTTAAACCAAGCCACCTGCGTCTCATCACTTCATCCCGAACCGTTACCCGCTGCCGTCCTTTTGTGCGTTTGTATCACTCTATCCGAGTGATCCACACCCTTGCACTACATCGTCAACCCTTCGTGCAGCCCTGTCCTTGTCTAACCTGTCCTGCTAGACCGGGGGTGGGCAACACCCGGCTCCAGAGCCGCATGCGGCTCTTTAGCGACATCTAGTGACTCCCTGGAGCTTTATAAAAAATGTTTGAAAATGGAAAAATATTTTGATATAGGCTAATATAGCTCAAATCGATATAGATACATGTTGCAGCTCCGAAAAAGGAGAGCTGTGGTGTTGGTTTTTTTAAAAAACGTACACTTTATTTATGCTTTTAACAGTCTCGACAAACGCAGACAAATCTGCGTCCGACTCCTTCTCTCTTCTCGTTCAACTCGAGGTGTTCAAAGACAGCCTCCGAAAAAACGGAAATTCATGATGACTTCACTGACGCTACGAAAAGCGAAAACAATGCACCAAAACAAAAAAAAAAAAATCAAGCGAGGAAATCACAAAATAAATTCTATGGGGGCATTTGTGAACACACAACAAAGGAACGAATAACAAACAATTCTGAGACAGTCCAGTCTCCGACATACATACAGCATGTGTTTCCTTCATTCTAAGTTTTATAGAAGGCTTTTTTTTTTTTTTGCGGCTCCAGACATATTTGGTTTTTTTTGGTCCCATATGGCTCTTTCAACATTTTGGGTTGCCGACCCCTGTGCTAGACACCTGATCACGTCTGAGAGCTCCATACACCTCTGTCTCATTCATCTCATCATTTTTTGCAGTTCATATACACAAGTTTTCTCACTGTCCCACCCACCTGTGTCTTATTTGGGCCCTTCGATTGTCTCTTGTTAGCCTAACTCGCCTCTCTTCAACCTCTCCCGTTGTTACACGCATCCGTGCCTGGACAACTTATGTTCAATCAATGTATCCCGTCATCGTCAGTCTGAGCTAATGTCTCTTAGCCGCGTCTTAGTCTTTTTTCCCCACCAGCTGTGTCGCATCTGCGTAGCGACATCATGCGTAACTGTCACTGCCTAATCGGTTGCGGTGACAGTTGTTCTCATCTTGATTATTTTTTAAGAGACATTTTGAATCGTCAATTACGATTTCAGCGTCGCTAAATGTCTCTTGAGGACTTGGCAAGACGGCAGCTGGTTATGCAAAACTCAGAAATGAAAGAGCAGCGGAGCGATGCACAAAACATCTCGCACACACAGACACACACACACGAGCGCACACGCAACAAAGGCGAGCCCATCTGGAAGAGAGGCCAAAGCAGACAGCCAGGCAATCGTGCCGGTTGCCGTGGAAACGACGGGAGGGTGGGACGTGAGTGAGTGAGCGGGTGGAGGGAGGATGTCGGGGTACAACAAAGCACATTGCATCAAGCAAGTGGCCGCATTTTAAAAATGAGGGTGAATGAATGAATGGGTTAAGCCGTGTCAGAAGACGTCAGCATCTTCTCCAGCTGCTGAAGACAAATGAGGGGGGGGGGGGGCGGGGGGGCGGGATTTAGGGGGAGATGTTGGGAGAGTGGGAAAGCTAGAGTGGGAGACAAAAAAAAAATCCCTCAAGGAACTGAAACACAAATTCACGAGGCATTTGTTGTCAATTTGACAGTAGCTCAACATATAGCAGTTAGCATGCTAGCATTAAAAAGAGCCAATGAAAATTGACCTCAATCATCTGCCTTCCTGATCCTTGGGAGAAAAAAAAACACAAAAGAACAAACACACACAAAAAACAAAACAAAACAAACCCAGACAGACAGAATAGCACCAGTACCGAAAGCCAATTTATTAAAAACCACCAAGTGAACGTTACATCTGTAGCTAATGCTAATCAACTTAGATTTGTTTTTTTCTTTTCAACAATACAAAGACAGGAAAAAAAAAAGTATCTTCAGAGATTTAAAGTGAACATTCCGTTGAGGTTTCACTCCCATTTACCATTTTTTAATCCTTTAACAACGTTGTAATCCTGCGGGATTATGACTGGATTGGGTTGAATCCCGCACACTGTTCACCTGCTGCAACTCGCCGTGGGCGATATTATTCATAATAATCATTACGTGTCTCAATAAAACGAGACAAGTGGATCGGCTGAGTGAGCGCACAAGGCAAAAATGATGGGATAATAAATCACGATGAACCCCATTGTAGCGGTGGTGACTAGCGGTTAGCACATTCACCTCGCAGTTTATAATGTAATAATAATAATACATTTTATTTATAAGCGCCTTTCAAGACGTCCTAGAGGTTGGGAGTTTGAATCCAGGCTCTGGCTTTCCTATATGGAATGTCTGCATGTTCTCAACGTGCTCGCGAGGGTTTTCCACGAGAAGACAAATAGGAGTGCACGGAGAGTCCAACCTGGCTGCTGTTAACGCAGAGCGGCAATAAACGACTGCGCTGGCGATCCCAAGGCATGTGGCCTACATGCTATTTGATGAAGACAACCGACTTGCATGCCGCAGCAACGTCACCGAAGAAGAGAATTCATCTAAAACGATTCCTACTGGTCATGTGTCCCCCACCCTGCACAACAATCTGCTAACACGCGCATCAGACGACCGCATCAACACGCTAACGTGCTAACTACTGTCGCTCAAGTGACGATCGCAACATGCTAACGTTGTAATATGACTTTGACTGGAAGCTGTGAAAGTGGACAAGAGCCAAACCCGAAGCCTTCGTCTCACCTGCAGCCCCTCGATGGCGAGCCGGAGCATGCTGGGTGTGAGTTTGGAGGCTTGCTTGAAGGTGAAGTTGCTCCAGTCGATGACCAGGATGAATCCGTTCACCTGCAGCTCAGCGTCCTCGATCATGGACTCCAGAGACAGCAGGATGGACCTCAGGATGTCCACAAACATGTACCTGCCAATGACACATTTTGAAATAGCAAAAAATGCGGGTGGTCAAGTACACGGTACCCCAAGTCTACCTGCTCTGGTCCCAGTTGGCAGCAAAGAGGAGCAGAATCTTCCTTCCGTGTCGGTCCAGGTTGGCCAGCACGCCGGGGAATCCATCCTTGAGCGCCTGCTTAATTCCAGGGTCACTGGCCTTCAGGTTCTTGAACATGTCCAGGTTCTGCTGTCTGTACTCAAAGTACTGGGCCAGCAGTCTGAAAGCTTCAAAATGGTTAAACTTCCTGGCCCGCAGGAACCTGAGGATGAAGGCGTCGTCCGTACGCAGGAAACCGATGTCCGGCCGCGTGATGATCATGTCGCGCACTTCCTGGATGTCCTGGTGAAGGGTCTCCGGGTTTTCCTTCAGCTCTGCTTTGGCCTTCTCCAGGGTGGCCGCCGACAGGCCGGCCTGCAGGTGAGTCATCTCGGCAGGAGCCACGTCCAAAGGTTCCCTCACAGAGACTCTTCTTCTTCTGCGGAGCCTGCAAGGCAAGGCAAGCATCGAATGATGCGCAAACCAAATGAAACACCGCATGTTAATTCAACATATCATATAAGATGGCAGCAAAGCATTTTTAGGTCTCAAATAATTTTACTTCAACATAGTTCCTTGGCACCAAATTGCCACAAGGTGGTGGAAAAGCACTGTAAAAAGGAAACTCAATTCACATCAACATAGCTCCTTGGCATCAAGATGCCACAAAAAACACGATTTTTGTCTTAAGGAAACCAAATAAATGCTGGTAAAGTAATATTTGCATCTCAACAACCCTCTCCGACTCACTTGGGCATAATATCCTTGACACCAAGATGACGCCAAAGCACTATATCTGTTTTAAAGAAACACCTCAACTCACATCAACATAGTTACTTGTCACAAAGATGTCACAAGATTCCATCAACGCACCACTTTTGTCTGAATAAAACTCCCTGATTCACTTTAACATAAGATTCTTGGAAACAAGATGCGACAAGGTGGCGAGCACTCCATTTGTTTAAATTCAATTCCTCAAGTCATTGCACCAAGATCATGGAAGATGGTGGGAAAACACTACTTTTGTCAAAAACAAACTCTTCCAACACAGTTCCTTGGCAACAAAAGGACACAAGATGGCGACAAATTACAAAATACTTTTAACTTCTTTAACCACACCACAAAAACAGCGACGTTTTTAGCAAAAGACCAAGGATGGCTTACCCCCCTCCCCAAAATAACCATAAATAGAACAAACTTGCGACCTATTTTTGCACCCCTCTGTATTTACATCCAATACCATTTAGTGCTTTGTAGATCAACAATTAAAATCTCTTAACTCCAGAAGCCAGTTTACAGCATGTGTGGCGGCTACATCCAAATGCCAACATTTCCGAAATCCTGCTGCTGCTGCTTCACGCCATCAGAACCATACGTGAGCGTGTGTGTGCTGAGTGTGTGAAGGAGGGAGATGACGGCATCACCTTCTCCCCCACGGAGGAGGCCACGCAAGCAATGCGGCAACGGGCTGCAGCACCTGCTACATCACCGACACCCTCATCTGCTTCATGGTGCTGATGTTTCTTCTTCCTTCCCACTCCTTCAAATAATCCAAGTTGTCCGGGCCATTTGCACAGGTGGGTCCGGTACGCTCCGTTTCCCGGGTTCTGTTGTGCAGCGGGGGAGGTTTTAGGGTGGGGTGCGCCACCAGGATTAGCGTCTGTTAGTCTACGCTGCTGCCGTCTGTTTCGCCGCCAGAGTGAGTGACAACAAGCTGGGCCGGTGGGGGGTGGAGGATGAGGCGGTGGTGGCGGCGGAGGACCGGGAGGAGGAGGAGGAGGAGGAAGAGGAGAAGGGAGGAGGAGAAGAGCACGTGCATGACAAAAGAAAGCAGAGGAGGATGAGGATGGTGGTATAGACTTTGTAGCCTGAGGCAAAATGTCATCAGGTTTGGGTGCGTGTGTTGGTGGGTTTTCTTGATTTTCGCCGCCTTTCTTTCTCCATTTTGTCTACAAATGCAAAAAAAACAAACAAAACAAAAACCTTTCTGCACAGGCCTACAATAACAGAATTGCATGTCATTTAGAAATCGTAAATTTTTAAATTGACAATTTTAACATTTTTAGCTCCTCTCAGGGTCCCAATCATATGAGTGAATCAAATTAGATGTGGAGAATATCCAGTATATATATATATATATATATATATATATATATGTATGCCTGTGCGGTCAATCGCCTGGCAGAGGTAATCGTGCAGTACTCTTCCATACCGGTAGGTAGCAGCAGCAGCTAGCTAAATGCCTTGCCAAACTACTTGTCAATTATTTATACAAGTGTTTTTCAAACCCTGTGCTGCATTTTCACCCACGTTTTCAGCTGGTGGTGTGCCGCGGGATTTTTTTCAATGAATGAAATGTGGTTCAAAAAAGATGGAAAAACGCTGATCTACTGGGATGTCAATTATGACGCCATCAAGAGGTGGACATGTTAAATCAGTGTTTTTCAAACTTTTTGAGCCAAGGCACACTTCATTGAAAAAAATCTCGCGGCACACCACGATCTGAAAATGTGAACCCCCCCCCCCCCGCTTATTTTAACAATTAACGTGTTATATTGTTACTATTTCCGGTTTTAACATTGAAGAATGATGTTATAACAGCTTGAATTGGAATCAAATGAACACCAAGAAAATTTCATATTTTAATAAATAATAATCATATTTATTGTTTCACCGTCATCCTGTATTCATGCATCACAAATTCGCTTGTCTCTCATCGAAACACAAGGCAATTGGCTAGCTGTTGCTGCTCCCTAGCGGTATGGGAGGGTACTACACTATTGCATATTTTCCCGTGGCACACCTGACAATGTCTCGCGGCACACCAGTGTGCCGTGGCACACGGGTTGAAAAACATTGCGTTAAATGACAATTTTGAGGACAACTAGCGCCACTCACTGATCACTTTCGGTAATGACTCCCTGGCAAGGTTAGAGATTTAAAAATAAATATCGAATATAACTAATATTTTGCTATTATGCAAATCCAAAGTGCCGAGAAGCAGCAATCCCAAAATATAGGTTCGAAGTCTGTGCGCTTGGAGAGTCAACTAAAAATCGAATAAAAACTGTCTTGCAAAGGAAATGGATTATTGGACATGGGGTATAGTGGAAAAAATTCCCGGAACTATAAAAACAAGTTTGAAGAAACGTAATTTGGTGCGGGCCTGGCGTGTTTCGTGTCACTTCGATGATAGGCCTGAGGGTGTCACCATTGCACCGGAATGGAACACGGTTGTCAGTCGCAGTTACATGGAAGTTGCTTCCGGAAAGTTTTCTTTTTCGACCCAGGTTGGTTTGTACCTATCTCGGGCGGGAGGGGGGGGGGGGGGGTATTTTATATTTGGATGTAAATTTGCAGAAAAGGGCCTCCCAAAAATTCACACCAGTTTTTGAAACTGCTTGGAGCTATAACTGACAAAGTTCGAAAACCAGAACAGACACTTCAGTTCTCCGACACCCCCCTCCCTTAGAAAAAAAACCCCTCCCTCCTCTTTCTGGGGTAAACCCAGTGACCCCACATACTCACCAGACAAGCAATGGGGGGGACGTTCAGGATGGAATGATAGAGGCAGAGGAGAAGATGGGTGCAGGGATTTAAGAAGAAGAGGGATTAACAGCAAAACTTCAACTCAACCCTCGCCCAGGGCGGTGGGCACACGCACGCACGTACACACACAACTCACAATCATAATAAAAAAAATTAGGGCCCGACAGAAAGCCGACAAGTGAATTTTGAGTGTCTCATTGTCAACCACGAGTGTGCCTATGTCACGCAGAGAACGACAAATGAGGGAGGAGGGGGTTAGGAATTTGTGTCAAGTCCGACTTGATAGCCAATGTGTGCACTGGATGGCCCCTTGAGACCGTGACGATAGGATCTATTCGAGCAACATGTTAAGAAGGTCTGCGATTGTGTGGCAACTGGTTCAGAGTGTCCCCCGCCTAATGCCCGAAGACAACTGGGATAGGCTCCAGCACCCCCCGCGACCCAAGTGATTAGCAGATCGGAAAATGGATGGATGGAGGTTAAGAAGGTGTGCCTAATCAAGTGTCTCTTGAGTTCACTGACGGGTGTGTGACTGAGAGGTAACGTGCGAGCTGGTTAGCCGAGTTTGTGTGTGTGTGCATCCTCGCCCAGGGCGCCCCCCCCCCCCCGCCCCACACACACGCAGTTGATAAAGGAGTCCATTCAAGGCTGACAAACAACAAATGAAGCATGAGACAAAAAGTGAGAGACCCCCCCCCTCCAACACCCCCCCCCCCTTCCCAGTCGGTCTCCATTATGGAGTGTGTGAGACTTGGCAGGGGGGTAATATCTCACGGGAGTCCCTAACGAAAAAGGGCTTCATAAGCATGATCTTTCCTCCCTCCTCCAATAGTTGAAAAAAAAAATGTGGTCATTGTTCATAGTAACAAAAGAGGATATGCCAGTAGGACAGGAAAACACGCAAAAAGTGCACACACAAACAGATAAATACGCCGTGATTTGGCAATCAAGATGATTTTGCAACATGATTACACAATGGAGCTGATTTCACAAACAATAAATGAACAGGTTCCACTGGAGCGCTGCTCACTCACAGGAATCAACATGTCGAGTTGTAGTTATCGTGAATTCTTTTTGGACTCATTTACTACACTGTTCAACAGGAAATTTGAATTTGAGAAGTATTTTTATATTAACAATATTTTTGAAACTAAAAATTCCAAAAAACCTTTTTCTAGCACATCAGGTTTTTGAGCTATTTTCATTTTTTTGTTTTTAAAAGTGGCCTGTATAAATTCATAAAGCAAATTTTTAAACTTGCATTTCTATTTTCTTTATTAGAGAAAATAACCATTCCTGACATTATTTTTAAAAATATTTTAATGAATAGTTTAGGGATAAAAAGTGACAGTTTGCACGCTAGTATTTTATAGAACATAAACAATCATATGTTAATGAAACATTTATGAATATAAATCATCTTTTGATTGTATTTATCTTTCAATAATGTTCAACAATCCAGATATACAGTAAGTGCAGTTGGTATCACTTGGTTGTCATGGATAAAAACTTGACCAGTCACAAGACTGTCAGTTGCCGCTGCAGTGAAGTACATGAGGGATTAGCTTTAGCGTGTGGCTAGCTAAATTCCCCCCCCCCCCCCCCCCCAAAAAAAATGAACATGGACAACACTAATCACTAATCTCGCTGAGCGCAGACCAAACAAAAAGAGCTTTTACAAAAAGGGATTAGCCTCACGCCAGAAGGACGAGGTTAGCTCAGGTCAGGTTGATCAACTGTAAACTGCGTGACTATAACAGAGTAAAAATGCTTTTTCTTTTAAATGTTTCTCAAATAAAACGACAACACTGTCAAAACCCACCCTACAGAAACAACATTAACATGTACTGTATACCAAGCCACCAGTTGACAGTGTCTCCTGGGGTCAACCTCGGGTCCCCTACATTTCCCGAGATACCAAATTGAACCTTTGTTGCCATTTATTAAGGCTGCACTGTGTTTATTGCTCGGGGTGCTTTATTTTGTAGGAAACAAAACTCTCAAAAATTGTTTTGTTTTTTTTTGTGGTTGGAAGTGTACTCCATAGAACTTTTCCCCCCCTCCCCAAAAAGTGGCCGCGCAAAGAGAGAAAAGAGACAAGCTTTGTTTGCACACAACAGCGCTTCACTGATGTCACTGTGGCGATGGCTGCCCCGGCAACAGGCCATACTCACCCGCCAGTATGCTGTTACCACGGTTACGCCCTGACCAGCCGAGCAAAGGGATTGAAGGATCGGGGTGGAGGGGGCAGGGGGAGCAAAGAAGGTGAGTTTCTCACCATTCATCATTCATCTTAACTTCTTTTTTCTTCTTCTGACACTTTCTGGACATTCTTTTGGGGCTTTTTGGAAGTTACACATGGAGCAAACGGATGTTTTGAAACGAGGGACTGTCAACGTTAGGGGGAGGAAGTTGAGCACAGGGGTGGGGGGTTGGGGGGGGATTGGCCCACAATAGCACTGGAATGGAGCTGAGAACATTCAATGCAGGAGAAGTTGAGAGGGAGTAAAGGGGGGCCAAGTCAAATGAGGCCAGTGCCTGCTCTAATCCCCCCCCCCCCCCACGCCCAACTTATCAGACAAACGCTACATTATACTCATGGATAACTAAGAATCTACAGACCTAATTGAAAACAAAACACGACAATTATGCGATTCGGCTAGCATTTTTTAAAGAGCAAAACTTGAAATCAAGTCAACAATTGTCAGCAATGAGATAGTTTCAGGATTCAGAAGACGACAGAATGAAGTGTCAACAGTCATCCACTTTTTACATTCATTTCAACTGTGCAATGCTCATGCTTCAGCAATCATAGTCAATGCAATTCCCTAGCACCCGTTTTTCATGGCGCATGATGTTTGTCAGGCTAGCATCATCCTCGAGTATGTGTGCTCCAAATTCGGAAGCAATTGGGGAAAAAATAAATCTCGAGAGCAACTTCGTGTTTGAAGAACCCCCCCAACCCTCAAAAAACTGACCAAAAACAAGTGCAAAATGGCCTCTCAAAATAAAATGCCAGACTTCCTGTCTCCTCAGGAATGGTTTCTTGAGTCTTTTTTTGTGGGTCATCATGTTAAACTGGTTTCAATAAAATAAATCCAATTTGATCCCTCAAAAATGACCCTGGCTTGGTTGCGCCAAACCTAAACTGAATACCGTTTCTTGAGACTTTTTTGTGGATCTACTCCTGTTTTCAATTTTCCACCCTAAAACTTTTTTTTTTCGCAAAACAAATTCACAATTTCTAAATGACTAAAAAAATGATCATTTTCATAGCAAAATAGAAGACTTCCTATTTCTTTTCAGGCACGGCCTCTTGAGACTTTTTTGTGCTGTACTCATGACAGACATGGCAACCAAATTTCATGTTGCCAAGTCTGAAAAAAATTCAGAGGCACATGAGACAATTTTGGGTCATCTTACCATGATTATGGCGGTATTATTATTCTGGTGATAGTGGCACAAAAAAAAATACGTGCTGAAATCCATAAATGGATGTCAAAGGTTACTGGCGAGACTGTGACGATGTTGTCGCGCCCCCACGCAAGCGCCGTAGCGGGCCTGGTCCAGGTGGAGCATGGAGCACAACTGGAGGAGCTTACACTCTCCCTGGCATGACGGCCTGCCATCGTAACTAACCGTGAAGTGAGCAAAGTAGGCGTCGAAAGCGGCGTTGGGCGGTAGCCACAAGCGCACAGCCAATTCCAGAAGATTAGGCGGCCGCAGGTCCGGCATCCCAAACGCTTTTGTCATGATGTACTCCAGCTTCCAGTTGGCTCGTTGCTCGAGGTTCGCCTCGGTCAGGTTGAGAAAGTATTGCCACAGGTCCTTTGACATGGAAAAAAAATAGGCTTGCCTTTTGTACTTCGACACGGGATGGTGTAATAATGTGACGTGGTGTTTGGCAAGGGTGCCTGTCAAGACTTACCAAAATGCCAAAATCTCGTTTGTCATAGAAATACAATCGCACCGCCGGGTTATTGGAGTACAGCTCTGAAAAGCTTCTGATGGGCGTTACCGCCGGAGCCACGAACACAGAGTTCACAGGTGAATCTACCAAAAGAATATATATATATATTAAAAACATGCATCATTAACTCATTCACTCCCAAAGACATTTTTAAACGTCTTTTCAGAGTTGGTCCAGAATTGGCTGGTACTGAATGAGTTAACCGCTATATGCACCATCCATTTAAAAATAAAAACATTTAAAAAATCCATTATATATTTTATCTTTACCAAAGAGACAAATCATGCGACATGTTTAATTGATATATTTAATGTCATTTTGTGATGTTATGATGACTTCAAGATGGCGCCACGAGTGTGGCTGCCTTTACAGCAGCTCCGATACTTTTTGCTCTCCTACTTGCTACCTTTCCTAACTTTGCTGCTGAAAAGTGGGAATTTCTCCATTGTGAGACGAATAAAAGGTTTTCTTATTCTTATTAATGAATGCATCGTATAATATCGACTGGCAATATACAGTCTGGGCGGCCATAAGGCATTCCAGTGGTTTTCTGACCACTTTATTAGGAACACCTGTTAATCAGGTTCAGTCCAAAAAATAAAAATAAAAACCTCAAAAGTGAGCATCATCATCATTGTTTTACTTTTTAATTATACGCTGTTGACTCATGTAGCGAATGCTTTCACATATTTCTGCGGTCACCTTTGGAGTCCAGGAGCACCATGATGCTATCTTTGTGCGTGTGTCCGTAGAAATGTCCCGCAATCACATGACTGTGGCGCCGAAAGATGTTGAGCAGCTTCTCGTTGTGCTCATCCCTGATGGCCGTCACGTTACGGAGCGAGGGCAGGAATCCCAGCGGAACGTGCGAAATGATATACACCTGACAGATCGACACGTCAATCACAAGAGGGAGCGCCGATAACGAGAAGCCGGAACCCAATAACATGATCGGCTGTCCACTGTAATGACACTGCTATCCCCGAAAGGGTTAAATGACAACATCGAACCTTCTCCATGTCGTCGCCCGCCTTTTTCAGCGTGTCTTCCAACCACTCGTATTGTCCCGCCGGGTCGCTCATGTTGACGGTGGCGCGGTCGGGGCCGTAGTAGAGGATGCTGTTGACGCTCACCACTCGGACACCCGCACGAACCAGCTGGGTGTAGAAGCCTCCTGTGGACACCAGCACATGAGCAAAGACTTTACACGTACATAAAAATGTGACATTAGAAGACCTGGCATCCATTTTCCAACTTGCGGGAAAGGGGTTAACAATATAACTGCCTTAAACGCTAACATAGCAACATGCTAGCCTTCGGATACCAACTTTGACTGGCTTGAATTGTTCCAACGGCAATGAGGTGCTACAGTGCAACTCTCTACAACGAAATCATGTTTGCAGCAAAATTTTTCACAACAGGGGGCTTTTCACTGTAGCAAATTTTATCTCAGATGTAAACACACACAAAACGTATGTGTTTACTCTTTATTTTTATTCCAATACGTAGTGCATAAACATGAGCAGACACTTATTTGACACTTCATATAGCCAGTGTAGAAAGAAAAAAATCGGGAAAGAAAGTGCGAAATTTACGATCAGCATTCACTTTCATCAATTTCTTGCATAATGTTTTTTATTTTGCTTCCTCCATCTTTCATTTTTATTCCTTTTGTCCTGTCTTCAAGCCTGAATGCTTTTCTTAACTCCTTGGTCTGCAAAGGTCCGTTTCATAGCCATTTTAGCAATGTAACGTTCGTGCCGTGTCTGAAATTAATGATAACAAATACTTCCTGGACTACTGCGCATGTGTAAACAAGTGTGGTGGTTGCTGTTGCCGTTTCCGAACGAAGCAGCAGAGGTCGCTGTGGCATGCTGAGGTTGGATTAGACTTTTGCGGAAGGCTTGTTTTTGTTGTAGTGAATCTCTTTGCGAGGCAAGAGCAGAGAAAAATATTTCATGTGACGGAACAGGGGGATTTTTCATCATAGGGGGAGGAGAAAAGTGGGAACGGCTTTCATGCATGAAACTTTTTTCACACTAGGGGATATTTTCGCCCATGTAGGTTTTGTTGTAGAGGAGTTTCACTGCAGTACAAATACAAATACAATAAAAAGTAACACACAGTGTGAAAAAAAAGAATTTTAGTGAGATAAGGTAACCTCGTGAAAGAGTTTTCAATGCGTCGTCTTGCAACCAGGGGCTCCAAAGGCGGGCGGCAGCCTTGTAGATGTCGTTTGTGGACGTAGGCAGCTGATCCTGACAACATACACATAACCGTATGCAGACATGCTCGGATTCTGAATCTGCCGTGTCGGCTACCTGCGGCCAGTAGTCATGGTTCCCCATGGCGGGAAAGACGCTGACGTTTGGGAAATGTTGTCGGATGCTTTGTGTCAAGTTGCTAATCACTTCGATCACCATCGACGTGGACAGCTCGCTTACCGGAACGTGAGGTGGACTGTCTCTGTAGTAGTAAAGTAAATCATATTAAAAAAATCATAATCATCCTGAAAAATAATTTCATAATTTGGGACTGAAACCCTCCATTTTTAAAAATTCGTCCAAAATGAGGAATAGGCAATTTGACGCTACCCGGTCCAAATGATGAAGTCGTTTGGTTGTACGAGGCTCTTCATGTGCATGAAAGCCGACTGGATGAGGCCGTAGGGCGAGTCGCACAAAAAGTCCCCAAATGGACCGGCATCAGTGGTGGGCTTCCCTTTGGAGGAGAAACATACTTTGGTGGGGTCCGGTGCCAGGTGGTAGGTTGGGTCCAAATGAAGGTCGGTGATGTGCCAAAACCTTCCTGGTGTAGGAATAATTGGAAAATGTACTTTGGAGTCAAGACAGCACATTCAGATATATCCAACACACACACACACACACGTGCGCGCACATGCACACTTTAAACGAGCCCCCCGCCCCCAAGATGGCGCCCGAGTAGGCAGCCATTGGCAAGTGCTCTTCAAGAGCCTTGCTTTTTTGTTGTTTTGGTCTTTTGTTTTTTCACATGGTGTTTGTTGTTTCGTCGTGTGGACCTGATGTGGATTGTTTTCAGCGTTTTTTGGTCACGACATTCGTCAAAGACGAAGAATCTGTGCTTGGTGGTTGCACCTTCTCGGCAGCACGCCTGTACCAGTAGATTTAGATTGGGAGGAATGTCGGCGACATTTGACTGTCGGTGCTGGACAGCCCCCAGGATGCTTTTTTTTTTGCGCCTGTAATGGGCAGTACTTTTCACAGCCCCGTTTTGTTCAGTGGAGATGTCGGCGCTGTTGGATAGTCTGAGTTGGTGCGGCTGGATGGATGGCTGCTGAAGTTGAGGATAAGGAGAGGGGCGTCGGCGCGGAGCGCTGATGCATATTTGGAACTGAGAGTCGCTTGGAATTTAAATGGATTTACATGGGACATGAAAAATGAACCAATCTTTTTTTCGTCAATGGTTGCTACAGCTTCTTGTTGACTTTGAAACTTAGCTTGTCGCCAACGTGTGCACATTTTGAACATGACGTCTCTGATCCACTGGCGAAAGGACACTTTGTGATTCTCTCCTCTTTCATCTCAAACTGCTTTAAACAACAAAGCGTACAAGGGAAAAGTGGTTAGGACTGCACGACTGTCCGACCTCTGTTTAGTGTTGCGTTTATTATTTTACTGTATGTTAAACTGTTTTGTTAACCGCTTTGTTACAGCTGCTGCTGTTGTGAAAGCACTATATAAATCAGGATGTACAGTGATCCCTCGCTATTTCGCGGTTCGTTTATCGTGGATTCAGTGCATCGTAGATTTTTTCAAACATTCATAAAAAATTTTTTTAAAACTATATACATGGAGTACAGTACTCTATATGTTGCTCTTTGTGACTCGCCGTTGTTTTACAGCTTCTCACGGACCATTTGCGGATTTTAAAAAAAATCATATATATATATATATATATATATATATATATATATATATATGGTCCGTGAGAAGCTGCAAAACAAAACAAAAAATATATATATATATATATATATACATATATATATATATATATTTTTTTTTTAACCTGTATGTTTATTGGTCGCTACTCGCATCTCCAAAACGATGATCAACAGCTAATTCAAATATTAAATTGTTAATTATTATCATTTTATATTTAAGCATTATATTCTTTTATGTTAGTTACCTTAATTATACTCTGTTTAATACGTCCTGAAATATTCTTATGTTGCTTACATGTGATTGGGGAAGAAAAGCAGGAAGGTGGGTCGTTACTGAAAGGGGGAGTGTTCGTTGGAGAGTGAGGAGGCAGCCGTTAAAAAAAAATTAAAATAAAAAAAGAAAGAGCTGTGTTCAAACGAAGTCGTCCTCTCCTTTTTGCCTATTCTAAACGTAGAGCAATCCATCTAAAACCTACGAACCCCTCAACTTACATATGTATATATATGGTCCGTGAGAAGCTGCAAAACAAAACAAAAAAATATATATATATACATATATATATTTTTTTAACCTGTATATGTTTATTGGTCGCTACTCGCATCTCCAAAACGATGATCAACAGCTAATTCAAATATTAAAATGGTACCACAGGTCAGTGCCGACGGTTGACAATGTCTTAATCGCATTAATCCCTCTTAACAAGAGCAAACAAATGTGTTACGTCTCTTGACCAACTTTATTCAAAGGTCTGAGAGGCCTTGAGAGGCACACGAGCCATCTGCAGCACATCAGCACTTGATATTTGTCTTGTTTTGGCTCCACGTGTGTGAATCAATTCGTTGCGGTTAACGAAAGTGTTTTCATTTGTTCTTAAACGTCGTCCCGTGTACTGTTACCTCAACGTAAGACGGGTCGATCGTCTGATTTTTTTTTTTTTTTTGCACACAAATTGCATGTTGACAATTTCAGTTTTGGGAGGTATCACGACGACTCACCTGCGTCCACCGGCTCGGCTCCTCTTCCGGGCGGGGCCGCCTCAAGGCGAACGGCGGCGCACAACAGGAGAACAAAACAGACGAGTTGCGCCGTCATGTCGTTCAATTGCAAGAGCTTGGCTCGGAATACACGACAAAGGTCGCTCAACAACTCGTGTTTGTTGACGAGCAAAAGGCGGATATTGGAGTGGTCAGCTTGTCACGTGACTTTGTTTTTTCAAAAAGACGGGGCGTGGTTTCGTTTGATTGACGGCCGAGCATGTTACGTGACGTGGACGAAGATGAAACGCGGAACAATGTCGTTCAACCTGATGTAAATTGTGTTTGTGTCGTGTAACTGTACAATTAAAAACAAAAAAACATCGTTCTACCGTCTTGTTTATTTCCTTGTTCAAACTTTTAAACTGTCAATAAATGATAGGAACAGATGAGAAGAGTCTAAAATTTCTCCGTGTTTTATTTACCACATTTGCAAAGATGATCAGTCCAATATGTCATTTTTTTCATATAAAAAAAAAAGACTTGATAAAAATAAAACGTGCAGCTTGCTTGAGGAGGAAGACGATGATGAAGAACATGTGCAAACGCGTCTATGCCTTCTCATAGGTGCGTACGGCGTGGATGTCCTCGAAGGTCAAGTTCTGGATGAGGAAGAGAAGAACGTCACTTTTAAAAGTTTTTTTTTTTTTTAACCCAAGAAACTTCATCCAAAAAATGAAGAACATTTGGAGCACTAAATTTTCTGCTTCGGAGGGAATTCATTTCCAGAGCTCCAGAAACATGAATATGAGATTATTATAGGAAGACATAAATGTGTATTATATTACAAAATACATAAAATTAATGTTTAAAAAAATCACCCATTTTAGCAACTAAAATAAGATTTTATTTAAAAAAAAAGACTATTCTATAGTATTGTAATACTGAGTTTCGCCATGTCAATTTACAACTTTTTTTTCTTGAAGAAACCAAATTCTTCTCTGAAATCTCACCATGACCAGCTTGCCGTCCTTGATCTCCCTGACAAACTTGGTCTCCTTGCCGTCCCACTTCTGCACGTGGACCAACTTGTCTCCGTCCATGCTCACTGTGGACTAACGAGCAGATGACCGTCAGCATCGAGCACCATTTAAGACTTCTCAAACTTATCAAGGTGGAGGGAGAAAGTTTTTGTCTTAAAAGTTAAGCCGCCATACTGGAAACGCCATAGGCCGGCTAACGATTAGCATCTATGTGGCGGTGTTACCGGCGTTTTGAGCAATGGATATTTCAACACATATGGTGGCGCAACGCATGTAGACAGACAATATAACAATACTCAATGAGGTTTTCTTTCCAAAAGTTAACATTCAGTTTTACTTTTGTACGGAAGTACATTTTAAGACAAGTAGCTGTACCCTTTTTGTGCCAAGTTATCACGGGGGACAATTTACAGTGTTCCATTAACCTGCCATGCATGTTTTTGGAATGTGGCAGAAAACCGGATAACCCAGAGAAAACTCACACAGGCACGGGGAGTACATGCAAACTCCACACAGGAAGGCCAGAGCCGGAAATGAACCCTGCACCTGTGCACTGTGAGGTTGACGCGCTAACCACTGGACCACCGGGCCGCCGGTATTGTTGACAGTCCCAAAAACACTTTTTCTATTTTAGTAAAAGTAATCAGGATGTAATTTCTCTGACCAGTCTTTTTTTTTTTTTTTTTTTTTTTACTCCATTACAGTTCCTCAAGTCAGTATTTGCGTCTCATGTGCGCTTCACAAGCATTGCTAGGAGTGTTCCTACCTTGCAGTTCCTGTCGTCGGCGGTGGTCTCGTCAAACTCCTCCCCCAGCTTGAAGGAGATCTCGGTGTTCTTGAAGGTGCTCTGCGTGCGGATGGTCACCTTGTCGCCCTCCTGGCTGATGATGACGGTGGGCTTGGTCACGTTCCCCACCTGCCGGGTGGCGAAGCCCACACCTGGGTGCCGATAGAAGCCTGTCACGCTCTGTTTCTCTTTCGCTGCTCCGTATGTTTGAAGAGTAAAAACTACAGCAACATCGATGCTAATTTCCATCGTCACGGGATGACAACAAGGCGCTCTAACCCCGTTGTCCACATGCTGGTAATCACATTGGACTTTATTTGTTTATTGTCTCAATGACGTGTTTAGCATTCATAGCCAACAATGAGGTGCTTGCTCTAAAGCGGCCACATCAAGTCGAGATTGTATTTATTTATTGAAAAACACCCTAATTCCCCCATCCCATGAGGCGCTCTAAAGCAGACATACCAGCGCGAAATCACATGGTGGCTGTCACCCCCCCCCCCCCCTTTCTTCTGCCTCTCCATGGAGTTCGTGCACTCACGGCCAACAATGAGTCGTTCTAACGCAGCCATATCAACGCAAAGTTCCAGTCCACACACTACCTGTCATTTGGGACACATTATTTATTCTGCCTTCTCACCATGTTATGTGTGCACTCATGGATGTAACACGGCGCTCTAAAGAGGCCACATCAAGAATTAAAAAAAACAAAACAAAAAAAATTACTCCCCATCCCACCTTCAACAAGGCGCTCTAAAGCAGACATGGCAGCACAAAACCACATACTGGCTGTGACTTATTTTTTTCCCTACACACTTCAACATCTTTCTCTCATGATGATCGTGCATGCATCGCCAACAACGGGGCGCTCTAAAGCGGCCATGCCAGCAGAGTATCCAACGGGAAAATGCATTTTTCCGGGCGTTGACACACAGCTAACTTGCTACACGGATGTCCCAACAGCACTGGACAACCACTGATCCTTTCTCCTCACGAGTAAGATAATTCAGCATACTAGTAAAGCGACTGTCTTACTAGTAGCCTTTTTTTTTCTCACTGCTGTGTGGGATATTTGCACACCACTAGGAAAACTGCAAGTTACTTGTAGGACAAAAATGCGCACTAGTTGACAACTGTGTGCTACTAGTGCATTCCAAAATTCAACTAGTGAATATCCAGCGCTTCACTAGTAGCACGAGCGCGACTCACCGAGCGCTTTCATGTACTCATCGAAGTTGTCGCTGTCCACCAGCTTCCAAGTGGCACAGAAGGCGTCGACCATGTTGGAGGTTTTGTGTGCGCCGAGCAGGCTGAAAGTCTCACAAGAAGTGTGGGGGCCCCCCCTTTAGGGCTCTTATTCGGGGGCTACATTAGTATGCCGACAGGTGGGCGGAGCCAAGCGCAACATTGGCTCAGGAGACTTTTTTTTTTTTTTGCCGGGGCAGTCTTTGGCCCGAGAATTTGGGTCATGGTCCGGTTTAACTCTCACAAAGGATGAGTCCAAATAGCCCCTAAAAATATGAATGTTTGCATTAAAAATAGAAATAAATATATATTACGATTGTGAAAAGTGTGAAAAAAAAAACGCCGTGTGAAAACTTAGCTTTTTGTTTGAAAAAGACATTTGAATCAAAATAGATGTAATGATAAAAATGAAACACGACACTGTGGGGTCCATTGGTATGCAGACAGGTGGGCGGGGCTCAGCTCCTCATTAGCTCAGGAGACTTTTTTGCTCTGCTGCCATTGGTCGAAAAAAATGGGTCACAGTCCAACTGGACCCCCTGGAATGAAAATGAAAAGTCCAAATTAGCCCAGTGGAGTGATTAATGATGTCATTAGCACCATTCAGGCTGAAGGGGGCGGTGGGGTGGGGGAGGCAAGTTGAAATGGGAAGTTATGTGAAAAGTTGACAAAAAGCTCAGCCTTTTATCCTGGAAGAAAAAAAACGCCTTTATTCTCAGGAAAAAAGGGACTGCAGTGTATTTCCCAAAGGTATGCCTTTTGTTGTTGAAAAAAATAGGACTCCATATCTGTAATTAATAGGCCTTTTCGACATTTTTAAAAGGCAGTTAAAATATTATTTAGGCAACCCAGTTCATAGTTTTCATTAAAAAATACATGCATTGATTCAAAAGGATTCATTTGTTTTTAACCATGGTGATTGTAAAATTCGTACATGATTGTGTTTCTAGCCATGTTGAACATTTTGTTTACTTACAATTACAATTTATTTCCGTTATACTTTCTTAATTTCGTAATTTATTTCACTGTAGTTTTACTTAAGAAAATTTCCTGCGAGATTGTGTCTGCGTGCGAGCGTACATCGCGCACTCGGGCGTGATAGCTTTTGTTCGACGGGTCTTTGTCATTATTTGACACCGCCCGCCCCAAAATAACTGTCACTTCTTGCTCAACAGAAACGCTAATGGCACAAATATTCTTCACTATCCGGACACCATGCGTTTCAATTATGTTACTAAAAGCGAATCTGGCGTGAAAATTGGAATAATTGAAACTGTAATAGTCCCCCCCCACCCCCGGCGTACCGACGTTTTGCGCAAGTCCTTTAGCGCCCTCTGTCGTTCATTCCTTGCTATTGAAAGGTCCCTCAAATTTAGGTCATGCAATCTGAATACTGTACCGTTAAATGCAATTTGAGTGCTATTCACATATTCCTGTTTAAAGATTATCTGACAAAAAGAGTGTAAACGGCCCCACATTTAATTTCGTTTCCTTCATGAGTCATCACTTGTTCTGTGGATGTTGACGTCACGCGAATACCAGCCCGCCAGCGAGAAGAAGACTTAAGTCTGTGGTCACCGTATTTTACCGTCAAAGAAAATGTACACGGTTATGTTTTGGAAATGTTCATGTAGATATTTTTAGCTCGCGGGCGCTTTGAGGGCACACCCAGACATCCATTATTGCGCAGTAGCTGCGTGGCAACAAAAAAACGCCTCAATATACTGTACAGTACGCACGCACGAGTTGTCATCACAGGACAAAAGATGCTTTTGCCAAGGCGTTTACTCTATGATGATACCGCACAGCGGCGCCTTGACAAAAAAAAAATCGATGCGTTTTGTGACCACACTTGAAACTCAAAACATCGCGTAAAAAAGGCGGGCCACTTTGTTAACACGTTGAGCTCACAGTGCAGCGGCACAGGGTTCGATTCCGGTTGCGACCTCCCCGTGCCTATGTGGAGTTTTCTCCGGGTGCTCCGGTTTCCTCCCACATTCCAAAAACATGCATGGCAGGATAATGGAACACGCCCTAGGTGTGATTGTGAGAGCGAATGGTTGTTCGTCTAGGTGAGCCTTGCGATTGGCTGGCAACCAGTTCAGGGTGGGGTAGGCTCGAGGACGCCCGCGACCCTTGTGAGGATAAACAGACGACAATATGGATGGATATCAAATAATATTGGAAAAATGTAATTCTGCAATCCCATTGCGCGCTCAGCCAATGGTTGTCGACTGGGGCGTGCCTATGCAAACGAGCTAAAACGAAAGAAGGACCGCCGACGTCATCGCCGGCATTTGCCAAGGTGTGGGCGGAAGACGACGCGCCGTAGTCTGAACCGTACGCCAAAGCAGACCCAGGCAGACTTTCTGCACTCCTTACATGGCGTCGACATGCCCCAAGTGTGTCAAGCCGGTGTTTTTTGGTGAGTGGACCAGTGATTGAGGCAGATTTTTTTGTGTCCCTTCACTGTCGTCTGTAATGACAGTGACGTCCTTTTATCTTATGGATTTTAATGTGATTTATCGAGGAGAGGCTGCTTATCAATCATTTTGAATATGATACTATTGCTTTGCAACCAAACATTTATTATATTCCTATACAGAGAGAGATAATTAGTATTGCCTTTGAAAAATACATGTACAAAGCAGACATTTCTCTTGGACATTGTTTCTGGCGGATAGTAAACTATTAATGTATTAAAATAAATAAAGAAAACATACAATCTTCAGTCCACCAATGCTAATGAATTACATCAGTGTCACTGCATTATAAATGTATGAGCAGTGATATTTGAACAAACAGTGGAGCAATACATGTCGACAGACAATATAACAGTCGATATTCTTTATCCTCCGCTAAGAACGACGACGATTGCTGCCCCTCCGAGGAGCTGAGACCAAAACTGTTCTTTCTTTCCATTATGACTTAATCAAGTAATTGATGATAGTGAACCACTCTGGCAGGCTTCCTGCGTCCCCTCAGGACAAACAATCAACTTTGTGGTCTTTTTGAAACAAACGTATTGAGACTTCAAAAGGCTCAAAAGTGCAATTTGTATGAGGTAAATAAAGAGCACAAAAAAAGAAATCTTGAGTGAATTTTTACAATGTTTGACAGCAATATGTGTGTGTGTGTGTGTTCACAGCGGAGAAGGTGTCTTCTTTAGGCAAAAACTGGCACAAGTTCTGTTTGAAATGTGAACGATGTAGCAAGACGCTGAACCCTGGTGGCCACGCTGAGGTAAGAGAGCTTCAATCTGGGCCAGGATATCTAAAAGAATTATCACTCATAATTTTACATGTGGCATGATTAACATCTGACATAATGTAATGTGTGGTATAATTGTCAAGTGATGTCGTCTAAAATGTGAAATATTTCACAGCATGAGGGGAAGCCTTTCTGCCACAAACCGTGCTACGCTGCCCTTTACGGACCAAAAGGTGACTTTTATTGCTCACATTTTTAAAAAAGCATTGTCAATATTGCTATTATTTATATGTGCGTATCAAATAAAGAGTAACCTATTTGAATATGTTTCAGGAGTGAACATCGGTGGAGTCGGCACCTACCTTTACGATGCTCCCGCCAACGAGGCCCCGGCAGCTGTTCCCTTGGTAACCAAAGCGGGGGAGGAGAAACAAGTCGCGTCTCGGGGACCAGTGAAGGGTGAGAAATATGTGGAGTAAAAATAGAAGGAACAGGATAACTGATAGTATAGCAGTGAAAGAAGAAAAAGATATGTATGTATATTTTTTTGTGTAACTCCAAAAGGTGCCAGTTTCTCTGCGGGGCCGAATGTCTGCCCCGGCTGCAACAAGACAGTCTACTTTGGTGAGTGCACTGTAGGGTCGGGTCATAGTGTTGGGGTCCATTTTCGTCCTCCAAGGTCCAACTTTAAGTTATGTATTAAAATTAAACGGCTATGTCTATGGTTCGAAAAGTTGAATCAGTAACTGTGGTAACCATGTGCATTTGTATGTGGACAGCTGAGAAAGTGTCATCTCTGGGAAAGAACTGGCACAAGCCGTGTCTGCGCTGCGAGAGATGCAGCAAGACTCTGACGGCCGGCGGTCATGCCGAGGTGAGAGTGCCGTTTGTTTGGTTTTGTAAGAAGCTTAAGAAGTGATGTTTTTTTTTTCTCTAATGTTCATTTTTCAGCATGAGGGACGGCCTTATTGCCACAAACCCTGCTACGGCGTGCTGTTTGGACCAAAAGGTATGAAGCAACATTTTTTTAAGGGTGTTTTTAAGGGTGGCTACTCCCAACTGTTGCTTTTGTCTGCAGGTGTGAACATGGGAGCTGTGGGCAGCTACATCTACGACAACCTCGAAGCTCAACACTGAACACATGAGAAACAACAACAACAACAAAGCTTTGATCTTGAAAATCTCCTGACACTTAGATCATTATGTTCTATTTCTAAAGCCTTTAAAGATCATTATGTTCTATTTCTAAAGCCTAAGTATTGTTTTGACAGAAAAAAAACTGGGTGTGACTTTTGCCGAAATAATGAGGTGTTATATATTAGTCAAGTTCGGCTCGTAGAGTCGGACTCCTGAACGGATGTCAATGTATTAAAAATAAATAAAGAAACAAGGGTGTGTTCTTTAGTATGAAAGAAACAAGGAAAAATAACACATCTGCTCCTCTTTGATCGAACGAATAGTTAAATAGATCTACAAAAAAGTAAAATTATGACAAATACAACGGGTTAGGATATGTTAAATATGATAAATATGTAATCTTAAAATATTTTTAATTGCAGTCAATAAAGGGGACGTAACTGGCATTTCCGTTGCCGAAATTTTCAAAATATTTGCGCGTCATATGAGAAATGCCGCGTTTTACTTAACAAGAATTCACTGACCATGTTGCGACATTTCAAAATATTTGCGCGTCATATGAGAAATGCCGCGTTTTACTTAACAAGAATTCACTGACCATGTTGCGACATTTAAACTTAACCTGACATCAGAAACTCGACCATTCCATTTGCAACTTGAACTGATCCATGAGTAAGATAATTCATTTGTTATTTTGAAACGTCACAAACACGTGAGTGTGTTTACTTCCGGGTTCGCATCGTCGCTGTGAAGAATGGCGGAAGCTGCCTTCAGGTGCATCGAATGTAACGAAAAGGCGGCGGAGTTGCACCGAGATTACACCAACGGGATCCTGAAGATCACGTTATGCGTGCGTTACATTGTAATACTGTTACTATTCAGTTGTTTGGCTTGTCACCATCGTTTTTCTTGTGATAACGCGAGCGAAGATAAAAGTCCGTTGCGATAAAGTAGCTCCTCGGAATTAGGACGGCAAAGTTACGAACCACTCGGGAGCAGCTCTTTTATGTTTTTCACCGATTTAATAGCACGTTCGCAACCGCGTCCCGGTTATTGAATTAAGATACAAATTATGGCCTGCGATTGTTATTCGCTTAAGTATTTCTGGTAGCTTTGGACAACGGCCTGTTCTAATTTACGCACAAATGCAGGAATTGCGTACAGCGTCGTAAACCGAGGACACCCCGTGTTACTCTACTGTTGTGTGTCGACGCTTCTGTTTTCATTGCTTTCATTCCATGATATGATAACATGCACAAGTCTGTGAATCACACACACGTGAATTACACAATTATTTCATTCATTTTGACCGTTTCCCCATGCAGTTGCTTTCAAAATTCGGTAAATACCCTTCCCTTTTTGCTAAAACCCTAGTTAACGGGAAGAATGAACAATAACATGCATAAGGCCAGACTTGAGGGTGATTCCACAAGGGGGTGCAATTTCCCCATATCAACGGCAAGGACTGACGTCATAAAGTGAGGATTTGCCTCGTTTCCGTAGCTGCTTCCAAAGTTCGCCATAGCCGACTGCCGACATCTCATATCAAGACAAAATATAAGATCTTTTCATGTATTACACATGCTATCCTCCTAACTAGAGTCCATTCCCATTTTATCTTTAGGGTTCCTGCCAGAAGCCAGTGGACAAGTACATAGAATACGATCCAGTCATCATCCTGATTGACGCCATCTTGTGCAAAACTCAAGCCTTCAGACATATTTTGTTCAACACGAACTTGGATGTTAGTAAATAAGAATGGAAATTGGAGCATAATTATGTATTTAGTGAAACACAAGCACTGGTGTGACGTCACTCATCGTCAGCCATTACTGGCTGATCACGTGACGACTCGTCATGTTTCCAACACTTGTACTTTAAAAAAAAAAACATACTCAAGATATCTATACATACACATTTTTCCTGTTCGAATGTATGCTTCAGATTGACAAAGTCATGACGTTGAAGTCGCCACTGCAAACAGTTGAGTTGGCAGAGGATTTTCAATCTAAAATGCTACCCTCTGCTGGCTGTTTGGCTCATTACACTCCTCAAAATGCTTGCAATTTAAAGGGCCAGTACATCAGGCCCAGATTACCCCCCGCCCCCAGATAACTCGATTTTGGCACTGAATGTTTTCTAATGGATTTCTGAGTTAATTCCTACACACAGTCGTTGCCCACCAGATCCACTGGAAGCTGTGCGTGTTCTGCCTGCTGTGCGAGGCCTACCTTAGGTGGTCCCTGCGGCACAGTTCAGAGTCCAGCGATGACCCCGCTGACATCATCAGGTACACCAAGGAGTGGGAGTTCTACAGCATGGTGGCCTTGGCTGCATTGGGTAAGACAACCGGATCAAACACAGGAAGTCGGAAATAATCTCGCCCCCAACACGTCCACTTTTGAAGGTTTGGCGTTACCCTGTCTTCACGTTTAGAGCTGTTCGCGTTCTGCGGCGGCGTGTTGTTGGTCCTGAGGGCGGCGGCGGCGATGTCGTCTCGTGTGTGTAGCGACAGTGGAGTGGGCGTGGATCTCCATCTCCTCTTGCGAGCGCTGCTGCTGTCCGGCTACGGGAAAGTCCTCCTGGTGCCCGCAGTTATCTGGGAACACGACTTCCTGCCGCTCTGCCTCGGCTTCATCAAAGTTTTTGTGCTCACATCCAACATGCAGGCCGTCAGAGGTCAGTGATTGCGGCGTGTGTGAAACAATGAGAATGGTGGTGTACAGTTTTTTTTTTTTTTTGGTCCATCTTATCCTACAGTGATCCTGAACTGCAGTAAGAGGTTGGCATTGTCATCCGTGTGTGCGGGCCTGCTGTCAGAGACGATTGCGGTTTGGATGTGCCAAACCGCAGAGGGCACTTCGTTAGGAGATGACCACGTTTGATTGAACCTCCCTTGATACCAAATTGTACAAATGCCTTTTTATGATATTTAAGTTTTTTTGTAAGGACTGACGTTTACTAATAAAAGGAAGGCTTGTGTCGTTTATTACAGTGCTCGCCATTTGCCATTTCTTTGTGTGGGTGTGCCGAATGTTGAGGCCCAAGCGGGTGAATGAAAAATAAATGAGGGCGGGGGGGTAGAAAAAAAGTGTGTTTGAGATCAAATATTTGAACCTTGTTGGAAAGTCCACAACTGCGGAGTCGCAGCGCTTTAATCCGACTAATCGGATTACTGCAACAGGCTATCGCAAGTCATTTCGTGTTTACTGGCAACACGAGGCAGTAAGATGACAAGAAAGATGTTATTGTAATAAGCATGTCCTAATTGCATCATCGAGATAGGCAGAAGTGCGGTTGTTTTGGTGTGCATCGTTGCCAGCTGCGAGGCAGATGTCACAGGGTTCAAGGGTCACTGAACAGAGCTGACAAAATAACGGCCGTTAAGACTGAAAATTGGAGGAATGTAATTTTTTCTCTCTCTCTCTCTATACGGTATATTCTTTCATAGTGGCACATTAGCGCCTTGTCACCAGTTGCTAGGGAGATTTCATATGGCTTCATTGTAGCTGCAGAAGAGATTAAATTGTTTTTTTTTTTTTTTACAATATTTTAAAATTATAGAATTGAATTTGAACCGCTTTTTCTGCCTTTTACCCTTTTTTCATCATAAATGAAAATATAAATAAAACATTGTTTTCATTAGGTGTTAAAATCTCACATGAGCAGGCACTAGGCAGATTTCACAGGTGCCATAGTCACTGCACAAAATTAAATGAAATATTTTATATTTGGTATACTTTGTATTCATATTATAAAAGAGGTCAGGTATAAAAAAAGGTAAAGTATTTTTAAAAATATTTTCAACTAAGTGTAGGAAAAAATTTCAAATATATTCCAATTATTCAAAATCATTCCAATAACAATGTCACCAAAGCACAATGATACACAACATGAACATAAACTGACATCTCGAAAAGCACCATGACGCGACGATGACCATTCAACTAAGCGCACACTCCACCGCCGTGACCGGAGCGGAGCACCTCACATGGATTTGCTGCGGCAGTGCAGATTACGTTAATCTGCTGTAATCCGCAGACGGCCATGAAGCCTTGCAGCGCAACACAAACGTGCGCCTTTCTCTCCCAAATGCCACTTTTTATTTTTATTTTTAAATCAATTCACTCACAACTGCCTCCTGCAGTCCGCTGATTATATTCAACCACCTCGTAATCCATGCCAGGGAAATGCAAAATCGCTCATTTGCATACTCACGACACAAACCCATGTCACAGTCACAACAAAATTTCTGCTCTACGAAGTATGTACCCAAAATAGGTTTGTTATCATGCCTGTACCCAGCTAGTGAATTGGTACTAATACTTTGGGACGCAAGTGGAGCAGTCACTTGCTGTGACGGAAGTGCAGGGATACGAAGGTGGGGTGCCAAACAGAAATGCAATTTTCCATAAATATCCTATTAAATATCATAGTGTTTTATTTTTAAATGATAATTCATGTAAGGTAAAACTACTATGATATCAAAATATGCATTTTTGTAAAGACTTTTTTTAATAGAGCTAATTACCATTTCGCAGCTACCCTTTGAATATGTTGCATCATCCAGTATTTATGGATTGAAACATGATTTTACAACCGATAAAAATAACAAATACTGAATTAAGAACTTTCCTTTTCATTAGCATTTTTTTGGTTTTGTTTTCTGTTGCTACACCATTTGTGTTCCAACATCAGTTTAAAGTGTTGTGGCACCATCATCGGAATAAATGTAAAATACAACCAATTTCCTTTGAAATAGTAAAGATCCACTTTTATAACAATGAAAACAAACGCATTGACCCATTTATGCGTGTTGTGCTCATCGGTAGTTCGGAAGCAGCCTGTGGTGTGAGAGGCTGCGGTTTCAAAGCCTCCCAAAATGCAAATCGAGGCATTGAAACGCAAGGCACGCAGCGATGCGTTCACGGAACAGCGAGAAAAGTAGGCCAGAAGACGCACACAAAGGAGGAGGACCTCCTGCATTCATGTAGATTCGAGCGTGTGTGTTTTTCATTTTTAAGCCTTTTGTGGAATAAAATGCTGAAAAAAATGTGTGGAAACATCTGGAATCCTTTTATTAACTGATATCATCCAGAAACGCAAACACGGGTGTCGTCGTTTACAGAGGAATGATGAGTCGGAAACAACAGCACCCAATGAAAACCTTCATTGTACGATTCACCATGTCGCAATTAGGAAGCGTAATGAACTGACAAAAAAAAAAAAAAAAAAGTAAGACATTTTTCCAGAAAAATGCTACAATCCGGAAGCACGGCGTTATGTGCTAAGCTAATGTTAGCAGCGGGAAGATTTGATTTCATGTTCATTTTTTAAAAAGCGTCACATGTGCATGGTAGTAAAGCTTACAGGTGCGGAGTATGATTTATAACCACCCATTCATGATGTCATGGAAATGTTTGAGGCTGTATTGTAAGACTTTTGTGCTACAACATGACAAATGTCAATTTATCGACGGTGCGCTAATATGTTAGCATCGAGTTGCTGGTGTACAATTTCAAGCATTCTTGTGTTGGTTCGGTAGTTGTTGCATTTTCTGTGTTGAAAAGAATATTTAATATGGAGCAGCCTCAAGATAATTAGACCTATTTGGACCAAAGTATGCTGCAGAGCGGAGGTAAAACGTCAAGTTAGCGAGGTTTGAGATTCATTTCCAAGCTCAAATCCCCAAAGGGTGGAACAATGTCATTGCTTAACCAAAGCCTCACGATATACAATACAAGCAATACAATTCTTTAAGACTGAGTTAAGATACACAAAAACAGTTCACGGAGCATAAATAGCATGTAGCATAACGGCTAATAACCACGAATGTGAAAACCGACCGGAGAATGATGACAGCGTGTTTCAAATTTTGCATTGTGTCTTTACAGGGTGAGTAATTTTATTTCGTTTAAATTATCTGGTCGACGACTTATTTTTTGTCAACACTCGTGAGACATTTCAAAGTGTTAAAATGCTACATTGCCAGTGCGGTTAGCTTTAGCCAGAAGCGTGATTAGCCTGCATACCGTTTTTAGTCACCACTTGATTCATGAAGGCACTGGTAGTGAAGACATCCAATGACAAGTGTGCATCGTTATTCGGATTTCACTGCTATGACTTGTTGACTCATTTATATGGGTCAGACAAAAAAAAAAACATTCAATACATTACGATATTAAAGTGTTTTGGATATGATACCGATAAAGCTGCATTTCAATATTCCTTGATCATTCGCTGTTGTTTTCCAGTCAGTCACTTCATTAGGTACACCAGTGAATACATTTCTCAAAAATTGAAGACAGAGCGACCGTTTTGTTGGCCCACGTCAAGTTCTCGAGCAGAGTTACGAGCGCACAAAATTTACCACATGACCCAAATAAAATTGTGACTTGTGTTGTAGGCACAAATAAATGACGAACGACCAATCGCGATGAAGTTACGTACTTGTATTGGATCAGGTGTAGCTAATGAACCACTGAGTTAACAAAATCTTAGCTCTGCTAATATCGCTCATTAGCATAAGCTAAAGGCACAGCTAACCCTGCGCTACGTTATGGACATTCTTGGAGATTTTTTTTTTGTACATTTCACAGATGTAGTTATGGTATTGCCAAGTGCCACGCTGTCTTTGGTCATGCGAAATATACAGACATCGATGTTCTAAACGCGACGGTTGGCGACGCAAAGACGGAGAAAAACGCAGTCAAGCACGAGTAGCATCTGCACCGTCCAATTAAAAGATGACAAAAGTTCGACGACGTTCAGATACTAACTTCGAACCCGCAATAATTTTTCATTCTTGTGAGCACGTTAACAAAATTGTGCTGCTCAAGTGGTTCGCGACAGTCTGATCGCTTTCGTCGAAAATGTTCGCGGGATTTTGACATTGTCGCTATGACGACATAATCTACTCGGAAATTTCAGAGGGTCACCTCGTAAAATCATTCCTCTCAAATAGATTCAATTCCCGATACCTTCACTGGAATCGTAAATCATAGTCCGGGCCTGGTTGAAAAGTATACAAGTGCCATCCAACCGAAAACTTTTAGGTGGCATTCACAAGCAAACAAAATTGTGCTAACAAAATGCTCATTCGGTTTAAATTTTTAGCCCGACTGGTGAACAAAAAGGCCGCCTGGTAAGATCCACAGTTTTGCTCAACAAATTCCATTTCCGATGTCACAGTCCAACGCTTTGCTACGCTCAAACCGTAAATCTTATTTTTTGCCATTTTCACACAACACTTAAAAGCCCCCCTTTTATCGTATTATCATCCCTCTCGAGATCGTCACGATCGGTTGGTTAACAAATTCATTCTTGGCCGCAAACTTCTGAAACTTCCAGGGCCGGATATTCTGTGTGTGTGTGCGTGTGTGTACTTTTTAATTTTTTTTATATTATATAATAAATAAATTTGTCCATACATTTATATGTAAACCGCACCGGATATAATAAGTGACCGGCTTAAGTTTAGAATAAAAAAAAAAAACATCTAACATACATACAGTATATTGATTTTTTTTTTTTTTTTTTTTTTTTTTTAAGTAAACAAGTCTGATACGACTTCATCGAGTACGATGAAGCTCCAGGCCGGGCCCCTTGCAGCATGAAAGTTTTGACTATAGGGGGCGCCGCAAGGGCATCACATTCCCTGGTGCAAAAAAAATTACCGCGTGGAGGCATCAGATGGTGACGCGAAAGGACTCCCAGCTGTCATCTTTGCCGACCCCCGCGTCGTTTTTGCTCGCTTCCTCCGCCCCGATGCCGCCGCCGTCGGGGTGCTCGCCGGTGGGCGTGGCGCCCGGCTCGGCGTAATACTCGTCGTCCTCGTCAAAGTAGCCGTTCTCCATCATGCCGAGGCCGGAGGCGGCGCTCAAGTCCTGGCAGCTGCCCTTGTACTCCTGGATGGACTCGTGCAGCGACCAGAGCTGACACAGCAGCGACATGTCCTGTTGACGCAAGCCCACCTGGAGGGCGGCGCCCACAAAAAATGAAATGATACTTTGGTTGCTTGATCTTTGCTTCCATACATCCTGTAACCTGATCACATAATTAGCCGTCCACTGGAGTGATCGCTGTCCCTGAAAGGGTTATTTCGAATTTGAAAGTGCGACTAAAAACGTTGACTTTGTGTAAAATTTAGAAGATGGGGTTCATTTTACTTTATGGGGGGAACTTAACTTGTTCAACGTTTTCTACGTAATCACGTTTTAGTACAAAGCTAACCAGGAGAGATGCTTAGGACACAAAGCACAACAGCTTTTATTGTGCGCTTTACAAATGTTGTTGCTCAAGTGATTTTTTTTTTAACTGACTCTTAATGCCAGCACAAGAAAGCTTAAAATGTACAGAATTGCCAAACCTAAAAAAAAAAAAATTCCATAGCACAGTAGGGCCAAATCCAGGTGATTTAGCAAACTAGCTAGTCCCCCCCCCCCCCCGGTGTTATATTTGGTCTTCTCAAGACTACTACTAGCAGGAATATATTTTGTCGCTCAATGACATATTTTAATGCTCGTATAAAAGGGACTTTTTTTGTTGTCATGAGTGGTCACAATTGTCACATTTTTTGGGCATACCCGCCAAGCAAATGTTCATTCAATGCGTTAGGTCATGTCGCCATTTAGACTCAAGCGAAGTGAGTTCATAACTTGGCACAGTTTATTCAGACCCAACCAGTTTGCCGAGCGGAAAGTTTGCCATATAAATCAGTCGACTCTTTCAAAGTAAATACCGCGCACTGTTTGTTGAACTAACGACAGCGCTGCTGTCATCTTCCTTTTGTTTCTACCCGTCTGACGGTGTCAATCAAAAGGGAGCTTTGTTTTCTTGTACTTTTTTTTTAATGAGAGGTAATATGACACAGGCTAGCCTGAGCGCCACATTTCAACGTTACTTTGCCCGCTTGCCATGCAGCCGACAAATGCGCATTGTTTGACCCGAGGTCGACTGTGTTTGCCTGAGTCAACAAATCACTGGCGTGCTAGTCGGGATTTGTTCGAATCGCTATCAGTAAACTGGGGAGTGACCACTCAAGAGTGCGGCCGCGCGCCAAACAGATAAAACCTAAAAAAGAATTTTAGCAGCACTCGTATTCCCGCCCCCTGGCAAAAGAGATGATGTTTTCCGTCAAGTGACAGATTGTTGTCGGCGGAACTACCGAAGACGACTTCACGAAAGCCGGTCTTGGCTGCTGATCGGGAAAAACCCGGGCCGCAGGCAAGGAAGCGAAGCGGTGGCGGTGGGGTGTTCTATTTGACATGTCACACATTCTTTTGTGTGCTATAAAAGCATGCCAGGTCAAGTTGATCATGGTAATTGTACAACAATTGCATATTCAGAAGAGCTCGAGGCTTCACTTGCGTCGACGAATGCCACACGTCATTTAGAAAACATACCAGTTTGAAACTTGTAAACAGACATGAATTTAAATGTTAGCCTGTTTTCTGCAGTAAAACTCTCTGCTACAATAATTAGGGACCCTCCGCTATGGATATTTTTTGGTATTTGGCAGAATAAAATTCTGTCCAGTTTAAAAAAACAAACAAACAAACAAACAAAGAACAAAGAATGAATCAAGTAACTTTGTTTTTGGTCTCATAACGCTTACACCAATTAAGATGTGTTCCACAAGCAGAACAGTTGTTTTTTTCTTATTTATTTATTTTTGTTTAATTTTACAACCTGAACAAATATTGGCCATTCTATTAGTTTATTTATGTACTTATTTGTTCATTATTTTTTTGGGGGGGGGGTGTTGTTACCTTTGTATTATGTTGGAATGTAAAAAAAAATAAATAAAACGTAATCGTTTGCCCATTTTAAAAGCCAATAATTTAAATCGACCAATTAATCGGTCAGCCCCCAAATATTTTTGACTCACTTCAATTAAATCATGTGTAAATTGAGAGTTGGCCAACTATTGATTGGCACTTTTAAAAGTTGCATTTTGGCTTGTTTCAGGGAATGAGCTGCACATTAACCAAATTTGTCAGACGATTCCAAAATGGACAAATGAAATCAATAATAGTGTTTGGGCTACGTTTAAAAAAAGCTTTGTGATATAATAATGTTTCTTGAGGGCGTCTGGCATTTAAATCACTTGGCAGTCACAGAATCACAGAAAACAAGTCAGTTGCAAAGGGGCTCGAAAGAGATTTGAAAGTTGCCATTTGTTTTGATCGAGGTAGTCAACGGCACACAACGTAGAAGCCGAATTTACCGTTAAATACCACTAATAGCAAAAAAGATCACGTAAAGCGATGAGAGGGTTGTATAAATAAACAAAGCACGAGGTGAAATCAAAATGCACGTGATAATCAAGGGAGTCTGCCTCCACAACGTTACCATCTCTTTCCGCAGCAGAGCCAGGGCGGCGTCCAGGTTGGCCGGTTTACTGGCCAGCAGGCTGTCGGCGTTGTTGCGTCCTCGGCTTAAGTCGTCCTGTATCATCGTTTTCTTCATGTACATGCGCTCCATGTCCCTCCAAGAGCCGCCGCTCGAGTTGAGCAAACCGCTCAGGCTCTTGGGCAGCGGCGGCAGCCCGTCGATACACGCCATTCCGCCCGCCGAGCCGTTGGCCGACTTCCCGTTCATGGCGACGTGATTACAACCGAGTCGAAGGTGGCGAATGTCACTTTGATGAATTTCACCGACGGGGGCTTTGTGTTTTAGAGAAGAAAGCTGCTGTTAAGTCCTACAAAATAACCAAAGTGCGATAAACTACACGTCGCTTGTCTCTCGTGTTGGCTCCTGCTGCCGACGCCATGTCAAGTCCAACTGGGGGGACGAGGAGCACTTCCGGTCTACGCTTCACACGTCAGAACCGTCCAGCGATCTACACAAGAGTCAAATAATATATTTGCGTACGTATGTTAGCTATTCTTTCAGCGGAGGTAACCTTAATTAGTCAATAAAATGTCCCGCATCCGTGTGATTAACTTTGCGAGGAAATTAAAGTACTTTGGGATTTTAGTTTGAAGTAAACTTTTCTGCCTGTTCTTGTTGGTTCCGTTAAAACTGACGCTGCAACAAAAGTCAACTTCCTGTGCTTTTAACATTAGCTGCAGAGAAAAGAAACTGTTTCAAATTTGTTTTTCTCATTCTTTATAATGTTTTTAATCATCATTTGTATTTTTTTCTTATCAAATCACATTTCAATTTCATAATGTCAGACAAGGCACAGTATGGATAAAAAAATTAAACCGGAGGACAAAAGAAGTGGTGCATTTTAATTTGTGATCACCTCAGTGAATTGTGCAAGTGTTATAACATGATTTAATCCACCATGTTGAATTCAAGCAATAAAACTGTTGTGTGCGTGAGACAATAGTACAAAAGACAGATGGTGTGCTTCAGTTCCAGCCCCACCAGCAGGCCCAGGCACCACAATAACAGGACAATATTGTTGAAAACTGTGCACAAAGCATAACACACACACACACACACACACACACACACACACACACACACACACACACACACACACAGGAGAACTGAATACTTTTCAGGAAAAAAAAAAAGTCAACCTGCTTAAGTTACAACCTACCAAACATGACATCATTCAAGGTGACACAGTATACCTGATATCGCTATCATAATACACTAAATTCATGCATAATTCACTTTGACACATATTTATGTCCTGGAAAGCAAAACATAAATCCTCACTTTTCCGAGCCATTAGCTGCATCGTGTCAAGAGGCTGATGCAGGACCAACTGTTTCGAGTGTATGTTATTATTATTATCAGTGTCCTGACACCAAAAGGATTAAGCGGGTGGGACAGGACCCCCTGTTGGGGATGCATGCAAATCCCAGGAGGTTTATGCTAATCCACCGCTATAAAAAGAACAAGTTAGCATCAGTAGCTAATAAGCATTAAAAAAAAGAAAAAACATTAAAAGGTGGTCAAATGTGACCACTAAGGAGCATAGTGAAATGAAGGAACTTTTAATCATAAATAATTGGCAGCTCTTTATGTACCAACACTGTAACTCAGGATGTTAAATAATTAGCTATGCATCAAAATTTAGACGCTACCATACTACTCTTGAGCCAGCTTCTTAGCATCTTTATTATTCATGTTCAGCAGCAGCTGTTTGCTCCTCCTTCATTTTGCACTGAAAGAGACAAGGAGCTAAGTTTGCGCTAACAGCTGCTAGTTAGCCGCTTACTCAGCGCGTGCTAGCTTGAAAGTTTTTTATTAATGTTTTAAAATTATGTATTAGAGCAGAAATATTTTTCTACCCCCACCGACTAAAAATACTCCTTCATGAGTCATTTCACTTCTTCCATCTGGACCAGCAGCTGGCCTTCTTCTACTCTTGACCTCTGACCTTAGCCCTCCCGCACGACTACGCCCACACGGGAGCGCCGCTTCACTTTTTCAAGACAACCACCGCCAAGGGAATAAATATAATATTTAAAACAAAACCAAAAAATATATAAAAATACGACCGTTTGGCAGAGTCAAGCTAGCACAAACAAGCACTTAAAAATACAGACCGAATTTAAAATATTTTATTCACATTTCAAACTGTAACCGTGTAACATAAATATACAAACATGTAAAAGCTATATTTGGTAACATCATAAAATCAATGGGAGTGAACGTGGCACCCATTCAGGCGGCGAGGATTCCTCAAAATCTGGTCGCCGAAAAAGACCAAGTAAAACCCATCGTGCCACTTGCAAAATGTGTCTCTGTTGTCATCCATAAATGGATGAATTTTGGGCTAACCCGTAGATAAAATGACGAAATATGATCAAATTAGGACCTGTAATTTACACCTTACCTTGAACAAACAAATCTCTTTCGGGTTAACTGTGGACAAAAGTCCATCCTACAGAATCTTCGAAAAGGAATTTGTAAGGCTCTCTTTTTCAATACGCGTCTTACCTCTTGTAAAGTAACAAGTTGGGACTTTTCACGAAAGGCTCAAAATATTCGGAAGAGACGTCGCTATGATGCAGTGCGGAAACCGCAAGCACAATAACGAATACATTTGGAATAATTAATACCTCTCTTCGAATACGTTCCTCAACCATGTGGGGGTCAGCAGAGGCAGGAGTCCAGGTGCTCGTTGATCTTTGACTCCTGCACGCTGGCCTGACAAACGGGACACGTGACCACCGCCGGCGAGGACGACGAGGTGGCGGCGTGGCTCCTCGTCGGCCCCGATTCCGTGTCGTCTTTGGTCTCCACCTTCAGCCTCTTGTTGAAGCCCTCAAAGACGCCGGTCAAGTCGTTCAGCGGTCGCTTCTTCCACTGAGGAGCGTTGGCAACGGCCTTCCCCGACGGACGCTCGAACGGCGGCGGGGACGACGTGGATTGATGGTTCTTGTGATGATGATCCGAAGCGGAAGGAGAAACTAAAATCTGTGTCGGTGACTTTGTTTTACTTGGTGAGTCGGCCATGAGCGAATGATGGGTCGACTTGCCGTTGAACAAAACATCAATGGAGGTCTGCTTCAGTCGATCCGGTTCTTCGTGCTTGCCGCTGCCAACGCTATGACGACCAACACCATGGCTACCATTGCCGATGGCAAAGTTGCTCCCGATGCCGTGACCACCGACGCCGCCAACGCTTTGACGAGGCTTTTGGATTTTAACAGGCGATCCGTTAATGTTGACAAACACTCTGGTATTAGCAACTGATTTCTTGGCAGGTGCCTTCGGGTCCCGCGGCGCCGGCTGTCTGTCCGCGGGAAAGACTCGAGCCGGGGGTGAAGGCGGCACGAGTTTCGCGACTGTGGAGGAGGCGGGGCCAGCTGACATCTTCACAGAGGACGGATTCCCGCCCAGGACGAAGCCTTTGCCGCTGAATGCGATCACGTCCCGAATGTCCCGACTTCCTGAAATTGACAGATAATTACTCATCGTTCAATAAAACTTAATCTCGCTGGATTCGTCATACCAAAACATTTGGAAGCACGCAGCTGAAGTGTGCCTTGTGTCATGCGTAGGGATGACACAATGCCAATTCAAAAAAACATTCGAATTTAAAACATCAAAAAGGGGACCTTTTCTTCGGATCACAGAAAGAAATAGTTCAAAGCGAAGGAATAAAATGTGGCAATTTAAAAAACAAACAAAAAAAGGCAGAATGACAAGGAAACATTTTTAAAAAATCTCAAAATAAAAAAGTCACGTTTACAATAAAAAAAATATAAGAGATTAGAAAAAATAAAACAACAAAATAACAAATGCGAGCCTAAGATGAAAAAAAAACAATCCCTTGTTTGTATGTTGATAACATAAACAGGCATACAAATATACAAACATGTACGATTCTATTCATAAAAAGATGAACAAAGAAAATAAAAAAGGTTATTCCCCCCCCAAAAAAAAATCATAACACTACCTGCTGGCTTTTCAACAGCGGGCATCTTTTTGTCTTTTTTGGCCTCCTTCTTCTTGCCGTAGCCGTCGGGCTCCTTTACCTTGGTGTAGGTGCCCCCGCACGTCCTCTGGTGGTCCTCCCACCAGGGGTCCAGGGCCGAGGGGGCCCGATTCATGGCCCTCTTGACGAAACCCAAATACGGCTTGCGCGTCTGGCACGGCCCGTCGCAGCGCCACCAGTGCTGGCGGTACACGTCCACCTCGTCGTTGAAGTTGTGGTACACCTGGCAGGAAGGGGGGCTTCCATTAAAGCAAGAAAGAATTGCGTGAGAAAAGGGAAGCGAGCGCAGGGGCTCACGGTGATGTTGGCGCCGCTGTCCTTGTTGATGCGGTTCATGTGCTTGCAGAACTCGGGCCCGTGGCCGTCGCGATCTCGGTTGTTCTGCGTCACAAACAGCAGGGCGTGGATCATCTCGTGCAGGAGCGTCTGACCAATACACACCACGCATTATACAACAATACATACATTATACAATTATATCAAAATATGATTATTACACATTTGTAAAAATAGCGCTATGAAACACCCGGCAAGGGGTGATCAAGAAGGATATGCGAGCCGTCGCGGTGCTCTCACCTCCACCAGGTCTTTGCGGGGTCTGAGCTTGAGCAGCGGCTCGCTGAGTCTGATTGAACAAAGTCCGCCGCGACCCTCGTAAGAGCACACGCCGGCACACCTGCGACACCAGACAGCATTTAGCATCACTGAAAACAACAACAGAGGATTACAGGATGTCACTTGAACATTTAGCGATCGACGTTAGAGACCCGGTGAAGTGAATTCTGACATTTGCTTCAAAATACAAAACCTGTTTGAAGAGAATTGCTTCAGCATTGTTAGCTTGACCGTTAAAGTGCCTCGTTGTTGGCCTTGAGTGCATGGAGAAAGACGAATAGGGGAGGTTTTTTTTTTAAGTTAGGCTTTATAGTCAGGGTGTGGACAGAGACTGGCCACTTTAGAGTGCCTCGTTGTTGCCCCTGTGAGTCAATTCCCGTCACCGTCGGCATTAAAGTAGAGATACAGTATATTTCTAGGCACAACTCACAGGGTCATCCTGGGGCTCCACTTGACCTCCACGCCGCTCAGTTTTCCCCAAAAGAACCTGTCGTTGAATTCCAGGAACATCGCACGCACGTCCGGGGTGGGGTCCAGAGTCTCCCACGACGCATCCACGACTGATAGCGGTCTCTCCGGCTTCCAGGGGACGAGCGGGCGGTCGTTCGCGTCATTGTCGAACTGCTCCTGAAGCTGCAGGGCAAGCGCATAGTCGTCATCCATGTTAACTCTGAACCCGGGGCCTCCGAAAAGTGACACCCACACTGCAACTCTGAGAGCGCCTGTGGATTGTAAACTTCGTGGCCACTTATTGTCAAATAAGGATTTTTATTCGACAAACTAGGGAAATGAACGACTAGCTGAGTTGTTTACAACGTTTGCCGCCAGTATAGCCCTGAAAGGGCGACTTAATCCGGGTACTGATTTCAAAATAAAACGCCTTGTCCTATAATTGGGGTGAGAAAAGTGATGTAAGTAACACCGTGCCATATTAAAGTGTCACAATCAAAATTGAATTGGATTAATTTAAAAATGTAGTTCTGGATGTTCCGAGTAAGTGTGAACAGTCCCAAAAATTCTGAAATGTTACACTGACAGTACCACGTTCACTTCTGCTTTTGAGTCAAACTAACTTGATAGAAACGAGCTTCCGTATCCGGAAGTCAGTGGGACAGTTAAAAACACACTCGGTGTTTATCAGTTGTTCTCAAATAACACGACATCCTGAAAACTCGTTTTTATGATCAATTTGCAGACACAAATAAGCATATTTTCCTTGAAATTTGATTCCTCGTGTTTTAAAAATAGATTATTCTGGGCCAGCCTTTTTTTCCCGATCTCATGACGTAGGAGGGTGTCACCCTGCTTCCTGTTTAGGTTGCGATCTGCCATGAACCATTTGAACCTCGAATGACTCATTTTCTGTTCGTTTTAGTGTATGTTTCTCAACAATTTTGTCAAAGGTTGTAACTTAGACACAATTTAAGATGTCCGAACCGGGAAACAGACTCCGCAGGTTGCTGGAGTCGCCTAATTTCGACCCACAGAATTACGTGAAGCAGCTTTCCCAGCAGTCAGATGGCGATCGAGACCTTCAGGAGCACCGGCAGAAGATTCAAAACCTGGCCGACGAGACGGCCCAGAACCTGAAAAAGAACGTCTACAAGAACTACCGGCAGTTCATCGAGACGGCCAAGGAGATCTCGTACCTGGAGAGCGAGATGTACCAGCTGAGCCACATCCTAACGGAGCAGAAGAGCATCATGGAGAGCATCACCCAGGCGAGTGTTACCACGAGAAACTAAAATATGATGTGCTAGCAACTTTACCTACACAAAGCATGTCCCCCTAATGCAGGCCCTGTTATCCACCGACAAGGATGAAACCTCCAAGGAGATGCAGGCCGCCTTCCCTAAGGAGAGTGAGGAGGTGAAGCAGAGGAGCCTCACTTCCCTTCTGGAGAAGGTGGAGGGAGGCAAGACCATCATGGACACCCCCGGGAGGCACCTGGTGTACAATGGCGACTTGGTGGAGTTTGATGTGGACAACATGTCTCCCGTCCAGAAAGTACACGCCTTCCTCATGAACGACTGCCTGCTGATCGCCACCTGGCTGGCCAACCGGCGCGGGGCCGTAAAGTACAAGTACAACGCCTTGTACGACCTGGAGAGCTTCGCCGTGGTCAACGTGAAGGACAACCCACCTATGAAGGACATGTTCAAGATCCTCATGTTCCCCGACAGCCGCATCTTCCAGGCGGAGAACAGCAAGATCAAGAAGGAGTGGCTGGAGATTTTGGACGAAACCAAGAAGAACAAAGCCAACAAGGAGCGAGGCAAAAAGGAGGAGGAGAAGACGCCGACGTCTCCCATTCGGGTTGAAGTTTCCACCAATCCTTTTGATCAGGACGATGATGACGAGCAGGCTGAGGTAAGGTTGCAAAATCACGTTCATATTTTAAATTGGAAACTTCACATTGGACATCTGAATGTAGGGTGGAAGAGAAGAAGGCTCAAATCATAATTCAAGTTGCTCCGCATTAGTCAAATGCCATGTAAACGGTTTGTTTACTCGTGGTGCCATCGGACATTTTATCACCCAGGAGTACGTGTGTCATTGTGGTGTAAATGCCTCCTGTCAAAGAACCTAAAATGCAGTTTTAACTGAAAATATTCCACCTCTTTTCTACCTGAGGTGGAGGAGAGTGTGGACCTCGGTCTGGAGTGGATCCAGGAGCTGCCCGAGGACCTGGACGTGTGTATCGCCCAGAGGGATTTTGAAGGTGCCGTGGACCTGCTGGAAAAGCTCAACGAGTACCTGAAGGAGCAGCCGCTGACGACCAAGGTCAAGGAGCTGCGGGCCAAGGTGGACGAGCGAGTGAGGCAGCTGACCGATGTCCTGGTTTTTGAGCTGTCCCCGGACCGCTCGCTGCGTGGCGGACCTCAGGCCACTCGGAGGGCCGTGTTGCAGCTCATCAGGCTAGGTAATAAAGTTACCCAAAAGAAGAAACCACATTCAACAGCAAATTGACAGTTAAATGAATCAATGTCAAGAGACGAAATTAAAACGGCGGCAACACAGCATACCTACAAAAACTGAATGTTCCCAGGCCAGTCCACCAAGGCGTGCGAGCTGTTCCTGAAGAACCGCGCGGCGGCCGTGCACACGGCCATCCGGCAGCTGCGCATCGAGGGCGCCACGCCGCTCTACATCCACAAGCTTTGCAACATCTTCTTCACGGGCCTGCTGGAGACGGCCAAGGAGTTCCAGATGGACTTTGCCGGCAACACGGGCTGCTACTCGGCCTTCGTGGCGTGGTCCAGCTCGGCCATGAGGATGTTTGTGGACGCCTTCAGCAAACAGGTGAGGCCGGTGGTCCGCAAAATATGGTCTGCGGGCTTCGTACGGCCCGCTACTTTCTTAAATCTGACCCGTCAATCACATACATGATCAACAGTTCTGGAACATTCGTTCCATTAAATTAGCTGCTTTTTTTTTTTTTTTGGTCTAATCAATGACGATGTCGCCGCGTGGCGTGAAGGTGTTCGACAGCAAGGAGAACCTGTCGACGGCGTCCGAGTGTGTGAAGGTGGCCAAGGAGCACTGCCTCCAGCTGACCGACATCGGCCTGGACCTGACCTTCACGCTGGAGTCTCTGCTTGTGAAGGACGTGAAGGCGGCCCTGCTCAGCTACAAGGACGTCATTGTCGAGGCCACCAAGCATCGCAACTCTGAGGAGATGTGGAGGCGGATGAACCTGATGACGCCGGAGGCTCTCGCCAAGCTCAAGGTGATCACGACTCGAATGGTGACAGTTGGATCAAGCGTGGCTTGATTGGTCTGACCTGGAGAGGGAGGCAAGGATGACGTAATCGAAAAGTGACTGTTGTGTTAACTCATTCAATACCAGCCAATTCTGGACCAAGTCTGAAAAGACGTTTAAAAACGTCTTTGGGAGTGAATGAGTTTTAATGTCAGTGTCATGGAGCTCACCCATGACACACACATCAAAATAATTATCGATAGAAGGTTTTAAAATACAACCGACGTTTTGATTCCCATCCGTAGTGTTGACAAGTCTGTTGTTTTATTTATTCTCTTTTTGGGGTGGCAACCATCGGCATGCAGGAGGAGATGCGCGCCAGCGGAATGTCGACGTTCGACGCGTACACGGGCGCAGATTGCTGGGTGAACCTGAGCTACACGCTGGTAGCCTTCACCAAGCAGCTGCTGAGCTTCCTGGAGGAGGCCCTGAAGCTTTACTTCCCCGAGCTGCACACGGTGCTGCTGGAGAGCCTGCGTGAGATCGTGATGGTGGCCGTGCAACACGTGGACTACAGCCTGCGCTGCGAGCAGGACGCCGACAAGAAGGCCTTCGTGGTGCTCAATGCCGCCTTCCTGCACGACTGCGTGCTGCCCGAGGTGGAGCGCCGCTTTGAGGAAGCCGTGGGGAAGCCCGCCAAGCAGCTGCGGGAACTCCGCAAGAGCACCCGGCCCGTCAGGATCAACCCAGAGAGCACCACGTCTCTCGTCTGACCTATTCTGTGCTTAACTTTTCACCCATAGGACTTGAATAAAAGGAACGAAGGGGTGGTAAATTACCTGTAAATTTTTGGAAAAAATACAGTGAACCTACATACAGTGCGCCTATTTCTGGTGTATGCAACCTGGCTATCAAAGGGCAGTACTGCATTGTCTTGTATACACAAATTTAAGATTGTCACAACTACAATGAGGACACAAGTCCTTTGCTGCCATCTTGTGGCGTATATAGGAAATTACATTTCATCTTGAATGACATGAGATTGACCAGGAGGAAGTTTGGTCCTCAAGGCGGGTTATTTAAACTAAAGAGAGCAACACAACAATTCTGCCTTTACTGATGGACATTGTCACATTTTGATGGACAATGTCTGCTAGTGGTGTATACGATATCAAAGAATATTCTTGCATCATGTGACAGATACAAAACTAGTATAGCAGTTAGCGTTTAAATGTGCAGTGATACCTTTTCATATCCGTCTTTTGTATTGTTGTTGTTTATTGAACATAATACAAAAGACGGATATGAAAAGGTATCACTGCACATTTAAACGCTAACTGCTATACTAGTTTTGAACCCATGCACACGGTAATAATTAACATCTTTTACAATATATTTGGGAATTTATACACTGCACCATCATCCTTATTTTTTTCCTCAAAACATCTAAAATCGATGTGTTTCTTACTATCATCAAATACCCCGCATTTGATCACTACCCTGATTCTAATTGGCATCACCGTGACCCATTTGTGGCAGCGTCAACACATCAAAAGCCAAAAATTACCTTTCCCCTCCGCGAATGACTGTACAAGTGTGTTAAATGTACTCCTCGCGCGGCTAATTTTAGTCTCCTGCTCACCGCACACGATTCCCGCCTTGTTATGATCGCTTACGCTGAGGGAAATCTGCGCCGGGAGCAAATCGGACCACGCTCGACTGGAGGAATTCATTCAGGGATGTGTCCGGGGGATTACTCATGTGTTGCTTTCACATGCCTCACTTGACACAAAAAGCCAGCACGAGAGTTGTAACAGAAGAGTCGGAATTTCTCCGCTGCATGGCACACATACAATCCAGTAGTGCTTTCTTGCAGCATGCTGAGAACCTGCAGTCAGATATACAGTATAGATGACATCAGCATCTGGTTTGTGGTATGAAATAGGGACACGGTATCAGGTGTTAAACTTCACAGGTACTCATGTAAAAATTGGAGTAGTGATTGGATAATTGCTTCCTGGGTGGACTGTAAACCACACCTAGTATGCAACTGCATCTGAATTTTGGGCTGTTATGCTGCCGCTTCCCCTGTAGCTTCCCCCCTCGCGGAGTTGATAAATGTATAAGATTTTCCATCTCCGAGTGCAGGAACTTCTGCAGAAAAAAAACAAAACATTTTTGTTGCCGTTTATGCAGAACAGCGACATGGTTTTTCCATTCATAAAAGGGGCTGACCTCATTTTTTTTTTTTACTCACGTCTGATTTTGTAGGATTTCAAATGTGAAATAATCTTCAGGTAACACCTCAGAAGACAGAAACCCGCTTTGTGTTCTTTTCAGTGTGGTTTCTCCTGTCGTGTGTTCAAATCCTGCAGCCATCCATCAACGTCTGCTCAAGCAAGACCCTCCCCCTCGCTGGCTGCGCGCGTATGCGCACGACCCGCCTGCCGGAGAGCTGTCCGCAGACGTTCGGTGCTGGAAGTCTTGGGACCAGGGCGCGATGGAGGAAGAACTGAAATGTCCGGTGTGCGGCTCCCTGTTCAAGGAACCGGTCCTGCTGCCCTGCTCCCACAACGTTTGCCTGCAGTGTGCGCGCAGTATCAGCGTTCACACGCCGGACGGGGAGCCCGCCGCGGCCGTGCAGCAGAGCCGCGCGTCGGCGGTCAGCTCGGACTACGACTACCTGGACGTGGACAAGATGAGCCTGTACAGCGAGACGGACAGCGGCTACGGCTCGTACACGCCGTGCCAGCTCAAATCGCCCAACGGCGTGCGGGTGTTCCCCGCCCCGCAGCACCCCCACCAGCAGCAGCGGCTGTGCTCGCTCACCTGCCCGCTTTGCCATCGCAGCGTCTCCCTGGACGAGCGAGGGCTGCGCGGTTTGCCTCGCAACCGGCTCCTGGAGGCCATCGTGACGCGGTACCGGCAGCACCGCGCCGCCTCCGCCTCCGCCGCCTCGGGGGCGGCCAAGTGTCAGCTGTGTGACCGCAACCCGGTGGACGCGGCGGTCATGTGCGAGCAATGTGACGTGTTTTACTGCAACGCCTGCCAGCAGCGGTGCCACCCGTCCCGCGGCCCGCTCGCCAAGCACCGTTTGGTCCCGCCGCCTCAGCAGCGGCCGGGCCAGGCGGCCTCCTGCGCGGCCGCGGGACAACCTCCGGCGACCGCGCGGAAGCCGGCGACGTGCGCGGAGCACGAAGCGGAGAACTTCGTCATGTATTGCTGCAACTGCCGGGCGCCCGTATGCGCAAAGTGCGCCGAGGAGGGACGGCACGCAAAACACGACGTCAAGCCCATCGCCCTCATGTGGAAGCAGCACAAGGTACGCCGCGTCGTCGTGCGGGAAAGGAATGGTGGTGCTCGGTTTACGATCGAGTTCCTACATGGGTGACGTAACCCAGATCTGTGCGAAAATCGGAACTTGCCGTCGTTTAAAATGACAGTCAATGACAAAAACAAAACGGAAACTCGCCGTTCTGCAGTTTCCTCTTGAACTAAATCCTACCCATTAAGTAGAGCAGCATCTAAAACAACCATATCTATCTATAGAAATAGTTATGATGAACAACTACGTCTGCTTGCTAGCGAGCGACCAGTTTATGTTCCCAGTCTGTTACCATGGCAGGCTTTACCGAATTTCTCGAACCCGACTTTTTTCACCGGCTAATTCCGACATTTCCCTCAAGGTTACAGACCCTGTCAAGTGACGTTTTTTGAGTGTTTCAAAGAGTCTCTTGGTGTGGGCGTTTTAGAGCGCCTCGTTGTCGGCCATGAGTGTGCGCACGTCTAGCAGAGAAACACGAAAGAGCTTGTGGTGTTTCAAATTCATGAGACATTTTTCATCTTTACAGTGATTCTTAAGTTAAAAGAGAGAGGGGGGGCTCACCTTCAGCGTTATGAGGACATAAAATTTTTGAATATGCAATATATTTTTTCTTTATCGTATCCATTTGTCACTTTTACCTTCCCTTCCCTAATGGTGTCTTTTTGTCTCTTCCTCATTTTGCGTCCCCCCCTTCCCCCAAGTAGAGGCCCCTCATAAATGGACCGTAAAAATCCCATCAGGGGGACAGTGGGAGAGGGGTCGTCTCTAAGCATCACATGAATAAGATATGCTCATTTATACAACATCCAATCACGTCTTGGTAGCTCCACTGCATTTGGTCCGAATCCTACGTTTCAAAATTCCTATTCTTGTGTTTTTTGCCTTGCCAAATAGTTCAAATAAAGCAAAATTCACGAATTGGTTCATAGTCAAGCTTCCACGATCAATAAAATCTCGACTTTTCCGAGGATAGATGTGTGGAAGTAAATCCAGCACTTCAGGTTGTTACGAAATACTGTTACCATGGTAACAAGAGCAGAAGTGTGCCCGGTAACGTTCCAGATGGCAAGAGCCAAACAGGTCAGCCTTACTCGCCTTTTACCTCGGGGGGCAGCTCTCTCACGCGCACACTCCACTACTCTGTATGGACTTGAGTACCTTTCTTTGAGGCTACTGGCGTGGCGGCTTTAGAGCGCCTCGTTGTTAAGAGGGTGCAAGAGTAGTGTGGTGGTGGGGGATTACAGTACAATAACTCAAGGCAGTTCTGGCGGACTCGAGCACTGAATGTAGGTTAATGTGCACTTCCTTCCTCTCGCTCACAGCCTACACAGCAAACACTGTGTGTGTGAGTGTGTGTGTGTGTGTGCATTTGTGTGTGTGTGTGTTTATGTAAAAGCAACCCACCAAATATAGCCCAGCGTGTGTATGATTTATTTTGGGTAACTCTACGGCAGGCCTCGTAGAAGGATATGCCAGTAGTGGAACAATGAGCCGTGGGCATTTCCATGGTTACGTGCCAGCCGGAATTCGAGCTCCCTGAAAAGTACTTTGGAGTTCTACCGAGGGACTCGCATAGTGATCTGGAACTGGCGCTTTGCTTCGTGTGTGGATGTGGAGGCGCATTTCGAGAGGAGGACAAAAAAAAAAAAAAAAAGCAGCGAAGGATTGCGAGTTGAGGGCAGATGAGAGGATGACGAGGACGAAGGGGCAGAGAGCAGATTGTTTTTGACCTTGCGCCTGCGTGCGACGCGCTAATGCCGTAACACAGCTGTCGCCGAGGAGGTAAAAAAGCCACACGAAGTCGAAATTGCGGATTCGCTTTGACGGCTTCCAATTCACATCTGGATTTGTATTCTGAAAAATTGACTTTTGAATGACCGTATACAATGCGTTGCATCTCGAGAGTGATGTGATGCAGTAAATAAAATTGTCCGTTTTGAACAAAACAGGCTGACATAATTTGTGCAGCGTCCACTCACTCAAACGGAAAGCAGAATAGCAGCACAAACATGCAAATGAGGTGAAATAAAAGTGGCACGGGTGAGGGTCGTAAATGCACCCCCCTCCTCCCTTGCCGATTCCTCCGGCAGTCATTTTGACATTAAGGTCAAGCATTTGGCAAGGGTGTCGACAGCCTTTTGTTCTCCTCCCCGTGGTCATCCATTTCGGCTCGAGGATAACCCCTGACACCTTTCCACTACTACCCGGACTGTGCTTCAAGTTCCGTAGAGCATGAAGCACTGCCGACAACAACTTCATCTGTGCTGGTCCACATGAGAAGATGATGGGACGTGACTGAAAGGTCAAAAAGAAGGGGGGCGAGTTTAAAAAAAAAAAAGTGCAACCCGGTTGAATAAATCAAACACACCCCACATGAGGCAAACGCGATGACGACAATCGAGGGAAAGCCCCTCATCATCCGTCATTTCGCTCGTTAGCAAAGCCTTGGCGCGCAAGCCGGCGCGGGGCCCCGACAGCTTGGTGGGCCAGATGGTCTCCACGGCGACGAGCGCTGCCTGCCGAAGGGTGCACTTGATTTGTGACTCATCAAGTCATCCCGGCGCGCACGGGGGAGGGGGACCACCCTATAATGCGTGTGCGTGGTCGGATGCGGGATTATCGACGCGGCGCATTAAGGGCGTACGTAAGGAGGGGCCCGATGATGAATAAAACATGAAAACCATACATGTGATGACTTGAGTCCCTCTCTGAGGAAGCAGTTAATGCTAATGAGTTTTGAAAATCCGTCGCTAGCATCGACTGGCTGCGTATGGCGTGGAAGTATGTACAGTGGACAGGGATCAGGCAGGCCGGCGAATAGCAAAAAAAAAAATCATCATTGTATAATTGACACCTATTATGAATGGGGAATTAATATATATATCTATATATAGATATAGATATATATATCTATATATATACCGTATTGGCCCAAATATAAGACGTCCCTAATTATAAGACGACCCCCTCTTTTTCAAGACTCAAGTTTGAAAAAAGACTTTTTGAACACCAAATTCATTTTTATCCAGAAAATAATTACAATACATCTGAAACAAATGATTCTAACAATATATTTGAGAGAAAAAGCATGTTATTTTGCCTCATTCAAATCTTAATATCCGAACATTTAAATATGTAAACTAAAGTGCAATAACATTTGTAAATGAATGGCTTCTGGTTTTTGAAATGTAAATTGCATCATAGCTTCTCCTCAGCTGCCGGTTGACCTGGCCGATCTTCGACCCACTTTTCTCCAGCTTGTCGCTACGTTTCTCCATTTTGTTATTTCTTCTAATATTTTCTTCTCTTTTCTTTCTTACCGCTATGTTTTATTTTTCTTCTTCGTGCTACCGCTATTTTTATTTCTATTCTTCCTGACAGGGGTTCACTTTGGCCTGGGGAGTAAAATTCAGCATTCGCTTCAATAGTATCCGGCGCCATCTAGCGTCGTGAATGGGTATAATGTCTAGACCCCGAATATAAGACGACCCCCACTTTTCAGTCTTATTTCAATGCAAAAAACACCATCTTATATTCGGGCCAATACGGTACTTGTCATCATTTAGTCAGCCGATGTAAAGGGGTGACTTTGCTGTTGTTTGCTGCCATGGTGTGTGCCACACTAAACATGCACCAGAGGAAGCAAAGGAAAGAGTTGTCCCAGGAGATTAGAAAGAAAATTATAGACCATTTTTACCCATGTGTGTCAATTATATAATTCCCAATGAGATGCTCTGACATGTTTTAGGTTATATTTTTGCCTTGGCTGATTTTGCGCAACTGGTTTTGCATGTGTGTCGACGACGTGTGCCTGGTGATAAAGCGCAATCAAAGTCGAGCATCAACTGGTTTTTACGCTTCTTTTTGTGTGGGGGTGTGTTTTGAGTGGAGGAAGAAGGAGCAGGTGGATCATGTGGGTGGCGCCACGGCGGACTTGATTTATCACGTGTGTGGGCATGTTTCCCTTTGTCCCGTCTTTTTTTCAATGAGAGGCTCGAACCCCCCCCCCCCCCCCCAAAAAAAAAGACGCAGCTCGACGTCTGTCCCGCTATCCATTCATTTTTTTTTCTTGCAGTGTCAACTCTCGCAGGCCCTCAACGGCGTCTCGGACAAAGCCAAAGACGCAAAAGAATTTCTGGTTCAACTCAAAAACATGCTGCAGCAGATCCAGGTAAGGATGTCATAAGATGTCTTTTTTTGGGGGGGGTGGAGTATTTATGTAACCATATTTTTTTAACTCATTCAGTATCAGCCAATTCTGGACCAAGTCGGAAAAGACGTTTAAAAACGTCTTTGGGAGTGAATAATTGTGCTAGCAATGCACTCGCGCCGCAGCAGAGCGAACACGCTGACCTTGCTGTCGTCGCCTGAGGAGCGGCGAGGCCAGCGTGAAATCAGCGAGGCGTGAAAAGTGCACGTCCTGTTTTGTCCGCGCAACATTTGCAATTCAACCAAGTCACGTGGCGGATTAAAACGAGTCATCTCAAGGTTAATTAGTCCCTTTTTTTGGGGGGGGGGGGCGGACGCGTCGTCCTCTGTGACCGTGAGCTTCACTGCCACACTAAGTACACGTTTAATCCGCTTTTTACTCAATTTTTGTACGACGACAAGCACCTGCATTACGACTGGTGGAAGGAGGATTAAAATGTGTTACGTAATAACAGCATTGTGCCATCAATTAAAATAAAGGAGATTCTTTCAATAAAGAGCTTTTTTTAATATATTCCCAAATATGTATCTTCCCTTTAGATAGTCCACTGGTGTGGCTGCTTTAGAGCGCCCTCGTTGTTGGCCCCGAGTGCGCACGCATCACACGAAGAAAGATGGAAAAGTGAGGAGCCGGGATTTTATTTTATTTTTTTGTAAGTCCAACAGCCAGTGTTTGGACCGGGGCTTTAGGCTGCCGTGGGCGCTTTAGAGTGCCTCGTTTATCGGCTGTGAGCGTGCGCGCGTCACACAGAGAAAGATGGAAGAAAGATTTGAAGGGGAAGGGGGGGGGCACCTACACCCTGAAAAATATGTGGCCACTTGAGAGCGCCTCGTTGTTGATCCTGAGTGCAGAAAACCAGACACCACAATACATACAAAAGCTACCCACACTAACCCTCGCATCAAATTCGTTTGATGCATTTTTTTCATAAATGTGTCTCAGAATTTGGGTTGACAGTCAAGTTACAAAAAGCCAAAAAGAAGAGCCTTTTTTTTTTTTTTTTTGCTTAAATGTCGCTTTGGATTAGGATGTCTAAACGTTGCTTTTGCGTGACACAGGAGAACGGCGTGGAGTTCGAGGCTTGCCTGGTGGCTCAGTGTGACTCGCTGATCGAGGCGCTGACCCGACAGAAAGCCAAACTCCTGACAAAAGTCACCAAGGAGAAGGAATACAAGCTGAAGGTAAGGTTTTTTTCTTTCATTTGTCACAAACGGTATTCAAAATCAATAGCTTTCCGGCCGCAAACAAAGACGATTGATCCACGACAGTCGGGAGGGAAAGCGATAAAATAAACACTGCAATTTGATAGCACATCCATTTGACCGGATGCGAGGTAGGCACAAATCGATATTTAGGTCGCGTCAGTGACCGACTCACTGCATGGCTCAAGTGCGGCTTTTTTACATGCCGCCGGCCATTCATTCATTCATCTTTTCTATTCTACTTTCTGTAAACCACAGCTACACATAATTTGCTCAAACCAGACATAAACAAACTCTGTTCTTGATCATCGACTCAAAAGCTGTGCTGATCTCAAATCCAAAGCAATGCAACGTCGGCATGGACTGGAATTTTGTAGTCTGTGAAGTGCCCTACAAACCTGAATTTCACAGACAAGCTGGGTGAGACCCCCATCCACGCTCAACCGGTGAAAAATGTACAAAAGGTCAAACAAAATTTGAAGACAGGTGACTGACAACAGCAGTTTGCTCAAGCACGAATCTAAAAAAGCAGTTAAACAAACCAAAAAACAAAAAACAAAACTTTCTTTCATAAAACAGGGTCAGAATTCTGCAGTCTGGTTGTTTATTTAATTTTGTCAGTCCAGAACAACCGATTCTTCCCTGTCAAAAGCGTCCAGCTGTTCTTTTCGCACTTCAGCCTGACACAACTCCCACTAAAATCTCTCCACAGAACCGCCTCGCCACCAAACTTGCATCTGCGCTTCAGCGTTACATAACGACAGCCCTTCCAGGCTGGAAAATCTATTCTCATTGGATTATCTTTTGTCCCCCCCCCCCCCTCACTTCCCCCAACAACATGCTCAAGTCGACTTTGATCCCTTTAAAGCAACGCGTTCGTCTTTCAAACTCTCACCAAATTATTTTGGCGTGATCAAATTTCTAATTGGAGTTCCGTTTGAAAAGGCACCGCAGGATTGCCTCGGAGCTCTTTCACGGCGCTCACAATTGTCCCGCTGACAGGTGAATAATCAAGCGTGATCCCATTAGCCGTCAAATTAACGCGCGTGACTGCGGCTAATTAACATCGCTTCTCATTTTCAGACCACGCTCGTTAATGCGGCCATGAAATGAGAAGGACTCTCAAAGATAGAAGCTTTTTTTTTTTTTTTAATTCTTTCTAGCTGAAAGATAACAGAAAAATTGAAGGTTTGTCTTACTCGTGTACAAGTGGATCAATTTGCTCAACCGCGCAGTCTTTACAAGAGCGCCGCTAACCTTCACAAATAATTAGCCTCAAAGCACGCCTTAACATCCTCTGACACCGAGTAGGATTTCCCATTCGATATGCAGAAACAGGCTTGCTTTTCTACCTCTCTCAACTCCTTGCTGGCTACACTTCCATTGTCGTCCATCAGGTGGCGCGCGACCAGATCACCCACTGCACCATGAAGCTGCGGCAGACCACGGGCATGATGGAGTACTGCCTGGAGGTCCTCAAGGAGAACGACCCCAGTGGCTTCCTCCAGGTAAGACGAATGGCCCGGATAGCAAAATGAAAAAAAAACTGCATTCGACTGTAAATGACTCAATAATATTTGTCTTTTTTTGCCGAGGATAAAGAATATGCGCATTGGTAGATTGTCTGTCTTCGACAGTGTTTTGGAGTTTTAGCTAGAGCCTAACGGTTATGCTAACACTGATTGCTAGTCACAAGGGTTCTTACCCTATTTTCCGCACTATGGAGTATAAGGCGCACCTTCAATGAATGGCCTTTTAAAACGGTTTTCATACATACGGCGCACCGCATTATAAGGCGCATAGAATAGAAGCTACAATAGTGGTTGTGGTATGCATCCACTAGATGGAGCTACGCAAAATAGAATACAATATAATACAGCTTTATTTATATGGAGACCTGGCTGCGGTTGCGTTATGCATCCACTAGATGGAGCTACATAAAATAGAATACAATACAATACAGCTTTATTTATATCGAGCCTTCACAACCGCTGCTCTAACAAAGCTTTACAGAACATTTACGTCCAAAAAAATCTGAATAGTGATCCACACATAAGGAGCATCGGATTATAAGGCGCACCGTCGGATTTTAAGAAATTTGAATACTTTTAGGGGCGCCTTACAGTGTTCATCTTGATTGTCGGCGCTTGTTGACGCCCCCCCCCCCCCCCCCACCCCCAGATTTCGGACGCTCTGATCAAGCGTGTGGCATCGTCACAGGACCAGTGGGTCAAAGGCAACCTGGAGGCCAAGGTGGGCCCCGAGTTTCAGCTCACGCTCAACACCGACACGCTCCTGCAGACCATCCTGCAGCTGGATTTCTGCCAGGGCAAAGGTACACAAACAGAATCTGCATGGCTCTTTAAATATTTCTTCCTTCAGACCGTTTCTGTACGACTACAAGTAGGAAGAATGAGGAGCGAGCATTGTTTGGCAGCCTTTGTGACGCACCGCCCAAGATTCAATTTAAGGCTGCCTGTTCGAATCACGCTCGGAATGATTCATTTTTTGGGATGACCGCGCGTTGCATTCTGAACATTTCCGGGACTTGTACGGCAGACGTTTTGACGCTAGTGTGTGCATTATCCTCAAAATGGTATTTCCAGACGTGCAGGACGGCCCCTTATTGAAACAAATGCAGCGGCAGGCAGCGGACAGTGCTGAAGCTGACGCACAAAGTCCAGGAGGTATTATTTCCACAGAGTTGTCATCCCCTACCTCCTTTCCCGCCACCCCCACACCTCCCTAAACACTCCCGGTCTAGCCTGGTTGGAAATTCGTTTTCCCGTCCCCGACACCCACTCACGCATGTTTTGTTCTTTTCACGCAAAAAAAAACAAAACCCTGGGGTTGGCACTTCCCTCCTCTGGAACGCAGCGAAAAGAACCGTCAGCACAGAAATTTATAGCCTCGAGTGGTAGTCTGTTTCGCTTTTAAATACAAATTGGAAGAAATGTGTAAGCCCCGCCCCCAAATCCAAAAATGCCGTGGGAGAGAAGAAACAGAACCAGCATGGCTATAAATGCAAATTTGATATCTTCATATAATGAATCTCGACGTGCTTATTGTTTGTCTTGACTGCTGCCTTCCCTCTCCTTTCATGAAAAAAAATATTTTTAGAAAATGGTAATTATGTTCAGCACTCCCCGAAGGATACGTGGGAGGGAAAAAAGGATATTTTTAGATTATTTTCTTTGAAGTTTGAATGTGTTTTGCCACTTCATTGTGGATACGGTGACGAATGGTATCTGATTTTTAATCCAATGTTGATTACCGCAGAGGGGTGTTTGATACCGCTTTTGTTTGTTCACTTCCACGCACTCACTAATTAGCGATACCGCGAGTACTTTCGATACATCAAATTTCCGATAACATAGTATAAACACATGATGGTGAACAAAGCCCTTTCTTTGTTTCTTAAAGAAGAGAGCATCGCGCCAACTACGAACTTGATACCTTGAAATCAAACCGATATTGGCCCGATATCACAGTAATTGGTATCGGTCCTCGCCGAAAGAAGATTATAGAATATGGTAAGAATATGGTTTTGCAAGTTCCTCCGTGGTTCACACCTCTGGTATATATTCCATTTGTAAAACAAACAAAAAAAAGATTTTTTTTTTTAATCTATTGGCCATATTGGCGTGAAAAATCACATTTGTGTTCCTCCTCCGCTCATTCCCGATTTGTTCGCCCTATGAATCGACCCAACTTGATTCCTCACAGCAATGTTCGCAATCCTCCAGAGCTTCCTCGTTTACGCCACCCAAATACACCGGATCAGCCCGTTTGTCTTTGAACCGGAAATGCAATGAGATACCAACCGATTATTCGGCTTGCCCCCACCCTCCCAGTGGAGTCGGGACCCTTGGTGCCGCCGGCTCCCCTCCTGCAGCTGGAGAAGTGCTGCAGCGGCAACAACAGCGCCACCCTGGCTTGGAGGGTCGCCGGGCCCCAAGCGGCGCCCATCGAGGGCTACATTCTGGAGCTGGACGACGGCAACGGGGGACAGTACAGGGTTGGTGACGCGCTCATTCAGAGGACACGCTCAGTTGATTTATTTATTTTTGCTCATCTATTCATTTTTCATGAAATAAAAATCTTACACATACAGATGTTCTATTCTTGTGACGTTCGGCTTTATGAAGCGTTTGATTGCACAGGAGGTGTACGTGGGGAAGGAGACGGTGTGCACAGTGGACGGCCTCCACTTCAACAGCGTGTACAACACCAGAGTGAAGGCCTACAACGCCGTCGGCGTGGGGCCCTACAGCAAGACCGTGGTGCTCAAGACCTCCGACGGTACCCAAGTTGGAGCTAACTACTTCCTACTCCACTTTTCATAACACCCATCCCCCCCAAAAAATAAAAATGGCGGATCAATCAGTGCTTTTTCGAGCAGATGAGAAGAAAAAAAAACGCAATCATTTATGGCAGACGAACCCATTCCGACCACGGATGGCGTCTTTTCACACCAAAAACTGAAAACCACCGTTGCCATCAAGCCGCCAGATTTTGCCTTCATATAAAAGTGGGTTGTTTTTAGCGGGTTTTTACCTGACATATGTTTCACCGAAAACATGCCCGTTTTCAAATCTAAAAATTGCAGACTATTTATTTTTGAACTAAATTTGACTTAAGACTCAACAGAGCAGCAATAAGCTCTATCAAATTGGGTTTTTGTTGGCTGCTGAGCCCGGATGCATCCTACCGGTAATTGCTTTTCTCTCCGAGAAAGGATGACCGACACACAAAATAAAAAAAATCGAGGAAGCTGTTATCAGTTGCAAAAAATAATAATAATTGCGGCCATTATTTGTGTGCTCGGACTCATTTACTGGGCACATCAGCTTTCACGTCACTTGCCAGATGACAACGGCACATTTGATTTCTTGAAGACACCAAATGTATCTCTGACGTTACCGCCCGCAGTCCCAAATGTTCCGCCAGACAGGCTTCGTTGACTCACGACAGGCGCCAGACTCGGATTTTCACTCCTCCGCGCTTTCTTGTCCCCTTTCGGCCAAAAGTAAACACGACGCCGGTTGAGTCACCGCCCGCTGAATCACGACTACGTCTTCCTCCACAGTGGCTTGTTTCGCCTTTGACCCCACCTCGGCTCACCGCGACATTGTCCTGACCAACGAGAACCAGACGGTGTCGTGTAACAGCTACGACGACCGCGTGGTGCTCGGGACCGCCGCCTTCTCCAAGGTGAGGTTTTCAACCTCCCCCCGAGGAGGGTTAGGAGTTAATTGCCGGTGTTAAGGAGCAGTTTATACAAATTGAAGTAGCTTATTGGAGTTGTGGTGCATGGATTCAGAACTGTACGGCGAATGCTGTTAATTGAGTTACTTCTTTAATTCTTGGGCCTTGGCGGAGGTCGACACACATTGTCCTCGAGAGGAAATCATGTCGCCCGCTTTGATGTTAGGGCATCCACTACTGGGAGGTGTGCATTGATCGCTACGACAACCACCCAGACCCCGCGTTTGGCATCGCCCGCATCAACACGGTCAAGGACATGATGCTGGGCAAGGATGACAAAGCCTGGGCCATGTATGTGGACAACAACCGCTCTTGGTTCATGCACAACAACTCGCACACCAACAGGTATGGACCGGATCCATCCGCGGGTGTTCCGACCAAAACTACAGGACCGGCGCGAGACCCTCAAGGGATTCACGCTTGGCTCTTTTGTGCAGGGCGGAGGGTGGCATCACTAAGGGCTCGACGGTGGGCATCCTCCTGGATCTGACCAAGCACACCCTGACATTCTTCATCAACAAGGAACAACACGGACCGACGGCCTTCGAGAACCTGGACGGCGTCTTTGTACCCGCCGTCAGCCTCAACAGAAATGTCCAGGTGGCCCCTCTTTGAAATTAATTAGCGATATTCAAACCCCGAAGCCAGTTTTACTTAGCGCTGTAAAATCCGGGAGGTGCGTAGGTCACCAGTCAACCCGCGAAAAAGCCACAGAAAGTATGGGTGAGTTTCTCATTTACCTGTCCGTCTCCTTCTAGGTGACCTTAGTGACGGGCCTGGAGGTGCCGAGGGACCTCAAACAGTAGACGACGCCTCCGCTGAGGGCCCCCCTACGCACACGCCAACGATGTCGACGGTGCGGTCGTCGCGACGTTTCCCCGACGCGTCTGCGTCATCGCCTCTCATAGATTATTGTCGATGTAACTTCAAGTCTGTGCTAAATCAGCCACACCTTGACGCGGACGGTTTCCTTGCACTCGTCGGAAGGCGGCGAAGGCTTTTGTCAGCGTTCAATCAGCGACTCGCGTTGTCGCCGCCATAATATATTCACGGGCTCCACTGGGGCTGCGCTGTCACTTTTGTCTTCGTGAGGCCGTTTGTGTCATTTTCCTGCCACGTGATGACAAATCACAACCTTTATTTTCGATTTCGTCAACTACGACAACGCTTGCTGTGTCAGAGATCTCTCAAACTGCTCAGTTGGAAATTCGGAGAAACTGGATGAGAGCATTGAAGAAGCTTTGCATCGGCTTGAGCACACTACTCGATGAGATGTAAGGGGGGACGAGCGTCTTTCTCCCTCAAACAGCATCAGTGATATGTCTGCGAGGGGGGGGGGGTGAAGCAGACTTCTTTCCCAAGACAAAAACTGAATATTTAATATACAACGCGGATAATTATTTTTTTTTTGGTCACCTCGTGGTCATTTTATAGCACACTCTCTGCAGCGTTGCCTTGAATCGATCAAAAAAAAAAAAAAAGATCACTGTGACACGAAAGAGAACACTGAGCCACTTTGCTATCACCCGCAACAAGTTTTCTTCTCATTGAACCGAATTGTTTTGAGTTCACACGAGAGTGTGCAAGACCGCGTACACAATCGCAGCGTGGATAGGATTGGAGGAGTTACGAAGCGTCGCCCGGCGGTCCTGTCTGCCTGTCTGTCGGACGGTGTAAATAACAAGAACTGCGCTCCTCGGCCAACTTCGGAGACTTACGGGGGGAGGGGGAATGGAGGTCAACCAAGTTTACAAAGTCCTCTGCTGTATCTCGAGCAGCGTTGTAAATAGCCTCCTGCATCATTTCTTGTTTACTGCCAACTGCTGTGAAAGCTCGCCCTCAAGTGGCCGCAGGAGAAATTACAGCCACTCCGGCATCCAGCCACTTGTTCAAATGCACACACACACACACACACACACACAATCTTGTTCAAAAGTCTTCCCACAAGAGTGGAATAAGCGCCACGTATCTCAGATTTCACTTCGGCCCAGATTTTTTGATCCAAGGATGCGTATTTAGCGACCGCCTTCGTCAAAGGGCTCGAGCGAGGGTTCCGATGTTTGTGACAAGAGCCCGAGCCTGTCTACATGCCAACTTCAAAAGGCTTCTGACTGTGGCGGCTGCTGTGTGTGTGTGGGTCAAGTCGTCGTGCGTGTCCCTTTACCTCACGCCCGCCCGCCCATGAATGTCTTAAAACGTTACATATTTATTTAAAACTACGGTTCTGTATGTGGGGGAGGGGAGGGAGTGCATGTCGGGATATTTAAAATTATTTATTGAGCAAGTATGATAAAATGATAAAACATCTTTTTTTTTTGTGCGTCGTCCTCCTTGAGTTTGTTCCGCGTCCAAGTTGCTGCTGTTTCTATTTCGAAGTGTAAATACAAAGAGCTGAATTCGCATTTACTTCGTTGTTACTATTCATCCTTGGAACCGAACCACCTCATTTCAACACCCTGCTCCTGCCAAGCTGTGAATGTTTTGTACGACTAAATGGTTTGTATATGAGCATAAGACAAAGACAAATACACACGCAAACAATGTCTTCTTCTTGGTTGTTTATATTGAAAAAAAAAAAGAAAAGAAAGGAGAGAAATAAATTACCTGTGATGAAATAAAGACAAAAACGGTCTGGTGCGTTGAGATTTTTGTACTGAGCAGTTCACCTCCCTCATCACAAAAATGCCACTGCATCAAATATTAACTTGACGATTTCAACTTTTCCGTTTGACTTTGGCATCGTTTCGAAATCCGGAAATACAAATCATTGGGACTTTTGAGGGTTCACTTCAAGCGAACTGATTGTTCACCTTTCTATGGTCCGTGCCAGATGCGATCTCACCTGGTTTTAGGTAAAAGACGCCACCTAATGCAGACGTCGCCTTTGTCTTCCGAGTTTGAAGCTTTCTTTCCTTCACGCGGAAAAAGAACAGATTCTCCTGCAGAAGCACACCAACAATTAACACACAAGTCCCTCCGGATGAGTGGGCTGGCCTCAGTACACAACCCACCTCATTTGCGCCGCACCTTGGCCTTCATGGTCTGGACATCCTTAGGGCTGAGGATCAGAATCCCGTTCTTGAAGCGGCCCACCTGACCGGTGGGTGCTGACGACGAACCGGACGTCGTCGTCTTCTTCTTGTTGTCCCTGCTGGAGGCGGACACTCGCATTAGCGTCGTCTTCCAGCATCATGTGCGCAAGACGAGTGAAGTGGTGCCATCATAAGCAAAAAAATGGCTGAAAATAATGCTGTCATATGCATGCCAGGCCAGTAGTTGGCGATGTCATCTGGACATGCAAGTGTTCCAATACACGAAAATTATTCTTGTTTCTACTTAAAAGCTGATGATGTAAGCTTTGGCGCTAGAACATTATTGAGGGAAAACTTTCCCCCCCCCCAATTTACTATTTTCAGTGAATAAAGCTTTCCTAAACAAAAAAAAATAATCAAATCCCTCGAAAGCAAACATCGTCATACCTTGGATTCTTCTTCTTTTTCCTCAGGTCCTACAAAACAAAACAGCACATGGACCGCACAGCAAGATTTTAAATGTTGTGTTTTTTGTTTGACTTTTGGCCATCTTGAGGGTCCTACCGACTGCACTTCGTTTTTCGCCGCTGCCTTCTTGTCTTTGATTTGCTGCTGCAGCACCTTGTAGTTCAAACAGTTTTTCTTGGCAGGCTACAAAGGCGTCAACATTAAGTCAGGCGGCGGGTCATGTGGCAAGCACCAGCGGGTTAATGGAACGCTGAGGTCTTCCTACCCGTGCGCCCAACATGATGGCGCGCTCCTCCTCATAGACTCTCTGCTGCTCCTTTTTGTAGCCTGTGATGCCGAAGCGATGCACCTCCAGTCGAGCCTAACACACATACATACAATGACAATATAAATGAAAATCCAAAAAAAAACCCCTTTTTTTTTTTTTATAAAGATAAGATCCCTTACCTTTTCCAAACTGACACCCTGTTGCGGAGCACTCTGCTTCTTCGAAGTCTCCATTGGCTAGAGATGAAAAGAAGATCAGCCGGAAAACAAACAGAGCACCAATTGTGGGGTGTTCTTATTATTGTGTCCATTGTGGGGGAGAAAGTTGGACGTAAAGAAACTTACAATTGTTTCACTGACAGTGGGCATCGGTGTGATCTTATTTTGTCTCTTGGCGGGGTCCTGGAAGCACACCACCTCCACCTGGCTCACCGGCTTGACAGCTGGATCTGTGATAATGAGATACATTGTATAAAACGTGTGTGCATCATTGGATCTCGTGGATTAGCCGCATGTTTTTTTTTTTTTTATACTTTGATCGTGGATAGTCACATCCAAGGACTCTTGTCCTCCAACTTGGTTTTCATCGAAGCTACAGACATTAGCAGCATCTCCAGGAAGGGCTTTTTCCTCGCATCTTTTTTGCTTTTTCTTCTTTTTTCTTTTCCCAGCTCCACTTCCTGCATCGACATGAACAAAGGAACACATGATAGTTAGCTTTATTTCCAGACCAATTCGTGAATCATCATTTCTGAACTAATAAGTATTCACGTTTGTGTGTGTAATATAATTATTGATTGTAAGAGGCATGTATTAATTAGTCTAATTTGAATATAAATTACACTTGAACAGTGGTAAATTTTATTCTTCGGCCAATTAGCTGGGATAATTTTAAAGTATATTGTACGTTCATATGTGTACACCATTTATTTTTGAGGAAAAAGAGATACTGTCCACCTAAGTATTTCAGTCCACATTTAGTTTTTTGAACTCCCAAATTAATATTTAACTTTTAATACACACATATTAGTGAACTGGCACATTTTATCTTGTTGAAGATACGGCTAGGAGTTAGCTTCCAATATGCATTTTAACAGAGAAAGCCATTCGTTTTGAGTCTGGTTAAAAGGGCAAAGGACGACGAGGAAAGCTCTTATAAATATTTATATTGACTTAAAACAGTCTCACGTCTTAGATTTATCAACAAAGGCGATGTATTGTTAGTTCCGTTAGCGAGACAAATCGTAAAAGAACGATGGAGTCCGGCCAGTTAACAATTGCCTACAACCTAGCTACTTAGCTACACTTACCGAAATCGTATAACGAATCCAAAACTTGTTCCAGAAAAGCACAATCCTCGTCAACATTTCCATTCTTGTCGGGCTTCATTTTAAGATTAATGATACAAGGTTAAATAAAACACAAATAGTAACTGACTCGTCGTTCAATACGACAATTTTACAAAGCAGCACGCGTGCTTTGGAATGGTGCAGTTTGGTGCTCCTCAGCTACCGTAGTTGCGTGTCAGCATGCCGGAAGAGGCAGCTAACGCCCATGTGAAGTTTCTCCTCTGGAAGCTGATATCGCCTTTGGATATTATCAATTGAACGGCTCGTAAAAACTGTCAAAAGCCTAGGTGGATGCAGCGTGGCTCCTCACCTGAGGGAGGATGGCATCCAAAGCTGTTTACACGGTATGTAAACATCTCCGATGATCGTGGAGATGAGCTAACCCGAGTCGGGTTGTATGTGTGACATTTGACATTTGACTTGGTTCTCCATTTAGCAGCCCACGGGACTATCTGTCCCAGTCATATTCCCACACTCAAGGACAAAAATATACGTTTGTAGTAATGCTACGACGAGTCGCATTAACACAAATATGTTGACACTACTGTTTAATATGCGCTTCATCGTTACGAATATTTGGATTGAATTGAGAGAGATAAATTGAGAGAATAGATTTTTTTTCCAAAACCGAAACAGTATTTCTGATGTGTCCATATTTATTTACTGAACTGGGAATTGATTGCCTGTTAAAATTAATTCTTTTTCAGTGTGAAAGCCTATATTGGCACAATATTTTAAACTAATGTAAAATTAGTCGTACATATACTGTATATTTGTTTTAGGTTTCATTTGACATTCCACAGGGTTTCTGTTTTGGAACCAACCCAACAAATCTAGAGATAATGCTTTCCACTGTGGCAGGGACAATATTTCACATGTGCATGTATTAGAAGAAGATATGTTTTTGTACGTTTGTATTGTCTCTCAACTCTCTGGACAGTACTCACTCGGTTGTGTTGATGGGAGCTGTCTTCTTCATTGGAGATAATACTATAAGTGGCACAATGCATCAACCCCCCCCCTGCGAGCTCATGGATATTTATTTCCTGCGTTCTGTTTTTCAGCGCGGCGATCCAATGCTGAAAAAGCGAGATGACTTCGAAGACATGCTGGAGGAACGCCGGATCTCCAGCGACCTCCGATTTGCCGCCAAGTGCTTCATGCCCGTGCTCTATAAAGGCCTGACGCCGTGCACGCCGGACACGCTCAAGAGCACCGCGCTGCACTCGGATCCCGTTAACTATGTCATCCATCAGGTAGATACTTACATTTCTGGACTGGATTACAGATGTCTCTGTGCAATACAAAAAAATAAAACATCTGACTTTTTTTTTTCACAAACATAAAACTCCTCATTTGAATTCTTTCCCTCCTCTTTGATTATAGAAAAGGCAAATGACAAGTACCTTGATATATTATACATTCCTTAAAAAAGGATGAATCCAATCCTTAATTTTCTCCAAGGTTGCCAAGGAGACGGGCAAAGCGTTGGAGGACGTCCGGGCCGAGGCCGAGGCCATCTTGGACGAGATGGCTCACCGCCTGCAGCTCAGCACGGTTCGATTTTTCGCCTTCATGCTCAGCAAGGTGTTCAAGATGTTGTTCCGCAGTGTCAGCGTGAACGAGGAAGGCATCCAGAGAGTAAGAGCCTTACATTCTAATTAATCGGCCGATTAATTTGTCGTCTGAATTTTATTCAGGCAGTTATCGGCATCATCTGTGATGATAATAACAAAGCTAGCAACCCTTTTTATGGTTAGCTCCAGCAGGCTATCCAAGAGCACCCGGTGGTTCTCCTCCCGAGCCACCGCAGCTACATGGACTTCCTGCTCATGTCCTACATCCTGTATACTTACGACCTCTCCCTGCCCGTCATCGCTGCTGGCATGGGTATGTTGTAATAGATTACACGAGGCCTCGTCGAGTAAACAACTTACACTCTCCCTGTGTGTCCCCCCCCCCCCCCCCCCCCCCACACAAGACTTCATGGGGATGAAATTTGTGGGTGAGATGCTGCGAATGTCCGGCGCTTTCTTCATCCGACGCTCGTTCGGTGGCGACAGATTGTACTGGGCTGTCTTTTCCGAATATGTCAAGACCATTGTCAAGGTCAGGAAAAATGTGACTATTATCACGACAATTATTTTGTTTATAGTGAAAATGTTCTTCATTTTTGGACATTGTCAATTAATGTGAGCTCACGGGGTCGGTTTTAAATGTATTTATTTCGGTTGTGTTAATCGCAATATTGAGGGGGAAAAAAATTGCAAATGCTGTAGATCCTTTTTCAAAATTATTCAAGGATTTAATGATTGACGTTGTATTTTTTCAGAATGGGTATGCTCCCGTCGAGTTTTTCCTCGAGGGCACGCGAAGCCGAACAGCCAAATCTTTAACGCCAAAGTTGGGTAAGAAGACGACGAAAGGAGTGGAAAAAATGAAGTCATATTCACCAAGCATTTCCAAACGTTATGGCATGCGTTCTCGGCAAGGTTTGTTGAACATCGTGATGGAGCCCTTCCTCAAGGGCGAGGTGTTCGACGTGTCCTTGGTGCCGGTCAGCATCAGCTATGAGAGGATACTGGAGGAGGCTCTCTATGCCCGGGAGCTTCTCGGCGTTCCGAAGCCCAAGGAGTCCACGTCGGTGAGTCACTCGCGTATTCCCAATTGTTGAAATAATCTATTTGTGAATTCAGAAGTTCAGGTCAAAAATACTACTTTAATTTCAAATAAGGTCAAACAACTCACCCGTTGTGGTCCGGCGTCATGGCGAAGAAACAGGAAGTTGTTTTCACGACAACACTGCCTTTTAGTGGCATATCGTAGGCATTGCATGATAAAATTTTCCTTGTAAGAAATAACGCAAGTCGAAATCATCTGTTTGACTGTTTTACCTTTTCTGCCAGGGTCTCTTTAAAGCCAGGAAGATCTTGCGTGAGGACTACGGTAGCATCCATGTTTACTTTGGTCAACCAGTGTCGGTCAGGAATTTAGCCCACGGCCACGTGGACCGCTGTCAGTTTAATCTGACGCCCAGGTAACAAACGAAGAACCCATACATACAGTATGTCACAAAATGATTATGTAATTTGAACTCACAAGTTTTGTTTGACTATCCAGAAGCGTATTTAATTTTATTTTAATTTTTTTTAAAGACACATTCCTGCAAGGCCCAGAGAGGAGACGGTGCTCTTTGTGAACAACACCGCCTACAGGCTGGTGAGGGCACAGGAGGAGAACTCCGTGCTGAAGCCGTGGGTCCTCTTGGCGACTCTGCTTTTGCAGAAGCAGGAAGCGCCAATGACTCTAGATGAGCTGACTGAACGAGCAGTGTGGCTGCGGGACCTTTCCCGGCAGTACGGAGCCTTCCTCCATTGGGCCGGTACAGTGTGGTGCATTGTCGTCATGGTGACAATGAGCCGATTCATATGCATACAAACACAAAAACGCAACAAAAAAGACAAGTGGTTAAAACTCACAAAACAACGTACACATGCTTAATGAAAGACACAATTGGCTAAATAGGAACGCCACTTCAAAATACATGATACACGTTTAAAGATAATGAGAGTTTATTTGACTGTCTTTGTTTGAATTCCAATGTTCAGACCAAATGCATCCATCTGAGGTGGTGTCCTCCAGCCTCGCCCTGCACGGAGGTCTGGTGAGGGTCTCCGAGGGGCGGGTTCACCTGGAACAAGGTTTGTTTGGGATCAGTGTCCACTCATGTATTGGGAGACGCCTCCGAATCAATCGATTCATCAATCAGGAGTTGCGCTCTCGACTCTCAAATGCACTTGGGAGTGAAATCTGTTGAATACACAGCCATGAAGCAGTGGTGAATGGTGACGAGAGCTTGTTTTTCCCGTCATGGTACATCACTGGCATACATTGATGAGATGAACAAAGTTACATTTCGTATAGTTAACAGTGACGGCGGAAAGCTCACGCCCCATTTTCTTCACTCCTTAAAGGTGGACCGTGTCCCAATACTTTTGTCCCCAGCATATATATTTTTGTAATTTTTTTTATTTAAAATAAAGGCTCACTATTTGTCATGACACAGCAGGAGCAGCCGAGGCGGCCTCCTCCGCGGAGGAGCAACTCCTGAGCCGGGCAGTGCTGGTGCTCTCTTGCGCCTCCTACAGGAACCAGGCGCTACATGTTTTCCTGCGACCGGCGCTGCTCGCCTCGGCCGTACGTGCCACCTCTTCCGCGCGAAAAGGTGAGTCACAGTCACCACGTGACTGCTCTAATATGTATATTAAATATGATATTTGTTTGCCTTGATTTTTTTTTTTAATGTATTATTACAGTGGAGGTTTTCGACTGCTTCAGATTCCTGAGGGACGTCTTCTCGAATGAGTTCATCCTGTGTCCTGGAGCCACCGTGCAGGTCAGCACCACAGACGAAGATGGTTTTTGTTTTCTTTTTTTTTAATAAGGTGAATTGTTTTCGCACTGTTTTGGTTGTAAGGATTTCGAGGAGGCTTGTTACCTGCTGGAGAAGACCGGAGCGCTGCACGTCACCCAGCACGACGTGGCGGTGACAAAACGCGGGCAGAAAACCCTGGACTTCCTCACGGGCGTGCTGGAGCCCTTCCTGCAAGGATACCTGGTGAGTGACGGTTGATGAACGAGCTTGTGCACGGGGACCGTGAGATGTAACAACTTTGCTGTATGATGACGCAGTGAAATTAAAATGAATTATAAATTGGGAATATCATTTAACACATTTTATCGAACACTCAATTATAAAAATACTCAAATGTAAATCCAATTAACATTAAATGGTACAAATTATTTTATTTCCTAAATATCAAATTAAAAATACAATTTACAAAAAAAATCTAATTAAAAAACTGAATTAAAATCCCTCTTGCAGAGTTTGTGTTGTTGAATTTAAAAAATTAAAATGTGAATATATTTAAAAATCCTTTGGGATTTGCAATATAAATCAGAGTGTATTTTAAATAAAAAAATACAAGCAAAATTAAAAATAGAAACTCAATTATAATTTTAAATAAGACTAAACAATTCCAAAGAATTAATAAATAAATAGAAAATGTGTAGTTAAATATGAATTAAAGTTCTACTAAAAATTACATTCATCAAAATGTTAAATATATGCAAAAAAAACCCAAAATTGAATTAAAAACCAAAATAAAATTAAAATTGAAAAAGAACAAAATTAAATGGTGTTTTATACAAAGTGTTGCAGTTCCACTGCTGTTTTCCTTTTTCTTGAATTTTTTTTACCCCATTTGTGTGCCCAGGTGGTTTGTCGTTTCCTTTTGGAGGAGTCCGCCAAGGCGCTGACGCAAAAGTCGTTCATCCCTGCCGTCCGCCAGTTTATCATCAAACATTTGCTGCAAGGTCGGATAAGTTTGTTTTGTATACATTGAAGTGAATACACGTTGACGTCTCGCGTGTTTAACGTCACCGTGTGTTGCTGTGTCGTAGGGAGGCTAACCCAATTGGAGGTATTGTCGTCCGACCTGCACAAGAACGTTCTGGCTGCTCTGTTCAGACTGGGTGCCGTACAGAGGTGCGTCAGTTTTCAACACGTGTCTGAGCACAACTTGGAACAAGACAAATGATTAGATAAAAACAAAAACAAAAAACAACCCCCCCCCCCAAAAAAATCTGAAACAAAAACAATCGTACAGAATTTTAATTTAAAAATATATAGTGTCCCCTGCTGGTCAGAGTGAGACATCGCACCCATTATACTGCAATACAAATTCGATTTTTTAAAAAATCGTTTATTATAAACGAATAATCAGTTCGTTTTCAAATTTGTCACCAATTTTCAGAGCGGAGCAGGACACTCTGAGGGTCAACAAAGTGAAACTTCAATCTATGGAAGAGGCTTTGGGTGAGATGAAGAAGCCTGTTAGCATTCGAAGAAGTGTGAAAAGAAATGAACCCCTCACCTTTTGTGCAGGAGGGAAGCTCCCGCCTCCGAACGTTGCCACGGCTCGCCTGTAATGCTGCAAATCTTCACCAAAGGACACTTTGGACTCAAGCGTACCATCCAAACGACTAGAACTTGAATTTATGAAATGTGGGATCTACTCACCTTTTTGTGTGTGTTTTGTAGACTAACAACTTTCCTGCTGGTCAATTATAAGTGCTTTGTTTTGCTCAAAGAGTGTTGCACTTCGAAGAAAGTGGAGCCACGTTTACACTAACATGTATTCAACTCTGCCCTTCTTGTATGCCAAGAAAGTTTAAAAGCGTTTTGTGGTCAACTGAAGACCAACATCTCAAATGTGTGGATTTACCTCAAGAACTAAAACGCAAACTTCTGCACATCTCTCTTTCCAGTCATATTTTTTTATTCAGCTTTTTGTACTTTTCACTAATGTGCGTGTGTTGTGTGTTCCGAGAATGTCAGAATTAAAGTCTTGTCACACACATTCGAAATGGTGAGCTGAGCTTTACTTAACACGTGTTTAATATAAAACGATAACGCTTTCAAATGTCTTGATGGACAATCTAATGAGATCCAATACAAAAATGGCGACGGTTTATTGTATGGGACGAAATATATCTCACCACTAGGGGTCGCACTTACCTAATTTTTAGCCTCGCTCGCTCACTCCAACACATGCATAGCCGCCACCTTGAGATGCCTCTTCCTCGAAACCTGCTGGGATAACTCTTGAACTCCAAACAGCGATGCCAGCGCAAAGCCCTGCTGTCGAGTTGGACTTTTTAACCACTCGTCTTTGTTGTTCACGCTTTCTCTGCATGACGTGCACACACTCATGGCTGCAACGAGGCACTCTAAAGCAGCCACATCAGCACAAAGCCGTGGTCTACAGTTGCCTGTCAAATTAGACTGAAGAAAAAAGAACAAGTCACATGTAGTTCTCAGTATTCTCAGCACTGATCTTTGAACATGTAATATATTTTGAAACAAATCGCCGAATTCACTTCAGAGGGTTCAAGTCGGGCCACGAGGAACAGCGACGACACAATCCAACGTGGTGGAGACACACATCAGATTTCCTCCCCGTCTTGCTGTCCATCTCACCTTTCTTTCGGCTCGGAATTAATCATGTAACATGTAGTCGGGGAAATAATGTGACATTTCCCCATAATGAGAGCAACGGGCATAAGGGTGGGAACGTCGGGCCCTCCGTGCACACGGATTGACATTTTCCATTACCCAGTCAAAACGTACACGTGTGTTTGCGTGTGAGCTCGCACCCCTTTTTTTTTGTCTGACCGGCAGATCATCCATCTTGTTATAGCCATATCCTCACGTGCCTGTGCGTGCGTGTGTGTGTCGGGGAGGTGAAAAGGAATGATTTATGTACGGGAGTGGTGCTGGAGAGCTCTGCGTACAGCAAGGCCTGTAAATCCTGATAAAAAAAAAAACTGGATAGAAGCAATTTAATGCCATCAATCTTCACACATGGATACTGTGATATATTGGCAGGTGTGTGTGTGTGTATGTGTGTGTGTGTGGGGGGGAGTCTACCCGAAGCCAGCTGCACAAGTAGTTTCAATGTAATGTTAGGGAAAGCCAACAAACCTTAAAAGTACAAATCACATCATTATAGAAATGTCTCTTGGATGCCAATGATGGATCTGGGAGCAATTTTGAGTGAAATTAACTGCAACAAGAGGTAATTGGGATGGGAAAAAAAATCTGAAAAATGTTTTTTTCCGTGAAATAAATTTTTTAATTAAAAAAAGATTTTTTTCTGAAAAAAAAATTACCTGAGCAAAACGTTTTTCTCTCTTGAAGCTTCTATAATGATGTATTTTTTTTTTCTCAGGGAAAAAGGCAAAATATTTTTCCTGGAAATCTTTTGGGGGGGCTGAGGTTGTTTTTTTTTTCTTCTTGCAATTCTTAATCTTTGAGTAAACATTGTTTTTATTTGACTTTTTCAAGAACGTTTTTGGGGGGAGGAAAGAAAATTATGCTTTCTCTAAACGTATGTATTAAAAAAACTTTTCTTTCCTATTGGAATAAAAAAATCTGGAATAATTAAAATATTTGAAAATGTGAAATTATTTTGTCTATTATCATTCACATGGAAAAGGTTGGTGTTTTTTCGACAAAAATGTTATCTCCAAACAATTTATTTAATTTTATTTTTTAAAGAATTGCATTTTTTTTCAGATTCTATCAACGTTTTTTTTAATTTTTTACTAGACTTTTTTTTCTAATCGATTTTTTTTCCGGAGTTCTCTTATTCAAACCATTTATTTCTTTCAAAGGTGTGAAAAACTATTTTTACAAAAAAACCTACCGGTACATTTTTTTCCTGGGGAAAAAAAGTGTTATTTTTTTCCCTCTGAAACGTGATTTCTTTCCCCCCGCAATCATGTATTTTATTGTTGAATAAAAACATTTCCAAATAGCCGCAAGCAAAATTAGGCTTGAGAAAACTGACTTTGACATAATAGTTTGTTAGGTGAAGACTAAAATTGCGGTTGATGGAACATACAAATCATGTACGTTCCACGACAACTAAACGACCGTCATTTTCGTGTTTTTGACATTTATAAATCCTCAAACAGCACGTTAGCCATAGTTGCCCTCCGCCCACCTTTCTTTTTGCGCCTCTCAATCTCAGCATGATGAGGAGCCAGCAAGTAATTATAACTTGTGCTGATCATTTCATTTACACGACGACACACACACACACACACACACACACACACACACACACACACACACGAGCGCACAAACGCCACCACAGTGTTGATTTGTTTTTCTTATTTTAGAATTCAACTTCCTCCACATCTCATTTCCTGACTGACCACCACAACCTCGCGTGGATGACAATTTCCGTTGCCAATTTCCGACGTGCACGCACAGTCAAAGGCGCACGTGCATGTGCATGTCCCATGTTATGAAAAGAAGCAAAGCGGCGCGAGTGTGGAAAAAGCAAGCCACGGTTGTCCTCTTGAAGACAACAGATGAGAGCGTCAGATTTAACGCAGGCTGGCGCTGCCGCCGGGGGCAGCTGGGAAATTGCATGTGCCAGCCGCCACTACAAGATGCCGATAAGAACAGATTTGTTCTAAGGAGGCAATGACGGGGAAAGGTTATCGCGGAGAACACTTGAACTCGCGCCCTCCAACCTAATCCACGCGGATGTTTTTTGGATCCGCGCTTTCATGCGCGCGCTTTCAAATTCCATCTGTTGACATGAAAGTTGTGAAAAAAAAAAACAATTACAGTTTGTTCTGGCATTCTCGCGGTTCAGCACCCTCAGCTTCATCTATTTGTGGACTTTTTCCCCCCAAAACTATTCTTTCGATATTTTTCGGGGAGCCAGCCCAACTCTAAACGCAAAAACAAAGAAAATTACAAGTCATATATTTAAAACCACACAACCTTGCCAAGTGTTAGCTTATAATACTAACAGACATATATTCTTTATCTTCTGTGAAGAGCGACAAATTTTAATACAATTCCTGGGTCAGTTGTCGTACTTGTGATCGTCTTCCTTGTTTGTGTGTTTATTATATTGACCCCGGGTGGCCGTAAAAAAGATTTAACATTTTTATTGAAGTAGATTTTTTTTTAAACAACATTTTAACACCATATTTAGTTTGTAGCGATTTTTCGTTGGTGTTAAAACAAACAAACAAAAACAGCCATCCATACCACAGATTTATTATCATCAATTCTCATTACTTCACGATAGATACTTTTTGTGACATTTTTTGTTGCTGCAGTGCTGCGAATTTTTTGTCAGGTAAAATATGCGTCTTGGTTTGACCAAAGATTGGAAAACACTTCGTCAAAAGGCCGAGTGCCACATGTTCATGCACACACATTCTCTCTTATGTGTATGTTGGTAATTACAAAGATAGCCGCCCCCCTCCAAAAAAAAAAAAAAACACTTCCAATTTGTTATACTTTGATATTATTTATTGTATTGCAGGTATGCTCATTTACTGTGTAGAAGATACATGAGAAACAACAGGCCAATTCAATCACTTTTTAAATGAAAATGAATCGAAGCGAGTACAATTTGGATTTGAAACTATTTGGTGTGCTCGTGTGTGTGCGCGGTCTCGACGTGTGGGCCATTTGTTTGCATTACGTGCGTTATGACAGGCAGGGGGTGGGGAGGTGGACGTGATTCTATCGGATTGTAATTGCGCAGCAGCTGTGGAACACAACGTCTGCGCCGCTTTCTTCTTTCCTCATCATCCTTACAAAAGTAAAAAAAAAAATAATAATAATAATAACATAAAACTCACTGAGATAACTTCTGTAATATTAGCACCGACAATCAACTTGACAAAATCCGGCAAGACTTTTTATTAGTTTAATTTGCATGTGAACCAGAGTCAAAAGATCACATGCAAGGTAGAGCAAAGCAGCCCCAGATCATGACTGAACACCGAAAACCAATTGATGGATAGTTGTTTGGACTTGTAGACAAATATTTGAGCTCCCGGCTCAAGTTTATTGTCAAAGTAAACATAACACACAGCTTTGCCTTCATAAAGTTTGTTTAGCTTAATGCGAACAAACGATCCAAAACGCAATAGGCCAGCTAAGGAATAGCTTCAGCGTCATAGCCTTACAAGCACTTTGTGGCAGATATTTGAACACAAAACGGGCAGCAACACACGTAGACAATACCACAACACTCACAGGAATATATTCTTTATCCTCAGCTGCGAACAATTAATCATTAAAGACCTGACCAATTCGTTAGTCGATCGATTTCATTGGCCCATGTTAAAATTTTTATGAGCAGCATAAATGATCCGTTTTTTTAAAGGATGTATTTATTTTACACTTTAACACAATTTATCACAACACTGTAATATACTGCCGCCTGGTGGCTAAAGCGCACACACACATCAGAAGGAGCAGCGCAACTTCCATTAAACTGAAGCAAAATTTCTTGATATTCTGTTCAGTCATGTGATTATTGTATTGTTCTTATGCAACTAAACTAAAGAACTAAAACAAATCGCTTCGTCGCTTCTATTTGCACTTTGCTTTTGGGAATTCCGCTGTGAGTCTCATGATGCACTTTTATGCTGGCTGCAACGTGTGTGTGCGCGACACTGCCCCCTGAAGTGCACCCTTGAGAGCCGCAAACAACAACGCCCTCCACTAGGAGTGTTTAAAAAAACAGCAAGATAAATATGACATCAGCGCATAAACCACATTGATAGCCAGCTGCTCGTTTCGCTGTTGCTTTATGAACTTCATCTCATGAGTATTAAAGTAAGATAAATAAAGTTCCCTGATGAGGACATTTTGAAAACGCTGACGCTCTTTAAACCGCAGCATGTGTTTGTTAAATAACATCAAATGCGGGCGACCATTCGTGCTGTCGCTTAGGAGGGCGTTGGCGTAAGCAGGAATGGACTAGCCTTCCCCATGATGTCACTGCAAGACGATGACATCTTTACGTTAATCAATGACGAAAGCGAACAACGCACACACGAGAAAGGGAGACGACACAATATATATTTCTGCCTCATAATTCGACGTGTGTTCCAACAACTACATCGTGTTGCTTTGACGACGAAAAACTCCAAAGTGTCGCTTTAATGCCGACGACCACGTGTGCGTGCGAAGAGGAAAAGTGGCGCGCGCTTTTGCGTCCGTCAGCACGTCTGGGATTGAGTCCATGTGACGGCGGCCGTCTGCTCCCTCTTTCATCTCTCGCCGTCTTCTCAGCTGTCAGCACGCCGCTCATTGGTCACGGCTCCATTAGGCTCTCATCATGAATAAATCATCTCCATCTATTATGATTATTCACTTTGGCACCGGGTTGTCACTCATCGATTGGCTGCGAGCCTGAGAATCCCGCTCCTCCCAACCTCCACATTCAAGGAAAACGGGGTAAATTGATCTTTGGTGAGAGAAGTGGAACATCAGAGGATTCAAATCCTTTGCCGCAGATTCCATGACCAAATGGACTAATCCGTGCAAGTCGAGAATTGTAGGTGCAGTTCGGCGGGAGAGATGATTGCTATCATGATGTGTATACACACACACACAAGCACACGCACACGCACGCGCACACACACACACACACGCACACACACACGCACACACACACACACACACACACACACACACACACACACACACACACACACACACACACACACACACACACACACACTGTATTTTCCACACTATAAGGCGCACTTTCACTGGCCAGGGCTCTATATGAATAAAGCTGTAATGTATTGTATTGTATTCCCTTTAGCGTAACTCCATCTAGTGGATGCGTAATGCAACCGCAGCCACTATGGTAGCTTCCATTCTATGCGCCATTCTATTTCAACAGTTTTGAAATCGCCCATTCATTGAAGGTGCGCCTTATACTCCAAAGTGCCTTATAGTGCGGAAAATACGGTGTCTACATATTTATATATACTGTATATTTTTAACCAAAACACACAATTGGGAACGATGTAAAATAAATCACTTGACACATTCAAACTACGGGTTTGTTTTTCAATTAATAGCGCGGAAGACGCTTCAACTTTTGCCCACGTGGAAGTACATGTGACACCATCGTGAAATGTCCTATATATGCTATCTTTTCCTCCAACTATGTTTCTCATTAAGGCCTGTCTCCTCACATTTGTCATAGTGGCTACTCACACGCCTTGACACGCACCACACACACACACAAACACGCACGGATGGATGGATGGATGGCGAGTCTCCAATTTTGGACCGAAATAGGACACATCATTGGCTCTCAGGGGTTGTGGGGGAGAGAAGGCGAGAGGATGTGAGGGTTGGCGGTTAAAGTTGAAAAGACTGTTTGATGAAATACGCTGTTGACGTTCCTGGTTTTGGATTTCAATAGTGGCTGTAGGGGAGAGCTGGAAGAAGTAGCTAGGGAGAGGGAAGTCTGGGCTTCCCTGCTAAAGCTGTTGCCCCCGCGACCCGGCCCCGGATAAGCGGTAGAAGATGGATGGATGGATAGTGGCTGTAGGTTGCTTCAGGTTCGAGTTGTGTTTCAAGTCTGTTTCTAGTTGTAGTTCTGCTCTGGGTTACATTTTAGGCTTGGGGAAGCATTTTGTACTTTGGATGAAATGTGCAGAACAACCACGTCAACAACCGTGACATGGCGAGACACACGTCAGAGCGTCGAAATGGACAAAGAATCCAAACTGTCCAAACAACAACTAAGCATAAAAATGCTTTGATGGGAGGACAATGCGGCTTCTGATTATCATATCAATTTATTTTGCGGATCAACGTTTCGGCCTTTTTCCGTCTATCCTCCTCAAGTCGAGTCCTCGCTGGAAAGCGAAGCAATCAAAGTGGGATCATTTTAATATTCATGTGCACGCCCTTAAGGGTGGGTGGGGGTGTTGAGGACACCTTTTCAGTTTAATGGGTACAGCTAGTTTGCCTGACAATGTCACAGACAGACAATTATTTTGGAATATGTCCATAATGAAGGGTTGGACCTGACCGATATGGATTTTGTGTCTTACATTGTCAGGTGTTAATCAAAAAAAAAAAAAAATCAGTTCCTAAAACCAAATATCAGCTGATAAAATTATCTGGCCGACGAATCAGTCGGGCTCCAAATATTTTGGTGACCCTATGTCGCGAGATGAGAGAATCATTGTCGAGTTCTACGCCACCACAAACACAATAATAAAACATATATCCCAAATATTGCTAAACATTGCATTGCTGTTCTTAAAAAAACATTTTTTTTGGCTTGCTTGCTTTTTCACAAATTTTCATTAAAAAAATGCGAAAATACTGAATACGTAATTTATTTTTGATCATGATTATCTTTGCAAAGTTAGAATCTATGCACATAAAATAGGTAATCTTGTACATAAAAACGATTCGGCACAGCGATTAAAGCTGTGCCTAATGAAGTGGCCCAGGAGTGCCATTTCGTGCAAAGTCAGGAAGCAAAAAGTGAAGCCCCCGTGACACTTTTGATAGCATACCTTGATTTTATTTGCTTCATACAGACACGAACCGCAGCCATAAATGTACAATAGCAAGATTGTCCCATCGTTAAGAAGCCGCCATACCATTCCGCTTCCTTTTGCTGTTTTTGGATTATGATTAAGAACGGTTGTTTTCATGCAGCTCACGTCCCTCGCGTGTGTGTTTTATTTTTTTAATTTAGATTTTTTTTTTTTGCGAGTGTGAGCATACCTTCTGTGTTGGCTACGTGTCTGGCGGTCCACGGGAGGGGAGGGGGGGGGCGATCACGTTCACAGCCTCTCGATGTCGCGGTACTTCTTGCGCAGCATGGACACCTGATCCCGGAAAAGCAGCGGGTCCAGTCTCATCTGCGAGTGCAGCAACGGCATGAAGCCCAGCCAGCGACTGAAGGCGTTCACGCACGTCTGACGCTCGGCAAAGTGGTCCGGGTCGGCCCACCGGGACGCCTTGGAGCCCTTTGGGGGCGGACCCAAAAAGATGGCTCAAGCTGTAGTTCTAGTTCAGGTTTGGCTCATAGTTGCTGTGTAGTTTTTGATTTGGTTTTAGTTTTTTTATTATTCTGGTCTATTTATGCCTCTGACCAAACCCGCAAAACATTCATTTCAATGCCTGGCGGAACTCACGCCGGTCCTCTGAATTTCATGTATTTGTAAAAAAAATGATATGAATGAAGTCAAGTAAATGTAAATTGGCCGGCGGCTCATTTAAGCTATTAATTACTCGGTACATTCTGCTGAGTCGTCACAAACCGTCTGTGCTCAACACATCAATCATCGTGCGACCCCAAAAAGTGTTTTTCGCAATGATTAAAACCATACTGCACTCTTATTCTTATTGCTTCTGCAAGAAAAGGAAGTAGTGACTGAAATGGGCGATAACCCTGATGACATCATAATGACATCGTCCCCATTCGTGCTGTCCACAGGGCATACGTTGTAAAACGTTGTCGTAATCCCCCCCGAGAGCGATAGCAAAAGATATTTTATTTTTAGGAGTGTGGAGAATAATGTTGGCCGTTTGTGCGCTTACGTTGGGGAGACTGCTTGGTGTTCGAAAGAAATCATATGTTTCAAAATTTGCTCCCCATGATGAGCGCGTCGGAAAAGATGAATGGCGACGCTGGATTCCCTAACAGCGCTCATCAAACATGAAGACAGGAAATACTTTCAATTATTTCCTCTTTTATCATTTTCATGCCGCTCGTGCCATCATCCCTCGGGCTTGTCATAAGAATAAAATAATTAACGCTTCAAGAAGTGACGAACGGTCCCCGGAAATGGCAAAAGTCTCGCGGATGGCCGCCGCAATGCAAAATGGCAGACTTGCTTGTGTCTTTTCTTTTGTGGGTTGCGAATTTTGCCCTTACTTGGCTCATCATGGTCTCCTTGTACTGTTTCTTCTGCGTCACCTTGACGGGCGCTTGCTTGGTGACGGCCGATACCAGGAAGTTCATCAGGATGTCCTCGCAGTTGGCCATACGGTCCACCATACTCAGCAGGCTGCTGGGCACGTAGCTGCTGAACAGGTAGTGGTAGTACCTGATAGGGGGCGCCGATGCTACTTATTAGCATCGTCATGGATGTCTTTTTCAGAACGACGGTTGTGATATTATCCGGCCTCGTACCTGTGGTAGAAGGCGGCCCCGGTGAGCACCATCGAGTAGTCGTTGGTCCATTTGGACGTGTAGGCCCAGCAGGAGCGCGAGCCGTCCCAGTAGTGGCTCCGGGCGGGATAACCTACGATACGCTCCGGAAAGGTTTGCCACACGATGAAGGCGAAATCCACCTGGAGGGGGGGAAATACGACATTTCCACATTGAGGAAAGCACGACGGCGTCTTGTTCGTATGCCAATTAGCGGCACCGGCAACATAAATGTCGATGTTGATGATACTTCGGGGAGGGTGGGGCGAACACTAATACACTCGTTAGACACCCATTGGACACTTTTAGGTACCATTAAGTACTGCCGGACTATTTATTGAGGTCCGGGAAAGTATCGTTTACCAGCCTACCTGCTAGCTCAAGCAACTAATTGTGTTTTTCATCCATGATGAGGACAGAAACAGGATGTCCACATCATGCTCACTGACATGCGCGTTAGGATCGTGAAGATTTCCACATTCCGTTTGCTATTTTACACTGCACCAGCTGGCCTCGACAAAACTTGTGCCCCCACCCCGCCCCATAAAAAAAGACGCGATTAGCAGCCCAAGAGCCCCAAAAAAAGGGAATCAATAGCTGCTTTGACATTATTTTCCTAGCCTAAAGGCCAAGACATAATTTTGTCACCTATGCCTTTCAGACAAAAATCACAGCATGACATTGGCATTGACCTCACAACAAGAAGCAGTTTGGCAGAGAGTAAATAAATTAATCAGCAATGCGCCTTTCTAGTGGTTCAACGAAAGCGCCCAGTTGCAGTTTACTGTCAAACCAAACATATAATAACAAGGAGAATCAGATCAACAGAATAACACGTTTGCCTTGCGCTAGCTTAATGCTAACACACAATTTAAAACGCCACTGACAGGCTAACAAATAACATCGTCAGCCATGGTGTTATAAGAGATTATTCAACACAAATGGTGCAGCAACCCACGTAGACAGAAAATAGCAATATATGCTTTATCCTCCGCACCAAATAAGGCAGCTTCGTGAGTCACTTACAGTAGATTTGCAAAACTTTGCTTGTGTCTACATGACCGGATCATACCAAAAGCTGCAATGAATGAATTAATTTTCATGAGTCAGTCTATGGCAATTGTTATTATATGCTGGCATTAAGATAGCAGATTTTCATTAGATGACATTATATGGTTTAGTTGGTCATTTAGGTGTTTTGATACTGTATGTGTCAATTTTACAATAAACTTCCACAGGAGGTAACAGAGATGGCCAGTGTGAAATGCCGTAAAAAAAAAAGAAAAAAAAGAAAAAAAAAAGAGAGCGCTAAAATTGAATCATCTCCTGCCATCTGTGCGCTGAGCAGACAATCGAAAAGGTTGCGGCTGCCACGGCGGTGATTGAGACGCGTGCGTGCCGTGTAATAATTAATAAGGTGCTGCACTTTTAATCACGTCGCCATCCGAGATGAAAACGTTTCCGATAATGCCACTTGGCATGTGTGACTTCATCACCGCGGCGCACGCTTGCCACTCCTCGTCCGTCCGTCTCCATTAACGACAGGTGTGACGTGGCGGAAGTGCTGAAGGATGACATTCGGAAAACTGTATGTGTGTGTGTGTGTGTGTGTGTGTGTGAGGGAGAGATAAGACACTAATACATCGATTCACAGCCACTGTGCAGCGAGGTGTGCCAACAGGAATGATCCCCTTTCACCTAATTGTTCTGAAAATGATCACTTGTTTACGGCTAATAAATTCAATAAATACAGCCGTCGTCATCTATCTATGCCAGCGACGATTAGCCACAACTGGAAAAATGACGTCTCCTTCCAGTCGATGGCAGTATGTACAGTCATCCATCCATCCATCCATAAACAAACAAAATGGTTGCTATTGATACGACCGGGATTGGAATCCACCCCCAAAAAATGTCGGTAACCATTTACATACCTGTCAATTTTTCGGAGCGCCAACCTGTATAAACTACCAAAAAATCCTTATAAAGAGCAAAAAATCCTTATAACATACCAAAGCAGCAGAAAAAACCCCCACGAAATTTTCAATGATATTTATTGTAGATCTCCATAATACAATGTCTGGTTAATGTCTAATCATCATTCTACTTAGTGGCATTACTGTGTTCAGAGTTGTATTCCTGCGTTACTTTTTTCACCAACTCCAAAAGCAAACAGAACTACCTGTTAGGGGGAAAAAAAAATAACGGAAATTTTTAGAATCCGTATGATTTGTGCGATACGGGCATATACGTAAGATTCACCACAAAATCCGTATGAACTATGGCTAAACTGTATGAGTTGACAGGTATGCATTTATTGGTGGCACAAGATGATGGCGGCACGGTGAGCAACTGGTTAGTTAGCACGTCCCGAGGTGTGAGTGTGAGCGCGGGTGGTTGTTGGTCTATGTGTGCTCTGTGATTGGTTGGCGACCGGTTCAGGGTGTACCCCGCCTAAAACAGCTGGAAGAGGCTCTAGCATGACCCTTGTGAGGACAAGTGGATCAGAAAATGAATGGATGGATGGCACAAGATGGTGCCAAAGCACTTTTTTGGATTGTCAAGGGATAGCCTGACTAAAGTTTCTTGGCACCAAGATGGGATCAAAGCAATATTTTGATCTTCAAAACCGCTTTGGCCTGCAAATTGGTTTTTCAGCAAATAAAAAAAAGACATGTTGGTGAAGAAAAAGAAAAATCTTAAGTTAGCTCTATTTTTTTGTAACTACAAGACCAATGTCTAGACTGCCCTTCTGATTCATTTGAATGCTATCTTCATTGACAATTTTTTTTTTCCATTTGAAAAATGTTCGACTGCAGAATCTGTGCCTTGGCTCTGTCAATGTTTGGAAACACTGCGCTAACAAATGCTGGCAAGGCCAACCCGGATGCAGAGATTCAATACGGCCAGCGTATTGACTCTATATCTCTTGTGGCTTTAAAGGTGTCACATAAAAAGGAGTTATGTCACGGTTCATACGTGCAAAGCTGAAGGCGAGCACATATTATCAACGAGACTCATTTATGCTCCCCGGCCGCATGAAAGTACGTCACCGCCTTTGTGCTTGCGTTCACTTATTCCGTTGTGCCACAGTCAAGGCACCTATGGATAAATATTCACACTCTATATGGACAATTTAGAGTCTTCACCTGAAGCTAATGGCAGTCCAAAATACGCGCAGGCATGTATTCTTTATCCCCTGCAAAGACACTGTTCCAAAAACTAAAATCCCCACACGAGACACCTTTTGAAAATGTCCCGTTGCTTGCACCGCACCTCCGCGAGTCATGAGACAAAGTCATCATGAGAAAGTTGCGTCCGAAAATAGCAAAGTTTTATTATTCAAATGGGCTTGATTATCAAGTGGCCCGGCCGCGCGTGATTCCATTCCGCTCGGCGTATTTCATCTCCTTTTCGCCCAAATCCCCGCGCGCCGCCTTAAAAGGCCAATTAGGGCGACGGCTTATCGAGCGCAACCGAGATTCTCTCCGCGTGTTTCCTCCTCATCCTCCCATCTTCCTCGTCCTCCATAAAACAAGCCGGTCTGCAGCGCATAAAAGTTTAGCCGGCTGGTCGGGATTGTTTAGCCGCGCCACCAAGTGTAATTGTCTCGCCATTAGCGTGGAAGAGGTGAGCATTGACTTGTGACGATCAATAAAAACTATTTGCCAGTTTAAAGACATGTCGCGTAGGTTCTCCTAATGACTCTCCAAGTGACAAAGATGTAGATTTAATTTGAATTTGAATATGCAATGCTTTTTTTTTGGTTTGTTTTGGGGGGTTTTTCTTGCAGCTAAAATGCTTTAGCAGTCTGTAATAAGACAATTTGTCAAAATCTCAGTTCAATCAAACACAAAATTCGGTGTTAAATAGCCCTGAAGGAAAAAACTACCACCACCACCAACAACAACAACAAAACCCTCATATTGGGTTATTTGTAGCCGTGCAATTTTGAAGGTGTCATTTTTTTTACTTTTCAGTTCCAAAAAAGTGTACTTTTCCCCTTACTAAGGAAATTGCAAGAAAAAATGTAATAATAGTGTTACACGATTAAAGTCCAAACAATATCCCCCACCCAAACATTTTTTTTAAATCTGTGAAAAAAATCAACCAAAAAAACCCCCAAAACAACTAACTCAATATATTTCAATTACAAACAGAATAGGAAAAACGGAATGTAAACGCTATCCGTTTATAAGCGGACAAAATCTTGATTTCATGAAGTATGGTGGCGAATGTGAAGTGGTGAGAGTCGGCATGAAATCAACATAACGAATGTTTGCACTGGTGGCGCTTTGCTCCGTTTTCACTTGCGCCTCATTCCCATTCCGAGCAACGTATTTGGAAAGGTCCTTTGGAGGCACACGCGCCCCCGCCCAGAGCCCCCCCCCCCCACCCCCCACGCACCCCTGGCTCCGCAGTCAGCACACTGCTTGCTCGTGGGTAATGAATGGCGTTCATGCATGCACATGGACTTGAATGCCTCATTTCACCGGCGATCGATAACTCTGATGCTGCCACTGACTCGTGTCGAAACAACGAACCAACTTTGAAAGTGTATTTTCAAGCAGACAATTTATTCAATTAGTGATTCTCAGTGTGGGACAAAGTCTCACTAGTGTTGTGCAATCACACACAAAAAAATCACTGCCAAACCACAGTTCAGTTGTATTTAACTTTAAAGTCAATATATTTGCATTTCGTCTGTAAAAATTTTGACTTGAATATCATTTTAACTGAACTAAAAACTCTTATCTGACAGAGATGTCAAATCCGGGTCCGGAAGGTCAACCCCGGCGCAATTTGTCTTTAGCCACAGGTGTTTCTTTTCAAAGGCTGCCGGTTGAGTAGAAGTACAGTGTGGCGAATATTTGGGAAATATGGAATATAAAAACAATATAATATAATAGAATGTGTTAAAACATATGAGCAAAAGAGTTTGACTCACCTCATTGGTAGAGAGAACCGAGTCTTCATCCAGACTGAGGATGGCGTCGGTGATGATGACATCGTGCGGGTAAAAACGACTACTCATCGCCTATACAGAATAGAAAAGATATTTTGAGAGGGTTTTTAATTATTATTATTTTTTTTGTGTGTCAGAGATTTATTACATATTTTTGGGGTGGTTAACAAAAAGCCTTCAGGCCGAGTAAACAAACGGAGCAAAATGTGTTTATTCCGGCTGCAGCGTGTCCATTGATCACACGGCCGACTTAATATTTTCTTTTTCTTTTTTTATGCGTGTATGTGTGTTTTTTTTCTTTTAATGCTAGCCGTGGTCAATTTTGACCTAGCAAAGCGCGCAGGGCCAGGATCCATTAGCTGCTGACGATCTTATTGACTTATAATTAAAGTGTGAATTATTTAAGTGCTCGCAAAAGACCCGCAGCCGCACGGCGCAGGGACTTCATCGAGGAAAAAAAAAACATCCACGCTGGGATTAGAGGTTGAATGCAACATGATCAAACCTTTCAGTCATGACATACTCGTCATATTTCACATTTATGGATCTTTTAACGTGGTGGTGACCATATATTAACTAATAATAAACTTGTTCCACTTAGTCTGTCCTTATTAGTCCTTTCTCTCTGACTTGGGTTTCCCGCACGGCTGTACCGCCAATGGGTGTCTTTGAAACATTGGACGGAATAAACGTCAATCATTACAGCAGCACGTAAAAATAGTCAAAATATTGGTCCCGGTAAGTATTTGAGTTTTGCTCATCGGGTGTGCTGAAATGGTGGTGAAATTTGATGACTCACACTAAAACAGGAAAATCGAATAAATTTGTCATCTCCACAAGGTCAAAACTTGACCAAAACGTCTTGTGTGTAATAAATGTCCCCTTTAAGTTCAATTATCACGACCTCAAAGCATCATATCATATTTAACGTTAGCCCCGTGGTGCTCGCATTTGAAATCAATTGGCTGAAGGCAGCAGAGTTCCGTCCCAACCCCTGCGCCCCCCCCCCCCATCGGCCAGTGTCAACGCCTCAACGCCTTTGGTCCAAGATTAGATCCCACCGAGATGTGGGCCAGTTCAATGGTCTCCAACCTTATCTTTGCCCCGCTCGCCTGGCGGCCATTAACTCGCTCGCCATACGCGCCCACCGCTGCGACACTGAAGGTGTGTTTTTTTTATTTATTCCCTGAACGCCACGCCGCGTAGTCGCAATTAAATTCGAGAAGCCAAAGACCACACAGTTATCTGCAGTCTCATTATACAGCTATCCAGATGTATATATACATACATCTATACGCAGTCCAATAGCAATTGTGAGCACTTTAAGCAAAGGATGGAACACAACAGCTGCAGCAATGCATTTTTTTATGACAATATAACATCCCAGTCATATCTTGTTTATCTTCTGTGAAGATAGATCGATAATATTAATGCTGCACTGATGAGATGAGAGGAGTTTAACCATCTCAATGAGCATCATAATCTCCATGAACCACTTTTTTGCCATTTTAAACATGTACATTCATCCACGCCCACTACTTGATTTTTTCGCCTTTCCTGCTCCCTGCGCACGTCATTTTCTGGCACGCCTAAGGAGGCAGGATGGATGCTTGAGAGGGAGCCGTACGTAAAAGTCAAGCTCGTGGACTCAGACGTGCCGAGTTGAGCTGTGATTGATGACGCTGAAATATGTCCGCCCCGCACCGCTTCGGCTGATAATATTGATGTGGTGGGCTAAAGCGCTTGCTCGGCATGTTCAACCTGACTCGATATGATTTAGCGTTCGTATCCCTGGCGGGTGGGAAGGTGAGGGTCATGTTGTGCTTACTCAGGTTGAACGGAAAACAGACGAGACGCTCGATATGGAATTCGCCGGAAATATGCAACAAGTTGCCACCCCGTCATAGCTTTCTTTTAGGATCAATGTATTTATGGTCACCGCTAATGTATAACCTACGCTATATTTATTATCATACAGATAATGGTTCTCAACCTGGGGTCCTTGGGGTTCAAGTGCCATCGCTTGGGGTCTGCAAAGTAATGAGCAATAATTAATGGCCAAATTTGTCACTAAGTTGACCAACATTTTTTTTCCCTCCACTGAAATATATGTAAGGGGAGAGCGAGAGAGAACGAGCGAGCAAGCGAGAGAGAGAGAGAGAGAGAGAGAGAGAGAGAGAGAGAAAGAGAGAGAGAGAGAGAGAGATTTCGTGACGTATTTCTGGTCTAGGGCGCACAAATCTTTATCCGTTGACTCTCTGGGAAGTTTTAAAAATGCAGTAGCTCCCCTTCAAATGCAATACATAGGACCAAGGTGGGGCACTCCATTTCAGTCGCATCAGCTCTTAGCATGGCGCACTTTGACAGGTTTACCATCGCTGAGGTGTTCATGGCTACACATGATAGTTACGTTGAATCGATGGTAGGATTCTGCCGTGTGAATTTTCTCCCCTGGACCCAAAAAAGGTTTGGAGAAGCCGTGCTATAGAAAAATAGTGTCACCTTGCTCTGTCCTTGGATGACGGTGAGAGGCACACTGGTGGAGGGCCACTTGTTCCTGGGAGGTAAGGGCTTGTCGCTGTTCCATAAAACCACAATCTACAGCATCCAAAAAATATTTTTTTAACTGAATGCTGTACTAGATGTGTATCATATATGCATTTAATTATTCATGCACAATGTCATAGTATAATTATACTCCATATGATACTGAAACGATACCGTATCTATGTCATTTTCTTGCATTCCACTTGTAAACTTACATTGCATATACTTTAAACCTGTTCTTTACTACACTATACTTTCCCCATATTATAACTGGACTACAGCACATAGTCCAAAATGTGTGTACTTATCAGCGTGTGGATAAGTGACGTAGACAAACGACAGAGCGGCCAGCCACCCACCTGCGCACAGAACTTGGACTTGGCCACAGCGATGATGAGCTTCACCACGGGAGACGGGTGCGACTGCAGCGGACTCACCGTATGGATCACGCCGGTGAACTGCGGCGGGGGGCTCTTCCCTATACGCGTATAAATGATTGAACCAATAATTTTATGCATTTAAAGAACAAAAACGTGCATCTGCAAATTGTTTTGACTGATGTCTCTATTTGAATTTTTACAATGCATAAACATTTTTTTTAGAATAGACATTCAATAAAAAATTTTAATGACACCATTTTAGGGGGGAAAACTGGAAATTAAATGCAACAGATTTTACATGATTCTTAATAAATGCTTAGTGGGGTGGATAGTGTGTGTGAATGTGTGTGCGTTGAGGCTGCCATCTGTCTTTCTGACACACACGCGCACACACTTTCTGCTCGCATGAGCACGCTTGTTAAATCCTCCACTGAACTGGTCAGGTTTCGATGCCCTCCGTTGGCGCTGCCAATCAGCGCCAATAACCCAAAAGTGTCACGTTTGGGAGCAGAACCAAAACGAGCGGAGCCAAACTTGAAGCGAGCGCGCTGAATGAATGAGCCGCGACGTCCGGTGAGATGGCTAAATGTACTCAAGGAATTGAGGGTGACAAAAAAAAAAGTTTTTGGCATACATTTGCAAAATCTGGATGTCATCGGTCTCCAGTGTGTGGCAAAAACCAAGAAAGTTTAGTTGACCAAACACTAAATTTCAGGTCAAGACAAGTCATAACTCGAGTCTGCTGGAATAGCCGCTTTAGAGCGCCTCGTTGTTGGCCATTAACGTTAAGGGTGACAAAGGCGGAAGAGACTAGAGGGGAAAAGAAGGTGGACACTTGATTGACAGCGTGTACCAGGGCTCCTTACTGGTGTGACCGCTTTAGAGTGCCTTGTTGCTGGCCACGAGTGCACGAAGAGAAAGGTCTAGGAGTGAGAAGGGATGTGAAAATAAATAGGCCTGACTTGACCACCAATGTGTGGACTGGGGCACTGATGTGGCAACTTTAGAGTGCCTCAATGTCAGCCATGAGTATGTGCGCATCCCAGAGAGAAGGCGGAAGAGCGAGGGGGAAAAACAAGTCTGACGTGAAAGTGGCCGTCATGTCGTAACACGAGTCCCGCACCTCTGAGGAAAATCTGCTAAAACATCAAACCCAGCCGCAATCTAATATAGATGCATATTTCTGGACTGAAGGGGGTGCAAGAGAGCCAGCATAGCAGCTCGTGCAGGGCACATGGTGTGCCAGGTGTTCGCGCGCCTGTTTGGGAATACTTGCATCCTCACAGAAAAGTGGAACTGGAGTGCTCTTTAGTGCTGCTCTATCCATTTCTCTGACACTGCCTGGATCTCAGGTGGGCTTCGATATATTTATGGAAACGCCTGCTCTGCCCTGTGCTTTGCTCTGAAACACGAAGGTGGGTTGGGGTAAGAGCAAAATTAGGCATGATCTTGCTTATCTGTGCTAACGGCTAAAACATGGAAACGTAATAAGTAAAAAAAGAGCATTTTCTGACATCATCTATGAAAACAAGTGCCTCCCTTTTGTGGGCCTTACAATGCAACCTGGAAAGTTAGAATAAATAAAACTCCCATAATGCCCAGCACCACCTTTTTCTCCTCACCTAGCATGGCGTAGTAAAAGGGGAAGCGTGCGGGGTCGGTGGAGTACTGTGGGAGTGCATAGAGGCCACCAGGCAGGGAGTTCCATATCAGACGGTTTCGGGAGACGACAGAGTCCACACGGTCTCGGATTATCTGGATGGGTGGGCGATAAACAATATAAAAATGGAATGTCACACACAAGATACACCCCAAAAAAAATCTTATGGTGAAACCTTGCACTCACAGCAGGTCATTTATAGATGTTGAGATACAACTTGAGATCCGACAAACACGGACGACGGCCCCCGCGAATGCCAAAGAGAAGCTGCTCTATCTGTCACGAAGCTCAAGACAGATGGTAGATAATTGAAGCCCTTCAACAGGGGCAGGGGGGATTGGGGGGGCAGTGCTCGCTCCCAAACATGAGGAATCCATTAGCTGTTTAGTCCGTTGTGTCCGTTGGCCATGTTTACAAAGGTCAGCCGCGTTGGCGGTTGTGATGCTAGCGAACCCTTTGGGGGGACTCCACGAACCTGACATTGCTCGGCTAAGGACCGCAAAATAACATTTGACATGTTTTCTAAACTCTGTGACCACTCGGCTTGCATTCAAAAACAAACAAAAAAAACAAACATCCATACTTATTCATACGCTATCATGTTTTTTTTTTGTTCACTTGCCTGTGTTAAAGTAACGCAAGGGGGAAAAAATCTTTTGAAAGCATCGCAAACGTGCGCTCCTACCTATTATGTAATCACTATCTTGCCGACGAGCAAATGATGAAAGTGACACACTCACAGCAGTAAAATTAATTTCTACATATATACTGTACATCAACAGGCCTCGTAACGCAAATGAATCATGCGTAGTAGCAAATCAACCCCGAGTATAGGCTCCTATGGTAGCTTATTATGGTCTGTTGAACACAACTAGAAACTACACAATGGTGACAACAACAACAACTGTGATTTTTATAAATTCGCCTGTGGAAGTTGCAAAGAAAACGTCCACCCACACGAAAATCTTGACTCTTGCCTCTCTCTCTCTCTCTCTTTCTCTTTCTTTCTCGCTCTCTTTCCGGACGGACTCATGGAGGCCCGCCGGCAAACGCAACGCTGCCTCACACTTGCTAGGACCTTGCATTTGCCCGTGCAAGCGTTACACTTAAAACCGGACAGGGACTTAAAAATGTGTTGCGCTTATTCTTTGACATGTCATTTAAAAAATATGTAATTAAAAAAAAAAAGTCAATTGAAGGCCTGTGATGGGAATGTAGACTTCCTTTGTTTTGGTTCTATACATAATATATTCAAAATGAGATTTATGCAAACTTTTTACAATACTGTATTGTCGACAAAGCTTACAAAATCTGCACTTTTTTTAAGGCAAATACAAAAAAAAAAAAAAGGAACATCTCAGCCATATGTTCTGATGAAACACATTCAATGGAATGGTGTTGCGGTATGAAGCCGAATTTTGTGATGGATTACAATGAAAGTTACAGAAAATGTTGAGCTCGAGTGCTCAAGGGGCAGTCAAGTAACTTCGCGCATATCGCAAAGTTTAAAAACTGTATTTCATTACGTTATATAAGCACGAATAATTTGTTGTGGAAGTTGATCGGAGAGGTGAAGCAGAGCCGGCGGTCACGCTAACTGTGTGGTGGATTGAATACAAGTTTTCTGACAAAAGTGAAGAGGTGAACGTTTAGTACCTCCAGAGTGGTGAGGACAATTTTGGCTACCGAGGAGAAGTAGGCATCCCACAGGAACTGACTCTGCTGGCGCAGAACCAGGATCCTGTCACGGCCTACCGAGCGAGTCATGGACGGAACCTGCAGGATGGACCAAGATGAAATTGTTACGGATAAAATTTGAACCCCGGGTCCTCAATACTGCGAGGCAGACATGCCAACCACTAGCACAATGTGTCACCCTTTCTTGGAGAGAAAGCAACATTTGATTGTCGACAATACAAGCGACTATTTTCTTCCCGTCTAATGACTGCCGTTAGTGTTTGTTTGTGTGTGTGCGCGGGCAGCGGCTGCCCCTCGACGTACTCCACAGTCAATGATGTAATTGAAGATAATGACTTTTAAATTTCTCAGTGGGCTACCAAGGTGTGAGCAGTGTGTGTTACAAGTGCATAATATTAGCACAATGCAAATATATTCACGCATTTTCTCAGGCCCGTGAGGAGGGGTGGGTGCAAGGGGTCTTCAAGATCAAAGCACCCTGCCCCATAATTAAGTGCAATATGATTCCAAAATAAATAAGGTTCATGCTTTGGTCCTGAACGTCCCAGGTGACGTCCGGTGAGACAAGTCGGCTGCGCCCTGGACTGATCGCCGGTCAATCGCAGGGCAAGTGCTGTGTTGATAAGCAAGCATTCACACTCATCTTCATCATGCAAACTCCTACACAGAAAGGTCGGAGCCGGGATTCAAACCCAGAACCTCGGACAGTGAGGCAGATGGGTTCACCACTAGGTGACTAAGTAGTAAAACAGCTAAACACTAGATACCGAATCTCAAATATGTGACACATCACTGCACAAATTTGGGGAGTCTTTAGTGATCTACCTGCCGTCTCCTACACGGGCCAACAATCTCCCGCAATTGTCTATCGTCTATTTTTTAGAAGGTGGTCACTCTTTCCCCCCACCGCCTTTCTCCCGACAAACAAGCAGATGGCGGGAATGAAAACGGCGCCGGTGGCAGAAGGGCCGAAGCCGACGTCTTCAAGATTTACTGCCGAGTTGCTTTGCAAATTGTCTTAAAACAGCCTCGCCGTGTCCTCTTCTTGGCCCATAAATAGCCGCCGGATTACGCTAAAATGCATGTGCACGTGTTTAATTGGCAGCAGCTGGCGGCAAAAACTGCCGCAAGATGTCGCGAGATGCCGTTGACATCACAGTCAGTCTCTCGATACAAGGAGATAACATTCAGCGGCTAATTGGCTCGCCGGCTAGCTGCGAGTTGGGTTGTGGAAAGAACCTTGGTTCAAAAGCAATTGGGATCATTCAAAACTCATTGCCGAAAAATTAAAAACTCATTAATTAAGATAATTATGATAATAATAATAATTATTCAGAAGTTTGGAATGATTCTTCCCAGGACATCATGACCCAACTCGTAGCTAGCTAGCGAGCTAATTAGCCGCTGAATATCAGTCGAAAACAGTCATAACCAATCTAAATTAAAAGGATGCTTGATCTCTCTCTCTCTCTCTCACACACACACGCGCACACACACAGGTGTGTTTTTTTTCCTCTTTCTCGCGATCCCGGGAATGTAAACATCAACACACTCCGCCCTGCGGTGCTAATTAAAGGCGACAGAAGGTAATCCAATTGCGGAATAATCCGTTTTAATCCGTGACAACACTTCCTGGCTGTGAGTGGGACCACAATTGAGCGAGAGAGCATCTTGGCTGTCGTCGGACTGATAAATGGAAAATTCCCAAACGTCCGCGTGTGCCATCTTGGCATTCCGCGGAAAGGTGTTTGTAAAAGTAGTCGTCCAAAGTTTTTGTCAATGCAGCTCGGAATTGGAGCATTATGGTCTTTGGCGCAAGGGGATCCGGACCTGGGGGTGATGACATTTCTGAATGTCTGAATGTCAGACGGAATGTTTCCAGCACCCATGGGTGTCGTTTGGAGGGTTAGGGTTGGTTCCAATTAGTTTTCAGAGCGGTTTTATTTTTATTTTTTTTAATTTTGTGTATTTGTGTGTCAGGAAAAAAAAAAAAGAGTATCTGTGAAAGCAAGCACCTCGTGCTATCTGTTAGCCGTCCTATGGTATTTTGCATAGTTTGTTAGCATTATGCTAGGCGGACTTTCGTAAGGCAAAGCTCTGTAGTTGATTTAAATACGCAATGTGTAATTGTCTTTGCTTTATGTTTAGTTTGACTTTGCGAGCTCCTTTCAAATCATTCGCCCGACAACGTAAAAATGATTGCGACGCCGATTGATTTGACTTCTCACCTGCAGCAGCAGCCTCTCGTCGCCGAGCACGGCCGCCTTTCTCCAGTCGATGACCTCGGAGAAGGGAAGCTCCCAGCCGTTGCTCAGAATGACGGGAATGCACGCCGCCTGCCAGGAAACATGAGACAACACATACACATTTTGCTTTTTTTTTTTTTTTTTTGCTCCATCAAAAGAGGAGATAATTACAACGTTCTATAAAAAGACGCGCCAAAGTTGGGGGAGTGAAAATCCCACGGGATTGATGGCAGAGAAGACGTCTGATGTAGAGGAACCGCCAGGGATCGTCGACGCTCGCTTTCATCCTCTCGAGTGGCTTTGGAGGCCATTTTGTGGAGTGATTATTGTTGTGAGGACATTTTGGGGAAATTCCCAAGATGCGTAGTCAAAAACTACTTTCCCTAATTTCCATCTGGTGTAGATTGATTGTGAGCTTTCACAAAGCCACGCCCCCCAAAAGATAGTCCAGCCAACCAGAGCCCGGCACAGAACATACCTTATGCCCTTTGAGGATGTTTCTCTAAGGTTGTTCTCTCTCTATTTTTTTTCTTACAACCTCTTTGCATCAGATCTCAATTAGTTTCTTTCCCCAAATGTGAATTTTAATCATGATTATGTCAGTAGACAGAGAAGAAAGCGCGCACCTGCAGCGCCTCCAGGAAGCGGAAGGAGCCGAGGCGTCGACCCCGGGGCACCAGGCAGAAGGTGGAGTTGTGCAGCAGCTCTTGGTAGTCGAACCTTCACAAACACCAAATTTAAAAATGTTTTTTCATTCCAGGAACTTTTTTTTCCTTGTGGATTATAGCAAAAAAGACCTTCCAGTTGAAAAAAATGTCACTTGAATCAAAAACCTGGACGTAAACATCATGCACAATATAACACCATAGAATGAACGAGGTATTTGAGAAAAATTGTTGCTGGTGACTGCACATACCTCGGGTCAAAAGTTGCCACCATTTAACGTCCCTTTAACTGAAAAAAAAAGATCAATCGCCAGCCTGCTTTCTCAAAGTCACTTTTCAGCAACACATTCTGTGACTTTACATTGACGATATAAGTGTGTGTGTGTGTGTGTGTGTGTGTGTGTGTGTGCGTGTGTGTGTGTGTGTCTGTGTGTGTGTGTGTGCATGATCACAGGGCTGGCCTGGGGAGACTTCAGATTGCCACCTAATCTGTCTGGGGATCAACTGTCCCCACAACCTCACCAGCAGACACCTGCATGCTTGCGTTGGGGTGTGTGTGTGTGTGTGTGTGTGTGTGTGTGTGTGTGTGTGTGTGTGTGTGTGTGTGTGTGTGTGTGTGTGTGTGTGTGTGTGTGTGTGTGTGTGTGCGTGCGTGTGTGCGCGTGTGTGTGTGTGTACATGTTCATGCCGAAGAAGAAAAGCTCAAAAATAAGATGTCAGGCATCCAGCGCGTCACCCCAAGGTCGCTCTGAGGGGACACGCTGACAGACGAAAACACCCCCACCAAACCCCCTACAATCAAATATGTCGATTGGCTCCCGCGGGTCCGTTGTGTTTCAATATCAAAGTTTAATTTCCATAAACACAAGCATGGGTGGAATCATTCTCATATCGCCTCGCGTGTATTGTAGGAGCCTCATTTTATTTCACGTCAATATATTGGTTGAATTTTGTTGTCACCCAAACCCTATTTTATACTTTATATTTTTTCTATTGGTTGCGCCAGGAGAGATTTGGTCGCACCTTTTTAAAATGTTTACAACAGACAAATCGTGCAGCCTTCTGTTGCCAAAATGCAGAGCGGGTCGCGAGCACCTCAGCGAGCGCAAATAAATGCGGAGCAAGCCGTCCTTTATAAAAAAACAAATAGGGCTAGTTAAGTTAGATGGCCGTGAATGTGGCAAAGTATATACTTGGATGTTTATTGATTTAATTTACACAGGGAGGTTTTAACTTAACACACCTTCTGTGTGCAGTCTGAAGGACAGAGAGAGTTGGAGAGCCTTTCCCTGAATGGACCATTAGGAGCAGCATGCACTCACGCTTGTGCGACCACATGAAATTTTTCCCAGCACACAGTGAAAAAAATGGGGGCATTTGTGACCATAATGCTCGCAATAAGATAAGATAAGAAAAACCTTGATTGTCTCACAATGGAGACATTTGCAATGTACAGCAGCGAAGTTTGGAGGGAAGAGGTGGAAAAAAGTGGAAAACAAGTATTTCCATGCACAAAATAATTTAAAATTTTTAAAAAATATATAGATACCTTTTTTAAAATGAACTATACACAGTAAAGAATGAAATATAAAAATACAAAATATCTAATGTCAAGCCCTTTGAATGTCAGACAATGTCACGTGTCAGTGTTTTTTGTTTTTTTTTAATAAAGATCGACTGATTTTCAGCCGGGCCAATTGTCTAAAATAAATAAATAAATGAATAAAAACGTGAAGGGTGGTGCTTGGTAATCCTGGATTCAATTGCGCTGAACATTGCCGTGACGTGGCACCATTTTCTGCACTGCAGAGGATTTATCAATGCTGAAAACTTTTGATAAATCATAAACTTGGTGCCTTGACATCCAAGTTTAATTTTTACTCAGCTTGCCTTATATGTTGAATCACCTTTACCAATTGAAAAGCCAATAATTAGTCGAAACAAAAATGCTATGTGTCTGAATTGAACTGAATTTAGTTTTTTTTTTTCCTGAATCCATTTTGTTACTGTGCCTATTTGTTTCCAGCGCTTCCTTTCATCTGCATGTTTAATTAAAGCGCGGCGACTGCAGTCAGACTTTCAATAATGATCTCTCTAATGGCGGCATGCCGTGTAAACTATAAAACGCATCTCAAGTAATTATTGCAAACAGGAAGTGGACACACACACACACACACACTAGCAAGTTGAAGCTTTGCCCGACATGCAGTGGCTCGTTGTCCCTTCCAGGTGTAATTGTTTCTGTGTGTGTGTGTGTGTGTGTGTGTGTGTGTGAGAAAGTGTGTTATCACACACACACAATCATACACAAGGGGACTAAAAACAAACATCCTCTGTTCATTAAACAGGGCTGAAAAGTTTGCTCGTTTCTGCAGTTTAAAATACGAGCCAGCGAAATGGGCCCATCAAAGGAGAACATGCTGCATCAGAAAAGCAACAGCAGCAACACAAAAAAATAAAAAGTGACTTTTTACTTTGTTGTTGTTGTACATTTTCCTCTATTTTCTCAGGGGGTATTCATGAGGAAATTAGATGTGCGCTGTACTGCGTGCCATTACAACGATGTGCCGTACAATGAATGTGCAATGTATTGATAGGCAAAGAAAGCGGAAGAGGAGTGATGATGCGGCTGATTTGATCATGGTAAAAAATGCGGTTGTGATATTTGCTTGGTCATTGTTTGTAACCATCCATCCATTTTCGATACCTAAACAATAATAATAAAATAAAAAATAAAAAACTCACAGTAAACTGGGGATCAATCACAGATCAGAATCCATTGCAATAATTGTCCATATTTGGCTGACTAGCATGCCAAGAGTCAATGGCTGTTACGATTGATTTTTCCAATCAATTATTTTATGGATTACTCGGGTCAGCAGTCAATTTGAAGGTGTCCTCGCACATAATTTTGACGCTGACTTATTTTTTTTTTGGTTTGAGGTTTTATTTTCATTTTTTTTTCAATTTGACCTATAAAAGCTTGCGCAATTCGGATTTTAACATGGGTTGTAATTTATAGCAAAGATGTCTGAGAAAAAAAAATTCCACCTGTTGTACGAGTACTTTCTTTTTATTCATTACTCAATCAATGCCGAAAATACTACACTAATGCCGACTTGTATCAGCATTCCGACACGTTAGCGGTCGGAACTGTTCAACTTGATGGCCTTCTGCATCATTTAATGGACGATGACTTTTATGTCCGTGTCCTTACACGAAACAAATAAATAAAGATGTTTTCCCAACGGACTCCCACGTAAAACATCTAAAAGCTTTCCGCTGTTAACCAATCAGCTGTGAACTTTCAGGGTCAGCGTCTTCTTGACTCGCGGAGGAATCTCGTTCAAAATGATGAACTAAAAAAAGCTAAAAAAGCAAGAGTTTTCCTTTTCTTTTTTTTCCCCCCCCTCCTGCTGCCTCTTTCATACACTTTGGCAGGCGTCATGTTGACATTTCCAAATCCAGGTGAGATTTTGATGCCGTCGAGCAGAGCCCGAACACGGGGAAAAGCGACAGGCAAACGATGTGAAGAAAAAAAAAATGTCAGAAAAATGAAAAATGTAACGAGGTGCATATTGTGGTGACGAGCGTACCGGTAATTCATTATTGATGAACAGGAAACAGAGACGGCGAAAGCCGGAGGCGTCGGATCGACAGCGTCGCTCTCGTTTGGCCGCAGAGTGATGAATATCAGCCCGGCGTGCGCATTTGTCCAATGTGTGTTTGTGCGTGCGTGTCGCCGCCGGACGCATCCATTCTGCGGGTGAGCAATGAAAGGCGAGAAACGTCATCAGTCCTGCTATTGATTTTGCCGCCCCTGTGCCTAATTGAAGCTGTTGGGCCACACATAATTGAACATGGAGCTCTCCGTCACTCCCTTCTCGTTAGCGCCAAAACAAAAAAAACACATTTTTTTCCCCCCCAGGGCCAAGGCGGGGGCCATTAATAGCCGGCCAAGTGAGGCTCGAGTCCGAAGGTGTCACTGTTGTGTTTCTGGACACACTTTTTTTTGTCCTTCATTTCAAGGTCCTGTCATCGGGAATTCAGGGATTTGTTGTGAAATACATCAAACATGTTTGATTATCATTGGTGAAAACGTGCAAAGACGAAAACAGCTATGTGAAGATAGACCGTAAAATTTTCCATTTTGCGATCCGCTTTATCTTCACAAGAACGCGGGGGGTGCTGGAGCCTCTCCCAGCCGCCTTCAGGCAGTAGGCGGGGGACACCCTGAACCGGCTGCCAGCCAATCGCAGGGCGCACAAAGACGAACAATTATCCGTGCTCACACTCACGCCTCGGGACAAATTTGAGTGTTCAATCAACAGTGTGTTTGGAATGTGGGAGGAAACCGGAATACCCGGAGAAAACCCACCCAGGCCCGGGGAGAACATGCAAACTCCACCAAGGGAGGCCGGAGCTGGAATTGAACCCGGTACCTCTGCACTGTGAGGTCGACGCGCTAACCACAGGATCACCTTGCCGCCCTCACCATTTCATTTTCTTTTTCATGAACATTTTCCACTGGCGTGGCAGCTGTTAGAGTGCCTCATTGTTGCAGTGTCGTGATTCGGCTGGATAAATTCGTGCAGAATAAATATGTAGTTTTGTGCAGGTACTGGATAAGAAAGATGCTCTATGAAGAAGCATCCACTTTCCGGTGGTAATATTTCATTGCCAGTTGACGGTCGAGGGGAAGTGGCTTTAGCGAGATTCAGCGAACACGCACACAGCGTTTGACAGTTTGCCATTTTGAATCCTATTCGATATGCTTGCCAATTATTATTATTTTTTTCATCCCTCCAGTTTTGCAAGGTTGACAACACTCTTCTCTCAATGTAACCCTTTCAGGGACAGCGGTTACCACAGCGGACAGCGTATCAGGTTACAGGGTGCATGAAAAAGGGTTACGGAGACATTTATTTCGAATTTCAAATCAATTCTCGCTTTCATATCGGGTAACGATAATCGCAACGTTATCACATGTCTCGAATCGGAGTCTTGCGAGGGGACGGCGGTTGCTTTTGCATGTCATTGGGCCTACAATTAGCTGCATCTCCAGTAGGCCGCTCCCAAGTGTTTAAAGACAACGGCAAGTGAAACATTACATCAACTAGCCTGCGGCATTATCCAACTCGACACAATCTGCATATACAGCACATACACTGTGTGTGTGTGTGTGTGTGTGTGTGTGTGTGTGTGTGTGGAAGGTGTGTGTGTGTGTGTGTGTGTGTGTGTGTGTGTGTGTTGTCACAGGCTTTGATACGCCCACCGTCCACTGGGGAACGAGCGGAATATTCTGCAGGCCAGGTGGTGGGCGGGCGGCCTCTTTCACAAGCTTCCCGCAGCTGCGGCGGAGACAACCACCCGTCGAGACAAGAGCATTGCAGTCGCCCCGTCCAAATCAATATGCTCATCAACTCGCACCGCGCTGGCATCCGCGAGAGGACATTTCTGTCTGGATTGTGAAGAGCCATTTGTTCCGTGCTTTCGATAGTTTGCTTTTACCGGTCCAAAATTTGTTTCGAAACACGGGATGTTTTCCAAACAGTTGGAGTGATGTGATGAAAAACAGACACAAATTTGGCTTTTTTAAAAACTTGCTGCTGCCCGATGTAGTCGTTGCTAAAAATCGAAACACCTGCGACGGTCATGTAGGACTGACTTTGTCACCGCGTGGATTATTGAGTCAACCCGACCACACAACATCAGCGTGAGAATAATATTGCAAGCCATCTTAACAATTGAAACTTCAAAATTGCCATTCTACGGCGCGACGTCAAACTTCAAATATCTAAATCCAACCAAAAGCGAGTGAACGTTGCCAACTAGGAAGTCGACTCGCCAGTGAACGCGCCAATGCCGAAGTGCTGCTTTACACAGAGTACGAGCCGGGATGTGACTGGAATGTAGTGCCCAACCTTGGTCCGATCTATTTTTTTTTTTGTTATTTTTTTTAGATTGGTCAAGAGCTGATTTCAGTGCTGCCCTGCAATGCGTTGCTTGATGCACAACTGCGGCCGTAGAAGTGGTGCAAGCAAACAGCGTTGATTAGAGAGTCACACGTCTTCCACTCGTGGATTCTTCATCTCTCAGACTCTGCGGCCATGATGAGGTGGAGCGCCGTTGTGAGCGTGAGCGTGTGTGTGTGGAGGCAGTGTATTAAAAGCCTGAGCCAGCAGCCTGTGTGTCCACCCCCCCACCCGCATTCCCCCACCACCAACAATCTACCCAATTCCCCTCACCCGCCTCCTGCCGCTATAGTGAATCCATTCCTCACACCTCCGGCCTCATTTCAGCCCTCCCATTTCCAAGAAATGATTGTCTGACTTACACTTAGAGGCGCGTATGTGTGTCCGTGTGTGTGATTTTTTTTTTCCTTGTTCTCCTTTTGTTGTTGCTGTTGCGGTGTCTCTTCAAAGTCAACAGAAGACTGAAAGCTTCATTCATGAGACAAAAGTTGGCAAGGCAACGTCCTTTCAGGACAAAAGAAGCCCAGTGTTACGAAGGCAAACGCTTTGAAATGCATCACCTGGTGTTGAAACGTTAACAGGCGGGGCTCAAAATATTTGGATTCGGCAGGGTAGAATTCCGATAATTGGTTAATCGGCCAATCAATTTAAAAACAGAAAATGAATATCATAACTTATTTTTTAGTACTCTATCACAAACAAAAATAAACATGAACTACAGACAGAACTTGCTTAACTTTACAACAGAAAGAAAAATCGGCAAATATGATATAAATAATTGATATAAAAAACGACACAAAATGAGAGCGAAACTGAATGTCAAAAATAAAACGTTATTGTCACATTTTTGTTTGGCGGTAAGATTTTTTTCCTTTTAGTAAAACGCGTGCCTGGGCGAAATAATAATTTGAGGAGCACTCATCCACGGAAATCAGAAAACCCAATTTCACTCTCGATATTTCTGACGGCTAACAACACTCATGCGAATTCTGCAGGCCCGAGCATTAGACACACGTATAAATGTCCACCGGTAGCGGCGCAAATGTCGCATACTGATTTCCTCCGCCTTTGAGAACCACGTTGGAACAGTGTCACTAATCCAGGCGAGGACCAGAGCCCGCGTTTACACTCGGCAAGGTCTTAAGGAGGGATCCAATCGGAGCTTTCAAGTGAGTATTAGCCCAAAGCCCGGCGGCGGGGTCTCGGCACGTCCTTTGTTCCGAAACCGCTCGAGAGCAAAAGCTGCATTGTTTGTGTGATGTCGGGAGATAACGGCGACGGGCGCCACTGATGTCTGAAGTAGAGATAAAAGACTTGAGATTACCTGGTCGGTTATTTAACGCCCTGGCGGTTATTACCCAATCCGTGTTGATTATGGCGGCAGATGATTTTCGGCGAAAAGACAAAACTATAGATCAGGTCAGCATTTTGATTTGACAATACTGAACAAATACGGCCTAAAAAAATAAATAAGCCTGTTTTAGAATGGACGGTTCAATTTATACAGCGGCAAAATAGGGGGAATTTGCACACGGTACTAAAGACGTATCCCATTCGGTTTCATCGAGTCCACTCGGTGACACGCTCGCTCGCGATTCTCGTTCCTGAGGCTATTTTCAATTTCCAGGCCCTTCTGGCTGACTCCGGGGATCGAAAAGATCAGTGGGATTCAGTTCGAGGCACCTGAGCATGACGTCGCGATAGACGGCGGCAAAACAAGCCGCCGGACGAGTCGGTCCTCTTTGTAGGGATCGTGGGCGAGATCACATAAAGACCGCCGATGTCTCGCTCTGGCACAAATCAAACAAAGTGCGGACAAAGGCCAGAAGACGAAAAAGAACTCATCAAAGCCCGAGTGGATTTCAACTGAGCTGTTTCAAACTTTCAAGTTCAGAAGATATTAGACATGTGGTGCCACGGTCGAGAACCATGAAATAAATCCATATTTATATTTGAAGTATAATACATATATATTGCTTCAGATTCTCGGAGAAGCACTTTCATTAAGCCCAAAAGAGGAAATACTTCTTTCTTTTCGACAACATTCTCACCATTAAGTTCCTCTTCGCGCCGAGAGAAGTGGAAGGTGATAAGATGCCAACCCAAGATAGAACATGACTTTGCATCGCAACATTCCAGCCCCGAAACAACAAAACCCACAAAAAACAATTTTCCTCCTTTCATATGATTCATTTGTGTTTTATTTCTTATCGCAAACTTGAGGCTGATCTATTTTAGATTAAAAACTCATGATAAGATAAAATAATTCACTTGTTTTCGTGAATATGAATGGCAAAATGTTACCGTACACACATTATTTGTTTAATAAAACCCCCCAAAAAGGTCTTGAGCACGGTGATCTTTTGCACATTTGACAATAAAGTTGTATCCAATCCAAACCAATCCAATCTTTACTGTCTTTTTCAAATCTTGTAATCATTCGGCAGAGTTTGAAAAAAGTAATACGCCTATTTTGACAAAGTAAGGTGTTAAAAAGTACAAATATTTTCAAATGTAGGGAGGAAATGCAAAACAATTGTCAAACAAGAAAAACGTCAAGTATCTGGATATCTAAAAACCTACTAATAATCTAAGGCCAATGATAAAGTCTCCTGCGGAAAAAAAAATTACCATAAAAATAACTGTCTTTCATATTGCAGTTGATTCCAAATTTACAATAATGGTAAAATGAAAGATAGTGTGAAAAAAAGCATTTTTGCGACATTTTTTGCTTCAGTTTGTTGGACATTGTCCTGCTCCTTCTGTTATGTGGGTCTTGGCCACCGAGTGCCAGTATATTACGACATAGAGACGGTTAGTCATTATTTGCTGAGGATAATGAAGACATTTGCAGATTTATGAATTCTCAGATTGTTATTCAATCACTTTAACGATATCTTTTACATTATTAATTGTTTTGTCATTTTTGTTTTGTTTTTGGGTGGGGGAGCAACCCTCGTTTTTTTTTTTTTTTGGGTGGAAAACGCATATTGGAATTTATCCCGGTCTTCTCCAGAATTTTGAGGGTTTGAAAAAAACAACAACAACAACATCCATCCATCCATTTTCAACACTGCTTATCCTGGACAAATATTTTATTCACTACAATTGCTTGGGAAAATTGTTCTATTATCTGTCTACATGTGTTGCACCACCCAACATAATACAAGTATTTCATTCACTATCTTTGCCCGGGAAAATTGTGATTTTATATGTCTACCTGTGTTGCACCACCCGCCTATGGTGTTTCCCATTACTTGTGTTAGCATGAAGCTAGCAAAATTTCCTAAGACAGAGCGATGTGACTTGGTTGAATATGCATGTGATTCTCTTTATTTTATGTTTAGTCTGACAGTGAATTTTCACTGGAAGCGGCAATAAACAGCTTGAAGCGTCTCTTTTTGAAGAATGGCTCACTATGCTAAACTGCTAGCTACTTGAGTTTCACGGCTCGTATCGGGAAACTTTGCAACTCGGCTCACTCGTATCTCAAGGCGCCGCTGCATAGAACTCTGTTACGTCCCACCACTGGCAGCTTTGACTAACTATCGAACGTACGTATAAAAAGAGGCATCACGAGGAGACTGGCAGACACAAAAGAGAAGTCGAACATCCGACAGCGCTCATTCATCAGCCTGATCGCACAGGAAACGTTGGTCATTTGGTGGGAAGGTGAGCAAATACATGTTGGAAAAAAAAAGTGTCTTATCATGAACTGAAGTGTAATTTTTGTTCGGCGTAGGATGAAGTGGACAGCTGCATTCCTGGTCCTGGTCATCGTGGTGCTGATGGCACAGCCCGGAGAGTGTTTTTTGGGACTCATTTTTCACGGCCTAGTTCACGGTATTTTTCTGATTATTTACGATAGCACATTTTCATGTCTTTGGGTTCCATGTGACTGTTCTAATCGTCCTTGTTATTTTTTGTTTTTTTTTTAGCCGGAAAGCTGATCCACGGGTAAGGATTTGTATTTCTTTGATTGTTGTCAGCATTTGGGTTTCAATTGTGCGGTTCTATCGTGTGCAGGTTGATCCACAGGAATCGCGGCTTTGAAGAGCAAGAGGAGCTCAACAAGCGCTCGGTGGAATTTGTGGCTGACCAGCAGGCTATGAACTGAGGTTGTTTGCTTGCATTGCATGCGGTGTTGCTGTTTGTATTTTTTTAGCTCCATAGAAAATGCTTGAAATGCACAATGAAGTGAGGTGTTGCTTTATGCAATGTGAAATAAATCTGCAATTTCATTTCTTCTGTCTCTTGTTCTATTTTTTTTTTTAATTCTCGGTCTGATATGAAGAGAGTCTTGAGAATAATGTCTGATAAAAAAAAATTGACATGCACAAGTACAGTGTTAGCAAATCTGCATGAATAAAGACAATTTTACCGGGCTTATGTTGCCATTAAACAGGAATTTCAATTTTTTTTTTTTTGATTAAGAGAAAAGAATGTTGATTGGAATAAAAGTCAACACTAAAAAAGAAATCTACAGAAATGTATTAAAAGCGTTCTTCCTTTGTTGTAGTGTTATTTTATTATAATGGATTTTCATGTATATTATTACATTCATACATTCATATATATATGTATATATATGTCTGCCCAGACATATATATATATATTGAGGCCCAGATATACCACACCAGACAAGACCCAAGGTGTAGGTTGTGCAAAGAGGCACCTGAGACGATCCAACACATAACTGCAGGGTGTAAGATGCTAGCAGGGAAAGCCTACATGGAACGCCATAACCAGGTGGCTGGCATAGTCTACCGAAACATCTGTGCGGAGTATGGACTGGAAACCCCAAGGTCAAAATGGGAAACACCTCCGAAGGTGGTGGAGAATGACAGAGCGAAGATCCTGTGGGACTTCCAGATCCAGACTGACAAGATGGTAATGGCGAACCAACCAGATATCGTGATCATAGAAAAAGGGCAGAGGAAAGCCGTTGTAGTGGATGTCGCGGTCCCAAGTGATGGGAACATCAGAAAGAAGGAGCACGAGAAACTTGAGAAATACCAAGGGCTCAGAGAGGAGATGGAGAGAGCCTGGAAGGTAAAGGTGACAGTCGTGCCTGTGGTGGTCGGAGCATTCGGGGCAGTGACCCCCAAACTAGATGAGTGGTTGCAACAGATCCCGGGAACAACATCGGACATCTCAGTCCAGAAATGTGCAGTGCTGGGAACAGCAAGGATACTGCGCAGAACCCTCAAGCTTCCTGGACCCGAGCTGAATGAGGGACGGACACCACCCGAGGGGTGGGACGAGGATTTTTTTTTGTGTGTGTGTGTGTGTGTGTGTGTATATATATATATATACCTGTATATATAATTAAAATATTCAAAGGCATTCCATTGAACACAGCAAATGTTTAGATTTTTTCTTTATTTGTTTTTAATATTATCCGTAATAATTGGTATTCTTTGCAATGTGATTTAAGCCTCCTGTTGTTTAAAATGGCCAACTTTCATTTTTTGGACAATTATTGAAGATGAAAAGACTTGTGATGGCTTCATTGTTTTTTTGTTGTTGTTTTTTTCCTTCTTTCTTTATGAAATGAAAAAAAAAACACTCATCCATTATCCACTTTGTGGAGGGTTTTGACAAGATGCATAAAAAAAAGCCATTAATTACATTTTTTTTAAACTATCTTATTTTCACACGCAGAAATGCTTGCGCTTTCCATGCTACTATTTAACAATGATGTCGATTTATTATTTATTCCAAACGCACAAAATATCGATCACAAAACTCCTTGTGATCGCTTTACTTTTGTTCTTTGTTTAAACAGAACACGATTTTTTAAATGGCTTATCTTGGTTCAAGACCTTTTTTTAATCCAATGTCCCGGGTTTGTCAAAGTTACATTACAGTGAAGATTAATGTTAAAACATTAATTCTTTAATTGTTTTTTCTTAATTTATATGGTAATGCTTGTACTTTGCAATTTTTCTAATTAAATATACTGTATTTTGAACTTTTTTTTTTTTTTAACCGACAGATCTGAGTCCCATGAAGACGACGGGCCAGGGTATGAAAATCCACTTCCCTTCCTTGGTTCCCAAGCATCAATGTGTTGACGCTTGATAAACGTTGTGACACGACCACAAGCAGAACTCAAAACCACCATCAACGCCTGATGGTGCGAGATCTTCGCCGGACATTCTGCGCTTCACCAGAAATGGTCAGAGAAGCAAAGTCCGCCCATTGAAATGAAAGCGACGGAAGGAAGCATTCAAAGATCACACCGCCGACTTGACTGTGTTTGGTGATTTCGCTCTGTCGGAAGGTAAAGAGAAAATTTATAAAATAATCATAGATTGAAATTTTTTTGGGGGGGGCCATAATTTCTAAGCTGATATTCAAAGGCTGCACTTAACTAATGTGTTGTTTTAACTTCCTGTCTAGTGTTTTGTTTTTTTTCTGGACGATGAAGTTGGTCACGCTCTTCCTGGTGTTGTCGCTCGTGGTGCTCATGGCCGAGCCTGGCGAGTGTTTCTTCAGAAATCTGTGGAAAGGCGCCAAGGCGGCGTTCAGAGCAGGACATGCGGCATGGAGAGGTAAATGCCTCGTTTATCCTTGAAATGATTTGATACATATAATCATTCCATGCCTCTGTCTTTTCCTGTTTCCTTTTTTTTTTTTTTTTTTTTTTTTTTTTTAGCTCACCGAGAACAAGTCCGTGAGCAAAAGAGGATTGCTTGGTAAGCATTCGGTGCAATCAAAACTGTACTCATAACTAGAAATGATCATTTTGGTCGAAAAATAAGCAGTTTTGCCAAAACTACGAAAGGTTTCAACATTTTTGATTGTAACAAATGTGCTGACAACCAGCCAGTAGAGATAAAGTGGAGTCGAAGCGGTGAGTGACATGGGTGGCGTTTTGAATCACGATGTGAGTATTAAAGCCGACAAAATGGTCAAATATGTTCAATTTTGATTCACTCCTCCATGCCGCCATTGATTCAGTCATTTTATCTAAATTGAGTAATAGTGAGCAGCCACTGAACGTAGAAGTAAAAATTCCAAATGAATGGAGATAATCTCGCACGTGGTCTCCAAAATTTTCAGCCGATTGAACCTATTCCAACATCAAAATGCTCAGTTCGCGCATTCACGACATGATAACAATCCTCAACGTCTTCCTCTTTCTCCAACCAGGGAGAACCGACAACAGAACGCGTACCCGCCACCACAGCAATACGTGCCCGTCATCGTCGAGGACTGAAAGCAATATCCAAGTTGAAGATATGTAGCTCGCTGCAAAACCAAAATTCATACCGCTTGCTGGCAAATGATTTGATTTCATTTTAAACGTCTTGACGCTCATCCGTGCCTTGCTAAATAAAGCAAATACGAAAAAGAGAAATGAGGCTTTTTGTTGTATACAGTCCCTCGCTGCCAGACATTAAAAAAGCACAGGGAGACAGCCATTTTGGTTGACATGGCCATTTTGGACAAATTTTTCAGGAGTCTATCAAAAGCGATCGCTCATCTTGGGAAATATAAACAAAACTACAAAAGGTTGAGGTACATGTTCAATTTGTTCCGTGCCCACGTTTGGAAGCCAGACTACTTTAGTCATACAGACAAACCAAGACAAGTTTTCCTCTACTCCCGAAATAGACTGCAATCATTGTTGTCAATTTTTGCACAGAGGATAAAGAATATATTCAAATATTCAGTCCTTAAAGCGTTATTAGACCACCACTACTTGTTTGCCTGTGTATAGCATTTCATATGCTAGCATGATGCTATCGGACTTTAAGGTTATGTGGTTATTATAAAACTCGCATTGTGTAATTGTCACGATAATAAGTTGTTTTTTGTGGGGGGGGGGAGGATAAAGAATATATGCACGTAAGTATTGCTATATTATCTGATGAACCCCACTCCCCTGTCCCGCCTTTTCAAACATGCCCTTCCATGCTTAAAAAGGCAGAAAAAGGCCCTCTTTTGCAAGTGCCACCAGCCAGCTACCCGCTCTCACCGACAGCCCAAACGCAAGAAAACAAACAGGCAATGAGCCAGGAGGAAGTAACATTTGCTTTGTGCGCTGGGCTGGAAACAAATTGACTGGAAATGAGAGAGGAATCGGATCCTGGTGGTGTGGGGTAGCTGGGGGCAGGTTTATATGGGGGTGGTGGGGGGGGGGGTTGTAGTGGTTCGGTTTAATGTGAGGGTCACTTGTGTCATCGGCGCTGTTGTTTACTGAGAAGCTCTCGATGGACGGACATGGACACACACACGCGCGCGCATACTACACGAGCAGACTGAGTAGTAAATAATAGACGAGGCAATACACACACACACGCACACACCAGCATCAAGGTTAAAGACGGGTGTGCATGTAAGCAGAGATCTCTTTTTCAACACTAAAGACGGTGGTGTGGACCCACCACGATATTACTACAACATGGTAAGGTTTGACCTTTAAGTACAAAAAGCTGCCATGTTGTTTTCTAAGCGCTGTCGCTAAAAATGTCCAAAGAAAAGCCAGACACAAAACAGTCCGCTCAAAGTTCCTGCTCAACGTTGTGAGCACATACATCCCCTGCCAATCAAACGCACGTTAATGGCGCGCCCGTTAAATCAAACGCTAACAACGATGGAGGCGTGTCAACCGCCGTCAGGGCCGCCTTGTCGGGCACGACAAGACAAGAACAATATGTTGGTGCTAATGAGCGCGCCGTCATTCAACTTGCTCTCTTTTTCTTTTCTTTTTTATCCCCCACCAACAATCCGTCTGCCTGAACAGTCCGCAATTATCATGTCGGGCTGCTGAATAGAAGTGGAACTTTTGTCTGGCACGCTAATGTGCATCACTACATTTATTTATTTTTTATTTTTTTGGGTGGCAGTTATTCAAAGCCAAGGGCAGGGTCAGACTCTGTTATTAGTCTGAATGACTAATTTGGTGCCATTTTTTTAATGCAAGTAAAAAACAAGAGTAGAATAAGACGCGAGTCGCTCAAGGTTTGATCCATGGCGGTACCTTGAGATAGATCTCATTTCACGAGTATCTAGCGATGAGGTTCATGACCGGTGAGGCACTGATTTCTCTGGAGGTGAAGGTTACACATGCAACAGTTACAACAGTAAAAATATAAACGCAAAATAGATGAGCCTACAATTCAACGTTGACTTAAAATGAAACATGCTTCAGTAATACATCCAATTAGTTCAAAGCAAACATGGTGAAGCAGCATTTTGCTGTTATACTGCACGCAAATTGAATAAACTGCCACCAGAAGTCAAGTGTAAATGCTTGGAAACCTTGGTTTAATTCACATTTATAATGCATTTAATTCATATTTCAAACATGCCTTTTTAAAGATTTTCAAATATTTTAATATTTCTTTTCTAAGAATCCTATTGAAAAGGAAACGGCTCCGAATGGGGTGCAGTGCAGTTCCACGAGCTGCAATTTAACCACAGTTCCGGGTGTTTATACGCACGTCATATTTATGTTCGGCGCAGCGTCTGCCCTCCGGGCGGGGTGACATCACAGTAAGCGGAGACCTGCGGTTTGCGGCGGGCCAATATTAGTTAAGTATTTATTTACCAATGCAGCCGGCGGCGTCCCGTGAATTATTCATCTTCCTCGCTCGCGGGAAGTCTGTTGGCAGCAGAAAGGAAATCAATGTAAAACGATGACGGGTGGCAGACTGCGGCAGGTCGCCCACCTGCAGTATCTACGCTAGCTGCCCGTGTAAAGCGATCGGGTCTGCTGATCGCGGGGAAACAGAGTCTTTCCCTGGGCGGTGGGGTGGGGGGAGAGAGCCGTCTCCACCGTCCGCAGTTGTCAAACAGCGGACATGACGGTAACTCGGTGCGTTTTCTCCAACATGAACCTGCTCACCACTTAGCGCAACCTCTGTAAACAGCCACTAGCACTTCAGATGGAAACACGACAAAGACGCTTTGGACGTGGCAAGACGGTGGTGTGACTCTGGTTTCTTCCCATGAACAGATGAGATTGCTTCACGAAAACTCACGTGAAAACTTAAAAAGCCAACATTTGCAGCAGCAAAAGAAAACGTTTTTGGCAGAATACAGTTCTTCAAAAATAGGCCTCAAACTTTTACATGCCACTGCCAGTTGAAATTAACTGTCAAACTAGACATAAAGCAAAGAGACTTACACTTTGTGCATTTAAAACGACCCCGCAGTTTGGAAAATCAACTTAGCTTAATGCTAACAGACAATGCAAACGGCCATACGCAGGCTAGCAAATAGCATCATGTGGTGGTATTATAACCATTTTCAGCAACAACTATTTGAACAAAAACAGTGCTGCGACAGAGGTAGACAGATAATATCAAAATAATCACAGGTATTATTTATCCTCTGCGAAGAGTGACTAATATGTTTGCATGAAGAAAATAATACGTCCACCTCACAGTGCAGAGGTACAGGGTTCGATTCCGGCTGCTGCCCTCCCTGTGTGGAGTTTGCATGTTCTCCCCGTGCTGGCGTGGGTTTTCTCCGGGTACTCTGGTTTCCTCCCACATTCCAAAAACATGCGTAGCAGTCTGTGGAACACTCAAAATTGTCCCTAGGTGTGAGTGTGAGCGCCAACGGTTGTTCGTCTGTGCGTGTCCTGCGATTGGCTGGCAACCGGTTCAGGGTGTTCCCCGCCTACTGCCCAAAGACGGCCGGGATAGGCTCCAGCGCGCCGGCGACCCTCGTGAGGAGAAGCGGATGAGAAAATGGATGGACGGACGGATGGAGTTACAAGCACGGTGACAGAATGAATTGAACGCATATGTCAAGGCACCACTATATTAAGCAATTCTTCCATAATCTCTCCCTACTTCCACATGCCTGCTTGTGTTTCGCATCAATCACTCAGCCCCCCGTTTTCGCCACTTGAAAATCCTCTCCAGTCCGATGGAGACAAACGGCCGCAGGATAATTGAGCACTAACACGAGCGCTGACGAGATGAATGAAGACAGATGACGATCCCTCTCTACCCGGGACGTTTTTTTTGGGGGGGGGGTTGCCCCTCACAGACAAAGTCGCTCATGGAGCCATGCACTTGGTGACTTAAGTTCGACTGGAGTCAAGTAACATGACTGGAGTATGCCACACTATGACTACAAGTATGCGTCGTTGCAAGGGAAGTATAGGGAGGAGGGCGAGCGGTCCGGAAAAGAAAATTGAGGAAGCAAAGTGCGTTTTCAATTATATTCCGAAAGTGCAGCGCCTCGAGGAGACACGGGGAGCAGAGAATATAGGGACGATCCATCACGCCGACACTCGGCTAGCACTGTCTGAGCAAAACACACACACACAAACAAGGGGTATGAAGTGAAACTTCTATTTTTCGGAGGGATAATGTAAAAATAAGTGTTTTTAGTTTGTCAAGACACGAATGCAAATTTTTTGGATCGACAATGGGGGAAAACATTGATTGAAAGAAGAAAAATGTGATGGTCGATAACAGAAGCAATTCTGAGATTTGGATTTTAACCCGCACTTTCGTCATTGGCCATTTCCCTGCTCTTTGCAGTGATTATTTCTGTTAATCGGAGCGCGGCGGCGGATAATTGACCCGGCGCCAGTCCCCCACCAAACCCCCCCCTGCTCATATTCAATTCATAAAGCCCATTTCATTTATTTTCGCTCCCCGCTGATTGAGATGATGATCACATTACATCGCTCCGCCGGCCTCAAAAGATGAGAAATGAAGATTTAGGAGGGAAATTGATGAGTCACCTTCCTCAAGAAACGCCCTCAAAGTTTTGAAGCAGCTCACATACTTAAAGGAGCATTCTTCGAGATTTAATTGACCGACGGAGAGCTTGGAAATCAAACGAATGGACCTTGATGAGGAAAGAAGGCTTCCCCATGCCTGACTGAACTTTTATGAACTGTTCAGTCGAACTTTTGAGACTAAAATATCGATGTGGAACAGATTAATTTATTGTTTGTGTTTGCTAAAAAAATACATGGGAAGAGGATCTTGGGAAAAAAGAATAATCGCGGATTACTTTGTAAATCTCAATAGCGATATTGAAGGAAAAAAAAAGATTTTTCAAAAATGTTAAGCTTTACTCATAACGACTAATGTCGTGTTGCAATGCACAGCCACATGGGAGGCAGTCAACCAGGAGGGGAGGGGGTTGGGGGTCACAGCGCCAATCAATCAACCCGTAACCTCGGAAGGGACGCTGTCAATGATAAAATTGAAATAAACAGGACGGTGACAGCCAGTAAGGGGAACGACAGCGCATCTGCTCGTCCGATTTGTCCAATCAGATGTTAGCGGGCGCCGCCGCCGGTGAAGGAGACAACGGAAGGGGGAGGTGAGACGCGGGGGGGAGGGGGGCAAGTGAGGTGAACCCCCCCCGGAGGGATGAAAAAGAAAGAGCAAGTCAAGTTAACCTTGGGCATGTGTAACCTTCAGCATGTCAATCTCAGGTGTTCTTCCACACCGCAGCGGCTAGCTTGATTTATCGGTCTAATTGGCAGCGGGATGAAGCTCATCGATTTATTTTCTCGAAGGGGCAAATGATTAACATCCATCCATCCATTTTCCGAACCGCTTGATCCTCACTAGGGTCGCGGGGGGTGCTGGAGCCTATCCCAGCCGTCTCCAGCCAATCGCAGGGCACACAGAGACGAACAACCATTCACGCCCACACTCACACCTAGGGACAATTTAGAGCGTCCAATCAGCCTGCCATGCATGTTTTTGGAATGTGGGAGGAAACCGGAGCACCCGGAGAAAACCCACGCAGGCCCGGGGAGAACATGCAAACTCCACACAGGGAGGCCGGAGCTGGAATCGAACCCGGTACCTCTGCACTGTGAAGCCGACGTGCTAACCACTGGACTACCGGGCCGCCCAAATGATTAACAAAATAAAATAAATAACTTTAAATGCTACAGTCGAACCTCTTTTCAACATACGCAGTTTACGTATCCACCCCTACAAAGGACCACATTTCGAAGCACCGATTTCAGGTAATTCATTCCATTTTCCATTTTGCTTTCAACGTACACCTTTATAACATAAACTTCATAATAATGACCGCATTTCCCCCCACAAAATAGTGAAAAGGCCTTCGTTACAATGACCCGTGGGAGGCTAATTGCCGCCGCGATCTTGGTTATATAAACAAAATGTAATGCTTAGCAACGCTACTGAACGACTCGTACATTGTTGTACTTCTGGAGGCACGGCGCACATGTTCTGAAAGCGTAAACGGATGCAAATCGCGCCGTCTGTGAAGGCTGAAATTGTCTCTCACTTTCAAAAAGGAGTCTCCCAGGCGAAGCTCAGCCAAGACTATGAATTTGCAAAGTCGCCGATTTCGACAATTATCCGTTAATGGCAAAAAAAATAAAAATAAAAAAATCATGGCAGAGTTTGAGGCCAACAGATTTTAAAATGATTGTAAACGGCTTCTGGGCATGACACATCCTGAACTGGCGAACTGAATGAAATTGTTTTTTTCCTCCCTTTACACACATATTTGTAATACATGTTAATACTGTATTACGTGCACGTGTTTTTACATCAATAAATGTTTATATTGTATTCTATATATCGTATTTGGCGGCCATTTTACTGGAAATGGTTACAACAAACTTCTGTTTGAACGTACAGATCCCAACTGCATTGTGTTGTGTGCTTCCCGAATACTGTACCGCGCACAACATAAACACACGTTAGCACGCGCTTGTGCACCAAAGGTCCCCGCGGAAGCGCTGCTAATATGTGCCACCTGTGGGGGTCACATCCCATTTGTCAAACCTTTGGGTGCCCGCCAGCAGAAGACCAGGTTGCTGAGCACACACATTTGGGAACACGATGCACGCGCACGCACGTACGCACACACATGCATGCACGCCATCTGGGCGAAGCTCAGGTAAACTTAAAAAAGTGGTACATTGCTTGTTCGTGGAAAACAATTCGAAATGAAAAGTGACTTTGAGATATCCAACCTGGGGTCACTGACCTTTCTGAAACTCAAGCTACTTCTTGGGTACTGAACGAGCTCTTCTCAAGAATCATATCAGATGTAAAAAAAATCAATTGTTTGTCACACAGCACGTCCCAGCTTGGAAAAACAACACGTAGAGCAACAATTATCAGCACGACGCTGTGAAAGTGGAAGTAGGAGATGGGGGGGGGCGGGGGGGGGGGGCGACACAAGAGGATAAGTGCCAAGGTGGAGGTGGCGTTGTTTGATAATTGGGCCTAATTGTTGGAAACACTGACCCCCACGAATTAGTCATGTGTGCACAATGGTATAATCTGATGTGTGCCGCTGGAAAGGCACGGGCCACATCTAATTATGTTCTCGCTATTATGCTTGGACCACGCACACACACACACACACACACACACACACACACACACACACACACACACACACACACACACACACACACACACACACACGGTGACATTTAAATATCAGTTTAAGGTTAATGCTTCTCCCCAGCAGACGGATAAAACCCTCCTCATGTCATTGGGCTCGAGCCACATTTACAATGACAAAGCAAGCAGCCATGTGAGTGTAGCAGGGACAAGTGCAATTTTAATTCAAGTCATCGTAATTCATATTTAGGCTAAAGAACGTCTTAAAATAATGGATTTTTATCGAGTTAAAAAAAACTGGCTTTTATTTTTAAGGCTTGACTTTTACGCTGCTGATGTCCGAGTGTTGCCGAGCAGCTTTTTATTGGCCCTGAGATGTGAATATAAACTTGCATTGTGGTTTACCCCTTGCCATTTGTTTAATGACTGAAAGTTCAGAGCGCAAGACATTTGTTAAAGAAGGGGAAAAACATGACAAAATTCAAGTATTATCTCTAAAATCCCCAGTGTGGGACAAATAAAGGATATCTTAATCTTAAAAAAAAATTATTGGTCATATTTTTGCGTGCCTGGATCGGATTACGGGGATTTACACTATTTCCTAATGGAAGTATTGCTTTGGAATCCGCATGATTCGGTTTTAGTCAAACTTCCTGGAAGGGATTTACTACAAAAAAAACGAGGTTCATTGGTACTCGTTTGGGTAAATTCCAGAGTAATCAGTACTGCATTTCCAACGGGTAAACTCCTCATCACAAGTTTTAGACTAATGATGTAGGTGCATAATGGTGAAATATTGGTCGAGCGGGGCAGCGCGCGCCGGCATCCTGCTTTGCGTCGGACTTGAGTGCTGTTAACCAAGCCGCCGACGTGGACTTTCACGCCTCGGAAATTAAATCATCAGCCGAGTAGGCGGCCCGGAGCGGAGTGGAGCCACCATTAGGTTAATGAGCTGTGAAATGAAATGTATTCCTTCACACCCGCACCCGCGGCCCACCCGCACACACAAGCCTAATGAACTTTACTCCGTCGCCATCAATTACCTGCAGCCTCACGCTTTTACTACCTGGACTCAAGCGCCGAACAAGACCGCACTTAGCAGCAGCATGTGCTGGTATTTATTATTCGTCACATAAAGCACAGGAAGTACAAATTAATTAGGATGTTCTGAATATAGAGTAGACCTCCCCCAAGGCTTCAAAGGCCTTGGGGGAAACGAAATTGCACACCGTCGGACATTACCAGTGGTGATCTTATTCCAACAATGCTAAAATATGAGGTCAGCATCGTTTCGTCATCACTTTCGTGTCATTACGACATTTACTTCTTCACGCTTTTGGTGCTATTTGGGCATAACATGACACGCACGCGCTCACACAAACAACACACAACACTGGAAAATACACAGACACGTGTGGAAAGGTCACTCAGACCCGTATAGACACACACACACACACACACACAAGCACACACAGATGCCCGCGCAGTTAGCTGCCAGGCCAAGCAGCGCAATTTTCAGAAGCAGAGCAGAAGGGGAACAATTGTTTGGACAGCATGCGAGAATGTGAGAATAATCCCGTCATCTGGACCTCCTCTGCACATGTCTCTTAATCTCATACACACACACACAAGTCAAAGAAAGCAAAATTGCGAAATAGGGCTGAGCAATTCATTGATTTTAATCGAGGAACGAAGCGACGACCCACATAGGTGCATACACACATATTCAGTGTCTCTCAATTTAACACTCACACTCCTGCTCTCTCTCTCTCTCACAGAGACACACACATACACTTTCCACACACGCACACGCACCCACACCCACACACACACCCACACACCCACACACCCACACACACACACAGTTTGACCCACTCGATCACTCTCTGAAAAGTCTGCCCACCTCTCGCTCCCGTTGACGGGCGAGTTCTCGGATTGTTATTGGCACAAGTCCGGAGAGGCGTCTCAAGAACACAGAGCGGACGTTTTCTTCAGCGAGGTTGTCGGCTTTGGACGCTTCTTAAAATGATCAAAGCAACTGAGGGATGGGTGGAGGGGGGACTCGGTAGGACGGAGGAAAAAGTCAAAGGAAAAATCCTTTGAGCAAAAGAAGATGCTATAAAAAAGCAGGGAGTGGATTCGGTTATAATCATCATGGCCATGAAGGAGGCTCCACGCAAGTGGACATTTTAGGACAAATGCTAAGCATTAAAAAAAATACAATTTAAAAAAAAAAAAAAGAAGATTCGTTCACTTTGAAATAACTTGAGCCTTGTTAGAAAGCCTCACCAAGACTTGAAATCCGAACACACGCACAAAGCCAACACTGAAGTTGATTTGTAACGTTCAGCTGCAGATCCACGATCAGATCCTTGGAATGTTTTACCAAACGAAAATGTCAAAATACACAGCTCATTTCAAACCGTACACCTATCTTGAAAAAAAAAAACGCTACTTCACACCACGCTTTAATCAGCGTAACCGGCCAACAAGACTTCAGCTCTTCTGTCCTTCATGCTTCTGAAAGAAAAAAAAAAAGTAAACAATGAAGAAGTAAGCGCGCGGAAGCCGAGAGGACGCACCGCCCCGTCTGACAGTTCAGGCAGTACGGCGCCAAACCGGCGGGCAAATTACGACCGGTTGACCGACGTCTCGTCTTCAGGTGCGCTTAACAAGCATCGCTTCGCGCGCACCATGCAGGGCAGATTTTTATTTTTATTTATTTATTTATTTGCAGTCATGTTCTCATTCCGCGAGCATCAGTCACATTTTTACACTGGTTTATGTTCGACCTTCATGTTGCGCTTCAGAGACAGGGCTAGTGTTTCAATTAAGCATTATGGTAGGGTTTCGGTTGAGGTCAGGGTTTTCAAGCTTCCAAGAAAAAACAAAAAAAAAACTCCAATGTTAACCTCGTATTTTAGCAGTGGAAAAGGAGATCTTCAAAAAAGGCAAAGTAAACCATTCCTGTTGCAAGTGTAACGTGCGGCGCGAAGGCCTGCCCCGTTTGTCACGTCTGTCATCCGAATCTGCACGCGGCTGACACCGACAGAGACATTTTTGACGGCCAGCGCATCCGAAGGGCAAAACATCCAAACATCCAGATTAACGTGTTCGCCCCCAAAGCATTTTTATTGGGCCAACGGCCTGTTTACTGCCGAGTCTGTCGGGATGAGTGAAAGCAATACAGGCGGGCTTCGAACATCGGCACGGAAAGGATGGAAAAGAAGTCCCCCCCCCCCCCCCCCCCGCTCGCGGCGTGAACCCTAAATCACAACGTGAGCGACCAGGATGCTTCTGGCGTAAAGACAAGGTTTAGGTTTTGAACCTGTTTTAGATCTTTGAATGAGGCTGAGGATTTCAAATTAGAGTTGCAGACTGGGGTTAAGGTTTCAAATGTTAATCGCGAAATGAATTAGCTAGGTTGGCATGGGCAGAATGCCAACGGAAACCGCCATGACTTCAAACTATCATTTTAAATCTTCATCCAGGTTTTAATACTCCAATTTTAAACTATAGGCGTGTCTCGAAGACCTACTATGAAACCTTAACGCAGACTTGAAACCGCTTGCGTGGCCGCTTCAGAGCGCCTCGTTGTCAGCCATGAGTGTGCGCATGTCACGGGGAGAAAGGCGGCGGAGCAAGGATGAGGATTTTTATTTTATTTTATTTTTTTAACTTGACAGCCATTTGTGGCCGCTTTAGAGCACCTCGTTGTTGCGAAGTGGAAAAGCTCAAGAAATATGCTCGACGTAGTAGCTTCAAACCAACATTTTATTTTAAACATATTTTCATATTTACTTACTGGCAGTACCTACCGGAAGCATTTAAGAACTCCAAAGGTGCATAAATCAGTGGCTAAAAAAAAAAAAAAATCACATCGACTTGCAAGGGGAAATAGAGCAGAGGAGCAGACGGAGCCTTACGGTAACACGACATGAAGGCTGCTTAATAATACGGTCCAGCGTAAATAAAAGAGCGTGCGAGTGCTTTTTGCAGGGCGTCCCGGGATTCGCCGGGCGCTCCTCGGCCGTTCCGCTGTCAGTTGCGGTTGCTCACCCAGCACGGGCCTTGGCCGTCACACTGGCTAGGTTGCGCTGGGACAACGGGGACCGTCAAAGCACATGATATGGGACTTTTAATGGAGGGATGGCACGCAATTTTTTATTTTTTTTTAATCCTTGTGCTTCACTCAAAGACATCAAAACGGAACAAATGATATGAAATTAAGAGCGTGTTGACAAATACACAAACCATTGGCAAAAAAAAGTGAGTACATCCTCAATGGAAAATGTTACATTTTGTCGAAATTAGCCAATTTTCCTTTCCCCGAGACCTTGTGACACTTGTAGGTGTTACAAGGTCTCAGTTGCGAAATGGGAGCAGGTGTGTTAAAAATTGGTGTGATCAGGCTCACACTCTTTCATACTGGTCACAGGAAGAGGGTGAAAGACTTTTTTTTCATTATTCGAGACTGTTTGAGCTCCACAGTAGCACACTTTGTTGTCCTCATATCTCGCGCGAGAGTGTCAGTGATGCTAGTGGAACATCTTCAGTCAAAGATGCAGGCAAACTCAACAGCTTTTGGTCCGAAGAGGACTCTTGGCACTGTTCTGTTATTGTCCTCAAATTCAACCCAAAAAAAAATATAAAATAAATCCCCTCTTTCTCAGTCATGCTTCTTCCCGCTCTGTTGCCCAAAAGCTCGGCGTCGTGAGTTAGCATCGCAAAGCAGATTCCTGTCGATAGCTCTTAACCAAGCGCCATTGCCAAGCTTCGATTTGCCGTTAACACACTCCAGACAACAACAAAATCAACAGCGGGCAATTAAATTCCGGTCCCTTGGGGAGCTTTTCATTAAGCTAAACGAGGCCCGACGCGAGGCTCTTCATTGGACAATAGGACAGATATTATCGGAATATTGCCGACAATAATGCCAGACAATCAGTTACCATAAAATCTATGGATCAAAGAAGGGAAAACTTACATGAAGATATTTGAAGCAATTTTTCTCATATTTTCCTAATAGGTTTGATGTGTCATGTAAAAAAAAAATATATTTAAAAAGCTTTTAAACATCAATCATCTGCTTGAAATTAGCGACGTTGTCCTGCACTTTGTTTAGTAATGATACCCATCATCATCATTCTTGCCGTTGCGACTGCATGACGCGACATGGGAAGACCAGCGAATCGATGACTGATGTTAACATTATGATTTATCGGGATGTTTTTCAGAGGCAACTCGTGAGAGCAGCAGTGCTTAGCAGTTTGTTGATCCCAGCTGTGTTGCCTCCAGTGCTATCAGTGTAATATTCATGACGCGCCTGTCTCGCTCTCGCTCGATGTCATGTTCCTTTGTTCGCTCTCATTACGGCGCTGTCCTGAAAATGACATGGTACAAGAACATTTCTTTTCTTTTTTTTTTCTTCTATATCACGCACCCATTTCATGTGAAGTAGCAGAAGCGAATAAAAAAGGTATTATCGGTAATGGAGGTTTTGTCAGACTTCCAGCATTCACTTCTTGTTGTGTTTTTACAGTCATGAAGCATTCACAACTGTCATTTTGGGGGGGGGGGGGGGGGGGGGGTAAGTTTGTTCGCTTTTTATTTGGCTTTTTTGTGTGGTTAAAAAAAAGACATGAAATCCATGGCTATTTTGACTTTGATTCGGCTTTTCTGCAAGAACATTTCCTAAGGAAAAATGTCTGCGTTTGCCATTTAAACAAACAAAAAAAAAATCAACTTTTACAAAAGTCCACTAACATTTGTTCTGCAACCAACATATGAAAAGTGAAAATGTAAAAGCAGTGTTTTTTAAATTGTATTTTAAATGTATTTATTTATTTATTTATTTCGGCGGGGGCGGGTGGTGAATTGAGTCAGATGCTTTTTTCCTGCTTAAAACTAATATCATTTATAATACTAATCATCATAATTTTTTTTTAAAACCTTTTCCTTTTCAATTTTTGTGAATTAAAAATATGTTTTGGGATTTTTGGTTCCAGGTTAAAGTGAATAATTTTTAGTGAGGGTATTCTAAGTTAATATGCATGAAGCAATGAAGAGGCTAACCTTGTTTTTATAAACGCGACTCATCCATTTGTCATAAGTTCTCTGCGTTGTTGAGTAAAAGTTACAAGTAATGTCACTCAGTCAACCAGTGTAATAAGTGTTGTTTTACGCAGAGGATAAAGAATATATGCCGTTGAGTACTACAAGAGAAGCGAGTTCAATTGAGTTCATTGTCAAAATGTTTTGCTCGCAAGTGAATGCAAAAAAAAAAAGCATTCAAAAAACATTACTTATCTTGAAAAACTTGTAAATCAACATAGTAGAAACAAAACCACTTGAAATAAAAATAATGTTCCACGTTCAGACGGAGGTCAAAAGGGTCATAAATAAGGCCTGAATCACTCCCTTTCCCCTTCTAACATTGTTGCTCTTCTTTGTATGTGAATGTGTTCATACGACCCTGGCATGTTCTTACAAAAGCCGTCCATCGCGATCATGTTGAGTGATCGATGTGGCGTCGTTTGAGTCGCCAAAAGCCAACGTTTGGCAGCCCCATTTGCACCAATCATTATCTCGGCCATTAGCCGGCATATTAGCTACCGGAGGCGCGTCTAAATCAGCAACATATAGACTTACCAACACACACACACACACACACGCACGACAGCCAAGTCCATTAGTGCGCAGCGCACAAATCAAGCAAGAAATAGAAACCCAGCGGTGAAAATGAATATATGCAAAATAGACTGAAGTTGCTTTTAAAACGTCAATCTCGTAAGGGCGCGGACTTCAGAAAGAAGATACGGTCAGGAAGGAAAGCAGGATGCGATGTCAACAGCTAAACAGAGATGCGAAGTAGACTCGAGGGAAGTCCAAGGAATCGTGGAATCGCAGGAGAAAATGCATCAAAATTCAAACAATTTATACTTTAACATTTGTGTGTCAGTGAGCAGAGTAAAACACTACTCAAACTATATTTTGGTCTAAAATAGCTTTCTTCCTGGAGCGTCAGGTAATTTAGACTTTTATGTAGTCTGGTGGAATTACTTTGGTTTTTTTCGATTGTAACGGCAGGGGATTTTAACATTGAACACATACGGTAAAACTACGTGGAGTGGGTAGTGAGCTTTGGGGAACGCAATTGGTTTTCTACTGTAACGGCAACTGTGACATTTATGTACAGCACCGTTTTCCGATCTTTAGAACCGAGGCACATATTTTACAGGAGAAAAATTCAATGGCACACCAAACAAAACTAGCACAATAAGGACACTCACTGCAAACAAAATGTCTACACAGCCCTGTTCAAATGTTAAGTTTGTCATACGAAAATAAATGAGACCAAGATAAAGGTTTTAAAATCTTTTCCAATCAACTCCACTGAAAAACAAAAATTTGAGAGTACAAGATGCAGCTATGGCCAGAATGAACCAATCCCATTGACACTCGCGTTAAATGGCAGTCAAAAACAAACCTGCCACCAGTTAAAGTTTCTCTGCTTAACTTTAAAAATAATTCAGCCTGCTCTCAAAAGCTTTTCCTCACATTTACTCGTCACACCTTCCGACACGCGTCATGGTCCGCAGAGGGCTTTCACAGCACCAGAAAAGTACAAAAGAAATTCCAAGGCATGAACCATGGACCACATTGAGGACTACATTCAAATCTGGCAATATACATTTTGTGATTTTATATATATTTTTTTGTCTGTTAGCGTGCAGTGAGATTTTTTCGAACGTAAAAACTGCGTTGATTCAATCAAGGATGGGAAACATTGGTCTCTTGAGTGTATTTGGCGCATAGACACTTCACCCCCCCCCCTCCAAGAAAATGGCCACATAACAGATTTACTTAGTTGTTTAATTTCACACTTGATGGGTGGGCAGGCACTCCTGAGCCACAACTATTTGTACACAAGCAATTAAAAAGTCAATCTTGTGTAATATGTCCCCTTCAAGAGGCTCTCGACGAGTAACGATTCTCGAGGGAGTCTTCTTAAGAACGATGGTGTTGGCATGTGGTTGTTTAAGGTGGCTAAAGTGGTGAGGCAATTTTATGGTAGATGGCAAATGAACTGCGTGTCGTCTCTAATGTACACACACACACGAACACACACAGAGTGGACTTTGATGTTAAATGTCGGATATTTATGCTTCAAAGCACTTCAAAGACGACTCTTCAATTTTTGTGCTTGACGCCGACGCAAGGTCGTCAGCTATATGGTTCGTTGATGGTTCTGCGCTGGCTCAGACAAGAGTGATACCTCGTGGCACTAATGTGTCGCCCGTCCTTGAGTGGCGGTTGCAAATGACAGCCATTTTCTAGCCCAAAGGCACAGCTGGAGAGGCTTTTTTTGAACGCAACACATACACACGGGCATCGACGGATAGAAAAACAAAAGACGCTATCCGCTCTCCACACCACTGACAAGGCGTGTTTTAACACAGGATGCTCCACAACTTTGTTTTGATTTATCTACCTCTTTTCCTGCTTCTTCACCTTTAGTATGTGTGTTTGTGTCTTCCATCAAGCAAGAACTTTTTGTGTGTTTGTCGATGCCAAGAGTATAACGAGCCTTTCAGTGATCGGGATGGTTAAATACTACATTTGTATTCAATGAACTCACTCACGTGTATCAAACCGGTGTCATTGTTTGCTAACATGGACCAGAGATCCACAGAAGGACCAAAGCCACAGAGAGGAAGATGAGGCAAGTCGCACAATCTTTAGAATGTCATTGTTGGCTCTATTCATTAGTGTGAATTATTCATGGCACAAAATCTGAATGGGATTGTTAGCTGTGCTTTGTAGTTGGATTTGAAAAGGACAAAACGAGCACACAGATGAGCCTTTTTCTTTCTTTTTTTTTTTTCCCCCTTCCCCTCCCTGGATGGCTGTAGCTCTGCAGCTTACTTTCGGGGCCGTCGGCACCATCTGGCTAGGCCTTGCCAGCGCTCAACGGATCGCGCGGTAACACCACGTGATCCGCGGCGTCTGTTGTTTGACTTTAGGGTCAGCTTCATGTTGATGTTTAGTCTGGATTTTTATGTACGTGTGTGTATTTTATATATATATATATATATATATATATATATATATCCATCCATCCATCCATTTTCCGAACCGCTTGATCCTCACTAGGGTCGCGGGGGGTGCTGGAGCCTATCCCAGCTGTCTTCGGGCAGTAGGCGGGGGACACCCTGAATCGGTTGCCAGCCAATCGCAGGGCACACAGAGACGAACAACCATCCACGCTCACATTCACACCTAGGGACAATTTAGAGCGTTCAATCAGCCTGCCACGCACGTTTTTGGAATGTGGGAGGAAACCGGAGTACCCGGAGAAAACCCACGCAGGCCCGGGGAGAACATGCAAACTCCACACAGGGAGGCCGGAGCTGGAATCGAACCCGGTACCTCTGCACTGTGAAGTCGACGTGCTAACCACTGGACTACCGGGCCGCCTATATATATATATATATATATATATATATATATATATGTATATATATATATATATATATATATATATTCACGTGTACAGTTGGTCCTATATATATATATATAGTGTGTGTGTGTGTGTTTAAGTGTAGGCCTCACTCAGCAGAAAGCACATATGGTGCCATTAATATGAACACACTGCTGACACATAGTAGATGCACTAGCACTGCAAGCAGAGTCGATGCCAATTCACGTGTACAGTTGGTCCTGATCCAGTAGGATGAAAAAATATATATATACACTGGCCTATATGATCCAACGGTGTATGTTAGATTACAACCGGATAAATTACGACCATGTATATGATGACAATGAATATAAACATGGTGGATGATATGACGAGTGACATTACTGGTTTATATTAGAATTACATACATAATGACAATGTTTAGCATCAGACGAAATGTTTGTTACAACAACATTATCTTGCAACGATGTATTTTATGACGGCCGATAGTATACTACGTCGGTGTATTACGTCAACCGATATGTTCACACCAATTTGCCTCGAAGGGGCCGAGCAACTAAGTCCCGGCCAAAGTGCTGGTATTTAATTTTTTTTGTTTTTTTGTTTTTTTTAAGTGGAACCGATAAGCATAGTTGTCAGTAAGCAAACAAATGATTCCTTGGAAGTGAATGACTGACCGTTGGTACTTTGTCTATTTAAAAATAGAAAATCAGCAATGTCGATAAGCTGACAGTAGAATTTGGGGTTCAACTCAAACCACAAACTCAAAAAAAGTGCACCATCTGTGTTCCAAGACATAAAGCAAAGCGTCCAGAACCAAAATCAGACATTGGAAGGCAACCCGGGGAGCAATCGCCTGACTTCCAAAGTGAATTAAGCTAAACAAATTGTGATTAGTTTGGCGCCATTTGTGCAAACCATTTCCACTGATGCTGCTTTGGGCTCATTGAAGTTGATTAAAAACAATAGAAAGCGACCTTTCCAGAAACCCCGTTTAAAGAACGATGAATTATTTTGAGTGCAAACAACGCGATACGTAATACAATGTACACCGACATCACATAAAATTGCTGTGCGTTTGCAATAAGGCCAGACAGGGAAGTTCCCGGCATCGTTTTTCAACTCACTTACTGACCCTCATATAACGGTAACAATAACGTTTGGACAGAAGTTGGATATTGTCTTGTATAGCATAAAATAAGAGAAATGAGGGAGAGTGAGTGTATGGGGTTGGGTGGCTCTTGGGTTGTATCTGCCAGCTGTGCTCGGCGCCACCTCTCTAATCCACCGCAGAGGAGCCCTGAGGCTTTCCAGCGCAATATCACATTTTCATAATGAGAGCCAATGAGGCGTAAATCCCTGCTGGTGCACTTTTACATAACCGCACAAGGCTAACGCCACCCAGCATTTTACTTCTAAATGTGAGCCAGCCAAAAAAAAAAAGTTTTACCTGTGCACCAAGGAAGATTCATACATACATCTGTTTAAAGAGTGTGACATCTGATTTTCGATTACGAATGCCTTAATTGTCCTTAAACGAAAGTAATTCGCTTGCGTAGTATGTGAGGCTAAAAGTCATAAAAATCAAATTTCTTAAAAATGTCAAAACCCCTCCCTAATGGTCTCAGTTTGTGAAGGAGAGGTTACATTTGATAGAAGTGGCCTTATGAGGAAAAAAACAAACTTTGAAGTCCATTTTTAAGGGGGATATCCTCAAAAAGTTGAGCCCAAAAAGACACGGGAAGTCCGCCATTTTAGTTTAAAGCGGCCATTTTAGGTTGCATATTTTTATTTTATTTATTTTTGCCTTGGCAGAAGTGCGAGGGAAACTCATTCCCATCAATTCTTAGTCAATAAAACATGGATGCGCATGACAAAATTAAACATGTAATTATGAACGTGTAGAGTTTCCCAAATTGAATATTTCTTGGCCATGGCCGGACGTTCCTGGACAAACAAGACTTTCTTCTCCCTCTCGCTGCGATCCATCTCCCATCTCTGTTATCCCATCTTCCGCGGCGAGAATGGATCGCGACAACGCACCTTTACTTCAGCTCAACTGGCTGGCACGAGGAACGAGAGAGAAAAAGAAGCGAGGAAAAGATGACAGATGACAAAAGAGATGAGGGCAGAGAGGCGGCGATGTGACGGATGGACGGAAAAGAAGGTTGTGATGGAGTGGAATTTAGACTGCGGCAGGTAGCGGAGAATTGAGTGCCAAGGCCCATCACACTTGAGAAAAATGTCCATGACGTGCAGGTTGTTCTAAATAGTTTTTTGGGGGGGATTGTTTTCAACTCTCTGAGCTGTTGTAACTCCATATTTACAGAGAACACCGATCAAAGTTCACCATTGTCATTTTTGTTTTCCTCCACAGTGGAAGCAATGCTCAACTATTTGTTGCAAATTATTTTTAAGATGCCACAATGGCTAATAGGAAAGGAGTAATTGGTGTCAAGGAAGTAAGGTTGCACGTCCGTATGCGGGAAACAACATGAATTAGGACTATAGTAAAGATTTGGATGACGTAATCGTGCTACGTCGCGTCTATGTCAAAGTCACTCATTCTCATGCTTAGCTTCTCTGGAAATGCGAGCTAACTTGCTTCGCGCCAGCTACGAGCTGCGACTGGCTAGCTAGCGCTGGCGGAAGCCGCTGTGGCTTCTCTTCACCTCCATGGAGGTACAGAAGCAACATTTGGTATGTGGACATGTCCTTGAAATTCTGTGAAGTTAATTCTGATTCATTTACAATACAGTTATTTTCCTTTGACATGGATTTTAAACGACTGTCCTATTCTGCTCTGTCTCTGTCTTTGTGTTCAGCACCAGCTGGAGTGGAGGGGGTTTCTCTTCAGCGCCGCGCCTGTTTTCTCGGTCCCAATAACAAAGTCTTGCACAGTTGGACTACCAAATTGCCGACTCTCTGTCGGATTATTGATCTTGCTTGCTGTTCTGCTCAAGAGATATTTTCGAGACCTCGCGCTCATAGTCGATCCTTTTCCGGTAGCTCCTTGTTTTGGAAGTGTTTTGGTTTTCCCAGTTATTCTTGTTTGATTTAATTTTCGTGGGTTTGGGTTTTCCTGGCTCTTTGTCGCCAGCGATTTCTGTTTATACTTTGTCCTTCGTTTTTCAGTAAATATTTTTGTTTGATCATTTGTCTGAGTCTGCATTTCCGAACCTTGTCAACGTCAACCAGCAATTTAATGCAAATTATTTTGAGGCCCACCGGAGAACCACAGCCATAGAAAGTAACGGCACAACACAAGAGTCAAAGGGGGGCTATTGTGATGATTTACTGTTGTGTTCCTTCCTGCAATTTCGTGGGCATCAACTCTGAGATCGTGAATGAAACTTCTCTCCACGATGACCCATCATGTTTTTCTGCTCCCCCCGCGACACCACAGCAGCAGAGGGTCATGCAGAATGAATAGCAATCTATGTTTGTCTTTCAGGGGCCAAGAGGGGAGCATTAACCTCCATTCATCTGCTGATTGGCCGCCATGACACCGGATCGATGCGGCTGTTTTTGCTCGCCCGGCAGCCTTGGCAAAAAGCCTTTGGCGTATTGACAGAGTCCTCCCGCCACCCGAGAAGTCAATCGGCTGCATGGCAGGCGGGTAGAAGCTCTCAACTGCCCTAAAGGTGGAAATTGCCAAAATCCTCACATAAGCGCTTAAAACCCCCTAGTAACGAGGAAATGAAAGGAAATTGTGTTTGCCGGATTGCATTTCTCCATTAGAATGTCTAATGAGTCCAAATGACATATTTATTTATTCCTCAGTCGTGCAACCGGATGAGCATCGCGGGAACCTGTTCAGATCATTTTCCTTGGGGTCAATACGCAAGTCTTGATGTGGATTTTTTTTTTTTAGGAACTTGTTGTGCAACTGAAAACAGACTGGTCAATCTCAGTCTGGAAAAAGAGTTCCATAAAAATTTACACTGAATGATAATTAGTATGTTATTCTATCTGTGATGTAATAAAGCTATTTGGGTTTTTTTTTTCAGAATAAATGGAATAACACACCAGAAAGCAGCCAAGAGTGTCATGATCCTGTCCTGTTTTATTTGTTTTTTCCAGCTGGAGAGTGGGTGTTCCCTCATGAGCTGTACCTGACACTAAGGGTGCCTTGTTACCAGTTGCCTATATATATTCCGCTTCAGGCAACTGGCTGTCGGATTATTAGCCTTGCTCTAAGTATCTTTTCACGTAAGTAGTTTATGTTACAGTTTCTATTCTCGCGTGTTGGATTTCCTTGTCCTTTGAGTTTGACAAGCAATTTACGTTTTTCTCGTTCCTTGCCTTTTGCAAGCGTTTTTGGTTTGTTTTTGCCTTTTCCTGGTTCTTCATTACCAGCGTCCTTCGTTGTACTTTCTCATTCTTGCGTTCTTTTGTCAATATTTTTTTTGCGAAATCCCTTGTCTGTGCCCACGTCTGTGGAATCCAATTCTGTCCTGAACATTCTAGGCACCTTATAAAGAGGGTACTTTACTCTTTTCAAACATCCAAATAATAACTAGCTAAAATAATATCAAACCAGACGTATGCATTCTTGTGTGATGCCACCATTAAGTTGAAACTAAAAGGGCTTAAGAACACAATCCTGGAGCACGCCACCGCATCAACGATCTAGTCGTGACTTTCCCTGGATCTCCCATCCCGTCCGCCCAACATTTCCTCCCACGTCCTGTATGTTTCATTATGCTGGTGGAATTGTCACGCGCATCAAAGTTGTTTTAAAAGTGTCTCGTCTTCTCTCTCTCTCTGGTGGGCAAGTGTGTTATTATCCCTGGTGCTGCTCTTCATCAGCGCTCGCATCAAAAGATGCACTTAGACAGCAGCGAAAGCTTTTTCCACGCTTTGCCTCGGCTTGGCAGCATGACTGCAGAGAAGGGAACAAAGCGGACGACGGGAGGGGGAGGATGAGGAGGAGGAGGAAGGATGAAGGGGAAAACGCACAGCGAGGGAAACGGTCGCGCCATCACGCTGACCACATGACCGCCGTTGACATTTGCTTTTATTACCTTTTGCCACTTTTTCCCACCCTCCATCATGTATCTTGACTGCTGCAGCTGCCAAGCGTACAGATGTGACAGCAGCTGTGTGTGTGTGTGTGTTCATCTTCTTTCACGCTATAAAAATGATGCTACTTCTTGTCCCTCTTTAGGCGACTTTTTCAAGTCAAAGTCTTTGACTTTGAAGGCCATTTTGAACAAAGTAAAATGTAACCCACTGCAAAAAGTCAACAGATTACAAGAAAGAAAAATACAAATTAAATGGGGACAAGATTATCTTGTGTTTCCATTCCTTTGTGATTTTTCAACATTGCAAAAGCAACAAAATATCACCGCGTACGAGGTATGTGCTTCACTCATTCACTGTCATAGACATTTCTATTTAAACAAATTGTAAAGATGACCAGATCCCTGAAGATGGCGCCGTTGCATCACTTTGGATTTGAGATCAAAACAGCTTTTGAGAAGATGAAGACTAGGAGGTGAAGTTCGAATTGTCATCTCGATGATGAGGGAGAGAAACGCCAACGCGTTGGAAGTCGGACAAGTTCCGGCACAGTCACACTTGGACAGAGTATGAATACGTAAGGTTTACACTGAGCATACGTAGAGGTAGGTACTACAAAGTGTGTGACGTGATCATGGGAAAAGATGACATGGTTCAAGGAGTGAATGGCAAATGCCAAGTAAAAAAAAAAAAGCCACAAACGTTCAACCAGTGAGTCAATGTCGCTCTCTCAGCACTCACTCTATGTTATCATCGAGCACAAAATCCTCTGGCCGTTGAACTGTCATAAGGCTCTCAAACGGCTGGCGGTAGGCTGAAATCTGCATGAAGCGAATGATTTAAAATCCATAAATATTTAGCAGAGGTCACCAGGCCTCACCTGTAAAACTCCACATGAGAACAGACCCGACGATAGCTGAAAGTTGACAAAAATGAATTTGGACCAGCTGAGCCAAGTAGTCTGATGGCTCTTTTTATCTTGAATAACTTAACATTCAAAAATGTTAATTCGACAACTACGTTATCGTGCTTACATACATGTTGCGACCTAAGGGGAAATTCCTTTTCCAAGTGGACAGCATTATTGCCACATCCTCTATAAAGAAATGATCTGTAAAAGAGCAAACTCAAATGTTGTCCACCGACCTGACTATAGTCACTGTGCATTGATGTGCGTAAACAGCACCAACCCGGCTGCCAGTCACCACTGGCTCGTTTACGCACTATTTGACTCTGTCCACTCTGCCATTAAAACTAATCAAAGGGCAGCAATTTCGCTGCCAACTGTTACTCAGTAAAGAGTCTATAGCACCACAACCCTCATTGTTGTGAACCAAGGGTTGACAGCAAATGTATTTCCCGTAAAGGGCTGACTTGACTGTTTCTTTGATTCTAAAGCACCACGTGAGTAATATAAATAGAGCGACAACACCAAAAGGAAAAAAAAAAAACACTAAAAGCTGCAGAGTGTGAAATTGGGATCCACTTTCATAATAAAAAGCTATCAGGCCGCGAGAGCAAATGTGCTAATTACTTTTAGTGAAGGAGCCTCTGAAGCGCGCTGTGTTCATTCGCGCCTCCGATTGATTAGCAGCCTCTCACACTTTGCGTCACTCTTTTATTTTCTGTAAAACTGATTTTATGAACCGCGGCGGGGAATCAAGTCATTTATTTTTCTGCCATTAAGGACACAAATGCGCCAATGCACTTTTGTGTTGTGTTTTCATTTTTGGGGGGCTTTGCGGTCTCTCATAATTACATGAGTGCGCGCGTAAATGTTTCCTATAATTTACTACTTAAGTCGAAAAAGTAGAGGCGACACTGCAAGTGAAGTCTGACATGCGTTTCGGGTGTGTGTATAGGAGGTAGAAGTTGTTCTTACTTTGCGTATTCTCGGTTGTCGTGATCGCAGCGGGAGTCCTTGTGCTTCTCCCAGTCCTTGCCGTGCTTGCAGGTGGTCAGCAGGACAATATCGTCCCCGTTATGAATATGATACAAAGCGTTCCTGGTCTCCGAGCCGATCCCCGTCAGGTAACGCTTCCCTTTGAACACCAGCAAGTAGCGCCGAGAGGACGAGGAGGAGATCGGGGCCGCCGCGCCATTCGTGCCCCAGGTGCCGCCCATGCCCCCTACTTTAAGAGGGTGGTCTTTGGAGAACAAGGGGATGGAAATATCAAAGTTGGGTCGGAAGTTGGCCACATTGGCGCTGGCCTTGGCCAACATGGCCTGGCCCACCTCAAATCCCAGATCTTCTGTGTAGTCCGGCCAGGTACCGGAATAGAGGTTAAAAATGAGGTGGTTTCTGCCATCGTTCCATGTGGGCAAATTGTGGATACGTGTCCTGGCGTTCTGAACGAACTGGGCCGACAGACGGTCCCTGTCCAGAGTGTCCACGGCCAGGATGAACAAGCAGGCCTTCAGGGGGTCTGCGGTGTGAAAGCGAGACTCCTGGATGGAGGACAGTATCTTACGGTACGTAGCTGAGATCTCGTCGCCCCTCTGCGGCGGGTAAACGTAGATGCCGAAGTGTGGCTGGCAGCGGGCGAAGTCAAAGCAGGTTTCCATGCGGCAGCGTTTGTTCTTGTAGAGGTTGTCGCGGACCGAGCGCCGCTCCCTGGGCGAGCTGTGTTGGTGGTGCACCTGAGGACCGTCCTCCTGAAAAGTCCACGGAAAAAACACGTCTTCAAAGGATGCTTTTTACAAGGACTTTTTACAAAGATTTTTGTTCAAAATATAATTCCGACAGAATTTAAGGGTGCACGTTATGGGCATAGGTTATTTTGTTACCGTGGCCAGCTGGGGGCAGTAAAAGAGACAGATACAGTCAACTACTGTTCATTTAAATGTTAATTATGAATCCCACTGGGGTTCTAGGCTGCCCTTCCTGGAACCACCAGCCGATCGTATTCTAGCAGGGCATGTCCTGCCTACTACTCAAGTGGAATGCATTTTTTAGCTCCCCTGTCACCTAATCAATATGGCACTAATATCAGGCCTTCTTTACAGAGGATAAATAATATATGAGTGTGAGTCCTGTTGTCTACATGCAGGTGGTACATGGTGGTGGTCTGAATGAACTTAATTTGTCCTGTAAACATTGGAATGTACATTTCCAAATGTTCAATGTTTCATTTATCTAACTTTCTATTAGTCTGACAGTTGTCCTCAATATCAGTTGCAACCTTTAATCTCCATTTACTGTACCTCCTGTTCTCCTCCCTCCAGGTAGGGCCCCAGCAACCGGGTCAATTCAGTCCAGTGTCCGGGCTGGTTGGACGGCCCCCTGCGAGGCAGTGGCGGCTTAGAACTAGCCCGGTCCGCTTCTTGCCTCTGGCTGTAAGGCTGGTGCTGGTCGTAGTCGGGGTACCGGGGCAACTGGTGTCGGCGGTACCACCGCTGCTGCTGCTGTTGTTGTTGCTCAAAGTCGGCAATTTGCAGAGCCCACATGTAGACGAGGAAGAGAAGAGCGACCCCCACAGACACGAACAGGTACCGCTTCTTGGCCTGCATGTGTGCTGCGGGGGGAGGTGAGAGGAGGAGGTGGAGGGTGGGATCGGGGAGAAGGAGGATGGGTGGGAGGAAGGGGCCTGCTGAGGTGGACGGAGGAGTCGGGCTGGGGGATGGTGAGGAAAGGGGAGGCCTGTGGGGAGGTTGTCTCAGGTCAGGTGGACCCACTTGGATGTCGCCCTAGCCACACCATGGCATTGTGGGATTTGGAGTCACTGAAGAAGATTTAAAAAAAACATGTTCAATTAATATCATGAATATCGTGTATGCTTCTCATTGGAAACCTTTTTGCATTGTGTTAGAAATAAACTGCTCTTTGTAGGAGTTTGACATTTAGCTTCAAATTGGCAAGCCCAAAATCCACAATCAGCTGTTCATTTGAAAACCAAGCACAAAAATAAACAATTAGTTGGATTAAATATCGAGACTGTAATGGAGCAGTCATGTCATGAGTGTATACATTTTGCAGTTTTAATTTTCTATAGCTATCGCTAAATATCTTTGACTATATGTTGTGAACATATCCGATCGACCAACCAGATCGATTGCTGTTTCGAATGTTTGGACATGTACATGGACATATACAGTGAAATTCAATAAAGTTCTTGTCGCTTGTGAAGATGAATACCACATTTTACTTGTTTATTATTCTAAAGTCTATATTTAGTGCATAAACTGGAGAAATTCATCAGATGTCGATTTTTTTTTTTTTATGCAACGTGCACCATGGTTCCTAATGTGTGCCGGGTCAAAATATGAGTAAGAACTCTGAGAACAAGCACAATATGAAACATATTTTGCAAACTTTAGGTGTATTAGATCTCATTGAAATAATACTGTGGTCCCTTGTGAGCAAAAATGTCACACCTATGATGTTTTTTTGTAATATATTGCACACTCGATAGATGCTTCATAGTATTTATTTTTCTGCAAACGGGCTGAATACTCTCAATTAGTTCATCGTAGTTTTTGCTCCATAGTAGGTCGTTAAATATTCTCACGCAAAAGTTATATTTAGCGGCGCTGACGTCACCGAAGAGTACATTTTTAGAGCCTACCTGTTTACTAGGGGAACACCTGTGGTCGCGGCAAGGCTGGATGCTGCTGCTGTCAACCCAGCAGACGGCGCGTGCATCACCCCCCCCCCCCCCCACACCCACCCCTTTGCACGCACGCACGCGCGCAGCTAACCAAGCAGCAATTAACGCGCACGCTCATGCACGCACGCCGCGTCGGAATCCGCGGAGCAAAGCCGCCGCCGCCGCGGCCAGCACCACCACGACACGCCAACGCTCCTTCATCCGGCTGTTCAACTTTTTCTTTTTCACGCGTGTAGGACAACAAAACGAGACTGGACGCGCGTCCACCCCGCCGGCATCGACACCGCCTCCTCCGCCTGCATCCATCCACACGCGTCCATCCCAGAGCAACAAAAAAAAATCCAAACTCGTCACTTTTTGGCCGGTCGAGTCCTCATCCTCGTCAACGGCATCCAGAGAATCCAGTTTCTGGAGTCTTGATTGACAAGGCAGCGCGGATTGCCTCGAGGTAAGTGACCGCTGCGCACATGCGCGCGAGTACTCTTTTGGATCGGCGCTGCAAACATCACCAACCCCCCCCCCCCCCCCTCCCACCCGCTCCTCGAAGCACGTGTGCAGGCTGACGGGAGGTGCGATGCGAGTGAATTTGCACCGTTTTTGTGTCGGACTTTACTTCATATACACTACGGCCCTCCCGACCAAACTCCGTTTAGATTTCTGTGCATTTAAGAGTGTCTGGCAGGTTAGCACCGCTTACTTCGATGATGACCAAAACGAGTTGTCCTTCTCATGTTATCACCTTAAATGTTGATAATGAAACCGATGATTGTGAGAGTGCGTGCCATTTGTTTTAGGCGCAAAAAAGAAGACATTTCTCGAGTTTCCTGCAGGTGATGCTTAGGTAGGCAACTATCTGGAAGGATTTTTGCATCAACTTCTAATTATTGCCTTATTTATTAAAGCTCTGATTGCGCTTTGGAAGTTTCAGTCACTTGTGATTTAAATGGAGGATAACCACTTCACAGGTTCAACATCGCCCTCTTGTGGCGACTTCGTTGTAGGGCTTCATCAGTGTCTATGGTGTGTCACTTCATTAGGTACACTAACAATTCCATTGATGAAGATACGATTCACAATGGGTTTGTTTCTGTCCTAAAAAAAAAAAAAAAGATGCTACGGTAAAATGATTAGACCGTCAGGGATTGCCGTCACTTGTGGGGGCACAGCTTGCTACTTGATAATGTTGCTGTAGGCCTCTTTGCAGCCTTCATGAACACATTTCAAATTAATTATGGGAGATTGCTGCACAGCCAGTACTTGCCAGAAATATGTTCGCACTTTATACTGTCATGTTTCGGACACTGCCAGAAATCTCTTCAGCTTCTTTTAAGAAGAATATGAAGACTTGATTTTGATTTCGTCACTTGCAATGCGTCCGATAACTTCCACAAATTCCTTCAGCTTCTTGTTCTTGTTAATGTAAACCTCATCTCCACGAAGAAGGGTTGGAGGAGCAGAAAGAGTCTCCGGGCTTTTTTTGGGAATTTCAATTATCCAAAAGTTCCTCCTGTACGCTGCCGCCTGTCGCCCCGTCAGTGTTAATGTTTTAATAGCGTGAGCACGCACGGGCACGGACGCGCACGCACACGCATGTTGATTTATAGTCACGGCTGCGCTTCACCGCCTAACCGTGCTGAAATATTCATGCCATATTTATCCACGCGAATGACGCCTCGCGCATTCCCTTGGAGGGAGGAATTAGCGCGGCGAGAATGATTCGTGACCCCCCCTCACATGTCATCAAAGCCATCAACGTGATATCTGTGCTCATGCCTGACTTCCTTCGTTTTTTTATTTGGAGAATTGTATTCGTCACCCCTCGAGTTGGGAGACTGTTGTCATGTGTAGGGACACCGTCGGTACGAGCCAGAAATTGCCACTTCTCCTTTGATGTTGCTGTGGGGCTCTTCCGTCTCCTCCAGCAGTTTTATTGTTTTCATATGAATAATACAAGGGGGGGACATTGTTGTGATGTCACATTTAGGACACAGCCAAGAAAGCTCTGCAGCCTCTTGTTGATATTATTGTTGACCTCTTCCCAAGCTCCATGAGCACTTTTCGATGTCAAGAATATGGGAGATTGCTGTCTTATATAGGACATGGCCAGTACTGGACAGAAATGAAAAATATGGGAAATATGGGAAATTGCTGTAATGAGTTGCATTTGGACCTGCCAGTCATGAGGCATAGGGGAGATTTTGGTCACAATACAATACACGCCGATTTATATAGCGCTTTCACAACAGCGGCAGCTGTAACAAATCGCTTAACAAACAAAACAGTTAACAAAGTAAAATAATAAACAACACAACATAAAACACGGACAGTCGCGCAGTCCTAACCACTTTTCCGTCACACGCTTTGTTATTTGAAGCAGTTTGATGAAAGAGGAGAGAATCAAAGTGTCCTTTAACCAGTGGATCAGAGACATTATGCTCAAAATGTGCACACGTCGGCTACAAGCTAAGTTTCAAAGTCAACAAGAAGCTGTAGCATCCATTGACGAAAAAAGACATTGGTTCACATGTATTATTATTATTATTATTATTACTTCTCCTGTCCCATGGAAATCCATTTCAATTCCAAGTGGCGACTCTCGGTTCCAATTGCGCCAACGCTCCTCTCTCCTCATCCTCAACTTCAGCAGCCATCCATCCAGCCGCACCAACGCCGACTGTCCAACAGCGCCGACATAGCCACTGAACAAAACGGGGTCGTGAAAAATGCTGCCCATTACAGGCGCAAAAAACACAAGCGCCCCAGGTCTGTCCAGCACCGACAGTCAATTCCTCCCAATCAAAATCTGTGCTGGTACGGGCGTGCTGCCGAGAAGGCGCAACCACCAAGCACAGATACTTCTCCTTTGACGAATGTCGTGGCCAAAAAACGCTGAAAACAGTCCATATCAGGTCCACACGATGAAACAACAAGTGACAAAACAAAAGACAAAACCACCAAAAAAGAACAAAAAAGCAAGGCTCTTGGTAGGACTAGATAAGTTTTTTACTTCTTCCTACTCCCTTGAACATAATAACTGTGTTGTATGAAGATTGATTTCTTTCTTTTTTTATCTACCTTATTTTCTGTCAAATTATTACTGTATATATGTTTTATGTTCAATAAACAAACAAACAAACACTTGCCGAAGGCTGCCTACTCGGGCGCCATCTTGGAAGAAAAAAAAAAAACGTCACGTGTAGGAAAACAGCCAGTAATTGCCAGAAAGCTCATGACACTACTTTTTAATGGTGCACTCTTTGCAGCCTCCTCGAACTGTTTTTGAGACGAAAGCGATCAGAGAATTGCTGTCGCTATTTGGATGTTGCCATTTGACAGCTATAACACCGACATATACTCTAGTGGAGCTAAGATAGAGCAAAGCAAAGGACACACAGGCAAAAATGCATTCCCGTCATATGCTAGTTTCCTCGTAATTCACCACACTATTGGAATTCCAATGAGGGAGGGGGGCGCGGCTGTTATTATTGATCGGACCGGCGGCAGTGCAATAAATCTGCGACCGCTCGGTACGTCCGAGTAAGAAATGAATCTTTGATACAAATGAGCATCATTGCTTTTCGCCCAGAAAGTCCAAATTGAGCGTAATTGCCTTCCTCGCTTCTTCTTCTTCTTTGCGGTTACGTCAACTAAAATGAACCGCTTTAGATAACTCTGCATGGAGAAACTTTTTAAGTCAGACATCCACGAGGTCCTATTTAGAAATTCATTGGAAATTTGCAGCAGTCTGTCTGTGACCAGCCTACACGTGATATGATCTATTAATGCTGTGTAAGCTCCTCATCTAATTAGCGCAAATTGACGGATGATTGGCGAGGTCCAAACACTGATCGATCGGCGTCCCTGCACTGGGACACTTCATTAATGTCATCCGTCCTCCTCTAATTCATCCATATATGTCCTCCTCATCCTCCCTTCACATTTAATACGTCCGCTGTGAAGCGTTTGATATAAAATGATACTAAGGTGTCAAAATGGAAGGCAGAGATGCCATTTTTATCCTTTGTCAAATCCCGTGATGAAAAAAATAATCCATGTGCCCCGCCCCAGTTCATGATTTTTTAAAAATGTTCGCGACCACTTGGTTGTCCCACTTCATCGCACAGTAACAAAGGATAAAAAAATACAAAGAATTTTGATAACATCTGCCGGGCTCACGTTTCGCACAGGAAATGTCCTTTTCCACTCGTCATCGATTCTTCTTCGCCAGCTAAGATGTCCGTCACCCCCGCCTTGTCAGTCGACGGATGGAATGACTGGATGAAAAATGGATGGAATGGGCTGGAACCGGGATTAAAAATGAACATCTGCTATGCCGGGAAACACTCTGCAAAAGAGAAGGGGAAATTAGAACTTGCTTTCTTAAAGGCGGGGGCGGATCAAATATTTGTTTTGAAATACATTCCTGTATACATGTTTGAGGACCTCAGACTGAACATAAACATGATGTCGAAACCATGAGGATATCACACAACAATGATTTTCGCCATTTCAGGTTTCCTAATTTTCTGGGACATGGCAAAAACAGGGCCCACATAGTCACCCACCCCTGTCCCCAGGACCTTGAGCAACTTTCATTCATAAGCGATCTCACCTGAGCAGATGTCGTCCAGTTCTCCCACCTCCTCCTGCACTCTGAGGAGCAGGAGGTCCTGCAACATCTCCTGTTGTTGATCCTCCGAGTCCACGCCAAGGAGGTGCAGGTGGTGCTCCCGCAACCTCAGCAGCGCCCGACCTACACCACACAACTTAACATTCTAAAATAACCTCCGAAATGTGATTTACCATTAAATCTCAACATTTTCTGAGGAATGTCGAGATGAAAATTTTGACATTCACTTGATATTGGTTTTCTGTTCAGCAGATTTGTGCCGTATTTCAAACGCATGTTTTTTTTCAGCAAAAATTTAAATCAAATTACACAAAATAAAACAAAAAATATATATTTTGGGGGACATTTTTGATGAAAATACCTGATATGGCGTGTTTCATCACGGCCTTGTGGAGCACACCTACGAGGCTGGGATAGCACTTTTCAATCCACTCCAGCACATCTTGTACCGACCACGATGACACCCGCTTGGACGCTTCCATCGCCATGACTATAGCATCAGCAAAACCCCCCGCGCCGACAAAGAGTCTACAAGCTAAAAGACAGAAAACATCATCACTAAAGCTGAACAAAACACAAAGAGAGGACACACATCCCCCACGTCCCCACGTTTAAATGTCATTGCACCAATGCTATCGCTTTTGATTAGCCATACGAAGGCCCGACATGGTAACAGTCATCAGTAATATTCTGCACACTCTACGCTCAAGCAGACATCATTTTTAAACATTTACGACATTTTTCAGGCTATTATTATTACCATGCGTCACCACAAGCACCGGTATTGATTTTGAAGGTGATCCGCAATTTGAGGAAGCAGGGGTGAGAGGTCAGAAAGAAATAAAGATAGGAGTACAGTACATGCTCCTTGTCAGCACTCTCGCAATCGAGGAACCAGATTGATTTTGACTATGTTACACTCGAGTGTAAAGGTCCCATTAAGTCCTTTCCTGCGCTGGACCAGTCCCCGAGATGATCATCTTTAAACGTCTTACTTTTGCTATAAAATGTCAAACAAGAAGGATACTATTGATTTTACAGGATTAGCCCAAGTTATTTTTAATACCCTATTTTCAGTTTAAATGACAAGCAAATATTTATCATCCTAGCCGATCATTTTCAGTGTCTCCACTTGAGGTAGCGCTACGTTAGCCTAGGGTGCGATGGCAAAATTGGCTGACATGGGACAACATGAAAAGAAACCAAGAGTGAAATCCGCTGACGTTCCTGGGAGGAAAATGTTATGTTTGCTACAACAAATCCTCCCGAGGGCGGAAAAAAAAACCCTGCTCAATTGTTTGTATGACCTTTACAGTGAAATGTAGGAATGTCATTTCTTGTGTTAATTAGCAGAGACGCCACGGTCACACTGGGCTCATTTGCATACACTGAAAACATTTAGGGACTTTAAACGTCAAGGTGACGGTGAAGAACACCAGCTCTTCTTTTTCTGGGTTTTAAAGGAGATTTATTGCGCTTTTCACAATTTGACACAACTTCCCATGTCTCTTATATGGAAACTTATCTGAATGATAGTTATCTGTTGTGATATTGCATGCATTGATACTTTGTATAACTTGAGACGTAATTATTTTGTCTCGTTTTCAGAAAGTCAGAAAAAAAATTCTTGGAACGGTCATTTTTACCTGTGAAGTCTTTTTTTTTTTAACCGATGCAATGCCGCCAACTAGCGGCAAGTCCAGCCTCCTTCAATGGACAACAAAGATTTTGCTCCATAATTTCACACACTTTATTCGGTTTAACAACTGTCGCCGCCGTCAATTAAACACATAACATTTTTTTTTCTCTCATTTGTGATAATATCAAACCCACGTCCCATTTTTGCTTTCAGTGCGTCACAGGCACATAAGACGAACAGATGTACATCTTCGACAACATTCTGTCATGTGGTGGTGGACTAACTAGACGGCCTAGGCCCCGAATTGCAACAATTACTCTTGTTTTATCATTTAAGTCTCATTGACGCTAATTCGACCATTTGAAAATAAAACCACACAAAATAAACGAATCTTTTAAGGAGTCCGGTGACAGAGCACGCCAACAACGTACGACAACCCAGCAAAATGTTTCCGAAGTCAGAGTCAACCTTTTAGTTGAATTATTAACTTATGAAGCAGTCTTTTCTTCTTTGTTTTACCTTCTTCCTGGAGTCTGTGCGAGAGAAAATTTGGTTGTTCTTTAAAAACTATGACGGCAAAACTGCGTGCCGAAACTTGTCCAGAAGGAAGGCGACCACCTGGTCGGAACTGCACTCCAATCAGGTGTGTTCAAGTGTACTGGGAATTTACAAAGAACAACAAGCTCTTTTAAAGACGTGAAAAATCAACTTTTACAATAGTTGGGTTTGTGTTACAATAACAATAGTTGGGTTTGTGGAATTCCTGCCAACCCATCAAGTGTCAATAATCAAATACAAATGGTAGAGGGGGCGATGGATGTCCCCCACCCCGTTCAGGTTGATGGTCACCCTTTTAGCCGCACCCTCTGCACGCCCCTAGTTTGACACCCTAATTCAGGCATGTCCAGCTCCAGGCCTGCAGGCCCACCGTCCTGCCTGTTTTCCATCTCTCCCTTCTGCAACACACCTAATTCAAATGATAAGATCATCAGACAGCTCTGAAGCAGCATTAGAACAATCCAGATTATTTAAATCAGGTGCGTTGCTCCTGGGAGAGCTGGAAAACAGGCAGGACAGCGGCCCTTGAGGACCGACTTTGGACACACCTGCCCTAATTGAAAACCTAAACCGAATTTGAAACCCTCCTTTTCAATCCAAACCTGAGGTTAAATGATACTTTGAAACTCTTAAAATGAATTCAAATCAATGTGAAACTTTTCGCTTGTGCAGGAGATTGGGGTTGTCCCAAATTGATGACTCTCAATTAGAGCCGGAATCTATATTTAACTTCTCAAATATTAAGATTCGCATACTTAGTTCTGATTTAAAAATATAAACATTTAAAAAATTGATAATACAGGTTATATAAAATATATGATAAAATATATTTTAAAAATCGATCAAATTAAAACGTACGGAAATGCTATGCAAATGCTACAGATGATCACTAGGTGGCGCAATCACACAGCCCAGGATGGAGTCTGTCCTCCCGTGAAGAACACCAGCTGGACTTTGCTTGACTTTTTGGATCACGTGGACCGCGGTGGTGGTTTTTGTGGAGGTTGCACTTATTCCCCCGCTATAGTCCGACCGTCTGTTGTTGCAGCGGGAGGAGGAGAGGCCGTGCACGGTGCGTCCTTCCACGGCGTGTACTTGTGGAGCTGCGACTTTGGGTTTGTGGTCCTGCGGGGCGGAGGATGAGAGCTTGGAGCTGTGCCCCTTATTTTTAGGCTTTCTCCGTCCCCCAGATGACAGCTGATGAGGTGAGTGAATAAAGTTTTTCAAATTGGGCCACTACATTAGGTACAGCTGCCCGTCAAGTTGAGTCAACATATGAGAAACAACTTTTGAGCCTCACTCATGAAATACTCCTTGATCAATCAGAATTGTCCACACTCTTCTTGCGCAGGTGTACCTAATAAAGTGGCCGAAGATGTCAGCATAATAACTGGGCAAGTTTTCACATCGTGGGGCACATTGCACCTCCTAAACAGATCTAACACAGAAAAATGACATTTCAAATATGGAGAAAATGTGTGCTGGCCTGAGAATAAGGAAAATAATTGGCCCTCATTAAAATGCTTTGGAAAAAAATGTGTGTGTGTGGGGGGGGGGGGGGGGGGGTTGTAAACCCTAAAAATTCTCACCAAAACATATTAAGCTTCCATTTTGCTAAAAGCTTCATGAGAAACTGGAGTTGTCTGCCTCCCCCTCTCCACAAAACTTTTTTTTGTTTGTTTTTTTGGAAACAAATCGGTGAATCTGCAAGTGCCAAACCGCAAGCATCTGGGGATCCCATGTCGTTGAGGAAACATATTTATAATTCCCCATCTCCAAAATAAAAAAAATACACTTGCTCTCAGCTGATAATGACATCACAGTTGCTCATGACACAGGTAACACCCAATCACGGCTCACCTGTTTGGTCGTGTGACATTCACAAGCTGACCCGTGATTGGAAAACTAGCGTTCTTATGAAAATCACAACAAAATCACCTGAGAATTTGACGTATCGTGAAAATGTGGCCCAACCCCCCCCCAAACAAAACATGTACTTATACAATTTAGACCACTCCTTCTGGCATTTGGGTCATTAAAAACTTAATGGCGTTCTTGCATGGTACTACAATTAGTTTCATTTCTTGCATGGTACTACAGCTTGGAACGTTTTGTTTTGTAGAGGATTGTGCTGTTTCTGTTCTTATAATGATAAAAAAACCCCTCAGTATTTCATGATGATTCATACTTAATTGTCAAACATGAGACAGCACAATGTTCCATATAGGAGTGATTCTTTGCTTTCCCACTATCCTTTACCACACATGCACACAGATACACGGGGAATGCAAGCACTCATGCAAGGACTTGTGTGTGTGTGTGTGTCTGTGTGTGCGTGTGTGTGTGGGAGGGGAGGGTGGGGGTTCAGGGGACGTATCTCCTAGCAGCCTTAATAGTTTCAGTTCAACTGTCTTTCTGCTTGCCTTAATGAGAAAGTCAGGACTGAGTGCTTTGTCGACCCCTGTACATTTCCCCCTGCGCCAAATCCAATGCGGCCTCCTGGGAATTTTTGCCCATGCAATTGCCACCTTAGTTTTTGTTTCCTGAGGTCGCTCAGATTGTGAAGCAAATCGTAACAATGACCCTAAAATGACAGCAAAACGGCAGGCATGCTGCGACTTTTTGAGCAAATCTTCTGGAGATTTTATGGTGGGCTGATTCATGACTGACCTGTTCAGCAAATTTCATGGTGCTAAAGTGAAACTGGCTTCGGGGACCGATTTTCAAACATTCCATGTTTTTAAGTAAAACTGTCTTTTAAACTGTACTTGTCTATGAGGAATCATAAAACTTCTCCATGCGCATGCAAAATCACAAAAATGTCCCTATTTGGTATCACCCATCTCAGTCCAAATATGTTAGCCATCAAATAAAATCCTTTCTGTCTTTGAAGGACTCCTGGAAATGGCCAACATGTTCTTGAGACTTATTAATGAGTGTACTCATGTTTGAGAGGTCACCCAAATGTTGGTCGCTAAGTGAACAGTGTTGTCGAGACAATTTTGTTTTAAAAAATTGCTTTTTTATTTTTTAAACAAATCTAACTAAATGTTCATGAGATCTAGTACGCCTTGGCATTCACCGCCTCTGAAGCGCTCACAAAGTTCGTCTTTGCCCGTGAAGTAAACTTCTTCAAAATACATATAATATGCATTCCGTAATTCCCAGAGATGTATTTCTCGAAGGCAAAGAAATGGAATGTAAGGACCAGGTTAAGCACAGAAATCCGACCCATCTCCACTTGGACCTCCTTGATTTTGTTTTGCTTGGAACATCTTTGTCCATATTCTATGTGACTTTGTGTGTGTGTGTGTGTTTGCATCCCAGCCAGGAGATGGAGAACAAGGCCATGTACTTGAGTACGTACGAGGAACGGGAAAACGTGTCCATGTACGAAGACGCCTTTGAGGGACAAAACTTGTCCAAGCTCAACCTGTGCGATGAAGGTAAGGAGGAAGAGGAGAACCCTTAAATGTTTTTGTCTTTTGAAAAGAAAAAAAACCCCACACACAGTGAAAAAAAAAAGATTGAGTAAACAGGAAGTTTGCAAGAAAATGAACCCAGGCAAAGTGCAGTTTAATGCAGAAGTTGCTTTACTTCCTCTGAGCGTAAACGTTTTTCTGGGTTAATTGAGGCTAAGACGGTATCACGTTAGCTTAGCTTGTCCTAAAATTTGTTCTGTCAGTCATAAACACCTTAACTTTTTGATTTGTGCCACACGCTACTGCCGTATCACAACTCGAACAGAATGGTGGCTGAGACAAAAAACTCTCAGGATGAAGTGGCTAGCTTAGCCTAGCATAGTAGCAGAGGACCTAATAGAACATGAACAGCGAGTTAGCATGAGAAGCCAAGGAAGCAGTTAGCTTAGCTACATCAGCTGTTGGCACACTGAACTTGCTTCCTGGGGCTACACAAACCATTACAACAGCAAGTATTTTATCGACTTTTGAAGTGTTGATTCCTTGTTTTTTGTTGTTGTTGTTGTTTGTTTTTTTTAGAAAATTTCACATAGATGGCGGCCATTTCTCAGTCGGCCTATAATGTGGCTTAGCCTCAACCTTAGCTTAGCATACAAAAGCAGTGGGGGCCTTTGCTTAGGGCTATAGCTGTCATTAAGAAGTTAAAGTTCTTTCTTTTGTGGTACAAAAAAAAACATGAAAACAGCTGTCAGTATGAAAGACTATGTCATCATTGCATACAACAGCCGGGGAACATTTAACATCCATCTCTTTCAGCACGATGTGGGTAGCTTGGTTTAGCATACAAACGCAAGCTGGACGTTTAGCTTAGCTCTATCAGTGATGAATTCAATTTCCTGTTCCCAATCAATCACATATACGACACAACTACCTTATCTTAAGATTAGTAGGATAGGAAATGTTACTGCAACAATATGTGAGGTGGTGTAAAACCCATATGCTAAACTAAACTACCCTCCATTAACCTGCAAGCGTTTACATTAGGAGGAAGTAAAGCTACTTCTGCCTTAAAAGTGAACTTCCTGCTTATGTTTGCATGATGCCAAGTTGTCGTGTCTTCTTCTCGACCTGCTGAGCTTGACACTTTAGCTCCTCTTTACATTCCAACCATGTGGTGTGCATGCGTGCGTATGCGCACGCACGCACACTCACATTTCTGCAACAGCTGTGTTTGTCTTGCTCCGCTTGAGTGTGTTCTTGATCATATGAGGGAAGTGTGTATGCGCGTGTGCATGTGTGTCGGTCACGGTTCAAATAGATTCATGCTGCTGTGAGGTCGCGTCCACTGTAAGATTTTTACTGTTCCATGCTTTAGTCTTCAGGGGCCACATTTAATTTTTTTTGACGAACAGATGGACCATGTAGTTCATTCGTAGTTGAGCTCTTACATTCTGTATGTGTGTGCAGCCCCACAGGGTTTGAGAGGTGTGGGATTTATATACTTTTGATCATAAAAATTCGGCCAAGCTAGTTAACAACACTCTTCTCTGTGGTGTGTCAAATTTAGAAGACGTGTTTATTATGTCTTTAATAACATTTGGCCTTCAGGTGGATGTATGTACAACATGTAAAATGATCACATATCATTTTTATTGAACACATGGCCCCAACCTTTGTCAAATTTGTTCCCAGAAGAAAGTAATCTGATGTTTTTAATCTGTAAAGCATTCTTGACCGCAGACACGGACGGGCCGACTTCCAAAGCAAACTTTCAATGTGTCGCATTATGGAAGCCAAATGTCTCATTGTGTTGACTGTTTGCTGTTAGCCATTGGCACTAAACGCTTTGGATTGATTGTTGTTTTGGCTCTCCACGATCAGGTTCTGGAAAACGGCGCAGGAAACAGGGTCAGTGTTGCGCTCAGTTCACCTCTTTGGCGGCCATAAAGTACGCCATCGTGTCTCTCTACGTACTCGTGCTGCTCACCATCTTCGGACTGTGCCTGGCAGGTATAGCGACTTTTCCTTCTTGTTGTTCCAAATTTAAAAACACCTTAGCTTTTATGCTTTGACGGCGAAACACCAACGAGATAATAAGCCTAGGGTAACCTAGCTGGCCTTTATTTTTAAAAAGGTGCATTAAAAGTTTGTATACCCATTTTAAAATGCTTAAAATTACATTTGTATATTTTGGATTAGTTCAGATTTTAAATTGTGTATTTTTTTTAATGACCTCAAGTTATCAAGCAAAGTTTGTATTACTTTGAATAATTGTTTTCAGTTACTTCAAATTTAAATAGAGCTTCCTCTTTAAAACTCAGAATTTAATTCGTTAAAATTACAATGACGTATCGTGAAGTCATTTTACTCATATTGCTTTTTCAAATTAGTTACAATGTAAGTAATGTATTCTGTATTAATTGAAATTACATCATGTTTTAAATGAAATGAGATGTTACATTATATTTTTTTAATGATTTATTTTTTAAATGAAAATGTGGCTTAATTAATAAATGGAATGATATATAGTTACATTTTATTTTTTAAATGATTATTTTTTTTAATTAAATGTGGCTTAATTACGGTAATTCAAATCTTTTTCAAATTATGTACTGCATGTAATTCAGATAAAGTATTGTAAAATATTTGAAATGAAATACGTTTTCAAATGAAAAATGCCTTTGTTCAATTTGTTAAATTATTTTGAAATTATTCAATATAATACTATGTATTGAGCTGTATTTAGAGTCTTGCTGCAAACAAAGTCAAATAAATAAAATAATAAAACAACATATCTAAAGACATGTGGAAATCAATCCATAAGTGACAAATACATGTGGAAATGCGATTTTTATATAGAGAAGTGACAATATGTCAGATCACCAAGAATCAGCCTCTGGAAACGTGAAGAGTTTAATATCGGGAGACGTCATGCTGTTATGCTACATAATACATCATAAACATATACGCACGGTGGGATATATTATGGTTTTCTACAATTTCGCATTAGCCTTGCGCTCCCAGAGGAGGCTTGGATTTCGTTTTCTTTTTTCTTTTTTTTTTTGCATATGTCTGTGATGAATAAGTTTGCACATGGAAATAGTTTCATGTCCATCTCTAGTTTCTGTGCACATGACCTCAGAACATGATTCTGCCTCCCAATGAAGGACACACTCATGCGCACATTCGAGGCGTGTGACTGGAATGGGTGGGGGGGAGGGAGTAGGGATGCGTGATGTGAAACTCATTTCCGTGTGACTGTAGCCGTGTGCCGCATGTTAGCGTGGAGAACACACGTAGGATAAACAAGTCACGTCCAGAGAAATATGACTTGCTAACAATGATGAGAGCGAAGGTTGCTCTTCAAAAGTGGGGCCATGTTTTGGAATGTAAACCTCCTCCGCCACCCACCACGCTATGATTTAAGTTCTAGATAACATTTTCACCTCCTTTATGAGTCCCATTAAGTGGACATAATGTAGGCAAAATTGTACGCAACACTCATTTTGAATTGAGTTCCTTAAGGAAATGTTTGAGGTCCTTTACTTTTCGATCAATCCCTTCATGCTCCCCACTTCCTACTGTAGGTGTCCCAATACTTATATTCTTGTCTCCTGTATGTCATAATTTTGCACAACACTGCATCCATCCTTCAGTGAGAAATCATTTTGAGCGGTGTTACACAGGGAAATGTTTGAGGTCCATTGTTTTTGTCGCAACCCTCCTTGTTTTCCTCACTTCTTACACGAGGGGTGTTATTACTTATTTCCATGTCCTCCAAGTGTATGTAGTATATGCATTTTTTCACACACTAACCCTCAAAAATCTATCCATCCTTACATAAGGCATCAATTTCAGTGGTGTTCCTCAGAGATACATCTGCAGCTCACTATTTTTCCATCAGCCATCCTCGTCCCCCTCACTGCCGGCTGTTGGTGTCCCAAGACTTATGTCGATGCTCATGTGTATGACTTGGTACATCAACAGTCCACTATCCATACATCGGTGCGACATCATTTTACGCGGAGATCCTCAGGGAAATTTTGTGGGCAAATCCTTTTGTCCCCTCTTGCGGTGTAAATGTTCCTTCATATCACTCCCGCTTTGTGTACATTATGATTCTGTATGTTAATTAGGGTGACCCCCCCCCCCCCTTGGAAAAACCCTGGCTGGGTGCCTTCTCTGCCCCGTAGCCAGATTTTGTGTGTGTGCGAGTGTGACTTTATGGCTTTTCACCATGAGCGGGGGGCCTCCTTCCAAATGTCAATGTTGTTAGGATACGAGGGAAGACAAGACGACGGAGACATTATGGACGGTGTGTGTGTGTGTGTGTGTGTGTGTGTGTGTGTGTGTGTGTGTGTGAGAAAGTCTTTTCTTATTTAGGACCTTTAAATGAGCTGCCTGAAGAACAAGCAATCAAAGCGGCTTTTTGTGTGCCAAGTGGCTCCAGAACCGCTCCCAGTGGGCCCCCTCTACATCCATGCTCATGTAAAAAAATGCCCATGTCTGTTTGGCAGTACCCCCCCCCCCCCCCCCCCCAAAGTCTTGTTTGGTTTTGGATTGAATTCTCACTTGACTCATTACTCACACCCCCACCCACACTGCCCTGAAATTGGCCCCTTCTCAACATGTCATTTTTAGAGATAAGCGTGGTGCTTGTGATGATGGCAAGCAGGCAGGCATGCCAGATAGCAGTGAGCTTTGATTAAGAATCACGACCCCAACAAATAGATTTGTCTTTACGTCGAAGGCCGACATCTGGCTCGCTCGTGACACTAACCCTCAGCGTTATGATAATCAAAAGGCAGTAGGAATGTACAGTGACACCACTAAAGTGCATCCAAATGCACTCCTTCCTCCCCATAGGAAATCATGTAACATATCACAAGTCAATTTTGACAAAAAAGAACAACACTAAATGTCTGCAGTCCAACAAATAAAACAGCCAAGCATACTTTACTCCCTGTTGTAAGATGATCAGTTCGACATTTATTAGACCAGCATAGCGTACGCCCATTTATGGTCATTTGGACAGCACAGGCTGGAAACGGCGAGTAATGGCTTTTTACTCCACACCACAGGATAATCATTCAGGATCATCTTTTTGAGACATCCGACAATTCGTCATTCACTGTATTTGATCGGCGTGGGCGGGGGGAGGGAGACGATTTTCGATATTTGTGTATCCCACACCATATGATGATCGCTTAGGATAATCTTTTAAAGGATTTTGACAATCAGGCCTTGGTTGACTTTAATCGAAAAGTTATAAAATTGCTTTGAGTCACCCCAAACCGCAAGAAAACTGCAGGAACAGCTTTCAGAGATGTTGTACAACTGGGTCTTTGCTGACTTTGCTGAAATTAGGCCAGATTATCAAAGTGTGTACCTCACACCACATGATAATCACTCAAGAAGGAAGAAGTAAAAAACTTATCTAGTCCTACCCCGTTATGTGATTGTATCTAATAAATCATTTTTATATCAATCAGAAAAGAAAAAAGTAAGAAGAAAGAAGTCTCCATTAAGGCTCATACTTTACCCTTAACCATGATATTTTTACAACTTTTGGTTTGTATCGGGATTATGTACTTCCACACCCTGACACTCTTGTGTCAATTTTCTCTTGTATTCATAATGGATATTTATATACCTTTCTCTATTTATCAACTTAGTTCTGATTTATCATTATATTTAATGTTTTGAATTTATCATTTTAACTCTGATTGATGTAGGTTGTTTGTACTATTTTTTTGAATTTGTTTTTGAACTCAGCAAGCGATTTACTCATTTTCAGGTCCGTTTCGAGATTATTCCACAGATTAACACCTTTGATAGATACACTTCTTTGCTTGATGTTTGTTCTTGTTTTGAGTTTTTTGAATAAATTGGTACCTCTTAAATCATAGCTGCTTTCTCGAATTTTGAAAAACTTCTGAATGTTTTGGCAGAGCAGGTTATTGTGTGCTTTGTACATTAATTGGGCGATTTTAAAGTCAACCAGGTCATAAAATTTCATCGTATTTAATTTGATAAATAGTGGATTTGTGGGTTCCGTATATTTTGATCTATTAATAATTCTAATTGCTTTTTTTTGTAGGTTGAGAATAGGGAGTGTGTTTGTTTTGCAGGCATTTCCCCATATTTCCACACAGTAGGTCATATATGGTAATAATAATGAAGTGTATAATGTGTACAAAGATCTCTTATTTAGCACTTCCTTGGTTTTGTAGAGGATCCCTACGGTTTTGGCTATTTTTCTTTTTACGTTATCGATATGTGGCTTCCAACATAGTTTTGAGTCTATTACTAATCCGAGAAACTTGGTTTCATACGCTCTTTCTATCTCAATTGAGTTTACCATAATTTTAGCTTGGTGTTTGATTGGTCTTGTGCCAAAAACAATTAACTTCGATTTTTTCAGGTTAAGTGGCAATTTATTTCTGTCGAACCAGTTTTTTAATTTGTTTAATTCGTTTTCTACGGTTGTCAGGAGCTGTTTCAGATTTATTCCAGAATAGTAGAAAGTTGTATCATCAGCAAATAGGACACATTTAAATTGTTTTGAGACCTTGCAGATATCATTTATATATAAGATGAATAGTTTTGGACCAAGCACTGACCCCTGAGGAACTCCATGAGTGATTTTCAGTTGATTCGTTTTTTTATTGTTGAGTTGCACGTACTGATATCTGTTTTCTAAATAACTTTTTATCCATTTATAAGATACACCTCTAATGCCATATCTTTCTAGTTTTTTCAATAATATACTGTGATCTATTGTGTCACAAGCTTTTTTTTAGATCTAGGAAAACCCCAACAGTAAATTCTTTGTTGTCTATATTAGTGGCTATTGCTTCCACAAACTCCATAACTGCCATTGAGGTGGTCCGTTTTTCCCTGAATGTTCCAGCTGCGTAGCGACTTTTCGCAATTAGCTTCCGTGCTAACGTCCGCGGTTAGCTTCCGTGCTAACGAGCTAGCGTTTCGTCCAACCCCCTCTTCACGTCGCCAATTTCTACACACGCGCTGCCACCATGTTTCGCTCTGTTCTTTACTTTCAAATGTGGGAAAGCTTCACACGAGAGAAATGTTGACTTTGCTGTTGCTGCTCCTTCTTTCCGCTCTGCAATGCGTAGCAACTCACACTTCCTCGTAGCTCTGTGGCCTGTTTACTTTAACTTTAATCGGAAGGGAGGAAAAATGTTCAAATTAGGCTAGTTTATGGGTATATGTGTACCACACCGCAGGATAATCACTCAGGGTGATCTTTTTGAGACATCTGACAGTCAGGCGTTTGCTGATTTTGCTTGGAAGGGAGGAAAATTGCTCCAATTAGACATCTGCTCTCGAGTGACTTTCATGCGCGAAGGCATCTGCGTTGTACCAATTTCACGAGCCGACACGTGTGCCCACATACACGCTGCACATGTGACGCATCTTTGTGCAAACGCGAGCCACTTTTGAAGTCCAAAAACCGAACGGACGAAGACACAAGGCGGGTCGCGATGTGAACCAGATGTGAGGGCAAACGTGACACTGTCGCGTTGAAAAAAAATGATCAAAAAGACAAAAAGATACCTCATTAGTTTCACACTTTGATGGGGAACACTGGATGTGAAACGTGTGCACGCATAGTCGCGAAACATGCGATGAAAGCAGGCGTTGCCAAAGTTTGGCCTCGGTCTTTTCACGATTAACCGCCTTGTAATAGTTGTGTCATGATTCATTTCTGTAGTTGTTTTTTTTATCAGGATTGGCCTGAGTGCTGACTATGCTGTGGGTGGCTGGTGACGTTTCCTATCATTTAATTCACGACAACGTAATCCATTAGTGATATTTCTTTTACCATATCAAGTCAAATAAAAACGACGTGACAAAAACATTGCATGTGCAGTGAATCAAGGTTTCATCACTGCAACAGCATGACCCTGAAATTGATATTTTCGTGATTTCCATTGGGGGGAAAAAAATGTTTCCCAAACAAAGTGGAACACACCAAATAGACAAATCTGAACAAACACTCCATGAAGTGCACACGCAGTTTTAAATTGACTGAGAATATAAAACCTCCAGTCATGTGCGCCGAGTTCTCCGCTCAACAAAAGTGTCTGGAGAACGTCCAAAGGTTCCGCAGTGGGAGTGCTACATAAGTGGAAGTTACACACACATAGGCACGCACGCGAATGCACATTGCATTGAGAAATGCAGGGGTGGAAGGGCAGTAAAAACATGGGAGATTTAAAAAAATGAAGAAAAAACAAACAAACACTGGAGCTTTGTGCTGATGTGGCCTCTTTAGAGTGCCTTATTGTCTGCTGTGAGTGCGCGCACAACTCAGAGATGATGGTCTAAGAGCAGGAAGGAGGATTAAAAAAAATTGGAGGGAAGCTCCAACCAGAGAGTGGAGGGGGACTTTGAAGTGTCATGCCTGGTCTAGAGTGCCTCGTTGTTGAGGTGTAGAAAAGACTTGGTTAGGTACTGGATATTCCACCAACCAGAGGGTTTAAGCGGATATCTTTTTGAAGCTCAAACATTAAACTGCATCAGGATAAAGTTCAATTCAATTCAACAGTTGGCCGCCATTCAATTATTGAAGCCTTGGTTGAAGGCCTTGTTTGGTGATACCAAACGAATTACACTTGCACAGCCACGCTACGTGCAAAACTGCCACACATGCTGCAGTTTACCTGCCGGTTGCTGGTGTTGCAGTCATGCCTTAGCACCCGTGCCAAGCCGCGCTTCATGTTAATCGAAGCAAGCTGTGCTGTTCACTGCGCTATCAAAGCAGCACAAAGCTCTGTTCGTTGACTTGTGGTTTCATGCTAAAAATAGTTTCAAGCCAAAATATGCCACCAATGCAATGGAATAATACAACACAGCGCAGGGACAGAAAGCGCGACACCCTTTTCACATGTCTGTGAGATTATGGTCGGTAACAAAGTGGAATGTCAGAGCATGTAAGTAAGTAAAAGCAGTCATGTGATTTCAATCAGATGGTGTGTGTTTTAAAACAGCAGATGCCAAAATGTACCCTAAAACAAACATATTTTCCCCCGTAGGACATTTTATGAAGTTAATTCTTCATAAAAGATTTTTTTAATTAACAATACAGTGGTGCTTTGAGCCACCCAGAGGAAACATAATACCGATTTTGGGGTGGTCACAGCTTATAAATAAGCTGATGTAATGTTAGTATTCGTCTCGGAGGATAAAGAATATATGCCCATAATTATTATTCTTATTTTTTTAAATCCTTCCATCAGTTTTCTCCAATTTTTTTAAAGGGTTACAACACCATGGCACCGATGCTATTCTCAGCCCAAATGTGGTGTTTTACATTTTCCTGAGGTTATTTGCCTCCTGTTGTCTGTTTGGGAAAAGTGGTCCAACTGTCATTTATACCTCAAATTGGGAGACGTACACTGAGATGGAATGAAATAAACGCCAAACTGTGAGGGAGTTGAAGTCGGTGCTTAGTCACCATGGACGCTGATCCGGCACAGTTGCTCTGGAGGGCGTTTGTTTAAATGCGACATGTAGGAAGGGCTTCAGGATTCAATAATCCCTGAATGTTTTTTACATTTTGAGGTCAACTCCAACACAGAACTGTTGATGTTTCCAAGGGCAATAAGATTCCAAACATTGACGTGTTGGGCAATGTTTTGGTTTTTTTAATCTCAAAATTTTTGATCCCAAGTGCATCATTGAAGCTGAAATGTTGACAGGCTGTGACCGATCCAGTTGCTTCTGCAATTTTGCCGTTGAAATGTGACGTAGGAGGTGAAAACACGCACGGCCGTCAATCACAAGAATCCCGAAGCCAAAAAATGACGCGCTGGAGCAGCAGCTGTCCTTGTTCAGTGAATGGATTGACATGCAACCACTGAGAACTATGTTGCAGTAAGCTAGCCAGCTACGCGTACACCCTGAGAACGCACCTTGCATTCGGATAGGCTGCTATCCTTACCGTTTTAGAGTGCCTCGTTGTCAGCAGTGAGTATACTCGCATCATGGAGAGCAGTCGAAAAATTGTGGTCATTATTATTTTTCTTCTTTAAATCCGACATGAAATGCGGATGGGGGCTTCAAGTTGGAGGGGCCGCTTTCGAGTGCCTCGTTGTCACGTTGCGGAAGAACACGGCGATGGTGCATTAGAATTTATTCCAGTTTTTAAGCAGACATTTTTTGTGGCTCAAACCTGTAATCGTGTCGGCGTAGGAATCTTTTTAATCATTTCAAGGATCTCTTATTTTTACATTGCAGGGACTTTAATGTACTGTACATATGGCAGTGTATTAGCATGAGCGTGTGTGCCTGTGTATGCGTGTGTGTGCTTCTGTGTGTGTGTTTGTATGTGTTGCAACACAGACAGACCATCATTTAGCAATTAGCCGTCCCAGTCTGGGGTCATTTGGAGTAAACTTAACACGCATAATGAACTGCAATTCATTTGTTCTCTTGTGGAGGTCCTCTGCATCCTCCCCACCCCCTTCTTTTGAGTGCTTTAGGACCCCAAGGGGGAAGCCACCCCGCACGCCCCGCCTCCTCGACAACTCCCTGTCCTTTTAATAACTTGTTTTTTTGCATAGACAATGTCATGCCGACATCTTATAAATCTTTGCGCGGGAGGAAATAGTTGCCATGCTGCATGTCGTCAATGGAACGATTTAAGAGGCCGCAGCCAAGCACAAGACAAGAAAGGTTAATCGTTGCGCAAATTGGGGTGGTTGCAGCTAAATCAACACGCAGGAAGCCGTTTTTCCTGCTTTTTAGGAGGTTCCTCCGAATAGCTGCATTGAAAGCCTTTTGAAACAGGGATGGAACATCAAAATGTTGCTTCGAGTTGATTATTTTCCTCCTGAAAGTGTTGAAAGTGGAGTAAAACCCCCAAGCCAAATTCAACATCAAGACCATATTTTCCAGGCTTGAACAAATGAAAATACGCATTTGCATCACAGGAAATTCAGTCTGGAACTTTTTGTGTTGGGACTACTGTCGAAATTGAGTTCTGGTACCTATGTGCCAAGTGGTCATGCAGTAATTTCTAGAGGTCCAGGAACCTTTGAGACATGGTCTGACATACCTGGTTGGAGCCTTTTAATTCCAAGTATCAAGACTCTTTCGAGAACGTTTACCCTGATATGAATTTATGTCAAATCATTGTATAAATTTTGTCGGAATTTATCTAAATTTCAAGGAAATTGTGAATATCAAGTCCCTGGAACTAAATCTTAGCCTAGCAGCTTTTAGAGTATCATTGTGTGGATAATTGGGTGCGGGGATTATTGTCTATTTTCTATTTTTAGCTCAGGATAATTTCTCCGTTTCAAAAAAAGACCTTGTAGTGTAATTTTGAAAAGTACAGAAATCTGCGCCGAACATACATCTGATTGAACCGTTTCAGTTCCAGGAACTACAAGCACCTAGAAGTTTCCTAGAGCTTTAGGTGGAAATTCGCAATCAAATCCGATCGCTGTTGATCGAGCGCGACATCTGCTTTCCATTACGTGCAACCGTCGTGATCCCAGCTGAGTGATCGATGCTGACGGGTTCTTGAATTTAGGGACTTTCACGCCGTTGCTGAGAGATGTTTAACAACAACTGCGCCGTGTTTCGTTCCCCCCCTTGCAGTGTCTCGCTCCCAGGCATGGTCGCAGCGGCAGCAGGTGCTGATGGAGAACGTCACACACATGTCGGAGAATTCCCGGCTGCTCCAGCAGACGCTGGGCGAGACTTCCGATCGGGCTGACTTCTTGGAGAACATCTGGAAGCTGGAGAATCTCTTCCAGAACCACAGCGACTGGCTGCAGAAACTAGAGATTCTCATCAAGGTACTTTTTTTTCTTTTCTTTTGTGTGACGTCTTGTCCATATCCTTGTTTCTGGAGATACTTCGGTACAACCCCAATTTAGATGACATGGTTTGAATGACAGAAATGTTCTCAAGGGAGCTCTCCAGAACCTCATTGTTTCCTTTTGGATGCTCCCAGAGCCTTGAGGTGGAACTGAGAACCATGCAAGCTCACTCCCTGCAGTCCGAAGGCTACCTGGTGCATCTGGATGAACGGCTGTCATCGTTTAGCAGCTCCACCGGCAGGAACCTGACTGGTCTGATTGCCGAGGTGGCGCGCACCTCCACCTGGCTCCACGACCATAACCTGCTGCTCATGTTAGACAATTTATCTTAGTATGGCGACCGTGACGTCGCCACACACGCTAACGACAGTGTGTGTTTCTACAGGGAGACTTCTGATCAGGTGACCGGGCTAAGGGACAAGCTGGAGGAGGTCAACTGGACGGTGGGAGCTGTCAATCACACCGTCAGCAATGACATCAATATTCACCATTTGAAAATACACGATCTGCAGGTACGAGCGCACCAAATATCAGCGGCAGGTCATGCATTCACGGTCAATATTTAGCTCAGAAATTGACAACATGAACAGTTGAAATAAAATTCATCATATTCACCAGAGAAGCTTGTTGAAGATCGCTACAGATTTTTTTTTTTTTTTTGCTGCTCAAAGTTGGCTGTTACAAATTTGGCTCTGACCAGCCAATCAGAGGACAAAAAGGGTGACATCATTGAGGGCCTCAACCTATTTGCCCTTCTTTGTAATTTATTATTTTTATTTTTTGCTTACTGTGAAATCAAATCCACACACGTTGAGGCACAGTGTTCTTTTATAACCATAAATGTTCATTTGAAGTACTTTCAACACTGCCATTCTCATTAGCCTAGCAAAGGACTGCTAGCTTAATGCTAACATAGTTGAAACTAGCATTGTAGTATGAAGACTAAACATGGTAGCTTAATGCTAACATAGTTGAAACTAGCATTGTAGGATGAAGACTGAACATGGTAGCTTAATGCTAACATAGTTGAAACTAGCATTGTAGTGTGAAAACTAAACATGGTAGCTTGTTGCCTAAACGGTTGAGTGGAACGCTCTCTGCATCTGAGTGCTGTGTGAAAGGTGCTATATAAAATAAAAACGGTTTTACTTCTTTCCTTCACTTTTGACTGATGAGCCTGCATTTTACCGCAATCTAAATTTTTAGTTGATGTCTCTGACTCGTTACAATCGTTTTTTTTTCTGTAGATTCAGATCAGCAACATCACAGAGGACACATCCAGTCTGTGGGTGACCCACTTCCACACGGAGGCGCAACTTAGAAACGAAATGGAACTCTTGAACACCCTCACCGAGGACCTGCGTGTCAGAGACTGGGAGCGCTCCTTGGCTCTGAAAAACATCAGCTTCATAGAAGGTCAGATGTAGCTTGAGTAGCTGTCCTTGTTAAATGCTCTCAATTTAGCCACTAATTGTCTTGGTAAAGTATTTGCATAACTCGTTATGTGCTTTTCCACGTTGCAACAATGAGGCGCTCTAAACTTGCCATTAAAAACACAAAGCCCAGGTCTACATGCTGACTGCCAAGTCATATTTTTTTTTCTTTTCCCCTTCGCTTTTCCGCATTCTCTCCTTGGCGTTCATGGATTCACGGCCAATAACGAGGCGCTCTAAAGAGGCCACTCGCACAGCTCAAAGCCCTGGTTCACACGCTGGCTATCAAGCCAGACTTTTTTTTTTCTCTCTTGCTTGTGCCTTCTCTCCAAGATATGCATGCACTCACAGTAGACAATGAGGCACCATTTACTCCTTTATATATATATATATATATATATATATATATTTTTTTTGTGTGTGCATGTTTTCAGCAATTATCTTCAAACATGTGCGATGTATTTTGAAACAAATCTCAGAATTGACTTGGCGGGGGTTTATAAACAGGAGGTTTTGTATGTGAATATTCTCCTGCTTTGTCATACATTAAAAACACTTAATAGGACCCTTCCTCGTAAATCTCATTTCTGGGTGGAGGAGCTGTCCAGTGCCAGGAGATATTTTCTTAGTGACTCGTGAACTTCTCGCATGTCAACTTGCAGACTTATGTGGAATAACTCTTGGGTGCGACTGTCACTGTGCTAGGCAACCAAATGTCTTCCCGCCACAATGCGAGAAAAGACAATTGTGGCATTATTAAATTAATAAGGGAGGAATTACAGGTCGCCGGTGTCCCTAATAAAGTGTCTGACCGTTTTGCACATGATTCACACCCAAATGAATTCATTCATGTCTTCATCAGGTCATTCACAGATATTTGTCATTTTGCAGGACCTCCAGGACCAAAAGGAGAGAAGGGTGACACTGGGCCACTGGGGCACACCGGCGCCCCTGGATTAACCGGTTTAAGAGGTGAGTACAGCCGACTAATGTGGAAAAACAAAGTCTAACCACTCAAAATATAAACAGTCCAGGAACTCGTTATGCTGTGTCGTATTGAAGGTTTGTTTTGATTCCTTGTGGCTCTCTTTCTGTTCTTAAAATGGAAAACACTCACACAAAAAAAAAAAACCTGAAGAAAATCAAAAACTTATAATCAGGTTCAAAATTTACAAGCCCCCATGTTGTCGAATCCGCCAGCAAAACCATGAAAAGTTTTTGGACTTCCTCCCTCCATAAACTGTGCTTTGATGCAATCCATCTGCAGATGTTTTTCTGTGTGTAAAACATGGGGAAAAATGCACCCAAAATATGGAAAATTTTCTTCCACTTCAAACCTCTAGACGGAGGATTCTCAAATTCAGTTTTAGACTAAAGAACGGGTCCACGCTCATCTTTGAAGAACCCATGTCAAATTTTCAGAATCTAATTTATTGTGTTTTGCAATCATACTTAATTATACCTGTGTTTAGAATTTCCTCTGTAATCTTCCTTGACAACTGCACTATGATTTTGTAGTTCAATAAAAATAATAAAATATCATGTATGGGGAGCCTCAAAACCCAAGACAGGGTTGTGGTTTTACCATTCCAGCATGCAGCAGGCCCAAGTAAACGGACACTGAAGTCTGAGTTTTCCAAGAAGGAAAACTGACTCCAGGTGCAACTATACGCTTCATCCTTGACAATCGCACCATGTTTTTGTGGTCCAATAAAAATAATACAGTCTTAGTTTCTTCGCCGTGGAATCTCAAAACCTGATACGGGGTTGCAGTGTTACCATTGCAGCACGCTGGCGTGCAGCGCGCCCAAGTAAACTGCCTTTTGGGGCTGACTTTTCAAAGAAAGCTGAGAAGCGCTCGCGAAAAACCCAAGTTGACCTTCAAGTGTGTTTTCACACCAGAGGATTGAGACTGGAGTGGCATCAAAGTCCCCGCCGCTCTTTAAGCACAACACAGCTGCTCAGCTGGCGTCGTCACGCTGTCTTACGGTAATGGTGACGCCAGCGCACACAATTATACGGTGGAAAAAAACACGATTTAGGACTTCAGGGTGTGAGCGCGCGAAATGACCAGTCATCCATCTTTGTCTCGTTGGAGGTAATCCCACCATGAAGGAAACATGTGAAAGCTCATTTGTCGGCAGAGTCACATGACTTCAAGCACCGAGGAGCTGCAAATGTCGCAACGTATATCAGTACGTCTTATAATGGAAGGATGGATGTCTTGTACTTGGCCAAGGCGCACTTAAGCAGCAGCACAATATTTATTGACGCGAAGCAAAAGAAAAAAAAAATGAAGGCGGGAACAAACCAATGCCGTTTCCATTAAATTCAATTTTCGATTTTTAGGTCTCTGCAAGAGCGCTATGGATTTTTCGCAATTGGTTCATAATCCGTTTCGTGCTCTCAACCTGAGCCAAAACAAATCGAGTCCACCGAGTCTATTAATGCCGATAGACGTCTGTGACTCGTTGCTGAGGAGCAGTCACAACACGAGAGCATACATGTGTTCCTCATTAGCGTGTTAGCTCAGAGCAGCTCTAGTGTGCTTACTGTAAACACATGCACACACACACTCACACTCATTACAGTGGGGAAATTTTATTGGCAGTAGAAGGGCGGGGAGGTGTGTTGGGGCAAAGATATCGCTGTTTTTCTCCACTTTTTTGGCCGGGGGTAAGCTTTGGAGCGTGTATGCGGACATGTCGTCCATCAATGATGTCATGGTGGCGCGCAGGGAAAGCTGGGAATGGACCAGTTCAATTTGCAAGAACATGTTGAACGGTTATGCGCGTCCAAGTTTTGTGGGAACAGTTTGGGGGGAAGTTCCTTGTTCTGTTCCCAGAGCAAAACAAATGGTCCATGAAGATCGACTTGGAAGAACACAATGGCCAAGCCGGGATTTCCGTCGTTTTAATTGAAAAAGTATGCACACGTTACAGGGCAATTAGACAAGTACCCAAACGATATAGAACAATTTTAATTTTTTAAATGTCCTGTGGGCGTGGCCGCTAAATGCGCTCAAACTACGCCCACCATAAAAAAATTGATGAAGAATAGTTTGAGCAGGATATATGCTTCAAGCCTCAGGTTGGCATAGGGCTTTTCCATGGCACCACAACGTGGCACTCCAAAGTGGCCACACCACCACAACGAGGCACTCCAAAGTGGCCACACCAACATGAAACCCCCGGTCCACAACTCTGACTGTGTTCCGTGTTCTTCAATTCTTTTTACCTCCTTGTGCCTTTCTCGTCATGGTTTGCGAGCACTCCCAGCTGACAATGAGGCACTCTAAAACAGTCATGCCAACGGACTACCCCAAAGGAAAATGCAGGTGTAAGGAAGCTTGCTGACTCCAATTGCACTGTTGATGCACGTGGAGGCAAATATTCATTTGCCATGTTTTCATGATCATTTTGTTTGGTTTTTCCAGTCGAGTAAAAACATTTTAGAACCTACGCTTGGAGGCCCAGGTCCTCTTTCACCTCCACGACCTCAGATTGCACAAAAGAACAATAATTCCCTGAAATCTTGTGGGAAGTCTTCTCAGCACTTCACTTTATCCACATTTTGTTACAAAAACAAACAAACAAAAAAAAAGAACTCACCTTGACTATATATGTATGTATTTATGTCTCTTTCAGGATTTTCTGGAGAAAAGGGCATCCAGGGACTTCGCGGTATCAAAGGATCCAGTGGTGACGATGGCAGTCAAGGAGAAAAGGGAGATATCGGACCCGTCGGTCCAAAAGGTGGGTGAAAGGCAATGATAGGTGCAAAACTTGGGAGGTGCACCAAAAAGTGACACCCACCGGACATCCAGGGTGTGTATGTCAAGCTGTGGGTTGCGCAATACCACATGGCATGTGTGGCAATAGTCCCAAAGGTAAAAATAAAACCAAATTAAAGCCCAGTTGTCTGAAGAAAAAAAACAAAACCACAGACCACTCGGGTGAAAACGAGCAACAAATGGCACCCCCGACAGATTTGAAGGTCAGCCCCGCGGTTTTTTGGATCACAAGTCTGTTTTGTAAGCAAGCGAGATGCTTTGCTTTTCAAGCTGCCAATGGAGGCAGAAACCACAAACAGGAGGAAATTTCATTTACAGCCGTTTCACACTTTGTTTCCCTCGAGGCAGGCTGGTGGCCCCTGACCGTTTAATTTAGACCCGAATTCAGGGTTTCCAGGACATATACTGCACCCCAGATGCTTCAAATATCCACATAGTGAAACCCTGTGAACTGTGGTGTTTCACCAGTCAAACAATATGGAAGTCGCGGGGGGAAAAAAAAATTGAATTCTGCCGAAAACAAGATGACGCCTTCCAATGTCCTCTTGTGTTGTGTCAACAGGGGAACGAGGGATGAAAGGAGACAAGGGTGACAGAGGAGAAAAAACGGGTGAGGATCAATCGTAGTCCTTTAAATCCATGATTTTTTTTTTTTTTTGTGATCGAATGTGTGAGAAGTTCAGCAAATGCAAATAGTCAGCAACAAAATTGCAAAATAATTCCTTCGTATGACTTGAATGGAAGCCTTTGGAGATGCGTCCCATGCTAATTTGTCATTCTCAACTAAGTGGTGAATTTATGAACTGAAAATTTTACACTCTTGAAATACATACACACACACCTCCTCAGTCAAACGGATCTACTGTCGCTTTTGTGCTTGTAGCTCTGCTTTGCATTAAGACTTCAAACACATCAGAGGCTAATGTTAGTAATGATATCCAGTACTCTGGAACAAAAAATAAAATAAAAAAAAAGAATCAGTGATGCAATGGTACACATTTTTTCTCCATCATCTAAATGTTCTTGTAAAGTGCCGATGGATTTTTGTGTCACACAGGAAGTGTGGGGCATGGTTAGCACCTTTGGCATTTTGCTAGCCCGCACGCGTGACATACACAACATGCATAAAAAGATGAATGGAAGACAATGATAACACGGTGAAGTTAAGACTAACCTAGCCTAATTATTTTGGGGAAGTTATTACTAGCCAAATTATTTCAGAGCGAGAATATTAGCATATCGATGTTAGCTTTTAGCCTTTTTTGGAGGGTTTGAATTTCAGCGGCACAAAGCCTATATATGGAAGTTTGAACAGTACTTTCAATTTGGATCATTGTCAGAGCTTGTCTTTGACAAGCTAAGCTGCGAGTATTTTCCAGTTTCCTGTTTTTGTCTTTTGGTTTTTGGATTGAGGCCATGTTGGAGTTCTTCCAAGCGATTAAGCTAATATGTACATTTTCATTTAATGTTCTCCTTCACTACTGATTATATGACTTATGAGTGAACATTTACAGATGCAGCAACGTGAATGTTTTGATTTCGGTTGTCAGGTCCACCAGATTAAGACCAGACTCAGATGAATCGTATTTATTATTACATCAAAGTCCTTTTGTAAAAGTAAAAAAAATAAAATGAATGCAGTTCGTTTGATGTGTAAGGTTGAAACCGAGCCACATTTCATTTAACAATTGTTAGTCGTACACAAATGTCCCGCACATGGGGAATTCCCCCAGTACTGACACATTTCATCTTTTGTCCTCTCAGTGGAAGACACCCTGGTACGACTGGTGAATGGGTCGGGTCCCCACGAGGGCCGTGTGGAGGTCTTCCACGAGCGGCGCTGGGGGACGGTGTGCGATGATGTGTGGGACAAGAAGGATGGCGACGTAGTGTGCAGGATGTTGGGATACCGAGGGGCCACCGAGGTCCACAGGACGGGACGCTTCGGACAAGGTAAGGAAAAAACAAAACAAAAGTCTCAAACACACAGACGTGGACGCTGATTCTGTACCAAGTTAATTAATACATACCGGTACTTAAATATTGGGAAATCCCCAAATGACACCAAAATGTTTCTCTATTCGTTAGCCTGAATGTGTTTTCTTCATCGCTCTGTTCCCGTTTAGGCAGCGGTCTAATCTGGATGGACGATGTAGCGTGCGACGGCTCTGAGGCCGCTATCCATGAGTGCAAGTTCTCTGGTTGGGGCAAAACTAACTGCGGCCATGTGGAAGACGCTGGCGTCACATGCCTCCGCTAACGAAACTTGAAATCCCTTACACCCGATCCATTCCTTTGGTCTTGGACATGTTGTCATAGTTGTTGCTGTTGACCCTTGGCAAGTGGACCCGTTTTGGTTGACAAGATGGACATAGAGACTTTCAAATGAGAGATCTATCTTGGAAACAAACCTCTATTTTGGCATAGCTGATGCCGCTTCTAAAAACTTCTGATCTTCTGGTCAGCACAATTTTGTGCCCTATTATGAGGACCCTATTGAAAGAGATTCCTTTCTTATAGTTATTGTCTTCATTTGTGTTATTCTGGCAATGCAATTGCTTTACCAGATATTCCAGCACACACTTTCTACTACCCGTGACATATAATCTGTTCATACCATACACGTAAATACTCAGTTCGAGTGTGATGTTACTAAACTTGTCTAACTCATTGGCATTTCTCTTCCTCGTAATGGATGAGACAAGCCGAGCTTCTTCCCATAATCTTTAGCTTGGCCGTGATATCGTGATACATCATTGAAGAATCTATGCAGTCAAATGCACAGGAAGTCGGACATTTTGTTTGGTATCGTTGTTTAACAAAAACAAAGATGACAGAGATTTTAACCTGTTTTAGTTGGAAAGAGGTGCTCGTCGTGAGCATCGCACGGGTTCGCGGTGTGTTTCTCATTACAGCTCACAGTGTTGTTTAAAAGCGTCACATTCTGACGGAGCGAAAGTGTCGCCAAAGCTAACATGCGGCTTCCATTTTGTTTATTTTCCCTGTCCCCCTTTGTCATCACAACATGTCTCGTCTGGAGGCCACAGGGACGCAAACAGGATATCTGTCTTCCACTCTTCTCTGCGTATTTGCTTGCCGCGGTGAGACGAGACATGCCAGTTTGGCCGCTCACGTGCCGGCGCGCTAACATGCAAACGAAGGAATGTTTTGGTTAGTTCGTTGTAACGAAACTGTTGTGATTTACAAAATTGTTGGAAACTCGTCTCTAATTAATTGCTACGTTAAACATCAATGGAATCGATCAAACTGTTTTTGTTAGACCACGCGTTTTTTGATATTCTGAATTTGTGGGGCACAGTCATTTCTGCCCTGAAGTTCAATGGGAGAAGATATCATCTCATTTCAAAAACAGGAAGTGCGCTAAGGAAATCTTTCCAAAAATAATTGAATCTGAAATTGAATGACTCTTCTGTATGAAATATAAAATCCATTTCAGGAAAAAAAAAGAACACTGCAGCATCGTCTTCAGCTACTGGGGCACTTCGAACAGTGCCCCTAACACAAACGGGCTTGCTAAAAACCCAACTTTAATTGAATTGTTAATACAATTTGGAACAACAGGGGCAATGCCCCACAAGACTCTAATAAGAAGCCAAACATCGACTGCTGTATGAAATATTAAGGACATATCAACCAGAAGGGAATCTGAAACACCTCTGGCACTACCCCAAGTGCTCGTAATTCACACAGGAAGCAAAAAATTCACAATTCCTGGCTGGCTAACTGATATTTTCTCATGGCATTGAAAGTAGTCCTGTGATCTCCCATTTGGGCCGATACCATAGCCTCATGCGGTTAGATGCTTTTCGTTGTACCTTTTGAAAATGAGACATGTTCTTAACCACTTAAATGTGGCTTCATTTTTTTTAACACATTCTTGGTTCCATATCATTCATAGTTTTTTTTTTTATCATGGCGCGTCGGTTATTCAACATTTATTGGAAGGGCTACAACGTCTACACCCCAAATATTTGATAGTACATTGTTTGATTTGAACGTCAACTACTAAATGCTGCATATGCACTGCTGACATAATAAATGTGTTTAAACAGGTGAGCTCGCTTCTCTCTGGCGTCGTTCCTTGATTGGCAGCTCAAAGGTGCAATTTATGTATGAATGTTTCCACGTGTGACACACAGGTAGACACATGTGACCTTGTAATTGGAGCCAACTTTTCAAAAAATATATATATATATATAATATGATAATAATTTCATACAATCATAAACCAATTTCCCTGAGGAGTTCCAAGTCAAAAGCAGATGAACACATGAACATAAATACGAAAAATAGGAAGTAACTTGCGAAATACTAAGAAATTGAAAAAAAAAGTACTATTACTGTACTCTGCTCAATTAGTATTTTTGGGTTGATTGTATGTAAGGAATTTGCTCTTGTTGCTGTTTTACTGAGAGTAAAGCTGCTCCCCGCAAATGTTAGCTTGCGCCGACGTGGCTGAACCACGACTCAAAATATAGTTGACAATTCACTATCCTGTGATGTTTTCTCCAATGTTCGGTTTATTTTTCACGTAATGACAGTTTTATGGCCTCCAGGCATATTCCAAACTCCCATTTGCGAGGTCCAGCTTTATGATGCTCACTTAAATAATTTGTGATGTCATAAATTCTCTCATCAATGTATTGATTTACAGCGCCCGGGGCGGCAGTATTTCATTTTCAAATAAAAGGAAAATATGAACCTGCCACGAAAAATATCTCTTCGTCCTTTTTGCAGCAGCAGATGCGTTTCGAAGGCTAGCAACAGGTTTCTTTGATTCGCTTACGTAGACACTTATATGACTGATAGGTGCCTTGAGATACATGGGAGCCAAGTTTTTCAAGATACAAGTCGTTTTGCCGTTATTTTTTTACTTTGAATTGCAAGCATAACACCCTAATGGTTTTTTTCTTTTGTCAAGATGAATGTTTCGAGCCACTTTGATTACATCCATTATGTCATTAGGCCAGAGCTGTAAGCAGGCGTGCACAGGGACACATTACTTTGTCATTTTACCCTCCTGTGACCATGTTGTTAAAGTTAACTCATCTTTGTGTTATCAAGCGCACCGCAACGTGTACCTGCGTAGACCGCAAAACATGAGCTCATTTCCCCTGTAGGAGGAATAAAAGAGGAATGGTGAGGAAAGATGAGAGCGCAACAGTCTTCTCCATCCAGTGCCTATTGTCGCATTCCTGCTCTTCGGCTTCAAAGTAACAGTTCTGCCCGGGTTAAAGGTCACAGGACGGGGGACAAGCTGTGCTGTGTGAAGAAGAGGGAAACCTGGAGGTCAATGCTATTCCCTGGTATGCAGCAGACAAATGTATTCATAAAAACACCACAATGTGCTTATTGTGCTGATAAGTTGAGATCGCCTGTAATTTATAACTGAATGGCAGTGTTGTCCTCCAGCGTGTATTCGTTTTGATTAGTTTATGTCTATCACATCGTAGAAATGAATTTGTGTAACGTATGCGCAAAGTCACTGAACTCTGGTGGAGAAAAGTTGTATGGCAACTACGAAGAGTTACATACTCGCTGTAAATAATTTAAACAAACCCATATGTCTCATTAATCATCATTACTAAATGTGCAATATAAAGGAAAAATATTGACCGTATTTTCATGCAAACCTTCTATAGCATTACTTTTTATTTTGTGTTCATTGAATGGTTAGCGATTTCCGCATTATTTGTCCTTTCAAGGCTTCCGTTAACGTTTCTTATGACGGCGACATTTTGAAAGTTCGGCGCGATCATCACGCGTCATTAGTTCCTGTTCACAGTGAAAAGCAGGTAAAAAAGCGTTTATTTACAGAAACGAAAAAACCTTTTGGGAGCAATGTACGCCCAACAGCTACTTCTCGGTGGCGATCGCTGTTTGAACCGTATGTTGGACTCGTCGCTTGTTTTGTTGTTCAGGGAGTGTTAGCTTCATTGCTGATCATTTGCATCAATTGTCAAGACGTCTCGTACGCTTTTTGTGTCGTTAACATCACATGCACGAATATCTAATGCACGTTTTTGTGTTATAATACTAATGCAAACTTCAAAGCTCAACACAAATACAAAAACATGACACCAAAAACTCCAACAAGCATCATTGGATTCTGACGGGGCTTACGTAACAACAAAAAAACAACAAACAAGCAAACCAAGCGCTATAGAAATTAATGAATGGATTAGAATCATAGTAAATTGCCCACGTGTTTGTATTCGACAGCATGGCTGAATTCACCAGCCCCCAGATGTCCAGAATGAGAAGTGTCAGAAGCGGGGGAGGAAGCCCCATCCACATACCGGCTTCACCATTTATGAAGAAGCTTGGCTGTGGGACGGGTGTCAGCGTCTACCTGATGGACAGGTGACAAGTGGCCGTCATGCCATGTTCATGTGAAATCTGCTCACTAATTAACTCATCGGTTTGATTCCAGAGAAGGGCAGATCAACGCATCGCCTTGGGCCATCAAGAAGATCAACAGCAAATGTGCCAGCAAACAGGCTGAGGTCTACCAAAAGCGTATGAAGGAGGAGGCAAAAATCCTCAAGGGAATCAACCATCCAAATATTGTCGGTGAGAGCCCAAAATCTCAACTCTCTCACTAAAATTTTGCTGTCTACATTCCACCCTGGGTTAATGTCCTCATACAATAATTGCAAAGCTAAACTTACCTGACTGATTTCTGGGTGTGGACCTGCAGGATTCCGGGCATTGGCCACGGCCAAAGATGGCTCCAAGTGTCTGGCCATGGAGTTTGGAGGAGAGCAGTCCCTCAACGACCTCATCGAGAAGCGCAGAGAAGACCGTCTTAAGGCCTTTCCTGCCGCTGACATTGAAAAAGTGGCGCTTCATGTCGCCCGCGGGCTGCAGGTTAAAAACCTTTTTGTCTTGTGTTCATTTTTTGGGTCAATATAATGTGATTCCAAGGTCTTGTGCGCACTAAATTTATCTTTCTAATGGGAGCACCGGTGTGACCAGTTTTCTTAGTTGCTCCCACCAGCACACAACACAATTCATTGTTGTCATTCTATTTAATAAATATTTCCGCAAAGAAGTTCTGGGATACCCCCTCTCAACGTGACATTGCGTTCCGTCTGCAGTATCTTCACAATGAGAAAAAACTGCTGCACGGCGACATGAAGTCGTGCAACGTGGTCGTCAGGGGCAACTTCGACGCCATCAAGATCTGCGATGTGGGCGTGTCCCTCCAGCTGGATGAGAACATGACAGGTAGCGCAACACTGCCGGCGCACAATGTTTTGTTTTTAGATGTCGCACAAAGAGACTTATGTTTTTTTGGGGGGGTGGGGGCAGTGTCAGACCCGGAGGTGGAATACATCGGAACGGAGCCCTGGCACCCCAAGGAAGCCTTAGAGGGGTGCGAGATCACAGACAAGGCCGACATCTTTGCCTACGGCCTGACCTTGTGGGAGATGATGACCCTGGCCGTGCCTCACATGGACCTGCTGGAGCATGACGATGAAGAGGAGCAGGACGAAGGTCAGATGCTTTGGATGAGCCTAAGATCAAAGATGCTGGAAAAGCAAAGAAGCGTGTAGCTCAGAGCCATCAATTAGATGTTGGTGAGCGATTTTAAATGACTGGAATATTGTGGTCAGTTTCGCTGTGTCATAAGCGACACGGGGGCAGGGGGGTTATTTGAAGCGGGGTTTTTGTTTGTTCGAGCGCCCGCTGAGATTGAGGTAAATATGCATTATTTTTACATTTTTTAAAAAATTGTATATCAACGCTATGACAATAATACAGGGGATATAAAAAGTGTACACACCCCTGTTCTAATGAGGTTTTTTTTGTGATGGCGCGGGGAGACCAAAATGAATCTTTTCAATACAAATTTCAAACTCAAATGTTAAAAGGGAGTCAGAACATACTTGGCACCATTTCAGGTGCCTCTGATGAAACCCCAATCAAGCTCAGATGTTCCAGTAGGCTTTTACTGACATTTTCTGTTCCTTAGCAGAAGGTCAACATTTTTTTTGGGGGGGGGGGGGCCTAACACTGATTGTTATTTGATACTTTAATAATTCCCTCCACCTTGACTAAGGTGAGATATAACAATCATACTGAACATTGAGCCAGTTCATTACTTGCAATACCCTTGGACAATGAACCACATACTGCTTCGCCATTCCTTAATCAACCCCAAATCTCCTCCTTTCAGACGAGGCAAGCTTCGATGAGGACGTCTACTACTCACGGCTAGGCACGCGGCCACCGCTAGATCCCGAGGCGCTGGGCGAGTCCTACAGGAGGATGCTGGAGCTCTTCTACATGTGCACCGAGGAGGATCCCAAGAGGAGACCTTCGGCCACGCAGATTGTGCAGGCGCTGGAAGGCAACTCGCTCCTTCACCAAACGTAGAGCAGGCGGTGAGGTTTGAGCATCCTTATCAATGTCTATTTGTCACGGTTTGTCGTTATTCTTGGATACAGTAAACACATTTACCTGCCTGATTACGTATCTGGCACTTCATCGGATACACCGTCACGACACGAGCTAGGTCCAAATTTACGCTGATAGTGCTCAGTTTTGATTGACAGTCGGAGGGGAAATCATTTTTAACGTTCATTGTGCTTTCTGTGTGCAGGTACATGCACGATGAGAAATATTAAACAATGTCTCCTAATGTCAACCTCAATTGATTTTTTTATCACGGGAATTGTTGATCCAGCTCCAATGTGATTGAATTGAAAACGTGTACCGAATTTTCGAAGATGAACTGGTTGCCATATATGCTACATTTACATGATATTAAAGCTAATTTTCTTCCACCGCTATGCGCGTCAAGTCATTTTCCCACCAAAGAAATCAAGTGCAGGGAATTCAAACACCAGTTGTTTATTAAAGCTTCAAACAGAATCCTCTCCCAAAACATTTTTTTCCTCACCCCCTTTCAAAGGGACAGGAAAATTCAGTTGTGAAGAGTGGATCAGTCTAAAAGCTGAAAAAAAATATATTTCAGACAGACGAAAACATCAACGAGAAGTTATTTCCACATAAACATCTGCAATAAAACTATAGCAAATTTACAACACTCGGCCCTGAGCTGAGAAAAAAAAAAAACTCCAACTGTCAATACTAATCAAATCGACTCTCTCCAAACCAAAGTCAGAGTCATTCCCAGGCAGCGCAACGATCGCTTGGCCTGTGCGATCAATTCAAGCGATGAAGTTGTAGACAAGAAAGGTGGGCGTGCCGCAGTATGCCGTCGCAAACTGTTTGCCGTCCGGCGTCGGGTCGGAGAAGGCGATTTCCTCCTTTGTCAGGTGACTGCCGTACATGAAGGTGCTCCTTGAACGGAAGGAACCAATGTCAACATCGGACTTGAGTTGCTATATTTAGCAACTTTTCAGACTTATCCAAGCAATTATTTTTCCCAAAACATTTTACAGTCTGTCTTTCGAGTCGGTCTCTATTAAAGTCAACTTATATAAATGAGATGACTAACAGTGACACAATCGCGCAACGTCAGTTAGAACATGCCCGGTGGTAACCGAGGCCACAAAATGGCCGCCTACCTGACCGTGTCCAACATGCGGCGGGCGACGCCCTGGCGCCGGGCCAGGCTGAAGACCCACACGCGACTGATGCCGCAAAGCGCCTTCTCTGGCACGGTGGAGCAGCACCACGCCCGGTGCCGGTCCATAAAGTCGTCCTTGGTCATGTCCTTGATCTGATCCGGCTGCTCCAGGACTCGGAAGGCCTACGGGGGGGACGAGAAGTTGTTCTTCCTCAACCAAACTCATCCAAGCATTCTTCCTTCAAGATTTTTGCAGATAGCAAATAGACTTAATCAGGTGATGATTTCATATTGCCAATACTCATATTCACTCGCCTTTTTTTATGTCATCAAAATGTCCTTCAATAGATCTTAAGTCTTACATGTGATTCATGTCCTTAAAGGCACTTTTTCCGTCAAGCAGAACATAAATCGGAAAAGGACAAAAGTGTTTCCATTTGGCTGGATGCAAAAAGTCGAACCGCTGACCTGCCGTATGGATTCTGCCACCAGGCAGCCCACCACTATCCGATCGCTGTTGACAAACAAGTAAGTCTTAGCCTGCGAGGGTCTGCTCAGCGTCGCCTGCTGGAAGCCCAACTCGTTGTCCGCGATGAGTCGCACCTCCTCCGCCTGAAAAACAAAATCTCATTAGACCGGGTGTCTTTCAGAGGCTTACTTTCACTTTTGATAACCCCCAAAGGTTCACTCGGTCACGGTAGCGTTAACCTCCACAATGCGTTTTCCATCAGAACTCAACAGAGTCCGGCCCCAAAGGAAGTCAAGTTCCTTCGCGTAACCGTTGTGGCTTGCCGCATTCAGATACTGTAACTAGATGCGCTGTGACATGAGTCATAGAACTCTGGTTGTCGGGCGGCCCTTTACACTGTCAGCTTCCGATATGATGCCGGATGCCCAAATTGGCTAAAAATTAGACAAGATTTCGTAAAATGAGTAAACATAACCTTTTCAAAAAAAATGTCTGGAAACTAATGTACAGGATTTATAACGCCTACGAATCAAATTCTTCTTGACAATCGTTTAGTCCTAATTGCTGAACTATGGCAGTCCAGAGTGGGAACGTACCTTTTTGATGGCGTACTTGGGATCTTCTGGCATAACCAGAATGATCTTGCCGTCCCAGAACTCGCCCACCACCCTCTCCTTCTTCCAACCCTGGGAGGGGAGAAAAAAAAAGTCTTGACAAGTCATCTTCCTGCAGACAGTTCAAAGTTCTCCTCCCCTCCGAGGCCGTTACCACAAACTTGATGGAGTCCAGAAGGCACTGGTGGAACTGCTCATGTTGGAAGTTGTCTTCTGGGTTGTCTGAGCTGTACACCATCCCGCAGGAGCCGCAGGTGGTGGCGCCAAATTGCTTCTGGCCTGCATCCTGGTGGGGAAAGCGTGGAGTGTTTATTTATTTATTTTTAAAGTCACGTGACCACATGACGTTAAAAAAGAAGTTAACATACGATGATGAGTTGGTCGTCGTCATGCTTCTCCTTCCTCCTGCGGGTGGGTCGCTCTTTGGTGGATGATGACGGCCGAGTCTTGTCAGCAGGGGAGCTCTTGGAACTTTGTTCCACAGTAAATATACATTGTTGGATTAGCATGACGGCGGTGATTGATGCAAACTGAGGAGGGACATTCCAAGGAAGAATTTGTCTCACCGTTTAGTAGCGGATCCGAAAATGGGATACACAGCTGGAGATTCTGGACCGGGGAAAAAAATATTTTGGGTTCGCTTGGGCAGGATAATGCGTGTGAAAAGCATGTGTCATACTTTTTTTCGTGCGGTTTATTTGCGGCGCTTACCTTTGGGCGGCGTAGAGGTCGGACTTTTGGGAATTGCGTCTCTGAGGTCACAAACGGGCTCGGAGCCGTCATTCTGGTCGCGACAAGTCAAACAAAAATATATACACACATGAATAGAAAAAAAATGAAACTCAATTTGGACATTTTGCTCGCTGTGCTAAGCTACCTGAAAAGCAAAAGATGAGATTCGAGATGTTGGAATCGGTGTCCTTGTCAGCACAATTTTTAGCTCCTTTGTGATTTGGTGATTAGCGGTCACGGCTTGAGGGGAACTGAAGGGAGGGGGAAAAAAAACAGTAAGAACCGTTCCGAATATTTTGATGACTAGATTTCGCTTCACAAGAGGGACGGACACAACAAAATTTGTTGAGTTTGATTATGTCGAAGATAAAATGCTTAGGTGCCAGAATAGTATCAATTAAAGCTGCAGTGAAAATGGTGTCTTAGCATATTGGGAGGCGTGAATGGAATATGGATACGTTTTTAGCAGGTGTTTGTAAATTTTTATGAACTTCTTGGCCTGCTAAAACCTCCAAAACTGATTTAGCTGCCAAAAAAAAAAATTAAAACAGCAACCAAAATTGCTAACTGGGACAGGCTTGGTCAATCCCGTCAAGGATTTCCTAATCCACACAAATTTTTATCGAGCAAAATTTGATGAATTTCCAAGTATGTTGAAGCCTTTTAAAGGGATATTTAGTTGCCGTAACAATAAGAATTAAAGCAGCGGTAACCATTCCCAGGCTTGTTAGGTTGTGCGAGTGTTCCTAATCAAGTGACCAGTGAGTGCACATCGGATTAAAAAAAAAAAGCACCTCGGCTGCTCTGGCGGCAGGTCGCTCTCACAATCAAACAATTCCAATTCCGGGTCATACTTTCTCCTGGTCGGCTCAATTTTTTTGTCCACCGGCGGGATGGCAGTCTGAAGACCACAAAAATACTAAAAATACATTCTCGTTTGAAATCAAACTTGATCTCTTCTCCATCGTTACCTTAGCGGGATTTTTCTGCGTTTGATTTCTCTCTGGCTGGCGGGCCGCCGCTTGACTCATAGACTCGTCTGCTTTGACCGCAGCTTTGCCTTTGGCCTTTGCGGCGGACATCTTCTTGTACATGGACGACGGCTTCTTGGCCGTGCTGAAGAAGGCGGCACCCACCAAAATCTTGGCTTTGGGCTTCTTCATGCCGCTGAAGGTCATGGTGATGGCCTTCTTCGGCTCAGACGCCTTCTGGTTGGCATTGCTGAAGTTAAAAAAAAAAAAGGTCAATGTTATACAACTCTTTGGGTAGCACAACTGCTTGGTGAGTGACGTGGGTGTCAGCCAGTTGGGGTGAGAAAAAAAGGCTTACTGTGAAAAATGTTAGATTTTATTTCAAGGTCATATTTGATTTGGGATTTTTATTTTTTTCGAGTTTCTTAAACTCAGTTATTTTCTTTTGAGACTTCTGCAACAGCTAAGAATGTAATGGTGCCAGTTTCTTTCCCACAGCAGATAAGACCAGCGTCTTGTGTTCATCCTCTTGCACAAACCTGCTCCAATTCATCTTGGACAGCCTGATGGTCTTGTTGGACTCTGCGTAGTTTCTGATGCTCGACGCTGTCGCCGCCTTGGCCTGCTTGCCTTTCGCCACCTTGGCCTGCTTGCCTTTTGCAGCCTTCTTGATTTTCGTCTCCGCTTTCTTGACCTGACGCGGAGGTGGAGGTGGAAGTGACTCCTTCACTGCCTTCCTCTCTAGAGGTGTGAGATAGACGGTCTTTTTCGTCCCATAGAAGGAGCTTGTCATCGTTGCCTGCTTGAGCGGAAAGCCTAAGGAGAATCACGGAGAGAGCCGTTGTTCAAATAGACGATTCCTCTAAGTTCTTCTGTCCTCCAACGCGTTAATACCTGCTGCTTTACGAGGAGAGTTCCTTGGCGACGGGTGATTTTCTTTGTTCAAAGATGCATTGGCGTCCAGCTTCTTCCTGGGAGAGCTCCTCTTGATTGGGGATGCCTCCCTCTCACTCCTTTTGACCGGGTGACAGCCAGGAGAAACAAACAAGTGCATCAGATTCAACACCTCCTTCGTCTCCACAAAACGCTGATAAAATGCTCACCTGTCCGAATCCACAGAGGACAGTTTTCTCTTCCGAGTGCTCATGGGCATCATTTTGTCAACCGTTCACCTGCACGTGGACAATTATTATGATTATGTAGAACAATAATACGATTCATCATGAAGACGATAGGTCGAGGAAGACAAAGATCAATCCAACAGACAATATTAGACATATTTCAAGTCTTTCTATTACTGGAGACAAAATACATTAAGGATCGTTTCTTGACTTTATCCTAACGTTAACCTCGAAGAAAAACTGCTTTATTATACACTGTAAATAAATAATACCAAACCCGTTCATTAGCTCAAAGGCGGGATTATTTGAAGAGAAGAAAACGCAATGTTGGATTTCCATGCAGAGAATTTGAAACACACTGCGATTGATATCAAACCAAACAAGAGATGAGCGCTCACAGTTGATATTTTAAACGTAAAAAATCATTTGAACAAATCAACCTCGAGAGAAGCGCGTCGAAGTAAGATAGCACGCTATTGCTGCAACACGATGATCTCAACCGACTAAACAAGCATAGGATATCGTACCTAAAACGCCTTTTAGGTTGAGGAGGATATAATCGAACTTTCAGTGGTGGAAATGTCAAAAAGGAGAGAAACAATGGGACACTGGCGATTCTCCTTGCCCGCGTTTCCTCAATGTGTTTTGAAAGGCGCGCGCAGATCAATGCTGCGCAGTGGGGATTCGCGGGAATTACCACAAACACATCTGGGTGATTATTTGATAAATTAAACATCAAGACGCCGACAATTATGCCTACGTTTGAAATGTTTATTGTTTTTAAAAATTATGATTATTATTATTTTATGAAAACATGATGGGACAAACTAAACGGCAGTCTAAATGTTGAATAATACTTTTATTGTGAGGAACTAAATCTAGTGGTTCCGGGGCCTTGTCAGATAACTTCCGGGGTTTATGTTATAAAACTGCTGAAGTGCTTTATCTGAAAATAGAACATTAAGAAAAGGGTCTTTGAAATTTTAGATTAATAAACTGTAAAATATGTGTGAAAACACAGTCGACCTCAATATATCAAATTTTATGGTCAGGGCAATGTAGAATTTACTTCCACGGCTCTGCCGATAACAACTTCCGGGTTCAACCTGCAACTCCATGCGCGAAATGACAACAAAGTCAGTCAGGAAATAGTCCCACTTTAAAACCAAGATATTTTATTTTCTGAATACAATTCTACGTTCATATTTCATTAGTTAGTCACTTTTTAAAATCTCCTTAAAATGGTGTTTTACTTCACAAGTGCCGGTAAGTTTGTAGCCTTGTTAGCGATTAGCCCGCGTAGCTCCACATATTTATGCTCACGATTTGCTGTCTCTGTTGTGTTAGTGGTGGAGCCTCATTACACCATTTACATGGGAAAAGACAAGTATGAAAGTAAGCTTACACACACAACATTTATGGATTTATTGTTGCATTTTCACTTAATCAACTACGTTACACTCAGACGAAGATCTCATCAAGTATGGTTGGCCTGAAGACATCTGGTGAGTTCTCCCACAGGCACAAACATCTAAATACAGTATTGTCCAAAGTAAGCATTGACATTCAATTGTGTTCTCAAATAAATGAGTTTTTTCCTCGATATCTTAATGTACTGAGCTGCACCCGTTCCAATTGAACTTATAATGGGACTTTTTTTTGTCATAGTAATCAAAATATTATTTTTTGTGCCAGGTTTCATGTGGACAAATTGTCCTCAGCTCACGTTTATCTTCGCTTGCCAAAGGTAAACAGATGACTTTATCATTATTAAATATTTGTCTAATAATTTGTCTTTCTTATATTGTTCCATATTTGGACTCATAAAATGCTCTATTTGGCTGTTTAAGGGTGTGACTATCAACGATATTCCTCCGGAGGTTTTGATAGACTGTGCACAGCTGGTGAAAAACAACAGCATTCAAGGTCTCACTGTCAGAAATATGAAAATCTTAAATGTTCCTCAAAAAGTGTCTGGTGAGTGTGGATTTGTGCGTCGCCTCACAGGCTGTAAGATGAACAACATCGGCGTGGTATACACGCCGTGGTCCAACCTGAAGAAGACGGGGGACATGGTTGTGGGACAGATCGGCTTCCATCGACAAAAGGAGGTCAGACGAATAGAGGCTCTTGTCGGCGCCTGAATGTCTTTCATCATGATGTTTGTGTTTTTTTTTGTGTCTTCAGGTGAAGACGGTGGCCGTGGAGAAGAAAGTCAACGAGATTGTGAACCGCTTGGAGAAGACCAAAGAGGAACGCTTTCCTGACTTGGCGGCTGAGAAGGAGTCGAGGGACTGTGAGGAGCGCAACGAGAAGAAAGCTCAGCTGCAGGAGCAGAAGAGACGCGAGAAGGACGAGCAGAAGAAAAAGAAGGAGATAGACGAGCTCAAGTCAGTCGTCATGCCCTTCCTGCGCTTTCATACAATAGCAAAACAAGTCATTCAACTATAATTTTTCTCAACCCCCGCACCCCCCCAAAAAAGATTATGATATTCAAAATGTGTTTTTACAATAACAACAGAAATAAGCAATATATTAAACAGAGCATCTGTACAACTCTTTTTTTTTCCCTTCCCAAAAATTGACTTTTATTTTATCACGTGTTGTCATTTCTCTCGTTCAGGTGCTACACTTCGCTGATGAAAAGCGAAAACATGCAGACCAACGAGGTGAGCGCACACGTTAACTTGCTCCACTCATCCAGGCGTGTCATTTTAAACAATGCTTTTATGTGAAAAAAAAAAACATCCCTGTGTAGGAGGGCTACGATTCCGACGACTTTATGTGAGGACGACGTCAATAACGGCTAACGAAACGAAACAAAGACGTAAAAAAAAAAATACACACACACAAGGAACCAGAGCAGTGACGACCCTGCCCCAAACAAACATGGCTGCCGGGTCCTGGAGGGTGGACGCCGATAAAGCTCCACGGGACAAGCTGAGGAGCATTTGGGGGTGGGGGGGGGGCATAAAACTGATCGTGCCATTTTGAAGGATGCTGCCGACTGATTGGTTGCACTTTTTTTTTTTTTTTGCATGTCAAATGTTTACAATCAATGCTGTTTGACAATATATTTTATTTTCATGTGCCTGTTTAAAATCCATTTTTATGCATTTTTTTTTCAGAGCTCATCAGCAGGCCTTCCATATAAGATGTTTTAGTTTCCAGAATCAAGATACCTGTTCATATCAAAAATCTCATCCCAATTAATACATTTTCTATTAAATATCTTGTACATACTCAGTCTGGCCTCTGTGTAAGTGGAAGTTTAAACATGTCATGGAGAGCTAATTTGGTCTGACTGTAACCAGTGTGTCCAACTGCGTTGTGTTTAAAAATAGTGACAAGCTGACGATGACGGCAAAAACAATGTCCTCACATTAATTATGGTGGTACAGCATGCCTCTCCGCATGGACATCACGAGAAAAAGGGGGCACACATCAACACAACATACCTGGCGAGAACAGCAAAAATAATGTCCTCCTGTCAATTATGGTGATACAGTCCCCACATAAATTATACACAGCAATGTATGAAAATATTAAAACTTGGAAGTGAAATCAAAACGTTTCTTCAGCTCTAAAGATGCTTATTTCCCCATGTGCATGAAGAGAAAAGGGGAGAGTCAAAGGCGTGAGTACAATTTCAAAGAGGCAGTGCCACATTCATTACTGAAATAGGGGAACACAAAATTTTTGTTTTGTCTCAAAATACACGAGTACACGCACAATTTAATTCAATGGACTATTCCGTTGGAGTTGATAGTGTTCACTGGATGTCGGTGTTGGATCAATGTATATTTTCCGTTACGTTTATCAAAAAATAGAACAAGGGGGTGGAATTGAGTCAATTTCAATTTAACTGACTGTTGAATTCATCTTTTTTTTTAATGGATTTTTGACTTGAAGTTGACGGCCTTTAAAGGCTTTCAATATGTGCCCATGCCAACAGACGAGAACTTTGAACCAATATCTCATCATATAATTTCAATAGGCATTTGAATAAATTGCCTTTACTGCACTAGCGCTGATAAGAAGTTAAAATTTAAAAAATACAGCCATGGAGATCAGTTGTCTGTGAGAGTCGCATAATAATGACGTTGCACGAACGGACTTCGGCAACTTCCCTTTGCAGAAAGACCGAGGAACTTACCCCGACGAGTTTTAATGATTAAAAATGGCCTTTTTAACTTTTATTTTCACCTTGGCCTGGCAGGCGCTCGGTTTACTCCTCGTTGTGCTGTTTTTAGCGTTCCTCTGCTACTGCGTCTACATCAAGTACATACACCTGAAGTATGACCACATACCTGGACCTCCGAGGGAAAGGTAAGGGGAAAAACTTGGGTGCCAAACGCTCACCTCAGTTTTTGTTGACCTCTTTTTGTTTTTGTGTGCTTTATTTTTTTTAAGTTGGCTCTTCGGACATTCCCCGATTTTTCAGAGGGCAATGAAAAACGACGGTCTTGTGCACGACGTTTTCCTGGAATGGTAAATATGTTTTTATATTTTTCACAGTTATCGTTGACACGACCATTAGTGTTGTTACGTTGAAAGGGCCGAGCGTTATGGAGCAGTGTACAAGCTCAACCTGCTGCATCACGTCATTGTCGTCGTTATCTGCCCCGAAACGGTCAAGGTACAGTCACTTCATTCCAAGTTTGCAAATATACATAATAAAACATATGAACATATTAAATTAAATCCCTTGATGGTTTTCCCACATACGTAACTGTTTTGTCGATATGGTTTGATTTGATGACTCCAAAAAAAAAAAAAAAATGTCACCAGTGTTGTTTTTTTTTTAAATGCATTTAGGAAGTCTTGATGTCCTCCAAGTATCCCAAAGACCTATTCCTCCACACACGCCTCTTCAGCATGTTTGGTCAAAGGTGAATTGTGAAGAAAGACACGGATACATAACAAATAAATAAATACCGTACTGCATATAGTGTATAAATTTGTGTCATTGCTTGTGACTTGCAGGTTCTTGGGCAATGGCCTGGCAACAGCAAGGAACCATGATCAGTGGTATAAACAACGGAGGATCATTGACCCTGCCTTCAGCAGCCTGTGAGTTACTTTTGCACAAACCTAATCTGTGCTTTAGCAGACAAATGACGACAGCTGTGTTTTTATTATTCTTACATAAAATAGGGTGTGGCACACAAGCACGGCAGTAAACCACACAAGAATGCAGTCAAACACGGTCACGCCCTGATGAATGTGATGTGATCTTACCATTTAAGGATAACAGCCACACTGCACAATATAGCGCAATACTTTACGTCGAAAAAAAAATAGGACACTGCACGTCTCACATACACACACACGCAAGCAATGCGGTGTGGAATTAAAGTTGGGAACGTTTCGCTTTTTTTTATTTTTTTTATTTTAAATTGCTGTTATGTTTACGTGCAGAAGGGAACTGGTGTGTGCAGGCAAATTAATATCCGCCCCAAAATGTGTGCTGACACACGTGCAGGTACTTGAGGAGTCTGACGGGCACGTTCAACGAGCGAGCCGAGAGGCTGATGACAAAACTGGCCGACATCGCTGACAAAAAGTCGGAGGCCCGCATGCTGGAGTTGGTCAACCGAGTCACCTTGGATGTCATCATCAAGGCAAGGCCACTTATGAAAAAAAACAACAACAATTATTTTCAGGGTTATCTTTTAAAATGGAGGTTTGTTTACCCAGGTGGCATTTGGCATGGATTTGGAGCTGCTGGAGGACACCTCATTGCCTTTCCCCAAAGCCATCGAGACCTGCCTCCAAGGGATGATCTTAAACACACGTAACGTCTTTTTTCGGGTACAGCAAAGGTTACCTTTTCTTTTCATCGCCACATAGTGAAATTTGGACGCACTGTCGAGCCCTGGAATAGCCTGGCGGGGGCGGCGAGAAGAGCCTGGCGGACCCCAAAATTTTAAAAGGGACTGCGGGGAAACCCTAGTAGACAATAAACCAAAATCATACTTGCACAGAGGCTCCATCTTGACACGTGCTTGGATGAAAATATGTCTACTCACACAAACATATGACAAATACAGAAATGTCCCGACTGATTTCCAGTTCCACCCCAAAAACTGGGCCTTTGTGGAGGAAGTGCGCGCCGCGTGCAAGCTGCTGCGCTCCACCGGCACTGAATGGATCCAAAACAGGAAGCTCGCCCTCCAGAGCGGGGCCGACGTGCCCAAAGACATCCTCACACAGATCATCAAGTCGGCCGGAAAAGGTCGGCTATTGAAAAAAAAAAGTCTAGGCTTCGCTAAGCATGAAGTGTTGAAAGTTGTGGATAAGAATATTTGACTTTTTTTTTCTTTTTCTTTTAAACATCAGAGGAAAACATGACCAAAGAAGACGAAGAGTTCATGCTGGACAATTTTGTCACCTTCTTCATCGCCGGTGAGACTTTAATCCGATTCAAGTCATTTGGGCCGTTATCGTTGTCATGGTGATGCTTTTGAATGACATTCCCTTCCCGATTCGCTAATCCAGTGACATGCCAGAAGAAGAAAGAAAATCACCTCACTTGCGAACATGAGTCATTTGATTGAACACTTAGCCCAGCTCTTGACTCATATACAGTATATATATTTTTTTAATAAATAATATTAGCAAAATACAATACATAAGGCATCTGGGATAAGCTCCAGCACACCCGCGACCTTCGTGAGGATAAATGGATTCAAAAATGGGTGGATGGATTCTACATGAAATTTCTGATTAATCCAATTAAAATAAGTATTTTTTTTCATTAACTCATTCACTCCCAAAGACGTTTTTAAACGTCTTTTCAGACTTGGTCCAGAATTGGCTGGTACTGAATGAGTTAATATTATTCTTTTTAAAAAACTACTTTTCAGGGATCTTATTTTATTCATTATTTTCTGTTCATCCAGGACAGGAAACCACGGCTAACCAGCTCGCATTTTGCATCATGGAGCTCGCCAGGCATCCTCACATCATGGAAAAGTGAGGAAAAAAAGTCGAGCAAAACGACAATAGATTCCCCGGTTGTGTTTTGTTTTGTTTTCTAGAGCTCAGAAGGAGGTGGACGACGTCATCGGGATGAAGCGGGAAATTAGCTACGACGATCTCGGGAAACTGGTTTACCTCTCGCAGGTACGCTGATGGGGGATGTTAAAATCTTTGAATTGTAAAATCTTCCGATTTGAATCATAAAAGTGTCTTGTATTTTCCCCATGATGGTGTTGTGAGTCTACATTTTTGAAACATGGAAAATATTCTATAATTTCATTCTAGGTTCTTAAAGAGACGTTAAGGATATACCCGACAGCTCCAGGAACGTCCCGTGAACTCGTTGAGGACATCGTTGTCGACGGCATCCGCATTCCGGCCGGAGCCACCTGTCTCGTAAGGCATTGACCGTGGAAAAAAAAAGTAAAATAAGAATGACTGACGTTTTTTTTTTTTTTTGGGCGGGGGGGTAATTTAGTTTAGCTCGTATGTGTCCAGCAGAATGGAAAGGTTCTTCAAGAATCCGCTGGAATTTAACCCGGATCACTTTCATCCAGACTCTCCCAAGTAAGGATTTTTTTTTTCTTCTTGTGACATTACTACTCTTCGGAATGGTTAAAAAAAAAAACAATTCAAATAGGTTTCATCGGAAAAAAGAAAAATAAATATAACTAAACTCGTGACAAGGGCCTGAATTAACTCTTAAAATCTACATCAGTCAGCAATTTTTTTTCTTTCATTTTTTTTCAGATTTATTTGGTTTACAAAACAAGATCATAAATTCTCCTTACCCCCTAAAAAGAAATATGCGAAAAAAGGATTATTTTTACAGCTTTTTTATTTTTACCATTTACAAATGACAACAAACAAGAAAAAATACTAAAAGACAAACTATTATCAAACAGTCAAATGTTTTTCCTTTAATTCATATACAGTATTTTATTGTTGTAAGCTTAATTAATCAGGTATCGCAATTTTATTCTGCCAAATATTGGAATCAGCATATTGCAATGTTTTATTTAAAAACAACTCATCTTTTTTTGGATGTTATTAATAATTTGATCTCATGATATCCCAGCTTTTTGAGAAATACACTAACAATTCACGCAAGATTTCGACTTTTGTTCTTCAAATTACAACATTGATATTTGATTTTTGTGTTGTGTTAAAAAAAAAAAAAGAACGTTGCAAATGTAGAAATCTGTATCTCTTTTCCCTGTTTTTTGACTGACCTGTAACTGCATTTTTCCTATTCAAATGAAAATGACTTTTTGGTTCCCCCCAAGGCCTTATTACTGCTACTACCCTTTTTCACTTGGCCCGCGATCCTGCCTGGGACAGAACTTTGCTCAGGTGATGACAAAAAAAAAAAAAAATCCACTCAAATTTCCCGTTAAGGAGCAACGCTGTGAGTACCTTGATGTATTATTGTCGATAGATGGAAGCTAAAGTGGTGATGGCTAAGTTGCTGCAGAGGTTCGATTTCGCCTTGACGCCGGGGCAGAGCTTTGACATCCGCGACCTGGGCACGCTGCGCCCCAAGGGCGGCGTAATATGCACCATCACGCACAGGAAGCACTACTGCCAATAAATGTCCAACCTGTCGCCATCACACCAAAACACCTTTCAAAGTTGTTCTTCAATCCAAGTCAGTAAACCAAGAGAACTATTAGCTATGCCGAATCGATCAATATATTCCTTACTTTCAGATTTTTGTTGAGCTTCATTATCAGATGCCGCAGAATCGGAAACTCAATACAAAAAAAGCTTTTTATCGTTACCATTTTGTTTTTGTTGTTGATTATGAATCCAGTGGAATTCGTCCGACATTATTAATCAATATAAAGAGATATACTATTAACGAAATATGAATATACTTGATGTATAAATCATGAATATTTTTTGTTTTGCCTGTAATTCTATAATGCTGTTATAATGCATTTTAATGAAATAAAAATCGATTTTGAATTATTTTCATTATTTTTGAAAAAAAATAAGGCCCTGTACTTGACTGGTTCGTTTCACTTCGTGCAGTTACTAAGAGTGACCACCAGGTGTCAGTATTGGTCTGGTCAAGAAATATTGACATTTATTGTTTTTGAAATGAAAACGTAAGCAAGTTGGTTGTTCATCTGTGTGCCCTTCGATTGGCTGGCCTGGCAATCACAGTTCAGGGTGTACCACACCTATTGCCCGAAAACCTTGGTGAGCAGAAGCACATTAGAAAATGGGTGGCTGAACAATCATAATCACGCAATGGAGGTACAGTACTGGCTGTTAAGGGACGCATTGTTATGACGTAAAGACACCGTTTTCCCGCGGGATCCCACTGACACAACTAAAATACTCAAAAACTTCAGCCAGTGTTTTCTCGACGAAAACTGTATCTCTTATATTTTCTTTTCACTTTGACCATTCATGTTGTCGGTCTACTATTATTTATGTTGATTTGAATCGTCTGCTTCTGCGTCGACGCCAATTCTGATTGCAGTTTTGCGACCCTTTTACGCTTTACATTTTTGGAATGCCCCTTTGAGTGCTGTCGATTTCCTCTCCGTTCATTCCTAGTCGAGCAGGATGCTTGATTGAAACTAATTTGCTGACAACATGTAAAATCAGAAGTCCTTCCAAAGTCCAATATTTATTTGCGCGACAAAGCTGTCGTACCAGTAGTTGAATGTCCCACGGTACTTGAAGCGCGCATGGCTGAACTACCTGACAGTCATGTGACGTCGAATCATGTGGCGCAGTCACTTCCTACCGAGCGATCCTTCCCCTGACGCGTTTATATCATGTCGTCCTGCTGAACAGCCAGCCGCTCAAGCATGTTTTTACTGAACCACGGCCGGCGGCGCTTGCCTCCCGGGTGCCTGCTTTGCTTGGTGGTGAGAGTGGGATGTTTGCTGCTCCTCTCCGGAGCTACGACGGCCACTGCTACGGCAGCGGAGGAGAAGGAGGCAGGTCCGTGGTACCAGGACCTCTGCAGGTATAAACACACCTCCAGTGTAAAAAAAAAAAAACCAAAGTAGACTTCGATTTCGACTCATAGATTATATTACCATGAAATCGCCTAATCACGTACACGCACACATGCACAAAGTGTCAGCTGGGTCATGTGATCGTACTCCCGCCTCGTGACATTCAAAGGTTCAGAGAACATGAGTCAGCCATTGCTTTCTTCGTCTCGTTAACTTCTTAACAATATTTCTTCTATTTCGAGACGTCTTTTTGTCACTCCAAGAGTGTCCCGGGTAGCTAAGAAAGCTCATTTGGGTTATATTTATGGCCACGTTTGTGGCCGTCGGAGCTGGCTGTGGTCAAGCTAAAGTAGCGAGCTAGCGGCTAACCCGTCAACAACATGCGCTTCGCTGACATGATCTCCCCATTAGCATCTGGTTGCTGTCAAAGTGAGCAAATATTGACACGGTGGCGAGCTAACACACGGCGCTGTTACCAAACGAAGACGCTTTAATTACAAAAATTCAAAGTTCGAACCGCAATAAGTCGATACAAACAAGGAGTGATGCTCATCTCCCCCCCATATGGCTTAGTTAAATGTGTTATTCCGATAGACAAAATATACCCCCCCCCCCACAATGTAATTAACGTTTCCCAAGTGTGGCATACTTTCATTAAAAAAATACACTCTTAAGAATGATACACATCCGCGGTGTGCATATCAATTCCATGGGTATCTCGATAGATATATCGATACATGGAGTACGATACGATTCAAGAACGGTACATTTACAAGTGGGATTATGATTTGGTTATTAGTCTTGTTTATTAATATAGAACATGTAAAAGCTCTCAAAAGCTTTAAAAGCTGTTCACGTTAATGAAATTCAAAGAGAGAACAATTATCAGCAACGTCATATTTATACCTGGTGTCTTTTATGCATTCCAAAAAAAACCCAAAAAACAATTTGATGTGTCTCTCATTACTTGGGGTACCGTTCAGTAATGGTACATTTTCCAAAATAACGATTTGACTCGTATCAGTTAAATCAAAATATATTTACACCCCCTGTAACGAGACATATTTCAAAATTACTGTATATGTCAAGCAGAAATAGGGTAATTTTAGGGCCATTGTGTCATATGTTGCATCAATCTTCATCCCGGCCCATATACTCCTGGGCCACTGGTGAGCCTGGCTGTCGTAAAATTGACAACTGTGTGCTATTAAAGTTGGCACCCATTACGATACCGTGATCAGCAAGGAGAAGCAAACAGCCGGCCGTTGGGAACATTTGACAAGAACTGCAGCAGAAATGAAGATGGCAGAACAAGATCTAACCAAACTAGTTGCCAATCTAATGAAATCAATGGGCCAGCTGTATGCGGGGCGGGGATGAGGTTTGGCATACTGTACGAGACCAACCCAAAAAAAAAAGTCAAAGTGTTTGTAATTTTTTGGGGGACTTGGACTTCCACAGAAATGTCTTACAAAAGTGTCTGAGCTACTTCTTATACTTGATTTTATTCCATTTTTCCCCCCAAAGCTATGAATGGGAGGCAATCGACCTGGATAATAAAATAAGTTACACCCTCAAGCTGTGCGATTCGTCTCCGTTGACTGCCTGCGGTGAAGGCACTGCTCTCTGCGCCCGCAACCTGACAAGCAATGTTTACCACTCTGTCGGTGAGTCCGTCATGTCCTTCTCTTCCTGTGTGTTTCTCCTAAAGTCGGTTTATTATTCATTTTTGTCGACTAATTTGAGTTGGTCATTGACCCCCAAAAAATTGACTCAATGTTGTTGTTGGGGGTTTTTTTGTATTTTTTTCACCCTACTATCCCTCAGACTTAGTAGCTCCTGAACAGGGTCAGGAGTGGCGGTGATGATTGATTACTTTATACAAGCAGCCTGATGGACTCCCCCTCATGTCCCATGACCGCCACATGGCACAAGATGTTTGATAGTTGTTTTTTTTTTTAACAGTTGCACTGCAGGATTACAAAGAGGCGCCGTGGTCATGTATTGTTTGGGTGCTCGGTGGGCTGTCTTTATGATTACATCATCCTTTTCGCATACGATACAGGTCCGAGCAATCTTGGCCGACGTTCGTTTGCCTTTTTCTGTGCTGTACTTTTCTGTAGTTCTCTTTATTCGATTGGAATCCGTGATGATTTCTTCGCCTCTTATTGGTCATTAGAATGTAAACAAGAAGGTTGTTAATTTCCTTTCTTCATAACAGCGAGGCTTTTAAAAACAATTGATGTGTACTTGAAATGACCGTTACGCTGTCTTATTTGGGGTTAGTGGGGCACTTTCCTTATTGTGTAATGTTACACATGACTCATTTCCTTTTCATAGCAGCAAAACAAAGGCTTAAATCGCAACGTTCCCATTGTGGCAGTCAAAGGTATGAGGCTCGAATCATGTACACGAAGTCAGTGCTCGGGACTGCAACATTCAAAACGCAACAGTCTGTCAGTCACTAACCTGCACGGGGGACACCAGTTAAGTCATAATTACAGAAAATAAACACGGCGGGTCATCTTTCTTTAGGTTGTTGCCAAGTTCTCAGTATTAAACTACTGGCTGGCGTCTGTGCTGTCAGTGTGGTGACCATAGCAGAACTTTTCCCACTACTGTTTATTTATATCAACCTCAAACATGCCAGCTGTGACAAATGATCTTCAAAGGGCAGTGGCTCAGCTGGGGTGAACATTTGATTTTCAAAGCAAGCCTGGGAAGGAAAAAAGAAACAACATTTACAGACATATTTGTGAAACACGGTCACGGCAAACACGTCACTCACCCAATTCGGCCCGCCTCACACATTCAGTCACAGATACGACACTGTTGTTAAGGCCCACCCACTCACACCCCATCACTTCTCCTCTCGTTACGCAGGTGAGCTGTCCCTGCGGAGGCTGTCCGGAACCGTCCTGGATTTCAACAGTACCGTCAAATGTGCGGGAAATGACAACTTCATCCAGACCACCATCGGCTTCCAGTGTGGGAAAACCATGGTGAGCTCAGACAAGCGTTGGCTGACACCGAAACGGTTCAACTCTGACAGAAAGTGCATAGTGGGGAGCCAGCAGGCCTTCAGGTCCGATACGGTTGACCTTTGATGTCACAAAATAGACAAACATTCCCCACAGACTCACTCGCAACATTGTTAGTTTGGGCCTCAAAAGTACAATACTTTTATTTTGCCCCACGTCTAAAAAGAAAGGAGCGCCAAAGCGTATTTGGACCTGAGAGTCGGCGCTTGGAATTGAGGCGGATTTACACGTGACGGGACAAGTGAATAAATCTCTTTTTTTCGTCAGTGGACACTATAGCTTCTTGTTTAGTTTCAAGTTTGGAGCAGACGTGTGAGGAGTCATGCACGTTTTGAGCATAACAGTGAGTGTGCGGCTCAACGGCGTCCCTCACTTCATGTTAACTTTCGGCTTCTGTCGACTAAACTCGCGTCACCCTCTCTTTGCGCGTCACGCCCGGGAATGGAAAGTCACGCTTGTAGACGTTCCGTCACGTTACTCATCAACAGCACAAGACTGACAAATGTGATAAAACGCTAACAAGAAGCGGCTGACTTGGAAGAAAAAAAAACTAGAAAGACAGGCATGTCTCACTGAGGACAATGTAACTTAAGATTTTTTTTTTAACTATTCAGTTTTATATTAGTCACATTTTTCAGTCACAACATAATATTCACGTTTGCCACTTTGCACTCATTGTCTGCACTTAACAAACACATTCTCAATCACAACATTTTCTTCATGGCCCCAATCCAGTGCGTTTGGTCTCTTTTCTTTGTCTGCTTATTGAACAACTAATCAATTGATCCGCTACCGGTGAGCTGAACTCTGAAGTTGACAAAGCTTACAGTGTTTGTGGGTTTTTATGGTGACGAATAAAGTTAAACGTCATCATTGTTGTTTTCCTGATCTTTGGGTCACAATACAGTGAGTCAATTTTGCATAATGCTATTGTTGTGTTGCTGTGCGCAGGGTACTCCGGAGTTTGTGACCGTTTCCCAGTGCGTGCATTACTTTGAGTGGAGGACCTACGTGGCCTGCAGCAGCGACAAGTTCAAACCTCACAAAGAGGTGCGACAGATGACATACTTTTGACAGACAAGAAGATCCATGAATGATGAGACGCCGTCGCTAACCTAAATTCTGTTTCTGTGTTTGAGCATTTTTTTTTTGTGTGTGCGCATGCAGGTGCCCTGCTTTGTCTTTGACACCGACAGGAAGAAGCATGACCTCAACCCACTGATCAAAGTCAGCGGCGGCTACCTGGTAGACGACGGCGACGACAGCGTCGACTTCTACGTCAACATCTGCCGCAGCCTCAGTCAGTCGCCCGCAATGTGTCGGAAAGAGGGTTGTGTTCAGAACGTTAGCTTACCGACGACTCTTGTCACACCTGCGTCCACTGACCTTTCGCAACATTGCACAATTCCTCTGCATTTCTCGGTGTAGCCTTGAGGTTTTATCATGTGAAGTGACGCCTTCCTCCACTGTCACAGGTGGCGGAGAAACACGCTGTCCGCAAGGTTCTGCCGCCTGCGTGGTTACGAAGAACGTAGGCTACAACATGGGCTCTCCCACAAAGCCTTTAGAGCTCCTATCCAATGATAGGTTAGTCTTAACCAGTCCACATGAGATTTCCAAATGTGTACATCTGATGTCAAAAAAACAAACAAAAAATCAAAAAAACGAATTGGCGAGCATATTTTGCCATTTCGATCCGAAGACAGAAACGTGCGAATAAAGGAACCCCCTTGTTTAATTAAATCATCAATGTACCTCAAATTATGATCCTAAAACACTTTAGTAATTTCTGACTCGTCTTATAACATTACCCTGAAAATAACTACTTTTGAAAATAGGCCAAAAAAAAACAAAAACTCCCAAGAGTGCAGTTTATCACCGCTTCGAACCATATCAAAATACCAATTACTACTTTCCTATTAGCCGTTTGATTCTATTTTTGACTAACTGGAGCCTCGTTACTTAACAGACGATACTTTTAATCTAACTTTGTTCCCTGGTTGTCTCCGTTGCTCGCCACCCTCTGAAGACTGAGGCTGCAGTACGACGTGAGCGCCGACGCGACTCCTCCCGTCTTCTGTAACGGGCACTCTCCCGCCGTCACCATCACCTTCATCTGTCCATCAAGCAGACATTCGGTAGGTTAACCTCATGTTTGTAGCCCGGGTGAGCTGTCGCGCATGTTGAGTGACTTTCCCTGGCTCCGAACGCTCTCCTGGTAACAGGGCAGCACTCCGAAAATGACGGCGGAGGCCAACTGCCGCTACGAAGTGGAATGGGTGACGGAGTACGCATGCCACAGGGATTATTTGGAGAGCGACACGTGCAAACTCACCAGCCGGCAGCATGACATCTCCGTTGACTTGACGCCACTCACCTTGAGCTGTAAGTTGTCCAATCGGTGACACCGACCGGCTGTCGCCTCGCCAGCTTTCAATAGTCAACAAAAAAAAAAAAAATCACATTTTTTAAACTAAACTAGTGATGGGCGATATGTCCATGCAATATTCAGTGATTTTATTTTTTTGGGGGGGGGGACAAAAATTTGATTTCTTATTTAAATTGATCTAAAAACTACATTCAGAACTTTTTTTCCTGAGCTTTAACTTGCATCAACTTCCACAGAAAGAGTCGGAAAAAATATATTTTTTCCTTCACGCTTAATGTGAAAATAAGTTCTGACTTTAGATGTATTTTTTTGGGGGAGGGGTGTCAAAATATGCTTGTATGTTTTGACAAACTCCATGACTCGGCTGATCCATTTATTTTGAATAACGTGGCAACCCCGCATGGTTTCTCATGTAGATTTGTACGAGTGAGACAAGGCCACCTCAGCAAAATATTTGCCGCTTGGAAGCCCACGCCTTGTGTCAACAACAGTTATCAACGTGCGGATGAAGGATTGTCATGTCTTTGGAAATGTTTAGCTTGTTCAAATTATTTCGCTTTCTTGCATAGCATGAATTAAAGTCACTGTTTAAAAAAAAAAAAATGCAGCTTGACATGATACTGACCGCTTCCAAATCTATCTTTATTTTTTATGTCTAGCTGCAGACCATCCCTACTATGCCCATTCGTCAGACAGCGACGGGACTGAAAGCTACATTTATTACTTGAATGTGTGTGGAAAAGTGCCGTCGGACGAATGCAGCAGCCTGGGAGAGTTTGTTTCCTCCTGCCAAGTGAAGAAGTCGGGCGACGTAAAGAAAGTGGCCGGGAGATATCAAAACCAGACTCTGCGGTAAATTTGTCTTTTGTCTGAATAACATACATCCGAATGTGTCTCTTTTTGGGTGTGAATACATTTTTGCAGCACGCGTTTGCTCCGCGCCGAATTTGATCATCTTTAGTGTTTGCTACTTTGTGTCCGTCTGCCCTTTTGACAACCATGAAAACCATTCCAATGTCCAAATCTTCCATTTCAACACTTCACTTACAGAAATCAAACTCTGGAGTTGATCTTCAAGATGCCCCTGTCATTTCTTTTTCAGTTATTCTGACGGAGATCTGACTCTGATCTACCCCGACGGCGCCAAGTGCTCCACCGGCTTCCAGAGGATGACCATCATCAACTTTGACTGCAACAGGAACGCATGTGAGAAACATCAGCCAAAACATGAGCTCTGGCGCCACGTTAGCCGGAGCGCGCTAGCTAATCCTTCTATACCGTGCGGTATTTTTATTTTTATTTTTCAGCCAATGGCGGTGTGGGGGCCCCTGTGTTTGCCGGGGAGACGGACTGCACGTACTACTTTGACTGGCAGACCGCGTACGCCTGCGTCAAGGAGAAAGAGGATCTTCTGTGTCGGGTTACTGATGGCAGCAAGCATTATGATCTTTCGCCCCTCACTCGCTTCCCTGGTGAGTGGGGAAGATCCACCTATGCATGCTTTTTTTTTTTTTTTTGTCGGGTCGGAATACTTTCTGAGACGGTAGAACGATTCAGGTGATACCGCTAGATAGCAGATTGTCTTTGGTTCCAGGGTCAGAGTTGAATGGCAACTGGGAGGCGGTGGATCCCAAATCCTCCGAGTCAGATTTGAAGCGCTTCTACCTCAACGTTTGCCACAAAGTCGTACAAACAGGAGGAGCCGAGGGCTGCCCGGAGAGTGCGGCCATTTGTTCCGTAGGTAAGACGGCAAGGTGCAATAACCTCACTTGGAATTGTCAATTTATCGACGACCGAACACACGCGAACATCCAGAAGGTTGCCGTCAACCTCGTATTGAAAACAAGCGGAGGATGTCTGGCGGGATACATTTTATGCTCTTGATTTTCGGTTTCAGACAAAGACCAGAAGATGATCAGCCTGGGTAGCTTCCTCTCATCCCCCCAGAAGACCGAAAAGGGAAACGACATCAGACTGGTGTACACTGATGGAGACTTTTGCAGCAAAACTACAAGGATCCAAACTATCCTGACGCTTAAGTGCAAACCAGGTGGCTTAACTCATACACTCCCAAAGACGTTTTTAAACGTCTTTTCAGACTTGGTCTAGAATTGGCTGGTACTGAATGAGTTCATATTAATAATGCTAATCTTAATAATGATCCATGAGTGAGCCTAGGCCGGAAATTAAATTTCACTCCAAAAATCCAATTTGCCATTTTAATCTGTATGTTGTCTCCTGCAGGAGATCTGGAGAGTGCCCCCATCCTCCGCAGTCTTTCATCGGATCGCTGCGTGTACGAGCTGGAGTGGTACACGGCGGCCGCGTGCGTCCTCTCCAAGATGCAAGGGGACAACTGCAAGGTGGAGGACCCGCAGGCCGGTACGATATGTTCAAGCCTCAACTTCTCGCTTTGGATTACAGCAAAATAAACGACTTGTGTGTCGTTGTGTTTTTGTTTTTTGTTTTTTTTTACTCGCCAGGCTTCTCTTTCGACTTGTCGCCACTCACCAAGGCTAACGGCGGCTATTACAACTTGACCAACGACAACTATGACTACTACATCAACGTGTGCGGCCCGGTCACAGCCGCCACCTGTCCTGAAAAGGCCGGCGCTTGCCAGGTTGAATCAAGGTAAAAGAAGACCGTTTGCAAACATCTACCGAATACTTTGCCCCACCCGTGTCTTCATATTTTTATTTTTCCTGTTATTACAGTAGTTGGAGTCTGGGGCAGGCAAACTCGCGGCTGTCCTACTATGACGGCCTTCTCCAGTTGACTTACAGCAACGGCTCGCAGTACAACAACCAGCAACACACGCTCCGATCCACCCTCATCTCCTTCCTCTGCGACCCCGAAGCCGGTGCTGGAAAACCAGAATTCCAGGTCGACATCCTGTCACTTTTTGTTCTTTTCATATGTTTTGACGAGCAGCTTCTTTCACTCTTTAATTCCACAAGACGTACTTAGGCTCCGCCTACCAAGGACGTACTTGTACGTCTAAGTCTTTTTTTTTTTTTTTTTGCGTCATAGAGAGGAGGGAGGGTCTGATGCAATCTGTGAATAAGAATAGGCCGTTTGAATGAGTTAATTTTCTTCAATGGGCACAGGTGGAAGACAAGTACACGTATAACTTTCACTGGTATACATCGTACGCATGTCCCGAGAGGCCTCACGAGTGTCTGGTGACCGATCCAAAAACTTTGGACCAATATGACCTGTCCAGGTACACTAATTTCAATACAGCGAGCCCCTGCTATTTTTGTGAATAGTTTAAATGCGCTTCCACAAAAAAATGATTTTGACATCGTCCTTCCGTCTGCAGCCTGTCTTACCCCTCATCCGGCAGCAACTGGCAGGCCATGGACCTGTCCGACTCCGCCGCCCTGCGGAAGTACTACATCAACGTATGTCGGCCCATCAACGCCGTTAAGGGCTGCGACCGCCACGCGTCCGTCTGCCAGATGAAGTACACAACCACAGAGGTACATCTTGTGTATCCTCGTGAGAGTTGTGTTGAATATTTGTCGTTGGGGGTCCGGTTCTACCAGCCACAATAGTGAACGAATGGATCCCTCCCCTGAAGATATCAAAAAGTACAAAATGTAACGTATTGAATCCCTCCCATCTGTCTCTCAGGGCTACCCGCAAGAAGTGGTGTCTGTAAGTAACATGGGTGTCTCCAAACGCGGCCCCATCATCGAGGGCCGCGACCGGCTGCTGCTGGAGTTCACAGACGGTGCCCCCTGCGAGTCAGACGGCCTGAAGCTGACGTACACCAGCCGAATCCACCTGGTGTGCACCAGGGGAATGCTGGTCAGTGAAACACTTTGGGTGGGCAGGGCGCAACTCGGCAATCTCTGTGTCACTCGTTTTTATTTATTTTTTCGTCTTCATTGTCACACAGTCAATGGGCCCGCGATTCCTGATATACCAGAACTGCACTGCCAACTTCATCTGGGAGACGAGAGCTGCCTGTGCCATCACCACTACCAAGAATAGTGTAAGTGATTCTTATTGATTCATTTGAGTTGATGAGTCGGAATCACGAAAAAAAAAAAAGTATTTTTAGCTCACGTGTTGCGCGCAAACTACATAAACAGCAGACATAACATCTTGCAACATTTTTGGGCATCTTGAGTTTTATTTTCATGCGTATATCGCCCAGCCCCACACCCTGCAAAGTGAGCAATGTGCTTCCATCTCAGAGCTGCGCTGTGATAGATCCCAACACCGGCCTGGAGTTGAACCTGCAGCCGCTCTCCTCCGAGACCGGATACAAGACCAGCGCCAACGGAAAGGACTTCTTGGTAAGACTGATGTCGGGATGATTTAGTTGTGACACACTTTTTACAGAAGTCGTTTTAAATATGAATAATACTCTTGCGCGCTTACCTCCTGGTCCATCCCACCTCGCAGCTGAACATCTGCTCAGACCTGGCCGATTGCGGCGCGGGAATGGCGGGCTGCGAACTGGAAGAAGGTCATCCCGTCAGCCCAGTGGGGGTGGAGAAGACCCTACAGTACTCCACGGATGGCCTCCTCAAACTGACATATAAGGGACCCCGTGATGATTCTACAGGTAAGCAGAAGGCAAAGTACAACCGTCCGCCCCACCACAGTCGTGTCTGGCCCCTCGCAGTCTGTATAGAAGTCAAAATAAAAAGAAATGTATGGATTGCTTTTATTTATAATGTATTTATCAATTCTTTTTTCCCCCTTTTTTCTGTTGCTTTCAATGCTTTTATTTTGATGTGCGCATATGTAGTAGCTTCTGTCAGTCGCAATAATACAATTTACTGCTTTGTATGAAGCGTCACAATGTTTCCCCGTTGGAAAAAAATGACTTCTTCCTTCCTTTTCAGCAACGCGGGACACCTTCACCATTAACTTGGTGTGCGATGCAAACGCACATCCGGGATCATTGAAGCTACTACGTGAGGACTTGAACACCCTGCCCAGCCACGTGGTCCACGACGTCCTCTTCGAGTTCTCTACCGCACTGGCCTGCGTCCCCGCACCGGTGGACTGCCGCGTCATCGGTATCGGCACGGAAGATGACGCGAGATCGGTCCACCTTCTTTAATTAAACGTGCGTTTGTGTGCACTCCAGATTCCCGTGGCAACGAGTACGACTTGAGTCACCTGGTCCGAGGCGGAGAGGACAACCCCTGGGTTGCCATAGATACGGACGCGGTGAAATCGCGCAGCTTTTACATTAATGTCTGCAGACCCCTCCCCTCTCTGAAGGACTGTCCTGGTCAGTGTGCGATTGCTCTCACAGTGCCTTTGTCAAATGCTACCCTGTGTTATCCACAGGACATTTAATACATGGACACATAAATAAGGCCAAAAGCGCACTCACTCTTAACTCATTCAGTACCAGCCAATTCCGGACCAAGTCTGAAAAGACGTTTAAAAACGTCTTTGGGAGTGAATGAGTTAAAAGCGTGATAAATTTATCAACTACAAAATGCATATATGACTCCCTGCAGTGGGTCCTTTGGGCGCTTGTGCTGTCATTGATGGAGCCAGTTACAGCCTGGGTCTGGTCCAGGCCAGCCCGCAGGTGGCGGAGGACGGCTCCATCAGCATCTTGTATCACCACGGGGACCAGTGCGGCGCAGCGTCTCGCTACTCCACACGCATCATCTTGCTGTGTGACGACAGCCCAGTGAGTCATCTGGAACGTTCTTCCTGCCAATGTTCGGTTGCACAAAATAGGGCTGGACGAGAAACACACCGCGTGTTTGTGTTTTTCAGGGCTCCCCGATGTTCGACCGGCAGGACGGTTGCGAGTACGTCTTCATTTGGCGGACCTCCGAAGCCTGTCCCATCAGGAAGTCGCAAGGTAGAGAGTCGCTACACGGACGATGCACCTGACTGCTAGCAGTTCCGGTGATGTCATGACTGGCGCATTTGCTTCATAGTTATTTTTAGTGCTAAAATCTGAGCTCTTCCCGCATCCCAAAAAGCCACTTGATAGCTTTAATTAAGACGATAAATTTTTAATGCCTGTAAGTAGTAGCTAATGTGTACGTAGTTTAGTAGGTAATGTAAAAAACCTAAAGGGTGACGGTTTTACATGTCTGTCTGACAATAGTGCTTGCCCACGTTTCTTGCTAGGTGACGAGTGCCGCGTCCGCGACCCGAGAAGTGGCTTTGAGTTCAACCTGAGCTCCCTGAAGGGCAAAGATTACCCAGTGAGGAGCGACAAGTACATCTACCACCTGTCGGTGTGCGGCGGACTCCAGAGGGGCGTCTGCACCGACAAAGACACGGGCGACGACGCTGTCTCCTCGTGCCAGGTGGACGGAAGCAACCACAATATAGCAGGTGACAAAAAAAAAGCATCCCGGTTTGTGGTCTGTCTTTGCTGTGTGGCTTTTTCTGCAATTGTGGTTGATATGCGTATGTGTGCGTGCGCATGCAGGGGTGGCGAACCAGCGTCTGATCTTCGTGGGAGATCAGCTGATCTTGAACTACACCAACGGCGAGACATGTCACAAGATCTACCAGCGGTCCACAGAGATCCACTTCTCCTGCCACCCTGACATGCACCCTGTAAGCTTCACGCTTTGATTGCAACTCTTCGACTTCATCACTTTTTTTTAATGTTAAACGATTCAAATGAACTACGGCATACAAGATGCAACTCCAATAGTTTCCCTTTGTTTTCTTTTTCTTAAGGGGGTGCCAGAATTCATCAAGGAGACTCCAGATTGCACCTACTTGTTCAACTGGCCAACCGCATTGGCATGCCTCCCTGTCAAAACCACCAGCTGCTCATACCAGTAAGATGTTTCTCAAGGAGCTCCATCTTATTGTCACATCCACGGACATCATACTTGTTATGCGACAGAACCAGTGAGCCAGAAAGAATTGATAAAAAATATAAATAGCGAGCTTTAGGTAGGCGACGGGGTGAATCTAGTGCATCAGTACCCTTTTTTCTGGTCTACGGTCACATCCGGTAGTTATGTTTGCTCTTCCTGCCCCCCAGTGACAATCAGGGCCACTCCTATGACCTCTCACCTTTGGCCATGGAGGCCCACAACTGGGAGGTGACTGCTTCGACAGAGGACACCAGCAAGAGATTCTACATCAATATCTGCAGGTCGCTGGTGCCGCAGGGAGGTGCGTCTTTTGTCATTATCCTGCCCGTCACCCTTCCCAAATATGTTTGCTTTCAATGAAAGATGCTCTTCTGCTCCGGCAGGTTCGTGGAAGTGTCCCTCCGGCAGTGCATCCTGCGTGAAGATCGGAGACCAATACGTGAGTCTGGGTCATGTGATGAGCGGCCCCACGTGGGACATGAGCGTGCTGAAGCTGCAGTACAGCGGCGGCCAGGCCTGTCCCGACGGAGTCCGCAACAGGAGTACCATCATTCGCTTCAAGTGCGACAAAGACCAAGTTGTACGTTACTAAATGTAGACTTTATCTTGCACAAAATTATTGTTCCAGAAACACCCCACGTTATGTTTTCAAACATTTATATCCTCTCTCAGGACTCTCGTCCAACTCTCATTTCCACCATCGAGGACTGTTTGTACACCTTCGTGTGGTTAACGGCCGCTGCCTGCCCACTGAACAGCAGCCAGCACGACGGCTGCAGAGTCGCCAATCCAGCTACAGGTTGAATTTTTAACTTTCCTTTTGCAGCAGAGGGCAAAATATGTCCCGCGGACTAGATCTGATCCGATGCTTTTTTTCATCCTACCCAGTTCAATTTCCTTTCGAATCCCGCAGCATTTGTTGCATTGCAAAAAAAAAACAAAAAAAAAAAACAATGTACTACCCATCCTCGATGTTCCAAACTGATTTTCTTTCTTTTTTTTTAACTCTTTAATTCCACAAGACGTACTTGTATGTCTTTTTAAAATTAGGCCCCGCCTACCAAGGACGTACTTGTACAGCTAAGTCTTTTTTTTTTGTGTCATAGAGAGGAGGAGGGTCTGATGCAATCTGTGAATGAGAATAAGCCGTTTGCATTGTAAATCATGTAAAAAAGCGACCAGTAGGTGGCAGTGGTGCCTCACATACTTGAAATGCATGTTTTTACAAAAAGCTATTTTTCTCCGTTTTTTGCCCAAGAATCGCCATTTTCATGAAACTTAGCCATTTTGTAATGCCGATTGCTGAAGTATGGAAAAAGATAGAAACAACAAGTCCAAACTTTATTTTGGTAGGCTCCATGTTTATATAGCATTAGAACCAAATATTCTGTGGGCCTTGCAAGATCAGTCAAAATCCAATACAACGCTGGAATTGAAGGGGTTGCTCCAGTGAAAATGGTTGTGAATGAATGAGTTAATGAAACCTTTTGTCTTTTGAAGGTCACTTGTTTGACCTGAACAGCCTGAGACGGGATGGCGGTTACACGGTGTACGACCACGACATCCACAGCAGGATGTTCCGCGTCAACATTTGCGCGGACATGGCCAACGCCGGCTGTAACCCAGGAACCGGTAGGTCACAATCGGAATCATTTCCCAGGTGTCTTGATGCGCCTGTGACATGCTCACTTCAAAAATACCCCAGGGATCTTTTCGTATCCCACTTCCTGTCAAGATGAAATTTTCTCATCCATATATTTTATTTCAAAATGGAATTATTGAAATTATTGTTTGTTTAGTTTTTAAATATAATATATCCATGCTACATTAATATTTAACTCATTCACTCCCAAAGACGTTTTTAAACGTCTGTCAGACTTGGTCCAAAATTGGCTGATCCTGAATGAGTTAATGAGCCCATTTGCAGAGGCACAAAGTTCACCACTCGGTTCAATGAAGTCGCAACTTTGCACATGCTACACCGTATTCATCAATGCAGGCTAGCCGATGACACATTAACTTCCACCATTTCCATCCCACGGCGGTCTTTTCTTCTTTCAGCGACTATCAACGTTTCCACTCAACATTCATAACACATATGCATGTGCTCAAGTCTTGGTTTTTGTCGCAGCGGTGTGCATTAAAGACGTCAACACTGCGCTGAGCGGTGGCCAGACCAGCGGGAAGCTCTCGTACAAGGATCACGTGGTGGAGCTGACGTATGAGGGAGGAAGTCCATGCCCCGCCAATCCCGCTCTCAAGCACAACACCGTCATCCACTTCATCTGCCGGTAGGCTGTCCACTCCCTACGATGACATCTGCTCGGAGATTGCGCGCTGACTTTAATATTATCCAATGTATTTTCTAGACCACCCAATGTGAGCTCTGCCCTACCGGCACCAGTCCTCATTGACTCCAACACAGACACGTGCACGCATTTGTTTGCCTTCCACACTCACCTGGTGTGCGAGCAGCCTGTGAGTATGTTTGTATGCGTGATTAAAAAAAACAAAGCAAACATGGATCAACAACTTGTGATGCGTCGTGACTCCAGATTTACCACCATGTCTAAAATGTTGGAAGTCACTGTAAAGATGACAGCCAAAACAGTGTCTTTGATCACCTTATGTCATCCTCCCAGGTCACATGTTCTGTCCGGAACGGCTCCAACACGATTGACCTGTCTCCTCTGATCCACTTCACTGGATACTACACCGCCACAGGTTCGCTTGCGCGCACAGATGACTTGTCAACCGGCTCGATGTTGTTCGTCCACGTCGATCTCTCTTTTTGTCTCCGTGGTGTTCAGATGACGCGGTGGACGAAAATGATGACTCTCCAGACTTTTACATCAACATTTGTCAGCCTCTGAACCCCATTCCCGGTGTCACCTGCCCGCCTGGCGCCGCAGTCTGTATGGACCCAGACAACGGACCCCCAATTGTGAGTCACAATTAATTTGATTTGAACATGTCAATAATAATGCAGATATTATTGCACAATAATGGATGACCTTCTTTGAAGTGGATGAGGAATGACGTCTATAATAATTGTCAGAGTCTGATGCTTGACATTTCTCTTTGCGTCGATGAAAGGACATCGGGCGGACGACGAGCGGCCCTCAGATCAGCGCCACAGGCGATGTGTCCATCACTTATTTCAGCTCCACCCGGTGTGCGTCGAACCCGGCACAAAACTACACCTCCACCATCATCTTCACCTGCCAGAGAGGCGTGGAGCTGGTTAGAACACCATTTACTTCATGGCATCTGTTTTGTTTTTGTTTTTTTGTGTGTTCCAAACTCTCGTTTTAGCACAGCAATAACTGGGCTTTGTGTCTTCAGGGATCCCCGCACATGCTGAGGCTGCAGGGCTGCGTTTACGTTTTTGAATGGGCGACCCCTATCGTGTGTTCTGATGCCACCCACACCAGCGGATGCAAACTGGTTGACACTCAGCTGCAGTACACTTTTGACTTGTCGACGTTGACAGGCCAAGTGCAGGTGAGGCTTCCACCCCTGAATTTACGATAGTCTTAACTCATTCACTCCCAAAGACGTTTTTAAACGTCATTTCAGACTTGGTCTAAAATTGGCTGATACTGAATGAGTTTTAATATCGTGTGACATGCGTTCATTTGTGTTGACAGGTCCCGCTGGACACCTCCACCAGCTACCTCATCAATGTGTGCAGCTCGGTGGCCGAGCCCACTTGCAAGGGCGCCGCCATTTGTCATGTGGCGGGCTCGGGCAAATCGTCAGTGTCGTTCGGCATCAGCAAGGCCATGACCATGGATTTCAAGCACGAGGAGCAAGCCGTGCTGATGCAGTACGGCGGCGGCGATCCGTGCCCACCCAGTAAGTACGCGGTGGCCACTGTCTGAAGTGCTCCCACGTCTGATCGCAAGGAAGCTATCGGGCCTTGGTTTTGTTCATATTTTTTAATTGATAGCCCTCATAAGAGATACCGATATGTGTTGTAGTGACGCATGAAGGTGAGGCGTGCGTGTTCCCCTTCACGTTCATGAAGCGGTCGTACACTGAATGCACCACGGATGACAGAACCGATGGCAAAAAGTGGTGCTCCACGACCGCCAACTATGACAAGGATAAAAAATGGGGCTTCTGCGAGCCAGGTGAGCCTGCAAAGTTCACTCAGCAACTTGAAATTTAGTTGACATGTTTAACATGCGTAAGCTCACAAAAAAACTGTCCAGAAAAGAGACAGGAAGTTGGTGTTTTTTTTTTTTGGTTGTTTTTTTTTTAACTGAAGCAGATGTTTTAAGTGTTTCTCATGACAGTCCTTTAAAAGCCAACTTGAATCTGGAAATTTACCCCCAGTAGTCAGTTTCACTTAACAATTTGTTGGGCATGCATGGAGACAAAAATGTCTCAAGAAGCCATGCCAGAAAAGATACAGCAGCTCAGACATTTTGAGTTGAAGCAGGGATGTCAAACCCATTTTTGCAGCGGGCCACATTGTAATTCCCGTTTCCCTTGGACGGCCGTGATGAGTGAAATTATAAAGAAGTCAAGAATAATGTACTATTCAACTATTGTTTAAGTAACTCTCATGAGGGGTTTGGTAACAAAAATATTTAGCAAGTATCATGGAAGTCGTCATCTTTAATTTGCTTTCGCGGGCCACTTAAAATGATGTGGCAGGCCACATCTGGCCCCCGGGCCTCTAGTTCGACACATGTGTTTTAGAGTTTTGAAGGTGTTTCTCCCCCCTGACATCTTGAGCGTGAAACCTCAGCCCTTGCAGACAGTTTCAGTTTGTAGCACAAAATTTGGATGAACAGAAGTGAAACCACAAAGAAAGTCTCAAGACACGCCTGAAAAGGCACAGGAAGTCGTCCATTTCTATAGTTTCGTTGCATGCAGGCGGCGAAGCTCAATGACTGTAAAACGCAATTGCGGCATGAATACTTCATTCTTTCCTCTCTCGATTTAGCCTCTGCCAAGCGCCAGTCGTCCATCCTGTTTACCTGCGACCCGTCCGCGGGGCACGGCTCCCCGCAGCTGTTGTCGGAAACGGCGGGGTGCTCGGCAACCTTCCAGTGGGGAACGAGCGCCGTGTGCGCCCCGCGGAAGATGGAATGCAAGCTGGTCAGTCAGCATCAAACCTTCGACCTGCGAGGCCTCTCTTCCATCACAAAGCCGTGGAAGTTCAACCACGACGGCGACTCGTGAGTCTCTTTTGAGAATGAGATTTGTTTTCTCATTGTCGGGCCTCGTGACTCTCTCCCATTTCCATATCACCAGGTATTTCGTCAACCTGTGTCAGGGGATTCATAAAGGACCCCCGGGTTGTGACGAGGGGGCCACCGTGTGTCGGCACGCGGCAGACGGAACCACGCAGACGCTGGGCCGCGTCCACACTCAGAAAATGAGTTACAAGGGTGAGAAATCATGACGTTAAATTACGGCTTGAATAAAGTACCGATATTTATCTACTGATAACCGGTCTCACTCTTCCCTCTCACATAGACGCCATGATTTCGGTCAGTTATTCAGCCGGCGACGCCTCTTGCGGTAACGGCGTGCCAGCAAAGACGGAGATCCAGCTGACTTGCGGCACCACTCTCGGACACCCGGTCATCATCAAGTATGAACGCAACTCGACATGTGACAAAAAGGCCAGGCGGCAATGAAGTCCACAAACACCCCGGACGCTTTAGCTACGAAAAACTTGGGACGGTGACATTCATTTACTTTCCAGTTTAGCTGTCTCGAGCAACCGGTTAATGAGAGAAGTTTGTTCGTCTTTCGCGTTAAACTTTGGCTTCTTAAGACGTCATTATTAAGCAATATGATACTGTAGAGCTCCTGGAATATATCTCGTTGTCTTTAACTCATTCGCTCCCAAAGACGTTTTTAAACGTCTTTTCAGACTTGGTCTAGAATTGGGTGGTACTGAAATTAACACTTTTTATTTTTCTCCGATAAAAATAACATCCATGTATTTATATTTCTTTTCCGTATATGCCCAAATCTCAAGCTGACTTTTAGCGACAGAAGCTGTGTAGGACGTTACAGTTTGATATATGGAAGTCAATAGTGTTACACATCAAAACTGCACAAAATTTCAAAATAAGACATAGGATTTACATACCACTAAGCGAGATGCGTTTTCAAAGGCAACGGGAAGAAAACAAAATGGCGGCAAAAGGGGGTGGAGGACAATCTATTTCAGTTAGATATCAGCATTGAACACTTGAGTGGCTGCCTTTATACTGTAAGTTTCGAAAATTTCATAGCAGTGTTAATGATAATGGCTCGCCGTTGACGACCTGTCAAACATTGGAATCCATGGCCAGTTTCGCCGTTGCTAAATGGGCTCCTCAGAAAACGCACTTACTCTTTGAGTGCACCTTACTCTTTCGCTGTATATCGATATTTTTTTGTTTCCTGGAGAACCCACGGGGTCAAATTTGGCCCCTATAAATTCTGCTACTCAAATGCTCCCCTTAAATCCCAAAGGGTGAAATTTGGCCCTCATCCTAAATTAGGATTAAGGCATTGAATATTTGAAAAAACATATTTTGGTGTTCAGTGAACATATAGCAGTCATTTAATGTATAATTCGTCATTTTCCAAAGAAGAATAGTGTTCTTGGGTTCTCCAGGGTTCAGGTGGAAGTAAACCTAAACGGTGGCTCGTGTCATTGACTTTTGAGGGGAGAACATTCACAAAACCGGGGGCAGTCGATGAGTTCAAAGAAGAACCGACAAAGTCTCGCAATTCTAAACAATGTGCTCATCAATGATGCCAAATCTTTTCGGTCGGCGTTATCAGCTGTGTTTTGAAAAGAGGGGAAGCCACTTGGGACATTTGCAAACGAACAGAAAGGAGTCGACCAAACAAGTTATCCAAAACTTTATTTTCTTTTCTTGTGAAGATGCACATTTTATTATTATTATTATTTTTGGGTGGCAGCCTGTGTGTTACGTCAACACAAACTTTAAAGTCGTGCGCATTAAATCTCTCAGCATGGACAGGGCATCCTGCCTCTTTGTGATCGGCTGGGAGACCCGCTTGGCGTGCGCCGTCAAGCAGCGTGAGGTCGAGATGGTCAACGGCACCATTCAGAACCCCACCACGGGCGCCCGCCTCAGTCTCGGGGAGCTTTACTTCAGGTAGCGTCGTGTGAAATAAAAGTGTTGCCCCTTCTTCTACCCTCCACCCGCAATCACATCTCAAAACGTGTGTGTGTGTCCTCAGTCCGCACCAAGCCTCCGGAGACATCAGAGATAACGGCGACCACTACATCTACCACATCCAACTGTCCGGGCTCACCAACAGCTCCCTGCCCACCTGCGTGGGCGCCAACATATGCCAGGTCAAACTCAACGGAGCCTACAGGCGGCGGATCGGATCCTCCAGCAAGGCCAAATATTGCATTAAAGGTATTTGACATGCTCACTTAGGAGCACAAGTCACCTTTTTTTTTTTTTTTTTTTTAAACATCAAGCTACTGATTAGATTCAAATTATTTGCGGTGGGGAAAAAACAAAAATCATCATTTCGCCCGCTAACTTGTCTCCACCAATGGATGGAAAGATTTTTACCGCTATGCATGGCATGATTTAAAATTCAAGTCGAAAAGTTTGCCCTGCTGTAGAGTGCAGCCTTGAATATCGAGAGTTTATTTCGTCTGGCCCCTTGAAGGTTAATACGTGATCTTTTCATGCATCAGCGCCATGAAGTCCTGAAAAGTAAGCGGGTACAGTGACTCATTGACTTTTATTATGTAATTTGGAGATAATTTGTGAGGAAAAAGAGACGTCGACGGAAAGCACGTGTTTAACATGCAGGGAGTGCGCTTATCTTTTAAAAGCCTTAAAAAGAATTCACTGTCGTTTAATCTGCCATTCTGAGGTCTTAAAGTGTTTTTTTTTTGTTTGTTTTTTTTTTGGTGGGGGGGGGGGCGAACATGGAAAAAAAAAATGTGGAGGAAAAAGGGAATTGCCATGACGACTTTACCGAGCCAACGTATGTCTAATTCGCCCAACAGGTGGCAACCTGGATGTGACGGTGTCCTCGGACTCGACGTGCGGGCGCGAGAGAACCAAAACGGCGTCGTCCACCATCATGTTTCAGTGCAACCCGACGGCTGGCGTGGGCATCCCCAAGTTCATGCGGGAGACTGACGAGTGCCAGTACATGTTCGTGTGGCACACCGACGCCGTGTGTGGCCTCACGTGAGTCACACAAAATGATATGACAAGTGTTAAAATGGTTTTGGTCGATGTATGGCACGGCGGGCGACTGGTGAACACGTCCGCCTCACAGTGCAGAGGTGCGGGGTTCGATTCCGGCTGCGGCCTTCCTGTGTGGAGTTAGCGTGTTCTCCCCGTGGGTTTTCTCCGGGTAACAAAAAACACGCATGGAAGTTTCATCGAACACTCTAAATTGTCCCACGGTGTAAGTGTGAGTGCAAACGGATGTTCGTCTACACGTGCCCTGTTCAACCAGCTCAGGGTGTCCCCCGCCATGAAAATGCGGAATAATAGACCAGTCATGACATGTCTTATCCGTGTCCCGTAGGACTGTGGACACACAGACGCAAGATGATGAAGACGGCGACCTCCCGGCTCTTTCCAGGAGGAGTCAGGTGTTGGCCGTGTTGCTGAGCCTCCTGATGGCAGGCGTGAGCGTTTGTCTACTCGTGCTGGTGCTGCGCAAGCGAGAGAGAAGGTACGAAGAGCGTCTTGTCTTCTTTGAGAGGAGTCATCTTTTCATGTCTCTTATCCTCATGAGGGTGGCGCGTGAGCTGGAATCTTTCCCAGCCTAGCTGTCATGGCCATCGAAATGTAGTGTAACGGCGGTTATTATGTAAATGAGATGAATGTTGACATCGCAGTTGATGAAAATTGAGATCCGTTTGATTAAGTTTGCTTTTGTTCCCTTCCAGAGAATTGATGATTCAGAAGGTGGCCGGCTGCTGCAGGAGAGGCAACCAGGTCTCCTATAAATATTCCAAGGTGTGTGAATGAATGACCAAAGTCGATGTACTTTCGACCAGGGTTATGATATTTGATTTTTCGTGCCATTTAAAAAAAAAAAAAATTCGACTTTTTTTTTTTTAATTAACTTGGTTTGAGATCGTTTTTAGAGCAGGTTTGTTAGTTTTTATTCGAATTTTTTTTTCAAAAATGCCTCATTTAATTTACTTTTGATTAGTTTCAGTATTCTTTATATATATGCACACAGTCAAACCTCAGTTTTCGAACGTCTCGGTTCTCGACCAATTCGGTTTTCGACCAAAAATTTAGATTTTTTTTATTTTTATGCCTTGGATGACGAACAAATTTTGATTCTTGAACAAACTGACTCACGTGACTCCTCTCACCTTCCTTACGAGGAAATGACGCTTCATCGTGTCACTTTCCATTGTGAGCAGACGTGTTCAATAAAAAAAAAAAATTTTTTTTTTAAAGAGCGTGGTTTCAGTTTTTGAACAGCCTTCTGGAACGGATTATGGACGAAAACCGAGCGTTTGACATACTGTATATATACAGTATATATCTATATATCTATATATATATATATATATATAGATATATGCTGTATTAGCGGATTGCAAAAGGTCGCAAATAGTAATTTAATGCAGTAAGAAACTGCAATTCCTAAATGACAGTTCAGTGTTGCTCTTCTGTACAGCACCAGAGGAATACATTTAAAATGAACCACGAAAGCTCAATTTAATTAAAAATGAAAACAAAGGACATTTTGCATTTAATTATAGTTGGTCTTCATTCGACATGAGGTCATATCTTTTGATTTTGGAGGGCTTGACGGGTTCCTTCCTCTCTCCCTGCTCTTCCCCAAAAATCTCTGATGGGAGGGCTACGAACTTGTAAAACGAGCAATGACCAAAAAGGTTGCCAAAAAAATAAAATCCAAATTGTCGTGTCTGCAATAGCAACTCCACAGTTTCTTCACTCCCAGCAGGCGGCTCAATATTTGTGTCGGGCATCATGTGTTGGGTTGTGAAAGGATGTCGCCTGCGCGGGCTTTCAGGTGAACATGGACGAAGATGCGGGCGAAGATGAGATGGAGTGGCTGATGGAGGAACTCGAGGCTCCTTCTGCGACCTCTTCCACTTTGTCCTTCTCCTCTTCGCAACGGGGCCGCAGTCACCAAAGTAACGGGCACATCAAAACCAAGCCGGTCAACACGGACGGCCTTCGTTCCTTCTCGTTGGACGAGCAGGAGGACGACAGCGAGGACGAGGTGCTCAGCGTTCCCGGAGTGCGTGTGGTCAAGTCATCCTATGCCCATCGCAGCGTCTTCCTGCAGGTGCTTTTGATATGGCTTACATTTTGGCTAACAGGCAAGACAAACCAACGCAGCTTGTCTTCGTTTGTGCTTCAGCATCATAGCAACACACGTCGCCTTCACTTGCCCTTTGTCAACATGACAACATACCTTCCCTTCCTTCACTTGCACTTCGGCCAGATAACAAGAAAACCGATGAAGCAACGCACGTCGCCTTCGCTTTGACAAAATAACAAACAAAAGCAACATGTGTTTCCCCTCTTTGCTCGCACTTTGTCAAGATAAGCTCTCACCTCTCTTGTTGTCATGCCGATCAGGAGGAGAGCGACGAAGATCTGGTGGGCCTCCTGGATGAGCCCGAACGAAAGCGGAGGAGCCACAAAGCTCGCTCGGCTGCCGGCCGCCACAATAACAACGCGGCACCTAAAGCCAAGCGGGAGGACGACGACGACAGCGATGAGGACCTCCTGCGGGTGTAACTCACCCTCCGGAACTGCACTCTCTCTCTCTCTCTCGCTCTCTCTCAATCTCTTTCTCAGTGAATGTCGCCATAGAAACGCCCTCAGCATTACTGACACTTCCTCCCACCCCCTTTTGCCGCCATTTTGTTATTTATTGATTGCTCCCGTTTATTTAAAAAGTGTTTCTCACCGTTGCTCTGGAAGCAATCAAGATGGGCAAGTTGGCCACCGGGCGCCACGTTTGTCCACAACGGTGTTGTTTTTTTGATTGTAGCCGTGCCATTTCGTTAGCACTTTATCTCAAAGCGAGTGTCTCTTTGCAGATTGCTTAAGACTGAAGGTTGTACGCGACAGCAAAAGTGGCGCAGCAAATGGTTCGAGCGGCCGTGAAAACGACGCACAAAATCTCGACGTAGGCGGTGAAGGTTAGTCGTCGTCCGGCTTTAAAGGGAATAAAGATGCTCGGGTGTCAGATTGTTTACACTCAACATAAAATGCTAATCTTTACACCCCCTGAAAAGAGAACGTGAGGCTTTTTTTTTTTTTAAACATTGTTCTCGCATTTTCGTGCTCCGTCTAGATGATCCTTTTCTTTGTTTGATATTTTACGATTATTTAAGCGTGATTCTACGAACGGATGTCAGGTGAACGTTCTCAGAGTGGCCTTGTGAGTAAAGTTGCCCTGTCAAAGCCATATTTCTCCGCCTGTTGTCATTGCTTTTTGGTTGCACTGTCAAAACGGTCGTCTAATATGTATTTTTCCCCCCACATATTTTGGGGTGAAAATGCTAGCCAAATTATGAAGACTCTCAAATATTTTTTTTCCTCTGAAAATCAAAGTAATCAAGGGTTGACCACTTCAGCAAATTGCCTCACCTCACATAAATGTTCCCCGTTTCCACTTGAATAAACACCTCAGCCCACATTATCACTTCAGTAAATAAATGGCACACTTCAGATAAACAAAAAATATATCACTTGAGGAAATAAATGCCCCGTCTCCACCAAGGAAAAGAATAAATCGATCAGTTGTTGGCCACTTGAGAAAATAAATGCCTCACCTCAGACAAATTATTTAAACTATTTTATCACCTTCGAAAAAAATGTCGGTATTTGAGTAGACATAAGAAATGCCGAGTACGTTTCAGTCACTAAGCTTCAAGGCGTTTATGTCGAGCAGTATTTATTCAACCTGTAACATTTCAATGAATAAATTCGATATTATCGTCAAAGCTGTGAGGAAGACTGGCTTTGGTAAGTGAATGTGTTTGGTACTGTCGCAACAATGTAAAAAATTGCGGGGATTCACCCATGCTTTGTTGTCTGAGATTTTGAAAAGGGGGACAAAAAAAAATTTGGGGGAAAAGCACAAGTGCGATCATCACCATCCTGCTTTTGTCGTCTCAAGTTTGTGCTTGTTTTCCTATCGAAAAGAACCTCCATGTACTGATGTCTTGAAAGTTTTTATTTTTATTTTTTGAATGAACACCTCATGAATGACGCTCTGGTGTATTTTGTTTTCTTGTACAGCTCAGAATTTCTTTCGGAAATGATAGGACATGTGACTTGAGACATGTAACCGACAGGACCATCCATCCTCAAATAGGGGACTCGGTTCCACCAGTGCCTTGAAAACAACATAAATGCCCCTTTCAAAAACAACAAAAAAAAGTGATCGAGTTCCACTTGAGCAAATAAACGCCTCATCTAACATAACCCTCCTTTGTTCCCCTCCAGAAAAAAAGTGCTTCACAATTTAAGATGTAAACACCTCACTCCCCTATAAATTTCCCATTTTTTCCCTCCACACCCAAAAAAACAGGTGATCAATTCATGTCCGCTTGAGAAAACCTGAACACCTTTTTTTTTCCCCTCCAGAAAATGATCAACAGTTGCTCATCGTCATTTGACGCAATAACTGACTTACATCACACATAATTCCCCGACAATTGATCAGGTGTCATTCCGTTGAGTAAATCAAGGGCTCGCTTGGCTTTAACACCCTCAGAAAACGAGGCCTTGGACCGCACAAGAACTCAACTTTTCCCCTCTGGCAAGTACCGAATGTTTCATGAATCCCTCACCTCACATAAACAGCCTCTACAACAACAAAAAATAATGATAATTTGCGCAAGTGTCATCACCTCAAACATAAATCACTCACCTCCTTATTTCTCTCCCTGGGAGGAAAAAAAACACATTATCTTGCACATGAAAAAATTAACACCTCTCCCCACATAAATTTCCATTCTCTTCCCTTAACTCATTCACTCCCAAAGACGTTTTTAAACGTCTTTTCAGACTTGGTCCAGAATTGGCTGGTACTGAATAAGTTAAGGGGGAAAATTTTTGTGTCATTCATATGCACAAATTTGATTGCACACAAGCCCCTCTATTTCCATGCCAGAATAAATACCTTACCTCACGTAAATGCACTTTTTTCCCGCCAACCGATAACTGGACCGTTCGCATGTGTGTTGATGTACGTAAGCTTCGAAGGCCATGTGACATCCCCCGAAGCATGCGTCTGTAAACACGCTTTAACGCCTCGCCGCTCAGCCCCTGAACTTTGCTCGGACCCGTCCGCTTAAAAAACCCAGCGGACCGGACCACTCGCCACATTTTGCGCCACAATGACTACATTCGATGACATCTTGGAAGAAGTCGGCAAATTCGGCCGCTGCCAGAAGCGCATCTTTGCCCTGCTCTGCCTGGTGTCGATGCCGTGGGCCGGCGTCTACGTAGGCATCGTCTTCCAGGGTTTCACGCCGGACCACTGGTGTCGGGAGGGCACGGTGGAGCAGTGGAGGCGGACGTGCGGACGCAGCCTGGCCGATGGCCGGCGGCTGACGTCGCCGCTGGTTAACGTGTCGGGCGAGCTGCAGTACAGCGGTTGTGAGCAGTATGATGTGGACTGGAACGCCACGCTCACCTGCGACACCAAGGAAATTGACCTGAGCGGGTTGCCCGTCAAGCCCTGCGCCAGCGGATGGGAGTATGACTACGAGGGGAGACGTTCGTTCGTCACTGAGGTACACACTCTTGAAAACACTCGTGGTTTTTTTGGGGGGGCAGGGTTGCCAATGATGACAGACAACAAAATACTCATTGGCATATATTCCATCGATTATTTCTCCATTTACACATGCATCAGTCGTTTAATTTTATGATCTGTTTATTAGGGTATGAACAGCGACTTGCAATGGTTACTATTTTTTATTTTTTCTAGATTTGGGAATTATTCTCCAAATGAATAAAAAAATTTAACGGCCTAAATATGGATCCAAACTCGCTAAACTTTGCACGCACATCAAACCCCGTTAAAAAAAAAAAATAATAATATTCCATGATTTTATAAAAATGCGTCTGTAGCTCCTACTATAGAGGTTTAATTTTTTTATTTGGTAATTTTTTTTTTTTTTTTAACCCCGGCCCTTTCAAACCTGGTATCTGCGGTTGTCTACAGTTTGACTTGGTGTGCTCCGACGCCTGGCTGATGGACATGTTCCAGGCCATGCTCAACGTGGGCTTCCTGCTGGGAAGCATCGCCATCGGCTACCTGGCCGACAGGTAAGCCCCAAACGTCACCCGCCCTCATTGTCCTGGCCGTTGCTCACTCACATTTTTTTTTCTTTCCCTCTGCCCAGGTTTGGCAGGAAATTGAGCTTCGTGATGTCCAACGTTTTTAATGGTGTGGCGGGCATCCTGGTGGCCTTGGCGCCCAACTACGTGTCTATGCTGATCTTCAGGGTGCTCTTCGGGTTTGGCGTGAAAGGTGGATGGATGGCGGGATATGTGCTGAGTAAGTCACGCTTTTGATCGAGTCCAGATTGTAGAAACAGCCAAGTAGGCACATAAACTTGTGTCAAAGTGAACCTTGATCTGACGGATGACGATTTCACGATTCGGTGCTATTCCCTCCCAGTCACGGAGATCGTGGGCGTGGAGTCAAGGCGCACGGTGGGCATTTTGTACCAGATGTTCTTCAGCGTGGGCCTGCTGGTGCTTCCCCTGCTGGCCTACTTCATCACTGACTGGCGCTGGCTGCAGGTGGTCATCACCGTGCCCTACTTCGTTTACGTCATCTACTACTGGTGAGCTTTACTTTGGAACTAGTAACTAGGAAACTGGATTGTAACTTTTACCTGAGAACTTTTTCGCCCACGGACCTTGACTCGAGAACCAGAGGCTTAACTTTCCGAAATAACTCATAATACGCTACGGTTTCAATACCCCGTCTCGTCTCGTATTGACAGGTTCATCCCGGAATCTCCAAGATGGCTTCTATCGCAGAACAGGAAGTCCCAAGCTGTAGCGATCACGGCGGCAATGGCCAAAGAGAACAACAGGACTCTGACCAAAAACATTGAGGTCTGCTCTCAGTGGGCTTCATCTTCAAGTCACACATTAAGAGTACAAACCCGGCTTATCTCCTTCTGCTTCGTCGGCGACAGACTCTGGCAGACGACAACGCCGACTCGTCAGCCAAAGCTTCCTTGATGGACCTGATCCGAACGCCCAACATGAGGAAGCACACCTTGATCCTCAGCTACAACTGGTCAGTCCCCACCAGGGTTATAATTGGGATTTTCCATTTTTGATTTTATTTTGTTTTGACTTTAGTTGTGTCAATTCAGTTCCTTTTAATTCATTTTTACAGCGGGTCTGTTTTTTTGAAAATTGTAATTTTTTAAATTTTTATTTATTTATTTAATAGTTTTAGATATATTTTTTAACGAAAGAAATACATTTAAAATAGGCCACAAAAAGCTCTTGTATGAAAATAATTGACAAAAAGGGAAAATACAGCTATTTCCGCGATGAAAATACAGTAGTCGTAGTTACCATATGTTTTTAAAGCACTCTATTTAAATTGTATTTTGTCCACAAACGTTTTTTTCAAAAAAATGTTTTCTCATTACTACCATTGATACTTGATCCACACAGAACCAAAATGTCTAGAAACAGCCCTGGCGCTTTTGTTTTGCTTACCCCTGAACGTCCTGCATGCTGTCCGCTAGCTTACTTCTAACAAAATGAAAACTCCTCAGACAGGCTAATGGAAATTCGCCAGCATCCGGCGGTAAGGCTTGCTCACCAACTATAATGCCGTGTTGCCGCAGGTTCACCAGTGCGGTGGTCTACCAGGGCCTGATCATGCGTCTGGGCATCATGGGAGGAAATGTTTACATCAGCTTCCTGATCTCTTCCCTGATGGAGTTCCCCGCTGCCTTCCTCATCCTCTTCACCATCGAGCGCATTGGCCGCCGCCTCCCCTTCGCCGCCGCCAACGCCGTGGCCGGAGCTGCCTGCTTCATCGCGGTCTTCCTTCACGATGGTGAGTAAGGCCGTCTTTCTTGAAGCTGCGAGCTAACACGCGCTTGCCGGCAGGTTGGTTGAGGACGACAGTGGAGTGTGTGGGCCGGCTGGGCATCACCATGGCATTTGAGATGGTCGTCTTCGTCAACACGGAACTCTATCCGACTTTTGTCAGGTAAAACTGTCATCGCCTCAATTCTACTCATCAACATGGGCTTTGGAACTCTGAACTTTTCCCCATTAACTACAACCTTTATTATCTTTACCCAGAAACTAGGAACTCAAGAACTTTACCCGGTGTGCAAAACACTTAAAACCATGAGCAAGCAACTTTGCAGCAGAACTTTACCCCAAAAACTAAGAACTTTATATGGAACTTAACGGCGGAACGTGTCATTTTAACCAGGAAGTTGAAACTTTCACCGTGAAGTAGTTTTGCAGAGAAACTAGGAACTTTTACTGCCAAGTTCAGAATTCCTAGTCCCTGGTCAAAGTTCTTTCTTCCCCAGATAAAATGAAATGTTCCGATGTTAACTTGATCATTTCCAGGTACATTTCCTAGTTCCTCTGTAAAGTCTTTAGGTCATGGCTAAGCTGTCAGTGCCTGGCTGAAGTTTTTTAAGTGAAGTTTCTTCTTTGTGACATCAGGAATCTGGGCGTGTCTGTGTGTTCCACGCTGTGCGACGTAGGCGGTATCGTGGCTCCCTTCCTGCTCTACCGGCTGGCCGTCATATGGTTGGAGCTGCCCCTCATCATCTTCGGTTAGCCCACCGGTGCTTCAGGCTGGGTCGCTGTAGCTTGTTGCAGTGGCTAAACTTTGACTTTTTTTTAGGCTTCCTGGCGTTCCTAGCTGGCGCTTTGGTCTTGATGCTACCGGAAACCCGCGGGGTCCCGCTGCCCGACACCATTGATGATGTGGAACATCCAGAAAAGTGAGTCGCAGGACATAACACCATAAGTTAGGGAGATGTGCCCTGTTTGTGCTAGCTAGCTAAAACCATGTACATGTATGTACAGGATATGTCTGTGTTTTGGTTGATGCTAGTTCCCAGGTAAGCTTTCCCAAGGTAAATGTACTCATTCCTGGCTAGAGTTCCTTGTTCGTTGGGTAAAGTTCATAATTCCAGGATTCAGTTCAGAGTTCCTAAGTTTGTTCCTTTAAGTTACTTGTTCTCAGGTAAAATGCTAAAGTCGTGGGTCAAGATCGAAATTACAGGATAAAGTTTGTTGTTCTTGAGAAAAGTTTCCAAGCAAAGTTCCTAGTTCTCGGCTAAAATGATATATTCCCAGGTAAGGTTCTGAGTTCCTTGGTAAGGTTTCGTGTTCCAAGGAAAATTGACAGAGTTCTCAGGAAAGTTCTGATTTTCAAGCTACACTAACCAGTATCTTGTTCCTGGCTAAAGTATCTATTTTAGTTCTTGGCCAAAGTTCCTAGCTTCTGATTGAAGTTTAGCGTTTTCTCTTTACTGCCTGGAGACCCTTGTTCCCAGAAGGTACTGTACTTGAAGCGCCAAGTTCCTGGGTAAGGTTCCTTGTTCCTGAGAAAAAGTCGACGTTTGTGAGGAGAGTTCTTAGTGCACGGCCTCTGTTATTTGTTCCTGTGTAAAGCCCTTAAGTTCCTGGCTAAAGTTCCTCATTCCTGAAAAGGATCCTGAGTAAAGTCCCTAGCTTCGAGCTGAAGTAAACCAGTTCCTGGGTAAAGTTCCAAGTTTCTGGGTGAAGTTCCTATTTCAGTTTACGGGCTAAAGTTACACGTTCCCGGGATAAAGCTTACTAGTTCGCGGCTTGATTACTGCAATGCCCTTTACTTCGGAGTCAGCCAGTCCTCCATTAAGCGCCTTCAGCTGGTCCAGAATGCCGCTGCCCGCCTCTTGACTGGTACTCGTAAGAGGGAGCACATAACTCCTACTCTGGCATCCCTTCACTGGCTCCCCATACATTTTAGAGTTATTTTCAAGATCCTCTTATTTGTTTTCAAATCTCTGAATAATCTCGCGCCACCTTACCTCTCTGAGCTCATCCGCCCCTACACACCTGCCCGGCGCCTCAGGTCTGCGGACCAGACATTATTAGAAGTACCAGGAACTAAACTGAGGCTCAGAGGGGATCGAGCCTTTTCTGTTGCTGGTCCCTCTCTCTGGAATGACCTCCCACTGAACATTCGGCAAGCCTCCTCGCTGCCCATCTTCAAAACCCTCCTCAAAACTCACTTGTATTCTTTGGCATTCGACTCAGCATGACTTAGATTTGTCCTTGGTTTTACTGTTCGGTGCTTTCTACCGTCTTTATTACCGATTTGTTTTACTGTTTATTGTATATGTACAGCACTTTGTATGAAGCGATGGCTGTTTGAAAGTGCTCTATAAATACAGTTGAGTTGAGTTCATGCTAGGTTGCCAAAGCTAATGCTAACTGTATGTTAAAACTTAATGCGGCTTTTGCTGTTTTCAGGATGAAGCACAAAGCGGCGGAGCAGCACCAGCAGTTTTCCACCAGGCTTCTCCCAAACACCAACGGCAACATTTCCGCCACGCAAGACCCCGCAAGTGTTTGAGCTCCTTCTCTGAATCTGTATTATTTATTTATACTCGAAACTACATTTGTATATTTGTGACGACAAGACTCTCGCGATTTAGTCAGATGATCTTGTGTGCCGCATGCTGTCGTGGCTGCTCTGTGCAATTCCTCCCCTTTCTTTCAAGGATTAAACTAGAAGGACAACTTTGCGTATCTTGTAAACACCTTTACGTTTGTGATCATGAGGGTCCTCTTGTTCCTCCACAGCTGCAGTTTGCAAAATGTCCGTTTTAGGGAATAAACCAGAAAGACAACTCTCGGCGTATCCCCAGTGTTTATTCCAGTCATGTAGAAACTATTTTGCCACGAGGCTGACTCTGTTTCCCCTTTACGATTCAGCTCCGACTCTGACTTCCCGCCGACTTCAATTGGCTTTGATGGTTCGATCAATCCAGTCCACAAATTTGGAAACTCGTGCATAGACGCCGGGCTTCATGGCGTTGGCGCAGCCCAAACCCCAAGACGTGACGCCCTGCAGGATGAACTTGTTGTGCGCGTTACACACTAGTGGACCCCCGCTGTCGCCCTGCGGGTGTAGAGAGTCGAGAGAGGATGTGATACAACATTAACTGTTGACTTTCAAACGACCTTCAACGGCAGAGAGTTTTCGAGGTTACCTGGCAACTATCGGTGCCACCGTCGATGTTCCCGGCGCACATCTCGTGATCTTTCACTCGGCCGTTCAAGTACGATGGGCGGTTGCAGATCTTGTTCTCAATAACCGGGAAACCCGTTTCCTTAAGGATGCCCTCGCCACCTGTGCCTGATAACCACGGTAGCCACAAAACAAAAAAATGTATACTGTCTAGCACCTGTCTAGGAACAAGTTTGTCTTTGAAGGACTCATGGAAATGACCCTAAAATGTTCCTTCAAATCCCCCAAAAAATTTTTGGGTTTTGTTTTGTTTTGTTTTTTTTGCTGGTCTATTCATTGACATGCCTCCCAAATTTCACAGTGCAAAGTGAAATGGGTTGCAGGGGCTGATAGTTCAAGAAATTCTGGAGTGTGCTATTCCCTAAAACGCCCTCAACAGCAGCCGCTGGTAAGTTAGAACTTAATCAACCCAAGCTTTTTTTTTTTGTTGCATCCACCAAAAATGTGTGATATGACGCGTACCTTGAGTTTCTCCCCATCCAGTGACATAGCATTCAGTTCCACTGGGAACCACGTAATCCTTCTCCGGCAAACAAGCTGGCAGGACTTTATCGTTAATAACTGCAGGCCTAAAACAACACACACCGCAAATATTTCCGTCAATTCCTCTTTTGGAGCAGGGTGCGGACTTTATCCAAAAAGAAGTAGAACATTATTTTTGTACAATTCAGACTCTACAACCCTGTAATTGAAAATTCAACTTTCTACCTTTTTTTTTTCCCAAATTTAAACCAAAAAATGACTTCTGTCTAGTAAGATTATGATTTTTAATCAAATTGAGCCAGGAGGATTGGGCTCATGATTTGTCACCTTTGCAGTTTTAGCAGTGCAATGTCAGCCCCATTGGGTCCCAGCACCAACTTCTCCAAGGCCCTCTGCTGGGCGGATGTCTCCAGGGGTCGCTCCCTGTGCGAGCCCAGAATAACCATGTAGGACGATGGTCGCTTTGACCTGCAAGTCGAGGACGCTGCTGTTAGCCGCCGCTTTTGTGATGTCATGTCTGCTCTGAGTACGTAAGAGTCTCACCTCTCCAGGCAGTGGGCGGCTGTCAGCACCCACTGAGGGTGGATCAGAGTTCCCCCACAGAAGTGAATTCCTGAACTGGAAGGAAACAGAAAGTTCCAGTGTCATATCTGTCTAGTATATCAAATTAGCAGCCATCTTGATCTTTCTACCAGGACTCACCTGGTACGAAGGCTGATCTGCCAAGGCCATGAATGTGCTTTGCTTACACAGCCGCCCACGATGCGACCGTAGCAGCGTTTGGGTTTGGTCGCGGGTGTGCCGCAAGTTACGCCCGCTACAAAGGAAGAGTGGCATATTGTCAAAAAAAAAAGAATGAAAGATCCCAGCAAGCACGGTGACATGTCTGTGGCGGTCTACGTACCGCAGTCAGGGATCTGACAGTAATCCCATTTCTTGTTGCGGTCTGTTGTGTAGCACCAGGGTCCGTTCACATCGTTGTCCGGGTTTCTGCAGCTCTGAAAAGACAAGTTGACCGACTTAATGGGAAGCACAAAATATGTTCCAATACTTTTGTCCACATAGTGTAAAACAATGACTGGAGTTGGCCAACACAACTCAAGGCGGCCAAACTCAGGTTTAGTCCCCAACTGAAGGCCCACGGAGCGAACGCAAGACTCATCGCTGTATGTAAGGAGGGCTCTACTCACGTTGCCCTCCAGGCCCTTGTCGGGGTGACTATCCGGTGTGAAACTGTTGTGTTGGTGTGGGCTTTGAGCACTCCAAGCTTGACAAGTCACACCCATGATGGTGATAGAAGTCGAGCCGCGGTAGGTGGCACCATTCCCAACCTTGCAGTCTGCGGGGCAAACAAAACAATGCAAAGTCAACGAGACAAAAGTTAAGCAATCAAACAGCAAAGAAGGATTTTACCTCTCTGGATCGGATCCTGCGAGGAGGGTTTTTCGGGTGTGGTGGGTTCAGTGGTGGGCGTACTTTCGACGGGACGGCTGGAACATTTCTCCAAGTTACAGAATTCCCAGCGCACGCTGGGGTCAGTGGTGTAGCACCAGGGAGCTCGGTCTCCGTCAGGGTTTCTGCACAGGTTCCTCCTGAGGTCCCTGTTGACAAAATGATTTTCACATCATCAGGAACAAGGACCAAGGACTTGAAGTCTTGGTGATCATGATTAACTTTCATTTCTTTGGATAAGGTTCCTAAACGGATCCTTCTGTTATCTAGTAGCTTAACTGTCTTTTGATATCGTCGACGCTACATATCTGGTTCAGGATCGTGGGAGACTTGGACTATCGCGGATGGACTACAGTTTTTGGTATGTGGATGGGGATACCAGAATACCCGGAAAAAGCCCATTCAAGCATGGGAAGAATATTCCAACTCTGCACAGAAAGACCTAAGAGAGTGTGTCTTACGCAGTAGGGTACTGCTGCGGAGTCTTGCCATGCCTGTGTGGACTCATAGAGGCCCAGGCCTGACATTTTTTCCCACTGATGGTCTCAGAGGTCACCCCACGATAACTGGACCCATCGCCGTCATAGCAGTCATCCTCCTCCGTGGGAATGACCGGCTCGTCTGCAACAGAAAGTTACCGTCTGAGTTAGCCTGACTGAAGAGACCAGACACCAGTCCCTTTCCCCGAGAGAAGCGTTTTGCTGTCAAGAACCTGGTCCAGGTGCGTCCCCACAAGTGGGTACACGACAGTACTCCCAGCGGGTCTCGGGGTCAGTGGTGTAGCACCACGGCTTCCTCTCGTTATCGGGGTTCCGGCAGAAGTTGTTGTCCAGACCTCTGTCGAGCAAACAGAAAACCAAATCCCAAGGAAGTTATATGGTCCACTTGTACAAGTGGGTTAACCCTTTCAGGGACAGTGGTTACTACAGTGGACAGCTTATCATATTATCAGGTTTCAGGGTACATGAAAGGGTTCAAGGCCTCACTTGCAGGGGTAATTTTCAGGCGAGCGGTTGTGCTTGTGAGGTGACTGGGTGGACCAGCTCTGACAGGTTTTGCCAGACTCGGTCACGGCGATGGTTCCCCGGTAAGCGCTGCCCTCGCCCGTGGCGCAGGTGGTCTCTGGGGCCACGGTGGGAGTTTCTGATGCTGGCGAAGATGCAAGAAGATGAGGTACTTTATGAGGGGACTGTCAGGAACATCATCTAGGATTACATCAAAGAGAAAAATTGAAAGAAATGCAGTGACAGCCCCCCCATTTGGCTTACTGCAGCGAGGGATGGAGCAAAACTCCCATCTCTTGTTGGGGTTGGTAGTGAAGCACCATGGCTTAGGGTCTCCGTCTGGGTTCCTGCAATAGTTGTTGTCCAGGTACTTCTGCGGGAGCCTGGACGTGGCACGGGAATGGCGTTGAATTCAACAGAAAAAGGGGGTTTCCTGATTTTGAAAGAGAGTGCGATGGAGGTCTGGAGTCTCACGCGTTTGGGTTGTATCCATGGTTGTGAGGTTCCTGCGAGTCCCAGCGCTGGCAGGCTACGCCACTCTCCGTGATGGAGACCTTACCTCGGTAGTCGTCGCCATTGCAGTGGATGCAGTCCTCTGCTGGGACACAAGGGGTCGTGGCGTCGTCATGGCCATTTTACAGTAGGCGGGGTACACCCTAAACCGGTTGCCAGCCAATCATGGGGCACACATTGATAAATGTTTACACTCGCAATCACACCTAGGGACAATTTGGAGTGTTCCAAGAATCAGTTTTTGGAATGTGGGAGGAAACCAGAGTACCCAGAGAAAACCCACACAGAACATGCTCCCCATAGGAAAGCCAGAGCTGGAAGCGAATCCTGCACCTCTGCACTGTGAGGCAGACGTGCTAACCAGTCGCTCACCATGCCGCCCAAATTTATATATGAAACAGTTGATTTCAATAACAAATTAACTACCCGGAAAGTTCTTTCTTTACATGGTAATAATTCCATCTTTTATATTAAAAACAGTAGTTAATGTTTAATTAAAAAATACAAATAATTTTGTCAATTAAATCCAAATTAATTATCGAATTATTCCACAATTTTTTAAAAATATGAGTGGTTTATTTTCATAAGAACTCATTTTTATTTTTTGCATTTAATTATTTGTAATTTAATCTTGACATCTAGAAATTATTTCATACATTTTAGATTTTTTTTGTAATTAACCTAATTACTTAGCCTCATGATGAATTAAAAAAAGATTAGAAATGCATTTGAATTAACCAATTTAAAGGGTGGGAGGGGGTGACTACAATCAATGCAATGTGTATTGCAGTACTCAAGATAATATTGAGTTCAAGAACGGAGGGGCTGCAAGTGGCCCTGTTGAGTTCTTACCCGTGCAGCTCGGAACATTGCAGTGCTCCCAACGGGTATCGGGGTCGGTGGTGTAACACCAGGGACCCCCTGCGTCGTCATCGGGGTTTCTGCAGAAGTTGGACTCCAGATCTGCCTTGGGTTTGTTCTCGGGCGTCAAGCTGCAGCATCACACGTCATTATGCATCATACCGTATTGATTGTACGAATGTAATTTGTATCACATTGACAAGGAGAATTTTCATATGGATATTTAGTGAAGAGGTGTGACCATTGTGTCAACTTCGTCACCTACTTGGGCTTGTGTGGGAATTTGGCGTCCCATCGCTGACACGTTTTTCCGGACTTTGTTCTGGACTTTGTTCCTCTGTAGTCCTTTCCGATCCCGTTCACACATTCGAGGAGGTAATCTGTACAACCAGAAAATGGCATCACTGCTGTTATGTGGGAAAGCTGTACGTCTAACTATAACCATAGAAGAATTTCAGTGAGCTCCTGGAAGTGACTTTATAATCGACAGTGATATTAATGACTTTTTTCTCCCCAGAGGATAAAGAATCTAGACCTGTAAGTATTCTTATGTCTGTCTACATGTGTTTGCTGCACCGTGTGTGTTCAGATATCTGTTGCTGATTGGGTTCTTCCACTGCGACTATCCATACTGTTCGGTCGCATGTCTATGGTTGTTAGCATGAGGCTAGTATACTGTAAAATGGTTGGATGGTTGTATTGAAAAGCCAACTTGCCTTGTTTTTCATATAAAGCAGCGCTGGTTCTGCGCAACACTGACTCTGTTTTGGAGTTTGCCCCTGCTGTCCAACATTCCTGATCCTTCTCCACGTACATGAAGGACCTGTGACAACATTTCCATAATCAGTTATAGTCCCCAAAAAATAGAATTTTGGACATGTGTGTGTGTGTGTGTGTGTGTGTGTGTGTGTGTGTGTGTGTGTGTGTGTGTGTGTGTGTGTGTGTGTGTGATTGTAAATTAGCGCTACCTGCATGTGAAACTGGTCTCGACGTCACATTTGGCTGCACACTCCTCCACCGTGTTGGTGGAATACATTCGCTTGTTGATTGTAGTTAGCCAGGCACCCCCGGTTTTGGCATAGCTTCCCATGATATCGCTACCACTCACTAGAGACATACACACACACACACCCACACACACACATATGCAGCGGTCAATGAAGCAAAACTGAAATTCATCAATACATGATTATTCCATACCCTTCTCGATATGGACGAAAATGACCAGAATTAAAGCCCATTCCACTATTTTTGTTGAGATTACTTTTTGCGCCATTCACAAAATTCCAAAAGAAAATGAATACAAATCTACAAATAGAGGACTACAAAACCAGTTTCAAGCTGTACAAAGATAATAAATACTACCAGGTCAAACTGTTTTCAATACAATACAAGATTCTTTTAAAGGAATAGGTCTGATGTTCAAAAATATATTGAAAATTATTTTATTTAAAAAACCATTTGGGGGAACAAATATTTCCTGTAGTCATAATTTAAAGAAAATCGGTGTGGGGGGGTGATCACATTCTCCAAGGAAATAAACCTAATTTTCTTCATTTTCACAAGTGTTGAAAAAAGTCACATTTACAAAAGAGTCGTAAAGAAAAAAAGTACATATTTAAATGTTTTAAAATAAATTATATTTGAAAATTGAATTCAGAATCAGAAAAAAAGCCGTTTTTGTTCACCACAATTTGAACTGTTGTCGGCACCAAAAGATCACCAAAACCATATTCCAACATTTTTCATCCAAACAAATAAAATTCGACCCACTGTGCTACGAGGTGACATCCAGTAAATGCAGCATTTCTGATTTCTGCGCTTCGTGAAAAACAAGCAAAAGTGTTTTGCATGTGTTCTTACCGGTGGTGCAGACAATCGCTGCCAGCAGCAAGGCTGCTTTGGACGTCTCCATGTGGCGTCTGAGGTCCTGATGCCAGTTGAGCCAGCGGCAAGAAGCTGTCTCGGCTTCTTTTTCATTTACTGAGCGCCCCTTAAAGCGCCGGCGAGGTCAAATGGAACGCTAGTCAATCATTGGCCCGCCGGCAAGGGCGCAACAGCGGGTCAAAAACCTCACAATAGCACTCTACACCATGTGGATCTATAGTTGGGGTCGCTGGACGACCTTTTGTGCTTTGAACGGAATTGTCCATGTAAAAGACAAGCATAATAATATTTTAAAATTGCCTTATTTACTCTAGATCTCAATCTTGTGTTCCTTTGAGTTGTCTTTTTAATAAGCTACCTTTGTTCTCGTTGATTTGCTACTGAATGCCATCAACCGCCATGTTGGTAAATGCTTTTAAGTGCCGCCCTTTGGGTTTTGTGAAGCACATTGAGTTGTCTTGTGTCCCTATCTAATATACGTTGGTCAATCCTGCTCGGTCAGAATCAAACGATTTTTGCTAGTCATCTTTCAAGGTAACATACAAAGTGAACGAGAACCTCAGAGGAGCCTGGAGATGTTTTAAAGTGGAAATATTTTCATAGTTCACACATGTTGGCATAAGAAAGATATTAGACAAAGTCGCATTCATTTTTTTTCCAGATGATAATGGAGGAATTTGATTGACTGGTGAGTGGGTGTGGTTTCAGTGGACACGCCCACAGTGTTCCGGAGTGGAGAGAAAAGGTTGATTTCGTATGATTTTGCAACCTCATTTTAAGGTTAACTGATTAGTTTTGTTAATTTTTTTAAAAAGAAAATATTCTTCCTGTTTTAGGCTCCCAGAGTTTGTTTTAACCTGGCATACTGTAGCAAGTGCGGCTCTCGTGCCATCCGCATCTCGACGCTGATCGATTGCCGTAGTTAATGTTCAGCATCACAGAGACCAACGTCCTCGTCCACAAACATTTGCATTAGGACACCAACCAGCAGTCCACCAATCAAATCTTTGGACTCATGCTAAATAATCATTGTTTGCTGTTTAATTTCTGCTCGTCTGCTTGTTTGTATTCACAACCGCTGCGTGGGTTAAAAAAAAAAGTGCCCATAATCCTATTGAATAAATTCGCATGATTTTGTTTCTCATAGGAGTAGGACTTTTTTTCTTAAAAAATTAGATAAAGATAAATCATTTTAAAAAATTGTGTGGGGGGGGGGCATTTGTGTTTTTAAAAATGAGACAGTCGTGCCTCCCGAATTCCAAAAGCATGCCTGCCAGCTCTAAATTGTCTCCTAGGTATGATTGTGAGCGCGAATGGTTGTTTGTGTGCTCTTTAATGTGGTCAAGTGAGGTGTCATACTCACTTTTACCTCTAGAATGCGCTAAATACTACATAAACCTGAGCATGCACCGTTTTTTTACACAAGACAGCAATTCCAATCATGTAAAGGAGCATGAATATCGTTTCTTCTCTACATTTATTGATGTTCATCAAAATATTGTCGTATCATTGTCACGTTTACATTACAACTTATTTAAAATTACAACTTACTTTTTTTACTCATTTTCAGCAACTATTTTAAATATATACAGTATATTTTCCGAATTAAAAAACACTAAACTTGGGTTTACAAATTAGTTATTTTAGAGAGGAAACTGTGGTGCAGATACAAGGCAATCGTTAAGCAACTTCAAGATTTCAGCCTTTGTGGTTCGAAGGAAACTAGGACATCCAGAGACGGTCATGGAACGCGGCTTCCTCGTTGGTCACGTGGAACAGGCGTGGCGTCACGTGACATCCACTTCCGCCTTTCAAAAAGAAATACTGAAAACAAACTGGTCATTCTGCTCCTTTACTTGAAGTAGACAACGGTCAGGTAAAAAAATCAGCGAGAAGACTTTTTTTAAACTCATCGCTCCACTTCTTCCTCGTTTAGCTTGACGATACCCGAGAGTCGGTAAGTTTCTCCGCTATATTACGTCAACACAGCCCGGTGTTTTACTATCAATAGAGTTCGGTTCACTCGTATCGACTACTTTTGTATTTGCTTCTCCGACAAGTCGTTTCTGTTTTGTTTTTTTCAAACACGGTGTATTCAGGGACACAGAAAAATATCCGATACGTGTTTTGTGTCAACAGAAAAAGGGCAAGCACATGGAGGTATTGTATTTTCCTCACACCCAGAAGTGACTTTTTAAAAGGTTCTCTTGTACCAAATCTGCAAATTAAGTGAAGCAGATTTGGCGGCATCTTGTGGCACCTAAAATCTAAATTTTAAAATCTTCAGGGGAGACATCAGGGCTCCGTACAGACTGCATTGTGGCAAGACAGTTTGTTTAGAACGCAAGCAACTCGAAATTAACCATATAATTCCACAGTGATGCACTGGACGGTGCTTGTGTTGGCATCAGGGCTTCTTGTGGTCACTGTCGCCTTGGACAATGGCCTCATGCGGACCCCTCCTATGGGCTGGTTGGCATGGGAACGCTTCCGCTGCAACACAGACTGTGAGCATGACCCCAAAAATTGCATCAGGTAAGTTGGTCCAAATTGGAAATGTTCACTAAATTAGTTACTCAAGATTCCTAACATGGTGCGAGTGCCTTCTCTCGGCCAGCGAGAATCTGTTCACCGACATGGCTGACAGGCTGGCAGAGGATGGCTGGAGAGAGCTGGGCTACGTCTACATCAACATCGATGATTGCTGGGCGTCCATGCAGAGGGACGAGCAGGGGCGGCTCCAGGCAGATCCTAAGAGGTACACGCATACATAAACATGCGTGCTGACTAACCACACTGCAATCCTGTAGCTAAATAAATGTTTTATTGAAGGTGTAACAGTCAGATGACGGCTAATAAAAAACCAAGAGTCAGCAGTTTTACAAAGAAGTTAGATCATGAATACAGGTCATTAAAAAAATACTGCAATGGTGACCCAATTTCTGAGTTACACCATGTCCATTGGTCATATTTATGATGTCATTGTGACACCACTTATCTTGTGGCATGCACATGACAGGTTCGAAATGGAATAGAACCTCCTTGTAAAACTAAGGACTTGTAGATAGGAACCGGTGTGTACCACAAAGCTCTATACTAGGTCCACAGATGTTTATATCACTGTATACTCTTGCCATTGCAGTAGAAAATGTCTCGTTCCCACACTCCTCGTGTCCACTCCCACCCATTTTTACAGTATACGAGTGGCAATAGTGCCTTGCATTACAGAAGAAAACGAGTGGGGGACCCTAATTTTCTGATGGTCCCAGCATTCGCTGTTTCCAAGTCATCCAATGGTGCGCAATGCACCGTGTAAATATAAGTGGCACAAGAATGCATTCTCAGTTTCCGCTGTTCTGAACTGTTTTTCCTTTTAAGGCTTAGTTTGACCATAGCATGATTAAAAATACAAATTTTAAGTGTCTGTGTTCTCCTTTTCAGGTTCCCAAGAGGAATCCACCGGCTGTCCCGCTACATGCACGACCGGGGGCTCAAGTTGGGCATCTACGGCGATATGGGCACACATACCTGCGGGGGCTACCCGGGCACGCCACTCGACAAGATCGAGGTGGATGCGCAGACCTTTGCTGACTGGGAGGTGGATATGTTAAAGTTTGACGGTTGCTATTCGAACACCGCGGAGCAGGAGCAAGGTAACCTATCCACAATCGATGAAAATTGCTGGTGGTTCACTGCAGATCCGATTTGAGTCTCGTCCTCCCCTGGATAGGTTATCCTCTCATGTCGAAAGCTCTAAACGCCACAGGCCGTCCAATTGGCTACTCTTGCAGCTGGCCGGCCTACCAAGGTGGTCTGCCACCTCAGGTACAATCATCATGTTGCGTAAAAGTCACAGTCTTTGCACTTGGTTTAATTAAGTTCATTTGACATTTCTAGGTGAATTACAGTCTTTTGGCCAAGATCTGCAACCTGTGGCGTAACTACGGCGATATCCAGGACTCATGGGACAGCGTGCTGAAAATTGTGGATTGGTTCTTTGACAACCAGGAGGGCTTAATCGCCGCAGCCGGGCCCGGAGGGTGGAATGACCCAGATATGGTTTGTTCCGCCAAATGTGACATTTACATATGCTGAATACATTATTCTTAAAAGCTGGTGGTATCTCTGCATTGCCTATTTTCACCTCTAGCGGGTGGATCTGAAACGTACCTTTGTCTGTAAAAGGAACTTCACCGAAATTGAATTTGTAAAACATTTGAAAAACTGTGTTGTGGCAGCTGATCATCGGTGACTTTGGCCTCAGCATGGAGCAGTCGCGGTCACAGATGGCTCTCTGGGCCATCATGGCTGCCCCTCTCTTCATGTCCAACGACCTCCGCACCATCAGCAGCGCCGCACGTAGCATCCTGCAAAACAAAATGGCCATCAGCATCAACCAGGACCCTCTGGGCCTTCAGGGAAGACGGATCCTGAAGGTGCGGTGCTAATATTTTGACCGCCCTTTGCTGGATAGCTTTCAGAATGTGTTTGCTGCTTCCCATCAGGAGAAGAGTGGGATTGAGGTGTTTTGGCGGCCGCTGTCAAGCGAAGCCAGCGCCCTGTTGTTCTTCAGTCGACGTAACGATATGCCATACCGCTACCAAACGTCACTCAGCAAGTTAAACTACACTACGGGCATCTACAAGGTCTGTATCCTTCAAAATGAAAACCACACTTGGTTTTCATTTGACTGTTTATATTTATGGCCTGTAACTATTTTTTAATACATATATTTTCTGTAAATATGACTTTACCGGTGAGTTAGCATCTTAGTGATAAACTACGGCACATTCTGACTTGCGTACAAATTTCAAGTTACATCAGAAAAGAACTCCCTTGTAAACTAAGAACGTAAATAGATGCTCGTGGTGTACCACGAGGCACACTACTACGTCTTCAGATTTTGACATGATACCCATCGTTGCAGAAGAAAACGCGTGACTTCCACATGTCTCGTTACGTTGTCCAAAGATGATTACACTATACACAAATATAGAAATTCGTTGAAATTATACTTTAAAAAATAGATAAGATAGATATGAGGGGTCCTCAATTTGCGATGGTCCCAACATAGGCTGTTTTTACAAAAGGAATGCTCAGTCAAAAACGTTCTTGAGAGTTTTTCCTTTTATGACTTGCATGAAAATTCAGGTTACGTCTGCACTTTGGGAATGGAACTCCACCTCTAAAACGAGGACCTCTTGTGTAGTCAAACTTTTTGCATCGCAATGTTTTAGGTCAATGACGTCTTCTCCGGGAAAAGTGTGACGCTCAAAGATTCAAGCAGCTTTGTGGTGTCGGTGAACCCCACGGGCGTTGTCATGTGGTACATCTCAGCCCCCGCCAAGATGAGACCCCTACCCCACCAGTTCTCTCGAGGCGGCCGATTCAAAGAATTCGGCCGCGGTGACCTCGCCAACGCCATCCCGTCTGTTTTCCTGTGACCACGTTCCCCTAGTTTTGACTGAAAAGACCCCACAGTACCTGATAATGAAGGATCCTCATTACATGAGGGGTATTCTTAAGACTTGATTAACTCAGGGTCAGACTTTTTTTTCTCAACAATCCTTGTAGTCCTCTTTCAAATTCACACATAACTAGTTTCAGTAAAATAATTTGAGCTGCTAATGTGTTCAATTAAAAGTGATCATGTAAGAAGGATCTAAATATCACTGCTGCACTATAGTTGGTCCTGCTGTATTTCGTAATGATTTGGAAATAGGACTTTTGGTGTTGACATGCATTAAATGTTGTTCTGACTGAATAAAATATATATCACATATACAACTTTATTGTTCCTCTCATATTGCAGAATTATGCATATTCGGATGATAGAAGAGTCGAATTCAAATGCATGGACAATTTAATTCTGAAAGATTTCGAATTGACACTGAGGAAACCAGCGTTTTTACCTATGCAAAACTGTGGAGAACACTGCCATCTACAGGCGAGAAAACGCAACTGTAGTCTTTAAGGTAGATTGCAGAACTGAATTGACGGGAGCGCGATGGTGGAGCGAATTTAGGCGTCTTGTATGAACAATTGGTTACTTCCCAAAGTTGGCCAGTGGGCAAGTAAAACGGTCACACTGGACTTTTTCACATCTGCTGTCATATCTCAACGTGAATCGCTGGCGGATGGCGACATGGGAAAGCGGCGACAGATTTCACTGGAAAAAAAAAGAACGGGCACAGTCAAGGGTCTGTGCACACAAGGGGAGAAGGGAAGCATAAAAGTGTCTGTGTGTGTGTGTGTGTGTGGGGCGGGGGGGGGGGGGGGTTGAAGAGCGTTCCTGCAGAAGCTCACGTAGGCCCACAGCTGCGGTAGAACGCACTCGCCAATCATTGTGTGCCACTCGTGCCCTGATTCGATTAAGTATCCCTGCCTGACACCCCTCTTTTCTCCCCGTCGGATCGCTGCCAATCCAACCTCGATGAAAAGTTGTGCATCTCAGGCAGGCCTTTACTAACAATAATAGCATTGCCTCCAAAAAGGTCAAACATGCTTGATAGCCTAATTAAACTGTTTGGTTTAGTTTCTTAGGAGTACAATACGAACATTGGGATTGATTTAACAATACATCTTTAAAAAGGTTATGGAAGCAATACAGTAGTTAGGCATATCCATTATATGTGTTTTTTTTTTCTTGCACTAATGTATTTTTATGTTGGTCATGATGGTGGTAATTGGAGAATAAAATATTTTTAATAGGTGCTACTGGGAGTTATAATCAGGGGATGTGGATAAAGCCCTTTGAGAATAAAATAACTTGACTCCTTGCACTAAAACGTTCAAGACATCCTGATTATGTCAGGATGTCACAATATCAAATGGCGATCTGACGATACAAGCAACACCGGGCGCTGTGTGCGTCCCTTGTCCTTTTTTCTGAATGAATCAATGTCTCCGTTCGGCCGCTAGCGGCCGCTGTTGGAGAGCAGATGGACGCGGAGGAGGAGCCTCGTCCGGTCTCCGCGCCGCAGCAGCGAACGAGGCGAGCTGCACGTTGCCTGAGGCGTCGGGTTCGCGTGGCCACAGGCCAACGATGTCTCATGCCAACTGGCAGCCGGCCAGGGTCACAGACAAGACAGTGTCTCTTCACACACACACGCACACACACACACACGGATTGCAATGTAACTCTTCAAGTGCCATGATCACTTGAAGAGTGATCATGGCACTTGATCATTTGTGATGACTCGGGAATAAAATCTCAGTCCAAGGGAAATTTTCTTTTTCTCTGGTTTATTGTATGCGATGTCACCACAGATGGGTGACAGTGATTACATCGGGGAAAGGTGATGATAGCGGGGTACCTTCTGGCTCAAAATGAATCAGAGGTGTGACCGTTCTGAATTTATTTATAACCGCGGCCCTAGTTTAAAACCCTATTTTGAAACCCAACATTATTTTAAAACCCTATTTTGAAAACCTTACCCTAGTTTGTAACCTTCAATAGAAACCCTAATCATAGTTTGTAAGAATAATTAGAAACCCTAACCCTAGTTTAAAACCCTACTTTGAAAACAACGCAAGTTTAAAACTAGCTGTTATTTTATGTTAATAGGACCAATATTTATCGGCCCGAAAATGGATAACAAATGACGTAACTTATCGGTCCAATGCAGAAAAAAAATAGGCCAATATCGAAAGCCGCATTAAAATACACGAACGTAGAACTCGCTGAAGTCCCGTCAACTCTAAAAACCAAAATTTTACAATATATTGTAACTTTAGTAAATATTTTCAAGCACTGTCCCACTGACTTAGAGTCGCAGCCGATACCGACGGAGGCCTGGTTAAACGACCGTCGGAGAGTGATGATGACAGAGCCGTGCCTTTTCCTATTTAACTGTACTTTTAGCTGCGTTGTTGGATACTATAATCATGTTAATGTTAATCCACATTGTATTTCAGTACAAATTGACGAGTTCCAGAGACTTTTCACCGCACGCCCAACTTCGAAGACGAGATCGGACGCGACCAGCAAGACCTCCGTGAATTGTTGTCGGGTCTGGCAGGCGTCGTCGTCGGCGGAGGCAATGTAAAGAAAAGCGGGCCAGCCAAGATGTATTCCACAGCTAAATGCTAATAGTAAGGATATGAAGTCCAAAAAAATGGCTGGATTGATCGCAAATGCTGCGACACTGCGCTGTCCGACTGCACTTGTTGGACTGCCACGGCTCATTGAAGTGCAGCCTTGGTGAGTGATATTTTTATATACCTTGGTTGGTGAAAATGTATTTCACATACGCCTGTCACAATATCAAATTATCGTTCGATGAGCAAGAATCATTTTTGGGATACACCATAAATGGGCTTTTGCATGAATGGTTGTTTACATATAGAAATAGTCACTCAGTTGGTTCCCTCTTCTGTCTGTTAATGTGTTAAAAATTTAGGTTGATGGTGTTGGTTGACGTTTCTTATATCGTGCATCACTATTTCAAACCCTAACCCTAGTTTAAAACCCAACATTGAAATCCTAACCCTAGCCTGTAACCCCTATGGGAAACCGTAATCCTTGTTCAAAACCCTACTTTCAAATGGGAAACCGTAATCCTTGTTCAAAACCCTACTTTCAAATGGGAAACCGTAATCCTTGTTCAAAACCCTACTTTCAAAACATAACACTCATTTAAACCCCTACTTTGAAACCCTAGGTCTAGTTTAAAACCCTACTCTGAAACGCTAACCCTCGTTTGTAGCTCTTGTTAGAAGCCCTCGCGCTAGTTTGAAACCCGAATCTTGGTTTAAAACCCTATCCGATTTGAAAACGCAACCCTAGTTAAAAACCCAAATTCAAATCTTTTTTTTTTTTGTGATGAAAGATTGGATACTAAGAACTTATCAGCCAACCCTTCTAAACAAACTTCTGACGGAAATTCAGTTTTTGTATGGATGAATGAGTGATCGACAATGCTTCGATGGAGCTAGGACATTGTCACTGACTGAGCAACAGTCACTAACAAGCTAAGATGTTAGCCAAATCCCAATCGATCCAAATCGTATTGCTTAGTGGAAACAGATTTCCCAAACTTTGGTGGTCCCACCCCCAACCCCCTTCCAAAAATCTTGACGTCTAGAGTGTGGGGCAACGTATTCGCAACCTACTGTACATCTGCGCTCCCAATGTGTGTGGCCATGGTTGCGCAGAGGTTTTCCATGTTGGCGGCAAGAGCATTTCTGGGCAGAGGCACAAAAATCATTCCGTCGGCTGGAGCCAAGCACGCGGCCTACACAGCGGGGGGGATTTGGCCCCAATCAACTGCACAGAAAATGCCTGCAAGGATTTCAGGGGGAGCAGGTGGACGTCTTTGGTATCGAGTGTGAGACGCTGACTGATAACTTGAATTTGTTCCATTGCCAAGCTCATAACTCAGTTTATTCTTTTATGAAATACATTTTCTCCATTTATATTACTTGAGTTAATACAAGTACCCAAAAAGCACGACCAGGCTTCAATAAAATTTGAAGTTGGTGGAATTCAAATAAATAGTTTAAGTTTTGCTCTTGGGAAAGGGACTTTCCCGCATTTCACAACAAAGAGTTTACAGAACTGTTGTCCCTAGAAAACCTCAGTAAATTATTTAGGAGGTCACCACTTGCTTGTTTTGTTATGCTAATGTTTTTGCCATGTCAACAATTTCGATTTTTAAGTGGATCCAGACTTAATTTACTATTTTAGCCACAAAAAAATACAAGTTGTGTTTTTTACACCAACGCTGTACAATATTTGTCTTGTCCCATGCCCATTGCTCTTGATTTCTCGCAATACAGTATATTATGTTTTTAAATGAATTATTTTAAAAGTCTGTTTCAAGACTTCAAAATATGTCAATGTATTACAAACTGCCTACAGACTAAAGAAAACATTTTTGTATTGCAGATTTCCCTTATTGTGGGGGCAGACCAGAATGCAATCTGTACGATGAAGGTAGGTTCACTTTAAATAATTTTTTTCATGTTTAAATTTGGTCAAGGACAAGTTCGTTTTCACCATCAAAAGCCAATTTGCAGTATTGTTTTTTGTTTTATGGTTTGACGTGTCAACGTTGTGTTTGTCATGTTTCTTCTACAGAACCCTTTTTTCCCTGTTTTTGTGCCGAAATGTTTTTTTTGTTGTTTTTGTTTTCCTATAATTTATTGTCAGACAACACAAAATTGTGTTGGACTATCAGTACATTTATGTTTTGGGTCAAGACAAGGAATGAAAGTATGGCCTAATGCTCTGCCGAGTTGGCGAAAAGCTGTCATGTAACTGCGGCGGCCAATAAAAATACAGAGACTTGATCGGTCAACAATGCCTCTCACAACCTCTAATGTGGTCATGTGAAAGTCCGCGTGCGGGATTTGTTGTGCTATTTTTTGCCCCGTCAGCATTTGGAATGCCTCATTTGGATGCAGATGGATTTTCTCGCGTCTGCGTCACTCTGTCGGTGTGCCTGACAGCCGTCCATTTGCCTGTCAATTTATCTCTCGCACATCTGCCGTCACTCACATTGGTGCCGCCTCAGAGTCAGCTGTGTAACACGATGCGATTCAAGACAAAAAAAAAAAAAACAATCATCAGCCAAATAGATGACCTCAGTCAAGTAAATACACTGTGTACACACCCTGGACACAACACGAAAGAAACAATTCTCAGAGTGGAGGGCGTTCTCTGCTAGCCTCAACACTGACCTACATTTAAAACCTATAAATTCATATTTTTTCCATTGGGACCGTTTCAAAAATGATTCCCGACACTTAATACATTTTGTAATTTTTTTTTTCCTTTGCTACACTTCTTCCAGTAAATGTTATAGATTTATTCCCCTCCCCCCACCCCCAATAACATTTCAGCCTCTTTATGTTGCAATGTCATTCCAACGCTATTAATAATCTGCGTAGCGGCGATGTCGTCATGGACGAAAGCGATTTTTATTCAAGTCCACAGAATAATGGTGAAACAAGTCCACAAACACACACACACACACACACACACACACACACACACACACACACACACACACACACACACACACACAGCTCAAAGAGAACATGCAGACCGACCTTCAGTCCAGCCTGCATATATCTTGGTAGGCCGAGCCCGTCTAAACATTAACTCTGCAGACTTGGTACAGTTTAGTCTAATTGAGCACGTCTTTTTGTGTGTGTGTGTGTGTGTGTGCGTGTGCATTTGTGACCTGTTGTGTAAGTGTGCATGATGGTAAAGCTGAAGGGATGCAAAGCGATGCAAGTATCAGCATTACAGCCACGTATCGAAAGCCATTTGAACAATTGAGATCCTTGATATTCGTTTTATCTTCACTAGTAGGCAACCACAACTAACAAAATAACAAAAAAGGAAAAACCTTTTGGTGAACGAAAAAAAAAGCTTAAAAAAAAAATTGAACCAAGATGACATTTTACGTTTATAACGCCAACTATAACTTTAGTTATCGTGAATTTTATTTTATTTTTGTCAATCAATATCATACATGAGCATTCATGGTTCATTTTAAAATTAATTTCAGTATTGCTCTACGTCTGCATAGTCCAAGGAAGTTTACCGTACTCCATTACAGAATTTAAAAAAAACAAAAAACAAAAAAAAAACTAACACTAAAACTAATTAAAAACGAAACTAAAATGAAACATATTCAAAACAATAAAAACAAACAAATTAACAGACCCGCTCTAAAAACCAAATAAAACTGGAATCAAACAACAAAAGTCAAAACAAATCAAAACGACATATCGCAAAAAAAAAATCCACAACTATTATAAAATTATACAAACAGCTCACGTAGTAGTAGCTCATTATTCACAAGTACATGGACCGTAACCTTGGATATGCGCAAACAGCTTTTTGGAAAGCCATTTGAGCACTTTCCATACCCTCAGCAACTTGACCACATGTCTGGTTGCACTAATGCCTTCCTTCGCATGATGACACATGGCTCATAAAGTCCATTTGTGTCCAATGCCACCTGCATGCACCACAGGACCCCTCTGTTTTTTTTTAACCCCCGGCCATGAGAGTCTTGGAGCCGACGTATGATCAGCTGCTGTTTCATTCTTGGGCGAGCACAGTTTGGGCTTTGTGTGTGGCAGAGGGAAAGCGCTGACGTCTACGCGACGCTGTGCTGCGACGCTAGTGTGTGTGTGCGCGTGCGCGTGTGTGTGTGACTGTGGCCACGTACTCCCTCAATGAGTCTGGCGTTCGCTGAGTCAAATCGTTTTACTTTCTCCGGATAAGTCATAAGTACACCGGATCATTTCTTATCAAGGATCCAAGGATTTCTTATCAAGTATCCTGGCACTCGTGTGCGTTGGATAAGGTTTGATAAGAGCCACATCAGATTTTGTCATTTGTCAGATTCATTATTTAGTTATTTATTTTTTTACAAATAATTTCATGGTCAATGATGAAGCTAGACAAGGTCGTTTAAATCTGACTGATGACCACTAGGGGGCAGTATGGTGTTACGTGTCTACACACAAATTTGCAGTGGTGGGCCCCAGTTGACAGTGAGCATGTCAAGACACAAACCAAAACACAGTCAAAGCCATTGTCTGAAGACCTCCAAGACATGATCGTTTCAAGGAACACGATCTGGTCTACCGGTACAGAAAACAGTCTGTTGGTTTTGAAGGTCAAAATGAGCATAATGGCCTCCGTCATCCGTAGGTTTGTAACTACCAAGACTCTTACTAGAACTGGCCACCTGTTGAAGCTTGGTGATCAGTTGGGAAGGACCTTAGTCAAGGATGTGACCGAGGATTTGATAGTCACTGTGTCAAAGCTTCAGCGTTACTCTGTGAAAAGTGGAGAAACCTCCAGGAGAAGGATCACTTTGGCGATGATCCTCCCATTATAGGGCCTGTATAGTCATGTGATCAGTCGGAACCCCGACATTCATAAAAGAGACGATGCGGCCTGCCTGGGGTTAGCTCCAAGGCACCCGAAGAAATCTCAGAGAATGAGAAATAAAATTCTTTGGTCTGAGACGATCCAGAATTGATGGGAAAAAAATGATCACCGGACAGACATTTCCTGCCACGGAGCGCTCAGACGGAATGACGACACTTGGTCCGCAGCCAGATATCCAAACGAGTGGCTTTTCCGGACAAGTCTGTGAATGTCCTTGACCCAGACATGAATCCGTTTTGAACAAGATTTGAAAAATGTCTGCGCTCCCAACTTCCGCCTCCAACCTGATCATAGTCCAAAAAGACTTGAGGCCCGACTTGCTTCCAAAGGTGAATCAACAAGTGATTCAACCTTGAGCAAAGGTTGTGAATGCTCATATACAGCACATACGATTTCTGAGTTTGTATTATTATTTTTTTAAATCCATTTAACGTTCAAAAATGGATTCACGTCTTGAAAACTGAACAGAAAACTTGCAGATCCAAAGAACATGAGACACGCAAACACAATCGTGTGATTTTGCCCAAGACAAAATGTCGCAACAGGATCCAAGTTCTTGTTGAAAGTCTTCCCAGAAAGGAAAGTCAACTCCAAAAAATTTTTTTTCCTCTCCATTTCCACTTTGTAAGTGACATGCTGAGGGTTTCCAGTTTTCCATCCGTCTATTTTCTGCGCCGCTCATCCCAGTCCAGGGTTGGGCCGTTAATCACTGAGTCGAGACCCGACTTCTTACGCTCACATTCACACGGTCACAGAAGTCAGGCAGGTGAACGACTATACCGGTCCCTGACTCGGTTTCCAACACAACGTTGGAATTCAAAGAGTTCAGTTGTTTAGCTATAGCGAGAAGATGAGCAAACCTCTATGAATAGAATTTGGACTGATGCTAGTTTTAGAACACCCCCCCCCCCCCCCGCCACCCCACCGCCTCCGCAAACTCTCTCCAACTCTTCTCCTTGCTTTCTTTCCAGTGAATTATAAAAGCAGCGGTAGTTCAAACGAAAAAAAAAAACACTACCTAGTACGTAAAAGATGAATGGGAAGTGGAGGGAAAAAAAATGGCGATGCAACTCGCGCCTAACAAAGCAGATGATCCGTGACATTTTTAATCCCCTCTATTTATCTTTCTCAAGGAGAACATCCAATAAATCTCATTTTGACCAAGTGGCTCGTTTGAATCCAGCCCGTGCGGCGGTTTGATGTGAGCGTAATAAAAAGCACCGATTGTTCATTTCCAGAGTGCAAAATGCCGATCGCTCACTTGTAGAAATGATGCCGACATTCCACACATGGGGAAGTTAGGAATGAGGCAAAGATGGATGACTTTGGTTGTAATTTCCCCCCAGCCGGTGTGTCATCAATAGAAATGTTGTGGACAGTTCTTTTTTTTTGCATGCGTCAGCCAATCATTACGGTGACAACCACAAAAAAAAAAAGATTAAAAAGGATATAATGCCCCAAATGATTCGTACACGGAATAATGTTGAGTTATTTTTTTTTTTTATGTGTTGAGAGGGTCTCTTCAGAAAAATGATCATATGATGAAATCCTCATCCGTGTGCATTTAAATTAATGGAATTAATTTAAAAAAAAACGAACAAACAAACAAAACCCCCCCCCCAACAACAGTCTTTACTACTCTGAGCTAGCGAGCTAATGAATAATTTTAGTGTGATTTCCAGATCAGTTCAATTCACTACTTGGCTGTTTGTGCAAAATACGACAGAACTTTGATCAGATCAGACTTTGACATCCCTTCCGTCTTGCATTCAGATACGAAAACATCCAGATCCGCAAGTATGGATCAAACCTTCCAGAGTTGGGATTAAAAGCTAATCAGTTACAGCAATCATGGATACCAATGAAAAAGAAATACTCCTTGACATGCTGAGGCGTTCGTGAGCCTCAAAATGCTTTACTCTTTCGAATCCGAGCAGCGTAACGAGCATAAATGAGCCTTTAGGGCTTTGTTTCCCGATACCTGTGGAAAATATGACTGTATAACGTGGCGGGGCTTGCTGTTAGCCAGTGTCAAATATTTACTTGGTCATTATAGCCACCTGTCTCACACTAAAACACACACACGCGCACACACAAATTTCAGACTTATGAAGACTTCCAACCGCGGCTACCATGATCAAAATATACCCAAACACAAAAAACAAGGTACCGGTACATTAAGTATGTGCAGGTCAAATGGACTGTAAGTCTCAAAAGTCTTAAGTTAATGTCTGAAAAATCAAGCAAGCCATGTTGAATGAGTTAAATTGAACAAGTTATGAGTCAAGTCGCTCGTGTTAGCGATTTATATCGTGTTAGCTAGCTGTTTCAAATGTTCCCACGCTATTTCTTGATTGTCTCTTCGGTTAAATGCGGAACTGATACAGAGCTTGTTTTTCTGTCTCTAAAATGCAGATTTTCAAATATTAAGTTATTTACAGGTAGTTCAAGTCTAATCTTTCATAAATTTAAGCTAGGCGGGTCCCGCGTCCTAAAATTGGTGACTTAAGTCTGACTCGAGTCCTCCCCCCTTTGCTAAGCCCTCACCACAAGTGAGTTTCTAGAAACACATGTCGTCTCGCATTAACCCTTGATAGATGACGCAAGAATTCAACCCTACGATTGTTATGTCGGCAAGCGATATTTATTGACAGGTTAAATACGAAGAAGCCTCGTAACGGAGTCAAGAGCCAATCCGAAGTAGCCGCACGATAAAAGACGCCGCCGCCACACAATGATGACGACGACCGCTAAACTTTACAGCCCAAGCCAACTGGTGGGTATTTTCGACGACGCAGTAGAAATGTAAATAAACACATACCATTTAGTCACGGGTCAAAAGCCAGCAAACCTTCCCTGGCAACAGTGCGCTATTACTTTACGATGCTAGGTCACAATTAGCGGCTGACCACAATGTATATGTGGTATGTGCTCGGCCACACTTGCAGCAGGAAGATGATGTAAGATGTGTGTCGTTGCTGAGGAGTCCCTCGACTGCTTTATCACAAGTGCTGCAATTACCATAAAATGAATGAAATGTGCAGATTTTTTTTGATCTGTCCCTTTAAGTCGCCGCAAAATGAAAATGAATGTTTTTTTAGATTTGACACGTAACAGAGAAGAGTGATTGCTAGCAACCTTGACAAACATACTGTTAATATACTGTATATATATATATATATATATATATATATATATATATATATATATATATATATATATATATATATATATATATATATATATATATTTTTTTTTTTAATTTCCAAGTATTTGAAAATGATGTTGCTAAATCATGAAAAACTCAAGCCATTGTCTCTGCTCTCAAATGCTGTGGGTGTGTCTGTTGAATGCACTCCAACCACATTCCGCCAAGCTCTACCGAGGCCTGATTAAAGCTAGACAAAGATCAGTGCACTTCCTGCAGTGTCCTCATTCAACATTTGATTTTTATAATTACATAATCAACCTTTGAAATTCATGATCATACAAAAATGAAAATAATTAAATAATGAAAGACAATTTCTGGCCAGCATGTTTGCATCGTAGTCCAGCCGTTTATCTAATAAAACAGCATCATCATGGGGAAAAAAAATTGTGCCGATAGCCTGAAGGGTGCGGGGGTGGGGTGACGGTGGGGGAGCGATGGTAGAGGGCAGGATATCAGAGGAGGAATTCAGTTATTGACTATGAAGGCTTGACGTGGTTTATTTATCGTAGAAGGCAGCCAAAGCAAAGTCAACAACGGCAAAAGTCAAACATCGGAATTGTTAAAACAAGCGAGAAATCAAAATGTGACTTTCAAGCGTAGCGCATGCATCCAGTTAGCTGCGGGCAGACGTTCAGCACACGTGCGCTCATCGTCGACGTGATTTTTGTTCGAGTAACCTCATGATTTGTTGGAGCCATTTGTTTCCACGGTGAAATGATTATAAAATGCTCAATAATTTAGAGTTGATGTGTTCCGAAAGCTCTCCACCAATTCCTTTTCATCTAAGGGTGGCCGTTTATCACAGTACTCTGACAAGTCCAGTAACTTGAATTTATGCACAGTTGTTTGACATGATCGTTGCATTTGGACTTGTTAAACTATGCATTTAAAAAAAAAAAGCCTAACTGGTATGTATCTCTAATTCTTCCTCTTCGATCTTCATTGTTTTCTTTGGACGTTCCCATTGTTTAGAGTATTGGTCAATCCAATGAGCGCTCTCAAAACAAACGTTTTTTTTTTCTATGCTGGCAAAGAACAACTAGCAGCTGCAGTTAATCTTGATCACTAACAAGAAGCTAATCAGGCTTGGCCTTGTCAAAAAGAAAACATTTGATACTTTCATTTGAACATTCAGCATAAAGCTTTGGGTAACTGTATTGTGATCACTGTGCGTGGGTGTATTGCTGCATCCTGTGTTAATTAATTATATAAATAAATAGGACGTACTTGTGATAGCATTCCCGTCCGAAAAAAGGAGCGGCTCAAAATCATTATTTAAAAACACCCCAAATTTTACAACATTAATGCCAATGATGAGGGCATGGGAACTTATTGCCCACCACGTGCATATCCTGTTTTTGGCCTATCTGTTTTATGAACCCCGCAACCTAACCAAATCCAGACGCAAAAAGCGCCGTAGTCTATTCCAAACACGATGCTAACACAATAACCAAGTCAGAAAAAACAGTAACTTGTGTAAAAAAAAGAAAAAGGTGTACTGGGTAGCGAGCCTTGAGGAACGCCACCAGTTTTCTACTGTAATGACATGTCATTGTGGCATTTATGTAAAATATAGCAGACAGTATTTCTCTGTTTGTGTGCCCTATAAAATGCCACAAGATGACACCAAAAGCCCCGTCTCGGTTCCAAGGAATGAAAGTCTGTTGAAGAGTGAAAAGTGTATGAAAAACATTTGTAAGTCATGGATATAAAGCAATCAAATAAAAACCAGGAGGCACGGCAGTCACTGTGTGGCCCTTCTTCTGACAGGCTTGTAAACCGCATGCCCTTGGAAACCTCAAAACGTCATATGTCGATACTGTCGTAAACCGAAGACCACCGCCATTGTGACAATGACCGACAACGTGTTCCTCACATGTGCCTGCTAGCGTTGCTCGCAGAGTTAGCAGAGGTCGTTATCACTTCCAGGAAACTCGGGCTGTGCCACTTTCTTCTGAAACCGGATCGCAGACGTTGACATTATCTCTGGCAAGATCCGTTTATTGCTGGGGGGGAAGACGAGGAGTTCTTGCGGGAGAACCAGAGAGTACAGACGCTTGCTTTCAATCCGCCGGTGGTCTCAAAATGCTACAAACACACAATCATGATGTCTTACCACTATTGTATTGTAATGTAGTCATCAATGTTTGATCAGAGTGGCCTTAGTCAGTCTGGAATTTGACTTTCTTGATCTTGCAGGTACCCTTGCTTGTGTGACACGGTTCCAGCCCTCGCAGGAGGAGGACGCTCTTTGGGGGGAGGTGGTTGGCGAAACGACCCGAGAGAGCCTCTCATTTGTGGTGCGCTGCGTCTGTTAAGCTGCCAATTGGGTTCACATGCCATTCCGGAGAACCTTGAGGGCGATCTGGTGACAGTGGCACTTGGCTTGCTCGTAGTCGAGGCTAAAAGGAGGTCTTCGATGCCTCATGGGAGGTTCGACGGAGGGTGGGGGGGGGGGGCGAGTGGGTGGTGCCTACTGGAAATGTCAATGGGTTTGTGCCCCTCGCGACTGAATCCATGTTCACATAACCTGGCGTACAAGGAGTTCAGTGCAGCTTGTTAGGCTTTTATCTGCTCTTGAAGCTTTACCTGTCCAGCCATCCATGTATCCATTTTCTAGTCCGCTTATCCTGATGAGCGTTGTGGGTGTGCTGGAGCCTATACCAGCTGTCTGCGGGCAGCAGGCGGGGGGACACCCTGAACTGGTTGCCAGCCAATCACAGGGCACACATAGACGAACAACCAACCACACTCACACCGAGGGAGTGTTCCATTGACCTGGTCTGAATGTTTTTGGAATGTGGGAGGAAAACGGAGTACCCGGAGAAAACCCACACAGGCACAGTGGGAGAACATGCAAAGTCCACACAGGGAGGCCGGAGCCGGAATCGAACCGTGCACCTCTGCACTGTGAGGCCGACGTGCTAACCAGTCGTCCACCGGGCTGCCCATCTGTTTTTTTCCTGTGCACTTTGGGCAAAGTTCTACCAGCTCGCATCATCGCAAAGCCCAGGTTCAACTCGCGGTCGTCATGGTAACAAATACCATACTTGGCATTGGCCTTGCAGGAGAGGGGGTGGTCCCGCCTCATGCAAATAAGATAAGATAAGATAATATATCCTTTATTTGTCCCACACTGGGATGAGGCAAATGAGGCACTTGTCACCCTGCCTCTTCAAAATAGGTTAATTTCTGTGAAATTGATGCTTCAGTTATCTGTACGAAAAGATTTACGGTAAGTAGGAAATACAAGGAACATTGTATAAAACAGATGATTCACAAGCCAATTCCTCCCAAACGGTTTCCATGAATTGGATGAATGTTTGATTAGGCTTGGAAGCCTGTATGCATAGCGAGTGTGAGTGTGTGTGTGTGTGTGTGTGTGTGTGTGTGTCCTGTTATCTGTTCGTCCTTGAGTTTCAGTTTGCCAGACAAACCAAAAGCCTGCAAGCGGGAGGAGTGAGGCTTTCCCCAAATCCGTTTTGGAAACGTCTGTCTGAGAGAGTTTGTCCTGGAAAAAAAGTCTTTGCCTTACATAGCATTTTGCTTCTGCCATAAAAATAACCACATTTTCTTTTGGTTTAGTCATTGCATTTTTACTTTATTTCTTATTGATCCATGTTCAAAACATTTGACCCGAGGTACATGCTTTGAAGCTGCAGCTGTATTGCTGACGTTGCATTGCCTCAGCTGTCAAATTCGACATGGCAAAAGAAGGAGGGAGGGGGGGGGGGCGATGACTTTTATTCTTCCATATCGACCAGCTGGCAAGGTTTGCACTTATTTTATTACGTTGAACATTTCACATTGAAGGATTGCGTTTGCATACTTTTGTTCAGGAAAAAAAGGACAGGAAGCATGTTTCTCTTTCCCCTCATTGTCTATAAAGATAAAATCTTCGTCATAAATTCAGACCCCACCCCCACCCCCTCATGTAAAAGCCACGATGACCATGAAAAAAGCTGCACGCTGCGATTTGACCACAGCAGGTTCACATTAAGTACATGTGGTGATGTAACACTTTTCCGAATGTCGCCACACACTCGGCGCACTCACTGAGCACACAGTCGTGCGCCGCCGTTCAGTGTGATTTGTGTGGCACACCGCTTGACTATGTGACACTTGCACTTTGTATCTTTGCGATGACACGGAGATCTCCATTGCTTCGAGATGGGCGGGGCAAAGGTGATCCATTTCCTTTTGGGATTTGAGGAAATGCATGAAAATCCTCTAATATGGCACTGGAAAGAGATTAAATGTAATCCATTTATAGTTTCCGATTATCACCCTAATGTATAGGCGATGTACTGTGTTATCACAACATGACATTTAATACAGATATATAAAGACTAACAATAATAAAGACTAATAAAAACACTTGAGAAAAAAAATCCTGATGTGTATTTGTACACGAAAGGGTTCATGTTGTGTCACCAACTACAGAGGTTAAAATGTCACAAGCCTATTTTGACAACGTAAGAACTAGAAAAGTACAGAAGAATTTTATGTACAGTAACAATTTGTACTTCGTGACTTCCCACCACTGTTGATTACAAAGTGAACATAAAAAAACCCAAAAAACTGAGGGCTACCCCTCCCCTTCTCGTGTATAGTTTGATGGCTCAACCATGCGAATGTAATCACATGTAAATGATTTAAGCGGTCATGAATAGGCCGATTTTAGTGAGAACAGGCCGGGAATGTCTTAATCTCACTTTATCACGTACCTCGCCACTAATCTGGTAGAAACGTCCGCTACTCTCGGTCCAGACGTCTCTCGGTCCCCATCTATTCCGTGACCGATGGTATTATAGTTCTTAAAATAAAAGACAGACAGCACACTTAACGTTTACACGTCCAACTGTTTTATTTTGTACTCTTCAGACATTTGTCGAAGTGGCTGTCAAGCGCCCTACCATAACATCCATCCATCCATTTTCCGATCTGCTTTATCCTCACAGGGGTCGAGGGCGATGCTGGAGCCTATCCCAGCCGTCTTGGCGACACCCTGAACCGGTTGCCAGCCAATCACAGGGCACACAGACGAACAATTATCCATGCTCACACGCACACCCGTGGACAACACGATCGCGACCATGTAAATTCGCTACGAAGGTGATGCACACACTCCTCCACGTCACGGGTTCAAATACCGCTCTTAACTTTGTATTTCTATGTTTCCAATTTTTTTGTAGCCAGTCGGAAGTTCTAAACGAGATGTTTTGTTTAACGTGAGGAATTGAACAGGTGTGCTGCGATTGAACAATTTCAACGTATCTGGTGTCGAATCTGCAGGAAGGAAACACAAAATGACTGGACTCCCGAGCCAGTCAATTTGGAAGCCAGTTAACCATTCACACAGGTTTTAACGTTCGCCTGACGTTAGCAACCATGCTAAATGTTTGCGTTGCTCTCATGAACGAGTTACTGCTGCCTTTTTTTTGCGTAAAAACACACATAGTTTGCACGAGATTGTATTACTAGTTAGCTGTTACATATTGTTGAAAAAGTACACAAATGACATTCTGGGAAACTGACAGCAACATTTTGATCGTTTCTTACTTGTCCCGTAAGTATATGTATCTACACACTCTCGTTAAATGTGACTAACAGCTCTACAGATTATATTCATAGCAAGGTGACAAAACGGCTGTTCGGCCCGTATGAATGAACGATATATTTTTGCTCGGCTCTCACGGGAAAGCTGCTGTCAAGATTTACTTAAAAGCATGCATCTTATTTATTATATTTTCTTTCGGAATAAATTTGCACATTTGTTATCAATGAAATTTAATATCTGTGTCATGATGTTTTGCTGTCCAGGGACCTGAAAAGCTGTTGATATTTTCCCTGTCACAAGAAAAAGTATATGAAAAGTCAAATGAATCATGTTTCTGCTTTCACGGGCCAGCTGAGCATTTAAACCTCAAAATACACTCACTTCGTATTTTCTTTGGAATAAATACACTCTCATGATATATACTATTCGCATATTGATGTTTTGTAGTCCATAAACCTGAAAAGTTGGTGACATTTTTGCAGTCACAAAAGAAAGTAAGTAGAAAGGTCAGCGAAGCATTGTGTGTTTATTGTTGGGTGGAATGTTGGTCAAAGTTAATTTTGTTCATTCGTAAGGGAAACAAAATGAATTCATGTGACTTCTGGGAATCTAATCGCACGGGAGATAGGAGGGAAGACAAAATCAACTTTGACATAATAACTGCAAAATTCCTCTGATATGGCCGTAACACCAGACGAGACACCAGCACGCTAAACAAAACAGATCTGGTCAGTGTCACCTCTGTCCAGAGTCACCTATAAATGTGGAAGTTAACCAACATATTATGCAATGTATCAATTCAATGCCCCCAATAAAGCAGCCCGGGAAGTGGTCGCCATGCAAGCCAAATGATGGAGGGGGTAGGAGAGTAAAATGAAGTGAGTACACTGAAGAGGGGTCTGTCGTATAAAACCGGTGGTGCATTTAAAAGGCACCGTTATGCACATCAAGCTATCTTTTATTTAAAGTACAATATAGCTTGGTACAGAATTGAAAGTAGAGAAGCGGGCAAACATCCGTCCATCCTTTTTTTTTAAGCCGCTTCTCCTCACAAGGGTTGCCGGGCGTGCCGGAGCCTATCCCAGCTGTCTTTGGGCAGTAGGCAGGGTACACCCTGAACTGGTTGCCAACCAATTACAGGACACACAAAAACAAAAAAGCATTCACGCTCACAATCACACCTAGGGACAATTTGCAGTGCCCAGTCAACCTGCCATGCATGTTTTTGGAAGGTGGGAGGAAACTGGAGTTCCCGGGGAAAACTCACACAGGCACGCGGAGAACATGCACACACCACAAGAAGGCATCGACACATTGACAGAACCTTAAAAAAACACACACACACACGAGGAATGAGTAGTGATAAAAAATATAAAATAATAAATGTTTAACGAGGGAACGAGCAGTGATCATAATGTTAAAACGTGACACATTCATCAACCTCGTTGGGAGTACAAAGTGATTTGTGGTGGATCACATAACTGCCAAATTTGTTTCCCCAATTTCTTGTGATTTTTTTTTTCTCCTATAACAAGGCCACTTTTGTGGCTCATAAACAAAAGACGACAGCTACCATTTAGGGGGTACAAATAAATGAATGATCTTGGTTTCCAGAGGCTTGGAAGACAATTTGGACATTTGATTTTTGGTTTTATGGAGCCAAATGTCAGCCGCATGGTGCACCACAGCTGTGTGAAGCACTACGCCAGCAATGGCCCAACTAGAATTTAATTTAGTCTCTTTTGCATTCCAGGAAACCAATTCATCTGTCATTTGGTGATTCATGAATGGAGGGATCCAAGGTGTACCACACCTCTCACCCATTCAGCCGACTACTCGGAAATATACGGTAGGGAGTTATTCCCTTCTCCTTGATTTCAATTACTCTTTTTTTTGCGCCACCTGCGCACCGCAAACGTCCGTCTGATTATTCCCCGCCGCCCTCCTCCCACCTCGTGACCCAACGAGGGCATTTTTTCCCCGTGTCACTGTCGGTTACAAATGTGGGTAAATATAGATTAAAGGCACGGTACGTGTGAGTGAGCACATATACCTGACCACGCCGTAGACACGCCTGTGAGCAGGGCTCGGTGCCAAGTCGTGATTAGAGGCTTTTATATCCGCATTTACCTGCTGGGAGGCACGTTTACCGCCTCGGGTCTTGACGATTAGTCTCGCCTGTCTCCATGGTTTCCTGTGTCACAAACGCAAAGGTCACAGCCCGTTTAAAGAGGGCAAAATATATATTTTTCCGAATGATCGAAGTGGTCCCAAATAAGACAATAAATAAATCTTGGAGTAAAGAAAGTCAAGCATAGTGTCTAAGTCACAACTGTCTAAGAATATATATTTTTGTGTGTGTGCGCATATATTATTATGATATATTTTAAAAATTATTATTGTTATTATTATTATTATTACTATATATTTTTGCAAGAATTGAATCATATATTTTCCGGGAATAAAAGCAGAATTTATTGAGCAGAACAAACAGTTAAACACACAAATACAAGATGAGAAAACTGCCAGTTCCATCTCATGGCATCACTAGGCCACACCCCTTAAAGGCACACGCCCAAACCCGCAAGACTGTTTGGTGTGTTTGCCGGGGAATTTTTTTTCAATGGCATTTCAGTTTATTTGGGGAAAAAGCTTTCTTCAGTGGCAAATCTTAGCTTTTTTTTTTTTTTTTGTATTTATTTTTTGGGGCAGTGAAAGCACATTTGGCAGCTCCTTCAGTGACAAGCCCTTTTCTGTTACCATTTAAAACCCGCCAGACTGACACGAAACAAGCACAATTAAGCTAAAACAGAGCAGCTCGCTCGCACCCCGGGCCTCGAGCTGCCGTTAAATCACAGATTAAATGTTTACGGCATTCTTTTGGGACTCTGTGAAACCAAGAGGGCCCCCAGACTTTACTGGGATTATATGGTGTGCTTTAAATATATATGTAGGTATGCATGTAAAGAGAGGGGAGCTAATCCGACCAGGAAGCAGCAGGGTCTCCGGGGCTTAGAGGGAAACTGGTTTCAAAACAAACATGGCCAAAGATCTCCAAAAGGTCCACTTAAAGCACATTCAGAAGGCTTAGATTGGTGCCATGGGGCCTGCAGATCAGCTACTGCTCAAGTGTTACTGAGCAAGTTGCTAATCCCGCAGCGATAACTACTACTTAAAGGAAAAAAAAAAGCTTTTGATATCAGCAGCAAGTTGTCATTTTATTATTGATGATTGAGGCAGGCCTTCGAACCTTGTGAAGTTCCCAACGGAGGGTTATTCAAGACTAATCACGCCAAATTGTCTTAATGACTCACACTTTTCACATGACCCGCTCTCATCTGACGACCTTGTTGTAAAAAAATGTCTTGCACGGGGGCCCCCAGATGCTATTGGCACGTCACGAGCCACAGCTGCTCCCGCTGCTACGTTGCTCCTGGCATGACCACTCGAATATTTCCACTCAGACTTTGCACTTGGCAGTCACGAGGCGCCTCGTCCGACCGTCTTTCAGGGGGGGATAAGAGCGCTGGAATTTATTCAGGAGACTTCAGAACCTCTTAAGAGTCGTCATCTTTTTTTTTTTTTTTTTTTAAACGCCGCCTCTAAGCGTACCGATTTCTGGGTGCCATTTGATCATTTTGCACCCCTTCTGATCAAAGCCAGAAGAGACTGAATGTCAGATGTCTCTCAAACATTATCATGAGTGATTATCTTGTGGAGTGGGGTGTATTGTCCTTTTTTTTTTTTTTTTTTAATGAAGTGCTTTTCGCTTCGAGATATCATCAGCAAATTTGAAGTTATCTCATTTATGAGAGCTTGAAATAAAATGAGTGAACCCGTTTTTGTTCATCTCAGGTGGCGGCCATTTTGCCACTATTTTTTGTTGTCTGAAAATGACATCACAGTTTGGTCCGTTACGTGAGCTCCATGCAACTGTGATATCACTTTTAAGTCGACAGAAAGTGGAAAAATGGTCATCCCCAGAGATGGATGAAAAAAAAAGGTGGATTTTGCTACTTAGCTCATATTCCACAAACACAATACTAATCACGATGCCGTTTTTTAGACCCGCGGAGGTGCATGCGACATATTGTGAAGAAAATTTCGGGGGGTTGATTTCCCCCTTCCGAAAGTGTCGTCCCATGTTTGTCTTAAGGATGTCAAACTCATTTTTGTCGCGGGCCACATTTTAGTTACCCTTGGAGGGCCGTTATGACTGAAACCATATGATAGTGATCGATTGTTTAAGTTTCTGTAATGAGGGTTTTGATCACAAGAAAATGCTTACGATATGTCTCTAATTTGTTAAATATGAGAATTTAAAATTTTGGTAGAGATTTTAGCAAGCATCATGGAAGTGGACATGTTTGATTTGCTTTCGCGGGCCACATAAAAGGATGTGGCGGGCCAGATCTGGCCCCCGGGCCTTGAGTTTGACACCAGTGTCCTTAGGTGCCGGGAAAAAAAACACCACACAAGAACCTTTTTCTGTATTTTATATAAAAACAATATAATTTGAAAATAAATATGCTTTACCGTTTTACATGGACACATAGAAACAGGTTATTAGTGTCGGGACAAAACAACAAAAAAAGGAGCTAATAAATCAGGTTTCTAAGACTGATGGCGGAGGTTGTTGTTTTCTGGATATATTTCGAACATGTGGTGGTGGTAGTAGTGGTTTTTGTAGCAGTAGTTTTTCTGTAATTGCGCGTTGCAGGACGGACAAAACACACGTGGTACTTCCTTACATACACCTCGACGCAGATGCTAAAAGTTGAACGCACACGTTGCTTAATTCAGGTGTCCTCCTCGCTACAAAGGAACCATTTAGGGAATGTTAGTAAATATCTGATCTTTTTTTTTTTTTTTTTTTTCTGGTTGGCAATTTTTTTCTGTTATGTGTAAAAAAAACAAAATAAAAGCACAGGAGAATCCTTGCCAAACGGGACAGTCGCCGGGAGAGTTGGGACACAACACAGCATATATAAATAGAGCGCATTAAATATGGGCAATAAAATGAATACTGAAAAATACTCTATGACATTATAAATTATCTAGAATGGACTATGGCATGAATGGATAATATTAGGTATGTACAAGTTCAGAGAGGACGTGTAATCAAAGCACTACTGCGTTAAATCCCCATTTTCCTGGAAAAAAAAAAGGAACAAATAATTTATAAAGCACTTTTTCTGAGTCTTTTTCTTTTTTCTTTTTCAAGCGAGGCACTGGTTTTCCCGATGGAATCAAACTACAGTAGAGTTTTCATTCAGTGGTTTTTTTCTTTCACGCCAGCTATAATAGCACATTGGCTTGCAGTATCCCTTTCAAGGCACTCCTCGTGTCGTGTGCTGAAAATGTCCCCCCCGCCCCTCCCCGTAGGAAAAAAAAGCAGCCGTCTTTAGGAAGATCCCTCACCCGCTTTGCCAGTAAAATCAGACATCCGTGTGTGAATCCACGCCACAACGCTCTTCCTCCTTATCCTTGTCGTCTTAAAGTCGTCTTAAATCTCCAAGCGTTTTTTTTTTTTTTGTGTGCACCAGCACAGTAGACTCGCATCCAGTGAAGTAAAAGCAACAGGGTGGTTAGAAGGCGCTTCCATCAAATGATACATTGTTTTAGTCGTTTGATTGTTTTGTGTGTGTGTGTGTGTTTTTTTGTAGCAGCAAACAATTGTGTGGTATGCTGGCCTACACGCACACACGCACGTGTTGTAGATATACACTGGGAGGCAAACTGTCCGTCTCTCTCTGAAAGTCCGGAGTGGAATGCTCTCCACAGAAAAGAAGAGCTTTCGGGCCCAAAAAGAAAAAAAAAAGAAAAAATGGCAAAGTGCTGTGCTGTGAAATATCCGTTGTATTACGTTCTAATAATAGAACGGAGTATTCCTTCATCTTTTGTGTGCGCTGCTCCTCCTCCCTCATCTTCTGGGCTTGTCACATCTGAACAAAGAGGGGGGGAAAAAAGCCAAGTCAGACACCCATTTAAGCGTATTCGCCGAGACTTTTTAAGCACGGTGTAAAAGTACTTCAGAACAGAAAAGGAAGCTGACGGCATAAAATCTCGAGAAAATATGGTGTGTGTGTGTGTGTGTGTATATATACAGTATATATATATCCACCCATCCATTTTCCGAACCGCTTGATCCTCACTAGGGTCGCGGGGGGTGCTGGAGCCTATCCCAGCCGTCTTCGGGCAGTAGGCGGGGACACCCTGAATCAGTTGCCAGCCAATTGCAGGGCACACAGAGACGAACAACCATTCACGCCCACACTCACACCTAGGGACAATTTAGAGCATCCAACAGCCTGCCATGCATGTTTTTGGAATGTGGGAGGAAACCGGAGCACCCGGAGAAAACCCACGCAGGCCCGGGGAGAACATGCAAACTCCACACAGGGAGGCCGGAGCTGGAATTGAACCCGGTACCTCCGCACTGTGAAGCCGACGTGCTAACCACTGGACTACCGGGCCGCCCCCCAGTATATATATATATATATATATGTATATATATACACGTGACTTGAAGAGGCAAGTGGTGGTGGCGTGGTAGCATGTCACGTTGAGTGTCTTGGCGTGAGCTGCGGCCGACGGTAGCTTTTCATGTCTTTTACTGTTCTCCGTTTGTTAAATAAATGGCTGAAAAGCGCAACTGCAGCTGTGGCTCTCCTTTCCCACGTGCAAGGGCATTGCAGTAAGATACTGATTAATGGAAATGTGGTATGGGGTTTGGGGTGTATTCTTTGTAGGACTGAAAATGAAACATACCCCCCCCCCAAAAAAAATAGAAAATAAAACATAATAAATGTGGTTATATTTAACCAAAATTTATAATTAAAAAAATCCCATTAAATACAGTTTAAAGTTTGACGAGCATGTTTTAAAATGTATTTATTTATTTATTAATAATAATTAATTATTTATTATTATTTTTTACCGACTCAAAGGTTAAAAAAGGCAACTAATTCAAAGTAAACATCTCATGTGCAACGGTTGGGCCATATTAGCCAATAGGAAGCCTGAAAAAGTCACTGTAGCAGCCTCAGTGAGGAAGAAATATCACGACAATTATTTGTCAATTTGTCACATGAATACATAGTGCAGAAACAAAAATGAAATCAGACAGCTCAAAGATATGTATATTTTTTGCGTTAAGCGTGGCTTGAACCGGCTCTCACCTGCAGGTTCTCTCGTTGAGCTCTAGTTGGCGGTCTTTGCAAAACTCGTCGGTGTGTTTGCAGGAGCAGCGGCAGGTTTGCGGATCCTGCAAGAATAAATGCTTCCTTCTTTCTGAGCACGGCTTGCAAACACTGGACGAAGACAGACAGACAGGAAGAACAGAAGGAAAGAGAGAGATGAGGATCATCAAGAGTGTTGAATTACGACAGCGAGCAAACGGGTCACCCTTCCCCAGGTCATACGTTCATAGTTTCATCTTCCAAGTGTTTGCATAGCATCTGACGGTCTGGCTAGTATTGCACACAGGGCAAAAACACACGCCGTATAGTGAACCGTCACGCCCCCTGAACCGTTCCTCTCCCATTGGACCACTCTCACATGCCTTCCCGTTTGTTAGGCATGCCCTCAATAAGAAAAGATATCCGGCACGTTTTCACCAAGGAGTACGATACACTTTCTTTTTTTTGTGGCACCTTGACTTGCGATTTTAAAATCATAACGTTGACCAAGCTTGTAACTCAATGTATTTGTGAGTCAAATCAACTTTCCCCACTGTAATGAGTTGAAATTGCAGTAATCCGTTCTGCCCAAAAAGATGTTTTGTTTTTTTTGAGTGAAGGAAAATTCAGTTGACGTCAGCCGTACCTTATCAACTCGGCACCCTTGAAGCCCCGGCTAGACTCGCCACCTGGTTTTGTCACTGGCAATTTATCAGTAGCAAGTGGCACTTTCCAACTCGCGTCAAAGGCGACTTCAATGCTACGGCTTTTCATCAGAGAGTTAAACTCTGTGAAACGTGTTTGCCCTACCGAGAAGAGTTCACTTGCCTCGATTCGACTTATTACTGTTGGTGTTGTGTCTATCTTTTTCGAGGCTATGACACATCGCTCGCATTGTCATGCAAGCTTGGTCAGGAGCCAAACTGTACGACGGTGAACCCAACTGAGGTGGAAACGTGACTATTATCTGCAGACTATCGTCAAAGAAGACTCAAGAATCCGCTTTGTGACGTCTTCGTTTCAGTTTATTGTCAAAAAAGATGGGAAGGACTACTCCATTGCGCCGTACATGGATGACAAACCAACAATTGCATTTGAGACACAAAATGGAAGGCAACATTGTTGCGAGAGAAGAGCTTGGTCGGTGAAACACACACACACACACACACAAAAACAGTACTTGATACACAATCGGTCTGGTTTACAAATTACCCATAGGAGACGGCAAGGAAATCAACAGATAGCCATCACTCATATCTGAACATGACATTAAAAAAGTACCAGCATTGTGCGCGAGGACACACACAAAAAAAAGATGAAAAGCACAAAGAGGGCAAAGGAGACGGAGGCGAGACACAGCAAAGCGACTCAGACTAAACACGGCGATTACGATCCCGCTGATAGCGACACAGCATCAACAACGGCTAACAGTGGACGCGGTCGTTCCTGCTTGTCCGCTATCACCCATCTAAAGTGGAGACGTTACAAGGAAAATGTACCTGTGCTTTTACTTTTCTTGAATGACACATCGCAACAGTTGGGTTCGGCGCACAGAAATCCGTTGTATTTGATGTCCTTGATATCTACCAGGACAATCTTTGTCCTCACTAGCAAGAAAATTCAACGCGCAAGTAGAAGTACTAGCTTGCGCCAGTACACCACTGTGTCTTAAGCAATTTTTTTACGGTCGTATTAGCACGCTCTTTGTACATCCTAGTCGGACAAATTTGACATACTTGTCGGAAAACAAAAGTTACTGGTCAAAAAGTCATTCTACAAAGGCGCTCGAGCTGTTCTATTATTGTGCCGAATCATTTTACTAGTGAGGACAATTAACACACGGCATGGACTGTCAGATGGATATCCAGATGACGACTTTTCATATTAGCGTTACGGCTAGCTAGCTAACATTGACGGACGATTGATTAGTCTTGACGGGTGAGATGGATTCATTTAGCGGTTAGCAGCGTATGGCAGCATTAGCAAAACGGGGCGGGTAGCACGGCGGGTTAGCAACATGCTAGCGGACGGGTAGCGGAGGTACGGCGTTAAAAAGGGCAAAGGATCTCTTCCCAAGCCATCTTAATTACGAGAAGCACGACACTCAGGTGCAGGTAGATGGAGAAGGCGGAGCTGACATACGCATCGCCAATTGTTATGTCTGGGTTATTCTTTCGCTTTCTTTTTTGGCCTTTAGCTGGGCCTCGCCGGGATTGTCTGGAAGAGAGAGCACAACAACGCAGAGAGAGAAAGAAAGAGCGTGAAGCGAGGGAAGGAGTGGACAGCTGCTTTACTTGGTTTTTTTTCTTTTTTACAAATTGAGTCAAAGCGGCGGTATTTATTTATAGCTTGCCATTGAACTCGTTTGCGGGTTATTGAGCGTCTGCGACGCACGCCGCTGTCAGGTGTTCAGTTCACCGAGCACAGTCAAGCGTGTCGACGCGCTTTCCTCTGGGCGGCGAGCTGTTCTTCCCCGCCCAAAGGAATGTTTCAAAAATGCGCCGAGAACGTGTGGGAGACTTTTCCCATGTTCAACCTATGTGAGAATGTGATTTTAGTTTTGTGGGAATTTGAGAATCAGGGGCGAGGACGATGTGACTGGTAAAGATTCAGAAACACATGCGGAACAATGCAGCCTCCTGTCTGCGCTTCCCACATAAATAGCGGAACGTTGTGGACCGAAAATATTCCGTGTGAAGAAGCAATTTATTGTGTTCTTTTATTTAAAAAAAAAAAGAATTAAATACATAAAACTCCCCACATGAATGAAAGATAATAAACTTCCTCTGGACCACATCAGTCAAGCCAAGTCTTAACTTCGTTATTGATTCAAAGCGCAACACAATGGGAACAAGCTCATAAAGGATTAGAGGCTTACAAAGGATGCACCTGGGGCTTTACATGTGCACGTTTTGCTTAGTGGGCATTTCACTTTCAAGTGTGCAAAGACCCTTTAATGAAAGTTCTATAAGGCTCACTTGGAATTTATCGCATGGCCGATAACCATTATTTTCATATTTCTGTGTCTGTGAATAACCCACAAATCACGACGAAAGACCAAAAAAATAAATAAAATAGCAATGAACTTGTCGCATTTGCGTATCGGGCCGTCGCTATTTGTAATGCGAAATGAGTACACGTCCTCAGGACAGCGATAACAGCATTTTGGATTTTTGCTAGCCCAAAGGTGATGGTTAAAATAGAGATTAAACTCTGAACTGTGATGATTTTGACGCAAAATACATTCTGGGTCACTTCGCTACCACGGTTACCAAGTGATAAGAACATAACAGCAGCTCCATATCTATTGCGCCGAGTAATTCAACACACATACCGGCTAAGGGTTAGCCACTTGCTATCCAGAGCCAACACGGCTAACCGCGCAATGTCATTCGCCGACTCCGACATCACTCAACCAACAACTTTTAAAGCGACACATTCAAAGTCACAGACACAGCAGTGTAAAGCATGAGGGATGGTGAACCAAAGTGGACAAATATAAAACCTGCACCCCACATGCATTTTGTGAATTGGTGTTATGTGTCTCGAGTTCACATATTTCGTCTATCGGGGTTCTGGAAACACTCTTATAAAAAAAGTGACTTACCGCTGTAAGACAGCTTACATTTTGGTGTTTGAATGTACAATGTTTCATACGTTTTGATTTTGTGTTGGATTTACAATCAAGTTCCGTTGAACTGAAAGTGGCAAAAAAAAAAACATTTGAAGCAAGCACGCTGTGCCTCTTATTTAGAGAAGTGTGAGCTAAAGTGTTCGAAATGCATTTAGTAAATTTAATAAGTTGTTTAAAGAGTGCGGTGGGCTAAAACTATGTAAAAAAAATGTTTTAAAGTTTTATTTAATATGGTTTTACCATCATGGATTTTCGCCTGCAATGATTTCAATGTGAAATATCAATGTGATGTTTTTATGAAACACATATTTATGATTATTTTATATTTCTTTACTTGCCACCATCATTATAAGAAGATAAATATCCATTAGCGCATTTCCTCATACAGTATGTTCACATTCTTGGAAGCCTGTCTAAACAGTCTAGCAGATTAAACTGTAAAACAGACTGCAATAGATTTATCATTCGGGTACTAAATCTGTCCTTTGCGCTGTGTTTACATGAAAATGTTTCTTCCTTGTCTTAAAAAAAACAAAAAAAACAGTTGTCATGACTTGACAACGCTGATGGGTGTTGTTTTGAATAATTGCGAAATCCAGTGTATTTGGGAGGCTGCTTCTTCCCGACCTCTCACATTGATGACTTCAGTCACAGTACTGGCAAATGTACAAAAAAAACAAAACGAAAGGCACCCGAGTTGAATGACCGCGAAAGTGTCGTTATTGTTGACCGCAAGCCACTGTGGGACAGCTCATAAACAATCAAGAGGAGGTTAAAGAGGAGAAACTCCCCCCCCACCCCCACGACACCCCCCGGCCCCGTCGAAAGCCTCAACATATTAACAAGCACTCACTTGGGAAGTTGTTTTAACGGATTTTAGCGGCTTCTGGTGCCGGCGGACGCAACTTGAGCAAACGCCATAAACCGAGGCGGCTCTTCAAAACGACGCCGCTATCGATATCAGAGCAAGCGGAGTAGCAGGGAGTGAAGTGGAAGCATAGGAGTGGAAGAATGTCAATCGAAGACAGGGCGAGGGGAAGAAAGGCGTAAAGGTCAGGCGTGGCGAGGGCAACGAACTCGTTAAGAGTCACTTATTTACCGGCGTGCTTGAAAGACGGCGTGAGGCCACCTGCGCGGCTCAATGATGTGTTCATTTTGTTAGTCATAAAAACGTGGGGTGGGGGAATGGACTCGATTAATCGTGTCTTGAAGTTGCTGAAGCAAAAGGGGATGCAGTACTCGGGTACAACCTGCAGAGGCGCTGTTGAGTTGCAAGAAGGATGAAAAGGCCACACAGATGTCTGCAAAATTTCTGCTCAGTATCCCGATGGCATCGAAACAGGAGTTCAGAACATTTACAGAGCTCCTCCCATCCATTTGAAAATAAAATTAAGAATGACACAGTTTACTAAAAGTTATATTGATGTTTCAGGATGAACCTAAAATGCACTAGAACCCTTACAGCTGAACTTACTTAAACTGCAAGTTATACTGAAACGATGAATAGTTGACCTTGTGTATTTCAGGCCTCCAAGTTCACTGCAGTACATGTAAGGTTCACCCGAAATGCCCAAATCCCCAAATTTTTGTGAGTAGTGTATTTTTCCGAATTACAGTGGAGCCTCCAGAAAGTGGAACAATTTGGACATTTTTCGGACGGAATCAAAATTTTCCGCCTGTGATTATTGAAGAACTTTTGTGCTCAAGGGCCATTTTATGTTTTTGAAAGTAGTTGGATGTGTCAAAGTTTTTTGGTGGAAGTCAGTGTTCTGCTGAACATCATTAAAAAAAACTGCTTTTTGGTCAGAAACTGATGCTTTTGGTGCCATGTTCCGTTGCTGATGGCTAAAGAATGAAAAAAGTTAAACTTTTCTGGTGAAATTAGAGAATTTGCTTTCTTTTTGGGAAGTTTGGTGGTCTTGAATTTTCATGGTCTGGCAGCGAATGAGTTCAGTAACCATCCTTACATGTTTGAGACAAGCTCAGAACGGTATAACGTTTCTTAATACCCCACCTGCGCAGCTACGAAATGTTTGACAACCTTGGACGACAACCAGCAGTCACGGAATTACAGCTCGTGTTCCACTTTGGAAAACGAGTGCCGTGGTCGACTGGAGGCAAATAAGTCAAAATGGCCATCCTTGAGAGAGAGGCCCCTTTTGTTTGCTCGAACGACATCGAATCTCTGCTGGCTATTGTTCAACTCAAGCATTAAAGGTTCAGAAGACGCTCTGTACTCACTTTTCTCGCAGCTCTTTCACTTCTTTCTTTAACCTGAAAGCAAGGCACAGTCACAAAAAAAAAAGTTATGTTAGATGCATCAGAGTTGTCTGCGGATGAAACATCATTGTCATCCAAAAATGTTGCCCAACAAGCTTTCACTTTGAAATGACCTCTTGTTGCGCGGTCACAGGCGGCAAGAGCGGTTGAGTGTTGTTTCACGAGTGCATACCCACACAATAGCCGGGCTCAACGCCTCCCGCTGATAATGCTTTGTGGTGAAATCTCTTGTTGGGCAAAAGTATGAGGAAAGGCGCCCTATTTCATTCTGCGGGGTCACGCGCTGCGCAGGCATTTTGAAACTTATTTTGTCGAGGGGAGGGGGGTGGTCAGAAATAACATTTCATCAGCAGGTTTTCTTGACGGTCTCAACTCAATAAGAGAGAAAATCAGTGCACGTTTCAAGTATCATGTATTGATCTTTGGCCACTGGGCATTAGTGTTTCCACCGCTATATAATCGTTCATCATTAGCACACTTGCTATCTCACAGGTGTGTTTTTTATTTATTTTTTAAATACATTTTTTAGTGTTTACGGAGAACAGTTATTGAACGTTGGGAGAACAATAAAAACAAAGTGAGCACGCTCACGTCGAAGCTGCTGTCAGCCGCAGCTCACGCTCAGACGCTCACACGTAGACTGGCCAATGTCACGTCTGCACGATCGTGAAACTTTTCACCCACATTAGATGCCGTAGGCAGGAAATGTTTCGCAATTTAGTGTCATCCATCCATCTCGAACATGGATAGGCAACTTAACTCATTCAGTACCAGCCAATTCTAGACCAAGTCTGAAAAGACGTTTAAAAACGTCTTTGGGAGTGAATGAGTTAAATGCAAAAAAAACAAAAACAAAAGGACCACCATTTTTCAGCAGTGCTACGAACAGGGTCACATAGCACCACATAGTTCCGGTCCAGAAGTATGACCAGAAAAATCCACTTTAAATAGAGACCAAATATGTGCTCTTAAGAATGTAATTTTTTGCAATGCATGCACTAAAAGAGCTGGTGTCCTAGCATTTTTTTTTTCCAAATGACTGTCTACATTTTTTTTCCCCAGTGCAAACCATTCAGGCACGGCACAAAACTGCTGAACAGCAAACCAACATTAAGTGCAAGAACTCATTTTTTTCACCCAAGTCACCATACTCCAAATTTAAATGTTCTTGAGGTTCGATGTTTGTCCTGCGTTCCTCAATTATAGCAATTGAATATTCATCAGCTTTTGTTTGCGACCTGTCCCGATACTTTTGAAATTGTGGTGGAGAGCAGCCGTTACTCAGCCGAGGCGCATATTTTTTATATGCGTATCATCTCACCGCCAACCGAAAACGCCGCCGAAAGTCGCAAAAAGTAATGCCGGTTAATTCTATACCTTCCGCCCTCTAGTGGCCGAACATTGTATTATTTTGCTTGTCATCATACGTCGCGGGCATCGATAGAGACATATCTATGTTTGTCGTAAATAAATAGTTTCCGAACCCTTTGAATTAAATTGGATCATTTGTCCACGGCGCAGCTGTTGATCTCTTACGGCGTACTGGCCGGGAATCGCGGACTTCGAGGACATCCCTCCCTTGAGGAGGTAAAAAAAGAAAAAAAAAAGCGTATCCCAGCTGCCTGAAAACTCTGGTAAAAGACTTAATAGTTGGAAAGGAGACATTACTTCCGAATGACTCGTTTCATTGCCTTAGAAGATAATGAGCCGGTCAAACCACATTTAACAGTGAAGAACCAGTGTGTGTGGGGGGGGGGGGGGGGGTAACGCGGAGAATTTGGGTAGCAGCTGCACTAATGTGTCTCCGTGCGATGGAATGAGGATAAGCCGGCGCACATGTATGGAGAACGTCTACTGGGATACGCTTCAACCTGCAGCGGGCTTTTTTATCGCGAGCCAAGAGAAGAAAGCAGACGATACCGAGATATGAATCTAGCAGACCTGTCAAAAGTGTCAGAAGCCGATGAAGGGGGGCTTTGACATTTCTTTTGGTTGTTTTCTTTTTTTCTTTTTTTTTTAAAAACACATTCACATGTTTTAGCCATGTCGCTGTGTGCGTGAAGGGGGTTCTTACCTACACTCGCATGCACTGTGCTCTGTAAAACTCATGAAGATATCATTTTGTTGCCTTTGGGTTTTTATTCTTTTGATCTGTGGGGAGGAAAAAAAAAAGACACAGAAGGGATTTAGTAACTCGGGGAAAATTGCAAAAGTTAGTCAAACAATCACAGAATGTGCTTGCATTCTGCTTGTTGTTTCATCCAAGAGGATCTGAAACAGATCCAGAAACGCGTTGAAGATACTTTATGGACTATTGTTGACAAATTGGAGCGACGATAATTGCCTTGTTGAAAAAAAACCACAACCGAAACGCCTCCCGGTGCCAGAAATAAATGGCCCGATTCAAGCGCAACGATTAGCAAAAAGCCACAGCGTACAACCCCCCCCCCCCCCACCCCACCTCCCTCCCTTTTCCCAAAACAAAATGGCTCCCCAAAGGATAATCAGTCAGTAAAGTTGCCAGACCTCCATGGTGACGTTATAGCTGGACGTGGGCATGCACTGCAGCGTCTCGTCGTTGCAGCAGCCGGCGCAGCGCGTCAACACCACGCACGACGGGATGAAGATGTGCTCCACCTCCTCGGGGTACTCCTGCAGGATCTCCACCAGCAGCTCCCGAGGCTGACACAAACTCTTGTTGTACACCTCCATCAACGGGATCACTGCGGAGGGAGACGCACGCAAAGAAACTGGATGTGAAAAACGCTCGTAACGTAGTTACCTGTACGTAGTAACGTGAAAGCCTTAAAAAAAAAAAAGTCTGGTTGGAAAGGCCACTTCAACCGATGTCCAAGACGGGCAAAAATTGTGAAAATCGAATGAAGAAAAACTGCAATGTGCAGTTAGCGAGCTAGCTATGCCGACACCCCCCTTCCGATAGTCTTCTGCTGCTTTGGAGCGCCTCGTTGTTTGTATGCCGTGTGAGCATCACACAGAGAAAGGGGGGAAGAGTGAGGAGTTGGGGACTAGACACACGTGCGTGGCCGCTTTAGAGCGCCTCATTGTCGTTTCTTTGGATACACCAACATTCCAAAATCAAATGACGCATCCACCTGTAGAATCGCAATCGTTTTTTTTTGACGATTGTTTTTTTTTTTACGATTGTTCCCTATATGTGTCCACGTTTTTGTGACATTTTGATTTGGTGCTACGCTGTGAGATTTTGCCAATCGCCCGAATGAGGTTGGGAAACACCGGGCCGTATGTTACCTCACACCTCAGCAGCGACGACAACAAATAGCATTCAGCATTCAAACTTCCTCATAAGCCACATGGCATTTATGATCGTTTATGACTGCAATACAAAATGAAGAGTCTTTTGTTTTTTTTACATCATTGGCCCTGCATTTTTGTCCATTATCACTTGGCATAACATTTAGTATTCCTAGGTCAAGGTCAGGAATTGAAATGCCTTCTTGAAGCTTTTACATCTTAATAATTTACATATGGAAAAAAATTATTGGGACACGTAGCCGGTACACCTTCAGAAAGCAAAAACGGGAGGGAAAATACGGACTTCCCGTAGCTTTGTGTGCGTATTAGTGAATTCCCGAGAATTTCATGTTTGGCAGACTTATCTTAAGTGCAGAGAACTCATCCAACTAGACCAAAAAAATAGATAAAAAATAATAATGGCTTTGCTGTGGCTCGCATTTATTTGATTTGCTGATTTGGTGTTGTTCGCCAAAAGGAAAGAAACCGTTGCACAGTCTCGCCTCATTAGTGGTTTTAAAAATGTTTCCAATAAGTCATTGCACTTTGCCGATTCAGCAAGTTTGACGCATATGCAAATGTCTTGCTCAGGTGAATGTGATTTTTGGAAAGGTCTCGCAAATTAATTAATGAATTGATTAGCACGTCAATTTAAGACCACGTGTCAATCTATCAACATCTGGCAAAGGGCTCAACTCATCCCCCGAGACGCATACTGGACTCGCCGCTTCCAAGGTATCAATCAATCTGAGAACAAGTGAGCGAGAAACAAGCCTCGGGCCGCCAATACAAACACCGGCACATGAAGAATAACTACAAGTTTCCTTTTTTTTTTTCCCTCTCCAACTCCGTTTCTTCCCAAATCGGATTGGGCGATGTTGGGATTGTGGAGGGGGGTAAAAAGAGGGCGTGGGGGGTGGGGGGGGGGGGGTGACAGTCCATTCCTTTCTGTAAAAGTGAGTCTGGTGATGGTAACATTTCCCTCAGCCTAACCTCAGACATGAAAAAAAGTGGACAAAAGTTCCAAATGTCTCCATTTGAAAGGCCCTGGAGTAGAGCGGGAAAAGCGGCCACTGGGGGGCGAGCATGTGCCTGCACCGTGGAACCTTCACATACAGTAAATGGGCCTAAATACAATACATCTTTATTTATATAGCGCTTTCAGATCAGCTGGTCTCTCTCTCTCTCTCCCACACACACACTCAAAAAAAACTCACCAACTCACATTTAATCCCTCGCGTGCATCACACTCGCACACACACTCTCATTCACTCACTCTCACACACCCTCACCCGCCCACAAAACTCACTCGCTCATTCAAACGTGCACGTACTCACATGCGCCGACTCTCACACAATTGCACTCTGACACAAACGCATTCACTCACCCAAGCACTCAATTAATCCCTCGCCCAGGCTCACACTTGCACACAAACTCCCTCGACTCACTCATACAGCCGCAAATGCACCCTCACCTTTCACCCTCACACACAAATTAGCTCACTTACTCACCTGCTTGTTCACTTGTTCAACCGCAAACGCACTCACATTTGCTCTTTCACACACTTGCACTCTCGTAACACACTAATTCCCACGCTCCCTCGCTCACTGTTGCTCTCTCACACGCTTGCAATCTCACGCCAACAAACTCACTTCCTCATCCACTCACTCGTTCACTCTCACTTAGTTGCACTGTCGCACACTTTCAAAAAGTCTCTCTCTCTCTCTCTCTCTCTCCCTCCCTCTCTCTCATATATCCATAGTCCCACAAACTCCCAAACATTAGCCCTACACACTCACGCTCCACACACGTCCACACACATACGTATTGATGATGCCAACGTGTCCTAAAGGTCACCTACCGTCATGTGGACCTCTCTGCGTTTCCCTCGGTAATTGGGCACTCTGCGGAAAAAAAACAAAAAGAAACGGGGCGAAAGTGAGATGTGCAAGGCCTTATTGCGCAAAAATATAGATTTACATTTGTCGGCTGAAACCCTTAGAGAACAAAAAAAAAAACTTTACATCAGTTTCTCTCTCTCTCTCTGTCTGTCTCTCTCTCTCTCTCTCTCTCTCTCTCTCTCTCTACACACACACAGGCGATATAACCTGAGCAAGTGTAAATCTGTCATATACAATGATAAATCTCATATACACTGTCATAAAAAAACCCCCACACAATATGTTTCCCAAACTCCGATCTTAAAATACATGTTTTGCTCTTATATCGACAAGAAAAAGTATGTGACATCACATTCCCTTGACAATTTACTCAGACAAACACGAACGGAATAAAACAGGTTCCAGCATTTTGCTCTGACAATTGGCAAGCTGAATAAAACACTCCCACCTGTTTTTTTTTCTCTCTCTCTTTCAAGAATAATGATTGCCACAGCGAGTTGAGGCAATGTGACCTGAGCTTGGTACTGAACGTGGCAAACTTTTTACAACCCCGTGTGCGCGACAAGTGTGCAGATTTCGTAACCTTTCAGGACTCCTGGCTGCGTTCATTCCCATTTAAAAGCCGGTGAGAATGTCAACCAGCCCCCCCCCCCACCCCTCCGTCACCCCCTTTCACTGCTTCACTGCGTGTGTGTGTGTGTGTGTGTGCACGCAGTGGCAGCGCACAAAAGGATTACTGGCAAGTTTCTATGGGTGTGCAATACCTCGCTCATGTTGAGTGAGACGGCAACACTCGGCCCCAATTGGACTTAATGAAGAAGAAGAAGAAAAAAAGTAATTCCTGTTGAAGGGACGTAGGCCCCGCCTCTTCCGAGTGGCGTGAGAGAGCGATAGAGTGGGGGTCCAGTTGGGAGAGCCCCACCACCCTAACTAACCTCCCACTCACTCAAAACACTGGGATGGGTGTCAGGCTAGGATAGGATGCCCCTTTGTAATTGGGGGAGGGGGTGATGGGGGGGGGGGGGTGTTGAGGGGCCTTCATTTTTATTGCATGATTATTTTTGAAATTAGATTTTTGTCTTTTTCCCCCCACCCATCTTTCCTTTGCTTTCATTCATGAATATGTCTCGCACTTCTGACCTATGAGCAAGTACAGTAAACTGTAAAGTTCATTGAGTTCTTAAAAAAAAAGTGTCAAGTTCAGCAGTATCACTGCAAGTTTTACTTTTTTTAAATTATTTTTATTTTTGCCAAATGATTTTCAGGAGGTAACTCTTCAGTCAATAATTTAGATTTATTTTTATTTTTTTTGATTTCCATATTCAGGGACTCATAAATGCCTACCATGGTCCTACCACTGGAAACTTGAAAATTATTGCTCACGTAAAATAATGATATTATATAGTAAAAAGATATATTTGTTAAATCCTGGATTTATTTAAAATGTAAATGTCACATATGTATAGCAGTAAAACCATAGTTTAAAAAATGTAAAACATAAAGTATTTAAATCTTAATTAAAAAAAATAACATTTATAAAATAAGAAAATAATCTGAAAGTTAAACAGAAATATTTTTTAAATATTTGAATGTTAAAGAAATCTTCACATTTGACCTTATTTTGACACAAATGATATCTATAGCTATTGCATAATATTTTTTTACACACATTTTTGGTGAATTTAATATATATATCCATTATGGAAAATATATTTTTAAATAATAAAATCAATATCACAAAATAAATGTGAAATATGTAAAAATACAAATAAAAACGTTTTAACGGTCCTTGAAAAAAATCCATGTTGGCAATTTACTCAAAGGCCAGCAATGACCCGGCAAGGTCATGTGACGTGTTTCCTTTTTTTTTTTTTTTTTTGACCCACGGTGGACTCACCTTGACAGCCGACAGCGTCAGAAATAATAGTGTCAAACTGTCAATAAAGTTCATGGTGTTGTCAAATCCAAATCCGGGCGAGGTGTTAGAATCCGCGGCGGTGCTGGTGGGGGGCGGTGGGCTTCGCGTCCATCAAGTTTGCAATTTACAAAACGCGACAATTAAAAAGGGGCTCCTGGCGGGTCCGTGGGTGCCGCGTCCATGTTGGTGGCGGCGTTCCAAAAAAAAAAAAAAAAAAAGTAAAGAAAATCCTTTTTGCGCACAAAACGCTTCACTTGTCGCGCGATCCTCGGGGGCGTGAGGTGTGGGGGTCCGGGGGGCGGGGGAGGGCGCGGGGGGGGGTTTACTATCCACACATTACACACAAACACAGAGAGGCACGATCAGGAACGTCTCACATGGTCCCGCGGCGGCGCGCTTTCCCGCATTGGCCCCGTGGCAACATTACGCACCGAATAATAATCCCATGCTTGTTGCGCCACAGTGACAGTGCCAGTCAAGTCCGCCGTTCGCGCAGCGCTCCCGGACGTCCTTCGAGCTGAATCCGAGCCCACGTTAAGGGCGGCGGGGGTGTGTGGGGGGGGTCACGTGGTGGTCGGAAGGCCGCGTATGCTCCGCTTTGACGTCTCCTTTGCGCGCACCAAAAGCGGAGTCAGATGATCATCCAAAGAATCGGGACGCGTCTTTACACTCCAGCTCCAACTGCACTCCACACTGTAGTGTGCGTGCGTCTGCTGAATGTGCGTGTGTGAGTGTGACGCCGGTCGCTCGTGATTGGTGCACTCGAGGCGTGGGCGTGGCGAAAGGTGAGGGGAAAAAAAACCCGGACTTGTCTAAATTTTAGTGTTCGGTTCAATTGATCCAGCCGTACCTTGATTTGTCTAAATCGTTTGATTTGTCTGATTTGTCATTACATGTAGACTATATCCTCATTGTTTTGGTACAGATACTTGTTAATGACGTTTTTGTTTGATGGTGCAAAAATATGTGCCTTGGCTCAAGAAAAGGTTCAGCAATTACTTGCTGATGGATTGATTATTTTTAGTCATCATACATTTGCTCATTATTAGGTTGATTGATTGATTACGCTCGCAAAGAAGAACGCTTATGCCTGACATGATAAATTGATTACACATCATTTGAAAACTGATGGTGTTCCACAAGGCTTGATACTCAGTCTCCAGATTTTTGTTTCTTATAACATGAATGATGTAATTATGACTCAGCATAGGTTCGTGATAGACTTACATAGATTATTATTTATGGGCAAATTTGTTTTGGCTCACTGGCGTAGGACTAGAATCGCACTTGTGAGTGAGTAAATTTGAATTAAATTGAGGCTAGGCCATTATTATCAGTATATATCGACATATTTGTTTGGTGGTGTGCCATGAAATGTTTCTCAACGTGTGCCTTGCCTCAGTAAATGTTAGGAAAGTAAATGGATGGGAAAAGTACATTAGCATTGACATTCATTCTGTGATCCCCCTCCCCGTGCATGACTTTCTGGTTGTATTTACCTCAGTAATTTCCATCCATCCATTCCTCTCCCCCCCCAAAAAAATACATTAAATTTCAAAGCCAATACATCACTGGAAGAAAAGATCACGAACAATCATGTATTAACTGTTATAGTCTGCTTGCATTGGGGTCAAGTGAGGCAGTGACCCTGAATGGTAAAAAATGGGGAAAATAATTCTGTGGCGGTAATTTTGCAATAATGCATATTACCGCCACCTACAGGACAGGAGATATTCATGACCGCTCGACCTTGGCAGGGGACTGTGGTCCATTGAGTGCCATTCTAATTATAGTTTGTCATTATAGCATTGCTAAAACAATAAAGCTAATACCTGTAATGCCCCCGTGAGCAGCACTAACTGTAACTTTCTCCATTGCGTGTGCGCGCATGTACATGACTGTGAGCACGTAGTCCCGACCCAAGCGTGCGTGAGCGGCACAACGTCGGCAACCACATGATGAGTCTCGCCGTGACTTCCCCTTTTTTTCTCCCCCTTGAATGGGGCTTCTGAAGACTGGCCTGCTCAGAAGCAGCCACCTGTCTTCTTCATTTTGGGGAGGGGGGGGGGCAACAGCTGGTCCATCCTGGCTAGGAAATGTGAGGAAAGGAAAGAGGAGTTTCCAAAGTGATGACAGATGAAGAGCTTCATTTGAATGTTGGTCATAGCTAAGAAGGGCCGACGTGCGGATCGACATACTTGAGATTTGACCGCTGATGATACACTTTAAGGTCTTTTTTTTTTTTTTTCCATTTTCAATTCCAGCGGAATTTTGGCACGGCCAAACTGTAGTTATATTACACTGCATTTAATCCAATATGAAATTAGAAGAAATGCAAAATAGTGGCAGTCAAATATTTGTCCAACTACAGCATTGTTCAGAATACATTAAAAATGGCCTTTGTTGAAAAAAATATTGATTTATAAAATTTAAAAAAAAAACACATTTTCAAATTCGGTCGAGATTTCCCACCAAAATAAGAGAAATTAAAGTGTCGTAGCTTCCGTGATGGGCCAGACCTGACTCATTGGCCTTAGTACAAAAAGTTACCAATTAGCTCGACATGAGAGGACACAAAAGGACAATGTAATAGCACGTAACTGTGCCCTGGAGCATTTCAGAATTCATGTTCAACTAATTTCAATAAAACATTGACAGATGCTGATTCTTAAACGCATACATGTGTGGAGATCTCCCAAGAAATGTTTAGCTGTTCAAAATTGAAACAAATAAAAAATGGCTTTTGCTCTGACAAACCTTTGAGAGGACCTAAAAAAAATGGAGCCCCCCCCACTGAGGAAGAATTTCGAACATGGCTAACGAGGCCCATCGCAAATTCGAATTGACGTAAGACACCACGGCTAATATGGATGGTAGATTTGATTGGCATAGCAGCACATAAAGGCTGAAATCCGATTGGACAAAGAAAATCAGCCAAGAGAAATGCTCTTAAATGAAGAGAATAAATCAAACAACTTAATTGAGAGGCCTCAAGTGCTTTCAAGGAGTCTCCATACAGTGGTGCAGCCCTCTGCTGGTCAAACAGGTCACTGCAGTTTTTCGAATGAGGCCAATGTAGCAATGACAGACTGATGAGTGTGTGATGACAACACACCACTGCCGTCTGTGTCTGAAATGACACCACCTCAGCCCACGAGGGAGCTGAGGCATAACGGGGAAATGCCGTCAAGGATTAAATGGAAGAATAGCAACGTGTGGGTTTGTTAGCGGTGACACCGAGGCTCCACTTAAACATACCCCATTTTAAGAAGCGTCTCCTATTCCAGCAGTGACGAGAAATAGAAGCCCACGCACGTCAACGAGACGGTTTGTGATTTGGGTTATTTTAGGAGGTAATTATGGTTACAGACACCAGTTATTTGGTCGTTTTTTGTTTTTTTATTCCATTTAAAAAAAAAAAAGGGAAACTAACATCTACAAAACAGTGTACACACTGGAGAGATCGGGGAAATGGTCAGAAAAATCGAAACCCACAATAATCATTAAATGATTGTCTTTCATCATTGAGGCCGGAGAAACAATCGTCCATTGATACGCTCGGCTGGAAAACACTGATGATTTTGCACGTGTGGGAGCATGTTCATTGTTGTGGCTCGACTGTAAATTGCATCAAAGGCGCCTCCAGACGCACAAAACGGCCAACTGCCGAACCAACCTTGAGCCAAATTCCACATTCGCGTTTTCTTCCCGCCATGTCTACGCCCATTCCCCGTGCTCTAACCCCCCCCCCCCCCCCCCCCCCGAACCACCAATCTTTGCCGAAAGCTACCGCAGAAGTTGTACAAAATAAACAGAGGGAGATATACACCAATTGTTCAATTCTGGTGGCGTTGCTCCAGACGCTTTGCAATTTTCTAATGAGTGCATCTTGGGACGGTTCTGGAGTAAAAGTTTGACTGGTTGCTGGATGAGGCGCAGATGTAAAACGGTCTATCGGGTCTGTTTACTGTCTCACTAAGACAGCGCCCGAGTAAAAGCCTTGTTTGTAGTCTTTGGAACACAAAGCACTTTGTTCCATTTTTGCGATCTTTCGCCAAAACGCCACTCTGGCTCTCTCTCTCACTCACTCGCTCGCTCAAAGCTGGAGGGAGAGAGAGAAATTGGCGGCGATTGCGGCTCCGCAGATGACTTTGCTCACTCCAGATAGCATCGGAATAAATCATCAACTTATCAGTCTCGCAACTGTTGACCCGGCCCAGCTGAGGCCTCACAGAGGCAGCGGTGTTAGGGCCTTGCCCCCCCACCCCCACCCTCGTCCTGCTCATATATTGGGAAAAGGAGATAAGTCGGGGTTTTTAGATAAAGCCAGAGCTAAAGTTCAAGTGTGTTAATGAGCAAAAAGGGGGGTGGGATTGAGGGGTGGCTTCGCATCATTTCCCGAAGGGTAAATACAAGCCCCTCGACTCCCATCACTCTTTTCCCTTTTCTCAGTCACTTCCAGTAAGCCAGCCATCAACTCCTACTTGAGCAGTTTTATCAAATAATTGAGTGAGAAAGTTGGTAAACTCTGTTTTTAAGGTATCTGTACTTGAGTATTTTTTTTTCAGACCTTTCATTTTTATGTCCGACGTTTGAAAAAATATATCTGTGCTTTGTACTCGTTAACGCTTTGTCAAAATAATTTTTAAAAAATGTAAACAAGAAAGATTTAACATCAACTGTGGTTACGATCTTGTAAAATGGATTGATTGAGCTATTCAGGATTTCGAAGGCGGCACAAACGGGAACAACGGCGACACGTAAAGACAACGAGCGAGCGCGAATGACACGGCGAAGGCAAGACATTCCCCACCCGTGGCCTTAATGAAGAGGTTTGTTTAATTCGTTGGCTGCTAAAACGCTTTGTGGCGAATGCGTTGTGTCTCGCCTCAAACCGCAAAGCTTCTCGCCTTCCAAAATTTTCCATCCATCCATCCATCCATTTTCAACACCGCTGATCCTCAATAGAGTCACAGGGAGTTGCTGGAGCCGATCCCAGCTGACTCCGGGCAGAAGGCAGACTACCCCCTGAGCTGGTTGCCAGTCAGTCGCAGGGCACATATTGAGACAGGCGATCACCCAAACCCACAATCACGCCGTCATCGAGAGGGAATCGATGCCACGCTGTACCACACACACACACAACAAAGTGTATTTTATTATTTGCTTTCTAAGCCATTTTTTGGATTACTTCCATCACACAGTCGGCATAATATAGCAACACGTTTGTTTTGATATGTCAACAAGTCAAGCTAATCAAGCTAATGCTAGCTACCTCATGCAACAAATAACAAGATTTATTTTCTTCTCTGGATCAAAACAATGGCTTTAATAAAAAACAGAGTATATTTTGTGCGCAAAGGAGGATTTTTTTTTTTTTTTTTTTTGCTCTGTGCCAAGACATTAAAAACGGGCACGGTACATAAATGACAGTCCAAGTTCATTTGCAAGTACAAGAATTTCCATTGTTTCCAAACAATGCTTTTACTTTTTTTTAAAGCGCACGTGTCTCTCCTTCGACTTCAGTCCACAGCGTGAGAACTTTTGCCACCTTTTGGAGAAAGAGCGCGAAAAGTGCAAACTTCACACGACTTTGGCTCGAGCAATGTGAAAATTCGAAATGGTCCCGCTTTAGTCATGTCGCGGTGGGAGTCACACGACAAAGCAAACAAGTCCCCTCAAAGCTGGACTTTAACCTGCTTTGCACTAGTTCAGCATTGACAGCCATGAGAGTTACTTACTTTCCTCTTTTTTTCGTTTTGACTTCTTTTTTTCTTTTTTTTTTACATTACCCGTCGCCTGCGATGTTCTTGTGTGCAAATTCTCTCTCAGACACAACAAGTAAACCCATTTTGTCGGGTATTTAGTCATCTTTTTTGGAAATGCGAACAAAATACATCAGCGGTTTGTTTGCAGAGTTAAGTAAAACTAATCTCTCAGTTGTACTTGTGTTCCAATAGCATCCAAGAGACAGTCTCAATAAACAGACCCTTCCCCACCTTTAAAGTAAGTATTATTTAGACCGGGTCGTCTAAATGAGCAGTGTTTGCCTTTCGGGCTTTTTATCTGATGTTCGTGCATCTTCCAGGTGTGTTTGTGTTAGCAGAGTGACTACAGGCAATTCCCAAACGCAAACACGCACTAACGCGCGCACTTATCTGCCATTGTGGCCTCCTGTCACAACCGCCGGCGAGCGCGCGGCATCATCACAAACACAAACACGAGAGCTTTCACCTGAATAAACGGACTTTACATCAGCAGCTAATGGAAAGAGTCGGTTAAAGTCGCTAGCATTGACACCCGAGAGCGCAATTTCTCTGTCTACTTAGCCGGGTTTAGTCTAAGGGTGGGCAAGCAAGCACTCCACTCCATTCTTCAATCTGGCCCACCGGGCGTTCACAATTAGAGGAGTCATTTGTTGCATTCATGCTTCTTGATGTTGTTTTTTAATTTTTTTTTAAATAGTACAGTATTGAGTGTTTATATAATGTGGTGTGATCGTGGTTGTATTAAGATTGGGTAAATTCCCACTTAAGTCCCACAACACATTGCCCCCAACTGCATTTTCTTAGCTGGCTCTTGAGTCCGATATTACAGTGAAACTCCTCTACAATGAAACCTACATGGGCGAAAATACCCCATAGTGTGAAAAAAATCTTCATGCATTAACACCATTCCCACTTTCCAGTCCCCATTACAATGAAAAAAAAAACATGATACGAAATCTTTTTCTCTGCTCTTGCCTCGCGATGAGCTTCTCCACAACGAAGTCTGATCCAACAGCGACCTCTACTGCTTCGTTCGGAAACGGCAACAGCAACCACCACACTGGTTTACACGTGCAGTAGTCCAGGAAGTATTTGTTATTGTTAGTTTCCGACGCAGCAAGAATGTTGCATTGCTAAAATGACTACAAAACGGACCTTTGGATGTCAAGCAGCTAAGACAAAAAGAGCTCTGACGCTGGAAGAGAGGGTAAAAGTGATCAAAATTAAAGACGTTGGAAGCAAAATAAGACATTATCCAAGAAATTGATGTAAGTGAAATTGAATGCTGATCGTAAATGTCTCAATTTCTTTCCATTTTTTTCTTTCTACACTGACTATATGAAGTGTCAAATAAGTGTATGTTCATACTTATCCACTATTGGAATAAAAGTAAAGAGTACACATATGTTTGTGTGTGTGTGTGTGTGTGTGTTTACGTCTGAGATCAAATTTGCTACAGTGAAAACCCCCCTGTTGTGAACAATTTCTTGCTGCAAACATGATTTCGTTGTAGAGGAGTTTCACTGTAAATGCATCCCTTTGAGCAAAAAGGATGGCCTACCTGTTTTCTAGTCATTTAAAATTGTAATTTTTATCCCCATCTTGGCTCTCTCAAAAGAAGCAACCTCATCCTAACATCATGAAACTAGTGAACTTGTACAACGGGACTCTTACAGCAGGGTTTTGGCAGCCTTTCTCGACCCCGAGTAGATGTCTCTGACATCATTGATTAGGCTCAACTATTGACTCGCTCCCTTTCCCATAAAACGCAACACAACTACGCCATTGGAATCATCATTCATATCCCGTGAGTGTCAGTCGCCGGCGGGATGCCACACCTAAAGCGCGCGCTTTGACCTGCTTTTACGACAGTTAAGCCATTGTGTTAGCCATTGTGTGCGTGCGTGTGTGTTTGTGCATGCGCGCAAGTGGTATTCCACTTCAGTGAATGGTGGAAAGTCACTGGCAGGCGTACGCACCCTAGAACCTTTTCCATGCAGCACATTATTCACAGTGAAAGCCGAAGCCAAGATGGCATAACACATCCTGGTTCTCCCCCCCTTCGCCTTTTGAACGCAGTCTTTCCGATTAACAATGCACGAGGCAGGTCATCTCACGGTTAGCCGCGATGCTTCGGCGGCCGTATGCGGAACGATCTTTGTTGGCAAAAGTGGGGAGCGCTTCCGTTGACGTGAGGAGCGGCCGTGTGAAAGTCATGCGTCATTATCGGGGGTGGTGTCAAGTTGGGTGATTCGATTTAGAGGGTGAGGGGTAGGTATGAAGAGCAGCAGACATTGTGGCAAAGGTTTGCGACAAATTTCGGGATCCACTAAAGGTCCAGAGTCCCATTTTTGTGTCAGGAGTCTTGAAGAAAATCCCGGTCAAAAGTGATGAATATGTGGCACAATTCCAGAAGGGTACCGGTGAATCAATCATTTAAACCATCCCTTTAGTTTCTTTCTAGTATTTCTTTAGTTCCATCTCATAATCGATAGTTTCAACAATAAAGAGACGATCATTTCCCCCAGGGTCCGGACCAGGACCGTGGTCTTCATAATGCAATTAAAAGATCATTTTGCATGCTTCAAGTCTGATTTCCCCTGAGCCGCCTGACTAATAAAGATAATGTTGTGACTAATTGCCGGAGAACGAAGAGAAAGTGAATATATGACAACTTTTAGGAATGTCACAAATGTAATGAACAACAGTACCTGCAAAAGAAGTATAAAATAAGATCCTCCAAAATAGTGTAAATGTTCTTGATCTGAATTTTAGCAGTCAACAATGTCAAGTTGGTGATGGAAAACTTTTTTTTTTTTTTTGTAAGCAAAATAAATTGTGGGTCCTCAGTTAATGAAGTATTTTCATTCTTACAGCGGTGACCCTGTTGTAAAGTCAGAATTAGGGCATTTTTTTTTTTTGTAAGGGGCTATAAATATTGCACAATAAAAAAACAAAACAGGAAATTGTGCTGCAGGCATGATTGTGTATTCTTATGCCACCGTGGAATCAAGATAATTGGATGCTCTTCATAACCTCAGGACCCGAATAAACCGACAAACCCCTTTATCATCCTATCTTATCTCGCTTTTCTACTGAAACGGCAACCAATTTGGATATTTCTTTGGTGTTGAGCTGGTAACATTCAGGTATGGGAGTAAAAAGTCAAAATTCTGTGGATTGAGTCGCGCGCCTTGTGGAACGCCAGCAGTTTTCTACCGGAGCATGAGCTGTGGCCAACTGCAGTTTCTACCGAGCGTGCCCCCTTTTTACTTTTCTCTTGGCCACAAAGTGCATCCCTGACGATCACTCTCCTTTCCCACCCCCAAAACTTTATTTCAGGTGTTCTCTGTCAGAACAAGTAACATATTCCACAACACTCCAAACCACAGGATAATCCCTCAAACATCCTAGAACTGCTCAAATCTGGCCCAATTGTCAGTAGGTGTGCGTTTTTGTACTGACATAAAAGCTTCATAGAAAACATAATTATTTTTTCCTTTGGACAGTTTTGTGTTTATTTTTTGAGTTGTTGGCCCGCGAGTTCAAACATTAAACTCCCAATCGAATGTACACTGACCTACAAAACGAGTAAGAATGTAAATCAGGAAAAAAAAATCTGAAGAGGAGATATCTATCTGTCATGTAAGTCAATATTCAGCAGCAAGCGGGATATGGAATTCATAGCCCCAGGCCCCTTTTGGTGATCCTGCCGAGAGAGTACGCTGAAGAAATACGAACACTTCTCACGGGCAGAATAATTGTTCTGTTTCTGTTTGCCTGTCAGGGTCACTGCAGTGGTCACGTAGAAGCAGGAAGAAAAAAAACAACACTTAGTAGTCACAACATTAGAAAACACCTGCCATGTTTCATCAGATCCAGTGGAAGAAATTCGGCAGTTACTAAAAAAGTGCAAAATCATGGATTTTTGAAGTGTGCCAGTTTTGCAAGAAACTTCAAGTGGGAGTGAAAAATAAACACCTTGAAGCAAACACCCGTTGACTCTTGAACTGCTTGAGGAAGCCAGCAAAGGAATGTTACAGGTTCGTTTCCCCATTTCTTAACAGCGAGAAAGTTGGAACAGTGATTTTTAACAAGTTGAATTGGTTTTAAGCATGTAAGTCGATTTTTTTACAGAAGACATTCCAAAAATACCTTTTTACTTAAGTATGAATACAACCAAAAGCAATTCATTTAAATTCATATCTCGAATTTTGAACAGAAGACGAATCAGCAATTTCTGGCAAATAGTCGGTTGTGTGTGTGGGCATGTGTGTCATGTGGCTAAAATGCTTGCGTTTTGTTAGCGTTGCTGTTTTCCCACATACACAGAGCCCACAGACCGGTAGGGAAACCCAACACGAGCTGGTGGGGGTGTGAAAAAAAGAGGAGGTAAAGCGTGACTTCTTTACGAGGTGTGGTTTCGCTCTAGGAGGGGTCACACGCCGGGGTGTCCGCTAAACCTGACACTGAACGCACCCGATGCGCCCCGGCCACTTCAAATTTACTCCGGGAAGTTACGTTTGTTTAATACTGTAGATGTAAATCATTGAAAGAGGGAGTGGACGCGAGGCTCGGCGACCTATTCGCACGCGGGAAGTTATTTAGGGGGTCACGTGAATGTTTCGGGACCAGTTTGATTTCTGATGCTCGTAAAACTTCACTTTCATTTTCATGAAGGCACCCCAGCATCCAGCATCCATCCATGTCATCCAGAATGATGACCATTTTTCATAGGAATTACCTGTTTATTGTTGCGGGTGATCTAGAGATGATCTTATGTGCTATTGGCTCGCCAGCCAATAGCAGGGCAACATCTTGAGACAGACCGCCATTAACACTCACATTTACAAAGTGCTGTATGTTGGTGGCAAACTCTGTTCAACTTACTTCACAAGAAGCAGTAGTTTGCAGAGGCAATATGTTAAAAAAAAAGTTTTGGGAGCCACTGGAACGGATTAGTGGCATTTCCATTCATTTCACAGAGGAACGACACCGTAGTACTTTAAAAATTGTGTTTATTAATTTTAAGTGTATAAATCACGTGGGTAAGGTAAAACTATTCAAAGAGAATCATTTTTTTTTGTGGTCTCTCCAAAGTACGGATTTTCACTTCTTGTGGATGAGCCTGGAAAATACATGTATCCCCCTTCCATAAAATGTTCACTGTATTTCTTTAAATCCTCCATCCCTCCACCAATTATCCCCTAATTCCTTCTCAGCCAGACATTACAAAACATATAAACAATTTATTGAATTGTGTCCCCTCTCACCTCTTCGTAGTCTGCAGGCTGCAGTTCCTTTTTATTTACTTTATCTATACTTATCAGACTTTACGATATAAGCGGACACTCTATAAACTGATGCGTCAGTCTCTGCAGAGTCTAATGCTGTGACATAGTTTCTTTCTTTGGAGTTGGGAAAAATCTTAATCTTCCGTTTATAAAAGAACATTCATTCCACTTGTGTAGGACTATGTCAGAGCTTCATAAATCAGCTCGTGTCGAATGTTTTGGTCTTTGCCTTCTATTTCCAACCACACAAAATTTGAGGAGATCTGAAGGCTGAAGGAAAAATTCTTTGTTGGTTTTTACATGGAATGACCATGAGGCCCTGATGAGTATTTCTATTGTTGTGGCAGGACAATTTGTAGTTGGGCATCTGCGCAAGGAGCTTGATGATAGGGCGGCTTTGAAGATGATACACATTCTCCACATGGCTGAGGACGCAGCAGGAGGGCAGGACCCTACCCAACGCTGACCCGTTCATGACCTGGCTGGGCCAGCGTAAAAGGAAACGAGGGCGGAAAGATTCGCATGGTGAACATGAAGGGCAGCATCTTCGTGCATGGGTGGAGTTTTCTTTCTTTTGGCCTTTTGTTAGGCCGGCACATTTAGAAATGGGCGTTTGCGCCGTTGTGGGACTGAACACAGCTGACTCGATTCCCAGCCAATCAAAGCAGCTCCACTCATTCCCATTAAAGTCATTGCTGGTTAGGCACGCTCTCTACATGGCAGAAGCCTCACGTCTGTGCAGGAGATCGTCACGGACAAAGTACATTTATAAGGAACTGCAAGAAGATAGGAATCTTCTTTCGGATGATGTAAAGTTGATGACTGTGAAGTAGGCGCTTGGGGATTGCGTTCAACCCTCGATCGTGCGACATTCTTCTCTTAGGTGCGTCAAATTTAGAAGACAGTGAGTATTGCTTTCCCATTTTATCAGTCGTACACAATTTCTGTACACAGTTTGCCTTTGGTCAAATGTTTGGCCATCATTTGAAAAAATATAAGAAACTAAATCTTCAATAAACTACACAAGATGCCCCACGGTTCTAATGTCATCCGTATTTGTGAACGGATATATGCAAATAGGACAAGTTCCAATGATTCTCATTCTAATGGACTTGTGCGAACGCTCACAATTTTACGAACCTGACATTTCAGCGCAACTGAGCAGCAATATCCAGAAGTGAGCGATAAAAGTGGCAACGAAGCGGAGGTTTTTCTACATCGTAAATAAGTCTGCCCTTTTGCGGCCAGCACGTTGAGATCCACGCTTAAAAACAGCACAAAATGTTACAGTCTAACAATCCCCAGCAGTCTGCCTGGAGGGCACACCTCTCTGACAAACAACTGGTTCTGATTAAGAACACGACGGACGATCACAGAAGGCCTTTACGGGGCTGGGTGACGTTTCTTCTGCAAACCGCTTTTGAATGATGAGCTACTCATTCATCTGTGTGAGCCCATTCCCATGAAATTTTCAGTACAAAAGTAGTTTTTTTTTCTTTTTTGCGTTGGCGTTATAACAGAATGTTTTGGCAAAACGCAACGATCTTAAATTTAACCTCGGGCGTTTGTAGGATTTCCTTTAGAATTTGTATGAGAACCTGGCCGCACATAAGACAAATAGAGGCTTAACGTGTGTTTGAAATGGGTTAAAATGAAAGGAAAGTTGAAATATATGGTTACTATGATTATTATTTGCAGTGGTCGACTGGCTGTCAAATGGGCAAAAAAGTAAAATCACTGTTTCTTGCTCTTTCTAATAGGTCAGTGTACATTAATGAACATTTCAATAGTTACAACAACGGAAAAAAAAATGTAAACGCACTGCTACTGCAGTCACGTGGCTGATTTCCATTTTCTGCACTCGCAGCCGACAGTGAGGCGCTCTGAAGCATTCAAACCAGGGTCCAAATGCTGGCCGTGAAACTGAGCTCAAAATAAATAAATAAATTGGTCAAATTCTCCCCGACTTACTCTTCCATCTTTCACTGCGTGACGTGCGTACACTCAAAGCTGACGACAGGACGCTCCGCAGCAGCCAGACCAGAGGGCGATCCAAAGCGAAGACGCATTTTCGGGATGTAGGCATAGTTAGCCTGCTAACTGCACACCATAGTTAAAGTGGTTAACCACTGAACTTTGAATATGTAGTGGGGGGAGGGGGGTTCAAGCCCAATTGTGTGACAAGGCACGGTTTTACCCCTGCCCATGGATAGATGACTCTGAAAGAGGGGGGAAATGTCAAAACGTGACGAAAATTGAGCAAGAAGATGCGAAAGTCGGTTCGCACAACTCCAAACGCACCAAATTTGAAGATCCAAATCCAACCGGAATTTATAGAACATAAGCACAAGTAAAGTCTGCAGAGGTGGACAGGCCGTGAATCAATCGTAACCCCTTATACAATAAAATCATAAAATAACACATGCAAACGGTTTCACAAAAGGGCTTGCCTATGGAGGTGGATTTATTTACATCTTTTAAAGTAGTCTGGGGATTCAGCAGATTGAATCAATCGGAAAAGACAGTCCCGAAGGGTCGGAGGGCCAGAGAGGCGTAGGCCCGACCCCCCCCCCCCCCCCCTCCTTTTGATGTGTAGCTAACGCGTAGGACACACAAAAAGGGAGAGGAGTCTCGAATTTGGACATGCAACTGGGCGTAGAGCTTGAAAGTGACTTCAAGTCTTATTGGTTACCAGTGGAAAGTTAGCAGATGGGTAGCTGAATGCGTGTGGGAGCTTTGCACGGCCAGGAGGTGTGGTGGGCCTCCCGAGAGTGATTTGTCCATTTGATTAGCTTCCTTTCTCAGGCTCTCTTCTTCCTCCTGCAGCTTTAGTGAAAACAAATCAACTGGCGTGTACAATTAACACCAGGCGCTTTGACATCTCCGCATTAAACACACGTTTACACTTAATGTTTCCACCTGGCGACACAGCGGGAGACTGGTTAGCACCTCCGCCTCACAGTGCAGAGGTGCGGGGTTCGATTCCGGCTCTGGTCTTCCTGTGTGGAGTTTTCATGTTCTCTTTTTGCCTGCGTGGGTTTTCTCTGGGTACTGCGGTTTCCTCCCACATTCCAAACACATGCATGGCAGGATAAGGGAACACTCAAAATTGTACGTAGGTGTGAGTGTGAGTCAGAATGTTTGTTCCTCTATGTGTGTCCTGCGATTGACTGGCAACCAGTTCAGGGTGTACCCCACCTACTGCCCAAAGACAGTTGGGATAGGCTCCAGCACACCCGTAACGCTCATGAGGATAAGCGGATTATAAAATGGATGGATATTGGGGTAGACGGTTTCCCGGTTTACGACGGTCCCATGACACAAGGTTACGAGCATCATGCAATGAATTAGCGGTGTAAGAATTTGTCGGCCCATCGCACAGGAAGTAACACAACTCTTTGGTGGACTGAATAAAGAGCCTTGTGGAACACCACCAATATCTGTCTACGGGAGGTCCTCTGTGTATTACAGAGTTCCATTTTCTTTATGAGCAATGCTGATATTTTCATTCTTCTCGCTCATCGAGAATTTGATTGTGTCAGGTTCTGGACCGAACCAAATAATATTTTTGGATGTTAGAAATGCAGGCTCAGACAAAGTGCGAAAACAAACATATTGACACCAAAGCACACTGACAAAGTACAAACAGAAATTGCTGGTCAGAAGGAGCCAGGAAAAACAAGAGCGCTTTTGCAAAAGCCATGATACTAGGGAACACCGAGAATAACAAACGAAATGTCAAGAAGCCAATAACGCCAAGCCAAAGATGAAATTCCTTAGTGAACTAAAGAACTCCGGTCCATCTTCAAAGAAAAATGAAGGCAAATTATAGACTGGCAACACAGGTATGTTCCCAAGTTGTAAAAGAAAATTACAATCATGTATTTCTTGAGAGCATTGAACAAATGTTTTTTTTTCTCCCCAGGAACATCGATGACACATCAAATAAAGCGCCAATGCATTAAAGTTACAAGTGATGATATACTGATATGATTTGCAAATAATTTATATTATTGTATGACGTCTCGGGGGGGGGGGGGGGCAACGGTGATTTTTTCTTCTGTAGACACATGGTGGCAAAATCCTGTCGCATGAGACGGAAAATTCCTGACCCTGTTGACTTTGTCGCAGCACAAATGAAGCCGAGTGGCAACCAAACAAAACGCCAAGTACGATAGCTCCTTTAAAAGCAGCGCTTCATGTCCCGCTTTGCTGTTGCTCTCCCGCTTCGCGGGTTCAGTCGAAAGTCAATATTGACCCGCGGTCAGGGGGGTTGGGAGCAGGGGAGGGGCGGAAGGGCCCTCAGATCTAGCGTGATTTACCGCGTACGGTAAAATCCAGAGTCGTATTGAAGCGGCCGACATGATTAATTGAACTGGAGATGGCGTTCGGGGAGGGAGAAGGTGAGACTCTGTTGGGAAAGAAGGCAAAAAAGCTGAAAAAGCAGCGGAGGGGAAGGAGAGGAGGGAGATTCGGGGTGGCAGACGGGGCTACTGAAGCTCGGCAGGAGTTTGGGAAACAGTGAACCTTGCCACCGAGCGCCTCCCGTACCACCTCCCCCTCCCCTCAATGTGAGGAAAGACTCCTGGTGCGCCGCCAGTATGTTTCCCATGAGCTTTAACACACCGCCCATTAAATTCTGCCCCGCCCCCTTGTGTCATTGCGCAATCACCCCACGGCATCATCTCACCAACAGCAGAATAATATTCTACAGAGCGCGGAATGACATTTAAGGGACAGAGAGGACCACTGGAAGGATGACAGTGTGAGATGACCCCAGCATGGTCCAACAGATGACGTTGTGGTGGACAAAGAGGATTCTCTCACAGCTGTGACATGCTCGAACCTAGAAATGCATCGTGACATCACAACCGCAATGTACATTTGGAATCGTCAGAACTCCCAAGGTGCTTATATTGCGCGGCCGTCCGCCTCTATGCCTTTCTGTGACTATTCCAGTCTCTTTTGCATCTGCATTGCAACCTACTGATGATACTGTGACACTCTAAGAACCGATCCCCCTCTGAGAGCATTCTTTTTGAAGGTACTGTTGATTTCATCGCAGCCTGTTTGTAAGAAGGAGGGGTGTAATAAAAAAAGACAACATTTGAATTGGAAAATCGGTCTTGGTTTAAAATACAGTGGTACCTCTAATTACGAAATTAATTGGTTCTGGATGAAATTTCGTAACTAGAAAATTTTGTAAGTAGAGACGCGTTTTCAATGTAAATGCCCTAATTCATTCCAAGCTCCCCAAAATTCAGACATAAATGTTTTCTGAAGCATAAAAATATTGAGAGCAGCTATAAGTAAGTTGCATTCAGGAAACTTGGAGCTGCGATGGGCAGACCATACTGTATTTCTACCTTTCGTATCTTGGAATTTCTTTCATAACAAGAGGCAATATTTTCCTGTTGAGGCGTTTTGTAACTTGAACATTTCGTTTTCCTGGTTTGTTAGTGAAAAGTCAGTTAGTGAAAGTAGCCACAGGTGCATTCATGGCCCCCAGGAGGTGCCCAATGAAAAAGTTCTTCACGTGTACCACACCTGCTTTCAAACACGTCGCTCACCTCGAATTCGATCTAATCTAACGGGCAACAAGGCGGCTTTTTCCCTTTGCTGTCACTGCGCTGATAAGCGTCGCTACTCGCCGCGAGGTTCTGGTTGGTTGCCCGTCTATAGGGGATCAAACGTGTGGGGAAACAGCGGCTTAGAACGCCATCTGTCCTCGGCATTTCCAATCGGCGCCGCTAATGGAGATGATGAGCGATGATAAAAGGAAGCGCACGACAAGCGGCCGTTGTGTCATAACATCAACAGCATTTATCAATCCCCGCTGGAAAGCTGTTTTTGCATTTTAATGGATTACTTGATGCCCATCTTGAGGTGCACCCATTATCTCGCTGTTTGTCCTCACTACTTGTTTTTTTTGTTTTTGTTTGTTTTGTTTGTTTATTGAGCCTTGAGCATATAGTATACACAATAACAGGTTGACAAAAGTCAAACAAAAATTATGTAAGGAAAATTAGAAAGTAGATAAAAGTAGAAAACACACATCATCACGGTTGTATGCTCAAGGGAGTAGGAAGAAGTAAGTAACTTATCTAGTCCTACCCCTTATTTTGTAACAATTTGATTTGATCATTTTTCAAAACAAAGAAGAAAAGAAAATCTACATATCATCAAATGCTTTTACCCTTATGTATACTATACTATTCTATTTATACACCTTTTGGTGTATAAATAGATAAATAGTATAAATAGTATCATAATAGTATAAAATAATAAAAATAGTATAATAGAATAGTATAAATAGTGTTTATATAGTTATTCTTTCTCCTTTTGTATTCCAATTTTCTGATATTCATTATAGTTTTCATTTCTTGAATACAATTGATAAGTTGATCAAATTCAAAACAAGAACAAACGGTTGTCTTACTATATTTTACATGTATATCAAATTTATCTTTTTAGTTCTGATTCATGTAGTTTTTTTGTACTAATCTTTTGAATTTGTTTTTGAACTCCTCCAACGATTTGCTCATTTTCAGGTCCGTTTCAAGCTTGTTCCACAAGTTGACACCTATTACTGATACACACCTTTGTTTGATGTTTGTTCTTGTTTTGGATTTTTTGTATTGTTTTGTACCCCTTAGATGATAACAGCTCTCTCTAATTTCAAAAAGCTGCTGGATATTTTGGCAGAGGAGATTGTTATGTACTTTGTACATTAATTGGGTAATCTTGAAGTCAACCAAGTCGTAGAATTTCATTGTGTTTAATTTGATGAATATTGGATTTGTGGGTTCTATATATTTAGACCTATTGATTATTCTGATTGCTTTTTTTTGTAGTTTTAAAACAGGGAGTGTGTTTGTTTTACAAGCTTTTCCCCATATTTCTACACAGTAGGTCATATATGGGAGTAATAATGAGTAATATAGTGTATACAAGGAGCTCTTACTCAACACATCCTTCGTTTTGTGGAGTATCCCGATAGTTTTGGATATTTTTTTTATAATGTTATCTATGTGTGGCTTCCAGGATAGTTTTGTATCTATTACTAGTCCAAGAAACTTATTTTCATAGACTTGTTCTATTTCAATTGAATTTATCTTTATTTTAACTTGGTCTTTGATTGGTCTTGTGCCAAAGACCACTAACTTTGTTTTTGTTAAATTTAAAGATTTATTTCTGTCGAACCAGTTTTTTAATTTTGTCAATTCATTTTCCACAATTTTCAGGAGTTGTTTCATATTTTTTCCAGAGCAGTAAAAGGTTGTGTCATCGGCGAATAGGACGGATTTGAGTTGATTTGATACCCTACAAATATCGTTTATATATAAAATGAATAGTTTTGGTCCAATCACTGACCCCTGAGGCACTCCATGGCTAATCTTCAGTAGATTGGATTTTTTGTTTTTGAACTGCACATACTGATATCTGTTTTCTAAATAACTTTCAATCCATTTATATGCTGTGCCTCTGATGCCATATCTCTCTAATTTATTCAATAATATAGCATGGTCTATAGTATCAAAAGCTTTTTTTAGATCAAGAAAAATCCCGACTGTATATTCTTTATTATCTATATTAGTAGCTATTGCTTCCACAAGCTCCATTGCTGCTATTAAGGTGGTCCGTTTTTCTCTGAAGCCATATTGATTTTCACTTAGTAGCATGTATTTACATATGAAGTTGTCAAGTCCGCGAGAAAATAATTTTTCTAATATTTTTGAAAATTGTGGTAACAGTGATATTGGTCTATAATTTGTAAAGAATTGTCTTTCCCCACTTTTAAAAATTGGAATGACTTTGGCTGTTTTCGTTTTTGATGGAAAAATACCGTCTTTAAATGACAAGTTGCATATATATGTAAAGGGTCGCACTACAAATTCTATGATCTGTTTTACTATTGACATATCAATATTAAAACAGTCAGTTGACCTTTTAGTTTGATATGTTTTTACAATATTTAATATTTCATTTTGAGTCACAGCAGTCAGAAACATTGTGGAAGGATTTTTTTCTATGTATTTATCTATTTCAAAAGAATTTATTGGATCAGGAATTTGTTTTGCTAAGTTACTGCCGATATTTACAAAATATTCATTAAATTCATTTGCTATTTCTGCAGTTTCCTCAATAATGCTATTTTTGTCTTTCATAAAATACTCCGGATAATCTACTTTATTAGAGTTATTTCTAATTACATGATTTAAGATTTTCCAAATTCCTTGAGTGTTGCTTTTGTTTTGTTCTAATAATGCATGGAAATGGTCTCTCTTGCTAGTTCTTATAATGTTTACTAGTTTGTTTTTATACGTCTTATATTTTGTTTCGGCTTCTTTAGTTCTGGATTTTAGAAACGATTTGTATAGATTGTTTTTCTTTTTACATGCATTTTCTATGCCTTTTGTTATCCGTGGCTTACTTTGTTCATTTGACTTTCTGGTGACTTTAATTACTGGGAAATGTTTTTCGTATAGGTAGGTTATGGTTGACTGAAATGCATCAAACGCAGTATTTGGGTCATCGTTTGTGTAGACCTCAGACCAATTTTGCTTGTCTAGGTCGAGCTTGAAAGCTGAGATGGAATGTTGGGTTCTGAGTCTTATTTCTGATGTGTGAGTAATTGGTATAGTTTTTCTCTCGAAGTAATTGTATAGGACTGCAAAGACCGGCAGATGGTCACTTATATCAGTTATGAGGAGTCCACTTTCCTTTTTATGTTCAATCTTATTTATAAATATATTATCTATCAATGTGGCCGTATCAACTGTTATTCTGCTGGGTCTCAGAATGACTGGGAAAAGACCGTTGCTATACATTGTGTTTATGAATTCTGTTGTTTTTTTGTGTCCATTTGGGTTTAATAAGTTGATGTTAAAGTCGCCACATATTATTCGAGTTTTCTTGTCATTTGAACAACTCAGCATATCTGTCAGTTTTTTATTAAATGTGTCTAGACAAGATCCTGGTGTCCTATAAACACAGCTTATAATAACATTTGATGCTTTTTTAATGTGTATTTCAAGAGTTAGACATTCCATTAGATTCTCGGTTGTGTTTGTCAGGCTCTCAAGTTTGGTGCATTTCAGTGTTTTGTCTACATATATTGCAACTCCCCCTCCTTTTTTGTCTTCCCTATGAGTTGCATACATTTCATATCCATCAATTTTCATTTCACTTGTTTTTTCATCATCAAGCCAAGTTTCTGTTATGGCAATTATTGTCCATCCATCCATCCATTTTCCGAACCGCTTGATCCTCACTAGGGTCGCGGGGGGTGCTGGAGCCCATCCCAGCCGTCTTCGGGCAGTAGGCGGGGGACACCCTGAATCAGTTGCCAGCCAATCACAGGGCACACAGAGACGAACAACCATCTACGCCCACACTCACACCTAGGGACAATTTAGAACGTCCAAACAGCCTGCCATGCATGTTTTTGGAATGTGGGAGGAAACCGGAGCACCCGGAGAAAACCCACGCAGGCCCGGGGAGAACATGCAAACTCCACACAGGGAGGCCGGAGCTGGAATCGAACCCGGTACCTCTGCACTGTGAAGCCGACGTGCTAACCACTGGACTGCCGGGCGGCAATTATTGTAAATTTATTAAATGTAGTCAAATATTCTTTGATTTTGGTGAAATTTTTATAAAGACTTCTACTATTTATATGTATCACTGAAAATGTATTTTTCAGTACTACATTTGTGTTGAATTGCTTGTCAGTGTAATAGTCTGAGTTTGTGATGCTGTGATTATGGTTGAAGAAATTATTGTCTGGGTCCAAGTTGTTCTCTGGGTCGAATGTCTTGTGTTCAGCGTAATCAAAGATTTTAAAGTCCATGTTTGTGTTGTTTGTTTCCTATCTCTATTTAGTCAGAGTTTTTTCTGATGGTAATCAGCTCTCAGCATGTTGAAGTCGAGCCCGTTGAATTGGAGTACTGGTGCGGGGGTGGACGATGAGTTTGTCGTGCCTCAAGTAGGCAATTTCCCCTCTTTCACGTGCCGCTTTTAGTTTTGGAAGCAATTCTTTTCTTTTTTGACGTAGCATATCTGTGTAATCTTTATTAATGTAGATTTTGGTACCATCCATCCATTTTCCGAACCGCTTAATCCTCACTAGGGTCGCGGGGGGTGCTGGAGCCCATCCCAGCTGTCTTCGGGCAGTAGGCGGGGGACACCCTGAATCGGTTGCCAGCCAATCGCAGGGCACACAGAGACAAACAACCATCCACGCTCACATTCACACCTAGGGACAATTTTAGAGAGTTCAATCAGCCTGCCATGCATGTTTTTGGAATGTGGGAGGAAACCGGAGCACCCGGAGAAAACCCACGCAGGCCCGGGGAGAACATGCAAACTCCACACAGGGAGGCCGCAGCTGGAATTGAACCCGGTACCTCTGCACTGTGAAGCCGACGTGCTAACCACTGGACTACCGGGCCGCCGATTTTGGTACCTTTTAAGTATTTTGCTCTCTGTAGTATCTTTGTTTTGTCTTTATATTTTTCAAACTTCACCACGACTGGCCTTGGTCGAGGTCTTCCCGATTCGTGTCTCCCCGTGCGGTGGGCTCTTTCCACCTCGATTGTCTCCTTTAATTGCAATTGCTCCTTAAAGATTTTCTGCACTTTTTGCTCCGTTTCAGTCCACGTTTCTCCTTGCATTTCTTCGATTCCATCGATTATCAAGTTATTTCTTTTAGATTGTCCCTCTAAGTAGTCCATCTTGTCCGTTAAAACCAGCATACTGTCACATACTTTATAGATTTCAGTTTGCATGGTTTTGCAATGGTCCGTTCCATTCGTTTGTTGTTTTTTAATGTCATCGACCTCCTTTTGGGTAAAATTAAGACTTGTTTTCAGTACTCGTACTTCCCTGGAGAAATTGTCGAGTCGTGTGTTTGTTGAGTCCAGAATCATCTTTACAAATCCTTTGAAGTGATCCTGTTGTTGCTGAATGAGTGCTGTGAACAGTTCTTTTTGTTGCATGAGTAGTTCATTGACTTGCGTAAGGGTCATCAATTCTTCGTCCTGTTTATTATCTTGTCCCCGTTTGGGCGGCATTTTTCGGGTTTTGTTGCTAGCCGGCTGTCAGCTGGTTGATGAGGTTGCTGTGGTCTTTCGGCCAACCCGGAAGTTGGTGACGTGGCAGTGGGCCTGTGGCCTCCCCTGACGGCACCGTCGCGATGTTCGAACTTTTTCGCCGCTGCTGCCGGATTAACCGTTCAGCCGGCTGGCCTCAAGTGGTGGTAGCTCCAGCTGCTGGCGCCGCCGCCACTGGAGTCCCGAAGAATCCTCTCGCCCAACCACGCCAGCTGGCTATCGCTTGCTCGCGCTGCCTCGGTGGTCGAGCGTGCCGTGCATCCGCCGCCGCCGCCGTCGCCTGGCTCACCGACCGGTCGGTTGGTTTTCTGGGGTGGACCCCGCTTCCCACGTCCGACCGATGGGTCGACGGCCGCTGGCCCCCCAGGCGTGATCCCAGCCACCGGCGCGGAACCAATGGGTCAGCCGCCGCCGGAGCCCCAAACAATTGGGAGCCCCAGACGACCACTACTTAGACAAATCAGCACACGAGTAGAATGCCTGCGGCGCAAATATCTTGCTAGTAATGTTAATTTATTTTGCCACTACTTTTTTTTTTACTTTTTAACATCAAGGATTTCGAAATAAACGCTCAAACAGCTTTCCATAATAGCAGCATCGTTCCTGTTATGACCCAATAGGGAGTGACAAGTCTTTTTCAAGCGCTTACCTATTCTGACAAAAAAAGGGAGACTTTAGAACCCGTTGAAAGGGGGGAAACAAAACATGCGTGTGAAAAATATGAAGAGTCTGGAAAACGAATTTGAAGGACATGAGCACTCAGGAGAGCGCGGACCATGTTCAAGGTTTAAACATGGACCGCCTGTCAAATCAATCAGTGAGGAAGTTTGGTGTTGACATTTTGTTTACCTTGGATCAAGATTGATTTCCGCACCCGAATGAAACCTTGTCGCTCCTTTTTTTTTTTTTTTTAGCCTTCAAGATCTCGACATGTTTCACGAGTTCTATTTATTTATTTATTTAGCGTGTTAGGGGACTGCTTTCGATACGGAAAAAAAATGGGCACAATGCGGATTAAATTAATTTTGTCGTAAAAGCATCACCTCCTGTAAAAAACAAACAAAAAAAACTACAAAGTATACGAAACGTCTCCCCGGCGAAATCCAGATTTCAACAGTGGATCATTCACATCGAAATTGGAGCAATGCATTTACCTTTTTTTTTTTTCTAATTTAAACTGTGATTGTCTTTTTTTTGGGGGGGGGGAGAATTTGATCTTGGCGCGCTTGTATCTCAAATTTTTGTGCGGGTCTGGAACATATTCCCACAATAAACAAGGAATCAAAGAGATAAACAGAAGAGACGTGTCGTTAAACCTCAAAGATTACCTCCTTGTCGGAGTCGATAATGTTGTTTGTCAGGTATCCTTCAAGGTGATGGATGAGTTGCTGTTGGCAATCCATCATGCGAACTTGAAGCATTGTGCGCAACGGAGATCAATTTCATGGGAAGACAATAACACGACGACGTCCGCACTTGAGCGTTTTTTTCCAAAAAGTAACTTTGATGTGTGTAAACAGTGAGTAAGGATACCGTCATCTTGGACAATGTTGAATATATCAAATCCATGGGAAAAATGTGGTGGGGGGGGGTGAATAAAAGATGAGGAAGCCAGGCCAGGAATCCAACAGCTGGAAGAGAAAGAGAGAACACATACCACTCCAAATATAATGTGTCTAAATAAGGTCCAAAAACGTTTATTGGTTCCGTCTAAAGTCAGCTATTGATTTTACTCTCATGGCCCCAAAGGAACTTCGAGCCGACTGTTTTCACAATTACAAAGGATGGGAACTGCAAGGGAGTGTCTCCAAATGTATTCCGTGCCAGACACCTGGAATTATTTTAGTCTTGGCGGGACAACCTCAAACTATCTCTTCTTTCAATTTGCTTTTGAAGAGTGAGGAGCCCAAGTTCAGACGAGTGTGTGTGTGTTTTTTTAAAATTTTTTTTACTTTCCCCGAGTGTCCTCCAATGTTGCTGGTCTCCACGATTAGCCTCCTCTTGTCCCATTCTCTCTGCCAATGCATCCTTTTAGGTGCAACGCTATGAAAACAAAGGGTGAGGAAACAACCACTTAACTCATTCACTCCCAAAGACGTTTTTAAACGTCTTTTCAGACTTAGTCTAGAATTGGCTGGTACTGAATGAGTTAAGGGGCCAAACAAAAACCCAGGAACAATACTGTACTTGCTTGTTTTTTTTTTTTCCCTCCCAAAAACAATTTCAAGACCCTGTGTAGTGCTCAATCGTGGAGATATAACTTTAAACTGTTCAAACTGTTTACAAGCTGGACAGAAAATGGATGGATGGAAGGTTAAGTGGGGCGGCGCGGTGGGCAATTGTTTAGCACATTGGCCTCACCGTGCAGAGCTGCGGGGTTCGATTCTGGCTGCGGCCTTCCTGTGTGGAGTTTGCATGTTCTCCCCGTGCCTGCGTGGGTTTTCTCCGGGTACTCCAGTTTCCTCCCACATTCCAAAAACGTGCATGACAGGTTAATGGAACACTGTAAATTGACCCTAGGCGTGATTGTGAGCGCAGATGGTTTTTCAACTATGCGTGCCCTGTGATTGGCTGCCGAACAGTTCAGGGTGTACCTCCGCCTGCTGCCCAAAGACAGCTGGGATAGGATCCAGCATGCCTGCGACCCTTGTAAAGATAAGCGGATTAGAAAATGGATGGATGGAAGGTTAAGTCCCATCTTCCAGGCCTGGAGGGGCACTGCCACTTTCGCCCCAATGTGAAAAAATATTTAAAAATCCCTGAGAGATGCTAAAAACATCAGAGGTTGGACGCCCCGCTGCCTAGAAAATAAATCCGACATATTTGTCTGCTTTGTTCTTCATCTAATACCGCACGATGTGTATTCGTAGGCTTTAAACAGGAAGCGCTTGCCGTCTGCCTCCTACCGCGTCCTCTCGCTCCATTTGCGCTCATTTGTAGAACGGCAGCGAAAAGCGTGCGCTTGTCTTGGCCGTCCCGTCGCAGGCGCGCCGGGGCTGACCTGAATTTGTGAGCGTCTTCCAAAAAGCCATCAAATTAGAACGGGCTTGCGGTTCCATGTGTGCTGCTGATGAGGAAAAGCGGCGTCATGCAGTCCATCATCGTTGAAATCTATCGGAAAAGGTCTTTTGTAAGGTTAAAAAAAACGATGGTGAATGAGCTGCCATTAAACACACACAGACAGAAAGAAGTCTGGTTTCATCATGTAAATGCAACAAAAGGGGGGGCCCGCATTGGATAAGGCATTTACAAAATATACATTTACATCGCGTGGGAGCGCACCGATTGAAAGGATGACCAGATAAATCCACCAAACTAAACACTGACATAGGAAAAAAGGGACCATGAGTGTATAGCTGGCTGCTATTTGTGGAAAAGAAATGTAAAAGTCAAAGCAGAAGAGGCACAGGTGCAAACAATAACGTTCACGGTGGTCAAATTCCATTTCGTGTTGCAGTCCGAGCCAGGTCACCGTAACACACTGCAACGATTTCCATGAGGAGCGGCCATTATTCATGTTCTGAGCAACGCCTGCTGCTGACATCAAAATCAGCCCTTTTTAAAAAAAAAAAAAAAAATGTATGTCCCTTACATTTGAACTTTTTTTTTTTCCAGTGGAATGGCAACTGCGCAACACATGATGTCGACTATACTGATGAAGTGTCATCTTACCGCTACAAAACATTCACGTTGACTTTTAGAATAGAATATGAAACAGGTACTAAGAGGACAAAGTCCTATGCAGTAGCGTATTTAAACAGGAACTGTAAAAAATAAAATAAAATTTAACTTGTTAATTTTTTTTTTTTAACTTGTTAATTTATTATTATTATTTTTTAACTGGACTATTCTTCAGCAACACGAGTCCAAAACATGACAAGACATACCGTGCTTAGGTCACAAAAATACTGCAGTTGGTCATGAGTGAGTTAATGAGTCAGTACATTTTATTTATGACTTTTGAAAGAGTGGATAATAATAAGGAAAGTAACTCGCCATATTTCCTTTTCAAAACGTATATTCATAACTGAACTGAATAGGATGTAAAGAATTGTGCATCATGATAAAATCGTTGTGACCGTTTTTGGTGTGTGTAACTTGACCACCGGGGGCAGTATAGTACAGCAGGGTGACGCAGTAAAAAGTGCAATAATATTGCTCGTTTTTCACAAAGTTGATGGGGTTGATGGGAGTAATGACATTGAATTAAATTAATATAGGAAAACTGCACTTGTTATACAAGAAAATTTAATTAAACGAATTGATCTTGTTGAGAGGACGAGCGGGGAGTCAGATTATCTGCTAAATATTTCCGAGTGTGTATATATCTCGTGCTGGAGGTTTTCTGTGTTTGTGTTCCTCATCCCTCACCGCTGTTTATCAACGCCCAAACGCATTGCCAGCAAGTGAACCACTGCACTGGAGCGGGAAAAGAGTCTCGTGATTGGCATTCAGATCCTCGGCCAGACGAAAACGACGAGATGGTCCAAAAAAACTCCCGCAATGCAGCGGCAGACGAGGCTTCCAAATATTTTTGAAGACCTTTTAAAGCATTCCAAATGGCCTTATCTCATGTTTAATGGATTTGGATAGCAATGAGAAGGATTTTTTTTTTGGGGGGGGGGGGGGCGGGATTCCTGTCAGTCGCTTTCTGGCGCCCACATCCATTACTCACAAAAAATCTGAAATTTCAAGGTGAACTCAAAATGACCTGTAGTAACCTCCATTCATCGTTTCAGATTCACCTGCAGTAGGTGAACATCTGCACACTGAAAGTCCATTTTGGGTTCATACTGAAATTTTACCCCAAAGCCAATTTCCCGAACGTTTTGCTGACTCGTATATGTATCAAGTTGATCTGCCAATATGCTAACAAATATTTCTTTCAAATTGGCCAATCATCCTCCCTTGTGGAGACATCCCATTCACATGCGTGCCAGTAGATACGGCAGAATCCTCACATTCCTCTCCCACACCGCACCTGCGTCGGTGGCATAATGTGGGAAGCACGGGATGTTTCTGCTGCCGTTATCCGGGACGAGCGCACCGTCAAACATGCTGTCAAAGTCTTGCGGTTATCCAGCTCCCAAGTAAACATTTGCATGACATGTTAGTGAAAAACAAAAACATTAAAAGGTTATAGCAGTGACGTAAACGGCACTTGATAAAAGCACTTTTTACTGTCAGCTGATGCACGAGTGAGGGGGGGTCAGCGAGATGAGGAAGAGGAGGAGGAGGAATGTAATCTACAGTGTCATGGAGATGTTGGTCATCAGGCTTACTTGACTGGAGGTTCATCGCCATCGTGACGCACTCATTACTTGCAGTCACTTGCCCCGCCCCCATTTGCAATTTTTCAACTTCAAACTCGGAGGGAGAGTACTCACACGCTGTTGTAGATAACCTTAGAAAAGAAAAAAAAAACTCATAAGGCATGTTTGAAGATAACTCTTGAAAACATGGGTAAAGAATAAGAACTAGTAGTTAATTGTGTTAATTGTAGTTAATTGTAGTTAATTGTGGAGAATCACCATTTCAGTTTTTCAGATTTTTTTTGAGGGGGAGATGGATAAAACGGTAACCAGTGGGTATGCAGCACGAGTAGCCCCTCCCCCACTATATAAGAACTTAAGGGCTGTCATTCGCACGAGCAGTTAGCCGGCACAATTGCGATGAGCATTTGGCTAGATGCAACTTCCTTTTGGATATTCCACTGGTGGGGCCACTTCAGAGCGCCTCGTTGTTGGCCATGAGTGCAGCCGTCACGCAGTGATTTAAATCAAAATCCGGCGAGACAGCCAATGTGTGCTTCGGGCTGGCGCGCCCGCTTTAGAGTGCCTCATTGTTGCAGCGTGTAAATAGTTTTTCAGATGTTCTCCTTAGCTCGTTTAGTATTCCTTGTTAGTCGGTTCACTATGTTGCCATATGGGAATATGTTGTTTTAATGGCATAAAACCCACAAGAGGGAAACTATTTTTGTATGCTGGTACGTTTTGTTTGAGTTAACAATTATTGTATGTAATTGTTGTCATATTTTGCGTACATTTCAAAATGTGTCGTATTTTTACTTTTATGTAAAAAAAGGTGTTGAGCCAGTCCTCATGTTCCTTTACTATTTACTGCTGTGTGTGTGCGTGTGCGTGTGTGTGTGTGTGTGTGTGTGTGTGTGTGTGTGTGTGTGTGTGCGCACGTGGGTGCGCGTGGGTGTGCGTGTGCGTGTGTGTGCATGCATGTTGAACACCTGGAGCTTGAATGGAGTGTTTATAATGTGTGTGTGGGCGTGTGTGTGTGTGTGTGCGTGTGTGCGCGTGTGTGTTTCCGTATATATTTCAAGTTCAAGGGTCGCTGCGCTGCAAAGGTTGCTCGTATCAACAAACACGTCAACACACACGCACATACACACACACACACACACGATCATCAATGCAGTGTATTAATCATCATTAGGTACCAATGTGTGTGTTTGGGATCTTGTGTCACGCACCCACCCGAATCCACAGATGCGTCTGTTGATGCTTGCTTCAACACAACAAACTTCACCCCCCTCCCCCCTCCCCCCCAATTTGCGCTGTAGATGAGCAGATGTGTCACGCAACCACACAGTAACACTACATGAGAGGTTCGAATATGCTCCACTGCAAAAGTGTAGAAACGGTGATGCCAACTTATTTTTGCCGTTTTTTTTAGACTGAAAACACTTGCATTTGGCATACAAAGAAAGTTGAAGATAAACAACAAAAGAAGGCATCTTTTTGAGCTTTTATGTGCTTACTAACCTGAGGAGCTTACAACAGCAGGATTCCCACGTCACTCAACAGGCCAAAACACACCTTTTAAATCCACACACATTCAAGGTCACAGATACTATCGTGTAGAAGGTGAGGCTGGCGACCCGAATGGATTAAAAAAGAAATCATATTATGCATAAATCATCAACTCGGTTTGCAAGTTCTATGCAAGTTTTACAGTAAACGTCACTTGACAAAAGCACAGCTGGAAACAAGCACGCATTGGTCTTCCGTATAGGATAAGTGGTTCAGATAATTAATGGCCGGATGGTTGACTCTCGCCAGCTATCCTGCCTCCGTCTTCTTCGAAAATCACAGCAAAATGTAATTGGGAGTGTGTTTGAGGAGGCTCTTTCAAGTTCGCCTGTTTAGTCTACAAAACGCTGTTTACGTTGAGACTACGAAGCCTATTTTTCGCATCGACGGGAACGCACGGGATCAAATTTGATCCTTCGAACATATCGTAAGGACGCCGCCCCGGGGCAACCTTCCTGACCCTGGCGTCCGGCGTGACGTGTTTAGGTGAGAGATGAGCCGAGAGACGAAGGAAGTGAAAGAAAAAGACCAGTCCGTGTAAGTAGCTTATGTCTAGTTTTTTTTTTTGTCTCTTCATTCGTCCAGGATCAAAGCTGGCCGCTGCTAAAAGAGCTTTTTTTTTTCTTTTCTCTCTTTAGGAGGATTAGTCGGAAAGAAGCCTTTGCTATCTCCCAGGAGGAGGAGGAGGAGGCTGAGGATGGCAGGTTGCAGCACATAGGTGAGTCTATAGTCGGGCTGAACAATAAATCAACTTCAAATCAACATCACAATATAATACAATGCAATTTTTGAAATTGAAAAGGCTGCGATTTGGACGGTAGGCTTTAGTTAATGCAAATGCACATCGAGGTGCTCGTCAAAAAATTTGTTCAAGGAAGACCTCGTGCAGCCCGCCATCGTCTGTCAAATAGATCTCCCCGCAGGTACCAGACGAAACCGTTGGACACACGATCCACTCTGCCCCGTGTGTATGCTTATCTTATCTTATGGTAGGGGCTTTACTCCAATCTGCACGCCACTGCGAGAGGTTGTGTCAGCTAGCGCCCTCAACTCGTGATCCCCCCCCCCCCCCCCCCCGCCCAGTTTTAATATCAAACTGAAATAAGAAGCCATTCAGCTGTCTGCCCAACCTGGCAACGCCTCTGGACGCACAGGTGACTTTGCCATCAACACTCAAACACACACTGTCACTATGCACAACCTCTGCGGGCACGTAGGAGAGGCACGCGGGTGCGGATTGGCTGCTCGATTCCGGTTACAAGAATAGTACCGCTCAGGCATTGTGACATTTGAGTGGACAGCACACACAACCTTCACTTTGTCCCACTCGTGTGGGAAAAGGATGTCCGATGTTACATCTCAGAAAAAAAAACAAAAAAAAAAACTACGGAACTTTTTTTTTTAACTCCTTCAATCCCAGCCATTTTCACTGGAGCAACCCCCTCAATCCCAGCGTTTTACTGGATTTTGACTGATTTTGCAAGGCCCACAAAATATTTGGTTCTAATACTATGTAAACATGGAGCTTACCAAAATAAAGTTTGGACTCTCTTCTTTCAGTAGAAAAAAAATTGTTTCTATCTTTTTCCATTTTTCAATAATCGGCATTACAAAAACGTTTCATAAAAATGGCGATTCCTGGACAAAAAAACGGAGAAAAAGAGCTTTTTGTAAAAGCATGCATTTCAAGCACGTTAGTCACCACTGCCACCTACTGGTCGCTTTTTTACATGATTTACAATGCAAACGGCTTCTTCTCATTCACAGATTGCATCGGAACCTCCTCCTCTCTATGAAGCAAAAAAAAAAAAAAAAGACTTAGACGTACAAGTACGTCCTTGGTAGACGGGGCCTAATTTTAAAAAGACGTACAAGTACGTCTTGTGGAATGAAAGAGTTAAACAATGCACATACAGAATTATGGAAAATTGAGGTCATATTTAGCCAGCATGGTGTGATATATACAACCAAACACAGAAATACAAAATGAGGACACTCGCAAGGAGCAGCTGTTGGCCACAACTCACGCCAAGTCGCTCGCACACAAACTAGCCAGCCATTATTATCGTCTTATTTACTCACACATTTACTCGCTCTTGTTTGATCGCTCTGCTGATCAAGTGGAACAAAAAGAATAGAAATGGATGGATGCGCAGGTTATTTGTAATTCTGCCATCTAGTGGAAGAGCCTGTCATTTGTTCTGACTGTCACCATTCGTCGCCGGCTTCGATAGATATAAACAACAATCCACTAATTGTCGTGAATAATTATTTCAGATGAGTCTCCTCCACCTTTGCCGGCGTGCTTCAACCCCTCCCCCCTCCCCCCGGCTGCCAAACCGACGACACTTACACAATGTACACTATGCAGTTCATTAGGCTCCATTAAGACTGTGACAATATTACCGCAGCGCTTGTGTAAATCGCCGCGGGTCATGATGCAGGTCTGCACAAATAAACACCAAGCGTAATCAGGCAGGAACATAAAAGCACGTCAGGGACACTTGATTTAATCAGCGTGACTTCCCAGTTAGGTGACCTTTACCAGACTGGGCGCATGTTCAAAATGCATCACGTTGGTTTGGCAAATACAGTCAACACACTGGTTGCTACCTGTCCGAAGTCTGTTCTTATGTTGTGTTGTTATAATTAGCATCCAGATCTGAGGACAATCCGGATAGCATTGAGGTGAACGGCCATGTACTTTTAAGGTACACTGAAACAAGAAGCGGGTAGCATTAGCTATATTTACTCAGTTACATTCCCTTCAGTAACTATTTTAAATTGTACTTTCTATTTGACATTCATGCTCAGGTTAAAAAGACAATCCAAAGTTACCGCTCAGTACTTGAGTGCCGACTTTGAAGTAATTATTTGGAGGCCTACGTTTTAACTTGACTTGAGTCCTATTATTCTAAAGATTAAGCTTGATTGAGAGAAGATTTTGGGCTACTCAGCATCTCTGAATAAAACCAAGAGTACAAGTTACTATGATAAAAGTCAAAGAAAAAAAAAAGGCAAGCTTCAACATTATTTTACTTTATTTTAACTGTTTTGTTCAGCGCTTTGTTACAGCTGCAGCTGTTGTGAAATATATATAAATCAGGATGTATTGGATTGGATTTGCTGCATCACAACATGCACACGGTATCGTAAAACAGTCACATTAAAAAAAAAGAAAGTATTATTTCTTTAAAATGTTTAAAATGATGCTTCTTGTAGATTCCCATTTTTTTGCGGGGGTGGGTAGGTTTGGACAAACAATTAATTTGCTGTCCCAATTACAACCGCTCAAGTGACAAGCTCACTTTTGAAGGAGTTGAGAAAATACGAAAAGTGCGGTCAATAGAAAACGCTGAACAAAACCCAACACGGGATGACGAATTTCGTCATTTGTCTTGCGCAGCTACAAGTGTCAAAGCAGTGTTCCGAGCCATATCACTTTTGTACACAAACAACATGCTACCGTCATCACCCCATCCTTCAAATGCCAAAGACCCCCCTTGTCCTCCCTCATGGGCAGGACCCCTAATGAGGCCCTCCCCCAACAACTTCTTCATCCCAAAGGATGGACTACTTAGTAAGCATCTGCTAGAAATAGGCTGTTACTTTTAAATGGAGCGCTACGTCAAATGGAAACGCACCTTCGGGATAAAACTGACTTCCACGCCTCGTGACATCACGTCACACTTTGTCTCACACGCTCGCCGACGCTGTTTTACTGCTGGCAGTCAATCTGTCACCCCGTAAAGCTGCCGGTCCAGTGTCGGTGTGCATTAACGGGACTTTTCTGGCAGGTTAGCGCTCTCGCAGCTGCCTCGCGATCATGATTTAAGTTTTGCCGCAGCCGTAATGGCTTTCACAGGTTTCGCAACTCCCAGGGCCCAAACGTGGGATCGGTCCCACACACTCGCCTTAATTACCAGTGGCGGGTCGTACATTTGATACCTGAGCCTTCACTGGGGACTTGCCTGACTTAACCCACCTCCTAATACCGCACTATTCCATCACAGTTATAAAAAAACCCAAAACGTATTATACAAAAAAAAAATGCGGCTGTGCCACGTACATCACCTGAAGCAGTTCACAATCAATATTTATCTAATAAACCTGAAAAAAAATTAAAATACTTCCGAGCAGAAATGTTCTGTTCGTATTTATTCCCTTGTACAAATCGCGACAGACTTGCTCGTCTTTTTGCGACTTGACCGTGACCAGTTTCGCTCCGTCCAAGCAATCCGAGGACGGAAAAATGCTGACATCGTCAAGGATGTCAGCACTGTGTGGCGGAAGCAAACTCAAACTGACTTTACAATAAGCAGTACTCCGGCCGATTTCCCACAAAAGAGGCTTTCAACTCCCGGATGAAGTTCACTGTCAAACTAAACATAAAACAAAGAGAATTACAACTCGTGTATCTCAAACAACTTTGCGTCGGAAATACTCACCATAGCTCGATGCTGTCACATAATGTAAAATGCCACAGACATGCTAATTGAGAGTTGCCGTTCATTATTTGTTGTCACTCATGTTGTCTTTTGGCCTGTTTTCTGGGGGGGGGTTACGATTTTTTTTTTTTCGGATGAATACTTTTGGAGATTGCGGCTGCTCTCTAACCTTTGGGTCCTCCCCCACGAAAACCTCAAACCGTGACATCGTTGAGCCACGAGAGTCGTATTTGTATTTGATATGTGGAAATGAGTCGCGTAGAAAAGTGGAGCAACTGAGAAAATGCGAGAGAATAGCTCGATGGGAGAGGAAAAGTCAGACTGACCTTGCTTCGGGGGGGGGGGGGGGTGAGAATGGCCTGTGGTCAGCACCGTCAATCTGGGTGGGAGACCACAGGGGACGACGAGACAGGAAATAAAGACGCCCCAAGGCAGCTCAGCTTGTTGAAGAATGTCAACCAAGTGTCGTATTTAGGTTAAGAAAACTTTCATTTCTTACCTCCAGAGGGCATTTTGAGGAAATTTTGACTCTTAACGTAAGGAAAAGTCACTTTGCACAATGTAACATAAAAGACCGCCAGATTTTGTTTGTCTAGTTTGCGAGTGTTGCCGTTTGGCTGCCTCTTGTTGCGTCTGCCTGTGTTTTGGGGGAAACGTGCTGACGGATGAGGCAAAGACAAGCGGATACTCTGTTTGAAAAGGACGTCCGTACTCTTTCTGTCGTTCGCCCGCGATGATATTTGAGAAGGAAGGAATGAATGGCATGGGGCCGGACAAAGAGAGAAAGCCTAGGGTCGTCTTTGAAGAATCTCTCGTTTGTCGCGCGGCGGTGGGTTGTCAGCGAAAGGGGACCCCCTGCAACATCCCTGAAGAGCAACATGATAGGCTACATTTTGCCTCACCCCCGAAGAGGAAATGATAAATCAGCGCCTGACAACATGAGAAGATGCGAATGTCTCCTGTTGCCTGATACCGATAGCCTAGCGTAGCGTCGCCTAACAGCAAGAAAAGTGTCCAGGAAAAGAAAAGGGTCGTTAGAGAGCTGCTGTAGGCCACAACTCACACCCAGACGCTCACACTGCACCAATTAGCCAAACCAACCGGCCGGCTCCAGTGAAATTTAACTGGCCCTTGGCGGGAATGTTTTCCACCTCCATGGTGATGACACACCACCCCCAAAGAGGACCGATCGAAGTTTGTGTGTGTTTGAATGCGTAAGGGGCATCGGATAAAACACAGAAATGTATTTGTGTTTATTCTGAGTTGAGTGGGCATGTACTTGAATAATGAGTCACAATCCAAATGTCACCAAATTCAAATCGGAGTATTTTGCATGCTTCTGTTTTTGACTCATTTGGAGAAGGAAAAAATTGGATTCAGATGGCAGGGCACCTTGTAAAAAGTTAACTCTCCACAAAGTCCCCTTTTCAGAATGACGAGAACGCCGGTGCTGTCCTCACGGGGGATTGATGGAATGTCAAGATTGTTTTTATCGTCAGTCAGTTCCACTGACGTCATTCCGCGTCTTTCCCACTGACTCCTCTGTTATGTTGGCGTCAAATTAGGTTCCTGTAAAGTAACCCTAAAATGGGGTCCCCCTCAATTTTTTATTATTATTAAAAAATTTTCCCTTGAAAACATAGGCTGTGTCATTAGCTCATTTCTGGATCAGGATATTTATACGCTGGGTGGACGGGTGGACTATACAGCTTATCAGTCAAATGAAAACGCTTTACGAACACCACTCGTGATTATAACTTTAGCGAGTGGACCTTCCGTAATGAAAAGTCGACACTCACCTGTTCAGTCACTGTTAGAGGATAAATAATTCCAAAGCTTTTTCCACCATTATTGTGACCACAAACTTGTCCAACTCAAATGGAAAAATTAAAATCTGTTCAAGAGGGGAAGTAAAAATAAATGTTTGGTGGCGTGCAAATGCTCCATGGCTTGACATAGCCCAGTTAGAACGTAATACTCTTAAACTTTGTGTGATTTCCCTCAAAATTCTCCAGAGAGATTTTTAACCGTGTGCGTCAAGAGAGGCAAAACTTTATTTATTTACTTATTTATTTTCGTCTGTGTGTGTGTGTGTGTGTGTGTGTGTGTGTGCGTGTGCGTGTGTGTGTGTGGTTTTTTTTTCTTCTATCGTACCAATCAAAGTTGATGTCAGCATAGCCGAGGAACTGATGGGAACTCAGCCGGACGGAGTCAGCGGAATTCGTTCTCACGAGACGGCGACTGTCCGCGTGAAGCATCCCGGCGATCCATCAAACGTCCGCTGCCATATTTCAGCCGGCGATGAAAGAATGCAAAGCAACGCCTTCCGTCCCCAGGAAGACGCCATTAGTATGTTAAAAGCGGCCCGGGCTTCCATAATGAACAAATCAGTTTTGACAGTGCAATTTAAGATAGAATGTCCATATTTGAGCCCACGTTGAATGCGCTTTGGGGGAGAGAGAGTTATGATTTCAAGACGTCGGCGAGAGCGCTCGCAGCTGCGCGGCTTAAAGCGGGAGTTAACATCTGGGAAAAGACATTTTCCTCTTTATTAGCACAAGCGTGTAACGCAAAAGGACCAAACCAAGTGTGAAGCAGGGGTACCCAAATACACATTTTTAACATCTTAAACCATTTTTAAAATGTTAGAGGCCCCATACGTGACGATGGAAAATACCTCAGGCTGCCTCGCAGTTCATCGCTACATGAATGCAAGAGGGCTTTCGAAGGAAGGGAGTAGAAGAAGAAATAGAAGAAGCTAGGCTAACTGTTAGCTTATCTGGTAACTACTTGGATATTGTGGTTGCCAATCCCTTCTTGTCATTTTTGTTGTCCTATCTCTTCATTTAGGTTAAGGTCTCAGTTTTTAGTCCTGTCTTTCATCTTGCCATGTCGGCTTTTATTTTGTAATTATTTCCTTTCGTTTTCAGAAACTTTAGTTAGTTAGTTAGTTAGTTCCGCCCGCTCCTATTTGGAACATTGGGCGACGAGCCTCCTCCATTTGTTCCGGTCACTGGCGACCTTTCTTGCTCCATGCCAGCTGACACCCATCTCACTGAGGTCTTCTTTGGCAGTCTGTCTCCACGTCTTCTTTGGCCTACCTCTCTTCCTCTTTCCACCCTCTGGCATCCAGTCCATGGCCACACTTGCCGGTCTCTCTCTTGGCAGCCGGAGTACGTGGCCGATCATTTTCCTTCTCCTTTCAGAGACAATGTCTGACAGTTCAGCCACTCCTGCCCTCTTCATCACCTCCTCGTTGGTGATGTGGTCTCTCCATGAGATCCTCAGGATGGATCTCAGGCAACGCCGATGAAAGACATCTAACTTGTTGGTAATGTTGGCTGTCTTCATCCATGTCTCACAGGCGTAAATCGCTGTTGGGATAACCACTGACATATAGAGGCGTAGCTTGGTGGTCGTAGTGATGGCTTTCGATGACCAGATGTTGCGGAGGCGTTGGAACACTCCCGCAGCTTTACCAAGTCTACTGTTGACGTCTTTCTCCACACCACCTGTATTTGAGATGTTACTCCCAAGATATGTGAAGCTGTCAATGTACTCTATGTCATGTTGGTGTAGAGTGAGTGGTTGAAGGTGTTGGTGCTGTCCGACGGCCATGGCCTTGGTCTTTTCCTGGCTAATTCGTAAACCGACCTTAACTCCGTGCTCATGCAGATTGTTGGTCAACTCCTGGAGTGCGGGCTGGGTGTGACTTAACAGAGCCAAATCATCTGCAAATTCCAGGTCAGCTAGTCTGCTCCCTCCCCACTTGATACCAACTTCTTCCCCTGTGATGGACTTCCTCATCACAAAGTCAATTATGATGATGAAGAGTAGGGGTGACAGAATGCAACCCTGTCTTACACCAGTGACAATGTCAAAATCATCAGTTGTGCCACTGTTGGTTTTGACACAACAGGTTGAGTTGTGGTACAATGACCTGAAGATGTTGATGTACTTGAGGGGTACACCATACAGCTGGACGATCTGCCACAGTGACTCCCGGTGGATGCTGTCGAAGGCTTTCTTGAAATCGATATAGTTGATCATGAGTGGTGTCTGAAGTTCTTGGCACTGCTCTATGATGTTTCGAAGGGTAAAGATCTGTTCGGCGCAAGACCTTCCTTTCCTGAAACCGGCTTGCTCTTCCCTCAAGATGTTATCCACTTCATCTTTAAGGCGATGTAGCAGGACACTGCAGAATACCTTGCTGGGGATTGACAGCAGTGTAATGCCCCGCCAGTTATTGCAGTCTGCGAGGTTTCCCTTCTTAGGAAGCGTGACAATGACCCCACGTCTCCAGTCGGCAGGAACCTCTTCAGCATGCCAAATCAGGTTGAACAGGTGGGTAAGGCTCTCCACAACAGCGTCTTGGCCGTGTTTCAACATCTCGGCAGCTACCTCATCGAGTCCCGGTGCCTTGTTGTTCTTAAGGCCCTTGATTGCTCTGGCAACCTCAGTCTCGGATATCTCTTTCGATGTAATATTTAGAGCTGGAGCTGGTGTCTCTTGATCGAAATTGAAGAGCACGGGAGGCATTGGTTGGTTGAGAACCTCCCTGAAGTGTTCCAGCCATCTTGCTTCTTGCTCCTCGTCGCTTAGAAGTGTCCTGCCATCCTTGCTCCTGATTGGCACGCTAGAGCTGCTCCTGGAGTTGGTTAGCTCCCGCACGATCTTGTATAGGGTCGTCGTGTTGTTGTTCTCGGCTGCTTCCTGTGCCTCTCTTGCTTTCTCTTCTAGCCACTGTCTTTTATCCTTCCTGCAACTCTTCTTCACTGCCCTGTCCAAGCGCCTGTACTCCTCGTCTTCCATCCTCCAGCTCCGGAGCCTCCTCTTTTGTTCTCTTTTTATCTTGGCCACTTTCCTTTCATCAATCAACTTCCAGGTGTTGTCTGTTATCCATCTCTCTTTGTTGGTACCCCTCTTTGTGCCGATAACTGCTTCTGCAGTTTCAGCAATGGCACAAGAGAACATACTCCACTGCTCCTCAATGTTTGCAAGGTGTTGTGATACCTTGAGCTTCCTACTCAACTCCTCACAGAAGCTTTCTGAGATGTTGTTATCCTTTAGCTTGTCCACTGCGTAAGGTCTCTTGGGCTGCACCCTTTTCACCTTCTTCAGCTTCAGCTTGATTTTACTCACCACAAGGAAGTGGTCTGAACCCACATCTGCACCTCTGTGGGAGCGAACGTCGAGCAATGACGAGCGCCACCTTGTGTTGATGCAGATGTAGTCCAGTTCGTTCTGGGTCCCGCCACCAGGTGAAACCCAGGTTACTTTGTGGATCCGCTTGTGCTCAAAAAAGGTGTTGCCAATGCTGAGGCCGTTGGTACTGGTTAGCATCAACAGTCTCTCCCCGTTGTCGTTCGTGGAGCCTGCAGACCCATGTGGTCCAACTGTGGCATTCAGGCCCCTTCTGTCATTATCCAGTTTTGCGTTGAAGTCTCCAATCAGCATTTTGATGTCATGTCTGGGGATCTCCTCAAGCACGGTCTGGAGCTGGTTGTAGAAGGTGTCTTTATCGTCCGCTGAGGCAGCTTCGGTTGGAGCATAGACTTGTACGATGGTTACTTTGGCATATCTGGTGTAGAGCCTTGCTGTAATAATCCGTTCATTCACCGGCTTCCATCCAATCAATGCTTTTGCTGCACTATTGGAGAGGATGATGCCGACTCCATGGGAATGGTGGTCTTGCTTCCCAGAGTACAGAAAAGTTGCTCCATCAACCACTAGACGCCCTTGCCCCGTCCACCTCATTTCACTAACGCCTAAGATGTCCAGGCGATAGTCCCTCATATTCTTCAGCACCTGGTCCATGCGACCAGACTGGAACATTGTGCGCACATTCCAGGTGCCTACTCTGGTGTTGGTTTTGGTTCCAAAGATCGGGGTCATCAGGGGTCGGGCTTCCTGCTGGATTTCACCCGGCCCCGTCATAGATACATCCAAGGATGTGCCGTCTCTTCTTCGCCGTGGTTTACCGGAATGGCTTCCTCTCGTCGTTTCTGTAACAGGTTTTGTTTTACAGGGTGAGGTTGTTAACCTCACGCCCAACCCCCAACCTGGAGGACCAGTTGGATGCAGTTTAACGTCGTACCCAGGACATAATGATGTTCCATGGGTACGTTGAATTTCAGAAACTTTACTTCCTGCCTTTCTGTCTCTTTGTTAGCCCGTGTGTATAAATAGTCTGCTTCTCCCCATGTCCTTTGTCAGCTTCTCTTATATTCTGCCACGTCTTGAACCAGCCCATGTTTGGAAGCTTGACCTTCCATTCACCCATTTTCTGATCCGCTTCTCCTCACGAAGCCTATCCCAGCTGTCTTCAGGGAATAGACTGGGTATACACCCTGAACTGATTGAAAGCTAATCGCAGGGCACACATAGACGAACAACCACCCGCGCTCACAATCACACCGTGGGACAGTTTAGAGTGTTCGATGAACCATGCATGTTTTTGGAAATGTGGGAGGAAACCGGAGCACCCGGAGAAAACCTACACAGGCACGGGGAGAACACGCAAACTCCACACAGGAAGGCCGCAGCCGGAATCGAACCCCGCACCGTTGCACTGTGAGGCGGACATGCTAACCAATGGTTACCGTGTCACCTAGCCCGTCCTTTGTCATAATAAAGCTCGGGGGATCTGGATGTGCTCCTTGAGGTCCCTCGCAACTTTAACAGTGTTCCAAATCAAATAAATATTTTAATAAAAGCTACGCCAATAACAATCTTAAGTCTGTCGGGATATTTGCTGGAAAGGAGCAATTTCTCCATCATAAGGTTAAAAATAAATAAATAAATCACACCAAAGGTGAACAACAACTGTGAGCCGTTACATGATATTTACTTAATCGATTTCGACGGACGTGATGACAGCGTCATTTAATTCGAGACGGCAGACTAACACCCTCTCCGAGGACACACACCAGGGTCTTTACTTTAATTGGTTTTCAGCGTGATTGCGATCTGGCAACGGTCCCAGACAAATGTTCAGACGCGGCGGACGAACCGTTTCAAACATTTTCTAGTTTGATCGGGTTACAGGTTGTTACCTCGTGGGCTGAAAGCTTTCTTGCGGATTTCATCCTGCCATGTACTATTAAGGCGGAGTGTGGCTGACGGCAAGCAAACCAGGCACACACACACACACACGCCCATACACGCCCATACATCTGGTTCGGAAGTGTGTGGTCGTTTGTGGCCCTCCAGTAGCGCTGATGAAAAATTGAAAACTGCCCCCCCCCCCTCCATCATTTAAGTTGCTCTTCTGTGTCTTAGGCCAAGCAGATCTTCCTTGAAGGAGACGGATCACCACCAGCAAGCTGGTAACGCCCGCCTCTGTTGCATCCTCAGAGGCTCATCTCATTCCCAGCCCAGAGCCGAGATCTCGAACGTGATCCCCCCCCCCCCCCCCCCCCATGATGCCAAAGGTATGTCCTCCTTGGAAGTGTTGGCCTGTCGTAATAAAGATATGGACTATCTGTTTCGCATTACCCGCCGCCTCACGAGGTTTTCCCTTCCAACTGCAGTACTCCAGTAATGAGAGCCACATTTGTGCTGCAGGGAGGGCGATTGTTAAATACTACGAGTAAGGTCGTACTGTAACCTGAAGTCGGGCGAGCTGAGGCCAGCCATGAGAATCAAGCAACCTTCAAGGTCATGCTTGAGCTTGATACTGATGCGTTTACAAGGAAAAAAAATGACTTGAGAAACTTCTGTTGCCCCGTTATATCGCAGTTCACTCTTTTGCCGCCGCTAGATCCAATATCTTATATAACGAATGGAAAAAACCACCTCACAAACACTTTTACTTACATCCATCCATCCATCCATTTTCCGAACCGCTTGATCCTCACTAGGGTCGCGGGGGGTGCTGGAGCCTATCCCAGCTGTCTTCGGGCAGTAGGCGGGGGACACCCTGAATCGGTTGCCAGCCAATCGCAGGGCACACAGAGACGAACAACCATCCACGCCCACATTCACACCTAGGGACAATTTAGAGCGTTCAATCAGCCTGCCACGCATGTTTTTGGAATGTGGGAGGAAACCGGAGTACCCGGAGAAAACCCACGCAGGCCCGGGGAGAACATGCAAACTCCACACAGGGAGGCCGGAGCTGGAATCGAACCCGGTACCTCTGCACTGTGAAGTCGACGTGCTAACCACTGGACTACCGGGCCGCCCACTTTTACTTACATGTTAGTTCAAAAATGTTTTATTTTTAATCTTTGGTTTGTCTTTTCACTGCAATACATCACTGCATCTTTCAGATCTCACCCTGTGTATACATGTCGATAACTGTCGCGACTTGTCCACTATTGCAACCTCTCAAAGTTTCACCGACGGCTTTTCGAAGTGGTCTGAACGTATGCGGAACGTCATGTCCCTAAGTGCCCCCGATTACGAGGAGTTTTTCCACCAGCTTGACAACAGAATGAACAATATGCGCACACACCTTGGACATTCCCGTAAGTTATTGTAAGAAACATGTTTTAGGACAAGTACCTGGCATCCAACCCCCCCCCCCCCCCAAAAAAAAACGCGACCTCAGACCACATATCATCAGATTGCCCATGAAATCAATAATTCGATGAGATGCAGTAATGATTGAAGCATATGGAGCTCTTACACAAACAATGCACAATTCTCTTTAACGTGGAACAGGTGGAGCACGCCTCAGCATCTCACAAAACACGCCGCATCAAGTATTCGTGTACACACGCGCTTTCCCGCCAGGTGCATCAACCACTAACATGCCGGAACATTGGAAACAAAGCATTTGGAGCAATTCAGGAAGATCTAGGTCAGGATAACATGAAAAGAGGAAAGACCGAGACTAAAGTCGGTTTAAGTCACGGAAGCACTGACATGATCCAGATGTGGTCTGTAACATTTTTGATTATTGGTCGTATTACTCAGCACATAACGATGTTTGTCAATGAAAATGTGTTCCTCATAATGAGAGGATTTGAATTCACTAAGGTTTAGACAAAAGCTAAACTGGGCTGAAATAATTCCTTTAAAATTTCCAGTGTCAAACCAACTCGTGTGACACCATCTAAGGGCCGGCAGTGGAATTACACCCAAAACAAACAAAAGACCAAACTAGTTATAAACTGCGCAAGAAAAAAAAATCTGTGAATCCAAAACCGTAAATCTGAAATCTGACAGGTTAAAAAAAAAAAAAAACAACACTAATAATGTATAAGAATATTGTTGAAGTTAGATTTGCCTGGAATCTGGACAAAAGAACAATCTCATGGAACATCACATTTTAGACAGTTAAAAAAGTTTACTCACATATACTTCTTCTGATAATAATATTATCCCTGCAGATCGCAGCGAACATCTGTGAGGTGAAAGAAAGGAATGAAAGAGTCGCTTCAGTGTGGCAAACGTGCGCGGTTGCCTACTTTGATGCTTTTGTGCTTTTTTTTTTTTTTTTTTATAAGGAGAGGCGCGGTTGGAGTGACAACAGAGTGTTTGCAAGGCACAAAGAGAACCAAGTCAGCCGAGAGTATTTTTTTTTTTTTGCTTCACTTTGCTTCGTTTAATCCCTCTCGGCCCCCATAAAGGCCCTTGTGTTTGGGATCATTGCGCTCACCGCCTCAAAGAGAAAACTGCCCACATTTGTCGGGGCTGTTCTTTAAACAAGCGCAGAGCAGCGGGGGAGGATCTCCCCAGAACAAAAACAAAAAAACGTGTGATTGCGTCTAATTTTTTTGCAGCTGACATCATCCTCTAAGATCCCTGATACGAGCCTCCAGCACCCTGGTGAGATTGTGAAGATTTCCCTTTATTGTCTTTCCTGTGATGATACAAGATGTTGGGGATTTATAAATGCTTCTTAGCCAACTTTTTTTTCTCCTTGGACCTTTTGGTTTGCGCGCCCTTTTTTTTTTGTTTCCTTTGTTCTTTGTTGGGAATTGATCTTGTCGGACAGATTTTAAATTTTTTATTTATTTATTTTTTACTTCAAATATCTATATTTTTTCTCCCACTGAAAAATCCAGTCATCACATTGTTGGAACGAATTAAATCCCACTTGAGCTCGAAGTCATCAAAGGCCCGATGATCAGAACCCGACAAGATTATCCTGAGCGATTATCTTGTGGTGTGGGCTACTCACATACCAGCAATCGGGCCAAGTTTGAGCACTTTTTTTTCTCCTTCCCTGGTAATCAAAGTCGGCGAGGGCCCGATTGCCGGACATCTCATTTCGATTATCGTGAGTGATCATCCTGTGGTGCGAGGTTGGTCAAAAGTGATTGATCACCCCTGATCTGCCTTCGGGGGCCCACACACGACAATTGGGTCAAGGTCAAGCATTTTCCCTTCCTCCCGGTCAAAGTCACCGAAGGCCTGATTGTCAACCGTCTCGAAACCAGGGGTCACTTAACGCCGGTCCTCGCGCACCCCTATCCAGCATGTTTTAGATGTCTCCCTCCTTCAACACACCTGATTCAAATGATCCGGATCGATAGCAAGCTTCTGCAGAGCTTGCTGATGAGCAGGATGGGGGCGAGAATTGGTGCCCCCGCCCCCTCCCCCCGGCTCTAAACGATTATCCTGAGCGATTATCTTGTGGCGTGTGTGTGGGGGGTGGGGTGGGGGGTGGTAGTAATGATTTTGTTTTTGTTTTTAACATGATCTGTTTAACCCTTTCAGGGACAGCGGTTACTACTGTGGACAGTTTATCATGTGATCAGGTTACAGGGTGCAGGAAATGTTTAAATGGGCTACACGAATAATAAAAAGCATTTTCTCTCTTTTGCGACCATGTCAGCAAAGGGTCGTGTTTGGGACAACTAAATTACAGTAAACGCCATCTTACAAGTACTTGGAAAATTGGTCATTTTTTGTTGATGTTGAGCACGTCCCCAAAATAGTGATTCATTGATTGGAAGAATAAAATCATCTCAGTTCCAGTCAAGGATTCATTAGTCACCCCTCGGATGATGCAAAAACGACAGTTCATGTGAATTTTTGTATTTATTTTTTTTTTTTTTTGTCCAGTTTCGCCAACCACGATAGTCTCTCATCCCCCCTGAGAAAACAGCCCGCAAAATCCTGCAGGGGCTGATTAATCTGAGAACGCGGAGAAGAAAAATCCACCGCAGAACCATCTTTCAACTTTCCCAGTCCGTTATGTTTGGTGTGTTTTATGTCGCTGGCACGAAAGGATAACTTCACAGCGGCAACCTGCCGAGTTCTCAAGGACGATTTGGTGTTCAGGACCATGCATGCATGGCCCGTAGATACCGGTGAACAATCCAACTTTGACAGCAAATATATACAACATTCACAGAACTTAATTCGAACCATCTGCCGGAGCTCTGTATACGACATCAGTCAAGCACTGCAAGAGGAATGGCGTCAAATTCAGATTTTGACAAACATTTTCAGGAAGGATACGCCTCGCATCATCGCCATACAAATCTTATTCCAAACCGGTGAGCTTGGAGTATTTCACAAGGCTCAATAAACAGTCCACTGCTTTTTACAGTGTCCTCTCCATAAATGGGTCCACAAGTCTCAAGACTGTTAAAAAAAACTTCAGCAAAGTGACTAGGTAAGATAGATATCGCATATATTTTTTTCAATTAAGACTTTAGCACAGTTTTAGCGTGGGTTAGTGACTGCGGCAGGTTCAGACTTCCGACAAAACTGTCATAAACCGATGGGAACATTTCCCCTAAGACCTTCTGGGCACTTTTTAGTCTTTGATAAACCATAACATGCATGTTTTTGGAATGTTAGAGTTAAGCTGGACTACCCGGAGAAAAGCCACGCAAGCACAGGGAAAAATTCCCTGAGCATTCCTTGGGCCACGGTGAGCAACGTCAGACGGCGGCCAAACCAGTATCACAGCTGTCCAAAACCTGCGATCATCACAAGGTAATATGAAAAAAATTCTAATTACCTTCATATCAAAATAGAACATATCATCGCACGGCGATTTATTACCCGAATAACATTGGCCCAAATTTTTTATTTTTATTAGAGCACGCGGGCCATTTTCAGCATCGCCACCTTGACCTTTGACCTTCATTCAAGAGCCCCGTCAACGATGTCCATGTTTGGACTTCCTGAAAGGAGCCACCGGCGCATCGCCTTGCAGCCTCTCGTCTGTGGTGAGCGTGAGTGAGCATGTGTCAAGGTATGCATCAAAACTATCGCAAAACAACCGGGTGCGCACCCTCGGTCGCACTACCGAAACTGTAACGTAAATGGGAAGAGTCTGGCGTCCTGTTTGTGGACTAAAGCGGGGTGGAAATGAAGGGAATAGTGTCGAAACGTAGTACGTGCGTGCGTGCGTCCGCCAGCTGTCACCGCGTGCTCTGAAAGGGTGAGAGAAGTGCGCAATTGCTCACACACGTCGTTTCGAGGGAAACATTGGTTAGCGCTGATACCGTCACGATGCGTGACCGGAGGTTGTGGCCGAAATCTCCACTTGAGGTTACCCTGTGATGTTTTCAGTTCATCTGACTCACGCAACACAGTCCCTTTGTGGTTGCTGTCACATCAGCCATGGTAGGGGGCAACCCCCCCCCCCCCCCCCCCCAAAAACATGATCTTGAATTTTGTTTTATCTGCTCACGTAACGCTTCTCGAGATTCTTGAAAACATCAAATGAGTATGCGTTCCCACATGACAAAGCGCTTCCACCAATGCGTTTCCTCTTCCTGTGTGTGCCCGCAGTGGAATTCTACTGAAGATTCGGCCCTTAGAGAACCAGTGAATGGGACATGGAAGGACTTGAGCTTGGCTTCTTTTCAAGCGCGCTCGCTTTTGTTGCATCACGTCTCTCTTTTTGTCTGAATCCAAACGTCTCTTCATTAAGCACCCAGGCGGCAAAAGCTCTCGACTTGACCGCTGTACAGTGGCTTCCCAACCGCCGTCCTCATACGGCCCCACAACCTTTGGGAACACACCTAGACAATCCAATCCGGAGAATAAACCCTTGACTTTTGATTGACACTGCCAGAGACGTAAAGGTGCAGTATTAATATTGCGGGTGTCACATTGACCTCCCAAGTGTTCTTCATTGTGTTTTGGTCTTTTGCCGTTAGCCCCAACGGACAGTCACCACCGCCCCCTGCTGGGAACGTAACGTCTGCAACCCAATAGATGGATGAAGGAAATGAGATGCCGCATGTTATACATTTTCACAGCCGTAATGAGACTGACTTGTGACAAAAAATGAGTCCCCCCACCCCCGCTGCTTATATAACTAAGCTTCGACTTTCGAATGAGTCCAATGCTTTTGTCAATGTCGGGAATGAAAAAGGATGTGAGTGGAAGCAAATAAGACACAGTCCAAGAAGTGAACCACCACACCATCATTCAACCATTACGTTGAAGTCGAGGGACTCCGAATGCCACTGCAGGCGCCATAGCAACATCGACACAAGGAGGGGGAAAAAAAAAGTGCATGCGGGGGAAACTATAGTGGCACTCCACTCGCCTCCTTTCGATAAAGAGGAACTGAAACCTGAGCCTCGATTCCCCAACAAGAGCTAGCTAGCTGCTCTGACGCCTGTTAATTGACTTGTTCCAAGATAAAATGAAGGGATGCAGGTGATGTGACCCTTTGAAAGGTCACACAAACTCCAGTGGAGGAAGATGCTACCCGCAGGTGGTCGAGCAGACAGAAAATCTCAACCCTAAACTCATCTTAAATCACATTGTGCAAAAACTTGGGAGCTTATAGTGAGAGCCCCCCCCCCCCCCCCCATCATTTTATTGGATAAAAATTCATTCTGGACCATTCTAGATGATGTACAGCAGTGGCGCAGCTGTGTGGTGAGCTGTTCTGCATTTTTTGGGGTTTTTTTTCTTTTTCGTAGCATAGATTTAGAGTTTGATTTATAGGTTTTTATATTTGCACCGTGATGGTGGTTAAGTCCCCGCCCAGGCACCGAATACCTCGGTTGCCACTGCCATGATTTGGTCTTCACCCTGGTTGGCGTTTTCCATCCGCTCACTTTCTCAGCCATCCACAACTTTTGTCTATGCGCACTCAAAACATTGAATTTCCTTGCTAACTTTACAACACGTGTTCATGTGGACAGGTCCTAAGCGTCCCCTAAACACCTCGTGACAAGGGGTGGGTCTGAAGAAGCGTTTCAAAACATTGGAAGAGGCCCTCTGTGGGGCTATGGGAGCCATTGTATCACTGGCAATGCAACCTGCATGAAAATTGGATTCGGAGGCCTTCCTGACGCAGGGAATGTGTTCATACGGGAGCGAGCGAGCCAGGGGGGGATCTTGGAAGAGAGAGCATGGGGTGGGGTGGGGAGGGGGTGTTTAGGGGTAGAATAAGGATAAGAACCTCTTCAAAGCAACACATCTACTGAAGAAGCCAGCATCCTGATTAGTGTGGGAAGACTAGTGGCAGAGGAGACAAAATAAAATAGTAGGGGGGAGGGGGGGGATGATGGTGTTTAGAGTTGGCTGAATCAAGATTCCTGTCACCTTCACGGAGAGGAGACGATGACATATGGGCGCGCAAGGCCTTGATCTCCGCCCGACCTGTTTCCACTTGTCCGCTTCTTTTTCCTCCTTCTCCAAGCAGCGGGCGCCTTCCACCAGAGTCATCCCCTTCAAATAGGCTAATTGTGTTCAGTTGACCTCTTTGGATGTAAAGGACCTCACGAGTTAATCACGCAGCAAAGCCTCTTAGTGACAGCCGGGCCCTTAATTGCATACCGTCAATCTGGTCGGCAGCAAATCTTCGCATTCCATCCGCATGGGAATGAGCCGACGTCTGCTTTTGGGATGAGGCAAATCTTCGCCAGATTAGTCGTCTTCCTCTCCATCCATGCCAATTTTTGGCGGTCTAAATGAAACCCACATTGGAGGGAAGCGCAGTGTGCTCGCAGTTTGCCAAGCTGCCTCACATTCAAGAAAGTAGCTCGTGAATTTTGCTGGGTCAGCTAGAAAAAGTCCCACTACGCTTGTCGCATTTTCATCTCGGTTTACCCTTCGCCCACCCAATGCTCATGGCTGTTTGCAGTTTCCTGTTCCCGTTTTTTGTCGAGGTCATCTATTGGTTGTCGCTTATGTCATGGCACCTCAAAGACATGAGTGGACAGACTTTGAGTGTGAGAAAGAATGACCTAATACAGATTGTAAGTACAAATAAATAAGCTACGTGTAAAAAAATGATCATAGGAATGCAACATTTACCCAATTAGCTTGCCACTTCCTGTAAAATGCTCTTATTTTGAAAGACAGAGTGACAGTTCCATATACAGAAATAGTTAACTCATTCACTCCCAAAGACGTTTTTAAACGTCTTTTCAGACTTGGTCCAGAATTGGCTGGTACTGAATGAGTTAACAAAGTACAAATCAGACATATGAGAGCACATAAAATGCCTTTAACCCTTTCGTGCACCAATAATGATAACCCGATAATATGATAAGCTGTCCACTGTCGTAACCACTGTCCCTGAAAGGGTTAATCACACATTCCGGCGCAACAGGTCATGGCTCATGCTAGTTTGCCGTAACTCACTTTGTCAGTGAAGCAAACGGTCAAACAAAATTTAGTTGTGTTATATGTCAAGATGTGCCCTGTGACTGGCTGGTGACCAGTCCTGGTTGTATCCTGCGATAGGCCCAAAGTCAGCTGGGATAGGCTCCGGTTCACTCGCGGCGATTGTATAAAATGGATGGACATGTGGACATTATTGTTGACATGGACTCAGCAATTTTGGCAATGGCGGCACCCTTCTTATGTTCCCTCTTATGTCCCACCCACCCCCCTCAGCAGATGCCTGAGCTTTCGGGGCCTTTTCTGCGCGCACCCCCCCCCCCCCCCCCCCCCCCAAAAAAAGTTCAAACAAACTGAGCGGCGTGACTACGAATGGGGGGGAAATGCGGACGCCCCCACGGGGGTTTGGTGCGGATTCATTTTTGTGTGCGATTCTTATCTCATCTGCTCGCTCCACGCTGAGCCCCAGGAAGCGAGGTGAAAACAGTAACCTTTTCCACAAAGCAATAACTTCCCACCATGACATCGAAGCAACATCGCTTCGGTTGTTCCTCGCCGCTCGCTGTGAGAATGTCAGATGAGCTCTTTTCATCTGAGAGGGGGAATCCTATCTGATTTACTTTGGCTGCGGTGCCTGTTAGTACGGGGCCCATGTTTCATTTGAATACCAAAGGCGGGCGAGGAAGGTGGCCAGACACTTTAGATGCAATATTTTAGACTTCCCTCCCCGGGGACTGCGACGGCTTCAATGTGGCCGACAAAGAGAAGCGATGACGGGAGACAATGGCGCTTCTGTGGTCGGCGGCCCGATGCTAATCTATCAGGCTTCTCTTCAACGCAAATGAGACAATCCCATTTGCATTTCAGTGCGCGCCTCTCCACGCTCGAAACACCATTTGAGGAACCCGTCCTATTTTTTCGCCGATTAACCCAAAGGAACCGTGGTGGCCAACATGTCCCTTCTGGTGTCATGTTTGTGTTGAGCGCGCCGGGTGACAATGACGGAGTCAAGACAATCTGTTGGCGAGACAAAAAGAATGGAACAGTGTGAAGTGTTCTTTTGCCCTCCTCTTGTGTTTGAGGTCAAGATACCGTATTGGCCCGAATATAAGACGGCCCTGATTATAAGACGACACCCTCTTTTTCAAGACTCAAGTTTGAAAAAAGACTTTTTGAACACCAAATTAATTTTTATACAGAAAAAAATTATAGTACATCTGAAACAAATGATTATAACAATATATTTGAGAGAAAAAGCATCTTGAAGTTTACACCATAACTTCTCCTCAGCTGCCGGTTAACGTGGCCGATCTTCGACCCACTTTTCTCCAGATTGTTGCTACGTTTCTCCATTTTCTGTTATCTCTTCCATGATTTTCTTCTCTTTTCTTTCTTACCGCTATTTTTAAGTTTTCTTCTTTGTGCTACCGCTATTTTTATTTTTATTCTTCGTGACGGGTTCGCTTTGGCCTGGGAGTCAAGTTCAGCATTCGCTTCATTGATATCTGTCGCCATCTAGCGTCGTGAATGGGTATAATGTCTAGACCCCAAATATAAGACGTCTTATTTCAATGCAAAAAACACCGTCTTATATTCGGGCCAATACGGTAATTTGCTGGCAGCAAACGTCGTGTCACGATCTGTGATTTTGGTTAACTTTTGCATTGTTTTGATTGGATTTAGTTTCATTTCAAGCCACATCTTGCTTTCCGGTGTCACTTTTTCATCGTCGTATCTCAGTTGGCGGCGTCTTGTCTGTTCTACGGTCCACCTGATCTCTTGAAACGTCATCAGTTGCCGCCCAAAGATGCATTTTGTGCTGGCTGTCACGGAAACACGTCAGAGTCGGGGTGAAGTGAAGTACTCGCCCGTTCCGATTTACAAAGAGGAATAGCGTTGTTGTTTTTTTTTTTCGAGTACAGCATTCTTGACATTGCGAAACGGCCCGCGTCTTGTCGCCCCCCAGAACCCGTTCTCACTTTCTCGCTGTCAAGAAATGCTAGACTAAAGTTTGTCACTCCCAGTGGAACTTTGCTGTCAAACCGCCACATGAAACAATAATTAACGTTCTATATTTCAGGACAAATCTTCAACCGAATAATAAAATAACATAATGTGGTAGCTTCATGCTAACATCGTCACTTTTATTCTCTGGTAAATGCACGTGAAAGATGAACCGTGAAATAGTGGACACCCTTTGCACATGCGTTTGTTTTTCAACAGGCTATTTTTTCCCCAGTTTAAAAGAGTTTAGAAGACACCTCGAGTCATCCATCATGTCAACAGCAATTGATGAGAGTCCAGCCGCTGAGTGAAAATGGGAATGTTTTGTCCTTTGCTTTTCATGTTAGATGACAACATGGACTTACAAAAAACAAATAAAAAGGCGTGAGGAGCCAGTTGGCAACTTTGCAAAGAACTACGCAAGGGTAAAAAAACTGTTTCCACTTTAATGTGATACGGAAATACGAGTTTCCCGGGTTTTTGTACTTTATTTGAGTATTTGTTCCATTCCCCACTTTTTACTTTGACTCCATACATTTGAACCCGACAGCGACATGAAGGAACGTGACCCAGGGAGCAGCAACAGATTCCGAGAAGCAAGGTATTCCCCACCCGTGGCCTCATTTAAGAGACTTTTGATGTTTGTCGGCTCCAAGAATGTTTTGTGCCGCCCAGATTCTCCATCTAATCTGAACTATAACACATGCCGGTAATTTGTTTTTCCGGGTCGTCATTAGCCAATGTAAGATTTATTTGGAAGCTATTTTACGTGAACAAATGTATTCGTTCGTTTTCTTGCTGCCCTCGGTCTTCTCAATTGCTTTGCCATTGTAATTTTTGAGAACAGAAGGCTAGAAAAAAACCAAAATAAAGACTCCCGATAACATTATCTCACCCTCATGGTACATTGAGAGTCAAAGACAGGAGACCTGTGTGCTCCTCCGTGATTGTTGTTTGCCTCCTTGTCTCGTTCCCAATGAGGCATTCGATGCGATGCTATTTTGTTGTTGTTTTGTTTTTTTAAACATTTGTGACAATCAAAGTCGAGGGCAATCAGAGGTGAAAAAGAAAATAAAGGAAGCTATTGTGTCCGCGCAGGTGAAATGCCCGCTGGCTCGACGCAAGCAGATGCGGCAACGTGATAACGGCAAACAAAAGAAAAACAAGGTTGAAAGCGTGGCGGTTTCAAGAGGTAAAAGTACTCTTTGTCTTTTTCCTCTTTTTTCCCGAACCAGCATTTTTTGGTTTGCAAAACAGAGCCTCATCTTGTTTCACAACCACTGTTGACCAGATTGTTCATTTCCCCTCCTCGGCGCGAGCGAAGCAGCATGACCTCATATTTGTTTTGAGATTCCACGCAACGCGGACACACAAAAAGGACGTTGTAAATTTTGCGCGTTTATTCCCCCTGGTGCATAATATTTAAATACTCATTGGAGACACATGCTTTCGCTTCCTCTTGTAGTGTTAATATTTACACTTTACACATTTATGACAAGCACTTTTCCCTCCGATTCCGCGTTGTATTCTCCTCCCTTGTGTTTAATTTTCAGCCGGCGTTGTGCTTCAAAGCTGTGATCATAGATTAGCTCCAGTTCCATCTTGACCCATCTTGCACATCCTGTTTCTGATAAAAGTCCCTATAGGTACCCATAAATTTTGAGATTGAAAAGGAATTTCCTCTTGGCTGTGTAAACCTTTTGCTTGAAAGCCAGGAAAGGATAAATTCAAGAAACTCAAGTGGATTGTATTCGCACAGTTGGGGTCGGGGGGGGGGGGGGGGTGTTTAATCAAAGTCAGGTTGTGTCCATTTTGCATTTTATTTCGACTGTGTAGTGCCAATTCACAACAGAAGTTATCTCATAGTAAGTTAGGAGTGAGCGGTTTTTATTTCGCTATTTGCCTCGACCTGTTGCACTACGTATGGGGCGGGATGAAAGCCAATTCATACTTGCTTCACATGCGTTTCCTGTCTCGACATTGCAGCCAGCCAATCACATTGCAGTCGGCCATGTCTTGCAAAGAACTCAAGTGTTCATATAGAAAACAGTACTGAAAGTATATGACGGAAAGTACTATTGTCCCTGTACATGTTTTGCTGTATCGTTTCAAATCCATTGCTTCAAGGCTTATTAGCAACAATCATTGCCTGTATTAGCATTAGCGTTAAATTAGCAGACCAAAGGCTAAGCTATGTGGTTGTTTTAAATACGTGGTGCGTATTTCTCTTTGTTTTATGTTTAGTTTGACATTAACTGAACTCTTTTTTTTTTTGGGCTTTTGCATTTGGATGTTAGTTTTGTCCATTGCTCAATTCAAGATTGCTGACCAATGTCGCTTAAACTACTGGATACAATATTAGCAAAGAGGCTGTTTTAATCCGGGCCAGTATTTTTCCATCCTCTGAATCATAGCAAAACTTACAACCAATTTAGACTAACAAAAGACGCATGTATCAATATGCACAAACACAGTGAATAATCATCACCTGTGATAAGCATAATGTATTTTTCATATCGCTGTCCTACGTTTAGTTAACGATTAATTCAAAAGTTCTCCTGTTTACATGCGTGGCACAGTTTTGTGCTGTTATGTTGTGTTTTTGTATCAAAGTGGTGGTTTCTGCAATCACAATTTGACAGTGGCAGTATTTAGAGGCAGATTACATTGGGTAAATTCCCACGCAGGGACCAGGTACCAAATGCAGGGCCCACCACTGATTCAACATTACTATCAGAAGATAATGTTGGTGATGCTGTAGCTCTGCTTACCTTTTAGCCATTGTGTCATTGTCCTTTCGCTGTTTAACGCGGGTTATTTATTAGTCCCACTGTTACCAAAGGGTGCAAATATAGATTTGTTTATGTAATTTCACACTTCTCATGCAAAAATGTCAACCCATGAAAAATTCAGTCTTCATGCCACCTGGTGTCTGCAGTTACACATCCTGGCCGCTCGCGTCGCTGTTTTTTAATCTCGCCAGCGGAAGCGAGCAAGGTCAGAAATCCAACATGGCAGCCCGCGGTCTTCTGCGGTCCGTCTGGAGCTCATTCGCGTCTTTTAACTGTGGTATAAGCGGACAGGTCATTTCGCTGCAAAGGATACAAGTGCCACCGTTGTCGCATTCGGTTAGTCAGAGGAGAGGAATCCGTCACGGTGAGACGGTTTCACGCAATTTTAAGAATAGTGTGCGTGTGTGGCTATATGCTGTACATAGATCGACATGATTTTCAACGAGACGCTTCCTTATTCTTTTGAAATAATCTGAATATTAAGGCGCTACAATGTCAAATGTTTCCCCTTGTTTGTTTCTACAGTCGTGGAAAAGCATGAGGGTCAAACGGTGACCGTAAGTACAAACATCCATTTGTTCATGACATCTACTGTTCATATCCGTTGCGTTACGGTGCTTCTTTTTATGCTCCTAGCAGTTTGAGTTAACACTGTTTTTTATCCAATACAACATGTAGACGTGGTTGTCCTAGATGTATATTTTGTCTTTTTTTTATGATTTAGAATGACAATGACCATCATCAAAGTGGTAGTTACTCTCAACTAAGATGTATGAGCTGTAATTGTCAGCAAATATCCGATGCATTATCATTGTTGTGTATAATGCAATGTATTTCTAAAGATTGATAGAGGAAATAGTTTGTCACTTCAAATGTACATTTGAGATAGACACACAAAATCTGATATGTGCTTTAAATGGAACCAAGCACTTGGAGCAGCCGTAGTGAAGGACAATTATCTAATACATCCAAGATAGAAATGTTAATTGCAAATCTGAGCAAATGTGCCAAATTAATTTTCAAAAATGTCTTTCAGATGGAAGGAAAAATATTGGACACTGCAGCCGCACCCGAACCACCAAATCCCACCGCCAAGTGTCCGATCTATAGATGGAACCTGCAGAACAAATACAACTACACTGTAAATGATTTCTAAATCTTGTTGTGGGTAATAACTGAGTCACCTCTAAAAACCTTGTTTTGTGTTTTTTTTTCTTTTCTGTTCTACTTTGACAGGATGTATTACTGCTCAGTCAGTTCATCAGATCAGATGGAGGGATGCTGCCCAAAAGAATTACCGGTCTTTGTCCTGAAGAGCATCGCAAGGTTGCCGTGTGTGTGCAGATGGCTCACAGAGCAGGTGTGTACCTTGGTTCTCCAAGAGGGGCATTGATTTACAATGGTCCTGAATAATTATGGCATACAATTGGATTGTGCAGCGGGGTAAAAATACATGATCGTGTGACACAAGAAGGCAGGCTTTTTTTAAAAATGGCCGACAATTGTTTATTTTCTTTATTGTGTTGCAATATGACGACTACACTAGTGTAGGTTAATGATAGCCATTGACGCTACCTGACGACTTGTTAACAACAGTCCTTTTTGTTTTTGGTTCCGAGGTTTGCTTCCCGACCACCGACCCAAACTTCCAGAGGGCCACGTCCCGAAACCCAAACCGCAACTGAACAGGTGACGCCAACACACGCGTTTTGTTTCCGATGCACGGAGCGTTATGTATTACACTAAAAGCTCCGTCTGTCCACCCCCCATGCAGATACCTGACCCGCTGGTCCATTAGATCTGTCAAGCCCATCTACAAACGCGGGCTAAAGTGGTGCAAGAAACGCATGGCGGTCGGAAGCCCTTTGCTCAAGGACAATGTGCGATACGGTCCGAAGCCCCTTCACATTAAACACTGAAGAATCCCTGCGCTGCAGCTAGTTGGTTGGTTTTCAAAACAAACAAAAAAAACAAAAACATAACATAGTATTATGGAGACGAAAGGCAAATAAAAATATGCTTTGTTGATCTTTTTTTTTGTTTTTAATCATTCAGATTGAATGAAACGGTAACATTTTATCCTGCGGTACACCACATCTCTCTTTTAAAGCATGAAGGGCAGGTCCAAGTTCTTGGTCCCGTAGCCGATGTAGATGAATCCGTGCAGCGGTGTCATGGGCACGTGGTAGAAAGTCAGGCCCAACCACAGCAGGCTGCGAATCACGCACACTTTGTTGGCACTCTCAAACTGAAGACTCCACGATCCTACACGTACAAAGATGGGAACAATTAGTGCGCATCACGTTACTCCCCTAGAGTGAAACTCAGTTCACCACGTAGGATACATTCCAGACATATGTGAAAATCTGCGATGTAAAGACCATATAAGGAAAACGTTTTTAGAGTTTCTCCCAACCCACACACACGAAATCCATTTCAACTTATTATGGCCTGTTTCTCTCTTTCTGACAAGACATGGGAGACTATTGAATAACGTCCCTGAGGACAGATTGTCAAATAAAAGCAAGTTGAAGTAAAACTGGAACACAAAACAAATGTAAACATGTATCTTCAAACAGTGCAATGTTAAGCCAACGCCGTACTCCCACTATGCTTTCACCTTTTGGAATGTCCTCACTCAGCGGATCCAGAAAGTCCAAAGCGGGGTTCAAATCAGCCATCTCCAACAGGGACTTCTTCTTCAGGTTCTTGGGCTGAGCAAAGTGAAGAAAATTTTCAAGTTTCCCTGCCTGAGTGTTAGAGAGGCCTGAGGGACAGACATTGTGTTCATGTTTTTTTTTCTTCCCCCTGCTAAGCAGCTTTGCGTTCACACAAGAAAGCAATTTGAAGCCACTCTCACCGCCAAAGCTGCGATTGATCTGGACGACGCCGTGCGTGCTGTTGATGAAGGCGCCCCGCGGCACCACAGAAGCGTCTTCGTTGATGTGGTGAACCGTCACCGCCAGCCTCGTCTCCTCCGTCACTTTGGTCTGAACACGAGAACAAACTGAAGTGGATACCAACTGGGATTTGTTCCTCGAGTGCAATCATGAAAACCAGGTACAGATTTTTAGCCCACAACCAGAACTAAATCCACCTGGAAATGTGACCTCAATGTTTTAGAGTGAGTTATTAAAATGCACATATTCACTTTGGGGGTACAAACCTCATCTAAATGGGATAACTCAAGATGGTACTCACTGTAGACTCTTCCACTGAAGGATCAAGTCTTTCCGCTTGTCTGGACTCGTACACAAATGATGGGTCGCCTTCGAATCGGCCCTTTGCTGTTTTGGACACGTCCTCGATCATTTCGGTTGTGGTCGTGGGGATCAGGAACCAATCGATACAATTGAAGCTGGAAGATCCCACCGTGAGGAATGTAAACAACGCGTGCGGTTTTAAAACGCAATAAATAAAGATGTTACCTGTAGAAATGCTGTGTGTCCTTCAGCTCGTCATCCCTTCTCCCCTGAGCGATGAAATAGTGCTCTTTTAAACCGAGTATCTTGCCCCAGAACAACACTCGATTAAACTTGTAGTTTTTCTTCAAGATAATCAGTGAAGTTTGCAGAGCCGCCCTTTGCTCCGTGTTCAAAATGCACCCGCTACCCGCAACCAGCTCCAAAGAATAGGATAACGAATTAGCGTCCATTGTCAATGTAGTTGTTAGCACTGTCTGAACCGTTATTAGCTTGCTAGCTAGCGCCAGACAACGCTTGCGGGCAGAGAGTTTGTTCGTTACTGTTTTAGTAAACCCACTCGTCACAAATTATTAGCTATTGGTTCGTTTTGGGCGTCATTTTTCTCTGAGCTAGTAATGGTTTTAGCGTCACTTTTTTTAGAGCGTGTGGGCTGTTAGTTCCGGGTTGTCTTGGCAACGTTTCAACAAACCATTTGATTGGTCACGCTGAGCAACTAATGTGACGTCACTTAGAATATTTGAATATATCAGCGCTGTTTTAAGAGACAGAAACTACAGGTTGAACGTTTTGAACTACAACTTGGAGAATATAAACTCATGTTGCTGTAAACCGCTGTGTGTTTCAAAAGCGTGCTCATAATCACATGACAGCGCGTAACTTTCTCGTTTGCGAATAAAACGTCAATTGATTGGCATGCGAAGATTTTTCCCTTCCCTGACGTCATTTACGAGCGCGCAAACGTTGAAATGGCGTTGATTACAATGTGAACGACACTAAGAGATACACAGCGACAACCCAGAAGCCATAAACTCTCCCGTCGGCGCAAACTGGTTTGTCTTTTGTAATATGAATGTCAAAAACCTGCATTTGCTGATAGAATTGTACATTGCAACGCGTTGCATTATTTTTGCAACGATACCCGTCCGACCCCACACGTTGGCTTGTTTCCAACCAAAAGTTTCTCTAATCAGACGACAAAATGTCCCTCAAAGAGGCCTGAAAGCTGAAACATGTTAAGCAGCCAATACACATTGCACGTTGCATTTAAGTTTAAAATACTACCCCCCCCCTCTTGTTTTTCTCAGTATGTTCAGTGTTCTTTGCAACCCTACAAAATGACAACATTAGCAAAGTAACATGGCATGGTTTGTTGTTTGTTCCAAGTCCACAGAGAAACAGTGATTATCTGAAGAAAACTATCAAAATGTTCATATGTTATGCAACACTAATTTGAACCCTTTTTATTAAAGGTTCTGTTTTGGAGAAAATCGGAAGAGGCCTGTGCAGTACTCGCCTGCAAATAACTACAGGACACAACAGTACATGGTAAGTGATCAACACCATTGTGGTCTAATGGAGCTGTAATTTATTTTATAAAGTATGATATGGAATGCTGGATTACATAATTAAAAAAAAATCCAAATTACATTTGGAAGAAAGCTGGAATGGATAAATGGAATTTGTGTGGTGAATTCAGTTAGTCTCAATGGACCACCACATAATAAACTGCTTTTGCTCAAGAGTGCCGTTTTGAATATTCCCCCTTTTTTTCTCCCCCCTAAATTGAAAATATCCATTCATCCCCGTGCTTGCCTCTTCCCAAGGCTTGGCTTCAATTGTCCAAACAAAAGACCTCAGTTTGGAGTCACATGCTCCATTAGCAGTGATGGCTTCAGTTCCCTGCCAAGCTAATGTCGCCGACTCATGGAGAGAGCGGGGGCGACTGGGGTGACTCCTTTGGAAAAGTGGGGAGTGTGCAATGACAGTTTACACATTCACATACAGAAACACAGTCTGAGGTAAAGTTTTCAGATCATTTAGTGACCCGTGTTGCTAATCATGAATATAAATCTTAACATCTAAATGTGTCTTAATGGCCATTTGAGAGAATGGAAAAGAATCTAATGTACACAGGATAATGTTTTGTCAGCCATGCATGCCGTTTACTTCCTGCCCGTGCATACTGAACAGGATTAGCTGTTTCACGAGAAAGATTATCAAACACTCGGTTATCATCTTGAAAAGGCTTAATATTGGCTGGCTAATTAATCAGCGGGGTCTTCCTTTATTTAAGGTTCATCCTGAAATTTAACCCAAAAAACAATATATTTCGAACTTTCTGTGATTTGTGTATTTCTATTATTTCCATGGAAGGGCTTGCGAGAAAATAAGCAGAGAGAAATAGATTTTTTTTTAAAGGCCATATTGAACAGCCCTAGTGTCCACTTGTTACTCCACACATGCCTTGGTCCAATCCCACTTGCTACAGGATTGGAAGAGAACCTGGAGGCGGCCGCGGTCCCGCTCCCTCTGGGCAACCCGCCGCCCCGGGCGACCCGGGTTGCCACGACGCTAATCCCGCCACACAAAAGGCGAGGGCGCGTCGCCTTAGCATGTCGCTGCCAAACGCTCTTCGTTGGCTTCGAGGGTCACGGCCATCGATCTTGGCGCTGACACATGGGCGAAACCTGTGCACTAAACTGTCTTTAATTCCTTTTTGATGCACTTGATATGAATAAAACCCCGTGGTTCTTGCTGAACTTAAATGGCCTGGGAGTGCAGGATAAAGTGAATGCTGAAAGAGAGGCAAGCAAGAGACTAAATCGTGGTGTCTATGTTGTACAAAAGCGCAGACAACAACAATGGCAAGAATGCATTATAAGGAAATTAAACGGACTGGGTTGCAAACCTACACACAACTCAATCTAGAGACTTTTTTTTGGGTCTGTTTTGTTTTTTTGAACTAGTTGAACGTCAGTGCTAACAAATGCTCTAGACCACCTTCAGCAGTCCTTCCAGCGCGAGCCAAATTTCTTGGTGTGTTTTGCAGTTGAATTAGGCCGAGGTTTTCACACGATCATTAATTCCAGCAGAGCCACGTGTGGCTCAAGCTGTGCACCACTGACAGGGCTTGTGTGTTTTGGGCACAGTGTGGTACTGGAAAGCTTCACTAAGCTGCTACCATATCACCCAAAAATGGACATTTCAGCAGTTAGGCCCAAGCATTTGGATCAGGGTTATGATTGTTGTGGATTTTTAATTATTATTTCTTTGCTAGTTAGTTTGCATTTTGTATTGACTTTAGTTTTTTTTAAATTCAATTAGTTTGAATGTGTTTTTCGAGCAGGTTTGTTTGTTTTTATTTTTTCAAAAATGCTTTTGTGTTTTGTTTTTTTTAGTTTTGCAATTAGTTTTGGGTTTTTTATAATTGGAGTATTTGTCGAGTGCAAGATAAAAAAAAAAGCAGGGTGGGGTCACTCATTGTGTAACAAATGAACTACAATTCTCAAACGACTGACCTTCCTTTTGTCCAGACATACGGAAATACAAAAAAAAAAAATAATACAGTGGTACCTCTACTTACGCAATTAATTGGTTTTGGAAGAAAATTCTTAACTAGAAAATGTAAGTAGAGACGTGTTTTCAATGTAAATGCCCTAATTCGTTCCAACCCCCCCCCCCCCCCCCCCAATTCAGACAAATGTTTTCTGAAGCATAAAAATGCATCAAAATATGTAACTAATACATGTTAGTTAGATTATTGCACAGTAAATGAGAGTTGTGCATAATGTTTAAAAAAATGAATAACGAATAAAAATGACAGTCATTTAACTTCTATGTTTGCTTTTGTTGGCTTTTAACAATCCTTCGAAAATGTCCAAGGCGAACAAAAGTATTTGAATATTCTTTCACAGCCAAGTCGACTGCCTGATTTCACGCCAAAGGCCTTTCAATTACTGGAGGCAAAACTTGCTTTCCTTTGCCAGCAGCTGCAAATCTACAATTCTCCCTCTCAGATCTTAACCGAGTCCTTTGCACTTTCCATTGTTCTGAGTATAGCCTCAACTGTCATATTTTTTTCGAAAGAAAATTGCAGCTGTTGCCACTCATGATGACTAATGGGGCATAGGCTTGGTGTTAAGTTAAAACACCCTGGAACCTTTTGGAGCACTTATTATAGCATTTAGAGCATACTACTACTACTTCGCGGTTCGTTTATCGCGGGTTCAGTGCATCGCAGATTTTTTCAAACATATTAAAAAAAAATCTATATTTAAAAAAAAATATGCATGAGTACAGTACTGTATATGTTGCTCTGGACTCGCTGTTGTTTTGCAGATTCTCGCGGACCGTTTGCGGACTTCATTTTTATTTTATTTTTACCTGTTTGTTAATTGGACGCTACGTCGCGGATTTTCGTTTATCACGGGTGGTTTTGGTCCCCATTAACCGCGATAAATGAGGGATTACTGTAGTTATTTTGCCGTCCGCCGTGGTGGAGGGGGCGTTCCTACGAAGGTCGTGACATAACCTGCAATATGTAAATAACACGTGAACGTCGAAGCTAAAACAATTAAATAAATCACCTCGTAAAAGTGGACCTCGTGTCACTCGTATCTCAAGGCATCAATGCAGTTTTATTTCAGGACCCATTATTTCGAGATCCTCACAAATGATAAAACAGTCGAAACAGTTGCGGGCCGAACTGTCCATACATGACGCAATCTGTGTTTACATCTTTCAGTGTCGTGAGGTCCCGTTCGAACACGTCGATCCGTGCCAAGCAGGCCTTTTTCATGTCACCTACTAACCTATATATGTTCGTTGTTTGGGCCAGCACTCCGCCGCCCAAGCAGAACAAGCGCTAATCAAGCGCAGCCCAAAGTCTTTACATGACAACAGACTATAGCGGAGGTCTCGGTCAGCCCCGGTTGGGAAGCGTGTGATGAGAAAGAGAGCGTGAAAGGGGGAAAAAAAGTGGCAGCGGCACAAGAGAGGGGGGTGACGGTGGCGAGAGATCGGGTGAGGGGGTGGAGCTACGGCCGCTATTGTCCACTAATGGGCTACATTGTAAGATTAAAATCCCCCAGTCAAATCTGTACGTTGGATGAGTTTTCAGTTTAGCTGTTGCAGATCAATAGCGCCCTCTTAAGACACACAATGGTTATTACTTGAACCGTTTGGAAAAAGGCTTTCAGTTGTTTCAAATCAAAACGTGTGTTTGAAAACCTTTTTTTCACACCACCCTGAAAAACTGACCGGAACATTTAGAGGAAATGTTAAAAAACGTGAAAAGGGTATTTTCGTTTCGGAAAAAAAATCACAGAAAAAGACGTGAAAATTGAATTTCCTGTTTGGAAAAAATATTTCCAAAACGCTATTGAGGGGAAATAAAAATTAAGTTTTGATAAATATGTGACAGTATGAGTGACAAAATGTGTTTTAGATTGTGCGAACGCTTTGCGTGTGTTTTGAGATGGATTTTTTTAAAAATGGGGGGGAAAACAGGATTTGAAAGTGTTGTAACATTTTTTAAATTTGTTTTAAACCTTTCATTCATTTTAAACCGTGAAAAGGAAATCTTAATTTGAAAAACAAAGCGAACAATTCTCCAGTTGACTGTGTGACCATTAACCCCAGTGTGTATGTTCATAAATACCAAGTCTGTGACATAGAAAGTGCATTATTAACATTAAGTGCTTTCCTTGGAAGGGGTCCATCTGAATCATAAAACACTCACATCTTTGGCATCGGCAATGCTTATTTTGTTCATGCGACATTAGTTTCATAATTTGTCAAGACATTCATTCCACTGTACCTTTTTTTTCCCCCCCTCAAACAAAGCTGTGCAGGGTATTTTTGGCGACGAATCACAGAGGGCCAGAAGTGTGCTTTCTTGTAAACATGGCTCTCTAATGTCAAACAAATGACATCCTTTCCCCTGCGTTCATCTTTGACGCAATGGCGTCACACTTCTGTGACCTTTGATGGCTGGTTTGCTCACAAGGGAGCGGAATGTCAAGCGAGAGGTTAAACTAAGTGTTTTTTTGTCATGTTGTCGTTTTCAGGACTGGGGCTGTGCGTTGGGCTGCCCTCTGTGGAACCGTACGACGGCCGCTCCTCGGCCGCCTTTGGAGACCCCGCGGATGATTTGGGATTCAGGACTCTGGGTACGTAAACCTGTAAAAATAATACACACAAATGTTTTAAAAAAATATATGAATTCGCAAAGCCTTATTGTGGTTTTCTTATGACATTTACCATGATGTTTTCCTCCACTTGTTCAGGCGTGTCCTCATCTTCCTCCCTCACCTGTTGGACAGAAGCGATGTCAACGGACGAAGAAGAAATGTGTAAGTCTGCAAAACACGACATGCGGCTCACCACGTAATTGTGCGGACTGAGGTACTGGAAATGGCCAAAGCAGGTGTAGCTGAGGCAGATGAGGATGGTGACGACGAGCACCACCAGGGTGAACAGAGAAGTGGATGCCCAGAAACCTGCAAAGTCAGAGAGGTTCCTAATATGTTCCCGCTTGCTTAAAAACAATGGTTCGAAAGATGCCCGTGTTGCGACCGCTGCACGTCACAAACCCGTTCTGAGAACAGAAAAGAAATAAAGCCATATGAGGCAGATGATGGGCGCGGCCAGAGCTTGATTGACAGCCTTCAGGTGGACTTGGCGGTCGAGACGCGTCGGCAAATAGGCGAAGTACAAGTTGTGCTTGTCGACCAAGTGCTTCAGGGTCATGTAGAGGAGGCCTGATGGGACACACCGAGTCATCAGAAACGGATATTTTGAGGTTAAGAATCGCGCATGATGTAAGAACATGTGATCAAGTCTCATGGGAAGGCACACTGAGTTAATGTCAAACTTTTTAATTCCAAAACTCCTCCCTGAGCTTCTGACCTCAAGCATACAGAATGCTTTTTCTGTGCAAAAGTGTGCTGTCGTACTCACCAAAAGGCACAATAATGGGACAAATGACGCTGTATGCCATGATGACAGTAAACACGCACAGGATCCAGCCGTACATGGCGCCATACTCAAACTCATAGGCTTGGTTCTGGCAAATGAAATAAAAAGAATGTCCTATCAGAAAACGGAGAAAAATAAAACTTGCGACGGCATTGAATAGCTGTTATCTGGCCTTCGAAATAAGATATTAACTCATTCACTCCCAAAGACGTTGTTAAACGTCTTTTTAGACTTGGTCCAGAATTGGCTGGTACTGAATGAGTTAAAATTGTGTATAGCTGAGTGATAACAGGAGTACCCATCAAATGAATAAATAAAATATAATATAATAAAATGGTATCCTCGTTAACATGAGCGGGTATCTGGTCCGACATTTGAATAGATTTCGATTATAAATCCATCTCTCATTCCGGTAACTGTCACCATTTATACTGGTCGCCATATGGCCCGTCGCAAACCTGTTTGACGTATTTCCTTTCTGCGGCCGAGCGGGCGAACGCCAGGCGGATGGTGTAAAGGAGGAGATTGGGCAACCGCATGAGATCCATGGCCGAGCCCACCAGGCCCGCCGCGATGACGTAGTTGACGAAAAAGGATCCTTGGTCAGGTAAGAACACACATCTAGTGTTCAGATGGTCAAACAAAAAAAAGTAAGATGTCAGTTACGGACGGCTCTTTTATAGAGCGGAATCGAGACAAGGGGTGCCCAACCAATCGATTGCGATTGACCGATAGCTTGTGGACTGGTCCCAAGTCGATCTCAGGGTTTCTGGGGGGGGGAGAATGTGTGTCTGTCTGTGTGTGTTATTAGCTCATTCAGTACCAACCAATTCTGGACCAAGTCTGAAAAGACGTTTAAATTGAGTAAACTCATTCACTCCCAAAGACGTTCTTAAGCGTCTTTTCAGACTTGGTCCAGAATTGGCTGGTACTGAACGAGTAAATATAAAATATTTTTGTGTCATCATACACCGCACCCAAAGCATCTTGCCAGTTTCACCTTCACCCCCCCAAAAATGTAATAAAATAATACATAAATAAATCATTTTAAAAAAGCAGGTCACCTTTAACCTACGGTGGCACGTGAGCGCCATCACCGGAAGTTGTTGTGCTCGTGCATTGTGTGTATGCGTGCACGTGCGGTCACGGTAGATGGCGGAAGGTTGGTTGGCTTGAAAAGTAAGATCGTTGGTCAAAAAAAGGTTGGGCACCCCTAATCTCGAGGTATAAGTAACAAGGAGATATGCGTAACAGTGAAAGGAACTTACTCAAACCTCAACTTCCCATCCGTGAGAAATTCTTTGTCAAAAAGCCAGCGGAAAAACAAGGCGAGACTGCGAGAGATAAAAAATAAAAATAAAAAATCCACTTGTTAGCATATGTTGTGTGTGCGTGTTTAAAAAAACCCACATTGTTTACAATGACAGAAAGGGAACTCAATATTCGGTACATCTGCACAAAATGAATTTTATAGTAAATGAATCAATAAATCGTCCTTGACAAACTCTTTGCTCTTGTATTTCCAAACATGTTGCTCCATTTTGAGTTGCTTAAGGATTACACCACTGTCCGTGTTTGATGTTATGTGTTGTGTTTATTATTTTTAACTGTTTTGTTGTGAAGGCGCCATATAAATCCGGATGTATCGTATCGTATTGCTTTTGTGTCAGGCCTTCTACAAATGTCTTTGTTGTCATTATTATCCTTTGGTGTGTGTCCCCCCCCCACCCCCTCCCAAAAAAAAAGCCTTTTGGAGGAGTTTCTGCTGTCTCGGTAGCACCCACTGCCACATCAGAATGTTTTCAAAATTCATCCGTTGAAGCCAGTTTCCTTGAGCAGTGTAACTGTATGCTAAAATTCATAGTTTGGTATCAACCGTGTGTATATCTATATCTGTCTATCGAGACATATGACCTTTTTTAGGAAAGTTCAACATCAATAGTTTGTCGTCTTCCCAACGAAATTCACAGTGCAGACAACCGCAACAGTTCTTTTGTTGACGGCATAGCCCATTGAAATTACCTGGTGAGTCCGAGCGAGGGAAGGATGAGCACCATGAAGAGCAGGAAGAAATAAAGCTTGTGCATCATGCTCAGCTGCTCGCTGGACCTGAAAAGAGCACCCGGGACAATTCAAATTCCAAAAGCGCGGTCTCGCTTGGCTCGCCAATCTGAATGAACGCATCGCCCACCTGCTCCAGTGGGCCTCCCCCAGCGTGGAGTAGTAGACGATGGTGGGCAGCAGCGCGGAGAAGCACCACAGTAAGAACGTGGGGAAGAACTGGCTAACGATCGGGCTCTGTGGGGAAGCGAGAGAAAGGTCAGACTTGCAGCCCCCCCCACTCCCCCAGGGGCGTGGGAGTCTCTCGAGCGTACGTTCAGATAGCGGATGGGCTTGGTGACGTTGAATTTGTCGATGGTGTTGATGATGATGGTGGGCGTGGTGAGGAAGGTGAGCAGAAAGAAAAGCAGGAAGTTGAGCATGACGTAGCGCGTGAACCAGGAGAAGCCCTGCACTGACAAATGGTCCCTGGATGGGGAGACAAAATTGAAAGGCAACATGACATCTTCGTCATCACTAAGTACCCATGTGGAAATGTTTTACACTTGGAGGAAAAAAAAAACAGTGACTAAGTACCGTATTGGCCCGAATATAAGACGGCCCTGATTATAAGACGACCCCCTTTTTTCAAGACTCAAGTTTGAAAAAAGACTTTTTGAACACCAAATTAATTTTTGTACAGAAAATATTTGCAGTACATCTGAAACAAATGATTATAACAATATATTTGAGAGAAAAAGCATGTTATTTTGCCTCATTCAAATCCTAACATCCGAACATTTAAATAAGTAACCTAAAGTGCAATCGCATTCGTAAATGATTGGCTTCTGGTTTTTGAAATGTAAATGACATCATAACTTCTCCTCAGCTGCCGGTTAACCTGGCCGATCTTCGACCCACTTTTCTTCAGATTGTCGCTACGTTTCTCCGTTTTCTGTTATCTCTTCTATTATTTTCTTCTCTTTTCTTTCTTACCGTTATTTTTATTCTTCGTGACGGTTCACTTTGGCCTGCGGAGTCAAGTTCAGCATTCGCTTCAATGACATCTGGCGCCATCTAGCGTCGTGAATGGGTATAGTGTCTAGACGACCCCCACTTTTTCAGTCTTATTTCAATGCAAAAAAACACCGTCTTATATTCGGGCCAATACAGTAATGTAAATTCGATTCAGAGCTTTTTTGTCAAATCCACACGTTCTATCAGGTGTTGCGAAGCTCGACTCTTATGCAATTCAGTTGCGACGCAGCAGCCTTACCAGTAAACATTTTTCGGATGGGGTGCGAAGCTGACCCTCCACTTCCTCACTTTGATGCTCGCGCTCTTGCTCGAATGCTGAGGCTGCCGACAGCAACCCGCGCCGCTGCAGTCGAGCGCGTTGAAGTCTTTGAGAATGCTAATGAGCGCGGAGGGGGGGGGCAGGTGTGAGTGACAGGAAGGATGAACTTTTCAACAATGGCAAGCATCCAATTTCCCATCACGCCAGAAAAGAATTTAGTGATTTTTCTGGTTCTGTGACAGCGTGTTGGACTGGGTTCTAATATGGATTCCCGCCTGGCGCAAATGCGCGCGTGGGGCAGAGGCAACATAAATGACTCACTACTTGGCCATGGCCTCCGTCTGAAGGGTGACAAAGGCAAGCCCCAGGGGGCGCTGTGGCACCTCTTCCACCTGCTGCCTCACCTCCTCCAGCAGGTCTTTTTCTTTGGTGCTGTAGTAATCTATAGCGTCCACCTGAGGGAAGATGCATATGAATGAGCACTGCACAAGTGATTCCCGCCTCGGATTACAGCTGCATCCCACTGGAAATCAGCTGGAAGCTTATTTCTGAGGCAACACAAGGATTCCATCCATCCATTTTCCGAACCGCTTGATCCTCACTAGGGTCGCGGGGGGTGCTGGAGCCTATCCCAGCTGTCTTCGGGCAGTAGGCGGGGGACACCCTGAATCGGTTGCCAGCCAATCGCAGGGCACACAGAGACAAACAACCATCCACGCTCACATTCACACCTAGGGACAATTTAGAGCGTTCAACCAGCCTGCCATGCATGTTTTTGGAATGTGGGAGGAAACCGGAGTACCCGGAGAAAACCCACGCAGGCCCGGGGAGAACATGCAAACTCCACACAGGGAGGCCGGAGCTGGAATAGAACCCGGTACCTCTGCACTGTGAAGTCGACGTGCTAACCACTGGACTACCGGGCCGCCACAAGGATTCCAAAACCAGATATTTTCCTTAAATATGAATATACTTCCTAAGGCCGGAGCACACAGCACAGTTGCTGCTCCAGTAATGATTTGAAACTATCTGTCGCGAGTCGGCTCAAAAACAACTCTCAAGAACCTATTTTAGAAAAGACAAAGCTGCTGTTTTGTGACAGCATGAAGTCCCGCTGCTGCAACCTTACCTTGTCACAGTTGGCGCAGCAACACAAGTAGCCGCACAGTCGAGGATATATTGTTTCCCGCTGGCCCATCTTCTCCAGGACACGCTCGTAGTATCGCAGGTTTTTTCCGGCTCGGACCCTGGGGGGGTGAAGAGCACCTTGGCATATTTGTCACACCCTGCATTGAATTGTTGTTCTGTTTATGCATCGGAGCAAATTTGTCAGGCTCGTGAGAAGGGTGTGGTTGTTTTTTTTTTAGGCATTCGAATGTAGTTCGTCGAAACCTCGCATTCTTACCTTTCCTTATCAAGTTGCATGAGCTTGGCCACATCATAGGCAATGTTGACCGCACACACTCGGCAGCTTGGGTACGCCTCTCTGTGCAAAAGTACACCAATAAAGAACAGCGCGGGAAGCAAGCACTCCCTTTCGCTCGCGAACTTGGTTTCGTCCACTCACATGAAATGCGTCTTGACGTCGTCCTCTGTCGCTGTTTTAGGGAGCGACGTCACAAACAAGGTGTTTCTGGCCTGCAAACATTAGCGGGGAACCGTTTAGCACAAGTGCCTCTGAATCAAAGACGAAATTGTGATTTTTATATTTTGGGCAGAAACTCACCGTATCTTGCCCCATGCCTTTCATTTGCGATGTGTGATGCCGCAGCAAAACAACAGTGAGGGCAAGATAGAGGACGGCAAACACCGTGTGAAGCCACAACCAGTCGTTTCTGGAGAGAAACCCAAACTTTTAAACCACAGCCAAGACTCAGTCATGTTCTGTGCAGTTCAGTCAGCGTGAAAGGCACCATTACGTGTGTTCATGTTTTTGATGCGTCCATACTTTCGGCCGTAACTCAACCCGAATGTGTACATGAATTGGACTGCACTGTTGTCTATCACGGGCGGCCCGGTAGTCCAGTGGTTAGCACGTCCACTTCACAGTGCGGAGGTACCGGGTTCAATTCCAGCTCCGGCCTCCCTGTGTGGGGTTTGCATGTTCTCCCCGGGCCTGCGTGGGTTTTCTCCGGGTGCTCCGGTTTCCTCCCACATTCCAAAAACATGCATGGCAGGTTGATTGGAAGCTCTAAATTGTCCCTAGGTGTGAGTGTGGGCGTGGATGGTTGTTCGTCTCTGTGTGCCCTGCGATTGGCTGGCAACTGATTCAGGGTGTCCCCCGCCTACTGCCCGAAGACGGCTGGGATAGGCTCCAGCACCCCCCGCGACCCTAGTGAGGATCAAGCGGTTCGGAAAATGGATGGATGTTGTCTATCACTAACCTACGCTAACGCAGTAGTGACGTCATAGTTACAGTGTGAAACACACATGGCAAATCATTGAAACATTCATACTAAAAAAATCTGTGGACCCGGAATAGAGCCTTGTGAAACACCACGGCTATCTAACTACAGGGGGTTCATGTCCCAAAGGGACGTATTGTTACGTCACTGTGCATTCTAGTTCACAGTTTATAACCTGATGTTGGGACTATTGTAAACCAAAGGACTTTCCACCCCCTATCCATTGACCATTGAAAATAGGAGGGTGACAAGTTTTTAGTGGTTTATGATTCTGTGAAAAAGGGTCATGAAAACAACAGCTAGTTGCAGCCCATGAGTTTTTGTTTCACGTTAGTGTAGGTTTTATTGCAGTTCGTGCTTCTTCCGTGTTGCTGTTTAATACCCCTTCTGAAGATTCCCAATCGTCGTCCTTCCAAAACTCTCCGGATTGTTGCCTGAAAGACATTTAGGATGGAAAACGTGTCTTTTGAGAGAGTCACTGATTTTTGTTTAGTTATTTTTTTTAAAACCGTTTTGGCTCGACCTCATTCAGTTGTAATATTTGCCATTAAACTGTGAGCCGTTAATCTGTACAGAATTTCATCCGACATCAGTCTTCCCAAAGTGGGCAAAAAGGAGAAGCAGCAGTAAAAGGGACTTTTTTTTTTCCACTTTCACATTACAGGTGAATTTGTCAACACAGTGGAGTTTAGAGGAAGTGAATCTGGTCGAGCCATTTTTAGCCTCGATGAGCGGGCTGTATACGCAAAGTGAAATTACGAGGCACCAAAGCTCACCCAGCAGGTCACCTGTCAGGTTGACAGGCAGTATGATTGAGAGGGAGGTGACAGTCATGACCAGCAGCAGGATGACCAGGTGACGCTGGAAGGACAGGTAGTGAACGGCGTCGCTGCCGCATCTGGCTTTTATTTTTTCATCGCTAGAAAAAATAAACAAATACGGAGCTGGGTTGTTTTTTTTCAAGGCCTCAGGACTTGAAGACAAAGCAGATGTTGACAAATCATACTCACTCCATTCTGAGAATGAAAGGCAGCCAAGAACAGAAGCCCTTTAAGAACAAAATGCAAAATGAATGTTCAGATTGTGACAAATTACTTTGGCCTATCGTCAATCAATAATTTGATTCCACAAACCATTTCATACTCGAGGTCATCCCCATTGGACACACAAGACGACATGTGTCTGTAGCGATGGCGTCCCGTCCCGGTGACTCTAAAAACACAGGGCCGTTCTTTTAACAGTCAAGTGCAACACCTTAATCTCGAATGTATGCTTCATGTCGGCAAATATCAAAACAGCTTCGGGCCAAAATTGCGCCTCAATCCAAACGCAAAACTCGAGTGTCTCATCCAAAACTAACCCTTCTTTGTCCGCAACCAGTGCCAGGCGGCCATAGTCCCAGAACTTCCTCCGTATAATCGAAAACAGGATCAGTAACACCTGTCGGACCAAAAGATAACAGTCGATCCATTTTAAACAAACAGAACTTTCTCAATGATGGACAGACGGCGGCTCGTACCAAAAAGACGCTAAAGTTAAGAAGCAGCACAACAGGCACCCCCCCAAACTGGACTCCGTTCAGGACGGTGTTCTGGGTACTGTTGAAGCAGGTCTTGTCTTGGGAGCCGCTAGAACCAGTGGTGCCGTTTGAGCCCACTAGCGACCACTGCTCCCACCACCAAGACGACATCACTGCAGGGGAACCGGCAGTTTTTTGTCTGCATGAAACGACAAAAAATTCAGACTTTTTTGGGGGGTCTAGCATAGTAGCTCAGCAAGTGTAAAATCGGGTCGTAACATAAAGCATGTCAAGATTAAAAACGATAATAACAGCCGCCATTTATTTTCAGTCCGATAGCAGGTCAGCTAATCACCACTGTGCATTGAAAAAGATAATTATTTTTGATCTGTAAACACCCTCCTCCTCCTCTAATTTTGCTCAAATTTGGTCAAATTGGGGGACTTTGGTTTTGACAGAACAAAAGTCAACAAATAGGTCTCAAGGTGCAGGGTAACACGCTATATTTGCTTTATTACATTTACTTAAGTAACTTTTGATGAATGGTACTCGTCAGGCTAGTTTTAACGCAACATTGCTTTTTACTCGAGTAAAATAATTGCATCGTGGTAGATTTCTTGCGACTTTTATTTGTGTCATCCATCATTGTTTGTGTTTTTGTCAGACGGAGTTCTGCCATGGTTGCAGTCACATGCCCATTTAATGATTCAATTGCTCACTGCTCAGGTCTTGTACTTTTTTTTTTTCTGTGAATACAGTACTTGCAGTTATTTATGTGGAGGGCTAATTCTAAAGTAAGAGTCCTCTTACCGGAGTACATTTTTTTGGCTACTCTCCTCACCTCATTTTATGTTTGTATTTTGTGTCTGTAGTTGTTTACTTATGTATTAGAACGGATGTAACTGCGCATACACTTGGACGATGGAGACCGAGTAAATTTGCTCCGTGTAGCCGCAATAGAGGATTGCGACAGTTTCCTCCAGCATTTCCTTCCTAACTTTAACCACGGGGGGCGGGAGGGGCGCACCTTGATGTGTTTTGCACCGCTCCACTCGTATTGGACGTGTCAAAATCAACAGTGTGCCTCTTCGCTCCACGCCTCAACTGACCCTCGCGCCGCGAGTCACGGGTTCTGCATTGTGCGCCTCAGTCTAACATCAAGTTATACTCAGGAATCCAAAGCGACAGTCGTATCCGCCATGTTCCTATCAGACACATTCGTGATTTGCTTGCCCCATCGCTAATGACAAATTAAGTAACGTTGCAAAACAGTACAACTTAAGGTAGCTGGGGGGGGGGGGGGAGCTTCGAAAGCGGAACCCAAGTGAGATCATCGCAGAACTTTTTCCCTACCTCGCTGACAACTTACCGTCCCCCTCCACCCCGTCAACCTCCGCTATTCACAAACTTGACCAGCCGGTTCGGAAAATGAGAAGCACTGCGTGTTTGGCTTGCCGACGTGGCCCAGGGAATCGCAGCCCGCCCCGCCTGTTGTGATCCCGTCGCCCGTCACCGAGCCGCAAAGTAAACTTTGGAGACGCGCGGCCGTCAACTGTCAGCAAGTCTTGTTTTCTTGTTCAGCCGTCCCACTTTACGTTGCGCGCATGCGCAAAGAGTCGACCGCTGTCAGAGCAGAAACGTCGTGTGGCTTCGGAAAGTTTACTATACTTAATCTTACTATATCTTAATTTTATTAGAATCATAGTAGTTAATATTTAATCATATGAGCATTTACTCTTTAAGTAGAAAAATAAGCATGTGCTATCTTAAAGACACATTTTACGGATAAATCGAATGTAAATACTGTATACTGTAATCCCTCGTTTATCGCGGGGATTACTTTCCAAAAAGAACCAGTCCAAGGTGAAATCCGTGAAGTAGTGAGCTTTATTTTTTTACAGTTATTATACAATACTGAACTATGGGTACAATGAAACAAAAGACCAAAACCTTGTTTTCAGGCCCAAGCACAAAAAACAAACAAACAAACGTTTTCAACAAATAACTATAATAGTTTTTGGAAATACTATACTGTAAAATAATATTGCTTGAGCTCGTCCTCAGGTGCTCAGTTGCTTAGCCAATCAGGATGCAAAACTTAATTCACTGTTTAAAAACATTTAAAAAACTGCACTTAAAACATCCATGAAACAGCGAAGCCGCGGAAGGTGAACCGCGTTAGAGCGAGGGATCACTGTATAGTATAAATGTCACTCCAAGCCTGTTATGGAACACACCCATTTTTGGACGGAAAATTATGTACTGATTAAGCAAGGTCGCCTGTCCCTTTAATCGCCCCTAACCATTTTAGATGGTGTCGGGAGGCAAAATAACAAGGCCAGAGTGTAGCCAGACACTGCAATTTCTTTATCGTGCAACCTTTTTCATCCCAACGGTATTTTTATAGCATCTGTCATCTAGTGTACAGTCAGAGAACATAACAAAGTACCTATAGACACCCGTATCACTAATGATCTCTTCAGCCGGTTAAGAACGCTGGCTGTGTTGTTCGTCTATCGGTGTTTGCCTACATCTGGCTTGGAAGTGTGTTGTCCAATTTGGCCTACGCAGTCGCACTGATGGAAAAACTGGAAGCCACAATTTTTCATCAGCATTTTATGCTGCCCATTCCTGATATAAATAGTAGAGTGAAATAAAATTTTGACCATAGTTGAATTGCAATGTGTGAAGTACATTGAAGGTACTGTTTGTACATTTGCCGGAAACATTTATTTTCACAGATGAGTGACATGATGGCGTCTATTTTAAAAACACAATCCATCACGTGACCGCTGCCATTCCGTAACATCGACTCACACGCAAAGAAAGCCACAAGGAGCCAAAATAAAATACTTGAGACTTTGCTATCAGTCATTTGCACCCAGGCTCGAGCAAGATTTGAGCAAGGATTACACGGCGTCCGACGCGGCGGGCACAATGTGGCTGGTTCCACCTTGGAGCCATTTGGGAGATGTGTTGTAATTTGTGTGGGACGAAGCATCGCAAAGCAATGTCACGGGCGCAGATCAGATGGCCAAATTAATGAAGCCAATGCAATTAGTCATTCAATTTACTGTAACATTGTGCGGCGCTGCGGTGTTTCCCCCTCCAGATTCCCATAATGTGAAGTTTATAGGCTTCCACCCGGACTGTTCATTTCTGCCTGCTGTGTATTTGTGTCTTCCTTGTCCCATGTCAATGTGTACTCACACTGATGTTCATGTTTTGGCTGTGTGTGTGTGTGCACGTGAGTGTGTGAGTGTTCATGCCTCGCTGTGGGACACGTTGATTAGTGTGTGGTGAGGCTCAGCTCACCAGCTGTCCTCCCAGACCTGCAGCTGATTGAAACCAATCAGGCTTGCGATGGCCCCATTGCAGTGACCCCTCACCCCGCCCGCCCCTGGCCTTATCACCTGCTGATTGGCCCATGCAGGCCCTCCCCCCTCAGTGTTGCTCACCCACCCCCTTCGCACAGAAGGTTAATTTGACCAGCGGATGAAGCCTCCAGGAGGGAATAGGAACGTGTGCCTGGTGATATTGCATGGATCTAGCACACCTGTCAATCACGGCCACTTGTAGGGGGTGGGGTGGGGTGGGGTGGGGGGCATGGAAAAATGGTGACAGTCAGGAAGGAACGAAGAGCATCTTCCTGGTGAAAGATGGAGAGTGGGTTTTATTACCCAACTAGCTCCCTTTAAGCCTTTGTGCGCATTGCGATCGTAAATGTAAAACCTGTTTGATATTTACATTAGCAAAGACTTTAGTGTGTGGTTGACACTGAGTCAAGAAAAGACGCTCATCCCTGGTCTCTTAATTGCAATGTTGCGCTCGCACCAATAAGTCTGGGGGAAATACTACATGCACATTTCGTTGGTAACAATAAGATTATAAATGTTCTCACATAGAGTGTATCAGTGAGTGCGCCTCACATATTCATCTGCATAACATAATCAGAACCATGAACAATTAAATGAATGCTCGGCCCATCAGGGGAAAAAAAAATTGTTCGGCCAGTCGTATATAGTCCGTGAGATAAGTCACTGACGTTACATCCTATTCTTTTGCTATCTCTCGGGCGCGCCATCGTCAGGGAACGATCGTCTCATTTCAATTGTCCATCTGCCCGTCTCGCTTCTCTCCTGTTATACTACTCGTCTCCTCGATCGAATTTCTGGTGTCAGAAGTGAGAATCAGGAATGAGCCCAAGGACTCTTGTGATTGTGAAATGAAGTGTGATCGCATATTCGGAAGCTCACCCGAAGCTGACACTGTTGTGGAGAAATGGGTTGGGTTTAAATGTCCCACAGGCACTCGCCACAACAGAAAGGACAGGGGGAAGTAATTGCAACCGCTTTGTACGTATTTCAGTTACCGGGTGAGCGAATACTAAGCCTGGCTTCTTCTCTTTCTTGTTCCCCATGACTCTTTCTTCTTTGTATTTTACAGCTGTCTGGTTGCCCTGTGGCACCATGCTGCCTCTCACAGGTGGTGTGCTGTGTCGGCACCCTTATTTTTTTCTTCTTTCACATTAAAAATTGTTTTTAAAAAATCAGATGAGATGTAAAAAAATGCTATGGGTGTAGCCTGCTTTAACCATGATTGTATTACGAATGGAGCGTGTTCCTTTTGTTCTGAAATTTAAACGGTGTTCCCACGTACAGTAAACGCTGCAGTTACTTGTTTATCCAGAGAGAGGCGCTGTTGTATTCAGTCATTTCTGCAGTAAATCATCTACAGTCCTTTTTCTTTTTTAGCTGCTTTTAGCTTCTTCTTTGTCTTTTCCTTCTTTATTTTTTTAAATTAATGTCTAGAATGCCCCGTATATTCATTAATCTTAAATACAACACAATTTAGCCATTTGTCATCACGGGTCATGTGATCAACAGTTAAAAAAATAATGTTGAACTAATTTTTTTTCACCCACAAGTTTTGTACAAGTTTGAGTTTGAATCACTCTGTACATTTCCTTCATCAATGTTTTGACAAACTTAGCAGCCAACTCTCCTTTACTGCGTGTGTGTGTGTGTGTGTGTGTGTGTGTGTGTGTGTGTGTGTGTGTGTGTGTGTGTGTGTGTGTGTGTGTGTGTGTGTGTGTGTGTGTGTGTGTGTGTGCGCGCGCGTGTGTTTGTGTGTATGCGCTCGCGTGCACACAGTTTGTCAGGCTCCTCTGCCTCCTCGTCCCCGGTGGGCAGAATAATGTTGCCAGATTAGCATAACGTTAGCATGTCATTTCCATGTCATTATTCCAGTCACACTGTAAACGTCAGCGTAGGCATTTCCCCCCCCCCCCCCCCCCGCCCCCCCCCTCACTTTCTCTGTGCTCGTGAGTGAACTTTGCATCAGATCAACTGTTTCCCTTCATGTGGCAACACCCCCCCCCCCCACACACACACAAACAATCCCGCCACAATGCGCACCCACAGCTAGTGACATGGCTCCTTCACCGTCACAAACCCCTCATCTCTTTATCGTTGCCATCCACCCATGTAAACACATCCTAATTCCCATTAATCTGCCATTCACGATTTTGTTTTTATGCTAATATCAGTACCTGGTAAAGACATTCAAAGAATAGTTTGACCCGACTCGTATGGGCAGCCAATTAATTGGGCACACATGTAGTCTGTAATGAGAACCAGGAGAAGAAATGTACCAAAAAACTGCCTGTGCCACCGTAATTTTGCTCAGTTGGGATTGCTCACTTAAAACAGTGCCAATATCACACTAATTGTGTTGTTGCGGCTTTGCTGTTCAATGTCAGTACATTGAAAGTTTGTTCACTTGCCGAGTAATTGTAGCGCCTAGGCAATATGTTGTTTCCTTTTTTTGTTTTGTCCTTTGGTGAAACTTGAGTCTCACAGCAAATCGAGCGACGCAGCCAACCCCAACTGAACCACTGCCTCTTGCGCAGGGCTTTTCACCTAATTGTCATAGATGTAACAGGGATAAAAATGCACATGAGCAAATGCACCCCCCCACCGCCTCCCCCAAAAAATCGGGGTACTTAGCATAAGCAAAATCAAGAAAGCCACAGCCAATTTGTACCAGTGTAATATATGCAGTGTACACATGTCACACTGAACTATGTTTCCAATTACTCATGTACTTAGAGTTAGAAAGCAAAGCGTGGAGAGTCTCTGCCAGTGTAATTGACGGACGAAGTCAGTGAAAATCTAAGTATCCACACTGTGTTCTTTTATTCTCACCCATTTCCTCTCTCTGTAGACATTCGCTTATTCCTAGTTAATCGCGCCATATTTTTGTAGTTCAATTTAAAAAAAAAGTACGGTTTTGCGCAGTCTAGCTAGATTTTGTTTCTTTGATGAAACTTGACTTTGAAATAGAGTCTCGGTCGAATTTGAGGTGTACCTATTGATTTGGCCAGTGAGTGAAGCGTAAGCGTCGCACCCTTCCAAGCCGTTGAGCCAGTCGCCAGCATAGTCTGATTAAATGGTGACTTAACATGCGTTATACATGCTGCCCTGCACTTTCAGCCATATTGGCTGCGATTCTCGCGCTTCAACCTCAGCCATTTTGGGGTGGGTCCGCAGCTGCTCGAAAGATCCCATTTAGTCAGAGCGACATGTTTCGGGTCGCGCCCTTGTTTACAAGAGGGAGCCAGAGCTGATGTGTTTAAAATGGCGTCCAGATGGTGACAAAGGCTTGATTGCGGCATGGCTTCAAAGTCCCACCCACTCCTGCTGTCCAGCGACTTTATCTGCATCTCTTCATGTCCTCACTCTCCTCTCTGTGACTCACACCTCAAGTAGATACAGTGACCCCCCCCTCTCCCCAGTTTATCAGGGGGATAAGTTCCAGACCCACCCACGATAGATGCGAATCGCCATGGGTGAGCCGACAAAAATTTGCACTTTGGGTCAGTCTCCGGGCCACCGATCGATCATGATTGACTGGTTGGGCATCCCTGCTCTAAATTGTCCCTAGGTGTGATTATGAGCGCAGATGGTTTTTCGTCTGTGTGTCCTGCGATTGGCTGGCAACCCGTTCAGGGTGTACCCCCGCCGCCTACTGCCCAAAGATAGGCTGGGAAAGGCTCCAGCCTGCCCCCGAGCCTCGTGAGGTTAAGCGGATTAGAAAATGGATGGATGGCTGTTACAAGATTTAAAAACCTTCAAACAGCTCCACACACACGGCGCAGCAACACATACAAACAGCATATAGCCCCATCGGTTGGCGTCCTGAGGAGTATGATGCCTGTTTCTGACAGCAACAAGAAGTTGGGAGCATCATATCACCTTGTGCCTTTTCTGTTGCTGGTCCCTCTCTCTGGAATGACCTCCCACTGAACATTCGGCAAGCCTCCTCGCTGCCCATCTTCAAAACCCTCCTCAAAACTCACTTGTATTCTTTGGCATTCGACTCAGCATGACTTAGATTTGTTCTTGGTTTTACTGTTTGGTGCTTTCTACCGCCTTTATTACCGATTTGTCTTACTGTTTATTGTGCATGTTAAATTGCTCCATGTACAGCACTTTGTATGCAGCGATGGCTGTTTGAAAGTGCTCTATAAATACAGGTTGACTTGACTTGACTTGACTTGTGCGATTGAATCCGAGTAAAATCCGATTACGTTTCGCAGCTATTAGACGAGGCGACGCGGTGCGAAAGTGACTTGAAGTGTCCGCGCACATGTCATAGAATACCAGCACGACCTTTTTGTGTGTGTGTGTTGCACATTCTCCCTTCTTGCCATTTTGCCCGCGCATGCAGATGTCAATGCCTGTGGCGGTGCCGGTGACTCGCTGGCCGAGCTCCAGCGCGCTGCTCCCGAGCAAGGAAGTTGCCAGAGGAGAGAGCGCAAACAAGCAAACACGAGCAGGGAGAGAGGGAGGTAGGGAGAGAGAGAGAGCAGAAGAACGAGCGTGAGGGGCAGTAGCTGTGTAATTAGTAGCAGGTTTTTAGCAGCCCCCCCCCCTGCTTCACTTTAATTAAAAGTTGAAAGAGCGACTGTGGAAACAAGGAACCAAGAATGAACAGGGGATTTTTTGGGGGGGTTTTTTTGGAATAGAGTGAATTCCGGTCTTGCCAAGGGGCAAATATGCAGTTGGCACCTTGGAGAGAAGCCTGATAGCTCAGAGCTTTTCCCCTCTTGGCTTCTGGAAGGCAAAATTCGCCCCCAATTTATTCATTTCAAAGTGGTGTAAAACATCCAATCCAAAAGTATTTAGACACACCCCTCAGTGAATCCCTGTCGAATCCTCTTGCTTTACAACCGTCCATTTTTAGTGGCGTTTCTCCTCACGGGGAGAATTGGTGCCCTGTCCCTGCTGACTATGGGCAAAAGGCGCTGTACGACCCGGACTGAAACCACTATGACGCCATGCTGCTCCATAGTCTCTCTGTTATGCTAATTTTTCACCTTGTCAAAAATGCTTCTTACTTTGTGCGAGCAGGCTTACATTGTGGGGAGCTTAGGCCACAATTCAAATGGTGGATGCAAAATAACAACAAAAAGTTACTTTTATTGGGCATCATTGCTTTTGCCCCGTGACTGATCATTCATCTGTTGTCATCACGATGAGGGTGATGGGTGGCAGAGAAGGTAATGACGGCCGCAATGATGAGAGTGAGACATTATTATTGCGTCTGGGGGTTAGTGATGAATCAGCGGTATCGGCAGCCGCCGCGGTGCTGATGGAGAATTCTTTGTCTTCAATAACCTTCAGCTTTGGATCCATATTGCTGAGCAAGCTCCTTCCCCTCCTCTTCTTCCTCCACAAACTCACTTGTCGGTCGGCCTCGTCCGCCCCTCCCCACAGTAACAGCTTCGGCCACATGATGGCAGCATCACTGGGTGAGCTGCAGATGGCCGGGCTGATGCTCTTTCACCATGACTGCTTCACGGAAGATTGATTCGCCGAATCATGATAACTTGACAGAGAATAATCGCAGACATGATTTAGGTTAGCGTTGTCCGGTAGTCATTTAGTCCCGTTACTTGATGAATGGAGCTCGGATAGCCACGCCGTACCCTGCGGCTCTGATCGCATTTCCGTCCTGGCAATACGGTTGGATTTACGATTCACTCGAAGCTCTTGTTTGGAAACGGCAATCCTGATATTGCTTTTTGTTTCGAAATGTGTATATCACATCAAGTATGAAAACGGCGTGGCATCATAACATCCGCGTTGGCAGCCAATCAATTTTAACAGGAAGACTGAGGACAGCGGTGGAGGACATCCACCATTTTTTGTGTCTATCAGTGGCCGTCACTTATATGCACGTTTTTGCTATCCACTGGCTGGTGTGGTCCCTAAGCCCCGAGAATTCCAAGGGTCACGTGGATATACAGTGCAACTCCTCTACAACGAAATCATGTTTGCAGCAAGAAATTTTTCACAACAGGGGACTTTTCACTGTAGTAAATTTGATCTCAGATGTAAACACGAACACACACAAAAATGTTTGTGTACTTTTTATTTTTATTCAAATAGTGCATAAGTCAGAATCAGAATCAGAATCAGAATCATCTTTATTGGCCAAGTATGTAGAACACACAAGGAATTTGTCTCCGGTATAACACGCTGCATTAGTATCATCGTAAACAACAAATCATTGAACCATTTTAGAGTAACCAGTAGCAGTATTTGTAGTACAAGAAGAGTGACTACGTCAGTGACTGTTTAAGGAGTTAATGGCTAGAGGGAAGAAGCTGTTTAAGTGTCTACTGGATTTGGTGCGCATGGATCTGTAGCGTCTGCCTGAGGGGAGTAGCTGGAAAAGGTGGTGGGCAGGGTGCGGGGGATCCAGGAGGATTTTCCGTGCCCTTGTCTTGATTCTTGCAGTGTGCAAGTCCTCAAGAGTGGGTAGGGCGGTGCCAACGATTTTTTCCGCCGTCCTAACTGTCCGTTGAAGTCGGATTTTGTCCTTTTTTGTGGCGGCCCCAAACCAAACCGTGATGGAAGAACACAGGATTGATTCGATGACTGCCGTGTAGAACTGTCGTAGCACCTCCTGTGGCAGGCCATGCTTCCTCAGCAGCCTCAGGAAGTACATCCTCTGCCGCGCCCTTTTCAGGATGGAGATGGTGTTGACTTCCCACTTCATGTCCTGGGAGACTGTGATTCCCAGGAACTTGAAGGTCTCGACGGTTGACACGGGGCAGTTGGATAGTGTGAGGGGCAACTGTGGAGAAGAATGTTTCCTGAAGTCCACGATCATCTCTACAGTCTTGAGCGTGTTCAGCCCGAGGTTGTGTTGGCTGCACCAGAGCTCCAGCTGCTCCACTTGTTGGCGGTACGCAGACTCGTCGCCGTCTTTGATGAGACCGATGACCGTGGTGTCGTCAGCGAACTTTATGAGTTTGACAGCTGGATCTGTTGAGGTGCAATCGTTTGTGTAGAGAGAGAAGAGCAGTGGAGAGAGGACACATCCCTGTGGGGCTCCAGTGCTGGTGGTGCGTATTGATGATGTTGTTGCTCCCAGTCTCACCTGTTGTGTCCGTCCCGTCAGGAAGCTGAGGATCCACTGGCAGATCGTAGGGGACACACCGAGGTGGAGAAGTTTGGGGGTGAGGAGTTCCGGGATGATGGTGTTGAACGCAGAGCTGAAATCCACAAACAGAATCCTTGCATAGGTCCCTGTGCTGTCGAGGTGCTCGAGGATGTAGTGCAGACCTATGTTGACCGCGTCTTCCACAGACCTGTTTGCCCGGTAGGCAAACTGGAGAGGGTCCAGCAGGGGTCCGGTGACGTTCTTTAGGTGGTTCAGCACAAGGCGTTCAAAGGACTTCATGACCACAGACGTCAGGGCGACAGGCCTATAGTCGTTCAGTTCCGATGTTGCCGATTTCTTGGGAACTGGGATGATGGTAGACTGTTTGAAGCAGGATGGGACCTCACACAGCTCCAGAGATCTGTTGAAGATTTGTGTGAAGACCGGAGCCAGCTGGTCAGCGCAGACTTTCAGGCAGGAGGGGGACACTTTGTCGGGCCCCGCAGCTTTCTTGATCTTCTGCTGCTTGAAGAGCCGTCTCACGTCCTGTTCGTGGATCTGTAGTGGAGAAAAAGAGGGTGGGGGGGTAGATAGAGTAGTTTCTGGTAGAGGTGGGTGTGAGTGGGAAATGGGGGTGTCCTTTTCAAATCGGCAGAAAAACATGTTTAGTTCATTAGCAAGACCCTTATTGTTCACTGTTTGGGGGGATGGCATTCTATAGTTAGTGATTGCTTTCAGGCCATTCCATACAGATGCAGAGTCGTTAGCAGAGAACTGGTTTTTCAGCCTCTCTGCATAGCTTCTCTTAGCGATGTTAATTTCCTTTGTCAATTGGTTTCGGGCGTGTTTGTACAGTGCCCGATCTCCACTTCTAAATGTATGAGCATACACTTATTTGACACTTCATGTAGCCAGCGTGGAAAGAAAAAAAGGGAAAGAAATTGCGAAATTTACGATCAGCATATACTTTCACTTACATCAATTTCTTGCATAATGTCTTTTGTTTTGCATCCTCCATCTTTCATTTTTATTACCTTTATCCTGTCTTCAAGCGTTAAAGCTTTTCTTTTCTTAACTCCTTAGTATGCAAAGGTCCGTTTTAGCAATGCAGCGTTCGTGCTGCGTCTGAGACAAATACTTCCTGTACTACTGCGCATGTGTAAACCAGTGCGGTGGTTGATGTTGCCATTTCCGAACGAAGCAGTAGAGGTCGCTGTTGGATTACTTTTGCGGAAGGCTTGTTTTCCTTGTAGTGAATCTCGTTGCGAGGTAAGAGCAGAGAAAAAGATTTCGTAGAATGGAACAGGGGGACTTTTCGTTGTAGGGGGAACAGAAAAGTGGGAATGGCTTCCATGCATGAACATTTTTTCACACTTGGGGGGGGGGGGGGTAGTTTCGCCCATGTAGGTTTCGTTGTAGAGGAGTTTCACATACTGTGGACCCATGATGTTTGCACGGGATAGGGCCCTCGAATAGCATTTTTCCCCAAATAAGATCTTTTTCTGACGTTGAAACCGTGCACCGCCTGAAATGCTATCTTGCAGCCTCGCTTGAGAACTCCTGGTGCGTTAGTATGTATGAGAAAACATTCATAAGATGCCAAGTGGGAAAAAGTCCAATCTTCTACGTTCATATTGTTTTTGTAGAAAAGACTCCAAAATTTTTTTGAGGATCATGCATCGCCTTGACACATACTGTACAGTATTTTGTAAGATACGTTCTTGTGAAGGCAATTCTCGTGCTTTCCATGAACTCAGACGTGGATGGTTCCAAAACAAAACAATGTCACCTGTTTGAAAATCCGCAAAATCATCCAACATGTTGACTGTAGGAAAGAAAATCCATCTGCGGTTTTAGGAGAGACTTCCAGCTGTTTCCATGACTATTTGCAGTCCAAAATAACCCAACTCGTGCAACGCTGGTTGGATCCTAACCGTTTTTATAAAGTCAAAGGTGGCCCAAATTTAGGTGGCAGTGGCCACGTTTCGTGGCATCGGAAGAGAGGAGCTTGGTGCAGAATTTAGCGATGTCACACGACCGCTTTTTTCCCGAGCATTCCGCCTGTAACGAGCACTGATACTTGATAATGATGTCAATTGTAATGAAAATGCTTTTAAAAATTATTTGATTCAAACGTTGTTCCAAAACACATGGCACATCTTAATTTTATGTGCCTCGTTGTTACAGCCTACCGGTTGTGCTGTTGAAATCGAGTTGACTTGTGTTCCATTTTTTTTTTAAATTCACAAGCCACATGTGCTGCTTCTGTTGTACACGCCTTTGCCTCCAGGGGGCAGTGATTTGCACGCACGGCGGCCAACGTAAATTTGATGCTACGTCTCAAAAAAGAGAGCATAGCGATTGAGCTTCACTTATATACTAACTTTTTTTTTTTTTTGAACAAGAAGACTATACACCTGTGACTATTAGATCATCCGTCTTTTTAAAGGCTTATACAGTGACATCGCCGCTATTGGTTTGCCCGTCTGTGGCGTTTTTGCATTTGGTTGTAAGATGATGTCTGTGTTCGGTGAAATACGCAAATTGTCTTATGGGTTTAGCTTGACGCTAATCTTCAACTGGAATGTCGAGAAACAGCTTGAAGCAAACACACGTCGACTCTTTGATGAAGCGTTTGCCGTCTGCCAAACTGAGCACCGCAATCTCAGGGAGGACAGGATTGTACACACGGTAACAGTATATGACATGCTAGCATCGGGCCTCGTAGGACAATATCGGAGCGTTTTTTTTTATTTTTTTATGAGTAGGCGTAAGACAGCCCTTGTTGAAATTTAGTGTGAAACCTTCACAGCTGCAGAATGTGACTTGAACTCTGCTGCCGAGTGCCACTTTCATATGCCCCCGCCCCCCTTCTTGCCTTCTCTATTACAATTTTTTCTTCTTGATTTCACGTCATCTGTACAAAAGGTCTTTGCGACGAAAAGAAAGTGACACTTGGTCAGGTATGGGGAAACTGATCTCGTGGTGGAGGGGCTGTGGGGGGGGGGCTAGGATGCGGGGGCACTGGGGGGGGGGTTGGCAGTTGAGTGGTGGGTTGGGGGCGGTGTTCAGCTGCCAAATGCAGCCACTTGGGGGAGAGTGAGGAGTCGGGGAGATAAGGAGACAGCCAGCGAGCGACAGCTAGCAGCCAGCCAGCAGCAAGACACTGATACCCTTCAGCCACCATCCTTCTCCTCTTCACCTCTTCCTCCCTCCACTCCCAGTCATCTTTCCGACTCCTTTGCGCCGCGTCTCAACGGAGCTGGGCTTGAGTGGCAGGCCGTCACACATCAGCTAGCAGCTGAGGCTGTGTGCGTGCGTGCGTGCGCCAGTCGATGTGGGCTTATCGGCGGTGCTGAGAAGGCGACCCACACAAAGACAGAAAGTAAAGAAACAACACCCAACAAAAAAGGCGTCAGATTTGACGCGTGCGCCCGGAAAGACGCACACACTCGCGCAGGGGGAAAGAAAGAAAGGGGAATTAGAGCAAAGCAAAAGCAAACCTGCCAGCGTGAAAGCGCCTTACTGCCTGCCTGCTAGCGAGAGATGTGACTGGATTCTTAAGCAGAGGGAGAGTGAGAGGGCTGCTACACACACACACACACATATACACACACACACACACACACAAACGCACACGCACACGCACACTCATGTCTCAAGGTTCAGATGAAGGCTGGTGTGTCATTCCTTTCTGTCTCCGAGGCCCGTCGAGGTAGCGATCATCAGGGTTGTTTTGCACGCCTTCTTACTGCGTGTACGTAAGCGCACATGCGTGTGTGTGTGTATGCGTGTGTGTGAGAGATTTCCCAGGGCGTCATATCACTGCTTTGATCACACTTATTGACCTTTTAGGTGAAATCTGCAGCCGTGTGGGTGAGACACTCAGGGAAGCGCTAATGCAGGAATCGGATGCCAAGGCGCAGTTAGACAAGTGTGTGCAGGTCCTTTAAGTTTGATTGAATTGACGTATTTGCGGTCGGATTGGAGGAAATCACTTTGACAACGTGAGAAAATCTTGCCTGACACTGGTCAACAGCAAATTGAAATCAGACAATCAAGCATATTTTTCAAGGTGATTGAAAACACAACAGGCACTTTGGGTTTTTACCCATGTGTTGTAATTTATAGCTATTAAGTTTCAGAAAAAAACAATTCCACATATTACTGAACCTAAATTCAGAAATACTACGAAATACTTTTTAACATATATTATTGTGAAATTATTTTGAAAAGTTGATGTGAAAAAAAACTAAACGTTAACACCAAAGTGCATTTGCCGTATATTTTGAACGGTGTTATTTTCATGCGTTTGTTTCAATTCTTGGAACTATCTTCAGCTTAGGAGCACATTTTCGATGGAATAAATATGCAGCTGAGAAAGAGACGCTCAAGTGGAGATCTCACGGCACGCATCAATACCGACGTCTGTATCAATAGTATCGACATTGGTATCGATCCACCCACCAGTAGCGTCTGCGACCGTAGTGCACGATAGAATCGTTGATGCACCTCTTGCCACAGTTATTTCCCAATTCTGCCTGTTTTTTCCAGCCTTCGTTGCGATCCACTACTTTAGGGCTTGTCCCGGGATACGCACGCCGAAGGGGAGCGAAGTACGAGACTGATGGCGTCCGCCGAAAAGCTTGTTTGTTCCCGACAAATGACACGTGTTGCTGAAGGGGAAATGATCTGCTTGGCCCCCCCGTGTAAGATCCTCCCTGGCATCAAGAGTAACGCGCTCAGCTCTCCCCCACCCCCCGACCCTTCTCCCCATCATGCACACATGCCCCCCCCCTCCCCATCCCCTTTCATCTTCTTAGCTCCAGCACATCCATCGTTCGTCTGTCAAGGCGAGAGTGCAGCCAATCCATCACGGGGGGTCGAGACGTTGGGCGCGTGTGAACGACCAAATACGGCCCGTCGCGTTTGTGTATCAAAGTGCAGATGTGGCACGCGCTCAGACACGCACGCACGCACGCAGGGTCCATTTTAGCCTCTTCCCCCCCGCGCCCACCTTTGATAAACACTTGAGTTGTGTGATGTCATCGTGGTGCATTGGCGCTGCTTCTGATGACATGTCACATTACGAAGTGAAGGCGTGTCTGCGTGAGCGTGGGAGGGGCGCGCGCACACACACTTCAGGCGCACACCTCATCCACGTGTTAATGCAGTCCGTTAAAAAGTCCCCTAACGAGTCATTATGATGTCGTAGTGGAAGCGAGCCGGCCTTCCTGATGGTGTGTTGTTTTATTTATATAACGCACATTGATGTGGTCTCAATTGTTGTTGTTGTAATGACCCCATAAAGCCAAAAGCCAAATCTATTCTTCCTACAATAGATCCGAGGTCAATTCCACCAACTGTGGGACAATGTTCGATTTTGACACATCAGGAAAATATTCGAGCCGCATCAAATTTTTTCCCACGTTTAAAAAAAAAAAAAAAAATTTGCTGTTTTTACGTCGCAGGTTTATCCCAAATCGGTTGCGAACGCAGATGCGCTAACAGTTAGCATCGGCCGTTTTGCTCACAGATATTTGAACGGCGAATGGTGAAGCAACACGCAGACAATATCGCAATACTCACCGGTCATATATTATTTATCCTCTGTGAAAAATGCTCCGTTTCTTATCGACTCGCTTGAGCTTCGTGGTGGCTCTTCTTTTGTCTCTACTGCCCCCGGTGGCCAAGGCAGACATTCCAGAGGTAGCAGCAGAATAAATTGCATCAATACGCATCACCCCGGTGTCAGTGCAAGGAAAGTCATGTGCAGGTGATAATTTGCGAGCTGACAAATTATACATGCACTATTTTGTCCTGGTTTTCTCCCGATTAAACGCCAAGTGTGTTCTTCCTCCTGCTCCCGTTCAAAACAGCTCAGCGTGGCACCGATGTCATCGAGCACGTGTTGGCAAGCCACACGCGAGTCACGCTGGATAATGATTTGAAAACGGCTAATGCGGCTCGGCAATTAATGTCAGCTTATGCTTTTATTGGAGTATAAATGACCGAGTGCCCGAGCTTCTCCGATGCGCGGACGTCATTGAAACGAACATTCCCCTTTTGAATGTTTTTAAGATCACAAAATCAGTTTTTGTTTTTGGAAGTCGCCTCTCTCCCGTCACGATGAAGTATTTTAAGAGCGCGCCCGCCCGGCTCACTTTGTGACTTTGTGACTTTTCGCCGGGCCAAACGGAGCCATGCGGACGCCGCCGAGCACAAAAGCAATCTCGGTATTGATGCTTCGTGTTTTAATAAAAATCAATGGCGCTTGCCTCGTGTCAGGCGGGGTCAACTCTCCAATTTAATTTCCTCTTGGGATGGAGCCACGCGGCCGGGGGGGTTAGGCAGGTCTGTGTGTTTGCGTACGTATGCGCGAGCGTGTGATTTACAGTATGTCACACTGTATGCTCTCGGGTCGCATCCCATCGCGGCTCCTCTCTGGCCATCTGTTACAGCCTACCCATGAATTTATACACTCAGCCAACGCAACACCTGCACCATCTGAAAAGGATTCAATGAAGAGACTGTATGAAATTGTTCTTAGGACAAAGATATTGTTTTGTTTTTTTATTGGCATGGGGGTGGAAGAAGATACCAGAAACAACTTTTAGCAAGATACAAGACTGAAAACATGACAGTGAACATACTGGTGTCGTATAAACCACACCCTAATTTGGACCCAAACCAAATTTGACACTTTTAAAGTCCCATGCCACACTTTTTTCTTTAAATAATCTCATTTGATGAGTGTTGCAAGATAATTTGGATTGGAAATACCCAAGATGCCCACCGTCGAGCTATTCCAGCTGGTCAAAAATGCTTAGCGGATTGGATGGTGACGCTGTGCTTTGACTCGTTTGATATCTGCTCTTGCTGAGAAGTATATTCACCACGTGTTGGATGGTTTGCCCATTAATAGAAAACACGAGCTGGGATTTTGACTCTTGTTTGACAGCTTTCGTCTTAATATAGCATATTGGCGCGAATATAAGACGGTGTTTTTTGCATTGAAATAAGACTGAAAAAGTGGGGGTCGTCTTATATTCGGGGTCTAGACATTATACCCATTCACGACGCTAGATGGCGCCAGATATCATTGAAGCGAATGCTGAACTTGACTCCCCAGGCCAAAGTGAACCCCTGTCATGAAGAATAAAAATAAAAATAGCGGTCAGAAAGAAAAGAGAAAAAAATAATAGAACAGATAACAGAAAATGGATAAACATAGCGACAAGCTGGAGAAAAGTGGTTCGAAGATTGGCCAGGTTAACGGCTGGGAAGAAGTTATTTACATTTTCAAAAATGCACTTTAGTTTACATATTTAAATGTTCAGATACTAAGATTTGAATGAGGCAAAATAACATGCTTTTTCTCTCAAGTATATTGTTAGAATCATTTGTTTCAGATGTACTGTAATTATTTTCTGTATAAAAATTAATTTGGTGTTCAAAAAGTCTTTTTTCAAACTTGAGTCTTGAAAAAGAGGGGGTCGTCTTATAATCAGGGCCGTCTTATATTCAGGCCAATACGGTAGTCTTGAAAGCCGCCGCCCTAAATCTGGCAGAATATGGATGGTTTCTTCTTGCTGTAATTGCTACGTTGACTGTTCCTGCTAGCGGTGTCCCACGGTACTGTTGATGTGATGTTAATTTTTTAGAATACTTGTTCAGAAGTCATCGTCCAAGAAATGCGGAATGCTTCGGAAATTCTCCCCCCAAATAATTTTGTTCATTGGCCGTCCGCAACAGTTTGCTTCACGTGATAGCTTCGGCGTGATTGACAGTTCACAGTTTTGTGGTCATGTTTCCGCTAGCATTTTTTATCACATATTACCTTTCACAAATCCATAAGTGGTTTATCCCTTCTAAGCGGTTCCTGCGCCGAAGGGTTATTGATGAGCAAGCACGTCGGCGCGAGGGTGTAAAAGTGTCGTAAAGCACGTTGAGTGACGAGCAAATTGCCGCATAAATACAGAGCGTTTACCGTTTTATCTTCATTTGGAATGCATTAGAAGCTTTTTAGCAGTGGGTGGGGGGGACTGTGCCCCCCTCCCCCTCCACACCATTTACACTGTTGCTCTAGTGAGCTGCGGCATGCAATTCTCCCGGCCGGGCTTTGCATGTGCAAAATACATCAGAGATGAAATATAGGCTTCCAATTGGAGGCTGACCAATCCTCCACATAGCCATTCATAGACAGGTGGCGAGGGGGGGGGGCTTCGCAAGCAGAGCTTCTCGTGATGGGAACCAGGCTGAGGGAGAGCGAGAGAGATGAGGAACCCCTGCAGTGCAGAGGATTGAACCTTCCTTTCTTAACCACATATATACCTAGATATACCTCAGCATATTTATAGGAGTGCTTGGATAGATTCTCGTCACAGTAGTCATTTTCACATGGCGAAAGAGTAAAAGGCAGGGTCGGTGGACGGGTTTTAGTTCTGTTTCATTACGATTTCTGTGAGGCGGCATCACATTTAACAGAACATCTGTTTAAAAAAATTTTGATAGAGAAGGTCAGAGGGAGCTGCATTGTGTCTTTGTCGATCTGGAGAAAGCGTATGACAGGGTGCCCAGTGATATTGTATGAGAAAGTCTGGGGCGATTAGAAGTCCGTTAGAGCGGTGCAGGACATGTATGATGACTCTAGAACAGTGGTGAGGTGTGCTGTAGGTGTGACGGAGGAATTCAAGGTGGAGGTGGGACTCCACCAGGGGTCAGCTCTAAGTCCCTTCTTATTTGCAATGGGGATGGTCAGGCTGACAGACGAGGTTTGACAGGAATCTCCATGGACTATGATGTTTGCAGATGACATTGTCATCTGTCGTGAGAGCGAGGAACAGGTGGAGGAGAAACTAGAGAGGTGGAGTTTTGCCTCGGAAAGTTGAGGAATGAAGGTCAGCGGCAGCAAGATGGAGTACATGTGCGTGAATGAGAGGGACCCAAGTACAAGAGTGAGGTTACAGGGAGAAGAGATAAAGAAGGTGGAGGATTTTAAGTACTTGGGCTCAACTGTCCAGAGCAAAGGAGACGGTGGAAAAGAGGTGAAGAAGCGTGTATAGGCAGGGTGGAACGGCTGGAGAAAAGTGTCGGGTGTGCTGTGCGATAGAAGAGTTTCAGCTAAAATGAAAGGAAAGGTGTGTAAAACTGTGATGAGACCAGCCATGCTGTTTGGACTGGAGACGGTGCCATATATATATATATATATATATATATATATATATATATATACACACACACACACACATATACACCCCCCCCCCCCCGACAAATGCTTATGCAGTGACCTACAGTCGAGGGCATCAGGACCGGGCCAGACTGTGAATAGCGAAAATCTACGTCTAATTGATGCCCATTGAAATGCATTAGAAGAAAAAAAAAATCCCACCACCAAAATTCTTCCATAAACGCTGACAGTAAAAATACGGAAATAACGGAAATGAAGCATTTTTTTTTCTCCGAAATTGCAGCCTTTACCATTGCGATGTCGATTTGAATTCGATTCATTGTTCAGGTCTCGTGTGTGTACACCGCCTCAACTGAAATGTCTGTATCCCCGCCATCTTTACATTTCAAATACTTCAAAAGGGAAGGACGGAAGCACGTCAGGAGACACCCCCCACCCCTCCCGACCCTCCCATCTTGCCATACCCCCCCCCCCCCCAGCCCACCCCACGTTGTTTCCTGGCTGATCCCAGCCATCTGCCTGTGGATATGAATGTTGGCGGAATGTGTCGACACGCCGCGGAAGGGAGAAATGAAAATGAAAAGTGCCGAGCCCCCACAAATACCACCCCCCCATCTCACTTTCTCTCTCCCTGCTGATCCTCACGCTTTCGGCTCTGTCCTCTCCTCAATCTCATCACCTCCTCCCTCGCTCTCTCCTTCCTTTACCGCTGTATCATCCTCATCCCTCCTCACCCCCCCGAACCCCCGGGTAATCAGTGCGCTCCCTCATTCCGTGGTGCACAGAGACACATTGATCTGGCAGCACGCACTCACCCGTCGGCCGGCGGATGCCTCCACACACAGACACAGACACACACATACACGTAAGCCGCCGCTGTCTTCTCACACACATTAACACAGGCGCATTGATCTGGCCCGCGGGTCAAGTTCAATAGGAACAGCCTTTTTTTTTTTCCCCTTTCCTCCCCTTCCTCCCTGTATTACACCCCATTTTCAATCCCCACACACACATGATACAGACAATTGGGGAATTGACAAATCACTTTCAGCTTTGGCGTGTGCCTGCGTATTTGTTTGCGCCGGCACATCAGAGCACTTGTCCCCCCCCCCCCCCCACACACACACACACACACACCTCCCACAAACAAGTGTAATCAAAATGATGAAAACAACAACATAATAGTACACGCATCCTGCAGCGCCCAACGGGGGTGGCAAGTTGAGGGGCTGTGGCGTGGAGAAACATGCACAGACAGGCAGAAAATCAAAGCACCGGAGACACACAAGCCAAAGCATGCTGGGATTGTTTCGGAAAGGGAATCCCACTTGAGTGAACCACCCTCACTCCACTCCCCGCCCCCAGCCCCGTCCATTTCTAAAATTTTCTGCTCTTTTATGATGCCGGAGTAATTTATCCCTACGAGAGACGAGGAGACAGACACGGCGAGCAAAATGTGGGGGAGGGAGGGGAGTCACACATTTGGCACTATGCTCTGATTTAGCGAAGCAAATTTAATTTTGTTTGCTTTATTCAAGAGAGAGAGAGGGGGGGGGGGGCTGCAAGGGCTCGTGTTGATTTCCACCAGAGGCAGAAGCAGCGCTAATGGGAGTTAGTGCCGCGTTCTAGCGGGCTACGCCGCTCGCCGAATTAGCCTCATGCATATATTTAACGCCGACCTGACGCACAAATTAGCCTGGCGGTACAAGTAGCATAGCACCTCTCCAGTGAGACTTTGAGATCTGAGCTGCAAATTAATTGGCTAGGTTCGTCGACGAGAGAGTGTGTGTGTGTGTGTGTGTGTGTGTGTGTGTGTGTGTGTGTGTGTGTGTGTGTGTGTGTGTGTGTGCGTGTGTGCGCGCATGCGTGTGTGTGTGTCTTTCCCTCCCCGATCCTCCTGCTAGTCAAAATGATGCTTTCCAAATAGCTCAAACGCATTTGAGATGCATGGAAAAAGGCGTGTAAAAGCCGTCTTCTAAAGCAACGGCTGACGCTTGTAACGAGAGGGAGGTAAAATAGGAAGCAGTGCGACCGTCTACCTCCTCCGCTTTTGGCATTGATGCAAAAAGGTAGACAATTTGTTAGGCAAGTGGAAGAGGTTGCCTCGGAAGTTAAACGTTCAAGAAGCGACACGCAAAAAAAAGAGCGTCGCAAAAAGCGAGATTTGGCTATTGTCTGTCTGGGTGCAATCCGGGGACATTGAGGTCTCTCTCGTTATATTGGTGAAGTGCAGTTTATGCGATAGATGGGGTAAAGTTGGCATACAAGTATGGATCGGTTGGTTGGATCATTTTGGTTGGTATCGATTTGTATTGTACGAACCAACGCGCTTGTTGATGACATCACAGCAACTGCCTCAGTGTAAAAAGCGTGTCCGAGACGTGCGTCACCCCTATTTAAAGGGAATCGCGGTTCTAAGACTCGACTCAAAAGGTGTCAAAATCACTCGATTAATCAACAAGTTCATTAATCGATCATGAAATTAATCTACAACCATTTTGAGGACCGAGTAATTATTTACCACCGTTGTTTACCCTAAAATTGTCCAGATGTAAACTTCACGGTTCTAAGACTCGACTCATAAGGTGTCAAAATCACTCAGTTAATCAACAAATTAATTAATCAATCATGAAATTAATCAACAACCATTTTGAGGACCGAGTAATTATTTACCGCTGTTGTTTACCCTAAAATTGTCCAGATGCAAACTTCACTGTTCTAAGACTCGACTCAAAAGTGAGTTTGAAAAGAGCAATCGTCGCGGCTCATCTTTGTGCCGGGTTTGGTCCTGTGTCATTCACAAGCTAACTGTGATGTACATTTTCAGCGGACAGCGAGGGGCAAAATGGCAGCCCCCTGAAATGGATAAAAATGGGGTGGATTTAAATTAATACTCCAAAAAATGAAAAATATTAGTCTGAGTATCTTGTTTAAACTATTGGGGATGCATTGAAGTACTATAAACATATTTTTTCACTTTCCTTCCCATTTACGATAAGCTAATCGAGTGACAAAACTTTGTGTATTTTGAGTTTGAAGTCTTCCTGGATGAAAGCAGCCCAAAGAATTCCGCGGCGGCGTTGCCGTTTCCTCTCGCTGTACAGCCGCATTCAAACGGCTATCGGTAATTGACATGCAGAGCCGTTCTCGTAAAATCCACGTAAGCGCTCGCGTCAATCTTCCACTAGCGTGCGAAACGTCCGTCGCTTTTATCGCCTTTGGTGTCCAAACGAGCAAGCTAGTGGAGTCTCAATAATCGGTTTGTTTCGTTGATGATCTTCATCTTTTTTTTTTTTTTTGAACAAAGTATGGGCGCAAAAGCCGGACATACCATTTTTCCAAAACATTTTGTTCGAAGCGCTACGATTGATGATTGATTTATGGATTGACGAAACTCTGCGTCTCCGCGGTTGTGTCCATACGGCATTACGTCACGGCGGGAAACCCCAATCGGCGCTCGACCGTATCGACTCCACGCGCGCCCCCATTTGCATGGCAACGTGCCGATTTATCTGCCGCAGAGGCCACGGCGCAGACTTGTGTATGGACACGTATGGAGATTTACTTGTGTTTTAACCCCGGGGTTAGCCATCAGTATTGATCGCAACCGACTTAGCCTGATTTTAATCCCCGCTCGGCCCGGGACTATCGATCGGGGGCGCCGCGCTCTCAAGTAGGTTTAACGACTTACCTGCATCTCCTCCCCCTCCTCCGACCTCCGTCCGAGACTTTTCGTTAGTACGCGTGCAAAAGAGAAGCGACACCAGGCCGTGCAGTTTGCCATGCCGGAGCCGCCACCCCATCTTCACGCTTGATAGCGGGCCGCTTGTAAAATACGACTCGCAATGCGTCGAATGTCTTTTTTTTAAATTTTGCTTGCCTGGTCTGAACATTATAAAGCCCGGTGATGACACACTGCACCGGTGTCAGGCTAAAAACACCTGCTGGTGAATTACGGGCACTCATCCGATATATGTCTTTACGGCTTGTCTGAAGAAACGCTTACGTGATTCAACACAGGACATGTTACGGGAGGGCCGCGGGGGGCCGCAGGAGGGGATTTATAGATGCACCCAAATCTTGGACACCCTTGATTGGTGCGACACCGACTATGGAGGACATGTGTGTGTGTGTTTATGTCTCCATGCGCGTGTGTGTGTTTGTGTGTGCACGCTTTGATGTTTCTCCTCCATTTGTCCTCCTAGAGGCAGATCCAGGCGAAAGGGGGCGGGGGGAATAAATTGGAGAAAGAGTAAATCAATGCTAAAAAGAACCAAACTAACCTCAAGGCTAACCAAGCACCTTTCCTCCTCCGCCATCATCCTTTCAGCTCCACTTAAAATTGCTCCCGTCCAGACACGTGGTTGTATTTCAATACCCATAATTCTCTCTAGTTTTATGTTGAGTTTGGCTTCAAGTGGCAGCTTTTTTTTTGGACGTATTGAATATTCAGAACACTGTAAGTTCATTCAGTTTGTGATGTGAGATTTTAAGATAACAAAAAATTCGGACGGACCCCGGGCATAATCTCGAAGCGTCTCATCGGGAACGTCGTCAGCGCGTCTCACTACAGTGAAACTCCTCTACAACGAAACCTACATGGGCGAAAATACCCCCTAGTGTGAAAAAATCTTCATGCATTAACACAATTCCCACTTTCCTGCCCCCCATACAACGAAAAAAAAACCTTTTGCGTTATACGAAATCACCACACTGGTTTGGTTGTGTGTGTGTGTGTGTGTGTTGTGTGTGTTTACATCTGAGATCAAATTTGCTACAGTGAAAAACCCCCTGTTGTGAAAAATGTCTTGCTGCAAACATGATTTCGTTGTAGAGAAGTTTCACTGTATCCCGTCATCACGTATGAATTTGTGACCTCGCCAACCAAAAATGCCAAGTCAAGTTGTGACATTGCGGCAGCGTGGGGGCCTCGCGAAAGGGGGTACAGATGGAGCCAAACCCTAGCGGTCTAGGGCACAGCAACGAGTGTGTGGATTGGGATTATAGGGGGTGGGGGTGCGCTCACAGCCAAAGGCTCTTCAGTGAGTTTTCCATTCAACCTTAAATCCTCTAAGACCTGCTCATCTCTTCTAAGTGCGGCACGCTGAGATGTGATCTAATGCCGAGTGCCACATGAGAGCGTGCGTGCGTGCGTGCGTGCGTGCGTATGCGCTGTGACTCTTTGATGAGAGTGTGTGTCGACGTGTGTGCGGCTGCACGTTTAAGAGTAACGAAGGCCTCTCTGTGTCTGTGTGTGCATTCGGCTTCATCCCCGAAGGGTTGTTTGGGCTATTCTTACACAGGTTTTCCCTTTTTGTGGGGGAGATTGAGCAGGGGGGGCGCCTGCGAGGTAGTGAGGTCTCTGGGTTTTGCATTCAGATGTAATTAGCGGCCACAAAGGCCTGGTTAAAGCTGGAATCCTCCGAGCTGCACTCTGGCTTTGATTGTGTGGGCCAGCTGTGGAGGAATGGCCATTATCTCCATGTGTCCGGCAGCATAAAAGAACCCCCTCCCCTACTCTGTTGCCCAACACACACACACCCCTTGCTCCAGTCCGCCCAGCATTTGGGTTCCCACCAGGGGGAGGACCACGAGCCGGTCATACAAAAAGACGAAAGCTCCCAAAATGGTGCTTTCTTGCAATTGGAGATCCGGATGAATATTCAACACAACCCCCCCCCCCCTGTGAGAGAATTCTCTAGGAAATAAGACACGCGTGGTTTTTTAGTCCATTTTGTAAAGTTGTTTTCTGTTCTATTCATGGGTGCATTTAATCATAGATGTCCGACAAAACCGTTCGGGGGACACTTAGGCCCATTCGTCCTGTGCAGAAATTGAATCTTCTCGGCGATTGGGGCCGTTTAATTAGTGTTAATTTAACGCTCAGATTCTCCATCATTAAGCTACTCTCGGACTCCCAACAACAGGCCGAGACGGTGTGTTTGTGTGTGCGCGAAAAGTGTGTCGTGTTTTGACAGCACAGCCAGTCCTTTGACTCGAATTAACGGCGACCTCTTCGGCGTGTAAGAAGCGGGATTCGCATCGTTTATGCGTTATTAAGTCCCCTAATTGGACAGCCAGTAGTTTGCATATTAGACTATTAGGCTAATATGTTTTGCTCCTCTCGGCTGCACGGCCCCCCCGCAACAGCCCCCGGCGACACATTTGGTGATTCTGAGAATTACGCTCTAATCGTAAAACTGTGTTCTTTTGATCCCCCACAATTCCGTTCCGGCCACACGTCTTCGCCTCGATTTGATTTAACACGTTTATTAATTAGCCTGACTCGCGTTAGTCCTCATTTTGCATCTGTGAGTCAAAGTTTTATTACTGTTGACGCATGTAGCCGACGTAATATGAACACTTCAAGGTTAAATACTGTATTATTTTGTCCTTCAAGGGGGGGGGGGTACATTTAACCTTTTCATCGCTTTCATGTTTTGCTTTGACTGCCCCAATTTAGGTTTTCTTAGATACGTTCTCAATCATATTTCAGCAGAGTTGAGGATAGTTCTCAGAAGAGGTGCCAAAATCACTCGATTAATCGACAAGTTAATTAATCATGAAATTAATCAACAACCATTTTGAGGACCGAGTAATTATTTACCGTCGTTGTTTACCCTAAAATTGTCCAGATGCAAACTTCAGAGTGACAGTTAATCATGCTCTGCGCCTTTTGTGGAAATCTGTGCGAACTAGAGTGACAGCAGGTGTAAAATAATATTTTTTGGATCAAATGGAACTTTGTTTTAAAATTACATTTTGGAAAGGGGCAACATTTTTATATTTTCACTATTGCCATTGCTCAACGGGAATTTGCTGCACAACCAAAATGTCGATCACATCGTGTAATAAATATTTCACAGGATTTATAGTAATGCCTTGCTATAACACGGTTCAATTTTTTTTTTGTGCAGTTTTTTTTAAAAATACTGTGCATTGTGTTCTGCGTCCTGATTGGCTCAGGGACTGTCGACTAATGTCAACAGGCTCCGCCCCTCATCGCTGTACAGCTTGACAAATGTCATCCATGGCAAAACCCATAATGTCGCCGAAACGTTCTGTACAGTATCTCTAAAAACTCTGTTGTTTGGAAGAAAACGTTGATAGAGAGATAATTTTTTTTAAAATACTTGGGCCTGGAAAGAAAGATTTAACCTTAGGTATCATTCAATCCAGTATTATATACATCGTAATTGTAAAAAAAATGACTCCTTCACGGATTCCCCTTGTCACGGGTTCTTTTTTGGAACGTAAACCCAGCGATAAACGAGGTCTTGCTGTTGTTGCAAAACAAATCCTGACATTCTAGCAGCCCACACCCCCTGACTCCCGCTGCCCCCCCACCCCCAGCGGGTTTATTGAGACAACAGCATGCCTCCATCGCAAAGTTTAGCCAACAAGCAGGTGGGAGGAGGGCATCATGGGCTTGAGGGTCTCCATTCTGTTTAGCCCCCTCGCCGTCCTCACCAAACACTCTCCCTCCCCTCGCCTCCCCTGCCATTATTTGTCCCGAGCGCACGGCCCCCAATGGGCCCTTTTGGAAGGCGGCGAAAAGAAGAAGAAGAAGAAGAAGAAGAAGAGATTGCAGCTGTGACGTGGGCGTTGTTGTTCCATTCAGCGCCCTCGCCATGGCAACGGGGCAAAAGGCCCTTGGAAGCACGCAGCTCTTCTCTCTGGACAGCGCAGCCAGCTGGAAGTCTCTCGCCGGCTCCAATGCTTGCTAAATATCCCAAATATTCCTTTCGGGACTACTACAGCGCAGAAATGTTCAACTTCACTCAACAATTTTAATTCACTTTGCACTTATTTTGAATCTAGTCGGTAGACAAATGAACTTTTTTCCTAAACACGCCCCCCAAAAAAATCCTGATTTGTTTTCCCCAGCCATCTGCTGGGTAGCTGTGGATATGGAATAGATTGGATTACATTTACCCAAGGTTGGGTTAATTATTTTGACCCAGCAGATTGGGTTGAAAATTGGATTTGGGCGGGCTGAAGCCGGTTGCAATTTGTGTACTGGTGCGTAAGTCGATTTCATGTCATATTCTCGACAGTGTTGGTTGTGGCTGCATGGCTGAGCTGACGTTGCATTGACATTCACGCCCGTGGACAATTTAGGTACCGTATTTTCCGTGCGTATAAGGCGCACCGAAAAGTCTTCCATTTTCTTAAAAGCTCAAAGCGCGCCTTAAAATCCGGTACGCCTTGTGTATGGTCATTACGGTAATATGTCGACCCCAAGATGGCTCCTTGCTGGAGACATGCTTACAATGTTAGAACTTGCTGTTGGTTCAGTGAACTGTCGCTGCTTTATGAAATAAGTTTTTGTTGCAGCTCAGAAAAAAGGAGAGCTGTGGTGTTGGTTTTTTAAAACGCACACTTTAATGGTTTTCACAGTCTCAACAAATACAGGTACGTCTTTGTCCGTCTCCGTGCCTTCTCTTCTTCCGTTCAACTCGAGAGGCTTTCATGACCGCCTCTGAAAAGCGTAAATTAACGATTCCTTTGATGAAACTATGAAAATTGAAAATAATGCACCCAAACAGAAAATCAAGCCATAAATTCTGTAGGGGGGCTACAGAATATATTTCGAGATTTCCTCGCTTGATTTTCAGTATTGATGCATTATTTTCAATTTTCATAGTTTCATTGAAGTAATCGTTAATTTACATTTTTCGGAGGCGGTCATGAATGCCTCTCGAGTCGAATGGAATGCGCATAGCTCCATCTAGTGGATGTATTGTAGATTGCGTTGTATAATCCAGTGCTTCCAATATATGAAAAAAATGACAAAATAGGCCATTCATTGAAGGTGCGCCTCATCATCCAGTGCGCCTTTTAGTGCGTAAAATACGATAAATCTTCCATAATGCAAACAGGCACATTTGGGGAATTTGGGAGGTAGTTGGAGTGCATGCAATCTTCTCAACCGCATTGACGGAACTCTGTCGTAACCTCAAGAAATTTGTACAGAGATACTGCTGCCGTTATACTCGACATAAAGATCACAATTACTTGCGCTTTGGCGCATGGTTTACTATCCGGTAGGCACATTTTTAAGGTACTCTACCTGAATGTCATAATTGCCTCTGGAAAACGGGTGGTGTTCCACAAGGCTCGATATTGGGTCCACTGCATCAATATCAAAATTATTTGGCATTCCAGGAGGAAAGGTAAGACAGGATAGATATAACAAGCAACCAGCGGGGCAGCAGATGGCAATGCTAAGTTTTCACTAATTGTTCTGTACATATGGTCTGCAAGTGTTTTTCATCCAAATATTGTTGGCTTGCACAGGTTATTGGTAGACTATGACGCGTTCGGACTTTTGTATAAATTTGGGTTACATCGCTGCTGTTGAAACTGAGCAACCTCATGTGCTATATTTTAGATACTTATATAGTATTTTTGGTCCTATGTTTTGGGGGTTTTTGCCTTTCAGGGTTTTATTTTCAGATTTACATGGCGGTTTAAATAAGATATTCTCAGCCTGGAGGTTGCACACTTGTTGTTACTTTTGTTGACATAAACGTGTTAGCATGACTGTAGGCTGTGTTCGGAATCACTCCCTAGCAACTCCAGTGCTCAATGTCGTGAGCTGGCCATTTAAAAATTTTTTTTAGATAAGACAACATGACACCAATGGCTTAATTGTTAGTGCGCCAAAACAACTTTTCATTTGATGACTGATCTATGTGCTCCATTATACATATAAAAATCGATTTATAGTGACTTGCGAGCAGGAAATCACAAGGGAATGATGATACCAGGTGGAATCATTCACTCGCTTTACTTTTTAGTGAATTAAAAGTCCCTACATAGGGGAAAAGGTGAGGAGTGAATGATTGCAGCAGTCTTTGAAGTCTCGAAACGAAAATGATGCTTGTGAACGGTTGTCCCCAAGTGACTGACAGGTGATCAATCCCAGCCGCGACGCATGAATGAGAGCGAAACTTGTGTGCGTGTGTGTGTGTGTGTGTGTTTACACTCTGCCTCCGCCGTAGTGAGCTCCAGCACGCCGCGGGACCGCTCGTAGTATTGTGGGGCCGAGGGGATGGGATGAGGGGGGCTTTGTGCACAATCTCCCGTGACCAATGAGCGGGGTGCTGTCAGGGGTAACCACATGTGTCAGCCACTCTCGGCCAATAAAGAGCGGAGCGAGGCGGACCACAGGTGCGCGCCTCTGCCTTGCGTCCCTTTGGCACAGCGCCCCGGAGATGCTGGAGAGAGACGCCTCGCTGCCCCGTGGCGCGCACCTCTTTCCCGTCAAAGGCAGCCTCCTTCTGTCCCCCCACCCCCTCCTGCTCCCCACTCGGGCGGTGATGGCGACCGCCACGTCCAACCACTTCAGCGTCCTCAGCAGCCCCGGCAGCCCTCCGCCGCCGCCGCCGCAGCAGTCGGAGTCCGAAACCATGCAGCAGCAGCAGCAACAGCAGCAGCAGCAGCAGCAGCAGCAGTACAGGGACGCGCACGCCCTGCTTCAGAGCGACTACGGCGCGCACCCGCTCAGCCACGCGCACCAGTGGATCGCGGCGCTGTCTCACCACGGGGACGCCGGCGCCCCGTGGCCCCCAAGCCCGCTCGGGGAGCAGGACGTCAAGCCCGTGCTGCTGCAGCACGACGGCGACCGCGAGGAGTTACGCGAGTCCGGCGGCGACGCGCAACAGCGACACCCTCACCCCGCGCATCACGACGCCAGAGCATGGCGCGCCGGCAGCGCCGCCTCCGCGCACATCCCCGCCATGGCGACGTCTGAGGGTCAGGGTCTGCTCTACTCTCAGTCCGGCTACGGCTTGATGTCCGGCGGCGAGCAGCAAGGAGGCGGCATGCACCACCACCACCCGCACCCGCACGTGCACGCGCACCACCCGCTCGCTCGGGACGACGAGCAGCATAGCCACAGCCCGCACCTGAGCGACCACGGAGGCGGGCCGACGCCGCCGCAGCTGCCGCCGCAGCAGCACCAGGACCACTCGGACGAGGACACGCCGACCTCAGACGAGCTGGAGCAATTCGCCAAGCAGTTCAAGCAACGGCGCATCAAACTCGGCTTCACTCAGGCCGACGTGGGCTTGGCCCTGGGGACCCTGTACGGCAACGTCTTCTCGCAGACCACCATCTGCAGGTTCGAGGCGCTGCAGCTCAGCTTCAAGAATATGTGCAAGCTGAAGCCGCTGCTGAACAAGTGGCTGGAGGAGGCCGACTCGACCTCGGGCAGCCCCACCAGCCTGGACAAGATCGCGGCGCAGGGCCGCAAGAGGAAAAAGAGGACCTCCATCGAGGTCGGCGTCAAAGGGGCCCTGGAGAGCCACTTCCTCAAGTGCCCCAAGCCCGGCGCGGCCGAGATCAACTCGCTGGCGGACAGCTTGCAGCTGGAGAAAGAGGTGGTCCGGGTTTGGTTCTGTAACAGAAGGCAGAAGGAGAAGCGGATGACGCCCGCCGGGGGGGGCCTGCCGGGAGGTGAGGACATGTACGGGGACAGCCCCCCGCACCACGGAGGACAAACCCCGGTGCAGTGACCTCAACTTCCCTCCACCCCCTTCCTCCGCGCGCCTTCCTTTCTCTTGGACCCCCCCCCCCCCCCCACACACACACACTCTAAAATTAACGTTGCGAGGACACAAGCGGAATTTACAGTGCAGGCGTCAAAAGCAGCAGATGTTGACGGATGCTCTTTTGGCAGCCACTATTATGGGATATATTCTCCTCCTCATTATTATGACGGGACGTGCTTCACGCTGCCGTGGGAGCTAAGCAAACGCCTTTTGTGCGTCACTGTGCCACACACACACACACGCACACACACGCACACGAAGAAAGGCAACGTTTTGTGGACGTGTCAGGGGGTGCAGGGGGGGGGGGGGGTTGTTCTCGCGTGGGCTGGATGAACCGCAGTGAGTCCAAGTGGGTAAATAAACGCCATCTTTGCGTGGAACAAAAGCAACAGGGGTTCGAACAGCTGCGGACACCTGCCTGCCCCTTCGCTCACATTTACAAGCCAGCAACAGCAGTATTATTATTATTATTATTGATAATATTATTATTGTTATTATGGCGTTAAATTATTTTGTATTGTTTATTGTGGCTCTTATTTAAAGGTTCGTTTTGGTTCGATAGTGAATGTAAATTTCGCCCATGCTCATTGGTCACAAGCCAGCAACAACATTATTCTTAATATTATTATTATTATTATGACTTGACTGGCATTCTCAGCCGACGATTGCTACCATATTTTAATACGGTTATTTTGTATTCATTTTCGATAAACGTACCAAATAGTTTTTGATGTGACACATTTTGTAAAAAAATCAAAATAAAAAAAGGTACGATATTAATACAGTATTACAAGTGACATGGTCGTGACATTCGCAGCAATTCGTCAATTCAGTAATAAACATAACGATGAAGGTCAATTATAACAATAATCATAATACTAATAATAATACTGGAAAGACCTTAAAGCTTTTATTGTGTGTGTGCAGTGTTTTTGATGTTTATTTATGTACTTTTTTTAAAGAAGGAAAAAAAACCTCACGCAACGAAAAATAATTTTGTGAGACTCTTTAAAAGCAATTCATCCCGTTTATGCCTTCCTCTCCTATGAAGATGGAGGACATTCATTAAAAAAAACTATATACACGTCCCTTGTGAGGATAAAGCGTGCGTGTGTGTGTGTATATATATATATATATATATATGTATATATACACACACACAATAATAATAATAATAATTTAAAATCACGCTGAATAACATATACCAGCTGTATGACTCATACTTTCACCCAGACTCTTTGTGGGATGTACCTCATTCATTTTTTTTGTAATTATTTTTATTGTGTGTGTGTGTGTGTGTGTGTGTACACACACGGTTCGTTTTGAATTCTTGTCAATCTGTGCCAACACGCGCACACACGTGTTCTTGTGCTACTGTGATTTCCATAATCGTGTCTGATGAGGACAAGGTTGGGGTGGGGGTGGCTGGCATGTTGGTTTGAATTTTCCTGCATCAAATGTGGAAACTCAGACGCAGCTTGAGGACACACTTTGCTCTTTTCATCCTGTGTTGGCGTACAACGAAGCTCTCTGAATGTATGAACAGAATTTTCCCTGCAATCTTTTATAATAGTCGTGATTTAAAAGTGGTTTCATCGTGGGGATTTTTTTTTCCCCTGCCCTCAACAGCCCCCCGGATTGAATCCTCTCTTGTGGCCTCAATGCTGAATTTGAGTTTCTGCGTTGCGGGAGGTCACGAATACAAAACCAAAACAAAACACGTATCGACCTGAAATCTGTGACAAGGGGGGGGGGGGGACAAATCAACAATTGCACAATTTCTACTTGTTTTTTTTTTTTTTTTTTTGTCATTAAATCCTATTTGTTTTCTATGACATTTTTGTCTGCGGGTGCTGATTAACCTGCACGAAACTGTTGGTCTTTTTTTTGTTTTAATGTTGGTGACTGTGTGCCCTTGCAGGCCACAACTGACTTTCAATCCATTTTGGAACAGTAACAGAGATATTTAATTGGTTTTAGTCTGAAAAATATGAAAATCTTACAAAACAAATCCTTTTCAGACGAATTTAAATGTTCAGGTTTCAGACGAAATCAACGCGATGTAATTCGTTTGACGAGAAAAGCCTTGTATTTTTAAACCAGTGCGGCAATAACACAATTCACATCTGATCTAAATAATCTTCTGCTTAATTAATTTTAAAAAAACACATTTATTTTCGATCGAATATGTTCTTCCCCGCAATTTGTTGTTTGTGACGTATTTCCGCTGTGGTTTGACTCACCTTGTCCTTCCTTGAGCATTACGTCATAGGTGTAAAATTCGCAGGCGAGCAGCGCCATCTTGTGGGAGATGGCAGTACATGTGTTATTTTCGGGACGGTGCTACCATTTCTGACCCAAAGGTGTGTTTCGAAATCAATGTGAACAATTATCCTTTTAATTTGTAATTTATTCAACCAAATCTAAGGCTTTTATTGTGTAGTCTGAGGCCGGATGTGCCAAATCAACCTTTTTAACGTGAATGAATGAAGAGAAATCCATCAGTGATGGAATATTTTCAAATGGATGTTGTTTGTTTTTTAATAACGCTGTATATTTACTGTACATTGGAATCGCTTTCAAGCAAGCCAACTTCAGGCCTGATCTTGTTATGTAATTTTCTCCCTTTATTTTGTTTGAACACAGAACTTTTCAGGATGGATGTGAAAATAGTTCATTTTTAGATGTATTCATCTTGGAAGACAATCGGAGAAAATGTACTTTTCCTTGATGACGACAAGCGGTATCCACAGTGGGTGGATGGATAAAAGAAACTGGAATCATCTTCAGGTCAGCAAATTTACTGCCTTTTCTCCAGATGTTCTCTCTTACTTTCATTTAATTGCTGGGGCGCGTATATACTACATCTACTGTAACATCTTTTTCTGCATCTTCCTCTTGTGTGTGCATTGTAGGCTAAGAGCGGCCAGGGATTAAAATAAGGACACATGACTCAACCCCCCCCCCCCCCCACCCAACAACCACTAAAATAATCCAAGTAAATTATCACACAGATTTAATCCATTATCTCTACACACATTCATAATCTTACATGATAATACATTATCTTGTTCACGCCACACGTCCGCGTTTACGGGAAACCGTTTTGAGGATTTATTCCATATCGTTGATCTTAAGGTCGTATTCGTAGGTAAAAAATGACACTAGCAGTGAGGGAGGGGAAAAATGTTGCAAATAAGATACGAGTGCGCTGAATTGTCTTACTGAGTGAGGAAAAGAGCGTACTCGGACATTGAGAATATGGAATAAACGCTCACACGGTATTCCGTAGTGCGTATTCATACAGTCCGTGAGATGACACAATGCTCACACAAACAGAAGATGGTATCATGTGGCTCCTACAATCTACAAGCACAAAAGTGGGTCCATGTAATTAGTTTGGTTTTTTTTTTTTTCTCCTATAACCGACCTCACAAAAAATTTACTTGGCGCCTTGAAGTTTGCGATTTCCTTTATGACCAGCAATAGGTCTGCTTTAAGAAGACACAAATCAACCAAAATACATTGACAAAAGGACTGTCACCAAATTTACCAAATCAAACCATTGAGTAACAATATGAAATTTAAAAAATACTGTCTTAAAAAATGTATTTACAATAATAGACTTCAAGACAGGGGCGGCCTGGTAGTCCAGTGGTTAGCACGTCGGCTTCACAGTGCGGAGGTACCGGGTTCGATTCCAGCTCCGGCCTCCCTGTGTGGAGTTTGCATGTTCTCCCCGGGCCTGCGTGGGTTTTCTCCGGGTGCTCCGGTTTCCTCCCACATTCCAAAAACATGCATAGCAGGCTGATTGGACGCTCTAAATTGTCCCTAGGGGTGAGTGTGAGCGCGCTTGGTTGTTCGTCTCTGTGTGCCCTGCGATTGGCTGGCAACTTATTCAGGGTGTCCCCCGCCTACTGCCCGGAGGCGGCTGGGATAGGCTCCAGCACCCCCCGCGACCCTAGTGAGGATCAAGCGGTTCGGAAAATGGATGGATGGATGGACTTCAAGACACAAATGAAATATGAGTCCAAAAAAAAAAGAAATTCTCCACACAAGGCCAAATGTGAATAAAGATGGCATAAAACTCCAAATATTAAAACGTGGACTGACACCCCTTACTGTCCTAATTCAGAGAGCCATTTCGAGAAAAAAAAAGAAAAAAAAAACTTAACCGGCATGAAGACCAGAACTTCACTCGGGCATGGCTGCTTTAGAGCGCCTCATTGTGGCTCAATGTCATCTCATTGTTATGTTGAAAAAAAAAAAAAAAATTTAGCGGTGCATTCTCACGGCGCTCTCCGTGTGCGTCTGCTGAATGACAAATGCACAGAACGAAGCCGTGCACGTCTGTAGTACCTTTGTGGCTCGCTACTTGTCAGCGTGGCAGTTTGAACTCGTCTGAGCATGATTTAAAGGGGCTTGACGTGAGTGGACCAGTTTAAGGGGGACATTTTGGCCGCGAAGGTATTGACATCTTTTTGAGGAGATTTAAAAACGGGACTTCAATGGGACTTGAAAACTATTTGCAGACGATCTGTAGTCTACATTGGGACTGCAAAAAAAAAATGAAAAAAATCAATAACTTGGTCTCTTTTGTCAAATAATCAGATTTAAAAATCAAAAAAAATATTTAAGGGGTTTCCCTTTTTTAAAGATTCATTTCCATCCCTTTATAAAAAAAAACCATGACATTTCGAATTGACGGTGCAGAAAATGCCAAAGCATTAAAAATGAGTTCTGCTTCAGTTCCTGGTTTGATTGGTTGCCAAAATTTTGATCATTATTTTCCAATGTCAAAGTAAATTTTATTTTGATTCAACACAGTCTGCATTCATGACGGATGACAGAAATGTGATCTTTACCAATTAGAATCTTTGTGTTGAATCAAAATCAAACATTTGCTTTGACTTTGGAAAATAATGATAAAATTGAAAGTACTGCTAAACATTTTTTGCCCATTTTTTAAATGTTTATGGAACAAAGCAGTTAATTGATTTTTTGTGCGTTTTTTACACATTTAAAATATGTTTTTTTTTTTTTTTTTTTTTTTAATATAGGGATGGAAATGTAATGTAACCCACAAATAGACGCAACGCACGGCCGCGTATTTCTCAAATGTGAGCTATTTTTCAGCTTGGGTCAACACTTGAGCGACTCCATTTCAGAGCACTCCGTGTCCATATCCGAGTCATACAGAGAAATGCCCGTCGGGTCGCTACCGGGCGACATGGGCGGCGTGTCCACGCTGTGGGCGCCGCGCGAGCCCGTGTCGTCCTGGAAGGTTTCTGTGCAAGAGTAAAGGCCCAGGTCGGGGAGCTTTGAGGTGGGAGCGCAGCTCTTGGACTCGTCGTCGTGGCGGAAGTCCTCTAAGTCCACAAACCACTCGGGCCAGAAGCGGCGGCGAATTCGCTCGCAGTACATGGCCAAGTTGATCAGCTCGCCTTGAAAAAACAAACACGCTTGAGATGCTTATCGTTGACCCCACGCTTATTCGTCACGTGACGTAATGAGACGTTCGACCTCGCTCACCTTTGATGAGCTGCTCCGGTCGCGTCCCGGGTAGAGTCCACATGGCGAGGGCCAGGTGGCCGAAAACTGTGGCATCGACTGTTGAAATCTTGGAGCCCATGAGGTATTTCTTATTGCCTGGGACACAGGAAGCGTACAGCTTTAGTGCTCATTTTCACCTCAAGAGGGCAGTAGTTTGCCACTGAATTGACACTAGGCCTGTAACTGTTTGTCATCCATATTAATTGATTGCTTTTGTTTGTTCAACAGATGGCAACAGATGGATTGAAAAAAACCCCATCATCCATTAAATCGCAATTCGATTATTTTTTTGAAAAGCGTTCACCTAGCAGGGTGGCCAGTGTGCGCATGTCCTTTTCCATCATGGCGTAGACTTGGTCCTCGGAGAAGCGGCCCATCCCGTGGCCGTACATCTCCCGCTTGACGATGTCGCCGGTCACGTGACTCAGGACCCACTTGAGCAGCTGGCTCAGCGGCCCGCTCACGGACAGCATTTTCTGCGTCTCCTCCAGGTTGTCCACCCACTGGCAGTATGCGATGGTCCTGCAGGCGTGGGCGGGAGGTCACGTGACCCCGCTTGGTTTGAAACGTGCGCGAAAACGATGATCTCCGATTGAAGCGATTGAAATCGTATTCATCTGCTTTAGCTCCACAAAAAAATAATTAAAAATGCCATGTGTTTTTAGCTGAAAATAGTGTGTGTGTTCTGAGATTTGCAATGTTATAATATAATATGTGCCATGCTATTCTACGACATTCTTAACTTGTCGTAAACAACACCCCGACGTATCGTAACTGAAAATACCGTACTGAAACAAATGATTATAACAATATATTTGAGAGAAAAAGCATGTTATTTTACCTCATTCAAATCTAAAGTGCAATCACATTTGTAAATAAATGGCTTCTGGTTTTTGAAATGTAAATGACATCATAACTTCTCCTCAGCTGCCGGTTAACCTGGCCGATCTTTGACCCACTTTTCTCCAGATTGTCGCTACGTTGCTCCATTTTCTGTTATCTCTTCTATTATTTTCTTCTCTTTTCCTTACCGCAAATTTTTATTTTTCTTCTTCGTGCTACCGCTATTTCTATTTTTATTTTTCTTCGCGGCAGGGGTTCACTTTGGCCTGGGGAGTCAAGTTCGGCATTCGCTTCATTGATATCTGGCGCCATCTAGCGTCGTGAATGGGTATAATGTCTAGACCCCAAATATAAGACGATCCCCACTTCTTCAGTCTTATTTCAATGCAAAAAACACTGTCTTATATTCGGGCCAATACGGTCGTTTGATGTGACCACAGCATTATGCGCATACCCACCAATAGAAATGCTCCTCCACCATTGTGGAGACGGCGCGGGACACGGCTTTCTCTTCTGGCGTCAAGCCCTTGTCGAGGCTCACGGCCAGCCGCTCCTCCAGGAAGTCAACGATAAAGTCGGAGCCGCACGTGCGCTCGTGGTTGTACTCGATCCACGGCATCTTGCCCTGCGGTGACAGCTTCCCGTCGAAGTAGTTCTGCAAGCAGGGATAAAACCAGACAGGAGCATGTTGGAAGTTGTGAGAATGTATTCGCTTAATGCATCAGGTGGCTGGAATACAACTCGCCGGTTTTCTCAAGGCTTTTATACACCGCGACGACGGGGCGCTCTAAAGTGGACAGGTAAGCCGTTGTAACCTCACCATCCCACTGCCCTTCCGTTCATTCCTACGTGCACCAATAGGTTCCGATCACAATTTCCTCTTCAAACATCACCGAGTCCGTTGAGTCGCAGAGAAGACGAGCTACCTGGTAGGGCAGGTCCACCATGCGCAGGTAGGTCTCCGTCTTGAGGCAGAAGGGGGACAAGGACGGGGCTCCGCATTTGGGCCGGGAGAATTGATGCAGAATGATGGCGTCTGTGGAGTCTAACTCTTCTTTTCTAGGCCGACCAAAGAAGGACAGACCAAAAACACACATATAGCTTGTAAGTAAAATTAGCCACTGTGGCTCTGGAAATCAAGAGAGCAAATAGACCATTTTCCATGTGTCCTCTGACCTCACCACAAGTGACCGTCGTCAAGGCAGATTTTTTGGTTGGTATGATTAATCACCCATTGCATTTTCTCCCCCATCCATTGATTGACTTTGGCTTGTTAAAAATCTTAAGCCCCCGAAAAATGTTAATTAACGATTCCTTCAATGAAATGACGAAAATGGAAAATAATGCATCAAAACAGAAAATCTAGCCAGGAAATCACAAAATAAATTATAGCCCCCCCCCCTACAGAATTTATTTTGTGATTTCCTTGTTTGTGGATATGCAACAAAGGAATAAATAACAAACACCTCTGAGACAGTCCAGTCTCCTACATTTTACTGACATCTGATCGTTCTGTTGGATCTATGCTCAAGGAAATGCCAAAATAAATTCTGTAGAATATATATATATATAATATTTTGAGATTTCCTCGCTTAATTTTCAGTATTGATGGATTATTTTCAATTTTCGTAGTTTCATTGAAGGAATCGTTAATTTACGTTTTTCAGAGGCGGTCATGAACGCCTCTCGAGTCGAACGGAAGGAGCGTAGCTCTATCGAGTGGATGCATTGTAGATTGCGTTTTATAATCCTGTGCATCCAATATATGAACAAAATTACAAAATAGGCCATTCATTCAAGGTGCGCCTCATAATCCAGTGCGCCTTTTAGTGCGGAAAATATGGTATGTTATTCAACCAGACCGCATTCCATTAACTGGCTAGTGAAACTAGCATTGATATCTTTGTAAACAACTGATATCTGAGCACTAACATCTTTTTTTTTTATTGTCAAAAGTCAATATATGAGCAATGTGTAGAGTATTTAAAACGACCCCAAAACATTGTGTGTTGGCCTAATCCTAACACACAATGCATAACTGCTTAGACAGCACTTTGTATGCAACGATGGCTGTCTGAAAGTGCTCTATAAATACTGTACAGTTGAGTTGAGTGAGGCTAAATTGCATGCAATAAATTGCATGGATAGTGTTATAACTTTGTAAGCAATGTGGATATTGGAACATAAAACGGTGCATATATACGCAGATACTTTCTTTATCCTCTATGAAAAATAACTAATAATTACTGCAGTTTATCGACTGATTCACAGTTGTTGTGAAAGTATTTCTCTTTATGGCCGTCCTATACTGCCCCCAGTGGTCAAGTCGCGCACAACAGGAGTCGTCATGATACACAAGGTGCGTTTACGTTGTGTTTCAGTATGTTGTTATTGTGTGTTTTGCAATGAGGTACAATCTTATAAAATGCTATTTATTCATCAGTTTCGGACAAGTTAACTCGTATAATCTCTGCCGGCACACTGGTGAAATGTAAAGCACGTGTAGGATTAGTGGGGTCGAATGGTGCCGTTTATGGTGGCAGTGGGGATGTTCCGTGACGTCACAGCCACCCACTCACGAGTCCATCTTCTTAACGCACAAAGCGCTCTCGCCTCGCACAACCTGTCGAGCCTGAGGACCGTCCCCCGGCCTGTGTTGTTGTTACCTGATGGCGAGCAATTCGTGGAGCAAATAGGCAGCGGCAGCCAGCAGCGCTCCTCCGGTCAGATAGAGCGTCCTCCTCCACCAGGAGTCCGAACCCAAAGCCGACATGATAGCGCTGCGGTCGCCGCCCATGGTAAGGGCGACGATGGCCCCATAAAACGAGGACTCCCCACCGGCCGAGACGCCCTGGCTTCGGCCGAGGTCAACCGCGCACGACCACGTCCAGGCCAAAGCCACTTGCCAGCAGCACATGCTCGTGGCCGTCCGCGGCCGCTTTCCGCCTTGCTGTCGACCTCATGGGCGCTGCGAGGTCGACGGCGGTCGGCCGGCGGACACGACGAGCACCCCGGCCGCGGCTCGTCCCCGCTGCAGGGTCATTCACATCATCCGCGACACAGCCAAGCTCCTCTTCCTCCTCCTCCTCTAGTCAGGGTGGACGCGTCAGTCGTAAAAATTCCGGTTGGACCCTTCACAGTAATATTCTAGTACTGCCGACTGCAGTATTTGTGTGTAGGATGTGTGCCTGCGTGGTTAAAACGCCTGGTTGTTTTTTGGGGGCTAAAAACGCCTTACTATACATGGTCATTTTTTTCCCGTCTAAAAACGCCTTGCTACACATGGTCGTTTTTTTTTCAGTTAAAAACACCTGACGATACATGGTTGTTTTTTTTTGGGCTGAAAACGTCTTGGTTGTGTTATTCGGCGAAAAACGACTGACTATAAATGGTCGGGTTTTTTCCGGCAAAAAATGCTTTATGAAACATGGTCGTGTTTTGTCCAGCAAAAATGCTTTACGATACATTGTGGGGGGGGGGGGGGGGGGGGGTTGGTTCAAAATGCCTTAGTATACATGGTTTTTGTCGACTATTTTTTGGCTAAAAACGCCTGACCACACACATGGGCGGGGTTTTTTTCGGCAAAAAAACGCCTTACTATATATGGCCGTTTTTTGGGGGCTAAAAATGGCCATGGATAGTAAGGCTTTTTGAGCCGAAAAAAAATCAACCATGTATAGTAAGATGTTTTTAACTAAAGAAAAAACGACCATGTATAGTTAGGCGTTTTTAGCCGAAAAAACCGACCATGTGTAGGAAGGCGTTGGAGCCGAAAAAAACAACCATGTATAGTAAAGCTTTTTTAACTGTAAAAAGCCCCGACCATGTATAGAAAGTCGTTTTTAGCCCCAAAAAACGACCATGTATAGTAAGGCATTTTTAGCCGAAAAAACACAACCATGTATAGAAATGCGTTTTTTGATCAGAAAAACAACCATGTCTAGTAAGACGTTTTTAGCCGAAAAAAACGACCATGTGTAGTAAGGCGTTCTTTGCCGAAAAAAACGACCATGTATAGTAAGCCGTTTTTAGCCCGAAAAAAACGACATAGTATAGTAAGGCGTTTTTAGCCCGAAAAAAAACGACATAGTATATATAGTAAGGCGTTTTAGCCCGAAAAAAACAACATAGTATAGTATGGCGTTTTTAGCCGAAAAAAATGACCATGTATAGTAAGGCGTTTTTAGCCCGAAAAAAACCACCATGTATAGTAAGCCGTTTTTAGCCCGAAAAAAACGACATAGTATAGTAAGGCGTTTTTAGCCCGAAAAAAAACGACATAGTATATAGTATGGCGATTTTAGCCGGAAAAAACGACATAGTATAGTAAGGCATTTTTTAACCCAAAAAAACGACATAGTATAGTATGGCGTTTTTAGCCGAAAAAAACGACCATGTATAGTAAGGCGTTTTTAGCCCGAAAAAAACGACAGTATATAGTAAGGCGTTTTTAGCCCGAAAAAAACGACATAGTATATAGTATGGCGATTTTAGCCGGAAAAAACGACATAGTAAAGTAAGGCATTTTTTAACCCCAAAAAACGACATAGTATAGTATGGCGTTTTTAGCCGAAAAAAACGACCATGTATAGTAAGGCGTTTTTAGCCCGAAAAAACGACCATGTATAGTAAGCCGTTTTTAGCCCGAAAAAAACGACATAGTATTGTATGGCGTTTTTAGCCGAAAAAAACGACCATGTATAGTAAGCCGTTTTAGCCGAAAAAAACGACCATGTATAGTAAGCCGTTTTTAGCCCGAAAAAAACGACATAGTATAGTAAGGCGTTTTTAGCCTGAAAAAAACGACATAGTATATATAGTATGGCGTTTTTAGCCCGAAAAAAACGACATAGTATAGTAAGGCATTTTTAGCCCGAAAAAAAAGAAATAGTATAGTATGGCGTTTTTAGCTGGAAAAAACGACATAGTATAGTAAGGCGTTTTTAAACCGAAAAAAACGACATAGTATAGTATGGCATTTTTAGCCCGAAAAAAACAACATAGTATAGTAAGGCGTTTTTAGCCCGAAAAAAAAACACATAGTATAGTAAGGCATTTTTTAACCGAAAAAAACCCGACAATGTATAGTAAGGCGTTTTTAGCCCGAAAAAAACAACATAGTATAGTATGGCGTTTTTAGCCCGAAAAAAACAAAATAGTATAGTAAGGCGTTTTTAGCCCGAAAAAAAACACATAGTATAATATGGCAATTTTAGCCGGAAAAAACGACCATGTATAGTAGCAGTTTTTAGCCCGAAAAAAACGACCATGTATAGTAGCAGTTTTTAGCCCGAAAAAAACGACATAGTATAGTATGGCGTTTTTAGCCCGAAAAAAACGACATAGTATAGTAAGGCGTTTTTAGCCGAAAAAAACGACCATGTATAGTAAGGCGTTTTTAGCCCGAAAAAAACGACATAGTATAGTATGGCGTTTTTAGCCCGAAAAAACGACATAGTATAGTAAGGCTTTTTTAGCCTGAAAAAAACGACATAGTATAGTAAGGCGTTTTTAGCCCGAAAAAAACCACATAGTATAGTATGGCGTTTTTAGCCGGAAAAAACGACATAGTATAGTAAGGCGTTTTTAGCCCAAAAAAAACTACATAGTATAGTATGGCGTTTTTAGCCGGAAAAAACGACATAGTATAGTATGGCATTTTTAGCCCAAAAAAAATGACCATGTATAGTAAGGCGTTTTTCGGCCGAAAAAAATGACATAGTATAGTAAGGCGTTTTTAGCCGAAAAAAACGACCATGTATAGTAAGCCGTTTTTAGCCTGAATAAAACGACCATGTATAGAATGGCGTTTTTAGCCCGAAAAAAACTACATAGTATAGTATGGCGTTTTTAGCCGGAAAAAATGACATAGTATAGTAAGGCGTTTTTAAGCCGAAAAAAACGACATAGTATAGTAAGCCGTTTTTAGCCCGAAAAAAACGACATAGTATAGTAAGCCGTTTTTAGCCCGAAAAAAACGACATAGTATATAGTATGGCGATTTTAGCCGGAAAAAACGACATAGTATAGTAAGGCGTTTTTAGCCTGAAAAAAACGACATAGTATATATAGTATGGCGTTTTTAGCCCGAAAAAAACGACATAGTATAGTAAGGCATTTTTAGCCCGAAAAAAACGAAATAGTATAGTATGGCGTTTTTAGCTGGAAAAAACGACATAGTATAGTAAGGCGTTTTTAAACCGAAAAAAAACGACATAGTATAGTATGGCATTTTTAGCCCGAAAAAAAACGACATAGTATAGTATGGCGTTTTTAGCCCGAAAAAGACGACATAGTATATTATGGCGTTTTTAGCCCGAAAAAAACGACATAGTATAGTATGGCGATTTTAGCCGGAAAAAACGACCATGTATAGTAGCAGTTTTTAGCCCGAAAAAACGACCATGTATAGTAGCAGTTTTTAGCCCGAAAAAAACGACATAGTATAGTAAGGCGTTTTTAGCCGAAAAAAACGACATAGTATAGTATGGCGTTTTTAGCCCGAAAAAACGACATAGTATAGTAAGGCTTTTTTAGCCTGAAAAAAACGACATAGTGTAGTAAGGCGTTTTTAGCCGGAAGAAACGACAGTATAGTAAGGAGTGTGCCCTTGAAAGTGCAGTCCAAATACGCCTAAGGTGCAGGACTGGTAGTGTAGAGGTATACATCCCTGTGTTCAGTCCAGGCAACCCCGGTTCAAACCCCGCTCACTAATGTGTTAGTTTCCTCAAAACCCACGAAAGTGCATGTCAAATACGCCTATAGTGCAGGACAAGTCACAGTCACTTGTAGTGTAGAGGTATACATGCCTGCGTTTGGTCCAGGCAACCTTGGTTCAAACCCTGCATCAGTCATGTGTGACAATACAACATTGAGTTATTTTTTCTGGAAACCCTCTAAAGTGCATGTCAAATACGTCTATAGTGCAGGATGAGTCAAAGTCATTTGTAGTGTAGAGGTATACATGCTGGCATCTGGTCCAGGCAACCCTGGTTCAAACCACGCTCAGTTATGTGTGGAAAAAAACGCCATACTATACTATGTCGTTTTTTTCGGGCTAAAAATGCCATACTATACTATGTCATTTTTTTCGGTTTAAAAACGCCTTACTATACAATGTCGTTTTCTTCGGGCTAAAAACGCCTTACTATACTATGTCAGTAGGTTGGGCTGGATGGTGTTGAGGGCACTGGAGAAATCAAAGAACATCATCCTCACAGCGCCGAGTGAAGGAGGTAGATGATGGCGTCCTCCACACCGATGCCGGGCTGGTAGGCAAACTTTAGCGGGTCCAGTGATGAGCTCACCAGCGGTCGCAGGTAGGCGAGGACAAGTCTCTACAGATGTGTGTGTATATTATAGATCTATATACCATATTTTCCGCACTAAAAGGCACACTGGATTATGAGGCGCACATTCAATGAATGGCCTGTTTTATAATTTTGTTCATATGTTGGGCGCACTGGATTATAAAACGCAATCTACAATGCATCCACTAGATGGACCTGCGCTCCTTCCGTTCGACTCGAAGGCGTTCATGACCACCTCCGAAAAACGTAAACTAACGATTACTTCAATGAAACTACGAAAATTGAAAAGAATGCATCAAGACAGAAAATCAAACGAGGACATCTCAAAATAAATTCTATAGCCCCCTGACAGAATTTGGCATTTCCTTGAGCGTAGCTCCAAAAGAACGATCAAAGATGTCAGTAAAATGTAGGAGACTGGACAGTCTCAGAAGTGTTCATTTATTCCTTTGTTGTGTACTGTATTGACAAACTCGGAAATCACAAAAGCTAAAAACGCCTTACTATACATAGCTGTTTTTCGGGGGTAGACAAATCAGCTTCCGGTAACGGAATATTCCGGTCGGGTGAAAGCCCTTAAAAAAAACGAAACATTTCAGACTCAAGAGAACAGTCATGTAGGCAGATGGACAGTGCCAGAATTCAGTAAAGTGCCCGCCGCCCACCCTTCAGGAATGCAGAACTTTGTTGAAATGCTTACATTTAATATGAATCACCAGTGACGCGTGTCAGACGGAAATCACACAAGAAAACAACCAACACCCTTCAGGACTGTGCGGCAACATCCTCTTCAGCAAAGAAACGTCATAATTTACACCCTGAAATGGAACACCGTGTCCTCTCTAATGTCAGCAGCTTTTATTTTGTAAGGCTTTAAAAGTACCTTGTCATTGGTACATGCACGCACAACGCAAAACTACACGTTCATACATTTGTGCACAGGTAATCAAGTCCACGAGTAAATAGATGCCAATCTTTTTCCAAAAAGTTTCAAGAAAGAGCTTCTATTTCAGCTGAGTGGGAGCGAACCAAATATAAGATTGACATTTAAACAAAAAATAAAATTAAAGTGGAATCCTCATGATTGAATGAATATGAACATATTTACAAAATGGATGTGGTTAAAAAGGCAATTGATGGATTTGAAAGGATCAGATTATTTCGAGTGGACATATTACTGCACCCTGAGCAATACACACTCTCACACACCCACTCACTCACTTGCTGCCACGGATAGAGTTGTGATCAAGTTTTGCCATTAAAAGGAGTCCTCCTGCATCACGTTCAAGAAGGTCAGGATGATCATTACCATCAAGTTCGTCATCATCCCTCCTCCCCTTTTTGACGGCGGCAAGGGCAGCTCACAGGAGGTCGGGGGTGGGGGGTTGGGGGGGGGCAGGGGGTGTCAAAGTCAAATGTGATGTCTTCACCACTCCTTTCTTTGTGCCGGCGTTACGACTGGTTGTACGAGTTGCTTTGGTTGCCGTTTGAGCTCTGGTCGTTTTCACTGGTTGGAACAAGACAAAAACGGCCACTCCATGCGTTCCTGTCAGCCATTTTGTGGTGATTGAGGGTACCTGTTGGGAGGCGGTTTTGGTTTGGGCATCTTGTTGAGCACGGCGGCGATCTCTTTGCGGTCATCGAAGTTCTTCCACTGGTCGTACAGCTTGAGGATGACACGGATGATCTCCAGGATCTGAACACATTGATGATTGTGTGGACCAAGCATCAAAAAGGTTGATCATGACATAAAAAAAAAAAGTTGAACAACATAATTCAATTTACCATATTAATGACCATACACAAGGCGCACCGGATTTTAAGGCACGCTGTGAGCTTATAAGAAAATGAAAGACTTTTCGGTGCGCCTCATAGTGCGGAAAATGCGGTCATATTTACGTTACCTTTGTTGAGGACGTCAAACGTTCAATTTTTTTTTTCGTGTGCGTGTTTGTGTGTGAGACACGACAATCCACTGCCATTTCTCTTCAACTATTTGTCCAAAAGCATGCATGAGTCGAAACCTTGTCCATGTCCACGGAGAGCTCTGCAAACCACTGCCTGGCGTCCTTCTGCTGCACCACGCAGGCCACATGCAGACAAGCTTTGGCGCAGGGGAAACAAAAAAAGCAACGTGAACACAGCTGACTCGGAGATGTGGCTCGATGCCGGCGGTGCGGGGAGGGGAAAAGGTTGTCCGCACCCAGGGCGATCATGAAGGGAGGGTAGAGCAGACACAGGTCGGTCCTGTAGGTGTCATTCACGATGCGCCTGGGGGGTAGACACAGCAGAGAAGCTCCAGAGCACTGTGAAAATGGGGGAAGAGACCCCCCCCCCCCAAAAAAGGGAGGGGCGGCGGAGAACAGACTGACCAGGCCAGCGGCAGTAGCATGTCCTCCTGGCCCATGTCCTGCACGTACTGCAGAAGCGGTCTGTATGGGTGGTACACGATCAGGCAGCAGTCCTGAAATGGCAAACCGCAGCGACTCACCATTTCATTTGTTTCGATGCAAACATTTAACTCATTCACTCCCAAAGACGTTTTTAAACGTCTTTTCAGACTTGGTCCAGAATTGGCTGGTACTGAATGAGTTAAAAATAAAAAAAAACTCCCAGCTATTCTGCCTTTTTCTGTGGCAACCAGGTGCTCTCTAGTGGCCATGCTAGTGGACAACCTGAATGCAAAATTTGACCGAAACAGTAAGGTCGTGTCCAAGTTAAGACCATAACAGCCTAGAGTCGAAGAGAGATCAATTTTTTTTTAATCCACACTGGGGGGCCCATCCAAACCCCCCTAAATATAGATTTAATATCTTAATAAAAACATGCAACTCACCATCAACTCCAGCAGGTAGAATTCACATTCTAATATCTGCAAAGACAACGCAATTCGTTCAGACTTCATTTTCCGCCTAAACGGGTGGTGGAGGAATATGATCGGGACGTACATAAATATTTGGTGGTGTGCTAAAGGCTTGAAATTCTCCACTTTTTTTTTTTCTTGTGGGAAAAGGAAGTGGTTATTTATTGTAGAATTGTTAAGACACACACACCTCTGATGAGCTCGTAACGCATCCACAGCTGCTATCGCAAAACGCCCAAACGTCAGCATGACTCCCTCCAATTACTTACGAATGACTTTTTCTCCAAACATTCTTAAAATATTTTATTCGAGGAATTCTAGTTTCTAGGATTGTTTGACAGAACGAGACAACCTCTCCGCATTTCACTGTTCATCCAGCCACAAGTTATCATTTTAGAATATGAATTCAAGACGTAGTTCTTACCTCGATCTCAGCCAACAGACAGAAGACCAATTTGGAGGATAATTTAATATAATAATAATAAACCTCAGTCCGAAATCACGTCTGGGTCACCGATTGTTGGAGGAAAGTGGCCTTCTTTCCTCCGCGTATTTGTTGATTTCAGATGATGAGGATGTTGGTTATCCAAATACAGGCTGGAGTCGATGAACGGTACCTCCGAAGGGTTTATTTGCAGAAAATTCTGGACACTAATGATTTATAGACAATGGCTGCTTGATCACGTGTCCACACCAAGGACACACAAAATTTATTTCATCAGAAGGGCGGTACCGAGACTATGGTCGACTAAATATGAGCAGAATACACACTTCAGGGTCTGACTGCCTGATTGTCCTGACAAGACAACCTGGGGTCATCATAACAACCCGTTCCCGTCCTCTTGTCACGACACAAAACACTCGCGCTATAAATAAAGGGTTTGCACGCACGGGGGAACACATCGAAATGGACTCATGCCTTGACGCCCTGCCGCGAGTTACTACACGCCCGAAATCAGGGCCTTCGGGAAAATCTTTCATCGGCGCGTGTGTCTTACATGATTCATCCGGTAAGGGAACTCCTTTGGGAAGGCGTATGAGAATCTTGTTTTCACTTAGTTTGATTTGGGGGGGAGAAAGAAAAAAAGAAGAATGTCAATTAAAAAAAAACAGCAATTATACGAGTTAGTAGATTGTGAGTGTATGTTGACTTACACACAGACGTGGCTGCAGAGATCAACCTCGTGTTGGAAACCACTCCGAATTCCTGTGGGGAAAAAATAAAACTACTTAAAAAAACAACAACAACAAAAAAGTGTCGGATAATATTTGTTACGAGGAAAGCGTCATGTTACTAGTTAGGAAATTTGAAAAAAATTGCAAGAATGAGAATCAATTTTATAAGACACCAAAACAAAAACAATACATGGGTGATGTCACGAGAAAAGTTACAATCATTAAAAATAGCGCTGACATACCCCAGACTTGGGAGTCTAATCATAAAGCAGACCTGCTTTTCATCTCGTGACAAAAATAGTTTTATCCATTCATCATTTTTCATTTTTTTATGTCCTTTTCAGTGAAGACTTCTGAAAGTGTCCATACCTCCACTTTGGAAGCTAAGAAAACACAGGTCGGAGCCATGAGAACTGGGTCGATACTTTTTAGTGAATATCTGTGGAAAGAACCCCAAGTTTACACAAATACTGTGCCACGGTGCCAATATCCCGTTTGGGTATCACGATTATTTCGGGACTTACCTTGCATAGAAGCGTTTGAAGTAGACAGTAGCGGTGGCGATAACCTGTTGCCTCAGTTTCAAGTGTTCTCCCAAAGACTGAATGACTGACAAGGGCACACAAATCAATGGTTCGGTCATTCAAGCACAAAAATAAAAATCTTCCCCCCAAAATTCATAATTACAATTCATTTGGATGGACATGCTCAATGATTCCACGTTAAACGCATGAATATTTGTTTCAAAATAATTTGACTAATGTAAAAAAATAAATAAATTTTTAAATAAAAATGTTTCATAAAATTCAAATATTTCAAATTCAGAAATACTGAGTTTGAAATATGGGTCCTTCAGTTAAATATTTAAAATTAGTATGATAAGTATTTAAAAATTAAATGCATAAAAAGTAACTTGAAAAATGTCAACTATTGAAAATTCAATCAACAGAATTAAAAAACAATCTTTCAAACATTTCAAATTCATAAATCTTGCATTTGAAATGAGTAGTTGGGATACAAACTTTTGAGAAATATGTTAACGGAAAAAGCAGCATTTTCTATTTAACTTGAAATTCATCGCGTAAGCTAATTTGGTGAATAAGTCAAATATTTTAAAATGAGCGCAAAAAAATATTTTGCATTCAGTTTGCTTTTGGACGCGAAAGTGATTGGATCGTTTGGCGCAGAATGTGCTGTCGAGTTCGTACGGCGGAAGGTAAACACCGTTGGCAAAGAAGATCTGCAGTTTCCAGTATTCCTCCTCAGAGAGGATCTTGAGGTCCTTCTGTCGTTCCTTCATGAGGTCCTGCTTGTCCAGCACCCACTGCAGACTTGGCCAAGATCAAAATTGCAAATTTCAGCTACTTTTGACTACATAAACATTTCTCACAGCACAGCAATATGGTTGAAGAGTAGTTCCGAACAATAGTAAAAATAATTGACAGTTCAGCGACAAATGTGTTATTATAACCAACGGGGGGGGGGGGGGGGGGGTCTTCTTTCCAAGCTGTTACTAAGCACAATTTATGGTTTCTAACAAAGTTACTATTCGGGTCTAAAACGTGACGTTGACTTTCAAAGCTGAAACAGTTGCATTTGAGTCTGGAAAAAAATAAACATTGTCTCCTGGACTGTTTCGAGATCGACGGCTAGCTTCCACGGGGGGTAATGCTAGGCCCCGAGAAAAAGATGGCGGCCTCGGCGATTAAAAACGTATCCTGTTCATCTCGTTGCATCAAACTTACTAGTGAGAACTTTGCCAGAAGTTTCCAGCCATGGCGGACGAGACGAGGTAGAAGAGGACACTTTAAATTTGCGTTGATTTACTGCAAAGAAGTGGACGCCGGAAAACTGGAGCGACGCGAAAAACATTCCGAGGGGGAACAAACCAGCAAAGAAAAAACCCTGGTTCCGCATGCCACGATTATTTTCAAAAGACAAAACGACTTTGAATGACGTTTTCTTGAAACTGTCTCACATAGATCATCTGGGGAGGTTCACAATTAATAATTAGCCAATAACATGAAAAACATAATATACGTAATTAGACGAGGTCCTGAATCTTAAATGTATTAATCGACAACAGCTCACTACAGCATTAGTGTTTTGGTAGTTCGAATTGGCTGTAATTAGTTTTTGCTTGACCAACCAGATAATTATTCTCACAGGGGAGCAGTCACTGCCTGGAGAACTAAACCACGAAGATGATGCCTCTGTGATGTCGAAGAGGAAGATAGTCATAGTCAAGTGGGTGCCACTCTAATAAAAATAAAAATTAAAAAAAAGTCCTGCAAATCGAAAAAAAAATGCATTCTAAAATTCATCAACAGAAGTGTTCTGCCAAATGTGAATGATTTATTAATAAAAAAAAAAGAAATCAAGTACACAGAATGAGGTTTGACAATTTGCTATTCATCCCATTATTTCTTTGTGCAGCAATGGTCCAAGGTGATTTCAAGAACTGCCTGATGTAAACATGTGTTGTTGTTTTTTAAATTGAAAAGACGGACCTGGTCACAACACATTTCAACACTTCACTTCATGTGTGTGAATTATTTTACTAAAAGCATTCTTGTTCCTGATCATTTCCGTTCAATGAGGCACTGCTTGTATAGCGAAGTACTGCACATTGAGTGTGTTACAGAAAAGCGCTCAGTCAATCTGATGCAGGATTATATGATTAAAAAAAATAGATTTTGCAAGGCTTGCAACTAAATAGTGTCATCGTTAATTATTCCGTCACTTAGTTTGTTGTTGAACCGTATTTATAAAAAAAAATAAAATAATAAAGCATGTTTGAATTCCCATCCTTCAAAAAACAAGACATCATTTCAAATCGACAGCGCAGAAAGTGCAGAACCAAATGAATTATTATGAGACAGTTATTGGTCTGGTCCATAACATGACAGAAAATCAGCAAAAATGTTGATTATTGTTGTAAACGCAAATGTTCAATACAAAGAAAAGTCTGCTTTCATTGAGGAGTAGATATTGAGGAAAATATACGAGTGAGAAGCAGCATTTAATATTAAAGTGAAAATAGTACCGAAAACGATTCATGGATTTTCAAAAATCATGATTCATTTGATCATCAAATAGTTGATTCATTGTTCACCTCTAATGTTTTGTCTGTAGCTCAGAATTAGGGAGCAGATAGTATTTTTTTCCTCTGTATTATGAGTCATCAGAGCATCAATAGCACCTTCCAACTCCACCCCCCAAAAACATACCCCTGTATTGGATATATTATATGTTCAGTAGCGTTTTAAAAAAATGTTCAATCTCTATTTTTTTCAGCAACAGTATCCTTATGATTTTCTGAATTAAGACAAATGAAAATAGGCTCCAGCATGCCTGCCGGCCTTGTGGTTCCGAAATGGAAAAAGAATTTGAAGTCGTTCAGCTATCGGCTATTATTCTACTGTGTTTTCCCTTTTTTTTTTTCACGTTTTCGTCACAGTACCGTTTCCGTCTCGAGGTACTGCATTGGTATCGCGGCAACACCAGTTCAAGTTTCTGTTTACGACTGCATGGTTTTCTAGTGCAAAGGTTTTGGTTCATCTCCCACCCCGCCAGCGAGGCGATACACTGCAAGGCTTACTTCATGTGCCAAGGAGTCAGCGCTCTCCTAAAAAAAAACAAAAAAAACCCCAACAAATGTGTGTAAGCAACATCCGCAAACTGACACACGGCTGACAGGCAGGCTGACCTCACCTGAGTGTCCGCTTCAGCGTAAACTCGGACCACGTCCTCCGTGCCGGACGGCCTCACGAAGGCACGAGCGTGTCGATACTTTGCCACCAAGGCGTCGATGGCGTCCTGCAGGCCCGCCGGGCTCACCGCACGTCTCTCGGCGTCGGTCGTGTCGATCAGCCGGCGGTCTGACACCTACACACAGACAGCGCCACGCGATCACTGCACACTTTTAACATTGACTCTCGTCGACCATCAGCAATGAACTGCACAGCGTACGTTTGCCTTGCCTTGACTTTCAGTTGCCGGTTGGGCACGTCGGTGTAGATGGCGTCCCACTGCTGCACCGTCATTCCCTTCAAGGCCAAGATCGCCTCGATCAGCAGCATGTCAGAAATGGCGTCGCCTACCGTCTATGGGAGGAAAAGCGGTCATCAACTAAGATGACTACATTGGTATTATTAGATAAGTACCTGGTTGGTGACGTTGATGATGTGCCGCAGAAGAATGGCCGCTCTCTTCCTGGTGTCATCGGTGCTGACGTCCTTGGCCAGTTGTCTGATCTTCTCCTCGGCCGCGCGGCTGAACAACACCTGGACATGCGCACGCTGTCACTGAATGTGTGATGGCGAGGGATATTGCTGTTTTGTTTTTGTTTTTTTAAAGAGGAAAATGATAAAAACGAAATCTGTACTTATCAGCATCTACATCCTCCGAGAGCCTGTTTATATGCCTCAGTAGATGCTGCTGTTTTGTCTTTTTGGGGGGGGGGGGGGGGGGGCTTCACAATGGTGTTTCAAATATAAGACCGTCTTTAATACTGTGCAGGGAAGACACCATTTCAACTAATCATTGTGACTGCTTTCATACCTCGGTAGATGCTGCTGCTCTGGTTAGCAAGACACGGAGAAATGAGCTCAATCCAACTGGAGTCCATCGAGGTGACTTACCGTCCCGTGGCCGTTAGCCTCAAAGTAAACGCTGGTGTCAAACTCCTGCGCCGCGTGATGGAGGTGCTTCACTCCCGTCTTTGTGCACCTCACAATCACCTGAAGCAACGCGCAAGAGCCCGTCAGTGTTTCCTTCGCGAGAGCGTAGTCACACGTGTGCTCACCTTCATTGTGTCCTCCAGGTAGCGCGTGGAGCTGCCGTTAGCGTAGGCCGTTTGCACCACCGCTATCTTTAAATTTAAGCGAGCCTGAAAAAAGCGTTTATCAGCCTCTGTCCCAAACCACCGGGCTGCAAAAAACAAAACATCGGAGACCACTGACTTGCAGCACGATGGTTTTCTCATCCGTACCTGCATGAGGAGCTCTTTGAGGAACGTGCTAATGAGCGTTGCTATCTTGTCTCCGTCTAGGAGGTGGAAGTGGTCCTCGCTGTCGGTGTAGTAATAAACGATGCGGTCGGCGTCGCCGTCAAATGAGCAGCAGCGCTCGCCGCTTTGGACCTTGACGCCTACCACGGAAACATGTTAAGGTTAATCACGGTTTAAACCAAAAGTTGAATATCTGTGATTATATATTTTAAAAAAAAAGTTATATTTGCAAAAATGTGATGACCACTGTTAGAGGAAATTACTCATATTTGTAACATATTTTAATGTCAATTAAAAACAATGCAAAAAATGTAAGTCAAATAATTTTAGATCTAAAATATGAATATTTGATCACAAATACACACAAGATATTAACCAACCAGAACTAACAAAAAATTATCAATGCTAAAAAAAAAAAAATTCAAGTGTGAATTTATATAATTAAGTACATTCGTTAATCAAAGGACAAAAACATACTTAACCCTCATAGTCGAAAAAACAGTAGGTGGCAAAACATAAAAACCTGAATTAAAATGCATATCATATATGAAATACTGTCATGTAAACATGTAATTCAATGCATTTCAAGGATACAGGAATAAGACAAGAAAAAAAATACAATCAAAATAGTACTAGAATGAATGTATAAAAAAAAATAGAACCATAATCCCTTCTGGCACATTCCGTGACAATGCCAATCAAATCTCCTGAAGTCTTATTGACGACTGCACCGAATCTAAAAGGCTACACAACCCACCTGTGGGTGGCTTTTGCTGCACTTTGACAAAGTCGGCCCCGCACTGGTGGTTGAGTTTTCCGTGACCTTCGTTGAAGAGGGAAATCTGCAGCTCTCTCTTGAGGTGACGCTCCATCTCTCGCAGCTTCAGCGCGCCGATGCCATTGGCGCCGTCCACCGTCAGGTGCTTCTGGTCGTCAGTACGGTTGGGTGTCTACACATAGACAAAGGCGGTCAGTAACTAAGTACTCGAGTGTTTATTTTTGTGATGACTTTTTACTTTTCACTGCCAACATGTTTGTAAGTTACTTTACATTTTTGGTGAGCTCGTTAAACGCCTGGCAGAGTTTCCTGTAGTATCCTTCCACCGTGGCCTCGCCGTATTGCCCGTGCGTGTTGTAACAGCAAACCATGTAGTGAAGCTGCGGGGTGGTCACCAAGCCATAGTCTTTTTGGGACAGACGCACGTGAGGTGAGATTTCAAACTCACGATATAGACTCCACCGTACGGGCGAGTGACGCCAACCGTTGCTGCGTCCTCCCAATGACGATACGCCATCCAGGACTGCTTGTGACAGCCTTTCACTGCTGCTCCTGACAAAATAAATTAGAAAGAATTACAACTTGTGTATTTGAAACAACCACATCGCTTTGAATGTCTACTAGCTGTATGGCAACACGCAATTGGCTAACGAATAGCATTTAGCATTTATAGGTAGTGCAGTCACTACTATTGAAGCAAGGGAAAAATGAATATAGTACTGTAGTGACACATGTAGACGGACTAATCATAGGCATATATTCTTTATCCTCTGTGAATACAACTAATGTGTGTCTTTATTTTTCGAGAAATGCAATCAATAAGCGTTTCCCCTATTTTTAACTTGGGTTGGGCTCTTGTGCATGTGGATGATTTCATGGCACTCGTGTATTTTTTTTTCTTTTCTGTTGACCAGTGTTATCGGGCACCTGGTGTCTTTGCCCACAAATACTAAGGCTCCCTGGCTCTTGTCGATGTCTTCTTTCTCCAGGATGTTCTCCAGCACCGAAAGCAACTCCTGCTGCTCCGCATTGGCCAGCCGGGTGGCGTAGCCCTCCCAAGCGAGCGTCACCATCTCGCCCATGGGGTCGATCAGCTTCACCCCGTTGTCCTCCTGCGAGACGAACGGAAAGTTAGGACAGAGGTAGGTGTCAACTTTAATTGAGGTTAACCAAGGAGCACCTCGGGGTTGTGGGAGGCAGTAACCATGACTCCGATGGCGGCTTTGGTTTGTTTGGCTCGCAGAGCTGCCAGCAGGCCCATACGGAACATAACGTGATCCAAATGGCTGGCGTTGGTCCTGAAACCAGCCGTGCCGTACTGCAAAACCAAGCCAGGGGGCTTGGGGTGCACCTCAGACAGTTTGGAAACTTGCTCCAAGTGGGCCATTACTGAAACAAACACCACCAAAACACCAGTCAGCCAGCAGTGTGATTAGTCTGTGACTAGCATGATTCCATACTTAACCGAAATACTTTTGGAAGCACAGGCATACTCTGTTGCAGTAGGTTCGAAATTAAAGGTGGGCTAACTTTTGAGTTCAACGACAGAATGGCAAACGACAGATGGGTTATTAGTAGATGAGTTAAGAAAGAAAAATAAACTATGTAAAGACTGCATTAATGATAACGTAATCGGGTTCGAGTCAAAATATGCTTCAATGTCCATACTGACAGAGAAATAAAACTGTCAAGAGTGCAAGAAGGCAAAGTTCAAACTCCATAAATTCGTGTAAATGGCAAGATACGCCCAACTCACTAACGCCGACTCACATTATTTACAGTCGCGATTTTAATTCCTACAGACCTACACGCCAAACTGATGCTATGAACACGTTCAAGTGTTTGTAAACTTGCAATGTCGTCGAATTGATTTCGGTCCGACTTACTGATGTTGTTTTCAACCTCGTCGTTAGCAGCATGAGTTGGCGACGTGGCTTAACTTCCGGGTACGTCATGCGGTTTGGGCGCGGCTTTTAGCCCCGGCGTCGAGCTGTAATAATTAAAAAACACACGCATAAAATAACAGTGCCTTTAATATCACCTTATTTGATATGCCGAGGCAAGAATTTGATGAAAAAAGGCAAGAATTAAAGGACGTTTTCGAGTGACGGTAGGACAGCATTTTCACGGGGTACGTCACGTGACGCCATGCAATGCGAAACCTGTGGTAAACACGAACCACACGGGGTTAATTTGCTAGACATACAAATGAAGCAATAAACGAAAAACAATTTCTGAAATTCAAAGAACCTTGGGACGAGAAAAAAGTGCGGCACACAAATAATTTAACGACGTTCTCGATCCACGCGGTGGTGTGTTGGGGGTGGGGATTACAGGAACACCGACGCCAGAGTGACGTCATGAAGTCATATACATTTAGTTATTTTTCTTCATTACCATCCAATGAAAACCCCGTGAAAACGTAATTACGACATATATACTTTGTGTTTAGTCACTTTGTTGAAGTTGGATGTTATTACGGGTGGGGGGAGTGAGTACTGTGCATTAACACGAACTGCGATGGCCATCTTCAAAATATGTCCTGAACAGTGTTGGGCGACTAACTTCTATTCTATTTCTAACATAACTCTCGAGGTCTATGTCATACAACATACCACGGAGTAAGGCTGCAAGGTCATCAAAATAAAAAAAATCTTTACAATCTCAGAATCCCCATTTGCTAAATCAGCTAACAGAAATCATTTACAGGTATAGTGGCCACATACATGATTTGTGTATCCTGGTGCACTGCACAAAAGCAATATATGCACAAACCTAAATCCTATTTAATTTTGGCATTTATATTGATTGGTAATAGCGTCACTATCCGATGCTCTGGTTCGATTCAGTCAAGCATAATCCATGTCACGGTCATTTGTTGACCCTTAACTGCACACAGTGTCGACGCCTGCTGGCTTCTGGCCACACTCGTGCCTACTCCCCCTTTAAGAGACGTGGGCTGGTCGGTGTGTCACCCACCCGTGTCTGAGTTCCCTCTGGCGTGGGGAGGAGAGTTAGATGGGCCAAACTGATTGAGGAGAATAAATAAAGAGGAAAAGAGAATAGGGATTTCCGTCGCGGCTTCTTTGCTCCTCCTCCTCCTCCTCCATTTTTCTTTTTTTTTTTTGCGCACACGTTTTGCGCATTGGATGCCGCAGAAAAGCGCCGCACATTTTGGACGACTGGAAGGAATAATCCGAACCGGGTTTATGGAGCGTTGATTTTTTTAACCCCCAAAAGGAAAAATTGTACGTGTTGATTGGAACGATTCGATTGAAGAGCGAGCAAAAGAGCGGCTCGTTACGTAACCGAGTGGCTCCCGAGCTGTCCACAGTGCTGAAAAGCTCGCATCGGCGTAAGTGCAACCCCCGCAATAGCTCATTTCATCCCCACAAAAAGCTCCGTTTGCTATGACGTAAATCACCGATACATTCTCTTCTAATTATACAGGGAGAAGGTCACAGGCCCGTTTGTCGTGCTGCTGGTGGTGATACAGATTGATCGATTTTTTTTTTACCCCCTTAAGTATTCCTGAGAAGAGGGTCCAAATGTCGGGTCAGACACTCACGGACCGCATCGCTGCGGCCCAGTATCAGTTGACTGGTTCGGACATGGCCAGGGCCGTGTGCAAGGCCACCACGCACGAAGTGATGGCGCCCAAGAAGAAGCACCTGGAGTGTGAGTACAAGTATTGCCATCCCCCGTTTAGGCAGGCAGGCCCTTTTTTTTTCTTTTTTCTTTTTTTTGCTGCATGCAGGGCTACTGTTAGTGGTCTCGTGCAAATCCTCCTAACCTTAAAGGAGGATTTGGCAAGCATAATGACGAAGGGCATAGAGTAACACTATAACGCACGCATGCCATATCATTGTAGTCATGAAAAAAAAAGGCTTCAGTGCTGCATGCATGCAGGTGGGTTAGCAGTTAGCATGTAGCGTCGTCTGCACAGTATCCAGAATCGTCGACAGTAATTGACTGATTGACTTTGCTGCGAGGCCAAGATCGTAAATCTGTTTACATTTTGCCCCCCACATTGCAATTAATTGAACTGCCATTATTCTGTTCCAGCCCCCAACATATTTTACTATTAAACGTTTTAAATGATGGAATAAGTGTCTTTCTATCGTAGTTTTCACAGAAAGGATTGGCCAAGTGGTTCGTCAGGGAAGGCTTACTCGAGTAGCTGAAGTTTATGTGGGGCATTTTTAATATGAGTTTGAATGTGATTGGTAAATTCTGACCACAGCCGAATTTCCAGTTGTAATGGACACTTGTGCAAGTACATTATCTCAGCCCCTTTTTTTTTTTTTTACTTGAGAATAGTTGTAATTGGTTGAATACGTTATGAAATATAAAAAAATGTTTCTATACATTCAATGTGAGTTTTTTTTTTTTGTGGGAAAACTGAAAAGTTTGGGGGAAAGTGGGAATTGGGCAATTCCCTTTTGCAACACATGGAGAGAGTCAGCCAGCCAGACATTTGTTTTTTTTATTTCTCTCTGATCTTTACCGCCACTGGTGCTCTCGCATCTTACATTGTGATCCGCTACCCTTGTGAATAATTCACTCATCAGCCAATGACTGTCCTGCATTATTTACACTGCAAAAGGCGACAATGTTAGATTGCTTTTCTTGCCTCATCTTCAAACTGACCCTCAGAATTGGCTGGCTTAGACTCAATCATCATCATCATCACATAACACGATTGGTGGTTTATGCTCGTATTCGCCTCAAAACCTCATTTGCACACTGGATGACTCTTGTGGGATCAATTAGATGTGGCTCAACACAAAGTCTGGTTTAAGACTGTGCTGTGGTGTATTTGTAGGCGAGACTGCTGCGCTATGTAGGCCAGCGTGCTTCTGTGGCATGCCGGCAGGAGGACGTCTGTAACCCAGATATTGCCGAAACGCGCATTCTGCTCACCCATGTCACTAGAAATACATGCGACTGCCACTGATAAAAACGATTTGGGTAACTGAGCCCTTCAAGAAGGGACCTGGACGAAATTCATTCCTGAATACTACCACGTCGTAATTACAGAAATCAGCATGACAATACAAAAATACAATATATAACGGTATGCAACGGGGCCACAGACTTCATCTTGAGCAATTTGGAATCAGTAATTAACATCAACCTTGCTGTAAATTGTCCTCCGGGACACCAAATTAGGTGCCACGGCTGTGGTTCAAATGAGGCACCAGGAGGCATTCGTCGAGAACACGAGGCTGCGCAAGGTCAGCCGACTCAACGGCCGAGGCTATAAACAAACCCGTGGCCATGTTAAAAATAAAGCATGCCTTATATAAAAATAAAAGTAAAAAAATATATTGTGTTAAAAGAAACACTGCAGAGTATACCAGCTTAATTAAAAAAGGCCTAGATGGTGCACTATGTATATTTGTGAATAAAGTGAGACATCATTATTTCAGTGGTCATATTTTTGGTGAAATGTTTTTGCTTGATGGCGTGTCCGTGACATTTCTCTAATGCTGAATAGGTGCCTTGGCCTCTTGGGAACGACTGCACTTGTACTACGTTGAGGACACAATTTCCGTATGGTACCTTTAATGTCATAGCCAGCCTCTTTGCGCTGACTTGATGATGCTATCTTGCTAATAAAAATTCTGCAGGATCACTTGTTGCCATGGTGACACCCACACGGTGATTCTAATATCAGTTTTAGAGACGTAAAGCAGATTCGGAGACTTGTTTCGAAATACAGTCTACACATTTAAAGATAATTGCCGGAAAGGTGCAAAGACTCGCAAAACTGAAACTGAATTGTGGGGACGTATCGTTGAACCAATTTTCACTATTTCAGGTTTGTTTAATTTTTATATTCTTTGGAGAAGGGGGGCTATATAAAAACTTGAGTGCCTTTGTATACATTGGCATTCATGTGACGCAATTGCAAAGCGTAATTAGCCAGTGACGACACCACAAAAAAAAAAAATCATCGTCCCCTCAGACAGTCAGCTGGCGTGGCCGCTTTAGAGCGCCTCGTTGTAAGCTGCGAGTGCACACGCAGAAAAACAAGGGCGAGCGAGGTGGGGAAAATGTCTCCCCCCCCCCCCCCCCCCCAAAAGCCTGATTTAAAAGCAAGAATGTGGACGGATACTTTGCGTGACGGCTTTAGAACGCCTCATTGTAGTGGCATTGAAAAGCCCTGTGACGACCGGGTGGGATATATTTAAGCCAGTGGAGGCTTTGAGTTGACATATTCTTACGGCGCAAACATTTAGTTACGTGTATGCTTTAACACACACGCTAGATCAAGTCGCATCCATTTCCCAGGACTAGTCGTGATCTTTTTTTGGTTCTCCATCTCTTGTATTGATTTCTCAATGGAGCGTGTTGGCATAGCCCATTAAAGTAGCCAACAGGAGAGCTCACAGGTCATTCTTAGAACGAGTGGATTACCGTAAGAGTCTTTATTTAGCTCAGTCAATCCTCATTTGCATGATTATTATCCGGGTTTGTTTACTACAGGTGTGGCTATCTTCATTCAAATAACGATCATATGAGGTGACCGGCGGCGTATGAGCGATGAAGCAGTGCTTGCTGCAAGCGCAGGGTGTCGAATAAACACTCGTGTGATATTACATAAGGAGCCGTTGGTTGCGCTTGAACAGACTCCGGGCGGCAACTGTCAGCCATGTTGCACGTACAGTCATGTCAACAGCGGCGAATGGAGCAAAGCCACGTGGGGCTCGTCCAGGTTCTCCGACCGCGCCGCTTGTCTGCAACAGAGTGGGCGAGTCTATTTTCGGCAAGGCCAAGGCCTGCTCAGTGTTAACAGCCTTCGTCCGCTTCCATTAATGAAGCCGCCTGCCAATACTTGACGCTCGCCTTTTCGCTGACGTCAATGTCACAGCCTTCGGGACACTCACCGGACACAGTTCGGTACTTTTGCACAATTTACCGATAATGAGATGACGTTAAGGTCTGGCTTTAACGACACTGTCAAAAGTCACATCAGTTGTGATTTTCGTGACCGTTGAATGAGTTTTGGGGGTATCGTGTTGGTCAATCCCTTTGCCTTTGCAGACCTGGTGTCGGCCACCAACACCACCAACGTGAACATCCCCCAGATGGCCGACACGCTTTTCGAGCGGGCCACCAACGCCAGCTGGGTGGTGGTCTTCAAGGCCCTCGTCACCACCCACCACATGTGCGTGCACGGGAATGAAGTATGTGCAGAGCCCTTTGCGTCCCTGTGCTTCTTCCACTTTGTTTAAAACAACAACAACAACATGATTTTTCCCTTGCAGAGATTTATCCAGTACTTGGCCTCCAGGACTTCGCTGTTCAACCTCAGCAACTTCATCGACAAAACTGGCTCTCACGGTAAAATTGTTGGAACTACAGTGAAAAGCACTCAGGGCCAACAACAAGGCGCTCTAAAGAAGCCATGGTCAAAAATAAAATGACTGCTCTCTCTCCCCGTGTTGCTCTAAAGTCGCTTCTCTTTTGAAGGCTACGACATGTCGACATTCATCAGACGGTACGGCCGCTACCTGAACGAGAAAGCCTTCGCCTACCGCCAGATGGCTTTCGACTTCACTCGGGTCAAGAAGGGGTACGCCAACGCCGCCGCCGACCGGCAGTCGCGATCGTCGCAACGTCACTTGATTTGATGTTTGCTTTGCCAACCAGTGCCGAGGGCGTGATGAGGACCATGACCACAGAGAAGCTCTTGAAGGGCATGCCCGTCCTGCAGACTCAGATCGACACGCTTCTGGAGTTTGACGTGAGTCGCCACCCCTTAACGTCTTCTCACGGTTAATAATTATCTCATAAATGTCAATGACGGTGCGGGTGTGAATGTTCGTTTCTCTTTACTACCCGCGACCCTCTTCAGCATAAACGGTGTTGGAAACGGATGGATGGATAAAATGTCTCACCTGGTTACTTTGCAGGTTCATCCCAAGGAGCTGAACAACGGCATCATCAACGCGGCGTTCTTGCTGCTCTTCAAGGATTTGGTCAAGCTCTTTGCGTCCTACAATGACGGCATCATCAACATGTTAGGTCAGTTGGAGTGGCGTCTCCAAAGCAGGCAGGGGCAACAAATTTTAAATTCACGAGAAGTACCTGAATAAAATAACTCAATGTAAATGTATACATTTTATATAAATTATTTTTCTTGAAAAAAATGTTTGAATACAAGTAAATAATTAATTCAAATTGGTTTGTTTTCTAATTCAAAACATTCAAAACAATTGTGTATAAAAATTGTTTTAAAAAATGAAAAATATATTTTATTATATGCAATAAATGAATCGTAAATATTTATTCAAATGAAACAATAATCAGCATTGTAAAATGATTCATTACTGTTATTATTCTTTTATCTATAAATATTTAATTTTGCATTGAATAAAAATATGTAGAATTTTTTAATTTGATTTGATTATTTACAAAAATATTTAATGAGCTAAATTATTTAAAATATATATTTTAATGATTTTTTTTTAACAATAACTATTGAATGAAGTATACTACATACAACCTCAGGCGTCATACACGTTCAAAACAGCGTTTCCTGTCACAACTTTATTTTTACAAGTTACATCTCTAACTTTTTTTTTTTTGTACAGCCGCTAAATCCTTAAAGAATCTCCATCAAATATATTCTGTGCCGATTGTGAATTACCTATTTATTTTTTTTGAATGCAGAGAAGTATTTCAAGATGAAAAAGAGTGACTGTAAGGAAGCGTTGGAGATCTACAAGAGGTTCCTGACCCGGGTGACAAAGATCGGGGAGTTCATGAAGTTAGCAGAGGTATTTGCCAACACGCCATGGACAGGCTGATTTGCGACGCATCGACCCTGAAGATACTCACCGGAATATATTCTTTATCCTCTGCGACAAATGACTCATATTACAGTAGCTTACTAAATCACCTACAGTAGTTGTGTGGTTCACAGGTTGTGATGATTGTCTTGGGAATAAGTCAGATGTTTCCCAATACCTTTTCTCTCTTCAGACCATCGGAGTTGACAAAAACGACATCCCTGACATCAACTACGTAAGTCATTGCAAATTGCACCCGAGCACGCACGCACGCACGCCCCATCTGACCCACCACCGTGCCCCCCCCCGCCCCCCCCACACCTTCCCACACACCTTCCCAGTGTCTCCACCCCAGCGTGGTGGTGGACCTGGCAGACTCGGATGACGACTGTCCGTTTAAACCTCCGGAGGAGGAGCCGGTAACCGTAGCAACAGCCGAGTGCCTGCTTGCAGGATGGAGTGTCGGCATGCTGAGCCTAATCCCATTTGACACGCCCGCTCGACATGCGCTTTTGATTTGTACTCGTCATATTTCTACTTTTCGTGGTGTTTCTTTTGATTGCACTGTTTTCAATAGTGTGTTTCAATGTAGGATTTTTTTTTTGTTTGTCCAATCGGATTCGGCCTTCTGTGTTGCTATGTCAACCTAATCTTCCCAGGGCCTTCAGAATCAGTCGTGCTGGGCCATGCAACTGAAACAATACCAGCGATGGGGCCATTTTGTTTCCCCAGTCCGATTGCAAATTTGCCCTCACAGGGTCCAGCGCACTTTTTGATGTCCGCATTTTTCCATCCTCTGGTTAGTCAGAGCGACATTTGTTGGAAGGAACTTTGATCAGCAAAAACCGTCTGTAGCGATCTGCACACATTGATGAATTAAGAAATGCGTATCTCAGCAGATTTGGAAGATGATGAGGTGAAAATGAGCTTTTTATTTTAAAAATATGACTTTCTCTTGGTAAATATTGATTCGGAACCGCTCCATCTGGATCAGGCGTCTGGCACTGTTACATGCTCTTCTCCTCTTTTGCATTTTACTCGACACTATTTGTGGTTCTTATACTTGTGATGTTGACAGCACTGGTAATAAACAGTTGGATTAATTTGCTTAAGTCCCATCTGAAGGCCCAGGTATCAAATGCAAGAACAGTTTATTGATTTACTTATGATTATTTTTATTTTTTACGTGTTGGTGATTGCTGTTATTGTGTGTCAGGCTCCCAGCAGCATCCTGGAGTCTCTGGAAACGCACATGAATGGCCTGGAGGATGTAAAGGGTGGCAAGAAGGGGTAAATAAAGTCATTCATATCTTCTTTTTTTTTTTTTTTGAAATTAAACTTTAGTGATGGAATTATTTTATCATTAAAATGTCAAATTCAGAGACTCAAAAACATTGCATTTAAAATTGGTGACGTGGTGGTGATTACGATAAAACATTTTTTGATGACATAAATTGGGATAAAAGTCGGTTTACATTTTTTTAAACAGCCCCTTATTTAATCATACTTCTGGCTATGTTTTGAACCCCCCCCCAACCAAAAAAGATGGCCACCTATGAATGAACCAATAAGGGTTGATCTTGAATGGTAACTGTTAGCCTGGTGGTGTATTTCAATCATTTCCTTTAACCCTTCCTGTCTTTTATCCCCCTTTTTTTTCCATTTATTTGGGATCACCAGTGAAGGGTGAGCATAAACTGTGTGTTGGCTTTTGGAGCCACCAAGCTCTTTGAATGTTACACTGTTTTGTGTTTTTCCTGTTCGTTTTTTTTTTTTAAATGAATAACATCCCAGCCAGCTAATCTGTCACACTATTCACATGGGAACCAATCCTCTGGGAATAGATATCGAGTTTAGTACCCTTTTAGTTCATCTAGCAAGTGTGTGTGTGTTGGTTTGAATACACGCGATGCATACGCTAATCGAGAGTGCTTCGACTCACGCGGACCTGCAATATGAATCATAATGCAATGTGGTCTGGCAAGAATTTAGTTGAAAACCATACAAAGATTTTCTTTACAATGACACAAATATCAGGGGGGTGGGGGGGGGGTGTCAATTTGTGGTGAGGTGAATATTAAGATGGGTTGAAGAATTCAAAAAGTAGTTACAATTAGCATTCCGTGTGAATTATTGGAGACTTTTTTGTATGATGTATAAAATGCCACCATCCTCCTAAATTCTCATGAGACCAGGCCGCATCCTATGAAGAGGTTTCTTCCCGGGATGAATCATTTGCTATTTTCGCACAAAACGGAATAACTGACATCGTCACAGAAAATCTGTACGATGTTATGTGTTGCATTTGGGATGAATCCTTCATATGATGACATTATGCCGTCATTTTTTTTTTAAGTTGGTTTTTAATTCAAGCACTTATTCCATATCTTCTTCTTTTTCCACCCTCACACGGCGTTCAATGACGATTCTCCCTTTTTCATTCAATTCTTTCAGGTCTCCGACTAAGGTAAGCGTCACATTTCGACTGGTTTCTCCTTTTGCTTCCGCCTCGTGTCCGACCGCAAAGCGTGATTAGTGCGCGTGCGCCCCTTGCAGGGTTCTCCCACAAACAACGTGTCGCCAACTTCCACTCCGGCCAAATCCTCAAACGCGGTCCCCGCGCTGCAGCCCCCGCCCGGGGAGAGCTCAGCCGCCGCCGCCGCTCCGACTGCACCCGAGCCAGCGGAAGAGTACGTACCGGCTTCATTGCAATTCATAATCTGCGTCCTTGCCCTCAAATTATTTGGATTATTATTTTTTTAACCGGATTATTTATTTATTTATTTATTTTTAAACTCGAAGCATCATTTCAGAGCTATCTGCATACACACACACAAAAAAATTAGCTTTAAAGATCAAACGATGAACCGTTCGCTCACGGATTCTACCTTTTATTCAGTTCCTTGTTGGACCTGGATCCTCTGTCCTCCTCTGGGCCCCCAGCAGCCTCTGCCGGTCCCACGTCCTGGGGAGGTAAGACCCCCACACGTCCGCTATTCTCCAAACCACTGCAAAAAAACAAACAAACAAAAAAAAAAGAAATATGAGATTGAATTGAAAGGATGGCAGATCATCAAATGGCTAATGAACGACATCTTGTGTCGCTCTTTTCACAGACCTTCTCGGATCAGGTGAGTGCTTTTCTGGTGCCTCCGTGTTTTTCCAAGTCCGGCGGTGAGCTGCCAAGGCCTTCCCCGCTGGCCCAAACACAAATTGGAAGCAACACGATTTCTTCCCAGTAGTCTATTCTATAAATTTCATATTTTTCTCTTGGCTGCAATGCTTCAAGTACACGTTGGATTGTTTTTTGTCCAGTCGGGTTGCAGCCTCTCTGTGTTGCCATGCCAATCATCTGCCTAGAGATATTCCCGACAGGGCTATTTTTTATTTTTATTTTTCAACCACTCACATTTCAAATTTGTCCTCCCAGGGCCAGAGTTTTGGCCTTTGATGATGTCAGCATTTTTCCATCCACTTGTTCTAGCCGACTTCCGCTGACGAGCAGATGTCTGTAGCAAACCGCACACATTTTACGCATCGCCATTTCTGGAGATGATGATAGCTTTTTTTTGAAACTCTGAAACTCTCCAGATGAAGTACGTGGGCGCAGTTGTGCCTGAGAATACTGCATTTTTTTTTTGTCTATATGTTGAGTTTAAATGTTCAGACAGTGTTTGGGTGTGTTCTGGATCCTGTTCGACTCTCGATGTGTCTTGCTGACCTCCTTGTTTATCTCCCCTAAGATCTCTCTTAGTCTCAGTGGTCTTCTTGTCTCTCTCTCTCTCTCTTCCCTCTCCCTCCACATCCTCCATTGTCTGAATTTGGGGGCCAATTTGTTTTTCGTTGGAAATTTGTTTACTGGAATTTTACTTTAATTGGGCTTCATTTTCATTTTTTTACCCCCTCAATGTGGGTTGGGCTTACTTTATTTGGGGGGGGGGGGGGGCGGGGTCTGCAAACCCCTGCACCCTTAACCCCGCGCACAACCCCCTCACCCCTTTCCTCAGAAATGGGCGATTCCTTGCTAGCCGAGCCCACCCTGGCAGCGGAGGCCGCCGCCTCCTCCCCTGTCGCCGCCGCCGCCTCCGCTTCCGCGCCCGCGGCACCAGAAGCTGGAGTCCCTCTAGCTCCTCCCACTAGCACAGCGGCCGCCACCTCCCCTGGCGCCACCAATATGGATCTGTTAGGAGGTTAGTGGGCTCCCAGGGAGCGGGGTTGTCTACCTCGCATCCTTCTCTGGGAAGCTCAAACCCCACCCAGAACCCGCCTGATGATGTGATGCCACACTAAGCTGCATGCACGGATATATTTCAATTACAGCCCCCGTTTCGAGTGCCAAAACAGGCTGTAATCTAAAAATAATAATAAATTGTAGCTACATGAGCTTTGCTATCACAGTGGAACCACTCAGGTTGGAGATGATCTGTCCCCGGAAGCTAGTTCGTTATAAAAAAAAAAAAAAAAACAAAGTGAAACAAGTTAACTCAACAATTGCTCACCAAAGAGCAGGAAAAGAACAGGAAGACTGAGCAGGAGATAGACCAGTAATATGGATTTCGGAAAAATATGAAATTGTCTATATTTGGACCTTTGGAGGTTTAGTCCCGAAAGCGATGATACATACACGTGGACTTTAAAAAAAATGATACAGATTTTGACAGTTGGCGCACAACAAGCGATCACTTTCCGTGCACTTTTCACGCCCTGAGTGCGATCACGTGAGGTTACGCTGAAGTCTCGGGGTGACGCCAGTTAGATGGTGGCTAGATGGCGCGCCGAGCCACTTCGGGGGCGTGTGTTGTTCAACTTAGAGCAGTTCCACTTTGTTTCCAAATGCAACAAGCCGAGCAATCGATCCGTGGCAACGCATTGATGTGTTCAAACCGCCTGACGCAATCGGCTTCTCGACACTGCTGGAAAGCCGTTTGAGCATTTATTCCATCATGCCTCCTGTCTACAGTTTAAGGTCCAGGTAATATTGTGCTCTTTGTCCTCACTCTGAAGACATTTCAGCGCACTAGTCGGAATTTATTTTTTCCACATCTGCCTTGATGCCGTCATTGGGACGAGTGAACACAAAGAGCATACTTGTCCTTCGATCTGAAAGGCAGATATCCAAGGATATGGACCAAACGTTCAAACGACTTTTTCATCGACACTTCAGTTTGATCGACTTGCTTTTCGCCGCGTTTGAGAAAAGCCCGTCTTGTCTATCAAACGCTTGCCCCGTGGCATCACCGCGTACGGAGCGACTGGCCTCCGTGCCGTCACGTTAGAATGCCTCCTCGTCTGTGCTCCCATTCGTCCGTCCACCTTTGTGTCCCACGCCAGAAGCTGCGGTGTCTTTCCTTCTTCGGCATCTCATTTTCTTTTCCCTCTTCTTCCCGTCCGCCGGGGTTTTTGTGCGGTAAAACCTCAGATGCCTTCGCCACACCTGCCACCGCCGCCGAGGCCTCTGCCGCGGTAGCTGAGGGCGGAGCCGCCGCAACGCCCGCCGCAGGAGCTGCAGCCGGAGCTGGTGGGTGACTCATTGTTATGTTTGGGGCCCGATCGATATGGATTTTTGGAGGTCGATGTCGATTCGGATATTTGGCAGAATAAAATTCCACGAACCCATTCGTTAAAAAAGATGAATCAGTCAGGCCTTAGTTATGTTATAAGGTGCGTCTGTGGATAAGTGGCTCACACATCTGCCTCACATATGCGATGGTCTGGGTTTGAATCATGATTACGACCTTGCTCTGCGGAAGATGAAAGGGCCTTCCCCCCCAAACTGTTTCCAAGCTGGTTGGTAAGATGGAGAAAGAAAGGCCAGCTCAAGTCAACAACGCTGCCATCTGTGCTGCTTGTTGCCACGGAGACAGAAAACAAAGGACTTCCTGCTCTCGTTTAAGCAATCGTCTTCACACTTCTTTGGAACAAAAGGATGCGGGCAGGTGGCCGCTCCGTCGACGTGTTAAGAGATACTTTTTCAGGTGTGAAGGTAATGGCGGCCCGTCAAGTGAAACAGACGCCACCTTTGCTTGTTAGCCCAGAAGTGACAACATGGGGTATGTGGGGGCTGCTCAGCTGCATTCAAGGAAAGTGGGAAAGTCGAACGTCATTTACCATGACTCCGTTTACAGATCCATTTTCATTTTAAGCGTTCAACTGCTATTTGTGGAGGATAAGGGCCGAGCCCGACTGCAAATAGTGAACATCTGTTTAGAATTGCGCCAAGATGGCGACAAAGCACTGCTTTTGTATTCGTCATAACACGAGCAGCCTTACCAGTAGTGGTACTCGTTTGTTTTTTCGATGAGGAATCGTCAGGCAACCAAACAAATGATTCCTAGGAATCAAATGATTGGGAGCTGGTTCTAACAGACAACCGGTTTTCAAATCGCAAATCGCACAATCGCTTTTGTAGTAGAATGCCAAGTAATTGACTGGTATCGGGGCTTGAAGAGCTCCACAGAGTATAAAGTAAAAACCTGTGGACCTAGGATAGGGCTTTGCGGAACACCAACAGTCTCTCGTGGATTCTTGGGTTACAACGACATTCCTATGGTGACGTAATTACATTTGTGTCCGCAAATTGGAAGGCGGAGTAATCTATCGCTAACCTACGCAAACATCGGGATTAAGTCATAAATACTGTAAAATAAATAGGTAAATGAAAATGCTTTTTCTTCCGCATGATTTTTGAGCAAATAATTTAAGAAGGTCAGGGTGTCATCGTCATTGAATACATGTTCAACTATCCAAGTTTTCTTGAATGCAGCATTCCTCGATCCTCCATCTCAGCTTTCATGACCACAGCAAAATTCCATTTTCAGTTTTGTTTTTAACTCCTAACATCACTTCCTCCACATGTCACCCCCCATCACTTCTTACAAGACCCCTTCGCTCTTTCGGACGGGAGCACTGCTGCGACAGCGTCTTCAGGTCTAGACCTTTTTGATGTGGAAAAGTCATGTTTTAGCTCCGCGGTGGCCCCCGCCTCCCCGTCATCTGTCTTCACTTCTGCATCCAGCACCGCCGTCGCCGCGGCGACCGTAGCTCCCGACGCCCACCCTACGACCGACCTTTTCAGTGGTAAAATGTCGGATGCGTGCCCGCGCTACTCTGCTCTTCAAATGCATTTTGTTGCCTGAATCCAGTGCCGGGCGGTCTGAGCAAACCTGAAAATGGAGGTGCGCCACATGCTGGCTGATGTAACTGAAACGTCTTTCGAACCAATCAGAGTTGAGATTTCCTCACAGCGCCAGAACGCTCAAGAATATCAGCATTCTTCTGTCTTCTGATTGGTTGCTTATTGTCAATTATCGATAGTTTCTACTCTAGGTCAAGTTAGAAGGTCAGGTTGCCAAATGTACCGCCCGCCACTGCCTGAATCACTTCACATTGAATGCAAGGACTCTCGTACTGTACTTGCCTGCTGTCACGATTGAGCATCTGGGCCGTGTTTGTAGCCTTCTTTGCCCCGACGTCAGATACCCAAGCAGAGGCCACGCTCACAGTTGACTTGTTCACAGCAGGTACCCCCCTTCCTTTGGTGTGCTCTCACTTCCTGCTTCAACGTGTCACGCGGCGGCCTTGAAAAGATAAAATGACATTTTTAGGGCGGGGGGGGGGGGGGTCCGCTTTCTTCTTTAGCATGTTCTGCATGCTACATAAATAGCGTTTCCTCAAGTGGGGAGGGGCAGTTCGAGCGGCCCACCGTTTGAGGAAACACGCAACTTGTGTGCATCAAGGTTTATTGTATCATGAGAAATGTCACTCCATTCATCCCTCCCTCCCTCCCCCCAGCGGATTTATTCAACTCCTCAGCCATCCCACCCATCCATTCTTCCGCACCCCCACCCAAAACTGACAGCAAAGACATCATGAGCCTATTTTGTGGTGGGTAGCCTCACATAATGAACGTGACAAACGTGTTTCCCCCCCCCCCCCCCCCCCCCCCCCCCCCCCTTCGCCAATACATCGTTCCCTGACTATCGCAGAATTTTTGGTGGAACCAGCGCTTTGGAGTGTGCACAAAAACAGCTTCTTTTTTTTTCTCCAGCAAATAATGGGCTACAAGTTTCAAATGCAAAATCTGCAAAAATATACAAGCGAAAACCGCAAATGTGTTTAAATGTGTGTGAGGGAAGACATTTTGAAGCCGTCTGGTGTGTTGGATGTCAATGAATCGCGTTTATCCCTCATTTGAAGAGTAATTTTGGATGTATATCACCATCTGCCCTGTCTAACTCTCCTCATGTTTTGGCATTAGCAGCGTGAGGCTCCCAGGCTGACTGTATCTTCTTCTTCCTTCACGCTGCAATGGATATGATGTTTTGCGTGGCTCTGTTGGGTTGACCCGACAGAGTCCACTGGAGCCGGAGGAGGCGATGCCGCGGCGGCCGCTGCCGCCACCCCCGGAGCGGAACTCATATCAGGTAAAAGTAGACTAATTGTGTTCTTCATCTTGAGGTAGTAGTAAGTCAAAAGTGGTATCGGTAATGAAAACAAAAAAATACAACGGGAACCAAACAGCAAAACGTGACAACTAAAAGTGTGCCGCTTTGAGTTTGTTCAACCCCCCTCCTCTTTAATCACCACCAGAGTTCTGCTGTTCTGGACTTTGGCATCTTTGTGTTTTTCTTACTTTTGACGCTCCTTTGCTGGCTCTCATTTTTGTTCTCTTGCCCCCTGCGTCGTCTCTCCCGCTTGTGGCTCTTGGGCTGGCTCATTGCTTGCTTCCTGCCATTTGACTCGGTGAGTTCCACCCCCAGCCCCCCACCCTTGCTTCTTTTGACGCGCAGCGGTGCAAGTGCTGCATTGCAGTGCGTGAGCGCTGCGCCGGGCTCTCCGCTGTACACAAACAGACGGACACAAAATGAAACAGACATGATATTGCATGAACACGCATGCATCCAGATACACGATTAGCCACGCAACAGACTCAATTTTACACACGACCACTCAAACTATTACACACAAATTACACCGACCATGAGTGGAGTGCGCCTTCCCTTCCCTCTGACATGTTGAAATGTGCATATGACACACTGAAAATATTTCAATCATGTAATTTTTTGAGAAGGTAAATGTAGTTTTTTTTTTTTGGTTAGCTGGAAGCATCCACATGTCCCATTTAAACAGGTGTCACTTCAATTTGCCTTGAAAGCTCCCCTCCCTCTGTTGTCATGGCAACAATAGAACCGTACTGTGCTGTAGTAAGCTTGTGTGTTGCAAGACCGCCTAATGTCTCCCTCTCCCATCCACCCACAAACTTCCCCCTGCAATCCTCCCTCTACCCCCCCCCCCCTCCTCATAGCACTTGGTGGCTTAGGGGATGTAATGAAGCCCACCCTGACCCCCCAGGCGGGCGATGTTGACACCTCCATGGCTAACGTGGCGAGTAGTAAGTCGTCCTTTTTGAGTCACGGCAAATTTATACATCAAGGTTGTGGTGAGTTCAAAAAGAAAAGTCATTTTGCAGTATGTGCCTTGTTGTGTCTCTCGTTCTATTCCTGCCGAATCAGATCTGACGATGGGATCCCCAGCGGCCCCTCAGGTAGCTCCCCCCAGCTGGGGTGCCCCCATGGTAAATGTTGTCTGTGTCTTACGTGTGAGCATGGAGTGGAGCCGCATGGTAGGACCGAGCCGCAATGCTTTCATCTGAATTTGCGTTTCATCTTTGTGTTAAGATGGTGGGGGACATGATGGGAAAAAAAAATTGCTTCACTCGTAACTAGTGCTGTCCATTTAACGCGTTATCGACATTAATTTAAATACATTTGAACAGGATTAATTTTTTTTAATCGCGAGATTAATGTGGCACCACGTCACAGCGGATGTAACGTTGCTCTAAAATAATAAAATGCGCTCCAAGTTTGAATAACTGCTCCAACGGAAAATTGCAAACCAAAATTGTTGTTTCAGTAAATCTTTGCATTTTGCACAAAGAAAACAGATCCACGAGTTCATGTTGATGAGAGCATTAAAATGGGGGAAAAAACAGGACAAAAAGAAATCAAAGGAAAGTTAAAATAGATAAAAATGTGTGATTAATTATGAATTAACTATGACATTTATACATTTAAGCGCAATTAAATATTTTAATCGTTTGGCAGCACTACTAGTACTACTACTACTATGTGTACTTGCCCTATTAGTATGCCAAAGTTGCCTATCAAAACAGTAATTGGGGGTTCGGGGGGGGGCACTTTAGAGGTTCTACAAGTGTACTGAATTGTCTTATTTATGAGGACAAAGAGTATACTTGTGCTTGGACCTTAAAACGGGTATCAAGGCTGTGGAACAAATCCTGAAACAGCCTCCCATAAACAGCCCCCGACTTCACTCGCATGCTGGCAAGTTAACGCTTGGATGCGAACATGTGTAAAGCACTGGTGTTATAGTTTGTGTTGTGTGTCGCTTTTCGTTGCTGTGCGTCTCTCATTGTTGTCTTACATGAAAGTGACCCCAACTCCGCCTCCTCTCCCTCCCCCTTTACACCTTTAGCCATTTATGGGGACTCACACAGGCTACGGAATGGTAAGAGCACCAGTCCGGTCCAGCAATGTCCCCCAAAATCAACAAATAAATAAATAAATAAATGGCGGACATTATTGGAAAGTGTCGGATGCCGACAACCCTCAACCCCCCCACCCCCTTTTCGTGGTCACACGCAGTCAGGCTGTGTTCGGAATCACTCACGAGCAACGATATTTGCCGTTGGCCATTTTGTATTGCTGTTCGAAATAAGTTGCTCAAAACCTTGATTGCCCAAATATGGGTTGTTTCCAGTTTTTTCCTCTCTCAATGAATACACTGTTAGTTAGTTAGTTTATTGAAAGTCTGTCCCCTTGTCATTTGTTATAGCGACGAAGATTACGCCAGACAGCGACGATATACAGTCACGCTAGTATCGTTCACGTCACTGCAAGTTATTTGTTTTCTGCCACACGGAAATATAGGAGGGCCGAGAGAAATCCCACAACCCGAGCCCACTATAGAAAAATGACGACTGAGTGAAGGATTCTGAGCACAGCCTCCATTTCAATGTCACACTCGTGTCTTAGCGTCTCCTGTTCTGTGTGTCTCGTTGAAAAGCCTGGGGCACCGGGTGTTGGAGCTCCCATGATGCCTTTGGTTAGGCCGGGCTTCCCTGCCACCGGCGCGCCGGTAACCTAGCTCCAAGATTTGCCCACAAAGAGTACATTTTGTCGGCATTGTTGATTCCGAGTGGGGCGTGCGTGCGTGTGTACGCAGATGTCCTCTGGAATGACTCAGAGCCCCAGAAAACCTCCCCCACCGAGGAACGCTCTGGATGACCTTAACATCAAGGACTTCATGTAGGCCGACACGCAGACCTTCTAAAAGGTACAATGGCATTCGGTTTCCCTGTCGGAGGGACTGTAAAAAAAAATTTTTTTTTTAAAATCTGCGCATATTTTCTTCCTGAAACATTTTCCTGTCCCTGTGCCTGTTTGTGGTTGTGTCAAAGCTTTTCATCACGTGGTCCCAAAACTAATTCCCGATCTTAAAAGCCTCTTGAATATTACCGAAGTGTGTTTTAACGTGTCGTTACAGGTGGTATTGTGTGGCGCTCTGGATGTCTGCACTGCCCCACTGCCGCCCTTCAGTCACGCCCTCCGACCATCAGCGCCCCACCCCCTACCCCTTACCAGAGGCTGCAACCCCTCGAAAACACCCCGTCGCTCCACCTCCTACCCCATATTGTACTGTTGTAGCACAACTGTGAATGTGAACCCTAGATACAGAACACCGTTTAATGTGTGAGTGTGTGCGTGTGTGTGTATCAGTGTTAAACTTTACTTAATATATTACGGCGGGTGGGGGGAGGGGGGCGGAGACAAAGGAAAAAAAATGAATGCATATTTCGAATTATTCTGGACAAAGGTGACTTGAATGGAATGGTAAGGTGGTTTCTTTATGCATCTCGCAAACAAGGACCGTGTTCTTCATTGTGGACTGTGTTTCGGTGTGTGTAACTTCACTGGCCACCCCCCCCTCCCAACCCCCCCACCACTTCTTTATCATCCCAACTAATACTGAGCTCACTCCTCGTCATCCCAGCAAATACTGAGCTACGTGTGTGTGTGTGTGTGTGTGTGTGTGTGTGTGTGTGTGTGTGTGTGTGTGTGTGTGTGTGTGTGTGTGAGATGGTTGTACCTTCAGTACGTCAAGCTTCGCCACCCACACTCCCCATTTGGTCACGAAAACATGCAAATATGACATTATCTACGCTTTGTTTTTACTTTTGTGATCTTGGGAATTCAATAGAAACATGCATCAATTTGCACTCAAATTGACATATGCATTTTGGACTACTTTGATGATAGATTCAACTTATTTTCTTTATTTTGGGGACAAAATACCATATATTTTAGTTACAAATGTTGGGGGTAGCATACCTGTAAGAAAACATACCTGTCATGTTTTGTAGAAGCAGTATTGATTTCAAAAACATTGCTGGCTGGTTGATGTGGCGCCCTCTGCTGGTGTGGAGTGCCTAGGGATGAAATAAGAAGTTGCTAGCATTTGTGCATGCAATTGGATTGACTGCCTTCAGTACATTTGCTCACTGGGAAGACCTGTAGAGCTGTAAAGCACTCACGTATACGCTGGATGTTCTGTGTGTTGTTTATTTCCCCAAAAAAAAAAAAGTGACTGCATCTTAATCCATTGTGGCAATTACATGTTGAAAGAAAAATACAATAAAGGCGACAATGACATTTACATACCAGACAATGCGGATAGATGTTTGCTCAGTGTTCCGATGAAGCCTGTGTCATTTGGGGATGTTAAGGAGTACGATTTTAAATGGATGGCGTCCATTCTCCCTGGCAGCCCATCCTCCCACCCCCCTTTCCTTAACCTGCATGTGAGTCCTCCTTTGAGATGCAATAAAATACAAGTCACCCAAACGGACGTCACGGCTTGTCACTTATCCCTGTTCGGTCTCATCTGTCGTCTCTCGCAATTTTAGCTCTTAAAATGTGCCGGAGACTAAATAATTTGTTGGCACAGTGTTCTAGACCATGAGCAGGTTCGCGTAACCAGTCTTTGTGTACACTTGAGCCACTGAGAACGACTGCGGGTTTAATAATTTGGCGGGAAGCTTCATGACTGCAATAAAATCTGCAGGATTTATATCTCGCTGGCTAACACTGGTTATCTTCAGATTTTAGTGGTTTATAAACATCAGCCAATATTGAAAAAAAGTTGGAAAAACATTTAGGACACTGACATTAACTGTCACTACTCCAGGAATCCTCTCATACTAGCAAGCTTTGCTTTGCGTTTTTCAACTCTAGCTACCTTAAGCTGGTCCACATGCCGAAAATTTGACGGGCGCAACAATTTAACCCTATAATGCCATTCGTATCATATTTGATACATGCAGTTTCATTATGTAACTCATTCTTTATAGTACATTAAATCATCTATCAAATTTGATACTGCAGGTTTAAAATATGATTTTCAGTTTTTGATGTAATCTACATAATGCTTATAAATGTGATACAACAAATATCTAAACCAAAATAATATGGCAAAAATATTTTTGTGGATTTTGTTATAAGGGTTAACATCTCAGTTCCCAAAAATCAGATTTTTCTGGCTATTCCTTGATGGGTCAGGCATTAAAGGGTTAAGAAGGGTTCATTTGAAATTCTTAGTTATGACCACTGACAAAACAAATCAAGGACAACAACATCGCCGCCACTGTTTTATGGACTTCGAATGCTCACAATGAAGCATCGCGCTTCATTGTTAGCATTGCTATCTGCTCCCTATCCCTAACCTCAGCCCACCCTAAACCAATATGAATCTGTCTAGAGACAGGCCTAATTTGCACAGTGTATACAAAGTTTCAGACGAGACAGCAATTTCACTTTTTTTTTAAAGCAGACTACAGCTGAAACGGATCAACTTCACAACCATACAAACAAATGCAAACGGTTAGTGTGGAAGCATACTTTGTGGCCTAAGCTTGATGGCACAGTGCCGCAGCTGGACAAAAGTAAGTAGGAGTTCAAAGAGTTTTGCAGTGACTGGGGTCTGTGTGGATCCAGTGGCAGATTTGCGCATATTTGGCAGGGGTGATCCTCACCGCCACATTGAAGTCCCGCTGCTCGCCGTCCCCAACTTGCACCCACTGATGACCCGAGAACACCCCGATCACTCGACGCTGCCACTTCCCTTTCCCGCCCTCTTGTCCGTCCTCCTGTCTCAGACGGACGTAAACCCCCGCCCCGGTGGCTCCTGGCCGGGCATCGCAGTGCTGGTACATCAGATCGTCGGACTCCTTCACCACCGAGCAAAAGCGGTAGACCACTTTTTCACCCCCGCGGACAGCCAGCAAGCTTTTGTCTTCGTCGTAGCTCGAGAAGTGGATTCGGGCCGGGAGGAAGGTGCGGGGCGCCACGCCGATCTCCATGAACTTCCTCTGTTTGACGGCTCGTTTGAGTTCCAGGAGGGCGTAGTCGTAGTCGGTGGCCAGGGAAGCGGAGGAGTTCCTCGAGTGGATCCATCCTTGCGGGATGCGCGTTTGTTTGACTCGTATCCAGCGAAAGACGGGCTGCCTACTGGGGGGACTGATTCCCACCCCCCAATCGCTGCTACTTCTTGCTGTATCTCGAGCAATTCTATTCTTCTCTCCATCCCGCAGCTCTCCTTTTTGCTGGTTTGTTTTCCTTGCAGCCCTCTGCCGTCTCTTCCTCCTCCTCCTCCTCCTCCCTCGTTTGTTTCGGAGTTGTAGCACTCCGACTTTCAAGCTTTTCACGCTCTCCAGATAGTAACTCCCATCATGGATGCAGTTGGCAGCCGTCAACACGTGTTTGGGGGAGACAAGGACCCCGGAGCAGCCCGTGGAAAGACGTACGGCGGTGGCGAAAGGATAATTGGTGATGAAATGCCAGTCGGAGATAACGAAGCGACCGTCGGCGCCGTAAACCTGCCGCTTCCTGCGACTCGGCGACGAAACGTACGGAGCCGGTCCCGTCGTGTTCCAACCTCGCAATCTGACGTCAGTGCGGGTGCAAGTGCCATTGTCATACATCGTCTCATATCCCAGAATCCTCTCTTGCTCGCTTGGGTTTAAGGGCGGTAGGCCACTCTGACATTCGATACCGCAGAGTTGGGTAACTTTGCCTTCCTTTGCATCCGCCGTTGGTCTCCTGAACAAAGGTTTCTCTTGAAGCTCAATTTTTTGGGCCGTCAGCATCGGGAGCTTCTGCCTGGTCCACTTGTGCATCTCGCTGCTGGCATGAGTGACAGTCACATAGAGCAGCAGACAAAGGAACTCAAAGAGGCCCATAGCGCTAAAAAGAGAAACAATCATTGGTTAATAACGTGAGGGGGGGTGACAAGAAGAGTCACGTAAGCGACCATGCACAAGTTATGAGCCGCTGGTTATTTTTTTTTTTTTTTGCTTTGTAAAATTTGAGTTCAAAAAGAGAGCAGTCTTTCAGCCATTTACAAAACGAGACAAAGATTCAGCAAAAAAGCAACATCAAGAGAAGGACTAGTCAGTTTTCAAACTCTTTGAGCAGCAGATGGCGCCAATAACTACACTTTGAAACAACTAAATAGGATCTAATCAATGCCTCTACCACATGATAAATAATCAGGATTAAAAAAAAAAGATATATATATATATATATATATATATACCATGGCAAAGAACTGTGCATTCCTTTCTAACATAAATTTGGGAATTATCTAAAAAATAAAAAATGCATTCAAGACAAAATACAAAACAAATTCAAAACTTACCTGGCGTGTGACAAAAATGCCCCAAACAGTTTTCCGTCAAATTCTTCGAATGTTTACAAAGGCGCTCCCCGTCCAAGAGGTCAATCTTTTCCCGACCGCTAAAAATGTAGGAACTTTTGCACGGGGGTCCTCACAGATATCTACTGTGGTGTCCATCCCACTGCTGAGATGCGGGAGGCCGAGGGGGAGGGTGCAGAGGAACATGTTGATCACATGAGGACACAGTGGAGACACATGCAGAGAAGTGTTGATGTTTCTTTGGGGGTTGAGGGGGGGGGGCTGAGGCCTGTCTGGTTGCATTTAGTGCTTGGGCAGATGAAATTTTGCGGTCATCGATCCATTATCTGTACTTAGGTATTCAATCATTAGGGTCACAGGTCGGATTTGATCCCAGCTGACTTTTGGGGAACTGCATTTATCTTGGTCGACATAAGTAGAATTATGAAGAGGATGCATACTGGAGAAGTTTGAACATGATAGCAGAGGACCATTGAGAATCAAAAGCAGCAACAACAAAAACTTTTTCAATCAGAAAAATTGTGCTTAAGGTTGTACTTTGGAACAACATAAAGCTATCAAATGTTTAATTGGAATGAAACAAATTAAACAATTATTTGCCAGAGTTCTGCTTCAATCGAATGGACGTGTGGTGCTCTCTCTGGGGTGTGCACCATGGCAAACTTGGGGTAGAATGATACAGACATAATGACCGCCTGGCCTCGGTAAACAACAGTAATATTAAAGAATACATGCCTGTGAGTATTCCTCTTTTATCTGTCTACATGTGTTGCTACACTGTTGGTGTCCAAATGTCTGCAATGTTTAACTGTAAGTATTAAAAAATATATAATACAGACATGAGAGGGTCTCATGTAAGTTCAACCACAAAGCCCATTTCCTGTTGACTGTGCGTTAGGATTTTAATCACGTCTTCTTATAACTTGTGTTTTGTTATCATATAAAATGGGATTTATTTTCAGGTTATCGCAATGTTATCTCGGGAATGGATTGTTGTCTCGCTGGGAAACTTTCACTCACATTTCACATCGTTCATTCATGAAGAGACTGAATAAATATTTTGGTTGGAGGGTGTCCAGAGGAACAAATGAGAAATGCGTGTTTGCTTTTTGACAAAGAGAAAGGAACAAACTAGAGGGATGTGTACTTTATCCATCGAGTGAGCCACCCATTCATGTTTTAGCCAGTCATTTATTCAAAGCGGGAGATACACCTCCACTTGGGGGTGCCAGAGGACATGAGGGGGTGGCATGGCAGCTTGAATTTTTTTAAAAAAAATATATATACACACACACACACACACACATACAAATAGTTTTTTGGGGGGGAACATGCTGAGCTATCTGCTGCTGCTTTCAAAGCCAAAGGACCAATTTGAGTTGTATTTTTTATTTACATATTTTTAAAATTATTTTTTTTAAATTATATATATATTTTTACATTCTAATTAGTTTTTCTGTCATCATAAAAAAATGTTCCAAAAACAGATGCGCTTTTGTATTGTTGTAGGGACAATTTAGGGTCCTCATTTGACCTCACAGGACTTAATCCCCCCCCCCCCCCCCGAGTGACCTTCAGCTTCAGCGGAAAATTATAATTCAGAGTCGATGTTGCAATCCCCAGTCTAGACAACTATGTTGTTAATTAACAAAAAAAAAAAGCAAATACAGCAAGTTGGGTCAAGACAGCTGCAGCAGAGAGAGCGTGTGGACTTTTTTTTTTTTTTTGTGACTCACTCTTTATTTCCAGCTGCTCCCCTCACACGCTCTGGACATCCTGGCTGTGCTCTTTTAAGGCTCATCAGAAGATGAAATCCTTTACTTTTTTTTTTTTTGGAGTAGACGTCATTTACAAACGTCAAGTTATGATATCCCTTCATCAGTAAGAAGAAGATTGTGAATTTTCCCCATGCCACAACTCTTATTTGTATGTCTTTGCCTGCTGTAGGTCTGTTTAATGTATGCACGTGTGTGGTCCATTAGTTATGTTAACAGCCGATTCAGACAGTCCTGCATTTACTCATGTATTGCATCACACAACAAGACAGGCAGACCACCACGTCCAACACTTCACAAGTCGACGGCTGTGCATCAGGATGTCAATGGAAGGAACATACTGAGGTCTGTCGAAGTGAAAGCAGCTGTGTTGCTGCAGCCGTTATTTAATTTTAATTTTTTTTTTTTAAGCTCGGGGGCCTGATCTCTGACTGACAATTCAAAGCCGCACACAGTACACTTTATGGCTGATGGCTATATTATCCTCGGTCGATCTATGTCTTTATGTTTCTTTTGAAAGACATCCAGCTTGATGTGAGTAGGAAGAAGTACATTTGGGAATTGAGCAGAAAAGTCATCTGTGTCATGAGAGACAACGGGATACATTTTGTCCGACATGGACAAAGTGCCCTTCTTCCCTTTCTTCTGCTTCTTCCGTCTGGGTGAACTTGTGATCCTGAGGGGGGGGGGGGGGGGGGGGGGGTTCCGTCCCCAATATCTTCTCAGGGATTACATTTTCATTTAGACTCAATATTTTCACTTCAATAGGGAAAAATCAACTTAAGGCACGAGTGCTGTATGGTGGCAGTCAACTCACAAAAAGCAGCATTTCGGCAAATATCGAGCAAGTTATCAAACAAACGAGGCCACGAGCTGTTTAACGTCCCCCCTCCCCCAGTTTAAGTTTCCTGTCAATTTAAATACAAAACAAAGAATTACGTGCTGCCCATTTAAAACAACCAAACAACTCCCTTAAGGCCTCGCTAGTTTAATGCTGACATACAATGGAAAACGGCATGCTAGCGGGGGCACATTAGTGAAGAGAACATTTTTGACTTGACTTCCGATTTAATTTTTTTTTAAGTCCATTTAAATAAGTGATCACTAAGTTCTTAAAAAGTACAATATTGTAAAGGGTGTTTTCCTTATCAGAACACAAAAATTAGTTTTTTTATGGGGTGCAGTGGGGGTGCTGGAACGGATTAATGCCATTTCCATTCATTTCACTGGGAAAAACTGATTTAAGATTATGTGAGAAAACAAAAAAACCCCAAACTAAAATAAAACAAACAAAAATAATAATGAATACACGCATATACATAAACTCTACCCTTCTATGAGAATTCTGATGAAGTTAACTATTTTCTTGGAACTTCAAACTACGACACAACTAGAATCAAAACAAACAAAAACGACGACAAAAGGAGGGCAGCAACGGATAAAAAGACAATAAGCAACCTGATTTGTTCAATTAAAACATTGGATTAATTTTTGAGCTGTAAAACAGCACATGTTGGAAGAGAAGGATGCTTACACACACGCACACACACACACACGAACACACAGCTGCTGAACTCAATCTGGATCATCAAATTCCCATGGTTGAATTTCCCAAGAATCGTCCAGGAGCAAATGCGAATGGAAAGCTGTGATGAGCATCTGCATGACCATAAAATTGTCTCTTTGCATGTGAACCAAAATGCTGTCCTAATTACCAATTACCGCACCACTTAAACTATATTAATCGAGCATGTATGAGGCCCATCACGTCATCAAAACATATTCCATCTGGTATCACGCTGTCCACTAAGTACTTTGTACATGCGCATCCTTCACCACGGTGAGTTCAACTGCCTCATCTCTGCAGCTCTAAACAGGAAAAGACTGTGATTATAAACACGTCGCAATTATTTATGAGACAAGAGCGAAGAATGCGGCCCGATAAATAATTGTGATAATGCGCGAGGACACCGTGCTACAATGCTCAACTGCACTCGCTTTAGCCCAAGTTTGTTGCGGAGCGAGACAATGTAAATAACCTTAAAACACACACACACACACACACACACACACACACACAACAGATGGCAGCAACCATTGGTTTGTTTTCAGCCTTTGCTATTTGTGGACATTAATCATCACGGGCGTCAAAACAAAGACATGCTTGTCTATCTAACATAAGACTAAAATAACACACATGAAAAGAAGAGAAAGGATACATAGCTGTGGGGAAGTACCAAAAAAAAAAAAAAAGTAGGGGGGCGGGGGGCAATGGTTTTTGTAGTTATTTTCCAACGTTCGGAACATGTTACTTTGGTAGCATAAAAGTAGGGCTGGATCATTTTGAAAAATAATTTTTGGGTTTTATTGGTTAGGGTTGTACTAAAATAAAGGCAAATGAATGAATAAATCGGATTTTTGTGCTTGCGTGGTCAAGTACACGAAATCTGGCTGAACCCGAGTTAAACTGGTGTCAGGAGAGAAAATTATACTTAATAATCCTACACATGTTGCTAAACAGGTCCGGAAATGAATTATGTTCCATAACAACTTGCCACCCGGGAGGAGTGGCTTAGAAGAGCGATCCCTAACTTTTTTTTTATTGTTTCTCAACTGTTGTTTATTGTGTCTCAACTGATTGTTTCACAGATCAGTTGAGACGCACTGTTTGTGGATCAGCAACTTTTTTTAAATTGCTTTTAAATTGCCAGTTTTAAAGCACTGCAACTGACAACAAAGATATTGATAGTGTAAAATGTTTTATTAGCGTATACAGTATATATTATTTATATTTCTTTCTTTCTTTTTTTCATTAATTTCAAACAAGAAATGAGATGGGAAAACAGCGTCACCTAGAGAGATTCAACTAAACGAGCGCGGGCGTCCTGCAGATGGCGCTGCAGCTCCTTTATGCGGTTGAAACGAGGCCTTTTGCCAGGATGGACCACATGATTGTTGGACCAAGAACTGAATTATATCAAGGGGATTATTTGTGACACTTTTAGGGGATTATTAAATGCTTTATTTTGGCATGTAGGAAAAATATGTTTGCGGGAGTAGTCCCCTACATAAGTACACACTTTAAGTCAGTAAATGATGCCGGTGCAAAAAAGATTTGCTCAGATTTCCTGTTTTGTTCATGGAGGGGGCGGGCTCGGGTGTTCTTGTTTCACAAAGATGCACACTCAAGAGTTTTGAGTCAATGTGAACTCTGGGGGAAGATATGAAACACAGGCACACTGTAGTTTTTACTACCTGTTTGCACTGCCGTGTCCTCGGCTACAGCTGGTTTGCTTTTCGGATGCAGAGTCGTGCTCGTTGGAGTCGTTTTTGGAGTTGAAGTAGTTTGCCAGCTGTGGACAAACAGAAAAGAGGAAGAGCTGCAGTGTGGCTTGCGCAGACGGGCACGTCAGCGAATCTCATTAGTGGGCTTGTGGGAGTTTAGTGGGGGCTTATAAATGCACTCTTCAAGGTGGACTCTGGTCGGCGGAAGTGTCCGGGTTCAAATCAATGGGAAATAGCGTTTAGCTTTGCAGATACACATTAGGACACACATGCTTTACGTCACAGATAAGAATACAGTACAGAATGTACGGGCAGCTGTAAGGAAAAAAAAAAGACTGCAGTTTCAATAAAAAAATAATCCTTTGGAAATTTAGTGGGACCTTGACTTACCGATGCACCGACGTTGAGCCGTCTTTGGATTTTTTGTTGTTTTGTGCTGAGGAGGTACAAGGGCTTCAGATTGTTATTGTGATGTCTTCGCTGTCAAACGTAAAACAAAGAGATTACACATTGCATATTTAAAGCAAGCACACGACTCTGTCTTCAGAATGCGCCTTTAGCTTGATGCTAACAAATGTAAAATACCATTGATCTGCTAACAGATAACGTGGATCGTCATGGTGAAGCCATTCAGCACTGAATAGCAGTATCACAACACTCACAAGAATATATTCTTTATCCTCTTTGGGAAACAGCTAAATGTAGGCTGCTGAGTCACTCTTTGTCTCTGTATGACTTTTTATACTGCCTCCACGTGGCCATGGTGGGCAGGCCAGAAGCAGGAGCAGCACAATGCATTGAAGTGAAGCCTTAAATCTTGACGTACAAACTGTTTAATTCTTTACATTTGATTTATAAATCTTGACGTACAAACTGTTTAATTCTTTACATTTGATTTATTTTCTATCAGTACAATTTTATAGTGGTTTTTTTTCCTTCTTTAAAAAAAAAAAAAGATTATGATTCAGAGCACAACCCTGTGAGGGTTTTGTATGGTCATTCTAATCTTTGTCTTTTGAAGGTTTGTTGAAGTCCCAATAAAAGGTTTAGCGGAATACTTCCTCTCTCAACTAATGAAAATCCAGACAAAAGAGTAAAAATAGGCGGGAACGCGGAAGAGGGTTGAAGGCACGTTTTGCTAATGGGCTCACTGTAATCCCTTAATGAACTTCCACATGGAATGGCAGAAATGGATATGGCTGGAGAATGGGGAAAAGGCGGGCTTGCAATGCAGTCATCATTAAAAGTGAGTTCTGTTTGGATTTCTTTTTTTTTTTTTTTTTTAAAGCAGTGAAAGAAATATTCGTTTTTTTACAAGCCGCGAATTTCTAAAGCGTGTTACTAAAATGACACGACGACACATGGTCAGTCACTTGTCCATGCGGGGCACAAAGCGCGAACTGCGCACCCTGATCCTGACCTTTTGGCAGTCGGACGACAGGCCCTGTCAGAAATCCCCCGCGGCAATCAGCCGATGTCGTCAGACGGCGCAGAGCAAGCCGGTGTCATCCACTTGACGGGTCAGAGGGCCCTGTAAGTCGCCATTTTGCACTCAGAGTCACGAGCGCTAAGTCTGACATTGAGCCTCCTGATGAATGGGGGAAAGTGGGAGAGTGCTGCCCGCCGTCTCGGGTCCGTCGGTGCCGCCGATATGGCAAAATTCACTCCGAAACGATTTGTTTAGTCATGCTCAAGCTTAAGGTACACCTCAATGCTAGTTCACGGCTCATGCCTCGACTATGAGACGGATTTTGAAGTCTTCAGTTTTTTTTACACTATCCACCCTAAGTCCGATAAAGTAGGGATGAATGACTTTGGAAAAGAATGTCATAATGGGGAAAATATATTATGGTCTGATGAATTATAAATAGGCAAAAGTTGAAACAAAAACAAACAAAAAAAAACCTCTTCTCTCACTCGCTCAAAATAAATTACAATAATAGCATTTGTAATACGAATATGCTTGGGGTTAGGGTAAATGAAGGGTTAGGTTCAGCAACAGGTGGAATCTTTGGCGGGGGGGGGAGGAAAGCCATAAATTAAAATGCATGGTAAAATATATTGCGCAATCTTCCATAAATCAAAGTTAAAAACAAACAAACAAAAAAAAACTCCCAAACCCGATGTGCTCGGAAAAGTAATGACAATTTTTCAAATCAGCACTAAAATTATGCTTAAGCCATCTTTGGATTCAAAATTGCTGTTGAGCAGTGTAATTATTTGACTGTAATTATGAGAAAATCCAGGTACAAATTCTCTGCTCATGCTAGTGTGAATGTGTGTGACCGCGCACACGTAATTGCTGTTGAGCAGTGTAATTATTTGACTGTAATTATGAGAAAATCCAGGTACAAATTCTCTGCTCATGCTAGTGTGAATGTGTGTGACCGCGCACACGTATGCACACACACAGACACACCTGGTAATCTGCAGTAAGATGGTTTATGGGCTTGTCTGCCGTGACGCAAGTATGCCGGCTGACAGATTCTCCCTGACAACTAACAAAGGCACAGCAGCCCACAAGCCTGCGCAGCCCTACTTCTTGACAAACACGGTCACACTGGATCACAGTCCTCCACTGACTTTTTTCCCCAATTGTGCGCGATCAAAGTAAAGAATAAAAGTTACAAGTCGGTGTGAAGGAGGAGCTGGTACATTGGTGATGCGAGGGCACGCTGCACAAACCTACCCTTAATTCATTTGATGGCATATAATTAGTCACATTGTTTAATTGACCGACACCTTGATAGGTGTTTTTTGTATTTAACTGTGGGCGTGCACATTTTAGGTTTTTTTTTTTGTTTGTTTTCAAATGACAGGTTCAAGATGTTCTTTTGAGTTCAGTGGGAATCGACAGGTTGCAACTGTCAAGCTCTTTCATTGACAAACAAAAACGTGATTGTCTAGCTATACTGTAGGTACACATCAAATTATCAATATTTTAAGTTTTACAATCAAACACAATATATAGAATGTATCGGTATGGATTGGCAATGCCGCGGAAGCTGACGATCACCTGGATCTAGCTTACGCTTAAAACCCCGGAATGTATTACTTGGATTGAAAGCGTGTGTGGGTTTATGATTGGCTGTACCATCTGGAACTTTGCGATGCAATTCAAGATTGTGAATTGCAGCAAAACCAGCGGATGACAGGCATCCACTCATGAAAACGAGCTGCCAAACCCAGCACGCTGCAAAAGTCAGTTTTGCTGGGTAGGGCGGCCTTAGGCGCCTGGTGAAACTGAAGTGAATCAAAACAAGTCTCAGTGTGCACGTGTTTAAAAAATAAATAAATAAATCATTACAACAATGCAAACGGCAGTCTGAGGGGGTCTAAAACATACGCTGACATAAAATACAGACAGGGACTCTTCAACAGGTCGGGCAGGGGTATGAGAAGCTTCTATAAAACAACCATTCAACTGAGAAATTCTGTTTTTTTTTGTTTGTTTTTTTAAATCTCTATGACCACTAGAAATTCCACGACGAGCTTTCTTGTATCCTAATTATGTTTGATCAAGATGTGACTATAAAAAAAAGATACCACCAGAATATCTATTTGGGGTTGGGGTTCGATCACTTCCATTTAACTTCAGTTTGAATGTGAATGGTTAATTCCGAACCCAAGCGGGTGTGTGCACTTGTGCAACCATATTACCACATTGTTTATTTTTATTTCCCCTCGCTGAATTCTTGTGCTTTCCTTCCCGCCTATTAGATTAACGGTGAAAAAGGGACAATTTGGTGTCATTTTTATTAGATCACAAACTTGTCATTTGAACAGGGGTGTGTGGACTTTTTATATCCACTGCATCTACGCCGCCACAAACGATATATCGTCATAGGCAGACCAATTAATTAAATGCGCTTTGGAGTGGCTGAGTTGTGACTTTTTTTTTCCTTGGTGAAATATATAATGTGGTTTTGCTCAGTCAAAAGGTTCGGTAATACTGTACTGCTCGAGTCAGTGGCATTCTCAAGTCCCGCCCCCGCTCCCTAGCCTGGAGATGCCGCCTGTCAATCAACGCCAAACCAGCCCCGCCCACCTTCTCCCCCTCTGACAGTCAGACGGGAAGCCGGCCACGGACTCGCCCTTTACAGCTGCGCAACTTCAAACTCGATGACATCACGCCCCGTCGGCGACGGACGATGGGGGCAAAATGTGAGTGATCGCAAAAGACATACGCCGCTGGATAAAAGTAGGTGCGAGAAGGCTGCAAAGTTATTTTCACTCTCGTTGAGACGCGTGAGCAAAAAGTGCGCGGTAAGAGGACTGTCGGGGAGAATGTTTGGACACCATGGTGGATTAAAAGTGGACACAAAAGTGCGATTTGACAGCTCAAAAGACGCCGTGTGTTTAAGTCCACCGGACTTAATTTGACTCGACGTCATGGACAAGTCGGAGGACTGAAAGTGGGGACACGGAGGGGGCAGTTCTGTAGTTGATGCCGACCCAGTTTGCGAGGCGGTGCGCGGTGACTAATAAGCAACAGGTCCAAACGGCTGCTGAATTCAATTTGTCTGGAGAGTGCAGAAACGCGAGTAACGAGAAGCATATTTGACTTCGCTCCGCCGTATGCGCGCGAGAGACGGATTCCGGTGCGTCGAAGTTGCCCGGGCAACTCTTGCGGGACTTTGAAAAAAAAACAACAAAAAAAAAACGTTTTTGACAAGGAATTCAATTGAGGATGGGTGACCATGCGGACGACGGGGAGACCGTGAACCTGAGTGTGCTCAACTGGGAGCAAGTGCAGCGTCTGGATGCCATTCTGGCCGGCTCCATCCCCATCCACGGCCGCTGGAGCTTCCCCACGTTGGAGGTGAAGCCGCGCGACATCGTCAAGGCGGTCCGCAGCCGAATGGAACAAACGCACATTCGCGTCCGCGAAGTGCGGCTCAACGGTTCGGCGGCCAGCTACGTGCTGCACGAGGACAGCGGACTGGGGTGGAATGACTTGGACCTCATCTTCTGCGCCGAGCTAAAGGGGGAGAAAGAATTCCAGATCGTCAAAGATTTGGTGCTGGACTGCCTGCTGGACTTATTGCCCGAGGAAGTGAATAAGGAGAGAATCACACCCTTGACGCTAGAGGTAAATGTATGAATGTGTAATATAGCAGTTAGGGGCATATAACGAACGGGGGGGGGGGGGGCATTAGGTTGCAGCGGGTGGGTTGGGGGTCCGGGGGTCACCTTGTGCCCCCCCCCAATAAACAGCAGAAATGCTAGTTTTCTGTCAAAAAAGAAAAAAAAAACAAAGGTAAAAGTTCAGCTGTTCTAGGAGGCTTTTCCTGACATTTTTGGCTGACTGCTTGATGAAAGCCTGGTTCCATCTGGAGGGAAAAAAAACAAAAAACCTCAAGCATCATGCTGCTGACATCATGCTCGACTGTATGTATGATGTTCTTTTGAATTTGCATTTTCACCAAACAATACTTTTTAGAATTTGGGCCAAAAGGTTCCACCTCAGGTTTTCTAACCAGATTCCTTGTTGACCTTTCATCAATTTTGGAGGCTCGTCCAGTTCTCAATAATGTCACCGTTGTTCCATATTTTGAACACATAATGATTGCTGTCTTCACTTACCCCCCCCCCCCCCCCCCGCCCCCTTAATACCCTGTAAATGATTTTGGACCCTTCTCCTGACGAATACTATTGAACAATAAGAACCATCCTGGTGCCGCGGAAGCTCTCCGCAGACTATGGCATGTAAGATGTGACTTCAAAAAAACAAATGCCAGTGAAAGCATACTAGAACAGCTGCACTTTATATCGGGTTAAACAGAACTTTAAGTGCACATTCAAAAAAAGTTTCTTTTTCAGGGGTGTGGGGGGGGGCAACCCGTTTTTCATGGAAAATACATTTTTCAAAGCGATTCTATCTAATTCAACTAGATTGAGATCCACCTGAATAAGTGGCCCCAAGTGCTGACATCCACATTGTTAATAAAAGTAAAAACACAATCTATTATCGACTCCATCCTGAGATGGTCTGACACAGGAAGTTAGGTAACACAAGCAGTCTTTGTGCAACAAGAAAGAAGCTGGGCGGTTTGTTCGAAAATGCCACCTTTGTGGTTTACCCCTGGGACTGGTTCTGCTTTTTTTTTTTTTTTGTACATGCCCCGAAGATATACTACTCCTATGCGATCCATTAATGTACATTTTGGAAAATGAAGGGTTACTGTTTTGGGTATCTTGCATAACTATATGCATGAGCACCGGGCGAGAACCCGATGACAAATTCCTAGCATTGTGATGCTAACAGGTTAGCCACCTAGCAGTGTGACGGCATCCCACTGAAGGATAATTAATTACACTTTCTGAGGTGGGGCCTAATTATAGGTATGGTTTGTGATATTGCGTTGGCTGATTCTTTGGATACAGAGTACATTTGGGGACTCTTGTTCTATGCTGTGGTAAATTCAAATTCTTACCAAGTGATTGGCTGGTGACCAGTCCAAAGTGCCGTCTGCCTTTTTTGGCTACTCCGGAAATGACGGTACCAAAACTAATTGAAAAAGTCCCTTCAATGTTGCGATTTGTTATGAGATCATTTTTACATTATGCACAAATTAAAATTTTTGATTAATTTTTTATTAATTTCCCTAATTTAAGCCTTTAGTCACGAGCTGCTTCTCAATGTTTTTTTTTTTTTACAGGAGGCCTACGTGCAAAAGATGGTGAAAGTGTGCAATGACACGGACCGCTGGAGCCTCATCTCGCTGTACAACAACCGCGGCAAGAACGTGGAGCTCAAATTCGTGGACTCCCTGCGGCGGCAGTTCGAGTTCAGCGTGGATTCCTTCCAGATCCGCCTGGACTCGCTGCTACTCTTCTACGAGTGCTCGGAGCACCCGATGACCGCTTCTTTCCACCCCACTGTCTTTGGCGAGAGCGTCTACGGTGACTTCCCCGTCGCCCTCGACCACCTGCGCAAGCGCCTCATCTGCACTAGGAGCCCCGAGGAGATCCGGGGCGGGGGCCTGCTCAAGTACTGCCACCTGCTGGTGCGGGGCTTCCGCGCGGCCTCCGATTCGGAGATGAAACTCTTGCAGCGCTACATGTGCTCGCGCTTCTTCATCGACTTCTCCGACATGGGCGATCAGAAACGCAAGCTGGAGTCCTTCTTGCAGAACCACTTTGTGGACTTGGAGGACAGGAAGTATGACTACCTGGCCATACTGTACAAAGTGGTGCAGGAGAGCACCGTGTGCCTGATGGGCTACGAGCTGCGGCAGACTCTCGGCCTCATCTCCTCGCTGGCGTGGCGAGCGCTGGCCGAGCAGAACGCCATCCCCAACGCCGCCAACGTCACCTGCTTTTACCAGCCCGCCCCGTACGTCTCCAACTGCAACTTCAGCAACTACTACGTGGCCCAGGTCCAGCCCCTCTTCGCTTGTCCACCCTCACCGCCCCGCCATTACACCCCCGCCCTCGCAGCATCCCATGCACGCCACCTGGCTGCCCTGTAACTAGAACCTGCACTACGGTCGTGCGCTCGAGGAATTTCTCGGAAACATGCATTGCTTTGTCGTTCTTTCGTGGGTTGGCTTGAGTCAGGCCAGTGGTTCTCAAACTTTTCCCAAGGGCCCGCCCGATTAATCAGCAGGCCGATTAAATCAGATGACAGTCGCTCTTCTAAAATTGTCAAAAATCCGTAAAAAAATACAAATAAAAAATCGTCCAATTTTTGCTGATTCTTCTTTTTTCCGCTAAAATAAAGGAAATTATTTGTAAAAACTACACTGGTTTGTTGAGATAGGAGTGTCCCGACTTCCAAGTTTTGAGATACGAGTCATAATTTTGTCCGATTTTATTTGATTTTTTTTTTTTGCTTTGAATTGCGAGCACAAATTCAAAATGAGAGCGGTAACAAAACGCCATTGACGAGCTGAGAGTTAGCATTGAGAGTTGCAGTTTTAGAATCAAGGGATGTTCGAACATAAATGGTGGAGCAACACAGACAGACAATATCATACTCAGAGGCATGAATTTTGTAACCTTCGGAAAATGACTGTTACAGACTTCTACTACTCTCAGAGTAGTAGAAGAAGTCTGAGCCACTGGACATTTAATATTTTCAAAAGTCACAGCAACAGTCTGAACATTTAATTCAGTGAGGAAGCACGCAGACCACTAAAACTGAGAAAAAAAAAAGGGAAAAGGGAAGGGTAAACGAGGACAAGGAACCCGTGTCAAGGAGCTGATGCTTGTTTTTTTGATTTTTTGTGCTTTCCCGACCCTTGACCTTTTTGGCTACAGCACTCACGTTAGAGACTTATGCATCTCACATCCTCTTTAATGACAGACGATTGAATGAGAGGCTCGAGATGTTGAGTCATGGTCAAATCTAGTGGCGGCTTTCTGTCAGTTACCATGTGACACTTTTGACAATGCAAAAAAAAAAAGGGGGAAGTAACTATTTGCAATTTGAAAAGGTCGACAAGAGAAACAACAAAGCAATGCATGCTTGAATTCTTCCTCAGCAAGTAAGTGCCTTAAAAAAAAACGGGGAAAATATATTTTTCCAATTTCTGTGGGGGGAAGGGCGGTAGGGGTCAGTGGTATATATTTTCAATCATGAATGGATTGCTTTACAAAGTTTACCGATGCTGGGGGAGGGGGTTCAGGATTTTTACACTGAGGCACCAAGCGACTTTCGTGTTTTTGTTTTGGTAGTTCTAACTTCTCGTGTCAAACACAGGCCGATTACCAGAGAGGAAGTAACGACATCATTGCACGGAGACGAAGAGAATCAAAAGGAAGCGGTAGAGTGGTTTGATATTTGAAAAAATGCTTACGCGAATAACATGGAAGGGGAAAAACAAGGCATTTCAGATGGTTTCATTTCTTATCAACTGGGTCGAGTCGGCGGCAAAATGCTGAGGTGGACAAAATAAAAGCCATTCTCAACTAACAGTCTTTCTCCTCAGTCAATGCATTGGTTAGTTTCCTGTACTTTGTTGGTTTCACATGTAGGGGGGTGGGGGCGGGGGGGGGGGTTCCTCGGTTAACAACAGAGTCACAACTGCGGAGACCTAAGACAAAGCTCGGGATGGGGGTTCCTTGATCTATTAATGAACCGCTCTTTTAATATACTGTATAGATATATTTTTTTAATAAGATGGGAGAATCTTCCTGTGACTGTTCGGAACTTTCCATGTCAGTATGATATCGAGCAGACGAATTCGGCCTCGAATGTGCGAACGCTCTCCATGTTTGTCTCGCTCGATTGAAGATGCGATTTTACTTGCGATTGAATTGGCAGTTCACAGTAGGAATGGACGTCATTCCTAACTGTCGCAAAAAAATAAATAAATGTATGGGGACCTGTTTTTCTATCAATCACAGTTTTTGTACAGTTTGTCTATTTTTGGGTGATGTACTACACCCGGCGATGCGCAGCTCTCACTTGTGCGCCGTTGAGCGTCCCTGGTGTATTTTATTTTATTTTTTTTTACTATTCTTATGCCAATTCTGATGGTGTGCATGTGTTCAAATTGAATGATTTAAAGTAAAAAAAAAAAAAAATGACAAGAGTGCGTCAGTTCGTTCCTGCTTTCAGCATCCACTCGCCAGCCCAACAGCGGAAAGTAAAAGTCGGCATGGGGTCAACGCTCGAAGGTGCCCCCCCCCCCCCCCCGCGCACTTGGCCTCTGCCAGCCAGTGACAGCTGAACCGAGGGATTTCCCCTGGCAGAGACGTCACCGACAAGCCGACGGCCGTCATCGCGTCCGCTTGCTAAACCTCATTAGCTTGTGTTGGCACGGGTTATCTTGATCGCAAAAAAACCCCCCCAAAAAAACACTTGAGATGTTACTACCGGCAGGGCCTCGGCCTCCTGGCGATTGCGTGCAAATGGATAGTGAGACCCGCAGCTGTCACTTTCCCTAAGAGTAAAACTCATTCATTTACTTACACTCACAAAAAGGCATTAGGAGTGAAATTTCAAGATGAACATGAAATGCCGTTACAGGTGAACTTGCACTTTGAAACGCACACGTTCATAGTTTTGGTTATTTTTGCTTGCTTTTGAACAAGAAGCTAAATGGTACATTATGCTACAGAGGTCCGATCCATAAATGGACCAACACACTTTCTGGTGGTTCAATTACAATTGTAATGTTAGCATTTTGACAAAAGACCAAGATGTTTCAATTTGGATTTTTCTAGCCAAACAGAGTTTAAAAAGAAAAAATCTGAAAATGCACCAATCTATCAAGTCTATTTAATTTACGGTACAATCGATCCGGCTAACCGGCCCAGACCAATGAATAGCCAACATTTGCAAATAATTGACGACCATTGAAATACAATGGTCGTTGGGGAAGACATAATCATACCCTAAAAAGTCTTCCCAAAATGATGATAAATGTTCAATACGCGGGACATGATGCAGAAAAAAAATCCTTAAAAATTCAAGGTGGGGGGGGGGGGTGGAAAGAAACCTTGGATGACGAACAATGGCAGCAGACAAGATCCCTGCAGTGAACGAGATTGCATTTGCTGGAAAGTCTTTGCGCGCTCAGCACATTTATGACATTATCATAAATGCAAAACATCTGCCGATCAGATCCAGCCGATCAGATCGGTGTACAATCTAACCGATATGCTAAACACAACATCAATGTCATCCTTTGCTAAACAAGCCTGAGAACGAACACTAAATTTATACCCCCCCCTCCCCCTCAGCCACTGTAAAGACATTAGGCCATCTCCAGAAAGCCGATTTTCATTCCTCGGTATGTACTATGTCACTGCGCAAAGATTTACTGTCCACCCGCCAAAGCTCACTTTCACTGGAAAGAATACCAAAAAAAAAAAAAAAAAATGCATCCCACTTCCTTATCAAGGGTTCAGCGGGAAGTGAGAACAAGGGATTGAGGTGTTTTTGCACAGCGAGAGAATGAGTGAACCAACCAGAACAGGGAGAGATGTAGTTCAAAAAGAAGCAACCTCCCCACCCCCCCGAGCCCTTTTTTTTTTTTTTTTTAATTCAACCTATGCACGAATGATTTGTTGACATTTCAAACCCCCAAAAATTCACCTCAGGACATTAGAGAAAACGTGCTAATGAGTTAAGAGGCTCTGCTACAGGCAACAGTTTTGCATGAATTATCAGATAAGAGTTGGTGTACATCCAAGACCGGTTGCACATATAGACAAGCATTCACCCTCAGCCAATTGAGAGTCTTTGTTTCAAATCAGACACCAAAGAATTTTTTTTCTTGAGATCTCTGGAGCCCCTTTAACAAATAGAAATTGCACAGCATCTTTATGGTATAGCGTGCTAGCCTGCTACTAAAACGACCCTTCTCATAACCCAAGTGGTGGCGAGAATAACGACGCCTATGATGCTTCAAGCTTCCAGTCGGTTCGGAAACCCTCGGAATGAATAATTAAAAAGCTATTTTTTTTTCATCAAAATGGGGGTTGACAGCTTGTAAGAAGTGACGTGTATGGATTGTGAACTATATTATGAGAAGTTTTAACAGACTCTGAAAAATCTTCAGTGACCCAAATGTGCATGTTTTTCAAATGCAGGCAGAAGAGGAAGTCCGCAAACAAAACAATGCAAAATTGGGGAAGAACTTTTCACACCCAGCACATAACAAAAATAAATAAATGAATATGTAAGGAGACACTATAAAAACTTCGATATCGTGAAAATCTGCAATACAGCAGGGGGGGGGGGGGGGTGGGGGGCGAAAACTGATCGTCCGTATATCGGGATACAGGGCGCGCTTTTAATTAAATGCATTTCTCCATTCGGAGCGATCGCTCACATGCATGTCTGCGGTGATTCCCCAGAACGTTGTATAAGGGTTTTGGTATGTTCCCAATTTGCACATGCACAACTCTCGGCTCAGTAAATGTTGGCTAAGAAAGCAGAACAGCCAGTATAGTTCCCTTTCTCCACCCGGGACTTGCTACATGTGAAGGCGACGGATATGGCATGGGGGACTTCATGAGCAACCAAGGACACACACACACACACACACACACACACACACACACACACACACACACACACACACACACACACACTATATACTGATACATACGGAATTACTTATACTGTACATTTGTGTGTGTGTGTGTGTGTGTGTGTGTGTGAGAGACAGGAAATGTAAAACTTGCTGATGCGGTCATCATCGCAAACACACACTCGCATCTACAAACTCCACTTATGTTGGAGATGGACCAGTAGGAACAGCAGCAGGGCCAGAGTCCAGCTCCTCCCAGCCCAGGTCAGAGGTCAGCAAGTAAATCAAACGACAGCCAGACTGTGAGAAACAACAAATTGTGTGTGCGTGTGTGTGTGTGTAAGAGTGGACTGACAAGAAGGCTCTTACTGTGTGTACGTGTATTGATTGATCCATTTTTGGTGGGGTGAGAAGCGTTGAAATACAGTGGCGCCTTCAAATACAAGATGAATTTGTTCTGTGACGAGACTCAAATTATTTCTCTTTAAAAATTTATGGAAATTCAGTTCATCTGTTTAAGCAGAGAGTGCCAACATCTTTTAATAAAATGTAAATTAAACAATTTGTGCATCATGATTAATGCATCGCGGCTCCCTTATGTTGTGTGAGAATTAGCCAGAGGGTGACAGTAAAATAAAGTCATGCAGAGAAATGGAAGTGGTTCATTAAACCGCGGTCATATGTCATTTTTCATAGAGGGTAAAAAAAAATGGCTGAGTATTGTTTTATCATCTGTCCATGTGAGTTGCTGCACCGTTTGTGTTCAAATATCCGTTAGTTCACTTTTTTTTTTGAACACCGCCACATGGCTGCTTTTCGTTAGCCTCTCGACAGAATTTCCCAGTATGTGTTAACATCATTAAAATGGCTGGCTTGAAAACAAAGCCGACATTTTTGTGAAGATTTCTTCACGATGTCAAACTGCTGCTTGTTCTGGAACGAGCTCAGTTAAGTTCACCGTCCAACTCTCAAATCTCAAATTTTTGTTCAAGTCAAAGCAGGGGGGGAAAAAATGAATTATTCTTCACATTATGGCAGACAGCACGCTTACAATTTTGTGGAAACAGTTTGGGGAAGGCCCTTTTCTTTTGCCAGTACACAAAGACAGATCGATAAAGTTTTGCTTGGATGAGCCGATGTGTAAGAAAATGCCTTTGGGATAAACTGGAAGAGAGATTGCAGCAGAGCCCGCCTCAGCCCTAACGTTGAATCATTCGTGTTCTTGGACATGTCATAGATGCCATTTGCCTCCAACTGAAGATGCAGAACACTGGGAATACAAATGCACACACGTGCATGCGCACCCACAGTATTTCCCACAGACGCTCTCTAAATTACCCTAAAATTGTTTGGTGAAATCATGGAGAATTTGTTTTTTTTCTTCCTCCAATCGAAAGGATTACCGTGGTGTTCCCAACATTAGAAACACAAGTACTAACACATTCCCACAGACGCACTCCCAAACTGTGTAAAGTCTTCCCAGAAGAGTGGAAGCTGTTTAAGCAGCAGGACCAGGTGTCACAAAATTTCCATGCGCACAGTGTGTGAAGTTTCCCTCCCGCGTTTTCAATTTGATTCATTTGCGGACGACTTTGCTATTAGAGATTGAGGGAAAAAAAGAAAGCAACGATCTGCAAAATCAGTGTTGATTACAAAGCATGACCATATAAACATTAATAATAACACTCATAAGTCATACTTGTTGGACACACCAATCGCCATGAGAGTTTTCCGTGACATCAGATGCCAAACAGCCGTCTGGGCTGCGGTCATAAATCTGACTCATCCACAATCTTAAGTGTTTATGCCGGCTTGTGTAAACGCTGGCCAGCTGGACGGAGGCCAGCGCTAGAACAGAGATTAGCTTGTTTCGGGGCAGAGGGTGGGCGGCCTCCGGCAACACAGCCGATGATGTGGAACCCGACACATCGCGGTGGAAGTGATTGGCTTGTTTGTGCAAGAAGATCTGGAGACTTGCTGTAAAATAACGACAACAACAACAAAACCAAAAATCCAGTAATAGATAGGCAGTGTCTCTACCGGTTTGTAAAAAGCATCATATCGCTTTATTTCTGATGAGAGCTGCACTGCGGCCAGTGACACAACTCACTTTACAGCAAGCAACAATTTCTCACATTGTGTCTGTAAAACCACAGACCTTCCGCTACTTGCATGCTAACACATACAGTGGGACGCTCCATAGACACATGAGCTAATGTTTAGCAACTACAATATGTGGCGTCTTGTCCCTTTTGAAACAACGGCCATCCGAAAACAAACTTTGCTGCAACACGGGTGGACAGGCTATCAAAAACGACTATTACTGCCGTACTGAGAAACCAATAGAGGAGCTGTGCCTTCAGGACAGTGTGTACGTATGCCTTTATTTACACTTTTCACCCTGTACTTATTTCGCGTCGTGCTAGACCGCACTTTTACCAAGCTTCGGCTACGACGTATTTGTTATGGAGATTATAGTTCGTCTTAAGACGCCGATTCAAATGAATAAAATTAAAAGACAGAAAGCAGAAATAAACCCTCACTTCTGCTTAGCACAGGCATTATTTAAAGCATCATTTCAAATTGTTGACTTTGACCCAGTATGCGCGAAAATCCGCAGAAAATAAGGTCAATGTGCTGGGCAAAGAAAACGCGGCAATAACAAAGACAACAAAAAAGATGATGATGATGAAAAACCCAGTCGTATATATGCCAAATATAGCCGTCTCTACGCCTGGTTTCTCGAAAGTGGCTCAAAATAACCCTTCTGCTTTGAGGTTGCAAGTGACGGCCTTCGTTTTTAAACTCGCCAATGACTTGTACCCAAAGTGTGCCAACATGCTGCAGCAATTTGTGGCCAAAAGCGTAATTTAGGTGGCTTGTATCCATGTAACCACTTAAATCATAGCTCTCTTTTAAGATGTAAATGGAGCAGGTCACGGTGGAAGTAAAGCTCCAAATAAGGAAGTGAAGCCATTGATCAGGTAACAGCACGACTAATTTAAGTACTGAGCATGTGAACATGGCGCAGTCTGAGCTCATATTAGCCCACGTTCCGACCGTTACACCGCGATGAACTTTTGCTCTACTTCACTTTTTTTCTCCTCCACCTCTCTTGACATAGCCGTACATTTTTTTTTTTCAAAAAGTTACTTTTGAAAATGATCCTTTCAATATGTTGCTTGTTGGACGTGTCAGTGGCTGCTTCGTGTTGAGTCTTTAATGAGGTTCTTTGTGTGTATGAAAGAGAGAGAGTTGGATTTTAAGCAAAAATAATGATGAAGCTTCATCGGGTGCAAGCAGAGGCCTACCTATTTTGATTGATTTTGTGAGTGACATCACACACAGAGGAAAAAAAATAGCCATGTAGCCACCGGGACAAAATACAAAAAGTTCTGTTATCTTTTCATTGAAATTCAAGAAATTCAGTGCCATCCAGGTCTTGATTACATGACAGTACAAATGTGGCCCTAATGATGGAACCGAGAGGTGGCAAATACAATTAAAAAACAGCAGGGGCCCCAAAACGGAACCCAGTGGAACACCATACAACGGGCGGTGCAAAGCGGAACTCCGAGCAACCAAGGCTATACACAAAAAGTTCTGTCTGCCATGTATGATTTTAACCGCTCTAGAGCGCTACTACTCATGCCCACCTAGTGCTGCAAATGAACCAATAGAATAATGTGGTCTACTGTTTCAAATGCTGCGGACGTACGTGAGAATGAGATGTAATCTCTGAGATTGCACCTGTTGTGTGTTACATGATACTTCTATTTCAAAATGCCCAAGGACAACAATGTTAATTAAGAAGCAATTAAAAATCGTTTTCCCAGAGACACACAATGAAACTTTACCATCAACAAATAGATAACAATGAAGAGATGTCACAGAGTGAAAGAAGTTCACACCATTGATTGAAAATCATTTTCCCAGGGACAAACAATGAAACTTTCCCACTCACCGAATACATGAGAATGAATAGTTGCTACTCGGTTTAAGAAGTTCACACACCTTTTTAGGTAGCAACTCTGTGGTGACTCAGCAAATGGTGAACAACAGCCAATTACCTGGGAAATTGTGGCAATTATCATTATCTTTCAAATGTTCTTCCGAAGACAATAGAGCCATGCATCCACCCTCACGAACACAATGTTTGTGTTTATTTTTTTTTGTTGCAGTGACACCTTGGCGCGATAAGAAAATACTTTTGACTGGATGTAGTGGAGCGAGGTGAGAAGCGCTGACGACGTGTAGAAATGTGCCTTAACTACTCTGATTTGGGGTTCATAACATAAACTACTAGCCTCAAAGGAAAAAGAACAATACAGTATCTGTTTTCGGAATACGTGACCAAGCGATTTCAAAATGCTAAAGCCAAGAGGTAAGCAGAGCTGTGGTGTTAGCGCAGATTAGCGTTAGCTAACAGTGTCATAATGGAAAGCGTTTACACACAATCTATTTCAAAAAGAATCCTTTTGATTTTATTTCATCATCAAGCAACACCATATGAACAATAAGCATTAATAATAATCGGAAAAAAATGCTATACATTTTAATGCAAAGGACATTTTTATCCAATTATTCGATTAATCGATAAAAGGTTTCGAAAAATATTTGATCGTGACAGCACTACAATGGACACACTCACACAAACACGACTGTGGTCACAGAAAACTTTAAAAAAAACGTTTAGATGATCTCTCGATGTGGATTATTATTATTTTTTTTTGGCCAACTGCGGGTGTGTCTGGAACACATCTACCGCCGGATTCACTATATGCCTCCATAAAAAAAAAAGACACATTGAGCAAGAAAAGTGGGCGCGAGTTGGATCTCGTCAACTATCTTGATCCGCGTGTTCATTGCGCAAGAAAAAAAACAAAAACGATTCAGCCCTTTACACAAAAGCATGCAAATCGCTGTCAGTCAAAAATGTATGCGTCCATAGGTGGCGTTGAGGCATGTGTGGATTGAGGGTTGCGTCAACAATGCCAGATAGTTAAGGCAAATACTGGAAGGAGACGCGATCATACGGAAGGCTGTCCAGAGAGGAAGGGAGTGAGGGAGGGAGTAAGACTGAAAACTGGATTTTAGTTTTATACATTCAGACAGCTGGGAATTAGGCAAGGTCCCATTTGGTAACTTTCTGTTTCCTGACAGAGACAGTTCTCATGGCAAAAACGAGTCGGCTTCACGGTGGCACCTTAATTCGCAACATATCATGCACGGAGATGCATTTTTATTATTTTTTTTCCTGAGGCAGTGCAGGTAATAGTTTTTTAATGACATAATTTTTCAGTCAAGAATGACTGCTATTGCTGGAAAGCGCAACGACACAAGAATTTGGGTTCCGGGACGCTGGATAACCTCTGTTTTGTTGGGGGAACAAAAATTTTGCCATGGGTGAAAAAAAGGGCGATCAAAACTGTCCATCATAAGACTTTTGTAAAGGGTGCAAGCAATGTTTTGCGGAACAATTTGACATTAAAACAATTTTAATCACTTATTTAATACACTTTAAATATAAGATAAGAAAACCTTTATTAGATATTGGATTTTTATTTTATTTTTTGGTAAATAGCTTTTTAGAAAATGGATAGAAAATTGGGGGGCATGTTTCATTAATAGTATGACCGGTCTGGCTATCATTGTATAAATACAATTTATTTTAAGATGATTTTAATTTGAAAAATACTTAGGCCACGGGTGTCAAACTCGTTTTTGTCGCGGGCCACTTTGGAGTTACTCGGAGGGCCGTTAAGACATTGAAACCGAATAAATGTTTAATCATCACGTCAGATTATTACTTGTACACAAAAAAATGATGGCTCAATAGTGTTGAAATCGGTTCAATTATTGCTCAAGTGAGTATGAATAGGGTAACAAAATTATTGCAAAATATCACCGTTATTTATCACGTATGAAAATTTGAGATTTTGGGACAGATTTAGGCAGGGATAATGGAAGTTGACATCGATGATTTGCTTTTGCGGGCCAAATAAAAGGACGTGGCGGGCCAGATCTGGCCCCCGGGCCTTGACTTTGACACCTGTGACTTAAGCTTTCATGGAGGGTCTTTTCTGTATGTCCAACAGTGCCGATCAGTCATATTACGGCTTTAGAAAGAAACGCATCAGTAAAATAAGGACAATTGAAAATACATATATATACATCAAATTATAGTTTTAAATGAATGAATGAACCTACTAACTATTAATCAATCTCACAGTTGTTAGAAAACGGAATCTGTTTGTTTACATTCAAACTTGAGCTTGCAGCCAACGCAAGTGACGCCGTGCAGGCTGTGATGGCGAGATTACAACTTCAGTTTTGGTCCTCTCGCTCATCGACTAACAAGTTCACGCAACAAGCCGACTGAGCAACGTGCATACTTTCATGAGCGCGGAAGTTTGAAACCGAAACATTTGCACTTCTTTGCCCTTGCCGACTCTCACGTTCCCGTTGAGTCACGTGACGTCAAGTGCCAAACTCTTTTCAACCAGCACACCTGTTCTTTGCCTGGCCGTAATGACAGTCATTATCACCTCATAATAGCAAACACACCTGACCGATTTCCACTCGTGCCAAAAACACAGCTGGATGTGTTTAAGTAGAGCTCTTAGGCGCATGGAGTCAGCGAGCGGCCTTGAGAAAGAAGACAAGCATGCCGCTATAGGCTAGTGTTTACGACAATCGGCGATATCCGCACGTGCCGCTCAACGCCGGGCTCTGCGGATGGGCCGCGTGGGCAGGCAAAAGCGTAGGCAGGAAATAAAGCTTGAAGTATCTGTAATGGGGTGCGCAATAAATCCCCTAAGTGCTCTTTGAGGAGGTCACAGTCATGATCTGAGATCCCAGCTACAACCGTACCATGAAGCAAAAAGCGCAGATATTTTTCTATGCTAAATGATCCGGTCACGCGCGGTTGAGAAAAGTGAACCACCCATGACGTTAACGTAACTCGGCATGCGCGTACTGCACAGGAGGAGGAGGACACGCGACCCTAATCAGGTCACTACCCACGAGTCGACGCGAACCAGGAACCAGCTGTGTAAATTGACTGATCTTCGAAGTTGACCCCTGTTTCCCTTCTGTGAAGCTTCGGAGTGGAAGCAGACGCTGTCAATATTCACAGGGCGAGGTTAACAACCCTCCCAAAATCGGAACGACTTATTTATTTCCATACTTAAATCTTTAAACGTGACCTGCGTCGAACTGGCATCGCCCTGAATTATCTCTCTCTCTCTCTCGTAACTCTAAAGATGTTGGCAGCCGCAAAAGGCTTTTTCGCTTGAGTTTACCGGTACCTTCACATGCGTCAGTCCGTTATTGACCGACGTAAGCGGCCGCATTCATGGGAGGCGTGCGATCCGCGTGATCCGCGAGCGAGCGGCAGCTGTGTGCGATTGTGTGTGTGTGTGTGCGCGCGCATGTGTCTGTTCTCCTCCATGTTTGCACAGCAGTTATCCCTTTCGGTCGCCCGTGACGTTCCCGTTCATAAATGAAATGCAAAGCCTTAAAATTTGTTCTTTTTTTTGTGGGGGGGGGGGGGGTGTCGGGGTTGCTTCATCAAATATTGGTGAGTAGTCATTGCTATGACTGGAAAACAGATGCTTTTCTGGACTGAAAAGTGGAAATATTAATTGCATGGTGATGTGTATTTTATCAAAAGTGAGAATTATCAGGCTTGACAGATGTTTTTTTTTTTTTCATCTCTTGTAATGGTTCGCATGAGGTCAGAGAGATTGTGAGGGCGCAACAAAAATCTTCACCTGATATTTAGGGACCCTGTGAAGTGAGTTTAGGGATTTGTTTCAAAATGCATTGTATGCGTTTGAAGAATTTAGCTGAAAACACGCAAAGACGGAGAACTATGTGGTACTCATTTGCGCTCACAAGCACACCTAGGGACAGTTTTGAGATTTCCATTAGCCTGCCATGCATGTTTTTGGAATGCGGGAGGAAACCGGAGTACCCGGAGAAAACCCACCAGTTGGTCAGAGGCAAGGACAGAATAAAGGCAAAGTATTTTACTCGTTTGCATCGCCAATTGTCATGTCAACACGAGGGGGATTCAGCGGTTGACTTCGGACAAGCTTGACTGGAGTAGGAACAGAGCGGGAACAACACAGTTCAATGTCATGCTCGATGATGTCACCGTCGTAAGTCAAACAAACCATCGCTGCATAACGTCTGAGAGACTTGCTTTGGACCGGCTGGCATCAAAACATCCTTTCCCGTCACTATGGAAACGCCGCATTGCACAGAGCACCGTTGTGAAGGTGAAAAACGTGAAGACTCAAGACTGGCTTGTGTTCGCTAACTCCACGTCAAAGAAGAAATACCGTTGGGGGTCTTCTTTGCTGGTAGACGAAACTAAAAACAAAGCGTTGAAGTTGACCATTGCTGTTGTGGTTGCGTCGTAACAAGATTATTCTAATTGATTAATTTTTTTTAAAAAAACCCTTTGACTGAAAATATATTTTTGACCAAAATAAAATAAAAACAAAAATACTTTAAAATAAAAAAATTGAAACGATATCTTACGTTTAGGATAACTACATAATTCGCTGTGATTGTAGCAAAAATGTTTTCATCTCCATCAATTAATATCATACTCGAATTTTTAAGAGTTAAATTAATTATTATTATTATTATTATTATTATTGCTGCATTTCCATACATTAATCCACAAATCCAAGCATTTTCTAACCCCGTGTCATGGGTCCTGAAGTCCTTAAATCGTCCCAATAATTGTGATGCCAGGCAGGTGCGCAGCAGGAGAACCGGGAGCGCCTCTGCCACCTGCTGGACACTCACAAAACGTGACCATGAAAAAAACGGATCAAAGTCAGTTCCACTCGCAGACCTTCATAGTTGGGGATTAATCCCGCAGTGATGAAACATCAACAAACCAACCGAGTCCCGCCACGCAACTTCAGCCTGCGTGCCAAGCAAGCGGCCGCAATCTAATCACTGTCATATTAGTCGCAAAAACTAATCCGATTAGCGGTGAAAAACACAGAGTCAAATTCTTAACCTCCGCTGACCACAAGTCGTGCTTGTCTGCGGTCACTTGAGAGCCAAGAGGCATCTGTTTCATATTGACGTCAGCGCAGCAGATAAGGACTGGAAGACATGGAAGACAATAGACCTGGACTCCTCGCAATTGTGTTTGTGTGACTCAGTGTGTGTGTGTGTGTGAGTACGCGCTCACTCTTGAAAAAGCCATCTGAGCACAGCTGGTGAGCAGACATCTGGGGAGAAAGTGACAAAGCGAGAGATGGGGTGACGACGAGGACAAAGGTAACTCGGTGCTTTGAAAAATATGGCTTCAATCAAATTAGGATTGTGCTGGCTCGCTACTTAAAAAAAAAATGTCATCGCATCAAAAAACGAGAGAGCGATGAAACCGAGGCCGCGTATCAACTGAAGCGCTCTTGAAGGTCAAAGAGGTCACGTTTTTTTTTTAATGGGTCCTGTGGTTTGATACTTGTGCCTCTGACTGGTGTTGATAAAAATGAAGAATTGGAATAATCTGAAGAGCAGAGACATACTTTTACAATTTTCATATTTGCCGAAAAAAACAAAATGGAAATGCATCACAAAAGCCAACAAAATCGGCTCAATGACAAGCATGGCTCCTCCTTGCCAAGGGGCTCATGATCCGAACGTGCTGATATTGTCGGACATTTTGTTTCCCCTCGGCGGATGAACTCGGACCCCTGCAAATACAGTAATAAGGAATGCATGGCGGGAATCGTTTGCAAGATAAGGAACTGATGGAACGGGCTGCCAACTCTTTGACGCACGCTTTTGTTTTTTTCCCACCCAACATTTCAATGCAACTTATTCGTTGTCACTTATTGTGAAAGAAAACGAAATAACGGATCTGTAAGAAAAAAAATGATGCCACTGTTCCCAACTATTGGTTGGAGAATTAGCTCTGCCCGCTTGAGTCCACTGATTGGTTTGCGGTGCCCGATAGAGATGCACAAATCGGTCCGACGGAGCAATTTTGTGCCGTTGTACAATTAACAAGGGCAAGCATTAGCGTCGTTGTTGCCGTCACGTTTCACATCTCAACAAATTTGTTTCAGCTCTACAAAAAAATTTTTTTTTGTTTATTTCGGAAAAATAGTTATGCACGGCAAAAAAAAAAACATTCGAAAAATATATAACAAACAAAAAAAATATGATTCTCAAGAAATAAACAGCTTTCATAAAGCCTCACAAGTGTTACACCCACTGCGGTATTGGCGTGTCGTGTGCCTTTAACTCATTCACTCCCAAAGACGTTTTTAAACGTCTTTTCAGACTTGGCTGGCACTGAATGAGTTAAGAGGCGTCGCTTCGGGTGTGACATCATGAATTCTGACTTAGAACTCAGGATTATTGATGGTATATTGAACGTTTTGAAATCAAAAGTCAAGGGAACCGGCGCATTCCACTATCGTCCAATTGGTTGCGAGAAAAGTCGATTAGCATCAAATAAGACGTAGTCACTCTTCTTGTACAACAAATACTGCTACTGGTCACTCTAAAATAGTTCAATGATTTTCTGAACCAACTGTACAAACTGTCATAGTATTGTATTCTACCACTGATCACTTTAGCTCTGCTTGATACTTTGCACATTGTCTCACAGTTGTCACTGGGTGGTACCACCGCACTACGGTTCACTTACATTACGAAATGTCCTTCCATACCTATTTGTCATGTCCTTGTTTACGATGATACTAATGGAGCGTGTTATACCGGAGACAAATTCCTTGTGTGTTCTACAAACTTGGCCAATAAAGATGATTCTGATTCTGATTCTGATAAAAGCGAAGACGATTGGCCAGACTTTCGCAAGAAACGCAGACCGTCCAAGCGCATAATTTATTTTTGCGAGCCTCGTTAAATCATTCGGTGAAGCGGATCTGGACCCTGGTGCTGTGTAGCTGAGCGAGTCTTCAAAGTTCAGCGTGTGCTGCGCCCTGTGCGCTCCTCATCTATCGGTTCTTTGGCAATGTTGAGCGGCTATTATATCAGCAGGTACGCAGCTAAGTCAGCTATCCTCACCCACATCATTGAGTTCAGAATTCTCAACCATATATCAGCAAGATACAACTGGTGGCTTTACATGCTAACAACAGCCAGATTGGAAGATATTACATCAAGTCGCATCACGCCCAAGGCAACAGCTTGACAGTTAACTGGAAGAGGAGGTCTCGGATTGTTTATGATCGAACAACTGTGTCTCGTATTCGTTTCAAGATACATCACTGCAATTAGTTTGTTTACAAGTGCTGTTCCTACCCACCTAAAAAGACACTCACTGACTATCTACCCCCCCGCCCCCGCTCGATCATTTATCCCGAGCAGTGTTTTGAAGCTCGCAACTTCCAGGATAAACCCATCAGCCCTTAGCAAGCCGTGCCTCATTGAAGCCGTTTATTTCAATTTCTTCCAGATCGCTCTGTAGCCTTTGCGGCTCTGCGAGGGAAAAAAAAACAAGCCAGCTCCTCCCACGCGGCCTCAACTGTCACGAACGTAAATAACGCGCCGGATAGCCGGTGCGAAGCGCCGTAAAAAAAACATAAGAGCGCTGCGCTTCCCCTTCTCGCAAATTACAGCCTTCAGGATGCTTCAACGCTCACTCGGATCCAGCGGTCATTAATCACAGACCGAGAGAAACCGGTATAATTCGTCGCTTTGATGAGTTTGGTGGTTTAAAAAAATTAAAAAATGCAGGTGCTGTTTTGGAAGTCTTTGTCAAATTTGCTCTTTTGCGGGTTACTTTAAGGAAGCGATGTCAAACTCATTTTCATTGTGGGTCACCATAGTGATGGTTGCACTCAGGGGGCCAAAATGCATTGTATAAGTATCTCCATCATATATAAAAAAAAAAATGGAGTAATATCATCATGAAATATCATGTCAGTAAATAAAGCATTTGTGAACACTGATTTAATGCAACAATTCAATTCACTGGGCTGCTCCTTCCGGTGTTCTTGGGGTGGGGGTTTTCTTCTGTAGAGAATAGGTTCTAAAATTGGGAGCATCGATGCTAATTGTTAGCATTCAATGGAGTTTTGCATTGTATGTTAGCATTAAGCCAGCAAAAAAAAAAAAAGTTGATTTGATTTCGTAGGCCACCCCAAAGAAATGATACGGCGGGGCCCCTCTGGTCTCAAGTTTTACATTTGTGCTTCAAGGTACCTTAACGTGGGATCGACCAGCTAGTGTGAGCTGCACTGCACTTAAACCGAACACTTCCGTGATGGTAATGGTGCAGCAGCACGCAAACGAAAAAAATCATTCAACGGTTTGTAGAAATGCGCATTGAAAAAAATTGGAGGTTAAAGGCCATTTTGTTTCTTTGTCGCGCCATCTGGTTCTCATTTCAAGACGAGTGTTTAACATAAGTCATGGTCACCATTAATTGAAGGCCCGTTTCATCAAAATTTTTGACCGATTCTTCACTAATTTCCCAAAGAATTATGAGAGCTTTCAGATCAAGTACTTGTCTGAGTAAGTCATTTATTTGCAAGTCAGGCAGGTCAGACACCGGGACTACAAATCTTCCCACGCACTTACAACCAAACTGGCCACATGCTCCAACAGCTAATCATACAAATAACAGTCCTATCTTTAGTTACAATCATAAGTGGATTTAGGGGGAAAAAATGGCATATTTCACTTGATAAAGCAAGCAGACACAAAAGACTGCAAGTTTAGCCACACCCCCTCCAATTCTTTCTCGCAGAGCTGTCTGAAAAAAGTAAGAGCTTTAAAAAAAAAAAAAAAAGCCACCGCAGATCTGTTTCAGTATCGGGGAAAATAACGCGATGGCAGTGACGACAGACGTCTGCGATGCGTTCTCGATTTGAGCACAATATTCACGAGCGAGAGAATGCGTGACGGCGTAGTTGTGTGATTTTTGTGGACGCATAACCACCAAAAATTAAGAGTGGAAACCCCAACCGAATAGCTATAAGCCGCTCTGTGACGTACAAAACGGATTTCACTCATCCATACAAGCAAATTGGACTGGATCCGAAAGTGAAACGGAAATTTACGAGATGTGGCTACACACTCAAAGTTGTTGATTGCATTTTTTGATTTCATAGGTCACACGTGAGTTGGCTCACCTAGCTGATTTTGGGTGGGCGGAGGGGGGGGGGGGGCCGCATGTGGGTATGCGCCCTGGACTGGTTGTCAAGAGTATTCAATAGCCTCACACACACAGGCACCGAAAAAAAATGAACATCTACATCCACATCCTAAAAGAGAAACTGAAGAAATAAAGTGAAGAGGATAGACCGTTGGGAATATCATTTCAAATCAATGAATTTCTGTCGTAAAAGTAAAATCAATCGGTGACTAGTAACGACAAACTGCAGGATCAAGAGCAACCCGCCATCTTCCAATGGTTAAGACCGCAACAATTGCTCAGGTGCACTGCTTCAACTCCAAACGAATTCTACACAAAGTTTTTTTTTAAATTTAATTTCCTGACTCAGCGACCGCAGGGGAAATGACGGGAATGAGAGAACATAAACGTGATGACTCACGGCCTACCAAAAAAAAAAAAAAAAAAAAACAGGGCAAAGTGAACAAACAAACGGGAAGGCTGATTGGAATTAACGATTCATGCTAAAACTAAACAAAAAAAAAAGACTCGGCCAGATGGCTCGCATGTGCGGGCAGGCTCGTTTTATGCTACGTCCTCTGCCAACGCCGAGCTCTCCCTCGGAGACCATAATCTTCTCTCAAAATTCTTGAGATATTTGAAGACGGTCCCTTACTGCTAGCTTGCTTTCCACCGTCGGTATTAACTCATTCAGTACCAGCCAATTCTAGACCAAGTCTGAAAAGACGTTTAAAAACGTCTTTGGGAGTGAATGAGTTAATAAAAGCAACACTTATTTCGACCTGAACCGAAAGCTGCCCATTGATGTCGAACAGCTGTGTCTTGGCGCCGACTGGCACCTAATCAATAACCATCGGGGATGTTATTGGCAAATGCGGAGGCACCCTGACTGACTCGAAAAAGGGCTCTTGGAGAATGACTTCACTTGCTGTGCGTGCATTTTCCACACACTGGTTTCCAATTTACACATTGTCTTTGCGATGTTTGATGTTGCAGATTTGAAAAATGTCTTGTGCCCCACGTCTTTTCAATTGTGGGGCTCTGCAGCATGTGGCCTTATTTTATTTTTTTGTACAAAACACTTGAATCTGATTTGAATGACTCAATCTCCACCGCGGCTTCCCGGTTCTTTGGATGTACAACTGCATTGTCATGTGGACAACAACATCTCAGTGGGAAAATGAATTCCAGGCTTCATTTTTTAGCCAGATTTCTTTTTTTTGGGAGCACTTTTTACGATTCCCATGACAGAACTGATTTAGTACATTTTCAGCACAGAGACCTCCGCTAAGATTGAGAAAATGGTGCTAAATTCCTTTTCGCCAAGTTTGCTCGATGGCTGCAACACGATCCTGTAGGTGGCGGTGTGACAAGTTCAAACAGGAAGACGTCGACGTGAAAAAGGAGTATCGTATTTTCCGCACTATAAGGCGCTTCGGAGTGGTATAAGGCGCACCTTCAATGAATGGCCTATTAAAAAAAAATCATATATAAGGTGCATCACATTATAAGGCGCAGAGAACAGAAGCTACAATAGTGGCTGCGGTTACATTGTGCATCCACTAGATGGAGCTATGCTAAAGGGAATACAATACAATACAGCTTTATTTTTAGAGCCTTCACAACCGCTGCAGCTGTAACGAAGCGCTTTACAGAACATTGACAATTCTACATCCAAGAAATCAGAATATTGATCCATAAATAAGATGCGCTGTCGACTTTTGAGAAAATTGAATGCTTTTAAGGTGCGCCTAATAGTGCGAAAATACGGTACAGCACAAGAAATCACACTCCCTTCCTGTTTTTCACTGCACGTATGCCTTTATAAAGTGTTTTCCATACAAATATTCACTCTAATCGTGAGAGTATCTTAGCAACGTTTCAACTTGAGTACAAATTTGGGCCAAGTCACTTGAGCAGCAAGAACCCCGAAATATATCGTCTGAGGGTCTCACGCAGTGGGTTAGCTCGTTGCGACGCCGGCATCCCCTCGAGATTAACATTAACAGAAGATGACAGCGCTGAGAGGCTTTGAGTTTCTGCCCGGGCTGTCGGATTAAAGTGGACGACCGCAATACCTGCAAGCGTGTACTGTATCTGCAGTATCACATGGCGTCCCAATTCCGTACAAAGTATTAATACAGGGTGTGGCATAAGTCACTATACGTCGATTATTTCAGTTCAGGTATCGTTCAGAAATCATGGGGGCATTAGAATGTGACATTATAGGCTTTGTTTTTTTGTTGTTTTTTTTTTATCAATCCCTTGGCCAGATGAGACGGGAGCATTGCATAATCGCCACCTAGCAAGAAGTTTTTCTATCCCCGACAACTATCAGTTGCGCTGCTCCGACAATGTACGCTAACAATGGTCAATTTAAAGGATTCCGACGAGCTAGCGTTGACTCGATCACAATCGCAAGGTGTCCTGAAAGCTTTGCTAATAACACTGTGAATGAACAAAATCTGCGAAATTAGCCAATGGTGAAAACCGAACGGCACGAGACGACTATTTCGCCGCAATTTATTCCTGTAGCGGATAATAGCAAGTACGGCTATGGATGGGAAATACCCTCGCTTCTCCGAATGTGTTGCATCGTCATCGTTCAGGCTGGCTGGTTAACATTCCTCTATGTGGCTGTTGTCCCTGTTTTTTTTTTTTTTTTGTCTTATAAGTCTTCAAGATCTCAATCAATCAAGATGTCAACTGTGGCTGACTCTCCATTTATTATTCAATAACTAACAAGCCCATTTTGTCAAAACAAGGAGTAGAGAGTACAGATGCCGGGGCTAAACCAGCGTTCCCATTTGCCTCTGTTTACTTGGAGGCAATATTAAAAGATCTGAAAGTTTATTGGGTTATATCTGCACAAGGGATCGTTTTGGACGGCTTGCCGGGTCCCAAAAATTGAGGCGAAGGAGTTTTAGGAAAAATTGGGCTAGAAGCAGCTGTAATTAGTGACCACACTGTGCTGGAAAGACCTCACGTGGACAGCTGACAGCCATGCCACTCTTTTTTTGCGGATCCTTTCTGCTGACGTCGGTCGAAAGCTAAAAATGATCTGGAAAACAATGATTATTTTGTCGCTGCGCTTGTTTTTGGGTGAATTTGCGGCACATCCACAGGGTTGCGTCGTCTGACTAATTCTACACTCGTGAGGCCAAAGTCGTGCGTGGCCCACGCTGGGTGCCAACTGAGGACAGATCCTGCATGGTGCTCAGATTTCCTGTGGCCCTGCCAAGGCAGTTGCCTCTCGCTAGCTCAAGTCTGGAGAGGAAAATATTTACCCTTAAAAAATATTAGCAGACTCTTTAAACATGGAAAGTTCATGTTGTCATGGCACGACCATGCTTAGGTGTCAATAACTTTTAAGTCTTGCATGAACTGATGCTTTTCCTTTTTATCTTTTTTTTTTTAAATAAAGAGAGGCGCATCAGTTTCATAGGTATGTATGTCTGAAGCAGGGACAAAGAATGTCATTCCTTATTAAGGAAGTCGGCAGCCTGGAGCCAAGACTCTTATTTCAGAGGGGAAGGGGGCGCAGTCAGTCAAGAGTCAGACCACCACCACCACCACAACCCAAAGAACCACAGGACCTACAGTATATTGCACGATACATACTTTCCCTTCATCTGTGACTGACCGGTACCGTGGCAAACTCTGCTAATTAAAAAAAAAAAAAAAAATCTTATGTATTTCTATGTCACAATTAACACCACAAGAATTGAGAAAAGACAATTTGGACAAAAAAATGTCGACATTGAAAACACAGAGGAGTGTTATGCTAATAGCCGGATAGCTCTTAAAAAAACACTTCCATTAAGTCCGCAAAAAAACGAGGACATTTGAATATCGGAAGACAGGGAGCGGACGGACAGGAATCTACCGTTTGGTGCAAGGGGAATAGTGGAGACGGAAATAAGATGGAGCAATGGGGCTGTATTTTTGCCTGTCGTTTCGGGTCGTTAGCAGGCCACTTTATGCTACATCAGGGGTGTCAAACTCATTTTGGTCACGGGCCACATTGTAGTTACGGTTTCCCTTGGAGGGCCGTTATGAGTTTTTGGGAAGCCATATAAATGTTTCATCCGCTCCACATATTACATACACAGCGCACAACAAATTGATGAATAACTAGTTTTAAAATCAGAAGTCAAGAATAATGACTGTTATTGTGGATTACATATGACAATTTGAAATTTTGGTTCAGACTTCAGCAAGCATCATGGAACTTGACCCGCTTGATTTGCTTTCGCGGGCCACATACAATGGTGTGGCGGGCCAGATCTGGCCCCCAGGGCCTTGACTTTGATACCGGTGTGCTACATGAATGATGATGCAATTCATACAATCTCATGGAGGACAAATTAGAATGTAGTCACTCTTAATCATAATTTTACTGCAAAATGGTTCGTTGGCTACAGGAAGCCATAAAGGAGTGAGAGTGAGTAAAAAAAAGCAAAAGTGTGAGAAAGAGTGAAGAAACAACAAAAAGCAGAGCCCACGTCATCTGGGCTGCGTTAAGGGCTCGAGCGCTTCTGGCCCGAAAATGCAACTTCCCTTCGGCAACCCCCCCCCCCCCCCCCCAAAAAAAACAGGCGACTGGAACGTACGTATGGTATGTATGCAGTTTAAGCTTTAATGAAGAACAGTAAAGGAAACAGTCCTTTGACGAGCTTTAATAACCGCATATATTGAAACACTGCGGCCAGAGTGCGGGAGCGAGATCGGCTACTGAATGGAACCAGTCAAATGTCGGCTTGATATGTATTTGCCTTTCCAATTAAAACCAGATGAAAAGACTGTAAAGGAGCACACTGGATTCACATTACACACGCACACACCCGCTTAAAGGAGAGTGACACTCTGCAATTAGAGGGGGAAAAAAAGAGCCGCGGAACTATGGCATGTGAATATTACATTATCGATGATGGAGGGTGATGAGAAGTGGCGCCCGTCACACATTAGCACATGTGCCAGTGGGGAACATATTTTCAAAAAATGTGAGAAGATTCCATCTCGCTACTCAATTAACGGATAAAAAAAAATACATTTCCATTCTTTACAGGATATGATTACAAATTGAAAATGCAAAAGTGCAGAAGATGCACAAGCATAAATTGGGATTGACGAACTGGTTTGGTCGCTAAAATGTCCGTAAATCGGGAAAAATGTGGATCGCCGTTTTCCAAAGTAAAAGCAGATGTTTGCAAACGTCTTATTTTAATTCGACACAAAATTTGCTTTCACGGGAGGACGACAAATCGGAGAATATTTCTTTTTAAGAAGCTGAAGGTCTCAACAATTACTCGAGCGTCAAAATGATCAATTACATTATGTGAGCGTTGACAGTCCATAAATGCTAAACTCTTCACGTGTTTGACACTGGAACAAAAGCATTAGCAAAAGGAAGTCTTGAAATAGGAGGCTGCCTTTGAACGGTCACGGATATGTTTTGTCCAAGTGGTATTTCCCCAAAAGGCTCCCGAGGTATTTGGAAAATGGCGTGTCCCAGGTGGTGCACGGGGGGGAGGGAGAGCCAGAGAGAGCGAGAGAAAGCGAGAGCGAGATTTCCCTCACACATTTAATGGTTGTTGCACATGCTGCGTTTGTCATAACCGACTAATAATTCGGCATGATGTATGATTCGGGTGGAGGGGGCTGGATGGCGACGCCTTCGCTCAGTGGCAATTTCCACATTGGGATGTGTTTGTTTGCCATTTTGAACATGGAAAGAGCCGAGAAGGATGACATGGTGAGGGTGTTGTTATTTTAACTGATGGTTGAAAACAAATAAAAGGATGAAAACACACACACATACACTCGCGCACTCACACACACACACACACACACGCTATATTTAAGTAAATGTGACGAAATAAACTGGTTTATTGAGGGTAATTATTGGACATATTGTACGAGTTGTATGTTTGATGTGTGCTTTAAGGGGCGTGGCCTAATCAGTGACAACAGGTACTAAAGTTGGCTCTTGAGTTTGCATGCTTGACTCTTAGTTCAATGTAATAATTGGCACCTGTGGATTTTCCTGCCCAGATGAGCGGGAATTATCGTAACTCAATGACTCTTTTTTTTTTTTTGGTTCACGTCGCTAAGTGGTGGCGTTTCAGGATGGGGTGGGGCGGAGCAAGCGGTGGATAGCTTGTAACTTGAAAAACGAGTTATTCTGGGAATTTTTTTTAAAAGACAATGCACATGAATATCCCAGTCAGATTCCGTTGTTTACAAAAAGCTGACCAATGCTGACTATCTGAAATCAACCGACCAGGACTGAGAACAAAAAATAGGAATTATCGTACTTAAACATGAAAGCTGAAACTATGTTGACAATTTAAGTTATTTTCATGTAATTTTCAAAATTGTACAACATTCAATGCATAATTACGACCTAAAATGATGGTTAAACTCCAAATTTTACATACTGTAAGGCGCTTGACATACACGGGTTCCTCTATACAACAGCAATAAAAAATACAGTTAAGTGTATACCTCTCTGACAGCATCAATTACAGTATTTGGGAGTGTCATTTGTAGTGTCAACACACACACACACACACTAATGATGACTCTTCGTTCTCTCACTGGTTTGAATAACAGCACTTTATGGATCCGCTTAGCACCCACTGATCTCCCAGTTGTACCCACGAAAAATCACAGTCGCACCACAGATCCACGATTAGCGGAGACATTTTAACAAATACTTGCATAATATGATATAAACCACCAAAAGAGGGGAAAAGTGTACTTAAAAAAAAAATCTGTCAAAATACACTGACGTGAAACCACTCTGAGGTGCACACACTGGACGCAAATTGAATAGTTATATCCTAAAGTTGTTTTGGAAATATAGCCAAATATAAATACTGTATATAAAAAAAGAAAAACAATCTAAAAGAAGCGTCACTTGAGAGCGTTTAACCCTGTCTTGAGGTCAGCTCGACGTTGCCATCTAGTGGGCAAAGCAAGCACCTGCAAGCCATTCGACTTACACTTGAGCGACAATTAAATTGACAAAAAATAAATAATAATAACAATAATAAAAAAGAATAATGATAGTTTTGAGTGTAAAACTGTTTTGTTTGCCGTATATGAATGAATAATAAGAATCACCATCATAATGGGCTGAAGAGAGGGTTTGGTCGTGTAAAAACTATCAGGCCGGCGTCACGCCAGATGAGGGGCGCATGCGCAGTGATAGCCGGCTCCTCGAGTTGGACGGCGAGAAGATGAGCAGGCTAAACGGCAGCTCGCATCAACACCGTAAATTAGCCCGCCTTCCCGAGAAACCTTTTTAGTCTGCTTGCCTTTCTTGGGTAGTTTCTTGCCGATATATTAAAAAAATAATAATGAGCATATTTAATGTCGAGGGGTAACGGGAGCACAGTGAAGACGGACGAGGTGTAACTCTGGCAGATCAATTGCACCGGATGTCATTAGACGCCTCTTAAATAGCAAAGGGGTAAGTGCTGTGCGTATTAATTTCTAATTTTTATCTATTTTTTTTCTGCCGTGTTGCGTCCACGTACGTGAAGAATTACAAGAGTCGTTTCCAGTGTTATTTTTCGGGTTTATTATAGGAAAGGTAACGGTTGCGGTGCAATATAATGAAAGTTCAATTCAATCCGATTCGAACTAAAATCTATTAAACTCCAATGCGAGTCACCGAGATGGTTTGGGTGTCAGAATGCAGCCATTGGTACGAATTGATCTATTTTGGAAGCTGGAAATGGACACAATATTCAGTAGACGCAAATGGGCTTTTTCTGTGCGCGGAGCGTGAAACATGCAACTGGCATTTGTACTTAGGCCCTGCAAGCGCCTCTAAGCTCGTTGATCAATTGAATTTAAGCCTCTTGAGCGGCCCGACACAAGAACCTGCTGACGCATGCGCCGCCGTCTTTTTGTGAATGCCCCAACACTCGAATGCAAGTTTTTGCGCGTGCAAAAAACACACGAGGGGTGAAAAAAAGAAGCCATTTTTTTAAACGACCTTGTCCACATAAATAAACATGGAGGGCAATTCTAGTCAATTCTAAACAGCATTAGGATAGTCATTGAATTATTGAAAGTGGATCTGGTCCGGTGCACGGGGATTAATTATAGATTAATAAACAGATACCTGCTCTCATCACACAGGCGATTACGCAACACTACGAAGTGAATGTCCCAGATATACTTCGCCGGTCAAATCTTATAATTTCCAACCATTCAACGATTCACAGATTTTCACAATTTGTAGAAGGGTATCGGTCGTATCACTGTATCGTCGAAGAGAGTCGCTGTATTGTTTTATTTCGCAAAGTCACATATTTGATTGACTGCTTGTTGCAAAGCATATTTTTTGGAGCACAATCAGAGAGTTGGCGGGAATTTCGACAGACAAATGCTAAGGAAATTACTCCAAAAAAACCAGCACTGGTGGGAAAAAAAATGTATTTGTGATGCCAGAGAACAGCGGTAAAGCACTACTTTTCTATTAGACATGGCATTGGCCTGTCTAAATGAAGCTCCTAACCTCAACTTAGTTCCTTGGCACTAATAGGCCACGACATGATCCGTTTCACCGGACCATAGCACATTTTCTCACACGTTTGGGAGATTTCTTTACAGACCGAGCAAACCAATTCGACACAACATGGATCGTCACCAAAACAACACCATACCTAGAGCAAAGCATGGTGACACATGTCTTCATGCTGTATTTCTGGCATTTATACAACGTTCTGTCAACATTCTTGTATAGCCACTGTCATTTAAATTCGTAACATCACACGGCAAGACCAGCAAACAAAAACACTGCGATAATAACGATCTTGTCTCAATTTACTCACAGATTTACTCAGTGTGAAATCTGAACCTGTTGAGTTGAATACAAAGCTCATATGTCACTCAATCTACATTGCCTGCATTGACACAGTCGGGTCAGTAATTCCGTTTTTACATCTTCACATGCCTTTTTTGTCTCCCTGTCACAGTATAATCGAGTGCAAAGGCAACACTATGGAAGGTGTAATGCATTTGGTCAACGACACAGTAGAGTTTTACAAATGGAGCCTTACTATAGCAGGTGAGTCTGCATTTTTTTGTCCCCCCCACCACCCACAAATCCGTACAAGAGCAGCATTTAAATGATGTGACATCAATGCATTTTTCCAGACAAGCGGGTGGAAACGTGGCCTCTGATGTCGTCGCCCTGCCCCACACTGGTCATCAGCTGCCTCTACTTGCTCTTCCTGTGGGCGGGGCCTAGATACATGCAGGACCGCCAGCCCTACACGCTCAGGAAAACCTTGATCGTCTACAACTTCAGCATGGTGGTCCTCAACTTCTACATCGCCAAAGAGGTCGGCGCCACATACTTTCAAATTGTTTCTTAGAATTCATTCACTGTAGATTTCAGATTATTTGCGCGACCTGAAACCGACCTACATTTCTTACCTAAACTGTAATATTTGATGAAATTGTATTCATTTATTTCCAATAGTCTATTATTGTACTGGAGTTTTGTCGTCGGGTTTCTTTTTGCTGCATTGTTTCCAGTGTAGTTACTTTTTTTTTTTTTTTGGTCCAATCAGATTTCAGCCTGTGTTGCCATGTCAATCAAATCTTCCCGAGGCATTTTGATACAGCGGTGCACGCTGATGCATCTTAACAGCATGACATTAGCAATGGGACTGTTTCTTTAACTAGTCAAATTTCGGAACTACAAGGCGATAAAGCTGGGTCTCGTTTAGGTCAACGTTTATCTGCGGCAGCCCCTGATAGTCGATAATGAAAGTGAAAACTGCCGATTTCATGACCATGCTCGTTCCCCGCTGTTCGCCTGCCAACCCGCGCACTCAGTATGAATACTGCTTCACTCTAAAATATTTTTAGACTTTTTTTTTTACTTTATTCAGAACAAAAGACGGATCGAAACTCGTTGAACTGCACCGCCTTTTAAAATAGAACAGTAATAGTGGGATACTACAAAAGTAGAAAGAGAGTCACTGATGTGCGAACTCAACGCAGACTTGAATTGTTGTTCAAACAGCTCCTGCTCGCCTCGAGAGCGGCTGGCTACAGCTACCTCTGTCAACCTGTCAACTACTCCGACGACGTCAATGAAGTTAGGGTGAGCCTTCTCCATAAGACACACACACACACACACACACAATGGAAGCACACACTCCCATTTACGAGGCCTCAAGACATTTTGGAAGTTATAATTCACAATGATAAAACAAAATTTATGTCAACCCCCCCGCCCCAAAAAAAAAAAACAACAACAAAAAAGTCGACCACTAAACTGGCTAGCTGGAGTTGACTAAATATTGCCTGTGATACGTGGAGCGACTGTGTCACCAGCCTAAAGCTCCGCCCACCAGCAGGCCGTCATGCCTTTCAAGGAGGCACTAGCCCAGGATAAGAAATGCCACGGTCGCGCGGTTAACAGAGAGCAACTTTGGTGTGACTATGTCATTGTCCCCCGCGTGTTAGCACCGGGCAGCGGTAAAAGCAGCAATCGGTGTCCAACTCGGGGACGACCTTCCGATCGGTGTTGGGTGTGCCTTCGGGCTATGAACAGTTCCCAATCAACAACCAACAACTGGGTTTTCAGGTACCCAGGACACAGCGGCTTTTGAAGCAACTATCAGTTGGAAGTTGCTCAACAACAACAATAACAACAAGCAGCAATCGGTGATTGCGTATGTAAAAATGCAACTGTAAAAACTACACTTGAAACTGCTCACAAACATTCTGAACCACCAACTGGTGATTTAGAAAATGTGTAAGTCGGGCCACTTGTAAATCAAGATTACGCTATTTATTATGGACTATATCTCACATAAATACTGTAAGTGATACCCCCCCCCCCCCACCTCCCGAAATTGCAGCCTTTGCGATTTGCAGTTGTGATGTCGATGTGAACTCGAGTAATCGTTCAGCTATATTTAATAGGGTTGAAATGAAGCAGAGGTACTCACGGCCATGATTCACTCGCCTTCTTCCATTTCCTTGTCTTTAGATAGCATCTGCTCTTTGGTGGTATTACATCTCCAAAGGGGTGGAGTTCCTGGACACCGTCTTCTTCATCCTGAGGAAGAAGTTCAACCAGGTCAGCTTCCTCCACGTCTATCATCACTGCACCATGTTCATCCTCTGGTGGATCGGCATCAAGTGGGTCCCTGGTGGACAAGGTGAGACGGGAAAACATTAGCGTGAAGTCAGAAAAATCTTTGCAATCTCACCCTTAACTCATTCACTCCCAAAGACGTTTTTAAACGTCTTTTCAGACTTGGTCCAGAATTGGCTGGTACTGAATGAGTTTTTCAAAATGTTACATGTCATCACTATCTGTTAGTGTTTTTTTATGAAGAGTTTTTTTTTTCTTTTTGAAAACTGTTTTGCTCTCCACAGCTTTTTTTGGCGCAACTATCAACTCGGGCATCCATGTCGTCATGTACGGTTACTACGGTCTGGCTGCGTTGGGACCGCAGATGCAGAAGTACCTCTGGTGGAAGAAATACCTCACCATTATGCAGATGGTAATACATCAATATCCAGCTAACCAACTACCTGCTAGTTGGCATGTTTGCAAACATTAGGTACCAGGGTACTCCCGGGTGGCAAAAAGCTGAATTGTTTGTGCCATTAGATTCCCCAAAACGTTTGGCCATCTTTCTACTTTCTTTCGAAAATTGATTCAGTGGAACCCGTTTGTGAGGAGTATAAATAGAGTGGATGTCAGGAATAGCACTGGTCAAACAGCAAATTTTAATCAGAGATGTCGTTGAAATGTATTTTGTATGCTGATTTTATTTTTTTTCCCTAGCGCATTGTTTTGGAGATTTTCTTTTTTTTTTTTAAATTAAAAAAAAAATCCACCTGTTGCTGAACCTGACCTTGAAATCCTAAGTAGGACTAAATATTTTACAACAGTATTTTACATTGTCGTTTTTATATTTTTATGATGAACATCTGATGTGTTTGAGAAAAAAAATGGAACAGATTCGGAATCAGCACACACAAAATAAATAAATAAATAAATAAATAAATGTTTAAAAATCGCTCAAAGTTGACGTGCATTTCTGATTTGAAAAATTACTAAAATCTCTCATGGTGTTGTAGCCCCATCTTCAAGGACAGAAAGGGAACCAACCCTCCGTTATCGTGTTTGTGGAAGACATTTTCCCACAGGTCCATTTAAAACGTTAAAAATCTAGTCAGCTTGCTAACCTCCGATCTCGCATCGAAAAAAAGCAAGTCGGTGACATTAATCCAAGCAAGTGAAAATTTGATTCATTCTCCCAAAGCGGAGGATTCCACTAAGTCTATTTTTTGATCCACTCGCCCACCGGTGTATAAAAGTAAATTACGGCCAGCGTTCCGTCAACCCTGAAAGGAATTTACCTCCCGCCCATTTTGTCAACTGACACATTTCAAATCTCGAAAATCGTCAGTCAAGTCATTTCGCTTTGCTTCTGTGTCCATCAGATCCAGTTCCACGTGACCATCGGCCACGCCGGCCACTCCCTCTACACGGGCTGCCCCTTCCCCAACTGGATGCAGTGGGCCCTGATCGGCTACGCCGTCACCTTCATCATCCTCTTCGCTAACTTCTACTACCACGCGTACCGACGCAAGCCGTCCGCGGCGCACAAGGGCCAAGCGAAGGCCGTCACCAACGGCGTCGCAAAGGCCACCAACGGCCACAGCAGAGCAGGCGAGGCGGTGCCGGACAACAGCAAAACACAAAAGAAGGGACGGGCCAAGCGTGAGTAAAGGACGGCCGCTCGCCGGGAGATGAGCGGGAGGACATGTTTAAAGGGCCAGAAAAGGAAGATGGCGAGTGGGAGATGGGGCGACCGCTTCAACAAAATGATTGCGCAGCGGCTGCTTCTCTGGCTACCCGTCGTCTTTCGTCACACATTTCTTTTCAAAAAGTGAGCAAGGCAAAAAACCCTGAACATATAGGTTTCCACGTCGTTCTGTCCAAACATTTTCGGACCGCAATGTTTTTGAAAAACGCGTCAACTTACCATCCCAAAAGTTCACATCCAACTGACAAAATGAACCCAGTCATGTTTTTGGAGAGCTTCAATAGTCAAATTCCGCTTCTAGTTATGATTATTTGATAGCAAAGGTCAGCGACCTTTTTGAAAGTCAGAGCTGCTTGGGTACTGATAAATGCCCAGATGTTCATGATATGTTGTTATGGATCACAAGTTATATTACTCTATGTGAAAACAAGAAAACCGATAAATATCAAAATGCGACAATTTATTAGCGTTTCCATTTTCGAATGATCACTTCTACAACATTCCTCGGGAAATCCCAATGTCCCATCACTGGTGAGCTATTTTTAGAACAGGCCTGCAGGTTAGTCATTTGGTCCACGGGGCGATCTGGTTGGGCACCACTGACAAAGTAAGCACTGAAAGGGATATCACCCATTTTTTTAAGTGAGGGAGGGGGGCGGGGCAAGGCATATGTTTACAAATTGTCACTATAAACAGATGTATCTCCACATTGTTGCATTGGATTTATTTTGTGTGATTAAACCTCTCTGTTCTATTTAAATGTATTTATTTATTTTTTGCTCTTATCTGATTTATTTGCGTCTGTGTTCCAATTTTAAAAATGTCAGACGTGCTTTTCATTTGGACAGCAATGGAATTTAACGAATGAATCATTTTACTCGGCAACATGTTTAGATCCAACTTATCACTGTGCTGCATTGATGGCGATGAATCTTGTGTTTGTTTTTATAACTGAAAACACAGGTCGGGGGAAGTGGGGAACTGTAGTTTATTTGTATTGCTAGCATTTATGCATTTTTCCCCCCTTTGGCAACACTATTTTTGTGGGTCCTCACTTTTTTTTTTTTGCTGTGCAGTGTAGCCGAGAATAAAGAGAATGAGGTTGAGCTCCATGTTGTCTTCTCACTGCCACAACATAGAGTCGAAAGGAATCGATTTTGTATGAATGGAGACAAAATGTAACTGCTACAGATAGTTTGTTGCTCCACCTAACCCCTGACAAATGTAAAAGACAGTGACGGTCACCCTTATGGATTGTGCCTGCTGTGTTTTATGTCCAGGAAGAAGAGGCAGCTACAGAAAGCTAGAGTCTGCCTTTGACCTGTCCAGACAGCTCTGCCCTAATCTTTGGGGGCAAATTGGCTTTAGCTGCAAAAGAGCTTACTGCTACGTCACTTCACGGGCTGCCCGGGAAAACAGGTCACTGGAGGAGAAGCCTTGGCTAATCTGCTATCAGGTCTCCTCTAAAATCAAGACCTGCTGTTTCTCGTGGAAAAAAAAAAATTGCAAATGCTTTATATTTGTTACAATTACTGTTGCACGACAAGTTGGGGATATTTGGTTTTGGGGTGAAATTTCAGGAAGAGCCAGAAATTCACTTTACAGCTCAACTAAATTTGACCTTGAAGATTTCAGTACTTTTACATCACTTCACATGTTTATTTTTATGATCGTATCAGGCAAAGGAGCACAGGGGAGAACAGGTAAAACTCCACAGAGGAAGACTGAAACCTGGAATCGAATTTCAGATCCCCGCATTGTGAAGCCGACACAAGATGGACATAAGACCGAGGATTTAAAAGGGATTGCAAGAGGGCCGAGGATTTTCAATCAGAAGCGTTTAGCTGCCTGGCCACAGTAACCCAGTGTGTTCCACCCCATTGCAGGAAGCTGCTCAGAATGGCTGAGAAAATTGTCAGACTTGGCTGGAAATGAACTGTTGTTGCAAAAACAAACGTTTACCAGTAACGATACAGAAATATACATAGTTTTGCTAGGAGAGGTTAAATGGTCGCCAGGAGGGGGTTAAACCCTGTCAACCTGACCCTCCACTAACTCATCTCATTAGCAAAGGAGCTCTTTCTCTCCCAGCGGAAGAAACAGTCAGCGTTTTATTTACCTTCCTCCTCCTCTTCCATATACACAGCGTCAGGTTTGTGAGTACATTGCCCCCTCTGCTGGACGAACGAGTAGCCGTCGTACTCCTACGGCCAGGAAAAAAAAATTGAGAGGAGGGCAAAAGCGTGTGATGGGTCATTAAGTCAACTTTTCCAATCACGTTAAGTTTGGGGGTTCCAACCGCACAGTCAGTAAGCCTATGTTAGCATAAATGCTACTTCACTGCTGGGCAAATTATTTTTTCTTAAAACCTCTTATCAAAAATTACAAATATTCTGTATTAACTCTAAAACAACAATAAAAAGAACATGAAAGATTAATTATAACTTAATGCCACGATGAAATACAGTATTGTTTTGTGTTTTTTGTTATTGTAAAGTGTCCTTGGGTGTCTTGAAAGGCGCTTATAAATAAAATCTATTATTATTATTACTCACATTTCAATGGCAAGTGGTTGCAGTGGTTTGGAGGTGCCACATGGTGGCGCTGCGACAAAACCTTCCGTCAACAGCATCTGAATAAAGGACCCTGTTGCTGCCAGCCAGGAAGTCGCGCCAAGTGCCGGGGCGAGGTCCCGGTCACCCACCCCGCACCAGACCTCCTCTTTCTTTTTTTGGCGGGGAACAGTTGGAAACAGCGTTGCGGGTGGGAAGCAGAGGAAGCAGGCCGGCTGAGGAAGGCCAGCGGCAGGGAGAGGGAGCCCGAGAGCCTCGGTGTTGCTCATCCTTTCACCCGGATGGTGCTGAAGCTGTTCACTGGAACACTGAAAAGGGCGGATGCTTCTGCTATCCACTCGCTCATCCTTCCGCATCGTTCCATGTGAATCCTCCAACTGGATCTCTTGCATCCCTCGGTTGAACGAACCGGGAGAACCGCGCTGTGGGGGGCAGAGAGTTCAGCTTGCGCGGCTGCCCGGTGAACGCCGACGCCGGCCGGGCCTGCTTTCGATTCGCCTTGAGCGAGTGTGGGATACTGGCCGGATGACTTGGAGCACGCAGATGAAAAATACATAGGAGCGAGGAAAAGCAAAACAAAATGGAGGAGGCTGCTCTTCGAGATTCACGGCCGGTTGCGCAGGCCACCGAGGACGCATCTATGACACAGCAGGACGAGGCCCTGCTGGAAGAAGAGATGGAGAGACTATTGGAGGAAAACGACTACCTGAAGGTTGGGGGGAAAAAAATCAATCACTGCTGTTGCTTTGCTTGTTTACAATGTGATTAAATAGTCAAAACTAATGAACTACAACATGCAAGAGCAAAATCGATTCATTTGACTTAGATCATTCTGTCTATCATGAAATGCTATCATCCACCCTTTTTGGCATACTACTCAAACTTCCAATATATTTATAAAACTCGACATGTAAGGAACTATTTTCCACATTACAATTATTCCGAGGGTACCAAAATCAGGGTTTATCCTGGCTCAAGTTGAGGCAGAGGTGGTACCATCCTGACCATGCCAGGTGACTTGCAAGTATTCTGTAATGACTACGGACTCATTTTCTTTTAAAAGGAAACGTACTTTAAATTAAGAGTTCCATCCGTATTGGATGTGGCAAAGTGTGAAAAATGCCTCCTTCACTTGCTCAGTTAATTCTAATACATTCGGTCATTGGTGACAAATCTGCAAAATAGCACAAGCAAAACACCCTATGCAAGAAAAAAAACCCTACAGATTGTGTTCGGCCAAAAAGACAATGACGCTCAGTTTCACATACCGTCATGAATTTATCACAATATGCTTATTATTGCGGTTGGATGCATCACATGGAGAACTGTTGCTCATATTTTGACACGCCGAAATATTCGGGATAGCTCACAATGTGACGTCTTTAGCTCACTGCAAATTAAACTTCAACTACAATGATAACCACGTTAGAAACCGAGGTCGGAATTGAGATTCAAACGCGGCACATTCAACCGCCATTTTGACGACGCTTGAATCTAAACAGGCAGTTGAGTAGTTGGGTATTGATCCGACTCGTAACGATCCCCTTAGCGCAATGAGATATTTTGTACAACAGATGGGGCTGCAAATTAGCATATGTATCCTAATTTCTAATTATGTAAAATAAAGTCGTGGGCCGTGGTTCTGACAGCGTTTAGGTTCTGACGGCCCATCATTAGTAAAATGGTCTCAATATTTGCCGTCCAGTGCGAGATCAAGGAGATGAGGGCCGAGATGGACGAAATGCGTGACACATTCTATGAGGAAGACACGTGTCAGCTGCAGGACATTAAGCGCGACCTGGAGCGGGCCAACAAAAACTGCCGGATCCTGCAGTACCGCCTGCGCAAGGCCGAGAGGAAGCGCCTGCGCTACGCCCACACGGGGGAGATCGACGAGGAGCTTCTCAGGAGTCTGGAACAGGACCTGAAGGTACGGCGAACGCGCTTCGTTCACGGTTTTCAAAAATCAACACGTCGGGGCTGGGGCAGGTGGCCAAAGATGTGTCAGTGAGGCTTCACCACGAGTTGGAGAAGGTGGAGGAGACCCGCGCCAAGACGGAAGACGAGAACGAGAAGCTGAGACAGAGCCTCATTGAGGTGGAGGTGACCAAACAAGCCCTGCACAACGAACTAGAAAAAAACAAAGAGGTGGGTAGATAAACATTATATTGGGCATGGCAGTACAGTGTTTTGTGCCCCCCTCCCCCGCTATGCGGCCAATTTTTTTCGCGATCAGTTTGTTATGGGTAGTGAAGGTAATGGCGGCAGAGGATCCAAAAGCGAAGGAGATGAGGGAAGGATGGGTGCAGGGTCAAGTGGTCCGGGGAGGAAAAGGCGGAGCCAGGCTGGGCAGGGAGGCGGGCACTGGAACAAGACAAACAAGAACGATTGAGTACGCACAAAAAAATACAAAAATGGTCAGCGTGTGCACTCGCAATGGCCTAGATACCACTCATAATGCGTGAATCATCTGGCACCCGCTTGCAGATCAGGAGAAATCTTACACGCGGGAGGTGATTGCTGATCAGCTGCAGGTTTTGGAGCACCCTCGTAATTAAAGGGAAAAAGACACAGAAGATCCCTGGAAGTGGACCCTTCAAAATAAAAGCGCAGAAGGAAGAGGGTCTGTGACGACGACATCACACAGTTTTTGTTTTGTTGTCAAGACCCATCCATCCATCCATTTTCCAAACCGCTTAATCCTCACTAGGGTCTCGGGGGGTGCTGGAGCCTATCCCAGCCGTCTTCGGGCAGTAGGCGGGGGACACCCTGAACCGGTTGCCAGCCAATCGCAGGGCACACAGAGACGAACAACCATGCACACTCACACTCACACCTAGGGACAATTTTTCACGTGTTCAATCAGCCTGCCATGCATGTTTTTGGAACTTGGGAGGAAACCGGAGTACCCGGAGAAAACCCACGCAGGCCCGGGGAGAACATGCAAACTCCACACAGGGAGGCCGGAGCTGGAATTGAACCCGGTACCTCTGCACCGTGAAGTCGACGTGCTAACCACTGGACTACCGGGCCGCCCTGTTGTCAAGACCCTGAAAGTGAATTCAGAGATTTGTTTCCAAACACAATATCGATGTTTGACGATCACTGCTTTAGAAATATGCAAAGACTATGAACTGTGTCGTTCTTAATTGAGGAATGATAGCATTAAATGGTTTTTCACCATTTCAGGGGCAGGGGGAGCTAAAAGAGTGCCGTGTGATGTACCTCATCTTGGGCGTGAGTCACCCCTCCCCCACCATATAAGAACTACAGTAGCTTAATTTGCATTGGAGGTGATACGGCGCATTTGCCACGTGCTGTTAGCTAGCTAGCAATCTCCCCTTCGGATAGTCTGCTGGGGTGACCGCTTTAGGGCGCTACTTGTCGGAGAGAAAGACAGAGAAGCAAGGGAGGTGGGGGTTCGCTGTAATCAACTTTCTCACCAATGTTTTTATCGTTGACTTGCCTCAGAAGAAACGGGGAGGGAAGGACATTCAGAAGACAGACAAGAAAGCGGCGCAGACTCCCACTGAGGTGAGGCAATGATCTGAAGAGGTTTTGGCTCAGAAAGACACTAAATCCTATCTGTGCTGTCATCTTAAATCCCTTTTCTTAACTCATTCACTCCCAAAGACGTTTTTAAACGTCTTTTCAGACTTGGTCTGGAATTGGCTGGTACTGAATGAGTTAAAATCAGATTCCATGTACTACATCTTGAACTCCTGAACATATTTTCCTCTCTCTGTCTAGGAGGACAACGAGGACCTAAAGTGCCAGTTGGCCTTGATCAAGGAAGAGGCCATACTCATGAGGAGGAAGACGGCGACCATCGACAAAGAGAAGGACCGTCTGGAGCAAGAGCTGCAAAAGTATCGCTCCTTCTACGGCGAATTGGACAGCAGCCATCCCAAGGGCGAGGCCGGGGGTCCGCCGTCCACCCGCGAGTCAGAGCTCAAGCTGCGCCTCCGTCTTGTGGAGGAAGAGGCCAACATCCTGGGGAGGAAAATAGTCGAGTTGGAGGTGAGTGTGGACAACGGCATCAGTTACAAACAGATGTTCTCTATTCGCGACAGGAAAACTGAGTTGCAGCATGACAAAATGGCAAATTAAGGATGTATAGCGGCTCGGGAGTAATTACAAACAGCCACGGTTAGCATGTCAGAGCCGCCGTCTCTCCTCGTTGTCTTGTCCAGGTGGAGAACCGAGGCCTCCGAGCTGAGCTGGACGACCTGCGCGGTGAGGGTGAAGGGGAGGGCAGCTCCGGGGTCGGCTCAGCTGGGGGTCCTGGTTTGGGGCGAGGGCTCGGGGACGACCTGACGGAGCTCAGGCAGCAGCTGCAGCTGGTAGAGGACGAGGCGGAGCTTCTGAGGAGGAACCTCGCCGACGCAGAGGAACAGAACCAGAGGGTGACCAACGAGCTGAACAAGATGCGATTCAAAGCCGGTACTCACGAGGGCGGGGCCCGGCACGGAGGATTCTCGGGGGTAGGCGGGATGGACGGCGCGAAGGCCGAGGCCCTGCAGGAGGAACTGAAGGCGGCCAGGCTTCAGATCAATGACCTAAGTGGCAAGGTGTGACAAGTTTATTGACTTAACGTGTTTCCCAATGCATGCAGACTGGACTAGACTTTGCATAACTACCCCATCAACTCTGCTAGAAATGGTATTCAGTGTTGGCTTTGGGATTTCTTTGGATCCCGGACGAGTCACAAAAATCAGATTCGATGTGTCGAAAAACTTAATCCTCGACTTTCCTCTGTTCAGGTGATGCAGCTCCAATACGAGAACCGCGTTCTGTTGTCCAACATGCAGCGCTACGACCTGGCCTCCCACCTGTCACTGCGGCCCAGTCCGAGGGACAGCGACGCCGAGAGCGACAGCGGCGGCGGGACGAGCGGCCGTCGCGAAAGCGACGAAGACTCCACGTCCTCCCGCCTGCTCCCCCCTCACCGCAAACGCGAAGGCCCCATCGGTGGCGAAAGCGATCCGGATGAAGTCCGAAACAACAACGGCGCCGGTCGTTGCGTGACACCCACCAGGGGTCTCCTCACTCCATCCGGACCCGAAGGGGCCGCCTCCTCCCCATTGGCTCGCTTCCTGCCCGGCGGACGGTGCAGTCTGCGTGACAGACAGCAAATGATCGACATCCGCGTGGAGGCGGAGAGGCTTGTCCGGACCATCGACCGACTGATCGCCGACACCACGGCTATCGTCTCGGAGGCGAGGGTCTATGTTTCCAACGGCGAGCTGGAGCAAGGCGGCGAGGACGACGGGGGCCGGATCAGGGAGCACGAGCTGCTGTATCACATCATCTCGCAGATGAAAGCCTTCAGGAAGGAACTACAGGCTTTCGTTGAGAGATTGGAAGTGCCCAGGCTGGAGGACAGGAATACTGAGGAGCCGTTGTCGGTGAGAAACGAAAAACCGGCCACTTTTACAGTCCCTCCAGGATTTCAGGAGAATGCAATGATTGGCCAAACTTACAAGGACGCTCCGACGATTGGTCCAATTTTACAAAATCCAATCGCATAGTTCACACAGATCGGCTGACTTTGCATTAACTCATTCAGTACCAGCCAATTCTGGACCAAGTCTGAAAAGACGTTTAAACACGTCTTTGGGAGTGAATGAGTTAAGCGTCACAGTCGTGACATCACAAAAAAATCCTGGAGGGACCGACTTTCAATCGTTCCTTCTGATAGTTTTGTGCTGATGATAATTCTTATTTTCTTCCTCACTCGCAACCTCATGTTCCACTTCCTAGATGTTCCAGCCAATCATTTTGTTCATCCTCATACTTGTGCTGTTTTCCTCCCTCTCCTACGCCACCATCTTTAAGCTAGTCTTTCTCTTCACCCTTTTCTTTGTTCTGTGACTCAACGGATACCCCCCCTCCCCCCCGCCACCGCTTTCTTTATCGGCATGCATCCCCTGTCGGTTCTTCTCTGTTGATTTGACCATTTTTTTGTTCCTTTCCCTCTCACCGCATTATTTGTTGCCAAGGTTCCCAAAAAGCACAGGGGAAAACGCTACACTTCACTACCACGTTCCTGTTTTCCTTAACACCCGACGGAATAAGTCCCTGGAGAAGGTGAGATCACTTGAGTCCTTGTTAGACCACATGAGTGTGGAACCAGTGCTTATTTAGAAAGATTCGATTATTTTTCAATCTTGATTAGCTGTGAATGCTTTATGGTTGTTGAAAAGCTCGGGGTAGTAAACCCCAACGACCTTTGTGTCCTGATTTAACCTTGCTGGTAGACACATTTGGGCTTTAGGACAGAAGTCAGCTCATTGCTATTCATAAGCAGGTTACAAAATCCAATCCCCACCCCCGCTGGCATCGCCTAAAGCAGAGACAGTTTGTTTTTGATTTACGGCAGGATGTACACTGGCATTCCGCGCATTTCTGTTGCGTTTAAAGCATCCAGGAAGTTAGGAGTCGATCTTGGAATATTTGCTCACTTGACTCAAGAGCTACGGGAGTAATTATTTGATGTCTGTTAATTTTACTATATTTTCTACATAGTATTTTATAAAAATACTACATTTTACTATACTTTCTACGGCTTGCGTTGTCGAAATTGGCTTGCATTATTGTGCCCGCACAAAGTGAAATTGCTGGGAGGGGGTGGCGACGAACCCCAAAATAAAAAGTGCCTTTGACATACTAACGGTTAGCAGTGATAGTTGCGGTTTTAGAACACTTAATGCATTGACCATTTGAACATAAACTACAGACTGATAACATCATATTTACAGGCATATATTCTTTATCCTCCATGAAAAATGACTTATATTACAGTATATAACTGAGTCACTGACTGGTATGAGACCGAGTACTATTTTTCTTTCTTCGTGTTTATATGACTGTTATACTGCCTCCCGGTGGCTAAAGCGGGCACACCCAAATGAACAACACCATAACATACCATAAATTAAAAGCATTTGTGGGAGTGGGAGGCCGGAACAGGCTATTGGCCTTTCTATGCTTTTTATCGGGCAAAAATTATTTCAGATACAAGTGTTGTGAGTTATGAGTATGGTCACATGACAAATAAAGCTCATATCTCAAAGGTGTTTTACATGGTCTGTACTGTATATTGTGGATTTTTACCTCTGCGTGTGGTTGTGGAATGTACCCCCCACATGGTAAACGGGTAGTTGGCTGTAGTGAATCAAATATAATTAGCCACCCACTTGGCATCCATTGGAATAAAATGGTTCGAGTCACAAGACAAAATCTGCCCGGACGCCTGCGAGCGGAGTAGCAACAGAGAAGCCGATTGGCCTGGAGACGTCGGAGGGCTTAAATAGCTATGTAAACACTCTCCCTCCCTCCAACTCCGCAATCCGCTACCCCTATCCCTTGAGTAATTTTAGCCGGGATGATGGTGACGACAGTTGTCCTATTGGAGTCTTCAGATGCTGGAATAAATTTGACATTATGATATTGAAGCCCCTCCAAAACCACAAAAGCTCCGCCTTCACAGATGGGGGGAGGAGGAGGTTGTTTACTCTTTTGTTCAATGACTTGACCTCAACGTGGGGGTGTGACTTTGGGGCGAGGGAGTGGGGGCTCTTTAAAATGAGCTTTTCGTAACACGAGAGAGGAAAAACAAGGGGACTGGGGCTGCAGAGTGGCACTGCTTGGAGGAAAGCGGGGGTGACTCTGGACCAGGGACTGGACCCGATTGGGGGATTTACTACAGTGCAGGGAGACTAGAGCTTTTGGTTTGGCACCTTGAACAAGGTAGGGGCATTCTTTTTTTTAATTGTTATCAAATTCTTAATTGTCGTTCAGGGCACGAGAAGCGGAATACACCCTGAAATGGTTGCTGGTCAATCGCCGGGCACATACAGACCATCAAACCATTCGCACTTGCGTTCACGCCAATAGACAACTTAGACAACTCCGTGTTCGGTTAACACGCATCATTTCGGAACGTGGGCTAAAGGCAGAGGGGAAGACAGACGTGCAAACTACTAGGGAACTATGCCGACTTGGAAATATATTCAACATTATTATATTAGGCGCTATTACACAAGCACTTAATGCCATAAGAAACAAATCAATGAAATTCAAAGCCATGCAAATTGGACATTTACGGGGATCTGTTTGTCATCACAGTGGTTTACAAACCTGAAATTCAGAGTACAAGCTGGGCAAGATCCTACTCCGCACGTACCTGTTGAAATATACATCGATGACAGAAAACGATAAGATTCCAGATGACGAGTGTAAACATTTTCGGCAGTGAATGAGTCAAAAGTGCTCTCAGTCTGAAAAGTGCTCATTTCAAATTATGCTATGGCTCCTTAAAAAGAAAAAAATCAGCAATGGTAACACGCAAAATAGTAATGAGGTGAGCAGCAGGAGGGCTTGGTGTCATTCTTCTGGCCGCATGTGTGCTCATAGGAAATAGCCGCTGGGACGCATGCCTGGCGAGTCGTTCGTGCTACTTGGCGAAGTGGCCCGAGAAGCTGAAACTGTGTCAAGTAACGTAGCCGGCGCGCTCACACGTGCTGCGCAGGAGGTCTAACGCAGGCTGTGAAGCTATGACGAGGACGTAACGGCATTACGTAAAACTTTTGAAAGTATTCCTTCGCACTTGTCCTCATTCTATCACTGTCAAAAAAATTACCGGTACGTTGTATAACACTGCTAAGAAAACAAAAGGACTCATTAGCATCAGTTAGAGGTCCAGCGTGCTTGCTTCAATTCTACTCGTCACCTGCAATTGAACTCAACTGTCAATCTGACCAAGCCAACCAATATTCAACCAAACATTTTGTGCAACCAAAGTCTGTTAGCTTAACTAAAACCAAGGGGCTAAAGGAAATTAGCATTGATGTTAAGATAAATATAAACCTTCAAACAAACAACTGCTAGCAACACAAGTAGAACATACCATACAATACAGTAATACTCACATGCATATATTGTCTGTGCGGGCAAACTTTATTCCTAAAGATTACATGGGGACCTTCTGGAACTCTTTTTTTCTAACGGTCAATTATGCTGCATGTGTTCCAGTAGATCTTTTTGCTCTCCAACATAATCTATCACGATACAGAGGTTGCAACTTGCATACTGTAAAATCATCCCTGCTGTCACTCACAGACGGGGAAGTGAATCGTAAATCATTATTTGGAGAGAGAAAAAAAAGAAGAAGAAGAGGCCCACGTCATGGCGGCCATTGATCTGGAGCGCGGGCTGGCACATGGCGGGCGAGGTTGGGGCAAAGAGAGGCGCGACGTGGTGGACAACTTTGACTCTGAGATGCAAGAGTGGGAAGACCAGCTGCAGGACATTCAGAGGAAAATAGAAGAGGTGACAACTCCGCCTGCATTTACACTTTGGTTACTCTTCTTTGGATCTGACGTGTACTGACTCACCAAACTACACTCATGAACACGTAATGATTTGTGAGAGACATGCTCCAGGACTGGCAAAAAAAAAAAAAGCCTTATTTTATAAAGATATGTCCAAAATAGTTAATTAAAAAATTAAAATTAAATTAATTAAACAATTAATTAGAAAAATACATTTTGATGATCACATAATTTTTAAAAATCAAAACCATGCAGAAAGTAGAGATAAATTCAAATTTTAACTCCGGTAACACGGTAGGTGACCATCTATTGTCTCCACAGTGTGTTCATTCGTGTCGTATGCGCTGCTACTGTGTTGGCAACTAGTGTTGCAGTCATGATATCGACAATTGGTCACAGGATAATTAAACTACGTGCTGACAGATGTGCTAAACACTGCCAGACTCAGGCGCGCATGCTTTGAAAGCCGATACCCACGGAAGCGCGCCGGTTGCCGTGCAGAATATCATGTGGGAATTACGACAAACGGAGTGGCAATAGCAGAAGAATTAAAAAGGGAAGTAATCCAATGTTCCTTTTGCACCTTTCAGCTGTACAATGAAATCCAGGCACGTAGGGGAGGGAACAGCGTCACCCCGGACAACCACCATAACATCAACGACGGCCCCGGGAACCACGGCGACGGCATTTTTACACCCGCCCATCAAAGCAACCGTCACCGCAGCGACGGGCGCAGCTACCCTGCAGGCCACCAGAACGGCGTTTCAGAGATCGGTGACTTACTGCAGGACTACCTGGGTCACGGGAAGCACGCGAATCGAAAGAACAATGGCGCTCGCCACGTGGTGAGTACAAAAAAAATACAAAAACGGTCGTTTGAAAAAAATACTCAAATTAGAAGCGTTAAAAAGAGGCGAAACATGACGTTGACAAAAGGGAATGCGGTCACCGCTCCCAAAGTAGCGCACTTATTTAAGGCTTTGACTGACAGATGCAGGTATACTATTTACAAAGGCATGCTTGCGTCTCTTTCAGCACTTCAGCGACACTATTCGAGTGAGTCAGGATTTCCCCGTGTACCAAGACGAGAGCGGAAGAAGAGCAGCAAGTCAAAGGTAAAGGAGATTTTTGGGTCACCTGCCGTTTACCTCGGGGGCATACGTTCCAAATGTACATTTTTATTCCCGTTTTTCTGATTTCCTCTGTGGTCTTTATGACAGAGCGGGACATGAGCAATTTTTGGGAAGTTTCGAGGAGCTGGAAAATCGAAAGAACCGATCGGCTCATGCGAAGGGTTGCCCCGAGAAGGAAAACACAGTTGCTAAGCCCCCGCTGAGACAGAAGGAAGCCTCATCACCACGCTCCACCGCCCAGCTCGTCACAGCGGAGTCGCCGACGGCAGACAGAAAGTCCTACGGGCCCGGCGTGCTGGGTGACAGGAAGTGCGGCAGCCCCTCCATCCTCAGGAAGTTTGGAGCCATGCTCCAGGAGAATGAAGGCAAGACGCTCACCGACGCGGGCGTGGTCACGTCGGAGGTCAAGTGCCTCAGTCCCGGGTGCCAGCGCAAGACTGCTGCGGCCGGACCTGGTAAGACCCCCCTCCAAAAATGCACTTCCGAAGTGGAACGCGGGGGATCAGAATCCTCCAGACATCAGCACAAAGATCTGCGAGGAGGATCTCAGACCACGGCGCAGGTTCTCGGGAGCCCAAGGACCAGGTCCAGGTCCAACAGTGCGGCCGACAGGGACAAATTGAGGAAACCCGCGTCTCAGCATTGGGAACCCAACGTGGACGGCAGGATCCAGGGGGTCAGGCCTGGGGGTCAGCCGGAGTTGACTCTTTGCGGGAGAGATGAAGGACTCATCGAGTTGCTGGACATGCTGGAGATCCAACACGAGTACACTTCCAGAACTGGATACACGACCTACAAAACCACTCCGCAGCAGGTGTGTCTTAAGCCCCCTGTCACGCTGGCTTACATAAGAAATTCATTTTCCAAATTATGAAAAATCATTCATTGGAAAGTTGGCCAAATTGCAGGTCAACTCCAGTTTTTTTTTTCATTTTGCTTCACATGAAAGCCGATCCATCTTTTTTTTTTCCCCTCTCTGTCCAGGTAAACGCATCTCAGTGGCCCCCCGAACCCAAGACGACTTTCTCCCGTCCCGCCCGGCCGGCCAACCAACGTCCACCTTCCAGATGGGCGAGCAGAACAGAGAGCGTAGTAATCGTTGCCCCGTCGGGCCCCAATTACCGGCCCCCGAGCCCTCTCGTCCGCCCCCCTACCCCCAAGACCAGAACCCCGAGCCCGGCCCTCAAGCACCGCCCGGCCGTTTGCTACCCGCGCCCCGCCGAGACAGTCATCATGTGATGGCGTTACTTTTTCAGAGACTTTCCATCCATGCCACATTCTGTGTAAATATTCGGGACGACGCGATGATGGCTGTGAAGCTCATCGAAACTACGGAAAGCCGTTTGGGAATTAATTCAATAGTCTCCATACCTAGCTTATGGTCTATGTACGAGTACATGCGCCTTAAACTCGAAATGAAATACAACAAATAACTGCGTGAGTGGGTTTTCCATAGTTGAGTGACATCCAACATTCTCCATCGTTTGTCAACATGTTAGCGTTTTGCTTAGCTGCCGATCCCCTTTTTTGAATCAACTTTCCTGAGCTTTTCTTTGTTTTGTTTGTTTTTTATGGCATTTCTTTAATTTCTATTTATGTACTTGCCGATATTGTATGCAGCCCAAAGTTCAAGGGCGGCAATGTGCTGTGAACATAACAAGAGTGACTTCCAATTTTATGTTGTCAAAGTATACATATATCGTATTTAATGTCCGAACTACCCATGTGATGAATGACTATGGTATGCCTTCATGTAATTTTTTTTTTCCTTGTTAATAAACACAATCGTGATTTAACAACAGTGTTTTTTTTTTTATTGCACCATGACGTGAATCTGATAAACACGAATTTTAGGGACTTACCGAAAAAGACAAAATTCGGTCAATAATTGAGTAGCGAGTGTCAACAAAAAGTTGCCATGTTATGAGGATAAAGTCGAAAAGCTACAAGAAATAAGTTCTTCAAATGTTTCGTAATTTACAGATGTAAATATTCCATTTTAATACACGCGGGGCAGCTTGTAAAATTGACTATCATCTTACAATGCCAATTATTTTGATTTTTATGATTCAATAACATTGGTGGTTAGCCAAGACAAATAGTTTTATGTTTAGTTTGACAGGAATTTTTTTTTTTTTAAAGATGGCGACGAAATGCAAGCAAAAACAATTCCATTCCGGTGATGAGTATGTAGCCATTAGCGCATTCACATTAGCACACACTTCACAACCCCCCCCGCCCCCCCTATTCAACCTGTGTGGCAACTCGGGACAAAAATAGCGAGCGTGACGTGTGTTTTGGTGCCAGAAATCTTAGCCCGCTTGTTTCAAAGGCCAGTATAAATAAAGAGTGTGGCGGGGTTTGAGGGGGACTTTGCTTCCTCATTGGTTGCTTACTTCTGGTTAAAGAAATACAACATGCATATAGTGAAATAAATGTAAAGGCGAAGGAGGTTATTTGCAAGTTGAATTGTGTCCTGCAACTTTTTTTTTTTACACTCCTCAACTGTCATCTTCTAAATTACCGCTTCGCCCAAGAGTCCATCTAACTTACAGGCTCGCACCTCCTAATGCAGCATGAGGGGGTATTTTAACGAGGGGTCCCATTGGCCCTCATCTCCCCTCATTTGACCATCTGTCCATTCTTGGAAAGCTGACAGCATGTAGTTTATTGGCCGGTGTCACGCCAACATCTGGATTATGCTTTGCCTAACAGACGGAACAAGTGGAAGAAGACGTGAACGCGAGAGATTTTTCTTTAGACGAACTGAAGTGGGGGGTTTTCTCTAGCTGCTGCCTGTGCCTCCTTCCTTTCGGTGAAGCGTCCAAGTAGCAAAATGGCAGCAAGCAACATTTATAGTATGCCTTTATCTCGTCACTTTCGAGCGACAAGTTATTAAAAACTTTCAAAACTGAATAGTTTGTTGGGGGGGGGGGGATAAGTTACTTCAAGGGTTACGTCAACTACACATCCCTGGGACCCTTGAAAGATGCTATTGTTAAATATAAACTGGGAAAAAAATGTTGGTGGTTTAAACCTGCCCCATTTGTTTTTAGAGGCGATTGCTTGTTTATTAATTTGCTTTGTTTTGCAAGCGAGTGTCAGAATCGGTTTCTTTAGATTTTTTAAAAATCGTTTTTAGCTTGACATTTCACAATGCAGTGTCTATTTTCTTCATTAAAAAAAAAAAAAACTAAACTATGGGGGGAAAAAAAGCTCTCCAAAGCCCAAACTATTCAAGTTACAAAAATGTTGACAGGCTTGTGCGCGCACATAGTATACATCACCGGTTGGGGTGCGCATCCCTCGAATAAAAGCTGATTCGATACATGGGGTGCGAGATGATTCAAATATGGCACAATTTAAAGTGTAACTATTGCATTTGGTTCCATGACTTTCATTACATCTCATATGTTCTACTGAAGTAGAATATTAGAGAGTGGCATTTCCCTGACAAAAAAAAAAAACATTACAAATATATTTGCTGTTTTTTGGCACCAATTATTGGCAGTTCCATTCATTTCAATGAGGCACGATGATTTCTGATCAGAGATCCTGACTTATGAGCGTGGTCAGGGAACAAATTAAACGTGTATCTGAAGGGTGCTACCGTACTGTAGTTATTTTGGTGGTGAAGGACTTTGCTTACCAAAAAGGCATGGAAAAACACGCACTTGCATCGATACTGGCGTGCGGCCTCATAAACTATGCTAACCACATCCAAGTTTATATAGCTGTGAGCACTCAAAGTGAAAGATTGAGTGCCAGGCTGGTGCCAGGCAGACTCCGCAGCCTCTATTCGAGTAAGTATCATATCTTCAGCGGCAATGTGATAATGGCCACAACATCTGTCGAGTGTGAGGTCTGGACGGCTGACATAACGTCTCCTTGCCGATTTGAGCCCCCCCATGTCAATCTCACGCTCTCGCTCTGCTTGTGTTCGTTGCCACTGCGACACACCTTGAAATAGACGCGGGTGTGTGAACAGGGGAAGTTCATTTGTTTGATATCCAGCACTCTTTGTCCTCACCCATAAGACAACTTTGCCATACCGGTGGGCCGCTAAATGTTACAACTGAAACTTTCGTCCACTTTCATTGACAAAGTTGGAAATCTGCTAGCTACCATCTCAAGGCCAGTCCGTCTCGCTACACCTGTCCAAAATGTCTCCATCGAAGCCGAGCGCAGCTCAAATCGCCGCCGATGAGTACGAGCAGAGCTCCCCGCCCCCCATCAAGGAAAGCCAGGAGGTCCGCGAAGGGGTCGTGAGACTGCCTGGCTTCTCCGTTAAAATAGAAAACACTTCCCCTCTTTGAAAGACGACCCGCATCGGCTTGTCTTTCAAAACAACAGCGTCCCGAGGGGACGGCGGGGGTTGAGCTCGTCGGATTAGAGCGTGTTGCTCGGCAGAGGGGGTGGGGGGGCAGGCTACTTTTCATGTGACGAATGACCAATTTGAATTTGGATTGCGGGGAGCGGGTGTGACGACGTGTGGCTACTCAAACATTTAGCTCGGGGGAATTGGACACACCGGAGAATTGTGACAAGGCCTCACAGCAGTCGGGGCCTGATTGTCAAAAGAGGCACGAGATCACGAGAGCGTTCGCAGACTAAAGCGGGCATGTCAAGTGGATAGTTAACTCATTTAGTACCAGCCAATTCTAGAGTCTGAAAAGACGTTTAAATGCGTCTTTGGGAGTGAATGAGTTAATGATTAGTCCGTGACCCCGCGTGCATTTCTTTTATAGTCAAAATATACAGAGCTGAAATTTAGACCCAGAATCTGTGCTGTAAGCAAGTCAGTGGGAATTATTGGGAGTAGTTTTACATAATGGTTTTGCTGTGCGCTGCTTTGGGCAAGGATGACATCACCACTCACAGTTCAGGACTCTGCTTTTCAGAAAAGTTAACAACGACAGATCCCTACAACCACGAGACCAGCTTCCGACCAAAAACAAGACAGCTGCTTCATGGTTTGTTTTCAAGCAAGGTCAACCAGAAAGACCAAAAAGTCTTCTTCCTTCAGGTGTTTACGTACTGAATCATTTCGGGGCCGCAGGCTCGGGTTCAAGTAGTGAGAGCTGCGCCAGGGACAGTGTCACCTTAAATACGGTCTCAAATTCACTTTTGGAAGTCGACGTTGGAGGAATGCTGGCAATGCGGTCACATGAACTAGCTTGAGCCTCACTGACGGAATGACCAACAAGAAGCCCTTTCACATGGCTGGCTACAAGGGCAAAATAGAACTGCTGATTTGCCGGCTATGCAGATTGCATAAAATAAGTGGACGCTCATGTTCCACAGAAACCCTTTTCCCCCCACTGATTCCATCTCAGCAGTGTTAAAGTGCACTATAGCGTAGGTACTGCAATATACCTTTGAGTGAAATGATGCCCACATGCAAAAATTGGGGCTCTTATGCAACATTGCTTCTATCGGGTCCAAATGACATAAGTGGCTAATTATATTAGCGTTACGCACACTGAAGACGAGTAAGAATTATGTATCAGAAGAAGCAAACATGAGGCGGCAGAACCCGGCGGGGGTCGAACCCAGATGATACCAGCACCGCGTTGCTCTAAATCCAGGGGCTGTAAATACTCCGTTTGACAGGTTGATGGGACGCAATCAAAACATGACGCCACCGAAGACACCCGGTTAGCGTCGCTTAGCGTAGCGCACCACCCCCCGCTGCCCTCCAAATAAATCAGCGCTCCGCGCCAAGGAACAGATACACTATGTACCGCTGCAGCTAAACCAATAAGGGCTCTCATTAGTACATTGATATCAAGAATAAATAATATTGTGGTGAGTGTGGGTTTTTACGTCAGATTATTTTATATCCAAATTGTAAGACACTAAAATAAGTCGCTGTTTAGTGCTACTAGACTCCGTTATTTTTCTTGATCAACGATGTATATTTTATGAATCTGAAGTTATTGAGTTAAACACAGTTTCAGGTCAAACTATTGATATGCTCAATTTTAAGAATTGACACCCCTCTGAAAGCACTACCTTTGTCAAAATGAAGCTCCTCATGTCTTTCCGACATAGTTCCTTTGCACCAACAAGCCACAAAATGATGGCAAAACACTAATTCTGGCTCAATGAAGCTCCTCAACTCACTTCTGCAGAGTTTCTAGCTTCCTAAGACTTGCTGCTGGGTTTCTTTGTTTACTGAAGGCATACCGAGCCACGCTCCATCGTGTCCGAGCCTACAGACCGCATGTGACCCAGAATACGCGTTGGCGTCATCATGTTCCCAAAATCTGTTTGCGCCACGTCCAGAATATCACCTTCAAGATTTGGGATGTCATCATAGCGGTGATGCATCGGCATTATTCATGGTTTAGCGGGCGCCTTAGCGAGGCATGTCACTCGATAGGCGCTGATGCCATGGTGCTGGATGATAGTCACCACAGCCACAGTGAGGTCATTCCTGGCTCCTGCAGGCGTGACACAGGCACCGCCCCCCCCCACCCCCAACCGAGCAGACACCCTTGACATACATTTAACGTAGACGCCCGTTTTGAAACACTGCAGCGATGACAGATGGAAAGCAGTTGAAGCATGATGGCTGCCGATAAGGGTGCCTAATGGAGCCTGATTAAAGTCATAACTAATCCCGCACAATAAAGCTAAATACAGGACACACGGGCCTCAAGGTGGTGAAAGATGCGAACGACTATTTGCGGGACGTCGGGATTCGCAATACCGTGGATTTTCTGTAGAGAGGAAGCCTGAAACCACAAGAAGCCCGCATCTTGTAAGATCTTTTGAAAATACTTTTGTTTTTCCAAGTCACTTTAAATTTGTGCTGCGACTGAAGCATCTACAGGTGCATTTCAATAAATGGGAATATAGCGCAGAGCCTAGTTTATTTCAATAGTTGAACTCAAATTTAAGACACAAATGTTTTGAATCAGTGTCTTGATTTCGAAACCAATGTGCAATGTTGCCAATACATTGCAACAAAGACTATTTAAAAACATTTGGAGCTCGTTTCACATTTTCATACAAACAGCTATGATCCCAAACACAATTTATAGAACAATTTCGAACGCAGATTATTTCTCTCCATTTTTCCACTTCCACGCGCTTTAAAAAACACACACACACACACAAAACACCAAACCTTATATATTGCACTGCACACACAGCACTTAGAGCACAGAGGTGGGTGTGATAGCAGGTGTAAAATGTCCCCTGCCTGTCTGTAGCCCGATCATATATTCCTGTACTGTAAATACACCACATAGATCACATAGCGTATAGTTCAGACTTGGAGCACTCAGCTACTTCGCTTGTTACAGGTCACTGTTATTTTGACTGGGTTAGCCCATCAAGCCTGTCTCTCCTTAAACACCCTGACAAAGTGTCGCTCCTAATTCTCCTCCCGATACGTTGCTCGCGCATGAACGTGTCTGTTTTTCGACAGCCTATATGGTCCTGGGCCACATAGTAAGGAAACTAAATTACTGAGGTCCTGGAGATGAAAAAACACCCCCTACAGTCTCTATGATAGTTTGTCTGCAGGTAGGCTTGATCTCAAGAATAGTTAAAGTCAGAGATAAAGTAAAGGAAAATCAGAGTTCTATATTCAATGTTCAAATCACTTTCTACACTTTAATGCAGTAATATGCAAATGTATACCCCATCTAATTTTATTATAATTATTTTGTCCAATGAAGTTAAATTCATTGGGAAATCATTTACTACTTTTTATTTAATGCTATTTCAAGTTAATCACACACAAAAACTAAATATAAATACCACTAAATACATGTTTGAATCTTTCATTGTTAGTTTAGTTCATGTATTTTGAGATTTTTGTGTGTCAACTTGAAATTGGACATTTTCCTCAAGATTTAAACCAATAAACTAAAAATAGCGCAATAATAATAAAAATAAATCGCCTGACTTCAACCCTCATAACCAAACGCATAATTTGTTCAACAGCACCACCTTGTGGAGACATACATTTAATGCACATGCTTAAATCTGTAAGTACGAGTGGCGTGGACACACAAACGAAATGAAATGTTAACAAGCAGGACAGCACTGCAGTTTATCAAACGGCCTTTCAAACTGATCTGACACTGAGGAAACAGTTGCAGGCGTACAGTAAGGCTAGTGGTCAGTACGGCTGCTTCACAGTTCTACGGTTCTGTGTTCGAATCTCAACTCTGTGATTTCTGCTCGCCTTGCGTTTACGTGGGTTTTCCACAAGCACGATGACTTCCCTTCGGAATTGAAAAACATACATGCTCGTTTTGAAACCCATGTTTCATCGGACCTCGCCCGGATTACTGAAATGCACTTTTTGGGGGGGAAGTCACTTACATTGCAACGGAGGCCGCTTTCAGATTGGTGATGATGATGTAGTGTTGGCGCGGAGTCTCGACAGACACTCCAGCTCTCCACTGTCAACACAAGGCACAATTTAAGGACATACAGGAGCAGACGATGCTCTACACTTTCATTGAGCCAACAGATTGAGTGAATATAATTCTAAGAATCACAGTATTATCAGAAAAAAATTGTAATACAAGAGAATATTGTTTCTATTTATTTATATTACAAAAATGAAGGCCAGTTGCACATGTACACAATTAGTCAATATGAGACATGCTATTCCTCAAAAGGTTGGAGTATTAGGAGAGAGTTGACATTTACAAGATAAATAATAGGGAAAACTATATTTTTCAATGTTGGTGCTGTAAATTTCGAATTTCTCCATTGTGAGACAAAGGTTTTCTTATCATATGACAATATACAATACTGCACTACATTAGGAAAATAAAGAAGAAGAAAAACAGTACTTTATGATTTGACAGTACGGCTAAAAAGGCGACTTTCAAACACCCCCAGAAATGAAAAATACTCTTATAAATTCCAGCTGGACATCAAACACATCACCAGAAAATATTACGTATTCGAACAAAATACACAACAGAAAACAGATGAGTTGAGCCATTGAAGAATATTCAGTGGATTTATTATTAAGAATATACACAAAGTTAAAGCAAAAGGGAAGGAACAGATCATTTGAATTGAGAAAATCAAAGTGAAGCACCATTAGATAAACAGACGGAAAAAAATAAAGGACTTCCCGGTAGGCGAAATGATGATCATAAAAACATGGTCTTCATCCTCTGGCATTTTTCAGCACCCTCTGAAGAAACAAAGTGAATGTGAATTAACATCCATGCTGGGGTGCAAGATTTATTTATTTGTATTAAAAAATAAAGACATAGGATGATTTGTTAGGGCGGTACAAGGAACATGCAGTACATGTATGTACAACAGTGTAGTGTGCACAGCATCTAATTCATCAAAGGTCCCAATCATCATCACATTGCATTTCAATTTGTGCGCATATTTATTGGATGGCCTTCTTGCTTGTACTATACACTTATTTCCTGGTCATTTCTTTGTCAGGTTATCAAAGCGTTCACTGACAACAGTAAACATTCATTTTCCTTTTTGTACATTTCCGAGTCTGCACTTCTTAACTAAACGACTAAAATCAGTACTTTTAACAGCCTTGTTGCACACATATCTATACTTTTGCTTAGATAAAGAGAGTATTTCTACCGTTTGCGGAATTACCTTGGCGACTGCTTTGACGTGGTGGGCCCGAATCGTTGCGGATCTCTCCTCAAACGCTTTGGCTTTTGCTTCTTGGGCCAAATTGTTGAGGAAAAGCACAGCGAGGAGCTCCATCTGAGAACACGGTTACTTTAGCAAGCTAGCCATTAGCCCACTGAAGCGGTCACAAACGGCGGCTTACCATTGCTTCCGACGCCGGCCTCACGTTAATGTTAGTCTTCATTTTGGATTTGACTCTTTGCTTGAGTCTCGGCAGTTTGCCCGGCATGACGGAAAATGTTCGAGGGGTTGAAAACGCGAACATGAAAAGACGAGTTTACGTTTTCAAATAGCCCGCTTGCTTGACTTCACTGGTGAGCATTTTTCTTCTTCTCCGGTTACTTAGAGTGCCTGTTTTCTCTTTACTGCCGTTAAAGTCAAACACAATGTATCATATTTGTTGACGTACAGTATGCTGAACAAATGAAACGTGAAATAAATGCAATTTGGTTTTGTTTTACATACACGTTTTTAAAAACAAGCGAGATGTTTATTTTTTAAATTCAATCCAACGGTTATGCTTACTTTTCATAGTGTGGACGGCGTGGTCCGTTCCACTACTTTCCATTCGTTCTGTGCTCTGCGCGTGGAGCGTAGAAGAAGAAAAAGACATGGCGGCCCCTACAGACGCAATGAAAATGCTCCAATTTTTAAAACTAATCGGTCATCTTAAAGTAAGACACTAATAATTCTAAATGTAATATTTGTTCAACAATTGTCGCAATGCGTTTGTATTACGTCAACCATGCGGGAATAGTTGTTTTAATCCTATTTATTGTGCTTTGAGTTTTTGCCACAACCTCAGAAATGGTATGACTCTTAATAAAATGATATACTTGAATAAAAGTATTGATTTGAAATAGATTATTTAAGATCCGACTAATACTGTGTTATCAAGACATATATTCCGTTTAAGTGGCAGCTTTATCAATCTAATCTTCCCAAACGCCCTTAATCAGTACTACAGTGCAGACTTATGTTACTGTTAAGAAATAAACAGTTTCTTTAACCAATCCGATTTCAAATTCGTCTTGACTGGGACAGGACGCTGGCCCTAAACGATGCCAACATTTTTCCACTCACAGATTTGTTAGAGCAAAACCTGTTACAACCAGCTGCTCGAATTAATATGTTTCATGATCGGAATGCCTTGTGAGTGTCGTCTATTTAATTGAATTGTTTTTTGATTTTGTCACGCTGAATTAATAAATGGCAAACAACTGTTAAAATGTTATTGTCTTTCCCGGAGAGGATACCACGGACGGGCTGGGTGTACAGGAAGGTACAGGACCCAGAAAGTGTGTCGGACCACATGTACCGCATGGCCCTGATGTCTCTGGTCATCACAGACCCTAAAGTGGATAAGGACAAGTGGGTTCATTTGCACTTTTTGTCTTCTTTGAACGAGCTATCAATATTAGTCTCCTCTTTTCCTCAGGTGTATCAAGTTAGCTCTGGTTCATGACATGGCCGAGTGCATTGTGGGAGATATTGCGCCGTCCGACAACGTCAGCAAAGCGGAGAAACACCGGCGGGAGGAGGTTGAGTGAGCAGCAGCGCTATACTGATGTTTGTTTTTGTTGACTAAAAAGTATTTTCCTTCAGGCAGCCATGAAGCAGCTATCGAGTCTCACGCCAGATCACATCGGGCAGGAGATATATGCACTGTGGGAGGTAAAGTTTGAATGTTTTACTGGCTCAGCCCTAACTAGAACCCAATTGATCCTGATTTTTGTTTTAGGCTATTTGGCAGAATAAAATGACTATACATATTATGGGGGGTGTTTAGGAATACGAGCACCAGAGCAGCGCGGAAGCCAAGCTGGTAAAAGAATTTGACCGCCTGGAAATGATCCTGCAGGCGCACGAGTACGAAGAGCTGGAGGGAACGCCAGGGAGACTACAGGAGTTTTTTAACTCCACTCAGGGTGAGCCCGACATTCATTTGGGGTACACCCCCCCCCCCCCCCTGCCCCCCCATAGATTGTTCATCTGCTAAACATTTCTCATAGTAGCAATTTTGCATGGCTTGGAAAGTTGAGGAGGAAATATGATTGTCGCAATCATTTTGTGATTTTGCAGGTTGTTTCCAGCATCCCGACGTGCTCCAGCTGGTCAGTGCTTTGAATGACGAGAGGAGGAGGAGTCGCTTAACCGAACCAAATAACTCTGGCAACTTGCAATCACCTTCACACGCATCATGACCACAACATTTTACTACAAGTTTTCTACAAGTCACAGCATCAACAGGCTGCAACATCAAATGAACACTCGTCTGGGAAAACAACGCTCCATGATCAGTTGTTGTCTTTGAATAATGTTTTATTATCAAAAAACGGGACTTGAGATGTACTTGATTTCAGATCTACATATAGGAGACCGTCATTGTGTTCCAACCATGAAAAAATGAAATCTAGAGAGGATATCAAGCAGGCTGAAAACTGGATTGTGGGTTTGTTAACAGGTCAAAAACAACATTGTTACATAACGTCCAACATTACCTTTTTCGAGCCAAGAGTTCTTGTTGTAGAACTAGAATAAATATACATGTATTGGGTATCACTTTCAAATTGGAGGTTTTAAGTTGCCCAAGACGATTGTGTACAACTTGCCTTCTCCTTCAATATTATTTGATTAGCCCGAGAGCTGAATTCGATTCTGTGTCTCATCGTGGCAGTCATGTGAAATCCTTTCAAAACCTTCCATGACAATACAGGAGCAGAAAATGCTCAAAATAAACTGCACATGGGCCCTTAGTGGGGACTCAAAAAATAAAAAACATTCCAAAATGGCTTTTGTGTCAATTAGAAAACTACGACAAAATCTCACAGTGTACTTATTTCTTTTCCTTTTAGCTTGGCCCAAATACCCATTTATAAATTCCTCAAAATTGATGTTCAAAATGTGTGTCTTGCTGTCAAATAATAAAGAACTCCGGTCACGGCTATATTTGTCACATCTTATTGGGTTAAATTCGCCATATGTGGTTTTCAAAGTTGGTCAAAATATACAGCGACATTTCAAAATGTTCATACGAGCAGCCGATAAATATTGCATGATCATCGTTTATTGTTTCCGTTCAATAGGAAGTGAACTGGAAAAAGTAAAGAGGCGAGCACTCATGTCGTTAAGAGGGGAGGAGTATTGACGCAAACATGAATACCGTTTCCTACTCCATCCTCTCGGGCGTGTCCATCAAGTTGTGAGTGGGCGTGTCCCGTGAGCTGGCCTTCGCCGTGGAGGAGAGGACGTCCTCGAAGCTTCCTCCTGCCCCAGGACCTCCGACTTTAGTCTTGGGAACGCAAAGAAGAAAAAGAAAAAATTCAGTCGCTGAGGAAGTTATCGGTGGTTTATTAAACGTAGCGAAAACAAATAATACAGGAACACTCAGAGCGCATACACCTGCCTCGAAAGAAGAGCTCTTTTTTTTTTTTCAAATACAAATGTTTCCAGTGTGATTTAAAATTCTGCTTTAATGAGGTGAAAGCATGTAGGAAGAGGGGAAAACTATATTAAACAAGATTTTACATGGTCTACCTGATGACTTTATTTCTAATGTCCTTGGGCTTGTTGATGGCGGTATGCCTTAAGCTAGCATGAAGCTAACATGTTCTTGTAAGATGAAAGATGGGTTGAAAACATGTTGTTTTTGAGACTGTATAATTGTGTTTTTTGTACATACCTTGATGTTCGAAACGGTACTCTCAACTTTCTCCTCAAAAGACCGGAAGCTGGGAGAGTTTCTGGAAAGGAAAAGAAAAAAATATAAAGTATATATATATTTTTTTCCTCACCACATATCAACAAATGCTGCTTCATTTTAAAGCAACCATATGTAATAATTTGATACTAAAATATCATATGTGCTACACTGCATCCATGTTCTTACCAAATTCTTAGTGGTCTACAATATCAGTTGACCAGCCTGGACACCTCTCGTGTCATTAGCACAACCATCATGCTAAAGCTACCGTTCAGACTACTGGCATGTGGTTCTCGAACAAACACCAACAACAAAAAAACAGCATCTCCCGTTGCCATGGTGACCCCCTGATCGCCGAGCAAGCAGCATCCACTACTGGTGGACCAGGCAGGACACCCCTCGTATCATTAGCACTAGCATCAATGCTAAAACTACAGTTGCGAGAATGCGGCGCTGGGACAAACACTAATATGCTCAGACAAAGGTAACTTGTGTTGACTTTGTACAGTCATCATTTCTACTCGATAGGACTTGTTAGCTTATTCCGTTTCTGACAAATGGTAACATACTAGATATTCAAACAATTACCTCATGGCAGGCATGCTCATAGAGTGCGAGATGGAGTAGCTGTCCGCAAGGAGAGGAGTTAATGATTAGCTGAGCTCACATCAGTGTTAGCGGTTAGCACACAGACACGTGGACGCACAAGTGGGGCAAAAATATACAAACACGCACATTCCAAAAAAAAAAAAAAAAAGAAGGAAGGAGTGTCTCGCCATTGAAATGAATTGAAATGCCTTTGCAGCCGCCCCTCCCCACCCGCCCCCCAGAAAAGTTTGGGAACATTTTTCTGATCAAGGAAACGAGCATTGTCTAAGACATAAAACAAATTGAAGCGGCTTCAGGTTCTTACCCTATGGAGCTGGACCTTGGGAGCACACGGGGTGAGGGAGATAAAACGTGAGTGTTTCATTGAACAGTTCTGCACTACAACACTAAATTGGTTTGAAATATGCTCGTGTGAAAAGGTAAAAAGAAAAAAAAAATCACATGAGAAATGGAGGCTTGGAAAACACAAAGACAAAGTGACAACAAAGCAGAATTTAAGCTGAGCACAGCAGGAAGAAGCTCACCACATGCTGGAATCGACAAATGTGCACACGGAGTTTTCAATGTAATCGTTCACTTGTGACCACAGTTATTTTGCCGTGAATCACTAATTACGTGCTGCGTTTCTGGTTAATGGTGATTAAGTATGAATTATCCTTGAATCTCCCACACGCGTCAGGCCCAAAAAATAAAAATAAAGACAGTACACCGCACACAAGACAATAACTAAAGAGGCATGCCTTGTAATCACACGTGTACACGTACCTCCTAGGAAATAGTAACTGTAGACCGGCCATGCTGCATGAACAACATTGTTTCTTTTATCAGATCGAGACGTGAGACAGGCCGATAACCACTGGCCCCGATTCAGTAATGTACATGCTAACGCTAACATGCGTTTCATGCTAGCCTGGCTATTAGCTCAGCACATTAGCTTAACACGCGAATGCCAAGATGCAAACGGTGAATTCAAAATCAATCCAGTGTCACTGCCAGCTGGAGAAGTCAAAGAGCCATTTTAACTGGGGGGGGGGGGGGGGGGGTGTCTGTGACATGGGGGCGTGATGACCTTGAAGCCAAATTAGCACCGTTAGCTTAACGGGTTGTAGTTTAGCACATGTGCTTCAGTCACACTGTTATTTTTGGGATGAAGGTGACCACCTCTGTCTTCGTCCACTGAGCATGCATTTAGGAACTCATTGGAATGAGTGTCCGTTGATGTATCATGAGCAATATTTTTGATCACAAGACCCGTCTCAAACAACCTACAAGTAAGAGGACAGGGTGACGTTTTGGATTTTCTCCCCCCAACACTCTCTGCTTCTGGCGTACGTATTTCGAGTTAGGGCAAAGACTGACACAAAAGTTCAGAGCTGTCAACAAATACGGTCACGGGGTGGCGGAGAGCGGGAGCTGGAGTGACGTGTTAAGATAAAAGATAACTGCCGACAGGCGGAGAAATGGCGAACCGAATGAAGTGCTCACTGTAATAATAATAATGGATTTTATTTATAAGCGACTTTCAAGACACCCAAGGACACTTTACAATAACAAAAAACACAAAACAATACAGTGAGTGTGACGGAATATGAGCTACGTGAAAGTGTTGCGGGGCACCTCATGTCTCCAAACTTCCTGTTGATGGCACTGCCGAGCGTGCTGAGGGCCACCGTGGTCTTCTGTCCCGCCGAGCTCAAAGTCTCGGACGTTCTCTTGTACCTGTAAACCCCCAGAGAAGATGACACAGTGAACACCCGCATATTCCCGCTTTGGCATTCACAGATTTTTTTTCGGGGGGGCTGAAGGGAGTTTCATCCCGTCACCCCCCAATAAAAAGTAGTGCAACAGCTTTAATCTAGTGGCATATTGGTACCAAGGAAATATACTTGGGAGTGTAGGGTCTTCATTTAGACAAAAGTAGTGCTTGACTGCCATCTTGTGGCATCTATAAGCATTGTATTGATTCTTCAATACGTGTATAAACCGTAATTTTTGATTTCTTTATGAGATTTCAGTCATAACGGCGCTCCAAGGGAAACAATAAAAATGAGTTTGACACCCCTGATCTACATCTTGGGATGTGAGACGATTAGCATTGCGTTCGTAAGCGCCCGTGTCACCCGAAACCCGTGTGGTCACTGTGCTTCATTATTGATGAGGAGATGTATAAATGTGCGCATGTGCGTCAATAAAACAGCCGTCCGTGTTGATAGATGGACAAGTCCGCCTTTGACTAGAGTGTAATACAAACACGGCACGTTACAAAAGAAAAACAAAACCGGGTAGGGCCGAAATTTTGGAGTCGTGCATCGGTGTCTGTTTGCGCTTACGCGGTGGAGCTCTGCATATCGAGCCAGCCTCGACTCAAGTTGCCGCGGAGCTCGCCGAGAGGAGTGATGCCCAGTTTGTGCTTCAGCTCGCCGTGCCGCTTCTCTTTGGATGCCAGCACCTGCTTCAGTGTGCTGATCTCATCCTCCAGCTGTGCCAGGACAAAAAAAATAATAATAATAATAAATCAACCAGACGTTTACTATCCAAATAAATATGGCGACGCACGCCCCCGGGTTGACCCACAATGCAAGATTGTATTTGTGCGTGCGTGTTTTAGTACTCTGGTTAACTCCAATTGGATCTCCTCTCTCTCTTCCTCCGTCATGATGGAGTTGCTGAGGTTGACGTCCGACGTCGCGTGTTCGTCCGCTTCCCTCAGCGGCTCCGAGTCAAGAAAACCTGCCGGGCACACGCGGTCGTCATACGTTCATGTGCCACCAAAGGCGAATGCTCCAAAAGTCGGCCATCTATGGGGGTGAGTTTTAACCCAGAAATGAGATAAGAGCAATTTCCATTCACGTTTTTTTTTTCTTCCCCTACAGGTCTTCACATTGCTGTCATCGAGAACATTTTTGGTGTTTCAAAGTGTTTGGATGACAAATGGTTACATAATGTGTGGCAGTCTGTAATCCAGATTAACAGAGATGGATTATGTAGCTAACACACACACACACACACACACACACACACACACACACACACACACACACACACACACACACACGAGTTGCCTCCAAGCGGCTGTGTGGCAAATTAATTTGGCACTGGGACTTTGTGGTTCTAGAATCATTGGTGCCTCGGTTTAGCTCCATGTTGAGTCCCACATCAACCGCTGAATGTTGACGCGTTTCACATTTCTCTCCTCCTTCGACAATATAGATATTTGGTTTTAACACGGATATTTCGGGCCTCACCGGAACCTCAGTGGCAGAAAAAAAAAAAAGATTAAAACGAGTCATAATTCATGCATGGAGCTGATGGTCAGTAAAAGCAGATCCGTTATGACAAAAATAAATGATCACATGACATCGGGCGTCCTACAACACACCTACACACACAATGCTACTTCCAAACAATGTACCTGAGAGATGTGCTCCATCTTGATGCAGCACAGGGTAAGAGGACCAACGTTAGCAATACCTCTCAATACTCGCGCGCACACACACAAACATCACGACTGACAGTCGAAGTCGCCACAAAAGAATGCGAAACAAAACCCACACAAGCACAGAGAGAAAAAAAAAGTTGTAGGAACTACCAAAGGAAAGATGCGACTGGGAAAAAAAAATAAACAATCAACAATCCTTTGAGCCATTTAATCTGCAAGAATTGTTGGTTTGGCAGTTTCCACCGAGTTTCATGTTGAAATGTCGACTTCCACATTTGCGCCGCAGGAAAGGAAGTGCATCGGGTATGCAGAAGCGCAAATGTCAACTTTGTGAGAATTCCTCGCGAGCACTTCCAGGAAATGAAAGCGCTTGAATTAACTACTTCCAAAGTGCAAAAACCAGCAAATTCGGAGGACTTTTTAGGAAGGAGGAAAAAAAAAAACAACGGATCAATAGCCAATGCCTCCTAAACTCGAAAAAGTCCCACATTATGATACTCCTAAGTCAAGGAACAAATGCTTGTCTTTAATTTGAAAAGGCCACATGGGAACACTCTACTGTGGTACTTGTGCACAGGGCACTTGCTTGTCTCACGCCCCTCGCTGCATTTTTTTTTTTTTTTGTGGCCTTGAATACCTCTCTGATCACAAGATTTCCATCTGGGTCATGTGTTGAAACTAAATAAGAGGCCCGGGCGGATGGTCATACGGCAACCAGAGTGCAAGACCAAAGTGTGCATATTCTAATCCAATTTTAAAAAAAATAAAAATTCCATTCATCTTGGCATGCGGAAAGTTTTCGAAAGCTGCGGTTCACAACTTGGTGACGGACTGTTTGCCACCAAACAGGGAGTCACTTCTAAGTGGAATGCAATTACCTAACTGGATCAACAAACTGCGTCTTGCTTCCGACTGACTTAGATCACACCAATACGAAGTACAGCGACAGCAATTGATGATAAAAAAAAAAAACTATCCAATTGCTCCGGTTCGGTTATCGACACCAGCAATTTACAGTGAGGGGTTAAACAAGGAAATGCTCATCCACTCAATGGCAGAGGGTACGTAATAAACCTGTCCATCCAGTTTTGTGTGACCTCACAGCACATCAACAAACAAAAATGTCACAACTTACAGTATCTTGTTGCAATTTAAAAACATCCTCAGAGTGAAATCTGGGACCGTTTAGCTAAACACAACGCTATTATTCTGTTGGGCGAATAGCAACAGGTGGTTAGAGGATACACAGGTTCATTGTCCGGCATTTGACTGTATTGCCTGTCAATGTAAGGTGCTGGCTTTGATAAATGAATAAAAATATATAGTTTATTATTTGTAGTACATAAATATTTTTGAACCAAATAAACATTTAAATAGATAGCTATGCCTAAAGTCCAAAAATGTGTATTTTCGGATAGTCCAACTGACATGGCCACTTTAGAGTGCTTCGTTGTCAGCAGTGGGTGCTCGCACGAGACCAAGTACCATCGCTTATTCTAAGGCGAAGAAATGAAATTTGATTGACAGTTGATTGGATGTGGTTTCACATCATTCAGCATAAACACACCCAGTGCTCAAAAGCGTAGAGAATGGTGAGTTTGTTCACAATTTTTAAGCCTCATTTCATTAATCATTCAAATTTGACAGCAGTGTCAATCACACTCTTTGTCATGTGTCAAATGTGAAAGACATGTATCTTCATTTTAAAGGGACCTTAGGGAATACTGGACAATCTCCCCAAGCTCATTTGATGATTTAGAATGTTTATTTTGTTTTGTCACTTAAACATTGTTGACACAGTTACTAAATTTGTTGTCAGTCAGTCATTTCCGGTCAGTGAAATATGACGTCATGTTGTCGCAAGTGATTAAGTCAAATCAATTTCACCTGCATTCAGTTTAACTAAACGCTATTTACAATTCGTCGGAGGCCAAATCTATCAAATTTAACATTTGGTTACTTTTTAGGAAGAACATTTAATCGTGGATACACCACTTTGATCTTTGGTGCCGTACGCGTGGACAGGGTGGTTCGTTTAAGCTACTAGCCCGAGCAAGTCCATTAAAAAAAGTGTGGGTGCGTGTGGGGGTGGTCTCTAAACTCAAACAAGCGTTTAAAGTGCGCATATGAGGAGACACTGACTGACCTTGTTGTCTGGTTTCCATGGCCAACTTCCACTCGCGGTGCCACGCAACACGTCACGGTGTCAGCAGGAGCTTGGCACCGGTGCCAGGGTCAGTTCGTGGCCGCCGTCTCTTCTACTTTGACTGCTTGTCACGAGATCTGGCAACCGAAGTGGGCGGGTCGTAGGATATGCGCAAGCCAATGAGCGCACGCGCCGCTGACACCTACGTCGCAGTGTTTTATCTCTGGGTACGTTTTTGAGCGCGGGACGTTTTTCGTTTGTTTTGTTTCAATATTCAGTTTATAACACTCCATTAACACTATTCATGTCCTCTTAAAAAGATTCGACTGTGTTTTCATGCTGGTACTTTGGACAACGACGAGTGTCGGACATATTTGTGCGTGGCTGTGGTGTTCTGCTGCCCTCTGCTGACTACTACTTTCATCACAGCTGTATTCAACAAACTGTCGGGTTTGTTGCATCATCAAAATTACGGTTTTATTGCCGCAACGTAAGAAGAAAAAGTACGCAACATGACGACTTTGTTCAGGAACAGTTTCAGCATGATACATTACCTCTTTGGGCAAGTTCATTTGTGTTTATAATATAGGAAAAAAATTGGTAAATATCTGAAAAGCCCCCCCCCCCCAAAAAAAAGAGAAGAAAAAGCACACATACAAAGCACACACACTCTTTAATTCTGAGGAAGTTTATTTTGGAAGAGTGTAAATTTTTTTTCTGACACCAACTCATCCAAAGGCTTCCCATGGAATGCCAGGATTTTTTTTTCCATAGCCGCCGTTTTTGAAAACAATACAATTATTAAAACAACAGTTTTGTCTTTCCTTCCTGAGAAACTGATACCGAGTGCATAGAAATGAAGAGGAAAAATAAGAATAATAAATTAAAAGAAAGGTGAACACAAAGCAGGACAACTTTGGGAGAGGACCGAGCAAGGTTATCGTATACGAGAAGGAATACGTTATTTCGCTGCTGGTGGAAATCGCTATATTCCGATGGTTTTAAAGCAAAGTATTTTTTTTTACAGTATACAGGCACTGCCTTACTTATAAACATTTCGGATATACAAATAATTCTGTTAGTTTAGACTTTTTATAAACTCTCTGGCGGCGAAATTTAGTCTGTTACCGTCAGTGTAGTGTGCTACAATCTGCCAGGCAACACTGAATTCGACCGGAAGAGACACAGCGCAATTATCAGCAAATAATAGCCGCTCATGTCGGAAACTGAGATTATAAACCTGTTAATATTATTGTATTCATCACGTGTACGTGTGTGTTAAAGTAACAATTGTATGACTGTTTAAAATACCGATAGCATGTCGACGTCTACAGCATTTTACATTGTTAGCATTGAGCTAACGGAAGTGTTAGGCGAAATTATTTTTACAGTTCACTTCAACTGAGCGTGACAAACCAACAAGCAAAACCATCCTGAAGTGTTTTGCCTCCTACGTGGAGAATTGCGAGCAAAGTCTTCTTTTTGTTTCTTCAAAGTGATGTTCTACAATAGTCTCCCATTTAGTGAAAGCAAGAGAGGCGCTGAAGAAATACTTTCGAAAAGTGCGTTTTAATACTGTCGGTTGAAGTGTGTTTTTAAGTTTAAATGTGTTGAAAGTGTCGGGGTGTGGATCTTTTTTTTCATAGGGTCACTATCTTTATTTCCCTAATTTTTTTTTTTTTGCAGTGGAATTACTTGTATCAATGAGACAATCTTTTATTTGCAACAAATAACTGGCCAACTTCAAGTCCCAATAAAGTGAAAGCAAACTATAAATCTCTGTTTTCAGCTATTTAGGTCAAACTCAGTCATACTTGCGCACTTTGCTGGAATTCTTTGAATTCATAAAAGAGTGCAGACGGTTTAACCCTCATTTATACCTTTCGGAACAAGAATAATATCTTGGAACAAAAACGCACAAATCACTCGTAGCCACGTTTCCAACAAGTGGTACAGTTCGGTTTCGGTTGGATCAGGTTTGGACTGGTATAGAGCTTGATTTGCACCCGCCGCGTATTTTTCCTCTTTCGCGATAAAAGTCAGCAATGGCTCGATTGTCGGATGCCCCCACGCGAGATTATCTTTAGCGACTATCCTGTAATTTTTCCAACCCCGATATGCTCTGAAAATGGCCGAAGCTGAGAATCGTTAAATGTTAAACCCGTTCAATATTTACGATCGCAGGATCAGGCTCAACATGAGCATTTTCTTTCTCATCAATTCAAAGTCAACAAGCGATTATTTTGTGTTGTGCGGTTTGATTGGCGAAACAATCGACATACTGCTCTGAGTTCAAATGAGCTTCAGGCATCGCACCGCAACTGCGGGAAAAATCGTACCACACTGAACGGAACCAAACTGCTCCTCAGGGGAAACGCGCTTCTCACCAGCGTCCTGTCTTGGCGACGTTTGGCACGGATACACAGACTGTATACTACTCATAGAAAAGTTCTGAATATTCATTGATGTTTGGCTTCTTATCTTTTTTCCATGTATCACATAAACACAGACATCAACTCTTGGCATAACGTACCTTCCTATCTTCCCAGGCCCCAGTCCACATTCCGGTGCTTCATCTCTCCTGGAGAATACAGCAAGAACCGCTTCTGTGTTGAAGAACAAGCCGTGAAGACAAGCACACACACAAAAAAAAAAGAAAAGCTGCGCTTCATGTAGAATGGAGTTAAGCCTTATTCCTCATGATCCTCAGTCAATTTTTAAATAATCTCGTCCTTTCCCGTCCGACTCGTCGCCAGTGCCGAGCCCCGTCCACAAGTCTTGTATCCAAACGCATCTCACCTTCGATGGGGCAACTGTCATCACCCTCAGGCCGTCATCGCCGTGGAGGGAGGAAGCTAGTGTCATACTGCTTCAAAAAAACAAAACAAAACAAAACAACGAAAAATTGTTTTTATTGATGGATGAGCCAGTTGTTTGCGTCCTCCAGATCAGTGTCCAGCTCTTCGTCCTCATCCAGGGGCTCGGGGGTCCGGAGCTCGAGTTCCCGCAGGAAGTCGGGCGTGTAGGCGGGCGGCTGGGCGTCCGACTTGAGGCCGATTTTCTTCTTGGTCAGGTGGAATTGGTCCCGGATGAAGTTGTAGAATTCGTATTCGTAGCGCATACGATGGTAGAGCACCTGCAGCGCCTCCAGAGTGGGCGTGTGTTTGCGTACCGTGCCCGTCATGTTGCCCATCTTCCTGTGGTCTACATACAAACACACTTGGTCACTTTTTGAGAAGAACTCACACGTGTAATTTTTTTTTGTGGTGTCAGCCAAACTTTAGAGCGTAAATTGGAAGTCGGGACACTCATACGTCAATGTCGCACTGTCCTGAGGAGGACATTGGCCTACCGGGGCTTTTATAGATGTTGATCACTCCCGTAAAGTAGTGTGGGAGGAGCCTCTCCAACAGGAGCAACACATCTTCCAGCTCCTCCAAGATGCCCACCAGCAAGTAGTTCTCCAGTACATTCTGTTTGGCCCGCTCTAAAGCCCACGGACCCGGCTCTCTGATCGACGGAGCAACAAAATACGTCAGACCAGCCGTGCCTGCCAAGACACAATTGAAGCTCTTGAGAAAGCACATACCTGCATTTCGGGTGCTGCCCGCAAAAGTATGGGATGATGTAGAAGACTCGGGGGTTGGAGCACTCCGGGTAATTCTCCAGTATGCACACGTTTATGTCCTGGAAAAAAAAATATCAACATCTAATGAGCATGAGTTGTCGCTGGCTGATAAAAACCGAATGAAGTTTATGTGGGATGTGAGCAGCATTCGGGTCTCATTCAAAGTGAACTGTACCAACTCATTCCGTCCGCTAGAGGGAGCGCTGCACCAACGCCTGCTTCCAGAGCAATCGATTCAATTTCACCCGAGGTACACTTTGGCCCCGAGAAGCGGCGAAGGGCCACACGCCGATGAAAAAGATGTAAATGAATACATAAATAAGAGTCGTGAACCTTCAACCACCCCGGCAGCGTGCGCGCAGCGATTAAAAACAGACACACGGCTGTAAAAGCAGTAAGCCACTGTGACAAAATGGAGATGCGGGTTCTCCATTTAAATAGAAGTAACAGCATTTTTTTTTTTTTTGCAGGTTAAACCCAGTGAACTGAGGCAAGGGCTCTATTAACTCACTCACTCCCAAAGACGTTTTTAAACGTCTTTTAAGACTTGGTCCTGAATTGGCTGGTACTGAATGAGTTAAACAATAAAAATAAGACGATATACAGTATATCGAGGAGCGTGAAGCTATCGAACATTTCAGTCTTCTCGTATCCACCTGATAATTCTACAGAATAATAGTTCATTTGGAGAAACTTTGATTTCGACATCACACACCAGCTGCCCGTTTACATGCCTGTCGCGCCGAAGAGACGACGTAATCGGAAAAGTGAAACGACATTGAAAGTGTGATGAATAAGATTCACGCTACCGATGAGCGGGAAATGGCCGGAATGAAACCGGAGCCATTTGTCAACGCCAAAACCAAGGCGAACATAGTCCATCACCCAGATTACCGGCAGGCAGACTGACCTCAACCTTGGAGCGGGAGACGAAACGCAAGGCGAAATGGTCACCATGATGGTGTATTTTTTGGGGGGTCTTTCCATTCACTGACACTTAATTTTTTGTTTAGTTTTTACAATTAACAGTAGCGAACTTAATCTTAAGTATGGATGATTAAGAGCTGACCGTAAAGGGACGCACATTCATAACAGGTCAATTTGACTGGAAGGTGTTGGTTATTTTTACACTTGTATATCGGTATTGTACTAGAATTTTTTTCCCTAGAAGCTCAATTGTGCAGCCAGGAGGTCTGAAATCCCTTTCAGGTGCTTGGGCGAAGACTTTTTTTCCGGTCGGGATGAAGGAATTCCTCAGGAAGAGGAACGATTGCTACTGTCAAATAGAAGTGCCAGGTGGTTGTGCGAGGATTATCTTCTTTCATGTTTTTTCCCCCCCACCATGTGGAACTCCTTTTAACACATGACTTCCATGGAGAAAAGGAAAGGGGGGAACATCTTTTGAGATTCAAATGCTATTTTAAAATAGTCCATTTTCTTTTTAAAAAGTTGATTGCCACTTTTAGTTGAAGTTTACTGTCAACACAAATATATACAATTTGTGTGGCAGCACGGTGAGGGTTCGATTCCGGCTCCGGCCTTCCTGTGTGGCGTTTGCATGTTTTCCCCGTGGCTGTGCGGGTTTTCTCCGGGTACTCCGGTTTCCTCCCACATTCCAAAAAACATGCACGGTTTTTTTTTTGGAACACTCTAAATTGTGCCTAGGTGTGATTGTGAGCGCAGATGGTTGTTTGTCTTTATATGCCTCGCGATTGGCTGGCGACCAGTTCAGGGTGTACCCTGCCAACTGCCTGATGACAGCTGGGAAAGGCTCCAGCACGCCCGCGACCCTCGTGAGGATAAGCGGATCAAAAATGGATCTCAATTGTTGCTCATATGACTCATATGGCCCACATCCAGGAAGTACTTTGCGGACTTTGTGGCTGCACATACTTGTCGTGCTGCACCCTACTTTTGAGGAATCCACTCAAGGCTCATTTCTATACGGCGCGTGCACGTTAGTGGTGCACGCGCTCACGCGCAAGTCATTAGTATTTGTGGGAGAGTACCAGTGTGCACACTCGGGCTCATTGTCACTATTCTCTGTGTGGATTAGGCCCAGTGAAAAGTCTTTCAAAGTGGAGCAAAACAGGCGCTAATCTGTCAAAAAGCCTCTCGTTGCACTTCATGGAAATGCGAGTGTGTGAACTAAACAAGCAGGGAGCAACGGGGTACATTTGTTTAGATTGCTGTAAATGTAAAAAAAAATTATTTAAAAAAGATTTTTACAACATTATTCCCTTATGATAATTGTTTTCATCATATTACAGCCTTCTTTTTTTTTTTTGCAAAACCATTATCTGTTATTGTGACCACTTATTAAAAAAACAAAACAAAAAGCAGGTTTTTACATATAGCGGGGTGTCTGGAAGATATCCTCGCTGTCTACAGTAAATGGGCGTTCACTGTATACTGATGACATAAACGCACAAAACAACACTCAGTCGAGTTCGGACCCGTGCCAAAGCAAAACAAACCGCATTTGGATGAGTCCCAGATTTTCGGATTGGGCTCCAGAGCCAAAGTTAATCAATTCACCTTCGGGCTTTACGACAGCTCGACGCCAAACGTCGACGAAATCCCATTTTGTGTTTGGCTGGCTAACAAACAAACAAGGCACCTTGTCTGGATTGGTTTGTTGACATGCTTATGCTGCAGGTCCTACCGGGGTGTGTGCACAATATGCATTCAAATGTTGTGCACATACGTTGGGGAGGGGAGGGGGGGGGGGGGATGCAGGGCGACCGCAAGAATGTCTCGGGGAACTCGCACGTTGGGTGCCGTTGGGCCAGCTGACAGCCTCTTTCAATGACACCTCTTGGCGTGATGCAGAAAGCGGTCTGGATTCTTGGCACGTGCCCTCAAGGACACTTCATATGCGGGATTAGTTTGGATAGCGACACTGATTAAGGAATGGGCGCTGAAAAAATATTTTCGATTACCGGTACCTCTCACATGCCACTGCTCACGCGCTCACGCCTCACACACAACTGAAATGTCTCACCAGAGCTGCTAAAATGCATTGACACGCACTACTGAAAGATTCAGACTCAACTCAAATGTTCTCACAACAACCACTGTTGAAGCTCGCAGGCATTACTTAAACATTCTCACACACTACTGGAACACACAAACGAAATGATCTCTCTCTCTCTCTCTCTCTCTCTCTCTCTCTCTCTCTCTCTCTCTCTCTCTCACACACACTCAACACACACTACGGACACATGTTCCATTTATATGAAAGCGTTTGAGGACCTTTTAAGTAATGTGTGAGAGGATTTTAGCTAAGCATGAGAGCATTTTATTCATGTGCTGAGAGCGTTTTGCTTTTATGGGAGAACACCTGACTTGAGTGGAAGAGTTTCAGAATGTGTACAAAACAATTCAGTAGTGTCTGATAGTATTTCTGTAAACTGCGAGAGAACATTTCGTGTGTGTGTGTGTGAGTATGATGAAATCAGTTGTGCTTGTGAGAGTGTTTCAGTAGCATTTGTGTGCACGAGCAGTGTGTGTATGTGTTGTGAGCAGAATTTTTGTGTAGTGTCTGGATAGTGTTTCAGAAACTTGTGAGTGTGTTTAATGTGTGAGAGAGCGAGTGAGATTATTTCATTTGCGGGTTCCATTGTAGAGGATGGCTACGAAAGAGTGGTTCAGCAGTTAATGTGAGAGTATTTCAGTAGTTTGTGAGTGAAAACCACCAGTCGTGTGTGCAAACGGGGGGAAAAAAAAATTAGAAGTGAGTGTTTCAGTCGTGATCTGAGAGGTGATCCAGAATTCTGGCGCAGACAGCTTTCCGCTCGCGAGCACTTCCTTACTTACAAAGAGGAATTATCTCGCATCCATGTGACACGTGTCATCCACAGGTAAGCTGGTCTGCAACAACAGGACCTTCACCTTTACCCTTTTCAAATGTAGCAAGACCCCCCCCCCCACCTCCCGCTGGTTTGCATACTTCAATAACTCAACTCACATGGTCCGAAACTGCAGGGAGACAAGCGGCGCAACGCTCAATTACTGCCAGTCAGACTCAAGCCGGGATGACATTGTGTCAGCCTCTCATTACAGCTTGAGCTTCCACAGTATTTTTGTCATCCCATAATATTATACCGCTCACCGCGGTAGGAGTCGCAAAGTCATTTCTGACACGTGGTCACTAAAACAGAAGTTGTGATACTTAACGGGAGCGTCTTGGGTAATGATGTCGCTCAATTATGTTTTCGATCTCGGTGTCTGCTTCGGCAGCATGAAACGACACCCCCCCCCCCCCCCCCAAAAAAAATCGAAACGCGATTCTGTCACAGCGCCGTGGTTGGCAATGCCCGTCAGAGCGGCAGAGAGGGAACCTACCAGATATCGCTCGTCGTCGGTCATCTGGGGGGTGCGGATGAGGTGGTTCTGCTCGCCCCTCCAGTCGCCGAAGCGACGGAAGAAGTAGTTGGACAGGAAGCGGTTGATGGGGTCGCGGATGATGTTGATGTAGACGGGCTCCTCGATCTTAAACCTGACAAAGGCCAGGTTCCAAACGGTGAGTAGCGGTTCAGAACAACAAGGCGAGTATTGCTTAAGTGTGTTTATTCACCTGGTAAAGTTGAGGAAGTGAACATGACGCGTGTAGAGGAACGGCTGAGGGATATTACTGATGTTCTTCATTAGATCCACCTGAGGATAAAGAAGAAGAAAAAAAATGAAAGACTCCGCAAGAAATAATTGTTGGGGGGGAAAAAAGAGAAAGAAATAAAAGATGACCTGACAGATCAGATAAGGACCAATTAGCTTAGCTCTGAGCTAATGGAAGCTAAGCGAAACCACATGCATCCCCCACTAATAAGGGGCTTTATGAAAGACCAACACACACATGCGCTTTTAGAAACTGAAAAAGTGACATCATAAGTGATGAATCAAATCGAGCGGATAATTGTAATTTGCTCTCAGGACTGACTTCAGTGCAGTCAATCCCTTGAGGGCTTCATCATTGTTAGCTTCCTCTCACGATATTCATCGGCGATTCATTTCGACATTAAAGTCAACATGATCGCAATACGTAAAAAGATCAGTCAAGTTTGGGTCCTCCTGAGCATATATTTTCTCTGTTTAACAATTTTATTTTATTTTATTTTATTTTTCGCGAGAAGCAGCTTGGAAAAGTAGTGTGACAACAGACTGCAAAAAAATCGGGTTCCACTATTTTTTCACTTATTGTGTCAACTCCCACGAAACAGGACGTAGCCTGCACATGAAGGCTAATTTAACGCGTATAGGTCTTATTTTTAGCAAAGAAGACTTTTTTGTTGTTGTTGTTGTTTGTTACGGGAGAACCATCACCCCTATTTTACAACAACAAAAAAATGGTACCTGCCAGTTGTCTTGGGTGAACCAGGAAGTGCTAAGTTGCCACTTAACACGGCCAGAAAAAAACATAATTGTGGCGTGACATGAATTTGATAAATTTTATTAGAAGAATTGAGCATCACTTCCGTCACGATAGAACGACGCCATGATACTTAATGGGGGGAAAAAATGGTTCGGTCCCGGCGACCTCCACCAATCTGGAAGTAGCCTGCTAACTCAGCCAAGGACAAACGTAAGTAAACATTTTGTTGGAAAAACAATTTTCTGTCATGATTGAATTATTCCTCCACCTGTTCCAGAGATAAAAGGATATAATCCGGTCTTTCATGAACTACGAAGCTCTGTTTTATAATTGCTGGATGGATCTTTGAACACGGTTCAACCTTGGCTGAGGTCTGCACCGCCGAGTGCCACTCAAACTTTCTTCCTCTTCCCTTGACTGTGAATGAAAGAACCTCCTGAAGGCTTTCAAGGTCTGCATGGAGCGCGCAACTCGCGGCAGCCAAAGCAAACGTGAAATATGGCAGTGATGTCATCGGCTGCACAAACGCCAATTGGGGGGGGGGGGGGGGTTATGCAATCTGACAGACGCATCCTTCACATAGACCCTTTACACATACTTGACTCAATCTTTACTGTTATCTCCTTCACACGTGTACGGTGAGAAATTGTTCCCCCTCCTCCGGTTCTTATCCACTTTGGGCACCATTTTAGCAACCAGGTATCTTTGTTGAACTAGAATAATAATAATAATGCATCATGAGGGTAATTGCTGATGTGTTCAATGGAAAAATGCTAACGTGACTAGTTAAAAATAATACAAATTTAAGTCCGGAACACACTGAGTAATGCGGCCGGATGAGACTAAGTTGCACGTCAAGCGACTGAGCACCACCTATGAACCAGAAAAAAAAAATGTGACCCTGAATTGGGTTTTTGAGGCTCAGTTGAACCGTAAAAACATAGCGTGATTGCCAAAGAAAAAGCGGATTGCCCCCCCCCCCCCCAAAAAAAAATGGTGTGGATATTTTGAGAGGCCGTTGACAAATTCACAAGACTGCATTTACACATTTCAGTGACAGAGACTTGGCTCATTTTTTCATTCCAGCCCCAAGTTAAAAAAAAAAAGTGATTGTAAATATGGTTAACTATTATTATAAAGTATTATAAAGTGTTATATGCTCAAAATCGGGATAATTTTTTTTTTCCGCGAAAGCTCCTCTGTATTATTGATCGGCTGGACCGTTGTGACGATATTCAATGCAGATTGAAATTTTGAATCACTGCCACAAAACCAGTGGCCGACGACAGTTTGGAGAGGCTGAGCAGGCAAGTAGTGCACTCAAATGCAAATATCCCAGATATAAAAATATATTCATACGCCACAAATGTTGATGAATCTCCTGTGACAGATCACATTAGATTAAATGTACTTCCTGTCGGAGCCGGTGAGCGAGTGGATGTCGAGCATGTGGAAGTTTCCAACATATAAAGAGCACTTTTCAAACACCAACAATCAAGTACGGGCATCCACAGCAATGGCACCACTCGCGCCATCAGCTGTTCCCCCCCCCCCCCCAAAACGCAGCCAATTTTGGCTTTTATGGCCGTCTCGTTTGGCGCGAAAAGCTAATATTCTGGCTTTTAAACCTGAATGAGTCCTTCTTATGGGCAGCGGCGTTCTGTGAAGGGCGGCGTTTATCGGGCAGACTGCTTGAATGCGCTGCTCTTATAAACTGGCAGTTATGTCATAGCATTGGCAATATGTATCCTTGTTTATGTACACAAGGGTCTTAATATTGGGCCTCAGTCAGCTTTGGGCTTCTCACCCTGCCACTGGGTACATTTCCACTTGCTCTGATTTAACGTTTGGGCAGAAGAGAGTCCAAGCTATCGTATTATTTTAATCCCTCTTCCTGGGTTACACTCAAGCTCCGCCTGTATCAACTCCATATTGCGTCCAAACCAAATAGCCCCAAAGTTAACCCCCGCCGCGCCGGCCACCGACGTAAAGCGCTCCTTGTAAAGCGCTCCCTCTTCCCAGGGGTCAATGAGTCGACCTGAGGCCCGTTTGGCAGCGAGTGTTTGTGGGTTTTTCTGACCGAGCCCAGAGGCCGTCTGGCCAGACGGCCCCTCTTTTTCACCAAGGAGAGAAAAAACGCGGAGAGATTCCAAGCATACCTGCAACCCCCCGCCCCTCCGTTCCTCCTGCGCCCCGTGGCGTCCTCGCAGGACTCATGAAGGGGAAAGGGGGGAAGCGGAGGTGAAGTGGGGGGGGGGGGGGGGTCTGATGCCGCAGAGAGCTGCATTTGGCGGTGGAAATACGGTGGTATCGCGACTTTATTCAGTAACTCCATTTAGTTGTGTAGGAATTTTTTTGGGGTAATTTATTCGGAAAAAAAACAATATAAACCTGTTTTTATAAAATGTAATTGCTGTAAACAGTAAAAAAAAAAAAGCAACTCCATTTAGTTGTGTCGGATTTATTTTTTGGTAATTTATTCAGAAAAAAAGCAATATAAACCTGTTTTTATAAAATGTAATTGCTGTAAACAGTAAAAAAAAAAAAGCAACTCCATTTAGTTGTGTCGGATTTTTTTTGGAATTTATTCGAAAAAAAAACCCAATATAAAATTGTTTTTATAAAATGTAATTGCTGTAAACAGTAAAAAAAAAGCAACTCCATTTAGTTGTGTAGGATTTTTTGGGGTAATTTATTCAGAAAAAAAGCAATATAAAACTGTTTTTATAAAATATAATTACTGTAAACAGTAAAAAAAAAAAAAGCAACTCCATTTAGTTGTGTAGGATTTTTTTTGGTAATTTATTTGAAAAAAAAACCCCAATGTAAAACTGGTTTTATAAAATGTAAAAAAAAAACAAAAATGCTGGGTTGTTTTCCGATCTATACTGTTCGCATTTGAGTGAGCACGGTACCAAATCGGGTCCAGTGGTCGGCTCTGGAAGGCCTTCCGTGCGATTAAAAACGGGATTCACTGTACACCGGTTGCTCGCAAAGGATTTCCGCGACGTTGTTTGGGGTTGTAAAGTTTCAACCCCCCCCCCCCCCCCCCGGGAGCTTGTTTTTGGGCCCCACTGCCTACGGATACCGACCGGCTCTCTGTTTCTGGAGCTCGGGCAGGAAGTGGGCTTTCACGCACCCTCTACCGATTCCCACTCGCCTGTGGGTTCCCAAAACAGAACAGACGGGTCACTATGCCTGCCGCAAGTCCGCTTGGCGTCAACCCACGAGTGCACCACGAGCATCGCTGGTTTGAGGAAAGGGGTTGCAGACCAGCATCCCTAAACTTAGCCGGCGTGGGATGCTGGGATGCCCACGATATCTGACGCCCGATGCCATCTAACGCTTTGGTGTTTTGGCCCCGCGTAGGACCAGCCGTTTGATAAAAAGCGGCAAGGAACAGAAAAAAACCCAGTTTCTTATTCACCTGCTCATGTTTGGTGAGTCGCGTTTTGTTGTGGATGTCCGACGAGATCAAGTTGAACCGATGCTTCTCGGCCAGCAAGCGCAGAAGGATGACGACTGTGCGGCTGCCACATTTGCCCACGCGGTTGTACACCACCTGACTTGGGAACGGGAGCACCTAGGACACACACACACACACACACACACACACACACACACACACACACACACACACACACACACACACACACACACACGTAAGCAAGCAAGCATGTTTATCAAGTTTGCAGCGCATCCCGCCGAGAGCGAGTTGCTCGGAAATGGAGACGGGCGATTGCCGTTCGTGACGCACCTCTTAAGCGGCCATGACTCAGTGATTCAACAGAATGAAAATAATTGAACCCAAGTGTCAGCTAAGCAGAAGTACGGGGAAGATTTAGTCATGTTTCGGTCAATGATCTTGTTTTTTTTTTGTTTTTTTTGTGAAGTAGCGCTGAAGTGAATGTAAAGAGGAAGAGTTCCACAAATTGACAGGATGTGAGTCAAGGATTCGGAAGAGATGTAACAATTCTATTCAAAAAAAAAAAAAAACTACAGTAACTTGCAGGAGTTTAAAAAAATAACTTGAGAAAGATCTCAAAACATAGTTTGGGTACCGGACTTCAAAAGCATGTTCCTTTTATCTCCTTTTCCTAATGGGAAGAGGAATGCAGGGAGTTATGTTAACATTCCCAGTCTGGAATTGTAATGTTGTCCTAAGAGAGGGGGTGGCGGGGAGGGGAGTGTGTGTGTGTGTGTGTGTGTGTGTGTGCGTGTGTGTGTGTGAGCGGGGTGGGGGGGGGCGTTATTCCATGTGTCCCACAGTCCGAACCAATTTCCAATTTTTCCTTTCGACGCAGAAAACTCCAATTTTAGAAATGAGATTTATTAACTCATGTCAGAATGATTTACAATTAAATTATTGAAATCGAAACACATTCGCTGCCGGTCCCTTTTCAAAGCTCAACTGACTTTTGGGGCATGTTTGGTTGGACAGTACAGTCTTCTCTTAACCAGGGATGGATGGCAATGGCTAGTGATGAAAAAAGTGGAAAGGGGCGTGGCCTGGACGGGGCGACCAATCACAACAAGTAAGACATTATACACGTCCAATCGCAGGGCTGTTTACAATCGGAAGATGGAAAGACTGATCGGGAGAGCTCGTGAAAACTCGACGATAAGGTATCTGACCCCCCCTAAACTTTTCTCAATGGATTTAGACTATTCACAAAAATGATCAATTTAAGAAAGAAAACGGCGGATTTCCGCTTATCCGCGGAAAATTGCCATCCCTGCTTAACGTACGATAAGATGAAATATTATTTTTAGAACACACCAGGCCATAAATTGGATCGCGGACGATTTACCGGGCGAATGCTGGCACCAATGCAATACTCTGCTGCTGCAGACACATTTACCTTTGCATCAACACACACACACACACACACACACACGCGCGCACACACACACACACACACACACACACACACACACACACACACGCACACACGCACACACACGCTCTGAGCTGAATTTTGGTCGCCGAACTGTGAACGAGTTCCAAACGGAATCTTTTGCCAGATGAGAAGCCCGCGAGAGCAACAACGGAAACAGCGAAAAGGCGACGCGCGATGAGGAAGAGCGTGGCCGTGACGTCACGCCAAGTCTCGCTACTTGTTTGTGGTTTTTTGACTGGCGCGCGGCAATGAAACGAAATTGCATCCCGTGCGGGAACAAGGTGTGAATGTGCGTGCGTCACTCTGCGTGTGGTATTGGGCCAAGGGATGAAGGGCACGCACGCACCCCCCCCGCCCCCTCCAACACACACACACACACAAAAAGCGATTCACAGTTTGTGTCACAAGTTCACACACGTTTCTGTCAAGCGTGTTGCTTCACTTCAAACTTGTTGCGACGGAGTCGGCCAAACGATAATTAAAAGCGCAACGTGAGCGCACAGGACGTGCCGAAAGTTTAAGTTGAGTGCGGTTCATGGCCCGTTTCCTAATTTATCATCTTCCAGACAAGTCACGTTAGCAGTAATGTTGCATTCACCACCTCCAGGGCATTTTATCAACGCCCGGGCTCCAAATGACTATAGTAATCTCGTTTTTCGCGGTTAATGGGGACCAAAACCACCCGCGATAAACGAAAATCCACGAAGTAGCGACCAATTAACATAAATAGGTAAAAAAAAATAATAACAACATTTTCAAGTCCGCAAACGGTCCGCGAGAAGCTGCAAAACAACAGCGAGTCACATAGAGCAACATATACAGTACTGTATATATACAGTATATATATTTTTTATGTTTGAAAAAATCTGCGATGCACTGAACCCGCGATAAAGGAACCGCGAAGTAGCGAGGGATCACCGTACTGATGTTTTGCTCGCATTGCGGCGCGCGCGTGTGTGTCGAAGTATGCGTGCATGCAGATGTGCAGGCGCTAACGGTAAATGTGGCCAAAGATTATAACTTTGACATGACAGTTTGGAGCGCCATGCAAAAATGAGAGCGTAGAGAAAAACCACGCGACGCTAAGAATAACATCTGCACGGAGAAGCAGGCACGACAAGAACGCACGCCCACCTTTGGTTTTTTACTCGTGTTTGAAAATATGACTTTTTTTTTTTAGGGGACGTCTTTTGAAGGAAAAAAAAAAAGGATTCTGTGTCTGGTCACGATCTGATGTCGTGGAGGCAAGTTATTCAAGTGTTGTGTTTTCTGACGTTGTCGCCACGCTTTGCCGTTAAGCGGTGCTGAAACAAAAGAAAATATCTTATCTGATTTGACGAACATTTATGGAGTATACATAATTGGAATTCAGTCGCACCAAATCTGTAAAACTAGCTCGTCTTTGAAGGACACCTGGAAATGGCTTGAGGGTTTAAAATGGCCGCTTCAGACCAAAATGGCAGATTTGCTGTGTCTTTTTTTTTTTGGCATCATTTTTGTGTTTTAAAGGAACATTTTAATAAATGTGTGCGACACAAGAGGTCACGTCGAGGAAATGGCGAGTGTGTCTGTCGGAGCTGTAACACTGCAAGCTGGAGATTGAGGTAAAGCGCGGGGGGGGGGGCGGGAAGACCTGTTATGTAATCCCGACCCCCCCCCCCCCCCCCCCTCCCGGCCTACTGACTTTCACTTTCTTGGGTGGTGCAAAACATTGCTGAACATTGCATCACATATTCAGAAATATTCAGTGGGCAAACTGGTCTTTTTTTTTTTTTTTTGGCAGTTATGTCGACTGCTTTAATTAAAAAAAAAAAGGGACTCACCCTTGCAACAGGAGGTCCGTGGTCATCCTCGTATGTCGACGACCCTGCAAAGAGAACACAAAAATACCGCGTTGAATTGCGCCAGTGTCAAGTGAAAAAACACAGACGCTAAAGTATCAACAATTTTTTTGTCTTTATCCAGAAAGACAAAACATTTTTTTTTTGCTATCAAGGGAACATTGATTCTCGTTAGCATGTCGATGCTAACGTTTTTATTTTTTAATTTTTTTAAAAGCATCTATCCATCCATCCATCCATCTTCCGATTCGCTTTATCCTCACAAGGGTCGCGGGGGGTGCTGGAGCCTATCCCAGCCGTCTTCGGGCAGTAGGCGGGGTGGGGGTGGGGGGGGGGGACACACACCCTGAACTAGTTGCCAGCCAATCGCAGGGCACACAGAGACGAACAACCATCCGCGCTCACACTCACACCTCGGGACAATTTGGAGTGTTCAATCAGCTTGCCATGCACGATTTTGGAACGTGGGAGGAAACCAGAATACCCGGAGAAAACCCACACAGTCATGAGGAAGACATGCAAAGTGCACACAGGAAGGTCAGAGCTGTGAGGGCGCTACCAGTCGCCCACATTTTTTTTTTTAAATAGCAAGAGTCAAAAATATGTTGTCACTGTCCAATCGAAACATGCCGACCAATCGGTGCTTATTTATGAATACATTTGTAGACAATTATTTTTTTTAAACTAAATAAATAGAACTTTTCATTGGACTGCGACGCTGCGTGTTGTTCCATCTCCAAGCGCTCCTCCCAACGGGAGGAGCACATACAGTTGACCAGTGCAAAGATGCTCAGTGTGGGAACAACTGAGCTCTTTCAAGGATTTTTCATCACCGCGTCTGAATGGAGGCGCTGACTTCAGACAGTTGCCTTTTCTTGTGGCCACAATCAACACTCGTCTCTCTGTTTTCTTTTCTTTTCTTTTTTTTTGGGTGGGGGGAACGTCCAGGTGCTGGTTGCGGCCCAGAGGGACGGCGCTCGGTAGTGAGGGAGACAAGTTGGCAAGCGAGCAAGGGAATCAAGCTGCGAGGAGAGGAAATATTACATAAGAGAACAATCTCACTGTGTTTCTCAAAGGAGATACACATCCACACATTTGCTTTACACACAACCAATGTTCCCCCATTTGGCAGCTCACGCGAGCGTCTTCGCGAAACCAACATGAGTGCCAGTCGTGGTGCGCGCTATGTGGTATAATTTCGCCGAGGTTATCGACCCAGATGGATTTTAAACCAATCCCGCCCAGCCCTGACAGTGACCTTTTGATTTATTAGCAGCTCTTTGAGGTTGGCCTGGTGACAGGAACACACTGTTTGTTATGTTAACGTCATGCGAACAACAGTCAGCCTACTCCGTACAGGCTGCCGATGAGAGGTGGGATGGGGTTGGGGGCGTCCCTGCGGTTGTTGTAACGACGGATCACTTTCTGGAGTAATTTATGGTTGGGTGGAGCAGCCGGGACATTGCTGACATTATTAGCGGGAGTGCAGTCATTGCTGTTTGTTTTTATTTTATACAGTGGCGTGAATGAAACGAAACATATACCATGAATGTTCATTCAAAAAGTTAGTGAGATATAAAGTTACCTGGATCATGAGAAAAGATTTTGTCCATATCACACCTCTAGTCTACAGTATACATTTATACTCTTGGCACATGATTTAAAACATGCGGTGGGTGAGTACCGATACCTTGAAATTTTGTGTATCATAAGTTCTAGTGGTATCGGTACATAGTATCGGTATCGGCGTGTACTCAAGCAAGAGTGAAAACTTGTACTGGTAACCGCTCTGAAAAAGTGGTATTGAACATCCCTACTTGAAACCGAAAAATAAATTAAGTACTTGATAGAAATGAAATCTTTAACACATCTGTGACCATTTTCTATACGATAAGGTCTATATCCATAAAGCAGAACCGATAGATAAATGCAAAACAATTGACATTTAATGTCAAAATGAATCAGTTGCAACTACGCATGGTCTTAAAAAATATATAAATATGACTCGTCACCTGATTCCAACTCAATTTGACCACATGGGGTTCAACAAAGGTCTCAGAACTTCAGAGTGCTGCGAACACAATTTTTTTTTTTTTTCCTGTGTGGTTATCATCCGTAATGACGTTGAGGTCAAAGGTCAAGAGGGGAAATGTCTGCAGGCGCAGCACGATGCTGATTCAAATTCCGGCCCGTTTCCTGGTTATCACCCAGCAACTAATGAAGACAGATTGAGCCTCTTAGTATATTTTTTAAGTGGGGAGGGAAACAAGTCAAACATAAACATATTTGTGTGCGTGTGAGTCAGGAAGTGACTGATGGCCGAGCTAAGTGGAATGTGGCAGCGCGCAGGCACGTAGCTAAAAGCCTAATTGGATTATTGGGTCACAAGATCTGTGGCTTTGCTTCTGGCCCGCAACTGCTCGGCCCAATTAGCATCTCTATCAATACAGCCACATAAACCACCGCAGCTCATTAAAAAAAAATTAATAAAAAACAAAACAAAACAGTAGAGCACATAATTTTTAAACCAGCCGTTAAATTTGATTATGATCGCTGTGTGGGAGTTTTCAAGGCTCCTGATCTAATCTAACTAATTTATTAGGTTCCGATACTTTGACACCGATACCACTTTCGAGCGAGTTTCAAAACCATGCAGTCAAAGGTAATGTTAGTTATGGCATGGCGCTCATCTATAAGTGATATAACTAGATCACAGCCAATTGCGCATGGAGCCAATCCGACCTCTTCCTCTGGTCGCTGGAATGCTACGCCAGGCTACGCCGCGGGACCGTAAACGTCTATGACAGCGACGCAGGAATGGTTGATGATGAGCGTGATGAAGCCAAGCGGACTCGCAAGGTCACTGGGCTGCTGCCCTGGAATGTTCCGGTTGTGTCCAAGCCGATTACAGGTTCTCCGGCGAGTGTCAACGTCAGGCGCTTCTCAACTTTCACCACATGCTGCTGTCTGGAGATTGTGTGCGCTCCCTTTTTAAGACAGACAGAAGTGCGGAAGGTCTTTTTTTGCGGGAGGATTTTGGAGAACTCTTTTTATAGAGGAAATGATAGTTTCCACGAATATTCTTGCTACAATCATATAAGGTGTCTCCTAGTGCATGCTAGCCACCATCGAGTACTTCACATTGTTAATGCGGGCCTACCAAACTTGATTCAATCCCCATTTTGCTCTCTTTTTTGCTCAAAATGGGGTGTCAATCATTCAAACTGACCAGAGTCAGGAAGCAAGAAGCTAGCAAACAATGGATAATATTATGCAATAAAAAGCTGTAGCTATATAGGCGATCGAATAGCTTTGTATACCTTTACTCTTGTAAACTTTAGAAACACGGCCATATGCTTTTCGTAAACGTTTAGGCCACAATTGACACCATATGCAAACACACGAGATATACACAGGCATGTATGTTTGTGTGTTGCCACCCCACCCATTGATTAGGTGTGTCGGAGGAGCAACCGCAAAACTCCATCCATCTCCCTAATTACAGAACAGTCACGGGCCATGCCGACTCTTCCCCACTCTGCATCAACACGCTGTCATGTCAAGGGAAATAAAAATTAGATACAATTAAAACACGCCGCGTCGTCACTTCTGTTTTTGCAGGTGCTGAAGACCACAATGTCGAACTGAGACGACATTTTCTATTTATTTCGGGGACTTGGTTTGCGACCACTGAAACGGACCACCGAGCATAGCCGTAAAATCCAACATATGGGAATCCCAAAATAAAACTCCCGTTTATGGAACGCAGTCCTCCCCCAAGGCCGGTTGAGTTGAATGAGTTTACATCCATTGTATAGCATTTGTGTCCTAAGATTCCCCTCGCACGTCAAAGCAGAAAAAATCTGAACGACAGCTCACGTTGACTCTTTCACGGTTACTACAGTGGACATCTTATGTTATTAGGTTATAGGGTGCACGAAAGGATTAAAAAAACTAAAAAACTAAAAATACTCATATACTGTACTGCCAGTCTGAAAAGTAGTAACTGCCCCAATTACACGCTAACGTTTGGCTACATTTGTGTTTCAAGCCATCGGTGGGGGGGGGGGGGGGGTGTCACTTAAGCTCAGTCGTTTTGATTTCTCCAAATTCAAAGCTGTCGCCAAGTCATGCAAAGAGGATAAAACCAAGTGGTTACACAATAGTAGTCACTGGTGGTCGAACCCGTTGCTACACTGACTGTGCATGCATGAGGACGAGAAACCACCGCGGTCTTGTTCTGACAAATAGCGTCGTCATAAAAATGACTGGGGATCAATTGGTTAAAAAGCAAAACAATACACCAAGTCATTGAGACCGTCCGTCAACCAAAATGCGCTTCACATGCTGGGAACTTGAAGAATGAACTTCATTAGCGATGTGAGGAGAGGGAGTAGAATTCCCCCTTAGTCGGTCACGGGACACATGTCAGGAAGTTGCCGCGAAAACACAGGGGAGACCGACGGGAGAAATCGTGTTATCATATGGATTTGTGAGCTGACGTCAGCGCGAGATTAATTTACTGGCAGCTTCCTCAGTGGCTTGACATTCCTGGCTGAGCACTAAATAAGACATTTTCTCAATTTATATGGATGTGAAGTGTCACTTGAAGTAGCGTGAAAGATGAGTAACAGTCTTAAATCACATCAAAATGTGCTTAGCATCCCGAGCATCTCATTTGCTTAGCGTGTAGTCTAGACTAGCACAAACAAAAGCCAATGGAAAAAAAATACATAGTTTACCCAAGATACATCTCAGGACGAAAAAAAAACTAAATGACGAGACCGCTGCAAAATTATATTATAGCATCTTTGGTTTTGATATTTATTAAACGATTGAGTGTAATAAACTCAAACACTTTTTTCGGGGGAGTTTGATTCGATAAACTACGGACAACATAGCTTCACAAATCCAAACACGTGTTTTCATTCATCTCTGCTATCGACGTCTATAAATAGCACCCGGAGTCAAATCGTGTACGAATGTGGCGGCCAAAGCATTGAAAAGTCGGAAACGTTTTGGCCCCTCACAGTCGAGCAGAGAAGAGTTTGTACGGCATATGAGGAGCAGAAGTTGACAGAGCGAATGGCGAACGGCATGAAAAAAATAAAAAAACAGATTCAACGGATCGACATAGAAATATGATTACGACTACAATTCTACGAAACACCCACACACAATCAGATGTGAAGAAAAAAAAATTGTGTTGCATTTTTTGAAGATTGTTTTGCATTTTTTGACGATTGTTAACCCGTTCACGCACAAATAATGATAACCTGATAAGCTGTCCACTGGAGATTCTACACACATTCTCTCCTCCCATATTAAGGACTATTATTATTATTATTATGATTGACATAGTGTGGCGATCGCTTGTCGACTGCAAGGAACTCGGTAGCTCGCGCGGCGCTGCTGTTCCGGTTGGCAAACGGGGCTCGGCAGTAAACAAGACAGCCTGTGAACTGGGATTGTTCCAATCACTGGTGAGCGACTGGTGTCGCAAAATGCAGTTAAATCGGCTATTTTTGTGCCTGCAGCCACTCCGTCAACAATGGCGGAAGACAAAAAGGGGAAGAAATGGGGGAAAACAATGAGGGGAAAATCTGAGCGGCCAGATGATGAAAAATGGCAGAGGATAAAGGAGCAACGCGACACATTGCTATGATGGAATGCAATGACGGCAGTGGAAGGAGGAGGAGGCGGGGGCGCGGGGGAGGGCGCTAAGATTGTAGCAGCTCTCCAGAAAGACTTTTCAAAGAGAAACATGCACACATGTGAGTTCCTTTTGATATGTCGTTTAATTCGTTGAGCCTTTGTAAGGTAGGATCAATCAAAGTAGCAGTAGAAGAGCTGAATAAAGTCATCCGGACAATGTAATCCAATGTCTGTGCGCTAGGATACAATTGAGGTAGTAGACGTCGATTTTCCGTAATTTCTGGTTTTAAAAAAAAAATGTGGGAATGGTAAGGAAGAAAAAAAAAAGCAAGTCTCGTGTGCACGTGTGTGTCAGCGTGAAAGCCCGCAGCACTGGCTAATTACACGGCGCGCGGTAGCGCAAAGCCCGGCTTCATCTGGTAGCATAAATTGCCATTTGATGGAAAGTGCTGTCAGGCTTCACGTTCGGCCGATGCCAGGTTTAGCCAACCGCCTTTGGGGCGGGGAAGAAAGCCACTTCCTTGTTTTGGCTTTGCTTCTTTCGGAAGAAGCTCAGGACAGAAAAAGGTGAGCATGTGCGATTTTTGCCCACAAGGCCGTAAAAAAAATATCATGGACAAAACACAGTGATTTGCAAGGTATGTGAACAGCGGACCGCATTTCCACAGCGAGTGGCGAGCTCGGGACTCATCGGCACTAAGAGGTGACTCTTAGTGGTCAGGCATTGGGGATAACAAATGAGTTTTTCCACAAATAAATGATACTTCATCTCAATTATATACATTACAATATCTTCCAAATTCTATCATGACTTTCCAGGCTCGTGCTCAAAATTTACTTCAGGGAACACCTAGTTTTTTTTTCTTTTTTCCACAAATAGCTAGTGACAGTTTAAGGGTTAATCCAAATGCAGAACAATTTATAGGCACAGTATAATACGATACATCATTTTTGTCCAACCTCATATTTTATTTGGGGCTAGGCCTTCATTTTTTTACACATTGTTTTGAGAAAAAAAATAATTACATTAATTAATATATATAATATTAATTAAAATAAACATGAATAAATCATGACAATGAATGTTTTGTCCCATTTTTAACAATAATCCTTGTTTGTGCAAAATCTGATTTTTGTTTTTCCATTCACATCAATGTTTAAAAAATGTGAATAAATATTACATCATATTTTGAACAATTTTAAAACTATATTCCTTCATGGGATGACTACACAACTTTTAAAAAAAAAATTTTAACGGCTCACTAATTCTTAAAGTAAAAATTGTATTTGAGGTATGGCATCTATTTTTTAAATCATCTCGAAAATCTGTAGTATTAAAAAAAAATCCCAAAATAATTAATAATCAATTTGAAATTTTTAAATTTAAAAAAGAAATGCTATTGGCCAGTGAGCAGTACATCGTGAAGTGACGGATGCACCTGGCAATCAAGTGGGGGCATGGCATCGATTCGAGTGGAGTCCCTTATTTGAGGAAAGAGAGCGCGTTCATGTGTAAGGTCACTCCCGCGCCTGCAGCAAAAGCCCACAGGATGTGTGCACGTGTGTGCATTTTCAGCAGAAGCACCTTGTAACCCCCATGACTTCATCGGAAAGCCTCCTGAGAAGAAAAAAAAAAAAAAAAAAGAAAAAAGGTCCACGTTCACATTTTCCCGCCTCTGTTATTTTCCTCATCAAGTGCCAAATCAAGTGCGAGTTCTGTATGGGGAGCACATGTCAGTGACGGACGGGGACTGGGTGAAGAGGAGGGGACACATATTTTTGGGGAGGGAAAACATCCGAATGCTAATGAATCAAGGCCCAAACGGTCCCGATTGAAGATGGAAGGGAGACTTCAGAAGATCGAGCTAAAAAGGCAACATCCCCAAAATAAAACAACAGAACGCAGCACTCACTTCCAAGAACAGCACGAACGTATTTATGGACGAGGCCTTTGAAGGAGGGCTGCGGACGGTCAAAGTGTACGCCGCGCTTTCGAACATCTGTCTGAATTAAAGGCGCGGGAGGCCGTCAACTTTGCAGACGACGCACATAAACTAGGACGCCTATCTTTGTATTTCACGGCCGATTTAATGCAGATTAAATCCGACACTTGGCTCCGAAAAGGCATCAATCAGGCAGAAGCGTTTATGTCGGCGCTTGACAAGAAATCCATTCGTGTGACATTAACAGAGTGTAATGAATACGCTTCAGTACATACAGTGACAGGACGCAACTCGGAAAGCATAAATGCCCGGGAAAAAAACAACAACTTGGAAATAAGATGTCTGGAGACATGTTCAATTCGCCGTATGACTCGATCAACTGAAAACACAGGTTTAAGCCTACGCCCTCCAAAAAACTGATTAAAAAAAGGTTCTTTTTCAATAAGAATATGTACAGGGGTGCCTTACGAGTGTATGATGGCAGCATAGTTGCGTCAAAAAAATAATGCAATAATGGGTGAAAATATATATTTTTTAACAGTAAAAAAGATATCTGAGAACAGGAAAATCCGCATATGCCGGCCTGTAAACATGGGGCGTCGACTGTACTCAAGTATAAATTCTTTATCCTCTGCGAAGAACAACATATTAGTGCTGTACTGATAAGTTCAGAGGAGTTGAGTCATCTCACCGAAGCCAACATCCATCTCTTTGTGTTACACTGCCCCCAGGTGGTCAAGACAGACATCAGATTGAGAAGCAAAATGGCCATTCAAATGATGCAAAAACAATTTGGGTCTTAACTTTAACAAAAAGTTATCTTACTACAATATAATTTTTCAAATTTGAATATTATAGCACCTTATATTTCCTTATTAAAATACACATTACAACAACCTTTTGTTTTTTTTTGGGAGGGGGTAGTGAAGTTTCATCACTTCACATCATGATATCAAGTGCAACAAAAAAAAATGGATAGATTCTCATGCGCACATCACAGATGTCCTACCCTTTCAACCCTGCCCTGATTCAAATGGAGCCAAGAAGAGCTGAAATAAAAAAATTAAAACATTTAAAAAACCCATTATCCAACACCCCCCACACAAAGCCACATATGTGTGGAGATTCACCCAAGCAGACACTAATTATGAAGCGTAAAATGACAACAGAGTCCTAAAAACAACCCGTCTCACTTCATTTTGCAACCTAAAAGAAAAAACAAGCCTTTCTTTTTCAAACCTAACGTTTTCACATCAGCCCCTGGTTTCACTCGCTAATCTTTCAGCAATTCAGACAAGAAACCGTGGCATTTCGCTAAGCCGAATTTGAGGACGCCCTGCCAGACCGCATGTACGAGACAAGAAATACGAGTCCATTGAGGGTCGGTCATGGGGGAAAGCTAAGTGCTGCGTTTGAAGCGCTTGGGGGAACTCAACTGAGCTCTGTTTCGGGTCAAGGCCGTCAGGTGCGAAATGTTGCCCCTCCCCCTTGGCTGCGTTAGGGCAAGATTTAACGCCACACGTCACGCGTGCACACTGACGCACTGTACTTGTCGACCGGCGCTGCTCCGACAGAGGTGGCCTTTGCCGAGCCTCCTCGCGGCGAACAAACACGGCGGTGGATTCATGCTAATGTAGCGCTAGCACATACGCGCACTTGTTTGTTTTTTTTTTTGTTTGTTTTGTTTTTTTTACAGAAAGAGTCTCGCGCGGCGGGTATGATGCAGACCCGCTACAGGCGGAAACCTGCGATTGAGAGCCACCGTCATATTCTGTTGAACGTTTGATGCACTTTAGCACAGACTCTGCGTAATTGCGATGTCTTTGCCGGTGAGAGATAAGCAAAAAACAAAAAAAAAACAACTGAGACCGGCCATCAGACCCGACAGCCCCCGTTTTGATCCAGCAAACGACGCTCGCAATGGCTTGCGGCTTTCCTGCTTCTGTAAAAGTCAGAAAAGCCGCGGAATATTTGCGGTGGTAATAACCCATGAGGGCCCCATTCAGACTGATCCGACAAACCCTTTATTTACTTCACCCGCTGGGAGCGCTCAGCCCACCTCCCCCCTGCCCCCTCCCCCAAAAAAACAGCATGGGGATAAACTCAATGGAGGGTGATGACTACAAAGTACGACGACTCCCTGGAAGGCAATAAAGCTAAGTGGAATTTGAAGGCAATTTCTTACATATGTAATTTAGATCAGCATTCAAAAGCCTGTTAAAAACAAACAAACAAAAAAAAGTGTCCAAAACTGTCTTCCAAAGACTTTTTGAGGGGCGGGGGGGAGAACTAAGAGAGAAATCGTAACTCAAAAAAACAGCGTGTTGCTTTATCATCTCGACATTCTTTCCCCAAAAAGGAACATTTAATTTCTTCCAGGCATGGCAACAAGATAATTTACAAGAAAAAAAAAATTGCCTCATTTCCTCAAGTACAGTAGGAGATGTCTCTCGAATACACAAGCAGCGTTCCTTCACACTATCCTGGTTTCATTATTCATGTGCTAAGTCAATAAGTCCAGTGAACTCCACACATTTTAATTTTCCTTCGTTGGCGTTGAGCGAGCTGCTTAAGCATTTGGTGATGAACTGGACAATGTTAAATTCACTTAAAAAAAAAATAATAATAAAAATAAAAATCCTCCAGCGCGCGAGTGACGAATGAACAGCTTGAAGCAAGCGCGGCGTACAAGCAAGACAGTTTTTTGTGTTTTGTCAGAGTGATTCGACAGTCTCCGATTTCTCGAGTGAGAACGGGTCATCGGGGAGACTTTTGCAAAAACTACTCGACTAAGTTCAAGTGTGTTTTTTAAAAGCATGTGGCGAGGATTCGACGTGGATCATTTTTCTCTAGCGGTGACTATTCAGCGAGACATTTGAAGAAAACAAAACATTTCTGAGGAACTCGGATTGATCGAGTCAAGCGCCCAAATGTAATTAGTATGGAATTTTCCTTTTTACGGGGTTTCCAAGTTCCGTGTTTTCTGCACAATAAGGCGCACCTTGAATAAATGGCCTCTTTTAAAACAGTTTTCATACTGTATATAGAGCAGTATAAGCCGCATAGAATAGAAAGCTACAAAACTGTCTGCGGTTGCGCTGTGCATCCACTAGATGGAGCTACGCTAACGGCATTACAAAACAGCTTAATTAGATTGAACCTTTACAACTGCTGCAGCTGCAACAAAGCCGGAAGTGGTCACAAACATGGACGTGAAAACGTATAAATACAAACGGCATCGCAAAACAAACGAAAGACTGAAGTTTTGTAGACAATCGATTCAACTAAAAGGCACACGAACCTCGTGGGCTCGCATACACAAGGGGCTCAATGTAGCGGAAGTACGACACGTGAGCGTCCCATCTAGGAAATGACCGACGTGAATATTTTGCTCTGGCAGCGGAGGACGCGGATTGCATATTCGGCATATTCCGAGGAATCTAGCGGATCGACGGTGGAAGTTGAGTGGAAGGGGTGACAGATGGCTCGTCACCACCGCCAAGGTCCTAAGACCACAGACGAGTGGAGCGAGGGGCTGCCAGGTTGTTCTGAGCCAGATCGATGGAAACGCTCCAGAGCCGTCAACCGCCGCTTTACCAAGATGCGAAGCTATGCTTGAGAGAGAGAAAAAAAAAAAAAGCCAAACATGTCCTACAATGACTTTTGACTCCTTGTTTAGAAAAGCTTGCTCTTTGGAAGCCACCGGATTTGGAATTGCGTTCAAGACGTCGCCTCCAAACATCTGGGGAAAAAAAAGCGGAGGAGGGAAGAAAAAAAACAAAACAAAACAGCACACTTGTGAGTGTCAAACAGGACGCGGCACGGGGGGACCCATCTCCGTCCTGAAGTGTGACAAGTGATGGCCGGATGAGGATTTTAGCACTCGCCCTTACATGGAGGAGGTAACGATGTGTCAGGGACATTTTTTTTTAAATGCGCTACACAAAGGTTGGTTTCAGAGGAAGAGAGAAGGAAGCATTTTGAGACCGAGGTGCGAGCTTTGCTTTCCGCGGGGAACGGCCACATTCCTTTGGAAGAGGTCAAAAATGCTCCTCGCTGGCTTTTCTCATAACAAGCCGTGTCCCTGCACTTTCACACCAATGACTGCACTCCAGTAAAATGCGCCACCAAAAGGACAATATGAGTCACGGTTAGCCCCATTAAGCTCTTTTTAATTTTTTATTTTTTTTAATGAAGAAAGTGTTGAGTATGACCTTTGTCAAAGGAAAAAAAAAGAGAAATGCAAAGCTGAAGTCGAGAGGGACCCAACTGAGGATGTCGACTAACTGCATGGCGGTGCTGCATTGAACATCGAAGTTGAAAAAGAAAAAAAAAAAAAACAACTGCATGGTTGCCGACCACAATGCATCCCAAGGGGTGCTTCTGCGATTGCTTATCATACTGACCGCAAAACTAATTACACTCGCGTCTTTATTTTCCCTCCGACGGAACATAAATGTACACAACCGCAATGTATCCCACAGGACTGAATCACTATTTGTACGACACAGTCATCGAAGAAGCAGGGCTCTTTTTTTTTTTTTCCAGACTCCATGTGTTAAAATGTAACTGGCATGATTCTGTTGTTTGTGTGTCTCCAGCGGGTGGCAGAGGAGGGCTTTCCCTTCAGTATGCACACCTACTGCACATCTTAATAAGGCATGGATTTAAGGCCGGTCAAGCCTTCGTTGGATTATTCTTCATCCTGCTCATTTCTGAGTGGTGCCACGTCGTTTCTCGCCTGGTTTCTGCATTTTGATTGTTAAGTATTTTTATTGTGTAAATATAGTCTCGGTTTTGGATTTGTCGCGGTTTGGCTGATTTCTTGTCTTTTTAGGGCAAGCTATTTATGTGATGTTTTCCTAGCCAGCGTTTTTGGTTTGACTTGCCATTTTCTTGTACTTTGTTCAGTCTTGCGTACTTTTGTGTAATAAACTATGTATATATTTATTTTTTTCAAAATCCGTTTGAGTCCACGTTTCTAGAGTCCAATTCTATTCTGGAACTGCTACACTCATAAAGTAATTCATCAATATGAATTTGATAGGGGAATTACTGACAAAGTAATTTAGTAAATATGGAGATGACCATGCTAGCTTGTGGTGCTAACGGATGAAAATGGCATCTCAGCCTCTTTGTGACAAAAGGACTTTGACTTTTGGCTCTTCTGTGACTTGTGTTGCGCATTTAATTCTATTTGACTGTGACGTTGGACAAAAGGAGGACTGAGTGCGAATGTAGACGACTGTACCGTGCTAGCTCATTGTGCTACCTGCCAAAGTTGGACTTTCATTTTGCCTGGAGCTGCTTTTGTGTCTACAACAACAATAAAAAGCCATTTCGATAATCTGACTGGCGCTGAGGCATTTGAGTCAATTTGATTGAAGTAACGCTGAACGAGACGTCGTCTGCTATGTTAGCTTATGATACTTAGCCGCCTATTTCTGAGTAAAGGAGCGATTTGGATATCCTGGTACGGTTGTCTTGCATTGGAGTCCGTTTCGATTGTGATGTTTGACCAGAACAAGCAGTAACTAAAGACGACGACCGCTATTTTAGCTTATCGTGCTAGCCGCCAACCAGTGTCATTGAAGGGATTGTCGCGGAACTTCAAAAGTAGCAAAGAGAGACCAATAAATGCCGATCAAAATAGTTGGTAATTGTTTTACACGCTGTGGGATACATGGCGTAAAGCTCCCGAGTTCCCAGCAGACCCAAATCCAGCAAGAATCCCATCGTTTCATTTCGAACTTTGGCCTGATCCGTCCCTTGTAAACCTTAGTCGGGTTCCTCCAGTTCAACTCATCTGAACTCACAAGGGCATGTATGCTATATAAAAACATAAAAGCCAGCGCCTTGTGGTTTTACCAACACGGGTGGGGCACGGTGGTTCCATCTGTATATTTAAGGCCGCTATTTTCAAAACCACTACTTATTTCTTTGCGGTAAACTCAGCCGAAATAGAGAGAGAACGACAACGAGGTATGCCCGCCGTGAGGAGTGACCACCATGTAACACGGTCCGAAACGACCACCACCCTGCACGGTGAGAACCCAATTCAAGGAGTAATGACTGACTTTCAAGACGTTTGATCCTCTCAAAATAAACGGAAAGAACGGAAAACAAGCGGAAGCGGCAACATGTCGCCAATACTGCGAGGCAATAAACGGGAGGAATGTTGTAAAGGCAAACGCTGAAAAGTGACGCTAACGCGCGAGAAGGAGCTGCAATTATCGTGTTCCTAATTGGAAGCGTGAACGAAGCTGGATGGACATGAAAGGTCGGAGGAGACCACGGAGGCGTACACTCAATTTACATGTTGTAAGCAAACAGGCAATTTTCTCACAGGAACACTAGTTATCCCGGCTCTGATCTCCGAAATTATAAGGCTCTCTTTTCAAGCTGACATCCAGTCATGGTACCACCCCAAGGTGGCCCGACAAGCCACCCACAAGTTTCACATCGTAGGCCGCTATTATCGGAAACCCTTGAATGCAATGCTACTTTCTAGGAAAAAATAAATAAAATGTTTGGACAGATGTAGGTCGAACAACAGGACGAGACTTTTTATTATTTTATTTCGGGGAGGGGTGAATGATAATGTTTATTAGGTGGTCTACTCATTAACTTGCTAGCAACTTTCCGGTTCGCAGAAGATGACGTGAAGACTGCAGGGTAGCTTTATTTTTGATTCTGGAAAGTGGAATTGTTGTTTGTTAGTATGCTACTTCCTGGTTCATGGACGGTGACATAAACTAACAGGGGTGGTGCCATGAGGGGGAATGTTTGGGTTTCTTGGTCTGTCGATTTGATAGTTAGCATGTTAAATTCAGGCTCATGGAAGGTGATGTAAGATGACAGGACTGTACCATTTTCTGGAACGGTGGGGTGCGAAATGGTTGGTGATGTTTGCTTGATAGTGACCAGGCTACTTCCTGGTTTGTGGGGGAATGATCGAAGACAGGACCATACCATCTTGAGGGGGGGGGGGGGGGTGATTCTGCAATGTTGCCGTTTTTCGTTCGTCTTGGTTCACAAAGAATAATATAAACCAAGGTTGTGCTATTTTTTTGTTCCATTTGGGGGCAACGGCAGTAAACTTAAGCTAATTGTCTGGGTGTTGGACTTCCAGCAATTGAGTGCATTTGCTATCGTTCAATCGATCAAATAATTATGAAGAAAACATTTTGCCATCAATCCTCCCCATCTCCACAATGCCCAGCCACAGTCCATTAACTACTAATGCATCTGGGCTTTGTTTTTAATTCCAACCATCAATACACATTCACTCTATTTTTCCGTGAAGGGGAAAACAAACACAAGGGAGAGCTAATTGCATCATTGTTGCTAATGGAGGATAGCGGCTTCTCCGGCATTTCGATGCTGGACGCTGGTGCTAATCGCAAAATGGAAATGTTGTTTTTGAACTTTGTTTCAAACTGCCTGAGTTCCTTCAACTTTAAAGGTATTGATCAAGTTAAAGTTCCCTGGTTAGGGGGGACTTGACATTACTGCCGCAACTGCAGACCTGTAGCAGACTTCAGTTGTTGAGTGAGGAAATCAAGCTACTTTGTCACCTCAACGTCGACCATGTTTAATCAATTACAGCGGTGCCTTGAGATGCATGTATTTAATTTTTTTTTTTTTTTTTTTACATGGACACCTGCCCAGTATAAAGATCACAGCTCCTCGCAGAGGATAAAGAATACATGATTACTGTACTATTGAATGTATCAATGTGCTACTCCACATTTTGTGTTTAAATATCAGCTGCTTCAAGGTTTACATACTGGATGCATTTGCTTTTGTTAGCATTAAGCTTGCGGACAAAAGGCTAAACTACTGCATGTGTGTTGTGTTTTTCTTCTTTTTTCTTATCTGGACAGTAAACTTTAACTGGGACAGGCATTAAAAATATTTTTTGAAGAATTCTTTGCTAGCTACAAAAATGCTGCTTTTTGTGAAGTAACTCGAATTGAGCTCCCACTGTAGTCAATTATTAAAACCAAATATGAGGTCTGAACCATCTGTCCATTCATATTAAAACATTTAAAAAAATAAATCGTCCCTTTATTGACCCTTAAAATCCACTAACAAGCTGACTGGAAAAAGCAGGTACAAACAAGACGGAGGTATAGAGCAGAGCGTAAGGGGAGGGCGACGCTTGTTTTATCCACCACGACCGCTGAAGGATTTTTATGAGCCGCCTGATTGTTTTGGCATTCGGACCGGACATGACGCCAACTAGGAACCTGTCGCTTCCAATGTGAGGAAAATGGAGTCTGGCGTTCTGACCGTGGCATGGCAGACTTCTATCCTTTACGACACCTCGGCACAAGTCTGCTAAACTAAAAAGTGTCACTGGACTTATTCAGTTGGACCATTTCTTTTTTAAGGATATCTTTCGGCAGGAAGTGTGTGTTGTGTGTGGAAAAAAAAAAATCACTCTAAAAATCACACGTGCGTGAACGCGTCTACTTAGGGCAGGCAAAGCTCTTTTTTGCACGTTCATGCACCCTGTAACCTGATAACACGATTAGCTGTCCACCGTAGTAACCGCTGTCCCCGAAAGGGTTAATGACTATGTCGATAGACGGATTGTCTATAAGTAGTTCCTTGCCACCCCTTGTGTGTTGGAGTCGCAGTTGTTTGAAGGTTTACAATGACCGTAACTTCAGTGCTAATTACTGTTAGCCCATCTATGATGTTTCACATTACGTGTTAGCATTCAGCTAATGTATGAAATGCATCCCTGGCGATCAACCGGGGGTTCGTTCTACTTTCTGATCACAACAGGCCGCATATGTATGCCACAATTTTTTTTTGGAATTTATTTGACACCGTTCAATCTCCAGCGCACTAAAGAGCAGTCACACGATGTCGAGGATTAGCTCGCGGACAAGTCTGCAATGGGTTACTACACTGAATAGATGGAGACACATTTTTTTCAAGGTATCGTCCAGCAGCACCTTGGGCTAGCGGACAAAAGTTTATCGTCAATCTTTACACATAACGATAGAACAAAACCTTTGAGTGACAGGCTGAAAAAAACTACTTCCAGATAGGCAATGACGGACTAAATGCGACGCACTAGTTCTTGCGCCCCGTCTAAGCGTTCGGCAATGCAGCTTTGAGTCGTTATTTTGCTAAACCAACACTCGCGTCCACTTTTACGACTTTTGGGGAAGGCGACTGGAAAGTGTAACGTTCAAAAAAGGCTCCTTGAAAATGTATCGTGTTCGAAAACACTGAATGTTTTACATTTGCTGACCGGTTAGCGATCCCCGGGGTAACTCGCGGAGATGTTTTGGAAGGACGGAATTGCGCAGTTGATCCTGTTTTATTGGTTTCATCCGGAACCGTTTTGAGCAGGGAATAGTAGTCAGATCGATTTCATATTCCCACGGATTGAAAGGACTCATCCCGACGACTGCTGTGTCTCCGCCATACCTGAGAACCAAAATGACCCCTTTACCGCCATACTCTCCCTTTTTAACAAAAGACAGACGCTTGTACCACCAACGCCGAGGTCAACAAGTCAAACACTCCGTCCGTCTTCTCGCCGAAGGTCTGCTACCTTTCTCCCACTGCACGTTGAGTGACATCCTCCCAACGCCGACCTTCCCTCGTTGGACGGAACAAAAAAGCCTCTGTTCCACCTTCCTTGCCCTCCCCGAAGAAACCAAAGCTGCTATTCTCTGACGCTTACACACACACACCCACATTCACATTCGTCGACCCTCGCCTTCATCTCGGGACGCTCTCGGCCAAAAGTAACACGAGCCGGCAGAAGGTAAATAAATCACCTTATCACTGGATGCGCTTGAAAAAAAATGCTGGGGGCCTGTCCGTCATCCGTAGTGTATGTTTAGTGCTCATATAAGATTTTAATATATTGGATAGTCTAATTGATTGAAGTTGCAGGTACAGAGCAGAGTACAATAGTGGAAAAGTGACACCGGCGGATATAAAAGTGATAGATGTGTCGGCACACACCTGTTCAAAAGTTAATGGCATAAAGCAGGGGTGTCCAAACTTGATCCTCGAGGGCCACCGTCCTGCCCCGTTTTCCAGCTCGCTCAGGAGCAACACACCTGATTGAAATAATCGGGATTATTCAAATGCTGCTTTAGAGATGGCTAATGAATCAGGTGTGTTGCAGCCGGAAAACAGGCAGGACAGTGGGCCCTCCAGGAAAGGAGCTGGACTATGAAAGTTGTACACACCAAAAAAAGTATAAAAGTGAAAGTTGTAGACATCCAATCATGAGATTTGCACATACCGGACTATGCGAATACGGACGTTGTATGACTATAATGGCATAAAAGTGGTGGACGTAAACACAATACGGCGTTAAAGTGATTGTTGTGGTTTTGGACGAGCGCGATCGTTACATTTGTACACACATGACAATAAGTCAGTGTAAAATGGATATGTAATGAAACGTAAAGTGAAAGTTGCAGTCAAAATCATCAACACGCGATAAGTGCACGTGAACCATAGTTTTGTTTTTTTTCTTTGCGCACGCGGCACCGTGCTAAAAGGAAAGTTGTTTATGACAGTCCGTGACAGTGTGTCAAATTTGAAGCCACGGAATAGCGTCAAAGTTGTCGACGTGAACCGGAGATACGAGTGAAGTTTACGCACACAGCAGACATTTGAGCTGTCAGCCATAACGCACGGAGGCAGGCAGAAGAGACCCCTAAAAAAAAAAAAAAAAAGAAAGATAGGTGGGGGGTTCCCCCCTTACCGAGATATTGTCGAATGTCCAGCAGTACTCTGGGGGGTCCTCCGTTGAGCTGGTAGAAGAGGGACGACAGGCAGAAGACGAAGAGCGCCGCCATGCAGAATCCATACGCTCGGAGGGGCAGGCGCCAAGGAATGGAGGCGAGCGAGGAAGACTTCTGGTGGTTGCGGTGGTCCCTGAAGTGGGCGAATTGGGGGCTCTGGCTGTTGCTGTGAGGCGGACTGCCGCTGTAATTCTTCATCATCTGCTCCTCACGAGGCGCCGTGCAAAGTCACCCATTGGAGAACCATCGGAAAGTCCTACTTTGAAGGAGGAGAGGAGGAGGGGGAAAAAAACAAATTCCCCCCCCCGACCGTCACCGGCTCCTCTGCTGCGCTCCAGGCCGCTCGAGGTGGCTCCTCGCTCGGCTTGCCTTCGCTGTGCACGATCCGGCTCGCCTGTCGCGGCTCTTTGCGGGCTGCTTCAGGAGTCCATCCTTCTTCTTCTTCTCGGCCAGCTCTCAGTCTTTTTTTCCCCTTTTTTTGGAAGGGTGTCAGATTACTGGACGTGGAAAGAGAGGAGGAGGAGGGAGGACCGTACAGTCAAAAAGTTCCAACTTCCATTATTTACACTTCTGGCTGGTAAACAACGTCATCTAGTGGTTCACCCAACATTAAATACAGTCGGACCTCAACAGAAGCGCGGATTCACATACTGTATTCTTTTTTTTGGTGGGGGGTAGGGAGCTTATCGGCCTTTTGGAGAAATTTTGGGGTTTAAAAATTCATTAGCGATAGTCAGCACGATGTCAGCAAATAGTAAAAAGCGGCATACAGGTATATTTGACACCTATAATAATTGCATTTATAATGTTCCCCCAACATTTAACTGGGAATATAATGCCATTAGGCATTTCCCGTGAAAATGTAGGGTTTCTCCACCACGGCAGAAAAAAAAATACATATTTATATCTATATAAACTGTATATAAATTCGCAAAAAGGTGACTATGAATGGCGAAACACAACTATCTGGAGCCCGCTTATCGTTTTGGGCAAGCAAAACACACTTCTAATTTTATTATTCAGAATTTTCAATTACATTTATCGTTGGAGATGCTTAAGGGGCGTGGCCTGGAGCGTCTGTGTATGTGTGTGAGTTGTGGCCTACAGGAGCTCCTTGCAAATGTTCTTATTTTGTATGTGTCCATCCCATTCAATAAATGTCTGGACATGTATCGCAACTGGGGCTCTTATTTGCCCTCATATGAGGGTATCACAATTTTCCAAAACATGACACGGGGATAAAAACAGTCTCGTGATAAGAATGGAAAAAAGAAAGACGCTTACCTGAAAGACTTGTGCTCCATTTTGCTTTCCTGGTCATCCAAGTCGTTCATAGGTTGCAGATCTTCAAATGTGTTTTTAATTGTGACTCTTACACATATTTAAGCATTGACGTATGTAAAAAATATTTCAATTAAAAAAAAATTATATGAAAAAAAACATCTGCACAAGAAATATTCTATCGTGAAACAAAAAAATGTCTTGCCATTGGTTATATTTTCTATTGATCTATGTTCATCTGCAAAACAAAATAAAAAAAATTTACATTTCAAACCATATCAGAAGAGCAAGTTACGGCAAAAAAAAAAATCATCAAAGTTGTGAAAGCCAAATAGTTATGGGTATGATTGTTTTTTTATTGTTTCAATACACAAGCAAATCTGTCTGCACAATCATGAAGTAGATGAAAAGCAGATAAAACAATCATTTGTACACATATGTTACAATACAAACTGTGTGCGGCTCCTCACTTGCTAAAGCAATATGCGTGACGCAGGAAGGTATTGCTTTTCGTATAGTACAGCTAATTACAGTTCATATTATATGGAAAGGAAAAAGAGACCGGGGGGGGGGGGGAATAACTTATTTAAATATCAATTACATATATAGAATGTGCATTGCATTTCATATATGTAATCAAGACGGCGCAAAGTGGGAGCGATAAGGGAGGGGGAAAAATGTTTATTCCTCTTTTAATTACACTTGCTGTTCATTAAGGAGCCACCAAAACCCTTTGCAAAAATGTCGCAGCTAGATTAAGTCACCCTCTAAAGTGCATTTACAGTGTCAGTATCTTGATTTTTTTAACTAATCATTTGTCTCACCTTGAACACAGCACCACATTTGAAACATCCTCTTCATGAAGAGATTTAAAAAAACAAAAAAACGCGATTCACTCAGTTTATCCCTGATTTTTTTTGTAGCTTTCCATCTGATGTTTTGTTTTTGTAACTATGTGTATAACTATGTTTAAATTATACTGGCAAACATGTTTGAAATACAGCGGAACCTCCAAAGTTCAAGACAATTTCTTCAAATAATCAGTCGATTTTATTTTCCTTTTCATTATTTATATTATAAAACAAAACACGATGCTTACCCGACCCAACCTTTTTTTTGTCACTGAGGCAGGATCTTCTGCTTACATGTGAAAAAGCAAAAGATAAAAGCAAAATGGGGGGGAAAAGCAGAGTTTGTTAAATTGGTTGCCTGATTTAAAAAAAGAAATTGCAAAGCAGTTGTGCACAAATTGATTTTAAACCATCAAACAAACTATTGTCTTAATAGAGAGTGAGAAAGAGAGAAACGATTTATTTTGAAAATTACTAATTATATTTATAAACTAAGTATTGATAAAAGTACAAATTACACAATGCAATGTGTGATTTAATTACAAATATAAAAAAATGCATAGTATAAATATTTTTTGAAAAGTACCGGTATGTGAAAATGCTTGGCCAAAATATTCCAATTGTAACGTGACCTAAAATGTTGCTCGTCAGGGTGAGTCGACTTTAGAGGTTCCACTGTGTACAAAATAGCGCTTCGTTCCAAACATCAGCTGTCTCTGTGGATGTTGATATTAAAAAAAAAGTGTGTTTACTCAGTAAAAATCAAACATATTAGCGTTGCGAAATTGAAATAAACGGGTTGTATTCGCCATAAGGTCAGGGGGGAATAAGGCCATGCCCTGCATTTACCGTATCATCAAAACTATCCATTCATTAGGCTAAGGATAGGGTAAAAAAAAAAAAAAAAATAAACGTGCTTGGATATGTCGGGAAGGCTGATTGGTCATGTGACCCGACGGCGACTTTCAAAACGCAAGAACAAAAATGAAGCTATAATACAGAAACACAGTTTCATCAAAGTAAGCCACCTGCCACTTGTTGGTGTGCATGGAGTGCGTGGTGACGCACGAGTTCTTGGCCACGCGAGAACGAGAGTCACTTTCGGTGGAGTGAAATAAAACGACCCGCAAAAAAGCGTTTCCTGAAAATCGGCCCTTCGGATGAAATTTCAGGATGAGCCTGAAATGCACGAGAGTTGAAGAATTTGAATTTTGGAAGAGGCAACAGTTCAGTGTATATGAAATCCGACCATCAAGTTGAATGTTTGGTGAGTGATGTACCCCCCCACCCCCCACCAAAAAAAAAAAAAAACTTTTCACAAGCCAAACACTTGTGAAGCGTCCACAAAATGGTGGTGTGCTATCTTACGCAGAGGCAGTCTTTCGTTGAACAAATGGGGGAGTTGTGGGGGGCGGTGTCTACACCTCACAGCAACTTTTGAGTGGCTTTTGTGTGGGTGTTTTTTTTTTTTAAAGGCATCCTTCCAACAGCAAAAAATCGATTTCAAATTCCCGGCGACATGAGAAAAACCTGCTGGAAAAGCGTCCTGGCAAACAGGAAGTACTCCAGTGCCGACCGTCAATATTTTGAAGTGGACCTGACGGCGGCGAGGCGGATTCACGCATCCCGCCGCTCGGCGGCGAGCCGGGCCTCGCCGACCAAGCGGCGGGCGTGCGCGTGGTTGCGCACGCCCGCCTCCCAGGCGGCGCTCTCCGTCAGCGAGGCCACGCCGCTCAGCGAGTCTACGCCGGCCGACGCCAGGGCGCAGGCGTACATGGGCAGGCCGATGGACACCAGCCAGTCCGAGACGGTACTGACGGAGCTCGACGGCGCCGGTCTCCGGCACATCTCGGTCAGACCGCCCGAGGGGATCTGCAGACACAAAAATCAAGTTCAAAGAGCCTTTAAAGTGTCTTTAGAGATTTGCGAGTGTTTTTCACTCTTTCAGTGACTCACGGTTAGCTAGCATGCTATGCCTGCAACATGAAAATGCATAGTCTGCTGAGAGTACCGTACAGTCAAATAAGCAAATAAGAGTGATGAGGGGAAATTACATCATATTAAAAAAAAAGTGACAATGTGGATGCGGCCTTCAGGGTGGTGTGGTCGCTTTAGAACGCCTCGTTGTTGGCTGTGAGTGTATATATGTCATGCAGAGAAAGCCGAAGAGCGAGGAAGGAGAAGGATTTTTTTTCTTTTTTTTTTTTACACCTGACAGCCTAACGACAAAAAAAAAGAAAATTCTTTCTCGCTTGAGAAATTGTAGCTGTGCATCCTTACGGCCATGCGGTGTTGTTTGCGCAGCTCTCGAACTCTAAGCTGGTCCATGGTGGAGGCCACCTCTTTGACGGGCTGCTGCAGGTCTTCCGAGTAGCGCTGCATCAGAGGCTGGGGGACGCCGCAGCGGCCGTGCTGGGGGTAACAACACATGACAGATAATTACTGAAGAAAACATTGTCTCATGCATCATTATCACAATCGGTATGTAAATGAAATGACTTCCTACAGGGACTCTGGTTTTGGTTGGCAAACATGGAGCAGGGGCGTGTTGAGAAAATGTTTTGAAAGGACTGGAAGGGAGGGAGAGCCAAAACACAAGTGAATAACACTCTCCCGGACGAGTTGAAAGATCCCAGGAAATGGACAAAATGACCTGAAAACGGGACGTTGAACCAAAATGACAAAATCTCCTTTTGGGCAGAGGCTTTAAGACTTTTTTTTGGGTCCATTTAGTTGATGATCGACGTACCTAGCAAAGGTCCTGTTGCTTAGCAAAAATGGCTCTTGAGATTTGAGAGTTTCACAGTCAGTCATAAAACTTTGTCACCTTGCACCACCCACAAACAATAATAAAAAATGTTTTCAGTGGTTCCACTCATGCTCGACATGCCGACCAAGTTTTATGGTGCTAAGTGAAACTGGCTTTCAGGGCTGGATTTTCTTGGAAGGACCCCTGAAAACTGTCGAAACAACACTCATGTGGGCCCCCGCTTCAATCCCAAATTTTCTTTTGAAGTGTATGTTTTTGGGACTTTTTTTGTGGTTCCATTTGCAATAGACGTGCCAACCAAATTTGACAGCATTCGATGGCTGCATTTTCATGGGAGGATCCCTCGAACTGTCCAAATTGACTCTAAAATGGCCAGTTCCCATTCAGTGACGGTATGAATGTGCGTGGGTATGGTTGTTCGTCTCTATATGTGCCCTGTGACGGACTGGTGACCAGTTCGGGTGGTCTCGTTCGGGCTACCTTGTCTGAGTACGGCTCCTCCGTGAGATCGATGCCCTCGGCCTCCAGCCTTTGCTCCAGCAAGGTGAGCAGGTCAGGACTCATCTTGGAATGGGACGCCTTCCTCGTCACAGCCACTTTGCCGCCCAGGTCGGAGAGCCACGGGGGGGCCACCGATGCGCCGGCGTCCTCCACAGAGGAGTTGCGGGGGCTGCTAGGGGTGCTCGGGATCTTGGCGGGAAGGGGCGGGGCCGGACCGGTCGCGCAACGTGTCACGGGACTGCTCGGGTGGGAACGTGTGAGCGAGTGCGTCGGGGAAGGGGCGGGGGAGGGTGAAGAGGGCACGGAGAGTGGGGGGTGGCAGACCCCGTTCGCGAGTCTTTCTCTGGACTTCTTGGCGGGAACGGGAGGCGGTACGGGCGGTTTTTTGGCATGAGTCCGTGTGAGCCTCGCACCGCTTGCGTTGGACTCAGGGGGACTCGGGGCTCGGGTTGTGGGACAAGGGGGCCTCAGAGGCAGTTGCGAGGGTACGGGTGGTCTGTCGAGTCTTGGTTTTGGACTCACCGGTGGACTTGCAGTACATGCTGGGGAACTCTCCCTAACGGGCCGACTCGGGTCCAACCTGGGCTCGTCTTTGGTGAATTTCACCTCCTCATTCTCGTCCTCCCTCTGCTCCCAGTGCAGGTCTCCCAGGGAGCGGGAGCGTTTCCAGGACCCGGCGGGCTGGAAGGTTTCGTCCAGGTCCTCGCAGCTACGACTGGCTGCGATGGGGGAACTTCGATGGGCTTTCCGGCGCCCTAGCAGGTCGAAGCCCTTCAGGGAGGGCTTGCCGAACAGGTTCTTGGGGAACTTGGAGCGCTGGTTCTTAGCGTTCTGCTGCAAAGCCTCACTGGAGACGGTCATAGGAAGAGTCGGATAGTCTGGAGATTGGCCGGCGGAAGAGCGCCCCGAGCAGGAAGCCTTCTTGCTCTTCCCTGCAAAATCAAAACAGTTGCATGCTTTATTTTGAAGAACGCCAACTTTTTACTGTAATAAGAGAGGATAGGTTCAAAAGTAGCAAAATCGCAATGGATTCTTAACTCATTCACTCCCAAAGACGTTTTTAAACGTCTTTTCAGACTTGGTCTAGAATTGGCTGGCACTGAATGAGTTAACAACTGTGTCACAATATAAAATAAGATTAGCTGAGCTTTTCTTTTTTTTTCCTTTGCGGAAATACGAGGTAATGGCATCAAGCATGGTAGAATGAAAAGCGGAAGCAACTTACCATCTCGTCCTCTGATTTACAAAGCATGATGGGTGAAACGGGTGAGAACGGCCACATTAAAGTTTCAATGGGGATGGACAGAGAGAAAATTTCGGCGGATGGAATGCGATGGAATGTCGCCGCGGCACCCGAAAATGTCGGCAAAAGGTCGTGAAATCTAAAATGATGACATTAAATCGAACGGTAATGCTTATTGATCCATCGGGAACAGAGATGGTGGCATTTTTACATTTCATGGCGAAAACATAAAAAGTATACATTTGTTTCGTTGCTACACATTGGCAACAAAAAAAAGTTGACTCAAAGTTGTACATGAGATTAAAGGCGCCATTTATGAGAATTAAGTTATAGGTAAAGATAAATAAAAAGCAGTCATAATGCAATGCTAATTTGTAAATTGGTCAGGATGTGACGCCTTATCAATTTGAACAATCGTTTCATGCACCCTGAAATCTGATAACCTGATCAACTGGAGTGACCGCTGTCCCTGAAAGGGACTGTGGCCTTCATCCAAGACCCAAGAACGACACTTGGCAGGCATAAGTTACGGTGCGCAACATGACTTTGTCCTGAGGAGAGCATTCAGGGATCGAAAGTGTCATTACTGTGTGACAATCGTCAATATACAGCAGCTACTGCTTCTAAAAATCCTTCGCTATCGCTTTTATTCGATAACTCTTCAGATGGGGGGGGGGGGGGGGGACAATGTGGATCCGTGAACCTGGAAAAGCACATGCAGAAAATGCTAAATGTTGTCTAAACATGCAGGAGAAGTTGATGAACGGTTGAAAGGCGTGAAAAGGAAAACAAGAGACGACAGAAAAAGCAAACAGCGCCATCTTTATTGTTGTTTTTTTTGGTGGGGCGGATCGGGAGTTTTTGTTTGTTTTGGTTCCTTTTTTAAAAATAAGTCAGTCTCTATCGTAGCACATGATGACCGTGGCCACTTCCCAACCACCCCCACCACACACTTGCACGCACACACCCACACAAAGTTCGGCCCAGTATTTACACCGGAAAACCAGCAATCAGAAAGGAGGAGTGGTTTTTGGCAGAGCAGTGATTTATGGGTTATGGATGTTAAAAATACGCGGGAGGAGGACGAACGAGCACTCCCAAAAACGAAGATCCCAAGTGCCATCAAAGCTTAGCAGTACAGCGCATTTGTCTTTGTGAAAAACAGCCGCATTCCCGCCGCGTTTCGGCACACACGGTGCGAGTCGGTTGCTGTTGCGCAATGCGGTCTTCTTAGGAAAGAGCCAATCACGTCGCTGCATCTTAATCACGTCTCTGTACTCTGCCGTGCTTAGCAGAAATATTCGTAATCGTCCCCGTTGTACACCGTCATCAATGTGGAATCCACAGGCGGGGTTTGAGCTTGGAATCCTTCGATTGGCAGCGAGTTTGTTCTGGTGAGAACACTTGTCGTGTGCATTGGGGAGGCTCTCTCCCTTTGGCCGTGGGCTCCCAGCACTGTGGGGTAGACCAGGTTTAGTGGTCTGGGGCCGGGCTCCTTCCCAATTACATGCCGACTTCGGTACTGATGGCACAGAAGGCCTACAAGGACGGAAAGAGTGATGAAGAGAGGGAGAGGAGAGGGAAAAGTGTGTCATCAGGCGGGGTCTCCAGAGCTGGGGCTCCCAAACTGCGGCTCGGGGGGAATTAAATGGGGAGAAATTCTATTGGGTCGCTCAGTAAATTGAGATTGATTCATGTTTGTTCTTGTCGGGGATTATTATAGAGGTGCAATCAATTTATTTAATGGAGGATGATCGTTTAATCATCTGGAGAAATAATGTCCCGTTTTTAACATAGGGACAGAAATTAAACCTTAAAAAAAAAATATATATATATATATATATATATATATATATATTATTCAAGTAATCGTGATGGAGCCCTCCAATTATATTATTTTTAAAAAAAAATACAATTTAAGTACAAAAGCAAGAAAATTTGACATAACTTTTGACATGATTTGAGAAAAACAGGAAATAAGTCGCAATTTTCCGAGAAGACACTTTTACTATAAGAAACGTAATTTTTTTTTCAAGGGGGGAAGAATACAAAAGATTTAAAAAAAAAAAAAAGTCCAGAGGGGAAAAAATCGTAACTTCCACAAACAGTTATGGAAACATTATAAAAAAAAATAAAATTTATTAATATTAAAAAAAATTAATTAACACCATCATATGAGGTGAAAAAAAGTTGTGGCTTCATGAGCGAAGACCTTTTGGAGAAAAACAAAGAGCACATTTTCTCAGGAAAAATACATTTAAAATACAAAGAAAGCTATTTTTTCATCAGCAATGTCAACATTTTGACAAATATGAGCGAGGAAACTGGACTACCCGCAAAAAAACCACGCAAGCAGCGGGAGAACATGCAAACTCCACACAGGAAGGCAGGAATCATAGATTCGAACCCTCAACCTCACAACAGTGAAGCGACTGCGCTCACCACTCCCAGCATGCGACTAAAATCAAAGAAAAAAAAACGGAATAACTTTTAAATTTTATGTTCATGTCCAATACATGTTATTGGACTGGTGACCTACTTTCGTAAATGTGCTTTTTTTGTTGTTGTTGTTGAGTCGAAACAGTTTAGGAAAGCCAGCTGTGGAGGGACAAAGGTGGGAGGCGGCAGGATAGACCGAGTGGCTACAAAAAGCGAGAAAAGCTGCTTGATGATCAGACAGCGCTCCAGAGGATTGTGATGGGTGGGGTTAGAAATGCAGAAGCGTGAAGAGATGCAGCGCAGACGTTGCCACCGCGAGACCAAAACCCAGTCAAGCCAACATTACCGTTCTCCAAGTTCTCGTTGCTCTCGTAGCAACCCGAGTCCCGAGGGGAGTCTCCGATCAGGCCCAGGCCCTCGGACAGCAACTTCTCCTGGGAGCTCGACAGGCCGCTGCGCTCTGGGTCGCTGCTGCCTGGAGATGAGAGAAGAAAAAAAAAGTGTTTTGCACTTTTCTTCACATAGTGGTTGCCCACCGATTGTTGACAGTGAGTAGAGATTTGTTCCTATACAAATCACAGATGCTTGAAGGTAGTTGCTGGAAACGTAAAAAAGACGAAGAACTGTGGGGTTTAACTTCTTCATCATTTCAATTTTTCTTTTTTTTTTTTGGGTGGCTAAAAGGCGATCGGTCAGCAACTGTGGCCACTTTAGAGTGCCACGTTATAGGTCGTGAGTGTGCAGATGTCATGCAAACAAAGGAGGAAGAGCAAGTAGAGTCAATTTTTTTTAATTCTCTTAAAAAGAAAAAAAAAGTCACTCTTGAAAGTCAGGGTGAGGCACACGGGGCTTGGGCAGGCTTTTAGAGTGCCTCGTTGTCATATGTGGTTGCACACACGTCATCCAGAGAAGGCAGAAAGAGTGAAGGGGGCAAAAAGAAAAATAGTGAAATGTGACTTTTAAATTTGGAGAGGACAGCAGCTTTACTTCAGAGTGCCAAGTTGTTGTGGCATGTAAACGCACTGTAAAAACTCAGCTCTCAGCACCCGGATTAAAGCAGATTTTACATGATGCGGAGATGATTCCGCAAACACCAAGCACTCAATTGAGCGTGACCCGATCTTAAACGTGAGACGATAACGTCATTCGCGATTCCTTACTGTCGTATTCCTGCAGCAGCTCCACGGCTGTGAGCAACACGGCTCGGTGTTGGGGGTCTTTGATGTTCAGCTCGTCCAGGTCCTCCTCTTCCAGCAGCTTGAACGTGTCCAAGTCCTCGTAGCCGTTGAACAGGAAAGTGGGCATGTGCTCCTTGGGTTGGAACATAAAAGAGACTTGGCATGATTTCCCCTTTATGATTTTTCACCTTCTGGTAGTATTGATGCAAATCTAAATAATGCCATACATGCGGTATGTTTCTTTTCCTACAGTAATGGGACAAGATACGATAACTATTTCAGATGTCCTGAAAAACAAAAGAAAAATTTCGTGGCCCAACATGAGCTGGAAATGTTAAGTGTGACCTGCAAAGTATGTTAACACGTGGCTGGTTTGTAGGCTCGACTCACCTTTTAGGGCCCTCGGTGTCGGTTTGGACAGAAGATGGAAGTGCGGTTGTGACCGAGTGGGTGTCAATGTTTACGCGATCGCGTAGCCTGTAATTTCCCGTGCTAAATTTAGCTGCGCTCGTCTGTAATTTCTTTCAATGTATCCGGAACAATGTTTGCGTTTAGGATTTGTTCTCGTGAACCGTTTTGAGGACGCCGCGACGATGCCATGTCAAATATTTAGGAAGACTATTTGGTGAGGTTTGGCAAGCGGGTGCATTCTCCACCTTGAGGTTAATACGTTCCAACAGCTCCTCCACAGACGTCGGCTTGGGTGGTCGGCCCTTCCGCCGCCGCCGCAGTGGACGTTTGGGCTTCTCCTCTTCCTCGCACAGAACGTCCACGTAGATGAACTTGAAGGTGCCCACCTTGTTGTTGAGCAGGCCCATCCAGGTGCCCATGGGCGGCTTGCTGATAATGTCAATCACGTCGCCGCGCTGCAGGAAGAGAACGTCAATCACGGTGGTTGCAAAGAAATTTCGAATGTGCTTAGAAATTGCCATCGGCCAACAATGAAACATAGAAAAGTATTGACTAGAAGGGGGGGAAAGTTTCACCTTCAGTTTGAGGGAGTCCGAGTCGTAGGGGCTCGGCGTGAAGTCCGTGTGCACTCGCGCCCGGCCGCAGAAAGGTCCTCGGTAAGGCGGCTCCTCGTCGTCGCCGTCCTCCGATTTGACGCTTTCTCTGTTGCTCGCTGAGGAGTCGGTGGTGCTCACCGTCTGCCCGCCTGGACACCAACGCGGGAATTCATTTCACGAAAATGATTGTGCATTTATTAGGACGAAATGATCTGTAAATGTGACCGCGAAAAAAAAAAAAAGAACAAAAAAAAACAGTCATTTCTTGAGTCAAGATGAAACTGTTTTAAGTACCGTATTGGCCCGAATATAAGACGGTGTTTTTTGCATTGAAACAAGACTGAAAAAGTGGGGGTCGTCTTATATTCGGGGTCTAGACATTATACCCATTCACGACACTAGATGGCGCTAGATATCATTGAAGCGAATGCTGAACTTGACTCCCCAGGCCAAAGTGAACCCCTGTCACCAAGAATAAAAATAAAACTAGCGGTAAGAAAGAAAAGAGAAGAAAATAACAGAAGAGATAACAGAAAATGGAGAAACGTAGCGACAATCTGGAGAAAAGTGGGTTGAAGATCGGCCACGTTAACCGGCAGCTGAGGAGAAGTTATGGTGTAAACTTCAAGATGCTTTTTCTCTCAAATATATTGTTATAATCATTTGTTTCAGATGTACTATAATTATTTTCTGTATAAAAATTAATTTGGTGTTCAAAAAGTCTTTTTTTCAAACTTGAGTCTTGAAAAAGAGGGGGTCGTCTTATAATCAGGGCCGTCTTATATTCGGGCCAATACGGTACTTGTGACACATCCTCACTGTTTTTAAAAGAGCTCCTCAACACGTCCCACTCTCGGACTCCTTTTCCCTCCATAATCACGACCGTATGTTTGTCATTGCGCCTGCATGTTCCAAACAGCTTGACGCTGGCCGCACTGACCCAAGCTTAAATCCAAGTTTGGAAAATAGCGAGTGTTTGATCACACGCATGTGACAGGAAGGACAGGTTGAAGTGCTCCCGTGTTGTAAGTGGACAAAACGACATGAGAGGTCAGGCCGTTGTCCAAAAGCTACAAGCGCTCTGCGGTGGCTTGTTTGAGGCACCCGCTCGGATTGCCGCAAAATGGCAACAATGAATTAAGTGTGGAAGGTAACGATCAAAGCGCTAACTTGAAAGTAAACAACTTACTCATTGAGCTTTGTCCGCTCAGTGAACTTCGGAGACTTTCCACTGAGCCGCCTGCCTTGAGTTTGGGCTTCTCCAGAGAGTCGCTGTCAGGCTGAGGGGACTGCGGCGAACCAGGTGTTCCATCCGGACTCGACTGGAAGGCAAAACATATGCCGAGGCAGGGAGGAGAAGGGAAAAAGGCACATTTATTATGTGCTACAATCCATTTTTGATTTAAAATATGTGATTCGTCTTTCGACAGGCCTTGCCATTTTTTAAAATACTTCCATCGCAGGATTTCATAGGCCCGTAAAAATGACATTTTTGTCTGTATTGTAAACAAATGACATCACTGCAATACGGCAGGACCCGATTGAAAACAGAGGTTTGCTTCAGTGATGCACTAGGGGGCACTGTAGGCCACAAAACACAAACTGTTTGGCCATTGTGATCCCATTTCTTTCAATTTTTTGTTTGTTTGTTTTGTTTAACAAGCAACAGCTGTATGACGCAGGCCTGGAAATGTGGGTCATGGTGTTGTGATGACCACCGCCACGGACAGATGCTTTGGCCGCTGTGTGACGGGGCTTGGAGAGCGCAGGCCACCGCTGGAGCGGATGGCAACGGCGAGCGAACTTTAGAACCCGACGAAGGAGCACTGTGAACACACTCGTTTCACTGGTTCCTTGAGAGCAACTCCCGAGGGGGACTTGCGTCACTCGAATGGGCTCAGCACGAAGCACACACCCAACACAAAGCGGATCCCGTGGTGACAATCCCCCGAATGTTTCCGAGCACTGTTTATGCTGTAACCAACACAAATACTCCCACCCGCCCACACACTCTGCGGGCTAATGATGTGGCCAACGCAGCATAACATCCCGCGGATTGTTAGGCTATTTTCTTTGTATAGAAACTAACTATACTTGATTTTTTTTTTTTAAACCTCATCTCCAAATGACTTGGATGAATGTCCGCGAAATGTCCGTCCAACCTGTTCGGAGAACGAGCTGCTGTACTTCTTGGACATGCGTTTCCTCATGGTCTCCTTGACCGACTTCACCTTCTTGCCCAGCGAGATCCGGGAAGTCGTGGGGGACTTGACCACCTCTCTATAGATAGCCTCCTGCTCTTTATTCTGCCAAATCAGGAATATAGAAATATTGAAGAAACCCAAAGCAGCGTTTCCTTCACAATTTTGTCAGTGTGCACTTTACCTGAGCATCTGAGCCTGCGTTGAGCACATGGAGGGATCGGTTGGACAGGTCGAAGCCGCCGAAGCTGCACGTTCTCTGCGAAAAGGAGGGGGGGGGGGGGGCAGAGCCAAAAGACAATCAGCCGCACTTTCAACCGGTTCCTCATTTGCGCCGGGCGATGAGATTTGAGGGCGGGGCATGATGTCATACGAGACACGGCAAATGGAGGACGGTGATGGAACATGTGATGTGCTTTTCCTCTCCGAATCTCAAAGCCAATGAGCTGTTTTATGGAGGCTAAAAAGCGTGAAATTCCGTTCCAACATGTGGCTCAAAGAGGAGTCTCTCTTGATGTGGCCACATAAAACGCTCCAAGGATTCAAGGCACATTTTGGGTGCCCTCGGCTGGTGGAGCCTTCATTGCGTGACATGCACATGGATCGGGGCTTGCGGATGCAAACAAACACACGCACACAGAGTCAACTATGTGTTAGCCTGAGCAGAAACATTCCGAGCTGTTTCTGATGAGGCGCCGGGGGAGGGAGGGGGGGGGGGGCTTTCTCACTCTCAACATTAATAGAATAGAAACTATGAAATGACAGGATAACAGGGAGATTCACTCTTATCTGTCTTTTTTAATGGAGTTTCCCAAAGCTGCGAGGACACACGCGTGCACATCAAAGTTCAACTTCTAAAATTACCCCAGCTTAATCTGAGCATAAAATCCAGCATGAAGATCCTTCAAAAGTGATACGGGCTTCCTGCGCATTCAGCGTCCACAGCTGCGGGCCACATTGCAGCTTTTCCAGTGAAGGTTTTTCTTTCTTTTTCTTTTTTTTTGTAGAATAAATTCATTTGAAGCGGCGTCCAAGAATAATGTGATGGCGATGCTCGGTGAAATGGACATGCACCCAAGATTAAAAAAAAAAAAAAAAAAAGTATTTCGGAGATAATTACAAGGAACAAAAAACATCCATCAAAAAATAAAGAGAGGCACGGGCCCCCATTGAAAAATAAAAATTAAAAAAAGCTGCAACAGAAAAAAGTGGAGCCCAAAAAGTTGTCTGGATGAGAACGACCTCACTGGTACACGACAGGATTCAGGTAGCATCGAAGCTGCAGGATAGCCCCCCCCCCCCCCCCCACCTCACTCCACTGAATGTAACCTGCACTGCGTACACTGTTAAGACCACTGAGTTGTTCAAAGTACACGACTAACAAGACATCGCTTCACTACTCAAGTGCAGCTTCAGCACAGTACATCTCTCAGACCAGTCTGTGTCGGAATTCGACATTTACACAGAAAACCTGTCCAACCGCTAACGTGATACTTTCATTTTGAGTTAGCAAGCTATGAAGCCGAAAGACATTTTACCCGCAGGCCAATCCAAGTGATCTGGCTCAAGGCTGTGAAAGCTACAGTGGAATCTCTAAAGTCAAACTTTTGACAAAATGGCAATGCTGTACATTGGGAATGTATTTTTTTTTTCTAATAATTGGACAAAAATGGAATATGTCCTATTCCGGTAAAATAAGATAGTCGGTCTGCTTTCATGAAACACTCCAGAATTCAGATATTTACTTTTGGGAGGTTGAAATCTGAGTGGACGTTATTTAGATAAACTATTGCTTCGAACGATTAATCTATGATCAAAATAGTTGTCAATTAATTTAATGATTAACTTTTTTTTAATTCTAAGATTTGAATAATGGCGCTACGTTTTCCCCTCCTCATTTCTGTGTAGACTAAGCCCTGCTTCACACAAGCAAAAACTTAATTGACGAACCAAAAGTTAGTCATTGAAAATAGATGCCACCAGATGGCGCCAATCACTTTTCGATTGAACCTGACAATGGCCTGCCTGAAGAAGCTCCTCATCTTGTTTCAACATAGTTCTTTGGCACCAAAAGATGGTATCAAAGCAATAGTATTATTAGACAGGGCACAAATTCAAGAAAGAAATTAGTTTTGAGCAAATAACGGGGGATAGTTGACCCTCACCCACCCCCCAAAAATTGTAAAAAGTATGCAGTTACTGTAGTTCTCATGGGAAAAATGTTTCAAAAGAAGAAATTGTTTTTCACCTTAGGGGTTCCACTGCGTTCCATAATTATCCACATGCTTCCAAAACCAACACTGACTGTATTTTATGGAAACATTTCAGACTCTGGATCCTTCCCGTACCCGCTAGTTTTAGCTAAAAGCTATTCTGCAGCTTTGACGCACGCCGAGTCCCGCTCGAACGAGGCGGCCGACTTGAACCTCTCGGTCTGAACTCACAGACTTCTGCTGGATGCGTAAGAGCACGCGCTTGGTGCAGCGGTCCACGCTGGCCGCCCACTTCCTGTCCGCCTCGCGGTCCTCCTCCAACAGACAGCGCCGCTCAGCTCGGCTGAGGGTGACCGGGCGGACCAGCTGGGCCCAGTTGAGGTGACCGTACAGGCTCCGCTCTACCACGTAGGTGATGTTCAGCTCACTGACTGCGCCGCGACCCCTCAGCCGGCGGGAGGGGAACACCCAGCCCCCTCCCGGGCCGAAACCTTTTGATTTGGCTACGTGGCCGCTGCGGGTGGGGGAGGACGGGGTGACGCACACGGGGGAGGCCGGGGTCTTGGTGTTGCGCGAACGCTGGTACAGAAGGTGTTTGGTGGAGTACGAGTAGTTTGGATCGGGCTTTCTGAGCGTCCAGCTGCCGTGGTGCCGTTTGGCAGTGGGATATTTGGGGCTGCCTTGAGAGCGGTCATCGTCCAGGGGGGTGATGCGGCGAGATTGGGCTTTGGGGCGGGGTTTGGTGAGCCCGTAAAAGGCGTACAGGGCCTCGTTGTTACTTACCCCGTGGGAGATGGAGCTCAGGGCCTTCCGCATCTCGCCGTCGGTGGTGGAGCGCGACAACTTCCCTTCGTCGTCCAATCCGCAGCCATCCAGCTCCGAGAAGGAGGAGCCGCTACCTCCGACGCCGGGGACCGAGCCGACCGGGTTTCTCCTGGGCGGGCGGATGAGGCCGTGTGTGCTGGAAGACTTGCTGAAGGTCTTCACCAGACGGTGTCCGGACCAAGTGTCCAAGCTACTGGAGGACGGCGAGGTGGTCAGGCTGTCCGTGTCTCCGTCCACGGACAGATGATCCTGGCTGAGGGAGGTCTCCTGGGGCAACGAGTGCTTTTTCAGGACCCCCGTGTACAACGCTGCTTTGTCGTCACAGGTGGCCACTGACTCTACGTTGAGGAAATCTGACAACAGAACAGAAATATCAACCGGTGGAAGATTTATCCAGCTTTGTTTTTCCAAGACAGCTAGCTGACAACAGATGCTTCCCGTTTTAACGGTTTACGAACCTTCGGATCCATGTTTCTTGCACTCCTCCACCTTAATGAGTTTTTTCCTGACCCGCCGGGTGGAATTAACCAGCTTGTGGAGGCGCTTGAACTTCACCGAATCCTCCGATTGCTCGTCGTCGGACTGTTCGCGAGATTGCTGCAATAAAGAGAGAGGGAGGGTGAGGAAGCGGGTTGACGTTCCACCGGACGCCAGTATTCTTAAGTAGGCCCGATCAACGGAGCGCTGAAGAATGCAGCAACAGCAAGAAATGGAAAGGGGATAAAAAAATAAATTAAAAAAAATCACAAATGCACAAGAATGTGCCAATAAAACAGCTCAGTGAGACCAATAGATTTTGTGATCCTTGCATGCCACCAATGGGAACATTGTTGAAGATGGGAGTCAAAGTTAGTGCGGTGAGAAATGGAGGCCAGACACTGCGGAGACGACAATTAATTCACCACAAAATGGACCGCGGCACAGCGAACGGACCCGACATGAATCAGGAGCACCATCAGCGAGGCTGTCGCCTTTGGGAGGCGATTTACTCTTGGGGAGTGGGGCGGGGGAGGGGGGGGTGACGGGGTGCAAGGACACTCCATTTTGCGTGACAATACCCAATGTTGTTTTCGCTCTCCATTTATGGCCGTCGCATTTAAATGCTTTGGTGAAAAGGAAAAGAGATGCTCAGTGAGGCCAGTCTCAGACTTAAAAAATAATAATAATAATAATCCATCCCAAAAGCATCATAACTAAGGAAACGGCTATTAGGGGGAAAAAAAAAAAAGCCTTTTGGTCATCATGATCGCTCATTATTTTCAATGCCGCCGATCTTTTTTTTTTTTTTAAATACTACCGATTTTTGAAGAGTCAAGCCGTTGCTTCGCTAATTACAATCAGGTGATTTTGAACAAGCGCTAAAGGACAAAGAACCGGTATTGCAAAACAGTCAGTACAACAGTAAATTACTCGTCCGATAAATCGGCTATCGGAATATAATTCTACCAAATATCTGAATTGGCAGTGGGCTTCAATGAAAAAAATGTAATCGGTCGGGATCGACCAAATTGTTAAGAAACACTATGTTATTGTGTTCTTATGTTCTTAGTTTTATTTTGAGATTAGCACACACTTACTATTTATCTCCTGTAAGAATTTTGAGGTCTGCAATCATTGCTCCCTGTTTTTTTTTTGCTGCCATATATTCTAATATGGTTCCAGTGCTACACAACATGCAGGATCCGTCCAACAACATATCCAAATGATCCGAACTTACGAAATGAAGAGCCACAAAATTGTTGGTGATTTATCAACAACCATCCCGTGCTCTTTGTGAGGGCAAAGATGAGCGCCCGAGCACTGGCATAATTGCTGCCTGGCAAAAGAGAGCGCCGTTCCAGCTTCATTTGTTTCCAATGGTCTCCGTGGCAACGTCGCACAAAGAGCAACACACGCACGCTCAATCGCACACAACGCTAGACAGAGCGAGCCTGTCCGAGTCCCGCCAAGTAATACTGCTCGAGGCTGACGAGCCCTAAAGAAATAGCTTAATTGCTTTTTTTCTCTCTCTCTCTCTTTCTCTCTCTCTCTCTCTCCACCATCCCTCATTTTTGAGCACAAGCTTGGCTCGGCGGCAGCTGACATAGAGCAACGATGATGTAAACAACTGTGGCTTGGAAGGCGCTCGCAAGCGCGCACACGTGATGTTTGGTAAATACCGGATGGCATCGCATCACCTAAGCGACATTCCAAGTTTCCGACGCCTCCGAGCGCTGTCTCGTAAAAACCTGATTCACCTCGGACAAGTTCGAAAACACATCCATCAGCAGTCCCTCCTTTTTGCTCCAACGCACACGCCACCATTTAACCTTTCGCAAACCACACATAACCAAAAGTCCGGCGTCTCTGTTTCGCAAACCACACAATTCTTGCTGAGGTCTTCAACTTGTACCCCCCCCCCCCAGAGCCGTAACATAAGATCTGGCATTTATCCGCCTTTCGCCGTTCAGAGAACCCAGCCAGAGCGCGTTACTGCCTGTCGGCGTCTGAACACAGCAATGGACGGAGGCGATTGCATTCTCCAAGTCTCGTCAAAATAAAACGTCATCGCAGAACACATTACACAAAGGCATCTATCTTCCGACCTCTGTTCCAGTTCAGCATATTCCCAGGCAGTTGTGTGTGTAGATGAGGACATGAAAACTCACTCAAGTCTCTTCTGTGGTAGACTACCCAAGCAAAGCACTGCAAATAAATGACACGCGGAAAGAAAGCCGGGAACCAAAATGGGACTGAAAGAGCAAAAGCAATTTCCATTCACGATGACATCCGCTGACGCGGCTGACTGTTACTCACCAGTTTTGCTCTGCCTATCGAGGCTTCGCACGCCACGATAACAATCCACACCACGCGCAGTCACACGCGCAAATGCAAGGTCCAAAATCGTATCCGAGAGCTCGTTTGCACGCTGGCGCGCGCACAGACCAAAACTAGATTCCGCTCGGGGATAAGGGGCGGTCGGGGAAGTGCCATGAGGCACTCGGAGAAGAGAAATGCGTGTGTTGTGCACAGAGAACAATCCTAGCGTTTGAGCACCCCCCGTGACCCTGCCTTGGCCCCCACCTCCCTAATGGCCCATCCTGGAATGTGTGGCTCAGATGGCCAAAAAGGAAGACGGACGGACGGGCGCATGAGCGCAGACGGCATGAATGCAGATTTATGACCGAGCGTGTCATTCCGTAGCCTAATGACTTGAGAAACAGGCGCGCAACTGTGCAGACGTGTCTACATATAGAGCGCGCAGTCACAGACGATTGTTGGGAATGACCTTAATCCCATTCAAGCGGCGGTTGACATCACAGACCCCCCCGGAAAGAAACTAACTCTTCCTTTACTTCTCAAAAATCAATCGGGTTGCAGCCAGGAAATGAGATGATTCCAGCAGAGGGTTTTTTTGGTGCAGAGGAACTTAACTCATTCACTCCCAAAGACGTTTTTAAACGTCTTTTCAGACTTGGTCTAGAATTGGCTGGGACTGAATGAGTTAAGGACCGACACCGAGCACATGTGAGAGATTGAGAGACGATTTATTTTCACTTCCCGTGCTTGTGATTGCCAAGTGTCTAAAACCCATGCCTTCTTTATTTTCCCCATTTCCTCCTCTTCGAGAGACAGACACGAGTCGGCATGACCCTTTTCATTTATATACACAAACTATTAGTTGAGGCCATGAAAATAAAACAAGGAATCAAATTATTTACCTTTTCGACAAGAAGCTAAAAGAAGCCGCTGGCTTGGAGTCGCGTGAAGGGGATCAGATGTCACTCCGTGTTTTCAACGAGCGGCAGAAAATAGAAACGTTACTGATGTAGAACTTGGATTTGGGAATTAACACACATCCTGTTGCAAAAAGTGGGTCGGCGCGCTGGGCTAAATTGCACGTTTCGCCCATATGATACCATACTGCGTGAGGCTAATGAAAATCAGCTGTGACCTAGATTAGAAAAGAGGAAAGCCAACCAAGGCGGACACATGCAGAAAAGAAGACAATTCCGAATGAGTAACAGTTAAAAAGTCCACATTGTTCTGTGGCTTGGGCAGTTTCAGTCCGCCGACTGAAAATCCAATTCACTAGTTGCTGGTTCCATCAAAGCAGGACAGTTCAGAAGTCTGAAACAGCAAAGCCTGATCCGATCCGGCTTGCAGGGTGTAAAGTCCAGATTCCGTTTTTGAATACATCCTCAGTAAGACATCCTGCCAAATAGCTTCTCGGTCAACTGGCATTCGCTTCACTCACGCGGACGAACTCCCAAGTCTGCGTTTCGACTCCACTGGCAACGGTTTCTGCTCACCGGGCATACCACCACCACCACCACCACCCTCGCTCTGTGTTTCTTGTCCGTATCGTGCCTGTTGCTCATCCTTCATGCAGCACAACTAGCACGCTAATAACACAAAGTTAGCCTATTCCCGAGGTTTCATTCCCACGCCTATTTGCTAGCGTACCATCAGAGTGGACATTCCGATGCAACCGAAACAAACTCATCACCTCAGAAGCCACAAATGACTCTCCAGAGACCATAAATAAAATATTGATGTCACCCTGATGGATGAAAAATGCCAAAGTAACCAACATGCGTTGGCAAAACCTTACACCAAAATGGAGCATGACATTTTTATAAATGACATGGTGGACGGAAGGTACGGTTCAAACAAATAGGACACAGTTGCCAAGTGGGGGAGCAGTGTAGGAAAAAGGGGAGACTGACAGTAGGAAGAAGAGCGCTGGCAAGACGGAAGCGGAGACATTTTTTTTGGGGGGGTCTTACTATCTTTAAAAAACAACAACATGCATTTGAATCAAAATCCTTTATCTCCTTGGCTGTTCAACATACTGAATGAAGAGTCGTTGAGGACAGAACGTGTTTTTTTTGGGGGGGGGGGGGGCGAGGGTGAAGGGAGCGAACGGGAGGTGGGGGTGTACTTACGTTGCAGTTTGAGGACTGGTTTGGACCGGCTGCAGATCCGTCAGTCCACTCTGCAGTGTCAGTACTGCCGGACTGTCTGTTGCGCTCATACTCCTTCAGCTACGTGGAGGAAAAAGAGTTAAGAGAGGAAGAGAGGGGGGGGGGGGGGCGCCACGCTCTCGCCGAGCTCTTCGTGCGCTCCCCAATGCAGCTGCGGCGCGCATTCAAAGCGATGTAGTGGTCAGTAATTATGCTCCTTGGCCAAATGACTGATCTGAGCTGGATTTTTGACTTAAAAGTTGGACGCTTGAGCTCTTCTGAGTCAACGTACGACTGTTCAAAAGTCTTTTTCACACCGATGCGGTTTACGAGATGCCGGAAAAGCGACTGTTAAGATGCTACTTTCTAGGTTAGGGTTAAGCTACACTGGGTAAAGCTGAAAGAATGAAGGAAGCTATTCCAGCGCTAACATGGAGTGCAGCATGAAAGGTTTCCTGATGTTTTGCATTCTTAATTCCTTCCTTTGTGTCATGAATGATTTTTGCTCCACGTACAGCACTTTGTATACAGCGGTGGTTGTTTTAAAGTACTCTAGAAATACAGTTGAGTTGAGATAAAATGTTCAAATGTGCAGAGAGCGGCATTTAGATGCATTTCTTTTGTTCAAGATTCTGCCTTGGCGGAGGTCTACGCTTTGCTTTGCGACATTCTAGTTCTCGTACGCCGTCATTAAATCGGAGCTCAAACAAAATGGTGGCCAAGGACCTTTGCACAGTACTGTCACCTTGACTACATCTCTTTATGCATTTCACTAAGGCGACGCCGCTGGTTGATTGGTCAGCGGTTCTACGAGGACGCGCAATCCACAAAGTTCGCTCATTGACTGTCTTCACGTCAGCCAATAGAGAATTTGAAGAGAAAGTTGAGGAGCCACCTTGTGGACAGCAAATCCAGCCAGTGGTCGAGGTGCCCATGAGCAAGGCATTTGAGGAGGTGAGTGACAGGAGGAAGGGAAGGAAAGGGAGGATAGAAATGGGGGGGGGGGGGGACACTCATCAATCGTTGACGTTCGCGTCAATCAAAAGGGAAGGGAAGCCGAATGACAATCCACCATGTCCAGCAACTGAGAGCAAGCCATCAAAGTTCTCCACCTCATCATATGGTAAACCAAGTTCTGCACAGGTACACTCCTAAAAATCAACCCCCCCCCCCCCCGTCAAAATAACCCGCCCACACCAAAAACAAACACAAAAATCCTTCATAGTGGTGTGGAGTTTGTGTGTGCATAAAAAGGAAAAGTTAGCAAGGCGTGGCTTTCATCGGGGTTAGTAACAATGAGTCATCTTAGTCAGCTGGTAGTTCAGATCAAGTCTGCTTTTAAAGGGCAGAGGCGGCAGGACGTTCTTCGAGAGTCCCTACCCTAGCCAGCGCTTCTTCCACGGTGATCATCTTCTCTTTCACCATCATCATCAGCTGGATTCGCTCCTCGTCGCTCATGGTGATCTCACTGGCCACGTAGCCAATGTCCTCACCTGAAGGAAGAGGAAACATCGAAAATGGCTTAAGATCCAAAGCAGGGGAAAAAAAAAAAAAAAAAAGCACACAAACCTTTGGAAGTCTGTCGCACGACCGCCTTGTGTTGAGGCTTGCGGAAATTTTGCCAGAACGACTTGTTCTTCTTCTTGTTGTCCCATTTCCCTAAAGAGAGGACAATATTTTTTTGATTCATAGAAGATTCTAATTCTAAACACTTTCTTTAAACAGGGCAGGCTGAAATCCATTACCTCCAGATCCATCTTCAGAGCTGGATTTGTGCAGCGACATCCTGGGGGTAAACAAGTGAAGCTTAATATGAATTATTTTACATCAATTAGAGCATGAAACATGGCACAGAGTGCAAGCAAGTGGCTTATTCCATTTGCCTGCAGCATAACAGCAAAATGCTGCCTCACCATGTTTGCTTTCAACTCTGGGCTCCACTAATTGACCCAAGTCTGCTGACCTCAGAATCCTCTGTTGCGGAAACGGCAATTTACATGCCAACCCAGTACCAAACGCGAGTCAATTTGACATGCACGTCTACAAAGTCCGCCCCCACCCCGCAAAAAAAACCCTGCCCTACCAACGGAACGATCGTGCAATCATTTTGTCAACGGGGCTCCCAAAACAATGCAGTCTCCAAAACACTGCTGACACACAATCATTTTTAGCTAGGCAGGATTTCCAAGACATTTCCCAGAAGTTCCAAGTTTTCTGGAACATCATACCATGCAATTTGTTGTTTTAGCAGTGGTGTAATTGACACATATAACTAGAATGTCATTCAGTTGACCACCAACGTAGCTGAACTGAATCCCCCCCCCCCCCGAAGCTGAGTGGATTGTTGGATTATTTATTAATTTGTTGGTTTAAATATTCACATATATTCAGGAACTGTACCTGTTGGAAGATGCTGACCTTCATTAAATTTTATGGCCCATTTGGTGTCACTATTTATGCTATCTTTGAGTGTTTTGAAAGGCGCTTATAAATGAAATGTATTATTATCATTATTATTATTAAAAACGGGAAAAAATGAACTGAATTCTGGACAAATTAGTTGCAGGCTCTTTGCACACAAGTAACTGCAGTTCCGTCGCCTGACCACATGAGGGCAGAAGTGTTTCTCAATTAGAAGTGCTGCGACCAGCCAGGAGGAGGGGAAGAGAGTGGAGACGCGGAGCAAAAATATGGAAGAAAAAGGGGAAAGGAGGACAGTAAGAGGGGCGAAAAAATCAAAAGAAGGCAGAATCAGCCTGTTTGCGTTTCCACTTCCCTCCGCCGGTCACAAGCATAAAACGGGAGGGGGGGGGGGGGCATGTTACGACATGGAAAGTACTAAGCAGAAAAAAAGTCCTGACATGTCTACAAACCATCCAAAGTCATCAAAATTAAGGGAGAAGAATAAAAACTGAGCGGCACACGAAAGCCTTTTTCCACCATTAAATGGCTGCAAGTTCGACAACTGTTTGAAGCGATGTGAAGCAGTGGCATCATCGTTAGAAATATTTCTCCACCTTAAAAGCGAGCCTTGGATGTGCTTCCGCTGTTTGAAAAAGTATTTTTCAAGCCGCCGCTACTTTTTCCATAGATGAACATAAAATCCACGCCAAGGAGATTCAGTCTGTACCTGCATGACTGTTTGAATGCCCTCTCAATGGAGGAGACTGAAGGCCTGGCATTGTAATGAGATGCTAATTCGTTGGACGCCTGCTTGCAAAAAAAAAAAAAAAAAAAAAAAGTCAAGCTAACTCGAATCGCAACAACTCAATCAGAACTTTTCTCAGGCAGTGACCCCCCCCCCCTCCTCCTCATTCCCCACTACCCATGCGTCTTCACTTCAGGCGCTATAAATTAGCCTGTGCAGCGCGCACACAGATCTGTGCTGCTCTCGCACACACTTTAAAAGGAGCTGGAATGTCTTTCCGGGGTGTCAATCCTGGCACTGTGCAGCCTGGCAACTTAATTGGTTTAACCCGCCATCTATGGCACCGCCCTCCAACCCCCTTTTTTAATTGAATCCTACGTGGTGAATGGCGCTTATATCTTAAACCCCAACTTTCCAAACAGTATAATGTGACTCTAAACTTTAGCGGGAGCGACAAAGACATAAGGTACGCTGTGCGCATTTCCTCGACAGCTCTTAAGGTGGATTTTGTCAGGATTTTGTGTCTTGCTTTCAACAAGATCAATTCACCTCACTCATTGATATGCTGCACCCATCTCTCGCGCTCACTAACAATACCCCAAAACAGGAAGCCCCTTGCTTGAACACCCCCCCCCCCCCCCCGTCAGAATACCGCAATGCACCACGACAAGTGTGCCCACCTCCTGCCAACAAGGAGTGACATTGATTTTGTCGGGGTGGTCGTGGGGCTGTGAGGTGCAGCCAAAGATTATTAACAACTCATTCACTCCCAAAGACGTTTTTAAACGTCTTTTCAGACTTGGTCTACAATTGGCTGGTACTGAATAAGTACAATACCAGCCAATTCTAATTTAAGCAAAACAGCAAAAATCAGATCCCCCCCCCCGCCCCGAGTCTATTTTTTAAAGGCGTATATTAAAAGAGCTAATATTGGCCCCTATAAGGGTCGGGCCGCGGTTTAAACCCGCACCCGCGATGAAGCTTTGCGTTACAGTCGTGACGTTTTGCTTGATGTAAGCAAAGGGAATTTGTCATGCGGTCTTGAAACGGCGAGTGCCCTCCGAGCGAAACAAAAACAGACTGACAGGAAGACGAGCAGCACAGCAGCCAAGTCGAAGGCAAAAGGGGAAGACGTCATTCCGAATCATTTGGCATCTGGTTCCCATCACGTTGGGGCTTTTCTCCGCGCAACATATACATCTGTGCGAGAGGCCAGTCTGTGGTATGCGCTTCCTCTGCCGCGCATGCTTGTCACTTGAACGGTGCGAGCCCGCAGAGGGTCACGCCGGGGTGACCGTCGCCCCCAAAATATGACAAATAAGACCTTTTTGCGTTATGTTAGGTATTTACGTAAGCAAGCATGCATCCATTTTCTCCACTTATCTTGTCCAGGGTGGCCAAGCTAGCTGCGTCAGTTATGCAAATGAAGCATCACAGGCAAAATATTTCAAACAGATCAGGCTCTGCAGGTATAACCAAGGAGTGAACGTGGGGGCATTTTTCTTTTCTGACCCATTTCCCTGCAGTGATGTCAACACTTATGTGTTACAGGAACTGCGCCCAAACCCGGTTTAATCAAAGCGTCTTAGTCTATGCTCGTCGGGCTGTAATCAATTGGCCATCGCCCTCTAAAATGCGCCTTTCTCGCCCTCCTGCCACCGCCTGGACACAAAAGCAGGAAAGAAAGGACAAAAGCCTGCTGGAGCGAGCACGTCAGAAGAAGGAAGCGATTTTCCTGTCAGCGCCATTTTCCTGTCAGCGGCGTAACGATGTGGCCGAGGGATATAAAAGTACGGGTCATGCAGCTTATATGTAAAATAACAATACATCCGAATCGACCGCTGTGTTCAGTTTTTGGGGAACACGCTCGCTACTACGTTCAGGTCTTTTCCATTGCGTGAGTTCAGTAAAGCCGTGTTTTCATGTGTCTACATGCTCCTCGGCTTGAAGCAAACACGGCACCATCTCCTCTTTCGCACGTCTGGCTGCACTCATCTCGTAAAGTGGCAGCTTTCCACCTGAGGAGGTTGACCTCGACTGCCCGCGGGCGCGCTCCAGCGCCCTATCCTTGAAGCCCCTCGCCGCGCAGTTCCATCAATCACACGAGGAGCGAGTGGAAGTGCGTTTGTGCGCGCGTGGTGGTGGTGGGGGGGGGGGGGGGGGGCTAAATGTAACACAATGTTTTGTTTGATACTGCATTGACAGCAGTCAAAGGGCTCGCTCCTTTGTTGGGGTAGTGGACTTACTTTCTGTCGGTTTCCGGAGTGGAGACTTCACTGCTGAAGCCCAGTGACTCCTGAGGAGAAAAGACAGCTGAGTTAAAACCCGCAAGCGTAACGCTCGCTCTGTGCAGTAGCTGTCCACACAATAGGCTTTGTATACATTCCGATGTCCTAACTGCATATGGGGCAAGTTCATCAAGAAGCACCCCCCCCCCCCCCCCACTGAAACTTGGGAATTGAAACAATAATAGTTCACTTCTCTGTAGGCAGCCGAGTTACTCAATGATTCATCATAGCGACAGTCTAACCCCTGAAATAAATACTTCTCCATGGGAAATTGTGTTCTGTTCCTAATGAAGTGGCTGGTGGGCGTGCATGTGTCATCGACATACCTGGATCTCGTTGCGGAGCTGCAAAGAGATGTTTGGATCCTGTTTCTCCTACGGGACAGGAAAAAAAAAGTGAGTCAACATCATGGAGTATATTTCAAAGATGGAGAACAGAGGTCAGCTCATCGGCGAGCTCTGCAGAAGCCTGAGGCAGAGATGGAAAACATGCAGGACGGCGGCCCTCAAGGACTGGAACTTGGCACCTGAGATGTTAGAGAACTGTCCAGCATTTGTGGGGTTTTTTTTGTGTTTTTTTTTTTTTAACAAAAGGGGGAAAAAAGGGGTCGAGTGGCCGCAGACCTATAAGAGGACATATTTACTCATAATATTACCCCGCATGTGGAAAACCCATTCTGGCATGTCGACAGAGCCGCCGCACAAGTGACGACAAACATACGAGCATGTGCGTGCAGCCATCCCTTCGTTTGCTCAACAAGTTAATGTTTCGTAAAAAGCGACGTGACCTGTTTTAATTGCCCTTTGCTAAAATAGTGGATGTACCTCGCCCCATGCTATTGAAAAAAATTTTTTTTCAGGTCACTCATGTCACGCACGATCCCACATTTGCGCTGCTAAAATGACAATGACGCGTTCGGCATGCGTTATAGTAGATGTTACGAAGCGTAACTCCTCATTCGAGCAATTTTCAGAGTCACCGGTGCCAAAAATATCCTCCAAGACAACTTCTCCTTTCTATTTTCTCAGTGACCCAAAAGCACGGGAAATAAGTGTGATGCAATTCAACATGCAAAATCCCATTCCTGACGCAAATGGTGAATGAATTCAATTCATCAAAGGTTCATATCACTAAGTTACATTATGTAGGTGCCAAGTTTTGAAAAAAAAAATGGAGACATTAAATGGAGCTCACTAATGGGCAAGAAACAGCGGAGCACAATTACTTTCCCGCCTTGGTGGGTTGCCAAAGAATCTAAAAATATAAGTCATTAAAGTTCATTATGAGGCCATTTGAAACAGGAACAAAAAAAAAATCACATTGTTGCAGTTGAACATTGCTGTAATGAGGGAGCATAATAATCGCATTACAAGTTACAATCGATTTCTTGTTATGAAATACCGTTGGAAAAAAAATGGAGCACACTACTTGGCAAGCAGCGGTCTAATTCAAAAAAATATTTTACCATCTTGTATTGGTTTCTTTTAATGATAGAAAATTTGAAGTAAAGATCGCAGCAGGCAGGTGTTTATCTCTCATTCACTTTTTTGACCAATTTCCATCAATATTTTGTGGCTTGACATTTGAATTTTACCATTACGGTGTGAGAAATTAACATCTTCTGTTCAGGGTCAAATTGACCCACTGACCTAAAATGAAGAGAACCGTTTTTATTTTTATTTTTTTTAATGGGTCATTTGGACTCGCTTTGTAAAAGGACTGTGCTGAAATAATTCAATGAGTGACGGCTTTTAATTTTCCACCCTGTCACTCAAGGACGCCCGATGACAGAATGCATAATGTAGAAACGGAAAAATGTAGATTAGGCATTAAGTAGAATCATTAGTGAAAGCCCAGAATAGAATCAAGTCCAACAATGGAGGCAAACGCGTGTTAATCTCGCCAAAGGGAGCGACGTGCCCGCATAAAAGGAAGTGACATCCGTCATGTTCCCAGGCTGGTCGTTGACCTTTTATCAAAAAAGAGGAATGAAATCATCTTAAATGAACAGAAAAAGAGTAATGATGATATTTTTTTCCTCCCAGATGAATCACCGCAGAACACTCATCAGAAATTGAACCCCGATATCACCTTCCGAAATTTACTGGCGCACTGATCATGATTGTGTGCGTGTGGGGGGGGGGGGGGGGGGGCATTCCTTCTTTATGACTGTTTGGCAATGTAGTAAACAGCTAATGCCAGGCCCATAAAACTGTTCAACTCACAAATAGCTTTAGCTTTACACTGGGTTTTTCCCCCTCCATTTTTCCAAAGATGCAAACCAGGCCATGTCAAAATAGCCCACAAACAATTTGTCCTGACCGGCAAGGATGAACTATTCTCTTAAGTGACATGGCAGGTATCTGGCTCGGGCTACACAAATGATTCTTTTATTCCTTCCAGCAGAGGAATATGAAGTGATTTTATGAGATTGCCAGGATGCATGTCAGGAAGCTTTGGGAATTTTTTTTTTTTTTTTATACTGCTAAGCGTCAGCTTAGAGTGCCGATGCGTATGTGGAACTGGGAGTCGCGTCTTAGAATTGAAGCGGATTTACATGGGACAGGAGAAGAGAGCCAATCTCTCTTTTTCGTTAATGGATGCTACAGATTCTTGTTGCTTTCAAGCTTAGCTTGTAGCAGACGAGTGCACATTTCAACATGACGTCTTTGATCCACTGGTGAAAAGGACACTTTGATTCGCTCCTCTTTCATCTCAAACTGCTTTAAACAACAAAGGGTATGAGGGAAAAGTGGTTAGGACTGCACGACTGTCTGTTTTATGTGTTGTGTTGTATTATTGTGTTATTTTATGTGAAGTGTTCTTTTGATGGCAGCGCGGGCACCCGCAGCGGCTCCTCTTGTTGCCTGTTTAACTCATTCAGTCCCAAAGACGTTTTTAAACGTCTTTTCAGACTTGGTCCAGAATTGGCTGGTATTGAATGAGTTGAGAGGAAGGAAATTTCATCTGTGCTGTACATTTGACAATAAAGTTGTACTTGATAAGAGTCAAGAGTAGTCGAACAGAATACCAATTAAGCATCGAAATCATCCAACGACATCCTGCTGTAGAAGCAGAACGTTCAAAAGTGACGACAAATCTCCTCTTTAAACAACCTTGGCAATCCCCCGCCGAGTCGAAACTACTGAGCCGCTCACAACGATGTGACTGAACAAAGAAAGCGAACCGCCGCCGACGAGGTGAGCGAGCGCTCGGTGGCACGTCACGGCGTTTCGCAGAAAGTGGCAGGAGATTGCTTTGGCTATCAGATCCTCTTTCATGTTCCCCGCTGGCGAGGACAGTCTCACCGACGTGAAGGCAAAATCTATTTTTAAAAAAAAAACCTCCCCCGTTATGAGCTGGTTGGCCAGCATGCCGCACATTAAAAGCACACCATCTGACAAAGATTTATACATTTTGGCACGGGGGGGGACAGATTTAGACATAGAACTCCTCCACCCCCCCCCCCCCCCCCACCCACTTCAATATTTGACACAGACGGAGGCTTTGAATGCGTGAAACAAGAAAGATCAGTGGGGAAAAAAAAACATCTGTGAGAGCGAGGGCGCTGATGTTGAAAAATTCATGCAAAAGCTTACGGGGGTAAAATTCGCATTTCTGTCCGAAGCTTTGCTGACAGCGAAAAATCAATGTTTTTGCCAGGTTTGTACATGGGCGTGTGAAGGAGAGTTCACACAAACCCAATCCCATGGGAGGCAACGCTATCCTTTGCATGAACTAGCCGGCACCAGCCCGCGATGTTGCCCCGCTTACCTCGCCGTGAACCGACGTGCGTACGCGCAAAACGTGGAGATCAGTCGGCGGGCTTGTTTGCGATGCCGGCGCTGATGGCTTGTGTGTGACTGGATTGAATCAAAGATCAGGTGAGAGGAGCATAGCGAGAGCATGTTTGCCTCTAATGAGGATCACGCTCGCTGCCGACCGGAAGGCAACAAACTCAATGTGACATGGCCACGAAACAGAAAGGTAGTGGAAGCTGCTGTAAAGCAATGATTCGAATATATTGCTTGAGATGAAAGAAACGGGGAAAGTGCAAGTGATTGATTTTCAATTTCTTCATTTATTGGGCAATAATCTAATTGTAACATGCATTTGTGCCATATTTTGTTGCATTTTTATGCTTTTTAAAACATTTATGCCTGAACTTTGGGGGGGCTTGGAACGGATTAGGGCATTTACATGGAAAACGCGTCTCCTACTTACAAAATTTTCTGGTTAAGAAATTTCTTCCAGAACATATACATTTCGTAAATACAGGTACCACTGTACACCAATTTCAACACATGGCAAACTCAAGACTACAGCTTCGATTCTTTCTGGCTCACAGCTGCATTTCCAGAGAGTCTACGAGGAGGGAGAGCGTAGAAATACCCTGTGCAAGTGGTAAATCGCAACTGTTGGTCCAAGCATAACTGCAAAGCCCGCCGTCGGCGGGAGATACCGCAGCGCTGCCAAGCTCCTAAGCGAAAGGTGGGCGGATATGCGGCAAAACCCGAAAGACCAGGTGGCTTCGGTGGAGGTGTGCCAGCTGGCGTGGTCTGACGAGTCTGGGTGGGCGAGCGCGAGGGCGATCGTTAGCGATGTACCAACTGGTGGAAAGCCTGGTGCAAAGCCAAAAAAAATAGTCGTGAAGCTGCGGAACCAGTATGGCGTGATTCAACCACGCGGAACTGGCCGTGCACATAAAAACACGCCGGTTGTCAGGAGCCAGTAGTAAAACAGAAAAAGCACCAGCCCACTCGGTCACACCTCTTATCCTCTTCTGTTCCAAAAAGTGGCGCGCTAGTGCGAACGGCCACACTTGCGGCACAGGCATACTTGTGTCGACAGTGTCGAGCGTTCCAAAAGCTTTTTTGGATCAACGTTATTTTTGCAATTCAAAAGGCAAATAGCAGAGTGATTACAAATTCCAATGACATCGTCACCTTCTGGAGGCCGACAAATAAATCCCGCAATAAGAATTATAAAACTAACACCTGCCGACGGGTTATCTCAACATTGAAGGAGCGCCGGCATTATTTGAAGGAAATCTTAACGCAACAAAACGGCTGCGGGCTACGTTTCGACGCTAATGCCCCCGGGGGGGAAAGAACAAACAAGCACCTGGCGTTTGCATTTCTTTCTTCTTCTCCGTCGTCGTAACCTCACTGATCTGACCCCCTTCGCTAAACAACTTGGCCTCACGGCGAAGCAAAACACTTTCACGGTCTCGACCGCCAAGCTCAAAACCGATCGCTGAACATTCCTGAGGTCGTTCCTGAGGCTTCGACTGTGTCATCCCTAAAAGAAGAATTTCCTTCTTCAAAAAAACAAAAACAAACAAAAAAAAAACCCGAATCAACAACTTTTCAAAAGCGCATTTGAATCCTCGAAACTTTGAAATGACATTTACGGGATGCTTGAATCATATTTCATGCTGATTAAACTGAAGAGGATCAACCCTGCAGCCAAATTACCGATTGCTTTTTGGCCGCAGTGCATCTGTTCCGTCTTTGGATCATTAACTCCAAACAAATCTTGGAGAAAATTGTCAAGTAAAAGTCAAATTTTGCTCGAAAACATCAAGGAAAATACCATCCAAAAATATATACAGTATAAATAAAGAAGAATACAGAACCCCCCCCAAAAAGACATCCATCCATCCATTCTAGGAAACAAATCTTGTCTCGTCATTGTCGTCCTGTCTGCATTTTCAGAATTTCAACTTTAATCATATACACCACAGGTGTCAAACGCAAGGCCCGGGGGCCAGATGTGGCCCGCCAAAGCAAATCATCGGCCCTCCAAGGGAAAACGCAACTCTAAATTGGGCTGCGGCGAAAATGAGTTTGACACCCCTGGTATACACAATCGTCAAAATAAGTAATTGAGAAAGCTTTGCAGGAGGGTCTTTCCATTTCAAAGTTGCATCGTCAACAACAGTTCCTTGTGCAACTTTCCAGTGCACTGACATGATAAACAACCCAAACAATTGTGCTTAAAAAGTCAGGCAATGCGCAATAAACCAATTGCGTTCGGGTTTCCCAGTCATGCCCGTTTGTTAGCTACCGTCTACATATAAAGTTGTCTAGTTGAGGCATCCGAATATTTCTGTATCATCAGCATAGCAATGGGATTCCCCTCTATAAAGACTGCTGGGAAAACGTAGCATGGCAGTGCTAATCCATAGGTCCCCGTTCCCCGAGGGGATGTTGATTTACCCCTTTTGTTCGCGAGCTAACGAAGATACAGAGAAACAACACGGCCGGCGGGAAGTGGATTCGCGGTCTCTGAGAGCCTCCATCATCGGCTCTAAATAGGAGAGGAGGTATGTTTTACTTCGACAGCCGTCGTCGTGTGAACGAGAACGAGGGCCCCCCTGAGAGGCGTAGCGGCCGCATTGCGCGAAACAAAACAAAGCCAAAAACAATGTCCAAACGCAACTTCCACTCGAAACAACAGTGGAAGATGGGTGACTTCCATCCCCCCCGTTTTCCATCCCTTCTTATCGTATTATCGCTCTGACTACACCCTGAATTCCAGTTAGTCTCAGGGCCATTGTATCAACTATGTAAACCACTAACTCACGACCGATAGCCAAGAACAGCAACTTGCGACGATTGAATAAGATTTAAAAAAACTATAAAGGACATTTAAAAAATATATTTTACAAAGTACAATGACAGATAAATTAACATTAACAGTCCATTTTCGAAACCCGCGACTCATCCGAGACTGAACCGATCAAACATATTGTCTGTTTGCGCTACTTGGCGGAATTTATTTTGCATGATCTTGCTGCTTGATGGATAAACTCAGGAGAATGAAGGACAATGTAATCTAACTCGAAATGATCTCGCCATTTAAATGAGAGCGGAAGAAAGACAATCATGGGAAAAAAGGGGGGGGGGGATCGGTATTGTGGAGACCAATCTTCCTGTGCCCTTTACAAGACTTTGGCCTTTCATGTAAAGGCCTCGTCCCTCTCGAGAGCCACTTTGGAAATGTCTCGCCATTAACATCTCGTCACCGACATTGATTATGACCTTCTTTACCGCCATCAATCCGCAGGTCGACAGCCACGTGGCATTAAAACGAATTCTGCCTCCTTGTTTTAAATTTGATAGCAATAGCCCAAAAGTAAGACGTTGAAGCTGCCATATTCTGGTGTTAGTTTTTTAAAAAATGGTGATGTGATGTGTGAATACTTTTTTCGGGACCATTTTAGAAAGGGCGTGAAGTAGAAAATCGATACAGCGTGGGTTTGAGTCTGCGCCGTTTGCAAGAACCTCAATGAGGGGGTTGTCTCATCCGTGTTCCCTCCTCTCCTCTCGATATTTTGTTGCCAAACTTCGCAGAGTGGTGCGACAGCTGCGGGCTCTCAAATTCACCTCTCCTCCTCTTCATTCCACTCATCCATTCGCCCCAGTCCGTATCCTCCTTCAGGCGCATGCCCCCCCCCCCTCCCCGCCACCAATTCATTCCCATTCGCCAGTTTTTTGGATGAGACCGTTTCAAATTATCTTCAGGCAATTTACGATGACTGACAAATATTAGATTTAACCCCCCCCCCCCCCCAAGCCACACAGCAAGAACACACCGACAGATGCTTGAACCGTTTCCACTGTCAACGACTTTGATGTGTCGCGAAAAAGGACTCGTTCGATAAATCAGCGCCTTATCCACCCGACCAAATCCACATTGTTGCCACCAAAAACAAGCGTGCCGATGAGTGAAAAGGTACAAGGTGGCCGATCGACCGTCGCGCTCCGTGAATGCACGTGCGGCATGTGTGAGCAATAACTTGAGTCCGATTGTTGCGTCACGCCATCGGCATCTGGAGGTCGGTCCTCCACACATTTTTGGAGTTTTACCACGGCCCTCAAACTCACAGATCACTTTTTTTTTTTTTTTTTACTTCGTCTCTGCAACGCCAACGTGACTTCATCATTTTCCACTTACAAGTAATTCAAGATGGGGGCTTCCCAGCTTCGACAAAACGGGAGGCCGGCCAGCGGGGCTCACGGATGGAACGTGACCATCATCACAAAATCAGAATCATCACTCAATTTTTTTCGGGGGGGGTGGGGCCGGAGCGCTGGAAGCAGTCGATCAGCCGTGTACACTTCATTACACCTCTTGACGTGTCATTGGCGCGGCTCAAGAAACAGGTTTCGATCAACCTGACAGGATCCGCGGTTTTGTTTACATGCGGGCTTTGTGGCGAGAACACCACGGCGCAAACAACCTTTGTGGTACCACCCGCTGCATTCCTTCAAACGTTTGCTTGCAGCTAGGCAACCAAAGAGGTGCCCCACTAGCCTACATCCAGGCGAAAAGGGACAAAGACTCCGAGATAGAGATGGCTAAGTGGCTACGCGGCAGAAAGGAGCGACGGGTGTTTGTTTACCATGTCGAGCTCTTGGGACACTCGTCTCTTGCGAAGCTCCTCCATACGGTCGCTGACGTCGCTGAAGCAGGTGTTGTAGTATTCCGAGTATTCCTGAGCAAGGTCATCTATATTGCCCAGGGAACCATCCTGTAGAGAGAAAGAGAAGATGATGTTTAGTCTCAGAACATCCAGGAAGGAATGCAAAAGCGCTGCCATTGCAAAAACTTTTTATAACGCCATTGTTCCTGTTGGATAATCACTTGCACATGCACAATACAAACAGAAACGTTCTGAATACATTTCAATAAAAAGGTCAGCATTGTTTGAACTTTCATTCATTTTTTCTTTGTTGCCATCTTTGTCAGGTCGAGGTTTGTTTATGGTCCTTATCCCGTTCGAACCCGCATGCCCTTTCCCTCCTTGGGATGTTTACCGACACCCAAAATCAAAACACAGTCTTCCGCTCGCTGCAGTTCAGATCGCCGCAGTTCCTGTCTTTGTCTGCTGCACTTGCGTTGTGGGTCAAGGGAGGAAAGGTTTCAACCACTAAGAGCGAACAGGAACCTGTCGGGTATGTTGACGACTCAAGGGGTCTGAGTGAAAGGCCAGAGACCAGTTAATGAGAACCTTTCTTGCGTCCTCTGGATCTTTTTTTTCGTTAGATGGTGGACAGGAAGCATTCTCGGAGTCTGGTCTTAGTAAAAAATGTAGGTCACCCTTGCAACGATAGGCCTCGATAAATATTCATCAGCGTTGATCCGGGCGGACAACTAGCATTGAGTCACTTGCGCGAGGGTCCGAACAGTCTCTCTCAGACGTTCTCAACTGGACTCACTATGCGGGTGCCAGGCCGCGGATAAACGGATCACTGTGAGTGGATGTGAGGCTTTGCCAGTGACACATGCAAACACTGGCACGGGGTCTTCTTTCGGAGACGTGTGTGTGTGTGTGAGAGAGAGAGAACGCACATTAACTCATTCAGTACCAGCCAATTCTAGACCAAGTCTGAAAAGACGTTTAAAAACGTCTTTGGGAGTGAATGAGTTTTAACATGCAGGAGATTCCAACATAACCCGAGGCAGGCGGAGAGTGCCCTGAACAGAACTACTGGAGTACCTACTGGAAAATAATACATTTCATTTCGAGACGAGAATCACTCACTCCGTGATTTGGAGTATTTGAGGGTCACACGTGATATGCGATGGGACTTCTAAAACACACGCACAACAAACGTCTCGTTTTGGCTGCGTTCCCATTGGATAACAAAAGCAGTTGCGTCCGAACACATGGTTCCAGCTGACGGACAAATCTCAACAGGGACATTCCCTGAGCAGTTTTGCTCTTCCGAGAAACATATGCTGCGCATGTTTTGGTCGGCTAAAATCACGCAATGTGGGTTTTTTTTCTTCCTGGTTAGCCGCAGGCAAGTTTCGGGAGGTGTTAATAAGCATGATGGATTAGCTTGATCATGCCGGCAGAAGTGACGACTCCAGCTGTGCCGCCAACCTCGCCGAACGAACGGTTTTGAGTGACCATGTCGGGGTTAACGACAACGTTGGCAGTCTTTGATCAACATCTTTCGGTATTGCCTAAAACAACCGCAGCCGGAGCAGTGAACAGCCAAGGTCTGGAAATCTTGGCTCCGCTCCCATTGTATGCTCAGTAACTCCAAACCAAATCTCACACTTCCACTTCAAAGTTGCTGGCGACAAGAGTTTGAGAGAGTCAAACTGCTCGGGATGACGTAACCGCTCCTCCGCCCTGAGCGAAAAGGGAGGGACCGACTCCCAAGATTGACTTGGAACAATAAAAACAACACCCAAGAACTAACACGTAGGAATGCTTGCGTGTATTGTCAGTCAGGCGCATGTGTCATCGTCTTGTGAAGGAGGCTGCCAAATGTTTCAACAGATTTATAGCATAAGCAATGTCTTAGTGCAAGTGGATTCGTCAAGATGTGCGACCCTCGCTCATAAAAATTTATGGCGTTATCTGCGCTATAGACTCCATAATACCGCCGCAAAATTTCGGCGAGTGGAAATGGTAAAAAGGCCAAGTCAACTTTCCGCGCTTAATCAATTGGCCACGGAATTCTTCGCATAGCGTTCCAGAGACCATGAAGGCTTGCCTCGACGGACTGCTTGCCTCTTTCATGGGCTGTGTCAAAGTGTCCTTGAGCAAGCGACTGAACCCCCCCAGTCGCTCTTGATGTTGCGTCATCAAATAGGTGAATGAGGTGGAAAGCGCTTTCGGTACCCGAGGTAGAAAAGAGTTATATAAGTGACAGCCCATTTACATCTCATTTAGGCTGTGCAGCCGGCACACAAGGTCGATTTTTGGTTGCAGTTTGGAAAAACTGCGCTCCAAGATTAACTTCACAGCTCAGTGGTAATCTTCAGATCACTCAACAGTTCTCCTCAAGCTACACTCGAAGGCATTGCAGAGTTCAAAAAGTACTTTTTTCTTGGACAAGGAAAAATCTTTTTTAAATCCCCAGGTGCTAAAATGCTAGCGGTAAAACCATAATACTCGCTCTGGTCAATTCTTTTGGACTTACATTCCTGACAGCGCCGGTGTTGGGTGGCGCCGAATGCCGTTATCCGTGGCATTGTTACCCAAACTGGCCTCGCGACTGTCCTCTTTTGGGAAAGGACAATGACAAAGTGTGTACAATGGAGCCGGGTGTCTCAAGTTATGTCAAGAAAACGACAGCCGGCGCGATCACTTTCACACGCTACGTAACTTCGGGACTGGCTCAGCCGGTTAAAATTACCGACAGCTGACTTGTTTTGTGCTGTAACTGTACTCATGTTTTTGTGTGGCGGCGTACGCACCGTCTGGCATGGATACACACGAGCTTCAACGTCACCTGACGTAGCGTTAGCATGAAAGTTAAAAAAAAATCATGAAAATCACGTATATCTATGAATGACGTTATACGAAACCGCGATAAAGATTTTTGGGGGCTTTCGACCCGACGCCAGAGATAATTTACAATATCTCAGAAATATTAGAAAGAATTCCACAAAATGCAGTTGACGAACGGTCAAAGAAAAGGAAGAAGACCGAGGAAGGTGAAGCAAGGGGGTCGCGGCCCAGTCCTTTTGAGAGAGCTTCCTGAGGATATCCGTGGCTTGAACCGCAAAGCAGCAAAAGGAAGCCTGCGGGAAGTGAGTGATGAGACCAGTCAAGGGAGGGGCGCTTATCCAGAACTCAGCTGGCTTGGCTACAGTTCACATTCGAGTCTACCAATCAGTGCGGTGAATTTAGCTTGGTACCCTGTGCTATTTTCACGGCTAGAAAGTTGTCAGTGGACCAAAACCAATCGCGGCTATCGGCACCTTTCTGTCAGCTACAAGCGTGAAGGAATTTGTGGACTCATGAAAAGAATTCTGCCACTTTTAGGAATAACAACAAAAAAGGCATCTTTCCACGTCAATACTGGCAGAATTTAAGGCAATTTACAATAATTAGAAAACAAAGCCATCCATTATAGCACAGGTGTCAAACTCAAGGCCCGGGGGGCCAGTTTGGGCCCGCCATGTCGTTTTATGTGGCCCGTTAAAGCAAATCGTGTGTGTCAACTTCCATGATGCTTGCTGAAGTCTGTATCGAAATGCCAAATTGTCATGTGTAATAAATAATGTTGAGATCTGGCTTCCCTGTTCTCAAGTTCACTTGAACAATAATTAAACAAATAGTTGACAGATTTCAAAACCTGGAAGCCATAATGTTTTTTTTTTTTGTGGGTGTACATCATAGGACGTAACTCCAAAGTGGCCCGCGACAAAAATGAGTTTGACACCCTTGCAACAGAGGGTTTACCATTCCGACTAGTACGATATTCACCTGGCAAAAAATAAATAAAAATAAAAATAACATTACCGAGTGACGACGCATCCACTAGACCAAACTACGTTGTGTTTACATGGGAGAAATCACATAAGGATAACCTTGTCTGGCACAGCCCAGGGACAATCAATATCGGTGTCTCCAGAGCGCTATTATATTCTTGGGTTGACATGGGAAAAAAAAACAGCTACAAGATACGTAATACCACATACCTCTATTCAAACAGAGGATCTCCTCCAGGCAAGAAGGGCTTTTCACAAGGCTTAGGCTGAAGAGATCTCTGACATCATAAACTGGATGAGAGTTTTTTTTTTTTTTTTTTGTCTCCGAGGTACGAGCCAAGCAAAAATCTGATGACATTAGCGTTAGCCGTCCAGGTTGTTTGAGTGCAACAGGCAGAAAAGTATCATCATTGATTTGTAAAGACGATAAAATGCGGCTTGGTTGACATCACACTTATGGATCTCGCATTCCAACAATCGTCTCGACCGCTCCACTGTAGGAACGCAAACATTTTTGCGCATTTTATAAACGAACGGATAAGAAATGCTGAGGGTTAAACCGTTAGCTGCGGGCCTTGGGGGCAGTTTAGAATTGAACGGTAGCTAAAGGGAAGAAGAGCTTAGCAAGCATGAAGTCAGTTTTCGCAAATGGTGGGGATGAACCAAAACAAAATCTGTAAGCAACACCCCGATAAACGAGGTTAACACTTTTTCCTTTCTTTAATCCACAATGATAACATTCCTGTTTTCAAATGTTTCCGTCTCCAAAATGTTGAAACATGCTGCCACGTCGACACGGCTGTCTATTTTCAGTTTTTGCCCGCCAGCAAGATGTTTAAAGCTTGATCAAGACTGCCACAAAAGATGCCAATTCGCATTTGACATTTGAAAAAACGTACAAAAAGGCTTGGTTGGCTCTGCCGTGTTTGTATGTGAGAGAGAGAGAGCGCTGGCAACAGGCAGAAGAGTAAATACGTCAAAAAGACGAGCACATCCTTTACCGACATGTGCCTCGGGAGTTATAAATCGGAATAAATTGGCTGGATGGGAGACAGGTCTCCCGCCCGGTGTCAAAGGGCAGGACAGCATCAACCCCCACCGACCCCCGCTCCCACCCTCTTTTGCAACACAAACATTCACATTTTCAGAGCCAGACCAAAACAAATTAACACCTCGCCTTGACAGAGCGGAAGTGGCTGCCAACGCATTTGGTCGGCATATCAAATGGATCCGCCGAAACAAGAGAGTAGTGTTTGGCATACAACTACATCGATGTGCTTCATACACAGCCGTGCACGAGTCGTAGTGCCGTTCCAGCTCACAGTTTTCCTACTCGGGCACTAATGTTGTCCTACTGGTGAGCAGAAATGTCAGTGGAAGGCACGATTGGAGTCCCACAAGTGTGCCTTAGTAATTCGACTCCAAGACTCCTTTGATAAGGATGATGCAAACTAGCATGTGGACCATGAACTGGAAATCAAGCCCATCAAATGAATCCTCCTCATAAATTTCTGAAAATCTGTTTAAGCATTAACTCAATATCACTGATATCAAGCTTCAGGTGTAGTTATATTTACATATTTGTATATTAGTACGCTCTTTGGCCGAACGAGACTGAAAACCTTTGACACATGTAGGACAAGCACGACTAAATACTAAATTCTACTAGTTAACATTAAGTCACTAGTAGCTGTCCAACTAGTGACTACAACCCCCCAAAAAAGTTAGTAGTACTACTTGTCGTGTTTGTATGCTCTTTGTTCTCACGAGTAGGACAACTGCATGGTCCTCGAACTACACATGATAAGATAAGAAAACGTTTATTAGTCTCACAATGGAGAAATTCCCAATTCACAGCAGCAAAGTTAAGAAAGGAAGAAGTAGAAGAACAAGATATAGGAGCTGCTGTAAAGGCTGCCACTCTCGCGGCGCCAGCTTTAAGTCAAAATACAAAAAAAATAATGCAACACAACACCTAAGACACAGACAGTCGTGCAATCTTAATCACTTTTCTGCATCCTCTTTGTTGTATCAAGCAGTTATGGATGAAAGAGGAGAGGATCAAAGTTGTCCTTTCAGCAGTGGATCAGGGACGTCATGCTGAAAATGTGCACACGTCTGCTCCAAGCTAAGTTTTGAAAGCAGAAACATAAGGTTCTCGTGCTTCACTAGAGGTACTAGTTGTTATTAGTGAGCTGACTTACTAGTGGACAAAGAGCAACTAGTACAGGGACATGATGATGATGGATATCAAGCATAAGGCAATGCGAATTCGGGCGCTCTCAACCGCACGTAATCGAGACAACAAACTTAACAACTTAAAAGAAACAACAATAAAAACCTTTAAAAGGCAGTAAAAATCACACACGTTTGTAAAGCGTCTCCCCGGCGCCAATTCATTTTTTAAACCTACCAGCATCCCCATCACATCGCTCCAAAGTTGTGAGAAACTGTCGGAACCAGCGGCGCTGCCGGCCCTGGGGGGCTCCTCCGAGGGGGGCCCGGTCCCCTGGTCGTCTTCCATGTGAGCGTTTTGGTGGTGAGTGGGGGCTGATAATGAACGTTAAACTACAAAAGTTCGGTTAAAAGACCGAAACGTGCGTGTTTACAACACCACCGGCGGAACCCTCCGACGTGACATGGTACGGTCCAAAGATGTCCAAGTCGACATGGCGACGCAATGGACCCCAAAAGAATCTCCGAATTAAGTCGCAGTTAAAACACTTGTTGCTTTTTTTTTTTTCTCACCGCGAAGTCATGGTGCTCTTTCAAAATTCCCAGGTTAAAAACAAACAAACAAACAAATGTCGAGCGTTTGTTTTCGGAGAAATTCGCAGTCCGGCGTCGACTGGTGTAAGAAAGAAAAAAGGCAAAGAGTGGCGAAAAGTATCAGAGCAGAGCACACATGCTAGGAAAGTTTGGAAAACAGCGTGAGAGGGAGCGAGAGGGGCTAATCCTCCAAACACTGCACCTCCCTCTGCGCCTTCGGCTCTTGCCATTAGTCTACACTCCCCCACTATTCCCCCCCCCCCCCCGCCCAGTCCGTCAGTGGGCCCTTCCCACGCACGCGCACACGCGTTAAGTCCCGCAACGGGACAGTTCATTAGGTACACCTATCAGCGCTCTACAAAGAGAGAATTTGTATTTATTTAAAAATATACCAAAAAAAATAAAAACTAAACAAAAAATGACGTAAGACACTGCCCTCCCACCACCCCACACACACACTCTTGGATCACGTATTCAGTCTGTTTATAATGTATAATATTCAATTTAGTCTCCATAACGTGAAAAAAAGTGTGACTCCAGATTGAAGTTTTGGTACAATCATGCCCCCCCCCCCAAAAAAGGGGGCAAGTACATAAAACAAGGCTTAAAATTTGTGAAAAGATGCTGGGGGCGTGTCCACTGATTGCACTGAAACCATGCCCCGCTCAGCTGTCAATCAATCAAATACCACTTATACGTCGGGGGGGGGGGGGGTATCAATCATTTTTCTCATGCCGATTCGTCATCCATCGATTTCAAATGCTTGTGCACGACGGGTCCTTCTACGACAACGAAGAGACATCTACAAGTATCATAACAGAAGGAGCAGACCAAAAAAAAAAAAAAGAAAAATGTTTACCCGCACATTCTTTCCAGTAGCCATGCAAAAATCATCAAATCCTGCGGTATGAAACTGTGACAAAACACGCACTCTCTCCTCTAAGGAGGTCAGGCTTTAAAAACAGTATCTGTTTTAGTTGCTTGTTTGTTATTATTCTTCTTATTATTGACAACACATGTCACAGGCTTCCACAAGTAGCTAAAGAATCCACGCATGGACTGGCAACAATGCAAGCGCAAGCGCACAATTTTATATCCCGGTATTTGATGGACTCGAATTGGGGGCTTTCTCAGTGTGCAAACCTGACACGTGGAATCCGCGCACTTTCAACCGCATGTAATGGAGACAAGAAACTTGACTACTTCCCCAAAAAATGTCACACACGCTTGTGAATACCTCCGCCAAGCACAAACACGAGAATGACGAGGGTACCCTTTTATGTGCCCCGTGACTTGTTGCATGTATAAAAATGAGTCTGAGAGGGACTCAAAGTGTTCTTTCAACTCTGACATTCAGCATTTTTAAAAAATCAGTACTCCTCCTATATATACAGTATATATTTTTTTCTTTTCTTTAATGAAATGCAGCTCCCAGGGCAACCTTACCGTCAGCGATGAATTAGCATACAGTTCAAAAACTCGAGAGCCCATTTAGAATTTCCTCTCGTCTCACAACATGACACCTTGACGTGTGTGTGTGTGTGCTCAGTGTGAAGAGAGGGAGGCTCTCTCGCAAACACACACACACACACACACACACACACACACACACACACACACACACACACACACACACACACACACACACACACACACACACACACACACACACACACACACACACACACACACACAGGCATACAGAGTGGTGTTTGATGAGTCAATAGGCTTGCTCCCCTCCTCATTACCAGTCTGACCTCGCTGTTTGGGCCTATGCAGGTGGGGTGACACTTTCTTGTATTTGGGTTGGGGGGGTGTGGGTGACTTCATGCCCTTTGGCGTCTTTAAATAAGGGGGAGGGGGGTGCAGTGTAGACTGCAGGTCATGTCTGACAAGTTGCCGGGCAGTGTAATGATGTCATGGAAACACAGACACACACACACACACACACACACACAAAGCCGCCCGTGCCACAGCGAGCTGGCAGAGGCGACAAAACCTCGCTTGTGTGACCCTTAAAGTGCCTTTCGAGTCATTTCAAACTTTAGCGACGCGGCGCTTTGGCATCAAAATGAAACTCAAATTTGTACGGAAGTAAAGTAGGGTCAGACTGATTGTGATAGTGACCCAAGGGATCAAAAATAGTCCCTCGGGGAGGTTTGCGGGGGCTTGTCCATGGCATGTCGAGAGTGGTGATTAACAAGACAGCAACCCCCCCCCCACCCCCAAGGATTGATTCGATGCATGTACATATCTCCCCCTCTCCCTCCCTTGTTTCTTTCTGACTTTCGGGTTGAGTGAACGCTGGCGCGTTTTGGCTGCCGCTGCTCAACCCGTATTGTTTTGTGTTTTTTGTTATTGTAAAGTGTCCTTGGGTGTCTTGAAAGGCGCTTATAAATAAAATCTATTATTATTATTATTATTATTATTGTACACAGTGTTTTTTCTTTTAATGTAAATAGAAATGATGCACATGAGTGATTACCCTTATCTGCGTCGCATCTACGGGCATGTAACTAGAGTTAGCATTTCCTCATCATTAATTGGACTCGGTCAAACGGGTTAAAAGCCTGTTAGTCCCGAGGCAACTTCCTCAGAGGCGATATGGACGTCCCAGGAGGCACAAACGCATCCGTGCATATGACCGAGCTTCCCACGCCTCTGAGGCGAGCCAAATTAGCATGACGGCTCATCGTCGTTTTCTTCTGACCCCCTCCCCCCCCTGCTCTGTTTGTTTTCAGCTAGGTGGCCAACTGATGAGGACATTTTTTTCCATGGGATTTTACATTAACGTTAGCATGAAGAATTCCTTGTTTTATTCCAATGATAACATTTTAAAGATTTCATTTAGACTACGATTATCATTAGTAGTAGTATTTAGTAGTGTGTGTGCGTGCGTATGTAGGTCATGGCTTCTAAACAATCGAATTTCCGAAGATCAGCAATGATATAAAGTGATGTCATCCAAGAATGCTGCCATCTGCTGGTCATAGTTAATTTTATTTATTTTTACTTTCCCAACTTAATGATCAAATCAGAGCTAATACTTAGCTTAGCATAAAAAAACACTCATTAGGATTCCCGTTGATGACATTTAACAACAACAGTATTAAGAGGATACAATGTCACAGTATTCACAGGTATATATTTTTTATCCTCTGCGAAACAGACAACAATCTTATTTGACTTCTTGACAGGGGCATGCCCCGCTGCAAAATGATTGGCTGCTGCATCAAGACAGGAAATTTGAAGTATGAATTACACTGCCCCCACCTGGCCAAGGCACCTGGACTAGAAAAATCTGCACAATGTGCATTGAATTGAATGAGCAAGTATGACAAAAACCTTTTGCTAAGCTTTAGAAATACCAGCTTGTACGCCCTTTTGTGCATCTGTGCCGCACAAACACGACAAAGCAAACTTCTACAAAGCCCCGCATTGCATTGTCACATTCTCCACACGGTGCACACACACGCCTGCGTGGCCACGTGTTCGCCGATTGTGAGTGCGAGAGAGCCCAGATACCGGAGCGCTTCAGTCACCCGCGGCCAAAGGGGGACAGATGTTGTTTTTGGGTGTAAGCGAGATCCCAGAGGTATGAAAGCTGAAATTCTTGAATCGAAATGTGGATGTCGGAAAATGTTCCCCCCCCATAGGAAATAATGTAAACAGAACTACTCCGCTCCCGTCGTAAAAATTTTTTTTATGCCTGTACAGGCAATAATTTTTGGGGAACATCGAGTCATCGCATACGTATTCTCACTGAGTACGTCTTTGCCAGCCAATCAAATGTCACACCATCTACTTTGAATGTAAAACTGAGCAATGCGCACTTGAGGAGAACAAGGCCTCGATCAGATTAAAGCTTGTACGCGCTGGAATGAGATTTAGCAGCAGATTTCCTAAAGTGGTTTCATTCAATTGACTCAACTATGTGCTGACAGTCCGTACAGGGAAATTGCACCCCCTGCTGGTGACATGCACTTTTGCAGGCCAAAGTGCAGAGAGTTAAAAAAAAAATCCTGATGTTATTAATGTCATATTTATGATTTTTTTAAAAAATCATTTGGTAGACTTCGCTCGGACTTCTATGGGCCACATTGCCTTTCTCAAGCATCCACATCATGCCTACCACACTGCCGCATCCGTTTTACAGACAGGAAGAGCACTCGCTCGCTCGCTGGCTCGTTTAGCGCACACGATAAATCACATCCGAAAATACATTCGAACCGACTTAATCCACCTCGCAATTACAGAAAACATCCAAATTATACCGAAATGCAGTCGCTCGGCACACAACTGTCCCATGTACAACATCAATTTGTATCGAACAACATGACAGGCTTGATTTAGACCAAGACGCCATCGAGGGCCAGCTATCTGGCCCTGTGAAGACAAATTTGAAATTTGAGCAGGGGTCACCAAATGTCAAATATTAGGCTTCAGGTGGTAAATTCAAGTCTATGCTTCTGATCGTGTTGAAGCCAGCCGAGAAGTCCTTGCTGGCCTTGACGGCTCCCCACGGCCGTCCCCAGACAGGAAGAGCACTTGCTTGCATTTTTTAATGTAAATCCCATCTGAAAATATCGTTAACTCACATTGATAATTTTATTTATTATTTTTTGGTAGAGTTTGTGTCTTCACTCTGCCTTGACTCGGGAGGAAATATGCAAAAAATACGGGCGACGTTGGGTTCTAAATGAGACGTTATGCAAACCCGAGAGCCGCCGCTGGCTGCTGTGTGGCGCGGCCCCCTGTCATTAGTGGTGTATCTCACCCACAAGCGGCAATAACCGACTAACCCCAAAAGACCCATGATCGCATATGCATCCATTGATTTACAGTCCAACCTACTGTTGGGCCGTGACACTTGAATGACCCAACCTAAAAAAAAAAAAAAAGTCTTCAAGCTGTTTAATGCCACTCCCAGTGGACGGGCATTGTCAAAGTAAACATCAAATAAAGAAGTGCTGCCAGACCAATTTTTTTTTTTTAGTCAATGTCAATTTGGGTATTCCAATAATGATTATTATATCCATTAATTAAAAATATGAATCACAGGCAGAAAAGTTGACCGTTTTACATTAACTTTGTCATTTACAATTTGTTTAAGAGGCAACATTGGGGCGGGGGATGTTTGTCATTGTCTTATGTGTACATTTGTCTGAAAATTTAGAAATGGTCTATTTTTGCTCATCGAAAGAGAGATAAGATTCAATAATCGGGCCCCATAAAGAATTTAAAACAGTCACTTAACTCTGCTAGCTTAATGCTAACACGAACACACTTGTTTCCGCTAACGAGTAGCATCTCGAAATCTGTGGGAAAATGCGTCGAGGAAGTACAATCAAACAAGATCATGTGATGAAAAACTCATTTGGATTATCTTGGAGAGGAGAAGCACGGTTTTTACAACCTCAACCTCCGAAACATGTCAGCCAAAATAATAAACGGAGGCATCCATTACAGGACGACGACAAACCAGTGCGGCAGCAAAAACGCCATCGATCAGTCTGTCTGTCACTTTACATGAGCGTCAACCACACACACGACACACAAACAAAGTTGCAAGCTCAGCCCAATGCGGCACTGCGATTTCACAGGAATGCACGCCCCCGCGCTTCAGTTCCAGGCCAGACCGACCCTGCTTACACTGGCAAAATATGAACCCGGTGGCATGGCGTTGAGCCGCAAAAAACAACCAAACCAAACAAATGTTGTACAATTTTCCTAATTGTGTGCACAAATTGAATCTGGTAACATATAATTGTCCAAAAATCTCACAAAATGACATCTTCCTTTCGGTCGGCGCTGCATTCGAGTGATTGGTTGCAACTGCTTCATATCCACATAATTACCCCGCGCTGGGTTTTGTCTCATCATTTTTTCAGCACAAAAACTCAAACTTCATTCACCAAATCCATAACATTGTTTCCATAGTCACAGCGAACCGCAAGAACATTCAAAAGAATCTTTCCGATCAAAATAGATGGATGAAATAATTCCCTCAATTGTTGATGACGTGCACATCATACCGAGAAAATCCAAAGTTGAATCACAGCTCTGTATTAAATATCAAATCCTTGGAACAGAGACAAAAAAACAACCTAATTAACACACCTTTTCCGACTCTGTTGCCTAACATGTGTTGACACACAAACGAGCCGACCAAGAGACGGCGACACACGGGGCCGTCTGTGATCATTAGCGCCGCGCGTCTAATTATTGTCCTTCCTGTTTGGCTCTGATGTCGGCCCCAATGCATTGCATAAACGAGCCTTGTCTGCACCAGATCACCCCCCCCCCCCCCCCACACCTTGTTGGAAGAGCAGCGCTTGTCCGCAGCCAACTCGGCGACTCAACGGGACCGGGAGTCGTACGCGAGCTAATAGGGCCGGTGAGATTCAATGCAGGTTGACTTTAGGACACAGATGGCCGCGCGCCTGAGATTGGACGGGAATATCGAGTGGTGACGAAGGTGTGTTTGAACACACTGAATGGGGAAAAAAAAAAATACAGATTCTGCAGGTGTTGGAATAACGCCATAGAGTTACACACCCACCCCCAATGGGTGAAAATCCGCAATACAGAAAAATAGAAACACTTGGAGCGCAAAACAAACAATTTTCCTATACCAAGGGTGCCCAATACGTCAATCGCGATCGACCGGTAGCCCGAGAAATGGTCCCAAATAGATCGTCAAGGGGTTTAGGGAGAATGGGGAAAGAATAAAAATAAAGCTGTGTGTGTTATTAAACTGCTACATTTTTTTTTTCACAAACTATCGTATCTATTTTATTCTTCTGTTTCGTTCATGTTTGGATTTATTTTCCAAGATGGCGCCCGAGTAGGCAGCCTTCGGCAAGTGCTCTTCAAGAGCCTTGCTTTTTTGTTCTTTTTTAGTGTTTTTGTCTTTTGTTTTGTCACATGTTGTTTGTTGTTTCATCGTGTGGACCTGATATTGGACTGTTTTCAGCGTTTTTTGGCCACGACATTCGTCAAAGGAGAAGTATCTGTGCTTGGTGGTTGCGCCTTCTCGGCAGCACGCCCGTACCAGCACAGATTTTGATTGGGAGGAATTGACTGTCGGTGCTGGACAGACCTGGGGCGCTTGTGTTTTTTACGCCTGTAATGGGCAGCATTTTTCACAACCCCGTTTTGTTCAGTGGCTATGTCGGCGCTGTTGGACAGTCGGCGTTGGTGCGGCTGGATGGATGGCTGCTGAAGTTGAGGATGAGGAGAGAGGAGCGTTGGCGCAGAGCGCCGATGCGTATTTGGAACTGAGAGTCGCCATTGGAATTGAAATGGATTTCCATGGGACAGGAGAAGTGAACCAATGTCTTTTTTCGTCAATGGATGCTACAGCTTCTTGTTGACATTGAAACTTAGCTTGTAGCCAACGTGTGCACATTTTGAGCATGACGTCTCTGATCCACTGGTTAAAGGACACTTTGATTCTCTCCTCTTTCATCTCAAACTTCTTCAAACAACAAAGCGTGTGATGGAAAAGTGGTTAGAACTGCACGGCTGTCCGTGTTTTATGTTATGTGTTGTGTTTATTATTTTACTTTATGTTAACTGTTTTGTAAAGCGCTTTGTTACAGCTGCCGCTGTTGTGAAAGCGCTATATAAATCAGCATGTATTGTATTGTATTGTATGTTTGGGGCCTTTATGGCCGTTGCTCATCACGGCCATAAAGGCATGAAAAGGGTTAAGGAATACAGTAGTTTGAGTTCCACTCTGAAGGCGACACTGTACATTCATAAGTATCTTTGGGAAAACACGTTTGCGCAAGATGATCTAGAAAAAAAAACACCCCCAAAAAACCCCCAGATAACTGGATAACAGATGGACCATCTGTCAGTCATCATCAAATGCCTTTCGAGTTCCACTGTCAAGTCACCGAGATACAAATAAGTGATAACGGTCCAGAAACCATGACAGACTTCAATTCATAGCTTGCTTCAGATGTCTGACAGTCTTGCGATCGTCCAGAAACAGCAGTGACAAAGCCGCTTTTCATATGTCTTCATAGAAAAAAAAGAGGAAAAAAATTTGGGTTAACAAGGCCTACGGGGGTGGAAAGCCTTGTGCGAGCTGCAGCACAAAAAACATCCGTGCTCCGCAGTCAGTCCAGGCGAGACGTCGTTAAAGTTCCAGAGCCGGAGCTCAGTCATAACTTCAACCACGGCAACAGAAGCCGTCGATTGTGATGAGCGAAGACTAAAACGGGAGATCTTGCTTGACGGATGATCGGTGTGGTCCAGAGGGCAAGACCGGAGGAGGAGGTGGGTGGATTTTTACAGTCCACAGCTGGAGCAACAGCTCCCCCTGGGGCAAAAGCTGAGAAAACACTACATTTGGTCTTCAAACTCTCACTCCCCGACAAATGTTTGGCGTCAAGTTGACCAAGACTGCAGCCGACTGGAAGAACCTTCAAGAATTCAATTTGGTGTAAAAAGCAGACTGCCAATTATTTGTTCCTCCCCCCCGCGCGCGCAGACGCTGCTCTCACTTTGGCACTTTTATGTGTTTACCAGCCTTTACTTTTACAACCGCCATTAAACACCCACCTCCGAGTGAGATGTTAATGCGCGGCCGAGGCAGGGAAAAAAAAAAAAGAATTCAACCAACGATGATTAATTTCAAGCTGGCAGGCTCTCCATCTTTTAACACCTCACTCGAGTCCATAACTGACCCTGACACACGAACAGGTTCGTGGTTACGAGAGCACATGTGGGATGGCGCTTGTTGGCAACCCACACATGCCCACGTACACCCTCAAACACACACACACAGTACACACATTCTCGATCCCTGCTGTATTTCTAATGGCGAAACAGCGGTACTTTTACGAACGAACATCTCCGGGCAGGAGGCGGGGGACACCCTGAACCGGTTGCCAGCCAATCGCTTGGCACACAGAGACGAACAACCATCCGCGCTCACAATCACACCTCGGGACAATTTGGAGTGTTCAATCAGCCTGCCATTCATGTTTTTGGAATGTGGGAGGAAACCGGAGTACCCGGAGAAAACCCACGCAGGCACGGGGAGAACATGCACACTCCACACGGGAAGGTTGGAGGTGGAATCGAACCCGGTACCTCCGCACTGTGAGGTCGAAGCGCTCACCACTCGACTACCGGGCTAACCGATTCACTTTTTACCGAGTGAGTTATTTTCGTCGCTTCGCTCTTCAGTACTCAGAGTCTTCACGTCCTAATCAAACTGAAATCACCCAAATAAATGTTTGCTTTGTTTTTTTCCCCCCCATAAATATCAATCACATGCAAATGTTCCCAGCTAGTCCTAAAAAAATGAGTCAACATTGTTTTTATGTTTTATTTCCGTCTCCCATGTTCCGCATCATATTGAAAGGGCTGGATTACAGCTATTATTCGGGAGTGTGAAAGCTGGCTTCTTTGTGCGGATATAAAACACATTTGTGATGACTGCTGGCTCTGTCGCTTCCCCGGATAGCAGCCGTTGGCTAGCGCGGTGGGCAAACAGGAAAGACAAACAATGCCCCCCCCCAAAAAAAAAAACACACATGAAGGCGGCTGTCTTACGGATGTGATGGTAAATAAACATATCGGCCTTTGGCATCAGGATTGATGAACAACTTGCCGCCTGAACATTCTCACCTTTCTCAATCCTCGGGCATTTTAACAGCCAGACTTTCGTGTTCTAATTATTTTATACGATTGTTTTTTGTTTTTTTTGTGTGTGTGTTCCCTGCTTCCACATGGAGACTTCTGAAGCTCAATACGTTGCATTGTAACAACATGGCAGCGCCTGACCGTAAATCAGAGCGAGTCCGGCTTGTTACAGTCAGGAGTCGTCGTGAGGCGCGAGCAGCTGCGCCGACAGCAGGGGAGCGCTGAATTACACTTGCGCATATGGCACCGCTGCAGCGCCAAACCATTCCTCACCCAAAGAGATGTTTCATCACAGAACATCGACGCGGAACGTGGATCTTTGGGAGTCGTAGGAGTACCGCCGATGTTCGGGTGTAAAATAGGAAAGACTTGTCGAGTCTCGGGAAGTCAAAATGAGTCTTTTTACGAGTTTTGGCCGAGCAAGGTCCAAGTCTGACAGCTGATGACTTAAGTCTGATTCGAGTCAAGTCATGTGACTCGAGTCACCAAAATTAGTCGAATTCTGTCCCGAAAAAATAATGGGCTGTAGTTGACCAAGCAACGGAATCATGTTGAAGTATCATGCAACTTGTAGTCTGATTTAAGATTTTGTGGTTTGACAAGTCTATTTTTTTAGTTACTTGGGAAAAAAAATGTTTTCTTCCTATTATTTACGGAAACTATTTTCAGTATATTTGAAAAATAATACGGTTGAAATAAATGGACCGGTAATCATTGAACGATCTGAAAAGACCATGCCCTCACTCGGTTGTTAGGTTATATATTCAAATTTTGGTTTTGTCAACAAAAACATCGCATTTTAAATTTTGGCCCGATTGAACGCTCGGAAAATATTCCGTCCTCACTACCGCACCACAACTGAAACACTGATTTGCCGAACTGAACGACGCAGGTGTACAAACACAAAAACACACCTTATGGATGTGTGTGTGTGTGTGTGCGCTTCCTCTCTCACAAGGACATTGTTTTTGCACAAAAAGTCCACCGAGGGAACCGCAGCCCCCTTTCCTAACATTTGTATGTGCCCCCCCCACCACCCGCCCCCCTCTTTCTCTATCCCATCCGCTCCCTTGTTCCCAGTCAGCTGGTGGGCCAATGCAGATGTGGTAGGAGGGGGGGGGGGGTGGCTGGCGGGGGCAACGGGAAGAGGAGTCGGGACAATGATGTGAAGCAAACAATGCACTCCCTACGAAAAGGCGCAAACGTGTGTGTATGTGGGGGGGGGGGCGGGGGCGTCAAATGCAAACATGTTGCAGTCCATTTCAGTGCTGGTATTCGTTATGACTGGATATGCAATGGCATTACATCATACAAGTTTACATCCAAGTCATGACAACATTACAATATAAGACCAAAGATGACATTCAACCCCTCCGATGTAGTCTTTAATCTGATTGGTCGATGAATCGGTCATCAGAGTTTTAGTATGCCAAATATCGGAAACGGTACCTGCCTCAAAAAAAAATAATAATAATTTTAGAAAATCCATATAGGTCAGGCCTTATATAGAAAATATCAATCGTATTTGACATGCACTGGACAAAAGTAGTCAGACAGAGTCCTTCTTAAGGAAACATTACGACAGTTTGGTGTCATTTAAGGCGTCACTCCAAACGATAAGGGGATTGAAAGCGCGCCGAGGTTCTACCACAATGTCGCAGTGTGCCACGAAGAAGGAATGAGTCAGCAAAAAAAACCCCAAAAAAACCCCACATTCCCTCACTTCCATGCTGAAGAACTTACAGACCGGCTCAACGATTTTGTCAAATAACTTTTCAAAAGCTAACACTCACCGCAGCGCAGCTTTGTCCGCCACCTTTTCCCCGGCCCCGCGTCCCGTGCAGGAGTTCAGCCTAACGTGCGTGTGAGCTTTCGGGAGCAACAAGTAGCGCGGCAAACAATGCACGCCAGCCGGAGCGCAGCAACGCGTCAGCAGAGCGGGGACAGACGGGGCCAGTCATCGTCGGGCTGACGCTCACATGGGATGGGGAAAGGCCAGGGAAAGAGGAAAGGGGGGGGGGGGGGGGTTGCTATTTTGTCGATGCATTTTGGAAGTGGGAGGGATTCTTCTCTTACCAGAAACTGTCTTACATTAAAGTGAATTTAGTGAATTGTTTACGCATATGGGAATTTTTTTGGGGGTGTGGCTAAAGTTTGTCAACATTTTTTTAAAGTTGTATTTGTTTTAACCATAGAGTTCATTTGTGTATGAAATGCGCTATACAAATATAATTGCCTTGCCTTGCAACAAGGTGCTCTCAAGCTGCTGGAGCCTATCCCAGCCATCTTCGGGCAGTAGGAGGGGGACACCCTGAACCGGTTGCCAGCCAATCGCAGGGCACACAGAGACGAACAACCAACCGCGCTCACAATCACACCTCGGGACAATTTCGAGTGTTCAATCAGCCTGCCATGCATGTTTTGGGAATGTGGGAGGAAACCGGAGTACCCGGAGAAAACCCACGGGGAGAACATGCAAACTCCACACAGGAAGGCCGGAGCTGGAATCGAACCCGATACCTCTGCACTGTGAGGTCGATGCGCTAACCACTCGAAAACTGGGCCACCCTATTTAATTTGGACTACACTTTAATACCGTCTCTGGACAATGAGGCACTCTAAAGTGGCCACGATTGCGGACTATCTAAAGGGAAGATTCAATTTCAGGGCGGCAAAAGCACCGGATAACTGCTGATGTGAACGAAGGCACTCAAGTGCTTACGTATATTGTGAGGGAGGACGTTTTCAGCAATTAGCTTGACAGAAAATTAGAAACTAATCTCTGACTTCATTACCATAAAGGGTGACTGCAGACAGATTGAACATAGAACACAAAATGAGCTGTTCTATGTTCACTTCTGTTTTTACATTTTTTTTCTTACTCCAAAACCCTGAATACCAAAGTGTCCCAGACACCGCACTGTATGAGGCAAAAAAAGAAAAAAAAAAAGAAAAAGAGAAACCGAATACGTCTCCTCTCAAAGCAATAATTATCTGCGTGAGTCACTCATCGATGAGGTTTTGGGTTCACCTCGGTTTCTTTTGCGAGGGGATAAAAACTGAGGCATTCTGGATGGCTGCGCATCCAAAGGAATCCCTGAGGTCATGGGAGAGGAGGAAGAAATGGAACAACACCAGACATGAAATAAGAGAGGTTCAGTAACCCTCCCCGCCCCGCATCCGATTCCAACTGTGAGGACGAACAGAAAACGGCAAACAGGAAGTCGCGTTCAGTCACGTTCATTCGAGCCAGCTTCTGCGGCCCGGCACCTGCGAGTCTCGATTCAAAAGATTCAAAATTGACTTAAAATAAAAGCGAAACGGTGGTCTCATAGGCTGATGCAATTCACGTGAATTTCCGCTAACGAAAAGTAGCATCGATGGATCTGCTGTTAGCAATGCGCTAATTCAGCATCGAAACAGCATCGACGGTCTCGTCAGCCAAAGTTTCAAGCATGAATGTTGTATAAACGAATACCGCAGCATCCCGCATCCTGTTTAAATCCGCAAGCTGTAATTCCATGTAAATGTAAACACACGCTAACACTCTTGGAAAAGGAGGTCAAGTGTTTGGGCAACGCCACTTCCTGTTTTGAGGTGAAGCAAAGTACGATGACTTTCACCTCAAGCATCAGTTCACATTTCAGGTTCTATTTACGAGGTGTGAGCTGATGACAAATATTTGAACTCAAAATGTCAAAGGAAAAAAATATATACTGTATATATATAGCAGTGGTGTCAATCTCATTTTTGTCGCAGGCCACTTTAGAGTTACGTCTTCCCTCGGAGGGCCGTTAAGAGAGTGAAACCGAATAAATGTTTAATCATCACATCGCATTATTACTTGTAAACACACAAAAAAAAGATGGCTTACTAGTTTTGAAATCAGTCAAGTATTTGTTCAATTATTGCTCTAGTGAGTGTAAACAGGGTAACAGAACTATTGCAAATGTTCACCGTTATTTATTACGTATGGCAATTTGAGATTTCGGTACGGATGTCAGCAAGGATTATGGAAGTTGACTCAGACAATTTGCTTTCGTGGGCCACATAAAATGATGTGCCGGGCCGGATTTGGCCCCCGGGCCTCGACTTTGCCCCTTTCAGGGGCAGCGGTTACTACAGTGGACCAGCTGATCATGTTATCAGGGTGCATGAAGGGGTTAAACACACAACCCCCCCTACTCCCACACTCACCCAGACAGTTGTCACTTCATTATACCACACGTTTGATAGTGAAACAGACTAAATGGAATCAATTATTCCACATATCACGCAATCTTTCAACCTCCAAATGGTTTATTTTGGTGCCCCAACCAACCCCCCCCCCCCCACACACATCGCACATAAGCGCCCTAGAATCTATTAGCGGTGCGTTAAAAAGGCGATTCAATTACTGACAGCGTCAAGCCTCAATTCTCCTGAGGCAAACACTAAACCAGCACACACCCACACCCACACACCCACACACAAATTAACACTGAATAAGAGCGCTTGTCTACCGTCTGAAGCCTCCATCCAGCTGTTGCTGAGGATTCATGTTCAATGACGATGAACCTCCGTCACCGGACGACTCATTTGACGGTCCACGAACACAGCAGCGGTTCAGTGGACTTTCCAATACGTGTTCTCCCCATCCACTAGATGGCAGGAGAGAGCTGGTTTGCCCTGACCTCCTCCTCTCTTTTGACACACGCACACTAATTCCAGTGTACGAGTGCCAAAACGAGACAGCGAACGTGACAAAAGACCACAGACGGAGGCAGACGAGCGGACCCGACCAACAGAGCACGTACGACAGAAAAGCGGAAATCGCACTGTCCAACCACAACGTTAAAAGCCGACGCGCAATCGATCTCATCTCTACATAATGTAGCGGAAAGCATTCAATTGAGCCGAACAAACATGTCATATTGGTAGATGGCGGCACTGCAAACTACGTGCGGGTGCCGCTTGGGCGTTGATGAATAAAGACATTGGAGCCAGATGACACACCACTCCATTAAATGTGGCCTGGAGGGCTACAGAGCGCTTGGTGCATGCAGCTTCATCATCATCATCATCATCATCATGCAGCCACCCACCACATCCAGAGAAAGTTTTTTTTTTTTGGTCCGCAAATGGAGTTCGTCACAGTTTTATGGTGTCATGTAGATCAGTGGTCCGCAACCCCCAGGTCGCGGACCGGTACCGGTCCGTAGGTCATTTGGTACCGGGCCGCACAGAAAGAATAAATAATTTACATCACTTCCATTGTATTCATTTTGTAATCTGTTTTATTTTGAAAAATTACCAGATTACCGCTTCTCGGCCACTGAATAGGTTACTGCTAAAATGAAACCCAGGAGCTAGCAAAATGAGGAAAAGATACAAACGGCTTTGGAAAGTTTCTTTGGGAAGGGAAAAAGGCCCAGCCAGGAGACAGAAAAGGAGCATACGACTTTCAAGAAAAAGAAGGCTACATTTCACAGACAGTATCAGGAGTCCTACTTAAAATGCGGATTTATTTTACGTCAGACTCATTGTCGACTTTTCAACACAGGCCTACAGCGCCCTCTTGCGGTTTAATGTGAAAATACCATGTGAAATGCTATAATGATGTGATGATTATTTTATACATAAATCACTCCAAATTATAAATCGCACTCCTGGCCAAACTATGAAAAAAAAAATGCGATGTATAATCGGGAAAATACGGTACTTGAACCGATTGTGTCCCACCTTAGCAGTGGATAAAAAAAAAAAAAAAAGTATGCCTCCGTGTGTGTCTAAAAATGAGTGACAACATCTTGCGTTGAGCTCCCGCTGGCAACTCACGCTACAATGCGGAAGAAATGATTTAGGGTTTGCGCTCGCCGGACACGGCACAATTGTAGGCTATTTTAAAACCTGCGAGTCCTTGTCCTACTAGTCAGCAGACAAGCTCCTCGATCCCAAACGATAGCAATCATTTTCCAATCCGTCCAGGCTGAGTCATAAAAGCCCCGTGTTCTGCTGGCTCTTATACAGTAAGGACACTGCCGCTGTTGGGTTTGCGCTCGTTATAAATAATCATTGTCTTCATCTCTCTCGCTCGCTCTCTCACGGCTGAAATGACAGCTCACTGGCCAGCCGGGTCAGGCCAGAAATCCACTAAAGGCTGATGATTGCCTGTGATTACAGCCTGCATCCTCCCAGATACCTCCCGCCGACCATCTCCTCTGGGCTCATCTGGTCAGGCCTGCCGGAGGTAACAGCTCTCCTCACTCGAACATTAACCGGAGGCGAGGAAAATCTCTGGCGATGGAGGCGCAGACACGTTCCCCCACCCTACCCCCGCCACCCACCCGTCTACCTTGACATCCGCCTGGAGGTGATGCCATTCGTTTTTTCGAGTGAAGTACATCTCTCCGAGGTGAGAGGCGAGCGAATTAAAGGGCTTTGGGGGGTATATAAGAGCGTCTCACAGGAAAAGGGGAGTGAGGGGAATCTATTCCCTCGGGAGTCTGCTGGTGCAACGAGTGTTGGAATTTGTCCATTTGTGCACAGGGATGATCACTTAGTCTCAAATTCAAATCTCCTGTCCTTGAGTGGGAAGAAGGTGACTATTTCCCGGCTTCGGCGCTTGTATTAGTGTCGTAATGGAGGTAGGAAGACATCTGGAAGACCGTGACCCTCAGCTAGATAGCAATTTTTTCAAAAATTTTTTTTATGGGTTTTAACGCAATGGACCAGGAAGCATTGAGGTCTACTTAAAGTGATGCAGGTTAATTGCAGTAAGAGTCTTAATCGTAATCAGTCGATATTCCGACTGCGTCTTCAATCAACGGCGCATCACCGTACTCGGCGCTATTGTTTTGCGTGAACATTTTAACGTCACATTCACAACAGCGTACTGGTCGTGAAGAAACGAGGGCACAAGACGAAATCTCCCCGCAGGTCAGTGAACAAGCATGACCGGTGGTGACTGACAGCCGCCCGTGGCTCTTGTAAATTCTCTTTCTGAATTAACCCCAGATTGCGCCCCCCCCCCCCTTGTGATGTCACCGTCATCCTCCCACTCTTGCAGTCACCTCCCCCGAGGCTGTTTAGATAGGCTAATGTCGAGCTGCCATTCAGTAGAGTGGCGGCTGGTCTTGAAGTGAGCTACCTCCCCCTCCCCCCCGTCTCACTCTGGGGACTTGCGGGGGCGCCCAGCCACGTGTAATTAAAAGAGCATAAAGACCGATCAAGCTCTTGACGCTTGCAGGCCCTAAGCCAAGACATAGCTTGTCGTGCTCTGTCAGGCTAAGGGGGGGGGGCTGCTCCTTGATTAAAAAGTCAATGTGGTGATAATCTGTGATTGGAAAATTCATTTAAAAAAAAAGGGTCGATCGTATCAATTAATTTATTCTTATCAGAGGTGGGCCTCTGAAAAGAATCTGGTGCAAAGAGGCACTCAAATCCATTGATAGATGAAGTGTCTATTTATATGAGGATTTTAAAATTGTTTTCAAGGTATAAATATCATTCACGGCTGTTTGTTTTCAGGAACGGCCAAACAGTTTCATATTTTTTGACAAGAACAAAATCGATTAGTATTAGCCCAAGGACGGCGTAATCAATGTTTATTTATGGGCAGAAAGCCGTCGCCATTTCAAATAATCAATTCTCCCCGCGCTGATGGCTCCTGACCACATGTTGACGTGAGCTCAAGCAGTGCCCCCAAGGCTCCGTCGGCAGCTTTGTGTCCTCAGCCTTGACTGCGCACACTTGTGTCGAAGATTCCACACACACGCTCGACAGTCTGCGGGTTGGAGACCCCATTACTGTAAGAAGCGCCAATCTTGTCCAATAATAGTAGCCGGCGTGGGCACCAGTCATGAGGTCAACCTCTGGGGAAGCACTACAGCGTTACAATACCTCAGGAGTTAATACTTCGAGGTGGGCAAAAAGACACTTTGTACTTAATTAGAAATACGGTAACTTGTATTAAAAAATATATTCTGGGAAAATACATACGGTAAGTAAAACGTACAAATTTAAAAGACTTGAAATGCCTTTTAAATTTGGCACGCCACAGCGTTGTTCACAACTGTGCCTTATTTAATGATCGCAAAAGAATTGTATATAAAATGAGGTCCCAAAATTGTGAAAAATCTAGCTGTTGTCCCACCAGCTAGCTTACGAGCTAACAGGCTTCCAAGCTCGCCCTCTATGCCGACAGCAAGCTGTTCTGTAAAGTGTGGCAGCAGCGTAAAATGCTTTTAGCTAGCTAGCTCATGGCATGCTGGAGGGGTAGAAATGGGCCGATTAATAATAAATTACTCAAAATTGATAAAAAACAAAGGCACTTGAGATTTTATATAGTGGGAGAGGCGTGACTCATACAAGATGCCGAAGTGCATCACTGGGCCCCATTTTAGCCACGCCCCCAAAAGACAGTAAAATTGAAATGGTAAAAATCACCTATATAAAGCAACGCTATATCGCCACAATCCAGAACTGCATGTTTTCAGCAATTATCTTCAAACATGTATTCAGAAACAAATATCTGAAACAATTTACAGTCTAAGTGCAGCACAAGGAAAATTACTACCATTTCTACTTCGTTACTTCCCACCTCTTGTCAGCAACGTTGGGGGAGTTGTGCTTGGGAATGTATGAGGTTTGTGACCGAAGTGCAGAGTGGGCGTGCTAGCGTCTGCGGACAGGTTGCAAGCGTTGTTTTCTTTACTCACACCCCCACAAATTTAACTCACAGTCGGGGCAGACTTTTACGGGTTTACCCAAGAATGAAGGTGGGCTGTTGATGCAGAGCATCAATTTCACAAAAAAATCGTTTCATAATGGTTTTGGGGAGAGGAAGTTAGTTCTACCAAGAAGCAGTGAACCTTGCCCGTTGGTTCTTTGGGTCCTCACAACCACCAACTTTTCTTGGGAACTGTCTCTTCCCGGTTGGCGATTGTTGGTTCAGGTACAAGCAATGAAAATACTTAATGGAAAATTGTGGATCACTACCAAGCAAAACTGAAAAAAGGTGATCCTGTCTCTTCACAGAGTTCTGTTTTGAACGTAAGCCGCAAATCATAATCTATTACACATCTTTTATAACTTTCCTACGGGAATGCTGAGTAATTTTAACATGAATGTGGAGAGGACCTCATTATGAGACTTGCGGAACACCGCAAGGTTTGTACTTTAGGGCATGTCATTTTGACATGTTGCGTGAATCTCTGAACTAAACACCCTTGTTTTTGGCTGTCATGACAGGAATTAGGAATTGGGACAATCATGTTAAGTATGACGGAAAAATATGTAAACGCACGTGAGTAACAACTTGATTTTTCAGCAGGCCAAAGTTGTTTAAAAAAAGATGCAATTACAAACCGTTTTGGATGAATTTAAATGTATTTTTGGATTGTCACCATTTGTGGCAGGGTTCAGTCGGGGTCACTATCATAAATGCTGAAGAAATACAAGTCAAAACTAATCTCACAATGCACTCCAATAACTGTCTCGTGTTGAATTACAAAAGGTGAGCACCCTGTAAAAGGGTTGAGGACATGTTTGTATAAGGACATATTTTATTAGCCCTCTTGGTCCTGGCTGCCAGCAGGCTTCCGTTGTGAAATATGGACACCTAACCTGAGTCGCTCCCCTCAGTTCCCCTTGACTGCCTTTAATTATATAGAGAAGGATAAGAGAAGAGCTGCTGGAAAAAGGGGGGGGGGGCGGTGGTGGTCAGGGGGAACCAGCAGAGTGTTGAAATTAGGATTGAGCTTCCTCCCGAGACAGGTCTGAAAATGATGGATTGCCACGTCGACAAGATGGCACCAAGCCGGGGCGAGCCACCAAAGAAACAGCGTGCCAAACGAGATGAACAGAACATCGCTCGGCGTTATTGGCAGAACAGGTGAAGGGGGCTAAATATTAATTAGGCGGCGGACCCCGTGATCCTCGCATAATAACAGCGCGCTCGCTTCCCTCCGATTCCCAAGGTTAATTGACGAGAAATGAGCAATCGCAAAACCTCGTCGGTCGTCGGCGTGAAATTTCCTAACCAGGGCCCGAAGCCACCCAGTGGCCTGGAAATTTCAGTTAATAAAGATTAGCTCTTCTTTGGCGCAGACCTCGTTGAAAATTCTTAATTAAAAAAAAAGAAGATAAAAAAATTAATAAAAATGGCGTGCTTCTGGATGGAAAATATTCTTGAGACGCAGCCACATGAAAGACTGATGCATATTTAATGCTAATACGAAATCGCTTAGATCAGTTCCTTTGCTTCCGAGCGTTGAGGGGGGTGTGCAGTCAAAATATGGTTTCTATATCAACCTTGGCTCCTTCAGGCATGCACGCGGATCACAAGGAACAACAACACGACCGCACACAAACACACCGTAGAGCACATTCACTTTAAACCAAAGCCTTGGAATGAAACCACTTTCCGCGCATAAGTTACGGGGTCCTGCTTTTTACGCCCACAAATGTCAAAGGGAAATGCACACCAGTAAAGTTCTCTTACCGCGTCCGAGGGAGTTTTAGCATTTATCTTCTGTTAAAATATGACACGCCGCTAGTTCAACCAGAGGCCAAATTGATCGAAAAAATATTGCGACAAGTAACGTAATTTTTTTATTTCATCAAATTATGTTTACATTGAAATTACAGTGGTGCCTTAAGATCGACCCGATTGCTTTTTTCTTTTTGGTCAACTCGCTAGCTATTAAATAGCGGGAGTGGATTTGCTGTTTAGTGCTGTGAGTAAGTGAGGAAATGACAATAAAGCCGCCACAGGGCACAGCTGTATATTCCGAAGCTTGTTTTCCATCCACTGGAGGGGTACGGGTGGGGGTGCGGGGGAGGGTGAGAGAGACCGTCAAGCCACTTGTACATCCGAGAGAGCATCACCAACTCAATTTTGGACGCATCAAGAGCCAACGCGGAGCAAATAAAGACAAGCAAGCGGGTGCGCTGACTCTGGGCTCATTTGATTAAGTGTGAGAAAACAAGCGGCACTCACTGCATCGTGCGCCGTAATGACCGTCTGGGTGAATGCAAATCGCACGGCTTGCATGTGGAGAGGACTGTCTGACCTCCTTTCCAGAGTTGAGGACACGTTTTTTGCATGTCACCCATAAAATAAATACATAAATAAATAAAATAATAATAAAAATAATAATATACAATATAACACCACTCACAAAAGATTTTATTAATTAATTAAGTCCTTTGATGACAAAAGGCTCCAGCTAAGAGTCGGATTAAGGGAATGCGACCAAAAACAAGCTAAAGTAGCTTAACAGAGGCCTAACTGGCGAATGATCTGTCTTTCAAGTCAAAAGTGGAGAAAAACAGCAAAGGAATTCTACATGAAATGGAAATGGTGGCATTCCCCAAGGCTCACTACTGAGTCCAAGGATTTTTTTTGACAGTATACGCTACATGCATGTCATGAATTACTTGCCGTTATTGTAAAAAAAAAAAAAGTGGTGTTCCAGAATAGTCTATATTAGGTCATCTTATCTCAGACATTGATACTCGTAGAAAGCCAAGACAAGATTATTCCGATTTACATATAAATTTGAGTTACATCACCGCTACAGAAATGGAACATAAACCAAGGTATTTTTACCGCAAGCCCCCTATCACCCACCTCTCCGAATTAAAGGGGAAGGGGCATATTGTAATGGTTGTTCTTCATTAAAAGGGCATTTTTTTCTTTTCTTTTTTTTTCTCCAAATAAAAGGCTAGCACATATTTCAGAGATCTTCGCAAGACAAGCCTTTGTTTGCTTTTGGCACATGTCCAGGGGGATGTCGCAATTCTTTATTTTATTTATTTTTGCTGCAACGGATAGTGGATGCCGTAACGAGGGGCTGTGTGGAGCTGGTTTGCCATGCACGGCGACACTGGGGACAGTCTATTGATCTGCTTCACCGCTGGGAGGACTGGAGAACTATAATGATGTGATTTCAGAGCCTTCCTTCTGCGCGGTCTCTCCATTAGAAAAAACACACTGAATTGTATTTAATAATGTTTCTTCGCCGCCGTTATTTCTCTCTGCCCTGCCAGCAGATGTTATGGGCATCATATGGATATGTAATCAAAGGTAAGTGCGTGATATTTGATTATTCCATGCTTGGAAGCGGATTTTCTCCTGACAAAATGCCCGACTTTAATCAGCTAGACTCTTTGGCATGTGTACAACCGTCGTGATCTGTATACCGCAAATAACTCCTCCTTACACAGTGCCATAACCAGCTGCAAGGTCTGGCATGTCCAAACGATCACACTTTAGGCACTCTGAGGAGGCTGAGGTTGAGGAAGCCACAAACAAACTCGTTTCTTTGGCACGGTTGCCCAGCTGTGTCGGCAAGAAACATATTTGAACATTCCCGCGAAACCAGCATTTAAATATGAATCTTTTAAGGGAGGTTCCTGGCACAATTTATTAACTGCACGCATGCACTTTGCTCACAGAGACTCTCCACGCTTTGCTTTTTCAGCCACAGGTACGTGTATATCTAAAAGTTAGTGAAGTCTGAATGTAAAACACAACTTGATTTGCTGTCGAATCTGTGACATTGCAATGCTATTTGGTTCGGGAGGATGAAGTAAGACTTTTTTCAACCCCTTCCACCCCCAAAGAGTGGGCAGGTTTTCTCAGCAGACTCTGATGCATGTCAAGATTGGAAAAGCATATCCAAGGTTGGGATCAATCACAATTCGAGACACCTGGGTGATGACAAATCAATTCAAGCGCTGATCAATAGGCCCTTTCAGGGGGGAAAAAACCCCCCAATACCATACAGAAGTCAAAGGTGTATTTGATCCGGGAGGACCCCCCCAACAACCCCCCCCCCCCCCCCCCCCCACTCCTAACTTCCATTTCAAAGGTGCTTCTCATCACTTCGGTTCACTGGCAAGGGGACATTATTCAATCGGACACAGCACTTATGAATGAGACAAGACAGCAGCTTGATGAGAAACACGTTCTGCTCATTTGTCTGCCACATCGGCGGGCCTGTTGACAGCATGCTCAAATAGTCCCTTCTCCTCTTTTGCCACCTCGCCGCCCGCGACTGCCGCTCTAATGCGCCCATCATGTCTGCGTCATGCTTGGCTGAAGCCGTCATTAATGGCCGGCCTCCAACGATGATTGGGCGAATAAATGTGCGCTGCGAACCAATTGTGGGCCGTCGCGCATACCACCCAAGACGATCACAATGCAGCGCAGATGGCATGATGCCTTTTTTTTTGGGGGGGGGGGGTAATTAATGGCACGTTTTTGTCAAGGGGATGAGAAAGAATGTGGCTGTCGACCATCATGTTGTATCCCACTGTGCATTCAAAATGTTTATGATACGGGTAGAGGCATGAAATGGTTTGTCAATTGAAATTTGAATCGTGGTGACCGTTTTTAACCATCTGAGTGTCATTAGTCTTTTTGATTTTTTCAAATCTTTGAGCATTTTTGCTTTGGCTTTTGTTTGTGCAAATGTAGCTATCGCAAAAAGATTACAGATAAATCGATCGATCGATAGATCAATATACCTATATCAATATATAGGTATATATACCAAGTATCTTTTATTCTATTTTTAATAAACTAACTTGAATGCCCAGAGGGGAATGTGCTTTTTCACGCCGCAGCCTATTTTGTATTTTGCATGCATTACACGAGGCTGTCAATGTTATTACTGTCATTCCAATTAAAAAACGTTTCTCCCCAAGTAACCAAGCACGGAGCAAAATATGTGGAAGCAGCTGGGCAGAAAATGGCAAATTAAAAGTGAACACTCCTATGCTAATTCAGAAATAATCCACCTGGGCGTCTACGCCGACTCTCGCGGGCCCGTTTTTTTTTTTTTTTTGTGCGAAATGAAGACGCGCGAAAGCGAGAGAAGCGTGCGCTTGAAGTGGCGCGTGGAGCGACGGCGGAAGTTTGTCCTTGGGGACGGAGGGAGTTGCGTTATGAGAGGAGGTAATCTCAGGAGGAAATGGAATATTCATGAGCGCGCGTTGCCCTTAAAACAAAGACGATGGCAGCTCATGCGGACATTAGACGTGAGATTTTAAAAAGTGGCCTTGGAGTTGAATCAACTGAAACATTGCACATGTACAAGTGCAAAGAAATTTGTCAACCTGACATAGAAGCTGCTCAAAAAAAATGAGCAGATGATAGTTTGATTAACCTGAAAACTAGCATATTTCATTTGGGAATTACATGACATACAGCATCCTTCATTAGCTTAATGCTAACAAACTATGGGAAGCACCATAGGCACATGGGCCAACAATTAGCATCTGTGTGGTGGTGATGTTATTCTTTCATCAACAACTATCTTAACACACACACACGCACAAAATGTATAGAGATAATATAACAATACGTACAGGCATATGCAGATATTTATTATCCTCTGAACACAATATCTAATATTAGTGCCGAGTTGACGAGCTGAAAGAGGAGCTGAGACTCTCTCGAAGTACAGTATATCAGTCTGTGGCTGTTTTCTTCCCCCCTGGGCCAGCCAAGGTGCACACCAGAATCAGCAGCACAATCTACCATCCCAGATAAACGGGGGTTCAGTACATCTTTATTTATTTTTAATCCAAATTCCGTCACTGGCAAATGGCGAAGTGTCCTGGAATACATTACGCTTGCATGTAATCTTCTCTTGTCCTCATCGTCTCACTCGCAAACCCACACCTAAAGCGCCTCGACAATTACCTCCGAAATAACCTCCTTGATTGATATCTCAATTACGCCAGTCTCGGCCGTTATCTCGCACACTCGACCGTCATTGGTATACACTGTTCAATGGACCTTCATGAAGATGAGTGAGGTGACCTTGTTTTTTTTTCCCCCTTCTTGATTTCTGACTGTTCTTGTCTGCCTCACAAAGAATTTCATTTTAAAGCAACCCAAAAGACGTCTTATTTATTCACACCTTTGTGCAAGACAAAGACAACAACAAAAGAAAAATTCAATAGGACGGAAAAGGAAGCGTTTTCTTACCTGGGGAGAGACAATTCATCGTAGGCCATAAAGTGTTGTGGAGCCACAAACATAGAAAAGAAAGAAGAGGGGAAAAAAGTGTTTTAGTACCGCGATCTTAACTCTGTCATTAAGACAATTACCCAATCATTAGCATAGCATTAACAATTAACACAAACCTGTGATTTAGTGATGGCGTCTGCGCTAAAAGTGTGAGCGGATAATGACGGGCGCAGATTGCTAATTGATTTAAGAGAAATCCAAGTCGATAGCGTGGAACGAGGCGGCTGCGCTTTGGGAGACACTTCAGCAAGAGTTCATTACATCACACTCGAATAGCCACCACCAGTTAAGGCAGCACTGTGCAGTAATATGCAACATCCAACATTGAGTACGATCTCCTGTACACTTAAGACACAAGCTACGCACCCCCCCCCCCTTTAATAACTCAACAGTTTGACACCACTATCCAATCTCACTATTGCCCACAACAATACCAACATGTAAACAAACCGTTACCATTTCATTGACAGCGGCAACAACTTTAAGTATGACAACAGCCTTTTACAAATGTTATCAACTTTGCACACCCCGACATATTCGACAGACCCCTCTGCCATATGCGGTAGGGTAAAGATGGAAGCGTTTAGGTCAATTGAACCATGTCACAGTGTGGTCACACTTTTCCGAGCGTACCTCCCTCTTCGAAACACCAATGTGACACACAGATTGGCCATGAGACTCTCAGTCATTGTAATAATATTTCTATTTAAATGCATGAAGTGCCATTTTGGCCTGTGTGTGTGTGTGAGTGTAGTGGACAGGTGGGAATTTTTTTTCCTCCTCCAGGTTCCTCACATGTCATGGTTCTTTACACACAGACTGGCAGGAAGTCATTTTTTTAATTTTTATGTCGCTATAGTAACAGCTGCCTGACGGAATTCTAACAGATAATTTTATCTCTTAGAGGGATATACAGAAACGGGCGGGGGGGGGGGGGTGTTAGTGGATAGTGTCATATTCAATTGGGGCAAAATATACACAAGATATTTATGCTTTATTTCCCCCAAATCCGTTTTTTTTTTTTTTTTGCACAATCATGCAAAATAACGTTTCTTTTTAGGATATACTCCTTTGAACATGTAAACTGTACTAAATGACTTTTTTTATGTACATGAAGGAGTTTTTTTGTACTTCCTTTTGACTTCATATCAAATTTCTGTTTATATGTTCAATAAACAAACAAACATGTTTGAAAAGGTTTTTAAATTATATTTTTGGTCTTGTTTTTGGGGGCATTTGAAAAGGGGTGTGCAGACTTTTTTTTTCTTTTTTTTTGGATCCACTGTAAATTCCCTTCTCAGCAGGCCATACGATATGTCATCTACCCTGACGGGGTTGAGCCCTCTGCCAGTGTGCCACCACTGAGCTCTGTGACAGGCCATGCATGCCAAGCATATGGCGGAAACGTTGTGGCTCTAAAAAAAAAAAAATAGGGTTGGGGGTGTCAACATTGCGCCTCAAGCGGCATGAAGCAGCAGGCTGACACCTGCAGGGTCATACCATGGGTGAGACAGTGGGGCGGGTACCCGAGTCTAAATGACCTTCGCATCTCCATGAACAGAGACGAATGAACCAAGGGATGACAAAGTGGGACTGGCTCCAGGGGCCCGAATTGACTGAATGCTGGAAATGTTCAAAATGACCCTAAAATGGCTGCAAAGCTAAACAAAAATGAAAGGCTTCCCGTCGTCTTTCAGAAATGGTTTTTGAGACTTTCTTTCAGGGGCTTCGGCGTGATGGAGATCATTTTCAAGGTCATCCACTACTCCTGCCAAATGTAATTTTGGACAAAGATGGATACCTCTTCAAAATTGGTGATTTTTATTTTATTTTTTTAACTGCAGCAAGCCCTCAAAAAGATTTCTCCATGAATCATTGCGGCCATCGCTGCTCTCCATGTTTTTTTTCCCCCCCTTCCATGTATGCCGGGCTTTAAATCAAGTCGCATCAAAGCAGACGATTGCATTGAATGACAGAAACAACAAACTGGTTCTTCGTCCGCCGCAGCATAATCAGTGGATGTCTTTTTTTTTTTTTCTTTCCATCGCACAGCCGAAGCCAGCACGGAGGTTTTTGCGGTTCCAGACTGGGTGGAGAAAGACAAGGCCCATCATGTTCCCGCCTGTTACAGTGACACATCAAAAGACGCGGCACCCACCCCAAAAGCTTGAAAAAAAGCCAAGAAGCTGTCAGATTGTATCTCTGCTTAACACACGTTTCAACATGCAAATATATCTTCATCGGATTCAATTTTAACAAGCCCAACCGGGACGAAAGAAAAAAAAAATGACAATCTTTGCAACAAAGAGGCTAACATGTAGCCAGCAGCTGCCAGAGTAGGAGCTGGCAGAGCAATAGTGGCGGGCAAGTGACAGACAAGCTGGCAGCACAAGACGCCTACAGCATTTTTGAAAACAAAAAGCAGCCTGGCCATGAATAATAATTGATTTATCCATTAATCCATCCATCCATGACTTGATGAATCTTTATGAGCCAAAGCACCCATTTTATTTCACAGAACAATGCCAAACAAAAAACATCACCAGAAAAAAAGTTAATGCTAACTGCTATATATCGTTTTCCCCCTCTGCGTTATTTTCTGTTTAGTTATCACGCTGTGTTTTAAATGATGTTTACACGTGGGAGATACAAAATTACATGGCACATTAGCTAAGCTAATGCTAGAATTCCCCCTCAATTTACCACAGACTTTAGCATGTAGCCTGCAGAGCCCTTTAAGTCAAGTTTTATTGTCAAATATGCTCTCTCTTTATATCATTTTAGTTATCCCGCTGTGTTTTAAATGATGGTTACACATAGTCGATACAAAATTACATGACACATTCGCTAAGCTAATGCTAGCCTTGCCATTCAATTTACCACAGACTTTAGCATGTAGCCTGCGGAGCCCTTTCTATAATTTCGAAAATACCGAAGTGATGTTTGCATGTGAATGTGTCCAGTTGTAAATCTTCCTATGAGTTTCAAGGTTTGTAATCACTTGAATAACGTAAACAAAGTTCACTGTGTTAGTTGTGGAGTTTTAAGCTTCAAGATGGTTTCCTTGAAACAGCCAGTAAATGGACTGAAGATTTGATAGACAACAGCAATAATGCCTCGATATTAAAATAGAAAAACCTGGAGGCCTGCCCTTTGTTTTTGTTGACATTCAGCACTGACGGTTATTACACGGGACGGTACTGCGGTTCATTCGGGGTCAACAAATTATTCTGAAATAACATTATGGCTTATGTGGATGGCCTAGAAAAAAATGTTCTCATACGATTTACAGTGCTGTGACAGTGTAAACAGCACCATAAAGCAATTACTACCGCCAAGCAGTTCCTCTTATTTCACACTGCCCTCTGGTTTACACTGTACATTCTTCGGGAGATTAAACTTCTAGTCATGGCTGAGCGTGATCAATATTATAGTGAGAACATTTTTTTTTAATCTTCTTAAATATGATGACCGATAGAGGATGCTAGCGACTCCAAAAAAATATGTCAAAATACAGAACAAAGGGAATACCTGATGACAACGAATGGAAAAAAGCTAGCAGTGGTATATGTTCCACACTGTTGTAATTGCAATCTGCTATTCATTAAACCCTGAGGATGTTTTAATTTTTATGCAAATGAGAAGCTGAACTAACGACAAGCCCTGTGAAACGTGTGACAAGTTCCTGATGAGGCCAACGTTTACAACTGAGCCATCTATTTTCAAATAATTCAAATCCAATGTTACTTTCAATCGAAACAAAAAAATATAGACATATTGTCTTAAATTGCCTTGATCAACAAATCAGCACTTGACCCATTATTAGCTCTCAAAATATATTTTTATGCTCATTTTGATGCCCAAAAACAATCACCGACTCAATGTCAATGTCAATCAAACAATGTATTGATTTTTCAAATTGATATTTTTCCGGGTTAATTTTTTTACACCAAATGACATTAGAATCGCCTAAATTCACGATTGGTTGTCAAGTTAAACAATTTATGCCGGCTTAAGTATAATAACGATCATCTTCTGCGCGTAAAAGCAACAAAAATGGCAACGTACATTATTAAACACATTAAATGATGAAACGTATCCCAGCCAATATGGACACTTTCTTGTTTGATCATCTATGCGGCAAGAATCAAAGAGCAACCGCAGACGAATTCCTCTGCATTATTTATTTATTTATTTATTTTGTCGGGGCTTAATCACGCGTTGCTTGCTGCGTGCCGACTTCCCGCTCCCTGGAGTGCTCCTCGCTTCAGGGTCCTTTTTTTTCCTCTCCCTCTCTTCGCTAGGTAAAATTATTTTGGCTGTGCAGTAATTAAAATGGAGGTGTAATAACATGGCCTCCTATTTAACTTCCAAACGCTCGGCGACTGTAAAAAAAAAGTACACGCAATTACATTCTTGTCACTGCCAAACAGTAAAACATGGTTTCGGCGTGAGTAGCATTCAACATGTTAGCACAGCTCCCTTCATGACTATGCAGACCAGTGAAAGGAAGCGTATGAGATGGCATTTTCGATAGTCGCGCTGTTACAAGGCTTCAAAGCAACGAATATGTGAACGTAGCATAGCAACATGTATCGAGACAAGGCAACATTCACATGGATATAGTTTTTATCCTCTGCAAAAAATGATTCGTTTTTGAGAGTCTGGATTATACTGCCGCCAGTGGCCACGCCAGAAGGAGCTGCAACGAATCACTTGTGACGAACACATTCTTGACGCGACGTGTTGCAATTCAAGTGAAATATTCGACAGTCACATTTTCCTTCTCAAAGACACAACGCAAATGTCTTTTGACTGTACCGTGAGCCAACCCACAACGCGTCCTGAGCTTCCAGTTGAGTCAGTGCTAAGAGAAGCGACTGTCCACTGAATTAAAAAGCCATTTGGCGTCCCAAGTAGCATCCGTGGGAATGTTTCCAGGGCGAGAGAGGGGAGATTGTGTTTTTTTTTTCTTTCCCATGTATATTTGCGGATGGATGCCACTTAGCGTATTTGTGTCTGCAGATTGCTCAAAGAAACCCTTGTGCCTAATAATGACACTCTTAAATGGGGGGGAGGCGGATAAGCACAAAGTTGTGCGGCGGTTAAGTGACTCCTGGGGAACATTGAGAGGTTTGTAGCCCGGTGCACTCGACTGTAAGTGTTATTCATGTACAGCCTGTTTAGACTTTCCAAAAAACCCACCCGTGTATTTCCTGGACAGTAATGAATTTAAACAATATAAAACAAACAAAAAAATTGCCTTTTATTTATTTATTATTTCGGGCTGTGTTGCATGGCATATGCACTTTATTAATTTTCAATTTTAAAAAATGCATGTGCCAAATAGGTTCATTTGGATAGACATCATGCAGTTTAGTTTTTATTTGATTTATTTATCTTTTTTTAAATTAATGCTAAAATGTCAACATTTGGTGACTTTTTTTTTTTTTAGCTTAGCAATATAGCCTGTAAAAACTTTTTTGTTCAGACTTTTTATGTAAATTGTCTTTCAGGTTCTGATTTTATTTTATTTTTTTAAATAACTCAATTTCATCAGCCAGTGTTTTATTTTCTTTTTTTTTCCTGGACTCCACAGGTTGGAAGATTTCCTAAAATACCAGTGCACCAAGATAGAAATTTGCCTCAGAATAACCTTTAACTACACTTTCATATTCATACGCGGCCGGTCGTCATTGTTGTGTAAAGCTTAGGTGGCGGCGGTGTCGGAATGGCACGGGGAAACAAAGCATGATCGCAATTACCAGGAAGTCATGAATAATAAGCAGGTCCAAAAGCAGCGAGACTGGGTAGATGTCACGGATGACTGCTAAGCTCATTAAAAGTGTAATGCGGGCATTCGCTTTCTCCGGGGAGGGACGGCACAATGCTGACAAACGAAGTCTGCTTTCGAAAAAGTCGCGACGTCTGAAAGAGGGACCAAAAAAAAAAAAAAAAAAAAAGGGAACAACTGCAATCGCAATAATATTTCCCCCACGCTCGATGCTCACAGCACGGGCGGATTATAAAGGGGTACCGAGATGGTCTGTGGGAGTTCATAAACGGCTTTGGGCGGGTCAATGCCAGTCTGGTGAAGGAGTAGCAAGACGCAAAGCCGTGCTGAAAGCGGTTTTATATTTAGGAGGCAGGGTTCATGCAAGAGTCACTGCCAGTTATTAATCTTCGCTTTTTTTTTTCCTACTTAAGATTTTGGATGTCCAATTACAGCCGAGTCACCATTACAGCTACAACTCATTGTTTCCAGGCGAGGGGGAAGGCGTGGCCACTATTTGAGGAAATGTGGTCATGTGATGAAGCGTGTGAGGCTCAACAGCCAATGAAAATTATTTATGGCATCCAAACGCCGCAAGCTTCCTCGTGGCTCCACGATTGCAGTTTACGATTCTACAACCTCAAAAGTAGAACCAGCGCCCCCAATTTGTTTCACCTTTCTTTCATCGGACAGAAAAATGAACTCCACCGCAATTAACGCCACGCTCAACATTGATTCAGACGGCTGCTGTCCGAATGTGAGCGTCGGTTGCCATGAGGGCTGGAAACGGACAAAAGTGTGAACAGTGGGTTCACACATGAAGGCTGCACTTATAAATCCGACCCCTCCCCTTCTCCCAACCCACCCAACATGCTGCCATTTCACATTTTCAGTGTAATTACAGATTGGCGGCAATCGACCGCCAAACGAGCAATTCCCACTTGGCGGCAGTTGCTTCGGCCATCATGGAATTCATCATTCGTCATCTCGCCACTCCTCACGACACAAAGCTTAAAATATCGACCGAGCGACAGGAGGCGGGGGACCCAAACAATCATCGACACTCACGTTCACACCCAGGGACAATTTAAAGTGTTCCATCAACTACCCATGTATGTTTTTGGAATGTGGGAGGAAACCGGAATACCCGGAGAAAACCCACGCAGGCACGGGGAGAACAGGCAAACTCTAAACAGGGAGGCCGGAGCCAGAATCAAACCCTGCACCTCTGCACTGTGAGGTCGACGCGCTAACCCAGGGGTGGGCAATTATTTTTTGCATAGGGCCACATGAGAACCAGAAAATATTATGGAGGGCCGGATCAAAAGGGTGAACTAAATTCGACATAATATTAATTGGATTTCTTTATTTAAAAAGCAGTATTTTGCATTTTTTGGCACGTTTTTCAGACTTTAAGAGTACATTATTCCGTCTTATCGAACGGGATTTGCTTGACTTGGCACTACTGCGGGCTTCCGTATCGTCTCCCCCTTCCTCCCTATGCTCTGCAACTTCAAGTAACTGTGCCACCTGGCGTTGAAATGCCTGTCATTACAAGTCCAAATGAAATGAATGCAGTCGTTGACATCGAACCTTAATTGTGTACCAACCTTCGGCGGGCCGGATTAAAAAGACCAACGGGCCTGATTTGGCCCGCGGGCCGTAGTTTGCCCATGACTGCGCTAACCACTGGGTCCACTGGGCCGCCCAACTCTGCAACCATTAAAAAATAAATAAAAATAAAATATTTGGTTTGAAGCTTTTGGGTTAAAATTGGCCCTTTGCTATCGTCCTTTTTGTATTTTAATCGCTGCTCAATTTGAACCGCGTACGTGACACCGATCAGGGACGGACGGCAAAAGAATGATTGTCCTTGTGTCTTCATCGCTGCTGTTTTTAGAACCGCGTCACGAGCCGAATTTTGGCCTTGGGTTCCCCACCCCCGCTTTTTTACACGTACGACATCTCAAACATGCCGTAAAGCCTGACTTTTCACCCAAAACGTCGTTTCAACAGAACTCTCGCCTATAAAAATGAGAGCAGATGAATAAAGTTGACTGAGATAGTTACAGTTTTCTTTTTTGCAGCAGAAAAGGCTCATAAAAACCCCGCCAAATAAAACGCAATAAATGTTGATCCGGGGGAATGAAAAGCCACAGCGTGTCGTCCCATTTCGAGGCCATTGTAGCGAAATGAATGGATTTGCGAAGCCTTTCATCGTGCTCACCAGTGGAAACGCTCACATTATTGGGGAATCTGAAGTGCCTCGGTCAGCACTTTGTGGCGCGGCGAAGAATCGGGCTCTCCACAAAACAAAAAAAAAACGGAAGCTTAAATGTTTCTGGGAGAAGAAATATTACGGCCGAGGTTGGGAAATCAGACAATTGCGAGCAATATATATTGGGCTGGAAAAGTTGCACTTCCACACCTCGGGTAAATTGAATCTCTCTTGTCTTACGAAATGATTCAGAGGCGGAGACAGAGGAGCCTTGCAAAGAACCACATAATAACATGGTGGCCTCTTTGCGGGAGACGAATGCTTCAATCTGAGAAAAAAAAACAACTCGACAATCGTCCAGGACAGCCCATCTGGGACATGTTACGGTTTTTCAGGCCTAGAAGTATTTTTCACACAAACACACGTAAAAAAAAGCACCATTATTGTGACTTTACTAATGTATGAGCGCATGCTTGCGATAGGCTACGCCGCGTTCCGACGAAATGATGCACGTGAAGCACAGGAATTGTAAAACGAGGAATTGCACGTATCGTATTTCAATCCATCCATCCATTTTCTGATCCGCTTTATCCTCAAGGGCCGGGGTGGGGAGTGGGTGGAGCCTATCCCAGTTGTCTTTTGGCAGTAGGCAGGGGACACCCTGAACCGGTCGCCAGCCAATCGCAGGGCACACATAGACGACAACCATCCGCGCTCACACTCACACTTAGGGATAATTTAGAGCATGGTGTCAAAGTCAAGGCCCGGGGGCCAGATCTGGCCCGCCACATCATTTTATGTGGCCCGCGAAAGCAAATCAAGCATGTCAAGTTCCATGATGCTTGCTAAAGTCTGAACCAAAATTTCAAATTGTCAAATGTAATCCACGATAACCGTCATTATTCTTATCTTCTGATTGTAAAATTAGTTCATCATCAATTTGTTGTGCGCTGTGTATGTAATATGGGGAGGTGATTAAACATTTATGTTGTTTCCCAAAATTCATAACGGCCCTCCAAGGCAAACCGTAACTACAATGTGGCCTGCGACAAAAATGAGTTTGACACCCCTGATTTAGAGTGTTCAATCAGCCTGCCATGTATGTTTTTGGAATGTGGGAGGAAAGCGGAGTATGTAGATCAATTATTACTTATTCCCAAAACTGCTTACCCCGTTAACACCAACAAAACAAACAGGTCGCTGTTTTCTAACAGCCATTAACAAGCCGAGGTGGCTGCTGATGAAGGGGCCATGGGATGGAGTGTGTGTGTGGGGGGGGGGGGGGGGGGGGACGAAGATCTCTGGCTGGGAGAGACGTGACTTCAAAGCAGCCGGGATCAATGAACGCCGTTTGCCTATCGATCGCCTACGCCTCCCGGGAGAGAGCCTCCATCGACTGGCTTGAGCTGAGGACCGGAGACGGATTAGGCACTCGGCCTTAAAGTCCCCTTTACTCTATTTTCTGTATAAATACTTCTTTTTTTTTTTTTTTTTTTTTGTAATGAGAGTGATGCATTCAAAGGTTTGAAAGAAACCTCAGAGATAGCAAGCAAAAAGGAAAACAAAAACTCAATGGATGGAATGAGAGGCGACAAAGAGACTCCAAAATGTGGCATTGACGTCGATTTGAGATTCTCTTCTGGGTCTTGCGATCCCTCATCACAATCGCCGTGACGCTTGAGCTCAATTCACCCTTTTGTGCACCCCGTAAGCTGATAACATGATAAGCCGTCCACTGTATTAACCGCTGTCCCCGAAAGGGTTCATCAAGCCATGTATCCCATTGTTATCTTCCGCAGCGGCAGATCCTTGGCTAGCTCGCTAATTCCATTTCCGACAAGCTTGAACTTAGGCCGATCTGCATCTGAGCCCGCACAAAAGGTCACATGGCGCTCAGGTGGGGTTACTCGGCACGCTAGCAACTCAATGGTAGCTAGCTCTTTGTCAACGGCCGTAAAACAAATGAAAGAAATAGTTCACGCTAGTACCGCGAGGTGGTTGCGACTGTGCCGTCTCACTGGAAAACTCCTCCGGGTTGGCTCTCCACCTGTTTGCCAGTTTGTTTGTTTTTTCCCACAGAAAGCCAACTCTCGACTGGATATGACTGAACTCTACTCGCCCCGGTAATGAGGCATATGCTATAGATTACCTCGGAAGTGGCAGCTGCCACGACCGATGCGGGCCATGTTTTGACAGCACTCTGGGAAGATGGCTGGCAAGTAAACAGGCACACCGTTTGCAGTTTTAGGAAAATCGTCATCTAATTCCTACTGAATCATTCTGGGTATGCACACTCCAGTGCGCCTAGTAAGGGGTACAGAAAGTTCAGTTGAAACCTGGAGGCTCTCTTAGTCATCAGCCTTTGGTGCAGTTTGGGAGGCGGAGGAGGAGGAGGAGACCACAGAAGAAGTAGACGTGGCTCCTGTGGAAAGTGGCGGAGTGTGAAGGCCGCCCGCTGCCTTGGTGTCTTTTATTGATCAGACTAGGAGGAGGAGGGCAGGAGGGAGTGTTGGGAGGGAGGAGGGGGGCTGCAATCGCAAGGAAGAGAAGCTGATTGCAGCGGTTATTAACAAGAGTCCGAAAGAAACGAGCCCACTCAGACACCGGTGTCAAACTCAAGGCACCGGGGGCCAGATCCGGCCCGGTATGTTATTTTGTATGGCCCGCTAAAGAAAATTGCGTGTCAACTTGCATGATTCTTGCTCAAATCTAAACCGAAATGTCAACTTTGTCATATATAATAAATAATGGAGAGATTTTGCAATCATTTTCCTACCCAGTAACTGAACAAGCTATAACAGGTGACTTGACCATAATTTCAAGACTAGTGAGCCATTCATTTGTTGTGTGCACGTAATAATACGATGAAACGATTAAACATTTGAGGGAAGACGGAACTCCAAAGTGGCCCGCGACAAAAATACCTCGACACAATTGTTAAGTTCAGCTGATGTTACAATGTAAATATTCAATTGTGTCGGAGCACCAAGTTCTTGTTTTGAAGAAGAAGAAAAAAAAATCACAATGAGGCTACGGTGTGGAAGGGAATTCAATTTGGATCTTAAATATTCTCAATCCTCAAGAAAATATAGTTGTTGTTGGAAGGCTATTTGCAGACATCTCACTCTTCTTTTATTGAGAGTCTCACAAAAAAGAAAGAGGGGTGGGGAAACAAAATGCAGGCTTCCAGTTCTTTATGTCTTTTCCAGCTGCCAGCCGCTGATAACCAAAAAAAAAAAAAAAGACATTGGCTGCTGAGGAGCACTCATCCTCGTGGCAACCAATGGCTGTCATCCAGCGTGTCATCTAATTAGCATCACAAAGGGTGTTTTTATCCGCAAGATTTCAGACCCTTTTTTTTTCCTCCCCCCCACCTTTTCTTTTTATTTTTGACATCCTCGTCATCAAAAGCGAGGCCTTGCGCTTCTCCCGCGCAATTTAATATTTACATTTCAACACTTTAACTGTGTCCGTTTGGACAGGTGTTAGATGTGTGAATGCTAATGTCGCCGCTTCTCAAGTTCTAAGATGTTGCTCCCCAACGGGTGATCGCAACGATATTTCGTGCGCTATTAAAAGCGTGCGCGAGGCAAATAGTTTCCCAAGCTCGACAGCCAGTCGGGTTTAAAAAATAAAAAAAATTAATGAACCGCACGTCTGAGGGGGAAACGGCCTTGACAAGCCGGCCCGACCGCGTCGACACGGAGGCCAAAGCCATAATGAAGGATGGACTGACGTCAAGACCGAACTGTGCTTTTCTGCGGTTCTCCCGCGCGTGGTTGCATTGAACATTCCCAGTTTGAATCAAGTCGGTCCCGCGAATCCGCAAAGCAAAAGGTCCGCAAAAGGTCTCGTGTTTGCGGTACGGGCTAGCGGATGCCGATCCAAAATGTGAGCTATGCATCAAATCAAAATGGCTTCGAAGTGCCCCAAACGGCAAGATGTCAAGACTGTGTGTATTAGCCGCTGATTTACGCCTTTCGAAACTGCGCTATGACTGACATAAAGAGCCAACAAAGCAGGTCCTGGGAGAAACGGATCATCAAATTAGCATATGTGGGTCACCGGCGGATCCTGTCAAGACCTGCTGAGGCTGATGTGTCTGACGGCGCGGCGGGCAGAACGGAGCGAGGCTGACAACTTAAGGCGCAACGCACCCGACGGACGGCGTTGCGAAGTGACAAAAGACACGCGGCGAACTACTTTTGTGGTTGGAGGGCATATTGGGAACTCGTGGTCACGCGGCACAAGACCGGATGCTCAGTCACAACTGTACTTATGAGCAGAAATATTAGCTGGAAGACATTAGAAAGTACAAAAACAGTACAAAAAAAAAATCAAGTCTCATACTGAATCAAAAGCCAAAGAAGAAAAATGAGTTTCAAGACGGGTTTTCAAGATGGGCAGCGAGGTGGCTTGCCAAACGTTCATTCCAAAGAGAGCGACTAGCATCGGAAAACCTTCCGCTAGGTTCTTGGTACAAATAATAGGATCTTAAAAGAACTCTAAAATGGAACGAGCACCAGTCAAGAAGTGAGCAGCAGCATTATGAACCAACTGTAGACGCTTCATGGAGGATTGGCTGAATGCCAGCCGAAACAAATACAAGGTCACTGTAAACTTTTTTAAAAATGTTCTTGAATATGAAAAACTCATTCATTCATGCACCGGATTTTAATCAGAATAAAAAATTTGGTGAATTGACGCCTCCCTCCCCATCATTCATTAAGTCATACTTCATCAACAGTGGCATTGCCCAAATGTGTTATTTTTTTCACAGATATGACATTTCACATTGATGCATTATTCATCCTCGCAAAGGGACCACAACGGGCGCACGACAACCCCTCGGCGCTACTGCTATGCTCAAAGTTAAACCGACAATGTTTAGACTGAACATTTACTTGTTCTTGTCGTCGTTTTCCGGATTTTCATTTCTCAAGCGCCAATAGCCAGCCAAAGGCGATAAACAAGGTTGACCTTTTGGAAAATCAGCCGGCTTGCGCATAATCCCTAAACGGAAACGGCGCTATCACGAAGCATTCTTTGCAGAGGGTAATCGCTTCCATTACCGAGAGCCGCATTAATGTGATTGGAATATCCAGCAAGTGGGAAACTGATTTTTTTTCCCTCTCTCTCTCTTTTTTTTTTTTTGCGTTTGTTTTCCCGCGTGCACTGCACGAAGCCTTAAACTCGGTCCACACAACACAGCGGGCCCACCGAAAGAGGGCTTAGCGAAGTGTCATGTCGAGCTGTAGGCCATGGGAACGTGATACGTGCGCATCCCTCAGTGGGGCTCATCCCAAATGTGCGCCTCCACGGATTTGTTGTCACTAAACTTTTTCGCTTGTAATCCCCCGTTGGATTTTCCATCAATCGGACTGGTACTACCTGTACTGATCAGATTTGGAAAGATCTTGTTAAGAGGTACTACGGTACCTCTATTTCTGGTGGGTCTAGAATTTATCGCATCACGTCATTGTACGCGATTGTCACTGCTTCGATTGGGATTTTTTTTTGTTTTGTTTTTGTCTCCCAGATGAAGAGTCAGTGACTACCGGATCTAATTTGACCTCTCTTGGTCGCATGCTCCCATGACCAGCTGACTCTCACATCCGAATGCAATTACTGAGCTGAACGCGAGCGGTTGCAGAACAAACGTGAGACGAAGGAAAAATGAGACTTTGAAGACAGCGCATCCCACCGTCGTGGAGATTAATTAATGCGATATGGTGCGTTTCATCCGATCTAATGAGGGAGATGATTTCTGAAGAACGGCGCAGATTAAGGTTAACCTTTTCCTGGAACATCTTGATACGTTCTCCTTCCCAAAGGGGGACGAGGCAAGAATCATTGTGTGCGGAGTTCATCACGCCTGATACAGCTATGCTCAAACGCTTGCATCTAAACCTGGATTTTTGGCTGAATCTGGCATTTTTACGGGTGAGTTTTCCAGTCGTACCGCCCGGAAATTTGGAAGTACCCTATCCTGGATTTGGGGGTTAGGGTGTGAAGAGACTAAAGTTGGAAAGCAGATTGTTCCTGATTGTAATGAAATCATTTTATTGAACATCCCTTTCTGATCCGCTTCATTCTCACAAGGGTCACTGCGGGTGCTGGAGCCCAACCCAGCCGTCTTCGGGCTCAACCGGTTTGCCAGCCAATCGCAGGGCACGCATAGACGAACAACCATCCGCACTCGTGATCACACCTAGAGACACTTTGGAGCATTTCATTAACTTGCCAAGCATGTTTTCGGGATGTGGTCGAAAACCGGACTACCCGAAGAAAACCCACACAGGCACGAAGAGAACATGCAAACTCCACACAGGGAAGCCCGAGCCGGAATCGAACCCAGCACCTCTGCACTGTGATTTCGACGCGCTCGCCAGTCAACCACAGGGCCACCATTTTTTTTTAAACAGAAGGTCAAGGTCAAGGTCATCCTTCTTGTCAAATATGCTCTATGTACAAGAAAAGCTCCGAAATGAATCATACTGACCTCAACAACGACATTGAAAGGCTTGAACTTTTCAGTGCTATCCGCCGCATCTTTCTAGAATGTTGCGAAGTACGCAAATCTGTATTTTTTTTAGGGTGCAGGAATTATGTTACACCTTTAGAACACAATGTCTAACATGGCTGAAACTGAATTCTTAGGATGGGCCTACCATCGAGTCCTTCTACTAATTCTGCGTTGGAAAAGTTTTGAGAAGCATCTGGATTGAGCTCACTTTTTGAACATACGGTCTTATTTGAATAATTCTAATTTTAAACTACTAAAGTAAAGCTCCAGCAAACCACCTGTGCTTGTATCATTATTTCGGGTATTAATTCGATAGCCCTGCCCGTGATCAAATATGTACGCAACTGTTAAACTGACTTTAAAGCCATTCTGCCCGTGTGTGTGTGTGTGTGTGTGTGTGTGTGTGTGTGTGTGTCTATCACGGTGAACATGAGCGGCGAGGACACAAGCCGAGCCTTGAACAGATGCGAGGCCACGGCGCACGCGGCGATACGACGACCATAGTGTGACCTTTTCAAATTTGCAGGACGTGTGTGTTTTTCTTTTGGCTTCTACCTGCGGGGCGTGGGGTGGGGTGGAGAGGGGGGAGCGGGGGCGGTTAGCTTTTGTCCACACTGTGCCGTGTTAGGTCTCCATGGAGCGCCAGTAGATCTGCTGAATAAACATTCAGCATGATGTTAGCTTTGCTCTTTTGCTTCAATCCAGGAAAAGACCAACACTTGTAATGCCGCAAAAATGGACAGCCACTGTCCGGGCATTTTTTAATTTTTAAATTTTTTTTTTTTTTTTTTTTTTAAATGAAATCCAACTTGACAAATGGTAATTTCCCCCACGTCCTGATCAAATAAAACCCCTCAATGCGTTAATTGGCCATCACCCGGCTTTGTCTCCCTTGTCTGCATTACACAATTATTATTATTTTTATTTTTTTTACATTTGCTTTGCGGCACACTTTGTCCGCCGTGTCACTCGCTCACCCAAGCGGAGGCGTCAAGTCGTTAGCTTTATTCTGCTCTCCGGTTTTTAAGACTTTACGAGCGCGAGGGGGTCGGCGGGGGGGAAGATTGACGCTAATCCTGTGAGACAAAGACAAAGAGCGTGGCGGGGAGTAATTGCAGCCTTAAAGTGCAGTCGCCGGGGAGCCGTGAAGCCATATTATTGAATATAAAATGTCACTTTTAATAAGGGTAATTTGTATGATTATGTTATAGGAAAAAAAAAAGATGCTTCCGAAATGTGCCTGGGGGGAGTCTTTACTCGGACGCAGGTGCTCTTCATTGGAAGTTGACTCATGTGCGTCGATTAACACAAGCGAGCAACCTTGGACGTGCACCACCTCGCTAAAACCATTTTGGCGCTCTAATTCTGATTTTACCGTCCGTGCATATATTAATTTCTTACACGTGTACCCTTTTTTAATCTGGAAGTATTTGTTTCGATTGCGTGACCTTTTTGGCTAGCAGGGATGGTGGGGGACTGCCGTTGACAAAAGACCCGGTGTTCGGCTTTGACTCTGCATGTACAAGCGATGCAGAACCTCAGACCCCCCCCCCCCCCCCCCCCCGCGATGTACAACAAAGCCACTTACCTACGCGGACAAGAAAAATCAATGAGTGCACACACTGTCATATCGCATTCTGGTCTGTGAACTTAAGTCAGCTTTTTTCAAAGTGCGAGGTTTACACTTGAAGTCCGTTATCTCGTACAGAGGCTATCCCAGCTATCTCCGGGTAGTACGCGGGTGAGAAACCGGTTGCGAGCCAATCTCGGGGCACACATAGACAAACAACCATTCGCGCTCACATTTCCACCTAAGGACACTTTCATGAACCTGCCGCGCTCATTTTTGGAATGTGGGAGGACATCCAGAATACCCGGAGAAAAGCCACGTGAGCACGGGGAGAACATGCAAACTACTGAATGGGCTTCAAAAGCTACCTTGGAGTCTCTCACTCCCAGCGGCCACCAATACACAAAGTTGTAAGCTTAGCCTCGGTTGACCCCAACCGCGGAAGCCGTGGGGGGGGGGGGGGGGATCCACTCAGTGACAATAACAGGACATGGTAATAATCGGTAATAATTTACATGAACCAGGTCGTCTAAACACAAAGTCACAGAAACTATTGTCGAGTTGATGTACGCCGACAACCAAGAAGGTCAACAGTCGAGTAGAAAACCCCCAGGAGTGATTCTGGGCAAGTTTCTGTCATCCACCATTTTGAAACAACTCAAGAAACCCGAATCGTAAGTGATTATACTTGAGCGTAAGCTTCTGGTGTGTGAGTACACAGTGATTAAGAGTGGTTGTAGTCAGTACCCAGCGGGGGAAAGAAGCGCGATGTCCTCAACGCCCCGCGTGGGGTCTTTAGTGAGTGACACATCTTCGCATAGCTAATCAAAGAATTAAGCATAGGGGGCTGGCTCTAATGAGGGTAAAACGCTGTTGGGTAAGATAACACCTCCGCAAGAGGTAGCGGGCCACGACTCTTCGTTTAGTCACTCGTCGCCCCTTTTAGAAGTGTCACTTTGTTGATTTATCGTTTTGCCCCCCTCGTTTAGTTTCGCGAAACAAATTGGAGCATTTTCCATTCCTGGTCATCAAAGTCGGCAGAGGATTGCTGATTGTCTCGGAAAGACTCTCTGTTGGGAGAGACAATAGGAAACTATTCAATATTTATGATTCTTTTATATTCGAGGCAATATGTGGAGTTTGGCTAAGCTACGGACTCCGCGATTTGGAACGGTACAATCGCCACTTAGGAAGCTCGCTCAAGCATGGAGACAAAATTTAAAAAAAGACAAGTCTGTCAGCAAAATGAAAATGACAAGAACAAGAGTTTGCAACCGAAATGTATTTAGTAGATGTTAGCATAGTTAGCATAGCATTGTTATTTCAATTGGTTTTTTTGTGCATGCAAATATTGCTGGAAATTGCAAATTTCTCCATTATGAGACAAATATTTGTATTTTTCCCTTTTTTGTAACTTCTTCTCGGACTGTACACTTCTTGGAATTTCCCGGCTGTCTGAAGGCGCCGGCGGCAAGGCGCTACCTCAAGTCAGTCTTCGTATGACACCAGGTGTCTGGTTTTTGGGGTTTTTTCCCCCCTGCTTGTGCAACATGAAGCAAGCGCGGCGCAACTCTTTGTGCTTAGCCCATCAACGTGACGGAAGATGCAGAAGGACACGTGCGCTAAAGACCATCCCCAAAGTCATCCGTCAGGGAGCCTCGGACAAGTCCTCGCCCCCCCCCCCCCCCTTTCCCAGCAAGTCCACCCGTGAGTCTCTTTTCGGCAAGCCGCGTCCTGCAGAAGGTGCTTAATAGGGCTCATTCGTCAGCCGGGCTTGTCTAAAACGGAGTGGTCCGTCATCAAGCAAGGAGCGGCTCATCCTCGAGGATGTCGGTATCTGTGAAAATTAAGGCGGGGCCTCTTATTGAAGCAAGCGTGTGTCAGGAGCAGTTATTTGATTTGCGACGTCAGCAGCTTGGTGTCGAAGCGGGTCTGGTGGGTCAAAGGTTGAAATGTATCATTGGGCCTGGTTGTTGGGGTTGTAGCTGTCCAAAAAAAAAAAAAAACACGTAAATCAACTCAATGACAATTTGGACTCGTTCCCATCATGAGAGTCAAAGAGCAAGATCGCATTGTTCAGCAACGAGCGAGAGCACGTTTTATGAAAGGGGAAATTATGACCACACCTCAGAGACTCACGAGATGGTGAAATTAGGAGGCCGTTACCTTGACTTCATTTGAACTTGAGAGGAACGTCAACAGGAGAAGTTCGGGTCAAAAATGTTCATCAGAAGAACAAAACGGGAAGCGACTGCAGTCGATCCTCCGTTTATGAGCTCCGTTCTCATGCTAACATGTTCTCATGCTAACATGTTCGCAAGCTAATCTGAGCCAAGAAGCCTCGTTTATGATATTTTGATGGTATGTTAAGCGATACAGTATTTCAAAAGTCGAGTCTACTTCCCGAGAACCGATTCTAGCGTCTTTTGTGATTTCCCCCTCAGTAAAGTAAAAGATCATTCTGTCCGTGTAAACGCTGTCCAATTCAAACATTGATCAAGTCCGACAATGGCAGGTGATAAATGCCCGCCTCTGGCAGAAGGCAGGTACCGATAACCGTCTCGATAGCAGCTCTCCCGGGGGGCCCATTAAAAAAAAAAAAAGTGAGAGTGAGACGGATGCGTGGATGTGATGTTCGTAGCCGGGCGAGGGGGAGTGCATGACTGAGAGGCAAAGACGCGAACAAAAACAAAACGCTGAAAGTTCATCTGGAGCGAAAAGCGAGCGCTTCCGTTGCCGCGTTTCGGGGTGAGATACCTTCGGCCTTTTTGCCGGTGCCATCTGCTCCTCCGCCATCGCCGCGATCTCGCTGACTGAGAGCCAGTTGGCAACCGATCTGAGAACCGCGAGGCTCGAGAGGCAAAAAAAAAGGCAACTCGAGCTGGGCCGAGTTTGGCAATTTTCTGCGTCCAGGTTTCGACTACGCAGGTGCTTGCCAAACACGCATCCTTTGACGGCGTTCGTTCTATTTGCGGCTCGCAACATCTGCCAATAGTCGTATTTCACCTGCAACGTTAGATGACCTTAAAAGCGTCCCCTTGCCCCTCACCCTCAAGGCAAGACACAGCGAAAGGGAAGCGGCGGTGGAAAGTTTTCGCCATCGGTGGCCATAAATCATTTCCCGGCGCATCCATTTCAACCGGCCCCCCAGATCATTCGCAAACAACAATTGAATACATCTGTCAGGGATCTCGCGTCCCCGGTGGACAAACGAGCCTTATGAAGACAGACGGTCAGGCGTTCAATAATTAAAACATGTGATTCCCATTTAGTCGCGGCGGAAGGCTTGTTAATAATTAATGTGCTCCCCGGTGTACCCCGCTCTCATTTTTCACCCTGCGCACCGCTTCTTGCCCCGCGCCGTTTTCCTCGCAGTTCCCACGATTTATGACCGAGCGTCACACGAGCGCTCGGTGGGAGTGTCGAACTCGGACTTGAAACGCCTGACGAAGGTGAACAGCTGCTGTGTGCGTAAGAGGAAGTGTGAAGCAGAAGGAGGGGGGTGTGAGGGGGGGGGGAGGTTGGTTACTCGGGTTACGAAATTATGGCTGAATGCCGCAATGCTTGATTTTATTTGACGCTCCCGAAAAACACGAACGGGAAACAACCGCAAAAGGGGGGGGGGGGGGCCGGGGGGGGACGTCTTGATGATGAATCGCCGCAAGAATGCAGAGTGGGCGGCTGAAATTGAAACAGTCATTCGTCGATGTCACCCCATCCGTCACCGCGTGTCCGCTATGAATCCATCCCCCCCGCCTTCGCCGGCCGTTAAAAAGAACCGACACGACAAACGCCGTCCATCCATCTCTTTGATGACATGCACCGCACTGCCAGACACGGAGACGAGCCTCGCGGCGGCATCATCAAAACAACGCCCCAAAAAAAGTTTGAAAGTAGCACTACGGTGGTACCGCTACTTACAAAATTAATTTGTTCTGGAAAGAAAAGTTTGTAAGTCAAGACACATTTTTCATGTAAATGCCCTAATCCGTTCCAAACACCCCCAAAATTCAGACATAAATGTTTCCGAAAGCATAAAAACGCATTAAATATGTAACAAATACATCTTACAATTAGATTATTGCACAATAAATGAGAGTTGTGCAGAATGTAAAAAACAAAGAATTAGAGTAACGAGTAAAAATGGTCATTTAACTTTTAACTACATCCTCATTTTATGCCCTCTTTAGTTCATGTTCTCTCTCAGGAGTGTTTTTTGCCTGGCGGGATTCAGTCGCGCGAGTATGAGCAATCGGAATGTTTCTTTTACCAATCCGATTTCAAATTTGTCTCGCGCGCTAGCACTCCGATGACGTCAGCGTTTTTCACTTTTCACATTGGTGGGTGAGAGCAAAGCTTGTTTTATGATTGTGGAGGAGAGGTGAATTTCACCGGCTAAGACCCCGGGTACCAAATTCCCTTCCCACCGCTGGTGGTCGAACTGAAATTGGACTTGAAAGCACACATTGCAATCCAGATGAACACAATTCCACTGAAATCTTGAAACTCATCAAGAAAATAATCCAAAGTCAGCCTGGCGGGCACCCCCAGGTACCCGCCGCTTTGCCAGCAACATTTGCACTCTTCAAGAGAGTCTCGAAAGAAGCCGACGGGTTAGTCATCAATCTCTCAAAGGGGGGGGGGGGGGGGGGGGGGCGGTGCGCTATACATCAATCTGTCAACAGCAAGACCGACATTCCCTCCTCCTCCGCCTGCCACTGCGCATTCCGCGCCAAAACCCGGCGCTGCGTGGAAACCGCGCTCAGGATACGGAGACCGACCGCTCGTTATGTGACGGATGAGCTTTGACATGAAAGCAAAGCGGTAACTATAATAAAGCCAGACAAGGCCTTCGGTTGCACATCCGCTAGCCTTTTGATGAATCGTACGTCAAAAATAACAGTTCAACCCATTCGCACATAAGATAAGAAAACCTTTGTGTGTCTCACAATGGAGAAATTCTGCCCACTTATTTTATTTTATTTTTTCCCCCATCAAAGTCCACCATGATTCTGAAGGCAGATTTGGCACATTGTATGTGCTGTCCACTGTCCCTTAAAAAAATTAAAGTAAATTAAAGACGATTTCCACAGTCTTTGGTCAAGTGTCCATCGGTTGGGTTTCATTTGAAGCCCGGTGAAGCGAGTGGACACACTCAAGACGCTGACGTGCTGAGACAGCTTATTCGAAGGACGGATGCCATGACGGCTGACCTATCAGTGCACCCGACTTTCCATCCTTCCATCTCGAGAGAGGCTGACATCAACCCCACTTCAGGAAATTCCAGACTCTCCTTTCCTGATTTTACACCTTAATATGATTTGAGCAGAATGAACTTTGACAGACTGTTATTTTTTACAACCATGTACACGTCGAGGTCGACAGCGCCGGCTTGATTTGACGGGATAATGATGATTGGTTCAATCGCCAAGCGTCCGCCGCATGCCCCCCCCCCCCCAAAAAAAACGGGGGAACGGCAATCAGATCATCGCTGGCTTTCCATTGATTAAAACACCGGCCTGATTATTCCCAAGAGGCGGCTTGATTCCGGCCTCTGCTCCCTCCGCGTCCTTTTTTAAAACCCCTTGTCAGAGTGATGAGAGCTGGGTGTTGAAATGCGGAGGTAAGATACGGCACGATAGCAGAGGGCGCTCCCAGCGGGGGGTATTAACTGTTGTGACTCCTGGCTAAAAGGCTTCATAAAAGCTAGCATAAATAAGGGTAGGGTTAGCCACTTTAACAAAATTGATGCCCATGGAGAGCAGAGCGGATTTTTTTTTTTAAATCGCGGTTTGGTATCACCATGTTTGATCGCCGATTTCCGTCCGTCAATTGGGATTTTTCCACAAAATAGCTTCAAAATGAGTCGTTTGAAGAAGACACCCAAGACAAATTGGATCCCCCAAAATGCGAGTTAAATCTTCAAAAGGGTTAAAATTGCGGACCATGCCAAACTTGGCTTTTCACTGGGTATGAAAAAAATTTTTTTGACTCTTCTAAGGTAATATTCCCAACAATGCAAAAATACCTTACTCGCAGCGACTGTCGGTCTGACCCATTTTAATTGTGCAAACACTCACCTAACTCCGTAGTGAAAAAAAGTGCTGCGGTTCTAACCGGCCTTGCTTCCTCCCTGGCTCAGTGGTACATTGTGTGGGTGTGTGAGGTTTGGAGGATTGTGACTATTGTTTGCGTTGGCGTCGGCAGGGCTCGCAGAAAACATTTGCACCCAAAGGGCTGCAACTAAATTTAATCCCGTGCATGGAAAAGAAAACGAAACAGATTGAATCATTCTAATCCGACATCTTTGACGGCAGATTTTTGAAACAAAACGGCAGAACAAGATATGTTCAACCGGACTTGGCATGAGAACATGACTAATGACTCAGCTCAAAAAATTCTTTGCAAAGGCAGCGCAGATTAACACTCGAGATCAACATAACTTTCATTTCAGAGACACGAGGCTGCTTGAGCAAGCGTCGGTTTTGCATGTTGTCAGGTTAACAAGGTGCGTGAAAGGGTCCATTTTTAAATTGCGATGTGGGGGGGGGGGGGGGTTGCCGGACGTGACTGCCGAATCGCTGTTTTGCATCGACAACGACCCCCCCCAAATAAGTCACCGCGGTGACATCAAATCACAACACCTCCCCCGACCGATATGTACGCAAACGCGCGACGTGGCTTCAGGTTTTTCCACTGACATTTGGCCCCTCCCCTTTATCTTCGAAAAAGGTCACGAGCGGTAGCGGGTTCAATAATGAGTCGCGGATCAAAGTTCGCGCCGCTACCGGAAAAGGTCAGCGGACGGGGGTCCACGTGCCCCCTCCCCCCCTTCGCCCCTGGCAATGTCTTACCAATCGCTCATCAATAGGTGAAATGTCAAGAGGTTTTGAGAGGAGGTTAAGCACAACCATCAGTCATCTGGAATTGATCAAGGGAAAAAAGCACCGGAGTGGTACCTCGCCTTACGACTACATTTGTGTCTAAGCTTGTCAAATGAATTCCAAGTTAAGACCAAGCAGCGGCTCTTAAAAAGGAAGAACTGATCAATTGGGGGCACATGTAAGTCACAGTACCCACAGTATTGGGTCTTCAGTGATCACTCCTGGATGATTGACGAATAATTACCAAGTCACGCTCTGGTGGAAAGTCTCAACCCACTCGAAGCTGGAAAAAAAACACTCGCACTATCGACTGGAGTAAGACCCCCCCCCACCCCTCGAACAGTGTTCCCGATATCCGCGCCGCTGTTCTGCCAGACTTACTGATGTGATAAGAAGCGACCCATGAGCGGCCCATGTCTGTGCCACCGGCGCGGGGGGGCTGATAAGCAACGCTCCAAGTCCGCCGGTGTGCTCGCCGCGACTCACTGTCCAAAACCAGGTTTTCGGGAGCTGATAAGAGCATACTGTAAATCCCCGCCCCCCCCTGCAAAGCCTCACGGGGAGAGAAATGAGGGAGGCGAAAACCCGCTACCATCCAGTAGTGGGTATTAAAGGGTAAAGGGCGTTGTAGGATATGTCCTGGTTCTGGTTCTGGGACCTGATCACATCTGCCGGATGACATTTAACTCATTTTGGGGACTCTGGAGCCTATTTTTGTTGTTTCATTTTCCTGGTCCGCTTATCGGCTTCCATCGAGTGGTTAACGATCCACGGCGCACGCCAATGATACCAAGTGCAATTAAACACAAAAAAAAAAACTGAGCAGGAACCGGTGACAATTTTGGATCAAAGCCCAATTTATTTCCCGGCAGCCGTCCCGGCGGCAACCCGATGGCACAGCCCAATCATTGCCCGGGTCTCATCAGAAGAATAATGGCGGCGGCGTTGAAATGAGACGGTGGCCTTATCCGCCGAGGTGAGGATTCAAGGGGAACGTTTGTATGACGAAAGTGGAAATATTCAAAACGGCGGGGCGGGAACCCGTACGGCAGATGGCGTGCGGAGGAATTTCCGGCTCCGATCGCGCCCACCTTTAAGTGGAAATTCATTCCGATGAAGCAGGCTTAACAACTGGGCCTTGATGACGAACGGCAACTCGTGTAGCTATTCCGGTAAATCTAGAACAAATGGCAGTCACGCGCGAGAAGCCGCCCAACCAACACAACCACACGCGCTTTAATTGCAAGCTGTGATTTTCCGCATTATTAGCCGCTCTGCGGTTAAGCTATTTATCAATCGTGTGATCCGTCAGGGTTGAACCTGACCAGTATGTGACGATTTTTGGAGGTGGCAATGTAAATATTGCTCAAAAGATTTTGCCCTTCCATTGTCCCCATTGTCTCCGAGGTAACGAGTGGAGGTAGCGGGCGGGCAGGCAACACCCCCACCCCCACCCCAAGCTTCCGCGTCTTCACCCTCTCTCGCTTCCCCTTCCTTCCACACAAATACCTCTACATCCATCTTCCTTCAACAATGCTTTCCATCCCAATGCCGCCTCATTTCCCCTGCAACAGAGCCTCCCAAGGACTTCATTGACCCTCGTCTCAAGGTAATTGGGAGGGATGTCGAGGGTTGAGACGGGGCTTAACTGGAAAGCTGAATGGATAAACGAATAACAAGGACATTTGAAAGCACAAAAACAGTAAAAATAAAAAACAAAAAATCAAGTCTCATGCTGAGCCAAAAGCCAAAGAACAAAAATGAGCGGCAGTATTTTGGACCAACTGGAGATGGTGGATTGACTGACTCCAAAGTAAAGCGCATAACAGTACTTGATGAGTAAAAAGTTTCTCGGTATTTTTCAGATTTTATAGATATCTTCTTCCAACTCTTGCCCAAGTCCGAGTCGCAGATGCTCTAAAGTCGAACAGGAGGTGGTTGTTTGGCAGCAGCGCTGCGGAGCCCAGGGCCATACGCGTCTGCCATTAGAGAGAATAATGATGGATATCGGACTTGCCATTAATCTTGGTCAGGTGTGGCGTGAGGAGGGCCAAGCGTGTCCTCCGTCAAGCCCCCCTCCCACACCCCCCCAAAACGGGAGCCAGGTGGCCACCAGACGGCACAAGGTCAGCGGGGAAGGTCAAGTCTGGCTAGAAATGCATAGAGTCACGCTGAATTACAATTGATTGTCACGCTGAAACTGGAGAACCCGCCCCCCCGACCCCCCAAAAAGAAAACGTAAACTACGATTTGAGTTTTTAAATTGTTTTCCAGTCGGACTTGAAGTGGTACCTGGACTTATGTGCTGCTATGGGCCACAACTCACACCCAAACGCTCACGTGCAGAATAACAAATTCAACACACAAATATGGCAGGACAGGCAGTCAGTAAATTGTGTCAATGACACTATTATGTTTTTTTAAAAAAATAAAAATAATTACAATTATTTTCCTGAATGCGGAAACATGACAACATGAATAGGTTTCATTTTGTATTGATGACAAAGGACAGCTAAATACGACTGTCATCCTTGACGCCGAACTCACAGTGGGATGCGTCGCGGCAAAAAAAAAAAGCTTTCACTCGTCCCCGCTGTCTGCCCGGCGCAAAGCTGCTTGGCGCACCGCACGTGCGAACGCACACCCCCGCAGAAACACTTTCAAATTGACAAACGCACACGAATGCGCAACGCCCGCAAGGGACAAATCAAAGCCGCCACCGCCGCGCGTTCTGCTTTTTGCTCATTTCCATTTTGCGACGGCGCTATTCCTGGCCCACGCCGGTCCCGTCGGTGTGGATTTGAGAGGATTGATAATTCTCTTTGTTAAGTGACAAGCCCCGCAGCCAGCGTGTAATCCCGCCGTGAACTCTACGTAACCTCCGGTTCTCCAAAATGGAGCAAAGTACCCCGAAAAAGCAAGGGTGCCAACTGCCTGTTCAATCTGTGGAGCGAAGGAATTTGTGTCTCTGAGGGTAAGGGGGGGTTGCCCACGGGGTTGATGAGCGGGCGCCGATAACCTCGTTCAAGATGCGCTATCGGCGATCAAGTCGTTAGCATCACACGCTGCGTAGCGGGAGATTCGGATTAAACACTGTGCCAGAAATGACACATTTTGAGCCTAAAGCATTCATGTCACTTTGATGTCTGGGTTGCGCTGCACATTTATCGGGCAAATCCCACAAAAGAAATCATTGGGGGGCGGTGAGGGGGGGCGCTAAGGCATCAAAAATCCCCTCCAAAATCCCAACATGATCAAGGCAAATGTATCTATGGCAGCACATTTGGCACAACCCATGTTGTGCCAATTCACAACATAAAAAGAAAGTAGTATAAAAAAAGAAATTTTTTAATCAACTGGTCATTTGAGACTTAACTTTTTTAAATATATAAAAAGGATATGGTCAAGTCTAACAGTGCCGGCGCACCCTCTCCCCACTTAACAGCCGAAAGCATAATGGCTACAATATCAATGTCACTCACCAATGGCAGCTAATTCGGCTAAACCATGACAAGGTCCTCCATACGGAAGCTGCTCTGGTTTCTAAAAGAAGTTAATTGAATTGGAATTGATTTTTTTTTCTTAGCTTGGGTCGATTTGTCATTGAATGTTATGACTGAAACTAAACAGGAAACAAGGGCAAACGTTTTTGACGTTTTGTAGCTAGCCAAAATGGCCGCCTTCCTGTTCAATTTGGGTGGCATGAGTCCTCGACGCTTTTTGAAGCGTCTTTTTGAGATCGACATCCTTTCACCCATCCATCCGCTACCCCTCAGCCAGTCTCTGTTTTAAGTTTACCCTGACAGTAAAGTTCAAATCCAAAGGCTGAAAATCGCCATCGACTTGACCTCGCTGCTTTTCGCTGTCTTTTAAAAAGTGCAGTGACACAGAAAACAAAGGCGCGAAAAAAAAAAAATCATCTCTTACAGGCAGCGTGAAAGCGCCTTGACTGTAATCCGCCGCTGAGGTTTTTTTTGTTTTTGGTCGATGGGGCCGACTGTGTTAGCATTGCAGATGGTCGTCACGTGAAAAGGTATCATGCAGGAAATCAATCAAAAGCCGAATCATTTCAGCTAAGAGGAGAGATTCTGTGGGGGATGCACAGCGCACAGATCTGACGAGGTTTTGGCACAGGCACCGGTGCAGCCGGTTTGTCACAATATTGATTTCGAAATCATTATCCAGACTGCTTAGCGAGTCCTCACATGTGCTCTGCCAGCTTCCTGTACTAATTTCTGATACAATGTGCTTTAAAATAAAATGGAAATTGCCAACCACGTCACCTGCAGCACAGAGAGTCATTGCCACAATTTAAAAAAGAAATACATAATTTTAAAAAAAAGGCCAGTTGGGTTGTCCACAAAAGCTTTTTTTTTTTTTAACAAAACAGAATGTGGAAAAATGTCCTAGGACAACTGGGAAAAATCACAAATATGGATTTTTTTACATTATTTATATAATTATTAAAATTAATATCATACTATTTATTATTATTATTTATATGCAAGTATGCTGAACCGGGAATGTGCGGGACGAGAGAGCAAAACCAGCAAATTTAAACCACCTGCTCGCCATTCACACTTGTGACCTTGTAACGGAAATGGAAAATGATGGTGGGGAGGGGTCTGGGAGAGGGGGGGGCGGCTGACAGCATTTGGATATTTTCACTTCGCGGCGCCCTGATTTTTGTTGCCTGCCTCCTCACGCTGCTCCTCCGTCAGCATAACAAGGTCACAACTAATCTTTTAAAAGCACCTCGGAACAAAACTAAAATGCGAGAGGAGGTTTTTATTTCGAAGCAGAGGAGAGGAGCTGTAAATCATTTCTAAGGGTAAGCGTGTTTAACCTTGCGCCGGCTAACAGTTTTGTGATGTCGAGCCTTGACGAAGAAAGGTCGCGCCATCTGTGGAGGTTTCTCCCTCCCGCCTTCCGCCAACGTGGGGGCGGGGGGGTTGATAAAACGAATGAACGAATGCGCAAGCAGACGTTGCCATCGTGGAAGTTCATTCGAGGTGTAATGACTTTAATCTTGTATCGAAAGGTCATTAATATGCGTCGAAAAGATTCAATAGAAGTAATGAGGGGCTCACTGAAATTCCATCATGTTAGTCCCCCCCCCCCCCCCCCACACCTGTTGTTTGTAATTACTTATTGACTGGAGCCAATAACTGGAAGAAATCATTCGTAGAAATTGCTCATCGTGCGAGTCCGAGCTGTCAAGATCACTCCCCTTTTGTGCTTCAGCGGAAGCCGCGTTTCGTTCCCGAAAGACAACTTGAGGTTAAGCAGACAAAATAGAAGAGCCGTCGAGTAAATTAGCCCACTGCGCTTGGTCTTTGGGTGAGCTGTTGTTTGGACACAGACACTCATTTACTCGGCGCCGTGGAATCAACAGGGCGGCGAACGAGGCGCCGCTCTACTCCAAGACTCATTAGTGGGTTTACATTTTCAATGAGGGGGAGCCCAAAGGTTGATTACGGTACAGAGCTACACGTTCAATATTTTTTCGTAGTCGTGTGTAAAATAAATAAGTAAAAAAATTTTACTTGTGTGGCCGTTTGAGAGTGCCTCGTTGTCAGCTGTGAGTGCACGCGTGTCACACAGCTAATTTGCTGTTCCATCCGTTTTGGCCTACGACGACATAGTTAATGATCCACATAATTATTTTCCATTAATAATTATGTGGATAATATAATTATTAATGGAATAATTGTGTGGGCACGGCCTGCCGGGTACAGGACCAGCGGTTGGTGTCTTTATGAGAACAGCGGCATTTGCGGCGCCCTCGCAGACGAGATGAAGGCTAATGAAGAGTTCTGCATGAGGACATCCATTCAGATAATGATTATGGCATTTTACCGCGCGGTGGATGTCATTAGCTCTAAATGCGGGCCAATAACAGGAGGGAAAATAAATCAACGGCTGTGTTCTTCTATGGTTTGGAAAGAAGAATATCACGTTTTTAAAAAAATGAAAAAATTTACTACTGTATATCATGGAAACATTTTTCGCCAAGCAAGGTCATTCCAAAAAAGCTCATTTTCTATTAAAGCCTTATCAAAATGATAAGTGGTGAAGTTCAGTTGAAATGACAGAAAAAAGAGCATGTGTGAAAGTCTTGAAAATACAAAATAAAACCGCATAGTAAAAAGAAAAAAAGAAAAAAAAAGGCTTCCTTCTGCCACTTCCAGTTGAACTTCACAGTCAAACTAAACAAGTCTGCTAGAAATGTAAACAGTAGAGCAACACTAAAATATTCACAGGCATCTATTCTTCATCCTCTGCAAAGAACGACTAATATCAGTGCTGAACTGAGGAGCTCAGATCACCTCGATGGACACTATACCTCTATGTCTGGACGATACTGCCCCCAGGTGGCAATATGGCGCACCCCATCATGTTTCTGCGATACAGCGGGGCCACAAATAATAAACCGTGCGTATATGCTGTCACCGCGCCCGTATTTGCATGAACGAGCCACGGGCAAATCGACTGTGTGCTCAGCCGCATCCACGGGAGAGATTCTGCACTGCATGCAGTTTGCCTTCAACACGAGCCGCTGCTCCCCGACGCTGGCTAATACCATGCGCCAATAGGTGAACGCAAACACAATAACAGCAGGCGCTACGTGCGCATGCATCGCCGCCACTTTAGCAAAACGCGAGTGTGACTGAGTCGAAACGGAGAGAGCTTGTCACAAGGTAATAAGGGGAAGCCACGGGGTGCTGCTGTCTTGTGTGCAAACACCGGCGGCGTGCTTTGCTTACAACGAACTGATAGCGGGGAGCAAAGCATTAGCTTACTTCGGCTCCATGGATCTGACGCATTTGGTACCCGAATGAAAGACTGGTTAACAAAACAGTCCCGTTGGTTCTTTAACCCTTTCAGGCACGGCGGTTATTACAGTGGACAGCTTGAAAGGGTTCAAGTTGAGCAATGTGCAATTCGGACTTCAAGCGACACATGCTAGCTCGGCAAAAACAAACATGGCAGAGGACCGCAACCGTCGTCCTGGCCAACTGGATGTTCCGCCCGTTGACAAAAACAGTCAGGCGTGAGCGGAGGGTGTCGGGTTCGCCGACGAGGTCAAGAGTAGATTTGAAAGCAGTGCTGCGCCGACGACCTTTCCGAAAGGTTTCCAACGAGCGCTAATACTCCCGGTTGACCCCTGCGCGTCCCCCGCTACGTCGCTAGCCGAGCGTACGAGTCAGCAGGTTTCCGTCTGCTGACTGACGCAATCGAGAAGGCTGCACAAACGTAAGGACACGGGAGTACAACGAAACCAGTTTGCCGCACAAGAGCAAATACCAAGTGACTAATCGCTCGGCGAAGGCGTCGACTATTCCGAACACCCATCAACGCACCCGAAAAATAACCACGCATTGTGATAACTTGTGCCAAATGACTTCTGCGTCAAGCGAGAGAGCAGCTGCCCTCCGGAGGGGGCGCAAACAAGACGCCTCGGATTAGCATTTTGAAACAGGACCTTGGCACGCTGCCGCGCCAGAGTGGCATGAGCCCCCACCAAACCCCCTGCCCGACGCTCGACCTCCACTCGGCCACTTGGGATACGCGACGTGCAGTTCGGGGCCGCTTAGCAGCCGGGAGCCTCGCGGCCAATGCCGGAATTGGCAGAGTCAACTGGATTCCTCAACATGGCACGCCGGCGTCAAGACCCTTGAAGGATTAATGGCCGCGGAAGGTCTTCATCTATGCATTCCTCCCGGGACTCGCGAGTTGGCCATTTTGTGGATGGGCACTTATAGAACATTCCGGCATCCTAAGCCTCCACACACTCTCACACACATACTTGTTTTTCAACACGCATTGACCCATTTCTTAAACTTGAACTTGCAAAGTGGAGATGAGACAAGGAAATACGCTTGTGTCAATTTGACGTGACGCTTTTAACTGGAAGTGACAAATGAACCACTCGAAGCAAGCGCATGACTCATTATCGGCACATTTCTCACTCGTCATCGTTAAAATCCCGTACATCTGACAAGGAACTGGTTAAAAAATAATAATAATTAATCCACAGGTTGTGACACAGCAGCACCCATCTGACCAATGTTATCAAGATGACTACAGCAGACAACATCAGTAGTACCTTGCACTGGCCCTTTTGTTTGCGGGATCAGAGCTTGCTCCTGTGTTTCCTTGGTAACCTTTTTAGCAGGCAAAAAAAGCCCTGCACGCACACACACGTGTGCACACACACATTCTCTGAAAGGTTTGGAAACAAGGAAGGAGGTAGCAGACGTGACATCCCATAATGAGCCGACTGAATGTCGATCAGTGGAGGGGGTGGGGGTGGGGGGGGGGGGGTTACATAAATGTTTTATGCTCCTTGTCAGCGAGGAAAGGAAAAGCCAGGAGAGAAAATTGTCACTGCCAAATATGAAGACCTCGAACACTGCCGGTTCGCTTTGATTTTTTTTTTTTTTCCTTTTGGCCTCAGGGCAGTTTTGTCAATGGTAAACACTGAGACAGACTGCAGGTGTGATAAGTTCAGGGGTGGGGGGGGGGGGGGGGCTGAAAACATTCCAGGATGACACAAATCAAACTGTGTGTCGCGAGAGTGAAAAGAAAAAAAAAATCCAAAGCTTTGTTCATCTTTGGCTGGCGTGACTTTCCAAGGTTGTCTCACGTTGCGGCAAAACAAGACAGGAAGTGTCTTTGGACTGGACTCTAAAGGCAAATAAAGCTTGAAATGGGAGTGCCTGAACACTCCTGAATTTACTGTTAGCACAGAAGAGGGCGGAGCCATATACGGCCGTCAAATCCGTCATCACCTAAAATTCCAATCAATTTAAATGAAGCCCAGCCCTATTCCAGACTAGCAGATTTGTCACATGAAACATATGCAGACCCCAAATGGCCCAGAAGTCCCAGGTTCTGAGCCACATGCTAGCTAGCGGGGGCACCGATGTGCTTGAAGAGCAAAAGCCAGCATCACCGGAGGGATGCAGCTTGCTTTGATGGAAATAAACAACGCGTGCGACTAGTGCCAAGGTTTCAGGCAATGGACAAATTGATTGAGGTGTACCGCTTAAAAAAAAACAAGTCAAATGAAAACACATTTCTTCATTGTGTTCTTTCAACATTGTGGGAACAGTTTTGGGGGCGGACCCCTCTCAATCGCTTGCAGCTTTTGACCTCGACCGCAGCTCAACACCTTAGGGATCAATTGGAACCACAATCCAAGCAGGCCCTCCCGTCCAATAAATGCTCTTCTAGATAAAAAAAAAAAAATCCCACAGAAAATCTTCCCTGGAGTTATATACCGTAAATAATACTGATTCTGAAAACTATTTTTTTTAAAACCTGACAATGCATATTCATAAACATTTGCATGTAAATACTATGTGACAGATGAGAGTCATATAGTCACAGTCCCTTGGCAGATTGACGCAACAATTCTAGTATCAACACTCAAAAATAGGGTTAGAGAAAAAAAAAAAAAAGAGAACATAATCCAAAAACAACCCCCAGATACTTATACTCATGAACAATTTGTAACTTTTCTCCTGCCAAGGTATGAGAACAGAATTTTCTAGTCCGCTGATCCTCACGAGCGTACTGTAGTCGAGCACAGCTGTCTTCGGGTAGTAGGTGGGGGTACACCTTGAACCGGTCGCCAACCAATTTCAGGGCACACATAGACGAATAACCATTCATGCTCTAAAAATCACACCTGGGGACAATTTAGAACGTTCCAGTAACCTGCCATGCATGTTTTTGGAATGTGAGAGGAAAACAGAATACCCACAGAAAACCCACGCAGGCACGGGGAGAAGCTTCGCACAGGAAGGCTGGAGCCGGAATCAAATCCTGCACCTGTGCACTATGAGGCAGACGTGCTAACCGCCCTTGTGTAGATTAGTCATTTACAAAAGAAAAAAAAAAACAATCGGGCCAATCATGGAGCCTTGTGGAACATCAGCAGAACATTAACACTCTTGCGCCCACTGCTTTCTGTTTAACTCGTCCTCAAAGTCATATAATATGAACAGCCTTCCATTCACTTTTTGACAACGAACGTGACAACAGATGTCATTTAATCAGTTTGAATTCCCCCCCAAAATGACGTCACCAGACTGGAACAAAAGCCGTCATCAGTCTCCTCAAAGAGCGAAAACGGTTCATCAACAACATCCTGATTAGGATTGCGCTCATCAACAGCACTCGACTCGTGCGGGTTCTCGAAAATGCTAATGATCAGCGAAAACGGCGCGCGGCGTTGCTTTCCAGACAAACATATTTCAAAGATGAGACACTTGCCGTTGCCCTCCATGTGCTGAAACGAGGAACCCGCCATAATACATCGTGATTAATGGCGAATAATGAGAGGGAGGGCTCGGTTTGTACACACGGCCTGCGGGGATCGCAAACAGTCTTCCCTTCTCCCTCTTCTTGAATTACTTCCACACAACCAGCACGGGGTGTAAAAAATATGAAGAGCCACTTTCCATCACAATGCGTCGAAAGCCTTTGCTTTGGAATTCCTGCATGACAAAAGAGAGACGCCTCGCCTCACATCATCGTTGCCCTCCAACTTGGGAAGGGTGACACGGCCTCTCGCTTAGGGCCTCGCCGCGATTTACGCCTTTTGTCATCTTGTGGGGGGTGGGGGTGGGATATTAGCAAAAGTAATCCAGTCTGACTCAGCTATTCCGGTCACCCTCGAGGATCCGAGGGGGATGTACGCTTACCAGCTGGTACGTATTTCAGGTCACCGTGTGCAGTTTGAGGAATGCGGCGGCCGAGGCGGGGTGGTGAGTGGAGGAGTGCGGGAGTGGAGTTGAGGGAGGGGGGGGGGGGGGGCGGCTTTGAGCGCCACTGTTCCATAAATGGAGCAGACAGAGTTCGCTGCACACGAGGAGAAGCGGCTCTCGGGCCTAGGGGCCATTGTTGTGGGCTGACAGTGTGTTCTCATGGTCAAGTGACCGTCACCAAAACTGGCTGCACAATACGCTCTTCCTGGGGGAGGCTCACGGCAAGCTTTCCCATGCCCCCCCCCCCCACCCATCCCTTTTATGCACGATTCAAAAATCCTCTTTCCCAAAGACAAGGGCCCGACTGATTTATTGGACAACCAATTGAACTAGCGATTTTCAAATATGTTCAGGATTTTTACATATAAACGCATTACAGGATAAAACAAATCCAAGACCATTCAAATGACCACCCAAAATATGTTTTTACTCCTGATTTTTTTTAATTCAGAGTTTCATTGATCCGTTAAGAGAATTCTATTCAAAAGGCTGTAAAACACCGTCTTTAAATAACCAAAAAATTCTAAAAAATGATATTCAGGTATGATCATCTGCATATTTTCCTCTCCGTGGTATGAACCCAGCAATCCGCCACGCATGCTTTATGAACCGACTTATGATCTAATGAGCCGCATATAAATTATTCACACCTTAAATGCTTGGGCGTATATATGGTATTAGTAATTGCCTGGCACACAAGGCTGCAAAACGAACGCCACCGTGCATGCAGATGAGAACAAGAAGATCTTCAATGAGAGATGGTTTTATCTTTTCTAATATTTCCCTAAATTAATCTGTCAATCTAAATCTACCCCCCCCCCCCCCCCCATCACCACCACCACCACCACCAGTTCGCCTGTCTCTGCTTGGCTGAACAGGCCTGCCAGTCTGTTTGTTTGTTTTCCAGCCCGTCTTTCCAGTGCGTGAGCGAGCGAGAATGAGGTGAAACTGGGCGAGGATGTTTGGCGGCACACAGACAAAAATTCCAGATGCATGACCCCCCCTCCTCGTCTCGTCTCGCTCGCTCACTCAGCTCCGGCCGGCGAGCTGTCAGTAAGCCAGTTTATTGTTTCAAGCTTTTGTGTAACGCTGCAGCTTTAGAAACCCGGATTCACGCCGGAAAGAAAAAGAAAACGAGATTTAGCAGATTAACCGTATGACCGCGCCTAAAAATTTTCGACTGGGTTCCCGATTCGAAAAAGCGAGAATTGGTATTGTTCATCAAAGCGGTGGACAATTTTGGGGGCAAAGGGCTTTAAAATGTATTCATTTTAACAGAGTCACAGTGCAGCACAGACTTCTCTTAGTTAGGTCAGCATTTTGGTCTAAATTGTTTGGATAGGGTGTAATTCCACTGATGACCATTGGATAGCAGCACAATATTTACTTTGAGATAAAATTGGAAGAAGAAAAAAAACCTTTTCGGCGTAGCCTATTTTTTATTAAAATTATTGAATTTCCTCTTCTGTAATCCTGCTTTTTACGCCTACAGAAAGCACCAGCTGCTCGTGATGTTCATCGTTTGTTGTCCGGGCATTCCTCTCATGCTCTTACAACAACGGGTCATAGACAAATACTCATAATAACCCTCTATTGTTCAAACGTTTCCTCATGTAGAAATGACTAAGCTTTTCAGGCATAATCCTCTTCAAGCAAACTGATCATTAGAAGTCTCTCGGGCGGTTGTGTAAGTCAACGTCAGGTCAGAGAAAACCTGAAAAAAATGTTTGTCCGTGATCATGATAGTCACCCAGTAAATTACGGGTGACTTCAGTTCATTGTGTAACGCGATCCCTCTTACTCAATGAAAAAGTGTTATGTGAGCTACACAGTACACAACACGAATATTGAAATGAATGTAATCCGTTCAAAAAAAACAATAGTATGTCTTCGACTACTCCAAATGACTCAGTAAGATGCTGTCATGTTGGTCATTTTTCTTGGAGGATAAAGAATATATGCCCGTCAGTATCGTATTGTCTGGCTACATGTGTTGCTCCACCGTGTTCAACTATGTGTCGCTTCTGAAAACGCCAAAGCATGTTCATGGCGTTTTGCATTTCTCATTCTTTTACGTTCATTTGACGGTAAATTTCACGCACGAGTGGCAACAAACAGCTCCATTTGTTCACTATCTGGCAAATGGGGAAGTTGAATCGAGTTCAGCGTCATAGCTGAAAGTTTGCAAGTCAAAGCAAAAAAATAAAATAAAATAATCCAAAATCGGGTCACTTGTCTCTCAAGGCACCACTATAGTCAAACCGGAGAGAGGAGACAAAGCCAGCCCCCACCCCCCTCTCTCGTCGATGCAAAATTGTGGGGTGCTATTAAAGTAAACAGGGCTCGGTTTGGCGCAAGGAGATTTGCTGACATGACAATTGTGGGTTCTTTGTGGTCGATGAAGAGACGAGCAAGTGAAGCTCGAAAAGAGAAGACCTTGTCAGCCAATCGAGAGCATGACCTTAGATGGAGGCTGGAAAGCGCCGCGTCTATATATAGTCATCCTCTTTCTATCTCCTAAGGCCTGGACTTCTTGAACCAGTGCTTCCACAGCATGTCCAAGTTCATAAGAACTTAATAACAGTGCATGTTGCAGCTTGACCAGACGTGTCTTGGCAGAAGCCGCGGGGACTCCAAACACTCGCTGCCATAACTGGTGTTATCTAAGATTTTTTCTTTCTTTCTTTCCTCTGCAGCCTCAGCACACGCAGCTCTTCTCCATCACTGTGTGGAGCAGTTAACTTCAAATGAATAGAACAATTAAGTCCAGCATGCAGCCGGGTCAAACAGCAGAAATTAGCGCAATGAACTTTAACCTTCCCTACTGTGGGTGTCGAGATGGATCGGCTAATGGTGCGTTGGACTCTGGCAGCGGACCAAACGGATGGAACTGCATTGGTTAGCTTCACCGTGCCATTTCTTCAATCCACAAACAAGGTTGTGGACTTTTTTTTTCTTTTGCAATAACTGAGGAATGTGTCATCTCAAAGAAGCCATTCAAATCTGATCAACTCCCAAAAATTATTACATTTTTGTACAGCGGAAAATTCAGAGCCACAGAAGTCTTGGTTTATGTCAACTAGCATCCCAGAATGGATTGTGCTCACCCTAATAGATTTAATTACATGAAATATGAACATTGTACAAATTATCACAGTCATGTACGTCTGAGATTAACATTTCACATAAGAATGTACAAAAACGCTAATTGGTAAACGGCCGTAATATAATGCGTGCCTGTTACCAGCATTAGCGGCTACGCCTAGCAGCTAGCCGCTAATTATAAACTGTTAAGAGCCGCCAGATATTTCAAAGGCAGTTTAATAGGTGAAAATTAATCGGCGCATTTTGATTCTGACAGCCAAATATAAAAATATATCTAATTTTTAAAAATGTTATAATACTGATGGAATTTTCAGTTAGCTACGCAGATAGCAAAGCCGCAGCTCTAGATCACGTGGAATAAATGTATGAGAGAAGCAAAATGAAAAAATATCAAATGCTGACTTTTCTATGAAACCACGTGCGATAGCTAGCGTGCGCGAGAGCGCACGGGCGTGTCAGAGGAATGCAGTAACTGCCACGTAATTAGAGTCCACATTCAGGTATGCAGAGCCAGAGGCAGGCGGGCACTCAGCAGGTTCGGCACGGTTTAATCCCCTGCCAGGAAAGTTCACAGTAAAAGCACTCGGGTAGCGACGTCGACACAGGTGTGGTCTCCCAGATCAAAGTTTGCAACGAGGGCCCCGCCCTCATATTTTGGAAACGCGCCAATTAGGTTGAAGGGAGGAAGTGTTGAGTGTTGGCGCGCCTTGCAGCCAGCTGACAGCGTTTTGGAGACAAAGTAATTATACGCACGCTCCATGTCCGTCGCACCCTCACACCTCACTTGTGTCACTATGGCCCGGTTTAAGCAGTGGTGGGCAACCTAAGGCACGTGGGCCATCAAGGGCCCTGCATGTGTTGTGCGATTAATCGAGCAAAGGCGTTTGTTGGAGTGTATGTCAACTGAGTAGATGCTTCATAAAGTTGTCTGAAGTTGAATTCAAATTGAAGCTATTTTGCCATACTATGTATCAGTGGCTGGTATCTGTAGCCGCTATGAGGCACCCGATACGTTTTTTTTAGGCAGTTAAAATGTTTTATTTTTATGTATGACTGTCAACCGAGGTTTCATAATTTGAGCGCAAGCAAAACATACCTTTTACAAGTCAAGGTTTTCAAACAACCGACTGACTGACATCAGCCGGACAGTAACTAAATGCAAACGATTGGGCTCAGTTGTCAGGTTTTAACGACGACTTAAAATATTTTGGGGGGAAAATAAATAAAAAATGAATGAACCACTTTCTGTCAAAATTCCAATGTGGACTTCCAGTTGTGATTTACGGACTTTCCGTAAGTGCTCCATCTCAATGGCATCCTACCCTGGAAAAAGAGAATGTACTCCCTCCAGTTGGGACTGCAGACTGGGATCAAGGCTTTAAGAAGGAAATTCAGTGTGCTGGGTCAGGTTTTTTTTTCAACCCCCTCCCCTGCACCACCACCATTTTTTCATAAAGCCAAAGTTCCGCTGATGAAAGGGGAGTTTACAAGTGGAGGCCATTTACATACGTAATGCCTTGTAAATCAGAAACGAAAAATTCCGCTTTGAGAAGGCCATCGAATGGGAGAGGGCGGGGCCAGGGGGCGTGGGGTGTGTCCAAATGTCCACTCAAAGGAAGTATTCAGTAGAATGGAGTCTAATTAGCCCACCGTATGAAATATTTCTCAGCTCAAGGATCAAATCCTTTGTCTGAGCCCTCACCAACGTGATTCTAACCTTGGCTAAGCGGTTGCGGTTTAACCTTTGCCTCAACGGAAACAGTTCTTTGGAGCATTAATGAATGAAAAAAAAATTACAAAGCTGTATCAATCAAAACACCGGCTGCCAGTTTAAATCAACAACACGCAAAACTCACAGGAGCTCGTACTGTATGAATATTTTATTTTTTTTACGGCAACATTTGTTTCAATATGCTACAGTTTCCATGGCGACTGTTTGATCCAAACACCTGCAGCACGCGTGACCTCGCTGCTCGGAGATCTGTGCGACTCAGAGGCAATTATGACCACACTCGAGGTCACGAGACGCCACAGAAAACCAAATACAGTTTCGAAAACGAAAATCACTTTCCATTCCGAAAAGACCATTCTCCGGAGTAATCAACGTAATGAGCACGGCAAGTCTGAGTGGGTTGAGAGTGAAACGGCGCGCGCTGATGATACGCGAGCGTGTCAGCAATCGACATTGTGACACCGGCACACCTGCTCACTTGTCACTTTTACTCCCTCTGGCGGCGCGGACTCGGATCGGAACGTTTTCGTTTTTGCCAACATGTTCAAAGACGACGGCAAGGTCGCAGACGAAAAAACGTGCTGGCCCGAAGCTTTGGACATTATTAAAGCTGAATTGATTCAGCGAATAATCCAAATTTGATGACAAAACTGAGCAAAATCTCCGCTTTGAAGCTTCGCAGTGATTATTTTTCCACATAAAACGTGCTCTAAACAGCCTGGCACCCACGTCACTCACCAGGCCAGCCGCCGCCTTTTAAAACCACATCCTGCATTTTCCTTACAATAAGGCGCACCTAAAAGCATTCGATTTATAGGGCGATTTATAATCCGATGCAGTTTATATGTGGATCGATATTCTGATTTCTTGGACGTACGATATTAAATGTTCGGTAAAGCGCTTTGGTACAGCTGCAGCGGTTGTTTAAGCGGCATATAAATAAAGCCATATTGTATTGCATTCCCTTTAGCGTAGCTCCATCTAGTGGCTAAATCATGAAAACCGCAGCCACGATTGTTGCTTCGATTCTATGCGCCTTATAATACGGTGCGCCCTCCATCTGAAAACAGTTTAATTTCTGGTAAAAAGGGAGAGCTTTTTTCCATTGGGGTTTGTGGTTGGTGAACCAACAGGGTCACGTCTGAATATTTTAAGTGTCGTATCAAAGAAATGCTACGGATTTTGGGGGAACCTTTGACCTGTCGAGCCAAATAAACCAATTAGAGGCTACCAGTGCTGAACAAACAAAATGCTGATTGAAAATTCAAACGTGCATGTTCTTCATTAGCGTTTATTTTTTTTATGTGGCACATGCGCAGCCTTTCGTTCCTTCATGGTAAACACACGCACAATGCGGTTATGTAGACAGCCTGTCTGGAAGCCTTGGACCAGAATAGCTCTGATAATGCATCTGTCATGAATGTGTGCGATGGGGGGGACGTGTTCCTCGGCAAAACCGCGGAAAACAGAATCGCTGCGCTAACTACTCCCTGGCCTGCTTGACTGTATTTATTTATCATCTGCTAAACATTGTTATGGCAAATTACTACTGAACTCGTTTTCACCAAACGAGGTCTGGGGTTTTCATAGCACGTCTGCAAAATCCTTTGGCCGGTTTTTCGTAGAATACCCGACAATGATCAAATTGACGCACGCCGTTGTTAGCTCTCGTGCTCGTGAAGTACATCGCAGTGACATTGATACAGCAGAAGGTATAAATCTGCAGTCCCCGCCTCCGTTTTCATGTCTAGGACTCGTACGGCAGAAATGGGAGAACGCAGAGCGAATTGTAAACTTGAGGCCTGTGAAATGTCACCCCCCCCAACCCCCCACCCCTAACCGGATTCACATGTCCGCAGACTGAGTCACCTGATCATGTTAAAAACAGAGCAAGCACCTCTCACCCCATGTCTGTTTTTATTTTATTTTTTATTAATTTATTTTTTTGCACTGAGTGGAATAAGCCAGCTGCAAACACACAATATGGACATCCCCCCCCCCCCCACACGCACACATTTTTACACCCTCCCTTGAGACGCTTGGTTTCTTCAGGCGGAAAACAAACTGTCTCTTCGTCTTTTATGAAAAACATACCCAAGATAAAGACCCATACATTTGGTTGGAAAACATATTTTACATATCTGCAGTTTGTTGCTTTTTCGAGGGCGTGGCTTAAAAACCTGTGTCGGATTTGGGCATGCGACATCAGTCGCACCGCAACATGAGAACTTCGGCGCCTTCATTCACATCAACGCTTAGCTGGCACAACTGTTAGCTAGCTAGCTATGCTAACCCTCTTCAAAAAATGCATCTTCCCTTCAGCTATAGTCCACCGCAGTAGTCTGTTTAGAGCGCCTCATCGTCAACCGTGAGTTGCACGCACGTCATGGAAAGAAGGCGGAAGAGTGCGGCCAAAAAAGATTTTCAAAAGCCCGACATGACAGCCAAAATGCGGACAGAGGATTCCCACTGGAATGGCCCCTTTAGAGTGCCTCGTCACGGTGTGGAAAAGCCCCGGGACGATTCGGTGAGACATATACTTTGTAACCACTGACGGATTTACACCGATATATTTTGGCGGCCTAAATATGTAGTTATGTGTAAGCGTAAGATTGCTAGATGAAGTAGCATCAATTTTTCCGGGCTGACGAAGTGCTATTTGATTGACAGTTGACAGCTGGGGGTGGGATGGGGCGGAGCGGAGAGAGCGCCTTGAAATTGCACCATTTTTAAGCCTCATATTATATACTCGACAGTTTTGGGTTTTTTTCTTTTTATCGTTCAAAATTGGCAGAGTTTTTAACAACGGGCTTCTCTGTGGTGTGTCAAATTTAGAAGACATTTATTTTCATCCTACAGGGACATGCAGGGTCAAGCGCCGGGCATAAGGTTAGGGTTTAAAGCTCACAGTGATGGCCATCAGACCTCGGCACTTGTCATTAATGTCTCACAAAAGGCTTTTAAGAGGCCCTAAAGTTTGGTTTGTTTAAAACAGAAAGCCTCAAATGAGTGGATGGACTTCTTTTAACACAAGTTGGGACTCTGTAGTGATCCATATAACCCAAGACCAATGGAACGACAACTATTACTTGTCGGGCCTAAATGCCTATTTTTGTTTTTCTTCCGACAAAAAATAATAATAATAATATATATTTTTTAATTGCCTTTTTAGGGGGATGTACCGACAAAAAAAATTGTGAAAATTTATTTTTGAAGAAAACCTTCCAAAAACTCACTCAGTAACACCCGTGGAAATGTGGAAAGAAGGGAAAAAATAATCCAGGGAGAACAGAGTAACTCTTTATGATTACCATTAATTTCTTGCAGAACCCCCCCAACACCACCCTTAAAAAAAACAAAAAAGCAGGTCACTTTGCTAATTGACTTTCTCCATCCATGCAGTACAATAGAATGGGGGGCCTGTCCTTGGCTTTTTTTTTTTTTTACGACTTGCCCCTTTATAGAGTTGTGTGTTTAAGAAACCCTTAATAAAGACTAAGCAAACTGTGCTTTCAACAGAACATTGAAATGGGGGGAACAGTGAGGCTGTTGTGAGCCATTTTCCCATTCCCCCTTTGTGGCCAAATGCCAGCTGTATACTTATGGGGAGGAATATTTGCCAAAAAGTGAATTTGAACGTTTCACTGGGATACTCAACTGGAGCAAGAGAAGATAAATGTGAGTATATTCTTATTTTACAACTGGTTGGAAAAAAAAATGTGTGTCAGTCGTCTGGGAAGATGACCGTCTTCAACATGTCAAATGTTTTTTTATAAACAGGAATATGTGTGAAAGGGTGAAAATGGCTGACATCACACTAAAAGTCTTGGCGGTGGTCCAGTGGCGCCTGAGGGTCCTCAACAGAAAAAAAAAATGGCCACATTCAAAGAAATCTTGCTCCCCCTTGGTCAGATTGCAAAGGGATTATTTTTGATTAGTTTAAAATGACTTGTTTCTGTTTCAGTCTCAACTAGTTTGCCGTCAAAGGATAGCGTTTCAGTCAAAATGTTGCTATGCAAAGCAACGTCGCCAACTACTGGCCTGGCATGCGCATTACAGTGTCCCTCCAAGAACCGAAAGAACGAAGCCCATCTGTACATGAAAAGAAACCATCGTCGTCGTCATGAGCGTACACAAGTGACAAGTGCAGCTTCCCTTTTTTTTTTTTTTTCCCAACGAGGCTTGACGCTAGATGAAAAGGTGACTTTTTCTTTAGATGCATGACATCAACGTAGCGTGCGCAGGTCAGATCAAGGACAACTTTTCCTTCAGCGCCGCACGGAGCATTCCTCGCCTTATCGCCGGCCCGAGCTTGTCCCGCATAATAAACGACAAGGTGTCCATCTATTCACAACCCCCCCCACACCCTCCCGTCTCTCTTTACGAGAGAGCCACCTCAATCTCATCCTCATCCGCCGCCCCCGGGTACAATGCTGGACACTTGCCTTTTCTGTCTGGTTGAATGGACGGAAATTGGCTATGCAAAACAGGCGACGCAGAGAAAGGACACACGGCTCCATCAGCTTCTTCGCAAACAATGGAGAAGCCCCTCGTGTTTGGCATCCACTCCCCCCCCCCCCATCCAGACATGGAACGAACAAATTATGGCTTTCCATGACTCACACTGTCCGTGAGCCGTCGCCAACATCAGATTTGATGACAAGGTTGCCCCCGACCAGAACGCGGTTCATCTAAAGCAAAGATCCAAACCCAGAACTTGTGAGGTAGAATTGCTAACCACTACGCCACCATGCTGTCATGCTTCAAAACAAAAGACACTTTAAAAAAAAAAAAAGATGCATTGGTATTTCAAGTTCGAATTTCCCAAAAGCTATTATTTAAGTCGGTCTGAACGCAGACAATATCTCGCGCCTGCCGATATTGCTCTCGAATGACAGATTTAGAAACGTACGAGTGTTTTATTTACGCCGTCAGAAATCATCCTCGCTCGCAGACAAGTGCTCTCCGCGGGCTTGATAAGGATCACGGGTATTTATTTTACCCGGCTGAGCTCTTTCGGTGAATTGTTTGGTAATGGCTTGTCTCGCATGGCACCATTTTTTTTTTTTTTGCACGACAAAGACAAGTCGCATTAGAAGTAAAGAAGACGTGGCGATGCGGTCGCGCTTGACAAAGGCCGTCCCTTGTGACTGACTGTGCGTCCTGTAATTGCCCTCTCCGCTCAGAGTCTCCTCTGTGAAAAAAGGATAAGGGGCGGTGGGGGGCCCCCCCCCCGTCTCATTTTATCTCGAGACCAATCACAGGCCTCTTGGTCGGACCTCCATCAGCTGGTCACGGTTCTATCTTTCAAACTCGTGGAAGAAAAAGCACTGGGCTGGAGCCAATTCAAATCGACGAAGAGAAAACCTTGACCTCCCCAGAGGCCCGATTGCCAAAGCTTTGGCTCTAAGCAGAAGCGGCCTTGAGAAAAAAAATGGTTTAATTTTTTTTCAATGGGACAGGTTTTTTTTGTGTTTGTTTCGGCCTTGGTTCGACAGATAATCCCTCACACAAATCCCGAATCTCTGTTGGATTCATTTATCCAAAGCGGCAGAAATGTATGATGCACGCACATTTCAAGCTAAGCTAGCGTCACTTTGAGATGCTAACGAAAGGCAAATCGGAGTTGAGTCGACGTATGTACAAATATTGACAAGCGGTGGTGTATACTGTACGTCTGCCTATCTGGAGACCTCTCTTTTTTTGGGGGGGGGGGGGGTTGGACATCCTTTCGTCATTTCGATTTACTTTCCCGCTAGCATCCTTTTAGCCCATTTCGTCAAAACGTCACAGGTTCTTTCAAGACCCAAATTTAAACCTTCTATAAAGTTTACTCTCATCCCGGACACGAGCTTGTTGCTGGTGTTTGATGTCATTATGACACAGTTGTCACTCAACAGGAAGAAGGAGCGGCAACCACGGAACAGCAAAGTGTGGCACGGCGGCGACACAAGTCAAATGCGAGTCTGAGCTTTGAGTGACGCGGCTGAGGAAGGAGCGGAGAAAGGTGCTGAATGACGGATGGGGGTGGGAATACAAGGATGTAAACACAAGAGGGTAACACCGGTAACCCGAGGCTGGAATGTCATTCCGAGCGATCGGGGCTTGACAAAGCGACAGCCTGCAGACTTTGCGTGTCTCCAGGGCTTCAGCCTACAGCAAAGAACTTCCTCAAAAGGTGCTGAAGTGGACAATTGGAGGTATTTCTCCGACTTTTAACTCATTCACTCCCAAAGACGTTTTTAAACGTCTTTTCAGACTTGGTCCAGAATTGGCTGGTACTGAATGAGTTAAAAACAATCTCTAAAATGACCCAAAATCAAGAGAAGCGAGAGGCAACGAGGCCCGACACATAAACCAACCAAAACGGCGGCATCGTCGCCCACAAGGCACCACGTGCCAAAGTTGAGTTACACTGTTTCGTTGTGAATCAACTACTTTGAAAGCAAGGCCAAGAGAGGACCACAGCTCGATACGAAAGCTTGTCGAGAAAATAATGAAAGGTAACTTTTGTTGCAAATCCGCGCAGCTTTATACAGGCGCCTGAGTTCACAACAAGCCGAGGTTCATTTACGAACCGAGCCATCAAAAACGGTTGGCAACCGACAATTTGAAATGGAAGATGATCCAAGCATGTAACAGGTCATCCCCCTACAAGAGAAAGGGCAAGCGTTTGCTAGCGGCTAATGGTGACAGGTGCGGTCGGAAGTGGATTAATAATCTAAATGTACCATTTTGGCCCCACCCCATCCCTTCTCAGAGGAAATCACGGAGATGATGAAAGCTCCTTGGCAGACCCTCTGCGGGCTTATTGATCTGAACCGACTGCTTTGCCATCGGTCATGGCGGTCGACACACTCGCAGGCGCAAAGTGTGGCGACACTTCAACAGGCTGACATTTACCTTAAGCCAGTGGCGGTTCTGGGGGGGGGGGGGGCCAACGGGGGCCAGTGCCCCTGTAGCACCGATTCTGGCCCCCCCTGTGGCCCCCCCTCCGAGCGCAGATTACGCAGTCGTGCCGAGTCGCCGACGCGAAAGGTGGAACCAAAGTGCGTGATTTAACATTCTAGTCGGACCCTTTAGTGCGCTGCGCCATTTAAAAATGAGCGGGGAAATGAGAAGCAGTCCGCAGAGAAGGAAATTACCACGACACGAGTGCTATTTGCGTGTGAGTGTGTGAGTGTGTGCGCGCGTGTTTGTGTGTGCGTGTGCGTGTGTGTGTGCGCGCGCGTGTTTGTGTGTGTGTGTGCGTGTGTGTGCGCGCGCGTGTGTGTGTGTAACTTTTTTAGTCTCCCTTTTTATTTTTATTTTTATTTAACAGGATCAATATATAAGACATTGCCTTTTAAAATTTGGATAATTATATGCATGTAAAACATCTAGCTTCAGTGTATTTGCAATTTTTGTCCCCGGCAGGCTGGTACCATATCATCCCCTGGCTTGAATATTCTCAACAGACGTATTGTTACGCTTGCAGACATTTTAGCCCTCCTAATACTGTTTTTTTCTCATCACTGTAATGTTATGACTACAATTTCAAAGTCTGAAGAAATAAAAAGTCAAATAAGATTTCGAATCTGTCTTTTTAGCCCTGGGTTGAATGTGCCCCCCCCAACAAAACCCCTGGCCCCAGCCCGGCCCCCTCAGTGAAATTGATCCAGAACCGCCCCTGCCTTAAGCCTCTTATGCAAATACTCCAGTACTGTACGTTTATGTTCAATTCTATTGTCCAATCAGATTTGTGGTACCATGTTCAACTAATACGCCCATGACCGTCAGATTCATTCATGCCAACTGTCACTGTATTAGCAACGAGACCGTTTCTTGAAACAATTCATTTCAAATGTGTCACCATAAGGACAGCACACTTTCCCCTCAAGGGCATTTTTTTTTTCAAACTCATTTTTGTAGCGGGCCACATTGTAGTTACGGTTTCCCTTGGAGGGCTGTTATGAATTTTGGGAAACCATATAAAGTCCACATATGACAACAAATTAATGGATAACCAGTTTTAAAATCAGTCAATCAAAGTCAAGAATAATGACATACTGCGGATTACAGATGACAATTTGAATTTTGGTTCAGATTTTAGCAAGCATCATGGAGCTTGACATGCTCGATTTACTTTCGCGGGGCCACCTAAAATGATTTGACGGGCCAGATGTGGCCCCCGGGCCTTGAGTTTGACACCCATGCTCTAGTTGGTTCAAAAAACAATAAGACATTTACCCATTCAAGCAAAGTTCTGCAAAGATATTTTTGTGACGTTTTAAGATTCAGATATTGATTCCGATCTGGATGTGTCATAAATTACCTTATTGGAGTAGGGCGCCCTGGCCAGATTGATGCCGTCCCTGATAAGTTTATCCCGGATCATGATCTTGAGTTTGAGCTTCGGGTAGATGACCAGTTCCCTCCTGCAGTTCCCCAGGGTCAGGTTCCTGTGTGCGCCCACGTAGCCCACGCCGCGCGCGGGCTCGGTCCACGACTTGGACCCGCGCAGCTTGGACTCGTACTGGTCTACCATGTGGCCGGTGTAGACATCCGCGGAGGGCGGCATGGGCTCCAGGGTGAAGTACAGCCCGCTCGCCGCGTCTCTCGCCTCCTCCTTAAGACGCCGCACCGCGTCGTGGATCCGGCGGCGGTGGTGCGCAACGTACACCCCGATGGCGTCCAGGTCCGGGTCGCCGATCTGCTTGCACACCTCCAGGTCGTCGTAGCCATTATCCACGAAGGCTTGCACGTACTGGGCCAACTGCAGAGTCTTGAGCCACTCGTAGACGATGACAGGTCCGTTGCTTGTCATGTTGTTGAGTCTTTTTTGAGGGGGGCTGGGGGGTGCACGTAAAAAAAAAAAAAAAGTGACGCTCACTTTCCCACCCAGCGTCTTGAACGCATCATGAGCTCTCAGCCTTTTACTGAATTGAAACTAAAAGTGAACACATCTCCGTGCAGAGAAAGAATAGGTGGCGTAATCCGTTCAGGGCGAGTGTCTCAAAGTGCGTGTGAACGCAACACCTGCCAATGTAGATCCTCACTTCGAAATCAACGCAGCCATTGCCCAACGTTGCCACAAAAAAAGGGAAATATTTCCAACAACACCGGTTTTCGTGACGCTGAAGAAAAAAAGAAATAAAAAAGCTCCTTGCGCTTGGCACTCCCGAACAGATGACAAACGAGGTGTTTGTAGCGAGCGACTCCTAACGAAAGCAGCCGACGTCCACGCGTGCTCCTCCGGCGTGCGCGTCACTCACCTCACGCTGGAAATGCAGCCAAGAGGCAACACGCGAGCCGGAGTGACTGACTGCACGCTGCGGCTCCTCCGACGTCCACGCCCCCTTCCAAAAAAAAAACACACACACAGATTGTGACACGTTCGCACAACTTGTGCGAAAGTTGCGTGGGCGCCCCTGAAAGGGGATTTGAAAGGTGAAATGTCTTTAGGCTTCACGTCATAGCGGACTGTTGTCAATTTGTCTCCGTCCCACTCCCCCTCGCCTTCTTTACACGGCTGCGCTCGACACACTCATTCAAACATTTCCGTACGCTCGTGTCTTCATCGCATTAGAGCTCCGCCTATTGGGTGTCAACGAGAACTGCACCCACAAATTGGACTAAAAGAGGACGTCATTACGAAAAAGTTGAGCTGTGATACCTTAATTGCCTTGGGTTGAATTCGTTTCGTGGCCAAGCTTGTCATCCACTTTTCTCGGTTAAAATAAACTGAAAGTCCATTCGTGAGTGAGCACTACTGTTGTCAAATAGTGTCCTGGTGAGTGTATAAATGTAAGCTTATGTTAAATTATTATTTTCATTTTATATTTGAGCATTATATTCTTTTGTGTTACAGTTACCTAGGTTATACTCCGTTTAATAATTGCTTAAACAAGTTTATGTTGCTATTATCTGATTGGCTAAAGGAAACCAGGAAGTGTTTGTGTTACTGGAAAAAGGTGTGTTCTCGTTCATTCGTTCGGAGGTGCAGACGTTGGAAAATAAAAAAGCTGCCTTCAAGGCATTCCATCTCTCATTTTGCCCATTCTTAAAGTAGAGCTATCCACTACAAAACTACGAACCCCTCAACTTACATAAATATTGCAAATCTTGATTTCAAGATCTCAAAGCAAGTAGAGTTCACCTGTCTTGGCATGCAGCAACACCGCTCGGGAATGTCGTTATTAATAAGTACACGGTTCCAAAACGCGTGCAATGTTTGAACAAAAAACTGTCCAATCTGTCCAAACGGACGCCAAGTTGGCGAGCGCCGGTGGGCATGCTTTATGAAATATGAGCTGACAGCTTGTTAAGGATCGGTTTGATGCAAGAGCAACTGTCTCGGCACTTGGCTGGATGCGAGTTCAAGAACATGACGGAGAACAAACATGCGACTCTCAGACTCGTGGGGTTGCATATCAAAACAGGAGAAATGTCGACACATCAATCGGAGCTCGGAATGTTAAATGGTTGGAGGACATTTTACTGCTGTCCCACTGGATTTCCTGGAGTTAATTGCCTGCAAAAGTGAGCTGAAACCATGCCAGGCTAAACTGTCAATCAAATACCTCCGACTACCGACGGCAAAAATGGATCCTACTTTTCAAAAATGTAACTGCTTAAAGAGTCTAGTGGCTGGAATATAGCTGACTTGATCAGCATGGGTCGCAACGGGGCACTCTAAAGCGGCTACGCCAGCTCAAAGGTGCCGCCCAAACACGGACTGGCTAGACAGATCTTTGTTTTTGTTTGTTTTTTCTGTACACCTCATCATGGCAGCTTGTTTTGTGTGACGTGTCTCACGGATGACAACGAGGCACTCTAAGGCAGTCAGGCCCATAGATTACCCTTAGCTAAGGTTCGTGTTTGACCCTTTCATGCTGTCCACTGTAGTAACCGCTGTCCCTGAATGGGTTAAAGAACATGACAGGGGTAAAACAACCCCCAAAAAATTAATGGAAACTTTTTTTGGTTTCTACATTACAGATTTTGTGGGTTGCACAAATGAAATGACGAGACTTGAAAAACTGCATTCAATGTGATTCATCATTTCTGTTCAGCGGACCTCAAAACCAAAAGCACAGGTTTCCATTATGAGTGAGTTAGGGTCACTTAATATAACAAAAATAAATCGAGCAGCGGCACGCCATAAAGAAAATGACCCCCCCCCCCCCTCCGATGACGAGCATGCGTTGGGTCTGACCACTGAACTGTGATCCGAGCTCTGGATTCCCCATCGCTTTGGACGACACGCACCGAGTTCGGTTACAGAAGCGAGCTGCGTTGCCGGAGCACAGTTGGTGACAGATGGATCGGAGTGGGGGGTGGGGGGGACTCATACCGCACTTGGTAGTAGGCGCAAGTGGACGGTGCCAGGATGATTGTGTTTCCACTTGGCCACGTCGGGTTCAGGCCGAGCGACCAACGGGCGCCATCGGATACGTAAAGAAGTTCGGGTCGCTTTCATGTGGCTGTTTTCGATCATCTTGTATTTTATTTAACCCCCCCCCCCCCCAAAAAAAAACAACAACAGCAATGACAATTACATCCAATGTAAAGAAAACACGAGAACAGGTGCGGCTGAGGGAAGATTTTAAACAGTCAATTTTGCTCTTCTTTGTGACGGCAGAGACACCCGACAGCCCCCCCCCCAAAAAAACTTCTGCTACATCGCTCGCATTTTAATAAAACTCTGTATCCCGTGAGACCATTCGTGAGACCAAATGTGACATTGCAAAGTGTATGCGGCTTTGAATGTTGATTGAAAGACTACACGGTTTGGATGTCGACACAGCTGGACAGATGGGGGGCAAGGGGGGGGGGTGCCAGGCAGAGAGACAATAGCGGCGGCTCCACCTCCGGCCAAGATACAGTCTGGGCTGCTCGCTTCTGGAACAAGCCGGGTATTAGTCTTGGAGGCTGGACTGAAATTCTGGCTTCACGGCTCTCCGTTGCACCTTTCCAGATCTCAATTTGAAAAGCCGTCGAAGCGGGGAAATGGCTTGTGCCCACCGCCATGCAGAGGCTTTTTCTCAGAGGGACGGGGGAGGCTCTGTCAGCACCTGATGGAAACGGGCGGCTGAGGCAGGATTGAGGAAAAACATAAATGGGCAGTTTGGGTTTTGAAGTCGACGCAGTTGGCTGCTCGATGCGATGATCAATCCCGTCACAACTTTTGCAACTCGGGATTTTCCTTTTATTTATTTTTTCCATTCTCAGATGACATATCGCATGATGTAACCTCCTTTTGTTGAGTTGGAATTCTCCGTAGGTGCTGCTGTTTTTGCTCATCAAGGAAATTTGAAAGCATTGACTGAGACTCATCAACGTGTGTGTGTGTGTGGGAATTTTAATTTGTTCCAATCACGGAAATGAGGGCTGGCAACTATTTGAGGCATACCGTTAGCTAGAACAATCACCCCCCCCCCCCCCCCAAAAAAATGCCATGAGCGGGCATTTGGAATGGTCCAAATTCACGTAATTGGTCCGAAAATAATTTTATAACTACAAATGTAAAACTATTTATGCCATCAACTTATGGTGGCAGTCAGAAGAATTGCATCCTCTGTCACAAGACAGGAGAAGGCACATAACTTTGTGTGTGTGTGTGTTCATTTATATATTTCTCAGCCTTTTTTAATTCCTAGAAATGTAGCAAAAAGAAGTGCAAATATTATCCCCCAAATCCTTGTTGCACCGTTTACATCAATTCAATCAAGATGGAAGTACTTGCAGTTTTGGGTCAATGTGTGCCTGTTCCAGATTTGAGGGTTGGCCGCAGTCGCTTGGTCTTCAGCGCGGCCAAGACGAACCGATGGTTTGCCTGTAACGAGCGTTAGCGCACACACGTCGTCACTTGGCCTCATCTGTTTTCCGTGGCTAACGTCACTGTGGAGAACAACCGTGGATGAATATCTCCGCGTTACTTTGACAGAATAAACTCGGGTCGAATCGGAGTCAAGATATCGTAAATACACATTAGCGATATCTTGAGATGCAAAAAAAGAATAATAATAATCTTGGCCATTGAGTGGATCCCATTTCAGCCTGCTGACAGAGAGAAAAGAAACGGGAAGGGGGGCGAGAGCTTGAGCCGCCTTCATGCACTTTTAATTACAAATGGCCGTCTGGGCTTCTATTTCTCGAGAGCAGAGGTGAAGCAAACATATCGGGGCCCCAGACGCCACTCAACTGGCAGTTTAATGTCAACCTAAACAAGGCTCGAGTCTGCGGGGTGGCGCTTTCGTGTTCACGCGAGGACACGGGGACGCCCGCCAATCATTCTGTGGATTCAATCAGCCGGGGCAACAGGTCTCTCGTCTGTGTTAGCCGTCCCCCCCCTACCCCCCTCTGAAGTGACACGAGCTAAGCCCATCAATCAAACGGCTGCTGAGTTTCAGCGGAGGGAGGCCAATTCTCAACCTGAACATTTGTCTGCGGTCGTGGACGGTGATGGACAGATCGGAGTCAGACGTGAGACACTTCAGTGGGGGACGACGACTCTGTTCTCACTAAAATTCGTACAACATTTTTATTAGGTCCCACTGGGGAGCAACTTGATATACTTGACTTGTAGTCTTACGAGCCAAAAACGTTTTTTCTCCCTCTTCAGTTTAACAATTTGAATTGAGTCACCATCTTTTTTTGGAAGGGGGATCGTTTTGTCGAATAAATCCAAGAGTACATACTGCCTTTCAAATTCAAAACACACATCCTCCTTCGAACAAATCTCTTCCAGTTGACGTTATTCTGGGCGGTTTAGATATGCCGCAGTGAAAAAAGCCCATCGCCGTCGCGTTGGTTTTAAAAGCCGAGCGCTGACAACTGCCGATTATACTTTTATTTTCAGCAGATGATTTTCATTATTTCTGGAAATAAATGATGAATACGTTGCCCTGAAAAAGCCATTTCTCAGTCATTTTTTGTGACTGAAGGAGTCCAGCGCTTAATTTGACGGTAAAAGGAAAACACATTGATTATTGATGTCAGTTTACTGTGCTTGCAATTGTGAAAAACGCAACTTATAAATTTGCGGTTCGATATCTGCGACATCTACAAATCAAGAGTATTGTAATTTGTTCTGTTTTAGGACAGATGTGCGGCTGTTATATTTCAATTTTTTTACTGTTCGAAAAAACACAAAATGAGATGAGGTTTCACAGTATCATTAAAAAAAACAAAAAAATTGTAGAAATCCGATCAGAAATACATTCCCCGTTGTTTCTAGTTCACTCCTTTGAATCCGTAACAGAATGTCAGCATCTTGTTGCTTCCTGTTTACAATCCGCTTCTAAATTAGCACTGCGCGTTCAGAGCCCCAAAGCCTTTCCCAAGGACTAAAAACACGGGCACACACGGGAGCGAGAGAAGAAAAAAAAATAGATTGCTAATTAAATCACTCACGGGACAAACCGACGGTTAAAAGGGAAATGTATTTATTGTGCGGTGAAAAGAAAGCTCACAAGGCCCACCGGGCTTAATGAACTGAGAAGATTTGGCTACAAAGAGACTTCTCAATAAGAAACACATCATAAAGCCTCATTTTCTGAAATGGGTCAGACGATCGTCAAAAAATTAACTCCTATGCTTTGAAATGGCGTTAAAGCGAGCGGCAGCCTCAATCGTCTTATTGCCACCCTGAGACCGCGCTAAGCCGCCGCTTAGTAGCCGGGAAGCAGTTATCGTGGTAACCTCCGCTTTCCCCGACGAGAGAATTATCCGGCAATACGACTCCCATTATTGCCTTCAGCTGCACTTTAATAAGACCCGCCTAACCTCTGACCCGAGAGCGCGGCAGCTGAGGTACTTGCCGGCAGAGATTTGGTGGCTCAAAGGGCATCGATGTGCTCCAAGGACAACCATTTAATTCCCCCCGGGCAAGAGTGCTAATACGCCGTCACGGGGAACCGGAGCCTGCATAATTAATATGGATGATGGCACTAAACCTCCGCATCTGGGCTGTCTGGTGTACACAATCTCGACACATGGTTGCTGGCCATGTTACTCAAGAGTCAAGATCGGATGCAACTGAACGAGTGCCTTATTGTTGCTTGACTTGTGAGTTGAAGGATGCGACATATTTAGGAAGACAGCTGTCTGCCAAATATACCCCAACGCAGGGCAGGGGTGGCGAACTCATTTTAGTCGCAGGCCAATTCGGAGCTACGTCAGACATTTCGGTACAGATTTCAGCAAGTTGACACACATGATTTGCTTTCGCGGGCCACGTAAAATGACCCAGGCGGCCGGATCTGGCCCACGGGCCTTGTGTTTGACACAGGTACCTCCTACCTGTCCATATCGGGCCGATACAGGATGTATTTTTTCGATATCGGATACTTCGAGAGGCTGCCGATACCAGCCACAGATACTAAAGGCAAAAAATAATAATAATCATAATCTGACGTCAAGTAAATTCTATAGTGGTTAGCGCTAGAGTGCGGCAAATCATCTGCATCAGAAAGGTTTTGTTCAAAAATTTGTGTCATGATGTTAAATTCAATTTCAGATATTAAGTACAACATGGGTACTTGGTAGTGGCGAGTCTTCAAAGAGTGAATACTCACACTGGTATCTGTCTCAAGACAACAAACGAGTTGAGGGCAACTCAATCAACCCCCACACAATCTGCGACGCGAAACATAATTGCAAAGATGCATGTGCGCATCCTCTCGACACTGCAGAATATAAGCGTGAGGCCTCTCCCCGGCCGTTGATTAAGAACGACGATAAACAGCTGTGAATTAGTCTCGTGTGTCGGCCGACGTGGGGCCCAAGCAGAGCCCATCAACAGCATTTAATTACAGGTCTAGCGTTAAGCGAAACGGGGGTCGCGGGCTGGCTGGAGGAGCTCAGACGGGCGATATTGACCCAAGGCCTCACCAGCTTGTAATCTATGACTCACCCAGCAGAATAATTGAGTGTTCTCAATATTTTCTCAAAATTTAATTGCGGCAGACTTGTAAAGTTTTGGAGAAACCAAAAGACAGATTGGAAAAGTGCTCCCGTGCGAATACCTTTTAGCTGGGGGAAGGACTGTTCAATTTTCCTCCACTACAACTCTGGAGGAAAAGAACATCAACGTAATCATATCGCATGTCAGTACAAAGCAAAATGGCCGCCCCATGACATGGCTAAAAAACCAGGCGTATTTTTTCCTCTCGCTGCTTAACTCATGTTCCACAAACGCAATATTCATCAGAATACTGTGTTTAGACTAATAGGGGCCCAAAGAGCATTATTATTTTCCATAAAATTTGTGACATATAGCATTTTGGTCTAGCACCACCACAGAGATGCTACCTAGCATAAGCATTAAGCTAACGGACAAGCGTGTATTGAGTTTGACCGTAAACTTAAACTAAAAACATTGTGTGTGTGTTTTTTGTAGCTATTTTTAAGTGAGCTGAGTTCACTGCCGCCATTATATATATTTTTTTGTATTTTTTTGGGTCATCAGATGTGTCGGTGAAAGCATAATAAACAGGAAAGCGCCCCCTGGAGACTGATGACGACCGCTGCAGGAAACGCAGGAACCTTCAGCGGTCAAACAGACAGCAGACAGAGGCAGGACCAACAGAAATAAATAAACACGGACGTATAGAATTAATCGTGTACTTCCACACTGGATTTGTCACTCGGCAGCCTTTCCCAGTGTCGGAACCTCGGGAGAACCGAGGACAAAAGAGCAATGAGACACACCGTCTCCCTGCCATAAATCCTGTCTCAAATGGATGGGAAAATGATGGCTGCCAGCCCAGTTTTTGCGAGCATGTTATATTAATGAAAAGGGCTCAGAGCATTTTGACCTAACCGCTAGGTCCGCTGGGTTTCAGTAATGGGGAGGATGTAGCGGCGGACGGCGAAGCATTCGTTAAAACGCTCGGTGGACAAAAGACGGCGGATGAAATGATCTGCTTTAATACCCATCCATCCATCCATCCATTTTCCGAACCGCTGGACCCTCACTAGGGTCGCGGGGGGTGCTGGAGCCTATCCCAGCTGTCTTCGGGCAGTAGGCGGGGGACACCCTGAATCGGTTGCCAGCCAATCGCAGGGCACACAGAGACGAACAACCATCCACGCTCACATTCACACCTAGGGACAATTTAGAGCGTTCAATCAGCCTGCCACACATGTTTTTGGAATGTGGGAGGAAACCGGAGTACCCGGAGAAAACCCACGCAGGCCCGGGGAGAACATGCCAACTCCACACAGGGAGGCCGGAGCTGGAATCGAACCCGGCACCTCTGCACTGTGAAGTCGACGTGCTAACCACTGGACTACCGGGCCGCCGCTTTAATACCCAATAAAAGGAAATCATGTCATCGCTTTCACCCTTAAGGTTAATTTTTGCTGATTGCGATTGATTGGCCGCGCTACGCTAACGCATTCGGTCGGCTAAGGTAGTGCGATTGGCATGTCTCGTCTCATGCGAGTATAACTTTGCTTATGTTCCTTTCACACTAATATTGTATATTAATGGCTCACTGTCACGAAAATATTGTACCGTTTTCATCAATACCGCGATCAATATGAGTATTCAAATGCTGTGGTTAATTTTTTTTTAGCTCTGCAATCTGTACGTTAGCTTCAGTTCCAAGTGTCGGAAATGCTATCGTTTACAAAAAATGGTCGGGGTGGACGTGTCGCGTCGAAAATCTGTCGGACTTTGCAATCTTAGCGGGTGGGACTTAACACGAGGCAATTTTCCAATGCAACAGTGATGGACGAGAAGCTAGCGTTCATTTTTTTTTCTTCAATTTTCGGCAGTTGAATGCCCTGCAGCATATTAATTCCGCTCATGTTAACGTTTGGGCTCTTGGTGCACAGATTTTAAATATACCACTCAAAGAAGGCGCCGCTATTTTTATTCTCGCCATTCGTGGGCTCGCCTCACATCTTTTGACCAAAATGAAAAACAACAAGAATATGTGAGGCAAATTGGATATCGAGCACGGGGGTTCAATGGATGGCTTCATCTTTGCATCTGGCGGCTCATTTTTCTCCGGGTGTCATTATGGTGGGGGGGGATTATGATGATGTTGATGATGATGGCTATAGGTAAAGATTCTATTATTAGCTAACGATTTTCCAATAGGAGAATGACAAATTGAGCACACTCCATTTCGGACGAGTTTGACAACAGGTTTTTAGGGGGGGGGACTCAGCTCATCAACCCGACATGAACAGTATTTGTAAATGTTCCACATTCATACGCGTCTGCATCACCGCGGCTAGCTAATCAAGCTAAACATCGTTTTGAGCCAAGAACGTCGAGACAAGGATTTCCATTTGTGGATTGTTTACCGCAATTGAGACATAACACACCCCCCCCCCCTCACCCTCCCGAGTCCTTAAAGATGACAAATAAATGCAAGACTGAGCATGGGAAATAACCCCTTTGACGCAGACATCCCCGAGTAAATATGGCATAAAGTCGCTAGCATCTGCCGCATCACTTGACAGCAAATAGGAGACTTCCACAATGAGATCTTTCTACATGACATTAAAATTCCAAAAAAATTCCCCATTTCCCCTTCAAAATAATTCGGCGCAGGACGTCAGTGATATTTCAGATTCATCACTTTGGAGACATTAGTAAGCATTGGGGTTGGGGGGGGAGGCGCACTGTGGCAGTGTGGTCGGAAATTTTCTTTTGTCCGCTCCAAAGGAAGGAGAAAATATTGACTTTACCAGATGCTGCAGCCAAGAAAAACAAAACTGGTTTTAAGTTGACGCTCACAGCAGAGACGTTTGGGCAAAGCGCGCGTCAATGTCGCGTGGGTGACAGTCTCAAGCATGAGCAGATCACTTTTGAATTAAAAAGATAAATAAATAAAATGATAGATCGATGTGCTTTTTACTACAAGTCGCATTTAATGAAAAATGACTCCAAAAAAAAAAAGTACTTAAGATTACTCAGAAATGAATCCATGAATGTTGAAACTTCCTATCAGGCTAAAAGATGCTTTTACCCCTGAAAGGAAGCCGCTCAAATTCCCAACATTTATGTTGTGTTTTGTTTTTTTTTCTCACGTGATCTAAGCCGATTGGTCTTCTCACTCCATGTGGAAAAATAAAGCCATGTCCAAGATGCTTTCTCAAGAGAGCATAGATCGCCCGCAGCGCCTTGCAAGCCAACATGCAATAAAAAAAAAAAAAAAAAAATCTCATAAAATAAAAAATAAATGACAACTTTATTACGCTGACGTTTATTCGATCGAACCTTTTTCGAGGTTGACCATTTTCCATTGCTGCTGCTGACAAATTAGTGTGAAGATTTATCCACTTTGTCAAATAAAAGTCCAAAGTTTACAGCCACCCATGAGACGGTTATGAAGATATATCGGCGCTCGAGTTATTCCGTAAGCTTTTTTTTTTTTTTGCAGACGAAGGCAAATCTATTCTTCTGACTAGATTTATGATTCGGCACGTGGCCAGATATTTATTTGCACAGCAACTTGCATGATCCACGACTCCTATTACGACTTTAAGACGCTTTTTTTCTGTTTTTCACGAACCTGTGAGGACATTTCGCTGAGCGTTTTGTAGAAAAACAAAAGCGCCCGACAGGCGTAAATTGGTCGTTTGTCAAAAGGAGCCGCCATGAACAGGCGAGTGAAATGTTGAATCAACTACAACTGAGAAGGAGGTCAAACGTTTGATAAAAATTCTCTCCGCGGACCTCTCAATCCAATTACAGGCAAGTGGGAAGCATTAAGAGACTGGCGGTACAGCGAAACCCTCCCCAAACGTCTCGGTAATATTTCTATTTAAATGCATGCAGGAAACGTGGCATTTATGAGGCGCGGAGAGTGCGGCGTTCTTGAGAGATATTTTCGAAAACGCGGAAGATTGTCAATGTTTGAAGAGATTGTATCAACTGGAAACACAGTGGCTCCTTTAAAAAAAACAACAACAACAACAACAACTGGGGGCACAAAAACTTCATGCAATGCGACAAAGAACATTGGACTGCAAAGCAGTTTACTTGCTGAGGGCGAGATAAAAAAACAATTTTAAAAAATCCAAAATAAATAAATAATAGATAATAATTGGGGAGCAATAGTTTGAAGGGATTGTGCCAACTGGAAACACTGGCCCCTTAAAAATAAAAAAAATAATCAAAAATAATAAAATTACTGGGGGCACAAAAATTCCGTGCAACGTTACAAAAAAACATTTGGACCACAAAGCAGTTCAGATTTAAAATAAATAAATTGATTAATAAATAATAATAATAATTGGGGCGCAATATTCTGAAGACACTGTATCAACTGGAAACACAGTGGCCTGCTTAATTAAAAAAAAGAAAAGCAGGACAATGATTAGGGCACAAAAACTATCCACAAAGGAGATTACTGGCTGAGGGCGAGATTAAAAAAATAAATAAAAATAAATTTACTCGTCTAATTCCAGATGCTGAAGCATGTCATAGGTCACGTCTCCTGTCCCTGATTACCCCCCGCCCCCGTGCATGGTGATTTGTTGTCCAGTCATCTTTTGCCATTTCGCAGTTCACCTTTTTGCATCCCACAATATATGGAATTTGTCCCCAAATTTTTTTTAATTTATTCATTCATTCATTCTCAAAAAGTATACGAGCGCCCAGCGTGCTAACCTCTTTGTGGAGCACAAATTGAAAAGCGGAGCCACTAGACTGTAAAGTCGAGCCGTTATCCCCGCCATCACATGCCATAAAGCATTCCCGGGGAGAGAGGAGCCGCCCCCGCTATTTACGGCAAAATAACCGCCCCGGCGTACGGCGGCGGCGCTAAGATATGCGGACTCACGCGAGACGAAATCCTCGTCTCTTGACGACCGATTGAGGGAATGGAATTGATAGATGGTGTGGATTTAGAGGAATGTACAAAATGCAAGTCTGCGGAGGTTTTTTTTGCCATCAAGTCTGTCAATAGCGAACTACTTTCGAAACGTCTTACGAAAGGTTAACTTTGAAACAAAAGCCTTTAAATGAAACCTGTTGCTTCCATGCATCATTCGTGCGATGCCGTTTCTGTACTCCGATGTAAACAGCCTGTACTTGTAACGTATTCTTCAAATTCAGCATCGCCTGATTTTGCGCTAATCAACATTTCATGAATCGGAATAAGCAACGCCGGCCTCCGCTTATTAGAAAACAAAATTCAGCGCGCAGTCGAAAACTGACCTTGGATAAATAAAAAGGCAATTTGCATGCAAATGATAGCGCTGGCATTTGCTGTAATTGCCAGTCGAGCCGCTCGTCTGCGACGATACGACGCTCTTTTAAAATGGATTCCCGCTGTTGATTTGAACAAGGGTTCTTAAAGAAGCATCAGAGCTTCCTTGATGGATTAGCATCAAATTTTCTGACGGCGCAAAATATCTCTGACCACAGTCTCGCCTGCACCCCCAAAGTCTTAAAAATAAACTATCGCTAACGCTGAAAGGGGTTTGATGTGAGGGGGTGTAAAAAAAACAAAAAACAAATGAGCGGTTCCTTTATCTTTCAGATGTTTAAAAAAAATGAGCAGATGGAGAGGAGAACATGACGGAAGATGATGATGATGATCTTCGCCTCCCGTTGGGCTCATAATTCATGAAAAGCAATCTAGCCTCTAGCATGCATAGTTAGCATTCATATTTAGCATCAACCATGAGCACAGGGTTGAAAACTCGAAAGCTGTGCAAGTCCGAATATTTTGTATTTTGTGCACAGGTCACAAACAGCGGCGAACGAGTCGACGCCATCCATCCATCCATTTTCTGATCCGCTTACCCTCACAAGGGCCGCGGGGCGAACTGGCGCCAGCTGTGCCCTGAACCGGTTGCCAGCCAATCGCAGGGCACACATAAGACGAACAACCAGTCGCACTCACAAGCGCACCTCGGGACAATTTAGAGTGTTCCATGAACCTTCCATGCATGTTTTTGGAAAGTGGGAGGAAACCGGAGTACCCGGAAAAAACCCACGCAGGGGAGAACATGCAAACTCCACACAGGGAGTCCAGAGCCGGAATCGAACCCTGCACTTCTGCACTGTGAGGTCAACACGCTAACCAGTCTACCAACGCGTCACCTGCCTTACTTTCATTTTTTTTTTTTTTTAAATGCAACTACTGCATTAGAAGTGATGCATTTGATAGTTCGCCCAATATGGTTCCCATAGTTTGACATAATGGATATGTCTGGGTAGGGCTCACTGCTCCAATTAGCCATGCATGTTAACGTCACCATTTGTTTCCCCTTCCATCGCATGCTTTGAATTACCCCCGCAAAAAAATAAATTCCTCCTTGCCCCCCCCCCAAAAAAATGCAGTATACATTAGCCAAAGTACATCATAACCAGCTGTGGGTGATTAAAAACAGAAGAGTTGACAATCGCGCGCCCCCCCGCTCCCCACCCACCACCAAAAACAAGAGACTCCACCGCTTAGCTCATGCAAGGTGGTGTGGCACACGAGCCATGTCAAATATTTACCTAACACCGGCCTATTTGATTGAAACTCCCTTGACGAGTATGAGCCAGTCTGTCAAAACAAACTCAATTTGTCATAAGTCAAAAGGAAGTTGGCGAGACCAGTCCGGGAAACAGAACTCTAGTAAAGCAGTCTCCTGAGGCGACCTATTAATGCGCCGTTAAAAAAAAAAAAAGAAAATTGCAGCGATTTGAGCATCTGGGAGTGCATGCGAAGCCGGGCTAACCAGAAATAAATTCTAGAGAGAAACCGATGCACAAGCGGAGTGTCGAGCCAAAGCCAGAGCTGCATTGCAAGGCGGTGAAAGCGGAGTGAGCTTTCACTCTCTGGACCTCCCAATAAGCGGGGTGCACATTGCGCGGTGATGTCAGCTGTTTGACCCCTTCCGCCCCTGCCGCGCTCCGCAAAGGCGGACCCTGCGGCCAAATATGTGAGTACACATCCTCTGACACCCCGAGTTGAAGTCCGGAGTTGCATTTTCCCACCAAAAAACAGCGCCAAGCTAAACAAGCTAACCGAAGGGAAGTCAGGACCGAGGGAGAACACAGGAAGATAAATTTACAGAGAGCGCTTTGAACTTCCCTCGCAGGGCCGTTACGGCAGTGAAACTGAATAAATGTTTCATCATCACATCATAGGATTATTTGTACACACAAAAAAAATTAAGGATTACAGTGGTACCTCTACTTACGAAATTAATTGGTTCTGGAAGAAATTTCTTACCGAGAAATTTTTGTAAGTAGAGACGTGTTTTCCGTGTAAATGCCCTAATCCGTTCCAAGCCCCCCCAGAAGTCCCACACAAATGTATCTCGAAATTTCTTTCCTAACAAGATGGAAAATTTTCCTGTTGAGACGTTTCGTAACTTGAAAATTTCGTATGAAGAGACATTCGTAAGTAGAGGTACCACTGTGCTAGTTTTGGAATCAGTCAACTGTTTGTTTGTTCCATTATTATGGTGAGCGTAAACCAGGTCACGAAATGATGGTGAAATGTCACCGTTATTCATTACGCATGACAATTCGAGATTTCGGTACAGATTTAAGCAAGTATCATGGAAGTTGACTTGCTTTCGCGGGCCACAGAAAATAACGTGGCGGGCCAGATCTGGCCCCCGGGCCTTGACTTTGATAGCTGTGGTTTCAAATATCCCAATGTTTCGCTCCCCTAAAAATGCCGCCTGCTGATTACTACAAACAGAAAAAAAAGTTTACAAATTATTTCTAAATGTCTTTCTTTTGGTAGTTTTGGTGCTTCTATTAATTAATTCAATCCGTCCATCGTTGAAGACACCAGCGAGACTAAAAGTAAGTGTCAGCAGAAACATCACAATGTCACTCGCCAGATGTTTAACAACCATGAATGACTGGGTGGTAATTTTCAACGAGATAAATTATTGAGAAATGTCACAGCCTTTTTTTTTTTTTTTGGAACGACAGCCATGAATAGGTTTACGCTCCCCCAGCCCTTTGAAATCTCCAGATTACCGCAACCGTTCTAATTTAGATGTATAGCCCCCGGCAGAGAACTGGCTAATTTCCTGGTGTGTCAAAATTAATGAAGAAGATAATTTGTTACAATGGACGACACACACACACACACACACACACACACACACACACACACACACACACACACACACACAGCCACTATCCTTTATGTGAACCTCAAATGGGGCCAGTGAGCAAAGACAGAAGACGGCTTTTTGAAGTCGAAACCAAAAGTAGGTTAGAATCAGCGGGATTAGACGCTCTTGCGCGGGAGGGTCTTAGATCTCCGCATGCGGAGAGACGAGACAAATTTTCAAGCGAATTTCCACACCGCAACTTTGCATTTTAACAGTGGAAATGAAGCGTTCCCTTTGACTGTTTGACATCTTATTTACATTTTTTTTAAAAAATTGCAATCCATCAGCGGTTTTAACCAGTCATTAAGTGTTGAATATTAAGATTAAAAACCAGTAATGACAAAAAAAATAAAATAATAATAATAAAAAGACAAAGAGTGACGGTTCCATCCCCGCCCCAACGGGAATCTGCATCTGCTCAGTCTGCGAGACAGCTGTTCCCATGGGGACAGGCAGCAGGCCATTTCGAGCGCTCCACACTCTTCCTTCAACGATCCACACTCTTCCTTCATCCCCCCCCTCGCCATGACGTCAAGTTCACCCATCCATGGGCAGCGACGCAGACACGGCAGTGCGGCGGAAGGTCAGGCCATCTCGCCAGTGGTCAACGGGGTTTTGAATGAAAATCCGAGTCCAACCGCGTCTTGGTGTTCGGCCATCTGGAGTGATGGCCGTTAGCGCGCGGTCGATCGCTGATGCGCAAAGTGATTTTTATTCATGCTGACGTGGCGTCCGCTGAACTGTGCCGGTGTTGACAAATCTCTCATTTTCGACCGGGGCCTTTGGATAAACGCGGGCTATTTGCAAAACGAAGTAAAGTTGGAGCTTGATTTGGATGTTGCCACTTGGCACACCTGACCGGTTGGATTTGATTTGTCAGAATTGTATTCAATTGGCCTCAAATCCCTCAAACTGGCGATCAGCCTCCTCTGGTAAGCACTACTAACAAATTCAAGGTAGTGACAGACCATCCCAAGGCGACCCTTTGACACCAGGTCACACACACAACACATGATCCAGACACAGTTTGCAGTTTCCAGCCGATGACGTGGATATTAAACTGATCAGGGTGAAATTCCACAAAGGTCTTTCGCTCACCTTCTTCATCCCCATCATAAGCCCAGACAGGCAGAGACGTAATCCTACAATAAGCTTCGGCTATCCGCTACTGCTGCTGCTGGAGGGATGCGGCAGTTGCAGAGTATTTCAGCGACGTGTGATGCATCACACGAGGCAACTAGTCCCGTCGGGACAGTCTAAAGTTGTTCAGAATGAGAGAGTTTGAGGGGGAAAAAACCAAAAAGGCTTACATGAGTCAGAATCGGTAAATCCACGTTATGAAAAGGAGAACTGAAGAAGACAGAGGCAGCACTTTGTAGTTTCTCACTTTTAAATGCAAATACAATCCGCTTGAGCCTCACAAGGGTCGCGGAGGCATGCTGGAGCCTATCCCAGATGTCTTCGGGTAGCAGGCGGGGTACACCCTGAACTGGTTGCTAGTCAATCGGTGAACAACCATTCACACTCACACTCACACCTAGGCACAATTTAGAGTGTTCCATTTACCTGCCATGCCTGTTTTTGGAATGTGGGCGGAAACCAGAGTACCCGGAGAAAAGCCACACAGGCATGAGGAAAACGCACAGGGAAGCCGGAGCCGGAATCGAACCCTGCACCTTTGCACTGTGAGACCGAGGCGCTAACCAGTCGCCCACCGTGCCACCCTTGACCAAACACGGTGGGCCAAATAGAATGTCCAACTTTGGAGGTGCATTTGCTGCTTGGCCCTTATGCGTGTCATCCTGTAAACATGAAAAAAAAAAAAAAAGGAGACGGCTAGCGCAGCGCCGTGTGTTTGAGGCTTGGCACGCTGAGGCAGGTAATAAGCAGCGTATTTATGAGGCGCAGCGGGTGTCGGTGACATCTGCATAACCTATTCATGAGGCCTGTGATGAAATCTCGGTTATCCTCAGCGGCAATCTTACAGGTGACAAAAAGAGCAGCGCCGAGGGTGAGGTCGGGGAGAATGATAATGAAGATGAAAATGGAGAGAGGAAGGTAACACAGACCCGAGTGGATAATGACAGATGGGCTTAGCGCATGCGGAGAGTGCAAAGTAAGAAGGGATGTCGGAAATGGGGCAGGGGCTGGCTTTGGGGGGCTACCAGAAATATGAACAAAGTGGACTCAAATGAAGTGCTAAAATACTGCGGGAATAAGGAGACCGAAGAGTGTGGGCAATTACCAATAGAATGAGGAAGAGGATATTTTGCAGGGGGGGGACCAAAACTGTACGTCTATCCTGCTCGCCACTGCATCTCCGCCACTTGTGCTCTGCATACCAATGATATACACACACACACACTCACGCCATTACTGGAATTCACAATCTATACAGACGGGATTGCATATTCTTTCAGAATGATGAGTAGGGTGGACGGAGGAGGGGTGGGGCGTGGGTGTGTGTGTGTGTGTGAGGGGGGGGGGGTTATATACCGTTTTGACAGAAAATCTGACATTGAGTATGTCCTCCTGGGCAGTAGTGGGAGCTATGGTGCGGCAGTTCTGACACATCGGCGAAACATCGGTCGGAAAAAAAGCGTTTCTTCATAATGTAGGGTGTGTCAAAATCATTTTTATCACGGGCCACATTTTAGTTACCGTTTGCCTTGGAGGGCCGTAATGACTGAAACCAAATAAAAAAAGTCAATAACGGCTTATTCAACTATTCTTTAAGTAACTGTAATGAGGCTTTTGGTTACAAGGAAATGCTTAGAATATGTCTCTTATGTATGACATGTGAGAATTTTAAATTTTGGTCGAAATTTTAGCTAGCATCATGGAAGTTGACATGTTTAATTTGCTTTTGTGGGCCGCATAAAATGATGTGGCGGGCCAGATCCGGCCCCCGTGCCTTGAGTTTGACACCCGTGCTCTATATGAAAAGTAACTCGGAGGTATCGGTACTGTCGGTGTGTCAATACTCATACTGGTATAGGCCTGTAAATCAGGTGGGATGGAACATCCTAATTATTATCTTATGAAGGAGGGTTGGGGGGGTGACAGCTTCTGCAGAAGCATTCTCGAGAGGGTTACTGATCATTGAAAGTAAACCTCTCTGAAACGTAAAGCTTGAAATCATCAAGCGCGTATGTGGTCTTTTATGAACACGCCAGCTCTGCAGGCCAGTATTTTTATGACAAGGAAAAAAAAAAACTATAAAATACTGCGACACAGCAGGAAATTGAGAGCGGACCGGTATATTTTGGAATGCGAACGGAGTCATTTCCTGAGCTCTTGCAGGGTTGTCCCAGTGATTTACACGACTTTCGGTGCAAAACAAAGAACGGCGAGCCGAGCACTGAACACACACCATCCATCCATCCATCCATCATCTACCGCTTATCCGGGGCCGGGTCGCGGGGGCAACAGCTTTAGCAGGGAAGCCCAGACTTCCCTCTCCCTAGCTACTTCTTCCAGCTCTCCCCGGGGGATCCCGAGACGTTCCCAGGCCAGCTGGGTGACATAGTCTCTCCAGCGTGTCCTGGGTCTTCCTCGGGGTCTCCTCCCGGTGGGACATGCCCGGAACACCTCACCAGGGAGGCGCTCAGGGGGCAACCGAATCAGATGCCCAAGCCACCTCATCTGGCTCCTCTCGATGTGGAGGAGAAGCGGCTCGACTCTGAGCCCCTCCCGGATGACCGAGCTTCTCACCTTATCTCTAAGGGAGAGCCCGGACACCCTGCGGAGAAAACTCATTTCGGCCGCTTGTAACCGGGATCTCGTTCTTTCGGTCACGACCCATAGCTCGTGACCATAGATGAGGGTTGGAACGTAGATCGACCGGTAAATTGAGAGCTTCGCCCTTTGGCTCAGCTCCTTCTTCACCACGACAGACCGATACAACGTCCGCATCACAGCAGACGCTGCACCGATCCGCCTGTCGATCTCCCGCTCCCTCCTGCCCCCACTCGTGAACAAGACCCCAAGATACTTGGGGCAAGATCTCCTCCCCGACCCGGAGGGGACACTCCACCCTTTTCCGACTGAGGACCATGGTTTCAGATTTGGAGGTGCTGATCTTCATCCCAACCGCTTCACACTCGGCTGCGAAACGCTCCAGTGAGAGTTGGAGAGACCCGTTTGAAGGAGCCAACAGCACCACATCATCTGCAAAAAGCAGGGATGCAATACTGAGGCCCCCAAAACGGATCCCCTCAACGCTTCGGCTGCGCCTAGAAATTCTGTCCATAAAGGTTATGAACAGAATCGGCGACAAAGGGCAGCCTTGGCGGAGTCCTACCCCCACTGGAAACGATTCCGACTTACTGCCGGCAATGCGAACCAAACTCTGACATCGGTGGTATAGTGACCGAACAGCCCGTATCAGGGGGTTCGGTACCCCATACCCACGAAGCACCCCCCACAGAACTCCCCGAGGGACACGGTCAAACGCCTTCTCCAAGTCCACAAAACACATGTAGACTGGTTGGGCGAATTCCCACATACCCTCGAGGACCCTGCTAAGGGTGTAGAGCTGGTCCACTGTTCCACGGCCGGGACGAAAACCACACTGCTCCTCCTCAATCTGAGGCTCGACTTCCTGACGGACCCTCCTCTCCAGCACCCCTGAATAGACCTTACCAGGGAGGCTGAGGAGTGTGATCCCTCTGTAGTTGGAACACACCCTCTGGTCCCCCTTTTTAAAAAGAGGGACTACCACCCCGGTCTGCCAATCCAGAGGCACTCTCCCTGTTGACCACGCGATGTTGCAGAGGCGTGTCAACCAGGACAGCCCCACAACATCCAGAGCCTTGAGGAACTCCGGGCGGATCTCATCCACCCCCGGGGCCTTGCCACCGAGGAGCTTTTTAACCACATCGGTGACTTCAACCACAGAGATAGGAGAGCCCACCTCAGAGTCCCCAGGCTCTGCTTCCTCCAAGGAAGGCGTGTTGGTGGAGTTGAGGAGGTCTTCGAAGTACTCTGCCCACCGATTCACAACGTCCCGAGTCGAAGTCAGCAGCGCCCCATCCCCACTGTACACAGTGTTAGTGGTGCACTGCTTCCCCCTCCTGAGACGTCGGATGGTGGACCAGAATTTCCTCGAAGCCGTCCGGAAGTCGGCGTCCATGGCCTCACCGAACTCTTCCCACGCTCGGGTTTTTGCCTCGGCGACCACCGAAGCTGCCTTCCGCTTGGCCAGTCGATACCCGTCAGCTGCCTCTGGGGTCCCACAGGCCATAAAGGCTCGATAGGGCTCCTTCTTCAGCTTGACGGCATCCCTTACTGCTGGTGTCCACCAGCGAGTACGGGGGTTGCCGCCACGACAGGCACCAACCACCTTACGGCCACAACTCAGATTGGCCGCCTCAACAATAGAGGCACGGAACATGGTCCACTCGGGCTCAATGTCCCCCGCCTCCCCCGGAACATGGGAAAAGCCCTGTCGGAGGTGGGAGTTGAAACTCCTTCTGACAGGGGATTCCGCCAGACGCTCCCAACAAACCCTCACAATACGTTTGGGTCTGCCAGGACGGACCGGCATCTTCCCCCACCATCGGAGCCTACTCACCACCAGGTGGTGATCAGTTGACAGCTCCGCCCCTCTCTTCACCCGAGTGTCCAGAACATGCGGCCGCAAATCCGATGATACAACTACAAAGTCGATCATCGAACTGCGGCCTAGGGTGTCCTGGTGCCAAGTGCACATATGGACACCCTTATGCTTGAACAAGGTGTTCGTTATGGACAATCCGTGGCGAGCACAGAAGTCCAATAACAAAACACCACTCGAGTTCTGATCGGGGGGGCCGTTCCTCCCAATCACGCCCCTCCAGGTCTCACTGTCATTGCCCACGTGAGCATTGAAGTCCCCCAGCAGAACAAGGGAGTCCCCAGCAGGAGTACTCTCCAGCACACCCTCCAAGGACTCCAAAAAGGGTGGGTATGCTGAGCTGCTGTTTGGTGCATATGCACAAACGACAGTCAGGACCCGTCCGCCCACCCGAAGGCGGAGGGAGGCAACCCTCTCGTCTACCGGTGTGAACCCCAATGTACAGGCACTGAGCCGGGGGGCAATGAGTATGCCCACACCTGCTCTGCGCCTCTCACCTTGAGCAACTCCAGAGTGGAAGAGAGTCCAACCCCTCTCGAGAGAACTGGTACCAGAACCCAGGCTGTGTGTGGAGGCAAGTCCGACTATATCCAGTCGGAAATTCTCTGCCTCACACACCAGCTCGGGCTCCTTCCCTGCCAGAGAGGTGACATTCCATGTCCCAAGAGCTAGCTTCTGCAGCCGAGGATCGGACCGCCAGGGTCCCCGCCTTTGGCTGCCGCCCAGCTCACATTGCACCCGACCCCTTTGGCCCCTCTCATGGGTGGTGAGCCCATGGGAAGGGGGACCCACGTTGCCTCTTCGGGCTGTGCCCGGCCGGGCCCCATGGGTGTAGGCCCGGCCACCAGGCGCTTGCCAACGAGCCCCACCTCCAGGCCTGGCTCCAGAGGGGGGCCCCGGTGACCCGCGTCCGGGCAAGGGAAACCTTGGTCCATATATTTTTGTCATCATAAGGGGTCTTTGAGCCGTGCTTTGTCTGGCCCCTCACCTAGAACCTGTTTGCCATGGGTGACCCTGCCAGGGGCATAAAGCCCCAGACAACTTAGCTCCTAGGATCATTGGGACACACAAACCCCTCCACCACGGTAAGGTGACGACTCACGGAGGGGACTGAACACACACATTGAATGAATTTTGTTGAACAGAGGCAGAAGATGAATGTGGAGATGCCGGCCGTGTCATGCGAGGTACATTATGTCAGGTTTAGCGCCGTTCACTGTCGAGAGAGTCCACGTAGAATCACGCTGGACTAATGGAGTGAGAATTGCGTAAATCCCCTGGCAGTTGTGCACGTAAAAATAAACGACGAGACAACGAAAAAGTCAAAACGTGGGGTATCGAGAAGACTGACGTCCAAAAGGCAAGTTACAAAAGCTGCTCCGAATATGCAATTTGGTTCGACGTGGGAGGAGTTACAATGCATACGATTGGGATGTGCATTTCCTGCATCCAAAAGAAAAACCCAACACTAAACCTAAAACTGACACTAAAACTAATAAAAGCCAAATTCAAAAAAACAAAACAAAAAAAGCCCAAACTTGCTCTAAAAGCTCATTGAAACTAGCCAAAACGTGAAAAAAAGAAAAAATCCCAAACTATAAGGCTGGTTCTCATCTTAGGGCAAACAACACCCAACCGATAACGAGACCAAAATCTTGAATGTATTACAACTAAAAACCTCATACGGAGTGAATAAAAACAAACGAAAATGTCTTGTACGCGCAATGCCGTTTTGTTCAACAGAGTGAGCATGTGCTCGGCTTCGACCGGAGGGAAATCATGTTTACCACGTTAAAGCATGTCCATGCAGAACAGGCAACCGGAATCAATTTCACCCCAGCCGGTATGGACGAACTGCTCGCCAGACATCTGAATATATTTGAATGAAAGCGCGATGACCTTGGATGGAGATGAAGAGGATTATTCAATAGGGGCGAAATATAAAGTGACAAAAAAATATGGCTGCACACACACACAAACGCAGACAAAGGGGGAAAAAAAACCGCCTCCCACCTTCTCTGCTGCAAATGTGTATTTGCCACTCACAGCCAAACTGTCTACTTAGAAGAAGGGGGAAAAAAAAACGCCATCAGGGGTGTAGCAGGAAACGCATTTATTAACATAGTTTTGTTTTGATTCATCACCACCTACCAAAGCGCATGCAGAGCAGCGGTATAAAAACACTTCGACTTCCTAATGGAATATTCCATTAAGCGTCTCCAAAAAAAAAGAAAAAAAAGAAAAATCAAGTGGCACGGCAGTTGAAATTGTCACGAGCAACAAATGAACCAGAGCGTGCGGCATGGGTTGCTTTCACCCCCCCCCCCCCCCAAAAAAAATAACGAACATTTTGCAAAAAGAAACATTCTCTCTGCAAAACAATTACTTTAACGCTAATATATGTATATACATTTTTTTTATTATTATTATTTTTTGCAACACTGACTCACCGCATCCAGCTGAACATGAGTGACTTTTATTTATTTATTTATTTATTTTTACATGGAGAAAAGTACAAGTACTACGAGGCACTGACAAGCTCTGCCAAAGCCCGATCCGGATCATTCCGATCGGATGTGTTGGAGCAGGGAAACATCTCGAAGATGCAGGATAGCGAGCGGCCCTCGAGGACCGGAATTGTCCACCCCTTGAGCTAAATCAATTTTTGCACATTTTTGTGAGCATGAATGTGCCTTTCGTTTTAACTCCCGGTCTGACTAATCCGTCCCATCGGCCGTCACGCCATCTTCTTGTGCGGTGCCTGACGCGCAACCGTGCGAACAATAAAAGTACTGAAAGAGTCCCTTTGTCCCCTCGCTTCGCCACCCTTTTATTCAAGCTACACGTCAGTCCTTGTCATTTTTTTTTTGTTGTAATTCTCAAGACTGCAGTCTCAGGGACGGTCATTTCCCAAGAAGGAGCAATTAGCCTTAACATTTGTTCCGGTTTGCCACTGGGAGGGGGGGGGGGGGGGAAATACTCGACACAAATGGACAGTAAAGAGGACGGCGAGTGGCTCGAATCTCCTGAATGGGAGTTGACAGATCCGAGCGGCGCATATGGCATCCTCTTGTGTTTGTGCGCAAAAAAAAAAATCCCAATGAGATTACCTCCACGGTAATTAAGAGTCACCGTTTTATCTTCGTATCGCTCAGCTTCTGTGCTTTGTCATGGCCAGCGCTTAACCTCTGCTATCATATTAAAGATGAGCAATTCGTATGACACTTCCTGTCGTCAAACAATGAGCCAACTTGTCACAGTGTTAGCGTCCAGAACGAGAGGCTTGTTATTATTGGCTTCAATTCGAAAAAGCGTCATTTAAAGAAAAAAAAGTATCATAAAAACGGGAGTCTGCTCAATAATCCCTGGCAGAAAGCAGCAGTCATACAAGCGAGCCGAACCTGCCAAGCGGCTGATGTAACGTCACCCCGTGCCAAAATAAATGTCGTTAATACGCCGAGGCCGCTGTTAGCTTGGTGTTGACAAACAACCTCGCGCGCTTATTGCGACGAACCGAGTGCTCGAGCATCCCCGCATCACGTTTTGCTCTTATTTGGCGGCGGTTTTCCTGGCACGGCGAGGTTGAGCACGAGCCAAGCAAGTCGAGTCGCCTTCACTGAGAGTCGCTGGCGACTCCGAGGCGGATTACACTAAGGCAATTAGCGGTAAGAAGATGGCTCGCGGGATAGCCGGTCAATCCCAATCAGTCGGCGAAGCGGCTGAGGAGCCTCCGACGCGGCACCGCGTTGTCATAGAATCGACACCGAATGAGCCAGTGAGGTCACGGAGATGAAAAAGAAGAAAATAATCTTGCATAATTTTCTGTCCAGATTCACATCACAAAAAAAAAAAACATTGAGGATTACAATGCTGATACTTTGTCATTTTAAGATACGAATTATGTGCTGCCATTTCGCCAATTTTTTATTTTATTTTTTTTGAGATGTGAGCGACTCACTTCAAATATAAGAAGCGTCGAGCTGTTTCTTGCCACTCACATTTGCATTTTTTTTCCTGTCAAACAAAACATGAGAGAAATACAATTTGTGTATTTAAAACGTCGGCTAGCTTGTTGCGAACAGGAAATACCGTTGGCATGCTTACAATTAGCTTCTCTATGGAAGTGTAACTTACGCAAAATGTACACATAATACTTGCATATATTCTTTATTATCTCCAAAGAAGGGCAAATTACTGTTGAGGTTTCTGCTGTCGTCATTATACTGCCCCCAGGTGGTTAAGGCGTGCAGCAGCATAACGCAGATCATTAATACATTCTTGCTTTTCTGTCAATGTTGCTGACATTCCCGGCGTTAGAAAATTAGGTTTTAAAATTAAGTGTGAAAAAGCAGCTAAAATCTGTCCCCGTAGAGTCGAAATCCGTTCGGAAGCTCGGGATACTTTCAACTGCAATTATCTCTTTCATTTTACACCAATCACGCATACACGAAACGGTGCTTGCCATGATATTTGCAAAGAAATGAAATATGGAAATCCGAAGATCACTCCTTCCACAGATTAACATCAAAACACACACACACACACATTTGCCAGAGACGCCACGAGCAGAGAAGACGACGAAAGACAAAGGCGAGGGTGTTAATCACGACGGGGATTAGCGCGCGCCTTGTGTGCTGCTCGTTTTCAGCGCGGTTACACCCACCGTCTTTCCAATTTGCAACGTAGCTCATTATGCTTTATTGCTACAATCGAGATTCAGTGAGGGGGGGAAAGTGCTTGTTTTGGCAATATGGCGTGTCAGTCGAGGCTTAACGTGTTTTGGCGGCGTTTGTATGCGTGATGGGCAGGGGGTTGTAAAATTGTGCGCTGCCACCACCATCTGGACTGGAGCGGAAGATTCTCTATGACTATGATAAACTTTTTCTTTTTTTGCACTCTATTAAAAGAATAAGGCATAAACACGAGTGTGGCCGCATTAGAGCGCCTCGTTGTCGGCCGCCGCGACACGCACGTCACCCAGAGTAAGGCGCAAGGGTATCAATTGACCTGGTTGTAATTCTAGTCAGGAATTTTAAAAAAATAGCTTCAGCAGGAAAGATCATTTTGCTTTCACTTTTACTAGTCTTTTAATATTGTGATGGTGTATGATTCACCGTTACCATGGAGACCCTGACAATTTCACTGGTTCCCACAAAGGCACAATAATCTGTTCGCCTGCTGATTCCCAAGAACTGTAAACTGTTGATTTTTAACTGAGATTTATTATAGTGTAATATATATATATATATATATATATATAACCACTGGGAATGCTTTTTTTTTGGAGTCACACAAATTTAATGGGCTGAAGGTGTTATAGGAATGTGTGAATGCGTACGATTGATCGGGAGTACTTTGCCGCGTGCCTTGTGAAAACCGTTTCAATTTCTGTCGCTTTCCCCGAGGCCTTGACTGAAAAGTGGGCATATTCCATTTTTGCAGCTGCTTATACAGCCACTTTTTTTTTTTTTTTAACACATCACAGGCTTATCTTTCCCGGAAGCTTTTTCAAAAGTAACAAAATTGAAATGCATAGAATCTTTTTTTTTTTTTTGGGGACTTACCTTCTGGCTTTACCTTCTATTTTTTTTCCATTTTCATCAGCAGGCGCAGAACTCGTCTGAAAGGCAAAAATATATTGATTCAGTGCTTATCTGTCAAATGGGATGAAAGTCAGCCAGGGTTACACACGTCTAACAATGCATCCAAAAAAAAAAAAAAAAAGTGACTCGACTGTAAGTACTGATTCTATAAATCCAACCCGAACTGTGCCATCCACATGCCTCACACCCCCTCCAGCGCGAATAGTACGCACTGAGCTGTCAGATTAAGGCTCATTTACTCCCAGCGGGGTCTTCAATTAGCCATGATTAATACGCCCGGTTGGTGCTTCTGTTTTAAGAGAAACCGGATGCGTCAAGATTAAGAGGCAGACACAAGATAGTCGTTATATCCAAGTCCGAAAATTGCAGACAATTTAATTTCATTCCTGCGTCAATTTGATTAGTATGCGTGCATTGTTATGTACACACGCTTTGCTAGTGAGTAAAACTTGAGGCGTGCTCACAAAAATCGAGAATTTGGTTTGACGGCGGCGACTCGTCACTTGGTAACTTTCCTCGAAGCCCCCCCCCCCTCCCCCAAATAGGAATGAATGACCCATTGAACCTCTTCAATGCAACAGATAGGGCCAAGGAAGGGCGCAACGTTGGCGATTCCAATGCTTCGAAAACAAAGAAGTCAACTTCCGGCTGAGTCAACATTCACTCGCCGTCTCGCTATTTGTTTCAAACCGGATGAACAGGAAAAAAAAAAAAGGCATATGAGGAATACAAATGTGAACCGAGGCCCCCTCTCTCCATTTTTTCTTAATGCATTGCGACTAAGGACGTCCATGACCATAATTTCACACAGCCTTGATGTCACACTATTTTCAGGGTTTAACGTTCCAAACTACCGTGAACAGAACCGAACCAAATTCTAAAACCGCCTCACCTCCAAAATCAAGTAAACAATCTCGCCGCTGCCCCCCCCCCCCTCGTGGTCTTCAAATATTTCACGGTCCTGAAATCCAAAGCTCCTGCGCAGCCGCTTCATCAAAAGGACATTTGAGCAGAGCCGATGGAGAGGGAGGATATTTCCGAACAAAACGATCTCTCTGCACCAGCGGAGATGATCTATGTCCCCTGATGGGCAATACAGATTGGCCCCCCCTCTCAATTGCCCTTTAATCGCAGATAGACAATATCGATAGAAATAGATCATTTTAAGGAATGATGAGGAGAGACCCCCATTGATGCTATCGAGCAAAAACAACAAATCAGGAAAGGTTGGCCCACCTTCCAATTTATTTATCTAACGGACAAAATATATATTTATTTTTTTGTGGGAGGGGGTGAGAACGTCAAATGGAATTCCATCTTTCATTTTGTAACCACTTTGTCACGTGATGATATCGGCCCGCCGTGTGCTAATCGCCAAATGAGATCTTGATTTACGGCGGATGCGTCGATGGGGTCACAGTGACCTCGCTTGTTCTTTTACCCGCAATCAATAATTCCAACTTTCAAATTCCTTTTTTTCCCCCCCGACCCCCAATGGGAAGTCTTTTTTTTTTTTTTACAGGCTCAAAATAACACCATCGTAAAAAGGTCTATTAGCTCCACATAGCCCATGCGTAGGAATCGGAATAATTCCAACTCACAGTATACGTTTACATTTTCCCCACTCTCTGTGATGAATCGCAAAAAAAAAAAAAAGATCAAGCGTAAACTAGCAAAGCCATTGTGCCGGCTATATAATTGCAACGCTTTCAGTCCCCGCATCCCTCACCCCTGTATTGATTTGCGAAAAGGTAACACCATGAAGGCAACGCGGAGGCATCTATGAAAGCCATTTGTGCCACTTAGAGTGATGCACGTCGGCGACGCACTCTGATGGAGGCGAGTTCAGTCATTTTTTTTTTTGCCAGAGTAATTAGAAAAATATCACATGAATTATGACAGTTGGAGTGGGGGGCCCAGAGGTATGCAAGGCAGGCTTGGAGCTCGCCGCAACAGTCATAAAAATAACTCTTCCGTTTTTTTTTTTAAATAAATCATTTGCAGTTCATATCAATGTAGCTGCAGCAACTGGCAACGACGTGCCCGTTCAAAACGCAGTCCAACCAAAGACACTAAATAACAAGTCCGGTGTATCAATCCAACAGCAACACTTGTTACATAACCGGACCCAATCTGTTGTCTCGCTTTCTATAAAACATTCAATGTGCAAAAAGCTTTTCACATATTACGTCTGACATAACAGAATGTGTCTCGCATGTTATACAACATCCAAACTTGGCTTGCGTATTTTTTTTTTCTTTTCCAAGTGGATACTGCAAATTTACAAAGAACCGCAAGCCAATTGAGTTCGCATCTGGATTGTGTTTATCGTGGTTTCCTTCTCTGTCAATTATTTCTGAGAGCTCATTTTAAATACTGCAGCATGTGCAAAAGTGACGGTCGATCGTTGACAACTTTACTTTCAACGACAACAGGAAAAAAAAAAAAACATTTTGGAGGGCAATATTCTTATTTCGGTTCATTAAAAAAAAAAAATTGTGGTTCAGCTGCTGGATCAATGTAGTGCAAGCTGCCTAATGCTTCACAAATTGTTTTGCGTGATACTTCACCTAATTATTCAAAACCACACGGAGGAATCCACACGCGCAAATGAGAACAGGGGAAAAAAAAAAAAGCGGGAAGAAAAATCCGCTCTCGGTGACGGTCCCCTCGTGAGGGAAAACAATGGTCAGCGCTTCCTGAATAGAGCATTCAAATAGGGCTAAGCAGGAGGGGTCATCATCATGATGTGTGATCAGGTTTCCTGCTTTACCACGTCTGTAATTGATGATCTCCGTCATTGGGGCAAAATTTCCAAATGAGGTTTCGGTGACGGGGCCCCCAGCTGCATAAATTAGGAGGCCCCTAGTCGCCTAATAGTTCCAATTAGCGTTGAGCGCAGTGTCACAGGTGCTAATCGGGGTTGCGAATCTGAGCTGGTGAGAGTAAACAAGAGCATTTTTTTTCTCCAACCCCCCCCCCTCTCCCCCCTCCCCCCCAAAACTGCCACATCAGTACTCTACGATATCAGATTTCTCATACATGACTGTGACGCATACAATCAGTGGCTCGACCAAATCTTGTCACAAAGCCACCAAAATCCCCAGACTTGTTGATGCCGGTCCATGAGCCTCCGGGAGGAAGACGGGGGTTGGGGGGTGAGGGGGGGTCATCATAAATCTGATAACAGCGTTAGATTAAGCAGCTGTCCCCGGGCTGATGCTAATACAGGCGCCTGAACCATAAATAACCACAATCACTGATAGCTTCATTGATAGCAACGCCATCATCAACCCAGGACGCATTTAAGCTTAGAGCGTCCAAGCGTGCGTTTGTTTGTTTGTTTTTTTTTCTTCCTCTCCCTATAATGTTTTACCAGCGAGCTGCTCGTTCGGATGCCAGCCGCAGATGTTCAGGCAGATAGCCGATGCGCCGTCAGTACAATTGCAGAGATAACCGCGCGGCCCTGTACGGAACACATAAAATTGCATCTTAGTAAATTGAAATAGTTTAACAGCATTTATGCCGTTAAAATATGAGTTACTGTGAAAAATTATTCCAAGAAATCAAAGAATTATGAAAACTATTTCGAGCGCACATCTACTTGTGGTACGGTTTCAATGATGTTTTCTAAATTAGCAGTCTGGCAAACTATAGATTTCCATTTTCTGATCCGCTTTATCGGGGGGTGCCTATCCCAGCTGTCTTCGGGTAGTAGGCGGGGGACACCCTGAACCGGTTGCCAGCCAATCGCAGGGCGCACAGAGATGAACAACCATCTGCGCTCACACTCACACCTAGAGACAATTTTAGAGTGTTCAATCAGTCTGCCACGCATGTTTTTGGAATGTGGGAGGAAACCGGAGTACCCGGAGAAAACCCACGCAGGCCCGGGGAGAACATGCAAACTCCACACGGGAAGGTTGGAGCCGGAATCGAACCCACGACCTCTGCACTGTGAGGTCAAAGCGCTAACCGCTAGCCCACCGAGCCGCAACAACAACAACAACAACAACAAAAAAATTAAACTTCTCGACATACCGTCTCAACTCTTGCTGAGGCGCTTGGGCGTTGAACAGTTGAACGTCGTCCAACAGCAAATCTTTCATTTGTACTGCCGCAGAACTTCGGTCATCGATTCAAGGTCTCCGTGGAATGAAGACGTCGGAAAGTGCAACGCGGACACGAAAAAGGGCAGTCGGGTGAATCCAGGTGGACCTGGAGGAAAACAAAGGTGGGAAACGGAGGAGTCGGCATCCTTGAAGCCTCTGATTGATGGATTCATTAACCACTTGAACCACACGGGCAGACTCAAGGTCCAGCTTGTCGAGACGGCTGCTAATCGAGTTTAAAGAGGAGCTTTGATGATGTGGGGAGGATGGGAACGGGGGCATTCTGGTTAATATGCCAAAAGCATGGGACTATGTTCATGTGTGACGCTAGCATATAAATCGATCGCTACCGATAGTGGCTTTAAACGATCCCTCAAAAATCGTGATCGCTAATCAGTGTTAATTTTCTCAAAAACAGTGCGTTCTCAACGAGGACGTTTAGGGCAGCACGCGGCATCTTTGGCTACAGGCAGCCGCTGGCATGCTGACCCAGGTCAGAAGACGCTCTTGCCGGTATCGCGATTGACGTGTCACTCACTCGTCACCGAAGCCACCGGCGACGCTGACAAACGAGTCATTCGGTTGACAGCGGGGTGGGGGGGGGGGGGAGCTTACAAAGCACCGCAGCGATGTTGACATACGCACGCCGACCGGCAAACGTGACGAGACTAAAAGATGGAGGAAAGTAAACAAGGCAGATGGCATCTCCGTGAAGGTAAACTACGGGCTGAAAACGTAGATGAGAAACACAGCAAGGGATAAATAAGCATACGGATCCATCGGGGGAAGCCAGATGCTCCGAGAGATAATTAACCTGGAGAATCAACGAGCGACATTTCCTATGCACCGGTGTTTTGTTTTTTTGTTTTTTTTTAGACACAAGCGACCAGAATTCTTCATTTGGCATCGCCAACAATGCTTCAAAAAGCTTAAGTAGCAGCACCAGCGGGGAGCGGGAGCGCCGCCACATATCGCCATGCTGCCGGTGTCAGCCGAGAAGAATTAGTGGACAAGGAGAGAAATCCAGGCGGCGCCTTTCATCACAAAAGACGAGCACGAAAGCGGTTCAAATGGTAAACCGGATGAAAGGTCGCTTCGTTTCCATCGCCCAACTGTAAAATTGTTGTGGTTTGCGCGTTGACCTCACAGTGCAGAGGTCATGGGTTCCATCCCGGCTCTGGCCTCCCTGTGTGGAGTTTGCATGTTCTCCCCGGGCCTGTGTGGGTTTTCTCCGGGTAATGCGGTTTACTCCCACATTCCAAAAACATGCATGGCAGGCTGACTGAACACTCAAAAATGTGAGCGTGAGCGCGGATGGTTGTTCGTCTTCGTGCGCCCTGCGATTGGCTGGCCACCGGTTCAGGGTGTCCCCCGCCCACTATCCGAAGACACCCGGGATAGTCTGCAGCACCCCCCCCCCCCTCCACCCCGACCCTTGTGAGGAAAAATCGAATCGGAAAATGGATGGATGGATGGATTACATCAACTAATTGTTTTAACTGCCTGCTTTGATGCTGCAAATCTACCACTGGTGTTATTCTTTGGGCCCAAAAGTTTTTTTGTTTTTTTTTTGAGTCAGCCGTGTGACAGCAACGATGAAAAGGCCGCCGATGACATATTGCTGGGGGGGAAGAACCGATACGCAACGTGAGCCAAGTGACAGCTCACGTTAGATGATGGTTCTGCATAAGCAGCGCACAAAGCACAAATTAAGAGTATATTAAAACAGAGAAGCCATTAGATAGATATATATATATATGTGTGTGTGTGTATGCGCATATTATTATTGTGCCGGTAGCAGCAGCTTCATTGAGCGGTTGCTTGATCTGTGCGCTTCTCTCCAGAGACGAGTCTCACACGCTGTGAAAATTTGCAAGGCACAAAAGTCGGATTCTCGCATGCTGCTTTCCGCAGTCTCTTTATTTGCGCGTCTGTTTAGTGTGCAGCTTTATATTCGTAAAAGTATTGGTTTGTCCTTTGTGCTCCTTCATACTGCCGCAATAGAACGAGACGAGACGATTGACAACTGCTGCTATGCTAGATGGTGGAAAGGAAGTGGAAAGTATCAAATTTTATTTATTTGTAACTTCCTCGCTCCTCGGTTGACATTGAAGTTTCAAATGCGACCTTCACGTCTCGATGTTGTCATTTCATGGAGTCGGCGTTTTCACAACTATAATGATTTTGGACTTTTTATTCGATATTAAATAGATTTCACCCCCCCCCCCCCCCATTCTTTGCATTGTTACCCACAAATGCAGTCCTGGCAGCAGCAGCTTCATTTTCACATGGCTGACTATCATTGAGGCTGTTTGAAAGAAGCCATTTTATACCTAAAATATTTTTTTAAAGTCTCTGGATAGTAGTCTATAGTACAGCTTCGGAGAGCTACGATAATTGCAAAAAAAGGGTTTTTGAAGGGGGGGGGGGGGTGATGAAACACAATAATTCTAGGCTTTCTTCGATATTAATACATATTACCGGAGGTGTCACCACACTTTTAAGTGGAGCACTGATGAAAAAGCATCATTATGAGCAGAGAGGATGTGCTAAAACCACAGTTGGATGGGTGGAGGAGGACTGTGCTTGCGACCCAAACCGGCCTGGGTTAAACCACTCACGGGTCCATTATGTGCTTTCCGGGCTCCGTGTTATCATGAGAGCACAGTGAGAAAAATGCTTTTTAGTCATACGGTATGATGACATACTGTCGAGGCACTGCCCGATTCAGTCATTTTTGAAACATGGCTGAATTTGCTTTGCCTTTAACATGTCAGGGCCATATTCACACTTGTCAGGTTTGATTTGGTTGCTCGGATGCGCGTGGTTCGTTTGGTCAAGTGTGAACCAGCTGAACATTAGCATCAGCAGGTGTGCGCAAAAACGGGTCGAACGGGCTTCGCTGCTCTGTGTGACTTCAACTTGGATTAGCAATGAGGCTGCTTCTTCAGCAATGAGGTTGCAAAATTGCCCCCCCCCCCCCCGATTGGCTTATTGGTTGGTCAGAGACAAATTGTGGCTAACAATTTAATGATCATCATCTCTGATGACTATGATGCTTTGTTTTTTTAATGGTTCTCATGTCATAGGAGTGGATGCGACCTTATGTCATCCATCTTGGGGCACTGGAATGTCGCGCCCCACCTTGGCCCTATCTATTGCATTAAGAGAAGCTTCTGCAGAAGACAAACGTCAAATTTGTCATTTCGCGATATTTTTTTTTTACTTCATTATAAATATCCATCCATCCATTTTCCAGTCCGCTTAAACAAGGGTTTGTTCTGTCATCTTCAGTGTAGAGGACAGAACAAATGTGAACACAGCCTCAAAACAGAAATAAAAGCTTTTGTTTCCCTCCGAGTTGGTTTGGCAGGTATGAAGCTTTTTTTTTTTCAACCTCAATGCAGACTCCGGCTGATTTTTGTTTTTATATCCGTTTTGCGTTGAGTTAACCTTGAAGCGCATTAATATGCAGACTAACACGTGGGTCTTCAGTCAAGCTAATTAGCTATTTCTTTTGTTTACTGCCTGGCATTCGGAAGGTGAAAGCCAGATGCACAAACTCCTGTAAAAATAAGATTAGCGCGACTCTTTGCTGCCTGAAATGAAATCCCTCAATCCGTGAATAGCTGCGTCGCATCCAGCTCCGTGTGGTCTGCCCCCGTTTTATTCTGTCTGGGTTAGTTGCTGAGGTCATCATCCTCGTTCTTCCCTGCTCAATAATCACCGGGGAGGAATTTTAGCTGCGGCGCGAGGCTCTAAAAACGCAGACGCAAAGCGCTCGTTCATCACAACTGTGCCTCTGGAGAGCCCGTTTAGAGCAACAGACACGTATTCATTACCAGACGTGTCGGGGGGCTTTGGGGGTTGGTGTTATCTGTGGGTAAACAGGCTACACGGAGAAACGTCCACGGGCTACAAAGGCTGCGCTCGGCAGAGGGACTTAACTCACCCACCTGACCGTGTTGCTTCTAGAGCAGTCTTTGTCAGCCTTCATGAAGCCAAAGCAAACATTTTACTTTCAAATGAAGCTCAAATCACATCAAAGAAAAATGACATCAAAAGTGCACTGGGAAATAAAACAAAAATCACGATCTCGTTTCAATATACTTACTCTGTATGAAATGTGGGCCCATTTAGACACACGCGATGATCTTTTACGGCACGGTGATTGGGAATCAGTTCTAGAAAACTCCAACGTAGTCGACTGGGCATTTGCCGATCGTTAATGAAAAAATCTGTAACATAGAAGCTGCTGTCATGTTACAGCCATGAGGTCAAACAAAACAGATGTTGAATCTACCACCTAAGACCATTTATTTTACAGAACTAAAATATGAAATGCTAATTTGATGTCTAAAATGTTTTAAATACTGACAGGGTCCAAACACAGACCGGTCGAGTGTCAATCCCAAAAATGCAGACTCGGATAAATGACAATAAGAAAAAAAGTATTTATTGAAAAGTGAGGGACTGACGAAGGAGTAACATAAATTGCTGGCGACTAAAAAAAAATAAAATAAAATAATAATAATCAAAGGAGAACAGAAGGCGCTTGCAACTAGCAAGGAAAATTGTAACCGAAAATCCACAAAACGAGTCCAAACACACGAATGTAGAGCTAGTCAGAAAACAGAAATACTTACAACCCAAAAATCTATCGAGGCGGAAGCGACTATGATCGAAAACCTAAGATCTAGAAAATGGCACTTGGGCAATAATACGACAAAAAGAAGCAAAAGTCAGAGTCCCGAAACAAGCGCCAGCTTGATTGCTTAACAAGACACAGATGCACCTCTAAAAGGGTCACGCCCAACACTCCAGCTGGTGCTGAAACCTAATTTTTTTTTTTTTTTTTTTATGAGAAAAATAGCAGTCTGTAAAAAAACATACATTACAGGCACACATAAATAGAATGTTCGGACAAAGCGTTTTTGACACTTTTTGTTTTTTTGCTTTAATTTGACCGGACATTGTGGTGCTTCTTCTGGTGTGCATGGCCTGGCCACATGGGGGCAGTATGTTAGACAAACAGCTACATTGCAGAGGGAGACAGTCTCAGCTCCTCCGTAAGTAATAACTGCAGTCACAAATGCTCTTTTCAGAGGATAAAGAATATATATATGTATATATATATATGTATGCTCCTATGAGTATTGCTAAAGAACTTTCAAATATCTCTGAGCGGAAGAGTTAGATATCAACGTAACACTGATGCTCATCGGTACTCTGTCAATGGCATTTCCCGTCACGTGTTAGCGTTGACTGAGCGGACTTGGAGGCAAATTTGTGCGGCCGTTTGAAATTTACACGAGTTAAGGTAGGGCAAAAATATTTTAGTTGCGCCCCATTGGACTGATCCTCTACTTTTCATCCATTTATTGTAGAAATGTGCTGTCGGCGTCACACATTTAAGTGCCTCATTTAGTCAAGCACCACTGAAAGCAAACTACACTTACTCTCAATTTAATACCAGCGCATATTCTTCATACTTGCAATTCACATCTACAGTCTCGTGAACGTGCGACGCGCTCCTAATGCACGCGCGAGAGACGCGAGTCGAGCAAAAATGCAAATGAATCCGGCTCACCAGGGGAAAGACTTAATAGAAGCTTACGACTGACCCACATTTAAAGTAAACTCACAGGCTAGAACGTAGCCCCGCGGCTTTTTTTTTCTTTCCTCCCCTCTTGACGTTCAAATATCCTTTTTAAATCACACAGTTGCCGTGGAAACGCCAGCAGCTGCAAAAAAAAAAAAAATCTGAAAAAGGGACCTTGAGGCTCCCTGAAGGCCTTGCGCAGCAGCACCTATACTTCGCCAAAAGGAATTAAGCAAACTGATTAATATTTGGACAGATTAACCTGTTCCTCCAGTTATTATTTAGCAAACTATGGTTATCACCATTTTGGTTTTTTGTGTGACTCTGTACAGAGGCTGGTTGGACCCAATGCGAGAAATTTCACAGATGAGCACAGTCTTGTGAATCTAATAGAGAGTGAGACTGCGCCGCTGTGGGTGTGGTCACAGCCGACTTCAGTCATGACCAATCAAAGTGGCTCCTTTCATTCCATTTAAGAATCTAGAAATGGCGGAAACACATCTGTGAATTTAAGTGGGCTCTTGGAGACCACCACTAGGTGTGAGGCCCAGTGCTGGTTTCCATGACATGTTTTCAGACAGCAAAGCAATCGAGAGTGACCCAGCAGCACCCTCACTAGTTGCAGCAATCACTTCCCCCCACGCAGAGTAACAGATTGCAAGCACCCGCTTGCAATTTGGTGGCCGTTTCACCCACAACTAAATTTACTTACAGGCAAAGGGTGGCCGCCGTGTGCATGAGCGACTGCATATGTCAGGACACAGACGGCTTCTTAAGTATCAGACACGCCGGCAAGCCACCGAGGTCAACCGCGCGCATATGCCAGTTTTCAGCCTCCTCGGCCGCATCCCACGCCCTTCAGCTCTATATAAAGTCAAAAATGCCGCTGTGCTTTTTCATCAATGTGTTAAAGTTAATCTAAGGGGCTCCCCCACAAACGGAGCTTCATGTGGTCTCGGCTAGCTAGGCCTATCGCGTTTCTCAAAAAAGATGCTGTGCAAACATAGCCGTGGGCAAGAGAGATGAAAAAAATGTGAGGATGAATTATAATCAGCTAGGCCATCCATCAATGGTATACATTTTTGGTTCTATCGCGCTTGTCTTCATTAGTTCTCAGGGGTGAGCTGGAGGCTATCCCAGCTGACTCCTAGCTGCGAACGAAAAAAGGGAAATCAGTGACCAGAATAGTAAAAATATACTCATAATTGACAGCCAATAGCATTGGGGAGAAAAAACAAAAATCTTTTTATAAAAAATGTTTGCAAAAAAATGAATACATTTGAGAGATATGGCATTATATATGTAAAATTAAGATCAACCACTGTTAATTTATCAATATTTCATTTGATTCATATAATTATGAGTGACTTTATCAGCTGAGAACATGTTCCTTTCACGCCCCTCATTCAGTAGCTCCCCCCAGAGCAAAGGCGGCGGGATCCCCTGCCACGCGTCCACGACTCTGGTCAGTCGTAGTTGCCATCTCCATGGCAACAGAATCGCTGGCATGTCATGTGCCAGCGGTGGAAGGGGCTCGGCATAGCCTTAACCTTTCCTCCGTGCACCATACGGTTCGTATCTTGTGGTTGTTTTAATCCGCCTGGACGTACAAGTTCAGGCGTTTAAAACGCATTTATGTTGATAAACGTGGCTTTCAATAAAATGTGAACACGTCCACTTTGGGTTCGCCAACCTCACGTTATGCACCGTCGTATCTGTGACTTTGAGTGTGTGCAGCTTTAAAAGTTGAGGTGAGGCTTAGTGATTGACATGGGAGTCATCAGACTATTTAAATTTTCTACTTAAGGGCATTTCAGAATCTGGACTTGACTTTTATTGAAGTAAACAAAAAAAATTCAAACTACAGTAATGGTGGTGAATGGGCAGGATTGAAATCAAATTTACAAAATAACTTCTTCCTCTTCCTTTTCACAAAGGATATTTATTTTGTATATTGATCACATCTTAGTTTTGGGTTTTTTTGTTACTGCTTGTTTAAAGTAAAAAGTTTGAATACGTTTTCCACGCAGACAATCCAAACGGCTTTTTCAAGGCAATTCTTTTGTGTTTGCCGCCACCTGGCGTTGAAAGTCAACTCCAACAAGCCTGGGTACATTTTCCTCTTTTATTCCCCCCTCCCTCCCCCCATTGCACAGTTAACCTCTATCTACAGAATGTCCCAAATTCTCTTGCGTGTGGCAGCAGTTCCGCAAAGTCCATAAACATCCACGTGAAAGTTGCATAAAACTGTACAAGAAAAAAGTCGGCTACCATGAGAAAAATACTGCAACCCACTCACAAACTGTTGACTGCAGGACGTGACGTAAGTGACGGTGGTGGTGGAGGAGGAATATCTTCTCTCTCTTTCGTGTATGTATTTGACGACGGGGAAGTACGCTTACTGAAAGAAACGGGAAGCGTGACAGATAGTCAACGAGAAGTACAGTTAACCCCCACACATTCACGGGTTGCCATTTGCAGGTTTATTTACTATTACTTTGGCACCACTTAGCGGTGTTAGCTTTAATTACTAGTGTGGGTTTTTTTGGTCTTTTTTTTTTTAAATGTCCTGTTTGACTGGTGGCAGTAAAGCGAGTATTACAAATTTACAAAGTATTAGTGGGAAAAAATATATCTATTTTTAATGCTACAACTTTTTCGCTCATATGACTTTATTCCAATTTTTATGACTTTCTCAATGCGCGTCTTTGTTTATATTTAAGCTTCCTTCTCATAACTGTACAACTTTTGTTCTCATCATATTTGGACTGTATTTTTCAAAACCATGATACTTGTGTTATTCTACCGTCACACAATTTTACGGCTTCAGGTTCATCAACTGTTGCAATATTTTAACATTTTTCCTTCAAAAAAAAGGCTTTATAGTTGTTGTACTATACATCACCCCTCAATTTTTATCCCTCGTGAGGCTCCAATTTCATAATTCAACTTTTTTCTCAAAACATTCTGACCATCCTCAACATGACAAACATATTCTCATAACATTTGAACTTTTCTCTCATATTTTGTCGGAAGTTCAACTAAACTATATGTTCAGAAAATATAATTACTGACGGACAACATGAAAGTCAGCATTGCTTCTTTGTGAAAAAAATGAAAACATTCATTCAGATTAATGCGAATTTCATCTTAGCGCGAGTCTTTGGCATCAGAAACAATACATGACCTCGCGCAATCTTTGTATTTATATAACGCAATGGTTGTACTACTTTCCAGATTGTCACACGTCACTCAACCACCTTGATAGTGAGATCTGCCTTCAAATGATGCGCGTGTGGGGGAGCGGTGGGAGGGATATATCAGTTTTTTCGGACGCCAAACAATGAGGGGAATCTACAAAAACAAAGGTTGTTGACTGTATTCATTCTTTTCACAGGAGTACATATAATTTAAAAATAAAAAAAAGACACTGCAGCGTGTGTGTGTTTGTTATCATTGATCCTAGCAGCATTTGTACACTCGAGATGAAAGAGGCCAATTAATCGGGGATGCTGAACAGATGAGTTTCGATATAGTCTATGACATTATGCCTTATTTATCCTCGCCTTCCTCGAAGTTCCCAGCCCTTTTCATAAGGAGAACCCAAAAGTGAGACGAAAACCTTAACAAAAATATCACTTACTTTTTCACAACCATAGAAAAATAAGAGCTTTCCCAGTGATATTGACAGAGCCATGAAACCAAACCACCTCTCATAAATACAAGGGGGGGGGGGGGGGGTAGTGATGTGAAAGTTGAAAGGGATGAATTCATACGTGTTGTTGGGAAGGATGTAAGAGTCTGAAAGTGGAGCCAGGTGTGAAGACAAAAAAAAAATATATACAAATCTCTCTGCATAGAAGAGGCGTCACTGCGATGTCACTTCTTGTGTCCCTCTCCTGTTTGTTTCCATAGCGATCGCCCTGAAGTGAAGTACAGCGTTGCAACATTTAGATTTGTATGTATATATCATGACATATTTTGATATATACCTGTATATATATATACTGTATATATATATATATTTTTTTTTTTGTACATTTGAACAATATTCCCAAGTGTGAGCTAATAGTCCAGTTTAAATACTGACATCAGTCTAAGGACGGTTTGGCAAAATGAGAATGAGAATTCCATGTGTGAATCATAAATAAAAGGACAAGAACATGGGAAACACTCGCACACGCACACATACACAGAAATAATGTACTTGCTTCCTGTGTCTTCCCCCCTCAACAACAGAGTGAGGTAAGAAGAGTATGGGACATTGTGCTAAGGGAAGTAAATCCCAGGTGTCCGAGCGAACGAAGAAAGGCTTGGGGAGGATGGCTGAATGGAAAACAGCAGCAGGTCGCCATCATGACCAAGGCAACCATTGCGAACGCCCATCAGAACTGGTACCATTTTTTGTCTTTGCACTTCAGCATCATCTGGACAAGAAGAAAATAAAAAAAGGTGGTGTGTCCGTGTCAGTAATTAACATTCAAGCTTGACGCAATATTTGTTACCTCATGGGCATGCTTGGAAAAGGAGTCGGCGCTGGCCATCATGGCGGCCGTTCTCTCCTCCAGCTCGCCTAGCTTCTGCCCTCGCTCGTCCAGCGCTATCCGGGCGCGGGCCAGGTCACCCACCACGCCGGATGCTGCCCCCTTCATGCCCTCGATGCCGCCCGGGCCCGGGATGTGCTGGGCCAGGCTGCGGGATGCTCGTCCGGCAACTTCTTCGCCGACTAAGTTAGAATTAGCGTTAGCATACGACTCACAATCAAAAACACGTTAGCGCTCGTGCGACGTACATAGCTCTTCTCTGTCCAGTGACTGTGCTCCACCCCCAAAGAGCCCCTTGAAGAAGCCCCTGTTGGGGGCCTCCGGCGTCTCCACTGGTGTAAACAATTCACCAAGCATTTCCTGAAACAATTACGAGCACAAACTGTTCATATAACTGCATGTAGTGCGTTCTGGTGAGCATCTATCGTTTATTTGGTGATTACAAACACTTTTGAATAGCCGAAAGGCTATGCTCAGGTTCAGGTGACTTCAGTCTACAAAAAAATAATGTCCATTGCTAATAAACAATTTGTCTAGCATCTTTTCGAAACAAAAGGCCTGTATGTTGCACATGTTTTGGTCACTGACCTGTAGGTTCTCACAGGTGTCCTGGCTGTACGTGATCCTCTGGACTTCAGTGGGGGAACAAAGGTACATGGCCTGACCCAAGTTTGTGAAGCAGAAGGTCCTGGCTATCCTCATGTCCGTTAGAGGCAGGTAGTTTACATCCATGAGGGGTCTCAGTCCCGGTAGACTGGAAAAAGGAGCAGAAAGAGAGAAAGTTCTAAGTCCCTTTGCCCGTCGTCCGCTACCTCAAATGCGTCTCACCTAAGAGCCATGATATGACCGTTAGCGCAGAAGCAGGCCAGACACACGCCTTGGCTCATCTGGACCACGTCGGCGCGTAAAACGAAGGAGGCCTCCGTGATACTGTGCTTGTAGATGCACGTCTGGCTGGGCAGCGAAAGGACCTTGGCCTGCTTCTCTGAGCACATCACGGCGTAGTGGCTCTCGTTAAGATCCTGCGAGCTGGACGGCGAAACCGACACGGGCCGACGCTTGCGGACCTTCTCCCGTTCTTCGCCGTCCGCCGAGATGTTGGGTTCGAACCAAGGGTCGTACGAGGGGGGTAAGACGGAACCGGCGGCGTCCAGGAAAGCCAACCGCAAGATGCTTCCCTTCAATCGAATCAACATGCCTGACCGATACCGGGGAGGGACGGCAATTACAAGTGGTTCGGGCTAACAAGAGCAAACGGCAGCATTCAGTAAATCCCGCTCAAAAGGCAATCACCTGTGGGTGAAAGGATAACAGGCTGCAGTTGCCTCTGTTCTCCAGGTGGTGGCAGCGTGAGGGCCAGAGCAAGCACGGTGCCCTGCGAGGTGCCCACAAACAGGCACGGCGCCGAGGCGCCGTCCCCCTTGCGGGTGTAGCTGTCGCAGAATTGGAACGAGAGGACGGCTTCTTTGGCCTCCTTGTCGATGCTGGTGACGCTGGAGGAGCGCGAGCGGCTGAAGGAATTGTCCCGGTGGTCTAGTGGGTTGGCACCCCGCGGCGGGCATACAGACAAGAGGACAGTGAGAGGAAACAACAGAGGGAAGTAAAGAACCTGCACTGCATACATGGACAGAAAAGCTGAAAAATGCAGACGCTAAAAGTTTGGAGTACACTCATTTGATTAAAAAAAAAAAAGTTTAGTTTTTTTTGGTGCATGAGTGAATCTTTGCTATTGTAGCAGGTTTCTACTTCTTCCGCAAGTTCAATGGTGGAAACTGGACACTTTGTCGCTGTTGATAAATTCTTCTAAATTTGAGGTGCCGAGTCCCCCCCTATGTAAGGCTCTGCTGGGTGCATTCCCTGGGGGTGGTCCCACAACGGTTGATAATTGCGAGGCCAACGGGTTCGTTCACCTCCTCGGTGGCAAATCGGCACATCGGTGGCTCATGGAACGAGAATTCTTTTGGGGGGGGGGGGATTTCATGTAATCATCGGATAAGGTCAGACAAGAGCATCTTGTTGGGAGAAGAGGGAAAACAACGGGGGTCAGATAGAGCACAGCACTTGTTTGACTTTCACTGCAGGTATAAAAGCAAAGCTCAGCAAAGTGATTTTGCCGCATGTGTTCCTTCTCGCAAGAACTTAAAAGCCGACCGATGGTCTCGTCGATATTATGTCAGCATTTCTCAGTCTGAACTCACATCTGGCAGGAAATAGTCATAAAAGGGCACCGTCCTAAAAATAAGGATCAATAAATCTGATTCTTCAGAGATGCTATTAAAACACAGCACATTTAGAAAGGCAGCATAGAAAGCAGAAGAAGAGCGTTATAGAGGGTGCAGACTTAAGCTTGGCGCCACTGATTCCCGCAGTAGCGGACCACCCCCACCACGGTCAAATAAGTGGGAGCGCCCACATACTGTACATATCATCATATTTCATCCGCCTCAATTTGGAGGCCAGACTACATTGCATGTCATACAAGTTGCTTTGGATACACGGAGTCAAGGCTTACCCAAGTCTGGCTTTAGCTCAGTAGGCAAGCTTAATTTCCGTGACATCTTTGCTGGAAAAAAGAGAACATCCCTCTTTACAAAAACACACATCCAAGCTCACGCACGATGCCATGCAGAAGCGCCCGGAGCACGACCCTACGTGAGCGCGGGCATGCCGTGAGAAGACGGGGGAATAAAAAGAAAAGAGGCCTGACACCGCTGCCCCAACGGATGAAGAAGTCGCGAGAGCAATCGGCAAGTCAAGGTGGTCATGCCGCAGCAGCATGCACCGGGGGGAGGGTGCCCGGACATGGAAACACACAGTGCACAAGAGCTACACTGTTTTTGTGTACGTGCAGCATCATTCAATTATTCCCCATTGCTGTCTCACTCATGCTTCCATCTTGTTGCCCAGAGCAAATCAAGTATTACAGATGCAAAGATGCCCCAGCTAGATAGATTTTTAAGCGATTGTTTTTTTTTGGTTTGTTTTTTAAGGCAACATGCCAGGCAGCGCTGAGGAATGCGGCGTAATTAACTCATTCAGTGCCAGCCAATTGTGGACCAAGTCTGAAAAGACGTTTAAAAACGTCTTTGGGAGTGAATGAGTTAAGAGCAAGGAAAAAAAGGCAGAGAAGGTCCCCATCAGTCGCTCTTGCAACGCTTGGCTTGTCCCATTCATCTGAGCTCGAGTAATAGTCATTGCTCCCACAGTGGAGAGAGAATACCCGCCGGTGAGTATTGTTCTCAGTTTTGTATGTGTTGCCACCCCATGTGTTAAAGTGGCAGATGGTTTGAAGTTTATAGCCTAACATCGATGCCGATTTCCTTCAAATTAGGGAAGTGCGAGGCTAGCGCAAATGCAAATGAGCTGTCACCTAAATATAATACTCAATACATTGCTGTGTTTGTGAGTGGAAGTGAAATTCAGCTTGAAATGGTCCAATTTCAAAATTGCAAAACAATGAAAAAAAAAAAGAAAATAAAACTTATTGGGTTCTCAATACAGCACAGTCCTTGCATTTTTAAAAAAATTAAATCACTGCTCCACTCAACTAAAGAAATGGTTTAAAAAAAACAGGATGTAGTGCTTTGACCACTACAAGTACTATTACTCGTCACAACAATAATAAAAATCTACCTCATAAATACAATGAATTTATAATAACAATCCTGATAATAGTCATGAAAGTGTATACGCAATAAATACTACTAATAGTCATACAATTGTTCAACAAAAGAATATGCGTAATATCCATCCATCCATCCATGCATTTTCCGAACCGCTTGATCCTCACTAGGGTCGCGGGGGGTGCTGGAGCCTATCCCAGCCGTCTTCGGGCAGTAGGCGGGGACACCCTGAATCAGTTGCCAGCCAATCGCAGGGCAAACAGAGACGAACAACCATTCACGCCCACACTCACACCTAGGGACAATTTAGAGCGTCCAATCAGCCTGCCATGCATGTTTTTGGAATGTGGGAGGAAACCGGAGCACCCGGAGAAAACCCACGCAGGCCCGGGGAGAACATGCAAACTCCACACAGGGAGGCCGGAGCTGGAATTGAACCCGGTACCTCTGCACTGTGAAGCCGACGTGCTAACCACTGGACTACCGGGCCGCACTATTCCTTATAAAAACGAAATAAAAGATAAAGATAAATATAAAATAATACAAATAAGTGTGTGGAGGACGCAAGGGGGTACACACATCACAGGCGCAGATGCTTGACGCTCGTGCTACATACAAGTAGCATGCAATGCTAACGTGGAGTCGCCACCGAGCGGGAGACGACAAACACCATGGGAACAGAGGCTATCCCAAACTTTAGCTAGCGTTAGTTCAAGCTAATCCATTTCCATTCTGGTGACATAGAGGACAGAGACAAGAGGAGGGTTGGTGGGCGAGGGAGGGGGGGGGCAAAGGGGGGAGACAAATGCGGAATTTTGTTGTACCCTCTTCGGAAAGTCTTTGGCCAAGCTTACCTCCTCTCCCACCTCCATTGTAGAACTGCTGGAGATTGCTGTTTGGCATCAACACTTCGGGGAGGTTCAAGGAAAGAGAAGTTGAAAGTTAGACATTAATTTTGACCTTTTCGATGGTGTTTTGTGAAGCTACACCACTCACACAATGGTTCAGGGCTTTTGGCTTTCGGGTCAAATTTCTATATTCGTATTTGTTTACGTTTTTGCAATTCAGGTCCTTTTTAGTAGACCACTTTATAGTCTGTCCTGGCTGCTGAGAACAATACGGCTTAATCATCAGGAGTCGACGGAAAGCAACTCACCTCCCAGGCACGAGCGGCATTCACCACTCAGCCTGAAAAGTTATCATTGCAACACATTCCATTAATTTTTATATGAAAGGTTTTGGTTTTATGATGACCGCACTGTGACCTTTATAATGGTGAACCATGCTTCTTCTCTGACCTTCCTTTAACCTTTTTAAAATCGAATGTCGTTTTTTTGCATCTGGGCAAAATATTAGCAAAAAATATTATAAAGCATTGATGTTTTTTCCCCAGTTTATCGCCGTGCATGTGTGACTGAAATGCTCTGAATACTTTAATCGGTCTCTCCAGCAAAAGACGTTGTCGCCATAATTATTTCATCGCTTTGCATGAGCTCGACCGGATCTCTGCGGTTCCAGTCTATCGCACGGTTTAGCAAAAGCCATGAAAGCCATTTATTCCTGTCTATTGAGCTCTGCATATTCGAGGAGGAAAACATAAAATGCAAGCGAAAATGGAATCGGTCACAAAAAGCCTGAACCGGGCAATATTAAAGCCGAGTGTTAAATTTGTGGGATAGAATGACAATTTTATGGTCGGGGGTGGTGTGAATATAAAGTTCCAGTTTTGTGAGCCACAGTTAAAAAAAAAAAAAGCATATTTCTAACATGAGCCTCCATCTTCAGACAATTTTCATCAACATGAGCATTTGGAAAATTAAAGGACATGTTACCTGAAGTGGGAGACTTGCAGCGATCCTCCGAGGTGGCCGAACCCTCATTGATGTCGCACAGCCCTGAAACAGAGAACACGCCACTCAGCAATCACACTTCAAGCATATATTCTTCCTCCTTAATGAAAAACAACGAATATCACTGCAGCTTACTGAGTCACAGTAGCTGTGAAAGTCTTTGTTTGCATTGAGGGTTGTCTACTGCCCCCAGTGGCCAACACCAGAAAGTGCTACGATGAAGTAATCATGATACAAAAAAAGTATACTTGTGGTTATCTATGGATACCAAAAGATGGTGACGAAGCATTACTTTGGCCTAAATAAATATCCCCAAATCCTTTCAATATAGTTCCTTTGCACTTCCGTGAGTTTGCAATAATGAGGGAAGAGGTCAAACAAAAAAAGGCAAAATTATCTGTCAAAATCGTTCAGTTCGTGTTTGTACTCGAGGAAGTCTTTATCCTTATGTGTGTGTTGCTGATCCAGTGAGGCAGAAGGCCAAGCAGGCGGCAGCGTGTTGGCACGGGGAAGCGCAGCTGGACGTCTGATTACTGCTTGCGAACGCCAAGCTGCGACAGGTGCCAGCCCACTGCTTGACACCAGATGCTCTGTACACGCGTGTGTGTGCGCGCGGCCTTGGGTTTTCCGCAAGGGTGTACACTTGCACACGTTAGCACTTCATCCGTCAAACTTAAAGTGCATTCTGACTGTCCAACACAAGGTGGCAGTGTGCCCATTGCTAAAACCTCAGACTTGTATTTGCGGCAAACAAGCTATTTTGCTGTGTATTGGTACCATATGACGTATTGAATCTCCGGACGAGAGAGTAGTGATATAAATAGAATGTATGCTCCCTTCTGTAGTCTGCGCTTGGGTTACCTGTGGGCAATATAAAACTGACTTTCGACTGCTCTAATGTACACGAAGACCGCATCAGCTCCTCAGCAAGGCAGTAATATTAGTCATTCTTCACAGAGGATAAAGAATATATGTCTGTGATTATTGATAAGTTTATTAGTGTTTCTCAATCGTTGGTTTTGAAATATCCATTTCTGGAAGGATATAAATCCTGCTACACAGAAGTGATTTATTGCCCGCTTGTTGAGTTTCCAATTATGTGTTAGCATTAAGCTAAAGGACATGTGGTTGCTTTATTCAAAACAAAAGGATGAAAGACAAGTTACCTCCAGAGGGCTGTCGAGACCTTCTGGGCGAGCGCGGTTGTCTCTGGTATGGATCATTGGACCCGTACAGTTCCAGCGTCCCAAGGTTCAACACCACTGTCTTCTGGATATAGTCCACGACTGCGACACCGTTAATGTTGCCAAACACCACTCTGCATAAGGAAGGTAAGTAAATTCAGATATTTGTTTCTGAATACGTTGATTTTGTTTGAAAATAACGGCTCCTAATCTGTTGTGGAGATACAGTAATAATCAATTTTCACAATTCCAGTTTTCCTACCTTTTGGGGTGTGACTAAAACACCACCATAAACGCACCAGATAAAAACTTGAGTGCCTCATTGTCGGCTGTGAGTGCATGCACCTCACGCAGATTAAGGCGGAAGATAGACACTTTTGTAAAAAATTGGCTGCTTTAGAGCGCTTCATTGTGGACCTTAAGTAAATGCACATACAGCTAGCTAAATAAAGGTAGCTAGCTACCGACTGTAGTTACTGCTTCACCGAGGTCTTATCTGATCACGGCTCAGGTAAATCACCACCACATGAGTGTTGATGTTAAACAGGATGCGTTGACTTACAGGCCGTAGGAAGAATTGAGTGCCAGGCTTGTAATCTGCTGAGGGGGTTCCCCGCTCACCCACACCAACTGGACCACCAAGTCCACCTGGTAACCAGCAGACTGCTTTAGTGGAGTACTACGCACCCTGGAAAAAAAAAAGTCAAAATAATAAATGGCAAGGGACGTGGGAGTGAAGCCAAGGAGTCCTGATGACTTACTTGAGGCAAGGCGTGTTGCTTCCGTCAGAGTTGTTGCTGCTGGTGTTGGGATGTGAAGGCAGCCCGCTCGGAGAAGCGCCCGGGTTGGGGTGCGCCGACGTGTGCTCCCCAACTCCGCCCTCAGGGGATTCAATGTCGTTCAGTTCATACTGCATTCGCACCTCGAGCAGCTAAAAAGTAATAAAGGTGTATATTCCTGAGCGGGCCATAGACCGTATGCTGCCCAACAAAATTGATTTCATCTCATTTAGGATACTCTTCTTTAAAGAAACATACAGTGGTGACTTAATTTAATAGAATGTAAAGAAAGCTTTTGCCAATTTTTTTTACTTCACTTCAATAGACATTTTGATTCTCCTTCTGTTGTTGTTTTGTTTTTGTTTTTTTGCGTGTTTCTTGCGGGAGTGTGAATGGGTGAGCGGATGTGTGTCCGGAGATGCAAAAGCACCTGCAAATTAATCGACAAATGAACTTTCATGTTTGCTTGCTAATTACCAACACAAAAAGTGAGAAAGCAAAAAAAAACAGGTGCGAGCAAAATCCAAATCACCTGGCAGGAAGTTAGCACGTTGGTATCCGCTCCCACATCCTTCTGATTGACAAGTGAGCATCTTCTCGATTGAAAAACGTGGCACAAATATACAGCGTGTCGACGGCTAGCCAGGCGCGGTGAAAACCAGCGCGAGGCCGCACAAGATTAAACAGCACTTGGCTTTAAGTTGCTGAACAGTGAGTCAACACGCCCCCATACATCGCAATCAAGGCAGATCATAATGATTATCGCGCTTTGCCTTCTCATTGCTCCGTCTGTTGGCATGGCAACCATACTGTCATCCACAAGGGGTAGCTTTCAACGTGTGTGTGTGTGTGTGTGTGTGTGTGTGTGTGTCTGGCTGAGTTGGGAATCGCTACCTAGCCACTATATAGTAGCCTATATAGTGAATTAGCCATTTTGTACTGTTAACATTATTTTTCATTTGACCAATAAGTGAATTAATATTCCACTCCATAAAAATGCCTATGATTAGTATTGAGTGAATCATTCTGAACACAGCCTGTGTGTGATGCGATGAATTCCCTGCAGATAGTTTTGAAATAACAAGAAGGACCCACCCCAGCTCCCCTTACCTGAACCACCTCCGTGGTGACCTCCAGTTTACTGAAACGGTAGACGATGATGTTGGCCGACACGCCGGCCACGCACAGCATGCGACTCTCGGCGCACCAGGCCATCAGCTGGATGGCGAAAGGGTCCTCGTCGGACGCCTCGGCGCTGCCCTTGTCCTCTTTAGAGCGACTCCTGTCAAACACCTTGGCCGTTTTCAGCTTGTAGAGCACCTGGAGCATTACTGAGGCAAACAGAGAGTCAGGTCAGTGTCAGCACACATCACAACACAAAAAGAGTGGCGGGAAATTCCAGAGCGCAAATATTTTGTGGGGTTTTTTTCCCCATGTTGTGCCAAGTTATAAGAAAAACCTTTATTAGTCTCGCAATGGAGAAATTCCCAATTCACAGCAGCAAAGTTACGAAAGGAAGAAGTAGAACAACAAAATATAGGAGCTGCTGGAAAGGCAACCACTCTCGCGGCGCCATTTTGAAGTCAAAAATAACAAAAATGACACAACACAACACCTATCATAATAGGTATTTCCGATTGTCAATAACGGACATTTTTACTTTTATACGTAAGTACATTTTATCTACACATTTTAACCTTAAATAATGTTTCTTCTAATTCAATGTGTTCTTGCTTATTCCATTTCTAATGAAGAAAAAAACAGAGCTCACTTGCAGAGGCATCCCAAAACTTCACCGTTCCATCAGCATGCCTACAAGAGTGAGAATTTAAAGAGAGGAGGAGAGTAAATAAAAAAAGGAGTCGCCTTTTTTTATTGGTGACTAATTCATAATATATACTGTATGTATTCTGTATATTATATTATCACCCCGGTCTGGCAGGAAAGACTGAAATGGAATAAATGCATTATTTACAAGCGCTCTGTGTGCTGAACAAGTTGATCATATATAGATATGACAATTGTATTCCTTGTACTGCTTTTTTTCTTTTTCACTCAGTGGTTCTTGTTTCCTCGCCAATTTGTCCGAGTGCACTGGGGAGCTGAACATTCGTTCCGCAAGCGGTGGCACACTCTTGCAAGACCGAACTGGACAAGAATACAGTTATATATGCGTGTGCGAGTGTGACTAGCGACGCGGTTATCTTACCCAGTGATGATGATCTCCGGGTAGCTCTGTGTGCCTTGACCCCAGTTGCCTCCACTGATAGGCCACTCCTGGAAACCAGCAAACACACACGTCCCATTAGCGTCAATGACATATCAATAGAAGCATTGAATCAACGTTGTGTGGCGCGCGCCTCCACACTGGCTGTCAACACGTACAAAAAGGCCACCGGGATGACTCACGGTGTTCTTTAGGTGTGAATCACACCCCCGATCCTTCCTTTCAGTTTGATATCCTTTGAGTGAGAGTGGCTAAAAGGCTAACATAGCGAGGTGACAATACAAGCATACAAAATGTGCCGCGGCAGGTCAAGAAGATATTTTAAGAGCAGGGGATGAGCTAAAATATTAGTGGCCAAATTCATTTGAGAAAACTAGCCGCCTGATTCCTATTAACCTTCGACACTGGAAGTTGTTTCAGGGTCGGAATTATGAGCCAGTATAATGAAGTCATTGGGTATTATGTACTGATACATCATGCCCTTGTGCTGAAGTGATGAAATGCTAACAGCATGCTGACACTGGTCTTCGCACCAGAAGCAACTAATCAAGCCGTTGATGTCACTGGAGGTATGATTTGCACTGTCTCATTTTGTTTGTCACCTTTATAACACCGTCAGCCAGTGCAAGTCAAATAAAAAAATACAACCGCGATGCCATTGTTCTGTTCCGCCTCATTAATGGACAAAGAGGAGTGCCTTCAGCATTTTATTGTGACTGGCACCAAACGGCGTATTTATCTGTCTTCCACGATAAAAGTTGTCTCGTTTGCATCTGAGTCATTCTATTGAGGGAATGACAAGAGTGATAAAATATCATCAGAATAGCCAAATCGTCTTGTCTTTTGCAGTTTGTCGTTTCTGTCACTATTAGTTGGTAAAAAAAATAAAAGAATGGATCTGCTTTCAAATGATGAAAATATTTTGGGTTTTGGTTACGAAAAAAAAATAGTACTAGCGGTGGCCAATGTTATCAGAGTTTAAAAAAACTAAAAGGAAATAAAATAAGACTGAAATAACTTTTTCATGAATGAAATGAAGTATGAACAAACAAAATATAAAGTAAATGAAATGATACCTTGTGTTTATAAAACTAAAACTAACTATAATTATAGTGAAAATGTCCTTTGTTTTCATCTTTGTCAGTTAATAGCATTTATGAAATGGTGGGCTTGATTTTAAATGTTTTTTTTTTTACATTTTATATTGAAGGTCAAAAAGTTGTTTGAATTTTAGTTTAGTTTACTGTATTACACATTACTTGATGACCTTTATTATTTTGCACTTGACAAATCCCCCTCCATAAAAAACTAATACTAAAACAAAAAAAAACTAGACTAAAATGAAGCATTTCAACAATCAAAACAAATCAAAATGCACAAACTTGCTCGAAAACTAGTGAATTTTAAAAAGCAGAGTCAAAATGAAATAAAGTCAAGTGTCTCCTCCAAATTTTGCGATAGAATTTTTTTTTAAACCTTTAGCAGCTTTTTGCTGTTTTGCCTGGAATCTCGACCAACGCCATGTTTAATCAGTCATAAAAATTGAGTAGACTTGGTGTTTTTTTTCACAGTTCAGAATGCTCACAGTACCTTTTTGCTGTAGCCCTGACGCTTCTGTCGCGAGCCAACCGAGTAAAGTGCTGGTATGAGGTCCACGGGGCAATCGGCGAAGTACTCGCAGCAAGTCACCGGGGACTCGTGGATGGTCAGCGGGTAGGGGTTCTCGAAAATGGGGTAACTGTTCGAGAGGAGCGACAGCACGTCCTCAGTTGGAATGCCTCAGTTGTGGATGTTCCGTTGGGGGAAGCACTCACCCGTTTTGTGCAAGGTCGATCACCACTAAGTCCTTCTCCAGAAGGACCACCACAGCGTATGGTTCCTGAAAGTCTGTAAGATCCAAAATGAGACAATTCTTGAAGAAAAAAAAAGTAGCTTTCAGGTTTTCAGCGCTACTCCGTGCTTAAGTTCAATGTCAAACTAAACATACGACAAAGAGAATTACATCCTGTGTCTTTAAAACAGCCACATCATTTCAGCTTCAGTTCACAAACCCGTTTAGCTTAATGCTAACTAACAATGGAAAATACCATCGATGGGTTAACGAATGACATCAGCACCGTGGTGTTCTAAGTCTGTTTTTGGTTACAAGTGATCACAGAATGTTTGAAGATTTCTAATAGCATTTAGGCTAATTTCCCTTAGCCGGTCAATGATGTTTCACATTATACATTAACATCAAGCTAATGAACTTGGTTTGTTTTATGTGTCGATTTAACAATAAAATTCAAATGGGAATGAGGAAAAAAAACGTAGCAGGCCCGCTTTTATTCACAAATTGTGCGAACAGACCTATTTGGTTCCCCACAGTGATATCATACGCAAACTTATGAGTTACAGCCGAGGTCTCACTAGAAACATTTGTGCAAACGGGTGGAACATTTTTGTCTTCTCCACACTTGAGCACATCAGTCAAGGCGGCAGTCAGACACACAGATGCATACAATGTAATAATCCTCAGTGATGTCTATTACCAGATGAGATCAGCTGGCTGCCAGTGACATAATGAAGTCGCCGCTGTTACATAATGCGCCGGCTAATCCGTCCCGCAGCTGTGTGTGTGTGTGCCAAATGAAGGCTCTTCCGCGGCAGATTACGCTGCATTCACATCCACTTGTTTCAGATCCTCAACATGTGGAAAATATGCTAATTCCATTCAGACGCCGGGGATATTGTGCGCAAACGAAGACGACGTGAGGATGCAATTTCCATACGTCCCCTTGGGAAATTTCAGATTTATTACCGCGGCGCGAGCGTAATTAAAGAACAGACGTGGAAAGCGGCGTCGAAGGGGCGGGTGCAACGCGCCGACTCACCATTGGGGTACGGCGTCTCGCACAGGGTGAGGAAGTCTACGATAGGGTAGTCCATCTCCAGGACGGCCGTGCTCTTGCCGTGCATGACCGTCAGGCACGGCCGCCGGCCCGCCGTGTCGTAGGACAGACCGCCGGACAGGATGATGAAGGGCTCCCTGGGGAACCGCAAACCAAGAAAAATAAACATATCTCAATTTATAGACCAATATCAAACAGTTAAGAGGTGAGCCCAAGTGAAACCTGTTTGCTCACCAAAACAGCAGCATAGAAGACAATCTCTCACGTGAATTTGCGTTCTCGGTGTGTTACGTTATGTTTTTTTCCCATTTCTTACGGCTTCTGCAAAGTCGGCCTCTGTTCCTGACGTTTATAAAGTCAAGTAGTTATCAATTATTGAGACTGTAAATGTTGTCAATTTTGGAAAAAAAGATGCAGTCTAATAATTATCTACAATATGTTTTCTTCCAAGGAAAAGTGTACCTACAAATTCTCACGATTCTCGGCAAATATGAATTTGGTCTCATAAAATTGCAGAATTTTCTGCGAAACCACCCGACCAAAACAAAAATATATATATATATATATTCTGATAAAAACGGATAATGAATTCAAACCAAACGCCACCGCTTACCCAATCCTGGTAGTTTTGTATTCCACTTTGAGAATGGGTTTACACGGCTCTGGCTTCTTGCCATCCTTGGGCTGTTTGCCTGAAATAGAATAGGAAAAAAAAAAATCAACAACAAACAAAAAAACTTCAGTTCACGCCATCCGATGCTCTTGTTTATCCAAATCACGCCGCATACTAATTGAATGAAAAAAAAAACACGAGTGAAGAAATGTTAATTACAGAAGTGATTAAAAGGTCGTAATAATAATAATAGTCAATAAAACGGCGTGTTTCCAAACTACTTCTACAGTGAGTCACAATTAAAGAATGTCTAAGCCTGGCTTAAACTCGTCAAAGGAATTTGCATAATTGCGCATTAAATACCAAAGTAATTATACAACCAGCGTCAGGCGAGAAATTTAAAAAAAAAAAAAAAAACGACACAGGGCTAAAATCCTTTCCACAACACACCGAGCGTCAGTTTCTTGTCGGCCCTTGAACGTGTCAAAAGTGCTCAGAGGGCTAAAAAGCAGGCGCGAGCTAGGAGGCGGCAGGATGAAAAAATCAGAAGATTCAGAAGAAGAAGAAGTTTCAGGAGAAGAATCAGAAGAAGAGACTGAAGACGAGTCAGAAGAAGTTTGGTGATGGTATGAGCATGCGAGTGCTTACCGTGGGGGGTGATTGTCTGTATGGGCTTGCCCTGGCCTCTCACGTTCCATATGGTCAGCGTCCCGTCTGAGTGACTGCACACGAACTGCTTGCCCTCGTGATGCCAGGCAACTGAGTGGATTGCCTAGGAAACAACAGGTGGAAACCGAGGCTGTCAATAGTTCCGCACGATGACACGGGATAAGAAAAAAGAAATGATTGTATGGAATTCTTCATGGGAAAAATAAAAATAAAAAATTGGTGAGCCGTTTGACTGGATTCCGGTTTCATTAGAGAGTGATTAGCTTCTATTTCGATTTGTATGGCTGTTCGTTAAAAATGTTAATTGCGACATTGTCTGCGCGGTGGCGGCCCGGTAGCCCAGTGGTTAGCACGTCGGCTTCACAGTGCAGAGGTACCGGGTTCAATTCCAGCTCCGGCCTCCCTGTGTGGAGTTTGCATGTTCTCCCCGGGCCTGCGTGGGTTTTCTCCGGGTGCTCCGGTTTCCTCCCACATTCCAAAATAACATGCATGGCAGGCTGATTGAACGCTCTAAATTGTCCCTAGGTGTGAGTGTGGGCGTGAATGGTTGTTTGTCTCTGTGTGCCCTGCGATTGGCTGGCAACTGATTCAGGGTGTCCCCGCCTACTGCCCGAAGACGGCTGGGATAGGCTCCAGCACCCCCCGCGACCCTAGTGAGGATCAAGCGGTTCGGAAAATGGATGGATGGATGTCTGCGCAGTTCATCAAGGTTTTATGATGGTGACATTTAAGAGTCTGGAATGAATGCATGAATGAGCTCCTGTAGGAACACGCGTTTTGGGATTAGATCAGCACAGAGGTCAACGGGAATCACAGAACAATGCTGTTAGCACAAAAAAAAAAAAGAGGAAAAACGCTTTTAGAAATATCCCAAATGCATTGCTTCTTTACAAGCGATCATTGTAAACACAATCCTGACGTGTCCCATTATTATTATTGTACTGTATTTAATTCGAGTAAAAGTCACTTTTTTTTCTCTTTATTTATTTTTCATGACCTGATGTAGCAAAAGTATCCTCAAACAAAACATTCTTAGCATAAACTATGACGCCAGTGTCAGTTAAAGAAAAAAAAAAACGGAACGAGAGTTATTCCTTGTAGAAAAACTTCGCTTGTCATGAATCATTTTATTGTCGTAAACACACAAGATTTTTCTCATCGTAAAACAAATTTACCCCTCATAAAAATCAAAGATTTTGTCTTTGTATTGTTACCATTTTATTCAAAAACGCGGCTGAGATAGGGGCTCTCGAGGACCGGACTTCGGCTTAAGAGTGTCATACAGTGTGATCAGCAGGTTGCAACAAAGATTCAAAGAGACTGACTGGAAGAGACAGAGAATAATTTCTCACTGGTGGATCGGGCGGTCTATTTTCCAAACGATCAGGGATTAGCCCCAGAGTATGTTACTGACCCCCGCAAAAAAAAAAAAGAAAAAGAAAAAAAACAAATCACAGTGAAAATGGATGTAGCAACGTCCATCCATCCATTTTCCGAACCGCTCGATCCTCACTAGGGTCGCGGGGGGTGCTGGAGCCTATCCCAGCCGTCTTCGGGCAGTAGGCGGGGGACACCCTGAATCAGTTGCCAGCCAATCGCAGGGCACACAGAGACGAACAACCATCCACGCCCACACTCACGCCTAGGGACAATTTAGAGCTTCCAATCAACCTGCCACGCATGTTTTTGGAATGTGGGAGGAAACCGGAGCACCCGGAAAAAACCCACGCAGGCCCGGGGAGAACATGCAAACTCCACACAGGGAGGCCAGAGCTGGAATCGAACCCGGTACCTCTGCACTGTGAAGCCGACGTGCTAACCACTGGACTACCGGGCCGCCCATGTAGTAACGTGTTGAAGCCAATGAGATTATGCTAAATCTGGTCTGCTGGTCTTTCTCGCTCTTTGGCTGAGCACCATATTGGAAAAAATGGAGTGGATTTACCTCATTTCCAGTTGCCATCGCCCTCCCTTCTCAGATAAGCTCATATCTTCACACTGCTCCCGTGGTCTTATTGAAACCACCCCAAAAGAGCTTATCTCTGCTCTCTAAACCCCTGTCGTGACATCTCTCCACAGACCAGAGTGGAAAAGGACTCCGGGGCAGGAAAAAAATAAAATAAAATCCCAAACCAAATCAAGTCCTTTCGCAGTTTCCCTCGCCTCCGAGCTCATCTCTCTCGCTGCTCTCGTGGAATGTCCGGAGGTTATTCCCCACGCCGCCGCACCTCAATGGCATGCGTTGTTTGAAAACTTCCATTTGTTGCCCACGCAAGGACGCCGAGGACAATGGCGGCGTATCGCGGCGGCGCATCGCTGCGGCAATGCATCGCGGCTTTGATTGCTCAATGACCTTTCCTCTGTTACCGTTGTGGACAAAGCTGCGGACCAAATTAACGAGGGCGGCTAGAGCTGCGCGTAATTACCAACAACATAAAATAGAAGCTTTCCGCTCGACCGGTGTTTGCTTTGAAGACTTGGTTTAAAGGGATTCTCTTTTCCCCTGAATACACGATTCTGACGATCCAGACACACTTAAACTATTCATAGCTGATGGCTCATCTGAGATGTCGGCTGCTGTTTCCACTATTAGCAGAGTATGATTCTTCCTGCCATGATGATGATGATGATGATGATCACTCCCTCCTCGTAGAAATCGAGACGTCTCTCAATCAATAATTTCGATTCCTCAACGGCAGAAAGTGCGGAACCTGTTTCCTATCAGGGGCCATTTCACGTCATGGAAAGTCCTCTGAGCGTGCTACTACATTGATGAAAAAAATACCGTGCAACAATTAAACACATTGTTAATATGACATATGAACATGTGCGGGTTCGTGTTTTCTGGGATTCTTTGTTCCAGCTCCTCTGAGGAGCCTCTTGGAATCACTTGATGGGATATTTTATCAACCTTCCAAAGCTGTCACACTTTAAAAGTACGATAGTGTGCTCTTTGGCCCAAATCACATATTTCCTTTTCCCGCCCGAAAAATATTTTTGGGGGTAATCCTGCACACAAACCACCCAACCAAATAAATAAAATGAAAACGCAACCTCCCCTTTCCTTGCTTGCACTTGGCTGAAGCAACATAACCGACAAATATTGCAAATGCCTGAGTCGGAATACAATTTTGCAAGCAAGCCAATAAGGTCTGACACAAGTCCACGGGGCATCATGACACTGGCTCTGTTTTATTGTGTTTTCTTTTATTTATAGGGCCTCTCCTGCGCCGCCCGCCGGGAAACACAACGACGGGAGAGGCTGAGTGCACTGGAAAGTTTCGGCCTACAAAACCATGTTATGACATCGATATGCAAGCTGCGAGCCTCACTCTGGAGAAAACGACACCAGTGTGCTCTGATATTAACTACCGCCAATAAATAAATGCCTCAATTAGACGCAGGTACATCACTGAAATATGCATACTTTTTTTCCCCCGAAGGGTGGAAAAAATACCTGCTAGGTAGGGGCTACAAGCTAACATTGCATACAGTATGTTCTCCTTCTCATTAAGCATCACCAGTCAACTTAACTCAGCTTCCTTCACAAGCTGCTGGTTGGTAGATGGCCAACAGAATTTCCCAAAACAGCCTTCAATCTGTTAAACGCCATTTTCAGTCTTTACTGTCAAACTAAACATCAAACAAAGAGAAGGACAGGATGTGCATGTTAAACTATCACACAACGTTGCCTCCTGCTAGCTTGCTTCGTTCACCTCCATGAAAACAAAGACCAATATTACTGCAGTTGACTGATTCACTAAAAGCAGTTGTCAAAGTCTTCTTTGTTTGTATCTGGTGGCCATGTTGCATTTAGCAAAGGGAGTCACAATGAATTAATCATCACACGCAGTGTTTGATTCGCAATGTTCCATTTAATTTTGTTCTTACCGTATATAAGTGCAATAGCGAAGTGCTTTTTTCCTTGGTTAAAAAAGGTAACAAGAAAAAAAAAATACATTTTAAAAAAACAAAGGAAACTGGAACAGATTATTGACAATTTCCATTCACTTCAATGGGGAAAATTGATTTGAGATGAGAATGTTTAGTGTTGCAAGAGTTGTTTACGGGACTAATTATCTCAAGACACTACATCTGATATTTTTCATTATTGTGATCTTTAGGCAAATAAAACTAATCTTTAAACTACTTGGTATACCTTAAAATATTCCGTATTAATTGATTTTTTTTCTTTTTTTAACAGAAATGAAGATGGGGTTGCTCGCAGATTAATGTTCCAAAACTGCTTTGACTTCATTTTGAAAATCCATTATTAAATAGAATTTCTACCCTTCCGAGACGAAACAAGGGGCTTTTTTTTTTTGGTACAATCATCACTTTTACAGGTATTGAGGCGCTTATTTATTTTCCGAAAGCGAGCTGCTGTCAGGGTAAACCATCGCACGTCTTATTTGTTCATGAATAGGTAATTTCAATTCCAGCCAGCATTAAAAGATACCGGAAGGAAGGTGAGAAATCAAGGTTTGCCTACCTCATCATAAGTGTAGCGATAGTCGGCCTTCTTTGATTTGAGATCCCACAGGGCCACGATCCCGGACTCGAATCCAATTATCAGCTGAGAGAGGAAACAGCAGTCCAGGAGACAGGTGGAGATGACAGACGGAGAGGGTGAACATATTAAAGGGGGGAAAGTGTGTGTGTGTGTGTGGGGGGGGGGGGGGGGGTGATGCATTTGACATTCATGTGCCACGTAATATAGGCTTGGGTAAGAATGTCGCCTACACAAGGGACAACAACATCATCTTTATATGAAGAAAACGAGTTACCTAGAGGGATATGCCGTCCCTTCTCAGAAATAATTGAATTTAATTATTTACTATTCATTAATTATATCATTCACAAAGGATGAACCAAAAATGTCCAACAAAACTCAACTCAAATTTCCAAGGACGTCCATTTTCTCCGTTTCAAAAAAAGAAAATGTGATTTATATTTTTCTAAACTGTTAAGCCCTAATAGTCGGGATGGCGTCGTGACATCACCAATCGATTCCGCACAATTGACCAAGTCCTTCGCACTCAATTATGATGTTTATCGCTAGTCAGCTGAACCTAGCTAAGCGACGCAGAAGAAAAATGACTCTCAAGACTAAGCCACAATTAGTGTTTTGTCTAGTGGAATAATGGGATGCGTTTTCATTTAATTGATGCGCTTCCAAGTCGTGCTGATGAAATCGGTGAATCATCCGACACAAGACCAGCATCTGGGATTAAACGTTTAAAAGCCTCAACTTTATCCTCGAGAATGATGTCAAACATTTAACTCCAGTCAACCTTTCAGTGGATGGGAAGAAAATACAGAAGCTCAAATCTTGACTGCTTTTGATTACATGAATGCAAAATTTTGCCTTTGCATTATTTCTCAAGGGGAAAAAAAACACAATTTGAAATGTATTATCGCTACCATTTCAATCTCTGAGGTGCTAAGTGGGATTTAATAGTGTCCTTTACCTTTCCCTCATCCATGGGGTTGTCACTGATGTGGACGACTGGTCCAGGGTGAGCCTTGGACGACCTTCGGGGAGACACAAGAGAGAAATAAGTAGTGAGCGACAAACGTCTCCATCTGGTAATTGACTCGGGTCCCTTAACACTGGAGCGGCTGAGGTCAAAGCAGGCGAGGGTGCGTCTGAAAATCCACAGAGGAAATGTGCTGGTGAAGCCCGAGCTGTCAATCAGCCTCTCGGACTGTTCAAACTTGTGATGGATGTTTCTGTGAAGATGTTACCATTGGAACATCAGAGGAAGAAAAAAAAAAACACTCCTCTGTTTGTACTTCACCCTGCAGCCCAGACAGACTTTTTTTCGTACAAGCCAACTAAACCTGCCCCCCCTTCGGATGCCACAATGACGGATGAGGGTCACGAGAGAAGGTCAGTGACTACTAAAAGTCTAACACGTTGGCCAAGTGCCGCATGGCCTGGGCAAGGATACCCTTTGGAAATGAACAGTCGGGACACTTTGTGCAAGAGGATAAAGAGAGAGTATTGTCATTTACGGCCGTATGAATCTGACACTCATGAGGTCAATGGATGAACTTTGTTTTGAAAACGGATGCTGAGAAAACATTTAAGAGGGAGTATTCTTGTGATCGTACTTTTGATACGCCACAATTAAATCTCGCGCTAGGCGTGTCTGTTGAACGCCCCACTCAACCGTCAGTGAAATACCCGACTACAATCTGAAAAATGGATGCGGGTTCACATAATTACATATTTGAACCGTAAAAATAAACCCTCTTAAATCCACTTTAATCCTCCACGGCTAAAATATATCCCACTGGGTTGTCACAACGAGGCGCTCTAAAGGGGCAACCAAAATGAAATCTCTAGTTCACAAGCTGGATGTCAAGATTTTATTCCACAATTGCCCCTCCTGGCTCTTCTACCTTTCTCACCATGACATACTCACAGCTGACAATGAGGCGCTCTCAAGTGGACACGCCAGTGGTCAATCCAAAGGCGAGATGTTTTTTCGGGGTGTAGGCTAGCTAGCTAGCTAGCTGATGTGTCGTAATGGCGGCAGATGATGTGAGAAATGGCACTCAAAATTTGATATCGTGAGAATCGGGTGACTTCTGCTCTTTTATACCATCAAGTGACAGTTATAGCACCGGTTTTTGTCACTTTTTAGACTTTCACGTCACGACACAAGCATCAGCATTGATAATAAGAGCCCTGGAATCTTTGAAATGAAGGACCACAAGGTGGAAAGCGTTCACAGTTGTGTATGAGAAGCAAGCATCATTCAGCGGCAGCTATATTTAGGCTGATGGTGCCGGATGATTGGAGGCTTATTATTACTGAAGCTGTGGCTGCAGCTTTCTTTCTTTCTTTTTTTTTTTTTTTGCTTCATCTTGTCTCAATTCGCCGCCTTCTCACACACGTGCTGCATACACACACATACACACGCAGCCCAGCGATTAACGCACTTCTTAACACCCACTTTGTGAAACACACACCCATAACAATCAATTAGCCTCTTGGTGAATTACAAATGCAATTCGTTGGCCTGTGCAGTGTGGTTTATTTTCTCTTGTTCTAAGGTTTTCGATGTTCTTAGTTTTAACGTCACGGGGTTGTACCGTATGTAGCTGTGAAGCACTTTGTATTGTGCTCTGCGAAAATGCAAGAAATGCTTGACCAACGTAGTAGCCAAACACTGCATTTGTCAATCTTTCATGCCAGAACAATGCCGAATGAATTAACTCCAGAAATGAGCTTTATGTAATATTAAATCACACACGAGGTGACATGAGGCCACAAACTGCACAGGAAACAACCATGTCGCAAACAAGCTGTTGTCGTTGGGGGTTTTTGATGTCATCGGCCCGGCAGCTACTGCAGATGTTCACCACGTCACTGTGTGGCTTTTCCTAAAACGGAAGACGTGCTTTTTTTAACATACAACTGCCATATCTGGAGTTAACAGAGCCCTAGAAATGACAAGGAGGGGGAAAAAAAATCCATTGAATGTTAGCCACAATGTAGATGCCACACAAATTGCTAATTTGTGGGCAAAAAATATTGATGTGAACGGGCATTCAAATAAACATGAGTGAACGGACCGATGTGTGCAATTTGTGTACAAAATGCCAGGCACTGCAATATTACATCACCTGTCCGTGTGATTGAAAAGAACATTATAGCAAGAGCAATGTCGTTAATCCGCACCCGCTTCAGGTTGGTGAGCCTGAGCGCGGTCGAAAATGAAAAAGGAAAGAGGAGCCGGAGCCCCAAGCCAAGGCGCTCATGTGCAATGTGTGTCATGCTACGCTCTGAATGTTTTTGCCACTCCTGGCCCACTTCTGTGCCCGCTGACCATCATCTTGAATCAAGTCCACAAACACACACAGGCAAACACTTTAAGACCGCAGCAATGTGAGCGTACACAAGAGTCAAGAGTCTCATTGCCTCAAGCTAAAGCTGAACAATGCTACCCAGAGCCCTTCTGGATAGCTTTGTGCTGCTCTAACTAATAAAACAGTCAGACAGATAAAGATGAGTTTCACGCAGCTATTTAAAGCGACCCAATACGCAACAGTAATATTAGTAATTCCTTGTAGAAGATAAAGAATATATGCCTACGAGTACTGTCACCCTGTCTGTCTGTATGTGTTGCTTTGTTAAAATAACCATTCCTTAAAGTGTTGTTACACCGCCACAAAGATGCTATTCATTAGCCTGTCTATGATGTTCTCAATTATGTGTTAGCATTGAGCTAGCAGACTTAAAGGCAAAGGTATGTGTTTGTTTTCAATATTCCTTTTTTTCACATGCAGTTTGACAATATTTGCTCACCAGGAGTTCACTGCCACCATCCTAGGCTCGTACCATGTCTGGAATTTTTTGGGTGAGTCATGCAACTTTTAAACTCATCTTCTTTTGTCGGTGGACTTCCAACAAGCGTCGGCCCGGCTATAGCCCTGAGTACATTCTAATGTAATCGTAATGACGCATGCATATTGAACACCATTCCTGCCGTTAAAAAGCAATTTGTCAGAGAGAAGTCAAAGTTACTGCGTGTCCAGCAGCCCTTATCGCCCCTTTCTATCTCATTATTCGTATCTATCTTGGACCACTCCCCCCATAACGGCAAAAGCTCTTATCACCGCAAGCCCGCACCCTCCTCTATCCGCCCTCTACTGCGTACATGTCCTACCTCTCCTAAAACCACAACCCCACCGCCCATCAACATACCCCCACCCCTGTGCTTCCCTGCTCAACTCACGCCTCGTCTCGTCTCCCCCGCAGCTCAGACGTCTGCGTATAGCGTACAGTGATCTTGGCGGACACCTGTTCCAAACCTCCTCTGCTAGTCCCTCGCGGTGCACATGCACTCGCTCTCGCAAACGCAGACACGCGCGCACAGGAGGGGGGAATCTGTGAAGCAAAACGCTCCGGTGAATAATTTAAGCCTCTACAGCAGGGAAATAAAATGGAGCCTGTCAAGCTGACAGATTCATTGAAGGCGCTATAGGAAACATTTGGCTACCTACCAGTGAGAGTCTTTATATATATATTTTTTTATTTTTTTTTGCTGATCTAAAATTCCATTTCAACAATAATAACGTCTCGAAAATGTAAAATAGTGAATACGCAGCATCCCTGGTAGCACTTAGATGAGTCGATAGGCCACGGTGGCAATATGACTTTGTCTACTATTGAGTTCACGTATTGATCCGTACTTACGCCGAATACTGTGCCGGTGTTTCTGCACTGCTAAAACACTGGCCCTCCCCAAAAAAGTTTGCGATGTATTTTTTATTTTTTTTTTTAATAAACAAAAATTGAACTCGATAATATTGGACGCCCCCTTCATAAAAACACAATCACAGCCTTATGAAATGCAATATTAAGAACGATACAGTTTGTGCAACATGATTAATTGATGACTCCTTCTGGTGTGTAGAACTTGGGCACCGAGGCGGCAGTGAAGTGATGTAGTAACCTGCAGTCAAGTTAGTTGCTTTTCACAGAGGATAGAGAATATATACCGGGGAATATTTCTACATTTGTGTATTCATGTGTTGCTGCACTAAATGCCAAATATCCATTGCCTAAAGCATGCCGACACCGCCACATGGATGCTATTTGTTGGCCCATCTTTGATGTGAATGGACAAATGACATGATCTGTGTATGCGAATGCCAGACCGTTATTTTACAGAGTGTATTTGTAAATGGGCAAATAGAGGTTTGCAGTGCATGTGTATGTGAATGGTAAGACCGATGTTTACTGGTCGGATGTGTACGGATTACGTGTGACTACAACTGGCCAGACAGGCTAGCGGACGTAGCTAACACTCACAGTTCAATGGCTTTGTTCCACATGATGACGTAGCCTGAGAGCATGAACGACTCCACGTTGACGATGTGGATGTTTCCCCGTTCGGTGCCGATGTACAGCCACTTACTCTGGAAAGGCAGGTGGCAGAAGGTTATCCTGCCAAAGGAAAAACACACAAAAAGTGTTACGGGACAAAAAGACGGACAATGCTGATAAATCACGCCGAACACCGCAAAGATTCTTTGCCAGCCATCGGTTTCGAGTCTCCTCCCAGACTGGGAGCGTAATGAGAGGCGACTAACCCTTCTGTCCTCATCAACTGTGGTGATCCATTCATCTTCTCATCCCTTTTTCATCATTTTGCTCTTTCATCCATCTTCCCGTTACACCTCCAGACCGTCCCAGGAAAAATAATGTGCGACCTTGCTCATCTGGTTCCCATAATATTTCAGCGTTGATGCTTTTTGTATCTCCGGCTCTAGTCTCAGAGTATTGTAAAGACAAAAGCAGCCCGTGGGAACGTTTATTTGTAAATTATTTGAAAAAGGTAGTATTTACCTTACCTATGGTAGTGTTTAAGTTTAAAAATGGTTGACTAATTGATGCCCATTGTACGTGGATCGGAAAAATATCACAAATTAGATGACTTGACTGTCGTTCCTTCCTTCTAACGGAGAACATTAGCATTTTCTTTCTTGATTTATGGGGATGGGAGCATCCATGAATGCTCTGGCTTCCTGTTTTCACGCCAGTGCTGTCAATCCATCCATTGTTTGGAGTGGTCAAGACATGCACACACAAGCACAGACACACGAAAAGGCTAGTTGGCAGCTTGCAGGCTCGCTGGGAGATGGCAAGCGCCTGCCGCAAACACAACTGTGCCACCACGTCACGTGACAAAGACAGAGGGGGTTGGCTCGTGGCGCGTTAATTGTCATCATTTCTAACGGCTCAGGTTTATTTGATGGATGATCCACCGAGGGCCGGTGCTGCGCATGCCAAGTTAGCGAGTGTGTCAGCAGTTTGGTAGCTTGACCTTAATTGCCGTGAGTTAGAACGGACTGAAAGGCCAACGAGGCAATTGTGTTTTGTAATCAGGCCCAGTGCGAAGGCCTTTTGTAATTATTGTATACACTTGAAACTCAGTTTTTCAAGGTCAGGCAGTTTCACTTAGCAACATGAAATTTCGTAAGCAAGTCTTATCATGAGGAGACCCACAAAAAAAAAAAGTGATTGTGGCATGGTAGACTTCCTGTGTATTTTCAGGCACGGTGCCAGTCTGGGTATCGGTAACCTTAAGGGTAAAGTAGTAGCACAGAAGTTCATGTGGCAAATCCCTAGCCCAGAGGAGCGCCTTAATCCGGAGATGCTGCTGAGCCCAAATCTCCTCGCAGGGGTTTCAGTTCAGAAGAATCTAATGAGATGACAGATTGTGTACACCCCATGCATAACCTCCCAAGAATGAGAGCAAGAATGAAAATGACGTACTGTACAAGGAAATCAAAAATTCTATCGAACCAAGCAGAGCTTGGGAACGTTGTTTAAAGGGGAAACTTTGAAAGTCGCTTCAAGGCCTGAGCAGTGCAAGCGTATACGGAAGGGATTTTTTCCGTTTATTCCAGCGCAACTGAAAATATTGCCGCAACATCATCAGAGGCACTTTATAAGGTGGAAATGTTTTGAAATGATTAGCGTTTTCTCATTTTTTGTCTTAACCTCACAAAACCTGGCATTTCACCAGGGGTGTGTAGACTTATTATAGACACTCGACAAACTGATTCAATGCACGTTCACAGCTATGGCCAAGTCTTCATGAAGCTATCATGCAAGTTTTGGGATTCTGAGTGGACGCCTGCAATACCATCTTCCACTGTGAGAGAGGTTTTGTAAAAAAAAAAAAGTCCTCCCAAATGAGAAAAAGCCGGCTTTATCCGTGTGCGCTGACCCTAATGTCCGTCCCTTATTATCGCCCATCATATCAGCCTGCGTCCATGGCGACGTCGACATCTGCAGTGGCTTCCTGCCAGGCCACGGGCTGACTGGAGCATCCTACGCCACAGTGACTCGGCAGGATTTCTTCCTTTATCTCGCTCGCATCCCCGACGGCGCAACCCACAGACTGACTCACCGCTGTCTGGCGGAGGCCCAGTCTGTCTCAGCTCCGCCTCCCTTCCCTTCTCGCCTCGTTTCGGTCATCCCAAATGAATGGATGCCCGCGCCGGAGGGCTTTCCGCAACGCTGCGCTCGCCCGTCCCGACTCGAATTTGGATCGCTAGGCGGACAAAGGGAAGCTTCTGTCTGTGGTATATGCAAGTATGGATGCAATGTCACAGTGTGGTCAAGCGTGGAACTGGGGACTGACCCGCAGTAAAGAGTGGCTGTGTTCACGCTCGACGCTAAAGCTAATAGATACCTCAGTTTATTTAAAAAACTAACTTAAACGGGGATGACAAATAGTTGACATCTGTAAAGCGGTTTTCGCTTTATAGTTCGTTGTTGTTGTGAGGCGTGATTTAATGCTAACAACTGTCGCATTCAAAATGGGAATGTCTCAAGTTTACAGACTCCCCCGCCCGAAGCAAGACATCTCTCGGCGACGACGTTTACGAAATGTCAGAGGCAGTCAAGCGCCTCCGTACGGACGCAAGCCGCCCGGTAAAAGTCGCCGGCGGCCACCTGTCCATCATGTCATCGCTGCGTCAGATCACCGCTTCTGACACATCACCCGTCCCGCGACTTTTCAGAAGAAGGGATAGTAGCGCGTGATCCGATTGGTTCCGATGTCTGACCACGACGTCGGTGATTGCAGGAGACTTCCTTGAGGTCCTTTCTTGTCTTGCCCATCCGAAGATTACAATTACATATGGTTTTATATATTTTTAAATGTTAGTTCATCATACCGCATTTTACACATTTAGAGGGTAGAAATGGGACACGAGGATGGGACAACACATTATTGTCGTATTGTCTGTGCTGGCAGACAGTTGAGGTGTAATGGAAAAATAAGGAGTCAGGTATCCATGCTACAGACGACGTTAACCGTATCAGATGATCTCAGTAGCTCAACCGGTAGTGAGGGGGTGGGGGCAGGGGTCATTTTCACTTGTCTACCCTTCTGTCACCTCTCTCTGCTGAACTTGAGTGAGTGCAGGATAGCCGGTCTTTTTTGCCTCAGGTTCCACAGGTGCACTGTGTCGTCAGCCAGGGCGCTCACCAGCGCCCCCTGTCAAAAAAAAACAAAAAAAAACAACAATCTGTATTATGATGATATGCACACACAAAGTCAGAAAACATCTTGGGCACAAACATGAGTCAGCTGGCGCTCTCCCGGTTAGCCGTGATGTATATAAAAGTAGGTGTGTAGGAGGCACTAAAAATCATTTCCATCTTTCTCCCGGAGGGGTTCGATTGGGCTGCTGAGTCACAGTCACACACACAGTGTGTGAGTAGGGGAAAGAAGAAGAACTGAAACACTAATCACGCTCACAAGGGCTGCACTCGGTTGCGCCGAAATCTTTGTCATGCCTAATTAGTGCACATGGCAAAAGGGTAGGCCATTAAACAATCGCGCTGAAATGAAAACCTCATTCAGTGCATCACATTGTACGAATTGGGGATGACTTTTAACACAAGCTTGAGAGCAGGATTTTTTTTTTTGTCACATATAGTACACAAGAAAAAGTCTCAACAGGAATATATTAACGGATAGAAACGGATGACATGAGAGATTAGTCAGGATAGTGGTTATTTAAAATCAATCGCAATCAAGCTTTGTTGAAATCATATCGCAGATGAAGAACATTTTTTGGGCACGAGCTCTGACATCTCTGTGGACTGTTTTGCATTCAGGTGATACTGAAGGCTTCAAGTGCTTTGGTGATAAGCTCAAGTTTGTCACGAAGAAAAGTTCCGTGTTGCCTGGAGCGCCGAAACAGAAAAAAGAAAGTGTGATTAAATGATGTCTTGGCTCGAAATATTACATTCTGGAAAAGACTGCTTCTCAACATTTTCAAATGTACAGTGGACGGAGACGGCTGTAGAAATTTCTGGTGATAAATCTGTCTAATAACACTTAGGAAGGGTTGATGAAAAACTGCTTCTTGTTTTTATAGCTTTCAAACTATCATAAATAAAATTAACAACTTTTTCCACTCATGGAAATTTCACTTCCTTTTGTCAACAGGTATATTTTATAGTAGAATTTAGCCAATGACAGATTCCAGACTCAAAGCCTATTGAGAATATTGATACAGTCAATCAATGTAAGATCTCAGCATATGTGGTATTAAAGATTTAAGTGCATGGAATGTTGTTCCCAATACACTTTACCCATTGAAATTTGTTCAAGCCTCCCACATTAAAAACACGACTTTTTAAAAAAGAATACTACCACTCTGTAATATACTAGATGGGAAAGAATTAAATGGAATACAAAGCATAAAGCAGTTTGTGCATCATTATTCAATGCTGCAATTCATTTCCGTGTGCTGTTCCTTCCTTGTGCTCACTTTGGCCACACGGAGGCAGTATAATACCGTACAGTCATGCAGACACAAAGAATAGACTTTTTCTACTGCTACTAAGTTGCTGTGATTTTGATCTTTTTTTTTCATTGAGGATAAAGAATATATGCCTGTGAGCTTTGTTTATATTGTCTGTCTGCTTGTATTGCTCCACCATTTGTGCTTGAAGAATTAAAGCGCCATGACAGCAATGCAGTTAGCATGGCGTTTTCCATCACATGCTCGCATTTAAGCAAGTGGGTCTTAAGTCAGGCGACTCATGTCAAATGCCATCTCGATATTGCAGATTTTCACCAATCTTGTGTGGGTGTCAAACATATACCCTGCGATAATGTACCGCTAAAAGCATGTCGCTAGCCATGACGTCCGCTAACCAGAGGCCGAACAACATGATGTTTGTTTAAATAATAGCGTAATAACGCAGTTTGTTTCCTACCTCATTGATGAGAAACTGAAGCTGGATGACGGCTGCGCCACTCTCATGTTGGCAGTAACACTCCACGCCAGGACGACCGAACCTGGAGGATTTACGGTCAAGGAAATGGTGGCAATGCATTTGGAAAAAGTGTTTTTTGTGTGTGTGTGTGCGCTTAGGCGGCTGAGTTTGCACTGAGGCAACGCATCCGTGCAAGAAATGGCAGCCTTAGGACAGGAGACTCGGCATTTGAAGGTCATCTGCGGCGTGTTGCCCCTGAACCGAAGATCTGTCGCTTAAAAGAAAAAATGGACATGACATATTCAAAAAGAGCATATTCACTACTAGCGTTTTCTTAAAATGCTACAATGTACGACATGCTTGTTAAATTCAATATAGACCTCACGGTTGGGGGTGTTTAAGTTAATGAAATAAACACAATCACCAGTGGAAGTTGAACCCTGCAGCTGAGGGAAAAGTCATAGCGGCAAAAAAAGAAGAGCGCACGGAGAATAATTAGAAGCTCTTCGAAGGTGTTTCGGGTGAGCTGACTGATTATATTCCTTCATTCACTCCCTGGATTCAGTAAAGGGAGGCCATTTGTCATAGCTGGGAACAGGGGGGGGGGGGGGGGGGCAGATACGGGGATATGCCCAGCGGATGACAGCCCCGCTCATCATAATGTGTAGGTCTAAGTGTGTTGGCATGCGCGTGTGTGCTTTAGCGACGCATCAAAATATTGGCTCGCATATGGATTGTAATGCGCTACATTAACTATATGGACCACCGCTGCAGCCGCTTATTAATATTTCAAGCATCGTCAATGCCGCTTCTCTTCGCTCTCACCGGACATATTATTAGGCACACCTGCACGATGTCATACAGTTCATCTATCGGATTTTGAGCAAGAGGCGGCGCAAAGGCCCTTGCAACCAAGACAATTGTAGCCACTAACCAAACCCTAATGACAAGTATGATGCACACGTGTTGCCTGATAAGAAGTATGAATCCATCGCTGCACCGTTTGTTGCTTTAACTACATTCGAATAGATGTACATATAAAAACGACTTTCCTTTGTGCTCCCAATCAATGGGCAGGGGGAAGAAAGTCACACAATTTGTAGAGACATGCTTGTCATTGGAAAACATTCAGCGAAAAAAAAAGAAAAAGGGGGACAAGAGTCGCTGTTTTAATTAACATTTTAAAAAGGGCCAAAAAAGCACCCAAAAGTCTAATCAGGTTTTGCTCTCCTGTAGAGCCAGACTTTGCTTTCAGGCTATAGACAGACGCTCATGTCACTTATTCAGTAGTCATGTCCATAATGGTTCCTGGTGGAGGTGTATTATGACCAACTCAATTGGGGGTAGGGGGGTCAACGGTAAAAACTCCTGCTCAATTCTGCAATAACATCGATTTTAGACACAAATAAGCAATAAACAGCCAAAATACGGTAATAATGTACAAAACGGGAGCAGTGACATTTTATTTTCATCAACCCAACCACTTTTGGTCTCCAGAAATTCATCTCTGAGATTAAGTCTTTTTTTTTTTTTTTTTTTTTTGCTGACTAATCACGAAGCTCCAAGATGTAATGAGCACTGTAAATCACTCGGCAAATGCCACATGCTCTGGTTTAATCAGTGATACCGAGGACAGAAAGAGTTTCCGCGCCACAAAGACAATCGGTAGGCTCTCCGACTGGATTAAGCGGAGACCTTTCCAAGCAGACAACCGATTTGAGATAAGACCACGACATACTGCAACGGCATTTTTTTGATTTAAGTACAGTGTAAGCAACTACCGTTTTCCTGTCCGAAAACAGAGCCCGCTAACCATACTCTCTCGAAACCAAGTTTCCAATCTGTATGATTCAGATCGAACTGGATACAACTGTTTCAAGTGGAAGAGAATTTTTTTTTTTGCACTAATCGTAGGTGTTGACTTGTTTTTCAACTGGCATAACCCTGGGTAATATTTCATTTGTGGTATATTTAACGTCGTTAGCTCATATAACTCATTCAGTACCAGCCAATTCTAGAGCAAGTCTGAAAAGACGTTTAAAAACGTCTTTGGGAGTGAATGAGTTAATAAAAGCTCCCACACTGTGAGCTGCAACAAATTGTAACGACTCCCCAGAGTTCGACAAGCATTCCAGAATTAACTGTACTCTATTATTTTGGGTTTGGGGTGTTGAGTCCCATCGCAATTTAACACACAGTTCAGTCAGTCAGAACGATTCATCTTTTATTTTACACGCTTTCTGTCCCATGTGAGGATGACATGATTTTATGCTCGAAGACTCGGTTCGGAATAAAAATAGCAAAAAAAAAAAAAAAAAGGCGATTAAAAATAGAAAGCAGTCCCATCGTGTCCCGATGGATATCAAAGTGAAACAATGGCAAATAAAGAATGCATGTCAGCTTCGGGCTAAAAATAAAACCTGAGGAAGATTTTACGCGAAGCAATTTTTAAAAGCGTGACCGAGTGCGCCTCTGGTTGCATCCACGCGGGACAAGGACCGGACGGCTACACGTGTCACACTTGCTGACAGGAGCGGTTTCTCATCTCTCTCTATCCCAGTCGCTGCAGGAAGCCTCCTCGCTGCCGCTAAACAGTGGACAGGCGAGATCGCGGGTAGCCAAGGCAGCGAGCAGGCGGAGAAAACAACACCCCCCCCCCCCCAAAAAAAATTTAAAAATGGGTCATCTTCACATCTCGTCACGTGCCGTGAAATTCTCCAAAGCTGTTGCGGAAGATTTGTTGTCTTTTTGTCAAACCGCAAGGAAGCCTCATGAGATCCGGGCAATGATTTGGCCATTGAAGGATATTTGGTTTCAAAATGTCAGCATCACTTGATGCTTGTTTTGATGTCTTGTTACGCTCACTTTTTTTCCTTGACCGATTAAAAATCACGCTCGGTTGGGTTTTAACTCGACTATTTCATTTCTTAGCCTTCGAAAAGTCGTCATATGTAGCTTTTATGTGGACCCTTTTTTTCCCCCCTTCGGTAAGTGAAATCATGCCACACTTGACCGCTGACCATTCATTTGTCTTCAAAAAGTCTGAATTTGATTGGTGTCAGTGCTGTCATTTCCTGCACTTTTTGAATCCCAGAGTGGAAATTATGTGCCTGCGGTTTTTCACTCTGGCAATTCAAGGCTCTTCCCATTCTTTGCCTTCAAAAATTCAACAATTAAAGAAAAAAGAATTACAGGCAGAACATTTTGACCTTATTTCGTCCTTTAGTATTTGTTTAACTTGAGAATATATATATATACAGAATATATACTGTATATATATATTTTTTTTACTGGGGTTGAAGGTTTTGAATGATATGATCTCTGTCTTATGTTAAATGTGTTACTGTGGCGATCACGGCGGATTTTAAAAGAGCTTAATGTCAGCCGCTTCAGTCTCCCGGCTGTTTAATTGGTCGGCCCCCAATAAGCATTGATAACGGAATCGGCATTTTTTTTTCAATTCCCCGGAAACAAGCGATAGCGAAAGGGGTGCGAAACAGGGGAAGCGGGTGGCTCGAGAGAATCCAAGAAATAAGAGAGGGAGAAAGAGCAAGCCCGGAAGCTGCTATGACGTTGGCACCAAAATTACGTCAAAGCGAACCACTCATGCATCAACCTGCCGGCGTTGGGGGATGGGGGGGGGGGGTGGCTGCTGAGCCCGCCACAGACTGGACTCGAAGACAATAGCGAGGCAAAAGAAATACAGGAAAGACAGGTGGAAAAAAAAAGACTAAGATGGGATTTAATGCAGAGCACAAAGCAGACATCCTCCTCCATCTTGACCTCACCCCCCCCCCCCCCCCCCCACCTCCCCCGAACACATACTGATGCCCTGCAGATGTTGACAAGCCTGCTGAGGGAGCCTCATCGCATTCCTCCGGGCAGCCTCAAGATCCAACACAGCACCGCAGAGCACACTCAAAAGCAGGATAGCATTGAGCTTCATCCTTGCAAGGTAGCTTTTTCTCTGTTGAACCCTCTCTGGGCAAATGACATCAACAGAGGGTTGATGTTGAAATGCAATCTGGTATTTTGATCTCGTCGCTTAAATCGCCAACCCGGCAAGATTATTTTAAGAATCTTGCCAGGTTGACGATTTCCCAAAGTCTTCACTTTTATTGACAGGAAGTTTGGACAGAGGAAGCCGTCGAGAGGCTCGAAGAATAAACTTTTACGAACATTTGAAGGCCAAACTGCCATAAAAATGTGTAACGTGAGGGATAGTTTTAGATTCCAGTATTTTTTGCACAGGATGGAGTTGCTACAATGGTGAAATTAGCATCCGGCGGTTTCCAGAAGACCCCGTCAGTTGAGCACAGGCGATAAACAAAATACAAAGGAGGCGATTTGTCGTTACTCAGCGCACAAAAGGAATGTGACAGACATTTCGGCAAAGATCAAATCCAGTGTACCGTTTTGGACAAACGGGATTTTGGTCACTGGCAGGAAGCTAACTTGCAGGAAGGTAACCAGACTTGTGGTGTTAAAAAATAAATAAATAAATAAATAAACAGCCTTATTTGGAAAAAGTACACAAAGCAGATGTTTATTTTGCCAGTTGTATTAGCTAATTTAGTATTTTTTTCACAACCTTAGCAAAAGTATGGGAACACTTTGCTTTGATTACATAAAACTCAAGCTAACGCTAGCTAGCTCTTTTCACAGCCTGATTTTTGTTGTTCTTCCAATAAGTAAATGAAGAGCTAATCCATTTTGTTTGCAGATACGTTTTTTTTTTCTGCCATTGTTGACAATTTAGAGTACTTATAAAGTACTTTTCGACTGAAGCTCGGCCATGAATGGATGTATTGGTCAGTGAGGATACGGTACTTAGCGCTGATGTCAGTGAAAGTTGAAAATGCTGTAAGTTGAGCTTTAACCAAGCCTGCAGCTGTCGCTTAGCAACAGCGGGAAGAATGACGACAGGCGGGATACTAGCTGGCAAGCTCACAATGCTCTACAGGGACAATCTCACTGCGAGTCGGCCGGACTGACACGTTCTTAAAGGGCCACGCGACCTGTTTGTGCGACTCGGTTCCCCTCTGTGAGCTGCCAGATTGTTCTGCAAAGCCATCAATAAATGGCGCACCAAAGGAGCAGCGGCGTCTGCGCGGCCCTCATGAATATCGGCGTCGCACGTGTGGAAGAGGACGCGGGGGTTGATGTCACGCGACGACGGCGGGGCGCATGCAAATGAGGCCACAGACAAAATTCCGATTTATTTGTTCGGCGCGAGCCTCGTGTAAATAATTTCCCCAGACGCGTTTGAATCATCATGCAGACAAACAATTTAAGCGGCATGCGGCATGCGATGAGCATTTCATCGGATTCTATTCTCATTTTGGAAAACGGATGAATAAACGTTCTTGTCTTTGGTACAATGTGGGGCTGCGATAAAGATACATATTACACATATCAACAATCCTGGGTTTTTTGGATTATGCAAATTCTGACCTAATTTTAAATTATTCTGATTGCAAACAATTGCTTGGTAGATTTTTTTTTTTGCATTACTAATATTGACAACCGATTCGGTATTGATTAATCATTGCCCTTGGCCTACATTTCCAAGGGTTTTTTTGTTCGTTTGTTTGGGGGTTTTTTTGGGCGACGCCATTTAATATGGACTGAGCGTAGCTGCGAAATGTGATGACCATATCAAAGATTTGCAAGGGCGAGTCATCACTACTTGTGGCTTTAATATATTATTAAACAATGCGTATAAATGAGATTCCCGCAGTACGACTCACAGTTGCCCTTAACGATGATGTGAATCACTGGCGGTTCTTTCTCATGAATAGTCATCAAATGTTACACAATAATTTAAGTCACTCTCACTGACCTGTGAAGTTCAACAGGAAAACATTTGGTTGCATTCGACCCACGGCTTTACTTCGATGGGTAGGGGCCCGGCGGTGGTGTCAGTGGGGGGGCAATTTGAATTCAATTTGAAATACCGTAACCACGCCGAAGGACTGCCTGCTCAGCCTATTGTAGTAGTAGTAGTAGAAGAACGGCCGCCAATTCAAAGCAAAGCGTTGGAAAACGATGACACGTGGATTGCGGTTGAGTCAGAGACTAAAATGAAGAAAGCAAAATCATGAAAATATATTTTGGAAATTAACTGACTGAAGGAAGGGGAGGTGGTGCCATGAAGGAAAACGATGAGCGAATACGTTGAGTCAGCAAAACAGCCCGTGGCCATAGCAAAATGACGACGTATGAAAATGTGACAGGAGAGGTGAAACAGAATGAGATGAGAGGACGGAAGAGCAGGATAGTGTAAATTAAAGTGGTGCGCGGGGATGAATCTTTTCAGGGCGAGGTTTTCATAACACACAAGACCGTGAGTTTTTAAGAGCGAGTCGTGTTTTATGGCAGGTCAAATTTTACCGCCATTGGCCACTCACACACAGTGGAGACAACGCAAATTGGTCACAGTTTAGCACAGTCTAGCATACAAGTTTCAAATCCATCCATCCGTTTTCCGATCCGCTTTATCCTCACAAAGGTCGCGGGGGGTGCTGGAGCCAATCCCAGCCATCTGTGGGCAGTAGGCGGGGACACCCTGAACCGCTTGCCAGTCAATCGCAGGGCATACAGAGACGAACAAACATCCATACTCACACTCACATCTCAGGAGAACTTATGAGTGTCCAATCAGCCTGCTATGCATGTTTTTGGAATGTGGGAGGAAACCGGCGTACCCGGGAAAAACCCACGCAGGCCCAGGTAGAACATGCAAACTCCACACAGGAAGGCCTGAGCCTGGATCGAACCCACGGACAACCTCTGCACTGTGAGGTTGACGCGCTAACCACTGGACCACCGGGCCGCCCTCCAAGTTGCAAATTTGAATCAAAATTAAAATGACATTGTGATGCGCTAGAATGTAATTTTCAAATTGCAAACAGTTGCAATTGCAGGGGGAAAAACAATGAGAAGTCAAGGGTCAAGAAAATTTCACGGGTAAAAAATTATAAGACGACAAAAAAAAAAAAAAAAAAAATCAATACCCAAGTACAAAGTTCTATCATAAAAAACTACTTCATTTTCCCCAAACAGTGCATCGCCTTATCGTTTCAAAATGTTAGAAGAGGGCCTTGAAAAATTAATCGCATATTAAATCCAATCGTAATTTCGAGCAAAAAAAACACTTGGAGCTCAAGGTAGCGCATTGTGTGACGGGTATGAAAAACATGTCGAAGAATTATTAATTAGTCATCTCTTTGTATAATTAAGGCCTTATTTCTTTTCTTTCAAGGATCCATGGACACATTCCAACCAATAGACTGCAACAAGCCCCGTTCCGCCCATTACATCCCATATCGCAACCCACAATAACAAAATACTGATCAGTTATTGGAATTAGCTGGACACCTTATGATTCCATCAGAAGAAAATAAAGCTCACTGCCTACATGTCTCATCAGATACAGGAAAACAGGTGCATATTTGAAGCAACACAAGCAAAAAAAAAAAGTGAGCATAATTTACAGGCTCATGACTTGGCTGCAAATGAGAGTGAGAGAGAAAAAGAGTCAAGTCAAGGAGTAAGTTTGCCGCCACTGGATTCCCTTGTGTCGATGAATAATTAAAATGGGCACTGGGAGCCAACGCGTGCATTTAGATGGCTTTATGTATTACCCTCTCAAAAATGCCAGTTGGGAGGGGGGGGGGTGATATGGAGAAAAGATAATCGTGCCAAATTAACCTTTAACATATTCGCACTGTGAGACCATGCAGCGCTCCACAGGGTGTGAAATGAATTCGCTGTGTTAAAAAAAAAAAAAACGACTGCTTTGACAATGAGAAAACTGAACGACAGTGAACTCCCACAAAATTGCAGGTTAGCGCTCGTGCCCAGTCCATACAGGTCGTTTTTTTTTCTTTCCCCTTGTGCGGTAACATAGCAGCTGTTGAAGGTTAAGTAATACTGGAACAGCGATGCTAATTTACATAAACCTGTCAAAGGCTTTTTAACATTTTATGTGAGCATTAGGCTAGCGGACTTTTGATAGAGAAAACGATATGGTTTGATTGAGCAGTTTCGTTTTATGGGTCAGATTTACAGCAAAATTGAGCTGGGAGTGAAGCAAGCACACTTGGCATCTTATTTGTAGAACTATGCAAGCTCGAGAGTGAAAACAGGCGCAAAAAAAATCCTTTCAAGAGCATCTTTTAAGAGATTTAAGTGTGTTTTAATCACTTTAAATGTGTTCAACAAGGATTTGCCGGACCAAACCATAACACAGCTATTCCTCATCATATTTCATCAACAGTGTGTATTTTGTGTGTGTGTGTGTGTGTGTGTGTGCGCGCGCATAGCCTCTGGCGCTGCTATCAAACAAATCTTTGCAGCTTAGCCACGCTTGGCCGCCAACAGAAAGATTGTCAGTGAGCCGACCAGCAAAAGAGCTCGTGATCCTCTTTCAAGGACATGTACCTATTGGGTGCCAATCAGATGGTAGACTTGACTGACAGTAGACGCCTGGATTAAGGAAAAGGTTCTGCATCCCCCTTTGTCACAAACACAGCAGGAACTGTTGCGGAGACCCTTCCGTTGTTGACTGATGGCAAAGACACATTCCGACCTCACGGAACCCTGTCATAAACCGAAGTTGCTGTACTTTGATTAGTTGCATTAGCCTGACTTACGACCTGTGAAACGTGATGTATTTATGGTCGGGAATGATGGCGCGTACCCATCTGTGCATCGTTGCAGAAGTCAGAAGGCTGGGAAATATATACCCTGGCCTGAAGACGTTTTCCGCTAATCCACTCTCGTGCGTTGAAATCATTGTTAGCATTTTCAATCTGCTTGATCTATTCCTGTTATTTTGCGTGTCTTTAGCTATACTTTCATCTCAATTGCTTTTAGGTGTTTGATTCCTTAGTTTGAAGGATTACACAAAAAAACATCACAACTTATTTCAGTGTCACTTGGCAAGTCTGCCAAAGAGGAACCCAGTCAATTTTGACAAGGACTGAATAAACGAGTCCACATGACAGTCCACCTGGATTTGGAAATCCTGCAAACATATATTTTTCAGTTATTTCTCTTTTCCTACTGGCTTTAGCTAGCTAGCTAAATGGCTCGCTGTCCCTCTCGATTGATGGCTAGCTAACCAGCTAGCTAGATGGCTACCTAGCCAGTTAGAGAGATGGCCAACTCGCTAGATTATATGAATGGATGGTCGGACAGGCGGACAGACAGTTTTCCATGAAACAAAATGGAGAATATTGATTGGATATCCATCTTAATTAAGTTACCGCTGTATTTTCATTGCTGGTCAAACTCTGGTCTTAATTTGCACGTCCTTTGTCCCAGCGAGTGAGCCGCTAGCATGAAACATTAGCGACACAGGATGACAAGATAACGTGTTCGTGCTCCTCGACAAACTTCATCAGCCAATACTCTTGCGGTGCCTCACAACTAAGACATATCCGCGCATTAGCGAGAGAAAAGGACGATTTAAAGTCCTTCGTCGACTTTTAGCTCACAAGCAGGGATGCGCGTTTCGCTGAGTCATCAGCAAATAAAATGAGATAGAGATGCAAATGTGAGGCGCTTACTGATGCATCCAATTTATTTGCAATTTTCCGCTATGTTTGACTTCCAATTCTTTTGCTGAGTTCCATCAGACAGATAATGTGTCATTAGATAAGAGTTTCAATGATGAACGCTTCTTGCGGGAACATAACGTCCCGCACAGAGTCTGGTCGTGATGGTCAATGTTGGGAAGAGTGAATGGACAATAGGTTATTAGTTAAAAGAAAAAGAAATGTGGAGAATATTATATAACCGTGACAGAGCCAAATTCCAACATTCATCGCCATGAGATAAATTATGAACAGTTTTGGCGTTAAAGGTCGCATTCAGGTTTTGCTGAAAAACTGAACTGAAAAATACTGAATGTCTCTTCTATTTTGTTTGAATGTAAGATGGAAATAAATGTATCCGGCAGGATAGGGTCATGGAATGATTCTCAATATTATCGGACTAGTTTAACGTTCTTTGGAGTGTGCGAACAAGCGTCAAATTCATTTTGAAGAAACGCCACGGAAACATTAACAGAGAGACCTCTGGGAATAATAACCCCACAGGTCTTACTCAAAAATGATTTCGGGGACTTGTGTCAGAGGCAAAGAGCTGTCGCGTCGCATCAGCGTCCAATCATCGCGAGCAAACAAAAAACCCTCGTCCAAACACAAATGGAATCCGAAACTCGCGCGCAATATGTTGACAATGCAAACGTTTCTCTGCAGACTGGCATTTGCTCTACCTGAATACTCTGAAAGGCACCTCCAGTAAGGCACTCAACACAGCGTGCTACAATGGCGTTAGCCATTAAAAATTCATGCCACTGCAGCAACAGTGTCTAAAAATGAGCACTGGGACCAGCTGCTGATGAGCATGCAGAGAGCTGGGGACACAGCGTGATTCGGAGGCTAGTACTGTCTCCACAATGTCAATTTATGAGTGAGACCATAGAAAATCCTTTTGCCGCGCCATGTAAGAGCATTGCATTACAGCGTGTCTCAGCCACTCGAGAGACCGACCGACACAACGGGGTAGCCCCCGCCTGATGCTAACGGTGTCGACAAGCGAGGGTTTAATGTGCTCGCCGTTGTCCTCACTCATCGTTTTATCAGCAATCAACGCAACCCGCAATTTATTGTGGAAGCGAGAGCATCGCCAGGCGGCCGACAGCAAGAGAAATCAGGCCAAGAGAAGCCAATCAAAGCTTAATGGGGGCCCGGCGGTGCGGCTAGCCGAGACCTCTCGCGCTGCGTGCTCATCATTTACATCCACTGGTGTCTGCGAGATAGCGAGGCCTTGTGGCTTATCAAACAAATTAGTTGCTTAACAGTCAAAATCAAAGTGGCCGCGAGCAAAGCTGCAAGGTTATCCCTTCAGCTTTCCAAGGCTGCGCTTGTTATGAGTCACGCGAATAAGAGGACCGTTTGGCGGCTTGGGCTCCGGACGTGGCTCTCATCCCAACTGGAGCAAATCGCCTCGCTTCCAAATTCTGTAAACCCCGCCCCTACGCAGCACTGAATCACATGGCGGAATGGACGCAATCTCTTTTTGGCTGCTCTCCATGTACAGACGCTTCTTCTTTGCCGTGAAATTTATTTTCCTCCTCTCCATTTTTCTCAACTTGCAGCCCTCCTGTTGCTCGCCATCAGTTCTGGGTTTGCAGCACCAGAGACAAACCAAGGATACAGCAAAGGTAATGAACACTAACTGTCAAACTATTCTTACAATTGACATGGCGTCAATGTAGCTACAAGCCCACAGTAACGCACACAATTTTCTTTTTAAATGACTCCTACACTTTGTCTGGGAACGTCAAAACTCCCTTGTCACAAACAATCCACCGCACATACCTGTATGTCTCAACGATTATGGAGCTGTCTGCCGAGAACCTTTAGCCCCCTCACCCCCGCCGGTCCCTCCCGACCTCGTTTACATCACAGCCACGCTGCGCTCGGATCGGACAGAAAGGCACAAACAGCCCCCCGGCCGGTCTTGTGCTGGACGTAAACACACTCATATGCATATACTGTATCACACAAACACAAATAAATACCAAGGAGCTGCGGCGGGGGAGGGGTTGAGTGTATGTCAGCCATGTGGCAAAGCATTAAAGGTTGAGTCATGTCGTCATGGGACACATGAGTGTCTTCCCTACAGGGGTCTTGGCATGATGGCAGATTTGTGTGTGTGTGTGTGTGTGAAGGGTTTAACCAGCAGGGACGAGGCCGCACGTCAAGATTCGCATCGCTCTGTTTGACAGGCGGCGCTAAGTGCCAAATCAGGAGCAGAATCACAGGCCTCCACCACGGCCAAGCCAGCAAAAGGCCGCTTGGACGCACTTAAGTAAAGTTCAGAACAAAATGGCATCTACTCAGGCTGGCATCCGCCAGGCTTAAGGGTAAGTCCAGGGGTATTCACGCCCTCACTCCACTACCAGCACAGTTTTGCACTGGAGGAGGGAAAAAAAATTTAATTCTCATTTGCACAGCAAGAGGAGGAACCTGTGCATGAGTGGTCACTCACCTTACCTGCTAACCATAACCCATAGCCCAAGCCTATCTGCTAACCCTAACATAACTCTCTGCTAACTCGCTCTAAACCATCCCAATGTTTGCTCTGGCTTTGTCATACTGAATGCCAAACCAAGTACAGGTTTGATCACACGGCCAACCTCGACCTACGAAGTTCAATCCTATCAGTGAACCCTAACCCTGAGGTCAAACTAACCATATTCGGGTTCTGCCACTTTTTTCAGAAAAACTACAACAGCTGCCCAGTGTCTACCAGAAGACGTCTTGCCATCTCTAATCATATGGTTCGATGGTGCAGTCCCATGCCAACTGACACATTCCCAATTTGATATCGCTTCTGTTGTTGAGAGCGACTGTAGGTTTTTTTTTATATGCAATTATTACAAATACAGTACAGTGAGTCTAGAAGATTAACCTCAGGTTACAACACAAAACAAGACCAATGTCATAAAAAGAGTCGCTCATCAGCTTTTAAGTTCTGTACTGCATGATAAGTGTCATAATTTTAACAAGATAGCATAACGGTGCCGCTGCACTGTAATCCTTTCTGACACAGGAAATCAAAATCAAAATGTAAGTAGCAAGAATAATTACATGTATCTGTGCTCTCATGAGAAGTATTTTTCCATCATTTGCTGAGGTAGCACACACACAAACAGACATGCTAATGTGAGTCGAATCCTTGAGGGCACTGCAGGCTATTTGGTGAAGTTAAAAGAGTACAAAAAAAAAAAAGTAAGAGGGGGGCGGGGGTGGAGGAGAAGTCAAATATCAAGTAATAGTATGTTCTCCACGGAATGCCCGAGAGCAACATTATCCACATGGCCAGACCGGCTGTCCAGACTTGTTAGCGACTGCAGACGCAGACGCTAATACTCTCCAGCTGGAGTTGTTTAGAGGAACACGAGGAAAAGTAATAGCGAGCCCTGAGCAAAAGAAGGTAAGTGCACGGCGGCGCAAGGTTCCAGCGAATATTCCGGACGAAATTGAAGCACAGAAGCGGAACAGTCATATCGGCAGCTACTGTGTGGGCTGGAGAATGGCTGCGGAAAACAGATTTTTTTTTTTTTTTTTTACCTGCACAGACACTTTATGTTAGCACTTGTATTGCCAATTACAGTCTGTGAACCAAATGGAGTACCACCAAAAATCATGAGCGTCACTGCAGAAGTTTAGGCAGAGCGTACTAAATATGGAAGAAAATCACTCCTGGAGTCCAATGAGAGGAGTCCGATTGCGCCAAGTAGCACAACAACACCTCCGCAAATCTAAAAAAACATTTTGTTCAACCCCCCCCCCAAAAAAAATAAAAATAAAAAAACACTGATGAGCAAAGAATGGCTCATTTCTATCTTAATGACGCAGCCTAACGATGCCTGTCGCTAATTAGCTGTGTCATTTTAATGAACGGCGAGACAATTAGCGGATGGATTGATAAGTCAATCGCGAGAATAAGAAGACGTTTGATTAATTGTGAAAGATGACTCCTGTACCATGCAGTATGTTTCAGCTTAATTGTCTACAAGCTTTTTTCTTGTTTTTGTACAGCCCAAAGTGGCCGGCGGGTGGGTTCAGTTTTATGTTTACACATAATGAGGGCTTTCATCACATTCTAATGTAAAAGCATGGCATGCTGGTCAGCTAATTGAATATTTTGCTTCCATTTTTTATTCCAATTAAAATGAACTTTGTATCAGGCTGGCTGATATTTCTCCGGAGATTTGCGTAAACAGGAGCAGTAACGGAACACATTTTTTTCCCGAAAGAGAACAAAATAGTGCAACAAACCAGACGTTTGGATTCGGGTCAATTGCATAATGTTCCTAGCTTGTGCCTTAATAAAGTTTTTTAGCTACATTTGCAGGACGCTCCGAGTCATTTTCACTGTGAAGCGCTATCCAATAAGGATTTGGCTGAATATGAGCAGATAATGTGAATTCAAACACTTCCAAATTCATCCTTTGCTGCATTTGTCAACTGTAATGTTATCAATAATTACAAAGGGACCCGTTCCAGTCGCACGTCAGTATAGCAGCGCAGTCTACTGCAAGTAGAGCTTTGCCAACATGTCGAATGACGAAATTCTTTTCCCATTTTCCGCTGGGCCATTGCTTTGTAAGCGCAGCCACAGACTACGCGGGAAAGATCTTTCCGAACGTGAGGCTCCGATGTCTCCACTGTCTGCGTGCATCGCCAAGGTAATTAAGCTTTGCATTTTTATCGATTCAGCCAAGTGAACTTCTGTGTCGCTGTCGTGTATGATTAGCTTGACGCTGAATTAAGGAGCTGGCGTAATGTGAAGCCTTTATCATTGGCCAGACAAGAAGGCTATTGATGTATAATGCTCGGTGGCCAGCAAGGCCTTCGCTGCTGACCTATCGGAAAATTTGACCTGCATTCCAATTCTAACATTTGTTCCATCAAGTCCCATTATGTAGTCACAATTTTGGGTGCATTTTGTCACTCTCTTCTGCCTTTGTAATCAGTAATGCCGCTATATGTAACAAGTGTCGCTCTGACCTGTTACTTTGGGGTTTTGCTGAAACAATAGCGGAATATTCACAGCCAGAAAAAAAAAATCCCATTTCTAATTTGCCAACAGAGCACGCAAGCAAAAGTGTGGCTCATTCAAGAGAGTGAAGAAAAGACTGTTGTTTGGAGTATTTAAATGTTGCCAATTTTAAATCAGTAAAAGCCTGAGGGTGACCACGCATTGAGGAGGACGCATGACAAACGCCACACGCGCACTCACTTGAGGAACTCGACAGTGACGAAGCCGTGGCGTGGTCGCACCGCGACAGTACAGGAGGATATCGAGCGTGAGTCGTAATCGATGGGCAAGCTAGCAGGCCACACAAGTGGGTCAATCGACTGCTGCAGCAGAAGCAGAAGCGGTGGTCGTAAATCCTCACCTGAGAGCAACCTTTTTGTCCTTTAGCTTCAACATTGTCTTTGAAAAAAGATGGTCAACACTGGAACCTGACTTGCCCAACCTTCAACAGAGAAATATCTACACAACAGATTCATTTGATATGAAAGAAGTCAAATGACACTTTCTTTTTTCGCCGAAGCAATCTGCTTGCGGAAGCACGAAGCATCCAGGAAATCCTCCACCAGCGCTGCATTATCGACAACTTTGACAAGCGGCGCTTATCACAAGCTAACGCTAATTTGTGCAGCCAACCAAACTCAGCCCTCAAGACGTCAAATTCTCTTTTCCCCATTGAAAGAAACGGAAATACATTCACCCGTCCCAGCCTCCTCAAAACAGCCAACGAAAAAACTTTGCAATATTTGTTTTGGTTTCGCATTCGATAATATTGCGCTGTAAAAAAAGATGTAGTAATAACAAATTAAATAGAATGCAAAGAATAACATTGCAACTATCAATTCGCGTTAGCCTGTTCATGGTGTTTTGCATTGGGCGTTAGCATTAAACTAGCTGAAGGGAAATTTGGTGGTTGTTTTACACGCAAGGTGTCATTCTCTTTGTTTTATTTTCAGTTTGACAATTGGCTTAGGAAAATAAGGAAAAGTGTGTGTATGCGTGTGTCTTTATTCCATGCAGCCCACCTGACTCGGTTTGTATTTACATGGAGCCACACGAGCATTAGCTGTTGGGAACAATTACCGCGCAGGTTGCTGACCTCACAGGCATTGTTTCTGACATCTCATACACACACAAACACGCACACACACATTGCATGCCTTAATTTGAAATTGTACATACAGTGGGAAAATAACAATCCCTGTTTAGTATTCTCTTCAAGCAGTAGCCATCATTGATAACCTCGCATGAGGTCATCAAGACTTTTATCCTCGGAAGAAATTAGTCACTCATGAGCAAAGATGACGTGGAGCATCCCGAATCACAGTGACTCACGTGAAGACTGATGGCACGGCGAGCACGTGCGCAACGTTCCCTCGGATTAAGGCTAATACCTTCCCGAATCTTTTCATTAAGGGCTTTGGAATTATAATTCAAAAGTCTTATGTCTCACTTAAGTGTGCGCACGGCCCGTGCCACTCGTGGACAAGATCGGAACTGCTTGGGAGACAAGTGCAGTCATCCCGCAGACCGCCATCCTATTTGGCTCACTTGTCCAAGTTAAAGGACTTTAGCAGACGCGCTTGTCAGCGGACGCTGTGCCTGTAAAAAGAGCGGCGGCCAAATTGTTGCGGCACTGATGCAGCACAATTTGTTTTCCACTTGTGACAAGTGGCAGAGCACAGGTCGCGCTTGGGAAAACCCCGAAATATACTTTGATTACGTCGCTGTTAAAACGCACGCACGCATATACAAAAACTGCTTGCGGGGAGCGGTCAGCGCAAGTCAGAACTTCTCTGCTTGCCTTACGGTCTGCTAGCTTAGTGCTAAATAGCATCCATGTTGCTGTGCAATAACCCCTTCAGGAATATATTGAACACGAACGTTGCAGCATGTTACATTCTTTATCCTTTGCGAAGAACAACTAATATGAATGCCAAACTGACGAGCTGAGAGTACATCCGTCTTATACTGCCCCCAGGTGGCCAAGGAGGGCACGCCAGAAAGAGCAGCACAATGGCTTTTACACACGATTCAATCATTTTGTCTGCACTTTCACGAACAATTAATTTTTTTTAATCGCTCAATCCAGTCACAGACAGGTAATGTAAACATCTGTTTCCCCATTCATACGGTCTGAGTAATCCCCCATTAAGTTTCAACTTTACCGGATGGATAGATGCACAATGTAGCACATATTTTATCGCTGTTTTAGAAAACCAATCTCTCAAGGGCATCAGTGACAAATTGAACAAGTCAATCCCAATAAAAATATTCAGACCACACGACAGCACTTCCGAGTGAAAACGCAACACGGTATGAAAAGTGAATCCTGAGGAGCCGTAACCGCACGCAGATCAATAGCAATTCTATTCGTCAAGCCGGGGGGAGGAACTAGTCGTCCTTCCCCTCCATCCACACAAAACCTACGGGACAACGTCCTCGCATTTAAGAGCACCGGCCATCAAACACGGGGCACTTTTGGGATGGGATCACAAGAAAAGTGATGGGCTTTACTGCTGTGGAGGGGATCAACCGTTCATCTCAAGAGAATACACACACGCGCACACACAGACGTTGACACACATGTACACACCTCCTGTTCCTGCTGTAATTCTCAGTGCTGTGCCACAGTGCCAGCCCGAGGCTCTTGATCTGCCACTTCCTGTAATTCTCCGCAGGGGGGAGGGGGGTGGAGTGGGGTGCCGCCAAATATCCTGGCAGCTCAGAGAGCCACACACAAACCCGTACACAATTACAGCAAAACACACAGGGGAAAAAAAAAAGGACTCCTCGGAGAAATGTGTGTACCAGCTAGTTTATCATCGGCTACACTCTGCCAAACCTGAAGTAGAACATCCAAATTGATGAGCTCCAACAGTGCATTTGGTACCTGCGCCGTCAAGTGGGGATGTAATCAGATTAATCCACCCATTATGTGGCAATTATAGAAAGCATCAATTTGACAAATAAACAGAAAAACACAATACAACAAGAGAATTACACATGGGGGCATTTAAAACAATCACGCAACTTGACCTTGAAGTCCCTCCAGCTAAATGCTAACCCATAATGGAAAAACTCCATAAACAAGCTAGCAAATAGCATCTACTGCATGTAGCCGTGTTTTCACCCTTAAAGCAACGGATATTTGAACATAATGCAGTGACAGATGTTGACAGACAATGTGACAGTACTTGCATGTATTCTTTGTCCTCCGCAAAAAAACACTAATCGCTTGACTGATTAGTTAACAGGTTTTTGAGTTTTTTTAAAATTAATTGGCTGATTAATCGTTATCAAAATTTTATTCTTTCAAATATCTCTCAGGCCATGACTAAAAATAATGCAGCTTCGCGAGTCGCCTTCAAAACTCTTTTTCGTTCCTGTCTGCACGTCTGTGTTGGACTGCCCTCAGTGGCCACTTCGCATACACCAAAAGGAGGCGCAATTATTTAACCACAATGTGCAGAAACAGCCTCTTTGCTAATATGATTGAACTAGTATCAGACCGCACAATTGATTTTGAAAGCAGTCGGCTGATTACAGTGGCTAAAATCTGATTGACTACACCAAAAAAAAAAAGGCATCCACCCACCACTGCTCCAACCGCAACATGAAGTCTTCATTACGGCTCCATTTGTGCGCACTGCACTGCTATCGCTGCCATTAGATGAGCAGACAAAAAAAAAAAGAGACGCACGACTCCAACTTGACCTTGACTCCGATAAGACTTTTGTCTGAGCCGGCAATCTGTCAAACTCCAGATACGTCCCTCGGTTCCATTTCAAAGCGGCTGGTACTCAGCCTGGCGGGAAGTGAAAGGCAGCTCGGAGGAGCGTCCCACTCACTTACTGTTTAGTTTTTCCCAGTCGGCGAGGTGCACTGTAATCCTCCCTTGTTCTTGACATTGTACGAGCACAAAACTGTAGGTCCCGTCACTTTTTTTTATTTTATTTTGGCCTCTTTTACTGCCGCTTCACCGCTCTATTTGTGAACTGGGAGCCAGAGAAGCCCTGTGAGACACTTTTGTGATTAAGAACACTATATATAAACTTGACTTGGCTTGACACTGTCTGTTCAGCAGTCCAAGCGTGGTTCTATTCCCGCCCGTGGATTTATTTCCTAACCTTCACATCGCAGGTGAGCAAGCCTGAGTCGAAGCGGCGGCTGCCAGCGAACGGCTTGCGATGGAACGGCCAAGCCATCAGCTCTCGGTCACGCTAATGAGCTGGCGCGTAGTGTTGGACAGGCAAAGGTACACACGGAGGACCTGTAAAAGCAGCCTGACAGCGGCGATCTAGCCGGCATCCTCTGAAGCCGTACGACTCCCCGCGGCGGCGTTTGTTTGCAAGCTGTCGTCGCCGTTTGCCACCGCGCTCTGCTCACACGTTAATTTCGCGAACTTTTTGGGGGTTTCTGGCATGTGTACTTGCACCATGTATTTCAGTCTAAATACAGATACTTGTGTAAACAGAAAAATAGAAGTCCTCTTCAGGTCCATTGCTAAAGGTAAAGTTTTTTTTTTGTTGTTTTGTTTGAATACGTTTTTGGAACACTGCACTGCGGACGTTCACTTACCCACCGACAGTTTCCAGGGGAATGCCGGGATTTTATTACTCCTCAGGCGTCACAGTAGGGCAACCGCGCCTTAGAAAGGATACAGTCTGAGCGCTCCGCTCTGAGTGCCGATGGCCAGGATCTTTTGAACGGGGTCGAACGCCATGGACGACGGCTGGTACGGGAAGCCATGGCGGACGGTCTGAGCAGAGACGGGAGAGTTTCAATTAGCATTTGACAGCTGCGGTGTTACTTTGGGAAATTATAGTGCACACCTGGTTGCGGGGGTAAACAAACACAGCAGATGGATGTGGAAGTGGAGAAGTCAAAGGCTGTGTTCGGAATCACTGCTTTTCCAATGAGTTTGCCATTTTGTAGCGCTGTTCGAACGTGTAGTGTCAATACGTATGAATTTAAATGTGATCGTCTACCAGAGAGTGAGGAGAGGTGTTCAATACGTTTAAGACTGAAAACAGAGGTGCACCATATGTAAAAATCCCGATTTAGTGATCAGAGAGTAAGAAATGAATGAATCTGAACACAGCCCATGTACATTTCGTTCACACTGATATTTGGCTGGGCTATTTAGGATACTTTTATAATCATGGCCCTATTTTGAGATTCCTCCTCTACCGCACCTCTCTGGGGGGGGTTTTTTCCTCCTGTTTTTTTTTCTCTCCGTCACCGCCTCCCACATGCAGTGGTGATTAAATCCCAAGATACAGGAAATCCGCAACAAACACAAGAGATTTTACCTGTATTTTTGTTTTTGTTTTGCTTTACCCCACTCTGCTCCTCTGTAGGTGTGTAACTGTGGCTTTATGACATCAGTCATCTGGCAGAGGGCTGTGTTTTGTTTGCTCAGTGGCAGACGGTAAAGGATGTTACGTAAGGGGAGACAAGTGCATGCACAGACACCTGCCGTCCTCGCAAACGAGCCGTGGTGTGAATTGCGCACCCCGGCCACCGCATTAGGTACACCTACCTGCACGAGTGAACGAGAAGTGTTTGCCATTCACATTGGTCGGGAAGTATTCATTGAACAATATTTTGGAGTGGGCCTGGAAATGTGTGATGCTGAGAAGCAGGTAATGCAAGAGTATAATTTTGTGCCTCTTTTTCAAGCGATTCACATCCATTAACGTAGCCCGCTTGCTCTTTCACACGATATAACTGACAAAACGCCACAGTGGATCTAATTATTCACATACACACAGAATGTGCATATCTGTTTGCACATCCACAAACAGAATCCATCCCTTCGCGTAATGTCATGTAATAATCCGGCGGTACATTCACATGCACAGATTGGAAATGCTCATTTGTCCATTCACATACACAGTGTAAACATCTGTCTGCCCATTCACATATACACACACAATGTAAACATCTGGCTCTTCATACACATAATGTCTGTATTTCCATTCACAGCAGATATACACAGATAATGCAGCTTGATAGCCCCCCTCCCAAAAAAGCCCCCCAAAAATACGTACTTTGATGTCAAAATAGTACCATAGGTCTCATGGAGGTTTGATGAACTTCATTGAAGAGAAAATGAACTCATTCACGGATTGGCATTTTCAAAGCAGAGCTCCCCACAAAGTTGACTTGGCTGAGCCCATGTGACCGTGCGTAACTCCAGGGTCTGAACTGGATTCAACTATCGAGTGTGTCACAGCTAAGGATGGCCACAGCAAGTACCCTCCTATATCGATATCTTCTACTCAAAAGCTTTGCTGATCTCAAATCCAAAGTGTTGCCACACCACCATCGAGCGGGATCTGGTAGTCATTACAGTGGTTGGCCAACCTGCATTTCCGACAATCTGGGTGAGACCTTTTATTCATGCCGAGCCGTTGAAAAACACGTGACGAATATGTATATCGGTAGCAGTAAACGGTTGTATTTGCGTCTGCAGCAAAGTGGAGACTTTTGAGGACTGACAACACACGATAACAGCGGAAATAGGTTCTTCTATATTCCCTTATGTGAGTGTGGCTGTATTGAATCTGTTAACAAAAATAATTCTTCTAATAGAAGCAAGAAAGCCGGGCGAGTGCAACCGAGTGGAGCCTGTGGCGCGCTCACTCCATGTTAGTCTGTCACCATTTCAGACGCACAAAGCGGAGTGTAAACGTTAAACAACCGTACCTCCTGACTTGACACCACAGGACACAGAGGCCAAGCAACCACAGAGCGTGCGGGGCGCATGCTGCATTATTAACCCCATCCACATGCTGTTATTGTGGATGCTGGAGTCGGGGGGGGGGGGGGGGGGGGGAATAAAGGACGAGTGGGAGTGGTGGGGTTTGTTTCTTCTAATTCCACTTAAAGTACTCACTTCAGGGTGCCATCAGCCCCCACCCCCCTCCTCTTCAGCTCCAAAACGGATCAATGACATTTGGGGTAAAGTATGGAGGGGAGAGATTGGTGAACGACGGGACAACATATACACTCTGTTCCAGTGATATCCCATTCCCCACCATTCCGCTAATCCAAAGCAAGCTGATTATGCAAGAGGGGATCAGCGTGGCCAATCCCCTCTGATATGACAGTTCACGCCGCAAACGGGTGCACGCCGGAGGCAAAAGCAACATGGGGACCCCTGATGTAGTCTTTTTTTAAGTAGCATCAGCCGGGTTGGGGGCTCACCGTGAACTTTAAATGCATTTAATTTCCTGTGACATGGGTGGGAAGGCCAAGAGGGTTTGACACTATCCCCTCTTCCCCATGTGGAATTCTTAAAAATCTCAAAGCAACTGTTGTGAAAAGCATAATTCTTCAAATTTAACACAAAAGTACCCCCCCCCTCACACTTGTGCTCTATGCTGACAACATCCTATACATTTCCAACCCCACACCCACCACCCCACATTCGCTTTTTACCTTACAGAGCTGGAAATGCTCAGACTGGAGCTGCTCCTGGACCAGATGGTTCTCTTGCGGACCCACTTGGACCATAGGGTTGGAGGAGGAGATAGCGGAGGAGGACGAGGACGAGGAGGACGCCTCTTTCAAGCCGTCCAACACCTTCCTGATGTTGAACTTCTTCATTTTTTGTCACTGCAGAAGGGAAGAGAGCATACGCTGGGTAATAGTGGAAGTGGAAGCAGGTGAGGAGAGATTGGGTGGGGGGGGGGGGGCACTTACATGCACACGTAGTCTCTCGCTCTCTCTTCCTCTCTCTCCACCTGGTAAATCTCACGTTTTAGTGCGTGTTTTTCTGCAAGATCTCCATACTGCAAGGCTCGAGCCACACAGTCTTCTACTCGTTCGGCGATTCAGTCAGGAAATCTTTTTTTTTTTAAAAAAGAGCAATGAAACAGAAAAAAGGAGGAGGAGGAGGAGGGAAAAGGGACGAAGCTGCAGAGATGCTGATGCGTCGGTCGGTGCGGCGATGTGCTCGGACCGTGGCCCCACTGCGTCTCTCCGTGGCTCGGCTCGTCCTCCTCCGCTTGCCCCCTCCCCTTCTCTCTCTCTCTCCCGTTCTCCCTCCCATGCGCATGCGCGTCACTTGGACGCAGAATCCCGCCACCTTGCCTCTCTGCCCCCATCCCCGGACCGCCCACTCTCACTCACTCTCCTTTTTCTTCCAACGACCCTAACCTCTATCAATCCATCCTCATCCGCTCTCACGCGCGCTCTGCTGATTCCTGCTATGTTGCGGGGAAGTGGACCAGGACCGCACGCCGCAACCCCCGCCACACCACCACACGTGTGGGTCAGTGAGAACGGACAAAAACTTCATTACTGGGCTTAACCCTTTCACGCACACCCTGTAACCTGATAACATGAGCTGTCCACTGTAGTAACCGCTGTTACAGACCCTGAAGTCAAGTTTGTTTCTAAATATGTACACGTTTGAAGATAATTGCTGAACAATCTTAATAAAAATAAATAAATAAAAACAAATGATATCAACTGCCAGTCATCTTCAACGTGGTTGCTAATTTCCAGTAGAAGTCGACAGGCAGTCGAGAGCCGCTTGTTGAGAGTGAGTCCAGACTAAGATTGAAGTCAGGACCAAAACAGACACTTGCAGAGGTTTGAGACCCGTTCAAGATGAAGTTCATTGCAGGTTGAAACTATTGTCAACACAGAGACTTTGAAGGTTTCAGATCAAGTCAGGACAAAGCTTAAAGTGGGTTGAGACTGTAAGGGAAATGACTTTGAGGTTTTCAGACCAAGTCAAGAGATTGAGGAAAGCTACTTGAGACTACATGCATACTTCAGTTTTCTACCATAATCCTTTCCAGAAGGCTGTCCGAAAACCGATTGGTTTGAAAACCAAAACCACGCTCTTTGAAAGAATTTTAAAAAAGATCTTTGACACCTCTGCTCACAATGGAACGCTACACGAGGAAGCGTCACTTCCTTGTGTAAGGAAGGCGAGAGGAGTCAAGTGTCAGTTTGGTCGAGAACCGATTTTTGGTCGTAATCCGAGGCATAAAAAAAAAAAAAAAAAACCCTCTAAATTTTTGGTCGAAAATCGATTTGGTCGAGAACAGAGATGTTCGAAAAGCGAGGTTTGACTGTATGTGAGGAATGAAGGAATTTAGACGAAATAAAGACCAATATCAGAGGTTGAAAATCCTAGAAAAAGTCCAGATCGAGACCAAAGTGGAATTAGACCAAGTCAAGCCTCAGAACAAGACCAGTTGACAATCTGTGCGTGCGAATGGTCACATTTTAAGGCCTAGGTGAGGTAAAAAATGTCTCTAAAAAGTCACGGTTGAGCTGAAAACTTTGGTCCAGCTGTTTACAGTTTGTGGTCAGAGATTACGCGCCCCCCCGGGGCGTCTCACACCAGAGCGGTACCGACACCTGTCAGGTCACCCGCGATGGGCAGGTGTCTCCCTTGCACCCGGGACGTTGGGAATGCAATGTGGAGGGGGTGGGAGTGCGCCCTGGTGGAAGTAATAGAACACCTGTTCTCATGCACCCATGCCACATATGGCGATGCCGCATTTTCCGTCATGTTTACACGCACGCCCGTCACAAGTGGGCGAAGGGGGGCTTTGAGGCGACGTGAACATGAAAAGAAAAAAAAATCATTCTTCATTCACTTGGGTCATTTGCATAACGAAGTGAAATTGACCATACGTATCGCCTCCATTCCGAGGCGGTATTGAGAATATATTAGGCGGAAGAACAAAGAGGTTCTTTGCGTGTGCGCGAGGATGTGAGAAAGGGGAGGACCATTGGCGGGGTGCGCGTTACATCAGTGATTTAATTTAGCGCCATTGTGTGGCAGCTGGGGCCATTCATCTTGCCGCATTATGTGTACAGCTCCCCGACTGCCGTGTTTGGACGCTTTGATAAGGCTTCCCGCGGCGGAGGCTCTTCGTTGCGGCGTCTTGGGGAAAGAGCCAAAGTGGTTTAGGAAGGAAAAAAAAAAGCGGTTTGGGGTTATTGTGCGTGTTTGATTTATGACTGATCCTAATTGGCTGATCGCGAGCCAAATTACAGAGACACTGACCCATCGCCTTGAATCAATGGCTTACAGTCAGGTGCGCCTCGCAAAAATCCTTCACATGACCTTGAATCACCGAACAAGCATGATCAAACTCTACCCTCCAAATCTCGACAATCGCGCTGAATCTGACCACTTTCTCACCCCTGCCGATTGAAGTCATCAGAAGACACGATCATCAGATGGCCCTGAAAGACAATCCTGAGCGATTTATCAAGACATGATGACACTTTCAAAGTGTCCACTTTTCACATGTTTCAAGTTAAAACGGCGACGTGAGGACTAAAATGATGTTTTTTGCTGGTGAACGAATGACCAAAATGACAACGTGTGAGGCCCATTTCAAGGTCTCATACGAACGACTCTTCATTTATGACTACAAAATCTCCTGAATCTGGTCATTTATTTCACCTAATTCCAGCTGCCTCTTCCTCCTCACGGAACTCACTCCCACTTCACACCTCCAGAACGTGGGATTGATATGATGCCTTGTGCTGCAAATTTCACTGTCCATTCGCAGTCAGGATACTCAATGTCACCGCCGGAGTGAACGTCACCATGTTTTCCAGGCGCACATTTCTGCACGTGATGCCGATCAACATTCCATCTGGCAGGTTGACTTCGATCTTACAGTAGAAATCTTTTGGGGGCATCTGCATGCGTCATCAGCGCAGAACATCCTTTCCCTCGGTAGATTACAACTCCACACAATAACTCGGGGAAAATACGCAAATAAGGAACATTCCGTTCCATGATGCACATGAGCGGCGGCTAATCCAGTGCTAATTCCGGGGGCAGAGGTTAGGCAGGATGAGCACCGACATGACAACGGGCGGCGTTCGGCGATGGCTGCATTAGCGTGGCGCCTGCTCACTTTGCTAAAAATTCAATGCGTGCGGTGACAAAAGCCGGGCTTAGGTGGCCACAAACTAGCCAATTAACACAGAGTGCTGAAAATCTGCACATACAGCCTCGAGTGTTGCCTGTGAAATTGAACTTAGCTTTCCAAACATTGTCATTACTCACAGTTACTTTGTGATTTAACAAGGAGGGGGAATACTTTTTGAATTGGGGACAGGTAGTTTTGCATTTTTGTTGTTGTTGTGCCTTAATCAAATAAATTGGCATTTAGAAACAGCATTTTGTATTTCTTTGGGGAGTCTCTATGAGCTCTTAAAATTGTTTTGATAAACTGAAACCTTTGCGTGTGATAAATATGCAAAGAACACAGAAATCGGGAAGGGGGCGAATACTTTTTACACGGCGCTGTTGGAGAGGATGCAAGTCAGTGGCAAAGCGCGGTCGCTTGCCAAAAGTTTGGCGTTCGGTGCGGAGGTGTCAAACTCAAGATCCGACTCCCCATATATTTTATGGAGCCTGCCAAAGCAAACTGTGTGTCGACTTCGTGCTACTTGCTAAAACCTGTAGCAAAATTGAGCACCACCGTGTCCTTATTCAGCCACTGAAAACTATCATCAAATGAGGCTGAGCACTCCTGACTGACGCATCCCCAGCGCCACCGTGTTGGAGTCCTCGGAGCTCGACATCGTCGTCGTAGGGCATGTTTGGCCCCCTTAGCGACACAGTGCTGTCTGGAGAAAGTGGGGAAGAAACACTAGGAGGTCACAGCGGGTGAGGGTTACGCAGAGTTGAGGCGTGGTGTGCAGGGAACAGAAGGCCCGGGGTTTTCGAGCGTCACTGACAGCTGGAGTTAAATCAAGCGAATTGCAACGCACCTGAAAGCGTCACCTACTGTATATGCCCGCGAGGCCGTGGCAAGCGACCAAGTGGTTGATTTGAAGCACTAACAAGCGAGAGAGGACCGGCTGCGTTGCCACGCGCAGACCATAAACAAGACGCTTGCGGACAAGACGGGGGGAGGGGGGTGCGATGACGGTCTCGCGCGATCCATAGTGACAAGAGCGCACTGCGATAACGCGAGCGCTAAAAAACATAAAAGGCAGACACAAAACTCACAACGGTCCCGGAGGGATTTGAAGTTAATGAGCCGTTGCCGAGGAGCCAGCGCTCGACACGCGATAGACGCGGCGTCAAACATGCACGCAAATGAGTCGGATAAAGAATCTCTGTGACATAGCTGGTTCACGTCCCTCGAAATAGGAAACCTCCTCCTGCCAATATGCTTTCATGACTCGTGATGGCAGGTATAAAATGGATGATGACTTGTTCATTAAAAAAAAAAGACTTAATACAATTAAACAGCTTAGTCGCAGGACACTTACAGAGGATATTAAAAGTCTACACACCCCTATTGTAATGCTTCTTTGTCATTTAAAAAAAAATTGACGAAGTTAGGTCATTTTAAATGTTTGTTCACCATTAATAAAGTGTGGGGGAATTAGGAATAGTTGAACATTACAAATCCTTCAGGCTTCTTAAAGAGAGCAAAAAATATATTTATCAGGGAGAAAAAAAAACAAGAACAGCTGAACTTTATTTGAGGTTAACCACATGACCTCAATCTTTCTTTAACTTTCCATTTGAAATGTTTCATTTTAAAAGGTGGAACGTTTTTTGAAATGGTGTATCAAAAACATGAGAACAGGTCTGTGTCAACCACTTTTATCTCCTGCAGCCTCGCAGGACCACGAAAGAGGGACATATGGTCATGACATCTGGGGTGCAGATCGCATGAATTGATGAAGTGATGGTCCAAGCAACCAATTTCAGGTAAAATAAGAAGAGGCCCTGGCAGGTGGATAGTGAAGCTATCATGGCGCCATTCATCCATCCATTTTGTGCCACTGATTTATTTTTTAACTGTCCTGTTGAGTTGCTTGGTTGTGCAATAATGGGGAAGGGACACTCAGACAGAAAAGAAGTTTTTATCTACTGAGCATGAGGGAACTGGGAAGGTGGTGCCACACCCTGTGAGGAAGAGACAAACAGAACAGAAGCAGGCAGCGATGCCGGTGTCTGGTAGGAGCAGCTAAGCAATGCCCTTAACCCCTGTAAAGAATTTCAGCACAAATGAGAACAGTCCAGGAAGATTAAGTCATCACAAAGGCTGTGGATAACAATTGGAGATCGAGATGCCCTGCACCAAGCAACTACACCCCTCAAGGGAGTCGTGCGAGTGAAACGACATTACTGCAGATGCATGTGAGAGTTGTCTGGAATTGTTGTGCAGGTAGAATAAGGATGGAGGGAGAGTCCCAAAAGGGATATGCAAGCCCACAGAGATGAGCACTTTGCAGAAGATGTAAAAAGAGCGCCCCAAATGTCAAACATACACTTGGAAATGTAGCACAAATGGAAGACTTGACTGCACGGGAGCAGATGAATAGTACACGAAATGCTGGAAGAGAGACAAGCATGCAACGAGTACTTTCAAAGTAAAACAGGAAAGAACTGCACCATGTCCGGGAGGAGTATGTGGTGGTGCAAGGTAGAAGAGAAAAGCAGGGACAAGAAAGACTATAATCACAAATGAAGCACCAAAGACCAAAAATCGAGATGGGTAGAAATGATCGAAACTGCAGTGTGCGTTTGTGCAGTTTGTGTTTGTGTGGATTTATTTGCAGCAAATAGCTCAGGGCAAGGCTGCGACGTGTCTGCTCGACTGCATTCGGGACGCCACAGCTGGTGCCCGTTCCGATAAGGCGCTAATCTGACCCACTCATGTAGTGGAGCAGATGGACACCACTGTTGAAGGAAAGGGCAGTGCCAGTGCTGTCACGCTTATGACACAGAAGCTCTGGAAGGACTGAGTCAAGGTTCTGTGAGGATTGTTTTTTTTTTCTGTAGCCTTGAGGATTTAATACGAAAGGTGGATCATGCTCTTCTGTGGCGATACAATGAAGCGCCTCATTGACGAGAGCAAAGGCCACTTTTGTTGGAAATACACGGGACCCAAATGCGGTGCCCTGAAATCCAGTACACCCATCCAAAAGTCACGAAGGAAGCAGGAATACCTCTTTCTCCACCTCCACAAAAGACGTAATGAAAAAGCACAATGAACAACTATTGCAACCCGCAGGCCTCAGATGGTAAATTAAGCGGTGCAATAATCCTCCCGGAGTTGCTACTGCGCAAACCAATCCAGCGGGAGGAACCGGCGAGCTGACATTCCCTGGGCTCTGGTGTGTAAACGGCAATCACGGAATTAATTTAGTCGTCTGCAACGCAAAAGCAATCAAGCCGTGATTTGAGCAAACGCAATGTAGCAACTTGAGCGTATGCATTCCCCACACCCCACCCCTTTATCTCTGTATGACCACATCTGAAGAAACTAAAACTGCCAAGCAAAAGCGGGAACGTAGATCAGCTGCAGCAAAGTCACTTCTCTATTATTACCACAGACAATTTGTGGCCGCTGTGACATCATGCACCGGGCTGTTGCTTTGGATCGCTGCCATCTCGGGTTGATTTAAATGAGACAGACAGGTCTCCGCGCACAGAGGACATTTGTCATTTAAGACCAAATCACATAAGCCTCCCCTCTTACATCTTTCAAGCACGTGAAGGACAGCTGTCAACATTTGACACTGTCAAATGCTGATTGTGCACGCAGCCAGATTACACTTGGTCCACATCCCCACAGATGTAGAAATACGCTTTCCTCAAATGCTGATGCCATTCAAGCCTTCAAATAGGAGTCAGTTTATCTTCACAACTAAAAGCGAGGCAAGGGAGGATCTTGGGAGACATTGATAAGTGGGAACCCAGGGGAAATAAGGAAGATTTCATAGCAAAACTAATCTGTTAGTGACACAAAAACAATAAATAAAATAAAAATAAAAACAGGAATTGGGCAGTTCTACTTAATGACAACTACAAATGGCAGCCGTGTCCTTTGTGGTCTACTCCCGATCTGAAGTCATCTAGCTTGTCTTACAAACTGAAACACACCCCACCCTCCCCAAATAACATAAACTCTGTGTCTACAGGACTTGAGTTATGTGGTCTGACGATGGCGCGGCTGGAGGTCGGCCAACGAACAGCGCAGAGACAGTGAAGTCAATGAGAGGCGATTAAAGGGAGAGGAATTGCCCGGTTTACTAGAATGAGGTCGCAATTACGTTAGGAGGTCTGCCATTGTGTCCAGCCTCCAGTGCTGTCTGCAGTTTGTGAAGTGTGCGCTGCAGAGGGTGTTACACAGGGTAATGTGAGGTTGGGATTACAAGAAGAAAAAAGATTGCCTTTTTGCTACCTATCGCAGTCTTTAGCACAGATCGCACGGGGGGGGTTCTCCTTGAAAGGTCTTGCTCATCTGCTCACTTCTATCAGCAGAGCCGGCCTCTGAGGCCTGACCTCTCGGTATATTCACTCGCAGCAGGGTGGCATGTCCAAAAAAGGGGCCAACATTGCGGCATATTGAGCGGGGGCGAGTAAAAGCACCTTGTATTCACACCCCATTTCATCCCCAAGGATGCCTGGGTGCTAGATTATTGATCTGCAAAGAGAATTTGCAGAGTCGAAGGCCACTGTTTGCTCCTTTACAGCAAACGGGAGTCACTGCTGAGCATTTAAAGCTAGGAAATATGATATCACAGCACAGGTGTCCAGGAGGCATCCGAAACAGATGCCCGAACCACTTCACCTAGCTCCCCCCCTTCATGCAGAGGAGCAGTGGAACAACTGTGAACACCTCCTGAATGACCGAGCTTCTCACCCTGAAGCTAGGTGAGTTCGGGCTAAATCAAAGAAGTCTGGAATAGCATAACATATCCATCTAAAACTGAACCATTGCGGACATTAAGGCATGATTTCAGACCGTCTGAAGGCAATGGGAGCCCCCGTGGCAAGCCAGCAAATTCCTGAGAGGTAGACCGCCCTTTGCCGTGCGTGTGGAAATAAATCGATTAAGGCAGTTTTGAATTATTATCTCCTAAATGAAAAGAGAATTAAAGACCCACCACCGTCCCCGCACGATTCAGGGAATGTGTATCCGGTTCCCTTTAATTGCATCATCCTAATATGTGGCTCCATTGAAGAATCCAATATTTTCTTATTACTTGTGGGAAGTCAACTTGCATGCTTTCCTTTCAAGGTTGCACGATCCTTTTGCCCGCCATCTTTGCGTCGAGCCAACAGCCGCCAATTATCAAACAGCCTCTCCATTAATACAGCCAATTGCAGTGCAAGGGTAATATCTCAGGCAAAAACACAAGATGCACGGTCCAGCCAGTGATCCCTGTGTACACTGTGGGGAGGTAACACAGAGGGGTTTGGATGAAAAAGCAAATATTATTTTATGTAAACGAGGTGCTGGGGAAAGAAGCTGCAGTGTGGAGACAAGGCAAAGCTCAGTGGCAGGATGGGGAAGAAACGAAATGGCGGCGGAATCAATGAGGCCTGACAGAGTGGAGTGAAATACACATCAAGCAGGAATGGGGCAGAAAAAGGCCCCGTGAACACACTTTGCCATTTTGGGACATAACGGCAGCAGAATCACATCGTTGTACTTGAACGTGAACGTCACTCAGACATTTTTTTTTCCTTGGGACGAGTGCAATTTCTGATGGTGACTGCATTGCGCATTTCACACATTTCACATCAACAATTACATTACCGCTTCCTTCCATTGAACAGATGTTTCCATTCTGAGCATCTGTTCTATGGAAGGGGAGCACAGTGCAGGCATCACAGTGACAAGGTAATAATATCTACAACCACTAGGTGGCACTATTATCTCACTCATTCCCAACCAGCACTTTTGCTCAACATATAAAGAATACAGTAATAGTAACTAACTCCAAATTAAATCAACCAATCAACACGTCATATAGATATTAAAACCCCAAACAGCCTTGCAACTATTAATCTTCATAAGATTTACTTACTTGGAGTCTTGCGTGGGGTGGAGGCAGGGCGCCCACTTATATATGAACCGACCAATCAATCAATCAATCGGCAGCTGGCAGGAGGTTGTGTGAACAGAGGCATGCCTTTGGGCCATCAAGTCAATACAGTGACCTTCGAGAAAGCAAACGGTTTGCAGAGTATTATCACGTTTGTGGGGGCGGTGGATGCAAGGCCGACTATGTCTCTGCGGCCTCGATACAATGGATAGTTGACATGTAATCTGTTTGAAGTTTGGTTGCACACAAACGATACGTCAATACAAGAGGGAATTATTGGAACAGGCAGATATTGACAAAAACAACCCAATGACCTCCTGGAATCGTTCGTTGTGCTCCTGCTCCGATGTAGACTTCACATCGGAGATTGCCTGAAAATTGACTACGTCATTTCTTGACCACCTGTGGACGGATTACAATTTTTTTTTTGTTCTGATTGTTGCATGAAAGATTACAAAAAAAAGGTCACAAAGTATTGTGTAATGGAGTAACTATAATTGTCAAACAACTGGTTGACCTTTTTCTTTTGTATGAACATAACAGTAATATCAACATAAATACATTTTAAAATAGTCTTCGTTGTATAAACATAAGATATAGTTTCAGATAGTTTTCATTTTTCTTAAGCATTTTTGTTTTTATTTTGTGAACAAAAATAGTTTCTTTTTTTCCCCCATTACCTAACTGCAGACGTGTAGTTGTGTACACGGTACTTTTTTGGGGGGGAAAAAAATCACTATAAAAAAGAAGAAATAATTTTAAAAATCTGGAATACAGTGAGAGCCCAAATAGTTGAGCCGTGATATGGTGATGAACAACTGTACAAGAACAACTGTACAGTAAGTTGATTTTTGTTCAGTTTGTTTTGTATTTGTGCAAGAGACTGACAGATTTGCACATTGCTGAGAACTGTCACTTCACAGCCAGAAGGAGCCGGTGTTTCCACTGACAGTCCAAAACTCATTCATTCTACGCCTTCACTCGTTTCCCCCTGTCAGCTTTTTCTCAAAGACTCCATTTTTAGTGGTCATGCTGAGGTCCATTAGTTGTAATACTTTGGCACACTGTGGCTGCCTATCTTGACTTCTTTGCTCCAGTCACTTGTCAATCGATAAGATGCTGTCAATAGCGATGGATTCGCATCTTAGCGAGTGAACGCAGCCAACGTAAAACCCTGAGCGGTGTTGTCTTGGCTTCAAACAGACTCGCGTGAGGCCAAGTGGGAATTTTGTTTCGCATCCATGGAGCGGCCAGTTAGGTTTCATCTACTGCGAGTTTATCCTCCCTCCTTTTTATGCGGTTATTAAGCCATTTGCGGGTGTCGTTGGATTTTTGATTCTGCTGCGTGCGCATGTCGTGGAATTTCTGTTGCTCCTGGACCATCGCCGTCTGGAAAAGGATGCAGACAGACAGCAGAGAGAAGCGTTTTGAGACAAGCCGAAATGATGGCTATTTTCACCGGGACTCAAAACGACGGCTGCTAATGTCCATCCGACGATGGTGAGGTCACCTGCTGGTCCTCGTACTGCGTCAGAATCCCTTGCATCCGTTCCCTCCTGGTGGTGGCTTTGCGTTCGCGCTCCTCCACCAGCAGGTCGCGTTCCATCTGGTAAGCCTGGATCTTTTCTAAGCGCTTCTTCCGCTGGCTGTCCTCCATCTCGGAGTTCAACAGGACTGGGGTATCATTTTTTCCTCTGTATGAATTACGCACGGACCTTGTTAACATGTCAGCTGGTTCGTAGAGGCATGATCAGAAGTTTTTAAGAGGGTGTAAACCACGGTTATAATAGTTTGGGATTTTCATGTAGTTCGTTTTGAGTTTGTTTGACTTTTAAATTGTCTTGATTTTTTTTTTAGAGCAGTTTTGGAAGTTTTCATTAGTTTTCAAAAATGCTTCATTTGATTTTAGCTTTTATTTGTTTTAGTATTGTTTTCTTTTTTTAACGATAGAACATTTATCAAGTACAAACGATTGTTTGACTTTCTTTCTCCTGTACAGACGTCCAGCAAGCAATCGCGTAATAAATGCATTAGAAACGAACAGAGCTAAGAAATTTTAGGGTCTCAATTTAAATGTTTATTTTTTTGGTTCTTCTCAAATGATTTGAACAGTTATTCACATTTAAGCTTGTGCCTGCATGCAATGTACTTCTTGTTTTCCACACAGGGTGGTGCTGCTCTTCATACAAGAAAATGGAGGGATTCTACAATGTAATCTCAGAGCAGATCAAATGGGCGCAGCAGAGCTTTGATGAAACGTAATGCATGTCATCAAATTTGATATCGTTTGTCATTTTTTATGACTACCCTCAGCGACACTAAAGTCATGAAATATTAGATTTGTTTTTAAATATTTAGGTCCTTATTTTACAATTATGGTCCACAGTAACTATTGAATTCTGGAAATCAGCCTGTTGTGACTTGGCATCATGCAAGCTACCGTTGTTTTCATAGCACAGTAGTGGCATTTGATTGACAGTTGAGCGAGGTGCGTGAATTACGAAATTTTCAAGAAATTCAAACAGTGCGACTTGGGCTCATTTGTTCAGCTTTTTTCGATTTATAAAAACATCCATTCATTCGTTTTGTTTTGGGGAGGTTTTTGAGAGCGTGCCTTCTTTCAAACCAGCGCAAGCAGCAGGAGAAAAGGAAAATTTCACACAGGAAGGCCAGAGTCATGATTCAAACGCTTTGCCTAGCTTAGCGTGATTCATAGAAATAGTGCAGTGGCTGCTGTATCCTTTTATTGCCCTCATCTTCAATGACAACATTTTGGACTGTGTGGTCCTATCACAAAGTGATACAGATAGTTTGGCGTTTACCACTTCGACACTAAACCTTACAATGTTGGACACTTGCCGGATCGGACGGGCAGCCATGTGTATGCTGTGTGAATGCAAATGTGGCAGGCAGATGGGAGAAATGTGCAGCGGAAATTGTGGCTTCACAATCCAGGCTTTATCTGACACGCCTGGCCGTAAATCCCGAATGACATCGGTGCGAGCGTTCCTGCTTTAAGGCTTCATTGTAATGCCACTGAACGATGGCACAAGAGTGTGTTTTCGGTGTCTGTCTGTGTGTGATAAGAAGAGGAGAACAAGAGGGAGGCAGTGCCAAAAAAAAAAAATGGAGGCAGTTCGCTAAAGTTTTTAGTTGGAGGAAGAGAAAAGTACAAGTGGCCATCTGAGGTGCAAACATAGATGGAGGAGGGGGGAGAAAAAAAAGTGTTTGCCTTTTTCTGGAGTTAATGATGAGGGGAAGCCTGTAGCCGTGCTACTGAAGTAAGAGTTAATGAGCATTGGCCAGTGTGAACTATTTCAGCTGAGTGTGTGTGCGTGTGTGTGTGTGTCATTTCGCCTTTGGACCACTTTGCAGGCCACATTGTCGGCAGCCATTAACAGCTGCACACACACACACACACACACACTCACGGAGGGGGCGGGTGACAGGAGAGGGCACATCTCACTGACGCGATGAGCTCAACGGGGGTCCTGAAATAGCTTTTTGATTAAGAGACCCAAATACCGGCTCATTTGTCACGGCCGGGGGATGGCCTGCGTGAGGGGAAGGCGAGGTGGTGGAAGGCTGAGTTGATGACATGAGAGACAATGGCGCAAGCCCTCTGGGATGGAGACACTTCCTTTGTACTGTCGCTGACTTGACACTTTGGATACTGACGAGCACAAAGCGCGGCAAGATCTGTCAGCATAGTACACGCGCACAACTATAGTCAAGCTCACTAATGAAATACATGTATTGGGAAAATGTTTCATGGCTTGGAAACAAATAGTTGTCCACTCTCCTCAGCATTCTGCCTTTCTCTGCATGACACGCACACATCCACGGCTGACAACCAGGTACTCTAAAGTGGCTACTCCAGGACATACAGTAGTTCTGGGTCTTTGTACATTTTTTCCAGTAATTATCTTCAAATTAATATGACGCATTTGAACAAATCGCTGGATTTACTTTGTGGAGTTTTTAGTTGAAATCTTTTTCAGGGAAATTAAGCAGCACTCATTTTGCATCAGGTCTTGCAGATAAAGCAAATGTCCGGATAGCAAGAAGAGACACGTTTTAGCAGACAGACCCACCTGATGAACGGTGTGTAGTCCAAGGGAGGAACAACGATGCTTAACAGCTGTTCAATTGGAATACTGGGAGCGTCAGGAGGAATCGGGCTGCAGCCGTCATCTTGTGGAGAACAAACATCAGATTGAAGGCAAGATGAAGTGGTTCGAGTCCGCGGAAGCCATTTTGTTTTGTTGAACCTACCCGATTCGGTGGAGGACATCTCTGGAACTGGAATGTCACCATCTTTGGGGGGATAAAATTGACTGATCCAGTTGAGACGTAACTGCCATGCCTGCAACAACACGAAAATCAGGACAAAAACAGGAGAGTAACACAAGCTACGGACAAAAATATTGGGACAGAGCTACAGCATATCCGGTATATTTCTGACATCCTTCCTCTTAAAATCAAAATTGACCGCAAACATTCCAGATAGGAATGTATATCTGTATTCGGCCAATACCCGCTTATTTCAAGGCACCAGTTAGTCATGAAGTCTGCCGATACCAGCCACCGATACTTAAGGGAGAAAAAAAAATGACATTGTGTAAGCCTTCATAATGGTATCGAACATCCAAATTTCTAGATATTTGACATCTCGAACCACTGACACAAATGTCCAAAATGCCAGCAATAACGGAGTTGCACTCCAGGGGTGAACTAAGGTAGAGCGTCCCAATACTTTTGCCTACCTTCCCGACACAGGCAGCCACTCGGTTACCTTGGCAGCGCGGCCCGGCTCAGCCGCCTCCCAGGCTCTTTTAATAGCCTTGATTTGCTCGATTCGCTCAACATCCTTCTTCACCACAATGTTCTCAGCTTGGCTCTTGTCGACAGCCACACGCAGCGTGTAGTTGGCCTTGGTCAGGTCAAGGCCCTGCACATGCACGCACACATACACACACGCGCAGAAAAAAAACAAAACACACACCGGCACAAACGCATCTGAAGGTCATCGCACTGCCAACGCGTGAGTCTGTCTCCTTCAATGAGCAACTCTGCCTGGATTGAGATTTTTCTTTTCTTGATGCAGCGCTCACCGAATATGTCATTGTTCAGTTAATTTATTCGCAGATCATGACATCGGCAGCTTCCAACAACGCAGTGCCGCTAATGAAAGAAAACATATTCAAATGGGAATGCGCTGCAGAGAGCGGGTGCACTGGGGGGGGAGAAAAAATCTGCCTTTCAAATTTGATTGCATTTAGGATTAGATGATTGGCAAACAAGAAGCACGTCTTCACATTCTGTGTTCATCGAAAGGGATGTTCGAGTCCACAATTTTGACAGACCAGATTAAATTTTTTGTTCAGACCGTTGCTACCCTTCCACAATCTTTCAACTCTATTTACTATTTGAGCACACACACAATAAAACAAAATTCATCAAAAATACTGTATGCAGTGTAGTGTCTGTGTCTTGAAGAGGCGGAGCCTGTTTGACAATGGCGACTCTGTATGTAGGTGTGTGGCTGTGGTCTCTACTTTTAGAGAGGACCTCAAAAGGTCAGTTAACATTTTATTTCTCTCTCCTTGGCGGCACGCAGTTGGAGGCATCAAAGTCAAACACAGGAAAATTCGCCCACGTTCTCTGTGTGACACACACTCAGGGCTGACAACCAGGCACTCTTAAGCTGCCGCACCAGCGAACTATCTGAGGGGAGATGTGTTTAAGGAGCGGAGGCAAAGCTGGCTTGTTAACTGCATGTTGGAATTGCCAAAGATTCAAGTTTTTCAAAAAGAAGCGATTCCTGCTGTAATTTTGCTGATGTTTTTAATTACCGTTTCTTCTCTGGAGACAGATGAGGAGCTGCCGTTCCTCTTGTCATCTTCGCCTTTTCGGTTGCCTTTGGGTGTGTCCGTACTTGGTTCATCACTGCCCGACGTGGCAGAAACTGATTCCATCAATTCCTCAGGAAAGAACACTGCATTTTGCAGAGGCAGAGGTTCAGGGTGCCATTCTATTTTCTCAGCTTTTTTTTTTTAATTCCAAACCTTGGAACCTGATATTCAAGTGCATTTATATGGCACCAATTCACAACAAAAGGGTAGGCTAGAATACAGGACTTTCCACAAGGTGACAGTATTGTTCAGGTGTTTTCAAAAAGCGAGGACTTTTGCTTGTCTTTAAATTGGCACACCTCAAGAAATGTTCAAGTGTTCAACTTTGAATAGACTGTCAAATTGTTGTCCATTCTTTTCCCTAAAGAAAAAAAAAAGGTCTTCCTCAGGTGTTGTTCACGATGGTGCCTTGACAAGTACCGTTTACCTGCCCATTTGTGTAACCTTTCAATATGAGCAGCAGCATGTGTTGTGTATGCATTTGTGTGCTAGGTGGCACTGTTGCACTTCCCAGCTAAAATGAAACGGTGGCAAAAAAAAAAAAAAAAGGCTCCCTGCCTACAACAATCCATCATTTAGCCAGGCAGGACTCCAACTTACTCTCATTGAAGTCATTTGGAAATTCAGCACAATGCCATTTTGTGATAATAAAAGCCACATACGATAAAGGCTGATATACTGTACAGGTGCACACACCCGTTAAATGAAAACAAAACAATGTTTATGTGCTAAGCACCGAGGGCTAAAGCAATATATCCTGGGGATTGCAGGCAGCTGCGCATTAAACTTGCACGCGCTACTATTTGGCTTGTTAAAAGCGGGGGTTTCGAAGCACGGCGTGGCGTGAGCGAGCAATGTAGCATATAGGGAGCACGATCAAGGGCACAGCCTCGCCGTTGAGACGTGGCTTAACTGGGTGAAATTAATTCACTTTCCTGCTGAGATATTTCCCAGGGCACCGGAAAAGGGGGGCGGGGGGCACGAAGAGCAAACTTCATTTGACTTCCCATTGACCCACTTCCTCAAGCCTAGTGGAGAACCATAGGAGGCTTGTGTGGTCGCTGGTCGACAAAATTCATGTATCCACATATAAAGTAACTTTCAAGATAAGGGAATGAGCAGAGAAAAAAAAGAGCAGCAAAGCAGCTGTGAAGGGTGCGAACGTCTCTGGTGCACCGACGTTGACCTGGCCTGTTCGTTAATTCAGAGGAAGCGGCCAGGCTGAGCTGAAGTCGACGTGATTTTGATTTGAGCTACAAGTCTTGAGGAGCCGCTAACTTTTATTTCTATGATGCGGGTGAGTCAAATACCCACACATGCGCGTGCACAGTGCTTTTCACGTGCGACGTAGGATTTGGAATGGGCTTACTGTACTGTAGTCCTTTACCTTGGGTTTCTTTGAAACTGAGCAGATGGGCGAAAGCCAATTGGGACTCGTCCAAATCCCAGCTGTGGTGCAGTACCTCTGCCCTCAGCAAATACCTGTGATCCTGTCATACATACAAAAAAAAAAAGTCAATGTGAAATACCGGGGGAGGGCGATGCATGGCAGACAAAAATATCACGCAGAGGATATTTAATGTTAAAATTGCTGAAAATCACAGTAAGGACATTAGAATGAGCAATACCTGTACTTTTTTTTTTAAACAGCTCGTGCTCAAACTGCCAAAAGCAAGCATCAAAATGTCTCCCGTGGCTTTCTGCAGCGTGTATCATCGCCTTAATCACAGACGCCTGTTCTAATTGATCAGTGGTCTTAAGGACTAATCAATACTGTATGCGAATGACTCCCGCCTGCAGATGCTTTACTGGATTCGTCATGATCCCTCTCATTACCGTCCACGCGGCTGCTCATTCTTCATTAGTGGCTCTGCATGTGGTGTTTAATCAAAAAAAAGAAAAATCATCTCCTGCGTGTGATTATTAATCGGCGGGTGAAGCGATTACTGCTCCCTGGCAAGTGCTGCAAAGTCAGACAGGAGCAACTAAAGTGTCCTTCTACTTTCTGCTGCTCTCCTCTTGTGTGAGAATGTGAATTGAGTGAGTGGGTGGGTGGGTGGTGAAGTTCATGTATGTGTGTGTGTGTGTGTGTGTGTCTGCAAGTAAGGTGCTATCAGTATCTGGCAGTGAAAACTGGATATGAAGACAAGCAGAAAGGAGGAGGATGAGGAGGAGGAACGTCCACGCAGTCCGTGTTACCGGCGCCTTGGTGGGCGGCGGCAAGTTGTCATCTTCGCTGTCTGATTTCCCCGACGTGCTGCTCTCGTCATCTTCGTCCGTGCTGTCATCTAACACCTTGATCTCGTCCTCCTGGACCGGGGGCGTGTGCTGGTTCTCCTCTACCGCGCCACTGGGAGCTGTAACGAGGAGAGCAAAGGCCTGAGTCGGAGGAAAATAAAAAGACAAACGTCGCGCCCTGTTATCGCAGCAGGAAGTGCAAAAAAGAAATTAAGAGTTGCAAAAGTTTCTCTCTGATGGGTGGGGGGGAGGGGGTGCTATCTGAGTTTAGTTCGTTCTCAGGACAATACAGTGGAAGCCCCAATGTAGAACTAAATCTTCCATGGCACCGGATGGCTTGCAAGTCATTGCATCAAACTTGTTTTAAATAACATTTTAACATTCCTAACTGTCACACAAGTAGAGGTGCAACAGTTAATCAACAGCTATGGTTAAACGATTATCAGATTGTTTCAGAATCGATTCATCGTTTAGAGACCTTGTTTGATATGAAATTGGCCAAATCCTTTCATCAGTAAATATTCAGATATTGTAAGACATTTAATGCTCAATGAAAGCAAAGTGATTTTCTTTTGTGTTGAATCAAAATGAAAATTGTTGTTTTGCAAAACAATAAACATGTTTCTGTAATGTGTGTATTACGGACCAAACCAGCACAAAATCAAAGTTTATGTTTGTGCATTTTCTGTCGCGTCAAATGGAAATAATGTTGTGTTTTTAAGAAAGGAGGTGGAATATTTTTTTTATCTGATTACCGGTAATTAAAAATTGTCGGATTAATGGATGATTCAAATAATCGTTAGCGACAGCCGTACAAACAAGTACAAATAAGAACCAACGTAAAAACCATCCCTTGTAACCCCGCCCTCAAGGGAAAAAAATGAAAACACTCTCTAACAGTCCCAAACCTATTAGCTCCTCCTCTTCTTCCTCCTCCTCCTCCTTCTCTTCGTTGGGCAGAAAGCTGGCGACGGGAATGACAACGTGGCCTTGGCCGATGGCGCTGGCAACCACCGTCTCTTGCTCCAAGATTGACAGACGTATCTTGACATAACGGCTGGATGTCTGAAAGTGAACAGTGCCGACGAGAGGCACGGTCACCTTCAAAGTATAACTGCGGGGAGAGAAAAAAAATAACAAAATTAAAATCACAATTGCCATTCAGGTAACATGAGCAACACAGTGGTTATATTTACAGGTTGGCTAATCATGTTAAGAGTTGCAGGAGGACTACTGTCGGTGTTTCTTGGTCTTACCCACATATAATATTGTTATTGTTGGGAATGTAATAATCCTGGAATTCCTGCACGGCAAACGTGTTGAGTGGAGGCACGTGGGACAATTTCGGGAGAGGCTCTCGGGTGGCAGTCAAGCGCAAGGTCCACTTGGCGTTAGCGGGTGGCGATTCAGGTGTGACGACCTCGGCGACAAACGTGTAACCCAGCTGCAGTGGAAGGTACAAAAATAAAATAAAATAAAGATTTGTTATCACTGCGACATCTATCACAGTTGTAAAAGTACTGCACTTGAAAATGTGGTCTCTGGAGAGCACGGTGTACACAACTCGTGAAGTAATAAATCAAACCTCATTGGGTTGATAAAGAAGGGGCGGGACTCTTGTGATGAGCTTGCTTAGCTCTTCTCCGGTGTCGTTATTAATGACGTGCAGGCGAGAATACGAGACCGGACTGTAGACCTTTGGCAACAGTAACGTCTCCTTCGTAAAAAAGAACACCTCTCTTCACACGCATACAACATGGAGAAAATGAGCAATTCAATTCAGAAGCAATCATGGAGACTCAGAGATGGGGAAAAAGAGCATTGACAAATTTGTCCAACCTAAAGACCAAGATCCAGGAATTGGGTTTGTCCGGGAGGTTGACGGAGTAGTCGGTGAAGACGACTTTGGTCCATTCATCCATCTGACACGGGTAGATTGTGGTTTCCCTGTCGGAGAGCTCAAACATGTACCTGTGCAGAAGGGAAACGATATTTTAGGACACATCAAAAGTCAACCGTTTTCTGCAGCGCTTGTCCTCATTTTGGCCGCAGAGCGGAGCTGGAGCCGATCCCAGTTGACTTTGGGCAAAAGGCGTGTTACACCACGGACCGAAATAGAATAAGAAGCTCTGGCCTGGCAACACAGTACAAACAGCAGCAACAAAGCGAGAACAATAAGAAAAAAATGGACAAAGGGACCCTCAACTATGCACTGTGTTCTCTCTTTCTCCACTTCATAAATTATTGACCAACTTTAAAGTGATGACACTTTGCTGAAAAGTGAAGGTTTTGCGGATGCGACGATTCCACCCGCCTCGAGCAACGTGATTCGTGTTAAAATACAATTAGGTGTTCCCTCGCTACTTTGTGGTTCGGGTATCGCGGATTCACCCTGGTTTTCATTTGTGACCATAACTTCATGTATTGCAGATTTTGCCATGTTTTCTTCCTATTTTTCTTCCTTGTAAGTCAGACCAGTCTAAAGTTCAGCCATAAAAATTGAGAGAACACTATATTATTAAGACAGTCTTCATTGACAAAGTGTGAAAGTGAATGGAAATGCTCGATTAGGTCGTGGCGCCTCTCGCCCAAAGTAAGCTGAGGTAGGCGCCAGCTAATGACAAAAAAGCACCACTGAAAATGAACGAGCCTGTTTAGTTGATGGGAGACAGCTTGAGTCAGAAAAGCATTAATACTATCTCGAGTCCCTCTGGAGGAAAGAAAACGTCCTGCATTATGAAAACAAATCAAAAGAACGGAGATTCCACTCTAATCATAAAAGTTGAACCACGCAATGTCCACATCCACCGCGCGCGGATGAAGCGGGGCCCTTAGCGCTCACGCACAAACACACTTCCCCAGGCGGTGGGTCATACGGCAGACGCTGCGAGCGCGTTTCAACGACGTAAGGATAAACAGCAGATGGTACCGCTGGGAAAAAAGATGGAACACAATGTGGAAAATGCTCCCCGCTTGGCAGCCGCAACCAGGAGAGCGAGCCAATTCCGGGCGTGTGGCAGAGCAGAGGAGCTCCAAAGGATGAAAGGATATCAAATAGGGCTGCAATGTTTTAATAGGCTCGCTGCTGGTTTGAAGGCATAACGTCTGTGACTAAGATGTGAAAGCTTGAGAGGGAGAAAAAAAAAGTGTAACCTTCATTTACCGGAGCAGGGAGGCAGCGTGTTTGTCAAAGTCACATTCCACCTTTGACCACATGTCTGAAAGCACTGCGGACGCACGGATGCTCTCCTTGGTGCCTGCACGACATGAGTAGCGCATCAACACAGGCAAAGTAGCATTAAAGATGAAAGACAATGCACATTGCCAATACATGAAACATTTATTGGGGTTGACCTACTTTTGAGTGGAAAGCCTATTTTGCCTCGCCGGGTGAGGGGAAATCGCAGCCTATTCCTACTGTACCTCCATGGAGCGAGCACAATTGTGTCGACATTGTGTTGCACTTGCACAGGTGTCACATTGCTAACGAGCGGGCGGTCTGCTTCTTTCAAATGCCCGCCTCTCTGAAAGTGATACATCGGGGCCAAGGCAGGCCACTGAGAGATGAAGACCTACTATATTTATCACCAGGGGGAGGTTAGAGACAGACGGGAAGAGCAAGCGCGGAGAAAAAATAAATAAAAATAACATGGGGCGGCAAAAAAACAGCCTGCATGTCCACCAAAAGAGTTGTTGCCGCTGCAGAAAAGCCTGATTGCTTCTCCTAATTAAGACATTATCAATTTAATTGCTTGACTAATGAATATGCTGTACAACAATTTGGAGAGAAGTACAGCAATGTCACCCCCCCCCCCCAAACAAAAAATGCCCAAGTGAGCATCATATGCAGGGGTGGGCAAAAATATGGCCTGCTCTGTTCCTTAACCTGGCCCACCGAACATGTAAAACTTAAAATTTATGAATTCAAATGATTAATTTTTCAACTCGAGGTTCTCAATACATAAGTACAAAAATACAATTACAATAAATAAGTATAAAAAAAATAAACGTAGCTCTCCAAGTACTTACCACCACCATGACTCATCAAAAATCAATAAATCACATTTTCCATTTTTATGTGTACTGCACATAGAAGTTGACAAATGTTCGAAGACAAACATCTAAAAGATGAAAAGTACATCAATACAAATCGGAAAGAAAACTAGAACTTAGCCTCCAGCACACCGTGAGCCACTGCAGGGATGCGTGGCGTGCATGTGTTTGTCTTCGAGCGTGTTGATGTGTGCATGTATCAGCACAGTGGCGACCCGTGGCGTGTCAGAAAGTATTAGAAAGAGTGGCAGTCTCATCCTCTGCTCAGAGGCTCAATACATGCCACCGGGCTCGATCTAACTGTGACCAGAGGAAGCAGACGGTGCCTAGCGCATGCTTTTATGTGTTTGGACAGCGCAACGGACTCTCCTCATGAAGACAGATGTGTTGCTGTGCTGCTGCTCGCTCAGCATTTCCAAAGAGAAACTCGCCAGACTAACTGCCCCAAGGATAGTTTTGGGAAAAAAAAGGACCTTGATATTGAAATTGACGTGTGAATTTACCTGCTTTGGAGGAATTGCAGACCATTCGCACCAAGAATCCCTTGAAGGCAGCCTGCAGGACAGTCGCTGCCTTGACTTCCTCCGCTGTCGGCTGCCTGTCAATCCACGTTTCCGGAGGCTTTAACTCCTGACGCGCTTTTAGGGAATAGCAATGCAAGAACAACGAGGGGAAATGAATGCTTTGACTCCAACGAAACGGTTAATACAGTATTTTCAGGACCACGTTCAACAATATATGCCAGTCAAGGCCTCCCCTCGAATAAATGCATAATGTACTTGAATAAACAAATGCCCATCACCATTAAATGAGAAAGTGCTGCTTTGTAGCATCAGTTGTCTGTTCTCATAGTGAATAGTCACCATATAGCAACACAACGCAATATTATACAACGCTAATGCTTTGTGCCGAGTCCGCATTATCGTCAAATGAACACACAAGCATCGAGAAAATGACATGTTACATGCAGGGGAGTACGGTCTGCGTGCCCTAGCCAGCAGTGAAGGGTCAGCAGTCAGGGCCAGTACAGCAAAGCGCTCCTGCGGGGTCATTTCCCTGCCAAGGGCATCACACAGCATATGATAGACAGCCAAGCTGAACACCTGAGGAGGGCCCCAGCACACATATGTTCTCATCAGAGGAGAGATGATTGCTATGGACGGGAAGAAAAAGTCGACACATCCAAACCTTTTGGACCTGCCAGTTTTCCAGCGGGGTTTGTTTGGGACTGTAAGCTTCTTCCAGGCTGTGCCTTATGTGAGGCTTTTGGCCATGCCGGTCGTGGAAGGAAGCAACCACTTTGGACAGGGCACGCATGATCATCTTTGCTTTCTCACTGAAACGAAGACTTTCCTAGGAAAAAATCAAATAAAACATTCCCGAGAGTTAACATTCACTACCATTGATGGGTTGAGAAGTTCAAAGCTACATTGCTTGACCATGGGCTGGCAGTGTACGAGTTTTAACGAGCACTTATTTTGGAAATGTTGCTTGAATAGAAATTGTTGTCGGGTCTCCGGAATGCCTGCTGACCCACAAGTGTTAAATTGAACCACAAGTTACAAGTTTGATCATCCGTCTATGTCCGATGATGAGTTTCTGAGCTGGTGTGCAACAGTGGGGCAAGTTTGACTCCCCAAGCGATGATCAGCTAGGCTGGGTGAAGATCCCGAGCCCGAAAACTGCAACAAAATTTTGGATTCTTGGCCTATTCCGACAAAAGCATGTCACTTTCTCCCTGATAACATTAGCTGTTATTTTCCTCACTGGTTGAAGTTACAGACCCAATATCTTTTCAAATGCTGCCGGCAAAGGGATTCATAGTCTGAGCATATTTCGTTGAACTATGGGTTCTTTTTATTGTGTACTTTTGTGAAAGATTCAAGGGCAAATCGGTGAGTATGAACAGGTAAAGGCAAGACAGCACACAAATACATAACTTTCACATTATAAATGGATCTATCCTGCTATGTTACTTTAGTAGACTTTCATACATCTTCGCCATTTATATTCATGGCAACTTTTATTTTTTTCCGGGGGAGGTAATGAGAACAAGCTTGCGTGATTCACCTTGGTACAGAGCGACATGATGGCATCCTCCTCCCCAAAGGAGAAAGGTGTTTTGCTGCACAGGTGCACATGGTAGCCCAGCTCGGCGTACGTGTGGAAGGACAAAACATGACGCCTGAAGGTGGGAGAGGAAGCATGCAATCGTGATTCGTTGTAAAACTTTTTTTATTTTTTTTAGCATGAACCCCCCACGGCAGATTTCACGGTTCTTCCTCTGGTCTTTCCGAACTCTGACACGAACAAATGAACCAGAACATTCTGTCGCATGTGAAAGGCTGCTCAGTACAACACCAAAAACGCTGAATGGCGTCACGGCTAACATGGAAATTCCCAGGGGAAGCTTACCAACAAGCTTGTTCCTAATTGTCGCAGAGCAAATTGGTTTTATGGGTTGTAACAGTTTGAATGATGTCTTTTTACCTTGGGAAAATCGTGGGAAAAAAAAGAGATTGCCAGAATGAACGGTGTTCCACTTTGGAGGTTTCACAGTGATTTGAAACATGTAATGATACGGAGCGCGTCCCAGTCGAAGAAGCAGCACAGCCTGATGTGCTCTCCGAAGCACTGAGCCGGGTTCATAGTCTGGTCAGACCTAAGGAAAAGTAGAACTCCATCTTCACGGCTCCATTAGCGTTACATAATTCAGCAATCGCAGACTAACTCGACGGATGAGCACCAGCAGGCGCTCGGTAGAATAAACGCCATCCAAAAGAGAAATTATCCCTGATGAAGGGAAAGACTTTGGTTGAGGGGAAAAAATGTTTTTTTTTTTCGAAGAGACAGGCGGAGGTGAGCCTTGATTCATTTATCTTTTTCCCCCTGAACAATCAAGGCAGGACAGTATGTCTGAATGACAAATTAATTGGAACATTGTGACGCACATACAGATGAGCTGCTTTGAATGAACACAAATAAGCACGCAGTGTGTGCTACGGGCAGATGGACGCAATGAAAAGAGAGCCTAATACATGTGAATGCAGCGCCCCGCTTCATAAACTCGACCTTCTGCTCATGGTCGAGGCAGAATCCATTAGATCGAGACGAGGACTATTGTCTTTTGCTACTGCTTACATCATCGACAGTAGGCAGACATTCATCGGTTGGAATGAATAAAGGCTAAAATATTTCCTTTTCTTTAACCCCCATGAAAAGCTTCCCATCGTAATCTGTAAAGAAAAGCCATACATTCAAGTAACAGGATCACACCACTTGGAATTATGGACCTAAATTTAGCAGCCTCATAACGCTGAGCTAATTTGAGATTATGTGCAAGCGTGAGTGTGGAAAAGCGGTTGTGGTTTGTGTAGATGAGGTTACAAGCATGTTAGGTTCATTGATGACTACATTGCCCATTGGATTGGATTGAATGCTTATTTGTGGAGACTCCAGCAAAGTGCTCATGATTTCAATACTTCTTTTATTTTTGTGTGTCGTTTGGGCCCAGGTGGAGAGTTTGATCGCAGACTACGTCCTTACCCTTCAGGTAGGTTCAGCACGGTGGCTTTGGAGCAGTTGGTCTCGATGGTGACTACGGGCGGCTGACACTGTCTGCTCTTCCAGTGGAACGGGGCAGCCTGGAGAAGGGCGGGGCAGCGAGTTGCCGAAATGTCATTGGCTGAGAGGGGCGAAAAGGGTGGAGTCGACACACGTACACAGATGCAGAAATGGAAAACTTTCACTAAGCATACACATTGATCGATTCGGCAGTGCTGCGAAATATTCTGCTCTCATGTTTTTTTCCACTCAAATGAATGAAAATGCCATTAATCTCTTCCCGCCCCCCCCAAAATAAAATGACCCTCTTTCGGGTGTGCTCACCTTGGTCAGTTGCCAGAGGCACAGATAAATTGGTCATTGGGATGTCTAAACTCGTCTTAGCTCATCAGTACGGCACTAATGTTAACAGTTCTTTCTAGATGATAAAGACTATATGACTGTGAGTACTATTATGCTTGTGTTTCTACATGTGCTTGTCTTTCTTCGACCATTTGCATTCAAACCATTTAAAGTAGATCGCAAACTGAAATGCTATGCGTCGTTTCGGACACATTAGGTGTGTTTGTTTTATGTTTGTTTGCCAGTGAAATTGAGCTGGGAGTAGCAGTAAATAGTGAGGTGAGTTCACTGCCACCTAACAGAGCTTGTCAAAACAACAACAAAATTGCCTCGAAAAACTCAAGTCGAGTTAAGACGTATCTCAAGGTACCACTGTGTATTCAAATGAAGGCTGTGACTGTTAAAATATATTTGTATGTGGGTCACATGCACACGTGACTTCTTACTAGTGTCTATTCCTCCCCAGCGCAGCAGGCCAGAGAAACTGATGAGGATCTGGGAAGGCTGCAGGCTGTCCACGCACAAGTAGTACGTCCCCCGCGCATAGGAGCACTAAGACAGACACACACGTAAGCACACGCGGGGCAACTTATCGGTCGAAAGGCAGACAAGGAGGAGAAAAGAAGCAGTGGAAGCCACGGGGAGGGGATGATAGTTCAACTGATAGAGGCTTGGCTTCATGGAGGAGAGTGGAGTTAAGTCAGGCGGGATAGACAAAAGGAAAATACAAGCAGGGGGGGCAGCAGCAACGGTGATAAAGGAGACGACAAGGGTGATAGTGGTGGTGGTCTTTAAGTGTTGGGAATGACAAGCAGAATCGTCCCTATCCCGGCAGATATGCAAACACTCCTCCACAAACAACTTGAGAGTCGACTTACAACACCACAAGTGTTGATTTAAATGTGGCGCTACATATTAGCTTTGTGTCTAAAAGTTTGGACTGTCCATTTTGCCATCAAGCGTTTTAATCCAACTACTTCCCATATATAACAACACAGTTTAATGGAAGACACTACGTTGTCCATAGGTGTGAATGTAAGTGTGGATTGGAGATGTGTTATGGAAAATTGCTGCATCATCATCATCATCATCCACAACTCAAAAAGGTATGTACCTTAAGAAGAGACTTCTGGGCTTGGTGCGGGTATGTTTCCGAGTTATGGAACACCAACAAACGACTGAGTGGGGGGGGGAGAGACATTTTTTTTTCAAAGGTCCCTCGAACATGTTTTGAATGAATGAGAGTGTGTGTGTGTGTGTGTTACCAGAAACATTTCGGAAAGTCTTCCAGTTCCACCCAAGCCTCTGGTAGGATGGGTTTGACTATGGGTTCCTTTTTTACGCTCCGAGGTGGATCTGAAAAGACGAGACGAAATTCCATTTTAATGACACGGCATGAATTTCTTCTCTGCACTACTTATGAACCATGTGTAGGCCCAAGCTTCTTTTTAACCATGACAACTGGCGAACACTGATTTCGAGCTAAAGGCACAGTTGCCTTATTGAGACAATTCACAGTAACCTTGGATAAGGAAATCAGCCCAATGTGATTTTGAGGTCACACCTCTGAAAACTCAAGACAACAAAAGCCATTCCCCTGAGGGACTCATAGCCACTCATGGTCAAATCCTGATCTTAAACACAGTGAGCGGAATTGGCCTAGCTCCCACGTAATGGCATCCTTACTCCCACTCACCCACTCCCACTTTAACTCACCGACAATATGCGCACCGACACACACACACACACACACACATACGACACACTCCATCCAATGAGATGCACGCACATACGACACACGGGCGATGCACTCTCTGATTCTGAGGAATGGTTGCCCGTTCACTCAAACCTGCAGGTGTTACTAAGCAACTGAATGAGGGCAGAGTAAACTGGCCGGTTGTCTAAAGGCATCATTTCAGCGCAGTCTCCTTGCAAGTGTCTTGGCCAACTAAAGGAGGCGCGCAGAGGAAAGATGGATACGGTGAAATGTGGGTGATTCCAGTCCAGGGCAAAAATCGCGGAACCTAAAAAATTTGAACTGCATACTTGCTTATAATAGGGTGAGTTGAGGTTTGGGTGTGAAACGTGACGCTACTTTTGTGGCTTGTTGGCATTTCCCTTGACAGACTGGCATTATTAAATGAAGGGTATTTGACTTCACCAACCCAGTACGACATCCATTCTGACTCCAGAGAGGGGATATTTCATGAGGACTTCCGCCAGATTCGACTGGAGTGAGCCTTCAATGATCTGATTTAAGTAGTCAAAATTGAGAATAGACCGATCATCGCCAGGGCCGATGATCGGCACCGATACTTTCCGTTGTGACAAATATCAGCATTCCTTGTAACCATGGGCAAACCGTTGTAAATTCTATTTTGTTTTGTGTTTGTTTGGGGGGCTTTTTTCTCAGAAATCAATTTGGGCCCTATTTAATTGCAAAGTGGCAGCCTTTACCAATGGAGACAACGTCATCGTCCTTCTTCTTGTTGTCCTCTGCGGGAACCTGAAGGGACAGAGTGAGCGAGAGTGAGTGAGAGTGTAAGAGAGAGAGAGAGAGAGAGGAGTGAGCAGTTGAGTTGCACAAGCATCCACAAGCACACCCCAGAGACGCGTCACAAACTCCTCCGGTGACTTCCGTGACAGCTGCGGCGGTGCGCCGTCCCCAATGATCACCACAGGACAGCAGACAGGGTTTAATGTGACAAGAGCCGCTCCTCCCATGCTGCGGCTCGACAACACCACCAGGGAATGGCGCTGCTAATTTACTCTGACTGTCACTAACAGATGAGGAGTTATTATGTCGTTGTTTAGCATGTTAATTCTGTTCAAGGGGGTGGGGAGGGGATTACTCAACTGCTCCAATGCCGCGTTCGTTTGCTCGACAAATAATTCCATTTTCCTAATTAGTCATTAGCAAATTCCGTCAAATTGTGTCTGAGCGAGCTAGGAAATTGGAAAGCACACGAGCGCATTGTGATACAAGGGACCCCCGACTTGGCAGTTTTGAGATACGAGCCGTCATCCAGATGTTTTTTTTTTCCTTTGACTTGCGAACCTAAACTTGAACTTCAGTGCTGTACTGTGGTCGTGAACTCAGTTCTCTCACTTCACAATAAACAACTTTTTTTGGGGCTGGGAGCAATTAATCCAAAAAGAGGCTTCAAGTTGTTTAAATGGCACTCTGTTTGTTTACTGTCAAACTAAACATAAAACAAGTTATGTATTTACAACTGTGCATTTACTACCAATCAATGCTGCCTTAAGAATGACACGCTAGCTTAATGCACACGTATAATGGAAAATGCCATCGCCATGAATCCTTTTGGAACCTGTGAGGAGATGGCTGTTTGAAGACAATGCAATGCCGTCAAAATTCAATTTCAGGAGCTCTTGTGATTCCGGAAGATGTCTCCAACACTTCATCTGAATTGTTCCTCTTTCAGAAGCATAGAGTAGCAATCCAAGTGGAAGTCCAACAGCTTATTCGGCTCTTGACGGCAACTCAACCTTCCTGGGCACTCTGATGACTCAGAACGAGTGTGTGCACATTGGCGTGTGCGCTTGTGTTTGTGTGAGTCACCCCTTATTTAAATAAGCGGGATGGGGGAGTAACTCAGAAAGAAAAGAAGCCCCGTGATTAGGAGGCACACTTAACTTCCTCTCCGGCACATGCTTCGATGTAATACAAATTCCATGTCACGCAAGTATGAAATAAAAGCAGTCACGACGAAAGCAATGTGAAACATACCACACGAAACAAGCATCTGGCTAGCAATCCACAGTATGTCTTCACTCAGTGTTCCTTTCTGTCAAAGACCGCAAACAGATGCACGGAAGCAGTGAAAGAAGATCCAAATCTAGTTCTTTGTTCATAAAATGTCGCTCTATACCAGCGCTGGTTCAGAAAACTTAGAAACTGTCTTAAATTGTGGCATTAGACTTTTGAGGTGCCACTGTCTAAATCAAAACAAACATACTCTTCGCTCACAGACTACTGGTCTTTCGTGAGAAATCTCAAATGCAAGACTCCTGAGTTTTTTAATCTGCTGCCTCCTGATTAGAAAGCTATTTTTTTATGACCAAATCACAGTCCTGGATGGAAAACTGGAGGAGAGACTATTTCTTTAATCCAGACTTCCTGGAGCTTTATTTGACAAAGTCAGCAGAGTTAAGTCGTCTTCTCCCTGAGTGACTTTGTCTGTAAGTTCTATTTTTCCTCCTCTCCGCTGACGTTTTCCAATTCTTGAATGAAATGAGTAAAGCAAACTCAAATCTTTACCGATTTGGATTGGACCTCAAAGGCCCGTCTTGGAAATGGAACAGCACAGAAGACCTTCGGTGATTAACCACATTCCGAGAATAGTCGGGGTTAAGGCGGCCTGCTTGCATAAGGGGCCTAATTCTTTCAAGCACATTAAAGAGGGAGGAAAAGAACTATTGGGGGCGGGGGGATATTAGGCGCGTCATGTGACACCACCATCTTTTCTTTTTCTAATCCTTGTGGTGAGGGGCTGAGCGCAGATGTTGATTCTTTTGGCAAGAGTTGACAGAAACAGAGGGAGGGGGTCAAAGCGAGCAAAAATAAATAAATAAAAAATGCCTTCTCACATCGGCGACAGCGGATGCCTGATCCGCCATGTGCATGGTGGACCGCGCACATGCGCGCACACACTAAACGACAGCTTGTGCCCATGCTGCCCTGGTGTAACCTCGCTATCACTGGTCCCAGTTTCACAAGAGAGCGATTCATCTCAACTATCTAACTGTATGCTGAGAGTGATGTGTTACAATCACCCCCCCACCCCCAGGAGACATACACACTGATGGCTCAGCCTCTAATTTCACCGTTTTTCTTTTTTTTCCTCTCCATCTGCACGACCCGCCGCATCCGCCTGATGCCAAAGATTCTATTTCCACATCTCAGTTTCTTGCTCGGCTGCTTCCTCCCGATTTTTTTTCTTCTATTGGCTCGCCTTTTCATTAACCATAATGCTGCCCTATCTTTGTCGATTTCGCTCTGCCGCCGCAGCCGCTGTTGTTGTTGTTGTGGACCCACCGCCCTCGTCTCCCGTCTATTGCTAGCTCACTCTTTGGCGCAGATGTGCCCCTGGTCACTAGTGGCCTGGCTGGGGGACAACAGAAGTGACTTTGAGACTGGGTGATGGCTGCCTTGTTGTCGCTGACACAGAAAGCCGACATGATGGGCTGCGCATGGATGCGAGGGCAAGAATTGACTTGTGAGGCCTCAAAACTAAAGATGAAAAAAAACATGCATGACATCACTTGTGAGCATCTAAACGAGGATTAAAGCCATGTGGGTAGTTTGATTTTGTGGATGCTGTAGTCCAGTAATCATCGCGAATGGCATCGAATAATTCAACCCCCCCCCCCCCCGCCAAATACAAAGTATTAATAGTTTAAAAAGCAAATAGGGCAACCGGTAAAAGGAAAAACAAATGTAGCAGCGGTGGTGTTATCAACAGCACAGGAAGCTGGGGGAGAGCTGATGACACTTTATCGCAGAGTCTTGCCAATCTTAAGTTTAAAAGCCTTTGGGTAGGTGTTTGTAATTTCAGAATATTTAGCATAGTTTTGTCTAAAACATTTGTTTACATCAAGTGTAAAAATTAGAAATGGGCGAGTACTGATCAAAGGTATCAAGCCAATACCAGTCTTATTTAAAAGGTACCAGTAGATGCTCCCGATACCAGCCACTGATACTGAAGGAAAACAAAATATGACATTTAGTAAGTCCTCCTGTGCTGTAGGTGGCGCTACAGTGCGGCAGTTTGACACCTCAGCAAATCATCTGTGTCAGAAAAAAAGGGCTTTGCTCACAATTTTTGTGTGAAATGAAATTTCATAGATCAAAAGTTCGAGAGGCTTCGGTACTTGGTATCGAACATCCTTAATACGTGCGCGTCTGATGGCATAAACGATGCCACGCGTGCCTTTGCAGAGAGTGATTACCGGTACCTCGACTTCCTCAACGACACTCTCCCGGTTAACGTCACTTTCAGCCGCGTCGGGGTCGATGGGCTCGCGGCCTTCGTTCTCCGCTCCCTCAGGGATGGGGTCCAGATGGGGCATGTAGGACAGCTTCTTTGGAACGTTCCACTTGTCCATTCTGACGTAAAGAATGCATAGCGTGGGTGTGAACGTCACGCGGCATCGTGACACCAGCGCATCGTACGCTCAGACCTTTGTGGCTATGGACTGTGTCGTCTCGAGACGACTCGTGTGTCTTGCAACGCTAGCTAAATGAATACGGTCGCAGATATGATTCATCCTTCCAAAATATTTGACAGCACACCCACCGCTGTGCGGGTCGGCTCGGGGGGCTCTTGACACGCTGATCGATGAAGGGGCTGGCGATGCCGATGAACTCCTCAGGTTCGGACACGGGTATGACTGCGAGAACGGAAGCGCACATCACGGCCTCGCTTGATCTCATTTCTTGTCTGAATGATGTCAGGCATAAGCTCGCCACAAGTCTCACTATTGAAATATCGTGGCTATCTTCCAACGCTGTATAACCTCTCATGCACATCTCCTGATTTAGAATTTGCTTTGCTCGCTACTCGTTATTTATCCATGACATTCACCTACACCGTATCACAGAATTTCACACAATGGTTTTGATATACGCCTCTGTATGCACATCAGCCCCCTTCTCGCCTCGGTTCTCTTTCTCTCCCGCTTACTTTGTGGTTCGGCGCTGATCACAGGGTTCTCGCTTTTCTTGCGGAACAGTTTCCATTGCGGCTCAGGCGGAGGCTGGGAGGGTAACACCAAGGGGCACGTTCGGGTCTGGGTCAACAGGACGACGTGGCTGTGGCGCAGACAGAGGTTGTAGCGACGGAGAGCTTCAGAGGAGTCGGCCTGTGCGAAGGCAAGAAAAAAGGGGAAGGCGCAGAAATCAAAGAAAATGACAAAATTAACAAGAAAGAAAATAAAAGGCAACTTTAAGGGAAATTTACAATGAATGATATTTAAAAAAATCATGAAAAATATGTCAGTGCACTTCTAACTTGGGACGTAATTTTGTGAGAAGAAGTTGAAAGTTGAAGTTTTGGTGAAAACATCATTTGATGTCAACGATGTAACATTCAAGATGTAATTTTACAAGAATAATAAAAGATGCCATTTTATGTGTGGTTTTTTGTGTGCAAAGGGTGACTATTTTATGTAAAAACAAAGTAACAAACAAAATATTTAAGTTTTATGAAAATCAAATAATTTTTTTTAAATTCTCAAAATAACACCACATCGAAAAAAAATGTCTCTTTAGGAGCACAGTGTCAAAATATTACCAGTGTTAAAATTTTATTCAAAATGGGGAAAAAAGGTTGTAAAATCTGGACTAAAGTTGAATTTACAAGAAAAAAAAAGTATTTGATGCAATACCACAAAAAAAAAAAAAAAAAAGAATAAATTGTTGGGACTCCCTTGTGCTGAAAACAAAAAGGTGACTATGGAATGTGTGTTTTTTTTAAATAAATATGTAGTAGAATCCTTTATTTTCCTACTCCGAGACTTTATTCTACTCACACTGTGCTGCAACAGTCGTTTTTTCCCCCCCCTTTTACTCCGTCGTAGTCCTTTGTACAATCCCACAAAGCAGCACCAATTCACAGAGACTCTCCAAATACAGATAACGGCAACATACTGTACATACCATTTTTGTGTACACATAGGGGTCGTCATGCAGCTGATTGGGATAGAAGCTGGCGCACACCACCAATTTGCGGCTCCCTGCGAAACAGGTGCGTCAAGTGTCATTTCCGTAAGACATGAGCGAAAAAAAAGAAAGTGGCGCTTGTGCACCGTGTTTGTGACCTGACCTTTATCCGTGTCCCGATGGCTCCTGTGTTCACTGAGGGCCAAACTCCACCTCAATTGTGCGCGACTCTTCTTGGGCTGCACTTTAGGGGATTTGTGGATGAATTCCGGGATGCTGCCTTGTAAGAAATCCCACGTTTTTCGACGGCACACGTAGCTGGGAGGAGGTTCAAGAAACAGTCGTGGGTTTTTTTTGTTTTGTTTTGTGACGTATTGCAAGTTCTTTGCCCACAAAAATAAGCAAAACTTAATTATATGGAGCGGGACACCGGACACATGAATCTCTTACTTTATCGGACTGAATTCCGGGATCCAGCCGGTAAGATGGTGGATGAAGTTGAACTCTCCAATCTCGTCGGAGAGCTGCGCCATTTTACTGAGAGGGAAAAACAAATACGGGCGCAACAATAGGAAATGATGACATGAATACAAATAAAATATGAAGAAAAATGATCATTACCATCCATGAACAAGGCCATTTTAAAGGAACCTTGCTTTGTGCTGATGAGGAGTCCTGAATATTGAAAAGGGGGGTGCCATGGGATACAAATTTAATTATATCTGACTTGGGCCACCGTGCAGTGATTGTTTCTCAAGCTTGTGCTTGCGACTCATAATTTTAAAAATACACGAAATAAAAAGGTAGCCGCTCGACTGCTTATATCTTGAAGGGGAAAAAAAAAAAAGAAAAGAAAGAGTCGGCCAGGCTTTATTCTGTAAATGACGATTGCTTGAGGAAGACTGGCTGTTGCAGTGCCTCCCAAAAAATAAATATATGAATAAAAAAATTCATAAAATACAATAAATGAAAAAAAAATGGAGCAATTGTCCAAATTTTCCGCATCAAGGACATAACAGACAATACGAAATGTTTTATCTCGGCAAAGGGGAATATCTCGGCATATCAGTAAAAGAAGTTGCCACACAACGGCGACGCCACAGAAAATTCCCTCTCACACCATGATTCATATTATTCATCTGGTTAACTCCAAAAATGTGTTTTATCAATATCCGAGCACTTTCAGAACTTTCAAGCAGTCTTATGGACCACCGTGTTTGACAGTGAGTATGTGTCAGCAGAAACAGATGGCCCAATAAGCTCTAATTGGCCCTCTTGGGAATCGCAGTGTTTGGTCCACAGTCATGGCACTCAAGGAAATGAATCCTCAACAGAAGTTCACCAACTCAGCTTAAAAATACACCTTTGCCCAGGAGACCAAAAAAAAAAAAAAAAACGACACTACTGTGACTTATGAATGCTTCGGTGGGGAGGGGCGATTGTCCTGTGTCCTTTGTTTCCTGATTCCGATGAAAGATTAATTCGTCGGTCAACCTTCAGTGGACAGTGGAACAAGTACCTTTCTACACACGCCACGGTGCTACATCAGTGACATGCCAGTAAGTTTGACACAGGAATGAGGTCAGACCAAGGTCTGGCTTGAGTCAGCAAAATATGGCTGCAGGAATTTAAAGCACTCCACTTTTTAATTGCTTGCCAACAAATGGGTCTCGCGGTTGAAATTAAACAACCGGGTAAATCTAAATCTAAAACACAGTCAATGCGTGGTGTCGATGCGGTGGCTGTTGGGGGGGGTTATTTGTGCTCTCGTTGTGCGCATGCGCCACAAATATGGATCTGCGCACTAACTGACGACGTGCAACACAGCAGAATACATGAATAAATCAACATGTTTTTTAAACAGTTTCTTTGAACCACTTGGGACTCTGTACTGGTCATTTGCATCCAACTCACTCCTTTTTGTTCGGCGACTGTATTTTAATGCGAATGTAATGAAACTCGCGATGGGTGGTGATTTGTGTCTGATTTTGTCATTTTACAAAACTACATATCAATAAAATGCTGTTTACATCAAATTCGACCTTTTGGCTCAATCGTGGCAATTTTCGAACAGCCCATTATTAATTTTTTTCTTGCCGTTTACTGGACTGAATCGTAACCTGCACTATGGTGAACTCATTCAGTCCCAAAGACGTCTTTTCAGACTTGGTCCAGAATTGGCTGGTACTGAATGAGTTAAAAAGGGGTTTTGTGTTGCTGAACTGTCCTGAAAAAAAAAAAATACGGAAACAATGCCACTCACTTTCTGTTGACATGTTCACTGAGCGGCCTTGTGTTCATAACTTTGACGAGCGCCTTGGCCAACAGCATGGGCCACAGCTCCGCCCGACAGCTGGATGCCGGCAGCAGCAGATTGTGGTCTTTGTCGAACGGCATGGAATCATCCACCGTTATCTTCCTCCAGCAACCCTGAATGCACAGAGGAAAGACCTTTTTTTTTTCCAGACTCATCTGTTGGAAACAAACAAGCAGTGAGTTTGTGTCTTAGCACAGTTTGTGTCATCAGGACCTGTCTGGGGCGGCGGAGAACGATACTACATAGAGCGGCGAGCGGTACACACACACACACGCACACACGGGCGTTAATAACCTGTTCACAGCTGCACCTGTCCGCCACCGGGCCAGTACGTGATGCGAGTCGATAAAATATGGCTCTCATTCTTGTCAAGCTGCTGCCCCAAGACAGAGATCAGGGATGGGCAGCTGGCAGCTCAAGGGACGAGTTTCCCCTCCCAAAATTATATATATATATTTTTTAATAACATTGAGGATTTTTCTTTTAATCCATCCCAAAAAAAAAAAAAAAAAAACACTGATAAACATCGATTATACATTTTCCAATGAGAAATAGGGGGGGAAACTAAGGCTCCAAAATATGAAAAAATATTCAATCAAAAAAAATAACTGCGAATATGCAAATCTGCAGTTGCCAACTACAAACATAAATATAATTATAAAGACCTTTTCATAATTTATCAGAGAATGGGAAGGAAAGGTGGTATAAACGTCAGAAGATTGGATTTTCCGAAGAGGCCCTGGGTCTTATACTGCCCGATACTAAAATGTGACTAGGCCTAATATTTCTTTGGGTGGATTTGGAATGACATGCATGCCTATAATAATCCCCCTATATTCATAAAATTTTGAGTGAGTTGAAAACAATGTACAAAATTAGTTCTTCCAGTTCTTGTTCAGCAGTTTTGTGCCATCCTTGAAAAGTAATGCAAGCAAGCCCTTTTCACGGGGGATGTTTTGTTTTGTTTTTTTTGCTCAACTCTTTGTTGGGTTAGGATGGTGGCTCTTTTCCACATGCAATGAAAATGTATTAAGAGCATGTTTTTTTTACACAGAGGTGTGCATTTTCGTCAGATTTAAAATAGTATTTTTGTCCCTCTCACACTTACTTTGCCCAAACCTGATAACGAATCCAAGTGTACAATTGGACAGAAAACCAAATAAAGCCAGTCTGAACCAGTTGTGCCTGTGAAAACTCTCCAGTATCCAGGCTGCAGTTATCCGGGGAGGGTTAAATCGAGGGCAACTGAATTTGGAGTAGTGTGTACTTAACTTCTAAAAGGCTTCTTCTTACTCCGGTGGCCATTGATCCAAAGCTCTCTGACAAGTAAAGTTGTAGGAATTGTGAAGAGCGAGCAACCATATTCATGTTTTTGGTTCTTTGGGAGGTCAATGGAGATGATATTTTCGCAGCTTCGTTAATTGCATTAGTTTTCCTTTGCCGACTTTCAGGGAGGAATTGAGGGTCCATTTTTTTCCGCATGACACTCACCATCCAGAAGAGGCGCACCAGGTATTTCCCGTAGCTGTTGAAGAGCGGCACGTGGCCTTTGCCCGGCTTGCACAGTGAGTAGATATGCTCCCAAGGTTTCCAGCCGTAATGGTCGGAAACTTCGCGGTGGTGAAAGAGTTTCCAAACGATGTAGATCTCACTGATGATCCACCTCATCAACTTGGGAAGGAGAGAACAATATGCAACGCTATACACCAGATCCAAAGCTCACAGTGGTGCGCCATTAAGGTCTGGCAGAGTATCCACGTCTAACTTATCGGCAGTGTAATTCTTTTTCTTGTTTATGTACTTGACTTAGCAATGACTTAAAAAATTTGTCAAAGCATGATGCTCCCCCATTCCATATTTATGAGAATTGTTAGCTGTTGGCACATCAGAATGATTTGTGGTACACGTCTTGCACCAGCTTAAAAAAAAAGAAAAAAAGCATCCGCTGTTCAAAAATTTGGCTGGAAAAAAAGCAAAAAGCACCCCACATCGAGGAGACGGGAATTTTTCCCCCCGCTAGTTCTCATTAATTCCATTAATTTTACATTTTTGGTTTGAAAGTTCACTCTAACTAAAGCTAAATGGAAGCTTGTGAGTTAATATCAAAATGGATACAAGTCACAGTAAAATTCAGCTTTGAGTTTTTGTACTTTTTAATATTCGGACTTCCGTGAAATCAGTATTTATTTTATTTATTGACCAAGGATGCAAAACGGCTAAAGGGGGGTTCTCCTTTTATCGTTTTGCAGAAATACATCATAATCAGGAAAGGACACAACCATTCTTGTCCATCGTTCTTCGGAAAATCGTACTTCCCCGAGTTCACCATACTATATTCGGCACTCTTGACATTGAACAACGACTCGGGTTCACGAACCTCACTGTGTAGCAGATGTTGGTTGGAGGACACCAGGTCAAAGCTGTTTGTGTTTTCAATAACTGTGGGTATCTAAAATAAAACACATGGGTGGAAAAACAGTGTGTTGGTACAACACAGAACTTTGCAGCAGTCACAGGTAACCTTTTTAAAGTCGACACCAATGTGTGGCCTACTTAACACTTCCCCGGGGGGGGCGGCCTTTGCTGGTCTAGCCTCACCGTGATACTCCCCTGACTGCCATATCCGCGATGAACGTTCTACTCGCACCCTAATAGACTCCAAAGAATGACTAATTCAATATTAACAATTGTGTTCGCTGATGGCATCAGAGATCAACCGAGGGTCAAGGGTGGCTCTGTTTCCGGCGCTGGAGATGACCTAAATGAGTCGGCGCTTCCGTCGATAAAACAGGCTTGGAGATATCCGAGATGAAGAGAGACGCCATTGCGCGCAAACTGGAGACGGCGGGAAGCGCTTGCCTTTGGCCTCGGCTTCCCTGTTGGGAGGGATTTAATTAAATTCTATTGACATCAGGAGTGAAAAGGCAGATTGCGATCTGGTAATGACTTATTCAAAGAAAAAAAAATCGAAGGCCTCTAAGAATCGCTCACTCCCGCGTGAAGGGATGTGGAAGGGAAAAGTGTCGCAATTAAAACATCATTGTGGAACCATAAAGCCCATGTTTCCTCTCGTCGAGGCTGAGAGAGTTTGTTTGCCCAAGTGCGGAGCATGCCAGGCGTCTATTTGGGGAAAGAGGAGTCATTTCCATCCATTCATTCATTTCGTACGGCACTTGTCCTCATTAGGCGACGTGGCCAAACTCACACTCAAGTGATTGGCATCTGTACCACCTCACTGCAAGGGAAAATCTGCAACCTCTGGTGTTTTGACCAGGAAACCACATTTTGAAGGACCGCATGTACACTTTATGTATTTAAAGTTGGAGTAAATGCAATTTTGTGATCCATGTGTTGAGGTTCACCATGCTGACAAGAAACTCTGTCGGACGCCTCCAGTACTGCACGTTCAAAGAAGCCGGAAGACTAATTCTCCCCTCTGGGTCCTCAAAGAAAAGCTGTAATAGGGAGGAAAAAAAAAGGAACATGTAGCGAATGTCGATTTGTGTTCCGCTTAAGTGTAACAATCGTTTACATTTAAAACGGGAGGCTTCTTTGGATCTTCTGGCACTTTGCCAGAGTCCCATTTCTCCCGGTAGACATCCCCATCATTCCACTCAGGCCACACGTCGTCCAGGCTATCCGTGGAAGTGATGGGTGCTGAACATACTCTGAAATTGGGAGAGGATGCAAGTCAAGACTCGCTGCAAGCAGCAGTTGTAGTTTGCTCTTGGCTGTACTCATTGGGTTGGCAAACCTGGTGAGGGAGTGGAATATTTGACAGACACTTGCTACACAAACAGCTCGGGAAATCTATCCATTCATTCGGTTTTATAGCACTAGTATGAATGAGGGTCTTGGGGAAGCTGCAGCCGAACCCAGCTAACTTTGGGCAGGGTACACATTGGACTGGCCCCTAGACAATCACAGATCACATCTAGACTAACAGCCATTCACTCGCACACCTAGAGACAATTTAGATTCTTCAATGAGGCTAACGTGCATGTTTTTAGAATACAAGTGTAAGTTTTAGTATGTGCACATTCCACAAAGGAATAAAGTGTAGAGTTCTACACCAAACTACAACTACTATAATAAATGGATGAATTCACATTAAAATACAATATGAAGGTTTTTGGCACCAGTGTGGAAGTGCTTTTAGATAATTTAAAAAAAGAAGTAAACTGTCCTAAATGTTGCAGGAAGCTTATGCTTGTATTGGCTAAAGTGCTAAATCTTCATAATCGTACGAAAACCAACTCACTCTGCCTGCACGTCGGATATTTTGCTGGAAGTGGATTCCTTTTTCTTGAACTGAGCTTTTGACATTGTGTGTCGGGCAAATCCCTCGTCGTCATACGTCCTTCAATGTTGCCTCTCTACCATGCCAAGTTGTTGAGACTCGACATCGCCATCTTCTCAAAAGCAATCGACGAATTCTCGAGCTTCATCGACTACTCAAATACTGGAAAGAAAGTGAACCGAGTGGACTTTTAAAGTCAACACGAGTTTGAATTTTGAGACTAGTTTGTGACAGATAGCTAACGGTAACTAAGGGCAACGTGAAGCCAAACTCACTTAGCGCGCTGGTCGGATAAAGACACTTTACTGTGTGTGGACTCGTTATTTTGTATTTGTGCCGTTGACATAATGCATAAAACTTGAAACGAGCTTTAAAGTAATAACAGTAGCGTTTTTTTCTTCTAAATGGCTGGCATGCCACAGGTGCGTAGCGTACCCTCTTCCGGTCTCACGCTGAAATGTTTGGTGTGTTGCCGCGTTCTACGTCTGGTTGCTATGCGGAAGTCTGGCGGCTTTTTACCACGAAAAAAACGAGTACATTTATTTGTTTAAAAAAAATCTTTAATATGTATTGCTATGGATAGAAAGTTCCATAAAACTAAAGTTTGCATAAGGAATAAAATACGCCAATGTTATTCCATTATTTTTTTATAATTAAAATAATTAAAAATACTACTACTAATAATACAATCGATGCCCTCAATTAAAAACGTCTTTCAAACTTAACCTTTAAATCCAAGCAAAGGAAATCTATGTATAAGAACTTCTGGAAGTTAAAGTTTCATCACCGCAATCACTATCATGATGTCGAAACATCAACACTGCATTTGTATTGACAATGAATCGACACATCTCCACAACGCACAATACAATATTATATACAGATAAATTCAATTTAATCTAGACAGCATGAGAACATTTACCAAGCAGTCAATATGCATCGGTAAAACTGTTTATTCTCCTCACCATATTTTCACATGTAAACGTGTGTAAAACGACTCTTCATGCACAATTTACAGGAGATCATGTTTTTTTTTTAACTCAGACATTAAATAATGGATGAGCACCGAGGCATTTTACCACACACATCGCAAATCAGATACATCTTTATCGCCACTTTGAGCTTCCTAAAATAGAGTGTTCCTTCCTAAGTGTTCAAAACAATGTATTATTGAGTAAGATAAAAACAAAGCTGTATTTCCTCAAAAAGCACCGGGGGGGGGGGGGGGGGGATTTTTTTATTCAATTGCAGAGGCATTTATTTGAGGAAATACAGCCGAATATGTCAGAACTGCTGTACAAATCACGTTTACAGATGTACAAACAGCACAGTAACACCGTTAATGCTTAACTATGGCACAGTCGTGAAATCGAAGGCAGAGCGACAAACAAGAGTGCAAGGGTGTTTTGTTTTTTTAAAGAGGGGGGAAAAAGGCTTTATACCCCTTTTGCATACACAGTGGCAAGCACTCAAAAGTAAAGTGTCTCACACATAAAAGGCAGCAAGGGTGTGCAGGTTGTCTAACGTAATTATAATAATAAACTAAAAAAAAAAATTGCCACAACCCCTGCAATTGGCTGGCAACCAGTTCAGGGTTTACAGCGCCTACTACCAAAAGTCAGCTGAGATAGGCTCCAGTACACCCGCATTAAGTGGTTCAGATCATGGATGGAGAGCTGGATACCCCCAGTCCTTGTCGACGGGTAAAGTCCAGGTCCAACAACGGGCCAATCTCAAGTATTTACGGTTTGGGATTAATTCTTAGTGGTGGAATAAAACAAGCGCAGAGTGGTTTGAAGGTGGATGATAGAGACTGTGAAGCTCTTTTGGAGGCTATCAAGATAACATGTTGCTGTCGGGAAAGCTACTATTAAAAAAAAATGTATAAAATGAAACCAAGCCTCAGTCCTCCCAAAACATTCTCGCCCTGGCTTGCATCTAAAGGGGACGACGGCGTCAGGGGCGCGTTTTGTGTCTGTTAGTGTGAACGTATCGAATGTTAGCAGCAGCCAGGCTTGCTCTCCGCCGCCACAGTCTCCTGGTCCAGTCTGATGCGGTCTCCGTTGCTCTCCTCGTACGGCAAGCCCTTGTCGTTTGCCAAGATGTTCTCCACCAGGAATTTGGCCGCCTCGTCCACATTGATGTTGTCCTGGAGGAGGAAGGAACAAAGTCAATAGCCATTCGTACAGTTTCAATTGTTATATAAAGAAAAAGGGAATGACAAGAAAGTCTGAATCACAGCAAGAGTGGGCAATTGTGCACTGCAAGGTTACTAATGACCATATCACGTTGACAAATGTGAACAATTTATTATTTGTCAAGGAAGCCCCCCGACGTGCCAGACGGCAATATTGTTCCGTTAGTCCAGTGAACACATCTTTCGATAATGAAGTGATATGTTTGGGCAACAGCTGGCAAATGATTTTAGCAGGCAGCCAGAGGCCATCAGAGACAAAGTGAAAACAGACACTTTTTTTTTTGTCCTTCACACTGCAAGCCAGAAGCTGTCACACTGTAGATTAAAGAAGTAATGAATATGAATGGCTTTTCCCCTGCCCCCGTTCCAGAACGGTGCATCTTTTAAAACAATAAATAAATAATACAGATACACAAACACAAGTCAATTATTGTTTATGAATGAAAACTTGTGACTCGAGTCCGATCTGCTGTTCAAAGCTCGCAGTCGTGATCAATGCAAAGCATGTGACTCTGGTCATATGATCAACTTTTTTTTTTTTTTTTTTGCTTGGGTAAAGCAGTGCAATCTCCTGACTTGAGTGCTTCGCTCACTTCCCCTCATGACAGGCAGCAGACGGACGTATCGCCATTCCAGTCAAAGTGATTGGTCGCCGTGTCACGCACCAACACCAACTGGCCCGTCACGCCCGCGCTGCACCATTCTCTGTTCACATGACGTCGAGTTAAGGCTGTGTATGTGTGTGTGTGTGTGTACAAGATGAGGAAGTGGCGGGACACTGAACCATGCATTAAGAAAGTAGCAAACCATACTGGGTCTTTTATTATACTGTTGTGTAATTTGTTGTGAAATTGCATACTGCTTCCATTTTGTTTTCGATTTGTTTGCATGAAATTGGATGATTTTTTTTTCCCCAGCAGCCAATTGTCTTCATCCTTTCGTCACATTTCTCTCGGCTCTACTGCTTCCAGTATGTGTATGAGGATTTGAGATTGTTATTTATTTATATGCAGGCACTGTTTATTTATCCAATGAGATTTCTAATTCATCCTGACACGGCCTACGAGCTCACCTGTGATGACGTCAGCATTTTTCTGTCCTCTGATTGGCCGATAAGACCAAGCACGTTCGAGAAGCAAAAAAAATGTCGATTACACTTTGCACACATTAATACGTTTAACAATCAGCTAGCTAGCTAGCTAGCGAGATATCACAACAACATTGCTGTCTGTGCTCTGGCCACCATTTTATGTGCGGGCTTTGTAATGCTATAAAGTGCATCTGCGGTATAATGAGACACTCCATAAAGAGCTAACCACCACTAAGCCCGACAAAAGTGGAGAAAAAAAAAAACATTATGTAGTGGCATAGTTGTGAGAAAAATGATATGGAGAAAAAAAGCTTCCCAAAATATTAATGCTGTCCATATGGGACGGAAAGCATTTAAACAGACAAACAAGCCCATGTCTTTTTTTTTTCTGTTAAAAAAAAAAAAAAAAAAAAAAAGTGTGCAGATCATAAACTTGGTAACCTGTGACATCTTGACCGCAACACTGCAACACGATTATCTCTCAGTTAACCTCTAACCCTGTTAGCTGTGTGGACTGCAGCATCCCTCAATCGCTGTCATGTGATATCACAGCAGCCAAGGCAGGCGCAAAAACATCTTGAAGTGGTTTGAAAACGCCTGTGTTGAACCAAAGACAGAGCGCAGTCGTAACCACCATGATTGCGCCAGACTGAAAGAAGAAGCAGGCTTGGCTTCCCCTCCGGGAGGACTTGTGAGAGGAAGTGCATTCGTCACTTGAAGAACAAAAACGAATTTCAATCTGGCGACAAGATACTTCGAAGAGGCCAAAGTGTTGAGACTTATGCTCACGGCGTCTAAACAAGTGGCCCGCACCGCTATTTTCTGCCAAAGGTCTCTGATAAAATTGAGGTCGGGGCTCTCAGGTGCTTTCCCACCAAACTCAAGCAAAGCACGATCATGCCTTTATGGAAATGACACAGTCATAGTTCTGACAGAAGTGAAAGCGTAGAATTGCCTGAAATGGAGTGAGCGTATTAAATTGTGGGAAAGAGGTGTCTTGATGTATGCCTCACCTTGGCGGATGTCTCGAACCAGCCCAGGAAGCCCGTCTCCTTGCAGAAGTTATCCATGAGCGTCGTGTCTTTAAAACCCTCCTTCTTCTGGTCACACTTGTTGGCCAGCAGTACCGAGGGGATGGGGCTGCCGTTGGCCAGCTTCACCTTGCTGTCTAGGTCGTGCTTCCACTTGGACACGGCCTCGAACGTGGAACCCCTGGTCACGTCGAAAACCACGAAGGCCCCTACCGCCTCCTTGTAGTACACCCGCGTCATGTTCCCGAACCGCTCCTGACCTGGAATTCAGAGGGATGTTGAGGAACTCCAATAATTGGCTTCAAACCCTCAACAATTTCTCTCCCTTGCCCCCCCCCACCCAAAAAAAAACCACGACCCACTTTCCTTCATATGCCAGGGGCCTAATCCGTGCAGAGAAGTAATCTGCCATCATAATAAGCCTTTTCTCTCCTTATGGGCTGTCTGTGAGAACATCTGAGGTGATACATCACAATGGAATTAGCGCATACAAGACGCCTCAAAAGGGACGTGGCTAAAATGTTTAAAAAAAAAACAACAACTTTTGAACACGTAATGGAAATAAATGGTCCTAGACAACTTTTTCTAGGTACATACACATTTATAAAGGTTGGGCCCAGGGCTTGACAATAACTCATTTTTTTTACTAGCACAATAGGATGCTAATGTCAACTTTTAAGTCAAGTCAAATCAAGTCAACAGTATTTATAGAGCACTTTCAAACAGCCATCGCTGCATACAAAGTGCTGTACATGGAGCAATTTAACATGCACAATAAACAGTAAGACAAATCGGTAATAAAGGCGGTAGAAAGCACCAAACAGTAAAACCAAGAACAAATCTAAGTCATGCTGAGTCGAATGCCAAAGAATACAAGTGAGTTTTGAGGAGGGTTTTGAAGATGGGCAGCGAGGAGGCTTGCCGAATGTTCAGTGGGAGGTCATTCCAGAGAGAGGGACCAGCAACAGAAAAGGCTCGATGCCCTCTGAGCCTCAGTTTAGTTCCTGGTACTTCTAACTTTTAAGACCACTTTTAATTTTACTTTTAAGACCACGAGCAGAAAATTTTAACGACAATTGACGTCATGGAAGTGACGAATCAACTTCCACTTGAGTGTAGGTACTCAGCGGCCATGCCGGCGAGTGGTTAAAGTGGTGTGACGCAGAACAGGGTGTTTGGGAGTGAATCCACTGTGGGGCCTTAAAGGCCTGATGCTAATTGCTCATAATTGGCAGGCTAATTTTAGCTCACGTAACCCCAGGTGAATGCACAAGAGACACGACACAGTAGCGTAAAGAGCTGATTCCAGATCTCATACACCAAATGGACAGAACGTCCAATATTTCTTTTCAATTAATGCACCAAATCCGTATATTTTCTTGAAGAAAGCATAGCATTCGAAAACCAGCAGTAACTAAATGCGAGTAACCTCAATGGTTACCCACTTTGATTTTGTGACACGCGCAGTCGTTCACAACTCGATCAATATCAGAGCGAGGCCATCAGCCAGTCGGAGTGGTCCTCCTCCAGGGTAAACGTCTCTGAAGACTCGCATCGAGCGATTATATCGACACGGTGGCGTACAAGCACGAGTGCCAGCCGTTACGGGCTAATGACTTATATGAGGTATTGACACGGCACAAGTCACAAACGTTTCATCACAATAAAATACAGGAAGCATAACCACTTGTACGGGTGTGCCCATGACGACGGTTTTATTTCAATAAACAAATGTGTCGATGACGTTCCAACGTGTGTGTTGACTTACAAGTTTCATTTGTGCCATGACCAAGCTCTGAATTCAAAATCAGTTACAAAGGTATCTAGCTAGCTATCGCAAATCCATCGGTTGCTAGCTATCTAGTTAGTTTGCTAGTTGGACAGCTAGTTAGACATCTAGCCATCTCGTTTTGTTTTAGTCAATCATTCAGGAATTAGCCTGTTGGCTACCATTTGGACACACAATTTTAAAAAAAATAAGTTTTGTTAACAGTCCAACCAAAGTCTGCGCTCCACCAAATGCTATTCTAATTTGTAAACAGCCAGTGCGTTGTTTGTACCAAATAACTAAAGTTAGACCAGCTAAAAAGCGTTAACGAGTGTCATATGCCACTAACCCAATTAGCACAGGAATGGACTAAAGACAGTGTGAGCGCATCAGCACTGCGCACACACACACTACACACACCACATTAGACGACAAATGACACGTATACAGCCGGTCACATGTCGCCAACATCATTAATACTCAACTAACGGGGCCCTTTTATTTTATTTTTTGGTGCGTGGGAGAAAGCGAGACGATGTCATCATTATCCATAGTTGCTCTACGCCGGTGCGCGTTGCCACTGAGTGGGTGCGCATGTTGCCATAGAAACTGTCCAAGCTAGACGCAGCAGTATAGCAACAGCAGCAGCAGCAGCAGCAGCAGCAGCAGCGGCGGTAGAAGTGCAATCCCTCGGATGCCTTCATGCAACAGTCCAGACATGGGTGGTGCATTTGGTATTCAGACCTTCAGACAGTTAGCACTTGTCTACCTTAATCTTTTGGAGGACATTTGTGAAATCTGATTGGTTAAAGAAAGTCCCATTGCTAAAGCAGTCCTGAGCGCTATGAGCTAGAAAGCTAGATAATTATTAAACATATCCATACAAGTCTTTTTTTCCCCTTTTATCTTTCTTTTCATATCATGAAATAAAATAAGTCACAATTCCTTTGGAAAAAGGACTTTAGGGAATTCGATTGTGTTTCTCTCCTAGGGTAAAATTAAAAAGCTGCATGGTATGGGGGGGGGAGGATTTCCTCAGCTTGTCAATGCAGAAGGGCAGTTGCCCCTCTGCCGGGAGATGGTGCTGTGCAGCGGATGCTGCCCATTTGCCCTCAATGGACAGAAGCTTGTGCGGCTTCTGTCACAGATGTAAGGCTGCCCAACTCTGTGCCCATGACAGAGCCCGCCTTCCACCTCATGTTAGCCGGCCGAGAGGCTTTTGACGCTGCTTCACGATCACACAACTGCATTAATGAGGGCCACCACACGCCGGTCGTACATCTGCAGCATCTTTTTACAGATGTCAAAGGAAACCAGGCTTAGTCTGTATTGGTGGCTTTCAGGAGATTTTATTTTGAAAAATAAACGTAGCCATGACCACCCGCTGTAATTAGTCAGATAGAGATTGTAGTCATGGAGGCAGTTGTAGGCACATGACCACGATGTGATCTTACTGCAGATTAGCTGAGCATTGAGCAACGGCACGCTAACCGCTAGCGTGGTCCTGTTCCACGCTTACCGTCAACTGACCTGACGTCACGTAATACGAGGAACTTCTGTGATCGCACTCGGTGTACATGTCGCCCTTGAGGCGAGATGAAGGGCAAACTGACAACTGGGGACTGGATTTGAAGCGACAATATGGAATGAGTCGGTCTTAACATAATGGCAACCCTGGATCACCTAGCAGTAGCATCAGTGCTAACAACACTTTTAAGGCATGCGAGCTATAAACACTCTTCACCAGAATAGCATAAAAATCAGAACGTGAAGAGAAACATTTCCCAGGTGTACTTTACGGTATGACACATGTATTTGAATTGACGCCAACCATTTTGTCTGCTTTGACGGAGCAAATAGCAATTCTATCCAAGCGAGAGTATCAATTTAGGGTAAAAAGGGGGCTTGACATTTCAAGGCTTCAGGCTGATTACTATCATTCCTTCCAACGTGTGATGACCATTAAGACGGAGGATGAGCGCGCGTGTTAAGACCTCCTCTCCTCAAATAGCCCGATAGCGGGACTTAACTTGCTCTTTATACACTTTTACGCCATGTTCTTACTCATTTAAGTTTCACCCTGCCCTGCAGCAAGTCCGTCATTAAGAAAAGGAACAGCATGACGAAAGCAACACAAGACTATTTCGAAGGGAAGGGGAGGTTAAAAATAAATATTTTTGCTTGTCTATTTATTTAGTTAGCAAGCAACGACTTGCAACTCTCCACTTGCCACCCTCCTGCTCCGCATTGCTCGAGATCAATTGGCCTTTATCACGGTCTGTCCGACTGAATTCATTCAAGACATTCATAACTTCAAAGTCGTTACAGAGCGTCTGAATATTAAATAACAACGTTCCTTTGTGCTCCGTCATGGGATGATGCGACACATGGACAGCTAGAGACTACAGAAGTCATGACTTCAATTTAGAATTACGGTGTGATGCCGCTATAGCGCAGTTTTGAGCCCGGGAAAACCCCGTTACCGTTTCAATTTTGAGTTAATGCGTCAATGTAGCATGGCCCACAATTTAGCAGAATTTTCTGCTTTGTTTCATCTGGCGAATGTTAGGATATTAGTTGCCACGGCAATGGGTGAAGCAGCTAAATTAAAACAACTGACTGCAAGGCAAACGTTGACTGCACAACCCACGGAATGAGCTCACAAAAATCAATATCGCGCTGTGTTGAAAATAATTTGGTAAGGTATTTATCAGGTCATGAACAGAAATGAACGACTCATCACATCAACTGTGTCAAATGGATTGATTTTTTTTTTGGAATGTGGGAGGAAAGCGGAGTACCCGGAGAAAACCCACGCAGGCACGGGGAGAACATGCAAACTCCACACAGGAATGCCAGAGCCGGAATCAAACCCTGCACCTCTGGACTATGAGGCGGATATGCTAACCATACACCCACCGTGCCGTAATCCATCACATTATCAGTGTAGTTCTTAATATGAATACCCAGTTCACATTTATACAAATAAAATAAGTGGTGTTCTTGTAACTTAGTGGAACTGAGCATGTTAGGTAAGGGACAAAAAAAATCTGTAAACACACACAATGCAGCTCAGTTTCTGTCTGGCTGCTAGAATGGTAGAATGGTGGATTTATTTCTAATCTAGAATATGTGCCTTGACTCAATAAAGGTTGGCAAACACCGCGTCCAGTCGTGTTTGTAGATGTTGGATTTTTTTATTCATTTTTTTTTGTCCAATCAGATTTCAGCACATTGCTATGTTCATCTTATCTGCCCAGAGACCTTCATAATCACTCGTGCTGGCCCACGCACTTACGACACAGTAACGGTACCAAGAGAGTATCGAACGTAAAATTGGGGGAGGAGCTCAAATTCATCCTCACAGGGCCAGCAAGCTGATCAGCATTTCTCCATCCTCTGATTGGTCGATCAGAGCAATATTTGTTACAGCCAATTTAAACAAGACAAACTAACTAACAATCTCTACGCATTAATACATTCAATAACATCTATGATGAGTAGGATCGTGTTTCATTCCCAAAAATGTTTTTGTCATGTTCTTGGATAAATATTGATCTGCTCCAAAATATGGACGTATGTGGAACTGTTGCGAGTTATTGTATCGCAAATAATAATATGGTTTATTTCGTGTACAGGTGTCTGAATGACCAGTAATCAATATTTTTGGAAGAACCAGGGGAATGAAATAAATCGAAAAATGTGCCTCGGGCCCCATGAAGGTGGGCCGGCTCTTGTGGTTGAGTGGATAATAACAACAACGTGACCTACATTCCATGGGCAATTATGAGCTGCAATGAACAGAGTGGGAAAGTTTCTGAATTTTTAAAAGACAAAACATGACTTTTTTCCGGGGGGAGGTCGATGTCCATGCGTGTGTGTTTTACCTGCGATGTCCCAGAGCTGCAGTCGGACGAGCGTCTTGCTGTCCCAGTTGAGGACCTTGAGGGCGAAGTCTACGCCGATGGTGGCTCGGTAGTGCTGGGAGAAGAGCTGGTGCACATACCGCTTGATGATGCTCGTCTTGCCCACGCCCAGCTCCCCGATCACCAGCACCTTGAACAAGTACTCCTTGCACTCCGACACCGAACCGCCGGCCATGCTCGCCTGCAACTACAGCGCTACACTTGGACTCAACTTTTTATTTCAGTATGTGGGTGTGTCTGCGTGTGAGTGTGTCATGAGTTCTTCCTCCGGCACGAAAGGGTTGGGGGGGGAAAAGAAAAGTGGGCTGTAACGGACCGGGTTGGTCCACAAAGCAGAAATTACAGTTGTGCATTTTCCTCCTCCCCCTTTTCCTCCCGTGAAGGCGTCACAACGTCACACGACCCGGAAGTGTCAGGAAACGTTTTTTTTTTCCCCTCGCACAAAAGTTTTCTTTATACAACCACAGGCACCACAGTTCAATAGTTAGGGTTACAACACTGATATGCCTTTATAAACTTAACGGTCACTTAACGTTTTCGAATATTTTGATCGTACATGAGGTCAATAAAGTGGTGCCTTCAAATACCTCAGTATTATTTTCCATTGAGGTACAGTACTTTAATTTACGGAATCGTCAAATCCGCTCTCTGCGGCCAAAAATGCGAGACGCAACCCTGAACGCAATCTAAGAACCCACCTCCCGCCTCCCTTCCCTGAACACCCGACGAATTTGGGCAATAAACTCAGGGAAAATGACCAGCTCGGGTCGTGCGTTGCTTACGCACTGGTTGGGGCATCCCTTGGGTGCCCAACTGCTCAATGTGCGACCCCAGTTCTTCAAACCGGTGATACTTAAAAAACGAGCAACAAAGAGAGCAACATTTGAAAACAACACTTGAGCATAATCAGCAAGCGAGCTCAATAAATCCAACAGAGAGTATCCGAAGTAGCAGTCCTGCGTAGATGCAGTAAATATTAAATAACATGTCCAAAGACTTTTCCATCGAAACCTTTTTTTTTTTTTTTATTGTACAGCCATATTCACCTGTCCAAAACATAAAGGCCTATCTCATCCTAAAAGTTGTTCAACATGGTGCTATACCCTGTTCATACTTTTTAAGACATAAAAACCATCACTATCATAGACTGGAAAACATTTGGAAATACAATACACCGGCACCATGTACTGTAGAGTCTTATACTTAATGCTCATTCTTATTGATAAAAGTAGAAGAAATTGAAGGTGGAATTAAATATGCCATTACATGAAGCAACTAGCCATTGCAGATACTTTACTGAAAGGATACAAGTTAGCTTAAAAGTTCAAAAGCAATCGTATAAATTCTGGTTTCTTTTTTTGGTTTTCCTTTTTTTTAAGACTGGACATTCTAAATATAGAAACATGTATCTGGTTTACAAACATACCACCTGTGTGAAAAAACAAGAGATGGCATAACAGTATTACAAATACGACGAGTACTGTGTGAGTTTTTCTTCTTTTCTTTTTGCCTTCTTACCACGACACAGCAGAAAATAAAAAAGTAGAGTCGTGTCGAAAGCAAATTTCATCCCGCAACTCACATTGGAACATCTTATGTCCACCTGCAGTGCACAGAAAGAGGCTAGTGGTTGTGTTGATGCCAATAACGCCTTGCGAGATGCAGAAAATCAACCAGCTTACTGTACTTCTTTAAGAAAAAAGAAAAAAAATCAGCTCTTTGTATATTAAATGAGGTCGGCTGTGATAGCTAAGGTGAATTAAAAAAGGCAAAAAAAGTGCACATTTCAATTGCATTGTGCTGTTTTTTTTTTTAACTTTTATGTCACGTGTATTACTTTTTTTTGTTTGTTTGGCAATGATTTGCTTTATTTTAAGTACGATTCAAAACTCTGAGGTCACCACTCGATTGGGATGGTTCAGCAAGGCCGTCGTCAAGATTACAGTACATATCCTATTTCAACAATTGGTGATTTCCACTCTGGCAGATGCTAAAATAAATTGCAAAATAGAATCAATAAATGCCACATTTCAAAAAAAGGCTTCTTTGGGACTCGGCTCCAGAAAACAGATGAATCGTGACCATGTATGCCATTTTCCTCAAATAGTGGTCTCATAGACACCATGCCTCAGTTAATTGGAGGGTGGATACAATAAATAAATACGGCATTGAAAAGATAACCGCCCCACGCAGGACTGAAAATAATATAACAGGCAGTGCTCTCGGATGTCAGAGTTTGCCATTGTCATTATTACATCAAAAACTGCCATCAGTCTAGACATGGCACCTATAAAGCCGACATTTGAGATGGCGTTGGAAGAGAAAATCGGCTTCAGCTACCATAGGAATATAGAAAATGGATAGGATGACCACCTCAAGTGTATTTCCTCAAAGGATGTTTTCCGTCCTAGTAGAAGCCATGCCTCAGTTAATCAGTGTCCACTTGAATAAATGAACAGCTCGCTGCAAACAGACGTCTCCTTATTCCCCTCGTGAATTGAAAAGAAAAAATGTAGAAAAGGTGGATATCACCAGGTTGTCTTCATAAAAAACATACAGCGCCTCTAAGGCAGCGGTGTCATCTGTAAAGCTGAAATTTAAGATTTGGATAAGAAATTGCTGCTGTGGGGAGGCGGCCCAATACTTTTACACAGTACCTGGTGGGAATTTGGCATGACAAGCTGACGAGTTTTGGCACTGTTGTTGTTGTTTACCGACAGCCCTTCGGACACGGGCTGTGTTTGCATTCGTTTATTCAGCCGTTACTCCCGTGACACTTCAGGATGGATGTCGGCCATTCTCAAAGTCAGCTGGCATGTGGGCGCCCTCTTGTGGCACATGAAAGAATAGCAGCCTTCAGTTCGGTTGTGTTTAACTTTTAAGCACAATGCATTTGGGTTTGATCGTTCGGAACGGTGTGTTTGAGGTACACTTTTTATTCTATTTTTTAAAAAGAATGATTTTTTTTGTTCCCTATAATTAAGCAAAATGCAAATGTTCAAATTGTGCTAACCGTGTTTGTGGCTTCACCCGCAACACATCGGCCTACTATGCAACTCTATTTTAACGTTGATCGCGATTGTGGAATTATTTGTATCTGTAAAAAAGTTTGAGACTTACTTATTTCGTGCAAAGTGAATGGGGAGCGATTCCAAACCCAACCATGTTCTTCGATGTGTGACGTTCACGTAAGCCTCATAACAAATAGAAGCAAGCAAAATGGCCGTATCAATAAACAAAGAAGTAGGAGTAATCAAAGCTTGTCAAATGTTGTGCACCATTTTCTCTTTTTTTTTTTTTTTGCTCTCACAGTGTCGAGGAGCTGTGTGCAAAGTCTCGGAGGGCTTGGGCGGTGTAGTGGGGACCCCCCAGAAAAAACTCCATGGAAGGGGACCCTGGGGCGGAATCCTCCGAACACACCGAGTCTCTGAAGGGGGACGGGGGGGACAGAGCCAGGGTGTCCTCCAGGGGGAGCTTGTGCCCCTCCGCCCCCTCGTCCTTGGCGTCATAAATGTAATCATGCAAAAGGTCCAGCTGCTCCTCCGAGGGCGCCCCCTCCTCGAGAGGTGCCGCTAAAGTGAGCTCCATGAACGGCTCACCGGCAGGGGGGGCTGGGGCGTGGGAGCGGTGCGTTTCCACTAAGGGGCCCGTGTACGGAACGGGACCGGGGTGGCGCTTGTCGTCGCCTGGCGGTGGCTCTTGCGGGGGCGGGCGGGGGTCTGTGCCAAGGTCGCGGGCGGCGGTGGCGGCGGGGGGCTGACAACTGTGGGGGTCGGGGGTGTTAGTTAGGGGCCTGATGACCGCCGTCTGATTCAGGGAGGCTTCCTGTTTCCTCACATGCACAGACAGTCTGTGCCACACATTGCCCCCGCTTGGAGGGTGTCTTGCACCTGATTCAGACCATGACACAGACTTGCCGTTAGAACTACAAACGAAGACAAAGACTCAAGTTACCATCTCGGAGGGAGGGGAAAAAGGCGGCCGCTCCGGAAAAGCAACAAGACAACATGGCTGACATTTAGTAGCTCCGATGATTCATAATGTGCTGCGCTCCGCATTATGATCTCCCCGTTGCCTCTGTTAACTTCTGCTTTCATGATCAGTTTAATTTTTTTTGTTCTTTCCATTTTTCATTGGCAATAGAAAATCAAAAAGTGAATAGGTGACTGATTTTTTTTTCTCGTGATTTGTGTTTTCATCTAAAATTACACAACTCACAAAAAGTGGAGGCCCATTGGGCTTTGTACCACAGCCTTCTGGAAACTTTTTAATGCACATTTCCAGCTACAAACAAATTTCACTGCAATTTAATCTGAGCCTAAAGCTGAAATGTCAAAAAAAACAAAAAATAATTGGTCATTAATTTTTTTATTTTTTGGGGGTTTTGTTTTCCAATTACCAGTTGAAAATGGACAGAACAATGTGACGCGGACTTAATGAGTCAGCAAAAATGAATGCACTCGGTCGACTAGCGCTGCCTGGGAGGGGGTTAGTGGACAAATGTCGGAGGGCTGGCGCGCGCATGGTGGTTAGTCAGAGGCGTTCATGCTGCGATAAGTCAAATATGAGATTCCTTTGTGGCCAATCGGAAGCAGCGGGGGGGGGGGGGGGGGGGGGTTGACTCCTTGTAGTGCTTGTGATGCAAAGTCATTAGGTCCCGCTTGACCAAGGGTCTTAAACTTATGGGCGGGGCCATTTGTTCACGGGGTACCTTTTTAGCCATCATTTGTGTTTTTTGCATGATTTTTTTTTTTAAATGACTTGGAATACTTGATGCGGCCAAGGCACAATCAGACCATCTCCAGCTGCCCTCACATAGCGTAAATTGAGTTTCAGATTCCTGTGCCTCAGTGCATTTTTAATAGCGTCACAGAATTAACATTAGGCTTTTTGTTTGGCTTTTCACAGTAGTTGCTACAGTCGTCCATATTTTTTTTTTTTGGTCAACGTGTTGTGAAAGAGAACACAAAAGCCCAACGAAAAAGCAAAATGTCTGCCGTTAATTTGGTTCTCACGAGCGAAAACGCTAACTCGCTCGCAGCCATTCGCCGAACCGGATTGCCACAAGCGAACAAGCCGGTAGCCATTAGCTATCAGTAAGTTGCAAGCGCAGCCCTCACAGAAGTGAGACAAATGGACGTTTGCCAACAGGCTGCTTATCTAAGGGGGTTAAAAGGAGGACGGCATATTGCAGCAGGGGTGAGAGACAACAATGGAACATTAACTCCGCCCAACTCCTTACTTCACAAAAGTATCCTTGTGTCACTGCTGTGAATCTCAAAAAGAGTGAGTCTTACGATTTCTAAATCTGAAGCTACGGCTAATTGACGTATGCAAGTTGTATTCCTCTGCGTCCTTTAAGCACGTCAGAAAGGGAGTTCGAATCCATCTTAGGGGGGTCGGCATCAATGCCTTATTGATTGGCTTGTTTTTCTGACGTTTGTATGGATGGTGATTAGCATAGAACAACATCGGGAAGTATAGCACACAATCTGAAATTATACGTGAACGCTCAAATGATGCATTTTGGGAGGCACAAATACAGCCTCCCCCCCCAAAAAAATTGTTGTCTGCTTTAACAGACGCTGCGCCTCGATTAATTTGCCACACCTTTACACCTAGTCTCACTTATGAATAATTGGTTCTCCGAATCGAAATCAAAACTATATCATCGTTCTTCCCTCATGAAACAAAACAAACAAAAAAAAAACAGCTTTTGGGTAATTTACTGGAAAATGTTCACCCCTGTTCACCTCTGGACACCTCATCTCAATTTTAAATCACCGTTAGCGCGCATGAATCATTTAAGCGTTCATCTTGACAGTGACACCTTGAGATACGAGTTCCATTTGTTCCCCGACCACACGCCCAACTCAAAACACATGCATGGCAAATCATCTCCCACCCTTGAAATTAACAGAATATGGCGTTAATCCAATTCCAGCCTCACCTTCACCCAAAAATAATAATATTTGTGTTTTTTTTAACACGAAAAACAGCACTCGATATTATACATCATAAAAAACAAAATTGGCTGACTAAGTCTCGTGGTCTTAACTGGATTCAACAGTGACGTATGCAATTGTGCAGGTAGATGATGAAACGTAACACTTGCGTCTCAAGGCGCCACTGTACTCGGAATAACGGTACGGTGAAAAACAACTCAAGAGCAGACTCACTTGGCGTTGCCGGAGATGGCCTTCTTCCTGCGGAACATGTTGAAGAAGCTGTTGGTCCCGCACGCCGCGGCCGCCTTGCCGTCCCCGACGTGCATTCGCACCACGTCGGACGTGGTGAAGGCGCTTCGGACGTTCCTCTCGGGTTTGGCGATGATAATGTACATCTTGGGCGTGAACATGCAGCCCAGCGCCACGGTGACGCTGAGGCTGACGGAGAAGGAGGTGGTGATGATTTTGTAATTGGAGCCGAAGTAAATGGGCACGAAAGCCAGCCAGATGATGCAGGTGGTGTACATGGTGAAGGCGATGTATTTGGCCTCGTTGAAATTGGCCGGGACGTTGCGCGTCTTGAAGGCGTAGTAGGTGCAGCTCATGATGAGCAGGCCGTTGTAGCCCAGCGGCGCCACCATGCCCAGGTTGCTGGTATTGCAGATGAGGTAGACCTCGCGGATGCTGGGGTACGACTTGACCGGTTCGGGCGGCTCCAGGATGATGAGCGTGACCTCCAGAGTGAGCTGCACGCTAATCAGCATGAAGGCGATGATGACCTGCGCCCAGGCGCTCATGAAGCGCGGCTTGCGGGTGCAGATCTTCTTCTTGCTGCCCGCCAGGATGCGAGCGATGCGGTTGGTCTTGGTCACCAGCGCCGAATAGCACATGGCCGACGACAGGCCCACCAGGAGGCGCTGCAGGTAGCAGGAGGGAACGGTGGGCCGGGCGATGAGGGTGAACGGGCAGATGTAGCCCAGGAAGATGCCCGCCAGGATGATGTAGCACAGCTCTCGGCTGGAGGATTTGACCACGGGGGTGTCGCGGTACTGGATGAAGATGAAGGTGACGAAGGAGGTGATGAGGATGCCCACGCAGGAGAACGCCACTGCCACCATGGATTCCACATCTGCCCAGTCCAGATACTTCAGAGGCAGCGGCTGGCAATCTGGAAAGCAAAACGGGGTGAGTGATGAGGTGCCGGAAAGGCTTAAAAATGGACCTCTCTCACACTCCGACTGAGAATCCTCTTTATTGGTCTTTGGTAGAATGAGGCACTCAAGTACCGCATCCAAAAGATGCAGCCAAATGTTCACACCTTCATAAATTAAAAAAAACAAAAACAAATAAAAAAACCCTCTCATTCCCAGTAAATTAAAAAAAATAAATATATCACTCACCCAAAAAATAAAATGGCAGTCACACCAAAAAAGCCTCACTAGCAAGGAAAAAATGAACTCACTCAAAAACTACAACACGACAAACCAAACAAACTCACATTAAAATGTCACACTTGAAAAACTGTCTCCTTCCACCAAAAAACATCTCAACCCCCCCCCCACCCCTCCTACAAACACCCTCATATGCACCCCAAAAAAAAAATCCCTCTCAGTCAGATCGCACAAGCACCAAAAAAATCTTCCACTCACACCAAAACTCTCACACTGACTTTAAAAAAAACTCACATTTACCCAAATAACGAACACACCAAAACTCTCACTCTCAAAAAAAAGACACCTTCCATATTCACTGAAAAATTTTCTTACACATGCAAAAAAAAGTGCGATCTCTCTGTAAAATTATTTCGCGAAATACCTCTCTCACAAAAATAATCTCACATTCCCCCATAAAAAACCTCTCACTCATCCCAAAAACTTGGCGTCTCCTACCTGCCAAGTCGTCGGCGGGCCACCATCCCAGTTCGCAAGCCTTGCATGTGAACTCATCCAGGACGATCTCATTTTCCTTACAAGTGGTGCAGATCCAACAGCAGCTGACTTCGCCCTTCCTGATCACCTGCGAACACACAAGCGGGCCGCTCCCGTCACGCCGTCCTAATTCATCAAGTTGACGATTGTTGATACGCCGTTTTATAGGACAAGGACGCCGGCTTTTTTTTTTTTTCTCGTGCATTCCGCGCCTGCGCCAGCTGTTCGCGGCGCTGTGATATGTAAAGCAGGGTGATAAGTGGGTCAGGATACAAAGTGAGAAGAGGATGCATCCTCCCTCAGGGCAACTTAGTGTAAAGCTTGACTCAAAACAATCAGCTCCAGATGAGGAAAATCAGGGCATGTCCCCAAACTTGGGTGAACGCAAGTGTTTATTTAAATAGGATTTTAAACAGCCGAATCTTTTGCTGCTACTGCTGAGGTGTCTGTTGGAGGTTCGGCGTTCATCAATTCAAGTAAATGGCGCACCCTGTGTAGACCTGGGAAAATGTCGAACTGTACAAATGTATTTTTAACTCATTTATTTCCATTGACGACTATCAATGACTAAGATCCATGTAGCCATTATAATATTATTCGAGAAACATTTTAGAACTAACAACTCTGTCTAGGTTTTCGGTGAACACTCGGGCCTACTACGCGACTGTATTTTCACATTGGTCATGATGGCGGTCCTTAAAAAGTTAGGTAGCAGATTTATTGAGGTGGTAATGGGTGTAAAACTTTTGAGAATCACAGGCATAGATCACTCCATAGCTGGAATCACCTGTTTGTTTGTTGTTTCCTGACATTTATTCGAGGTCTGTTGATTCAAGTGGAGGATGATGAGACGACTATTTGCAGAAATACGCTAGCACAGATTGGCGAGGCAGCAAATACCCGACAAATGTGCAAGCCTGTGCACGATGTGTCTTTGGACAAAGAGAAACAAGCAGCCACTTTAGCGGCCAAGGATGGTTTGGATGATTACCAAGGAGGACAAAAGCGATGACTCACTACCCCCCGCCCCCAAAGGAAAAAAAAAATCACGTTCAATCAGTGACAAAGGTGCGAATGGAAGCGTACGATTATGCAGGCTGGAAACTACGAAAGGGGAACCACTTCAACCATGTCTTTGAACTTCAGCGCATCTTGAGTGGATTCACCATTGCGCTTTGATTGATATCGGTTCGGGAACAATGGCGGGGCTAACCGGTGCACTCTCAACATTAGCTTATCACCAATGGATGGTCCCCTCAAGCTCAGTTCAAAATCCTTTGATGATGCCCACATCATTAATGTCATCGGCCGGCACCTATGGAGAATATAGCACCGGAGTCAAAGTGACCCATATTGAGTATATTGTGACAAATTATCCATTTGGACAACTCTGGATAAGGTTGCTCCTCTTGCAAGCTTGAAATTGGTGACAATGTCTCATTCACCTTGGGCGCGAGCATTTTCTATATTCAGAGGTAGCATCAGAGTGGTATGCCGTCTGCGTCTAAGGGGTTTCCGCATTTCCAAGATACTACCTCCCTGGTATCCCGCATCAAAGCAGGTAAAATCACGTGCTGATGATTTCTGTGTGTTGGCTGGAAATGTTTTTTGGTGCAGCCCATTTTCATTTTCCTCTCTTTGTGAAAATGGCTCACAAGTTACAACAGAATGAGTAATAAACTACTGGCACGTTGGTTCAATAACACTCTCATGTAGTTTAAGACAATTTACGAGCACTAATTGGCTATTGATCCTCCCCCCTCCACTCCCCCAAGACATTTTGGTTTATTCAAACTCGTGGCAAAGTTAACAGAAAACAAACGAGGCCCCATACCTTGATCTGTCCTTTCGAGCAGGGGTCGCTGCAGACTGAGCGCACCATGTCACTGCTGTTCATCCACAGTTTGTTGTCGTCGATGCTCAGGATCCCCTCGTGCCAGGAGCCCACGTTGATGTAGTCGTAGTGGCCGTCCTCCACGTTCTGCAGATTCATAATGTCGTACCTGAAACGTCGAGAGCGCGAGGTTTGGCCAGATCTCAGAGGCAGGGACAGTCCGACCCGTAACATTTCCCATCCGCTTTTCTTATCTGGCGCCACTTAGAAAGCGCGCGGCCGCACCGAGCGTCACGGCAAGAAGTCACGCGTGATAAGGGCCCATTTCGCCGGCAACGCCTAACTTCCAGCCGACAAAGGAATGACACGCCGGGGCTTTTCGACTGTCAAACGCTGTCCGTTCGAGTGGAGTCAGATGAAAGCGGCCCCCTTCTGTGAACGATGCGCTTAATCTGTTCCGGTCTAAACGAATTACATCCTTCGCAGCTCAATACTTTCTGTACGACTGTCATCAAAATTCAGGAACACCAAAGGGGACTGATTTTCTAAGATCCCAAATGAGGGGCGCTCGATTGCATTCAAGCCAACGGATTGCGGCGCAGATGATGAAGACCGCCTTCATTAACTCATTCAGTAACAGCCAATTCTAGACCAAGTCTGAAAAGACGTTTAAAAACGTCTTTGGGAGTGAATGAGTTAGAAGACGGACTGATCACATGGAGCAGTGTGTGGCTCTTTACCGTCCAGGGGTGTCTCCGTTTTGGTCGAAGTAGATGTCCTCGCCGGAGACCCCCCTGAAGGACGTCTTGAGCAGGTAGTCGAGAAGCTTGCTGCCGTCGATGGGTTCCATGGCCTCGCACAGCCCCGTCTGGCCCGGGCACAGCTCCCTGTGCATGTCGTGGAGGCCGTGGGCCATGGCGTAGATTGCGTTGATGACAAAGCCCATTTTGCTATCCTGAACGTAGTTTTCGTGCAGGCTCTCGTTTCCTGTTCGGGGGACAAAAAAGACAAGGCAAAGCATTGCATTTTTTTCAGTAACATCTCAAAATGTGTGATGGGGTGGGGGTGATCTAGAAGTGGAGGTTATCTCTGTTTTGAAACACAATAGAGTGTCACATGCCTCGGAGGTGGTACAGATTTGGGATTGATGAAAAATATGCCTCGAAAATATGCAACAAAAACATCAGCATGCATCTTGAGTCGAAAACAAAAAGGTGTGATGTCAGCGAATGGTGTGATCAAACGGTGTCTTTTGTGTCCACTTTCAGGTTTAACCGATGAAGCCTCGATTCCGGACAACCAAACCATCAGGCGACATTTTTAACCAAGGCGTCAGTCAAACTTGAACTGTCGAGTGCTCACAGCATGCACTGTGCCGTTCCGATGACCACGAGTGTGTAAAATATGTACTTACCACCCTGAAGGTCTAAAAAAATAAAATTAAACAAGAGAAAGTCTATGAAAGTGTTGCTCCACAATGTCAATTGTTGCAATTTGATTTATGACTCAAACAGTGTTGATAACAATCGCAAAATTTACCGTGGTCACCTTATGAGAGCAAAGAGAAGCAATAATGAGGGAGAAAAAACGCAATTGTCATTTCTTTTAAGCTAGCTCAAACTAACGACAAAATGTGAAATCCATCTTGATGACGTTTGTTTTTTTTACACTTGTTGGATTGATACATGATCAAAGAAAAATGTCCCGTGGCTTCCACTCACCGGAGCAGACTTTTTTGTAGTTCTTGTTCTCCTGAGGATGGCCGGGCAGACGGCACTGGAAGCGGTACTGCCAGAACTCGGCGAACCAGGGGTTCCTGGTGTTGGTATCCAATCGCAGCTTCAGGTAGTAGTCGTCGAAAGTCTTGACCACCGCGGACTGAAGCTTCATGGTGATGCCGCCCTTGGCTTCCTGCTCGTAGCCCTCAACCACCTCGTCGCGGTCAGCCCAGCCGTCGCTGTATCAAGACAGAGAAAGACATTTTGCTGAAGTATTTACGTTGCACTAAATATTCAGTAAAAACCCATTTAAAAAAAATGAAATGGTGTGAGCACAAATGCTGAACCCTGATGAAGCAGAGGAACTGTACCTCACTTCTGGCCCAATGTCAACTAGGATGGACACCGGCTGTGGCTCACATTGACCTTGTTGGATGGATGGACGGACATACAGAAGGATGGAGGATGGATGGATCTTAAAACAAAGACACTTTTGTTCAATAAAAAGCAACATTGTGGAATGCCGTGAAGTCCCTGTAAAGCTATGTATAAGCTTGTATATTTCACACACCCCAATGAAGAGTGCCTTCCAAATTCTAATGGTTTTAAAAAAATAATAATAATAAAGATTCAGAGGATTTAAAAATGAGGCTTCAAAATGGTGAAAAATCTGCTCTCAAGCAATGTGCTGAAACCACGCCCCACTCTACCGTCAACTGTCAATCAAATACCACTGCTGTGACCTGGAAAAATTCAGGCTACGTCGTCTAGCATCATTTTTATGCCTACACATAACTTAAAACTCATTCAGTACCAGCCAATTCTAGACCAAGTCTGAAAAGACGTTTAAAAACGTCTTTGGGAGTGAATGAGTGAAATACTTTAAGCCAGTGACAGATGAAATATATCCCAGTGGGTCATTGTTGGGCTTTCCTATGCCGTGACAATGAGGCACTCTAATATGGTCATGCCAACGTGAAGCCCCTTTCCGCACACTGGCTGTTTGGTTCTAAGCCCACCACCCTTGTTCTTCTGTCTTTCTCTGCGGGACATGCGTGCACTCACAGCCAACAACGAGGCACTCTCAAGCAGCCACGCCGGCGGGTTTCCTGAAATGCAAATGTATTTCAGGATGTAGCCATTGGTAGCTAGCCTTCTGTGATGTCATAACTGCGCGGGATAACGGCTGATGTGAACTAAGGTGCCCAGCTTCTTATATCAAAAGACTCTTACCCAAGGACTGTTTTCACCATGCATGGACAAAAAAAAAAAAAAAAACGGTTATGTTTTTGCGCATGCTTTCAGAAATTTGTATTGGGGGGGGGGGGCTGTGAATTCACTTTACAAGGTCTTCAATTTAGTTTTTGCCGCATTGGAATGAACGGGGCTTCCTCAAAACACTCAAGGTGAACAGTGGGAAGTCACAGTCAATTTAAAACAAGGCACAGATGTCTCAAGAATGACGCCGCTAACCGTGACTGTTGGCTTTCCAGTCCTCTGCAATCTCGTACCCTACCTAACAAGCTCATTTGGACATGCAGTCTGCCGGCGGGCATTAAGGAAAAAAAAAAAATACAAAAAACAGCCAACACGACACGGGCGAATAAAAGACAAACAAGCGCTCTGGGCTCTGCTCGCTCTCCCTGAGCCGTGGTGGGACGCAGCCTTAATACCTGCGCCACTGACATCTACACGCCAATTAGGTATGACTCACCGTGGAAGCAATTATCTCACAGTCACGCGCGCGCAGAATGCTCAGGGTGACGTATAAGGACATGTCTGCCTGTGTGTGTATGTGTGTGTGTGTGTGTGTGTGTGTGTATAGGTCAGATCTTTCCGGCCTTAATTAGCGTCCATCAAAGGAAGAGGAGACACAATCAAATGTGAGACAATATAAGCCGAATGATTGAGCGCGATTGGGCCTTTTAGAACTGGACTGAAGCACGTACCTGGTGGCAAAAGGTGCTTCTAGGTGCTCCTGGCTGATTGTCTTCCTGTCTTATTATCTCCTTAAAAGGCAGTGGTGGGTGGACAACGCCAACAAGACCTTCTGTAATTTATTCTCCAGAGTCGTTTCTTTTCATTTGTTCATTTCATCGCATTTCAATTGGCTGCACTTCTTCCAGTTCATGTGTGGAATTATTTTTTTTTTTTTTGTCCAATCAGATTTCAGCCTCATGTATTGTAATGTCAATCTCATTTACCACCGGTGCCTTGAGATACAAATTTAATCACACTCTCAGATTTTTTCCCATCGCCGCACAACACAACCCAATCGCAATTCCGATCACAAAAAAACGATCACGGGCGGTCTGCAGTGGAGCGTCACTTTCACCTTTTTTTTAACACTGCGCATGTTCCAGATCAAACTAGGAATTAGTATATATACTGTACGTCCGTGCATTATCTGCGCTTTCAATTTGGAATAATGTCTTGTTTTGTTTTACAAAAAAAGGGATGGTAATTAATTGACAGGTTAATCATGAGCAGTTCTAAAGTTGAAAAATGTGCAGTATGATCGGAATCGGTATTGGCAGCATAAAACCCTGATGGAACACCCCTTGTAATATTAGTCATTTTTCTTCACAGAGGATAAAGAATATATCCCTGTGAGTATTTTTAAAGTGTAAGTTTACATGTGTTGCTGCACCATTTATGTTTGAATATCCTAGCCCCCCCCCCCCCCAAAAAAAACTGCATAAGCAACAAGATGGTTCCTTTAGCCAACCACATTTCAAATTAGTCTTCACGGGGCCTTCGCTTGCCCTGCATGATGTCAGCAACGTAAAGATTTAATTACATTGTGGACAAAAAATAAATAAAAATGCGCACGATATATCCTAGGCCCATAATCAACATCGTTTGTGCAATCAAAGGAACTGCACTTGTGTCGTTGGTTAGCCCAATTTCCTATTGGCCCTATTCAGTGAAAAATGGAGACAGATTTCCTTTTTTTAGGCGCACAGGAGAAACAGCAGCGAGAAGAAGAGCAACTCGGCACTGCACAAATAATTCACGAGGCACTGGAGACATGAATGTGTTCTCGGGCAAAAATGACATCTTCTCACTTTGCTCTCTCAGGATGGTGCTGAACTCAACGTGGCGGGGGCAGAACCTCATCACTTCTTTTCGGACCACCGGGGTGAATCTATCTGTGAGACGGAATTTAATTTTGCCGCACTTTGAGAGCACTGCGGCGTCGTGCCGCATTATCAAAGGACCCATTACAGTACAATATGCGTCGGAAATACCTGAGGAGCACTTTTATAACTCGATTGAAGCACAGCTGATTGGTTTTGCGACTTGTATCAACTGAAAAAATGTACGCCGCAGTCCGAAAGAGCCAGTTTGGAATGTTTTTGGGGGGTTTTTTGCTCGCAATGAAGGTTCATTCGTAATATGTGATTTCGGTATCGCTCTCCATCACCTGAGTGACCTTTGGTACAGAATTGGAGTACTTTTGCCAAGTCAGAGTAGAGCGGATCCAGTGTGTTTACTGTCCTCATTTATCAATCCGATCGATGGGCTGGACTACCGTGATAAATAAGCGTCGTCTCCGCCCAGGCTTTGCGGGCACATATTGTGAACCGATTAAGCGCGCTCTGAGACATTTACAATGACACCGTAATGGCCTCTATCACTCTTTCCAAAGAGGCATCGGAGCAGGAAGGGCTCAGTAAAGCTGCGGCGATGCATTCCATGGGCGGCACAATTGATGGTAGCTGAGCTCCAACGCCCTTCGGATTTGGGGGTTACGCCAAACTGGACACACCACAACAATGTGAGTGTTGAAGGAAGGATTCTTGACATGGCCCCTCTAACACGATCTCAACAGTGATTTTTAAAGTATACGCAGGATCTTTTACAGATGCGTTTGAAAATCAAAATATATGAAGATACTGCTCTGTCCATTGGTTCAATAAAGAACATTTATGAAAAGTGGACCGACCACTGAACCTTGTGGGAAAATGCCACAAATTTTCTACGGTAATGCTAGACAATTTTGACTCACAAAAAAATTATAATAATAAATTTAAATCTGTGCACTCAGTAGCAAGTCTTGTGGAACAACTCTACTTCTCTAAATCTGTGGACCTAGTACGGAGCCTTGAGGAACGTCGCCAGTGTCCATTTACAATGAGTTCTCAGTCTTCACTCACCTGCGCCAACGCAGAATGTGTTATGGCCTCCGATCTCAAAAAGTACCTAAACAACAGTGATTTTTGCAGTACACACAGTACTCCCAGTACGTTGTTGAGGATATACAGTATGTATTCGAAAATTTTTATGTATGACGAAACTCTTCTCGACACTGGTTAAATAGACAACAGACAATTGCAAAAGAGAATATCCGTCTCATCTTTCTTCACTTTTGCTCCACTTAGTATCAGTGTGTGCATAAGCGTATGAAATAAATGCAGCAAAAAGTGTTTGTTCACAGTAGGATGAGATAAAAAAAATAAAAATAAAGCCCAAGGCTCGGACTAATCTTGGCAGTACGATCTGCATCCCGGTTATTTCTCCTCTTTCCCAAAGACTATGTGAATTATTCAAGTCGGTTTTATCTCCGAAAGTAAATTCGCGACCGAAGGCAAGAATATCCTTCAAAGTGACTCGTGGTTATTGAGATTATTAGCTGACAACTGTTGCCATTCAAAAAAGGCGCCTTTCTGATCATCCGTTCGTGACACAGCTTCCCCGAGCTCTCCCCCAATGATCTACTTTCAGTTTGGCTTGTGCATTTGTATATTTATGAAGCCATGAATTAATTGGCAGGGCAGAGATTTAATCACATGCAGCCCCCCGTCCCCTTGGAGGACCAACAGGAGGAGTTAGTTTAAAAAGAGGAAAAAGGGAAAGGATTTGGTCGAGGCGGGGCGGCTCCTACTTGCCGCACGTGAGAGTTAAGATAAAACTTTTTTTTTTTTAATGTCAACTAAGGATAGGATTTCCATGGGAGGAAAACTTTCTACGTTGCAAACGGAATTGCTGTATCCCTCCAGAAACGGCGGCTGGGGCGACAATTTATTAGAGGCGAGGCCTTTAATTTTATAAATGCTAATACAAGCTGCGGTAAGTCACTGCTATTGCATTTATCTGAAAGACTGCTTATTGACCTCAGGGGGTGCTGCTGTTTTGGCTAGCAAAAAGGGGTGGAAAATATTTATTCGAGTGAGGTATTTATTTTGGGATGCGCGCAGGTGTATGTGACAGCTAAAGAATAGCGCAGCGTGGAGCAACCGCGCTATTTTAAAATGAAAGGGTGCCGGTGATATTCCCACTATACCATCCGAAGCGTGTCATAAATATTCAGATCTTGTATTGGTAGAGGGGTTCATGTCAATACCGTACTTTGGAGCAGCTGCCATCGAGTCCTGATATCTAATTACAGTCTGTGTTGTTTTTGTTTCCTCCCCACACATCAGCCATATTCTTGCGACGCTGCTGACAGATTGAGTGACAGATCCGCCGCCAGACAAACCCACCAGCCCTCTGTCATGAGCCCAAACAACATCTCCGTGACGGTGGCGGCTCAAACGCAGCCCACAAAGCCGTTTTTACTCGGGTGTGCATGGAATAAAGGAGTTGGTGGGATGTGCTGTGAAAATAATGTTTATGGAACGGGAAAACAAAAATATATATATTTGGAAAGCACTCCGCTGTCTGTGAGTGGTGGGGGCGGGTGGGCGGTAGCGGTTGTCACACAAGGACGCATGATAGGGGGGGGGGGGGGTAGAAGGCAGTCCCCCAAGGGCGAACTTGACATCTTTCGCAAATGGAAACCTTCTTGCAATTCCTTTTGAATGTACTGCGCCAGTTTCCCGCATTTACACTGCAAATAAGTCAGCTGCGTTCCCTCCCACAACGGCGCAAACGCCCTCTCAAAAGAAAGAAGACTCCATCCACGCGCGGCGTTCGACAGCGCTTTATGCGAGTTTTGTGCTGGGCACAAAAACAGGCCCCTAAGACTCCAATTGATTTGAATTTGTTTTCTAAAAGGCTTTTTATTTCGCTCTTAGTGCACGACATAGAAAATCTCCACTCGCCAAACCACTCGGCACCATTCCACATCCTCCGCTTGCTTCTCCCTGAGATGGTGAGGAGATGAAAGCCTGGGAGATGGTGGGGAACGAAACAGCTAAATGTGTCATGCTAGCACTCTCGCGCTCACTCTCTCTTTCTCGCTCTCTCTCTCTCGCGCTCTCACTTTGGAATATTTCATGTGTTCAAGCTCAAAGCAAAAACCCGGGCTGGGCCCTGACAAGCACACAATCCGTGTTGGCAGTTTTCATAGCGGCAAGGTAATGACACGCCACTTCCAATCGGTGTGTCACGTCAGCGCTCCACAAAGAGGTACAACGAGAACATTCCTTTGTCAGGGGCGGGCAAAGAATGGTTGCGAAGTAGATCTCGCGTGTGTTGAAATTAGTGTTCCATGTGGAAAAGCAGCTTATGCAAATGATGTTTAGTAATAAGCGCCTCGGAGAGGGCATTAGAAGGGAGAGCGGCGGCGGGGTTTCGACACCAAGCCGCCGCTCAAGATGCGCGAGCCAGAGGGATGATTGCAAAAGATCGGCTGATGCCGATCGATTCGTTCGGATGTACGTCGACGACCGAGGCCGAGTGAGGAGAGAAGAAGCTCGGGTATGGCTTTGCCAACGTGCGAAGATAATTGAGTAGGTGGCAAATGAATATTTAAGAATAGTACGCGGGGAGGAAGGACTCATCGCACATTAGACAGCGGCGCACTACGTGGGATCGTTGGTGTTAACCGTGCGGTTAGGGAAAAAAAGGAACAGAAAAAAAAAGTTAAAAAGCTGCAAGAAAGCTGAAAAAGCAAAAAGAACATGGGAAAAAACATCAGCTGGATGTGAGTGGTTGTTCTAAAAAGTTCTTTTTATTTTTGCCTGCCTGGTGTTGTTGTCAGGTTATGTAACAAAGGTCAATGGCCACGCGTCCTCTGCCAATTAGAGTGTCGGGATATTGAAAGCATCTCATCACCCTGCCTACAGAAATTCACTGGCCCAAAAGCTTTGAATATGCCGTGGAAAATAGCTACTATTATAATTGTAATGAGCCAAACCGGGTATTCATTCAGCATAATTTCTCACATCTGCTGCAAGCTAGCACGTCCTTCAACATAAAACAGGTGTCAGGTTATTCTTTGTGTTCTTCAGTGAACCTCTGCTATATAGTCGAACCCATTTTCGTGATTAATTCCCTCCAAAAACTTTGATGAAAACCGTAGAGTCCAAAAAGCAAATAAATATTTCCTATTGGAAATAATGTAAATTCAATTAATCCGTTCCCGATATAACTTTACATCAAACAATAATATATATATTTTTAAATCACCAGTTTATCTATCAATATTTTTTTTTTATGTCAATGAAGCAAAAAAAACATTCAAACTCCACACAGTAAGATTTAAACCTATGAGGAACAACTGCTTCGCGCTAGTTCGCCATGCTGCTGACTAAACTGTCTATTTGTCCAAATCACAGAAACACAAGACGCTCGATCACAGAGCCAAACTGTTGAGTGACATCCCACGGAGGAAAAAGACAAGAGACACTCCGGAGCAGAGTGGATGCAAAGCATGGTGCTGAGAGCTGTCTGCGGGTCGCCCGGTGAATGCGTGTGGGTCGAGCACCTGGCACACCTGGCTCTCGTCTGAAGAGCAGCCTGGCGCCCGGCGGCGAAAACAAAAGCGCTCCAAAAACGTTTTTCACGCAGCTTATTCGGCAGCCTCCATCATTTTTTTTTTTTTTTTACTCGAATGCTCAGCCAAAATTTGAATGTCTCCCACCGACAATAGGAAAAAAAGAGGACAAGGCCACTTTTTTCCCTCATCTACTAGGGTCGTAACTGCTTTGTCACAACAAGCTCCTGAGATATGATCACAGCAGCCAACAGCCAACTCGGCGGGTATGGCTTCCATTTTGTTTACGAGCAGAAGGGAAACCGAAAAACCAGAAGAGAGCTCATTAGGGCAAAAACGTCAGCTCAGGCCCCCACCCTGTATGTGCTTTTAACTTTCTTCAACCTCTAAAAAAAAAAAAAGCAATACATTTTCCATCTTTTTTAAAATACCTGACGAGTAGCTGTTCTGGAGGGGGGGTGGGGGGGGGGCTCGTAGTGCCCCTGAAACACTTGCGCGTGCCTCTCTTTCTGAACAAAGATTACAGTACACTGGTGCCTGTCAGAGTCGGTGTTTCTCCAGGGCCACTTCTTCCTTCTTAATCCATACGGCTTCCGCCTTAACTGGAGCGATGGAATCAGTGACGTTCAAAACAAAACGTACTGCTCCACTCATTTGTTCATGACATGCACACACACACACAGCTTATCATGTGAAGTGGCTCAGTGCTCCTCTGTTATTCTCTCTTTTTCTCTGACCCAGAAGCAAGCGTGTCACCCATCCATGGAGACCATCCGCAAAAAGCTAAACTACAGACCTACTTCCCACCCAACCCACCCCGCCCCGCCCACCCCCTATGGCCCAGTAACTCCCAGCCCATCGCCGAGATGAATCCAGGAAAAGGAACTCATACCCCGAGAGTGTCGTCACTATGGATAATTTAAAAGCCGCATTGGAAAAGAATGAGTGCCTTCCCCAGGCAGGCAACTTAAACATGCGGGAATGAATTAAATATAAGTGGTACAACATATAAACGGAGAGACAGAATAGCAGCACTCATCATCCCCTTTTTTTTATCCGACTCCTTTGGGAGATGTTCTAGAAAAGATGTTCTTCTGAATGAAGGGAATATGAGGGATGTCACAACCTTTGCAATATTTGCCCCAAAAATACAGCATCTAAAAGCTTATATACAATAGTTCCCCAAAATATTCCGACTTAACTGTAGATGGGGGAGGTGTCTACTTGGGCAGGGGTGTATACATTTTACAAATGGATATTACCATATGTCAAGCCAAACTGCTGTTACTGTAAAATTGGTGGACCTAGTAGGAAGCCCTGCTGAATGCCACGAGTTTTCTTCTGATGTTTGTTTGTTTTTTTTGCCAGGCATTTCTTATAATGTAGATGATTATAAAAATTATAATTAATTAAAACAAAATTATGTGCACAAAGCCTTGTGGAATACTGCTGACATCTGTCTCCGGGGTTCTTCGGTTTACGATGGAGTTCTGTTCATTAACCCACTCGAATTAAGTCACAACTGCCGTAAAACTGTATCAAAAATCACTTCAAGGGAAAGAATACAGACCAATCAAATGAAAACAGTAAGTTTTCTTTACAAACTACCCACTCATTTTGACGTTGACATAAAATGGACCAAGCATCGAGCCTTGTGGAACACCACTTGTTTTTCCAATGCTATTTCCACACAGTTCCTTGTTTGTTGCCGCGGCGACGCACGCACCAGAAACACGGCGTCACCCGTTTGCCATCAACGGTGAATGCTATTCACGCACCTGCCAACCAGAAGGAACTCGTCGTACACGCCCAAGCGCCGCATGGCCATGAGGAGGCCGCGTACGGTCATGCCCTCGCAGAAGCACACCACCACGCGCGCTTTGGGCAAGCGCTCGCGCAGCTTCCTCAGGAGGCGGTCAAACTGCTTCTCGCCAGCGTTGCTGTAGATCTTGTCCGAGTGGGCGATGCACAAGCCCTCCTGGGAGGCCAGTTCCTTGAAGGCCTCCATGCCGCTCTCACCGTAGTTCCCTGTGGAACCCCCAGAGCACATTTCAAATTCTACGTCCAAGAAAATCAAATCTTGATCCATATATAAAGCGCATCGGATCATAAGGCGCACTGTCGGCTTTTGAGAAAATGCAATGCTTTCGTGTGCGCCTTATTGTGTGGGAAAATACGGTAATCATCCTGATAGTTGATGAAGGAAATTTCATGAAATGTCCATTCCTAATTAGAATGTATGAATACATGCCTGCCCCCATATAAAAAGGCCTCTGGCTCAGTCTTGTTAGCCCAGATTTGATCCTGTGATAATGAGTGTCGGGGATTTTAGCCCCTGCAATCAAAGGCAAGGCGGGCCTCGCCTGCTCTGCACTGGCACAGCATCCCAATCAAGAAACCCAGCAAAGCAGTCCCCCCCCCCCTCCTCGCTTAAATCTTCTACATCCACGTGGACCGCCGTGTCACGATCTGGATTGAGCACAAAGCCGCAGTGCTGGATTATACGCACACACGTATCCAATCAACCGTGCGTGTTGTCGCATGAAGAAATTAACAGGACAAATCATGCGGATGAAAGAAAAAAAAAAAAACAATGGTGGAGTGAGAAGATTTTGCTTTGAGAATGTTTTTAACGGACTCGTGTCACTCTCCCACGACTATGTACAAGTATTTACAAGCGTCAGATGGCGGCTGGCGGGCACATTAACGGACAGCCCGGTCGAGTACAATGGCAGCATCCGCACAGGTACTTGCCTTGCGTCTTTCACAACCAGGCCCCGACTGTTGCCGCGGCAACCAAACTGCATTTATAATTTCCTGGAGAAAACCTTCATTATTGTCGACAGTCATAAAACTCAACTGTGATTCCTCTTTTTTTTTTTTTTAAAAAAACGTTTTTTATGATTATTTGAGTCGTTTGTTTAATTGACAGGATAATCTTTAACGAGGCGCTGTGCCACTTAACTATATCAGAGCAACAGTCACTTTGTGTGTGTGTGTGTGTGTGTGTGTGTGTGTGTGTGTCAGGGGGGCGGGAGGGTGGGCATTGTGTCAGGTGGGCTGTCAATCAAAACACGTGTATGTGTGTGTTAGCGATTGAAGTGACTAGTCGACTAGTCGATGCGTCGACTTTACCACTGAGGCAATGACGGTTGTCGCTTCAGGTCAATTCATCGGCAGTGTTTTAACGTTCATGACATGAACGCGAAATCACGTCGGCGTAGCAAACTAGCAGCGCGGTCACAAAACCCTCCAAAATCTTTTTTTGCTCACACCTTCATCCCACACTCATCGAATCACGAATCACACTCGGCCACCTTCAACGCGTCGCACGCCGTCGGAACGTCACATGACGCAATTCGAGTATTGCGCAACACAATACTCCAAATAGCGAATAGCGGCCCTGCAGTTGTTGCATTACCTGAAGTGGTTTTGTGTTATTGAAGGCAAACAGTTGGGGCCACATCAAGTTGACAAAAAACACATGTGATGTCATCGGGTGATCGACTCAATTAACATCCACCGAGCGGACTGTTAACTACAAAAGAAAAGAAAAAATCGGAAGTCGTTCAAGCCCCGAGCGTGTGTATCTCTGACGGTGTGTGGACACAATTCACCCCCTCTGACAGCAATTACGTTGTGGGCTGTTAGGCTGAGCAAATGAGCAGTTTGCCAAAGGAGAGCGAGCCAGCTCAGCGTGCTATGACGTGCAAAGGATTACTACGCGGTAGGATTTAGGGCCACACGGGGAAAATAAAAAATAAAAAATAGGAGTAAAGGGTACAAAGTTGTCATTTTATGAGATGATAATTGCTATGATGACAACATTGGTGTGTAATCGTGCTCTGAGGAGGTTCTAAATTTGTTTGCGGGGTAAGAACAAATGAAGGAACCTAAAAGTTCGTGTTTAGGCTGAGTTACGTCTGTGAATGTGGCCCAACGGCACTTCCTGGCTATCAAGAACACCAAGGAAACTTATTTTTGAAGACGTGAACCACTTCAAGACCTGAACGAAAGGGCTGTGGAGGATCAAGAATCCTTCCAGAGACAGAGTCTCCATGCGGATTACTTCCAAGTGTGAAAAGTTGAAGTTTGGATTTGAAAAGTATCATTTGCAACGCCGGTCCCAGAGAAGCCGGATGGACGATCTTACCTTCCGTGTGCACGGCAGACACGTAGGTCCAGTTGTAGCGCTGCACGATATCCAGCATGGCCTGGGCCTGGAGGGTGTCGGACGGCACCACCCGCAGGAAGTACTTGAACAGCGTCTTGTCGCTGAGGTCGATGCTGGTCGCCGAGTAGGCGATCTGCGGGATGTTGAAGAGCTGCAGCAGGTTCTGCACCTGGATGGCCACCGAGCTGGAGCCCGGCCCGATCACGCCGGCGATGGGCTTCTTGGTGGGCGGCGGCTGGCTGGAGTGGGACTGGCTGTCCACGCACCACTTGGAGCCATCCTTGTCGTCCCGGATGGAGATGAGCGAGTCGCGGATGAACTCGATGCTTTGCTCCAGAGCCACGGAAGAGTGCCAGCACGAGTCGCGGATCTCGCAGCCCAAGCTGATGTTGGGAAGCAGCTGTTGGTCGGCGTTGATGCGGTCCAGGGTGTGGAACATGGCCTCCACCCGCTGGATGCCGTACTGCTCGCGGACGTCGCCGCACTTGCGCTCGGCCACCTTCTCCGCCGACGGCTGGTGGTGGACGGAGAACAGGGCGCCGATGATGACGTCGCCGTCCATGCGGGCCACCGAGCGGGAGACGGCGCGAGGCACGGCGGCCCGCTCGTGGATGCCGGCGGCGTGGCAGGGGGCGGGGAGGCGGGAGAGCAAGGCGGGGAGCAGGAGCAGTGCGAGGGGAGCCATCTTTAGCGGGCGCGCATAGCAGCTGAGGTCACGTCGGCGTTTATCCCAGCCACCTGCGGACGCCACGCCTGCACCACGTGTACGCGCATCTGGACGGGGGGGGGGGGGGGGGGGGGGGCAAGAGGAGCAAAAAAAAAAACTTTTAGACAAGATCGTCACAAAATGAGTCAACATATCGAAAAAAAATGAAGTCATTATTGTTATGTTCATTTTATTTTAGTCATTGGTTTTTGTCTTATTGAGGTGGAGTGGTGGGCTGGTGCCTTCGCACCCCCCTGAGACCTGAAAAAAAAAACAAGGAACTTTATTTCTAACTCATGACAGAGTGAAAGTACGTCTCGGAAAAGTTCAATGTTTCAAAGTACCCTTCCATGGTATAGTTCAACGTTATTAGGACTTATTTCTCAGTATTTATGCACATTTTGTAACAATACTTGTCACGTCTTTTTAAACGCGTGAGCATGACTTTCTCAGCACATTACGGTTTAATTTGCCGAACATTATAACTTGTGCATTTTAACGGAAACGTTTTTTTTTATCATAAGAAAACGACTATATTGACCCAACACGAAGTTTTTCTTGTCGAACATTTTTCTTCCATTTCCAGTAACTCTGTGATTTCACCGTCATCGTAACTCACCAAAATATAACAATTTTATATTTCTAATGTAAATACAATTATTTGGGGTGGAGGGGTGGGGGTCGACCTCAGCTCTATACTGTAACATGCAGGATGTCAAATTGGCTAACCGTGACCATAGAAACTGAACATAGTCAAGCATTTTAACTAATTTAACAGACCAAAATGAAGCTTTTTTTTTCTTCTTTTTTTTTGCATTATCCTCTGTCAATATCTAAAATATGCAGCAAGACTATAAATCTCCCAAAGTTGCACAGGTTCAATAATTCACACATGTAAAGAAATAAAGGCGCCTAAAGGTCCGGATCCGAACCTGATTTCTATCAGTCCCGTGGTGGTTTGGAGTAAATCGGGCGCTGTGGATTCGGAAAGGAAGGCGTGGACTCTTCCCCAAACCGGATTCCAGCACAATGGACAGACAGCACCAGCACGAAGAGTGTCCGTGGAATTGTCATGCCGCATCTCGTCGGTAGCCTTGTCATGACTGAGGCGGCCCTCGAACACGAGAAAAAAAAAGGGGCTCCGCTGGCGCCTGTCCAGGTGCGTGCACGTGTAGCCGCGTGCGCGTGTAGCCAATGTGGAAATGGGACGAAAGGGCGTTTGAGGCGTGGAAAAAAAAAAAAACTTACCTGAATCCTCGAGACATGCCGCGTGCCTCCTTCGCTCGTCTTCTTGAGCGCGTGTTGCTCTCGCGCTCGTCTTCTCTCGCTCTCAGACCATAGCGCTCTCTCTCTCTCGCTCACTCTCTCCTATAACCATCTGCAGATCTCTCTCTCTATCTCACTCATACACGCGCGTACACACATACATTATAGCGCTCCCTCTCTTAGACCATAGCTCTCTCTCTCTCTCTCTCTCTCTTCGCCATATCGCTTTCTATTAGGCCATCTTTTTCTCCCTCTCCTAGCTACAGTTCTCTCCTCTCTGGTCTCTACCCCCCCCCCCCCCCCCCCCGCCTCAACTACAGCACACAGCTCAACTCTGTCTCTGTTACCAGAGCCCTTTCTCTCATTCCCTCTTTGTCATTCACACCAAAGTTTTACTCCTGCACGGCGCCTTCCCCCCGCCCCTCTCTTGCACCATGCCCCACCCCCTCCCACCAAGCATTCTTTCTGACACTATGACTCTTTCAGTTTCTCACTATCTGACTCCCTATTTCCCCATATCTCTCTCTCTCTCTCTCTCTCATGGGTGGTAGCTCTCTCCTCAGTCTTTCTCCCTCTCCCTATACGCTTCCTGTCTTCCCCCCCCCACCCCCACTAACTCTCTATATCCCTCAAAAATCTCTCTGACTGCCTGCTTCCATCTCGGTGTCTTCTCACACATCCCTTTCTCTACAGAGGTCTCTCGCCCTGAGCATTAGCCTAACACGCAGGTAAAAAAAACGACAAAATCCAATCAAATGACAGTTTCGTCATTGTTATTACCCAAACAAATACACTTTCAGAAATATTAATGACGTCGGCAGAAAACAGCGTGAGCGTAAATTTAAATTGAAGGGTTTGAATGGGGACTGATCTGAAGTGGAAGGACGTCAACTGGGTTTCAGCACCATGGACAGCAGATGACAGTCTCATTGTGCCACCCAGCGTTCATCCATAGGAATGACAGCTTTCTCAAATCCATCCAAATGGCGTCTTTTTGAGTTTTGGGATCCAAGCCAGCGCAACACTGACCTCGTGTGTGTACTACAGGGCATTGCAGTCCATAAAACCGGCGCATCGCATCAATTTGAAGACAATGGGAATCTATTCAAGTAAACAAGACGGTCTACGACCACCTCACTGGTATTAGTTTAAAAATGAAATCAAACAAAAACGAAAAAAGATTTTTTGTTGTAATTGTCTCATCGTTTTGGCACTTTTTGGTGTGGTATACTATTCCTAAAAAAAGTATACTTTTTTTTGTGAGTGAAATACTGTAAATCAGATTTTCGTAGTTTGGGTCAAGGAAATCAAATGAATTTGGTGTACAGTAACGTCATATCTATTACTGTACTACTCATCTAATCTGCATGCATTTTTCAAGCCACACACGCGCACACACATTAAACCCACAGTATAAATGTGATTACACTGTAGTCACATGAATGAAAACCACGAGATAAAAATTATTATGCTCAAATGGTTCTCGCAAACGAATGGCACTTTGCCCTGACAAACATGGCGCCTCTGTTGACGTGCAAGTATAGCTGGCCGAGGCTATCAATGTGGCGCCCAAATCAAGCGCACAACGACAATAGACTGTGACGGAGGTCTTTCACGGTTATCAGCTATCACGAACACGCGGAATTGCATTTGTGGTCGAATAGGTTTCAAAAACACGCCATAGTATCGAGCGTAGTTGCGATTTTGCTGGCTCTGAGCTGCCAGGCTCAATAGTATGACTGTTGGTCACGTGACCACCTAGGCTCGGGAGGAGGAAGTCGACACGGATGTGAACTCATCCTTCATAAACTACTCGCACCGCTCCATTATTTTTGCTGTCCGTTCTAACGCACAGCTTCTTAAAGGAAAGGGTGAGAAGGTGCCCACTTTGCTTGTACGTCTTGTTTTTTTGTTTGTTTGTTATTTATCGCAACAGCTTGAAGAAGTGGCCAGCGAAACTTCCGACAATGCTATTGTTTTTAGCCAAGGTTAGCATCACCGGTCATGTTAAATAGAGATCCCGACTAAAGTCATCCAAACACGTTCGGAGTTTAGACTGACAGCGATGATGCTGCGACCGGTTCTATCAAACGAACTGTATGCTTCATTGAACAGACGGGTAGCAAAAGTTGGAGGTGATATAAACAAAGTGGTGAATTTAAGTGATGTTAAGTACAGTGCAGTTTTGATACCTTGGCTGTTGCACTCTGGTCAGCGGTGGCAAAAACTGTGGAGAAAAAAAAAAAGACTGGTTAAAGTATAAGTACTAATTTAACTCCTGCAATTAAGTAAAAGTATTGTATAAAATGCAATATAGAGTACGTATATGTAAATACATAAAAGGTATTTCTATACAATAACTACTTTGATAATATGGCACAATGAAAAACAAATTGTGCTGCTAAATATTTGGCGAATAGACGGGATCAGTGAGCTCATTGTTTTATTTATTACAATGCTCATGGCTTGATGAACTTTGAAAAAGAGTTGAGGAAGATGAAATTTCACAGCCCTATGCTTTTGTAAAGGACGAAAGACTTTTGTACTGTTGGAGGTTTGGCATGAGACGCAGCCTTTCAATGTCGATAGCTGGTATCGGTAACAAGCTGAGGAAAAGCATTTTAGCAAATAGCTGACCGAATGGTGTAATGTTTGCTTTGTCCCCTTATTGGGCAGGTCAAAATGGCCGAGGAACATGCTCACTGCACGTCCTGTGTCAACCTAAGATGCGCGGTCAGACCTCTGCCAGGCGTTTCCTGCCAACTCACCAGCTGCCCTCTAACGTGCGGCGCAGTGTTTCACTCGTGCAAAGCCGATGAGCACCACCTCCTGTGCTCGCTGCTGAGGGTGCCATGCCTGAACAGCGCCTACGGCTGCCCCGCCGCCATGACGCGCAACCAAATGTCGGCCCACTTGGAAGTGTGTCCGGCCGGGGTGGTGCGCTGCACAATGGAGTGGAACCGCTGGCCAGTCAGCTGCACGGACTACTCGTCGTACGAGCGCTTGAGTCGCGGTGTGGAGGAAGTGGAGCAGCTCGACATGGCCCTCGCCCTCCAGGACCAGTGCACCTTGCTGGAGTCGCTCAGGTTGATTGCCGTCCCGCCGACCATCCAGACGGGCTCGCCAGACCCTGCGGGTGAGATTCCCAAAGAGACGGCGGAGTCAGGCTTGTCTGAGTTGCGAGCGGCGACGGCAAAAGAGCGAATCGCCAACGGTATCAACGGACTGAACGAGCAGCACTACGGCAAACTGTACGAGGCCACTCTGGAGACCACGAGGACCTTAGCCAGCGCTCTGGAGCTGGTGAGCCGTGCAAACTCATCTGACGGCCGCGTCGAAGGCGCGAGAGCGGAAGCCGCAATGCAGGGAAGCAGACTGGGCGGACTCGTGCGGCTTCAAAAGGGACGAACCGCGCGGGGGGCTGAGGAAGAAACGAGTTCATTAATGAATGGCTGCCTGGAGATGGTTGCAGAAGAGGACTTGGTTCCTTCTCAGGATTCGCACGACGGTAAGGAAGCACCGCCGAGGAACATCGCCGATGTATCGGACCCAGTTAGCATTGCTCACTCAGCCAATAGCCTCGCTGAAGCGGTGGGAGTAGAAGCCGATCAGCAGACCCCCAGACTGGTGCACTTTCAGAACGGACAAACCACAGATGAGTCCACGGAAGAAGTAAAAAGTTTGTTCATGAATGGCTGCCTGGAGGTAGTTGCACGGAAGGACTTGGTTGCCCCTCAGGAAGTGGGTCTGTCCCCTCATGTGGCGCCACAAGACAAACAAAACCGTAAGCCAGAAAAGTGGATCCTCCCCAGTGGCCAGAGTCCAGTAGAAACCGAGACGGAGGACAAAGCAGTTGACACCTCAGATCTGGAACAGGACGACGATCCCGTCGGGCTCGGAGAAATTGACCTGATCACAGCCGCCCTGATCTTCTGCCTGGAGGAGTCAAGAGAGTACAGAAGGATCTCGGATCCCCTCCGCGTGGACGAGCGCCGCAGCCACTCGGGCACGCAGACGTTCCCCATCCCGGCGGCCGTGCTGGTGACGAACACGAGGGTCGGCGAAATGGCGTCGGCGTCCGCCTGCGACCACGCGTCCCCGCAGATCCCTTGCCCAAGCCCCTTCCATACGCTCCGCCTCGGCCTCGTTCTGGAACCGCTGGAGGCCGAGGCGCTCCCGCATAATTACTCCATCCCCAACAACGCCCGCTACCAGCACATGTTCCCCTTCGTGTGCGCTCAGTCCTTCCGCCGAGATGAGTTCTCCTCCCATTTCACCAACGTCCACGGCGACGTTCACGCCGGGCTCAACGGCTGGATGGAGCACCGCTGCCCGCTGGCTTTTTACGGCTGCACCTTCTCCCAGCGGAGGTTTTACCCCACGTCCCCGGGGGCCCAGGTGGTCCACAGCAGGCTCCTTCGGTCCTTCGGAGTGCAGCCTCATCCCGGGGCCAAACTCTCCGGCGATTCACAGTCGGACCGGTTCAGCGAACTACCCACAGAGATTCTGTGGCACATCGCGGGCTACCTGGACAGCTTCAGCCTGTGCCAACTGTCTTTGGTGTCGCGGACCATGAGGGAGGTGTGCTCCAGTCTCCTCCACACCAGAGGTATCGTGGAGCTGCAGTGGGAAAGGAGGCAAAGCGCCGGCGGTCACAGGCGGGTATCGTGGCAGGTTAAGCACAAAGTGAGTTGAACTCCACGCAAGCACTTGCCGATGGGAAGCGCTTCTCAAAAACCTCCGCGTCGAACCCATCGCAGCCGTGATGTCATCGAGCGGCACATTGTAACATTGTAGTTGCGGTTTCCCTTGGAGGGGCGTTATGAATTTTGGGAAGCCATATCAATGTTTCATCACCTCCACATATTACATACACAGCGCACGACAAATTGATGGATAACTAGTTAACTCATTCACTCCCAAAGACGTATTTATAAGTCTTTTCAGACTTGGTCTAGAATTAGCTGGTACTGAATGAATTAATCACAAGTCAAGAATAATGACTGTTATTGTGATTTACATCTGACAATTTGAAATTTTGCTTCAGACTTTATAATTTGACATGCTTGATTTGCTTTCGCGGGCCACAGAAAAATGATGTGGCGGGCCAGATTTGGCCCCCGGGCCTTGACTTTGACACCCGTGATTTAGAATCTTGAACGAACCTAACATGCGTATGAAAAATCAGTTAGTCAAGTTATTTATTCATTTTTTTGTTTGTTTGACTACAGGTGTGGCGGTTCAGCACCGCATTCAGCCCGGTGCTGAAGTGGGGGTTCACCGACGTCCCCAGCATGTCAAACCACCTGAAGCAGTGCCAGTACAACACGGTGGCGTATCGGAACGAGCCGGTGCCCCTCCCTGCTATGGGCTTGGGGCAGGAGAACTTGACCAAGCTCCGAAAATATCGATGGCCAGAAGATTGTTAGGAGGCGATCTAAGCACTCCGGCTGAAAAAGCACTTCGAAAGCAATGGGGGAGGACATTAAATGATCATAACGCAATGATTGTCGTGTGCTACTTGTCCTCGATTATTCCCATTAGAACTATCAAGATAAGAATCACTTTGAAAAACAAAAATCACCAGAACTATCCCTATTTTTTTTGTTGTTGTACACTTTATTGCCTTAATGAAAGAACACCTTCCTGCCAACATGAGTGACTCGTTTATTTGCAATAAAAAAATTCCGCCTGATAGTATTATTGCACAATCTAGTTCCGTGTGACGCACGACGCAAGTAAATCCGTTTATCATAGATGTCGACAGTACTGTGTGCGACGAATGTTGGTCTCACCGATTGAATGTTACCCCATGTGGGCCGTGTTGTGATTTAGTTTTCCGAATGATTGCAGCAACTGCATTTGTATCGCATTCATGGTCAGTTGAGTCAAATAAATCAACTTTTTCACATTGTGGGCGATCTCATTTGGTCAACAAGTTTAGACCACAAATTCACAATACCCTTTTTTTTTCCCCATAAAATTAAATATTTTATGTTGTGCTTAACTCACCTGTAACTGCAACTGAAACTAAATCTCTTCCCTGAACTTGTGTGTAACTTTCGGTCAGGAAAGACCTCACTCATTGAGTCAATGGCGCACACCTGGTTCTGCTTATTATGGGCTGGGTCAGGCATTGCACTTAAAAGCTTCCGTGTCCTCATCTGTTTACTCACTCGGAACCGATTGCGCCCGCGTGTGATGAGAAGCAGAGCTGTGTGGCGGCCCCACCCCCAAAAAAAGTTGTTTTACTTGCAGGGTGTATTGATCTCTATCTTAGCAAAATGGCGGAGTACACGCTGACCGTGACAACGGGTGACATGTTGCACGCCGGCGGTTTTGACAACGTCTATGTCACTCTGCTGGGTGCGCAGGGTCGGTCCAACTGCACGCAGTTGACCGGCGTCAGCCCGGGGAATGAAACCGAAAAGGTATGTTATGTCATACCGCAACCTGCTCTCAAAAGGGTGGGGGGGGGGGACATTTTGGCTTCAGGATGAACCTAAAATACACTTTACAGGTGAACCTTATTTGACCTCCTGAAATTTTTTTGAATGCACGTCGGTGAACAATCAATTAGTTGAACTGAAAGATTGAACAGTTTGGTATGCGCGTTCCAAAGTGTAAAGGTCAAATTCATTCAATTGTAAAGGTCACAAGACATTTGCAGTTCCTATGGTTGCCACACGGCGGCAACAAAGGACTAATTTTGTCAAAAGCGCTTCGACTCATTTCAATCGATTCTCTGCTTCTTGTCGTTACCGAAGTCTTGTGACTTTTGCATAAACAAAACACAAGATGGGTTTCTCTCCCCCGCACCCCCCCCCCCCTCAAAAAATATACAGGGTTCACTGTTTCTCACCTGCAGGTGGGAACGTTCTCTGTGACGTCTGCGTTCACGTTGGGATTCCTTCTCCTGCTCCAAGTGGAGAAAGATCCTCTCCACGAATCTGAAGCTAAGCCGTGGTTTTGCTCCACGATTGCGGTGAGGACGCCCGAGGACGACGACGTATTCTTCCCCTGCTACAAGTGGTTGTCCAGGGGTGACCTTGTGCTTTTGAGAGGAGGAAGAGGTTAGCGTCCTTCATCAAATATTATTCATTTTTAAACCTTCGAATTCGAGGTTGTTTACACATGGCACAGGTTGTGAAACGACTTTAATATATTCTCGGCCCGTTTTTTTTCCCTCTCCCTAAAAAGTGCAGTTTTTACGGCCAGCAGAGGGCGCTTCCGGTACTCTTTTCAATTGAATGGCTGTGTTAATGTTTTTGCAAAATGTCTCTTATCTCTGGCAGCCACAAAAGCGTTTGAGGACTTTTATCCACGACTCCAAGACCAACGGAAAAGGGAATTGGTCCAACAGAAGTTGACATACGAGTGAGCGAGCCCCACTTTTATTTCAGCTTACTTGTTCAACGGTGTTGACTTTTTAAAATTTTATTTTTTGGTGCCATCAGATGGGATGAGTACGCTGAAGGAATGGCTTTTGTCTTAAACGTCACAGAGCCAAAATCACTCCCAGCAGAAGACCGCTTGTCATTCTCCAAAGCCAAACATTTTGCGTATAGGCGAAAGTTGGTGTGAGTGGAGAAACTTGTCTGTGTCTCAAATTCATGTGGGGACACCTTGAATGTGAATACATTTTTCATGTATTTTACCCAAAAGGGATGCACTCACAGAGGCAGGCATACTGCATAGTACGGCACGCTGGGAGAACTTTGAGGACATGAAGAATGTGTCAAAATCAACCCTTGCAGGTACTGCCTTCACTGAAAAAAAATATATATAGTAAATCAAATAAATTTATGAACTCTCTTCAGAAAAAGTGTCTCAGCTCTGGAAGAACGACGACTTTTTTGCGTACCAGTTCCTCAACGGCGTCAACCCTTACATGATCCGACGCTGCTCGAAGCTGCCGCCCAACTTCCCAGTCACAGATGAAATGGTGAAGCCCTTTTTGGCCGAGGGGACCACTCTGAACAAAGAGATGGAGGTAGCCAACCAACCAATCAGTCGTGGCTTGACTTACGATCCCGTGCGGCTTAAAATTCACTACTTGGTTCAAGATGAACCCAAAATTTGACCTCTTGCGAATATTTAAATGTCTTCCCAATAGTTCAATTTTTTTTTTTATTTATCCTCCTGGCTTTTCCAGAATGGCAACATATTTATTGTTGACTATAAAATCATGGAAGGTCTGCCAACAATGGTTTTGGATGGTAAACGGGTTCCTCTGACTGCTGCGCTCTGCCTACTTCACATGACCGATGAAAAGAAATTACGCCCCCTCGCCATTCAGGTCTGCTTTATTTTCCTTAATTGGCTGCATATATAATCAAATTGGCTTTTTAAGCATAAACAAATAAAAAAAATCCTCCCACAGCTTGGCCAGCAGCCCTCCCAGGACAATCCGATTTTTCTGCCCAGCGATTCCAAAGCGGACTGGCTGCTGGCGAAACTGCACGCGCGACACGTCGACACCTTGCATGGTTTGCTCGTCAGCCATTTGCACAACACGCATTTAGTCGCGGAGGTTTTTGCAATGGCGACGCTTCGCAACCTGCCCGTGATCCACCCGCTGCACAAGGTAAACGCCAGGCGGGGACAAAGCGATTTCCGCGGCGACGGATGCCGCTGATGTCAAATGTCTTCCAGCTCTTGATCCCGCATCATCGAAGCACCCTCTTTGCAAACACGGTCGCTCGCGCTCTTCTCTACGGCCCGGGGAGATTCTTCGATAACGTATGTGGGGAAATGTTTTTCTTTGGTGTTTGATTAGCAACGTCTCCTTGGAACAAGCGATCGACCAATCGCCGTCTTATTTTCGTTCAAGTCTTCAATTTCTGCGGAAGGACAAGTGCCGCTCATGAGAAGGGCGCTTGTCCAGTTGAGCTACGCGTCACTCTGCGCTCCGGACGATATCGCTGCCAGAGGTCTGGAGTCCGTCCCGAATTTTTATTACAGAGATGATGCGTTGAGGATGTGGAATGTCATTCACAGGTGAGTTCCGCTTCCTGCTTGCTGCTCGACGTTGTGAATCAAAAAGATTCTATGGAGCCATTTTGGACATTGCACGTCTTGGTACTTTCTCATTTCGTTGCACTTCCTCGCCCAGTTTTGTCACGGCAGTGGTGGCGTACTATTATCCGCTGGACAGTGACGTGTCCGCGGATTCGGAGCTTCAGCAATGGGTCGACGAGATTTTCAACTATGGGTTCCTGGGGAACGCCGCTTCAGGTCTTGTGTCAAACTCATGATTGAAATTTGGTTTGCGATCGAGGGAAAGGCAGTAAAAAAAGTGGACTACTTGCGGGTGTCTGTGGATCTTTTGCAGGTTTTCCGTCAAGCCTTCAAAATGTGGAGGAGCTGATCAAGTACGTCACGATGTTGATCTTCACCGTGTCGGCGCGACATGCGTCGTTGAACTCGGGGCAGGTGAAGACCAAAAGATGGAAGTTGGATTCGCTCTGTCCCAAAATTGACATTTTCTTTGTTCCCTACAGATGGATTATCTAACTTGGATCCCCAATGGTCCGTTGTTACTCCATTTGGCTCCGCCCACTGCCAAGGGAAATGCTACCATGGAGGACATACTGACGACTCTGCCCGACAAATCCTTTGGCTCGCTCGCCACGTCTCTTCATTGGTTCCTCAGCGAGAAGTATGATGACTTTGTAAGTCTATCGCCACGGTTCTTGAGGCGAGACATCCACGTTGGGTTTTCGTCAGACCTTAAACGTGTCTTTTTCGTTTGTCTCGCGCAGGTCCCTCTGGGTCACTATCCCCAACGTTTTAGTGAGCCTGCCGTCTTGAGGATGATTGAGGATTTTCAAGCAGAATTGTCCACAATCAGCGATGCCATCATGAAGAGGAACGAGGAGCTTCAACTACCCTACCCTTACTTGAACCCCAAAGAAATCGAAAACAGCGTATCGATTTAACAGACGTCGCGGGGACGAGTTGGTCTTTGCTACGGCTGGTCAATAAAATCTCCATGTCTGTTAATCCTGCATTCTGCTCTGTCTTTTTGCTTGCCGGAACTCTGCCGAGAAAGACGTTGCACGCTTGGAGCCTCACAAGCACCAAACATCAGAATTCGCAGAGGAGTAAAATATACTTGAGCCCAAAAACTATGGATGCAATGTACAAGAACCTGTGGCAGTCAAACACGCCCATATAAGGGAAACAGTTTGTGTATGACGGGTAGTTAAGGACGTCAGTCTGCACCTTAACCCTAAATCAGCTCCAGCTCGCCGATGTACGCTCAAACATGTTGAACAAGTTAGTCATGTACTACCGCTAACTATCCCCCGGAGGGCTAATTGCAGGTCGTTGTGGGCTTTTTGGTATGTGGCAAGTCCGATTTTGCTGAAATGTGATTCCAGTCGTGGCTTGTTTTGAGGGCCCGTACTCTCTCATCTTTTGACATTAGAACCGAATCCTCACATAGACTCACTTGGTCCTTTGCAGGAAGACCCTGAAAAGGTTCTGCCAGGTTCAGAAAACGACTGGAAACTCTGGAATAACCACCTGAGCACATTTAGAGGTCGGGTTGGAAGACATCCTTTTGATAAGTTGCTACGGAGCGACCATGGCGGAGTACCAGCTAGAAGTAACGACCGGCGGGAGGGACTGCGCCGGTACATTGGACCACATCCTGGTCACCTTGCTCGGCAGCGAAGGGCAGAGCGAGCGAACCGACTTGGATAACTGGGGCATTGACTTTAAAACCGGGACGGTGAGTTAGACGATCCGAAACGCGGTACATTTTCGATCTATTATTTCGCCCGCATGTCTTCAATTCTAGAGCGAGACATACACCGTCAAAATCGACGCCCCTCTGGGGAAACTTCTGCTGGTGAAGCTCGAGAAAGACCCGCGGTTTTGGCGCAAGGACGACGAGTGGTTCTGCTCGAAAATCGCCGTGACCACCCCGGAGGGAGAGACGTTGCTTTTCCCGTGTTACCAGTGGCTCTCCAATGACGAGGTGGTGGAGCTCCGAGGAGGAAAAGGTTTGGTTGATAATTCCATCAAAACTCATGATCTATTTTTTTCTGAATTCACGGAGTAAAATATTTCAACTTTTTTTTTAAAGCCATAAAGGCTTTTGAAGATGAGCACCCATTGTTGATTGAGCACCGCAAAAAAGAACTGGCATCGAAAAAGAGCAACTTTCAGTAAGTTCTTCCAAATGGCGCAAGCGTGGAGACCTTTCAGCGCGGTCTAAAACGCGACGCTATTCCCCGCTAGATGGGCCTCGATGGATCAAAGACTACCTTCCCACAGCCAGTTTAGTACATCAAGCGTCCCTGCCGAAATCCGCATGTCCAAGTCCAGAGTTCAAGAATCTCGGTCCGTCTTCTTGTCAGGGTAACTTTGGAACGATTTAGCACAACGTCCCGACTTTTTGATGTGAAGTTAGAAGTTGTCGGTGAAAGCGTTTCAATCCTTCAGCACTGCGGAACTCAAATTTAAGGGGATGCTTGGATCTGAAGAAAGCTGGAAAACGATTGAAGACATGAAAATGATCTTTGACGACAGGAAGTCCGAAATCTCAGGTAGGGTCAGGGTCAAGGTGAAGCCCTTATTAAATGTGTCTCGTCTAAAGACTTGGTGATTTCTTCATTTCCCGCCGCTTCAGAGTATCTTTTTGAGCACTGGAAAGACGACGACTTTTATGGGTACCAGTTCTTGAATGGCGTTAACCCGCATTTGATCAAACGCTGTTCGGAGCTACCTCCAAATTTCCCCGTCACCGAGGAAATGGTGAAGCCATACCTGGAGATCGGCATGCCCCTGCACAACGAATTCAAGGTATCGACGGAGCGCTTCGTACTTTGACGATGCCCAGCGGACATTCCATTTCATCCCCTTCGTTGTCACACAGAGAGGGAATATGTTCCTCTATGACCAGAAGATTTTGAGCGGAATCCCGGGGAGACTCTATCACGGCGAACGTCTGCCAGTGCCTGCGCCTCTCTGTCTATTCTACCTGAACCCTGAGAAAAAACTCATACCGATTGCAATACAGGTATTTCACAGTTGACAACCGATTGTCGATTGTTTTCCGATCAGTTTTGCTCTCCAACGTTTCGATAGGTGCATCAACAACCCTCGGAGGACAACCCGATTTTCCTGCCCAGTGACTCTGAGACAGACTGGCTTCTAGCCAAGATAATGGTCAAAAATGCGGAGATGATGACTCACCAGGCAATCTCCCACCTGAAGAACACTCACTTCATCGCCGAGGTCTGGGCCATGAGCCTTTTTCGCAACTTCCCCCTCATTCATCCCATTTACAAGGTAAAAAAACGACTTCTGAGAGAGAACATTTTTGCCCTAAAAAGGGCAACAACAAAAAAAAACGATAAACGCAGTTTAGTTAAATGACCGTTTTTATTCTTTTTTTTTTCTTTGTTTTTGACATTATGCACAAGTCTCATTTATTGTGCAATAATCTCATTGTAACACGTATTTGTTACATATTTGGATGTATTTTTATGCTTCAGGAAACATCTTTGTCTGACTTTTGGGGAGGGCTTGGAACGGATTAGGACATTTACATGGAAAACGCGTCTCTACTTACAAAATTTTCTAGTGAAGAGATTTCTTCCCGAACCGATTAATTTCATAAGTAGAGGTACCACCGTACACCCAAATGAACACGCCTTTTCGACAATAACGGGGCTATTTTTCCCTTTCGCCGTAGTTGCTGATCCCGCACTTCCGGTGGATTCTACACGTCAATGCTCTGGCCCGTGAAACCCTGTTGGGACCTTCTGGATCGTTTGCAATGGTGCGAGTGTCTCATGTCAGACTAATGACTGTACGGTAGTTAATTTGCTTGCTGGTTTTTCCACGTCTCACACCAAGCCCTGCGTGTTTTATACTGTACGTGACTAGAGTTCACTTGGACTCGATGGGATGACAGAGCTCATGAGGCGTGCACAAGATGAGCTCACATACAGCTCACTCTGTATACCGGACAACATTCGCGCTCGAGGACTTGAGTCCATCCCTGACTTCTACTACAGAGATGATGGACTGAAACTATGGGATATCATCCACAGGTTAATTTTTGGTTTTCCTTCACCATCATAAGTAAATCACATAAATGGTTTGAAGCCAGTCAAAGGACAGATTGTTTTTACTTGGCAGATTTGTGAACTCCGTGGTGGGACACTTCTATCGTTCAAACGACGAAGTAGTCAAAGACTCGGAGCTGCAAGGATGGATCCATGAGATATTCACTCATTACTTTTTAGGGAATAAACGCTTAGGTATTAAACGCCATTGAATTTGCCAACACAATATTTGTGCATAGCAACTACATTTATATATTTTTTAAATTTGTTTGTTTGTTTTTGTGACAGGATGTCCAGAGGCCTTCCATTGTGTTGAGGAAGTGGTCAAGTTCATCACCATGGTTATCTTCACGGTTTCCGTTCAGCATGCTGCTGTCAATAACGGACAGGTGAAACCGTTAAAATCAGACTCAAAAAGTCTTTCGGGATCTACAGAGGAAACCTCTTGCAAAAGCAAACCTAAAGTGTTTTCTTTTGATATTTTAGTTTGACTACCAGATGTTTGTCCCCAACGGTTCCTTACTGTTGCGCAAGCGATCTCCAACCGCGAAAGGACAGTCCAGCATGGAGACCATTTTGGAGACGCTCCCAAACATTGGCGAGACGGTCATAACGGCGAGCATTCTATACGTGCTCACACTGAACTACTCCGATACCGTAAGTTGAGCGCCGTTAACGTCTCGGACTCTTCCGTGATCTCTGGTTTCGAGTATTTTCGGAACCTCAAGCGCCTGTGTCTGTTTCTGCAATACCGGCAGGTACTCTTGGGTTCGTATCCCGACGAACGATTCCAAGAACCCGAAATCAAGCAGATGATGGAGGGGTTTCAAGCGGGGTTATCGAGCCTCAGTGACGACATCAAGGCCAGAAATGCTAAGCTTGGCGTGCCGTACACATATTTGGACCCCAGTCAAATTGACAGCAGCATTATTAAGTAAATAAAGCCTCTTTGTTTCTTTAATGGGTGACAAATAAACAATCTTCTATCCAATCTTCCAAATCTAATCTGAATGCTTTTTTTTAACCATTCTTTGTTCTTACTGATGGCAGTACACAAGACTGATGACCACAAACTTGCCCTTTCTCAACCTGCAATAATATGGACCAAAATGTCTTGCGAAATCTATGACAGTGGGTGTTGCCAATTTCACTTCAGGGTCTGAAAATGATTTTCTTTCCTCCAAAAAATGGATCTTTAATCTCTCCATGACATCTCGTGATAGGAAAACAAAACATTAAAGGCTCTTCCAGACGATAGCAGAAGTAGTTGCATCATGAACCCTTTCATGCAACGTGTAACCTGATAACATGATAAGCTGTCCACTGTCGCTGAAAGAGTTAACCAGGGCAGCAGCTTGTTGCCACTCATACAATAGAAAAGGTCACGACACGCATACTGTACACTGGGCAAGTAATTTGTCAGTCAACCAGGTCCTGGGAAGGTTCATCAAAAAGAAGCCATTGGCTGCAAAACGGTTCCGCCTCATCTGAACTTTGTGCAACATGTCGCTGTTTAAGCTTTAGTCACATGCTCAAATGGACAATAGCTTAATAGGAACACCGTTTAAAGTGTCGGATATCAAAAGATGAATATGTGAAGAGAGCAACGGCGATGCCGCCGCGACATGTTGCTCTCTCGGCTCATATTCAACGTTTGGGGTCAACAACCAAATGCTTGCCAGCAAGAATAAAGGAATTTGATTGACGGTTCACAGTTTCGAGACTTTTGGGGCGAGACTCTGTGGAAGATTGCCGCTCGTCGGGGACTTTGGTTAGTCGTGACTCGATTTTGTTTTTCATTCCATCTGCATGCATTTTGCCTACTGAAGACGTCGGCGCTTGATATTTGCATCTTTATATTCAGTCGATTTTTGCATATAGCAAACTGTTGCTCATTTGCAAGGGGTGTGGGGGGGTTTAAAAAGCGATCATTGCCATCAAAAAAGCAGCCAGCTGGAAACCCGGCTAAAACATCTTCAACGCATTGAGTCTGTGGTTTTCGGTATTCCGGGATTGCGACGACTGAGTGAGCATGGCGGAGTACCAGCTGAAGGTAACGACGGGAGGGAGGTCCTTTGCCGTAACCTTTGACCACATACTCATCACCTTGCTCGGAAGCGAAGGCCAGAGCGAGAAAAGCCAATTCAACCACTGGGCTGTCGACTTTATGACCGAGACGGTGAGTTGAACGGCGGCAAACGCGTGAGGGGTCCACGCGTCGATATTTTTGCATTGACAATGACACTTTCTTTCATTTACCGAAAGCACTTTCTGTAACTCTTTTTTTTTTTTTTTGCCCGGATGTCTTTAATTCTAGACTGAGACGTACACCATCAAAACCAGTTCGTCTCTGGGGAAGCTTCTCCTGGTGAAAGTCGAGAAAAACCCATGGTTTCCCCTCCCAGAAAATGATCTGTTCTGCACTAAAATCACCGTGACCACCCCACAGGGAGAGACTCTTCTTTTCCCCTGTTACCGATGGCTTTCCAATCATGACATCGTGGAATTGAGAGGAGGAAAAGGTCAGGTTTATATTCCCAATAATAATATCGGAGCAATTAACTTTGTTTTTGCTACACATTGAACGTACCCCCCCCCCCCCCGCCTCTCCCTCAGCCATGAAGCCTTTTGAAGACGACCATCCATTGCTGATTGAGCACCGCAAAAATGAGCTGGCGTCAAAAAAGGGCATCTTCCAGTAAGATTCGCCAAAGGATGCAAGCAAGAAGACCTTTTAAATATGGTTTAACCCTTTTTCATGCAAGCTGTCACCCGAGAACCCGATAAGCGGTCCGCTGTAGTAACCGATGTCCCCAAAAGCGTTAAAAATATGACGCTTCTCTTTCTAGATGGGGCTCGTACAACGGTGAGCTTCCCCACCGCAGCAATTTCACAACATCGAACGTCCCCGCTGAAATCCGCATGTCACCGTCTCGAGTAATTGAGGCAAAGAAGTTCTTTTATACCGGGTATGTTTGTTTTTGTTTTTTTGACCATTGTGTCCCACCTTGGTGGTGCTTCCTTCTGAGGAGTCGGGGGTAACATTTGAATGCCGTTGCACTTCAGGCTCTTCGAAGTCTTGCTGAAGGGGATGCTTCGATCGGAGGAAAGTTGGCAAAGCATTGAAGACGTCAAAAATATCTTCTGGATCAGAAACACGCAAATCTCAGGTCGGTTAAGCCCCGCCCCCGCCACTCCCATCTAAACTGTCGTCTATTCCGAGATAACGGGAAGAGAACGTTTTTTCACACGCCAACAACAGCAACATTTCAATACTAGTTGTCATACTCCCTTCATTTCATATTCCTCCAGAGTACGTTTCCGACCACTGGAAGGACGACGACTTTTACGGGTACCAGTTCTTGAACGGCGTGAACCCCTGTTTGATCAAACGCTGTTCAGAACTTCCTCCAAATTTCCCCGTCACCGAGGAAATGGTGAAGCCCTTCCTGGAGAACGGAAGCACTCTGGACAATGAAATGAAGGTAACTGCGACGCGCTACTTACATTCATGATGCCAGTTTCTATCCCACAACACGAATTGCTATGCGACGTCTCCCTGTCACACAGAAAGGGAACATATTCCTCTGTGACCAGAAGGTTCTGAGTGGAATACCGGGGAAACAATATCACGGGGAAAAACTGCCAGTGCCTGCTCCCCTCTGTTTGTTGTACCTGAACCCTGAGAAAAAACTGATGCCGATCGCAATCCAGGTACTTGACAGTGCATCGCGCAATGGTTGACGAATCGGTTGTTGAAATATTTTTTTACAAACTTTGTCGCAGGTGCATCAACAACCATCGGAGGACAACCCGATTTTCCTGCCGAGTGATTCCGAGACGGATTGGCTCCTAGCCAAGATATTCGTTAAAAACGCGAATATGATTACGCACCAGGCAATCAGCCACCTTAAGAACACTCACTTAGTCTCCGAGATCTGGGCTATGAGCCTTCTTCGCAACGTTCCCGTAATTCATCCCATTTACAAGGTAAAGCTGACATTGGTTTAAACCAGGGCGTGGCAACCCAAAATGTTGAAAGAGCCATATTGGACCAAATACAAATACCACCTGCCTGGCATCCCGTCCTGCAAATAGAAAAGTGTGTTGCATATATATATTTCCCTCCCCCATCTTCTTCTATTTTCAAACATTTTTGAAAAATCTCCAAGGAGCCACTAGGGCGGCACTAAAGAGCTGCATGTGGCTCTGGAGCCACGGGTTGCCAGCTCCCGTTTTAACCCCAACAAAACCACGCTGATATATGTTTTGTTTTGTGTTTGTTTTTAGCATGGTTGGGTAGTAGTTGGGTGGTCTGCTCGAAATTCTCTCTGTCAACATGACAGGGTCTCGGTAGCCTTTTATGACTCAAATGCAAATTCATCTTCTTTGGAACATGATTTTGGGGGCATTCTTCCTTCTCCGCATAGTTGCTTATCTCACACTTTCGATGGATTCTACACATCAACGCTCAAGCTCGTGAAATTCTGCTGGGGCCTAAAGGGTCGTTTGCATTGGTAAGAATTTGTCATTTGCCTGGCTAATCAATGTACCCACAAGTTATTTGCATTCTCGTTTCTTCACGTCTGACACGTGTGTCTCATACTGTACGTGACTAGAGTTCACTCGGAGTTGACGGCACGCTCGAGCTCATGATGAGAGGCCAACCTGAGCTCACATACAGCTCACTGTGTTTACCGGACGACATTCACAGTCGAGGACTCGAGTCCATCCCCGACTTCTACTACAGAGATGACGGCCTTAAAATATGGGACATCATCCACCGGTTTTTCTTTATTTATTCATTCGGTGATTCAAGCTGCCCAAGAAACAGACTGTGAATTTCTTTTACTTGGCAGATTCGCGAAGGCGGTGGTCGGTCACTTTTATCGTTCCGACGACGAGGTGGTCAAAGACTCGGAACTGCAAGGATGGCTCCACGAGATATTCACTCGATGCTTTTTAGAGAGTAAATCCTCAGGTATGAACCCTTTCGGGTACGGCGGTGACGACGGTGGATCCAGCTTATCATGTTGTAGACTGAATGAAAGGGTTAAACCACGTTTAATTTGTCAGGACAATGTAAATAGAGATGTCTTTTTGGGGGGTGGGGGTGACAGGATGTCCGGAGACCTTCCAAACTGTTGAGGAAGTAGTCAAATTTATCACCATGGTGATCTTCAGAGTTTCAGCTCAACATGCTGCCATCAATAATCCACAGGTGAAACGAAAGCTCCCGTTACTTTTCAGGGTTTTTTTTTTTTGGAGGGTGGGGGGGGCGGGGTATGTAGCAACAGGTTTGTTCTTCTTGAGACGAGTTTTGGAACTAAACTGCAATCCAAGATGACAATCTATGAGCTAAAATGGTTGCTTTTTTTTTTTTTTTTAGTTTGACTACCAGATGTTTGCCCCCAACGGTTCCTTACTGTTGCGCAAGCCGTCTCCAACCGCCAAAGGACAGTCCAGCATGAAGACCCTTTTGGAGACGCTCCCAACCATTGGCGAGACGGTCATCACGGCAGCAATTCTTTTTGTGCTGACACGGGACTACAGCGATTCTGTAAGTCAATTCTGTATTGTCAAATTGCCAATACTTTTTAACTTGTCAAAGTAAACTCAATTTGGTCACATTTCAAGTTTATGAAACAATCCGAAACAAGTTCAAGTGTCTCTCTGTTTTACGACGCTTGCAGGTGCTGCTGGGTTCCTACCCTGAAGAACAATTCCAAGAGCCTGAAGTCAAGATGATGATGATGAAGTTTCAAGCAGAGTTGTCCAGCCTTAGTGCAGACATTAAGGCCAGAAACGCGAAGCTAGTTGTGCCGTACCTGTATTTGGACCCGAGTCAAATTGACGCAAGTATCATTAAATAAGAATGAGTACAATGGGGTTTCCTCTCAACTACAGTGCAAACATGCAGTGCATTGAAAACACACACAGCTAAAAATAAGGGCTGCGAAACTGAACTGCAAAAAAAAACCAAAAAAGACAAATATATAATATTTATAATTATTTATACAATAATAACAGTAATTATTAATATCATTCTATTATATATAACTATATTATTTTAGGCGGCCCGGTAGTCCGGTGGTTAGCACGTCGACTTCACAGTGCAGAGGTACCGGGTTCAATTCCAGCTCCGGCCTCCCTGTGTGGAGTTTGCATGTTCTCCCCGGGCCTGCGTGGGTTTTCTCCGGGTACTCCGGTTTCCTCCCACATTCCAAAAACATGCGTGGCAGGCTGATTGAACGCTCTAAATTGTCCCTAGGTGTGAATGTGAGCGTGGATGGTTGTTCGTCTCTGTGTGCCCTGCGATTGGCTGGCAACCGATTCAGGGTGTCCCCCGCCTACTGCCCGAAGACAGCTGGGATAGGCTCCAGCACCCCCCGCGACCCTAGTGAGGATCAGGCGGTTCGGAAAATGGATGGATGGATGGATATATTATTTTATTATAATCCGTCCTCTGCACTGTGAAGTCGACGTGTTAACCACTGGACTACCGGGCCGCCCATTTTATTATAATAATTTTTAAAAATAATATATTTATAATATATATAAATTTAAAAATAATAATACATATCATAAAATATATTCTTGCATTCAAAATGATGCAAATGACATTTTTTCTTAGAATAGTCCACGCAAATTATATTCAGCATCATTTTCATGTCATCAACCATTGTTCTACTAGTGCATTGAAATGTATTTTTGATGAGGACAAAAAGTTCCTGGACGTGGATAGCTGCATATGGAATATTATAAATGCGCAAACGGCTTTCTATAGAGAGTGATTTGGGTGGTATTGTGACGGATTGCAAGTTGCGTGCAACATATTACCGGTTCTGCTTCTCTGCTTTCGCCTGAGGTCACTATTGGGTCACAGGAAAACCTTGCTGACCCCGGTTTCGTTTTCTTGACCTTTACACGCGTGTAATGAGTTGTCATATCATTTAAAAGTATGGGTTGTGGGTCTAAAAGTTTCAAATAAAGGTGGATTGCTCGAACCTCTTGGCTTTGAGTCTTCTTGAGGTTTTCAAAATGCCGTATGAGTACTGCTTTAGTGGTATGCGAATTAATCACTCGATCGGAAAAAAAAAATGGAGTCCCGACTGGTGTGTTTGCAAATGCCACCAATAGTTGGCGCTACTGTTCAGCGCTTCTTGCTTTATTTTAGCCCATCTTTACTTCCGTCAACACGCTTCTAAATATATTTATAGTTTATTTGAAGAGCTGCGGGCCTAACCGCGACTCCGTTTTAAACGAGAACATGTCCATGCCCGGCATGTTGTTCCGATTCGGCGTCATTCTCACTGCGGACTCGCCGCACGTCGAGTTGTTTATTTTGGGCTCGCGCGAAGAAATGGGTCAGTGGGATCCGAGCAAAGCGGTTCGGATGAGAGCCTGTCGGAGCTCGGTTTCGACCCGAGAGCCGTGTCTGTGGCTCGGCGACGTGCGGCTGCGGGAGCCTTTTAAGGACACGCTGTGGTTCAAGTTCATCCGAAGAACGGACGGCCATTACGTTTGGGAAGGTATAACACATGCAAAATAAGCTTCCGTGTATACTACATTTGCATTATACGTCCAATGTGTGTATTTACAATGTGTGTATTTAAACGATCACCAACACAGTATTAAAAAACAACCGTTTTTTGGGTACTTGGTTTGGTGTAATTCTACCATTTGACCACACGATGGCAGCAAATAGCTAAGACTAAATTGCTCGTCATTTTGTTCAATGAATATAATAACCTCGTACAGGGTTTCCCCTACCTTATTGATCTATGCTAAGGCATGTACACGACTATTCTAAACTTCAATAAAAATGCCTCGCAACTTTGCTATGGAGGAAAAAATTTTAAAAAACAACAACCCCCCTATAATATTTCCATTGTCCGCAGGCAACGGGCCGCACCACGACAGAACGTGCACCTTTGACGAGGACAACGTGGTGGACGGCGTCTATTGCCACCCGATCGGCCACTGGATCGAAGAGACGGGCCACACGGACGAGATGAAGCACACCACCAACTTCTACTTTAGCGTGGCTGGTCAGAATGCCATGCACTTCTCCAGGTGACCCAAGAAGGCCGCTGGAGAGTGCCAATCCTTCCGCCAAGCAAAATTGAATGTGACCGATTTTTGTGAAGGATTAACAAACAAAACGGCCCTGCCGACACAGCATTTTAATACAATTTTACTTCTCTTAGCCGCTCACCGGAGAAATCCTCGCGAGTCCATTGAAACCATTTTACATTTGGGCAAAAGGATCGCTCAAGGTTACTAGGCAACCAGAGCACCCTTCGAATCATTTGTCTGGCAAATAAAGCCACAAAATGTTCTCCTGTATGGATGAATATAACATAAACGAGGGCCTGGAGGAGAATTTGGCACTGGAAATGCTGAAATCTAAATTTGGACTTTCCTGCGTACTGGAAAACCCCAATTAAAAAAAAAAAAATTGCTTCGAAATCCGCGCTATAGTTACGGCATAAACGATGACTCTCGGTCTTGCGGGTTATTCTTGGAAAGTCATTTTCAAACTCATCGACTCCCTGCTTGTGGCTCCCAGGGTGTTTCCAAGGCTTTGGCTGGGCAGCTGTCCTCGAGTGCCGGAACACGTGACGATCAAGATGAAGTACGACCTTGGCATCAGCGCCGTAATGAACTTCCAGACAGAGGCGGACGTGATGAACAACTCCCACGGCTGCGGACGGAACCTCGACGAAGCAATGACGCCCGACGCCATGATGCATTTGTACAACCGCTGTGGCCTCGCGTACGTGTGGATCCCCACGCCCGACATGAGCACCGAGGGTAAGCGCGGCGCGGACCTTTGGGGTGAACTAGAACACTGGTGTCAAACTCAAGGCCCGGGGGCCAGATCCGGCCCGCCAGGTCATTTGATGTGGTCTCGCAAAAGAAAATCCTGTGTGTCAACTTGCTAAAATCTGTCCCGAAATGTCAAATTGTCATGCGTAATAAATAACGTTGAGGTTTTGCAATCATTTCGATGCCATGTTCACACTCACTTGAACAATAATTGAACAAACTATTATAATTGACTTGACTGATTTTATAACGAGTAATCTATTAATTTTTTGTGGACAAGTAATAATTTGGTGGTTTCACCGTCATAACGGCCCTCCAAGGGAAGACGTAACTCTAAATTGGCCCGAGACTAAAATGAGTTTGACACCCCTGAACTAGAAGGTCGACCTGAGACAAACCACAACTGGACTCCGAAATTGATTTAACAAAAAAACAACCCCAAAAAAAAAAAAAACTCAATTCACAAGAGCAGCAAAGTCATTTCATGACGTCAGGACTCGACGATACCGCGAACGACACATTCTTCCCGTTCTCCGGCGCAGGTCGCATCCGGATGCTTCCCCAGGCTGTATTCCTACTTCACGGTCTCCTCGAGAACGGTCACACGGTATACGTCCACTGTAATGCCGGCGTGGGGCGCTCGACGGCGGCCGTGTGCGGCCTGCTCATGTACGTGCTGGGCTGGAGCCTCAGGAAGGTGCAGTACGTGGTGACAGCCAGGAGGCCTGTTGTGTACATCGACGAGGAGGCTTTAGTGCGGGCCCGGGAAGACTTCGTTCGCAAGTTTGGCCGACTGCGATCGTCCATCTCAGAAACATGAAGATGAAGATCAAGCGCATTCTTTGTGTTACATGCCGAACTTCTCACAAATGACTCATATGGAGCCTTTCTCGAAGACGCTTCTCATTACTTTTATCATGCGTGCCTTCCGGAAGGCGGCGAACGGGCGAGCGGTTTGAGTCACGCGTGTGCACGACGATCCATATGGATGGCAGCACAGGCTAAAAATAGGGACATACATGCATGCATGCATCGCATGGAAAATGAGCGAATGCTTTTTGGTGTGTGGAGATGAGTCTCGACTATGTGTGTGGCCGCTTCAAGCGCGTCCAAGTTATGTCTTTGGGCTTTTTGTGTTCCCACGGTTTCATTTTGAAGCGATTCGCTTGATTAATGAGAGCATTGATTTAGTGTGATTGAAATGTAAGAATTTTTTTAATATATACTGTATTTAATAAAAACCGAGTGATCTTTGGACATTTAAAATCTAAAATCTAAAACTGGAGATCAAAGATCGCTGTTCAAACAAGTTTATTCAAGGTTCCACTGCTGGCGGCCATACATCTTTTCACGCGTTTAAAGCCTACATCTCGGCGCACTCGCCGAGTAGCCAGATAATTTATTCGCCGATTGATTTCAACCAGCTCGTCAAGTCACACAATACGCACGGGCGCAGATTTATATTCATCACCGCTGCTTTTTCAAGCCGCCGCGCTTTCTTTTTAGTCTCCCGGTGCGAGTCGTATCATTCGCTCGGTGCAGGCAACGCGCTGAAGAAAGAATCCTGCAATGACTCTTGACTTTGCTCTCAGGCAGGAAGGCAGACAGACACCCTCACATGAACCCACCTAAGAGCTAGGGACTTATCCCAGCGATTTCACACCATCTGAGGCATTATTCGGTGACATGGAGAGAGAGACTGGATACAAATAACATGGCGGCATTCTTGATTGGCTATAAGTGAATGAGCAAAAACTATTTTCCGAGTGTCCCAACTATTTTGTATGAAGAAATGGTCAAACTTAACATAAATAAAAAAGAGGTACACATTGTGTTTCGAAAAACAACCAAGCAGCTTTTGGCCTAAGAAATCACCTGTTAGCTTAATGCTAACACATAAAGAAAAACTCCATTGAGGGGCTCATGATTAGCATTTGTGATTTTTTAAATGACAAATTGAAATTACACTAAACCTCTGAGAAAAAAAACAAAGAAGAGGCCAAAGAGAAGCCATTGTCCAGCAGCAGCGATCCGTGAACAGACTTCAGCAGCCAGTTGAACCCGATTGCATCATTTGCATTTGCAGTCATTGTTAACGGCAATTTGAGGCAGCGCCTCGATGATATTCAATTACAATGCAGCCTTTGTCTCAGGGCACTGTAATAATGACCGCACTAATATATGCAGCCGCTCCGTATCTTCTCCAGACTGTGTAAAATATGAAAAGTGTTTACTGCCTGTGCATAAACGCATGCTCATAATTCCCTTTTGACTTTTCTCTGAGGGGTCCTTTTTCATGCTTCTTTTTTTCTTAAATCGTGGACTTGCATGAAAGGGAAATGACTTTCACAGATCCATTATGCCACGCGCTTCACTTTAATATAAATGTATGTTATTTTGGTAAGCAGAAGGGGGAGGCGTGAGCAGTTACGCACGGAAGAGGAGGCTAGAGGGTGCAAGACGAACGACTGCAAACATGGATGACTTTCTACTCAATTGATTCATGTGCATTGTCCGAGAGAAAGAAAAACGGTGCCAGCAGGTCCTAGTTAGCCCCAAGGGAGACATGAGTATCTCATGCATATTTGTGAAAGCTTTTTGACTCAACATTGGACAGTTGAATTTGACTCATTTTTCTATTTGTCTGACTGTGTAATCAAGGTGACGAGCTCCAAAGAAGAGCGAATGAAAGCCACGCATGAAAAGTACCAACCGAGTGCCCCACTCATCAATCACGCCAGATGCCAACACCGACAGCGCACTTAACGAGCTAATGATCAGATCAATGGTTGCTAAATGATCCAAAGAGACGCCCCATCCAGGACTGCAAGACAACTGACAAAAATAAAACGAGCGCAAACATGGGCCGGACAATTATTCGAAACTTCATTTTGATTTCGATGTCTCTGACGATATGGAAAACACATTCGCCAAAGGAAACTGCAATACTCACATTTTTTCCCCCTCGAATCTGTGCAAAACGGATAGGACAGCTGTGTATGAGCAGACACGTGGCTGCCATTACCATTAGCCCGAACGAGGCGGCACATTCATAAATCACCGGTGGCGACACGTAATGAATCACAAAGGACCGGCTCGCCACGGGTTTTTAACAGCTCTTCCACTTGACGACAGAATTTGCAAGAAAACGTTGAGGCGAGAGCGGCTCATGGCAAAGTGTGTGAATAAATTAGGACTGGGAGGGAGAATTTTTTATTTTTTATTTAAAGTTGTACTGAGAAGCGACACAGACGGGCTAAGAAATAGCATCTACAGTTGTGTACAACGGATACTTAAAGACAGAGGGTGCAGCAACACATGTAGACATACGATTTAATAATACGCGCAGCCATATATCATGTGTCCTTTGTACATTATGTATCCTATGACTACTGCAGTCACGGAGTCACTTTGCAGTTGCTGTGAACGTCTTCTTTGTTTGTGCAAAAACGGGTGACCTCAAAGCACAAGCAATATTCAAAATACATTTTGTCAACTTGTCAATGCATTTATTATCAATCGATTGTCAAAAAAAAAATAGCACTCAAAAAGGAGCGCTAGTTCAAATCAACTGATGTCATTTAGCACTTAGCATGCTAGCACAAACAATTCATTGGACTCTGCGCTTCGTTCTCACTTTCACTTACGTAGCCGAAATTTAGTGCGGTATGGCAAGAAGGCAGAAGAAGTAGTCAACAAATATCAGAATTTCGGTTGTTTGATCGCGTTTAAGCTAGCAGAGAACGCCTTGTTCTGCTTCATATACCTCAGCTGACTCTTCGCATGATTGCTGAGTACCTCCAGGCAACAATCGGAAGCAGATCAGCCCTGCTCGGATGTCAAATGTCCCAAATGTCATATTCAGTTAAGTCACCAGACATTTTTAAGAGGGGCGACGGTGTTGGTTACACCTCAACATTTTCTCTCCGCCGTCAAAACTGCTCAATGCGAGGCTTGTCCATCATGACTTTGCCAATGAAGCATCCGAAAGAACGTTCCCTTCCTTTTTGTCGATCTTTTTCACCTGAGAAGATAACTTATCTCTTTTTCAGTCCTTCGCAGAGGGAGGCAGACACACTCACACACACACGCGCACACACACACACACACACACGAATTTCTGTGGTGGAGTTGATGAGAGGGCATGGGGGAATTGCGAGTAATTTCATGTCACATTCTGAGTGGCACGATGCGGCAAATAACAGCCTGCAGCACGTCATGGCGACAGGAGCAAGTCAGAAAATAAGAGCATCACTTCGGAAAAGGTCATCTTGAACGATTTTATGAAAATACAGGGGGTGAGAAAAAAAAGGCAAAGTACAGTACTGTCGTAGTCAAGGACAATGTTAGACATTATTTTTGGGAACCTATCCTTATTATTTGATGAATTATTGGTTCACTATTTGTATTTTTTCAGAGAAGCATGAAAAAGCTACAAAACTTGAACGTGTAAAATTCCTAGCTCGTTTCGAGGTTGTACTTTCCACTCCGACGGAGTCTTTGGCGGTTTGCATCGGCTTTAACTGCAGCGTGGCTCTTATTGTCGTGCCACTTTCCAAATTGCGCAGCTCATTTTGCTCGCCGCCTGCCTGACAATGGGCCCCGATTCCGCCATGCCGCTGCATCCTCTTATCCCCTCGCTCAGTATGCTTCCAACTTCCACTCCCACTTCCGCACGAGTTATCTTCTCCCCCGTTGGTTGGAGAGCAGCCGATAGACGGCTCGGTGCTTCATTGACCGAACGCCTCGGCGCCGCCTCATTATTCCGTGTCTGCCCTCGATTCAATTTGGCGTCTTCGCGGCGAGAGAATTGGGAAATGTGCGCCGTACCGCGCTTCGCCGGTCACAGTAAATTGTGTATTTTCCACGGACGCTACGCTCAAACTTAGCTTCTCCAATCCCGGTTTTGATTTGTTACAATGCATCATGATTCCACATGTCCTGTTTGCCTTTTTGTTATATTTTTGAAAAAATATATATATATATATCTTTTTTGAGAACATACTGCATTTCTGCCATTCCTCCCTGCATTGGGGTCCTCACACATGAACACAAAATCCCCCGACACTGAATTAGCTTGCGCGAAGCTAGCAATGCTCACATTCCTTGAAAACAGTCGCCACACATCGCGGTTCACTTTTCATCCGATTCCAACCGAAAAGTCAGACTTGACTTGGCGCCATAAAAATATCAAGGTTTAGTCCCACAATAAATCTTTCTCCGGCAAAGACAGTTAAAAACGATACTCACTTGGTCACCCTCGGCAAGCAGATGGGGAGGGGTGAGCAGTTACACACTGGGAGAGGGGGCGGGAGGGACAAAGATGAAAGACGGCAAACACGGATGCCTTTTTGCTCTGTTGATTCATGTGCAATGTCCGAATTTTTTTTTTTTAAATAAATATGCCATCGGGTCCTCGTTAGCCCCAAGGAAGACGTGATTAGCTCATGCGTATTTGTCGACGCTTTTAGATTGAAGCTCAGACTCAACATTGTCATCCATCTTGATGGATGCGCGGGAATGTGAAGTCATGTCAAAACCTCGACGCAATGTTGTCATCCTTTTCATCGTCGCCATGGGAACAACAACAGGTGCATTAGCGTTCACGAGTCCTAATACGAAGTTAATGACGAGACCACAGCGCTTCCTTTCATAAAGAGCCTTCTGAAAATGCCCCCACGGGCAATGTCGTGAGTTGAATCCAATTCCCCAAACGTACTTGAAACACTCTGGTACCGAAGAATAATGGAGTCATTTTGGGTAGCGACTCTGCTTATTAATTAAAAGATAAGCGTGATGGTACCAGTGGAATAAAAAAAAAAAACAAGTTTGAACAGTGCGCACTTGGGGAACGGATTCGAGTGGAATCGGAAAGATGGCACTTTTCCTTGTCGGGGGTCATGCCGTTTTTCTGCAATGCAGCATAACTCCAAGTGTGGTTTTATTTTTTCATGCCACCTGAGGCAGCCTTTTTAAAGTTTAAAACCTGTCCAGAGACGATTTCTTTCCCAACTATTGTAGCTGTGCGATCAAAAAAAAAAAAAACCATCACATTTACATATTTGAAGAACGACAATCATCTCAGGGCAATCGTTCCGGTTCCTCGGGGTTTCAAATGTTAAATTTAATCTTCAGATGAACCAATGGCACCTCATTGAAGTCGTGCGGCGAATAATTACTGTCATCCAAATCCATATAGCAGGATTGAATAGGGAAGGAAATTGAAAAATGCGGACGCGATCGACTCCGAAACAATGAATCGGCGTTACATCACGGCTTAGGATATTGCTTATATTAGACGCCGCGCGGGTACAATACGGCGCGTCAATTCCATCGCCTTCCCACGCCGCGAAAAGCAAATTATGATTTCAACTGGGCCAAAACAACGTGTCGTGCTGACGGCGGTCTGATTAGTTTGATCCATTTGCGCTGCTCGTGAAGCGGGATCAACCAGCGTGGTCACCGCGGAAAAAAAAAAAAACTGCCTCTGATTGAATGTTATGTTTAGCGGCAGAGACAACGTGGCTTTCTGATTGCGGGGAGGAAATGAAAAGGAGAGCGCTTTGATTTTCCACGGCTGATTATGGCTCGGTTCGTCTCGTAGCGGAGAGACTGATGAGCAAACCAAGCCGTACCATTTGGAGTACCCGGAGAAAACCCACGCAGGCACGGGGAGAACACGCAAACTCCACACAGGGGAGGCCGGAGCCGGAATCGAACCCGCGACTTCTGCAATGTGAGCTCGACGCACTAACGACTCAATCGTCGGGCTGCCTAGTAGAGTAGAATTTCATTTTAATTCTTTAAAAAACATACAACATACAAACAATGCAGCAATACTCAACGACATATTAATAATTGAAAATCTGCATTGTACTCAATGGGGCCCAAAAGATGAAAAAGAAAAATGGAGTCACTGCATACAGTGGATTTTTTTTTTTTTTTTTTACCCGTTCATGTTAATTGGAGGGCGGCCCGGTAGTCCAGTGGTTAGCACGTCGGCTTCACAGTGCAGAGGTACCGGGTTCAATTCCAGCTCCGGCCTCCCTGTGTGGAGTTTGCATGTTCTCCCCGGGCCTGCGTGGGTTTTCTCCGGGTGCTCCGGTTTCCTCCCACATTCCAAAAACATGCATGGCAGGCTGATTGGACGCTCTAAATTGTCCCTAGGTGTGAGTGTGGGCGTGGATGATTGTTCGTCTCTGTGTGCCCTGCGATTGGCTGGCAACCGATTCAGGGTGTCCCCGCCTACTGCCCGAAGACGGCTGGGATAGGCTCCAGCACCCCCCGCGACCCTAGTGAGGATCGAGCGGTTCGGAAAATGGATGGATGGATGGATGTTAATTGGACGCTACTTCGCGGATTTTCGTTTATTCCTTTTTTTAATGAACCTTGGCATGGCAGTTTTGACACAAAACCCATCTCATCTGGAGTGACTCCATTGTTTCACTTGACTGGCAAATTGACAGTGGACAGGGAGGGGGTGACGGGGTGGGGGTGACTATTTTTTTTTTCTCCCTTTGTGGCATTGGGATTTTAAGACCCTCGAGGGTGTGATGGCCGGAGCGTCTCGCTCATTTTATCGTTTGTCTGGCTGGTGCTGACATGATGACATGGAGAGTGGAAGGTTGGGGCTACGCACTCAATAAAACAACTCCAAGACCTTGTCAGATCATTTTACAACCAGTTGTTGTTCAAAAATAAATAAATAAATAAAGCGTCACTGCTGGGATGCTGCAGTGAAAAGAGGTTGCAACCACTTGACAGAATAAAATTGAGAAAGAAAAAAAAAAGAAAACTTTTCAGTGAAGATAACGCTCCTCATTGAGCGACCAACCGGAATTGACCTTCATATTAATAGAGTGCCTCGTGACGTTTGCATTGACTCACCCAAAATGTCGGCGCACGCGAAAACAGACGCTTGCGAATCCCATCAGCGCCGTCGTGTCCTTACGAGCATATGCCGGTAATAGCCAATCATGTTCACGCAAGCCTGGTGGGAGAAAGAAAAACGTCGATAAGGGAAAAAAAATAAATCACATTATATGCCTGCCGGAGAGGAAATTAGTCCCAAGTGTGATTATTTTCCAAGAACTGTTGTGGTGTGCTGTTGAATATTAAGAATGAGCCTTCCTGGCGCAACTCTCCTTTTGATGGAAAATGAGGCCACCATGTTTGACTCATAATTATTCTTGCAGTCGAAATTTTATGACCGGGAATCATTGACTGGGCACCTCATAAAAAAATGCTGTCTGAACCATTTTGAGGAGTAATATAATTATTATATTATAGTAATATATTTTTGTCGTTAATCTAGTTAACGCGGACTTGCGGGCTATTAGGTGTTGAAGACGACCACTTGGAGGGTGGGGGGGGGGGGGGGTTATGAGACTACATCGAATTAAACTACATCATTGCAGCCTAACGTACTGTATATCGAGATGTGTCGATTTTTGTCTCTTTCATTTGGGAAGCGATCGTGACACTTTTACAGTTCTGCCAAGTTGATTCATGTTGTGAGACGATGACGAAAAACTCATCGCCCTCTCGAATCGCATCCCACTCGACAAACGGAATCACTCCACTTTCAAAATGAACCAATTTATAAAATAAAGCCTGGCGATGGTTGGTTTTTTTTTTGCAGCCTTTCCAAGTTGAAAATTGCATTCTGAGCCCCCCCACCACGAGGATTAGCGGCACAAGTAACGGATGGATGGATGAAAGATGTCATGTCGATGTAAGATCTTCCCGAGTGCTAAGATTTCCCTTCCAATAGCACCATTCGCCGTTCAAAACTAGTGAGTCGTGACACTGACGTCCTCCCAAACCCTTTTTGAGGATGTCCTTCACCGTATGCGCCTCCGCTCATTTCCATGCACCGCATCACGGCGGATTCTTTTTACTTTCCACACCAGCAGCCGGGGAGAAAAAAAAGGGGGGTGTCAATACTGGCTTTTATCAATGGCCTCCGCTCTCAGCTTTTTCCTGATCTCGGAGCCTCCTTTGAAAGGAGCTTGCTCATGTCGGGCCAGGCGGTGGTGCTTCAGGAGACTGCTCCTTCGGGCAGTTATGGAACACCCCCCCCCCCCCCCCACCTCAACCTTCTTAATGAACTGCGCTCATTCACGGTGCTTAGAGTCACTGCGCTGTTTCTACGCTGCCGGCCTGAGGAGATTGAAGATACAGACGGCACCTAGCCCGGATGAAGTGGTGCCTTGAGATCAGAGAATAGTTTGGGATTTTTTATGAACCCCCCCCCCCCCCCCCCCATCAGAGTGAGTTCATATATTTCATTTTGGCTTTTCTTTTTCAAAGTTCAGTTGGTTGGAAGTCATCTTTGAGAGCAGGTTGGCGCTAGCTTTTTATTTTATTCGCTTTAGTCGACAGATATATTTGCAGAAAAACAAAAGCGTACAGGACGTTTTGAAAAGCGATGCTGAGTGAGTAAAGGAAAGAAAGTCAGGAAGGGGAAAAAAAAAACGAGAAAAAAAATGAAAGCCGCCATATCGAAATGATTCTGCTCTGAATTCTCGTAACCCTTTCATGCACCAAAAACGATAACCTGTAACATGCTAACATGATAGGCCACTGGTGTCAAACTCAAGGCTTGGGGGCCAGATCTGGCCCGCCACATCATTTTATGTGGCCCGCGAAGGCGAATCAAATATGTCAACTTCCATGATGATTTTAAATTTTGGTTGAGATTTTGTCTCAACCAAAATTTAAAATTCTCATCATGTAATGAATAAGAGACATATTGTCAGCCTTTTCTTGTGACCAAACCTCTCATACAGTAACTTAAACAACAGTTGCATAAACCATTATTGAATTTTTGATGTGTCACAAAGGCCCTCGAACGGAAACGGGAATTAAAATATGGCCCACGACAAAAATGAGTTTGACACCCCTGTGATAGGCCGTCCACTGGACTAACCGCTGTCCCTGAAAGGGTTAAAAACAAAAAGTTTAAAAAAAAAGAAAAAAATTCGATGTCTCTGATTTAGAATTTGCGTCAGCAACTAATATGTACGTCATGCTGGGTTGCATTTAAAAAGTCTACTCCTGAAAATGTCATCAAGTTGGCCACAAATGGCATTTAGAAGCCAATTTGGTTTGGCTAATGGCTGCGAGCGGTTTGAGGGACGCTCGGGCATGCTCACGGTAAAGATGTCAGACGTCGCATCGAGCAAAGCGCCCGAACGTGTCTTATTATCGGCTGACCTAGCGTGGCCTCGTTGACACTGACAGAAAACGACACATAATTGATCATTAAAAAAGTAGCCCTGGTCTGGATTTCATTTCACACCATCCAATTATCTCTGCGTGGCACTTTATTGATATTAACTTTGGAGTCGGTAGGCTACTTTATAATTCTTGTTTTTTTTTTTTAAGCTCCCATCTTTTCAATTTTAGGAGATAAAAATGTCGAGACTGGAATTAAAAACGTGCACAGTCCAAATTGAGACATGCCCTTGCATAAATCAGTGCCGATTTGTTCTTTTTGCGACATTATTCTGCAGCCACTCCGTAAGAGAACTCATTAGATCAACTTTTCACAAGAGTCAAGTCACATTTATTTTCAGAGCCCTTCATCGCAAACAATCTGAAAGGGCTTCACATGCCCACAGTTGCCCACAAATATTAACGACAACCCCCTGACCTTAACCCCGAGTCGCAATATGAACAAAATTGGTTTGTCGGGGTCCCTTATTGTTCTTTGAGCGACAAAAGGTTACAAACAGAAATCTGATCGTTATTTGTAAGAGTAATCGTAGATCGCGTGTGGCTCTCTACTTTTAGATCGATCATCAACTTACTAGTGTGACTTCGTTTACGTACCTAGCGCGCAATCAAATTAGCTTAGCATGCTGAAGAGGGCAGCTTGTTCCTGTTCGGAGCCTTGACGAGCGGCGAGCAAAGTTCTTTTCAACTCTGCTTGATTCCGAGTCTCTCTTTGGGTTTTAAGATTTGCCTTCAGGGTCCGATTGCCTGCTGGACGTGATATTATTTGTCGGCTCTTGAATACTTTCATCGGAAGAGGATACTTTCTCTTCAACATGGCCGCGTCATGCCTGAGCTTGTCTAGTAGCACCATCTCGGTAGAAAACATTGGTCGTGTATCAGTTTGTTGAGCGAGACGTCAAGGAATTAAAAAGTGCTGCAGTGACTGCGAGGACATTTGAGTCAAATTCTCTTGTCGTTTTTAATACGAAAAGACTGAAGATAAGATTTCCTCAACATTCTCGAAGCATATAAATGGTGAAAAGCATCCTTAGCAATGCCAGTCTCCCGCATCTGCGTCGGCACGATAGCATTGTTGAAAATCCTCAAACATTTTTTTTTAGGAATTAAAAAGTCAGCGGATTGTTCGTGGAGCAAGCCAGCCAAAGGGAGTTTTAACGAAGACGCTTGCGGGCAGTAAGTAATGATGGATTTTGGCCCTCTTTCATGGAAGAAAGTTGGACTGGGAAGGCGACCAGCGCCTGAGGCTTTGTCCAGGCGTGACCTAAAAATCGTCATTTGCTCTGACAACTGGTTTTATAATTATTTTTATTTTTTTTAATTGTCGGTAGTTTGAGCAAAAAAAATAAATGCAAGTGCTCCAACTTGCTCCCCTCTCGATTCGAAAAGTCGACAGCGGCGATGATGAACAGCCGGAGAGATTCTCACTTGACCGATCTCGGTTGCCATAGAACGGTATCGGCCAACTGCCTTAGCGAGGGATTTATTCAAGGTGTGTAAGCCAAAGTTCAAGACGTTTCACGCGTTTGGAGATGCCGTCTGAAGGTCTCATTCCCCTATTCCACTGATGGAAAGGATTCATCCTCACTTGCCGAAGAATGACAAGCCAGACAGGTAATCTCGGGAGAGTCAGCGAAAAGGGCACTCGATTTGTCTCTGCGGAGGCCTTGTGAGACTTTGTACGAGACTTAAGATGTAGTTTCGGTTCGTTTTGGGGTTTCAAAAGCAACCTCATTTTTATTTGTATTGATTTTGAATGGGGTTTTTTTCCACGACTTTTGTGGTGCTGTTGTACCCCCCCCCCCCCCCCAAAAAAAACAGCAGGAAAACTAAAATGGGGAAGTACAGTTAAATGTGATTGCTCCTCAATTGACTACGACATAGTTCTCAATCATGGATTTCAGAAACAAAATCCATAAATTCACTTCGCGGGCTCTTCAAGTCATTGCAAAAAGCAGTTTTCTTCTGATTTAAGCAGGTCAAATATAAAATGGAGCTCGGCGGCATTTCCATTTCGCAGCCCTTGGCGATGCTGTGCACGTGTTACACACACAAAAGTACACAAACACCTGGATCCAGACGCCGCATTTCCCTGAGAGAGAAACAGAGCAGGATAACAACAACAATATGTAATGCGCTGATGCCAGACATGAGATAAATTGGAGAGCTCCTTACACGGATTGAAAACGTGTACTTGGTGTCACCTTTGTGTGTTTTCATTCTCGGTCACACTGGGGGGGTGGCCGGCTGAGGAAGCCGCACTGATATTTGGTATATTTATTTGTTCAGGGGCGCCCAGTGGATTTATTCTTATTGAGTTGGAAGATTTTTGGTTGATACTTTATTCATAAAGCCTGCGCCCGATTCCTGTGTCCTTTTGTTATTTGTCCTGTATTAATTTTGTCCTACCTTTCAACCAGGATGCGGGGGGTTTGAGGTGATGCCAATCCAAAATGATTAGAACACTGATTTTGACTCAATTCAAGTCGAGTAACAAAATTGTTCCATTTGATGTTCATTCATGATCAATAGTTTTACACACAGCCTTTTGAGAAACCATGGCCCTTTGTGTGTGTGTGTGTATATTAGCTCCCAAAGCCAAGCGTGTGTTGTGACATGAACAATAGGCAGCCACCGAGCGCCAGCTCGGATCTGTGACGCGTCGCTCTTTTGGGACATTTCCCGGAGCGTCCGTCTGTGCAGAGGCCTCGGAATCGCCGCTTTTAGTGTCAATAAATGTCACAATGTGTCTCGGGTGTGCTTTTATAAGTTCACATGCATGTGTTGCCATTGTGGGATTCCAAGGCTCGTTTCTTCTGTCGCGAGCATTTGTCACCGCGTAAAAATAGTGGCGTCTGATTGTCTTTGCAGTGGGTTATAAACCTGAATTTAACAGACACGCTAAGTGAAACCTACCTGTTAAAAAACTCGACAGCAGTCCCTCACATGCTCGTGGTTCGGCAACAGCAGAAAGTTCCTGGGAGGAAAAACAAAACCAAACTTTTTTTTCCCAATGCAGTTATTATGAGAATCATTTTTTATTATCTATTTCTAGGCTGTTTTACTCCCTATCTCATCCCCACACGGTACCCCCCCCCCTCCCCCCGATAAATATATTTGCCAATGGCAGGAAACGGTTGGATTCCAATTGACAACATAAACGACAATGGCAGTGAATGAGTTAATTACGTGCCTCTCTTCCGGTAGAGCTCAGTGCTGCCACTCATGTTGTGGCAAAACGTGGTACTACATCAAAGTACACTAGTCTCAATTGAAACTTGTTTATTTACTGTATAACCCCATTTAAAAAAATACTTAAAATTGGTGATATGGTCGGGGCGCGAATGAAGAATGGCGATACATCGGCGAACATGGTATGGAAAATTAATAGATTGATTATTTGGCGGCATCGACGAGCACGAGAGGGACGTACGGGCAATGTTGTTTCGCCTCCGGCTGAGGGTTTCTCATGAATAGCAAATCTCGATTGTAACACATGCAGGCGAACGGCTTGCATACATCAGCAAGTAAATGGAATGGCAATCACTCTCAGCCTGCCGCTGCGCGGTCAATATCAATTTCATCCAGGCTGCAGAACAACAAAAGTGTACTTCATATTTCCCCGAATATATTTCGGCAACCCCCGCTCCCATACCCCTTCGAGTCAACGAAAAAAATTGACGTGTTTAATTAAAGCTCGCTCTTTTGTATTTACAAGCGCTTTGGGTGGTGAGATTGGACGCGCAACGGCCCGGGCGCCGGCCCGAGAAGCTGCTGCGAGCAAAAGGTCTGCGCGGTAATGAAAGTGCAGGATGCTGAATGATTCCCCCGCGCACCTCCAGTAGCTCCCAGCTCACACACAACAATTTGACTTTGTCTGCTTTCATTAGCGCTTGGCCCTAAACCCGGCATCATTCACCGAGCGGAATAATACACGCTATCCGTGTTTGTTTTAACAATTAAAATGATACATGCTGTTTAAGAACGAATTTTATGGAGCCGCGTGCTGTGATAAAAGATGAAGAATAGCGAGGTCAGGAAATTGGAGTGTACAAGTGCAGTGGAACTTGTGACGTCAATCCATTTCAGGATGCTGGCAAACTTTCGAACACGTGACGATACTGTATACTCAAACCTGACCTGATTATTGATATGCGTGTACCATGACTTTTTTCCCCCCAGCTTTTAGCAGCTTACGAGTGGGTGTGTTAGCTTAAATTTCCTTTTAGTATCCGTTTTTTAAAAGTATGAAATGTATTGAAAACGACAAAAACAAATCACATATTTTTTATAATTATAGTTTAACTACGAAACCAGCCAGTGGCTAAACGAGCGCTCGCGCTAACACACACACACGCACACAAGTTTGCAAGTTTCCAATCTCGGCGTTTTACCTTTTTTCCCCCTCGATGTTTGTAGTTTCTTTCAAATGTTCGAAGCAAGGGTTCAAAATAAGACAAACCTTCCGCTGTCTGTTACTGTATTTACTTTTGATTGGTTCCACCTGCCACGTAAATTCAAGCAGCTGCTGTGCGGTACGTCTTTCCGGTCTCTTGTAGTTCTTCAGCCATTTTTGTAGTTCGTTGACTGCACTTAAAGGATCAGTCTGACCACACTTGTTTTCCGCGTTTTATTTCGTCCAAAATAGAATGTAACGCATATTCTGCTGCTGATTCATAAAAGACAGAATAAGGTAGAAACAAACGTTTGTGTGTGAGCGATGAAAGAAAAGACTAATCGTTCAGTGGGTAGATTCCTTCGTCAAAAATCACAATACACTGAAACCTTGAAAGGTCAGTAAAAGAACATACTTTTTTTTCTTTGCTGCAATATAATGAAGTGCATAAGAGCACACCCGCTACAGTAGTTGGCGATGTCAGAGTGTACACAGTATAAAAATGTGACGAAAATATGTTCAGCACAATCATTTTTTTTCTTTTATGTTCATAAGGATACAATGTTCTGGCGAGGTGTACTGATTTATATTCAGAATTGACATGCATTGTTTTCCAAGGACTTACCGTAAGTAGAGAGTACATTTGGCACCTCACGGCTAACATTTAATGAATCGTTCTTTTGTGGCTGCCTCTTTACTCAACATCCGCATCCTTCACCTTGTGCCAGGTTATCCTCCACACAACCAACATGCCCAGCGTGCCAAAAAAAAACTTCTCGTATGGGAACAGCTGTCGGATGGACAGCGCCAGCAAAACCGATGCCGCTGCATGAAGGGCAGCAAATAAATAACTTCACCTCCAGCGTCTCCAGCCAAGAACTGACCAGTCATGGCCCTTTAGGGGACCAGCAGATGCCATACAAGCCAAGACCTGTGTCCATTCATCCACGCTGCTCTTAGTGAAGGGTAACAGAACCAGGAACTTATTATCTTATAAATAAAAGGATGTTATTTTTGCCATTGTTTCTCAAACTTTGTCAAATTATTTTTTTCTCTACAAGGAATGTGTAATATTACAACAATTTAAGACAGCGTATTAATTAATGGCCACGAGTGAGCAGTAATGATGAATTCTGTCGTTGCAAATAATAACAGCATGCGTTACGAGACAAGAAAAATCATCACTTGACAGAAGAAATCCATCAAAAGGCGCAAACGCGTTGTTATAAAATTTTTATTTGGAAATAAAACAATGTTGCCATTTTACACATAGTGTGGTCCATCTATTTTATATAACAGGAAAGGGGTGGGGGTGGGGGGTTTTAACCACAGTTTTGCCATTGTAAAGTATCTGGTAAAATAATCACCCATATGGATCTACAATCTGCAAACGGGAGGGAGGAGATTATAGTAGTGTTTAGTCTCACAAGTCGTACATGACACACCGTAACATTAATAGCGCCACAAAACCAAAGGAAGAACGCGCACGCTTCAGCAGAACCAAACTGTGGTTACAGTAACAATGACTTGAATCTCTCCAAAACAAACAAAAAATAACAACGTGCTATCCTCAATGCAGTGTCTGCGGATACAGTGAGTCGCAACAAACGTGTGTCCGAATGAGGCTGAGGTAGCAAAGGCAATCATGGCTTTCCTCTTGATTGATCATTTTTTACCCAAAAGACCCCCCCCCCCCACACCCTCCAACCGCCCCCCTAAAAAATCTACACCGTCTTTCAACAAATGTAATTGTCCAAATGTCTCTTTGGACACACTCACCCGCCATCCGCACGTGGACTGACAAAACGTTTAGGCACAAACATAGTTTGCAATGAAGTCTCTCAGTGTATTGATGATCGCTAGAGTGTTGGGGGTGTGGGGCAGAAAAAATTGTGACAATGCAAAAAAAGTCAAAGTCGGCGAGTAACAAGAAGTCGCAATGTTAAACGACTAAATCGGGGACGCAGTGGCGCCTTGAGATACACACGGCACGACGTACAACTTTTGCGATACAAGAAGTCATTCGGTGACAGTGAACGCAATTCGCACCGGCTGTCAAGCTAAACATCAAACTAAGAGAATTAAACATTGTCCATTTGAAACAACTGCACGACTTCCGCTAGCTTAATGCTGAGTCACTTCCAGACTCTTCATTTGTCCGCGTGGCTGAAATGCACTGCCACCCAGTGGCCAAGTCATGTACATCAGGAGGAGTTGCTATCTATTTTCATAAAGCTCAAAATTATCGAGCACACTAGTCTTTGCTGTTTTTGGGAGGGAAGCTGGAACCATTTTACGTCATTTCGACGGCAACGATGATTTGACATAAAATAGTTTTGAGTTACGAGAGTAGTCACGGAACAAATTAAACATGTATCTCAAGACAGTAATATATTTGTTAAAAATAAAAACAAAACGGAATAAATTAGTTGTAATCTTGTAGTCAAAAAGTTGCAAGAAAAAAAAAGTTGAAATATTGTTTTTTTAAAAAAAATAAAATAAACATACTTTCATAAAATCTAAACATCTTATGCTCACAAAATTCCGACTTTATTTTTGTGATATTTTAACTTAATTCTGGTGGTACCGGTATGTTTTTTTTCTTCTGTATCAGTATGGCCCTCATACTCCTTTGTATTTTAAAAGTAACTCTGCAAAACAAATTAACTTTAAAGGTCCTCACACAAGCTTTTGAATGAGCAAGTGTGTCCACTCCCAAAAGTGAGTTTGAGAGGATCGAAGCCCAGAAGAATGAGAAAGGAAAAGTAACAAATCGTTTCCGGGTGAACCGCATCAAAAGGGGTGGTTTTCATAATACAAAGGTTGGGGGTCTATATTGAGGGCTAAAAGCGGATATGACGTACAGTTGGAGACGTTCTGCACTTTGCATAGTAGATGAGGACGACAAGGATGGATGAAGTGGTTGAGCTGTCTGGTCGCCCGGGGTGGGGGGGCTTCTTTGTGGGTCATGTCGTATGGTCACAACACCTGCAATGCAAGACCAATGACATCAAGTATCAAGGCCGAACAATTCATCCAATTCAAAACTGCATCGTTTGGATCTCGATGAGGAATTATTTAAAAAATAAGTTGAAACGTATTTTCCGTTGGAGGTGTAAAGCTACCGGTATTATAAAAACACTTTTCTCTCGACTGTGGATGTTAAGATGGGTTTGGAACGACCGCCCCGAATCCACATTTCCTTCACTATTCACTTCCTGGAGATGCTGTGGATTCTATTATTTATTGATAGCATTTTGATTTAATTTGAAGACATGATTAGCAAAATCTGACAGCTTCAGAACATGTGTGACATCACACCCAGAAATGGTTGCCAGCCAATCGCAGGGCATACAGACGAACAACCATTTGCGCTTACAATCACACCTAGGGACAATTTAGAGTGCTCCGGGCATGTTTTTTGGAATGCGGGAGGAACCCGGAGTACCCAGAGAAAACCCACGCAGGCACGGACAGAGACAACATGCAAACTCCAAACAGGGAGGCCGGAGCCAGAATCGAACCCTGCAACTGTGCACTGTGAGGCGGACCTGCTCACCAGTCGACCACCGTGCCGCCCCATTTCACACACACACACGCACACGCACACACACACACACACACACACACACATATATGCGCGCACACCCGTCACCTTACCTGTGGTCTGGACGAGTGGCTTGTTGCTGCGGGCAAAAAAACAAAAAACAAACCAAAAAAACGTTAGAACTTCTGCAAAATGTCATTTTGATGCTATAACTCAGAATATATGTTTTTTACGCGAGCAATATGTTTTTACTGCTTGCAATCATCCATTAAGTGGGTTTAGCGGCCGATCATAAAGTTGCAGCAGCATTTCCGACAGTTTTAATTTCATTGGAGACGCATTACACGCTTACAGAGTGCAGCAAACAATATTTTGGCTAACTATGCTGGAATCGTAACTCGTGACTTTTAAATCATTCGAGTTGAATGGAATGAGTATTTCAAATGATGTGACATAGTGGCTGCATTTGGGGTGACCGCAATGTCACTCTCAATCAGGATTATGAGAATAAATTCCCCCCCACCCCCATTCTCGGTTAGTTTTGTATTTCGTTTTGCCTTTTGATTTTCTATTAAACACGGATGACAGGTGCTGACCGGCAGTCTTGCTGAGGATGATGGATTGACGCTACAACGCGGTAAGAAGACGAGGAGGAGGAGGAGAATTTTGAGGGGAAACTTACGACTGCATGCAGGGAAGGAGTTGTTAATCTGCTCCATGACATCAGCCAGATCAGAGCTGCTGTTGTGAGGCTCCAGCAGCTCATCTGAACACATACACGCATGCATGGAGTTGGAATCCCATTTCAATTGGAGAGAAGAAAAACGGCGCCTTGATCACCCCTCAAAGGTGTTTGCTGCCGAGTGTTTCACCTGAGTTCTCGGGAAGTGGTTCTCCATCTTGCACGGCGGGAGAAGACGAAAGTCCATTGACCCTCAAGTCCACTGCCGGCTGAAAGGGGAAAACAACACCAAAAAAAAAGTCAATCGAATGAGCCCTTGCACCGAATCGTGAGGGCAAGTTCACTTTTGAAGGACCCCGCGTACAAGCCAAATTGATCCTTAAATGGCAGACTTTCATTGTTTTTGTGTGAGGGGGAATTTTGAGACTTTTTTTAATGGGGTTCTTGTGAGGATAAGCGGCTCGGATAATAGGTGCATGGTTCTAGTAATGACAATCATGCCTACCAAATGTCAGGGTGCGACGGGAAAGTGGCTGTGGGGGATTAATAATGAAAGTCTCAAGTCCTCTCATCAGAGCGGCAAATGGTTCATTTAGTAGTTTTCATTGCAATTATTTTTTAATTTGTTTTGATTTTTATTTTTTTAAATTAGTTTTCATCGCAACTTTGTTAGGGTTTTTTTTCGTAGTTAATTTTTTCATAGATGGGGTATTTGTCAAGAGCAAGATAAAAACAAACAAACAAAGTGTAATTCCCTTTATTTTATGTTTATTTTGACAGTCAGCTTGAACTGGGAGTGACCTTAAACAGCGTAATGCCTCTTTGGAGGAACTGTACTCAAAAGTTTTTTGTCTCAAGGCAGACTGGAGTTTAAATGCGTTTACAAGGACAAATCTGTAAGACAGGCGCACGACTAAGCAGAAGGAAATATCAAACTGACCCTAAAATGGCCATTTCAGATCAAAGTGGCAGATTTCCCGCTTTTTAGTGGAACTACTCACGCCAGGGCTGGACTACTAAATTTTGTTTCCTCTGACAAACTGGCCTTCTAATAACAATGACACCACTGGAGCACGCACGGTGACGAAGGAATGATAATATTCCCTTTTTATGGCTTGCACGGCAACAATAAGAGCTAAGTGTGTCATCCGGATGACTGTGGACAGCGTTCCAGATGGTGCAAACAAGCAATTTATAGCCGGTGACATTTAGAGCCCCATCCCAGATTCCCTTTGGCACTCAAAGCCAAATCAATGTTGCCAATATCCTCTCTTCTTCTTCTTCTTTTTCGCCGGCTGTTGCCGGAGGCGCGAAGATGTTGAAAACAAATCCAAAGGCTCCTCTTGCATTAGCTATGGTCAAAGCTCGCTCGGATTAGACCGCAACACGTGTGAAGCTAATAATTATAATAATACCCGGATTTGGGTACTCTTGTGCGAGTACAGGAGAAATTGGCCGGTTCACATGAGTCAGAGTTGAAGACTTCGGGCTCACTTTTGGATTGACACTCAACTCTGTTCCATGAGGCTGCTCAGCCTGAAAATTGCGAGGATTTTTAATTTTTCTCCATAAGTCGTCAAGGGAAATAACAATAAGCCTAAACTTAAATCAACACACTGTTCAATTGTGTCTCTTCTGAAAAACTTCACCAATCTCGGATGGGCTTGTTTGTGTGCTCACCTGGTGCAGGAGTTGCCTGAGGCGATGGAGCTGCGACTCCAGCTGCTTGTTGTGGTCCTCCAGGATGTGCATGCGGGCCTCCAGGCGGCCCTTGTGCTGCCGCAAAAGCTTCGCCTCGGCCAGGAGGTCGGCTTCGTCGGGATGAGCCGCCGACATGGGGCTCTCCGGCTCCCACGGGCTTCCGGCGGGGCCCCCTCGCTGCTGCTCCTTCAGCTGCTCGTACTCCCTCTGGAGGCTCCTGGGATTCAAACCGTCCCCAGTGAGCGGAGATTCTGAAAGCGGAGGCAGACGTGGGGTCGACGATACCTTTGCTCTTCCTCCAGGCGATGGATGACCCGCTCCAGCTCGCCGCGCTCCTCCCTCTCCACGGCCTGAAGGATCTGCACGGGGCTCTGAGGCTGGCTGCGGGGCGAGCCCTCGCCTCCGAGCGTCTGGCAGTACTGAAGGATGAGTGCGTGCTCATCGTCCCTGTGTTAAAAAAAAATTTTTAAAATTAAAACATACGGCAATCGTCAAAACCTATGCTAACACCCTTCTGACGCTAATCGTGATAAATGAGCTGACATAATTTTATGTTACTGAGAAAAAAAAAATCACAAGATTCTGAGGGATGCTAACTTGCTGAAGCTAAACTTTTTGTTGAATGAAATTCCCAAAATGCAAATTTCGACGGTGGTAATATAAAGTGACTTTTTTGGGAGGGGGGTAGAAAATGCCATCCAAGCGTGTAACGCAACAAACAGATTAAAAAAATAAATATAGTAGGTTCACGATATTACATGAAGCTATTTTGGCACAACTTTGCTTTAAGCTCTGCAAACCCCGCATATACAGCAGCACATTTATCTGGCTGATAAAATGGAATGAAGGGGGATTTAGTGCAGGTGCATGGGGGCAGATGGGAGGATTAGGTTGGAGCTGGAGAGATAGTAGAAAGAGATGCAGGTTTTTTTGTGTATATGTGCTTTTTGTCCATCTATTTACACGCTGTATCAGATCTGACGAGAGTGTTGCCATGTTTTTTTTTCTTTCTTCCAGATTAACACTCAAATACATGAACATTAAAAGATATCGTGTTTAAAAAGCTGACCTTACTTCACACAAAACGTTCATCCAAACCATTTGAGGCTCGTCCAGCCACATACTATGGATGCAACATACCGTCTCGGTCATTGCTGAATTGCACAAGTATTACAAATTCATACAATTGGAAGTTTGTTGTTTTGGCACTTGAAGTGCCTCCTCAAAGTAACAACATAAAAAGAACAATAACCCCCCCCCCCCCCGCCCCCCCCAAAAAAAAAAAAAAAAAAAGCAATGGCAAACTTCAACTAGTTAGCTATCTGGAAATACAGACCGGAAATACGTCAGTTGTGAGATGAGATGCTACAACCGTTCCAAAGTACAATTCAATCACTAGCTAGCTAAAAGAGCGCCAACAACCAAATCTAGTAAACTCTCACTATCATCTTGTTTAAATATACGTTAAGCACACAGAGCAGAGAGAGTCTAAATGCCCGTGACTATTATTGTACGCTCGGTTCGTAGGTGTTGGTGCTCGTTGTGTGCTGAAGTAGCGGTTGCTTGAAAGTTCAAAACTACCCTAGCATCTACGCTAATTTTAGCGAGCTGCTTTTATGTCGGCACGAAGGCGGGTTTAAATGACAACAAAGCAAGCGGCAGAGAAAGAAACAATAAGAAATGGAACGAGCAAGGCAGGGGAGGGAGGAAACAAGAAAAAAAGCAGAGGAAAAAGTAAATGTCTGAGCTTCTACTTGTAAAAAAGGGAAACTCAACAAAATACTCCAGCGGTGCTTTTGAAGGTTACGATATCAAAGTCGCCTTGCAATCATCATAAATTTGTGCTTTGTTGCTGTCACTGTGTTTTTTTTGCTGACAGATCCATTCAGGAGTATAAAGTGGGACACCTTCAGTCCTTCAGGTTACAAACACTGACGACTCATTGGAAAAAGAAGTAACATGTCATATCAGCAGACACTTCTGTTGAGCAATTGGATGTCTGGTTTTTCAGGATTGCTGAAATACACGACAACTACACTGATGCACATACAGTACACAGTGTGTGTGTGTGTGTGTGTGTGTGTGTGTGTGTGTGTGTGTTTCTCGCCATTTAAAGGTATCCCTTCCCTTTGGCAAAACACACATAGAGGGGAATTCAAAGTAGGATGAATGCGTGGATGATATGAAAAAGAAGCAATAAACCCTCCTAGCTCCCCACAAAGTGACGGATATTAAAAACGGGGGTGAAAAACAGAGCGGTGCAGAGTCGTGGCCTTTGCTGACTTGGACAGCAACAAAAACAGCCGGCTTGCTAATTAATGAATCCCTTTTGAACACGCACACATAATATTTGGGCTATTTGTGCACGACTGTTTTGGATGTGAGCAAGCCTCAAGCCGCAACTCAACACGGATGTAATTCAGGGGTGATCTCAATCCGTTAATCGCAGGTTTAGGACAGGTGTGATACTGGTTTGGCTGCCGCACGCATGTCTGAGGTTGCTCAGGGAGTTTGGGTGAATGCTCAGACGAGGGAACAATGGCTGTGAGTGTGAGTAGTCACATATAGAAAGACAGAAGAGCAAGAATGTGGGGGATTATTTTAGTTTTTAATGTCTGATAGATAGAGCGCCTCATTGTCTGCTGTGAGTGCATGAATGACACGCAGAAAAGACGAAAGAGTGATGGGGAAAAACATAATGAACTCCTATGTGACAGCCAGCCAGCGTGCGGCTTTGGGCTGAGGTGGCTGCTTGAGAGTGCCTCGTTGTCACAGCGTGGAAAAAGCCCTGTGACAACCCGGTGGCTTGAAACAGATATTTTCTCAGTGGAAACACTGACAAGAGTTGTGTGTTGGCAAAAGAAAGATGCTACATGAAGTAGCATCCATTTTTTTTTCCAGGTTGGAGAAGTGCTAATTGATTGACACTTGAGTAGAGAGGTGTTTTTGAGAGCGGAGAGAACGGTTTGCTTTTTCACAATTTTGAAGTACCATTTTCTACTTTAAACAACTGGGGTTTTTTTTTCATTTTTTCAATCATTCGTCTCTGTGGCATATAAAACTTAGAAGGCATTGTTTTTCACTTCGGGGAGACTTTAAGCACACACACACACACACACAGAAGGTTAGAGAGCAACGTTGCACTTGAACTTTTTTAAATGAACAATTAACAGGAACATCATGAAACAACAAAATAAAGTGTTGCAAAACACACTCGCAGAGAAAAGCTGATTATCCCTCCCATAAAACCACGAGCAAGAAGCAAGTTAAATCAAATAGGGGAGGCGAATTAAATGGTTTTCTTCAAGTCGGTGATTTGTCGTACATTCCTGATGCAGTTCATCAAATATGATGCCGGGGATCCTGTGTTTTTAAGCATGGCTGTTCATCAAATTAGGAGCTCTATTATATTTAAGGGACATCATACAGTATACTCACTATAGCGCTACAAAATGTCTTCCTTTGTATCGTGGATAGGGAGTAAATCCCAATACGGCAGTTTAATGGGTGTTTTTGTTCAGCCTTCGTCATCATCATCATCATCCACCTCCTCACCTCCTTCCCGCACAATTGTGTATGGGCGTCAGGTTTGTATGAAGGAGACAAAAAGAAGCGAGTGGGAGCGGGCATAATGTGTTTGTCACACACTTCGAATCCATCTTCCTCAGCAATGCTTTTGCTGCTCCTCTATTATTTTGTTTTTCAGCAGTCTGGAGGACTTGAAGGCTCGTGCTGATCAAAGCATCCAAGGTCACGTGGAGGTGTCGTGGCGTCAGGTTGCGCTCGCCCCAGCGGGGAAACCATGCTACATGGATGACGGTGAGGATGAGGATGAGGATGACATTCTACTCAGCCCCTCAAAGGGGCCTCGCGTGGTGGGATGCCTCCAAGTGGCGCGAGGGGGGAACGCCGGGGCTCTTGGGCCCCAGTTGCGGCTAAATGCCCACCAGCCGGCGGGGGAGGAGGTGGGGCCTCACCGGAAGGTGAGGCGCCCAGGGCTCACCCCGCTGGAACGGAGGGAAGTGGGAGTAGCCGCCCCACAACCCTCCTTAAACAAAAATCAGGCGAGGGCCCTTCCGGGGCCCGCACTGAGTGTGAACCTCGCGGGGCACCAGCGAGAGTCGTACCCCGTGTGGGACCCGGGAGGGGGGGCAAGTCCCTGACGGGGGCCGATTGCCCAGGAAGGAAGGAAGCCCCTCAAAGGGCTTGACTTCACGCTGCGCAAGTCTTCAACATTTTTAAATTATTTTTAGACGAGTGCAATTCTTTTTTTAAAACATTTGTAAGAGAGGCATTTTCTGTTGTTTGAATCAAACAATAAATTAAAAATATTTTAAGGAAAAAAAACAAAAAATAAATACAATTTAAGAATAGAAAAACTGAAAAAGATCATGTGCAGTAAAAATAAAGTAAAATAAAAAACAGTCAATTAAATAAAATGAATAACTATCCAGAAGCTAAAATGAACTAAAAAGGAGGGAAAAGGTCCTGATTAAAAAAAAAGATTAAACAAAATAAAAAATCTATCTCAAACACAAAATAAAATATATAAATACATAAATAAATTATTTAAAAACAATTAAAGTTATTTACAATTAAATAAACACAATGGACTATCAAAAACAGACTCAAAAAGATGAAACAAAATAAAATCAAATTGACTTGAAATAAAACGGACTAAAACCAACCAATAAATCCAATAGCTAAATTTATTTTAAAATAATAACAATAAAAATGATTACAAGAATAAGAAATAAGACATTTCCTTCTAACACTGAGTGGTGTTAATCATTGTAATCATGTGCTTTCCTCTAGTTTGGTAAAAGGTCCATGACACACTCGGGTCGCTGAGCAACACACAGGCGTACGCGTGCGCACACAAAATAGAGTTCAGCACTTTTCAGCACAGTTTTACATCTCTCTCCCACGTGTCTGATCAAGATAAAGCGTTGCTATCAGGCTACGCTGAAACCAATCACTTGTTCGCCACCCCAATTTCTCGCAGCCCTTGCAGTCTCGGACAATTCCTGGAGAAACACTTTTGATAGCTTTTCAGCTGCAGTGTTGCCTTAACTTACAAGTTTAATTTGTTCCGTGACTAGGAGCATAAGTTTAATCGCATTAATCACATAACCAATGTTTTCTTCCCCTTTAAAAGTAATTGAAAGGACATGAATCCGTTCCAATAGCCCTCCAAAACGGCATTTTTTTTTTGGTTATGTGTTTTAAATCAAGAAAAATAGATAAGAGATAATATGAGAACATAAAAGACAAAAGAAAAAATGTTTTTACACATTAACATACACTACTAAGGTCATCAAGATAAAAAAAAGAGCTCTTACATGCTTCCTGTAGCTGAGCTGCTGTCTGTAGGCAGCGATCCGTTGGACCTCTCCATCTGTGCCAACCTGAGGGACAAACATCATCACTCAACATCCGCGCTCCGAAATGTCATCGCAATTGGTCAGAGGAAATAATGGAACGGGACATGTGTGGCACTGAAGTACATTTTTCAGCTAACTGCATTAATCGAGCATATTGGTTTTTCTTACGAACATGTGAAAACGTATCTGTAGTTTCTATTCTTTGTCAAAAATAGGCTCGCTACTTTATCCAACCTCCGCGGATGATGCACACCGTAAAAAAGACATCCACCGTAATTGAGATTACATGGCTTTTCCACATGGCAATGACGAGGCACTCTCAGGCGAGCCATGCCAGGTCAAACACTGATCCACACGATGGCTGCCTAGTGGGACTTCGAAGAAATAAAATCCCCCTTCGCTACACTTCCGCCTTTCTCAACGTGACATGCAGAAACGATGAGGCACTCTAAAGCAGCGACACCAGTGGACTATCCAAAGGCAATATGCATTTTTTGGGGGTAGCGCCATCCTTCAGCTGTTTCTGATACTGTCTTTGCAACTTTGGGCTTGAATTCCGAGGTTGTTTGATGCAGAACCCTTCCAATTGTGAGGGTTGTTTTCTTACAAATATCTACTAGCGCAATTTAATAAGAGCATGTGGCTCCGGAGGGGAGTCACTAATGAGCCTGTTTTTCCCGACGTAAGCGTGTAATTACTGAAACTCTGTCACAGACACAATCTCTTCTTCGTGATGAAATGTAACATTTGGCAGAAAATTAGCAGAACGATCCTTTGTAGCTGACATAAACACCGGCGAACACCAAGAGTTGCCTAATTTAGTCTTGGGACAGCCGTTACAAAATGCAAAGCTGCTTCGAAGACAAAATCATCATTTTGATCAGAGGTATTCGACTGTTCTGGTAAATTTCCATTACATCTGTGGAATGAAATCTGACAAATCCCAGCGTGGATGAACATGTGCTGGCTGATGATTAAGCGAAAGCCATCACACGCTGCGTAGTCGGCCGGTGGTTCGATGCAGCGCACCGCAGCATGACGGAATTAGCCGAAAGCCAGCTCTGTAGGACATGTGATCTGAGCATCGATGTCAACAAGTCACCAGGCAAACACTACACACTCCTCCTAATGCACTTGAAATGGTTGGAAGTGAGTCTCGTCTTTGTTACAGAGTGGTGAAAATTGCACCAATTATGTCATCGTGCATAATTCTCTTGCCATAATATGAAGAAAAATGTATCAAATTTTGTGCATCTCTGTGGTCCTTTGTCGGAACATCTTGACAATGTTTTACATTTTGCTAATTTGACAGGCTTTGCAATGGCTGTTTTTCTCTCTTCTAGTCGGGGGGGAAGGAGGGGATAAATGCACCATTCCCCTCGGAATATTTATTTATTTAAAATTATGTCCTGACTCTTTAGCTGAAAACATTTCTTTATTCACACAGGAAAGGTTGTTCGAGCAACTCCCTGCAGATAGATTACTGGTGGCGTTCCACAAGTCTCCCTACTCCCTTCTCAGTCAACTGATTTTTTGTTTCTGTTTTTTCCTGTATACAGACTATGAGTGTCTAAAATGTTTGGTGTTACAGTAGAAAACTAGTGGTGCTTCACAACTTTCAATCCTAGGTTCACGCTACAAAATGCAAAAACTGGAGATCCAGTAGGAACACTAGAAAAGATACAGGGGTTTATGACTGTCCTGACATATGACGTTTCAAGACTTACAGGGGGAATGCTACAAACGTATTTAGTTGACGGCAGGCTTGGCTAACCGCCGTAACTTAGTGTTCATCATTTAGTCCACGACATCAGGACAGAACTCCAATGCAAACCAAGGAATTTATGCTGCTTTATGGAATAGGACCATATATGGAATGCTCAAATGTTGGCAGGTGGGAGGGCGGGGTACCTGCTGGCGTACTGCTCTATCCTGGAATGGGTGTCATCATGGGATAAGTGAGGTGACTGGGACAGCCTGGAGACGAATGGTGTAATTGAGATGAATGAGTTTGGGTGAGCGACCAAAACCTCATTTAAAGGATTTATAGGCACACGCGCGCACACACACACACACACACACACACACACACACACACACACACACACACACACACACACACACACACACACACACACACACACACACACACACGCGCGCGCATCCACAACCCAGCATGACCATCCGCAACGTCATCGCGCAAACAGGAATGGGGGAACAGGATGATCTACGAGGAGACCGGAAGGCTTTCGACAGCCGCTGCTTGGATTGCTTTAAGGAAAGCAAGTGAGCAAAGATGTTGGCGTCACGTGCACAGTCAAGTGTGGATGAGTCAGGCAGGTAGGAAACATGCAATTCATGCATGGCTTTAGTTGAGGTGAGGCGGGAAAAAGCTCCCGGACGACGTGTGGTTTGTTATAAAATAAGTACTCAAAATAAATTAAAGGACATTCCGGTACTCGATTGTAGATACTCACTCGTACTGCTCCGGACACATGCTGATGAGGGTGATGGGACTGTAAGAGGACGGGTGGGGGGTTGTGTTGAGGGGGTATCACAAAACATATCTGGGTCAAATCCACTCAGTGTGCCTCACAAAACACAGCAGGTGAGGGAAAGAGGGAAATAAGGTATGTTCGGTAGCACATGATCGTAAAAGTTAAAAGCCTCTCAGTGGGTTCCTGTTTTTTTTTTCTTTCACACATTGCTGCGTGACGATATGAATCAGCCTTGGCGCCGGTTCTACATTAAGGAGAGCACCGGTGCAGCTGCAACAAACATTGTGCCGAGGCATAATTAAGCAAAGACACGGGAGAGGAGAGAAGAGGGGAATGGAACACTCCTCATCTGCTGGTGCACGGGGGTGTGAGGAGATTTGTTATGAAAATGCCAGATGTTCGTTTTTTTTTTTTTAACTGTTTCATCAACCATACGCCACAGTGCAACCTACAAAATGCAAAGGTGGTTGTCCTTCCAAGATTGAATTTCAGTCCTATTTTTATCATGTGAAATACTAAAAATATAAATAAAAAAAATAAAGCAGAGCAACTGACCGAAATGCAATTTTTTAAAATTTTCCAAAATGACAGTCTTTGCGATTTAAAAATTGCATTCTACTACTTTGTGATGTCAATTAGAATTTGATTAGCTGTGCGGCCTTCGATATAACGATAATATAAGTTGGTTAAACTCTGAATTTCCACTTTGTGGGAACCACTGTGACAGTTCTGCCTGTGGCTGCATTGGTCATTTTTAAGAAGAACCCTTCAGTGGCACTCACCTTTCCATATTGTCGCCCTCGAGGACGGTCTGGACCGGTAAGTACCCCAGTCGAGGGTGCTTGGCAAAGTATTTCTTGGAGCGGAATTTGTTCTTCAGCACTTTGGTAAAATCTCGCATGTCCTCGCCTGATGTCGTCTGGCGGAGACAAAGGGTTACATAATTTCAATGGGGGGTGCAATATGTATCGCTCAAAGTTGACGGGAATGGAAGTCTTCAGCTGTCTTCGCAACCCACATCAAGTAGTTTGGAAGAGTCTTTAAAAAAACCTCTTCATGCTGTTTATTCCCACTTAGTTGAAGTTAACTGTCAAACTAAACCTAAAACAAAGAGAATTGCACCATGTGTATTCAAATCAACCCCTTAGTATAGCCTATAGCTTAATGGTAATGCTAACATATGCTATACGTTTTTTGTTTTTTTTGTTCAAGTCTCTCTGTGCAACGTTATAGGAAATGGTCCAAGTATCGATTTTAACTGCATTAGAGGTCAACGCCGAGCCGGCCCACTCTGTGAAACAAGTCTTCCTTCTCCATTAATCTCATCGCACACTTTTCCCTTTGTGGCAGTGACAAGTGGCGACTGCTCAAGGAGCCCATGTGGAGGAGCTCCACGCATCGACTGATAAGGTCACGTATTGTTTTGGGGGTTTTTTTTCCTTCCCCTGATTCCATCAGCGGACTTCGTCAGGCTTGCCGGACTGCTGTCACCAGCCCAAATACTCTCCCCAACGTCGGCGCACTGATTGCTACCCGTCGCGTGCACTGGCAAGAGAGAAGCTCATCAGCGCGGCAGGAGCGAAGACGAGGAAGCAAAATGAAACAGGCTCATCTAGCCGCAGACAATATTCATTACATTTGCAAAATTTAAAAAGCAGATATATTTAAAAAAAAAAACACAAAAACAAAAACGTTTGATACTGGAATTAGTTTGCCTAATTTGAAGCTCAATTACGAAGAGGCCATGGCTTACTTTCACAAATGTCAAATGTCAAACAATCTTTGATGACACTCTTCTCGCTGCATAGAAATTGCATTACCCGATAAAGAGAAAAAAAAAGAGCATTATTTCATGATTTCTTCAGGGAAATTTGAATTTGATCAGAAGCGGTCACCAGTATTGATGAAACGGTAAGCGAAAACATTTAAAGCGCCACGGCAGCTCTATTCATGAATTTGAATCCCTTTCAGCTTAATTTTAGGCAGAATAGTTAATAAAATTGTGCTGCATAATATGGTTACAAATGTGCTATTTTGTCCCAAAAATGTGCATATGTGTGCGTCTCACCGGCGTGCAGTACTCCACCATGGGATAATTGAGCTTGTGGCCCTTGGCGGTGCGCCCAGAGAAGAAGCAGCTCTGACACACGTCGTAGTTGAAATGCTTCAGGCTGCGATACCTGCACACACAAAAAAAAAAAGGAGTGTTAGGACAAAAGTCAGGCCACGCCTTTAGGACCAAAGTCAGGACACGCCACCTTGAGTCTCAAGCTCACCGACAAACACACCACTGCTAGATGTGCCACAAAAATGCAGGGCCAGCACTGAGGTCTATTTATAGAATATCTTCAAGTTGGCATGATGGAAACAACGAGGCTTTATTAACCCTTTCATGCACCCCGTAACCTCATAACATGATAGGCTGTCCACTGTAGTAACCACTGTCCCTGAAAGGGTTCATGAGAGAGAATGTCGAGAGTTCAAGTGCAATGTGTAACACGACAGCATGTCTGCAAAGGCGAAAAGCTGGTCATGTATCAATTTGAGCTCATTTTATAAACTGATATGGAAGCTGCGAAGGCCACAATTCACACGGTCACGCAACATGCAGACTGACTGAACCAACACGCATTTCTGGGCTCTCGTGTGGCGACGCCCACGTCACTCACCGGGAAGGCCCTGCCTTTGAAAGCCATAGACAGTCAAAATCTCGATAGTCCAAGCCCCGTATCGCAAGTTTACTGTATTTTTGGTTCCTTATGTATGTCTCAGCTACTCAATTGGTTCGTTTTCAACCGCCAACAGCAAACAAAATTTCGGTTGAAAAAGCTCCCCGAACCTGGTCCGAAACTGAGACTGTGATTTCCTCAACGCTTACTCCGCACTCTCCTTGCTTCTGTCATCGATCAGTGACATGACTTCGGAGACACTTGATTCATCAAACGTTTTTTCTGGTTTTCGGTTGAAAGAAGACCAGTTCGCCACACGGCATCTTGGCACGATGTTACAATTTCACAAAATGGAAAATAAATAATCGAACCAGAACAAAACGTGCGTGTGTGTTATGGGTTGTTGGCCAACATCGTGTGTGAATGTTCAAACCCTGTGGAGGTTTAAATGATATTTAGTGAGTGGTCTGGCCTCTGCTGACATTTAGATAAATGCCCACTAGAGCAGAGCTGCCCTTTATTATTATCAGCAAACACCAGCGTGTGTGCGTGTCTGCCTTTGAACTGCGCACAGCCACACACCCACAGACACACTGAAACACGCAACCTCCATTTCACAAAAAGCTCCCGGCTCAGTGCAAGACGCGTACCTGAAGCCCACAATGGGACACTCCTTGCAGATGTTGCACTTGGCCTGATGCTTGGCCGTCTCGGCGGCAGCCACTCGGTGCAGGACGGGGAGCCACACCATGGACTGAGGCTCCATACGCATCCAGTCCACAAACTGCCTGGGCTCCAGTTCCACCTTATTGGTCGCCTACCAGACAAAGGAGGACATGGACAAAGCGTGTTTGGTAACTGGTCAGGGTTATGACAAAAAAAAATTTAAAAAGCGCCAGGCTATTAATTGTCACTCCCAGTTGAAGTTTACTGCCAAACTAAACATCAAACAAAGAGACCTACACGCTGTGTATTTAATTTAAAGCAGCTAAATAACTTTACCTTTGGGAATGCTACCTTAATGCTAACACATGACAGAGTGTTGTAAGCCTTGAAGAACTGAGATTGACCACCTTTTGCTTATTTGTTTGAAGATGAAAATGAACCAATCTGAGAAGGCTGTTCATAATAAGGAAAGAATTCCTGCCCCCTGGCCCAGCCCAAAAAAAAATCTAACATAACCTTTCTGACACTGACAATCAACAAAAGGGCAACAAAATGTTGCAGTACCTTTCAACAGACTCAAACCTTTTAATTATTGTCGATACTCCTTAACTCATTCAGTACCATCCAATTCTAGACGAAGTCTGAAAAGACGTTTAAAAACGTCTTTGGGAGTGAATGAGTTAATAAGCACGGCAGTTTTTTCAGCATGTTTTCCGTCCTTGCCATATATAATTGAGCATTGTAAAGTGAATTCAGTAGAAGAAAGTAGGAAAAAAAATTGATACGGTATCATATGGGCTCAATAAGTGCCCCAAAGGCCAATGAAAAAATAGCAGCCACACCCCAGTTTTCGCGATGCAGAGTCCACATTACTCAATCATAAATAATCTCCACATAGACAAATGGAAAAAAAAAAAAAAAAAACAATCTAACTATCAATATCTTTCAAACTGACTCAATGTCTTCATGTGCTCAAGTCAGAAGTATAGAATTACGATGTTTACACACACGCTACCGCAGCGTGAAGGGGGTGACCCCCGATAAGACAGATGGACGGTTAAATGGAAGCCAGTGACAAAAGTACAGTCAAGGAAGCCAAATTTATAGCCGTGCTATGCATTCATCATGCGATCGTTAAAGCAAATGGATTGGACGTCATTGACGGGACAGACACAGGTGTCACGCAGGGCCTGCGCTTGTGTGTGTGTGCAAAACGTTTCAAGGAACCAACTTAGTTTGATGATTGAATGACTTCTGCACGACTGCAGCACATCTGGCGTGCCAATTCGGGATGGAGCCAGCGTGCTATTTATTTTGCGCGTGTGCATCCACAGGAAAAAAAAAAAGAAGAAATTTATCGCCTCACCCCAATTTAAATGCCCACTTCCTGGAAATGAAACCGTGGTGGAAGAGAGCGAGAGCAAGCGCGAGAGTGAGAGAAAGAGGAATGGATGCGAGATCCCCGAGGGGATAAAGACATCGTTAAATGCCAGGAACATCCAATGATAAAGCTGCTAGATTGATTCGCTGGCTGTCGTAAAGCAGCGGGGAGGACAGGCGGCAGCTGACCGCAGGCCATGAGCGGCTGTGCGGTTGGTCAGCACGTCTTCAATATTCTAGTCCTCCTTTGGCTTTGAGGTGGTGACGCGGCGGAATAGAAATGAGCTTTGATGAAGACGCTCCACTACTGTCTGCTACTTCCACTTGACTTTGGGTGAAGTCAATTGATTTCCCCGCTTCGCATCCCACAAAGCATCCTCCAGTATGCAGCATAAATGTTCCAATCTGAGGGCCTTTTTTTTTTTTAATGCACGACACGCCAGCGTAACTCGTATATTGTAACATGCTGCGTCCTTACGTGCTGGAAGCAGCTGCGCACGCTGGGCTCGATGTTGGAGCCTCCGAAGGCAGCCACCTCTCCGAGCTGCTTGGGGATCTGGATGGCCTCGTGAAGCAGGAGGCCCAGCTGCCGCTGGTCACATGTTTCTCCCGCTGACGCCGCCTGACTGAAGAGATCTGCGGAGGGATGGACGGAGGAAGTTATAAGGCGAGAGGATCTTCTCTGTGTTTCCATTTTCTGTTGCGTTTGTCCACGCTGGAGTCCTGAAGTGAATTTTATTGAACATGTGCAATGTAATTGTGTGTGGTCAACGACGGACAACCCGACCACAACTTCTCCTTGGCCCCACAGGCCAATAGAAAATTGTCACATAGTAGGCAGGCCCACTAGTTGCTAGGTAGACTTTATCGGGCTCAATTCTGACGGCCACCAAGGCCAATGAAGAGAATTATCATTTGCTTCCATGGTCACATGTTGCTAGGCAGAAATCACAGGTCAAATGGATGAAAATGCAATATATCAGCAGTCCTCAACTTGTTAGCTGGCAAAATTCGACCTGCCCCCGAAGACAAATGGGGGTGAGGGGGAATGGTTTTCACCAGTCTTGCTGCCTGCCTTGTTGCCAGGCAGATTTCATGGGCGCAATCATAACTGAACAACAGGCTAATGAAAAGAAAAAAAAAAGTGCCATGCCCCACTGGCCCATTTGTTGCCAGGCTGAGTTCATTGAGCTTAATTACAACAGAAACCCATCTGATCTGTATTAAATATAAATTCACAAGAGAACATCACATTTCCAAAAATAAAAGGCCATTGTTCACTCCTCACATTTCTTCTGATAGAAACTACAATAGAGTGCATGAACTAAACCATGCTAACCTCTCACAAGAGTCTTTCCTCTTGAAGAGAATCACGGTGATTGATTATAGTGGTACTTTTAGACATCTCTCACACGCACACACACAAAGAACTGAGACAAAGGGCATGACAGCTCTTTGTGCTCTGATTAAAGCTGACTTCAGCCCCATTTCCCTCATTCCTGTAAGGCGTGTGTGTGACTTCCTCCAAACACACCACTTTATGACATCAAACCTATCAATACCAATGTGCTCGCAGATATCGTTTGACACAGCCGACTATGTGTGTGCGCGTGTGGGAGCAATTTCTGAGCCAATGAGAGTGCGGGGGGAGAGGAAAAATGCGATCAGGCGTGGATGATCCCCTTCACAGCCTAATAGAATGTGCCGAGGGAATGCCGAAGCTCAGCGAGGGAACATTTGACGGAAAGGCATGTGCAAAGGGGAGGAAAAGGAGGAAAGGGAGCCAAAGTAAACAATGACGGAGTGACACTGGCGGACAATTGGGACAAGGAGAGGGAAGGGCAATAAAGGAAAAAAAAAAACAAATACATTCACACCGACTCATCCTCCAAATAAACATGCAAGGACAATGATGTAAAGCGTAGGAGGTCGCTCATCCAATTACCCCAGCAGCATGGAAAGCCGTTTTGAGCAGTTAGTTGACAGACTGTAGGAGTAGGCTCTTTGTCCGCTAGCGCCCTTATAAAATGACTAGCGCACTGACTTTCTCCATCCGTCTGTGTGTGTGTAGAGTGAACATAACTTACATTTGTATTTCTCCTCGAGGTGGCCCTTGCAGAGAGACAGCAAGCCGATCTTCATTGACATGACACGGATCTTCCCGCTTCGACCGCTTTTAAAATCAACACAAGAATCAATCACACGTGGAAAAAAAAAAAATCAATTTATACGAACAAGAGAAACATGATTAATTCATATGGAGCTGATCCATTTTAGGGCAGGGTGGTCTTGGAGGTCTATGGTCTGTGGCACAGGTGTCAAACTCAAGACCCCGGGGCCAGATCCGGCCCGCCATGTCATTTTATGTGGCCCGCGGAAGCAAATCTAGCATGCTAACTAGCATGATGCTTGCGAAAATCTCGACCCAAAACTTAAAAATTTCATACGTAATAAATAAGAGACATCTAGTAAGCATTTTCTTGTTTCCAAACCCCTCATTACAGTAACTTAAACAATTGTTGAAAAAAGCCATCATTATTGACTTTTAAAATTTTGTTTCAGTCATAACAGCCCTCCAAGAGAAACGGTAACTAAAATGTGGCCCACGACAAAAATTAGTTTGACACCCCTGGTCTACGACAACCTTATTATCCGACCCATTTTCCTACCCTGCTCTCTGTATTTTCTTCTTTTTTTTTTGGATGACAGCACCTCAGAAGTATTTGTGTCTTTGCGATAACAGCTTTTGTTTCTAACTATGCATTCAAACATACGTGTCGTAGACATTGAGCAGCCAGTTGAGACACATGTCGACGCAGAGGGGCACGTTAACCAGGTCTTTGTGCTCCTGCTCCAGGCCGTCGTAGATGGTCGTCAGGCAGTTGATGACGTCCGGGACGGACATCAACTGGTTGTTGTTGGTCAGCTTGTGCTGCACAAAAGTGTTCTGGGCCACGTTCAGGTCCAGAAGGTCCACTGCAGATGGAGGACATGTGATGAGACTGATAAAATCCACGATGAACTTTTGAGCAGTGGTGCCAAGTGACATTTGAGAAAGAGAAGGAGCTAAAAAGTGGCCCACGGTGTTCATAGAAGCATATCGGAGAGTGAATAGCGAGAGAACAGATGGATCATCATGATTAATTATTGAAATGATGGAAATTAACCAGTCAGTTTCCACAAATCTAATTTGCTGGTGACATAATCTTTTCACGCAGTTTTTTTTTTTAATAAAGCACGGGGAAAAAAAGATGAAAAGGCAGAATTGGGGCTTCTCATAAAACTATAGACACAAATTTTTCGGCTTTACGATTTCACCTCTGCCCTTTATTATTAACTGTGATAAGTTCTGGCTTCCAGTTTTAGCAAATTGTGCTTGGCTTCCAAATGGAATGCGCTAATAGGGGAATTAATCAAACATGCCATATTTTCATGAGCATACGGCGCACCGTGTTAAAAGGCGCAGTCTCGGTTACGACGCAGGCATGGTAAAACACACGTTAGTTTGAACAAAAATACGGTAGCATGCATGCACGCTAGCCTAAGTTTTTCAAAGGCAGCGGGAGCAAAACATTAAGTGCCCTTTTTTTTTTTTTACATATGACTTTTAAGTGCCCCTTGAGGTCGTGAAAATACGCTAAGTGATTTGGAAAGTGAAGAAATTGAAAAGTGTTCAACAACTATCCGGTGAGTAGTTAGCCATATCCGCAGCAGGTCTCCAAGGTGAACAGCCTCTGGCATGTTAGAACAAGGTGGGTAAGGGAAGTCGGCAAGTCGGATCCGTAACTTCGGGACAAGGATTGGCTCTAAGGGCTGGGTCGGTCGGGCTGGGGGGCGAAGCGGGGCTGGGCGCGTGCCGCGGCTGGGGGAGCAGCCGCCCCGCCGCCCGCCCCTCGCCGCCGCCGGAGCCGGGGTGCGGGCGCGGAGCCGCCCCGGCGGGGGTCAGGCGGGCGGAGTTGGACGCGGACGGCGCGGCCGGGCAGGCGGCGCGACGGGGCGAGAGTCCCGGCGCGCTGGCCACCCGGCCCCCGTCCCGGCCGCTTCGCCCGTTCCCCGCCGGGCGTCCGCGCCGGCCCCGCGCGAAGGCGGGTCGGTGCGAGGGTGTCGGGTGGGCGGGTGTCGGCGGCGACTCTGGACGCGCGCCGGGCCCTTCCCGCGGATCTCTTCAGCTACGGCGCTCGGCGGGTCCCCCCGTCGTCGCGGCCTTCTCGCGCTTGTCCCCCCCCCATGAGGTGGCGCGGGGTGCGCATCCTCGTCGGGGTCGCCTCGGCCGGCGCCTAGCAGCTGGCTTAGAACTGGTGCGGACCAGGGGAATCCGACTGTTTAATTAAAACAAAGCATCGCGAAGGCCCGCGGTGGGTGTTGACGCGATGTGATTTCTGCCCAGTGCTCTGAATGTCAAAGTGAAGAAATTCAACGAAGCGCGGGGTAAACGGCGGGAGTAACTATGACTCTCTTAAGGTAGAGATCCGGGAGGGTGTGCGTGCGATGTGGATATGGATGGTCAACTAGGGAATGACATCCCCGGTGGAGTTAGGTCGGTTCGCAGTGACTACCCTAGCTCATGTCAAGAGTACCCTTGCATGAACCTGAGAGGATCTCTGTGTCGGTACCAATCCTTGGGTCACTGGTGGGTGACCCGGATGTCCTGCTGGGGAAACAGAATATGGGACAGCGACCAGGGAGGGGCGACCCTGGTCGAGTGGGGTCGGATCGTGTGCCGACCCCATTGATGTTGTTGGGAGACTCAGGTCTCAGAATCAGTGGTAGCAGAGAGGGCGATTCGGGGAGAACTGGCCCCGCTGAGGAAACCAAGCCTAATAACGGTAGGCTGAGCGTTATGGGTAGCTCCGGCCGTACCTTATGAGACGCACTTGACCCAAGCTGGAATTGGCGTTGTTGCGGACAAGCACCGGTATAGCTGTGAATAGTTAGAGAGTGGGTGGAGAAGGGTCCGAGAAGGCCGGATAGGGAGGCATCCGGGTGGATCGAACGTGTTCTTCCGCTCTGCATAGAGCCGTTGGGTGCGGGAGTGAAGCTTTGGAAGCCACGGGTAGCTACCAGCCCGAGGTTCAGTCCTCGAAAAGGCGCGACAGTGGGATTCTAGGGAGTGAAGGAGGGGTGTCGTCATGCTCCTTCCCCTCGTCGGGAGAGTATGTGTTCATCCGTCTCATGTACAGCACTTAGATGACCTCTTACTCGACGGCCGAGCATAAAAACGCCGCAATGCGGCCTGGAGACTTTCGTCATGCGGCCCCTTCTCGACGGTTTGGTGTGTTAGTATCGGCTGAGGTTTTGAATGACAGCCGCACTACGGCGCCTTTGGCGCCTCCGTGCGACCTCCGGTCGCAGAAAGTATGAAAAGTCCCAACCGTATGGCGAAGTCGAAGGGTCGCCGTTCGAAGGCCTGCACCCTGAAAATGCATTTTTCCTTTGACTCGCTTGTTTTAGAGTGTCTTGCTGTCTGCTGCGAGTGCTTTCAGTTGTGTTTAATTTTCAGGTCCAGTACAGTTGCATTTAATACAAAGATTTAGGTACTTTTTTCATTGAGTTATTTTTTTAATTTTATGTGCAATAAATTTTAATTGAATTAGTATTGAAGGTTATTTTAAATCTTCCTTACACACAGGGCCCGGATGATTAATCAGGTATCCAGCCTGTAATTGAACTTTATCTTTATTGCTGTAAGCAAGAAGGAACCCAAAAAGAAGTTATTTCATTTGCTATATGTATTTTTTAATTAATTGGTGCAGTGAAAAAAAAAACCCCAATAAAACTGAATTATATTAAGCTGTCAGTCAACATTTGTAATCACCGACATCTCCGTTAACTTCTTTGCTTTATGTTACCTCCTGTGCACCAGGGCCACAGGCACACACACATTCGCTAGCTGCCACGCAAACTCGTTTGTGCCATTCGAGGCCCCCTGGCACCGACTTAACCCAATTAGACGTTTTATTGTATGCCTGTCATGCGCGTGTGCGTGCAAATGTGTCATTCACACACATTACATGAGCAGACATTTGCGGAAAAAAAAAGGAAAAAAAGACCAAAAACAAATGAGTCCCGTGGATCCGTGTATGACATTGGGATTGGATTGCCTACGTTTGGAAACAATCAGGCTAATGCATCCCCCGCAACAAATAGCGACACGCATTGAAAAACAACAGTGCAAAAATGATGGGTTTGCGTCGTTGCAGCTCATTAGCGGTCCAGCACAAATACTCCGGCGCACCAGCTTGAAAGCGCACCTGCACTGAGGAGTTTTATCTTTTTGCAGGGGGAGACAGCTGGGTCGTCTCAAAGGGTGGGCGGCTATTATCACGTTGTTTCTCGGGTGAGTGATTGTTGAGACTGCACTGTGCTTCCTTACTCTACTACAGACATTGTTACAGGTATATACAAGGTCTGTAACGAAAATTACGACAGCTTGGGACGAAGTGCCGTTACCCAGCAAACTGGAAAGGACATTTAAAATTAAAGAGTCAATGCTCTTTAGCTGGTTAACTGGTTTTTGGTCTTGGTCCTGTCATGGTCTCGGCTTACATCCGTCTCGGTCTCTTTGAGTTCTGGTCTTTGGGCAAGTGCGTACAAACGTGCTACAGAGCACTCGCACTTCCCCGTGTATATTTGCACAAATTTATCTTCAGTCCTTCCATGCTGTGTTGTTCACTAAAGTAAAAGCAATTTGAACAGCGTATCCCCTTGTTGCGCCCACTTAGTAGCATTTGTGTGCGCGTGTGTGTGTGACTTACAGCACAGAGCTTTCTGCAGACGGCGAATCTTCATGGCGGTGCGGTACGCCGAGAATCTCACGTTGTTCAAGTCCGCTGTGAACAAAAAGCTGAATTTTACTGTGTCCATCATTGTGAAATGCGACAGACTGCCAGATTTGGTATCGATCGGATGAAAGAAGCATCAAATGAGCTTTTGTGTTACCTACCTAGCGACTGGTAGAGCTCCGTCATCTTGGGATGGTCCCAGCAGGTTGTTTGTGTCTGATGGCTGAAAACAGCAGAAGAAGAAAAAAAAATGCCATCAGGATAAAGACCATTAGTGAGTGCCAGGTGCCACACGCAGCGATCTTATTTCCAGAACAGCTCAATCTGGTAGATCGCTGGCCAGTAAGCCACAATGCAAGTGGACTGTAACGTCAAAAAGTGAAGACATCACTGCGTTGGCAACAGTGGCTCGCACTATTTGATGTGTTTGTGTTGCGAAAGCTGTCATCGCTGTTTGAGTTCTCAAATACCGTCGGTGTGTCCAGTGAAAGCAACGAAAAACACACTCAACTGTCAATCAAATGCCACTCCCACAACCTGGGAAAATGGATGCTAACTTCTATAGCATCTTTATTTTGCCTACTTAAGAAGCCATATTAGATCTATAATACATCCCATGTAGCTACAACGGGGCGCTCTAAAACAGCCACGCCAGCCCGACACACGGCCAACAACGAGGTGCACTATTATCCGAAGCAAAGTGCGTTTTCGTGGTGTGAGTATAGTTAGCTAGCTAACTCCATGTCGCGATTACTGAATTCACTTTACATGGTCTTTTAACATCCTACCAAGCAAAGTCAAAGCTGACACAGCAAAAAAAAAAACAACAAAAAAAAAAACAACCAACCAAACAAACAAATGCAAATATCATAGCCGAAGTAAGCAAAAAAAAAAAGGTGGCTGTGTGCAAATAAGTTCCCACCGACGGAAACCCACCGCAGAGCTCCATTTCCTGTTTGTTTATTACCCCATTACGAATAAAATAGAGCCCAATAAATAAGCAGACTGCAGCGCGCAAGCTGCTTCTATTGCCGCTCATAATGACGGAGGCGCGCGGTCGCCCCGCTGCACAACAGCGCGGGCCGGTGTTTCTATCAAAGCTGAGGGTGCAGCGCGTGTGTGTAGATCAGCAGCTCATGAATGCCGAAATGAGAACGGTGGAGCTGTCAGCGTGCGTTCACAAACTTTGACACAGATGCTACTAAGATGGTGGAGTTTCGATAAAACAGCAGGAAGCGCGTATGGGGGGGGGCCAAGGGGACAAATAGCTTCTCAGGTGAGCAGTTCAGTTGGGAGAGCTGTAGTAAAAGTTGGAGTCTTTTTTTTACATGCCATTTAATGAGCAATGAGAGAACGCAATTTCTGTAGAAATTGTGTATGAATGCTGAAGACTTGATGATGAACTGGAATGGTTCTCGCAGTCATATTCTTTATTCTTTATCCTCAGTGACGATAAATACTTATACTGCCCTCAGGTGGTGAAGGCAGGCACACCAGAGGGAGCAGTGCAATGGCAATTGACTTGATGCAAAGTACAAAAACTGTACAATGGCAAGAACTGGCGGAATAATCATAAAGAAATATTGGGAGCGGTACATGTGCTAATAAGCTTAAGTGTGTTTAAAGTGTGTGCAACCCACCTATTACATATCCCAAAAAGTCATCAAAACAACAAAATGTGACACAATGAGATGGTGAGTGCCGTTTCCTTTTATCTCTACCAATTTGAAATGAAAATGTACTGCCGGCAAGTGGTGCCGAAACAGCCCTTGTTGCTGCGTCAGGACCAGCGGGGGGCCTTGTGAAAGGACAGAGTGATCCACTCTGGATGCTGACATTTTGTCTCCAGAGCCATTATTAAATGCCATCTCTCAGTAAGCATCAACAAATCAAATAAGGTCTCTGGAGGCTAAAGTGCAGACTGCGGCAGGTAGATAAAAATGGATGAGTCACGGCAGTTATTTTTTTTTTTTAAGTAGGAGGAATATGATCAGCGTTTTTGACATTTTTTAGTACGCACATCCACTTGCGGATTAAAGGGTAAAAATGTACACCTTGATTTGTATGCCAATTTGCCGATTGCAATGGTAGAAGTTGTGAGAATTAGTGACGGGCGAACAGATGGACGGATGCGTGGGGTATCCCTCACATAAAAAAAAAAATGTAATCATTTATTAAGTTGAAATTAGCGATGCGCGCACCGTGCTGAAATTGAATTTACATTTCAGTTGAGTTCCCGTCTGACGCCTATGTGTGCTTTAAACCCCTGTTCCACTGATTTGTTTACGAGAGTGGGTTGCTGCAGGTTCAGCGGTCGGCCACATCTGTGTTCAAACGCTGCTGGCTTTTATCTCCCAACAGCTAAACACATTCCAATAATAACAAATCGACCGTCCGTCTGCCCCCCCCCCCTCCTCCCCGTGGGTCCAAACACAGTGTATGTGGTTCAAACGCTTCTTATTGATCTTTCCATTTAGAACCTCATAAAAGTCAAGTTAAAAAAAGTCAGTGACATATACAATATGAAATAACCTTTTGGAACACTGCAGACGACGCTGGAAAACAAATAAAAAATACAAATGATAATAAAATATGACACCAAAGAGTCAATGTATTAAGCACGGTGGAACTTCCAAGGCAGTGATTGCCATCCACCGTGTCATTAAATTAAATGTCTTGAGCTCTTTGCAGATCACTAATTGTTTTGTCAATAAACAGTTGACATTACATGCAACAATGTTTTCAAGAGTGACATTTCAAATGTGAGCGAACTCGAGAGTGAAACAAATCTGCAGTCTGGCTTGGGCAGTCAGCAGTTTAGGCGGTTGGATGATTTGTGGCTAACGAAGCTAAAAAAAGTAACTGCTCCTGTTTCACCTGATTTGACCAAAAAAAAAAAAAAAAGTGAATGGGAAGCAAGACAACAAGCTGAAATTGTGACTATCAGAGCGGCAAGAGATGCGCTTGCCACTGTCAAGCAGGTGTTATCTATTCACCAGGTAGACACGTCGAATCAGCAGAAAGACAACTGTTTTGGGGAACTGAGCTGAATATGACACGTCAGTGGAGGTCTTTGTTATAATGACTGTGCCCGAGAAACATTTCAGTGACAATGAGCTGTTTTTGAAGTTACGTTTGCTTTTTTGCTTTTTTTTTTTTTTTAGTCCTTTTGCGATGCAAATTATGGTCATTAAAGTAAAAGCTGCAGAATATAAAATAAACACATTCATTTGGCAAGTGTGTGTGTGTGTGTGGGGGGGGGGGTTGTATCCCACTGGATAAAAATCAAATCTGAAAAGAAAATTGAGGCGTGCAAATGGGCCTAAGCGGCTGCATGTCATACATTTTCCCAAATGCATTTGTGAGCCTCTGTTGGTGCCCGCTGAAAACAATGTGAAACGTTTTCATCATAATTTCAATACGTATATTGGGTACAAACACAAAACTATATAAAACAAATTTTAAACTACACATACTTTCTTATCTGCAGAGTCGTCATGAGTCTTATGATTGAGTGAATTTACTTTATTTAATCTACGACTCCTGGCAGGTTCCACAAAATGGAGCCTTCTCCCTCCCTAAACATTGAACCACATTATCACATTTTTTAAAACGGTTTCCAAGCTACAAAGGGTTGCTTAACTTCCCCGTCTCCGCTAAATCAGTGCAATTTCCTGAGATAAATATTTGTATGTAGGGTGTATATGTAGGTCAGTGCTTCTGTTGGGCCTCGCTGCATCTGACCAACAACCACTGGAGTAGAACAACTATTTTAACCAACGATGTCACACATTTTTCTGGACACTTACTTGATATAATATGGAACTTTATTTTGAGACACCGCCCGCTGCCAGGGGAGCTGCACAGAAGCTAGGGAGACAAGGAAAGACCACAATGAGAGACTCAAGTAAAAAACAAAAACAAAAACATGCATGAAATAGAGAGGAAGTGGGTGGGCGGGGCTTTCCAGGCAGATGGGAGAAATAGGAAAAAATAGGAGCGTATAAAAATATAGTTGGCGGACCTGTATAACCGAGGCAACTGATGCGCCCAAAAATGTCTCAGCAATCCAAAGCTGCATTAAGACTATTAGCGGTGACTATTAATGCTTGGTTGATTCCCACAATCCCTTTTCTGACAAAGGCATCGAGAAACACACGAATGAAAAGACCTAAAAAATTTTTTTTTAAAAACTAGAGATTGGGAGATAAGAGCAAGGCTTTATTGATCCCTGAGGAGAAAATATGCTACCGGGGTTATGAGTGTCCATGTGAGATGATAGACGCTTTCTGGTTTGTCTGTCCTTGAAATAATGTCCCAATTGAGGGCCAATACTGCATTTAAAAAAAAAAACAACAACAACAACAACAGAAAAACAACCCATATGTGACTTCAAGCGAATGTTTGCTACTCACTGGATAAGAAATGCTGAGAGGAGGGGCCAAAGTCTCGGTGGGCTTCCTGGAGGAGTTTCAGTCTGTCCTCCACTGCCACCTGCAACAAGAGTCGTCCAAAAGATTATTCAAAAACGCAGCCCGATTTTGAATCGCACTGATGCAAAATGGCCGAGGAAGCTTAAGTTCAAACAGGTAAGCGTTCAAATGACTTTATAGGACAACGGATCTTCGGTTTTCATCTGCCCTTGTGATGGTATGACTCAAATTTTCAGCAATTACTGGTATGTTGCGAAAATAGCCTTGCGGTACCAAGCTGTGATTATACACAGGGTGTGTTTGGAACAAAAGGTGAAATGGGAGGGATGAGTAAAAAAAGACTAGACAAGTCCAGATAAAATACTGTAGCATGATAGGAAAAGTGTTTAATATGGCCGCATCCACTGAGGCTGCGCTGTACCTGTAGTAGCTTCCACCTCATGTTGAGCTGGTCCAGCTGCCTGGAGGCAGTGGAGGACAGCTGGATGTCCAGCGGAGTCAGCTCTGCAGAAAGCTCATTTACTATCTGGACATCCTGACGCAGCGGGCTGATTTCCTCCCGGAACACCTAAAATAATAAATAAATAAAGGAAGGAGGAGAAATGGGTTGATGGTATACAAATAAATGCAACTTTTCTTCTTTTAATTCTCGATGTAGCCCATGTGCTAAGAGAAGGCTTGACTCATGCTAACCAGAGTCTGGTCGATGTGGTCCTGCAGGGAGTCGATGAGCAGGTCGCCCACAGGCTGCCAATCGGACTTGGCGTCCTCGGCCCGAGTCACCCGCAGATCCAGTTGGTCCATAGAGCTCTGGAGCTCCTGCAATCGCTCCAGGGCTTGCTCCACCTGATTCTGCCAGCCTCGCGCGTGGCCCCTCAGACGCTCCCAGCGCTCCCTCACCTCGCCCGTCTGCTTGCGAATGGCCCGAGCCAGGCCGCGGGCCTTTTGCTCCGGGCTGAGGTCTGGAAGGAATCAGGGAAATGATAAACAAAACAGTCTTAGTGTTATTTATTGGAGGATGCTTGCTGGATGAACATTGTGGTCTTCTACAACCGTTTTCCTGAGTGTGGAATTTGCTCTCCGGGGTGCTGATTGAATTGAGTACGAGCGTCTTTAAACATGCAGACAACAATCAAAAGCCTAATAAGAGTGGAGGAAACGTACACAATTAACTGTTTACCACTGTGCCACATCCCAACGACTTTGATTAAACACGGCGCATACACTTCGATGTCAACTCATCGGTTTATAAAAGCGGACGATACTTTGATCGCGGCGTCAAGAGAGCACAGCAATGTCTGTCGACGCTCTGAAGTCGTGCCACACCCCCATCGCGCCCTCTTGGCTCTCTTTAATTATTAACGGGGGGAAAAAAAAAACGAGGATCGTTTGAAGGCAAATGTGGTGACTGGACAAAATCTGAATAATTTAAGAGTGGTAACCTTAACGAGTTGATGCATTTTTTAATTTCCCAATGGGGTCAGGATTGCCAGGAAGGCCGACATATCAATGGATTGTGTTGCAAAACTTAAGTGCATCTTGCTTGCTTTGGATATCGAACTTCGTTAAAGGATTGATCGGTTTGAGAGAAAAAAAAAAACACTGGCTCCATGACTTAAGTCATCAAATTCAATTCTGTGTGCCATGCTGTCAACACAGTGTTATCCGGCTTCAAGAACAGTCCTGCCCAAGTACCAACCTGTCTTGGGCTGCAGGTTCTTGCGTGGTTCTCCCGGACCTTCAATGGGCTGCTCTGCCAGAAACATGCGAGCTTGCTCCAATGTGCTTATCACCAGCTGCTCGCGTTCTTTCAGCTCCGACTGCAGCATCTAAAAAAAATTAAAAAAATGAGGAACGCATTCAAAGGCGTTAAAGGAGTTCTATCAAAAACAACAAATCGCAGTTGCTTTTTTTGAGTCGAATGAAACACTTGCATATGGCCTTCGTGATCGCAATGATTTGCCCCAATGATGGACACTCACTTAACCTTTGAGAGAAGTAGGGGAGGAGGGACGTTGCGATATAACAGTATAATTATTTTCGTTTTAACACACGCAAGACCCCGCGGGACTTCATTGCTTATCGGAGTGTGTGATTGCTTTACGAGGCGACCGTGTGAGTGTGAGACGCTGCCAGGCAGCTTGATGAAATGGGACGAGCTCGCTCGGTAACGCCACTTTCATGGTTTTTAAAACATGTACACAAGAAACAAGATTCTTTTTAACTTATTCAGTACCAGCCAATTCTGGACCAAGTCTGAAAAGACGTTTAAAAACGTCTTTGGGAGTGAATGAGTTAACTGCGAAATTTCAAAGTTCAAGACAATATTAAAAGGCGTGAAACAAACACTCACCACATCAACAAACCCCACTGCCCTCTTCCCAAATGTTGAATATATCATAAAAAGTAGACTTTTTTTTTAAACATTCGTAACAGTTTAAAAAAATCCAAGATAAAAACCTTTTTTTAAGTCAACATAATCACTTCATTTTTTTCTTGTAATACTCCACCACATATCAGACTTTTCATTTCTATCATTATGAGTGATTCTTTTTTCCAAACAAGGAACTCGCAACAAATCTAGATTTTTTTAAACAACACCCCCTCCCAAAAAAAAAAAAATTGCAAAAAAAAAATTATTTCCTAAAACGACCTCATATGGATAATTTAAGCTGTATATAATTTGTGCAACACAACTAATGGATTATTTCCGAGGCGACTCAAGGTACACGTCCCTGCAGCTCTCCTACGTAACAAATATCTTCTGTCGAAATGGGATGTCAAGACAAAAAAAACAAAGAATAGCTCAGCTGGAGTGTGGGAATTTAAATCCCCTCCACCGGTCTTGAAACGTGTCCTCTTTTGTTCCCGTTTCCTGCACGTGTTCATTCAAGGCAGCCCAAGTTCACGGAGACTGCCAACAAGTGAACAAACGCAGGCCTAGCGCTGAAAGAAGGCACGGGGGGACGAATAAATGAAACCGCTGGGTTTGCTAATAAATGATTTTTGAAATGGTCCCTGCGCAGGAAGAGTAGTGGACGGATAGCAAGAGAGATAAATCGAAGGCAACTTCCTCGACGGGCAGTAGGCGTATGAAGAAGCCAAAGGAGGTTTTTGGGAGGATAGGAAAACAAAATGAGGGGGGAGATAAAGTGTGAAGGATTGCTTATTCAAAGATCCATTGGATTATTCGTTTCATTTCGAAGCGATGCTCTTGGCTGCACTGAGCGTCCACTTGGCATTTCCTCAAACTAATAAAGACTAAAGAATGGAACATTTGTGAAATTAAAAACAAATCTGCTCGACAAACAAACCAGTCAAAATGAAATAAAAGCCAATGCAAATGAAAAATCCAAAACGATTCCTAATGCTGATCCTCACAAAGCCAAAGCGTGTGAGCCCTCTATTACATCATCATCAAATATATTTTTTTGTGTGTGCGTTCAAAAACTTTTGGCGTGTGTTCAAAAAGTGAGGCGGGGTATGTGGTCTCTTCAAGTCTTTTCAATTAAAACAAATTTAAATTTCACGAATGTAAAAAAATATATCAACTACATATTTAAGCCAATGTGCTTTTCATTTCGCTGACAAATCCCATCTGGCCGGTAAAAGATAAGACACAGCTGGCTATGTTCGAGATAAAAGGCTGCTCTTCTTTTCATCACTTATCACAATTGGACTCAGCATGTGTGCTTTAAGTACAAAAAAAACAAGTCTGACTTTTAGTGAGGATGACCTTGGTCGACATTGTGCCATTGTGGCCGCCGCACTGAATGATTGAGGCTTGATGTTTGCTCGCGCGGCCAAAGGTGCACAGCAAAGAGTGTTATCGCTAAACGCCGTCGGCCAATTCTAACTCATACCCGCTACAACACAATAAGCACAGCTCAAGCCCTCATTTTCCTCCCGGAGACATAGAGGGGGTATCAAAATAGTGGGGGGGGGGGGGGGGGGGATAGATGGCCTGCAAATTTACAATTTATCACGAATGGGAATTTGGCAAAACTCCAGTGGAGTGGTGAAATTTGGAAGGCGACAACAATTTTCATCAACAGTATCGTGTATGTTACCCAAGTGTGGATACTAGTACCACTGGTGGTACAATGGCTCCCTGTAGGGCTAGACAAAAGAATTACTAAGTACAGTTCAGCTGTATTTAACTTTTTTTTGTTTTTTTTTAAGTATGTTTGAATGTCATTTTTAAGACGTTTTATTTTGGTAATTTCTTTTTACTTTCATCCTCACTGCTTTCACGCTATTAGGAATACAGCTATATGAAAAACATGCCGATGTTGTGTTGAAAAAAAAAAAAATAATAAATAAAAAAACAATCACTCCAGAAGTCTGGAATTGGTAATGGCACGTTTTTTTTTTTTAAGCGCTGAGAGACGCAAAAATCAAAGCAGCACTTTACCTTTAATAACAAGCGATTTCACAGCTAGCCGATCAGTGGCTAGCGCTCACGTCTAACGACATGAAGCGATCGATTGTCGACGTAGTTTTAGATCCTAATTTTAGGTATAAACCTTCAAGCTCTGCCATTATTAAAGATTATAGGATAATAAGTGGAATATAATGTGGGTCAAAAGGGAAGTAACACATAATTTTTTAGTTTTATTTTTTGGCACGGCGAGCAATATTTCTGCAATAACAGTGTGGGGGTCATCCATTGTTTCTCCGAATGTGTTCTTGAATGTGACTGATGATTCTCTCATGATGTTAAGCTGAAAAGAGCCAAGCACATTTATTGTTCTCCGCTGGAAGCTGGCCTGCGCTCGACGACATCCATTGTAGGCCTTCGCACAGTATCTCAGAAAATGAAGACCGACCCGTCCAGAATTGGAAATGTTTTGTTAAATGTTTTTATGAGGTAACACTGAAAGTAGTGAAGTGGAACGGTGTAAATTTCATGCCCCCCCACCCCCCAACCAAAAATAAAACGCAACTCAATCCACTAGTCTATATTGCTAGCAACAAAAGTGAGTCAGCCCCCAAGCGCAAATGACATCGAGTTTCCTTATTCTTTTGTCTACAATGATAATTTATTATTTTACAATACAATTTAACTGCATCTTTAAAACATGTATTATTTTATGAGTTCAAATGAATGAAACAGTAGAAAAAAAAATTTGAACCACGCCAAAAAAAAAAAATCTATTTTACAATCTATCATCTATTTCTAAATATATATGAATTGTAAAGGGAATACGCCGAGTGTCATTTCACCTGAGATCGTTAAACATAAATCGAACCAGCGCGCAGTCCGTGCGCATGAGGCGTGACGTCTAACAATGTCAGGACTGGCGCGAGCTCAGTGAGGGTAGCGGACGGCGTAGTAAACGGTCTCCGCAGGCTGCCTCATCCATCTGAATGGTATTCCATGTCAACAATATCCAGCGCTTGTAATAAATAACCGCAACGGCTGACAGCCACCAATGAAGACAAACTTACAACCTGGGTCAGCATTGATTACTTAAGACACAAGGCAATGATACCGTGCGGGGACGACGGCTTGAACGCAACAATGATCCGGCGGATAAACTGACGTGGTTGATTATTTAAATGCATTCAAACAAGTTTTATATGCACCGTTGGCTGCTGATTGCTTGCAATAAAACTGTCGATTAATAACCAAGGACGTACAAAACATTTTGTTTATTTTCGTAGGGGACTGCCGCAAACTGCAATTCATCTTAACGTGACATGCCTGACCACTTGCCTGATGATGAATAATAACACTGGCGATTACCGCTCGGTGATTTACAAGCACGGGATGTTCCTGCGGTTTCAGCAAACAGCTAAGCTGCCTGCGTTTTTTTTTTTTTTTGACAAAAACGACAAAATGGAGATTTCACACAGTGAGGCTCCACTTAACGTGATTTTATTTTATGGTTTTTTAAAATTCTGGTTGCCCTTTGCCATATGGCGGTTCACTTTTGGCGGTCTCCCTTTATCCTAGATTTTTTTTAAATCATAATTATCTCGTTTTATATCACAGATCTTACGCAGCAATAAGGGCGAGCCAGGAGGAAAGAGTGCCAAAAAGACAGAATGTCGAAAGTTTACGATCATTTCACACTTAAAGTAGTAACTCTTTCAATGCCAGCCATTTTCACAAATAAATAAATAAATAGAGAACTCTCTTGAGTGCCAGACAATTTAAAGCATTCTTTCAAGGCTTTGGTTTTATGAGTGTAAAACACGAAAGTGACAAAGGAAAGATAACACTCTCTTCTTTTATCACGAAAAAAGACTGTTTCCACCTTATTCCATTTTTGGCGTAAGCAGGAAAACAAAATAAAATAAAATAAAAAATTTGCATTAAAAAAAAAATGGCGCGACTCGGTAAGAATGCCATGGACGCCCTTTCACATCAATGATGCTCAAAGAGGTAAGTGCAATGTGTCACTGCAAAGCAGAACTAGTTACTACTTACATAAGTGCACGGTTACGGTAAGGCAAACGTCACTAGCTAATTCAAAATAGCCCACGAACACAAGTTAGAACGAACCGTAATCTTTCCACAAGTGGTCAAGGCTAATCACAGCCGCCGAGCACTTTCAATCTCTTGAATAAACAAACTGTAAGGTCATAAAACACATAAGCAGTTTTATTTACAAGCTGCCTCTGGCCACAACTCACACTAAATAAGTCAACACGCATTAGCCAGTTCACGGCCACCCGACCCTAGACTCTCATTCGCCGACTCCCCTGTCACTCATCAGGCTGGCTCTTGATGTGGATGTAAAGAGCCATCGTGCCAACAAACCCGCAAGAGGCGGTGTTTGTGACATGAGGGATAAGGAAAAGGACAATGGTAATGACGTGGAAGAAAGACTTAAGAGAAAATACAAAAGGAAATGATTCCGAGACGCACTGTGAGATGGTAACAAACCGTGCAGTGGTTCTGCTGCTGCAGCAGGGTGGGCACGTCTCCACCGACAGGCATCTGCTTGGCGAGCTCCTCGTCCTGCATGCAGATCCACCTCCAGAGCTCCTCCAGGAGGCCCAGCAGACGAGACCAGCGCTCGGCACTGGCTTCCAGGTGGGCTCTGCCAAGGCGAAGCGTCCATTTAGACATATTCGCATCAAGGTACCCATGTTTGTTTGACTTTCTTGGGCCACATGAAATTATGCGGCGGGCCAGGAACAGCCCCCCGGGCCTTGAGTTTGAAACCCCTGATCAAAGGCATTTCACGTTTGCAGTAAGCATTAAGCTAGCAGAATTTGCTCAGACAAATGACATGGTTTAGTTGCGCATTTTCATTTTTTAATACAGCAGACAATAATTAATTCGCTTTTATTGCAGGTTTTGGGCGGGAATAATAAACGGCCTGAAGCTTATTTGGAGAATTGAGCTAAGTGACTGGTGTGAAGGAATACTTTTAAATAAGTGTGTTTAAATATGTCAGTGGTTTCCTCCCACATTCCCAAAACATGCATGGCAGGTTAATGGAACACGCTAAATTGTCCCTAGGTGTGATTGTGATTGTGAGCGTGGATGGTTATTCATCATTATGTGCCCTGCAATTGACTGGCAACCAGTTCGGAGTGTACCCCACCTGCTGCCCGAAGACAGCTGGGATAGGCTCGAGCACTCCAGCAACTCTCGTGGGGATAAGTGGATTAGATAATGGCTGGATGGATGGATGGAAATATGTAAGTGGGACATTTAGCCTCGAGGCTACAAGTGGCATGCAAATCTGGAAGAACCCTCCAGAGCAAAAGAACTGGCACACACACAGCACGGTTTTTGTGCGGATCTGTCAGAAATCGGATGATTGCATTTTTTTTTTTTTTGTTTCAGTTGGTGCAAACGTTCTCGTCAGTATTCCTTCCCGTCTTTGTTCCGCTGCTTCTCTCTCCGCTCCATCCTGTTTCTCGGCGCATCTCCATCTGGCTCTTGTCACCTTTAATTCCACCTACACTTTCTTCACAGCCCTATCAACCAAGAAATATGGTGCTTTTTTTTTTCTCCTTCCTTTGGCGAGGTCGCGACAGACCGAGGTCTATCAGTGTCATCAGAAGTTTATGTGGCTCTCGGCTGCCTCTGGAGATACATACATATTTCACCCCGAAGCGGCGCGACAGACATGCTGAAACACTGGGCGTGTTGTCTCTGATGGACAACGCCCCGAGACCGCATAAATATTTCACAGGCATGCGAGTCACGCTCGATAAAGAAAAAGGCCATCTGTGTGTGGTCCTTTATGGACTGAGCTCAGTGAATGGGGAGATGTCTTTGGGGTCATATATTATGAATAACATGCTAAGTGGAGGGGTAATGGAGTTGCGAGGTCTTTGACTCTGGCCTAATGTTAAGGCTGACGTTTCTTAAGTAACCTCCAGGAAGCCTGGATAAGTTTAAATTAATTTAGATGTATTTATACTTCAATATATAATGTAATACTTTTGAAAGAGTAAATAGCTCCGGGCACCTTCAGCACTTGCCCTAGCCCTGGGGGCTGTTACCAGATTACCTATTATGAAATACGATATTTAGAGCGAGCGATTAGAAATATTTTTTTCGTGATAAGTTTGACATATGCAGTAGCAAAAGATAGAACCAAGGTGGGGCGCACACATCCTGGTCTGATCTTTACGCAGTTACTACCAGAGCCTGATTGAGGTTCTGAGGCGGCCCTGGGATATCAACCCATGACCTGAATGAGCTGAAAAAGCGAATGACAACGATAAAGATGGATGGATGTTGGTTTTGACTGACCGAATGTTGACCGATTTGGCCTTGAGGTCGCTCCAGCGTTGGTTCATGTCATCCAGCCTGTGTTGAAGGAACACGGCCTCCTCGGAGCTTCCCAGAGCCTTGACCATTTTGGACTTGTTGCCATCCACGCTCTTGTAGATGTCATTGTGGGCGTCGATCTCAGCCTGGATGTCCTGGATGGGCAGACAGACACACCATTAACTCATTCACTCCCAAAGACGTTTTTAAACGTCTTTTCAGACTTGGTCTAGAATTCGCTGGTACTGAATGAGTTAAGTCACTTCAATGAAATAAACAACAGGAAAGTGACAAACCGAAAGGCTGATTCATGTGAGGGTGTTGCACAGAAGGGGGCTCATTTTTATTTTTGTAGAGTCCCCCCCTTTGACACGGGATGTCAACCCGGGAGCAACTCCCCAAGCAACGTCTGCCTCCACACCTCCTTTTGCTCTTATCACTGTTGCAGAAAATATCCCACTCTGTGTGTGTGTGTGTGTGTGTGTGTGTGTGTGTGTGTGTGTGTGTGTGTGTGTGTGTGTGTGTTCCAGATGCACTCGCTGTAGGTGAAAATCAGTAACAGAGCGACCAACCTTTTTTTTTTTAATTTTACTCCTCCCACATGTTATGAACACATTTAAATGTTGTGGCACAGACAAACTTTGACTTGCCTACTTCCCCAAAAATAAACAATCACTTCAGAATGTGCATTATAACGGGGGTGCTAACGATGAATCACGGGGGTGGGGGGGGCTTACAGTCTTACGTAAGCGCACCACCGGGGCACCCAGGCTCCTGTCAAACGTTTTATTTTGGGATGTGTAAAATCGCTCCACTTTTCCTGCCGGCCGCTCTCTGGTGGGACTCTCCCTTCCGTTCGAGCCATTTGAACATTAAATAAATAAACCCCCAGTAGCATATGGATGTCGTGTGTGCGTATTACTGCCTGCAGCGGCGAGCACAGAGATGCAACTGACAAGACTTAATGAGACACGAAGAATAAGAATTCCTGCCTACAGAGTTATATAGAGCTGCCTTGAGAGGCAAGTTCCAAGTTTGTAGTGTTTTGTTTTTTTTAAATAATAAAATCGCACTCCATAATATTGTCCATCATGAAAACATTCAGTCATGACACAATCAAATGAATGAAGAAATCAACACATTTTTTTGTTGGTGTTGGTGGTTGTTTGGTTTTTTTTTGGGGGGGGGGGGCTACTAGTAGACTGGGGAACTTTTTGCTCGATTTATTGTACATGGAGACGGTTTCAGCTCCTCAGTATGGCAGTATTATCAGTTGCTCTTCATCGAGGATAAAGAAAACATGCCTGCGCTGGTAGGATGAGAACACCATTACACAGATGCTATTCGTTAGCTTGTCTGCAGCGTTTCCCGTGATGTGTTAGCCTGAAGTTAACTTTTTTTAGAAACACGAGTAATTTGTCTTTTGTTCAATTTGACAAGTCATATGTCAATAGACACGCTTTTAATTGACATTTTATCCGAAAGTTACATATAAAGGAGCTGAACACCGGGTTGAGGACACGCGCTAAATATTTGGCACGTCAACCCAATGACAAGACGTCGGCGTGCAAAGACAGATTCATGCACACTTCAGACTGAGCCAACTGGACCTAACTCAAGTCAGTAACCGAGTGCTTCCCCTTCCTTTTTTTTTTTTTTCTAACTTGGGTACTTCTACGTCAAACATACGCTTAGTTTGAGCACACGCGTGTGAACTCACATGCTCCGGGAGAGAAAACAGACACTGTGCAGGTATTGGTTGAGCACACATTCATTTACAAAAGCTCCTTTTTGCAATTCATTTTAGCAACTGAAAGACAGGTTAGTGTGCATGATCCAAACCAAATACTCGTGCGGTCTAAGGCCCATAAATCAGTATGCAACAAAAGGTTGTCTGTCTGCTCGTATTTGACGTTTAACATGGGTTCTGGATGCTAATTCATTATATTTGGTGGTTTGGGGGATGAAGGCCTCCAGCACCATTAATAATTACGGAAAAATACTGATGACATCAAACGCATGCTTGGAATGATTTAAAAAAAAAAAAAAACACTACACTTGTGTAGGCGGGTAAAAAGCTGAAGGTTAATGGTTTGTGCATCGCATAAAAGCAATAAGATAAGATAAGAAAACCTTTATTAGTCTCGCAATGGAGAAATTCCCAATTAACAGCAGCAAAGTTATGAAAGGAAGAAGTAGAACAACAAAATATAGGAGCTGCTGGAAAGGCAGCCACTCTCGCGGCGCCATTTTGAAGTCAAAATAACAAAAAGAACACAACACAACACATAGGACACAGACAGTCGTGCAATCTTCACCACTTTTCTGCATACACTTTGTTGTCTGAAGCAGTTATAGATGAAAGAGGAGAGGATCAAAGTGTCCTTTCACCAGTGGATCGGAGACGTCATGCTGAAAATGTGCACACGTCTGCTACAAGCTAAGTTTTGAAAGCAAACACGAAGCTGTAGCGTCCATTGACGAAAAGAGATGAGTTCACTTCTCCTGTCCCACGTAATCCGCTTCAAACTCCAAGCCGCGACTCCCAGTTCCAAATCCGCATCGGCGCTCCGCGCTAACGCTCCTTTCTTCTCATCGTCGGCTCCTCAAGACTTTCATCCATTCAGCCGCAGACCGTTCAACAGCACCGATCGCACCGCTGAACAAAGCGGGGCTGTGAAAAATGCTGCCCATTATAGGCGCAAGACACAAGCGCCCCGGGCCTTGTTTAGCGATGCGCTACTTGCAATGAATACTATTGCGCCCACATTTCGCTGAACACGTACCTGATTTCATCTGGATGGCATTTCTATTTGGAACGACTACTTTGCGAGTTTCTATATTTCTCCACCAGGCACCAAGCTGTTTCAACCTTCAAAGCATGTAACGACAATATAAATACTCTCCGAGCGTAAGGTGCCTATACTTGACAACAATGGCTGCAATTATGATTGGAAGTGGACCCACGCTGAGGAGGCAAAGTCAAAAACAGTTTGTACATCCGCTGCCGCAAGGTCAAGAAGGCCGGGTGGATAAATACCTGTTCAAACTTCCTGAGTAGCTCGTGCAAACTGAAATTTAAACCAATCATGTTGCCGCATGTGCTTAGGCTCCTCCCACTCCCGCCGAGCCCTTTCTACATCTTCTCCTTTCCTACGAGTTGGGTCGAAGGTCAACAAATGTCAGATCCCTCTTGGATCTTCCCATTTGGGGAACGCGTTCCAAGCATGCTTTCCAGAGGGGGGCGATCTGGAATCGGGATTAAGAGGACGACCAGTGCCGTCGGAGTTCTCAGACAGCCAGGAACGGGATGCGCTGAATCCAACAAATCTTGGAATTTAAAGTCTGCAAATTGGAGATAAGATGCTGGGAGACTTGAGGGATGTAGAAGCTTTTCTTCCTTGCCTCCGATTGTTTTTTTGTTTTGTTTTTTTAAATCTGCATGAAGCTTTCAAGGGGACGTCCGGCCTTGTCCTGGATTACAACTCCAACTCCAAAAGGCACATGGAAGCGATCACGTGCCAAGAGTCACCTCGGCGTCTCCCTCCTAATCATGACTAGCGCTCAGTCAAAGAATGCTTTCTTCTGGTCTTGAAGCCCAAGGCCACGTTTTCACCCGACAGCCCGGCGTCTCCATCTTTTTTTGAGTCCGAGCCCCACCAGATATTATCTCCTCGGAGAAGACGCCTTGCTCATCGCTGTCGCAAGTTTTGGGGGGGGGGGTTCGCCAAAAGCTTCCCGTGTGGATGTTTGCTCCTTGAGGGGATCTTGGGAGGGGGTCTCGCTGCACCACTGGCTGCCTCAGCGGCTCTCTGGCCCACTACAAACCCCCTCACTTGTTTTCACAGCTGTTTATTATTGTAATTTCCCCTTTCCCCTCCTCTTCCTCACTCACTCGCTCGCTCTTTCTCTCTCCCACCCTGGCAGTCCCCGACACTAACTTGGACACACCACACACCCACTTCCTGAGGCCGAACCCTGCTCCCCGCCCGTGCTTTCGAGACCATGACAAAGTTTGAGGGGGCAAAAAAACTGCTGAGAGATGAAGTGATGAGTGGGCCACTAGGCCAAATGTCTAATGGGACAAAAGAAATAAAGGAAATGAAGGGCGTAATTCACATTTGGACATTTGAACCGTGTCTGACTTCTAATAGGCTTTATAGGATCAGGAATTTTTTTTGTTGTTGTTTTTGCTAGAATGTGTTATTTTGCATATCCGATAAACGACATCATCGGTCGATCGGCAAATGATGACATGATAACCAATTACCCATATTGCTTTAAAATGTAAGAATGTATGCCGATCAGATCCGTGCATGTGGTAGCTTGACCTCCAAATGACACCTACCCGACTCAATCTACCTCTTAATAGCGGCACTATCATGTCACAATTGTAACATTTTGGGGGGGGGGGGGGGGGGGCTAGAACAGTAAAATGGCATTTTCATTCATCTCAAACAGAAAAGATGAGCCAATGAAACACATTTCTCAAGGCACCGCTGTACTACCAATAGTTCGTACCAAAAATCGAGTCAGAGTGGTAAATGTTTCAAGCTGATTGGATACTTGCTGGCCCGTAGGGTCGTCGTCGTCTTTGGGGCTGGCGCTGAGCATACATTAAAGATGCGCTCGCGACAATGTATGTTGGCAATGGGAACAGAAGAAGTGCAGACATGCGGCGCACATCAAAGACAAGCAGACAGATGGCTGTCAGGCCAAGGGGAGCCAGAGTGAGAACGCGAGAAAGACAAATACAAAGTTGCATATTCATAAGGAGAAGACTTTGAAGTGCACTTAGCTCATTAAAAAGATCTACATATCTCCGGGCCCTTTAAACAGCATTTTTGATTCATAAAGTCAACTACTGTATACTGCTTGAGGAATTTCTACTTAACCATGTAAAATGTATTAAGACGGTGACATGTTTTTTTGTGCAGGGATTTTAATTTAATGGAAAAATACATGATTACATGTTGACAGATTATTGGGGGTATTTTGAAACGCTGACTTTAGTCATATTTGACATCAACTATTGAGGGTTCTCAGGAAAAATAATGCATTATTTAAGCAATCACCCCCCCCCCATATTTATTTAACCCTTTCATGCACAAATAATGATAACCTGTAACCTGATAACCTGTCCACTGTAGTAACCGCTGTGCCTGAAAGGGCTAAAAAACAATAAATAAATAAGTAGTACTGCAACATGATAGCAGTACTACTGGATGGTAAAATTGGGAAATGGGAATGACAAAAGAGCAGTTTGCCATGTGATGTCGAGAGGGAGCCGAAGTGATGCCGCCCACACGGAGTTAAACAAGCATGTAACAGGATCACAAACGTGGCACCGGCACACAAACACACCTGGGGCTTCGCTTCCACTTAACGGGCGAGCTTGCGTCATGGCATACAGGTCAAGAAGCTTCCGACCTCACATGATCCTGCCTTTAAAACGGATAGCTTGTTTTATTCCTCCCTTAGGATGCTCCGGGTTATCTCGGCTGCGAGTAAAATGAGCGCGGCAAGAAGAGAATAGTAAAACGAAATCCTAGAAAAACCTCAGTTGAACCAGAAATGTACTCACGGTGTGACAAGGCTGCCATGAGAGAAAACAAGAGAAGGTCGTAGGTATCGCCCAATGGGAATGCAGTAGCGGGAGCGCAGGTCAAAGCCATGACATGGCACTCAAGCTGCTACAATTCATAGCAAGAACGCCTCGGAAGCAAGAACGAAATTGATCCAACGTGCCGCTGTTGCCGCTGATAATCAGCTATCGATTCACATAGCGCTTTTGTGGGTGCACAAACAAGACACTCGAGAGATAAAGATCGAGGTCGAAAACAAAAACACGATCCTTATTCTGTGTCGAAGCTCAATGAGTTCAATAATGACGGTGCCAGCATTTTAATGAGGAAAATAGCATTCTTATAATATTGTACGATATAAAAATATACAGGGCGGCACGGTGGTTGACTGGTTAGCACGTCGGTCTCACAGTGTGTCGGTACACATTGAGGCATCATGACTTCACAGCAGTAATCTTAGCCATTCTTTGCAGAGGATAAAGAACGTATGCCTGTATTGTCGGTTGCCATGTGTTGCTTTGTGTTCAAATATCCGTTGTGTTAAGGGTATATATGCTAGAATATATGCTAATCATTAGGCTGTCTGAGGTGGTTCCCGTTACTAGGCCTCATGGTTGTTTTCAAATTGTTTGGAATACATAATTTTGTTCGACAGCAGACTTTGATTATTATTACTTGCTCAACTCCCCCTAGTTGCTTTTTCTCGGCAAGAGAGTGGTTACAAGCGCTAAACAATGCTTTAGCAGTGTGTTTTAATATGCTTAAATGTATTTTAAGCCCACAGGATTCAAGGTAAGACTATTAAAAAAATATTTAGATGGTCTTTGAATATCAAGGATTTTCATGATTACGGGTAAGTCTGGAAATCCTGGAAAGTTGTTCAACCCAAATACTCCAGGCATCAGCAGTAGGATTATGAATATCATATCAATCCAGGAGCTGGGAAAGAAGTTAAATGAGAATCCGACTGGCTCTGGTGATGATGTTTGCGTGATGTTTAAAGATAGCCAAGCGTCTTGAATGTGAATAAAAGGAGACTTTCAGAGAAAGAGGCTTTAAGAGGAAGAGGGCTGACAGATGGTAGAAGATGACTCGCTTGCAAAAGGCTGAAAAAGAAAGAAATGGAATCAAAGCTGCGAACAGCAATGAAAGGGTCCATCGAACTTTGTTGCCGTGCTCCGTCCGCACAAGCAGAGACGAAAATTCAAGTGTTTCAGAATTTAACATCGCCCATTTGTCTGGTGTACGTGGTTGAAATTTAAAAACAGAGCTCTGAAAATGGCAACATCGAGCCGACTTTCAACCAGCATGGCAAATTTCCTGTTTTTTTTTCTTGAGACTTTTTGTGACTCTACTCAGAAGAGACATACTTATTAAAATTACTATTTTCCCAGAAATGTGTGGTGGTCTGGGTAGGGCTAACATGACCTTAAAATGGCTGCTTTAAACCAAAATGGCTGGCTTCTTGTGTCTTTTTGGGCATAGATTAATGAGACTTTTTTGTGGGTCTACTTATAATGGACATGAGCAATAAAATTCATGCGTCTATGGGACAGTGCCTTTAGGGGCTGATGTTTAAAAATAAAAATCTGTGGGGCCCTGAAAATGGCTGATAGGAACCTAAAATGGCCGCTTTTATTGTCAATTTGGGCCTTGGTTCGTGAGGTTTTTTTGGTGGATCAATTTAGGATGGAGTGTACGATAAAAATCCATGCGTCGATGAGATACTGCCTTTGGCGGCTGAAGTTTAAAAAATAATAATCTGTGAGGCCAGAGGCATATAGTTTCTTGAATCTTCTTTGTGTGTCTACTCATGATGGACATACCCACCAAATTTCATGTTGCTTAAGCAAACTGGTCAGGGGCTGAATTTTCCAAAATATAGAATTTTATGTTTTACTTTTATTTTTGGGGGGAGTATCAGAAAGCTCTAAAATAGTGATTTAAATATCGCAAAAATAACAATCAAAAGCCAACGTAGAAATCTCAAAAAAGAATACCACAAACACAGCTTGGTGCTATGAAGACTATTTTTTTTTCAATATTTATGTTATTTGCAATAGTTTGTTTGCGACGGAAGAACGATGGAGTGTGCCAGATAAGATCAGCTCAGCTCAGCTTTCGTGGCAGTTAGTGTGAGAAAGGTTCAGATTCCAAAACGCTCGCCTCCACCAAAGCAAAACATTCCACCGGGCTCTACGATAACAAGCCCGCCTTTAAATTACATATTTTCCAATTCACACAAGATCACTTTATGCCAGCGCCCCCACACCCACATCCATCTCATATAGCTCATATTCCTTCATATTTTTTTTCATAAATATTCATGATGCCCAGTGTTTCCTCTTTTAACTCTGTAATTCAAACATCCTTGCCTTCACTATAGAAAAGAAGCGCTACTAACAGGCCTTCGAAGGGCGCGAGTGGTTTACGGAAAAAATAATAATAATCCATAGATCTAAAGAGAGTCTTGCTGGGAATGGGGAGCTGACACATGCATGAGATCTAGAGCTTAAATTTAGACGCAAATCAATAGATAATGTGCTTTGTGTGGAGTGAACATCAGGCAGATTATGGTCCAAACATCGCCGCATGAAGCAAATAGAAGAGGAGATTGTAACATTAAAAAAAAAAGTTTCCATCAGGGTGTGTCGTGCCAACAACACATCCTGCGCGGACCCCCTGAGGGAGTCGCCAGTGGGCGGGACCTGCAATTTTGGTACCCCCACCCTCCTTCCACTTTTATCAGCCATTCCGTTTCTAGTACAATATGAGGACACTCCCTTTGAGCTCCAATAAACTGCTTTGGTACATAGTAGGGCTGAAAGATTTTGAAAAATCATGTAATTGTGATTCCCATGTCTATGTATTTAGTTGACAAACACACGCAATTGATCTGTACTAGAATAAATATCAGATTTATTTAGGATATATATTATATACGTTGTGGTCTTATAGGTAATAGCTTTAGCTGATGCTAAAATAAAGGCAAATGAACCGCGAATGAATATGACAAGCAGTTTATCTACTTCGATTCAAGTTATTGACTTCCTAAATGCTGACTAATCTTTAAGGCGTTCCCCACTGGTAACAAGATTACAAATTGGATTTTACAGCTGTTCCTTCCTGCGGCCTCACAACGTCCATAATTCTGAAACACGTGTCCCCCAACATCAAAATGCAAATCGCGACATACATCACGTCAAGATTAATTGCTGGAACAACCAGAGGAGACACCCTTTTGCTAATGATGCACCGAGTACAGGAGGAGGAAGAAAAACAAGTGACAGAAGCATCAAGCTTTGTTGCGATACAAAGCGTGTTCTGTAGATCAAGTCAAATAGAAAGTGGAGTCAAACGCACTGTAAATCTGTCAGACACACAATGTGGTCTTTTCAAAACTTTTAAAACCATGCAACCTCCTTTCAAATCCCGAAATATTCTCCCCCGCACACAGCCTAAAAGAAAAAAAAAACTCAAAGCAAACGCCATCGGGGCTTGAATCTCTGGTTAAATTCAACACCAATAATCACATTTATACACTCGCTGCACAAACACAACCGACTCCCACGTCACTGCCTGCCCTTTAAAGCCACACGCAGTCAAAGTCACAGACACTACACAGTGTGGAATGTAATTGGAGACCCCCCAAGTGGACAAAAATAATAACTGCGCCTTGCACAGTTTCGGCAGCTCTCGATAGCATCCACACTGAGGGTGCCGATACTAATAATAAGACCAGCAGCGTCAAAGGAGATGATGCTGATGCAGTGGGTACAGAGCGTATTTTTGTGGTGGAGCATAAATGTACATTCTTAGTCATATACATCCTCCACTGTTCTTGCAGCCTCCTCATCTGCTGCGTTTAGCGCCGACCACAAGCTTAGGTAGGAAGGTGAGCTGTTATATCACCGCCTACTAATCTATTACATTTCCATTATCTACTTCTCTACAGTTACAATAGTGGCAAGTTATACCTGTGACGATGATCGCTAAACACTCACAAAAGCAGCTAGCTACATTAACAACCTAAACTAGATGGCAGAAAAAAAAGTTACGTCATGAGATAGATGTGGTAAGGGGATTTTATTTTATTTTTTGGATGATGAGTAATCATTGCTACGCACAGACGCATATATTCCCGTGTCGTTTCAAATCAGCGGCTCCTTTGATCGCCTCGCCGACGAAAGCCATATTAAAAAGGAGCATGCGTTAGTAGATGAAAGGCTTGTCCGATTAGGCGCCTCCTCGAGTTGAAATACATATCTGTTCATAAATACTTGTACACATTAGCGACAGAAAAAAAACAATGTCCTCAAGCTGACGCATTTCCTTTACAAGAGGGGTTGGATAAAATGACAAATACATAAGATCTGTTCGGCTTTCGGGACGCGAGACGCCGTGCTTGCTGACAAAAAAAAAAGAACATGAAGAAATGGAGCTGGAAAAAGAAATCCGCTCATTCAAGCACCTATATAAAAGATGGCCAACACTGTCGCAAGGGCGGCATATGCAGGTACATCGGTTCCATCAGATCTAGGAATTATTTTATGTGTGAACGTATGCAGACAAGAAGCCATGGAACAAATGGCTGCTCAGCTGTTCCTTGTCCAGGTGGATCCAAATTAATGCGGAGATAACTTCAAAGTCCCCTGGAACGCAACTCCCTTTTTTCAACGCCGATTAATTGGAAAGCCCTAGACTTGGTGAATTTGCGGTTGTGATGCAGCGTGCACAACCACGTAGCAATTACTCTCTCGAAATCCACTACACTGCAGACGCTAGACACAATGCTTAAAGGAGGAGAAATAAAGCAAGAGCGGAGGAGCCATTTGTACTGCGAAGCACCACCACCTCTTTCTTGTTTCGAGGTAGGGCTGCCAGTCACCGGCTAATTCCGAGTTAGGTTGCTCCAAAATGCGCAGGAGTCCACAAGTTGCTTCATTTTTCCAATTAATGTGCTCTTTATTTGAAAACAAAACTGCTCCGTTCCTTTCATTAACATCCGGCAATGAGACGCTAATGACAAAGTGGCAGGAAAAAAAAAAAAACCTCAACATAAATTTATGGCTCAATGTTTTAACTTGTATAATGTCTTTTTAACTTCAAATTGCTTTATTAATTAAAATACAATGACTTTATCAATGAACTAAAACACAGAACCATATTTGTACAAAGTAAATATATTTTTTTAAATCATTTGTACATTTCAAACAAATATAAAATTTTTGAGTTGAATATGGAAATCAAGGGATTAACGATGATCAAATAATGAAATGATGACTATTGACAAAAGCGGTGGGATAATTTCCATATTTCGGGGGAATATTAACTATTCATATTCAACCAAATGCTTCCGAACTGTGCTTCACAGTGCAGATGGACAATAACCAGCAGCATACGACAAAAAAATAAAATAAAAATTCCATAATTCATCTCCTTAAAAAAACAAAATGTAAGCAGCAGGAGTATTTTCATTCATCCAATTTCAGTGCGTCAAAACATTTTCTCACCATGTCAAGTGGCAAAACGCTGCTTGTTTTACACAAAATAAAGCCGTCTCTCCTCTACGAAAGAGAGAAACCATCAATGAAATAACCTTTTTTTTTATGTCTCGCAGTCGCCATCATCATCATCGGCTTTCATATCGTTCATCAACACCAGAGAGGTACTTGGGGCATAGCGCGCACTGCAAGAGATGCATCAGAATGTTTCATGGCTTAAAATCCTTTTAAGTGGCCCCTCACATCCCTCCTGGATAAGTGGGAGATGATGGGCGAGATCCATTTCCTTGGCCGCGATTTGCATCTATTTAGTGCTCGGGGGCATCAAAGGTGTCAGAAGTTGGGAGCCAATTAACCCGGCTATAACCTGCCGACGCCTTACAAAGTCAGACTAGGACGGCGGATTAAAACCAGACGAGCGCTTGGAAACCGACCGGCCGAGTCGATTTATGAGAAGAAATAAGAAATAAAATTTGATTAATAAGGGAACCAGACACATCATACTCTTAAAACAAGTTGTTTTATATGCTCCATGAATAGTGTTTGATGTTGAAGTTTGCCTTCTGGCTGTGTGTTATCATCATGATTAGCATGAACAATGTAGCCGTGTTCCTGAATGTACAACCGAATTTTTTTAAAAAAAATAGCTTTTTTTTTTTTATTGAGGTACTCAAGGACTCCTTTCACCCTTTCTAAAGATAAAACACGATGTGTATTTAACTTAACTGCAGAACTTAACCTTTAAATGCGCCAAGCATAAAGCTAATGCTAACAGACGAGCTAGGCTAGCGAATAGCATTTATGTGGCAGTGTTCTAAGCCCTTGACCAACAGATAATGTGGGGCAACACATCTTTTTTTTTTCCTACGCCATCTAATGTTGCTGGGCCGCAGTGCGATTTTACTCTTTCGCGCGATGACTGATTAAACTTCTATCACATTGTGGTGACAGATTCGGTTAATGACGACTGGAGATTGCCGCAACATCTCTGCGCAAGCCGCTGATCAATCCACACCGCTCGAAAGCGTCGCTCTGTGTACGTTTTATTAATAGCGCGTCGCCGCGTATCATATTTTTGCTCTTTAATTGAAGCCCGATCGACTGAGCTGTCCTCCCCAGTGGCAACAGCAGCCTCTGTAATTCAACCTAAAATGAGGCTACAAAAATAATGAAATATAATAACCTGCTTTGAAGAATTTAGGACATGCTGCAGGTTGGAGATGTTTACCGTGCACGACCTTCCTAATTTCGGTGCGGTAGCTGAGCAAGATAAGCCAACGTGTCAATATTATAAACTCCCAATGTCAGTGATGCGATTTTTGCCATAACAATGACTGATCCTATTCCCCTCTTTTTAAAAAGTGCTGTCGATTTACTAAGATCCAGAAAAGCTACAAATTCAAATGGCACACATGCAACACACAAAGGGGGGGGGAGTGATTTTAGTTAAGAGCTCGGACAAAGAATGCATTCGATACTAAGTTAAGGTACATTTCTACTCCTGCGTTGGGATGGCCGGCCGGGTTACCTCGCAAAAGTGATAAGAAAAACGGATTCTTTAAAAAAAAATTATGCAATGGCAGCACTTTGTGGCTAAAGTGGGCGGAGCCTTCTTCTGTTTCTACGAGAGACGATCAATAAAGACTATAATTACATACACGTCTATTGATCAATATATTACATCTCGCAGGCATCGAGCCAAAAGCTCCTATCACAATTTGCTACATTTCATATTTCACACCAAAATACATTAAGAGTACATTGAGCTGCCTCATACAACTGTTACTCGGAAATTAATGTCGAAAACAAAGCCTGTACCACGATGCTGCTTAACTAGCCATTATTCCATCACGTGCGGCAGCTCGCAACGGCAAATTGTCATTGTGGCGAGCCGGCGAGTTGTTTCAGCATTCCAATTGATACTCTCACGTGCGCACCCACATTCTCACATGCTGCAACGCGAACGCGCTCATGCGTAAACGATTCCCTTGCTTGAATTTATCACTTGGCGGAGGGGCGGGCACTCCGGAGACTCATTTGGTTGTATACAAGCAATTAGAATCTGTCCATTTTGCTTTAATACAGTCATTCGTTTTGCAGCTCAGAAATATCAGCGTGTAGGCCCAATTGCATGAAATCCCGAAAAGTGAGCCAGTGCCAAAATAGGCCAGGCGCAAGGGAGTTAGAGCACAGCCCATCTTGCATCACGGCCGCTATTAGTCCCTTCGGATTGGCGTCCTCTAAAGAGCCACTTTCCAGTTTCAATTGAGCGACACTCCAGCACGGTTTCATACGTAGGAAGAAAAAAAGAAAAAGCTACTTCATGGAACTTTGCGTAGACAGGAGCGTGTACATCTCTTTCTAAGCGTCCCTTTTTCAATTCGTTCCAATCAAAAAGGTGGTAGCGGGCACATTCTAGTTGCCAATCTGGGAATTTGGTCTTAGGAGACCATTTCAAGAAAGTCAATTTGATCTTTTTTTTTTAGCGACTCCTGAAGCCAGACACAATTACGCTAATGCAACTGCGTACAACGTGATCCAGCTTTCGTCGTAATCGAAGCCATTCGCATCTCATCAAATAACTGGGCAGTAATTTCCCAAAATAAAAAGACGCGGCGGGAAGGCTCAGGAAGAAGCTTTCCATCCATTCCACTTTTGGCAGGCGCCTCCTTTTTAAAGCTTGACTGACATTTGTCATATAGGAGAAAAAAGTCACAATAACTATCCAATTAAGTGGCCTTGTAATACATTTTCTTTCTCATCGGGGATGTTCCGAAGATCATTGAGCTCTTCTTGCATCTACCTCCTGCCTCTTGGCCATATCCTCCGCAAATTTAATATCCACTTTCACTGCTTTGCTGATGACACCCAGCTCTACCTCTCCTGCAAGCCAAACTCCATACTCCCACCCCCCTCCCTCACCTCTTGCCTCTCCGAACTCAAAACATGGTTCACAACAAACTTTCTTAAATTAAATACTAATAAAACTGAAGTCCTCCTTCTTGGCACCAAATCCACTTTATCCAAAGTAAACAGTTTTTCCTTCAACATTGACAGCTCCCTAGTGTCCCCCTCCCCCCAGGTTAAGAGTCTGGGTGTCATCCTGGATAGCATGCTCACCTTCCACTCACATATCAACACCATCACCCGCACTGCTTATTTCCACCTCCGCAATATTACCAGACTTCGCCCTTCCCTCACCCCCCGCACCACTGCTATTCTTGTCCACAGTCTTGTCACATCCCGCCTTGATTACTGCAACGCTCTCCTCTTCGGCCTACCTCAAAAGTCCCTTCATAAAATCCAGCTGGTTCAAAACGCCTCTGCTCGCATCATCACAAAAACATCTTCCCAGCAGCACATCACCCCCGTTCTCCAACAGCTTCACTGGCTCCCTGTTCAACATCGCATCAATTACAAACTGCTTCTATATACATATATGGCCATCCACAACCTGGCCCCTCCTTACCTATCCGACCTTCTCCAGGTGCATATCCCCTCTCGCTCCCTCAGATCCTCGTCCTCCCTCCGCCTGTCAGTGCCCCCTGCCCGACTGAGCACCATGGGAGCCAGAGCCTTCAGTCACGCTGCTCCAAAGCTCTGGAACAACCTACCTCCGGACCTCCAAAACTGCACACCTCTTTCCACTTTCAAGTCCCGTCTAAAAACACACCTGTTCAGGATTGCCTACAACACATAGCTCTTCCATTTCCTATGTTTTTATGATTTTATGTCCTGTTTTTATATAATATCTCGTTTACTAATTTTTACATTGTATTTTCTTATTGTCTGTACAGTGTCCTTGGGTGGCATGAAAGGCGCTTTTAAATAAAATGCATTATTATTATTATTATTATTGCTGGGTCTGTCGTATCTCATCTTCCTCTTGACCATACCCCACAGATTTTCTACGGGCGTTAAGGTCGGGTGGTATCGCAAGACCAGGACTACCATGGTCCTTGCACCAGCTACTGATAGCTTTGGCACTGTGAGCATACTTTTATTTCTTGTCAGATTACAACTTTAATGTCATTTAGACTTTCATTCCAATCGCAAATGGGGATGACAAATCCAAGAGGAGACTGTGGGCAGCAAGGCAAAGTCGCTGTGGCAGCTCTGACCACATTAGTAGAGTGTATCTGTGTGTGTGTTCCTCATTCCATGGTCATTCTTTTCATTTTCATTTCCTCTTACCAGCGGGCGAGCAGTGACACCGTCATGGCAACCGGCATCAGCGACGCGTGTTTGTAAGGCCGATAACAGCCATATCCAACCACACATGCACGCACATGTCTTGGGTTTTGTCAGATGTGGAACACTGTGTACCAAGCACAAGTGTGTGTGTGTGTGTGTGCGCGTGTGCGTGTGTGTGTTTGATCCCGCGCTCGCGAGAAACTAAACAGTCCGATCGAGGCGATGCCAGAGGGAGAAGGTTAAGAGGAAGAAGGACAGACGCTTGCATTGACCTGTCAATCATTTTGTCACCGTGCTGCTGTCTGACGAGGGCGGGGCCCGACACAGGCTATAAATAGAGCAAGACAGAATGGAAAAGAGGACACATGATATGTCAGGATGCCTGTACATCTGGATTTTTGCTCGTCATGGCCCGGCGCGTGCACAACATTGCGGTTGAGGACGCAGTCTCGTCATAAGTTGGTGTTCAATATGAATATGTACTGTAGGTGCTGCTGTTTTGGTTCGCAACAGTCATTTTGACCATTGTGAGGAAATACAGTACATTGCGTGTGTGTGTGTGTGTCCCAGAGTGATTAGTAGTAATTAATGGCCTCTCTCCGGGAATGGGAAAACATCAATTCAAAATTAGGGCTTGATGAACTACCGCAAAAATCGCCGAACCTCGGGGCAAACAGAAAACATGACCACGCACACACACACACACACACACACACACACACATCCAGAATCCCATTTTACATCGATGAAGTCAACACCCAGAATAGCCTCTAATGTGACAACGTGACTTACACGTCCCCGTTTAGACATTTTGAGTGGCCGAGTGCAATTTGCGGCCAGTCGGGGAGACAGCTCGCGTCTAATTAGCGCCATTAGCGACATCAAATTAGAGTGTTCAAATGAACACAAGCGGTGGTAACCTATTTAAGGCGGTCAAGCATGAAGAGATAAAAATAAACAACATGACTTTTTGAAAAAATGTCAGCGATTTAAGGACGAGAGTGTCCATATTGCTCTCATTATTACGGGTTTCTCAGCGTTTCTATTCTTTTAACAATGGGTAGATGAGCTTTAAAAGAACAAGTTCTGTAAATGCTAACAAGTATATTAATTACGGCTTATTCTGTTGATCGTTTCCCCTTTCACCAACGGTTATTCGAACACAAGCGGCACAGCGATATATGTGGACGGATAAAACAATACCCCCAGGCATACATTCTTTATCCTCTGTGAGGAACGCCACATTTTTCTGTGGCTTAACTGAGGAGCTGAGACTGGCTCCATGTGCAGTACATAACCATGCGTGTGTTGTACTGCCCCCTGGTGACGGAGGTGCTCACGAAAGAAGGAGCAGCACCATGTCTATTTAAGTGAGAAAAAAAAAGGAAGTAAAATGTATATTTATTGACATCCTCTATCGCGCCACGTTTCTCTCCAGTCACATGACGCAACGCTCCACGATTCACAGTGGCACCAAGCGGCTGTCCACACTTTGGCGCGGCTTTTAAATCCTTACAACAACATGGCTCGTCTTCATGTCTCACTTCTAATCTTGAAACATGTTTTGCAAATTTCACATTTCCAATCCGTCCGTTCCCCTCCTTGCTGCTTCTGTGAGCCCCCACTGGCCAGCTGTTCGCCACCGGGGATTACAGACTATATATAACCTGCTTTATCTTTAATCTGCTGTCATCGAGCAGCAGAATACATTTGCCACTAAACTTACCTCGAAAAGGCATGCCGAGGCCTGTACCCAGCTGACTTGCGTATGTTTCATTTCCTTGCACGATCACAATTGTAGCCCAAATTAGTCATATTTTTTATATGGCGACTAAAAGTAATAGTTTGGGATTTTTCATTTTGTTCTTTCAATTCAGTTCAATCGTTTTTAAAGGCACAAGTTGAACGTCATTGGCTTTTTTGTTTTACATCAGGTTCGTCATTCATCTTTTTTTCCCCGCGCACGACACACTTTCTACCACCTAACGCAACACATACCCTGTTTATACCATACACATAGAGCGTCTAAATATTTTGGCTTTCCTCTCACTTTTACAGGATGTGAAAAGCCGAGACTTACCTCCTAGTCATTATCTTCTACATAAAAGCTGTGCTGATTTCAAATTCATCAATTACATTTCTCTGATCCTTCCAGGATAAACTATAGATATATTATTGATAAACTATAGATATAGTCTAAGGCATATTATATTTATTTATGTTTTTAATATATTTATTTAATTACATTTATTAAGCAGTCATTTTTTTCAAAAGGATCCAATTTCTCGTGTGATCTTTTATTTCATTTTTATTATGGTAGAGTAGATCATGATGAATTTTTATCTGATTTGACTTAATTATTTTTAACTGAACTTTTTCATGTCATTTATTATATTGTTTTATTGATAACAATGTCGACACATGTCCTCGAGTGTTTAAAAGTGTAGCAAGTTGTTTTTAATTCTGTATTTATTTGTTGGTATATTTCGATGTTTATATTTTCTATTAATTATTTATTTTCCCCTGTTCTTATTAAAGTACAATATATCTATTTTACTTGAATTTCATTTTTTGTATTTATGTACTATTTTATTTTATTTTTAATATTATTTTGTGCATACAGTCATCCTTTTTTATATACCATACACTAAAGTAATGGCAAAATGGTAACGCTAAACTTAGTTGACAATCTCAAAATCGGAGTCCTGCTGCTCTGCATTTTCAAAGACTTGAATAGAAAGCAATCCCAGAGAGAGGGGATTGTTTTAGGTGGCACATTCTTGTCAAAACCAACAAGCAAGGTGCCCACGGAGTGGCGAGCGTGCGCAAGAACTGGCTGAAGGTCAAAAAGGCTTCACGCTGACAAGGTAAATTAGACACCGGAGCGCCTCACTCTAGGTCAGTGTGACTTTCTCTCTGCACCCTTCTAGTGTGACACGCTAAAACCCTTTGGATGTAACAGGGCCAGTAAAAAAAATAAAAATAAATTTAAAAAAAAAACTTGGAAATAGTTCCTCTACTGCAAAAAAAAAAAACTCCACTGTCAAAATCGAAGTTAACGTCAAGTTGTCATCAGCGGGTCTCCCTGAGTTATTCCCTGTCAAAAGTGTTGCTGCCTCATTCCGCCCAGAGGCTTGTCTCTGCGTGCTTGTTCACTTTGCGGCATCGTAAAGTGCGCCGGGCGATAAAGCACACGGGCCTTAGCAAGTCTGGCTTGCCGCTGCATCCGGCCGGAGAGCGGCTAATGGAACGAGGGAGCGCACAACACAAATCCATGTTAAAAACGAAGAGAGGCATTAGTGGCTCAATAAGCGTGTGTGGGGGGTGGAGGGAGAAAAATGCATACAAACAGACCAAGTTTTACGGACTAGCTACTTTATGCAACTAATGACATTTAGCTTAATGTATGTCTTCTTGCAAGTCGTGAAATCCCCAAAAGCCTCCATTCCACCTGCCAGTGGCCTTATCTCTGTTTTTATGTGAGCGGGAGTTGATTGATAAAAGACTTGAAGAGCGGCACGCCTGGCTTGTCCACCCCAAGATCCCGGTGGCTTGTTTTAGCTCCGCGTGTGTTTGATCATCACCATGTTGTTGAAAATTGGCTGGAGGGTCCACCTCCCTCACTCTCATCTACGCCCCCCCCCCTCACATCCCCATGAGGAGTGCCCTGCTACTCTCATTACTCTGCCAGCTCCGACTGTGTATGCTGTCGTTCCCCGCCGCCACCCCTACCCGTCAAAGCACAACTTTGGAAGGGCAATCGAAAGCCACTTTTGCCTATTGGGCTGTTTGCGCCGCTCAGCCAACAGCCTTTAGGGATCAAACGCCATTAAAAAAGGTTTTACCCTTTCCACAGGTTTTAAACACATTTAAAGGTGTCACAAAAAAAAACATTAACAGGTAATTCCTGTGCACCTGCTCACTTTGCTCGCTCGCACAGTTCTCCAAATAAGAAGCCCAGAGTGCTTGCTTCAAGCTGTATGCAAAAATGTCCAACTAAACCATATAGTTGCGTCTCACTAAATGCTTATATACAGTGCAACATAAGTCTTAAACAAGATAACAGACATTAGCACAGATGTTACGGTACAATTATAAACCTTCAAACAACTGCGATGGAGCAGCAGCACATAGAAAGAGTGCATACAAAAATACTAATAGGCAAATATTCTCTGCTCTGTGAAAACGACAAACATTAAAAACGGTGAACGATGACTATATCTGGGGTGCACTGTGATAAACGACTCTTTAGCTACGCTAGTGAACCAGCTAAATTGTTGCAGAAAAAACTACAGGCTCTGACAAAAGAGCATTGCGACTGAGTCATCAACAGAAACTTTCACCCCAGCCCAGGAGGCTCAGCCGTGATCAAATCCATCAAGCGGAAGGCAACAGTCCAACCCGGAGGCTAGCGAGCGACAGCCCTCCGGGAGGACAGCGACATGTCTGGCATGAGGAGAGGGCGAAGCACCTCACGCAACCCATTGGGCGCTAATTGAGTGCCAACGATTGATGGCTCTTCACGGTCAGGAAATCGTCCCTTCGGGTATCTGGTTCAAAGACAATGTGTATTTGCTACTCACAATTATTTGGAATGATAGTGAAGTCACGAAACGATGATTCACCGATCTCAAAAACTTCAAACTACCAAAACTCAAATACGAAAAAAAATATTCGTTGTTTTTGACAGGGTTTTTTTTTGGGGAGGATAGTGAGAAGTCGAAATCAAAATCACAATGGCATTTCAAGCCCTACCATTCGTACAGTATTAGTAATAATTATATGACAAAACTAAAATGGCGAATGTTAACACTCAACAGTCCACGTGCCCCCAAAAAAGTCAAGCGGAAAGCAAACAGTCCCATGTTGGCGTGCTGAGGAGTGATGGATTTATGGATTAAGACTGGCTTAGGCTGGACTGTCACATGTTGCTGTGATTGAAGCTGGCAAGCCATCACAAACCATTGTGATGCATTTGTCCCCCCCCACATCCACATTGGCCAAATCCTCCGTGATGAAAAGGACCCAGATGACAACCAGCTGTGGCGTATTACGTCACCGTACGCTAGCCTTTTGCTCACAGGAAAGCTCCAAAACGTGACACTTCAGAGCATGCATGCAAAAGTACTCACACCCTGTGCTGAAGTCGTAAAGCAAAGATATTTGTGTCAAGAAAAGGTTCTGGTCACAATTTCAGTCCTGACTGATGCACTAAAAAGTACCAAAGCGAAATCAAAATGATTTTTTTTTGTCTCTTAATTACATACAATATCTGTTTTGGTCATTTGAGCAAAAAAAAAAAAAAAAATGTTCCTGTTTCAAGGAAATTAACTTAATGATCAACAAAAATACAACAAAAAAAACCCTCACAATATATATTTTTTTAAATGTGGAGTCATTAGAGAATAAAGTCAGGGAAAAAAAGTTATAAGATAATGAAAATACATTATATTCTGAAGAACAGATCATATTCAGACAAAAAATGTCAAATACGAGAATAAAGTCATGAATTACAGGATAAAGTCACAATTATGTGAATAATCACATAATCGTATTACACAAAAGATTAAAAAAAAATTTAAAAAAAAAGAAAATGTGGAATACCACAAAAATCAAGTCTTCAATGACAAGAAAAAGAAGCAATAGCACAAGCAAAGTAGTTGCAATTATCAAGAAAATCATCCTCAACTGACTCAAACCAACACATTCCTACAAAACAGCACTCCGGGGTCGAGAAAACTCAGATGAAAGAGGAAGCATGTCACGGAGTTGAGATCCTGAAAACCAGGACGAGAATTTCACACACCATGGCAATGATGACGACGACGCAAAGTTCAAATGACTTTCTCACCAAAAGAAATACATGAATGAATAAATCAACTCTCCGTGCTCTCTTCGCACTGCGCTCACCCGCGCACGTACCTTGCAGAGTTTTTGATAGCGCGGCGAGGAGATCGCCATCCTCTGGAGTCTGTGTAGGAAGACCACCACTTTCTGGAGGGAGGTCCGGACCATGGCCATCATTTTAGAACTGCCACAAGTCTGCAGCAGCCCGGCGCCGGTCCGCATGCTATCACTGCCCTAGCCCTCTCATGGCGCCCCGCGTTTGCCGTCTCTCTTGGAAGCCTGCTGGACCTGAGCTGAGCCGACGCGATGCGCACGCACGCACGTGCCCCGCTCACTCCCTCGCTCGCTTACTCACTCGCACTGAGCTATAAGCATGGCTCGTCTTTTTCATCGCGCAACGGACCAGACTCACTATCTCCCCCACGACGACATTTGCAAATTGGCTGTGACGAAGAAGAAGGATAGAATTTTTTTTGAAAAGTGCTGAGCAGGACAAGACGACGAGCCACTCCGCTCTTCAAGCGATCCCGTTAGAGAGAAGAGGACAGCTGTGAGATGGAACGAGGAGGGGCGGCAGGTAGCGCCTCCTTTGTGCACTGGCTACATCAATGGGGAAGGCGGCGGAGTAATAACACGCGTGATTGTCAACACGCGCTCCAAGGAGGAGGAGGAGTTACAGGGAGCTTCCTGGAAGCCAAAGTCCCCGTTGGGATTTCTGCCTGGTGCCGTCAGAGCGCGCCCCACGTGAAACACAAAAGTACCCTTTGAGAAATGTAATATACGCCAAAAAAAAAAAAAAAAAGTCACTGCAAGGAACCATGCCAAGCACTGTCATAAATTACTCGGAAAAGTCACATCATTATGAAAATACTCGAAAGTCGTAATGTTGCAAGAAGTTGTAAATTATGAAAATAAAGTCGCATATTGCTAGCAAATCTCAAAATATCACACTAAATACAAATATCAATACAATACGCCATACATTCCGAAAAACTGTAAACGAACATATTTCAAGAAGAGACATGCTATTGCATACAAAAGTTGTCCTAATGAGGACAAAGAGGATACTAGTCCACATACATTTCCATTGTAGCCATTCACATTCGGTGAAATAAAGACAAATATTTGACACCAACAGAGGCTGCTTTAGTCATTATCTCACACACACACATACACACGCATAGGCAGTGGTCGGGGGATTATGCTAAGCTTTGGGGAAGAAGAGTGTTTAGAGAAGCTTTATTGTGCCACAGAAGCCATTAGAGTCAAAGCACAATATTGACTTCTCAGGAATTACAACAGCCCGTTTTGTTGCCTCACTTATTATATATAGGACTGTGCTTGTATGTATGATTTTGTGCGTTTCAAGAAAGCCTGTGGTCAAAAAGGAAAAAGATGGACTTTTAAAAAAAAAAAAAGGTGCATATAATGACGTTTTCCTCAGCTCACAGTAGTTTCCGATTTCCGCAAATGACTTTTCACACTTGAATGCCATCCATCAATCTCAAGCGCGGCAGAGATAGAAACAGAGGCGACATGGCTTTAATTAAGGCGATATGTCAGGGCGCCGCGGGGGTGCGGAGCAAGTCTTGCTTTTGCTCAAGACAATTGTGCCGAGGCGTTTACTCATGCGTCGTAGGCATGGATGTGATACTAATTCGGGAGCGTTGAATGATTTAGTACAACTCTTTTCAGAGTGGAATGATTCAGAACAAGAATATGTTTTGTTTTGTTTTTTTGGGTCAATCGGTTTTGTCACGCTGCATCAATTCAAGATGTGATTAATTGAATTCTCAGCTCATCACTGATACCATTCTTTACAGAGGATAAAGATCAAAGTGAATCTAACATCTCCGTTAACGATACAGTCAAATAGCATTAAATGGAGGTCACAGGAACACGTATAATTAAACATATCCAGGAAGCAATGAGCTGAACTCAATGTGCCCACGTGTTCAGACGCCCCTCAACATGCCCTCTCATTGACACACATGTGGATTCACCTCGGCACTAATGTGGAATGACATTGAGATAATAGCTCCCATCTGTGGTACTGACAAACAAACAAAAACATACACGCACGCACACACAGCATCTCTACACAGATTCCTACCTCCAGCTGTCGTCTGAGCTCTTTGACGCGGACGGAGTCCTGTGACAAGTCCTCCCTCTGGGAGGCGTCGGCCAGCACGTTGACGGTGGTCTCGGCCTCCTGGAGCCACTTGAGGAAGGCTTCCAGCTCCCTGAGGGACACCTGCAGGCCTTTCAGTTCGTCGTCCAGCTGCCCGTGGCGGTCATTGGCCCTGCACAGAACAAAGGCAATAAATGTCTTTGTCCTTTCCTACGACAGCAGTGCTTTGGGATACAAGTTTAATTTGTTCTGTGACCACATTCGCAAGTGAAAATACGAGAGTAGTAGAGGCCTTGGATGGAATGATACACGTGTCCACTGCAGTGACTGACGTGCAGTGTCATTCATGTAGAATAAAACAAGCATTTGAAGAGTGCCCCACAGTAGAGTTGTCCTGCAATGTGTTTAACAGCTTGTTAAAATATGTGAGGCCTGAAGAGTAATATAACCACATTGTCGTCATTATTCATGGATGAAAAGGCTTTTAAAAAAAAAATGCTGGGCACCTGTTGTTGAGGTTGTTCCAGGCGGCGTTATGCGCATCAGTGACTTCTTTCACCCGCCGGGTGTCGTCGGTGGAGTACTCGCGCAGAAGATGACCGGACAGCTCGTTGAAAGCCGCCACCGCAGCTTGGCCTCGACTCAACTCGAGCAAAAAAGCCTGCGTCGACATAAACATCAGGAAATATGATCGAACGCTGACAGAGGCGGGATGCTGGTGCATCTTTTGCTAAAAATAACAACAGTCAGTTCATTGAAATAACATTTGTGTTGTCTTGACTGCAATTAGTCACCATTATGTGACCAAACAAAGCTTTGCTGTGGCCTCGCTGCTCTCAGTTGCCCTCTAGTGTTCGTCCCACACAGTGCGTCGGAGGCTCTCACGAGGCACAATTTGTCATCTCGCATGAGGATGACGGTTGATGTGGGTTCGCTGATGCTATTAAGCCTCCAAAGGATACTGCAGAGAGGTGATTCATTTCCCATCTTGCACTTTTAATCACACTTTGAAATGCGCGGGTAATTAAAGCTGCAAGCGGCAAATGAGAGAGCCCTCGCACCCCCACGCCTGTCTGGAAACTCAAATGTTTCCCAACATGCCGTCATCTATCTTTCCAGTATGCGTGGTTGAAAGTTGGAGGTCGTTTAAAGCCAGATTATCCCTGGTCATGGAAAAAAATGAAATGAGGCTAACATAGCAGCTTTGAGCCAATATGGTAGACTTGCTGTGTCTTTTTGGGCATGGGTTCTAGAGAATTTTTTTGTGGTTCTACTCATGATAGACAGGCCTATAAAAATTTATGTTGCTGAGGAACATCGGTTTCAGTGGCAGTTTGTTGATACGAATGCTGGAAGGCAAGGAAATGGCTGATATGAGCCCTAAAATGAGCACTTTATACCACAATGGAAGACTTCCTGTATCTTTTAGGGTTCTTGAGATGATTTTGTTGGTCTACTCTTAATCGACCATCACCTTGCTGTCAGCCAGCTGAATGGTCAGGGGGTCTCTGGACTCCCGGGACTGCTGCAGCATGTTATGGAACCATCCTTCCTTGTGTCCGATCAGAGCCTGCACTTCCCGCCGCTGACTCTCCCACTGGTCACTGTGGCCAATCATGTTGTCCAGCTGCTGGAGTCGCGCCACCACGCCGTGCTGCGTGTTGTCCCACTGGTTGCGCACTCTCTCCACTGGCGATATGGTGAGAATGAAAATGTGTTTTTAAAAAATATACACAAAACGGAGCGGGTGATGCTAATTGAATAGCACGCACGTTTTTCCGTGATGGACGTGCGCACATCCAGGTTGGACGTCTTGTTTTTGATGTTCTGTGCAAGGGTGAAAATGTCCTCCAGCTGAGGATGACGATGCTCCAGGTCGCTTTTGGTCACCTGGGTGGATGAAACAGACAGACATCGTTTTTTTAATATACAGGTTTTTAAGTCCGATAGTACTGCGAGTGAATAGAGGTGCTTAGAAACAAGTGCTGCTCTCACCTGAAGGCGCGCCATGGTGGTCCTGATCTCTTCTGTGTCGCCCACTGTGACAATGTTGGACTTGAGCATTTGTGTGATGAGGACCAGCCAGTCCGCCAGCTCGGTGGCTGTTTCATTGAGGTCGGTGGGCGCCACCAAGTCGGGCGTGTGCGGGGTCTGGTGATAGGGGTCCTCGCTCGCCAGGCTGGCCATCTGGACAGCTGAGGGCACTGAAGACACTGTGACTACAATGGAGTAAAGTAGTAGCCATTAGAAGGTTTATATTTTCCGTTTTGCTCATTTCCGTTAACTTTCACAGACGTTAGCATGAAATGAGGAATTTGCAATTTAAAAAAAAAAGTGAGTCTTAATACATTTAATCGTGGTTCAAAAATGCGGCAGTGGTAAAACTATTAAAAAAATATATATTTAAAGACACGAGACTGGAATATATCCAATAATATTTACCGGGTTTAACTGTATACATATTGAAGGAAAAATGAGAGCATGAATATTAAAAGATGTTCTTGAACGTAAACGTCAAATGGTGATGAATGATGCTCGGCAGCGAAGGTAGCTCACCAGCTGATTTGTAATTTCAGCATGCATTTTTCATGCTGGAAATGAAAGCATTGCTCTTTCTCCACCGTACTTGTTCCCACTAAACGGTTGCGTTACTCATATGCTGCCGATGATTCATGGGAAAGGAGCGCAAATGTGTTGTATAATGTCGGGGGTGTAATACTCATGAAAATGCAGAACCTCTACAGCGGCTAAATTAATATATAAAATAATGTTGAATGCACAGAGTCAATAATAAATCCTACAAAAAAAGAATGAAGAGATGAATACTGAAATAATTGAACAAAATAAAAAGTACAAATATAAAATATATTTTGTAAAAATCTATTATCCACATTTTAATGCCATAAATCCATTTGAATTAAGTCAAATATCTGTGCATTGTATAAAAGCTGAATAAAAGTGATTAGAGTGTGTAAAGATTTTTTTTTTTTAATAAAGTGTATAATTTGTATGTCGTGTAGTATTCCTGTGCTGAATGTGTGCTTGCAAGGGGCATGGCCTAGTGGGCAACATCAGGAACTGGAGTCAGATTGGTCGGTTCGTCTGCATGTAAGCGTCTGGTTGTGAGTTGTGGCTCACAGCAGATCCTTGCAAATGTTCTCAATTTGTATTTTGGGTTTGCAAACTAAAGTACAGGGAAAAAAAATAGTGAAGCGACGGATTACAGAACAGATGATTTTCCACTGTAAAACGTGTTCAAAATGAGACCGCTGTTTACCGAGTTGCTGGTGCTCTACAACCCGAGTGTGGTGCAGCGTCCACGGGGAGACGTGCGCCTGCAGAGACTCCCTCAGTCGACCATCCAGAACTTTCCAATCGGCCGCCAGCTGTTCCACCTTGCTCTGCGCGTGCGTGCCGTGAAACATTGAGAGTGTGTGAGATGAGGAACGGTGCTTTAATAAAACAGCCAATTAAGCTGCAATCAGTTCCAGGAGAGAAAAGGACCTGCTGCAATATGGTATAATTACACAGGCTTGTGAATTTAGGCTTATTGAATAAATCACACAACTAGGCTGAGGGAACCTTTTCATGAGGAGAAAGCTGCTGGCGTCTCTGAAGCTCAATAGAGTGGGCCAGAAGGTCCTCTAAGTCCTTCTTTCTGTCTTTCATGGAGACCTCCAAAGCCTGAAAACAGTCAGACAGGGGTCACGTATTTATAAAAGATTGACTCTTGGTGAATAAGGCGCTCCATCACTATATCACGGCTCATCATTTACGGTACCTGCGCTTGGCCGGGACTGAGGCCTCGATTTGTGATGGTCTGGTGCGTGATGACTACCCAGTCGGTGAGCCGGGTCATTTTGTCGCGGAAGTGGGCGTGACTCTTCAGGTTGGCCTCCACCTGTCCGACCTTGTCTAACAACTCGTGGGTTACCTGCAGGTTGGGATTCAAGAGGGGAGTAGTTCAGGGAAGAATGCTTTTATTGATGGGTATTTTGGCATCACTGCAGGGAATCCTCACATCTCCAAAATCGCAACTTCTCTAGGTTATCAAAGAAACAGCACCTTGCTTGATTTACCAAGGTGCAGTGTCAATTACGGATTATGGGGTGTTATTTCTGTATTTAATGCATACACAAGACGTATGAATTATTCCCCGCGGCTTATCCCACCTTGCTCCAGTTGAGGTTGATGGCTCTGAGGTTGCCCACGTGGTGGTCTCTGGTCTGCGGGTTTACGGCGGGACTGGCTAGGATCTGCGGGGCATGTTTGTTGAGCCAGACCAGGTGTTCATTCTGCACATCCATCTCCATGGCTAAGGCCTGAGGGGGAAACACTGGAGTCGTTTATGTCATCAAGTGCTATTGATCGAAAGAAAGTTAATCACGTTGGTCTCGGCGGATCAAATGGCAAAGGTAAAACCTGGGGCTGAAAGGCTTGTCAGTTAGAAGAAAAACAAAAAAGTAAAGTGGCTTTTGCTCAGGTAAACACTCTGCCTCAATTAGTCGACCGCCTCGCCTCAAGCATCAGTCCAATTTATGGCTCCTCGGGGTGAAAGACAGTTTTTTTTCCCTTTCACGTCACTCAAGATGTAACACATTGAAGCCTGCTTGCACTTCAAATTTTGCAACACAGCCAAAATGTGACTTTTTTTTTTAAAGGCACTCCTGTACATTTTAGAAAATACGGTAAATGCCTACTTTGAGTTCTTTGAGGTTCTGGTCGGTGGAGGAGATGGGAAGAGTGACAAAAACGTTCTCGGCCTGCTGCAACCATGAAGCCAAATCCTCGCTTCGCCTCATCAGGTCCCCCAGGGCAGCATCGCCTGCAGCCAGCCTGCAAAGACACATTATTTACCCAGATTGGGATCTCTAGTTCCCTCCAGGTTGCAGACTTAATCCCGAAATTTACATTTAAATTACCATTGGCGACTAATTGACCGCAACCGATAAGAAAACAAAGAAGATAGGCAGGAAATGCTGACCTCGATCCTGTACTACACTGGAAATCCAAAACTTCTAATCCAGTTACCGAAATGATGGCGGTACAAGTATATATCGACATCTACCCTCATGTCCATTAATAGCCACGTTTCTATGAATACCTGCACTGTCGGTCCGCGACCTGGCGCTTCGTAGCCCTCCATCGCTGCCTCAGGACGTGGAGCTTCTCTTCCAGCAGAGCGCCGTCAGGGGAGGACAGCTGGCTGATGATGCGCTCTCCTGTGCGGGTGAGACCGGCCAGGACGGCCTGGTGGTTGGCAAGTCCTTCCCCTAATTCCTAGAGGGAGAAACAGATTCCAAACTAATTCCTAAAAATCGACAGGCCTTACAAATCAAATTGTAGTGCCTGTAAAGTGAAAATTAATGGCTTGAGTGACAGCCAATTTGGAGCATTCTGACTGCTCCTTTCAAGGCTGACAGAATATTGTGTTGATTTTTACGGCATAAACACAGAAACTACCAAATGAAATAAACCATTTACTTTCATCACAATTTTTTTTTTTATACTTGATGCCATTTTTTAATAATCAGTCGTAAAACATGGGTTTGTTTCATCCAGCGCAACTGATCATTTTTGCTTTTGTGGCACCTCAAACAACTGAACAGTCCTTTTTCTTTTGTAAAATACCAACCACAAAATTGAAAATGTGATTTTCATGGCAAAATAATGGCCGACTACGTTATTTAATAGTAGTATTCAGTAGTGTGTGTGCGTGCAAGTTTCATGCATGTGTTTGACGGTGTGTACATAGATTGCATCATTGCTTCTACTTCTAAATTTAAATAATCCCCATCATGTCTTCCGTTGTGAAACTCTGTGATAAATTTCACGTGACAAACACTTTGATCTTGCTTGTAACAGTCGTATATCCAAGGGCATGTCACGTTTTTAGGAGCTTACACATTGTTGTGACACAGTGAGCTGATCCAAGAGGGATCCAATGCTGCCATCGGTTGGCCACCGGTAATGCTTAAAGATTGGAGCCATTCATTCTGCTCTCAAACACTGTGTGCTATGTTCACTGAATGCACTGCAAGCAGACCCGACTTAGCTGTCACTTGTCAATAAAATAGGACTTCTAAAACCAGGAGAAATGGATGGTACTTTGTGCAGCTATCAGGACAACGAGGCACTCTACAGAAGCCATGTCAACCCAATGCCCCTGCCTCCATCTATTTGTGATGTGCGCACACTCACGGATGACAATGAGGCGCTCTGAATCACCTATGCCATTCCTAAGCGCAGTCCACATGCTGGTTGTCAAATGAAGACTTTTTTAATTTAAAAAAATCCTCCTCTCACTCTTCTATTCAAACAAACAGAACACCACACAGATATTCAAATGTAAACTCATGTCAGTGCAAATCTAAGTCTCACAAACACTAGTCAAGTCAAGTCGTGCATAAATTTCAGCCAAGCACAGAGTCCTAAAATTGAGCCCACGCTCCCTCGCCTCTCTGCTAATTGGTGCCGCTTAATCCCTTCACTAGCTCTTAAAACCTGTGAAAATGCGTGTAAACAACTTGTGAAGACGCGTGTAGCTCAAGATTTAGTAACCACACAAAGACGCCGGCTCGTCTTCTCTTGTGCATAATGAATTTGGATCGATTTTAGTTGTTTGTTTAAAAGATGCAGTGTACAAACAACATCCCTCCACAGGGAATGCAGTTGAATTATCAAAGACTGGCTAACATGTGTCTAATAGTTTAAACAGTAAAAGCATATCTTGGGGATAATGATCATGTTTTGAACTCGTATTAAATGAGGTTTCATCACACTATACATGACTCCATCTGTCATGGCCATCCAATGACCACATGGTCAGACTTTCAGCCAAGCAAATGGAAAAAGTCAAAGAAAAAAAAAACAGATAACAGGCTTTTTTTTCCCTCACAGATTTTCATTCTTTCTTTTCCTCCAAGTGGCCAATTCTTTGTTCAATTCTTACAACAATTTAAAGATGACTGTTTGAGAAATCCACTGTAACACTGACTCTGTTCACGATTGTACTTTTATTTTTAAATTACATTTAAATGGAAACACATTTTCACATAGTCATTTAAGTTAATTCATTTTTTAATATGTTTAAACATTTTAATTTAACTTCATGAATGCCCGAGTGTGGAACAGATGCTTTCTTCATGCGTGTATGGGTGTGTGTGTGTGTGTGTGTGTGTGTGTGTGTGTGTGTGTGTGTGTGTGCGCGCGCACCCTGTACTGACCTCTTGGTCGCGCCGTGCTGAGTCCAGGTCCAACTGTCCCTCGGGACCAACGCTGTCGGACAGCAGCCTCTCCGTGTCGGTCAGCCACTGGCTCAGGTCATTCATGTCGCAGTGGAAGTGCCTCCACTCCTCGATGGCGCGGTCAAAGCTCCTGTACAAAATACTTGTCTTTACAAATGTAGATTTACACGTTGTAAACACATTTGAAAAAAATAATTGCAAGTATAAATTGGAGAAAAAATGTTGTGCATATCAGACATGTCTGTAGAACATTTTAAATCCACTTAAAATTAAGGAAATGTCATACACTCCCATAGTAGGGAAGAAGAGAAATTTGCATGTTGAGTAAATCAACGCGAGGCTTGAACTGCCCGAGAGTAGAAAGGCGCCGCCGCGCTCACCCTTTACGCTGGTCGTACATGCGGTTGAGGCGGTCCCACTCGGCGTTGAGTTGCGTGAGCGAATCTTCAATCTGGGAGACCTCAGCGGGCGACGCATGCTGGATGACGTCTGGGTGGCGCTCGTGGATTTCGTCCACACGCTCGCCCACCCGCTCCAGATTTTCATTGATGGTCTGAAGGAAGGAAAAACACAAATGACATGTGCACTGGAGGCTCCATTTATGTTACAAAGGCCAACAGGTAACACATCACAAAAATTCAATTTAAATTAATAACCAGCCGGACAGACCCTGAGCATGTCCTCCTGGGTGGAGAAGTCTTCGTAGAGCCCCCCGCTGAGCTCAGAGGAGTTGAGCAGCAGCTCGTTGTCGGCCATGGTCAACAGCACTTTGTTGATGTCCAGCAGGAAGCTTGATGGGCTCTGCGAGGAAACGCGGCCGCGGTCCGCCACCAACTGGTCGTCCTGCAATTCACGCACACAAACAAATAACACAATTACTGTGGCACAGTGATGTCTGAACGCCCTAAAAGTTGCATAATTAGGAGTTTGAACATAATTTTGATGGTGTCACGATATCACCATTTTAGCCCGAATCAAAATGTTCTTTACTTCTTTTTCTGTAAAAACGAAAAGAAAGAAAAAGACCATGGGAAGCTACCGTGAAATAAGTGGACTCATTTAAAGCAGAAAAAAGTTCTGTGGTTGTGCTTTTGTGAGGACGTCACATAAATTTGACTTGGCTTGGCAGGGTTTCAGTTCCATTAAGGCTTCACTTCACTCTTAGAATCAATCCCTGTTCACTATATAGTGCCCTATAGTGTGAGCAAATCTTTTTCTAGTAATCAGAAATTGATATTCTTTATCCTCTGCAAAGACCGACTTATAGTAGTGCCATACTGATGAGCCCATCTGTCTTTTACTGCTTCAAGTAAGGGCAGCAAAATGGCCATTTAATTGATGCCCTGTGACAAAACCTATTTAATTCTTTTTCATTCTATTTTATTACAACACAGTGTCTGTGTCCCAACACTTGCACCAGTTAATGTTTCATTCCAAAAAACAGCGGAACAGCAAATGGGTCACGCTGAACTAGATCAAAAGCGATCAAACTAAGCTCACCTGGGGCGGCATGTCTCTTATCTGCGGCGTGATCATGTGGGAAGACGAATCGACGACGAGCTGCCTGCTTCTCAGCACCCTGAGCTCCTAAAAAAAAAAAGAGAGACACGAATTAACAGCAGTGCACGAAGAGTGGGGTCTGAAAAAGAGTGCGTGTCGAACCCTGTGTGAAGAGTACTGGTTCTGGAGTCGGAGCAGCAAGATCCTCAGTTCTTCCCTCTGGACCTCGTCTGATGTTTGCTGAAGCAGATCTTCTCCTCGTCTCAGCAGGTTTTCGACACTGGCTTTTTCCTCATCCAGCTGGACACCAGACAAGCCAGGAGGGGAGAAAAAAAGTGGAATCAGTAGCTCGAGAGACTGAAAGAGAACAGACTTTCCCATCCAAGGCGCTATCAAGCTTCCTGACAGGGACATTGACCTCACTGTTGATTGGCCAGCTTTGCGCCACTAGCGTAATTGACGCCATAAACCTAGATAAGCAACACTTTGTTTCAGCTTCGGCCTTCAAAAAGAAAAAAAAAACATCGAAATTCTCGAATGTGGCGCTACCTTGTCATCGTCGGGGATGTTAGCAGAGTCCTGCTGCAGAATACTGAGTGTGTCCTGCAGCTCGGCCTGGATTTCCTGCATCTCGCTGTGGAACGGAGCTTCAGTCTGAGTTTCCACCGAGGTCTCCAGGTTCTGAAGTACGTGCTAAAGAAAAAGCTAAATCTGAGGATGGCTTCTGATTTTCAAAGCAAATTACAATCTGCTGGCCAATGTAACTTCAACTAAAATCGCAGTGAGATGTTTCTTTCACCACTTTGAGTTTATTTATATAGAGTAGTGTAGTGCGTGTAATCATTGAACCTGCTGAGGTGCTTCCTGCTTTATGTCCATGCCTCCCGACTCCAAACTGGTCATCATCTGCGCAAGAACACACATCATTTTTAATATCCTAACACGGACCTCAAACTATTGTTGCAGAAGGGTGGACATTTCCAGTAAATTTCCTGAAAGCTTCCACTAAATTAAACATCGAGAATTATGCAATGACAATAAAGAATGTAGTGGAACCAGTGAAGTTGATCATAAATCAGGAATCCGATCCAAATTCACTTCATGTGCTGGCCATGGTATGAGATGTACATGATATTGAGTGGGTTTCTTTTTTTTTTTGGGGTGGGGGGGTTATACCTGAGCAGTTTTGATGTGCTGCGAGACTTTGTCAAAGTTGCAGTTGAGCTCGGCCAGTTTGGGCTCCACCACGTCTCGGCAGGCAGTTCCACGGCTGGTCATCAGGATGACAGCCTGGTCCCTCACGTTGTCTACGCGCCTCCCGACATCCTCCAATTCCTCCAACATGTTCTGATGACACAGCACACAATGGTTAAACACCAATATACTGCAATTCGTCGCTTGCGCTGCCGCCATGTCATAAATTTTTAAATGACTGTATCACCTTGACAACCTTCTCCCGCTCGGCCGATTCTAGCCGTTCCGCCTCATCCAGGTGGATCTGAGTCTGGTAGAGCCAAGTGCTGATGTGAGCCAGGTTCTCGTCAAGGATTTCCACCTCGCTCTGGTGGCTCTGCATTAACAGATAAGCATGGTGAAGCAGCATGGGGCTCATGATCTATGATACATTTGTCCCAAGTAACTTTAAATCATTGTAAATTTGTGATCACGAAACGGCTCAATTTGGCATCATACTATGGAACCTCCCCCTATTTTTTTTTTTTAAATACTGTTACACCCACCAGCACAGCACTGAGCCAGTCCTCAATCCACGTGTGGACTTGGTTCCAGGACTCGTTCAGGGCGCAGAGTTTGTCCTCCAGCTGTGTCTCGCTGCCCTCCACCAGTGTCTGCAGCCCGCTGCTAGTCTCCATCAAACTGGACAGCTCCTGCTGGCGGCGTTCGGACTCCTTCAAAAGGCCCTGGTGATGCCACAAAGAGCAGTTTCGCGTTTTATGATAGTCATAAAAGCTGTATCTGTATTTAGAGAGATAACACCAGCAGTAAAGAAGGGAAGAAGTTCTCCTAAGCGTCCAACTGGCTTAGGGTGCACCCTACTGGCCAAGTGTGGAAAGACTAGGTTGCAGAGACTCGTTAAATTAATTGACTTTCGATTATTTGACCTTAGATTTGCTATATATTGACTACAGCTTCTCAAAAAAAAGATTCATAATGCCGTAATCATAAAAATAATAAGAATAATTTGTCCTCACATTCGCCCAGCCAATCTCAGCATCGATGTCTGCCGGCATGTCGCCGCTGTTGTTCTTCTGCTGGAGTGCAGCCTCGCTGGTGGTCAGCCACTCTTGGAGGGCGGTGCTTTCCTTGTGGAACTTCTGCGACAGAGACAAGGCTTTTTCCAAGTCTTGCTTGCCCTCTGTTACCTACAAGAAAGAAAGAAAACACGCATTAGACCTTTTATGCCTTACATTATACCATTTGCCTTCTATGTCAGTATTAAGCTATTTTTTTATTAAATGTACATGATTTCTCTATGTTGTGGATTTCCACCTCTAGGGGTCTATATAGAACACAAGGGTTCACTGTACCTGCGCCCCCAGGTCATTGTAAAGCAGTTTGAGAGCGGTCAGCTGCTCGTCCATGGCCTTGGGGTTCTCCGTCTGCTGTTTCTGCACAATCTGCCGACCCGTTTTTATCACCGTCTCCACCTCCAGTTTCACCTCACTCAGCAGCTTGTACAGTTTCTGCACAATCACGAGAAAGGAAAATGAGTACGGGGAAACAACCTGCATAATAAACAGTGGTACCTTGACTTACGAGTTGAATATTTCAGAGTCCTGCTGTACAAAAAGTACTACGAATTCCTGTCTCACCATGCAGCCGTTGAGATGGGACTGGATCTTCTCCGGTTCCAAATCCCTGACATCCAGAACGTGCAGCTCGGCCTTGGCTCCGTCGAGAACCTTCTTGCAGTCCAACATGCGCTGCTCAAAGTTAGCAGGCTTCTGGAACAGCTGGTACTTTGTGGATATCTCTCGTAATTTTCTCTGCATTAGGAAATGAATGGAAAACATTTTTGGGGATGAATTTTTAAATGAGCAGTTACTGCCATTTTTCTTTTTTTTTTTTTTTACATATACACAAATTGCTGAGCACATGAGAAACGACCACCGTAGATTTGAGCCTCACTTGAAGGAATAAAAAATTATATATATGGTGTGACAAAAGCCGGCAGCACCAGGAGGGCTCATCGTTACCTGAAGCTGATCCAGCATGGTGCCACCTTTGGCAGCTTTGCCATCCGTGACCGGTGGCGGCAAGTTGGCCACGTTCCTCCTTCGCATCTCCTCCACCGTCACTTCATGGGTCGCAATCTCAGCACCAATGTCCTGCAAAAAAAAAGTATTCAAATTCAAACTTGTCCATCTTCAACTCTCATTTTATTCTACGTTGGAAGAAATCAATTCGTTGCACTCGGCTTGAGCTCAGCTTTCGCATTCACACCCAGTTTCCTCAAATATTGCATTTTCAATGTGCCTAGAAACGTAAGATGCTTGCACAGCGTACCTGTGCCTCGTGCGGAAGCTGGAAGGCGTCGATACGGTCGGTCAGGTAGGAGGTGAGTGTGCGGTCCAGTTGAGAAAGAGACTCCTGGAGGGTTTGGAGTGCCTCATCATTCTCCTTCAGCGTGGCGAGCTGCTGCTCCAGGCCCGTCTGTCTGTTGACAGCCTGAAAACAATATTTCATTTAAATATGGTTCATTACGCTCAACCCGTATTATTTTGTGTTTTTTGTTATTGTAAAGTGTCCTTGGGTGTCTTGAAAGGCGCTTATAAATAAAATCTATTATTATATTATTATTATTATTACGGCAGGAACAACATCCATGTTCCAACTTTCTATTAAGCTTGCCCTAATGAGGTTCTATGTTAGCGTTGTGCTTTTATACAATACGGTGCATATGGCTCTCCGTTAAACATATATAAAAATGTAGTGTTGTATGCCTATACTGTATAAAGCTAAAAAAAAATAAAACTCACCTGTTGGTTTAGTTGCTCATAGCGGGAATTGAAGGCCTGGAGTTTCTCACCGATGAGCTCATCCAGGATGCCGCCATCGATCAGCGTCTGACCAAGCTCTCGGATTTGCGTCCGGTTGTCCGCCGGATGACGGAGCACGCCCTCTAAACTCTGGCAGGTGATTGGACGCGCAAGTCGAGAGAGTGAGAAAGCCAGTGAGAAAGCTAGCAATTAAATAAAGAAGTGAGAGACAATCGGGGGTTCATCCTTTATGTGAGATCTTTGAGTGGACTGTTTTGTGTGTGTGGGAGGCTCATTGTCTTCAAGAGACTTCATTACGTTTTTGAACAATGCAGCAGCAGTGGAGGGTGAAGCACAGTGTGACGTTAAGTGACTTTGACAGTGATGCTGCGGGCAGGCTACAGATATAGCAACCAGCCAGACACAGGCTGGGAGCTCGGCTCTCTCTGTAAGAGTTTACACCAGGAAGACAAAAGTCTTGGGACACACAAACCGAGACATTTTCGACAATTCTCTGCTATTCTAGTCATTAAGGCATGTTTGGATAGTGCGCTGTGGAAGACCACAAAATGTGCAGCACAATATAGACAGTCAACATCATTGGCATACAAATTCTTTATCTGACTAATATATGCACAGGAGTTGTGAAATGTCTTTATGTCTTCATGACATGTGTTATACCGGTGATATTTTGTGACCACGAGATCTTCATCTAAGTCATAAGACACAAATGAGGTAAACGGATGACAATGCGAGCGCGTCCGCGAGATGTTTGTACCTCGAGTGCTTCATGAACAACCTCTGTGCTCTCTGATAGACTTTCCGTGGCTTGGACCTTCTCCTCCAAGGTGTTGAGCCAGGTTTGCTCAATGTCCAAGAACTGCATCAGCTCCATCCAACATGACCACACCTCCTGCGTTACATGCAACGTTATATGCACTATTTCAGTGATTCCCAACCAGAGTGCAGATTTACCTCCAGGGTGTGGCACTTGCTCTTGAGGCGGTCGCAGAGCTTCTGGTAGTTCCCCAGAACGCCCTCCAGTTGTGCCGTCAGACCCTGCCCACCCCTTCCTCCGGCTCCAACACCACCAAGGGGTGCCGTCTTGGATACCAACATGTTGATGCTGTCCTTCAGGATCTTCACTTTCACCTCCTTCTGTAGCACGTCCTCTTTAGCCCTCTGAATTGAGAGTCACAGCATGTTGGGGGGGTTTTCGCATTTTTTCCACCGAACGCGGAAGAGTCTGTGACGTATACCCCATGATAAACAGGCGGTCGCTGCACGCGAAAAAATGTCACCTTCATTTCATCCAGCGCCGTCTCGAGCTCCTCCGGACTCATATACTCAAAGTCCCTCATTAAAAACTCCTCATCCACTTGAGTGATCCACTCCTGCATCTCCGCCAAGTCTTTCTTCAGGTTCCCCTGCTTCTCCTGACTTTCTAATAAACGATCCTGCTGGCTCAGCAACTGCAAAACAGATGTAAGTTGATATTCCAAACAAATTCGGAAGGTTAGCAACTCGACCAATTTATGACCTAGCTGTAAGTAAAAAGTTTCTACCTGTTTCGAAAGTGATTCCAATCGACTTCTAAACTCTCCCACCGTATGCTGCCCCCATTTGGCCAGCCGCGGCACCGCAGCCGCCTGCACGGCACTAATGTTTTCGTCCATCTGCTTCAACGCACTCTGCACGGACTCCATCTCGTTCACATAATCCTGCAACAAAGTTTACTTTCTATTGACACTGTCAGATGTGTCTTATTTAACCGTATGCATATTAGTGGCCTGAAATTAGTAGCATGCAGTAGATCTGTGTTCCTCATATTGTGTCAGCGCAATGAGTGCGTTGTTCTGACCTTGCAGTGACTCAATTCTTCCTGTAAGCTGTGCGTGTCAGTCGACCTTGTCGCATCTCGGGACAAAAGCTCCTGAACCGCCTCCAACCAGCGTTCAACCTCCGCCATCCGCACCTGAAGGCAACATTTTGATAGGATTGTACAATATTACAACAACAGGAAGCCCCTCTTTTATGAAGCGATCGTGTTCTTTTTTTAACGGCCTTTCGCAGTCCACAGGCAAGTTTGAATTTAGAGTAAGATGCCTGCAGCAAAATACCACTGGAAGTGATGCAGCGTAATCCGAGTAATATTAGTTGTTCCTTAGAGAGGACAAAGACTATATGCCTGTGTGTAATTACAGCAAACCCAAAGTGGGAGTGGAAAATAAACACCTTGAAACAAGCACACCGTGACTCTTATATTTGTGTATTTAGTAAGACTAAACCTGTTGCTTGTGACAGGGATACAACTATTTAGAAAACACTGTTTTTTTTACATGGCTTGTGTATCGCAGGTGGTCCTGGAACCAATGCAATAAACGAGGGCTCACTGTAATTAAAAAAATAAAAATAAAAAGATGTGGTCTTCTACCTGATTATCCTTCATGCTTCCCAGGATGCACTTAAGTGTTGCCAACTCCTCCCGGGCCTTGGTGGACAGCTGAGTCCATCTTTGCTGTTCAGCGGGATGGGAGGCTTTTTGCGTTTGTTCAATATCCAGACACAAACCCTAGAGGGGAAAAAAAAAGTTTCAATAATTAACTTAACAGCACATTGTTTTGCTGCAGTTTGCCTGCTTTACATAAGTTGAATATGGTTCTTTAATTTCACGTATTCCAGAGCCCCAACTATTTGTATACAAGCCATTAAAAAGTCAATTTGTCATTACATGTCCCTTTCAATAATTTTATCTGGAATTTTAAACTACTGAAGCTTATCACTTTGCCTTGAGACACTCTGTGTTCTGTCATGTGACTTGATATTGTTGTGTTTCCTTGACACTGACATGCATGTTGCATGTCACACGGTGCCCAGAATGGGACACCAACCCCCACCTTGCTGCCACCGCCGCCATAACAAGAGCTCAGACTGAGCCGCATTCCAATGCAGGATAACAAGGGAAGGGGGGTTTAAAAAAAATAATAATTATGTAAAATTTAAAAAGGAGAGATTATCCTATCCACAAACAAGAAGTGTACAGACTGAAATTTGAGTGCAAATGTGAAAACAAATAACTGCCAATTATATAGTTTCTAACTTGGAGGGGGGGGGGGGGGGGAAACTTCCCTGCCTGGTTCCCCTTCCTCCATGTTACCGCTAATCCTGTTCTAATTTGGGCCAATTTGAAACCATAACCATCCAAATTCAGCATATGGTGAGACTGAAAAAAGGCTTGCAGTGCATAGCAGCTGGCACACATTTTGTGTAACACTGTCACCTTGGTCATAATGTGAAAATTCATTCAACAAGCCAGATGTTCTAAACTATGTAGCCTTTGCATAAACGTCGTTGTAATAAATCACAATAAGAACGGCAGCATTTTGGTGGGGTGGGGGGGTGAAGAGCACATGTTAAAATTGCTCAATTTCAACTTTACCCACCTGTGCTCGCTGCACCGCCGCCTCAGCGGTTGCAACGTCGCTGACTCCTCGTCTCAGTGCGGCCAGCCTGGTCTCCAGCCCCTCCACCAGAATAGATCGAGCCTTGATAGCCTCCAGAACTAGAAATTAGATGAAGGCGTGGAGATTCACATTTCTGCTTTACCACCACACGGGGGCAGCGAGACGTTTTGAGTAGCGTGCATGGGTGAGGTTTCCCATCCTATTTTATGTTTGACAGCTTGTGTATTTAACACAGCCCATCATTACGCTGCTAAGGAGACAACATAAAACACAACCCTCCCTACTATTTGAAATGATGACATTCCTATTCCCTTCTTGTTTGTCTTCACAACTTGTCTTCCTCCTTTCCGAGTCATTAGCTGATGATTTCATACTTGAATAATGTGACAGTGTTTACATGCAGCGCAGCCACGAAGCAGCCGCGCCGGAATTGTGCCAAGCAAGGACGTGAACAAAGGCGCTCAAATTCTTATGTATTGGGGATTCAATCTATTTTGGAAAGGGGTTGTAACATTGTTCAAAACAAAGTGAAGCAATATGAACATTTTCCAGATGCACCCTACACAGAGCGATGACAGAGCCAACGAGCGACAAAAAAAAAATCCAGACCAAAAAGAGAACAGATTTTTTCCATGGCTCTTATCCAATTCTCTTTGCTTGAGCGCAGAAGAAGAATGCAAGCACACACCTGGGCCTGAGGTCTCCGGGTCTCACCATACAAAATCAATGTAGTGGAGCCTATCATTTACGGAACGTCACATTGAAACACATGCTGCGCTTTTGAAAGTTTTCTTTCTTTCGATTGGGGATTCTGCCAAATGTCAGCAGTCTGGCAATCAATTACAGGATTCGGTGCTATACTGTACGTCCAAACAAGAACCATATTGTTTGGGAATGAAATCCCTGCCATTTGAAAAGACTTCATCGATGAAGAAATCAATCGGGGATTAGCGTAGACCCCTTAGTTCGTTCCTGAATTTTAATTCATTTTTACTGGTTTTATTTTGCAAAGTTCCTGGTAGCACCACTTTGGATCAGACTCATTTATCTTATTAAAGAGCACGTAGATGCAGACTGCTACGTGAGCTTCTCTCGGGGGCTTGTGTTATATTTTCATCTTTTATATGACATTAGTGGCTGATTTCATGTTGTAACTCGTGGCAGTTCGAATGTGACATGCGTGGAGGGGCAGGGGGGTACCTTGGCTGGCCTCCTGCTGTTTGCCCTCGAGTCGCTTTAAAGTGGAGGCGTGATGTGCCGACACCCCCACGGTGTTGTCTTTTAAAGAAGGCAGTGACTCCACATCTGCACAAATCTGTTCTAACTGTGTACCCAATGCACTGAGAGGGACCAGTCGGGACTAAAGGGACAAACACATACACACAAAGGGGTCATGAAACTTGGATTCAGGGTTATTATAATTATTATTATTACTAATGGCAGGTGGCCCCTGAAATATATCCCGCGTGAAAAATCGAGGTTTCCTGTACCTGACATTCTTCACCCAGGCTCCTGAGTTGGTCGCTGTCACACTTTTCGACGGCGTAAGTGGAGTCCAGCCATCCATCCAGTTCATCCAAGGCCCGATCCAGTCCTGCGAGCTCGGCCGACAGCGCCTTTAACCGAGTCTGGGCGTCCACTCTGTCGCGGGCCGCCTGCAGCTCCTTCGCGCACGCATCCAATTCGGTCTGGATCAGATCGACGTCCGCCCACACGGAGTCCATTTGCACGCCCTCTGAAGGCGCACAGGAAAAACAGTCAAATAAGTCAATTGACACAATTTTAAGTGTCTTTGTGCTCCTGAAAAAAAGGACACCACAACTGTGAGGCAATATAGAATAGATAAAAATTGAAAACAATAAAAGTCTGCTCAATATGAAGTATGCATAAAACCTAAAAAAATAAAAATCTACCTGCAGTATATAAAACAGAACTGAAAATGTGAACATCAAATTAAAGCAAAGACATTTATTTTGGATATTCTATTATGTTTACACATTCCGATATTCTTTTGAAAATGGCCATCAAATCATCATAAACTGGAGATCAAACTCCAGTGGAATGACGTGAAAGAAGTGTGACAGAAGATGAGACAGTCTGGGGAGGGCAAATCAATTTAATTGATTTTTTTCAATAGATTTTGTTCTGGACCCTCGGCACTCCTTTGAAGCTGTCAGGCAAAGACGTCGAAGGGTGCAAATTCCGTATTGATCTGTTGAAAGTGACAGCCTCATCACAATACCTCTCTCCAATTGCTCCATCAAGCCTTGACCTTCTTGGATCACTTGACCGATGGCAGCCTCCTTTGCTTGGAGTTCCACCTCGTGAGCCTAAAAAAAAAGCCCAAAGCGCATGTTTAACTGCCACGTTCTAACATGTCATAATCTAATCTTGCAGTCTGCCTCCTCCAACCTTGAGCTTTTCCTGCACATCCTGCACATCGGTTGCCGTGTCCGGTTGCGCGGAGGATATCGTTTGCGCGGCCGCCTTCCAATTTTTGATCCAGCTCAGATGGTCGGAAAGTTTATTTTCAAACCTGCCATATTTGGGCAACAGGTCTCAGAATCACAAAACGCACTTTATATCACGTACCACAACCTGTACTCAGTTTATATCATACATCTACATCACATATTTGTTGTTGCGGCTGGTCTGGCATGACTTTCTGACAAATCAATCAAATCAACCAAAGTTACCCCGAGTCAAAAAAAAACCCCAATCCTCAAGCACTTACGCCCTCCTGACTTCTATGTCCGTCTCCACCAGTCGTTTCTTGGGAGGAGCAGGAGGGGCAAGTTCCTGGTCGGTGGCCGAATCACCGGCGGCGATTGTCGTCATGACGACCGTTTCATCTACCTGAGTCATCCCGGCGTCAGTCACAGCTTCCATCACCTTAGTAGAGAGTGAGTCCATTAGTGAGTAAGAGCTGATTTTGCTTTTGCATTGGTCAATATGTAACCAATAGATTCTTTTTTTTTCGCAAGTCACACCAAAAAGATAATCAAAACACTTGTTAAGATGGGTCACTTCTCTCAAGGAACCATCATACTTAATGCAAACAATTGTTCAGCCGACCTGGAAGGAGCAGTCCTCCAGCCTCTGCACCAGCTTGTCCCATCGATGGGCCAAATCTTCAGCGTCCGCCTCAATAGTAGCGGCGGCCTCGCCGCTCCGTATTAACGACATCACATCCCGGCCCGCGTCGGAAAGTTGGTCGAGGGTCCTCTTCTTCTTTTCCATATCCTCCTTGAGAATCTAAACGTTTTCAGAACACGGCAATCACAAGGGACAGCCGGGTGAACCCGCAGGTGGCCTCCGGCAAAGAGCTCCCTCTTTACTTACAGCTAATTGCCGCGCTTTTGCATTGATTTCGTTTGGATTCTTAAAACTGCTTCGCTGCACTTCACTCAAGGCCTCTTCTTTTTCTTCCAACCATGCTCTAAATAAACTCTGCAGAAGTGAAAGCAGATATGGTGCTTGAGTCGACGAGTGTGTTTAAAATGCACATTTATTACCGCAGAGTTTTCCCATCGTGGTTTTTTTTTAATGGAAATATGTGCCTTGGCGCAGAAATGTTTGGAAACAATGTGAAATAGAAATTGTGTTCTACCTGATCCGACACCAGCTGCTGCCAAACCAGGAAGTCTTCCTGTAACTTGTGCCACCTCTCCTCTGTCCAGCGACAAACGGCTGCCCAGCGTTCACCCAAAGACTGAAAAAAAGCATTCGTGAAGTGAGGCTGCATTCAAATCTGGCTGACACTTTTTCGACACCTGACAGCAGAAGTCTCAGACTGGCTTACTTGGAGCTGCTCTTCCAGGGCGGCAGTGGCGCTCTCGCCACTGTTCTCATCCACAACCACCACCATGTGCGTTAAGGAGTTGACCTTCACCTGCTCAGCCTCCAGGTCATTCTGAAGCTCCTGAGAGGAGAAAAAAAATTGTCCTCACTAGTAAGACAGTTGATGAAACTAGAGCTAAAGTGTGCAGGTTTTCAGCAATGATCTACATTCAGGTCTGACAATCAATTCCACGTGTGTAAAAAAAAAAAAAAAAAGTGTCTTTTACTTTATGCTGCTCGATTCGTTGCTTATAGTCGTCGATGTCTTTTGCCGGCGACTCGGTCTCGATCTTTCTGATGCGGTCTTCTGTGCGAGTCAGCCAATCAGAAAGCTGCTGGAGTTGCTGCTGCTGGAGCTCCATCAGGACTTCGTGGAGCCTAAAAAACATTTTTTTTAAAAAGGCAAGAAAAAGGTGAGTGTGTGTCTTTGAAGCATTTGACACGTAAATAACAGACTGACTGCTGCAAGCCTTGGGGAAGGGGGGGTGGGGCTCACTGCTTATCAGTTGTCACCGTCACATTGCTTGCAGCCTTGCACATTCCTCACAGATGAAAGCCATAAACATCTGAGGTCAGAGCTCAGACCCATGACCTCTATCCCGCGGCGCATGTACGCTAATCGTTAAAAATGGCTTCAAATGGTGACGCTTTACCTGGCTTGGCGGTCCATGCTGGCCACGCGTAGGCTCTCCCAGCGGGAATTCAGCAGGCTCATCTGCTCCCGTATTTCATCTTCCACCTCTTCTGACAGGCTGCCCTGGGCGATGAGTTGATTGCCGGCTTGCAGGACGTTGCCCACGCTGCTCTGGTGAGCCGTCAGCTCCATCATGAAGTCCTTACGAAGTTGACAAGAGTCAAACGGTCACAATTTGCCAGGGAAATGAACTTGTTGCTGACATGCCTGAGAGCAGTGTTAGACTTGACGAGTTTAATGACAAGTTTGAATAGTCAAATAGTCATGAAAATGTCCTTTTCGAAGTTTTGGTGTGTGGTTCAGAACAAGATGCAATTTAGTTTGCGGTCCTAAAATTACAGTCAAGTAGCACAGCATTATTCTGTACCATTTTGTTGAGGACAACATTTTTTAATACCGCTTATTTTGTTCAGCATCAAGGGTCAGCTGGAGCATATGCCCAAATAGACTGATGACAACCCCGCCCCACACACACACACCTCCTCAACCCATTGTTGTACACACACTTACAATCAACAACGAGGCGCTCTAAAAACCCAAACAGCACAAGCACTTCTGCATGCTTTGCTGTCATGTTGGAAATTATTTTACCTCCTTCTTCTGTCTTCTCTCCATGACGGGCACACTAATGGTGAGCTAACTAAGCTGGTTAAATTAGTTGGTTGGCTAACTGCACATCACAACTGCACCGGATACACACTGATCCAAATATCATGGGGGGCAGGGGGGCAGGTTAATTTAAGCCACACCCAGAAATATCAGGAGAACTGTAATGGTGAAAGACAGTTTTAACGTTATTGACAAGTTGAATTCAACATGATCAAGCTAACTAGCCTTTGAGCTTTCTACTATCCCAGATGTCTGCTATAAGAGAGACCCCACCTAAGTGATGCCTCGTTCCCGTCCCCTCTCACCTCGTGCGTGTGAAATTGCTCTTTGACACCCTCCACGTCATCCAACACCTCGTCCTGGATCTGCAGGGTGTCCTCGGCTGACAGCAGCCAGGTCAGGACCTCCTCCAGGGTGGTCTGGTAGGTGTCTAAGTCGGCTTCCAGCATGCCGCCCTCCATCTCCCCTTCGAGCTCCGACAGGGCGTCAGGGGTCTCTGGCCGGGGGTTGCTGCCAGAGTCCTTCAGCTGCATATTGTGAGAAATATGAGGACCCATTCATAAGAATCACCTTTGAACTGATTGAGATTTTTTTCATATACAAGCCCCTGTTTTGTTTTGTTTTTTGTTCAATTACAATTAAGTGGCCCGTGGGACTGAGGGGATGATTTCATATCTTTTTTTTTTTTTAGGGTTTTTACAAAAAGCTCACTTTTTATTCGACTTGTGTTTCTCGTATGGCAATGGTTTCTAATCAGCTACTACTGCATTTTAAAATAGAAGCATCGGTTGAAAGGAGGGAGAGGCTGGAAGTGACTGCTCTGAGGTATGCGGCGCGACCTGCCCTGCAGTTAGGATTAAGAAGTATGCAGGCCTATTATGGGATGCTGGGAGGTGGCTGCCGACTTGCAGGGCAGGTCAAGCCGCAATCGGTCCGGCTCAGTCGCAACGAGACGACACTCTAGATGCAAAAAGTATCGGTCACTCAACAATGAAATCCATGGCAGATATTTTTCTGGTTGTCAAAGTGAAGAATGAGTCACTTGTTCACATGCAATGACTGCGCTTCCAAAAATGTCACAAATCCGGAAAAATCTTTTGCATGAAGTCACAAGGCAAAACCTTGCATCAAAAAAAATGGGGGAGGGCACCATTCCAAACAAAGAACCTCTATTCTGCATCTCCTGCATGGCTACAAAAGCAGCGGCATTAAACATCACTTCCTGTGGCGGGAGGAAGCGTGCCAGGAAAGTAACCCCCCACACACACACACATCAGGCCAATCAGATGCGCGAAAGTTTTCCATCGCCCCTTCCAAGGTGTGAAATGTGAAGCCAGAAGCAATGAATAAAACTTAAGAGGTGCTTTGGGGAGTTTTCTGACAACACCACAGATGTGACAATGTAAGCACAGTACGTTGAGCCACCATTTATGGTGGGGGGATATGTTCCAGACCCACTCAAAACTTTTTCTTACCATTTTACCTCTGCTACACATTTTTAACACATTTCAACCTTAAATTATGCTGAATCTCTTCGAGGGGGCCTCGGTGCTGCAGTATATTAGGACTTGTAAACACTACTCCACAACTCGTAAAAAAAAAAACTATAGCTGAAGAATATGCGATACAGTCTGGGCACGCTACACCCGGGGGAACACTATAGTGTGTAAAAGTCTTAAAACAACATGCTTTGTTGTCAGGAGTTACCTGTGCACCGAGGCCCGGACACGAATCTTCGGCCTCCACTTTGAATCTGCGCGGGAGCGTCTCCACTTCTCGGATAGACTCCATGTTGACGTCTTTGGGTAGCGCCGCGAACAGCGACGTCACGTACAGGAGGATGGATTTCTTATCTGGTAACTGCACAGCCACGTCTAGAAGAGAACAGATTACGCGATGTGAAGATGGCAGAAAAAACACAGGTGGGGTATTTCGTAAGAAACACTTGAAGAGTGGAATGGGCTCACCTTCAGGATCCAGTAGCCTTTCGATAGCCAGCTGGTCTTTGGCTACAGTGAAAGCATGCTCCAGACGCTCAACAGGCCTCATTTGGACAACACCATCCCAACTGAATGCATTTGGCCTCCATATGAAATGGCAAATCAATCCAAATTTAGGATCCAAGTATTTCCCCACATACACAGAATATATCAATATGGACCGGATTTACAGTATGGAGTTAATGCTACCCTAAGAGAAAAGACGATGTGGGGGGAGGTGAGTGGAGTGTGGAATGTACGGGATCAGTGATCCACATCAACCCTGGCCCGAGTCTAAACCAACACTAGCCTTTCTCACAACTCAAAAGTCCCCAGAGTATGTGTGCAACAGTTAAGGACAAGGGTTACAGAACGAGGAGGGATGGGCTAACGAATACCCCTGATGCATTTTTGAAAAAAATAAAAACAAAAAAAATAAGCATGCTCTAAAAATTCAAACTATCTGAATTTAAAAAAAATAAAGGGTCAAAACAAAATAAAAACAAATTGTTATTTAAAAAAATAATAATAATTCCCAAACGCTGTTCTATATGACGGCAATTGAGGGGCACGCGCCTCACCTGAAGTGGTGCAGGATGGCGTTAAGAGCCAGACCGTCGGCCCAGCTGGTGGTGAAGTTCAGCACGTTGACCTCCAGGTAAGCGCGGGTGGACTGGCGTACCCAGCTCAGCAAGATCTTCTCGCTGTTGGTCTGCTGCAGGCTGGACATGACATCCTTCATGATGTCTTTCACCTGCGCGCATGATCAAGATGAATCACACAAAACGTGCATGTCAGATTGCATCCACTATTGAAACGCTTCAACTATCATGTAAAATGACCCCCCCCCATTAATCTCCGGGGTGTGTTCCAGACCCGACAGTGTAGGTCCACATTCAGATTTTGAACACCTGTGCTCACCTGCCAGTGAAGAATAATGCTCCAGATGAGTCCCAAAGTGAGCTTGTGGTTCCCATCAACGATGTCGGTTCCGCCAATATTCACCAGATCCACCTGATGATCCAGACAAACACCAATTATTATTTGGGGAGAGATATGATTCGTAATAGGGTTACGGGTTATAAATATAATTCGGGGTATGACTCGAAACATAAAGCCGAAAACAACATAACATGATCTGACAAGTCTGCTAGCTTGATGCTAACACACAAATCAAAACAGTACAAACAGGCTAACAAAACTAGCACTGATGTCACGGTAGGGTTACACATTTTTCAACACAAATAATGCAAGTTAAAAACATGGAATCAAACTGCATCTTGCTGAGCAGTTGTGACCATCTTGTTTTTGTGTATACATACAGTATATGCCTACGTCCGCCTCACAGTGCAGAGGTGAACGGTTCGATTCCGGCTCCAGCTTTCCTGTGGGGAGTTTGCATGTTCTCCCCGTGCCTGCGCGGGTTTTCTCCGGGTACTCTGGTTCCCTCCCACATTCCAAAAACATGCATGGCTGGCTGATTGAACACTCTGAATTGTGCCTCGGTGTGAGTGTGTGCGCGAATGGTTGTTCATCTATGTGTGCACTGCGATTGGCTGGCAACCAATTCAGGGTGTACCCCACCTACTGCCTGAAGACAACTGGGATAGGCTCCAGCACGCCTACGACCTTCGTGAGGATAAGCGGATGAGAAAATGGATGGATGAATGGATATATGCCTTTATTATACTGCTCCCTTGTAGCCTAGGAACACAAACCACAAGGACCAATGCTATGAATGCACGAAATCAGTGTGCGCAAACTATTTAATTCTTGACATTTCATTTAATTATGTCATTACTCTATGTTCTTAGAAAAACAATACTCAGTGCTACTTTTTTTTGGGAAACTCCAAAAACAAACTCCTCCAAAAACACAAGAAGATGGAACGGATTAATGGTGTTTAAATTCACTTCAATGGGTAAGGATGATTTGCGATCAAGAAGTGTGAGCACAAAAGAATTAAACTCAAGCCAAGGCACCACCGCAGAAATTAGAGCGAGGCTACGCTGGACTTATTTGGACAGGATCAAGACGAAGCAAGGGGCGCGTGAGGTCATGTGTTTTGCTTGGTGACACCTCGCTCTACCACGGAGTCCACCTTTCATATCCCATTTCTGCTTCCAATTAGCTTCATTCTTCCGCTTCGCTTGCATCTCTCGCTCCATGTCCTTATATGTCTCACAGAAAAATGGCAACTGGGAACTCTCCAGGCCACATAGACAGGGAAGGAGGACATTTCATTTCAATTTGGGTCTTTTCCCGCTTGGAAAGAGACCAGCGTCGCCTGTCTAAAATCATGTTGAGCAAAACAGCTGCGATCCGTGCGAACCCTTTCGACTTTCAACGCCCCCCCAAAAAAGGGCAGCACACTTACATTGTTCTGATGCAGAACTTGAAGCACTTTGTTGACGTTGTTGAGCGCGTGTACTCTGGTGGAGCCTCGCTCTTTGGTCTGAAGAATAAGAATCACAGCACAATTAAGGATGATTGATTCGAGCACAATGCCCAGGAAGTCTTGGAAGAATCCCACATACATTCAGAGGAAATGATGGCAAATGGGACGGTCGGTAATAGACATTGTCAATTGCAACCACTCACAGCCAACGTTACAATGTGAGCTACTACTTGCTCGGAGAATCAATGCCTTCGCTTGAGAACTTCGGGGAAAGAATGCCGGGGCCTGAATTGCAAGCAGCTGCAAATCTTTTATGAGACGCTACGCTGACTGACAGAATTGTCAATTTATTGTTATTCGGGTATGAAGAGATTCAACGTATTACGCGCAGAGAGAGGGGCTTTTTCTGCAGCTGCAGGTACCCAAACGAGAGCTAGAATGGAAGGATCAAGAGCGGGAACTAAAAGACAATGCCGACATCGGTTGGTAAAGACTAAACAAATGGGCTAGGAGTTTTTTTTTTTTTAAACGCTCGGGTAACTGACCAGGACATGGCCAGTGAGGCCCTCCAACAGGTCAAGCAGCTTCCTCCCATCCCTCAGGTCGGAGAACATGTCCTTGATGGCTGTTTTACCCTCCTGGTCGGATGACACACAGCAAAACATCCACTTAATTACTCTCAGGGCCCAGAATATGCTCCAAAAAATTATTGCTGGCTAAGGCCCACGACCCTCATGTGGTTAAGTGGTGCACAAAATGAATGGATGGATGCTATGAAGGCACTGCTGAACATGAAAAAGAAAATCACATCGTAGATAAAAAAAAATAATAATAACCTGAATTACAGGAACTAACTTGTGTTGAGTAAACAAACAAAAAAGAAAAAGAAAAAGTATTACAGTACAATTTTTACCTTTGAGAACTGTGCATTTATCCACTTGGTGAATGTTTTCTTCTGCACCAAATCATGTTCATCTGTGGGCAAGAAAAAACAAAGAGGCTTTTATTTAACATTGGAGTTAATTATGGTATATTTTAGTGGTCCTTGGTCTTAAAAAAATGTTTTAAGAAAAAAAAATAAAGGAAGATGACCACAACTGTCTCTTGCTAATTCATTACACGCCATAAAAGCTCCAGCCTGGAATAAAAGCACACATGAAGATGAAATCCAAACTGCCATTAGTGGTGAATAACCACGCATTCTCCATCAGGAAATCATTGGCGCTTTCACTTCTGTTGAAGTGAATCCTTCCTATGCACAATTAATGTGGTGCATCCAAAAGGAATAAAAAATGTTAATTACGTTTTATATGTGATGGGGAGAAAAAAAACTTGGAAAGGGGGTTGGTGGAAAAAAGAAAAGTGTATGAGTGCGTGTATGTGGTTAAGTGGCACCGTCGTGACACGGGCTGCTGCATAAAAACACCATGAACCGAACAAAAGGTCAGAGGTTATGATCATCGAGCCCCCGCGGTTGTCTGCTTCTTTGTGTCCGTGTGGCCACTTGCTGGCTGGCTGGAAAAATAACATACCACGTGGAGGCCAAGGATGGCTATTCGGGCACGGTTATCTTGGCTCCAACTCATCGCCGTTAACTTTTCTCCCGGAACCATCCATCTTGCCGCCCCCGCAGCACAATAATGCCAATTCATACGCGCCTGCTCCTGACCGGTTTTGGAGTATCAAACGGTTAAAGCTCAAGGTAGTATTGTGTCGTGTGGAGACTCCATGGGGAGTGTATGTAAACAACATTGAAGAGACATTACCCAGGTCCTCTTTAGTCACTTTACTTATGGCTGCTTACATATTGTATGTACAGTCAAACGAGTGCTTAAGCCAAGCCTGTAAATAACATACTGCACCACTTAGCTTTGACACTTATATGACTAAGAAAACATTCAGAGGCACGGCTAAAATAACCAGGTGCGCTTCTCTTCAGTGGGCAATGGTTGGCGATTCCAAAACCAAACGTTTTGGAAAACTATGCTTCAAAAAGGTTGAACCACTGAGGGCCAGCTAGTTAATTTTTGATTGACACAGTCACCCCGACGTGCTGCCAATGTGTACAGCAAAAGTCTCTGGTCCCCTCCGATTGGCCAAACAGGAAGTCGAGATTGCATCGAGGCCGCGTAATCCCTCTGGTGTATTCCCACGGCTCACTGGGCACACACGCGGCCTCGGTTTACTGGATGTACACACGGAACAATGCGTTTCCGCTGACGAGGCAACTTTTTAGTTGCGCACGTGACACCGTTAGAATGTTTTCATCTCAATACTACCGTCAGAATTTGCGGCGGCTTTGCAAATGCTGGCAGCTACTTGGAGGAAAAAAAAGACAGGAAGTTGGGTCAGTTGGTGGAAATCAAGATCATAGATTAATAAAAAAGTAACAGCAAGGACAAAAAGTGTATGTTTCTGTCTTTGCGTACACGGCTCACAGAAGGTGAGGGATATTGGACTTGCATACAAACATTAGCTTAGTAATTAGACATTGCTAGCGAGGGAAAAATTAACAAAACGTCGCCGCTGTAAGGAATGCAATTCGTACACAAAAGGATCTCCTGTAATAAAAACTATTAGATTGGTCCCACTGCTGCTCTGCGGTTCTTTTTTTTTCAAAGATAGGTTACATAATCCACCCTGAGAGAATTGTGAGCGTGAGGGATTCACCCGTGAGCAAACTGGATCACAAAAATAAAAAATAAAACGTCACACAGGAACCCTAAAACAGTTGGCTGGAAAAACACACACACATTTCACAGGTGGACAAATCTCATGACCTCAGGGCAGGAAGAGCCGAGGTGGAAATCAAACACACGACACTAGTTTCCATGGCAACCCCACATTGTAAACACGGATGAACAAACAAGGGCAATTTACAAGCCAGGCCACGCTTCCTAAGTTCACATGGTTCCAACCCGGTGATTGTCCTAATCGAAGCTTTAACAAAATCCTGCCTCCCAGTGACCACAGTTAACCCATTAACCATGCGGTCACATGATCTCCAAGACATCCCATCCACTGGGTTGGGGGGGTTATGCAGTTCTCATTTTTCAAGGGAAGATTTTCTCCCTGCCCAGGATGAACTTCACCTTGACAGTCAACAGTCCACACAATGGCGGTCTTCTAGTCATCTGTTCATTGTGCGTCACTAAACTAACCCCTCCCGGAAACAAAAGCGCTTTCACCAAACAACCCACAGCGGAGATGAACTCTCCCTTTTGCCTGTGTAGGATGCGAAGAATGCACAGAATTCGCAGAATTCCCAAATGTATTCCTCCCTCCTCCCCTCCAGTGGTCACTTGTCTCAGCTTGTCCCAGCCGGCCCGTCCGTGCCTTGTTGACATGCTTTGGCTCGCCAAAGATCTGGGAACTTGTAAGGCCAGAACCTTTCATCGTCATCAAAACCGTCATCTCCAGAGAACCGCTGAAAAACACCAAGTAAGTGACGCATGCAACAAATTGATGGCGTTACATTCCTACAGCAGCATCATAAATTCATACTTTAGTCGGAAGGCACCATAGTCTACGCAAAACATTTATTTGAAAGAAAAAGAAAGTGGACTGAGTACCAAGCCTTGTGAAATGCCACCAGTTTTCTACAGTGAGCCATTGTGACATTTACGTAGGGCACAGGTGCCCCACCTTTTTTCCTTTTTTAACAGAAGATCTACTTTTCAAGCCAAACAACTTTCGCGATCGACCGTTACCGCACATGCACGCATACTCAAATGCGTGCGTTGGCGCGCATGTGCATGGGTGCGCTCAGTTTAAGAGTGCGACTCTACAGGGTTATCGCTGTGCACAGACAACCTTGTGAGGAGTTCTGAGGAACTACAGAGCCCTGACCTCAACCTCATCAAGCACCATGTTAGAACTCTTACATTCCGGTATATGTCGAAAATCTTCCCAGAAGGCTGGAAACTTTTGCAGCTCCAACTAACAGGGCGACAATGGAATCACTGGAGCAATTACCCAAACAGCAAAAGCTAACAGCAAAAAAATAAAATAAAACCTTGCTTAGAGTTCCTCCCGTGGAGTCTGAGCCCACGTTCGGCCATCTTTTAAACACAGTTCACTCAAATCAGTCGCCACAGACTCAAAGAAATTTCAACATTCCAACCCGCGTGCTCTCCCTTCTACTCTTTCTTAGCCAGACAGCAAAGGAAGGACCAGAAGAATGCAGAAGAGGCACAACAGAAGAGAACAGGACAGAGCAGGCGGAGGGTGGGGGAATGCATGGTGATGCATGGTGGAACAGCGGGATGAAGGGGGGGGGGGGAGAACACAGATAAAGTCAGTGTTCAGAGCCACCCCAGCATGTAAGAGCGATGGGATGACAGATTACACATTCAGAAACAACACGCTAACCTTGCATAGTAGTACCTTGACTTATGAGTCCGTCCCCCAGGTTTTTCAAGTTAGAAGCTATCCATTGGTCAATTTTATGTCATACTTGTGCTCACTTGATAAATAGGCGTGCTAAAAGAAAGGCTTGGGGGATGCCTGAGTTCGCAAACGAGAGGGGTCGGCTCACCTAGCTTACTACCTGGCTACATTGTTAGCCGCTCTGTGTTGAGTGACTCGGCGTCAGTTGTGGCAAACGGCGGGTCATGAGGGAATATTTGCTCGTGTTTATCTGTTCCCTTTGTTCAATAAAGAACTTGAAAGTGGACTGGGGGCTGTGTCCATGGGGGGAGCGCCGGTATGCTAAATTTGTTTAGCTAACAATGACTACTTTACTGTCGACGTGCAGTTGTGGAACATAAGGCAGTTTGACATGATACAACAAATCATGCTTATTTTTTTATTCATGTTTGTGGCGTAAAATAGAAGTATTTTATGCTCTTTATCATAACGGCAGTATACAGTGTGTTGGTGTCATGGCAATGCATGATCTTTTTTTTGTTGGGCCCGGGGAGCATCCAACTTTCTAACTCGGGTCTTGAGTTAAAACATTTCGGATAACTTGACTAATTAAGTTAGCTGAGTCAACCAGGCTTGTTTTTGCTTCAAGCACTCGTCAGGACATCAGATTAAAATGGATAAAGAGCTCCATTTTAGCTTTGCACTTACCGACGGGGAATATTTCAGCCTTGTGTTTCCTCCTGAAAAAGTTGCGTTTTCTCCATGACGTCCACTTACTGAAATTCATCTCACAAAAAGTAACGAAACAAACAAACGCAGATGATGAAAACAGTAGGGTAGCAGGCGACGGTAGGACAGTGCAAACCAAAAGAGGAAGTAGGAGGTGTGAGAGGTTTTTTTTTTTTTTCTATAGGTGCTTTGAGTTGGGGTGCTGTTCTGCTTCGGCTGCTGTGCTGTCACACACATGCGCGGGGTCCACATACACACAAACATTCAATGGGTGGGTGAGAAAATGAAGTCGTATAAGGATCGGCAAAGAAAACATGACCCAAAGGGACTTGGTCCCAACATCCGGGACACTGCACCAACACTCTATATTAAAAAGAACAGCTCAGAGGGGAAACTGAACAAACGTTTCGCGCAGTGAGAGTGAAATGGAAAGCAAGGGAAGTTCAGTTTTCCTGTGTTTTGTATTCTCTCTTTCTTTCCTCGACATGGAGGAAGTAAACGAGGAAAATCATCCGGCTTTAGTGAGCCGATGTCCTAAAGAAAGCAACAAGTATGCGCTTGCAGTCCCAACTGAGGAGGAGTGAAAGTGAGCAATGACACTGGACCAAGAAGCCCAGAGACAAAAAAGGGAATTTCCACTGGACTGAATTAGTCATGCTGCTGCCGAGAGGCTTCCCATACCTCCATCATTCCGTCCTGGAATCACCCTCTTAAACAGAGCGGGTTTACACTCAAATTGATAAAAAGGCCGAACTTAACACCTGTCATCTGTCTATCAAATACGACTACATCATCAAGTATATTTTGTATGCCTTCACAAATACAAAATATGGTAGCTGGAATATCCCTACCAGGACATCACGGGGCATAAAAACATGAAACTGATTTCATGGGATGACAACGAGGCACTCTAAAGTGACCATGCCACAGTGAAGCCCCTGTCCACATGCTGGACACATTCTAAACGATGACCTTTAAAACCAAGGTATGTACCAAACTGTGACATTCACCCCTCGCAATTATCAAGACAATTCAAGACCATAACACAAAAAAAAAATATGACTGCCATGAACCAACTGTTCTTTAGTGTACGGTACTTGCACGCACGCACACATCAACAGTTGTACAACTTTGACAATCAGACGGAAAATGTCACTGCAGATGGTTTCGATACTTCCAAACTGTCACTGCAAGAGAGCACACAACACACACACACAGACACACATACGCCACACACACCAGCTGGAATGCATCCAATTACACGATCCACCCAAGTCATCACAAAACTTGACGCCACACCCTCCATTCGGTGACAATCACGTTCTACTCGGCGGCGGCATCCTCGTTCGTTTCACGTCACGCCCTAAAGTGCAAGCAGATGGTCAAAGACATGCAAGACGATGACGATGAACCGGGGAAAAACTGTGCGGGAACGACAGACCAAGTTACGAGTAACGAACAGGAGAGAGAAAGGCAAAGTGTAAGCATGGGGGCTGGGGGGGGGGGGTGATATTTGACCTCTCACATTTGTCTTCACTCAGGAATGAGCAGAGCGGGCGTGGGGTTAAAAACGCTGCGCCATGTGGCAAACTGTACCCTATCGAAGCCAATTAACTCAACAGTTAGCCCTCAATGCCTTATTTATCGTGGGATTGAATAACAAATTGACATGCGGCAAGTGTGTATATGTTTTCTGAACTGGGGGGGCTGGTGTCAGCTGCGAAAACACCCACCTGCCGGCCACACATGCAGCATCAACCTTAAAAGCTTGTGTTAGTAACACTTTTAAAAAAGCTCTTAGTTGGTACGTGAGCTCTGCATGCAGTGCGATTTAAAGCCGTTTCCTATGACTGAACCAAAACTTCACGTAATCCCCCTCACACACGCAGTATGAGACCTGCAGGATAGTAAAACCTTTCCTGTATTTTTTCCATGTGTTTTGGGGTCAGTGACGAAGCTACATGCCAAATTCCGCCCCCCCCCATCACATTATGCCATAAAAAAAAAGCATTACTTTGGGAGGGTGGGGGGTGGTGTTGCTAGGTAACCTGAATCTTTGCAAGAGCGGAGCCATTGTGGTTTGGACACAGACGTAAATTACAAACTGCGACGGCACAGTGGAATTCCTGGCGCGGGATCAGCGAGGCAGGGCAATCGGATAGGAAAGTAAAACTAGGAAGGGGGGGGGGGAGTTGCGAAAATATGCTAATTTTCGTTGAAGTGGTGACTTTCTATTCATTGCACTTATACAATACAATACAATACATGCATTATGAAGAACATTAGAACCACATTGCGTCACTGTCCATGCTCCATTCCAAATATGGTCATGTTTATATTCATCAATATTATTTGGTCTGGAAGACATCATCTGTTCAAATTGGACGCACTTATTCACCAATTTACGGTGTCGAAAATAGCCGGAGAGCAACGACAATAACTCTTGAACGCCCAATTGTCTGAGAATGGCGCGCCTCTACTCTCACTCTGCGGGAGCTGTGCCTCATTATGGTGCTTCTTGATTGTACTTCTGGGTGTTATTTTGACACATTTAACTCATTTGACATCTTTTTCCACTTGCGCATAGTGCCACTTGTATTCATTCCTTGAAAAGGAATTCTTTGACTATGGTGTGGAATGATCCAAGCAGGAAGTGATCAAATGGTAGCGCCTTTTTTTTTTTTTTGGCATCTCACCATTCTCGATTGATCACATTTAGGTGACTTTCTCTTTGTCCTTTCCAACAAGTATCTCCGGTTGTGCCTCCAAAACTGCTCTTCACTACTGGCTCGACGCTGGAAAGTGAAACTATTCAAACCCACCCAAGGAATTTTGAAGATAATTGCTTAAAACCTGCCATGGTTGAGAACTGTCCATAAATTAAACAATATTGCATCAAAACTGACCCCTACACCAATAACCGAACCTACCTGATCGCGACTTGATGATGTCACTGAACTCCTCGTTGGCTCCGCCTTCCGCAAAGTCGCTGAGTGATGCCATGGTTGCAAATCAAGCCCGGCGAGCGTGGCTTTGCTTGTTCAAGGCAACGCTGCACCTGCAAGCGTCAAGTCAATATTCACATAAAACCCACTCAAATCACATATTTTTGTAACATTGACACATACATCAGCGAGGGGGAATCATTTTTCACAGAGATGCATACAATACAGCGAAACAAAATATATATATATGTACAGTGTTTGTGACTTGTCCGACACAAAAAACAGGAAATATCAGTCAATTTATATACAGACAGTGATGTACTGCAGAAGGAGATCTCAGCTCCTCAAAAAGGCAATAATAACATTACAGTACTCATTCGCTGCAGATGATAAAGACTATATGCCTTCATTGTCTACATGTGTAGCGCCACTCTGTGTGTGCAAACCTCTGTTGCCCCAACACTGATGCTACTCGGGAGTGGCAATAAACTGCTTCAGCGTATTTTGGGAAAAATTTTTAACACTATCTGTGAAAAGGTTGCTTGTTGTTATGCGAGTTGAGTTCGTCGCCATCACACAGCGCTCGTATCTGTAGTCTGAGCTCACTCGTTTGTTGTAAGTCGGCTATCTTGTATGCTTGTTGATAGCTTTCCTGGGTTTTTTTTGTTTGTTTGTTTTTAGTGTGTTCAATAAATTGAGTCTTTAATTTTCAAATTGGCACCCATGCCTAAAAGGATCATGAGAGGGAAGAAGCATGATGAGCTTTCATATCAGTGTTATTCTCTCCCATGATTTTAAAAGGGTAAATATTCTGCAGGAGCCAGAAGGGTGTTGTTACCTGTTGAGTATAAACACCTTCACCTGAGGATGTGTGTGTGTGTGTGTGTGTGTGTGTGTACTGCCCCTTTAAATCAGTCACTTTTCCAGTTCCTCTTCCATTGGTTTGACCAAAAAAAAAAGACAACACAAAGTGAGGAGACGCAATCAAAACGTTTGGAAATGACATTCTAAAACGTTGACTTTTTTATGATTTCTGCTAGCAATGTTATATTTAGTATATCGAGCCCAAGACAACTCACCTCTGCTGTCAGCGGGAGGAATTAAGGGAGACGTGCGGCGCCTCAAAAAACAAGTCCAAACCGTCCGAATAGAGCCTCAAAGTGACAAACCGAATCATGGAAACCTTAAAAGTAGATTACGTTAAAGAAGAGCTTCAGACATTTTCAAGGTACAACGTACTCTCTCTTGAGAAAATTCATGAGAAAACTCCCAACATAGGTCCAGTGCGAGAATCCAAAAAATGCGAGGAAAAGTCTTAGTTGGACTTTTCTTTTTTTCGTGGTCGAGGTAAAATCCAACCGTCGTAGTCTTGAACCCACGCGACGATATGTCCTGTTTGAAAATGTGAAAGATTGTTGAAGTGCGTGAAAAACGTGGAATGTGTGGGGAGTCAGCCGCGACTCACAACTTTGTTCCTGGTGGTGTTTTTTTTACCGCTTCTGTGGCCAGTGGTTGTCAAGTTACATTGTGAGGACTGGAGAAAAGCAAAAATGCTAATCGTTTTTCAAAATAAAATGTTTTATGTCGCTTGATGGGTGGGGGTAAAAATTTGGAAGCACGCTTCGGTTTCATATTTTATTTCATTTAATACCTGTCTTGTTTTTCAATCCTTACTTTTAAATCCAAACAATAACTACTCACAGTGTGGAGTCGATCTAGTTCAAGCCTCACAATGTTCCTTTTATGTTGAAATATAAAAACAGGAGACGTGTTTCTCAACAATGGGCGCTTTGATGCTCCATCCTCAGCGCCACCCCCCACTCCCCCCACTTTGCTGAAGTTTCCCGACGCCACGATGGAAACATGGCGCGATGGATGTCACGTGAACTAACACTAACCAATCCATTAATTTTAATTATTATTTTTAAATAACCTAATTAAGGTTGAGTATAATTGATTTCGTCTTAAACAGAAAACACATCCAATGTGAGAATAAGATTTATTAATATACCATTTATGCAATGAAGACAAGTCAAACAATAACCAATATTGGATATCCCGTACAATGTACAACATATAATACAGTGTACACCAAACATCATGAACCATTTATGACTTTAATGCTTTTTTTGGTGGGGGGGTTGCACTCCACTTTGTGCATGTGCAAAAGTCTACATCGTTAAAATGAGAATGAAATAAATTATAGATCCATGGGGAGAATTTCTGCAGCTTTGTGAATAAAGCAGGGATGTTGATCGTCCAGCAGTCTGGCAGGCCTCCAACTTCTTGGTTGTCAAGGCCCCCTTGTGGATGCTTCCTCAACACAGCTCAGTTACACAAACCAGATGGCTCAACACGCCTATGGAAAGCTTGTTTGAGCATTTATTCAATATCCTGGATAAATGCTAGAGGCCCGTGTTCTGGTGCTATTTGTTCTCATGAGAAAGACAATTCAGCGCACTCATAGAACAACTGCATGTTGCAAGTCACATTTTCTCTGGTACTGTCTTGCATTACTTTGATATTTCTGCAAACTACTTGGACAACTTTGGCATTTGTGTGCAAAAAAATGTATTAGTATTCCCCAATTGTCAAAGATACCTATCTGGGACCCTTGTTGCGTTACACTCAATGACAAAAGAATGGTATGATCCTTTTTGCATGGACGCTCTGTGAGGGCCTCACCGAATAGGCGCTCGGTCAATTTTTAGCATCATATCAGTGTCATAAGGAACTTATTGTGATTTCCTAAGCTTGTTTGATGTATTAATGTCTATATTAAACCTGCTTTGGCCTGGTGTCACAAAAATTTTTTGGGGGGTTGTGCTTTATTATTGCAGGTCACCGGTGAGGTGAGATTGTCTTTGTGTGTGAGTGTGTGAAATCGTCTCAGTTCATTCATGTATCCCAATAGAAAACATTGAATGGGATGTTTCTACAAAACAGAGACCGACACACATTTTGTTTCACTCAAATGTATTTAACTCACACATGTTCTGCATTTGATTATGTTAGTACTTTTCAATGGAGGTACAAGCAGATTTATTTGCATTTATTGTGGATGGTTAGTTTCTGACGCCTAGTGGTGACCATTGCACACAACAAATTAAAATGGCATCTATCCATCCATCTTTTATACTGCTAGCCTTTATTTGTATAGATCTGTTGGGAAAACAAACATAGTCTATTGTGTACGGAATAATCATTGCGACAAAAAGTATCGAAAACACAAGATGACATATTTTGTCATGTCGCTCAATGTAAAAATATTTCTGTGGTAGAAAATGTGTCACGCATGTAAAGGTGTGCATGCAAAACAGTTCAGGGACTAAAATATCCCCGGCATCATCACTGACTTGACTGACTGTCGTCATAACACAAAGTTTATGTGGTATTTATTTTTAGATGCCTTAACCTTAATGTTTAACTCATTCACTCCCAAAGACGTTTTTAAACGTCTTTTCAGACCTGGTCTAGAATTGGCTGGTACTGAATGAGTTAATTAAGTAAGGCTAGATTTTCACGTTACCAGACACGTCACCAATCAGAAATTTTCTTCTGTGTGTATAATTCAGTGTTTGTAAGAGAATGAAAGTGAACATTCTCTTCACTAAAGTTAGCTAAGCTCAGTATTGCTAGTGTAGCCACTACAAGTGCAGCTAGCTTGACCTCAATTAGCCAGCTATGTATCGTTAGCTACTTAACTATAGCTATCCAGTTAACTATAAGAGAAGACTAATGTGGGTTTAAAATGTGTTTAATTGTGTGCGCTGCTGAGTTTGTAGGTAATGGCCCATGGAGCTATCACCTTGGTGACGGCGATTTTGTCTCCAGCCTGGAGTTCAAATGCAGAGCTATGGTTTCACCTAAAGCGCTACCCTGTCATCAAACTCACACATGTAGTTCATGGCCCTGTCGCAGTAGTGGTCCCACCAGTCACCGTCATCTGACGCCATAGCCACGCAGTTCTCACGCTTGCCGCCGTCCGGCTGGCCGGACAGGAAGTGCCTGCGCCACTGGAAGTAGGAGACGGGGGCGCCGTCGTCAAACATGTACACGCCCTCGGTCGCCAGGTCGTTGACGCCAAGCCAAACGGGCCAATTGCCCGGTCGGAAGAAAGACTTGACGTAGTCGGCCAGCGCCTCCTGCTCACGGCGGTCTCGCGGCATGGCCATGCGACCCCCGCGTTCCAGGCACTTCCTGGAAGCACCTGCATAGTCCTCATAGTTGTGGTACACAAGGTAGCATTTGTACCCCACACGCAGGCCCCTCTGGCAACCTGATTGTCGGAGAAAAAATTCAGATGTTGGTATTATTATCTCAGCCATTTTGTACTGAGCACCTGTTACATTAATTTTTATTGTCTGATTAGCCATAGCTAGCAGGGCAGGTATATTTAGTCATAGGTTCCTGGAGCTAAAAGGTTCCTGGACCTCTCAAAAGTACTACCCATCTCCCTAGCAGGGTCTTCTTTCTGCCCTGAGAACTAAATTTGTAATATCTGGTCCTCAAAATGTTCCTAGAGCAAATATATTCCATATAAAACCAAGCAAATTGTCTGAAATGGTGTAAAAAGAAGCCTACCTTCCAGTCTTCCAGTCTCTTTGCGATTGTCTTTGCTGTGTTGGAAGACTTCGTGGATTTCGTCCTCCAGCTCTGCCACCTTGGCTGCAGTGTTGGTGAACGAAGAGAAAACATCAGTGGAACCAGGAAGTGACACCAGTTAGCATTAGCGTGACTTGGTACCATCCATCCTGGATAGACGCTCAATTAGTTGGTCCATGCTAACATCCAGGGTGTAGTGGCCCACGTTGAGCTTGTGGATGGCCTGATCCATCCCAGCCAGTCTGGACACTGTGGAAGAAAACGACACAATGTTACTCCGTTAAGAAATTTGCATGGTGGGGCAAATTATAAAATGTTCAACAATTTAAAAATAAATGAATAAATAAAATAATTGGGATGCAGACGCACAAACATAGTTGTAGGAGGTTTCAAAGTCAGACGCAGCGTTTGTGGGCTCCACTTCCGATGTCGGAAGGATGTCGGGAACATCTCCTCTGGACTTTTTCACATCTGAAAAAGATTCCTGATACACACCCAAAAAAAACCCCACATAATATTATTATTTACATTGCCTTAAAATGATTTACGAGCTAAATGAACTATAAATAATACAATTAAAATGAGACAAAATTAAATTATTCTTTTAGTCACTTCTGCCCAACTCGGGGGGTGGGGGGGGGGGGTGTAACCATTCCCAATGTTATCCATTAATGATGTCATTGCTCCTGGGAATGGGTAGATCATTCAGGCAAAACTCCTCCTTGAGTGCACTGAATTTCACTTTTCAACACAATTTGAACAACAAATAACAGTATCGACAGAATTACATTATGTTGACTTGATACATTCAAAAGCTTCACTATAATATAATCCTGACCTGTGTTGGTTGCGGCGTCCCGGCAGGAAGACAGCAGCCCAGAGAACACAAACAAAACAGCAGAGCGAGCGACCTGGCGATGGGTCCCATTTTCAACCCCCAAACTTCTGGAAGAAGCAAACTAAGAATCCCACTCTCTCTCCAGTCTCCCTACCTCTCTCTCTCTTTCCTGCTTCACACCTCCCCCAGAGACCCAGCAGGAATACTGGAAAAAATGATCTAAAAAATGATGTCAATTTCCAAATATTGTGATTTCATCCCCCCTGGCTGCCCTGTAATCCATTTACTTCTCTTGTTTTGCTTTCAGGGCGTCACTTGCTAGTTGCCAAACAGGAAAGCCTTTTGGGTTTTCCTGTCCCTATCCCATTTCCACTCTTTGTGGACAAGATTAAGGTGCTGTAAAAATAAATAAATAAATAATTCAAAGACAAGAACGCTGGATTTTGGTTTTGGAATGGGGTATGTCCCTTCGCTGATCTTATTTTATTTGAGCGTATCTTTCTTAATTTTTTTCAGCATAGCTTTCTTTCCTGTGATTTCATTGTTCGGTTTTGCCATTGGTTTTGATAAGCAGATCCGTTATAGTCCATAAATATCTATTTTTATCTTAAATTTATCCAACTTAGGACTCTGTTGCATTTACTAGCAGTGTACAATGGTTACTTCAAAAACACAGATGTTATTTTGCTGTCTGTGCTAATTAAAACGCCACAAGAGCCTTGTTAGTCTTTTCAGAAGGGAATTGTGGTCTTTGGTCCACACTTCAACCTTCTAAACCACAATAAAGTCCATTTATTTGTGTAAACTAACAATGGAGGGAAAGGAGGAAAAACAATAAAATGTCTAATCGATGCTTTGGTTACTTGTTGCATTTTGATGACAAAATTAGAGTGAAGAGACTGACCCCTAAAACTTAACATTTCAGAATTTTGAGTGGGGAAAATATGTAGCAAATTTCCAATCCGGTTCAAATAGAAAGACATTGAAAAATTTAGCAGCACTGAGCTTCCATTTTTTTAGGCGGGAGCATTTATTGTTAAGATTTGTTAACTTATTTTTCCACTGTTTACACTGCGCCCTCCAACATGTAAGTTTGTTCCCTTGCTCGTAGACGTGAAACGGAATATTTGCACTTTGTCAATTCGGAATGATACAACCAATTTTTCAACGATGTTGCGATTTGCCAATTTACGTCTGGTGGAAGAAGGTAACCATTCAGGCTTCTGGAGGATGTTGTTGGCTGCAGGCGGCTGGTTCAGACAGAGGCACCTCAGTTCACTGCGCGCACCCACGCACGCACGCACGCACGCACGCACGCACGCACGCACGCACGCACACACACACACACACGCACGCGCACACACACACACACACACACGAGTCCACTATTAATGATGATTTTGATTCGTTGATCGTTCTCAGAGGTGGCTGATTTTGCATTAACTGGAAACGGAGAGGGTAGCATGGTGGGTGGTCTAGCGGTTATGCTGCCTCGTAGTTCTGATGTTCTGGGTTAGATTTCCAGCTCAGGATCAGAATTGTAATTCCTGAGGCCTGAACAACTAGGCATTATTTCCTTGAGTGAAGGTACATTTGATTTGATTTGAAGGTTTTATTTGGGAATAACAATGAACGATATAAGTAAATCAATAAGCCACAAAAGACTTACTGGTAATTTGGACCAATCGGCGTGGTTTATTCGTTTCCCTTTCCTTATCTAACCAACGGCAAATGAGAAAGAGCGGGCGCGCGCTCTGAATGCGGAAGTAGGGAAAAAGCAAGTTAAAATACAACGAAACTGAACACGAATAAAAGATAAACTAATGATTATATCGATGAACTCATTTTGCCCTTTTTTTAAACTCATGTGAAGCCATTTTCCAAACTCGGAGCCTTTCTGGTAAACTGGACCAATCGGCGTGGTTTATTCGTTTCCCTTTCCTTGTCTGACCAATGGCAAATGAGAAATGACGGACACGAGCCTTGAATGCGGAATTAGAACGAATCAAATCCGTTAAGACTCTGGCTCTATACTATTTGTTTGAATTTTTTGTTTAAAGTCACCTGGCCATTCGTTTTCTGTGCTTTGTAATTTGTCTTGTTCAATAAAGATTTTTGAAAAAGTATAACGATTCAGCATCACCTTTATCCCATCGCAACAAAACACGACATGATTATGACTGTTATCTAATCAATGGCTATCATGATTTGTTTGCATGATGATTACCTCAATAATTGTTGGAAACGACGACCAATCGCGTTCCCTAGTTTAACAGTCTGGGACGCCTCGAAACCCGCACAATTAACCAGTTCTGCGGACGGGCGAATTCTACACAGCGATTAAATAAAGAATTAATTATTGACATTTGTTGAATAATTGCCTCATCCCGTTTCATAGTAATTTTACCCATCCGCTATTGAAATTCTAATCAAAATTGTACTACCAGGAGTGGGGTTCGAACCCACGCGGACATATGTCCATTGGATCTTAAGTCCAACGCCTTAACCACTCGGCCATCCTGGTGTATGGTGCTAAATATCAATTTCCAAAAATATACAAATTTGATATTTGCAGTACAACGATTAACGTGCAATGATGGGGCAGAACGTTTATTTCAAGACGTGTCGCTACCAAATAGCATTAGCAGCTATTTGCTAATTTTGTGGAGATGGGAGCCAGACAACAACATGACGTGTGTTCATCGCGAAAGCAACACTTCGCAAATTGACCCTCTAGCCAAACATACTACAGTACCGTGCTCATATGTTACAACGTCTAACGTTGTTACCATGCAAATCAAGTAGAATAAGTATAATTATTGCCGATTTGGACCTGTGCATTTGGAAACAAAGAAGTTTGTGCTAAGGTTGTTTTACCCCCATTAACCGGTAGGGGTGACTCAAGACCAACAGATGTTCAACGACATGTCGAGGCACGACTTTTGTTTACTTCCTTGAGGGACAATTTTTGAGCCCCTGACCTTTGTTTACTTCCTTGCGGGACAATTTTTGAGCCCCTGACTTGACCAGCCCGAAGTTTACGATTCCACGCCCTCAAAAGATGCATGGTGGGCAAATGCAACTTTCACTTGATTGTCCAAGGTTGTGATTTAATCCAGTGAATCACGGATACTTTCAAGGCCATTCTCCTAAACGTTCATTTCTTGAGATCTCATTTAAACACTGAAATCTGCTATCTGTTGTGCTGGTGTTTTATACTCCCTGAAAGCAAGATGTTCAAGCAGCTCTTATGAAAGAGCTTGTATACCGGTTTCCTTCACAGGTATGGAGCTCCCATTCCCACTCAATGCGTGTGTAGACAACTTTATTTAGAGCACTTTAAAAACAAACATTGTCGCATACAACATTCTGTAAGTAGACGGATAGACAGATAACAGACAGAAGTATAATAATAATAATAATAATAATAATAATAGACAGAAGACATATAAAAACGAAGACAATTGGAACAAACTAATAACATGAGGACAGTAAATTCAATAAAACATGTGCTGAGTCAAAAGCCAAAGAGTAAAAATGGATATAGAGTTTATAGACGAGTTGGACCGATCTTGCCTAACTCTTAGCGGTACCTCCTGAGGCATCCGGTCCACTGACGTGGACTGACGTAGGTGCGCAGGGGTGAGCGGTAAGATGGGTTGAGACCATTTCATGATATCAAAACCAAATAATCATAAAATGAACTCTAAAGTCAACGGGGAGCCTGTGAAGGGAGGCCAGAATTGGAGTTCTTTCGAGCTCCATTTAGGAGGCAAGTAGCAGCGTTTTGGACCACCTGGAGTTGTATGAAGGAGGACTAGTTGACTCCAAAATAAAGTGCATAACAGTAACCCAGCCAAAATGTAACGGAGACATGGATCACCGTTTGTAAGTGCTGTTGGAAACGGAAATATTTTGATTTCTCCAGCTGCCCAAGAAAAAAACAAAAAACAAAGATGGATTAACTCTATTTACCTGGATATCTCTCTGCGTTATATTCAAATTATGATGTCACAATAAAAACTTTTATTTCCTGTTAAATTGTAAGGCCAGTGCTATCCGCAATCCCAACAAATTCGGTTAGGTTGCTGTTTATCTGCGATTGGCGGGTGACCAATCTACAGTGATCGATCAATTTTACTCTCTCATTCAGAATGGTTGAACTCCTGTTATGAGACCAGTGCCATAGTGACCAGAATAATGTCCAATGGATTTTCAGACTGTGAAAATATAGAGAAATTGTGTTTCTCAATTTTTTTTACCCCCCTCAAATCTCACAAAGGTGGCCAATGAATAGCTCATATAAAGCATCACTGTATATGAATAGTTTTCATTGTTCTACTTTATTGTCTGCAACAGGGTAGACATGGGCAACATTGCAAAAAGGGATTTCTTTTCTTGTACTCTATCGCCTTTGTGATCTCCACATTGACTTTCTGAATATAGTGCCGAGTGTTTGACACGTTGGCTTCGATATTATCCAGCATGGAGCACTGCTCTTCCGTCAGCGCCGCCATATCCTGGAACAGTTCGTGGACTTCCCTGAGCCGGGCCTCCAGTGCCACCAGTTCCTGATGCCGGTCTTTGATTTCGGTCATTGCCCAGCGAGAGGAATGACCCTCTTGAGTCGGCAGACTCTGCGACAACTCATTCCAGCCGTCGAATCCTTTGTCGACAATTTCATCGAGTTTCTTGTCAGTGATTTTCGTCCCTAATATGGAGGCCTGCCGCTGGATTCGCTCCCTACAAATCGAACGCTGCAGTTCTTCCGCCTGGTTGTAGGTCCCCATGGCGGCTTGGAAGGCAAGGATGAGCGAGTCAAACTGCATGCAAGCGATACGGCTCGAAGCCGAGTTGGGCCCTTCCCTTTCCGCCATCTTTTTGCTCTCCGCACCCAGTCCCAAAATGCGAGTATGCAGCATTTGCCCTTTCTTCTGGATTCCCCTGGCGATGTCATCCGAGTCCCGCTTAACCGCGGAGAGGTGACGGACAGTGGTGCGAAAGCGCTCGTCGTTCTTCTTGAGGCGCTCCACCTCCAAGAGGAGCAAGGAAATCTCCTTGCGGATGGACTCGGCTTCCTTCAGGATACTCTCAATGTCCAAGGAGTTCTCAAAGACGATCGCCTCTTGATTTTTGGGCAGCTTGCTCTCGTCATATTCCATGTGGTCCTCATCCTCCCAGGCCTCGCTGACGTTGCGCAATCTCTCAAGCATGTCCCGCATTCTGCCTCTGGAATAGAGCAGACGGTGTTATTATTCTCAATTGCGGTGCGTGATACGGTGAAACACAGTGACCAGGTGTCAGCAAAGCCTTCGTAGCTCGCTAAAATCAAATATTTGTTCCATCCATCCATTTTCTGATCCGCTTATTCTCACAAGGGATGCGGGGGGTGCTGGAGCATATCCCAGCCGTCTTCGGGCAGTAGGCGGGGGACACCCTGAACCGCTTGCCAGCCAATCGCAGGGCAAACAGAGACGAACAACCATCTGCGCTCACACTCACACCGAGGGAGAATTTTGAGTATTCAATCAGCCTGCCATGCATGTTTTTGGAATGTGGGAGGAATCCGGAGTACCCGGAGAAAACCCACGCAGGCCCGGGGAGAACATGCAAACTCCACACAGGGAGCCCGGAGCTGGAATTGAACAATTTCAGTTTCACTTGGCTGCAGTGCCTCCAGTACTGTTTGTGTGTTGAATTTTTATTTATTTATTTTTTGGTCCAATCAGATTATAGTTCTGTGTTGCCAAGTCAATGTAATCTGCCCCAAAACAGTCGCACCGATCGATGCAGCTGAAACATTTTTGACTCATCCAAGTAGTAGTAGGAGGCTGATTTGATTTTTTTTTTTGGTTTGTTTGTTTTCGAAATAAAACTTGTCGGACTGTTTTATGATTTTGTTTTTATTTTTTTGGTAGGGTTACATTTGCTTTCCTGTGATAGTACTGATAGCCATGCTAATTTTGGTCATTGTATGTGATAGTAGCCAATTTATATCTTGTACCTTGCGGCGGAAATCGCAGCATCGTTCTGATGGCTTGTTGTTGGACGCAAGGTACCAGTGGTCAATACACTTTTCAATATCTCACCCCCACTTTTATCCAACGGCATCCATCCAAACTAAACATTGGAGACTATTCATTCGATATGGGTGGAGAAATTAGATAATAACATCACAGTGACAACACAAACATCAGGCCAAGCTATTATCAAAAATAAAATAGGAGAAGAAAGACTCACCGGAATGTGGAAAGTAACGCTCCCAAAAAGTTTCTCCCCGAATTGATTATTCAACAACTGTACTGCACTCATTAGTTGGATTGGTTTTGCCATCGACAAGGCGCAGTGATTTTAGCTTACCCTTTTTCTGATGTCCTCACACGAGATCCAAAATCCGCAGACCCCCGACAGCGCACCTGCCTCCGATGGACTAAATCCAAATGACTTGAGAGAACATGATGAGGACTCCGTTCAAGGAAAGTTGACTATCTGACGTACGGCGCATGCAGAAGCCACATCCCTTTCGAGGCCCTCCCTTAGTACTAGTTCTTCCTGGAAGGTTTCTTAGCTTCTTTGCAATGGTATGTTACATTGAAGGAAGTTCAAGACCGGGTAGACCTGTTCATCAAAACCCATTGGTGTCACGCCACAAGGATTTTCTATTTCTTTTTTTTGCTGTAAAAGATTCTATTATGAGTTCCAAAATTAAAAGGCAAATCTTTTTTTTTTTTCCTCGCCCATTCAAACAGAAACGATGTGAGCGGTCAAATTTTTGAACAAATCTCCAAATGACAGTGGGGGTTTTTTTTCGCCCCCAATTTTTTAAAAATTAATAAAATTTTTTTTTAGAAGAGATTTTTCTGGGAAGGGCTTGAGTAAAGACACAGGAGCTTTTTTTTTTTTAATGTTCGAAGCCAGAACAGAATTTTGAGGCAGTACAATTGATAAATTAAATAAAATCATGTTGCATACATAAATCCATCGCTGTGAGGCGTCACACGATACCCTTGAAGCTCACGATTTAACCCTTTCAGGGACAGCGGTGACTACAGTGGAGAGCTTATGACATCAGGGAGCATGAAAGGGTTAAAACCGTGTTGTGCAAATTAGTGTGAAAACAAGCTTTTTGGTCATCAGGCATGTCATTGAATAAATCCTAGACATAAAAGACATTCTAATGACAATTCCATTTTTTTTTACAGTATTTACATAAGGGTCAAGCATATGCATAGAAGCTCTTAACTCATTCACTCCCAAAGACGTTTTTAAACGTCTTTTCAGACTTGGCTGGTACTGAAAATTAAGAGGAAACAGCTTTATCTGGGATGCTCAATTTTGTGGATTTATCTAAAACGGATCAAAAACGAATCTGGATTTACTGCAGTTGCTTTTGACTGGATGAGGACATATTGGGAATTAATTATGAGATTATGACTCTGAATTATGTTTTGCGAAATATAGTGCGATTGCGTGGTGGTCATTGTTTTGTCAATTTGATCATTCTCCGTGTGGAAACTCATTTTCTCATTTCCTGTTCTCCTACCTGTCAGAATTCTTTCAAACAAATAACCCGAGCGTAATCTGGAAAGTATTTTTATCCCGGCGTCTCTCACGAACTTGCGCGTTTCACTTCCTGGAAACAGAAAATGAACCCTGCAGGAAATTCTGATTGAAACTCCTCCCTCTGTTTCACTCATTAAACAGGAAACACGTGGCACACACACAACGCAACACGGGGTCGAATGTACGCATCTTGTGTCAAGTGTTTGTGTAACTTGTGGATTCACACGGGCTTTCTCTCCATGCTTTAGTCAAAGCAAGGGAAGCAACTACAAAACATCTTTTTAAACGGATTGTTCCTGTCGTGACGCTTGGCCTTGCCGAGTTTAAAGAGCGCATCCTGCAAGTTCTCGTCTGTTTTCTGAACATTGGTCTCGATGGAGTTGAGCATGGGGCCTTGCTGCTCCACCAGCAGGGCGACATCCAGGAAGATCTCGTGAACCCCCTTGATGCGGTTCTCCAGGTCCACCAGTTCCTGGTGGCGCTTCTCGATCTGGGATAGAGCCGTGCGAGCCGTTTTGCCCTCCGCCATGACGTTGTCGGTAAAGATGTTCCAGTGGCCTTTCTCGATCATCTCCTCCACCTCGTCGCCGGTCACCTCGCACCCCACGATTTCCATCTGCCTCTGGATTTGGGCTTTACAGTTGTCTCGGTGGCTCATTTCCGCCTCGTTATAATCAAACATAGCGTCACGGAAGCCGTTGCTCAGGCAGGCGTACTGGGTCCGGGCGATGCGTGTGACGGCTGAATTGGGGCCGTGGATTTCATCCAATTTGTGGCCCGTGTTATCCATGTCCCGCAGGTTGGACAACACGCGCTCGGCCCGCGTCTTTATGTCGGCGCCGATGGTATTTGCGTCCCTCTTGATGGTGCTCATGGTGGTGACGCCCTGGAACATGCGAGAGTTCTGCTCGCGCAGCCGTTTCACCTCCAGACGAATGAGCTGGATGTCTTTGTGGATGGCCTGCGCCTGCTCGAAGATCTTTGCGACAGCGGGGCTGTTGTCGAACACCACCGCCTCATGGGGGAGCTCGTCCTCCAAGTCCACGTTGCTAAGGGAGTCCGATAAAGCCGACTCGGAATACTCCATCGACTCCACGTGGTTGCTGGACAATTCCTGCATGTTGCTCAGTCGGTCCCTCATGGTGTGAGCTGCAAATAAATGAGAGTTTACGGGTTTTAAGGTTTTTATATACAAATGAAGATGCGGTTTCCGTCTTAAGCTGTCAAACCAGTTGAGACGGAACTAAAAAACAAGCAGACCAGTGACATGGAGGAACGTGAACCAGGTGGCGTGAACAACGACGGCAATAATATTCACTAAGGCAAGACATTAGCCATCCGTGGCCTTATTCAAGATCACCGATGAAATTATTCGTGGCAAATTGCGCCTGCCTAACACCAGCTTCAGTCCCCCAGCAAAAAACAAACACGTAAGGTGTAATTTTCAGTTCTGAGGAGCTAATTTAACTTTTTTTGTTGTTCATCTGTTCACCACTTTAGCAAAGCTATGGTAACGCGTTTAGCTAGTTTCAAGTCAAGCCCTTGCTTGCAAGCTCTGAAACAACACAAGATTTTTTTTCCCCTTTCGGGTAAAGACTCAGAAATGTAAGAGGGCGGATTTTACTTTTACTCAATTTCATGTACTTCTACTTAAGAACAGAGTGTGAGTACTTTTGCCACCATTGGACGTAGACATGATAGGCTACTTTGGTTTGTCTCTGTAGCCTGACCTGAGAGTTTTTAGACATACTTGCATAAAAGGTTATATTTGGCAAAATGTCGACACAAGAAATCAGACTGCCTTCTTTCTTCAAGGTGGAATCCACCCAGTGCCCGGCACTGGCCAGACAGGTTTTCAATAGAATACTTTTGAAGCTGGTAGGCCTCACCAAACTGGTTTCTTTAACTTATCACCTGACTGATGCCGTTGTCCGAGTATGTATTTTGATTCCTTATCGGGGACAAAGCATCATGTTCAGTAGATACCGTGCATTTTAGGACAATACTGTAAGCGATGCTTTGAGGCCCACGTTTTTATCTGCGAAGAGCGATACCATGTGTCCAAAGAGGTATTCAGGCAAGTATTGTCATCTGTGAACGCATTTAAAAAAAAAAAAAAAGCAAATGCTTGAGAAAAGGAAGACTGCAATGACTATGGCTAATAATGAGTTATTAGAATATCATAGAATGGTTAATCTATTTTAGTATCTTTATTCAAAAGGAAAATTTCATATATAACTGTATTAAGATTCACTGCATACTTCAATACAGAGTGAAATGTGTCACGAGTGATTTATTTTTATATTGAATTTCGATGATTGCATTTATCAGCCAAAGATTCCCCACAATTCCCCATTCAACGGATTTGAATCTGAAACTGCTTTTGATCCCAAAATAAAGTAGGAATTAGGAAATATTTTCCAATATGTTTTATGAATCTCGTTAGAGGACATGCACATTTTGAAACGAACAACTGAAATAAATGAACTTTACTATTCAATATGAAAAAATTATTGAGATGCACCTGTAATGTTTGTTACTCACTGATCTGGTGGGATTCAAGATAACACACGTCAGTTATTTAATGGTCATTGATACGCGTTCCACTACACTAAACTTAATGATGCACTGAATCAACAACACAAATGAGTCACATAGTGTTATCATGCATTTGACCCATTTTTATACAAAATTTGAAGCCACAAAAGTGGATTTGAAGGTGCACACGCCACACAAATTTAAACCTTCAGGACAATGACGAAATAAATGTGTTTTACCTTTGCTGTGTGTCCAATGTCTGTCTTAAATTTGAGGTGCCTGATATCTCAGCACCATCCCAAAGTGCAGCGAGCAGCAATCGGGACGCCCTACATCTGCATGCATGGATCAGAAATCACCGGCCGCCGACGTCGGTTGGCTTTTGTGCGATAGTCAGAAGTCATGAGGTAGGAATGAAGACCGGTGGGTTTGTGACGTGAAGTAACCAAAAAAAAAGGTGTGATCAGCAGCTGGAGCAATGGCTAAGCAAGCAAGTGACTAAATTAAATGCTTAAATTGACCCAAATTAAGCACCCCGTTTGTTGTGTTCACTGATTTTGCTTATAATGGCTGTTTGAAATTCAGTTTAGGATTATTACTGGTAATCCTAATTTAAATAGACGAGCGAGGAAAATGAACTGTGATTTCTAGTCCGTTGACACATTCAATATGGCAAACACGCTGACGTATCGTGGGGCCAACCTGCTTTTAGCAACGGTCTTGAAAATAAAGAAAAAAATTTGAATAATAGATGGTAAGGTCGGAAGATTAAGGTTTTTGTAAAGTTTATCAATAAATTAAGTGGCGTGTCGTGATCGATTTGACCAGTGTCAAAACATGCTCGTGTTTAATTTTTGCCATGCTGTTGCGTTCAGGAGTAACTCGCAAATATTACTGAGTAGTTGTTTGTGTACGACGTGATCATCATTTCCCGTGAAAAGTGTCGCTTCTAACAAACAAAAAATGTCCATTATGTTCGAAGTAATTGATGTCTTCATTTGGGGCGTAGACAGCATTTATAGGTCGTTTTGTTTCTTGTTGACACTACTGAAGTTCCACATTTCTCACGGTCTTTGAAGAGGGCACACATCCATCGGGACCCTGACATCACTTGCTAGTTTAGCCAACTCGCTGGCAGAAGTCACCAAGTTATCAAACAGGTTTTAGAGTTTTTTTAATAGGAACGAAGACCCGAAAATGAAATTATCCGTAATTCGTAACGCTTGTGGCAACGCCGCTTTTCGGATGCACCATGCCCGACACGGAAGCAGGGTCAGCGGGACACCGCGGAGAGGCCAGTCTGTCGGCGCGGCTCCCAGCCGGCTTTTGGCGCGGTCGGCGAGCGCTTCGGCTAACAGCGGCACCAACGCCAAACTGGCCGACTACTTCGGGAAGCAGTCGCCGAAACGAGATGGCGGTGACTTCGACCGCTCTCTCAGGTAAAGGAGATTAATTTTGTATCTTTTTTTAATTGGTTTGTTTACATGTAGTCAAAACGTTGAGTCGGAAATGTATCTCTCGGCTGCTCGACACTTCCGGTGTGTGTTGCGTTTTGGCTAACCGCCAAACACGCACGTTTTCCGGATATGATTCGAAACTTCCCACCGCCGCTTGGTGATGTAACCTCGCCCTTAGTTACGGTACCTTCAATGTGGTTGTTCATCACCAAGAGGATGGCGGATGACCAAATGGACTTCATTCAGTCATTCATTCATTGAACGTGTCCATGTTTCGTCATTGTGAATGTCCAATATATATTCCCCGTTAGCTCTTGTTAGTCTCAATGTTTGAAATTCGTTTCGTTGTACAAACTGAACAGCTCAGGCTTTTAATTCTGCCCAGCAGCAGCAGTTGTGTTCTCAGTGTTATATATAAATTTCAGGATCTCGTAATGTCTCACACATGATGATGCTGGGAGGTAAAATAAGATCCCTTTGCCTATAACCCCCCCCCCCCCCCCAAGTGTATTCAAGTTTAACCTCAAATAATCCATACTGGTCGTACTTTAGAGAGAGTATAATCTAAAACGTTTTTGTTCTGTTTCCTTTCTCTGTCATAGGGATGTGGTTCAAACCAGCAAAGAGGCAATCGTGGCCCTGCAGAGAAAGAATCTATCAGTCCAGCCACTGCTTGCCATCATCAAGGTAGTCATGGCTTTTATATTTTACTCAAGCTCCTTTAAAACATGACATGGCTTCAGAGTAATTTTATTTCAAAGGTGGGCGAAGATGACAGCCTGTTGGAGATCAATAAGAAAATAGCAGGAAAGGTAATAGTTACATGTGAATGAATAACTAACTCCCTTTTTTTTTTTTGTCCTCACCATTCTATACCATGTTGCAGACGATCGGTTTTTCATGACATTCTCCCCCAGGTCGGCTTAAACGTCACACAGATCTGTCTAGCCAAGGACAGCGAAGATGAAGTAAGTGGAGCAAAAAAAAAAGTTAAACTCTACAGGCACTTCCATCTTTAGCGAGTCTGTGCATGCTCTTAGCATTCCGTCGGCTGTTTGTTTACACGGCATGTGATCAGCCGCATCTGAACTGCAAAATCCAATTAGATGATTGCTCAACTGTGACTTACTGACATCTGACAAGAAGCGAAATTGACTTCACGTTGGATCTTGGCCCCTGTCAGGGCTATTTATCGCTCTTTCACCACGTGAAGCTACAGTATATCAATAGTGCATTTTGCAAATAAAGATTTCCCCATTTGTCTTTATTTGTTGGTTAAATATTCAGCAAAGACGAATAAACTAATATGTGGAGACCGGCGATGATCACATTGTTCATTTCCCGAAATGAGTTGATGTGTGTTCCGTTTTTTTAATGCCTTCAACTGTTAGCTCAAGTCGCGTCACACGTTTGCTTTTTCCGCATGAATAGATCGTCGAGGAGGTGTTGAAGCTGAACGAGGACCCCAGGGTGCACGGCATCTACCTCCACCTTCCCCCTGCTTCCCTCACCAGCCGAGTGCTCGACGCTCTCAAACCCGAGAAGGACGTCGACGGGTAAAAACTTGGAGGAATACACAATGGCTCACATTTTATAGAGAGGTTTAATTATTTAAAGTGTGTCATTAAAATGGCAGCTTTGGAATACAGTCACGGGGGCCCGGGCTTTGTTATGAATAATTGCTGTAATTGAGTCATTGATGCCCTCCCCAAAATGTTTGAAATGTCGATAATTGCAGTTATTAATTATTTTAACTAGGGCCAACTGGTATTGATTCTTATAGATATTTTTTGCTGATTAATTTCAATTGCCATCCCTTCAAATGATTTGATTTAAGAAAAAAAATGGCGGCATGTACGTGTACACATGCCGCAACAATTTTCTTGTAACTTCTGCTTCTTAGGCTTGCTTCCATTGACATAAAGTTTGTCTCCGAGTTCCTCTGCATCAAGATGCCACAAGATGGCGCCACCATGCTATCTAACAGAAAAGTAGTCCTACTTGAACTGAAGTAAAAATTCTGTACAGCCTTTTTCACATTTTTTTTTCAACAAATGCCTCTCTGATAGTGTCAGTGGGAAGTAGAAACCTGAAAATCTTGGTCAAATCATCCACTGGTCTTGATTTTGGCCTTGTCCTTCCATGTCCACCTCATTGACGCTGTAACACGTTCCCACATATGCAGATGCTTTTCTTAATTCCAACGAAAATAGAAATGCTTGCACGTTTAACACTTTGGGGTAGCCTGCTTTAAGCTTCATGAGAACATAGCATTTCAACGGCGTTGCTGCAAATTCCTTGACTAAAGGTAGACAAATCTTGTTATATCTGTAACTAAGACCCATTCAATACGTGTGCTTCTCTCCATCTTTTACGATAGGATAACGTATTTGAACATGGGTCGTTTGGTGCAAGGGGACCTGAACAAAGGCTTTGTGCCGCCTGTTGCCAGCGCCGTCATGGATCTGTTGCGAAAACACGGTGAGTTAACTCTGCGCGTGTTGCCTTGTGACATCTTTTTTTTCCCAATCATTTCTGAATGCACACTTTGACAGCCTGGCTTTTTATGTGGGGTTGTTGCTTTCCTTGCCACCATAAAGCACTCCCGTGTCAACTTTTTGCTTGCAAGTCAAAAACTCAGGGAAAAAACGAGGGGTCGTACTTCGACAAACTCTGAAGTTGGGTCACTCGTACCTGAAGCAACCACTGCAGTCCACTTTATAAAATCTAGTGCTTGACTGATAAGGATTTTTGAGGCCAGTTCTGATAGTCGGAAGAATAAAATTCAGATGACCAATTAATTTAAAAAAACACATAATGAAGTAACTTCTTTTTTTTGGTCCCTTGAAGTTTCCCCATAAGTATTGATTAAAGTCATTTGGGCAGATTAATGGGATGATTTAAATCAACTGGTTGGTTAATCAGTCTGCGGTTCATAAAATCTATCGTATATTAATTCAGAAGACAGGAATGAGTGAATGTTCATGAAAGCTACACAATATTGTCAAAGGAAAATATGTTGCTCTAGACTCTCCCGTAGAAGGAGGAAGACTAGCGATGATTGTTGCTGAAGGACCTCCTGGAGTGGCCCTGCAGTGCTTCCTGGAGAGAAGTGGAATGGCAGTTCTCAAAAGTCATTCCAATACCAAGAACCTACAGAGACAAGTATGTTTTCCTCTTTTTGTGGCTTCTATTCACTGCCGTTGTTTTGATGACTCATCATGGGAATCATTTTTCCCAGGTGATGGAGGCCGATGCTGTGGTCCTACTCGGTGCAGATCCTCTCTACATTCCATCCACCTGGATCAAGCCGGGGGCTGCGGTCATCCGTTGGGAGCCCACCCTACACACAGGTACTGGAAGCAATGCCGGCTTGCAGTCTTCTTTCTCTCTGTTGTGGAGCGGGGTTGTCATGGACCACATAGTACTCAAATCGGTTTTTATTCATTTCCAGATGAGTCTGGGATGTCTTCAAAGTCCGGGTTGGCGTATCTGACGGCAGCGTACAGAATACAGGTATGCCCCTTTGTCAGCCAGGACGACTTGTTTTTCTAACTTTGTATTGTATTCTTATTATTGTTGTTGTTTTTTAAAATTTTGGGGTTTTTTTTTTGTGTGTACAAGAATGTGGTGCGCAGCAGTCGGAGGCTCCAGGAGCAGCAGTTTCGACCCTGGCGACTGCGCAGTCTCAACCTACAGCCCCTGACGCCCGTACCAAGGTACATCAAGGTCTCGTTCATGTGACATTTCGCCATTTCTGCATAACCCTTGAATGGACTGATTTGAATGTGGCGCTTGTTTTTATTTTTTTTTTGTGCGTGCACTATTTTTGTTTGCTAGTGACATTGAGATTTCCAGAGCTCAGACACCCAAGGCAGTTGAACAGTTGGCAGAGGAGATTGGCCTGTTGCCAGAAGAGCTCGAAGCTTACGGCAGGAGCAAAGCAAAAGTCCGCCTCTCCTTGTTAGACCGCCTCCGAGCGCAGCCTGACGGCAGATACGTCCTGGTTGCCGGGTGAGTTGATGTCATCACTTTTGGCTTGGTGTTCCCATCACTCCTTCAGAAACACGAGGCTAAAACTTGTCTGTTTTCTGTTAGCGTAACTCCGACCCCCCTCGGCGAAGGGAAGAGCACCGTGACCATCGGCTTAGTGCAGGCCTTGTCTGCTCACCTGAAGCTTAACTCTTTCGCCTGTCTACGACAACCCTCTCAGGGACCCACCTTTGGTGTTAAGGGTAAGCACGACGTGGCGTGGTTGTTCACCTCAACCACAAGGCCCACAAATGAAACAAGTTTGACACCTCTGATCGAAACCGCACCCAGTCTACGAAATTAGCGATACCTCACTATAGTTACAGTGCTGTAGTTTGCACTACTACATAGCGAGAAGTGTTTTCAATATTTTGCATGGATTAATTTTTTTTCAGCAACATGGGAGCTACTTATTAGAAAAAGTGACGTTCTACACCACTGAGAAATACACGAATACTTAAAGCTGCAAGCAGCGATGAATAGGCCCTTACGTGTCAGATTGTTAGCGTAGTCCAAATCCAAGTTCAGCTTTTAAGGAGACCTAGTAAAACATTTTTAAAAAATCCTTAAAAGAACCAAATTGACCCTAAAATGGCTGCTTCTAAACCCAAATGACATAGTTCCTCTGTTCTTTTCAGGTATGGATGATTGAGAATTTGTTTTAGGTCTATTCATGACTCGCATGCCTCCTAAATTCCTGCAAAATTGTCGTGAAGTGAAACAGATTTTAGGTGGCTCAATTTTGAAGGAATTCTTTTGGCGACCAAACCTGCAAGTGTTTTTTTTCCCCCCTCAAAGTTAATTTTATAAACAAACTAAAGCATTTTTGGCCTTTCACAAACGCGGATTTTCGATCTTATTCTAAGTTGAACGTCCTGTTCCAGCTGCAGCGGTCGTGAAAGCACTATATAAATAAAGATGTACTTTATTTTATTTTTTTTAGAGGAAAAACAGCTACAATATTGTGAACAATGGGTTTTATTTGGTGTAAAATTAGAATTCAAATTTTAATGATTTAGTTGGCAAGAAAACTTTCCATCCACGTGACTACACTAACGTGTTCTTTCGGCAAAGCCATCAACGGACATTGCTACTTTGGAACGTATCAGGGTTTTTTTTTTTGTGTCTCTTGTCAGCATGTAGCTGTCATTTCATACCCTAATGCCTTTTTGTGTCATGGAGTGAGCAGTTCATTCAGAGTCCAGTACTCAGCACTCCGTCTTTGTGCATCCCTGTTTTGTTGTATGCCTCTGACTGTGCTTTTTTTTTTTTCTTCTCATGTCTAGGGGGAGCTGCAGGAGGGGGATATGCTCAGGTCATCCCAATGGAGGAGGTAAAACACACACACACACACACACACACACACACACACACACACACACACACACACACACACACACAGCCTCCCTTAGCAGGATTAGTGTTCCCTTGGAAAAAAAAATCTTCAAAGTAACAGAGTCAAAAAGGTTGACATGGAGAAGTGGGACACAAGGCAAGGAGTTCATCTTCAAAGCTCCAGCCATCCAAATAAGACAAGAAAGCTCATGTCTTGCACAAAATCGAACATAAAACCTGTGCAGCCAAGAGAAACCCGGCAAAATAAAGAGAATAAAATTTTGGAGAAAATAAAGTTGTGTACTTTCCAAGAAACAAAAATGAGAATTTGGGTTTCTGTCTGCGTTTTAGTTCAACCTCCACCTGACGGGTGACATTCACGCTATCACCGCTGCCAACAACTTGGTGGCGGCAGCCATCGACGCCAGGATGCTTCACGAGGCCACCCAGTCGGACAAGGTATGAAGATACAGTCATTTCACCCAAAAGCGTCGCGTTCCCTCAAACGACCTGGCTTTTGTCTCGTTTGTCCAATCCAAGGGTCTGTACAGTCGACTGGTGCCGTCAGTCAACGGAGTGAGAAGATTTTCGCCCATCCAGGTTGCCAGGCTGCGCGTAAGTGGGATCAGTTATCCTGTCTTCAAATTCTCCAGCTGTTCCCATCCTCCCAAGTACAGCGTCATACGAGTTCGTATGAGCCCAGAGTTTTATATGGGGTTCATTTTATTGTGAAACCATTGACAATATCATAATTCTTGGTAGGTTACTTGGTAAGGACAATAAATATGAATTTAAGAGTTATACAGAGATCAAGTTTGGACTAATGTGAAATATTTATCAGGTGATGGTCATTTCATGGCACTGTCCCCAAAAGGTGAAGCGGTACTGTTTCTTTCTATTCAAGATCGCAAATCGCAAATGTCCTGATGAACACAAAGTTGAGTCGTTTTTAACAAAGCACATACGTCCTGTTCTCACATCTCGTCTCTTTTCATTCCAGCGTCTCGGCATCGACAAAAGCGACCCTGCCTCTCTCACGCCCCAGGAAGTTAGTTCTTTTGTCCGTCTTGACCTCGACCCTTCCAAGATCACCTGGCAGAGAGGTAAAAAAAAAAAAAAAAGTTGTTGATTTTATGTTGGCCGTGAGAGTCCAGCGGGCATCCTTTTTAAAAAGCACACAGACGACAAAAACACTTGCCATAAAAATCTGAACTAAAGTTAACTATATATATATATATATATATATATATATATTTTTTTTTTTTTTTATTTAATATGTGTAACACCAGAACTGGCAGTAAAAATTCCAGCATCCGAGAGAATGGGGGTGAAAAGAGCATTTTTAACCCCGCAACATTATAAGCACTTTTAAGTGTGTCACGGGAGATAAACCCTCTCCCCTTTTTAACGTTTTTTCTGGTGTGTCTGTGTTTGCGTCTTTCAGTAGTACAATACTGCAGGAAGTGCAACCCCTCTTTCTTTTCCCTTGTTTTGCAGTGGTTGATACAAATGACCGCTTTTTGAGGAAGATCACCGTCGGGCAGGCCAGCACTGAAAAAGGACAAATCAGAGAGGTTTGTTTGTTTGATTATTATTATTTTTTTAAGTGCATGATCATTGCACAAAGATGAAAACATTTTTGGGATCGCACAAAAAAAAATCACTTATATGTTGACCGTGGCCCGACGATAGGGATTTTTTAGGAGGCCAATTCCAATATTTGGCAGAATTATATTTTGATAACCGATTTATCGTCCAATGAATTTTAAAAAATCTGAATTAAAATAACTTTTTGGTGCCACGATAATTATGAATTACAGGCAGAAACTTTGTTTTATAATACTTTGTTGTTGAGTGTGTAACTTTACAACGGAGACAAAAATCTGCAAACAAAAAAAAGTTTTTGTTTTGGTGCTCTTTATGGGTGTGAATAGGTCAGCTTGCTGGTGACTACCCAAGTACCCACTCTCACACGCTGTGAAAAAAACCCCTCATATCTCTTTGTTGAGGACAGTTAATGAAATCCCGCACATTTCTCCTCCAATAGGAAGCCAGCGAGCCAAAGTCAAAGCAAATATTTGAAGAAGGCGAAAAATGATCCACGCACACATACTTACACCTAGCGTAGCTTCTCCACTGGTTCAGCACATGCTTACGTTTATCGCCTTCGTTTTGGTTCATCCTTCACAAAATACAATTTCGCCCCTGAGGGTTTTCCAACAGAGGGAGGGAGTGAGGGTGGGAGTGGGGAAAATAAATATTCCATCCATCGGTGGATCCCTGTAGTGAAAAGTTATTTTACATTTTCAGCTCGGGTTTTCTGTACTCCTCCCAGCGGGTCGTCCCCACTCGCAAATAAATATGACACAAAAATGATCTAGTCTGTTTAAAACCAAGGGCTGCTCATTTCATCCTCGCAGTTATGTCACGACAACATGCATTTATCAAAGTCAATATCACAATTTATTTCAACTCTCTTAATTGGCTTTTTTTTCTTCTTGTAGTTTACATTGTGCATGGTTTTGTCACACACTCCAGACAGGCTTCGACATTGCGGTGGCCAGCGAGATCATGGCTATCTTGGCTCTGGCAGACAGCCTGGAGGACATGAAACAAAGACTGGCGCGCATGGTGGTGGGGACCAGCCGTTCCGGACAGCCTGTCACCGCAGAGGACCTGGTGGGTGTTTGATCTTTGCATCCCCGCAGTGTGAGAACAGACAGTCACACCCTCCCCGCACTCAGTTTTATCACGGCTACGTCTCGGCATTCCTGCAGGAAAATGGGAGTTTCATTCATGTGTGTTTATAATTGCGACGATTAAGTCTTTCTTTGTGACGGTCTGCTTTCACAATGAATGCAGATGTCCCTGATTTGCAGTTGAACCGGCCAAAACAACATGGTAAATCCAAACCCCCCAGCCTCCCCCACCTTAAAAAAATGTAAAAGAAAACATCTCATTTAAGCACCACTCAGCATGTCCAGCCGACAAGGTCAACCGGCTCTGGTTTCCCATGGAGGACTGTGGCATGTGTTATTTCAAGGGCAGTGAAGGCTCCGCTATAAAATCACTTTAGTCTCTTACCACCCCACACTTTAGGATCTGTGGAAATACGGCGTATGACATAATTGCCGAGTAACACCTCTTAAATCAAGCCATTAATCAGGTTGTGGTTTGACCCTTGAATCTTAATTCTTCATCTTGGACAATTCTAACTTTTTTTTTCCCCTAGAATTTGACCGTTCACTTAAGACATTGCTTTAAGATCTTGTATTTGTGTTGTAGTAGACTCATGTTTCTGTCTGCTGTCAGGGTGTGAGCGGGGCGCTGGCCGTGCTTATGAAGGACGCCATCAAGCCCACGCTGATGCAAACCCTTGAGGTGAGTCGCCATGCGTCACGGCCACTTCATCTCAGACACACCGCGCCCATCTCGGCTTAAGCTTCCTCTGATGACTATCTCAGGAGGATAAACGGGGAATTTAAAAGGCCTTCGCTCCCCTCGGCCTCTGCTGTCAAGTCAAATGACAAGCGCTCCACAGAGAGTTCTTAAAAGTTGAGGTATGGACTCTTTCCTCCTCCTGGCTCGCCATCTAAGGATCAAGTTGGGCAGCTTGGAGAAGACCAATCTTGCTCACATTGCAACACATGTCTTCAAATTTCTTTGATAGCGGGCAGAGAAACACTTCTTGTAATGTCTACTTGGTATTTTGGAGAGTTTTGACTATAAAACGAATGGTTTGGAAAATTCTTACATGATTCGTTTGGACACACAGATCCTGCAAAACAGCGATAACAGAAGAACCGGAATTTATCTGCCGTTCCCCCAAAAACTTGCCGCGACTTTGCGTCACCGCATCCTGCAATCGATTAATTGGATGCCCAACAAGGTCCACGTCGGCATCTGGTGTGACTTCCGAAATGTGTGAAAAGTCACACTTATTTCTGACATTCCTTGACAGACATGTGCCATCCAGCCTCTGTCGCGTCAAGGGCAGAATTCCTTGAACTTAACATCCTTAGAAAAAAAATGTCTTGCTCAAGCTGCATCGTATTGTTCACCACACAATGTTTGCAGTGGGGCGGCTGAAATCAGCGTTGTTTTCGGGTATCTTTTTTTTTGTTTGGAATGTCCCACATTGTCTGTTTTTGGCGGTGCTGTGGGGAGTGGAAAGGGCACGCAGCAGAGATAACTTTTTTTTTTTTCCCCCTTGTTTTTTCGGAGGAAGTGCTGTGGTCGTGTTGTTCGAGCCGTTTCCTGTGAGTCTGGTCAGGGACCTGGTTTCGTGGTCTGCGGGGCCTCCGCGCTCCGTGTGAATTTTCCATCCAGTGCAGATTGTGTATCGAGTCCTTTGTGGTCTCGATACTTGTGATTTTTTTTTTTTCAAACAAAAAAATATATATAATAATACAGACACACACACGCCCATGTAAATGGGCCAACTTCCTGTTTTGTTCATGACCTCCGTTTATACCTCCCCCCCAAAAAATCTTCACATCCATCCGGTGAATGTTGGACATCTTTCTACTTTTTCTTTCATCACTTCCCATTACGGCACTTTTCATTCATGCGCAGATGTTGGAAAGGGTCAAGTGGAGCGATTCAAAGTTCAGGTACAAAATCACGGCGGTGACGTGCGTCGGGGGTATCTAACAATGCACAACGTTGTTAGCGTTGGTCCGAAATGTGTGAAGAAGGGGATGATCTCTTTCTCCGACGTGAAAGCGTTGATGTGAACAGCGGGAGGGGAATGCAAACAAAAGCTTCGAAAATCATGTGTGGCCTCCTCAATCCTTCCTTTTTCCTCCCCGCAGTCTAACAATGGATCGCTTAGCCCCATTTGTCTTTCACATGTTCCTCGTATGCCGCAAAATGATTTAATTCCTTCGTGTTTGTTGAATTGTGCGCACTACGGTACAAGACAGTTTGGCAACAAAGCTTTATCATCGTCATCATTAAATTACATCGCTGGTTTTAGCCTTCTACATCCTCGTTACAATACAAGGATATATACTGTAGATTTTTTTTTTTTATACCAGGGTTATGAAGTTCACTCATCAGTCAAAGGGGGGGGGGGATGGACGGTACTGGCTCTCGTTGCCCACTTGAAGGGCATTCGAATGAGTAAGTGCTGCATGCAGATGGCACGGGGTGGCGGCAAAGCACGGTTTTCGTCTAAACGAAGCTCCTCAACTAACTTCAACATTGATTCATTGGCACCAGGATGCCAACAAGATGACACCGAAGCTCTCGTTTTTATTCCTTCGGCCTGAGCAACAAAAAAATTGAATAGGTAAGTTTTTAAAATGCAGCAGTTTCTCCCAGTGGACTCAAACTCTGCTGATTTGAAACCTAAAATGGAGCACTGATGCCACCTACTGGTGGTTGTGCATCAGTAATGTTGTTTCCAAGCTTGACATTTATCGCGGAGCAACATGATGGCTCTCGTAGGCCTTTTTATGACCCGGACGCTGTGGGTTTCCCATCCATTTGTTCATTCATCAGGAGGAGAAAACAAGCCTGCTAGCAAGCACATTTTGTTAGTCAGACCCCTTTGAACTTTTTTTTAATCCCCATTTTATGCACTGTATGTGCTGCCAGCCCACACTCATCCCCCAACATTGTCCTCGAAAGATGTCGCGTGAAAGAAAAGGTCCTTTTCCAATTTCAACCGTAGCTGAGTGAGTTGCTGTTGGTTACACTGTCCGACTAAACGCTTGTGTGTCTTGTATACCCCCTCGCCATTGTTGCAGGGTTCACCCGTGTTTGTCCACGCCGGGCCCTTCGCCAACATCGCCCATGGCAACTCTTCGGTCCTCGCAGACAAGCTGGCTTTGAAGTTGGTGGGACGGGACGGCTTTGTGGGTAAGTGCACACCGCCCCTGCGCATACAGATCAAGTGTTACCCATACTCACGACGGAGACAAGGAGTCACGTTTTAAAATACAGGCTCGACTTACACTTGGAATTACTTCCTTACTCTCGCAGCCTTTGGCCCACATTCTTTGCTACTCTGGCATCGTTATCCGGTGAAGCTTTCTAGGAAATTGGTGGGAAGATTGCGTGAAAACAGACAGGAAAGAGGAAGGAAGTAAATTGAAAAATTAGTAAATTCTTAAAACCCTCAGGAATTTTGGAGTAAGCCACGCTAATCCTTTTAACACCAAGGAGTACATGAGCCTTTCCATTTAAAAAAAAAAAATCTATCCATCTATTCATCTGTTCTTGTTGTCTACGTTTACTTTGGCAGCAGAAACATGTTTGGAATGCAGGTTGGCGGGCCTTCGCGGCCACTGTCGAATGATTTAGATGTATACACGAAGCTCCGTTGTGTGCGCGATAACAGGTAAACAACACTTTTAACACGTTGAACACAGGCGGGCAGTCAGCTGTTATGAGGTAACCAGTGTTGGGTTTCAAAACACTGCAAATCTCTTTAAAAAGGAACAGAAAAAAAACACTTCCACACTTGTATTCCATCACTCGTTCCCTCCCTTCCTTGTCGGACGCCCTCTGATAATTTGCTGAAAAATATGGCAAGGTTAGACAAAACTGCTGAAAGGGATTCCTCACAGAAATCTCAAATCAAACCTTTATTGATTGTTTTTGAGCTTTTTGACTGATCTTTAAAGGCCCAAAGATGGGTTTTCTATGATAAATTAAGCACGGAACCAATCAAATAAAAGAGTAACTTCTTAGAAAATAACAATTTATTTCCTGATATATGACATGAGAAACCCAGACTGCCACCTCATCTTTATTTTCTACTCAAAAGCTGTGCAGCTCTCGTATCCAAAGTGATGCAGCGCCGCCATCAACAGGGATCTGTTTGTCAATCTGTTCTGCATTAAGGGCAGCCCTTGACAAACCGACAAAATCTGCTTTTGGGTGTCATTTAAGGTCATCGGCCGTCTGCACTTCTTGCCGTCGTATTCGGTCATTTACTTAAGACAATATTTGGGTCTGGAGAAAATTACACAAGACGTCATCGAGCCCTACCTGTCTGCGGGATTGTTACTCAACACTCGGGTATGCGAGGAACTCGACCTCCCGCCCGTCGTCCCCCAAAGCGGCAGCTGGGATGCATGATGACCTCCCCACCCCCGAGCAAACGCACTTCCTTCCACTCCCATCAACTTGCTGCCTCAACTTCAAAAATCTGCCCCCTACCCAAGTCACCTCCTTTAATCCTTGGAGCTAATTGCTGAGGTGTGCAATAGTGTGACACTGCGACAAAAACGGCCTGACTGTGAAAGACACTTGTGACAAAAGCATTAAACAGGTCATAAACCGCTTCATAAACTGATGAACACTCTTCCGAAAAAAAGGAGAGCGATTGCATCAAGAAGTCGGTCAAAATGGCTACTTGGAGGAATTGTATCGCTGTTCTCTTTCATGGATAATTTTTGGAAAATAGCATTTCATACGCGTGTGGAGCACAAGGACAATGACGTCAAATGAGATGAAAGGCAGACGGAATGATTGAATCCAAAATTTCAAATGAAATTAAACTCAAGGAGTGCAGATGAACGTCTTTCAGATGTCCCACGCGTCTTTTAATGTGTCTTTTAAATAAGAGTAAATTATCTTTCATAAGTTTTAAAAAAAATGCCACTTCAATCTAGAAAAATAGTTAATCTACAGCTTTTATCCAGGTTTTCTGCGGTATTCAAAAGTTCTTTGACAGGCACCAAACCTACTGTGCCACAAAAATAAGCAAACGTGCTCACAAATGGCAAACGGCGACTAAAATGCAGGTAAAGATTTTTGTTGGTGTTGTTTTAGCGTAAACCTGTAAAGCTGAGTTGAAAAATGAACTCTTGTTGAACTCGCTGAAGGACGCATGAGGGCCGGGTTGGCGGGGGGTGCTCAATTTCATGGCCGCGCTTCATTGGGCTCTGTGTTATCATTTTTCAAGTCACCTCGACCTTAAATGAAGTCGCTCTGTCAGCTGAAATCCCTCATTCTCACTGTTTGTTACATTTTTAGTATTGACCTGGATCTTACCTCTACTATATATTTGATCTATTTTGTGATCGACTGTAATGTCTTCCAATCCAATCAATGACCGAATGATGAACCGCGATACAGCAAGCTAACATTTTATGATGTAAAACTGGCCTAACAGGAAGTACATGTTGCTAGTTGCTTGTTCTTTTTTTTTCCCCCCTCCGCATGGCATCCGCCGTCATGTCCATCCTGTCTCTGGGGATGGCTCAAGGTCGTCACCCAGAGACGGAAATTTGCAAGAGCTTGCGCATAACATTGACAATGACGAAAACAACTCACTTATGTTCAATTCAAGCTTCAATGAATCTTAAAGCTATCTTTTGGGAAGGTGGGAGGAAGCGCAGCAACGCAAGTTGAAGGGACTGCTAACCCGCTCACCACGAGACCAACCCGCTGCCGCCTAACCAAATCACGCCGATTTACTTGCCGCGTTTCCTAGCATGTGTCCCATTCACGTCAGCGCGATCACATTCATTCGTTTTGAAATGTTAACCGGGTTAGCCGTTTGCTCATTACGCTCACAGCCCCACATGCCGAATGCCGTACTTGTTGACATTTAGAAAGTCGGTGTGGTTTTGATGCCTCGTCATACCAGGAGAATGGAGCCGTTTATCATTTCATGCTTCAAAAACATGAGATGACCAGATGGATAATTCACTTAGCTTGTACATGGGAAGATCAATCAGCTATTCCTGTGACTCGCAGCAAGTCATGATGAATTGGCTTTCCGTCTTGTCCGGTGGTCACAAAGAGCCCATCAAGGCACCAAATGGTAACTGCACGCAACAATTTGCTTATTTTCTTGATCCTTTCAGTTCATGCTTCTTTAAAACTGATGCCAAGCACCGCGGCTGATTCGTGTTGTACTTTGACTGTCCGAAAGCTCATCAGTAGATTTTGGAAATTATTTTTTTGTGAAAGTGCCTCTGCCCGCTTTTTCTGCTTTTCAGCTTATCTGAGAAAAGTCCATTAATGGGAAAATGGGCGTGGCCTGCTCAAGCATCTATTGAACTGGTTGTAGCTTTGAAATACATCTCTGGACTCGTTCAAGATTAGCTCAAACAAGCAAGTGTTGTTCAAGCATTATCATGCGCACGCGCATGCATGTTGAGCCAGGGAAGCTTATCTCAACAAGGGCGCCATGCCAGGTGGAGTACAATGTTTGCTTTCCTTGGCCCGGTTCAAAAGGCGGGTGGGTAAGGGCATCCTTACCAGAGGGAGGCCCTGTGACTCTTTCAGACGGCGCAGTGAAACATTACTGACTGCACATAAACACCAAAGGAAAAAAACAACTTTTTATAGATAGTTTTCCCCTCTCCTGCACACTCTAAACACATTAAAACATTGTAAAATAATACATCAAATTGTAGTTGGGACAATACTCACAGGCATACGGTATGTGATGTTTCCAAAAACCTCCCAAGGACTGCTGTCACAAAGATATATTTCAAACCCTAGCTACAAATATTTCCCCGATCGTGGACCAGATGATCAACCAGCAACGTCTACGAGCTCCTGTGGCTAAAATCGTGCGCCTCATTGCAGTGACCGAAGCTGGCTTTGGAGCGGACATCGGGATGGAGAAGTTCTTCAATATTAAATGCCGGACTTCGGGCTTGAGGCCCAATGTGGTGGTGCTAGTTGCGACCGTTCGGGCTCTGAAGATGCACGGCGGAGGCCCCCATGTAAGTCCCCGACAACCCACTGACATGATAATACCGAGAAACCACCATTGTGTCATTTTGCCCGCTGGCATTTTGTCAACAGCCTTTTTAGCGGGCATGTCATTTGAAGTTACGCAAACACCAAATTATATTTTTGCGCCACAGTTGTCCGGTCGGACGAAGCGAATTGTAATTTAAAGTATGACATTGCTAAGCAGCAGCAAACCGAGTTAAAGAGATTTAAAAGCAAAGTAAAGGGAAAAAAATAGCTTACCAAAATCACAAAAAATGCGGAAAGTGCAGGAACAAGATTTTCCAAAACGTGATTTTAAAAATACTATAAGACCGTAATCCTATTTATGGGGGAAAAAGCAGAGTTTTTAATCTGGATTGAAAACCATTTACGATATTTTGGTATGTTTTGAATCTTTATTCATTCATATTATTCACTCTGATCGGAAAGTATACGTGTTATACGTGCGTGCGTCTTATTCACGATTTAACGGTATATAACAAGCTCCTTTCATTTCGCATTGTGTTTCTGAGTAATTTGAAAGTCATGATTTGACCCAAACCTTTCAAAATGTGTCCCAAATTCATAACACGTGATTATTTTTGTTTTCAGGTATCCGCCGGCATGCCGCTTCCACGAGAATATATCGACGAGGTATGAGACACTTTCATTTTTTTTTTTCGATCTCCTCTCTTTGTGACACGTAAATAAGCAGAAAAGTATTTGTAGGCACTTGTTAATTCCATTTAGGCCACGGTCAGGATGCCTGCAGCCCAATTAAAACTCTTTAAATTTGTTAGGCGAGGCAAGACTTCAATTACGAATCAGTCATTTACTTCTTTCTGTAACGTAGTTTGGCAGCCCAGCTGCAAGTTGGCTTTCTTTTTGATGAACCCGTGACATTTGCACACATGCACAGTTTAAAACAGCTTTTAATTCAAGTGGCAAGAGTTGCATTTCAACTGTATCACATAACTAAAAAAAATGAAATCTGACTTACTGTAGTTTCCACTTTATATGATGCACACAAAAACATTCAATTTTCTCAAAAGCCGACAGTGCGCTTTATAATCTGTTGCGCCTTATATATGGAACAATATTCTGATTTCTTGGATGTAGTATTTTAAATGTTTTGGAAAGCGCTTTGTTCCAGCTGCAGCGGTTGCGAAGGCTCGATAGAAATAAAGCTGCATTGTATTGTATTTTCTTTAGCGTAGCTCCATCCAGTGGACACATAATGCAACCACAGCCACTTTTTTAAACTTCTTTTCTATGTGCCTTATAATGCGACGCATCCTATATATGAAAACAATTTAAAATAGGCCATTCATTGAAGGTACGCTTTATACTCTGAAGTGCCTTATAGTGCGGAAAATACGGTAATTTGGTCTTTTTTTGGGAAGGGGGGTTGCCTTTCTTGACACTTTATTGCATCCACCCTTTCTTTCTGGCTTCCACCTCTTTTCACGCTGACACCTTATCCATTCATTTTGCCCGCTAATGCGATAAAGAGTAGCGACTTGACTGACAGCTGAAACCAACTTTGAATGTGTTTTTTCCCGTAACGCGGAGGAGGTGTTATCCTCATATCTGGCTTGGATTAAGCATGCTCCAGGGCAGATTCAGCTGACTAAATAATGTAGCGGCGTCGCTGAATTGTCAAACCTGTAACAAGAACCAGAAGTAGTTGGGGCAAAACAGAGCTGGTGAAATGAATTTATGAGACCAGGTGTAGCTCTGCTAGGATGGCTGCACATGCGTGCACACACTGCGGTCAAACATGGGTGTAACAATGTGCGGTTCATGTGCCTGGCAGTCTAAGCCAGACTCCCACATCTCATAAATATTTCTAAAATGTGTCGTTAGATGTTATTAGTAGGATGGTGGAAGGATTTTTTAGGGCCACACTGAAAAGAAAATATGATGATTAGGGTGGTTATAATGTTTGAGAAATTCATTCACACTGGTCTGAGAATAACGTTGAAACACTTCTCGAATCGTCATTTTTTTCCGAATATACATTGGAAGTCCGGATTTTTGTTTTAACTGTGTCGAGAGTAAAACAAAACATTTGTATAATGGTTGTATTGTATGAGGGGGAAAAAAATGAATGTTTTGTGAATTTTGAGCAATACAGAAGACATGCAGTATCGTTAAATATTTATCCAGCACTTCCGCTTAGCCGATCGAGCTAATGTGCTTCTGCATGTTATTTCTTGGCTTAGTCCATTTAAAATTACATTTTTTTTCTTGCAACAGCATTTTTTAAAATCTCATTTTTTATTTATTTATTGATTGAAAACGTAAATTTAAAAAAAAAGGGCCCCCCCCCTTTTTTTTCTTGTGAAATGACTTTGCATGTCAACTTCAGCCGGCCGTTTTACAATATGCACTTTCACGACACTTCGTTGATCATTTCTGTTTCTTTTTCTTTGCAGAATCTCACTCTTGTTAAACACGGCTGCCTCAGCAACCTGAGAAAGCAGATAAAGATCGCTCATCTGTTTGGAGTTCCGGTCGTGGTAGCGCTAAATGTCTTCAAGTAAAAGAATCATTCCTTCACTACTTTTTAGCCATTTTGTTGTCATGGATACAGAACGCTGCTATTTTTCAGGACAGACACCCAGGCCGAGATAGAGCTCGTGTGTCAGATCGCCAAAGAGTGCGGGGCGTCCGACGCGGTGCCGTGCCACCACTGGGCGCAGGGAGGGCGAGGTGCTGTGGAACTCGCCCAGGCCGTGAAAGCTGCCAGCGGCAGAGCCAGCGACTTCCGGTTCCTCTACGACATTGAGGTGAGACTGGTAGGGTCTCAATGTATTCCCACGGAAAGTTTCGCAGCTCCCACTCACTCTCATTCCGTAGATGCCTACACCTCTAATCATCTCTGCCTGTTTGGATTTTTTTTTTGTTTGGGAGGGGTGGCGTCTGAGTTGGAGAATACTGATGTGGGAGGAGGAAGAGAGGTGGGGGGAATTTGGGGTGTCAGCTGTTTTGAGTTAGTGTCCCTGGGAATTTGTGACTCCAATTAACTGATCCTGTCTCCGCCCATTCTCCAGGATGCATCTGCATGCTCGCCAAGCATCCGACAACAGGAGTACAATACTGTACTTTCATACAAAGACTGATTTGATTACCAACCAGAATGTGATGTTCATCTTGCACAACTTCTGATTTTTTAAAAATATATATTTTTGGAATAAATGTTATTTTGTCAATGTTTTCGATTTTATGTTGGTCATTGACCTCAATGTCAGAAATTAGATTAAAAAAGAAGTTGATCGTTGTTTTCCACAGTCCAAAGCCGATATTTGCAAATGTCTTATGTTAATGAAACACTAAAATAATCTATCTGCTTTCATGGAGGACCGCAGACATCTCAGGGTATTTCCTGTTGAGAAGCTGAAAATTCCGAGGATTTGGACAATTTGAAAGTGAAACAATGTCTTTCCTGTGGGTCAAACTCGGCTATGCTTCTTTCACACCATGCAGTACTGTAACATTGCTTTCTACCTCTCTCGTCCCATGAATGCATATTCACGCAATCAAATTGCTCCCCACATCCTCTCTTTTGTTTTTCCTGGGTGTGATAGATGCCAATAGTGGAAAAGATTCGAACCATCGCCCAAAAGGTGTATGGAGCTGATGACATTGAGCTGTCCTCGGAGGCTGTGGACAAAATAAATCACTATGATCAGCAGGTGAGATTGCACTTATTTGTCTGAAATGGATTTCAACTATTGTAGTCTAATTTTCTTTACCCCTCCCAAAAAGGGCTATGGTTCTTTACCAATCTGCATGGCAAAGACTCACCTTTCCCTGTCCCACATGCCGGACAAGAAAGGCGCCCCCACTGGGTTCAATTTGCCAATCCGAGATGTTCGCGCTAGCATCGGCGCTGGCTTCATCTATCCCCTCGTGGGAACGGTATGTAGGAGATTGCGATTTCACAATGCACAAATGTGATTGAATCCATTTCATCCAATTTGAACCCTTTCATGCACCCTGTCACTTGATAACACGATAAGGCGGTTGTGTCAAACATACGGCACGTGGGCCGGAACCGGCCCCAAGGAGGTTCGGTCAGGCCCGCAGGATAATTTAAAAGTGAAAAAAATGCATTAAAGACACGGAATGTATATTTTTCATAAAATGCACTTCATGGATTTTCCACTAGGGGCACCTTGTTTTGATCAGAGTAGAAGATAACGTTGTTTTGATCAGAGAAGAAAACAGTAGTCTCAGTCTGTCACTGAGACAGACCCAACACATCAGACAGTATCAATGCGTCTTGATACCAAAACAAAGGAAAGACATGATATTTTTGGTTATTTATAGCAGAGCTCTCGGTCGGTAACGGGGTCGAGCATAAAGGGAGCCGGGTTCCTTCAACATTTCACATCCTGCCGTTTCACCACGATGCCCCCGAGGGCCGGGCTATGATTGGCGCGATGACGAGGTGTCAGACACCAGGGCACGCTGGGAAGGGGTGGCGGTGTCTCGATGTGGCGTCTAATCGGCTCTTGCCTTTCATCTGCCGCGGCCTCGTGGAGTCACTGGTCCATTGGCGACCCTTGAACTGTGACTCGCAACCAAAACACAGTCTCATAGAAGTTCTTTGATGTATTTATTAGATCAATAAGTTACTTTAACACAGAGATCCAGCAAAATAGCCATCCCCGGTCATAATTCAAGGAAATATCTGTGTGGAAAAAGACTCGTATTTGTGTGTTTATACCCAGTGTTTTATCAACCGGTATTTTTAGTGGAGGTTTATAGCCCCTTCTAAAAGTATTGCAATGGCAAGGTCAGTTCCTTTGTTTTTCTTGTAAACTGAAGACATTTTGGCTCCCGGTCAAGATTAATATAACAAAAAAGTTGAGAATTCCAGCTTTTATTTCATGGTATTTACGTCTAGGAATGTTGAACAACTCAAGACAGAGCACCTTTTTTGTTTGAGGCCACCCACTTTTCCAGTGAGCAAAAAGGATTGAATGGACTTAAGTGAATAACGTTGAATATCTGGTGGTGCTTTGGTTGTGATATTTGTCTTTTGATCAGAAAACCCCAATGTCTTCAGTAGATGAGAAAAACGAAGTACTTTTGAAGGGGACTGGATGGAAAATGCCCTTGGATGTGGGAAAGGAGAGGCACATTTTTCTCATCAAACATAGAGGAGTAGAATTACAATTGTTTGTTTGTTTTTTATTTGTTTACATGGTCTCCCGTTGATTTTTCACCCGGACAGCGGTAAACAAGCGCGCTTTGAGCCACACGATGACATTCTTAAAGCACGCCGCAAACCAGTTCGTTGCGTTCCGTGATCCTCGGTGAATGAAGTCCAACATTCAAATAGTAGTCACAATGCGGTCATCCCAAAAATAACTTCATAAGTGACATATTGTCACTTTTTTGCTGCAGAGTCTTCATGCCCACAAACATAGCCACAGGCTGTTTGGTCGCAGGAGTGGTGGGAACCCGCTCGCTTAGTCCCCACTGACTCCTAGACGGGGAAATATCCGAGCAATCCGGGTCTGGTGGTGGTGGGGGGGGGGGGGGGGTGACCGTGAGACCAGGGGGACATTTAGTCCTGGGAAAAAAGGGTTAAAGGGGTCTTTTCAGGGTTAAGAATCAGGAAAGGGACTGATGTCATTCTTCTGAAATGTGAGGGAGGGGTGAAACGCAGAACAATGGAACTCTTCAGAGTTCATATCCCGTGGCCTCCACCCGGCACGTTCAACCCGAAACAGCTCAGATTTATCGAAAAACCTCCTCCTCGAGCAGATTTCTCATGCTCACCGCTTGGTTAACGTTGAAACACTCAATATATTTGAAGGTTGGCCTTGAGAAAAGAATCCACTTGAGATCAAAGTTGATCTGAATGAAATTTGTTTTTGTCCAGCGGAATATTTGATCGCATTTTTTTGTGGCGCAAGCGCCCACAAGTGCAGTAAATGTTGCCGTCTTCACAGCTGACCTGCATTTTAAGTGCACCTTTTACTGCAATTTCTTCAGTATTTATTACCGTTAGTGTCGACGATGCCGTGCAATCCATATGTTGATCCAACACAAGCAATTTGTTGATGTCAGGGGCCCAAAAAAAAAATTTCCCTAACGTTCCACCGACTCACCCTTTCGGTCGTCTGACACTCTCTGTAATTGTCTGATGATTTTATAAGTTTGTTTGCGTTGGAATTCAATTCTATAATCCCCTCATTCCTTTCGTGAGCTACTGTGATTTGGAGAGGATATTCTCCACAAATAGCGTGAGTCCGAAACCCTCGGGGATAGTCGCAGACAAAGGCACGCTGTGTTTTTTAGTATAATACGGCGACTTATGTGGTCAAGTTGAGTATCCGACTTTGGCTTCGTGCTGTTTTTTCTCAGACGTGAGAAGCAGAGAGCTACACTTGTCTCCAATTGCCATCTTGTGTTTTCTCTTTTCAGATTGAGAAATGGAGAGATGATCATGTTGCACAACACTTTTTTTTTTTTTTTTTTTCAATTTAGGCTGCCAACGTCTTCACAAAAAGTAGTGCTGGACCATGAAACTTCAATTAGGTTAACAATGTTTATTTAAACCATGAGATTTTTTTTTTAATACATTTTTTAAAATTGACAGTTATGATACAGTATAGTATATAGTACAAAAGTCAGACATTCCATCGACTTGCCTTACAGTTTGAAGAAAAAAAAAGCCAAATGAGTAAAATATGACACAAAAAAATAATACATACAGAAAAAAATAATAATAATGAAAAATAATTCACTGAAAGTGACATCACAGTTATTTAGAGCTCAGGTAACGACCAATCAGGCCTCAGCTTGAGATGGATAAGATTGGGTGAATTTTGCTTCTTTGATTCATATCCCACACAATGATAATTAATCAGAATTATGTGTTTAGACTGGTTGGGCCGCATGGAACAGATTGTAAAGAAAATATTTGACTTGGCTTCCCCCTTCATGTGTATCGGTGCTTTTTGAAAAATTGGGAGATTTTGTCAAATAAAACAAAAAAAAAAGTATGTGGACTTTCAGTCTTTGCGAATAGCGGCGGTCATCTTTCTTCGGACATCATGGCTACTCAGCTAACTCGGGTGTCAAAGGGAGGCCCTTGGGTGGAAGTGGTTTCCGCATTGTTACATGACTTAGTGGCAGCCACTAGATAAGGATGTAATGCGACTATTGAATTCCATCAAGTCCGCTCACACGTTGAGTCATGTGTGCCTTGTAGAGTCATGATGACCTCAGTCGTCAGAAGTGGGCTCGGAGCTTGCCGCAAGTACTCCCCCCGGTTTTGTTTACTTGCAGTGCCGCCTTTCCTTTCCCCGCGCAGGAAATTGCCTGGTCACTTCCTCCCGCCTGAGCTCCACTAATGGTCTTGTAAATTTGCCCCTGGGTCACAGGCAAGCAGGCATGCAAAGAATGCTGCCAAATCGTTTTCTTGTCCGCTGGGTCAAACGGTTTTTGGGGGCAGGACTTTTAGGAGACAAACCTTGGCCTCCAATCAGGAGCGTTGTGTAAAATTCTCCACCAAATAACTTTTTGGGTATTAAAATAAAACCGGGTGTTCGTGACGTTCTGTCTTTCTCCAAAACTGTAATAACCACAGGAGGGTCATTTTAGTTTCCACACCATTAATATACTGCTCTTGTTAGCCCAAAATAGCTTGAAAGCTCTGTCGCTGACTTGTCTACCAAGTTATTAGGTTGTGGGTTTTTTTCTTCCTTTGTTTTTAGCAAGCTGTTAGGACAAAGGCACCATTGACTGGCTGAATTCATGATGCCCAAAGTGAAGGTTGTCATTTTCCACACTGCTCTATGGTGCGGAGTTAACTCGAAATTATAGTCATTGAACCTGTAAGTTTGGATAGAAAGTCTTGGGGAGCTGCTCATTTGGTGCATACAGCGTGTTGTGGGGACAATGCTAATTTAAAGCTACGGCTATTATCAAAATTGTAATACTGCCTATTGATGAACTCCTGCCATCAGTTGTGCTTTTATTATATCTTTCAAGAAGCACTGACCCCTGCTCCCAGATAAACCTTTTTTTTTTAGGTCTGATTTATACACCCTGATAAAATCCTCTTCTCTCAATTTCAATTCGCTGCACACCATCCATCCATTTGTTATCCATACCGCTTATCCTCAAGGTTCTTTTCAATGGGTGACAGGTCTGGACTGCTCGCATGCCAGTTTAAAACTCTTGCTATGAAGCTGCACTGCTGGAAGATGGGCAGTATTTGGCTTGTCATCCTCAAAAAGGCATGCCTGATCTTGTCCCGGGCCTTGACTTTGTCCTTGTGTGCCTTGTCTTCCATTCAGATGAGCACCATGCCCGGCCTGCCGACGCGACCCTGTTTCTACGACATTGACCTGGACCCGCTCACTGAGGAGATCACAGGGCTCTTTTGAGCACGTCAAGATCCTCAACAAGAAGATGTTTGCTAATTTTACGTAGGTCCTATTTCTCTCATTTGCGACCAAATGGTCGATACTGTTCAGTTTCTGCAGTGGGGTTAAGAATGGTAAACTCGGACAGTCTCTAATCCAGTCCACCGGTTTATAATTTGGCATTTGACATCTATTTTAAATCTCAAATGTGAGCCTTAAACGCACAAAATGTGCCCACCCCAAGGTAGTTTTTCCACCATTTGGTAAAAAAACAAACAGATGGTCATCGCTGTCTAAATAGCACATCGCACCATACTGTAAATGAATGAAACAAAGAATCCAAATGCAACATGGTACATCAGTAACTACTTTAATATCCTGTTCTCCATAACCTTTTGTGTACTTGGTAGAAATGAGACTTAAATGTATTCATTCTTCTTACGGGAACTGGCCACGATGACCAAGAATGCTCTGAAGGAGTGAGTCAGTTGAGGCATTTGTCCTTCTCAAAACACATCAGCTGAAAGGTTGTTTTGGGCCCCGGGAACATTATTGAACTTTTCCATCATGTTTCACTCACTCTACATCAGTCTCTGCTCGATTCTGGACCAGTTCCAATCCTGTTGAATCACCCGCGCACACACAAGAGAGGAGACAATTGACTTAGAGATGCAACATCATTCACACACGCACGAACACGTAAGCTGGTTTTAAATGCGTCATCCTGTTTCTCTTCCCAGGCCTCAGGATGCGCACTGCGTGTCCCATCAAGACTCATCACTGATGGGAAGCGCTCTGCAATTACTCCCAGCAGCTCATATCGCAAATTGGGTTTCATACGCTGTCTTTGCAGTGTGTGTGTAATATGCCAAAGATGACGCGGTCCAGATACTTTTCTTCGCAAAGCTCTACTTTCAGGTGTTTTTTTTCTTTTTTTTTCTTAATCTTGTTTGTATAGTTACTCGCAGGTCTTTGAAGTAATGCTGCTTTTTATAGCGTTTGCGAGCTTTTTACATGACTCGGGCGCATAACCAAATAGCTGTCGGACGCACAAGTTGCCTTTTACGTGGAGCAACTTTTTGTCTCCTGCTGGAGTGGCTGCACTGTAACCATGCTGAAATCGCACCGTCAATCTCGCTCCAGTCTTTATGCTGTTACATATTATTTGACAGGGTCACAATTGCAAACGTTGGTATCTCCCATCACATGGTCGATGGAGTCAATCGCTAATGTATGTAATATTGAATGTTATATTTCATGAAGGGCTATACATTTCTAAAAGAATCTCAGTGACTACATTAATTATGACAATTCAATTGCATGGTGATTTGAGAAATACATTTACTTCTGAAATCGTGTTTTTGTTTTTACTTGACCCTGTGTGCCTTTCCTGCAAATGTGCAGTGAACCGCAACTATATCGCAGATTAAGTGATTGTTTTTTTGTGTGTTTTTGTTGTTTTTATTTGTACAGGCAAATTCAAATTCAGAGTTGTGCACTTTTAGTTGAGCCGCAAAATACTGGGCAGCCCTTACGTCTACCGGCAGAGATGCGATGTAAATAAGCGGAAGAAGAAGTGACAGAAAAGATAATTTCCGCAGAGCAGGGAAAATAATTCCTGGTGATATTTCTGTACACTCTGTATAGATGCTCCATGTGTGTTACTTACAGCGGCGGATGTTTCAAAGTTCATTAACTATTGCATTAGCAGATCCGATTTTAATTATTAAATGAAGCTGTGCAGTTTTTATTTGTTGTATCTCAGATTTTCACCTACTCGGAGTGAGTCCTAAAATCCCCGTGACAAAGGGCGGTTCAATTTGGTCTTGTCACTAACGTTTTCTTTCTCCTCCAGGATAAGATGCTTGTGTTGTGAGCATGGAAATCGTGCACTTAAGCTTGTCTGTCATCGGTAGCATTCCACATCTGTACACTCTGTTATTGTGTGTATGTGCGCACTGGGCGGGATCTGACACTTAACTACAGTCGTGACTGCAAGGAATGCGCTTACAGTCGTGCAGCAATGGCTTATTCTCTGTATGCATGTGTGTTTTTGAACCCTCTTGAATGGATGACAGACATCTTGGCAAGGAGCGACCGTCATGGCTTTGAAATGTGGTGGAAAATATCAGCTTTAAATCACTCAACATTCGAAAAGTTAACGACTTGTTTACACAGTATGGTGCGACTCACCTGTATTGCATATTGGTGCCTTGAGATAAAAGTGACCTGAATTTTTCAAAATTCGTGCCGTGTCGTTCAGCCAGTGTTTTTACTTTGATTGGGGAAGCGCAAAGTGGAGATTTAATCTGTGAATGTCAGTGAAGTCAGCCACTCACAGTTGAAGTTTACCACCAAACCAAATAAAACAGACGTTGTATATTTAAAACAAAGCAGCAACTGCCTGAAGAAAGGGTGTTTATTTATTACTAGCACATAAAGAAAGGCCCTGCTAGCTTAATGCTAACATTTAAAGAAAAGCCCTGTTAGCTTTATGCTAACATTTAAAGAAAGGCCCCCTTAGCTTAATGCTAACATATAAAAAAGACCACTGATAGCTTATTGCTAACACATTAAAGAAAGACCACCGATAGCTTAATGTCAACATAGAATAGAAAAAAAATTTTTTTTAATATGTATATTTCTCTCCACAACAGTGGCTCTTCAAAACTGTGATGTCCTTTTCTATTTTAAAGCAAGTAGTTCATCAATTTTAAATGACATGTCAAATGTTTTTGTACTCTGTCCAAAGAGAGTATTTTACTTTTTCCTCTCAAACCAATTGTTGTCTTGCATTGTGCTAGTGAGTATATCCTCCCATCAGCACCTCAGTGATGCTGCAAGGCGTGGAGCCTTATGTGATTCTGGCAGGAGGAGGAGGGTGCGGTAAAAGAGTCGTCTCTCTCTCCCTCTTCATCCCTGCAGGTCACCACACTCCGGTGCGGTTACTCAGCACACAGCTCGCACTTTTTGCAGTCTGTTGTTGTTTTTTTGTTTCCTTTTTTTTTTTTCTGGACGTGGGGGTGGGGTGCCGACTCGACTCCCCAGGCAAGCCGCCACACAAGCACCGTCGAACGGCCATGGGAGCAGAAAGCTCAGCGCAGCGGGACGTCACCGCGAGCGAGGAGGAGAAGGATGCTTCAGCGGCCGAGGGAGGCTGTGTCCTCGACAGCAAGGTACGTCATGCCTCTTGCTTTTTTTTTCTTTTTCTTTCTTCAAACCACATTTTAAATCTTCACTTTTCCTTAAGCCGCTGTCTGGCATGTGTTTGCTTGAATTGTGACGCATTCTTTTTTTTTTTTTTTTTTTGCTGAGTCATGCTGGAGAAGAACAGTCAAAAACAGATTTAAGACACAACAAGTCTCTGGTGCTGCACCAATCTCAACTATTTGGAGTTTGTGAAATAAATGTGCCTTCTTAAAAAAAGAAAAATGTCATTCTGGAGCATTGGTCACCAATAAAATGCAACAATTCAGATGTGTAAATTAATGCTTAGACAGTGTGCTAAAAATACATTTATATGTACAGTATATATGTATGTATAGATATAAAAAGCATTCACAGTAACCTCAAAGTCAAATATGATGTAAAAACAGATTAATATACACGTTAATACTATCAGTGTCAATATAGAAAGGCATTCATATCTGAGGTCCAAAATGTAAAGTGCGAATTTTCCTTTGGTTTTTGTGCAAGAGCATCAAAAATCAGACCTCGAAATTAGCAGATAAATCCATGTAAACAAATACTTTTCATCTTCAGTTGTTGTGAGAAGCTTTCAAGTGCAATCACGGAGGCCTATTTTTAACCTCATGACTTCAGAATTGGACTTTAAAAAAAACATGAATAATTGATCTGCACCGTCCATCTTGGCTCAAAAGCACCATGCCCAGATTTCTTTTTAGCTCATGCATTTTGCTTTTGGCTTTGTATGAACTCTAACCTCACGGCTCCAAGACGTGTTTCAGTGCATGTGATCTAGTGTCTGACTCAGCACTCTAACCCCGGTGTAAATTGCTCAACGTTGTGCAAAGGAATATTTGGGAAGCGGTCGCTAATGACCGTGTGTTTGTACCACCAGCTCCATTCGCACCTCGTCTCATATATTTAATTCTCCTTGACGTATTGACTTGTTTTTATCCCACCTGACTTTTTTATTTTTTATGGGTGGTAGTTCACAAAGTCACACTTCTGTCTCCGGAGATGACAAAAGAACTCATAAACTGTATTTAAGAACAAACGCGTTGACTTTAGAGGGCCTCTTCAGTACAACCACAGAGTATTTGTGCTTTGTTACTTTCCACCACTGCCACCTGCTCTTTTCACGCTTCATATTGTCGTCTATTGACTTTTTTATAGGCGGCCGGTCAAATAGTTACACTTGGTTGTGTCTCCTTGAAAGGTCAAATGACACAGTGATGGTTGTGGAGCCTTGAGCCGCATTTCCACTTCTTGAACAGTCGCCACGTTGTGGTTGTTGTTGTTTTTTCTGCATGAAATAAGTCATTGAATCATCATTGTCATCACAAGATTGTCAGTTCTTTTTTTTTTGGAACAGAATTCCAAGATCATACTACCGGTAGTTTAATGAACTTGATAGTGGGCACTGTCACATGCCTCCTTGCGAATTTTGTTTCCGGACATGCGGTGTGGAAAATAAATGTCAGTAGCATTGATAACTGTTTTTGATAAATATAGGTGACAAAATGTGTCTATACAAATTTTGCCCCACTCCGCCCATTCAGGGTGTACAATAAAAAGTTGTTCAACATCTTAGGTCAGTTCAAATTAAACCATTAGTTGTCTTAATGAGGGGAAAAGTCCCATTTGATCCCCCCGCCCCCCAAAAAAAAATCATTCCCGTGAATTATGGAGGCTGGATGAAGGCTGCATCACATGACAAAAGTTTGAGAAAGATAAATGTGTATCTGACATCCACTCAATAAATAGCCTCCACACTTGCATGGAGGAATTTCAGCAATGCTCGGCCTTCTCATAACTTGCCACCTCAAACCACTTTAAGAGTTTGATTAACCAGCCGAGGCTCCCACATGTTGCATTATGGCAGTACCGTACCAAAAATGTAGCACAACTTCATCAAACACTGTATCTCATGTTTTTTGAAGGCATCAAGTTAAAGGCACACTCAGTGTGTCACCAAGTTGTCTTGCAATTAGTGTGGTTTTGTACCGAATACGACAAGAGAGCATGCAGTTGTACACTTGTGCCACAGGAAGTGTTCACTGAGAGGAAATCAGCTATTGAGGGTGGAGGACGCAATATATAACCGCAAGCAAGCCAGGTGCAACTAAGTCAGCATCTGAGACTTGTAGGAGAGTACATGAGTGACTTAAAAAAAACACACACATACAGACGCTTTCTTCTTTACTGAAAGGTGGCAGGGGTGTTCAAGTTAAAACAAATCTCTTTTGGGAAAAGATCAACCTTGGCTGACTTTCTAGTTGCGATGATGTCAACGTGAGGATGCTTGTCACTTAATCTCGGGCGTGGGTGTTAGCTGTGAACGAGGCGCACATCTGTACACAATCTAGATACTTTGAATATTCGAGCATGTCTTCTTGGTACCCATATCGCTTACATGTGCTAGGCGTGATCATAAGTCGTGCTATGACCAACCGATCTAAAATGGTGACATCATCGGACGTATGGCCGGATGAGTGAAATGTTTCCATTGTGATTGTTGTGCTGGCAAGTGTTGTCGTGTGCTTGGTTTGTTGATGCTCCAGGTGTGTCAAGGTAGCAGTTGTGTGAAGGTTTATAGTTAGCCAGTCTATGACGTTTCGTATTGCACGTTAGCATTAAGCTAGCTGATTTTTATTTAAATGACATTACAATGGAAAAGTAGATAACAGCAACCACCAAAAAGCATTTTCCACAAAATAAATAATTCGGTGGCAAAAGACAAAAAGGTTTTTCAGTGTACATTGTTTAACACTCTTATGCTTTTTGTCATCATCATTCTGTCATCTTAATTTTCCCCATTGACTCTCAAGATGTAATTTCAACAAGACAAGTGCAGTTGAAAACGCCAACCGACTTAATTTCATCGTGTTATGTGCTCCTTGTTATCACTTTCTGCCCACTTGTAATTACACGACCGTGTCCTGAAACCACGTTGCGCTTGTGCTTTGGCCGAACCGTGCCGCAAAAAATAAAATAAATAAATCGCCGTGAGTAGAATGTCAGGTGCTTATGTAACGTAATGTACGGCGATAAAACCCACAACGTTCCTGTATAATGAGTGGCGGCTGATCAGACGCTACCGTGGCTCTTATTATCCTCTTTAGTGGAGATGGGGGTGTGGGGTGGGGGTGGGGGGGGGTCAAACAGAGGAACCATTGAGGCTAGGCTGGGACAGGGGACAAGCCCAGCCGGGGGCCCCCCTGTGTTCGCCGGCCCAAAACAAGAGGAAGGAACCAGTGTGAGGCGGAGGATGCGGGGTGGAGGGGTTGGGGGAGTTTTGGGTGGGCGAGAGGAAGGGGGCAGAGATAGAATAAAGAGGACATCACGTAGGAGAGGCACATGAATCACGCCGTTGTTCTCCTGGGTCAGTGAAAATGGTGCTGGTGGGGGGGGGCGGGTGTTGAAAACCGAGCGAAAGTGGAGGAATAAGTACAGCAGAGCAAAGCTTGCCACTTGTCTTACTAGTAACGTTTTTGGATACTACCTTGGCGGACTAGAAGGCATATTATTAGTGAAGCAAAACTGTGCTAGTTGACATCCGCGAGTGGAATGTTATATCACAAGTTGTCAACTAATGCAGTTTTGTCTCACGAGTAGCCAAGGTTCAACTAGTTTACTGCCCTTCCATGACATTTGTGCACACCACTCGTTGCGAATAGATTTTTACAGTCTAGTTTCTGAATGTGATGCCCTTGAATGTGGGAAAGGAGAGCCACAGTCGCCGATTCACAATAGAACACAATTGACATACTCACTCTGGTGCTGCTGCACAGCCAATATCGGCATCTCTGTTTTTGTCATCTACCGCTACTTTATCTCCTGACAAAATACAGTTCATCTTGGATCCAACCATTCCGCTTTAATGAGCCGGCATGTCCACCAAATTGGCATAAAAATGGCATCAAAAGATGGACCGCCGTCTGAATTCCTTCCATTTAGTCTGTCTGGACTGAACTCCTTTGCCACATCATTAGTCACTACATTGAACTGACTGTCCAATTAAGCCTCTAATTAAGTATCAAAATTAGATAACATGGATGAGATTCACAATGGAATTGAAAAAGGGCTCCGCAAGGAGATTTAGATTTTTAATGTAGACTTAGTATAGGCAGGTGGTTAGTGAGTCGACCTCAGAGTGCAGAGGCACCGGGTTCAATTCCAACTCCCAAAAACAAAACATACACATACTGGAGACACTGCAACACAATTGCCCCACCCCTGCCTGGGGGCCATTAAACTTGTCACCTAGATGCAACCAACACGTGTACGCAAACTGTCACAAGGAGTCGCAAAGTGGATAAAACTCATGTGATGTGTGCGTGTTATGATAAATACAAAACTGATGATTGCCTCCACTCAGACTCGTACCGCACTGTTGTTACTCACCCAAGAAGGATTTAAATTACTCAACTGATGGATATTTGGATCGCAAACCAGTGTGCTGTCTTGTAGAAAAATTATTTGACTACATATTCCATTTCCTTGTTCATCTATCTATGCCAGGATGTATAGTGGATTGTTTGTGTTTTTAAAAATGACGTTTTGGATTTGTGATGTCTTGCTTTTGTCGCATATTTTTGAGGCAATGCAGTATCCATCAGTGATCTCGAGAGAAACGCTCCGCCCAACAGGCCGCTTGCAGCAGCTCAGACCGGATCAATCACTGTGACGGCGACACTTTGCCGCGTCAGTATTTTGATCTGATGCTGCCTTTCATGACTCCGTAAGCATTTCAGTAGCTTTGCATAACCTCTAGCTTGGAGCGACTGCTTCGCATGATAAAACGGCAAAAAGTTAGGTAGTCCCTTGGTGTCACGATGGCAGAAAAGCACTACCTTTGTCAAAATGAAGTTCCTCAACTCACTTGAACACAGCCCCTTGGCACCAAGTCACCATAAATTAACAACAAAGCTCGGTATTCATCTGAATGAAGCTCCTCCACTTATCTCAACATAGTCCCTGGCGCCAAGATGCCACAACATGGCAGCGAAGCACTACCTTTGTCTAAATGAAGCTCCTACTTTGGAACCTTCGTGGTGGTGGATGTTTTAGTTCGGGCCCATCCCTTGCTTCTCTTTTATGCACATCCATATTTCATCAGTTATGGTCCTGATGCAGCAGTCAAAAGCTTCACTGAGCACAGTGGATGGTGATGTGTGGGGTGTGCGTGTGTGTGTGTGTGTGTGTGTGTGTGTGTGTGTGCGTGTCTGGGCGCGCGCGTGTGCACACCAATTAGTGTTGAGCGATTTTTCAAGGACAAAGGATGAGTCATGGCTTTGATAGTACTGTACTGCTTCGTAGCTGAGCAGACAGTATTCGGGTGGGCGTGGCTACTCTCATCTGTCAGCCCTAAAAAATGTCTGAGGTCAGACCTCTGCAGAGGTGCCACTTTTATTTTAGTTTTTTAACTTTCAAGCGACTCAAACCGTACTACATTTGCGCCAACTCTACGAGCGCCTCGCAGCATGTGCAAAAAAAGCAGGTTCCGTTATTTTGAACACCGGCCAGCGGAGATGGTTGAGATCTATTGAAAAACTAAACAGATACATCCACCAAGTCGCCAGATGTCTGTTCACAAATCATGTCCAAATATGAACATCTGTATATTCTTATGACAGTCGTCCACTCATGACTCATGAGTACTACTTGATGGAAAAAGCCCGAAATTTCACAGAGGAATGCATTTTGAATCTCCAGATGGTCAGAAAACCCACATATTGATTCAATACATGCAGTATTTTTTTTTCATTAAGATGCTGTAAATCCTAGTGTTTTATAAACTGTATTACAGACGGTATTTGTTCAATATAAAATGACATGGGTTCTCTTGTTGAGATATAAACAATAGCATAATATGGTTAAATTAATTTATTCCATTACTGTAGCAATTTACAGAGTTATTGCATTTTTATTCAAATTAAATTGTATTGCCTTCAAGTGAATAAAAGAATCGTTCAAAATATAAGAGTAGAAATATTTTTCAACTTTAGTTTTTTTAATTCATTACATATAGATTGTTACATTTATCTTTCATCAAATTAGATTAAATTAACTGAAATAAAATTGCTATCATCGCAAAATATCTTATGAAAAAATTGCAATCATTTTCCGACGTTGTCATTTATCAACATGTAATTCAGTTTCGTAATAGGCTAATAAATGTTATTTTATGAGATTGTCTAACATATGTGTATTACAAGGTGTGCTGTTTTATAAATACAACTGTTTTATTATCCCTCCCCCAAAAAATTATTTCATCCTTCACATTTCCATCCTTTTAAATGAAACCAACATTTCATGCGTTTCCGCATAAATATTTCTGTTGTAACACTTTTCGTTTAGTAGGTCCTCTGTAGCCTCCAGGCATCCAAAACAAGATGTCTGGGCTAATTAAAAGCATGCTTTTAATCAGTTGTCTCTCCTTCCCCCCCCCACTCATGTGATGCCTATCATGTGTTCATAGATTCTCGGAGGTCAACAAATGGGTCCGTATTTGTTATTTAAGCCCCGTAAGAGAAGCAGTCCCCCCTGGGGTCAAGCACTGGCCAGCGGTCACGATTAGCACAGTGTCCCGAGGGTGGGTGGACGGGGGGTCTTTCCTAAGACCCGGCTGTTGTTGTTTGCTGTTCAAGTGCGGCCCACATAAAGGCAAACCGGTGATGAAAAGCAGACAAGAAAGCGGTGGGTGGTATGGAGGCTTTGGGGTTCAAGGGTTAGCGGCACTGATGTAGGTAGAGCACGACTGTGACAGGTGTTTGCTCCGTTTGCTTTGCATCTCTCGCTCTCAAAAACACAATATAACGGCACACAGCTGTGTCACGTATATCATCTGGATCACTTCACAGTATTTAAGAATATTTTTTTTAAAAATGGTAAAATGCGTCTCACCAGAGATTTTGATGATTAAATGTGCACGGATTCAACATGCTGGGACGTTTTGCTCGAAACATCCTATCAAAGGACGGAGAAATTGTGATGTCATGAAGGGTCAGCGCTATGGCACTCTGAGGACAAATTTTGAATCGCAAGTGTCCTCGTGATACCCCAAAACATTTCCGTGGCTATTTGATTTTTTTTATTTGTCATCTAAAAGTACTTCAGAGCGCAAATCGTATTAGCAAGTCACGTTTAAATCTATGATTTTTGTTTTGTTTGAAAGCCTTTTTTCAAAGCCCAACTTCACAGTCCTGAAAGGGAATCCTGACCTAGCAAAGGAATACTTTTAATACAACTAGTAATGGTTTTAATACAACAAAATTCACAATCGGGTGTTTCTTGGAGCTGCATTTGAGGGTTAATAGCTAATATAATAATAGCTGCATTTGAGGGTTAAAACTACAATTATAGTTTTATATCCTCAAAATGCACACACACACACAATTTCCAGGATGAACAAACCCAGAATATATTGACAGTGGAATAGTTATACGCAACCTGCCGCTGTGACCGTGTTGGAGAAGTACGAACTTCATTACAAATCAACAAAGAATCAAAGGAACACTTATGTAACAAACGTGCATGCACGAGAGTAGCAACACTATTTGCGTCTTTTGCGGGCAGATCTTGAAAGGTCACATTAACAACCATGCTAAAGGTGAGAGAAAATGTTTTTATTTGTTGTTATTTATGTTTTACTCTAATACAGTACATGTGTGTATTCTTTATTTTATACATTGTGAAAATATAAATACCAAAGAGTCAAGCGTATAGCCTTGCAATGAAAGCTAATACTTTTGTGCTCAAGCATTACTTCATTCACTAAATATACTGTATATATATTTTTTCTTGATTAAAATGTTTCTATATGGTCTACTCTTCCAAAAAAAAAAAAAAAAGCAAAGAAAATGATGAATAAACTGAAGTCTCTTTGAAGATTAGCATTAATTAGCATTAAGCAACATTAATAAGGGAAAAGCTATGGTGACAAAAATATTTCGGTTTCCCTTTTCTGACCAGTCATAATTGTCGTTAAACTACAGCTAAATAATGTTAATTACTTACACACCCAAAAAAAAGCTTTGCTGATATGTGTTAAATGGTTACCAGCCATGCTAACAATCATGCTAACAACCATGCTAATGGTGGGAAGCACATTTCAACATTTAAACTACTCCTTTTTAAAAAAAAAAAAAAATTTTATAGTATACCCCAGCTCTTCTCATATTGTTAGACCGGAGCATTTCACCGCTGCCCCTCTTGCTTTCCATTAGCGTTCCCCACTTCATTGTTTGCCTTTGGGGATATAAATCTCCTCTGCCGGCCTTTGCGGAGTGATTTCGGAGACAGACGGTCGTCTCCGCGGCTGTAGCCAAGAAGCGAATGAGGCCCGGCTCAATCAAAGACAGACGAAATAGAAGCAGCGAGAGAAGAGTACGATGATAGAGGAGATCATTGTCTCGCGGTGCTCACAGCTCAGTGCGGTGGAATCAATGGAAGCGTGTCATGGATATTTTGCCACATGGTGCACCTCTTCGTTTGATGCTCTCTGCTGGAAGGATTCCCGAGTATCAGTCAATGTTAGGAGGATTACTTGGAGACATGGCTCTCAGACAGACTGAGTGTCATTACCCCAGGACATCAATCAATAGTTCCAGCGGGGGTGGATATTGTGATAAGAATACAGCTGCAGTATTCTGAGATTTCAGTGGGGGGGAAAGTCATCCCATAACAAAAATACAGTTGCAATATCACGACACAAAAGTTGTGTGTTTTTTAAAATAATACATTTCAAGAAAATTTAAGTGTCGGAAGGACAACAGAACCACCCTGTTTTCTTCCTCCGAGAGCAGATGTTAACTGTCAAGTCGGTCTTTGTGGCGTACCACGTTGGCCACTGAGACTGGAGAAAAAAATGCTCAAATGGCTGCCAAGCCGCTGCATTTTCCGCCTGACAAGAGAATTCGGCGTCAAGTTTTTGGGCTCGGTTACTTTTAGGTCAGAAGCGTGATCAAGGCAAACGCCATTGTCCTCAGGATGAAAGCTGTATTCTTTTACTCATTTAAGCAGTAAGATTAAGTATAAGCAATTTAATGCCTTGTCAATGTTTTACTGTGTGATGGGGATGATACAAAACATTTGGCCCAAACCGAAAAAAAAGTGTGGATGTTTTTTTTTAATTGTAGATATACTTAGTGTCAAGTATTTGCCCATATCATTCCCTTAAAGATATGCCTTAGGGGACGTGCGGGACGTAGGAACAACCATTTGGATGATATGTGCTGACAAAGTGAGCAGAGTCAGGTGTTGGAAGGGGGAATCTTTGGAATGTTGGAAAATGGGGGGGGGCAAGGAATCCTGGGAATGAAAGTCATGGGGTGGACTAGGGCAGGACGGAGTCGCCGCAGGTCCAAAGGTGCACCAGATAGATCACATAACCGATCTGATCGGACGTGCTGATGGCTTGGGAAGGACCACAATTTGCAGAGGGGGGGGTGTTGCAAAATTCAGGGAATTTTCAAACCTGGAAACTTTTCAAGGGAGTTGATGGGGATAAAGCAGCGGATTTACAAAATTGAAGGTTGGCTCTTATTTGGGAATGTAAATAAAATACTGTATATTTTACAGTTGGACCTTAATTTATGAGTGCCCCAACTTTGTTAGTTGCCATCACTGGCTGTCAGTCGCCACAATGTTGCACAAATGTAAAATGAAGCATTCCCATCGTTTAGCTTCCCCCCCGCTACCATTTGTCCTGAGCAGGGTGTTCCCTGCAAGGTGTCATTTTGCACGTATTTCCTGGAAGAGTTTGTATGCCGAGTGTTCCATTAGCTCGATGAGCATGCCTGCGGGGAGGCTCTGGTTGCCTCTCCACTCCGGGGTCTGACTATTGTGCAACTGTCACTCAGAGATGCTCGCTGCCAGGAGGAAGCACTCTGACTCATTTGATAAGGCTGTTTGGAGTTGGGCTGTGTCTTGTTAACTTGCTGTACTTGTGTGTGTTCATAATGAAAAAGAGCCTGTTGCTGCTTCTATCAGCATGATCCAATAGAGATCCCTTTTTTCAGCCTAGCTTTTGTCGTTTTGCCACAGGAACCAAAATACTTAATGGTTGTGGAATGCACTGCTGTGTTTATTCCAGCCTGCATTAATAAGGGTGTGTGCGTGTTTGTGTGTGTGTGTGTGTGTGTGTGTGTGTGTGTGTGTGGTGCGTGATGACGGCACCATATGTAGTTCGCTGGGTGCCATTTGTAATCTCGAAACTTCGTAAGATTTACAATCGGAATGCCAAATAACTTAATATTTACAGTATACAGGACAAAGTAATTGGACATAGTAGCAAGCCATGTGGAACCCAGCTAGTTTTTCATGGTAAAACTCGGCAATTGTGACAAATGTCAAAATATTGTATGTGGAGCTAGTATGGAGCCTTGTGGCACACCCATCCATATCTGCTGTAGCCACGGGATACTCACGACACCATGTTGCAATATCTTTGTTTTAATCAATGGCATTTTACATTCGCATATGTTTACATCACAGTAGATCCCTGCGATTTCTCAGTGAGGTCAGGGACCGTCTATTTGTTCTTTACCATCGGGCAGCATTCCAAAGATGTTTTGACTCCAGTCGGAGGTCATAAATATTCAAACTTCCCAGGCATCTGGAATAAAATATTAGAGGGGGGTCGCAACAAATGGAATCCACTTCAAATATCGATTTCAAAATACTCACACTTGTCAAAAAAAAATTATTTTAACGATTTTGGTTGCGGATTGAGCAGTGTCTGCACATATGTATCCCGTATTGTTTTCTTTGGCTCTCGAAGAACCAGAGTTCCCTTCCCCCTGCTTTAGTCTCCTGCCAAGATAAATTGACCAGTTCCACTATAGATTTAAAATGTCATGGTTTTTTTTTGTTTTTTTTTTTTAAATAAAGAAATATTTCTTCCTTTTCTTTCAGCCCCTGCAAAAGAATGGACAAATCTCCAGCCTGACTAGTCTGAATGGACACTCGGAGGACAACACGCTGACAGAAGGTGTGTACGTGTGTTTGTGTTTGCAGTTTTGTGTGCAAAGGTAGTGCAAGATTGACTCACTAATCCCTCTACACACATATTGGTTTATTTATAAAACGTTTTACATCATTCTCTTGTAATAGGGTGAATGGAACATTTTTCTTGCATGGACCATTGAAAGGTTTTAATAGCCACACTTTTCCTTGTAAAGTTTCAACGGTGGCCTGGCCGATTAATTGGCTGGTGGTTTAATCGGATGATATTTTGGGCGGGTCGGTTATTGTGATTTTATACCGCCAAATATCAGATTTCAACGTCCACATTATCCACAAAAAAAGGAAATAAACAAAATAAAAATGAGAACTACTTTCAAAAAAATATTGAAAATATTCCACAGGTAGGTTAAGATGTGAGTCCCGAACCTCATGTATGCAAGGTTCACTGTATTGTGATTGGCTTTTTTTTTCTTCTTTTTTTTGCTCAGGTATGTGCAGAGGATTTAGGGTGAGCAAACTTTGAGGACATTCTTGGGGGTGTTTGTTTTTACATGTTTATTGAAATACAAACTTGCATTTTCCTTGTGTGGAATGGCCAAAAGGTCCACTCATTAAAAAGAAAAAAGAGAGAGAAAGGTCTAAAAATAAAGGTTGTACAAGGATAAAAAGATGTATTGGATATGTGAGTCGTGATTAACGCGTCCAATTTCTGAAGATTGCGCGCCTCCATCCTCAACCTGCGGTTTTCCGTCCCCGCAGCTGCACATGTTTATTATCCTTGCCGTTGCTATTGTGTCAAGCGCTATCTGGGAGGGCCGCAGGGACGTGTATACACCCTCCCTAAATATTTAACAGGCCGTGACCCGGGCCCCGCGCAAAGCAAGCCCGCGTACTTCATAATACGCCGCGGCCCAAGGGAAAGCGGTAACCCAACACGACTTAAAACGCAGAGAAATGTCACATACCATGCTTTCAGATAAGCACTTTAATAAGCTATTTTATTAAGCGGCGCTGTCCATTGACAGAGTAACCCGCCGCGCTCTTTTTCACGCGCGGCTTCACATTGGATGAGGTGACAACGACGCCCATTTTTGGGGTTTCATCTCATATGTTAGCATTAAGCTAGTGGACCTTTTTGTAGGGGATTTTCATTATAAAAACACAAGTTGCAGTAAACGGGTTCACTGTATAGCTATCAAGATTCCAGTCAATTACAACAAGCATTGCCATGGCAACCCCATATCCCATACTGTCGTAGACCTGCCAGGACACCTCCCATGTCGCTAAAGTACTTACTGTTGTTATTTACCCCAATAATAGTCTCATTTGGGAATTACGTTCTTCCCAAGTTCAACATGTTCAATCTTTAGAAATGTCACGAAGATGAACGTTCTAAATATCAGTATTAGATTTAAGACCTTCAGGTTTCTCCCTCTCGTTTCCTGACACGTGTTTATAATCATCACTTTAATCAATCCGAGTGCCTGGGCCCAAACATTGTGCGATACTTTTGGCAGAAGCGCAACACGCGGCCAGCTGTAATCCACCCATGAAATATTTTCTCGTCATCGTTAATATGAAATGTCATCACGACATTGTGGTGAAGAGTAGAGGGAGCACATGCACTTAAATAAAATCATGGTAAATACTCGTGTTAAAAAAACAAAAACCCTAAGTTGCATTACCCGTTACTTGATTTGATACTCAAAAAGTTACTTTTTTTTGTTTTTAGTTACATCACAGCAGCTGCGCAATGCACGTTAACTAGGACGCATAAACGTGAACACGACTCACGGTCCTGAACGCTAGCGCTCGCTAAGCTAATGTAGCACCGAATATAGCATAGCAGGCTAACATGGCCCTTAACAGGCAGTTTCCACACACGGTGGGAGAAGATAACTATTTTGAGTCGAAGGTCAACTACTGCTAGCTTTGTCACTTCAATTAAATTTAATATATGAAAAGAAAATACAATGTCAGAGATTATTACAAGTCGACTTGACTTTCATACCATTAAAAAATGTTTTGTTTTTTTTAAATCTGAAGTTGTTCACCCCATACTAGTGACATTATAAAATTCAAGTAGTTAACATTTAGCAATTAAATCTTAAGATGGACATCGAGGATGTGGCATAAACGCCCAAACGGCTTTCTGTGCGTGCAAAACCGGCGAGCTTGTTAAAAATCTTCAAGGCTGCCGCTAGAGGATCACAGGGAGTGAAAGGAAAGGGCGCTTATTGACACAATGGGAGACAGTGAAAGGCATCCCGGCACTACTTGTATCTCCAGTCTGGAAGCCGATAAACTGTCACTGTGGGAGACAGGAAATGCAGTCTACCTGATAACAGCCAAACACAACAAAAAGACAAGGCTGCACATCAAAAGGACCAAAAAAAAAAAAGCCATCCGAACACATCACATTCAATTTTTAAATTGCTTAGTCTCTTTGTCCTCCATTTTGTTCCAAGTGGTCATTTTAGGGCCAATTTTGCCATTTCCACGGGCTGGTCAAAGCCAAGCAAATCTTCAAATATTTTTTGAACCGATTTTACTTGCCAGATGGATGATGCTAAATTGTGAAAATATTTTGCTTTTCGTCATGTATGTCGGGGCAGCATATGTATAAATCATTGCTTTGATAACGCCACTCTACAAGGTCAGAGCTTCACCACAACGCCTTGAGAGCTCAGATTTTCTTCAAACCCTCTATGCTTGAAATCAAATCCTCCATCCAAATGCAAACAGCCGATTTACCTATGTCACGGAAAAATATTTCACTCATTATTAACTCATTCACTCCCAATGACGTTTTTAAACGTCTTTTCAGACTTGGTCTAGAATTGGCTGGTGCTGAATGGGTTAATTTGAAATTCCTCACACTTGGCTGCTTCCAAAAGTCGAGTCCGAATGGACTGGGCTACTGCTAAATAACGCGAATGATCAATCCGATTTATATCTAAATCTGTAAAAAGTGATATTTGCATTTCGGTAAAATGGAGCACTACTGATTGTTCACAATTTTGAACTCCTCAAACAGCAACACTTGAGTGGCATGCGATTGTACTTTTCTAAGTCGGAGGTCTGAAAATTCCAACATCCCAGATTTGCGGAACGCAGCGTTAAATATGGAGTTGACGGTTTTATAGGTTTTACAAGTTTATGGACAAAATGGAACATAATGAATAACAAAAGAGGACACATTCTTGATTGAGGTCTGTGAGATGCTTTTTGGCAAAGGAAGAGAGTGACTGCAGCCTGATGAGTTCATGTGTGCGGAGCGAGTCCAAAGAATGACGTCATTGATGGAATGAGTTGAGCATCCCTCCCTGATGGCTTGCAGGCTGCGCAACTGGACAGATGTAGATTTTTTTTTTCGGGGGAGGAGAGGGGGTGCTGACTCTGTGATTTTTGTTGGGTCGATGTGCCGACCGTGAAGTCAATTTGCAGGCCTGCTGGACCGCAATTATCAGTGGGACGGTCTGGAACTGTTTCAATGCGAGCTGAGCCATTTGATGGAGATATTACATACTCAACAGGCTAGTAACGTTTTAAGTTTTACGTGAAGAAATTGTCGATGTGATTCCGAAACCAAAAACTCTGCAAAACATCCCCTTTCAAGACCTACTTTTAACCCCTTCAGGGACAGCGGTTAGTAATTTGACAGCTTATCATTTTATCGGGTTACAGGGTGCATGAAAGGGTTAAAATGTTTGCGTTTTGAGACTTGGCTGATAGGACTGTCTCTTCATCACGTTAATGAAAGTAGGCTAAAGACGTCATATGGCCATGAATCTGCTCCAAGACGGACTTCTTCAGACTTGGCTCCGAAGCACAAGAGTGTTGTGTTCATTGTCCCAAAATATGCGGCCTCTCCCATCAAATAAGCCACGCATGGCGTCCGCCAATGCCGGAAACGTCACCATAACGCAAACCAGTCGCGGTTCTGCCCGTATTGCTTTCGCATTCCAGCTGACGGTGCTCATTGCACCCCGCGTCAGGACTTTCGCTCAAACAAAGCTCGGTTTGAATCCTTTTATGATTATCTCCCCCCGTATGGACGGCTGGATAATCAAGACACGAAGAGTGCTTTGACTTCCCGTTTTCTGTTTCAGAACGGAGCTCTTGAAAAGCCACTCAGTCCCACCCACCGAGTCAGTCCCACGAGATCCATCATTGTCCTGTCCGTCTCGGCAGCATGTTTTATTTAGTCGTTTGTTATGAAGAGGGTGGTCGAGGGATGCCCATCAGGAGAAGACGAGACCTGAAACCTCTATTAGGAAGCCGTTGTTTATCATTGGCTGTCCAAATAATTGGACGGGAGGCCTTTTTGTCTTCTTGCCAGTCTCTGCCGTCGCGACGAAGGGCAACAAGACCATGTCACAATTCTTCGAAACCATCAAGATGATGAAAAATAGGACGCGCAAACGTCACCTGGAGCAGTTCACAAGTCAATCTTTATCTAATGACATGACAAAAACAGAACCACGCCCAAAAAAAGTGACCAACAAATCCAGGGAGGGAAACAGGCTGATGTCATCGAGCCAGCTTGCTAGCCCTTGCGCGGGAATTCTAAATCTGATTGGTCAAAGAAACGCTTCATTTACTGATATACAGTAGAATGAAGTCGCATGCTCTTGCACTAGCAATTCTGAAGCCCCCTGGGCAGATTGGATTGACACGGCAACAAATAGAGACTGAATTGTGATTGGACAAAAAAAAACTAACAATCACACACATGGACTTGAAATCTGCAGAGCCCCACAAAATTGAAAGCAAATAAACAGAATAGACTTTGGGGGACAAAATTCATGGAATTTCATGGAATGAGCATTCCAAATTAAATTTCCAAGGTGTATTTTCCACAATTGGGGTACAAAAGTCATCAAAAGTCCTGAAACTCCCCAGGGCTCGCCCGTATCTGCGGGGTCTGCCCTCTCATCTTTCCCGGCATCAGGGAAACCTAATCTCCTCCACCTCAACCCCTAACCTCCCCCCAGGCACAAGGAGGCTCGAGAGAATGGAGCAGGAATGCGGCCCACCCCTCCTTCTTCTTCTATAGTAGACCCTCGCCTCGGTCTCCCACCATCCACAATACCATCGTCTCATCAGCTTCTCTATAAATCTGCAGTTATGGAAATTTGTTAGCATTTCTATATGTATTGGATACACTCATGTGGCAGTGAACGGCATGTTAAGATCAGTCAAGTCCTAATGAGAACCAAAGCACCGGGTTAGACTGTGACGAAGTCGCAGAATGAGATTATGTCCTGAAATAGAGCTGGTGGAGCAGCACACATTAACCCACATTAACCCATTTCCCAGCACATACTCGGGGTTAAACGGCTTGTTTTGTGCCTGAAGGTATAAAGGAGGGTCGTCTGATGATACAAAATCGGGTGAAACCCTGTTTGAATGTTTCAGAAGTTTCAGTGAAACCTTAAAATTTTTGCTAATTTATCCGAAATATGAGCATACACCGTCCGCTTTAAAACGCTGGCAAAAAAATGTACCTGACCATGACAAAGTGCACAAAAACATCTTGTTTATCAAAGTGGATAACAAAAAAAAATAAAAATAAAAATCTAAATACTTTATAAGTCTGGACAGACTTCTCCACTCACTTCAAAAAAAATCCTAAGAACTGTAGAAGACAACATATGCCAAGGAACAACTGTCCAAATTGCTTATGCAAAAAAATGTCTGGAATGCAGTGAAAAAGTTGAGGCAACAGATGGCAAGCCTGACTAAATATATACTCCTTGAAGGAACCGGACTCTTATTCCTGTCGCGTGACGCAGGATAGATGATTTCTAAAATCACAATAGCCAGAATCACCAACATCACATGCCTCCCCATCAGGCTCCGCCTCTTAAAGGCACATGCATGTACACAGACACTAGTCGACAATGGACAAAGTGCGATGGCGCAACTTCAGTACAGATTCTATCTGACCAAACAACGTCACGCGCTATTGAGAAAACGTGCGCGGATGTGTAAATCGTGTCCAGAGTCGAGTAGAACCGAGGAAATGTGCGACAGGAAGCGCAATCTGTGATGTCAAAAGATGATTGTACTTCCTGACCGACATTCTTGGACACACGCAAACGAGAGGAGGGGGCCCGACTGGAGGCTTGAATGGAAGAGTGTAGCGCTCACGTCCGTTTATCACGAAGGGATGTGTTCCAGACACAACCATGATCGGTGAATATCTCTGCCATAGAAAGGCTGCATGAAAATCAATCAATCAATCAATAAATAAGTGTGCGCGAGACACTTCTTAGACAAGAGAGGGAGCCTGTTTTTGTGTGTGTGTGTGTCCTGAGTCTTATATGATGTCATGGCCCGTCATTGCATTGCAACACAAAGCGCCTCCACCCAAATTGCCCTAAAAGCCCCCCACCCCTCCCACCTCCAATTCCTCTTCGCACCCTCACCCCAGCCCACCATTCAAGACCCCTCCTCAAACATTCCTGCGCTGGATGCAAAGTTTTAGTTGTTTAGATGTGACATCCTCTGGAGTTTAACTGTTCGAGCATAAGTTGTCGTTGCAGGGATGTAAAATGATTTTTTTAAAATCATATATGTATATATAAATCAGATATGTGTCTAGGCTGACAACTTAATTTGAAAGAGGAGATAATTTTACAAGAAATGGTGCTAAAGGTGATTGGTGACTTTGTTAGAAACACACTTGTTTCTATGGCATCGGTCTGAAAAAAAAAAAAAAGTGGTATCGAACATGCCGAGCATAAAATCATGTAAAATTATGGCGAAATGTTTTGTTGTGTGAGCAGAAAAGCAGCAACATCAAAATGTTGTCCGACTCACTGATACGGAGTACTTGTAATTTTTCATATATAAAATTTCATTGAACACAACAATTTTGAACACCTTTCTTTATGGCGCAGATAATGATTCGCCGAAATGTCAAAACTGTCGCAGGATAGCGCCATCTACTGCCAAGGGTACTTACTCCGTGTCAGATTTTTTTCAAAGGGTTTTTTTAAATTTAAAGTTTCAGTAGCTGATAGTGGCAACCTCATCGAGTAACCTATACCTTAAGATACGGCCAGTATCGGCCCGATACCAATACGATACTTGCCAATCGCTTACACAGTATGTTGTATAATACCCTACTATATTCTGACATGGACAGGTTCAATTTATCCGAAAACAAGCCCTATTCTTCTCCAAATAATATTTTTTTGTTTTTCCCACTAAAATCTCATAACTGGAAAACGCCATTGACAACCAAGTGGAGTCTTGGCCCCCACATTGACTCGAAGAGACAAACGTAGCCGACGCTGCGGTGCGTGTGCGTGAGAATTAAATGGACAGAGCATGTATGGAAGTGTAAGCACGCATGAGTCATATGGGGGGGGGAGTTGGGACGTGAAAGGAAGATTGGGCGGATTGTTTTTGGGGTCAAGCCATGTACTCCCACCATCAACTATTGGATACATTCCTCTGCGACGTGACTCACTACACACTGTACAATGCTCGTGGAGAGTGGCATGTTTACTTCATGTGTCACTGCATGGATTGAAAGCCTCAGCGGTGCGTCATGTCGAGTGAGTCGCTTCAAAGGGATTCAATACAACTTGAACAGACGCACAAATACAAGCGATTGCTGTTTAAATGAAAAGTAACTAACCCTTTGATGCACCCTGTCACCTGATCACGTGATAAGATGTCCACTGTAGTAACCGCTGTCCCCGAAAGGGTTAAAATGAGACGTCCCCCCCGAGTGGAATGCATCGTATTGACACCGCTTTAGATGAGAAGTCACACACTGGATGTGCAAGTCAGAAAGATGCTGGAAAAAAAACGAGACATCAGGTAGCCGTAGACGCGTATCGCAGACGGCACTTGATTCTAATAGGCCGCTATCACCGGCGCTAACAAATCAACACATTCCTTCGGGGACAATGCGAAAGATTACGCATCACGACTACGCCGCCGTTTACTCGGGAGCGTTTTATCTGCATTCCGTCTCGTCTGCACCCCACCTCACATGAATGCCGAATGAAATGTGTTTGCATTGACGTCATTTAGAGGGGGCTCATTAGCAATTACATAGGGCGGCTACCACCTTGACCCCCCACCACCACTACCACCGGCAACACCATTCTTAGCTAGTTTTTTTGGCCAGTGGGCCATTGTAATTTCCTTTTGAAGACTCACATACCTAGAACTGTAAACTAGCCCGATTGGGTTGAGGTATGAAAAGCAAGCTGAGTCACGACTTCACTCGAGTCAGATTGAAGTCAGCAATTATAGGAGGCGGCATGGCTCGGTAGGAGAGTGGTTGGGGGTTCAATCCTCGGCCGTTGCAAGCTCGTCGAAGTGTCCCTGAGCAAGATACTGAACCCAATTTAGATTGTTTAATCAGCCTGCCATGCATGTTTTTGGAATGTGGGAGGAAACCGGAGTACCCGGAGAAAACCCACGCAGGAGAACATGCAAACTCCACACAGGGAGGCCGGAGCTGGAATCGAACCCATTACCTCTGCACTGTGAGGTCAACACGCTAACCACTGGTTCACCGGGCCGTCCGGACTTTTGATTTGTTCAAGCTAAATAATGACTCGGTTGAAATTTAGTCGGGTGGTTTTAGCCACTGTAATTTGGGGCTCGCTTCCAACTCGAAGGTTAAGATTTGCGCCTTACTAATAATTGACCTTTTGTGACTTACTCTCTCGCCACTGCTCTTGAACATTTTTCTTACAGTTCTGACCACATTTCCCAGACTCTGTGCCTCTTTCATCACTGTGCCTAAAAAAATGTTTAAAAAAAAAACCCACACAAGTCCAGATGAAACCGTTCAAGTGAAAACTTGATTGTGTGTATTCAGTAAAACCATTCAAAATGTCACCATTCAGACAAGAGCGGCTTAGCGAATACAGTTAGGTTATGTCCTGAAAGAGAAAATGTTACGCTCGGCCACTTTTGTCAGCCCGTCTATGCCAGTCTGTCTTTTGGGGAGACAGCATGGGTATTAAGGTCAGAAAAGGAGACGTTGCGTGTTAGAGGGATTTGGTGGTGGGGGTGGCAGGGTTGGGTTTTCCATGCAGTTTGATCACATACAATAGTTTTATTCTTACTTTAAAAAAAAGAGGGGGGGGGTCACTTCCTTGAAAGAGTGCATGATGATGAGCTGCAGTCACGCAGGGGCGGAAGTGCAATAAGAGGGAGGGTGCGTGCACTTGCAAAGGTGGAGGGGGGGTGGGGGTGGAGGATGGTGATGGGGAGTGGGGGGCTCGTTCAGAACAGCTGAAGAAAGGAGGGAGGGGTGACGTTAGAGGGAGGCAGGGGTGGTCCCAATGTGACATGTGTCTGTTGAAATGTGTGCGAAGCGGCCCGTTCAGCACACACGGGCTACACAGCTGCAGAACAGCAACTCCAACCGCAGAACGTGTAACAAGTGAAAGGGATAACGAGAGAGAATCTTTTTTTTTTTAAGAATTGTGACTTATTTTCTTTTTTATCAGTTTTTTGGGTTTATTAAAACATTTAAATAAACAGGATTTTTTTTGAGCAGGACGGACTTATACCAATGCTTGGAACAATTACTTTAACAGGTAAGCTCAATTGATTTTATTTGGTCAAATTCTTTAGAATGAGTTGTATGTATTTTTTTTAATCTAAGTCAAATTTGTCCAAAATTGCGATGCTTTATCTTTCCAGGAATGCGTACCGCTGAGGGCATTGTTGTCCTGAGGGTGTGGTTGGATAGTAGCATGCGTCTCTTTATTGTTGCACAACTATAGTGTTGTTTTACTGCAAGAGGCCAGTCAGTCATTTGAACACAAAAAGTCCAAACAACATTGCGATGCATTTTTATTTTGGAGTATTTTTATGTGCAATGGTGGTTCTCCCTATCTAGCATACATCCAATTCCAGACCTACTCCAAGTGACCCAGTGGGCTGTGCTCCTAGTTTTTTTTTTTTTTTTTTTTTTGGGTGGGGGGGGGGGGCTCTCTACCCACATAGTAACATCTGTCTTTATAATACCAGTGACGAGCAACAGTTGCCTTTTATCATTCGCATGATGAGCAGAGGTTTTGCGCCCCCGGCTTTTTAAACTCATGTCACACTTCTGGCCAACTCCCATCGTCTCGTCATGTGAAGCATTTCATTAGATTAGAGTGGGATCATAATTCCCAGTGGTCCAAAACCACAAAAAGCAGGAGGGCGTGGAGGCGGAGGGGGCTGGTGTAAAAGAGGGTCGCATAAAATTAATCCTGGCGCTGATTCTTGCCTCAGCTCTTTCTCAATTGTGAGTGATAGGCGCCCTTCTTGGGTGGAACAAATGCAGTTTTTGATTTATTCCTGTGGATGAGATGAGATGAGAACCCCTCCTCCCAAAGTGGCGCCTTGGAGACACTCTGACCACACCTTAGATTAGGGGGGGTTCTTTGTCGTTTGGGGGGGGGGGGTGAGCGCCCGAGTTGGCCTTCTTTTTTCTGCTTAACTGACTTCTTTTGTTTGCATAGCTGCTGCCGCACCAGACGAGTCATCCTAAAGAAGGATTTGCATACATTTGGGTGAAGTTGATAAACAAGTGTCAGCTTCCCTCTGTTATCTCATCAGGAGTGGAGTAGAGTTACAACCGTATTCAATTTGGGAGCTGCGGTGCAATTGTGACTGTTTCCCCACGTTTATTTCATCACAAAACGTGGCATGCTTTTCACTGGACGCCAACAGCACTGAAATAAGTTCGGAGTTGAGGGTCTTCAGGCTATCGCCACCCGCCACCTGCCTCCGGCAAAAGAAAAAGAACCCGTCCATCCACCTTCTCAACCCCCTGCAGCCTCACCCCACAAGCCTTCTTTGTGGTTCAGTCATTATTTAAAGCATGCACGATAGCCCCCCCCTCCCCTTTTTCCCTAAATCAAATCAGTCCAAGGGTGTTTGTTGTATGTGTGCCTGTAAAACAAACCAAAAAAAAAAAAAACGGAGCTCAAAAAGACTGGCAAGATGCCAGCAGTGTGTTAAATCCACATGGTTCCTGGTTTTATGATCCGTGTAGATACACATGGCCTGACCTGGACTTTACAACGTTACTTAAGGGGAGGCGGCAAGTTGAGTTAGCCTGTTTGCCGATGAACACATTTTGAAACGACACCCACTCGAGAGGGGACCCCCGAGTCCACGCCGATGGCACAACGCCGCCCGGGCGTCACTTTATTTTGTAAATACGTTGAATCTTGGCAAAGTTTGTGACCACCACCGCCACAACGGCCACTGCCGCCCCCCCACCCCTTTACTCTTGTTTTCACAGGCCACAGCAAGGGTTAGATGGCTATTGTGTTGTGCCTTGAAGGAGGCGAGTCCCCTTCCATGCCGCTGTGTTGGAATGTGGGTCAAGGGGACTTAATTTAAAAAGGGTGGGTGTAAGCCCTCTTCATTGTTTGGTTTTGGAAATGTAAAATACAATTAAGCTGAGTTGAGCCAAGCAAGACTCTTTTTAGGACAACCTGGAATAACATAGGCATGCATTCCTTGCTGGGTTAAATCCATACATAGCATCTAGGCATGTTCTCACGAAAATTACCGAACAAAATGTTGCTTTTTTATTTTTATTTTTTGCATCATTCCCCGGAAACCTTAAAGTACATTGTTGTCCAACACTAAAGTATCCGAAGAATGCTGTGAGGCTTTAATTTAGATTGTGGGCACATTTCTACATTTTTTTTGTGTGTGTGTGTGGCCACAGGTGTTTTTTTAAGTAGCACCACAGAACAGTAGGTTGGAATTCGCTTGCTTTTTTTTTCCGCGTTTGGTTTGTTTGGAATTGCAATTTCAATTGAAATTTGAGCTGCTTTGCTCAAAAAAGACCACATTAGTTCCCACAGTGTTTCTTTAAAGGTGGTGTGAATGTATGTAATCGGGTAATGCGATACCTATAAATTAGATCTTTGTGTGTCCCAGAGTATCAGGCAACTGTTTTGAAAGCTGGGAGTGGTAAAGTAAAATGAGTACTAAATAAATTAGTGGTTTATCTGAAATCTAATATTGATCAGTTTAACAAAGTGCAATGTTTGTGTTACTTCCTCCTCATTCCAGTTGGCCAGCCTGATGGTGTCTCTGTGGCTCAGAAGGAGGACGCCTCAGAGACCATGGACACCATCGCAGACGAGCAGGCTCCTCAGGTGAATGGTGACAAAGTGGAGAAGGAATCTCCCGAGAGCAACGACATAGCTCCCGTTGAGGAGAAGGCAGCAGAGGAGAAGCCCGACGAGACGGGCGAAGTGGGCTTCAAGAAGATCTTCCGCTTCGTGGGCTTTAAGTTCACCCTGAAGAAGGACAAGAGCGTGGAGAAAGAGCCAGTGAAGCTGTTGACGGTGAAAGACAAGGACGGAGAGGTGGTCAACGGAAACGATGAACCTGCAAAGGTTGAGGCCACCAACGCGGGAGAGAACGGCACCGCTGAAGAGAAAGAGGCGCCCGACACGGAGGCTGAAGTCACGAAAGACGCCAACAACGCCGAGACCCCAGAGGGTCCTGCAGATGCTGCTGAGACCTCAGATGAAGCAGTCAAAGAGGAAGGAGCCGAGAAGGAGGGCGAGGCCAGTCCACCGCCCCAGGAGGCTGCGTTGTCCCCTTTCAGGAAGCTATTTAGTACTGGCCTCTTCTCTAACCTGCGAAAGAAATCCAGCATTAAGAGAACCAAAGAGGAGGAAGACAAGTTGGCAGTTGGCGAGGACCAAGTTGAGGAGGCGCACCATAAGCCAGAGGCAGCGCAAGAAACCAAGGAGGAGGGACTGATAACTGAGGAGAAAGAAAAAGCCGAAGAGGAGACCCCGGCATCGCCTCAAGAGGATAAACCTGAGCCGAGCTCGGAGTCTGAGGTCATCACCGACAGCCCTACTGCTGCTTCTGATGAGACGAAGCCCGAAGAGGAAAAAGCAGAAGAAGAGAAAGCTCCAGCAGAGGTAACTTCCGATTCTGAACTCACAGCTTCACAAGAGAAGGTGAAACCCCAAGGAAGTCCCCTCAAAAAGCTTTTCACTGGCGCTGGCTTAAAGAAACTCTCCACTAAGAGTAAGAAGAGCAAGAAAGACACTGAGGTGAAACCGACAGAGTCTGGGGAGCAAGCAGCGGAACTTCAATCCTCTACAGAGTCCACGGAAGCGGCAAAAACTGAGAGCGGACCGTCATCCCCGGAGAAATCTGGAGAGCATGCCGTTGAAGTCGAGGGGGCCCAGTCCGATTCCACGCAGGAAGCCGAAGGTGAAGTTGTCTCTGATGGAGAGAAGAAAAAGGAAGGAATCGTCGCCTGGTCTTCCTTCAAGAAACTAGTGACACCCAAGAAGCGCGTGAAAAGACCTTCGGAGAGCGATGACGAGGTCGCAGGTGAGAAAGCGGCAAAGTCGGCAACCTTGTCTTCTTCTGAAAGCGCTCCGTTAGCAGATAAGGATGTAGAGGAGGAAGCTAAAGAGGACAAACCCTCTGAGGACGAGAATAAGACCGAAAACACCGAAGACAAACTGGTCAGCAGCACAGAAGAGCCCAAAAAGAAAATGGACACTTCGGTCTCCTGGGAAGCCCTGATGTGTATGGGAGGACCTAAAAAGAGGACCAGGAAGACTTCTGATTCCGACGATGAGGAAACCAAGATGGAAGAGGAGAATCCTGCGCCGGCTGCCGAAGATGGGAAGCAAGAGGACAAGACTGAGGCAGCTGTGGTGAAATCTCAAAGCGTTGAAGGAGAAGACGAAGGCGCTTCCTCCCCAGAACCTCTGACTAGCCCACCTGAGAGAGAGTCCGCCTGGGACACTCTCAAACGCATGGTGATGCCAAAGAGTAAGGCTAAAACTGAAGAGAAGACAGAGGAAAGCGCCGAACAGGTCCAGCCAGAAAGCGAAGCACCGAAAGATGAGTCGTCTTTCTCCCTGAGAAAGTTCTTCCCCGGTCTCAGGAAGAAGAAGGCTGAAAAACAAGCCTCCACCGAGAGCGAGGAGGACTCCGACACCCCGGCTGTGGTTCCTCTATCAGAATATGACGCACAAAACGAGGTTGCCCAGGAACAACCGGCGGAGGAAACCGCAAACGTAGCTCAAGCGTCTTCTGAAGAGAGATCCCCATCATGGATCGCAGCCACGGTGGAGCGGGGCGATGACCAACACGATCAGCTGAGCGATATCACCGAAGAAGCAGAGAATATCGCTACGCCCAAATCCGTCGACACGGACAATGCGGAAGACGACGATCTGCCCCCAAAACACGTGGGACGGAAATTATCCGTCGCTGAAATTGCTCAAGCTCCTCCTTCAGAAACCACCACCAGTGATCCCGAGGGACCTACGGATGAGAACGTACAGGAGTGTTTGGCAGCCATTCAGGCCGAAATAAGTGAAGTTCCACCCATGACATCTGCGATCTGTGAAGATGCACCAGTTATGATTGCTTCAGAAGAATGTGAACCACCTTTGCGGCATGCGGATTCAAAGTCTCTCCGGCTACTGGAGCCACATGTCCAGACGGAGGCCATGGCCATCTGCACTGGACTGGAGACCAAGGAGATTGCTAAAGTCTCTTTTGAGAAACCTGCGGCTGCGATCACAGAATGCGTTTCTGTGATCACCGACGGTCTCCGCACCGAGGTCTTAGTCGAAGACGAGTCGTTAAAAGTGGAGGAGGCCGTTGTGACAGAAGATGCCCTGTTGAGCGCCCAAGTTCAACAAGTGAAGGACGTTGAGATCGAGCCCACCGTAAATTCGCAGATTGAAGCATTGGACGTCCAAACTGCCGAGGAGAGCCGCGAACCCGAGCCCGCTGCTGTCGGAATCGTCAACACTTTGCTAACGCCGCAAGTTGCAGAGACCGCCGCCGATGTGGCAAACGACGCTCCGATCGATTCCGTTACGCCAACGGTGGAGGTCCCCGTGTTTTTACAGAACGGAGAAGACACCGAGCCAAGTGCGAAAACCATCGGGGAAGAAGAACTTGCCTGTGAAATCGCAGCACCAAGTGAGCAGGTTTGCGTCATCACGCAATCCGTTGTCCTTGTCAGCTCGCCCTGTGCGGACCAAGTAACAACCTCCAACGCGTCTGAGCCAGAGGATGCCATCGAAACCAGTGGCGATAATGCGGAGTGCGGTCAAATTGAGGCCCAGAGCATGATCATCGCCCAGTCTGTAGTACAGGATGCGGTGGATAAAGTTTTAGAGCAGCCCAAAACCCCAGAGATCCCCACAACATACACCGCAACCCCAGCCCAGGCAGTGATGACCACGGAAGAGGAGATCGAGATCTCGGCGGAGTGCTCCGTTATCACCGACACCCCTATCCCTCTCACCAAAGAAAAAACTGCAGTGAAGCCTCTTTTTGTCGCCACGCAATGCGAAACCGTTCCGATCGAGGTGGCGGAGATCCTCGATGGGTCTCCGGCGGAAGACGAGGAATCCGAGGGAGGCTTGAAGAAAGCCGTGGAGGTAACCGCAAGTGAAGAATTTGTCATTGAGGAAGAGGTTGTGGAGATCATCGGCGAGAGTCAGACGGACGACAAACTGGAGGCTGTGAAGGAAGAGACGGAGGAAGAGAAACCACAACCGGAGGAGAAGGAGATCCACATGGCCGTGCAGGTGGTCTTGCAGACCGCGCAGGTGGTTGAGGCGGAGTCCATCCAAGAGGAGGCGGTGGAGGAATTCGGCAGCAACGGCCCCGTGGACGGCAAAGGAGACCGACCCGCGAGCGAGCAATCGGAAAGTCACCCGGCGGAGGAGAGAACGCCATCAAAGTGCGCCGAGGTGATGGCGCAGGTGATGGAGGTGATCGAAGAGGCAGTGAAGGAGATCCAGCCGGCGTCCGCAGAGATCACACCGGCGTCGTGAGCAGGTGAGATGGGCCACAGAATTCAAAACTTCCTTCATTCACCGATCAAACGAGTTTCTCATGTGTTTTGAGATCTATTTTATAAACATCAATGGGCTCTACTTTTATTAGAGTAAAAAAATCAAAGTAGGAATGCTGTTATTGACCCCTTTGTCGGCCGGCGTCTTAAAAGGAAGTGGTGTGTGAGGGGGGGAGATGAACTTGTGCTGAAAGACTGATTATGACCCCCCCCCTCCTCGCCGCCCCCCTTCCCTTTTTATCAGCCTTGCTCCACTCCATCGCAGACTCTTTGAGTCTGTACTTTCTTCCATTAAAGTGCATACGCACATCTCGCTTCGTAAATTCCAGCTTTGATATGCCCATGTCTTTTTTTTAACGAGAGGCCTTTTTTTTAGTTTTCAATGTCTACTGTTATTGTACTGTAGTTGATTGAAGGCGAGGTGGAGGAGTAGCTGTAAGTGACAATCAGGGATGAACATTTTAGAGCCCCGTTTATAGATTCATGTGTCTCCTAATATATATTTTAATGCTGATTTTAAAAAAAAATCTTTTTGTAGCACATCAAGTTTTTGAGACATTTAAAATTGTTTTAAGTTTGACCTTTCAAAAGCTTTCCCATTCGTTATAGTTTACTTGCATCTCTGCAACAAAACGAGGCTCAACCAAAAATGTCCCTAACATCTCTTCTTGCTACCCACCCCAGATGAAGGCGCAGCACCGTTGCCCAGGAAACCAGAAGGAGAGCGATACAAGGAAGAAACGGGATGTTTGGTAACGACGACCTATTGACACGCTGGGAATAGGCTCCGCCCCTTCCCGCCCTGAGAGAGACTTGAGTCACCGAGCTTCCTGTCCACCACGCATCCACCCCCTCCAACTCCCCTGCATCGAGCCATGCTGCCCCCCCCCCCCCCCCAACGAGCCCCAGTCTGTCTCCACTGTGAGGCAAGCGAATGGACGAGTGTTTACCTGTGTCTGTGTTTGTGTTTCTAATGGTGTGAAGGCGTGAGAGAATCTCACAAGGTAAACCGATTGTATATTGTATTTATATCGTGAGTATTGTTCCAGTCACCCTTTATTTTTTCATGTTGAGCCCAATTTGTTTTGGTTTTTTTCATCACACGTGAAGATTATTTTTAAAAATGCCAGATGCAACAAGTCATTACCAAAGCTAATTGTTGCATCAGGCAAGGAGGGAATGGGTTTCAAGTATTTTGTAGCAGCCATGGTACAAACTGTGATATTGTCAGATAGGTTAAAAAAACAAAAAACAAAAAACAATTTGGAGTAAATCCCTTCATGTTTCATGTAGATACAAAAAACACATGCTTCCTAATTTACTGTGAAAGAACCTTTTACACTTGTTTTCTTTTTGTCGTAACACAATAAAATGCTATTATACCAGTCTCACATCATCATGTCGTAGAAAAAAAAACAAACACGTTTGGGGTTAACTATAGTGCATTAATTTATGAATGCCAACTACTTTTGACCACCAAAGTCTGGAGGTTGCTGAAAACATTTATTGTTCAATACATTTGCTTTAGTTGAATCAATGGCTGACACCAGCAAGCTTTTGGTCAAAATAAGAAAACACATTTATCAAGCCTCTGCCTTTTTTTTTTTTTTGTACATAAATGTTTCCCAAAAAGTCATTTTCGCCCTCTGTCAGCTTTAACTTCACTGTGAGCTTGTTAACACTTGTACAGATGCTGTGTATACACTTGTATGTACTGACAAAGCCTCTTGTTATAACAACATATATGCTTCATTCTTGATATTCACAAAAGCATGATTTTAACAGTCTTTTTGTATTTTCCAAGCTGTTAATAGTACGGCTATACAAACGTGTCTATATTTCATTCAATAAAGTTTAGAGGGTGGGGGGAAAATAAGGTGTGCTTTTTGTTTTCATTCATGCTACATAACAAAATATGACCTGAAGTTTATCAAACCAATTTTCCATTTTCAAATTAAAATAGTATTTAAAACAACCACATAGCCTCTGCTAACTAAATGCTAACAATTAGCAGATATGAAGCAGTTGGATGTGGGCAAGGGGTGTGGCTTATCAAGTGACGTCAGGAGCTAAGTCGGTGTGTATGCTTGCACGCACGGGCACACGCAATTAAACCTTTTATGAGCTGAGACACATTTTTGATCAGAAAAAAAATCACACAGCACAAAATGTCACAAAAGGTATGATTACTAAAATAATTATCCCATCGCAGTTTGCTCACACTTTTAATGTCAGGATTTTCATAATGTTCAGCTCTCTTAGAAGGAGGTTCGCATCCAACCAACATAAGTGTTTTTCTACTGTGTTCATGAATGTTTACAAATACCTATGAATGTGTATGTGATGATAAATAGTGAAACACTGTACTTTAAAGGTGGTCGTGATGGCCCTTGGGTAATATAAGTGCACGTTTGGCGTCATCTTGTGGTTTCATGAAAATGTTTTGAAAGCTTGAGAGAAGCGGAAGTAGTTACGAGAGATTCGTTTCATGTACGCCACTTCCGGTGGATATTTTAAAAAACAAGTCAGCTATACGTTGTTTATTTTTTTAAGTAATATTGGACGATGAGTAGAATACACTAACAGGCCACAATATTTTTACAAAATGTTTTTATTTTTTGACAATTATTACTTTTCATTAAAAATACGCCCAAAATGATTCGGAATAAACTTTTGTTTATTAAATACTGTTCTAAAATGGAGCACTATAATCAAGAAAAGTTCGGAAACAATCTCAGTACTGAAAAGAAATTACCACGAGAAATAGAGAAACAAAAATTTAGAGAATGGATTGTTGAAAATAAGTTTGAATCAAATTTGTAGATGCAGTCGGCGCTTCTGACCTTGCCGTTGTTTTTTTTAATACTGTATAATGTGACGAAACGTTCCCCGACCGGCGCCCACACACAACGTTAACGTCAGTAACGTGCGCAGTCGCTTTGAATGAAAAGGGGAAAGTTCAAAAAGAACTAAAAAGTAGGCACCACACTTCATCCCGAGAGGGAATGTTTCCGACCGTAAGATAGACATGAATGGCTCAACATGTGACTAAACATGTGCGATCCGTTTTATAAACGTGACATTTTTGGACACAAATCGAATGCTCAAATGGCGCCGACGGAGCCAATCAGGCGGGTTGGAGCGCGCATGCGAAATGGCTTGAGGTGTGTTTGTAAACACCCGCAAATAGGAACATTTAAGTGTTCTCATTGGGCATTCTGGTTTTGAAACAGGTTTAAAAATCAAGGAGTGTAATGTAAACAGGTGTAATTTGATCATTTGTCGGGAGAAGTATCGATTCTTAGGGTAACGACTACAACTTTGAAAGAAAATTGGTTTGTAGAAATATGGCGAAAAATCTTGAACCTGTGAAAATGCAAAGCCACATTAAGTACACAATAAATATCGCTACATCCTCAAGGGCTGTGACTAAATAACCAAAATAACAAAAATATATATTTATAACGACCTGACACACTCGTGTGCACGCCTTTTGCGCTTGAATTAATAAGATATCCGAGCTTTTGACGAGCACTTGAAGGCGGCACAGTCGTAAGCTAGTGTGTGAGCGTTATAGAGGAAGTGGCGCCCGAAGTGGGTCCGCACCTTTTCCGGTAACACACAGCACCGCTGGGCCGAAGGCGGGGAGCGAGCGAGAGGGCTGAAGTGAAGCGAAAGAGCGGGGGGGCGAGAAACGGCCCGGGGGATCGCGGGGAGGACGTTAGCCGCAAAGGTGAGTCCTTTTCACCCGACTTTGATACGTCGAAAGCGAGGGATCTTTTTCTTTTCAGCTTCAAAGTTGTCCTCCGCCTAACACCCCTCCCTGCTCTTGTGTCACACACAGGCGGGGGAAAGACAGAAGAAAGTCGGATGAATTAATGACATTTTCGGCCCTTGTTCCGCTTCATGTCCCGCTGTAGCAGAACGAGGGGGATTCTGAAGCCGTTTTTGGGAGAATTACCAGCAGCTGCCGCACTACCGTGGCAGTGAATTTCATCGACAGGCCCCGGGGCAAGTGTAGACAGTCGGCGGCCAAGGAGGAAGTGAGAAGCCCGTGCTTTGGACCGGGCCTGCCTCCGTGGAAGAAGACGTCCATGGAAATGTGGATTCTGAAGGGCACAGGTTAGACTGAAGCATCCTCTCTTTTTTCCTCAAGGGCTATACACCCACCCACTCAGGTCACATCACCACACTGTTGCGTCCGAGCTTTTTTTTTTTTTTTTTAATCGCCATAATAAAAGTATTTATGCACGATAAACAAGATGGGGAAAATGCTGTCAAAGATCTTTGGCAACAAGGAGATGAGAATACTGATGCTTGGACTTGACGCGGCGGGCAAGACAACCATCCTGTACAAGCTGAAGCTCGGACAGTCTGTCACCACCATCCCCACGGTGGGCTTCAACGTGGAGACGGTCACCTATAAGAACGTCAAGTTCAACGTGTGGGATGTTGGCGGCCAGGATAAGATCCGTCCACTTTGGCGACACTACTACACGGGCACGCAGGGCCTGATCTTCGTAGTAGACTGCGCTGACCGGGACCGCATCGACGAGGCCCGCCAGGAGCTCCACCGCATCATCAACGACCGGGAGATGCGCGACGCCATCATCTTGATCTTCGCCAACAAGCAAGACCTGACCGACGCCATGAAGCCCCACGAGATCCAGGAGAAGCTGGGCCTGACGCGTATCCGGGATCGCAACTGGTACGTGCAGCCCTCATGCGCCACATCAGGCGACGGACTGTACGAGGGCCTCAGCTGGCTTACCTCAAACTACAAATCTTAACCCCACTCGGAGACGCCGACGCCTCTCTAGCCATTATATCCTCGTTTTAATTCCCATTTTTGATCACTCTTTATTAGGGTTGCAATGGTGTGGAAGTGTTCAATTAATTTCCATGAGAAGTTAAGCTCAGAAATTTTGGAAATGCAGTGAATCACCAACTCATCGGTTTTTGTTTTGTTTTGTTTTTTGAGTGGAACCTATCAAGTTTATTATAAATATTGTCTAATGCCATCTGGCAGTGTCTTGGTGCCAGACAGCAATGTTGAACAGAGGGGAGGAGCTTTGTTGAGTCAAGCCATAGCCTTGTCTAATAGTGCTCTGCTGCCGTCTTGTGACAACTGTTGGCTTCTCAAACTGGCGTGGGTGGATGTCAATTACTCTTTGAAATTTTTTCAGAATGAATGTAAATTTCTGTGAATTAACTCGGAATCGAGGGTATCACATTCAATTATTTTGTCACGCGAATATCACTCGTACCTCAAATTTTGACCATAAAGCAAAAATATAAATACATAATCAGACCAAGCGAGAACTTGAAAAACTAAATTAGTGTGCTTGTAAATCAAAGCACACTACACTTGCCTGAAATCTGATTAGGACATATTTCCCTAAATTATGTTTCAGTTCCATATAAAGAGCCAAACAATGTTTTAAATTCCGTCTTTATGGTGGGCCCACGCATGTTCACATATTCGCAGATTTTTATTTTTATTCGTAGAAACCACTATTCTTTTTCTTTTCCCCCCCACTTATTTGTTATTTGTTTTTTCAGGGATTTTTTTTCTTTTAAATTTTTCATGGCACTTATGATGAGCAACCATTATTCACGGCAGTTGAAGTAGCGTGCTCCACTGTATTCCCATTAATTTCCATCGAAAGTTTCTACCCCACGACCCTACTCAGTATACTCTCCCAAAAAGATTTTTTTTCTGTTTCTTTGCTTTGCTCTTATTTGCAAATGTACCACCGTGACATTCAGGAATCTCGCCACGAGTATTCCGGCTACATATCCAAAGGGTTGTGAGAGTCTTTTGAGGACAGAATATTTTCCTTTATCAACAACATTTCCGAAGAATGTTTTATTTTTTTTCCTTCCCCCCCCTAACCTCGACAACAACAAGTGATTGTACACCTTTTGGATGTTGGATATTCACACACTGTGATATGGATCTCTATTTTTTTGCTCATTGTCTCACATCGATCTTTCATGTTTGTAGTTTCAGCTGCCTTAACACACACACACACACACACACACACACGCACACCAAAAAGAAAAAAAAGTCAGGGGAGGGCTGTTCTTTGCTGCACTTGTTTAGTTTGACTGACCTTTTCGGACCCTGACAAATGTTTGCCACCTCCATTTTGGTGCTCAGATGACCACATGTTCCTCTTCATCGTCATTACATAACGTTGTTTTATGCCTTTGTTTTGTTTTGCTATGCTGATTTGAAGTAATAAAAAAAAAAGACAAACATTATTATATCCACACCACTGCAGAAGTATCACCTTTTTCCACCAAAGGAAGTGACATCGTGTTCGAGACTCGTGAGTCACTTCCATGCCTCGCGCCGAGAATAAATGATGACAAGTCAGCTTTAACCACTTCGCTTCGGAAGAGGCCACGCACGTCGGATGTGGAAGTGAGCTCAGAAGTTATTTCGAGGCGACATTTGTTGAAAGGCCTTAACTCGTGCGCGGCACGCGGTAGTTGAGGAGCGTGATAACTTAAATGAAAGCAGTCACACGTGTCGTAATCAGGAAGTGATAAATTCTCCATGTGGTTTTAATAGTTGTTTTATATAAATGGTACGCCTTAAAAAAAAGCCATCTAAGAAACTTTTTTAAACGTGAGGTTCAAATTTTTATTTAAAAAAAATCCCCAAATAATTTGAAAATAAATTCATGTTTAATATACAGTGACTATGAAATCAAAACATTGTTAAATAAATAAAAAAAAAATATATATATATACAGCTAAAGATAAAAATTCATGTTTAATATGCAGTGACTGAAATAAAAATACTGTTAAAAAATAAATATATATATATATATATACAGTATATATATATAATATAAAAAAGTAACAAAAATACATTTGTCATCTTTATTTAAAATTATTTGACAATTTGGAATGTATTGTCTGATATCCTGATTTTTATTTTTATTGAACAAAAAGATTTTTAAAAATTCAGAATGTATAAAAGTTTTTTTTCCCAAATTGATTGAAGTGTCCATCTGTATTTCTAATATTTAATTTTAAAAATAGTCGCTGGCAATTTTTTTTCTTTTTTTTTTTTAAATATCGGCGTCAATGTAATATCTCACAAATCACAAAATGTTACAAACCAATGTGAGCTTCTGCGCTCTTAGCGACAAAAAAAAAGAGGCAGGTGTGAATTGTGGCTGCACACTCTTGCAAAACATGTTGCTCAGTTTCGGCTTCAAGCCTCACAAAGCAGCTGGAAAAACGCAGCTGAGAAAAAAAAAAAACCTCTCCGTGTCTGTGTATAAAGATCATCAGGTCAGGAATTCCTCTGCCCTGGGAATGCTGGCTCGCTATCTGCCGTGCGTTTGGAAAGGCCGTGTTTGTTCTCTTGAGGTTTGACCTGCCGCTGACTCGCACGAATGCCGCAGCTTGCCGGCCCTACGCTTTCCAGCCCTACGCTTTCCAGCGCTTGCTGGGAATCAATTGTATTGTCACTGTTGTTTGTCGACTCGGCGTCAGCTGCGGTGGCCTTTTGAACGCCACACACCGTGACTCAGTTGAGCGCTGACCTCCTCCAAGGCAGCCCAAGCCTGCGCAAAACTGCAAGGGCTTTTTGCAAAAAATAATAAAATAATTTGTAGGCAACACGGTAGCGTAGTGGTCATAAGCGTGCATGTTTAAATTTCATCTTGTGGGGAGTTAGCTCTGGCTTCCTCCCACATCCCCAAATCATGCTAGCGTGACTGAAGACTCCAAATTGTTCATCGGCCTGAATGTGAGTGTGAATGCATGTTTGTTTGTGACCAATTGGCTGCTTCTTGCACCATAGATTGTGCTAGCATGAGTTTTTGTGCCAGTATTTTTTGGGTGGGTAGTGAGGATAAGCAGTCTGGAAATTTTTTTCACCAATATTTCATGCACCCTGTAATCTGATAATTTGTCCACTGTCCCTGAAAAGGTGAATATTTTTGTGATGAAAAAAAAATTTTTTACATACTATTATACTGACATTTTTTCGCTCAGTTTTTCTCCTGGTAATTTTTTTGGGAGGGGCGCCAAATTATTCTGTATTTTGCAGGTAATATTTCAGTATTATTAGTGGTTGTATTTTTATTTTTTTTCTTGTATTATTGCAGAAAATATTTTTGCATTTCTGTCTCACATATTTGGTTTTTGTTTTAAATTCTTTGTGCGGATAATATTTTTGGATTGTATTTGTGATCTGAAAAGTTCAAAGCGCTTTAATGACACCGTCTTTCTCTTCCGGCTTTACGGCAGAGCTTGGTGAAAGTTAACACTACGGAAGTGCATAGTTAAGGCTTCAATAAATGTCTGCGGCCACAATTTTTATACGTGCCTTTGCACTTTTTTTTCCCTTTTTGATTGGTCTGCTAACAAGTAGTGAAATATATGAATAAAATAGAGACTTAAAAGAGCCGCCGACCCTAAAATGACCACCGGGCCGCACTTTTGGACCTGCCCTCAGACAATACTCTCATTTGCCACTTCCTCACTTCTGATTGTAATCTTGCTTCAGTTCTTTATTCACTCGGCCAGACAGGAAACCATCGAGCAAGTGCAGGCAGTTCTCTCATTAAATAGTTTTGATGATTAGACGCCCCCCCCCCAACCCCCCTTGTCGTTACTGCTTGGAATGTGAGAATTTCCTGTAGAACCACATTTGGTGAGAGAAACAGGGTCTCAAAATGTGTCCCGTGTTGGGGGACAGAAAATGGACAAGAAAAAGCTTTGAGTGTGGCTGAACGATTTTGGAAAATAATCTTAATTCCAACCCCCCCTGAGGTAAGGGACTGGAAGTGTATCTGCCTCGCTAACTAGCAGCTAACAGCTAGCCAACATCATGGCTAATATGCCTTTATAAATAGCAGTCACAAAAACGTTTGTAAGTGTTTTGAAACAATGTATGTGCCAACTGAAGTGTTAGTTTTCCCCCAAATCCGCCACAACGAGCCAAAAGTAAAACACTGCAACTCATGAGCCGTCTGTTGTGTTGTCGCGCACGTGGGTGGCTTTCGTGTCGTTGTGTTTATTTGTGTGACAGTTCGCCGGCAGGTGGACCAGAAGCGGGACCGTCAAGCGAGCAACCTGACAAATGTCTTTTATCTTGCCAGCACACGTGATCTCGTCGTAACTTTAACAAGGCCCACGTGGAGTCACATGCCAACTCAAAAAAGGCGTGCCTGTTAGTGAGTAGCTACTACTACAAAGGCATTTTCTCCACTTGATTGTGTCCATATTGTGCGTGTGTATGCAATTAGTTTCCCCCTGTCGGGAGCCAATAATGACCACAGAGGCCTGTTTCGTTGTGCCCCCGGAGGAATATGCTGAGCCATCATTGGCACTGACACACACAAACACAAACCTGATATTATTTTGTATGCAAAGAAATCCACTCGTTTTCCACCCAACATTGCCAATCCCTTTCGGAAGCACGTCAAGAGAAAAACCTTTTCTTTGTTTGCGCTCATCTCCACGGCAACCACGACAAAAGACTCAGCGGCAGATGGCCGCGTCACGTTCAAGTTGCCTCGACTAAGTATACATCAAAGACCACCCCCGTCTTTCTGCTTCTTTTAACTCATTCAGTACCGGCCAATTCTGGACCAAGTCTGAACAGACGTTTAAAAACGTCTTTGGGAGCGAATGAGTGAAGAGATCCGTGCTGTCTAATTGTGAAAATGTCGCTCCATTTCAGGATTCACTGCAACAGTGGTTGTCAAACTTTTTACACGGATGGTCATGTGTCTGTCACTGTTTTTGTTGTGCGTAGATGTCAACAAAGTCCACTGGCGATAAGTATCCTTTAGCAACTCCACTTTTACCTCTCTACTGTGACCTCAGCGAGGACAAAAATTCTCCTTTGATGACATAACAATGACCAGTCAGAAAAGTTGAGTCACTTTGCTCTGCGACGCAGAGCGCTCTCATTGTGAGCAGAAATAATGCAGTTCAGCTGGTGGGAGTTTGGACGCGGCCTTCATCGCTCTCACTCGGTTTGTGAAACGAGGCACTGGTCCAGCCGCCAAGGGAAAGAGGAGTACTACTAGTGGAGGAGGGTGTGACCTTAATCCCACAGCGAGAATGTAGAGGTGCATCTGGTCCTGCCGGTTTTTTAATACCCGCCGTCTCTCACGATTTAAAAGCAAACACTTGATCACTCGCCCCCAGTGAGCTGACTGACTGCAGTTGATTTTCACTTAGAATTTACGGGTGTGTCCGTCGGTGGGTGGGTTTGCGCTGTGGGTTAGTCACCGAGTGGCGTCCCAACCCGTTAAAACTTCATCAGAAAGTCTCCGGAGTTGCTCTTTATTAGCCCTGCGTGTACGTCGTTAGGCCTACGTTCTTGTGGGTATTTGCACAGTTAAATTTATGTCGCTAAACAAACCTGCGGCAATGTTCAACTTGAAATGTCCTGTCAATATATAAACCATATAGACTTAAACAAATGTACTGTGTACCTACTTATCTTTGGCATGTACATAATAGTGCTAGCGGTTAACATGTCTGCCTCACAGTTGGAGTCCCGGCTCTCCCGTGTGAAGTTTGCGTGTTCTTCGGCTGCCGCCCATAATTAATGGAATAAAATAAACAGTACCACATGCATAGGAATTGTCTAAACCACATTATCTTCACCAAATGTACCTCACACAAGCACTGGAAGAACAAAGCTAACTGCGCAAAGACAGCCCTGAGCCGAGATTAAAACCTTGGACCTTAGAACTGCGAGGCAACCCTGCTTTGAGGCAGTTTTGCTTACCAGTATGTCCCCGCCTACCCATGTAACGAAAGATGCACAGTTGCAGCGAGTGGCTAGCATCAGCGTCTTGATTGAAGTCATGCATGATTGCGTTCCTTTTCCTTCTCAAATGAAAATCCACTTGTATTTAGTACTATGGGTCTTGCGTCACAGCAACACCACATGGACATGCACTCAAGTCAGCACACGTTAAAGTACGCGACCAGAACATAAAAGAAAAGACGTGATGAAGCATGTCACACTACCATGTATGGAGTGAATTTCTGACATCCAAATTATGTCCAAAGTGACCCACTCCCAAGCATTTATACTCATCAAGTGCGGTGCTTTAAAGGAGTCCGATTAGGGATTTCTTTTTCATAATTTAAAGGGGTCGTTATTATAGACTCGGTGTTTACATTTTGTTTGGTTGTACTTGCCACTGAGTCTTCTTGGTAACGTTTCCACAGTCTGGGCCCACCGCAGCAGCGGTTTCGGCATTTGCAGTGTTTGCATGTTTTTGAGACATTTAGGATCGGTTTTCAGTTGTGAACAGGGATGCTTTCTGTTTTGAAACGGGAACATTCCAACAAGGTTTGTAAACGACGACCCCGATTAGGGAATGCTGGGAAGACATAGTGTGGTGGCCGGACTTCGACCTTTGCCTGAAGTGGCTCTGGATCTTCAACCAGCCTCACTGATCTAGTCATATATGGAAAAAGTTGATGTAAATTTGCAGCATTGTTACATCACAGTGGAGCGGAAATGCTGAACGGTTTGCTCACAGACACGTGTTCAGAATTGAGTCTAATTACCGGTAACTGACGTGTAGTGGCCTCTTGTGGTGAACAGATAACTAGTATGTATGAGTATGTGCCTGAGACCTTCAACAAACACTCGTTCTGATGCATTGAAGTGAGCATAATCGAGAAAATAAAAATAGTACCCAAAATGAATACTGCTTTCAACAGTTTTGCAGAGGAATGGATCCCCCCCAAACTCCTTCGTGACTTCCAGACTGGAAGAGAAGGTGTCTGATGCATGTTGGTGACCCACATCCTTCCCACGCAACCACGTAAGATTCACGCATTATAAAATTACGTTTTAATCATTTTATTAAGAAGGGACTGATGAAATTCACGTCTGTTTTTTGCAAGCAAGAAAAAAAGTTGGCGAAGAAATGGGTTCATTTTAATCTAAGCGAAGAGCTCATCACGACAACCATTTCTTTGAAAAGGGGGGTCGTTTATCTTCGAATTGTGTATTATGAGAAACGCAGAATTATTTGGGGATAAAAGTAAAATAGTTTTCAGAACTGTTTTAATTCACGTATACGTGGTTTGTTTTCTTTTGCTTTCGTTTTAATGTATAATTTAGCGAGATGTGTTCACCGGACCAACCCCGCCGCTAGTGGTATGGCCCACTCCCCGCTGCTAGCGGTTGTTATCTCTGGCTTTGCTAGTGAACAGATTTCGGTACAAGCTAGCGGAACACTTGACTATTATCAATCCCCGAAAAGATGGTCCTCCGGCGGACCAAAACTGTCCAACACTCTGCAAAAAGTCCGGTGAAACTTTGTCCGACTGTGTCCCAACTTGACTGAAGAGGCAGCCCCCACAACGGTCTTCAACGATGCACTTTCGAGGGGGGTGTTAGCATTGTTTAATCGGTCCGTAGTACTCCCTGCCGAGGACGACTCGACTGTCTTTTCCCTCTCATTTTTCCTTTAAAAAATTATATTTATCCAATTTCCTGGAGCAAGTCCTCGCTGATGAATTCACCGAAAAAGGACGCAGATGATGTGCCCGTTAAAGACTCGATCAAATACGGCGAGCTGGTCATTTTGGGGTAAGTAGTAAAAAAAAAAAAACTAGTGGGATGGAGAAACCGCTCCATCATCGTGGCGCCTCAGACACACTAAAACGTACAAATATTTATCTTACGCATGTAATGTGTGCTTGTATTTCATTTTTTATTGTGCAGCCGACGACGTTTCCCGCTACCCGATCGTCGATATTCGTGTTTTAAAAACTAACTTTAAAGCTCACGGATTGTCTTGTTCGAGCGTGGTGCGTTTAGGTGTCGTGGTGAAAAAAAAGACTCCGTGGCCATTTGACACAAAACTGCAGCGGGAGACACTTTTTCATCAATGGTTGTAGGTGTACAGTGGGAGACAGGGACGGAGGGGGGTTGAATCCCGATGATGTCATCCTATGCTGGATCTTTTATGGCTCCAAGTAGGGACCGTCTGAAAAATGTGTGCATGCTTTTTATAGTGTCGTCTTTTTATTGATTTTTTTTCTGCTGTGTTAAGTTTCATCCTGATCGGTGCAATGGTGGAGTAGTAGTGGGAGGAGAAAAGCCCCTCTTCGTGACTAGTGCGGAATCTGCTGGGAGCTTCGATGCCCCCCCCTCCCACCCCCCAACACACATACGCACACTTGCATCCCTGCCAGTTTTGCTCAGACGTCCCTCTTGGTCCACACAGTTTCCTGTCTGTGCCAAAGATAACTGACCTAATGGCCTATTGTTTCCCCCTACCCCCTTCCTGCTCGCAGGCTGAACATCTGAATACGGAAGAGTCGTCTTCCACGACTTCTATTCCCTCACCATTTAGGCATTTGCAACCAGGAATGACAAAAATGAGCTCAAAATGTTGTACGTGTTTCTATTTTCCAGCCCATAACATACAGAGGCAGACAAATACAGTGCAGCTCAGGCTTTGGATGGCAATGTTATGGCTTTTCTGGCATTTGCTTTACTGACTTGAGTCAGCATGGCTATCAAAGTACAGGCAATCTCTCAATTCATTCTCCATCCTGTTTTAAAAAGGAGGCTCATACCTCTGTTGCATATTCCAAACTGGGTCTGACAGGAACTTTACAAAACTTCACCAAGACCAGATTATGGTTTTGTCCACTTGCACGTGTGGGAATGCTTGAGGCAATCCAGAAGATGTTCAGCGGGTAACACAGCGGCTCTTTTTTTCCCTTTCAGTCGCATCTCTTATGTGTTTTGACCTTGCATCTGTAAGCCTCGATGATGTCACGCCAACCGTGCGCGTGGTCAATGCCGGTCCTCCACGCAGGCCGCATGAGCTGTCTTGCCAGCACACGTTAACCGTTAGTTAGCATGGACACCACGCAATCTGTCTTTGCTATTATAAATATGCTTTGTCTCTTCTACACCTTCTTATCTCACCGTATCCCTCAGTTGTTGAGAGAGTGTTGGAGGTAAAAGCAGGATCCAGAGGGAGTGAATATTTCATGCTGTATGATTTATGATGTTTGCGCATGCAGGACACAAGCCGCCGCTTGCGTCGTACGTCACACACAAGCCCTGTTTCATTTCTGGCCTTATTTTATTTCATTTTTTTTAATCTCCTCCTTCCATCGTCTCCGTCCTGCTCTTTGCTTATTGCATTTATTATTATTTTTTTTTTGTGGTTGTTGCTCGGCACCGACGAGTCGCCATCGAACGCAAAACTGATTCCGCTATACGCTTGCTTTGAGTTTGCGTGGGGTCGCGACTGCCTGTTTGTCACCGCTTTTGGTTCTGCTTTCACAACGGTATGTCATGCACTTTAAATCTCGCCCGTACGGTGAATAAAAATGATATATAACATATTCATATTACCATTATTTCCCACTGGAGTAATTGCTTTCAAATGGAGGATTGTCGTCGAGGTTTTAACGCGCTGCTGATTATTAACGGCCTGAACGCTGCTGCGCTGCCTTCTGCCTGAACTGATGGTTTAATCGGCTTCAGAAAGAAAATAAGAGCAAACTGTGTACGGCTTTTGTGAAGCATTTGGTACAGCATGAAATCCGCAAGTCCATTTTCCCATAATGAAGTTCAGATCGAATTTGAGCCAATGGGAGTTTTTAGTCACCAACTGTCAATGCACAACTATAATCACTTCTCACTTCCCGTAATTATCTCATAAATGTCAGGCTGAGTGCAGAAGCTATTGAAAAAAGATGTTCTGTGTGTTTCTGGCGGCACACACACACACACACACAAACTCCCTTTTTGGTCAGTGGACAAAGTTTGACATTTTGGAAAGTCCCATCGAGGGCGAAGGTGCTGATCTTTTGTGGAAACCATGACGTTGATTTCCCGAGCGCTTCTTATCTGTGACACAGGCACTTCCTGCGGCGTTTGTGTCACGAGAACACCAAAAAAAAAAAAAAAAAACAGCGGCGTCAGACGGTGAATCAACACCAATGGCGACATCCAGGCTTTGCTGACACGCTTTCTTTGTTGCGAACGCTGCCCGTGACGCCCGCCTGGTGTTTTGTCATCTTTGTGCCGCGTCGACTGAGGAGATGAATTCTCATTGAGGGTCGAGCTCAAGTGGAGCTTTTGATTTCGGTTTAAAAGAACTTGCGGGCCGAGCTTTTTTTAGCCACTGCATTTTGATATCTCGTCATCTTTGCAGCACCGGTTTGTACATAGACGAGATTAAATCCACATTCCCGATTTTCTCTCTCTCTCTGAGCATTTTGCCTTCCTTAACTCAATGCTGTGGGGGTCCTGGATTCCAACCGTTTACTGCCACTGACGAACATGTCGGTTGAGTACATTTTTGATCGCGTGGTTGAGGGTCTTGCGCAATTTTTTTTGTGTCGCTCAATCTTCTCGATAACCGTAATAACGAACATACGCCATTAGCAGCGTTGCACCACTTGGATTTTGTGATCAGCACAGCATTTGATTCAAAGATAAATACTCGATAAATAACCGTTCAAACCATCGTCTTCCTTCTTCGCCATCATCAGGTACAATGGCTCTCTTCCCAGCGGCGACCGCGGGCGCCGAAAGAGCCGCTTCGCCCTGTACCGACGCGCCAAGGCCAATGGCGTCAAGCCCAGCGCCGTGCACATCCTCAACACGCCGCAGGACAGCAAGGTGTGTGTGTGTGTGTGTCCTTCTGGTCACCACCGCAACAAAATGGACTAACCTGTATTGATGCTAATTGTCTCCTCGGTGATGTTAATGAGCCACAGGCTAATAAAGGTCACTTGACTCACGCTGGCCACTCGCTTCATTACAGGCTGTGCACAGCAGGGGGCAGCACAGCATCTCCTTCACGCTGTCCCGCAACCAGACGGTGGTCGTCGAGTATTGCCACGACAGCAACACCGACATGTTCCAGGTAACGTGTCGATTCACGTCTCGCAATAGGCTGTTATGTCCTGTTGATTATTGGTTGGGTGTCAAGAATGATGGTTGATGTGACTTAAACTGTGTGTTTGAGCTGGACGATTAATCGAGTTAATCAGTTAATTCAGGTTCATTGAATTAAGTGATCGTTTTCGAAACTGTCAGCGTTGCTATGGTAGCAATTTTTTCAACCGTTGTCTCTTTGCAATAATAATAATTTTTATATTCCCTGCATTGATATAAATTTTGATGCACATATGGACCATATGCCTTAAGTATCTGTGGCTGTTATCGGCAACTGTCGTGACTACACGATACTTCAAAATAAGGCCGGCATTGGCTCAATAAAATACCTGTTGTCGGTACTCGCCTATTCCCAATTTCCACAATTATTAGTTTTTTTTTTCCTAATTTCTTTTGCGTGTCTTGAATTTAAAATAACATTGAAAAGTTACAAAGCTGTTTTGATAGCAAGTGCTTTTTTTTTGCTTTTTTTTTTTTGTCCCTCATGTGTTTACCACAGATTGGACGCTCCACAGAGAGTCCCATTGACTTTGTGGTGACGGACACCTCTGGGGGTGTGAAGGAGGGCGAGGACCCTTCCATAGCCCCCAGCACCATCTCACGTTTTGCCTGCCGCGTGGTGTGTGAGCGCCACCCGCCGTACACGGCGCGCATCTACGCCGCCGGCTTTGACTCCTCCAAAAATATCTTCTTAGGGGTGCGGCAAGTCGTTTTGCGCAGGTTTTGTATTCGCTTGCTTAATTAAAGGATTGTGTAAGTAATTGCGCATGTGCCGCCGCAGGAGAAGGCGACCAAGTGGAAGAACCCAGACGGCCACATGGACGGCCTGACCACCAACGGCGTGCTAGTCATGCACCCCGACGGCTTCCCCGAGGACCCCAAACAGGGTCTGTGGCGGGAGATCTCTGTGTGTGGCGACGTCTACACCCTGCGGGAGACTCGTTCTGGGCCCTGCCGAGGCAAACTCGTGAGTCGTCCATTTCTGGATTGATTTGTTTTTATGGGGGGGTGGAACGGTACGTGTATTTGGATCATACAATCGGTTTGTGGTATGGAAGGGAGGAAGTGGAAGTGGAACGTTCTCATAAGATAGCGATACTTTCTCTTACAAGTTGAATTTGTTTTCAAATATAGTTTTAGCGTCCCTAGCATGACTCCCCAAAACTCAACCAAAATGCACGTTGGAAGCAGCCACATTCTTTTTTTTGTGCGCCAGTTTAAATCCTTCCATAAGGAATGGCTTCGGCGAGATATAATGTCCGGAAAATGTCAAACGTTACACGTTCATATTTTGAAAAAAAACATTCATTACACCTTTAATGTGTGCTGCCCTTCTCCAGGCGGAAGGCGAGAGCAGTGCGCTGCGCGACGGCTCACTCGTGGACCTGTGTGGCGCCACCCTGCTGTGGCGCACGGGCGAGGGCCTCATGCGCGCTCCCACCCTGCGCCACCTGGAGGCGCTACGCCAAGAGCTGAATGCGTCGCGGCCGCAGTGTCCCGTGGGTCTCAGCACGCTTGCCTTTCCCAGCCTGCCGCGCAGCCACAGGTACGGCCCACAGACGGTGACAAGCTAATTACCTTCGCCAAGGCGATTATAAAATGACTAGAAGAGGTGTAGGTTGTTGATGATCCATTCAGCCATTTTATGGACGCGATACGAAAAATGAAAACAAAAAAAAAAACGTGGATATAAGACATTGTAATTTCAGCCTTGAAGAACGTCAGCCCTGGGTCTACCTCACCTGCGGCCACGTCCACGGACGCCACGACTGGGGCCAGAGGTCCGAGGGGGGCGAAGAAGAGCTGTTAGAAGGCGAGGGCTCCACCACGCGGCGGGAATGCCCGTTGTGCCGCAGCGTGGGCCCCTACGTGCCCCTGTGGCTGGGCTGCGAGCCGGCCGTGTACGTGGACGCCGACGCCCCCACGTACGCCTTTGTGCCGTGTGGCCACGTGTGCTCAGAGAGGACAACCAGGTACTGGGCGGACACCCCGCTGCCCCACGGGACGCACGCCTTCAGACCCGTGTGCCCCTTCTGCTCTGCCGCCCTCAGCACCCCCGGGTGGACGCGGCTCATCTTCCAGGGTCCCATCGACTAGCCGCGACACAAAGCTCCCTTCTTCCTTTTTTTTTTTTTTAACCGTATGCAGCTCCTTCCCTTATTTCTCGTTCTGGATCTGGACTTTCGGCAACTCAACTCAACGTGACAGAATGATCGAAACGCTCACTCATTACCTCAGAAGTCTCCGCACCTCGAGTCTGCTGGTTTTCATCCCGCACAAGCTGGACCATCTCGTAAAGAAAAAAAAAAGTTTTAATAAGTCATGATGGGGTTTTTTTTGTAGCACTGTAGCAGGGCAACGAGACCTCCATGCTCACATGATGCTTTGTAGCGCGTCACCTTTTGTGGAATGAAAGCCAGCAGATGTTTAAGAGCATACTCGCGGGGGGCTTTGACCCCTACAACGGAGGTGATGTGGACGGACGTTTTTACTCTATTTTGAACGGAACACTCGCACTAAGGTAAAACCACAATACTCCGCACCAAAATTCTTTATATTTATTCATACTGGTCCGCCATTTTTAAGATGCAATTCACATGCTGAAGAATATCCTGCACATTCACATTCCTTAAAGTTTCCCAACATTTCTCATTCATTGTTCAGCATTTCAGTTCAGCGTCAGCACTGCAGTGTTCACATTCCTTTTCTACAGGAATAGCGTTTTCTATTCTTTCGATTTAAAAATGTGTGCCATTCACAATCTCAAACCATACATGTCAAGACCGTCAAACAGGGGCCCTCTGTACAGTATGTGCCTGGACCAGATCTCAAGCCCATCATCAAGCAGATGGAGTATAAACAAGGGCTTGGACTCACAACAAACTCGGTAAGATCCACTTTACACACACACATACACACCAAACTCCCTGAAGCAATAACACCACTCGTTCTTGCATAAGCTAAGATCTCACGCTAGGTTTTAGCCAAGCGCTAGATTAGCGGCGGTCGCCTCCCCCCTTTATGATATGTTTTGTCTGGGCAGACTCTTATCATATCCATGTCCCTAATTTTAAAATCTGAAAACAATACAAATATATTATTACATTCTGATTAATACCCAACACACTTCTGGTTTCTCCACCATTGCTATCAGGGTTCCTTTTTCAAGTATGTGACTGTGTCGTGTATCCAAAGCTTAACCTAAAAAAAAAAACAAAAAAACACCCCCCCCCCCCCCCTCTCTACTACATTACGTGTGTCAAAGAAAAGTTATTTTGTTAGGAAATATGGTCTAGTGTTTGGGTAAAAACAGATATATCCATATATAGATATACAGTATATATATATATATAAATACATAGCCTATTTTTGTATCGGATTCAGTTGTTCAACTTGGTGGAAGAGCAGCGTATGGTCTGGGATGTGTTAGACGTAGCAGAGCCCATGAGTGTGAAAATGTGTCAACACTGTCTCTCTCTCTCGCTCAGACAAAAAAAAAAAAAAGATACATACATTGACACAGTGCTGCCATTGCTCGGACATTGAATGTATGCCGACCATACAGGCTATGTGTGTATTAGCCTCCCTGGTGCTCTTATTGAATGGTCTATATTGTGATACTATTTTTGTAAGTGAATATGACAGTGTAGCCCCCCCCCCCCAAGCTTGAATATAATAACTTTGTATGGAAGAGTGGATACACTCGTGTGTGTGTGTGTGTGTGTGTGTGTGTGTGTGTGTGTGTGTGTGTGTGTGTGTGTCACTTGCATGTACACACACAGTATGTATGCTGCACTTAAAAATTACATTCCCGTCTCCACCGCCTTTTGAAATCACGCTGGGTGTTTGACGACTTAAGATGTCTTCCGAGTCTTCTTCGGCTGTTCAATGTGCAAAAATAGGAGAGAAGAAAAAAAAAATCCTCATACTTGACCAATGTTTGGAAGTGAGAGTCACACACTTTGTACTGTAATGCTACGAATATTTGCCGCCAACTCTGCTGCAGCATAAGAGAAATTCAGCCCACGTTTCTTTGTTTTATGTCACTCATTCGTTTTCCAGCTTGTTGCTCACTCACAAAGCCAGCACAGCGTCGTTGCCGACATATGAACCACGGAACAAAATCTTGAGTTCGAATTCCATTCAACATTTTGAAAATGCTTGATGCAAACCAAAAAAAAGTGTTACCATGGTTTGGTTGATAACATTTACAATTGAAACCACTTGTATTTGGAAATGGCTGACTTTCTGTTCAATTTCGAGCTAAAATACGCTAACACGTTTTCGTGCGCTTTCTTACAGTGGAAAAGTGCACCAAATTCACTCGCAGCATCAGTCGTAAAATTTGTACAATATTCGATGCCAAATTTTTTTTCCAGAATTTTGGATCAGACTCCAAATTTTGACCATTGAGGTACCATTGCGTGTTCCACAATTTGAGCTTGGTTTATAATTTTATTTTATTTTTGAATGGTTATTGTCACTCAGGATTTAGTGTGGGACAGAGTGATTTCACTTCAAACGTGAGAGCATTTATCTGCTACTGTAGACAGTATCCAGCTATTTACGGGTTTTAATAAAAGAATCAAACTTTGCGCGAACCTGCCAAAAAATAAATAAAACGTCGTATACAGTGTTGGCATGTGGATGGAAGAACTGTTGGGGCGCCTGTTTTTCAGTTTTAGATTCCTATTTTCATTTACTTTTAGGTGTTCATTATCGATTTCAGTCTTTTAGTTTTCACATGTAGCTTCTACTAGATGCAGAAACAGTATTTACTTTTAATTGTTTAGCACTTATTTAGCAACTTGATGTGTCATTTGACCTTCATTTGAAGCCTCCCACATGTATTAAACCGTGAACCCACCTCACTTTTTTATTATGCATTTTTCAAGATCTACAAACCATGTACAGCTCCTTTTTTATTATTGTTATTATTTTACAATCGTATTCCTCTGTAACCGAATGGTGCACAGACAATCGCTCTACACATGTCAATAAACTGTTGAAAAGTGCCGCTTGGCTTACGTGTGTGACTTGTGTGGGCCCACGTATGTGCATGCATTTAAAAAACAACTCCTTGCCAGCAGATGGCGCTCTTCACCAAACATCTTTGTGGATATGGTCCTGCGTTGCTGCACTTTGCCTCACAATAGAGCTTTTTTTGGACCACCTGGCTAACGTAATTGGAACATTTTTTTGTTTGAAAATAGGGCAAGCGCGGTGATCAACTAGTTGACACATCCGCCTCAGTGTTAGTTTTGATTCCGGCTCCGGCCTTCCTGTGTGGAGTTTCTCTAAGTCCCTGCCAAAAAACATAAATAAATACTTGGACCGTGGCAAGCTATTTTATGTTTGCCTAAAAAAATGTGTGAGCTTTCAAACGTAACCTAATTGTTCACTGCGGTGTAATTGTAAATTATTTCATGACTTGAATTGATGGGCTCCCCCGCCCCCTCCCTGTAGGTGGCACCTGACGTAACACATTATCCCCTTACCCACAAATCCTTGTGAAATGGCGCCAAGATAACCCGGAAATGATTAGGCTCCTGACGACCGCACCACGAGGACGACTAACCCTCAAAGACGCCCAGACTACCTTACTGGGCCATATTAAACACGCATTATACACGGAAGTGCCATGTGATGTTTCTTTAGTTATTTGCGTGTCAACTTGAAGGTGAACTTTCGGAAAGGAATGATTAGAATGAGTCCCGTAAATTTGACATGTGAAGGGAGTTTGTAATGAAGCTCGAAGCACGAAGACAGTAAAAGATAGACCATGTTCGTTACTCTTTCACTGACGACAGATGTTTTTTCATGTTGGTACTTCGAACCACTTTGTTGCTTTTATTTACTTGACCGCAATGCTCATTTTGTGTGTGCAGGAGGAATGGAACCGCAAGAGGGTGCCAGCTTCACACTTTGGTGAACAGGCAGTAGCGGAGAGAGAATAATTTAAGTGCCAACAGAAAACATTACGTTTTAGGTGTAGTTTGCACTCTTTTAAACAGTCTTTTACAATTGTATTAAAGGTGGCAAAATAACACTGCTCTGCACATACAAAAAACTTTCTAAAGTTACCTGTTTACATCTTGACTGTTTTTGCAACCTAGAATAACAGCTCATGAAAGCTGATGTGTCAAGATGAGTATTTTTCCAAAGTTTCATTTGAATTTTCCTCGAGCCCCATCTTTGGCAGCATGCATCGTAGAGAGGTGAGACCAAATGGCTGTTGCCATGGATATGCTGTGCTGCCACCACAAAATCTGTGTAGGCTTGTTGAACATGTAATTAATAACAAAGGCTTCTCAGCCATGATAGCATGGAGCTCAGGATCTGAAACCCCATCTTCCTGCTCCTATAAATAGCACACAGTGTGAGCGAATCACAACAAGGAAAAAGCTGCCCCCGGCTCCTCAAACTCGACTGTCACATTTATTTGCTCTAAATATATTTTCCTGCACCATAAACTGCAAATTGTCTCTGGTTATTAGTTTAAAAGCAGTTTTCATGCGACGGTCAGAATGCTAATTGTCACTTTCCTCCAATACAGGCCGATCATTGGAAATGGTTTATTGTGCTTTGAATCCATGAAGCCGCACGGAGATTTGACTTTCGCCAAGCATCAGTACTACGATCAACACCTTCAAATAAGTGTAAGTGCCAGTCAGTGTGCCAGAAGCTACTGTTGTGTAGTGCCTCGCTCAGTTGACAGAAAACAATGGTGTGTTTAATGACATGTATTGGGGTCATCCGATCACCCACTCCCTTCCTAATTGTGCCTCAGTTGCAACTTCCATATAGAAACATAGCGGGTGGATTGCCATAAAATTAATGGGAGGTCAACCGTATGTTCTCATATGTGCTCGTGGTTATGGACTTGCGTTAAGATTCCTCAACTGCAAACCTAATGTGCCGTCAGTGACGCTCAGGATGTTTAAGGCTGCATTTACACTGCTGGTCCATGTGGCAAATTCTCATTATTTTCCTGAGTATTTTGACCATTAAACTAGACTTAGATCCAATGACAGTTCATTGAAACAGCCACGTGTTTTTGCTATTCATGGCAAGGCTCGGAGCATATTCCCTGAAAATAGTAGCGATTTACTGTTCCGTATCTCCATGTCTGCAGTTTTAGTCGGAATCTATTTCTGCATCATTACCTTGGGGCTGCCGTGGACTCACGTTCTCTGTTCTGGGCGACGGTTATAAATTGTCTGCCGCCCCGCTACTGCTTCTGAAATTGAAAAGAGATTATTAAAGACGTTTATCATAGGAGTGGCTTAAACCCGTCTGAAAATGGTTGGCGCAAAGGAGAGACGCTAAAAGAAAAAGCAGCCTTGGGGAAATAACATGTTTGTATGTTGAGGGATGTGGTGTTCCTTCCTTGCTACCAGACGGGGTAGTCCCATAGGCCTCCTGCCTTGCTGTGTTGCACCTGCAGCCAGTTGGCACAGCAGGACACTCAGTCATAACTATCATATCGGAGTCACATTAATGACCCCCCCGGGGACGGCACCAGTCTGGTTCGGGTGGTGTACTGCGTTATGTCTGTCTAATCCAAGACGCTTCTCCTACAAAAGACGTAATTGGTGGTTCAGTGTTTCAGATGTCTCTTAATAGTTTTAAATGTTCAAAGGTGGTTCATCACATCCATGGATGGCAGCCAACTCCAGCACCACTTACAGCCCAAAAATCCCTGTTTTTTTCCCCCTCCAAAATATATAAATGTTTAACTCATTCACTCCCAAAGACGTTTTTAAACGTCTTTTCAGACTTGGTCTAGAATTGGCTGGTACTGAATGAGTTAAGAGAAAACTAACTACACTATGGAACTTTTCCGAAGCGTATCATGCTGGGTTCCAAGTATTGGGTAAAGAAACATCACTGGAATACAGACAATATGGAGAGTAATTTATGTGCATGCATCACTGTAGAAAGTGGTGCTGAACCAGCCTCTGTGTGCTCACTGTTAAGTGCTCAGTCAAATCAATGGTCAGTCACTGACCTGGAAAATGCTGAAAAGCTTTGCTTGCTCTATCGATAGGCATTCTAATTAAGAATAGCGCCCGCAGTGCGAGCGGTGTTTAACTTAGCAAAAGTAGTGTCAGGAAATTCAGTCAGAAAATCTCATTCTCGTTGATCTCCAATGATATGATGGTGTTTGTAGCCAAACATGAAATTGGGCGTGACGTTTTTGTCAGATTGACATAATGAGACCATTTTTGGTTCACCGCATTAAATTTTAAGTCACGGATGGCCTTGTCTGACACGGGCAGAGTGTTAGCCTGGCACTGAAGGAGTCCATCTGTTCAGCCCCCGAGTGCAAAGTATTGAATCTCTTTTAGGTCAGGCTTGCACACTAATGAGAATGAATCAGGGTAGAACTCTCCAAAATGGCTGTTGTTCACTGGACCGCGTTTCATCTGCCGGTCGCGACAATCAAGAGAACGGCGCACGCAGACGGAAGGCTAAGCAAAAGGGACTTGACTCGAAGCATGTTCAATGCTCCTCTGATTCTTGGGCCTCCTCCGCTGTATTTTCAACAGTGATCACGTCTGGTTAGGGGAGCTCATTGGTCTTTCTTCAAAGATGTCCTCTTTCAGTCCGGCCTCCAGTTGTATTATCCCGAGTAGCAGCCAGGGATGCAGCAGTTGACTGCAGGGGCGGCCAGACTAGCTGGAGCTCAGGAGTCACTTTGCACAGTCACAGCACAATCAAGACGCAAAGCCATGCAGCTTTTCGAACGTCGCTGCAGGAAAAGAGAAGGTGGCCAGCCAATCTAGCCCGGGGGTGGGGGGGTTATTGTTTCAGAGCACATCCCATGCGGCGCGGGGAGGGGGCGGGAAACAACTGCATCGAATGCCATGCATGACAGCATCAGGCAGCGCATCAGGGGAGGAGGGGCTGGTGTCAGAGCCAAGCTAGCACGAAAAGAGATCAAGAGTGTCTGCGGGTGGGGTGGGGGTCGAAGGTTGAAGCCGAAGTAAAGTTATTTTCAGTTCTTGGACGACGTGACATTCAATGTGCTTGGTCCAAACAGTTTTGCAGGCATCTGGGAAACCAGCTTCATCTCTCCCGCTTCATCTGAAGATCCACATCAAGGCGAGCAACCACAAGGTGACCGAGAGGAGCCCGAGGCTGCCGCGTTCAATGGCCCAGCAGCAGAACTTCTCACCGGAGGATCCGATCCAGGTGGACCAGTCTCCAAAAATGTATCTGGAGACAGACATTGACGTGGTGAGAAGGGATGACCATGCAGACGATGCGGCGATCAACCTTGACACTCTTCCGCCATTGCTGATCGATGAACAAAATGTAATTCCGCCCCCTCCGAATTTCTGCCAAGGATTTGAAATGAAACGTTTCCTGGAATTTAATCACAACTCCCCCAGATGCCCCTCCAGATCCATCTCTCTGCCTAGAGGCATCAACATGGTGAGTCCCAGTTGTTGTTTTTTTTTTGCTCCAGGAGTGCCTAGTCATTTGCGTCATTAGTATTTACATCCATATTGTTTTTTTTAAAAGAAATTTTCTATGATGTCTCATCAATGTAGCCGCCGATCAGGTTGTTCCAAGCGTACTCGTCAGCAGCCCACCCATCCGGTCTCCTCTTGTCTTGTCATTAATTAGAGAAATGCAACCAGTGGTTTTCCCAAGACACTTGTTGCAGGAAGACCGGATTAAAGGCTCAATTAAACATGACTTGCTTCCAAAGTGAATGCGTTTGATGTCTCGGCATGATGTTCACCTCAGAGGTGGAGCACACGACTGCTTATTATTTTTCGGCAAATAAACCGGCACAGCACGGTTTGAAAATAGTTGAGCATATCATACAAGGGGGGCAATAAAGAATTTCAACAGGTCATATCAAGAACTCTCCATCCAGGAAGGTTCATAGGAATGAGCAATGTCGCCATGTAATATTAAAAGAGAAGCTCTCACATTGCTTTTAATTTATTGTCTGATTAAAATTCAGCCTTTGCCGTCACCTTAGCAACTGCTTGGGAAAAAAAAAAAAAGGTGGGCGGTATGGGGGCTGTGGAGCCAGCATGCGAGCCTGTTGGTGTTCATCGCAGTGTTGCTTGCTTGCTTGCAGCAAACTTTCATCTCCTCACCCCCGTACTTGGCGAGCGAGTGCACATGTAGCAAACGTGCCTCCATGGTTGCGCGCGACCTCTCCGACATGTACTCCGATGAAGAGATGGCGACGTAGAAAGATGTATTCGATCACGCGAGGCCGTGCTTCATCCACATTTTGTAGGCTCTCGCTGGGTTTATCGTTCTTCAAATAACCGAATCCCCTTTTGGAGACTTTAACATGGTCGAAAAATTCACCAAATTTCTCATGCGTGTCAAGTCAAGTACAACTTTATTGTCAAATCCTGAATGGAAAATGTATGCCTCTGTGATATGTAGTCTTCGTATTGTAAATGCAGTACATGGATGTCATTATTGGTACCCCAAAAAAAAAGTTCATTGTAAATTTACTCATGAAAATCAGACCTTGTTTTTGAATAGTGGTTCATCGGAGTGATTTTGCAAATTGAACTCATGAAACGCGTCTGGATAAAAATGTTGCATTCGAGTCACGGCACCAATTGAAAAGAATTTTTGCCGGGCCCTTATCTTCAATGCTCTCTACACGAAAAGTAACTACCAGGAGACCCCCCGCCTCCCCCCCATCGAACTATTTAACTCATTCAGGACCAACCAATTATGGACCAAGTCTAAAAAGACGTTTAAAAACGTCTTTAGGAGTGAATGAGTTAATGGTGTGACTCTGCAGTCGTAACTAATTTCAACTTGTAAGCGTGCAAAGGTGCAGATAAGATAAGGCCGGCCGGGAATGTGTGTTGGGGAAAAAGTGCTGACGAGATATGTCGGAATGATACCGTCTCCAGATTCAACAGATGGAACCACCTGTGCCTCTTTGGTCTTTTTTTTCACGTCTCGCCCTTCCCGAGCCGCATCGCGTCCCTTCTGCCCCCGCACATCAATGAGGGAACTGAGGTTGCCTCCGCTTTCTCTCGCTTGCAATATACTGTATCTGCAGTCTGGCTGCAATGGATGTTTCCACTCTTTAACCCCCCCCCCCCCCCCCCCACCCCCCTCCTCTCCCCTTCCCCTCCGTCTCCCGCCGCTCGATGCCTCTCACTCTTCTTCTCTCATGCCGTTCGTCGAGCTGATGCCATCGTTCGCACCTCACGCGCAGGCTGCGGTGAAGCCCTTTTTTTTTTTTTTTTCCCTGGAGAAGTAATGAATGAGGGCGCATGAGGGGGTGTTGGGAGGGGAGATGAACACAAACAGAAGCATGACAAAACGAACATGGTACGTTGCTCCCGCACCCCCTCACCCCACCCCCCCTCCGCTGACAGCGTAACATACTCTTGTTTCCTTTTAGGTGTGTGACCATGGCGTGAACCACGTAGACACCATCAGGTAAGGCATCCACTCCTTTATCCTTCCTTCATCGCACCCACGCCTTCTCCCCGCGTCCTCTTCCCTCCCACTCTTCCTCTCTCTTGCACAGTCTTCCCTCCCTGGCTTGGTCATCTTCTACTTCTGCTGCTGCTGCTGCTGCTGCTGGTGTCGGAGCGGCAGCAGAGGCGTCAGCTGCATCGTCAGCAGCGTGCGGCAGCGGGGGTTTCTCGCAGCTTCGGGGGAGGGGGAGCCGATAACGTTCAGGAGGGAGTTTTCGCCCAACGTTGACTAAGTCAGCCCTGGAGTGGGAGGGGGGGGGTCGTCTGTCCTTCTTCAGGATGAAGCTGTGCTTGAGCACCAGGTATCGCGTCACTCTTTGCATCTTTGGAGTGGTTGTGCGTGCGTGTGTGGCTGCGTTGGAAAGAACGCAGACCTGCTTTTCTGCTAGTTTGATGAGGCGGATGTGGGGGCGAGAGGAGGGTGGGGGGGGGGGTATTCAATGCTTCAGAATGCGTGCGAGGCGCAAGGGCTAGTTTGACTCGGTCCGGAATTTCCGTACAGAAGGAGTTGGTGTTGACTTGCAAGACTTGTTTTGATCCTGCACGATGTTGCGTTCACCTGTCGGAATGCTCCATGCCGCGGTGATTAATAACTGCAGGGCGAGCGCCGCTCCTGCAACTCTCGTAGGTGTTGAGATCATTTTCAGATGCTTTCTCAGACACTCGTTCGAAAAGGACCAGTGCTCATCCACTTTCCCGATTTGAAGTTGCTTGGCAGGGGGGGTTGAGAAGGAACGCATCAGATGCAGGGCAAGCCTCGTTTTTGCTTTTTTTTTTTTTTCTCCCCTCCTCAGTGAGCCATTGGTAAACGTGTGCACATGGAAATACTGTCGATGCTTTTGTTGATCACAGACAGCCGTTAGGACTGTTTCAACGAAGGCTCGTCAAGGTTTCCTGGCGACGTGTCATGGTTTCAATTGAATTATTGCAGCCTTGCCAAGATGGATGAAGGGAGTCCCGCGCTTCTTGTCCTCGCTCTTCGGTTTTACGAAGGCCGACCTTACCGGTAACCCCCCCCCCGCTTCCACCTGCTCACTTCATCACCGACAACCAGCGGTCTGTACATGATGAAATGCCCTGAAATTCTCTTCCCCGCCCCTCCTCACGGAGGTTCCTGCCCCAGGGTGCCCCGCGGGGGGAGAGAGTCATGTCAATTTTGCATGAAGGAGATTTCATTTTGATTTGCAGATTTTATTTATTTATTTATTTTTTTAATCTTAGCGCTGCTCTTCGGCACTGATTGATACCGCCAGATTGAACCGAACGCGATTCTGAAAGGAAGTTAAATCATTCGATGATATTTGGAGAGGATTTTATCAGGACGACCCAGTTCACTTAAACGTGACCGATGTCGTCCTTTTCATGGCAATAATTACATTTGGTTAGCGCTAGTGGAACCTTTTAAATCCACCCATCCATCTTGTATAACACGTGTCCTCTTCAGAGTCAAGCCGATCCTCGCTAACTTGGGGAACATCAGTATATCAACCTATGCCGGCAACAATTAGTGACAGCCAGAACAATTAAATGCTCGAATTAACGTGGTTCGCCACCACTTGTCAGTCAATCAGCGCAATAGCTTTCCGTTTCAGATTCCATACTGAACAAATACGTTGTGTGAAAAAATAAAGACGGATCATCGTTATTACAGTGACAGTTTTTGGGACTGCGCAGTGAAATTTCCAAATTGGGAGTTTGGGTGCAATGAAGAAATGTGCCTCATGTCAAACAATTTGGAGTTCAACACGAATTTTCCGAAAAGGTAGACCTCAAATTAAGCAAATCTCAAAAGTCTTCGCCATGTGAATGGTTAACTTCTTTTTACACTTGTATTCCAATTTTTTTTTTTTTTGTGACGTTGACCAACTTTCAGCAATTCTTTCTCCTCATTTTGCAATACTATTTTTTACATTTTTTTTTTTGACAGTTGAGGATGTTAAAACATTCACATTGTGCCGTTTATTGTCAAACGAGAATGGATTATTTAAATTGAATTAAATTCAACAGAATATTGGTTCACTATAAAATGTAGCAGAACGGCAGCAGCGCTTGAATAAATATTGTTTGCTTAATATGCAACCCACCCAAAAAAAAAAAAAAAATCTAAATTAAATACGCTAGACCGTGGCTGTTAGCGTTGCAATTTTTATGGATTCAATGTACTAATGTGTCCTTCTGGCCGTGGCGGTCTGACCAGCCAGCCTTGAATCAGTTATGCAAGGTCTGCGCGGAGGAAACGTTGACAGCCTCCCCCAGGAGTCATTAAACGAACCTTATCAGCTCGCGCGTTGCGATCCTTCTCCTTTGCCCTCCTCGGCAGCAACGGGTCACGTTCATTCCTCATGTGGAAGCACTCGGCCGGCATGTAAAAATATCGTGTAACAGAGCTGGCCTAATGTTCTTTTTATTTTTTTTAAGTGTTAATGCGAACTAAAGTGGTTAATCTGAAGTGACGAGACAGTGATACCAATTTTGATGATTTGCGTGTATAACAGAATATCCATTCGAAAATATTACCGACGTTGCCTAATGGGCAAGCCGGCTTTGCTTTTGAGGCGTAAATAAATTCCAAATTGTACCACTTGAGGTGTTTGATTTGGGAGGTTCCACTGTGCGCGAATGGCGCATGTCTTTTACAGCCCTTAAAATTTCACAAACACAATTGACAGTCTACTGCAATCGATAAATGTATGGAAATGAATGGCTCTGCTGCTAATCTTTGCGCACGATCCGATTTCAGACTCGCAGCCCCCCCGACCAATTGCCGTAAGTGTTTTTTTTTTTTTTTTTTTTTTTTAATAAGATTGAGATTTGTCGATTAGCATTGCAGATGCGGTCTTGGATCTAATAATAGGATACGGTTCATGTATAAAAGATGCACTCGTTCATTTGGGAAATCACTCCGATCGTCATTCTTGGAAAGTGCTCATTTGATAATTATATTTGTACAAATACGGTACTGTATATGCGGCGCCTCTGTTGCGTTCATCCGGACGAAGAGTGCATTCTCTGAATGATCACCGAGTGGTATTCCGCTGCGAAGAAACAGAATTATGTAAAGCTTTGTGCTCCACGTGTCCAGTTCTATTCCATATAATCATGAAAGTGACCTTTCAACAAAAGTGCAATTTGTGCATCCTTGCCAGTCAGGAAACGGAGCAGTGAATACAGATGCTCTGCGCGCTGTTATTTCGTATTGTATTTGAACTGTTCTTTCTATTTGAGTTTGATATTGATACTGGACGCCAATTAGTATTTTATTTATTTATTTTTGGTGAACGTATCTACCCGGTGACTGTTTTTTTTTCCATAATTGCTGGGTTATTTGTTGGGTTGCTTTTTAACCCTTTCATGCACCCTGTAACCTGATACCATGGTAAGCTGTCCACTGCAGTAGCCTTGCTGGGCATTATGTGAGGCACATTAAAGGTGTTAGCGGGTCATTAACCCCGAGCTCTTCTGGTTATGGTGTCGCGTTTGCAATGTCTTGGTCTTCATTTACTCAATACCGGGGCAGGCTTAGGTGTGAGATGTTTTCAACGTGGCGTGGTTGAGTCACGCGCATTATAGATTGGCGCAGATGTGGAGGGAAGGGGTGGACGGCGGAGAGCGGTCATCTTTTATGTGTGTCTGCGTCTCCGATGAGTCAGTCGTCTCTCCCCCCACGACCCCACCCCCCACCCCCAGGTTGTCTTCACTCGAATGCTGAGCTTGGAGCTAGGGGATCCTCACTGGTGAAAGATCGAGCCGGGAGTTTTCGTTGAACTTGTAGCCACAGACCGGTTACGCCCACGACTGGTTGCCAATAAATGGCGGAGTCGGTATCCAAATTGTAACCCAAAATGGACATCTCGTACTGTACCTGAACATCTGGCTTCCAACAAGCAAGGTAGTCACAAACGCAACATCGTAATGCTCTCTGGACTGAAAATATGAGAGCGGTGTAAACGTGAAGATTGGAAAACGAGTCTTAAAGGGGATATTTCAACGTTTTGAAAGCAGTAAGCGGTCACCGACTGCAGTGCTGTAGTGTCGTGGTTCACTCGCCTGACTCCCGCGCAAGCAGAGTGAGGGGGCGGGAGTTCCCCCTCGATGACGACGTGATTGTTTTGTCTCCGTCTCTACTCCGTTTTGAGTGTTGCGACGGGATTTCCTGGTCACACCGTCATGCGCTGTGACCAACCCATTTTTTTTGGGTGAAACTCTGTTTGGTGATAAAATAACCCCCTTTTTTTTTTTAAACTAGGTCGTTGCTGTCTACGCAACATCTCTCGGACCATCTGTTCACGCTCCACGGTTCCTCCCACTCAAGCCCCCCCCAGGCTAGCTGTTAGCTTATCTGGTAACTCAATTACAGAGGTAATTTCTTCCCTTCTCTTGTCCTTGTCATTTCTAACGTTGCGAGACTCGGAAGTCCATCTTACTTTGAGCTTCGCGCTGTTGCCCCGATGCCATTACTCGTTCACGTATTCTACCGTCACCACGAATAATTGAATCGTTTCCCCTTAAAGGGAAAGTGATCCATGATCGGAATTGAAAGTGGTGGGAGTGATGTAATTATTGGCCCGTTTGCTAGATGACCTTGCTTGCCGCCGTGTAAAGCGCTGGCTCTCCCGATTGATACCTTTGAAAATGAGATCCCCTGAGTTTTATTTTTTTTATTTTTTTTTGGGAAGCTTGGTTTTGCCACAAAATGTGACTAGAAAACGTCAGGAAAGCCGACGAGAACAGTCCAGTTGAATCGGAAGCGGTTGGCAGGATCTTGAGTTGTACGGGTTATGGTTCACGTTATAAGAGTGAAAACGATTTGAAAAGATTTTTTTTTTTTCGATTATGAAATCTGGCATTTGAACAAGGGGTGTGTAGACTTATCTACTGTAGCTGCTGGTTATGGATGCCTGCCCCCTCACCTCCCTAATCTATTTTTGTTCAAGCACAAATGTCTGTGCGTGTGCCTGCCGTATTTTTAAAAAAAAAAAGGGGGGGGGATCCTGATGGAGTAAACCTTCACCTCATAACCACTTCCTGCTTCCCCCCCCCCCCCCACCTCACCCCCAACTTTCATGTCCTCATCCTCCTCCGCTCCCCGCCTCCCTTCCCGCTGTGCTTATCAGCGCTCTGAAATTCTCTCCAAAGCGAGCATGGCGTGGGTGGGCGGCTGGCAGCCTCGTATGAACGCGTTCCCCGTCCGTCGATGCGGCGCCGCGCGGCGAGGAGGCTCAATTAAAGGAGCGAGAAGTCGACCGGGGGGGATGAGGGGGGAGGACGAGAGGAGGACGGACGCTAGGGAACGACCGACATGGCCTGAGATGCCCCAATGTTTATGGCGCTGCGTTATTCCTTCGTGTGTGTGTGTGTGTGTGTGTGTGTGTGTGTGTGTGTGTGTGTGTGTGTGTGTGTGTGTGTGTTTAGACGCCGCAGCGTACAAAGCCACAAGCAAGACATGCAGATCGACACTTTTATGGTGAGATGCATACAAACACATCAGCCTCCCAAATAGCTCTAAACTGGCAGGGCCAATCTCACCTCACTGTGCCGGTGTGTGATGACTCACCGGGGAGCAGCTCGAGAGAAGCCTCTGGTGCTTGTGTGTGTCAGGGAGGGATGGGGGATGGGGGGGGGGGGTAGACTTGTCACCAGCTGTTGCCTACACGGCCTGATGCGGAAATCGCCGACCAGCAACAAGGTGCGAGCGGATCAACACGTTTTCCTTTTGACACCTGCGCGTGCGCCTTTGGGTGTGTTAGGTGCAATATCCGCCGACTCGTTATCGGGGGGGGGGGGGGCGGGTGTCGCTACAGAGATCTGCGGGTACCTCTGTCCCCGTCACCCCCCCCCCCTTCCGAGGGGACGTTATCGGGGCTCAGCTGGAAGCGTCTTTGTTCAAACCGCGGCGGACGCGTTCGTCGAAACAACCCGCAGCCGTCGTCTGAGGGCTGACGTTGGCGTTCCTCCCGCACGCGTCATCCCCGAATATTTAGAGGAGGCGGCCGCAGAAGAACAGAGCCCCGTTGTCAAAGTCGTTTTGTTTCGACGCGGTGGCTGTCTCGATTCGCTTTGTAAAAATGATCGCATTTAGCGGTATCTCAGATCAGTCGCTCGTTTGTACCAACGGCGAGCGGCGACGTCATCGCTCAGAGTTGCGTGACCTTTAGCCCCCAAAATACTGTTCGCTAACATGTTTATTGATCTCGGCCATTCATCTGGATTATCGACTGAAAGATTGATTCATGTGTGTTTGTTTTGTTTGGCAGGTAGAACAATCGCTAACCCCGCAGGCATGATTTAGGGCGGTCTCTTTCGGGACACTAACACCCGTCGGCACCTCGTGGTCGACCCCCTATGAACACATGAGAGTAAAGGAACACAGACAAACCATGAAAAAGATATACATTGGCAAAACCGCCTCAAAAGTCCCCCGAAACGGCGGCAAACATCTGAAAAAGAGGTAAGCCAATCGAATGGAATCGCACCGTCTTTGCCACCTGTCCTCATTTTTTTTTTTTTTTAAATCTGTTTGTCCACTCATCCGCCCACGAGGTGTCTCCTCTCTCTCCCACCTCATCCAGTCACACAAATGCATCGTCTGCCAAAGCAAGGAGTCACGTTGCCTTCGTCATCCTCTTCGCCCCGAGTGAGAGCACTCATTTACGTCTGACTCAGCTCCCGCTCGCGGCCTCGGTCGCTAATGGGACGCCGTTCCCGCCGTTCCCTCGAGCCCACTCTATGTAAATTCATCCCATAGCCAACAACAAACACCCTGTATTCCCGCGCCGATGCCGGGTTGAAAGGGAGGTGAGGCGGTTGGAGGTGGAGTGCGAAAAAAACTTTAAAAAAAAAAAAGCCATCCAGTCACTTGAGACTTTGCTCACAAGTCTGCTCTGCATTCGTCTCTGACTGGGTTGCAAATGTATTAACAATTAGGGCAACTGCCTGGAGAGTCATACGTCGGCCCCCCTACCATTTAAATTTAAAGAAAGCGATTATATTAATGAGGTTTTTTTTTTTGTTTTTGTTTTTTTGTTAGGAGTATAAACATTTGGTGCAGGGCCGCGCTGGAAGCAAAGATGTTTAATTGTGTCAGAGTAAATAACAGGCGCATCCAAACTAGGCTGTTCAGCTACTCGGTTCAAATGCTGTTTGAATTAAAGCACCTTATATAACGGCGGCTCTCTTGAGGCACTTTTCTTTCAGGACAGCCAAACTCTCTAGTCCTATTTATGAATACATAGGAGATAAATCCCCCCGTTGGCGAGCAGCTCACGACACCTCCCCTCTCTCTGCTGGAGTCGAACTCGACTCATTGAGTTTCCAAGAGAGAAATAAAAAAACAGAGGTGGTTGAGGGCTGCAAGGCAATCGGAAATTGAGGGGAAGGTGTCGCGTTCGTGAGACATATCGGTGGAATCGGACTGAGCAGACCCAGATGGAGAAGTGGCGCTTAGTGTGTCCTGGGGGGGGGGGGAACGACGGCCTGCTATGTGATGTCATCAAACATAAAAGGGGGTTTTCACATGTTTGGTTCAAACCATTGGGACCGATTTTCAGTTTCACCGCACTTTCCTTGGGCACGTGGTGGCTTAATTTATTCACCCTCAAACTATTTTTGTGCTTGTTTGTTCTGTGCGACTGCTGAAAGTAAGCATCAAAGGTGTGGTGCAACTGTGCTATTCTGCATGCTTTTGTTTTGAAGGTCTGATTTGTACATGGATGTGTTAACTGTCGATGTTGCCGGGCAGACCAGGAGGCTTTTTTTTTTTTACCTTGCTTTGTGGGTAAAAGCTTTCACTGTGGAACCTTTTCACACAACTTAGAAAATACTTCCTTTGAATGAACGTGCGGGAAATGAGTGGCTGAGTCACATTTTCACTTTTTTTAACCCTGGAGATCCCAAGAACCCCTTTCTTCTTTGGAAAATGATGAATTTTACATTAACTCATTCAGTACCAGCCAATTCTGGACCAAGTCTGAAAAGACGTTTAAAAACGTCTTTGGGAGTGAATGAGTTAAATGACTGCTATATATTCACTGAACACCAAAATATGTTTTTTTTTTTCAAATATTGAATGCTTTAATCCTAATTTAGGATGAGGGCCAAATTTGACCCTTTGGGATCTCCAGGGTTAAAAAAGTGATAAATTGCGGTGGAGCAGAAAACTGGCACCCCCAAAATAGGTTCCACCGTGCTGCGAGTCCTAATTCTTAAAAGCCAGTAGGCGTATTGCCCCAAGAACATCGTGTACAGATTTGAAGGCACAAGGGACCATTGGAGTAGGGGGCGATCTCAGCATCTCAACCTAATGCAACGCTGACATAGCGTCGGCCCGTAGTGAAGGAGGGGGGGGACGTGTTGCCAAAAATTTAGTGAGTCAACTCACTGCGGTTTAAATGCACCGGTAGGATTTGTGCCCGGGGAAGCGGCTTTGTTTCTGCAGATCCTGTCCAGCTTGCAGCAGACAACATTTTGTCTTCAACACGTGTAGCTGCTTCTATGACTTGCGCATACGTCACCCCCCCCCCCCCCCCCACGCCCCAAAAAAAGAATGAACCAACTACTTTCTGCAATCTCGCCGGCATGAATATTAATAAGATGCCCTGTGGATGATCCCTCCTCTCCGTGCGACCGGTGAGCGCCGAAAAGAGAGCCTCTCCATCTCGAGCCTTTTGTTACCTGACGTGGTTATTAGGGAGAGAAATGAGGCACGGGAGTGAAAAGAGCACGCGAGCGCATCTCTATTTGTTTGTTATCCGGGCCGCAGATAGTCATTAGCTTCCTTCCTCCAGCTGTCCGTCAATACGGGCTCCATTAGGCCCGGCCGCCCGCGCTCGGATCCATGGCGGCGGCCCACGTTTCCTCATTTCCCACGTACGCTTGCCCTTTCATTAGATTGAGGCAGCGCCGACTGTAATATAAATAAATAAAATAAAATGGGGAAAAAAAATTGCCGTGTGGAATTGCACGGCGTATCCCGACATCTCGGCCTTCACGTTCCATTCGCGTGATGTATTAAAGAGTTTCCAGCTCATATTTCACCGTTGCTGATTAGGTTTCTCTCACACTGGCTCTCAGCTTTTAATTCCAAGAATCAGAAACGCCGCTTATGGTGTGTCTGCCTGCATGCGCACGCCATTTTTCTGCTTGAAATCGCCCTCTCCATCACCCCCCCCCCCCCCCCACTCCCCCTTTGCACGGCTGTCGGTCGGATATGCGCACCTCCCCGTTCGTTGCTTGAGGAAATTTGACGCGATAACTCGATTTATGTGTGTGCGCAGCTCATTGCTGGAGCAGAAAGAAGACCTGCGGAAGCGACTTTCCTACACCACGCACAAGCTGGAGCTGCTGCAGAGCGAGTTTGACGCCACTCGGCAGTACCTGGAGACCGAGCTGCGCCGCGCTCAGGAAGAGCTGGATAAGTTTACCGATAAGCTTCGCAGGTTTGAACATTCTAACTGGAAGAATGACCCTGAATCAGTTGCAAGCCAATCGCAGGGCACACAGAGACCACGCCCACACTCACACCTAGGGACAATTTAGAGCGTCCAATCAGCCTGCCATGCATGTTTTTGGAATGTGGGAGAAAACCGGAGCACCCGGAGAAAACCCACGCACATATGCGCATATATGAAACGTCAAATGCGTGCCGCAGTGGCTGAAGAAAGATGCGAGGAGGGAAAACGCTGAATGATCAAATGCGGGCGGGCTACGCTTTCCTGCAGTTTATTTTTGTCTCCGCTTTTGCTTCAGGAGGCAGCTCATACCCGAGTGTATAGATAAAAATAATTGTCCAAACAGTCAGATATGCACATTTCTTCGTAAGATTGACCGAATGTATTTATTTATTTTAAACGGTGCGCTTGTTTTACGCCAGCTTGCGTGATTGTGGATAAACAATGTACGTTGTTAACTGTGCGCTTTAGGATTCAAAGCAGCTACTCCGCACTGCAGAGGATCAACCAAGATCTAGAAGAGAAGATTCACCGAGATGTAAGTAAGAAGTGAAATGCTGCAGCGGGTAGTGTAATACCCAATGCCTTGACGTTAATTAGGGCTTATTAAAGATGGTGCGTCGTCCTCCAAAGCGTAGCGTGTGACAGCAGCCCCCCCCCCCCCCCCCCCCCAATTGTTCCTCCGTTCAACACACCTCGCCTCATCGGCCAGACCAGAAAAGATGTTAATAAGACAGTAAACCCGCGTGACCTTCGGGGGGGGCTTTTGCTTTTAATCGGCGGCGGCTAAACATTGTTACGGCACACGGCGGTGTCATCGGCAAGATGTTACATCACATTGCAACACCGGCGGGATAATCGCTTGGGCTCCTTAAGATAGGAGAGGACCGGCGAGTGGTTTTTTTGCATGAAATGAAAATTCGACGTTTTGAAACTCGGAACTGCAGTCAAGGTGACGCGGAAACGCTCACCTGTCATCTTGTCAGTCGCAGCACCATGACGACGAAAAGCGGGCGCTGAGCAGAGAGATCATCGTCCTCAACAACCACCTGATGGAGGCCAAGCTCACCATCGACAAGCTCCAAGAGGACAATGTGATAAGACACTTTTTTTTTTTGATTTTCATCACCACGGGTGACGATGATGTCACGATTGCATGAGGCTTCCATCATATCCGCTTCTCGGTTGATAAGAATAATCGCATCTTGATGCTTCTCGCTCCGTAGGACGTCTACAGGAAGGATTGCAACCTGGCCGCTCAGCTTCTCCAATGCAACAAATCCCTTTACAGGGCCCAACTCTCCGAGGTGAGCCCCCACCCAAATAAAACAAAAGGGGGGGGGGAAATGAGGTTTAAAAAAAATTCATAAATGTCACAACCGGTTGATGTGTTAAACCCCGAAGTGCTTTTCGGCTGACAAAACAGCAAAATCTGCTGGCTGGTTAGCACAGCGCCGCCCCATAGTTCAATTGTACTTGTTGCACGTATCGACGTGGTCTCGTTAGGACGCCTCTTTGCACCGCATCAGTCTTATGCACATGACAAAACGCACATGAGATTATGGACCCCCCCTCCCCCGCTGCTGTGATTGGAAATGGATTGCGCAGGACTGACAAAGTATAACCAGTATGCACACAAAATGACGTATCGAGAAAAAGTTCACGATTACATCAGAGGGGTCTGAAGCTGTCCATGCGCACGTGGTAACTGATCGATCGGCAAAATCATGGCATCACGACTGACTTGCATCACAATAACTGCCCAATCCGATCAGTGTAAAGTCTACTTTGGAATCTTAACTCATTCAGTACCAGCCAATTCTAGACCAAGTCTGAAAAGACGTTTAAAAACGTCTTTGGGAGTGAATGAGTTAATGACCTGGGCATGTGTTTTTTGCTCTCAGCTACCTACTGACTTTCAGGAGCGACTGACTATGCACATGGAAGAGCCTCCGGTCTGCCACACATACTCGGACTCCGTGCCGGCCTCGCTCATCGGGCAGGTGCTCGAGAAGCCCGAGGAGGCGTGCAGCAGCAGCCACGCCTCGCGCTCCCCCAGCCCTCATACGCCGGACCACGCTTTCGTTCTGGAAACGTTGGCCCACGGTGGGGAGCGCCTGGGTCTGCGCGCGGCCTACAAGTCCGACTTGTACAGCAGCGACACGGCCCTTTACTGCCCCGACGACCGGCACCGGGAGCGCAGGCCCAGCGTGGACCTTCACGGTCAGAGGAAGCTCCTCTACGAGCCGCAGAATTCCACCGACAGCAACCCGGAGGATTGCCCCGTGGGCTTGAGACCCTCTTTTACCCAGGAGCGCTTTGCCGAGTTCCCCCCCTTGGGGGTGGGCTCCAGCTCCTACTCCAGCTTCAGCGGAGGGGGCTCGGAAGACAAAGCTAACGGCCCGCCGAGCAGCGCCGCTTCCTCCCCGCGCCAACACACCCTCTACATGGATTGGAGGGATGCCGGGGACTACGAGAGGAAGAGCGACTCATCCTGGGACAGGGATAGTCCCAGAGGGTTCGGTAACAATCATCCCTTCCAGCAGATGGAGATGATCCACCAGCAGAACAGCAGCTCACCCGTGTACAGCCGCACCATGTCCTCCTGTTTCAGCGAGCCCTACGAGCCCCTGCCTCAATCGTCTTCCCCGAGCGTCGCCTACGGTGACAGTCGCCGAGGAAGCACCCTGGCCCCCGAGGAGGAGGAGGAAGAGGAGCTGATCGGAAGATGGCGGCAGCTCAGCGCCGAAGACTTGAGCTCGCACTCTTACCGCAGTCCCGGCCGCGCTTCGCCGTACAGCTTCTCCGAGCAGCACTTCTCCGTGAGGCCGGCCAAGATACGTCTGGGCCCGCTCTACAGCAGCTTCCAGGAAGGGGCCGACTACTATGAGCAGCAGGCAGCCGGCGGCATGCAGGATCCGGTGTGGGTGGCTGCGAGTCCGGAGTGCAGCCCGGTGCTCCGCCAGGCTCACAGCCAAGCCCGCTTGTACGAGGACAGCCAAGGCTCCGAGCACAGCCTCTACCACTCGGGCAGCTCCAAAGACCGAGAGGGCAATGAGGCATCCGGAGGCCAAAGTGCCGATTATGGGGAGCAAAGTCCCAACGGCTCCACCGAATCCCTCAACTGCCGGTCCATGGAGATGGTGGCGGAACTTCAGCACTACCAGGCGGAGATGCACAACCTGTCCGCCCAGGTGAGCCTGTCGTCGCCCCCAACGGCCCCACCGCCTCCGCCGCCGTACCACCAAAAATTTGCCTCTCTGGGACTTTCCCGGAAAGACAGCCTAACCAAGGCACAGTTGTACGGAACACTCCTCAACTGACGGACCTTGAGGGGAAAAACGGGAATAGAAGCCACAGAAGTGCATGTGTTGTGAACGTGACTGGTGATGACTGGAAAGTGAGAGGCCTCTCTACATCGTAAGAATGTGTGCAGCGGTACCTTGACTTACAGGATTAAAAAGAAAAATCCAGTCGATTTTTCACATTGCGAACCAAAATTTAAATAGCATCCAGCTTCACGTACGACATTCTCTTTCCTTATGTCTTATATTTTTAAATATTGCACTACATTTTTTTTAAATTAAAAACACAACATGGGTGTTTTTTGCGGCGCCGGAATGTCATTTCAATGGTGGTCACTGAATTAATCAAACCTGTAAATCAAGGTACCATTGTATTTATTCTATATTTATTGAGTAGAAAATGACAGATATTTTTTTGTATGTAGCTATTCAAATGACAATTTTAGTCAACCTGAAACTTGTACATACACAAAGTAAAAAACGGCCAATACTATCTATTAAAACAAACACACCCTTAACTTGACACCTGTATAAACAGCATTGGCCTTGTGTACCAGTCACAGTTAATTAACAAACAGTGACAAATTAGCTCAGTTTTTTTCTTTTTCCTTTGATTGAATTTGACAGTCTCGGTTGGTGTTTTATATTGTTATTGCTGGAATGTTTTGACACGTGAACATCTGTCTCGACAGTTTGTTTTAGTTCTTCTCTTTAATATAAGGACACAAAATTCCTGCAACTGCCAAGCACCCACTTTCGACCTCTGATTCGGACACCGACACCTTCATCAAGACTATATAACCTTTGTTCCTTTTATTAACCATGCATGATTAGATATTTTCGGTTGTTTTGTTGGATCAATAAAAGCACAAAGTATGCAGATGATCCTTGATTGTTTAGACCTAAGACGGCGTGTGTTGTATTTGGGGCCGGATCAAGGTTTGATGATTATATTTGACAAAAACTAACCAAATAACTAAAATAGGAAAAGAAAAAAAAAAGTTGCGTCTCTTCCCTCAAACTGACGCACCTCAACATGAACCACTTCCTGGCCCTCAATGCAACCCTCAAATGTAACAGCAGGGGGCACAATAACTAAACAAATGTGCAGTGTGTCATTTTACTATCATGCAGAAAAGGTACATTATTTGAATATTATTTCAATATTACCATGAACTTAGAATCACAACAGAGTCAGCTTTATTAATTTTTTCTTACAATTTTACTATACAATAGAATGAAACCAAAGATCAAAACCTGTTTTTGTCGCAATCGCAAATTGGTGAGCACTGTCAAAAACTGCAATCTAAAAATCCCAAAAAATCTGCGAAACGGCAACGCCTTGAAAGGTGAACTGCGTTATAGCACGGTTTCACTGTATAGAACCTTTTCATCAAAACGTTTTTTTTATTCTATTTTTGCTTCTTGTACTCTATAATGGCCTGATGTCACAATACTTTTTGTCCACGTGGTGAATGTAAGAACATTACTACTTTTTGTGTTGCAGCAACCTCCCATTTATTCCCCCCCCCCCCTTTCCATCCTATTGTTCTGCTTCTGCCTATACAGCACATGGTACACAAAGCACTTTTATTTCTTTGCCCCTTTATTGGCACCCTACGGTGGGGGAAAAAGTGCACATTTGTCAGGTTAAACAAAATGTTACATTCTTCACGTTTTTCTGGGGAAATAATGATGGAGGGAAATGTGGCGACTCGGCGAGGTGAGTATGTTTGTAATTCCTCGACGTTACGTGACTGCGAGGCGTCGTCAAAAGGGTGAGTGCTTTTACAATATTTTCGTTGGATGATGACTTCTCGAGTGACTGCTGTAATTTGAAAATGTGACGGTGGTTAAGGATGCATTGCAGAGACGCCAATAAGATGTCATTTTCAAGACTTGAATATAACTCGGCATAACTTGAATATTTCATCGGCTGAGTATTGGCAATCTCACTCTTATTGTCTCCACTGGCTTCGTAAAATCCAATCAGTCCTCGAGTCCAACCATCCTCTTGCTTACATCCCACAGTTTCTTAGCTGCTTGTTCGTCCGTGGCCTTCGCAAGCAGCTCCTCTTCCTCGCAGTTTGCAAAGCACTTCCCCGACACCCCCTCCACCTCTGGCAAGCAGGCCAGATAGAGAGGCGTCTGCGCCCCCGCCAGCGGACTCTTGAAGAAGAGCAGCGATGCCAGGTAGAAGAGCGGCTTCGCCAGGAGGGGGATGCGAACGTGCCTGCCCAGCCTGGTCCTCACGATGCCAGGTGTGAGCGCGTTGACCGTCACCCCCGAGCCCTCCAGCCGCTGCGCCAGTTCAAGTGTGAACAGCAGGTTGGCTAATTTACTCTGACTGTAGCAGAATGCCTTGTTGTATTTTGTCTCGCTGTTCAGGTCGTCAAAGTTGACGCGGCCGTACTTGTACAGTTTGGAGGACACCACCACCACGCGGCTAGGGGCGGAGCTCTTGAGGAGGTCGAGCAGCAGGTGGGTGAGCAGGAAGTGGCCCAGATGGTTGACGCCGAGCTGCATCTCAAAGCCGTCCTCCGTCTTGGAGTAGGGACACTGGTACACGCCCGCGTTGTTGACGAGGACGTCGATCTTGGGTTCCTCCTGATGGCTCATAGGCAGATATGCTTTAGTATGCGAGAATTGTTTTAAAAGCAATAAGAAATAAAAAATAGATTGAATCGTAACAAATTGTATCAAACCAACCTTCGACCCACCATTATCATAGGTTACCCTTATGGCCATAATTAAGGCAACAGACCACGAATTAAATTTTCCGATTTACCAGAAGGCGCTGAAAAGAGCGAAATTTAAAAAAATATTAAATAAAATGAAACCTGGGTCTCTAATCGGAGGGCCTATGGGATGTAAATAAAAACTTAGCCAGTCTGTTACCTATCGGGACCATGGACAGCTCACAAGAACTGCACCTCTGGTGTCAGCATTCTTAAAAACGTAATTTCTGTGAGTGAAGATGCGGATTCGTGACAGCTCACCTCTTGAATCTCTTGACAAAATTTACGAACCGATTGAAGCGACGCAAGGTCCAGCTGTTTGATGACCAACTCCCCGAGCTCTGTGTCCGAATGTCCCCGGATGTCCCGGGCCGCCTCGGCGGCGCTCTGCCGGTCCCGACAAGCCATGATGACCCGGGCCTGGAGTTTCAGTAGCTCACCGGCTAGGGCCTTCCCGATGCCGCTGTTCGCTCCGGTCACGATGACGGTCTTACCTCGCATCATGCCCACCGGGTACTGGAGCAGCTTGAATGCGTTCTGTCGCGGGAACAAGCGGCGCATGACGAGCAGGACCCCGCCACCGACGACGGCGGCGATGAGGACCGCAGTGGCCATAGAAGCACCGAAAATGGTATAAAACCAGTCGCGTCGTGTTCGGAAGGAAGTGACAAAGTGAGCCCAGGAATAACCCGGATGTAAACGCGGAAGTAAATCGAGGATATAAAATCGCTGCGCTAAAGAAATCACTCGTGGCGTATTTTAACAGTTGTTTACGGCATGTAGTAATGTCTATTTGTAAATAGAAAACGGACTCGTTTTTATTCGTTTTAATATAGAAAGACCAACATTGAAATCCAACTTGATTTTCTTGTTTGATTTGTAGGACGACTACTAACAGTTAGATTTTTATTTCTAAAACAACGATAGAACGTAGCACGAGATACAAATGGAAAAAAAACCAGCTCGTGTTTTTGTTTTGATTCCCGGAAGTTTTCATATACAGCATTTCTCATCCTGACCAAAAGATGGCGACAACGTCGCGTCAGAAGACGATTTTTAGTTTCCTCTTTACACTAACATTGTGATTGTTGTACACTAATTGTGTTTTGTCATGCACAAACATAAGTTTACTGACTAACGACACTCCCGCAATACTTGAAAGACAATATATTGTTTTCAGAACAAGTCAGGGCCCAGAGAGCATGCCTTAGTGTCAAATATCACCTGCCATTGCACCTCTAAGCGCCAAATAGGAAACATATATGGGCTGATCATGGGTTAATTTTAAAACTTGCTTTGCATTGACTGTATCCAATCTATTGTTCCGTGATATGTTATCAGATAATATGAGATCCTATTACGAGAGCGCAGTTTTGTTTTGCATTAAGCAGTGCTCCTTACTTCCCTTCGTACTTTGCGGCTTTTATTCTGTATATGACTCACATGGATATCACTAATGCAAAGAAGCAAGCTTTCTCTAATGCTGCTCTGGGAATTAATTGAGAGAGCGAGAGAGCGGGTGAGAAACATTTCCTGTGGCCTTGCCATGTTTCCAGTTGGGTAATACCTCCTGTTTTTCTAACTGTTTGCTTCATTTCCTCTCTCTCTCTCTCCGCAGCTGACGGCTGAAATGAGGACATGTGGGAATATGGGTCGCAAAAATGCCAAAACTCATCCTTCTGGACTTTGATAGATTTAGATTTGAACACCTCCTCGAGAATGCATTTCTTTCTCTCTTTCATGCTTCTGATTGTCACTAGTGCGAGCTCCGTTTCAGAAGGTAAGAATATCTTTCATTTTCAAAGCTTAAAGCGACAATGCAGAAGTGCTGAGGAAAATCTGTCAGGCGGCGACTGTTGAAAATTAGAGTTCCTTAAACACATATGCTTTATTTTGTTTTGCTGTTTTGAATTCTATTTGGTGGGGACTGCACTGTGATATAGTGGGTAGCCTTAATTCATTAACGGCATAACAATCAGGCACCTGATTGCTAGCGCCAGCACAATCGTCAATCGAGTTATGGCATACGTTTTTCAAATGTGTTAAATTGAGAGAAAAAAAAACGATGTTGCGGGCGGATTCTACCCCGTTTGCTAACACCCACAGGGCAGAGCAAGAAATTGTGCGATGTCACCCCCAAAGATCTGTACATCCAAGTGGGATCCGATACTCAGATCGTGTGCGAGAGCTTCTGTGCCCGCGGTAACGTGCACTGGACGCTGGACAACAAAGTTGTGGACAAAAGCTGGTCCCACGCCGTTAATTCCTCGCACAGCATCGTGTCCCTGAGGAACTTCACCCAGCCCAAAGCCACCGTGCAGTGCCACCGCGACGGCACCGGGGAAGTGCTCGGAGGGACCACGGTCAGAACGTACTGTAAGACCCTGCCATTTATTTTTGGTTTCTTTATACCGGAAAGGGGGGGGGGCATTCCAGAAAGCAGATTGTATGTGAAAACTCAAATTTAATCGTTATACTTTAAATAAGCCATCATTGAATCACCTCGCACACTTTGTATTGAGATACTTTTTTTTTTAACCTCCTTTTTGGGATTCTGCCCCCCTCCTGGCGTGGGCAAACAAAGATGCAATAATCGATGTGCTTTTTTTGTTGTTGCTGTTGTTCTTCTTCTCCAATATAGCAAAACCCACCAAAATTGGCTGCATCTGGCACTATAAAAATGCATATTCTGTGGGTGTACCCGAGCTTTTCACGTGCGATTGGGAGCACGGTGCCCAGTACCCGAAGGAAATAAATTACACCGTACTGATGTGAGTTGAATATTTCCTCCAGGTTGCGAAAGCAGCCACGCGTGATCATAAAATGCACGTTGCTTTTCGCAGCTCTCGCTTAAACACTGGCCCGAAGGAAATCTGCAGCTCGCAACAATCCACAACATGCACGTCCCACGATGTGCACCAGTCGGGGAACGTGACACTGGCGGGTGGTAACCACAGTGTTACGGTGAGAGCGAAGACCAAATATTGGGAGGTTTACTCTGACCCTTACGAATTTAACCCCCGTCACATATGTAAGTCACACCGACGTCACGATAAAATGCTTTAAATAAATAAATAAAATATAGTAGGGCTTGATTTAATGCTGCCGTATGATTCTGCTTCTTTAGTGCAAATTCAATCTCCAAAGTTGAACCTCCGGGCCATCTCTGGTCATCTGCTGGCTAAGTGGACCACGTCCGTGCCCTCAAAGAAACACGACTGTCAAGTTCGATATAACGAGGTAACGGAGACGCAATCTACATCCTGATTGCTCTCGTTGTCATCTGACTTCAGCCCTTTTGTGTTTCAGGTTGGCGAGAAAAGGAAACCAGAGGTAACGTAAAGGGATGTCGACACGTGCATTCGTTGCGCTTTCCTCTTTGATTTGCACGAGAAATCCATTTCTACAAAAGTGTTGATTTCACATTCGAGGCACAGATTTCATTTTCAATCGTGCCGCGATGTGAAACTGAGGTCGACAAGTAAATTCCCACGTCCTCGGTGCGGTCATCTGAGAAAAAGTCAATGTATGCAAATGACCGTATTTTCCGCACTATAAGGAGCACCTAAAAGCATTCCATTTTCTCAAAAGCCGACAGTGCGCCTTATAATCCGTTGCGCTTTATATATAGATCAATATCCTGATTTATTGGACGTAGTACTTTAAATGTTTTTTAAAGTGGTTGCGAAAGCTCAATATAAATTCTATTATATTTAGCGTAGCTCCACCTAGTGGAAGCATCAACGCAACTGCAATTACTATTGTAGCTTCGATTCTATGCGCCTAAAAAAGCGGTGCGCCCTATCTATGGAAACACTTTTAAAATAGGCCATTCATTGAAGGTGCGCCTTCAATGAATAATCCAGCGCCTTTTAGTGCGGAAAATACGATAATCAGATTTTGTTACGGAGAGAGGGGAATGAAATTATGCTTCATTAAAAAAAAAAGAGACTGTATTTTTTGCTCAAAAATGTCTTTTCCCGGGAAGCTGCTCAATAAGACTTTGGAAGCAGGAGAAAAAGGAACTCTAACCATCAAAAACATCGAGTCCTGCACTTACTACAAAGTTTCAGTCCGCTGCGCTTGGGACAAAGCTCCCTGGAGCAAGTGGAGCCGAGAGGAAACCGTTCTGAGCCAACTCAACAGTAAGTTCCCGCCGAGAGAGTTCTTCGTTCAAAGTGAAAATGATGTGATACCTCGGCAGGGAGTGACGTCAAGCTGCGTCTGTGGAGGAAGGTAACTGACCCGGGAAAAAATGGCACGAGGAAGGTTCATGCCATGTGGAAGGTACGCAAGCTGGTCAATTCAATGCCCCACGTTGTCATCTCCGAATATCAACGCATTGTCCCCCCAACAAAACCTCTCATAATATGCGACTATTACTTCTTCGCAGGAGATTCCGTCAGCGTGCCAAGGCACATTTACATATTTGATCCAACAGTCTCTCGACAAGGACAACGGGACTCAGGTCGACGACAGTCCCACTTTATGTTGGAATTCAACTTGTACGATACTTGTGAACGAAGACGCATACAGAGTCCGGCTCAGCGTCTTTGATAACGACACCTTCCTGGCAGAGGACTCGGTTTACGTTCCGGCTGTTGGAGAAAGTAAGTTTTCAGAGACTTCCATTTTATTTAGCCACGTTATGAACACCGCTCTGTATTACCGTATTTTCCGCACTACAAGGCGCACCGAAAAGGCTTCGTTTTTTTCCAAAGCTCACAGCGCGCCTTGAATTCCGGTGCGCCTTGTGTATGGTCATTACGGTAATGTGTCGACCCCCAAAATGGCTCCTTGCTGGAGACATGCTTACAATGTTTTAACTTGCTGTTGGTTCAGTGAACTGTGTCGCTGCTTTATTAAATACGTTTTTGTTGCAGCTCCGAAAAAAGGAGTGCTGTTTTGTTTTTTAAAACGCACACTTTATTAATGGTTTTCAGTCTCAACAAATGCAGGTACGTCTTTGTCCGTCTCCGTGCCTTCTCTTCTAACGTTCGACTCGAGAGGCGTTCATGACCGCCTCCGAAAAATGTAAATTAACGATTCCTTCAATGAAACGGCGAATATTGAAAACAATGCATCAAAACAGAAAGTCAAGCGGGGAAATCTCAAAATAAATTCTATAGTCCCCCCCCCCCCTACAGAATTTATTTTGTGATTTACTCATTTGTGAATACAGTCCACAACAAAGGAAAAAAAATAAACACTTGTGAGACAGTCCAGTCTCCTACATTTTATTTCCTGACATCTGATCGTTCCGTTGGAGCCACACTCAAGGAAATGCCAAAAGAAATTCTGTAGGGGGGCTATAACATTTGAGATTTCTCCGCTTGATTTTCTGTTTTGAGGCATTATTTTCAATTTTCGGAGTTTCATTGAAGGAATCGTTAATTTACGTTTTACCACCACCGACGCTTTCAAGCGGGGTACATTCGACGTAGGATCTTTACCCCTGTCACTCACTATTCCTTGGTCAGCTCACATGTCAATCAGGACAGTTGTCCCACTTTTTTATGATTGATCAAATGTTTTTGATTTTCTTGTTTGTATTGTTCCAGCCGGCCTCCCTCAAGTTGCAAACGTGCGGACTTCTTCGACCGGCGACGGTGTTATTTTGGTCAGCTGGGACGCGCCTTCTCAGCTTGTCAGCGGTTACGTGATCGACTGGACCCACGATGAGCTTCGCTACCGCTGGAAGGAAAGCAATTCCACCAGCACGACGTTGTCGGGTAGGAGAGAAAATGCATGCGGGTTGGGGGGGTTTGTTGGGGTGGGGCCTGGAATGATGCGTTGTTTCCTAACCATTAGTCTAACGTTTCACGATCTTATCGACAGTGCATTAACAGGAAGAGGCTATTATCTGCCAGTGACATCATTGTTAGTTGCACGCTACTTTTTAAAAATGAAAAGTTTCTCTCCCTTCCAGGTCTTCTGGATAAAAAGCCGTACAACGTCACGATCACGCCGCTGGTTGGCGACAAGGCGGGCCTCGGCGCGCGGGTCTCACGGATCTGCGCAACAGTCACGGGTTGGAATAAATCGCTCGGTGCGTCTCTAAGTACTCTGGGTTTGAGATTTTTATTTTTTTTTTATGTTTCCCCGACAGCGGCAGCAAATTTCTCCACCGTCAAGGTTGAGGTTAAAGACAAAAGCGCCCTTGTGAGTTGGGATATGGAGCATCCGGATGTCTGTAGCGGCGTTATTGTCCACTACATTGTTTTCTATGGAACGGGGCAGGGAACAAAGCTCAGTAAGTTAACTTTTGATCTTTTAGCCACTTGGTTTTTACTTTCTTTGGAACATATCCAAGTTTCTTTTTGTCCCTTCCAGATGTCACGGTTAATGCTACGACACGGGAGATTCTTTTGAAGGATCTGCTTCCTTACACCCAATACAGCATGTATGTCAAGGCCGTGGCGCTGACGGGAGCGAGTGAAAGTAACGTCAGGCACTTTAACACAAAACGATTCGGTAAGTCACTTTTGGAATCGTTTCTGATGCTGGGAACTTACTTGACCTCTTGTCCCTTTGCATATTTGGAATCCCGTTCAACTCCCGTTACTTGTAAATGACTCACCAGCACCAGTGTGACTGATGGGGGGGGGGGGGGGGGTGTGAGTGAAAGACTGGAGATGGAAAAAAATGAGACCAAGATGAATCCTTTCAAAACTATTCCACCGTTAATGTGACCTACAACCTGTACAATCTAATTGAATTTTTAAATCTTTTCGAGGGGGTGGTAAAAATAAATCACTGAGATAATGTGCTTGCGCAACAATGCACACCCTCATAAAACCAATCGGATGGAAACTAATGTGAATCTGGGGATAGGCACACGCACCTGCCGCTATCAAGGTTCATGGGCGTAAGATGAAGTGTTAGGCCCCCAAAACTTCAGAAAATGAATTAGAACTGCTGAACTTTATATGGGATTTTGCAATCTGCTGCCTGTGGGTGGGCCCTCGCACAATCGAATGCCATGATGACAAATGCGGTCTTCCTTTGACAGATCCGAGGTTCATCACAAACCTTTGCGTCGTCGGAAGCATCGTTATAGTCCTCGTGCTGTCGACCGGGTTGTGCTGCGCGATACAGTAAGTGTTTTCTATTTCTGACAAAAGAAATTCTGAAGGCTTGTTGGATCATGAAATTAGTTTCCGTTTTGATTTTCAGGCTCCTCGATCATTACACGAACGACAAATGGTCATTTTTCTGTAACGTGTAGCAGACGTTCGCTTTACTTCGTTTTTAGGAAGCTTGGGCAACTTTCCGAGTCGATCATTGATTGTCTTACACGTTGGAAAAAAACGTCTGATTTCAACAACTGATCATTAACAAGGCGTTTCCATGTCTTCTAGGTATAGGAAATTCTTGCAGAAGCCTCTTCCGAACCCGGGCCTCAGTTCTGTTGCGCTGTGGCCATCAGGAGGCCATCAAAAGGTGAATTCAATTGAAGAGAAAGTATTAAAAGCATATGAAATTGGCAAAGGTGTCCACAACTTAAATATCAATCTTCATCTTAAGCGGGGTACACACTTATTGTACTTTTTAAGCATCCTGTGCTGGGCCTTTTTCAGGATGGAGTTAAGAATCATGGCCTTGTAAGCATGTCTCCTTGCTGGAGACATGCTTACAATGTTATAACTTGCTGTTGGTTCAGTGAACTGTGTCGCTGCTTGATAAATAAGTTTTTGTTGCAGCTCCAAAAAAAGAGTTGTGGTGTTGTTTTTTTAAACGCACACTTTATTAATGGTTTTGACAGTCTCAACAAATAAAGGTACGTCTTTGTCCTTCTCCGTGCTTTCTCGTTTCTTTGAAGGAATTGTTATTTTACGTTTTTTGGAGGCGGTCATGAACGGCTCTCGAGTTGAACGGGAGTGTAGCTCCATCTACTGGATGGATTGTAGATTGCGTTTTATAATCCAGTGCGTCCAATACATGAAAAAAATTACAAATTATGCCATTCATTGAATCCGCGCCTCGTAATCCAGTGCGCCTTTTAGTGCAGAAAATACGGTATTTTATTTTTTTGGGGGGGGCCATCAAATAATGACAAACACTCTGCCTCTCCCCAGGGGACTTTCCCTTTCCGACTATTCAACTATCCGCCAGAAAGCTTCTGTGCACGCGTCTACACGGACGAATCCCAGCTGACCTCCACGCCGGACATCAACCGGGAAGACTACAGCTTCCCAGCTTTGACGTCAAAGCTGGCCGCGCACAATGAGAAAGCGAATGAACCTGAAGAGACGCCGACTCGGTCATTTTCCGGAGAATGTCCAACGCTGCTCCTTGAGGGCAGCGGTCAATTAAGCCCGTACCGAAGCCAGAGTTCTGTGGAAAGCCCCACCCAAAATACTGAGAAAGAACGCCAATGTCTGCTTCCAGTCAAACATCAGCAATTGACAGCATCGCTAGCTATGTATGTGACACTGGATATGTTTGAACAAGACCGAGGCAAGTGAGAAAACGCGGAAAACATTTCATAAGATACGATGGTCATTCAATCAGTGAGGTGAAGTTTTCGGTATCAAGACATCTAAAACACAAGCTTACTTTTTTTTTTTTCCTTCGACTTAGCCTCCCAGCACTGTGACACACATTTCCCCATCTGAGCACAGGCTTCCATGTTCCCTCAGCGTAAAAAAAAATAAAAATCTTTGGATTGATGTTTTAGCTCATCTCTCAAAAACACTCAAGTGTGTGGCAGACCAAAAAAAAAAAAAAAAACGTCCTGATACAGAAAAAATCGATATTTATTGAATGACCCTCGTACATTAAATTATCTATCGTGTATATCATAATTATGTGCATGTTGAAATGCATCCCCAATTGAGACAAATGTTGTTGTGCAGTGATAACAGTGCAAAATATTTTATGCATGAACTCATGAAAGTCTATCTACTCTTAAAAAGTAACTCTGAATACCTGTGTATGTGCGTCGGCTCGAATTTAGTAAAACAGGATTTCATGATTTTCACAAACACACACACCAAGGGACAATTGAAGAGTGCTCAATTAGCCTGCCACGCATGTTTTTGGAATATTAGAGGAACGCCACGCAGGCAAGGGAAGAACGTGCAAACTCCCCACAGGAAGGCCGCAGCCGGAATTGAACCGTGCACTTCTGCATTGTGAAGCTGACGCACGAACCAGTCGAGTGCCAAGTCGAACCCAGGCTACACTCAGTTTTCATTCCCTTTTATTTGCTCACGGTAAATCTGCTGCAAGAAGAAGGCGTTTTTGGCCGAAAAAAAACTACCATGTATAGTAAGGCGTTTTGAGCCCAAAAAAACGACCATGTATAGTGAGGTGTTTTTGGCCGAAAAAAACGACCATGTATAGTAAGGCGTTTTTAGACGAAAAAAAACACCATGTATAGTTAGGCGTTTTGAGCCGAGAAACACGACCATGGATAGTAAAGCGTTTTTAACCCCAAAAAACGACCAGGTATTGTAAGGGGTTCTTAGCCGAAAAAAACCGACCATGTACAGTCGGGCGTTTTTAGCCCGAAAAAACGACATAGTATAGTAAGGCGTTTTTAGGCCGAAAAAAAACGACATAGTATAGTAAGGCGTTTTTAAGCCGAAAAAAACGACAGTATAGTAAGGCGTTTTTAAGCCGAAAAAAACGACATAGTATAGTAAGGCGATTTTAGGCCGAAAAAAAACGACAGGATAGTAAGGCGTTTTTAGCCTGAAAAAAACGACATAGTATAGTAAGGCGTTTTTAGCACGAAAAAAACGACATAGTATAGTAAGACGTTTTTAGGCCGAAAAAAACGACATAGTATAGTAAGGCGTTTTTAGGCCGAAAAAAACGACATAGTATATAGTAAGGCGTTTTTAGGCCGAAAAAAACGACATAGTATATAGTAAGGCGTTTTTAGGCCGAAAAAAACGACATAGTAAGGCGTTTTTAGGCCGAAAAAAACGGCATAGTATATATAGTAAGGCGTTTTTAGGCCGAAAAAAAAACGGCATAGTATATATAGTAAGGCGTTTTTAGGCCGAAAAAAAACGACATAGTATAGTAAGGCGTTTTTAGCACGAAAAAAAAACCGACATGGTATAGTAAGGCGTTTTTAAGCCGAAAAAAACAGCATAGTATATATAGTAAGGCGTTTTTAGGCCCAAAAAAAACGACATAGTATAGTAAGGCGTTTTTAGGCCGAAAAAAAAACAGCATAGTATATATAGTAAGGCGTTTTTAGGCCCAAAAAAAACGACATAGTATAGTAAGGCGTTTTTAGCACGAAAAAAAAAACGACATGGTATAGTAAGGCGTTTTTAAGCCGAAAAAAAACGACATAGTATAGTAAGGCGTTTTTAGGCCGAAAAAAACAGCATAGTATATATAGTAAGGCGTTTTTAGGCCCAAAAAAAACGACATAGTATAGTAAGGCGTTTTTAGCACGAAAAAAAAAAACGACATGGTATAGTAAGGCGTTTTTAAGCCGAAAAAAACGACATAGTATAGTAAGGCGTTTTTAGGCCCAAAAAAACGACATAGTATAGTAAGGCGTTTTTAAGCCGAAAAAAAGACATAATAGTAAGGCGTTTTTAGGCCGAAAAAAACGACATAGTATACCATGGCAAACCAAATCATGACAGTACCCCTCCCTCAAGGGACGGATCCCAGACATCCCAAAGTCGTCCAAAGGCTTGCCTCGCCGGGGAACGGGAAGTAAAAGCGACGGCAACCCTTGCCTCCCCGGAGAACAGGAACAAGAAGCGACGGCAACCCTTTGGCAGGGCTGCAGGGGGAGCCCTACAGTGCCACCTGTTGGTCCCAAACCAAATAATGACAACTATACATGGTCGTTTTTTTCGGCTCAAAATGCCTGACTATACATGGTCATTTTATTCGGCTCCAAAAACGCCTTACTATGCATGGTTGTTTTTTTGGGCTAAAAACGCCTTACTATACTACGTCGTTTTTTGGGGCTAAAAACGCCTTACTATACGTGGTGGTTTTTTTGGGCTAAAAATGCCTTACTATATATATACATGGTCGTTTTTTTCGGCTAAAAACGCCTTACTATACATGGTCGTTTTTTTGGGCTAAAAACGCCTTACTATACATGGTCTTTTTTTTCAGCTAAAAACGCCTCACTATATACAGTATATGGTCGTTTTTTTCGGCTAAAACCGCCTTACTAATCATGGTCGTTTTTTGGGGCTAAAAATGCCTTACTATATACATAGTCGTTTTTTTGGGCTAAAAAGGCCTTAGTATACGTGGTGGTTTTTTTGGGCTAAAAATGCCTTACTATATATATACATGGTCGTTTTTTTCGGGTGAAATCGCCTTCATATACATGGTCGTTTTTTTCGGCTAAAACCGCCTTACTATACATGGTTGTTTTTCTAGGCTAAAAACGCCTTACTATATATACATGGTCGGTTTGTTTCGGCTAAAAACGCCTTACTATACATGGTCGTTTTTTTCGGCTAAAAACGCCTTCATATACTGTACATGGTCGTTTTTTTCGGCTAAAAACGCCTTCCTATATATGGTCGTTTTTTTGGCTAAAACCGCCTTACTATACATGGTTGTTTTTTTAGGCTAAAAACACCTTACTATATATGGTCGGTTTTTTCGGCTAAAAACACCTTATACAGGGGTCATTTTTGTCTGCTATTTTTTCGGCTAAAAACGCCTTATTATACATGGTCGTTTTTCTCGGCTATTATTTTGGCTAAAAACGCCTTACTATACATGGTCGTTTTTTTGGGCTAAAAACGCCTTATACAGGGTCGTTTTTGTTGGCTATTTTTTAGGTTTGAACCAGCGTTGCCTGCCCCAGAACCCGGCGAGTGTACCTCTACACTACCAGTGACTGTGGCTTGCTATGCACTTTCACTGGTGTTGTATTTTCACATGACAATTCACCTCTTCAAAACCTCTTCGGTCTAGAGAATTTTTATCCTTTTTATTCAATTGTTAATGCTTTGAAAAGCCTGACAGTTGCCTGACAAAAAATTGGTTGATGTCAAATAACACTAGAATGATTGGGATATAACTACTGTTGAATCATCCACTAGTATGGCGATACTATAACTGAGGTTTTTATCCAAACAATGATTAGTTTTCCTTTCTTAAAATGTTGCAAGAAAATAACAGGAAAAAGTAACTAAGCGTTTGATGTGGTATTTTCACATCACTGAGTGGGGTTTGATCCCATGCTTCCGCCACACAAATCCGGCGAGTGTACCACTAAACCATCACCCCCCCCCCCCCCAAAACAACCATGCATCGTAAGGCGTTTTTTTTTGTTGAACCCCCCCCCCCTCCCCGCAACCATGTAAGGAATTTTTAGCCCCAAAGAAAACAACCATGTAAGGCGATTTCTTTGCCGAAAAAACGACCATGCAAGGCATTTTTAGCCGAAAAAAACGACCTGTTTGTTTGTTTGTTTGTTTATTGAACATAAAACATATATACAGTAATAATTTGACAGAAAATAAGGTAGATAAAAAAAGTAAAAAGAAAGAAATCAATCTTCATTCAACACAGTTATGTTCAAGGGAGTAGGAAGAAGTAAAAAACTTATCTAGTCCTACCCCGTTATGTGATTGTATCTAATAAATCATTTTTATATCAATCAGAAAAGAAAAAAGAAGAAAGAAGTCTCCATTAAGGCTCATACTTTACCCTTAACCGTGATATTTTTACAACTTTTGGTTTGTATCGGGATTATATACTTCCACACCCTGACACTCTTGTGTCAATTTTCTCTTAAATTCATAATGGATATTTATATACCTTTCTCTATTTATCAACTTAGTTCTGATTTATCATTATATTTAATGTTTTGAATTTATCATTTTAACTCTGATTGATGTAGGTTGTTTGTACTATTTTTTCGAATTTGTTTTTGAACTCAGCAAGCGATTTACTCATTTTCAGGTCCGTTTCGAGATTATTCCACAGATTAACACCTTTGATAGATACACTTCTTTGCTTGATGTTTGTTCTTGTTTTGAGTTTTTTGAATAAGTTGGTACCTCTTAAATCATAGCTGCTTTCTCGAATTTCGAAAAACTTCTGAATGTTTTGGCAGAGCAGGTTATTGTGTGCTTTGTACATTAATTGGGCGATTTTAAAGTCAACCAGGTCATAAAATTTCATCGTATTTAATTTGATAAATAGTGGATTTGTGGGTTCCGTATATTTTGATCTATTAATAATTCGAATTGCTTTTTTTTGTAGGTTGAGAATAGGGAGTGTGTTTGTTTTGCAGGCATTTCCCCATATTTCCACACAGTAGGTCATATATGGTAATAATAATGAAGTGTACAATGTGTACAAAGATCTCTTATTTAGCACTTCCTTGGTTTTGTAGAGGATCCCTACGGTTTTGGCTATTTTTCTTTTTACGTTATCGATATGTGGCTTCCAACATAGTTTTGAGTCTATTACTAATCCGAGAAACTTGGTTTCATACGCTCTTTCTATCTCAATTGAGTTTACCATAATTTTAGCTTGGTGTTTGATTGGTCTTGTGCCAAAAACAATTAACTTCGATTTTTTCAGGTTAAGTGACAATTTATTTCTGTCGAACCAGTTTTTTAATTTGTTTAATTCGTTTTCTACGGTTGTCAGGAGCTGTTTCAGATTTATTCCAGAACAGTAGAAAGTTGTATCATCAGCAAATAGGACACATTTAAATTGTTTTGAGACCTTGCAGATATCATTTATATATAAGATGAATAGTTTTGGACCAAGCACTGACCCCTGAGGAACTCCGTGAGTGATTTTTAGTTGATTCGTTTTTTTATTGTTGAGTTGCACGTACTGATATCTGTTTTCTAAATAACTTTTTATCCATTTATAAGCTACACCTCTAATGCCATATCTTTCTAGTTTTTTTCGACCTTGGGTAGTCAAGCCATTTTTCTAAACGACCATGTATGCCAAGGCCTTTTACCCCCCAAACGACCATGTATAATAAGTTTTTTTTAAATGTATGACGACCGTGTCGTGTCCCACTTTCAAACAAAAAGAAAATGCTTTGTCGCCCTCTTGTGGCGCGTATAAGCACAACGCAAGACGTCAGTCAGATCAGATCAATATCAGCTACATTTCTTCCCTCAATGCTGTCAAATTAGTGCAATACGTGGTAAAATATGCAATTGCTAATGGTAACATGTAACAAAAAAACTGCAGTCATGACTTACCATCCAATCACAAAAAATGTCTCTTTAAATACACATTAAATTCCATGGATCGATTTGGGGTACTTTAAATTACACTAGGTAGTTAAAGTATCATTAATTCCCCCCCCCCCCCCCCCCAAAAAAAGGGAGTTTTAGCTGCACTGGACAATGCTGACATACTGTACATTTGAAAAGGTGAGGTTGATCAACATTTAAATAAATGACCAAAAAAAATTTCTCAATAAGCACCTTTCAGAACACTCAAGGACACTTTACAATCAAGAACAAGAACAATAAAACCACAGATAAAATTCTAAAAAGAAGAGATGCATTTCAACTCTACATACATATATCAGCAAAGCTCAAACAACTTTTGATCTGCATTGTGTAAATTTACACCAAAATAAAAGCAGGGCACCACCAGCATGTTATGTTCTCTTCATTCTGCCGTTGATCCAAATTATTTGCATGAAAGGATAATGAATGTACTACAGATGAGTTACATAAAATGGGCAAAAACCCTCGCGTGGTGGGATGCCTCCAAGTGGCGCGAGGGGGGAACGCCGGGGCTCTTTGGCCCCAGTTGCGGCTAAATGCCCACCAGCCGGCGGGGGAAGAGGTGGGGCCTCACCGGAAGGTGAGGCGCCCAGGGCTCACCCCGCTGGAACGGAGGGAAGTGGGAGTAGCCGCCCCACAACCCTCCTTAAACAAAAATCAGGCGAGGGCCCTTCCGGGGCCCGCACTGAGTGTGAACCTCGCGGGGCACCAGCGAGAGTCGTACCCCGTGTGGGACCCGGGAGGTGGGGCAAGTCCCTGACGGGGGCCGATTGCCCAGGAAGGAAGGAAAATGGGCAATGTGATATGCTCTACCAGCTGCATTGAAGACGGGGAGTTGTTTCGTGGCCTGCAGTATATCGCCCATTGGCACATTTGATAATCAATACAGCTGCCAGTGCCGCAGCGACGACCGCACCCAAAACTCCTCCTGCGACAATCGCTGTGCATAACACAAAACATTTTAATCATCTAATTTCTTTGTCCGCCAAAAATAACAAATACAGTTTACAGTACCTGCAACAATGTCCTCATTCTTCAAGAAGCTCCTGGGGTTGCCTTTTGGAAAAATGGCCAGTTCCGTGTGTTGGACGAGCTCTTTTAATTGATTCGAGTTAAGTTTGGAACCATCCTAATGACATGACATAACATGAAACGTATTAGAAAGTATTGATCAACAAGGTCGGACAACTGGTGTGAGTGTTAAGTAATAAATAAACGTGCATTTGTGTGACGAGTCTTACTTTCTGGGTTTTGGTTTCCGATTCTCCATCCATTGAATTGTCATCTGGTAGAGAAAGGGGGACAAAAAAACATCGACGTAAACTTTTAAGATGCACATGTATAATTCAAACAGAAGAGCAAGTTGCGTGTTACTTAGCAGGATGATATTGATTTGAGATCATGCGTTACCGTCGTCAGCGCTGTCTTGGTTCAAGCCCGATCCAGGGAGGTCTTCAGGCGCGTCACAAAACTAATGCAATGAACGGGAACAATGATCAAGAAATGAAGTGGGAGAATACAACTTTTCATAGTACGGCAATCGAAAAATGCATCACGTCTCAGTAGAAGGAGCCGCCCAACACAACAAGTCTTATGATTTGTTTTCTTCCTGGAGTATTTTTTTTTTAATCGCCGAGCAGATTTTTTTCGGCATCTTGTTTATGATGGGTGTAAATCGCCTACTGCTCGAAGTCACAGTAAACCAAGATGCAGTAACTGTATGAAAGATAATAACGTTCAGTTTTGAATGACATACACGAGATACATGCAGGTATAGTTTCGGCAACGTAATGTTCGTTGCTCTAAGTTGCATATTTCGCTACGGGGAAAAATACTACAAACAGCTCTCGGTGTGACGAAGTACTGCAAAACAAACATACATATTCCGTATATCTATTACCGCCGTGTGGTCAGTACAGTAAATACTGTATATGGGTCGGGTGATTTGCGGAAATGAAACGAATCTGCGAGTACAGAAATGAGGCGTATAAAAAAATAATGTGAATATTAAACTTACCGATTTATCGACAGTGAATATGGAGAGCAGAAATAGCGTCATGAATGTTTCCGTCATATTTTATGCATGGAAAACAGAGTCGTTGCAATTTTCTTAGCGGTTCTTGTCGTTCACCCCCGCCAGCCACCAACGCCCGTCGACTTCTAGCACTTCTACAGTCTTCTTCTAGCAGTTTCATGGCGATTGACATACAATGCGCATTACCGCCACCTATTGGTACAGAGCGCGAACCGAACAAGATCGCTCAACCACTACAGGTATTTAAAACAAAGCAAATCTAACCCTCAATTTAGATCCTCTTAATCTCCACCACTACAATTGTTGCCGACTTCAGGGTCGTTCACAGGCTTTTTTTTAAAATCAGCTATTAGTAGAGAATGGGAACATTAAATGCAGAAGGGCGCACGAGGACCCGAGTTGATGCTCCTGAAATGCATTTCCCTCAAACTAAGTTAATACAAACCTACACATTGCGCTTACCTCCACGTTTTCAGTCTCCTCAAATTCAACAGTGGCCCACCTGCAATGTCTTTTTTTTTTTAGAGGTTCCTATTCTGGTCCCGCCTTACTCGTTTCCCACTATCACTCCAAAAAAAATTTTTTTTAGATCAAGCTGACAAGCTACATAGAAACGAAAATGACAAAATGCAATTCAAATGTTAGAAGAACAGTTTAATCATACATAGTCACAATTCTGCCTCCAAAAAAAAAGTTTGTTTTTCTTCATCTAACAGCTGGAAATGTACATAAGGCCACCTGAAAATGTACATGACTTTGACAGTGTGACAAAACTCATATGTTCATATTTATATAATTGACAATATTTTACAATGCTTTTTTTTTTTTTTGCTTACAAGGTAGTAGCCGTTCCAAAATACAGCCTTTTTCTGTACAAAAATATTTGCCATATCCTGTGAGGTCAGCAGACAACTAAAAGGCAGCGTCTGATTTTGAGGATTTTTTGTTTGTTTGTTTTGTTTTAAAAATCCTTTTTTTTTCTCTTTGAAAAGTGTCACACATCAGAAAGACTATCAACAGTGGATGTTTACAGCAGCTCCAGTACAAATAAGAGGCTGGCCTTTTCCCATAGATTTAAAAACAAAAATTACATGCCAGATTATGAAGCCTGAAACATTAGTAATTTTTTTTCTCTCTTTAAAATAACACTTGCTCAAATAAAACTGTGTACAGAATATTCAAAAGGGGGGTGTAAAGGAGTGATGAATATACACACGCTAAAATGCACACGCTTGTTTGCCTTTTTCTCCCCCCCCCTAAAATGTAGAAGACATCCCATTTACAGCATAAACAGTTACAAATGTACAACTGTACAGGGAGAATAAAAGCATCACTACAAGTTTGCAAGGCCTGTTAAACACAAGACATTTTTTTTCTCACTTTAACTAATAATAATAATCTTACAATTACCGACTGCACATATACTACATATATTCTACAATCCAAAAAAGCCATCACTACAATTATTACAGGACAGTTGGATAGATTTGAGATGGGCCCCCACCGGCATCCAATCCAAAGAGTTGAAAAATACAAAACATTGGCGCATTTAAAAATCAGACTTAAAAATCCCTTCTTCCAAGTCCCGGTAATAATTCCATCTCATATACAATGCTGGGGGGAAAAGCCCCCCCACTTTTAAAAATGTTGAATCTTATGTGGTTGGGGGTGCGAGGGGATTCATCCATCAACAGCGACCGGAAAGCAACAATTAAGAATCACACAAAAAGATGCTACACTAAAACTACTTTTTTTTTTTTTTAAGCTAGAGATGATTATTTAGTACATAAAAGTTAGCTCAGCGCAGTGTTCATTTTCTACTCCAAGACACTAAAAAGGATCAAGAGGGGAGCTCAAACGAAAATTCAACCTGACAACGGTACGATATTAAATAATCGTCGCTCTGGTAAGTTTCATTTCAAAACCAAAGCCCTTCTCTCATTTAATACCTTCTCTTGTAGTACCTGTACCTGTTACATCATGTGATAAATGCAAGTTTGGGCTCAGGTAGTCTCTTTGGGTACACCCCCCCCAAAAAAAACAACAGACTTCCAGCTGCTGACCGATTCAATCGCTCAAGGGAGGTCAGAGTGGGAGGGCAAGGCAGGGGGGGGAAAAAAGGCCCCATTTAAATATAAAGCCACTCACGTTGATTTGTTCTCTAACGTCAGCCCGACTAATTTCGAGCAAGCACAAAAGGGATTTTCTCAAAAGACCCGTGGCGACGAGGCTGTTTGGAATCAGCAGCTTTGGTATTGGGGGGGGGGGGGGGGGGGGGGGTTTACTATTGTTTCGACTTTGACACGGGGTCCAACGTAAATATGCAATTTCCCGGACTTACACAAGTCGGTTTGAAAAGCAAAAGGGAATTTTGTCACTCGGTTTTAGCTTTTAGTAGGTCACTTGCTGGTTGAGAATTGTAAGAAGTTTCGGCAAATGTGTTGGGGGTTTTTTCCCTCTACAAAGAATTTACAAGGTAAAAAAAACTAATGTACAATATGAAAACCAGTCAAATACATCGGTTACATAATTAATGGCCTTGTGCTTTACCCAACAAATAAAGCTAGCTCACTTATGCCGGTCATGGCGGGCGGGGTGGGGGTGGGGGGGGGGGGGGTCAAATGGTACTTCACCTGTGGCAGCACAATAGCAGCTGTCAGTTGTCACAGCTGTTTAGGTGAAATTGACTTTTTTTTTTACCCCCCCCCCAAAAAAGGAGTTCTTAATATGCTTGGGGGGGGGGGTCCATAATGTCGTCTTTGACTACATGAGGCCGTTTGTGGGGCCACCGATTGGACCCAACTCGGAGCCACTCTTCATGTAATACTTTTCCAGTTTGGCCAAAATGTGTTTTCCGTAAGTGTACTTGCGCAAGGTGGCGATGTGAGGCCGGATCTAAGGAGGAAGGTTGGGGGTCAACAACAGGTCATTTTCATGTCAGGATTAATAATAGATATATAATTGATATGAATATTAATACAATTAATATTATTACTAATATAGGATATTAATATTTGATCAAAGATTATATTGGATCAATAACAGTGTTGAATACCGTATTTTCTGCACTAAAAGGCGCACTGGATTATAAGGCGCAATCTACAATGCATCCACTATTCCGTTCGACTCGAGAAGCGTTCATGACCGCCTCCGAAAAATGTAAATTAACGATTACTTCAATGAAACGACGAAAATTTAAAATAATTCATCAAAACAGAAAGTCAAGCGGGGAAATCTCAAAATAAATTCTATAACCCCCCTACAGAATTTATTTGGGCATTTCCTTCAGCGGAGGTCCAACAGAACGGTCAGCGTTCAATCAAGTGTTTATTTATTCCTTTGTTGTGTATTCATAAACGAGGAAATCACAAAATAAATTCCGTAGGGGCGGCTTTAGAATTTATTTTGTGATTTCTTCGCTTGATTTTCTGTTTTGATGTTTCAATTTTCGTAGTTTCATTGAAGGAATCATTGACGTTTTTCGGAGGCGGTCATGAACGCCTAGAGTCGAATGTCGTAAGCGCGCTTACCTTGTGCATGATGATTTTCCGCTGGGCGGGTTCGGCCATGTCGATCATTCTTTGGACCACGTAGTTGGCGTACTGGTCCTTCATCATGGTGTACAGGGCGCTGTGGGGGCCGTCCTTCTGGCAGCACACCTCGTCGATCAGCAGAGCTCTCTCGGCACGCGAGGAGTGGATCACGCACTTTTCCACAACGTTGCTGATGCGCAAACGACACCGCAGTCGTAATGCCACTGCTTACCCCCCCCCCCCTTTCCACGGTTCCGTTTTAAGACGAGCAGCACGGCATCGTACCTTGCAAATTTATGTTGGCTCAGTAGGAGGACTTTCCCACGCACTTCCGCAACGATCTTGCTCTTGTCTTCCGGTCTGCCGTGCTCCAAAACATGCTGAATGACGTAGTTACCATACTGATCCTGCAGGGGGAGGCAACGGACGTGCAAGATCAACGACGGCATGGGCGGGGATCAACGATTTTCACAAATGCATTACAAAGAAGTGGAATGACCCCCATTCATGTGACACTCGTGCACTCTATGGAACCGGTGAGGTCGGTCATGAAGAAATGCATGCATGTCACGGCGGGAAGATAAATGAGACGCCCCCTCCCCGCGCGGAAACTTGATGATGTCATCACTGCAGAAGGTCAGACAAAACAGATGCTGCTGATTTGCAAAAAGGGACGGCGACCGGGCAACCAAACCAGCAGCATCTTTGCCCCTTCGGAAAATTGGTGATGGACACGTTACGGGACGAGGTAGGTTGAGTCTGAGCGGAAAGGGAGACAACACCACTCGGAACGGTTCCGGCCTTAAACCTCATCGTGCACATTTGCTTTCAGATACATTTCCTGTCAAGTCTGTTCATTTCCGCTCGTCTGATTTTAGCAATCCAATTTTTTTTTCTTCCCGATTCAAGCATTTGAGGTTTCAAAAAGAAGTAAGCTCAGAAAAGAAACACCGGACTTAACAGGAGATGCTGCGGGCCATCGCACAGAAGGGGAAGCCTTGTGAGTCCTCGGTGCGATTAAGTGAGAAAGTAGAAAGGCAGGGGGGGATAAATTTAAAAAAAACTGTTGATTAAGGACGCGGAAAAGTTGAGAACTCCATCTATTGTAACATTAAAAAATTAGAAGAGGGAAGAAGGAGAAAAAAAAACATGGACATCCTTGAGAGAGAGGCAAATTGCTCTGACCTTGAACAGTGCATCACGGGACACTGTATAATATGTTTTGGGTGTCATCTCCAATGATACGCCTTGATATTTCTGGATGGAATAGGTGAAGGGGGGAGGGGGGGTAGGGTGGATGTTTGAATATTCACGTCAGATGTGATGAAAGCTAACACAAGACAAATATTTTTTTTTTCCACAAGCACAACAATGATGAGTGACGTTCTGGGAGGATAAAAATAATCTGCAATTTAACCAAGTGCACACGTTTGTTTACCTGACCCAGTTGCTCAGAGTGCTGATGCAACTCTTCCAGTATTGGCAAAGTCTGCTCCTGGGTGCAGTGCTCCAAAATCCTTTGGATGACTCGACAGCCGTAAGGGTGCGTGGAGAGGACAAACACCTGAAAAAGCAGCCGCGGGTAAAAACACTTTTTTTTTTAAAGCAGTCAGTTTTAGCGGCTTTGACACTTCAACGGGTATCCCTGCTGACACACACACACAAAAAACAAAAAAAAACATCGCCGCGAACAGAAAACCAGTCCATCCTGCCAAATTAGCAAATCCTGCAAGCCACTTTTTTTAAGTGCTTTTCTGCAAACAAGCAGGCAACATGAGCAGAAATTTTGGGCTTTGTGTCCGATAGAAGGCAATCATGGAGACATGAATCAAAGTGACCACCGAGAAAAGCCTGGTGCCCAATTCAATGTTTAATTTTTTTTTTTTTTTAAAAAGCTGTGGTTTATGTTATGTTTGAAACGTTAAACAATTTGGCCATTGCCTGCGCCATTCATAAAACAAGTACCATATTTTCCGCACTAAAAGGCGCACCTTCAATGAACAGCCTATTTTGTAATTTTTATCATATATTGGACAAACTGGATTATAAAACGCAATCTACAATGCATCCACTAGATGGAGCTACGCTCCTTCCGTTCGACTCGAGGCGTTCATGACGACCTCCGAAAAAGGTAAATTAACGATTACTTCAATGAAATTAGGAAAACGGAAAATAATGCATCAAAACAGAAAAATCAGGCGGGGAAATCTCAAAATAAATTCTATAGCCCCCCTACAGAATTTATTTTGGCATTTCCTTGAGCGTAGCTCCAACAGAATAATCAGATGCCAGCCTGGGCGGGTGCGACGTTACTTCGACAAAGCTTTGAAAAATGAGTGATGCTTAAAATAAAATGAAGCAAATCTCAGAAGGGAAAGGAGAAAATATGATTCATTTTGAATGATGTCACGGTCATTTCAAAATCAGATTTTTGGAAGAAAGATTTTTTTTTTTTTTAAATCACCTGAGCAAAACAGCGATGAGGTTATTTCAAGCACTGATGAATTGAGGCACGGCATTGATGACAGCGGAGCTTGCGACCCTTTTCACTAACACGACACACATACCTGGCCTTGGAAGGCGTCTATAATGAACTGCAGAGCTTGCGGCTGGACACACTCGATGCACTTTTGCACCACATGGTTACCATTCTGGTCCTTCACGCACTTTAAAACATGGCCGTCCAGCTCACGAACGATGTCACTCTGAAAACCCCAAAAAAATCTTTTGCGAGGAACAGCTGAGACCTTTCCAAACACCGACATCAGCGCATGGAAATTAAAGCCTCGAGTCTTTTACGATGGAGGGGGGGGAAAAAAAAGGGTCAAACAGATTTGAAGAAAAATCTCACTTACAATTACCTGCTGGTCTGAAGAAATGGACTCTAAGGCTTTCTGAATGACCCTGCAGCCGTACATCTGTAAAGCCAGCGGGAGGACATGGCCGCGGATCCGAGTTGCCAACGCCAGCTTCTGGTCCGCGCTTCCAAACTGCAACACAGAAAACTCAAACATCTCAATCTGACATGACTCGACAAAGCAAGCCACGCTTTAAAAAAAATAAATAAAATCTCAGCTCGCTAAACGTCGTCACCCGTCTAACCTCAAAGAATTTCTGGATGACATAGTTGCCAAACACATCTGTCATCAGCTGGTATGCGGCTTGTAGGATCTCTCCGAAAACCATCTGTCTCTCGGCAGGACTGGCCCTCTCCAGCTTCTGCTGGATGAATCTGAGAGGTGAAATAATTAAAAAACAAAACAAACCATCAATCTCCATTGGACAGAAAAAAAAAAGTTAGATGGCAATTTCTTCAACCAGGAACGTTCGTTTCGCAAACCTGGATCCGTGCTGGTCTTGCGAGAACTCCACCATGTGTCCAGGCAGGTCTCGGAGTTGAAGGTTTGGAAAGCGGTTGTTCCTGAAGTCTTCCAGGAGGCGGCTGCGGCCGGACGGCATCACGTCCGAGCGGCTGTAGCGGGGCCGAGACGGTGGGAAGAGCTGGCTGCTGGAATTAAATAGGCTCGAGGTGCCGCCGGCGCTGCGGTACTTGGCCTCGGCTCCGGGTGCTGCGGAGATGTAACGCCCGCTGCCGTTTGTCAAGCCACCTGAGATGATAGGATAATATAGCGGTGATTGTAAAACTGCAACTCTTTCGATTTTGTAGTACAGGGTGATGCCCAAATTATTTTTTTTACATAATTCTCTGGTCAAAATGAATAACGTGATCAGGTTAGATTTTTTTTTTTTTTGGAATGCACAAACTGAAAAACTGTTCTAAAAATAGCTCACCAGTGATGAGACAATTGTGATTTCCTAGGATTGTTGTTGCAGTGACCACAGTAATGAATGGCCTATTTTGTAATTTTTTTTCATATATTGGACGCACTGAATGGTAAAACGCAATCTACAATGCATCCACAAGATGGAGCTACGTCCCTTTCGTTCAACTCTAGAGGCGTTCATTAACGCCTCCGAAAAACGTAAATTAACGATTACTTCAATGAAACTACAAAAATTTAAAATAATGCATCAAAACAGAAAATCACGAGGAAATCACAAATTCTGTAGCCCCCCCTACAGAATTTCTTTTGTGATTTCCTCGTTTGTGAATACACAACAAAGAAATAAAACACTTCTGAGACAGAAATCACAAAAGAAATTCTGTATGCGGGCTACAGAATTTATTTTGTGATTTCCTCGCTTGATTTTTTGTTTTGATGCATCATTTTCAATTTTTGTAGTTTCATTGAAGGAATTGTTCATTTACATTTTTCGGAGGCGGTCATGAACGCCTCTCGAGTCAACCTGAAGAAGAGAAGGCACCGTAATTGTACGATTAAATTTAAAGGGGAAAAAAATATATTTTGCTCTCTTAATTCTTACAATAAAAATATGAATTACAGGCAGAACATTTGACAGTTCTACAATACTTGGCCCTGGCATATTTGATTCACACTCCCCTCCCCTCTCCCCCATCTGACTATTTTAAAAACTAATGTCGGCCGGGCCCGAATGATACCAGCATTAAAAGTAATTTGAATAAAATCATTTCAGAAGCGTGTATCGAACTGTTAGCCCCCATGTATTAATCCGTAACCAAGTAGTAGCTCTCAACTTTAAAAAGGTTGGCAAGCCCTGGCCTGTTCTTATTAAAAATATCAAATATTTTGGAAGACCCTACAGAGCAGCGAGTTTGCGGACAATGACATCTCTCTCCATTCAGCTTCAACTCTCATGCAAATTAGCGGGTCGTCGTCAATGACGGAAACCGTGCTGGACTCTAGCGACGCGGTGGAATGACAAATATGCTCTCACCGAGGTGAAGGCTGGAGGAGGATCCGTGAGAGGAGGGAAGAGAAGGCGGGGGAGTGAGAGGCGAGTGGCCGGGGGTGAGTCCGATGGGGCTGGGTGAGGAGGAGTAACCCAGGCTGTTGTAAAAGGGCTGGCCGATGGGAGTTAAACTGCTGCTTCCGCGCTTGTAAAGATCCGAGCTCGTCAATAGGGAGTCCCTGCGAGACACGCTGCTACTCGTTGAGCTCGACACTACGGCGACAAAAGAAGAAGGGGCGTTGGAATAAAAGCAAAAGTGGAAACATCACGTGAACCTTGGGCTACCGACCCGACGAGCCGAATCCTCCGAGGGCAGACGCCAGACCCACGCCGAGCGAGCTGCCGGTGCTGCTGAAGCCCAACGAGGAGCTCTGCGGCGGCGGCGGAGCTGATGTGTGCGAGAAAAGCGAGCTGCTCTGAGAGGTGTTGGGGACAGAGCCGGAGCCGTAGAAGGAACTGGACTGCAGGCCGCTGCTCTGAGGGGGAGCCTGCTGCTGCTGCGGCTGAGGCTGGGGTTGAGGCATGGAGCGGTACATGCCGTTGGCCGGAGGGCCTGGCATGTTGTTACCGGAACCGGACGCGGACACCGCAGCTGGTGGTTGGAGAAGGCAAAGAGGGTGAGACGAGGCAAAAGAAAAAGTCGTCTCACGCGTTATGTTCAATCCGAAGCCGATTTGGGTATTTAACACATATTCCCTCCTAAATTTTTTGGGGGGAGTGACTCCCAAACGATGTGCTTGCACAGATCCTGTTCCATGGAAGATTGTCCAATTACAATTAATTTCATTTCCGCACTGGGTTATGAGGCGCACCTTCAATGAATGGCCTATTTTGTCATTTTTTTCATATATTGGACGTATTTTCATATATTGGGCGGATTTTAAGGCGCGCTGTGAGCTTTTAAGGCTATGGAAGACTTTTCGTGCGAAAAATATGATACTCCAAATAATTTATCCATCGAGATGATTGCTATTTCAGTCAATTTTTTTTCCTTTAGGGGTACGCTGTGAGATTTTTCAATTTAAAATGTACACTGGCTCCTGAATAGTGGCTAAATATGTCCAGAGAAAGGTGAGTTACGACCTCATCTTTTTCTGAGGGGTCTAACGGGGAAACCATGCGTAATAGAAGAAATACTAAGACGTAAATCCGACTGGCGCTTGAGCGGACAAGAGTTGAACTGAGAAAATTCATGCAGACCAAAGCCGACAAATATCAGATTGTCAGCTTTTATTTGAAACTGTTGTCCTTTGTAGGTTGCGACCAATCACCTCAAATCAGAAGTGCCGCTCATCCAGATAGCGACGAGGTGCTATATTTACTTACCAGCCTGGGCTGCTGCGGGATTGATGAGGAGAGGTGTTTGGACTAAACGAACTGGCCCGCCGAGGCCGGTTCGAGCACTTGGGCCCATCACCAGTGCGCCGGTCTGGTCGTAGTAAGCTGCGGGGGCCAACACCTGATAACCTGAGCGGAAAAAAAGCCAATTTGTCAACAGATGATCTGAAATGCGAGCTGCAGATTGCAGGCCACGGTTGCTGATGAGCACGAGTAACCGACCGGGCATTCCGGCGTACGCCAGTGCGGGGTTTGCGGCGGCAGCTGCTGCAGCCAGAGATTCCTGCTGACTTTGTTGACCTTGACCGGGCGTAAGAGGACGCTGGTTGTTTCCCGTGCGCATTACCTGCCGGCATGTTAACATCAGAAAACACAGCCTGGTCACTTATGTACAAAGCAAAACTAGTTTCAAACGCCCTTGAAGGGAAACCAGACAATGTGAGGCGTTAACTGTGGTGCGCTTCTTTATGCTGCATTGGAAGCAAACAGCACAGGTGTTGAGGTGTGGAAGCTCTTTTACGGTTTTGCCTTGGCGTTCGCGACGACACGTGGTGCTCACCTGAGGTTGGCCCGGCCCTGGTCCCTGATTGGCTGCTTGCTGATTCGCAGAGTGATTGGCAGTAGATGCGGCCTGTTGCTGAAAAAGGTTGGCCGGGTACACGCCCCAAGGAACGCCATAATATTGCGGTGGAACCACCGTGGGCCCTGAGAGGGGAAAATAAAGAACACTGTTGTCGGTTTTCCAACTTTTGGAATAGTTGGCACCTTGATCCACGTGGCGGCGTTGAAAAGACCGGACGAGGTGTGTCAGGTGATCACCTGCAAGAGTCGCTGCTGCCGCCAGCCCTGCTGCCGTGTATGGATCAGCTCCAGGGGGTGCGGCGTTGATGATGTAAGGGTTTGGCACAAACGCAGGAGCGAGGCCAGCTAAGCAAAGTCAACAAAAATCAACAGAAAGGTCAGTTGCAGTTTCTCAAAAGAAAAAAAAAATAAACTTTTGAGTGCACTTCAGCACAGTAATCACCTTCACAAATAGTTTGACAATTTGAAATTGGCAATTTTATATTTCTTCTCATTTATGACATCAGAAGGCAGACATTCCACGGGACCTCCATTTAAAGAGTAAAAAGCGTAAAATGCGCGCCCAGGTGGAAACAACACTTACGGTCCTGCATTTTTGGTTTGGTTCACACAGTGGATGTCAAATAGCAACGTTGCACAGATCAGCTACTTTAGTGCCTTTTGCATTGTTTAAAAATGAGGGGGGGGGGGGGAAGAATACTGGACCCAAGTAAACTGCTCAGTAGAATCAGGGATTTAAAAACAAGAAAATTATACGGCAACGTTACCAAGGTGCTGCTGTTGAGCCGCTGCCAGGGCATATTGTTGCTGCTGGGCTGCTGTGAGCTGCTGGACCGTAAGGGGATTTGACCGCTGGAATAACTAGAAAGGGACCAAAGAGATTTAGAGCCTGCTTCAAACTTACAATTACGAGTTCTACATTCAAAAAAATAAAACAAAAACCACACACCTGCTGCTGCGAGCTGTAGTCAAACAACCCCACCGGGGTTCCGGAGGAGTCCACTTGAATCTGGTTCCCTGCATATTCAAACTGGAGGGATTCAACACCGGCTTGTTGTTCCATGCCACCCATGTTCTGGCCTTCCTGGTTCTGAAAGTCCTCCACTGGGCCCTTGTTGTGGTTCTGTTGTTGGAGAGCGTGGGCGTGGGGATGAGCGTGAGCGTGCGCGTGGGCGTGAGCATGGGCGTGGGCATGGGCGTGGGCATGGGCATGGGCGTGGGCGTGATGTTGGGCCATCATCTCCAATCCGGTCTGGTTCGGGCCCATCCTCTCCACGGCTTCAGTTGGAGAAGCTTGACGGCTTCCTGGGGCTGGACTGAAAGACATAAATGCCGTTAGGATACGAGTCCTCGGGCCTTAGAAATATTACGGGCCTTTCGGTAGGTTGGATATTTTGCCCAACCCCCCCCCCCCCCCCCAAAAAACTCCACACATACTTGAAGTCTTTGCAGTCTCTGTCCATGCCGTTCAGTAAACTTCTTCCATTGGCTTTCGCGGAATCGCCGTCGTCCCCCACCTTCATCTCAGGGCTCTTGTCTTCCTCAAACGGAGAGACTTTCTCGGGGCCATCATTCTTCTCTCTCCCGTCCTGGTCCGTATCGCCTCCACCCTGGATTAGCAAGAACACAAGGTTAGGTCGAGATGTCACTCAACGGTGGAACTAAGTGCTAAAAATAAAAAAAAAGACATTTTTGGGCATGAGACATTCGTGAAAGTAGAATAACGTTAAAAACCGCGAGTGCATTTCAACTCACGTAGCCGCCGTTCCTGTAACGGCCGTCCATCTTGTCGCCGGGAGACGAGCTCAGCACGTACTCCACCATGCTCACACCCAAGCCTCCGCCCTCCGAGCGGGGCGAGAGCACCGAGTTGGCGTCGCCGTTGCCGTGGAAACCCTGACCCGGCCGTCGCTGGACCATAATTGGTTGGGAGACTGAATGGTCTAGAGAAAAGACTGGCATCAAACATCTGCAAAGCTGGCCGTAAAACCTTGTACGGGTGGGAATTTTTTTCAAATCCGTTACAAACAAAACAAAACAAAAAAAACATTTGGGTGTGAAGGTTGGAGTGACTCACGTGATGACCCCCAGGCATTGTCCCTCCACTCCTCTCCAAGAAGCATTCCTTTTCTTCCATCCTTGGCCAGTTCATCAGAGTCCCAGAGCTTTTTCGCCGGCAAAATCTTCAAAGAAAACAAAATCGGATTAACTCATTCACTCCCAAAGACGTTTTTAAACGTCTTTTAAGACTTGGTCCAGAATTGGCTGGTACTGAATGAGTTAATTGAAGCTTTTTTTTTGCCCTTAAATTTGAGTAGTTATTGCGTTTGCAAAAAATGTCCTACCTCTCCCATTCCTCTGGACTCCAAAGCCAGAGCTTGAAAGTCATAGTTCATTTCATCCACAGCGCGGACCTGAGCCACAAACACGACAAACGCGTTAAAAGCACAGTTTTCAATTTCACCACTGCTCCTTGAACCTTATTTTAATCATCAATTAATATGTCGATCATTTCTTCGATTGTGTTTACGAGCAAATGCGAACAACCTGATCAACATGATTGGGGTCCCCGGTGGGCCAGCGATGCTTGCCCGGCGCGCAACCTGCCAGCTGCTCCCCGGCCTGCCTCTGGAAGAAGTAGCCGACCGTGGCGTCGTCCTGCGAACGACCGCTCAACGGTGGCTGCGGTGTTCCCGGCGTGGGGTTTCCCGTCCGATCCATGCCCTGTAAATGGGGGCCCCCTGTAGCCTGGCCCGCCACCGCGGCTAGGGGCCCTCCACCGTGGACCCTGACCCCTCCGGCCTCAGGAGCGCCATTTGCATGCAGCATCCCACCTCTTGTCTCCTGCCAGGCCACGTCATTCATACCTAGGATGCTGCATGGAATGCTCATTCCACGGGAAAGCCTAAAGAGAAGCGGGAGAGGTCACTCAATGGACAAATCAGGGGACAACGCACAATCGGATTCAAGATTTGTAGGAGAAAATGAATTTTGGTAACATTATTGTTATGTTTGTATTGTCTTCATGACTAAAAAGTGTCTGGGAAGGCTGATATTTCTTAACTAATTTCGAGCAACGGGTCAGTTACATCACCATTGACTTGTGACTACGGCTGCAGTCTGTTTTCACGCCGTTTAGTTTGGTTGACACAACCCTTGCTTTAGTTGTGCCTAATCGGTCATGAACTCCCTTTATCAGACGCGTATGAAAGCGAGGAACAAGTCATATCACCAGTTGCTCAAATCTGAGAAAGCCATGTAACGAATGAGGCAGTGTTTTGAAAGCTACGTGGTCTTGGGATCTTTGACAAAGCTCTTGAAAACCTGCGCTGACTACTGAGAACTAAAGGGGTTGTCGATTCCAAAGCCAATTTAATGGCTTTAAATGACCACAAATTGCCCAGGGGCCATCCGGTCTACGTTGGTCCTAGCTCAAACGATTGCTTTGACTCTGTTATTTTGTTGTTGGAATTTAAATTTGTGAAGAGACTAGCTTACACTCACAAATTAGTTGCTTGACAAAACGCTGCCTAATTCATCACCAACAGAGTTTCTTCTTGATAACGTTTGTAGCTTTTGTTTTTTTAAATAGACGTTTCAATCAGAAGTTAGCACATCCTAGCGAGGAGGCTGAGCAGTCAGAAATTTAATGGTTAAAAGCACAATTAAATGAAAAAGCTTAATTTATAATACAACATAAAGCTGGCATCGGGCTAAGTTTTGCTGACACTGTCCGAGAAGTATTAAGTCTTACAGTTGCTGTGGATACACTGTAGTTTTCTAAAAAGGGTCGTACGTATTTTGGTTGCCTTGTACGAGATGAAAAGGGGGTAAAACATTAACAGTTTTGCACAACCACTTCGTCAACAAGCAAATCGCAATTTCTTGCGCATGTTCTTTGCTAAACGACACTTCTCGATTAGACTCCATTTAAGTCGTTATGCAACTTCATAAACCGATGGTTTAGTGACCCAAACAGCTAGTCTAATAGAGACCCGTTCATTACAAACCGAGTGCTGAACAACAAAAAGCGGCATGGGAAAGGTATTAATGAGCACAACAAAAAGAACAAAACAAGTGCCGCTTGTTAGCATTCGTTACTAGCTTCGCTCGTGACCGTAGAAGCGGCGTTGTAGCATCGCCACGACTGAGCCTTATGTGTATACATGGAAAACTGCTACATATGAACACAGACCACCAGACAAAATGACAGTCTTGCTCGCACGATAACCATTATTCAAATATTACCAACAACATACTGATTGTTGCAGAAAACTGACGCCAGGCTAGTTCGACAGACAAGCTAACTAGCGAGCTAGCTGCTACCAGCGGCGATTTTGGTGTCTTAGACGGCTGGATATCCACGGGGGATTATCATTTTAATCATTCCTTAAAGTGATGTGGTTCCATTTTATCCTAACGTCCGATTTAAAAACGGCATCTAAAATCGTTTTAATATTATTGACATTAGCAAGCTACATGAGCAGCCAGCTTAACGCTAGCCGCGCCGGGCCTGTTTATTATGGCTTGTCTGTGCTTGACATCAAAGTTTACTTGAGAAACCAGCGCTGTTTTTTTTTAATATCAGATGATATTAGTTTTACCGAATATGTGCGGTAGATTTTAAAACGAGGAGAAATGTCGCATCGGGTGCTGTGCTATAGCGCTACTAGCCAACTCGATGTTGTGTGCGAGCTAGAAACCAAGCAAACTCAGCGGCTAAACAACATGGCACCCCTTCAAGTTGCAAACAGAGGGGCCTTTACCGCTAAACAAAAGGGGAAATGCTCGCACAACGGCGGCGGTGTGTAAAACACGCGCGTCGCCACTTTCTTCTGTCTGTCGACACTGAAAAAGGAGCTCTAAATACTTACGCGTTGTAGTATGGAGAGAGGCTCCGGGCTTGAGGCACGCCGTAAACCAGATTCTATATTGTTTTGTTTCCTTGGAGAGAGCGCTGATTTCTATGCAAGGCTTTGATAGCCTCGGCTAATAGTTGGCCCGTGCTGCTGCCCCCTGCGGGTAAAGAGCGTGTACTGCTTCCGTCGTGCGCTGCACAGCGGCGTGCAAAGGAAAGTCCCCTCCCAACTACTTCGTTCGTCGCAACGAGGGGTATTCCGGCTCTTTTCAGCGATCTGGTGTCTTTGGCTCGACTCTCTGGGCTCAAAGGGACGAAAGAGCGTGAAAAGACTTGCTCGTTGCTTGCTGTGAAAACAGTCACCCATGACTTACATTGGTCCCCGTCGTCTTGTCATTTACTGTAATGCCACAAATTCATACATTTGTGATTTTTAAAAATGGCATTTGCGTCACCACTTCATCTCGATTGCATTCTCCTCAGCTAACACTGAATAGGGATAGTCAGTCAGCACGGAAGGATTACTCGCTCTGTACTTTTTTAATAATTTATTGAAGCACTTTGCAGCAGAATCAGAAGTAGTAAAAGCAGGTAATAACCTAAAATACACAAATGAATATGCATCACAATGTAAATGTGTATATAATTAATTCATTGATTATCTTATGTTTACTGAATAACTTAATAAACCACGATTTCACACTATGTATTATTGTAGTCATCATTATTCTAAACGCAAGAAACTATACAGCAAATCGAATCGAATCGAACAAGTCCCAGCGGCCAAAACCCGGAATTGGAGCGCCGGCATAATTAACTTCAATTAACTCCAGCCGTAACGCAAATTACCCCGCTTAAACATTAAAGTGCAGTCGGACAAACATGACAACTATGCAAAAAAAAAAAAAAAAAGAACTAACTAAAGACACTACTGTGATTGCAGACTTTGGCCCACGCTGTGTAAAGTGCCGATTACGAACAGTAACTTGCTGTGATTGCCATGCGGCTAACATAAAGCACAATGGACCCAAGACAAAGCAAGCAAACAAAGCGAGCGTGCACGATTGAATCTAAAGAATAACTCTCCATATCTGATAAATAAAAGCGGACACAAACGTAACTCACTATTGGGCCATGCTGACCACAAAGTGAGTGTTTTCCCTCACGAAACAAACTGCTATGCCGCTTTTTATACGTCCGGTCACCTGTCAGTGGCAGCCCCGCCCCTCTTAAAGCAGCAGGTTGAATCCAAAACTGACCATGGTGCTAAAATAGTGCCTGGTTCACTCAGATTTAGACCACAGACCTAAAACACAACCTCGGTCAGGTAGTTAAATCTTTAAATTTGAATCATCCGGATTTACTGTCCAACCGTGTGGTCTTCTGCAACAAAAGGCTGAGTAGTAGGTTGAGAAAATAATGACAAATTCCCCACAATTGAGCTGCCAGACTAGTTTTACAAAAGAACAAACACAGTAAGTATGCGCCATAAACTGTAATGTTTAAAAATGGACTTGAGAAAAGCCTGGATTCTCTACTTTAGCCGAGGTTTGAAGTTTTCTGTCACATTTTGTGTGACCTAGTTGCCGAATCGGCCCTTCAACGGTGATTCGATTCCTGGTCGTTTCTACCAACTCGTGAACGAACGACCCATTCACTTTTTTTTCATTATTATTATTTTACGTGTTTAGAAACATCAGTATTGTGCTCGACGACCTACGTGACAAATATGTTGACATTTTAAGTGTTTAAACAGTTCGAAGGAGTGCTAAAACATTTGGATGCGGTCATTCGGACGAGCCCTCCCCGAAACCTCAGCGAGATCCAATCACCAATTGCTTCACGAGCTGAAAGTCCCCTTCCTTATTTCCGATTGGATTGCTATATTTAGGAAAGCTCACTTTGCTTTATAAAGAGATCTCGCCGAGTTGTCACCGCACGGGAAAAAAAAGTGTTGCGGCCGAGACGCCCCCAAAAAAAACGCGACTTTTTTTGAGGGTCGATTCTTTGAAGACTTTGCAATGGGGAAGGAGACGCAAATGGCGGTCGAGATCCGCAAGAAACTTGTGGTGGTGGGCGACGGCGCATGCGGGAAAACGTGTCTCCTGATCGTGTTTAGCAAAGACGAGTTCTTGGAGTTGTACGTCCCGACCGTTTTCGAAACTTACGTGGCGGACATCGAGGTGGACTCCAAGCAGGTCCAGCTGGCCCTGTGGGACACCGCGGGCCAGGAGGACTACGACCGGCTCCGCCCGCTCTCCTACCCGGACACGGACGTTATTTTGATGTGCTTCTCCGTGGACAGCCCGGACTCGCTGGAAAACATCCCGGAGAAGTGGGTGCCCGAGGTGAAACACTTCTGCCCCAACGTGCCCATCATTCTGGTGGCCAACAAGAAGGATCTACGCAACGACGAGAACGTCAAGAACGAGCTGTCCCGACTTAAGATGGAGCCGGTGAGGCCCGAAGACGGCCGAGCCATGGCCGCGCGCATCGGCGCTCACGACTATTTGGAATGCTCGGCCAAGACGAAAGAGGGGATCTGGGAGGTGTTCGAGGCGGCGGCGAGGGCAGCTTTGCAAAAGCAAAAATCCCGACGGCCGAATATTTTCAAACGGTGCGCTTTTATGTGACTGGGTGGCTCCGAGGACTCGCCGAGACGTGTTGTTTAAGGCCTGTTGGGGCAGTGCCGCTCCCTGACAAAGTGTGGCCAAAAAAAAGAGAGAGAGGAAGAGGACAATAATGGCCCCGAAGACTGTTTTGGCCACGCCGTCGTCTTCTGGTGCTGCAGGGAGTGTTTTTGGACACAATCGTGGGTCTTATGAGCTGAATTTCACTGGTGGAGGAATGAAAACACAACTTTTTTTTTGGCTTTTCAAGCTCACCATCTGTAGCTGAGAACGCTTTTTTTTTTTGTTTAAAAAGAAAGTGTGTATTTTTTTTTTAAATATCCTGAAAGCTGAAAAAAATCTGAATTGTGTTACATAGCACTGATTTACCTTGAAATATCCCCAACCAGAGAAGATGGATGACGTTAGTAAAGCTATGATAGCTTGCTACAACCGCAACCACTTGCCATCAGCCATGTAAATATATAGGAGATTGTTTACATATTGTTAAGGGGAACAAAGGATGTGATTCTCCAGGAGGAAGAAGGTTTAATCTGTCCAATTGCATCATTTACAACATGTTTCTGCACACAGAACATCACAACAAGACGAGTTTGCCAAGCAAATGCCTTCCACAGCACCTTCTATTTTCATTCTTTCAACCACTGTGCAACGATTTTTGAGCGAAGAATCACATGTATGTGTTTCTGTGGACCTATCGTGGCTGTTAACAAGCTGGCCTATCGCTTTGCTAAAGCCTATGAGCAAACTTCCGGGTCATGTTAACCCCATTGATTAAATATTTGGATTAAAGTTGGCCGTGTATCCTCTTCTCCAGTTCCTATTTTTCACGTGAGCCTAAAATTTGAATGATGAAAGCGATTTCACAATGAGAATAATAGAGTCGGTGTTTAATTTGAAAACGAAAGACTGATTGGCAGACTCCTTGAGCTCACGTTCTGCTCACAATTGACAGTGCAAACATAAAAGATATTAAAGCTAAAAGCAGACATTAAAGCTCAAAGCAGTCATGTTTGCACATGTTCACTTTTGTTACAGTGAAACAAGTGTTTTTAAACTTAAGAAGTTGCACAGCATTGAACTCGATAGTGTTCATTAGGGATGGGCATTGAATTAAATGTCTATGTCATTTTTACATCAAATTGAAGCAGTAAACATTAAATGTTGCCTTATGTAAAAAAAAAAAAAAGAGATTTCTAGTCGATGTACAGCATTTTCTAAGTCGACGTACTACAGAAATCTTAATATTTTGGATTCAGGACCAACTATGCAGTCTAGTGCAAGTTTTTTTAATGAAGCAGGGGTTCATTATTTTTGTCATTCAGGTACATTTTCAGCATATTATAGTCGTCGCTGGTCATGTTTGTTGGGAGGGCACTAACTAGTGAAGCGTTGACTCAAAAAAAAAATCTTGTTGTAGCGGTTTTGGTTTAGACCTGAACCAAGTTATGTTTCTAAAGCCTGCAGTTTGCTAGCACGGGTGAGCCAATCGTCGTGGCTCACTGCGGGACGAAGCCATTTGATGGCCGTAAAAATACAAAGTGAGACATTGGTGCGTTTTTGGGGACCGCTCAAAAAAGTTGGTTTACGATGAAAACACTCATTCGGTTGGGACATGCACATGACTGTATGTTAATCCACCTGAGTGTCCGAGGTATGACTATGAATGTATCTCCTTGTTGTGGACAAACGACACAAATGCATGTTAATTGCTTTTCGGTTCCTTTTTCTTGATTTGAATCATTGATGGCAAATCACTGTCCACTTATAAAATGTGTTAACTTTTGTCTTAGTGACACAGAGGGCAGAAAATTGGGAGTGCTGCAGGATTTAGTGTCTGATGTTAATCTTTGATTCTGAATCTTAAATGACTTGTGACTGCTGTCGGTAACAGTCGTCTGTCAATTTTTTTTTTTTAAAGACTTTTTTATAAATTGTAATTATGCAAAACGCATACCTGCCTGCCATGTGTTGCTGGGATTTTTTGTTTGTTTTTTTTGCTGACTTCCAGGGCAGGAATGCATTGTGCTGCACTTCCTGATTATTCCCACACTAGCTCTCCTCTTGTGTTTGTAATTGTCAATGGATTTGTATTTACACGTATTACTCAGATGGGTCTGGTTTGCATTTGTCCATTTCTACAATTACGCAGAAGAAAAAAAAAAAAAAAAAGCACAGAGTATGTGGCAATCTAAACCATTTTGTGCATATGGACATTGCGTATTTATGTAATACATTGCATTAGGTCATTTTTAATCGGGATTTGGAGCATTTATTTTTTATTTTTGGTAAGCAAACACGCTGACGTTTTTCTGAAGCAATAAATAAAATGTGGTTGCCATGTTTTTGTTTTTCCTCCATCTTATTTTTACCAGGAACTATTTAACTCATTCAGTACCAGCCAATTCTGGACCAAGTCTGAAAAGACGTTTAAAAACGTCTTTGGGAGTGAATGAGTTAAAAAATGACTGTACAGTATTCTTTCCCATTGTTCAGCTATTCGAGCGCATGTGTCACTCATACAGAGTCCGACTATAATTAGACGTGACGATACAAATGACTAATAGGCGTAGGGCAGAAAGGCGTTGGAAAGTTTCTTCGAGTTTTTCTTTTAAACATTTTCTGTAGATAATTACAATTGTGTCAAAAAAGTATATTTGTTAAAAGACAAACTGACACCGTCTGAAAGCAGATGGAGGGTAGATGGAGTTTGCAGTTAAAAACAGTTTTTAATTCAGGAAACAGGTTTTAAATAGAACAGCACAACATACAAATGACGCACGATACGCAACAGCGTGAAAATAAACAAAAGGCAGTCTAATAATAACGACAACAGAATAGACCAGTATCATGGATACAGGTGGCATTTAGTGTACAGTTTTGTATTTCCTTCTTGGAAGTGGTCCTTCCGTGACAACAACAACAACAAAAAATGGCGCTGCAGTGTAGTTAGCCGCTGGAGTTTAGTTAAACCGGGGAACGAAGGGAAAAGGGATATCCAACTCCACCTCGCTGTCACCAACTCTGATGAATTTTTCGAAAGTTTGATTATTCTCCTTTAGGATTTGAATGACGTTGCTGTGGAAGGAATTCAGATGTCTCAGCGTCATGTCAATTGAGGACTCGATGTCCGCTCGAAGCTGTTCGGCGGGAATGTCATCCAGAACGTTCTGAAGTTTTGTCGCCACGGTTTGAAGATAGCCGCTGATTATGCGGTGGATCGTTTCGATCCGCCGAACGACACTCGCAAACGACACTCCATACCAGGAGTCGATGGCTTCCTGGTACATGTCGGTCAAGAAAGCGGGGACCTCCGTTATATCTTGCGATTTTAGAATTGGGAGCAGCATTTGATTTAATTGAGAAAGATCCCAGAGAATATGTTCAACGACGTCCCCTCCCACTTTTTGCATCGTGGCAATCACTTGGTCGCAGACTTTCCTTAAAGCTCCAAAGAAGTCATTCAGAATGTGTCTTCCGGAGATGGGAATGGCTTCAAAAGATTCGGTTGCTACTATCGAGACGGAAAAGACGAACTTTGAGAACTTCCGATTCGCCTCCTCGTAAGCGTCAATAATAACGGTACTCCATTTCTGATAGATCTCGAGGCCCGACAGTCTTTGCGGATACCCTGGGATTCGGAACTTGGTTTCTCTCAGGAATATAACCGCGGCCTTGAGAAAAGTCTCCACTTTTTGTTGCGATCTTCGAATGATACGATCGGTCTGATTTTTAGCAGATGTCATCACCTCGGCGGGATTGTCGACAGCCTTATTCAACAACTCTGTACCTTGCTTCCTTACCCGCTCCAGAGTCCCCTCGAGGCGTCTTGCGTATCTGTTGATTTGATCGTAGGTCGCGGCAGCAGGAGAAATGACCGCTTGAACGGCCGCAGGTACGTTCTTCTTCAGTCCCAGCATCATCTCGTATGGCATCTCTGTGTTCCAGGAAGTCTGAAGATTCAGCTTCTCAGAATTCGTCACAGACATCTTCAGGGCCAGGATATCAACGTCCGTTTGTGGTTCAGTCTGAGGAACAACAAAACGGTACCATATTTAACTCATTCAGTACCAGCCAATTCTGGATCAATTCTGAAAAGACGTTTAAAAACGTCTTTGGGAGTGAATGAGTTAAGAATGCATTCTTTTCTCTAAAATTCAAAACAAACAAACCCCAAAAAGAATTTGACTTACAGGGTAGCGGTACCATATTTAACTCATTCAGTACCAGCCAATTCTGGATGAAGTCTGAAAAGACGTTTAAAAACGTCTTTGGGAGTGAATGAGTTAATGCATTCTTTTCTCTAAAATTCAAAACAAACAAACCTCAAAAAGAATTTGACTTACAGGGTAGCGACCATAGAGTCTTGCTCTTGCTTGTGCCGGGTGCTCAGTTTGCACCTGAACTCCGACGAGACCGGCAGATGGGGTGGACAGAGAGAAAACGAGACGGTTTCCTGTCATCTCCTGGCGGACTTCCACGGTTTCGTAAGGAAGATTGACCTTGAGGGAATTGCTGATGGAGGCGTCAATATTTTCATAACTTAAGAGGATGGCGCTGTCATGGCTTCCTTCCAACACCGCATGTTTTACAACCACCACCGAGGCCATCTTGAATCCCCCAACTAAGTTGACATTGGCAGTGCCCTCCATTTTCCCTGCCAGAACCTCCCACTCCGAAGACGAGGACGCATCGAGTTTGACCAGGAAGCTGTTCTTATTGAGAACGCTGGCGTTGCTTTTGAAAGTGATCATCGGTGCTTTCATCGAGAACTCGTGGATCAGATCGCCCATCTTTGGAATCTGGATGCTGTGAATCTTCGGCAGAGTGATTTTGGGAAGCGTCAGAGCTGGCATTGTGACAAGACTGCTGTCTGGGAGGGGAATGGTGAATGTTGACATCCTAATATTGATCACTGGGACCGTGTATTCAGGAATCGTCAGTGATTTAGGCCATTCGGTGTAATATTTTTCAAACTCTACCTGCGCTGTGGCATAGGACGAAACCAGAATATCGATGACCGGATCGGCATTCACGTCGATGGTGAACGTCTCCGGGTTTTTTGTGTATTTCATCTTGGAGCTCAGGTCAAAAGTCTGTTGAGTTATCGTCAGGAGATTCCCCAGGCCAGCGTCGTCCCACAGTGAGAAGTCGTCCACTTTCGGTGTCCTCGTGCCATAAAATGGCAACGCTATTTCAGGAATGGTGATTGGTTGCCGCAAGATGTCAAGATTTGCTTCTCCGTGAATCTGACAGATGAGGTGAATTTCCGTTTCACCGTGATCCATTTTAAAGAAATGGGAGTATTTGTTTTGGTTGACTCTTGCCATTCCGGTCCAGCTGGCCTGCTGCACTTGAGAGTTGAGCGTCACAGAAATGTCATTCTCAAACTCCATCTTTCCCGACTGCACGAACGGAAGGAAAAGCCTGGAATTTCCCTTATTCTTGGTGTCGAGCGTGAGCTCGGTAGGCGTTATCAAGGCCAGGGCGGAATTCGAAAGAGTTCCCTCGATCAGTTGTGCGTTATGGAAGGCGGTGAAATCGATTTGCAGGTCTTGAAGGCGAGCCTGGAACTTCATATCAAACACGCTGGTCTTCATCACGGGTGTTTCCGTTTCGATTTTGGCATCGATCAACGCGTGGCCGAAAACGCAGATCTCGGCGACCGCATTCTGATTGCTTTTGAAACCTTTGCAGTTTGTAGCGCCGGTGAAAGTCACTTTGGCCGTGTGCGGACCCAGGACCAAGTCAACGACGCTGTTGTGAGTCGCCTCATCGGAGAAATCCCGAACTGCGTATTTGGCATTGGCCAGAGTGTTCACGTTGAGTTTTGCCGAGCCGGCTTCAAGTGCGAAATTCGTTTTTTGGGTTGACGACACGTGAGTGAAAACGTCGAGCGATGGCATGTTGAGGTCTTGATTGAAGTTTGTGTTGACGCTTGCGGAGAGTCCGTCTTCCATGGCCAAGAACACGTTGTTGACAAGTTCGGCGGAATACCACTCGAGGCTGATCTTTGCCGTCGTGTCAGCGGAGCCTTGACCCAACAGTCCGTAGACGGTCATCGTTCCCTTGTGGTCGACTTTAAAGGACGACTGATCCATTTTAATCGACTCTGAAATCGCCAGACGGCTCATTTTGGCTAGAGCCAAATGTGCGCCGGCATCTACGGCGAACTGGAGGGCCCTCAAAGTCGACGTGGCCTGAGAATTAAGATTCACTTTGAACTCCGGTGTGAGCGATGTCGCCGAGGTGTTCGCCAGATCTGCGCTCGTCCTGAGTTTGTAATGCGGCGAGTCGATTTGGAACTCTCCGTATAGTTTTCCGAAACAGGGAACCTTGCTCATATCTGTCATTTTTTCTTTGAGACCCAGCGTTAATGTGTCATAATCGAAAGACTGTATTTTCTGCACCATCCTCAAGACGTAATCCCTCACGTCGTCAATCATCTGTTTGAAGTCAAAGGAGTACAAATGAGTCATAAACTCTCGAATAGGGCCCGTAAACTTTTGAAACAAAGGCTGCAGGTCAAATGACCGAAGAAGGGCAAATACAGACTTAATCTTTTCCCTCACTTGATACGTCTTCATCATTTCGACAACTTCATCCATCACTGTTCCGATCAGCTTCTCAATTTCATATTTGGACAGAATTTCCTCCATTTTTTGATAAATGACCGCAAACCTATTAGCGATGTTATGTTTCTTGATCCAAGCCGCGATAGCATCCTTGACGGATTTCAGCACACGGATGATTTTTTCCGTCGGCAACTTGGTTGTCAGGTTCGTCAGGGCGTTTTCAACGGCGTGGAAGCGTTTTCTCACATCTCGGACGAAGACGCTAAAGTCAAAGTTGTCCACGAACTCCTTCATTTCAGATACTTTGTTCTTCATCGTCATACCGATTTCATACTTGGTGTTGACGTCTTTCAGCAGGTCGACGCCGTTGTCGGTCAGACTCGTCGCTGTATTTTTTACGTGTTCGATCACGGCGGGGATGTGCTCGGTGAAAGGGATGTGGACGAGATGACTGTCGGTGTTCTTGTCATACTTGACGAATCCAGACAAGCTGTAGTCTTGCCCGGCTTCGCCAAAGAGGTTCGTGGTGACCGCTCCTCTCACGTCAATCGCCATTCTCTCGGCTTTGTTGTAGGCCTCGAATTCCTGATCAAAAGTGTGGTCGTTTAGCTTCGATTTAACCTTCAGGTGAAGGCTTTGTTCTTGAAGGCTCATGGTGCTGCTGAGTTTGCTGTCCGCGGCGGTCTTGATGGCGGGTAGGCCTCGGATCTCGTGGGTGGTCGAGCCTCTGTACTCAAACGACTGCGTGAAAAGCAAGGGTTCGGCTTTCAGGAGGAATTTACTATACAGATCGCCACTCTGCTGTCCGTAAAAAGACACGCCGCCGTTGGAGTTGAGCAAGGCATCGACGGTAAGGGCGAAGGGCTCGGCGGCGGCATTGACCTTACTGTCCAAACGAAGAAACTGAGATTTGTAATCGGCGACGTTGCTGAATTTCACAGTCAGGCCTGCAACCTCCAAAACGGCGGCATGCGTTATCTGAGATCCAAGTAGTTGACCGTTGGTGTTGCACTTTGTGGACAGGATCATGTCCACGAACTTGACTTCGTAAGTGTGCTTGAGTTCGTCCTCCGACGAGCCTCCCTTCAGCATTCCCGTCAGCTCCACGTTGTAGGGCTGCGCTTTGAACTGGGCGTCGTTGTTAAAGTCGATCTCCATGATCTTGAGGTGATTTTTGATCAGAGCGGAGGCGGTAAACGGCTCCATGGTAACGGTGATGTCGTGCGTGTAGGAGTTTCTGGTGTTAAAGAAATGAGCCGTCTTGGCGTGGAAGGTTAAAGATCTCGACGTCAGAGAAAGGGAATTGGAATTTTCCGTCCTCATTTCATTCAGCGATCCGACTACGTTGCTGGAGACGATGAGGCCATCTTCGCTGACTCGGAAATTCATTCTGTTCCTCGTGTTGAATGGCGAGACGTCGCTGTTAAAGACGCCATTGAGGTAGACTTCGGAGCGTGCCATTTTCCCTTCGATATTCAAGTCCACGTTATTCCCTCCAATGCCTCCCTTGGTGGTGAGAGACAAGGTGGCGCCGTCGGCGGCAAGCCCGCTGTGGAAAATATTCTCAAAGGTCAGTCGGTTGCGCTGAGCAGTCGTGGTACAGCTGGTGGTCACACCGTTGGCGTTCAGAGTCAACGTTGCCTTGTGAGAAGCGAGGCTTGAAAAGATGTTGAGGGAGGCATCGGCGTTGAGCTCCAAGCCAGAGGGATTAACGGAACCGGTGAGCAATGAGTAGGCGCGGTTTACCGTATCGTCCGCTGTATTTCCTAGACGGAGGCTGGCTTGAGCTTCCGAGGCGGAGAACTCAACTTGGCTTTGAAGCGTTCTCCGACCGGCCTTGCTCACCGATTTGGAGAAAAAGCTCAGCTTGGCATCCTTGTAGTTCAGGTTGACGTTCGTCGAGTGCTGAACGGGGTGAGTGTTCATGTTCGTGTTCGACTCAATGTTCAGATTCTCATTTGCATATACAGCCTCGATGTTATTTGTAATTTTCAGGATTTCGGAGTTCGCTCTCAGCGTGCTCTCCGACCTGAGTTCCTTCTTTGCACGGTCAGATGAGAAGGTGTTGAGATAAGTGGCGCTAGCGGTCAAAGATCCCATCGTGAGACTTCCATTCGCATTGATATCCCCCAACAGCTTGGCGGAATCAAGCGTGAGGTGCTTGGTCATGTCCAGAGACGTCCGCAAGCCGAGCGGGGCAGCAGCATGGATGTTGTATTTTCCCGATGACGTCACATCGTCCGAGACGACGGCAATCGTCTCCTCCACATTAACACTCGTACTCACAAACGTGTGCTCCAGGGAGCCGTTCAGGGTGAATTTGAGCGTTTTCTCATCTGTATCGGTAACTTCTGCAGCTCCTGAAAAAACAACAACAAAAATGTAAAAAAAAACAGTGACATTAAACACTATGTCGCTGATATTTTTTAATGCCTGTTTAAGAAAGAAATCAAATTACCCTCAGATGTGAAAGCCAGAAGTTTCATGGGACTGGTAGCCTGAAGCGTGAACTTGGCCAAATAGTTTGGAGAGTCCACAGTATTGTTACCCGCCGACACGGTTGCCTCCCAATCGTAATAGTTGCTGTTCACCTTAGCGGACGCATGCATCATTCCGATCAACGGCAGGGTGAGCTCTTGCTCAGAGGGGATGGTAAATTTGGGGATTCCGATCTGGTGCGGTGCGAGCAGGGGCGTGATGATTGCGTTCGTTGCGATGAACAGTTCCTCTGAGGATTTGCCTCCAAGTGGCAGCGGGATTCGGACGGTCGCAAAGTTCTTGTTGAACCGGTAGCGGAATTTGCTTTCCCTGACGATTGGATGAAAAACAGACACCGGTTGTTATGAGAGAGATGTCTTCTTTTTTTTTTTTTTTTATGTGTTAGCATTTAGATAAAAGTCTGACAATTTGAAAATTGTTTTTTTTCCTTACATATTCATGAATAGGTTTTCGGGCACGGAAGGCATTTCCACCTTTGCAATGTTGTTCTTCAGAGTCTCCACATAGGGGACGTCAACTGAAATTTTGTTCATCCAGATGTTGCTGGCCTAATGAGAAAACACAGTTGTTGTTTTTTTTAAACGTTTGAATGCATATTAAGCCCAAGCGAACTCACCTCAAGCGTCTTTTTGACAACGTGACGCAGTTTCATGTCAGTGCTGGCAAGCTGACGATCCAAAGCATCATCTGCAAATTTACTGAGCCAGGCCCCAAGCGCTTCGGTATAAGGTAGCAGCACTTTGGTCTCAGCATTCATGTTTGACAACAGTTGAACCTCAACCTCATCATTGCCTGAAATACAGAAAGAATATTGAATCTTTTAGCTTCCGGTATGAACACATACATTCGAAATGAGTCCGATGGCGCATATTTTTGGAAGACGTACCGTATTTGAACGTGATTGACTGAATCGATGAGGTCTTGGGGAGATTCATATCACTTTTGATCTCCAAAGTGATTTCTTGGCCTTTGGAGCTACTTTCAGTCACGGTAGCAGAGATGCTAGCGTCTGTCTTCAGCGCGGGCACAGCCAACTGAACCTGCAGCACGGCTCCCGTTGTGGAACGCAGTCTAGAAAATAGATTTGAAAATATCAAATGAGAGCGTGCATCAAGACAACTACAGATGACGGTTAACTCGTTTACTCCCAAAGACGTTTTTAAACGTCTTTTCAGACTTGGTCCAGAATTGGGGCTTCGTCGGGTTTCTGAGTTTGTGGTTTGTTTTACTCACTGGGCACAACCAGTGAGAGTGAGTTGTGGCACGTTCTTGTTGGAGATCTCAAGGCTGAGGGCTTTGCCTTTGTTGCTGCTGTCAGTCAGGCCAACCTTGACCCCGGCTTCGACATCCAAGACGGGTATCTGGATTTGGCTGGTGAAGACGTTCCTGTTCCTGTTGTATTTCATGATTGCGGAAGCTTCGGCGTCCTGATCCCCTGCGGGGTCGGGAGAAAAATAGTTTCACGTGACGCTGAGAGAAGAGGGAATTATTCTCAGAATAAAAGAGTTTGTGGCTATCATCTTTCTAAAGGTGGCGCCGATACCTTCAGCTTTCAGAGTCATCTTCAGGGAGTCGACCTTCTGGCGGCCATCTTTTCCTTCATTGAGGAGCGTGTATGCAACGGTGGCTGTGTAGGAGACCCGAGGCTCGATTTCAATTCCAAATCTGAGGTGAAGAGTACATTTTAGTTCACTGGCAAAATAACAAATAACTTTCTCTTTGGGGTTCAATGATTTCATTCCATCCTTTTCAACTTACCTTGTCTCTCCGCCCAGGGGGAAGTAAGGCACATCGCTTTTACCCTGTACATCAGCTTGAAGTTTTTTCGTGCAATACTTGAATCCGAAGAGGGAGTCACAGTTTATTTCACTCGTGTTGTGCGGGATTACGGAAGCGTTGCCATCGGTCACAATCATCACTGCATTGCTTTGTAAAACAGATCAAAGAAATTGTTTTTCAAAAATAAATAAATAAACTCCCCCTGACTGACAGCCAAAAAGTCCAACAACAACAACAATCACGATATTTTTACAGAGGATAATCAGCGACAGTGCACTCATATTTTGTATTGCTGAAGAATTCATGGGCATGCACTCCAAAATGTTTCCAACCCATATTACTTTTGACCACATTTATTTTGTTTCACCTGATGCTCAAAGGTTTTGCAGGGCCCCGCGCAGCCGGGATAGTGAGCTTGACTTGGTTTGCCTCCACGGCTAGCTTAGCATTGAATGCGCTCTCGTGGTACAAGCTGGTGTGCATCTCGACAGCGGAGGCAACAAATTCGGGGACGTGGACGCCCATCTGGATCACAAACTCAACGCCGACAGATGGCTTGAACAACAGTTCATTCTGTGTTTAAATGGAACAAAATATTGAATCAGTAGCGGCCATGTGATATATCCAATAATAAATGGCTTCTTGATGAGAATACAAATGAGAAAATACCGCGGCCGGGGAAATGCGAAGTCCTCCCTTAGCTCCGGGAGTAAACGTGCCAGACAGAGAAAAAGTCAGAGGCAAGCCAGTGGCGGTTGGAAGGAAAAATTTGTTATCCATGAACATGTAATGGATAAAGATCTCATTGTCGGTGCCGGACATGAGGTTGGACACAACCTGATGGAAAGGAAAAAGAAGGAATATTAATGGTCTCATGCTGTCCTTAATTTAAAAAAAATAAAACTGATATGAAAGAAGAAATATGTCATACCTGTTTCGGGAGAAGCTTCAGGAAAATCTCCGCGTACATTTTAGCATTTTCAGCGAGAAACTTCAGATCGCTGGCCTTGATGTGGCCAAACTCGGTTCCCATGATCTTCAGGTAGGCCATGGCCTCTGGAGATTCTTGATTCTGGAAATCTTTTACCAGCTTGTTGAAATTGCGAACAATTTCTCTCATAAGATCTTCGGGAACCTGAGGGGAATAAATATTTGGGATCCTTTAAAGGTGACGTTTGTGTCGTGTAAAAGGGAAAGAAGTGAACCCCCAAAATACCTTCTGTCCTTCTGCTTTCAATGGAGCTACCCACTTTTCCAGAACTTCCATCATCTTGATTGGCACCTTCTTCTCGGCCCAGTAAAGAGCCTTGGACAATGTATCTGGGAAGAAGCCGTTCTTTCCAAACAACGCCTCAATCGAGGGCTCTGAGCCTTTTCCTTCGATTCCGAGCTATCAGCACCAAATGCAAGATTCGGAAACAGCGAAAGCGAAGGTTTAAGTTGTTTTCAAAATCATTCATCGGGCATTTGCCAATTGTGACAATGACACACCTCCCACATGTCCACGTTGTAGCCAAATATTTTCAGGGTGGATTCCATCATGACTTCTCTTGGCAGCTGGTTGCTGGGGTCAAAGATCACATTGCCCTGGAAATTAGCCTGCATGTTGTCGTTTGCCAAACCCAGCTTGTAGTTTCGGGACTTTGTTGTGTAGTCATGGTGTGTCTCCACGTCATAGTCCTCCAGAGCGTCCGCTATCTTCTCGCCAAGCCTAAAGAAAATAAACAAAGACACAAATAAATATATGTCAAACTATTTGTACCATTTTTGGTTTGAAAATCAAGGATATGTTTATTCAGTCGAAATAAATCTTACTTCCGGGTCTCAGGATCAGCGGAGGAGATAATGTTGTAGACGTGGGAGGTCACGAAAGATTTGACCTGCTTGTTCTGCTCCTGTTTCAGGATCTTCTTCACCATCTCGATGTCACTATTGAGGGGATTTCTCATGAGAATCAGATAGGCTGCAAGACGTTTCTGCACAGCACCCTTTGGGTACTGGCTTACCCGCTGGAGGTTAGAGCGAACCTGCACCGAAAAGGAAAGTTGATCAGTATGACAAAATGTACTGCAAGGATTCAGGATAAAACGAGGAAAAAAAATGTCATCGGACAGCTGCGAGTTACCTCATCTGTCATAGACATACGTCTGAAAGCCTGGATGGCAGCAAGCTGAACAGCGAGTGTGGTTGCAGGTTGTCTCATGCATTTCAGCAAAGTGTTCTTAATGGCGGGGTCGGCGACTTCGACCACATCTCCGATGTTACCGACAACCTGCAGAGAAATTTTACATTAAATTGTCAGGAAAAGTCAGAAAAGTTGGTCCGTACTCTGTAGCTACATAAATCAAATTCCAGTCAACTGTGAACATTTCCGGAAAGATTTTGGAATTCTTCTGTGCATTTATGTGGAATTCAAATTCAGGGGCAACTCACCCAACTTGAGCAAGGAACTCTCTCGACAAATCCAGGTCCAGGAATTAAAAACACAGCCAGATTCTTCTACTCAAGAGCTCATTTACCAGCCGGTTTAGTAAAAACTGGAGCAAAAATGTGGCATATTTTTACTTTCTGAACCTGGATTTGCTACCTCTCCCGAGGCTGCACGTAAACCCTTTTTGTCTACCTCAATGGATATTACACAGTAGGATCCATGTGTACATGTTTAACTCATTCACTTCCAAAGACGTTTTTAAACGTCTTTTCAGACTTGGTCCAGAATTGACTGGGACTGAATGAGTTAAGCTTCCCGTCAAGCGTTTTAAACTTGATTACGCACCCTCAAAGTCAGGAAGGTCAGGTCTTTCTCGCCAGAGCAGTCTGGGCCCAGAAGGGAAGCCGTGAAGTCAGAAACAGCAGTAATCTCCGGAGTGACTTTTCCCTCAGCCTGGTAAAGCCTAGTGACAAAGTTTTGGATTAATTTCTTTACACAAGAGATCATCGACTAGCACATCATAACTGGCACCGCCACTGATGTCTACTTACCTCCTGACTGCATGACTCAAGGCATACATGATGGGCTTGCTCTTCCTGTTCTGAGCCATGGCCAGAATATCCTTGACCATGAGGCGTGAGGGGTTAGGCATCAGTGCAAGGGCATAAACTGCCATGTCGACTTCAAGAGCAGATTTATCAAAGGTCCCGAGGACCCTCAGCATGGCGCCGGTGCACTCTGGAGTACCGCATTGGACAAGAGCTTGCATGGTCACCGAGTCAGACATATCCATCATCTCAAGTGCAGCGGAACCCAGGATATCAGCCTTCAGACCACGCAGTTCAGAAACCAGTTTGTGGAAGAGGGATGCACGCTGCTCGCCGTTACTGGTCTGGGATAGAGTCTTCAGCTGCTGCATTGCAGTCATGGCAGCATCTTTAGACTGCTTAGGAGACTTGTCATCAACATGGTCCATTGGCAAGAAACGCAGGAGAGCCTCATCTGTTCAGAAAATCCCGCCCCCCCCCACAAATCATTATACTGCAGATAATGAACATTGGTGGAGAGATTAAAGCACTTTCTGAAAAACGGAAACACTAACTATGATCAAAGATTCTGTCATTAATCTTGGTCATCTCCCTCAGAGTCACAGTCTGCTTCACCAGAGTGGAAATTCCATATTTTTTCCTATGCGGGACACAAAGTTACAGCAGATGAATGAACAATACGGCAAACCGCAAAAATACACTTTTTTTGTTGTATATACCTTTTGTTTAGGATTATTTTGTGCACTTACTTGTGGGAGAGGGGCAGGAATATATGCTTCTCTGTACAGGTTCCACTGGTCATGTGCTTCTTCTGGTTGTCAAACTTGTAGTTGCAAGTCTGGTGGCTACTGATCATCTTGGACAAAGGATATTGCTGGAAATGGAAAGACAGAAATAAACAACGAATTTGGCTCAACTTGGCGTTAAGAAGGTAGTTTGAGGCTTTTTACCATTCCTGAAAGGAGAGCCAGGGGACTGCTGGCCTGTTTGTGAGCGCTGAAGCCATCACAGCTGGAAAGATCCCTGCTAATAGTTAGGTCGGTGGCGATGTCTCCTCTGGCGTTGACTGTGAAGTCGGTGGTGCAGATGCCGTACACGGTGGGCTGGATAGAAATGATGTCAGAATCATTCAAATTGAGGAGAATCTGTCAGTGGCGATACAGCATTATGGCTTTTAGTTCATGGATTGTTCTATTTAATAATAGACTGATATTGAAACAGAAATATTTCGACACACTAAATATACTTGTAACACACCAAGACAAACTAAAGTGGGCACAGTTGTTAATATGCTAACATGGAATCCTGAGGACTTAAAACACACAAAAAAAAGATCAATGAGGATTTAACTTTGTGCCTTCTGGTCAGGTAATATATTCAAAGACAATGGATCCAAGGCAAACATGGCAACATTTGGGATGCTCACACATAGCAAAAGATTGATAACAAGTGATACAATCAAAACATGCTCATAATTCGTATGCGAACAAATGGCAACCTCTCATCCTACGGAAAGTGCCGCAGTAGAGCTATCACGTATCTTGTTCAGTATTGGTGGTGTGATAATGCAACGAAAAGCCTAATTCGCCTGATTAATATTTCAGATGAGTGGCAGACTGTGCCATGTGACAGGTTGCTGAAGAATGACGTGGCATGAAATTGCTCTCACAACTTTTCCCTCGCTTAAGGTGAAACTAAAGGAACAAAATGTGTGGCATGTGACATTTAAGTCGCAGTTTGTACAACATAAGCAAATGTTAATGGACTATAAATTGAACGAAACAGAAAAATAAAAGAGTTGGTGAGTTTGTGAATAGGAAATTACTGTCTACCTTCGTCGAGGCACGTGACGCACTTCCTCGCTCACGTGTACCGTTTTAAAATGCTTCACATCCTTTGTCAGTGTCCTCGGTGAATTGCACACAACAAAAAAAAGAAATAGAATAATAATAATAATAATAACAATAATAATTTTAAAAACGAGATATATCGCAACAGCTCTGATAGCTAGCTGCAATTGCAGATTACTGACCGCTAACAACTTCCGGTGATGTAATGTAGGTCACGTCAACATAGGTTAAAGGTGATTTACACCCCCCCCCCCCCCCCCTTGCAATAGACTTGGGACCAATCTATCGCAATAGACATATTGGGCACCCCTATGTCATCGACTATGCAATGGGATCCAATCCAGAGTTAGATTTGAGAGCTGGACGGGTAAACATGTTTTCTCTTTTACTATTCTACTTGGATCAAATTGTCAAATCAATAGGCCAGATAACATGAGCAGATGATGCCTCGGGAGAGATAAAGTTATCTAGGACTTTGCCCCGCCGGCTGACGTGGACCCTGCAAGTGACCCACGTGCATTTATCAACTATGACTGTGCCAGATTATCTAGTCATTGTGCAATGTGTTTATCGGTGAATGACTCTTCGCAGAAAACAGAATTGAACTTTCAAAGAACAACAACAGGCCTTCTCACCATTTTCTTATTCCTCTCTTCTTCCATGACGGGAACAAGGAGAGAAGACATAATTCCTCTCTTGATGTTCAAGATGTTGAGCGCCTCATCTTCCTCAGGGAAGAGTTTCACATCAGTGTGTCCCTCAACTGTGATCTTCAGTGGGTTCCTTTTGACATGGACGCATCATCAGTGACAGCCTCACTCTACCTTTGTCGGTACATATACATTGACAGCAACAATAATAGAGAAAATAATAATAACTTTGAGGACCCTGGCAGACCAGCAGGGCTGATGTAGGTTTGTAAAAACTAAACAAACAACTAAAAAAGAAAAATTAAAAAAAAAAGGCCGTGGTAGACGACAATGCATAAGTCAGTCTGTAGAAACATGTTTTAATAAATGATTTAAGGCTTCTAAATGAGGCTTATAAATTACAAACATAAATTAGGGTGATGTAAAGTATTCTTCTCCCTGGATAAAATAGCTGCTGGTTTTCACTTTTCAAGATGGGGAAGTAGACTTACTTGGCCATGGCGGCTTTGAAGGCCTGATTTCCAGCAGCGGGGCGGTACAGTGCGCTCCCATCGTCATCCACAGCAAAAATCTCACTCAGAGAACATTTGGGGGTGCGTAGGATGAAGCTGCAGGTCTGAGGCACGTCAAGCTCAACCTGCACAGTAGATGAATCGCCGTTTAGTCACGTTTACCTTTCCCTGCAGTCAGGACAGGGTAAAGACTTTTAGTTCCGGCCCGGAGACGAACTTGACAGGAGATTTTGGAGCCGCTCTTGTTGTCGGTGGCTCCAGGAACGCCGTTGAAGGTCTCAGCCTCGTAGTCGTACACAAAGCGCCTGAAGTGCCTCAACCTTTTAGCCACTGAAATGCGTATTAGCGGTCAGTTAGACTTGAGCAACACTTTGCTCCAGTTACATTTTTGAGAATAAAGGGGCAATTTACAGAAGCATGTTGGAGATTGTTCGTCCGCACGTCCTACATCTTGCTCTGGAAAGATAACCCCCCCCCCCCCCCCACCCCCAAATTAATGCATTCACTCAGTTCATGATGACAATGAAGTCTCTACAACATAGTTGTTAATATAAAATATCTACTGCCTATGTTAAAATATCTTTAAATATCACAGTACTTACGGGCAAGAGTGTATGTGCCCAGAAGCAACAAAAGGCAAATCCGCGTCCATCCCATGTTGGACTCAGAAACCTGGAAGCCTTGGTAAAAAAAAAAAAAGAGCCTTCCTCTTTCACCGAAGACTCATCCTTGTGCTTTATTTTAAGGCTTTTATACATCTGCCGTCTTACCAGACGTGATTAAGGGTCTTCCAAATGTGTTGTCACGGTTCCAAAGTCTGATTAGTCCTTGTTGCAGGCCAAAGGTAAAATGTTTCACAAAATAAGATGTGATGTCAGCACTGGGTGGGGGTGGTCGGTGTGATACTTGTTTGGAACAGCAAACAGTCTTTTTCCACTAATAAAAGCTTGAACTGTCCATAACCGTATCCAAAATGATTCCATTCAAATTCATCGCACGTAAAAAGGAATTGTACCTAAACTGGATACATTTTCGAAACAAACAGTTCTTGGCGGCCCGAAAATCTTAAATACAACCGAACTGTACTCAGGCGGTAATTCTTTCATTTACCACTAGAGGGATCCTGCGTAGCACTCGTGATACTAGTACCACACTTCGAGAATTATCGTTTGAAAACTTCCACGAGATAACCTTTGATCTTTAATATAAATCATACTGCTGAAGAAAAGTTGACTCAGATGACGCATTGTTTTACAGCAACATTTAAAATTCATCGACTCTTATTTCTGATTTCCAGACTCGAGAACATATCATGAATGTCATCACTATTTGTATACATATACAGTTCTGCATATTGAATTCTGAAAATTCTTTTTCCGGGTCATGTCACATGTTTTGTGACATCTGCTACCATCTACGACGGTTCAGTTTGGAATGGATCGAATTATTATTTTAACAATAAACACGTGCTGTTATGGTTATACTCGTCACCTTACTGAAAATATTTTTTCAAATCTTTTGGTTGAAATGTCTTCGTATAAGGCTGTGCACGACAAACTCCAACCGCAATCAGAGATGTATTTTTAAGTGAGTTCATCACCGCATCTTCTAATTGGATCATTTTTTTCTTGTTTCTTGTATTCGGTTTTTGTGTCGTGCTACGTTGCCATTGCCAATTTTTAATCCCGGTGATGACTAAGCATGTGGGTGAGTGAGCGTTTGTTGCGTCGAGCCAAAAGTGACTCAACCTGTCAATCCATACGCTGATGATTCACCTCTCCCCTATTTAGAAAAGCCAGTAAAGGCTGTTTGAGCAGGATTGTGTGAGAGCGTTGCGTGCAAGATAACCTCATTAGACAGAGGAAGACAAGTCTAACTGAATATGATACTGCAATGTAATTTATCGCAAACGAACTTGCGGACTTGCATGCTATGGCTTTGATTGAAACCTGTGAAAAGAATATGATTTTGCACCCCTGTCATAAACTGACAATCCTGTTTTTCAGTCTGGGCTCATAACAATCGTCATCACTTTTCTCCCACTTATGGAATGGCTCGCTTGAAAATATGAAGGATTAAGTAAATGTCATTTCGCATTAGTATGGCTATTAACATTTCTGATGTTTTATTTGGAAAGAGTTATGTAAATGTTTATATATATTTTTAAATATATATACTGTATATAAGAATACCTGTATGAGAGTGTGGTTTCAATGCTCAATTCTAATCTCAATACAAACTGAACTGTCAGGTGATTCTACGCAAGGATCTCATTTGAATGCGTCGGGGGAAACTAGTGTCGTAGGCTTGAAGCGCTCATTCAAAATCAAACTAAAAACTTTGAATGAAGCCAAGGATTTTAGAAACGGCTCTCGTGCCGATACTACATGTTGCGACAAGGTACGTGTTGTGCTTCGGATATAACGCGCAATCGATGTAATGGTTTTGTTTCATAGGCACTGCAGACAAAACATTGAACTCGGATGCTTCACTTTCAGATACTTTATTGACAAACGTCATTTATCCCGTGAGTACGTAAAAGGTTACATGCACAACAGATGAAACAAGATCATTTAAAACTGTCATACCTTTGTCATAAATATGGCTAAGCAATCTAAGTGGCAATACTCCTTCCAAAGAGGCGGGAGTGTTTTCTGCTAATTCAGACCTTGGTTTGTTCGTCATTGTTGAAATGCAAAAGGGAGGTCAATTTCAAGCCTTCCATTTGTGAGTTTCACCCGAGCCTCAGGTGAAGCTTCCGTCAGCCACCCGGAAAGAGTCGCGTTAGCCTGATCAACTCCCTTGATGATCATGTCGATGATGGAACCATACGCATTGTTGAGCTGCTCCGTGTCAAGGGCAGAGATCTTGTCAACGATAACCTTGATGAGCGTCACGATATTGCGGTAGATGTCATTGATTCGGAGGAACGCTTGATCTAAATAGTCAGACTTGATCGAGTCAACAAACTGCTGAGTTTTACCAACGACAGCTCTCATGGTCTCACTCATTTTCTCCAGCGCTGTGTCAAGACTCTCCATATTCTTCACAAAGGCCACCAGTCCATTCATGATGTCCCGTACGTATGTTTTCACGTTTTCAAAGATCTGGCCAACGGTAACCGCATCACCAACTGGCATGGAGACTTTCATGGTGCTGATTTTCTCCACAAATGAGTTATAGTAGATCTCCATGGACTGATACATAATCTGGGTGTTTTTTTCCAGAGTCGTGGCAATACTGTCGGTCATTTTCTTCAGGACTTCAGGAAGGGTGGTCATTTCATCAGACCCTGGAAGTTGGAACTTGGTCTCCCTCAGGAGCTTAACGATAGCATCCACGATATCCTGGAGGTTTTGCTGGTATTGGACAATGGTGTTTCTGAAGAAGATTGACAGCTGGCTCATCTGGACATCGTAGTTTATGGCGGCGTTATAGACATCACCGATGCGGGTAACGACGACATTCTTCAACTTGTCCACGTTGCTTGTGATCTGATACTTGCGAAGGAACTCCGTGAAAGCAGAGACGATGGAAGGGATTCGCTGTTTCAATTCCGAGAGAATGATTTTGGGTGCCTCTGTGTTGTAGGTAATCTGGAGGTTCATCCTATTTGCGTTCTTGGAAGAGGATTTTATGACGAAGATGTCGACATCAGCCTCTGGAGCAGACTGTCAAAAAAAAAAAAATCCCAAAAAAAGAACTGTTAAGCAAGACTGAGCAAAAAGCAATTCCATTTGCAAAAGCGTCAGGTTACTCAACTCACAGGATAACGACCGTAGACTCTTGCGCTCAATTGAGATGGGACCCTGCCATTCATCTGCAAGCCCAGGAAGCCAATAGATGGAGCAGATAGTGAGGCACTAAGAACATCTCTGCGAGCGGTGTAGCGAAGGTTGACATCAGTGAAAGTTGGGCTGGTGATGTCCACGTTGAGGGTCTGGCGAGAAACACTGAAAAAAGGAGATTTTAAATTGAATTGTGGTCCTGTGATTGAAGGAGAAAGAAGTACAGTATGCAAAGAAAGAGATAATCTTACCTCGTGCTTTGGTCAATGACATAGTTGGCATCCATGTTGAGGTCGGCATGTTTCAGGATGAGTTTGTTAATCACGTTCAAAGCGGCATTCTCAAAGTTTACCGTTGAAGAAGCTGTTGGGTAAAAAAGGTTTTGTGTCATTCAGTACTTGAAAATATTGCAGTACAATACATATAATTATACTCAAGGAATATCATGAACTCACCATCCATGTCATAATCCAAGATGACGAACGTGGAGGTGGCGGAGGATTTAAGTGTGCCTTTGAAAACTGGAGCGTTTCCATCCAAGAGCGCATCAAAATTTGAGGTGTACAGTGGGCTGATGAACTTGCCGTTGGTGGAGATCTTCTGTTTGGCGACCGTTACATCGACCACTGTTTTCTCCGAGATGGTGAAATCCCCCAGGGTGCTTGGTTGTGACAGATTAATCTCAATATCAGCAGTCAAGGAAGAGACTGGTGCAATATCAACGGTCGCTTGGGCAAAATGTTTCCCGTTGGTGTTGAAAGTGAACAGGTTGAGCTCATTGTTACTCAAATGCTTCAGCGTGGCGTACATACGACTGAGGGAGGCTTGCAAAGACACGCTGTCATTTAAATCGAAGTTGATCACTTTGGTGGTGCCGTGGTTCAGCTTGACATCAGCAATGACCTTGGAGGTGGAGCGCAGGCCGTTATTCAAGAACAGGTTCACGTCACTGTCCAGGACTCCAAGGACGATATAGTCATCAAGGACTTTCCCATCCACGTTTGCCTTCATGGCTGTCTCAATGGAAATGTCTTCACTGGTTCTCTCCAGCTTCAGGCTCCAATTGGTGTTTGCTTTTCCAACAGCCTTGACCACTGGAATGTTGTAATTGCCCTTAATGTTCACAGTGGAGTGAGCCTTGGTTTTGGATTTGGTGTCCCCAACCAGACGCTGGTTCAATTCCAAGCTCAGTATAGGCAGAGAAATTCGTGCAACAGAGGTCACGGAGGTAGCGGCTTCCAGAGTCTCACTACTCACACTGAAGGTGCTGTCGTGGGTGCCTTCAATGTGCCGATTTTCTAGGGACAAGGAATTGGCCAGCTTGATTCCTCTTTTGCTGGTCAGGCTGGCGGTGCCATCAAGTTTAGCCTTTAAGCCCTCAAACACCGAGGTCGTCGTAGCTCCCAGACGGAATACAAGATCATCTGCTGCATTCAGTCCAGTGTTGACATTCACACTGATGACAGAAGACTTGAAGGACAACTCTGTAATCAGGTCACCCACAGGGGGGATCTCGATCAGGCTCATGATCACCGCAATGGGAGCAGCCTTCTTTTTCTGATAAACAATCTTGGCATCCAGATCCACGTTTTGCTTCGGCGAAATCATCAGGTGCTTCAGTCCCATCAGTTCATATAAATTCACGTCCTTTATTGCTGGGGTGCGCATGTCGACAAAGGGGATTTGGATGGCAGGAACGCTGATGGGGTTGTTGAGGAAGTCAAGATTGACATTACCATCCATCGCGATAAAGGCGCCGGCCTCATTTCTGTTGTTGTCCACAGTGAGGTTGTAAGTCATTACAGCCTGATTAAGACGAGCGGTGTAAATTGTGTTCAGCTTCTGGTTGTTGGGTGTCAGAGCGGCGGAATAATCGTTGCGCAAATCAATCTTAGCAGTAGGTGCTCCAAAGATTGTAACCCTGCTATTGATTTTGTTTTGGAAGTCAGCAACCAAGTCGTTGGGAAAGGCAACAATGTTAATTCCATTGGAAAGGAGTCCCCTGACCACTCCAGTCAATTCTGTGTCATGGTTTGCTTTAAGATCGGCCTTCATGGTAATGAAGTTGACATTTCCAGAGGCGGAAACCACACTGCTCTTCACGATTGGCGCCTTCATGTTACTGAGCAAATTGAATTTGTAGATGTAAGGGCTCGCCTCGGCTGTTACTTGCTGTTTCATCGTCGCTGTTTTTAAGTCCGTGTTGCCGGAGAAAGTCAGTGTGACAAGGCTTGGACTGAGTGACAAATAGAGGGTGCTGTTGTGGTTGCTCTCCTGAGCAACAGACTTGCCGACATTGTCAACAGTCAAAGTGAGGGCGTAACCGTCTTGACGGACGATTGCTTTCTGGGTCACGATGGCATCACTTCTGACACCGACGATTGGAAGGTCGACAAGATGTTTGTAGTTAGTCTCGAGAGAAGCAGCCATTCCCTCTTCCATTGCAATGAAAACGTGGTTCGTGACATCAGCGTTGTAAATTGGAGTGTTCACTTTCACCGCAGTCTTTGCTTGGGCCTGGCCGGAGAGACCATAGAGAGATAGAGAGGCTAGGTGGTCGACGACGAGAGCAAGATGGTTGATCTTGAGGGTCTCTGCGAGCACAACGCGGCTCATTTTAGGAAGAGCAATCTGAGCAGTTGAGTCAACTTTGTAATTCAGGATTTCAAAGCTGGGAGATGTGCCTTGGGAACTGATCATGGCTTTGAATTGTGGTGTCATGACTTTTTCGGTGGTGTTTTGGAGCTCGGCAGATGTCTTCACGGTGTAGATGGGAGTATTAAACCGGATCTCGGCAGAGAGTTTGCCAAAGCAAGGGACGATAATATCACTTGGGATCGTTGGAAGTTCAATCTCAGGAACTGAAAGAGACTTAACAAGCTTATCGACAGGGAAGTGTGGGAGAGACGGGAAGGAGATCTCAGGAAGGGTAATTTCTGAGAGGTTTATCTCAGGCATGGAAGGCAAGTAGTTCATCTTGAGGTCTCCGAAGAAAGCATCGATATCAATTACTTTGAAGTCATAATTCAAGATGAAATCGATAACTTGGATGATTCTCTGCTTGATGTCATCAAAGGAAATGGTGGTGGCTTTGATCGTATGGAAGCCCAGAATGGTGAACTCAGGAATGTCCAGCTGTGTGGGGATGTCAACCTGCTGAAGTTTATCCATGTTGAACTTCACGGAGGGAACCACAAGGTCAGTGAGCGGAACGGTGAAGGATGGAATAGTCACCTCATATTTCTTCAGTTCGCTCGTCAGCGCGTCGTAGATTTGCTGAAGCTCACCGATGATCTTTTGTTCAGGGAACACTGACCTGATTCCATCTATCACACTTTGGCAAATATTAGTGGCAATCGCCAGAACTTTCTTGTAGTAGTTCCTCATTACCTTGACGTATAAAACAAGCTCATCTCTGAAGTCGATATTTGTAACTTCTTTTTTGATTTCTTCAAAAACCCTCCTGATATCTTCAAATATAGCCTGGTCCAGCAGTTCCTTTACAGATGTAAGAATTTCTGCAACTCTGATTTCTCTCAGACGATCCGAAAACCCTTTAGCAGAGGTCAAGACAACGTTGGCGAAATCCTTTGCTGCTTCTAGTTTCTTGGGAATTTCCAGAGCCCTGATTAGATCATTAACATAAGTTGTGCAGCTTGCAGTGATTTTATTAACCTTATCCACAAATGCCTTATAATCCAGTGATGTCATCTTCTGCATGATAGACTCAGCGAAGGACTTCAGGTCTTGAATCATATCCTTAACTTCAGTAGATTGCATGTAGTCAATGACGACCTGGAAGAATTGCTGGCATTTTGCAGGGATGTTTGCATCCTTGACCATTTGGGCAACAGTGTTGAGGGTTTCCTCAATTCTAAACTGCTTGATGACGTCCACAAGTTTTTCAAAGATGACTTGGATCTTTTTGTCAGCTTCAAGCTTGACAATGAACTCCCTTATCTTGGAAGACAATGCGTTGATTTTGTCAAAGACCTTGAGATCCTGGATCAGTTCCTGGATATACTCCGTCATCTCATTGAATAGCTCGATTGGGATCTGACTTGTTAAAACCTTGACGGAACCGCTAATGTCAATATCTTTAATGATCTTCTTCAGTTCAGCAACAAAGTTGACAAGATCGAAATTGTCAACGGACTGCTTCATGATATTCAGGCAATCCTTCAGATTAGACACGATTTGGTATTCCTTCTCAATATTATGCAGGAATGCCACACTAGTGCCTCTCAATTTTTCCAAGTCGATCTGCTGGATCATCGTCTTCACAGTCTCGATAAGATACAGGACCATTCCCTTGATGCCATACTTTTCATTAATGGCATTTAGCAGTTCCTGGATCTGTGATGCCACGGTTTCAGGCAGGCTGCCATCAACAATAATCTTCTCCATCATGGCAAAATAGTGTTGAATGTAAAAGGTGACCTCAGTGATCATTTTCTCAACGTGAACCCTAAGGTTTCTGAAAGCAGCATCCACATCCTCCATGGAAATCAGAGATTTGGGGGTAAGGTCACTGATGTACTCCTTCAACTGAATGACTTTGCCTTCAATGTTAAGTTGGGCAACAAACTCACTCACACGCTGAGGAAGAGCTTCAAGTTTTTCTCCGATCCGCTCATTCTTGATGTAGTCGCGAACAAGTTCTGCAACACCGACAAGAACATCCTTGATACCTTCCAAGAAGACAGGCACGTTTTCCAGCAGAGGGAACTGAATGATGTGACAGTTTGTGTTCTTATCATACTTGAGGAAGCCTGAGACACCAAATTCCTGGTTTTCTTTGGATTCTGCGTTGATGATGTTTGTGAGGATGTTAGCGGAAATGCTCATGCCAGTTCCCTCGGCGGTGTTGTAAACGCTGATGTCTTGATTAAAGGCGTGATTGTTGATTTTCGACTTCAGACTAACAATGGCCTTCTGTTCATTCATAGAAAGACCGGCGTCCATCTTATTGTCCAATGTGGTCTCGAGGGAAAGTCCGTTGTCTAGCGCCTGGCTCACTGAGGCTCGGCATTCATGTGAGGTAGCAAAAGCCAAGGGTTGCGCTCGCAGGAGGAACTTGCCGTAGAGCTGTGCACTGTGCTTTCCGTACAACGCCATGTCTCCATCAGCATTGAAGATGGCATCGAGGTTGAAGTCGAAAGGAACAATGCTGGAACGGATGTTGTGGTCAAAGCGCAGTAGCTGCGAGTTAAAGCGAGCGTCATTGGTAAACTTGGCAGCAAGACCGATAATCTCAAGATCTGAGGTGTGGCTCATGTAGGTTCCAAAAAGATTTCCAATTGTGCTGCACTTTGCGATGGCAGTCATGTCAGCATAGTTAATCTGATAGCTGTGCTTGATCTCTGATTTATCATAGGTAGTTTTCAGACTTCCGGTCAGGTCAATTTTGTAGGAGCCGGCCTGCAACTGGGCATCATTGATGATATTAGCGGCGAGAAGCTTCAGGTTGTTGTTGACCTTGGCAGATGCGGTGTAGGGTGTCAGGTTAATGGCAACATCGTGAGTATAAGAGGCATACTCACTAGCCTGGGCTTTAGCCTTAGAGTTCAAGATAAGGCTAGAAAGTGTTAGCGTCAGATCATTGCCATTATCAAAGTTGAGGTCAAACAATGCAGCCTTGTTATTGAAGGACAGAGTTGCTTTCGTAGTGTCCAGCCCAGCGTTAAAGGTGTTGTCCAGAGACAGTGGGCTCTGAAGCGTGTTTGTTCCACTTGTGACCAAACCGTTCTTGTCCAATCTCAGGGTGGCTTTGTGCATGGCCGTGTTCTTCAGAAGCTTAATGTTGGCATCGCTGTTTACAGTCAGACCGTTGACATCAAGAGAGGAAGTGAGCAGTGAGTAGATCAGATCTTCTCGGTGGTCTGCGTTTGTTTCCACTCTCAGAGCAATTTTGCCTGCTCCGGCCGAGGCTTCAGCTTTGTGGTGGATTTTCATACCAAGAGCACGGGCGCTTGAATGGCACTTCAGTGAGGCTTTGCTGTCTGCGAAAGAAAACTCAGCGGAATGCGTCAAGGTGTCTTCAAAGGCGTTGGTGTTCGAAACAACCAGGAGGTCACCATCCACAAAGCTTGCGGTGAGTCTGTTTTTAGCCTGAACGATTGTTGATTCCAATTCAAGCAAAGAATCGAACTTTGCATTTGGTTTGAATGGAATAACGTAGAATGTCTGATTTGAAACAGTCTTGGCAGAGAGGGGTCCGGCCTTGAACATTCCCTTAAAGCTGCTATCAACAGAGATTTTCTCAGCGTTGATTCCAGTCAGAGAGTTGTGATCGATGTCGACATTGAGGCTAAATGGGCTTGTGGCTTCAATCTTGCTATGGGAGTGAACGTTAATTTTGTCAGTGATGGTTGCATCCTCAACAAAACTGACACTGGCTTCAAGAAACTTGTGGGACAAAGAGCCTTTCATCTGGGCTTTCAGTGAGTCAGTGGTGGCCAACAGTCCAGAGCCTAAACGAAAGAAACGAAAATTAAATTCAAAGTCGTTACAGCCTTGTTTAAGACTCAGTTAATCTATAATAGTTAAAAGTAAAAAAAAAAAATACCTTCGATCTTGAATGAGAGGATTTCAAATTGAGAGGTTCCTTTGGCATCAAACTTGGCAGAGTAACTTGGAGCTTCCATAACATCCTTGCCGGCTGCGATTGAGGTCTCAAAGTCGTAGAGGTTGCTCTTCATCTGTGTTGAAACTTCAGCTTTGCCAAAAAGAGGAATAGTCAAAGTGAGCCTCTCAGGGACAAAAACCTCCGGGATTGGAATCTCCATGGAGACGATCTCCAGTCCAAACTCTGGCAGAGACAGGTGAGGTGTTGTTAAAGCCGGCGGGAAGTTGAGCTCCTTTGTTGACTTTCCCCCAAGAGGGACTGGAATGGCGACGGTGAAGCGCTCTTTGTTGAAGTAGTACACAGCCTTTGTTTCACTGTAAAAAGTACAAAAGTTCAATTTAGAAATGTTTTGGAAACACCCAATCAGCAATTCATGTGGCTCATTTCCAACATACGTGTTCAGGAACAGTGTCTCTGGCAGGGAAATTTCAGGCATATTTGGAACTCTGAAGTTCTGGAGGTAAGGGATCTCAGCACCATACTTCTCCATGTAGTTGTTTGCCGCCTAAGAAACAGACAGCAATCGAAGCTGTTCTACTTCAACACGAATAAAATCCCATTTGCAAAAATTGTTGGATCTCATACCTCTCCAAACTTCTTAAAGATGTGAAAGACCTTCATGTCGGTCTGTCCCACCTTTGTGTCAAGAAGGTCTTGGGTGTACTTCTCAAACAAATCCGTGAATGGGCCAAAGGTGACGTCAGTGTTCATGTCAGATTTGAACCCAACCTCAACCTTGTTGTCGTCTAAATAACGGAAAAAGTGCAAACAGTTTCAGATGAGCTAAAGTATTACTGATGGTTGTTTTTGATAAGGAAGAAAGCATAAGAAAAATATATTACCATATTTCATTGCAATCTCCTGCTTGGACACAGCATCCATGACCTTCACTTCACTCTTCAATTTCAATTCCAATTTTTCCTCTCGCTTCATGTCAGCTGTGACTGAGGCGTCAACGTTAAGTGTGGGGACCAGGAGCTGAATTTGAAGCATACCTTTCTTCATCACCTCAAGACTGAAAGAAATACCAGCGAGTCAGAAGCTAATAAACGTCATATGACATCTTTGTTCCTCCATGAGACACTTGATTTCTTACTTGGCTCGACCAATGAGGGAAAGCTGAGGGATTTTTTTGTTCAGAAGATCCAAATAGATGGAATGGGTTCCTTTGCCTCTGGTATTGCCATCAACAACACCCAGTCTCAATCCTGCTTCCACATCATAGTCAGGAATCTGGATATCAGCTGTGACCGTGTGCTTCCTTCTGTTGTATTTCATGATGGCTCTGGCTTCTGTGGGCTCGGCGCCTGTTTTGGTCCGACCAATTCCATAATGTCACTCCAGTGAATTTCAGAGCCACGTCAAGTAGCGTGCTATCGTCTTGAGTGTGATGTACCTTCAGCTCTCAGAACAAACTTCACAGAGTCGATCTTATGCTTGCCCTCGTCTCCCTCTTTCAGCAGCTCATAGGCAAGAGTGGCAGTGTACTCAGTGACTTCGCCTGTAGGATGGAGCTCCAGTGCAAATCTATTCAATAAAATGCATAAAATCATTTCATGAATGAATCCGTTTTTGCTCAGTAATCTATATCGAAAAATGTAGCTGCTCTTTGTGTAATCTCACTTGCTGTCACCAGTGATGGGGAAGTAGGGTGCTGTGTCTTGAGAGAAAGCATCCGTGTACTGAAGAGCAGTGCAATATTTCATCCCAGCAAAGAAGGGGCTGCATTCACTGACATCGACTTTGTTTGTCACCATTGGGGGGAGAGTCACGACCCTCAGGTCATTAACTGCCACCAGGGTGTTTCTAAATTTGAAACACAGAGAAGGAGTTCAAATAAAATATTTCGCTTTTGACACCATTCCGACACCATTTTTTGTGTGCAGCTTACGTCATTTTGATGAGCTTGGTTGGTCTTTTTGGAGCAGGGATGGTCAGCTTGACGTGGTCACGTCCCATCGAGATCTTGGCCTGGAGGCCACTCTCGTGGAAGATGTTGGAGTGCATCTCTAATCCAGAGTTGAGATATTCAGGAATGTAGGCGCCAACGTGGGTTGTAAACTCAACGCCCGCAGAGGGCATGAAAGCGACTTCACTCTGTCAGAGAAACACAAAAGATGCACAGTCGTTAGAACGTGACTTACGTATCACTTGGTACGGTTGAACACCATCCATCCATCCATTTTCCGAACCGCTTGATCCTCACTAGGGTCGCGGGGGGTGCTGGAGCCTATCCCAGCTGTCTTCGGGCAGTAGGCGGGGGACACCCTGAATCGGTTGCCAGCCAATCGCAGGGCACACGGAGACGAACAACCATCCACGCTCACATTCACACCTTGGGACAATTTTTAGAGTGTTCAATCAGCCTGCCATGCATGTTTTTGGAATGTGGGAGGAAACCGGAGTACCCGGAGAAAACCCACGCAGGCCCGGGGAGAACATGCAAACTCCACACAGGGAGGCCGGAGCTGGAATTGAACCCGGTACCTCTGCACTGTGACACGTTCAGCAAAAAATTACCATGTCGCGGGCCATCTTAAATCCAGCCTTGACACCAGGGGTGAAGGTTCCAGACAATGTAATTTTCAGAGGCACGCCAGTGACAGTCGGCAGGAAAAAGTCATTGTCCATGAAGATGTAGTGGGCGAAGATGGTGTTGTCAGCCTTTGTCATCAGTCCCTTCAGGACCTGCGCAAATACAAATCAGATTTAGATCTCAAACACGTTTTGTAAACTGTGCTCCTCGAGCCGCATTGTCTTTCATTACATCAGTAGGGAACATCTTGAACATGCTCTCAAACATCAGGGCAGCAGAGTAGGCCATAGCTTCCAATTCACTGGTCTTCAGATATCCCAGCTCGTTTCCGAACAATCTCAGATACATCATCGCCTCTGGAGACTTGGTGGCCTGCAGTTTTCTCATCAGCGCGTTGAGATTCTGCCCAACTTCTTTCATGAAGTTCTGAGAGATCTGAACACAGATGGGGAGAGGAAGTATTACCGAATTGTTTGACACAACCAAAGTACAAGTTCTTTGCAGCCGACTCAAGTACCTGTCTCTTCATCTCAGCATTCCTCAAACCGGGAAGGAAGCTCTGTACAATCTCTTTGACTGCATGCATGTTATCCGAGACAAAGTACATCGTCTTCATGGCAGTGTCGGGGAAGAATCCATTGTCACCAAACAGTGCTTCAACCGTTGGTTCAAATCCTTTACCCTCAACACCAATCTGTAATGATCGTACAAGTCACCAATTCGTGTTATCGAAACTTAAACTGACGGTTTGTGTTCTGATCATTCAGAATATTTACCTCCATCATGTCAATGTCAAATCCAAATGCCTTAAGAGTCATTTCCAGCATGGCTTCTTTGGGCAGGTAGCTGGTGCCCTCAAAGATCATGTTTCCCTCGACAGATCCCACCTGGTAGTTACGAGAGAATTTGGTGGGGTTCATGACGGGTCCAATCTCATTGTCCTGGATGGCATCGCGAATCTTTTGTCTGAGTCTTGACAAGAAAACAGAGATACATTTTTAACTCTAATCGTCTTAATTCTACAGTACCCTGACAATGACAAAATAAATCATACGTAGCAGCTTGTCACTCACTCTTCAGTTTTCGTCCCAGTTGAAGACAAAATATTGGTCATGTGGGATACCACAAAGCTCTTGAATTGGGTATCTTTCTCGGTGGGCAGGGCAGCGGCCAAACGTGCCAACTCACTTGGCAGCGGGTTCTTCATAACCACAAGATATGCAGCGATTCTCTTTTGCAGTGGGGTGGCACTGTCCAAAAGGACCTGAATGAGAAGCTCTCTTCCCTGTGACAGAAGAAATTGATCCAATTAGCAAGTACGATCATGAATTATTCAAACCATCCTTTAATATCTCTAAAAATTGGCACGTGCCTCATCTGAGATGGGAGTCAGCCGGTAAACCTGGATGGCAGCTTGCTGCACTGCCAGGGAAGCAGCTGGCTGGTTCACACACTGGAGCACTGAAGATCTGAGTGCAGGACTAGCAGGCACAACAGCGGGAGCCATGTTCCCAATAACCTAGACCAACACGGACAAAAGTTAGTTTTATCGTACGGAATAAAGAAACGGGCTTTTGATAATGGGTTAATGTTTCCATAAGACTCATTAAACGAGCCATTTGCTACATACCCTCAAAGTCAGGAAAGTGTTTTCTTCATCACCAGCGCAGTCGCCCAAATGACCAGCCAAGAATTCAGCAACAGAGCGAATCTCAGGGATTAGCTTTCCTTCACTTTTGTAAAACCTGCAGATGAAGAAATGTCGGTTTAGTGCCTTCGAATTATATTTGACAGTCAATGGTATACCCTGAATAAAGGTAACAAAGCTCACCTCTTGACTACATTGCTCAGGGCGTACATGATGGGCTTGCTGGGCTTGTACTTGACCATTTCGAGCATGTCATTTATCAGCAGGGCAGAAGGATTAGAAACAAGTCCCAATGCAAAAATTGTGGCGTCAACTTCAATTGCTGTGGTTTGGAAGCCCCGAAGGATCTGCATGATGGCACTGCTGCACTCCGGAGTTCCGCACTGGGTCAGAACTTGATAGGTCAGGACACGGGACATAACGAGAGCCTCTGGAATGGCACCGCTCAGAGTTTCGGTCTTCATTCCGCGGACCATGGTGACCATCTGACGGAAGAGGTGTGCCCTCCTCTCGCCCTCGGTCTCAGGCAGATTGACCAATTCACTCATCAGATCCAGATAAGCTTCTTTATCCTGGAAGTATGTCTTGTGCTCAACGGTGTCCATATGAAGACTCTTGACGTTATCACCTGTGACACATCAGTAGCATCGTGGTCATCTGTGATTCTGCTTTGAAGATGGGAATTAAAACATCTCAGGAAAAAAAATATGTAGATTTACCATGATCAAAGATTCTGTCGTTGGAAGTGGAAACGTGCACCAGGGTCAGTTCTTGCTTTCCGACATTCGTAACGCCATATTCACCCCTGAAATTGTAAAGCACCGTTTTAGGATCCGAACTGAGGCAGAAAATGCGCTATTTTACTGAAACAGCGGGCATTAGGTAAAATTCAGATTTACTTGTGGGAGAATGGGATCAGGATGTGCTTCTCTGTGCAGGACCCGGAGGTCATGTGTTTCTTCTCGTTGTCAAACTTGTAGTTACAGGTCTGTGAGCTTCTGACGAGCTTGGAAAGGGGGTATTGCTGAAAATGAAAAATGAAATAATCATTATGAGAGGGACATTGTGCTTTGTTCAATTTTAAATAGCATTTTCTTGCCCTAAACTCTCTTGTTTTATTTCCTGCATGCCTTTTGTGTTTTTTTTTTTTGTCTTACCATGCCAGAGATGAGTGCCAAGGGGCTGGTATAATCTCTTGTTGGGACAAATCTGTCACATGTGGAGAGGTCCCTTTCCAGGCTGATGTCAGTTGCAATGTCCTCCCTAGCGTTGATGGTGTAGAAGGTCTCGCACATACCGTGAACCGTTGGCTAAAATGCAAAATGAACAAATGCATTCAGTACTCGTTTTACAATAGAAGGCATTATTAGTTTAATCGAGGAAATAGAATATTGTTGTTGCTTTTGGAGATTGCCAAAAGGTGTACCATATTCTTATTCTTGTCCTCTTCCATCATAGGCACAGCCAGGGCTGAGATGATACCCCTCTTGATGTTCAGGGCGGTTGTTGTCTCACCTTCCTCAGGGTACAGTTTCACATCGTAGACACCCTCAACTACAACCTTGAGAGGATATCTTCAAGATGGAGAAAATATGTTAACCGGCTTGTTTTTGGACAACCCCATATTTGTTAAAATGTTCCAAATTTTTGGGGGTACCTTTCCATTTCATCAGCAAAGGCATTTGAGCTGGGGGCAGCACCGAATGTGGGGTTGCCATCTGAGTCAGAGCCAACCACTTCACTCAGGGCACAGCCAGTTGTGCGCACGATGAAACTGCAAGTCTGCGGAACTTCAATTTCAACCTGTGACATATGACCCACGTCGAATTAATATCATATGTTTACCTCCACCGCGTTTCAACTTATTAAAACTGACTCGTTGTAAATGTAATATCTGAAATAAATATATGCATATCAGAAAAGAGACTGGATTGCTCCTACTTTGCATGTTGCCCTGGGTCCATTCTTGACTGATGAGGCTCCGTCGATGGCATTCAGAGATTCCGCCACGTATTGGTATTCGTACTTGTGCAGGGTCTTGTACCGTTTGGCCACTTGAGGAGAAAATCACATCAATTTAGTAAGACGCTCATTGTTGTCGTGTGATAAATTATTAGGCAATCGGGGCAACTTACGCAGACACGTTGGCTGATCTCCATCTTGCGCAACTTTGAACAAGAAAGAGTATCATTGTTTATTGATGCCAAAAGAGAAATAGCTCCTAAGATATGTTCTATATGTGTGGCTCTTAGAACATCGACATAAGATTAATTAAAGACTCTTTTAATGTACTGTATTGTGTTATGAGTTGTTTTTCTGCTATTAAAAAAATGACAATATATATATTATATACAGGTATATATTTCATATATATATATATATATATATATATATATTTATTTTTTTTTGAGCAAAGGTTTTATCAAATCCAGTTTTAGTCTGAGGAACTACTTTATGAAAGTGCTGATGATGCATTATTTCAAGACTTTGTGACATCTCTCTTTTCTGCAGATAAGGGTGTCCAAACAACTTTCTGATAGGCAGCAAAGTACAAAGATGGGTGGAGTAGTAATCACGATTCGAAGTGCAGAGTGAAAAACAGACACCGGGGGTTTAATGCCGAAACAAAGGCATGTTGATAGATAGGGTCACCATAATCCAGAACTGATTTACCCCAAAAAAGATTTTAGCAGCCTTTTCCTCCATGAAATTTGTTTTGTTGCGGTATAAATGTTCTGAATATGACATGATTGTAATAGCAGTGTTTGCGATATTGGAAAAGGAATATTCTGTCAAACAATTTTTTGTATAGAAATGAGCATCACAGGACCAATTATCGCGCCTTGTGGGACACCTTTGATCAATGCCAGGTAAGCCAAACCTTTACGCTGATATTGAATTCAACACACAGAAAGAATGATGAAGATTCCAATAGTCTGACAAATCCCTGACTTGCATTTTTTAATGTAATCATAGAAAAGGAGAAGACTGACTTGGGAAAAAAAAATCCTTTCTGGCAACAATCTGAAAACTTCAATTTCCTTTTCCCTCAAAGGTAAAGTTTCTCCTCTGTGAAATGTCCAAATTAATGAACCGGATTCAGATGGTCATCCACAGACTCTTTAGCATGAGGACACTTCAAATAGCATGATCTTTAGCCAACAGTGATCATAGAAAATTTGCAACAGCAAGCTTAATCTTTATACCTAAATAATATGAAATTGAACATTCATATTATGAAATACAATACTGTATATTTAAAAGGACGACCAAAGACGACAACTGTCAGAAATACTCACCAGCCAAGGCTGATGCGCCGAGGATCAGCAGAAGGCAGAGCTTGGAGTCCCTCATGGTGGGCCCGTATAGCCCAATTCCTTCGGACGCTTGGCGAGTACTCAGATGAGACTGAGTCGTCCGAATCCCTGCGGAGCTTTTATAGAGCACTTACTGGGAGGAACGCTCAAAGTCCACTGTGACCTGCAGTGTGGAGGGACAAAGGGAAAAGGTTTGAAAAGGATACTGCGTTGCTCAAAGCAAAAGCTTACAACACAGATTTTTCTGAAATCGTTACGCGGCGGGGTCCTCACTCAAATGTTTGATCTATCGAGACAAGTCAATGAGTTGAAGTTACTTTGTTCTTTGTTTGTTTTTTGTAACTCAATGTCTGCGCTTGACCAAAGTGGGTCAACCAAGTCAAATGGAGCTATCGTGTACCATTAACTTGTTTCTATGACAAGACTGACTTAGACAAAATTTTTCTTCCATTTCTTAAAGCGTTTTTTTAATCTGGTGATTAATTTATTGACTCAATTGAAACAAGTTTAGCAATTTCTAATGTTGATTAAATACAAATTAAAAGCATAGCAAGGTGGCTTTTTGGGCCCTTTATTTTGTATTGTGCCGTTTTGTTCTGAAAACAACAAGGGGCCCCACAAATATGCAAATTAAAACTGTCACTGTCACTGAAAGGGTTAAAAAAGAATATTTGGACGATTTTCTTGATGTAATATTTCGTTAATTATGAAATCAAACGAAACACCGATGTGAGTCATTTCAGAGGACTATCTGTTGAAATCAAAGTTTAGCTCCAACGTTGATCTGTCGTTGGCAGTCCTTTATTGCACTCAGTACTTATTTGTGATTCATCGCATTTTGAAAATGGCCACACCCATGGAAGCAAGCTTCACTAAATTACAGCCAAAACATGCCAGAAAGTGTGTCGCAAAGATTCACCGAAGAATCGGAAAGTAAGCGACACTTTAGTTTGGGTGTCATCTATTCTCATTAAATATTGAAAGTTTTGACTGCTGTTTGGATTTCTGGATTTTTTTCAAAAATGTTTCAAACGGTTCTCAGCAGACTTTTTTTTCCAAACGGGAAAAATAAAAAGGTTCCCACACATGTTTCATACCCAACATTTATAAATGCAGTCTCATTCCAAGTAGATTACAAGTACAAAAAAAATGACAATTTTAATAGTACCTTGTTGTTCTTGTGTTGCTGCTTCCACTGCCACCAACCCAAAATGAAAACTGTCCCCCCCTAATTCAATACTAGCTGGAGAATGAACTTTGATCAACAAATATTCAAAGGTTCCTCTCAGGCTTTATTTGCTGTTCAGGCAAACATAAATAAACATTTTTTAACTCTGCGCTAATTTTTTTTTCTTTATCCATGAAGCTAATTTTTAGTGGAAGCATATTTGGCGGCATCATTTGGAAAATTTAACTTGGAGATGTGGGTTTGTATTGACTGCCATATTTGTGGTTTGGATCCAAAGCGGGTTTGGGGCGGTGGGGGTTAATCCTTGAATACTTGATAAGCTACACTTTGTGCGATTTGTCTGAGTGATTCAATCACGAGAAAGCTCATATACTGTATGAAAGGACATTTTTTTGCTGATGATGAAAAGCGAATTCTGTCATTTGTAACCATTTTTTTCTGGCACGTTACATTTTTTAATGATTATAAAATATTTGATCAACTTGATTCTACTTTTTGTGACCTAATTGACATACTTAGAGTGGTTACTAAATGATTGGTCAATCTGGAGGGGGCAAACAGTGGCCCGAAAGTCCAGACATAACCGAGTCATGTACAGAGTATCTGCCGTGTCGTAAAACGCAATGTGCCCCTGCAGCAATGTTGTTCTTCTATTTTATCAGGGAGCAAGTGATAACGCTTTTTGAACCTAATAAAAGGATTGACAATCTAAGAAGACAGGACAAAGTTTATTATATACCTTCCATAGAAGGCGTGCATGCTATCGTGTTGTTACGTATTGCATACGTTCTTGCGTTCAGATGATCTAACTTAAGCAAAAAACATATACGTATATTAAAAATCCAGCCTTTTTCTGTACTGCTAGTCCTCACTCGCACAGCCGATTAAAAAAAAATTGAATTAGGGAGTGAAAATGTTTCTGTTCTTTTTATTCCAGAATTTTGTTGTTGTTGTTGTTTTTTTTAGAATTACGTGGCCTGTCTGGTCACATGTACTGTATGGCTGAACAGGCTAGAGATTTTCCCACTTTATAGCAGAGCAGTCACGCTTGACGACCTTATAGAGATGCTTCGTCTAGAATAAAAAAATGAAAAAATTTGATTTTCATGAAAAGGGCAGAGGGTCAAGTTTTTTTTTTCCAAAGAAAATTTGAGGCATAATGCAACAAGTTTATGACAGCAACCAAAGACTTTACCCTGACCTAATCTAATACTTTCCCATGTGTATAGTATGACATTTGGTCATCCAGCTAAATCTTAACGTGAACTTTTTCAACTGGTCATGCTTTCGTGTGCATAGTCCATGAACTTTATGTCGCGTTCCTTTCGTGTTATTCTGCATCGTAAAAACCCTGCCATAATGGTTCGGCTGGTGTGTTTTCTAACCACAATGGGTAAAGACACACATTTTTTTTCTCATTATATGTGCTATAGACAGTGGAGTGTGTTATTCCGGTTCTTTAACAAAATCATTTTGGACAAGGCCTCGACTTGCAAAGCGGTGGCCTCCTAAACTTGCAGACCTCTTAGCACCCTCTAGTGCACAATTTTGGGAAACAAAAACTCCTCTGCTCACCTGAAAATGTTGTTTCCTAATAATTGGGGTGGTTTCCCCTTTTCAATTCCAACGGTTAAGTTTAATTCAACAGTCTACATGTGTGCGCTGCATGCGCCCCATTCATTGATCTGCGATGCTAGTGTATGAAGTATCAAAAATCACTTTCCCCCCCGCCCCCCACACTGTGCTGGAAGAAACCATTTGTCTCACCGCAACCCCCTCTCCCTCCTCCTCCAACCCTTGTTGTCATGGTAACAAAATCAGTACTCCCCATTGCCGAATGTGGAGTGAGCAATGGGTCATTTTGCACGAGACAGTGCGGTCCCAACGTTTCGGTGTAGCGCCATCCCTGCCTTCAGATAGAATGAAACCTGCAATGTGCTTATGGGAACAGGTGTCAGGCGTCAGACACACACACACACGCACGCACACGCACGCACACACACACACACACACACACACACACACACACACACACACACACAGTTAATTATTGATCCACTGACTGAAATACTGACATACACACCACACTTCCTGAAGTGTCTCAGCTGCACAATTGAAGCTACAGTCGCATGTTCATGGTTAAAGAGCCTACACAATTTAGAGTGTTAAAATATATGGGTAACAGCTTTAAATTGGATTTCAACAGGGGCTCGTGAGATACACCCACACCCACACACCCACACACACATACATACTTTATACAAATATACAGTCTTCTTCTGCTAAACTTTTTTTCTTTTTCCTTTTATTTTTAAATTCAGTGTTATTTTTGCAAGGTTTTCTTCTCATACGCGTATTTGAGATAGGGAGCTAATAATAGTCGACGGAGATAATTTTCCATCGGACGCTGCGACTTTTTTCTCCGATGGAAGCAAGCAAGCAGAGAGTGGAACGAACCATTCCGTACGTAGGGAGGTTGGCTCATACGAACAAGTCACACTTTCAGCATTAAACATTTCACCACTCTCAACACTCAGTTTAACCATTTAGGAGTGGAGGATATCATATTAAAATATAGTTATTTCACAAGATGCCGTGAGAAATAACGTGTATTTTGGGTCATAAGTGAAAAGTAAACCCCATTGTTATTTTTTTGGTCGAGTCGGATGAAAATCGAGCTCGTGCCACATCTTCCTGCAGCCGTTAAAGCTTCTAAGCATCGCATGTAGGTTGTAGATAGACAAACAACTGTGAGTTAACAGCATTTTTGCAACAACTCCGCTTTTGAACATATGTGTGATTTTTTTCCCCCCGTGTTGGTTTGGTCCATAGAAGACGCTGAAGTTGATGGTGAATTCTGTGCGCTGAAGACGACGTCAAAGTGGACCGACCTAAGCGGACTTTTCTCCCGTGAAACTCCAAAATCATCCCCTCCAAAGGTAAATTTTATCTTAGTGTGTTTAATAACAAACTTCTTCGAACGTAAAAGTCTTTCAAAGTGCGCGTTCGGGTGCCGTGCCAGTTTTCTCCTCAAAGAAGACACGATGGTAGTTTGAGGGTTACACCCATTGACGACCAGACTGCACCACATTCCTATTTCTGTCAAGTCTGAGTGAATTTTCAGTCCAATTATTTTATTTCAAATTCACAGTATTGCACAACGTTACAGTTGCTTATCGAAAAAAAACAACAAAGTGACAACTGGAAACCGTTATCATGCATCAACAAATAATTGAAAGTATCCTTTTTACTCCGTTACTCTTGTGTCAGACATCATTTGTGGGATGGAAAAAAGCTTTCAAGAATCAATAAATGTCATTCAAGTAACTAATAACAAAGGCCAACTGCACTTTGTGTAGTTATCAGAATGATGGAAGTCTTAAGGGGAGTCAGAAAATTTGATTTGGTCTTATTGCCCTCTCTAACCACATGTTAAATTGTGACATAAAAAACGGACGAACTGGAAAAACAAAAACACACAATGGACAACTGCTTTAGTCCACCCACACATTGCACCCACGTGAGCGTTTCCATCCAGCAATATAGTCCAGTTCACGTGGAGACCAGGAACAATTGTAACATTTTTGACATTTATTTCTCTAACTTTGAGCCCTTTTGACGTGGGGGTCTTCAAAGTGCTCCGCAAACTAGCCTCAAGTGTCTACTAATAAAGGTCATGGAAAATGCCAGTGGAACGCAAACAGAAAATGCATGACGCAACCTCAAACCTAAGGAGTGAAATGTTACAACTGACCCCATGGTCTGGGTCAGTTTATCTTGGGGGTGAAATGTGACATTTTGAAATAAAGGCCACAATAATGACCGGAGATAGTGTGAGTATTGTGTTCAAAACATTTCAAGGACATCAAACGTCAAAATGTGCCACTGTGCACGAACTACAACAACAGGTTTATTTTTTTTTGCGGTGGGGTGCACGTTTATTTTCCATTTCCCTTTCTCAGAACTCATCTTCTGCTCTACTTTCAGTGTAAGCTTGACAGGTGTGTCAGTTATTGCTGTTTGCTTTCTCTATCTTTTTCTTAAAGGGAGTTTCTGTTGTCTGACTCTTGGTAAGGGCCGAGCAACTGTTGGGACTAAAGTTCAGATAAGTCTGTGTTTCTTCAGAACAGATTGTGGCTTTCTGAGTGGCTTGGTTTCGAGCTGCAGCAGAAGTTCGGTCGGCTAGCTAGGACAGAGGCAACGTTGGTATTCCAGTATTTTTCTTTCTTTTTTTTTTTAAATTAAAAATCAAATGTATACCGATCCATTCAAGTCAAATTTAGCTGGTAGTAAACTGTATAATTTTAGAAACGTTGCTACTTACCTCAGACAAGTTTGTTACAACTGGTATTTTAAAAAGGAGCTAGCTTGGCTAAGCGCTAGCAGTTAAAACATTACTTCGTACAACCTCGATGAATGTGGCTAAACAGGCGCATAATCAAAATGATATACATTTAAAAAAAAAAAAGAAAAAAATACTCAGGTATCAGCTCACCTGTTTTCTGGATTTGGTCATGTGACGTTCGCAAGTTGAGTCCTTTGGGGTTGTGACGTCATTTTCAATCGACAGCAAGTGGCAGTACAAGACAAAATGGCCGCCTCTGGATAGTGATAGAAAAAAATGAGTGGATTATTTCTGCTTGAGTTAGATTCCACAAATGCAATATTAATCAGAATGCCATATTTAGACTAGTGGTGGTGCATAAAAAATAATTTATTGAGAGTAGGCAAATGTTTTACATTGGAAAAATGTCACAGCAAATCTCATTCTGAGCGATGGCTAAAGGTGGATACGCGATTATATCTCAAATTCCCAATTCATATATATTTTTTTTGGTTTTAGCATAGCTAGCGATCAAAGTGAAATCGGGCAGAAGCGACTGTTTTTGAAGTGCACAATTGGCTCGCTATTTGGAATCTCTTCTTAAAAAGTTACCAAAAAAAGTCTTAGAATTGGCTTGAGCAAGGTTGCAAAGTTTTTGCATGACACCATATAACTTACCAACAATGGTGTTATCATGCCTAAAACTATGGTGTCCTGCTACTAAATGGTCTTCATATCTTTTCGGAGAGACTTTGGAAGCATACGATTGTCTCGGTGAACTCAATTTACATAATATTTTGTAAAGGCATGGCTAATTGCATCAGAGTATGCTAAGTGCTGCATCATCTGTCCTGCACAAGTCCCAGATTGGCGGTTGTATTGGCTCTTTTTTTTTTTTTTTTGCGCTTCAGCACCACTATTCGGTTGCCGTAGCAACTGGTGTGTCAGCGGACCTCATCCTGAGCCAGCGCACGATGTTCTCCGCAGCAGTTCAGAGAAAAGCACAAAGCGAGAAATGACATGAGAGCTCATTTATTTATTTATTTTTTAAGACCAATTAGTTCCTAACCCAATTCTGGTTTTATAACCAACACACACACACGCACTTCAGTAGGAAAGAGGTTCTCAAGTCCTTGTTGTCCCGAGGTCCGTACAGCATCCGTGTTTGATTACCATCCAATTAAATAACATTAAGGGTACAATTTTTATTATTTTTCAAAATCGTTCGGCCAATCGACTGCAAACAAAAGTTGGAATCAGATGTCACACAGCAGTAAAAGTAATTACAGCCACCATATTACAGTATCCGTTTGGGAGCGGGGGGGTTCGTCAAGCGGATGACACATCCAGCTAGGAAAAGCGCTGCCATCACTTGAGAGCAGAGGTAACGATTTGAGGAAATACGGTAATGAGAATGGAAATAAAAGACAAGTGTCATTTGTTCCGCTCCCTTGATTAAAATCATTCACATCGTTTGTTCTACTCACACGCTATGACTGCATATGTTCCGAGCGTTGGGCTCGTCATCTCCATCCAGATTCAACAAGTCACTTTTCATTTGCTCCAGATGTTTTTTTTTGTGTTTGTTTTCTTGATGAAGTCACGTACAACAGTGGACCGTTCACACGAGGGATTGGCAATTAGGAACAGCAAAGTCAAGGGCCGGCACATCAAGTTTCTCGTGAAAAGTCAAGAGGTATGCGGGATTGTGTTTTCTTTTAGCAAAAAAAAAAAAAAAAAAAATGCCATGAATGCCAGTCATGCCCCCCCCCCTCGGAAATGACCTAATTTGGTCAAGTAGATGCTTGAACAATAAATACAGTATTTACAATGACACGTCCAATCCAAGCGCAGCAATGAGTGAGTGTGCTGATTTGCATGAAAGGCTTAAAAGTACCACAGGTATTGTGACTCTGTATTGCGGAGTATTCAAAGAGTGAATACTCGTAGTGGTATCGATCTGATCAAAAAAAGTGGGATCGGACATCTCTAATAATATGACAATATGACATCACCCATTTGTTGAACCAATTGATTATTTTCCCATTTATATGCTAATGAGATTTGTCGGTTCTACTTGAATTCTCTACAGGAGAGCAGAAAACAAAAGTAGTCGTCCAAAAACTAAAGAAGTGGCAGTGTCGAGAACATCAGCCGAGCAATCGCCCTTGTCGACGGGAGCGTTGCATCATGGGAAAACAGAACAGCAAGCTCCGGCCCGAGGTCTTGAACGATTTACGAGAGAACACGGAGTTCTCCGACCACGAGCTGCAGGAGTGGTACCGCGGCTTCCTCAAGGACTGCCCCACGGGTCACCTGACCGTGGAGGAGTTCAAGAAGATCTACGCTAACTTTTTCCCTTACGGAGACGCCTCCAAGTTCGCCGAGCACGTCTTCCGCACGTTTGACACCAACGGCGACGCCACCATCGACTTCAGGGAGTTTATCATCGCACTGAGCGTGACGTCGCGCGGCGGGCTGGAGCAAAAACTGCGCTGGGCCTTCAGCATGTACGACCTGGATGGGAACGGTTACATTAGCCGGGCCGAGATGCTGGAGATAGTCCAGGTGAGATTTTTCCACTGCATGGCACCCATACGGTGCTCCCCCCCCAAAAAAAATTTTTTTTAATCATATATTTCAATTTTAGTATTTATTTTACATCAATGTTTTGATCTCAGTCTTAAGTGTTCACGATGACGTCACAATGTCACACGAATGTGACAAACATAATTCAATTAAGACATAAATCAGTAAACGATATGCAGGTTAATTAAATATGGAATTGGGAAAAACAAAGCTTGATGATAAACGGCTTTTAGAAACGTGAGATGTCAAACGTAGGGATTATTTGTCTAAATCAAACAGCAGTTTCAGCTTCCAAATTTGAACTTTGAAATCCGATTTCTGGTCTTGTAGGACTGTAGTCATATTTTCTCTTGACATCACAGAAGTTGCCCTTTCCGTGGTTATATTTACTCCTCCGGCGTGGTGAGCTCAGCTGCCTGCGAGGTCGCATCAATATTGGCTTTAGAAATGCATCAGAGCTCCCCCCCAACCCCCCTTTTTGTTTGTTTTGGTCCTCATCCAAGGCCGAGATCCTTTTCGATTATTTCCAAGATAAGATTCACAATTTTGGGGTTCTCACTTGCACTATGAAAAACACTTGTGACTAAACCCGCCTTCGTTTTCCCAGGCCATTTATAAGATGGTGTCTTCGGTGATGAAAATGCCGGAGGATGAATCCACGCCGGAGAAGCGCACAGATAAGATCTTCAGACAAATGGACATTGATAATGATGGTGAGATTCTATTCAGGATCCAGAAGGCTATTAGTGCGAAGGCAAATAGTCCTAAAATGGACTTTAAGCTGGATAAATGCTCAAACAAGCATTTACTACATCACTGATTTAGTGTTGGAACACTTGGCGAAGCGTTTGTGACTAATACCACAGCGCCACCTGTTGGCCAACATTGATAACCCCCCAATCTGACTGTAACTTCTGCCGTTTGAACAGGTCGTTTGTCCTTGGAGGAGTTCATCAAAGGTGCCAAAAGCGACCCGTCCATCGTGCGACTGCTGCAGTCCGATCAGGGAACCTCTCGTCAGTTCTGAAGCAAAAAAAAAATACCTCACGTGCGCCGAAGCATGTACAGCACTCCATGACGTCTTATTGTTTACAATCGGGGTTTCCCAAATACGGTTTGACTCGAAAAGTTACAAATGTGGTTCCTCTGCTAAAATCAATCACGCGCTGTCGTGACGACGTTTAATGACAAATTAGTAAGCTCACAAAATGTGACTCATTTTGAGTCCAGACCGTTGTTTTGGGAAACCCTGCTTTTCATAATTCTATTTTTGTGGCTTCTTTTCTGTGGACTGTTGCGCTTTTCCTCGTGTGTAAAATCTTTGATCCTGAAATGGATTTTACTTGTCCTCCTAAAAAAAAAAAAATCAAGTGCCATATCGTATATTTATATTGACTGGATTCCTCACATAGCAAGTATTAAGACTCTCGCTGTGTTACCATTCAGAGGGAACTAATCGAATCACTGCGTTGGGATTTGATTCGCTTCAACGGTGTTGCTCGGGAATGCTCGATGGCTGTTTTACACAAATGATGTATATGCCTTTTAGTATCGCATGCACTTTGTGATATACTCAACGTAGGCGACTTTAAATAGAGAGACCGTGGCTGTTTTTTCATGGTTTATTATTGTAACAAATGTTTTCACACAATTGAAATAAAGTTTGTGTAAGAAAAATCTACACAAGCTGTCTTCCCCCCCCCCCCCCCCCCCCCCACTTCATCCTAACCCCACTAACATTCTGCACCCACTGGATTGGAAAAACAGGTAAAAGAAAAAGATATGATGTCGCGTGAGGGGGGGTTTTGACGTTGAATGCGACGAGTCCACATTTAAATACAGGAGAAGAATCAACAATAAAACACTTCCCGTCTCCTTTTGAACATGTTGGACTGCAACTTTCAGAAGGTACGCCAGTCATTGACCCCTCCCCCGAATGCGTATTTGTGACTTGATAAAAAAAAAAAAAAAAATTCAGGCATCCCCCCCCCCCCACCCCCAGGAGTATTTCAGTGACTGCGACCAACCTGGCCTTCCATTCTTCCACAGGAGAAGGGGAGGTGGCACGCACTGGGACCAGACCGCATCCGACGTAATCCAGCCGGGATCAAATCTGAGCCGCCTTTTGTTTTGATTCTGAGCTTCATAACTCAATCTTTTTGTCAAAGTCATCATCATCCAGCTCGACGTCGCTCAGGTCGTATTCCTCTTCCTCGGGAAGCTGGTTGGTGAGAGAAAATAATTTGTGATTTTTATGACTGGGGAAAATAATCCGGTCATTTTGTCTCACCTGTCCATCTTTTCCATCCCACGGTTCAACCGAGTGAATTTGGGGTAGGACACCACCTGTCAACGTGGCGGTCGAGCCTCGTCCAACAGAAAGCTCTCTGCAAACGACCAGCAAAGAACGACTTTTACGTTCCGGCTGTTCATTTGAACGCCTCCATCGTACCGCTCACCTGAGGAAGTCGTGAATCCCGGTGTCACTGAAGGAGCCCTTGAGCAGAGCGAATTTCATCTTGCGCGTGTTGATGGCGGCCATGGCGGGGTAGCCGAAGCCGCCGATGCCCAGCGAGGCCTCCAGCTCCATCTGACTACCGGCCTCGGCCCACAGCCAGCTGATGGGAGGGGGGGGGGGAGGGGGGTGCTATGATGAAGTCCCTTCTCTTACGAGATCAGAGTCCAAACGTTTCAGCTCTCGTTCTTACCCCCACATCTTCTTTTTGTACTTGTCGGCCATCTTCGCCATCACATCCAGGTAGCCGTTTCGACCAGAGGCGCCTTTTTCCATATAAACAGTTCAAACACACTTGATCATAAAGGAAGCACGAGTCCAGTGGGTGACACCGTTATTGGAGTTAATGAGAACTAACGAACACTAAAAATGAAAATAACATTTTTCCTTTATGAAAGACAAAAAAAATAAGCTGAAACTATATATTACGTTTGTAAAACTAACTATAAAACTCTTGTAAAGAAGAAAGGTCACATGGTGTGAGAAATGTACTATGGCATTTTTTTTAACCTTGCATTCTACAAATACTGTTAATGACTACAAATAATGGTGAGTGATATGGGTGCCAGCGAACAAAAGTACAGTTTGCTGGACACTGTGTGCTCACCTGTGTCCAGGATGTGGGGCAGGATACCAATGATACACAGCTGATTGTCCTCACAAGTCCCCTTCAGGACATCTTCGTTAATAATCTGTAAAACAAAGACATTTTCCTCCCTTTTCATTTCGGAACGAGAACTTGAGCCTCGTGGTACGCAGTCAAAAATTGAGGGAAGGTCAAATTACATTCGCCGACTAACCTCCAGCAGTTCCGGAGCAGGGGCATTATCAGAAAACAGATCCAAGGCCCTCGCGATGATGTCGCCGCTGGAACGTCCCCCCTGGTAGTCCTCGGGCTCCTCCCCTTTGCGGAAAATCTTGATGGTGGGAAAACCTCGGATCTGCAAACACAGGCGAAACATTTCAGATTCTTATAGCAATGCTGTCGTGTTCAAAATTCAGTTTCAGTTAGTTTCATCAATGCGACCTGAAGAGGATGTCAGGAAAAAAAAAAAGAATAAAAATTCAAAGTTTCATACTCACCCCATAGCGGCTGGACACAGCTTGATGTACAGTTGCATCCACAGCTCCCAGGCGAACTTTGCCCTTCGTCTGCTCCTTCACAGCCGAAGCGGCGGCTGCCCACTCAGGCTCCAGGCTGATGATTGAAAAAAGGCACTTTCATCACATCACTTTCTACATTAAATCACTTTAGAATAATCAATTCATAACACAGTTTGACTTCTGCAAAAGATATTTTTCCATAAAATGTGAGTCCGATGTCCAATCTGTGCGATACGGACAGCGTGTCGACGACTCAAACTCACTTCTTGCAGTGTCCACACCAGGGAGCAAAGAACTCCACCAACCACACGTCGTCACTATCCAGCACCATCTTGTCAAAGTTGTCATCAGTGAGCTCCACCACATCCTTTTTACTGCCACTGTCACTCCCACCGCCACTCTGCCAGAGGCAAAGTTTTACTGTCTCGCCAAGCTCTGGTTTTATACATTAACTCTGCTCGTACCTGTTTGCTGTAACTTGAGCTGCCAGAACTGCCACTCAGTCGTTCTTTGACCAGAGCACGCAGGGCATTCATGGCTCCATCCACGATGGCATGGCTAGTTCGTCCACCTGACGGAGGGGTGAAAAAAAAAAAGTTGTAAAAATCTTTTCAAGTGAAATATACAAAGACACCCTGTCGGAAGTACCTTGATATTGTTCGGGTTTGTTCTTGTTGGCGCCAAAGATCTTGATCGTGGGGAAGCCGGAGATGCCATATTGGCTTCCTAAAGACTTGTGTTCATCTGCATCTACGGCACCAACCTTGACAATACCCTGAAAGAGAACACAGGCAGTACATTTAAACACTCAATTGACCTTATACAAACTTTTACGCATTTCCTCGAATGTGAGTGTCTCAAGTCCGCCCCACCAATGAGCGACCAGCAATTATCACCAATATGGTATCACCACAATCCACTTAGAAGAAGAGCTGAAAGTCACATTAATATACACTGATGTCATGTTTACTTTGAGGGCTGTCGCTGCCTTCGTCCAGTCTGGCGTCAACCTTTGACAATGGCCGCACCTGATGAAGACAAGGCATATCAACATTATCCACCTGTGCTGTCCAAGCATTGTATGATAGACATGAGAACCATTATACATAATACAAAAAAATATTATGAAGCTGGAGCTATTACAATTACTGGCCACTCCAGACATAAATTTTGTTGTTAATTTGGTTGTCGAGACACTCCTAGGCACTGTATTGAGCCCAACAAAGCTGCATTTGTGCACTGACCAGGGAGCGTAGAACTCGATCAGCCACAGACTGTCGCTCTGGATCACCTCTCTGTTGAAGTTGGACGGGGTCAGTATGACCACATCGTCGCTGGGGGAATAAAAGGCTTGCACACGAACAAACAGCGAGCAGCACAGCAACACTCCTGCACCAAGAACCACAGCAGCACGATCAGTACTTTTTAGCTAGCCATTGGTCTATAGCACAGTTACGTATAACCAGCAGAGGAGTCCTTTTGAAACACGGCTTATCGTGCATTGGCACGTGCTTTATAAACCACACTTTTATTGAATTAAAGAAGCCTCTTAAATCACACTCCTATTGAATTAAAGAGGCCTCTAAATCACGCTTTCACGATTCAAGCTAGCCAACCAGCCAAACTTCACAATTTCCTAACCTAAGAATCTCGGTGCCTTTTAATGAACAAATTTCAATTTTTTGGTTCCACTTACCAGAAAGTAACGGTTTCATTATTTTAGCAGCGTCTGCGTCTCCTCCAGTACTTGCAAACACCACGAAGGCTACCTCGTCTTGATTCAGCTGCCTGAAATAAAGTCAATGGAGGAGATTCACCGTGGCCCACGCTGATTGGCTGAACTCGAGCGCTGCAACCAAAAAGCGAACATCGATTGGCTGAAAAGAGCAGTTCCGAATAGCCGACCAATCGGAAGGCGCCGTGTAAGGTTTTTCAAGGAAGCTTGACGTTCACAACAAATGATAAAGAAAAGTCAAAACAAGCGAATGACGTCTACAATTAAAATACACAAGGAAACCATGCAAAACAAAGCCTGATACGCCACACATGCGTCCTAGCAATACATGTGTACAGTAATTGTAACATTCCAAGTCAATGTGGGTGATTGACAACTATACCGATTAAGACTATTAATTTGTTCAACTCAAATAGCCCACTGTTATTTACGTTAGGTTAGCCAATGATACAAAAAAATATAACCGTGCCTCTGTTCACAATGTATTTTTTTTTGCCTCTAGATGGAGACAAATAATCACCCAAAACCGTGAAAGAACCTTTTTGTACTGTATCCCTTTTTGTAAATCACCTTAAAAAATAAAAGCTTATCTCTTACTTTGCTGTCGTACCAGAAGTCACCCTTTCGATTATTACAGCTTGATTTAGAGTTGCGCGATTTCAGTCTAACTTTGTCCACTCCCAGAGACGCCAAACCTCAGCACGTGAAAGCAAGGACACTTAAACCACTGCTTCGGAATTTCTCTTTTTATATAATTGCACCATTAATCACTTGTACTTGACTTTGACAAAAATATAGGGACACCCCGCCCCTACACCAACACAATGTGGGGGACCCACAGGAGCCGGTACTGGAGCGGCTCCGGAGCCAGCGAGGAGCCCGAGATCGTGGTGAACATCGGCGGGCTGAAACAGGTGTTCTGCCGGGACGTTCTCAACCGCTTCCCGGACACTCGCCTGGCCGAGCTGGTGAACTCGGTGTCCCCCCTCCCCACGGAGGACATCTCCTCCCTGTGCGATGACTATGACCCTGAAAAAGGAGAGTTTTATTTCGACAGGGATCCGGACGCCTTCAAGTGCATCACGGAGCTTTATTATTACGGCGAGATTCACGTCAAGCGAGGCATCTGCCCCATCTGCTTTATGAAAGAGATGGACTTTTGGAAAATTGACTCGGATTTTCTGGATGAGTGCTGCAAGAGCCACTTGAAGGAGGTGGAAGACGAGCTGGAGGAGATCGCCGAGAAAGTGAGGACCATCCTGGTGGACCGGGATGGAGACCCGAGCGTCAGTGGTTGGCAGCGCTTCCAGACGTGTGTGTGGAGGCTGATGGAGAAGCCCGAGTCGTCCTTGGCTGCTCACATCATCGCCATCCTCTCCTTCGTCTTTATCCTGGTCTCCTCCGTGGTTATGTGCGTCAGCACAATACCGGACCTGCAGGTGGAGGACGAGGAGGGGAACCTCATGGAGAACCCCACCTTGGAGGTCACACTGAAAAAAGGAACTTTAAAAAAAAAAAAAGCTCATTCTATATATTATTATCTTAAAACTAATAGTAACAAAACAAAATCTAAATAATTTTGAGAAAAAAATTAAAGACACCTCTATAAACCAATTAAAACTTACTGAATTTAAAAAAATTATAACGAAATCACAAAAAAAGCAATAAGCAAAAATCCACCTTGGTAGCAGTGTAATCCAGATATGACATCTCAACTACCGTAAGTAGGAAGCAGTTGTTTTTTTTGCAGAGGATAAAGAATATCTGCATGTGTGTAAAAAAAAAAGGCAGAAATGTTGATCATCGGTGTGTAATTTTAAATTACACAACCCTTTGAAACGATGAATGGCTTCTCCAAATAATTCTTGATTAGTTTTATAATCATTTCATTGTTGATCAAAGTTTTAAAACTGTTGTTCTGAACGATCAAAAGCAAATAAAATACCACACAAAAGGTCAAACAATTTCAACCGCATGAATTTTTTCTCCCCCAGTGCATCGAGACGGTGTGCATCGGCTGGTTCACCATCGAATACGTGCTGCGCCTGGTCTCGTCCCCAAACAAAGTCAAGTTTGCGCTGGCCTTCATGAACGTGGTGGACTTCATGGCCATCATGCCCTTCTTCGTGGTGCTCCTCCTCACCTCGCTGGGCGCCGGCGTGATGGAGCTGGCCAACGTGCAGCAGGCAGTGCAGGCCTTACGCATCATGCGCATCGCCCGCATCTTCAAGTTGGCGCGCCACTCGTCGGGACTCCAGACCCTCACCAGCGCCCTGAAGAGCAGCCTGAAGGAGTTGGGCCTGCTCCTCATGTACATGGGCGTCGGGGTGTTCCTCTTCTCGGCGCTGGGCTACACCGTGGAGCAGCACCACCCGGAGACCTTGTTCACCAGCATCCCGCAGTCATTCTGGTGGGCCGTGATCACCATGACCACGGTGGGCTACGGCGACGTGTACCCCAAGACCACCTTGGGCCGTTGCAACGCCGCCATCAGCTTCCTGTGCGGCGTGATTGCCATCGCCTTGCCCATCCATCCCATCATCAACAATTTTGTCCTGTTCTACAATAAGCAGCAGGTTCTGGAGACGGCCGCCAAGCACGAGATCGAACTGATGGCGCTGCGCTCCGATCAGGATGGCGGCGGGAAACACGTGTGTGGGGTACTGCTGAAGAGCCCCCGCAAGGCTAACCGGGACCCTGACCTTCACGCTAGCCTTGAGAGAACATCTGAAAACAAACATTGTACGGTTCTCTGAACAGTTCCTCACATGGACAGAATGGCAAAGCATGTCAAAATGCAGCTCTGGAAAAAAAATAATAAAAATAATTTTAAAAAAAGAGACCACAACAAAATGATCATTTTCTCTGATTTTGCGATGTAGCGGTACAATGGAACCTCGGATGGTAATTTATTCCATAACGCGGCCAAACCGAAACATAAGATAATTTCAAGGAATGGAAATGCAGCTAATCCATTCCAGCTCAGTGTGTGGTTAAAAAAATAAGTAGAATATGTAACAACAACAAAAAACTAGCATAGCTTTTAACCTGGTTATAAAAGTATTTACACTAGCTAGCTTCAGTTTTGTTAGCAGCTCATTCCATTCCATTTAGCATAGTTAAGTGTATTTTTATTTTTTGGGAGACCATAAAGCCTCACTAACACTATTAACAGCAGTCTCCGGTGGCCGAAGGTAAACCCTGGGCAGACATTTAACGGCTGGAGTCTTGCGTGAGACTGCTACCTAGCTGTCGTTACGTTCGGCAGAGGGGACCGCTTAGCGCAGGGGTGGGCAAACTATGGCCCGCGGGCCGGATACGGCCCATTGGTCTTTTTAATTCGGCCCGCCCAAGATTGGTGCACAATTAAGGTTTGATTGCATTCATTTCGTTTGGACTTGTAATGACAGGTATTTCAACACCAGGTGGCGCAGTTACTTCAAGTTGCAGAGCACGGGGAGGGAGGGGAAGACGAAGAAAGAGGCAGAGAGTAATGACCATGGAAGGGAAAGTGATATGTATCTGATTAAACGAAGCGGGTAACAAAGTACGAAACATTCAGGAGACGCCTGGAGTCGGAAAGACTCAAATCTACGAGACTTTGAAAAACAAGGAAGCGATTCTTACTCAGTCCGATTCTGGCAATTTCCATGCTCAGAGTGAATTGCTTTTGGCTCGAGTAAATGAACATTTCCTAGAATGGTTTGATTGTTATCATGTTAAAAACTTTCCGCAAACTGGACCGCTAATAAGAGTCGGAGAGCAGTCAAATGTGTAGAGCGTGAACAACAGGGGGCTCAGTACACATCCTTGAGGAGAACCGGTGCTGAGTGTGATGGTGGAGGAGAATGTTACATTATTACTGGCATACAAAGACATTGTGCTATCTTCTTTATTTTCTATTTCTATTTCTAACTTTTGGCCCGGCCCTCCACAATATTTTCTGCTTCTCATTTGGCTCCCCCGGGAAAATAATTGCCCACCCCTGGCTTAGCGCCTCACTGCAAGGCTTTTATTTTTACTTCTTTCCGCTTTAATACAGCCGTAGGTATTGAAAGAAGCGCTTTACAAATGTGATTTCTTATCATTGTTATTATGACAATAGAACCACTGATTGATTTCGCTAAACTATGCAGCTCAATCACAACCGTGAACGCCTTGCTCATATTTAGTACCACTATCAGTGGTACTGCTCGCTCAGCAGCAGTACCCAAAAATTATACGTCGTCGGGTTCACTCAGAAGCAGTTTTGAAGGCGTTGAATGGATTTGAAGGACAGTCAACTATTGACCCAATTAGCTGTGCCTTTGTGATTCCCTTCAGGCAGATGGATTGTGAAAACTGACTTGAATTGTGACTGAACAGCTGCATGTACAATGTATATAAAAAGTCTATTCACCCCTGTTCAAATGCCAGCTTTTTGTGATATTAAAAATTAGACCAAGATATATAATTTCACATTTTTTTCTTCCACCATCTATCACATGTACAAGACAACTGAAAAAAAAAATCGAAACATTTTGAAAACATTTCTCTTACTTTTAATATTATGAACCTACCATATGAGCAGGTGTGTGTTGTTTTTTTTTATATCCAATGTATAGTAACAAGCCTTATATTTATTTGAGAGCCTTATTATTCTTCTGTATGAATCATAATGTTCCTATGTTTGTTTTTGTGCCATTGTGAAAGGTCGGGGGGGGGGGATGCACACGCCCCACAGTGTTGTTACATTAGAGCGGCTGAGTGCTTAACTAAAGAAGTGTTCTTCGTTTTTTTTTTTTAAATATGTCTTTATTTTGTAAAAAAAAAAAAGATTGTTTTTCGGATTTTTTTAGTGTTTTGTGTAATAAATTTATTACAGTTTTTTTTGGTTGTTGTTGAATGGAATATTCTGTTTAAAAAAAACAGATACTTTTTTTTACTGTTTTGAATGTTTTTCTGTCATTTCCACCACTTAATATTCAGAAAACAGAAAAGAAATATTCTGAAAACAACAACAAAATAGAGAAAATATTCCCCAAAACAGAAAAAACACACAACCCCCCCCCAAAAAAAATCAAAATAAAATAACCCCATGCCTCAAAATAAATTCCTTAGAAAAAAGATTTTTATGTGTGGGGTTTTTTTCAGTTTATCATTTTCCCCACGAGTGTACCTAATAAAGTGTCCGGGGAGTAAACAAAATGAAGGCCTCTTGGGGGTTGTTGTTGTTGCGCAGTCTAGTGCAACCTCACAGCTGTTCACGGTGTGTCTGTCGCCCTCATTTTGGGGCCGCGGCGTGACTGCGAGGCATTGGATCTACTGTAAACTCGATCTGGTGCGCCGGAATGTTTCTAAGGTCGTGACCCTCTATTTTTTTCCACACCCACTGTAAAACTGACACTGCGAAGCGCGCGTGCTCGGTTTGGCTGCAGGATATTTAACTGTGATGGCTTTAAACGTTGCAGAGGATTTGTCCTCCTCCTTGGATGATCTGTGAATTGATTTGTTCATTAAGTCGAGTGCGCGTGTGATTCACAATGGGCTCAGTTGCTTTAACCCTTTCATGCATTCTGTAACTCGATAACATGATAAGCTGTCCACTATGGTAACCGCTGTCCCTGAAAGGGTTAAAAGTGGACAGATATTCTTTCGATTTTGTGTACAACGGTAGAGTGCGAAGTGTGCCGTACTTAACATTTACATTCTTGTTAACATTTACGTTGGAATTCAGCTCAGTTTTGTTTTTTTTTTCCTGTAAGTGATGCTAAAAATAAAGATCAAATGTGAAAATGTATTTTGTGATTGACACAGAGTCATTCTTTCCGTTTGCATTTGAGAGGAACAATTTTGAAAAAAATCGAATTGCGAAAAAAAATTTCACCTCTCAATATTACGATTTCCAGGTGATTCATTTAACTCAATCAATAAATTCCTCTGCAGTAGTATGGCATGAGGACTAGCATACATATTACAATGTTTTTAGTTCACCGGGAGGTCAAATGATGTCATCCATATGCAATTATTTTTATTATGATTTTTTTTTTAGGAAATCATTGGCACGTAAACAGCACAAAGTGCAAATCCCAGCATTGACACAGCAACCTCCTCGCTAACGCAAGCTCGTTTTGCATCCACAGGGCTGCACGCATAAGGTCAAGGCCATATGGTGCACATCGGTCGGCCCACGCGCTGTGCGAACAACGCTAACGATAGCGGCTATCTCGGCTAACCAGCATGCGGAGAAAAGCCTTTTGTGCACACTGACAGGTGGGGGCTACAGTGTGAAAGTATTGTTCAAGGAGTGTTCAATCAACAAATATACAGACATCTTCAGGCGCAAAAAAAAAAAACGATTTCACGAGCTCCCAAGCCGAGACAAATATCCTCGTCCTTGCCTGCCCGCCTCCGATGCACGCAAACAACTGCATACATTGGCTCCTTTAGTTGTGACCTGCTGTGGGCTGTTGGCTAATCAGTATTTTCACTCCTCCATGTTGCTCGTCTGTGGCATTCTGTGGGCGCTCGAGATATGGAGCAGCTACCAAAAAAAATAAAAAAGGGTTTCTATAAGGGTTTCATGTTTTGTTGTTTTGTCTCCTGCTTTCCACTCCTTTGCCACCTAAATAAACATGTAGACGAGTGAGGGTGGGTGGACAATAATGACACCATGGCTCTATTTAAAAAGAAATGTTTGCCCATGTAGGAGGCAATTATTCCTGAAACTCCTTTCAGCTGACCTGCACTTCTCATTATTTTCTAGGGATGCCACAATGTATACTCGGCAGCGCTTTCCTCTCTGCCTCGCCTCGCAGGACATTCCAGGGCTTGGTCATGTATGATATGATGTTGTATCGCATTTATTTAATATAATTTGATATGTGGCGCTCTTTATTGTAAGACAATAAAGCTTGAATTTCCATTATTGAGATCAATATAATATGGCAACAAATGCACTCACCAGTGTCTCTCTGGACACAATCAAATTTATTTCACGAAAAAAAAAAATCACGTGTAAAATCCAGCGTGTATAAGCAAAGCAGCTACTTTGGGTGATTCAATCAGAAAAGATGAGCCAGAATGCAGTTATCGTGTGTCCCGAGGCACTACAAATAGGATATTTAAATGCATTTGCATCTAAAATGGCCAAACCCCTTCATTTGAATAACAGCGCATGATAATGTGCAGTACTGGGTTTTTTTTTTTCTTTCAATCTTCCCAGTGGTGGTCTCATTTGGGATTTATTTTCCGCTGCAAGAACAAGACCTTAACAAGACCGATGTGGCTATCAAGAAGAAACGACGGAGTTCTCGTCTGCCAAAGACGATCGTGGAAGCATTTGTGTGCGTAAATGCACTCTTGGAGCACGATGACAGCGTCGGCGAGACAATTACCAAGATTAATCGTGACCTGGCGTGAAAACAAAGTCTGGATGAGGTGCAAAATTTACGGACTTTGCTCAACCTGTCACGTCTTTTTATCCTTGGGGGGGGGGGCGGGTGGGGGGGGGGGCGTCCATGGTGGAACCACACCCTTGTTGCTTTTACGTACGATAGTCGTGAGCAAACTAGCCCAATATTATTTAAGATGTTACGTGAGGTGTGGAAAAATAAATTGAATTACTTTAATTTAGAGAAGTACAAGGCAAAAAAAAAAAAAAAAACAGACATCAAGTCCTCCTCGGCAGCAGGTGGCGCTACATTGCAAATCATCTGTGTCAGACACAAAGTTAATTCTTCACATTTTGTTGTTATTGTCTTAAATTAAATTTTATGTATCAAAGGGGTTTTCCGTTTGGTTTTAGCTAAGCAAAAAGTGTAACTTTAAAAACGCCATGAGATGAAAGTGTAAAATTGGGTAAAAAAAAAAGCCCTCACACGGGGGGGGGGGGGGTAAAAAATGTCTGCCAAACAGAGAAATAAATGAATGCAATCTGGCTGATGATAAAATCTGGTTTACTGTGAATGCAGCACTGCTTTATCAGCACCACATTATAGAGGCGTAGACGTTATTTATGTCTTCTCTGTTAATGAAAAAGATAAGAATCACATAGTCGGAGGTGACTTGAAAGAGTGCTTCCAGGTGGTAGAAAAATATGCATTCGGCCGCTCGGAATCTTCCCATTTGGGAGAGGAGTTACAGCCTCATTATTTTTGTCCCATGTTGCAATCTAAAGAGGAATTAGGGAGCCCCTCTAATGTGAACGTGAAAATAGAAACAAAAGTCAGCTTCACCCAAGATGAGATTTGCCGTTCTGTAAATTGCTTCTCTGCATAGATTGTTGTGATGTGCGGCCAAATTTACACTAAATGGCCCAACAACTTGCTGAGCGAATTCCTTTTGCGTGGTGCATCTTGTCTCTGCAGTATTTTTGTTTGTTTGCTAATGTGGAACCTTGATTTCCCTGTGTTGCTGTTGAGTGTTATTACCCCCCGCCGCCCCCCCCCCCCCCCTCCCCCCAGCAAAGGGCAGATTTCTTTGAAACGGGATCTCGTTGGGTTGCGCAGGCGGTACTGACGTCGCTGCCGCTGAGTGTTTGTTTACACTTGCTCATAAAACACTCGAGGCCGTAAAAGTCGTGAAGATAAGAGCGCCGGGCTGGCGCGCGCTCATGAATGCGGCAAAAAGTTTAGGCACTAAATCAGATGATAGTGCTTAGCTTTACTTTTGTTGTTGTTGTTGTTGTTTTGGTGACTATTTTGAAAAGCCTCATGTTGATGATGGTCATTCTTGTTGGACTAATTGTCATAAGAGCACTAAAATCCCAAGAAACAGCAAACCGTGCACGCATTTTGTGCGACTTTGGTTAAAATCTTTCACGACTAACAGGCAAATTACATTGTAGGCAGAACGATTCGACCAAAATAAAATCTAGTTCCTATTTAACTGAACGACACCATTTTCTCGACCTAACCGAGTCCTGGTTCCTGGCCAGGAACTGCTCTCTCTTCTTTTCTGATGCAGTTGTTCAGTTTTAGGTTTTGAAGCACTCTTGAGCGATGTCTGCCATGTAGCGTTGTTATTGCAACTTAAAAGTAAAACAAGAAAATGGCATAAACACTTTTCCCCCATGAAAAGGACATCTTTTAGATGAACCCAGTGAACCAGAACTGTATTTAAAAACATAGAAATAACATTGGCATCAAGAGTGTAACTAGCTAGCAAGCTAGCTTAAATTGCTAATGAGGGGCAACAAACTGTCTTTCCACTCCAAGGAAAACCATGTGAACTCATCTGGACCAAAATTGGACGGAACATGTTTCCACCTGACGCCGGCGATATGAGAGCCAGCGGTTTTCTCTTGAGAAAACGTCAAATGCAACAAGTCAATGAGGAATCCCTGTTTGTTTGTCATCGCAGAATGCTTAAAATGTCATCCGTTTGGAACATTCCAGTCAGGCGCTTTGGTCTCACCTTACATGGCAGTTTGAATGAGCACATTGCACACCGGTGCCAAGCACCGAGTGAATTTAAGCCTTTGACGGCCGAAAGGCCCAAATGGATTGTTCAAAGCCGGGGCTTGTTCTCAAGCTGCTTCGCTTGATTCCAAAATCAATCTGTCCATAAGCTAGCAGACATCTTTCAAGTTTGATGTCAAACACAGCGGGTCAATACGTCGTTCGGGATAGTCTTTGTAGGTTTTTATTTCCGTCCAACCTTCAGAAAACATTCAGCCCCGTCCCTCGCCCGCTGATACATGATCTCGCCTTGACCCTCCCAAGTTGCAGCCTGGGAGCAAACCGCGCCCGGGCAGCCCCGCAACAGGTGAAAGGTCTTTTATAGATGGCGCATAAAGCGCGCCCCCCCCCCCCCCCCCATGGGGACAGTTGTAGCCGGATGCTAATCCCTTTCGCATCAGAGCGAAAGAATCGTTAGAGGATCCAAAAAACTCATGGCAAGGGATGCGAGAAGCCGTCAAGGAGATTTAGATGTCACTCGCTGATGAAATGCCCTGTGCTGTGTATTATTATTTTTTCCTTCTCTTTTCTAATACGTGGAGGTAATTAAACTCTGTCAGGCCAGTTTGTGCCCTTGCGTGAGCGATCACTTAGCTTGTATAAATCGATGTACAAAAGGGGGGGGGGGGGGACACAAAAAGGCAATGTTGCAAACCCTGTCGTTTTCTGCCACTTGTGGACTTTTTGTCCATAATTTTAGCATGGCAATGAGGTATTGCAATCCACGTGGGAAGCATAATGAGCGTGTGCTTTGATTATTTTTTTTCATGTCAAAGTCCTGGACAGGACAAGGTGAGTCAGCTTGGAAGAAGTCATTAAAACTTTTAGTGGCGCTCATCAAGAGCAACCCCCCCCCCCCCCCCCCCCCGCAGAAGCAAAGTCATTTTTCACGCTTGAGTGGGCAAAAGAGTGACGGTGATGACAAGGCACCTTTACTTTTAATTGCATACGCATACCTGTCAACTCATACGGTTTAGCCATAGTTCATACGGATTTTGTGGTGAATCTTACGTATATGGCCGTATCGCACAAATCATACGGATTCTGAAAATTTCCGAGTTTTTTTTTCACCAACTCCAAATGATTTGGAGTTGGTGAAAAAAGTAACGCAGGAATACAACTCTGAACACAGTGATGCCACTAAGTAGAATGATGATTAGACATTAACCAGACATTGTATTATGGAGATCTACAATAAATATCATTGAAAATTTCGTGGTTTTTTTCTGCCGTTATTTTGACATATAAAATGCTTTGGTATGTTATAATGATTTTTTGCTCTTTATAAGGATTTTTTTGGTAGTTTATACAGGTTGGCGCTCCGAAAAGTTGACAGGTATGCATACGTGTTAAAATGTCGGAAACCTTTTTTTTTTTAACTAGGTTGTCCCCGCTTCGCTAGTTCAGCTGGTTTGCGAGCATGTGCCATTTGAATCTCATGTTCAGGTTGATCGTTACTAATGTATCCATCCCAAAACATTTACTCCTAACATAAAACATCGCCAAGCGTTGAAAAAAAAGAGCATCCAGCTCACATCAGGATATAATAGCCCATCATTCCCTCGGGAAAACAGTGAGAGGCCGTTTATCGACCAATCGTGCAGTTGTGGAAGCCACCTCGGTTTTCTGTCTCAGTCATGAGATAAAAGTACATTTTCAAGCCCTACCTCCAGTTTTTAGCCGGCGTAGATTTATGAGCTGGGCGACGAAAGGGCAACGATGCACATCAAGGTAGCGACGGATGAGGATGGGGGGGGAGGGGGGGGGGGGTTAACGCACGGTATGTTGTTGTGTTTTCATACTCGTTCAACTCAGCGACACGCTGCCGCTTTGCAAAACGATGCAATGAAAAAATCCGGCGGAGCCTGAACGTGCCATTTGAGTCCCCGAGCCGTGCGTGGGAGTGTTGATAAAAGGCACAGTGGGAGCATTCGTATGCTAATGTCGCCTGGAAGAGACGTTTCTCTTCCACCTTGAGGTTGCATTTTAATGAGGAGGGGAAAAAAACCTCTTTCCTCCTTTTAACCTGAGCTGGACATGAAAGATGGTTAAAGAGCTAAGGGCGCCATTGATGTGCAGATTAAAACGAATGCTGGAGTTTTTTAGGTGACATCGTTGTGACATTATGAAATAGATGCTATAATATCAAGCTGAAAATGAGCAATCGTATTAAAAATGAAGAAGTACAATTTAATGATCAAAACTGTTGCTGCACTGTGGTGCCACGCTTGAAGACCAATGAATTAAGAAAATACTGTAAATAAATCAACAGGAAGTGACCTAAAAACAACAGGAAGTGCCCAGGAGCAGCACAAAATCAACAGACTCTGCTTTTCGTTTATCTCTCTTTATACTGTGTATGTATTAATAACTTGTTCGTATAGTTCTCTGTGATTTGAGTTGTTCAATAAAGATTGTTGTTTCATTAAAAAAAAAATCAACAGCAAGTCACTCAGGAAGTGCTCCCACATCGACAGGAAGTTACCCGGAAGTGCGACATCGCAGATTTTTTTTTAAAAATAATATTTTATATTTTTCATTTTTGGACTTGTAAAAAGCTCTGAAGTAAAAAAACGCAGATGGCAAAGCTCTTATTCTGAAGTGCTGGAAACATATTCATCGGTCATATGACAAGACGGTGCAGCGAGACTTTAAATTTGTGACCTTTTGCATTCCCGTGGCAGTCAGAAATGTTTAAGGCGCCACTGTGGTAAAATGTCAAGTGAAAAGGTTTGTCATTTCATCTTACCAGCCTGCTCACTCTTCAACGTGAAAAATATGACAGCCCGCAGATGCCTTGCAGCAATTTTGCCACTATGGAGCCCAAAGCGCATGTTTGCTTTTTGCTTTCACACTAAAGGCAGTCTTTGAGCCCCTTCGTCAACATTTAGCTCCCAGTGTGCAAAGCTGCACTCTGCCCGGGCCTGTATAGAAGAAAACCTTTATTAGTCTCGCAATGGAGAAATTCCCAATTCACAGCAGCAAAGTCATGAAATCAAAATCAAGTTGTTTTCCTCAGCGCTTATTTGATGAATGATGTTTCATTTTCATAAGTGAGGATCGGAGCAGGAGGCTGTATTTTATCCTCAATTGGAATTACCAACCCATGCAGAGGTTTCATCATGGTAGTGATGGCAGGAAAAACCTGAAGAAAAAAAAAACATCCAGAGGAGGTCAGCTGGAAGATTCAGCCCCCCCACACACACACTCACATCATTAAAACATCTGTCAGATTTATTGCAAAAATGAAACATAAACCAAGGAACTAAATACAAGCAAATGGATGAGACAACGAGGCACACCTAGGCAAGCCACGAGTGACCGCAAGGAGCCGATCAACCGGAACGCGGCTGACGAGAACAGTTAGAAAAGATAAGCTAACGAGTAGATGTTAGATGGAAAAACACGAGTCAAAACTTAAAAGTCAAGAAAAACACACGTCGTGTCCATCACAAATCTTTGCATTTGACAATAATTTGCTTGAAAATCGTTTTTATCTGACCAGAGCAAGTTCACTTTCTGTTAAAGACGCCACTTGTCTGTTCTTGAGAGCTTCCGGCCCGGCGCAGGTCACCTCCTCCAGATAAAAGACACTTTGAGGATGTTCATTGAGCCATCTCCACAGGTACTCCATTTTCCCATCGCACAGCCATGGGTTGGTCGCGAGGATCAGCTGGAAAGACGAGTCCCTGTCATTCAGCAGGCCCGCGGGGAGATGTCGCAACTTGTTCTGGTTGAGAAGAAGTAACTGAAGTCGACGCAGACCCGAGAGGAGGAACGGCGGAAGATCCCGGAGTTGATTCTCTTGTAGAAACAGACGCGAGAGCTTCGGGTTGTGGCTGAAGGTCGTCGGGGTCAGGGCGCTCAGTTTGTTCCCGGCCAGATTAAGAACGTCCAGGTGGTGCAGGTTCTTCAAGGCATCCGGGCGCAGAGCTTCTAGTTTGTTGTCACTCAAATCCAAATTCTCCAGATGTTGCAGCTTTTGAAGAAACGACACCGGGATGTCGGATAAACGATTGCCTGATAAGTCCAACCGGGTCAGGCTGTTGTTCTCATCAAACCAACCCGCTTCCGCCTCTTCGATGCGATTGTTTTTGAGGACCAAATCGCGGAGCGACTTCTGCCGGAAGACTCCCAGAGGAAGACGGATAAGTCGGTTCCCCGTGAGATCCAATGAGTTCAGCTGGGAAGCGTTCCGCAGGAGATCCGAAGGAAGCTTGTCCAACATGCTGGCGTACAGCTGAAGCCTGTTCAGAAAGGGCACGGCATTGAAATGACCCGCTTCTAAGGAAGATATCTGGGTGGACCAGATGGACAACACCGTGGTGTTGGACGGTAAACCGTCGACGGGGAACGACGTCATGTTCGAGACGTCGGCGCACTCCACCTCAGAACCCGAACAGGAGCAGCGATGTGGGCAGGCATGGACACCGCGGTTACTTATTGCGCATAACATCAGCACCAGAATCAAATTCATCTTCAACCACTGCAAACATGTACCAGGACAAGTTAAATTATTATTATTTTTTAAATAAAGATTATGACGAAGATTTTTAGTCTTACCTAAAAGTGTCTGGAGAGCCGTCTGTTTATGCCGAAATGGGGTTGCTGACTTGTGAACGAGGACATTCAGTCGGGACAAAATGTTGCAAGAGGCAAACAGAATCAAGTAAACACTGCAGCTCATCCACGGCCGACCCATCGGGGGCGGACTTTTGACCTTTGACTTTTACCCCTTGGTGACAGTGCAGCAATCCCAGACCACCCCTGTGATAAAATAAATCCGCTATTTAGAAATAATCTATTTCAGTGCTTTTGCTAAATCCCGCCAGCAGTAGCTATGTTGACGATAGCTTGATATAGCATCAGCAATATGAATGAAACAAAGACCTTTTTTTTTTTTTTTTTTTTTTTAATCCTTTACTCAAATTTTTAGTTCAGTCTCTGTGAGTGACATCACCGAGCGACCCTTGAGAGACTGAGGACCGGAACAAATCATGGTCTCGGGTAGAAATGCTTTCTTTAGGTTGTTTTGGAGCCACCTGAGGAGGTACGCCATCTTCCCGTCGCACACCCATGGGTTGGCAGTCAGGTCCAGGCCTTCGTCCTCCAGAGCGTTCAGATGGTCGAGCAGTCCTGGAGGGACACTGCTAAGCTGGTTGTCGTCCAGACTGAGGTGTTTGAGCTGAGTGAGCTTCTGAAAAATGTTCGGGGGAAGATGAGTGAGCTTGTTCCTGGAGAGGAACAAGTAGGTGAGGTTCTGGGTGCTTTCGAATAAAGAAGCATCCAGGCTGTCCAGTTTGTTGTTCTGCAGATTTAGGCGATCAAGTTTGATGAGTGGATCCAAAGAATTTGCCAAGATCTTCACCAGATGGTTGTTGGAGAGGTCGAGGTTTTCCAGGTGGGGCATTTTTTGAAGAAAATCTCCTGAGATGTTGGTTAGACGATTCCCAGAGACGTCCAACCAGGTCAGGTCGGAGTTATCGGGAAGCCACGCGGCGTTCGCTTTCTCAACCAGGTTATTCTTGAGCACCAGGATTTGAAGCGGGGCATGGCTGAAGACCTCTGCAGGCAAATGGCTCAGCTTGTTGCCGGTGAGGTCCAAAGTGGTGAGCAGAGGCACGCCTCTAAGGAGGTGCGAGGAGAGGTTGTTGAGGTGGTTGCTGAATAGGTGGAGCTGCTTCAGCCGGGGCGTTGTGTTGAGATCCTGTTCCGAGATGGATGTAATGTTGGTGAACTGGATGGTGAGGATGCTGGTGTTCTCGGGGAGGCTCTCAACGGGGAATACCGTCAGGGGAACCTCATTGCAGACCACCTCTGCTCTTCTTGGGTAGCATTGGCAAAGCGCCGGGCACGCTGAAGCGGCATGACCAAAATAGGCCAAGAAGACCAGCACTCCACCAAACACCTTCATTACTGGGGGAGAAGACGAAATTGCAAAAAATTCTTACTTTAACCACGGCACAGTTTATTAGAAAAAACCTGATAGGTTCAAGACTTATCCATAATTGGTAAAAACGGATGTTTTAGAAATACCGGTAGTTTTATTCCTTCCACTTGCTCTGAACACACTTAAAATTGTATCAGAATCACCTTTATTAACCAAGTATGTAAGATCTCATCAGGAATTCATCTTCAGTAGTTTGTGCCACAATCAACGATGACAAAAAGAACATGCAGGACGCGACTAATGAAAACACCCTCCTTCCGCTTGTTCTCACGCTCTTGCCACTTTAAAAAAGAAAAAAAAAAGCCTGCTTTCTTCAAGTTGTGTCCCTCCCACATTAGTTTTATTGTAAAACTGCCAACTAAAACCAAAGATAATTCATTTCAACACCGAAATGTTCAAATAAACCATCGAATGTTCTCCAACCAAATTCCGCTAACTTGACGCTCACATGTAACGTGAAGTACCACAGTCGCGGGTGAAAGAAATTAGCATACACCTTCAAACAACTGCTACTTAAACACACAAGAGAGCCACAAACACATACAAACAGATGTTAAAAACAATACTCACGGGTAGATATTATCTCTGCACTGTAGGAACGAATGTTTAAACGGGAAAATGTGGAAATGTACGACAAGGAAGCGGCATCCTTTTCTTCATGCTGTTAATTAAGATGCATCGCTTTCAGTTGACCTCAGTGCTGCCTATTGTGGCAAAAGATGGTACTACACTATTGGAGCGTCACTGTAAATTCAGGCCACGTAATATAGTTCAGTGTTCTGTTTTATGAATGGCTACAGGTTAATTGTACCTTTTGCCACTTTGTGGATGAGCATTTAATTTCATCTGTCAGGTAACATCACTGGCTTAGACAGATGGACAAAGATAGATTGTGTGTTGTGCGGAAATAATTTCAGACTTAATTGAATGAAATTCCCAACGCATACCTGATGATCGTTTACGTCACACTTATTCACTCATTATGAATCACTGCCCGAATGTAGTGATAACAAATTAGAATCCAACTTACTGTCGTTGCAGATGCTCGAAGGCGGATGAGTGAGAGTCAGGCTGCAGGATCCGCAGAACCACTGAGTCATTCGGGGAGCCCCAATCCCAAATGTAATCATTACTTAGTATGCAAACAAGCCAGTCACACAACAGTCAAGGACGGACACTTGCAGCTGACCATGTGACTTGGATGCAAACAACAGGACATAAGATTTACCTATTGCATTTGATGATATGGCAATTTCAACATGCATGCATGGTTGTTTGTCTCAATGTGCCCTGTGATTGGCTGAGACTCACGCTCACCCTCAATCTAAATGAGTGCCACAGAAAATGGATAGATGTATTGGAACGAGTTTCACTAAAATTCTGTTTGTGTTTGCCGGTACCTGTAGTTATGAGTGTACATGTGTGTCGAGGTCAAAAGTTTAGTGGTCATTCAACCAGGGCCGAGTCATTCACACTGATCGGGAATACATTCGATGTGCAGTGTGAAGTACAATTTTTAGCAGATGGCTAACATGGTGAGCTATTCCATTATGTATGATGAGTGCCAGTTGGCTTTAGGCGCTTTCTGAAAGATTAATGTAAGCCCACTCCTACTACCAGAACCTTGGAAGGGAGATAAAACTATTCTGGTCAAACACTCACTGAAAAAAAAACAAAAAAAAACGCTGTAGTGTGAAGTACAGAAATCATTTCTTGTTTCTTCTTTTTCTTTCATTGTATGCATGTTAATTGTTGATAAACACTGCAAGTGTGAGTGTAGGGTGTACCTTGAGAGACCTTGATGGAATGAGGACAGGAGCTCTAGAAAATGGATCCATGTGTAATTTTATTGGAGAATTGGAACAAAAAAAAACAAACAAAAAAATTGCTTGAGTTTTCATTAAAAAGGCAACTGTCAAATGTGATCCAAAAAAAAAAAAAAAGGTAACTGGTGTCCCAATATTAATGTGCAATTTCAGTCTGTAAACTATTTCCAGACAAGCCCGTGTTGATGTGATAATACTACATGCTCAGGAAAAAAAAATACAATCCACGTGTCCTAAACCTCTTCATTTGATGCACGCACCCCTTTGCACTTCAAACACAAATGTGACAGTTCGTTTTTTGTTCCTAATGTCGATTTGACAAATTGCCATCATGTAAAAGATTGTGCTCTTGTTCCTTGTTTTTTAAAAAAAGTTCAGAGTAAAACTAATTTCCTGAAGAGTAACACGTGTTGGCACGCTGCTGTCAATCATCCACAAGAAAGAATCCCTTCGCTGAGTCAGGGTTAACTGGAGGAGAAGAAATAGAGAAGAAATGATATATTAAATAAAAAAAAAAGAAAACAGACACACACACACATGCTGCCAATGGCACACGCCCACACAATAAGCAAAAATAACTAAATAAATAAAATAAAATAAAATAATTGTCCACTTGGACAAAGACATCACTTCATGTCAAATAGATGTGTCCCTGTTTCCCTCCAGGAAAAAAATAACAAGTAAGTAGTACCATGCTGTGGAAAACAAATTAAAAGCCCGTTCTGGAAATGGTTATTTGTAACTCTTCTGAATTCACTGCAAGTGTCAGGCCACACACAAAGAACGTGCTTGTAATCCAGATGCAACCGTGCAGAGGCCAAGTTACCCTCCTTCCCCCCTTTGTCACTTCTTTCAGAGGAAAATATCATCATCACTGTCGGTGTCGTCCAACGACCACCTCAAGTCTTTCAGGCCAAAATCAAGCAATCTGAAACGGTAAGTCGGAGGTTCAACTGGGGGGGGGGGGGGGGGGGGGGTGCAGAGCTGTGAGTTGAACGATGAGGGGGTTAAATCGGTGTTGCTGCATGCGGCCCGACAGGAGGGTGCTCCTGGGGGGGTGGGGGGGTGCATGGTAGCTCAGCTACTTACAGTCCCCCAAACATGGGAAACATTAGAATGATGAATGAAGAGGTCAGTGGAGGATGATGCGTAGCATGGGGCCGCTGCTGAGGGGCGAGAGCCAGTTAGCGTGGGACGAACAGGAAAAGATAAAAACAGACGGCTGACAGACTGTGTGGTTGCCAATCGGCTTCATGTAAAATATCCGTTGCTCTAAAGCACAACGCTTGCTTCCGTTCAGGTGGGCATTTGTGAGCATACGGAACACATACGAACATTAATACGGTCAAGCCCATTAATTTCACGATTCAACATTTGCTATAACACACCTATTCTTGCCTGTCCATTTTTATGCTCTCTCTGTAAAGTCTGAAGACACAAAAGCGCCACGTAAGAAGACTAGCTAGCACGAGCCACTGGCTAATAGCCAGCTAGCTTGACAGCTAACAGTAGCGCGATTCCAGTCGACGTCAGACAGGCAGGTGAGGCTCTGTGGGTTTGACGTTGGAAAAAGCAAACTGGTAAACTTTTCTCAACGTTGCAGTGGACATTGCGGTGCAAATTTTTGCTATTTAACGTAACTCCGATGAATAGCGGGGGTTCACTCTAATAGAAAAAAATTAAATAACATAACTTCAATGTTGCCACTTTGAAGTAAAGTGGCAACATAACCGGAATTTAGATACTAATCATCACGACTGCAGTAGCCAAGTCAAAATAACTACAAATATTTGGATGATAAACACTTACAGGCAACAAAATTTTAAATACAGCGGTAACTGAGTGTGCCTTTTTGTGTCGGTTATGACGTACTCTTATGCTGCTACATGCCATTCGTAACCTGGAAATGTCTTATGTTGACATCATCGTAAACCGAGAATCCCCCACCCTTGCCATCGCAATTATAAACTGTCATGTACAAAGACTACAAAGTGTCAGGACAGTGTCGGAACCCTTACCTGGCTTTCCCGGATGGCTGCTGGTGTCTGGAAGACGAGATTCTCATCGCCCCGCGATGCGGCGAAATCTGCGGCGAGCCCCTGGGTGACGGGCGGGGCGAAACGCGGGGGGAGGATCGGGGCGGTGCCTCGGGTAGGTGGGCCGGAACGGCGGACTGCGGGTGTTTCCTGGGGATGCGCTTGAGGAGGTGGCTAACCCATCGCTGCTGCTCCTCCCGGCTGCCGGTCAGCAAGAGCAGCTCTTTGGCGGTGGACATGTCGTAGTTCACTGTTCACGGACAAGAAACTTATATTGAATACGTGTCAAAATGAATTAAGTGAAATAAATGGGTTACGTCCCCCCAGCCACCCCATTTGCCCTTACACCCCCCCACGATCGACTGGTTGGACGCCCCTGGATTAAGTTCTACACTGACCTTTGCAGGGCACAATGACCTCCTCCTTCCTGTCCAGGTGGTCCTTGTGACACTTGACACGGCAGCGGCGGCACTCGAGGGCCGGCGGCGGCTTGAAGACGTGCCACAGCGGCCGAGTGCACGCCTCGCAGCTCGAGGGGAAGTGATAGAGCGTGAGGATGAACTCGTGGCCCTTGTGGCTGATGTGAGAGGGGCGCTCGCCGAAGGGCGTGGTCTCCATGAAGACCTCCTGATCACGCTTGCTCTCGCCCTCGTTGGCGTACAGGATCTGGAAGGAGTTTGGGGTTTCTTTATTTTAAGAAGTTATTTGATTCATTCTGTTTGAATCGCGTGATTAATTGGTTATCGGTATTTTATTTGGCCCAATATCAGAATCGGTCAGCCTCAAACACTTTGAAAATGACATTGCAGTAAGCATAGCTGGCCACTAGTGGGCAATGTCACTTTGTAATGAATTTAACTGGGTTTAAAATTTGATGTACAGTAATCCTCCACATTGTCACGATTCACACGTTTCATTTTGCTGGCTGTGAGCTGGGACAGGAGGTAAAAAAAAGTTTCATTTATATTGTATGATCGCCTTACCTGAAATATCCGTGGGATTTCTACAGCGTCTGCGCGGTACACGTCAGTCTGAGTGACAGGTCGCACATGAAAGAGCTTGCTGCAGCAGGCAAGAAGAGACAATAGTTGAAAATAAACAAATGATGAATGTGGTCACAGTACACCACTACTAGGGATTTTTTTGGGCAAGTTAAAACTTTAAGATGGTCTTGAAATTTGTCAAAGGCCAAAAAATAAAATGTATTGATTTTAAATGATTTTAAATCTTGTTGCTCTGCGAGGGCAAATGTCCGATCGGGAGTTAGACATTGCGGTCATGTTCAAGCTATGAATCATCATCTTTTTCGGGATTCTCGTCTCTATTTCGGAGCGAGAACGTCATTAAAGTTGAATGATTCCTGGCCCGGCGTGTTGGAGGTGGCTCGGGGCAAATCATTTAGCTCAGTCGGAAGGTGTTGTAAAAAAAAAAAAAATCTATCGTGACACAATGTTCAGTCCACCCTCAAATTGAAAATCAGGATCATCTGTTTGTTTCGATACACTTTTGGGGGGAAAATTAGAAAAAAAATCCACGATATCCTGTTGCAAGGATGATTTTGACTAATATGACTGTCGATTCGTGATTTAAAAGTAGAAATTAAAGCACACAGACTCACTCTATGTCCAAGATCATGAAAGGGTTGGCCTGTTCTCGGTCCTGCTCGCTATTGTAGAACAGAATCTTTTTACTGCTAACCACAACAAACTGTTGAAAGGAAACAAGGGTCAAATTTGGTTAAAAAAAAAGAAACAATATTTAAAAACAAACAATAAAATTACTCGACGTGATGACGTTACCTTTTTGTCCCAGCCGAAGCGCTTTGTGTGCTTGGTTGGGAGTGAAAGCCAGCCCTCCAGTCTGGAATCTAAAACGACACAAACATTTATTTATTTCATGAGGTCACTGATGGAATTTTATTTGAATAAACTAATTCTCCCTCAATATGTCCGTGTGTGCCGAGACCCCCACCCCCCCCAACATGTATTGTACATAACAAAACCACGCGTCTCTTTTGAAGTCAGAAGTCAGGCTGTGATTATGCATCAGTGGACATCAAGGATATTAAGACACAGCAGAACCCGAGTAAACAGAGTCGAGGGATTAGCTGACATCATGCTGAGCTCAACCGTGGTCAGATTTGTATTTTTTTTTCCATGCACAGACTGAGACCAAGTTGGGTAAAAAGTTAGTCTCGAGCCCTGATGTCTATCAAATAGCGGTAGTAGTTTGAAGCTTCAAGCCTTTCTTTAGTTTTCACCGCCATGCAGCGGGGTCACCTGCAAGATCAGGCTCAGGCTGCTGATAGGTGAGAGCCAGGGGACGCTGGCCCCGCTCCTCACTTTCAACTTTTTCTTCATCCTCCGAGTCAGAGTCAAAGAGAGAGTGCGCCGAACGGAGGTCGGGCCGGGTGTCCACGCGCACTGATTTGTGTGTCCGCTCGTAGGTGAAGGACATTGATTCGGAGGTGTGTGAGTGAGTAATGCGCACTGCGCCCAAAGGGGGAAGAGGGGGGCGGGGAGTGCGGAAAAGTGGAGGAAGAAAAAGGTCAGAAACACCGCAGATGATGGTGCAGAATATTAAGTAAAAAGGAGATGAGACGGAAGACTTTCAAGAAGTGACGGACACGAATTGTATGCTTCAAATGGAAAGGCTCGCCGTTACCTGGGTAGCCTTCGCCCACGTCCAGGTCGCTGCTGATGCTGGTGGTGTCCAAAGAGTGAACGCTCAGGGAGGTGAGCTGGCACCGGAGCTGCTCGATGTCGCTGTCCTTGCTGGCTAATGTCATCTGAAGCTCCTGACGCACTTGGTTCTCCTCTGCTATCACCTGTGTGACACACACAAAAACAGGCAAGGATGAAATTTGCTTTCGCAGTCGCCAGATGAAATATCCGCCCCCCTTGAAAGGAATGGAAATGCCGTTAATCTGTTCCAGCCTCCCTAAAATACCCCAATAATTGCTTTTGTGATGTTTATTTAAAGCACCCTAGAAACATGATAAACACATAACATAAATAAATAGAATGTAAACAATGAAACGGTGATGGTATGACTTCTTCACAACGTTTCATGAAGATGCAGTCATAGTCAATCCTTGCAGATGATAAGGAATATATGCCTGTGAGGATTGTTATATCTACATTTAGCAGCTTTAAGTCTTTTTTTTTTTTAAAGGATTGTTAATGAACTGCTCAACTGCTATTTGTTGTGAGGTGAGTTGAGTTCACTGTCACCACAACACAGTAAAAAAATTCTGCTCACTCCAATCTCAAGGGACCACTGTATCTGCTTTCCTCTTCATGTATTAGGATGCATATCAAGCCACGAAGTCATCGTGGGCGTACTCACCGCCTGCATTTCCGACAGCTCTCGCTGGTATTTGATAATGGTGCTGTTGAGTTTGTCCTTCTCCGATCGCAGCTCCAGTTGGAGCTTCCTGTTCTCCTTCTCCTTCTTGTGCACTTCCGTGTCGGTGCCTCGATGGCCTCCCCTCGCCGGCTCCCTCCGGTTCATCACCTCGGCGAGCTTGTTGATTGCCTGCGTGACGGGCCACACGATTTGGTGCCGTGAGTAACGTTCAGAGTGAAATCACAAGCCCGCTTGACACACGAGACACACCTGAATTTTGAGCGTCCTTTCAGTCTGCAGCTGCTTTTCAAAGGCCACGATGAGAGTGCTCATGTTCTGCTCCTCATCCTTTGAGTCCTGGAGCTCTGCGGTACATCAACGGCCGATGTTGATTTGCAGAATAGATGGCAAAGCATTTTTTCCCCCCCTGGAGCTCTCACGTTGCTGCAGTTCTTTCAGCTGGTTGTTGAGCTCCTCCTTCTCGCTGGCGAGGTTGGCCACATCCACGGTCAGCGTGCGATTGGACTCTTCCAGCTGGGAATGAGACAAATCGGCTCAAACAAGTGTTCTTGAATTACTGGCCACAAATCGCAGGCCACAAATCGCAGGCCATAAATCGCACTTTGGTCAAACCCGTTGTTTTTTGTTTTGTTTTTAACATGCTCTATATATACATTTGGATGAGGTTGGGAGAGTCATAGTGTATGTATTTATCTACTACTATTACAAAATATTTTAGCATTAAAAGAAAAGTACGATTTTTATTGGGTGGGTGGGGGGGGGGGGGGCTGAAATAAAACTTATCAGACCCTTGGTTGAGATTTAGTAACACCTAGTGAAAAGGCACCAAAATGCAGCCAACTGTCGATCCCGGGTGGTAATTGACATAACCCCACTGACAATTTCACCCAAATCCAAATTGGAAATCTTTTTTGGTGGCGCCTCACCGAGCTGATGGTGGCCTCCTTGTCGCCGAGCTCCTGTTTGTGTCTGGCCATCATGTCCTTGATCTCCAGCTCCTTCATGATCTTCTCCTTCTCCAGATCCGAGTACTGCTCCTCGGCGATGGAGCGCGCCAACTGCTCAGAGTCGGCCTTGGTCAGGCTGACTTCCAGCTGGGAAGTGAGCGATTCCCTGTGGTAGGGAAGGGGGGGGGGGCAGAAGTCATCAATGAAAGTGGTGGGGGGGTATGATTCTCTAACATCTGTTCTAATTCAGCATCAACTTGAAAGCAAAAACACCTCCCCATTTTTTAAATTGGAAATAAATTCAGGCGTCAAGGGGTTTTAATTTACAACCCATGTTTGTTATCTTCTGTTTTAAAGGAAAAATACCGTCCATTCTTGTCTTTTGGGGTGAGAATATGATCAGGAAAGTTTCATTTTTTTCGATGAGGCTCATCGTTACGATGCCTATTTGCAGTAATAAAGCTGCTCTTTACGCCGCCAAGTGGCATAAAAGTAAATTGCATGAGAGTGGAAGCCCCGCGGCATAAAAAAAACCTTGTTGCTCCTTTGTGCCACTTGAATATTTATACGGTGCGTTACGCTTGCGCCATTACCTCTCCTCCTGGTACTCTTCCAGACGCTGCTGAGCCTCTTTGTACAAGGTGCTCCTCTCATCGCACTCTTCCTTCAACTCGCGGATCTGCGTCTTGTAAAGGGTCTAACACAGAAGCAGGGTCTCCTATTCATTTCAGATCACAAAACTCGCACAGGGGTTAGCTAACCAAACAACGCTGACTGTCAAACACGGTGGAAAAATTCCCGAGAGCGCGCGCACAGATAAAGGGGAAGAAGTTCTACCGTGAAATATTGTTCCGCCTCCAGCTGGTCCTTTAAATCTTTCAGCAGGCCTTCCGACTCTTGCTTCTCCCTGCAACGGCACCATCAATCTGTCACGCCCACAACGGTTTCTTTCAATCAACATATGTGCTTTCGATCACGCACGCTCCTGTGCGGGGCTGGGGGGGGACCCGACCTGCGCAGCGCTTGGTTTTGTTTCTCCAGGACCTGCTTCATCTCCAGCAGTTGGTTGAGCTCCTGCTTGAGCTGCTTCTCGGAGGTGTGCAGGACGGTCACCTGCTGTTTCTCCATTTTCAGGTCACTCTGGGCCAAGCTGCGCTTGTGAACCTCCTGCTCCAAACGCAAGCTCAAGTTCTTTACCTGCGTGAGGAGAGTGCCCGTATGATGAATCACCCGCTCGAGTTTTAGGAATTTTGCAGATGATGCTTTGTCATTTAATTAAAACGAGGGACAGGGGTCAAGCGACGGTGTGAAGAAATCACCTACAGTTTCAACTATAAAATGTAAAATCAGTTGGGATTGTTCGATACCACTGCAAATATTCATTCTTTGAATACTCACTGATACCGAGTACCGATACTTCTGATACATTTGATATATCTATCAACTTTCATTTCAACGCAATGATAAAAATTTGTGAACAAAGACCTTTTTGACGCAGATGATGATTCGCCGATGTGTCAAACTGCGCATAGTATGGCACCAACGAGTGCTTAATCAAAGTCAGATTTTTTTAATTTTATTTTTTTACCTATACTGTCGGTGTCTGGTATCGACAGTACCAATTCTGATACCTGGAATTGATACTCACCCATCCCTAAACATTTAGTTTAAAATATTACTATTCAAAAGAAATGGAATACAGATGAAGTGCAGGCGGCAAAGACTCTCCATCCACCCCCCCCCTCCTCCCAAAAAAACGAGCATCACTTCATCTCCCTACGCGACCCAATAACCTTGTGATAAGTCGTATAGCACCAAGCTCACATCTTCGGAAACTCTCTCCTTCAGCGCATGCAGCTCGTCCAGTTTGTGCTGCGCCTGTTTGTAATCGCAGTCGAGCATGGAGTGGTCTTTCTTCAGCTGCAGCAGCTTGGCTTCCAGCTCCTGCTTCAGAGTGCGCTCCTCCTGAAGGCTGCGCTCCATCTCTGAATGACAAAACAAACATTTGGATGAAAAAGAGTTTTAAAGCAGGGGAAAGATTTTTTTTTGTTGCTACTCATAACCTGATTGTTATAAATTCAGAATCGTTTCAAGGTAACATTACAAAGAATGCCTTTAAATGCAGAGTTTACGCAAGGTCAAGTGACCGTTCGCTCACCTTTTAGGGTCGTAGATTTCGCCACCTCTATTGACTGATAAATTTGGTTTTCATCTGCCAACTTGGCCTTGGTAGCTTTGTGTTCACCTTCCTCCTGCTCCAGACTCTGTTGGAGGGACTTCAACTTGAACGTCAGCTCGATCTCTTGGTTGCTCTTTTCCTAAATGGTCAGAGCGAGAGTTTACAGGTTAAAACTTTAAATTTGCGTACTATTTCCCTCAAACCATCAATACCCGAATTCGGTAAGTCCGGTAGTTAAAACGAGAAGAAGCCAACCTTCTCAAGGTTATTGAGCTTCTCCTGCAGTTGGTTCTTTTCAGTCTGGAAGTTGGATAAACATGACTTCATTTCTTTCACCTCCTCTTTCAGGCCAGATGTGTGTCCTGAGGTAGGTGAATACAAGTGTACATACATAATAAGTCCTTAAACTTGTACTTATTCACGACAACCGAGAGAGAAAAAAAACCCACAGTAGAAGCTACATAGAAAACAACCTGACATCCAATGGCGAGACATGATGACATAATGTTCCTCCACGTTGGGCCCCAAAATAAATAATATATTTTTCACTTGTACCTATCTCCGCCCATGTGACTTTTTTTTTTTAACCAATAAGAGAGGAAAAATGCAGTCAACGTGCAAACAGGCCACACTCTGTTCTTCAATGTCTCCAATGAGCGTTCAAATCAAGTTTTCCAAACAGCATCACGCAAGAGGTTCTGGTGCCGCTTCAAGCTTTGGCTTCTGTGGCCCTTGCTGCGAGAAAGATGTTTCCACCCACTGATGACCGGAAAATTTCCAAAGATTTACTCCAAATAAATAATTGTCATCTTATTTGCCTGTCACAAGTCCAAGTTGCGCATAAGGCGGAATTTATCACCGCAGCAGATGTAAACATTCTCTTCAGTATATTTAAAAAACAAAACAAAACATTAAGTGATCCATTAAGTATTTTGGGTCATTTGATTAAGATTCAGATCATTAAAAATGGCAACATTGTCATCCATAATGATAGCTTACAACCACTTGTGTGCACAAAGCCCCGTCATTAAGCAAACGGCTCACCCTGGAGGTCGGCGATAACATCCGTCTTGATGCTGCGCTCCCTCCTCTCAGCCTCCAGCTCGGCCCGCAGTGCCGTCAGCTGCTTCTCCAGCTCCGAATTGGCCTCCTCCAGCTGCTTGCACTTCTCGTGCGCTTCCCTGAGGCTCAACTCCAGGCTCTGGGTCTGTTTCTGCATCTCAGCTTGGTTCTTCTTTAGCTTCGTCGCTGTCTCCTGCTCCACCTGAAGTGTCCCGGCCGCCTCCTCGAGCTGCCGATGAGAAGGAAGTGATGTGAAGGATTAACATAAATTATAATATTTAGAACAATTATGAGAACCTCTTCACCAATTTAAGTCCTTATAGTCCTTATAGTCATGTTTGTTTGTTTGTTGTTGTTTTTTTGGTACCTCTTCTAAAATGCCGTTGCATGTCGAAGTGATACCGACTAGGAGACAACCTTTGTATGTCAGGGAGGAGCCAAGTTTAGTTTTGGTTATTAATGGCAGTTCCGAAAAGTCTTCGCCAAATGTACGCATGTACCGTTGGAGCTTTAGAACTTTTTTTTTGTGTTGTGGTGCGTACTGAAGTAGAGGAATATTTAATCTCATATTCTTAGAAAACGCTCAGGGGTGAACACTTTCTGACATCACCCTTAGTCCTCTTTCCCTCACTTGTTTCTGCAGCTGGATGTTCTTCTCACTGGAGATCTGTGAATTGTGGTTCTTCTTCTTGAGATCCTCAAACTGGTCCTTTAGGTTATTCACTAGCGTGGAAATGACAGAAGTACGAGATCGATGAAGCAAAAGGTTTCATGTGACGTCATAGGTTTAAAAACAGAATGACGCTCGGTCCCAGTGAAATAAGGCTGCTCACATTCGTTCTCCAAGCCGCGTTTCCTGTCCGTCTCAATCTCGACTTTGCGTTGGTTCTCGGTACTCTGATGCTGCAGCAGCGCGTGCTCGCGCTCTATCTGCCTCAACGAGGCCTCCACACGCTGTCTGCTGTTCATCTAATCAGAGAGACAAGAACACAATACACTCAGGCTAAGCGGGTTGGGGGGGCGGGGGGGGCAAACTGTTGCCGAGCTGCAATGACATCCATCCTCACCTCCTTGTCTAATTCCTTGACTAACTTGTCTAAACGATTGGTGGCATTTCTGTGGAAACAAATCAGTTGTCATGACAGAATATTGAGTCCAAATGTTCCACGTCGTTTTTTTTTTTTCTTTATGGAGTTCCGCTCGTACCGAAACTTGTGCTCCAGCTCGTCTTTGGTCTGCATTTCATGGTCGAGCTGCTCCTCCAGTTCATTCAGTTTTTTCTGCAGTTGCTAACAAACATCAAAGGACAATTCTACTACCTTGTCTCTCTGAATTCCGTTTCGCACTTGACGCGAACAAATGCTTACTTCTTTCTTGTTGTCAGAGCGCTCTTGCTTTTCCTCTCCTTTTTCCTTTTTGTTCTCCGAATCTTGCGCTGAGTTGTTTTTCTTTCCCTTCAGCAGCCTGAGAGAGAGAAAGAGAGAGAAGAAAGTCAAGCTTGAGCAACAGTTTGTAGTTTTTTTCATGTATATAAAACAACCACGTTTATATCTTAAGGACTCTGAGACCTTCGCGCGACTGGATTTGTTTTGATTATGATGAGCATGAGAGATGTTCCATCGTTCGCGGCTATATCTGCAAATCATTACGTGACCCCCCTCAACATGGTTTTTCATGATAAACAAGGAATCAAAAGCCATTTTAGCAAGATGGGAAAATGGCTTAGGGAATATTTTCACCTGCATCCGCAGATCCTTTAGACGAGACAGCTGACGCTTATGTAAAAAAAATTTTAAAAAAGAAAAAAAAAACCCCTCAAGCACTCTGACAGCTTCAAACCCAAAATGGATTTTTTTTCTGCATGCATGCATGCATGCACGAGAGCATGCAGGCTTAGGGAGCTTATGATGAGAGACGAGGGCAGTTTTGGGCCGGCTGTCAGAACAAGGCAGCACAGTGTGAAGACTGAACAAGCATACAGTGTGTGAAATGTGGTAGGCTCTATTTAAAAAAAAAAAAAAAAAAAAAAAAAAGGTAGCTGCCGTGGCCTCTGTTTCCTGCGTCAGAGGCTTGCATTGCTTTTGCTACACGTGAGACTCATTTAAAAAAAAAAAAAGAATTAACGTAATCAGCTGTCAGGATAAAAGAAAGAAAAAAGACTTACTGGTCTTCCTTGAAGTAGGTGAAGCCGACAAATGGAAGCTGGTTGCCCACAAAGGCTTTCGGCGGAGGGAAGGTCTCGACGGCTCCTTTATCATCCTCAAAGTCGTCAAAGTTGCTGGTGTCGATGTCGCTGTTCAGCTCAGGCACGACGGGAGCGACGGCTGTCGAGAGACATTGAAACACATTGAAGGGCTTCAAAAGTGCCTTTCACAAGTGGAGCAGGTTTTGGCTGCTCATAGTAAAAAAAAAAGAAAAAAGAAAAAGGAGAGAGAGAGAGAGAGACTTGGGCATGGCTATCGTGACCTCAGACCACTGCTCCCTTTTTCACGCACAGTGCTCACTTTGTGTGCGCACACACACACGCAAGCTCGCACGCACACATACACAGCGGCTTCCATAAATATAGCCTTAACGCTGCTCTCTTCTCAGGGATGCACTTTAAAAAAAAAAAAAAGAAAAAAAAATCCTGTCAAAAGATGACACATAAAGGGCAATAGGTGAAGTAAGGCCCTCTATCTTGGCTTGAAAGAAAATGATCACTTTTGTAGGCTTGTTCTCCATAACGTGTGTATTCTTAACACTTTAAGAAACGTGCACCAACTTTAAGCGTTCTTCCTTGGCTCAAGCCAAAAGAGCTTTTGAATAATCCACAATGTTAAGAATCACCAACGAAAGTGAATAGTGCCTGTGGCGATCACTCAGCAGTGAACAAAACGTCATCCAAATCGGTTTTGGAATCTTCTTGGCAGAACATTAAAGAAGAAAAAATAATAATAAAGTGACAAGGGCTCTTCCTCGCAATCTTAATTCATCCTCATGAAAGTCGAGCGCGGGGAATTGAAGCAAATCGGGATAAAAAAAGCCAAAACGTGGTGGCCGTTGCGGCTCCGTTTCCCAGAATGCACCCTGATAGAGGGTGGCTAATGACAGGCAGCGGAGGCCACAGTGACAGCGAGGGAGCGGGCGCAAACCCCGCTACCGGGGCATCCCTTCTCATTAGGCCCCGCCGCACGGCCGGCCCCACCCGCCCCTACGAGGAGGGTGCCTCTGCCAGCCACGTCCTTCCACTCACCCGCTGGGACCAAGTCTTCGCTCGAACCTATGAGGCGCACGCCGTTGGAGGGGCATTGTTTTTTATTTTTAAACTGGAGGTTGTTTTTTGTGTGCGGCACGGGGGGTCACCTTGCAGACTTGCCAGATTCTAATCACAAGTCATAATGTGTTGTCAAAATGAAAGCCAGGTGGAGCTCAAGTGGGCTGCGTGTTGTTTTAGTCACAAAGCCAAGGCTCCCTTCATACTTTGTAGTCCAATTATGAACGCTTCAAACATTCCAAATGTATGGCCAATTTTTTTTGGATGATGTAGGACACCCTTAAAAAAAATAAACATATTCAAATTTACGCTACTTAAATTTTTATTTATTATTTTCAAAACAGATTATTTTAAAGTGAAACAAAACAGAATACGGAAGCTCTAAAGTCGCCCAAGCTTGATTTCTTTTTATTGTACTGCCGCCCGCTTCTTAAAATGTGCAATTCCTATGGCTTTGCAGGGTTATTTTTATCGCGCTCTTGCTGCGATTAAACCCAAAACAAAACCGCGCGGTGCAAATGTGTCACGTGACCATCCCATGCTTGATAAAAGCCAGACAAAAATGACCTAATGCTTGGCTCACACTTATCGGGCTGCTTCAGAGATTTGCCACAACCTTTTTTTGCTTTGTCGTGACTCTCGAAAGTATTCTAGGAAATGATTATTCCACTATAGACTTCACGAACAGCAGATTTGCTGAGTTCTTCCTGCATCACCTCCTGAAGGATGAGCACATGGAAAGCATGTGTGCCAAACATCCAGCGCATGGAAGTCCTCCGTCAACTACGGCCGGGGTCCCGTAGCACCAAAATGCTCAAAACAAAAAGCAGGAACTAGCAAGCGGAAGGAAGAGAAGATTCCAAAACAGAAACTTACTCGCTCGGATGTTGTCAAAGGTCCACTGATCGCTTTTGAAGAAAGGATGGCTTTTGATCTCCTCCACTCCGGTGCGGCCCAGACGAACCTCCCTTCACACAGAGGGGGGCGTGAAACAATCGGACTGAAAACACCTCCCACCGTCAGCATCAACATCGCAGTCACAACTGACCACTAGGCACGGACCACAGAGACCAGCATGGACAACCGCATGACCGCTGGTGGACGCGCAGCAGAACCTCCTGGGACTGCCCGAGATACTCAATTAACATTCACAGACTGAAGCGTCCCTCCCCCTTGCACCTCGCTGAAACGCAATCTATGCTCCCCCCCCCCCCCCCCCCTACCCCCCCTTCTTCCACTGCTGGGTGCCTGAGAGGCGCGGCTGCTTGGCCTTGCCACGTGTGGGACATTCCAAACTCAGCCAACAGGAAGAAAATGGAGGGGCGGGGAGAGCGGAAAGGCAGCAGAGTGAACTTAAAACTCCCGCTAACCTATTAAAAAAAAAAAAAAAAAAGCGCAATGGTGAACATTCTGTCATTGGAGAAAAGGGCGATATGAAAGGAGATTGGTGATAACGGGAGGATCCTGGCGTGAGGCGAGCTAAATGTTTCAGCTGACAGAACGGTGAGTGAGAAGGTAAATAAACAGTAGGGAAGAAAAGTGAAAGGCTTCTCTGTATTGAGGGAGAAAGGGTCGTGTCTGAGTCCTCTCAGGTGGGGGCGGGGGGCAGGGGGAAGGACTTGTAAATATAAATAGGAAGCTGTCTCTTCTTCAGGGTCACTTAACTTTTATACCTTAACACTTTCCTTTCCGCAAAAAGCATTCTTCCCTGTTTGTAAAATTTCTTGAATGACTCACAGGGTTGAAAACTATTTCAAGTGGCAAGAATGTCATAAAAAGTCTTTTCATGACATTTTCAAAATATACAATTTTGAGCTTTCCGAAAGCTTACGGCGCCGAATGATTACGTTCGCTGGTTTGTTGGTCCCTTTATGCAAGCCTCGACATAATTTACGGCGCGGTTTTGCAAATCAGTCATTTAATTCAAGCAGCAACGTTCTAATTTTGTGAAGCAATTTTTTTTTGTAGGTTAATAAAAAAAAAAAAAGAAACTATATGGTGTCACTTCAAGAAGGTGTGAGGGTAAAGACGAGTGCAAACCTGTCCGTTAGAAAGGCACAGATGAGGTCTTTGGCCTCCTGGGACATTTCCACATCATCTGGGAAGTTGAGGGAACTTTTGTGGTTCATGATCTTTCCGTACGTTCCCACCAGGGAATCGGCATAGAAAGGTGTTTCCCCTGTGCGACAAGTCATTTCACATATTCGTAACCGAATAGTAATCTAACAAAACAGAAAATGATCTCTTATCGTGGTCCAAATGTTGTGCTTGCTGGGTGCATTAGCACATTACATCCACAGGAGGTCACTCACCCACAAACAGCTCGTATAGAAAGACCCCGACAGCCCACCAGTCGCACTCCCGCCCGTAGTGACCCTCGCTTCCCTGAGACTGCAGCACCTCGGGGGAGATGTAGTCGGGTGTGCCCACGGCGGTGTCACAGTGCACCATGCCTGTCTTTTGGACGCACAGAAACACCTGGTTGTGCACTCTAAACGCCAGGTGGGGCAATTTAGCTAGAAAAGAGTCAACCGAGATCGAGAACAAGGTCCAAAATGCCCAGACGCCAACTTACAGAATCCATCTTCATGCAGGTGCCGAAATCGGCCAGCTTGAGGTGCCCGTGCTGGTCGAGGAGCATGTTGTCCGGTTTGATGTCGCGGTGGATGAAGCCCATGGTGTGGATGGCGTCCAGGGCCAGCACCGCCTCGGCCGTGTAGAAGCGAGCCCACTTCTCCGGGATGTCGTAGTTCAAGGTGAGCGTGACCATGTCGCCGCCAGCCATGAACTCCATCACCATGTACAGGTGCCGGTCGTCTTGGAAGGCGCAGCACAACTATGGAGCGCACACACGGCAGTGAACATTAGTCACGCGACTCTTGTGAGGATGAAGCGGTTCAGAAAATGGATGGATGGACGTATCATTTTTGCATGTTTTTTTTTTTACAGCTTCAAGAAATTTCTATAAAACTAGTATATATTTTAAAAATAATTTCTGAAATTAAATTCTCTTACCTTTGTATTATTATTTTTTTTACATTTTTAACTTATGTAAATGATTAATGTCACTCGATGATGAGGGGAGGGGGAATAAATACGTGGTTAAAAACATGAAACATTTGTCCAGTTGAGTGTTGAAAAAAAAGTTGCGCATCAAGCAGAAAACCAGAATTAAAAAGATTTCAATGACTTGAAGGCGAGCTTGGTCATAACATCCGCTACTAAATAAATTATAATGCGGCGTGTCGCTTTCTTGTCCTGTAGTCAGATGAATTTTGCGGGCCCCCCTCCTTAACTCATTGACTCCCAAAGACCTTTTTCAACGTATTTTCAGACTTGGTCTAGAATTGTCTGGTACTGAATGAGTTCATATTTGTTCAATCCGCTCCTGCTTATCACCTCAAGTGAGCATAAGGCGCAACAAAGACGGGACACGCGCACACCTGGATGACCCAGGGGCTGTCGGAGAAGGCCATGATGTAACGCTCCTCCCAGAAGAAAGCCGAATCGCACCGCTTGATCATCTCAAACTTGTTGAGCTTCTTCATGGCGTAAACCTTCCGGGAGGCCTTGTGTCGGACCTGCGGCGGCAAAAATTGGCACACATACAAGCGTTAGCTCCCTTGCGAACAATAAGATATATCACGGCGTCGCGACGATGAGGATTATTGACGAGGCAGGAAGCTGTAATTAAAAGGCACACGCCTGGAGAACGACATGCTCGCACATGTTGTTCAACTCCAGCGAAGCCCCCCCCCCCCTTCCCTCCATCACTATCATCCCACGTGCTGCTCCTGTCCAGACAGGCTCGTCGCACAAGACTTCTCACACAAGATCCCTTCCGAGCTTGTGCCTCCAAACTCTTGAATGAATGACAAAGGCCTCCTAGCAACGTTTATTATCATGCTTTAGTTTCATATTTTGTCGCACTCATGTAGCTAAAAACAGTGAAGTGGTTTTTTTTAAGCAGTTTCGGTACAAAACAGACCTTTTTTGATACACCTCGGTCGATTGTGCAGGTGTACCTAACAAAGCGGCTGCCGGGTGTGCGGTTCATTGAGTTCCCGAGGCCTCTCACCAGCTGCACTTCTCCATAAGCTCCTCTTCCAATCAGCTTCACCTTTTCAAAGTCATCGAGCTTGACCTGCAACTCGCGCAGCTGGCTCACCGCCTTTTCGTCTGCGAAAGAGACACGTCGCCGTGGCAACACGCAGGGTCAAACTTCAATCGTTCAGGGTTGAGAGGAAAGAGGGTCAGCCGGCGAACGTTGAGATCGGGGGGGACGCGAGCCTGGGCTTCATCATACATTTTCTAGCAATTATGTAAGAATGTGTACTATAGATGACGGTGTTGAGAATTTTAGTCAACCTTGTTTTTTATGGAATTGTGGCTTACTTACTATTCACTGACTTCTAATCATCTATCTTTATCCATCGATGCCAATACTCATTTCCATGGCAACAAGTACATAATTAACCTGTGTATGCACTCTGTGGGCTTTTTGTTGTTGTCTGGTGGTGTGTCATTATTTCATTTTTTTTCTTCAAATGCAAAATATGGATCTTGGTTGCAAAAAGTTTGGAAACATTGCAGCACTCACATCGGCTGAGAAACGTTTCAATGTTCTTGTTCTTCCGCAGAGCAGGATAATTCAAATCGTGAGCCAAGGCATTTATGGAATCCTGGAAGGGAAAGAAAATAATCATCAGCAATTACATACTGACAATATGGGAAGTCAGGAGATGAAATGGAGAGATAATAAAATCTTTTGATAAGACGCAGAGACCAAAACAAAGAAACAAATCAGCCAATCTCAACACAGGAACCCCCGCCCCACCCTCGCTGTCGGGTGGACGGTTGGCTGAGCGCCACGGCCTCACTCGTGTCACTGGGCGCATTGGGTTTCAACATGGCATCAAAACGCCAAACGCTTTCGCAACCCGTTAGTGACAGCCATGTGCCTGGTTGGGCAAGAGGGGGCAACCGGAACAATTCTGCACCTTTAAATAGCAGCAGTGAGGAGAGATCCCCCCCCGCCGACCCCCACCGCAGATGGGTGGAAATAGACCAGAGGCTCACATGCTATTTATTGTGCGTCAAACAGCTTATGGCTTTTGGACTGACGTTGCCGTTATGCACACGGCGTGGAAAAAAAACAAAACGTCTATACGTTTTTACTTAAAATAATGTGACCAAAATAGCCTGATAACCTGATAGGTTGTCCACTGTAGCGACCGCTGTCACTGAAAGGGTTAAAGTCATTTATTTCGCATTAGCCTGACAGTTGATGTTGTCATTAAGAGTTCTATTTGCCACAGTTGGACCCTAAAATGTATGATTGCATTTCCATTTTTCAGATTAAAATGTGTTTGAAATTAGAGGTTGACCATTACGGCAAACAATAAGATATCCTTTATTTGTCCCACACTGTCCCACAACAAGTTGGGCAGACAAGATTTTATCAGCTGCGTCAGGCTGATAAAACAATTCTATTGACGATCACGGATCGACTCGTGTTACTTTTGTGCATTTGCGATAAATCCCTTTGACTTGACAAGTTCATTTCTTTGAATTGTTGTTTTCTGGAATCGGAACAAATCTCGACACGATCAAGTATGTAGGTTAAAGGTGGTTTGAAATTAAGACTTTGTAGGATTCAAAAATCATTGCGAAAGTTTGTTTTTTTCTTTTTTAATTCCATTGAGGTGTTTCACTTTGTTTCTCTTGCTCGGTATTTCCTGTTGCTGTGTTGATTCCTGTTGAAAGAGCAAAGTAAAGTCTCCTATTGTTAATGATTATTAATATAAGAACAATAGATTATTGACAACGCAGCGAGGCAAAAAAAAACAAAACATTCAAGTGATGTTTTGCTCTCAACCGTGACCATTTGTTGCTCATTGATAAGCACACCAAAACTTCAAACACCCACCAAACCTTACGAGATGTCAAGTTTTGAGGGGAATTCACAAATTAAAAAAAAAAGACGTTTGTGAACAAAAGGGGATGGGGACAATGTGAGGTCAGAGCGGGTTATCGCCACCTCAATTCCAGGATGTGACCGCACTCTTCCTGCGTGGGAGGTGCCACAGCAGTTAGTGAGTTTAGCGGACATTGCTGTGTCCATCTGGCTGGACGCTTAAAAAAAAAACAGGCCCGGTGGCAGTCTTTGCGATGGCAAAGGCACAGTGTTATTTTCTTGAAATGACGTTGCATGATGTCATTCACAAAAGTGACAAACAATTCAGAGTATGAGGAAACATTCCTTTCGGGACTACGCTGACTTTTATTTAGGAGTCTGAATGAGGCAATGAATGAATAAACTGTAGAATGTTAGGAAAACCAAATACGAAAAGGGGTTGAACTGCTCCTGTATTCCTGATAAAAAGTGATAGAAAGCAACAGCTGGCAAGTGAACTTTGTATTTGGCACAACACAACAGTAGAAAGTCAAAGGTAGCCCAACACTAACCGTTTATAACGTGGGTGTTTCTATGCCATTTTAAATTGAATTCCAGCGCTCTTAAAATTTAAGATATCATCCGTCCATGATTCAAGTCGCTTGTCCCCTGGAGCCTATCCTCAGCTGTCTTCGGGTTTCCAATCGTGGGGCACACGCCGACAAACAAACATTCACCCTCACAATCACACCTAAGGACAATTTAGAGTGATCAGTTAACCTATTATGCCTGTTTTTGGAATGTGGGAGGAAACCGGAGTACCCGGAGAAAACCCACATAGGCGCGGGGAGAACATGCGAACTCCAAGAAGGCCGCAGCCCAGAACTGAACCGCAGACCTCTGGACTGTTCTGTCCTTTGAAATATTAAAGGTGCTACTCACAACCTAACCGAACACGAACACACACACGCACACGCACACACGCACACACACACACACACACACTGACATTTTAGGAGTCTTTACTGAACCTAACATGCCTGTTTTTGGAATGTGGGAGGAAGCCGGAATGCGTAGAACTCTTCACACAGGAAGGGAGTTGAGATTCAAAACTCAAAACTGTATGGAAGACGTGCAGACTATTAGTCCACAGTGCTTCGGATCATAAATGATCATCCTATGATCAGCAATAATCAGAAGTAAGCCCTGAATGTGGAAGTGTAGCTATTATAATCTGTCTCGTGAGTGTTTGTGTTTGCAGGTGTCAAATGAGCTCGTCTAACCGGCGGCCATTAATGACGTGAGCAGAAGATGACGTTCGCACCTCTTGCCCGAGTGTCCCTTCGGTGTGTGTGGTTTTTTTTCACTCACCAGCAGTGTTGCCAAGTTTAACACCGACTCCGGATTCCTCATGAGAACCTCCAGCGTATTTAGCCGGCTTTCCAGTCTGCTCTCCGCCCCGAGCATGCTTAATTAAAATCCTCTTCAGATATCATAAATAAATAAAATAAAAGCACACCGGAAGTGTGATCTTTTGTCTCCCCCTTGAAGTATCTTGGCCCGACTACTCACAAATGGCCAAGGCTGCTCGTGCCACCACTCCGGTAAACGTTCGTTAAAAGTTAGCCAGGTTTATAAATTATCCACGGACAAAGTTGTACAATTGTGTCGGACTTGGTCCTTAAAAGTGTCCGCGGGCAGGTGAACCGGCGGGGTAGTCCCTTCGTGGCCGACAACAGGCGGGTTTTCCGGTGCTCAGGTGTGCCCGCGTCTTGTCCCAGGTGAAAGCCCGACAAAACTGATCCGAGTTCAGCGCGTCCAACGTGAGGCACGCGCCGCCGTTAGCTGAAGTGAGACACAACACTTCCGGTAAGTACTACAAGATTAAAAGCTTTTGTGTTTATTTCTTTTGAAGTGGGCTGAAACTCATGACATGATAGCCTGGGGAAGAATTAGAGGGAGGAGGGTTGGGGAGACAACGGTGGTTTATGTTTTTTTTTTTGCTTTGTTGTCTGATGGGTGTGGCTGTCTGTTAAGGTCCAAATCGATAAATGGTGTCTGTATGTGACAATAAAATAACAACATACATGATGTTGTATTGAGGTGTATGCCCACCCCACTTAAACCCCCCTTCTCATTCTTATGCACACAATTTAAAACACTTACAGGTGTTTCAATATCATGTCTATGGAGAGCTTTTGTCAGAATACCCCAAGGATGAAGAATAGCCAACCTATTAGCTTGCTTGTCATTGCACTCTGTCCGCTGTTATGTTGCCTTTTTGTATGGTGATGTTTTACATTCTAAGAGTGAGTGTTATCGACAACTCGCTGCTTGCCTCTACATGCAGTCGCAGAGTGCAGAGTGTGGAAAACATGCTAGCCACCATAAAGACAACAAAAGCATTCTTGTGGCGCATAGACACACGGCCAAGCATGAACTGCCCCCTACCATGCCAAAAACATTAGGGAACAATTAAACAAGTACAGTTTATAATCTCACTTAAAATGTATCACTGGTGGATGTGAATTTCATCATCAAGCTGTTCTAAATTACACTTATCAATTCGTGTCTCGTTTAAATGCCAAAAGGAGAATTATTTACATTTGCAACACTATTTATGCTTTTATTTTGAAAGTTCCGGTAGGGCTCTGTTTTGTTTAAACTCACTTGTCATCCAGCTTCCCCACCTTACATATACATTATTATTAGATAGTGTTTTCCAAGGACTTAAACCCGCCCGATTTGTTCATCCATCCTGCCCATGGATGTTGTTCCCCCATATCCGGATACACTTGCACCCTCCAACCTCCCACACACCCTTACCCTTGCCCCCACAGGCCGGAATTCCTGCCCTCTTATCTCATCAATCTGTTTCAAAGCCTCAACTCACTGACTTTCAGTATTTGAGGAATGCTGATGCGCAGCCTCACAGACATGCTGCTGCTGCTGCTAAAAATAGACTTTGGAAGCGACAATTCTGGCCGTCATATATTGTAAACAAACGTTCAAAATTCAGACACGGCACTGAAAAAAAATGCAAAGTTGTTGCTTTTAGAATAACTTTTATTTAACTTTACAAATAGTTCAAATACAAACAGCCTGTGATATCTATTTAGTGGGCTAAATGTGTTATAGCAACAAAACTGTGGCACTAAAGTACTTTTTAATCCAAATTTCAGTAAGCACACATAAAGCATAAGGGTGTAAAAAAAAACAGCCAATAGGTAAAATGTGCAACAAAATCAATATTGGCAGTTATTTGTTTGACTTTTCAATCCTATGGTGTGAGACTAGAGTTCTGTTTTTTTTTTTTTGTGACTCACACAAGCTGTTGTCCAAGTCCCCTGGCCAGCCAAGGATGACTTCCAGTAATAATGGCATGACCCTGTGGTGGTGAGCGTGGCGGGTTGAACGAGTGTGGGGGGGGGGGGGGGGGGGGGGGGGGGGATTTGACGTGGGTTGGCTTCTTGACCCATCAAATAGGACGACACGCTTGTGCATTTTTTTCCCTTCATGTGATAGTGCTTTATGCGTAGGATTAATAAAATAATGGCATAGCAGAAAATGTATTTGGCATGTAATGTCAGTCTGGTGGCATTTTTGACGTTCCTGGTATTGTCTCAATGTAAACAGGCAGGCATATAGTAACATTTCCAAAGCATACACTGCTCTCTAGTGGGGATGCAGTATAGAGTTAGATTACAGGAGGTCAGATTTATACGTTTGACTCAACTGCATAAACACAATGGAGATTCAAGGGCTTGATAATTTGAGGAAAATCACTTTTGTTTAAACCCATGAGTCTCACCCATATGCTATTAGAACAAAAATCGTATACTACTGTATCTCTATGATCAGTTAGCCAAAAAAAAAAGGTGTTGGACATACAGTAGCATCTAGCTGGATAAAATCTCAGGATGTGTTCCCAAAAGAGAGAACTGTAATACTGATCGCTGTGTAGTACAACATTTGATGGTTCAATATAACACCGCACTTGGTAACAATTACAAGCCTGTTATTTTGTGGAATCATCAGATAAGAGCCTTTTTTTAAAGGCAGGATCGATTGCTCACTTTGTCCCGTTAGGGTATTCTTAGTGAATAGAAAAGTGTGATTGATTGATTGAATTTGATTGTTGATTATTAATCACATCTTGAGGCAAATAAGGCGAATGCATTACTTGGCTGCAACCAGCAGAGGCGCTGTGGAATCAAGTAATGAAGTGCACCAGGACATCAGAAGTTGAGCAACATGCGCACAGCTCCTGAAGGCAGCATTATTCTGCTCTATCCCCCCAAAATTCTTCTGCTCCATGAACAAAAACGGTCATTATTTCCTCGGTTGTCAAGGAAGGAAATGTGGCCAAATGGGCACCTAAACAAATCAGGTGAAGGTCGACGGGCCCGTTAACCCTTTCAGGGACAGCGGTTACTACAGTGGACAGTTTATCGTGTTATCAGGTTACAGGGTGCATGAAAGGGTTAAACAACATTTATGGACCAGCATCATCGGGTCCACGAGAGTGATCACATACCATCGCAAACTACTGTGTACCAGTAGGCAATCCCTTCCATAATCTGTGCTTTCTATACATTATTTTACAGGAGTCATATTCAGACATGTTATCACACTGCTCAGTCATAAGTTTTAAACCCCAAATTCCTCTCTGATGATTAAAAAAAAAATCTCACCCCTCCCTGAAAGGCAGCAAGCTCAGAACTCAAATGTTAGTGTATTTGGATTGGGTAATGAGATGGACGAGAGAAGGTTATCCTATATTTCTAGCTGTTGGTCAAAAAAAAAAAAATCAAAAATAAAACCCTCCTCCTGAAGTCTGAGCCCACGTCGGTCAGGTAACCCAAAACCTGGATCGGGGAGTCGGTGTGGTATATGGGGAGAGGAACAATGTGGCTCTTTGTGCAAGCTGGGCAGAGAAAACAAGCCGTTTCCCCTGGAAAGAGATCATATTCAGGCTCCATCTGAGAAGACCACACAGGGCTGATCGCTGCCCTGTCTGCAGTGTGGAGCGAGGAGTCGGGAGAGGAGGGGGGGGGGGGTTGAGGAAGACGAGTGCACAAACATGACACACTTTCGGGGATAGTCTAAAAAGGTGTCAAAAAAGATGGTCCATATCAAACAGTCCTTGAACACAACAGAGCAAACTAACTTTTGACATTTTTCTTTGGTCCCCGCCTCCCTCCTCCCACTCCCCCACATGTAGACTTCGTGTGGCCATCTGGGCTTCCTGCTTTGGCTACCTGCTCATCCACAGGTTAGGCAACACCAGTGGGCTGCGGCGAGCAGGCGGGATGGTGTTAGCACTGGCGCCGTCCACACGAGGGCGGGGTACTGAACCTGGCACTGCCATACGTTGGTGAACAGGGGTGCTCTTCATCCACTGGGAAAGGGGGAAAAAAAACAAAGTGGGCGGGGCTGAGGAGATGTAAGAGATCCTTTAAACATGTCACATGTATTTATTCACCCATGTTATATAAACACTTTGAGTCAACTCGACACTACCGATAAATTACACAATCAAACCAAGAACATCTGGCCTCTCTCTCTCTCTCTCTCACACACGTGCGTATTAAATGCCAACAAGCGCACACTCGTGAAGGCAACTGTTCAATACTCCCTCCGTCTCATTGCATTTTAGTTTCAAAAGCTCAGCGAATACTCAAAGCGGTCGGTTCGGATTACACAAGCCTATAAAATATCCCAAATAAACGCAAAGGAAATTTAGAAAGAAAAAGCAACCGTTTCCTGAGCTCAACCCCCACCCCCCACCGCGCTCCACCGTCGGCTGCCATTTCTGTCAAGAGCGGGAGATATTTTAAAAGACGTTCGGCCTGTAATGACAATGAGGGAGGAAGGTAATGCTGCTCTCAAAGCGCAGAGGTGGTGAGCTAAAGCCATTCACGTAGGGCAGCGGCCAGCTCTGGTTACACACAACTGCCGGGCCATAAATCCGTCTGCACGACACAAGCAGCGCGCTGTGATTTCATATGTATCGGTTACTAAGGGAACACTGGAAACCACAACAAATGACAACACTCACTTTTCGAAGAAAGGGAATCGCGCAAAATATGTGCCAAAAAACATTATTTCAAAAGACAACGGGTTCGCCTACGCTCTGTCAACAGCGTTTGAAAATAGTTTTATTTTTATTTTTATTTTTTTTAAAGTTGACCGTTGACCTTTCGAGGGACAACGCAGCGGAAAAGCAGAGCGGTTGAAATGAAAAACCATGTCTGAAATATCAGCGGATTAATCTCGGGACATACGGTAACACGATCTCATTATGGCAAGATACCAGTGGGCGCGGGCGGACGTGTGGTGTTACAGCCATTTGGACTACCAAGTCGGCGAGTGAAATAAAGAGGGCCCTTTGATAGGTCCAAAGTCAGGAGGCTGTTCTGCTATACTTAACATCTGGTTGGCAACGAACAGCAGTTGCCGGTGCAGACGGGGAATAAGATGATAGGAGAGCGCTTGAGTCAGCCAAGCTAGAGTGTCACAATGACGTGCTTAATTGAATCATTCTGTTCTTGTCCATATGTTTTCGAAAGAACCTCCAGAGCTGTATTCCAGCTGGGTCGTACTCGTACAGTAGTACCTTGTAAGCCTTTCTGAAAATCATCTGACTTGCTGCATTGACACTGAAACATATTTGTCTCAGTTTGACTTCAATCTTGCCGGATCATCTCTTGCTCATCGGTCACCTGATACAAAAGAAGTCGACCGAAAATTGGTGCGTTGCAAACTACCCGGGATATAAGTGTATGTTCTACACACACAACTGAGTGGAGCCAAAGGAATTCTGGAAGGCAACCAAAGCATTGTGACTGTCAGGTTGTCGAAAGTGATCGCCTTTCAAAGTGACTCTCACTACCCGTGCCCTTCACCTCCTTCCCCCTGTTTGTAACCTTAGAGCCCCGAAGAGTGCCAGGTAACCAGGATTCTCTCCGTTCGGCGCCATGCTGTTTAGTGACCATGTGCGTGTGAAACCTGTGATTCAGTTTCCCCTACGGGAGTCTGCGCACAGACTTTCCGGCCCTTGGTCAAATGATATTTGGTATGATTGGTGGTTTTTAATTCAGAACATGGCATGTCACTTAGGAAAGGGTTGCTAAGTATTATAATGCAAGAGGATTTCTAAAACCAATAGCATTTATTACAGTAGTTTGTCCACTTTTCCTGTCATTCCCGAAGTTGTTCATTTATTTTCCAAGTCTTGGGGCTGCAGACATGCGCCAAATTGAGCATATTAAGTGTTTTCTCTCTCTCCCTCCCTCTCTCGCCTAAAACATTCATTTCTTACCTCTTTTATTTGTTTTGATCACGGATTCGTAGGCATCTCCTCTTCAAAGCTGGCTCCATGTCTCCAGCACTGGGCATATTATTAGCAGGGCTCCTTAAACTACCCTTGTCCCTGAGTTTGGGCAAGAGTAGTGGGGTGGTGGTCCCACCTGTCTTTGGTGCGGTAGGTAGGGCATAGGCGTGGTCCTCGTCTGGCGAGTGTGGGTCTTCTCCTGTATCCCTACTGGCTGTTGAAGGCTCCTCTGTCTGATTAACTGGGCCCTCAACTCGTACAGAGCAGACAACTGAGCACTTGTTTTCTTTTATAGATTCCATCTCGGTTAGTGCGGGCTCTGTAGGTGCGGGTGGTCTCTGGGGTAAGGGTGAGCCCGGACTGGCTATGGATAGCACTGAGGAAATCCCATTAGGACCATGGTTCTGAGATTTCAGGACAGAAGCCATGGCATCATATGAGTGGTTGTTCACTTTAGGGCTTGGAGTGTGTGAAGGTGAGGTGTGGCTGTCCTTATGTTGGTATACAGTGTCAAGAGAAGGGGGCTGCGTTGGTGGAGGTGGGCCTGATTTGGTACCCTGCACAGACCCTGACTCCTCTAGCCCTGAGAAGTCCACTACTGCTTTGACGTTGGGTTCTAGCTTCACCTGGGATCTCTGTAGAACCCATTGTATAACTTGTCGTTCTGAGTGCTGTTGCTGTTTGTAGTCCGTCAATCCTTCTGAGCTGCGTGTCGAGGAGGGAGATGTGTTGTACTGGGCTCTGGGAGATAATGTTCCACTGTGGCACGTTGACGAAGGGGATGAAAATGGCCTCTCTGATTTAACCCAGCCTATGTCCTTGGAATTGGAGTCACTGGGTGAAGGGAGACCATGAGGCAAGTTTCCACTCAATCTGTGGTTTAACAATTGGCCGTTCCCTTCAGGGATCCCGGGGGATGGAAACCTTGCTGGTATGGATCTGCATCTGTCTGTTCCCTCTGGCACAGGCTGTATAACACCAGTGTGGTTTGGGGTTTCGTGGTTTGTTTTGGAAGGGACTGGAATTGGTATCGGAATGGGTATTGGGACAGGTAGAGGAACAATAATGGGGTACGGTACCAGGACAGTGGGCTGGGGTAGAAGAGGACTGAAGGAAGGAATGGCAAAGTTCATTAAGGGAGGCATTGGCACAGGGCCTCTGGGTAACATAAGCGGGGGAGAGTGTAAGCCGGGGTAATAGGGCCGAGGGAGAGGATGCATCAACCCTGGGGGGTTAACGGAGGAGGGATTGGGAGGCTGCAGGTGTGGAGACTGTGGAGGTCTGTGGATAGGACTGGATGAAGAACCAGAGGGTCTTGGATGGTGGGCATTAGCTAGGGGGCTTCTGAGGCCCTGGGCATGAAGCGGAGGTCTAATGAAGGGCATTTGCATTTGAGGCATCCGCGGATGTTCTAGTGGGTGGCGTGGAAGAGGAGGAGGAATAAGTGTAGGGTGAGGTGACACCTCTCGAGCAGCAGAAGGTGGAGGAGGCTGAATGGGCCTTTCTAGAGTTCTCTGCCCAGTGACAGGAAGCTTAGAAGAAGATGATGTCTCTGATGGCGACCCGGAGGATGATTCTGATGATCCCAGGATTGGTGCCGGGCCCTTGGGAGATATGTTTCTTTGATGCGCTTCCCCTGTGGTACTCGTGTTGTTCCAAGACTCTGGCGTGAGAAGGTTTTGCCCGAGAATATTGTGGTCTGATCTCCCCTCTTGGCCAGCTCTGGCAGGGCTTGAGCATGTAAGAGCCGCTCGAGCTTCTCTGTAGAACACATCCATCTTGTACTGATTCAGGCATTTGGTGCTGCAGAACTGGAGTCGCTCTTCACCCGATCCGAAATCCAGGTATTCTTTGGTGTGGCGGACATGCTTACACCAATCGCACACCTGCAACACAGGAGAAAGAGACTGTGGAGGGTCACAAAGGTGATCTGTCATCTTATTACCGGTGTGAAACTGTTGATTAAGGATCCTCTTACTCTGACGTTGCTGTTTATCTTCATCACCAGCCTGGGTGAGTCCTCCGGATGAGAGTGCTGGGGCGATCTCTCCCCATGGAGGTCTTCATCTCTGGCCTAATTGGTAGAAACCACAATATGAAACATCCACAGTGAATCAACATCAAGCAGTTAAGCAAACTTGAGTTCACACATGTGATGGATTAACTACAAACTGTAGCGATGTATTCGCTTGTAAAACACACGAGAGTGGAATCGATCTTTTGGCCAGCAAATCACATTTGAAAAACTCCGGCAACAAGCGTCAAAAAAAAAGCTTGAAATGATTTGCCCTGTCATGAATGGCATCAAACCCTAAAGGTCAGTTCAGCGAAGGGAAAATCATTATGTGGTGAAATAGATACGCATATACAACCAAGCAGTGAGGTAATGCAACTGATGTACCGTCATATTAATGTTGCCAGTATTAATAAGGGAATTTGTCTGGATTTGTGTAAGACGATCTTTTTGTGGATTCGAGTGGTTCCCCGGCCCACCGAGTCGTGTTGAGTTACGACACATGAGGCAGCTGAAGTTAAGGTATGCACTGAAAGTGGACACCTCGCCTCAGGCCTCCTGGTCTTCTTCTCAGACAAGCAGCAACAAGTCAACCACACTGCTCTCCTTCCCGCCTCTGAAAACGTAGAAGGCTTGTTGCACGCAGTCTACCCAGACCACCGTTTGGTCCTGACACTCTTGTGAATAAACCCATCACGACATCAATGGCGAAAGGGGATATCGATGCATGTCACCCCCTACCTCGAGATGGTATGTCCATGTCTTAATGGGAGGTGACAAATTATGCTCTGTGCATCCGAGCGTTCCCTCACAGTCGTTGTTAGGGTCTTTCCCCAAACACCAAAGCCACTCTAATGGGCGATACCCCTCCATTAACGAGAAACTGATACAAAGCATCCTGGATGACCTTTGACCTGTGTGGGTTTTTTTTTTGACAAATTAAGTGAAATTGAATGATTTCCCGCTGCACCCTGGGTTTGCGTTAGGGGGGATAGGGTTGCAGTGAAGGTCAGGTTAAGGTTAGTCCAGTCCTGTGATTGAGTGGCGATGTCCAAGATTGGCAGGATGAGTGGTCGAGAGAGGTATTTTGCTATCTGGTCGCAAAGGATAACCCTCAGCTGCGTCACAACTTACTTATGTTCACAATCACCACGTTCTACCACTGCTCACCTTATTGCGCTTGAAGTAAGCCCGTCTGCAGGCGGCGAAACACTTCTCGCTGCAGAAGCTCTTGAGCTCGGAGCCCATGCATAGAGAGTAGCGCTTGACACCTTCCTTCTGGCACCAAACGCACACTATCTGCACATTCTGCACGTCATCCACTGCAAGGTAGAAGAAATCGCCGTCAAACCAGTGCAACGCGTAAAACTCAAATGTACCACAATTCTGCTTTTTTGAATTAATTCAAGCAATTCTGTAATACATGTTTCAGTTGGATTGGTAAATTGGTGCTGTTGTTGAATCCGGCTTTTTTTCATCTCAGGCGGGTGGCTATGGTAAAGCCTCTCCTTTCTCAACAGCACTTTGAAAGAGTAATTCATGCCTTTGTCGCATTTCAGTTGGATTACTCTAATGAATCCTCCATTAAGCGTCTCCAGTTGGTTCATAATGCTGCTGCATCCTTTTTGACTGGTACTCGTAAGAGGGAGCACAAAACTCCCTTAGATGCCTCCCTGTGCATTTTAGACTTCTTAAGATTCTATTATTTTGTTGACAAATCTTTTAATGGCCTCACCCCACCTTACCTCTGTGAGCTCCTCCATCGCTATGCACCTGCCCAGTGCCTCAGGTTTGCAGATCAGACGCTATTAGGCGTGTCGAGGACTAATTGAAGGCCCAGAAGTCTTTCTCTCGCTAAATGTTAGGCAAGCCCCATCTTTAAAACTAGCTAATTTTTATTCTTTGGTTTTTGACCGAGCGAGGATAAACGATATGGAAGATTGCATGAAAGATCATTTTAATGCTTGCTACCTGCTGACGGCTTTATGAGCGGCACGATAACGGGCGCGCTCTTTTGCTCCATGGGCGTTCTTGAGGAGGTGTTTGTTGATGAGGAGGAAGAGGAAGACGAAGGAACGCCGAATGACTCCCTCTCAACGCTCTTCATCGCGAGGACCGAGTGACTGACTTTGCTGTCCACGCTTTTGGGTTTTGGCAAAGAGTTTTCTGAAAGACATACCGAAAATATCTTCACCATCAAGGAATTGCGTCAACTTTCCAAAAGGGTGGTGAGTGATAAAAGATGGATCTTGATTGAAAGATGACGCTGTAAATTTGAGTGATTAAAATGTCAGTAGAACCCGCAGAATCCGTTCGCAAAGTCTTCTCTCAATTACAGTCAAGCAACTGCCCTCACCTTTCAACACGGACACATGCTGCCGCCTCTCCCTGTAGTTCCTGATCTCGTTAGCCTCGGCGTCTCGGAGATCTACTTTGTCGTAGCCGTACCATCCAAGAAGCTCGTTCATCGTGCTTTCTGCAAAAGTCTACATTGGACAAACAGAAGAAACAGTGGCGGATTAGCATTGTTTTTAAATGTGTAAAGAATAACAGATAGAATATTGTTTATATGGTTGCGGTGGGAGTTTTTATCCAATGCTAAACATAATCAGACCTTACTACCGGCGAATGAATGAAAGGGATTCTTTCTCAGCTCCAGCCTGGTGAGAGAACTGAATCTGAGCACAGTGGAGTCCAGTATGACACTTTTTTCCATGATGTATTCATGTTGTTTACCCTTGCTAAATCTGAGACGGAAAGGTTTAAAACCCGACACCGGCGTGAGATCTGTGAATCATCCTTTGTTTATCTCATCTAATTAGAAAAAAAAAGCGGGAGAAAAGAAAACGGTTTAGCTGCAGATGTGTGGTCCCCCTTTTTCTTCTTCTTCTTTTTTATTTATTTATTTTTTTGTATATATTTTTTTATTACGACCAGATGAAAAATAAATAAATCAAAGCACAAAGGTCTCTCTCTTTATCCACCCACCTCTCGCTGCGGTTTTGGAGGAACCGGATTGGAGGAGAAATCTGATCCAGAATGGGCAGAAATCAGAGTGGGACACCCAACACCACAGTGAGGTCCCACGCTTCTCGGAAATGCCCCGCTTTTCTTCCTTCTCCCAGCTTCCCCCCACCTCACCTCAGATCCATCCTCCCCATGTTTGCCATCCTCCCCTCCACCCCGACACCTTCCAGCCCTGACACCCGACCCGGCCCGTCCTCTCGGGTTTCACCCTTTTCCAACACAGCCAGTCTGCTGTGGCGGCGTCGAAGCGCCGTAGTACCGACTACACATTCTTTCCCTTCCTTTCGCTTTCCTCACTCCGACCTCTGCTCTGTACCGGGGCCCTCAAAAGAAATGGATCCCTCCCTTGACTTGCTCACTTTCTGCTGCGTATGTGTGCGAGCGAGAGCAGCGGTATCATATGCAGCTAAATATGCCTAACGATGATTAAAGTCAAGTATCCGGTGTCTGGTGCTACGCTCTTGGGCCTGACATGGAGGGAGTAAGTTTGAATGTGGTGTTGAAACAGATGTATTACAGAGACAACACTGGGCCGGACCTCAGCGGAATGAGAAATCTGTTCTCCTGCCTTCCAGTGTGTTAACCGCTTTCCATCGTAGCTCTGTTAGTTCAAGGACTCGACACACACACTCAACTGGCAGATTCTTATAGAGTCAACAGAATTGATTTCAGCCAACCCAGACCTTTAGAAATAGGAGTCCCTCAGGGTACAGTCAACCTGAATATCCCTCCCCGCACTGTTGTGCTACCATTCAATGTCGAGATTTGACTTGTCACCCATATCACCCGTATCACACTGTACCTGTTCCAGGGAAAAATATACAAACAGTGACTCTTCACCCCTTTTCGTGCACCAATAATGATAACCTGTCACCTGATCACATGATAAGCTGTCCACTGTAGTAGCCGCTGTCCCTGAAAGGGTTAAAGTCCAGTGATTTGCCCTCTGAGGTTCACGAGTGTAGATTGGACCCTCGGGACAGAAGCTGACCCTCCCAAGTACACGTATTTCTGACACCTCATGGTATATTATTGGATTCTGATATTGCTGTTAATACCCGTTCTGTGACCCAAATGTTCTGAGGTCAAGTCTTGGGGATTGCACTCCGATGGGACAGTACTTCTATCTCTGACTGCGTTGGGACAGAAATCTGACAGAATCATGACAGTTATTGATAGCTGGAGCTTTTGTCCAAGGTAAATGTTTACAGAACCACATATTAACCCTTTCATGCACCCTGTAACCTGATAACATGCTAAGCTGTCCACTGTAGTAACCGCCGTCCCTGAAAGGGTTTTTTGGAAAGCCTAACTTAAGGGACAATTTATCTGGTCTCTTAGTGGGAGCACATTGAGGATCAGTTCCCCTATTTTTAACAATGTCAGGTTTAGTTATTGTGTTACAGCGTGTACTTTTTTCTAGACCTGTGCAATATATTACTGTAGATCTGTCGTGATTGGACAGAAATGGAGGTTGTCACGTAGCAAGGTGGTGGTGGACCCCAAAAAGCAGGCAGGAGGGAGGAGCAGGGTGTATTTGAAGAAGTGTATTGATAAAACACAGAAAACTAAATAAATCCCAAAACAAAGTCATGAAAACAAAATGAATCCAAAGTAACAAACAAACACCATGACAGAAACTAAAAACTCTCAATAACAAAAACATGACCAAAACATGACTGAAGCTAAAACATAACAATGAACTAAACAAACATGACAGAAGCCCACAGCAAACAATGACCCGACACAGAGTGTTCGGGCTGGGAGTCCTTTTAAAGCCCTAATTACCTAATGACCAACAGGTGTGCAGCTGCAGAGGGAGCCCTACAGTGCCACCTGTTGGTCCCAAACCTAATCATGACAGAGGTTTACTGTACCCCTATTTCGGATAGGTTTCATATTGGACTCTGACTCAAAACTGTTCCCGAGCAGATTTTCCCAAGGTGTAAAAGCCGTCTATCCAGGGTATAATTCCAGTGGCACACCCACTGTACCCCGGAAAATGATCTCCTGTAATGTCAATGTATGTACAACGCTGACGTTCTTTCATCGGTTTTGTCTGTCCACCCTTCCCACAGTGTTGTTTGTGTTTCTTTTTTGGCAGTTCAGACAAACATCTGCTTTGTGAGAGTGACAGGCCGTATCCTAAACCGCAGCCAGATTTGTGTCCAAAGCCAACAAACCGGGGGCTGACCCAGAGAGCCAACCGGGGGCAAGCTTTACATCAAGCGAGGATAGCGTTTCACATGTTTTGATTAAAATTAGTGGAGCTCGTAACACTACACCTCGTCTGGATATCAAAACTCCACAGTCCAAACCACTTAGTGAAAAAAGAGCACATTTCCTTCCCGCGCTGCCAAAATCATCCCCTCCTTCATGAAAAAGAAAAAAAAAATTCGATTTCCCAGGGTTGCAGGCTTGAAGGAGCCTTGGATATCCCTTACCAACACTCTCAAATAACCACTGTCCGAACCCAAACAAAGCACACAATCCTTGGATAGGTTTCCATGCAGTAATGTGTACATAATGGTGGGAGCGAATTGCGCCTTTGACTGTGATTTGACTTGTCATTAGCAGAACAAGGAGAACCTTTGAGGAGGCAAACATCTCTGATGTTCAAGTGGCGATTAAGTCATGTTTTGCCACCGAGCGTGAGGTTGACGTGAGTCCATTTGGGGATATTCATGTCCCAAACTGACCACCACCCCCACCCTTCAACTCCAGCGGGGGCTGGGAAGAAGTGACGCACATCTGGATCTTCAGTGGACACAACTGTGTGCACGTCGGGGCCACAGCTGGCCTGACGCCGCGTCACAAAAGGGACAACCTACTTTTTTTTCCCCCATCAGCTAACATCTGCAGTGGAATTACAATTTCCTCTATGGGTTAGATTAATATGTGAACACTTGTTGAAAAGAGATAGCTTGAAAGGTTATGGTCTGTCACATCAAATGAATAAGACGTGTACTCGGCATATTAGTCCTGCACTGATTTGTGAGTGTATAACCTAAATAGGAAGAAGGGGTTTTCTATTAAGTGACCCAACATCCTCTCACCTTCATCTCCTGATTTATTTCCCTCTTGACGGGATGCGCGGGTTTCCTGCTGCGTTTACTTTCTGGCGGTCTCCCTTTCTCCATCTCTGGCATAGTCCCGGTCTGTGGTGGATCCGGTTCGGATTGAAGTTGGATGTGGCAAGCCGTCAAAGAAATTCGGTGGATCAGTGGAGCGGGCCACAGTGAAAGCTGTCACTCACAATGACAGCGGCTGTCATTCCCAAACGTGGGGGCTCCTTATCTGGGGCTCCACGCAAAAAGAATCCGCGGAACATGCGTGCGCGCTCCGTGCTGGAGGCTCCACTGGCGAACCAGCGCAGCTCGCTGAGGTTTTGCGTCATCAAGTTAGTGTTGATAGGAGAAGGGCAACTTCCGGTTAGCACCGAAAATACAACTTTATTGTAAAATAATTTTTAAGCTTATATCGCAAGTCATTTGAGCAGCTATTTGATAATTGTACACACTTTGTCCTCACTAGTAAGTAATTTTAGTACACAAGTTGGACGTTTCTTAGGAATTACATTTTTTTCTCTCCACGATTGTATTTCTGCGCACTAATAGAATGATTTGGGCGGAAAACGAAAATCTAAGGTTAACTAGTCAGTTGTTCACATGGTTGGTAGTCAGTAAAAATATGTCAATGGGAACTAGGTACTTTCAGTTCAGTCAGCATGTTAGGCAAGCGGTTTGCACATCTGCCTCACAGTTCCGAGGTTCGGTAAATAAACCATTGACAAGTTTGTGAGAATTCAAATATTTTTAAAAAATATGAAAATGAAAGCGATATAGTCACAATTTGCTTTCAAATATTTTACAATGGCTTGTTTAAATTTACCGTTACGGCATACCCATTTGTTGTGCTTTTATTTTGAAAGCTAAACAGCCTGCTCTTGGTTTAAATACAGTTTTTTACGATGCTGCCCCCCGCCCCTCAGGATGGAAGAGGGCAGGCTTCTGATTTGATGTAACCTAACACCGGGCACCCACCCCCGCTGCCTCCCAAATCTCACAGATACATTTCATAAGGAATGCAAAGACTGTGTTTTATCTGAGGACACAGGACAAACACTGTCTCTTGTCCTAAAATAAGGAAGGAGATGAGAAGGCCACTGTGGGTTAAATGATACGGGGGAGTCAGGGGGTTAGGGGGAGGCTTTTTCCACTTGGCATCCTTTTGATCAGAGCATGTCCAGTGTAAAACACATGAAACATCCACAAGGTCAAGATGCGTAAAAGGTGAAAGTCAGGTGAAGTCTTGGTCTGTACAGCTTTACGCATCTGGAGGTTTTTGAAGAGAAACATTAGTGCCGTGGTTATTCTGGATGTTAAAGGCCAGGCAAGGAACTTGCGCCTATCGTGTTTCCCAGTCGGTGAGGAAAAGATGGGGACGATCGAGTTGCATTCGGTAACATAAACATGAGTGTCAAGCGTGTTGTGTTGCTTGAACGGAATTATTTTTACCTGATTATTTTTGCATGCGTGCTCAGAAATAGGACCGATACGGGAGGGGTCCATTTCTGTTCCTTTAGTTTCACTAATGTACTCCATTGGGTGAGTTACTGGACACCATATGTGACATTTTTGTGGAATTAATGTCATGTAAGCAATAGATTTGAGGGTATCGCTGTTCCAAAAAGAAAAAAAGTACATATATATATATATATATATATATATATATATATATATATATATATATATACACATTATATATACACACACACACATATATCTATATACACACACACACACATCTATATATATATATATATATATATATATATATACACAAAATGTTCCCAAAAACATGGCCTGTGCAGTTCATAAATTTTATGATCTCAATCTTTTGAGCTGAAAAACTTTCATCAAAGGCAATACTACAGCTTCACCATACACTAAGCGCTTCTCTTAAAGTGTACTTAAAAATGGCCTTTGGGGTGTACTTTTTCGTAAGAAGAGACAGACAACAGAAGACAAGCGCTTTCTTCGCTGTCTCCAGTCTTGCCCGATCTGCTCTGGTTGGAGGAATCCGGGCAGCCCGCTCATGTAAACAGAAATTTGACCCGGCGCACAGGTTTTGGGTTTCGCCCTCCTCGTAGACCCACTGATGACACTTGATCCGGCCCTGCTTTGGGAACAGGGGCTTATCTGATGCCTCACAAAAGGGCCCCTCTTTCTCCACATCTCCATAACAGTGCACATCTGGTGCCTCTGCAGGGAGTGATGGTCCTTTCTATGAGAGAAGGAGAGAGAAGGCGGGTGGGCGGTGGGGGGGTGTTGGGAATGTTTTTTTTTGTTTTTTTTAAAGCAGTGAAGCTCTGTTTCCTCAGCCATCCAATTACACAAATGACAGGGGACGCGGGGCTGTCCAAAGGGGCTAAAGTTTCAGTCGCCTAACATCTGGATTGAGTTAGAGAATGTCCGCGGATACATGATCGCAGTGAGTTTACGTTCTCAATTTGGAGGATCTGGAACATCTTGTGTAGCCTGTCCTCAGTATAAACAGTAACACACTGTAGTAAGGAGTGGTGCACAGTAACACGTATTGGGCAACAGGGAGCAATGATGACCTGATGTGATGTAAAAAAGGTATTCAACAGGGCAGATCTGGGCAATGTATGCCCAGGGGGCCACATCTGCCCCGCCCGCAGCCTCTGACTGGTCCTCATTCCCACAGTGACGCATGAAGTCAAAATAAAACATCAAATATGCAGTGCTTTTATTTTGAAAGTGGTGCTTTTATTTTATGGATGGATGTCGGTAGAAGCGAGGGAGCGAGCAAGAGGTAGAAATTGTTTTCTGCGGTGTTGCCGTGTTAGAATCCATTGTGTCTGTCCTCAATGTTCCACTGTGTGGCCCCTCCCTCTGTTCTGTTTTTGGTTGCCTTTCCCTGAATTCAGCATGGGGCGTCTCCCCAATCATCGCACCTGTCGCAGCGACACACCTGCCAGTCTTCACCCCATCAACCACACGCCCCACTACAGCATAAAGGCCAGTCTGAAGAGCTACGGTTTGCCATTTTGTCACCTAACTTGCCTGTCATCATCTCTGCTGCCCAGCTGTTGCGACCAGCCCCTCCGCCGGCACACCTTGGTTTGGTTTCTCTGACTGCCATTCGCTTCCTGCCTCCTGAACGTGGCCTTCTCCCCTGACAAGAAACCTGTAAGGAGTTCATTGTGTCTACTTGTGGGTCCTGTGCATGTCTTCAGCTTAGTTTAACACAACGTAGCGACATTTTTTTATAGCGCTGGTGGATGAAAGAGGGCCCAGAATTAAAACTACACCCAAAGTGAAGTCCAATTTAATGTGATGTTATTGTAATTATGACAATTATTGGTATCCATTAATTGAAAAATAAATTACATGCAGGTAAAAGGACAACAGGGGGCAGCACTGCCACACCCCTTGTTTGTGTTTTCAATTTAGTCGGTTTCGCTTTTGACACTAGATGTAGCTGTTGCCATGCTTTTCATGCCCGCAGAACGGACGCGCAACAAGTCAAGTACGACACAATATCCCCCCGTCATTGTTTTTTAAAAAAAATCAATATATTTTACAAATTGGCTCAGTCACCACTTTTTTGGGGGGGGGGGGTATCCTGCTAATCATGTTCACCATTGCAACATAATGACGGCAGTTCTATTAGTCGTTTTCTTCCCTGAGAAAAGAAAATATTAAAACTAATGCACAGCTGACTTCCTAATTGTCTGGAAACGTATAAAATTGGTGCCTACGTCATTCTACTCTTCCATAATCTCCTCCTACTGTCCCTATTGGTGACATCACGGCGGCTGAGGACGCGTATAAAAAGGTAGTTGGGAAGCCGCTGACACCATTGGAGGCACGAGCATCGAACGAAGGAAGGACAAATAGCACTTGACCGCCTTCTGCACGACACTCTTCTTCGCAACCAAGTCCAACATGTGCAAAATGACCATCGTCTACCTGGGAGTGATCATTTATGCCATTTGTTTATCAACACAGGTAGGCTTGCATTTATATTCTTTTTTTTTTGTTGGTTTGTGTGTGATGCTTTATTAATACGCTTAAGTATTGCTGTCATCATATGTGGGATAGCCTTAAAAGTCGGAAAGTATCGCAAAAAAAAAAAAAATTTGATGTCCTGATGGGACAAAAACCTGAATTATATTGATTTCCCAATGCTGAATGAATGCTAATTAGATTGATTATGATCAAGATGCCGCTTCTACAGATGAGTTTTACTTTGCTGCCCTGACGCCTAAGACTTGATGATTCGGATGCTGTGTGACACCCGCCCCCGTGCAAATGTGGCGAGAGCATCTAAAGTTACTTTGGGTGTCAGAAGAAACCTGACACACGCGTGCGGGCAAATTGTTTGAAACGGTTGAGGAGGCTTTCTTATTAGCTCAAAGATTGTTCACATCTGTTTGGAATATATTTTGAAATGCATTTGAATGTTGTTCCTCAAATGACTTCTGATTTAGAGCAGGGGTGTGGCACCTTTCGCAAATGGTTACGTGAATTTGTAGTTATACATTTTTTGTATCCCGTAATATTTGAGGGCGGGGGGTTAGTGTTGAGAATATTGTGTGGTAGAAGTGTTCAAATACTGATTCAATAGGTCCCTCCCCGCTTTGAACAGTAAATATTTGTACATGGGGTATGATACGATTGAGTTCAATATGGGATATCAGTCATATCTGTCATTTATATTATGCCACAATACAAAGGGCCGCCAAAGCTCAAACTATGAAAATAAATTCAATTTGAAAAAACACGCACACAAATCTTCAGCAACATCAAAGCCCATTTATACCTGCCATGCATGTTTCATAAAAGACGATTTGATACGGCTCTGCATAAATCTCCATTGCAGTTCATCGATTCAAGGACGGAACACTTTAAAATGTAATTCAGTTCTATAAATCCAAACTGATTTTCAGATTCCAATTGTTTTCCTACAACCCGAATACATACACACATACACTGTATGTTAAAAGCATCTATTTGTCTTAATCCTGCCCCCTGGTTCCAGGTGGTCTCCCAGAACACCACAGTCGCCAGCACAGGAATGACTTCCACCTCCAACAGCAGCATGCCCACCATGGCCACAGACATGTACAGCGGTTCGACCAATTCCACCTCCTCCCCCACCGGAACAGGCCTCTCGCTGCACACCTCCGCCTGTTCCTCCGCCCTGCTCCTCATCCTCGTCGGGGCGGCCTCTTTTTTGCAGAGCCTTTCTTGAAAGCTGCCCATTCCCAAAGAACCCACCTGCTCCGGCTGCCCCCCCCCCCCACCTACCACCACCATCATCACAACCCTGCACCAGACGAACAGAAATGGACACCTCTAAGTAATATTCCTAATCGAAATGTGTAATCAAGAAATGGGTGGGTGGGACTTCCGGCAGGTTGGTGCGGGCTGATTCCCTCAGGGCCCCTTTTTTGCACGACATGAAAAAAATGCACCTGGCTTCTCTTTGGCTTTTCCATTGCCACACTGAAGATGCTCTTAATGTCACGTGTTAAAATTGTGGACCACTTGGTTTATTCTGTGGCTTCAACCCCACCAGGCTATAAATACTGCAATGGCTTTTGGCTCTAAAGTGTAAGAGTATATCTAGTATTTAATAACTGCATGAGCCAAATGAGTTGGTTCCCCTTTTGATTTGGCGCCTTTATCTTTAAAATGTCGGTTGGATGTAGCAATTACTCTGATGCAGGCCTCGTCCTTCTCGCCTTGTCATTTTTAAGAGTTGTGGTCTTTGTAAAATTAACCCCCTCACGCACACACGCCACTCCTTTTCCAGGCTGACCCAGGAAATGACTGACCACATGGGTGGGGTTAATGTTTGATTCCCCTTTAATAGCTTATTTTTTTTGTACAAAATAAAATGTCCTGTGTATGAGTTTGATTTATGAATTATGTACAATAAATTGTTGAAAAAGAACGTTTCATTTTTCTGGCCCCATTAAATAATTCGTGACCTGCGATTGGCTGGCAAATAGTCCAGGGTTGTACATTGCCTCTTACCCAGAATCTGTTGCAGGCACTGAGGATCAGTCATATAGAACAATGATGGTTGGGTGGACGACTGCTTTGACTCCCAATCATAGGAACCATTTCACAAATGCTGTAGCCCTCCATGCTATTGAATTAGTTATTTGCACATAATGATGGGCGCTACAGCTGCTTTAATAGGCTGTGGAGCTGTCTTGGCCATCACGAAAGAGGCTGCCAGGCAGTCTAGACTGGCAGCTGGTGGACTGTAAAGCCAGAGATGGACTTGGCATTCCATGAAAGCACCACTGATCTCTTTTGGACCAGAGCCAGAGTGCGTCCAACAATTGCCATGGTATTTTGGGAATACAGGCATAGCCTAAACAAATTAGCAAGGGCCTTGTCTGTGTCCAACTTTATGACTTCATTGTGTCACAACAGAAACAAATCTGTTTAGTCATTGAGTCTGAAGGTTAAATGTGCTTGTAAAAGATTGGAAGAGAATTTAAAGAACTTCAAGGTACCAAAAATTTGGTTGTCGTGTGTTAAACACTAAAACGTGTGATTTGCATGTGTATGTAAATATTTTTTTTTTTAAAAAGGACCAAAGTGAAAGGAAAGATGCGGTGTTAAACAGTTATTAGATCACAGGATGTTATTACCACTAAAAACTGTTGGGTCAAGCATAAATTTATTTTTAACCCAGCCGCTGGATTATTTTTGCACCAATCCAGGTCCTGAAGTAACAAAGCACCCTCAGACCATCACACTATCACCATCATGTTTGACTGTGATCATGATTTTCCTTTCATCGAATGGAGTCCTAGTTTTACACCAGAAGTAACGAGCCGCACAACTTCCAAAAAGTCCACCTTTTAATTCGTCAATTCACAGATTATTTTTCCAAAGATACTGCGGATCATCAAGATGATTTTTAGAAAATGTGAGCTGAGCCTCCTTTGTCGCGGACTTGTGGACACTCTCATCATTGGCACACCCTGATGGCCTCTCAAAACTTACAACTTCAAACTAGTCAGTGTGAGGCCCTGCTAACAAACATAACTGAACACTCGATTATTTTTGGAAACAAAGTTGCGGAATACATTTCCATTTACATTTTTTAAATGTAAAACAGTCTTAGTGCAAATGTGCATTTCTCTGCTTTCCCACACATAGACTAGACACGATGTAATTAAAATGAAATTAAGAAAGCCTATAAAAATTGCCCTTTCTTTTAATAACTCGATAGAAGTTGACAGAGTCAGCACGTTAAAACATGTCAGATGTGGTATAGTGGACACTGTGATGGCAGAGCGAGGTGTGTGGTGCTCGGAAATGCCTCAGCACCAGTAAAGCCGTCCGTCATGACTCATTATCCCAACCTTTTGTCTGTCAATCCTCTGTGCACTATTCACCTCTGCACAACACCGCCAGTCTATTAAACATCCTTTTTCTGGATTCTTCCTATTTCAACTGTTAGCTCTGCGTTGTTCTCCCAAAAAAAAAAAAGTGGCATCCCAAAGTTGTTAATGTATTGTCCTGGAGTTGTCCTGTTTGAGTGAAAATGTATTTTTCCCCTTTCCTGATCTAAATTCTGAAAGCATTAATTGATGGTCGGATATTTGCCTGAAGAATTTTCTTGCGGCAAGTCCTCCAGGTCCTGGAGTACTATAGCAACCCCAAACCATTACACTTTCACTATCAGATGATGATTTTTAAAAGTTTTGGTTTATTCAAGCCAAGGACCAAGAAAGCAAGCAGTATTCCTTTAAAAACATGCCGTCGTTTGAACTCGAGTTGAAAGTGGACCTCACGAGGTGGTCGGCAAAATACTTGGTCAATTAGGGTTGACCACGAAAGCAGCAACAATCACATGAAGCATTTCACGGCAAACCTCTGTAGGCTGACGCAGCATATTGATGCATTTCCTGTTAGACAATCAGTTCAGTTTCCTTTTTGTTCTGCTTCCCCCCGAGATGACTACCACTTGTCATAATCTTATATCCTCATTGACCAGTGTGACTAACAGAGTCATCCCTCGTGACGTGATGCGCAACACACCCAAAAAAACGCTTTAATCATTGAGTGACACGATGAATTATTCAGGCTGTTGCCATGGTAATAAAGACAATGTCAACACGCGTGTCCACATGTAAACTTCAGTCTCCTTATACCTGCAAAGGTGTGAAAAGGGATCTAGGAGACTATTTAAACATGTCACAGTTTATAAATGTGGGCAGTACTGGAGTTGTCGTTTCAAACTTCACCGACATTTGTAAATCAAGACTACGGCAACTATTTCTCTATTTCTAATGAAATTAAATTTCTAATTCCATATGGTCCAAACCGGAATTTATCATTCGTTGGATTTCTAGAATTTTATCTGCAGACTTCAGGTACAAGTTTGCTCGTGAGGCTCGTGAATAATTCAGATCGCAGTGTCACATGTCTGAGGTGACTCATAATTACCAAATGTAAAGATAAGTGTCTGATTTCCCCAGAGGAGTTCACGCTGTATCACAAAACTATTCCAAGTTAAGACATGTGAAAACACCGCGACAGGCATGCCAGGTTGTGTGTTTTAAAGAAGTTGACCTGCTTGTCATCATTTAAATGTCCACCCCAGCAGACCCAAATTCTTTCAAATGCCTTCATGCTCCCGTGATATCACATATGTTGACTGTGGCCATTCACACACATTTAAATCCTTGCAAACCAAATAATTCGCACATTTGCAAGGCCACCCTCCCGTGGCAAACAACAACCACCATCACTTTCTTTGAAACGAGAGTCTACCGAGCTTAAAAAGAGGGGCTTTCGGGATCATTGGTACAGTAAACGAGAGGTGAGGCTAGGATAAGGACAGTTGAATGCTCTTTCCTGCCAGATGGCCACCTGCGCTTCCTTTTTGGCCCTGCCAGTTGCTGTACCGACGACAGCTTAAGTGGATCAGCTCCAATATAAGTTGTTTAGTTTGGTTTCAGTCGTCACAAGTGGCTCGACAATCAGACGGCAATTAGTTTGCTCATTTGCCGGCTTCGGTTTCAGGGATTCCAATCTGGGGTTGCCGTGGAAACCAAACAAAGGAAACGACCAGTCATGGAAAGCTGCTTATAATGGCCCTTGTCAAGTCACTGTGAATTTATGATTTTCTTTGTTTTTGTTTGTTTCTTTTTGCCTCTTCCTCTGTCAATAGTGAACACAAACAACACATGAAGGGTTTCATAGAAATATTGAATGAATATTGACTCTGCCATGAGTGACGCTCTGCCTTTTGTGGGCTATGTTTGGCCTGTTTAACACGTCAGGAGTGAGCTCAAAGAGCTAACCTGATTTCATAAGCAAATCAGGTTGGGTCCCCGATTTAGAGCACCGATGTCCCTCTTGCTGTCCATGGCAACCAAACTGAAGGGACCGCAGAGAGCGACAGCATAACTAGGACACCCACCTCCCCCTTTGGCCCCCACTTTCGCAGAACTCTTCCATCCCTTTCTAACCTTTAGGAAGGACACCTGATGCTGTGCAGTAGCACCTGTTTGTTGCATGGCAATAACCTCCGCTCGCGTGGGGGGTGCGCTGAAAGAAAGCCACATGAGAAGGCAGTGCCTTACAGTGCACATGAATAATACTGTACACAATGACTGGCCATCTGCTTGATGCACCACCCTTTTTTTTTGTCTGAACTGCATTCAGCTGTCGACAACACCCAAACATTAAAAAAAAAGCATAGTCGATACTATTTATGAAACATGGAGTGTTCCTCACACATAAAAAAAATAATGAAAAGGAGGAAGCGCACTTTAAATTCCAAGGAGAGCACTTTTTAACATATATTCCGTATGAAATAAAGCCAATAACAGTAACTCAATCAAAACGCCGTGCTCAAAGTTGTTGCTAAAATGGTCTTATCTCATTTGCAGCTTGACTCACTGCCCACCTGCCCAACACAGCCTCTGCTCCTTCCACCACTTCGACAGCAGGCACTGACATTTCTATCACGGATGTGGCTCATTTTCACTGTCTGCACATCTAACGTGAAATGTAGGGCAAATGTAGTTGGGCTTTGAATAAAGTCTGCCTTAAATAAACTGCAAAGATTAAGAAGTACACCACACAGTACAGTATAATAGTGCTTCATTTTAACCAGTCGGCTTAATGCTCCAACCTGACAAAGAGGTTGCTTTCGCATTGCACTGTCAGTAAAGCAGGATTCTATTTATGTGAACATCAGTCAGGGGTAATAATTCATTAGGCAGGCCCACTGTAATGAGCCTGTGCAGACAAAGCACCCTGTTTCCAATGCGTCCTCTTTCCCCTGGGAGCTGTGATCATAATGACAGCACTGTGTCTTGCTTGGTTTCGTGCTGAATCGACTCATTAGAATAACCAGATAATGATTGGTCAATTAGTGCCCTCTCCTGTCTTTCTCTATTTTTCGTTTAGGGTCGTGTATGATTCGGGATATGACATGTGTACTGTAAACGGGAATATTGAATTTTTATTTTCATTCCATTTTAATGTCATTGCTTTATTAAAATTTTCAATTTTTTTAGGTTATTGTGCACTTTTACGTATTTTTTACTTTTTTTGTACTGTTTTGTATGAATCCAATACATTGAATAGGTGTGTGAGTGGTGGTGACGTAATTAATCGGAATATTCGCATCAACTAATATAATAAATTAAGATTGTGATGCAGCCAGAAGATAGCGGGAACACTCTTGTGTTAGGTGTTGGGTTATTTATTTAGTAACACGGTTACTCTCGCTCGCACTGTTTTTGTCTCATCTGTGACAGAAGGAAAACCAGTACCCAGTGGTGGTGACGTCAGGACAAACGTCGCGACCCCATTGGTCAGAATACTAGCATCGAGAAACGTGATTCGCTGCTGCTGGGAGGTGAAAGGTTAGGTGTCTTGTAGCCACTTAGCTAGCAAAAACAATGTTTCGATGTTTGTTTTTACCACGTTTACTCCCGCTATAGCGTAATTTCACACTCGTTCTAGCAGTTCAATTATACCCGGTTAATTTTTGACCATATAAAACAATTGTCTTGACGTTCTTTCTCACTTTGAAGGGAGGACTTTATGCTACTGGATCGCAAACTGTCCCGTGTCTTCCTCCAGGCAGTCTTATGTGTCAAAAACTGACCTTGTAGCTACTGTCAGTTGAAGGACGGTTTTAAGGTTCTGTCCTTAGCAATGGCACACGCCAGACTGCTCCCCTTATTCAGAATCGCAACTGCAAGTTCGACCCAAACGCGAGCCGCCTGGGGTGGACGGTGCTTCCGAAAACATGTCAGCACTTCAGCTTCGCGAGCGCAGAGCTGCATGTCTGCCTGGGTCATCGACCAGTTTGGCACGAACGAAATGCTCAGGTACTCTGAAGACATCCCAGTGCCCACGATCACTTCGTCTAGCCAGGTGATGATCCAAGTGCACGCTGCCAGTCTCAACCCTTTGGATGTGTCCATGAGAGGTAAGCGGTCAGTTCACTACAAAGCACGTAGACAGCAGTCTGACTTCTTGTTAAGCATCACATGACTTTCTTAATTTCAGCCGGGTATGGAGCTAAGTTGCTCAAGCTACGAAAGGACCCATTTTCCACAATGGACGATGGTAGTGGTTTTCCTCTGATCCTGGGTCGAGATGTGTCTGGTGTTGTCGTGGACTGCGGATCTGAGGTTGCACACTTTGTTCCAGGAGATGAGGTACATGGTGGTTTCCACTGACTAGGCATTTGACTTTTGGATGCTTCAAATGTGCACGAGTAATAAAATATACAGGGGAACCTCTTTGCTTGAACAAAATCAGCGGCAGGATGCTGTTGGACCTCCAATTTCTTCCATCAGTTGATCTTCTATATTGTACCACTCATTTGGATCATAGTTTGACTTTGAGTGAAAAGTTGCAATCCTGGGCTCAATTTTTTTGTGGGGGATGAAGAAAGTTATGAAAGGATAGACTTGGTCAAAAATACCATATTACGTTTTATGATAATATTCCACTCATCAATAATGTAGAATGTGATAATATCATTTTGTGCGTGGATTAGCATCCCTGTGCGGGGAGTAATTCACTTATGAGTATTCCATGCGAAGCGAATGTACAATACAATTATGCGCAAATGTTCTTTCTGTAATCTTGTTACGTCATCGTAGAATTATTTCTATGGATGACTAATGAACTCTCAGTGTAAACTGATGAATGATATTTAAAGATACAGCGGTTTGAAATTTCAAAGCGATTGTGCTTCAGGTTTGGGCTGCTGTTCCTCCGTGGAAACAAGGCAGTCTGGCAGAATTTGTCAATCTGACCGAGTTTGAGGTGAGTGCTTGGCTGCGCGTTATTTTCAAGTGATTCCGCTAGCCCTTGAGAATGCACTGACGTTTGATGATCTCTTAAAGGTGTCCCACAAGCCGAAATGTTTGAGTCACATGGAGGCGGCATCCATCCCCTACGTAGCCAGCACTGCGCTGTCTGCACTCGTTAATGCGGGTGGTCTTTGCAGAGACAGCTCCTTGAATAAAAGGCAAGCTCAACTCAGTCGAACAGTGTGAAAGTCCAGAATTGCTGCTTTTAATCATGTTTTAAAAACGAAATCAACTTGTCATTGAATGCCAAGTTCTCATTTGCTCACATTTCTTTCACCAGTCACCATTGAACATGTTTTTTTTTCTTTTAGAGTTTTGATTACTGGAGGCTCAGGAGGCGTTGGGACGTTTGCAATTCAGGTGAAACGTCACAAGTTCCGATTCTGGGCTTTTTTTTGTGTGTGTATGTCTGTGATGATTTCAGTGTTTTCTTTACTTCTGTGCTGACAGTTGGCAAAGGCCTGGGGTGCCCACGTTACAGTCACTTGCTCTCAGAATGCCGAGGGCCTCGTCAGAGGGCTCGGAGCGGACGAGGTGGTGGACTACACTGCAGAAGATGCGGCGGACCGCCTCGAAATGATGGAGAGGTGCATGACATTGCTCTGATTGCGGGGGGAAAAAGAAAAGCAAATGGCTATTAACTATTGAATAGCATTGCAAATAGTAGCATAGTGTTCCTATTTAAGTGCCTTAATGTACCCTGCTGACATCTCACAGTCAACCGCATGCGCCACACTTTTCCCCCTAGTTTTTCTAGTTTCCACGGATACCAAGGCTTAAGGCCAGAGTGCACAATGAGTCAAGCCCGGTTGAAGCTTTGAAGATGAAACAAATGAGCATCGTCGTGGCAATTTTTTTCCCAGCATAGTAAATTCAAAAGAAACTTCTCATGTTATTGTCTCGCATTGCCAGATTTGACGTGATTTTGGACGGCGTGGGCGGGGACACTGAGGAGTGGGCGGTGGGTTTGCTCAAACCCTGGTCTGGGGCGAAGTACGTCACGCTGGTAACCCCTTTGCTCTTCAAAACGGATTCTCTCGGCCTGGTAGATGGACTCGTTGACGCCGGATCCAACCTGGGCACCAAAGTCATTCAGGTAGCATTTTCAGATAACAAAAAAAACGAATCCAAACTCTTAATTGAAGCCAAACGTTTCACCGAATCCTGACATGAAACTTTGTTGGACGGATGGTGACTTAGAACTGTCTTAAGTCCACTTCCGTTATTCAGTACTGGTCTAGCGGAGTATATGAGGAAGCAACAGTCGGAAGAGGGGGCGTTAGTGTGTGGGTGGCGAGCATGCGCCTAGTGCTGAAGCAGCAGTATGCTGTTTGTGCAGATTGCAGCCAAATGTTAACCCAACCCCCCCCCCCCCCCCCCCCCCCCCCCAGCAAATAGCAGTGTTTGTGTGTTTCTTGCCAAGCCTCCCGGCCCCTTTTGTCCATGGCAGGAACCAGCTGGACAGTTCAGAGGGCCTTAGCCACAGTGGTCACACCCTCACTTCACAGCTCCTCTCATAAGAGCAACATCGCAGCTCTGCTGAGCCCTCTACTGTCACCTATTGGAAGCACTCGAATCAAATAGACTGCGTGAAAAAAATATATAGCTATTTTTTACACACTATAATGTATTATAATGTAAGATAATGATTTTTGATGCCTGGGGGGCATGTTCTACCCCCAGACCCAAAGTTTGGGAAAGGCTTGGATAAAGGAACTGCTAACCAGAGCTGAATGTCATCAGCATGGAATGTTTACAATATATATTGCTAAACCAAAAAAAATGGGCCTTAAATTGAACCTTGGGGTTCTCCATACATAATGAAATTCCACAGATAAACTACACAAATGTTTGCATGAATTAGCATTCAAAGAAGAACTTTAAGAGGACAAAAGGCATCAGTATATACAATATGTCACTGTTTGGAGATGATTTTTTTATGAACAACAGTCTCAGGTACACACCGGAGCCTCTTCATCTAGTGCTTTATTACTCCAGTTGAGTTCACCACGTTGAATTGTCAGAGGGATATTGACCACTCTGAATAGAAGGCCACATTGTGTGTGTGGGGATGCTGTCCAGGATCGGCCCAGAAATACACCGGCCACTCTGGAAAATTAACATATCCTCCTGAAATTGCTGATGAGCACCCTGACCCTGATTATTATATTTCTATCTCTTTGTTCATATTCTTCGTGTCTATTTAATCTCTTTATGCTAGTGTCGCTAGTGTAGTGTGTATGCTACACCTTGACTTTTCATTACTGCCTTCACTTTGTTCCCCTTTCCAGAATATAATATCAAATGGCATCTTCTACCGCTGGGGGTTCTACGCTCCAGATGGGCCCGGCCTGGATGAGGTCAGCACGCTGGTAGATACCGGGAAGGTACTGTATTGCTTCACAAACATCAACCAAAGCATCCAATTCAAATCGGAATTGAGCATCGTAATGCAGATCAGAGATAAAACAAGGATTCCATACATTCCCGATCTCCCAGCAGCTTTGTTTCGGAGTGCGCTTGACATTCCTGCTGTGCTGGTGGGTTGGCGTCCGATGGAATCAGGCACTGGGAGAAGCTGAATGGATTTTTACACAGTGCTGAGCAACTATTCGTACAGGCCTTTTGTCCTGGGGGCTTAAAACAAGCAGCTGATTTAGACCAGTGGTGGGAAGCTATGGATACACCCACACCCACACACACTCCCAAAGTGCCGCTATCAGTCAGAAGTGTTTCCAGCGTGACACGGCCGCTCTCGCCATTCATTGTTAATAACGAGAGATGCTGACCAGAATAACAGGCCGGACCTGCTCAGGATTGTCCAGCCTCATCACATTCTATACTCCCCCCTCACATTTCCCACATTGGAAGCCGGGGAATTCTGACAATTTGTTCATGTAGACTAAATACAAAATGTGGAATTCTGGAAATTATAATCGTTTCTTTTTCGAGCAGCCGCTGTTTAAATGATTCGTAGATTGTCTGATTGAAAAACGCTATTTAGATGCCTTTTCAACTATGCAAATTAAAATAAACACCACACCTGATATCGACACAGCTTTTTTTTCCTCTCTCGGGAAAAACTATATCCTGTTTGGCCAGTTTGTAACTGTAATAACCTTTCCTACGACTTCTGACAAATTGAGATTCCCCCTAATCTTTATATTCTACTCAAAAGTTGTGCTGATCTCAAATCCAGTGGGATGCTTCACTGCCAACTTCCGGGATCTGTTAATTTCATGCACCCTGTAACCTGATCACATGATAAGCTGTCCACTGTAGTAAACACTGTCCCTGAAAGGGTTCATTCAAAATAATGATTTACATTATAATCCGTAACATTGCTTGTCAAGAGTTATGAACTTTGAAATGTCTGCATAAGATGAATGTAATCATCGTTCGGACTCGCTCAACCGCTTCCTGTGTTTTCTCCGCCATGCTTGTGAGGACAGATCTTGCCAGTGGTGGAGGCCCAGTTCGCATTCAGCCAGGTCCCTCAGGCTTTCCAGAAGTTGGAGTGCGGCCACGCCAGAGGCAAGACGGTCGTCAGCGTGACCGAGGAGCAAGATGGGGAGGAGCAAGACATGCGCCAGAACGCGGCGCAGGAAACGGTAACGCAAAGCTAGCTCCAGCGCAGAGAGAACGAAGCCGAGCCGATTCTTCTCCGTACAACCTCACAATGCAAACGCCAAAGAGACGAGATACATTTTGAAAAATGGAACCCTCAACACTATGGAACCCTCAACACCTCTTGAAGACTGTATATAACAAGATACCTGAAAGAGTGCTTTCCTATAATGATGACGTTGCTTTGGTTACCAAGACCAGAGCCTCTAAAAATGGCTAAAAAGATAATGCAATGGTGTCATGGCATAGGCTCACTTCATGATTGAGTGTGAAAAAGCAAACATCCTGTGTTGACAATTTTTGAGGGCACTCACAATTTCTTTCTTTAGGTCACTATAAACATCTATTTGGAGGCTCTAAATTATTATTCCTAAAGTGCATGCTTATTATTGTTCTGTAAAAAGTATTTTCGTAGTGATTTTGTTGTGTCATCATGCGGGCTCGATTAAATTAAAAGTCCATACAAGGTGAGATGAGGTAAGTCGAACTTTTGTTTTTATTGCTGAAGAAAATGCGATATAACGTTGGGAATAAAAATACATGAGACGTGTTAACACTGTTTTAAGTTAATTTACAAAATGGGTACATTGATTGATTCACTGGAGAAAAAAAGGAAAACATTAACCTTGAGCTGTAGGACTTGGAAGGTCTTCTTTTAAGTTCAAAGCTCAATGTTTGTATTTTAAGTCAGCGGGGAATACATTCTTTCATAGGTCTTTCCACGGCGAACGTTGCCAGCAAATGTGCACCCGGTCCTTGAACACCGGTCTTGCTGCACGTTATAGTCTTAAATAATTTCCACATCCCATTTTTGGTGTGCTTTGTTTGGATCCAGGGTGTTGAGAATCACTTGGTTTTTGTCATAATGATGTCCCCCTGTAAAAGACAAAACACATATTTAAACACATTTTGTGTCATTATTCAACCATAATTCATTTTAGTTGAGTTTTTATTCGTTGTAGTGTTTTGTTGTTTTAATATGTGGGGTATTTGTCGAGTACAAGATAAAAAAAAAGACATTTTAACATATGTAGTTCGAGTTAGTTTTAAAAAGCAGTTTTTGTATTTCGAGAAAGAAAATGTTTTTGCCCTGAGCAACGGTAAAAGGCTCGTGTGCAATTATATTTTTATTCCACAAGGTGTCACTGTTGACAACGAACGAAATTGGACTCGAGGGGAACAACTTTCGCCCCTGCCAAGTTTTGAACAAAACCTATTTAGACTTGCATCAGGATGATGTCGCAATTTTCGAACAAATTTACTGACGCCGTGTGAAACCCGAGCCACTTTACTCGAACACAAAGCTATTGTATGAATGACAGGATGTCAAAACATGCATTCGTTGTACCTTCTCGAAGAGCTTTTTTTTTTTCATATTGCCTGATACTATACATATTTTCGTCACGCTTATAAACCTGACAGAGAGACAAGTTGAATCCACTTAGTGTTCAAGTCCATCCAAAGTTCTCTTTCATTGTTAATCGTTTGCCAGTCAAGGCTCACCTTTCACCTCCAAGACCAGATCAGAGGTCGGCATGTACCGGATGAAACCCTCAGGGGTGATACTCCAGACGTGGTTGTCCACTTCTGGCATGAGTCCCACACGGCTTCCCGCTATGGTCACACTGCCGCTGGGACTCAGGCAGCACTCCTCAAGTAGCTGGAATATACACAACAGCCCACCCCATCCTCAGTCGATGACGTTCTGATAGCTTGAGTCGGGAATTGTAAACGATCCCACTCGCACCTTGCAGTGGAGATGGCCGCCGCGGTAGACCCAGATCTGCTCAAGACCGTTAGTCTCCTCAGCCTCTTGAATCCGCAGCAGTTTGATGTCTTCCAGATCGCCCGTCACGGACATCAAAAGCCGTGTTTGTCTGTTCCTTAAGCGGAAGTGCACGCGCCTCTGCGCAACAAAACACCCAATCAAAAATAAAAGGCTCAGTGTTTCTGTTAGACGACTGACATGACATGGTAGAAGCTTGTAGGTCAGGGGACACTTTCATTCTGTAACTGTACCGGTATATGCAAATGAGGCAGGTGTGGGTTTTTGAGAAGGGGCCTTAAATACCTGTAAAAGCGGACGGAGTGATCCGACTTTACTCCACTCGCTGAACTGGTGCCAGTCGGGTACTTCACCTGGTTTGAGCAAAATCTGAGCACCACGATAGTTGATGCCCTCATATAATATCCACCTGACAACACAGGAAGTAAACAGAAACAACGATTAGCTGCCAGTCTTTTTCTACACACAGATTATTAACATGTTTGTTTCCTAGACATTTTCTGTAAGCCCCACCCCACTGTCTGTCTACTGCATTTGGAAAAGGAGGATTGGGCCCCTGCTGAAGTTGTCCCTCCCACAGTGAGCGCTTTGTATTTCCACAACTTGGGTTTACACCAGTTGTCTGAATGTCGCACATCAGCAGCAGATTTCCATCGTCATCATTGTCAGTGTTATCATGCTCAAAAAGAGGCCCTGGCACCGTTATTTCGATGCATAAATGAGCTCAAATTGCTTCACCAACATCGCCACAAACATGTGACTTGAGCCAAGTCACAAGTTTAAATGGTAGACATGTCCATCCATCCATCCATCCATCCATCTTCTACCGCTTATCCGGGGCCGGGTCGCGGGGGCAACAGCTTTAGCAGGGAAGCCCAGACTTCCCTCTCCCCAGCTACTTCTTCCAGCTCTCCCCGGGGGATCCCGAGGCGTTCCCAGGCCAGCTGGGTGACATAGTCACTCCAGCGTGTCCTGGGTCTTCCTCGGGGTCTCCTCCCGGTGGGACATGCCCGGAACACCTCACCAGGGAGGCGTTCAGGAGGCATCCGAATCAGATGCCCAAGCCACCTCATCTGGCTCCTCTCGATGTGGAGGAGAAGCGGCTCGACTCTGAGCCCCTCCCGGATGACCGAGCTTCTCACCTTATCTCTAAGGGAGAGCCCGGACACCCTGCGGAGAAAACTCATTTCGGCCGCTTGTATCCGGGATCTCGTTCTTTCGGTCACGACCCATAGCTCGTGACCATAGATGAGGGTTGGAACGTAGATCGACCGGTAAATTGAGAGCTTCGCCCTTTGGCTCAGCTCCTTCTTCACCACGACAGACCGATACAACGTCCGCATCACAGCAGACGCTGCACCGATCCGCCTGTCGATCTCTCGTTCCCTCCTGCCCTCACTCGTGAACAAGACCCCAAGATACTTAAACTCCTCCACTTGGGGCAAGATCTCTCCCCCGACCCGGAGGGGGCACTCCACCCTTTTCCGACTGAGGACCATGGTTTCAGATTTGGAGGTGCTGATTTTCATCCCAACCGCTTCACACTCGGCTGCGAAACGCTCCAGTGAGAGTTGGAGAGCCCTGTTTGAAGGAGCCAACAGCACCACATCATCTGCAAAAAGCAGGGATGCAATACTGAGGCCACCAAAACGGACGCCCTCAACGCTTCGGCTGCGCCTAGAAATTCTGTCCATAAAGATTATGAACAGAATCGGCGACAAAGGGCAGCCTTGGCGGAGTCCTACCCCCACTGGAAACGATTCCGACTTACTGCCGGCAATGCGAACCAAACTCTGACATCGGTGGTATAGTGACCGAATAGCCCGTATCAGGGGGTTCGGTACCCCATACCCACGAAGCACCCCCCACAGAACTCCCCGAGGGACACGGTCAAACACCTTCTCCAAGTCCACAAAACACATGTAGACTGGTTGGGCGAATTCCCACATACCCTCGAGGACCCTGCTAAGGGTGTAGAGCTGGTCCACTGTTCCACGGCCGGGACGAAAACCACACTGCTCCTCCTCAATCTGAGGCTCGACTTCCTGACGGACCCTCCACTCCAGCACCCCTGAATAGACCTTACCAGGGAGGCTGAGGAGTGTGATCCCTCTGTAGTTGGAACACACCCTCCGGTCCCCCTTTTTAAAAAGAGGGACTACCACCCCGGTCTGCCAATCCAGAGGCACTCTCCCAGTTGACCACGCGATGTTGCAGAGGCGTGTCAACCAGGACAGCCCCACAACATCCAGAGCCTTGAGGAACTCCGGGCGGATCTCATCCACCCCTGGGGCCTTGCCACCGAGGAGCTTTTTAACCACATCGGTGACTTCAACCACAGAGATAGGAGAGCCCACCTCAGGGTCCTCAGACTCTGCTTCCTCCAAGGAAGACGTGTTGGTGGAGTTGAGGAGGTCTTCGAAGTACTCTGCCCACCGGTTCACAACGTCCCGAGTCGAAGTCAGCAGTGCCCCATCCCCACTGTACACAGTGTTAGTGGTGCACTGCTTCCCCCTCCTGAGACGTCGGATGGTGGACCAGAATTTCCTCGAAGCCGTCCGGAAGTCGGCTTCCATGGCCTCACCGAACTCTTCCCACGCTCGGGTTTTTGCCTCGGCGACCACCGAAGCTGCGTTCCGCTTGGCCAGTCGATACCCGTCAGCTGCCTCTGGTGTCCCACAGGCCATAAAGGCTCGATAGGACTCCTTCTTCAGCTTGACGGCATCCCTTACTGCTGGTGTCCACCAGCGAGTACGAGGGTTGCCGCCACGACAGGCACCAACCACCTTACGGCCACAACTCAGATTGGCCGCCTCAACAATAGAGGCACGGAACATGGTCCACTCGGACTCAATGTCCCCCGTCTCCCCCGGAACGTGGGAAAAGCTCTGTCGGAGGTGGGAGTTGAAACTCCTTCTGACAGGGGATTCCGCCAGACGCTCCCAACAAACCCTCACAATACGTTTGGGTCTGCCAGGACGGACCGGCATCTTCCCCCACCATCGGAGCCTACTCACCACCAGGTGGTGATCAGTTGACAGCTCCGCCCCTCTCTTCACCCGAGTGTCCAAAACATGCGGCCGCAAATCCGATGATACAACCACAAGGTCGATCATCGAACTACGGCCCAGGGTGTCCTGGTGCCAAGTGCACACATGGACACCCTTATGTTTGAACAAGGTGTTCGTTATGGACAGTCCGTGGCGAGCACAGAAGTCCAATAACAAAACACCATTCGAGTTCTGATCGGGGGGGCCGTTCCTCCCAATCACGCCCCTCCAGGTCTCACTGTCATTGCCCACGTGAGCATTGAAGTCCCCCAGCAGAACAAGGGAATCCCCAGCAGGAGTACTCTCCAGCACACCCTCCAAGGACTCCAAAAAGGGTGGGTATTCTGAGCTGCTGTTTGGTGCATATGCACAAACAACAGTCAGGACCCGTCCTCCCACCCGAAGGCGGAGGGAAGCAACCCTCTCGTCTACCGGTGTGAACCCCAATGTACAGGCACTGAGCCGGGGGGCAATGAGCATGCCCACACCTGCTCTGCGCCTCTCACCATGAGCAACTCCAGAGTGGAAGAGAGTCCAACCCCTCTCGAGCGAACTAGTACCAGAACCCAGGCTGTGTGTGGAGGCAAGTCCGACTATATCCAGTCGGAACTTCTCTACCTCACACACCAGCTCGGGCTCCTTCCCTGCCAGAGAGGTGACATTCCATGTCCCAAGAGCTAGCTTCTGCAGCCGAGGATCGGACCGCCAGGGTCCCCGCCTTTGGCTGCCGCCCAGCTCGCATTGCACCCGTACTGTACTTTATTGAAGTGTGTGTTCCACAGGGTTCAATTCTGGAGACCCTGCTGTTTTCAATCTGTTTATTGCCACTGTGTGTTCCACAGGGTTCAATTCTGGAGACCCTGCTGTTTTCAATCTGTTTATTGCCACTATCTTAAGAAAGCGTGATTTTTTTGGCTGCCGCCCAGCTCGCATTGCACCCGTACTGTACTTTATTGAAGTGTGTGTTCCACAGGGTTCAATTCTGGAGACCCTGCTGTTTTCAATCTGTTTATTGAAGTGTGTGTTCCACAGGGTTCAATTCTGGAGACCCTGCTGTTTTCAATCTGTTTATTGCCACTATCTTAAGAAAGCGTGATTTTTTTCCTTTCACTGCTATGTGAATCTATGTATAGACCTATTATTCATCGACTCCCTTCCGACACTTTGTATAAGTAATTTATGTTCAGATTCCACCAAGTTGCTTGTCTTTTTCTATTGTGTCTCCCCCACCCTCAATTATGTGTTTATAATTTCCTCCACTGAGTCACAGGAAGACGACAGTCAAGAGTATTCCATCGTTGGGTCTACTGTGATGCAAAACATTGAGGGTTATGTGTAGCTCGTATGTAACAAAAGAAACAAACAAAACTCTGTGAGATTCACACCAGGCAGAGAACTTGTAGATGGCCTGGCCGCAGCCTGGATGACCTGCGCAATGAGGAATATACTCACATGCCACCATCCACCAGCAACGACTGGACCCGGGCGCAGCCCTCAGCCAGCTGAAGGTTGACGCACCCGTCCGTCAGCACTACCCGCTTTCCACGCAGACCGCAACGCTCGAAAAGAATGATGGACGGCTGAGAGAACTCCTGCCAAAGAGGGAGGAAAGGGTTCAAAACAAAACAAAAAAACCAATGGGTAGAGTACTGCAGGCCATGCAGTCAAATGGAGATTTTCGTACTGTTACCATGGAAACAGACAACACTCAGACCTTTGTACCTACTTGTGCCCCTCTCCTCCTTTTTTGTGTGTGTGAAGGGCTGGCTAAAAGCCTCAGGGAAGAAGATTTTTGTTTCCTTAATGCAACAAATACAAAATATGTTCGAGCCTTATTTTCATGAGAAGATTGGGAAAGTGTCGGTAACTAAGGCAAAAAAAAATCTGAATTGAGCTACTGAAATGATCTCTCTGCAACACACCATACTTACAGTATTTATTGACCTGTATATTTGATACATAATTGTACATGCTCATGAAATGGTAAATGCATCATGATTGTTTGTGAAATTTTGCAGTCCGGCACGTTAGAGTAAATCAACTTACAAAGCCCACAGTCTGTAACGAGCGGATGGCGGTCGTCGGGTTGACGCAACCCATTGCCCTCACATCCTGGTAGTTGCCCTCCTCCAGCAGGTACATCCTGCCAGCGAAGTCCTGATCTTCGAACGCCAGCCAGCTAAGGGGACGTGAATATGAAATTAGCTCAAATTAAACGACACACAGCGAGAAAATGAAGTGATGTCAAGTCAACATTTGAAAACGCTCACCTGCCCACCAGGACCTTGCAGGAGGCCACGGAGAAGCCTTGCTGCAAGGTAGCCACGCTGTCCTCCAAAGTGACGAGGCTGCCTTGAAAGCCTGGCTCGGAGAAAAGCTGCACCTGAGGACACAGAGCATGTGGCGCTTTACACCTGAATCACTCATTGCGAGCCCTCTCTCAAGTTTCTCTCAAAGACAGACACCTACTTTGAACTTGGCCACGTTCTCAAAATCATCCTGAAATACACAACAACAGTGAGTTATTTATCCTTTCTTCACAACACCGTCAAATCATGCAGTCACGTTTTCTTGTGATTTTCACTGCGTAACAATGGAGACTCATCATCATGTGGTTCGAAGAGGGTGAGGGGGGTGCGGAGGGGAAGCCCATGATGAGTCATCAAGACCATCTGACATGCATTTTCCTCATTTTGTGGCTGTTTCATTTGTTCTGGACTTTTCTGTGTCACATGCTTTCAAGCGGGATCAACAATATAAAAATATGTCAGTTCCCCATGTCAAGTGAGGACACGAATAGGAAGGAGCTGGGGAGGGGGGGGGGTGACTGGTCACATGCACTGAATATCAGTGTCATTGAAGCAACTTTCTATCAGGATTCTCTTGGGGGGGGGGGGGGTAGTTTAGAAACAGAACTACTGTACATGGAAAAAAAGCATTTCCAACATGTAAAAGAATTACATAAGCAACTACAGAAGCATGAACAAGTGTCGCGCTACTGTAAGCAGTGAGATACTGCAAGCATTCTTTGTTCCTAGACCCAATTTTAAGTTCAATTGAACAACATGGGCTACAACTGTTTTGCTTTACCTCTCTGTATTCCAACACTGGCGCTAAAATCTTGACAATGAACCCATGTCTGTACAATTATTGCGAATAGTAATAAACAAAAATAAATAAATAACCAAATATAGAAATAAACATTCATTGATTCATGTTCTGCCGCCGATCCCGTTCAGTCTTGAACTGTGGTATTTTAAATTTACGCACCGAGCAAAGTCATTTAACGCACCACAAACTCGGAAGTGATATCTAAGCACCGCCCCAGGTTTGCAAATTAGCATAAAACACACGCGAAATTACAAAAGTGCAAGACGAAATTAAATTATAATAACAACCCCCGGAAACTAAGAAAAAAAACCCCGGTAAGAAAACTTTTCTGAAAAATAACATCTCGTTTGTCTAGCACCAGATTTTAGCGTCCCGGTGCACACTCATCCGGCACTTAATTAGTTGCACATGCTCAACCTCACCGAGTCCAACAAAAGAAATGTATCTAATATTTCTCCGTTTGGCTCGATAACGGCTGAAATGTTGCTACAGAGACATCAAAAGTACGGACACGGGTGAATGTGGAATGACTGAAGCTGCTCACGCACTTATGCAGAAGTACAAATGTACAAATTCGATCAGGACGTGACAGCAAAATTAAAATCACCCCCCCCCCCCCCCCCCACAAGACCAATGTCAACGGTAAGAGCCTCGAATAACGGAATAAACCCCTTTTTGAAATGAAAGATGTTCAGAACTAAGGAGCTTATACATTTTCAAGGCTTCATTCATTGTGTCAAATTGTTTCAATTGTCACTCTGAAATGGCTTGGGATTGTCGTTGCGAGTTGGTGTGCAGCTACTTGGGGACAAGTGCAAAGAGAAGCAATTTGAGTCATGATAAGCAGAGGGATTCAATACAAGAGCTCTAAAAGCCATCCCTGCAGGGCGACAAAAGTGTTAGCAACGTCTCATGTTCTTTGGAAATGAATGAATTCGATGTCGTGTCTGTATGTCCCCTAAAATCCCTCAAAATATTTCAGTAAGAGCCTTTTGGGCGGTTAAGGATAAGTCATTGCGTGCGACAACCATTGAAAATACTGCAGGAAAATAATCAAAAACAAGGAGACAGAGGAGATGCCACTGTACACCATCTCTAAAAAAAGTATATATATAAAGAGACACAGGAAACAAATTTTTAACAAGCCAAAGCTTTTTTTTTTTTTTTTTTGCTAACAGGAGTGCAAAACAGCGGTCTTACCAGCACAACGGGCATGACTGAGGCAATCCGGTCCTGTAGTGCCCCCCAGTCCTCCGGGTTTCCGTACAAGCCTTTTTCCAGGATGTAGGACTCCCCACAAAAACCAGGCTCTTCAAACACTACCCAGCTAGGAAAGAAAATATTAACTGTAATTTTCTTCCTCTGTAGCAGAGAAAATTTTTCCGTAGATTAAGTGGTCGTCGGATGTGTATTTGACAACATTTCCTTGATTGACAGACAACATTTAATTGAGCCTCAGTTGCTTCAAGACATGATTGATTGAACAATAAATCCCATATGTTCAACCTAATTATTACCATACTGTACTTGTCATTAACAATTATTTTTTTAGTGCCCGAGTCTCACCGATATGGACTTTAAAAAAAAACAACAATTTTTAAGGTTTATACCAATTTTGATATAGTATTTACCAAAGTCAAATTTTGATAACTGATTAAATGGCCGATTTATATATATATTTAAAAAAAACAACAACTGGTATTTTGGTCTCTCAACACTTATCCAGGTAGCAGCTACCTCTCCGTTTCGGTGTCCTCTTGACAAACATTCGGAGCGTGTTCTTTATTGAATTTTGCTTTTGTTGACTTTTCTTGGGGCTTTTTGCTGGCAAGCATACGAGACCAGTCCCGCACAGACACGACAAACAAGCATGCTTATCACAAGGGCGTGCCGTGCGACCCAAAGACATGCTAACCACGCAAAAGTAAACATTCAGTGTCGTGAGAGTCCTCTCCCTTCTCACTGGGCCGGCAGGAATCACCGTCGCATGATTAGAATTCCATTTGCATATTTTCTTGTAGATTTGTTGTGTCGTCTAATCATAGCTTGGAAATTGGACTTTCCACTCTGTGGTTGTTCTCACCATATCGACACTCGCATCCGTCCGCGGTTGATCGAACAATGAAAGGAAATTGAAAAGACGGTTACTGAAGTCTACCTTCCACTCCTCTTCCACATTTTGTTGTAGTCTCGTGGCGAGAGGGTTAGCGTAACAGCAACTTTACATAAGCAGGAAGTGGAGGTGTGGCAGAGTGAAAAGCCTCAGCTAACCTACCGGTACTTGTGTTGACATGCGCTTGGGTGTGGTGCCGTTGATGCTACCCACACGCACACCTGCACTGGCCTTGCAAAGCACGCCAGGAAAGCACAAGAATTTATTGGATAAGCGCTGAGCTCACAGAAGAGCAAGAATTTGCACAGCGCATGTAAAAATGCCTTGAATTCCGAAAGGCGTAGTGACATCATAGTTAAGTGATCTCTTAGTTGGTCGTAGGAAATATCGGTCAAGTGTGTGAAATGGATGATTAATCACCTCTTGAAGCAATTGAGGTTAAAAAAAAAATTAAAACAAAAAAAAAAGGTTGAACGTCGACTTACATGCCACGAATGACATCAGCAGACTGCGTCTTGGTGCCGTAACCCGTGTTGTCCATGTTGATGACGGGCACGATGAGGTCGATGTTGACCCCCCGGTCGCTGAAGTTTTGGTTGCTGAACATTTTAAGGTGCGGTGACATGAAATCCTGGAACACAGGGGTGTCAAACTATTTTTTGTCGCGGGCCACATTGTCGTTATGGTTTTCCTTGGAGGGTTGTTTTGAATTTTGGGAAAACCATATAAATGTTTAATCACCTCCGCATATTACATACACAGCGCACAACAAATTGATGAATAACTAGTTTTAAAATCTGAAGTCAAGAATAATGACTTTTATTGTGGATTACAAATGACAATTTGAAATTTTGGTTCAGACTTTAGCAAGCATCATGGAAGTTGACATGCTTGATTTGCTTTCGTGGGCCACATAAAATGATGTGGCGGGCCAGATCTGGCCCCCGGGCCTTGACTTTGACACCTGTGCTGTAACAGATGTGATTAAGTCGTTTTCAGTCAACAGCAAGTGGCAGGTCAGGACAAATTGGCCACGTCCTGAGATTGAATAAACACGGGTGGCTTTTTCTGCTTAATTTATATTCCACAAACGTAATAATTTTTTTGGTTTGACTTCCCCTAAGGTACTCACAGCCAGGATGGGTCGCAGTGACCGAATCTGCCCCGAGTCTCCCCAGTCGCTACAATCCAGGTACTCCCCTTCCTCCAGCATGTACTGTTGCCCTTCAAACGCTTCCTCGCTGTAGCCGACCCAACTGGAAGATCATATTTGCAATTGTGTATTAATTGCTACAGACCACGGTGATCAAACTATCACTTCAAGAACCAAAAACTCACAATCCTCCAATTATTTTCAAAGAACCCACAGACTTCATCTCGTGAGTGTCGGCGTCGCTTTCATCTCCTTTGCAAAAGCTGAAAAGATCGCTGTCGATTTCCAAATAGGGACCTTCCAGTCCGGGCTTCTCGTACACCAAAGCCTAGCAGAATGAAACGGACGGTCTTTTCAGCAAACGTTACGGTTGTAGGTTCAGGAAATACGACGCTACTTCACTCTGTCTTAGCTGCCTTACCTTCACTTCATTTGGGTTCTCCACTTTAAAACCACCCTGAAACAAATACAACATTTATCTTAACAATTTGCCGGATTCAGCTCATGAATACTTTGACAATCTCTGCAGGCGTTTCCACCCGACATAGCCCGTCATTAAGAAGCCGCTGAAATTTGAAAGTTGTCACCGAGATTTCTTGTCTGTTACCCTGCTCATCCTTGGATTGCTACTTGCAATGCAAAATGCTTACTTGGCGAATGCTACGAACCATTTTGAGGGGTTTGAGGGAGCCCACAAATGGCGAGGGGAAGCCCCAGGTCTCAGGTACAGGGTACACTCCTGTTTCGAGAACAGCCAGCATTCCCTGAAACCCCGGATCACTGAACACCAGCCACCTAAAGGCAGGAAACAAGAAAAAAAAAGACACTTTTGTGACCCTTTGCTTGATCATTAAACCAGAAGGTGGATTATTATCCATGAGGTGCAACTCAGACATAATCAGTCCAGCGAAAATGATATTATCTGGTACAAGTGTCCAAATGGACAAATGATGTTAATTTGTGTCCAAAAAATTCTTGAAAATTGCATCTTGAACAGGTTGTGTAAAACGACAACAGTATGAAGTGGAATCAGTCAATATGCTTGATAATCGGGCTGACCTTGTATTGCATTTGTCATACATTCGTGACTCATTACTCCTCTTTCAAAACAAAGGTCAAACATGTCCAATCCTTTTTGGAATTAACCTCAGGGAGATTCATAATACGGTCTGCCTGGCTTTAAAAAAAAAAAAAATCCTTTTGAATTTTTAAAATAAAATATTTCGATGCAGTTTGAAAAAAAAGACTCAACTAAAAGGAAAGATTGTTGATGATAATAATCTGTTGGTCATGATAAAATTGTTCTATTACGAACCCTGCAGATAAAATGAACAACTTGCATATTGAAAGGTAAAATTAGAATAGTGAAATACATGGATGCATATTTTTTTCAAATTATTCGGCTGTGTTTTATCTTTTTATTTTTTTTTTTGGAAAGAGTCCCCATGGGTACCGATGTGTGCCGTCCAACTAGTTTTCATGCTACTACTTTTCCGAGTGCCATTTGTGGGGATAAAATGATCCTGTTGTTTGGGACTTTACAAAAGGTCGTAGTCGTATCAAAAACACAGCCTGAGTGGTCAGGCATCATAACAAACAAAAAACAACAACAATAACAAAAAAAGAGAAATTATTTGTTTTCCTTGAAAGGTGCAAAATGTAATGTACACAACCAAACAGAACAAAACACAGACAGTCATCAACTTCTTCCAGGCGTTGAACACAAAATGTCTCATCTGACTCACTGGTGTGGTTTAACATTTTCTCCTTTCTCCACCACACCTTTTTGTCTGCAACTCTCATTCCTCCGCCTCACTTTCCAAGTAACTCCCCTCAACCACCACCACCACCCCCGAGCACACGCCTCCTGCCTTCGAACAGGCATCGGCACGACAGACATTCCTGAGCAAACACAAGTGACAGTGAGGCGACGACAGAGAATGAGGAAGTCGGTGATGACGAGGATTCGGCTCACGTTGCCAGCCTCCAAATGATCGACGTCTTTGAGCGTGCCACGCAGTCTTTGAATGCATCGTGCCTCGGAAAAGCCACCCCTTCACCTGTGGATCAATCTCACTAAGCGAGAGCTATGTGAGTTGATTCGGTAATTGGAAGCATAGGGTCAATACTGTCTCACTCCACCAGGGGGTCGACTACTGTATTTTCCGCACTATGAGGCGCTTCAGAGTGTAAGGCGCACTTTCAACGAATGGCCTATTCTAAAACGATTTTCTTAAATGGGGCGCACCGCATTATAAAGCTCATAGAATAGAAGCTACAATAGTGGCTGCGGTTGCGTTATGCATCCACTAGATGGAGCTACGCTAAAGGGAATACAATACAATAAAATACAGCTTTATTTATGTGACGCTTTCACAACCGCTGCAGCTGTAACAAAGCGCTTCGCAGGATATTTAAAATACTATGTCCAGGAAATCAGAATATTGATCCACGTAGAAGGCGCATCGGATTATAAGGCGCACCGAATGCTTTTGGGTACTTGGATACGGTACTTGGATCTGAGCTACTTACACCCCAGAGTGAACTTGGATGGAGGCGGTGCTCAGGGGGATGCCAAACGATCCGGTCTCGATGGCGTCATCGTGGTAAGCTGTCACTCTACCGTGGCCGTCCGGTTCAGTGAACAGATCAATATGAGGTGTGCAGTAATCCTGCGGAGAACGGTGGACGAAAACAGCAACTGTCAGCGCTGGCGCATGTTCCGTACCTTAAATTGTTCCTTTGGAGCTGGAATTAAGTGACGGTCTGTTTTTGCATTTAGCTGTCCAGGAACCCCACAGTGAATAAAAATGTGGCCATTATTGTCGATTAGTTAAAAACGGCGGGTCCCTGTGTGGTCATGATAACATCTTCAAAAAAACAAGGTCAGAAGAGGTGGAATCGTTTAAGCGGCACACTCACACGGATGGCAAGTCGAATCGAGCCAATCAGCATGGGCGAGGTGTTGTTTTCCTCGGGTTGTGCCCACTCGTTTGTCAGTTCAAGGCCCCCCTCCTCCAAAGCGATACAGCGTCCCTGAAAGTCTGGCTTCTCGTAGAGGATCCAGCTGTAAGAAAGCCCTTCTCAAATCAGTTGGAGAGAGACATGGCTGTCGAGTTAGAATTTTGGGGATAGAAAAAGATAGAGGCAAGTAGTCTGAGCAGCGAGGTCGACTGGGCTGTTGGCTGCTTTCTTTCTTGGTTGCCTCAGCAAATGACTGCAGTTTGCCAGGCACGCTCTTTTGTCTTTATTCTAATTTACCCCTCGTAAACCGTAACGATGCATGCGCTCGGCACATACGGGCGCACGTGATCTGACATCGCGCTCGGCAAATGCCACAACAATCGGAGATGATCGGAGACTTCTGGGCTTGGGTTTAGACTTTTGTAGGGTGACTATTTGATATCGAATAAAAGCAGTCAGCATAGTTGGATGTGAATCTTTTTCGCTTATTGACATGTCACGTCACGTCACTTCTATCGTCTTTTCAGGCGACACGGATATCATAAAACACGACGAATTTGATTCGACGTGCCCAAAGAATGTACAGCTTACCATCCACGTATGACCTTCACAGATATGATACTGGAGAACTGCAGCTGAGTCGCGTCTTGGACATCCCGGTAGATCTCGTAGGCTTGCCCGCTGAACTCAGCATTTTGGAACAACACAATCTATGGAAAGATACGAGAGGATGTGCAGCTTTTTGTTTAGCGAGGTGGAGTGGAGTCAAAGGCGCACATTTACAAAACCCAGCGTGAACAATGTAGGACTCAGACTAAGCATAACGACTTGAGTTCGTCGGCCAACATCAAGCTACATACATAATGCTGCCGCTGCGTTTTGCAAAACCGGTAATTCAGAAATGTCGTTTGAAAATCAGCTCAAACTCTCGAGTAAGGTTAAAAAAACAAAGACCTGATCAACTGAAATTACATCCGCTGTCTCCAGGAACACAACCAATTCCGCAAGAAAAATGATTTGTCGATCGTAGTAAAAACCTGCGGCAATAAAGTTCAAAACAAACGTGTATATACCCTAACCGAAAAGACAACGTAAACCGCCTGCCAAATATAAATAAACCTGGCTAAAATATTTTCACATCACCCATAATGAAGTCTCGTGTTTACCCGCGCAACTGGCAGCCCCGATTTCCATGACGGTAATCACATCCAGCTTTGCACCAAAATGTTCTTTTAAAATGTATTTATACCCCCCCTTTAGTACAACATATGAAAAGCAGATGTTTTCACTGCTCGGCGAGTCAGTCTTTCCAGAGTTCCTTTCCAACCTCGGTACAATTGTGTGTTGTTAGTGTACGGGTACCTTTCCAGGTCGCTTGTGAAATCCCCTGGCAGTCCTCGCCTAGGAGTCAAAAAGCATACAGGCGTTAACGTGGCAGAATCTGCAGAATGACAAATATCTACAAGGGAGGCCGGGTATGCGTTTCTTTGTGCCACGTTGATTGTCAAAACCTTTTTTTTTTTTTTCCTTTCCGAGTGCTGAAAATATAGCTCCCCGATGGGGACGTTTTACGCTTGCGCGTGGTCAAAGCAACATGCCAGCGAGGCCTTCGCAACCTTTTAATCATGGTTTTCACGTCGTCACGCAGATCTTGAAATGCAAACAATTGTGAGCTGTAGGCAACGGCACAGTGTAGTCTTTGTCGGTGGCTAAAAGGCACCCCCCCTGCCCCCTCACGGACAAAAGATCCACTGTTTGTGTAAATAGAGAAGCTTATGTTGCAACTAATGATGACTCTCGGCAGAAGAACTAAACGACAAAATGGTGTAAGCTTTGCCGTGTACAAATTGTAATTGCCTTCATACTCCTCTCACAGTGCCAAAAGCAGATCATGTTGTCGAGGAAAAACAAAACAGATGCATGTTCGTTGATACTCTTGAAATCACAAGTGTCAAAGTCAAGGCCCGGGGGCCAGATCTGGCCCGCCACATCATTTTATGTGGCCCGCGAAAGCAATTCAAACATGGCAGATTCCATGAAGCTTGCTAAAATATGTACCAACATTTCTAATTCTCATATGTAATAAATAAGAGAGACTTTGTAAGCATTTTTGTTGCCAAACACCCTGTTACACTCACTTAAACAATAGTTCCATAAACTATTATTCTTGACTTCTTTATATGATTTCAATCATAATGGCCCTCCAAGGAAAATGGTACCTAAAATGTGGCCCGCGACGAAAATGACTTTGACACCCCTGCTTTAAATGGTTATGGGATTCTTCAAAAAAAGATGGTGTGTGTGTGTGTGTGTGTGTGCGTGCCATACTTACATGATTAGTATGTATCCTCTGAGTCACAGGCTGCCTAAACTCTGAAAGTGCCGGGTAAATCTGAGGTGGATTTCCACTTCTATTTCCAAAAGCGGGAGGCACAGCATTCGGGAGGTTCAAACTTGGTTTTCCAACCAGATCTGCTTCAGTGACAGAAGCCGTAGTTGCTATTTTTGCAGCAGCCTAATGATTAAAAAAACAAAACAAAACAAAACACCTGAAGCCCAAAGCTTTATCACGCTCACAAACTGTTTGTTTTCTGATTAAAGCTTAAAACATGCCTCGTGAGGACGTCACATTTCTTCAGAATAGCACAGAAAAACAAACCTCTGCTCTCATTTGCGGGTGTTCCTCCATGCTCTGGGCTGAATTTGCTGCTTCCCGAGGGAGGTATTTCTCTAAATAGTCAGGCAACTTGATGTCGTCAAAAGAGGGAAACGGAGGACCTGAATCACTGACCGCAGCCGCTGTAGGCTGCATTCGGTCCCCGCACGGCGCGGTGAAATTTTCGGCAAATGAACCGGTGGTGGTCGGAACGGGTGAGGTTGACTCTGACGAAGGGCTGAGCTGGGGCGACGCATCCCGAGAGTTGGTGCTTTCCGACAGAGCCTGAATTCCATTTCTTCTCCCCCTGGTGCTGGAACTCTTGAGGCTGCCGAGTACGCAGCTTCCCTGCAAGCGAGACTTGACAATAACGTGGTCCTCTTTCTCCTCCTTGCTTTTCTCCTGCTCTTTCTTCGGGGTCCTGTCTTTCGCATGAGAAGAAGCTTCCAGACTACTGATCAAAAGACACCGATCAGCGATGCTCACCCTCGCTGGCTTAGCGCCACTTTTGCTTTCTGGGTTTTGAAGCTTAGCTAAAAGGCTCGGGCCTGTGTCGAAGGTCCGGTTTTTCTTCCTCAGGCCAAATTTAAACTCATCCGGGTCAAACGTCTTCTCAAAATGGTCTTCCTTGATGGCTGGCATGGCAAACGGGGGCTGGGGCGGCCTGAGCGGATTGTGTTTACGAGGCGGTAGGGAAAAGGGAGCGCACAGCTTCTGGATTTTTTCAATGAAGTTTTCATCGTCGAGTTCATCATTGTCCAGAAGGTTGCTCTCGCTGACGGAGGCACTCAGCTTGGGCCCTGGGAGTTTAAGTCTCTGCTTGGGAAAGTCCACATCGAGCCAACTCGATGGGGCGTCCTGTTGAAAGGAAGAATCGTCCCTGCTTAGTCCTCGCTGCGATTGCATCCTCTTCGGGGACGACGGCTGGACTGAGTCCGAGTTCAGCTTTTTAGACTCTGGGGAAGTTGATACTTTTGGAGTTGGACTGGGCTTATTTCCTGGTTCATCTTTGACTTGAAGTTGGGAAGAAAGATCACCGTTAACAGTCGTGGGATGCACGATAATCTCTGGTGGCTCAATCCCTTTCTGATTGGTCTTCCCTCGCAAAGCCTCTGCGGTGCTGGAAAGGCCGCCGTCGGATCTTTTGTCCGAACCCCTGAATGGAGGAAGACCACTTGTACTCGCTGTATTATTCGCTTCCTCAGACTGAGGGCGACTCGGTTTTGTTGTCGAGATTTTAACTTCCACAGCTTCTGAGTGTGCTGCTAAGCGTTGAGTCTGACTGCCCCGAGGTTTCCCATCAGTGCTTTGAACAGAAATATTGGTAGACTCTTTAACAATCGCCGTCTTGCCAGTCTGTGCGGTTGTCTGCGCAGGGGGGTCATAAGAGACAATTGCAGGCACTCGCTCGGGCGTTGCGCTGACAAACTCTGCGCCAACGCCCTCATGTTTTTTTGAAGCCTTACTTTGAGACGCTTCAAGTTTTTCCACAGGTGCACAATCATCGGAAGAGCCTCGGGCACTTTTTATTTCGATTTTCTGTGTCTGGACGGTGATCTCAGCTATCTCTGGATTTGTAATAACCGTTTGGTTGGCAGTCGGTGTTATAGTCGGGAGGTTTGCGGCTTCTTCGTTGTTTTCCAACGCCGCTTTTTTAACATTTCCGCTGGGCCTTGTGTCCTCTTTTCTCCCCGTCTGATTTTTCTGATTATCCATCGCCTCGCTTTCCCCCGTCCCGGAATTTTCTTGTCTGGACTGTGAAATTGGGGTTGTCACTTGAGTTTGCGTTTTGTGTGACGGGATAAGATTTTCTTCAGCCTGGCTGCTGTTGTCACCACGTGACCTTTCTAATTGATCAACATCTTTTATCTGACTCCGACACGTTGGCTTTGTTTCCAAGTTTTGGTGTTCTGTGTCTTTTTCAACGTGCCGAATTGGTTTTAGTCGACTTGTCGGTGCAGGCCGCGGCGGTGGTTCCACATTGAATTTTGGACCTTCGGCAGGTGGGATCCGAACCACCGGGGCAGGCTCCCGTTCGGCTGACTGTGAGCGGGAGGACGATTTATCCCCTGCTGTAATCTTGATCTCCTGTTTGGGTGACGGAATTTCTCTCTCGGCCTTTTCCCCCTTTTGGGCTAAACGAACGGGAACCCTGTCAATAGGTTTCTTTGTTTTTCTGTTCGAAGCAGCGGTATCGGGTTCGTCTTTGTTGACAGCTGTCGGTTCAGGTAAAGCCTCCACTCTGTTGACCAATTTATCGATGACTTTAGCATCAGTCGACGCCGACTGTTGATCGGATTTGTCGGATTCTTTTACAAATATACCTTTATTGGAGAGGACTCCATCCACTTTATCAGGTTGCCGAAAAACGTCATCGTCAACCTTACTTTTGACCGAAGTGGCATCTTGCTGATTTAGATTTGGCTTACTTTCCCGATCTTCGCTCACCGGACTGGTTGCCTCCCTGCTTTTTCTTCGCTTGGAACGAGACGCTGGTTTGCTAGTGGCCTTGGACCGTGGGCTTGTATTATTGGTCAGTTCTACGTGATCACCCGCGCTTTTCGTCGCAATACTTGAGTCTATACTGTTGGATTTCGTACCCTGATCTGCGGTCTTGGAGGACTGTGTGCCATGTTGTTCCCGCGGTATGGAACCTTTCGCCCTCACAGCAGAGGTATCCTGTCCACCGGGTTTTAGTGTTATCCCTGTCATTGCTTTCGTATCCAGTTTACCCTGACTGTCGGGTTTGGATGACTTTGATGCAGTGGTTGCCGCAGATGTGGCGAACTTTTTTGCTGTCTTTTGAGGCAGCATTGATTTCGAGTGCTTTGTTGATTCCTCCGCAAAGTTCCTCGCTCTCTCTTTCACCGTCAGTGGAATCTCATTTTGTGGCGGCGCGGGGCTGGACGTAGCGTCGTCATATCGCTCAGCCGATTTCGATCTCTGTGTCGATGACAAAAATTCAGCTTTGAGCTTCGCGGTTTCTTTCCGAACAGGAGAGACATCGGCGCTGCGGGGGGTTTGGAAAGTTCTTTTGAGGTCCGTCACAGCTCCCTGGCGCTCAAATATGTTGATCTTATCTGTAATTCGGCCAATAATTGGTTTGTCTTCGAGTTTCTTGTCCTGCTCCCTGCATATGATCAAAATTAGAATGATCAGAAAACATGCACATGGCTAAGTTTGGAAAAATTGAACATGTTCATTTTGACAAATGTTTATCATCTATAATATTTATCGAATGGTGTCGTTTTATACAGTTCCACCCCCCCAAAAGTGCTCTATAAATAAATTGTATAAAGGCGTGTTAAGCTTTTCAGCACAGTGTCATGTCAGGAAACTAGATGGGCAGGTTAAATTATCTCCACACCCGTTGCACTTTATTTAGCATGTATGCTACTTACACAATAAATGTAATCACGGTCAAAGTTTTTTGTTACGGAAAACTTACACTTTAATTTGACATTCTTGACGGGTCATGATGAAATGAAAAAAAAAACGTACCTTGTATCAACTTCTGTTGCTTTATTTTTCTCTTGGTCCGGTGCCAATTCCAGCTCCACTTCTGCTATACTCTTCTCCGCGTTCAAAGGCACGCTTTTGGGGAAAAGCTTCACTTCTGTCCGAGAAACCTTGATACTTCTCCGTTTGGACTCCGGGGTCTCCGTCTTACGCACAACTTTGTAAAACCTGTCGTCGTCCTCCATGACTGCACCGCCATCAACAGCGGCGACTGATCCCGAGCCCAGGAATTTGTCCGCATAGTTGGGACAGGAAGTTTCATTTTCCCCACCTCCAGGTGAGGCCGGCGAGGTGAGGCTGCGCTCGGAGGAGGAGTCAAAAGGCTGCACTTTGCCGTCACTCTGTGTACTTTCTCCCTGTGGGCTGGTCTTTGAGCTGTCAGATGAGGGGAATCCTTCCTGACCGGGTTGGACATCGGGAGACGTTTTTCCCTGAGGGCTGCATGCGTCATCTCCCTGCGAGGTCTTTCTCGATTTCTTTTTAGCGGAGTTTTTACGGCCCATTTTGTCAGCCTCTATTTGCTCTGCGTTCAAGCTCCAACCGCCAGTCTTTGTGTAATTTCTGCGACACGCCCTTTTGTGGCACGACTGCGGGCTTCAAATTTGCAAGCGTGCTCTCGTCCGCTCTTGAACTTAAGCCACGTGACGAATCAAAAGTAGGCGACTTTGGCGATTTCGACTTTGATAAGACGGGCAGCTTTTTCTCGATGGTGGTGAGGATCACTTCCTGCCCCGTCAAGGTGTCTTGCCCGCAGTGAGTCACGCTGGTCTCTTCCACGTACACGTGGAGCTTCCTTCCTGCCAGGGCCTGTGTTGTTTTCTGGGGGAAAGGCTGGGCGTTAACCCGGTCAGAGTTCCATACCGCACCTTGCTCCGAGGAGGAGGCGTTGGCGGAGAGATCCGTCAAATGACAGGCAAACCGTTCAGAATTCCCGCTCACCCAAGTACCATGACGGCCCTCCTTGGCCTGCCCTATTCGCTGCCTTTTGCTGAATAAAAGCTCCTCCTCTTTAGGAGGAGTCACTTTGCCGCTCGCAACAGAGTCGTCGTCTCTGTGGGCAGACTGTATGGCGTCCGCTTCTTCAAAGCGGAAAATGTCTCTTGAGGGACCAAGTGGAGCGGGATTGGAGCGTCGTCCCTTCTCCTCCCACTTTAGTTTCTTTGCCTCGGCGTGTGTGTCTTCCTCACAAGACTCTCCCTCGGACTCGACCGCCCGATCGCAAGTGGGGGATGAATTTTCCGTCGGAGTTTTGGGACTCTTTCCCTTCCATGGCGAAAGCCAGTTCCCGATTCGGCCCAAGACCCCAGGACTCTGTTGCTCCTCTGAGTTCTCAGACTATGGCAAAGAAGACGAATAACTCAGTTAAATGCCATTCCAACACAATATTGTTAAAAAACAAAACAAAAACAACAGAATCATGCACTTTTTGGGGGGGGGGCGGGGGGTGAAAGAGCCTATAGCGCATATCATGTGAATCGTCAAATTGAAAGCGGTGCAGATTTAGGAGCCTTTTTTTTTGTCTTGAGACCACTTTTTTATTTAAATTTTTTTAGTATGGCCATGCATCTCTCGGCACAGGAAGGACATGCAGGAGAGCATATAACCTGAAACCTTACCGTGGTAAATACCATATCATTCAGACTCTTTATGTAGGTTGTGAACATGTTTGGTTTACAACATACACTCCTACAGACCATAAAAAAACAAAGACATAACAAAGGGATAAAAGAGCAGAAATACTCCCGACCAGCACAATTTTGCCAGAGCAAAGCGACAGACCAATCGCTCGCTTTGTATCCAAGAGCAACTCACCCTTGATCAAACTTCAGTTGTAAACTTTTCCTTCCTCCTGCAACAGATGAGCAATGGCGGGCCGCGTTTGGCACACCGGCGCTTAACTGACTGACGCATTTTTAGACCATCCGCTCAAGACCATCCGCAACTGTACGACAACGCTTCGAGTGAGGCATGTGAGAAATGCACTGCTGCTGGAAGTTCTGCCCCCCTTCTAGCCCATGCAGCTGTGTGGTTACGTGATGCCTTCAGTGCGCCTTGTTCCAACAGCTTTTACATACCAAACCGGTCAGGTGGCAATTTTTATTAGGGTTTTTTTTTTTTTCTGGGTGCAATTAGTCAGTGAACTGTAGCTTTGGCTCATCATCAAGAATCACGCGAGATATGTTTGCATGGAGGAACTGATGACACTCACTCACACATTCAATTTATATCGAGATCCTAGTTGAGGTCAATGCATCCATTTTTCGGGGAGGGCTTGAAAATATATCTTTAAAAAAATGTATTAATGGAAGCTATATTGAAACCTCTTTGTCACTGAATCTAATTATAACCAGTATTTCAATTGGGATGAACCCTGTGGTGTGGTTTTGTTGGTTATTCCTGTTGCCCTCTCCAAGAAGTGTTTCCTCACCTTTGGCATGTCAAAATTGTATTGTGTTAATTACCAAGCGCACATATCGCAAGATTTTGATTTTCACTTGCGCTTGGATTGTTTATACAAACAAATAATGCCCAAATGTCTTGACTTCCGCTGCGGGGTCTCTATTGTGCTATAAATGTGTTAGTAGTAGGACTGTGTGTTAAAACAGAACCCCCCCCCCCCCCTCAGATTTCCCGACCCACGAGCATTTGAACGCAGCACGAGGCTGAGCTACTTTCCATGTTGAGGGTGGTGGTGGTGGGGGGGGGGGGGTGATGACGCATCGGTTCCAGCTTTTCTCCAATGTGCTTGCGCTTTTTTTTTTTAATTTGGCGGTTTGACTCAGTCTGCCTTTTTAGAGGGAAGCACAATTTTAACCCCTTAACCACCGACAACATTCGTCACGAAGACAAACAAAGAAGTTTTCAGCTTCGCGCGTTGGTTTTAATAGTTTTTTTTTCTTCACGAGTTTGATACTTTTGCCTCCCGGCCGGTGTCTGTTACTTATTATTGCACGCCGAGTCGTGTTTACAGTTGAAACATTGCACAGCTCAGCTTTGGCGACAACTGTAAATCAACCGCGATAAGGTTTGCTATTCATGTTATAAAAAAAAGTTGATCCTTAACCTGGATGACTGCGTGCAAATAAAACAAATCGCACTTGTGCAAACGCGCCAAATCGATTAATTTCGAAACGAGTCAGTTCGACGGTCTCTTACCATGATCACACTGGTCTCCGGTAAGTCCCCCTCATGGACTGAACTCGTCCCCCCCTCTGGTGCCCGATGAATATTTAAGGGCGCCTCGCACAACGAACCCTCTTCGGCCGCCAGTCGCTATTATGTGTCATTTGGGGTTGGATTTATCTTTTGAGAGGAGTGTTAACTCGTCTTCCGCGGTTAATAAGGGAACGCGGTTGCCGATGGAATCTGGCCGGCCCAGCTCTCACACACCCCGAGGCGTCTTTTCACGGAGCGCGCGCGCACACACAAACACACACACGTACGCACAAGATTTGTTGTGCCACTATAAAGAGACGTGCGGACAGACGGTTGCTTCTTGGCTTGATTTTATATCTATAACTATATCGATATCACTCCTGATGACCGAAGACGAGAGAAATACCGTCTTGATGTCGTTGGGGGGTGAAACTACAACGTATGGCTCCCCCTGCAGGAATGAACCTCAAGACTGGTGAATTTGATTTGAATGGTCTCAAAACTTTTAAATGCACATCTCCAACTGTTCTCTTGCACTACTTTTTGCACAACTTGCGTTTTCGAGCAAGGAGCTGTTGGGAACAGCATGTTGTGCAAAAAAACAAAAAAAGAGACTGACACTCAACGGTGAGAAGGGAAAGTAAGTTTGCCGATAACGTTACAGTGCAACCTGAAATGGTACCTGGATTTGGGGTAGTGTAGTTACTCTTAGTTGCAAACTTCTACTGAGGGGTGTTTGTAAAATTTTGCCAAAATCTTAAAGTTACCTGAAGTCACCACAAATGCAGGCTGTTTTCAGAATAAATGACCAGATTTAACGAATTTTATGATTTGTCCACATAGATCAGCAGTTCGGACAATCGTGTATAAAATTTGGGAAAAATGATCATGCAACAATGACCAAAAAAAGAAAATTCCTGCGTTTCTCTGAGCTTTTGTCTCTCTGAGCTTTTGTTTTTCGAATTGCACTGCGGGTCGAATCGAGTGCCCTCATCGGCCCTTATATGGCCCACGGGCTGCAAGTTCCCCACCCCTGCTTCAGAAGCATGCATAGCGTGTTTCTCAGGTTTGTCCCACATGACTTATTCATGTCCAACTGACACCTGACTCCCTCATCCACCTAATTAAACATTTAAATGCTTCTCATTTGCACTCAAGTTTGTTTATTTGTTTAATAATGTTCTTGTGAAATGCATGAAAAGCAGGAAATGGAACGAATGATACCAACCAATTTTAATTTGCTAAGCGCGAAGACATCAGGGTTTTGACAACAGACTAACTTGTCATGAGAGGGGGGTGGGGGGTGTGGGGCGATGTGTGTGTGTTTTTAGTCAGAGCTCAGGAAAAAGTAATAGAAATGAAAGCATACTGATCTATTTTTCCAGAATCAATGTACCGATAATACACAAACGTCAACACTGAACCTTTAGGGCATTGAAAGTTTTTTTTTTTTCCTTTTTCATACCTCCCCGTGTGACACATCTATCCAATAATAGCCTTTTGTCACACTCTGGCCACTCCGCCGTGCGCTGCTGTGTTGTTGAGTCAGACATCCTTTTGTGATCTATCGGAGCTCTCAGCAGATTTCAGACCTTTGCCAAGGCCAAACAATAAGAGTTTCCCTTGGCTGGCTTTTCTATTAACATGCTTTTCTCATATCCATTGAGTTTATATTTCAATTAAAAGGACATTTTTCCTTGCAAAGAGTTGGAAAACCAGTCCAGGTGTTTACGTTTAATCAACAAGGCACACCTCCAAAAAAGCTCATGGCACCCCACCAAACAAAAAATATCACCCAAAGAAATATGTCCGCTATGGGAAATATTGATAGTTCCATCTCAGTTTACCCACAAACACAACACAGGTGAATTCTTCTGACATTTCAAGGGAAGGGCATTTAATTGTTCTCCCTGTCAAAGTTTTGTTGTTCCGTCGGCGGATAATTTGACTCGGGGTATTCATGCCGCGTGGAGTCCTCGACACCTCCGACGCACTTCGAAGTCGACAAAATGGAGTCACGGGTAAGTCCCCATTATTTTCTGCAAGTATAACTTTGGTCTGTAAAACGGAGATGACGTTAGCTAATATTAGCGAACGCTAATGATTGAGTTAAAATGACGTAGTGCGTTGCTCATTGAATTCATTTTCTTCCTTATTTAACCCTTTCATGCAACCTGTAACCTGATAACCAGATAAGCTGGTCCACTGTAGTCACCACTGTCCCTGAAAGGGTTGAAAACTGTTCTTGTAGTATAAACGACTTTGCTACCTGCTAGCATAAACGTAAAGAGCCTTGAAACTTTTATCTGTTGGTTCATCTGATTTCCGAGCTTGCGTGACGTCCCAAATAGTTCCAGGCAAGAGGAAGCAAACATTCCAAACATTTTTGTCGCTCTCTTTCTAGTTCGAATGTTGGACGCTGTCACCGCGGAGATCACATGTCCCGATCCGGTGTGATTGGCGGCCCGCACAGCGGGTCATCTTCTCCCAATGAGGAATCGTGCTCACAAGTGACGAAGTTTGGGATGTTGAAGTGGGACAAGAAATCACAGTCCGTATCTGTCCTCGTCTCATCTGCGAGGAGTCCATCGAAAGGTAAGATGACCCTCGTATCTTCATCCTCCTGTTCGGTCACCGCGGGGCCGGTACCTACTGACTGGTTGAAGGTCCCCTGCGGTCCATTCTGCTTTGTTCCCGGGTTTTGCCACCGCTTACCCTCGTCCTCCTTACTGATATAGAAATTAAAATACGAGCGGAATTCAGCCAGGAAGGCACGAGAAACGGCATTGTTTTCGTCAGAGTCGTCGTCTTTCTGACAGATGATGTTCACAAGACCGTTTCCTGGACCGGGCAGGTTCTCGTTGTCTAAATTTCTGACAAGAAAAAAAAAACAAAAAGACACAGTCAAACACTGTTTTCGATATAGGGTCATGGGTGAGCTGGAGTCGAGCTGAGATTATATTGGGCGAGTGGCAAGGTACACCCTGGACTGGTCGTTAGCCAGAATGACAGCAAAAATAATCAACCCACAACATTAAGTGAGGAGCATTAAAAAAAAAAAAAATCTGCCTTTAACAGGGGTCAACTCGTTTTCGGTCTGTTTATTAATTTAAATTAAAAAAAAATCTTTAGAATTGCATTTAAAAACGCAAATGGATAAATCAAATGGAGATGATCTTTTCGTGTGTGCGCGAGGAGGGCAATTGCGCAATACTCACTCTTGTTGCGGCGCCCCCGTCTTTGTGAGCATCGTGAGCACAAAAAACATGAAAATGACGAACACCGCAAGTCCGACCCAGAAGCCGATGACGATGGAGTCTGCAATGAGAGGGAACCAAAAAAAAACAACAAGATAGAATTTAACCATAATCTTGAATTTTTGAACGTTTGTCCAATTGACGTCGCAACGTGCGTAAAACCAACTGTAGTCATCATCATCATCAGGCGGGCGACTGACTTACGACTATCGACGGGGGGAGAAAAAAAGCATCGATTTCACATGCCAGGCTTACATCTGTGTGCTTTGAGTCCCTCAAATGACACGGGCTCGTCGTCGTAGTATTCATATTGCCACACGTAGTCGCCGCGCCGCGCGCTGCTTTGGCTCCGGTTGTGCGAGCTCATGTCATCCAGCCTTCAACTTGTCCGTTCGACAAGCTCAACGGACGCGAAAGGCAAAAACAAACCCGAAGTTTACCTTCCAGGTTTGGAATCCTCCACCGTGATGATAGTTTGAGCTGCTCTGGGTTTATGTTTACAAATCCATCCATCGATCCTTAATCACGCATTATGGGTTACTTTCGCGCAACGGCTCAAATGTGAGCGGATTATGTCACAAGGCAATTAAACAGACACGTCATTTGGGACTGAGACTAAAAGATCAAGTCGGGGATGTCACTCGGCTGAATCCCAAAGACCGAAATGAGCTGAGCGCTGTACAGTTTGCACGGTTAGTACTTAAAGTGCACATTTTAGTGATCGTCAGAAACCGTACAATCGCGCCCTCTAGTGGCATTAAGCAGGAACTGCCTCACCTGAAACAAATGTGACTTTTACCAAGCGATCATCTTCACGCTCTTTATAAAACTAGCCAATTACAGGTGTGGGGCAGAAGTCACATTTCAAATAATAAGCACCGGAATCATATGACGTAATTTCTCCTTGCATTTGATTAGTATCATATTTCAGATGGATGACTAGTTCTGAACAGAGGTCAAAGAATAATGCTGACACACACAAAAATGCTTACTTGTTACTGACAAGTTGTCGGTAATGTAAATGTGACATTTCCCTGTGCGATATATCCCTCCGATAAAAGAAGATTCAATTTCTGTCAATAAAAAAAATGATTCGATTCAATGCCACTCGCGTCTCTTAAAATGGAAAAAAAGATTTTCCGGTTCAAACCAATTTTTGTTACGCCCAGAATATTTACTGAAATAAAAATGAAAAGTTGAAAATGTGACTTACACCCAATCGGTTGTTTGAGTGTCAAGTCTCAGACTAACCGTAAAAATACCATTTTTTATTTTTTTATACAGCAAAAATGAAAATGGTCCTCTTGTAGCGTGATTAGTTGCTGTTGCAGTTTCTTTTTTTTCACCCTCTTTGTGTAAATTACCTTTTGGCATTTGGCTAACTCATTCAGTATACTCAAAATGTGAACCTGGAGTCTGCAGTTTCATTCGTAAAGTGTGAGATGATGAAAGAGTTGACATATCGCTTCACCCACGTTACTCAAAATTGGGTTACATCGTGTATTTTTATTGGGCTTCTTCCGATGCCTGCAAATGGCTTTGCATCCGGACTGCTGGTTTCCAAGGTAACAGTCAGGACTTCAATTAAAAAGAGGATGCGATGCATCCCGACTGGCAAGCTCTTGAGTGCAGGAGCATATTACCCACCCCCCCTGACCCCCCCAATCAAGGGATGCATCAGAACAACGTGACCTGATTGCATGTTTGGGTTAATGTTAATCAATTGTCTCTGCTCCCCTCCCCGTTAGACTTAATTGCTTTGTCATATTCAGCGTGCGTCTCGGAGAGCCCGCTGAAGACGACTGACCTCGCAACCTGCCCCCGAAATAAAATCCCCGCTTAGTCGAACAGTTCAGAATGAATTTTGCGTCACTTGTCCAACTTGTTTCGCCATTTGTGTGTTGTTAACAAAATGGCATTTCTTCTACATTTCTACATCTGCTCTTGTTTACATATGACCCCCCCCCCCCCGCCCCCGCCCCCTTCCCCATTAGCCTGCAAACTTTGTTTTGTGTACACAAGGCCGACACACGCCGTCACCCCCTGCACTTCTTCCATCATTCAAACAGCGGGGACTGACAGGAGGACATGTCTTTACACAAACACCCAAATGGCTCTAGCTATATATTTATAGCTAGCTAGCTTGTAGCATAAATAGCTAGCTCGTAGCTTAACAGGCTGGCTAGCTATCCAGCTGTCAAACCACAAGCTTATATTTATATATACATATACACACACTGACAACGTATGTTTTTTTCCCCGCTGAAAACACTGTTATCAGTACTTTTTTTCCCCTCCTTCTTTTACTCTAGAATCCCTGTGTGGAGTAATACGCGTCTCTCAGACAATGAAGTTCAATGTTTGCATCGACCATTCAGCGTATATCACAGTACATCTTTGCTGATATGGCGCTTTCACAGCGGCTGGTACCATGCGCTTTACTGAATATAATATATATATAAAGTAACAAAATACGGTAATTTAACATAAGGCATGGACAGTTATACAATCTCCTCGCTCTTTCTTTTTAGCTCTCTCTCATATACTGTATATAATGTAGAGAAAGAAAAAAAACTAACATTCATTTGATCCCGTTTTTAGATGCTTCAATTTTGCAACTATTAACTCTAAATGAAGCCTCTCTCACACACACACACACACACACGCGCGCGCGTACGTTTATTTACCCATCAATCAACCAGAATGCCAGCATGTGGCTTTGCATTGCCCCCTACTGACGCGCACTGGGAGAGAACAACAGTCTTCAACCCCAAATGGAATTAATTAAATCAGCCGATTACAGTTTGTTTTTATTTGTCAAACAGCTTTGCATCTATCCTAAACGTCATTATGGACTAATGAGGTTTGTGTGTGTGTGTGTGTTCGCAAGTTTGCGTGGTTTGGTTTTCAATGCATATGACTTCAATCCTTAAGCAATATTTATGACCAGTTAAGGAACTCATCCCCGTTTCTTCACACGACTGCAATTCGTCTTTTTTTTCCTGAAATGCTGACGCGTGTCTGCCCCCCCCCCCCTTTGCCCTCTCATCACCCACGCAGCGTGACGTTGTCAAGAGCGGCACGTGTGTCTTCGCACCTTCCACCCAAATGGTTTTGACTCACATGACCTGAGCTTTGAACGCTTACAAAAAAAGAAAATGTAAAAAATGAGCCGATGTATCCAAGTGCGTCTTTAAATTGTGAAGCGTCATAGTTTTAGGTTTGAGATGTGGTTGCGGTTTCGTTCTCATTTTTCTTTTCTCGCACTTACAGCGGGGAAATAAATTCGATCTCCGTGTTCATCGATCGAACACGCAAATCAATGCGACCTCTCGAGAGCTTGCGCGGGGGGGGGGGGGGGGGGGGATTTCTTTGCAATGACGTGAGATGTGATCGAAAACGACGTTCAAAAAAAAATCCCCAAAAGTAAGGCAAGTTTGGCCCCATATGTTCGGAGTTTGCTCATGTGTGACTTCACACCCCCGCGCAGTGGCGCATGGAAACACTTGGCGACGCGTCAAAAGTCCAATTTGGCGCAGCCCCTGTTAAATAGCCGCGTCCGCCGCGTCACGACCCACATTTGCGACCTCTTGAGGGGGGTGGGGGGAGACTCAACAAGACTCGACTCTGCTCGGATCGTCTCGCCAGCGTCATTTTCGCTCTCCTTTAGCAAACATGAACGCTCGCGGTGGATTTAATGTTTCGGACGCCAACCAGCCGTCTGACATGTGGAGACCGTGGATTCGAAACGACACGACGGCTTCCCTACTTGTGGTAAATTTTGACTTGACTGCGCGATAAACACGCGTGGAATGTATTCTGCATGGAAGAGAAAAAGTCTAACGAAAGATGTTGAAACTTTTCAGGCTCCTTTCGATCCTGCTGCAACGCAACCCAAACCGGCTCTTTTCGTTCACCCCGTCAAGTAAAATTCTTTTTATTTTATGATCCAGCAGGAATTACTGTACTTATTTTTTTAACTCCTCCCCACAGATGCTTATTTTTTTTTTTTTTTTTTTAAAGGTTGTACTGGCCCAAAACCAAATGCTTTGATTATCTGTACCGGGAAGCCGAGATGCTCCTTCGGAACTACCCGGTCCAAGCCACCATCTGCCCCTGTGAAGACTCTTCGTCCACTGAGGAGGACACGGAGGAAGATGATGATGAGGATGAGGATGATGACGATAGTGAGGATGAAGAGGAAGTGACAGAGATGGCCAAAGACCTCCAGTAAAGTTTCCAGTTATGCGTATAATGGTTTAATATATTTCCTATTCCTATTTATTGCTGTAAATAATTGTAAATAGATCATCTGTCATTTTTTTTATACCACCCAAAAAAAAAAATTCTAAATTATTTTGTCAACTACCTCTTTTTTGTATTTTGTGCACCCTGCAATAAAATACTTTCAATGAACCACAAATTCTTGTCTGTGTTCCGAATAGAGTTTTTGAGTGAACGAAGTGGATTTTTTTTGGGGGCGATTTAGCCCGTTTGCTGCGTCGTATTGTCATCAAGCAGATGCGTTTCTTTCCCTGTAACGGCACACGCTCGGCTCCTTTTCCCACTGATAGAGTGCAAGGTCGTAAACGTAGCCGCTTCCTCTGCTCGGTCGCCTGAGGTGTGCGCGGTGCGTGACAAAATGGAGGCGTCAGCCTTTAAGAGAAAACGGAACATGTGGACTGGCGTCCAATGACGCTGCCTTTTTTTTTTCCTCTCTCAGATGTTTTGCAATATAAATATACATTGACATGCTTCAATTCATAACCAAGACGCACCAGCTATCAAAGAAAGGGTGTGTGCAAAATAACTTCACTTGTTGAGATATGTTGGATTGAAAGAGCTTTTATTTCATTCAGTTTTAGTTAAGTTCGAATCAGGACTTGGTATAAAAGTCGATACAAGTCAGGGTAAGTCTATTTTGTCCCAGATTCGGTCAAAACTCAGCTTTCGGACTCGTCAGGCCGCCGCAAGTCAATTTCTCCATTTTGTATCAAGCAAGAATGATCCCAAACCGCTCCTTCCAGCGTAGGAGGCAGCGGATTCAACCGCTTTCCTGGCAAGTCTTTTTACGAGCCGCCAGAAGAATTTGACATAACTTTACGCCTTCAGTTATGCTCCGTTTTTTTTTTTCCAGGCAAACAGAACAAGCAAATGACAGCTAACAATTAGCAAATCTCCCTCTTAGTATGATAACTATTTTGTTTTACTCTATGTCGAAGTAGAAATTCAATTTGAATTCATTTGTATTTTGGACATTTTGTTTGAAATCGAACAGTTTTATCGCTTGCGGTCCTGACCCACCTCAATAACGTGACCTTTTGACTTTTTCTTTTTCCTCTCGGAGCCCTCTAAAATTTATATTTGCGTATCCCCCGCGGTAAACTTTTAATAGCGCAAATTACATCCCGAGTGTTACCATTTGAATGCTCCAATGAAGCTCAGTTGCGCGCTAATGACCCCGAACTCTTGTCGGCATTCTCAGGCGTGCCGTGGGAACTCTTGAGATCAACTGGACGCGTTTTGTTGGGTGCAAAGTCTCCACACCTTGCCGGGCGAGACCGAACGCACCGTTGCCACTGAACTCATGACCTCCTGCGATTGCAATGAGAGAATTATTATCACGTAAATGACTTAACTATACTCATGCCCCCCCAGGCTCATTTTGACTCAAAGCAACTTTTGTGTAGCTTCACGCTAAATGCACAACTTAACGTTTAGCGGCAAGGCTGCATGCATCTCAAACTAAAAGGTGCAAATGAAGAAAAAAAAAAGGGGGGGGGAATTAGGGGGTTTGTGGCGCAACATTCGTAAATTGAATGCGATGATGCATGATGATAACCTCTTCAACTCAAGGCTCGCCTGCCTGGAACTTTCCCAGGCTTGGGTGTCAGACTTAATGCTATCAGCGGTGTCACCTACTTGGGTGTGAAATGCACTCACCTCCGCAGTTAAATATAAAACCAAACACTGATGCCCTGGATGATGAACTTTAGCCCTTTAATGCACAAATACTGACACTGGTTAAAAAAAAAAAAAGTTGGGTGTACTCAAAATTTCATTTAACTCACAACTAGCTTGCCTCGGTGCGCTAACATTGTTGCCATACACCTCAACAATTTATATATATTTTTCCCCCCACTGTGACATTGGGACCCTGAGTGAACTTTGCACCATGCTAACCCTTGCGGCACATGCTGCCCTTTTTCTCATGGGTGGGGTGTAAATTAGGAAGGTGCGAGTTAGACTCACCTTTAAGGGGACTTGTGCATGTGAGCCACAAATACCGTGCCTCAAATTAAACCTCCTCCTTCTATTTACTAGTATGTATACAGTCATACAGCCCGGAGGAAAAATTTACTACTCACAGCTTTCATGCACCAATAATGACAACATGCAATCTGATAACCCGATAGGCTGTCCGCTGTAGTAACCGCTGTCCCCGAAAAGGTTAATGGTTCTTTTAATTCTCATTTAAATCAGAAAATGAGCAATACTGGAACAATAATGGCGCAATATGCGAGTCTCTTACTCTCCGCACATCTTGGTGAACCAAACGCATCCAACTTAGTTTTATTCTTGTAAACGTCAAGTGCACTTATGACTGGGAGAATCCTCTCCGTGCGATACTGCTCCGGTAAACTCTGTGACCTCGCTTAGCAGTGTGAGCAGTGACACTCACAGAGGTGACAAAGTGTGACCCAGAGGAGTCCAAGACTGAAGATGCTTCTCACAGTCACACCTTTGGTCGTCTGCCGGAGGTCGGGGCAGCGCACTCCGCTTTGGAATGTTTGTGCGCCCCCCCGTGATTGCACAAATGCACGAAGCCTGTACCTCACCTATTGTCATTCATCCATTATTTTCATTGTGTTCCGGGTGGGCCGTAGTCCGTTCCGGTTGACTTTGGGTGAAAGGCAGACTCTTCTAGTGATGTACGAATGTAAGCACGTCTGCCGCACACTTCTCCTATTGGGGGATACTGTGTTAAATTTGTATGGAGCATTTCATACTGTGTTAGTTTTGATGTTTAAAATTTACAAGTAAAATGAACCCATAAACTGCCTAATATCAAAGTGGCCCTAACACCCGGGGGAATTGTTCTTTTCCATACCGGAGGATTAAAATGTATCTTTTTAGATGACTTTGACAAAATACATAAAAACTTTTGAGTCGCGAAGTGCATATTTGATCATGAGCTGAAGCAACGAAATGTGTTTGAGTGTGGACATGGGTGATGTAATTTTACAGTTTTTCCACTTGGAGGCAGTATTGCACTTTTACACTTACCTGAGGTCTTTTATTTTTATTTTTTTTTGGCGGGGGCGGGGGGGGGGGGGACTAAACCGTTAACTAACAGAACAGATCTTTTGAAAATAGATTCCAAAGTGGAAAACAAATACAAGATATTTGCTTGGAATAGAGGAGGGGTAAAAAAAAAAACGCTTATAATTACCAACAACCAAATTGTCCTTTCGCAATGCATGGATGTTTCGTGGCGTCCATCCTTCTTGCCTGAGCACAATTAAACGATACAAATAGGACTTTGTCAAAGAGACATAGCCTCCATTTAAAGACTTAGTCTCTTTGAGATACGTCGACTGGAGATAATTACAATTTCAGCAACATTTGCCAGGTGATTACCTCATAATCCCCAATTTCATTTGAGAAGTCACGCATTGATTCGACTGCGAGTTGGAGCTAATGGAGTAGCTAGCGCGCGCCGCCACAGTGATTTGTATGCCGGGGCGAAAGGACAACGACAGATTGAAGGCAGAAAAACAGACGCTCGCCATTGCCTTCCACTCAGCAAAACAAAAAACAAAAAAAAAAAAAAACGAGCTTTCATCAAAGCAGCCCGAGCCCAAATAGTAAATCGCGCTGATACAATGACGCGTGCCGACAGTTCAAATAGTCTCTTCCATAAAAAGCTGGTCTTTTTTGTTGTTGTTGCTTTTTTTAAATAGTGGCTCCTTTTGCAAGGTAGGGGTGGGTGGAATGATAGAAACAGTGGATGAAGGGGAAAAGGGAGAGACGAGCCCTGCTTTGTATTCACCTGCGTCTCTGGATCAATAAAAGATAATTTGGGCTGATTCCTCCCCGTAGGCCTCTTAGCAGACGGGAGGGGAGAGGGGTCAGCCGCTGCTGAGCTGCCAGGAGCTGGAATAACTTAGAAACACACTGCAAATTACTGGCCCTTGTTTGACTATCTCTCATTCGGCTTTTTTCGCTTTGCCGAGAGAAGCCACATGAGGCGAAGTCCTCACCCTAATGGGAGTGAAGGAAAAGAAGGCAATTCCGCCCTATGGGCAAGAATACAGTATACTGTCACTCCCTGATTTAGAAAAAAATGAAAATAAAAAATAATCCAACCTATATGGTTGATGCCTCCAAAAGCTATTTTTACCCCGGAAACAATCAAACTCGAAATATTTTCCATTGTCTGCTACATGTCAGTGATATTGTAGGATTTCATACTTAATAAAATGCCATATTTTGAGGTGACATGACATTATTTGACGTGCTGTAACAAGAAATAAATCAAAACGAATAAACTGTGAAATCACTTACAATCAATTAAAAATTGGTAACCCTACAAAAACGTAAACTCAAGAAAAGTTGATCGAACCAAAACTATTTATTGACGAAAAGTAGGCGCAAAGCCAACAAAGTACAAATCATGGCACTGGACAACAAGCCACGAATAATGCGAAGAAAGCAAGCGTTTGCATAAAGCAAGAACCCCCCCCCCCCCCCCCCCCAAACGCCAAATAGCTTGTAACAAAAGTACAAGAAAGACCAAACCATGTCGAGAACAAACCATGCGTACACTTCAATACACCGAGAACTGCTTAGTTGAATAATGAAGAACATAAGCAAAGGGTGGATATTCCGTCATAGTTTCAGCAAATGCACAGGAACAGGTCATAGCATAACACCTCATCAGATTGGTTATGATTAGTTTTTATTGGGAGTTGATCCTTAGGTGCTCACTGAACTGAGGTTACGCAACATATACCGAAGTCTTGAATGAAATCCGAAGTTTTGGGCGCTTTCAGAGGTATTATTTTCCCCTCCTCCCCCCGGGTATTTTCCCGTAACACCATTTTCTCCCCACTTTGGAGCTTGCCGAGGCTACCCAAAAACAATTCAAAGACTGCCACTAATCCCCACAAGGATGACCGCGTGTTCCGAGATGTTTGGATTCACAGGTCAAGGCCTCGTAAATTACCAAAGAATCAGGTTGAAGGTGGGGAAATAACACAAGTACTTGCCACGCTGAAAACACATCCAGTAATCCCCCCGAGGTGCGATTTCCTTCTTTTAGCCTTCAAGCTCATTTCTTCCCACCCGAAATCTGCCGCGATTAGTCGAAAACCGGTAACTGCTTCTGTCCCTTTGGACTCCTTTCACATTCCTTCATCAAAAACCTTTGTGTTTTGTCAGTGGGGGGATGGCGGAGGGTTTGTGGCGTTTAGGCTTATAGGCATGGAGGTTGCCGTCCATCACCGAGGGTCACCAGTCTGAGAGGAATGCGCCATGTCAGGAGATGTCAGGGGTGCGAAGGAGGTCCCCGGGGAGACCCGAAAACCCCACATTCAAAGTACCCAGGTGAAGTTCGTATCGCCGGTGTGCACATGCTCGCTATTTGATTAGTGGGGGGCACAGGTGGGACCTTGTATGTTACCGGACCCCTTGAAAGTAAACCTTTCCTTTTGTTTTTATTAATCGAGATGAGTTTTTCTTCGGAATTTTGTTTGAATGCTATCACTGGGCCTAAACGCGAAGGAAATAAATCCATTGAGGATACATTGCTGGTTAATATGCCACAGTTAATCCCAGTTTCCCTCGTGGCAGCATTTCAGCAAATAGTTTCCCCAAAAAGTCTTTAGGACGTTAAATGCTACCCCCACTTGAATTTTACTATCAAAATAAACATCAAACAAAGAGAATTACATACTTAAAACAACCAAACAATCATTGCCTTCAGTACAGTCCGCCAGCTTAATGCTAACATCTCATGAAAAATGAAATTAGCATGCTAACAGTTAGCAATGAGAGTCAAGCTTTTAGAACCTTTGATGCACTGGATGGCTGAAGATAAACGGTAGACGGAAAAAATTCACAGGCATGTCGCCTTTCTCTACAAAACAAGGAAGAATATCACGGCAAACGGTAACATTTGTCTAAGAATTCACGCATTTTGTTTGACGTATTAAAAAACCCCACCATGGATGAGCCAGGTCACCTCTCATGCTTTTGATAGCACTAGCGCTGTTGCTAATGATCCTGTCCGCAGTTCTGTTTTTGCCACACATTAAATCCATTTATTTTGTTATTTTTTTTAAATAAGTAAGGAAGACTTTGAAGAAGTTAGTACCTACCGTGCCGATGTCCAATTTAAGAACATGGAAAACCGTGTGTATGATTTACACTTCATCTTCGTCGTGTATACCAGCATGTCTTTTCTGCAGTGGCCACCAAACGCAAATTGCATCTATCTCCCGAGTAAATCAACAGTAACATACACAGGCGGTTCGAAAAGTCCCTTTTCAATTAGCTCTTTGATGGAAAAAATAACCACGCGATAAAGAATCATCTCAGAAATCTGATTAATGCTTCAGCTATTATATTTCAGCCTCCGTCATTGTTTCTGGTAGGAGTGCGTATTAATTTTCCGACGCGGGGGGGGGGGGGGTGCTGTTTGAGTTTGACCTACCCGATGAGTCATTTCCATTCTAGTAGGCCGATCTAATCACCATATCATATTAGCATTCACATGAAAACACTAATTACAAAGACAGGGGGAACCTGATTTATGCTAATGGAAACGTGAATATGTGACAGATAAATTCATCTGGAGTATCGGACCCTATGACGGCGTTAACCGTGATTACCATGCGATTAGCATAGCATGGGTTAGCTCGGCCGAAGCAAACGTCGACTCTCCGGCGGCGAACGTTAGCGGCGACTCTTCACTTGAAAGTGATGTTCATCATTGCAAAAATGAACTTTCATTTAACTTATTCCAAACAAAAAATAATGATGCGGCCTTTCAGCACAGAATGGACTGCAAAACATTTTATTTACTTAAATTCTACTCTCTCATAGTGTACTTCTGTCTCATGCACTGATTCACTAGCTAGCAGCCAATCAGACCGGGCGTCCGACATGTTGGCATTTTCACGCCTTCATAATTGACGTGACAAGCTGAGATTCACAGACGAGGTGGGCGGGAATCTACTTTGACAAATATATTCGGCGATTGCAGTAAATGTTTGGATTCTGTTCCATAGCTTGACGTCTTGTTGTTGTTCTTCAGATAGCAAACTATTTGGGAATGTTGAGAGTGAACGAACAGCACCTCTGCTGGACGAAGTCAAGTACTGCGCTCCATTTCACTCAATACATTCCACATAATTTTTTTCGGACGTTTAATTTGTTGATGATAACGGGCATCCCCATTTCAGATTCAATGCATCACAATGATTCCCGTAAATTCTTATTAAATATGTGTAAGAATGTTGCAATTGTGGACCCCCTTCTTTCCATGAGTTTCTTCTGTTCCGTCGAAATACTTCTTACGCACCCATGCAGATGCGTTGGTGCAGCGCGAATTTTTCCGGGGATCGCCGTGGCACCAACCCCCCCCCTCCGCATCCTCACCCCCACCCCGCCGCTGCCGCTTTTCGGCGCCATCTGTTCGAAACACCGAGACCACCTCTGCGGGGCTGTTGCCAACAAGAGGATGCGTTTGTTTTGGGAGACACGACAGCACAAAGAGATGGGGCCCGTCTCTCTCTATCCCTACTTTGATCCCTCCATTGAAAGGACCCGGGCGTCTCGCTTCTCTTGGTAAAGCCCACTCTCACCCACAACGCGATACACCAACCATTCCCCCAGCTAGCCCGTGGCTGGTGGCTGACTTTGGTCAAGCGCGCACATGGCACTCTAGCAGAATGAGCCCATTGACGAGGCAACAGATTGCCTTTGAGTGTACCTGATGGTGATCCACCCTTACTTCTTCCCCTCGGCTCGTCCCCTTCTCGTCCTCTCGCAAGCATCCAAAGACAATCCCCCCCGTGTGTCTGTCATTCTCATACAAATTGCGAGTGGGTAGTGGATTTAGGAGAGTGGCAGAAGCCATTGTTTGCCAATCTATATCAAAAGGGGAGCGGCAATGTGGAGTGCGGTCCTTTTCTTCGTCGGGATTAGGGTCGGTTTTTTTGCTCAGCGTGCCGCTTTCTTCAGGGGGGATGCGTTTAAATCTGTGTAACTTTTTTTTTTAAACCCTTTCAAAAAAAAAAGTGATTCATTTTTTTTTCAATCTGACACAACAAAAACGCTTCAGTTCTTTTATTTGAATTGTAGATGAACCCTTTCATGCACTTTGGAACCTGATAAGGTGTCCACATTAGTCGCCGCTGTCCCTGACAGGGTTGAGATCTAAAATAAACCGGATTGAATTTGATTTGAATACTTAATTGGTCGTGTTTGTGTGATCTCGACGTTTCATAACACGCATAAGTAAAGATATGTAAGCTCGTTAGCCGCCACATTCAGTGGGGAGCCTGACCTCGATCCATCAAATGATCCGTCGTCCATCTTCTATCGAGGACAAACGTGTTTGCAGCGCTATTGGGGGGCCACGGGAGATATTTTTGTTCTGTTTGTCAGACGGATGGCATTGTTTTCAATTGATTCTTGTCCTCGCTGAACTGACGAGGAGACGTGCGATTTTTGTTCTTCTTTTATCCAAGCTTAAAACAGTATCGGCACTTCACAGTTTGATTTTTTTTTTTGTTTTTTGCGGAGAGACTTGCAACAGGTCTGTTTTTTTGGTCAAAGAGTTCCAAGCTCTACTTTCACTACCTTCCAGGTTTTTGTATACCGACTTGTATGTCACGAACTACCGTACCGTGAGCTACGCAGTTCTTGGCTGCGTATTATTCAAAGCAACATATCGTTCCTCGCCGCCAGCCCAACTCTTCTGTCAGTTTGAATCTTTTAAGACAAGCAGCGATTTGGCTCAGCGCTTTGCTCTTCCACAACCATCTTATTATTTATAAATTTTTTTACTTCTCAGATTTGCTGCTCCGCGGAACGCTATATCGCCCGGTGACCGCAAGCAGACGGACAAGTCGAAAGTCCTCTCGAAAATTGGCCGCCGAGACGACCAAAAGCAATCGGTCGGCGCAACGCCCACAACCCATCACCAAAACAACACGATCATCGGTACGTTTTTTTTTTTTCATTCTCATTTTCATTTTTTTAATTACCAAAGTGGAAATATCAAATGCCCACACGTATGCGTTTGTCGGGAGAGGTGGACGTTCGACATGCGATGGTCCATCACCGGGATGACAAAAAGTAAGTCGAAAAGCACATCCCTTGCGCGGGCATGAGTGTGACATGGCGTCATCTGCCTTCAAATAGGCCTTCTCAGGTGTTCGCGCTGATGTCTGTTTGCTGTCGGGAATCAGTGTCTGGCCCTGACCCTGCTAGCCCCAGCTACACCCCCCCCCCCCCCCACCACTCCCACCCCCCTGCCCTCTTTCTGCTCTGCTCTGGTCCCTCATCACCCCAGCTAATACCAGGCTCATTACACCGCCATCGATCGCCTCCCGACAAAAGAAGTTCTCTATCGCCTTTCGCTCTCCTGTCATCATTACGCGTCCTTTTTATCATCCGACATTGGTCCGTTTCTTTTCTGATGACCTGTTAGCGAGATCCTCGGATGAGAATTTGAGTTTTTTTTTTTCGTGTCAAATTGATTAACAATTGCTGCGGGTTTGAAATATATTGTTCTCCCCCCGGATATTCCACAATCGTGTTGCAATCGTCACAGCTGACTTTGCTTTGTTTCTTGCACTTGTTTGGCCGATTGACAAATTTCCCCGCAAATTGATGCAGTGATTCCGAAGAGCTCATACATGCGCACGCGAGTCAGTGACTGGGCACGTGTTCAACGGGGAAATGTGCAAAATTTGTTTCGCTACACTGCCAAGTCATCTGCTGTCTGCTGCACAATGCCCCCCCCCCCCACAAAAGATGATTTTTATATCAAAAGTGAATTCAAATCTCCTCTTCCCACTCATCCATCCCCTGCAGTCCAACCCTTCACGTTGCTTTTTATCTCGTCCCGTCGTCGCTGATTTGCCGCCTTCATATAATAAGATCCAATTTATTATCCAAATCTCTATAGTGGGCAGCCGTGTGTGGGCTGAAGTATAAACACCGCGGCGATGGCTTTGAGGGGAAAGCAGGTGTTGAATTACAACACTTCCGAGTGCGGCGGGGCAGCACGTTTCACGCAGATGCGCTTTACGCGCTGACGGGCGGCGAAACGGCTTTCGAGCCGTTTCATTGAGTTGCGTTCAAAGACTTGCCTCATATTGAACAAGCGTTATCGTTTTGTCGCGATGCTATGTATCTGTAATTTACGATTTGTTCAGTTAGTTGTGCCTGAAGTTCAACCGTAAAGCTTAAAGCACATTCGAGGTCCATCCCATCATTGAAAGAGATCCGAAAAGCCGATTTGTGAGTCCTCCTGAATTTACAAATCACCTATAAATCCCTATTGTTTGTTTGTTTTTTGTTTTTTGGAACGCTTCTATAAGCCATTTTTTATATGTCACGTAACAATCTAAGAATCTACTTTCGCCGAGAATAAAAACAAATAACAATTTGAAGGGAGGGAAGCAATATCCAGGATAATATCTCAGATTAATCGACCGCATATGTTTGGGGAGGAAAAAGAGTAAAGTGCTTTCTGTAGTGCGAATTATTTGCATTTCCTCCGCTACAGTAACTCGGCAAGGGGTCGTCTGTCCTCTGACCTCGCGCTGACAATCTGCGAATGCCTGTTTAAGGATAATTGCTTACATACCACGCTACACCCACCTCTTGACTCGCCATTTGCACCCCCCCTCCCCGCCTCACCCCCCCCTCCGGTTGGCTTTAATAAGCGGCTTACAGTAGACTTTTCAACGAGCAGGTACCACATGACCGAGGTGGCGCGCCCGGGTCTGCTGTTGTTCGTCAGGTTGGCGGTACCCTCAAATCCACCCCCCCCCCCACCCCACCCCCTCTCACCCCTCGTCCCCACCTCTACCTCTACGTCTTTGTTTCACGGCTGACAGAAGAAGTGCCAGAACTCCTCCGGCTCGAGTGATTTATGACCAGCAGCTGCTTTTGCAGCCCGTGACCCACACAGCTGGGTGTCAGATGTGGTCTCCCCTGTAAGCAGAAACTTATCTGGCAACCCCAACATCAGTCGCGAAAGGGTAAAGAGGAGAGAAGACCGAGTGTGAGGAAGATGGAGTGGCCAGACTGATCCTTGGAAAAGAAGAAAAAAAGAAAAGAAAAGGAGAAAGATGAAAGTGATAGCAAGGTAGAGAAATGGAGCTGGAGAAGACGGATTAAACAACACGGATTTTGACAGTGCTAAAGAAACAAAGAGGCGTTAAGTCGAAGTTCTTTCCCCGGCAAAAAGCAAAGCCCGTGTGGCTCCAGTCAATCGATTTGAATGCAGCAGCTTAGCTCGCCATTGATTTCTGCCGGTGCAAGGAAAGCAAAATGTTTGTATTATTTCATAAGCCAATTAGGTGCAAGGATACTCCTTCTCCCTGTGTGCCTATTGACCCACAGTCTGTGGCTGCGGCTTTATTGTCGGGGGGTGGGCTTTATAAAAGATCAATAACAGGCGAGTGATTGGATTATCGGTTAATCAATGCATTGTGCTAATATATCACCAGAGTGATTACAGAGCACTAGCTAATAGGATGGCCTCGGAGAGCGCCGAGGACATCGGCACAGGAAAAGTGGGCATCGTCGATGGAACTCCGCAGGGGGGCAAAGTTTGAGTAGATGTATGTCACACGTGTGTTGTATAAGATAGGAGGCTCAAAGTATGTTGTGTGGAATAATTACTATGAACTTATATAGTACGTGTATGCTGTTTTACCGTATTTTCCGCACTATTTGGCGTATAAGCCGCACCTTCAATGAATGGCCCATTTTGAAACTGTTTTTATATTTGGGGGGTGCCGCATTATAAGGCGCATAGAATAGAAGCCACGGTAGTGGCTGCAGTTGCGTTATGCATCCACTAGATGGAGTTACGCTAAAGGGAATACTGTACAATCCAATACAGCTTTATTTATGTGGCACTTTCACAACCGCTGCAGCTGTAACAAAGCGCTCTACAGGACATTTCGAATACGACGTCCAAGAAATCAGAATATTGATCCATGTATAAGGCATTGTCGGCTTTTGAGAAAATGGAATGCTTTTGGCGGTGCCTTATAGTACGGAAAATACGATTAATAAGAAAATCCCACAAGCACTTAATGCAATAATGTATATTTTTCACAGCTGAAAATTTTAATTTGATCTGTTCAATTATTTACATCACAAAATGGCAAAAATACGCACTTTTCAGTGTAGCATGTCCGCCGTAGTTAAAGTGTAAGGTGCTGGAAAACTTCTGTTAACATGTCGTCGATATCCTGCAACCTGAGAAGTGTTGTGGCCGGTCCACCAAACTTGACGACCATAAAAGTCGGGTTTTCTTGGTTGCCATGGTAACGACAGAGACCTTTCTCTCCCCCATTACAAGCCTGTTTAGCTCACCACAGAAATGAGTTGAAAGTCGTTCGCGTCATGGCCCAATATGCTGAGGCTTCCAAATCATGATGACCTTTGACCCAAAAGACACTCAACCTGGGCATACCAACACTCACATTCAATTGCGAGTGCATCAAGATTGCAAAAAATTCTCGCGTTCCCAACGAGCCGACAGCTGCTCAAGTTGTCCATTGTCTGCTCGTCTGAGAGCCGAAACGTGACTGGCAGGCTAATCTTGTTAGACTCTTAGCGGCAGTAAAGGCAGTAAGGTAATAATGCAATTATCACGATGAACCCCTTTCGCGAGTAATTATCCGTGTTTAACAACACGTCGTCAGATCATTTACAGCAACCGAGTGAGCGATCGCCTTCGATCCCCCCCCCCCCCCCCCGCCGCCCGACGTTTATAACTTAAGGAAATGACGCCAACGGCAACGGCGCTCTCGGCCACGGCAACAATGGAAGGATTGGTGCTTTTGTTCCACCTCTTTATCCATCTTGATTCTCGGAGACGGAGGAGAAAGTGGCTGACTGAATGAGATGTGGTTAAACATTTCAAATCCTTTTTAAGGTGTCTTTGTTTGGTTTCTTCTTAAGCTTGCTTTGTCCCGTGCCTCTTGCTCAAACACCAGCCTGAGACATCATCTGGTCCAGCGGGGCTCACACTGAGGAGCTTTGCTAAAGTTCCTGTTTGCTGAAGAGTTTAAGGGATGGTGGGGGGCGGGGGGGAGGGCTTCCATGTGACAAATTGTCAAAGAGCTTTTTATGGTGCGTAATGAAAAGGCAAAACAGGCGAGAAGAAAAGCAGCCGTGTGCGCGGAGTCGGCGCGGGGTGAAACGCTTTGAACAAATGAAGAATCTTTTCATTGACTCGAGTCCTTCAATTGGATTTATCAGAACCTAAAAGGAGTTTGAAGGAGAGCGGTACTCAGTTCGAAAATGTATGAGTTTTTAACCTTGACATTCGGATCGAAATATGGTGGAGAATAAAAATCATCTCAATGCTATGGAACATTTCGTATTTGTTTGATTGGAGTTACTTACATGCTGTGTGAACCGTATGCAATTTGGCGCTTACGATGTCTGAACTCAAAATATTCCAGTTGAAAGTCACCCCAGAGGTTGTCTAGCGTGACAGCGGGGAATTAGTTGCGTACACGAAAGCATATCGACAACGAGGTGTACAGAGGTACCCCTACTTGGAACGGATTAGGGCATTTACATGCAAAACGCGTCTCTACTTACAAAATTTTCTAGTTACGAAATTTCTTCCAGAACCAATTAATTTCGTAAGTAGAAGTACCACTGTTGTTTGGGACACCGTTTTATAGTTTACCAAATTGTGATTGACTTTTGAGGCTCCGCCCACCATCAGGATTCCGACTGTGATGATGCAATAGAGGCATCAGGAGGTATTTTTTTCTATTTCATCATTCTATTTCCCTACGCCCCTCGAGGCTGACGTGTACGATTACGCGCTATGTCCGACACGTATCTATACGCTAAACCCGGCTCGCCTTCGCCGCCTTCGCGCCGCTACCTATCAGCCAGAAGCTTTGTTGCCCGCTTTCTTCGCCGCCGTCGCCTCCCTCGCTGTTGAAGTGCCTGTTTAAAAAGCCCCCTCCGTCCCAGAGGACTTGTCTTTTACCCATCAGCCTCGTTGAAAGCGCTAATCAGGCGCAAAGCCGAGGGTGCCCGCCGCGCACTTGTTAGCCCTCGTCCCAATCTTTCGCCGCATCCCCTTTGACATCCACACGGGCACTTAATTCCACCACCATTATGTTCTTATGTTTCTATAGCCTCCTAATGAGACAAGAAAGGGGAGTATCAGGTTGTGTCCATTGATGCGGGCGTGCGTTGAATGAAAGCGTGCGCGGAAACTCCGAGCCATCTGTCCATTACAAGAAACGTGGCGGGTAATAGCGGAACCATGACCGTGGGGATCAGAACCCTTGGCAGGGTGTCTTGTATTCATGGACCTTTCAAGGCAGCCAGCCAGCACTGATCTGCCACGCCCCATCCTTGCCCCCCCTCCCTTAAAAATAACCATCCGTTCTATCTCCACTTGTTTATGTGCACCCGATCTCTGCGCGTCCCCTGATTCCTCAGGCCTCCGAATCCAGGTTGCCATGGGTGACGCGAGCCGCCGGGTCAGAGGTGCTCGTTGGAGGTTCAGTTCAGACTGTGGGCCCATCTGAGAGGACCATCTGGACGAGTGACCTGACATAATTAGTTATTAATTCTTCGTCAGGAGGACAGGGAGGGGGGGGGGTGCGCTCTCACTCGGCTAACTAACGCTGCTACCTGCGGCGCTTTGGTTAGCATCTGTGTCACAAATTAGCTTAACGGATACAGCGGAAGCTCAATTGCGGTGTTAAAAAACAGAAAACCGTGTCCAGTCCACTCAAAACGCTCCTTTTTGTACACGACTTTGTAAACAAAATCTGTTAGTTCCCAGAATGCATCACAAGGCTTGCTCCGGCGCCATCAACCCACAGTGACTGGTCACGTGTTTCTGGCTCGCATTGCTCTCGCTTTAGAGATAAACACATTTTACAGTAGACTAGAGCAGGCTAAAAAAAGCACCTCAATGCGGCGGCCATGTTGCCAGGGGTGTCTTTCCTCATCAAAACAACGTAGAGACAGACGTGGCGGCCATGTCGACAGGAACGGTTTTCCCGTTTTAGACTTGATGCAAAATCCCCACATTCACCTTGAACGAGTCACTTCTTAATCATTTGCCCGCAGTGTTGAGCTCTTTTGCCGAGAGGTGTCACAATCAAAGCGTACGGTGGTCCAATGTCAGCACCGGAGCCCCCTCCTGCTGATCTGGCACCCCCCACCTTAACGCCAGCACCACTACCGCCACCGCTGTCACTGCAGGGGAATCTCCTCATTGGCATGCAGGCGGTGGCCGGAGCTCCCTCGCTCTCTGGGGACGCTCGCCTCCTTTCTCCTTGTCTGTTTCCAGCTCGCTCCCTTTTGGCCTCCCCATCACGCAGCTGTCACGATTTTTTAGCGGATCCGGTGGGGAGCACGTGAACCGGCGAACGAGAGCCTGACTGGTTGCGACGCCATCAGAATATGAGCAAAGCAAACGTCTCAGAGGCCTCTCGTGATCGCTATTAGCAGTCAATTTCTATCATATGTGTCAGTACAGCGCCGTGGGATTGTTTCGACATCGCTGGGAAGTCTTTCATCTTTCATCATACTATCTTCTTATCCCCCTCAAGTATGACCAGTGGGCTTATTGTGCATACATTTCATGGCACACATTGATGACATGTTTGCATGGGGGGGGGGGACGATAAGATGCAAACAATCTAAACAAACAAACAATTGCTGCGACATGTGTCGGGGAGCTTTTCAAAGGGATGCAAGCACCGCAACCTGTGCGCCGCTTTGAATTTGGCGAGAGCGAAAGCAGAGACGAACGCCGCCGGCAGTCAGACTCAAGCTGTGGCCAAATCAAGCATGAAATCGGGAACAAAGGGATTCACGGGATTGCAGGGCATTAGATTCACACTTTTTTTGAGTACTGACAGGGTGTGTGCGTGTGTCACGATAGTGTAGTCTTTTTTTTTTTTTTTAAATAGTCTCATGCGAAGGATTAGTAAATTTCCAAATCAAGCTGTTTTTTCTAATGCGTTTCGGAAAGCTTTTTAAGGCGGAAATAGCATCTCCAAATCACATGGCACGGTCACACCACACAGGGTCTAAAGGTTACGAATGGCGTGAAATAAACTCTGTTGCACAGTGTACGTCAGGGGTGTCAAACTCATATTTGTTGCGGGCCACTTTGGTAAATATTTATGACACATGACAATTTGACATTCCGGTACAGATTTTAGAAAGGATCATGGAAGTTGACGCACATAATCTGCTTTCGCGGGCCACATAAAATGACGTGGCGGGCCAAATCTGGCCCCCGGGCCTTGAGTTTGACACCTGTGGTGTACGCTAACACAAAAAATATATATGATTAATAACAAGCACACAGACACACACATTTTTTTCCCCCCCTTACACCACAGGTGTCAAACCCAAGGCCCGGGGGCCAGATCTGGCCCGCCACATCATTTGTGTGGCCCGCGAAAGCCAATCAAAACGTCATTGACTTTTTTTAATGGGGTTTCAGTCCTAACGGCGCTCCGAGGGAAACGGTAACTAAAATGTGGCCCACGACAAAAATGAGTTTGACACACCTGTTGGGCCTCAACCACTTGTGATCAACTTGGGACCAATCCGGACTCTTGGTCGATCGCGATCCAAATGATTCTAAAGTTTATATTTATATGTCACATTATATAATGTTGCGTTCAATAAAAAGCCATGTGCCCCCCCCCCCCCCCCCCAGCATTTTCTGAGCTGTCAGTCAGTTCCAAAGTCATAAGTCAGGTGCTCTAACACACGAAGGAACCTTATTTCCGCCCCACTTTGCAAAATGCCCCCCCCCCGGTTTCCTGGCTCAGCCAATTAGATCGACCGCATGACCTCAATATCCTGCTCCAGCCAATCCGAACATCTAAACAGGCCGGGGCGCAGCGAGGCCTGCAGCCGAGGTGTCAGCAGCTAACCCCGACTGAATGTTTATTCAAGACCCGCGCGCTTGAATCCTTGCCCGCCGACTTGAGCGGCAAAGGTGCACACGTGTGCGGCTGCTCAGAAAATAATTGGATGTGCGTTGGATTCATTTCCCTGCACACCTCCTGCACTTGCGTTTTTTTTTTTTTTTTAAATACAACAATGCATTTAAGAGGCGCGGAGGAATTCAACAATCGCACGTTTATGCTCACGGAAGCCGTAAAGTTCATGAAACATGTTGAAGCGTTTTCCAGTCGAGTGGCTTCTGGAGGAAGACTCCCCACCGAGCGCTCGCCTGAATTTCTTAAATTGATGTATGAATATGCAATTGTCCCTCGATGTGGGACCTGAAATCAATCAAGTCGACATTGAAGGGGGTGAGGGGGGGGTCTACTCTGAGCCTTGCCACCTGTGTGTGTGTGTGTGTGTGTGTGTGTGTGTGTGTGTGTGTGTGTGTGTGTGTGCGTGTGTGTGTGTGCGCGATCCAAGCTCGAAGATTAACCACGCAGTATATCATATCAACAATGTCGTACAGCGACAACTGCGCTGTCTCCCAATCTGCAGTACGTCAACGCAAAACAGCTGCGGTGGGTTGTTTGGCGCGAGGAATGAAATCATGAACAAAACGGGATTTGCTCTTTGAATGATATATTCAACCCTTTCGGGCACGGCGGTTACTAGAGTGGACAGTTTATCATGTTTTCAGGTTATAGGGCGCATGAAAGAGTTAAATTAAGATTTGATGACAAACTTACCTTGAAATCGTGTACACTCAAATTAATACCGTGAAAAACAGTCAACTTTTCTCGTATTTGGCAGAGGTTAAGTTCAAATTGGATTTTGGGCCTTTTTATTTTTTTGAACCACAACGTAAGTGTTATTGCTGATAAGAAGCGGGGGGGGGGGGGGGCAATCACTGGACACCAAGGTTATAGTTAATGAAAAATAAAATAATTCAAACTATAATTGAAAAAAAAATATTAAAATGAGTGCATTTCAAAAAACAAAAGGTCATTGACTGAAACTACATTTTAGCTTTATAAAAGTAACTAAAACCAACTAATTGTAGTGAAAATGTCCTCCGCTTCCATCTTTCTCAATTAATATCACAATATCAGAAGAGCTCTGGTGGTTTATTTCAAATGTGTTCGTTTCAGTATTACTCTACAATACTCCTCAATCTTTCCCTTGAAAAATATGCCATATTCCCCCCCACAAAATAAAAATAAATAAAACGAATACTAAAAATGAATGATACAAACTAAACCAAAACGAATCATTTTCAGAATTTAAAAAAAACAAAACTAAAGAAACCGCTGTAAAAACGAAGCAATTTAAAACCACAGAAGTCTTAATGAAATAAAAACTAGAACTGACACACCCCCCCTCAATTTTTTTAAAATAAAATCAAGCTAAAAGCGTAACATAAAAACTGAGTTTTTTATTTTTATTTTTTAAACTCTACAGTCACTGTATAGAGCTTTGAAGAGTAACAAAATGCTAATGCTAGCTAATGCAACAAGAGAGTTGACCTGGCAGGTCCGTCAATGTAACGCAGACCATTTGAAAACGCTCTCTTGAAAGCTGAGTATTCGGTTGAATATTTTATAAAATAGTTTGGGCCTGGATGCTAATGTTTTGTATGTTAAAAAAAAAAGCATTCAAAAGTGAATGGCTCAGAACGTTTCACTCATAACTCCCTCGGAAGAGCAATTATTGTGTTCCTAATACTTACGTTTTGGTTTTTGGAAGTACCGTAATTTATTGCGTTACAATGGAGGACTTGTAGAGGAGTGGTGGAGTGCTCTCAAGGGGGTGCGGGAAGAAGGGGTACAGTGGGGGAGGAGGGGGGGTGCGAGCATGTGAGTCTGGGCAAATGGCCCATGTTTAGCCTCATGTGAAGCCAAGTGTAAAAGCCCGGAGGGCACATCAGTCAAAAGCCCAATTTTCCTGACCCCGCCCCCCAACCCCCCCCCCCCCCCCCCCAAAAAAAACCCGAAGGACTTTTGTAATATTTAAACAAACCAGCTCTAAATACGCACACACACACACAGACAACATTTTACGCCATTCTCTAGCATCTGTGATCCCGCTCGTGGAAGCGGCGCAGCGGTGATGTCTGGCAGAGCTTCACATGATCATGTCAGACATGACTGATGCCTCCAGACCGTGACCGGGGTCCAGACTCGGCGAAAATGCGCACACATTCATAGAAATGCGAGGAGCAGGCGTAACGTGTGCGACTTGAACTGCTTTGGAAACACACTTCTGCGAATGTCCAAGAGGCAAGCCAGCTTCTATATTCCTCTTCTTCTTATTCTTATTATATGTTTTTTTATTTTATTCAAGTACAGTACCCTGCAAGATGTACTCACTCCCTCGAAGCGTGTTGTTAAACTTTACAGCATATTCTTTTATATACTGTATATATATACTGTATATACAGTATATATATATGTATATTACACATAAAAGCTTCATAACGTTGACAACTACATTAAAAAAATAAAGTCAGTCAAACCTTTTCTTTGTGCACAGGATTTCTAGCGCCACACAGAAAAACATAAATTCCTACTTCTAGTCCACTCAGCTTTCGAAAACATCGGAATAAATATTAATGTAATTTCATAATGTTTATGAACACCCAAAGTGTTTTCAACCAGTATTTCATACGACCAAGATCTTTTGAAAATTATGCGGTGGTATTAACTTTCTGGGTGAACATTTATGTTTTATTTTTTTAACAACTCGAGATGCTCCATTTTTTTTTTCAGACCAGTGCAAGTACTGACATTCGACTACTTGCTGATTCTGTACCGATACTTGACTTTCAAAGTATGGGGTGTCTTAATTTTAACACTAGGAGGCATTATGTCAAATGTGCGCACACACACACACACACACACACACACACACACACACACACACACACACACACACACACACACACACACACACACACACACACACACACGATATGAGATGAAGAAGAATGCTAACAGGCTAACGGTTAGCATGTCGTGCTCACTGTTCTGAGCTTCAGGGTTCAAATCTCAGCACCGGGCTTCACATTTACGCATTTGTTTTCTCAGGGGTCCTCCGGGCTCCTTCCACGTTCCAAATAAATGGATATGATGTCGATTGACGACTCAAAATTACTCTTTAGTATGAATTTAAAGTGTGGCTAGTTGAGACCGCTTGTACCAGCTCCAGCTCACCCGTGACACGTGTGATGACAAGCGCTATGGAAAACAGATGACGATAGCGGATGATATTTTCACGTTCTTCCAGCTCTGACATCATGCTAGCGCAACAATAGAGCTGTCTTGGCCGGTTCAGCAATATCAGAAAACCACCAATGTAGATGGAAGTGGGGGTCACCATGGCAATAATCCGTGTCTAGCCAGTAAAAAATTCAAAATAAGCAGGAATTAAAATAAATGACATTTCGAAACAAAATCTTCCATCTTAAGCGGATATCAATCATTGAGTAGCTATTTAGTAAACGAACGGAAACAAGGCTGACTTGATCGGTTTACCCAGAGGAACTTTACGAGCAGACGCGTTGGCCGCAAAAGAGTCGTCGTATCATCTCGGCATCCAACGCGAATGCGAGGACGAGGACGTCAGCTTTTCGTCTGCGCGTCTTGTAGATGAGCCAAACCTCGAATGATGTTTATGGAAATCAAAACGCTTGATGTCATGGAAACTGTGAGAGTGTGAAAGGAGCCAGACGTGTTGTCTAATCGTTGCAGGATATCAGTCGTCATCAAGTATTATTAGTGCGCGTTATAAGCAGACTCCATCGGTGCACCGAGTTTTTGTGTTTTGCAGCCATTCGGCTGGTAATTGAAAACTTTCGGTGTTTGACCTGGTCGAATATTTGTCCTTGGAAAATCTAAACTATTTAACTCCTGGAGGACAATATCATTTTGTATCGAGTGGTATCACACCACCATTTACAGGACGGTATCATTTGAAGTTGTATCCCCAAAAGGGAACTTTGCACCCTGCTGTGCTTCGTTGTGATTTTTTTTTTTTCGCTTTGGTCACATTTAAGTTCTTTGTTATATTTACATGAATGACATTCTTTCTTTTGAAAATATTTTCAAAAAATATTTATTATATTCTCACCTTTGTGACGGCACAATATTGGAATCAGATTGTGCAAAAAAGTTGACAAAAAATCGACACAGACACACTCTTTGTTTCGAAACTGTATTCCGATTCAAACAAGTTTTTTTTAAACCAATAAATAATCTCCTCCCCTCGTCTCCAAAGATTCATCATGAGATATTTACATTATAAATTAAACAAGAAAAAACATTCCGCCTATGTTCAGATCCGACAAACAAATCTCATGTGAAGCAGGATTGAAAGCAGATTGTAGTTATGCTACATGAGGTTTAAAAAAAAAAATAAACAGCGGGACATTTATATCCTGATATGTAAACAATGTGGCGTTTTTTTTTTCTTTTCCTCAAAGTGAACAATATTTGGACTGCGTTGCTTGTAACAATTTTACAAACAAGCATTCGGCTTGCTGTTTCCGCTGCCATTCAAACACCGAAACATGAGATAGATGGCACATAATGAAACAGCCCACTGACAAATAAATACAATGAACCATTGATATTTTACACCGGGGTGGGGGGCAGTGGGGGGGGGGGGTGCTCGCCTTTCCCATGTTGAGTAAACCATTACTCCGACGTCTCTGCGCGCTGGAGGCAAACGGAGCCAGCGGAGCGACACATTCTCATACGGCCACTGGAAATCCAAGACAGATTAACCCAACAAAGCCAATTGCGCGTGAGACATGTTGGCCGCAAACATTGGCTTGATGTTTAACCAGACGAGAACTTTTGTCGCCTCTGCGGGAAGAAGGGGAATTCAGTTCGCCGCCATTCAAAATCGCGCTCGTTTTCCCTTCCAGCGCAACCGAAAGTTGGCTGCCGTTGCCTCTTGGCTTTTTGTGAACATCAGTTCATGAACTTTCTTGGCGGGGGGTGGGTGGGTGGGGGCGGGGAACACGCTCCAGTGTCAAGAACGACGACGTGAATCACCTTCCCGTGCTTTTGTAGCGTCAAGGTTGGAGCAATCCTCGTTTTCGAGACCCGTCAGCATCAGATATTGTCAGCTCCCGTTGGTGATAATCACAGAGGTGGCCTTGTGTCCCTGCATCTGCTCGGCCTGCATCCTCACGTGTGACGCCACGTCGTACTGGACCCCTCCGCAGGCCAGTCCCGAATAACTCCTGAGACTCTCCGGGTCGTACAGGTGTTCCAAGGAATACCCAGTCAATGCATAGGCCGCTTGCCTGTCCATAGGTTGCCTCTCTTGGGACGGATAGAGCAGAGGACTTCCTTGAGGTTGCGACTGATGAGGTGACAGATCCGTCTGCATGTAGTCTTTGGTGAGGGGAAGACCGGACCTGGGGATGACATCAGAACTGGGGCTGCTGAGGCGAGAGAGGGAGCCGGGACTGGTTGTGTTGTCGTCGTTGTCCAGAGGACCGGGAACTTTGACGCGGTGATGGAGGCGCTCGGAAGGGAGGTCGATGCACGGGGCTCCGGGGCCTCGGCACACCACGCTGGGCATGGTGAGCTGCGAGTGATGGGCGAGCGAGGAGTTGAAACACGGGCTGTGAGTCTTGGAGACGTTGAGCGGCGGTTTGTGCTGCTGAAGGCGGCTCTCTTCCTCTTTGATCATCTGCTGCGTGGCGCGGATTAGGGTCTCCATTTTACTGGGCTCTCGAGGACTGGCTTGGAATTGGTCGCAGTGGTACCGCTCGCCGGAATCGCTGGTGGACCCGCCGCCGTCCGGCGAACTCAAGATGCTGTCTTCATCCCAGTGGCCTCGTCCTGTTGGAAAAATCGGAGACAAAAACCAAACATGACGCGGTCGAACAAAAAACTTGCTTTCACTTCCTGCCAGCATTTACCTCTCGTATATTTTGTTGGAAAAAAAAGCTTTCTGCCCTAAATCTGCATGCGTGTCATGGAATCACGCTGACAACAGTGATTTGGGGCAGCGCATTGTGAAATGACTTGGCTTTCAATTTGAGGCCATTTTTTTGAACAGATGGTAGCAATCGACACACTGGCAAGAGACGGCATAAACAACTTAGCATGTCCCGTAATAACATTTTGGAAAGCGGCTACTAGGGGGCAGCAAGGCCAGAGCTATTTCCAGAAACAGATGCTTGCGGCGTCAACCCAAACGCCTCACCGTGGAAGGCGGCGTGGTAGGACGTGATTTCGTAGCCCTCGTTGTTGTCCGCAGATGGTTTCGGAAGCGCCAGCACGGAGCGCGTGGCATCCCACCACACTTCTCTTCCTGACTGGGGGGCTCCCAGGAAGTATCGTCCGCTCTGACATCGAACCCGATCGCAGGCGGTCGCGAGAGGACGGGTCTGGGCGTGGGCGAGGTCCTCTTCCAGGAGACCCAAGCCGTAGCACAGGGAGCCAGAGTCCGGATACAGCCGGTAGGCGCACGATGCCTCTGCGGCCTCGCTGGGATCCAACAATTGAGGCGAGGCGGCCTCCGTCAGTGGGCTCCCTCCCCATTGGCTGTCTTGGTCCGACTCGGAACGCTCTGGATTGAAGGCTGAAAATTGCTGGAGACGTAAGAAGACAAGAAGATGTGTTTGGAAGCTCTCTGACAATTAAGTTCTTCCCCCTGTTTTGTTCTATCAAAGTCGATTACCTGTGGGTAGGGTGACACTCTGACTTTAGCTTTTGGCTGGGTCAGACGTGACTTTGCGCTCTTCCTGTCCTCGTTGAGGCTGTCAGTGTAAGGAAAAGCCGGCTTGGTGGGGCTCATTTGGTCCAGGGACAGCTGCATTCCCTTGTACTCCGTGTCCCTTTTACACATCAATACAAAATGCTGTCAGGCGTCGCGTAGAAAAGCTTAAGCTAGCATTTATCCTAATATCCCGCCACGGATTGACCCCGTAAAGTGATGGGATCCCAGGATTCAGCCCTTGGTTTGCTGCGATTTATCATTATCGTGTTTTCTTCTTTAGGAGTGCAACGGGCACAATTTTGAAAAGCTCTTCTTCCGGCGTTCAAGCACGATTGCCCTTCGGCAAAACTAAAACCCTGTTTGATTTAGAAGGATCTACACGTCGGACACAAAATGGACGCCGATCGCGGCGAGCGGAGGTCGATTTTGTTTCAGTCTCGTTCGAGCTTTGGAAAAGCTACTGTGGTTTGATAGAGATTTCAGGGGTTGACATTTTAGAAGAATAATTCCAGTTTGAGTATAACTGGTTGCAAAACGGAAATAAATGCGCTGATTGGCGATTACTGTCGTCTGCTGTTGGTGTTACTAACCAGTCTAATTAGTTTCCAACCATCCAAACTGGGAGCGCTATTCAAAACAAGAAGGCTAACAAGCTAGCTAAAATGGGAGGTTGACTCATGAACCCGTTCAAGAGATATCGTTCAGCAACAACTAGAAAGCTATCTTATTTCAACTGGGATACTAGTCTCTGTAAAAACAAAGATAACGGTCCAGGTTGTCGTCAGTCTTTCGCCCGACGTCAACCAGGGACTGACTTCAGCTCCCGATTTTACATCGTAGGTTTCCCAAAACAACGGGTCAGTGCAAAACGCGTGTCCAAAACATTTCGTTCACTACATCCAAGTCATAATCCTCCTGACATTTGAGTCTGCCTTTTAAAAATATTCTCAATTGATCCCGTTCAAATATATGACATGAATGACACCTGCTTCTCCACGCTTTTGACAATTTCAAGCCAGCACGGCGGTACTGAACTCCAGCCAAAGTGTCAGCGCAGAAGGGAGCGACAAGGCTCCCGTGTCAAGTGCTCAGCAAACATGAGCCTATTATAACTTATCACATCAACAGTATGTAATAGCAGCTGCCTGGCATTTGAAACCCTCTGGCCCATCCGTGACCCCGCGTTGCCGGCCTCTTTAATAGGCCTCTAAATATGACCCATTCTTTATGTACAACACCTCAGGAGAAAGGCTGTGTTTGGATAGCCACCAGCGAGTGAGTGTTATTTGCTCTTGCGAGGTGGAGTTGCGACGCTTTCGTCGGGATGGCGGGGGAGGGGGGGGGGCATCCTATCTGCACCCTGCTGACTCGTGGCTGAGCCAATAATGTCGGGCCATTGTGCAAACTCAGCTGTGTTAGCCGAATTCCACCTCGGGGTCAATGTCAGACCACCTTGCGCCTGAAATGCACCGGCGCTGCGGCTCCTGACATCTTTTATTAATGGCGTCTTGTTGGCTGCTTGTCCGTAATTGTTTTGCTCTCGAATGTTAAAACAATGCCTGCCGTTGCTTTGTTTCCATCTCGATTCAACGAAGAACCATATGAATGTGGATGCGTTACATGCACTTAAATATGACACGTTGGATGAACCGAACGGAACAAGGCGAACCCGCCGTGTGCTAGCTGGGAGATAGCTATTGATTGCTAGTCCACCGTTCGATCGACTTTGCTTTCTTTACACTGCCGATCGATGGCGGCAGTAGAGGCTTTTTGATGGGGTTCAATCCCGATGTTTGTCTTGCTGTCTCGGAAGGGTCTGAGTGTGATTTGTGCTCTCATAACAACTTCTGCTGCCATTTTTGGTAGATTTGTCAGGAAGAGAGCATTTTGGGATGTACCTTTTCTACAATATACATACATTTTCTATATAATCTGTCTTGTATGAACATAACGTAACGGTGGTGTCCTTGTCAGTTTCTCATAGGATGCTTAGCACAGAGTCAGCCCGGTCACGAGGTTTAGTTGACGTCTTCGGGGCTAATGATGCTGAAGGCTGCGTCTTTTGTCGGATCTGACCGCAACGTTTGATACGGTGGACCACGGTATCCTGTCAGCTCGTTGGCAGCACCAGGTGGACCTTAGTGGTAGCGCTCTAAAGTGGTTGAGATTTTATTTGGTAGCTTGGAGTCCCATTCTGTCCCACTGTCTTTTCGTGTTCCACAGGGTTCAATTTTCAGTCCCCCGCTTTTTTCATTGTATTAATTTGTCTTAAAATACATTTTTACTTTCTGGCTCGACTCGACTTGAGACTTTCATTGTTTTAGCGTTTTATGGTGTTTACTGTTTTTATGTTATTGTTTGAACGATCTTTTTTACTGTACGACTAATTTTCACTCCGTTGTACAGCACTGTGCATGCAGCAATGGCTGTTTGTAAGTGCTCTTTGAATAAAATTGAGTTGAGTATATGAAATCACATTTTCTATTTAATGACGCTGAATCCAAACTTTTTAAATAATGATACTCTTAGTCCCTTCGGGGAGAATTCAGTTTACACTCTTGAAAATGGTGCCTTGCTCAAGAGCACATTGACAGTAGCCGGCAAGCATCATCTTTCCAACAACGAGCTGCCATTTCTACATTATCGTCTTCAGACGGACTCCAACCCGAATCAGAGTCCTTGATCATAACCAACTGCAGATTAGAAATGGACACTGGCTATCATTTTCCTAATTTACCGCTTTGTGCGCCGCCATGTTTTTTGCAATAGTTTTGATTGACAGCGGGGTGCATTGTCCACATAGGATCCAGGCATGAGGCGTATCTATGGATAACAGATTCCATGCCAGACACGACAATATGTGTGGTATTTTCTATACGTTGTGTTTGCATTTTTTATTGTGTGTGCTCTCAAGTCTGTTTTTATATGATCTCAAATGTGCATATTTCACCTCTTGTAAGTCTGATCCATACCCGCTGTGGATAAAAGGGGTTTCTGATTTGCTTGTTTTAATCGGAAGTGGTCTCAAGTAGAGGGGGAAAAAAAAAATCAGCCACATGCATGGATTGCGCAAGCGGAAAATTCAATTTCACTCCCTCTCATCACTATGATTTTCCATGTGGCCATGTGTAGCATCTTAGACATGATACTTCCACCAAATTGTTAATTTATTTTGGTCTTTTTCTTTTTAGATCACAATTATCCCGTTCAGGGTCACAGAAGAGGCCGGAGCCGACGAAACTACACCCTGGACTTGTTTCCAGTCCTCCACCGTGCAATTTAGTGGGGAAACAATCCCACGTTGGATTGCACGAAAATCTGCTATGTGAACAACGAAACGACCAACAGCTCCCCATCAAGGTGAGTTTTAAGCATTCACAAATCGTTTTCGACTCACGTGAGGACGTAGTTGACACTGACGATGCAGTGGGGTCTCGATGACCTGCTGTTGTGGACGATGGTGGCGTAACTCTGCACCCACACCCATCCGCCGTGCTTGGCCAGGAAACGGTAATACTTAGTGGTGACTTGGCCCTTTACCAGCACTGGAGGTGGGTGTGTGGGGGGGGGGGGTGGATAAGAGGAATCACACAGATGACAGAGCGTAGCGCGTTTGTGCATGTGTGCGTTTGCGTAATGGTCCGCATGTGTCCGGGCGCACTCACGGAGGTGGTGCGCACAGCGGAGGTGGAAGATGTCGCAGCTGTGCACGTGATGGTACAGAGTTTTCTCAATCAGGTCCTGCGGCTCATAACCTGTCAGCTCGGCGACCCTGCAGAGACATGATTAGATTCTGTTAAAAAAAAAATATAAAAATAAAACGGAGCCATATTTACGCTTTACTGCCGAGGGAAGAGAAATCTGGTTGTAGTTATCAGGTGGCACTTGCAAACTTTCACCTAATGACGGTCATTTGGAAACGGGCGCTCACCTGGAGTCCAGGAAGATGAGCTTCATGTCCAAACTGGCCCTGAACATAAACATGTTGCTGTGCAGTTTGATTTCGGTCACGGCGCTGGGGGGCAACGAGTGCCCCACTGCCACCAGGCCTACGTTCTGGTAGCAGCCCTCAAAGGGGGCCATGTCCAGGCTGTACTGGCGGATCTTCAGGTAGCCACTGCAGTGGATCACCTGAAACGGAACATACACGTCGATCACTGTACGATGTCGAAACAATTTCGCTTAAAGAATGGATGCATGATTACATCATTTGAGAAGTGTATTCAAGTCCATACAATGCATAACATGCAAATTATTGGTTTATTTTTTTTGTCCTTTTTAATGTGCTGTTAAAAACAATATAAAACATAACTCAGATTTTTATTTTTTTCTGGGGGGGGGGGGACTAAAACAGTCAGTTCAGTTGGAGCAACTTTGAAATCAAAATAATTGACATTTATAAGAAACAGTGCGAGTTACCACAATAAAGCATACACGTTGTTTGCTCCAAAGGAACATTTAGTCCTGTTAATTATTTATTCCTTTGTTGCAAATGCGGGCAAGGAATTTGTCACGTTAGCTAAACTAAAAACATTTTGTTGCATTGACCTTTTTTTTTTTAATATTTTTATTTTTAAATGAATCCAATCCCATTTTCATATTACCTTATATCCGCCACTGGTGAGGCCTGCGTTCCTTTTGGCCAACACACATTTCATTCTCAGAAAGAAAGAGCGCTCCACTTCATATTCTGAAAGGAAAATCATTTTAAAAAATATATATATTATTAGTAGCAGCACATCAATAAAACACAATAGTGCCTGCACTTATAAAACTGTGGAGAAAAAAATGTAAACGAAAAACAGAAGTGACAAACCGAAGTGCAGTTTATTCAGGCCTATAGATTGATTATAACACAAATGACTAAAGTAAGCAATCGGAGGGCTCAAGGAAATCAACTAAATACTTCCAGGTGTATACTTTGGCGACATTTACGCACACTGCGCGTCAATCACGCGTCACTTTTTAACACTGACACGTCTGTTCCAATGATTGCGTCGCTCGGCACGCTCATGACATAGCAAATAGACAAGAATAATGAGATTCAAACTCAGAATGGAAATTAGTGGGATTTAATTTTATTTTTTTTTTTACCTTGGACAAAATGCGAGTGGTACGGCTGATGTGGCGTCAGGACAGCTGTCATCTCGTCGTGATCAGCTGGGTGAACGTATTCATAAATACTGTTTCCGGTCAACTCTACCTGTGGAGAACAACTCCGATCAAGAACATATACCAGCGCGCATGCAAAACCTAAATCAAAAATGAACGAAACCGACCTGGGATAGTCCTAAGTGCACGGACGCGGTCTCTGAAATGTACATTATTTTCCCATCCGGAGCCACAACGAATATAAAGCCATCCAATGTCTAAACATAAACCAAAAAAAAGTGGCATTTGTTAGAAACCACTTTGCATAATAATAATAATAATAAATTAGGATGAGAGACCTGCAGTAGATGAGAGCCCAGCTCACGCCCAAGATTATCCAACGGTCTCGTTCGATTTGTATGACCCCAAGCTTCACCCAAACCTGCAATAATAATAATAATAATAATAATAACAACCAAAATAAAAGCAAATGTTAAATGCACTTGAATATTTAAAAAAACACGGCATTTCAAGTCAACGTCACACTGTTCTACATTTAAATGTGATGTGTTGTGGCTATCGTGGAAAAACAAACAAACAAACGTATGCGAACTCATTCCACAGGCCAATAAATGAGAAGCGATTACATATTGCCGCTTCATTTGGCAGGTCATCGTTATTTCCGTTATTCGCTATGGACAAAATCATGACTCTTGTTTATCGTCATACAAATAGAGTCTTACAAATGCGTGACAATGACAAATGTAGAGCCTTTTTTTTTTTAAAAATGAACACGCTGCATTTTATTCACTTGTAACCGATTTAGAGAGAGAGAGAGAGAGAGAGAGAGAAAGAGCGTTTTTGCACATTTTTTGCATGCAAGGCTGAGCGCGCGCGTGTGTGTGCGTGTGTGTGTGTGTGTATGTGTGTGTGTGCGTGCGTGCGTGTTTCCTCGCGCTCACATGGTTTAAGGTGATTACAAGCCCTGCAGGGCCCTCGCCGTAATAGCAGCGCCTTGCTCGCAGTCACGCAGCCCGCAGAGCCTTATATGCTATACCGGCATTAAAAAAAAAAAAAAAAAGAGAGATGAGGATGGAGGTCTTCGCTTCATTTGCAAGGCTGCAAGCTCGATCAATGTCACATACACTTTAGCCGAGTCTTCGACTTGCAGTGATTGCATTCATAAGGCCAAAACTGCTCCAAATACCGCCGCGCGTCCTCCGATACGATACACAGTCGGTTGAAATGTTTTTAAATACGTGCTTCCTAAATTATTCTTTCGAAGTGAGGGTCCTTTGGGGTTTTTTTTAACGTGAGTTGGAGTTTGTGGACGTTGCTTTGTACTGTCAAATTGTTCCTGATGAATTCGCTTATTAGTGAGTGGTATGAAATGGAGGTTATGAATTTTTGTCGACATATATATTTTTTAACAAGTTGCATTGACTAACCTTCCAAGTGTTTAACTCACACCACATTAAAAAAAATATATATATTTATAGGGCCCCGCAACCAAAATATAATCAAACATGCAGTGCTGGCTCACCCTGCGGGAAGACGATCCTCATCTTCAGGTAGCTGGTGGTCAGCCGAATGATGGACGCTTTGTCCAGCTGCGACGTAATGGCCGATGGAAGCGGCAACATTTTGGCCAGCTCATAAAATTCACTGTTCTCCTTTTCCCGTCTAGTCCTTGCCGCGGTTTTCGACTTCTCCTTCATGTCGATGCCGCTTCTTCGTTGCTCTTGCTGCTGATGATTGTGACGACGATGACGATGATGCTGATTGCATATGCGGCCCGGTGTGCTCCTTTCACATCGGCGTTGCGCTTTGCCTCCTCGCCATCGTCAATCAAATAGTCTGATTTGTTTCGTGTTTTTATTTTAGTCAAAAAGAAAGATGCACTCGAGATATTGGATATCCAGCGTGTTGTTTGTGCGTGTGTTTAGATATCCTTGGTATTCCTGAGATCCGCAATCACGCGTCCGATGTGCAGGCTTGCATCCATCGCCTCCTGCACAACCCAAACAAAACGTTATAGCTGCTCTAGCCAACTGTGTGATATATATATATATATATATATATGGCTGCTGCAGAACACAATCAATTTAAATAATTTAAATTCTAAATCAATCACCATAGGCTCTAATATAAAGTAACCAGCAATTCAAATCCCTCATATGTATATCCCCATATACAGGAACAATTACAGCAAAAGAGGCAGGAAATATTAACCGGCACTTAAATTTTCGCTTTCATATACGTATTGATAGAGTGACATTTTCTAAAATGGATTGCTAATGTACACCCGGATGCTTGGATTTGTTGTAATAGGAAATATTGCCTCCACAGTAGGGGCAGAAATAAATGTACACCTAAAATGATTGTAATCATTGTAATTTAGTTACCGGAAAATGTTGTCCTATTTTTTTTTACTTGTCTCCATTTATTTTGATATTCTTTCATAAATAAAATTGATATGTTATTCATTATATTTGGTTGAACGGAAAATAAAAGTGTTTTTTGGGGGGATGGAAAATAGAAGTCAGAAAAAAATGACGAGATACAAACTGATACTTTTTTAAATGTTTTTCTAATTTTTTCTTGAACAATTCGCAACAGGAAAGCATTCATTTTTACAATTAATGGCGTGGAATACAAATGGACACCTTAATTTATTTGATAATTTGTATGTAATGTGACGAATGTTCGTGACGTTAAATTATTTTTTTGCAATCATCAATAGCGTCGTAAATTCTAAATAACATCAGCCTGCATGCACGCGCGTTTTGTAAAGCCGCTTCCTCACACACGTTATGTTTGAATAATAATCAAAATAATTAAAAAATAATAATAATGTGATGTTAAAAAAAACAACAACACAATAATAGTATTAAATGTGTCGTGGTCGCAGAGACAGACACTTGCTCGACATCAGTCATGCCAGTCGATCTTACCTAGCCTGCTGGGAATTTCACCTGTCCCGAACCGGCTCGGCCGAATCGTCCCAGTTCGGTTCCCCTTTCTCAGCTCTTCCCGGAGTTCCACCTGGAAAGGCGAACACGCGGCCGTGCGCTGCATACACCTTCCCAAATTACAGGCACGCGCAACGAGTGGCATATGCGTGCCCTCGACGAGGCTCCTTCGCCTTCACTTCCTCACCGTGCTTCGCAGAAGCGGCTCGGAACACGCCCCCGCTGCTCTCCCATTGGTCACAAGCTCCCACGCATTTTTCCTGATTGGGTAGTTCCCCCTAGTGGGCGGGGTCTTAAAGCTGCTGAGCGCGTGGACGCCACTTGTGGCCGTGCGACGGCGCACAAGTGAGCCAAACCGACGATTTTGTTGTGTTTTTGTCATTAGCTGGCAGCAGTCTGATGGGAGATTATTAAACGGATTATTTTTTTAATAATTAAAATAAACATATGAATAAAATAATTTGAATCAACGGCTCGGGATTTTTTGAGGGGCCCAATTTAATGAGGTTATTACTATTCAACAAGTATGTGAATTAGTCGTGGCGCAGTAACAAATAAAGCCAACATTTTGCCAATCTTCTTATTTTAGTCACATAGTGAAGCTTTCAAAAATGAGCAGCGTTGGGAAAATAAAATGGAGCTGCAGTAAAAGATTATGATGATGCACATTAATAACAACTAAAGGAGAAAACAGAAGCCCTGATAATAATAATGAATCTTGTTTCGAGTGGCTGAACATTTATATGCAGTCCACAACAAATCATTTGATAAAAGAAGTCATTTTGATCATGAATATTGTATTTTCGTACTCATATTAGACACTTTGCATGTGTCACTCAGATTGCTCTCCACCCTGACGTAATGACGTAAGCAAAAAGAAAAAGAAAAACCCATATTTTGAGTGGCATTGCGAATAACATTTTGTCTTTCTTTTTTTTTTGGTATATGATTCATGAATAATTATTCAAAAGAAATAAAAAAATCTTTGTATAGCATGGTAGGGGGAGGGCCCACAATAATGATGTAAACACATTACATTTAAATAGCCTGCCTTAAATAAACAAACAAAAAAATTTAGAATGGCCAAGAATGAATTATTATTATTATTATTATTTTTAACCCAAAACAGTTATTTAAGTTGGGAACGCTTTAAAATGTAACGCTTTAAAATGTAAATCATATTTGTCTCAAGCAATTCTTTTGCTCTAAGTCAATTTGCTGAGTTTGTGTTTTGACTTAAAACAGTTCAATACAGGGTTCTGTAAACTCTTATTTCTATGTTGTAAAATGCTAAAAACCAACTTCCACAAAAGATAAACGAAAAAAATTTCCCTCAATTGCCCAACTCCAAATCTTATCGAAGTTTGTTGTCTTGACATTTTTCGTTCATCCAACTATTTTTTTCCCCGTTTCTCTTTAATGCGTCACTTAGACGTGACGTCACAGCTCCGCGCCTTTGTATAATCTGCTGCTTGAGAGCAGCATGCCTGTTAAAAGATGGACATATTTGATCAAACAAATTTATTTTGACTATTTGTTGATATAATATAGATTTTTTTTAAACTTGATACCGACAAAAAAAACCTTTCAGAAATTCGAAATAGATTTGATAAACAATACCACGTCAGTTTGCTAAACTTCATCAAAAGAGTGCACGCTGCCATTGTCCACTCGAAAATGTTAAAATGTTGAAACATGACAGAAATATTTTTCAACATAATGCCATTTCCAGCTGTTTGAGTTTTCGTATCAAAAGGTTGCTACTATCCGCCAATTGAAACACATTTAGTGTCGCAATATTCACAGTTAAATTTAGTATTTTAACGACACTTTCAAAGTCAAGCTGCCCCCCCCCCCTGCTTTTTGTGCCCTCCCCCTCACACCCCCAATGCAGCGCGCGGGCATGGAGAGCAGAGCAGTTTGGGCTTGGTCCAGATCTCCTGCACTATAGTTGGGCCTCCGTCAAACACATTTATGGGCGGATTAATTTCCACTGCGGGAATCAGATGAGAGCGCCGCTGCGCATGGACATTTTTAATTAGTTCGCTCGAGCTCAGATGGTGAGCTGCTGTGTGAGCATGAGCGGGGCTGGTTGCTGGGGGCTGGTTGGGGCGCGGGGCAGTGTAGGGGGTGGGGGGTGTTCTGTGACGAGGGCGCGGACGCATGATGGTGAGCTCATTACGCACATAATTAGCCCTGAAATTGATGCTGCATTGTGCCATAATTGGAGATTTCTCCTTCTGACGCTCTCTTCGGTGCGCATGCGCAGGAGCGCCCTCGTTTAATGACTTCCGATGGACTCGGAATTAGCCTCACAAGGCTTCACCTCTTGATTATTTTCTCATTTCTGACGCATTTACCCAAAAAAAAAAAATAGACAACACATTCGGAATTCGAAGAAGGTCCCCCAAATGGCAAGTGGACTACAGGTAGACACACGAGTGACATATTTTTCAAATATGTAGCCACTAGGCTGCCGCTGCTCAACCCGTATTGTTTTGTGTTTTTTGTTATTGTAAAGTGTCCTTGGGTGTCTTGAAAGGCGCTTATAAATAAAATCTATTATTATTATTATTATTATTATTATTATTAAAAAAACAAAAACAAAACACCCTTCAGATGAATTCATTCAAAACACCAGTTGTCAAGTGCAGGCTAAAACAACAGGTGAAGCTATAACAACTAGCATTTATCTGCGCGCGTGTGTGTGTGTGTGTGTGTATATATATATATATTTAAATATATATATATATATATGTATATATATATATATTCCTGTAAATCTTGATGTACCTTATATATGTATCGCATTATCTTTGAAGTTACAATACCCCCCCTAACCTAACCCTCACCACTGCATTCATATTTTTTTCCCCTCTCCCTACCCAGCGTTTTCCTTTCTGAAGTCTGATTGTAATTTCCCCATTGCGGGACAAATAAAGGATATCTTATTCTTATATCCCTGCTAATTTCTTCAGGTCACCTCGATAAATTCACTTTCAAAACTCCTCTCAGTGCAAACGCTAGGTTGAGGTTCCTTTTCCAAAACAACTGGCTACTATTTAAACTCTATTTATTCATGAAGAACAACAATGCAGCCACAGGCTTAGAAAGAATTGGAACATTCTTGGAGGGTGCATGAGCTCTGATTGGCGATTCAGCCTCCCTTGATGTGCTGTTAGCGTCCCGCCACGGGGGAGCTTGCCTTGATACTTACCAACCTTATGCCCCTGTCCCCTTCCACCTACCCTCTCTGCACCCATCTCTCCGTTTTTGATTGTGTTTTTACAAATTGTGCTGCTCAGCGGGAGAAAAGGCTGGAGATTCTCCACAGCGTGCGAGAGAAGCTTTAGATATTGCAGGGGGCTAGCGCACGAAGGTTATTTATGGAAGGAAAAGGTGGAGGAAGGATAGATGGGGGTCGTATTTCTGTCATGGTTGAGCTCTTGCATTGGCTAAAAGGACTTTTTATTTATAGGGGTCTGCTTTAGTTATGACTAATGAGGAACTTAAGGAGCACTCATCTCATATCATCTCCTTGTTTCATTTTCCTATTGCCGGTTTCATAATACAGCGACAGTACGAAAAAAAATATATATAACGTCGCAAAAAAATCCAACATGGTAGGGCAGCTTTACTCCAGTGGACAGCTTATCATGTTATCAGGTTACAGGGTGCACGAAAGGGTTAACGTGGATTTTTACACCGCTGCTAAAATAGTTAACCGTGTGCAGTTTCGAACCTCGAAATTTGATGATGACACAAAATATTTGAAGGCTACTTGTAGTCCACGGGTAACAGAGTGTGCTTATACCACATGACAACGTATTCTTCTGCTGATGCACATACTTAGTTAGCTCACTCTGTGCTGTTGCTAAACTGGAAATGTCCTAATTGCATGAATATTTTGGCGCAAATTCGGATTCACATTAAAACCACGGCGGTGCCGTGTGACGACGTACTCCTATGGCTGACGCCAGTCCTGACCTGGGAAGGTCTTACAGTACATTGGGACCATTTACAGTAAACGCAACCACTCTAATCTATTCCAGGGTCAGACCGCAGCCATCTTTAAAAATTTATTAACCGCCTCCGCCATGTTTGAAGCAGCACTTTTGAACCCTCCAAGTTCATGCAGGCGTTAAAAAAAAAAAAAAAGGTTCAGTCATGTATAGTAATATTGAAATAGGAAAGCAATGAAGCAGTTTGGTGTCGTTGGAGTGTGATGCTTTCAATGCGACTCAGCGCCTTTCTTCTTCCTGATGTCTTTTCCATATATATATATATATATATATATATATATATATATATATCTTTAATTGTAGCATGTGCATGCCCATTTTGAACAGGCCTACGTTTTTGTACATCTCCCACAAAATTCTTGACAGATCATTCTGCTCACGCGTGGCCTCATGCAAATTAATGCATCTGTTGACCTTTTTTTTTTTTTTTTTTTTGTGTCATGGAAATGTCGTGTGTTTTTGAACAGCGTCCTCGTGTTCTTGTGATTTATTAAATTTTAGACAGCCACATGTAACCTCATTACGAGCAGGTTGCGATAATCTAATTGGATGTAACATGACATGTCATGGAGAATATGAAGTCTGTGGACTAGAGAGATGTTGCTGATGTGAGGGGGGGGGCCTGGGGTGGGGGCTAGTGGAAGAACTCCACATTCCATTATAAATCAATCCGAGGGAAAAGGAAATGAGAGCAAAAGCACCATGTTGAGTTCCACTCGGTGCTCCAAGATTGGAACGGTTGGGAATATGTAAACAAGCGGCCTGCTCGACCAAGCTTCCACCGTAATCTACTGAACATCATTGTTGGCTCTTTTGTCTCTTATTTTCACCAAAAGGCTCATATGCCATTTCGAGCTCCCAGCGCAATGTACCACATGGTTTCCCTCCAGCCGTTTTATTTGGGAAGTCTTGTTTGGAAACGTCCTCTGATGTGTTCTTTTCCTCACATTAATAGTGACTCTCAGCTACCACTTGTGTGTGTGTGTGTGCGTGTGCGTGTGTGTGTGTGCGCCAGGCCCTCCAATGAGCCCATCTGCTGTGTGCTCGCGTTAATTAAGTACGCTGCCTTTTCCTACATACACCCTCCATTTGAAGTTGCCGAGAGTGCACGAGTCAGCCGAGCAAGTTCATCAAAATGCTAATTTGGCCCAAATTAAAGTTGTGATTAACATTATACAGTTTCCTTCCTGTGCGGACAAAAAAACGGACCCCCCCCCCCCCCCCCCACCCGTCAGCTCTCTCCTGTGGGCGACGGGCGTCGAGAAAAGAGGAGACACTTTCCGAGTGAAGGTTCTTGTGCTCATTGCTAAAATGTAACAAAAGCATTCCGTGTGAAGCTAGTAGCTAACTGTGTGTGAAGTAGGACTGAGCAAATTTGATAATGAATCTAATTGTAATTCCCCCCACCCCCTCAATATTGCGATTTAATATGCGATTATGCGCCTTCATTCGCAAAAAAACGGTTATTCAACACATGCGACATGCCGCTAAGCTAGCTAGCTAAGCCTTATACCTCGAAAATGAAAATGCTAGTTCTATGCAACATGCAGTTAGCTAGCTAGTTAAGTCTTACTGACACCTTGAAAATACTCGTCCGCTGCTGTGGCAGCTTTAGAGTGCCTCGTCAGCATTGAGTGTACGACATTCACAGAGAGTGGAAGCGTGGAAGTGGTTTTGAATTCTCAGTTAGCAGCTGATCAAGGCATTTCTTTTTGTTTTGTTTTTTTTCTCTCTCAATGTACGAGAGTGGCAGCATTGGCTTGATTTGGAAGGATTTTAAAGTCTAATATCGATATCTTGTAATGCCTTCACAAATCACTACATGTATTCTTGTAGTTTTCAATAGTGTCGAATTTGCTTTGGGAATCCAGTTTTAACCCTTTCACGCACCAATAATAATAACCCGTAACCTGATTACATGAACGGCTATCCACTGTAGTAACCGCTGTCCCTGAAAGGGTTTTAAAAAAATTATTTAATGACAAATATTACCCAAAATGTAACATTATTTTCTCCTCCATTAGGTCAAAAGAAAACATGGCCGAACAACTATATTTCACACGTCTGCGCTGTCAACAGGCTGTGAAATGCTAACCACAAAATAAATTTGTAATGCTGAAAGGCAGATTAGTATCATCCGTCTGGCCGACTGAGTATTAATACAGGAGAGCCAATCATTGCGCCATATGTTCCGGCTCCGGCGAAAGGGGCACCATATGCATTTGTGTTAAAACAACAACAGCTTGACATTCCCGATGGGGAAATGACAGAGGACGACTTATTTGCGTCGACGCGCTCGCGGCACACGTATGAAATTCGCGCGGTAATGAATACCCCTGACGTTCATCGCTCGGTATTAAGCAGTGGTTATCGAGGCATTAAATATGTCTACACAGGACTCAGGGAAAGGCTGCTAGGCTCACCGTTCTCCTCTGAGAGGGGCTCTGTTTGCATACAGACAGCTTGGGCGACGAGGTGGGAGGGCGGCGCTGGGGATTGGGAAACGTGCGCCGAATGGAGCCCGGGAGTCGTAACTGGGTGCCCGCCACTTTGCCGTTAGTGCCATTATGGGATGTCGCTGTGGGAGAAGCGCGGCTCTTCAGCGGGATTACGAGAGATTCGTGCAGAAATTGAGCAGAATTGGAAATGCGGCCCAAGGCTTGTGTTAGCGATGTGTGTGCACAAGGCCGAGGGCGCAGTGACACACCGTTAAGCCTTGTTTCCATTAAGATGCTGTTCGGTCCACTTCACCATTTTCTGTGTTTTTGTGAGAGTGGGGGGGAAAACGGTGAAGAAATGTCAAAATAAATCTGCTTGGTCCAAATTTATTGTTTACCCGATCAAATCATCCTTCCCGATTGAAATGAATGAAAATGGAACTATGATAAACAAGGAATCCAGTCAGCTGTGCTCACTCCCGCAGTGGCGCAAACACCCATTTCTAAATGTGCCCATCTATAAAAATACCAAAAGAAAAAAAACTCCACCCAAAATAGGGCCCTTATTTTTTATTTTTTCCATTCACTCGTCTATGGTGTTTCCCATAATACGTGAGCATTAAATTCTCTTTGTTTTATGTTTAGATTGACAGCAAACTTAAATGAACTGTTTTTTTTTCCTTGCTGTTTGTTGAGTTGAGTTGAGTTCGCTGCCATCCTGTCATGGTTGTGTTTAACTTTGTGGTAATTTTTTAGAACTTGCATCAAAAGTATGGACCCACCAAAATGACTTTGAAACAGCCGCATATTATTCAAAATATCAGATTTAATTGTTGTGTATCAACATTGTACCATATTCTTTTTTTATCTTTTTTTTGTTGCACTCCAAGTACCAACCAAAAAGGTACAATGTGGAATGGCTGACAGGCAGTTGTCACTTGTGCGTAACAACACAAAAGCAATTAATTCAACACTTGTCTTCTTTGTGTAACAAGCAGTCAGACCCCAAGAAGGAAAAACAAAATGCTGGACTTCCTCCATTGTTGTTCCATGTTTACACTGGCACATTCTCCTCTTTGTGGAGCTCATTAACGGCTGACTGTTGCGCTCCGACGCTGTCACGCCATTTACATAGCGCCATTGTCCAATGAATAGCCATGCCTGGGAAATCAAATGATTTGACAGGATATTTTCAAAATCAATTTTATGCCGAAATCGGATTTATTATTATGTTTTGACCGTATTCATTCATGTTTGCATTTCAAGTAACTGATCCAAGATGGCCGCGTTGGCATTCACCGAGCACGTAAATAACGCCACAGGTGTCATCAACAGCCAGTGACAACGGGGTAAACAATCACAAATAAATCATTCAAATATGAAACATGACAGAACATTCGGTTGGTGGGGGCTTACTCTTTAGTTTCAAATGAAATTAACCCTTTCATGCACCAATAATGATAACCTGTAACCTGATAACATGATAAGCTGCAGTGACCGCTGTCCATGAAAGGTTCACGAACACGCGTCGATCAATCTCTACTTTATTCAGATTTAACAAAAACAAAAAAATAGTTGTCCATCGATACCGGAGTCAAACACTTTTTACATTTTTTGGGTTGACAGTTTTTCCCCCCGTAAAGCCCGCTGCGGGCCGATTTGAGCGAGCGCCTCATCGAGCAGCACGCAGCGTGATGACAAATGCAAAACAGCAGCGGGCGAGCAGCTCGGGCGGGCTACACTGTGCCTTGCGCGCGCGTTTGCATGCAACAAACGTGGTGGTTTGCCGCCGCGCTCACAAAACCTCGCTTGCAAACCAAATCAAACATTTGACTCCCATTGAAATGACGCAAATCCACAAAAAGTCAATGAATGACTACTAAATACATGAACAAGTAGTGCAATGCACTGTATGCTTTCTTTCCCAAAAGAAGACGGCTTGTGGTTGATACGGGTCTTCTAATGGGGTTTGTGGGGCTCTGTGTGATGAGCGCCCCCCCCCCCCCCCCCCCCCACTCTCCCCACTCCCCCCTCTGGGGGACGTCCATTAAACAAACATGATGGGTGCGACCTTGGTCCGGGTGAACATTAACACCCACCCACTGGCCGTGAGGGTCAGCCAGGGGTCAGCCGCCCCTGTTGGAGGGATGGATAGGGGTTAGTGGCCTCCAAAATCACCGGACCAGCCAGGACACATCTCATTTGTGTTAGCGACAGCGTAATTGTTGAAAGTTGAGTGCGGCATATTACGGCGATCAATTATGGGCAAAACATTGCGTATGGCGCAGCACATGTAGACAGACGGGGTAACAACACAACACAGATATTCTTTATCCTCTATGAAAAATGACTAGTGGTCATGCAGCAGTAGAAGGTGCTGCACAATCGGCAAGGATTTGATCATGATGCACAAAATTGTTTCTTACATTCTATTAAGACGTGATTGAAACAAATTAATTCATTCAAATGACATAGAATGCTTTTTGTCTTAGTGACAAACAGAAAAAAAAGACTGGAACGGATTAATTGCATTCCCCTTCATCTCAATTGGTAAAATGCTTTGCCATATTAGTGTCTGAAGTTGCGAGTGTGGTCATGGAATAAATTCAACTCGTAGCTTTTCGGAAAAATTATTCAAACTCTATAGTACAGTTTCATGCTGATAGATTTGGATCAACGTTTGCCGTTGAAACTTTTGGAGTTGGAAAATTGCATTGTTCGACATTAGAATGTCCATTCATATTCGCCTAATTGTTCAGCCCTAGTACAGTTGACTTTAGATTGTAGCCAACAAAGGCTATTGTGTCAGGGTTGACCAACAGCAGATAAAAGTGACGCCAAAGTCAAATACGGGCCTCATTCTTCACAGGCCCGTGCACTGCATGTGAACTATGCCCACTGTAATAGAAGACATCCATATTAAGAAATAGACACCAATGTCAATTCTCCACAGCCACTGAAGCGCATGACTTTTAACACCGGGCCGTGTTTTGCACCCATATACTACGGCGACCGTTCAATCAAATCAACCAATTACATTTTATCTTTCACTTGTTGTTATTCTGCTAAGAGGAAATGAGCTGAAAGATTTATTGGTCCATTTGGCCTATTCCTTATGTGCTTATAAAACACCCCCCCCCCCCCCCCCACCACCCCCACCACCTTCACCACACTGCTACAATTAGGGCGGCATAGATCACATTCTCGCATCGGCGGCGAGCGGACAACACCATAAGGCTCGGCCGCATCTCATTCGCTCCGGGAACGGCCCGGAAGATCCTTCCTGGGATGGATTTATATGTGGCCCTCTCTGCCTTGTGGTGATTGAATGTCTGTGTGCATGTGTCGAGACGACTCGGTGTGAAGGTGTCAGGGGACTCATAAGGCAGCTTTGAATTAGGCATGAGTTTGGCCAGCGGTGTGTGTTTGTGTGTGTGTGTGTGTGTGTGTAAAGTGCTTTATGGTGTAAAAGGAGACATATGTGGTCTCTTTGGGATTAAAAGAAATGATTGGGATAAATGCTAATAATTGTTCCAAGTCCTACGCTTATTGTTAAGGTGCGGTTTCCTTTCTATAAAATCAAAGCATATGGTGCATATTGAAACGTGTTTTGTTTTTGTTTGGGGTTTTTTTTTTCTTTCTCTCAATTCAGTGGTTATTAGCCCAGTTCCGCCGTGTGAAATCAAATCTGTGAATGGTTCACCCAATCTTCTTCATGGTGCTTCACTGTCGTCTTTAAACACCCCACACGCTGTAAAACATGAGCCGCAGAGTTGTGTGAGAACGAAAAAGGAGGTCCTTTTAATGTAATATTGATTTACAAACCCCACGTTAAAACTCCACCCGGTCACGGTTCGTTACGTTGAGCCCGTAAAGGATCGCGCAGGCTTCTCAACCAGCCGGTTCAAGACCTGCAGGGACTGGTTTTGGGTGTCCTCGTGTCTAGACAGTAGCACCAACTTAAACAATACGGGTGGTGCAAAGACATAGAATACAATGACTTTCACTTGACGTTTTCAGGATACAGTTCAAGTTGAATCTTGCTGTCAAACTAAACATCAAACTCCAAAAAAATACATTAGCATTGAGTCTGCACACATTTAGAGATTCTCAATAACCGTACTCACAATCATATGCATTCTTTAGCCTCTGTGAGGCACTGAGACCGCCAGACTGTACGAACGTCCATGTAAAGCTGATCTATCTATGTCTTGTCCTGCCCCATGGTGGCCATTCAGCCGAAGCAAAATATGACAAATTCTATTTATTTCTTTTGATTCCTATTTAATTTTGTCATTACTGTATGTTTTTATTCATTAAAATATTATTGTGTTATTTCTTGAAAAAAAATTCTGAGAGGCTGGAACGGATTCACACAATTTCCATTCATTTCAATGGGGAAAGATGATTTGAGATTGGGGTGTGGCCATGGAATGAATTGAATTTGTTCCTCAAGGCAGCAATATATTTAAAAAAAAAAGTGTTATTATGTGCAATTATGTGGCGCAACATGGTCAATTTGAGCAATTAATTCTACTCGCATCACATCAAGACAACAATCTTCTTGCTGTTGTTTTGTGCTTTTATTGGTTGCCATCCAAACCTCCTTACATGCTGATTAGTAGAATTAGAATCAGGCGAGAAAAGGCCGTGTTTAGACAACAGGGAACACTTTACTAATTTATGTGTTGGGCTCAATGTTTCTCCTCAATGCCTTGTGGCCAAAACTAGCATTTTCCAGATATTTCCTTTTTGGGTGGGGGAAAACAAGGGTCAACTTGTTGCCTTTGTATTTCGTTTAATATCACTGAAAAAAGTAAATGAGTGGCTGTCCAATACTGGTCACGCTCTGCAATAATGTCAGTTATTCCATACTTCAAAGTTATTCGATTAGTTAATATAATTACACATTTTCAATAGATAGCTAGCTAGCTGGATAGATAGCTAGATGGATGGATAGATATACAGACACACGCATTTGTGCAAACCCGAAATTGCATTCCCTTCACTTGATTCTAACCCTTTTAAACTTTTTAAGGCCCACTAAAGTGGTCACACATGCTAAGGTGCTGCCCCAAGTATGGCTTCTATTTCCCTGATATCCCACGACGCGGCTAAACGCTTCCACGTGAGATTACGACGAGAGGGAGGCTGCGTCCCACGTCGTCGACAACTGCTTCAGTTATGGGCTTTCTATCCAAATACGTCGTGATTTGAGATTCATTTATAGGCCGTTGGCCCAGGATAGACAGTGCTGACAACAATAACAGCCGAGTCCCCCATGTGTCATGCAAATCTGCAATACTCTGTTCTCCGCGTGCTGTTTTTTTTTTCCGGCGGGACAATTGCATTTACATTTCATGAGCTCGCTCACCTTTTTGCCGAGGCCTTTCGCATTGACTTGTCACCGGCCTGATTTAGTGGATAGGTCATTTCCATGCAGCCCAGCGGGCTCGCATACTGTCCCTGCTTTGCAGATGAATATTTACATGGCAGTTAACAGGTGGCGAGTAGTTTAATGGCGGTAATAGCTTCATGGCACGTGGAGCATGAGCGGAAGGGTTTTGCCCGGGGTTGTCCCACTCTTGCGGCGATGCATCCCTTGGGAGCGAGCGAGCGAGCGTGTGTGTGTGTGTGTGTGTGTGTGTGTGTGTGTGTGTGTGTGCGCACGCCATATTTGACCGTATTTTTCAGTCATGGTATTGTGCAGTGGGACCGTATGACATTTTCTTTCTTACTTTTTCTCCAGGTCTTAATTGAGGTTATTTTGTATTCATTTATGGATAGTACGCAAATAATAATAATGATAATTAATAATATCAAGACATGCAAACCTTTATTTTATATTTTCACCGTGGCTAAAAACGAAGTTTTATCGTCCATATCCGACAGCCATGCAAATGTTTAAGCGCTGGAATGTTCCTCAAACTGGAACAGATGGATTTTTGCAAAGCCCCTCCCCTCCGCTCCCCTCTGACTCTGGCACATGACATCACCACATATGGCCGCCGTGATTGATCTGTCATTATAGAGGAGGGATGGCTGGCTGAGTGGTGAGACTGGGGAAGGCTTGGAGCAACAAGGCGTCATGTTTTCCACGGCAAAAATACATGAAGCCGTATGCGGAATTGCATCCGCGGTTGTTTGGATGCGTGTCGATTTGCCCAGTGTAGCAGTGGAGCGTTTAAGGTTTGCGAGCTTTGTCAATATTTTTTTTTTTTCGTACGCTCACCTCAAGCTCCTTAAGAGGATCTACTTTCATTTAATCCAACAGCGAAAAACTCATTAGCCATGCAAATCATGGCAGACTGTCAACATAGGGACAAAATCAAACATTTTGGCGACTTCAACTTTTGGGGAAGTTGACTGCACAGACCTCATGTTTAGGCGATTAATAATTAAATGAATTTAAAAAATAAATAAATACAAACCTACTCGAAAGACGAATTGAAACTAAAAGTTAAAATGAAATGAAAAGTACCAGTAACTATAATGAAAAATCCCAAACAATTATCACCCTGGTGCATCCAAAAATGAACCAAATAATAAAATATGAAATCCAAAATCCTCTTGAAGCGTCCAGCAATATTATTCATTTATACTAACCAACTAATTCTGTTGTATGATGCACAGCACCAATTCACAATTATTGCCATTTGGTCGCAAAAAACAAACCAACCGCCGCCCCAAAAAAAAGCCATCATTCTCTATCATTGCTTTAGTCTGTGTTTGAACAGTCAGACGGTGCGACCGTGCAACCCTGAGCCATAACCGATGCAAATTCTGAATCCTTGCAAGCGAGTAAAGCCAGCCAAAGGGATGGAGGATGTCTCCGAGCAAAGCAATATGATGGATATTCCGTTCTGCATCCCAGATTGGAAGCGGGGCCGCTTGTGTTCTCCTGCTGTGTGCCTGGCAGCTCGCTATGGAGCCTGTCATTGCGAGCAGCGGGGTGTCCAGCCATTACATGGCATTCAGCAGCATGGGAGCTGAATAAATCACTGGAACACACACACGCACACACACACAGACACACACATACACGGTCCAGCTCGCTATTTGTTTGACAAAGCCCAGACCTGGCCTCTTGTTACACTTGCAAGTCTGGAGACAGCTGACGTTACACACTTAATTGAGTTCACACTCTTGTGTCACGACAAGACTTTTGACAGCTACAAACTAGACTTTAAGTACCTCGAGATGTAAAAGACTTTGAGCAAACCCTCCCGCACCCCCAAACTGCAAAGTAATTGATGTCTTCACTGAAAAATAATTGCCACTATTGATTAATAATCGTAAAGCCATACATATAGACCACAAACTATGATCCTTGAAGACTTTCACATCACATAACCCTTTGACCATAAGTATCAATTCGTCGATCAAACTTCATTTATATCGCACATTTCATGCAAAAAAACTCCTACAACGCTGAACAGTAGTTAAAAAGAACATACGTATGCAGATATAGTGTTCGTATTTTAGTCAAATGTTTGTGTCTGGGCCTGAGGACCACTGATAAAAGCGACTTGTCCTGCTGAAGCTGGAGAAAGTCATCCAGCGTCATCAGAAGACGCAGATGTACAACTGCATGTCGTCAGCGTAGCGATGAAAATTCACTCCATGACTCCTAAAGACACCACCAAAAGGGGACATATATGAATTAAACAACAAGGGATCTGAAATTTAACCTTGAGGCACATGTCACTCCATATACTTTCGGGAAGCTTGTATCTTAACTTTCCAGAAAACGTATGGTTTGCCATGACAAAAAAGAGAATATGAGATGAACTCTCTGTTGCATAAACTACCAGTACATAAAGCATATATCAACGCTCCATAAATAACAATAATCCTCAGTTTTATTTTTAGATAGATGCATCCACCTTGTAGCCGTCAGACAGAGCCAATATGGTAAATAGTTGATGACTGATAAACACGGCAAGGTAATGTGAATGCTGTATAATTTGTCATGAAGTGCAAAGCAACACATTATGGTTCAGCTCACAAACTGCGTGGTTGACAAAGTTGAGTCTGGTGAGAAGTCTACTTTCGAAGCAAGTTATGGGTTAGTGGGGTTCTGGGATTTGAGCTTGCAGGGTTTATCCATCATTTTTACGCTGAATGCCAATTAAGAATGTAAAAAGATTATTTAAAACATCGTGGGCAAAAGCTTGAAAAGAGCATTTTTTGGGGGGGGCGGTTATTTTTTTTTTAAATGTTCAAAGGATGCAGACATGTTAGTGTGGCCTCATTGTTTCCAGGAATGCCAAAGGGAAACAGCAAAACGTGCAATTGCACCGAAGAAATAATAGACTGCGCTCAGGGTTTGGATTGAGACATGACTGCAATGATGAAGACGTAGTGTGTATTTATATGAGACACCCACAGAAGCCTCCGTAATCAATCTCTGTGTGCAGACGCAGTCAAAAGGCAGCGTGTGAGATAGGAGTCAACCACCTTTAGAACCTTCACTTATCCATGTACGGATTTAATGTGGCATGCAAGGGGTTGACAAAAATCACATGGAGAAATGTATGCGCATTGATGGTGATGTCATCCGGCGACGTTCAAAGCTGACCAGTTGCAACCACTGATGCTGATGTTATTACCTGACATTGGTTTGAACTCAGAAAGGCACTTAATGGTCTGTATGCCAAAAAAAAAAGAAAAAAAAAGCTCATCAGTTCATCAGTACGGCACTAATGTGAGCCATTCTTTGCTGAGGATGAAGAATCTATGACCGGGTACTCTTATGTTTCTGTTATCGCGGTATGTACACGTTGCTGCACTGTTTGTGTCCAGTACGTTGCTTGAGTTGTAACACGGCATTAGCATGAGGCTAATGGACTGGAAAGCGAAGCTTTGTGTGGGTCTTTTGAATAAACGGGGTGTGATTCTCCTGTATTTAGTTTGACAGAATTGTTCACTCGGTGTGAGCCACACAGTAAGCCGAAATGAAATTTATGGGGCGTATTGAGAGGACTTCTCCACTTGTTCTGCAAGTGTGAGGGTGCGAATCGTGAACGAGGTCTTAGGGGCAGATTACAGCACGGACATAATGTATGAGAATGTAAGGAACAGGTGGTCGTTTCAAATGAGCAGTCATGAACAGGTTTCGTCTGAGTGAGCTCTCAGGGGCAGTTTACCAAGCAGAGGGTGACTCGCACAGAATTTCACTTTTCCGTCTGTAACGAGGAGACAAACAAGAGTGTTCAGGTGCTAATGAGAATTTCTATTTGCATGAATGACAAGTGGGACGCGGGACACGTTTTCTGGTTTTTAACCCTTTCAGGGACAGCTGTTGCTACCGTGGACAGCCTATCGTGCTATCTGTTGACAGGTTATCGTTATTGGTGCACGAAAGACTTAAACGATCACATTTGATTTGACTTCATCAAGACGCACTTTTATTCACCGCGCGTTCTCCAGGCTATCCACGTTCCAGATGGAGCTCCGCCCGGCAAGTAAGGTGTTCGCTACAAAACCCAGCTGTGTCAATTGTTAATTCTGAATCAGTAAACAACAAAAAAAAAAAAGCGGAGTCGTCCACCGAGGCAAATATGATAATTGTTTGCGGATTATGGAGATCTGTCTGGTAACTCGGCAGAGGCTGTGAGTAAACGGGAAGAAAGCTCAGCTCAAACAAATGGACTCAGTCCGCCAATGGCGCCGTAAGCCCGATGGCACACACGACTCCGTGATCCGCGGGGGGGGGGGGGGGGGGGTTGGATACCCGGCCGCTGGGCCCCCCAAAAGGCCTGTGCAGAAAAGGTCGTTGAAATCATTTAGACAAACATGATCGTATGGACGTGAAAAAAAAATGTCAAAGTCATACAAGTGCACATGAAGATTGCAGTTGGAGTTGATATGCATTCGAGAATGATGCATTTACGTCATTGGATTTTAAGATAAGATAAGAAAAGTTCTATTTGTCTCACAATGGAAAAATTCCCGATTTACAGCAGCAAAATTATGAAAGGAAGAAGCGTCCCGCGCAGAAACAATTACCGTAGCATCTTGACATAGAGGGATCTAAACTTTTCAAAATAAAAGACTTTTCAGTCTCTGATAATAAATACACTACACTGTCGTTTTTTAAATTTTATTTTAACTCATTCACTCCCAAAGACGTTTTTAAATGTCTTTTCAGACTTGGTGCAGAATTGGCTGGTACTGAATGAGTTAATTTTTGTACTTTCAACTGTGCGTCCCACCGGTTTCGGGAATGGAGGAGTCCTCCTTCCATTGTATGCTGCAAATGCCGACTGATAATGTCGTTTTAATGGGCTAATAAATCGCCCCCACCAGTTAACAGCGTCGAGTGGGCGGGGCTGGCGTATACGGCTTGAATGACTATTAAACCGAGTGAACTAAATCACCGCGTTCTCACAGCCCGAAGCTCCATTTGCGAGCGCATCGAACGTCGGCGCTACTTAGCATGCGCCGTCGCTAGCACAAAACAAATCCAGGGGCGAGGTTTGGATTAGCGCGCGAATGGCTGCAAAAAAAAAAAAAAGCAAATTTTCCAGTGTGACACGACATCCTTCTGTAGTCTGCGCTGACCTGAAGTCGTTTGGGCAAATTGCTTCTCTGTTGCTTTTCATTACACTGAATGCGGTCGGTGCGATAATCTAATCTCGAGAGAAGCTGCGGATCAAAGCCTGCCAACATGGCGCCCCCTCCAGTTCCCCCGATGACCGTGGGGGACAAAATACCCCCTCTTCCCAAAGGGTGTGTGAACTGGATAATGGGGAAAGGAGATTTTAACGTGCCCGGCAACGTCAGTAAATGTGGCGGCCGCTCTTGTCATTGATACGCGCCCGTTGCGTTGTGTTGTGTAGAGTGAGTCAGTGGTCTTCAAGGATGGGTGGTCCGTCTGGACGCGCGTTGTCGGGTTGTGTGAGCCGCCTTTGTGTCACGGGAGATGAGCCTTTGTTCTCTTAACCAGGGAGGCGGGACCGACAGATTAAGCCTTTAGAAGTGCAGCCGACCACCATGAGGGCACGCCACCGGGGAGACAAGCGTACTAGCGTGTTTACGTCTTTCCCTCCCGCGCGCCGTCGTTAGTTTGCGGAAAATACGAGCCGTCGCGGATAGATTTTGAAGAGAGGACGAAGGGGTGGAAGGAAGAAAAAAAAAATTGAAAAAAAGTCAAAGTGGGTATTTGTAGCAATTTGCATGAGAATTAGCATGAGCGAGTGAGAATGTGATGCAGGTCAGCGGGTCAATAGTTCTTATCCATCTGTCCTTCTGATGGCATGCCTCCCAGGTCAGTTTGATTTCGCTCTGAGCGAGCTTAATCTTACCCCAGTGCTCAGCGAGCCTCTTCAGCATACTTAGATCAGCTCCTTCAAGACTCTCCGCCACACACACACACACACACACACACACACACACACGCGTGCGTGCCAAAATAAGCCTGACACACAAACCTGGTCAGATGCCAGGATTGCAAATCAATGGTCGGTTGCTATGTTGTATTCGTTTTAACACATTTTCAATCGCAGCGCTAGGGCCAAACTGAAAAGGAAAAAATAAAAAAATTAAATAAAATACTAGGAGGATAAAGTCAGAGAGATTTAAGAAGACTTTAGGTTTGACTCAAATGGAATACGTAACCCTTTCATGCACAAATCATGAGAACCTGTAACATGATAAGCTGTCCACTGTAGTAACCGTTGTCCCTGAAAGGGTTAAATCTGAATTTTATGAGTCCAGGGTTGCAGTAAGATTTGTTTTGAATTTTCAGTACACAAACACACATATATATGTAGCTACTATCCCGCTTGACGTATTTACAGCTTTGCTGGTGCAATATCTCGTCGCCCTCTACGGTCTTAATGCAAATATGAGTCATTGTGTTTACCGTATTTCCTTTAAAAAAAAAAATTAAAAAGGGGACTCTACTGCAGAGGCCTTGCCCAAAGTTCCCGACAGGTCCACTTGGACATTTGCAGAATGGAACGATGCCTTGCTTTAGACGTCTTTACCACAAAGAACCCTCCAGAGTAGACGTGGCATCCGTAAATAAGAATAAGAAAACCTTTATCCGTCTCACAATGGAGTAATTCCCAATTTTACAGCAGCAAAGTGATGAAAGGAAGAAAGTAGAAGAACAAAAAGTATAGGACCTGCTGGAAAGGCAACGACTCTCGCGGCGCCATCTTGAAGTCAAGCTGACAGTTATGATCGAATTTAAGGAGAACAAAAGTAATGAAGTAAATATTGTTGGATCATGTCAACGACATGATCCAGAGACAATTTTGAGAGGCGGGGGTGGGGGGGACCTGCTAAGATGAGAGAAAGTTTAAACCTTTTCAGGGACAGCAGTGACTACAGTGGACATCTTATCATGCTATCGGGTTACAGGGTGTGTGAAAGGGTTAATAAAAAAAAAATCTGGCTGCACTGCCTATTTTCTCTTCCTCCAAGAGTTCCGACAAAATGCTTCTTCCAACTTCTTGCTCTCCCCCGATTGTAATTCTTCAAATGTTCCGTCGGTGTGTGAAGCCGCGATCCCCCCTCCCAAGCGTCAGCCTGCGCGCCGCATTTTGTTTGTGAAGCGGGTTACGACATGTGCTACGGATTAGCTTTAAATACTGTTTGACCCGTGTCTGCGCAGAGCCAAGCTTTGGGAATTGGACAAGCGCACCATCTGGGAGGTGTAGTCCTCCATCCATCCTCTATCTCATGAAAGAGGCATCTTCCTCCTCCTCCTCCTTCTCAACTCTGGTTCCCTCTCTGCCCTTCATCAGTCTTCTTGCCTTCTGAGCGTTTCTTGCGTCCGTCTGAACAAACAAACCCATTCGGCGTTCGGTAGCGAGACAGACGGCGCGATTGCAGTATTGTTTGTTTTTCCCGCTTCTGGTGTGGGAGACAGTTTTCTTACAGAGGAGGAACTACAAAACAAATATTTACTCCCCCCCACCCGTGCTTCCAGCACCTGGAGCCTTCCCGTTTACCCGAGTATAGACCCTCCTTTGGTTCAGAGGAGAAAGATTGATGAAGGGTTTTATGCCTCGAAAATGGCTGGTTGGTCGTTTTTAGCCCCCCGTTTACCAACAGTAATTCTATTCGACTAGCCATATGCATTTTTTTTCCCTCCCGCACATTTTAAAATTGTGACATTTCTTGTGAGGATGAAGCTCCGATCGGATTGACCAGTCAAGCTGTTTTTAACTTGTGGCAGCACAAAAACAGTGAGCACGTAGGAAGACAAGAAAACTATTTTCACTCGTGGAGGCAGCACTTCCGAAACGACACTGTGGGTATGTGGCGGATGGACGTGCATCCACCCACCGATGCATCCACGACTTGATCGAGTAGTCAAGTGTCGCTGATTAGGAACAACGAAACTTAATGCAGCTATGTTGACAGAGCCTTGCGAAAGTATTAACCCCCCTTTGAACTTTTTGGACTTTTGCCACATTTCGGGCTTCAAGCATAAAGATATAAAATTAGATTTTTTTTTTTTGTGTCAAGAATCAACACCAAGTGGGACACAAGCATGAAGTTTGACAAAATTCATATGAATTTTGTTTTTTTACTAATTAAAAAAAGAACTGATCCGTCGGGTTTGCAAAATTATACACCCCCCCCCCCTTTATTCCCAGTGCACCCACCTGACTCCAGAAGTTCCCTGATGATTTACGAACGATCCAACGTTGACCGAAATGCCTGATGAGGATAAATAGAGCCCACCTGTGTGTAATCTAGTCTCAGTTTAAATGCACCTGCTCTGTGATGGTCTCAGCGGTCTATCAGAAGAATGGGGAGCAAACAGCATCACGAAGACCAACACACCTGGCAATCCCGGGATAAAGTAACTTTGACACGATCCCGCCCGTGGGCTGTTGTGGGTGTTTCTACGTGAAACTCATCATGTTTTAGATGGTGTCGTCTGGCGCTTGAAAGTGGCCCTGGATCTTCACCCCACGCCCCGCCTGTCATGACCTGTGAAACTCAATGTGGAGATTTCACTGAGTAAATTTGTCCAGTTGTAGTCCAGTCCCTCAGCACAGACTAAAATTGGGGCTGAACGGAAGCAATACCAACATGAAGTTCTGTAAATCACAGCGATGGTGTCGCTGGACTCCCCTAAAACATGATTTTCACCCTGCGTGAGACGCCGGGCGTCTCCCTGCCTTCCTGACGCGATCGAGTCCAAATCAACAGCTCTGCCCATCCCTCCAATGCCGTCATTAAGCCCACTCTTTATCCGAATTGAAAGCAGTCTGGCGTAAATATGCACATGTTTGACTGTCGGGTCAGGTCGAAAGCAGAGACGGCAGTGTCTGCCCGCCGCCGCACATCGCAGATGAACAATAAAACGGCGTGTGAGGGCACTCGCAGGAAGTGGAGGATTTCACTTGCGTGCAGGCGGGCAGACACGCGTGCGTTGATATCCTGCCGGAAGGGAAATAGATGTGCGCTTTGCTGACCTCCAATGAGGAAGGGACTATCCTTCGGGTTTTGAATTCTTAATCCCGTGGAGATATGACTTGTTGTATTGAAATTATAATAGTTTATCGACTAAAGCGAGTTGTCCCTTTTTTTTTTTTTTTGCACTGCTCTGTTTCAAGTAAAGAAGGGAAAGGCAGGCCTCCCCTGTTGCTCATGAGAGCATCCCGGCAAGCTAACCACACTTGTGCAATGGCGCCCTCTTGTGTCCTTAATTACCTCTGCATACCGTCTATCCATGGTTTGCTCCGCCACTTTGTTAGACGTCACTTTTTACCCTGTATGCATTTTTATACAGTATACAATAGTGTATTGGAATCAACTGAAGAAAAATAATTATATTTGCTGAAAATTATTAGTCATTCTCAGATTCTTTTGGACCAAGTGCCACCTAAGAAAATCCTGTAAAAAAAAAATCATAAGCAGCTTTAAAATCAGAGTACTAGGTCGAAGTGTTCATGAAACCTTTATTGCAAGTCACTGTATCATGCTGCAAGATTTGAACATCAACTCTTGGCCTTAAAGGTTAAATACAACTGAACTGGAGTTGGACAGTGGTTCTTTCAATATTTATTTGTTCAATAGGGGACAGTGTACGTGTATGAACGTTTCAATAGTTGCCCCAAAAATGTAAATGCATCACTATTATAGCCACAAGGCTGATTTCCATAGTTAGCACCCCTTGCAAGAATTTACACTTGTGTCCTAACGGGAGGGAATAGTTAACAAAAACAACCTGCATCACATTTACCATTTTCTCCACTGCTAATTATTTCCTAAAACTAAAAAAAATATAATAAAGCAGGCGCAAAATTGGGTACACTGACAGAAATGGAACCCAATACCCAACTTGTATATTGAGAAAAAAATGTCTTTACAAAGACAATTTTACAAAGTTTTTTTTGAACAAAAAATGGGCAAACAATAATTTAAACTGGCATTAATGTAACTGACCAATGTGTTTTAATATGAAGGTTGTGGTTTGCTGCAATGTATATCTCAGCAGGAAAACTGAAAACGTTTCCTAATATTTTGGTAACCTCACAAAAAAATAAAACATCGCTTAGCATGACGAAGAGTTTGTCTACAGCACTTGAAATGACATAAAATCGGGAAAATATTTTTTAAAAACTGCATCACAGCCTGATGTAGTTAACCATGTTCACCACTAGATAGCACCCCAGATTCACAAAATACTGCAGAAAATGGCGCTGTGTGAACGTTCGACTCATCTGAATTGCTACTAATGATAAAACAATTGAATGTACTAATGAGTGTCGTATGCACATTAGTTTCCGAGTGAAGTAAATAGAGCGCAGGTAGGTTTTTTGAGAGCGGATGTAACATTTCAGAATGTCAAAATAAAAAAGTATCACGTTCGAAAATTATTTCCGAGGAGTTTATGGAGCAAGCATTTGACAGGCAAGACCATCAAGAACTCTTGAATACAATAAAGCAGCAGATCGGGGCGGCAGATCTCATTTAAGTTGTTTTTCAGGATCCCACGACGGCGGGAATTTTCATTCCCGAAAACGTTATCGGTCATGACGAACGGCAAGCGGAGGCAATAGTCGGGAGAGGAGAGCACTTTTTTTGAAATGATGAGCAACGGTTTGGGAGATTACAAAATCATTGCCGGTGGCGAGACAAAAGGAACGGAAGGGATTTTATTTGTCCACGCCGTGAGCAAAAGTATCGGGACACCGAACAACGGCACCTAATTCTATCAACCGACTTCCCTCGGCGTGGAATAGTCGGGGAGATGATATTAATGCGCCTAACGAGACAGTTAAAGACCTCGATTGATATTAACATAATGATATTCATCAATCTATTCTCATTTAATTTAATTAACTCTCATACACCCCCCCCCCCCCCCCCCCCCCCCCCGTCATCATTAGGTGTGCAATCATGATCAGCATAATGAGATGTATTCTGTCATGCGATGATCTCGCTGTCATCTCTCCATGTATGCAGCTATACATCCGTGCAGCCATTGTCTGGAAAGCATTTAGAGCCTTCAGTCAGGGCCAAAACGCACAGATTCCCCTGAAATCATGTGGGGTCTCTAAGGTTTTTAAAATCGGTTAAGATAGTGCATTAAATCTGTATGTGTGTACTCAAGTGCGTTTGGTTTGTAGATTATAGAATTGATTTTATTACCTCTGAGGTCTGAACAACATCTGTTTGGAGTGTGGAAATGTTACTTCCTCAACAGGTGTCGGCGTGTTAAAATGTGACTTTCTCAGGGAACCAATTTTCCCCTTTGAAATGAACCCAAAATGCGATGAATTCGTTCCAGCCAGTTGCATTTTAATTAAGCAAAACATGCACTCTGTTGTAGTAAAAAAAAAAAAAAAAAGACGAAAGCACAATGTCTTGTATCGGGTGCAATTACTGCGCGTGGACGTTTGCCTCGAAGGGGCGTGGCTTAGTGAGTAACATCAGAGATTTAGGCATAGGGACGACGGGGCGCCCGGGGGCAATGTTGCCCATATTTAGAAGTGGTTGCTTCGCGCCCTACCAGGGAAGTAGCACGGACAATATCTGAAGATCACTCGTAACTCCGATTTTGGCTCGCCACACAAACGATAAAGGTCCCGCTGGACTGTGCAGTATTTGAGCTCCCAACATGGGCTTCTTTTCAAACATTTTGCGTACTAAAATGTAATGTACTAACTATGCCACTAGGTAGCGCAACTCTCGATCCAAGTGTACAACCTAATACCCCCTCCCTGACCTTATCCCACCCCACTCGCTGTACCTCCCGCGTGTCAATACCCACCGGAGCGCTTTTCAGCAAAGCGGCCGTTAAGGGGAAATGCTGTCAGCGGATACGGATGCTTCCAGAGCTCATTAAAGCGCTGTCGGAGTCATGCCGAGCCGTGAGAGACAGAGCCGGAGATAGAACGGGGCATCACGCAGGAATTCTATCCATCACGCTCCTCCATGACATTAATATCTATCACACGGCTCTGACAAAGCAATTCCACATCCCCTGGAGTGAGACATTCGTCCTGTCACGGAGTTGAAACACGAGCCGGGAAAGGTACTAAAATCTAAAGCGAGTGTCCCAGTGCACATATGTGCTCAAACGACACAGAGAGGCCGATCATAAAACATTGACTGGGCCGTTACCACAAGTCGATTTGCTTTTCCAGGGCAGAGTAGCGTCAGATGATGCTTTTCGGCACGCAAACTTCTCTAAATTTGGAGCACTACCGCGGGTCTCCAAAAATGATGGGTGAAGTTATTTTCTTCCTGACACTCGATTCTCAGAGGGAGAGGTTCACTTTGGGTGACCTTTTAGGTAAGCTGGCTCTGTGTTTTTTGGTGGTTAGATTGGGCGACTTGTGGCTTCTAACGGGTTATACTTGGATGTTTAATTTTGCACTTGATTGGCGGGCGGGCACTCCGGGGACTCGACTTTTTGTATACAGCAATGAGAAAAGATTGTTTTCCATGATCTGCCTCCTTTAAACTAAACCACCCAAACCCTACAGCGGACACGTCTTTCCTCGTGTGATCATCGCAAATGTACGTCCATCTGCATGCATCCATATCAGGGGTTTTGAGTTTATTCCAGCAAGTTATCAAACATCAAGGTTCTGTTTGATCCTTTGCACTCTCAGACTCCCTCTGAATCCCAACCGGACTCAACAGGTTCGACATGAATAATTAATTAGCCGAATATAAAATCAATCTCGCCTTTAAATGGCTTACAGTTTTAAAAACACCAAGCGGATCAATTTGCCATGACATCTCACTCACGAGGTCAGAGTGCAATGCAGTCGTGACATGGTTGTCTCATTGCGCTTCTCTGTTAATCTGTTTTTGTTGTTGTTATGAATGAAGCGACTTCACTATTGTTTCTGAAAAGTGAGCTGTTTTTACCGCAAGGCTGTCAAGCCGAATCCTTCTTAAGAGTCTCCTCGGACTCCATCCGGGTACGGATTGGCAGCGGGAAAGCGGCGTGGTTCAAGGCGAGCGATCACGGACGCCGTCGGGGCGGCGAATGAGAAATAAAAACCGAGCTAAGCAGAGTAAACAGCATCCTCCGATGTAATGAATCAGTTCGCGGCACTTCCCTGACAACAGAAGCCTGTTGGGTATAAAATGAAAACACCCGCATAATTATCCTCCCCGGTTAATATTTCATGGCCGTCCTCGGATCTCGATGAAACGCCACATTTATGATGAACCAGCATCCGTTCGAGTACTGACCATATGCTGGTGCGCATTTGTTGTCGACGTGACGCTTAGCTTGTTCCCCCCCCTCCTCTTCATCGGTAATTCATCATCATTTTGGAAATAACGCTGAAGTGTAAGAACACCTTAATTCTCCCGAGTTATGTCTTGTTTGCAGTCTGCAAGCGGCAGAACTCTTGCGGCGCCCAATAAAGACAAATCCCGCAGCAGGATACTTAAATCACAGCTGGTGTAAAAGCACCATAGTGACTAATGTTTTCACAGAGAAGAATGGGGATATGCACTGCTAATTAGACCACTGGCTATCTCAGTGGACCTCCTGTCATTGCCCCTGCCCAAACGCTCGCTTTAATTACTCGCGGAGAAAAAGAGGATGTCAAGTAAAAATAGCAAGTAGGTTTCTTCCTAGCAAGTCGTGCCGGATGATTGCTGCTGTGGGCCAGCCGACTTTCTGGAAATAATTCTATGTGCCTGCAATCCATCACGGAAGCCTGCCTGCAACTTTGAGAGGAATAATTACAGCATAAGGCCAGAGTAAAAAAAACAACAAAAAAAACCCCCAACATCAACACACATGTCTAATTTGGGAAAACACACACACTCGGGTATGTTATGATATATTTCCCTCCATTTATCATCACAGCTGACGCAAACCTTCCTCGTGGCCATGTAGGAGAACCACAAGGAAGATTTTTTTTCTAAGCCAAACGACGATGGGAGACAAATTATAGTCTGAGAAACTAACAGCAAAATAACCCGCAATCTTTACAATTACGCGTGTGTGTGTGTGTGTGTGTGTGTGTGTGTGTGTGTGTGAATGTCCTCCAACTTCAAGAGTAAAAACAACACAACATCGCTATCGCATAGCTCGCACAGTTGCCATGGTAACAGGTGTCCCAACGGAGGAGCGTTCCAGTTGAATCCCATGACGCTCGGTGTTTGATTGAACTGTTGTCAGGATGCGAGACAAATGATGACGTATGGCGGGACGCGCTGACAGACACCCTTCACACACACTCACGCCCACACACACTGAGAAGTTTTTTGAGTATCGAACGTGCAAGTAGCAGTGCTGGGGGAAATATCGATCTTGCGAGATATAGTTTGGTTTGCTGTCACAGTGGAGTATCAATGCACCAACAAAAAAAAATGTCCGTTAATTTTACGATACAACATTATGCAATCGTTGAGATACGCCGTATTGATTGCCACGCCTCGTTCTGCTGTGAGTACTTTGTTTAAATAAACCTGACAACAAAGAATAATGCACATTCTGAAATATACATGTCTGTTTTAGTTTCAATTATAAATTAACCTAATAACTCCCGTGGCACTTTTGAACGGACCTGCTAACTGTTGAATGTCAAAAACCTGCAATCTCAAGGCATTTTTATGAGTGGGTCTGACAGCTGTTTTACTTTGAAAGTAAGGATTACAATGATCCAAATACGACCGAACTCTTGCTAAAATGCTAACACGTAGGATGCTAACAGTTGGTATGCTAATAGCGTTCCGAACTGTTGCTAAAATGCTAACACTTAGGATGCTAACAATTGGTATGCTAATAGCGTTCCGAGTGCAGACAATAGTATCCAGCTGCAGACTCGGTGGAGGTAGCTTCAGGCAATTGTTGACAAACGCCGGAAGTGGCTGTGGTAAGTTTAGGCAAATTGATTTTCAAAATAAAGTATATATTGATATATGTATATATATATATATAAACTGGACCCTTCTCAGTGCAGAAACCGCACGGACAGATCGACATTGTGAAAGAAAATAGACTTTATGCTTGCAGTTGTTCCGTTAATCGTGAGCAAGATAGCAACCTGGGTGGCGAAATCGCCGAGGCAGGTGTACAGTATTGAGTTTACATTGTTCTTGTGGTATTTCCAATGAGAATCGATACGTAGCTAATAAACTTTAATGCGATAGGGATTTGATTTTTACATGGTGCCTTGTGTCAAGTATGTTCTTGAAAGACAATTGCTCCTTCGATAACATGCGAAAGATTGGTTTGACAACATATAGCAAAACGGCAATCGGGGTACAGAAAGCACAAAGGCGGATTGATAAGGATTTTATATTGTGCGAGTCCATCTACTAGTGAGCTACGACATTGAAAAGGGATTAGGTGTTTGCAGTTACCGTAATTTGCATTTCCAGCACACGCTCCATACTACCTGTTGACAATAAGGTGCAAAGGTTCATAAATACCGCTGGGGCAAAGATTGCCGTCACTCCTGTAAAATGGCTTCAGTTATCCTGCGGTTTCTTCCCAACGCCTCTTTTGCACTCTCATTAATAATGCATGTAAAATATATAAGCAACAACCATGCTCAAACATTTGACGCAACCTTAAGAAAGACCAGACAGAGGGAGACGCATTTAAATGTCAGATTATGCCAAATCTCTCTCTCCTAACTGCTCTTTGTCCTCCCCGCCAGTTCATTTCTTGTGATAATTAAGCCCTCCCCGCATTTTCATATACTTCTACTTTACATAATTAGCCTCAAGCCAACTTTCTGCTGTATGGGGTAGTCACACAGCTGGATCCTGAAGAAAGACACTTTCTCAAAGGGAATAAAATGGACTTCACGGTGGCTGTAATCAAAAAGCTGACTCCTTGCACTTTGCCCCTGCATTATGCATTTAAGAGCATCTATACGGACATTTTTGTCCAGTATAATTTTTCCGTTTCCACGTACAGTTGTGTGTGTTGTTGTTGTTGTTTTTTTAACACCAAACCAGCTAACATAAAATGTTGATGACTTGTATTGGAATCTGCTCATGGGAGAACAGAATAATCACAACAGCCCAATAATCATCTCAAATAAAATGTAGTATCAGTAAGTGAGTGGGAGAGACACTTTCTGGAGTGATTCACTTATGTTATTGCTCCGTTTATGACTCCCCTGATGTAGACCGCTTCATCACAGCGCGCGGAGAGTATGGGAAGGTCACTCGTGTGTTCACTTTAAATGTGTTTGTTTTTGCTCGGCACCAAAAACGCAATATCATCAACGTCTTTAATGCGTAAGAAATGTCAGACTGGCAGGCCTGATTTATTTATTTATTTTTGAACAATGTTGCATTTTCACAAGACCATCTTTGTGTACAGATTGCCGTCTTTGTCTATGAATTTAATACCTGAGTCAAAATTTAAAAAAATGTTTTAAACCCTTTTAGGGACAGCGGTCACTACATTGGACAGCTGATCATGTGATCAGGTTACAGGCTGCGTGAAAGCGTTCAACACCTTGGGGCTCCCCTGCTTTTTGTAAGGTAAGGACTCGAAACTGAAAGAATATAACGCGAGGTCGCTTTGCACGGAACCCCAAAGCGCGCGTGGGCGTGCGTCTTGTCTGGTCGACATGTGAGCACGAGTAAAGGTCAACAGAATGACAACAGTCAGCCTCCTTCCCACGCGCCGCAAGGGGAGTGGCGACAACAAGAAGCACGTTGCTAGCTGATGACAAATGAGTCTATACGGTTGCTGTCACTTGTACTTTGGCATCCAGTCAAAGGCACAATTCAGTGTAAAATATTACACGGGCCTTTCGAGATGACCAAAAGTTTAATGCTGATGTATGATGAGACAAGAGGCAGTGAGGGGTTCTTCTCAAAGGGCAATTCATTCACGTGCGCTCTACGCTGAAGTACCGTAAAAGGTGTCGACACTGTTAAAATAACAGTTGTATTCTCATTTGTGTCTTCAGACATATTCACCCTTTCATGCACAAATAATCATAACCTGTCACCCAGTAAGCTGTCCACTGTAGGAACTGCTGTCCCCGAAAGGGTTCAAGGAAAAACGCTGCCGTTGGAGGCTCTATGACAGCGGTGTAAAACATACGGCCCGCGGGCCGGATCCGGCCCCCAAAGGAGTTTAATCCGGCCCGCAAGATGATTATGTAAAGCAGGGGTGTCAAACATATGGCCCGCAAGGAGGTTCAATCAGGCCCGCAGGATAATTTAAAAGTGAAAAAAAAAAGCATAAAAGACACAGAATTAATATTTTAATAAGGTGCAATTCATTGAGTATGCGCTAGGGGGACACTGTTTTGATCAGAGAAGAAGACAACAGCAGCCTCAGTCCGTCACCGAGACAGACCCATGACAGCAGACGCTATCAAAGCACTCTCACATTTAATAGCACTCTCCTTAGTTTGTAAGGTGTAGGCAGGGATTACATTTAGATTTTATATGCACGTGTAAATGGTTTAAAACTTCCTTTCTTTCTAAATCTCGTTTAATCTGAAAGTGCATTACTATATTTTTCAATACCAATTACTTGTTAAAGTTTGTACAATCAGTGGGATCAGTTGCAATGCACATTTGTGAATGATAAAAGGAAATTGCACATTTGTCGAAGGAAATGGAAGGTGCTTCATGAAATGTTTTGTAAAAGATATGCTCATTAAATGTCAACATTTTCCTAATGTTCTTGTGCTTCTTTATACCAAAACAAAGGAAAGACATATTGTTTTGGTTATTCATTCATTCATCTTCCGAACCGCTTCATCCTCATTAGGGTCGCGGGGGGTGCTGGAGCCTATCCCAGCCGTCTTCGGGCAGTAGGCGGGGGACACCCCGAATTGGTTGCCAGCCAATCACAGGGCACACAGAGACAAACAACCATCCACGCCCACACTCACACCTAGGGACAATTTAGAGTGTTCAATCAGCCTGCCATGCATGTTTTTGGAATGTGGAAGGAAACCGGAGCACCCGGAGAAAACCCACGCAGGCCCGGGGAGAACATGCAAACTCCACACAGGGAGGCCGGAGCTGGAATCGAACCCGGTACCTCTGCACTGTGAAGTCGACGTGCTAACCACTGGACTACCGGGCCGCCTTGGTTATTTATAGCAAAGTATAATATCATTTTAACGCTGCGGCCCACTTGACATCTACCGAGGCCGTATGTGGCCCACCGTGTGAAATGAGTTTGACACCCCTGCTCTATGAGAAGAAATATTCTGAATGGAAATGCACATGTTAACCAAATCCTACAAAACACACACCCCTTGCTGAGGGTGACATTTGCTAGTAAATCGGGGAGGGAAAAAAAGTAATTTTTCCATCCAGTGATCAAAAGTATGGAAAAAAAACCCCACAGAGTTAGTTTTGAATGCGCCTTTGCCTCATGTTTGTAGCCTTTGCCATCCGACAGGAAAACTTTTCGGTGACTTACGAGGACCTCTGCTTCAACCGTCGCCCCCCCCCCCCCCCCCTCCTCCAACTCATCTCCATGCTCCCAGCGAGTGAGCGTTATCGAACCGAACGCAAAACTGCGCGGTGCCTCGCACGGAAAATAAAGTGCCAGGAAAAGAAAACTTTCTCCACTCGGTGCTCTGGGAAGAAGAGCTCGCGGGCTTTATACCAAGCGTCTCTGCGCTCGTAGGTGTCATATAGCCTCGGCCTAAAGTTACAGCATCGAGGAGCTTGTTGCAAATCATCGTTTTCGGATAAAGCAGAACGACTGCGAGCAAGTGAAGCGACTTGATATGAATTCTTCTCCACTCCGGCGCGGCATCATTTCACTCTCATCCATTAATCTCCCAATATTCCTGCGGCAGTGACGGCCTATTTATAGGCCAGGGGATGATTAAGTGGAGACGCACAAGTGCCACAAAGGGGGCCCGAGCTCATTTCATTTTTCCTCCCGCTTGCTTTACATCCTCTTTCTCTGCTTTGTTTCACTTTTACATTGAGTCTTTTTATTTTTTTCTCTCCACATTTTGGAGCCCTGTGCAGACACGCCATGCAAACGCTAATTGTTATCACTTCCCCGCCAGCATCGACGTCCGCTCGAAGGGCACCTATTAGCGGACAAAGAGACGGAACCTACGAGCCGCGATCCTACTTAGACTTGTACCGCAAGTCGTCCTTGAGTGGATGTGGAGCAGCGCGGAGGAGGGGAGAGAGAAAAAAAAAAGCGACTAAGCCCATTTCCATGCGTACACTCATGATTAATGGGGAGAGGAGCGGAGTCCAATAAATGAAGCCTCAGATATTTCTGGGTTGTTTTAAAAGGACGCTTCGGTGGCTCCATTTTCCTGAAGGACTTCAAACGCACGATGCCGTAAAAACTAATTAAGAAGACAATAAATGTGCTTGGACGGCCGGTTTTGTCGCAAAGTGTTTATGCGACTGATTCTTTATCTCTAATGAATGCAGGCAATAGTTTCTTTTGGTTCTAATAAGTTTTTTTTTTTTTTTTTTTTTGTGGAACCTGTTTTGGTGAGTGCTCAGTAGCAATGCTCCGATCTATCTGCAGGTTTCCGTGGAAAAGTACGTGATCCGTATACGGTTGGTCGATCGATGCCTTTCATTGACGACCCCCCCCCCGCCCCCCCCCCCAAAAAAAACGATCACCTGCAGTTCGTATTTTGCTGCCTGCAGCCAATTAGAAACCAGCCTGTGTGCAGTGTAGCGTCGATTCCTCAGCGCCGCACGATAGATCTCAAACCAGTCACTGAATCATCACGTATCTTTGTGCATGTTCTGTACTGTCAATTTGAAATAATGTCTGGGGGGTTTTTTTCCCCATCCCAAAAATGATTGACAGACGAATTGATTATTAACCCTTTCAGGGACAGCGGCCACTACAGTGGACAGCTTATCAGGTTACAGGGTGCGTGAAAGGGTCAAAATAATCATTTGTGAGCAGCACCACAATTGAAAAATGTGCAGCTCATCGAGGTGAAGGGTATCGGAATCAGACGATGCCACTCATGGATGATCGGTATCGGAATTAGCAACATGAAACCCACATGGGAGCGCCCTTCGTGTTTAGTCTGCGAAACGTCATCGTCGCAACATTTTTAATGGCAACTCTCGCAATTCCATGCAGTCTGAGCTTCTTGTACCGGGAGTGGCATTTAAAAAAAAAAAAAAGTGGGAAATGTTCTATTGTTATTCACAGAAATTAATGAGAAGATGAACACATATTTGGATGATGCAATTCAATTAACTTTGAGTCGGCACTCTTAACATCAATCAGTCAACAAAAAAATAAAATTACAAAAGGGATTCATCTCATTTTTGCAATATAGTTTGTCTAAATGACCGCTTTTGATGTTAATTCCCATTCTTTGAAATCATTAACAGGATTCATTATCATCATCATCCTATCCATTATTTTTTTTAAATTTAGGGATGGCAAGTACTGATACCAGGTATCGGTGTCAATCCCAGCCTTATTTTGAATGCTGCCGATACCAGCCACCGATACTTTGGGCTAACAAAGTACGATATCGGGTAAGTCCTCTTCAGCAGTAGTTGGCGCTATAAGATCGTCGAATTATTACCTGCTTCAGAAAGAAAGGTGTTAAATATTTTATACATGAAAAGTATTAGAGGTATCGGTACTTGGTATCGGTGAGAAAAAAAAGTGGTATCGAACAGCCCAATTTAAAGAAAAAAACGTTTTTTTTAAACATTTCTGATCGAGGGTTAATATTTCATACATCGCGCTTCCGTATTCTCGCAACGACTTTCACATTTATTCAAGTATCACATTTCACAATGTGATTCCCGCCGTCTTGTGTGCGCACAGCCCCCCCCCCCCCCCCCCCTCCTCCTCAACCTCTGTTGCTCATCTCTCCTCATGTAAGTACGGAAATGGAAATCGGAGGGGCGTTAAGAGCAGAACCCCTGAGATATTTCTCCTGAAGCCATTCAAGCGAGTGGGAACAATAGAAGGAGTCTTTTTCACACTGATAAGTCATATTAGTCAGGCCAGGTTTCTTTCTGCGGACCTCCCCAAGCCGCCTGAAATATAATAACCGCAGTCACAATAGCTGACCTCCTGCATGGTAACATGTTAGCTGTAATCTGTACAACACGAATGTCTGGAGCCACCGCTGGGTACCTCCCAAACATTATCGTAACAATTGGAGCGGGTGAGGTACAAGGTGAGCACAAACCGCGTGTAACCCCCTCTTTGTTCTATTTTTTTTGGGGTGCTGGAACATGCGGGAATGCATCGGGGACGAACGACTTGCGAAGATCTCCAACACAGGTAAGGCATTTTTGGTTTTGACACCGAGGGCGGAAATGTTTTTAGTCATGCCAAAGAATTGTTTGAACTGGATTTGAGGGCAAGCGGGACTGTGGGCCGTGGCGTGGAATTTGAATGAAAGGATTCAGGATATCGAATTATCGAGAATCATGTTGCTTTGCATATTCATTAAGAACAAACCTGTATGCGAACATTAATTCATATGTGCTTCTAAACCTCAAATGTTAACAACTCTGGCAGAAGGAAAAATGATCTAATTGCACCCCCCAAAAAAAGGGATTGTGATTAATATGCAGTTATTTTTGAAAGCTAAATAAAAAGCAAAAAAAAAAACCCCCAAAAACTTTCATTACCAGATTTATGATAAATGATGACCAAAAATATGATTTTGGTCTTATATGATAGACAAAAAGATGAACCATGATTTAATATGAAAAATTCTACGTTAATTAGAGTTGTTGACTTACGAAACTATTTGACTTGGAGTCCTCGCCACGACAACCGCACAAAATTCGACCAACCGATTGTGGCGTAAACATAAACCAGCAAATCATAAATCAGATTACAACACAGGTGTCAAACTCAAGGCCCGGGGGCGCCTGATCCGGATCATTTATTGTGGCCCGGGAAAGCAAATCAACTTCCATGTTCCTTGCTGAAATCAATCCCAACATTTTTTTTTTTTTTTTTTTGCAATCACCTTATCATTGATTTCTGAAATAATAATCCATTAATTTGTGGTGTATATGTGACACGCGGTAAAATATTGTAACCCTTTCGGGGACAGCGGTTACTACAGTCGACAGCTTATCATGTTGCATGAAAAGGGTTAAGAAAGGCTTTTTTTTTTTCATCCTGGAGTCAATACTGTGGATTTTCATCTATTGCGATCCGAACTAGAGCATAGCCCCACGGAAAAATGGGAGTTCACTTGAAACACCACCATCTGAAGGCTAATTTAGTGATTCGCTTCAGTGTATGGACGGATCCATCCATCAGGGTCACATCTGTTCCCCGAATGCTGTTTTGTTACTTGCAATCCTTTTAGCCTGAGTGTGATGTGCCTGGTGCTTTGTTTTAGTCCCCGTTCCCCTTCTCTTCCCCCCCCCCCCCACCCTCGCTCCAAGCAGCACTGCTGTCAATAATCGAGCGCTCACAAGTACTTTGGTCTGTTGACACTCTCTGCCAGACTATCCAAAGTCTGGCGTTGGCTTTGACGAACGGAGAAGGCAAATCTAGCCCCGAAGTACATCGGCGCGTTATCCACCAACTCTTCGTTAACCGCCCGATTATTATGATTTGCTTTGGCCTCTAACCATCGTTCGACGACATACAAAATGGGTGATCTTGTGAGCGGCAGAGAAAATACAGCATATCCCTCTCGCTTCTTGGATCAGTTTGTTTGTTGTGACATCTGTGCTGAGTAGACCTCCCAAAAATTGGTACTTTCCCCCCCCCAGCCATAAAAAACAAAAAGACAAAAATACAATTCTGGTTTTGACCATCGTGTCAGACTCGGCTCAAATTGAAAGAGAAGAAATTTGAAAATTGAGTTTTAATCGTCTTGTCACAAAGAGCTTGATCTCCGACGCACTATTTTGTGACCTGCATAAATATAAAATAATAATAAAAACGCAACCAATCTCAGCGTCTAAAAAGTCCGACTTGTGATGTTCGTGCACATTCGACGTTATCTTCGGACATTGTCAATATGGTGGTGAACACATCAATAGGCCTCCAAGGCAGTGCCTGCGTGATGTTGGATTTATACACATCACTTGCCTTTTCAATGCATTAATATTCAAACCCATCTGTTTGGCAAACGTTTGTGCTTTCTCGTGCAGATGAATGTGTGACTTGTGTTGTAACGAGTCGAGCAGATTGTTTGATTGCAAGTTACTTTGTTTGCTTGAAGGTGATGCCGATTCTCGGTCGGGAAAAAAAAAAGTGTCCTTGTGCATCCCCATTTTGCTTCAAGTCACATTCAATGGTACGAATGGTTCTTTCCAATTTGACACTGTTAGATGGCGAAGTCCCATTACACATCATTTTAAGGCCCATATATAGGATAGAAATAGAATAGAATAGAAACTACAGTAGCTGCTGCAGATGCATTATGCAACCACTAGATGGAGCGTTACAGAGAATATTACTACGTCCAAGAAATCAGAACATTAATCCTTAAATAAAGTGCGTTGGATTATAAAGCGCATTGGCAGTTTTTGAGAAGATTAAATGCTTTTAGGTGCGACTTTATAATGCGGAAAATACAGTAGTAAATTGATTTAAGTTTCCATTGCAGAACCACAACATATTAGCAGCTGAATGAATGTGCCCATATTCTTTACATTTTACTTCTGGCTCCATTTCAGACTTTCCCTATCGCTATCGCCCTCTCTCTCTCTCTCTCCCACACACAAACACACACGCACGCACACACACACAAGTTTCCTCATTATTCACACTGAGACTTGCCTTGTAAGGACATCCTTATCCTGCAGACCAGCCTGTGCTGGGGTTCTCTGTAACAGTCCGACACCAACCATCCTCCACCGAATCAAGCTGGTTTTCTGCTGAGTGTGTGTGTGTGAGCGTGTGTGTGTGTGTATGTGCATGTTTACTGAAGATCCAAAACTGCAAGGCTGAGAAAAGATGAGTTGAAATGAACAGAGGCAAACATTAATATTCAGACTTCTGTGCGCAGATTGAGCCATCAAACAATTGGGTTTTGTTCGGCTATCTCTTCCTTGGATGATCTGATACATTTGCAACAGTCATCCCATTGTAATATTTGCATCAATAGTGTTAGGAAGCCGTCATTTTGATGGATTTTGATCCGTCGCTCTTTATTTTGCACTCTCGGCTCCATTTCCAATTCCTGAACGCGGGTACGTTATCACTAAATGCAACGGTACCAATGGTGTTGTTTTAATTGGACGTCTGCGCTCCGCGTGCATTGCCTTACAACAGTTCCAGGCTTTAGAAATGCCAAGCTAATTGCAAATATTGATTGCGAGACCACTCAGCAAAACAGACACACTGACTTGGCCGCACCAGGCAGCAATAAAGATGTCTGTCAAGGTGCCATGGATGCTCTACGCTTGTTATGAATAAATGACTTCCATTTAACAGCTGTCTGAATGTGTTGAAATGAAACAGGCCTTGGGCTGACCCCTATCAACACCGTACCTCCAAGCAAGCTGATTCGACCGGCTCCTTACCATGAACACTCAGCACCTCTGCATTGCTGGAATTTCCTCTGGCATTTTTTTTTTTCAAGATGAAATATTCACGATAGCATAATTACCGGACTGTACTGTGAGCGTACGCTACAGTACACCCAATCGCTCTGCCAGCTTTCCTCTCGGAGGCAAATCGTCTGACTTGGCGGCGACGTCGCTCTCGAACAGAATCTTTTTCAAATGCAGGTGTCAAGCGAGTGAGGCTGCGGTTCCTACCCCTCACTCACATACACAACGAATGGGTTTGATTCGGCCATGATTCATTCGCCCTGACGTATATACTTCACATACGTACGGGAGATACCGTCTGCAAAGTTGCAAGTGGCTGTCACATGCCAAAATAATGAGGCAACTCCGTTTGCAAGATTTCCTCCCTGCCCGAGGGTGGTGCGGTTTTGTTGGGTTGCAGCGAGCAGTGGGGGGTGGGGGGGCTTGATGGGTCTTCAGGCATGTGTCAGCACTAACAGGAAGTGACAGTTTGCGGAGAGGTCCTAATAACTGTCTCACTTGCCTAATTGTCATTTCTTAGGAATGTATTCCCACAGAGGTCCTTGAGATGTCATTGAGAGCATTTCTTTGGACGTTGTCTTTCGCCACTCACTGTGATATTGTTGCTTTTTCCGATGTTTCCGGTGGCGACGCAGCAGATTGTCATTTCAACGGCCCAGTGGGTTAGGTTGCTGTGTGAGAATCGTACAGCAAACACTTGACCTGAACAGAACAAATAATCCCAAAAAAATGTGATTCTTCATGCTCCGCCTGCTAGCTGTCTGAAATGTTCTCATGGTTTTCATTTTTTTGAATTTTATTTTATTTTTTAGCAAATGGTTTGTTTTGCTGTGACACTAAAGTGAGGTACTGCGCGCAGGTATCGATTATCGGGCTGAATGTGAGCCTGAGAGATTATCCTGTGGCGTGGGTATGCTAGGTGTGACTATTCCTTCCCAATCTACTCGCAAATCCGTCGGAAAATGTTCAACTTCCATATGTATGATCGCAAGTCCCTGTGTGGGTGTACTCAACATTGGGCAATGCAATATTTCTTCGACTACTTTCCCTTTGTATTTCCCAGATTTTTTTCTCGATACGCATGCGTTGTGTCTGCAGTATGAACGCTAATCCGGACACATCCAAATGATACGTCGTCAAACAATGTACCATGGTGCCGCCCAAGCATCCTTTCATTTCTCCAAAACATTTCTACCTCTTCCCGCAGCGCTCCCCTCAACAGTGCTGAACCACGTTTACTTCCGTAAACACCGCTCAGTACGTCGTCATGCGTGTCGCATCGCGGCCGGGTTCCGTTCACATTTCACGTTTTTGTAATGTGGATGAGTATATAAAAAGATTGGATTTGACAACAACAACAAAAATCCAAATTGGGCACCGCATCCTGTGGTGGTGTGAACCTGGCGTTTGTACTACGCCAACTCTAAATACTAACTTGTCTGTGTACCGTAAAAACCCATTCATGATCTACGATATAGCATGGCTGCAAACGATGAACCGCGATAGAGCGGCGGCATACACTCATTGCTAACCTCACCATTCCAAAACAAAACTCTTTGTGTGTGTGTCTGTGTAAGGGTGTGTTCAACAGGCCAGTGACAGCCTTGCGTAAAGCTCCCAATTCAGCTTGTCACGAAGCGAGGCCATCTTTACCCCCAGTCACGCCGACAGAACAGGCAGGTGAGGAGGACGCTTGTTAGCTTTTGAGGACACTCGTTTTTAAAACGCAGTTGTGACATACTGAATAATGCAGCGGCCGTTAGTGCAGGGCAATTGAAGTGAATGAAAGTCCTCTCTGTCAGGGCTTACCATTCAAAGCGCATCAGCTTCTGGTTTCCATGGCACCCTCATCTCCGTGTGCGCCAGTTCTGTTTTCCACTGGCGTGCCTGGGCAAGTGAGCGAGGGAGGATGGCTGGAGGGATGATGGAGGGGGGTAGAAAGAGTGAGAGACGCTCACACAGAGTGCGACTGAAGGCTTTTCAGCAGCGGTTATCTCGCCTTTGCATAAAGTCCCCCTTTGCATTCTGCGGCGTGACAATGCTTTTTAGAGACAACGCAGCCGCCAACCCATATAGGCGAGCGGCCGTGTATACAACTCACGTCATGTGTATAAACGCTACTCATTTGCAGTCTCCTTCAAAAGTGGCACGGTTTGATCGGGGGGATGCAAATGGGATACAGCCCCTCGAATGGCGCAGGATCGCTTTCCCGCAAGTCACGGCCGTCTCGGAGAGCGCCGCTCAATGTAACTCAGTCAGTCAGCGGGGACGTAAACAACTGGTAGCACATCAACCGTTTTGGTTCATGGAGCATTTGTAAGTGTTTGCAGCAAATCATTAGGACACACCAGGGATCAGCAACTTACTTTGTGGGGACTTTAATGCGAAGGGCTTCCAATTAGATACACAAAGGTTTTTCTTCTTTTCTCTTCTTCTTTAAAAAAAAAAAAAAAAAAAAGATTGCCGACTCACCTCTGTGTTGCGCCTTTGTCGTCCGTCATCAAACTTAAAGCTCTCTTGGTAGTTAACCACTTTTATCCTTGTACGAAAATGTTGAATATACCGATTGACTATATTTGTCCGTCTATATTCACACAGTTTCTGATTTTAATGTGCCACTTGGGAAGGCACTTAGACTGCGCGAGGCTTGTCCTATATACCTTGAATGACTCCAACACTGACCAACGTAGCGACACCGAGCATCCATGTGACGCAAACATACGGCCCGTGGGCCGAAACCGGCCCCCCAAGGAGGCTCGCAGAATAATTTAAGTGAAAAAATACATAAAAGACACGGAATGAATATTTTTAATCGGCTGCAATTCATGGATCATCCGCTATGGGGAACAGTATTTTGATCAGAGTAGAAGACAACATTGTTTTGATCAGAGAGTAAGACAACAGCCGTCTCAGTCTGTCACTGAGACAGACCCGACACAGCAGTAAAAGCCAGCTTCCTAATTGCTAGCGAAATAGCATTAGCATCAAAGCCGTATTCCGACGGTGACTTTGTTAAACGATGCATGATGAAGGCGGCTGAACTTGTATGTCTCGAGAGGCGCCAAGCTTTTGCCAACGAAGGAAATGCATGATATTTTGTTTATTTATAGCAGAGTATGGTCTAATTTGAATGGTCCGGCCCACTTGACATCTACCGAGGCCGTATGTGGCTCACAATGTGAAATGAGTTTGACACCCCTGATGTAACGACTGCGGAATAATGAGCTGAGAAATTCGGGTGCATTATGCCATCCCTACCTGAGTACACAACACTTTGGCTCTCATCTATCATCCTTACACTCGCGCGAGCTGAGCAGAAAGATGCAAGCCCCCATCGTGTATGCGAGGCGCTTTTGTGAAATATGCGAGCATTCGGCACTAAGTTTCACGGAGATGCTGGCTTCAGCCTTCCCATTTGGGATAAGTGGATCCACTCTAGTGCCAGCCAACTCGGGGAGATGCAAAGCTGGTGGAATCTGTGTATTCATAAAGCATCTCCGGTGCCATCTGTTTACTCGAGGAGACAATCTGAAAGCCTGGTGTTGAGATTCACTCAAGGATAATCAAGAATTTGGTCCGGCTGCCTACTAATGTACCCACGCTGGTCACAAGACCCGTGCCCAATCTGAAAAGATCCAGAGCTGTACTTAAAAAGCATGCCTTGCATTACACCGGACAACACATGTCCATCATTTATTTAATTTTTTAATCAGAGATGATTTTTTAACATTTTATTTATTTTTGCCGCTGATTACGAATCGACCCTTGCTTTTTCTGTATCACATCAGGATTTAATATTATTATTAATAATAATAATAATGAGTTGAGTTACTAATAATAAAAATACGTTTTATCCACTTTTGGGTCAGAAACCGGTGCCCATGTTCTACTGCTGATTATGAGTGTGGAAGAAGCTAGAAATCAATTTTGAGAATAGAAAATAACGTACTGTTGATTTTTATAGGATTGGCACTTATTGAGTCACAGAACATCATAGACAGCTGGCAAAATGGAGAACTGCATTTTTTCAAAAATATGCATCAGACTAGTAGCCCTTCACTTGAATCAGTCCCCCAACTCGTTCTCCGGCGACTTCTGGACTCGAAGCTGCTGTGGCTTTAAGAGGACCAGTTCTTCTGCCGGCACGCAATAAGCATTCCTTTCATGCTTTGTGAGGCTCCGCCGACTTGTGCCTAAATCCTCAACTTCTCCGTAATTATGCAAATGGCCCAGATGGTGACACGATGGCTCCCATTCTCTTTTGATTTTTCCGACGCTGCAGATGGCCGCCGTGCAGACCCACGCAAAGTGACACTCGCTCAACGTCAATGTTCATGCCGCATTTGTGATCCCGTTGCGATGGAATCTCATTTCCATATGCACCACCAGGATTACTACGACTACTAAAAATGTGTTGTCTTTTTTCTTTTCTTTTCACTTATGCAGCCTTTCGAGTAAAAACAATAAATAAAAAATAGGAGTGGGCGTCAGCATGATGTCCTTCTTGACACATATCGTCATCTCGGTGTGCTCATGATGAAAAGTGAGTGTTCATCACATGATACAATTGCATTTTCTTTTTCATGATTCAGCAAATTCCGATTGAAAAATGGACATTTCCAAAAAAAAAGATCAATGGCGCTGTGGTTATACACAAACATTTACATGGAGCTGCTGTCGACCACAGCTCACGCCCAGACACTCACGTGCAAACTCTCCATAGTTTCAGCCAATGCTAGCCCCACCAAGCCCCGCCTCTTAAAGGCACATATTTCACACTGATATTATAATATATACCGTTTTTTGTTGTTGTTTTGTTTTTTAATTCAGCTCGTGCAGATGTCACGAACGTGGCGCCAACGCGTGCCAAGTAGCCCTCAAGGCCCACAAGACTGCTCAAAAAATAGCTCAGCAATGATGGGACATTGCGATTTCCTTGGAATGATGTAGACGCGATCAATTGAAAACGTAAACACACAGTTCGAGAAATAAGTGCTGCATCGTGATATTTGTTCTATTCCATGATCAAATGATAGCTATTGGGAGAAATCATTTACATGCTATTTACATGAATTATTAATAACTTGAAATTACCCAGAAGAGGTTTTTTTTTCCTCCCCAGTCACTATCGGACGACCATAGCTCAGGCTCATGGCAGCTTTGGAAACATAATTCTGAACCTGACTCTAATTTTGTTGGGTTTTTTTTGTTTTTTTTTGCATTTTTACATTGTCTTCCAATTAAGACAAAGTAACTTGATTGAGTTCCTTGAAAAGAATGTCCTTCCGTCACGTCGTGTCAAGATTCCACACTGTAAGTTATTCATACCTCAGCAACCCCCATCGGTCCAAGAGCTGCTTTCACGTATTTCTTGGGGTGAAATATAACCCCAATCTTTGGTAGCGGGGCTGCTGCCCATATCCTTAGAGGAGGTCCATCGACCCACTAGGAGATGTTCATAGGGGGTTGGATGCTGATAAGGTGCGGGGTAGTGTTCAATCAATGACGTGTAGGCGCATGCTGGAACTGTAGATAGGCATCTCGGCGCGACATATCCGCTGTTTGAAGTCGTTAATCAGAGCGATAAGCCTTCTCACCACCTCCGTGGTTGCCGCTGTTGTTTGAAACGTAAACACGAGTAATAAACAGTCCCTTTCTGCGAGGCCTTTCATTTGCATAGGTCAAATGTTATTTTCCTTTCTGTGGAATGACCGAGTGGATGTTTCTAACATTGCAAACCGTCATTCCCCCGTGGAAAGAAAAGACGATGTTTGAATAAAGAATGACAAACACTAGGATACGATCAATTTCTTTTTCTTCAATTTTCTTATTTGCACTGATACAAAAAGTGTACTTAATGATAAAGATCGTATTGTACGACTTAAAACAGGCAGCGGCAGTCCGGAAAAAGCTGATGACATGATGACCAACAGGTGCGAGGCTGGAGGAGAAGCCCTCCGACGTCCTTTAAGTGTCCTGCATCAAAATCAAAATTGGAATTTGTAAATCTTTTCTAGCAAGCTGTTGATGATTGAATGTAACAAGATTTGCCTTATAAGTTAAATACAACTGAACTGGACTCAGCACATTTTTAAAACATGTCACTGATATATTCGGCACACTTAGAAGCTTAAATTGAGTGACTCTTTGGTATAGCGCGACAAGGATTCCCGCTTAGGTCCAATACCATTTCTCCCTCCGATTGCTGTGTAACACTTTTTCGAATTGCAGTACTCCGAGTTGCATGTTTTGCGAATGTGGAGGTGAAGAATGTATAAACTCCCAGACAGGAAGCCCGAAGTGGAGATTTGTAATCTCGGAACTTTGTGAAAGACAATCCAGAAGAATGACTGAAGATAAACATTCTGACTTTCTCTTCTGTTTATCACTCTCATACGTGATCCGTCTCCCGCTTTCATCTTCATCGCCACGCGCTCTCTCTCTCTCTCTCTCTCTCTCTCTCTCTCTCTCTCTCTCTCTCTCTCTCTCTCTCTCTCTCTCTCTCTCTCTCTCTCTCTCTCTCGCTCTCTTTTCCCTTTCTCTCCACTAACCTTGGCACCACGTCACAGGCTGTGCAGCAGTGCAGTAGAACGGGAGTGCATGCGAGCCACAGTGCCTCATAGGTGGAGGGGTGGGGGGCTGCATATCGCTGCCGCGTCCTCTGCTTGGCGCTCGTCATCCCCCGTTCCCACATCCTTACCTTTACAAGCCCATGCTCGGGTTCCTTCTCCCCTGCCGCCAGCGCTACTGACAGCAACGCGCCCCCCCCCCCACACCCAGACCCCCCCCCCCCCCCCCTACACCCCCTCGACATGGATGTCCCGTCGTCCCTCGAGCCGAAGGATTGCCGCGTGTTGGTGCAGTGAATAAGACGAGGACCATGCCGGGACTGCTAATGGATTTTGGGAGAGCGCGAGTGACCATGCCGTGAGCTTCACTCGGCCATCTCCAAAATAAAGAAACAGCGACGTGCGTCGCAAGGAAAGGGAGCTCGGACACGCGCCGCCGGCGGGATTTAAAAACCACCGTGCATTTGTTTTTGTTTCTTTTTTTTTTTCTTCCCCCCCACCCCCCGCAAACAACATGAAGATTACCTCCCGTCCGCTGATGATAAGCAGTGTCGTTGTCAGGTCCAAGCTCAGCCTCATTCCGCTTCTGCTGCTCTTTCTCGGTCACTCTCGCGGGATGCCGCATGTGCTAAGATTTGGTAAGATTGCACTTCTTTACACTTTGTAAACAATGTGTGCGCGTGTGTGCTGGGCCACATTGAAATGACATTGAGGGGGTGGAACTGGTTTGTTGAGGCTCATTTTTCTCACCCCCCCCCCCTCCCATCCCAACCAGAGTTGGCAAAGCCCTGTTGCTGCTGCTTTACTTTCCCGTGCAATGCTACGTGTGTGTGTGTGTGTGTGCGTGTGTGTCTGTCTATCTCTTTTTTTCCAACCCACCAAACTTTTTTTTCAAATGTGACCAGTTCTGGGTGTACCGTGCCTCTCACCCCAAGTCAGTCGGGATAGACTCCAGCTCACCCGCGAACCTAATGAAGGATGCATGGACTTCTTTGTTTTGTAAATGATTGTCACTGTCCTGCTTTTTAAAGTATTTAGTAAGACATCACAGGTATATTTTGTCGAGCTGTAATTGGTCAATTCCTCACTCGGACAAGCCAACACGTCCACTGCAGGAAATGTCTTTTTAAACAAAGAGCCCATCTACGCAATCAATTGGCTTGGCATACAATGTGACACCCCCCACTCCCCACCTGCAACTCTACTACTTAATGTTATTGGCATCGACATGGCTTTGGAGCTAATTGGCTAAATTGGAAGGTATTGTAAAAGTGCCACACTCAAAAGTAATCACATGGAACATCGAGTTCTATAATTAATGCAGACCAGCAGTTGTGTTGTTTAGCCTCGCAGCATCTTCGCTGTGTCCGTTTCTTGGTGGCGCACACCGCGGCGCGGACGGAACGCTTTTCAAGAGTGACAGGGGTGACAGTCGGTGTCGGCGCGCGTTGACAGCACGTCCTTGCAATCCCCCCCTTCACCCTGGAGGCCCCTATTTGAAAGTCAGGCGACGTCTGCGCGAGCCGCCGCTATGACAACGAGCCGGGTTTGTCTCACTGGTGCGACCTCGGCCTGATGAGCTACCTCCGAGTCGGGGTCGGGATGTCTGCTGAGCCCTAATTTTTGACAGTTAAAGGAACATCTTCATGGCAAAGTTTCCCCCAACTTCTGAATATATATATATATATATATAAAAACCCTTTCAGGGACAGCGGTTACTACAGTGGATAGCTTATCATGTTATGAGGTCATGAAGTGCATGAAAGGGATATAGTGGCATCTTTGAGTGTCCAGGACAGTGCTATATAAATTTGACGCATGACTATTATTATATGTGGAAATCACAATTGATTGATAGATATCTGACAGTGTCAATCAAAACGCAGCACGATGATATTTTGAGCAATTCTCAGACTGAAATGGGTTTTTTCGAGCATGTCAGGGATACCTAATGTGGTGGCCGATGTGTGTAATCACAAGAGATAAGATCTTTTCTGGCTTTTGTCGCCCCTGTGCATTTTGATGAGAAGCATGTGGCCCGTGCGCAGGTTGCCATCAGACAGGCATCAGAGTCGATATTCACGGCAGATAAGAGGTGATTCGTGTCACCAGCGACATTTGGCTGCAGGATAAATTTGATAATCGTTTTCCTTCACGGCCCTCTTCTGGTGCCAGACCATAAAACCTGCTAAAAAATGTCAAGTCTGACGCTTGTGAGAGACTTTTTTCAGCACCCTGGACAGAGACTTTGCTTTTTTTTGGCAGCAAGGCAGGAAGCTTCTGTTGAACATTGGTATTTGCCGGCTTGCACATATCCATTCAAATGCAGCACATTTAAATATTTTTGTGGGACTTTTTCCAAGTCGGTGCCATGTATTTATTAATCATGACAATTCAAGCAATTTCGTTGAAATTTAGGATTTTTTTTTTCAAGATCTGAGCCGCTTCAATCTATTTAATGCCACCCCCAGTTGGAATCAATTGTCAAACTAAACAAAAAAATAAGGAGAATGACAGGTTGTGTATTTTAAAACAACCACATCACACTGCCTTTAGGTCAGCTAGCTTAATGCTAACACATAATGTAAAACGCTAAAGAGGGGTTAACGAATAGCATCTGTTTGTCAGTGGTATAACAGTTTTAATTTCAGGACCAGATATTTGAACACTAATGGTGCAGCAACGAATGTGGACTGACAGTGTTACAAGACTCACAGGAATATGTTCTTTATCCTCTTTGAAAAGCTACGAATGTCACAGTTGTTAATTGTGAAAGTATTGTTTGCGCCTGACGTTGTTGTACTGGATGGTGGCCAACCTCCAATTTTGATTGGATGTGTTCCACCTTCTATTTAAAGGGAAAACAAAGTACAAGGATAAAAATTGTTTAACAATCATATAACCTTTTGTCTGTAATTTTAATGGCCTAATGTAAAGGCAATTTGCCGTCTATGATCTCCCATTTGTAGTTTCTTAATTGTCTGCAAGTATAAAAATAAATAAATAAAAAGAAGTGTTGACTATGTTGGAAAACAGGAAGACAAACAAAACTAACTCCCTTTGCCAACTCGCGACATGTGTCTCCTTGCAGATCTCTATTGTATATTGTCCTTCTTTTCTCACATTCTTCTCAACAGCCCTCATTGAGGCTGCTTCTTATTTTTGGAATAAGTGTCACCAAAAGGCTAAAGCGGATTTCGGGTAGACCCACGTTAGAGGATATGAAATTGGCTGAGAGAGAGACTCCAGCTCCCCGCGACCTTGAACAGAATAAGCAGTTTAGAAAATGCGTAATCAAGACCCGATACGGATCGAGGATATCCAATTACACGCATGTCCCCCTCGCTTACACTGCCATGACTCTTGTCTGAATAACATATTAGATTTTAAAACAATTTGAATTGAAGATGCTAGTGTTTTTTTGTTGTTGTTTTTTTTTAAATGAACAACCGCTAATTAATTTCCAAAGGGCTCATGTGAGAACCGGTAACGCCATGCTGAACTTAATTGTATAAGACAGTAGATAGTATTGTTCAAGTGATGGATATATGAACACAAACGCATGTAGAAAAATAAGATAACAATCTATCCACGGCTGAATGATTTTCAAAAATAAACTAATTGTGAATTAATGTGAAAAACAACTTCTTGACTGACTTCAGTTAGAAGTAACTAACGCAACACTTGGATTTGCGACTGATGTAATTTTGCCTTATACTGCCCCCAGGTGGCCATGGCGCACGCACATACACACAGCAGAAGGAGCAGCACAATGTTCATTGAATTTGAACAAAAAAAAAAAGTGTCAATAGCTGTTTACGTCCCTACGTTTTGTTTATGCCATAACTATCTGTTTTTATGAAGTAGAAATAAAAGCACGGCGTATTTTCATGTCATCAGCACTGACAATTATCCTTTCAGGGACGGAGGTGACGACAGTGGACAGTTTCTCACGTAACCAGATTACAAGTTATCATTATTGGTGCATGGAAGGGTTAAGGACAAAAACAGTGTGACGCTTTTCCTACTTTGCATACAGTGCTGTCTTCTCTCCATACAAAAATAGATGACAGCTATGGGGGTGGGGTCATCACATAAGGAAAATGTACCGAGACCCTCTAGAGCATCATTGGTCCTTTTCCAGTGCATGTGCTGTCCATTTGGGATGCACTGAGTCATCAAATAATCCAAGCTGCTCCTGCAGAACTGCAGAAAAGGCGTCCGAAACGAGGAGGTCAGCTCCCCTTGGGCCTGTCTGTTTTCTTCCGGTGCCCGGTTGTGTTCTGCCAAGACAGGCGGGCCCCGCACGGTGCCCGTAGTATTGTTCTCCTGTCAGACGCTTGTCCTCACAAACGCGCACGGGAGCGTGTTGGAACATGAAAGAAAACAGTGGCCTTTTGTCTTGCTTCGTGTAGCGGCGGCCTCACCTTGTCGCGCAAAAGAATGCTTGACGAGCTTTTATAGTCATCAGCTGAAGATACATGCATTTTTATAGGTACTGCTGCGGCTTTTTACACGGCGTAATAAAACACACTTGCGCCTTTATATCCTGCTCACTCGTGCCTACGGAGGGCATTAAACGGGATGTTGTAGTCATGGATACAGCAAGGACGTCTCAGAGCCGCCCAAGTAAATATTTAGCCACTTCCTGGAAAACGGCCACTTTGGATAGGGCGCCGTCATAACTGTTAGCTTGGTTGTTTTTTTTTCGGCTTGTAAGAGTGAAATGAGGCGGAATGCGGCAAGAAGTGGCATCACGCGGCAGCTTACCGGTGAGCAAATAGGAACGGAGCTCATTTATTCATTCACATTAAAAAAATGAATCACAGTGGAAAATGTGATCTAATTTCAGTTTCGTTACGTTTGTTATTCATAAAATGCCTCTGGAAGATGAGAAAAAGACAGAAAATCAACATTGACATGTTTCTTTTTCTTCCGATGATGAGTGAAAGTTTCCTCCATTTAGTCCCCCCCCCCCCAACATGCTCTAAACACATTAAACGTATGAAAACACATTTGTTCGACATATTGTAAACTTATTTGTGGCTATGTGGGGCAACAGTAAAAAAAAAACGTTGCGGTGTGTAACACTGTAGCGTCCGACACTAACCTAATAATCAAGCTAATGTTAGCATCGGCGGCCATAGCCAGACCAAACGTGAGGTCCAGAGGCATAATGCGTGCTGCTCCAATTGTGTCAACATTAACTAATAGCATAATCGTGGCTGCATGCACTTCCCCGGAGATTTTAAACAATGTACATTTTATTTTTAGCATCTCATGGTATCCGCAGTGCATACTTTGGGGTTGTCATAGCTAGCTAGCATGTACATTAGCAACGAACAATTATTTGAATAGTTAATTTTTTTTTTTTTTTTTTTTTTTTATTTTTTTTTTTGCATAAAGCAATGAATCAGATTTGGGGAAAAAAATCCATCCTTCTAATTAACAAACAGGACCTGATTTCAAATTGGCAGGGCAGAAAATGTACAAACTTGAACTGAGTGCGATTCAGTTACAAGTCGGGTCTGTAACGTGACAGAACATTGGCAAAAACATTGATCGGTGTTCCAAACGATCGATCTTTGAGCACACAAGGACGATGAAACATCCACTTAATAACTACATTAAAAGTTTTTCTTTTGAATTGAAAACGGCTTACCTTTTACTGACAAAAAGAAAGACCGCTTGTATGATGCGCGTTGTGATATTGTTTAGCGGAAATGCGAGCAGAGCTGCGTCCAGCTGAGTCTTTAACACGCAGTGGACAAGGGAGAGGGTGTGGGGGGGTCCCGTGACCACTGTGGGAAATTTAGGGTGTTCCGAGGACATGCAAAGTGAAAGAGAAGCAAATGCAAGGGGAGTAGTTGGAGTTAATTAACTCAGCTTTTTTTTTTTGCTTTGTGCCAGGTTGAATTATCACCATGGCGGAGTTTAGTTTAGGATTGCAAGAATTAGAGATAACACCCAGCGCCCCAGCCACGGCCCGGGCCCACTGCCAGCATATTCAGCGCAAATACATTTAAAGAGGCACAAAGCTGCTTAGAATATTCATGTGTCACTTGGCCCTGCGTGGCGTAGCTTATAGAAATATGAAACCATCTCCTCTCTGCTGGCAAATGATTTCCACGGTTTAAAAATATCTACTGTGGGTTTCAAGAACAAAGAGGAGATTGCGCTGACATTAGCATGCAGCAGCGCACATGGACCTGAAGCGGCAGATATGATCTGGATGGATTTCTAAAAATGTGTTTACCGTCTTTGAAGGTTTTGCCTCAAACGGTGCATTGATGACAGATTCATGGTACAGACTTCCAAACGGGAATCATCACTAAAGACATGTTTATACGTTGTTTGTATTCACCATTGGCATTGAGGCTCACTTTTTACGGTCTAATCCAATCAACCCAACCCCTAAAACGTTTTGGTTTTTTTTTCCCCCTAACCTTTCACTCGAGGTGGTCGCGATTCAAGTGTTTCCCTGCCGGGTGAGGGGTTATGTATGCGATTGTTCTGAGAGATCTTGCCCCTCGAGAGGAGCCCCGTGCTTGCATTTCTTGCTTCCTTGCCCGTCCAACTCAGCGCTGAGTGAAGGTCAAAGCCGAGATCACTCACATGGAAGGAAACGCAGGACACGTGGATCTGTCCAGCTCCACGCTCCAACCCGGGGAAGATGAGCATGGGGCGGGGAGGGGGGGGGGGAATTTGATGTCACGCTGGGCTGAAAGGAAAAAAGAAAGCCAGAGGAGAGCGTGTTCAGTTGGAGCAAGTACAAAAAAAAAACCAAGAACAGAAAGGTCCTTATGATTCAGAAAAAAAACCTAACCAAAATCCATAATAAGGCATTGCATAATAATAATGATAATAATCATAATAATAACAATAAATAACAATGGACGGTCCATTCAATTATTGTGAAGTAAAACTGTGCTAGCAGATTGAGTTCCAAGGTTGGGTGAAGTATTTTGACCCAGCAGATTGGGTTGAAGACTGGAATTGGGCAGGCTGGGCAGCCGCCATTTTGGAAACAGGTCTTGTGTACGACTGAGTAAATTAAATGTAACATTGGTGGTGGATTCCTTAGTGGATAACATCCCGGCGACTGTGGACAAGGGGATCGGGTTTTCCAATCCTGGTCAGGGCATATTGGAGCATCCACTTGGGTCCCGAAGCAAGACCTTATGAGCTATATGCTGATTCCTAGCTTCGAGTGACAGGGCAAAGTTGTCTTCTTTAAGCATTGGCTTGATCCCTTTGAGACCTAGCACTGGGTTAGCGATTTCATCCAGTATGGGTAGTTGTTACCCCTTATTAGGTGAAAATATTGACCTATGGTGCTGGCTCAAATCCGCAACCCAATGTGCCGGATATAAATAAGTTTGGCTCGAATCCTTTACGTTTAGCCATTTCAGCCAGTATGGGTTACGTGTAACCCAGCAGTTTTAAGAGTGGAGACAGTATTTTTCTCCCAACATTTTGACTGAACTCCAGTTGTAACACTTTTGGGGTCTTCCACTACAGAGGGTCCAGTAAGTAAAGCAAATACCCGTAAAAACCGCATGGGACTGAACTCTATAAATCCCACATTTATATGTTATCATCCTCTAACATGCTTCTCTATATTGAATCATGGCACATTTGGCTGTCTCCACTTTCACCCGACTGTGAGACATTAGGAATCAGAAGACAAAGAAAAGAAATAAATCAATGTTTGTATTGCTAAGAGGAAAATGGAAAAAAAAAAAAAGAGAAAAAAACCCCCCTGGCAGCTGCGGCAAGTTAACGGCGCCAAGTCCCGGATGGCGCCGCTTGTGTGCATCTATCACAGGTTACCATCTGTGAGAACGTGAAGAAGGCGCAAGCGTGAGGGATTGGATTAAAAACGGGGCGCATGTTGTGGGCTGCCCACGAGCGGCAGCAACTTTGGTTTCTGGTCTAGACAGAAGTTGCTAACAGCTAACATAGCACAGGGTAGCACCTTGTTTTTGGCAGCAATAGAATAAAAGTGTGTGTGTGTGTATGAGAGAGAGAGAGAGAGAGAGAAAGGAATTGAGAGGATAAATGCGATTGAGGTAGGTACTGTTGCTGTAATGCAATTTAGCTACTTTTAGCGTTTTGCGTTGGCTAAGCTTGCGACATTTCTTTAGCGGCTAGCGTCAGTGTAGTTAAAGGTCAGGTGTGAAGTAAAGTTAGCCACCCATCTTTTGAGCAATACTCATGGCTAAAACTATTTCAAGCATACTTTGGTTATTATTATTATGATTATTTTTTAACACAACCCACCCATGTTATAGTTAGACCCTTAGCAACGCGCTTAACAATGAAAATGCTTTTATTCGGCAATCTCCAGCAAGTAACGTCATTTCCAGAATGCCGAGTCACCAGTCAGCCGTTGCAATGCATTGCTGATTGTCCGGTTGACTGCTCTTTGCTATTTTCACGTTTCATGGATCAAATCATAACGTTTTGTGAATGTAAGTCAGTGTTTCTGATCGTGTTTAGGATAGCGGGGAAGAACGGCCACCAATGTCAGGTTTCCAGAGAGTACACAAGGGACCCGTAGTTCCTCCGTGGTAATTAAACGTATATGATTACTGCTTGAAGGAGGGGAAACAAACATGGCTTAACAATGGTTCATTGTGACCGCCGCCAATAGTGCTAATTGCCGCCAGGCTAAATGTTTACTTGCTTTGTGATGAATAACCCTAAGAAGTGATTGCCTCTCGTCGGAGACGTCACCCCCCCCCCCCCCCCCCCCCCCCCCCTTAGAGGGCGGCCCCCGCCACACCGAGGCAATTTATGTGACTTCCAAGCCAAGAAAACAGGAAAAGGCATCATACAGTAAATGAAAGCATCGAAGCTGCGGAGGTCAAGTAATTGGGTAAAAAGCCCCACATGCCCTGTTGCCATGACGCTAGCCGCGAGCGAGTTTCACCTTCATCTTTTGCCAGCGCAACAGAAGGAAATGCGAATTTGACTGCACAACCTGTTTGAATAGTGAACCAAGGACACGGGAGGAGCAACGATTCAGGCGGATTGGCTTACGTCATCTGCATTCAATCAATAGCGCTGCCTTCTATCCACCATTCACGATCCAATGTCAAGTAGGATGTCCGCTTTTATGATCTGTTCTTTAACGTCACAATTTAATGTGCAGAATCCGCACTCCATTTACGTTCTAATCACAGAACTCAGGGATACACGAGAGGTAACTAAATAGATCCAAAGTCTTCAATCTACTGAAAGGTTTAGTCACAAACGTGACCCTTTACCGGCTCGATCTCTTTTAATTTTATTACATTTTTTAAATTTTAAACTCAGTATGCTTCTTCAGTCCTCCCATCAGCACGCATGTCAGACACGCTCTTGATTTTCCCATCACGCCTGATCAGTTTTGGAATTCGGCGAAAACGTGTAGAATTTAATCTGCCAAACGGCGGCTGTCTACTCGTCTTTCCTTTTTTATTTTTAAAACAAAAAGCTCTACATTTCCCACTCAGCGGGGTGATAACCAACGTGAGACGCATGATCTAAAAAAATAAAATAAAATAAAATAAAATATTTAATTTTCCACCAATTTCACTGTTTCCGTTTATCCTCCCTTTTTCCTTTGGAATCCATTTGCCTGTGGCTTATCTCCCCCCCCCCCCCCCCCCCATTAAATCGGTGCCTGTGACTTTCATTTCTGTTCACCCCTCGCTGTTGCAGGTTGCCTTGCCGCTATTGGCCTTTTGTTGTGCCAAAGAATGAGAAATGGACACACCTTTGCAGCAAAGTGCAGCTTATCGACTTGCACCTGTAGTTGTGTTTGTCGGGTATTGCGTGCAGCCTGCTTGGTGGCCTGATAACTACAGCACGAAGGAACTGACAATTTCCTGCCCTCAGGCTGGAAAAAGTGGATAGGAGTGTGTGCGTGTAGATTTCTGTTCAGCTCGTGGACTGTCTTTTAATTGAGTGGCTTTCATCTGCCTTCCTTGAACCCCTTTGTGTGTGTGTGTTTTTTTAAATCATTGTCATCCATTTTTCTTCCTGCCTCACCCATCCCCTTTCTCTCTTCAGTGAACCGTTTGATATTTATTTTTGGGAGGTGGAGGTGATTTCTTCTGACAGCTTACTCAGACTTTGGACATCACCTGTTGACAGTGTGAAGTCGCGCTTTTTGAGACGGCGTAAATGCCTGAAATTACAATACTTTGGACAGCGGTGTGGAAACCCAAATTGCAAAAGGTTGTTATTATTATTTTATTTTTTGTGCTTTCTTTTTTTTTTTAAATTTGAGGTGAATTTGAAATTAGTTGGACGTAAATTAACTCGTTCACTCCCAAAGACGTTTTTAAACGTCCTTTCAGACTTGGTCCAGAATTGGCTGGTACTGAATGAGTTAAAGCACAGTAGAAATTATCGGGCCGTCCGTCATTGATTAGCAAAGCTGCTCCACACACAAAAAAAAACTTTCTGCAGGTACAGTCGTGCCTTGAGATACAAAGTAGCTTGACTCCAAAGTTTTCCAGTTGCGAGCTGACAGTATATCTTCGGCGTTGGCAAACTTGCGTGTTTACTTTCCTTACATCTAAAGTCGATACTGTATCAACCCCCTGCAGTCCATCTATTGATGTTTTTCATTCCTCCATTGCTTCACTTCTTAAGTGCTGCAAGATAACTTCCTACAATGTACTGGACTTACTTGCCTCTCGCCTCCAAGGTGTTCTTCTTCTTCTTCCTCCTTGTTTTTGTTTTTTTTGTCCTTCACTGTCCTTTGTCTGTGCGCCGCCTTTGTTTCGCTTCCTCCCCTCACGTCTTTGTACTCGCTGCCATGATTACCTTGTGTCGCCTGCGTGCGTAGTTTGGGGGTGGGGGGGAGCACTGTATCATCCGGAGAGCTGTTTCGAAAACGTTGCTTCCCTTATTTTGCTTTCACGATGAGCCACTCGGCACAGGGCGAAACAAATTATGCGCTCCATACTTTTCTGAAAGTGTCAATCAAAGTGACACGAACGGTGTGCTTACGCATTATCGTTTATATTTCAGTAACAAGGTTATTCAAACGTAAGGATGAACCCCTTGTAAAATTGACTCCCGCCTCCCTTTGGTCCAAACCAGCTGTGAGCATTAAAGAGCTTCGACCTGAATTAATTTGTGACCTCTTGGCTCTGCTGGTGGGTAACATCTGCCTCTCGACAAGAAAGAAAGTGTAATTTTTACAGCCATTTTGTTCGTTTTACAATGCAGAGGAGAGAGCGGAACATGGACGGGTTGATGAGCAGGGGGAAGAGTGAGAATTAGAATAAAGGAAAAGGAGCAGCCGAACGAGTATGGCACTTAATTGCAACAATAATGGATTTTGTTTTTGTTACCTCTCTGCTAAATGGTTGAACGAGGTTAAAATGATAGACAGACAGGGAGAGAAAGAGAGATGTAAAAATAACGATGTGATAATTGAATGAAAAATGAGGGTTGTTTAGAATTCCCATTAAAGTGGATATTGGTTATTAAAGTCAAAGAAATAAAACAAATTGATTTCCTTGAAATGTTTAAATAAATGAAACGGAATTCATAATGAATGCATTCTAAGTTTTTTTCTTTGCATCATCGGAACAAATGAAAGTGAAATGAGAAATTAAATCCCCCCCCCCCCCAAAAAAAACAACCAACCTTTTTATCGCCGTAAATGAAAATTGAAGAGTGAGTAATGCAAATGAAATCAACAACAACAACAAAAAGTCATTGTTAATTATTAAAATGTTTTCATAAAGAGATGAGACAGATTCATTCATTATTCAAATAATCATGAGTGAGCAGCTCTAGACTGAAAAAAAAATGTGCCGCTAATCCATATGATCGGGACTGGTTGATCTCGCTCAGGGATGATCGGCGGCATAAAACCCTGATCGGAAATTTGGAACACTGCTAATAATAATTCATAATAAAACTGAAATTGGCTTTTTTCGCAACTCATAAAAACTTGATTTTTGTGTGTTTCTGTCAGCGTAATGATTAAAAAAAAAGATGGTGCAAATAATCTAATGACAACACGACAAGTTAAGTTATATCCCGGGTTCGCGTGACCGTAAAAACTCCCATCGCGCCCCGATTGCATCATAACGGCAGGGACGGCGGCCCATGAAATCCAGCGAAATCAACATTCAAAAAAGAAATTAAAAACAACGTTGCCAAGGATGGACTGACTCGCCGCTCTCTCCGCATGCGGAGGATAATTAGCATATCGCTCTTGATTAAAAGCGAGCCGTGCTGCGGGGTCGCCATCTGTCACCTGCGGAGGCCGTCAGGAAACAGACTCTATTCGCCGAACGCGTGTGTTTGCGCCATATGCGGCCGTTTGATAAGACACGGGGGCCACTGAAAGAAATAGTTTTAAGTGTCAACATTATGCTAACCTTGGTATCCATTCGCTTCCGGCTCGTGAATCTGAACCTCCAATTATTTTTTTTTGTCCTGCTTTGGCGTCTCACCACTGCGAGCGTGGCATTTCTTCCGAGGATATGTACTTGAACTTTCCAACCTGGAGGCTACAGTATTGGCAATTCTCATTTTTATACATGGAATGTTACACGCTACAAAACGCGCTCACCTCTCCCCGGTCCTTCTATTTCTCATGCCGACTTTTCCAAAATCCCCTGGCCTGCTCCATATTCAATCATCCCACTTTCATTCCCCTGCACACTTTGCCTTCTTTCATTGGCGATGGGGGTCCTGCCCTTGGTTTGGGATTTATTTTGACTTCTTTTGGATATTCTGTACTTGGACCTGCATGAAATAAGCCAAATTTACAACAAAAAAAATCTGAACATGGTTTCACAGCCCTTGATTATGTTCTCTCCTGGAAAAGCACTTACAAAAAAAATGAATAAAAATCCCTACTGTAATAAGTGCTTTATCTTGCCGATCATGAAGTGCTTGTATGCTGGTTTGTTATGTTTCATTTGCACGAATGAAAATCCTTGCACGGCACACCACACTATACTTTACTAATCCTTGAGTGGATTACCGTATTTTCCGCGCAATAAGGCGCTTCGCAGTATAAGGCGCACCTTCAATAAATGGCCTATTTTAAAACGGTTTTCATATATCGGGCGCACCGCGTTATAAGACGCATAGAATCTAAGCTACAATAGTGGCTGCTGTTGCGGTATGCAACCACTAGATGGAGCAACGCTAAAGGGAATACAATACAATACAATACAATACAGTTTTAGCTTGGCAGAAATTTTAAAAATACTACATCCAAGAAATCTGAATATTGATCTATATAAGGCGCATCGGATTATAAGGTGCACTGTCGGCTGTTGGGAAAAGGGAAGGCTCTTAGGTGCGCCTTATGGCGCGGAAAATACGGTATTTCGCTTTTGTTCGTGTTCATATCTCTCTCAAAGTAATAGATCGAAACAGAGATCATGGTATAGGTGGCGATGAAATTCGTTCATGCGGCCGAGTGTTATGTAAAAGGAACTCATAAGCAATCGCTATAACTATGTGATCGCATATGTGTGCTTCGCCGAAGAACTCCGGCACAAATGTCATCTCTCTTTGCAGTCGTCTTACAATCCTTACCAACAGAAAGAAGACTTTCACCCTTCATTTACGAGGTGTCCCTCAACACACCGCACGGAGCCGCCAAGCGACTGCCAATGCAAACGTTAAATGTCAGCCTCAATGAACCCGCCAGCCAGCCAGGGTCAAACAGGTGAAAAATAGCAGCTTTGAAAGAATGAAAATACAATGAAACGGACCAAATTGCCAAGTAGTTCAATGCGGAAAAAGTGTCTGTCTGCAAAATGTCAATTTAAAGGCCACGCAGATCACGGGCGAGCACCATTGTAATTAACCAAAGTTGTTTTGAAAGCAAAACGCGAAATTCAAAACATGACTAGAATATGCGCACCTAATTCTTGATGCTTGCCAAGGTTATCATACTTAAAGAAAATAAGAAAGAAAAAGGGGGCGGGGGCGGCGGAAAACATTTTCTTCACGCAGTTAAATGACAATGAAAATGCTTTTTTAAAAAAATGAAAGCTAACTGAAATTACATCTCGCATTTATTCAAATCGTAATTTAAGCAAAAAATGTCCTTCGTTGTCATCTTTGTCAATAAATATCTTAAATCCGCTTTCGGGATTCATTTTAAGTTTTTATTTCGGTATTGCTGGAATTTACTGGACAATGCACCTTTTTTTTAATCTATCACTCAACAAATACTCCAAATATTTAAAATAATATTACTATAAAACTAATAAACACGAAACTAAAATGACACATTTTTCGAAAAATAAAACTTACACCTGCTTGAAAAACTAAAAGTACATGAAGTAAAAAAAAAAAAACGCAAATCAAAAAGTTGTTGGAACAGTTTATTATCCATGATGCAAAGCAAAATTTGCGGTCACCTAAAAGTGGGCTGACATTGCTCCTATTCGGAAGGAATACGTCATGCTGGTGAATGAGTATCGGCTGTTGTAGTATCAGCGCTTTTGCTCATATTGACATAACGTATTGGTACCGATAACCAACATGTGGCGCTGGTGGTATTTTCCGTCTTTAAAAGCAGTTGCGTTTGTGTGCATGTGTGTGCGTCCTCTTCATCTTTGCTGTTTTATTATTCAGCGACATTCGCAAATGAGTGCAGAGAAGAGCTTGCGAGCGGACATGAAGTCATTTGAGAGTCTGGCACGCGGGGGCCCGTAGAAGTGTACTCACAATTTGGCACAATTAGCACCAAAAGGGCTCCCTCCTTGACAAATTAGCACACAAAATGTCAGCTGGTAGTTGAGCGCAGCCACTGTGAGGCCTTGCAAATTAGCACATATTTAGCGGAGTTAGCTGGCACATTATTGAGAGCGGCGAGAACGCGCACATCTGTTGCCGGCGCTCCCCGTGAATACATGTTATACGATCACTGGTGCCTCTTGTTGGAACCGGGTCAGCTTGGCAGCGCGTTTTCTAATTGAAGTGTGCACACAGTCCTAATAGGAAATTGATGAGATGGACCGTTTGGCAAAAAAAGGCTGACTTGTTCTGGACCTCCTGAGTGAGAATTCAGGCAGCCTTGTGTAAAAAATACGACGGTAAAGGTTCCCTTCTATTGTAATTCACTTTTTAGATGCATCACGCAGAGTTGTGAAAGCTCAATATAAATAAAGCTGTATTGTATTGTATTCCCTTTAGCGTATCTCCATCTAGTGGAGGCATAACGCAAACACTATTGTAGCTTCTATCCTATGCGCCCTACATGTTAAAATATGCCATTCATTGAAGGTGCGCCCGATACTCCGAAACGCCTTATCGCGCGGAAAATACGGGATTTTGACAAGTCCACGTAACAACGTATTTGTACTTTTGTTGCATTCCGAGACGGAGTGTTGTGAAAGTTGCAGCGAGCGCCACAGGTGTGGCCTTGCAACGCTCCCCTTTTCCCCAGCCTGGCTTGTTTTGTGGCTGACAGCTCGGTTTAGGCTCAACGGTGCCAGCGCGTGATTGTGTGTGCTCGCGTGCGTCACCTCAAGTGTCTGAGTCAGCTGGAGGCTTAGCGGCCCCGAGTGTCAGGGGACAGTTGAGCTCGGTGTCAAAATGCTCGGGACTGACAGGGAAGGGATCGTGTGCGCTCTCAAAAAAAAACATTCTGCTCACTTATCGTAATGCTGGCCGTGGTTCATTGATGTGGGTATTTTTATTATTTTTTTCTGAGCACATGGTGACACCTTGACAACTTGATTTGTTTCCATTATTTTATTTTTTTTATGTTTTGAATAAAATCAAAAAGGGTTTTTATTGTAATGAAAATTCTTCACATTGCCATGCCTCTTAAAGCGACATGCACCGAAGGACGCTAAAATAGATACTTTTTAAAAAAAAAATGTAATCCATTTGATCCTTGCAATCAATTTTTTTGTGGGCAATCAAATATGTTTCAAATGTGTTGAAAGCATATGGGAAGGGTAAAACTATTTAAAAAAAAAAACAACTGATTTTTAAATGGTCATTTGCTTTCATCAAAATAATCGATCACAAAAGGCGTTTCGCTGTATTCCGCAAAATATGTCTGCCAATAGGAGTCGTGAAAGGAGACGGAGGCCATTGCTGATGTCACGCCGTCGACATAAATAAAATGTGTTGAGAATAATTCGACAGTATTGCACTCCATTTTGCCCCACTTGCTTCAAAACGTGATCGATCGCTCGCTCGCTTTCGCACATTTGACAGAATTGTAAAGGAATGAGCAATTGGTGATTATTCCTGGAAAGGGGACTTTGCTGCCATTTCGAGAGCTGAACAAGCCCTAACAACAACAAAAAAAGGCTTGATTTCATATTTTTATTCTTACACACTGACACTATCCAAACTGGGTGATGTCGACAGTGTCTTGGTCATACTTGTCGGTGGTCTTCCAGTGTAATGTTTGAAGGTCAGTCCATTGCAACGGAAGCGGCAGATTAATGAGCGGGAGTGGCTTTCATGCATCATCTCGCATTTCCAGGCAAACATACAGGGGAGCGTTCCCTCTGGGAATTTACGTGGGAGGGGGGGTTCCATCAAATAGTGTGACCCCCACCAAAACCGAAATAGGTGACGGTCGAGGGGCTTTTAAGGCCTGACTGAGAGTCTGCATGCACTCACCTGGGCCACTTAGCCTAACGACGCTTTTGCTCGCAGGTTGCCATGGCAGCGCGGGGGGCCCGCCACCATCCCGCAGCTACGCCGCCGGTCATTAGTCACACAGGCAGTCGGAGACAGGCCCATCCGCACTATCTCGGCGTCCTTCCTCTACCAATCAGCCGCTCGCGCTCCTAAAGCGCCGCTACCTCTCAGCCGTGGTGTCGATGCGCTCGTCGCCATGGCAACATATCTAACTCAATCTCCGACAGCATCCTTGAGTAAAGAAAGCTAATTGTACTTTCATGCATCGCGTACCGGCCAACCTTCCCCTTCGCTTTCCGTGCATCAAGTCTACTTCCAAATCAAAAGGAATGAACGTGACTTCAGAGTTACGATTGTGTGTTTACTATTACCCTCCCCGCCACCCCACAAAAAAGATAATAAACCAATTTTCTCTGCAACACATCAAGGCACTCAGTTTGCCGTGTGTATATTAAAGGGAGTAAAGCACACATATAAAAACACCCTCCCACGCAGCACTTTCATTTCCACTCGCCTCTCACTCTTTGGCGCTCACACACACACACACACACACACACACACACACGCACGCACACACACGCTTGCTCAAGAGAACAGGAGAGCTCATACACAAACATAGTGAAACACTCAAATCGGCAAGCCTGTTTTCTCCCAAAGGGTGATTATCTCGCATTAACTCACGCCGAGCTTTCATTTGCGCCATTATTCACACCCGTAACTCTGATGGTGGCTCTATCGCTCAACTCACTCGCACACACACACACACACACACACACCAATCGCCGCTATGATTCACACACCTGCACCTGCAGTCATTTGGACCAAAACAACATGTTGTGAAACGACAGGACAGGACAGAGGCTATTTTGCTTCAATTATGAAAGTGCTCTTGCGAGAAAGAAAGAAAAAAAAAACCCACCCCAGCTCCGCTGCATAAATTAAGCGCGTGAAAACAATTTTGCATCTGTTTCTTTGAAAGGTGTCACCCAACATGTAGGAGTCGTTTCCGAATTGAATTAGCGAGTTATTATCTGATCATTTCGCAGAGTAATTTAATTTTCGACTCTCAGGACATGCCTAAATGAGTTTTCCCCATGCTGGTGTAATCTTAAAATGATTTAGCATTAGGCTGTTGCACGCTCAGGAGTGTCTTTTTCTTCAATAGTAGTGGTTCAATCTTAGCGAACAAAATTGACGTACCTAATGAGGAAGCCTGATAGTTGTGGAGTCATTTGGCGAGTATGTTTGTACGACTGCGTTGCTGCCCAGTCTCCCTGTCCTTTCTCTCCTGTTCAGTTGACAGTGCAGCATCGTTTTCAAAAACAAATTAGTTGTGCTTCACAAATTCTGCCTAGCAGCGTGTATCCACACAAATGACTGACTTAACCGAGAAAAATTACCTGAGGAATTCTCTCTGAAGTGTGAAGGACTTCCTCAGTTACAACTATGGCCGAACGAATTTTCAAAATAAAAGCACTTCAACTGGCGACCAGTCCCGCCAGAGTGTATTCCACCTTTTGCCTGAAGTCACTTGAAATAGACTCGAACTCCCCACCACGCTTGAACAGAATAAGCGACACACTGTCGAGTTGGATTTTTAAAGTTTGAAAATTGCCCAACTTAACCCATAGAAAAAAAGATTTGCTGTTCGTTTTCCGTCCCTTTTCAATCCTACTTTCATGTCCAGGCCATGCAGAATGTGGCAAAGAAGGTAAGAGTGTCACCCCCGCTGCTCATTTGAAGTCTGCCTGAATACACCGAGTGAGCTCTGCCTGCTCGCAAGAGGCCGTGAGGCCAGAGCGTAATCATTGTCTATTAGCTGCGGCTGATGTGATTCCAATCATGGTGCATTGCAACTTTCAGGCCTTTTTCTACTTTTTTTTCCCCCCTTTAAATGAATGTGAGATGAGATAGATAAAAGAAAGAAATCTATTTCAGTAGCTTACTCAATGACAGCATAACCAAAAAGCCTGTACTTAAGTGACTTGATGAGTTCAAATTCATACGCCGCCACGTTTCATCTATTTCCACTTAGTTTAACCGCGTTCAGCTCTCTAGTTGGCCTCAAGGGGAAAGTGAGAATCTAAGGAAATAGCTCACTGTACGCCCAACGCAAACCTCGTTACTTGCGTTACGTCTCATGCAAATAAGGTTCACGATCAGGTTCTTGTGGAGGGCTTTCCTTCCAACCTGCACACCTGCTGCCCATTTGGTCATCTTTGGCAGTCTCTGTCGGATTATTGACCTTGTTGCTGCTCTTGCTCAAATCTTGTTTTCGAGACCTCTCGATCTCGTCATTGTCGTTTTTGCTCTCGAACAAAGTGCCAGCCATTTTCTGTCCGTTATTTACTTTAAAAACATTTTTAAATACATAAAGACATACGTGGGTTTGAATGCTTGGATTCTTTAAAAAAAAGAAAAAAAATTGGGGGAAATTGACTTTTTTCCCTTATTATTATTATTATTATTATTATTGATTATGTCACACAAATCTAAAAATTTAAACAATTGGATAGATTTTTTAACGCATAAGAAAATATTGCCCCAAAGCCAAGTCCTACCTCATTTCTACATAAAATATTACATAATACAGTATTAAATCCTCTTGACACTGTTAATTGGAGTTTTCGTTATCAATTGACCAACAGCAATAAATAGTTTGTCAAAACAGCTGCACCTGTTAAGAGTATTTGGATCGTATTTTTATTGGGTCCTGACTCATTTTTCTTTTTTTGTGGTACGCAATTAATATTAACCGGACGATGGCAGGGGATCCTAGTTATCTTAATTAAAAATAAACAAATCATTTCATATTCTCCTATTTTATTGATATTTTCTGCTTGTTATAAAAAGAAAAAGAAAATCGTTGAGGAAAATCAATGCAAGCTTTTCTTTTCCTTTATTTAATGTTGCAAACGATACCGAGGGGATTGTTTGTAGCTTTAATGGCTTTTGTTCAGCTCCCCCCCCAAAAAACCCCACATTTCCAAGGGGAGCTGTTTTAAAATTAACTATACCTTAGCGGTAATAATTTAGTCTCAAACAGTGTGTGTTGGTTGCAGTTTATTGTCGCCGCGCTCTTACTTTGCCGATTCCTGCTCATTAAGATCGTCTCCGTGCAGACATCAAGGAAAAAATGAACACGAGCGTGTGGTGTGACATTTGAGAAAGATGTTCATATTCAAATCACGGGCTAAGCTTACCTCTTCGCTGTCTGTGCTCTTGTTTTTTTGTTTCTCCCCCTCCCCATACCCCACCTAACTTCTGGTTTGATGATTGATTGAAATCAATAGAGGGAAAGGGGAAAGTCAGCCTTTCCTGTCAAGGCTGAGTGAGGCGGTTAAGGAAGGTCGCCCACCACTGAACTCAACCTTTCATCCGCATGTCATTAATTATACTGAAGAGTGCTGGTAACCAAATGCGCTTATGTTGCCTGTCAATGTACCACTCAGCACCTTCACGCACCATTTCCGGTATCCATCCCAATTTGTTCGTGTTAGGAAATAATGGAAATTGAGTTCCTCTGCTCCAGGGTCATGGCGTCTTCATCAAAAACAACCGGAAAAAAAAAACTTGAGTCATTTTGTTTCAATGTTTGAAGTCAAATGTTAGCATTCTTTACTCTCATACACGCGTTAAAATTCACTTGACCGGTAGTAATAATAACGCCTTAAATGCGGCGATTATTGAATGTCGGGAGAAAGGTCAACCAAATAAACAGTGAGCGCATACTGGACCACCAAGCCTCTTAAAGGCACACCTACATGACAATACATCCAGCATTTGCTATGCATTGTATAGGTTTTTTTTTTATGTAGTGGATCTATATATAAAGCTGTTGTAGTGGATGTAGCGGTCCCAAGTGATAGAAACATCAGAAAGAAGGAACACGAGAAACTAGAGAAATACCAAGGGCTCACAGAGGAGCTGGAGAGAGCCTGGAAGGTAAAGGTGACAGTAGTGCCTGCGGTGGTCGCAGCACTCGGGGCAGTGACCCCCAAATTAGATGAGTGGTTGCAACAGATCCCGGGATCAACATCGGACATCTCAGTTCAGAAAAGCGCAGTGCTGGGAACAGCAAGGATACTGCGCAGAACCCTCAAGCTTCCTGGTCCCCCCCCCTCCCCCCTCGGGTCCTCTACCCTCTGCTGAATGGGGGACGGACACCGCCCGAGGGGTGAGACGAGGATTTAAAAACATTTATTTTTTTAATGTATATACTGTGCCAAAAAATGCAATCCCAATCGCTGCTCAATCTGGAATGAATCCTGATTGTGTTTTCAGCATGTAAACGAAGCATGGAAAGTCAAATTCTGTTTTGACATTGTTGGCAATGCTTTCCAGATTTATTTTAAATCTGATCAGATCTTAAAATATTTGACATGTTTGTGCACTGCCAAAAAGATGTCAAATGTAATCTGGATTCCAGGGAACATATTGGCAACATTGTAAATTGAACAAGAAATTCTTGATCTAGATTCTGATTAAAAGAGCTGGAGTGGACTGAAATTGTTCAAGTCTGTTTTGGGGGTTTTTTTTTGGTGTTTTTCTGCCTGCAGGGGGAATATTTGAATCCATCGAAAGCGGCCCCTCGGGAGCGGAGGAACTCGCCTTCAAATTTGCCTTGAACACAATCAACAGGAACCGCACGTTGCTCCCCAACACCACGCTGACCTACGACATCCAGAGAATAAACATCTTTGACAGCTTCGAGGCCTCCCGCAAAGGTGAGCAGCCAGCACGGTTAAAGAAGTTTGGGGAATTTTCCACTCGAGTTAGTCTTTTGCCGTTAAAAAAAAACAACAACAAAAAAAAAACCGTTTTTTTCAATGTTACTTATTTGGTTCGTTTTTGCGAACTAAAATAACCTTGGTAGGCAGGTGGACTCTCTGGCAGCTACAGTCTTTTTAGTGGATCTCATTAGAATGTGCTAGTGTCGAAATTGCCACTTTTATGCCTCTTGCCGCATCCTCACCCAGCATGTGACCAGCTGTCCCTGGGAGTGGCCGCCATATTTGGGCCGTCGCACAGCTCGTCGGCCAACGCGGTCCAGTCCATCTGCAATGCTCTGGGAGTGCCCCACGTCCAAACGAAGTGGAAGCATCAGGTGTCTGACAACAGGGATTCCTATTATGTCAGCCTGTACCCGGACTTCTCGTCCCTCAGCCGAGCCATTCTGGACCTGGTGCACTTCTTCAAGTGGAGAACCGTCACCGTGGTCTACGACGACAGCACAGGTACAGGTAACAGCTGCCGCTCTATTTCCTTCTTAAGCCCATAAGCCATTTCCGCAAAGTCGCAGGAGGTTGTTGTTGACGATGGTGAAAAAGCGCTAATCTTTTTTTGCCTTTAGTGGCAAGAGGCACCAGATGGAAACTACAAAAGAGACACTCAAAGAGTTGGGCGAGTGCTTTGCAACCTGTCAAGCTAATTCCAAAATCAATAGCTTACTGTTCTCGCTCGGGTCCTCCAGGTGCTGCTCTTGCCAGTCTTCCTACAAAGACGTCAGCAGTGCGAGGCTTTAAAAAAAAAAAGAACAGAGGGAGGACCACATTACCCAGAATGACCCAGCGTCTCTTCAGATTAATGCAATGCCGCACTGTGCCGTGTGTGCTCTGACAGCCGCCATTAATAACACACAGACACTTGATCTCTAAGGGGGGGGGGGGCTCTGAGCCATTTTGTCTCTCCGTACGCTTTGTGAAGGGCCTCATAATGTGCCTTTTAAGAGACCAGTTGTATTTTAGCGGCTTTGATATCTTTACGAGCGAAAAGGTAATTGCCCCGCCGAAGGTAACGACATTCAAATGGTACACAATTTACGAGCTTTTGTGGGGAGATGGCAGCTTAATGCAAGGAAAATAGCGCGCGTTATGAGGAGCTTTGAAATATTGACGAGTGACACAATGGGAGGGGGGGGGGAATCAACATTTCTGGTGCTGGGGAGTGCATTACATTTCATTTAGTTAGTTGCCACCGACAAGGTCGGATTGGTACAGTATTAGCATACATGACATTTGATGCAATACGATGTCATTCCGCCTCAGCGCTGGTCTGTTTTCGAATGAAGGCTGCTCTAGATACCTCCACCAAGGTGACGGCGTCTTGTTTTGATCAATGTTTGTCTTCACTATTGCCCCCACCACCTAAAAAAAAAACTATTTCCAAAATGACGGGGTACCTCGCGAGAGCCCATTTCTTCTTGTTGCTGCTTTAGAATGGAACGTTTCCTCCCAGCCTGCTCTGCTTCTCGATTCCCCTCACATTGAAACAGGAAGAAAGTGAAAATCGGGAGGCGGGTGGAGAGCCCAAAACGTAAAATATCTTTGTCGCCATACCTTAAAATCCTCCAAGTGGGTTAACGAGATCGCCTGTACGTCAGAAGAGTGTTTTGGCCTTCATGATGGTAAAACACAAAAGTTTGGGAAACGCTTTTGTGGAAGAAAGCAATGCTGAGTTCGAGGGTCTAAACGTGGGGGGGAAAAAACTCATTAAACTTTGCACACAGGCCTGTCATAAAAATATATATTTGACAGATTTTCTGTGCAATTTTCAATAAACGACTCAGTACCCTCCGCCCCCATCTACAAATCTTTAACAACACATTCTCGGTTATAGCTTTCACCGAGATCTGTGAAAATGATTCGGCTTATGCAACAGCCTAGGACTTATTAAAAAAAAAAAAAGTCTTTTGGGGCCATATGCTAAACCTAAAAGGAAATCTGCCAGTTAGATTTTTGCCCTTTTGTAGAGTTCAAATTTATCGACTCCTCATCAAACTTTGGATGTTTTATCGAAAGATGTTTAAGATGAAAAATTTTTGAAAGTCTTTTATTTCGTTGCACGCTGTGGTCATTCACTGTTTGCAAAAAAAAAAAAAATTATATACATATCTATATCTATATATACTGTATATATATATTTTTTCTGTCTTGATGGGAGCATTCGCCGACACCAAATGGGAAAAAAATGCTCCCGTTCCGTCAGCTCGCGTCATCTTCCATGAGCAAGGCCACCCCCTGCTAATTTATAAAGGAACAAAAAAATAAATAAAAATAAAAATACAAACATCATTTTGGTCAACTTTGGTCGGTATGAGTGCCATTCTATTTCCCTTCGTATCAGGCTACATATTTGCCACAGTTCTTATTATCGGATTACACCGGATAACTCCCGGTGATTGTACGTCACATCGCAGCATGCTAGCCCTTTGCGCGTTAACCTTAGATTATCGCCCTTCCCAATGGCCACATTCATCTATGAAGTCCCCTTGACCTCCTCCCCGCATGCCCTGCCTGGGAGCTCAGCGTGTTGTCCGGCAAATCGCCACGGTGTGATGTTGAAAGGCGACATTTCACTCCCACAATCCCCGACTCCGAGACTGGCTCCAAAGGGGGATTTAGGCAGGAGAGTGCCTGCGTAGAACACACCTGACGGCCTGAAAAGTGTGACAGCTGTGTTGCCTCGAAACCCCTCCCACCCGTTGCTGACACCACCACCACCACCTTCACCTGGCCCCAGGCTCACAAATCACACAGCTTCATGCTCCAGGGCCCTTAGCTACTGATTTGGAGCCTATCTGACGGCTGGCGGGAAAGACTATCGGAGGGGATAAAATATTCACACACAGCCGTTAGAAGATCCAGGGGGAATGTCTGAAGGCATTAGCTAGAACCCACAAATATCTACACTGACAGTGTTTCGCAAACGTTCCCCTCCCTTGACAGCCTTTTTTTTTTTTTTTTAAGATTAACACCTCCCAAAATGACAGTATGAACACTTCAGCAGACACGTGTCTGTCTAGCTTCTCAACCTTCCAATAGAAGACAATTGGTCTGCATCTCGGGTGTTGACGCTCCTTTTTGAGATGTATCCCATGAGACGTCCAGTGCAACATCCGAAGCTGCACGCAATCTGTTTCCTAACGCCGCTCGACTTACAAATGGTTTCTTATTTCAAATCGGTTTCTCGCATAGAAAATGCGGTCAATTATATTTTGATTCCGAGCAGCACGTTTCACGAGCGCTTAATGTGACTGCCTCTATGTTCACAGGTTTGGGCGTTGTCATTTCTTTGCCTTTCCGTGTGCAGATTGGTGTCTTTACGGCAATTTCCATTCCTTTTGGGTTTCACGTTTGGGTTTCACATCAAAAGCTGAATTTAAGACAAAAGTTGAGAAGTCCAGCTTCAAACAAAAGAAAAAAAAAATCCCAAAAGAATTAGCCTTGCCGTTCCACTGCTTCTGGAGGGGATTGTAAACTTCTGAAGTGAGATCACAAAAAGCCGAAAGCTAAGCAAAATTCATCCTGAAATCTTGCGCAACGTCATACATAATAATTGAATCTTAGGTCGACCTCCCACCATTTCCGAGGCACTTGACTGTCAACAAGAGGACTCTCTGCCAGTAATGTAGAAGTCAAGAAAATAAAATATCCCATTTCCTCCTCTTTTCTGCAATAAGGAGACTTTCTGTAACATGTGGGCATCTATTAGAAATCCCCCAAGGAGAGCTTTTGGGAGTTTCGCCATCCTTCCTCACAATGGTTTTATTTTTCACACAACAAGACATCCGTGTTCCTCTCTGACACCCCATCCAGAGATCCAGTCTCGCTCCCGGGGACCCCATTATAGTGCTCACACAGTACTTCATTTCAACATAAGAAATAGGCTCAGCTATCTTAAAGTGGTTCCATTAAAAAAAAATAAAAAGAAGAAGAAGAAGGGGAAAAAAAATCCTATCTCTCTCTTCTCTCAGTTCTCAAAATACCCTCGGCCCTCCATCCATTTTTATAACCATGACAAGTAATCATCTCTCCCATCAATCCGGCCGCTTTCATCACTGAACTCTGGAGTTTTTCACACCGGGGGTGGGGGAGGGGGCGACTCATTGTGATCTCATCACAGGGAGAGCTTTCGACCCAAGCGTGTGGTCCAGACTGGAAAAAGGTGAGGATGACATAAGGTGAAAGCTCGACAAACAGAACCCGACGTATACGTACGATTGCCTGGCTTTGTTCCTACTGTAGCGCAACATTCCGACTCTGTGTGAAATTCGCCTCGATAGGTCCATATTGGTATATTTGCTCTCCAAGTATGAGTAGGAGGATCAATGAGGGGGGTGGTGGGGGGGGGGGGGGGGATTAGGGAATCATAAGCAGATGAGCCTGGAAGAACCTCTCGGTTTTATGGCATCTTCACCAACACTTCAAAATGGCGGCACATCAAACAATGCGCGCACAATGCCGTTCTTTTAAACGCTCCGGCAGCGTTTGCGTCTCCTTTTGTCTGCAGGACTCATTCGACTGCAGGAGCTGATCAAGGCGCCGTCACGATACAACATTCGTTTGAAGATCCGACAGCTGCCCACGGAGACCAAGGACGCCAAGCCGCTTCTCAAAGAGATGAAGAAAGCAAAAGAATTCCACGTCATCTTCGATTGCGGACACGAGATGGCAGCCTGGATATTAAAACAGGTATGAGTGCCGCATTAAGATTCACCAGCCATAGGGAAGATGCGGCCATTTTATCCAGCTGATTTCTGAATCCAATTAAATGTGCCCTTTTACATAATGTCTACAAATGGAAGGGGACAGTTGTCATCATCTGTTTTCTTTTGTAGAAATGTCTTTCCATAGCTGGCAATAAAAGTGTGAATGTTTTTTTTATATATATAGTAGTGCTGTCAGTATAACGTGTTATCGGCATTAATTGAAATCAGTTTTAATGGGATACATTTTTTGATCGCGAGATTAATGCGGCATCACGTCACAGCGGATGTTTCGTTACTCTAAAAGAATAAAATGTGCTCCAAGTTTCAATAACTGCTCCACGTGAAAAATGTTAATGTAAAATTGAAAATCAATATTGTTGTTTCAGTAAATATTTGCATTTTGCACAAAGAAAACTGATCCACGATTCCATGTTGATGAGAGCATTAAAATGGGGGAAAAAAGGAAATCAAAGGAAATTTAGAATAGATAAAAATGTCTGATTAATTGCAATTAATTATGAGTTAACCATGACATTTAAATATTAAATATTTAAATCGTTTGACAGCACTAATATATATATATTTTTTAGTGCGCAACATATCTAGTTGTGGATCATGAGGGTTTCACATTTTTAATGAAGTCATTGTCATGCAAACGTCTCCTAAATCTGCCTGAAAGTTTCACTTCAGACTCTTTAAAAAAAAAAAAAAAACGGATGCAAATGATCCCCGATCGTGTCTCGGGCTTGCGCATCGGTAATCGCTTTATAAAATATGAGATCTTAGGCGACGAACCCACCCGTCTTCATGGCACAATGGAGGGTTTTAATTAGAATATCTAATCTCACTCACATGCATGCTAAATTTTGTTGAATAGGGCCATATTCTTTATGAGAACTGCGGGGCTTCTAAATGAATGGACGTCGTACCGGCAGCATATTGTCGGCTGAATTGCCTTTACAGCTGCTTCTCGGCGGGAAACAACAAGAATGATTATTTATCGAAGAATTAAAGCAGCACTTAGGGGCTCTTTTTGCTCCGGGGCTCCCCCAACAGTTGTGTATTATAATATTCTCCGGTAAACCACGATTGTCAGGGGAAATAATATTTCGGTGGACAAGTTGACAGAGGCTGAAGCCAGTTAATGACGCATTAGCAGACTTTGTTGATTGTATAACAGCTCATGAAATACAGAAAGGAATGACATTAATGTAATGTCACATTGGTGGACCTGCCACGACTCCTTTCACGTTATTAAAGTCTGTAACGAAGCATCGCTGCACCTTTTTTTGGGGATATTGAAAATGTAGCAGTTCCAATAATTGGATAGGTCAGATTTTTTTCCGTCGAGGAACTGAAACGCAATGTGGACCGCCCCCTTATTTCTGAGAGTTTCTCCTAAGAATTTGATGGATGAAATACACAAAAAGTCAGGCATGTTTGAGCTCACAGAAAATGTCAGGTTGAAAAATTGGCAATGAGAAAAGTGCCGCGGCTGAAGTAAACAAAATTATAATATTCAAGATCATTTACGTTCTCTCATTTTAATCTTTTTTTTTTTTTCCATTCCGTCCATCACTCTGAATGTCATATGTTCGTAACAAAAAGTAACCGGGACGCGAGGGTATTGTTAAGTCCAATTCCACCTCTCAGTTGCGTTTTATAAGTCGGGAGATGCGTCATCGTTGTTTTTCGAGGCGGCGCATCATTGCAGATGAAATGAAATGTGGATGTATTGTCGTAACGTGTTCATTTTTGAATGATCTGTTTGACCTTTAGGCTCTTGCCATGGGGATGATGACAGAGTACTATCACTACATTTTTACCACTCTGGTGAGTAAACAGCCCCCCTTTAAAAAAAAAAAAAAAATTGTAAATAGATATACTGTAGCTGTAGTGAAATGATGTTGTTATTTTCGCACTGCTCCATTAGTAGAATTGCTTGTCCAATTTCCATCTGTTTACCTGCTGTGTCTTTGGTCGCCGAGAATAACTCATCCGAGCGCCCGTTCAAAAACAACTCCCCATTATTTAAACCATCAGCTGACTTTGTTGTGATTGACAAGGTTGAACTTTCCCCAATGCAGGCAGCTAACTATAAATACACCCTTTTGAATTTTCAGCGCATTCGACTTCAATCGATTTTTCTCAATCCCTCTACCTCGGCCAACCTTTTGCACCCAAATTCGCCATCCGCAATCTCCAGAGGCAGAAACAAAAGCAGTTTGGAAATATTTGAGTGTGCTTCTGACAGCGTTGCCGTTTGATCAAGCGGCCAACAAAGAGAGCCGCGGATGAAACAAGGCACATCTCGGCTGAACCCGAGTGAGGAGAAGAGGTCTTGGAGCTGGGCTAATAGCCCTGACAAGATGGTACTGTCGGCTATTAGGTCCATTATGGCCCTAATAAACATGTGACACTCTGTTACCTGAGCGCTAAAAGACAAAGGTTGAGCAAGACTGACCTGCAAATGACATGTGACAGCGCAAGGCCATCTTCATGAGGAGCTTATTGGTGATTATAGCATTAGCATTCATTCCCCCTCATACCTAATAAGTCTTGGTTTTTACCAAGACATTTTGGGCAAATCTATGATAAGAATGTATTCACATGAAACGAGAGAATGCTACTTTATGCGTGCATCGGTTTCCGTTTTAGGAACATTTTCAAGCCCCTTTAATCCTTTCTAGTCTTGAAATGAAAATAAACGGTTCCATCACAAGAGACCGGAAGGGATTTGTTTTTCTTACGGTAAGGCAAAAACAAGGCAGCTTTATTTATATCACACATTTCATACACAAGGTAACAGAATGTACTTTCCATAATGAAAATAAAACATTTCAAAACAGAGGTAAAATCATCCCTTCTGTTGGCAGCTTATTCCGTTTGCGTGCAGCACAACAGCGAAATGCTGCTTCACCATGTTTGCTTTGAACTCTGGGATCTACTAGCACTACTTGAGAGTGTATTCTATAGCTGACTACAATCCTTCAACACACACACCCCACTTTTTGGTCATGCCAGTGGCGCATACTTTCACCCCCATTTGATCCACTAACTGGAATTGGCTTTGAAAACCAAACCTATCTTGCACGAATCGAATCAGAGCAATCTTGGCTTTCTGCCCATGCCTCAATCTCCACTGGTGGCTTTATCCCCGAAGACAAAGAAGCCGTTGACAACAGATGTGGTTCATACACAGCAGCTGAGATTATTCCAATCCAGCCGTACTTTGCACATGGAGACAACAAGACTTGCTTCCACCACATCCTTGTTTCTGATGTGACCTGGCCAGAAAATCCCCAAACAAACAAACTGGCACACGATCAGTAAGTGCTGCACAGGCTTAGGCAAATTTTGGGGTGGGGGTGGGGGGGAGCTTCATTACTCTCCATGTGAAACTAGGAAGGACAAGGAGAAACGTCTGATGAACAGGAGCTGTCAAAATATTTCAGTAGCTCTACTCATGTGTATGTCGTGTAAATGTACTGAGCCGAGTCTCCACTGCAGTCTACAAAGCAAGAATTATTTAAGCCTAGCTGCTCAAAAGTTTTTGCTCCCACGGACCTCATACAGGGCAGAAATAATTATTTGACTGTTTGTTTTGTGAGATACCGAGATGATGATTGATTGCATATTGTTTTGTTTTTTTTTGTCAACCAATGCTTTAGTGCAGGGGTGTCAAACTCATTTCACATTGTGGGCCACATACGGACTCGGTCGATGTCAAGTGGGCCGAACCATTAACATGATACCATACTGAGCTATGAATCACCAAAATCTCATCTCTTTCCTTTGTTTTGGTCTCAAGAAGCATTGATTGGCGCTTTCATATCATTTGCTGCGTTGGGTCTATCTCGGTGACAGACTGAGACTGCTGTTTTCTTCCCCGATCAAAACAATGTTGTCTTCTACTGTGATCAAAACATTGTGCCCCCTAGCGGATAATCCAGGAATTGCGTTTTATTTAAAACATTCATTCTGTCTTTAATGCATTTTTTTCACTTTTAAATTATCCCGCGGGCCGGATCGAACCTCCTTGGGGGCCGATTCCGGCCCGCGGGCCGTATGTTTGACACATCTGCTTTAGTGCATGCCTGGATGACCTTAATGTGAAACAATTCGTCAGGGGTGGACTTCATAAATACACATCTGGATTTACATTCGGGTGTAAAAGTCAAGAGTCCCGATACTGTTGTCAACATATTGTAAGTGACGCGTATAGTACGTAGACTTGGACCGCATGCTGCTTGTCGGGCGACTTTCTCATCAGCCACTGTCAGATTGAAGGCCAATGCCGCTGTATGTTGGGAGGCAGCCAAAGCGCTGTTACCATGCCGCTTTCAGGTTCAGGCAGCTAACTGTGACACTGGCGCTCCATTTCCGGGCCGCTCTGTCAACAGTGCTGTGACGGCTCGCAGTGCCAGAATGCAGTACAATTGGGTCGTCCTTCTATGCGTGTGTGATAAATGGCAAGGCACCAAACGCCTACCTGTAACCTTGAATGACTGGGGGGAGGACGGGGGGGGGGGGAGATAAATAATAAATAAACAACTACCGCCTCAGCGAGAGGTAATATAATGGAAAAACCTTCAACTCTAGTTTCAGGTTCTTTATTTTTGCCATTATTGCAGAAGTGCTCAGATTTGCAGCAACTCATCATGAAAGTTTTGCGCTTGCTTGCAGGACCTTTTTGCCCTGGACATGGAGCCGTACCGTTTCAGCGGAGTGAACATGACCGGTTTTCGCATCCTCAACACAGAAAACTCACAGGTGTCGTCCATTATCGAAAAGTGGTCCATGGAGCGGCTACAAGCTCCGCCCAAACCCGACTCGGGCCTCCTGGATGGATTCATGACGGTAGGCCAAAAACTTTCTTGTTTTTTGCAGCGGCTGAAGCTGAACGCCGCCCCGAGGTGGTACAATTTGGAATTTTGTCTCCCAGTTTTCTATACCGCTTCAAAAAGAAAAAAAAAGAAAAAAAGCAGGGGGTGACCATCACGATTCACCGATTCAAGCAAGCATAGAGCAGATTGTGTTCTACCCGAATAACCTCTGTGGCCTCCAAATATTTTTTGCCACATATTCCATCAAGTTCGATGTTAGGACGCGAGCTTTATGATGTTTACGCTGCCTGATAATAGCATGCACGGTTCTCCGCAGGGAGCTTTGTGCTGGTGCTCATGGGTTTTAAATGCGCAGTAATGAGCTGGTGTGAATGGTAATAGGCATTTATCTGCCCTCCTGCTTCTCTCATCTCTCCTCCGGGAGCGTGGCCAAAATATGACAATCTGTCAATGTTCGTGCAGAGACCGAGAAGAGAGTTGGCCGGGAAAGGATATGGGGCTTTAGCGGTGAGTGGGCTATTGGATGTAAATTACGGCCTTGTTTTTTTGGGAAGCTCTCCAAGTGTGCGTGGGATAAGGTGGTTTGAAAGTGAAAAAGAGGATTTCGGAGTTCGTTGGGAACAATCAAGGTCGCTCTTTTGGTGTTTTTGTTGTTGGAAACAATCGATTTTCTCCGCCGGGCCTTCAAAGCGCACGCATCTTTCAGCAGGTCTGGCCTTCATCTTGGCATTTTTAAGATCCGGTATCACAGATACTGGTTATTACATTGAAGATGGAACCGAGAGGAACGAAAGGTCAAAGCTCTGATTTCACATTTTCTGCCCTCAAAGAGCGACGGGAGCTGAACCAATCTTATCCTTTCACATAACCTGCTTTAATTGCGAAGGCAATTTTGAAGTAGCTTTTCGGCATCTTTAATTACGATTCAAGTGTAAGAAGAAGCGTTGCACGTTGCCCTATCTTATGTTTAACCACTGAATAATGAAATAATATAAAGCTTTTGTGTGTATACATCGTTTTATTTTTCCTTCATCAACTCACATTCACGCTTTTTACATTCTTAATCGATTGTACGTTCCTGTTCCTATAGGCAAAGACAAGCAACAGGATGCGTGTGCATATAAGGGAATACTCCCATGAATATTTCATAAATTGCCATGAAATAAATGGCGATGCTGTAAATGAAGGATGTTGAACTGATAAATTACCATTTGCTTGAATCGTGTCAAGTTCCGTGCTACGTATTGGCATATCTCTGAAGACAGTGGGCTCAGTGGGGGCTCTTTTAAATAATCATAAGTCCAGAGGCTCAGGGTAGACTATTTCATTAGTGTGGACTATTTATAAATCCTGGCGCTCATGTATTTTATTCTTTAGAGTGTTCCCACCCTTTATAATGAGTGACTACAAAGATAAGAGCCTGAATATAAAGAGCTACTTTTAATGGTTAGAATAAATGCAGAGGCTAGCTGAGGTTGGGAGGCTGCGGCGGGGGCAACACGTGATAATCATGCTTTTAATTTTGGAGTTTCTCATTTGCGCTTAAGAAGATTTGTATTATTATTTATGACATGCATCCTGCGGCGCTCTCGGCGTCGAAGCCCGCTTGTGAGGGGATCATTCAAATAAAAGCCAGGGGGGAGGCTGCGGCAGTCGTAGCCTAACCTTTCACCCTTTATCCCTCCTGCCCCCCCCTAGCCTTTTATTCCCTTTCCCTCGTGCCTTGTTCTTATTCTCTGCCTGGTGGGGGTTGGAAACCTCGCCGGGCTCCCGGAGGCAGGTGATAGTTGTATAGCAATGGTTGCCAGGGCAACCGCTGTCCGGGTCACCTTGTGATTTTTCGAGGTTTGATTGACTGGGGGATGGTTGTTAATGGCTGCGCTGTGAGCATTAAACGCTTGGTATATTTTGTCGTCCCCCCCCTTTCCCACGACCTGCTGGCATTAATGTAGAGAGGTGTATAATCTCAGTGACACTCTGCGCCTCGGGTGAGGCCGAGTGTTGTTTCAGGGAAGGGTGCATAATAAGAAGTCCTTCTTTGCCCCTGCAGCCATGAACAAAGCTGCACTTGCTGCGTCGAAACTCTGTTTGGACCGAAGATACTGATTAGTCTGCTTTATTTGGGGTTTTTTTTTGTTTGTTTGTTTTTTTAAGCGTATCCTGAGGGAGAATCCAATCAAATGTGAATTAAACACCATTAAAGACGCACAAGATGCGGATGGATGTATGGATGGACCTATTCTGATCATTATTTTCTCGCCTGCCTATAATTGTTGCCTTTAGCTAATAAGATTCGTATTCTTTTTGGTGTTTTGGATCCTTCTAAATCCCCCTTCACTGAGCTCAGAACGTACTTGGATTTAATTGAAGGAGAGTTGGGGAGGGGGGCGCGGGGGGATTCCCAGATGTGTACCTCGCCAAGGATTAAAGCCCAACCATTTTCTTCATCGGCATCATTGCACTTATGTCTGTTTCATTGAGCTATAATTACCCATCGGGCTCGGTGTTCTCCGGTGTCATCCGCACAATAGAAAATTCTGGTGTAATAGCTCGTTATAATGAGTGGCTCATTAATTGAGATCGGTTATTTGAATAATAAATATGACATGATGGGCCTTTTTTCCCATGAGACGCTGTTAAACTAGAACGCTAGTAAATGGATCGTGCTGAAGCCGAACACGCTTGCTTAAATTAGTGTGGAAAACGGAAATGTGAGCCTGTGTTCGGGAAGGGCGTATTTAACTCATTCACTCCCAAAGACGTCTTTAAACGTCTTTTCAGACTTGGTCTAGAATTGGCTGGTACTGAATGAGTTAAAGAGGCACCGCCTTTACGAAAATAATCATGCTCATTTTTGACTGGAATTATTTGAGCAATGTATTCGTTATTGTGATCTGTGGTGGTTGGTGGCTAGGTTCTAATTAGGGATGCTCGAGTACCAATACCGTAACGGTATCTGGTCATTAGCGGCCTTATTTTAAGGTATCGTGTAGGCTGCTGATACTCAGCCTCCGATACTGAAGGCAAAAAAATAAATAAAATTGAACATCCCAAACATTGTGATTACATGAGTCAAACAGTCACCCTATTTACAGGTGTAGATACTAATACAAGTCTGTGTACAGTAGGCACGGCGAGAACTGCGTCGAATAGCGACTAGACATGCTAAATATGGTTGTTTCAATTATGGCTTGCACGCAAAACGAGGAGATCACGCAATTTACAGCCGAGGGGATTTTCGTCAACATGATTCCATGAAGTCATGCATCCGCCTCCCTCGGTTGTTCTTCAAGGCTTGCGTGTGCTTCCATAGGAAACAAATTGCTTCCCGCTTCCAAGGGATCCTCAGGAAATGATGCATGCCCATTGCGCCAAGTCTGCAACACGCGTTCGTTTTGCCTCCCGCTTCCGATTGGACACTCGTTTCTTTCATGCTTAAGATGCATGCAGATTTATGTGCAATTAGCAAGGAGATGATTTTATTTTTATTATTATTTGCGATAGAGACTTGGCATCGGCATCATTTGCATCCCCGTACGTAATCACTCCTTGCAAAATAATTTGTCAAAATAGGCCCCTCGATGTGATGCTGGAATATGGAGCATGCATGCATTTTTGCATAATGGGAGTGACAACTGTGGATGCAATTGACTTTATGACCAGACTCTTGGCTCAGTGTAGTAGTTAGATGGATTATTGGTCATGAGTTTTTAATGATATGTGGTGGTAAGGTTTTATAGAGTAGAGCAAATGTGGAGAAGGATGTGAATTTGCTCTTCTTTTTAACATTTGATGTCGTACCAGAGTGCACAGCAATTTTTTTTTCTTGCGTTCATACGAAATGACATTTGTTGCCACGTTGTGCCTCGTTCTTGTCATGCTGATGGCCGAGGAAACGGCGGAGCTCTGCTCCCGATTGAGTGCTGTCCTCGTTTTGTTTGTTTGTTTTTATTTTGATTTTTTGCGATAACGTCTGATTCCATTTTGTCGCGGCGCCGCTTGAATCTGACAGTGGCGCTACACTAACCGCCCAGACCCCCCCCCCCCACCCCCCCATGGCTCCATTCAGACAAAATTTCAAGCGAATAATGGTCATCTGTGGGTGGTTAGCCCTTTCTGGTCCATCCTCCTGGTCAGATGACAGATTCAGCATTTTTGCCTGAAATGAATCGATGCGCAAATAGGATTTACTGGATAGTATATTCGGCATTTATGGGTGAGAGGCGGCGGGGTGGGAGGGATTTATTTTATTTGTTCAAAGCTTTGCAGCCTAAATTAAGTTTTACACAGCACTGGGTGTGCTTGCGTGCAGCATCCACACCTAATATAATTCTGCAGCCATTAAGGAGCGAGGCTTGACTGACAGCTCAGCACTGTTATCACTCCGCGTATAAGCTTATCATATATTGGACCCTGTCAGCAAGTCAGCACACATTGCATGGCAAGCCTTATTCGGCAAAATGTTTCGGGTGAATACTTATTTACCGTTGGAAAGCGGCGTCCGAGTCAACATTTTTATTTGCGGCGCCGCAGGAAACTATGCCGCTTTAATTTGGGGAGGTTAAGGTCGGTTCATGACTGTGTCCCCAGTGGACCAAGGAGAGAGAGAGAGGCTTTTTCAAGACGACGGCTGTGGAGAGCAGACACTCAGTGCCCTGTGCCGGGCACCACCAGCTGGGCTTGGCACAGCATCAACATCATTAGCGCCAATGCTCCCTTGGCCAATAGAAGCCTTTCTGTGGGGAAGGAGAGGCAGGAAGACACAGTCTAAGATTGCCTTGTGTCCTGGTGTCTTATATAATAGTCGTCATCTGAAAGCCGCAATATGTCACCGAATGGTCTTGAAATCACAGAATTATTTCGACGGAGGCGCTAGCTTGTGATGCTAGCACGTCTGTCCTTACCCCTCGTGCACTTCCTTCATTTTAGCTACGATTCCCATGCGCTGTTTTATAAATACAACTATCCAATGTCAACCAATTGCTAGCGACGTAGAGTGAAAGCGACAATCGCAAAGCTTTGTATGACGCGTCTCCCAAATGATCCACCGCAGTGAAAATGACAAGAAGAGGCTGCATCCGAAAAGGAAACGATTTGACAAGTTGACAGTTAGCCTCGCTTCTTGTATTTTCTCCTTCGACAACAAATGTTTCTTGTTTTCTGGCTGTCTGGATGTCTTGCAGCACCATACTGCCTCTCACATGTCAGTCTCGGTACTACAATAGATCATCATCTTGAATATGGCGCCCACTCTTAACTCATTCACTCCCAAAGACGTTTTTAAACGTCTTTTCAGACTTGGTCTAGAATTGGCTGGAACTGAATGAGTTAAGAGAAGAAACACACTTGTAGCTTTATTACCTCATCATGCATGTGATTTCTTACCTTTTCAAAACCAGTCCCGTTGTCAAAAATGAGTATTAGTGTACCCCAGCGAAGCGGTAATGTTGCACAATATAATGGGGGCACAAGCCATTGCCTTAGTGATGTTCTGCAGTGGTGCTGTGACATAGGAGGACCGTAGAGGGCTGCGGCAGTCATCATGAGTTGAGACAGCAGGGGGGCATGTGTGTCACGGTCACACGAGCGCTCAGGAATATTGCCTGGCCTTGGGGGAGGAGGGGGGTGGTCGTGACAAGCCATCATCCCTGGCGGAGCCCGCCCTCCCCAACCCACCTAGTCATCAAGACGAGCACAAACGTCATGCTGTGCAGAATATGGAGCAATATCACGACGAAACACAAAAGTACATCATCTTGCACGCAAAATGAAATATGATCGAGAAAATAAGTGAAGGAAAAGAATTGGTCTAAGTATGCCTCAGACGTTGGACAAAAACTTGGAGGTCCAACTGTCGTCCATGTTTGACCCTGCAGCAAACTGATTCCTGTTCCAGCATAAATCTCCTGCCCCTTAAATCTTTGCAGACGCTTAAAAAAAAAACTGCAACTGAGGAGAAGAACAAATATCCAAATTGGCATGTCTCGCCTCTGTAGCCTTTGAGCTAAAGTGGCCCGAGGTAAGCTGACAGAAAAGGTCCTCGTGTTAAACCGTCTTTTGAGAAGACATACCTGGCGGTGGCATGCTGCTAATTAGTGAAAAGTGGCCGGCCAGCTGTCACTTGAAAGATCTATTTAGGTAACGCCATACCGCAGTCTATAATGACTCACATCGGAAAGTTACATATTTTAGAAAACTTGCAGGGATGTTTAAGTTTTAGCTTTTATTGCGAGGAGGGTGAGGGGGCAGTTGCAATTCCTTTCTCTGAATATGTTTGTTTTTGCTGGCAGGTTACAGAAGAGGGAAAACTATGTGGGAATTTTTCTTTTAAATTGTATGCAAAGTCGAAATGTCAGGAGGCAACTTGTGTTTAGATGTATTGCGTGTCGACAAAATAATCGTATTTTCTTCCCTCTATCCCCACATGAGCCACTCGTTAGACCAAAAACTCTGCAGTATTCCACACTGCTTCCAACACTTTCAAGTGTGCTTGCTTCTCAAGTGGAACCGTGAATGGGCTCTCACATAAATTCGGCGCCATCAGTCGATCTATTACCCACAGATCCTCCATGGCAAAGGTTTTATTTTCCTGTGACATAAAAAAAAAAAAAAAAAAAACACCAACACGCATAAATAAATGAAGACTGCCGTGCCACTTTGAATGCAGGATGTAGAATTGCAACATTAGATAGTGGGAGACAAAAAGCCACAAATGAAGAAAAACAGTGGTGACAATGGCGACGCCCCTCACTTTGATAACGTAAAGAAAGCGCGAGCGAGAAGGATGGAGAAATGAGAGGATAAAAGAAGATATTGACAGGGTGAAAGGAAAGAGGAGAGAAGGCGAGATGAAACTGCATGATGCTGCATTACTTGCCTACATCATCTGACGAGAGCCCACTTAGAAACCTGAAACATCCACAATATGCCTTATAAATCACTTCTCTTTCTCACATTTCGGCTTTTTCGACACTTTCTATCACTGCTTTGCACAGCTTGCAATGCAGCAACTCACCTTTATGGGCAAATGTGAGTCACACAGTACGACACTCAATGGCTGAATGGCTCTATCGATAATGGAAGCGAGCCAAAAAACAACAAACAATGAGACTGGGTGTTGGAAATAATGTTCAACACTACCACAAACTGTATAAAATGTTCTTTTTACAGACAGCTTGACAAACAACCGGCCAGTAGCTAGCTTATCTTTTCTGATCTTACTTCATCTTATCTTGGACATTATGCTTAGACAACCGCAAATTTTTCAGGATGTTCTGTTGACACAGAGCGTCGACAAATGATTAGCACACTTAGCTTGGCTTTGTTGAGCTCGGTTTATGATCTTCACTTGGCAAAGCTCAACTTAGCCTCGCTTAGCTTTGAACATAACAGTCCGAAACCAAATGGGACTGAATGTTAGCAATAATGTTGACACATCGACAACCTATATTGAATGTTCTTTTTATACACGTTTGACAAACTACTGGGAAACAGCTAGCTTAACTTTGGTGAGCTTGGTTTATTATCTTAGCAGAGCTCAAATTAGCCTAGCTTAGCTTTGTACATAACAGTCTGAACCAAAATAAGACTAGAAATGTTATTTATTCATTTATTTATTTGGATCGGCATAAGTTTATCAATGCCTTTCGTCAGTTGGGATTTTCAGATTTGGAATTAGAATCAGTTTATCTTAAAATAAGTGCAAACCTATCGGAATTCCTGTATCTTAAATTAGACAAAAACACGTTAATAGCAAAAGTAATAATGTATGTTGTTTTTTTTTTGTTGTTGTTGCACACTTTAAGCACTTGTTAATTCAGTCATTAGATTTGCTAAGGCGTCACTTTAGCTACATGTGCAGGAGTCTGATTAGCTCCTCCACAGGAGTCGGTATTCTTGCCAAATTGTAATTGTGTGCAGACATCTCCCAGCATGTAAACACTACAACCGAGAGTCCAAAGCTTGCTTCACACTTTCTTGCATTAATCATTGCACTTTTTCCACGCCGAAAACTCCGCTTGACAAATGCCGCTTGTAAGTCATACATTTGGAGACACCGACAGTGGCGTTTGTGAATTAAATGCCCGCATCCAGTACCTAGTGGAGCGACGCACATGCATATGAACTTGGTAATGAAATGAATAATTAGCCCACTCGTCTAGTAAATCATCAAGTCCCACGGGGCCGTCTGTGGAGCGAGAGCGGCTGCGGCGCCGTGAAAACAGCCAGCTTCCCTTTTCGGTGGCAGACTGTGACGCTGATGGTTGCCGTTTTGGTGTGTGTGTGCGCGCGCGCGCATGTGTGTGTGTTGTTGCTATGTGCCCGACAGCTGCAGAGTACTGATGCATGGTGAATAACAGGTCAGGCTTAATCTCGTTAAGGCTAATCAGATGTATATGATATGTAGAAACCACTGCAGCTGCACTTGCAGTCCATCACTGGGCCGGCGGTCGCGTGCGTTTGTGGATGTTAGTGTATGTTTGTGTGTGCGCGCGGAGTTGAAATGAGAAAAAAGGATGTCATTTTTCAGAGTGCTACATTATCAGAGGAATTATGGAATTATGTGCAGGTGGATGGATGGCGTGAATACTGATTCGGCGGGAAGGAATATATTTGTATAAATGTTCACACAGCGGCGTTTTTCACTCCTCCTGTTCCAAATGAGGAAACCGGATGCAACTTGGGTAAATGAGGCGTGCCTCCGGAGAGTTGGGTTTTGTTGCTGAGTGCATGTGTTGCGCATGTGGCATTCTCACCACTTCTGTGGCGATGATTTGTTTTCTTTCTTACATATACGGTGTGTTTTTCGATTAGAAAAAGTGATGAGGCACCAACCACTTAAGGGGATGATGCGCTTGTTTAAAAATGACTTTAAATTTCCCGAACTCAATAAAATCATTCGGGATTCATAAACCTTGGCAACTGAAGCACAACTTTCACTGTCTCAGTCGATGCCAACAGGTAGATCAACGGAAATTGCACCCCATTGGTCATGTCACACATTCTCCGGACTGCTTGTTGCCAGGAAAATTTCAGAGCACCACCATTTGTGGCCCCAAAGTCTCCCCCGCACCTCCCCACCCCACAAATCAATTAAATAAATCTGCCATGCCTCCTGAAGGAATGACTCCAAAAATACTCCACTGGTAGAAGGAGCATCAGGATTCGAATTGTTTGTTTTTTTGTTGTTTTTTTCCAATTTATTTAATTGTATTTTCGAACCGGTCTGTTTATTATTGGTTTATTTATTTTTTATGTATATTGTTTAGTTTTAGGATTAGTTTTAGATTTTACAGACGGTGTTTCCCTCACATCGCCTGGGCAATAAGTGCCATGATCCCTGTGACGTTGACACCCTTCTAAACACTCGTTACACTGAACAGATGTAACTTTAAAAAATGCAAAATATGAAGAATAATTACAGGGAAATGTGTGATCAAAGAATATGACGCAAAACACCGAGTAAGTCTCATTTTTCACAGTACAGTATGTGATATAAACTGAAATGAAATTAATACTTGGTTAAATTTTACTGACCTAATGAAGTGGCGCTGTGAGTGTTCTCATAAAGTCCTGTTTGCATTGGAGTTTTATTAAGATGATTTCTTGAGATAATTTTTACTAGATGTCAGCCATCGGCGAAGGAAGAGACATAAAAGTAGTTCTCTTGGAGTTGTTGGAACATGTTTGCTGATTGCCTAATTTCATATGGGAGCCGGCACAAGAGCCCCCCCGCTCCCACTTCACCCCGCTGCCATGTTGTTTGAAACCTTTCCCCTGAGCGCCCGAGTGTCCCTGTTGGTTGGAGATTGGTTTCACTTAAAGCACTTAAAACAGCCCTCAGCAGCCACGTTTGGCGCCGAAGCAAATATCCAGATCACATTTGGATTGTTTTGAAATGGAAGGCAATCTGCCCGAGATGTAAGCCATCATTTCACGTTTGCTCCCTTGATCTGTCTCTCTTTCACTCGATGCCACCAGCCTCTTGTTTCCCCTCACAAGCCAGTGCATTGAGGAATTGCTCTTCTCTAAAGACCTTTTCAAGTGTGGAGCTGAAATATGACAATGAATGTATGCTTTTAAAATATTCCAAGATTCTGCAATTCGCTCACAGCGGTGAGCAAAGGATGATTTAAATAATTAACAACGGAGTAAGAGACGCCGGGGAACCGTAAGACGGATGAACACGTTGCTGCCTTTTGTCTCCCTCTCGGGCATTTACTTTAATGAGCCACGTCTTTCAGCACTTGTGTGGCTTTGACGGGGACTCTTGTCAGTCAAATTGTACCTTTTACGGAAATATGAAGTTGGACGGAAGTGTCACGTGAGGAGCGGAATTTGGACTCAGAAGGCCGACTTCTTGAGATTGCTTTTGTATGGGGCCGGGAATATTTAATCAAGTATCCTGAAAGTGCTACAATTACATCATTTGTACCACACTATTTTATAATGCATCCCCAGTCTCGTAATAGACGCGTTGAATCAATCTGTGCAATTATATTGAATGCTGAGTTAGAAGCCCTGTTGCACGCCTTTTGTTGAAAAAGCCAATAACTGAATGACTGGACGTGTGTGCGAAAGTACCGGTAAGTATTTATTGAAATATAAGTGCAGGGTGTTAATTTCCTATTTATTTATCTTTGGATGGGTACAGTAGTTTGAAGGTGTAATGTGGATGAGAATCAATAATGCTTTATTTTGTGTGTGTGTATTTTCCTCTTTTTGTATTTTACGCTTCTGTACTTTTCATGTAACATGGAGTTTACCACCCAGAGTCCTCCCGTCTGGACTGGTTGCCTGGCTTGCATTGCTATCTCTCTGGGGGACAGGAACACCCATCAGGAGTCATTAGTTTCCACGGCGAGAGGTCGGAGACTCTCCCTGCTGCTGCTTTTGAAATTACACTGAAACGATGAGACACTGAGATTACTTTTTTTTTTTTTTTTTACAATTTCTAAACTGTGTTCTCCCACACAATGATCCGATAAAGGCATAGAATGCAAGTCACAGTGATGTTTTCACATCAAAATCCTTTTTTTCCCCCCCAATAGCAATGCGCTAAACCAATACGCGATTCGTTATTAAAAATAATAATAATAATAAAATCTCGGTAATTATGTTCTTTTTCGTGGTCGTTGCTTGGCAGTATTTGTGGGGCATGCTAAATTTTTCCCCCCCAAAGCCAACCCCATTAAAATAAGCATAGATGCCCCTTGGGGTTGAGCGATCTGTTGCCTCACAGTACCGAGAAAGGACAGGTACAGCCGGCAGCCACATCGTCATACCGACACAATAAAAGCTAGTTCCAAAATAGTTTCTTCCACTTTGTACTCTCTGGCTGATTTATGAAGACAATCCCATTAGTGATTCTCAAGTCACTCGAAAATGGCCACCTCACTTCAGGTTTTTTTTTCCTTTTTTTTTTTTCTTCTGAATGTGGAGGTTGGATTTGGTCTTGAACTTGTCAAAAACCTCTTCAACGATTTGCCTTCACACCTTTAACAGAAAGCTGATGAACTCATTCAGTACCAGCCAAATCTAGACCGAGTCTGAAAAGACGTTTCAAAACGTCTTTGGGAGTGAATGAGTTAAATTAATGTTTGGACGCCCCTGGCCGAATCTAACAGACTTCCACTAAATTGGCTCATGATTTAATGACAATGCAAACATTTGGGTCCCGGGTTTGAAGACAAAATCCCGATTCCTGAAAAAAAAACTTCACAAGCTATTTTCACCACAGTGCCATCTGCCAGATCTGCAGGGGCACTGCCCCACTCGCCGCCGGAAGCGAGCTCGCCTCCTGATGTTCTCTCCATTTTCCTGGCAGACGGACGCAGCCCTGATGTACGATGCCGTGCACGTGGTGGCGGTGGCGGTCCAGCAGTCGCAGCAGATCACCGTCAGCTCCCTGCAGTGCAATCGCCACAAGCCGTGGCGCTTCGGGGGGCGATTCATCGGCCTCATCAAAGAGGTACCGTAGCGCGACGTCCACCTCTGACCCGGTAGCTGCTGAGCCTTTGATGAACGCGGACTACTGTGTGGAATCACTGATTTTTAGACCCTCATCTCCCGCTGAAAATAACCCATGACTACATCTTAAACATCATCATTATAGCTTTTTTTTCAGTGCGCGTCTCCGTCCTTGTAGATATCAAAGCGTCTTCGTTGTAGTGCGGGTCAGCAGATTGCTCGCTTTGTTCTTGCTCCTCTTTCATTCCGGGGACGTTATCATTGCAGGTAATTTTCATGATCATCAATGTGCCGTACTGGCAGACAAACACCCCCTCTCCCCCTCCCGCCGCCCACCCCATCCTCATCATCCTCTGTTTCTTCAAAGCTGAAGTTGCAGCACGCACGCATGATGAACTCGTCACTGTTTTCCCCCCCTTTTAGCGGCTCGGGCGTCTCGTGCTAAATTACTGCGGCAGACAGTGAGAGGAGAGAGCTCGGCGCAGTGCATGATTCGGAAATAAAATGAGGTGGTTAGAGGTTAGATTGATATTGCGGAGAAAGACGGCGCGTTCAGCTTGATGGAGCGGCTGCGCTCGGAGGCTGAAGATTTTTTCATTATCATTATCAACATTATGTTTATAGGCTCACTGGGACGGCCTGACTGGCCGCGTTCTCTTCAATAAGACCAATGGACTCAGGACGGATTTCGACCTGGATGTCATCAGCCTGAAGGAGGAAGGCCTGGAAAAGGTGCGGTAATGCGGTTTCGCCGTCTTCCGCGTCAATGTTGAATGGGAGGGAAATAACTGGTCTCAAGAGACCTACGTAGAACGTTGTCCAAATTATAGGATGTCTGTCAGAAAGGTTCCAGGACTGGTGTTACATAAGCTATAGACACCTGACCAAGGACTACCTTAAATTACCTGGTCAGGAGCGGATCCAAGTAGGGTTTCAGAGAAACACTGACTGATTCGATGACTGCTGTGTAGAACTGTCTCGGTCTCCCAAAACGAACGAAAATGACAAAAACGAAGACAATACTTGGGAGCGCATAACCGAGACCGCCACTCGTGCTGGCGTCATTCCACACAGTGATTCTAACATAACATAATATCGTACACACTGTCATGTTTCGGTTTGTGACCAACAGGTGGCACTGTGGGGCTTTTCCCTGCAGCTGCACACCTGTTGGTCATTAGGCAATTTTGGCTATAAAAGGACTCCCACCCGACCACTCATGTTCGGGTCATTGTTGCTCTTTGCTGCTGTCATGTTTGTTTGTTTGTCATGTTTAGCTCATGTTTTTGGTCATGTTTCTGTTATTGATAGTTTTGAGCTTCAGTCATGGTTTTTGTTTGATACTTTGGACTTTGTTTGTTTAGGATTAAATTTTCTGTGTTTTATCAATACACTTCTTCAAATACACCCTGCTCCTCCCTCTTGCCTGCTTTTTGGGGTCCACCACCACCACCACGCAATGTGACACACACCCTTTTTTTAAAAATAATTTCCTCCAATATTCTTGTGAGCGCACATTGACCGGAAGAGACAAAGTGTGACGCTGAGCTTGTCTCCACAGATCGGGACATGGGATCCTCCGAGCGGTCTGAATATGTCTGAGACTCACAAAAGCAAGACGTCCAACATCACCGACTCGCTGGCTAACAAATCTCTGCGCGTCTCCACCATACTGGTAGACGAAGTCGGCTATAAATAACAATGAGAGCCCTACAAAATGTTCACAAGCTGACCTTTTGCTCACATTCCCGCCCCGCTCAGGAGGAGCCGTACGTCATGTTTAAAAAGTCGGACAAACCTCTGTACGGGAACGACCGCTTCGAGGGTTATTGCATCGACCTGCTGAGGGAGCTTTCGGGAATCTTGGGCTTCCAGTACGAAGTGCGGCTGGTTGAAGACGGCAAGTATGGCGCCCTGGATGAGAGCACGGGCCAATGGAACGGAATGGTGCGCGAGCTCATGGACCATGTGAGTCTCCCGTTTCCTCAACTCGGCATCAGACAGTACTAAATAAAAAATCTTTTTTTTTTTTTTCTCGACGATAAACTTATTTTTTAACCAACCTCAAGAAGAACCCCTACATCCACAATCAAGACTGTAATTACTTTTTGTGTTTAAATCTCTTTGCACAGTGGAAGAAGCTCTCCCTCCTGCCTGCTAACTCTAATCCCAAGGTTGTTGCCTTTGTGACTCACCTGCGACACCATTTAGGAAAGTTCAAACATAAACCCGAAGGATGTAATTTCCATTAAAAATTAATACGCCCGTCCACGGTCTCACTGAACCGAGGGCCCTGATTATTTCACCTCTTCCTTCTCGGCTCTTCCGCCCGTACACATTGACCCCGCCGGCTGACGACAGAAATCGAATGCTAATTTGATTTGTCTACTCTGCTGTTTTTTTTTTTTGTTTTTTTTTTCTTTTCACCGAAACCAGCCTCATCCACTTTGCTTTTACGTTGTCGCTGCAGAAAGTCGACTTGGCGGTCGCTCCTCTGGCCATCACCTACGTGCGAGAGAAGGTCATTGACTTCTCCAAGCCCTTCATGATGCTGGGGATAAGTATCCTGTACCGCAAGCCCAACGGCACCAACCCGGGGGTCTTCTCCTTCCTAAACCCGCTCTCACCTGACATCTGGATGTATATTCTGCTGGCTTGCTTGGGTGTCAGTTGTGTGCTGTTTGTCATAGCCAGGTAACATGACGCCTTTCCCACCCTCTCACCTCACTCCGCTTCCTCAGTCAGTTTTGGTGGATTTGATTGAGGTTGTGGACTGATTCTGAGCTCTGCAGACGAGTGCGGCACATCCCGTCATATTTCATTCGAGACAATCCGCAACGGCACAAATGACCAGTGCTTGCAGCGCCAGTTTAGGAAAATATCCCCCGAAAAAAGAAAACTCCACTCATGTGCCAGCTAGACTTGCTATCTACTTGCATCTACGAAAATAGGGCCCCCTCCACTCACTTCAACTTACGACTCTGACATCAACATGCCACCAGGTGGCGCTGTTATTGTCCTGGCTTGAGCACGAAAACAGTCAATAGTTGTTTGAGGGAATAAATGATGATAGCTCCCTGACCAAAATGTGCTAATTCAAGTCATCTTAAATTGTAACTGAAACAGTTCCACCCCAGACCTGTAGGTGGTGGCGATGTTCACTTTGGATCAGAACCACTTTTTATGCTTTCTTCCTTTTTTTTCCCCTACCACTCCTTTCACAATTTCTGTTAAAAAGAATTGTAATCCTGCCAACACACAAAGAAATGAGTACATTGGACCAAAAACATCACACTCTGCCGTGGGATGTTTTAGAACTCGCGGTGTAAGCAGAATTTTAACGGCGGGCCAGGGATGCTTTGAAGGTAAAAAAAATCAAGACGAATAACTGATGACTCTGATCTCAATGCAGTAAATGGATGAAAACATAGAAAACGACTTCACTTAGCGCTCGGAAAGGTGCAAAATAAACTGCTGACATTGTACAGGACTACAACCCCCACTCGCTCTCCCCACCACCACACCCCCACTCCAATGGATGACCTTTCCAGAGAAATGCACGTTAACCCCCCCGCCCATTTTTCTTTTTTGCCAAATGTTACCGGCAATATGATCACACGAGAGGAAAAGCAGCAACTGTCACCTAAGTTAGTTCAGAATATGCAAATTTGCACAACTATTTAGCAATCGTGGCGGCGGTAAGTGACGGACGGGCATGCGATGATTGTTGATATTCGTCTCATGAATTGGCTTTGATCTAATTGTGTTATGCCTCATGATTTTAATTGCAAACCACAGCGGGGAAAAATATCAAATGGAGCTCTTGTTTGTATACGATTTTGAATTTCAAAATGCTCGCAAAATGGAAGGTAAAGTCACTTTTTTTTTCTCTTTCCATATTTGTATCCCAATCCAAACAAAGAAACACACTTTTTTTTTAATCCTTTGCCAGGAAAGGAGCATTGGGGTTTACTGGGGGGTGGGGGGAGGCACACGAATGACAGAACATTCGGAGAGTAAAAAAATGAAGATGTAACTAAAAAGAAAAGTTTTGGGAATGTAAAAGTATACCTCTTTGTTGAAGGGACTTTTGAGGATGCAGTTTGATTGACTGTTTTTTTTCTAATAGTGCAATTTTATTGCCGTTAGCATTTCAACTTAATATTCTTTCTGAATGCTTATTGTTATTGTCATCGAGTTATGAGTGGTTTTTTTCTGGCGCTATTATGACTTGTAGCATTTTTCTTCCCAGCACTTGGGGATGGGGGGGGGGGTGCGTTTCTTTCTTCTTCTAACGGGACAACTTTTTTCTCATCACTTTACAACTTCAGTCTTGTGACGTGATGACTTTCATCGAGTAACCTTTTGACTCTTTTCTTTGTGATGTCATTTTTTTTGTTTCAGAGCAACTCGACAACTTCTTTCTTTGTGATGTTCTGACTCGACGCTAAAAACCTTATGAATCCCCTTTTTCCCTCAGGGCAACGAATTGACATCAATGAATATTTCAAATAATATCGAGGCTTTTTCCTTGCAATATTATGACAACTCTAGTTGCTTTAAGACTTTTTTTTCTTGTAATATTCCGACTTTACTAAGCACCCCTCAGAGTTTTATTATTTTTAATTTATTATTTTATGTTGTTGTATTTTCACGACTTTAGCCAACATGACTTTTTTTGTAATATTATGCTGGTAACCTGAAGCTATTTTTTTCTTAGCAAATTGCGAAGTTTACCATGTCATTTTGTGACTTTAACCTAGCAACCTTGCAACTTGATTCTTTTTTGGTTACTTAATTTTGGTCACTGTCGGACGATTTGTGATCTTACAAATTTTTTTCTTTTAATGTGACGGTCTTTTTCTTCGTAGTGTTTCACGTCTATTCTCCTGACTGTTGGACTTTTTATATTTTCGACTTGAGAAACTTTACAGACTTTTATCGAGTAACCTTACGACGTTATTTTTTTTTTTATATTGTCAACGATTTTCTTAAAATCCGACAAACGTATTCTAACGTTAAATGATTCTGGTAACCCGATGACTTCATTCTTCGTAGCATTTCCACTTGTGCCGTACGATGATCAACTTGCCACATTTCCCTTGACTTACTTCGAAAGAAATTTGGACTATTTTCACTGTAACATGACACATTTACTCTGTTTAAAGTGACGTTTTTGGTTTTTTCCTCGTAACGTCGCAACTTTATTCTCACGACATTGCCTTCTGTGCGCTGCCCCAGTCCTCCTTCGTTCTTTGCAAATAAACTGTTTGGGGTTCATGAAATTGTGGTCTTGCACAATAAAACACAGAACACTTGAGTCTCCTGCTGGGGATTCACTTCTTTGAAGCACTTCACACACGCACACACACATTTTTTTTTTTTTCTTGCCTGACTGCGTTATCCCATCTCGGGCGAGAGACAAACACACTTCTCCCAGCGGATCCTTCCAGAGCTGTCTTGTGCTTGTGCGTATTTCTCTCTTTATTAACAGCAACAAATGATATTTTCTCACATCACAAGTCCCTTTCAAGGTAGAAAATGGCACCCCGCCCAGGAGAGCAGATGATTTAAATGGCGTCTTTAGTTGCAACTAGTGCCGCTTTGAAGTCGACGGAGTGGCGATTTGAACACCCTGAACATTAAGTCAACAGATCTATAAAGCCAGGCCAAGTAATTGAATCCTGGGGACAGTTAAAAGTAGTGCTGTTGCGCCATTGTGGAAGCCCAACCGAGAAGGCGGAATCCTTTTAGCATTCTGCGCGCAAATTTGACATGTGCTCGACGGGCGGAGGTGACCTCATGTCCGCGCGTTCCTCATGCGCGTCTTCCTCGCAAAAAACGGCGTGGCGAACACAGCCTGCGGGAATATAGCCCGGCTGCATGCAAAGGTCATCCAGAGGAGCCCGACACTCACAGAATAAACATACGGATGCTGAGCGAGCGGGAACAACCCAATCCAATCAAGCGCGCGTTGCATAGATTTACACCCACCCATCTTGTATACGGCTCAAAGCGCGACGGCTCGCATTCACACGGTCACCGACAGAAAGCCGCAGGCTGCAGATCCGCATTTAAAAACATCGATGTACAGACGCCAGTCTATAAACACAGGAAAACCATCGCCTCAAGGTCTGACTTTGCATTTGATTGAGCTGATTCTTAGCACAGGACGCGGGTGGAAAAACGTACATCCCGGACGTACGGTATATTAGCCACGAGGCTATTTTGCGGATTCACTTAGCTGCGCCTCCAAGGAGACGGGGCTCATTGACATTCGAGCAAATCAGCAGCCGTGATGCCGCTGACAGGAAGAATGATGGCGTGGCGCGGCGGCCGTTTCCGAAAAAGATGGCTTTCAAGGGGAACCTGACGTAAATTGCGGAACACTAGGAGCTGTCTTGTCAAGGCGCTGCCGTCCCTAAAAACAAAAGCCTACTTGACTCGTGTGCGAAATGACGCTTTTCTACTCCGTTCCTGTAGGTGACGGAAGAGGACCACACGCAGCAAGCTTTTTCCTCTGCTTGCTACTTTTCGATTTTGACAGCACGGCGGCCTGTCTAAATCAGCGGTGTCCAACTCATTTTTGTCACGGGCCGCATTTCTGTTACCGTTTCCCTTGGAGGGCCGTTATGACTGAGAGCATCTAAAGAAGAACGGTTTATTCCACTGTTGTTGGCGTTACTGTCATGAGGGGTTTCGTAACAAGAAAATGCTTACACTACAATGTCTCTCTTATTAAGATTAAGATATCCTTTATTTGTCCCACACTGGGGAAATTTACAGTCTACATTTTTTTATTATTTTATTTTTATTATTATATTATTTAATAGTATTTAGTACATCTAAGAATTTTACAAGACATTTTAGCAAGCATCATGGAAGTCGACATGTTTGATTGACTTTCGCGGGCCACAGAAAATGATGTGGCGGGCCAGATCTGGCCCCCGAGCCTTGAGTTTGACATCTATGGTCTAAATGATGCTCCTTTGCTTACTTCACTGCAGTATCTATTTTTGCACATATCTGCATAAGGCTTTTAAAGAATTTTGGATGCAGCCGTGCCGCACTTAACGTTGGAGGAACACCTGAAGGGCTCCTCAACCTTGCATAAGCCTTGTATCAAGCACTTGAGCACAAACTCTATCAGCTCCTTGATGATTAACCCGAACCCATTCACCTCGCACTAATGCCACGCCACTTTCGCTGATGCGAATTCATCGGCGCTGTCTTCGGCTGACCCGAAGACACCCGACTCTCAGCCCAAGCTGAGCTCAGATTTGGTGTGTGTGTGTGTGTGTGTGTTTCTGTGTGTGTGCTCGAGTAATAGCCTAGTGGGCTTGCTGTCGAGAGGACAACAGCTCCTGACTCAGGGAATCCAAACGAGCGTGTAAGATCATCAGGCACCGGGACATGATCACCAGTGACAGTGTTATTCCACATTATTGATTCGCTTCTCACAATAAAGTGAAGGCATTTGGGAATGCCAATAAGTTGATCTCGGTGAAGGCCTGAATGATTTGGTCTCTGCACCAGTGCAGTCAAGCTCTCTCCCCCCTCCCTCGATCCCTCCCTCCATATTTATGACACTCGAATGTATGTTAAATATATAGGAGTACAAGTTCCACCCCGTAAAGAATGTTCCCGAGAATAAGGCCGCAACGTAATCAGGTTAAAGAGTTGTCATTTTATGAGGGAAAAAGTCATCATGGAGTCCTATTTTACAAGTCTTTTATGATAGGAAGAAACTTTTTAGAAAGTCATAACCTAATAGTAGGGATGCGCATGAATTTTTACAAGAGAAAAAAAAAAGAGTGGGGGGGGAAAAGGTATTCTGAGAATCAAGCGCATTTTTATGTGACAAGTCATCATGTAGCAAGGATGAAGTTGTATTTTTAAAACAAAAGTACCCCATGAAATCTTCACTTCCGCATTTCTTTCTACTTAAAGATGCCACTTAACTACATTCTTAACTTTATCTGTCTTTCTTTTATCTGCTTGTAACCTCACTTATTCTCCCCCCCCCCCTTTGTAAAGTCACACTGCCGTCATTCCGTTTTGATTTGATTCTCATAACGTTTGGTATTTTTCTCGTAAAAAAAAAAAATTATGATCCTCATTAAATTCCGACTTTTTACCCCCTCGTAAAAGTAAGACTTTATTCTCCAAATATATATTTTTTTCCTACACTGACAATGTGAACCTGTTTTGCATTTTTTGGAAAAAAAAAAAAGAAACACTTCACTGACACGCTTTTCTGTTCTCTCCCCTTTCCAGGTTTAGCCCGTACGAGTGGTACAACCCGCACCCGTGCAACCCCGACTCGGATGTAGTGGAAAACAATTTTACGCTGCTCAATAGTTTCTGGTTTGGAGTTGGGGCTCTCATGCAGCAAGGTAGTTGCCTCAGCCTGCACAGCTCTCAATATCCCACTGTCTCTCAGGGTTGGCCTTTTTTTGTGGGGGAGGGGGCGGGGCATTGTGCACCCAAGCCGACGCGAGACAGAGAAATAGACATCTGGCGTTCTCACGCACCCCCCAAAAAATGATTCCCATGTTTTTGGGGTTTGAATTCTCTGATCGCCAGTGTCTTCTCTCTGTCCCTGCTCGGCCCATCAGCGCCGAGAGACCAGTGGGGTGTGGAGTCAGGATGTGAGGTTACCTTGGGTGCATGACTCTCTGGCCCAAACAGCCCGTCACTTCTCCACACTCTGCTGCCGAATGCATTCGACGCATGAAAACAACCTGTCTGCGGGACATGTTCTATTCCCCCACCCCTCCCATCCCTTTGCATTATTCAAAGCGCTCACTTGTGTCAGCTCGTGGCGGGAGGTGGAAGGGCTGGGGGGGGTAAGCGTGTTTGAAATCCAACAATTATCTTTTCTGAGAGTTTTTTTTCCAAGTGATTTCATCTTGAAGCGAGCGGCGCATCCGCTCCGGCTGAATAGAAAGAAGGGAGGAAAAAAAACCCCTCAAGAGAGTTCTTGACTGTTTGACTGTTTTTTTTAGAGCATGCGGCGTTATCTTGTTGTGTGCTGTTACGTGGTGCAAATAGAGACCGGAAGAGTGAATGCCAGATGATCGGCTGCGGGGATGCATATATTTGGCAGCTTAACTCTCGCCGCCTCCCTCACCTCAGGCTCGGAGCTCATGCCCAAAGCGCTGTCGACACGAATAGTGGGAGGCATCTGGTGGTTCTTCACCCTGATCATCATTTCCTCCTACACGGCCAACCTGGCCGCCTTCCTCACCGTGGAGAGGATGGAGTCGCCCATCGACTCCGCCGACGACCTCGCCAAGCAAACCAAGATCCTCTATGGCGTGGTCGAGGATGGGGCCACCATGACCTTTTTCAAGGTAGAAAACAAACAATGTTACTCCTCATCTTCTTTTTCCAGGGCGGCCCGGTAGTCCAGTGGTTAGCACGTCGGCTTCACAGTGCAGAGGTACCGGGTTCAATTCCAGCTCCGGCCTCCCTGTGTGGAGTTTGCATGTTCTCCCCGGGCCTGCGTGGGTTTTCTCCGGGTGCTCCGGTTTCCTCCCACATTCCAAAAACATGCATGTCAGGCTGATTGGACGCTCTAAATTGTCCCTAGGTGTGAGTGTGGGCGTGAATGGTTGTTCGTCTCTGTGTGCCCTGTGATTGGCTGGCAACTGATTCAGGGTGTCCCCGCCTACTGCCCGAAGACGGCTGGGATAGGCTCCAGCACCCCCCGCGACCCTAGTGAGGATCAAGCGGTTCGGAAAATGGATGGATAGATCTTCTTTTTCCATTGTGCTCTTTCCATTTCAAGGTGTCTCAAAGGAATCATTGTAGGCCGTCAAATGTCCTACTTATAATCAAACCCTCACAGCAATGCCAGCAACAGCGAGACCTTCTGCAACATGTTTTCCCCAAGGTTATTATGGTTAACGAACAAAATAACACAAACTGAAATAAAAAATGTTTGTCAGTTGAATTAAAAATAATAATAATACTAAAGAAACAGCAATGCTTTTTTGAAAAAAAAAACAATCAACTGAAAGTACATTTCAGGTTCATTAAACTAAAGCGAACCATAGTTAGCATAATTAGCGAATAGTGCATTTTTCAATTGCTCTTTCGGGAGCTTTTGGAGTTTATTTTCAATGTATTCATTTTATTGTTTACTGTACAATCTACAATAGACCTGATAGGTATTTTTTTTTGCGGCTTTTAAATTTGTCAGCGAAAAAAATATATTACTTTAATATTGTGCAGGTAAAGTAGAATTTTAGCATACAAGCAGCAGTTTGGCAAACAAAGAGGCTGCAATCTGTTGAATGCCACTCCCAGTTCAAGTGGACTGTCAAAAAAAACTAACAAAATTACACCTGACTTTAAATAAATGACATAAATTTGCCTTTAAGTCTGTTAGCTTAATGCTAACACATAATGGGAAATGCCATAAACAAGCTAAGAAATAGCTCATTACTAACTTGGCTGTGTTGTACCACTTTAAAGAACTGATATTTGAACACAAACTGTTCAGTAACACAATATAACACAAACTCACAGGCATATATTATTTTTCCTCTGCAAAGAAAAAAAGAACAACTTCAATCCAACAATACACTTCTGAGAACAGGCACCCTATCCTCAGTCTCTGTTCTCCTTGGATGTGAAAGCTAAGCTAGACCATGCAACCAAACTAATGTATGTAAAGATGTTATCACAGATCATTTTGCAGTGCAAAACATTTTTCGTTGAAGTATCAACAGAAGTGCCGTCATGGATTCCCCCTCAAACGCCTGTCAATCTTTCTCACGCAGAAGACGAAGATCTCCACCTACGACAAGATGTGGGAGTTCATGAACAGCAGGAGGCAGTCGGTGATGGTGAAAAACGTGGAGGAGGGCATCCAGCGTGCCCTCACCTCCGAGTACGCTTTCCTCATGGAGTCCACCACCATTGAGTTTGTCACCCAGCGCAACTGCAACCTCACGCAGATCGGAGGCCTCATCGACTCCAAAGCCTACGGAGTGGGAACGCCGATGGGTAAGGAGCGCGACACTCACCCTTCTCTCGAAAGCGACGGGGAAGCCAGTCTATTATCAGGCGGTTGCGTGGAATTGATTTGTGATTCATTGCATTTGGCAAAACGACATGGCATGCGCGGCTATTGATTCCGTCTCAACTTCTTCCTGTCGATAGAACACGACGCAAGCAAAAAGCTACAATGACACAATTCCTCCAGGCAGCATTATTTTGCTCAATACAACACTGGCATCAGTGCGGGACAATTCAAAACATGAAGAGAGGGATTTTCCATCCATCCATTTCCTTCCGCTTATCTGGGGATTAGCAGAGTAGACGTAAAAAGCTTAGCTCTCCCCAGCCACTTCATGCAGCTCTTCCGGGGATCCCCAAGACCATTCTCGGCCAGCTGGATGATAAAACAGTAGTCTCTCCAGCATGTCATGCGTCTTCCCTGGGGTCTTCTACCGGTGCGATAACACCTCACTAAGCAGGATGCCCGAGCCACATCTTCTCCATGTAGAGGAGCAACAGCTCGACTCGAAGCGCTTGCCGAATGATCAAGCTTCTCTCTGTATCTCTAAGGGAGAGGCCGGACACCCTGCTGAGCTTGTTTCCACTAGCTTGTTCTTCTGGTCACGGCCCAAAGCTCATGACGGAGATCGACTGGTAAATCGAAAGCCGAGTCTGCAGCACTGCAGACAAAGCACCCCCCCCCCCCCCCCTCCATCCCATTCATATATTGTAGAACCTCCAAAGCTGAACGCAAGCCATTCCGTCACTGTCAAGTTGTTCCAATTCAATAAGAAATAGGAAATCATGTCAAGTGAATCGGCGTTCTTTTAGTGTTAGACTGTCACCATTCACATTTTAAGTCTCACATAAATCGAAAGAGATTTTAAGCACGTTGAACCAAAACTAAAATAAAGTAAAATAACTCCCCGTGCAAATAACAGATATGTAATGGTGAGAAAATAGTCATCCGGTGGCATTTTACCGGAATTCATGTGGATGTCTAATCTAATTTTACATATGGACCAAATATGTGCAAACTATTGTATATTATATATTGTTGTTTTTTATATTATTAAGATCCACTATGCTAACCCATGAACAAAGGATTTGAAGCAAACAACAAAATAACCATATACGATTTTTTTTTCCTGGGTGCCAAGGGCCCACCAATCAACTCCCCCCCCCCCCCCATTTTATTTCAATATTTTTGGGGGCATTTTTTTTTTCGTTTTCTAAAAATGTGGGGGTCGGGGGGTGGGGCTTGATCAATGTGCTTCTTCCCCAGGCTGCCACTCGCCCATCCCTGTTCTAGAAACTAAGTGAACTGAGGTCTCAGAAGATTTTCAGACATTCCATATACTGTAATGATACTTTGAAGTCGAACTTTTAAAGCATATTCCTTCCCGAAATGTCGGCTCAAATGAACGGGAATACACAAATTGGTTGTTATTGTTTCTTATAATCTGTCAAAACATTGTCGTCAGATGTAAAATGTTCAATACTGATGCTTTCTTTAAAAAAAAAAAAAAAAAAAGCTTATGCAGATGTCATTCCATATTTACTCAATGTTAGACAAGCAACGGCTTTATATTGGCGAATTTCCCCTAATGGTTTGATTCAGCGTATTTTTCATGTCACAAAGAGCTACGACTGTGAGGGGGAAGAATAGTGAAAAGAGGCTCGAAAGTGAATTTACCGCAGCCGCCCCATGCCCCCCCCCCTACGCCTTGACGCTGCGTAAATTGTAGCCGAGCGTTTAAGCGCTTCAACAAAACACTCCGGCGCCAAACAATCGCATGACAATCCGACCGCTCGCGCGTCTGTTTTTCTCATCTCCGTTTGCGCCTGTCAAAAAAGATGAGACACTCTCAAAAGTATCAAACTTTTTTTTTTATGCGACACTCATCATTCACGCAAGGGGAGTGTGCCGTGTTGCGTTGTTGTGTTTGCGCTGTATGCAAAGCAGCTGGCGGGTGGATAAATGTATCTCAAGGGTGCCAGAGGGGAAAGCTGCTGATGATTTCCGTCCCAGTTGCCGTAAAGGTTAAACTGGTCGCCACGAGGCCAATGGGAGCACTTGTGGCCGGGGCATCAATGAGGGAGTGGCGGAGCGAGGAAGGGGGGGGGGGTGGGGCTAATAGCCGCATCCATCACTGGCGATATGAAGGCCATCAAAATACGGATGATTAATTCCGGCCATCCACATCTGGAGCTGCCTCGTGCTGATGAGTGCGACGCGGTTATAGATCTGCAGAGATGCGATGATTGCCACGGCTGTAACAAAGCCGAGGCGGGGCGCGGTGATGTATCGCCCCGCTGCGGCGCCGACTTTACACGGACGTCCTTGAGATGGACATCAGACCTTCCCCGGTTTCTTCTCATTGGTTGCCACGCGGCAGCGTATCAAACGGGAACCGGCTATATTTCAAATCCTTCATTTCCCTGATAAGTGCTGCACTGATAAATGCATAAAAACTACAGATTAGGACGTCTGCTTGCAGGAGTTATTACTTCCCGCTAATTCATTTCGCGCTCACATTGAGTGTATTCATGACTCACTGTTTCAGAATAAAGCTGATTACGCTCCTTCAAATGTTTCCTCTGTGATAGAAAATGTCTCTTTTAATCATTAAATGCAGCAGCGGTCCAAAAGAATAGGATTTTTTTTTTTTTTCCCTCTGACTTTGGGCGTCCTTGTCATTTAATGTTTTGATCCAAGACTGGTTTGTTTCCCCCTCGATGGGGTGTGTTCGATCGGATGTGAATTAAGTTTAATGAACGGGTCTATTTTAAAATATTTTCATATCAATAAGGTGGAGGCGTTATAAGGAGCATTATTTTCGTCAAACATTGTATGTCAAATAGATTCTTCTGATTGTGTCATATGTTTATTTGATAGATTTAGCGCTATTATGCTAGGTTCAGACCGAATACAAAATATCGGGTAGGGCCACGTCTCACTTGAATTTGTTTATTTCGTTGCTTCGAGCAGAGGAGGGAACATCACTAATAAGTGTGACGACTGGTGGTTATGTTATTACTCTGGCTAATACTAAATGCTAGCTTGGCTAACAGTTCAACAGCTGGAAACAAGTCGATCCCCTCACCGGTATCCAACCGTTTTTTGGGGGGGTTTTCGCCTTCCCGGCAGCTATTGAAAGATGAAAACTACAACTAAAATTGAAAAGAAAAATTTTTCAACTAAATAAAATTTCAACGAATGCATTCGTATATCATTTTTTCATTTGTTTCACCCCTAGAAAAAAAACTGAAAAAAAACAGAAATACCATGGCCAATGGCCACCCTTGGGCACCCCGTAGCTTCGCCCCTGAATTACAATTTTCTGCCTGTTCACATTGTTTTGACCAGAAAAAAAGTGAAGAGTCACTGACGGTGTCATGGTACACCCCCCCATCCCTTTCCTAAAAGCAAAGCTATCGACTCAATGCGTTAGCATCGCAGCCGCTTGGCTGCGTGGGAGTGATGGATGCCTTACGCTTTTCAACATCTGTAAGGTAGTTATGAATGCACGCGGCGTCAAGCGTCACACTTTTCCATTTGCCGCGGCTGCGGCTCTCTATCTTTGTCTCTGAGGACTCATCCTATTAGCATTTATCCAAGGCCTCCTTTGTTAGGCCATCATTTATCATTTGAAATATGATGAAGGGGTTTGCGGCGGGACGGGGGAGGAGGTGGGGGGGGGGGGAGGCGCCATCAGGAGTCTGTGATACTTGAGAGATCTCCCACCTTCAAATGAAGCATCTGCTTGAGCACACGAACATGCAAATGAGGGGTTGTCTGGGCCGATATGTACACGCAAGCATGTGAGCGCACGTAAGCGTGGAAGTAGACTTTGAATCAATAATATGTCATGTTTGTTTTTTCTGTTTTACCTTAACCCCCATTTGCGAAAGCAGCGAAATGTTTCTCCTTCAAGTTCGTCAGGGTTCGTTCAATGTTGCTTAAACGGTTGCTAGACGTCCACCAACAGTTTTTTTTTTCTTGTCGCAAGGGAATTTTAAATATGTTTTGTAAAATTGCCGGCGAACGTCTGGTGAGCTTGAATGAAGCCCGACAAACCTTTACGTGAACGCAGCGTTCGCCGACGTCGCTAATGTTCGCAATGGTTCGCCGCTCCGTCGGGCGGGGCTTTAAAACAACAGCTTACAAATCATGTCGATAGCACACTCGGGGTAGCGCTGGTTGTTAAACATGCCTTCTTTATAGACCTTTATATGTACTGTACTAAACCCGCTTTCATGCTCGTGTAAGCCTAAAGGCATCTATGAAAGCGGCAGCATCTTTACAACTTTACATTGAAACAACTGCTTAAAAATGACGCTGATGGCACACTGTCTTGTATAAAAAAAAGCAACCCTCTTACTGCCACGGAGACAGCGGATTGCATTTGGTGATGGCGGATATCGCCTCACATTCCTATTCTTGCATTTCCGAGTCGTGAAACTATCACATGACGCCGGATCCATTACTATAATTATGATGAAGTATGAGGTCGTCATTTTTTAAACGTGCCTTTTATCGTTCTATTTTTCTTTTTGTCATTGTTTTCCCAAGTACATTTTTACTACTGGCTTGAAAATAAGCAACACGTTTACAACTGTAAGAACGTCCCGAAGCAAAGATTTGCTATTATTAACTGCCGCGTGGAAAAAAAATTTAAATAACAACATACTGAGCCTACGCAGTCATGTCTGGAAACATTTACATTACTGTGTTGCCTTTAGTAAACCATCACAGTGCCTTCAGAGTAAAATAATCCCGCGGCTAAATTTAGAGTCGATTGTGAGTTTGAATTGAGGAAATTATGCCAAAATACACCGTTTTGTTAATGACAGCCATTTTATACTGCGCTCGAAATGACTCCAAGTTATAACTATACCTATACTGTAGTTGGCCGGCAACCGGTCCTTGGTGTACCCCACCTCTCGCCCAAAGTCGGCTGAGATAGGCTGCAGATCACCTCGTGACCCAAATGGCAATCAGCATTGTAGAAAAATCTATATGTGAATGAAAGGAGACGGAAATTGTGTTTGGTTATTTCTGATTGGATTGTCTTATTATTTTATTATTGTTTTGTGTCGAACGCTTTATAATAATAATAATAATAATAATAATAATAATAGATTTTATTTATAAGCGCCTTTCAAGACACCCAAGGACACTTTACAATAACAAAAAACACAAAACAATACGGGTTGAGCAGCGGCAGCCAAAACGCGCCAGCGTTCACTCAACCCGAAAGTCAGAAAGAAACAAGGGAGGGAGAGGGGGAGAAAAAAAAACACGCTCGAACTACCCTCATTTGAGGATAATTTGAGTGAGGCAAAAAACTCCTGCAGAAGCATATGACAGTTACAACAGGTCACAAGACATAAACAATGAAGACGGTGAAACAAGGGAATGTATGAGGGAGGGGGTGATGGTGGGGGACTAGCTTCCGTGCGTACTTTCATCAGGGGAAGGTCGAGATAGCAGATGTTGTTTTGGTAGCAGGCTGCCCAAGAATTTAAGACAGCCTTGAGTCCGTGGCTTATGTCTCTTTAGTGGCGTCGATCAGCCAAATCCGTGATTTCAGTCAATATTTGAGCACGGATTCCAGTTTCTCCAAGTTCTTGACCATCTTGCAGAGACGCTCCAAAACCGCAACAGTTTGTGGTTGAGCACAGTCGGAGTCTGAGTGTTGGACATCCTCGTTATGCCATCCTTAGACCGGCAGCCTCTTCACTTCCAATAGAGCCGCTCCCGTCGGTTGAATTTTGCGATAGATCAGGAAACTGCTAACACCAAACAGCAGCATACCTGTTATCGGAAGGCCGAAAATGTAGATGTCATCCACATCCTCAACGGACAGTGTTGACAGGCACACCATTCTCCGCTTCCTCCAAGGATCTAGGGTGTACCCAGCAGCAAAAGTCCCCGAGGGGCAAGTAGGCTCCCCACTGCCTGCTCTTCTCATCGAGAAAATGTTGTCGATGGCATCGAGAGACCAGCCAACCAATTCCATGTTTGTTTTTAGGATGAAAATACGACAGGAGGCTAGGAAAAGTCAGACAAAGACAGCACATGGACTGAGTGGCGAGCAGGGAAGGGTGGGGTGGGGGTGGGGGGACAGGAGCAGAAAGCAAAAGCGTCCGCCTTCGTCGAGAGCCAAGCAAGAAGTGCAGCTGCTTTAGTGCAGCTGAGGCTGTGTAAGTAAACTTGAGTGAGGAAAAAAAATATCATTTTTTATTATTTGCCAAAGACAACATCTGCAGAACTCAGTGTCCAACTACTTGTGGACCCTGGTGCGTGCTTCTAAAAAAAAAAATCTCTGCGTAATTGTCTGGCTCTGCCCTTTGTGTGTCCAAATAAATGGAGTCTGCAAGATGAAAGGATGATGGATGATAACAGAAAATGATGGATGGCGCTGAGAATAAACTGCAAAATAAAAAAGACCTGAAACTGCAGTCGTGAGTCGGCAACATATGGGGGAACGATTAAACACAACTAGCATGCTTTGCAAAAACCTTCCAACTTTGGCTTATTACGTTCATTACCGTCACATGATTGATTTACTTTTTTAATTGTCGTTCAGGCATTCCCCCCCCCCTTCAAAACGATGCATGCTTGTGATTTTTAAAGTGCATCTAAATGGAAATGAGTTCAAAAGGCTGCCTTTGTGTTTTGTGCATTTTGTAAACTGATGATATGAATTTCCTTTTTTTTTTTTTTTTTTTTAAGTCAGAAATAGGAAGATGTAGCGTGCTTTTGTCATGGTTTACAAATGAATGAAACAAGATTCATCTCTCTCTTGGAAATGTGTGTGTGGGGGGCGGGGGGCACTATTGTATGGAACCGCCGTGAACAAGTCCCCTGCTCTGCAACAATAACTCCTCCTTTGATCACACCAGTAGCTCCGACTGCCCCCCTCTACCCACCCACCCACACACACACTCACGCTATTCAACCATGCACAAAAAAATGAAACCCCATTTCAAACATACACATATAATCCCACCGCCGTGTAATGTGCACCCAGCTGGGCCGCTGTTGAGTGCGCGCGCGTACCCTTTGCGCAAACGAGGGGGGGGGGGGGGGGGGGGCACTCCGGAATTGTGCAGCCGATACTTTGTCGCCACTCCCTGTGCCTTAATGGGAACGCGGAGTGGCAAGGGGGAGTCACTCTGTGAAGATCAGGATTAGCGAGAGTTGAAGGAGGACCCCCTCGCCTGCAGCCATATGTAACAGATTATGCGATGACACAGCCGTAAATAGGCTTGCCACCGTGCAACTGAGGAACAGGTGTCAAGTCGAGAAAAAAAAAAAAAGATACCATCTAATCGGCAAGCAATCCATTGGTGTCAAAGAATTATATGAAGGGGTGCATCTGTATTGAGAGATGAACTTTGCATGTGGGGGAGGAGCTTAAGCCTTGCCATTTTTAAATCAACTAACGTAAGCCATTTTGAAGGATAGTGTCGTAAGATGCTTTACGTGATACGAATGTCATTTGTCATCACAGGTTGTGGTTAAAATTGTCAATACGGGCAATCATATGCATTTTGCGCGGGGGCGTCAACTACTTTCGACACGGTTAGGTCCCTCTTATGAAATATGATGGGCCAATTACATCGGTCAACAAATTTGTACCCATTGTTAAAATCACAGATGCGAGTTAGCTTTTCTCATTCTCCCCCCCCCCAATCTGCCCTTGTTTTTTTTTTCTCAAGCACATAAATGTTTTCATAGTAATAATAATAATAATTTATCCTAATCTGTAAATAAACACAGTGCTGCTCGGCTTCTGACTTGTTGAGGTCATGGCGAGCTGTAGGCTCGTTTTGAGGCAGCATCTCGCCGACAAGAATGTCACTGCAGTCTAAAAAAAAATTGTTGCAACTTTCAACGGCATTTAAACACGCTCTGCGGGCTACGCAGATATAACCAAAACAAGAACAAATGTCATTGTCAGTGTTTTGGATAGCGTAATCATTCATACTCGGTCCTTAACTTCAAAAGAAGTTTATGTTAACGGTTAGACTTGAGCTGTGTTTCTTCATGAGTGCCATTAAATCGGTTCCTTTTTTCACAAAAGATAAACCGCATTTTTTTTCTTTTTGCTACAATGACACAGTGACAACTGTAGTTTCCCTGTTCTAGTTCGCCAGCGGTCGAGTCCGCATACAAAACCCAACCCGATGACATCTTGGTGGTCTCCCGCAGGCTCTCCATACAGGGACAAGATCACCATCGCGATTCTGCAGCTGCAGGAGGAGGGCAAGCTGCACATGATGAAAGAGAAATGGTGGCGGGGGAACGGCTGCCCCGAAGAAGAGAGCAAAGAGGCCAGCGCTTTGGGGGTGCAGAATATCGGCGGAATCTTCATCGTGCTGGCCGCTGGCCTGGTGCTGTCTGTCTTTGTGGCCGTGGGGGAGGTGCTGTACAAGTCCAAGCAGAACGCCCAACTCGAGAAGGTACCATTTTCTTCTTCTTTTTTTTTTTTTACCGCCATACAATATCCATTTATACATTTCATTGTATATCATTTAAGTACCGGAAACACATGATGTACAGTTTGGCAGATACCCAACAATTCCTGAAAATAAAGGCCCAGTGTGCTTGATTCAAGCTGTTGAGTGCCACTCCTAGATGAAGATAGCTGTAAAACTAAATATAAAAAGGGGGAATGACATTTTGTTGATTAGACAAAACCATATTTTTTTTGTTTGTTTAAAAAAAGGAATAGGGGGGAAACCGGGCAGCCCGGTAGTCCAGTGGTTAGCACGTCGGCTTCACAGTGCAGAGGTACCGGGTTCAATTCCAGCTACGGCCTCCCTGTGTGGAGTTTGCATGTTCTCCCCGGGCCTGCGTGGGTTTTCTCCGGGTGCTCCGGTTTCCTCCCACATTCCGAAAACATGCATGGCAGGCTGATTGGACGCTCTAAATTGTCCCTAGGTGTGAGTGTGGGCGTGGATGGTTGTTCGTCTCTGTGTGCCCTGCGATTGGCTGCCAACTGATTCAGGGTGTCCCCCGCCTACTGCCCGGAGACGGCTGGGATAGGCTCCAGCACCCCCCGCGACCCTAGTGAGGATCGAGCGGTTCGGAAAATGGATGGATGGATGGATAGGGGGGAAACCGACAAAAATGATCTTATATTAAATCGCAATTTTAATATTGAAGAAGAAAAATGTGAATGTAGTATGTACTGTATTTTCCGCACTATAAGGCGGTTCAGACTATAAGTCGCACCTTTAAGGAATGGCTTATTTTAAAACTGTTTTTAAAGATAAGGCGCACTGCATTAGAAGGCCTACAGAATAGATGCTACAATAGCGGCTGCAGTTGCCTTATGCATCCACTAGATGGAGCTACACTAAAGGATTACAATCCAAGAAAGTTCTATTAGACCGCTGCAGCTGGAACTAAGCGCTTTACATAACATTTAAGATGCTACGTCCAAGAAATCAGAATATTGATCCATATAGAAAGTGCATCGTATTATAAGGCACACTGTCGACTTTTGAGAAAATGGAATGCTTTTAAGTGCGCCTTATAGTGCGGAAAATATGGTATGTATGTATATACATACATATTATACTGCCCCTGGTGGCCAAAGCGCAAACATCAGAATGGCATCACAATGCCTATTGAAGTAAACAAATAAAACAATTTCCCATAGCCCAGAATCAAAAACTGGTCCTGCCATTTTTGTGTTTTTAAGGCGAGTTTAACCTTGATTGTGCCGTGCTGAGTGCCCACCGTTGTCGTTCACAAACGCAACATTTCAGTTTGACATTGGTTTGACTTTGCCGAATGCAGTGAGCTCACGCGTTTTTTCTCACCTGGATGCTTTTGGGGGGTTTTTCCACCTGCCATCTCACTGCTCATTTGTTTGTTCTTTTTTTTTGTTGCGGGCTGCGTACGTTGTGAGCACATCTCAGCGATCATTAATCAAGATGCTGGCTCGCCGTGTTTGAATCACTTCAAATGCCAAAACATCCACGCCGCCGAGGTGGTGGTTCATTTATTTGCCCCGCCTCCCACCTGCTCTATTTGCTCAACCTGTCACATGAAACCAATGACTTTTTACTTTTTTATTTTTTTAATCCGCCTCTTCTATCCTCTGTTCCCCTTTGCCCGCGCACACTTCCGCTTGCTTTTCTTCTTCTATAATCACCCTGTTCAGAGAGAAAGGCACAAGATGTCATTCATGCAGCAGCCAAACTGTGTTTAAATGAAAGGAAATTACCTGTTGTCCAAGCCGCCTACATGTCACACTCCTACGCCCAAATTGGATTCGGCGTAATCTGAAAGTGATTTTAAAGTCATTTTGTCTCGGCAACGTTGGCCGAGCACAGCCGTGATAACATTCTATATAAGGGATTTCGTGTCATGTACACAAAATAACCCTCGCCATTCATTTTGAACATATTCAAGATCACAGATTATTGTTTTCAAACATAATCGTCAAGATGGGGAGGAGCCAGACTTTTGCGTTGCCAATCACGGTTTTAACCCTTTCGGGGACAGCGGCTACTACAGTGGACAGCTTTATCGTGTTATCGGGTTACAGGGTGCATGAAAGTGTTAAACAACTCTATTGGAGTTGCTCTTGAGCGATGTCCCGCCATCTAGTGGTGAACACTGTTATTGCAATGTTAACTGCTCATTCGCCGTCAGTCGTTTTCATTTTCAAAAATGGAATCCGGGACCACTCCAAGTGTGGACGCTGTTGAAACAAATGTTTCCAGATCAGAGCTGCGCATTTCACTATATGGAGGCAACTCACGGCGAGTGACGATCACCTTTTGGTTTTCGTGTCATTTTGGGTCTCCAGTGCAGGTGTGCCTAATGTCGCGTCTCCGCGAGCGTAATCATCGGCGTCGTGAGCAGTGCGGCATAAACGCTCCTCCGCTTGCCGTCTCCGCTTCTGTGCAGAGATCCTTCTGCAGCGCCATGATGGACGAGCTGCGGGTGTCTCTGAAGTGCCAGCGTCGTCTCAAGCAGAAGCCGCAGCCGCCCGTCATCGTTAAAACGGAGGAAGTCATCAATATGCACACGTTCAACGACAGGAGACTCCCGGGAAAGGAAACCATGGCGTAAAAACACACACACAAAAAAAAAGGAAAGGAAAAAAAAAATCCCCTCTGTGTGCGGGAATGCAATGGGTGGAGCTGGGTGACATCACATCTGAAGTTGGTGGGGGGGGGGGGGGGGGGTTGAAGAGGGGCACCATTGATTTATGTCGAGAGATGTTTCCCGTGGAAATCAAGCTAGCTGTGTGAGCAGTGTCACCTCACTGTGATGGTCACTTTGTGAAGGCAGCTGGACATGAAGAGGACTGAAGAGTGGACAAATAAACACCAACACGCGCACACACACACAAACACATAGTGACACAGGATGTAGGGTTTTTTTTCAGTCCGATCTCTGTGTGACCCCAATATATCCCTTCCCCTTAGTTTCTTTAGGATTATTTGGAGATTTTAAAAAAAAACAAAAAAACCCCCGAAGAAATCCCATCTAGAAGAAGATGATGAGTAGACATCACCAAACACTTTTACTACGAACTGGTGTGTATATTTTGTAATCATCTTCGCCGACTCATCGTACCGTCTTTTTCCTCGTGCCAAAGCTTTTGGTTCAAAAGCCTCAATGTAATACGCTTCTAATGTCTCTCCGAGTTCTTTTAATGCAGGATTTCTACCAAAAAAAAAACCCAACAAAACTTTGTTTTTGTACAAGATCAAGACATTTTATAGGACTTTATATCATGGTAGCCCCTCCCGAGGACACGACATGTAGCGGACGCAAATGAAGCCCTTCCCCTCCCCTCCCCAAAATGCATAAGGGGCGGGGGTGTGGGGGCCTCTGTAGGATTCCATCCCGCTCACTTACACCACATTTCCGCTTTCAGTCTTTTCATTTTTTTTTGTGCGTTGTCTGGAGAAAATATGGCAATGTAATAAAGCTGTGCTTGGAGTCTCAAAGGAGCTTGTTTTTAAAACGGAATACATACAACAGAATATTTTAAGATATCGGGTAATTGTGTAGGCTGTCGATACCAGCCACCAATACTTAAGGCCAAAAAAAATTAAAAATACAAATGTGACATTAAGTTTTCCTCAGTGCGATACTGTGGCAATTTGACCCATCGGTGAATAATCATCTGTGCCCATAAGGAAGGTCTTCACATTTTTTGTCATTATGTTAAGTTATGCCTGTACTGGTCTGCAAAAAAAAAGTGGTATGGAACAATAATAATAATAATAATAATACATTTTATTTATAAGCGCCTTTCAAGACACCCAAGGACGCTTTAAAATAACAAAAAACACAAAACAATAGGGGTTGAGCAGCGGCAGCCAAAACGCGCCAGCGTTCACTCAACCCGGAAGTCAGAAAGAAACCACAAGGGAGGGAACCCTCAATTTGAGGATAATTTAAGTTAGGCATATAGATGGATGACGATGGGCCAGTGAATGAATGGATGGGTGGATGGATGGATGAATAGGCCAACAGAGGCCGATGGGGATGTCAAATATAATAATAATAAGAATAACAGTAAAAATAATACACTCAATATGTAGAGTATATGAAACTGTAAAACTACTCAGAGTATTATTTGGGAGTGTCGGTTTAGACGGTTTTCACAATGACATACTTCTAAAATGGGTCCTGGTTTGTTAAAAAAAAATCAAATAAAAATTGGTCCTGCAGAGCTACAACATCGTTTCAAGCAGGGAAACGACCGTACGATCAAGACACCATATGATGCCAAAAAAAATTGACTTGCTGTTATTGAGGCAGAATTTGAACATTATGTCCTGTGATGTGGGTGTTTTATGTATTTGTTTTCCAGTGAGGAAAACAGTCAAGACCCAACAATCATAAAAAGTGAAACGTCAAGTGCTCCGTGAGTGTGCCATGTAATTCCGAGCAACCGGTTAGCCTAACTGCTGCTGCTGCTTCTACTTTTTCCTTCTTTCTTCTACTAATTCTATGACTCCTACTACTCTGGATGAACTAAATTCTGTCTCTTACTTGTAATTGAACTTGGGGGTTTTTTGGCTCTTGTTGACCACCTTAAAAAAAAACAAGTTCGAATACTACGACCACCCTTTTTTCTTTATTTTGGGGTCAGTCTGGCTGCTATGCGTCACAATGCCGCCTCCCACAGGTCAGTCTTGGTAACTGCATCCGACATCTGTGGGTTTTTTGGGGTGAGTAGCCTTCAAAATGTCGTTTGAAATGTCATTCATTACGCGCGTGTTGGGCACTGTTGGTCACCTCTGCACATAGAACACAGGGCGGTGTTTGGTTTGAAAGACGGGCTGAAGGGTGGCACGTTATTGGGCAAGGACTTGCATAATATCGGATGATGTTGAAAACAATTTAGATCAATAGAGGAATGGAATAAATTGTGTGTTTGTGTGTACACAGCGAACTGTGCAATAGATTTACGCCACACACACAGGGAAATGTGTCACAGTTGACAGCAGAACACCTTTATTTCACTCACCCCAATATGTCTGCGTTGTATTGCTCGTTTAAAGCCACAGGCGGCTTCTCGATTCACAGTTCAAATATCATACAAGGCTCGAGTGCAAAAGAAATGCAAATCTTTGCTCGATTGTGGATTGCCTCCTTTTCACAGCAACGTTTAAAAAAAAAGAAAGAGATAAATGCATTTTTTTCCCTTCAAAAAATAGCAATTGAGAACACACTAAAGAAAGTCACAGAAAGTTTCTAATATCTGTCCAGGCTGTCACATCAATCCAGCTCAAAGCACAGCAAATTGATATTTTTACTGTATGTGTGTGTGTATACATGTTAGTAATTGTTTTTTAAACCGATACGTTGCAGGTTGTGCTTTTAAGGAAGCCAATGAAGTGGCGGCTTGTGCTGATATTGCATTGATTTCAAAGTGTAGCCTTTAATTCTATGATGTCATCATTTGAAGAATGACTCTCATTCCAAAGTGTGATTTTTTTTATTTTTTTTTTGTAACGTAAAGGCTACACGGCATCTAAGGCCAGAAAGCAACTCCATATTGATATTTCCAAAGTATGTGAAATAGGAAATCGTATAACAGTCAGCAGTTACCGTACTTCCTCATACAATGCCACGGGCGCTTTTAGGGCCATTCTTCTTCTTCGGCGTTCATTCATAATATTTTTCCACAAATAAGTGGAGGATACGACCAGGGATTAATTGGGACAGGACATTGAATGAAAGGTAGGATCACTATTTGAGGGAATACGGTACTTCATAAACGATTACAGCTGTAGAGGTCGGTTGAATGTGCGTCGATACACAGCCAATTAGCTTATTATTACTGATAGCGTTAAAAGAGCATCGAATGGCTCCATGTGTAAATTTAGCACGCGTACGATATATTGCTCTTCCTTCGCGGATATAGTAGTCTCTATGCAGTATTGTGTGCTAGCCTCACATTGCTCTATTTAAGAAACGTCCTTTCACTTTAAAATAGAGACGATAAAAACGTAACGATGGATTCACTCGTACGTTATCACCCTATCACTGAATCGGTCAGAAATGTTCATCGTCGTCTCTTCGGGACATTATGAGCTGTCTTCTGGGACCGGTGAGGTGAGGGACACTGGAGGGAGGGTCCAGCGCTCCCGAGTCCAGTTTCGGGGTGGACGTGTAGCGCGGCCCGACCCGGCTGATTAAACCTCGGATGTCCCTATGAAGAGCCGGATCGCTTGGAATGGAATTGAGACGCACGCCCTGTTCCGAACCCCCGGTGTCCCGGTCTAAACGGGGGTTACTGGTGCTGCTGGGAGATTGGGGGTCAGCGCTGAAGTACAAGGTCGAACTGGACTCCGTGGGGCAGAAATCCGGCTCCGGACTGTCTCCAAATACAGATTTGCCCTCTGGTGAGCTGCGCTTGAAATCCGATTCGGGCGATTCGAGCGGACTCTCCATCTCCAGACTGTCATCCTCCGCTTGTTCGAAAGAAGTGGGTTCACTTACAGTCTGGAACTCGTCTTTACAGTCCGACAGGGGTACCAAGCCTTGCCCCTGAGACTCGGACGTGGAGACGCCCTCGCAGTTGCCCCCTGCCAAGCTGGAGATGCCTTTGTTACTTTTAAACTCCTGGTTGTACTCCTCCAAATCCAGTATGGCTGCCGCTCCACCTGCCCCGTACGCTCGGTTGATCTTCCCTAGGTCGCCTGTTTTGAGGGCCAGCCGGATGAGTAACCAGTGATGGTGGTAACAAGGATAGGAGCTGTTTGGCCTCCCTCCGCACGCGCTCGGATCCTCCAGCAGTGAGCCAGCCACTCCGGAGTGGGAGAAGCTGCCGTGGTTTTGTTCGCCGCCAACCGGAAGACTTTTGTCCCCGAGGGAGAAGGAGGACTCCCCTCGTTCAATGCACGTGCTACCCATGTGGTTGTGGTGGAGACCCTGCGCAATCTCTGTTGACTTGGGATGCAAGAAGCGGTAGTAGACGACCAGTGAGGTAGCACCTGGTAACACCATTGAGGCGATGAAATATTTGAAAATGTAGTGGCTTTCAAATCAAAACGCGATTATTCAACGCACTTAGCGTTGGGACTCACCGAGGATGAAGCTACATAGGACAGTGATAGGGAGCGTCATGTTGTCCCACGACGCTTGGCTCAGTAAGTCGGAGGCAGCCAGCAACAACGTGGTGTTCTCGATAAGCATGAACTGAAAAGAGGACGAAAAGATCACGTTGTCAAAGTAGCTTATATTGAGGAGGCAAAATGAAGTCCACGACCGGCGCTCGATGAGTCTGTCGCTTAGTTTGACGGCTAAAGAAGCCAAGAGACTGCACAAGGTTTATCGCTACAAGCTTGCCAGCAGCAGCGGCGACTAAGCAGCAAGTCACACGCATGCTTTTGTCGAATTTTTAGACTGATGACACAACCCGACTATTTTTGATCCAGCCTCGGGGCAAACCATCTCCATGAAAGGCAGCAGCTGAAACTTACCACCGCGGCAGTCTGACGACAAAGAATACGCGTGTTCAAACGTAAGCTTGAGCGCTGCTTACTGTATAAAAGCTGGCCATGCGGAAGCGCGACGGTCCATCTTTGACGTTGAGAAAGAGGAAGACGTGGACTAGCCCCAGGAGGGCGTTGAAGGCACGCCAACACCATGGCCCGGTGCAGATGTCTGGTTGCTGTGATACCAGCCAGAAGGAAGCAGTCAGCCAGTGAAAACCTGCAGGTCAGTGTAAAAAAAAAAAATAGACGAGGACGTGTGTACTCTTGTCAAGCTGGCGCAGGTGAGTCGTGCGAAAGCAACCTTCCAACTCCCACCTCAACACGCATTTTACCGAATGACTAATGTGCGCGTTACCTGCCACTCCGCAGACCCACCAGTCGAACACCCTGGCGAAGAACATGAGGCAGGTCACCCTGGCGCCCAGCATGCCCGCCCTCCACACCAGCTGGCAGAGCAGGGCCGCCGGAGGCATGGCGAGATGGCCCGGCCGGATGAGACAGCAGGCGCGGCTGTACAGCGCCAGGGCCCAGGAAACGGACAGCACGCAAAGACCGCAGCAGTAGGCCACTGTAAGGAAACCCGAAATCCTGCATTATTTGACGATAAAACATATACAGCCGATCGCAGCTTGTAAGACATGCTTACCTGGCGACATGATGCCCACGTCGGTGGACACGATGATGTACGCTTGAAGTAAGCTCTGGGGCAGGGTGACCACCAGCGCCTCCAAAAGCCAAAGGGCAGCGACGTCCGCCTGCAGCATGACGACCGCACCGAGCTCTGCCACTGAGCCGTGCATGCGCGACACGTACCTCATGCAGTCCCAAAGCCTGCCAGCAGAGGGACACCTTTTAGGTACGACTCGCTTTCTAGTCCAGTACAGTGGAACACAATTATTCAAATACTACCTGGGCCAATGGCACGATGACCATGGGCAAAACAACCCCAATTTTGGGGGTTGTTTTGTCCAAGTAGCCCCCCCCCCCCTCCCCATGGTCATTAACTTATTCAGTACCAGCCAATTCTGGACCAAGTCTGAAAAGACGTTTAAAAACGTCTTTGGGAGTGAATGAGTTAAGGCGTTAGGGTTAGGCCTTATGCTAGTGTGCGCGTCAACCAAAACTCAGTGGAGCTTTTACTTTTGGCTTTTGGGTAAAGCAAAATCGCGCGGAAGCTCGACTCCATTATGCGTCACCGTTAAATTTGATCCAAGGTGACGACACGTATGATGACGTGAGCATGTGCACTGAATGCGGTAAGGCTGATCCTTTCGCAACAGAAATTACACTGACATCTTGTTTTGTGCCACTTAAACAGTATTATTTTTTCCCCCAAAAATATTTCTGGAGATTTCACTGGATATACTTTTCAGGGGGTGAAGACGGAACGGGTCTTACCGTTTGAAGATGCCCAAGTGAAGAATGTGTATGGTCGAGAGGTACCATCGCCTATTGTCGCCATCGTCGTAATACCACTTGACACTCAGCAGCTGCACCGCAGTACCCGGGAGGAAGAGCCCTAGCGTGAAACCGGCCCACCGTGTCTCATCATTCCAAAGGTAAAATCCTATACAGTAGATAACTGGGAAATACACCCCACAACAAGAATTACTACACTTGTGAGAGGTATGTTTAATATTAAACATAAAACAAATCAGAGGTACAATATTTGCCCGATATTAAGGCCTCATACAGGGTGTACTACAATTCAAAATTTTCAAGGAACCAACAACAGTTGCAAATTGCTACATGATTTGAAAATGCTGCGTGAAAATTTGCTTGTCAAAGACAACAGAGGCCTCCGATATACCGTGATTATTGTGATTCGAGGTTCTGTGAGACACTGAACCCTGTACGGGAGTTGTTAACGTTTGCTGCCATTGAGAGAAGTCACACTTCAAGTCTACGCTCCACTTTCATGGGCTGGCTGCCCTTGCCTCATCGATTTGCTTAGTCAGGCAGTCCTCTCTTCAAATCTGTTCTCAGCGCAGAACGATAGTTTTTGTCAGGGTGACATGTTCGCACCCCAAAATAGATGCTTATTCGCTCTCCGGTGGTTTCATGTTTGCTACACGATAACTCCAACGTTGATAGTCTCTGTCAAAAATGTCAAATAACACAGGGTGGTTTGCTCAAGGTTATCATCTTGGCTTTTTGAGTTCTTGGCATGTTGCTAGCCGAGTAGCTAACTGCACTCTTTCTATCTATCTATCTATCTATCTATCTATCTGTCTGTCTGTCTGTCTGTCTATCTGTCTATCTATCTATCTATCTATCTATCCATCCATCCATTCATCCATCTATCAGGTCAGTGTCTGGCTGATGCCTATTCCAGTTGCTGGTCACACTCTGTCACAGCCCATTGCAGGGCATGTAATCAATGTGTCAAAAATGTTCGGCGTCACAAAAGATATATTTTTTAAACACAAACCACAAACTGTGAGTGTTCCTCTTCAGTGCGGGCCAGACAATCAAACAACATGTAGTACAATAAGAGTTGTAGCAGGCTCACATCTGAGCATCTCTCACTTCCTGCCAGGAAAGAGTATTGCCATGCTCGATTAACCTCTCAACTCACCTGAACTGGCTCTGTGATTTAAAAAAAAAAATTTAAATATATTTTGCAACCTTAACTGGGTCATCCAGGCCTTTTTCCCCCCCTGAACTCATGACACACCTCATAGGCAAACTACAATTCACACTCATATTCACACCGACGGACAACTTAGTCTTCTCTCAACCTAACTTGCTTTATTTTGGAACTGTGAGGTAGACAACCACGCAACCAACTAATGTGTGCCTAATTGAATGCACTTTTGTAGAGTTATAGATTTTTTTTTCATTACAATATTTTATGGTTTAAACCCAACCACCATGTTGATACTAATGAAGGCCTATTTTTGACATTCTAACTGCGAGTTGAGCACCCCTAAAGGTCAGCCATTCCTTGAATAGAAACCTGCATCCCGCATCATCGTCCCAATAGTTTTCGAATCGGCACTACCCTTAACAGTACCTCGAGGGCCTTCGCTCGTTGCTTCTAAACGTCCAAAAAAAAAAAATCCTCCCGAGCCGAATATATAACACCGATAATCGATATGATCGGGCTCCTTGCAGCCCGAACGTGTCCGTGTATCGATTTCGACCCCCCGCACTTACGAGCGCTCCTCTCGGCCGCGATGACCAGCGCCGACACGCCGAGCAGCGCCGCCTGGCACCAGGCGATCCAGCGCTCGCTCCGCCGTGCCGCCGACGGCCTCCTGCGGCCCACCGCCTCGGACGTGCTGATCATGGTGCCGGGCGGCGGCGGCGGCGGAGGCTGCAAAGCGGCGACCTTATCGTGCGCATCCTTCGCCCCCCCACCTCCGTGCTTGGGCTCCCTTTCTTCACCCGCTGACTTGCCTGCTGTCAAAATAGATGACGTCACTGCGCACTTTTAAAGGGCCACGCGCGGCTTTTTTCCGCTCATCCACCGCGCGCCCGTGACCGCCTCTCCTTCTCACCTTATTTGCTTTTAGTCAAAACGGCACATTTTTAACCCCATCATATGTTAAATGTAAATTTTTTCATGCTTTTGTGCACTTTTTTTTTTAAACACCCTGTTTGACTTTCATTACTTGTGCTCCACCGCGGAGCTAATGTCAAATTACAATTTTAAAGGGTGTCAAGTGGCCTATTGTCCGAGCAGGCTATCCAATGTCATGATGGCGGAGCGGGTCAAATTCGCTAACCAGGCAACATGAAGTGGGAAGTGCAAACATGTTTTTTTTTTTGTATTTTGAATCTGTTGTTGTATTAGCAGTGTGGAATGGAAGTGTTATAGTAAATCAGTCGTATATGTGGCTGATGCAAGTGTGTATGTGTCAGTCTGTATGGGAAGAACTGCTCCACATCCCATAATAGGCCATGCACATACCATGGCTATAAACATACCTTTTGCCATACTACTGAAACAAATAGAATGTCTTTTTTTTGTAATGCTATCCCCATGTCAACATTTTACCGCATTTCAACAAAATAGTTCGTGCTGTTCTGAAAATTGTTTTCCACAACTAAGAAAAAAAAAGAGTTGACACAACTAATTTGTTTTGGTGCAAACAACTTGTATGCTTTGTCGTGCTAATTAACATAGTTACCATGTTATATCAATCATTTATAATTGGAAGTTGTTCCAATTTACATTAGTGAAAAAAACCTAAATGCAATTTGGGTTTTTTTACAGTGTCATGAATGCCTCATCATAATCAACAGTGAAACAGACGCCTCGTTATTTTCCCTTTAGGGTAAAAGTACCACAAGTGGTGCCAATACCACCGTCATATGCAGCGAGAGGAACAGACATTGTAAAACTCAAGTTGTACAATGGCCCTAATTGATAGCTGGTACTCGCGCACCAAGCTGCTGTGGGGGTGATACAGTATACGCGTGAAACTGGCTGCCCACTCCTGCTCAAATCGAGTTGACGAGGTAACAGGTTGACACATTGTGTTGTAAATACCTCCCTGAGCCCATAACAGGAAATTTATGTCCGCCCTGAAGCCCTCACGTCAACGAAGCTCGCTCTCAAAAGGGCACCACCACGACGCAAACAATGCAGGCTTCCCCCGCGCACAGTCAAACCTTTACTGCTTTATTTGTATCTGTAGTAAGAAGACACAAACACATATCCATTTTTACTCTTGCTGGTAGGAATTTTAAACAAATGGCTTTATGCATAATGGCATGTTTGGCTGACATGACGATACAGTGACGCCTCATGTCACGAAACCCCGTTTGTATAAATCAATATGAGCTGAACTGAATAAATTAGCAACTTTTTATACGTTAAACCAACAAAGTGTCAGGTCGTGCTGGTGGAGTCTTGGGACTTCACGTGAAGCGGTCGTTTATAGATAAGGCTTTACTTCAAATAGAGCAGTGCCAGACAGCTGCTGAGTTGACCTGTAAGGATTATATGACTGGATTAGCAAAGCCGTCTTCAGGCTCTGACATGCAGCCTGACTCGCGCTTGATGCGGCTCAGATGCAGAGGTAGACGAGGTCCGAGGTGGTGTCGCGAAGCCGCCTTCGCCGATTCAAAGAGTTCGAAGCCAGCCGCGGCGCCATCGTGTCGTTTGGAGGCGCGAGTGTTCAACCTTTGTATGAGCGCAAGCACATCCCTCTTGTCCGTCTTGGCCTCCGCCGCCATGGCCTCGAGCTGCTCGGCCACTTCGCTCACGTCGAACCTCTCGATCTCAGAGTTGACCCTGTGGAACTCCTCGGGGGAGTGTTTGTGCGAAGACGAGATAGGGCAGAACCCCTGGAGGTGGACCTGAAGGCTGCACTGGTGGAAGTAGGCGCAGGGGCAGCAGGGACAGCGGTACGGACGTTCCCCAGTGTGGAGGCGTTTGTGGAGCTTCAGGTGGATGAATTGAGTGAACCGGGCCGGGCACAGTTTGCACTGGTAGGGCCTCTCGCCCGAGTGCAACCTTTGGTGTGTCTTTAAATTGCTGGTGCTGCTGAATCGCTTGTGGCAGACCTGCACCAAACAAGGTGGTCGTTTCCAAACCTAATTGTATCACATCGTGAGAGAGCTGATTGAAAATAAAAAAACCTACCTTGCACTCATGGGGCTTCTCTCCGGTGTGAACCAGGTAGTGTTTCTGCAGGTGTGCCAGCTGAGTAAAGTTCTTGTTGCACGTTTGGCATCTGAAGGGACGCTCGCCGCTGTGGACCCGCAGGTGGACCTGAGGGTGGTGCTCGTTCAGGTTAACATCCTCCAAATATCGTATTGGCTCGAAGATAAGATGGTGTTTTTTGCATTGAAATAAGACTGAAAAAGTGGGGGTCGTCTTATATTCGGGGTCTAGACATTATACCCATTCACGACGCTAGATGGCGCCAGATATCATTGAAGCGAATGCTGAACTTGACTCCCCAGGCCAAAGTGAACCCGTCACGAAGAATAAAAATAAAATTAGCGGTAGCACTAAGAAGAAAAATAAAAAATAGCAGTAAGAAAGAAAAGAGAAGAAAATAATAGAAGAGATAACAGAAAATGGAGAAACGTAGCGACAATCTGGAGAAAAGTGGGTCGAAGATCGGCCAGATTAACCGGCAGCTGAGGACAAGATATGATGTCATTTACATTTCAAAAACCAGAAGCCATTCATTTACGAATGTGATTGCACTTTAGTTTACATATTTAAATGTTCAGATATTAAGATTTGAATGAGGCAAAATAACATGCTTGTTCTCTCAAATATATTGTTAGAATCATTTGTTTCAAATGTATTGTAATTATTTTCTGTATAAAAATTAATTTGGTGTTCAAAAAGTCTTTTTTCAAACTTGAGTCTTGAAAAACAGGGGGTGGTCTTATAATCAGGGCCGTCTTATATTCGGGCCAATATGGTAATTGGAGCCTTTTCTAAAATGCAAAGTCATCATACCTTGAGGTTGGACAACTGGCCAAAGACTTTCCTGCAGATGTTGCACTCGTACCGGATCTTTCCGTTCTGTCTGGTGAGCGGGTACGACAAGGTCTTGTAGCCGATCGCGTGCTCCTCTCGTTTGGCCTTCCTGAGATCGGCTGCATCCGCGGTGTTGCTTTGCATCGCCTTAGTTGGTTTCCAGGGGTCATGGTCCAAAGACGCCGCCGTACCGAGCGGTGGAGAGCATCCTCCTGATGCGAGTGAGGGCTGCGCTCTGCATGGGGCGCTGACCGCAGATGTGGCACTGGATGTGGACGCTAAAGGGACGTCCGCTTGTCCGGGCTGCTCGGAAGGACTCTTGAGGTAGTTTGTTCTTTGGCATATGAGCTTCTTTTCATCTTTGGTCTCACCAGTCGGAGAAGGAACGAGGTCATCTTTGGTGTTTGATAGTGCAAAAGTTAAGTTATTTTGTTCCGGGGGGAGGAGGTTTACATAACCATCCAAAGGCAGTAAGTGAGCAGACAGTGTGAGGTAAGGTTTTTGGCGATCGGCGTAGGACAAGTAGGGGTGAGGTAGAATGTTGTCAGGGCAAGGTGAGTAGCGGGGCAGGAGATAGGGACTGTGCCTCAAGGTGGGATAAACTCGATCCGGTACTCCGGGTTCTGGGTAAGGTTTAGCTAGGACATGTCTCGGGCTGTGCTGGAAGCTGTATAAACTGGAAGGAAGGTGGCTACTTAAAGCTGACTTTTTGGCAGCCGGTAGAGGGGGCAGAGCTGCATACCTGTGGACGGGTTCCGAACGGGACTGAATTGGGTAGGCGATGGGAAAAACGGAGAGGTTGTCCTGAGATAAAGAACCGTCCATTTGTCGGCGAAGGCTAGCGAGGGCTTTGGGGGGCTCTTCTCGGAGGATCTCGGTCACGGTGTGTCCGCGTTTCTCCGTCGTCTTCTTCTGTGAATGGCAATGTTCTGTTGGCGAAAGAAACGTGGTATTGAAAAAATCCCGCAAGAACATTTTTGTTTTTCTAAGAAGTGATATGAAAATATAAGTGGTCATTTATATTCCACTTTTGTCAGTTTTGGAGTTTGGGCGTGTTTTATTTCATTTGACGTTTTCCCTAATGACATGTTTCGAAGGTAAACTTACAGCAAGGCAGAACAATCCTAAATGTGTGTTGAAATGGCAAAAAAAATAACAAAACGGGATGTTTGTGTAATAGAATTTTGACTCCAGTCTGTCTTTTAGTTCCGGAAATTATGCAAAATTCGGATTTTGTTAATTTATTGCAAAATTCCATGCTTTTCTCATATTGCAACTCTATTCTCAGAATTGTATGACTTTTTTTTATATACAGTATAACTACCTAATTTAGTATTAGGGCCACACTGAAAAGAAAAAAAAATAGTTCTAAACTGAATTAAAGACAAAATATTCCAAGAAAAATTCTCATTAACGGAGCAAAAAAGAAAAAATGGTAAAATTATGAGGGCGGAAAAAAAAAAGTTGTTCAATTCTCGTAAATTGATGCGTAAAGATTTTTCACCTAACTCCAAAATAAGGATGTTTCCAGTCAACCAATTCATTTAATGTTCCTCAAATTTGCTCTCTTCATATCCTCATAACGTCAACACCTGATGAGATCATAAGTACGACTACGCTAACCTCTGCACTTTTTTCACCTCTCCTTAAACACATTTCGGCCACAAAAACACATCGTGTTATCTACCGTTTCCCTTTGTCCCGACCCCCCCTGCCACCCCCCCTCCCCTCCTCGCCGCCAAACCCTGGGCAAACAAACAGCCGACACTCAGTGAGACATCAGTCTGTCAGCGAGTCGCCCTATCAGGAAGTTCAAGTAGTCACCGGAGCGCTTCCTACTTCTCCTCCTCATTTTAAGAGCCAAATAAATAAGACGAGTCGTGCCAGAATGCTGTCAGCAGCTCAGGAGACCCTCCAGCCATCTATTTTGGAGTTTCATTCTGGTTTGTGAACGGTGAGGCAGCCAGCTCACAGCTGTGTCTCGACGTGGCGTTCTGAACCTGACACAAGACCAGAAATTGGTCTCGGCTTACCTACGGGGGGGGGGGGGACTATGGCTACTCCTGGCTACACCTCCATTCAGGGGGTCTTCCCTCTTTTGTGTTACCAGGTAACAAAAGGGCCATGGGCGTGCCCGAGCCAGCGCTCAAACGCCCGCACAAAGGGTGTGTCAGTCGGTCACTTGTTTGGCGTGCGAGTCTTTATTTGCTTCCTCAATCCTAAACGCAAATGAAATAGAAGCCACTTACCAACACGGTCCATCGCAAGTTGCCCCAGGGGCGGGTAGTTACAACGCCGGGCTAGTTCCGAGCAGTACCACACCAGCAGCTCCTGGCCGGGAAGTAGAGGCTTAATGGTGTAGAAGTAGATGTCCAGACCGCTCTGGCACGCGATCAAGTTCTGCTCGTCGGTGCCGCGGGCCGGGTTTACGTATCGCATCCAGTTGCTCTTGTCTTCGTTCAAACCGTCCAGGATGTGGTGTAAGGTCCCGTGGGAGAAGACCTGCAGCAGGGGATGCAGTCAGCCGCCGATGACTAATCGGCTTTCTGATGCGCTCTCAAACCCAAAACTATGAAGTCACCGGCCGCTTGATGCTTTTATGGTAAATGCGAAAGAATCTTTGCGAGATAGGCGCCCGCAAGGCCTTAATGGCAACAAGTAACAGAGGAAGTTTACTCGAATGAGTACACGGCTGTTTACGTTCTCATTCGCTTCATCACGGATGAATCAGCAATTTTATTGGCTTTGGGAAATTCACAATCGTCGTCACATTTCAGCGCTGGCAAAAACCGACTTTATTGAACTTTATGAAGGATTTTACCCGCGATTTACTTGAACTCTTTCAGGGACGGCGGTCACTGCAGCGGACAGCTTACTTCTTCATGTAGCTACTTTTACGTTATTCTAAACAGTACGTTGGACATTAAACTGCATGATATCCTCTTCACGCTCGGAATGACCGAAGCTTTTGTTTGACACCAAATTGATCTGATTTGACTCATCATAATAATCGAATCGGAAGAGATTATCAAGACTCCACTTACGTAGAAAGGCGTTCCCATAATTTTACGTAAATGTGAATCACCCAGCTCACTATGCTGATGTTTGCCTCAGACATTTTCAAAGGATTTTTAATAGCTGACAAAAGCAAACTTCCTTGGATCAGTTCTTCGCAAAAGGCCAGGCAAAAACCACTTCTGAGAGAGAACATGGACTAAAGAGGGGAAAAAAACCCAGATGAGGATGCAGCTAAAAGTTAAATGAACCTCATTTTTATTCATGACTCTATTCTTTGCGTTTTACATTATGCACAACTCTCATTTATTGCGCAATAGTCAAATTGTAACAGGTATTTGTTACACATTTTGATGCATTTTTATGCTTTAGAAAACATGTCTGGATTTTGGGGGGGGGGGCTTGGAACGGACTAGGGCATTTACATGAAAAACACGTCTCTACTTACAAAATTTTCTAGTTAAATTTCTTCTAGAACCAATTAATTTCTTATGTACAGGGGGAAAAAACAGCCCTTAGAATATTTTAGCAGTTCTCGGTACTTGTTTCAGGTTGACAAAGCGCTTGAATAAACTCTTCTAGTTTCACTTGCAACGTCTGCAGATTGCGCCGAAACGTGAGAGTGTCTGATGAAAGTTATCCAAACGCTGCTTAGATGGAAGGTGACGCTTCTCGGGTTCAAAAGCCACTTCCTTTTGCCGCGTCAGTGCGCAAGTGTTCGCTACGCTGGAAAAGCGCGGACGTTCTGTACGCCCTATTTACTGGCAGAGAGGGGAGAAGCGCTGCGTCACTGAAACCAAACAGCTGTGCGCTCGCCGCGTTATTCAGCCATGTACTTGACACCGCAGCAACTTCAAAACTTCACAGGAGGCGAAAGCCACGACGGCTCACCAGTCCCGCGACGCGGCCGCATCGACGTCTCAGACGGAGCGAGGAGACTCGAATGGTTTTCAAAACAAAACATGCGCTCGCTTGCTTACCCTCCAAAAATACTTTCTGTCGGCATCTTTCAGCAACCTTTCGTTGGTGTATGTTTCCCCCACGAGAGGCCCAAAGCGTGTCCCCTTCGGTATCAACTCTTTACTGGCCACTCCAAGCACCTGTCCAAAAGAGACAAAGAGTCAACAATCTTGTCGTTTGCAAATTGAAAGGCCGAGGCAAGTGTCCGGATGGTTGAAAGAGCCTAATTAGAGGGATGGACACCCAAAAAGCTTGTGTCATTATTTTCGCTCCTTCGAAGTACGTTTAAATACAGATATTAGTTTAGCTAATACCGTGGCTAAGGCTTTTTTTTTTTGCAAATTTTTTGGCCAAACTATATTTTGGCAAAACTAGCTCACGTGTGAAGCATTACGTCACCCCCCACCCAAAAAAAAGAAAATTGCTACCGGTAATGGTCCCAGCCAGTGATCCCATGAAACTTGACAACCCACAAACGAGCGCTACGTTATTATCAGAGGCGGTGGCTGAAACTCTGTATGACTTCTTGAAAAGCAGAACATGGGGGGGGGGGGGGGGGGGGGGGGGGGAAGCAATCTTACCAAAAAACATTTATGTGGTGGATTGTGCTCCTCCCCTTTCGCATGATGAATATTTCAAACTCCATTAGCTCCGCCCACCTTTCCTGGCATTAAAATTTCACCGCTACTCATGTTCTGTCACATCCAGGTGTGAAGAGAGGATAAAGTATCACGGGCAACCCCCCCCCCCCCCCCCCCACACCTCCCTCAACTCTAGTCAATGGCACCTTGAGTCGTGCGTTCAAGCCCGCATGTCAGGCAGCTCCATGGCGGGTCTTTTATGTCACGGGTCGCTGTAACCAATCCGACTCTTTGGTGTCGGACGTTTCCCCAGACAGACTTTCGTAATATTTCAGCATCTTTAACCGCTACCTCTGATCTTGTCGAAAAACAAAAGCCCCCCCCCGGCCCCCACCCCTGTTCCACACATCATCCATGGGGTTAATCTTTTACTGTCTGCCTAACTATCTATGATCTCCTGCGATGGGGTTAAACATAAACCACCTGACAGCATGCATGCAAATAAAACCGCCGAATGTGGCTGACCTCGAAGGTGTGGATTCTCGGTGCCTCTACTTTGCTTTCCGGTATAATTGAGCGCTAGGAATCCAAAAAAAAAAGGGCTGAGAATCCGAGGGAGCTACTCATCACACAGACCCGAGGGGGCTCTGCAATTGTCTCGGGCTTTGCCGAAATTAGACAGCGACATGTCAAGTTCTTCCCGCTTCGGCGAACGATACGTAGATGCAGGAGTGACGCGAGGTAGCGCAAAACGTGTCGGGGGGTATAAACGAAAACGCTTTCCTGACCTGCGCCGAGTCCAGGCAGCGTTTCAGGGCCAAGTTCCTGGGCAAGGAACCCTCGGCTCGTGTTCCGCTGCATTTTTTGGACGCTTCTTCCAGAGCTTGGTCCTTTACGATGTACGTGCACTTCTCCTCAAAGTCGGCCTCGCTCCACAACGTCATGTCCGAGTCCGCAGACTCCGCCATGGCGGCCGCCATTACCTCTGTCCTGTCCGGTGAGCCATCGGAGGTTAACATGACTGTGCCGCACGTAGAGGACGAGGCCTGGAATGAGCGAGATTTTGAATAAGGTTATTTCCCAAGAGACCCCCCCCCCATTGTGGCCACAATTGTGATGTCAAGTATGTGATATTTTGTTGATGTATAATTTCCGGAAAAAAAATAATAATAAAGCAACACGAACGTGGTCGTCTTGCTGAGGAAGATACAAAAACGCCGTTCGAATATCCCAAAAGTTAGGCCGCTGTGTAGTCTTTGAAGAGCTTTCAACAAAGGAAAACCAAAATAAACTTTCTCAACGTGACCCACAAAAACGAGCATTATACTCTGTCATATGCTCGCCCTTGTTTCACGCGGCTCAAGGAAACTCCAACTTGCCCAATCAACAATCAGACATGAATACGATCAGCTAGTTTTCGAAATACTGTCACTCGAAACAGTGAGGCAGCAGGAGGAGGGGGTAGGGGGGGGGCATTTTACAAGATGTAAAAATTATAGTGAGGAGGCGGCCGCAACTTACTTTCCCAGCCTGGGCTACTACCGGACAAACAAACTTCAAAGCCGAGGCCTCATGCTCACTGCCCCTCTGCCCCCCCCCCCCCCCCCACCCCCGGCCCCTCATACATCCTGTGAAAATCCCAGTCACAAACCCCCGGAGCTGCGAGGGAGGTTCCTGTGCGCGTCATTCGGGCCCTGCAGCAAGCGACTCCACTTTCACGAGGAAGCCAGCCGGCCGTTCTCACCGAACAGAACAGACTTCCTCTCAAGCCCAATGAGAGGCTCTGTGCTCTCTTCTTCCTCGCTTGTGTACTGTCTCTCCCTCCAGTTCACATGAAGATCGTAGACTGATTACGGCACCCACAATCGCGCCCCCCCCTCTCCCACCCACGACTGATGGGATGAAACGGTGAAGACAGAAGAAGCTTTGATTACAAATCAACAATGCTGGGATGTACCAGTTTCCTCCTCAGGCATTCTCTGGTTGCCACTCAGATGGCGATAAGATAGCAAAACAGTTGAATGTGACCAAAGTAGCCCACTTTTGTCTCAACAAACACTTGACTGGAATATTGCAAGTATGATTGTGAGCGCGAATGGCTTACGCCGTGAAGTCAAAAGTAAGTGAGAGAGTCGAACTGAAGATGCCCCCCCAAAAAAATAATTCAACAAAATGATAACGCACTCAATCAACAGGAATTTCTCACAACGCACGTGAAGCAAGCGATAACCCTGGCAACTTAAATACGATTTGCATAATTTTACTCAAATAAAGCCAATTAAAAAAAAAAACGCGGACATCCCAACCCAAATGCCGACCGATGTTAACTTTTCACCCAAAAATGCGCGCGCCCCGGAATGAGTGTCACAAGGCTGACAGCTCACTCCGAAACCGTGGATGCCGGCGGGTGACCCTGCAGAAAATCGAGACATGACTCAAAGGCACACAGCTGTGACCTCGCTTGTGCATGTCACGAAGAGACGCCGCTGGTGCGAAAACCTTAAAAGGGAAAGAAGGAACCACCACACAAAAAAAAAAAAAGGCAGTCGTCAGAAAAGGATGGGACGGTACTTACTTTGAAGCCTTGAGAAGAGCCACACATAAGTGAGGCTGCGTGGTGAGCTTGAGTGTGTGTGAGCAACCAGTGGCTCTTGTCACTCGCAAAAACTCTCTCGCTCTCTCTCTCTCGCTCTCTCTGTTTCAGGCAGCCTCTTACCTACCTGTCTGTGACTGACTACAGTCCTGGCTCCTCCTTGCAGTGTGTGTGTGTGTGTGTGTCACTCTCTTGCCCTAAGGCAGAAGCCCCCCACACCCCCACCCCCACACCACCACCCTCCCGCCTGTCACCCAGCTATGTCCGGATCAGACAAATCCGTCTACATTCTTCCAAATACAGTGATCCCTCGCTACTTCGCGGTTCGTTTTTCGCAGGCTCAGTGCATCGCGGATTTTTTCAAACATTAAAAAAAAAAAAAAAAAAAAGTTAAAAAAAGTTTTTTTACATATACATGGAGTACAGTACTGTATATGTTGCTCTATGTGACTCGCTGTTGTTTTGCAGCTTCTCGTGGATCGTTTGCGGACTTTAAAAAAAAAAACGTTTTTTTTTTGCCTGTTTATGTTAATTGGACGCTACTTCGTGGATTTTCGTTTATCGCGGGTGGTTTTGGTCCCCATTAACCACGATAAACGAGGGATTACTGTATCTACTTCCGCCCGTCTCCGAGTGCAAGACAATTTTTGTTTAGAAGTGAAGACTGCTGATCGGGGGTGAGGGTGGGGGGGGGGGGGTTCATCATTTATTTGATTAGGTGAAAGCACCGTGCGGGCAAAAGAGCAAGCGTGGCATGACATGGCGGGCATAGTGGGGAGGTGTGGCAAACAGCGGCGGGGGGGGGGGGCGACCTTGTTCCTCCTGCCGCCGAAGGTGCTCGCCTATGAGATTAATTGTCTTTCGAGTTTGCGATTTCTGAGACACGCTGTTTTTTTTTCTGCCTCCAGTTTTCAGTGAGATATTGAAACACGACGCCACCTTTTGGGGTCACATCCGCTTGGCTCGACGTCTACTTGACAGCTAGCTAAAACCATGGCTCTGCGAAAAAAAAGATGTAGCATCCAGTCGACCTGGACACAAGGAAAGAGATGCATTCGATGCGTTCCTGACACTCCCAAACGTTGGCTTGCGGAGGGAGCACGAACCATTTCAGGCGCAGCGGTTGCAGGTTATCATTGTTGCAGCATGAAAAATTTTTTTGTGGTAGCATTTTTAGCGCAGCCAAAATTAGTGTTATAATGGCATCAAAGTCCAGCCAAGACGAAAAAGCATCTTCATATCTGTTGATGCATTTCAAGGTAGATAGAGAGGATGAGTACAAGCGCCTAATTTAATCTCAGCCCAGTTGCTCATCCAGGTCTTTTTATTTTCTTTTTTTAATCTGATTTCAAATTCTCCCTTTTACGAGAAATATTGGTTGTTCGCCAATTTTGATGACTTTCATCCACTGACTTGCGATTCGGCTCGTATGTCACCGACCTTATTGTCAGTGACATCGTCATTTTCTTGCGTCTCTTGTGGGTTCTCTTTAACTTGAATGCGACGTTTTCCACGGATGATGTCGAATCGAAATTTGGATCTCCTGGCTTGATGATGATTCCGTGACATAGCTTCACCGTTCTGAATGTGACACTCCCTGACAAGGTTGCTCATTTAGCTCAAGTGAATATGCATCCCTCGCCGAACGTTGCAGCCGAGTGTATTGATCATCCCCGTTCTTTTGGATGTTTTTGTGCCTCCTTCGGCCTCCCCCGCGTTGCTCTCTCCACCGCCACAACGCGCGTGCTTGCGCCGCATGTTGACGCGTCGTCCGGCTTTCACTCTTGTCTCTTTCTCTTTCTCGTCCTGCCTTCCAAAAGCAACATTTACCTTGGCGCCGCGCCAGCCCATTCGAGAAGCGCCTGGATTTCCGCACCCGTCATTCTCGTGCTTGACACGCGACACGCCGCAAACAAACCTGCCTTGTTTTGTTTCCATTCAGCGTTGCCGTACCTTCGCCTCGCGTGCTCTTCTCACCACCCCGCGCCAAAGTTTGTGTCTCGTGTGCTATTGTCTTGTTTTGTTTTGCACCCCCCCCCCCCCCCATCCCCTTCAGTTTCTTTTCTGACACATCCTGTCCTGCTCGCCACACCTGACTAAGCTACTAATTACAACTGCTGACATGAGCCACCGTGTAATTTAGAATCCGCTCCTGCGTCTCACTATTTGGCTCTTTCTCCTCGCCTTGGGTCATCTCATTCATCACCTTCTATTCATCTCCCCTCCTCTTCCTCTCTGAGGCTTCCATATCCCGAATCTTGTTCGCCTGCCTTGAATACGCGCGCGCATTGTGTGAGCCGTCCACGTATGGATTTGTGTGTTCATAGTACCTTGCGTGCTAGCTCGAGGAGGTAGCCGCGATGACTTGATGTCTGTTGATAAGTAGCTTTGTAGCGACGTGACAAACCTTACTTGTACTCCCGTACATCCAAGTGTACACACCAACAACTATTTGAATCCCTCAAAAAAAAAAAAAAAATGCTGTCCCCTTGATGTGACACATTTAACAGTTAGCTGCTACAATTAGCGCCTAAAGCTAACAATAATACCTCCCTGCCTCACAGGCTTCATTATCCGCTGTTCCTTCCACTTACTCATTGTCGCGGTTAGCATCAGTCAAGTCAATACCCAGCGTTGCATTACCAAACAGTTTTTTTTTTTTTTTTTTTTATGCTAACTGAGCAGGCCCTATAAGTTACGCCGAGAGTGCGCGAGACTGTTTGGATGCTAATGCTAGTCAAGGAAGTGTAAGCAAAAGTTTACAATGCAATGTCTTTGTGGACTATTGTAAGTTTCGGATGTTTCCCCTTTTATTTAGCTCGGTGTGTTGTCACGCTGCAGAGCTAGCTTAACTCTCATTCCAATGAATGACTTTGCACCTGCCTAAGGTCATTTTTCGTCTCTGGGACTGAAGGTGACCAATCCCGTCCTGGTTATCTCCCCTCGAGGGAGGAAACCGCTCATCTTCACCTGGAAGGTTTGGTGCCAGAGCTCAGTTTTATAACCCATGAAATAGTTAACACAGGCCGTCTTTGACTTTTATGGCTGACTCAAGGAGAAATAGTCCGCATGATTTCCCACTCCCCCCCCCCCCTTGCACCTTTCGATCACCTGAAGGGATTTCACTGATTTTTTTTCCCCTGAGGTTGCAGTCAGAGTATGTACATTTCTTCCACTCGAGCTTCAAACCGAGAAGCGTCCTTCCTGCCCTCCGAATTATCGCGAAGCATTTATTTTGTGCTTCCTACGGCTCGGATATACAGTGCTTGTCCAATAGAAGCTTTACCCGAGCATGCAAGCGGTGGCCTGACATTTAGTTCCATTTCGAGGCACCAAAACATCCAACAGCACCACCCACCTGGATGTCCACCAAGTGTGTTTCCTCCACCCGCGGATGATCTCCTGTTGACAGGTTATTATCGTCGTTTCGTGGCGAAGAGGAATGTCGCTGCGCTACACACACAGACACACACGTACATATACAAGCGCGCATACGCAGCTTGAAATCTTATCCACACCACCCACAGAGAGGAAAAAAGAAAAAAAAAGACAGTCATAGTGCAAAAGTGACGCCTTGAGTAATTCGCGCTTTAAATGTCATCTTTTTATTGGACTTGAGTCTGCCGGTTTAACTCCAATTCATCACTTACGATAATTTACGGTACTTCTTTGCTTTGTCTTAATTTGTCATCTTGGCAAGAATTCGAGACCACTCGATGCTCCCCAATATCTCAGAAGGCCTTTTTCTGTTCCAACTTGACCAAAAATCATATCCATATTCCTTTATGGTTTGTGATTGTCATTCCCTTCCCCCCTTAATTTTTTAAATTTATTATCATAATTTTTTTTACTTTACAGCTGAGCTGTGACTAATTTCATGCTCGAATCAAAACAACTTTGCCAGCAAGCAGTCTGCAGTCTGTTCTCACCAGAAATAAAGAAAAAATAGGCCTTCATATGATCGTTTTATATCAAATGCATAGAGATCAATTTTCCCCTTTCTGCTTCGAAATGTTTTTTTTTTCTTCTCTCATAGACAGCTCTGTGGTCTTCATGTTTGCGTAGGGGCTAAATGTCATTTTCATACACGCCAACAACCATTCACAGTCACATTCAAACGTCAGGACAAATTCCAGCTCACAAATCAGTATCGGGGTAATATTATATAATCTCTCTTTTTAAAAAAAGAAAATTCTTTTATACTACAAAGACTGCTAGCTCAAACACTGAGTGTGGCCCTGCCGTCCGTGATTTGCTCCGGTCCGCCGTTTGATGATAGCTCGCCCGCATGGCTACTTCCTGCCGCCATTTGTTTTGAAGAGGCAACGTTGCCACAATGTCATTTTGCTTTGTTGAGCAAGAGAGGAGAACAATGCGGTTGTGATTCAAGGCTTTAACTGCTTCAGGAATGAGAGTGTGTTGTAAACGGGGGAACTTTGAAGGCGCCCGGTGACAACATGGATGACATCATCAGGTGCCACTGTGTCTGTCTGTGACATTTATTTTTTTTTAAACGCAATCACGCACTCTCTCCCTCTTCTCTAGAGAGCAGTCAGACGGCACTGCCCTCCACCTGTCTCCATGTCTTACCTGCCCTAGTCATTAACAGGGTCCTGGAGCCCCACTGTAAGTGCACATGTCAACAGCCAAATTACAGGGCACACCTTGCCCACACATATTTGTTTTGCTTTTAAAAGGGTAATATCCGTCTGCACGCAAAAGCTTTACACTCACTCTGCTCACTGCCCGGTGCACTTTTTTTTTTTTTTTAAACCCTCCACAAAGTGAGGTTCAAAGATCGAGGGGAAAAGGGATGATGACATCAGGGGGTCTTCTATTGTACTCTTAGCTTACGTTACAAAGCCCGAAGACAGTGTTTTGCTCCTCGCTGCTGTATAAAATGACATTTGGATGAAAGCTTCATTCAATAATTTTCAATATGAACATTTTTTTCTTCCCTGATCAGCTGCTGGAACAGATCATAGTCTTTTATTTTACTCATGGGGTTGCTCGTCGGGTCAATTTTGAACAAGGGCATTCTGTATGTTATAAATCGTCAGCCTCCAAAAACAATGGTCCTATTTTGATTAAAAAATAATAATTTTAGACATCTCCTAAGGGTGCTGGCCACCTCGGCTAAAAACGGGCTGTATCCTTAGCCAGGCAGACAAAAAAAGTCAGACCAAAAAAAAATCGATATACCGGTAATCTCATTTGGTTCCGTTTTTTTTGGGGGGGGGGGTGCTTTCTGAACGAAAAAAACAACTTAGCCCTTTTTTTTTTTTAGGAGCATGACAAAATTCTGTTTAATGTGTTGAATGGTTTAATGCACAGCCGTGTCAAACTCAAGGCCCGGGGGCCAGATGCGGCCTGCCGCGTCGTTTTATGTGGCCCGCCAAAGCAAGCTATGTCAACAACTTTCTTGATCCTTGCTAAAATCTGTACCAAAATGTCAAATTTTCATGAATAATGTTGACATTTTGCACTAATTTTTTTCCAGTTTAAACTCACTTGAACAAACAACAAAATAGCTGACTGATTTCAAAACTAGTCATCCATCCGCTTGTTGTGTACAAGTAATAATACGATGTGATGATGAAACATTTCTTTGCTTTCGCTATCGTAACGAGCCTCCAAGGGATGACGTAACTCTGACGTGGCCCACCACAAAAATGAGTTTGACACCACGGGTTTAATGAGTCCTCTTGTTGTTGGGTCACTGTTAAATTGTCAGTCCACAAAAGTGGAAAAAAAAAAACAACGCACCGTGCAGCGCTCGGTATGTTTGTCAGTTAGCCGTCTACTTCCTGGTTGACGATGACGAAATACCGGAGAAGTGAACAGTTTCATTTTGATCTGGAAATACAGGCCTCGCTTTGCAGCAAAGTTCCGTTCTAATGGCAGCTACCATGAGTGTTTTGGGGTGAGGAGGGCGGTGTGGAAGAGCCCGGTATGACTGATAGCATGAAAAGGCAAAAACCACAAGTCACCATAACTGTGTCATGAATACTCAATGCCGGTAACGAACAAATAGCAATCCAAACGACACCTCTCACCCATCAAGAGATACTGAACAGAAGCCAAATGTGACTGCAGCTACGTTTTGACTTCTCACCGTACATTTGAATACATTCCCAAATGAGGACAAACAAATGCCCGCAATGACAGTTTTGCGTGGGCAGCCCGGCTGGTTTGACGAGTAGGAAAACACGGTGCCGCTATAGCACATGATACAAATCGCTTCTTTTTTTTTTTTCTCAACCATGACGTCTTTTGAATGCAAGTATAAATATCAGTGATGCATGTGGCCCACATCTGTAAGTAACAGTTGTTTTGTTTTGTTTTGTTTTTGCGCAGACTATCCTTTTATTCTGGCATCTATCAGCGGTCCGCCGTTGAGTCACGCGAGTGTCTTCCTTTCAACATTATCTGTGCAAACAATGACAAACTTCCCTTCCACTCTGACTAATTGGCAGGTTCTTCTTGTAGCTCTGGTAATGTTTTTCTTCTGACGTATGACCGGAGTGGTACAGTTGCATTACTTCATGCGTTTCATCGCTTTTCATTAGCAACATTACCAAGAAACTCGATCTCGTAATCCCGTTTCCACAAAACGTTGTCGGCGGTTGAGGCCGGCAGCATTTGACAGCTATGTAGTTTTTTTCCGCTCATCTAAAAATATCTCCAGGTCATATATTATTTCTGTATAAAAATGTTTAGAGATTATTTTTACTGGAGACATCGCAAGTTTGCAACTCTTCTTATTCGGCAAAATGTGAAGCTTTGCCCCCAAATCCCAATTAACAATTGGCTTTGATTTAGTTTCCCTGGCAACTGGAGCCCGACGGCTTTGCCGCCCTCCATTAAGTACACACACACACAGACAAGTAGCAATAAAAACTGAAAACCGAGATGACTCCATGCAATCGTGCCACCCTGGTTGACCTCGCATATCTCCACACTGACTTCACATTTTACGATGAAATATTTGCCTCATGCGCCATACATCCAAACCCGCAATGACGCAATTTGGAACTTCCCTCTTCCTGTTGACATCTGATGGGACAGGTCGTCCTGACCATCGACCGCGTCACGCACCGGCAGGACAGGACAGAGCGGAGACTGTCCCCCCGGCCCTCGGCGGTTAATAACAGCCCAATGAGACAAACAGGCAGGAAGCCGTCCTCTGTGATCTCGGCACCTAAAAGCATCCTCGAGCATTGTTGTGTCGCCTTGGCATCCCCCTCAAACAACTATTATTATTAGGATAAAAGGACAACTTAAAATAGTTTTTTAGCCGAGGTTGTGTCATTTGTGCTTATGTCGTACAATGGACAGCGTTTAAATAGTATTTTGTTTGCATTGTTGACTATTTTCCCTGGAAGAGGTATGAAAATCATTCTGGTTCTCTGTGGAATGTTTTATCAGTCAACAGTACTTCCTACTCTTCGGTAGGCCAGTGCATTTTATATTTAATACAGAGTACTGATTCGATCACTCGAAACAGTCTGGTTTTGGGGATTAGTTCATTTTTTCCTGGATGTTTTTCCAGCTTCCTGTTCCTATTGCCTGTTGTTGTTATATCTGCTTCCAGGGCATTATGAATTCTGCCCAGCAACAAATGGTCATCCTGCGCTAGCCACCTAGTCTTAGTCTATGTATGGTTTTGATCAACTTTCCGCCTCCAGGACACTCCAACTTGGCATTTTTTTTTTGTACCAAATTGCACTAAATTCAATTGGAGTGAGCATATGAAGGTAACCTCGTGATGACCCCTCGCCTACAAACACAACTGGTGGTCGTCCTTCTTCATCCGCTCCCACTGAGACAGGTGCTTCCTCCTGTGATGGGGGGTGGGGGGGGGGCGGTGTCCCATCATTGTAGACGCCGGATAATGGCGTTAAAAAAACCGAGGGAGGAGGAGCTTTAATTCATACGCCTCCGTCACATGTCAAAAGATGCTTCAATACCCCCCCCCCCCCCCGCTCCACCCCACTTACTCACCGAATGAAACTAAGAGGTCAATTTTTTTTTTCAATGCAAACACACTCATTCAAAGTGTCAGTGTTTGTCTCTCCCTCGTGAGAGGACAATAGTTTGACCCATATCCGACAGAGGGAAAACATCCTCTTTGCATTGTGGGGTATTCCTGATTTGAAGTTAGGGGAAGAAGAATAGAATTGGGTGGAGGCCAGGTCCAACGTTTATCCCATTAACACCCATCAACCTTCCCTCCCCAGTTTTTAATTTCGTCTCCAATAAAACAGGATCGAAAAACGTTCACGCGCGACCCTCATCTTGCAACTCTGCCTCACTTTCGCTTCGCATACTTCTAGACGACACTGACGAAAGTTTTTCTTCCAAAATATGACATGTGTGATGCTAAATCTGAAAGTGAAGAACTGTGCGGAATGTCCCGGACGACATCTGACTGTCTGATCAGCTGCGGCATCCAAACAACGCGCTCCATTTTTATTTATTTTTTTTACTGGCGAGACAGTGCCACTGTATTAAAAACCTGTTTCAAGGATCTTATCGATAGAGCCGTGAAGAAAGCCAATGAGTCGCAGTGTTGAAACCGCCGTTTAATTGTGGCCGACAACGACACGCCAAGTTAAAAGCTAATTTGGAACAATGACCGACTTATTTCCTCAAGGCCACGAGTTGTGTGTCGCTTCATTTTTGCCTTATCTGCATGCTATCGCTCTTGTGCAAGAATGGGCGCCATTGATAATTATAGCCAAATCAAGATTGATTGATCAAGTCAGGCGAGGAAGGAAAGGGGGGGGGGGAAGACTAGCAGAAAGAAAGAGGAGGGAAAGGTTGAGGTCTCTCCTTCTCTGTCACGTAGATAAGAGTTGATGATGGAGATTCCCGGTGGACCCACATAGCCTTTAGCTAGAGGTGCAAAGGTCAACATTTACAACTGCACCCTTCACACTATATGCACTCACGGGAAACGGTTTAGAATAAACAATACATGCAGGAAAATAAGGCCTGGCAGAGAAATAGCAGGGTTGGCCATGTATCAGTATCGGGCCGTTACCAGCCTTAATTCGAGGTATCAGGAATCGCGAAGGATGCCGATACCAGTCACCGATACTTGAAAATATCTGACATCGAGTAAGTCTTCCTTGTCAGTAATTGGCACTGTGCTGTGGTCGCTTGGCACATGTGCGTCAAAACGACAGAAAAGTTTTACAATATACAGTATATTTTTATGTATCATAAGTACTTGTGATGTTTTGAGAGTGAATACATGTACTGGTATTGGTCTAGAGAAAAAATGATACAGAACATTCCAAATATACAGCAAATACTGTTTCAGAAAATCAAAAGCCAAATGTTAACACAATGTAAATGCTGATTGATTATTGTCAATGTTGTTTTGCAATTCTAAATCAAAGACGTGTTTATGTTGGAAAGAAAATCAGATTTTACTAATATACCAAATGTATATTACACAAGCCTGTTTGATATTAAATTAAAGGATGGTGATAAATCTGTCATTTTATGCATTCTCATTCACTTCTCATAGTCCGGTGTCTCATGGGCGGGCTCATCAGTGAACATTGGACCCTTTGTAAAAGATGTCTAAATGCCTGTTTTTTACTCTGCACCAGAACGTGATTACTGCACAGGAACCAAAATGCAAACAGGAATATTATGCACAACGCCTTCATCCATCCATCCCTTTTCAACACCACTTTTCCCGAACAGGGTCGCGAGTAGTTACTGGAGACTATCCCAGCTCGCTTAGGGCAGAAGTCAGACGACTCCCCCTGAACTGGTCGCCAGTCAGTCGCAGGGCAGAAACTTTAAAATCACCAAACTTTTGAAATTATTCTCACACTGTTTAATACATTACGGTCACCGTTGACTATTGTTGATTTATCTGTGTGGTATAAAATCATTTTTCCTCCAAATTAGCAGAGGGAATCTATTTTTCGAGGACTGAACCGCATTGTTACTGTGGCAATCTTCCTCCTCGTCACAGGGGGCGCTCTAACATTTCCGTGCAGGTCGGAACTTGATCCAACGCACCTCTTGACACAGTGCTCGTTGGCCGCCGTGAGGTAGCGAATCTGCTAGCGTTTCTACGGAGCCAATTTATTTTGTGTTCATGTGTTTGTTTGTGTGCGCGCGCGTGTGATTGTATCAAGTTAATGTTCTCCGTCTTCCACAGAGCCATATCCAAATATCCACTTCGGGCACAGGGGCATTTATTTTTTTTCTTACGCGATCCCCGAAAACTGGCGTCCAGAATGGCTTTTCAATACCCCGCCGCTTATCGTGACGATGCAGTCGTAAGTATTGTGTGTTAGCCCGATAAGCTTTTAACGTGCTAATCAACCGGACTGCTATCTTTGTGCTCTTTCATTCGTTGGGGAGAACGGCGTCTTTTGTTAGCATGCTAGTTAGCTTAGCGGGGTTTACGACACTGACTCCACTGCTTATTTCTGGATGAATCACCGACCGTTCCTTTCTCATTCTGACGACGTGATCACGTCTAACAAGTGGTGTTTATGTATCATAGGTGGATGATTATCATGGTTACAAAATACCAGATCCATACAGTTGGCTGGAAGACCCCGACAGCGAAAAGACACAGGTAATGAAACGCGAGAAGATTGTTTCGAAAGCAAATCCGTCACTGCTGTCCAATGTCTATCTGACAAAATATGAACCATCGCAAATTGTTGGGATGATCTAAATGTCATACGCAGTATGATTACACCAGTTTGACTCTTCCAATTGACCAGAAAGATGTTTCTGATCATTTAAAATCAAAACCAATTTGATTTCAATAGGCGTTTGTCAGTGCTCAGAATCAACTCACATTGCCATTTTTGGAGCGCTGTGAGGTACGGGATCTGTTCAAGGAGCGCATGACTGAGCTGTACGACTATCCCAAGTATAGCTGTCCCTTCAAAAGGGGAAACAGGTAAGGCTAATAAGAATAATAATTGCTCATTTCGTCTTAGTTGTATGACGAGTCAATGGTTATCATGTTCTGATGTCTTATCTGTCCTCATCTCCAGGTACTTTCACTTCTACAACACTGGCCTGCAGAACCAGAGTGTGATGTACGTGCAGGAGAGCCTGGATGCAGAACCGTCTGTCTTTTTGGATCCCAACACGTTTTCTGACGACGGGACAGTTGCCTTGCGAGGTAATGACTAAGACTTCATGACTTCACATTGAATTCTGAACAGACTTTTCAAATTCACAAACATTTTGTCTCCTCGTGAAGGCTACGCGTTCTCAGAAGACGGAGAGTACTTGGCGTACGGTACCAGTGCCAGCGGCTCGGATTGGGTGGAGATGCACTTCCTGCGAGTGGAAGGTACCCTGCGACTGGAGGACCGTCTGGAGCGGGTCAAGTTTAGCTGTATGTCATGGACGCATGATGGGAAAGGCCTTTTCTACAACTCGTACCCCGAGCAGGAAGGCAAGAGCGATGGTGAGGTCAAAAGATTAGGTCAATCTGTCCTTTTTCCTTCAATAGTGGACTCAACTACGGTAAACGTGTTCCAAGTTAATGTATCTTCTTTCTGCAACTAATTCGCACGATTGAAAATAAACCTCTTCTTTTCAAGGCACCGAGACCTCGACTAACTTAGACCAGAAGCTCTACTTCCACGTTTTGGGAACCCCGCAGTCTGACGACGTGCTGTGCGCTGAGTTTCCCGATCACCCCAAGTGGATGAGTGGAGCCGAGGTCATTTCTCCCCCAAATGAGGCTGAACTCAGTTTTTTATTTTTATTTTTTTTGCTTTGTCATTTCTACCCACTGAGAGGGTGACAAATGTCGTGACGTGTAGGTTTCAGATGATGGCCGCTATGTGCTGCTGTCCATCAGGGAAGGTTGTGACCCTGTCAACAGACTGTGGTATTGTGACCTCAAGAAGACCCCTCAGGGCATTGCAGGCATGTTTGACAGGACTCTCTGATCATTGTATGGATCTGCGTTTTCAATGTGGGCTTGCCCTTCTTAATTATCAATGTACCCATTGACAGTTTTTCTTTTGATCATGTGGTCACGTGTTCCAAGTTTGCCCTCGTTCCACTCTGCAAATCCAGGACTTTTGCCTTGGGTGAAGTTCATCGACAACTTTGACGCCGAGTACGAGTACGTAACCAACGAGGGCACGGTGTTCACGTTCAAGACCAATCTGGAGGCCCCCCGTTACCGCCTCATCAACATTGACTTTGCCTCGCCGGCGCAGAGCGACTGGACAGAGCTGATCCCTCAGCATGACAAGGACGTCATTGGTGAGCGGCGGCGGCGTGCTTGGATCCTCAGGATGCGTTTATTTTGTTCATCTCATACACCTCGCGCCGTCTTAACGCTCAACAGTATTCGCCACCTGCACCTACTCCAGCTACCTGTTTGTGTGCTTCCTCCACGACGTGAAGAACGTCTTGAAAATGTATCGTCTCAGTTCCGGGGAGGAGCTCCGAACCTTTCCTCTGGATGTCGGCTCCGTTGTCGGATTCACGGGAAGGAAGCGCGACTCGGAGATCTTTTACTATTTTACCTCCTTCCTCTCGCCAGGTAAAGTGTGACTAGATTGAACTCTGAAAACTTTGTGTGACTTTGTCTGTTGTTCAAATTCCATATTATCTCCACAAGAAGGGTAAGAATGTCATTCTGAAGTCGTTTTTGATTTAATCATTAGGAACATGTTGAGCCTGTTGAGGCATGAAATGCTGTGCGCCCTCTACTGGTAGCTGCCTTGATTGCCTTGGAACATTTTGACAACTGAACAGAACGATGGTGAAACATACTTGAGACCAATCAAATTCCATCGGATTGACAACATTCTGAATAATTGAGCAATTTGTCAAGACTCCCACCCCAGCCTTCAAAAAATCTACAACTGGAATTTTGCCCTATTAATTAGTCTAGCAACTTTTTTGTTTTTGTTTGCTTGTTTTTTTTTTTTTTTTGAAATCCAGCCATCATTTATCACTGCGACTTGACCAAGGAGCCTCTGCAACCGCACGTCTTCAGAGAGGTCACAGTCAAAGGCTTTGACCCGTCCGACTACCAGACCACCCAGGTAACATCAATTTCAATCTCCCCGTTCATCTTTTTCCCCATCTGGTCATCACCTCCCCGCTCCTCGTCCAGATCTTCTACGCTTCCAAGGACGGCACTCAGATCCCCATGTTCATCGTTCACAAAAAGGGCATCAAGCTGGACGGCTCCCACCCGGGCTTCCTCTACGGCTATGGCGGCTTCAACATCTCCATCACGCCCAGCTATAGCGTCTCGCGGCTCATCTTTGTGCGACACCTTGGCGGAGTCCTGGCCGTCGCCAACATTCGGGGGGGTGGGGAGTACGGCGAGACCTGGCACAAAGGTGACGAGTGTCGAGGGGGGGCGCTGCGTTGTTCTCAGGACGCAAATTCCACAGGGAATGGATGGAATGAAGTGACGATTTCCAGAAATGAGTGTGTTTCCACTTAAGTGTGAAGCCTGTCCTTCTTTTAGCTGGCATGCTGGCCAACAAGCAGAACTGCTTCATGGACTTCCAATGTGCGGCCGAGTACCTCATCAAAGAGGGGTACACATCTCCGTCCAAGCTCACCATCAACGGAGGCTCAAACGGCGGCTTGCTCGTAGGTACGTGCCAACCCAAGATGGTAACAAAACAACGTGCTCCATTTTTTGCCGCGTCAGACCATAATGTTTTTTTTTTTTTCCCCCCTTCCTACGCAGCGGCGTGCGTGAACCAGCGGCCAGAGTTGTTTGGCTGCGCCGTGGCTCAGGTGGGGGTCATGGACATGCTTAAATTTCACAAGTTCACCATCGGCCACGCCTGGACCACCGACTTTGGCTGCTCGGAAGAAAAAGACCAGTTCGAATGGCTCATCAAGTGAGTGAAAACGTGCGATCGCGTTTATAATTCTCTGCTCTATTTACCACGGCGCTGTTTAGATGCAAATCCATCACATCTAGAATGAAAGTATTGTCCTTCATGGAAAAAAAAAGTTTAAAAAGAACTATACGGATTTCATATTGATTCTAATGAATGCCGAGTTGCATCGGGGCATAACTTTAAAAAGCAAATATTTTGAAGGAATCAACAGCGCCTCCACTGGCTGTCGACATGTAATGCACCCAAATCAACAGTCAACAAGCCCCCCCAAGACTTTACTTTCTTGTGATGTATTTTTGTTTATGATCATATTATATTATCATTAATCTTTTCTTGGGAAAAAAAATAAGCCACAACTGATTCCCACTCAAACCTATGTTGAAGCACAAAGAGCATCTATGCATTTCAGTGATGAAATACGGTTTATTTAACATGAATGCATTTTAAGCTCACACGTCTGAGTTTTCGTTTGAATGTTTCATCTTTCGCTGCGGATTTGATTGGACACGTTTCAGGTTGCAGGGGCGGGCAGACCTTTCTGGATTCCTTAAACTGACCTGCGCTCAAATGAATTGCGTTCAGTTGCTGTGCTTGAAGGACTGAATGAGAGATTCTCACTGGAGGGAATGGACACCAACTGAATTTGCATCCCGTGTTGGTGTTCACCAAAACGTTTTTTTTTTTTTTTGCAATCAACTCCAGCGTGTCCTCCCAATCTCGAGAAATTGCCTTTCATGCGCCGATATTCACGACGACTTGACGTACATGCATGAGGCAACTAACCTTGACACCATTTCCATATCTTTTGGAATATGTGTCTATGCCAGATACTCCCCTCTCCACAACATCCGTGTCCCAGAGGACAACGGGGTCCAGTACCCCGCCGTCCTGCTGCTGACGGGCGACCACGACGACCGGGTGGTGCCGCTCCACTCGCTCAAATACATCGCCACCCTGCAGCACACGGTGGGCCGCAGCGGCAAGCAGTCCAACCCCCTGTTCATCCTCGTGGACACAAAGTCAGGCCATGGCGCCGGCAAGCCCACCAGCAAGGTCATCCAGGAGGTGGCGGACACCTACGCCTTCATCGCTCGCTGTCTCAAAATCGCATGGGTCAAATGACGGGCGTCTCCTGTCGACGCATGCATGCATATTTGCCCCCAACCTATTGCGCCACCCCCCCCCCCCCCCCCACGCCCTTGAAGAACTCCTGCACTTAATCGAAAGAACCACAAGCTAATGTGCAAAACGGCCATCAGTGTGGGCGGGGTTACAATAATCATCCAATCAGCTGCTGTCATGAGGCTTGAGTGTGACAACCCTTCGCGTGGCGGATGCTCCGCCGGCGTATTTATTATTATCTCAGCTTGCACATTTCTCACGAGGCTGCACCGTTCAAATGATTTGTGTGTGTGTGTGTGTGTTTGTATGTACAGTATGTATGAAGCCCCACAAATTCACAGATTTTTCTACCTCTTGACCTAGGCTGATTGTTACCATTTGAAAGGGAGCAAAACACAATAAACCTTTTTTTAAAGCAATGAGAAGTCTGCTTGGTGGTTCTTCTCCAAATGTTAACGCGTAAAAAGGGGCGTTAAAATGACAGAAATGAATCACCGCATGTGAAGGGCATAAAAAATAACAGATAACATTCCATTTCACAAAAAAACACTGAAGCGCATTTTACTGAATTGTTTTATTTCTGTGATTTGTACCAATTCACAAATTGTCAAAAATGTCTACACTGACAAAAAAAAAAAAAAAGAATGACAAAGCTTATGTTGTTGACAGTGATGCCTTTGACTGATTGTCACCAGTTACATACGGTAAGTGTTGGAAATGGCATGTTACTTGTACTTTACCTTAATTTCTCATCATCTCCTGTTGGATGTTATTTCATTGACCTTGAAGAATATGTTTTAATGATGCACTTCCCTTCCATCCGTCCATCCAATTTCTGTACCTCACTAGCATGTGAACGGGCCAATTGGAATTTGAAATCCATCCAGTCAAATTGTATAGTTTTAAAAACAAACAACAACAAAGTGTCCACTGTTTCACGGTAACACATTTGACAATGGTGTTGGCAAATTTACTAAAAACAAAACAAAACATTTGAACTATTTCTCTGATCAGCATATGGCCACTTTTCAAGACCTGGCCTCGAGATGGCGCTATAGAGCACAGAATCGAATTCATGCATGGGAGTTGCAGCACCCGGAAGCAGGAGGACTGTGTGGTTACAGTATTTTATTTGATATTTACCACGGTTTTGCATTGAACTAGTCACGTTTTAACATAACCCCGACCATCCATCCATACGTCTTAACAAAATTAGCATGTCAAAACGTGATAACGTTCATGTATAGCAATAACTTGATAGGTTTTTTTTTTCTCCTGGTGTGGCAGCAATTCGCTTCCGGAAATTCGACATTTGTTTTCTTTTTGTTTTATTGTATTTTGCCCCAACTGCAACTTTAAAGTGACGAGGCCGTATGCGACCAATGGGGGCGCTATTTCGTTTAATTCCGCCTCAATGCACAAAATGTGTAAAAAGAGTATGAATGGGAAATTCAAATACATGCAAAACAACCGAACTACACATGGTGAGTTATATATGAGGGGGGGGGGCAACAAAAAACAAACGGGATATTTACTTTCATTTGTGAGGAAAGAGGGCGAAGGGCTTTCAGGGCAACATGGAGTTATTTTGCACCTCGTTATCTGCAAGCAAGTCCCCTTTACGGACTGCGTCACTGTTAAAACATTTGTCATATTTGTAGATGTACAATTAAAAAAAAAACAGGACGTTTTTTTATTCAAGGCAAACCGCCCTTTAAAAGAAAACAAATCTTAACAAATGGTACTGTCGTGGTAAACCGCTGCTCATCTTACGTTCCAATGTGACGATTAAATATTCATGCATGGAAAATGTGTTTAATTGCAGACGGCCAGCACAATGCAAAACGCGGCTGGGACGTCCAAGCGAATTCGTGCACTTTTATTCGCTTGGCAACAAGCTACAGGGAAGATGTCGGCGCCATCTCCTGCAGGTAAGTCACTTTTATCATTTACAATTATACTCCGATGGAACAAATATGCTGTTTCGGTAAAACACCGCAGACTCGTCGTGATCGTGCTAAACTTTACGTGTGTGTATTAAAAGATGGCTTGGGGGAAGCAATCCAACACCAGAGAGACCATAATCGATCATTTACAAGATTTGTGGGGCTCCCTTTCCTTCCAGAAATTAAAATAAAAAACATGAGGAATAAAAGCAAGTCTCAAGATGACGGACTCACCTTTAAAGTTGAATAATACAAACAAAAATGCATTTAGTCAGCCGGAAGTGGTTATTTTGTGAACCATTGTGCGCATTTTTTTGCGCAGATTTTCCCTAAAACGCCTCTTCGTCCTATGACGTCAAATATTTTGCGTTCGCCTAATAATCCCTCTTAATCCTGTTTGTTATTACGATTTAGTATACGAGGAAAGCTTTTCTTTCTCTCTTCTTGGTGGAGTTCGGCTACTTAAATCAAAGTCGGTCAGCGCGGGGGGGGGGGCGGTTTCTCATTTCACCTTCGCAAAATTCAAAAAGCACTAAATATCAGGCGTGATTTTAAACGGTCCGTTTAAAGTATTTGTTTGAAAAATTGTGAATGTACAATAAAGTTTTGAAGATACACGCATGGTCAAATACGTATCCAAGCACGGCGCATGCGTGGTTTCGTCGACGTATGCAAATTTTTCGTTCCTTCCAATTTGTAATCAACGAAATCTGACAAGGTGGCGTGTGAAACGGCAGTGAAAAGTTTTGTACGAATAAAAAAAAAAAGTCACCCCAGGTGTTGATGCTCATCAAAACTGAGACAGTGATCAGAGCTTTATGGTTAAAAATAAAAAAATAAATATTTATATAATCAAGAAAGTGCTCCTATTTCTCCCTGGGGAAAATGGTCAGCTCAGATTAGAAAGACTCGTGAGAGCGAGTTTACCTGCTTTGCCCCCCTGAACTGTTTACACATCTCTTGTGGTGGATGTAAGAAAGTTGAAGGATTGGTGGCTGGAATGCATGAAATAAGTGACAAAAACAACCCCCCCCCCCCCCCCCCCCCCCATCACCCCTGCTCACTTAAAAAATGAAAAGCGGGAGGCGAACTCAATGAACCCCTTTGAACTGCATTGACAGCAAGTGAGGGTCGAAAAGACACATTTCCTCTGGGAGCCTACCCAGGCTTGCCTGCATGCATGTGGGGGTTGGGTCGGGTTAACTGGGGTGAGGGAGGTCAAAGTTGGAATCGTCGTCAAGCAGCTCAGGAATCTCCCCATGTGCCCCCAATACTCACTCGCTAAAAGCGGACATCTAACAAGCATTTTGGATTAGGTGACGTCACCGTATTATTGGCTCTGGTTTTTAATTGATAGGAATAAGGAACAACGAATGTATGATTGTTAGAGGTGCCTTGTCTCAGTAAAAAAATGTGTATATCTGGATCATGTTACTAGTAACCCCCCCCCCCAAAAAAAAAACACTACATGAGCAATTAAGACATCAAACTACCGGTATATGTGATGAGAACCATTTTAAGTGGCGACTCTTGCTCGTGCGATATGACATTTTGTAAAATAATAATAATAATAATAATTGAATTTAACTATATGTAAAAACAAAACGAAAGCACATCCGTTATCATTCATTTAACTGAATTAAATTGAATTTCTCAGTGATGTTCAGCAAACTCAACATTTCAAGGGAACAAACTTTGATAGAAATTCAAGTTGGGCAATTCAATAAAATGTTTAAAGTTTGACTTATGTCAAAATTGGCCTTCCCGCATTTTCAACAACAACAAAAAAAAAGAGAACTTGTATTGTCCCCAACTTAAAAATAGAAGAACAAACAACTCAGCAAATTTTGCTTTGTTTTGCTATAAATGTTAATAATTTCTATTTTAAAGTTGAGCCATCTTAAATGACTGTTTTAGCCCCCAAAATGCACTTTTTTGTAACAGTGTAATACACATTTTTCATGAGCTTCGTGAACAATATTTGCGAAGGAACAAAAGAATGAATGGCATGTATCCTTTTGATGAAAGTAAAGTGTATGTATCGAATAATTTTAAATAGGCAGAGACTAAATTCAAATTCAGTCTGATGTCACGATGTACAAATCATTGATTGACTTGCGTGGCCTCAAGAAATCCTCATGAAATTGAAGTCCGGAATCAAGTTTGTCCCTTCAAGCGTCAAAATCGGGCGAATCAATTTAACTCATTCACTCCCAATGACGTTTTTAAACGTCTTTTTAGACTTGGTCCAGAATTGGCTGGTACTGAATGAGTTAAATGCCGTTTCATTTGCGAAACATTATAGAGCGTTATTAAAAATGGCCTCAACGTCTCACAAAGCTTCACGTTGAAAAATAGCTTTTTTTCCAAGCACCGTTTGGTTCAAACTAGATTATAAACAAGAGTTTTATGCAGTGAGAAGCGGTTTCCAAAAGTCGCCCTCTTCCATCAGCGATATCACATCAAACATTGGTTTCCCCAATTAAACATCGCCTCCGCGTTTTGTTTGAGTGCCCCCTCCCCCTCTGCTATGCTTTTTTTTTTTTTTTTTTTTGACTGGGCCCACCCAGGGCGACCCTCGACGACGACTTGCCGTCGACGTGATGATGAGGACGCGATCCCATGTGACACTGGCATCCAGCCCTGTGACCCACACAGTAATCGTCTGGCATCCTCCAAAACACGTCTGCGTGTGCGTGCGCGGGGGCCCGGCCCGGGGTTGGGCCTAGGCGGGCTCTGGCCCGGGCCGGGGCCTGACTCCATGTGTGTGCGTGTTTGTGTGTGTGTGTGGGGGCGGGTAGTTGGCCGATGGGGGTTGAACTTGCGAATTCCGGAGGGTGGGCTTTCAAGGTCTATGGTGAGTGGGGATGGGCTTGTTGTTGTTTTGACTCTCCCGTTCCTTGTAGCGTGTCCCACCTCCTGGTTTCTCCTCGCACATCTTGGGGAACACTTGCACTCGATTCTCGACGGGCGAGAAGACCGGCACCGTCTCGCAAGCGGACGCCTCCTTTCCTTGTGGACCCCCATCCAATTTCCGTATTGACTTTCTCCTGAGCGGGATGGGCAACTTTAGCTTGAGAGCACCTTGGCTTGATTTTTGGGGGGATTTGCAAGTCGCAAAAAAAAAAAAAAAACCTTACCAAAATACAATCACAGTCGATTTAAAGGTTTAATCAATATTTTAGGAATATACAACTGACTAGCAGATTACGTCGAATCGCACATGCTCGAACTTAATCGGCAGCCAATACTTCTTGTCGCCCCACAAAATTCTTAATTTCATTCACCCCATACAATAAACAGTGAATGTTAAGTGACAGTTTTGCGGGCCCAGGATCAATTTAAGAATGAAAGGCGACGTCGAAGGAACGTCACCGTGTTTTTTTTTTTTTTTTTTTTGCAGTCCGTTTGGTTTTTCTGGGTTTTCCCGTCACATTCCAGAGTTGTGAGTTCAGCTCTCCGCTGCAGTGCCCACTAAAAAGATACAAGGAGCGTGCTGAGCGAGTGCAAAAACAACACGCAGAGCATGTCGGGGGGAACGGAGCAGATATTTAGGGAAGGAATTGAAAGGAAAATAAGCAATAGGACGCTTTGGGTTTTCCTCGTTTCCTTTTCGTGGATATATTAGCCCCAATAACAGTATGACATCCTTAATCCTCTCAGTTCTTGAGTGAGTGTGCGCACGCGCGGGTGTTTGCAAGTTCCATCTACCACATTGAAGTACTTTTGTGAGTAACCTGTGTCAGTTCAGGTTCTGTTTTTGCATTTGAAATCATTTGAAACTGGCCGCTGAATGGATGAGCCCGCGCACTCATTGATTTATTTATTCCTTATTCTCCCTTTTGGGGTAATAAATGTATGTGTGGGAAGACACCAGTACGAAAAAAAAAAAAAGAAAAAAAGGCTGATGGATGTCTCTCCCAAACGCTTGGCTCCCTCCAACTAGGCACTTAACGCAAGCCACATTTGGAGGCATGTGGAATCGTTCCAGCTTGAGCTCAAGAAAAGCGTGTTTCAATTAATCACCATCTCCTTATTTGCGGCTCTTCATTCGGACAGATTTTCAGTTTGCTTCAACAGATTATATATTTACGCGCAGTGATGTTGTTCAACCTTTTTGAGTCATCATTAGAATTGTTGTTGTTTTTTTTTGTTTTGTAGTGGTGACTGCTATTGTCCCAATCACCCCTTTGGAATCTTGAGAGAATGCTGTGGTCTCACATTCACTACTGAGCTGTCGAGAGCAAATATGATTTTTTTTGGAGTCGGTTATTCCATCAGTTAATCGGATAAAATGTTATTTAACACGAAAGTGTGTCACAGAGGCACCCCGCCCCTCCCAGCCCCCCCAATTTCTGTTTATCAGCAAATTCTTGTCACTTGGTGGTGTTCATTGATGAGGGAAAAAAAAAACCCTCAGACGAGAGGAATTGATGTGTTGGTACTGTTTAACTTTTGGGAAACTGATTCAGTTGCTTCGCTCAGTGTTTTCCAAAGTAAAAGCAGATGTTTGTCTTATTTTGATTCGACACAGGAGCTCATCGGTCTGCTTTCACGAAGAACTGCAGGAATTTAAAAGTGATTACCATTAGGATGCAAAAATACGACCATGTGGACACCTTTTAAGATCAAAATAGTTGATTCATTTGATAATTGATTCGAGGTTGATTAATCGATTCATTGTGAGAGCTCTAATTCTATGTATGCTGTTTTTGCATAAAAACGGGTCATGCTGCAACTAAATATAATTGTAATGATTGATTAATCTGTTGATTATTTTGTGAACCAGATAAAGGTATTTTCATTTCTATATCAAGATTCAAAGTAGACATGATTTCAAATTGACAATGCAGAAAATGCAGAACTCCGAATATTTACTGCTGAGAAGCTGAAGTCAGAGCATTGAGGCAGTTTTAATGAGAAAAAAAACGTTTTTCAACAATTATCAAAACAAATGTTTGATTATCAATTATTTGTCAAATAATCATTTCATCACTGCACCTCGAAAGATGTTTTTATTCAGCTCTTAAAGATAGTCACCCCCCCCCCAAAAAAAAAAACTAAAGATGAATTTTTCTTTTTGCCAACACATTTGTTGCGCTAAATCCAGCACATGGATCATTTAAAATTCAGTCACGTGCCCCAACGCCAAAAAAAAACAAATGCCTCTCAAGAAAATCAACTCACGGGTGTCCTTTAAAAGAAGGTTGCGAGTTTGATTCCTCCAGTGAGTGGCAAAATGAGACCGTTGCAAAGTGAAGGAGGAAACAAAAACAAAAAACAAACATAGCAATCGGCAAGGTCACGTGTTACTACGACGACAACGGCCACAGCCAGGTCGGCAGCCAATCAGAGCGCGCGAGCTCGGCGGAGGGGCGGGGGCTGCGGAGAGAGAGAGAGCCAACGACTGGGTGAGGCGGAGGTGGTGCAGTTTGCTAAGGAGGAAAGCGGGGGGCTCGAAGGGAAGCCAGAAGGGGCGACATGACACCGACAACCGGCCGAACCACGCAGGCCGCGCCATGCGAGCCCCCGACGCGGGCATGACGACGTTGGCTTCATGGTGACCGCCGCAGCTGCTCTCGCTGGCTCCACAAGCTTCTCGACCGCAACTTGGCCGCAGAGGGTCCGCGGGGAAACATGGCCGAAGGTTCCCCCACGACACTTATTTCCTCCACATTTTTTTCAAACCGATTAACGTGAACGAATTGAGTTTGGAGATGCACAAAAGTGCCCACTCGCGTGTCCTTTTTTTCTCTCTCTCTCTCTACGTGCGCGTTCGCGTTTGAACGAGCGCGCTGAAGTGTGCGTTCGCGGTCCAGTAAAGCACGTCCACCATGTGTATAGAACACCTGCCTTTCGGACCAGCACCTCCCAGAACTCCCCGGAAGGAATACGAACAACGTGTGCAAAACAAGCGAGTAACTTTTAACTGGGGCCGTTTGCTCAAACTAGTACTTTACGCACTGTTTTATTGAAGATAAACGCCCTACCTTCGGGAATTACGACCGGCCATGAACCTCTCTCGACCTCCTCACCTCCAGTTAATTAAAATGACTCACTTTCACTCTGCTTTTTATTTTTATTTTATTTTTAATTCCAGGGGGACCCGCCAGGTCCACTGAGCAGGAGGAGCGGACTCGACCCCACGTCCGCTCGGGATCGGGCTTCTGCAAATGGTTCAATGTCCGCATGGGCTTTGGATTTATCTCCATGACCAGCAGCGAGGGGACCCCCGTCGACCCACCCTTGGATGTTTTCGTGCACCAAGTAGGTGGTCTCTCTCTCACACACACACACACACACACACACACACACACACACACACACACACACACACACACACACACACACACACCGTGGCGGTCTCAAGATCATAATAGCATTTACTACAAGCTCAGATGGTTTGCATCAGGCAAACGTGTGATGTGATCACGCGTTGTCCACTGGCCTGTGGAGGAAAAAAGAAAAGAGGAGACAAAACACTTTTCCTCTCCTGGCCACATGCTGCAAGTGTAGTTTCCTCCTCCTCCTCCTCCTCCTGCCTGCAGAGGGAGGGGAAAGTGTCTCCCACTTGGCCCCACAGGGTTCCCACGGGTGCTTGAAATTCTTGGAAATGCTTGAATTTCAATGTTGGAATTTTTGAAGGAAAGAATAGTCTCGGAGCTGGAATGATTGCTTTTGACTTGGCTACGACACAGTCGGTTGCGTTTTAGATGGAGACGTTGAATGTCGTACATGGTAATAAAACGGTCTATTAAACGAATGTTTTCATTTCATTTCTACGCCTCTTTGCTGTTTAAAAAAAGATACATTACTTGCTTATGACCATTACCATCTTCTTTCATTTGATATTATATTGTGTCGGGGGGGGGGGCAAGGAGAAAGGCGTAGTCAGGTGATCTTCATGGGAATTTTGTCACTTTTTTTATTTTTAATGGATGTCATGCATACGTAAAGGTTTCCCCCAAAAAAAGGGCCGATGCCGTTATGCATAAAATAATCGCTGTAGATAATCAGCCCGGCCGATAATCAATCCATCTCCGGTTTTGAGTCGTTCGCTAACGTCTCAACAAAAAATAATCGTCTCTGATTTGCGTAGCCCTCCATGAAAGCAGACCGCTCATTCTTGCCTTTCTCCAAAATACGATTCCAGCATAGGCTTTTACTCGGATCAGCATTTTTGCCCATTTTCTGACAAGTTCCACGCCAGGCGCTGCGCGGTCCATTTCCAATCGTGTCCTAATTTTGAATCCAAAAGGGATGGAAATTCAAACTTTTCAGAATTAGATCCGTCGCCGAATCAACCGAATCACTGACGGATTCATCCGGGAGTCAAATAACGAATTGCCGTGCCCGAGTTACAACCCGACTGCTGACGCTGCAGCCGTTCGAATGTTGTTGATTTGAGGCTATTGAAGGGTCGGATTGGAGGGAGGGGTGGGGGGGGGGGGGTTGGGCCAGCTTCAGGGGTCACCCACACTAATGACAATGTTGCCGCGGCTTCTTCAGGGCTGCTTTGTGGGTGGGTGTGCGAAAAGCCGCAAACCGTCCCCGTCCGCTGAATGCACGCGTCGGCGGTTGCCGTAGAAGGAGAGTGACGGTGGCGGGGGTAATGGTGGTCATCTCCGCTTCCACATCAGCCCCCCCCCCTCCCCACCCCCACCCGCAACCCCCTCACCTTACCGCTTCCTGTATTGATTGGCAGCTCCGGTGATGACGAGGGCCCGGCTGGTGAAAAGGACGGACGGTTATTTCTAGCCCGGCGTGCCGGAGCCCGTTATCGATCGCCGCTCGCTTCTTCCCACACGCGCGCACACGGATGGAGGTCAAAACGCACAGCTTTGCATTTATTTGAGAACGGCAGAATGCACCGCGCGCTATCGGCTGTCTTTCTTTCATTTCATTTCCAAGAAGCTGCTGGTGTGGTCTAGGGTAGTGGGGGTGGACAGGGGTTGGGCTTTTACAGGCTTCTGGCTTTTGACCTTCTGATCAAATGGGGGCGGGGTTGTTCTCCCCAGGCTCAACCCCCCCGCCCTCCCCTCCACGCAGTCCACCCTCACTAGCACTGATCAGGCGTTGCTCCTCCGCTGGAGCTGATCAAAATGCTCCGGAAGGCATTCCATGAGGCCACTCCTCTGTCCCCCCCCCCCCCCCCCCCTCCCACCCCCACACCCTTTCATTGACCTCTGCGTGTCAACTTCCACGACACCCGCCAGGTCGTTTCAGAGGACGGCACTTGAGTTGCTAGGTGTTGATTTCTTGTTTTTTTTTCAATCTCCCCCTCCCCACTGTCCAACATGTGACCAATCAGGAAGACGTAACACAGTCTTGTGCGCTCAGACCTCCACCGGGGAAGTCATTTTTTGGGGATAAAATCAATTTTGGAACTTGATCAACCTTTATTGCAAAATAGAAACAGAGCCCGATGTGGGGGGTTTTTTCCCGCTTTTGGTTAAGTTTTCCATTCATCCACGCTTGGTGGCGCCCGGCTAGCTAGCGCTAAGCTAAGATCACGTCTCTCTGGTCCCCCCGATGTGTTTCTTTTCCCGCTTTTGGTTAAGTTTTCCATTCATCCACGTTTGGTGGCGCCCGGCTAGCTAGCGCTAAGCTAAGATCACGTCTCTCCGGTCCCCCCGATGTGTTTTTTTTCCCGCTTTTGGTTAAGTTTTCCATTCATCCACGTTTGGTGGTGCCCGGCTAGCTAGCCGCTAAGCTAAGATCACCGTCCCCCCATTCATCTTCATTTAAAATGTCAGGCATAGGCAAGGATCTGCGTGAATGTCTATCGATTGTGGCCATCCGTATCAGTCACGGGCCTCGGGTGCCATTGCAGTCAGCACAGACAGGAAGAAGAGATCCTCTCCACATCCTGTGTCGCGGCGCTGCGGCGGCTGTGCGTCGCCACTGAACAAAAGTACTTGTGTGGCTTCCTCAGTGCTGCTGCGTTGTGGAAATCGCTCGCGGTTGGGATGGGAGTGGGGGGGGGGGGGTGCGCTGCTGTTTTATGGCTGTCAGGGGAGGGCGGTGGCAAACCACTGAACTTTGACCCGGAGGCGGCCATGAAAAAAAAAGAGGTTGCTTCGAAAGAATTTTTATATATCGAGCAGAGAGGCCAAAAGAGCTTTGAATATAAATAATTTTTCTCTCCCCCCTATACAAAGCATCCATCGAGGACCCTTTGCTGATGTGTAGTGTACCGTCGTCATGGTAACTGCCATAGTGGAGGAACACCGCTGAGCATATTTTTCTTTTTTTTTTTTTACATTGGACATCACCATCTCCCTTTAGTGTGTCTCCCGTACACGCGCACACACGGCAGGCGCCTGCAAAGAGGCATCGTGTGTTTTGTCCCCGCGCGTTTACCGGCAGCGCTCCGCCGTGGCTGGCCACGGTCACAGATGCCGGGGCCCTCTTTTATATCAGCCGCCTGTTTGTGTGACATCGGGAGGACCCGAATCATTGTTCGGCAGTTTCGACGGTGACTAAATCAATCGACGGGCAGTCATGCAGATAGAACGGCTGGTGCGTATCATTCACGGGAGAGCATTTATTAAATGGCCGCCGTGCCTCCTCTTCTTCCTCCCAGCGGGGACGGACTAGGAAGCCGTGTCGCTGCAAAAAGCAGATAAACATAATGCCGCGGGCTCGTGTGAGATAAGGCCGTGGCAGTTGATCCAAAGTTTATGTCATCGAGGAGCCTCGTCATTAAGTTTCGTAAGATTTCGGCCCCTGAAAATCTTTCAATGGTCAAAATAAAGGCACGTTTTGGCGCTTGGTTGAATAAGCCGCTTTTGTTCTCGGGGCTTTGCCTTGGACTATCTGAAGCTGATTCCCGTGTGCAAATGCTTTTGTGAAGCACATTGAGTTGCCTTGCGTATGAAATGGGCAATTTCAAATGAACACGTTGGCCTCGCCGCGCGAAATTGTACTCGAAAGCCGCGTTGTCCGACATTCATTGAGCCGAGGCGCTCCTCTGCCCTCTCCGCTGCATTTCTTTGCCCTGCCTATTTAAAAAAAAAAAAAACAACAAAAATTCTTTGTTTCCCCCGAAAACCTGTTGAAGGCGTCATCTCACGCTTTTTTTTTTTTTTTTTTGTCCCTCAGAGCAAGCTGGTGATGGAGGGCTTCCGAAGCTTAAAGGAGGGCGTGCCAGTGGAGTTCACCTACAAAAAGTCCTGCAAGGGCCTGGAGTCCCTGCGGGTGACCGGACCGGGTGGCGGACCCTGCGCTGGCAGCGAGAGGAGGCCCAAAGGGAAGGTGCCGCTCCAGAAGCGCAAACCAAAAGGAGACCGGTTAGTAATCCACGCAAGTGTACCTGAGAAGCTATCCAACTGTGGTAACCGCTGTCCCTGAAAGGGTTCATATTCATCGCACTGTTCTGCGGAAGAACTCGCTTCGAGAATATCCGGCAACTCTGTCGGGTAGATGTTGATTCTACACGACTGAATTATTCAGCCTACTTGGGGACAGCTGATCCAGTGTCAGTGGTCAAGTGACCGAGGACAGTGGGTGACCTCATCTTGGTCACTTATGAGCCGTGATGCTCATTGGGCCCCCCTTGCTGGCCGTTGTCTTTTTAAAAAAAAAAAATCTATCCAGACAAAATCAGGAAGTGACAATGGTAGAAAATGTGGTGTTGCGGCTTCAAACTGCTCACATCGCTGACAATATTTCGGAATGTGTCTGCTCTCATAAAAATGCCCTTTGGTGAAATTAGAGGCATGGAATTCCCCAAATTAAGCAGCACGGAATCGTTTCATGCCGTCTCTCGTCGATCAATTCGTTTTTTTCCCGTCAAAAAAAAATCAATAACGTTGTAGAGGTGAAGATCACACTCATGGCACCATTTTACCATATTTTCCGCACTCAAAGGCGCACCGAAAAGTCTTGCATTTTCTTAAGCGCTCACAGTGTGCCTTAAAATCCGCTGCGCCTTGTGTATGGTCATTACGGTAATATGTCGACCCAAGATGGCTCCTAGCTGGAGACATGCTTACAATGTCATAACTTGCTGTTGGTTCAGTGAACTGTGTCGCTGCTTTAAGTAAATTTTTGTTGCAGCTCCAAAAAAAAGAGAGCTGTGGTGTTGTTGTTGTTTTTTTTTTGTAACTAGCATCTTTATTATTTCAACCACACATAGGACCATACAAATCTGAACATATGAATACAGAGGACGTCGTACATTTCCGCCCGTGTTCAGTTTCCACAACAGCGTCCATACATGGCTGTGACGGCCCTTTAACATAGGAAACAACAAATGACGTACAAAAACATATTTGGGGAAAAAAGGAAAAAGAAAGAAAAAATAAAGGATAAAAAAATAAAAATTTAAATAAACAACACACCTACAAATAAAAATAGCAGAATATTGTGAACAACAGTGACAAGTGTCCCTTTTAATGGATTTATATCCATAATCTATAGTGACCTCTCCCGACTTGTGGTGTCATTCCCTCCTTCATTTGTTTTTGTACTCCTCCCATTTTTCCCATCTCGTTTTAAACTTCCCTACTTGGACCCTTAATATGTATGTGAATCTTTCCAACTCAAATATTTCTTCCACTATTTCCAGCCATTGGTTCTCTGTTGGCGGGTCAGTTTTAAACCATGTTCTTGTTATGGCTTTCTTGCTGGCACCCAGCAACACTTTTACCAGGTACTCGTCACTCGTCAGTACATTTCCTCGATTTATATCGCCCAGATACATCACTAAGCCGGTCTTTGGTATTTCATATCCGAGTATCTTCTTCAGTTCTCTCCAAACCCCTTCCCAATAACCTTTCAGCCTTCGACATTTCCAAAATATGTGTGCATGATCCACAGATCTGTCCTGTCCACATAACCGCCAGCACTCACTCTGCCCTTGTTTGTATTTCCCGGTCATCTCTGGGGTTATAAAAAATCTCATGATATTTTTCCAACCAAACTCCCGCCAACGTCTCGAAGCGGTTGTTGATTGTTGTATCCTGCACATATTTAACCATTCTTCTTCCGTTATCTCGGTTTGGAGTTCTTTTTCCCATTTCTCTTTTACATACAGAGTCGAATTCCCCTTGTTCAACAGGAGCCCTTTGTAGAGGGACGAAATCACGTTACTCTTGCCCCCGTTATATGCTTCCATCATTATCTGTATCACATCATGTCTTTCAGTTGTCGTACCCATTTTTATTTCTTTTGTATAGTAGTCTCTAACTTGTAGATACCTGAAGAGGTCGCTCCTTTCTAGATCAAACATTTCTTTCATTTTTTGGAAGGTTGGCATCTCCCCCTTCTCTATCATCGTACTCATCGCTGTGATACCTTTTCTTTCCCATCTTTTGAAACCATAATCTGTCCCTGGTTGAAAGTCCTCATCATGTGATAGCCACCTTAGGATTTTCACCTCCTTTTCTAATTTATTTTCTTTTACTATAGTGAACCACGTATTTAAAGTGAATTTTGTTATTTGATCTACCAAGCCCTCCTTTACCCGAAATAATCTTCTGTCCCCCAACAGTGTTTGAGTCAGGTATCCCTCAGCCCTCACTTCAATTTCTTTCCATTTTGCTCTATACTCTCCGTTACACCAACATGCTACTGCTCTGAGTTGTGCTGCACGGTAGTAATCCTTAAAATTCGGTACCGCCAATCCTCCCTTCTCCTTGGGCAACTGTAGTGTCGTCAGTCTAATCCTCGGCCGCTTACCCCCCCCAGATAAATCTTGAGGTCAGTTTATCCCATTCTATAAATTGTTTCTGTGGTATGGGTATAGGTAGCGACTGATAGAGGTATAGCAATCTCGGCAGAATGTTCATTTTGACCATTTCTATTCTAGAGCTTAAGTCTAGGACATGTGTTGACCATCTCCCAAGGTCTGCCTTGATGGCTTGATTAATCTTTGTGTAGTTCGTTTCAAAAAGTTTGTCCATGCTTTTCGTGACATACACACCTAGGTATTTTACCGTCTCACTGTCCCATTTTACTTTGTATTTTCCCTTCATCAACTTTGATGGTGTGCAGTTAAGTGCTAGGATCTGCGTTTTTGTTACATTAAGTCTATATCCTGAGTACCGTTCATATTCTTCCAGTCGTTCCATCAGTTTCGGGAAGCTCTCTTCCGGTTGTGTTACGTATGCTGTCAGATCATCGGCAAACAGGCTCAATTTGTGTTCTGAGCCTCTCAGCCTCACGCCTTTGATGTTGTGATTCTGTCTGATTGCCTGGGCTAGGGGTTCGATGAAGATATTGAATAGTGTTGGTGAGAGGCAACATCCTTGTCTGGTCGACCTTTCAAGTGTTATTCGGTCCGTCAAGCTGCCATTCACTTTCACTCTTGCAGTCGGCCCATTATACAGTGTCTGTACAACTCTAATCGAATCCCTATTGAAGCCGAATTTTTCCATGACTTTATATAGATAGACCCACCGCACACTATCGAATGCCTTTTCTGCATCCATGCTCACCAACACTGCACTCATTCCTGTCTTCCGAATCGCCTCCACTAGGTGTAAAGTCTTTCTTATATTATCCTGGGCCCGTCTACCTTTGACAAAACCCGTCTGGTCTCTATCTATAATTTCAGGCATGAAAGTCTCGAATCTTTTGGATATGATTGAGGTATAGATCTTATAATCGACGTTAAGTATGGATATTGGTCTGTAGCTACTACATAACTCTTTATTTTTGCCCTCTTTGGGGATTATAGAGACTATTGCCTCTTTCCATGACGGTGGAATCTTGCCCTCCTCCATGGTATATCGTAGTGAAGATAGCAAAAGGGGACGTAGTTCCTGTCTAAATATCTTGTAAAACTCTGAGGGGAAGCCATCACTACCCGCAGCTTTACAGTTCTTCGTTCCGCCGATTGCAATCTCCAATTCTTCTGCAGTAATTTCAGAGTTCAGGGATTCATTATCTTCTTCCCCTATTGATGGTAATTCCAGGCCCTCCAAAAATGTTGTGATACTCTCTTCGTCTGCTGCATCTGGTTGTGTATATAAAGTCTTATAATACTGCTGAAATGCTTCCTCTATTTCCTTTGGTTCTTTTAATAATTCATTCGTTCTGGGGCACCTAATCTTATGAATTGTGTTTAACACTTGTTGTACCCTTCACCTTCGTGCCAGTAATTTACTTGCCCTGGACCCACCTTCATAGTAAACCTGTTTCACAAACCGTGCTCTTTTTTCCACCTCCGTTAATAATATTCGATCTATTTCCTTTCTAGTGTCTGTGACCTTCATAAGTACCTCTGCGTTATTTGTTCTTTTATGCTGGTCTTCAAGTTCTTTCAGTTGTCTTGTTAAGTTTTCATATGATTCTTGTCTTATCCTTTTAAGCCGTACTGCATGTGCTATAAGCTTTCCTCTTATTACTGCTTTCAGAGCATCCCACACAATATTTGGGTTAACTTCTCCATTGTCATTTTCTTCCCTATATTTGACTATATCTCGCTTTATTTCTTGTACCAATTCCTTATCATTCAATAAACCTACATTCAACCTCCAAATAGTAGATTTCCTTCTACTGGTCAATTTCACTGTCATATACACTGCGCTGTGGTCTGACAAATCTGTGACACCGATTCTGCATTCTTCCACCCTGTGTCTATCCTCCATCTTCATGAAAAAATAGTCTATTCTAGCATAGGTTGCATGTGGATGAGAGTAATGTGTGTAGTCTCTATGTAACGCGTGTGCATCCCTCCATACATCAATTATCCCTAGTTGTTTTATTTGTGTGTTGATGCACTTGGTTATATGTATCCTAGACTTCCTCGTGCTTGTTGTATCCAAGTCATGGTTCAGCACCACATTGAAGTCCCCTCCGCATATCAAGATCCCATCCATTTCCACAGCTATGACGTTGAAAAGGTCTTCAAAAAAATTCCTTTCACTATCTGGTGGAGCATATACATTGATTAATGTGACCTTCTCGCCTTCCATCGTCCCCTTGACCACTATATACCGCCCTTCTCTTTTTCATTAATATAGCCACCCCTCGTCGATGGCATTCTTTAAATGAACTATAGTATGTATTAGTGTACCCATACCTTTTCAATTTTTCATGTTCTTGTGGCGTCAGGTGTGTTTCTTGTAAAAAAAAATGACCTGCATCTCCTCCTTTCTTAATTTTGTCAACACCTTCCCCCTCTTTACTGGGTTGTTCATGCCATTCACATTTAATGACACCACCTTAATGTCTCTATGGTGAACCATCATTCTTTCTGGAATATCCTGTATTTACCCCCTTGTCACCGATCACAACACACATACTAAACACTATAACCGTAAAACATAAAAAATTGTCATCAACAGTCAGAAAATGAACTTCCAAAGCTTTAAGGGATTCCCTTTTCGCATCCCCTTTCCCCTGTTGGTGGGTGGGGGGTAAAGCCTCTCCTAGTGAGAGGGCCCCCTTAGTGGCAGAGATCATCTCCAGTGCTGATCTCCCAATCACACTACAAAAGTCCAACAATTCAGTACAAGAGCTCCCGGCCAGAGCGTTGTAGATTTCCAAACATTCTTTAACCTTCTTCAGTGGATTATTTCGGGAAATGAAATCCCGCCTATCAATCAAATTACATTGCTCTATAAATCTTTCGTTTACACCCGAACATTCAGAGCCTGTCGACAGATTTCTAATTATCTCGACTCAAAGTTGCTCCCCCCTTCAAAAACTTTAAACGGCTTCCCCACATAAAATTTGTTCTTTACTCACCAACCGTTGAACTAGGGAAATTAAAGAAAGTTATGTGTCTTCCAAACGTTCTTTGAAAACAACTGCATTCCTGTCCGAGTTCTTTGTTCCGCAGCTTTTGTCCTTCATTCTCCTTGTCTCGTTCAAATTTTCTCACATTCATCTCTTGGTCTTTGTCCACTTGCGCGCTGCCTCCAGTCTCTGTTGTGTCGTTGGGTTCTCTTGTCCAAGGCTCGGCACCTGCCACCCTCTCATCCGCATCGCCTCCGCCGCCTCCTGAGCGCTGTTGTATATTTTCACTCCTTCAGTCCAGTGGACCCTCAGTGTGTCCATCGGGGACTGGAACCTAATTCCCTTCTCCTTTAGAATTTTTTTAAGTCCAGCATATTCTCGACGTTTAGCCGCCACTTCTGTCGCGTAGTCGTGGTCAATGGTCACTCTGTTCCCCTTCACTTGAAGCGGCGTTCGCCAGGCCGTCTTGAGTACGTTTTCTTTGATGTTGAATCTCAGGAAGTTTACTATCATCGCTCGTGGTGGTTTGTTCAGTAATGGCTTTGGAGCAAGCGCTCTGTGCGCCCTTTGTATCTCCAGTTGAATATCTTCGGAGATTTCCAGCTCTTTATGGATCAGCTTATCAACAAAGTCGATTGTGGAATCTCCCTCGACCCCCTCTTTCAGTCCCCAAATTCGGATGTTGTTCCTCCTCGACCTTCCTTCCAAGTCGGCCACTTTCTGCTGGAGCTTCCTTTGTTGTTCGAGTGAGACAGTGAGAATTTCCTGTACCTCTGTACTCCAGTCCTCCACTTCACCTGCTCTTTCTTCCAGCATCTCTATGTCCTTCCTTTGCACCCGGATGTCAGCGTTCACGGATTCAAGCTTTCTGTTAGTTTCCTCCCGCAACTTTTCTAGTCCTTGTTTCATCTCCTCCATTTGTTTGACGATTCTGTCCAACTTGCCGTCTACATGGTGTTGTCCCGTGTCCATCTTGGCTCTTATTTCTCCGAGTCCGCTCTGTAGATTAGCCTGCAATGCCGAGGCCCAGGCAGGTTGATCGTCGATGTCGCGAGCTAATGCTATGTTAGCAGTAGCCGCTAAAGCCGATCCCCCTTCATCTTCGTCGTGCGTGTTTTCAGTCTGTTTCTCGCTCTTCTTCTTCTTCTCCCTTCCCTTTCCCGACAGAGCTTTGTTCATATCCATCTTATCCTATGTTCGGGTCGCAGCCTCCGTTCTTTTGTCGTTCTTTTTCTCCGTTTTTTGCTCGTACGGCCGGGAGCTCCACGCGTTTGCAGCCTACCCTCTCGCTGTCATACCGGAAGTCTGTTGTTGTTTTTTTAACGCACACTTTGTTCATGGTTTTCACAGTCTCAACAAATACAGGTACTGTATGTCTTTGTCCACTTCCGTGCCTTCTCTTCTTCCGTTCGACTTGAGAGGCGTTCATGACCGCCTCCGAAAAACGTCAATTAATGATTCCTTCAATGAAACTGCGGAAATTGAAAATAATGCATCAAAACAGAAAATCAGTCCAGGAAATCACAAAATAAATTTTATAGCCCCCCCGCCCCCCACAGAACTTATTTCGTGATTTCCTCGTTTGTGAATACAGTACACAACAAAGAAATAAATAACAAACACTTCTGAGACAGTCCAGTCTCCTATATTTTACTGACATCTGATCGTTCGCTCAAGGAAATGCCAAAATAAATTCTGTAGGGGGGGCTATCGAATTTATTTAGGGATTTCCTGGCTTGATTTTCTGTTTTCATGCATTAGCTTCAATTTTCGGAGTTTCATTGAAGTCATCGTTAATTTACGTCTTTCGGAAACGTTCATGAACGGCTCTTGAGTCGAACGGAATAGCGGATGATGCATTGCAGATTGCGTTTTATAATCCAGTGCGTCCAATATATGACAAAAATGACAAAATAGGCCATTCATTGAAGGTGCGCCTCGTAATCCAGTGCGTCTTTTAGTGCGGAAAATACGGTAATTAATATTGCAGAACTCATTTATACAGGGGTGTGTAGACTTTTCCCATCCAGTGTTTGCATCATGTTTCTATCAGGCCCAAAAAGAACAAACACACACCAAAAAAAAAAATGAAGAGAATGGAGATGAAAGTCATTGAGTGTGTTGTGTTGCACTGCCTCGTCTTCCCTACACACTCCGATGTCAATGAAATTGTACCAAAAGCAGCTTTGGCCTGCCTTGTACTGAAGAATCCTCCTCAGGTGTTTGTTTGTTTTTTTTCCCTCACCTGCAGAGACACCAGTCAGTCCCATTGCCCCGACTTGTTTGGCAGTGTTGCTTTGGTTGATGAATGATTTGATTTGCGGGCATACATTTTCTCAACATCTTTTTTTCACTTGATGTTCCAGTTCACTGGAAAATCATGTTGTCAGACTGCCATCCAGTGGCGAATTGTTGCACGTGCAGGGGTTTTACAATCTCGACCAGGTCGACCGAGTTCCCCGTTTCACATCAGCACGTCGGTGTCAAACGCCGGTCATCGAGGGCGGCTTTCCCCCCCGCTGGTTTTCATGATCTGTCTTGGTTCGCCGCCTTTTGCAGCTGTTACAACTGTGGAGGTCTGGACCATCACGCGAAGGAGTGTAGCCTGCCCCCCCAGCCAAAGAAATGCCACTACTGCCAGAGCATCACGCACATGGTGGCCCAGTGTCCCCACAAGGCGCTGGCGCCCCCCGCGGGCTCTCAGGACCAACACGCGTCTACCTCGGCCTCCAGCCCAGGGTCGTCGGCCTACCTCGGCCCCCCAGAGGATGAGGAGCGCCGCGGCGCCTCTCCCTTGGGGGGCTCGTCCTCATCCCCGGAAGAGCCCAACAGTCAGCGCGGTCCCCGGACCCGCAGGTGGAGGAAATCCTAGAAAGACTCTCGTCCTCGACTCCTCCCCTCGCTTCATCTACCTCACGCCTGTGACAAAATGGGGGCGCTTCATTTTCAACTTTTTACGCGTGTCTTATGTTATTGTCCACCCATGCAGCTACGGCAACCAACCGACGGGTGCGGACGCGGACGTCCGGGCCTACCTTGCGGCCGCGGCGGTCGGTGCCGCGGGACGTCGACCGCAAGGGGGCTGATCTGGCGTTCAATCAGTGCAGCTCAGGAGGCAAAACGTGCATGGATCATGGTTTGATTTGCTCTTTCCTCCTTACACACCCCAAGTGTTATTTTTATATTTTTATTAAGATGATCTTTTTTTTTTTTTAACAATGTAATCATGCCCAATTACTCAATTTTTAAGCACATATTTTAATCAGGGTTATAGGGGAGGATGTTTAAATTGTCGCAACTTGTAAACTATCGTCAGCACACGAATGACTGTTCAAAGGTCTCTTAAGGGACACTGATTGGATTCCAGGTGCAATTGTCAACCCCCCCAAAGAAATGCTAAAACCACATTTTGGATTGACAATTAAAAAATGAGTTTCTCACTCTACTCACCCGCCCCACAACATTGTGTAGACGTGCGCAATCTAATAAGGTCCGATACAAGACGCTTTTCAGAAATACGATATTCGGGAACCGCAGTTTGTACTTTCAGCAATTTGCAGATCATTTTGGGGGGTAACTTCCCCATTTGTTGAAAAAATGCTCTGTGAAAAAATGGGGACGGATGAAAAATGCTTTACCGTTATTTTTCGCACGATAAGGCGCTTCGGAGTATCAGGCCCACCTTCAGTGAATGTCCTATTTCAAAACTCTTGTCCGCCTGTGCCTCGCCGCTTTCTAGCTCGTGACCTTGGCGCACTCCTCCGACCATATTGAATGTGAAATAAGCAACCCCCCCCCCCCCCCCCACAGTTGAGTTACAGTTTTTGTCACATCAAACCACTTTGTACGACGCTCACGCCAGCGCCCGGTCGCATGTCGTTAACGCCAACCACCGACAAATTGGCGTATTTCCTTGAAAAATAGCGGCAAGTAGCGGCCGCGCGTGCGTCGGAGGCGCCGGATGCGCCATCGGCTTGAATACAACGAACGCCTTACCTCAAATAGGTGCCTCATTTTCTCCGTTCTCCCGTTAGGTCAGGGTTTTCCCAATTTGGAATTTCAGCGGAAGACAAGTCAAAAATTAATATTTTTTTGCAATGAAATGTTGCAAACACGGAATCATGAAATAATTTGTAGAAAAGGCGTTGAAGACTAATCCAGGCATTTTTGGACATCTTAAGGAGGCTGACATTTGATGTTGCGACGCCCCCTAAAACCGTCGACTGAAATTGACGTCAAAGTGCCCGGCCGGGCTTTCCTCGCAAATGTCACGTGACCAAACCCAGGAAAGACGTCATCTTGTTGCGATGAAAGTTGACCAAAGTCAGTCGATCATTTTTGCGAATTTGTATAATGTCAAACGGCACCGGAGACAGTTTTTGGGCTCGCAATATAAAGAGGAAAAAAAAAACGGACCACTGTGCTCCGATATAATCATGAAAGGAACTATATGAGGAAATATATTCCGAAGTATTTGTACCCCAAAGAGTTTGGCTTTATTTGATGTCGAAAGCCTTTCAAGTCATGATTTGTCAAAGGGCTCCCTAACCTTTCTCGTTGAGGATTTTTATTTTATTTTTTTAAATGTCCAACTGTTATTTTGAATGTACGCCTCTCATGACATCAATGCAAAGTACCGATGAATGACAAAACCAAGCAAAGAACAGCCTGTGCTCACGTGTGGCTGCCATCCACCTTTTTTTTCCTTCTTTCTCTGGGTGTGTAATGTACATTCATTTTATCTGAATTTGTACCTTTTTTATTTTTTTATTTTTTTTACTCTTCTCTCAGGATGATGAAATGTTCTCAGGGAATTTAACCTCCAACAATTGTATTCTTTTAGGAGTCATCCACTCAACAGATAGGAGAGACGGAAGGAATTGGTTTGTGTTCCGATATCGTGATCTACCTCTTGACTTTCTGTTTGTTCACTTTTCTTTTTCTTTTTTTCCCCTTCCTCACCTGTTGGTTCCTGCCACAGACTCCAAAATCTTCCTTTCATATGCGTTTGGTTTGTTTGGATTCAGCAAGATACCTACCTCATCTGTTCAAACTTTGTTTGTTTTTGTTTTTTTAAAATAACCTCCCTCTGTGGAACAACTCCTGACCTCCCATATCTACCTCCTCCTTCCGTTTGTCACACAGTAGCTGGATTCGGCGAAAGGCCTTGGTCTCGCCTCGTTTTGGAATGATGGCGTTTGATCTTTGACCAAAATCAATAATTGCGCTGCCGTTTGTACCGTACGCTTTTTTTTTTGACAGCTGACGATAATCAGAGATGATGTGCCCTTTTGTGTGGCACTCGTTTAAAATTTTTTTATTTTTTTTTTACTAATGTTGACCTAATATACAGTAGGCGATTTTCTTGGTACAAGAACTCTTTCCGACGTTCTGTGAGATGGATATAAAAAAAGTGGCCAGAATGAAACATAATAGGTGACAGAACCTACGCGGGCAAATTTTCCTTCAGTTGAACAACGGGTGTTATTTCAGCACTCTCATTGGTCAATCCAAACATTTGGAGCCCGAATTTTCATAGACAGGCGCCGCGTGTGCTCGATGTAAGAACCGGCGCGTCTTCATTTAGTGCACGGGGCAAGTTTGTTGACCGTGTTTGGGGAATTTGGCGTTACAACACTGAGGACGTTTTTTTGTTGTTGTTTTTTAAAAAAAATGATACCATTTGGTGACAGAAAGTAGACTAGACTTTAGATGTAATGATTCATCAAAAAAATGTAAACTGCTTAAAGTTTGCATCAATGTAAAAAAAAATAAAAATCTATATTGAAATTTTGATCACATCAGGAGTTGTATTGATAACAATCAAAACGATTGATGTATTTTCATGTTTGGTTCTGGCACAAACGCTGAGCATTCAGATTTTGGAACTCGGTGTATACGCAAGGCGACCGTTATTGACCCCGCCCCCCCGCCCATCACCCATTTTGGAGAAAATGTCGGACTTTTATGTCTGACGGTAAAGCTTTGCTTCGATCGACCGTGACTCAAGTCGGCCACGTTCACTCCCACAGCGGCGCAGACGCCCACTTCAAAGTGCACCTGTCGAAGAAAATGTAGCGAAGAAAGAAAACATCACCCGTGCACACAGTTAGACTGCGATCACTTGCGCTGGGCTTGCTGTCTCGTGTGCTTGAACGCCTTTGGGGGGGGAAAAAAAGATCTTGTGTAACTTTTTGCCTTAGTTTTTCCAATCAATGTAACTACTGATTGATCTTTATGATAACGTAACGTTTGAAGCACATCCTTGAAGCCCCGATGGAAGGATGCAGCTGAGTAAAAATTGCACGAATGTTTTCAAGGGTTTTCAAGCGTACAAATTGTTCAGGTTTTCGTTCCAGATTTCCCCTGACGAGGTGTGCTGCAGTTTTGCTTTTCCATGCACTGAGCCAACAGCGGTGAAATGAATCACTCGACGTACGTACTCTTTTGCTGAATGTGACATCATGTCATGAAATATTGACGTGATCATTTGACAGTGCGGCAAAGTTGACACACAACTCAGTAACTCGATTAATTTAACCAGATTTAAAACAAGCAAACATTTTAAAATCTGTTTTTACAGACACAGCTTTTGGTTCGCTAACCTTAGCACAACTGCTGGAAAAATAAAATCGATGCAAAGTTCATTATTGACTAGAATAATTTTTTTTGAGGGGGGGGCATTGTATATGTGATTTGTGCGTTATGTCAAGATGTTAATATCAAGGCAGTGGTTTTACTTTTTTAGGCTTGTGTTAACACCAACCAAAGCTGATACTGGTTTGCTATACTGAACGGTGTTGATTTTCTCGCTCAAAAGTAAATCAACACCGATGCATTTTGGTTTTCCCTCGCGGACCTCAACTGCGGCTTTACCGTCACAGAAAAGAATGAATCGAATGTGTGCAGTTGGTTTCTCATTGTGATTGTCGCATTATGTCTCTGTACATGAAATCATCCTGAAAGCTGTGTCGTCAAATAATTCCGATGGGGGCATACAACGATTGGACAGTGTCCCTCCTCATTCGGACAAATGACCTCATTTTTGTGTGTGCGTGTGTGTGTGTGTGTGTGTGTGTGTGTGTGTATGTGTTTTAAACGTGACATTGCCAGTGAGAGTCCTGTGGTCTCTTTTCTTTTGGAAGACGTTGAAGCACTGATCGAGTGGGGAAATGTGTTATTTGTATGCAGATGACTTATTTCAACCCTGAGTGTAAGTGCACTGCCTTTCTTTTATTACTGTAAATCTTGGATTAGATTTTGAAATGTTTTTAAATGTCTGAAATTTTTGACTTGATTGGGGGAAAAACAGATTGTTTTGTCTGTTTGTCCTTGAGCCAGGAGGAGCTGGCCACGAAGGGGTGGTATGGCCTACGGTTTGCAAGCGAATCTCATTGACGCAAACACTTTTTGTGGCAGTGAGCATTGACTGTCAAACTAAATGGAAAAAAATGTGACTAACACGTATTTTAAAACAAAGATAGTATTGAAGGTAACTAGCTGAATTCTAAGACACAATTGGAAAATTCTCTAAAAATAGCATCTACGTGGTCAGAGTGCAGCAAAACCTGTAGACAGACAATATTCACTTCAACGAGAAAAACGACCATGTATAGTACGCCGTTTTTAGCCGGAGAAAGCCGAAACAAAAATGACCACTTATAGTAAGGCGTTTTTAGCAGAAGAAAATGACCATGTAGTAAGGCGTTTTTAGCCGAAAACCCCCCGACCATGTATAGTAAGGTGTTTTTAGCCGAAAAAATAGCCGACAAAAACGACCATGAATAGTAAGGCGTTTGTAACCCCCCAAAAACGACCATGTGTAGTAAGGCGTTTTTAGCCCAAAAAAAGACCATGTATAGTAAGGCGTTTTTAGCACCCCCCCCCCCCCCAAAAAAAGACCATGAAAAAAATGACCATGTATGGTGAGGCGTGTTTAGCAGAAAAAAATGACCGTGCAGTAAAGCGTTTTTGGCTGGAAAAAGACCATGTATAGAAAAGTGTTTTTAGCAGGAGAAAAACAACCATGTATTGGAAGGTGTTTTAAGCTGAAAAAAAATGACCATGTGTATGTAGTAAGGCGTTTTTAGCCGACAAAAACAACCATGAATAGTAAGGTGTTTTTAGCCGGAAAATAACGACCTATCTATTGTAAGGCATTTTTTAGCCCCCCAAAAATGACCATGTGGATGGAGAAAGGCGTTTTTAGCCGAAAAAAACGACATAGTAAGGGTTTTTTAGCTGAACCCCTGCCCCCCCCCCCCCCCCCCGACCATGTATAGTAAGGCGTTTTTAGCCGGACAAAAACGACCATGTATCGAAAGGTGTTTTTAGCTGAACCCCCCCCCCCCCCCTCCACCATGTGTAGTAAGCCGTTTTTAGCCGAAAAAAATGACCATGTACTGTATAGTTAAGGCGTTTATCCTACAAAAACAACCATTTATAGTAAGGTGTTTTTAGCCGGAAAAAAACGACTTATCGTAAGGCATTTTTTAGCCCCGCAAAAATGACCATGTGGATGGATTAAGGCGTTTTTAGCCCGAAAAAAATTACCATGTATTGTAAGGCGTTTTTAGCTGGGAAAAAAAACGACCATGTGTAGTAAGGCGTCTTTAGCCGGAAAAAAAACAGCGCCAAAAACGACCATGTATAGTAAGGCATTTTTGGACAAAATTTTTAGCCGAAAAAAAACGACCATGTATAGTGAGAAGTTTTTTTGCCGAAAAAAACGACCATGTATAGTAAGGCGTTTTTAGCCGAAAAAAACGACGATGTATAGTAAGGCGGTTTTAGCCCGTAAAAAACAGCCATGTGTAGTAAGGCGTTTTTATCCCGAAAAAAACGACATAGTATAGAAAGGCGTTTTTAGCCCAAAAAAAGGACCGTGTATGGAAAGGCGTTTTTAGCCGAAAAAAACGACCATGTATCGTAAGGCGTTTTTAGCCGAAAAAAACGACCATGTACCGTAAGGCGTTTTTAGCCGAAAAAAAGTCTATAGTAAGGCGTTTTTAGCCCGAAAAAAACGGCATAGTATAGTAAGGCGTTTTTAGCCGAAAAAAATGACCATGTATAGTAAGGCGTTTTTAGCCCGAAAAAAACGACATAGTATAGTAAGGCGTTTTTAGCCGAAAAAAACGACATAGTATAGTAAGGCGTTTTTAGCCGAAAAAAATGACATAGTATAGTAAGGCGTTTTTAGCTCGAAAAAAACGACATAGTATAATAAGGCGTTTTTAGCCCGAAAAAAACGACATAGTATAGTAAGGCGTTTTTAGCCGAAAAAAACGACATAGTATAGTAAGGCGTTTTTAGCCGAAAAAAACGACATAGTATATAGTAAGGCGTTTTTAGCCGAAAAAAACGACATAATATAGTAAGGCGTTTTTAGCCCAAAAAAAACGACATAGTATAGTAAGGCGTTTTTAGTCCGAAAAAAACGACATAGTATAGTAAGGCGTTTTTAGCCGAAAAAAACGACAGTATAGTAAGGCGTTTTTAGTCCGAAAAAAACGACATAGTAGAGTAAGGCGTTTTTAGCCGAAAAAAATGACATAGTATAGTAAGGCGTTTCTAGCCGAAAAAAACGACATAGTATAGTAAGGCGTTTTTAGCCGGAAAAAACGACATAGAATTAGTAAGGCGTTTTTAGCCGGAAAAAAATGACATAGTATAGTAAGGCGTTTTTAGCCCGAAAAAAACGACATAGTATAGTAAGGCGTTTTTAGCCGAGAAAAACGACATAGTAGAGTAAGGCGTTTTTAGCCCGAAAAAAACGACATAGTAGAGTAAGGCGTTTTTAGCCGAAAAAAAGGACATAGTGTAATAAGGCGTTTTTAGACGGAAAAAACGACATAGTATAGTAAGGCGTTTTTAGCACGAAAAAAAACGCCATAGTATAGTAAGGCGTTTTTATAGTATGTCGCGTTTTTAGCGACATACTATACTATGTCGTTCTTTTTCGGGCTAAAAACGCCTTACTATACATGGTCGTTTTTTTCGGCTAAAAACGCCTTACTAGTAACGACCATTTAGAGGAAGGCGTTTTTAACCCGAAAAAGACCATGTGTAGTGTTTCTGTCATCGAACCCAGGAAAACGTAACCAAGTGTTGTATTTTCACACAGAACTGAGCGCGGTTTGAACCAGGGTTGCCTGGACCACACGCCAGCATGTATACCTATACACTACAAATGACTGTGACTTGTCCTGCACTATAGGTGTATTTGACATGCACTTTAGAGGGTTTTCAGGAAAAAGTAACTAAGTGTTGTATTTTCACACATTACTGATGCAGGGTTTGAACTGGGGTCCCCTGGACCAAATGCAGGCATGTATACCTCTACACTACAAGCGACAGACACTTGTACTGCACTATAGGCGTATTTGACATTCACTTTCAAGGGTTTTGAGGAAAAAGTAAGTGTTGCATTTTCAAACATAACTAAGCAGGGGTTTGAACCGGGGTTGCCTGGACCAAATGCAGGCATGTATACCTCTACACTACAAGCGACAGACACTTGTCCTGCACTATAGGCGTATTTGACATTCACTTTCAAGGGTTTTGAGGAAAAGGTAACGAAGTGTTGCATTTTCACACATAACTAAGCGGGGGTTTGAACCGGGGTTGCCTGGACCAAATGCAGGCATGTATACCTCTACACTACAAGCAACAGACACTTGTACTGCACTATAGGCGTATTTGACATTCACTTTCAAGGGTTTTGAGGAAAAAGTAAGTGTTGCATTTTCAAACATAACTAAGCGGGGGTTTGAACCGGGGTTGCCTGGACCAAATGCAGGCATGTATACCTCTACACTACAAGCGGCAGACACTTGTCCTGCACTATAGGCGTATTTGACATTCACTTTCAAGGGTTTTGAAAGTAAGTGTTGCATTTTCAAACATAACTAAGCAGGGGTTTGAACCGGGGTTGCCTGGACCAAATGCAGGGATGTATACCTCTACACTACAAGCGACTGACACTTGTCCTGCACTATAGGCGTATTTGACATTCACTTTCAAGGGTTTTGAGGAAAAGGTAAGGAAGTGTTGCATTTTCACACATAACTAAGCGGGGGTTTGAACCAGGGTTGCCTGAACCAAACGCAGGTATGTATACCGCTACACTACAAGTGACTGTGACTTGTCCGCACCATAGGCGTTTTCTGACTGCACTTTCGAGGGTATACTAAGGCGTTTTTAGCCGGAAAAAACGACATAGTATAGTAAGGCGTTTTTAGCCCGAAAAAAACGACATAGTATAGTAAGGCGTTTTTTGCCCGAAAAAAACGACATAGTATAGTAAGGCGTTTTTTGCCGAAAAAAACGACATAGTACAGTAAGGCGTTTTTTGCCCGAAAAAAACGACAGTATAGTAAGGCGTTTTTTGCCGAAAAAAACGACATAGTATAGTAAGGCGTTTTTTGCCCGAAAAAAAAGACATAGTATAGTAAGGCGTTTTTAGCCGAAAAAAAACAACCATGTATAGTAAGGCGTTTTTAGCTCGAAAAAAACGACACAGTATAGTAAGGCGTTTTAGCCGAAAAAAAACGACATAGTATAGTAGGGCGTTTTTAGCCGAAAAAAACCCATAGTATAGTAAGGCGTTTTTAGCCCGAAAAAAACGACATAGTATAGTAAGGCGTTTTTAGCCCGAAAAAAACGACATAGTATAGTAAGGCGTTTTTTGCCCGAAAAAAACGACATAGTATAGTAAGGCGTTTTTAGCCGAAAAAAAACAACCATGTATAGTAAGGCGTTTTTAGCTCGAAAAAAACGACACAGTATAGTAAGGCGTTTTAGCCGAAAAAAAACGACATAGTATAGTAGGGCGTTTTTAGCCGAAAAAAAACCATAGTATAGTAAGGCGTTTTGAGCCCGAAAAAAACGACATAGTATAGTAAGTCGTTTTTAGCCGAAAAAAACGACATAGTATAGTAAGGCGTTTTTAGCCCGAAAAAAACGACATAGTATAGTAAGGCGTTTTTAGCCGAAAAAAACCCATAGTATAGTAAGGCGTTTTGAGCCCGAAAAAAACGATATAGTATAGTAAGGCGTTTTTAGCCGAAAAAAACGACATAGTATAGTAAGGCGTTTTTAGCCCGAAAAAAACGACATAGTATAGTAAGGCGTTTTTTGCCCGAAAAAAACGACATAGTATAGTCAGGCGTTTTTAGCCGAAAAAATCGACATAGTATAGTAAGGCGTTTTTAGCCCAAAAAAACGACATAGTATAGTAAGGCGTTTTTAGCCGAAAAAAACAACATAGTATAGTAAGGCGTTTTTAGCCGAAAAAAACATAGTATAGTAAGGCGTTTTTAGCCGAAAAAAACGACATAGTATAGTAAGCCGTTTTTAGCCCGAAAAAAACGACATAGTATAGTAAGGCGTTTTTGGCCGAAAAAAACCCATAGTATATTAAGGCGTTTTTAGCCCGAAAAAAACGACATAGTATAGTAAGGCGTTTTTAGCCGAAAAAACGACATAGTATAGTAAGGCGTTTTTAGCCGAAAAAAACAACCATGTATAGTAAGGTGTTTTTAGCCCAAAAAAACAACATATATAATAAGGCGTTTTTAGCCGAAAAAAAACCCATAGTATAGTAAGGCGTTTTGAGCCCGAAAAAAACGACATAATATAGTAAGAAGTTTTTAGCCGAAAAAAACGACATAGTATAGTAAGGCGTTTTTGGCCGAAAAAAACGACAGTATAGTCAGGCGTTTTTAGCCGAAAAAAACGACATAGTATAGTAAGGCGTTTTTAGCCCGAAAAAAACGACATAGTATAGTAAGGCGTTTTTAGCCGAAAAAAACGACATAGTATAGTAAGGCGTTTTTAGCCCGAAAAAAACGACATAGTATAGTAAGGCGTTTTTAGCCGAAAAAAACGACATAGTATAGTAAGGCGTTTTTAGCCCGAAAAAAACGACATAGTATAGTAAGGCGTTTTTAGCCGAAAAAAACGACATAGTATAGTAAGGCGTTTTTAGCCGAAAAAAACGACATAGTATAGTAAGGCGTTTTTAGCCCGAAAAAAACGACATAGTATAGTAAGGCGTTTTTTGCCGAAAAAAACGACATAGTATAGTAAGGCGTTTTTAGCCCGAAAAAAACGACATAGTATAGTAAGGCGTTTTTAGCCGAAAAAAACGACATAGTATAGTAAGGCGTTTTTAGCCCGAAAAAAACGACATAGTATAGTAAGGCGTTTTTAGCCGAAAAAAACGACATAGTATAGTAAGGCGTTTTTAGCCCGAAAAAAACGACATAGTATAGTAAGGCGTTTTTAGCCCGAAAAAAACGACATAGTATAGTAAGGCGTTTTTAGCCGAAAAAAACGACATAGTATAGTAAGGCGTTTTTAGCCCGAAAAAAACGACATAGTATAGTAAGGCGTTTTTAGCCCGAAAAAAACGACATAGTATAGTAAGGCGTTTTTAGCCGAAAAAAACGACATAGTATAGTAAGGCGTTTTTAGCCCGAAAAAAACGACATAGTATAGTAAGGCGTTTTTAGCCGAAAAAAAACGACATAGTATAGTAAGGCGTTTTTAGCCCGAAAAAAACGACATAGTATAGTAAGGCGTTTTTAGCCGAAAAAAACGACATAGTATAGTAAGGCGTTTTTAGCCGAAAAAAACGACATAGTATAGTAAGGCGTTTTTAGCCCGAAAAAAACGACATAGTATAGTAAGGCGTTTTTTGCCCGAAAAAAACAACATAGTATAGTAAGGCGTTTTTAGCCGAAAAAAAACAACCATGTATAGTAAGGCGTTTTTAGCTCGAAAAAAACGACACAGTATAGTAAGGCGTTTTAGCCGAAAAAAAACGACATAGTATAGTAAGGCGTTTTTAGCCGAAAAAAAACCATAGTATAGTAAGGCGTTTTTTGCCCGAAAAAAACGACATAGTATATAGTAAGGCGTTTTTAGCCGAAAAAAACGACATAGTATAGTAAGGCGTTTTTGGCCGAAAAAAACGACATAGTATAGTAAGGCGTTTTTAGCCGAAAAAAAACCATAGTATAGTAAGGCGTTTTTAGCCCGAAAAAAACGACATAGGATAGTAAGGCGTTTTTAGCCCGAAAAAAACGACATAGTATAGTAAGGCGTTTTTAGCCCGAAAAAAACGACATAGTATAGTCAGGCGTTTTTAGCCGAAAAAAACGACATAGTATAGTAAGGCGTTTTTAGCCCGAAAAAAACGACATAGTATAGTCAGGCGTTTTTAGCCGAAAAAAACGACATAGTATAGTAAGGCGTTTTTAGCCCGAAAAAAACGACATAGTATATAGTAAGGCGTTTTTAGCCCGAAAAAACGACATAGTATAGTCAGGCGTTTTTAGCCGAAAAAAACGACATAGTATAGTAAGGCGTTTTTAGCCGAAAAAAACAACATAGTATAGTCAGGCGTTTTTAGCCGAAAAAAACGACATAGTATAGTAAGGCGTTTTTAGCCCAAAAAAACGACATAGTATAGTAAGGCGTTTTTAGCCCGAAAAAAACGACATAGGATAGTAAGGCGTTTTTAGCCCGAAAAAAACGACATAGTATAGTAAGAAGTTTTTAGCCGAAAAAAACGACATAGTATAGTAAGGCGTTTTTAGCCCGAAAAAAACGACATAGTATAGTAAGGCGTTTTTAGCCGAAAAAAACAACATAGTATAGTAAGGCGTTTTTAGCCGAAATAAAAGACATAGTATAGTAAGGCGTTTTTGGCCGAAAAAAACCCATAGCATATTAAGGCGTTTTTAGCCCGAAAAAAACGACATAGTATAGTAAGGCGTTTTTAGCCGAAAAAACGACATAGTATAGTAAGGCGTTTTTAGCCGAAAAAAACAACCATGTATAGTAAGGCGTTTTTAGCCCGAAAAAAACGACATAGTATAGTAAGGCGTTTTTAGCCGAAAAAAACAACATAGTATAGTAAGGCGTTTTTAGCCGAAAAAAACGACATAGTATAGTAAGGCGTTTTTGGCCGAAAAAAACCCATAGCATATTAAGGCGTTTTTAGCCCGAAAAAAACGACATAGTATATATAGTAAGGCGTTTTTAACCGAAAAAAACAACCATGTAAAGTGAGGTGTTTTCAGCCCAAAAGAACGACATATATAATAAGGCGTTTTTAGCCCGAAAAAAACGACATGGTATAGTTAGGCGTTTTTTGCCCGAAAAAAACGACATAGTATAGTAAGGCGTTTTTAGCCGAAAAAAAACGACATAGTATAGTAAGGCGTTTTTAGTCCGAAAAAAAAACGACATAGTATAGTAAGGCGTTTTTAGCCGAAAAAAACGACAGAGTATAGTAGGGCGTTTTTGGCCGAAAAAAACGACATAGTATATTAAGGCGTTTTTAGCCCGAAAAAAACGACATAGTATAGTAAGGCGTTTTTAGCCGAAAAAAACGACATAGTATAGTAAGGCGTTTTTAGCCCGAAAAAAACGACATAGGATAATAAGGCGTTTTTAGCCCGAAAAAAACGACATAGTATAGTAAGGCGTTTTTAGCCGAAAAAAACAACATAGTATAGTAAGGCGTTTTTAGCCCGAAAAAAACGACATAGTATAGTAAGGCGTTTTTAGCCGAAAAAAACGACATAGTATAGTAAGGCGTTTTTAGCCGAAAAAAAACGACATAGTATAGTAAGGCGTTTTTAGCCCGAAAAAAACGACATAGTATAGTAAGGCGTTTTTGGCCGAAAAAAACCATAGTATATTAAGGCGTTTTTAGCCGAAAGAAACGACATAGTATAGTAAGGCGTTTTTAGCCCAAAAAAACGACATAGTATAGTAAGGCGTTTTTAGCCCAAAAAAACGACATATATAATAAGGCGTTTTTAGCCGAAAAAAACGACATAGTATAGTAAGGCGTTTTTAGCCCGAAAAAAACGACATAGTATAGTAAGGCGTTTTTTGCCCGAAAAAAACAACATAGTATAGTAAGGCGTTTTTAGCCGAAAAAAAACAACCATGTATAGTAAGGCGTTTTTAGCTCGAAAAAAACGACACAGTATAGTAAGGCGTTTTAGCCGAAAAAAAACGACATAGTATAGTAAGGCGTTTTTAGCCGAAAAAAACCCATAGTATAGTAAGGCGTTTTTTGCCCGAAAAAAACGACATAGTATATAGTAAGGCGTTTTTAGCCGAAAAAAACGACATAGTATAGTAAGGCGTTTTTGGCCGAAAAAAACGACATAGTATAGTAAGGCGTTTTTAGCCGAAAAAAAACCATAGTATAGTAAGGCGTTTTTAGCCCGAAAAAAACGACATAGGATAGTAAGGCGTTTTTAGCCCGAAAAAAACGACATAGTATAGTAAGGCGTTTTTAGCCCGAAAAAAACGACATAGTATAGTCAGGCGTTTTTAGCCGAAAAAAACGACATTGTATAGTAAGGCGTTTTTAGCCCGAAAAAAACGACATAGTATAGTCAGGCGTTTTTAGCCGAAAAAAACGACATAGTATAGTAAGGCGTTTTTAGCCGAAAAAAACGACATAGTATAGTAAGGCGTTTTTAGCCCGAAAAAAACGACATAGTATATAGTAAGGCGTTTTTAGCCCGAAAAAAACGACATAGTATAGTCAGGCGTTTTTAGCCGAAAAAAACGACATAGTATAGTAAGGCGTTTTTGGCCGAAAAAAACCCATAGCATATTAAGGCGTTTTTAGCCCGAAAAAAACGACATAGTATAGTAAGGCGTTTTTAGCCGAAAAAACGACATAGTATAGTAAGGCGTTTTTAGCCGAAAAAAACAACCATGTATAGTAAGGTGTTTTTGGCCCAAAAAAACGACATATATAATAAGGCGTTTTTAGCCCGAAAAAAACGACATAGTATATATAGTAAGGCGTTTTTAACCGAAAAAAACAACCATGTAAAGTGAGGTGTTTTCAGCCCAAAAGAACGACATATATAATAAGGCGTTTTTAGCCCGAAAAAAACGACATAGTATAGTAAGGCGTTTTTAGCCCGAAAAAAACGACATGGTATAGTTAGGCGTTTTTTGCCCGAAAAAAACGACATAGTATAGTAAGGCGTTTTTAGCCGAAAAAAAACGACATAGTATAGTAAGGCGTTTTTAGCCCGAAAAAAACGACATAGTATAGTAAGGCGTTTTTAGCCGAAAAAAACAACATAGTATAGTAAGGCGTTTTTAGCCCGAAAAAAACGACATAGTATAGTAAGGCGTTTTTAGCCGAAAAAAACGACATAGTATAGTAAGGCGTTTTTAGCCGAAAAAAAACGACATAGTATAGTAAGGCGTTTTTAGCCCGAAAAAAACGACATAGTATAGTAAGGCGTTTTTGGCCGAAAAAAACCATAGTATATTAAGGCGTTTTTAGCCGAAAAAAACGACATAGTATAGTAAGGCGTTTTTAGCCCAAAAAAACGACATAGTATAGTAAGGCGTTTTTAGCCCAAAAAAACGACATATATAATAAGGCGTTTTTAGCCCAAAAAAACGACATAGTATAGTAAGGCGTTTTTAGCCCGAAAAAAACGACATAGTATAGTAAGGCGTTTTTAACCCGAAAAAAAACGACATAGTATAGTAAGGCCTTTTTAGCCGGAAAAAACGACATAGTACAGTAAGGCGTTTTTAGCCGAAAAAAACGACATAGTATAGTAAGGCGTTTTTAGCCGAAAAAAACGACATAGTATAGTAAGTCGTTTTTAGCGGAAAAAAACGACATAGTATAGTAAGGCGTTTTTAGCCCGAAAAAAACGACGTAGTATATAGTAAGGCGTTTTTAGGGTAAAAATGCCTTACTATATATACTATGTCGTTTTTTTCGTGCCAAAAACGCCTTACTATACTATGTCGTTTTTTTCGGCTAAAAACGCCTTACTTTACTATGTCGTTTTTTTCGGCTAAAAACGCCTTACTATACTATGTCGTTTTTTTCGGCTAAAAACGCCTTATATACTATGTCGTTTTTTTCGGCTAAAAACGCCTTACTATACTATGTCGTTTTTTTCGGGCTAAAAACGCCTTACTATACTATGTCGTTTTTTTCGGCTAAAAACGCCTTACTATACTATGTCATATTTTTCGGGCTAAAAACGCCTTATTATACATGTCGTTTTTTTGGGCTAAAAACACCTTACTATACATGGTTGTTTTTTTCGGCTAAAAACGCCTTACTATACTATGTCGTTTTTTTCTGGCTAAAAACGCCTTAATATACTATGTCGTTTTTTTCTGGCTAAAAACGCCTTACTATACTATGTCGTTTTTTTCGGGCAAAAAACGCCTTACTATACTATGTCGTTTTTTTCGGCTAAAAACGCCTTACTATACTATGTCATTTTTTTCCGGCTAAAAACGCCTTATTATATATGTCGTTTTTTTGGGCTAAAAACACCTTACTATACATGGTTGCTTTTTTCGGCTAAAAACGCCTTACTATACTATGTCGTTTTTTTCGGGCTAAAAACGCCTTAATATACTATGTTGTTTTTTTCGGGCTAAAAACGCCTTACTATACTATGTTGTTTTTTTCGGGCAAAAAACGCCTTACTATACTATGTCGTTTTTTTCGGCTAAAAACGCCTTACTATACTTTGTCATTTTTTTCGGGCTAAAAACGCCTTATTATATATGTTGTTTTTTTTTGGGCTAAAAACACCTTACTATACATGGTTGTTTTTTTCGGCTAAAAACGCCTTACTATACTATGTCGTTTTTTTCGGGCTAAAAACGCCTTAATATACTATGTCGTTTTTTTCTGGCTAAAAACGCCTTATTATATATGTCGTTTTTTGGGCTAAAAACACCTTACTATACATGGTTGTTTTTTTCGGCTAAAAACGCCTTACTATACATGGTCGTTTTTTTTCCGGCTAAAAACGCCACACTATATACTATGTCATTTTTTCGGGCTAAAATTACCTTACTATACTTTCCTTTTTTTTTTTAATGACCATGTATGTCAGGCATTTTTTTAAAGGACAATGTGTATTTTTTTTTCACAACATGTATCGTCAGGCGTTTTGGGTTTTTTTTTTTAACAACCACTTACAGTCAGACTTTTTATTTAATGAGCGTGTATTTTATGTTTTTTTAGGACAATGTATAGTAAGGCGTTTGTTAAACAACCACGTATAGTCAGACTTTTTTTAATGATCTTGTATTGTATGGCTTTTTTGAAATCTATTTCTATCTATTGAAATCTGTGTTTTTAAACTGCAGAGCGTCTTCACTCAATCAAAACTGTGGCAAAAATTGCCACCTACAGGCAACAAAGCGAAACTGCTGTCTTTTCAGGTTGAAAGCAGAGCTGTGCGAGCGCGAATGTGGAGCCGAGTTCAGCGTCGTTGGGAAACGAGTCCGCTCCAAATATGTTCCCTGCCGCAAACAGAAGAAATCTGCAGAATTTCACGAATAGCTGGTGTATATGTCAACATGTTCAGAGCGTGCTAATATGGCCGGTTAGCTCAGTTGGTTAGAGCGTGGTGCTAATAACGCCAAGGTCGCGGGTTCGATCCCCGTACGGGCCATGTTTTTTTCATCTCTTTTAACGATATGGGGACAAGACTTCCATCATATGCATTTTCTGAAAATAAAAAAATGCATTCAAAATGGAAACAAGTGTTTCTTTGAAAAAGCAATACGATTGTAACATTTAATGAGTATTTTCACAAAACAGAAAAAAATGGTATCTTAGTAAGGATGTCCCAATCCCATCTTTTTTTTTTTGCAACTGAATCCGCACCCAAATCTTCCAAGACTTTTTTTTAAAGACCATGTATAGTTAGGCTTTGAAATGCTCCACAAATAAAGTTTGATCAATTGAGATTGGCTGAAAATCTATTTCCGATGATGTCGATCGGATCGGGACAGCCCTAATCAATGCATTTTTTTCCAAGTCACAAGAAATAGACTAACAATTCATTAGCCGCCCCCCCCCTAAAAAAATTTAAAATTAAATGTGATCCAATTCAATAGCTGCATCACAAAACAGGCTTTATCAAGACAACAATGCATTCTAAGGGTATTAACAATGTCAATTGTGTGTTTGGTTATACTTTTCGTTAAGTTTCAAAACTTCACATTAATACATTTTTGTACTTACACTTTTGATGGCGGCGCGGTTACACGCAGCGGCTCCTCTTGTGTTGTGATCTGGTTGAGAGGGAGGAAATTTCATCTGTGCACCGACAAGATATTTGACAATAAAGTTGGACTTGATTTATTATTTAAATAATCTGGTATAACAGACTACTTAAGGAGGGTGTAGTATATGTTTTCAATATATTTGTGGTTGCTCAACCACATACAATAAACGAGATGTGATGTCAAAACCAGATTTCACCTGATGCAAACGGCCTTCAGTGAGGTATTTCTGTCACTCGCCCTTTATGAAGACGCGCATGCGCAGTCCGCTGGGAAAGTTTCACTGAGGTTCACAGTCAGGAGAAGAGGGAGAAAAGATTGTCGAAAATTGTCAAATAGTTGCGGGGAATTGCGATGGCGTTTCGCCGAAGAAACAAAAGTTACCCTTTCTTCAGTCAGGAGTTTCTCATCCAGAACCACGCCGACATCGTTTTCAGTTTGGTGATTTTCATTTTGATTGGACTGATGTTCGAGGTGAGATGGACTTTCCAAGTTTCTTTCGTCTCCCACCACAGAGCTGCTTTCTGGTGGCATGGACATCATGGCGAAACTCGATGTGGACGTATTATTTTCCTGAGGGAGGGAAACAGTAACTTCTCATACCACAGCAGGACGTTTTGCAGACTTGGCGACTACTTGTGAGACGTTTTCGTGACCGGCAGTTCTTTGTAGTCGACAACGCAATAGCAACGAAAATCAGAGGAAATTAATGCTTGACAACTTATCGGCTACTTTGACACAAGTTTATCGGCCTAAACACTATTTGCATTCATGTTTTCAAGTTTCTGCGTGTCTGCAGAATTTTTGATTACAGTAATCACGTCACTTTACACAAACACGTACAAAAGGAAGCCGGATTAAGAAGGAAACAACGTGGCGTTGGCCTTCAAATTAAAAGTCAGGCGCTCGTTTCTGCATTCGAAACGTACACACGTCGCGAGCAGGCCCCTTTATTTGGGAAGCGGATGGACAAGAAGCATAAGTGTTGTATGGCGAAAAACTTGTCTAAATTTGTTGCTCACTGCCACGTCTTAAATTCAACCTCCCCCGCAGTCCTACCACGGGCATTTTTACATAAAACGACGCGTTGCAAAATACATGTATCACATCCAAACATGTTTAGCTCTGAATGTACTTTGGAAATAAGCCATACACAAATATTAAAATGAGCGATCTGTAGTGGGAGGGGGGGGGGGGGGGGTGTGTGTCTCCCCCTTTTTTCCTTGTAAAAGTTAACGTGTCACCTGACAAGACCCCATTCGGTCACCCTTTATTAGGTGTATGAACTATTGCCCGCAAAGTCTCTAATTCAAATGTACTGCGGGGGGGATCATTAATTTCATTAGACTGAAATCTATTATGTTCACATTAAAACCATTTGCTATACCAGCAGTGCTCACGTGGTGATGTCGTGTGTCTCGAATCATGAATGACCATTTGAATCTCCCTTACAGGCAACAGCAAAGACGGCCATATTGTTTATCCAGCCCCAGTACAATGTTACCACATTGACTCCAGGTATGCATATGGTGCATGGCAGTTATTGTGAAACATGCGGCGTTAGACTGTCAAAGAGATTTTTACCAATGAAAACCAGTCAATAAAGGTGTTTTCAACTCACCTGATGTGCTGTGCCCATAAGATGGAGAAGTGACATTGTATCATTACGGATGGAAGGACTGCGCCACCATCCTCTTCTACTTCTTTATTACCATCATCCTGCATGCAGTGGTGCAGGAGTATCTACTGGATGTAAGTACCACCAATCTGGGGGCTCGGTTAATTATAGGTGATCGTGTCCCTTTTAAGCACGTGTTGGTTAAAAAAAAAATCGTGTTCTGTCATGCTGACTATCCTGTCCATCTTGTTATATTCTAAAAAGAGCTTATTTTTTTTTTTTTTTTTTGCTTTAAAACTGATTCAAGCTTGTTGAAAAATGACAGTACACTGAACAGGAACTTTTTTTACGATTTAACTAAGCCATGCCAGACAGCACTTAAAATCAGTTCGATTTCTTGCGACAGAAAATATTCAAAGCCTATGTGGTCTGTTGAACCAGAATTTTTCGTTCTTTTTTTTTTATTTTTTTTTAAGACTAGTCATTTGGACTGCGCAAACTAATAGCTGTCTGACAGCCACATCGTTCCCTCTCTTGTGCAGCTGTTTTGAAAGCAGGCCAATAATGATTTAATTTCAGTGAAGTGACCACAATCCAGAGCATATCTAAACTGCCACTTCTTGTTTGGCAGCCTCTTCAAATAGCATCTTTTTTTTTTTTCCCTGCTCCCATTTATTTCAGTTTTTTTTAAAGACACACACTTGTTGAGTCAGCATTTACAATCCGCCGCGCGTCGTTCTCACTCCCAGAAAATCAACAGACGCCTCCATCTTTCCAAGAGCAAGAACACCAAGTTCAACGAGTCAGGTCAACTGTGTGTATTTCATTTGGTGTCCAGTGTGTGGAGTTTCTACATCCTCATTACTGTGAGTGTCGCACTCCTCATTTGCATCGATTTTCTTTGGACTTACAAGGGTTGTCTCTGAAACTACAGGAAGGATATGTTTTGCATCCCAGCAGACTTTGGGAAAACTATCCACATGCACACCTCAGGTATGATTGATGCGCGTCTTCTACGGGTCTGTTGAAAAAAGAAAAAAAGGTGATGAAGTAATACGAAAGGCTCCATCGTGACTCAAATGGAAAAACTGAAACTGAAATGCACAGTGCACTGCTGTCTGTTGCTTTATTTTTTAGCGAGCCATTTCCTGTTTACATAATATGACAGGAGCCGACTACCTTTTTTTTGTGGCAAGCATGGAGGGGGAAGTGAATTTCTCAAAAAAAAAAAAAAAAGGGGTGGGGAGACACATCCTACTGATGTTTGTTAAGTCACTTATCGAATGACATCATATGAAGGGAACCTCGACATATTTATTTCGGGTTGGCGGAGTGGCCCCATCAGTAATTATTCCATTGTGACTGGTTGGGCAAAATGGGGAAATTTAATTTCACGAAGTGGGAGGGAAAAAAATAGCGAAACTCTTCAGGGAAATTTTGGTTTTCGAAAGATGACTTGACACAAAGAGTCTGCGCAATTTGATTCGTGATCGGGGGAAACTGTTCCATCACGCCTGAAAACTTTTACCAAAAATGACATCATCCAAATGGACCGTACCATTTTCATTCATTTGAAACTGGGGGAATCAGAGTCACATGAATGTTCATCTCCAATTACAGTAAAAATAAAGAATATGTAAAAAAAAAAAAAAAATCTCCACTCTTGCCATCTCTTCTTATCGGTTTGTGATTCAGGTTCCAGGTCAAGTTTTTCTACCTCACTCAGCTGGCCTACTGGCTCCACGCTTTGCCTGAACTCTACTTCCAGAAAGTGCGCAAGGTCAGTCAGGAGGAAACATGTTTGCGTATGAGATTATACTCAGGTTAAAACGAATTTTTCAGAGTTGGAAACTTATGACGAGAACATAAAAGGTGAGCATGTGTTGGGTCATTTACCAGGAGGAGATCCCTCGTCAGCTGCAGTACATCGGCTTGTATCTGCTGCACATCTTGGCGGCGTATGTGCTCAAGTAAGCAGTCCTGCAAATTCAAAATCATTTCCAGTTGAAAACAAAAAAAAAGTGAATAAAACCGTTTGTGGACCTGTTTTAGTTTGAACCGCGTGGGTTTGGTGCTCCTCTTCCTCCAGTACGTCTCCGAGCTGGGTTTCCACATCGCCAGACTCTTCTACTTCACAGACGAGAACCACCAGAAAATGCAAGTTGACCCCGATTTTCATCACTTTTGTTCAAAGCGAAGCATTAAAAATGACCACGTACTGCGTCGGCGTTGTCCTCTTCAGGTTTGACATATGGGCGGCCAGCTTTGTCATTACTCGCATGACGACGCTCACGCTCATGTTTCTCGCCGTCGGGTTCGGTTTGGCCCGCTGCGAGAACCAGGTGCTGGACTGGGAGACCGGCAATTTTAACACTCTCCTCATCAGGTGAGGAATCCTCTCAATGTATTCACGAGATGTTATGGAGGCCACTGATTTTTATTAGTTTGGCAAAACTATAGTGAGTCTAAGCCACCACCAATCTGTGCTCCTCCGCTGACTGTCAATCATAAATCAAAAAAAAAAACTGTTCGATCGGGAGCGGCGTGATATAAACAGTCGGTCCATTATTTTCAGGTTGACTGTTCTTCTGCTGGTATGTCTGACACAATCTTGGCTCCTCTGGAAGTTTATCCGCTTCCAGCTGAGGCGCTGGAGGGAGTTTCGACATGAGCAAGCCGTCCGCAAGAAGGCCGCCAGCAAACAAGCTCTTCGGCCAATGAAGCGGGACTCTCGTGAGTACACAAGAGGGAAAAACTCGAGGTCGTGTTTGGAATCATTCAGCCATACTCCCCCTGTTCGCTCAATTGGCATTTTTTTATGTCGTGGGCTCTAAATGAAAAAAAAAAAGTTTGCAAAGGGGAGGGCTGAGCAGTTACGAGGGATTTTTGATTTGATTGATCAATGAATTTTGTATAAATGAATTTTCTGCTCTTATGACGCTAATATTTTGAAAGACTCTCGAGTTGTGACTTTTGTTCACCTTCTCGTTGTCATGTCTCTTACTCTCCATTTAGTTGGGCATTATGAAAATGGAGTCCTAAAAGCCGAGAACGGAACCTATCCTCGGATCAAAAAACTCAAATCCTCCTAAGGAAACATTCGGACTGAGCAGAGCAGTGGCCCGGTCCAAGCTGAGATCCCCGAACACAAAAGGGGCAAACTGGTGTGTCCTGGGATCCAGTTCCATCCCGACATGCTCCCGGTGACTGTGTGACAACAAATTTAGGGCTTGAATGCTGGAAAATGAAATCCAAGGAAATTTCTTGAGCCCAAGAGACATTTACTCTCCTCATCATATCTATTTTTCTACTTTTTTTTTTTTCCTTTTTAATACAGCCAAATGACCAGCTTTCCCATTTAAGGAGCAATCATGCCAGCAAAATGCCAGAAGTGTACAAACACAGTATGTAGCACGTTACTGTGTAGCAACGTTTGATTGTATGCATGTAATCCTCGTTACCAAGTACTGTATTGCTCGTTTGATTGCCGTTGAGCCAGCTTTGCTTCTTTTTTTTTCCCAGTCTGGTCCGTTGGGAGTAGCAAAAAAAAAAATGTTACATGATACAGGATTGTTGTAAGCCGGCCGGAATGTTCGCTCATATCATGTCGAAGGTAAGATGAGGGGGAGGGACTTTGGTCAGCTCGTGGAAAAGTCTTTCAAATTGACTCCCAAGTAAATCACGCTTCATATTCGTCACTTCCAAGACGCACATCGCAATGTACTTTACCGCATGCCGTTCCATGAAATGTCCTTGTGTTCAATGATGAATAATGCAATTTTCTGAAAGAAAAAAACAAACAAACACGTATGATTCATTTCAGTCACTTTTTTTTTTTTGCCTGGCAATCACTACAGACCACAAAGCCATTTTCAATTGATTTTTATGTTACATGCCCCCCTCCAAAAAAATATATAGCGATAATCTCTATACAAACCGTACATGTACAAGATGTGCAACATTTTACATACAAGTTATTTTGGTTGATCAAAGCCTTGGGCCCCTGAAAAATTTGGCAAATAAAATGTAGGCAAAACATTACGTATAATGTGGTGCTTCATATCACAGATGATCTGAAGAGCACTGAAAAGCTTGAAGGAAAAAAAAAAAGAAAAGGCCATCATGATCAAAGAATGTCATAACTTATGACAAGTGATGTTATTATGAAGGGCGAGTCAGTGTTTGGATAATGCTATTTTAAATGGGTGAGTCTTACACCAAAGTGTAAGACAACTTAATGGAGTCTCTGGTTCTCAGTGCGGCTCCGATACTCCTTTATCCATAAATCCGTCAAACAGTTCTCCAAAAAGCAGTGTATTTTGTTACGAAGCACCCCGCAGGCTCTTGAGTCCTGGTCCTAAGCACGAAGGGGACGCGACATCATGAGGGCGGCTCTGCAAAGCATATAAGTCATTCGACTTGACGCCAAATTTCCAAGGGATTTGAATTTCGTCCGTCACTCAAATGTAACATTTTGTTCCGCCGTCTGATTGGTTCCGGAGCGCAGCTTCCGCCGTATGGTTTCAAGTGTCTCCAAGGGAATCTGGCCGGGGTTGTTCTCCATGTAATTGAGGACGTAAAGGTCGGCGTCTGTCAGGACGAAGCGGTGGCCGAAAACTAGAAGAGTGCAAAAAAAATTAAAAAAACACACGAGTGGCTTTCGTCGGTCAGAACGAATCCCCCCCCCGAGTGGAAAGTCTTTGGATTGTGCTCAAAACAAAACACTCACCGTCCAGAATTGATCCGATGGAGAAATCCGACGGTGAGTAGAAGTCGGGATTGTCCACCGAAGTGTCCGGCTTGGGAACGCGCGTCCTTTTCAGGAACACCCCGCCCCTGAAACCCGAGTTGTTTTTGGGATTCTCGTAAATACAGATGGTGTCATTGGACAGGTAATAGGACAGAATGAAAAGTCGATCTGCATCTTTGCGTCTCTGGGACTCGGACGCGTCCTTGGGTGTGACCAGTCGGGCGCTGTAGCGCAACACTTTGTGCTCGTTCTCCAGCATCTTCAACACATTCTTTCTGGGGGGTGCGGGGAGGAGAGATAAACAACTCTGGAGGGAATCTTCGAGCGATCCGAAGCCATTGTAGGGAGGAATCTCCTGGAAATATGGCAGAAAAAAAAAAACACAGATCAGGGGAAATGCTTCAAAATCCAGGAATACCCGCTGAATGGCTGGTTATGATTTGTGTGTAGGTCACAATATGATTGGGGCTGCTTGCTGAGTTGAGTAAACGAGCTGCCTCTATACAGGCTAAAAACGCCTTCCTGTACATGGTCGTTTTTTTCCAGCTAAAAACGCTTTACTACATGGTGGGGGGGTTTTCGGCAGAAAAAAAAGCCTTACTATAATACATGGTTGTTTTTTTCGGCAAAAAGCCTTACTATACATGCTGTTTTTTTTTTTTTTAAATACCGTCATATTTTTGCTCTCTTGTCATACTGACAGAATCTAAACTCGGCCCATTCCTAGTCTCAAGGAATTTGTTAAGGCGAGCTTTGCATATCAGTTTAGTCCGGGTTGTTGGTGGATGTTTGGAAAGTCTTTGCTGCATCTGTATACGCTTTTATCTGTGAGGCATTTATTTTGGGGGGCGATACTGTTGAGTTTGAAATCATGCCAAACTGTTTTGGGATCATGTTTTGCGGTATGTTTAACATTTCAGGGGCATGGCCGTCAATTTCTGGCGGTTTTCCACAACTCATGCAAATAGCCCCGGATTAACTTTTAAGTCTCACCTTTTTCATGCCCTCAAACTTGCCCATTTTCCTGGGTACTTCGATGCTTTTGATGTTGATCTCAGGGTGGTTTGCGTGGTAGTAGTCTTTGGTGAAGTCATCGCAGTCGTACAGGAGGAAACGGCGTCCCAGGATTGTCATCATTTTGCCCACCTGGAAGTCCTTCGGAGAGAAGAACTCTTCCACTTCCTCGACCGAATCCTCCATGACGCAACTCGGGAACTGGTCTGGAAAGACAGAAAGACGGGGAAGCTGAGATGTGGCGATCGCACAAACATCGCTTCAGTTTGGCACTGCTTTTCAACCCGTTGTTCAGTATGTTTTATTTTTTTTTAAATTAGGGTTCCGCTTCAGAACGAGCAAATTTTGTCTTACCGTGACCGGGCTTCATTTTCTTCGGTATCCGCAGTCGCTGCATCAGCACCGGGAAGGGAAAGCGGCCGCTGTTGGGCTTGTGGTCCTCCCTGATCTCCACCGTGTCATTCACCAGGAAGTAGTGGATGGTAACGGGCAAGGTTTCGCCAAGCTCGGACTCCGAATCATCCCACAGGGCGAAGAAACGCAGCACCTGACCAAAGAAATAGTTCCTTGCTTACAGTGAAGACCTGACCCATTCACAATAACATGCGTAGAACTTATTACTTTGGATTTTTAGACTTTACCTTGCGATCCATGTGGAGAAACTGGTACCTGCTGTCAAATTCGGAGCGCGTCGTGGAAGTCGGCGGAGGTTTCTGCCGCCCCTGGAGATAAGAATCCACTGGCATTTCCTCAGGCGCGTTCAGAATGATGCCCTGACGCTGCATAAAATCCTGCAAATCGAGTCGACGGGGTCGGTCACGCTTGCATTTTCCACACACGTCCGATGGTGTGTCGTACCTTGGTAAAGGCATCACACTGGGCGATGTGGTACTTCACACCATACACTTCCAAGTCAATGCCGAGGTTGAGGTCTTTCCAGTGGTAATACTTCCCCGGTTCCCTCTTAGGCAGACATTGGCGTTTGATCCGTTGACCCTGCAGTATCCCGGAATTGGGCACCCAGGGCTCGGAGATGCTCATGCTGTCGTCCTCAAGGTAGTAGTAAATAACCACATGACGGACGCATCTCTTCTCATCGCGACTGTTGATCATTTCCTCCTCAAAGTACGCTTTGAAGCAAAGCACCTGTAAATAAAGCCAAGGGATCCGTGACGCGGTCGCAACACCGCACAGCCGCAACTCTGCATGCGTTCCTTAATATTGAGATTCGACTAAATACTAGCTAGCAACCGCTTCACTGGTTGCACATCGATGTCAACTAAAAATGTTATGGGTGACTGGTAACAGGACCATACCTTCTTGTCGAGAGTGACATAAGCTGGGATAAAGGGCTGAGGATCCGGGTGAGTGGGCGCAGGAGCGGCGTGGTAGGACAAATTAACCAAGTCTTTAATGTACTTGGTGTCAAAGGAGCCGTAAGTGAAGTCCGGCATGTCACCGGCCATGCCGCTGAGCTCTTCGTGCATCATCTGCTCTGTTAATAGAGGTTCCAGTCCGATGCCCAACCGGGGCGGGCGGGCCAATGCCAGGCCCTTGGAATAGGACAAAGTCTGAGGGCGATGAAATGCTGTTTTCTGGGGAGGTTAAAAAAAAACATCCATGAGACATGTTGAATACCACCAGAGTGCACCTTGGGTGTGAAGTTCAGCCCTCCACTTTTTGACACGGATGGATTGGGCAGCTCGCCTAGGGGAGATGCACAAAAGTCAGGTACGTGAACTACTGCCATACCATTGACCCGAGTATGCTATGCACTCATCTACTGCAGACATGATTGCAATTCTCCACTTTCTGCGACTGCTGTACTCTACTGCAAGAACTGCTGCCTTTCTTCCCACCAGCGCAGCTGATTGCATTCATTTTCAAAAGCATTCCATTTACCGTTTGTGTTTGGATTGCATGCATTTAACACATGCAAGTCGTCTGACTTGCACTTACCTTGTTCACGCATGTTAAATGTTAAACATCGTGTATTCACTAGACTGTCACGCAAATACAATATTCTGTAGTATTACAAAGCCAAAGACGATGCGATCGAATCATTTCCTATTTGGCAACATTGGAAATGAATGGCATGCTGTTAGAATGGAGAAGTAGCACAAGCATACGCCGAATGATGTCTTACAACAGGTCACTGGTTAGAAATTTTTGAGAAGCAGTGACTAGAAAAGTTCTACTTACCGTTACATCCTGGAAAGAGAACCCCGGCAAGAACGGCAAGCCGTTATTGTCCAATTTGCGTGACATTGTTGCTTCGAGTGGACGAGCGATACAGTAGTCGGGTTACATTTAATGACGTGATTTTGTTGTTATTTTTGGGCACTTTTTCGCAACGAGAACATTCAACGTCACGTCTGCTTTTATTTTGGTTCGGGTCCGGAATGTGACTTCTGTTACTATCGGAACGGCTTTCTTTGCTGGCATACGTTCTCAGTGAAAACTTTTCAGTCCATCCTAACAGTGTGTCCAAAAAACAAAGGTGATGTCATTGTCAGCCCTGGAAGAGAAACTGAGCTTCGGGGCGACGCCTCAGACGTTTTAAGACGTTTATTTCAAACATGCTAATGCTACTACAGAAAGTTGACGTTAGCCACACAAGCACAAGCTAACAGTCACGTTTTGGGTGACGTCACGAAACGACACGGAAGTTAGCAAATACGAATAAAAACAAAATTTAACACAAGTACAAGTGTCAACATTTTCAAGGAGATGCATTACTTTGCGCTGAAAAGCAATGTTTTGGCCGCACTACTGTTGTTTCCATGGAACCACCCGAAAAAACAAACAAATTAAAAACAAAATTCACACTCACAAAAAAATAAAACCACACTGACAGCGGAACTGAGGGCAAGTGTTTATTTGAAGGAGTTTGTGTCATCTCTTGCAGGGTGTGAAACCTAAAGTTGACCACCAAGGGGCGAGCAAGGACCTCCCTTTGCCACACACTTCCCTTGCTTGGACCAACTTTTCTGCCGTCATTCCATTTACACCTTTTTATCCAGGCATCCTCACATCGCTTAAAATTCCTTTTGTTTCTTCTTGACCTCAGACCAGCTTTTCTTTTCCCCTCCTGACGTCATTGCTTCTTCAACCTTCGTTCCTTCACCTTTCCATCCTTCCTGGAGACTGAGTTTTTGTACTCTTTTTTTTTCTTCCTTCCTTTTCACATTATCCCCATGGCTGCATGTCGTGAGCCTCCTTTATGATTAAGATTTTTTTTTTGTCTTGTGATTGGCTGGATACCAGTTCAGGCTATCCCTAGTCTCTTGCTCAAAGTTTGATGGGTTCGGCTCCAGGAGACCCACGACGCTGAATAAATGAGAAGCATTAGAAATAATGGATAGATGGACTCAAAATATCAGAAGACATATTTCTGAAACGTTTATTCCAAACACAGGAGTCACCTCCTGCCCTCGTGTTGGTCAGCTATCGGCGTGTTCATGTCCAAATGAAAACAAGAAATGTTCTAAAAATGATACAGCATAGACAGGCTGTCCCAATGTGGGTGACCCTAATATGTCCTGTGTGCTATCCGTTACTCACCTCTCAAGTTAAAAAAATAAAAATAAAAACTATGAGAGAAAAATATGGTTATTTCTACACTTGAAACCAGAGAAGCACAAACAGAACTGGATTGTAAATAGCTTATATGAACATGGCCGATGTGATTTTCATCACACAGCGACGGATACTTCCAGATACGAGTCCTGTTCAATCGGTGTTTCACTGAAGCAAACGCAACCGAAAACAACCGGAAGGAACTACGCTCAATCATTTGGTATTTCTAGTCATCAGACCCTTTGAGAGACCTCATAGTTTGAAAAGGCACTGCACTGTGAGTTTCATATCCTGTATCAAAAATACGGTTAAATCACTAAAAACCTCTTTGAGGCTCTCTGTATCATATTGTATCTCTTTAACTGCTAGAGGTTGACGTACATGATTTAAAAAAAAAAAAAAAAAAAAAGGGCGATTACCCCTCCTCCCCTCTTAGAAGGCAAAAACACACAGACACTGTAGGATTGTATCCCTGAGGCGCCGGACAACCTTTGCCAAGTATAAAAATATCTCATAATAAACCATACGCGAGAACCAAAATACACAAAAATCAATAAACTATTAAATATTATAAAATAGATTTCATAAGGGTTAGGGGATGGGGGGTGGGGGGGGGGGTTGAAGGAAATATCTTTTGGTTTTGTAAAAGGCAGCATCCTCTGTGGGGGCGGGAGAAAAAAAAAAGATTGTCCTGTACACTTTTTGGGCTTAAATGCTGGCTAAAGATCCAAGTGTTGCAGCTGCCTGATGCCTTGCTCGCCTCTTTAATCACCGTCAAGTCTCCGCAGGCCTGTACGGGTCCCTAGGAAGCTAAAAACCGAAGGGCCTTACTTCAAAAAAAGGGCTTCCTTGGGGTCATGGGCGAGGCCCCTCGCTTCCGGCAGTACGCTCCAGCTGAGAGGTAGAGGGGGACACTCCTACAACTTGGGGAAAATTACGATACCCAAAGGAAAAGGCCAACGACCTCGGGGAGGAATTCTCTTCCCAAGTTTGCAGTACCTCCTTATTGGTTGACAGGTGCGAGCCATCCGAAGTCTTGTTCGAGTAAGCGTTCCATCCAAAGCGGCGGTCAGTAATACCGATTGAGACTCCGCGTGCCGGGGACGTCGGGCTGCCCGTTCATCCAGATCTCCCTGATGATGCGTTCCCTCTCCTCGAGCCGCTGCGCTCGCTCCAGCTCCTCGGCCGAGGTGAACACGTTCATGTTGAGCGTGCGCTCGAAGCGCCGGTGCCGTCGCGCCGACAGGTCCGAGTTGGCGTCCCAATCCGAGTCGGAGTCGCTGGAGTCCGACGACGAGTCGGCGACTGGGCGCGCTCGTTTCTTGGCGGCCGCTTGCCGGCGGGGCGGCTGGCAGTCGGTGCGACAGGAGATCTGGACCACCAGCGCGAATAGGGTAAGGAAGAGGCCCAGACAGACACCACAGACAAAGAAGAGAGCCGCCCTCTCTGGGTGGTCTGGCGTAGAGTGGAAAAAAATAATGACCAGAAAAGTGAGTGATATGTGACAGTTACCGCAATAATTGCTCCCCCTTTGTTTCATATCAAATATTTGACTCTCTGGTTCCCTCGACTTGTGGACCTTTCGACATTGCTTGATTCTTTTGTCTCCAACACTAAGGCTAGATTTCTAGTTGTGGGAAGTAACCACATCCCAAAGATTTTCAGGCTATACTTGAGTATTTTTACTGACTGCTTTTGACTGTGATATCCTGCGTTTGAAAACCCCCCCCCCCACACTTTTTACTCACTTTGTCAAAATCGGGGGGTGTTTCTATGGCTGATAAAATCAACAGCAGCAACAAAGCAACGTGAACAAGGCAGCATTCACTATGACGGCAAATAAGTTCAGCAAGGCAAGAGTTGCCCGAAATTGTTTGATGTTGGATCCAAGAACGATTTACGGCGAATGCAATCTGTCTAAAAATAACACAGTCCTGGCATGCAAAAATCTAGGGGAAAAAAATATAATGGTAAGGAGGATTTTTTTTTTCATTCATTATCATAAGCTAATAGCATAGCTAATTTAGCTCTTCGGCGAATGCATAGCATAGCTAATTTAGCTTATGATAATAAACTACAATAATAATTAGCTTTTTAAAAAAAATTTTTTTTTTAGTCTGTTCACAGAGTTGGCAAAGTAAAACTCTATTTTTGACTCAAACACTTTTATCAACCATCACCGGCCCATCGCACACGATTATTTGTGTTCCTACTTGAGACGTATGTGTAGGCCACCAGAGCGTTGCTAATGAGGGCCATGCTGGAGCTGGAAGTGGAGTTCATAATGGGATTCATCTCCGGGGGCCTCAAGGGCGCCTCGCCTCCCCCTCTTCCAACCTCGGGATACCTCTCCTGGTCGGCGCTGGTCTCTCTGATGCGCTTCCGATCTGCAGTGGGGAGGAAATGACACAAAAGCCAGAGTCAAAGAACGGATAAGCCCGTTATGATCCTCAGACTAAAATGCGGTCCTGTGAATGCGATGAGGCACATCGAGTAAGTATCAGTCATCGTATTTTTACCACATGTGCTGTGTCGTGATGCCGCCGGTTGGGTCATTGACAGAAAAGCGTGCCAAGTGCTTCCGAGCCACTGAGTCATCCCCGCGGCGTCTGCGTGGGTTGTTTTAATCATTTTGGTCCGAGACGACGCATCGAAACACATGCACCGTCTTGTGATCGACAAGATAACATGGCACCACCGCAGCAGAAGGAAACTTGACTCAGGCCATTAAGAACTGAACAACCGATGTGGGGGAAGTTTGAGCGACGTCCTTCTCGGCAAATTGCCGCATCGGAAGCACGAGGCCACAGCCGGTATTTATTTTACCTGCGCCTTTCAGATCGAACCCGATCTGGTAACTTTGACAGAGAACGGCAAAATAAAGAGAAATCTTTTCACAGCTAGCGTAAACGTGGTCACTTGAATGTTTTAAGTCATGGTGGATGAGCATGGGCGGCCCGGTAGTCCAGTGGTTAGCACGTTGGCTTCACAGTGCAGAGGTACCGGGTTCGATTCCAGCTCCGGCCTCCCTGTGTGGAGTTTGCATGTTCTCCCCGGGCCTGCGTGGGTTTTCTCCGGGTGCTCCGGTTTCCTTCCACATTCCAAAAAACATGCATAGCAGGTTGATTGGACGCTCTAAATTGTCCCTAGGTGTGAGTGTGGGCTTGGATGGTTGTTCGTCTCTGTGTGCCCTGCGATTGGCTGGCAACTGATTCAGGGTGTCCCCCGCCTACTGCCCGAAGACGGCTGGGATAGGCTCCAGCACCCCCCGCGACCCTAGTGAGGATCAAGCGGTTCGGAAAATGGATGGATGGATGGATGAGCATGTTTTGGCGAAATGTCACACAAACGCGACGTACGCTAAAACTAAACTGACGTTAATTAACGTGCGTCAGACCTCTTATCTGATAAACATAGTTTAGACTGCAATTGCTGGCTAAAAGCGTAAACGTTTCCACCTGGACGTACGGCTGCGGCGTCAATGTCTGCTGATGTGACCAAGAATTCCCAATCACACACACACACACACACACACACACACGTGAAGGAAGCCAGAAAAATAAACAGGTGAAATGATTCATGATGGATCATTATCCTCTCATCTCATTTACCTGCAAGGAACTACTATGAAATTAATTTTTAAACAAGCGATAGGAAATGTATGGGTTTCAATCAAGCTAGTGCATGTTTTGGACACACCTCACAACAAAAAAGGCCAGAGCTGAGATTCACAACTGGAATGTCGGACTGTGAGACAGGCCTGCTAACCTCATTAGTAACATTATTAACTAGCCAACATTAGCAGACGTGCTAAGCATTCTCCCATGACATAGATATTTTTTTTATATTCACCCTTTCACGCACCCTGTAACTGTAATGTCATCCAAGATAAGCTTTATGCTGGTCTTCAGGCATATTTTGAGATCTCTTGTTTACACTAAGCAATGCTAACCACCGACTAGCGCGGGGCTGTCATTAATCAGACAGGTAGTATATTTAGAAACCGCTCTTTTCCTCCAGAGACAAAACATTTCATCACGGGACAAAAGACCAGACGAACGACGTGACGAGGAATGCCGGCTGTTCATGTCGACGTGTCGCGTTCCACCCACATTACAGTATTCCTCCCGTGTACCTCTATGAAAAACCGTTTTTTCCAGGTAAGCTGGAAAGGTGGAAAGCGCTTCCAAAGAGGTCAATGGCCTTTCAAGCATGAGGCACTGTCATCAACTGACGCGTCGAGCTCGTCCTTTACATTTGCTTATCGATCATCCTCATCAGTAGTCATTTGTGTTCTGAATGTTTTGCTAGTAGTCCAATTTCTTTTTATTCCGTTTGCTATGTCTCCACCCAAACATTTATGCCCTGATGTGAGACCTCAATATTGTTCCACTTGAAGCCTGAAAGGATGGGGGGGGGGGGGGGGGGGGTGGACTGTGTCGTGTTAACTCTGTCTGTGGGGGTGCCACAAGGGTCTGATCAAAGTCCCTCAAGCTTAGGTGTGTGTGTGCAGTTTTACTCACCTGGAACAGCGTTGGGGCGTTTGACTGAAGTCCCCTCAGGAGGGCTATCTCCCACTATGTTGGGGTCATGGGCGCCGGATGGTGGGGAGTACGCTGGCGCTCTGGAGCTTTGTTCCTGGAGTAACTTCTTTGGGACTGCAGAGAAATGGATGCCCGTGCAGGAAAAGGAAGTCGGGCACATAGGAGTCTGGTTAGAATGACAATGTCGTTCACTGCCCGTGGTAAGGATGACAGCGTTTTTGAAGTTACTTATCCAACAACGGAGGAGAACCGCTGAATTTATTTGTCATCATGTGGCTGTTGGTCATGGTTAAGAAACACACTTTAGAGAGTCCAGAGCACATTAACAGTTCAGTCACGTCACGTCTGTACTTTGTATGTTTGTTACCAGCAGCTATGCTACGGAAGAGCAGCAAATTACTCCCAATGATAAACCAAAAAACCACGAGGGTACAGAACAGAATATTTGAGCAATGAATGATGACCAAACGTGTCGTATTTACAGTATGTGCTATGATTCACACTTCTTTGACCTAGCGCTATGTTTTCCCGAAACCTACGGCTCCCACCGCCATACACCCCCTTAAACCTCACAGTGTCCTTTGAGTGAGTCAGGGAGTCTGCACCCCCCCCCCCCAGATTCAAACCCACAACGTCGTGAACTATACATTCCCGCCCCTGCTCTCACGTGGGTTCGGCGAGCTGAGCCTCAGTCCAGTCTGTGTGTTTGCACACGCTGAGCGTCTGTCACTCGGGACCAATGGTCAATAGAGACAAATCAGCTGTTTCCTGACATGAATTCTTCGAAGGGTTAAGAATGTGTAATACGAATACAGCAAGTTGGAGCTTGTACGTCATTGTCAAAAACCTCCGGCAATGCGAGAGAAAGGAGATTGCAAGTGAGACTTGGAAATCCAGCTGGGGGTCTAAATTTGGAACATTCAGCCACTAGATGAGCTGCTATGTAAAATGTCGCCGTCAACCACGGCATACTTTCCATCAGTAAAAATTTTTTTTAAACCAAAAAACAAACTTGTACAGGAGTTGAATGCTAAACTAATAGCGAACATGCTACACAACATCTGTTTTAGGGTATCCTCCAGGGTCAAGAAACTTCCATTTCAATACCATTCTGCAATTGACTCATCCCATGTGGCGAAACCACACAATATGTCACCTAAATTGGTTACAAAATAAATAAATAAAACAAGAACCTGACACCGCCATTCCTTCAAAATTGGTTGGTACCAACTAAATCAACAAACCCCTGTAAGTGGAGGTGAGAAACGCAGCTTTCCTCATCAGTCTGGCATGCTAATCACGGCTCCCAAAGCCCCCACCCCCTCTCGCCACCACGCTGCAACCGTCTTCCACACTACACCTTGATTACAGGCTTCTGATTGGCTCTAATTTGCTGCATATGTGGCCCAGGGTCACAGTTATGACACACCATCGTGTGACACACACACACACATCCGCTCCAAATACTCACTTTAAAAACAACCGCAGCTGCAAACAAAGCGCTGTGCATCAAGTACAAATCAGCCATATAAAAAAAAAAAGACTGTGAAAACAATGAATCAATCGCATAAAAACAGCGCCAGTCAGTAGGTGAGCAGCAGCATTTTGGACCAACTGGAGGTGCTTGAGAGAGGACTGTCTGACTCCAAAATAAAGGGCATTACAGTAATCTAGCTGAGATGCATTGATGAAACCTAATTCATACGAATTTATTCATCTACCTCCCACTATACGTTATTTATTATTTGTTTTTTGTATTTATACCCCCCCCCCCCCACAAGTGAAATTCGTTTCCTGCTACAGGCCTGATGATCTCAGCTGTTGATAATCGCCGGTGTTCTGCTGGACGGAAACGAGAGCTTGGTGGCAACCACTTTGAATGGCCGCTGGGCGCGAAGATACCAGGCGGGACAAGCGCGTTCGCAACAATGGCCTGTGTTTACACTGGCGGGGCTCAGCTTTGTTTTCTCTATGGCGCTTTCTCTGAGCCAAAGTGTGTATGTGTGTGAGTGAATGTGTGTATTCGCAGCCCATGTGCTGAGCAATGCAGTTGGGACAAAGCCCTCGTAAGCCAGAGGGGATATAATGCAATATTAAACCACACTACATCCAAAACGAGATCAGACCAAGGCTAACAAATTAAACACACTTTTGCCCACATGTCTACACTAAGCGGGTGGCGATATTTTTGTGTAGGTTTGATGTGAACAGTTGCCTACAGGACAGTTTCCGCACTCCTGCAGCACAACGTGCAAAAGGCGAACAGAGCAGTCGCGAAAGATTTCTCCTTTAAATTCTCTGACTTTGAACCCCCTCCGATTGGAAAACCTCCAAACAGCAGCCATCTGACAAGCAGCACTTTTGATTGCACGTATTCTAAACGTAAACAAGACGGGCTTTTGTTTGGCGGAGGATAGCATCACCAAATGACCTCAGCGGCATAAACACGGCATTGTGAAAAGTCTGGCTTTTGACATCACTAAACCAAATAGACTGAAAGTATGCGTGTCAGGGGGGGTGATGAACACACTCGTTTTATTCTTGCATTACCACCACAGAAGACAGTGTTCTGTTCAATCTTCAGAGGACAAACAGTTGTTTTAAAACTTATTCATGTGCCCGCACAGTTTTGAACAGCCACAGTAATTAATGTACATTTTCCACAGTTGATAGCCCTAAATCAAATTTATTCACGAGAGCCATAAATCGCAATCTAGCTCTTGCCGTTTTGATGTGGCCATGGAAACAATGCTTTGTGGATTTCGGCTCGCACAAAACGGCATCACGTATGCCCCACAAAGTCGGAACCGGCAGATACAGGACATCTCATAACATTGGTTGTAAAAACACGGACAGCAAAATGCAAACGTACAGTGAGAGGAAATTCAATCTTCGAAAAAAGCCGCAATTAGAATGTTCCAATCTGGGCAGCTGCCATCGAGTGAGGCTCTTAACTCACGCAGAAGTCTCTGCAGGAAACAATCAGAGGCTGTTGGCAGGAAGCTTGCCATGCGAGGAAGTTATTGACGGTGATTATTTGTAAATGTTTGAATAAGAATCACTGAAAACCTCGAGCAAAAAAAACCCAAAAGATGAGACCAAGTTTTGGCTCATATACTTGTTTCACTTCTGTACAATGTGTAAACTGTAAGCTGTTTATGGAACTAATTATAGCACAGGTGTCAAAGTCAAGGCCATTGAGAAGGTGCACAATTTTCGTGACATTTTTTTGTCGGTTGGCGTGCCGTGAGATTTTTCGAACATGAAATGCTTTTTGTAAGTTTGGGACCTCTATGAGGAACCAGATGCCTAATAAGGGTCTTAAACTCTGATTTACGAGCTGCTTTCCAAAAAATTCTGACTGTTCTTTGGGGAGGCGGGGTGGCGTGGGGTCGGGGGGGGGGGGGGTGCTGCAAGAAATAACTGTCACCAGGCACGACAGAATTTGAGTTTGGATGTCAAAGTCATGTCAGCAATTAACAACAGAGAGCCTTTGGATGAAGACGTCAAAAATAGATTTTGGAGGGAATTCGAAATGTCTTGGAAAGCAGTGGAATTACCATTCAGTGGGAACAACAGTTATCCAGGTGGTAACATGTTAAGAAACTTTAACATCATCTTTAGATGGAAGTGTAACTTACTTCAACCGAATTTTGGCCAGAGAAGTGTGCATCTTGGAGGCAGGTGCAGAGTACAAATATATATATTAAAAAAAATGGGAAGACTGCACAACTTCAAACGCATGACAGAAATTAGCAGTCACAGTGTTTCCATTTCTTTCATAGAACTGCACATTATCTACAAATAAATGCAATCTCGTCATGTTCACAAAGGCAATAGAGAGAAACGCCAAAACCCAAGGAATGACCCCTGTGGGACACCACCCAATTTGAAAGCTACGCTGGGATCAGTGTCTGTGTAAGTGCTGTGACGATGGTGAGTCAATCACACGCTACGTTAAAGCCTCCCTCCATATCAAATTGGCCTTGTCGTAAACACCACAGATGACTGGAATAGATTAACCATTGTTCCGGAATAGAGAGAAACGACACACTTCAGCATCTGTATCACATTTTTTTTTTCTTACCCTATCATTTGACATTGGCCTTCGTTATCATTTTGGGAAAAGCCAAGCGCTTGTCTGTCCGTACCCTGTCATTGTTGGGTAATTAGATGAGGTTCTCGTCAGTCCTAACCAGTCCGTGTTGAGTCTGAGCGACATCCTACATGCCTTAAACATCACCTACGAAATATGGAAGTTTGTCACGCGCATGCAATTTCGGGAGGCACGCTTTCGTTCTCCCAGCATGTTGACAGCGCAGGGGGAGAGTTACGTGGTTGGTATAGATTGGCGAGGTCTGGGTTGGTCTGTCATCGCCCTTATCACCACCATGATGCATGCCACTTGCAAAACCCATCTGTCTTGTCACTAGCCTGAAAATACTTTTTATCACTTTTTTGCCTCATTATTTTTTTTCCATCCAACATTCACATGAGAATGAATTCATCTGTTGAACGGTCACACTGTTGTAGCCCCAAACTCTTAACAGCACAGGCAAGATTTTAACTCAGTCACACAAGCGTAAATCTCACGCGAGGTCATCGTGACGGTGGCTCAGTCTTTCAATTCCAGTTTTCCACTGCATTCATGTGCTGAAAACAAACTGTAACTAGCTTTAGGGCGTGACACTACACATTTGTGTATTCGAAGCCTGCTTTTTCTCTGCTCGTTTCATTTCTCCCGAGGTGACGTTTTAGCTAGCGTTAAACAGTCGCAAGGATCGATGCCAAGTCTCACACACTCGTCTGCACCTTTTGTTTGGGTTTTGACGGTGTGCTGCTGGGTGCTCTAGTGATAACCAACTCTGGAAAAAAAGCTATTTATAGGTCGGCTGCAAAGTACAGCTGTTAGCGTATGAAAGAGAATGGCGGACAGATTAGAGGGACAACGCGGCAAACAAATGCTGCGATTGTGTACAAAGACACCGTACTGTAAATAGCTGAGCGCTGTTTTCCATTCTCGAAGTGCCTCCTGCGGGTCCAACACTTTTGGCATTATCAACGCCGAATTGCTGCTCGTCCGTTTTATGTCCCTCTCCCCCTCCTTCTTCTGACCCTGTCCACTTAGCCATGGTCTTAAAACAGCTTGAGCCCCCAACAGATGCTGATCGGTGCCTTGAGGGGTCAAGAGTGGAGCGAGAAGGCGTGAGTGAGACAGACGCAAGCGTGACTGATGGCCGGGCTCCGACAGACGCCGCCGTAAAAGCCTTCAAGATAAATATCCCCTCAACTTCCTCCTCTGGGTCCTTGGTGGACTATCTCAAAGAGGCTTCTTGCACAAGATAAAACAGACGAAACCAAAGAGCATCGAGGGTTCGAGTCTTCTGACAGACTGTGAAATGCTCGATTGCAAAATATGCAATTTGCAGCGACTCAAAAGTGAAAGCTCGTAGACAACGGCGGCCTCGGGAGACAGAGCCTTCAAGCCGCTGACATTAAGCGACGGAATAAAAACATCGCAGCAACACGTGTAGACAGAATATAACAATACTCATTACATCTTCTTCATCTTCTGTGAAGAACAACTAATATTAGCGCTGCACTGATGAGCTGAGAGGAGTTGAGGCATCTCAATAAACACCGGCGGTACACAAATTGTTTTACTGGTGAACTAAACCTTCAATCTAGATCTTCATTCTACTGCTGACCATTTTTGATTCAATCTGCACTACGATTCTCTTCAAACTGCCACCGAGGTCTCGAGCGCGCCGGAGTTGCTAATTGCAACTGGATCTTGGCTTCGGGGAGCACATCGCGACTGAGGCGAAACAGACTCACCCAAATGTATATGAGCGCACGACCCGACACTTGACGCCTGAATTCAAACACACTGCACAGCACACCTTGCGGACATGCAGATTGAGGCCAGAGTCAGCAGACACAGAGTGGGGGGGGGGGGGGGGGGGGAAACAAGATGACAAATGGGGAACCACACTGTTAAATGTGGCGTACATTCTTGGAATATTTTTTTGGGGGGGGGGGGGGTTCATGGAAAAACCCAACTGAAACCCAATACAATGCCGTACGAAACTTCAGAAATGCTTCTGAGTGACAGTGACTTCAGTTTTACATGAGCAAAATCTGCTTCCCCATTCCGTTTAAGTACGTAGAATTAAATATCCAAACTTTTCCTCCACTGAGCAGAGTGCTGAGAGCTAGCCTGCGTGCCTGCGCTCAGTCTGCCAACCCTCGCCGTCCTGTCATGAGCCCGACTTGTGCTCCTTGGGGATTTATTTGTTTATCGGCTACAGATCTGCTTCCAAATGTAATGGCTTCTTTCTTGGCTTCATTCTTAGCAATGAAAGTCAATCGGAGAGTTTTGGCAAGATCCTGCTTGCAGAAAAAGACCAAAAAAAAAACCCCCAGCTCAATCAATTCAGTGAGGCTGATAAATACAGTGCGGCCTTTCTTTCATTCAAATGGTTCGCACAGAGTCAAGGACATTCCAAATGCATGAGAGTGTGGAGTAAAAACGAGAGAGGACCACCCAGATGAGGAATAAAGGCTGACCTTTATGGGGCAAATCTCACATCAACACTCAGCGAATAAGTTTTTTTTTTTTTTTTTTTTTTTTTTTTTTACTAGGTGAACGAAAGACACGCGAGACTCACAAAAGGGCACACATGGTTGCAGTCTCGCCGAGTCAAAACCTCTTCCAGCCTTTGGACCTTTACCAGGGAAGAAATCATTTTGCTTCCCTTCATTCAGTCCAGACTCTCTCTCGGAGGGGTGGGGGGGTGGGGGGGGGCTCTTTTGGAAAAGGCTCGGATTCTAAATGCACGTGCGTGTTCGTGGTACAAAATAATCATTGTTGATATCTTTATCCTTTGGCGCAGCTCTGTGATCACGGCGGGGTGGGGGGGGGGCACAAAGGCCTCCCCAACAAATTGGCAGTATGGATTTGCTTAATTTTGCGGATCTTATAATAGAATTTGCTTCAAAACCAAACACGCGGCCGGATAAAGGGGTTCGGAGTCGGGGATTGAGGGACGGAAAACTTCCCATAATCACAATGCTAACGACGCTCAAAATAAAATACAAGCAAGGAGGTTTAAAAACTCAAGGTGACCATAAAACTTCCTCCTCCATTGTCTTGTCGAAGCAAAAACGAACCGCAGGCCTCATTCGGGCTGCCCGACTCGTATGTTTTTGGTGGCCAAATGCCAAGATCCAAATAGAAAGCAACTCGCTCGAGAGTACGTGAGTGCAATTGTCGGGCCGATGCCGCAACTGATCAGCAACCGACTTGGGTAGGCCGGCTATGATTAAAAACACATTCAACAAAAGAAAAGCAGTAAAGCATTTTTTTTTTTTCATGGAGGGAATTGGTCGTGAGGCCCGACATTTGCCAAGTAGGCATGTTTGAGAAGTGGGATGTCTTTTGAAGCAGTGGTCGCCAACCGCGTAGTCTCACTTCTAAAATCGGTTTGCGAGTTGAAATCAATCAACAGAATCCGCCAATAAATTAAAATGTAGAAGCAGTAAACAGCAATCGTAACAAGTTGACCAAACACGTAGCCTTGACTTCCGAAGATGAAGCCATTTTGACGAGAGAGGTTCCTCCCCACGCCGACGCGGAAGCTTTTGTGAGCGGCATGTTGTCAAAAAACGAGGCACAAGACAAGACACCCGCTGAATCATTTAAACAAGTCACGCGCCGAGTGATCGATTGGAAAGCATGAAAAATTTTGCACGGCCTGCCCACGTAAACACTAGCCCTTTAGCCGCTAACAACTAGCCATTAGCAACAACACTCACGCCGTCTGGACATAACTTAAAAATTATTAGGGTTTTACATCATAAGGTTTATTAATCATTTCATATTGGTCAATTTCTTAGTAGTTCAATGTTTTATTTATTTACTTACAGTTGAATAACAGTTTGTAAAATGTTGATCTCTATAATCATTTTAGTTGCCAGGACCGGTGCTTTAAAACTGGTAATTTAAACGCAATTAAAGAAATATGGTTGCCAGTCCGCGACCCTTGTCACAACTGGTCCGTGACCCCCCCCCCAACCCCCCCAAAAAGGTTGCCGACCACTGCTTTAAAGCATTTCTTTCCATCCATGCTAGTATCCTAATCCGTTTTCTTCAATACGGCACATATTTGTTAGCATCGTGAAAAGTCCCAGACCCTCGCGTTGCAATTTTGAGCCCGCTTTTGCCGGGTACCAGTCACAGAATTGTTGATGTTGTGTCGCATAACAGCACGCGGCTAAGCACTGACAACCATAAGACGACGAGTGCGGCGTACCGGCGATATGGCAACCTTCAACGCGCACCGCACGAGCAGCAAAAACCTCGTAGGTATCAGGTTGCGGGCAGGAAACAGATGGACTGCTGCTGAGATGTGGACGGTGGGGGGGCAAATGCCATAGAAGGCAAGTGAGAGTGACTCCCTCATCTTTTCATCCTCAGCTGGAAGGAAGAGGAAGAGTGAGGCAGCCGTAGTGTTCGGGGACCAGATCAGAGGCTCCTTGCCAAAGATCGCGGTGATGGAGTTGGCTGGGAGATTTTCAAACCCAGCACGGCGCAAGTGACTCGACCAGCAGCCTATTCGAGACGACCGTGTCGCATCCAGTTGAGTGACGGAATATTTTGCGACGCATTTGGTGGCTTCCGCCTTGACGCCTTCGAAAACAAGTTTAGAGAAATAGCGAGGCAAGATCCGACGAACGCATTCGGGGACAGCGGTTACTACAGTGGACATCTCATTTTTTTCAGGTTACAGCTTGCATGGAAGGGTTAAATGTTTCAAGAGGATATACATGATTATAATATGTTGCTTCCTGATTTCTCTTCTTAACGTCAAATCTGATTAAATATATAGCGAATGGCAAAGATATTAGCAGCACTTCATCCGGATACTCCCGAGAAGTTTCAAAAACTTTGGCGAGGACGATTTATTTTCTCTAGACCACAAATTTTGGTACGGAGACGCTTGAAGCCAGTGTGGTGGAACCGTATCCGATGAAGAATCAAGAATATACAAATGACAGGGAAGGGTGGCAGGAGACAAAAAATAAAATAAAATAAAAATACTCAACCCCCAGCAAGTTTTTGAGGCTTGGAAGCACATCTGCTTTGGCTATCACCCCCACTCCCCGCCTCCCTTTTCACCTACCCAATAACTTCAGCATGGAGTATTTTTAGAGAAAAAGACCACGTCGAAAAAAAAAAAGAGTACAGAAAGACTTTCATGAATGCATGCTGAGTTTCAGAACATATAAAACTGGAAACATGAGAACGATTTCTCTCCCCCCCCCCCCCCCACGCCCCCTCCCAATTCCAATAAAGAGTCGAGAAGAGGGCGGTTGGAGCAGACACGGCTACAGTACACGTTTAGTCGAGTGCCAGGTTCTACTCCGACTTGCTAGAGTAAATAAAGCGATTTGATGCCGCGGTGCAAATGGGTGATGACTGAATGAGTGCGAAAAATGTGAGGGGAACGTGAGCGGGGGGTGGGGGGGGGGGGTATCTAACGTGGGGTTCTTGAACAAATTACATGCAGTCGAGACGATTTTGCCGTACAAAGTCACTTTGCCAGCTGTTGGGTGCGTGCCCAAGCAATAAGAAAACGGGGGGAGGGGGGGGGCGTAATGTCGAAATATAATGCTGTATTAAAAAGAAAAAAAAAAAGCAAATAAAACTGACCTCATATGAAGGAGAAAAGCCCCCACAGTCGTCAAGAGAACAGCAGTGAGTTTGGAAAGTCTGAAAACGTTCCACTCGAAGCATTTTGGATTTCACACAGCTTTCTAGTGGACAACAACGCTCACATGCATCTACAAATATAATTCGGTAGAAATACTCATGCTTGAATATGGCCTACGGTTAATCGATGGTGCTACGCAAGAGCGATAAAAACAACAGATTGTCTTTCCTCACATACTGCTTTTTTTTTTTTTTTTTCAACACAACTCAAACGTCAGCCTTATCTAATGCCCAGACACGAGTTTACATGCTATTGCCGCAGCCCTGGATCACATCTGTGCGTGTGTCAATGTGTACGGGCAGGACAGACACGGGAGGGGGAAAAAAAAAGGCAAAGTACAGAGCGCCATTCTCCACTGTCATGTCAAACTTAATCTGTGGAGGACATCGCGAGATTAAGAGCTAATCTGGGATGATAAACGCAAGAAAGTTTATATTCGGTTTTAATCGAAATGTGCTCATCAAGCCGACGATGTCGATTCCGGTTCTGGTATCTGCGCCGCCTGCCTTCTCGTCTCGTCTCGAAACCTCAACCGCAGTCTAATTCATAAATTACTAACAAAGCGTCCCTTGTGGTTTGGGAGGAACGAGGATTTGCAAGAGTGCGCGCCGGACACGGGCAGAGTCAACTGGAGGGAAATCTGGCTCGTGGTGAGAGGAAGGCAAAGAGGCGTCACTAAAAGGAAAGCCACGTGCTGACAACACCATTCGCTCAGCCAATCAGACCATTTTTTTTGTTGTTGTTGTCGTTTGCACATCCGCGATATGACCTCGTTTTGGTCTTCTGTTTACGAGGGATGACGTGATTTTAACGTGAATTTGGAAAAACGTATGCGGGGAATTACAAAGAAGCAACTGGAAAGATGCCGTTAGCCCAAAAGGGTTAGCATCCGGAGCTAAGGTATGGCAACAGGGTAAGCTAACGCGAGCGGGTATGTTTGTGTTTGTTATCGCTAGCCGCGTTTCCCTCAAATGTCACAATGAGAACAAATCTGCTCGACGAACATGGAGTGGTCAGCCACTGTAAGCGGTGTGACCTCGGTACACTCGGAACACCGCCTCAGGAGGTAGCAAAACTAGGATTTGGTTCCGCCAACAGAAAAGGGTGAAGACAGAGACATTGAATGAGATGACATTCTCAACGCTAACAGAATTCATCTTTGCCGAGGTGAAATAAATAATCAACTGGCGTGTTGACGCTAGCATACTTCAAGTTATTTCGTTTGCCGCTGTTACATAACGTGACCCGAGATTCTTCCCGGTGGGCTCATTCCTCACAGGTACTCGAAGTTCGACTCACACAGACGTCCGCTGTTGCCAAATTCAGTATTAATATCAACATGACTGGGGGGGGAAAAAAAAAAAAAAGGAATAATTACAGGGCCTTTGGAGATTTACCGCTCCATCAAGTTTCATGAAAATCACCCTGATCTCACTCTGCGATGCCAACCTTAGCCAAAAGAAGCATACGGTAAAACGGTGACTAGTTCAGGTACGCGTGACGCGTGTTTGTGTCGAAATTGCGGTGTTGGCAGACACCCTCACCGCCGTTTGCCTCATCCGTACACAAACCCGCGGTTCCCTGCCAAGAGCTTAATCCGGTGAGTCGCCCACTCTGCTCATGTTACCTCATGTTTCAGTGGAATCTTACAACACGCACACAATTAGCACGTGCGGCCCAATTAACTTGTACTCACGCCTTTCAAAAGCAAAGCGCCTCCACATCCCCTAAGGTGATGCCGCCGGACGAGCCGTTTCGAAAAGCGAGGATGCTCCGACATCCCCAGAGCAGCCCAGAGCGCCAATTTAACAACACTTAATCCCAGCGTGTTCAGATTGAAGTCAAGGTGACACTTACACACACATTGTTGCAACGGAAACACCCCTCCAAGGTCCCGGCGGTCACTTTCTTGAAAAAGACACTCTTGTCAAAAACTCCCCACGCTTTGAAAACAAGCTCACACGTGAGTAGTCCGGCGTGAGGTCCGAGGAGAACGAAAGCAGAGCCCAAAAAAGGGAAAAAAACGGAGTGAGGGAGCGAGCGAGCGAGCGAGCAAGGGGGTGAGGAGGGGGGGGGTGAAGACAAATGAATAGCCCCCTTTAAGAAGGTGACTCCTGACTCTCTCGTAGCGCTTCTCATCCAGTGTGGAGGTGGAGGAAGCCGTCTTTTTTTTTTTTTACTGTTGCCTTCCTTCCAGTTTCGAGCTCAAGCTGGCTTTAGACGACAGGAATGTGACAGCGAGCGAGAGAAGGAGGGAGGGTGTGTGTGAGAGAGAAAACGAGAGAGTGAGAAAGAGGGAAGCGGCAGACACAAGCCAGACATGTCGTAGTGTTCACCTCCACAACACTCGGCTGTGTTAGCAGTCCGAGGGATGTGGAAAGGGGAGGGGTACAATGGGGGGGGGGGGGGGACGTGGATACGTGTGTCAGAGAGAGAGAGAAAGAGAGAGAGAGGCGGCGGTGTGCAGCTACAGGAAATGACCTGGGGATTTCATTCAGATGAAACGGGGAAGGTTGGTGCGCAACAGGCTCAACCAGCCTACTCGTACAATGTCGTGAAAAGCACCGTGGAGAACAAAAACACAACAGGGGATGGGGGGGGGGGGGGGGTTAAGTGATTGAAATCGATATCAGTCAGGAAATGGTTACAAAAACGGATGTGGGACTCCAGTGAACTATGGTCTTAGTCATTTTTCACAAACGCAGAAAACTGGAAACGCTAGTGAAGTGCACCGGCGAGGTTTGGCCAATTTATCCAGAAGGTCAAGAGTTTTTTTAAAAAAAAATTTTAAAAACTCTGCAGGTCTCAGTTCAGGTCAACGTTTATGAAAGACGTTGGGTAAAAATAGCAGCCATGGGAAAGTCAAGTGAAACTTGATTTCTAAATTCACATTTGAAAACAGATTAACTTTTGATTCTTATGTGAAGCTAGAAGTCGGAAAAATCGCAAATCGCCGTCACAACATGACATTTGCGGCGCTGCGGGACGACCTGGAAAACGTGCAGCGATTCATTTCGTTTGCCCCACGGCTTCTTCACGTCAACACAAACGCGCTCGCGCTTCCTTCTCATTTGCTTTCCTCATTCTCTCCTTCCATCTTCATCCAGCGCATGAAGAAAACTGAAACCAGCCACAAGCTGAAAAGAATTAGATCACCCCCCACCGCAGCCCCCTCACCACCAGCAAATTCAACCCAGCCCCCACTGGCTCCCACCAACGACCACCACCTTCCCATTGAAAACGCTGGACGGAAAACAAAAACATTTAAAGAGCCACAGTGCACCGAGCGACGCAGAGACCGTTGTGCCCCGAGTGTGCGACTTTACGAGAGAACGGGTAGGAGGCCCCCTTGCGGGGTCGCTCAAATTGCACTTTGCTGCCCAAATATTCCATTGCAGACATGGGAGAGATGCGCTTGTGTCGATGTGCATGACTTCCTTCGACGCATTGATCGCAACAACGTGAACGCTCTTTGGAATTGCCATTTCGAGAGCCGGCGGAGGACGAGCCAAAACCCCGTAATAAAAAGAGCTGTCACATCATTTCTGTCTTTATAACAATTTCTTAATGATTGATTTCATAGCATTGAGTTATGAAATGGCATAAAACTGATCTGCAGCTACGCGAGTCAATCGCATCCGATTAAGAACCGGGTCGTCAAGTGTTAGCGTCCCAGCAAGACTCCCCACGTTAACTCATTTAGTTCGGAGCGGCGGCCGAGCAAAACTGCTGCAGTGATTACATAAACAGACAACGTGTGAGTGCAAGGATGGAGAAAGCAAAAAAAAAAAAGAAAAAGGGGGGGTGAAAGCAAGAGGGGGCTGCAAAAACAGAGGAGGGAATTTAAGACCTCTTGTTTCTGCCAATTCCACTTTGCCCCAACTGCATTTTAATCGAATCAAAGTGAAAAACGTCCCCCCACCCCCGACGGCCCGTGATCTCAAATCAAAACACGGAAACTCAAAGTTTGAGGGTGATTAGCGCTTACGACCGCACTTTGGTGTCCGCGCGCGCCGCTCGACCAGATAAGCAGATGACGACAGTCGACGAGGCGCTATCGCGTGGCGCACAACTGTTGACCTCACCCTGCTGGCAAAGCACAATCTCCGCATTGCCCCTCGCATCAGCAAGTCGCCATGGCAACCCCTTTGGCGCCAGCCGCCCCCCCCCCCCCACCTCCCTCGCTCGGGAAATTTTCAGATGTTTAATTTTTAACTTTGGCAGAGAGCAGCTAAGCTATGTACCAAATCGCGCACACAGAATGCCTTGTATGGGTATTGGCAGGTATCACAACAGATGCTATTAATGCAATACACACACACACACAGAGGGTCAGACGAGGTCACATGTATTTTCTCGCAGCGGTGTTCCTGAGCCTGCCAGCTGTGGTTGTTTTGTGCAGAGTCAGGTTTGTGTTAAACGAGACCGGGGAGCACCTCATTCCTTTCTGCTCGCTAAAAATCAAACGCACCGAGACAAAGACCGACTTTCTCTTCAACCCGCAAACGTTTTGCATTCTGGTTTCCCTCCGATGCAGTAAAATGAGTTTGAAAAACGTTTTTTGGGGAGCGGGGGGATTATGGTTTGTTATGTATTTAAAGTCGAAGACCAATTTTTTTCTTTTTTTTTTGGTGGGGCCTCAATTAGTCGATCACGATGACAGTAATACAGTTTGTATCACCGAAAGCCACGATCGCCGACGAGATGATGGGTTTCCTCGACAGTAGATCGTTCCGAATAAGCATTTCCCACCAAATTTTATAGTCTGTCACAAGAAAACATTGCATGCAGAAATGAAAGCAAAGTACTGTTTCTCTTCTTTGACGGCAATTGGGAACCGTCTAAAAAAAAAACGTTCATCAAACATTTTGAGGTCTGGATCATGCCAAGCATCCTAAATCACTTTTTTTTTTTTTTTTAAAGGGTGAGAACTGAGGGGGTTTTCGACTTGGAACCGGCACCAGATTCCTCACAGGACTGCATGTGTGGCATGATGTCAGATCCTCAAAAACATGTTTATTCTCATTTGTGGGTACTAAACGGACATATGTTTCTGGGGCTCTCTCTCCCCCCAGCTTGACTAATGTTTGGGGCTACAGAGCAGCGAGTAGTGACCGCAGGTCCACGCTAGCGGGCCAGTATCAACACATGTTGTTATGTTCTCCCACGTGCCTGCACGGGTTTTCTCCGGGTACTCCCACATTCCAAAAACATGCACGGCAGGTTAACGGAACGCTCTAAATTGTCCCCAGGTGCGCAGATCGTCGTATGTCAATGTCCGCCCTGTGGTTGGCTGGCACACCGGTTCAAGGGTGTACCCCCGCCGACTGCCCGAGGACAGCTGCTACAAATCCAAACACTTGAGCTGTGTGTTTTCGCGGCAGCTCAGTGGTGCGAATGAATCCATTTCCGCCCCCCCCTCAGCAATTAGCGTTGTTCATTACGCTTTCCCTGACGTTTACCTACCCCCCCCACACACACACAAGAGTCTACTGTGTATGGTTCACGTGAGGCTTACCGAGGCCCATCCGTTACGCTGCAGCGCACCAAACGGGAAGTCGTAGAAGGAGGGCCTCTTTATCTTGATTTAGGTTTAGAGAGATGCCTCGGGGGAGGAAGGGAGCTAAACTGAAGCGGCGAGACTCGCATAGGAACAAGAACACGGATTAGCGGTGTAAACTACATCTCGTACTCCGGCAAAGATCAATAATTCCCCAAAGTTTGAAGTCGATTGACTGACAACTATGCTCTGTCGAGAACAACAACAACAACAAAAAAGGTGATTGACAATATCACTCTTGACCTTAACTGCACTGTCGGAATTTTTTGATCGCGAAAGAAACGTCTCTTTTGACATTGAGCAGTAGATATTGAACGTTTGAAGAAGAAAGAAACTGGCGGTGCACCTGGTGCTCGTAAAAAGCGCCGTCCAAATATATCAAATAAGCCATTAGCGGACTTATTGTTGAAATCACTTTAAAATTTGAAAAAGGCAGCGCAAGAGGTTCCCGATTTGAATCCGTCGCTTTTATCGAACACTCACGGTAAATGGTAAGCAAGAGAAACTCCTTTAGTGTTTGTTTGTTTGTTTTTTTTGTTTGTTTTTTAAACAGTAGGGCGACTGAATCGTGTGACCTGCGGGCTGTTTGACTTTCAAGCTTCCACTGTCTAACGCTCCACAGGCTTCTTGGATAAACCGCACAAGCTCAAGCTGATGTTCACCGAGCCACACAGAACCTACAATACGCACGCCATCGTAAAAACAAAGCACCCCCCCCCCCACTTCATTCATTTTTGCCGTGTTGCAAAAAGACTGCGAAATAGCACTAGGGTCAGAAAAGGACATTTAAGATTGCCCAAGCCTTGTGGCAAACTTGCTGTCTGCAGCCGCTTCAGTGACATACTCAAGTTCAAACCTCTCCATCGCCCAACCTGGCGTCTTTCTGTTGAACATTTACCCTTCCGCTTCCCCCACTCCCCGCTTCCTCGCAAACACCCGCTCGCTGATCGAGCTGTTTGGTGAGTTCGTGATGGGTTATCACAGGCAGATAAGGGAGGTCAGACAGCGATTGAAGACAAAAACGACTCCATAAACACGGCTCAAGCGTCGGCCTGTTCTTGTCTGCATCCGGCGGTTGTTACCGAGATTTAGAAAAGAAAAAAAAAGGGGGGGTGGGGGATGGCCACTTGGAGAACTATTTGACAAGGCACTTTCAAAAGATAACATGACACTCAAGAGAGCCCGGTGTGAATCAGGTCTAGACTGAGTCGTCCGTGCTGTGGCGGATTTGAGAGGCTCCAGGCCACGACGTTGATTGATCAGTCCCGGATGCTCGGGCATCTGGATAATGTGCGCGCGTCCGAGAGAATGGTTTCAAGAACGACGGCCTTGGCCTGCCGGGATTAGCCCCGGGGGCGCGTTACTGACCAAACAAAAGAATAAAACCATCATTTACACTCATCTCCACAGACTATAAGCAACAGATTTAAGTCATTTAAACTGGAATGTTGGGACTTGCTCAGAGTTTTACATCCATTTGTGCTTGGAATTAGTCGGGCAACAAAGAACATATCATCATCGGCATCCCAGCATGTGAACACCCAACAATGTGATTCGGTTCTAATTCTTAAAGCCACAACAACACAATCGTGCCACAAACCAAGAAAAACTGCCTTTCGCTGTACACAGTTGTCCCTTTTGGTAAAATGAATAAATACAATCACCAGCGTCCAAGGTGAGACAGTGAAGCTTATCGTTGGGGAAACGGCGCCCCCGTGTGGCACATGTCGGAAGCGGATTACTTACCGCAGGTGTAGATGACGCTGAGGTACTTCCTGGTGCCAGAGTAGCAGGGATTCCCAAATTCCCTGGATGAGGCTCGAACCACGCAGCTCTTCTTGGCCTGACAGCGAGACGTGACGACCCGCAGGGCGATGGACGACTGGCAATCTGACGGAAGACAAAAGATTGACCATTTATTGAGGATGCAAGTTGTTGTAGATGGATTTTAAAGCAAAGCACCACAGTCATGTCAACAGGCCACAATGAGTGGTGCCACAAGTCAGAGGGGAAATGTTCGAGTGAATTCAACCACAGACTTTTTAATGCAGTAACATTGGCCTAAAATGTGAACCCACGCACTTCGGTGGAGGCAAAGGGACATTCCCCAGCAGGAACTAACAATCTGAAATTCCTGACCAGGACACAGTGAGGTCAAAGCCTGTTGGAAAGCAGCGTGGAACTTGAAAACTGTCGAGACATTTCAGAGACTGGACAATTTCCCCACAAGTGCGCGCTCACTGATCAGGTGAAGGTTAGGAGCATTTTACAATTTGTTTTAGCTTCAGGGAGAACTTAAACCTTAAAAAAAAAAAAAAAATCCCTTAAGAAGCCAATCTGCGGTTTGCCCAGCTGAGCATGGTTTTAAAAAGTCAAGGTTTCAATACCGGCTAATACTGTTTGTCACCGTTAATGAGCTAAGGGGACAACATGATTAAACAGGGACCAATATGATTGGCTACTTATGGAGTGGAGCGAAAGAGCCGTCTCTGAGGTTAATTGGGGCCCGTCACCGTTTTGTGTCTCCTCACAGAGCAGAGAGGGGAGGGGAGGGGTGAGCAGTTACACATGGACAAAGAGGATAGGGAGCAAGACGAAAGAGACACTGCAAACACGGATGCAGTTTTATTATGTTGATTAATGTGCACCGTACTTAAAAATATGTTGGCAGTGGGAACTAGTTAGCCCCAAGGTTAACATGAGTAGCCAAATGGGTCTTTTCTAAAAAGGGGACAGGACGCTGTGAGCTACTAAGAATTAAAACAGAATTAGGATAAAATGTATTTATTTCAACTTAACATGGTTATAAAAAATACAATTTACCCAAATATTTTTAAATAGGACATTTTTAGCTGTAATATTAAGACTGCACCACCACCATATTTTTGCTTTTGAAATATGTGCAACAAAAAAGCCCCCCACCTCCCAAAAAAAGCCAAACAAAAACCGAAATACGTTCATACTTGCTTACTGAACTCCAGTTAAAGCCCAACCTTCAATTTAAATGAAATCAAATTCCAAAATTTCCGACTCACATCACATTTCTTTCCGTTTGAATAAAGTCCTCCAGGCTACACGTGGCAAGTACCTCATGACTGTTTCTACGCAAGTCTAATTGGATATAATATGACACGATGACCTTCTGGCCTGCCTTGTTGCTGAAAACTGTTCCTTCTGATGTTCGTGTCCACTGACAGACATGCGCCTATTAGCTGGAATTCGGATTCCCTGGCCTGACTACTGTGATTTGAAGCTGAACAGGAGTCTCACAGAAAAACAGGATTTGGATTAGGATCCAAAAATCGGAGTGAGGGAGTCATTAGAGAGACTTTTTTTGGGGGGGGGGGGGGGTCACCCAAGAGGGCTCTCATGAGTAAAACAGACGGATGCAAACAGGACGGTCTAACCTATTTTTTTATTCACTTAAGATGAACACAAAGGTTTCAGAAAATACAAATTTCTCAATATTCTGGCGGGTGAAGCTCCAAACACAATGCTCCGGGTTGCCCCCCCCCCCCACACACACACACAACTTGTCTGGGAATTTACAATAGGGGGGACCTATTTTATCTCCTCCTCCACTCATATGACTCACATGTGAAGCGTATCGTTTGATACATAAGCCACTTGTGATACTTCAAGCCTTTGTATGGCCGACATATGACATGCAATGGTGTGTAAGGTGATAGCTGCATATTTTGAGGGCACAAAATATGTAGAACATGAGTAACACCTGACTTCTCATTGCAACGCCATTTGTGCTTTGCTATTGGTGGGAAAATAAGCGGTACACTAAATGATAAATCGTATTTCCTCATGCCATGGCATGGCTGTCATTTATTTACTCCACTACAGTGTACAATGAATCTTTTAGGGCTAAAACATTTAGTAATTTCAATTTCTTTTTTGTAAAAACGTTCTGTCCACAAACTCCACATAGCATCTGTTCTGCTTTACAGATGCACATCTGTCTGTTTGATTTCTTCCAGACAGGACAAAGGTGGCCTTAAGGAGAAAATATCCTTTTTGCTTAGCGGAACAGCTCTGAATCAGCTCTCATTTGCTTAGCAGTGAAAGGGAGCACCATGTTATCTTGAGATGGAACCCAGGGGCAACAAATTCAATGGAAACAACAAGGGCCCCAAAATTGAACCCTGTGGAACACCATATGATGGGAGGGGGGTGCTCAGAGTAACACAAAAAGTACTGCCTGCCAAATTGTATCACCTGTTGTTTATTTCCAGCAGGGAAAATAAGTATGACTCAGTTTGAGGTGTTTGTTAAGTGCATGGCGCACCCAGCTATTAATTTTGAGTGGAGGCCACGACTCGCAGAAATACAATATATCACCTCAAATTCCTCTTCCATAAAAATAGTAGACATAGTAATTATTTATTGCTAATGCATCCAAGGGAGGCAAAAAGTTACCGTGTATTGAAAAAATAGCAATGTCATTTTTGGAGCTCCCTACCTCTGGTCTTTTTTAGGCTTAGTTTGAAACCCATGAAAGCATAGCGACCCTGAGAAAGAAAAAGCGATATCAGACACGGCAAAGGGGGGGTAATTTAGATGTCAAGAGTTTTGTCTGATGATAATGAGTCAGATGAGAGAAGAGAGCTACTGCTTTGAGGCTCCTCCATCACAGTTAAGACCTGTCAGACTCGGCACGAAAAAAAAAAAGGGGAGAAAACAACATCAAAGAAGTCTTAGAATTTGGCGCATGTCTTTTGTGCACTCCCTCGTTAAATATTCCTGGTCATGCGGGTTCGTCGTGCTATCACGCAGTCTACTCTGGCTATGAAATGTACACATTTCACTGAATTTTCCAAAAATACAATTGTGACTGACCTCAAACTTTTTTTTTTGGTAAAACAGCACACAAAAAAACATGCCCAAAATACCAGGACAACCAAAACTACCGATTTCAGCTTTGGACGTCCAGCCAGATGTCACCAACTCTGCTTTTGAAAGATAATTAGCAGTGTGCGTCTGCGCCGTCACTCAGGACAAGCTCACTTCCTGCAGCTCGGCGTGACATGGGAGCCACATGAAAGACGTGGGGAATCCCACTCGACAGTCTGGAACAGCCCGAATGCGAGTGTGCGCGAGCGTGCCGTTTCCATGCGCATTGTTGACCGCGCTCAAAGCGAAATGCCATTTGACGGTTCAATAATGCTTCTCCCTGCCTCTAATCTGGCCTTTGTATCGTCGTAACAGTAGAGTTCATCTGCCAACGCTACTGCCACAGTTACGCTACTGTATTTAATGTCGAGCTTGAAACTAGATATTAGACACACACACCAAGCCACCTGCTGTGCTACTGGAGTGGAGGTCACTCCATTGGCACGGTATGCGCTTTACTCACACTGTTCGTGTTAGCCTTTTGAACCCGGTGTTGCATAAAGGGCCACACACACGCACACGCACACATTGCAGGGGCATGTCGGCATTGCATTGTGCACCTCGCCATTTAAACTCACACTGGCGTCGTAAACAACAATAAAAACGTAGAGGTTAAATTATGAGCATCGTTGTCATGCATCCAAGCAAGCACGCGCGCACACACACACACAGATGCAGGGAAACATTCTTAATGGCAATTCAATCCTTGTACCCCTTGCTACGGCACATCAGAGCACGGGATGACACTCGATCTACATTCCGAGCCAGTTCCGCCCCGACAATGTGTGCGTCTGTGTGCACGGGGCTTTTAAATGTATCTCAGGATGCATTTAAAGCCCGGCCAGGAAACAACGGCTTCAAATGATAATAAATCTGTCTCATCTTCAAGCATCGAAATGGGTGCGTCAGTCAACAAATCACTGGAGGAAGCTGTAAATCTCCCAAGACGCACATGAGGGTAAAATCATGCAACATCGCCCCCCCCCCCCCCCCCCAGAAAAGACTTAAAGTGGAATTAAGGCCTGGCAGGATTTGTGAAGGTCTTTGTGCTGAAGATGCGTTCGAGTCCCGACATGTACGAGTCATCAATAAAAACAGCGAGACACACGGTGACGCCTGGTATGTTTTCCTTTCAGAAAAGGAAAAAAAAGGGGGGGAAAAAGCAAGACAGTTCTTCCCTCAATGCTCAATTATGCAAATTGATTTTTTTTTTTTAATGGAATGGTATGCGGCAGTGTCATCATGGTCGCTTACCCGCCGATGAGGCTCTGCTGTGCTGCGGGGGACACTCAAGGGTGCCCTTTTGGGTGCGACCAAACATGGCGGAGTAGACCGCGATCTGCATCCCCCGTTTGCAGCTCAGCCTCATCCTGTCCTCCTCGCACACCACTTTGCTTTTGTATTCATCTGGGCGACAAAAAAAAAAGGACTTTAGAGATAAGGACCAAGTTTGATTTGCTATTTTTCACCATTGTAATTTTTTGTCAGAGTCAAAACAATGTCATTGACATTTAATACAGAGCGGTGATTCAAAATGAGCGCCTTGATCTCACTTGGGGGGGTTTCGGAGTGATTCCCAAAACAGATATTTCATGACACAAAATCTGCCTAACAACAAGACCAACCAAAACAATCCCCATTTGCATTTGAACATTTGCTCCAGGCTGTATTTACTGTCGTCAGGTATGAACATAGGGTCTAAAATGTCAAATGTTCCCGTTCTCAATAGATGCCTGAAGGCATCGCGCAGCGTAAACACACAAGAGGTAAAGTTGCCCGGTGGACAAGTAGAGCCACGCAAGCGGCATTCCTCACACACATCCAGTCATGGTGACCTGTGACCAGCAGAGCAGCTCCGCTGGCCGGCAAATGAAAACAGCCCCCATTCAGGTGGGGAGCGCAACAGGAATGCAGAAGAGAAAAGGAGTCGAGAAGGGAGCGCCATTGGCTTGTTGTGTCTTTTGCTGATGGATCGACTCTTTCTCCTTCACTTCCTCTTTCGATCCTACGCGCGCCTCTTCTTTCAGGGGCAGTGACACGTCTTGGTGGTGCCCCCCCGGCCACACACACACGCAGCGCTTTTTTCTTCCCCCGGACAATTCATTGGTTAAGTGGCAGGGAACAAAAGAGCTGTTGATTGGAGGAAGGAAAAAGTTGGGATCAGTGGATTAACCCCCCCCCCCCCCCCCCGCCCACACACACACACACACACACACACTTCTGGTCACTTGCAATGATGACAAGGGTCTGATTAGGATTACGGTGCTGTTGTCGCCGTGCTCTCACGGAGAGAGCTGATTGGTAAAATGGTACAATGTCCCCCACCCCCTTCGAGGGAACATATCCATCCATTTCTCAATCCCGCTGATCCTGTTCAGGGTGATGACAGGCGGTGGAGCCAATTCCAGATGATTGACGGCCAAATGCTGCCTTACCTGTCAAGCAATCGTTTAGTTGGCCTAGGCTGACTCTTTGACCAGTTGATTTATGTGAGGTCTGAGATGAGACACTGGGGGGAGGGGTGGAGGGTTACACCTGCCCCCCTTTTGAAGTGCCTCTGACATGTAGCTGTATGTGCTGAGTCCTTTTTTTTCCCCAGGTTCATCCTGTGCGACCCCCCCACCCCCCACCCCTTTTTTTAAAGGAGCAAAGTGCCATCAATATTCATTAGCAGATGCAATGCAGCGAGGGACTTACTGGGTCTGCACTTGTACCAGAGTGTGAGGTATTTGCTGCTGCCGGGACACTGGTCCGTCCCAAACACGCGGCTGTTGACGAGAACTTGACAGCTCCGCCTGTCTTGGCACTCGTCCAGCATTTTCTAAACAGGGGTGGGGGTGGGTGGGGGCGTGGGGTGAGGACCAAAAACACAGTTTAACAATGAGGAGCAGGCAAACCTAAAACCACTTCAAACAGGATTCGAAAAAAAACAAAACAGAAAGGTCCACTTCATCCCATTCCCATCTCAGTTTTCATCCTCCATTCGTCCACCACGTGACATTCAAGTTAGCCGGTCGCCAGCCACGGGTGGTCTCTGCACTCGGTCAACGACGTGCTACATTCAACTAAATGAACTGATCCGCCGTCGATCACCGAGTGCGGGTCACGGTGGTGGAAAAGGGGCCGCAGCACACAGCGGCGCTGTCACTTTTGCACTTGGAAGACAATGCGCTTCTATGTCTCCGGGCATCCATTAAGGGGGGGCAGAGGCTATTCCATTCAACACTACAATGTACTAAAAATACACACCGCACGGCCGAATGAATGGCAGATGGGCGTGTGTGTTTGTATTGCGGTGCGCTACTTGCACTCGCATCCTAATTTGAGAGGGTGGGGGATAGATACTGAGGCAAAGAGCCCATGAAATCGCTTTGTGTCACGGGAAAACAAGAGAAGCCTGCTTCCTCTTCAGGAAGTTTAATTTACCAGAAAACACACTCACAATGCGTTACATCACCAGCGGGCCCCCCGAATATGAATTAACCCTTGACCACAAAGTTTACTGCGTAACTCGTGTTTACTTGATGATGACAGATGTTTGTTTTTTTTCTCAGCATTGGGCAAATAACACAAAGCCAGTTCACGGTCGGTGTTCGTATCCCGCAGTTATAATCAGTCATACGGTTGCCGATCAGTTTGCCACATTAGCCCGCTTGCATTGGCGTCTTATCTGGTGTCTTACCTGTAGGGCAGTGGACACGGAGCAGTGCTCATCCCCACGAGCGTCATAATAGCCGAGGAGGGCCTGGTAGCTTTCACGGCATTGATGGAGGTCGGAGGGGCCTTTCCTTCCGTAAAACGCCGATTGGACCGTGATGGTGGTGCGAGGCGGGCAGCGCGCAGACAGGAGCTCTCCGTCACAGGCCTGCTCCGTGTAGTTCTTTAACACTTTGGACAAGTAGCCTGCGAGGGTACATAGTGACTGTTAATAAATATTCAGGCAGGGTAAGGCATCTCATGGGACAAAAAATATATATGTAGCAGTTTTTGGGGGGTAAATGTTTAAGTCACTGAAATAAACATTGTGTCTTCAACGCTGTCTGTATTGTTTGAGGTCTCAGTTTGCTGTCATTAGTGGACATTTCAAACATTTGGTGGCACAGATCTGACAGGGCGATGTCACCAACACCCCAAACAAACGCATCGACGTGGCGGCCATGTTGAATGGGGCGACGTGCCCATCGAGGGCAATGCAATGACATTGAAATGTAATCTGAACTTGCTAGTTTCTCAATCGATTTTCATGAAGTTGACTTTTTTGTCAATGTCATATATGTGCTATCATTTAATTAATATATACCTGTATATGTACTGTCATCATAATTGACTTTGTGATGAGGAAGTCCATCACAGGGGAAAAAGTTGGTATCAAGTGGGGAGGGAGCAGACTAGCTGACCTGGAATTTGCAGATGATTTGGCTCTGTTAAGTCACACCCAGCCCGCACTCCAGGAGTTGACCAACAATCTGCATGAGCACGGAGTTAAGGTCGGTTTACGAATTAGCCAGGAAAAGACCAAGGCCATGGCCGTCGGACAGCACCAACACCTTCAACCACTCACTCTACACTAACATGACATAGACTACATTGACAGCTTCACATATCTTGGGAGTAACATCTCAAATACAGGTAGGTGGTGTGGAGAAAGACGTCAACAGTAGACTTGGTAAAGCTGCGGGAGTGTTCCAACGCCTCCGCAACATCTGGTCATCGAAAGCCATCACTACGACCACTACGCCTCTATATGTCAGTGGTTATCCCAACAGCGATTTACGCCTGTGAGACATGGATGAAGACAGCCAACATTACCAACAAGTTGGATGTCTTTCATCGGCGTTGCCTGAGATCCATCCTGAGGATCTCATGGAGAGACCACATCACCAACGAGGAGGTGATGAAGAGGGCAGGAGTGGCTGAACTGTCAGACATTGTCTCTGAAAGGAGAAGGAAAATGATCGGCCACGTACTCCGACTGCCAAGAGAGAGACCGGCAAGTGTGGCCATGGACTGGATGCCAGAGGGTGGAAAGAGGAAGAGAGGTAGGCCAAAGAAGATGTGGAGACAGACTGCCAAAGAAGACCTCAGTGAGATGGGTGTCAGCTGGCATGGAGCAAGAAGGGTCGCCAGTGACCGGAACAAATGGAGGAGGCTCGTCGCCCAATGTTCCAAATAGGAGCGGGCGGAACTAACTAACTAACTAACTATATGTACTGTATATATATTTTTACCAGTTTAATGTTATCCCCACTGTCATAATTATATGTTACACGCACGCCATATCCAGGACAATATCCTTTGTTTCGTTGCGTTCAGTTTTTTTTTTATGTTTCTTTGCATGACTCCTCCCATCAACAGTCATTAAAAAAAAAAAAAAAAAAACACGACAATCAGGCTTTCACTCACAAAAGAACCAAACGAACCAACAAAAGAGCCACCATTAACAATCCGGCCGGTGATGACAAAACCCCGAAAAAAATAAGAGACGATACCCAGGCCGTCACTTTCTTGCATCGGTCTACAGTTGAGTCCCCTTTTCAGGATGCAGAAGAGGAAGAACCGTCAAGAGGTACAAAACGTCACTGGCCAGATCTTCATGTCAAAACCTTGAGAAACGCTCAGAACTAAAAACAACCTATAAACTGAGTGCAAACTTCCTGGTGAAGTGCTGTGCAAACATATGCAAAGAGTCAACAGGCGCACGCACGCACACACACATCAGGTGGACACAGTATGTGATTCAATTACCTCTATTTGGTGAGCTTTTACTTGGAAGGCGGGGATTACCTTGGAACACACACACTTGTGCGCTTACGTGGAAACACACACATTGCCCCCCCCCTGCCCCCCTTATCGCCATGGTCGCGGTTCCAAGGAGGAAGGCCTCCAAAGGTCACGTCTCAATATGGATGCTTATTAAACCGCCGGCGATGAGTCACACGTTTGCACCCGCGGCAGACTTGTGAGGCGAGGCAACAGGTGCGTTTCTTTTCAACTTTATGGAGGGGTGGTGTCGGAGTCGACTTTTATGGAGGATCTAATTAAACGGAAGGTAAAGAATGAAACCAGTGATGGCATTTTTAAAAAAAAAACTTCTAAATTCAATCCCCATTTTTGCTGCTCCTTCTGGTGTGTGCCTTGGCCACTTGAAATACGGAAGGAGAATTTCAGCCGCGACTCAGTCAGCTACAGTAAGATTAGTCATTTCCAGCAAAGGATAAAAAACATATCCTTTGCTGGATAAAGAATATATCCTTTGCTGGTATGATAAAGGTGTGGGGGGGGGGGGGGTCGTGTGAATGGGGAGTCCAACATCTTTAAATAGATCAAGTGCTATAACGATATATTTGTAACAAGACCTCAAATCGCATTCCGGCCAAAACAAAGTTCACGAAAAGCCACAAAATCAAAGGGCCCAGCATTGCGTTTCATCCTGGCTCCATTAGCATTTTGAAGCATTGACAGCTTCATGGCTTTATTGGTGTTATTTTAAGCAAATTATAGCTGTCAAAACCATCAAATGTTTCGGAAAAGCAGAGCTGCGGGGCCCACCGCCGCCGCCGCGGAAGGAATTCCCCTCAAGTGGTGATTATTGAGGACGTGAGAGACCGAGTGAGCGCGAGATGAATAGAAAGAGCGGGCGGAGGGGGGGGGGGGGGGGGGAGTCGTTCATCGCGAGTTTGGTCGTCTGAAAACGGCTTTGAAAGCTTGCCGTTTAGCGATAAAGGCCTTCCGTCGTTGCGAGCGAGGCAGGCGGCGGTTTCAAGGATGCGGCAGCCGGAGTTGGTGGCTTTAGCTGCTGTACTAATTACTTCTCCCCCGCAGACCGCGGAGGCCGTCGAAGCCCCCCCCCCCTCCCGCCGGGAGCGCAGCCCAACGACACGGCAAAGATTTCTCACTCCTCGGACACAATCGTTTTGACTTTTTGGCATTCTTAAAATTGGTCGCATTCCACTGCCTTTCTGATGACGTTTTGGATTAGTCGGCTTTTCGGGCGGGGGGGCGGGTGAAAGGTGGACGTGGTTCAACTTGACATCAAGTCAGGGTTGGATTACTTTTTAAAACGACTGAAGGAGAGTAAATGGGTAGCTCACGGCAAGTTCTTTCAAGTGCTGCACTGAGTCTTGCGTGAAACCACCGGAGATTGTCTATTTACACACACACACACACACAAATCATCAGCTGTAAATTTGACCCAAATTATGAGAAAAAAAAATGACAGCATGTGAAATATTTACAAGTAAAGGACATTTGGCTTCTGGGTGAAATGTCAGAATCAATCGCAAAAGCACTCTCACCTTTTCAGGGGAACTTCATTTGACCATCTTTCAATGCTTTTTAAATGCACACGTTCAACTGGTTAATGTTTCAGGACATTTTGCACTTGTTGTTCTCTGACACGGACGTTTCTGGATTTCGTGAGGTTCGAAATGTCAAGCGGATGATCAAGCCGATTATTGAAATAGCGATTGGAACTGACTTAGGAAATGGATTAGTCGAATCAGCTGTTGTGAGTTTTAACTTTTGGTTGTTGAAGGTATCGGTGAGAGTACATTTTAGGGTCATTTGGGGACAGGGGGGGGGGGGGGGGGTTGGCGCAGCGTGTTGGTTTCTGATTCCCATGGAAGCCAAGCAAATCTAAAACAACAATCGGATTCATTCATGCACCACAATCGAGTGATTGCAAATCCAAAGACGAAAGCTGACGCTGTTCCAACACGTCCCCCTTCTTACGCTTTTCTTTTTTGTTCCCAAACAACCCGAGGGCTTGCCTCGCTGGCTGTTATCAATATCAACCGATGATGGTCGGCTTCATTCGACTGGGCGAAGACATCTACGCACTTTCCAATGCCCGAGAGGCGAAAAGCGGAGCAGCCAGAGCAGCTGGAGTAATCCAACCCCCGGAGATGCAAACGCAAACACTTGTGATTGCCACATCCTTTCCCTCCTCGCCTCAGACGGCTTCTCATTTCAAACTCCTGCGCAACCCCTACACACAGGCAAACCGAAACCGCCACACATGAACGCTATTTAACTCATTCACTCCCAAAGACGTTTTTAAACGTCTTTTCAGACTTGGTTTAGAATTGGCTGGTACTGAATGAGTTAATATCCTGGCCCGTTCGTCTTTGCTTGGCTTGGTCCTTCCGAATACCGTACCGACCTTTCCCACAAAAATGAGCAATTTGGTGTACTAAAAACACTGCCGCCATCACCAACCGAGTTTATCGATGGAAAGCAGAGCACCGAATAATCACAAGCGATGAAGTGCCGCAGACATGCCAGGCTCACAACTTGTAAACTCAATGAGCCTTTTTTTTTTTCGATCAATGCGGCTTGTGTAATAAAGGGCCACCCAAGTGACGTTGGCAACGAGACCGAGGTCACAATAAAGAGAGAAGCGCTTCTCTTGTCTGGGGCGGGGCAGGAGGGGGTGGGGCTGATACAGATTACGCAACATCTGGCGGCCAAAGGGATAGTTTCACAATTGGATATAGGACACTTCTTCCCTGAGGAGGGGGCCCGAAAACCAAACTCGGGTCACAACCGCGGCCTCCCGCGACCTCCTCTAGCGCGTGCCTCTTTTTACGACACTTTGGGGTCAAAGGACGCTTGGCGAAAGGACACTTTTACTCTGTGCATATCCGTTGTGAGAGTCCTTATCACTGCTGAAAGGGGATAACGGGGTGAAAGCGTGACCTGCGAGAAGATCCCCCGCGTCGGGTCGCCCGCGGACACGATCGCAGGGTGCGCCGCGTGACGACGCAGGAATGGCGCTTAAGTGCAAGAAAAGGTGAGATTTGTCATTTTAATGGGTCGTTTTTATGACACCGCGAGAGCTGCGTGAATGCCAGACGACCTCGATGCCGGCAGGGCCGGCAGACACCAGACAGATGCGTCTGTGTCGCTTTATTGTCACTCAGTGAACAACAGATGGATCCTTCATCAGGGCAGGCTCGTCGTCGCGACAATGAAACGGCAATGATGCCCGAGGCTGGACAAAGGTCAAAGAGGTCGAAGAATGATCAGCTTTTTAATGATGTGTCGGGAGCAGGAAATGAGATCGAGTTCCAGAGAGAATCAAAAATCAAATCCTGGATGATCACGAAAGCAATTATTACGCCCCAATCCTACTTCCGCCATTTTTAGAGGGGCTTGCGACATCATTTGGACAAGACAATCTCACATTAACAAACTTTTTGCACGGGTCAAAGCAACAGGTGGTCACTGTCATGCTCAATCAGAAGCCTTTAAGGAAGTCATTGTGAATCAGGGATTATTAAAAGGAACATCTGCACCCTTCGCCAGAGTAAAAAAACGAAACCAAACAAAGTCGATCTGAGGCTATAACAAGGTTGAGCGACAGAGTAATTTTCTCAGCCAGGACGAATCAAAAAAACAGCAATAACAACCTCTCAATGTTAGAGTGGCACGCCTGCCAAATATTCACGTCCAAGTAGGGATGACCAGTCGAGGAAAAAAGCCGCAACTCTTGCTTTTCAGACTACAGACGTCGCTCGGAAAAAACTCGGATCCACCTGTATTGACTTAAATGGCGTATTATTGAACCGCCCGCACCCCAAAATGAATTGAGTGTGGCTGCATCAAACAGCAAGAAGGCATGCCTGATTTGAAGGTCCAACAATGCACCTTGAAGAAAAAAAAAAAGGTGCAAGTGGGTGGGAGCTGAAAGGATGAGCTTGGAGGGGATTAAACCAAATGTAATCGTGGAGCGGCTCTGTGAAAACAAGCAAGAGAACAAGCCCGGTAGTGGGCGAGGAGGAGAAAAGCCACCTGCGAGCACGCCCAGTTGGACTTAGCCGGCACATCGACTTCCAACAAATGGCAGGACCGGACTCAAAAGACAACCTGCGGGTTTTCGCTACCTAACCGTACAAGTGCCTTCATACAAGGCATTGTGGACAATTCAATACGATTGTCGATCCTTGCGCTATGATACGATTGAAGGATGTTGCGATTCAGAATGAAACCTGTTCCTCGTTCTCTTATGTCATCTTGAGTAAACTGCGAAGGACCCTTCCAAAATGTACACAGACGCTCCAGCTTTGGGGTCGACCAAAAGGTCGCTTACCTGAGCTGCTCCGAGGGGGCCGGAAAGCAACAGATTAGCATTGCCGAGGGGAGCAGGCTGCTGTAGCGTGTTGTAATGCAGGCTGTCAGGGCGACACAGTTGGGGGGGTGGGGGGGGGGGGTCTGTACAAAGCCTCCTTGTTCAGACTGCACCCCCCCCCCCACCACCCTCCTGCGCCCCACCTCACCAGCTTTTCATCAAACCTCCGAAACTACAATATCCCTTCCGTTTTGCAACACTAGCGGAGTTGAGGAAAACGAGAAGGAAGGACCGAAAGGGGAAGTTCGGATCGATGAAGGAGTTGGAGGAGGGAGGCTGAGTTAATAAGATGATGGGTGGACGTAAACCGGTGCTCGTCACCCATGAGCCGAGTAGATTCAAAACTGTCGATGGCATTTTAATATTTTAGGATACGAGGCTACACGTGCGCTAGCGTTAGCTTAGTTGCCGTGCCTCCGGGCAGGGGTGTCAAACTCATTTTTGGCGCCGGCCACATTTTTGTTACCGTCTCACTTGGAGGGTCGTTCTGACTGAAAACATATCAAGAAGTCAAGAGTAACTGTTGATTCAACTGTTGTTGAAGTTACGATCATGAGGGGTTTGGTAACAAGAAAAATGCTTCGAATTTATCTCTTATTTGTTCCATATAAGAATTTAAAATGTTGGTCGACATTTTAGAAAGGATCATGGAAATTGACATTTGAGCTGCTTTCACGGGCCATATCAAATGAGGTGACGGGCCAGATCCAGCCCCCGGGCCTTGGGTTTGACACCTGTACCTTAGGGGGGTCCCGTGGTTTGCCGCGGTCGTGACGGACATGGTCAGTGTGTCCTTTTCAGTGCACAAACTAAGGACAAGAGTAGCGGCAATCAATCGCACAAGACGATTCCACAAAATGTCGCAGGGACGGAAACTGCTGGATGCTAAATAACAATTTGCCATCATAAGTCGAGGAGCAGTCGTCATGTGATTTTTAAGACCTGTCGTATTCTTAAGACCCGGAGAACTCTGCACAAGTGTCTCTGAAAACAAGCACATGGTTTAAAAATTGCAAACGCTTCCACTCCAGTCACGCTGATGAAATAATAACGAACTGAAAACCCTTCAAACGTTGTTTTCGCACCGCACTGAACATCACCCCGGCGACAAAATAAGATTTAATAAGCTCCTCAAACATTACGACGCCGCGTACGGCGGCACCGCAAGGAGACGACTTTAATTGGCGCACATTAAGGTGCCTTGTGTGCCCAGACTTGACTTGCTTTGACACAAAGCTTTGAGGCACGTCCACGTTTGAGCACACGTCCACATTAATCACGTCAACGCCGCTCTTTCCACATGCTTTGCCTTTTCACTCTGGAATGTCCATGAGATTGTTTCAGTGTTCTGAAGGTAGATAACACCTTTGATACGCCTAATTTTTTTTTTTTTTTTAAACATCACAGGCCCAATTATATACATTTGGGTAAATGGTTTAATGCCTCTGCATGCATGACTTGGAAGAGGGTCCGCCTCTCAATTCAAGAGCACTTGCTAACACACATGCACACGCACACACAGGTGCAATGTATGCTTTATGTATTTGTGTGAGCTGAGTGTCTCTTACAGGGAGGAACCCTTTCAACACTTTTTTATTTTTTTATTTTTTAATAGACACAAAGATGCACCCTAACGACAAGCATAACAACTATTCGGGTGTCTGGAGCACCCTAACGAGAGGCATAACAACTATTTGGGTGTCTGGAGCGTTAGGTATTCCAAACACTACCATCAATTTGGACTTCAAAAGTATGCGTTTCAAATTGCGGTCGTCCGCCTTTTCGTTTCATCTTCCTGCACTTGAGCTAACGAGCGACGAATCAACTTTTGAAGGTCTCGTCGCAGATTCCAAAACCGCTCTGCGTTTGGAAAATACAAGCCTGCATGGGTGTGTCGCTCACGGAACTCTGCGGTTTCTACTCCGATATAAGACAAAGACAACGATGATGTCATCTTCTTGCATCTGGAACTTCCCGAGAAGTAAAACTCCCCCCTGCGAGGAGAGCGGCGGTCTTATGTCAAGAAACTCACTGTCCGCCTCGCTGTCTGCCTGCGGTGGGCTAGACAAAACAAGTCGAGGGCTCTATTTGTTTAGATGGTGCTCACCTGGCCCACACACGCACACACACACACGCACACACAAGCAGCGTTTGGGGAGAGCCCCGGGGAGGCAAAGCAGTTAGGAAAAAGGAAGGGGAGCTGATGAGTGCGCGTGTGTGAAAGCGGGACCATGGGACATGTGGCGGTAAGCGCCGAGGTCTGCGTTAAACCTCATCCAGCGGCACTCCAAAAAAGAAATAAAAATTGAGCAGATGAAGGGGCCAAGTGTATGTGCAACTTTCAACAATTTTCAACCAAAAATGGGAACTAACGGCACAAGAATAGAATTTCTCAGCCCGAAAATGCAGATTTTTGAAAAGGATGCTTAAAAACTTATTTTATTAAGTATTTCGCAATAAAAACAACAATGGGGGACCGACCACAAAAACGTGGTTATGTGCCGCTTAAGATAAAGGAGATGTACGACACCGATCGAATCAAATCCATTTCGAAACCAAGAAATGTGCCAACAAAGCGTCTTTGAAAAATGTTACTGGGGTCGGACCACAAGAAGAAATCGTTTCGATCTTTTCATGCGAAATATTTCAAAAAGAAGCGACCTGACTTCACTTTATCGGCGCTTCAAAATGATTATTTATTAACCTACTGATGGTACAAAATGAATCACAGATGCAGAGTTCGTAGTTACGATGCGTTGACCTCAGTTAACCCCTCTGCCCTGCCCCCCCCCCCCAAAAAAAAGCTTTACATCCCAATGACTGGGGTTAAATGGGTTTCGTCAAAGGAGACGGAGTTAAAAAAAAAAAAAGCAGCCGTCACTGGAGGTTTTGAAGAGTATCACGGCAACACTGATAGGCCAGGCCGGCCGGTCTGGGCTTCCACCTCAAGATTTTCGCAGTCTCAGACTCAAAACTGAAGGTCAGAAGAAAGTTTGGGAGTTTTACTTGTTCCGATGTACAAGGATGCTGCGTCAGCAATTCTCGTGAGAAATGCGATATACAGAGCGCCGGGAAGCGGATCATATTGCAAAATGTCAGCCACCTGGGTGAAGATAAAGTTGGGGGATTACAAGCAAGCCCCCCCCCCCCAAAAAAATCATAGCAAATTCTGCCGAGTTGTAACAGTGAAAGTGACAAGGCAAACAATGGGCCATTGCCGAACAGGTTCCGCCAAAGCCGCCATTTCAACTCATTAACTCCCAAAGACGTTTTTAAACGTCTTTTCAGACTTGGTACAGAATTGGCTGGTATTGAATGAGTTAACTCTGAACTATGACAGCGCTATTAAATAATCGCGTCTGACCCGGTCTATTGGTAAATCAACTCCAAGTGGAAATCTGTAATCGGCTGTTCTAAAACACCCCTCCCCCCTCAACACCCTTCTTACTCAATTTAACTTCCACTTGATTCAGACTTCGTCGGGGGGGGGGGGGGGGGCAAAAACCGACAAGCCCGCAATCACGCCGCGGTTGTTCACAGTTTTTCATGACAGCCTGACATTCAAGCGCATGTGACCATTACGGCCCATACGGACGGCATGTGACACGGATGTGCTCCTTTCGCGGTGTACTTTCCGACCATTAGACCCCATTAGGGGCCAATTAACACCGCCACAAAGCCGCCTTCCTGTTTTATGACACAGTAAACAAAACCTACAGGCCTGCTTTGGGCTCAGCAACAGCCGTGAATCCAGCAAAGAGGCTCATTAATTAAGTGTTCCTCCCCGATTTCATACAAAAAGCCTTTTTCTCGATAAGACATCGGGTCCCTCAGCCTCCGTCATGCCTTTGCGTACAAACTGGAGCTGGAAGAAGAATGGGCAGATTTCACGCACTTATACGAGCTCACTCGTTTACTTTGACAGCCGTCCAACGCAAACCAGGGAATATTCATCCGCACGCCGCGCCGCGGTATTGTTTGCTTTCTCGTCTCGGCTGTAAATGCAGGAAAGGTCAGGACATTATCTCGGTAATAAGTTCCTTCAAGTCACACTTTAACCAAACTTGGTTGCCGCTTATCTCCACAGATAGGAGGGTCCGCTTTTGCGCTTCACTGGCCAACTTAAAAATAAAGATGCGGTTGAGTGTGGAGGCAAAGTAGCGGGAAGGCTTTTTCATGACACGTCGAGAAAGTTGGGAGTGTCATGATCGCAAAAAACGGAAGAGTAGGAGGTTCCAAATTAAAGCTCTCCAGTCACAAGTCAACAAAAAAACAAAACAAGGCAGACAACCACGTGAAATGCGTCTAGCTTGTCAACAAATGGTGTCTTTTTAGGCAGCACTGTTCAACTGTTTACACTGAAGAGCCACATAAACAACACAAAATACCTTTCATACGTGGGGTCTTGGGATGAAAAGACTTGAGACTAAAAACATGATGTGCATTCGATAACGCAGCAACTAGCACCTGCTTCATTTCTCTGCCAGGCATGCGAAACGAAATCTGCACAACTATTGAGCCACGTGTTTAGTCGATACTAGACAACAAACCGGTGTGCGCGTGCAGCAGCCAGTACACATCGCGCAACCTCGAACGGATTAACTAAATTTACTTTTCGAGGGAGAGCGCATGTAAAAAAAAAAAACATGCGCGATCGCTATTTCTGGATCGCAGCTGCTCCACTCTCCACCCAATCTGTGGCGCAGCAGAAAAAACAACAACAAGCGCGTGCTCATGTCAGCTTGTCGTTGCCTCGGAAACACTAATCGATTGCGTATTTGGAACGCGATCGTAAACATCACAAACTGACCTGAGAAGTCCGACGAGCCCGTGGAGCGATCGCAGACGACGGCCAGGCAAGTTATTCCTAACAGGAGCGCAGAAGTGACGGCTGACAGAGTCCCATCGAGGTGGAACATCCTTGAAGAGTCAAAGGCGCATGTGAGATCCCGCTTGGGACCAGAAAGTCCACATCGGAAGTAGCAGCAGCAGCAGCGCGGGCGAGAAGGTTCCGAGTGGCCCGCATGAGACGTTCAATGTCCCGTCAAGCGCGCTCGTCCCACCGGGATGGAGGCTCTTCTTCGACTTCTTCCTCCTTCAGGCTGCAGCTGCAAGCTTTTTTTTCTTCTTCCCTTCTTTGAACTCGGCGTGGTGGTAGTGGTGGTGGTGGAGGCAGTCCACCTAGAAGACGGTCGCCCCCCCCCCCCCCCCTTCTTGCAGGCTTCCTGACACCTGCAGACGCAACTGGAAGAAATATCAGATTACTTTTGTGCGACTGCTTTGATATTAAAAAATAAATAAAATAAAAAGTTGCCTCGATTAGAATATACGAATCGTTTATTGTTTTAGCGATTTTCCAATCACACCTGCAATGTTGTCGTAACATAAGATCGCATCCAGGCGAATCTCAGTAAATTATATCGTGGAAAATTGATTTCGGTAGTTTAAAAAAAAACATTTAAAGGGAGTCGCCACTCAACTCAACTGTATTTATAGAGCACTTTCAAACAGCCATCGCTGTTTGAAACCACGAGAAAGAACTGAATTTGTTCGGTCAGCTATTTCTTACGGGGCAGGTAATGAGTAGGGTACATACTGGAATGTTTGGTTTAACATAAATAAATAAAAAAATCTGTTGTATGATTGGCATTCGCAATCACCCGTGCTATCTAGTGGACGACTACTTCACTGTTCCTCCCGTGACAAAACTTCAGTGAACAAAAACAGTATTTGTGGGAAATAAATTTTGGGACCAATCACTGATCTAATTTACTGTTTCGCACCTGTAGTGTTGCATTTGAATATCGCCCATAAATTTTGTTCAATATTTACGTGAAAAAACATCATTGCTTCAATTGAAAAACTGAAATGAATTGCTTTCCCACAATATATTAATTACATCGAGATGCACTTACGAAAGACTATGATACACATAATTGGATAGTATGTCAATTAACAAATGGGAAACCCAAGGCAACATTTTACCAACAATTTAACATTTTTTTGACACTGTATTTCAATAACTGTACGAGCCCATTTTAAGAACGATGCTGCCGTCCTGTGGTCAGTCAGCTGTACTTCAGTTCAACCAACATAGTTTTGGCCCAGCGCGGCTTCCGGACAAGGCACGCGACAACAGAAGGTCAAAGATGGCGGCCTCCGCTAAAAGCCTCGAAATATGTCTATTTTCCTCAAAGTTATTGAGAAACATACAGCTCCGGAATGAACGTAAGTGACCGCTTTTTGCTCAACAATAGCCTTTGTGTGTCCACCTGAGCTAACAGGAAGCTAACGCTGCTAGTTAGCGGGGAGGTCGACAACGTCCGTCCCCCTTGTAATGCAATGCTTATAATGCTGTAGTTAAATAACCGGGACTTGTTTTGTTTTCAGGGTTCTTGTCCACGTCCGGGTGTCGTCCGGTTGCGGGAAGCGACGGAGGCCGGCTCCCGAAATTCACTCCACCGCCCAAGCCTGTCATAGTAGACAAAACACAGAATGAGGCAGCTCTGCGGAAGTATGCACAAAATCGAATTGCATTTCATTAATTTTCACGTTAATTGTACCGCTGGGAATCCCTCAAGGAGGGATTCAGATTTTGTTTGAAGACAACATCACTCAGCTCTACCTTGACGTGTGTTTGCATATTAGGTTCCTCAGCCCAGAGTTCATCCCACCACGGCAGAGGACAAACCCGTTGAAGTTTTACATGGAGAGGAAAGACATGGTCCGCAGGAGGACTGTGATCGACCTTCCTGAATTCTACGTGGGTAAGTCACTCGCATCAGCATCCATTCTGCACAGGAACACCCGTTTTCGTAAATCATAGGGACTTGTGTGACTTTTGATTTTATAGGCAGCATCCTTGCTGTGACCATGGCTGACCCCAATGCCAGCGGCAAATCAAACAGTTTTGTTGGCATCTGCATCCAGAGAGGCGGGAAGGGTCTCGGAGCAACATTTATCCTCAGGAACATCATCAATAGTCAAGGTGACTTCATCAATCCGCTATTTTTCGATTCATAATACAACAGGTAATATTGACGGTTTGGTTTCCAGGAGTGGAGATCTGCTACGAGATGTACAATCCGCGCATTCAGGAGATCCGGGTTCTGAAGCTGGAGAAACGGCTGGATGACAACCTGATGTACCTGAGAGACGCCTTGCCCGAGTACAGCACCGTGGATCCGGAAATGAAGCCTGTGCCCGTCTCCCCCAGCGGAGAGGTGCCAGTGAACACGGTGAGCAGGACATCTGGAAGACAAGCGTGAACATTGTTTATCCGTCTCATAATTACTAATATGGAAATACAGTGGCATTTTGCAACTCAAAGACGTTACTAAGTACAACTGGAGTATCAAAGTAAACATGGCAGGTCCTCAAAAGAATGTTATCACGAAGCACAAGGTCTGCAACAAATCAAGACAAAAAAAACAAAAACAAATAAATGTTGAGACACATTATAGTTGGGTTACTAATGGCACATACCTGGGAGGAATTCATATTTGAACTCTGCTTCGCTCTCCGTCCTCCAGCTTAAAGTGAAAATGCGTCCACGGCCGTGGTCCAAACGCTGGGAACGGCCCAAGTTCGACATCCGGGGCATCCGCTTCGACCTGTGCGTGTCGCCGGCCAGGATGGAGCGGGCGCAGAAGTGGGCGAAGCCTTGGCAGGAGTTCGAAATGTTGCGGGAGTACGACACCTCCAAGATTGAGGAGGAGATCTCCAGTGAAATCCAGCAGGATATGAGCAAGTTGAAAAGCACTTGACGTCTGTGATTCCCCCGAAGACTGGACTTTTTTTGCTTGAAGTTTGTTCATGTGGGACGGAAATATGGAACTGCTCATTTGCTGTAAAAAAAACAAACAAAAAAAACCAAATTGACTATTATGTTTTGAGCAAGTGTCTTCACCCACTTGCAGATCTTCAAAATAAATATCACACAACATAGCAACACTTGCATGCGTCTGTTGTTTTTCCTCATCTTGCCACTAGGCGGCACTGTTTCCCTTCATATACTCATGATCCGGTCAGCTGTTGCATAAACGAGCTGCTGTATTTGCCGGGGTGGGGGGAGACCCGTCCCAGATTTTTGCCTTTCAATCCACAAAAGTGATTTTAGTGCTTTCATCGCGCAACCCCCCCCCCCCCCCCCAAAAAGAACCATTTGAGTACAAGTTACAGATTTAGAGTATTTCACTTGGTGTAAACCTGTTAACAGAGAGGGGCTGGGGGGACGGCACAGTGGTATTGACAGCAAATGGACCAAGGACACCCGGTCGTGTTTTACTGTAGTGGATGGAAAGTTGCGCTGTTGGGAAGGTATGTCAGCGCGTCACTCGCCTAGTAAAAACACTTTAAGACTCCTTATGTTATGTCTGCTCTTGGTGAACGTGTATGTGTGTGTGAGTGTCTATAAACACTCAACGAGGCCCTGCACTTTAATTTCTCCATATTACAGGATGACACATGGAGAAAATAGCCTCTAATACGGGAGTAGCAGATGTTTAGCAGGCTCATTACGGACCACACAGATCGGAAACGCTTCAAAGAGGGGTTGGTTGATCATCTGTTGTGGCAGTTAACGTCCGAAAACCTCCTTTCGGCATCATCGTACACACAGCAGCTTGTTTGGCCCCAAACTGTGCAACTGTCAAACCGCCCTAACTCCACTCCAAAAACAAAACAATAATCATGATAAACCTTTCTGGACCTGCAGCTAAAAAAAAAAAAAAAAAGCTTTTGTATACAGTAAATCACCCAGCATGTTGTCATTCCGCCACCTTCGCTCTTGCTTTTGCCTCGACCCCCCCCCCCCTCCCCCTCCCATCTGTTCACGTGCAGAGGCGGAGAAGCGGGATGTTTATCCTGCCGCACGCTGCCAAGTCCTTATAAGCAGACCGCGGCTGTATGTTGAAAGCGCACAGTTACTGCTTCCAGGAACGCGCCGGTATGCGCATGCGTAAAACGGCAATAGTGATCGCAATTGTATGTGCCTCCTGTGCCCTCAGGTTGACTTCTGTGCACCTGGAGAGGAGTTAAAGCCCCACTGGCTGAGAATGGAGATCACACAAAACACACACACACACACACACACACACACACACACACACACACACACACACACACTATGTCTCATATCAGACAGACAACTCAAACAGCGCCAACTGTAAACGTCTGGGACAGGCCCGTCTTGTTTGGAAACCAGATAGGTTCGGTTCACGGTCGCTATGGGATAAGTGGGCGGGGTTTACAGGTATTATTGACAAGCGTCTAATCGCTGTTTCTTTAAAGCCTAGCACGGGTTTATACCCTTGCGTGGAATAGAATTGCATTTCTTGTGGAACGGAATCGACATGATTGAATGTTGCACGTCACAAGTACGGAGCAATGAAATTCACTTACGTTTATGTACAAGAGACATAAAAAACAATGACCAACAGAGGGCGACAGAGCTTCAGGCCAGAGGGCTCACCAATTATTATTATTTTTTACATCTGAGAAATCAGATGGGGTGTGGGGAAGATAAAGAAGGGGGAGAAATATATTACCAAACTGGGCTCCAAAAAGGGGAAGAGCATAGGATGGATTTGGAGAAAGAAAATAAAAAATCAAGTGTTTGAGATGTGAGATATGACAAAGTGCTCTGATCTTCGGCCACCCAGGTAAATTACATCCTGTCACCATGCATGTAGTAGAGTCGATAAGCGCGTGTGTGCGCACGTATGCTTACGCCGGGCCACCCGTAGTCACGGGTAAATTACACACTTGAGTTTCACCATATGCTCCGAGCCAAATGACCCAGCCGTCTGCGCCTCTCCGGCCGTTCCCAGCGGGCCCCCCGATGGGCTCCTGCCACCATCACTCTCTCTTTTTTTTTTTTTTTTTTTTTTTTGGTGACGCGCTTGCACAGAGCCTGACAGAGGCGGCAGCTGTTGGCATACGTCGACTTAGCCGGCAGCTGATGCCTGCAGCTGAACAGGCGCCCATCAAAAGGCACTTTTTTAAATTAATGGCGTCCTGTGTGGCAAGGATCTGGCAAGGGCTCTGCGGGTCAGGGGTTCACTCGCAGCCTTTATGTGTCACGGGTCGGGATGTCAATCAGGCGTCACGTTTGCCGAGGTACGTTTCCGTTCACGTGCGACACGGGGGAAGCGGCCGTCAACGCCTCCCAAATGAACTGAGCCCTATTTGATTGACAGATGAAACAGGAAGCCCCGGTCTTCTCAAATTCCGTGCACTCGCCTTGTGGCACAACTGATAGTTCATCGCAACGTGACGTAACTTGAATTTCTCACACTTGACAGAGCATCGAGGGACAAGATTATTTGAATGACCTTGTCAGTGTAAAGCACGCGATGCCAAAGTTCCTATTTTGTCTGCCCTTTACTATATTGACGTGCGTCGACTTCCAAACAATGCATCAAATTCACATCAGTCCAACTTCAACATCTTCCAGAAGTTCACCTCTTGCAGGCTATTATTTTTCTTATTCTAAAAATGCAGTTTTCCCATAATTACATTCCCAAAAATTCCCTATTTGATCAAAAATGAAGAATTGTCACCACTAAAATTGCCGCCAAAAAAAAAAAAAGCCCTTTTCATTCCCAATGACACATTTAACAAAATGCATTCACATCATCATTCCCATTTGAAATTCAAAACACTCGGCAAGCTCATTTCACCTTGGTAATGACTTTGAACAGGCCCCAATTTTCTACATCCCATCTTCATTTCACATTGCTTAATAACATTCCGTATCATTCAGCATTTCCTCATTCACATGTAAACTCTCCAGAAATAGCAAATGTCTGGTGATAAAAAGCTGCACTGGCACACATCAGCACACAATTACTTTACTTTTCTTATCGGAGAGAGGCAAAATATCAAAATATTTCGAAATATTTTGTGGTGCAGTTTTACAATGCTGCATCCACTCACTAGAGTAGACCACTTAACCTTTGCGGGGTTACTCGCATCTGGACCATATCGCTGGCTGACTTCGGGCTAAACCAGCCAAGTGAGTCAAAGGCAAAAAGCAAAACGTGTGTCATGTCCCAGGCAGTGGAAATTCGGTTCTAAAATATCTCACCATTTGGTATCTGCCCCCCCCCCCCCCCAAAAATGAAGCATTTCATTTTACGGCTCGGAACATGTCGTTCCTCAACTACATTTTGGAACGCCGCCCCGAACAAGCTGCGGGCTTCAAATTGATTGGGATTGGTGGCGTTTTGAGTGTCCCAACTGGCAGCCTCAGAAATCCTTTGGTATCGTTAAATTTAACCCGGGAGAACCCAAGAACCTTTTTCTTCTTTGAAAAATGATGAACTATACATTAAATGGCTGCTCTATGTTCACTGAACACCAAAATATATGTTTTTTCAACTATTTAATGCTTTAATTCTAATTTAGGATTAGGGCCAAATTTGACCCTTTGGGATTTAAGGGTCGCATTTGAGTAGCAGAATTTATAGAGGTCAAATTAGACCCCGTGGGTTCTTCAGGGTTAAAAAAAAAAAAAAGGAGGATTGCAGAGTTTAATAGTGTGCCAGAATGGCCCTCGATCATATGACTGAAGAAACACTCTGACTGGACCTGAGGCGAAGACCATTCGGATCGTTTTTTTTCTGGAGATGAATCCGGTTGAATGTTATTTATAAATTAACTCATTCAGTACCAGCCAATTCTGGACCAAGTCTGAAAAGACGTTTAAAAACGTCTTTGGGAGTGAATGAGTTAAACGTCCGCATGCGAACAAAGGCTGGACTATGTACGTTACAACAACAACAACAACGGAGCCGGAACATTTACTTTTGGACGCAGTATTATTTATTTATTTTTGCCTAAGGCAGCAAGTATTGCAGTCGGAGGAGAAAATGAGTCAGTGGCGTGTGTGTGTCTATGCACGCGCATTTGACAATTTATTGACATTATGCCACCATGCAAAATCTCTTTGCCCAATCCTAACACAGAATTCCTGCACAAGTGGCAGCTGTCTGAATTGTATCATCATTTCAATCCTTTCGCCGCGTCTGCGTGTTGCTCCAGATAACAAGCGCCAAGGTTGTTCAACACATTCTTCGCATTTCCAGGGTATCACAGCGTGTTCCCCCGGCCACAGCTTGTGTTTTTTATGTGGGTTTTCACGCTCGGGACAGGTCATAACACGGCATACTAAAAAGTGCTGTGATGGGCGCTTGCTTCTGTTTGGTCACGATGACCTTGCTATGAGCTCGGAAACTATTCCGTCGGCTTTGATCCCAGCGTGATATATAAGTGCAGGCACGCTGGCGTTCCTCTGAGGGGCGCCCTAATCTTAGCGTCCTCGACCGTTTCCCGATGGGGGCCCCTGCACAGCTGGCCCTCCTCTCTCCAGAGCTGTAATTGCAATTCTGTCCTGGGAAATGGAAGGAGGAAATCCCAGAGCCTTCGCCCTGCACCGACGACAATAATAATAATAATAATAAAAAAGGAGGTGAGGAAAAGAAGAAGAAAGCGTTGCACCTGAGATTTAATAGGGGAGGGAGGTGGGTGTGGAGGCATGAAGGTGAAAGCGGAGGAGGGAGGGAGGATGCTGGTAGTAAACGCTCCACTTTATGAAGCTCATTTATCTGAGAGCGAAGGGAAAGCAGCGGGCTCATACTGTGAACACAAGACTGGATCTTGCTAATGACTGGAATACACGGTATCTCCCATCACAACGGAAAACACGACGGCGACCGACATGGATTTGCCAGACACCTTGGTGTGTTTGGGCTAAAGCAATTAAAAACAGCAGTGACCTGACTTCAGAAGCCGCTGTTCGACGAGCTCAAAACTCAACTCACTTTATGGGCAGCTACTGAACAACTTCTCAAAAAAAAAAAAAGAGACTCCAAGCTGTTTATCGCCACTTTCAGATGAGCTTTACTGCCAAACTAAACCTAAAACAAAAGAGAAATACAAGATGTGTATTTCAAATAATGTCGCCTTGGGAATGCCCCTGCTAGCTTGATGCTAACACATTCGGCGAAACGCCACAGACACACTAACAATTAGCATTGATATTTGAACACAGTGGCACAATGCACGTAGACGGACAATGCGGAGGCTGGAACGGATTAAGTCGTTGCCATTCATATCAGTGGCTAAAGCTGATTTGAGAAACAAGTACTGAGTTACGACTGCGGTCACGGAATCTGTCAAGGCATCACTAAACACAAGATATTTCCATCTCACTACATTCCCCAAGCCCGTATCCAAAATTATATGTTCTGTATTTGTTACGAATGATCTGTTTTTTTGGGGGGGGGGGCAATCTTTTGACCCCTTGCCAAACCACGCAGCCTTTGAAAAGCATGCGCTCCATCAAGTCCCAAGAACAGGTTTGCTCGATGAAAAACCGAGTGAGAGGGACAAACAGTGCGGTTGGAATCTCCTCACAGTGGGAGGCAACTGGATCAAGATTGTAAACTGGGGAGAACTCTATGCTGCAATGCCCCCTCACACCCCCCCCGGGGGTCAAGAAGGCCACCAAACACCTAAGTGAATCATCTGAAGTCTTCGGAGAAAACATAGTTAGCAATGTTTGCTGAGGTTAACCTTGTTGAGTGGCCAAAGATATGCTTCTAATAAGAACTGGGTTCGTTTGAGACCCTTTTTTTTTGGGTGCTCATGAAAAAGCCAGAATATGCAAAAACTGGACTCCCACTCTCCACACACTCATCCATTATACACGGCGGCCATTGCTGACCCGAGTGGACACAAAGAATGCACTCTGAGGACACTTGCAGAAGACGAATGAGCGACGGTGCACTCTGAACTATTGACAAATGGCGTGAAACGCACACCGGAACACACACACACACACACACACACACACACACACACACTTAAAATACGCGTTCGAAAGATGGATGATGCGGCCGGGGGCCGTGGCGATGTGGCGCTGCCCGAGCTGAACTGTAGGTGACAAATGATCGGATGGTCTCAGCGGGTCTACTGCTACGTCGCGACAGCTGACCGTGGGGGGGGGGGGGGGGGGGGGGTTACGTTTTTGGATTCGGCAAAGGTTAAGTGACCAGTTCTTCATTGTCTTTGTCACGATGATCAAGTAGTGGTGGAAAGTAATGAATTAGAAATACTTTTGTTACAGTCCGTACGTGGACTTGTCAAGTGTCTGTACTCAAGGGATCCTTCTTTTCTGACGCTTTCATTGTAGGAGTGCGCCGAACAATAAAGTGATTCATTTATCTTAAAACAATCCTCATGTCTTTACGTCTTTACTGTATTCAAAACAAATCGGCATTTGCGTGATGTAATTCAACCGACTAGAAAATGAGACAAATGTCGGCGGTCGTGTCAGCTCATCCACACTGACACCTTTTCCCATCTGGAAACTTCAAGCTCATTAAAGCAAAAGGAGTGAGACCGCCAAATGAAAATGTGAACGGCCAGAGGTGAGTCGACACCCCCTTTGAAATCGGGGTCAACGGATGATGTCCTGCTTTGAGAGTGTGATCTTTTCAAGAGCCGCGACCGGGGCCATTCATGGCGGCCTCTCAATCGACGTGTCAATACGCAACCCCGTGTTACTGTCTTCGACACAATGCGCACGATACCATTTCAACTTTTGACCCCTGTTGCGCGTCCCTCTTTAGAAAACACAACTTTTGTGTTTCGATGACGTCTGTGGATACGGTTGATGTAGCGGTCACCTTCGAAGTGGCTACTATGAGTTTTTTTAGTTTTTTTTTTACCAAAGGTGCATTAAAAAAAAATAAAAATAAAATCGAAAGCAGCTTTGCCCGAGCCGCGTCCACGAGCGTGTCCTCGCTTCATGACCGTTCAGATAATCACATGCCGGGCAATGTCCGCACACAGAGTGGCAATAGCTTTCATCGCAAAGGACAAAAGGCTTCAATTTGAAAGTCTCCAACATTGCCAGCATTCCACAAATGATACGCCTTTCACACCGCCTCAAAAGTCGGCAGATTTGCAGGCCGGCTACAACCCGCCTGCTTTCTATCACAGTGGTGTTAAACATACAGCCTGCGGGCCGGAATCAGCCCCCAAGGAGGTTCAATCTGGCCCGCAGGATAATTTAAAAGTGAAAAAATGCATTAAAGACACAGAATGAATATTTTCAATAAAATGCAATTCATGGATTATCCACTTGGGGCAGACCGTTTTGATTAGAGGAGAAGACAACATTGTTTTGATCAGGGAAGAAAACAGCAGTCTAAATCTGTCCCTGAGACAGACCCAACACAGTAGACAGTATCATTGCGCCAATGCTTCTTTACACCAAAACAAAGGAAAGACATGATATTTTGGTTATTTATAGCAAAGTATGGTATAATGTTAATGGTCCGGCCCACTTGACATCTACCAAGTCCGTATGTGGCCCAAATTGTGACATGAGTTTGACACCCCTGGTCTATCAGTACCTTACACACAGTGCGGCAAGCTGACACGACCGAATTACAAACCAATTCTGCCATTACTCTTTTTTTTTTTGGGTAGTTGTAATGGATTCTACTTCACTGGTTGATCTTGAGGAAATGCAGCCCATCGGGAAACGTGACCCATCAAAAAGAATCTCCAATGACGGATCGATATCAAAAGATGTTACGGCACGTTCTATTGGGTAAGCTGATTTCCGAGGTTTTACTGCAGCTTAGCCGGCTGATAGCCCTGATAACAACGCCGTCTCCATTACTCGATGTAGAAGCCATCACCGAAAGGTCATGACCTTCAAGCCATTGGCCAGCCTTCGTCGCCAACTTGCTGGCTGTGCCACCACTCAATACCCGAGGTCCAGTTTCCCTCAATAAGTTACTCCCGTACCCCACCACAGTCTTCACAGAAGTGTCCGGCTCGCAGATGGTGGGGGAAGAGCGGGGGGGGGGGGGGGGTGATGTTGGCTGGTAACCAGCTGCAGATGTTGCTCCGGGAACACCGGCCCTCATTAACTTCAATGCACTTCCTAATGCGACAGCTACCATATTTCACTGACTGCGCACCCCCCCCCCCCCCTCCCCGCCCGGACCCAGTGGACACGACCGGTGCTTCCACTCCTTGTGAACAGAGTGCCCTGATGACAGCGAGGTGCGAAGACACCAGCGGAGTGTGAGGCGCGACGTGAGGGGAGATGTCAGAAAGATGATACGCGTCCTCTCGCAGAGAGGAAATCAATTTATTGAAGCTTTTTTTTTTTACACGCCTGCGATGATAGCTTGTGAGAAGTCGGTAGCAGACGATAATAGCTTGCGCACTTGAGTGTGTCTCTGACCGAACGTTTATCAAGTTGAACAAACTATTACTTACTGGCGTCGGGTTTCAAAATGAATTATTTGTTGTGGCGAGCGGACATTATTATGGTCTCACAGTCAAGAGTTTGACATCACTGATCGACATTGATATTCATGCCCAAAGATGCGCATGAGAAAAAAAAAAGAACCGATAAGTGTTGCTTTCAGTAGGCGTAAAAAGCAGGACTCAAGACGATGTGACATTCAATAGCGAAAACTAGCCGGAGCTGAAAAACTTGCTTCTCTCATTCTTGTTTCATATTTGCACCGTCAAACTAAACAATGCGCTGCCATCTAGTGGTCCACAGTAGAATCGCACACCCCAAACAACTGAAAGCATAACAAAATTGAGTTATAAACTGTGTGAAAAAATAATAATGAATCTGAGAATTAGTGGGACCGCGAACCTGCCAGGGGTGTGTCCCGTTCTTCCAAATGTCTTTAAATTCGGATTCAGGGTGGATTAGGGAGCGGACCCCTTTCATTGATTGAATAACTGATTGGTTAAGGCAGGGGTGTCCAACTCATTTTTGTCGCGGGCCACGTTTGAGTTACGTCTTCCCTCGGGGGGCCATTACGACAGTGAAACCACAAAAATGTTTCATCACATTACCGCATTATTACTTGTAAGGCGAACAAAATGATTGCAAAATCTCAATGTCATTTATTACACGTAACAATTTGACGTTTCGGTACATTTTCTTTAGCAAGAATCATGCAAGTTGACACACATGATTTTCTTTCGGGGGGTGGGGGGGAGGCATATAAAATGATGTGGTGGGCTGGATCTGGGCCCCGGGCCTGGAGTTTGACACCGGTGGGTTAAGGGGTGTGTGTGGGCAGCCAAAATCGCTAATTGCCAGAAAAGAGGCGCTAAGTATCAGGGAACAAAAAAAAAGAAATAAATACATTTTTAAAAAGCTAAAAGACGGGAAACACGCAGCTTAGTGAGGGAATATCTACGATTGCGGCTCTTGTACGCAAAGACGGCGCACAGCTCGGAGAGATGAGGGAAATGGGCTACAGATGTCGTGTAGCAAACGCGGAGGCTTGAACTTCAATAGATACGTTACGATGCACTCCCCTGCTGCACGGCATTCCGCGACATCAAAACCCCCTTCTACCTTTCTCACCCTCCATCCTCATCTACACCCACCCCCCCCCTGCCACCCCTTCTCTCCACGTACTTACCCGAGCGCCGCGCTAATATCCGCAAGCCCGCCCGGCGTTTGTTCTTTTTCTCAATGGCGCTGGGCTGCCGCATTGGTTTGACTCACTTTATTCTCTCGCTGTTTACAAGCCCAGCAGGAGCAGCCCTCCTTTGAACTGAGACGGCTTCGAAAACGCCGTACACGTTTGGCGACATCCAGTCTTAATGACACGACTATATTATCGTGCCCCCCCATGTGACGGTTAGATCACCGCTCTTCACACTTGCCCCTGCTCACATAAATACAAATCATTATGAGTGGAAATACAGGAGGTGGCGAGAAGGATCGGGGAAAGGGTGAGAGAATTCCGTGTTTCCGAGATTTGGGGGCTTTTGCTTTGATGTGACAGGCCTGCCGGGGGGGGGGGGGGGCAAAAGCCATGTAAGGGCCTGGAAGTGGGAACTGGCCGTGACCTTCCCCTCGACTTGTTCGCCATTTTACCAAAGAGAGGGGTGAGGGGTTCCCTCAGGAGCGGAGAGCTGAGATGTCGGAAAAAATTCCCGGTGCTTTCCCGGTGCCTATAGAGGAAGGGGGGGGGCGCTCTGGATTTGTCAGTTGCGGCTGCAGCTGTCTCCGGGAAAAAATGGACCACAGTGGACTTGACATTTGATCTCTCTTCTCCCTCTCCATCCTTTTATCTCTCTGTGCTTTGACTCGGTGTATTTCTTGCCTCATCATTCTTTTCACTGTCTCACACTTTATGACGCCCGCAACCACCCCTCGCCCTCCGAGCTTCCACAACTAATCACGCCTTCTTGACACCAGATAACACTCCTCACACTTCGCCTTTTGTTTTGATGTCGCGAGGAATGTTTTCGCCTTCTCCAGCGCTTGACGATCGTGACCAAGGCTGAAAATCTAATTGGAAAAATTTCACAGCTTCAGACATACGACTCGACAAATAGGAACAAGTCTGAAAAATTGTCACACCGCCGGTACCCAAAAGACAGACAAACCTTTCCAAGTTTCCAACTCTCAAAAACCGAAGTACGTTTGGCAGAGTTTACGACGGGAGATCCCAAACGTCTCGTTTGGGTCTTCCATCACGGACCACATCGACGCTACGGCACGGTCGACGTTGGATTGACTCGAGTAACAAAACGCGAGAGCAAAACTGCTACTAGGTTCGAACATACTGTAAGTCAAGGAAAAATTGAGGCAAGCTTTGGCAGGCCACATGAGAAAATTCCATCGCGGGCCAGATGTGGCTCAGAAGGGCCGACGGATCCTTCCATGAGAAACCAAACAAGGAACAGTTTCGGGACTTCAACGGATCAAGGTGAGTTGTTCCCCTTTGTCAAGAACGAGAGCCGCAACCAATGGATTAGACCCCCCCCCCCCCCCCCCCCCCCGGTTCGTCAATCCGCTCGTCTTCCTTCTCGGCATACTTAGGCGCTAACAAACGACAAAAGGTGAGCAAAAGGTTGGCGCGGCGCTGCTGGATGGACATACCCGCGCAATGTCCTCGTGGAAACCGACCCGGCACTGCCCCCCCACCCCCCACCGGTCTCCGTGTAATTGGCCTATTTTGTCCGTGGCGGCACATCTGGCTTCCAGAACCGTCCAGTCAGCCCGACGGTCTTTATAAAGTACAACTCCATCCATAAAATCTGCATTAGCGTGGGGCTGCGTTAAGGTCACGGCGAGGAGAAGCGGGGGTAAGCGCCTCGCTGTAATGCCTTCACACGTGGGGTTAGAGGTCAGCGCTGTTGACATTCCTCCCATGACTGTCTGATATCAGCGTGATTGATCTACTGCGGCCAGGTTGTGGGAGGTACGCCCCCCCCCCCCCCCGACTCCCCCCACCCTCTCACATCCGCAAACTTAAACATTTACGTTTTTTTTTTTTTTTTTTTTTGCTCATGCCTCTTGAAATCTGTCCGGCTCGCCATCGCTTTCGTCTGCGGCATCTCCGAAGCGCGGCTCTCTGGTGTCACGCGAGGATTGACCTTGGACGTGCGCGGCGCAGAGTGTTTATCTGTTTTTCCCCTCTTTGCTCGACGCAGATAAAAGAGTTGTGATTGATGGCCCGCGGGGCCCCCTCTGCGGGTTTTGGGCTTGGCACGTCTGCGCGAAACGACAGGAGAAGGGGCTGCGAGGTATGATGGCGACAAATTCCACACCTTCTCATTGATGTTGGCTTTGGAAGGGAGTCGAAGCTTTCGACCGGCACATGTTAATGAGAGCTAAATGTACTTTTTTTTTTTTTTTTTTTACACTCTCCCCAACCTCCAACCTGCTCCAGCTCTGGCGAGTAAGAAAGTTCGGGGGTTTTCATGCTGCACCGTGATTCACAACTACTGTAACTGGCGCCAAGACTGAGTTGTTGGTTGCCGTGACAACGAAAATACAATTTATTTTAGGCTTGTTGTTTTGCAAAGTATTTTGTATTTCTATGTGAACTTTCATTTATGTTTTTTCTTTAAATCCTCTGAATAGGTTATTTGGAATGTTTTGTTAAGAATCACTTCCGGGTCACGTGCCGTGGATAGCGAGGAATGAGAGAAAGATCGAGAAGACAACTTGAGAGAGAGAGAGACAGAACTACGATACCATGTGGTCTATGTGATTTACTGTAATTTGATCTACTTTCGGTTTACCAAGGTGCACACGGTATGTCATTTTGTGTTTATTTATTTAATGTCCTGTTCAAGATATTTAATTTTGATTGTTGTTTGAAATATGTTTTAGTTTTCACGGTGTTCCACGAGTAAACGTTTTTGGACATCAGTACGAGGCGTCATCCTTGACCGGGGTAGATACAATTACGTAAGCGTGTTTGACGCACTGCCATTATCGTGTTACACGGGACAATTATTATTTTTTTAAGCTGTTGCAGCTAAAATGCAAAGTTACCAGGTCTGGACTGCTGGCAAGTCCAGCTACCACTCAGACTCTATGAAACCGTAACATGCAGAATGTCGCTTGGCTTTGACTTAGTGAAAAAACGTTTCTGAAATTGACATTGCTTTGATGCTCTGAAACCAGAATATACCTTTGAGGATTATTCATACATGTGCACGTTAACCACTTTTAAGGCCGTTTTAAAACGTTTGCGTTTTCAGGCCCCGGCGTGCAGTTGTTGTGAAAAATGAACAGCCAACGTGACACCGTTTTCAGTTAGAAACGCTGTTGTGTCAACAGCGCTCACCTACAGCGCGGTACGTGCGCATGATGTAACAGGCATGACAAACTTCAAGTGGGGTCGCGAAGTTTTAAACGCTTCCCCAAAAAAAGACTCTTGACAGGTGCGCGTCATACAGTGGGGGGGGGGGGGGGGTGAGACCTCCTGTACTTTGCAGCTCCTTCCTTTGTTGCTATTTTCCGACAACCTCTTTATAAAAAAAAAAAAAAAAAAGATTCAATTATGAGCGCCACTCTGACTTGTGATTTTCAGTAAGAAGCCAAATTAAACGAGATACACCCAACGTTCCTGTAGGCCACTTTTGTCATTACAGCCCACTCACGGTCACGCTTATTTCCCGCTATCAAATCCATCGCGGCCATATGAGCCCAAGATGGACTAAATCACATGTAATTGAAGTGCCCCCCCTCCCTTTTTTAGTCGAAGCTCTGTGCTGATAATCTCCTGGTGTGTTTGGGGAAAACAAACAAACAAACAAACAAAGTTGGGACACAGACGGTCAGCGGCTGGGCGGGCTGATTAGCGTTCCGTCGTCTGGGCAACGGGACCCCGGCCTGTTTGTTTTCCCCTTGGGAGGTGAAGTCTGGTGAGTATTTAAGGGTGGATGTGGAGAAGGAATTGGAGGTGGGAGGGGGGCGGGGTGGGTGGGTGGGGGGGCTTGTTGTTTATTACTTTAATTTGTCTGAGTAGTTCTAGAAAGACTTCCAGGCTGTTTGATGAAGCCTGGAGTGTGCAAGCTGTGCCGGGGGCGGCGGGCCCGATTTTTAAAGCCTACCCCCCGCGCGCCCCCGCCTCTCCAAGGCCTGCATCTGTGATCTTCCAAACTTGTATTTTTGAAAACATGTCACGGTAGCCTTTCGAAATTATTTGTCAGGCAGAACAAATGAGGAGCCGAGCCTCTGGTCGAGCGGAACTATTCGTCTAAATGAAAACAGAGATTAAACACCCCAATGACTTCTAAATGGACGAGACGGTGTCAAAGTGGTTCACTCTGTTGTCTCGCAGCAAAGAGTTTCACCAAAAACGAAGGCGATGATTAACAAGAACACCCAGACGACCGCCAAGGCTAAAACAGGCCTTCAAAATAAAAGATCAATTGCATACAATGGACACAATTCAAAATAAATTAACGTGAAATAAAAAATTCAATACATCTGGATTGCATTTGGTTCTAACAACACCGATTTTTAAATTTTATTTTTTGCTTGACATTCACATTTAAGGAAAATAAAACACCCATGACAAAAAGTGTGGCTTTTTTTGGGGTTATGATATGTGTGGACCCTTGTCAAATTTTAATGGGAACTACTTAAAAATAACACCAAGATTAAGCGGCGTGTCGATGGAAACATAACTTCCTGGTCATAAAAAAAACCTCATAAAAAGTCCCAGCGGGTGAAAGCTCAATTGTAATCAAAACAACGGTAAAAGAGCTATTCCCTGTCTGGGGTGCCAGAATGCGGATATGGAATCGTAAATCAAGTCGCCGCAAAGGTTAAAGGCTGTATATCAATAATTAATACCTACGTTTTTTTTTTTTTGTTTTAATAAAGGATTGTTTTAATAAAGGATTAAAATGTGTTAACATGAGGTAACATTTCATGGTGTGCTAAAGATCTTGGACACTGAATCACAATCTTTACACCCTTGGACCGTACCACAACAATAACTCATCATCATCATCATAATTGTACGAATTGTCAGAAAGGTTCCAGGATTGGTGTCACGAAAGATGTGTGTGTGTCGCCATGTCCACGCGAACATCAAGCGCTTGTCAATGATGAAATTCAGCGTTGACACAAATCTCATTTCAACCTCATTAACCCATGCGGGGTTTGAGTGTTCATGTCTGTCATCGTTAAACCGCCTCAAGTCCTTGGTGGCTCTGTTCCTCCCGGAGACAAATTCCCCCCGCTTGCTCAAGGACACACGTCGGACGCGGCGACGATTACAACCGGCGTGGAGACGAAGATGAAAAGAAAGGATGAGCGATGACGAATGAACATTAACCCTTTCGGGGACGGCGGTTACGACAGTGGACAGCTTAGCATGTCATCAGGTTTCGGGGTGCATTAAAGGGTTAAAAAAAAAAAAAAAAAAAAACAGCCGACAGTGAGTGGGAGAGGAAGCCGGCAGATGGAAAACGTGCGCGCTGCTGAGAGATATTTGGAGGCAGGGGGGGATATATATATGGTCCGAGACAATGGGACAGACCGGGACACGGGGAGAGTCGTGCAGTCGGGAGGAAGTCCCCTAATAAAAGCTTTCCTGTCTCACTTAGCATCGTGGGTCTCCGAGGCCCGCTTGACACCAATTAAACTTGCTCCTCTCAGACCAGGAACACCGACTCACTCCCCAACCACACTTGACACCTACACAGGAACGCAAATAAGAGCCTGATAGGTGGAGACTGCAGAACAGCGCTTCCTATTTCATATACGAACACAACGTTCAACATGGACGAATCCAAAGACACCCATGTACACAAACTCGAGGCACCAAGATCACCTGGAGAACATAGATTGGTTTCAGCCAAACCACCTATTTTGGACCAAAAAATGCTGACAATTAGGTTTTGGTCAAAAGATGTATTTCATCGCACAACAGTGACTTTGATGCGAGTTGTTTTAGCTTTAGTGACGGCTTGAACATCTGAAGAGCCCTTTGCTACTGTGAAATAGAAAGAAAACTATTTAAAAAATGTAGTTTTGAGTGCAAAATGGTATTTACAAATAATCACCAGTAAAACAATTTTACCTTTGACAAACCAACTATTTGCCTGCTATTTGGTAGTCGTAGTAGTATTTAGTAGCGTGTGTGCGCCTAAGTGTGAGTGTGCGAGTGTGTTGTAGATTCAATGCTTTGGTCAATCACAGGCTGCTTGTAAGACTAATGAGAAGACGATAAGATGTACTTCTTTTGTTTTTTGTTTTTTGCTGACATCAGCTTTGGCATCAGAACTTGTGATTTAATTACAGAATCGTGTCGATGTATAACGGTGAATCGGATCGAGATTCGATGTAGGTTTTAGAAATGAGTCGAAAAGGGTATTCAAACCATCAGGGAACGATTGCTTCACTTGTGGTTTTCTGCACGGTACGGGTACGGCGAGTCCCAAACATTTGCATACACACACATGCACACACGCACATGCACATGCACCCGAGCAGCTGTGTTGTGTCAGCGTGTCTTAGTCTAACCGTAACTAACTGTAATTAATGTTACACAACACAAGAGCCAGCAGACCCCTCGCCCCACCGCACCCCCTTCAAGGAAAGAAAAAATAAAGCGCAGCTCCTCCTTCTAGGAACACCTGTCCTGCAGGTAAACTGGAGAAATCATAATAAGTACTACCACATCATTTTTTTTTCTTTTCTCTCAAGGTCAAAAACTTCGATCCGGACATTTTTTCAGTGCATTAAACACAAATTTTCTTTCCATTTGTGACTTTCCTAAAATCCCATCGAGGACTTGTTCTCACGTCTAGACAAAAGCACTATTTACACTCACATTCTCAGGACAAGTTAGATTCTTCCGTGCAATAGAACATGCATGTTTTGGAAGTACCTGCAAAAAATATATATAATAATAATAATAAAAATAAAAATAAAAACTCGCATGCCGACTCCTCGCAGGAAACCATTGGCCACGATTTGATTCCGAAGCACATTTCAGCAGCCGCGGCCCCAACCTGTTGCAACTGCGGTCACATCCCATCATGTGAAAGAAAACCCGATATCTGGAAGAGGATTCAGGAAGCGAGGACAAGCCCAAACTCATCCCGAGAGGCTTCAAGTGACAACGACACGCTAACGGCCATTGTTAAAAGGCGGAAGCGTGTTATGCTTTGTAGTTAGATGATGCGGTTGAAATATATCTAGAAGTTCAGTGCGGTGCAACTGTCTTTAAAAAAAAAAAAAAAAACAATATAGTTTATTCTTTAACAGTTTATCAAGAATTGCAAACGCTTATTTTCCCACCTTTCTCCCACCAGTTCTCCCTTGCAATTATCCTCCTTGTCTCCTTTAAAGTCTCCCTTTCATTTCTTTTACTCACCGAAATCACCCCCTTCCCACCCCCGCTCTCCGATCCCAAATCCCCTCTCCTCTATTTTTTCTTCTGTCCTTTCTTTTCAACCCACCCCGCTTCTCTTGTTCGATCCCTGACTCAACTTTCACATTCCAGGAGCATTCCCGCAGGATTAGCCTTTAGCATTCCCAGGCTATGCTGAGGCCGCCCCCCACCCCACCCTCTTACCCCCAAAACCGACCATCAACCCATCACCCTCCTGCCCTCCTACTGTGACGGTGGCAGGCACTAACGGATGACACTCGCGAGGGTGTGTTTTACCATCTCACTCAACTGACTCGGCTTCCGTTGCGCCATCTGGCAAAACAATCAATACCACTGTGGAAAATGATGAAGAATTTTCTCTCTTGAAAACCTAAACAAGCATAAAATGGATGCAAAATATCAAACACCTGTGTACAGGCATGTGCCTTTAAGAGGCGGGGCTTGATGGGGGGGCGGCATTTGACTTCGTCTATGTGTGAGTTTGAGGCAAGTCTCTCATTAACGTTAAGAACTCTCTTGCTTCGTTATTTTCCAATTGGCTGTGTCTCAAGTAACACTTTGGGATTTATTGTAACTTTAAAGTGCATTATAAATACTTATTTTATTGTGATTATGATTATTGTTCACATCAACGGCGGATTACATGTGGTATATATTCTTATCAATGCTGACTGATTGTCACAAAAGTTCATCCTGGACACATTTTTGAGTGACTTTGACACATGTTCTTACGTCCTTTTAACATTGCGTTTGGCATGCCGCGTGATTTGTAAAAGCCGATGCGTCCACTTATCCCCCTTTCTAAAATTACACACCACTCAAAGTCGGTGATTCTCCTTATTACTCGCCCGCGTGCCATCTCCAAACGTTTGAAATTGTTCTCGTTTTAAATTAACAATACGACGCATTGTTGCTTTAAGTTAAAGTCGCCATGTATTAAATTGTTAAAACAACACGCAACTCACTTGAGACGCACGCTGACATCTGTTTTTTGTCTTCTACGGGAATACAATCAGCCTTCATTCCGGTGTCCGATGACTGCAGGTAGTCACGGCTGTCTATTGGTTCCAGCTCAGATCAACTCTAATGTAAACATGACACCCGGGTGTATACGCTAATTGTCGCCCCCCCCCCCCACCCCCACCCGCCACCCCACCCACACACAATTTTGCCAGTCTGATCTGTGACACATCTCGTCATAAACGCTCAACTTACACATGTCAAGACACTCAGAGAGCACAATTTATAGCCTCCAGTCAAAAGGCTACACATCGACTGGCACGGTGGTGCTAAGAACATACACACAGCTACCGGATACTGAGTAGATCGAGTGAAAGTTACTTTTGCTTGGTACTAACTGTATTCGAATTTTGTCAAAGAACGGAAACAGTCCTGGTCAACTCACACTTTGTTTTCAATCAAAATTACAGTCATCACATTGTTGCCTCCTCCCTGAAGGCATCATGACCAGTTGTCCCAGTAATTGTGTCCAAATAGCATATTAGCTTATGTATTATTGCGCTAACAGTGGTTAGTTAGTATGACTTCAGAATAATTAAGTGATATACAACAAATAAAATTCCAAGTTTTGAATTCCACCCTCTTTATCAGCTTACGAAGAAAGATAAGAAACAAAGTAGCTAGCTACAATTATGCTAGCTTTTTTCAAAGGTACAATTTTAAACTCATACAATTACTCTAACAATAACAATGTTTGAAAAATATAATATGCATTGACTATTTGAGGTTTTTTTTAAAAAATCTAACCAACTAGCAGCTAGCTAGAGAGCAAGATAGATACACAGCAGATAAGACATGCCCCTATTGAGCCTATGTCAACACTAAGCTAGTAGGGGCAAAGGCATCAGCATCTTCTGTGTGTGGACGGCAAGATAAATGAAGAAGGGTCCTGCATACAGTTGAGCTGTAAAATTACAACAAGGCAACAGCTGGGTATGATGTATCACAGGTAAATGCTAAATGGCCTGCCACTTGCATCGCACTTTTCTACCTTGGGTACTCAAAGCGCTTCACACTGTTACCTCATTCACCTACTTGATGACGCAGCATCAAGTGCAACTGGGGGTTCAGTAGTTACTTACTCAAGGACACTTCAACACGGTTGCAAATCAAACCACCAACCTCTGAGTTTGGGAAACGATCACTCGAGCACTGAGCCATGCCGCCAGCCCTCTCAAATGTTTTGCTTTATTATTATTATTTTTAGATAGCTCCATTGCCAGCTAGCTCAAGAGCTCCATACCGCAAAAATGTGTTTTGAACTAAGTGAATAACCACAAGAATGCAGTTAAATGGTGCAGGATTTTAAAAAGGTACATAACGTAAGAGGCATACCGCGGTACATAATGAATATTTATTTGCTCAGGCTTTAGTACCCACACAGAACATAGTTGCTTACTTTCCTATTTTTTTTTTCCGATGCAACCTTTTAAGTTAAAAGTGAAGCATTATGAGGTAATCACGGCCGCTTTCCTGTTTGCTCTTGGCTTTCTATAAGGAGGGCTTTGTGTTGAGTCAGTGTTACAAGCCAAACTAGTAGCACTGGCTCACCACATGTGGAAACACTCACGGAACCAAAAAGAAAAAAAAAAAGGGAAGGGGGGGGGGGGGGGGAGTAAAATTGGCAGCGACAGACACGGGTGAGCAGGGTGGAGGAGAGTCGGGACGGACCGTGTGCAGCTTTCTGATGGTGAGGATCACCTTACTTGAGCCAAAATAAAAGCGCGAGCAGAGCCAAAGGCGCACCTCCAAAAAAAAAACTCTCAGCTGTTTTCCCCCTTCGCTCTCGCCAGCATGACTCATATCTATCGCACCTTTGCCTCTGTATTTTTTTTTTTTTGCCCTACTGTGGCTGGATAATAAACTTCTTATCCCCTTGAGTATTTTTTTTTCTTTTATACACCCCCCGACCCCCCTTTTAAATCGACCAACTGCTAATTTCCCTCCTTATCCACGGCTTCATCTAAATCCCTCTTCCCCGACTCATGTTGCAGTTCTTCCTGTGAATGTACAGTACGCCACTGTGTTCCTCCACATCAAACTGATTGCTTTCTGTCAGGGCCGCGCTTGCTGCGAGAGGCCTCGAAGCGGGGGCCCGCCTCACTCACATCTAAACATCTGTCCATGCCATTACTGTAGAGGCCCAAGGAAGGCAAATTCTTTTTTTTTTTTTTTTTAACGCCAGAGAGAGATGACTTCGATGACTCCTTGAAGCCCCCAATGATGCGAGCCCTACTGCTTGACGGAAAGCGTCCTGCCGCGTTTTTTTGGTCCACACGGGGGCCATCTGACCAACCGGGCCCCGGATGTTTTGGAAAAGTGGGTTTGGTTATAGCGAGATGTATGGAGCGCAGTGTGAGGATGGAAACGCTCGTCTCTGCATCAGGCATCCGTCGGCTGGATCGTTTGGTTAGAATGCGAGTGGGGAAACCTATAATGGGTTGGACTGTACGAGCTGGCTGGATGACTGGTGCCTTTTAGCGCAGCGAGACACACGCGGCTAGCGATGGTGATGATGATGGTGGCGGGAAGAATGAAGCAATTTCACTTTGAGTTCAACTTCGGATTCGTTGACACTGGGTGCTAACTTCACTTCTGTTGGTAGCTTATTCTATTTGCATGCAGCACAACCGCAAAATGCTGATTCACCGTGTTTTTACACTCAGGGCTAACTTGCTTTCTGTTGGCAGTTTATTCCATTTGCATGCAGCACAACCGCTAAATGCCCATTCACCGTGTTTGCTTTGAACTTGACCCGAGTCAGGAATGTGCAGGAATACATTTTCATTTCATATCATGAGTGAAATTCCATTATGATACAGGTGAGTGTAGGAGAATGCAACCCCTAATGACGAAGCACTCATTTCATTTCACAACCTATAAGAATGAAGTGTCCCTGTCCAATTAAAAAATGCTGGATTGCATTCGTGTGACATTTACAGCCACATCAATTGCAAGCTTTTCAAACCGCTACGGGCTAATGTGAACATCAATCCGATTTATGGCGAGTTATTGGTTTGTTTATAGAGGGTGCTCATGATTATCTGAAGGAACGGTGAACTTGTTACTACCTCTGCCAAGCTCGAGTGTCAGGAACCGGAATTGTCAATTTCCTAATTTAACGGTTAAATTTTTTTTCTTTTACGTCGTTTTGTTTGCACAGATAATTACGCCTAACTGTCTTTGCTGTGGCGCAGAACCCTATTTGGGGGGGGATAGTACCCGAGCCACTACTCCTCATTACATTTGTATTTGTTTTGTGCAGTACAAAACGTCCCCGTTTCAAATATTCAGAAGACACGCCCTCTTCACAGGACAGCTACAATAAATATTGTATATTATATATTGCCGTAGCTCAAAGTTTACGCACTTTCCTCTCAAGCGTCACCGTTCGAGGACAAAGCCCGTCACTTTTCCAGGGTGGAGCCGGATTTTTGCGGATGAACAAACAGGACAGATGGTCGCATGGGCGGCTGAAACCAAATCCGTCACCAGCAGACACAGCAGAACCTGTTCCTCAATGCTAATGCCTCTCAAAACACAACGTGTTTAGTCAAAGTCTATCCATCATCCTTGCCCGCCTATCCCGTGCAGAGTCATGGAGGAAGTGAGCTAGAGGGGCGGGCTCAACCTTGGACTGATCACCAGTCAATCAAAGAGACACAAGCAATCCCGTTCACACCTTGGGGGCACTTTGCAGTTGACCCGACACGACTGTTTAGGACTGTGGATCACCTCAACCGGAACTTACTTATTGTGTCTTTCAGTGACACACACACACACACACAAACACAAAAAGGTGCCGGATACTCAATCAGTTTCCGTAAAAAGACAGACCGTCACATCGTGACGTCAATCACCTGCACAGGTAAACACAATCCCGCAGAGCGGAGAGAAAACAGTGCAGTGATGGATGGTGCGCACGAACGCAAAGAGACTGTCGGTAGCGAAGCGTCGCATTCAAATTGTGGCACCTTGAGTAATTAGGGGTAATTTGCCGAAGGTTCAGAGGGTTGCAACCAGATGGATAATCACAAACAGACACCCAAGTAGAAATCACGTTTCATCGTGGGAAGCACGGTGCAGTTTGGAACGTCCGCCCTGGGGCTGAATGACTAAATCTGGAGTCTGGATAAGTTCTTCTCATCTTCACGAAACCGATCCCAAGAAGGACTACAGTTCGAATGAGAGAGTAGATCAAGTCTCTGGAATGCCACTGAAGCAAAACATCAAGAAGCCAAGGGGACAGGCAAACAGAAAGAAGGAAGGGACAGAAGGCTGAGACAGAGTCGAAAAAATGCTGGAGAGTCATGCTTGAAACCTTAATAGGAGCTCATTGCTGATAAGAAGTGCGCCGAGGTGGGTGTGGCTAACTGGCAGAGCGAAGCAGTGGCGAGGTGAATGGGGGGGAAAAGCCCACGGCAAAAACAACGTAGCCACATCGTGACGGGTTTCATCTAAGACCACCGCGTTTGTAAATGCGGATGAGAATCCTTCTTTGTCGACACATGCCCCGGTCACTGACTGGCGACAGCGTGTCTCCGCCCGTCTCGCGCATAGCCTGCTCACCCCGCGACCTTCCTAAATCTAGAGCTGTATAGAAAATGGGATGTCTGGATGGACGGACGGATGGATGGATGAATTTAATTGCCACTAAGAATAGCACATCGTACAATAATACGTGCTTTGTGGGAACTCAACGACGTTGTCATATAATAGGACGAGCCCATGCGTTTGTCGGTTACCCTTGTTTTCATAATTACATATTAGATACAGACAGATAGAACTTGCATAAATATAGACCACTCAGCCACATACACATACGCACACACACAAAAGACGTGTGGTATAAAAGGCTCCCTCATGCGACACACACACACACACACCACGACAGTCACAAAAATACACGGCGCACGCTTGTCTTGTGAAAGTGAGCTGTCTTGTGTTTCAACAATGTGTGCAGTGTGAGCCTGCCTGCCTTTTCTTCCCCTGGCAGAGCTACCCGATCCCCCTGTCGCGCATTCTGCATGGATGACGGCAAAAGCTCTTCTCATGACGCCGCCGGAGCCACCCGTTTAGTTCCGCTGCGGTTCGGGACGCGCACAGTTCACAGGGTCAGCGGTGCAGAGGGGGGTGGGGGTGGGGGGGTGAGATGCGCGCCGGCGTTCGACCTCCGTGACGACGGTGGTCTGCTCTCATCTAGCACTGAGGGATGGGGGGGCTCACGTGGAAAAGGCCTCTCGGTACACTGCCGCTACAGTGAGGACCCGCACAAATAAAGCTGACCCTGGATATGAGATGTGCAGCTACAAAGAAGCATCTGTTGACCTTGCTTGGAAAATTGGCAGACAGAATTGTATGTGTGTGTGTGTGCGTGCACGCGCGCACACCGCCCGTGGCTATGGCCTCATCGCCGCTGACCCCCTCAAGAAAGAGCTCAAGGACACAAAGTTGACACCCCCCGTGACCTCTGACCAGTACCCCAGCCAAATTTAAAAACTGCCCTCATTTATTATTGGCGGCCCTGACGTTTTACGGGTAACTCAGGGTGGGGGGGGGGCACCCCAAGATCAGCAACCCGCTCCATTGACGTGTCGTTGTTTACCTTTCCGCGTCTGATGTCGTTTGTTCAAACATATCAAAATCAAACGCAGTCCCGTGACGAAACGAGACGCAGATTCTCAATCTTCTCAAGCAGTTGGGCGAAATGTGCGCAGTGTGATTTCTGAAAGCCAGCCAAGCGAAATCTCACATCTTTGTTCCTAATTGTAGGCTTTGGCCCAATACTGAGCCGGCAACACTCCCGATTCCCAGAGAAAATAAGCGGTGGCGTTATGAGAGCATCCATTAAAAAAGCCAGTGCGATGGTTATAGTGAGGTTGAGGTCTGGCACGCCGCTACTGTATGCCTCACTTTTATGATGTTCTCACATCTATAAACACACTTCAGATATACTCGTGTAGCCAAGGCTGTTAAATCAAAGCCTGTTTTTAGCTTTGGATGTTTGTTAGGGTTGGGTAGGAAGAATCGAAAGGCGACCATACCAAAGCTGCGAGCAGCAATGAATGGCGCCTGCATAGCTTGAATGGCGTTTACGTTTCCGATGGTCTGAACCGACGACATATCGTGTTTGCAAGAGGATAGTGTGACAACATGAATTTAGACTGACATGCAAAATTGAGAAGTAAAAAAATATATATATCGGATGGCGTGGGGCCAGGTGCGAAGGAAGTTACTCTGGGGCGGCCATGCTGTGGCGAGGAACTGTCGGATGCTCAGGGAACTGTGAGCAGGCGCATTGTCAAGCTGCCACAGCCACAAGGTGCCCTGCTAACAACTCTCGCTTTGAACAAAGCGACCGACTTTTTCTTAGAAGATATGGGTCAGAAAATGTGTATAATTTTTAACGATGTTGATAACCCATATTTGTAAGTGGCTTTAAATCATCTGGGTGTTTGTTTTTTTTTCTCCGCTTTTGTGATCAAAACTTCAACTCAACATCCAGGGTCAACACAATGCGTATAAGATAAGATAAGATAAGATAAGAAACCCTTTATTAGTCTCGCAATGGAGAAATTCCCAATTCACAGCAGCAAAGTTATGAAAGGAAGAAGTAGAACAACAAAATATAGGAGCTGCTGGAAAGGCAGCCACACTCGCGGCGCCATTTTGAAGTCAAAATAACAAAAATAACACAACACAACACATAGGACACAGACAGTTGCGCAATCTTTACCACTTTTCTGCATACATTTTGTTGTCTGAAGCAGTTATAGATGAAAGAGGAGAGGATCAAAGTGTCCTTTCACCAGTGGATCAGAGACGTCATGCTGAAAATGTGCACACGTCTGCTACAAGCTAAGTTTTGAAAGCAAACACAAAGCTGTAGCGTCCATTGACGAAAAGAGATTCGTTCACTTCTCCTGTCCCACGTAATCCGCTTCAAACTCCAAGCCGCGACTCCCAGTTCCAAATCCGCATCGGCGCTCCGCGCTAACGCTCCTTTCTTCTCATCGTCGGCTCCTCAAGACTTACATCCATCCAGCCGCAGACCGTTCAACAGCACTGATCTCTCCGCTGAACAAAGCGGGGCTGTGAAAAATGCTGCCCATTCCAGGCGCAAGACACAAGCGCCCCGGGACTGTCCAGCAACGACAGTCAAATGGCGCCGACATTCCTCCCAGTCAAAAACAGTGCTGGTATACCCATGCTGCCGAGAAGGCGCAAACACCAAGCACAGAGTCTCCTCCTTGATGAATGTCGTGGCCAAAAAATGCTGAAAAAAGTCCACATCAGGTCCACACGACGTAACAACAAACACAAAGTGACAAAACAAACACAAAAACAACAAAAAAATGCAAGGCTCATAAGAGCACTTGCTGACAGCTGCCTACTCGGGCGCCATCTTGACTTCAAAGTATAGTATAAATAACCCAGGATGGGCTCAGTTCTTTTTGGTCCCAGCACTGGGTTAGCTATTTAACCAAATGTGGGTATTCTTTTGACCCAGCAATTTTAAGAATGGGTTTAAAATGTTTATTTTGTGACACCAGTTCTAATTTTTTTCTGACACCTCGTATTACAACACATCCTTAAAACAGCTGGGTCAAAAGTAACCCAATTTCAGTCCCCCGAAAAATAAGTAAATAAAAATTTAAAAAGACCTTCTACTTGTGTCAATTTGATCCAACTTTGGGATTTATTTATTTTTTTTGGTATTGTCCAACCTCTCGCCCACCCCAAAAATGCGGGGTAGTTTTGAGTATATACAAACACACATAACAAGGGCCTCAACTCATTTTCTTTTTTTATGCATGGCAGCATTCATGTGAATGCGCGCTTGTGCTCTCGGGAACAGGATGAGTCGACGTAAATTGGGGTTTGGCGCGCCGTGCGCCGGCTACGCGGCGGCATGAAAAAAAAAAACTGGCATGGGGCTATGTTGTGACGCCGCATGTTGCAGAAAAAACATACAGTGCAAATGTCAAACAAGAGAAGGAAGGGCCAGTGGCATGCAGCAGCAGAGAGAGGAGAGAGAAAGAGAAAGGCACAAAAGATGCTTTCACTCATTCCAGCCGGTTTTGACGTTTATGGGACATCAAAGCCAAACCGGCATGAAGCGGCGCATTTGAGCATTGTGACGGTTGACACCTCGTGTCATCCAGTTCTGTCCTGCTCGGTGCGATTTAAAAACAGCAATCAATTGTTCCATTGACAAATCCATTCGAGAGATGTGACAGAAACTGTAATGATGACATCGATTATGGGTCAGTCAACTGAATTGACATTTTTGCTACTGATCGGCATGCTGCCGCATGATCTGCAGTACCGGACGTTAGCGGTCAGCAGTCTGCTATTTGCAGCTTGCGATCAGAGCTGTAATGATATATCTTTTTTTTTTTTTAATTATGATTGCAATTCACCGATGGCACTAGCAAAGAATTCCTCATTTCAACCCTTTCATGAACCAATAATGATAACCTGTAATCCAGGGGTGTCAAACTCACTTTTGCGGCGGGCCACATTTTAGTTAGTTTCACTAGGAGGGCCGTTATGACTAAAACCAGATGAAGAAGTCAAGGAAAACTCTTGATTCTATTTTTTTTTTAAGTTGGTATCATGAAGGGTTTGGTAACAAGAAAATGCTTTGAATATCTCTCTTATTTGTTACATATGAGAATTTAACATTTTGGTAGGAATTTTAGAAAGGATCGTGGAAGTTAATCTGCTTTTGCGGACCACGTAAATGATGTGGCGGGCCAGATCTGGCCCCCGGGCCTTGAGTTTGACACCCGTGCTCTCACCTCATAACATGATAAGCTGTCCACTGTCAAAACCGCCATGCCCAAAAGGGTTAAATATTCACGTTTTCCACTAAATCACGTTTTCAAACTCAAGGCACGGGGGCCAGATCTGGCCCGCCACATCATTTTATATGGCCCACGAAAGCTAATCAAACATGTCAACTTCTACCATGATTGCTAAAATCTGGACCAAAATTTCAATTTCTCATATGTAATAAATAATCATAAATTATTCTTGACGTATTGAAATGCTTTCACAGTCATGAAGGCCCTCCAAGGAAAACTGTCACTTCAGTGTGGTCCTGCGACAAAAATGAGTTTGACACCCCTGCACTAAATCGCCATTCCAAATGCTTGTAACCAAGTAGCCAAAAAACAGAGCAACCCAGAGTCGAACTAAAATAGTCACACAATCATAGAAACTGACAGGTCCTAGATGAATGGTTTCGCCCGTGGAGCAGTAATGGATGGCGGGAGTCTTTGCGGCCCCTTTCCGACACATCCTGAACACTCTGGCCTCTATTTTTGCGCATCGGGCCCTCCGCTTCCTTCCAGGGTGAGGGTCCAGGCCTTGGCCTTTTGCCAGGTGGCTCCACATCTACCACACTGTCTGGATGCCCGCGCAAGCTAACGTGGCTGCTCAGCGACAAGATGCGGATGCCCAAGGGACCCGCTCTGGATGATTGTATTATGGCACGTCCCGCAGGCTGTGTGCGACCCCTCGTGTGTTTATGTGTTTAGTTACGCCACAGGGACCCGACAGTGTTGTTTCCACCTCCTCGAGTTTGTCCACAAACTCATTCAGGCCACGCGCTTGAAGCGAGTGCGCTAAAAAAGCACGGCGGATGTACAAACGGCAGGGCGGGACAGAGGGGAGATTCCTGGCGCGAAACACCTCGGTAACAATCGGAGGGTCTCCGGCGAAGTTTCCTGTTTGACTTTCTTTTTTATTGGCCGCGCAGTCATCACCACAGCAGGAAGCGAAGAGGCGCTGCGTGATGGACAAATGGGCAGGGAGATTAAAAAGCGTGAGGGGAGAATGTACGGATACGCTCCCTGATCTATTTCGGGCTTTCAAAATACACACACACACACACATTGAGGATGCGTCTGTCTCTCAGTGGCCTTCGGCACCAGTGAGTCAGACAGTTTAACTCTCACTGTGGATGTGTTTTGAATGAACTCGGCTTCCTGTTGGAAGTCAAACTGTTGTAAAAGTGTGGCGGTGTTAAAAGCGGCGGCTCAACCGCAACGGTCGGACAAGCAGAGTTGCGGCGATCGTCTTGTTTGTGTTGCCGTGTTGTCCGTGGGAGGATGCCAGTCAAATTTTGGTGAGCGCGTTTTTACATTCGGCGCGTTAAATCGGATAACCAGCTCTCAAGTATGACACATTTTCGGTTTGACATCTTTGCTAAATACACCGAGATTATTAAAGATGTGAGAACGGCAATGTGTGGCCAAGGATAGGATACCAGATTTTTCTTTATTTTTAATTCACCTCAACATCAATTTGCTCGGAAATGCCGACAACCAGCACAACTTTGATGGAGGCCGACGCAAGGAACACAAGGATTCATTACAGTACAGGTTCTCAATGTCATTAACGTCCCTAAAGCAATAATCCCCCCCCCCCACCCCCACCGACCCCCAATTCACGGCTCATTAAACTGCTCTGGTTATCTTTGACAACCTGTAAACATTTCCCCTTCCGCTCGCTTGACTCCACTTTACCGTCGATTATCATCCCTTCGCCTATTAAGGATCGACAGCCCACCAGGGAGGTGCGATAATAGACTACTTATTATACTGTACACTCAGTTCAACGTCTTTAATTCCCCACAAGAGTTCATCCGCCATTCTGCTGTATGTGTGTGTGTGTGTGTGTGTGTGTGTGTGTTGGGTATTTCATTACATCCTGACCTTCTTTCAAAGCCTCATGAGCCCGCTCGTTATCAAATTAGCCAATAGCGAGAGGCCTCGTTAGCACCTGGAAAAGCCAACGCGGTGCCCTAGTGTTTTTGCGAGGGATTGATCCAGTCCCAGTCGCCGATTTTGGCTTTCGGGGAAGGTGATTTCATCACCGTGGGGAAGGGGTGGGCAATCTGCCTCGAGCATGACCGCGTACGTGCGCGTGCGTCAGCCTACCGAGTTAGGAGCCGGCAGCTGTGGCGTCGGACCGCAAACTGAGTCACGCCGTCCTCGCGGCAGCTGTTTGAGCGGAGGTTCCTTGCCGAGATATTCAGAATACCGGGAAAAGACATTGGCCATTTCACAGAAGACAAAATACGAATACGGTTCCTCCAAAGCGCCGGAATTACTTGTTGTTTGGGTTAAATGGTTGCGCCCGAGGACACACCGTTGCGGGTCTCCTTTTAGGTTAATTTGGTCTTATTTAGCTAGCGGTCATGCTGAAGTTGTGTATCGCCCTGAGGGACACCTCTCTTCTTGCTGCTGTGCTTTTTTTTTTGGTTTGTTTTTTTTTTCTTTCTTTCTAAGGGGACACAGAGGAAACACTGGTAGCACTTAAGTAAAGCCAAATAAACAATTTGGGTCCAAATGACTCACAGGTGGGAGCAGGCAGGACCGCCATCTGCGGCGGACACTTGGTGGCAACACGACGATTATGTAATCATTTCAGCTGTCGGTATGGCTGAAAACAAACCGCGCAGGGGTGGGATATTGACTTTATGGCCACGCTGCGCCGAAAGCTCTTCTTTTATGGACGCCGCCGTGTGAGCGCGCGTGGCATTCCGAGGATAGAAGCACTCAAAGCTCCTTGTGATGCTCTGATATTTTTTTTTTCGAGGGGTGGGGGGGGGGGGATATCTTAGAACTTGTCATTGCTTCAAGTGGACGCCATTTTGCAAATGAAAAGCTTGTCATCGGGCAGTCCCGTTATTTTTTGCTGTGGTGAGACGGGTTTGAATTTTCTATTCCCACTGCTGTACAAGATATATGATTTTCAAATGGCGCCTAGCAAATAAACGAGCTAAACGAAACATTAATACAGGTTAAAGGAGTGCCCAACACACAGCCACACAAATACACCCACACACCCACACAAATACACCCACACAAAAAGTTTTTTTTTTTTTTTAAATATATACCCAACCGCCAAAATAATGCTTTCAAGCCTCGCAAAGCGCAAACACAAGCCATCCTTTCGACGATGCTCACTGCAGTCAAAGCCTTAACTTGATTAGTCAGGATAAACATCAGCTCAAAAGCATTGACCTGGTAGGGTAGAACGGCGGCGAACTCACTGATAATACACACGCATACACACACACACACACACACACACACACACACACACACACACACTTAGTGAGCACTAAAAGCAAGCTGACCATGGGCAGCTGCCAAGGCCAATCAAAGGCCTCTGTACATCCCGGGGAGCAGCTGTCTCGTCCAATCACAGCAGCACGTGTGTCATCCGCCTTTCAGTTGGAAATGGAGTTCAGAAAGCCTCTGTGTTGGACTCAACAGCGTGACTCTTGTTGCCGTGTCCTTCCGTAACACAACAGGACGGATTCATGGCGTGGGGGAGACTCGCCACGATTTCGGGTTTGGCAAAACAAAACAAAAAGAAAAAAAAAATATCGGTCCTAGTAAATGCAATCAAATGTTACATTTGTGGATTTTGGAGAGGTCCTCTGCCGAGAAATGTTCTTGGAGGAGAGGTGAAACGTTTGGGCTCGGTCTTGATTGATGGCGCATCCATCATTTCTGGATGTCGCTCAGCCTGTGATGCTAAATGGATGGAAAGTTTTAGCCCCCCCCCCCCCCCGATTTTGGGATGTTTTTGGAGCATGGCCCAGCTGTTTTTGAGCTATGGTTTAAAATTCTGTGATTTATTTATTTATTTTTTAATTGGCCCTTGACGCAAACTTTCAGGTGGTCTTGGTCTCGAGGCCCACACTTGTCGATCTATTTTGGCATTCGACCTATGATTTCTGGAGCTTTCTTGACCGTGGTTCAGCATATTTTGGCTACCGATGGCGACAAATATCGGCATTTCTCTGGGCCAATGGCCGGAAATTTCTGGATTTTTGATGGAGTATGCTCCACAATTTTTTTATCGTTGGACTATCGTCCAGCAGTTTTGTTAACTAAGGTCTTCAGAGCTCAGCGTCCGCACATCCGTCGGTTTTCTTGACCTATACCTGCCCAATATTTGGATTTGTCTTGGCAAGTTTTGGATCTTTTCTTGATCCACTGCTTTGTAGATGATTAGTATGATCCAAAATGTCTTTCTGAGTCCCTTACATTTCTGAATCTTTATTTTGACGACGGCCCAGCAAATTTCTTGACTAACGGCCATATATTTATATGTTTTTCCTGGCCCGTGGGCTGAAATTCTGGGTTTTTCGTTGGATTGCGGCCCACCGGTCTCCCTGACCTATGCCACGGCATTTGTAAGTTTTTCTTGGCCCATGGTCCCACATTTTCAGATCCTTCTTGCCCATAAAACAAATCAATAGTTTTTGCATCTGGTTATCCAACCAAACGCCAGCCTATCTCGAAAATGAAACGGATTGTACCTTTGGGAGATTATCGAACACAGACGCTTCCAAAACCATTTCCTCCTTTAACAGAACCCTCACAGTTGCATCCGTATGCCCCAGAAGGACCAAGACAGACTCAGGTGACCTCTTCCCGGGTCAGTTCCTGTGCCCCGTGGGGAGGGGGGAGGGGGGGCTTCAAAGGTCACGACAAGGCTTTGGCTGATGAGAGGGTAGAATTTTTTTTTTTTTTGGTCAACGTTTGTTTCCCCGCCCCTTCAACATACACACAAGTCAGTGTAGATGACGGAAGGGCAGCCGACTGAGGTGCGAGTGTTCTCCGGCGGGAGGCTGCCTCAGAGAAAAGCCCACAGTGTGCTTCACAAAGTGTGTCTGTGGTGAGGTCAGCTGGTGACAGCTGAACGCTCCCAATCGGTACACCTCCGCCAGCCGCTGCTTCGCATGCTTACTGAAAAGGCTGATTCATGCCTTCATCCTGGCAGCAAACTGATTCACAGCTTGAATGCGCGTGCGTACACACACACACACAGACACACACAGACACACACACTTGGACCCCAAGCGGAGGCCAAGGGGACTTAACACAATCACCTTTTCTTCTTTGTTGGACGGCAGGAAAAACAGCGGAGCGACACGGCGGCTTCTCCGCCATGTGGAAAGACTCATGGGAGATTATCACCGTGGAGCCCGTGCCGGGGACGAACAAGGGCCCAGCTGTTTAACAGGAAGTCACCTCCGGCAAGGCCCAGCGCCTGCGGCGGTCCTTGGTCGGGGAAGTTGAAGCAGACTCTGATGTAACAAAGTCTGCAGAGTCAAGAAAGCGCCTTGTGTGCTTGGACTGTTTGTTTAGATGAGGGATGCCAAAATACAAGTCGCGTTGAAGATTGATGACCTCTCCCAAGGTTCTAACCTTTGTCAGCGGAGGCTTCAAAAAAGTGAATCCGAAAAAGGAGCGTTTTGATCACCGTAGATAAGCACCACAAGCCAAAACTTTTAATTTACTGGCGTTCAAAAGATACTTTCTTGAAACCCCCACACACACACAAACACACACCTTGCAAGTTGTCTTTACGCTGCACCAACGATTTTCCATCCAGCTAACATTTGACAAAAACAACAGTTTGGAAGCTATTTAATATTTTTGCCGATTATGAAATCCCTAATTTAGATTTGGGTTTGCACCAAGAAGGGCTCTGTTGCGGCTCTGGCCTGGGTGGGTTTTATCCGGGTACTCCGGTTTCCTCCCATGTTCCAAAAATATGCGTGGCAGGTTAATGGAACACTCTAAAATTGTCCTTAGGTATGATTGTGAGCGCGGATGGTTGTTCGTCTATGTGTGTCCTGCGATTGGAACGTGGGAAGAAACCGCAGTACCCGGAGAAAACCCACGCAGGCACGGGGAGAACATGTAAACTCCACACAGGGAGGCCGGAGCTGGAATCAAACCCGGTACCTCTGCACTGTGAGGTCGACGAGCTAACCACTTGGGGCCGCCGAAATCTGCCCATTGTGGATATAAAAAGGGCACACAACCCTGTTCAAATGTCAGGTTTTTGTCATGTTCACACACGTGACCAAGATCAATCATTTCCAAAAAGAGACATACTGCGAAACAAAAAGTAAGCAAATGTTTACTCAGGCAGACGGTCCATTCGGGATTTTATCTTGGCCAAACGGGGCAAGCTCAAATGCCCCCCACACAACTTGTTTTCAGAGCCTATTCCCAATATTTCCGGTGAAAATGGTTTCAGAATGAGCCGGCATCCTGGAATTTGTTTGACCTTCGCGTTTCAAATGCGCCCGCTCGCGCAGTAATGTACAAAGTACATCAGAGGGGGACTCGATGACGTTTACCAGCCGGATTGTGCTTTGATGCAACTTCGCATGTGTCACGCCTACGCGACAAGGAAGCGGAAAGATGGGGTGAGAGAGAAGTCTGTGGAGCGAAAGAAAAAGCGGAATATGGAGGGATGAGCGCACATGGAGAATTCGTAAAGCGTTCCTCTCCGGCTGGAGAAAGCGTCATTAGCATTGCAGATGCCGGCGATAGGATCGTCAATGGGCCTCATGCATACAGAGTTTGAATCCCAGCATTGTCCCCGGGAAGTGCGCGGCGGACTTACAGTACCGCCCCCGGTGTGGGGAGGGGGAGTCGAGAATCGGCGGCGGTCGGAATTCACTGTGGATACGCGTGGGATTCAAGGCTTTCCTCTTATCACAGCCAAATGTCAAAGTGAGGATGTAGCCGCGCGGAAACAGAATAAAGCATAGCGGGAATGCTTCTCAGGCTGTGTCAGCGGCATACTTCGCATTCAGCTGGGGCAGCCATGAGGCGCTCTTTTTATTTTTGAAGCCTTCAGCTGATTAAGTTCATTGCAAAGGGGGAAAAAAATCCAATTCATTTGATACGGTTTAACATTTCAAAATATATCATATCACAAATTATCACCACGATTGCGCAATCTGATGATGCAGCTTACTGAGACGACTCAGTTGCCTGTGACGCTCACTCCGTTTGAAGTGCTGCGGGTGTCACCGTCACCTCCGGCCTATGTGACAGATGACCCCGCGTGCGTGTCCTTCAGAGCCGGGACTGATCAATATGTAAAAGCCGCCCGTCGCCCCCCCGCGCCTGCGGCATCATCAAACGAGCACGGACCTTTGCGTGTTCGGACGCATGCCGGCGATGTGCGTGCTTGTGTGCAGAGCCGTGAACTTCTACCTTGCAGCTGTCGCCATTTTGAAAGCGCACATTGGGAATCGATACACCGGGGAGGCGTCGGCGCCGATTAGCATTTAACATGTCTATTGATCGGCAGCGTTTGGGTTGCGTATTCCTGAATGAACGCGAGCGTGAAGGGGCGGCTTTATCGCAGGGCACATTAATGCCACGTAAACACATTTAGAAGATCAAAACATGTTGGATGTAATCCATTCAGGGAAGGTCATCAACATACGATTTGTTCATTTTTCACATTTTTGCCACCTTAAGTGCAATTAGTACTATGCGGATTTATTCTGAACGTAGTTTTGTGCCTAATTATCATTTGGGTATAAAACATAATTGGTTTTGTGGTACCTTTTTTTTTTCCACCAGTGGCTATGGTGAAATGCAGGGGTGTTAAACTCATTTTTCGTCACGGGCCATTTTGGAGTACGGCTTCCCTCGGAGGGCCGGTGCAAAATCTCAACGTTATTTATTACCCGTGACAATTTGACATTTCGGTCAAGATTTCAGCAAGAATCATGAAAGTTGACACACATGATTTGCTCCCACGGACCACATAAAAGGACGTGTGGGGCCGGATCTGGCCCCCCGGGCCTGGACTTTGACACCCGTGGTGTAACGCACCTCGAGAGCTCTTTCTGGTTGAAGTTTTTGTTAGCTGTTATTAATGTCAGTGTGGACAACAAAGGGCTTTTTTGTGTCTCTTTTCGAAGCCAGAGGCAGCTCTTTCTACCTTAAAATAGAAACATTTAGAAAGAGCGTCAATGAGACGCTGTCTGGTCGGTCGAAGGAATTGTGTGTTTTTGTTCTTTTTGTTTTTTGTTTTTTTTGTCAACGACATCATGCAGAAGCCTGAAGTATATATAGCACCGTGCCTGCAAAGGCTGTCTTTTCCCCCCCCCCCCCCCCATGTAATCCATCAAATGATAGGCGCAGGCAAGTCGGGATCATTCCTCGTCCAGTATTTTTCTAACTTTGAAAAGGAGCGTTCCGCAGAGCTAAAAATGTCATCCCCACCTTTAGGGATGGCTTGTTCGAGACTATTTTTCACATCCGTTTTACCTCAAATATGCGGGCCCGGAACGCGGTCGGTGGAAGCCTCTCGGCTTCCTGGCCTGGGAGCAAAGGCATACTTGCATGTACTTTACACGCGGGGCGATTCGCTTTTTTGCGTCTCACGGCAATCCGTCAAGGCGCGCTGACGCGCTCAAACAGGGGAGCCATTCTCCTCCGACGTCTCTCGACCTTCATGACTCACCGAGAAACTGGCGCTGTTTGAAACGAGCGCGGCGGCTCGGGGTTGCCTTGCGGCCGGGGCTGAGGGGATAATAAGAGACTCGGGACAAATCGGGGGGCCGGCCTTTCTATTCCTGACCTCCGTTTCGACATTACGGCGCTATTATCAGCCTTGTGTTTAAGGCAGATTACAAGCTACAATTAAAAAGAGGTATCAGCGGGCTTCTTCATGGGGTTGGGGAGGTTTAGAGAAAAGGCCTTGTTGGCGTTGTGGAACTGTTGAGTCATATCGTGGTCGCAATTTAAATAGCTCGGCGGAGGAACGAGTCAGAGGTCGAACAAGAAGGGTGAGAAAAAATAAATAAGACCGAAATTTGAACAAGAGTCCATCCATCCATCCATTATTGATTCTTCCACACAGTTTCATTACACTCAGGCACTTGGATGTTCTGCCACCATTCATCGAAATATCTATTGATGCTATTTAGCTGCACGCAGATTCTCAAGCAGTCTTTCACAACAATGAAACATTTGATGCTTGTGGTCATCAAAATAATTACTTTGACACTTCAGCAGACAGCTGACATGGCCTAGAGGTCACCGTTTATCATACAATCCACAGTCGGGCTATCATGAAATAAAATGCACACGTCAAAGTTGCCCAAAATACAGGCAGCAAACAAATTCAAGTAAGAAGCAAACTTTAGAAATCAGAGCGTGCGGTGTCAACTGTGCTTCTTTGATTTGATTTGAATGATCAGTAGTATCGATTAATCATCGATGGTTTTGGAAATGTCCTCTACGGGTCACATGACTCTGCTGAGAGTTTCAACAGCCGCCACAGTTAAGAGTGAGCCATCAGGTTATTACGTGCTATTGGAATTCTGTGTGTGTGTGTGTGTGTGTGTGTGTGTGTGTGTCCCACTGATGAAATGCCAATAGGGAAATCAGTGGGGATGCTTTAAATGCCTTAATGCAGTCAAATTGTTTTCAGATTGACCATTGATGGACAGTTTCCTTTCAAGCATTTAACTACCTTCTCACACACACACACACACAATAAGCAGCGGTCAGTTGCTGCGAGTCTGGACATCGTTACAACACTCTTTAACCGACCTATGCCCTCTGACCCGTGATCCTGTCTTGCTGCGGCATCGTGAGGCACCAAGGTGGCCAGGATGGAGGACTAATCTGCGGCAGGAAGTCGTGCACCGGAAAATGGAGAGGCCTTGAAGGAGGTTGATTGATATGAACCTAAATAAACCAATATTGATCAAAGGTGGAGATAAGCTCCCCTGCGTGGCAACGGCCTTCAAAAAAAGACGGCGATATCCGCATGGCGATGAGGTGCGAGCGATATCGGCGAGATCCGGACGGCGGTTTCCACCTGATTGCTTGCAGGAGGGCAACACGTGAGAACGCGTGAAAGGAGGAGAATGAGGAGAGAGGCGGAAGGGAGGCGAGGTGAGAAGGCAGGGAGGTCGGGGGGAGTCGAGAAGGAGAGGAGATGGGAGGCAAGTGGAGGAGAATTGAGGTGGCGTGAAAAGCGAGGCCACGCGAGGAGAGGTGAGGTGAAAAGAGGCGAGGGGAGTTAAGGCGAACCGAGTTGAGGCGAGGTGAGGGAGATCTCGGGGAGGGGGCGGGGGGGACAAGCACATGGAAGAAGAGAAGAAGAATCAAGGCAACGGGATGTAAACAGTGCGGGAGGGTGGGGCGTGCATGTCCCGAAGAACAGCAAACAATTTGGATTTCATGAGACAAGCCAGACATGGGGCAAACCGGTGCGCTCGCGGTTAAGCGCGTCTGCCTCACAGTTCGGATGTCGGGTTTCAGCTCCGCCGTGGGCCGAATGAGGCCAAGCGCTACAGAAAACGGAGGGGCGGAAAATGCAGACGAGGCTGCTAAAAGGTGCGCCGGCAGCACATTTAATGAACGGCAAGGCACCAAAAAAAGGGGGAAACGAGGTAGGTGGAAGGAAGGAAGAAGGAGAATGTGGTTGGGAGGGACAAGAGAAGGAAAGGTGAAGTGAGGCAAAGGAAGTTGAGGCGAGGGGAGGAAGCGAATGGAAACGAGTGGAGAAAGGGGGGTGGGGGTGGGGGGTATGGATTCAAGACCAGTATTGGGACTAATGGCACTCTTTGGAATGCACCGATACTACACACCGATACTCACAGACATAAAAATGATGGACTCACAACGCCACCTACTTGGCGTCGGTAGAAGTGAAGTCACCGGCGGCCATCTTGTGTTGCCTCTGGCCAGATGCAGTTAACTTGATTACATTGATTTCTCTGCGGCGTTTTCACGTTATTTTCTGTCTCCGTGGCGGAAAAAAATGCCGCTGTGTGTGGCGTACAGTTGGATCAGTAAGTCTTGGATCGTTAAGAATGAGATAAGAAATTATATGAAACACAGAGGTTCACATGTCCTCCATGTTCTTACTTGTTTATATCCACCTGCCTCTTAGGGGTTTTTTTTTCAACTTTGTATGTATTCTTTTCACATACTGCCCCTTGTGTGCAGGCTGAGAAAGTACGGAACTGAAAAGGCCTTGCGTTCCAGGCCACAATTTCGACATTTTCATTGCTGCAAGACGCAGTGCTTAGGATCTGCACATCCTCACGGGATAAAAAGGTGATTTGAGGCAAGGCGAGGAAACGTGAGGAGAAGAAGGATAAGCTGAGGAGAGGCAATCGTGGGGAGGAAGCGTAAGGGAGGGCTTTGGGAGGGGATACGAGGGGGGAGTTCGCCAAGTGAGGGAGAAAAAGACAAGGCAACGAGATGAAAGCGATGAGGGGAGGAGAGGATAAGTGAAGATGCGGTTGGGCCAGTCAAAAGCGGCGGGGAGCGAAATGGAGGCGCGTTGAAAGGGAAAAGGAGGCGACTGGGGTGGAGTTGAGGTGAGGAGTGAGGCAAGGAGAAGAGATGGTGAAGTGGAAGTGAACAAGAGCATCTCTTAGTGCATTTTAAAAAAAAAAAGGAGGGTTAAAAGGGGTGCATTCATGCAAACACAGATGTTAAAAGAAATATGATGGGTGACTTTTGACCTTTAAAACAACCTTTCCCATCCAAACAAGTCATCCCAATGCGGTTATCTGATCTTTGACGCAGCTCCTCTCCGTGCCTGTAAAGGCAATCTGAAGGTGACGGTGTGTGTGTGTGTGTGTGTGTGTGTGTAAATCACTAATCTATGTATGATTTGCATGTAGGCCTCTTAGTGAAATCCATACGAGGGCAGCGGAAGGTGACCGGCGTGATTTAGGCGTGCGGATGTGCACTCGAGGGAGTCGTGTGCAGCGCGCGGCAGGATGGTGATGTACGGTCTATTCCATCACATTGTTTACGGCGGCGAAAAAAGTACAAAAGTGGGCTTTTATCTTTTCACAGGGCCATTCATTCATTGACTGTGGGAATCCTCGACCCTTGCAAGCCTGAGGGGGGGGTCGGGGTTTGGGGGGGGGTGGACAGAGACATGTCGAGACAAGCACTTTGGGTGCTGGAATCTTTACAGATGGACCGCATCGACACAAAGCTAAATCTAAAGCTGATTCTAAATCTAAATATAACTATTTTAATTCAGGATAATCTCCCTATGTCCTATCTACATAGTACAAAGGCATTAATTAAAGCTAACTACGCGCGACTTTCAAGCTAACTTCTGGAAGTAGGTATGGAAATATTTGGTCGGCTAATGCAGTCCTCGCAGTGGGAACATTTGGCTAGCTAACGCCTCGCCTGCTGGCTCGCTCACGGCGTGCTGGCGACAAACGAAAGGGAGTTTTCAAACCTGGACACCAGAGTGGAGCGACGAATTAGCTTAGTGCTAGCTAGGATGAGGCTAGTCGCAACGCTGATGGATTTAAAATGGGACAAAAGAGAACAAAGACATCCTTTGTTCTGTCATTGGCCAAGGTACGGCCAATGGCAGAGATACAATATTTATGCGTGCCCTTCATCACTTCTATTGATTACCGATCATTTTTTATCAGAGGTCAGTTTAATCGCCTTTATTTTGATATGCTTCCTCTACCTCGGCTCACAGATTTGAGTCAAGATTTCACAGTAAATATAACCAGTCGCCTCTCACCAAGAAAGCTTTCCAGGAATGATAACGTGATTTATTTTCATCACAGAAGCACCAAACACGCACATACGCTGCAACATCTGTGTATGATGAAGTGGTCTGTCCTCTTGTTTAAAAAAAAATAAAAAATAAAAATAGGATGACGCTTTAAAGACATTCCTCTATTTTACGGCTCAGTGAGAGAGCGATGGCTGAGGGTAACGGGGAGGCCAACAGCTCAAGTGTCGGTTCCAGCACCCCCCCGCCCTCCGCCCCCTCGCCGGATGATCTGTATCGCAGCCCTGGCCAAACAAACAAACAAGAGCACAAACAATGCTACGCTAATTGACATTCCTGCCGAGGTGGAATGTAACCCCGCGGTTGGATTGTCTCTGTGCTTGTGTCCATCTCTACGCGTGCTACCTAAAGGAGGAACTAGAAAATAAGAAACGGCGTAAAGTGCATTATTTCAATCCCGTTACGGGCCGCGAGGGGTTAGCTTGACGTGACAGAATGCACGATCGCACCGATGAGTCGAAGGGAAGTGGAACGCATACACATCAAAGAAGTCAGGCAGATATGTTCTTGATTTAGTGGCCTTGGGGGAAGGTGGTGGTGGTGGTCGACCGAGAGTCATTCTAGGAATCTCCGTAAAGCTAAATGACTTATGGTGCACCTCTCGCACTGGATCAACATGTGTATCTGGTCAAGTCCTTAGTGGACTACAAAAGGAGGCAAACGTAGGGGAAGAAGCGCAACCTGCTGAACAAGAGGATTTTTTTTTTCTTGTCCATGGTCAATTGGAATAGAATAAATGAAATAGAAGTACATGCACAACAAAGAGGAGTGCCTGATAAGGATAGTATATGAAATCCCATATGTCCAAATATGGACATTTCAGTATGACGTTTGTTATTTGTGCAAAAATATTAAACATAATCATGCTCCCACTTGTCTGAGAAGAAGAAAAAAAAAACTCCGCCTCTTCCTCAACTCTGCGGGAACTGCGCAGCATTACGTTGCCTCAACATTGAAAGTCGAGATGATTTTGGAATGTGACCGTGAAATAAGATAAATTAGCATCTTAAGCGATGCAGCATTTGGTTAACTAAAGCAAGAGAGGCAATGATTCCACCCATCGGCGACGATAAGCAACAATGACAGCTCGTCTTCAATGAATCCAACATGCTGCATGTGGGACGATAGCTAATGCACGGATATGTAAGGCGGCGATACGTCACAGAGGAGTGGTGAGGAAAAAAAAAAAAACCTCCGTCAAGACTGACAGATGTACAGACTTGCTGACGGACGGACTGGCAGCTCTCAGCCGTGCCACATTCCTCCCGAGTTGAGTCACGGCATGCTTCTTGATCCCCACCGCACCACTTTCTCAGCAGCCTCGCAGTGAGTGGGTAATCTTGAGTGTCACACACCCTCTACAATCCCGGGCCAAGCTATCCAAACAGCGCCGGCAAGCAGGGGGAGGAAATTGAATTTCCCCACCCCCGGCCCCCGCCCTTTCCTCCTCAAAGACAGGCCTTCCAAATCCCCATCAACAGGAGCTTAGAAAGCCTGCAGTCCATCAAGTTTCATCTGCCACGGTGGTCCCACCAATCGGGTTCTGTCGCAAACGTGCAGCGCTGGCATACGCAAAAAAAACATTCAAACTCTACCAATCACAGAATCAAAAAAATGTGCGCAATCAAAGAAAGAAAAAAAAAAGCGCACGCACGCACGGCCCGATCCCTCCTCTTCGTGTCAGCCCTTTGCATCAACAATCAACAATCCGGGGCATTGTGGAGCCTGTGATCCCGTGACCTGTGAACCCCGGCGTTAACCCCGGAGCGGCTAGCGACGAGAGGTGAACCAGACGGCTCATTGAAATGCGCCGCGGTTCCCATGAGAACGTGAACAGAAAGAGAAGATCGGAAAATGAAAGATTCCGACGCCGGGTTGTAAAATACGCCAAAACAACAATGATGATACGATGCCAACTCAAATCCAAGATCTCGGCAACGGGTTCCAGGTGGACTCGTGCCGCATTTACGTAGACTCGAGACTTGCGCTTTCACCACACAAAATAGATTCTGAAGTTTACTGGTGATTGATTGATCGTTGTAGATTGATTAGGAACCATCAACGGGACTTGTATACGGTATAAAAAGTGATAAAGAGTCCTAAGAAATGCAACCCGAGTGCAGAATTCAGCCCCAAAAAACTCCTTGTGCCAGACCGAACCCCTCCTTTAAAACCATGTTGACAGTCTAACACACAACAGCTGCTCCGACAAGCACCAGAGCACCAGCCCAGCTGCAACACTTCTCTCTGGGCACCCAAGGCCGTGACCTCAAATGAGCCGAGGGTCTTTGGCATTTAAGGGACTAAAATACTCCCTTCAAAAATTGGAATTGGGGTCACGTCGTACTCGACGACCAGAACGCAAACACACCTTTCAGTGCACAGGTTTGGAAGTAGTCAATTGATGGCAGAGATCAGCTTTGAGGGAAATTGTCTCAAACGTGTTTGACGAAAGAGAAATTAAATTTGGGATTTTATGTTAAGTGGATTGTGTTTGACCCCCAAATAATAATAATAATAATAATCAAAATAAAAACAATCATATTGTGCCGCCGTTGTCCTTGATACACAGTCAAACGAGACGAAGAGAGGCTAACACATGGGGAACATGGCGGCCATCTTGGCAGGGGCAACTTTCTCCATCAAAGCAGGGACAAAAGTGTCAGAAAAATAGTCATGGAAAGGAGGACGGACATGAGCTTCACAACGGCGTCCACCACCAAAACAGCGCAACACAATTTTGTATTGCATTGTGTGTTTTGAGGCCAACAAGATGTACTCCGATTGAGCGGGCAATCGGCTCTAATGGATGGCCCCTCCCTCATAGTGATGCCAACTTCGCCGAAGGCTGTTGCGCATCCAGCGAGCAGTGCAACTACTTCATTGTCCCAATGGGCAGCCCAACCGTAATTACTGTCAAAACAAAACCAAAAAAAAAAGTGATCAAAAGAAACCAGACGCCGGACAGCAGGCTCCCTTTATTTTTGATTGTGTGATACAATACGCAGTCATGTGAAGTGAACACAGACGCTGACTAAAAGCGTCCTGTGTGCTGCAGCAACCTCGAAACAATGTATCCTTTAGATAAGGATCTGATCACTCTGCATGTGTGTGTGTGTGTGTGTGTGTGGGTGGGTGTGTGTGTTATATGTGGGTGTGGGTGCATGTGCGTGTGCATGTAACCCTCGCTATAATCACCAGTATTCATGGAGCACCCGGCTCCCGGCGTTACTACAGCTGTCGCCTCCTGCACTCGCTGACCTCCACCAACAGGTCCCCGAGGCTCACAGCGCTTATGACGGCCATTGATTTTACGAGGATGGTAAAGGCGGCCATCAAAAGAGCGGAAGGACCCTCCTGCTAAGTATACTAAAGTCGCCCATTGCGACCGGAGACGTTTGTCAGATGCGCTACAGTGAGCTCAATTTCGCTGTCGTGTTTCGTTCACACTCTCTTTTTTTTTTTTTAATGTTTAATTATTTTCGATATGATAAAGTGCTTTTTTTTTCCCAGGCTGTAACAGATTAATGGCATGTCTGTTCATTTCAATGGGGACAATTGATTTGATTTAGAAATCCAGTTAGAAACATGTCGGTGGATCAAATTAAACCGGACTGCACCCTGGATTTAGCGCCAGTCAGTCGCAGGGCACGCGAGATGCAACAAAGAACATTATGGTACTCATATAAATTTATCAAAGTTAGTTATTTTGTTTCGTTGACGAGTCAACGTGGATGTGTTTGTCCTCATGAGGGTCGCGGATGCCAAGCTGATTTTGGGCAAGAAGTGTGGCACGCCCTGGGCATATGCCACATATAGACAAAAAAATAAATACCTCCCCACCACCGCCATAGCGTCACACGACCACGCAGACACACTTTTGTTTCGTCAACACAAGACGGATGTCCACTTTGCAAATGTGAGGATATGAGCGTGGGGATTCCCCCAAATTCACAGAGGCCTTTTGGTGACTTTGGCTGGACCTCTGTTGCGTAAACACAACAGGCAGCACTTCCTGGTTTGGGGGGGGGGGGGGGGCACAAGTGATGCTTTATCTCATTCCAGAGACAAAACACGGATCATGGCAAAGTGAGGAGGATACTGGAAAAGCAGAGAGGGGCGGCAAAGGAAGAACCCTTTCTCTCTCTCTCTCAGCTGCGCCTGCACTTCCTGTGTGGGGAGGAAGTCCCTTGTTGGACGTGCAGTGATCTCATCCGTGGGTTGCGCGGCGCATCCGTCCGCGCGAGCTGTGGCGGCGCTTTGAACAGCCAGCCAAAGTAGGGGGAAAACTGGGGGGTAATACACACGAACACACACACGCGCGCACACACACACACACACACACGCACGCGCTAACACACGCTTGCGCTGATTATCTCAGTGAAACACACACGCCCACGCACACACACTCACACAGCCGGTTGGACAGGAAACAGTGCTGCTTGGAACAAACAAGCAGTTCCTGTGTGTGCTGGGGGGGGGGGGGGGGGGGCTAAATCCAATGTCCTGTCCAATGCATCATTATCGCCATCATTCCTCGGACATTACTGCTTATTTGCTAAGATTCACAAGACCGTTATTTATACTTGGAAATCCCCCCCCCCCCCCTCCCCGGCCCCCCACTCAGCACCCGCCCTAATCGGCGACCAACCGCTCACCGATGACCCGCGCGTCCCTCGAATCGGACATCCGCTTTCCCCCTTAACAGTTACCCACTAATTGAAACGCATTAGGCTTAAATGCCCCCCCCCCCACCACCACCACCACCGCTCCCGCCGTACTCCTTTCACTCGTCACGTTGACAGATGAGCGAATATTTTAGTTTTCCTCCCTAATTTGCTGTAGGAATGCCAAGGCGACGAGGCAATGTGGCTCGGAGGGTGTGTGTGTGTGGGGGGGGGGGGGAGAGCTGTTGGTTGACAATACTATTACGCTGAGAGATGGCAGGAACCGAACAATCATTATGTTACCAGTTCACGGGCCGTTCGAAACTGGACTCCGCCGGCCCCCCCCCAACGAATGCCATCACGTGACGGACAGACATGGAGGAAATGTCTCGCCTTGATGGAAGTAGACTGCACGAAATGTTGGTGGATTAGAACCCCCAAACTAGACGGAGACAACCGGAACACAAGACGAAATAGTTATCGATCGGACGAGTCCCTCAATGGCCGCCGGCCATCATAAAAATAAGAATTAACGGTACAGAATCAATTCATACAATTTCAATTCAGAGTTCCAAACATGACGGCAAAATCCAATTTTCGGTAGCGCAGAGAGGCAACAAAGGCCACGAAGCAAATCCCCGACACCAACCGACGCGCACACCGAGTCACGTTTTCAAACAAACGATAACGCTTCTTCAACTGTTTGTTTTCTCCCGTCTCCCCTCTTTTCGGACTTTTCTCTTGGTCCGCTCGGCCCGGGAAGCGGTCGTCTTATCTGTGCGCCGCCAAACAGCAGGACAGGACGGGGCAACCTGCGGAGGCTCAACTCTTGGGTAAACTTTGCCTTCGCTTTGAAGCGGGCCGCGTGAGTGCTTGTCCTCAGGCGCTCGGCGCCCGGTGGCTCTCCGAAAAGGCAGAGAGGGTCAATGGGACAGGTAAACAGGAAGTGCCGGCGCTTTGACTGACAAGCTGTTTAGACGCAAAGAGACGGATGGTCGGCGAAGGGCCGCGAGGGATGAGGTGGCCGGCCCAACGAGTCCCAAATTGGCTTCGAGCGCAAAAAAAAAAAAAAAAAGAAACGCCGCTGGGGAGTAGACTGGCATAGAAAATATGACCGAGAGCTTTTGTTGTTTCGACACGTCATGACTGATGTTCTACTGCGAAGAGCGCTTCGTGTTTTTCAGGCGGTTGTTTCCCCAGGAGACGCTATTTGTTTGTCACACGGCGTTGGGCTTCTTTTTCGGGGGGGGGGGGGCAGCTGAGGAGGAAGTGGCTCTCGCGTTCCCACCGTTCACAATCCAATGCTCGACATGCGCTCATGACCATAAATCCCCCCCACCCACACACACACACACACACACACACACACTGGATCTTGTTACAACAATCTCATTTGTATGACAGTTCAATGTTCATATGGCAAAAGCGCAACATATGAGGTCGTAAACACGACGCGCCCGTCGTTTGTCGTCATGGTTTGGGGGGAGGGGATTGTTTGGAAGTTTTAGTAGACAGATATTAAGCTCATTTTTCTCGTCTGTATTTGACAATTGTTAACATTTCCCGGAAACTATTGTCAAGTTAAAGGTCATGATGACAACATTTTGACACTGTAAGATTTGTTTTGTTTTGTTTTTTTTAATTGATCAGCGACTCCAGCATGCACACAGGAGAAATATTGCAAAGTGGTTATTTTATTTTTTTATACTTGTCACAGGTAAGTCTGAATGTCCAATTGAAGTCGACAATCTGTTTGGGTACTTCGTCACAACATCAACTCGCCGGTGAATAAAACGTTTGATGACGCTGACAATTTTGACAGCAGAACAGATGATGATTTCGCAGACTTTCTATGAGCAAAACCCAAAGTCCAAACAAATCGGAGGTCAACCCGAAATGGATTGTGTTCCCATGCGGGGATGCTGAGGGTGCTTGAACGGCCAGCAGCAGCCTGGGTGGCTCCGATTCCTCGTTGCAGGTCTGAGGTTGCAGCTCGTTTCCAGCTAATCACGTTGATTATTGCGATTACAGATCATTTCCACCCCCCCCCCCTCCCACGACCCCCCCTGCAGTGTCACGCTGCAACCGAGTGACCTGGATCTGACAGGAAGTCTCGTTTGCCATCGGCAATCGCTCTTCCTGTTTCAGATCCGTCGTCAACCCAGAACGCTCCCCCCCCCCACCCCCCCTCCCTCCTTCTCTTCCCACTTGGACACAATTGGTCCTGCGAGGCTCGACTTCCGTATTCCCGGCGAGTCGTCACAAAGAGGTTTATTCGAAACCCTTCTATCTTTATACCCCCCCCCCCGGCTTCCTCCTTTTCATTAAAAGGCTGGCAGCGTAATGAAGCCCCCCCCCCCCATCCCGCGCTACCGTGTGGCCTGCAGGCGTACAGATGTTTCGGGCCTGACCTCGAGTCACCCACATCTTTATCAGATCACAGCGCAGTTTAAGAATCGACATTATGAGCTCGAGGGGGGGGGGGCAGATAACGAGGCCTTTGATTCTGCCTATGATCCCTCCACTGTTAAATTTAGCACTGTGATTACTGAGTGTGATTGTGGGTCTCATGCAAATCACGGGACACACACACACTGCGGATGTGAGGCAGTAAACAAGAATGTGAAGGACGATCTGAACTTTTCATTGATAGATTGGACTGGATGCCTCGAATTAGCGTCTGAGTGTCATGTGCGCGATGATGCATGTTTTTTATATTCTTTTGACACACACACACAATTTACACAGTGTCTTCCCATGCAGCAATTCATTTTTCGACAGCACTCATCCTCAATCGAGGCAGTGCTGAGCCTCCCCCCAGTTGAATTCAAGCAAGCAGCGGAACCACAATCGGGACTCGTTGCCAGTCAATCAATCGCAGGAGACATTATGATCAATCAGAAACTTAAGATCTGATGTTATTATCCAAGGTTGTCACTTGGCTTGTCAGAGTGAGGCCAAGAACGCCGGCGCCGGTCTCATATGATTCGAGAGCAGCGGTCAGCAACTTGCGGCACCGGGGCCACATGCCGGCTCTTACATCCTGATGTTGCGGCTCTGCATAGCGTGGGATAATAAATGATAAACGTCCGATCGAAGTGTATGTTATTTGTCTCACAAACGTGTCACACTTCTGTTATGTTCCCTGACTGTAGGCTAGGTGGCAGTGTTGCTGTAAAAATACTATTGAGATGAAAAAGGACGGCGACAATAGTGAGTTGTACAAACTAGCGTTGTGCTGATAGCCTGATAACAAAATAGAGCTTTTGGCTCCACTTTGGCCTTTATATTTTGTAAAAAATAAATAGGAAAACGTTGCGTAAAAAGTTGCCGACGCCCGTTCAAGACCATTTGGCCAAGGGTGTCGTCTTCTTGCTACCTATCTCCAAACCGGTGTGAAAATCCCTTCACTTCTTTCCAGCCATGTCCAAAAGCACAAATAAAAGCGCCTTCATCAAACGCCACATGCTTGCACAGACACTCCGGCGTGAGGGGATGGGGGCGGGGGAAGAAAGAGGGGTCAAGGGAGAAACCCCCTCAAGGAAACATTGGCATGACCTCACACCAGTGGAATGTCAGATGGGGCTTAATTGATTAGACGGCCACATGATGGAGTTTTTAAGAGGAGAGGCAGGAGGAAGAAGACTTTTTTTTTTCCGGGGTGGGTGGGGTGACCTTGTGGAAGCCAGAAAGGTCAAATGGCCGTAGGCTACTGGAATCTTATTCACAAAAGGGCACGGCGTCAATTGACAGCTAAGCATGATCAATGATGACAAGACGGAGTGGTCTGCTGGCACCGGGGAGGAACATTTTGTCCCAGTTCAAACTACAGTGAACCTCTTCCCAACACAACTAACACTTATATTGGAGAAACCGAGCGATCTGAGAAAAGGCATCCAGAGCCTGTGCGGCATTTGCATGTCAAGAAGAAAGGACAATTAGGTGGAGAATAACGATGTCCAAATTCTTGAATAGGGAACAGCGGTGATTTGAAAGAGGTGTGAAAGAAGCTGTCCGTGTCAATCGAGAGAAAGCCATCTCTGAACAAAAGGAGAAGGTCGGAGGTATCATCGATCGTCCACGTAGCACAATGTCCTGACATCTTCGCCACCTAGCGTGGCCCTAATGAGCCGTCTGGCCAGCAGACGAGTACGCATGACAGTCGTCCGCCACCCCCCCCCCCCCCCAAATCACCCTCCCAGTTCATTTCTCCTCTTTCCCCTCGCGTCTTCTTGCAGCAAAGAAGATCCGAACCGCAATTGCTGACAGGCAACGTGTGCGGCACGCATGCGTGCACACGTCGGCGTGAACAGATGGAGCAGCGTGCGACGTCTGGCGCTCGGCCGACCTTGCCGGTGGTCACTCGACGTGTCCTTCGTGGCGGCCATCAAAGTCTCGACATCGCCTAGCGTAGCAGCGCACAGCGGCGGGGGTTGCCGCTGTGCGTTACATACTAACCGTCCTATCGGTTGGGCCTTGCAGGAGGTCTAACTTGCCCTTGGCTTTCAGTCTGACCTCCAGTACCATCTTGAAAATGAAAGCAAGTCAGCACAAAGTACAAATTGACTCAAGGAGATTTGTTTGGCCCAAAGCGCCGTTTACTCGAAAACTAGACTTTAATCTTTCATCAAGAAATCCGCTATTACTCAACATGTCTCATTTTGTCCTCTGAACAATGAAGGACAGAAGTCACGGGACAAGATTTTCCCGAACAAGTGGACCCAGGTTACAATCAGTTCTGCGAGAGACGTTCCCACTTTGAAGGATTCTTGGGCTAGATAACAGAAATGAAGACCTAAAACCGCTAGCGCTAAAGTACGGTCATGAAACGCGGCGCTAGCTAGCATGAAGCGCTACAGCGGACGGACCCTCCTTTTCAGTTACACAAGCGTCACATAAAAAGTAGTTGTTTTTAATTTGCTCGGATTGATTGATTTGTTTTCATGACTTGTACTGACATTTCAGAAGCGAGCAAAAGGCCACAAGTCAGGACATTTTGGTCACGTCAGAGACGGTAAATCAAACTGGCGCTTTGAATACCGCAAATGGCCACAGCCACAGGAGGAAAGAATCACTCGTCACAGAGACAAATGGCCTCTTTTGCCCGCTGTTAGCTAAACGCTGTTAGGGCAGCCATTTTCCCTGACCGCCAGCTTCCTGTCCTGATCGGGCTTCAGCAAATCACCGGCGATATCATCGCAAGAGCGCCAACAACACCGCTTCCTGTCAACACAAAGATTTGACTCCAAAGTTATGGCTCTGGTTTCCTCCTTCTCACCTCTCAAGTAAATAACGTCTCCCGTCAACCGGCCTCTCTCGCTCCCTTCTCTTCCCTCACCCCGAAGCCGGTACTCGTAAGTCAAGCTAATCTGACTGGAACGAACGGACAAGACGGCGCATGTTCACAGGAAACCTAACGTTCTATTTGCCTTCGCCTCCAAAACCGCACACCGATGATGTCAGGTGTGATATATCGACCCGGCCGTCTGGGAACCCAACCCTGGAGGTGGAATGCATTTAGCCGCATGCATACACGCACATACAAACGCACGCTCGGAAGGCCACCCCTGCCAGAGGTGTTGAAATGCTTGTAAGTCTTGAAATGCCGGTTGAGACGTTGAGCTCCGCTTTCACACTCACACATACACACACACGGACACGCGGGCCGTGAGCAACCAGAGACAAGAGAGCTGATGAATGGAAGCGTTGAAACATATTAACCATCTCCCTTTGTGAGCAGACAAACATTTAGTCTGGTTAATGACCCCGAAGGATCAAAACAAATCCAGGGAGATAAAGATCGGTCGAGAAAGGAGAGGAGGTGCAATAAAAAAACAAAACAAAACAAATCCCCCCCCATTGACCAAGAGGAGGTTTCAGGGTTCACTGGGAACAATGACTTACTTGGTCCTTTGGATTCGGAGAATTTTGATTTTTTTTCATTTATTTGTAGTTACCAGAGACGATGGCAACTAGAAAGGAGAACATTTCCAGACTGTCAGGGGAGCTCTTAAAAAAAATAAATTTTCAATTTGAATAATTGTTAAAAAATGAAATTAAAAAAAAATAACCTGCAAAAATTCTTCAAAAAGCCCCGATCAAACCTCAATATGCACCTTCCAAGTAAAACGGGGGCGGCTGGTTGGTTTTGCTGCTCGTTCACACATTCGTGCCTGCTTTTTCACGATCGGGCGATAAAGCCAAAATGTTTGTTTGGATTTCGCTTTGCCGTACATGACAACAAACAAAAGCTATTTTGCGTAATAACGTCTCTCTCTCCACCACAGTCCCCTCAGACCCGCATCAGTCTCTCCCTTAAACTGGCTTTTCACACAGTCACTATCGGCATGATGCGTTATCTGCGGGGTTTTTTTTTTTTAATCAAAGCAGCTGCTCAAACATGGCAGCGTAAGCTGAATGGGAACGTAAATTATGCTTTTCTATTACTTTTTTTTTTTAAACGGACAAACGGGCCAGGTTAGAATGTGCAAGTAAAATATCTCAAATTGTTTATTTTAATGGCAGGAAAAAAAAACATTTTCATTTTAATTATTTACATTTCATTGAAATAACGATAATAATGAAAACCAAAACAAAGACTCTCTGCACAACCAGGCACTCAAAAGCGAAGGGACAATAACTGCTGATGGAAACAACTGCGAGGATTGTTGTTCCGATACAGACGACTCTTGACGGACTTCAAAGAGCGGCACGTGGCAGCGTCTTCAAATCGGAGCAATTAAAATATTCTCCAAAAACCAGTTTGTTACGCCTCCATAATTAAACACGACATACTTCAAAGTCTGTTTTCAGCAATCATATTTGAACAGGAATAATGTATTTAGAAACAAAACTCAGAATTGACTTAATGTTCAATGGGATAAATGAATGCAAAATAAGTAAAACATTCACTTAACTGATTATTTTGGGGTAAAAATTGGTTAAATAGTGGTTTGAAATCCAGGTTTAAAGCTATGCTTTAAAACCATTTTAAACTCATGTGCTCTAAAATCTTGTACTTGCCATGGACGTTCTTTTATTCAACTACTTTTTATTTCTTTCGTTTTTTTATACTTTTAACTAAGTGAAGCACATCGAGTTATTCTGTGTTGCACTGTATAAATAAATGAACTGCCTAAATATATGCCCCACCAAATTTCTCTCTCCATGTCAAAGCGTTTGGACCGAATTGAAGAACGCAGGGGACCGTGTGTGGCCCGTGGGCCATATTTTCCTCCTGAATAAATGCACAGACCGAGGACCGATAAACACATGATTTCATGTCTTTGCCTCTTACAGCGCATTTAATAGCCTGTGACTGACTGTGCTGTTTGACGCCCCCCCCCCCACATCAACATCAGTCAAACCGGGTTTCCGTTGCGTGATTCACGAGCCCCCCCAAAGTCTCGCTTTCCACAAACAGCAACAACAAGCCAGTAAAGCTGTCAAAGTAAACGTGGATTTACGCCATACCACTTTAAACACAGCAACGACAATAAGCATTTTTTTCTCACCGGCTGACTTTTGTTAGCGCTTGCGTGCAAACAATGGCGCACGACAACAAAATCGAATGGATGCTGTAGCCGGCGCCCTTGTTCTTAATCCATCCAGCGGTATTGATTTCCAGTTGATCGTCGTGCTTTCTAATGATGTTCCCCTCCGAGGGGGCAATCTGATTGATTCACGGTCGCGACTCGATCCATAACTTGTAATGTGATCCATGAAAGAGCGACGCATGATTACAGACCATTTTACGCTCCAATGGAGCCCACTGAGATCTGGAATAAACCACAATAAAGACCAATAACGGCATATAAAAATGGATTGTAGGTTTTAAAGCGATAATGTGAGTACGAAAAGAAGGGGAAAAAAAACCACACATTCAGGGTTGGTCACCCAGCCGGAGAGACTCTCTTGTTATGTTAGCATCAATGCTAACGTTACCCTTGAGAATTTGGTTGAGCGCTATTTGAAAAATGTACCACACAAAATCCAACATATTATATCGTAAAACATTTACCGGGTCGATTTCTTGATCTTAACGTCACTTTCTTCAATTTATTTCCTGTACCTCAACAATATGATTGTTTGCATCTCCCAACTAACAAAGCCACATTTAAATTTCACATGCATGACAAGGCGAGTTGGGGTCCTCCTTGCCATCCCTAATCAAGTGGCCATCCTTTCGGGAGACTTGAAGTCAACCACAAAAGGAGGAAGATTGTCAGAATTAGTCGCTTGCTCACTGTCCAATCTATGCGGCATTCGACTGGAAAGGTTCCACGATCTACAAATCTATCACACCTCACTTGCTGCTGAAACATTAGACGTCTTATCTTTACTTTCTCTTCCGCAAAAAAGGATGGGAGATGTCAACATTTATCGCTGCTCATCTTGAAGAAAGTTCCCACACCGACTGAAATGCCGATCACGAGAAAATAACTCTTTGGACGCGTTCGACACGTGCGCCGACGCATTCGACACGTGCGCCGGCAGCCCGCAAGTCGTTGCATGACGACCGACAAGACGTGTGATGAGGTACGGTTTGAAGTTGGAATCGATTTAGCTGGAGGTCGTTTTCAGTAAATTTTTCTTTCATGGAGGTCGCAAAAGAAGAAATATCTCCGGGCAATCCTCCAGATGTGCCTAACGGCGCTCTGATGCGATGCTGCGTGACTCATCTGATGCGCCGGTTTCATTGAACCGGTAGACCTGGAGAGGAACAGGGTTTGCGGGCATGATCGAACAAGACAGATTCCAGTTTTCTTTCACATCATAAAAAGAAGAAAAAATATATATATCAAATCAATCGTGCGTGTTCTAAAAGGACAGAACGTTTCCTTGACAAAAGCACACAGAGTGGCGGGGGCGGGCTGTAACGCAGGCAAACATGCTCTCTATTTGTCGGTTTACATAACGGGAAAAGCGTTTAGCTGGCATCGCTCGCAGGGGAGCAACCTTCTTGATAAATTCCTCAGTGTTTTGTTGGAACTCGCTTTAGCAATCCCCTCATCTCTCCTCTTTCGGGCCCTTGCAAACTTTTCTGACAAAGTTGGTCCCGGAGCCGTGTCAGAAAAGAAATCATCAACGGTCAAAGGAGGAGAAATAATGCTCGTCGAGGTGAAAATCGATTCGGTTCACGGCAAGGGAGATTTAACGTTTTCTAAGCAACTCCCTAGATTCCCATCCTTAGATATCGTGGATGCTCAAAATGTCCAAGCCTATGTCGCAGATATGCCCCCCCCCACCACCCCAAAAAAATAACAGCGCCCACCCCCTTGATAATTATCATTATCCAGTATTGATTCATCACAAGGGTTTAGCGGTTGAGTCGATTAGCAGATTAGCTCTGATTCTTGTTCTTGCTTGTAACCTGGCACTTGTTGCTAGGCAGAACTCAAAAGGCTAATCTTTGAGAAATGAATCACCACTGCATCTTAAACCTTAAAATAAATTAACAAATACAAAATGAAAACGAGCACCGGCTGCCGGATTGGGTGGGGCGAGCAGCCTCCTGCCCCGAATGCAAATTCCCGATTGTATTACAACGACTACTTCTGCTCGACAATCACAATGTCTCTGTTCTCACATTCACCCCGCCGTCTCAACCCAAACAGTCGAGGCAGGTCGCTGCCCGTGAAATTCTTAATCTATTTTTTTTTTAATAAAAAAGGCAACATTAGAAACAAATTATGGAATCAGTCATAACGCGATTTCAAAATAACAACCAACAGTCACTACAGCAGATTGTCTTCGGGTGACTTATGAATTTTTTATCATAACTGGCCTAATTGCTTAACCATCCATATGCTGGCTAATCGGTGAATGGGGGAGGACAGGGTGGGAGTGGGGGTGGGGGGGGGTTACGTCACAGTTCTCAAAAGCAACATCATGACTCCTCGAGTCTCCGTCCAACCCGTGCACTGCAATCAAGCCAACGTTAACTGTCTAAGTCGTGCTACTAGCACGACTTAGACAGGTCGGTGACACACACACAGGTTGTTCTTCCTCAGATGCAGCGGCATGTAGCTTCTTTTTACGCTTGCGCGACGGGAATGTTTTAATCGCGGGTTGCATAAATCTCCTCTTTGAATAACCTTAATGGGAAGCGTGGTTATGAAATCTGAACTGATCAAAGGTCAAAGCCAATTAAGCAGCGCTGTCCAACTTCCGTTGCTCACTTCACAGTCAATGACACACACACACACAAAAACAAGACAAAACACAACACGCGTGTGTTTTAGTTTCACACAGGAAGCTCCTGTAGCTCCCGGAATTAGCCGAACAGTAGTTTGAGAAAGTTAAAGACAAGTGGAGCCCGTGGGGAGTTTTTTTTTTCCACTCCTTCAACCGTCTCCCCCCCGGTCCCAGGAAACTCCCTGCTAGCTCTCCTCGCAGGAGACAACAGCTGCACATTCTCACTTTTCACTCGCTGTTTGAACTCGACCCCAAAACAAACAATTACACACACACACACAAAATAGGATCACCTCTTACATTAACGCGAGTACAGCAGAGATAATTATGGGGGATATTGCTGATACGAGGGTGCGCTATAATTCTGCGTTCTGTTCAAGTTGTCTTGTATTGTTTGACTGGGAAAACAAGAGGAAGTCATTTCTCCTCCTTCCAGCTGGCCTTATATCGAAGCCATTGTGTCAACGCTGCCCTGTGTCAATATCCGCGCGTGTGTGCCCATAATTACAGATGTGCCCTATTTTTTTTTTCTAAGATGGTTTTCAAGTTTAAAAAATGAAGGTGAATGGAGATGAATGGGAATAACTCCAGGCTACAACTCCCGCCCATGCAGAAAGTGTTCAAAAGTATCTCGCTGATTGAAAACAAGCGATGTCAAAAGGCTTTGATGGATGAAAGGATGAAAGAAAAACACAACGCACGCCGTGTAGATAGATATATGCTGACTGCAGTTTTCTAAGAAATCAGTTCCAAAAGAGACAGGCAAGGACTACTGGAATCATTACAGCCAAACTAAGGAAACTCAGAGATGCATCTGGCACTGGTATGTGTTGGCTTGTATTTTATTTGTTTTTTAATTGAATCTTTTTGTGAGCTCTTCGATGCAAATATTAATTGTTGAATCATCTAGCCATGGAATATATCTCATTTATCTTCGGTGAAAAGTGATCAGCCGAAACTAAAACTTCTGAAGTATTTTGACTCAATCAAGCGACTTCGGTTTTTGATATATTGAGATGGTAAGATATCTGTGATGTGTCGCAGGACAGTGAAAAACACTGCCTTCAAGAAGAAAGGTTTGCCACTTCATCAACAATTGTATTTCTCCTTTTATTTAAAATATATATATAATAATCTAAATTACATCTGGATTGCCCATTTCGCTTCAGTGGGAAATGGGCTGCGTTTCCAAAAGTAGCCGTAAGAGGTCGCAGTAATCCCCGAATAACTGCAACCGGGGAAGTTGCTTGTCTTCAGACAAAAGAGACCAGTCTGCTTATTACGAAGCACAGAAACGAGAGGGAAACATTCCCGTCATCCATTTGGAGCAAATATGATTTATATCATGAGGATTATGCATATTTTTTTAAAACCAGTATGGTGACGTATATATTTGCAGTAAACAACAAATCGCAGCCTTTCTGTTTTGAGGTCAGAGGGTTTGAAATAAAATCTTGCTGGAAAAAATAATAATAATAATAATGTCGATTTGAAAAATACAAGAAACGTCCACATCAAAATGATAGCTTTACGACACAGCGCCGTCATTATGTCTCGTTTTGAATGTTTATCTGCATTCACCTTGTGAGAAAGAGCGACCGACTACAAGCATAACAGCTCCCCAGCCCCCCCTCCCTCCATTCTGCACCCTCGATCAACCCTCCCACTCGGCCTCCTCCAGGCACGGGGGGTAGTAGGGGGGGGGGGGGGGGAGGGGGAGGAGCCATCCCGCCTTTGCCTGCCAGCCTTCAGAGTGTAAAACAGTGCAGCCAGCCACGGTGCGTGTCAGAGGGCTGTCTGTGCTCCCCACGTCGATGACTGCTTCACATCTGGTGTCTGTGTCGCTACTCACTGCCACTGCAGAGACCACAACCGGTCCACGCGAGAACAAGCACAAGTCACAGATAAGGTAAGAGCCCCCCCCCCCCTCCAAGAAAGCCTTGGGTGTCCAACGCGTGTGTTGTCATTTGCAAACGCGCACCTTTTTACGCACGGGTGGCACATTTTACGCGCAGAGTGGGAGGAAGAAAAAAAAAAGTCACACGGGACCGGAGGGTGAATGGAATGCAGACTGCGTGTCTGTGTGCGGGCTTTGAGCCACGCGCGTGTCCAGGTACAGCAAGGGTCTTCATGAGGTTTTTTTCTTTTTCTCCTCCGCGCAGGTTTCTCAAGCGTGGGAAAGGATGCCGGCGATTGTAAGCAAAAACTCAGACATGGAGTTCGACTCTTTACAACCGTGCTTCTACCCGGATGAGGACGACTTCTACTTCTGTGGTCCCGACTCGGCGCCACCGGGGGAGGACATCTGGAAGAAATTCGAGTTGCTGCCCACTCCGCCCCTTTCCCCGAGCCGCGCCGCTCTACCTGGGGAGCCGGCGGCAGCCTCCCCGGAGGCGGACCTCCTGGGCTTCGGCTTGGGGGACCCACTGGACTGGGCTTCGGAGCTGCTCCTCCTGCCCGAAGACGACATCTGGGGGGCATCTGACGATATGGATCTGTTCGGTTCCGCTTTGGATACAAACCCAAACAGCATCATCCTCCAGGACTGTATGTGGAGTGGATTCTCGGCCAGAGAGAAGCTGGAGAGGGCGGTCACGGAGAAACTCGGGAAGGCTATTACGAGTGCCGCGGTGGTCGCGGCGGTAGCTCCGGCGGCTTCGGTTCCCTCCACCGGGAGGCGGGACGTGTGCGTAAAAGCGCCTGAGGTGACGAGCCGCAGCGCGGCGTCGGAATGCGTGGACCCGGCGGTGGTGTTCCCCTTCCCCGTGAACAAGAGCGGCGGCGGCGGGGGGGACTCGAGCGTCAGCGCGCCCGCGACGCACGGGAGCGCCCACAGCGACTCGGGTAAGAATATGGCGAGCGTGTCAACAAATGTCTTTGTCTGCGGCGGGTTGACCGCCAAACGCGACGAAAAACGCACTGGTATGACGTTCATATGACTGGAAGGTAATCGGATTGCACGCGCGCGCGCAAGCGCGGTCAACTGAGTTGATGTAATCAGACGCCTCTCCTTAAAACAGATGGCGGCAAAATATGGAACTGTGTGTGCCCAATTGCCATGTGGTTAACCCCGCCACCCCCACCCCTCGCCCCCCCCCGACGACCCCCACCAAAAGATTTAGACTTCATAAAGGCAGAACGGAAGAGATGCTTTAGTGTAAGACTGTGGATCACGTCACTCATTGGCGGGACGTCACGTGACCCAAACATGCAATGATGTCATCATTGGACTACCACAAAAAAAATGTTGACGCTGCACTGTTATGAGGGGGATGACACGAGATGGGAAGTGGAGGGGGAGGGGGGGGGGGCGTTTATCAATTGAGGAATCATCTAAGCAAACACCAAAGAGGAGCACAAAGAGCACCCAACTTGGCACGGAGCGTACGCTCAAGGCAGCCTCGCCAAAAACGCCTCCTCCGCCACACACAAAGCAGGGGAGGGTCCTCTCTCTTTGTGTGTGTGCGTGTGTTTCTAAGGGGCCGGCAGCTTTGAACAAGCGCTCCATCCCGACAGCTGTCTGCCTGGCGCCCCTCCAAGCCGGGGGTGGGGTGGGGTTAAAAGCGCGGTGATCCGATTGCTGTCGCACGCACGCCGTGTCGAAGACTCGCAGAGCCAATAAGACACAAAAACATACCCCCCCCCCCCAAAACAAGCTTTTAGGTGTAGTGCCGTCTGCTGGATCGGCTTGGTCACTGCACCGCCTGGCCTGGCTGCAAGTGGACCGCGACGTCAAGAAGCCAAAAAGCGGCCTTCGCATTCGGCACCGTTATCAGGACGCGCATCCGATTCTCAAGGGTTCTTCGCTGAGTGTGTCAGGCCTCGTCTTAAAGAGGGTCCGGTCCGTCTTTGTCAAAGGTCAAAGTCGGCGCCCGAGACAAAGACGATGGGCGACTTCCGACTCGTCCCACCCTAGACCAAGCCGATTAGAAGTTGCGAAGGCAGAGAGCCAACTTGCCCGCTCAGCACTGAGACTCGACGTGTCAACGCCTGCGCGGCAGATTAGCCGAGCGGTGACTGACGCTAAGCATTAAGGCGTTTCTGCTTATGCAAACAGCGTTGAGCAACACTCGCTTTATCGGTCTTGTATAAGACGCGCCGCTCGTGCATACCTGTCACCAGCCGGTACACATATCACAGTGGGAGAAGACCTGACAGATTAACTCATTCTGTTTTACTTTCCCAGAAGAAGAGGATGAGGAAGAGGATGACGACGAAGAGGAGGAGGAGGAAGATGATGATGAAGATGAGGAGGAGGAGGAGGAGGAGGAGGAAGAGGAGGAGATTGACGTGGTCACCGTAGAAAAGAGGCGTTCCACAATCAGCAAAGCCAGAAGTCAAGACCAGAGGGGGTCCGGCGGCGGCGCGGGATCGGGCTCGGCGGGTCGCTTCGTCAGCCGAGCCCCCCAGGAGCTCATCCTGAAGAGAAGCTCGGTGCACCAGCAGCAACACAACTACGCCGCGCCCTCGCCGTACACGTCGGACGACGACCCGGCGCCGCCTCCCAAGAAACAGAGGACGTCGGACGTGGCGAAAGCCCCGACGCGAACCGCCTCTTCGTCCTGCGCGTCGGGCCCGCGCGGCAAGCGCAGCTCCAGCGGCGACAGCAGCCCCAGGGGGGGCTCCGACTCGGAGGACAGCGAGCGCCGGCGCAACCACAACATCCTGGAGCGCCAGCGCCGCAACGACCTGCGCTCTAGCTTCCTGACGCTACGCGACCACGTACCCGAGCTAGCATACAACGAGAAGGCGGCCAAGGTGTTGATCCTCAAGAAGGCCACCGAGTACGTCAGCTCCCTGGACAGGGAGGAACGGCGGCTCCAGCTGGAGAAGGACAGGCTGCAGGCCCGCCGGCAGCAGCTGATGCGCAGGCTGGAGCTGGCGAGGACTCGCTGACGCGCCGCCAGCGCCCGTCGACACCCAGAACACTCACATACCTTCCCCGGGATGCGCCGAAAACAGCCTCAATCCACCCAGTCTAGATGGGTAACCTTTGGAGTTGGCCTTGACACTTAAGCACAGACACGCAGGCCCCCCCCCCCTCAACCAACCAACCCCCCCACATGTACACAAACGTCTCGGAAGGGGGCGGATGCTTATTTGGAGGGACGTCGGGACTTTCACTGCCGCCACTTTTTTTGCACATTTGTTGACGTTAAGAATGTTTAGGGTTTACTTTTTCAATCCAGTCACATTGAGGAACGATAAAGAATGAGGAAATAGAGGCTTTTTTTATATCAAGTTTTGGTATTATTTGTATTGTATGCATTGTTTGTTTGTTTTTTTGTACTCACTGTGACACCAGCCTGGAATCAAGTGGATTCCTACCGGGAGCGGTGTTGGAGGGCACTTTGCTCGGAGTGCTCGACTCAACTTAGGAGTCATGCACAACTCTAACTTTGCCTTCACAACTGCAAAAGCGGACAACTTTATACAAAATAGAAAAACAAAGACTCTATGGACACAAGCGATGATGCCACTACAGGTTTTCTCTCACTCCTCCATCACTCTGGTGCTCCAACCAAGTAAAAATGGATGTATACCTGTGCACCTTTCTCGCCGACACTTTTGTATATACAGTGCATAGAAAGTCTACACACCCCTGTTCAACTGCCAGGTTTTTGTAATGTTAAAAAAAACAAAAAACGAAAGAGGGCAAGAATAAATCTTTCAACTTTTTTTACACTATTAATGTGCTCTACTGTATAATCTGTACAACTTTATTTTTTAAAAAAAATGAGCGGTTAAGTCAAATGTGAGAGGTTTGCATAAGTGTGCACACCCTCTTGGAAGTGAGAAAGTGGCTGTGTTCAGAACTCATCAGATTTTAACTTGGGGAAATGGGAGTTTAAAGTGCTTCTGATGATCCCTAAATCAAGCGGAGCTATTCTAGTCGGCTCTTCCGGACATTTTGGAAGTCACTTTCGAGAGCAAAGGGTTCACAGAGAGCTTCCACAGCATTAGAGGGGTCTCACTGTTCAAAGGAATCAGTTAGGAGAAGAGTACAAAATAATTTCCAAGGCATTAAAAATACACTATAGATGCTCTGATGCTACCAAGAGCAGAATATCTGTCCAAAATAGTTAAAAAGATGACAAGAAAACTGGGCATGGAGGCTGCTAAAAAGCCAACAGTCATGCTTAAAAATTTGCAGGAAACTCTGGCATGTACTGGCTGTTTGGTATACGTGACAACAATCTCCTGTCTTCAAAATCATCCAAAGCTTGGCAACACTTTGCAAAATCACATTTGAAATCTAAGCCTGTCGGGAAATGTGTTGTCGTTGGATGACGCTAAGGTTTTTTTTGGAGCCTTAGTGAAAGTGGAGGGAATTATGAACAGTTCTAAATGAAAGTCGGCGATTTAAAATAAGATGGATATGAAGACGTCATCTCCAGTGGCCAAAAGCAGAAATCCGAATCCACACAAGGGTGGCTGAGTCCGGTTTTAAAATGGCCAATGCAGAGTCCGAATGTGAATCAGGTGGAACTGTCGGGGTGATCTGAAGAGTTCTGTGCACCGTTGATCCCTTTAAAGTCGGACATATTGGCGCAATTGTTGCCGCACTGCGAGGCTCCAACGCAAAGAGAACAACCGGCAATGGGATCTGAGTTTGAGGGTGTGCACATTTATGCAACTAGCTTTTGGAACAATTTTTCTTTTCCCGATGGAGATGTCCATGTTATAGACTACGTTAATAATGGAAAACGTTTTGAAATGACTTATTGTCACATTTCTTTATGTCGCAAAAATGTTGCCTTTGAACAGGGGTGGAGACTTTTTTGTTTTTTTATTTGCCGTCACAACAGTCTACAGACAAAATACACTCAGATCTGCCTCGTTTTGGAATACATTTTGTCCTCTTTTTTTTTTAAATTTTTTAATAAATCTATACACGTCAGGAAGCTGCCAATAATAACTGGACTGGAAGTTTATATACAATTTTTAAAAAGTACTGTAAGGTTTCAATTTTTGAGAGTCACGAACTTTGTAATATAACGATATTTTGCTTTCGCCCCCCGCCCTCCTCTCTCTTTTTTTCACCTTTGTATCGTATCGTTTTACTAATTCTACACACCTTTACGCTTTTTAGTGTGAACCTGATACATACTAAATTTGATACTTATATTTTCGTATGAAAATGAGTTCTCGGTAGATATCACTTATCTTCTTTCATCTTCGATCTCAAACTTTTGTACAGCAAATGTGTTCTATCCTAATGTACTTTTTGTTTTTAATCCTTTCCCCTCCTCTCCCTTTTGCTTATATTTGTAACTATCGGGTGCATAGAACTGGGAATCTGGATATGAGATTTTTTTGGGGGTTTTTTCTCCCCCCTCCCTCCCGATTTTTAAAAATGTACATTTATTAGTGCTGCAACTCATAGCACTTTGAAATACCTCATTTTGACAAATAAATAGACATCATTAAACCGGCATCTTGGTTGTTGTGACTCTTTTGCCCCCCCTCCCCACCACGCCCCTCCTTTATTTATTTTACAATTTCCTTATTTGTTTTCTTGCTGACGGAGAAATAAAGACTTTTGGATCCTCTTCCCCCCCCCCCCCCCAGCCACCCACGCACCCACCTACACGCACTTCAAGTGCGTGGAAACACACACCCGCGCGCAACACCCACTCGCGACTACATTGTTCCGCCCGTCGCCATGGAAACTAGAGCAGCTGCTGAGTGGCAGACACAGAGAGCGAGTCTTTTCATTTGTCCGTGTATTTCTGCCTGTGCGCATGAATGCAAATGCGTGTGTGTACCTATTGTACACCCCCCCTCCCACCCCGCCCCACGGCCCCAACCACTACCGTGTCGCCACCTCCTGTTCTGCGTGTGGCCCTCGGGTATCCGATACCCTCGACCTTGCTCGCCCGGCAGCCACAATGCCAGGCCAAGCCTGGATACTGTTTACCAACATCGGCCACATGGCTCCAGCCCCCCCCCCCCCCAACCTTTCCCTCCCTCCGCCATCGCCGGGCTTGAGCCCAACTATGTGCCACTCAGGGGCCGGGCCGGGCGTTCTCTGGAGATGGCTGAAAGAGAAATCTGTTGCCACGGTCCGAGTCGCCATTCAGCGGGACGGGGCGCACGCATAAGGGGGACGAGAAAAAGGCCAGGAGGGAATTAAACACACTTGGCCGATGACTTTTGAGTAATCCCTTTTAGCCAAGAAAGAAAGGGACTTTCTCTTTACCGCTCAAACGATTTTAGCCGACTATCCTCCAGTTCACCGTCGGCCGCAGTCGCCGAGGCACCCGGAGATACGCTCACGACGTAAAGACGCTACATGAAGACGGACGACTTTGTTTTGGACTTGAGACAACTCGAGACCGAGGTCTCTCGGCGGGGGAGTGCAACTGGTGGATTACGTAACAGGGGTCTGGTGTCTGCATGTGTGCGGATGCGACAGGAGTCTGCCGTCTTTGCCTAGTGTGCGCTCCCAAGCGGCCTCCTCCCATCCCCTCCACCATCTGCCTGATGGCTTATCCCGACTAGATTACCAGATGAAAACAAATTCGCGGACAGTAACGGAAGGGGCGAAGAAAAATGGCGCACATGCAGATTAACTGTGAGAGTTAATTGTCGAGAAACATTTGTTGTATCAATTCCAAGGCTCGAAATAACTTTTCTTTCTATGCGTAGCAGTTTCGCTCATCAATGACTTCGTCGAAGGGGCAATTTTTAATTTTTTTCCCATAGGTCAATCCCAGAGACCCGAAAACATGACAATCTAACAAATCGGTTTTCAACGTTTTTTAATTCACATTGTGTATCGCAGCAAATGTATTTTCTTGTCTCGAAACATTTTCAGTGAGGCAATTTCAAGCAGAAATAAAAATTTAGTTCCAGGCCACTCCTCCCATTCGACGTACGCTGTCATGCGGCGCGATTCATTTCTCGTTTCTATTCGAATAGCTGTGTCGTGAATAAGCTGTACACACTCCACATTCATGCGGCGACAACTAGACTTCCGTGACAAGTGTTCTCGATCACACACCCGCTTCTTAATTCCGGTGTTTGCCGATCACATGGTGTCAACCTGAAGTTAGCTTAGCGATTAGCATGGCTTCTCCAACTTTCCTTGTCACCCCTTCATGAGAACGATATTCATCTGCAGTGCATTTGCCACCAACAGAAGTGCTAATTACTGACAGGTCTGTGAAACCGCAACGCGTTTAGCCGCAATTGATGCAGTCGAAAAGCTCCTTGCGAGCTACCTGATGCGACTTAAGTAAACACCAAACTAGCTTCGACCTCACACTACCGATATGTGTGCGTCCAGCCCAGAAAAAATCAACGGTTGATTTTCAGTGGCGGACATCATAAGTCTACCTTCGCCCCCCCCCCCCCCCCCCCGCGCCCCCCCTCCCAAAAAGGCACACTTCGTGCTTGTCTGAAACAAGGCTCATTTCACAGAATTAAACAAACATATGGCAATGGCTTTTCCTTGATTAATACCCATTATCCTGCCTGGACTGGGTGGCTGGTTAGACAGTCCAGACAAAGACACACACACACACACATGCACATGCACATTTCGTAATGGGCTTACAAATCTCTTGACTGGCATACATTAAAGCTGTACAGGAGATAAGGCGGTGTGTTTTTTTTTTTTTGTTTCGTTTCCTCACTTCCGATGACGACACTTGGGACAACACTTCTATTGTGCTGCCGGACACCCGATCTGTATTCAACATGTTAACCTCCCCATATGGCGCAAACAATGGCTGCTGTATGTGGGTACACAACTGTGTGAGGGTGTGTGTGTGTGTGTGTGTGTGTGGTGTGCCCAACCTCTGCACAAAGGCATGCCCGTCACCCATTGCCAAGAGCCATGCGATGTGTGTGAGAGGAGGTAGGCAGAGGGGGGGGGGGGGGGTCCACCATCTGTTGAGGGGACCAGTGTGGCCGCAGGTGCTCCGAGACTCTGCGTATGTGAGGGACATTTTAGGGAGGGTCGAAAGACATGGACGTGTGTGGGCAGGGCATGAGGGTCAGTTTTTGTCAAGGGAGTCTCGTGCCAAAGGAGTATAACGCGGGAGTTGTTTACAAAGAGATGTGAGCTTACAGTAATTGCAGGGCACATATAGTGGACAGGGAAGAGAGACAAAGAGGGAGGGGGGGCCGAGAGAGAGAGAGAGAGAGAGAGAGAGAGAGAGAGAGAGAGAGAGAAGGAGGCCTGAGTGTTTGATCAAAGTTTACCAAGTCTGAGGACATTTGCATACAGATGGTACTGTAGCGCGGCCCACCCCAACCCCAGCATACCTTTCCCTTGCCTTATTTGTCTTTCTCCGTCTCTCTCTCTCTCTCTCCCTTACAAGCAAATGTAATAGGGCCGCATTGAAGAATCCATGAATAGCCTTTCAAGAGTGTGCGCCGAGGAAGAAAACGGCCTTGGACGCACAACACAGGGCCTCGAAAAAAAAAAAGAAAGCCCGGCCGGAGGGATCGTGAGGCAGGAAGGGGAAAAAGACGGAGAGAGATAAAAAAAAAAAAAAAGTGTGATGATTAGGACAGGATTAGTGAAGGGAGAGAGGAGCGACAATGGGAAGAAAGGGGCGGAAAAAGCCACTGTGAAGTGCTAATTATTAAAACAAATTCAGCCAGCGTGGTTTACCTTCGCATATCTATGCTAATGCCGGTCCATTCACCGGCGGCCCTGACTCAGCCTGTATTGATTGTGAATGACATTGCCGCGTCCATCTTAAGACCCTCTCAAGTAAGCTATATGTCTCTTTGAAGCGATTGTTCTCACGCAACTGAGCTTTCTGAGCCAAATGTCCTGACGGCATCCAACAACGGCCGAGCCTGAACTAGCCGTCGTCAGCGGGATGCCGCTAAAAGCATTCAAAGAATTATTCACCAATTATTGCCTTCGTTTCAAGTGTTAAAAGTGACCTCCAAATGCATGAAAAGAAATGAAATTGAAACCCGGTAGGGCTCTGGGGTCAATTAATGGACACCAGAGGTCAAAGCAAACACGGTGCGTCAGCATTTGGCTGTTATGCTGCAAATGGAATGAGCTGCCAACAAAACTGAAGTTAGCCTCAAGTTTTTGTTCCTCATAACTATGATTGAAGACCTTTTAAAGCATTTCTAGAATCAATTTTAGTAAACAACATTTTAGTTCTCTACTTGCTTTGGAATTCTTCTGTCTTAAATGTCTTAAATTATTTTGTCTTGACATGTTTTTTTTTTTTTTAACTCTGACCCTGTGCATGAAATATAAATAACGCCGCCTCGCACGGCTTCACGTTTCAAAAACTAAACTGCTGCATCATCGTTTCATTTAAGAAGCAAAAAAAAACGTTTGCTAAAGTGGTCGGGAGATAAGTGAGAAGACAGTCACGATGATACCCCACAACAAAGTAGCCATTCCCGCCACGAAACGTCAAAGGGAGGATGGAAAGATTTTACTCCTGGCCGAACCGCAAAGTCGAGGTTTTATCAAAATACAGGGGGGAAGCAACGAGAATAGCGTTTAAATATAGACCTGGAGACCGAAGCTCGCTGAGACCGGATGGATCCACGGACCTCATTGTGAATCGTCGGTGCATCTTCGGAAAGTTTTTTTTGTGTTCTCTCGGGATGTTAGACGGCAATGACAAAAACACAATATCTGGCCATATGCAATGAAAACCCCATTTGGAACGCCGCGCATGACATGCGATAAAAACAGACTTGTGTGCGACAAAATGTCGAGTCGATGCCAAAAATGAACCATTTTATGGCAAATGTTTGCATTTTTTGTGGCAAAGCAGAGCATTTTAAGCACAACGTATCTGCCATGATTGTAGGGTGCGTGTGCAGCAGTAGTCGCTATTATTTTTAAGCGCATTGTGCAGAACGGTTTGCACACAGATTTAGCATGGTTGTTTAAAAAAAACAAAAAACAAAACATGACCCGCACAACTTAATGGTTGGGTAGCTGAACAAATCGGAATTCAATGTAAAATTTCAAGGAATATGCACCAAGTTTGGACCATTTTTTTTGTACGGGTTGGTGATGCTAAAAACGGCTCCGACTGTTAGCTAAACGGCGCACATTCCGATTTTTACAATTTTAACCATTTGTTAGAATGCGAGCGACACCACACATCATTCTGTCGGGTCACAAACATGGCCTCCCAAGAATAAAAAATACGATTAAAGTTCACGATTGTCGGGGCGGCCATCTTTCTAATCTTTTACCGACATCGGAGAATTTGTTTAGGTCAAACATTTGATTGTTTTTAGTATTCTCACAAATTGGCTCAGTGTTAGTTCCAATTGTCAGTCGGCCTTCAGGATTAGAAAGCGTAAAAATGTGGCGGAGCGTGTGTATTGTTTGTGATCTGATTGCTCCTGACAATCTTCATGCCCCCACTCCCCCCATGCGACACACCACCGCTTTAACACTCGTTTAGTTCCGCTTGCGAGCTTGATCACGCGGACAGGCCTGACCGTTGACCTGACCCTCCGAGAGATAGGATCGGATTAAAACTAAACCCGCTAAAACACATCTTTTAAGTGATATTTGACATATCCAAGACGCGAGGATGAATCAACGGTGTATAAGCGCCGGAGCTCAACGCAATCCTATTTGGGATGGTAGCTGACCTTTTGAAATAATCTACCCCGGGGGTCAAATAGTGGCCATCATAAATGTTGGAAGGTTTGAATGTTTTTTCAACAGCCTTAATGAGGTTGAATTTTTTATTTTATTTTTTTAAAGTTAAGTGGTGTCAATCGGGAATTGAAAACTGTGGAAACTCAACTGACCCGTGTGGTCATTCATAAATGAGAGCTCATCTCAGACGCTCAACGTGTGAGTCTCAAAGACAGTGGCTAATTTTCTTATTCCATTTCCATCCTAATAAAAATGATCAGAAACATAATTAAGACATAAGAAAACCTTTATTGGTCTCACAATGGGGAAATTTGCAATTACCAGCAGCAAAAATGGAGGTGTGGGGGGGGGGGGGGGTTAAAAGTGATTATAAGGGCTTGTTTGACTAGAGTTAATCAGTTCAGTTCATAAATCCAGAGTATGCACACCCTGACAACTTTTTTTTTTTTTACATGTTCGAATTTGGAAACTAATTGTCCTCTATAAGAGAGGATATAACTATTGCATAATACACTTTCAAAAGAATCATCAGAAACGGTGTGAAAATTACATTATAAACAAGTACCACTTATGGTCTTAATGGTCCGTGAAGTGCGCGGATACGGGCTCATCGTTATATGGCAGAGAGACGGAAAAAATTGGAGGGGGCTGGGGGGGCAAAGAGGAATACGTGAAAATTCGCGGGTAAAAGAGCGTATGAAAAAAGGTCCGCGACCTCACTTGCCGACAGTTATCTGTCAGTTTGATGGCGGGCCGAGAACGGGCCAGGGTGGCAGAATCCTCAGCGGGCGCCTGGCTGACACATGTGGGACAGAACCCAGATGAAAATCGGGTTAATGAATCGGAGAGCCAGGCGAGCGGCGGGGTTGCGCTCCTTTCAATAACCCCCTCCCGTCACTATCAGTTGGATCGGCACTCATCTGCACGCAGCCGGGACAGGCGGGTCAGTAGCAAGTGCGGCCACCCCCTCCTCCCCAAAAAAGCACCAGGAAAACAATGGATGCTTCTGATGTGTCCATTTTGGAAAGGTTATTACTTGGCTACTTTTGTGTCTCATAAAAGTCAATCAGACACAGTTTATTATTTGCGATGGAGTGTTCCAGTTTGTGGGAGGGGGTGGGGGGCGGAGGGGGTACAATGGAAAGACAATCAACCAAAAGTAGTGCGGACTTAAAAGATGAACATAGCGAATGGGGGTGGTGGTGTGCATGGTGGGCAGTCGAGATGTGGGGGGAGTACCGATACCAGGTATTTGCATTGGGCCTTATTTTACAGTATTGGGTACTTGTTGAGTCTGCCGATACCAGTTACCGATATTTAAGGCAAAAAAAAAAAAATCTGGCATCAAAAAATCCTACCAATAAGTGATGCACATGCAACCTTAAATGGAATTTTTTTTCCACTTCACTTGGGCGCTAGCGTACCTAAAACTCGCTCATATTTTAACTGTTGGCCTGTGACGATAAGAAGAAAAAATAAGAAAGTAACCGACCACTATATCTGCTCACTTGTTTGATATGTTTATTCCGTTCAATGTCATCCTTTCATTTATGAATCTGTGGTCCATGACCGCTCCATTACAAGCCTGTCTGCCCGCTGTCACTTGCCTGTGATGGATCGGGACGTTCCAGACACGACCACCAGTCTTCATTTTTATAACATTACCGCTTTTTTTTTTCTGTTTCACAGACTCGACACGGATGCAAATGGATGCATCTTAATAAATTGCTAAGAACCATCTTAGCAACCTTTGGTTGCTGACAAAATGAGATTAGGCCGATTAGGAAAGAGGACGAGTGACCGGACCGACGTGCGGCCTCTTCACATTCATAATTCGCCCTATCCAGGCGGATTAAAAAAAATCTATATATTAGCATGTTTCATGGCAAGCTTATGCCCATCTTCCGTGTTTGACAGCTGTTGAGTCAGACGACGCCATTGTTGAAAATATGAGTCAGTGCGCACTAATCTAATCAGCCAAAAAAAAAAAATAACCTCGGTCAGGGATTAAGTCAGTTTTTCGACCATCCATCAACCAACTCTCGGGATTACACACAAGGTTAATTACAGATGAATTCGATTTAGTGGGGACAATGGCTCGATGGCTTGGGTAATAGTGTTCACAGGCAAGGAGGCTGAAGGACTCAAGAAGGGCTCAATGGTGGCTGAGATCAACTCAGGCGTGACACTGATTACTTTAATTGGCGCGAATGGAGGACATCATTGAATCCTATGGAAAAGCTCATGCGTCCCATGCACTTTGGATACCATCAAACGCGAAACTCCCTTTTCGGATTTGACGTTTACATTTTAGCGCGTTTCTAAGGATAACGGATAGCATTTTGGTCGACCCAAAGGCTGCACATTTGTAAGACCTCAAAATCACGGGGCATTCGGAGAGAAAATGGTTTTTTTCAGGGTGGAGGCGTAAGCGAGCCGTCGAGCTGCACGTCGTAAATGCGCCACATAAACGCTCGTGCGAACGAATGCACTCAAGCTTTCAAAGGGTAGTGGGGGAGCGAGACTCATGCTGGACTCGTCACAAATCAGAATGATCTTTATCGGCAAAGTATGTAAGAACGTAGAACGTAGAGAGCGTGCCACTAGGCACTGTTTTAAACCCCTTTTGTTTTCCCCTGACAAATCGGTGCACTGTTTGTGTGACCCCTCAGGTTTCCTATTCTGTCTCCCTCTGTTGTTGTTTTTTTTTTTTTTAAATGTCTTCAGGACAGGTTACGTGATTTTTGATGCTGCACACTTGTGACGATCATAACGAATTTGATTTCGTTGCATGTGCGAAGACACAAATATCCGCAATTCACTTTGCAGGGTCTCTAAGGACAGAACGTGAGCACTTTTGCCGCCTCCGCCGATCGCATCAAACGGGTTCTTTGTGATGTAAAACCATTCAAATCAAATCTGGCGCATTTAACTACCACTGACCGAGACATCCTACCCTGTCGAAGCACATCACAGGTGACGCTATCACCGGCAGCTAAAACAAGTTGGCGGTTAGGGACAGCTGCATCAATAAGACAACGCCCACTCCAAACGCGAGGGCACAACGGGGATGATTTACCGCGCGGGGCATCTTGCGCACACATTTCCCTCTTTTGTTCCTTGCCACTTGTCGTTTCGATCGCCGGCAGTGATTAATTTATGTCACTGGGATATTCCCTTCTGTCTTTGTCGCACAAATAACACACACACACACACACACACACACACACACACGCACACGCATGCGGATACACGGAGGGAAGGAAGGGAGGGAGCGAGTGAGCGAGCGAGCGGCGGGGCATGCCATTGATGCTCTGATGCGGCTTCATCCATCACTGATAATGGCCAAGGACAGCTGTGTGTTCAGTCTCTCGCCATCACACCGCAAGCTCCAGGCAAACCAATAGACGGGAGGAGGGGGTGTATTTGGTCTACCCCTACCTCCGAATCTGCATTACTGTCCGGCAACCCTCTACCAACAAACCCCACCCCCCCCCCCCCCCCCGCGCTGAAAACACCCGCCTGGGGCCAAACCCAGATGGCATGTTGGTGGTAGCTCTGTTGCTAGTCTTTAGCGAACTTCTAAATAGCGAGCGGTGATATGCACACACTAAAAAAAAAAAAAAACAACAAGCAAACATCCTCGTGTCGATGATACGCATGATTCTCGGCGCGCGCTCACATTTTCACACAGTCAAGCAGACGCGCTTAAAGGTAGGGTGCACTGTTTAGACTGGAGTTAATGAAGAGATAACAGCTGATGCGATTAGCTTCCGCATGATGGCACTCAGTCTGTGTACACGAGTGGAAGTGGGCTCCAGCCGACAACGCCGCCCTTGAAACTACCTCATTTAACGAGGTCGGCAAATTGAAATGTCATCGCCGGAGTACAGATCGCAGCTTTAACGGCCCAGGTTTCGGGAGTCGATACATCTCCGGTGCTGGGGAATGACGTGCTTTGGAATTTGGGCCTGGTAGGGAGTCAGTGTCAGAATCAAGCGCTCGCTAACAACCAGCTGGCAGGCAAAAAAAATAATCAAACCTGAAAGAAGTTTTAGTTCTAAAAATCAGGTGCCTGCATCTCTGTCATGTGCCACAATGTAAGCCCCAAAGCTAGTAAAAACAAAGGGCCCAATGACAGGACACGGGAGGAAGAGTCTACAGCACTGGTGTCAAACTCAAGATCTGGCCAGCCACATCCTTTTATGTGGCCCGCAAAAGCAAATGAAGCATGTCGACTTCTACCATGATTGCTAAAACCTGGACAAAAATGTCAACTTCTCATATGTACTAAATAAGAGCGATATTTTGATCATTTTCTTTTTACCAAACCCCTCATCTACAGTAACATAAACAACCGTTGAATCAACAACCATTAGTCTTGACTTCCATGACACGATGAAAGTTGAGGACTGGTGCAAAGTTCAACAAAAGCGATTTCGAGGAGCTGGCCTGGGGTCTGGTTTCCTCGAATTTGGAAACTATTTCTCTCATAGGAAGTGCCGGAAAGGGAAACCGTCGATCTGTCGCAAAATGTAAATATTACATTCATCTATTTTATCTCAGGTGTCGTCAAGTGTGTTTTATGCTCATCCTGAAATGTCACTCAAAAGCTGAATATTCCTAATTTTCTATGAGCAGTCACTACTCTCTGCCGTAGATTTATCTTAACTTCCCATCTGGACTTTAGACAGCAAAGTTAAGTGGGATTGAATCAACAGCACGCTTGTTGGCTAGCGGCAGGTCGCCGGCGCCCTCCATTTTGTCTGAATTGCTTCATAACCACAATGACCAATGAACTGATTGATGAGCATCCCGACATCAAATTGAAACTTCAGGAGAAGGAGGCTTCTCAATGGATTGAACTTCTAAGGACAATCCATTATTCGTACGACTCGCATTGTTGGGGCCACTCAGTCATCTCAACCGTACATTGAGGTCAGTTCCAGTAAATCGCCACAGATGGCAAGCTTAGGTTATTCAATTAGCAGGTGATGGGGTTGCCTGGAACCCAATCTCCAACAAAACAGCGGCCCCCGCACACTCCCTTCTATAAAAGACACCTGTCAGAAACAAGAGCACCCCCGCCCCTTGTCGGAGGGGCCGTCTGTAGAAATTCACTCTCCTTGTCTCATCCTCATTTAAGACCTGGGCAACTTCAAAGCCAACGCGGTAACAATGGCAGCAAGCAGACCGCCTTCAAAAAGAACAGCACAAGTTACGGCGGGGTGGCGGCGGCGGGCCCCAGAAGAATAGCCCGGCAAATCAGAATAGGGAGAGAAATATAAAAGACGAGGCGGAGAGAAGGACGCCGTTCACCTGTTCGGTGTAACACAATCACTTAACGATCCTCAAGGCCAATTGTAAAAAGGGGGGAGTTGCTCCCAGTGCTCGCACCCCTCGCTTTGTACGCCGCTGCAGATCATTTTCCCTGCCTCTTGCCCTAACTCACAAAAAAAAAAAAGTGGACCTTCTCTGTGTTCTTATTTCTTGTGTGTTTCCTACTCGACGAGTAACTGCTAAGGGAGGGAGACATTTTAGTCCCGAGGAGACCGAGGGACTGAAGAAAAAGCGAAGTTAGCGTGTGTGCGCTTATTTATTTATTTTTGTTCATTGTCGCCGCGTGTCCTCGAATGATAAAATGAGGATGACGAATCTTTGAGAAACTTTCTGACACCCGTTAAACCTGATTTATGAAACAGTTTTGTTGAGTTCAAATTATTATGAGGCTACGTAAATTGCTCAGGGGGCAATTTAGCGACTTTTTAACCACAACAGGGTGAGGGTTTCGGCCATGTCAAGCTTCTTCATCATAATAGACCTGTTTCAAAGGTAAATGCTTTCACATTGAAAAGGTAAAAGACAAAAAAATATATTTTTTAAATGGTATGCGAGCTGGAAAAACAACTTAGACTGGAAGAGCCGTTTGCCCACTTGAAAGTCCGCTGTCCGGTTCACATCAAGGTGCCTAACCCGAACCGTCTGCATTGTGTCATCAAATCGTGCTGATCCAGAATGCTGTTCTCAAAGCGGGACCTTTGTTGCCATCCACTTCGACAAAATTAGCCTGATCTTCAAATCCGTCAAGCAGCGCCGCAGTTGAACTAGGTCCTGTTTTGCAAACGTCTCCTTTGCATAAAACTCGTTATAGTTGGGGCCCGAAATGGCCCTGAACCGTTAGTTAGTCATGCGGCGGTAAACAAAGACTTACTTCCTTCTTACGGGCCTCTTATCTATGCATCTCACGCGTACATGCGAACTTCTACTCAATCTTACAGAGTGTTCAGGTGTTGTGTTCAGACAGCTATGTTGTCCATCCGGTCTACCACAGGCATTGCTCTGTGTGTCTAGGACCTGAACTTTGACCTGGCCCATAGGTAAGCTTAGCTTTTAGAGACCACTAACCCTTTTCTCTAGATGGCATTCCCCCCCCCCCATCCCCACTCCCCACACCCCCCAAACGGCTATCTCCTCTCACTCCCTCATCCCCTCTTGCCACCCCGCCCCCACCCCAACATCCCCACCCGCAGAATAACCAGGGTATGAGACGGTCTAAATGCCCCCTATTGTTGCCAGAATGGACCTTTTGTCCGCACCCCCTTGCATTTGCTGACTACGGACATTCAGTGAGCCTACTTTTTGAGAGGGCTGGAAACAGAGGGTGAGCTAAGCCACGCCATACACCCCCCCCCCCTTCAAAACACACACACACACACACACACACACACACACGAATGTTGAAGAATTTCCCGATTCTGGAATTTTTTTTTTAATGGCTCAGTCCATGGCGTGAAGACATTTATGTTCCATTTTGTAGTACATGGTAGCGACTCGCCTCGTAACTTTTCAAAACGTTTCAAAAATGACAACAAAGAACGGCCTTCACAGAATAACTTTTTTGAGGGTGTCGCCATCGGATAACCGAGCGGATTCAGGAATGTACGACAAGGAGACTTTGGTTTCACAAGTGGACCAACATACTGACGGACATTTTGAGGTCATGAAAATTGGCGTAACACGTTGTCGCGCACACAACAAGACCTGCTCTGCTGTTTTTTGTTGTTTTTTAAAATTTTTTACAAATATTATGTCTTTATAACTTTTCTTCGATGTTCACATTGGTTAGTTGTATTTAGTACGGTTAAACTATGGCACATATTGATGTGCGTACAAAATTGCTGCTGGCTCACTCCAACATTGCAAAGTTTGAGGATGCATGGCGAGGACAAAAACATGCTAGCATGCTAACATTAGCTTACCCTGTTACTGTGCCTTAGCTCTGGATACTGCGATATTATATACTCCACAGTTTCCACTTTACTGCAACGGTATTTATTTTTAATTCTTTTTTTACTCGCTTCCTTCAATCTCCTCTCAAATAAAATGCATCTCCTTCCCGCTTGCGGTTGTTAGCGCGTCTCCTTCTGATGGATGACTTCAGCGTAGCGTGGTTTTTGCAGTTTCCCGTATAGTATTTTGTGGAAAACAGACTGCCCGAATGGAGTCAGTGGAAAAAGTGGCATTAGAACTGAGGTCACACACGGCCTGACACCCGAGACTAAATGCTGTTCTTAGAGGAACAGCTATAAAAGAAATGAGAAACTGGCTCAGAGCATGCAGAAACGAGTAAATCGATGTCATTTACCGTCAAGTTTAAACACACAATTCCTCAACTTCAACGCCCTTCAAAGCTAAACGCAACAAACACGGAGCCGGATTATGCAAGTGTGTCCAATATGACTCGTGGGAAAACAAGCGATTGAGTAATCGTCCGTGGAGGAGACATGATGCCTTGAACAGTGTTTTCAATCGAAGGTGAAAGGTTACGCACGTGAGAGCCTTTCAATAGACGAAATGGTGCGCCAAAGAGACGGATGCGTCTCCAGCCATGAATACTTTCAATCAAAATCAGCTCGCCCAGCAGTTTGCTGAGTGCTAATGAATCTTTCCCACACCACTTTTAATAGACTTCCATTAGCGGGCTTTTAAAACGGCGCTTTCATTTAAAACTCTCCTCGACGCCTCGCGCGCAATTAGCGCTGAACAGTATTTACTGGCCATCTTTGAAACATGTCCCTTTTAAAATCCAATCTGCTAATGTACCCCCCACAACAAGGCTACGCCGGCTCATATATCTTTTAATTGTACATCGCATCCAGTGTTTAACCCTTTGAGGGACAGCGGTCACTACAGTGGATTAAAAAAATAAAAAAAACTGCAGACCAACCAACACCTTTTACCCTCTGCTATCCCGACGTTCCACCACTCGTGTCCATAAAACAACGTGTCGACCCAACACCTCCCCAACCCCCCACCCTGGCATGCACTCCCCACTCCTTTCACTTTGATTGGGCTAATTGTGCTTCCTGCTGAACGTAGTCAAGAAAGCAAAGAGGTGCGTATGCAAGTCAAATTTCCATCGTAGGCGTTTTTCAGGGGAAAAGAAGCCATTAGAGACAACAGACGGACGGGTTCGTTTGCATTCCGAGTGTCCATTTCACACGCTAGCGCTAGCTACTAAAAGGCTCCTACGTGTGCGATGTCATCTCGCTCAGTTCGGCGCGAGAGAGGTTCATGCCGAGTCTGAATGTTTTGTGACTGCAAATGACCATAGTTTGGTTCCATTTACAACAACACCTCTGAAAGAAATGTCAGGACGTAAAAGTTGAAAGTGATTTTTGTCGTCGTGCTCGCGTTTGGACAAGAAGAAATGACTGCTGTGAAAAAGATCATTAAAAACAATAATAAAATAAAGCCGGTGGCTGGACTCGCGCACAGCAAGGTAGATGATAGCGCTGCGGCATGAGGTTTCAATCAGGGCAAATGAGTGCAAGTGTAGCAGACATCTCCAGGGGTTGCAACATCTGGGCCGGGCCGGATCTAACAACTCGTCAGCGTTCACCCGTAGAGCCATCACCAAACCGCACTGTGGTTGCCTTTGTTATCACAGCCTGTCACACTCTCTCTCTCTCTCTCTCTTTCCATCCCGCTCTTTCTCTTTGTCAATCTGGGCGAGCTCCTGTTGACCCCGCGGCCCACTCCTGCTGCACGAAGGCCCCGCCAGACCACTTCAGAGACGCCAAACCGCACCGCGCTTCCCCCCGTGTGCCATCGATGGGGGGGTTTATTTCTCTCCGCGTCTCTTTATCTGTAACCTCATCCCTTCACGGCGCGGGGCGACCTGATCCGCGAGTGGCGGCCCTGGCATTAGTGGATTGGGAGGGAAGTCATATGTTTGCAGTTTGAACCATACAGCCCCAATTAGAGGCAGCTGTTGCCTTCCTATCGGACCGCAGCATTGAAGAGGACAAAGGGCGGGGCGGGGGGGGGGGGGGGTGGCTGAAATTTATGGTCTGCATCTCTGCGGCGGCCTCCGTTTGATGTGCAGATAATTAGGAAGTGAATGACTTCCTGTGAGTTGCTGTTGCAAGGCGCAGCTCTGTGCAAAAAAAAAAAAGAGAAGCTTAAAAGAAGGACGAGAACTTTAAAATCTTTGGCGTTCCTCAAACATGACTCGGCAAGTAGACGCAGTTGACCCACCGCTCGTCTGCACGTCTGAATCCTGATGATTCAAAGATGAAATCCGTCAACGCGCGCTCTCTCTTTCGCAAGCTTTGACGCAAACCTGCTGCGCTAGGCAGAGTTGACGAGATGCGTGATATGCCCAAAAAAAAAGAAGAATAGAACTTGCTTTCATTTTCTACCCAGATAAATATTTACCCACCAGGATGGGGCCGTTAGCTACAATGCAGCACAGGTTTCTGGTTAGGGTAAGTCATTTTAAACTAAAAAGAAAAAAACGAACGTGATTATTGAACGGGCGCTTTGTCATTTTCGTGCGCGCTCTGCTTTTGTTCATTTCTGAACGTGGCCACGGATGCAATGGATTGCAGTCCATACGTTTCCATTCCAGTCCCCCGTCGATGTCGGCAACGTGCGTTGAAAACAGAAAATCACAACACAGTTCCAACAATGAGTTGGAAATAATTCATGATTGCGCCGCATTAAGCAAGCTGAACGATCCAACCATCCGTCCACTCATCGAAACGGCTTCTTCCGCACCGATCAATGACATACCATCCTCGGCAAAGGAACATAACACACACGTTTATATTCGCCAGGACTTGTCGTCAAAAAATCACGGAGGATGCAACACAATCTACTTAATAAAGCATTTCTCAAAAGCTGTCTACTGCTCAAATGCCGTCTGCTTTTCCATAGCAACCTTTTGTTTTTTTGGCTTTGGGTTGATCACCACCTTGCATGTCATTACATTTGTGACCTCTTCAGCCACAAGCCCTGACCCTCCCTCATTCATTCATTCATTCATTAACACCCCCCCCCCCCCCCGATCTCAACCCCTTTCCCCTCCCGAAGAGGCTCAGACTGCAGCCGAAAGAAGCCCCCGTTAAATAAAAATAAAACGCAAACGATTCAAGAGATTCCTCCTCACAGTCAAGTGTTAAGTCAGTAAAAGTTCCCCACAGACTCTGCTTGCCACTGTATAAGGAACAATAGGCCCAGATTGAGATGCGCGGTCTCTTTTGTTTCCCTCAAGCTTTTCCGCTGAATGAAATACAATAGGAAGGAATGCATTGGTTTCTGCTTGAGTGCAAAACCCAATCAGGATTATAACAATGTGCTGTGGAGGGCCGTAAGACTCTTTAAGTATCCTACATAGCATCAGATTAGCCTGCTACCACCAAGCGCCCCACCCCCCCACCCCCCTTCCAGGTGGCGGACCATTCACGCTCAGTGTTCGGCCGAGTCACATCACTCGCCTGCTCGTACGCATATGCAGCCGCTTTATCAGCGATCTGAGTACCAATCAGTGAAACAATCACATTTGCATGAATGTATTAAAACACAGGGCGGCCCGGTAGTCCAGTGGTTAGCACGTCGACTTCACAGTGCAGAGGTACCGGGTTCAATACCAGCTCCGGCCTCCCTGTGTGGAGTTTGCATGTTCTCCCCGGGCCTGCGTGGGTTTTCTCCGGGTACTCCGGTTTCCTCCCACATTCCAAAAACATGCATGGCAGGCTGATTGAACTCTCTAGAATTGTCCCTAGGTGTGAATGTGAGCGTGGATGGTTGTTTGTCTCTGTGTGCCCTGCGATTGGCTGGCAACCGATTCAGGGTGTCCCCCGCCTACTGCCCGAAGACAGCTGGGATAGGCTCCAGCATCCCCCGCGACCCTAGTGAGGATTAAGCGGTTCAGAAAATGGATGGATGGATATTAAAACACTCCCCAACGCTCTAAATTGACCATTTTGACATCAACACAATCTATTTTCGTTTTCAACAGAAAACATAACTTTGGTGCGGAAGAACCGTGTACCATGTGAAGGTGAAATAAATAAAACGTGACGTGGCTTATTCGGTTTTCATCCTTCTTAAGTCACAGTGTCCCATCACGGCTATTTATATGAGCTATTTTTAGAACAGACCTGTGGGCTCTTCATGTTCTCCTTGGGGCTAATGAGTATTCGCTGGAACGATTTTTATCGATTTTCTTTTTAAGCCAATGCACAATGGCATCTGTGATTGCGCAATGTCTTGTTCAACTTGCTGCCTCCCTCCTCGGTGCGTAACTGCTCACCTCTCCCCTCTCTACTTGCCCAGGAGGGGGGGGAAGGGGGATACATTTACTCAACTCTGCAAGCAGCCAACCTTGTATACCAGGCACCACATTATCCCGATATTTCGAAATGAACAAGACAGAGACGCCATATTAGACTGAGATTCATAGGAATGCCAATTTCTTACAATGGGAAACAACGCATGACAATACTAGCGTGGATCTTCGCACTAAGGCGGCGCAAGGGTGGTCCGCTCCAGCAGTTGAATATCAATAAGTACCTTTAACGACATCCTTTAAATCATCTGACATCTATACGGCATCCTGCTTCGGGATGATGATGATGTCATTAAGTATGCAGGATGAGGGTGATGGGTGATGCAACACACACACACACATGCACACACACAACATTTATCGCAGTCAAAATAACTCGCACCAAGGTCCCTCACAGCGCAGGCCGGGAATGCAGAGAACAGCAAAAATACCCCCCCCCCCCCCCCCACTGATAACGAGTTGTTTTCATACAGGCTGCCGGGAGGGGCTGGCGATAGCTTTTGTTGCGCTCGGCATTTGTTTGACTCTTGAGAAAATGCAACACGTCTGAGTCGTTATCGGTACATCCCATTACGACATGGGCCTTGCTTGGCATGAGAAAAACATGGCTGCCTTTCGGCCAAGGATGAACAGAAGCGCTTTTGTGTAACGCGCGGCTAGTCGGCTCAGTTCAAGGATTAGCCGCGTGTGCGTTTTGCTTATTCTTTGGCTTTTCTTGCACACTCGTACCAAAAGCAGAGCCCAGTAAATGTCATCCTTCACGTCAGCACTTGTTTGTAAAGTTACAGTAGAGTGCTTGATTGTTTTGTTTCAGTGGATTTGTTTGTCCAATCAGAGTTCAGCCTCCATGTGTTGCCGTGTCAATTTAATCTGCCCAGGGCCTTCAAAATCACTCGTGCTTTCTGACTGCAATTTGAAGTTTGCAATCGGACTGTTTCTTTAATTAGATTTGCCTCACAGGGCCAACGAGCTGGCTCACGATAACGTCAACATTTTCCTGTTCTCTGATTGGTTAATCAGAACAAAAATTTAGGAGGTCGCCACTGAAAGCCCAGGTACTAAACTCACCACAGCAATAAGAAAATAACTCACTTGGTCACTAAAGATTTTTTTTAAACTTTCATTTTGACCCCTGGAGAGACTATTAATTTCCATTATTTCCGATGGGGAAAATTGTTCAAATCCAAACAAAGCAGAGATCTAATGACACACCGGAACCGATTGTGTTCATCCTTAGAGGTTCCACTAATTAAAAATTAACATCTCCAACAAACTGAATTCCTCACTTCCCATTTAGTTTGAAATCTTTTCCACCTTTCACTTGAAAAACCGCTGCCCCCCCCCTCCACCTCAGCCGCTTTTCTGTGCCGAGGGTCGCCGACAAAAGGAATTGTGCAAACGAGCCTTTAAAATCCCTAAATGGTTGCGGTCGGCCTACAATGGGCCAAAGAATGCGGCGCCGGACAAAGGCCGGCCCTTGCCCCGCAATGATGGATCCGAACGGACGCATGAACGTGGGCTGGATTTGGGGCCGGAGAGGCGCCACCTCGTCCCCCCCACTGGGCCAAGCAAAAGGGACCGACCTCGGGAACACGCTGGAAGCCCAGCCGTGGGCCTCAATACAATCCCGAGCCGCTAACTAGCCTCGCCATCCATAGGCCTTGATTGATATGGGAAAAGCATGCTTTGCCTCTCCATACAGTGCCCTCCATCACTCTTGATCATCCTCAAAGCCTTGAAATTATTCCACTTTTCAAAGGCAAAGCCAAGAGTGCAGATGTGGGCAGCCATTAAATGTATGTAAAATGATTTTGTGTACATAAAAGGCTTATATGAGTCTTAATCGTGTTTGATGAGCATCCAATATGCCTCAGGAGGGGGGATGAATGTGCACAACGAATAGCGGAGGAGCATTGAAAAGAGAAATGATGAAATTAGAGATTGACGGTATGCCCCCCCCCCACACACACAAAAAATCGACAATAGAAATGATAATTTGCTCTTTTCAAGGCAATGGAAAATGTGCTCTGACAAGCCTGATTATTATATTAGGGTCGAGGATGGTGCTTTGAAGAGTGGCCTTTACATGGAAATGCTTTTGTGGACTGATGGAATTGATAACTACTCTTATATTTTCTTATTTAAGATTCCATACACACACATATATATACATATATATATATAATTTAGTACTTAACTCATTGCTGTGTGGATGCTAATATTTGAGAACTAGCTAGCTAGCTAGCTCGCTAGCTATCTTAGAGAGAAACTCACCGTGAGTGCTCGTAGCCACTCGCAAATACGATGTGAATACACCCCGCTTCCAAAGAGTAGCACTTCAGCGACGTAAAGTTCAATTCGAGTCGAATTGCCAAAAGTAATAGCTCGGCTGATAAGAAGTAGTCACGTTGTATGCTGTTTGACGCTGCATTATTCTGTTAAGATACAAAGCTCATCGTTAAGTACTGTACACTCAACCAACATTCCAATTGTATTGGTCACGGTGTTCTTGTCATTTTGTTCCGCTTTTCCTCATCTGATGTCTGAAATTTACAACTTTCTCAGTGTTTTAGCACTGTGGAATAGATGAACACTGATGTGATTCTCTGTGGTCTTTAATCGGGATGGGCGTAGTAATTGGTTAATTCATCGTGTTTGTGTCGAACTGATTGCTGATTATGTCTTCAAGCAATAGTGGATAAACAGAAAGCACAACACGACAGTGTTAATGACATCAACTCTTGAAATTTGAGCTCCAGCCACGCAGACCTCTGCGATGACACATTAATTCAATCAATCGCCATTTGGGGGGGAAAAAAATCGACAGTGCTTTAGATATTTATGAGTCATAAAAGCAAGTGGCTAGCATCATGACATGCTTTCAAGCAGACTTTTCATTTCAGTGCGCTTCGATGTTTTAGCATCAGTGAGTTTCGATGTTTTCGCACTTTGGACAAGAATGAGAAATTTTTAAATGAATCAACCACTAGAAATCTTTTTTTTTTTTTAATTTATCAAGCGATTCTCATCTCTCAGCTATCTACCGTGGCAATCTGTACTTTTATTATGATCTCTATTGAGAACCAACCAAACCAAAGCCTATTCCGGGTTGTATCCTAGGTGGTCGTACATCCACACAATCAGTTATGGGCTAGACAAAAAGCGCAGGGAGCTGCTCAATGCGCATTTTGGACAAATAACCTTTCACGTAATTTATGTCCATCCGCTGTGGGAACATGCCTCCGGTTCAGCTTGACTTTCAAGCCGTGTTCTTTAAAAAAAAAAAAAAAAAAGCACAAACAATCTTCGCTTTGCAAACAACTTGGCCACACATGGAAGCTCGAGTTGAGCGCAACTTTTGACGGAGATTTGCCATCACGACGGCCTTTTCACCAATAAAATGCCTTCAAGGGCCTGTGACAAATGTAGAAAAAAAAAACTAAAAGGACAATAAACAAGAAATAAAAGGGATTCTGTGTAATTACAAGGCTCGAGGAGGAGAGAGAGCAGAGACCCTCATTCAAGTTCAGCGGAACAGATTTCAACAGAGCCGGCCCACAATGGCATATGACTTCTTTTGAGGTAAATGGGTCCGTGTGACACTTTTACGAGTTTGCCGTCCATCAGCGAGCCAAGTATTTGTATGTTTGTGTGCGTGCGGCGGGAGGGAGGCCAGCGGAGTCGTAACGTCGCACAACAAAAAGGGGCACTCTCTGTCGAGTGCATAGTACCGCCGTCAAGGCCAATGTAAAAATAATATATGTGGCTTTTCACTGCGTTAAAAAAGATGTGCTGCTCAATTTAACGGCTCGCTCGGTGGTTTATGTGCGGTGCCACGGCCGATTGAAACGAGCGCGCGAGATTTTGTTGCGAGCCGGACAAAACGGCTATTTTCATTGAAAGCAGCCGGACGTATAAAGCTGCAAGCGTAAATTAAGTTTAAAAGGATTCCGAGATGTTTCCCTCATATCAGTTAACTTGACAAATCTATGAGGTAAGTGGACGAACCAGGACACCTTTCACGTTAGCATTAGCACGTGGTGTAAAACGGCCCATAACATATTTTTCTTTGAAACGCAAAATCGGGGTCATGGCAGCCGATGAAATCTGCGTCAAGTCGGACGACTTGTTTCCGGGACTCGACACTTTCACTTTAACTTTCACATGAACGCAGATTAAGCATTTACCAGAAATGCATTCAAACACTGAGTCGGTTATCACTTAACAGTTCTTTGTATTTCAACGGTCAAGATCCAACATTATCTTACACCACATGTATGTACCCCCACGCTATTCCCATTCCCATTCTTTATGGGCCGAAACAATAAAAAAAGTTATGACGGTGCTTCCTGTCCTGCAATAAGATAACGGCAGAACAAAAGAAAAGCCGGCGGCGTGTTGAACCGTTGTCGGATTATTTATCTAATAAGGTGCGGCTGGACGCAGCACCTTCTACATTGGTACCTCTTATACAAAATTTTCAAGTTACAAAACGCCTCAACAGGAAAACATTGCATCTTGTTACGAAAGAAATTTGAAGATACGAAAGTTAAAATCACTACATGGGCGGATACTCGCAGCTCCGAGTTTGAGAGAAAACGTGAACTAAAGAGGGCAAAAAAAAGGAGGATGCAGTTAAAAGTGAAATGACCATCATTTTATTCTTCATTCTTTGTTTTTTTTACATTAGACACAAGTCTCATGTATTGTGCAATCATCTAATTGTAACATTTATTTGTATTTTGATGCATTTTGTAAGCTTTAGAAAACATTTATCTCTGAATTTATTTTGGGGGTTAGGGGGCTTGGAACGGATTAGGGCATTTACATGGAAAACACGTCTCTACTTACAAAATTTTCTAGTTAAGAAATTTGACACCATTTTTATCATTTATTTATTTTTATTTTTATTATTATGTTTTTTTTTTCAGGAAACCACTGCCGGGCGTCTCGTTCATGTTCGGCTAATTTTTCCGCCGGCTAATGTTTTCCGTGCGGCGTTCCTTTCACTTCTCATAAGGCGCGCATTGGAGCGAGCGCGCGGCAAACCCCACCCTGCACTTGTTTTATTGCTTTTGAAGTGGGTGGTGTTAGTGATACGTCTGATTCAGATGCTTGTTTGAAGTAGGATCATTTTTTCCAGCCGCGCACATGCCATTCGAGCAGGTATCCGCCCACGGAAACAAGCACTACCCCCACCCTAGAACTCCGAGCCTCTACTTTGAGCGCTAACCGATTTTGGAATGCTGCAGAAGAGTGGACCTGAAAAGATTCGCCACAAACATTGAAGAAAGAAGGACGCGCACTACAAAGCGGGGAAGGACCGTCACTTTTCAAAAGAGAAACGGACTTCGGGAAAACAAAGCTCTCGGTCTTCACCAAAACCGGCACCGATTGTTTGGTCACGCTTCCATCTCGGATTTCTACTTTGCCAGTTTACAGTAAATCCAGAAGAATGAGAGCCCGTATCAGGTGCCTGGTATTCCTCCATACAGATCATCTATCCGACGCAAGGGCTTGATAATCCTGACTCACAAGTTTGTGAAGCGGATAGAAGATAAGCAAATCGTTTTCTCAGGAAAAGCCCGATGAAAACGTAAACCCACTCTAGATTATGTTCCAACTGCTCCTAAATTCCGGAACCATGATCACTTCCCACTGCAAAGTTATTGCTCCATGTCATTTGAATTCCATCTAAAACAAAGTAAAATAAAATAATTGGATAGACGCACCGACTGCTTGTCCTGCCGAGACTTATGTCATATGTGCCTCGGAAGTTACCGACCCGGGCAACGTACACTTTTATGACAAGCACAATCACACTCCTTGTTTAAGTTGTAACATTTATCACGCAGGCCCTCGGTTAAAAACAGGGGGAAAAAAAACGAAAAGAAAAATCATCTTAGTTGACAAGGGAGACTTCCGTTTTTAACGCGACGACATGTCCCAAATAGTTGTAAACCTGAAGCGACACAACAAACTCATTTTTACAGTAAATATTAATACGAAAAACAATTCTACACCAGAAATATCAAACAAATGAAAAAGAAAAAGTGTTGCGCTAACTGGAATGCGCAAACTAGCATAGTGCCCCCGTTTGTAGTATTACCTCCATCGACGTGTATTGTAACTACTTATTTTCCCCGGAGTCGTTTTTGCAACTTTGGGTGCTTTCTCGTCTGACATTAGACTCTGAAAATGCAAAGAAACGCTAAAACGCACATTGTGACTACATGTCGACGTAGCCTAAATTTGAATAAGCTTCCAATGAGCTCAGGGGAACACCCCCCCCCCCCCTCCCTCCACTCCCCACTCTGCCCGGGCTCGTTCACACACGCATCAGAGCTCACGCACACACTCAGAGGTGAGAACGAAAGCGGCAGCAAATGTGCTCTCTCACAGTTCCACAAGTCAGCTTTGTCCAAAACGATAAATGTCACCCCGCAAAAGGTTGCGAGTGTGCACTATTATCCCCATATTTGAGCCATTATTAGCCCCCTCCCCGCCACTAAACACACGCGCGCACACCCACACAGTTTTTATAACAACTACTTTATTATACCCTTGACTTTTCGGCTTTCTATTTCACCGCTCAAAACACTTTTTTTGAAAATGATTACCAGGGTGGATAAATATAGGCGGATTTTGTGAAAATAATATTAAAGCCGTCATTGTGCGGTGAGGCTGACTGAATTCATTGCAGTGGGAAGATTCCTGGTTGACCTTTCAGGGCAATGGGAGAGAAGAAAGTATCCATCGCCCCATATGAGATGATACCATTTGAAATGTGACGTTAAAAAACGGACAAAAAAAACTAACTAAAATGCACAAAATCTCAGGATTTAACTCCAGCTGGCATTAAATGGGTAATTCTGAGATTATATGTTAGCATTAAGCAAAAGACTGAGTGTCAGATATTTTTTGTATCAGTATCAGTAGCTTGGTATCGACAGCCACCAGGAATAACGATACCTTAAAAGAAAGTCTGTATCGGCTCGATAAAGACACCTGGATCCCTACTTTGAGTTTTTTAATCATTACTTGATCTTAATGTTTTTGAAGACTCGACAATTGAAGACCACGGCAGACCTGCGCGTCATTCTCACGAACCAAAAAGTCGATCACGACAGTGTAAGCTTTGAGTCGATGCTCATGGGCCTTTATCTAGAGCAGAGCACAAAGTTAATCAGTCTGTCTTGTGCTCTAATCTAAGCAATCACATCCTTCCTAATTTAGTTTGCTTTCTCTCTAACCAAATTACGTCTGTCTGTCCAAAATCTCACAGCAAATCAATGCTTCTGTGCTCAATTTCCTGACAATGTCAAAAAGTTTGGAGCTCGCACTGCATCGCGTGGGTGTCTTTTTTTTTTTTTAAATGCTAGGCAAGAGCTGAGCGCCCCCTACACGCTATCAATGTTAGCCACACGCCTTGACAAAATCAGGAAAAAAAAAGAAAGTACAACACCCTACTCATCCGACGGACAAAACATCACACCCGCGCGGTTGCGCGGCAATAAATTAACGTCCAATTAAAAATGGCCGCCTCGCCCGCAGAGCTGTCAACGTCACCAATCACACACTCAATGAGGGGGAGAAAAAAAAAAGCATTCTCCAGCATGTCCATCCGTCATGAGTGGAGACTTGCTGGGGATGGGTGAGGGGATGGGGGGGCTAGCATATAGGAAGAAGGGCCACCCTGACAGTTCAGCCATGGCGGTGCATTTTCTTTTTGGAAAGGGGCGGGGGGGGGGTACTAGAAGGATGGAAGGCAGAAGCTCAGAGGGGGTGGGGGGGTGGGGTTCTGTCTCTTCAAAGCCTTTCCGCTGGTTCTAAGGCCCAATGGATGGAGAATGTAGGTGGGTGTGGGTGGGCGGTGGGGAGGGAAGAGAGAAAGGGAGTATTAGGGAGCCCTCTCTTTGTCTGATGGCATTGGTGCGGGGTGGGGCGCTTCGACACTGAACGACTCGGGAAGATTAACCGGGCCGAGCCTAGTCGGAAACTGAAGGATAGTTGGATGGGTGGGTTGTCGATGGTGGGGAGGCGTACATCGAGGGTCTGCTTTGTCTCAGGACCGCGATGGGATGCGAGAGTGATGGAATGTAAAAAAATGGGAGCTTGATGGATCGTACAGTGGCTTTAAGAGATGAGGGGTCAAAGATGGACTCGAGTCAGGGAAGGAGGGGTGGGGGGGGGGGCGCGGGAGTGCCGACCTGTCAATCACGCTGAGAAAAGCGTATTGTCGGCATTTGAAACGTGGAGATCAGGAGCTGAATCGGGAGAGTGGACGACAGTGAAAACGGACGTAAACTCAAACAATTTTTGGGAAAAAAAAAAGGAATAGAAAAAGGGGGAGGCTGCTAGGGTGAAGAGGAAGGAAAAGAGTAGGGGTACAGTTGAGGCGGGGCGCTGTTCCTCAATACGGATTAGGGGAAACCCGGTGGGGACGGCGGCGGTGAGGAGGAAAAAGGAGGGAGGGGGGAGGATAAAAGTTGGGGTGAGCTCTGAGGGTGAGAATGAAGAATTGCCATTCGCTTCACTCACTTCAGTACACAGGAACAAAGCTTGATGGGAGGTACTTGACATAACACTCTTCCAGGCCGTGTGTGTGTGTGTGTGTGTGTGTGTGTGTTCTGTATCACATCACTTTATGTTCAAATGATGCCTGTTGTAGTGTGTAACTTGACATTCTTACCAAGTTTAAATATCATTTCAGTTTTAGAGCTGAAATGACATGAGCGTTACATTACACACTGGAACCTGTAGCAGTCGTACAATTCATAATCTCACCAAATTATTCGCCAAAAAACACATTCACAAAGGTTGCCGTGCATGATTTCATGCAGATTTTCAGCATCGCTTGGTGGACTTTTTGGGGGGGGGGGGGGGGGGGGGACTCAAGGTGTGGTCTTTGGGCCGCGAATTGCCCATCTCTGATATAAAGGAGTCATTCAAGAAATGCGAATATCAGTGATGAAGTACAAATGTGATGCTAACCACAGAACCGAGAATAGAACAAGAAAGTACCGATGACCTCCGTCCAAATTTCAGAGGTGTCATCGGGGTCTCATTAAGGACAATGCAGGTCAAAATGAGTCCACTTTATTTGGAGCTGTTAAGACACTTCACTGCAGGAAAGAATAAACAAAAACAAAGCATTGTGATGACCTATACTACACTTGTAATGCAGGTGGTGGTGGTGGGGGGGGGGGGTTCTTCTGTGTGTTGTGTGTGGGTTACATTCTTTCTTGAAGTGTTTGGCTGCAAGCCCATAAGGGTTTATTATTTGTGGGAGGACGCCTTGTCACAAGTGTCATATTCTGCTGCAGCTAGCAGACCCCCCCCCCCAACTCCCCCGTAAAAAAAAAAAAGACATCCCTAAGCCCCTGGAAACAAAACCAATAGTCGCCAAAATAACCATTTGACAGCTCTTGATGGCTTTAAAATAGAATGGCTTCAAGTGGAATTCTCACTTTCCAACATTCTCCTCTGCTTGCGCATCGCACGAGGATGAGGGAAGACGCTGAGAGTTTTATATGGAGGTAGGGGGGGGGCATGTTGCTCTGCAGGGTGAAGGTGAAGCGGGAGCGGAGGAGGGTAGAGGGAGGAGAGCCATTGTGGATGGATTATAGCAGAACCAAAAGTGGACCCCTCTCATTGCCTCACACTAGAGCTTCCCTGCAGGTACAGTATCCAACCCCGCCACCCCCCCCCCCCCCCACCGCCGCTGCCACCAGCCCACCCCTCTCACTCCCTCCCCTCTGATCAACGGAGCTGAAACGAGAAGGCCAGGAGGGGCCTCTGGTTCCCACATTAGAAAACTCCCAAAACCTTAAAAGAGCAGACTGTACTGCAAACACGCTCTCAAAATATCGCATCATCACGCGTGGCCTGTGACCTCCGATTCCGCTCTTACGAATTTCATCACAGCTTATTGATAAACCAATTCACCTTTCATACGCAAATTCCAATTTGTGGTTTGCGATTGGCTGGCGACCAGCTCAGAGAGTATCCCGTCTCTCACCTGAAGTCAACCGGGATTAGCGCCAACTCAGCTATGTCCCGAGTCTAGAAAATGCATTTGGTGGACCCCCCCCCCCCACAAACATGTTCTTGGCTACCGTTCTGCAATCCTACCGACTGTATCCCAAAAGCCGGCTCAAATAATGGATTGGACACGCGTGTCAGACACTGTTGTAACATTCAAAACCCACACCGGCAACAAGTAATTAAACAGAATGTAAAAAGCACAATAGTCCCCTCCCACTTTGGCCATTAACACACTAGAGAAGTGCCACTGAAGGAAAAGCCCTTTGAAACCTCGACAACAAGTCCTCACCCGGCAAAAAAACAAAAACCGAAGCTTCCCCTTATCTACCGCCCCCCCCCCCTCCTGCCGCACCTCCCAAGACCTCTGTAAAGTCAGTGGTCCGATTCTGTCAAAGGCACCTAGTGCCCCCATCTCACTCCCATTGGTTCCCACTTGCTCTCACACACCGAGTGCCCATGGCTCCTGAAGTGATGCTCTTTGTGTGGAGTTCAGAGGTCGTGCCTATTAGCGTGAAGAAAACCCCGCTGAGTCTTATCCCGACCCGGAGGAGGACGCAGGCCTCTTCACCCCAACCTCGGCCCGGCCGGCCCCCTCCCCTGGACGGGACACTTTCATCCTTTTGTTGGGAGGTCAATGAGCGGACCCCCAGAGGGGAAGGAGGGCCCCTGTCAATAATGATATGCATGACAGTCATTGTATGACCCCCATGAGGTGGGGGTGGGGGGTGGGGGGGGGTCATGGTTGGCTGAGGTGGGATGGGTGAAGGAGTAGGGGGGGTGATGAACCCAGGATGGTTATCTTTTTCAGAAGTTACAGAGTTGCAGAATGAGAGTGACAAGGAGCATCATTGGAGGAGCCCGTCCATGACTGTATGTTTCCATACATCCTATTTTGCGATAATATCACAAGATGTGTTTAAAAAGAAGCAGCATGTGAGGGACGCACGGCTACACACACACACACACACACACACACACACACACACACACACACACACACACACACACACACACACACACACACACAATCACCTCGACCCGAGACTTCAGCAGGGAGATGAATTTGATCTGGTTTGCTTCACACCAGCCAAAAATGTCACTTTATTTATCTGGATATGCAAATGAGATGTTACATAACAATGGCGTCAATGGCCGTGCGGCCACTCCAACTACGAAAGAACAGAACGAACGAACCAGCCAGGGATACTGCGAAAACGACAACCGTACAAAAACATCTATCGTTGCATCTCTGCTTCGATACCGAGTGGAAGGGTTATCAAATTTACAAACAAATGCCGAGATCGACGTAAGGCGTGTTGGTTAGAATGGAGTATTGCGGTGAAGAGGTGAACTGCTCAAATTTACCACAAAGTTCTCCCCGTTGACAAAATCAATCCGGAGCACTGAAAGATGTTCCAATTCCTGAGGCGGAACCCCGTGGCAAATGTAAAGTGTCCTTTTTATCGATCCGGAATATGTCCTCATCGGAAGCTATTTCGCTAATCTATTATTGATGTTCTCGGCGGTCAATTACGGTTGCTTCATTCAGCACGAGATCTCTCGGTGAGGTTCAACATCTGTGCGCATTACAAATGCCGTTGTATTTTCCTATCGCGAGTCGGTGCGTGTTTGGACAAAAACACTTCGGATATAATTTGAAATCCGTTTCGGTGATCCTGTTCAACGTGGGAATTTCATTCCACACCCGGCCGAAAAATTGAGAGACCATATACTGTACGAAACAATTTTCAAGATTTTTTGATCCGTACATCGATTTTCTCACATACTGTAGACGCAAACACTGGCGATGCAGAGTTGTAGGATATCGGCAGGTACGGCAAAATACTGACTTCCCGTTTCTAGCCGACCCTCCCCGTCCTTTCTTTGGTATGTGGGGCAGTGGATGGTCTTTGAAATTCCACCGAGCAAGAAGAGGCCAGACAGATGCATTTGAACTCGATCTTTGTGAACTCATTCACTCCCAAAGACGTTTTTAAAAGGTCTTTTCAGACCTGGTCTAGAATTGGCTCGTACTGAATGAGTCAATGATCCCGCTCTGAACAATTTTAATGTTTTTATCCTGAAACACGAATGATGTGATTGTTGTCTGCATTGGAAGAAAATTATTTAAAAAAATAATGGACATCGGTTAAGGGAGAGAACAACTGACTAGCTGTTCAAAATAAGCACATTTGGTCGATGATGTAACACATTCATGAGACAGAATTGGGACAAAAACGCCACCGCTCCGGTACACGTTCTGCTTCACACACTGGGAGGCTCTTTTGCGCAGAAAACTCTCTTGGCAACGGGCGCGTGTTAATTAGGTGAGCTGCAAACAGGCGGCGAGAGGCCGACAGACAGGCGGAGAGCGGCAGTCACTCGACGACACCTTCTGCCAGCCAAGTGACTTCCTGGCAGACTTTGGTTGAGGGGGTCACAGCGAGTGGCCGCACCGTCCCGTGTCCGTCTTATTTTATTTTATTTTTTTTGCTTCCTCGCAGAGTTTTCTAGACAGATCCAATGCCGGTGAGCGCATGTGCGCAATGAGGATGAAGGGTATTTGCCCGCTCCCCGCTGCTAGAGTTTTGAGTGTGAGCTGCCAGCAGAGCGGGGGTAATTATAGGACCTGTTGTGTTGAAGGGAAGGCAGGCCACCAAGGAGGGATTAGGACCATCAGGCCCTCCCTATTACCTCTGTCTCCTTGTTCTTTATTTTTTTTTTTGCTTCTTTATCATCTTTTATCAACCTTTAGCAAATTTCTTACCGTATGCTAATCATATGTTTTTAAAAGGTGTTTACGCTAGGAAACGGGCACCCGCAGCGGCTCCTCTTGTTGTCTGTTTAAGACAGAGGAAATTTCATCTGTGCTGCACATTTGACAATAAAGTTATACTTGATACTTGAAAGGGGGGGGGTGGAATTAATTCATGGTCAATTAATAGATGCTGAAGCCAATTCTTGACATCTGTATTTTCAGTGCCTTACGTCGGATTTCGCAACGGTTCGCTTCGGTTGGGAGTGGAGCTCGATACGTCGTCGTCGATTGATCTGGAATTGCCCGCTTTCAGCTGATTTACACTTTGCCAACTCAAATGGGAAAAGCTCCATTTGGGGCAGCACTGTCGTATCGCAGTTAGCATGTCGCTACCGCAGCTTTTACATTTAGTGTCTCTTTGAATCTCTAATTTTTTTTCCTGTACTTGCGTGTTTTTTTTTTTCCCCCCTCCCCAGGTAATCGAGTTTGCCCGCACACTTCCTCACATGAATTGTCCAGATTGCCTCAGGTGTGAATGTCAACAACTACGACTAGTGGCTAGCGACCATTCCCGAGTGTAGCCCACCTTTCACTTCAAATCAGTGGATCGACTTATACATATAAAGAGATCAAGAGTGACAAAATAAAAATGCATGTGTGATCCGCGTTGGTCGCTCCCATGAGGGCAAGTCAGGTACTAGCCCGAAAAACGACAGTTGTCGCTTTAGCCTAAACCCAGAAAGATGAAAAGAGACATAGAGGAAGGCAGGAACTCATTGCAGAGATGACATGGACAAAGTCCACAAGCAACTGGAAACCGAGGAAAGTCTTTGTCGAGTTCGGGACTCGCATGGTTCAAGAACAACAGGTCGATTTTCAATCGATTGAACCGACCGGACTGTAAAGATCGAAAGAACACAATCCCAATTGTTAATGAGCCAATCTAGTCTTGATTTATAATGTGCACTTGTAGGGCGATATAGTACACGGCACTCTCGCTGTCCCACCCACCCACCACGCCGAGGGCCAAGAAATAGGCCTCCAGTCATCAGGTTAAAAGCCTTCGCATTACATGTAGGACGTGCTCACGCCCACACAGACACGAGCACCCGCACACAAATGCCATTGTCCAGTGAAAGAAGAGCCATTCGACGGCTCCATTACCAAGTTGGGAGAGGCCAATTATCTTTTTGTTTTTTTTAAAGGGTGACGACTGTCTGGCCTCTTCTGGGCCCAGACCTCCCTTTTCTTTCATCCCCGCCACCCTTCCACGCATCGCTCATTCACGTCAGGTATAACATTTCCACTTGAATCGCTGTTTTGAGCCAGAATGCTTCCTGTCTTCGGCTTCGGCTGATGAACGGCGAATTCGTTCGCCCGCTCGTCATCATTCCTCACGCGGCTCTTTTTTGTGGATGATGTGGATGGATCGTGAGAGGCGGGGGGCGGGGGGGGGGGGGGGGCGAAAAACTCGAGTCAGCTGAGAGAAAGTCGGTAGTGGTAAAAGGAAGGAAGGAAGGAAAATATGGATATTAGAGTGAGCGAGACCATGACCGAGGGCTCTCTTTGCGGTTTGTTTGATCAGGGACGAGCAGTAGTTATCTGGGGGCAGCCCCCCCCCCCCCCGCCACACACACACCGAGTCATCAATGCGATTGGTCCAAATGGATACCAGAACACCTAGTGGCTCACAGTCCGGACAGTAAGTGCTTTATATCCCTGCACAGAGCCATAACACGAGCCAGACTCCTCTAATCACACACACACACACACACAAACGTCACTGCACATACAATCTGTGGGCTCAGCGGTAATTTCCCCGACTATTGTGATTAGGTCGTCATAAAAGCCAGTGAACAGGACCAATTCTCCGACACTACTGTGAGGTCCAATTTATATTACGTCTAGCAGCACAGACGCCAAAGCGGTGCGGGACAGTCTGTGTGTGTGTGTGTGTGTGTGTGTCTGTGTGTCATCAAAGGGCAGCATCCAAGACACCGGAGCGGCGGGGATCGGCGCATCCCCACAGCGGTGGGGTGGCACACAACCAGATAGCACACAAAACAACACGCTCCAAAACAAAAATAATACACGAAGAGCGAGAGAGAGAGAGAGAGAGAGAGAGAATCATGCCTCTTCATTGTGCCCGTAACCCGGGCAACCCTGGCACCGAGCAGTACCCCTTTCCTGTGGCTCCCCCTCCCCATCCACAGGCCCCGTCCAGCAGCCCCCCCCCCTCACCCACCGCCCCCACCCCACAAGCTGCTTCCCAGCAGGCTGTTGACTGGAATTGGCGCGCCCCGGAGGCTAAAAGGGGGCCTTTTGCGCCACGGTGCCACCTCAAAGTGGGTTTTAGTCTGTGTGAGGTACATCTCAATCAGCGGGGGCACGGACCAAAGAAGCCCCCTTTTCTCCATCGCTGCAACCACCTTAGCGCCGCCGCTCACTGGCACGGACGGACGCCTCCGCTGCCTCCCACTGACTGGCGCGCATGAGGCGGCGGGGTCTTTACGCCCCCCCCCTCCCAAAATGCCTTTTCATTTCCCCTACTGTCCTCAAGTGAATGCAGTGAATCACACCCTCGGAGTCTTTTTTTCTGCGAAAACGAGGAACGAAGAAACAATGCCAGGCTGAATAAACACTTTGACAAGCAGGCGGCGGGCGAGGAGGACAGACGGCGTAGGGACTTAACGGGGGGGGGGGGGGGGGGGGGGGGGGGATAGTGACGGCTTTATACGAGCGAGTGGAAGAAAGTGTTCCTTCGCCTCACACGTCGGCGTCTCTCACCCCTTCTGCTTCGCTTCTTCCCCCTGCTGTCGAAGGACGCGGGCGAGGAGATGCGAGGAGGAAGTCGTGCAAGCGAGGCGGGGGGGGGGGGGTGAAAACGAGAGGGGGCATTGTCACGGCAGGGGGGGCGAGAGCGAAGATGGAGATGGCGAGCCCCATCGCCTCTCATGACTATTTCATCCCTGCCCTGTTTTTGGCTGCCCTGGCTGAGTTCTCTCACCTTCTGTTTAGTCGGCGCTGCTCAAGGTCAAGTCAAGGTTTGCCCTCGGGTTTGACACCGGGGTCAAAGTTACATCGTGGTTTCAGTGCGTTGAAGCCAAATACTTTTTTGGGTTATATTTGTATCGCCTTATTTCATTGGAAGTAGCAGCAGATTTCATGGTTTCCCTTTTGAACATCCAACGGCAGATATGGGACTTGATAAAATGTACGTGATGTTTGTTATCCTAACGTCATGTCTCTGAACGTCTTTGATCTCACAACAGCACTCGAGGGCTGGCTCAATTCAAAGGCTCTTTCTAAATGTCACCATCCCCCCCCCCCCCCCCAAGCACAAACCAAGACTTCTGTGGCCAACTACGGTGGGTATAAAAAGTCTACACACCCCTGCTCAAATCATGAACGTGACCTTAAGAAAGACCTATTTTCAAAACGAGGTGAGATAAAGTCATGTCAATAAAATTATATTTTTTTTAAAAAACTGTTTTCTGGTTCGCAAGGGTTGTTGACAAGTCGACCAGATCAATTGTTGCCTTTCAGGTTTCCTTTTTTTTGGAGCATCAACAGCACCAGCCGGTTAGCCGATATTGGCTAACATAAAAAAATAATTCCTGATACAATTTTCTTCAACCTTCATATCTGTTTAACTGTCTCGGGCTTCTATCATTTCCCCCTATAAAGAAACACGATGAAAAGAGCACGCATGCTACCTCGCCAAACAAACCATTACCGTGTTTTTTTGGGGCACGACCGCAAAGGTTCAAAGGTTTAATATTTCTGCATGAGCAGCAAAACAGCATTCTCCATGCACTTGACTCTCATCCCATCTCACCATCCACTCACTGCTCACCCCCCCCCCCCAGCCCCCGACACGCAAACATGAGCCAGTACCCCTTTTTGCTATGCTAGTTCTTCCCCGGGGTGTTTGACACTGACCCACTTTCCCCCTCCTCAGCCCAAACAATTCCACAGCAAAAAAAAAAAAGCTAATGTCTGTTTTCCAGTCTAGAAGCTTTCAGGGTAACGTTTATGTATTCGGGGTTTTATTTGGACTCCCCAGCACAGTTTTGGACGACGATATTGAGCTCCATATCGGTAAGCGACGCTCTCCTTCCTAAAGGCATGTCCTGTTGAAGTACTTTCAGTGGCGGTGGTTTGAGCGCAAACAAATTCATTGCTCGTGTGTCAATTAAAGCACAGCTTGTAACCTGGATTCCCTCTTTCGGTCACCCTTGGATGAATATTGTCATTAGGGGGGGTAGGGAGGGCGTCAACCATTGCTACTGGCTTCAGCGTCGCCTGTTCAAAGCGGGCATGTCAGCAGATTTGCCGAGCCTACATGTCACCATGCGAGAGTGCCCTCGTCAGCCTCTGCCCTCACTCTGTGTGACGCAGGCGAAATGTAAAAGAGAGAAAAAAAAAAGGGCTGCGTCGGGACATTCTGTGTCGCGGAGGCTCCAATGGTCTTTGGTGAGTTTTTGCCAACATGGTGGTCTCTGTGGGAGTTTTTAACGTTTGAAATGATTTGTTGCTGAATCATTTCTTTCTTTGCGGAAAATAAAATCAGTGTGTTTGAGCCGTTTTTTGTGCCATCGCGTATGAGGAAAAGCGCGATGGAAACCTGATTTGTCATTATTTTCAAGTGTTTACGAAGGTGCACCGTTTAGTTCAGCTTCGGTGAAGGTCTGCACTCTCATATGCGATTATACATTGAACACTTGGTTCAAGAAAGGTGCGACATTCCTGGTGGCCCGATGGCCCGGGCAACCACGTAACCGTATTGGGCCACCTCAAGTTCACAGATGCTGGCACAACATGTTCTTGTTTTTTAATATACACAATGTTCAATAATTAGAGCTGAATGCACTTCATTTTATTGATTTTATTTTTTTACTATGCGATGTACATTCAATCGCCTCCATTCACTGAGTCATTGTGTGCTATACACTCGCGTGGATTTTTGGTACCGCCCCCTCAACTCCACCAAAAAAAATCCAAAATTGGGTTGTTTTGTGGGTCAATAACATGACCCAAATTTTTGGGGTTCAATCAATCACCAAATACATTTCTCGCTGCACACAAGCCGAAAGCTCCGTATTGACACCCAGCGCGAGTAATGCATCTCCAAATTCTCCAATGCCATCCAGGAGGGCGAGGCTGAGTTGTCAACAAGCCTTGTGCAACTGTTGTATAATCTTGCCAGTCACAAGGCAATTTCACACTTGACTCTTTTTTCTCCGGGCAATCTCTCGGAACGCAGCCTGTTAACAGCGCCGGAGGCAGTGTGTGTGTGTGTGTGCTCGTGTGTAGGTGTATATTCTGTTCTGTTGCAGTACTGGCCCCCACCAGAGGAACACGGCTTGGCGCTCACTGCGACGTTTCACAGCCAAAATTGCAAGAGAATGTTCTGCCAGCTTCTCTACCTAACGTCTTCTCCAAAATATTCGATTCCTCTAAAGCGTGCACAACTCGTGGAAAGCTCTCCGCCTCCTCCCTTCTTGCCGCTTTGCGCGGCATCCACAAACGCTCTATTGTTCCTTTTCATTTGTTTTTTTAAATTTCGGAGAGTAAAGTGCACAATGCACCTTTGTTGACGCCTGAGCGTCTGAAAGGAAACAACTCGACACTAAAGGTGCAAGTGACCACTCAATTGAGATGTGTTAAATTACCCCCCCCCCCCTCCACCACCCCAAAAAAGTGGTGGTGGTGGTGGTGGTGTTAAGACTACAATCGGAAGAACTATTTACGGAAGGAAGTAGCCAAAGCACGCTAGTCAAAAGGTACGGTTTTGTTCGGTTTTCCCACAGTTTATGATTAGACTCCTTTTTTCTGGGTGACAAGTGACAAGACAATTACACCGCATCGTCACCATCTTTTAAGTGTACACAACGATATTAATTGTATGTATCAACATGAACACAGCTCAGACAACTAAGAATGTTCAAGTCGCTGTCAACGTTTCCGACGTTTTACACGAGGGCCCTGCCAAATTTGACAACGAGGCGCATTTTCAACCAAAATACTGAAATTCTATTTTCAACACTGCAACATCATTCAATAACATTCCACATGATTCCATCTACTTCAATGTTATCCGAAATCTTTCAAATTCATTCTCCAGCATGGCATATGAATCCATCTTTTCTCCACAATTGCATATTAGAAAAATAATAAAAATATTTTTTTTCCAAATGGGATTGTTTTTGCCCCCGTTTTCCCGAGTGTGCATTTTTTAAGAGTGTGAACATCAGATGGTTTGAGACAACACCCACAAGCGGCAAAGGAAGTTCAAGCAATGTTTTCCCTCCGGGGGGGGTTGAAACCAATAATCAATCAACTCTTCAAATCTTCAAAAAAAAAAAAAAAGAAAAGAAAAAAAGGAAAAAAAAGTCAAAAGAAACAGCTTTGGGCTGTGATCCGCCCTCCATCATTTCTCTGTCACTCGTCCCATCCGAGCACCTCCCCCCCTCTTCACCCCACCGAGAAACACATTCATTCAGTTTCACTGTCAATCATCTTTGCACTCTCAAGCGCCGCTCTGCAATCTGCGCAATCTTTATCAGGGATCAGACTTCCGATCAGTGGAGTGTGACGCCCGGAAGTTCGCGGCTGCAGGTGTGACTAAGTCACGGCCTGGAAAACGTTGCGTGCACCCTCCTCGTCCCTCATCGCCCGCAGGAGGAGAGGGTTTGGGGATGAGACTAAATCGGATTAGAGGGCCCAGTGACACCGGTGAATCACGTCTACTTTTTTTTGGGGGGGGGGTGGGGATAAGGGTCGCGTATTTTCACTTGCGTGTCCCGACACAATAAGCCCTCTCACACCTTGACTCGACACCACTGAACTCGTAAGGTCTTTTTTCCGAAAGCATCTGCACTTCGACGTCAGTACGGGAGCGTCACAAGAATGCAAAAGACGTAACAGCGACGAAGACGCAACTTGCCTGGAAGGGCCGTGAGAACGCAGAGGTGCTTCACTTCAAGATGACATCAGGTATGCAAAAACGGGACATAAACAATTGCTCAAGTCTTCCCTTGCCTCCCGCCCTCCCCCGCCTCCGCACCTCTTTGTGCTCGCGGGGCATTTATCAAACACATGTCACTTGGCTGAGGTTTGAAACAGTGCGAGACAAAGGTGTTGAGAAACAACTGGCTAATCGGCCGCTTTCAGGAACAAACAAAGTACTTTTGCAGGGGAATGACAGCTATCAGTGTGATTTACCCTGGCGCTCATCGCTCCCCAACGTCTTCCGCTCAGAATAGTTTGGGAATTATTCATCACAGCTTTTTTTTGTGTGTGTGTGTGTAATTTTAATTCTTTTTTTAGAGCAGATTTGTTAGTTTTGAACACGGGATAGTGTTTTCGAAAATGCTTCCTAATTTGTCTTTTTTTTTTAAGTTTATTTTAATTTTTTTAGTTTATTTATTTTCATTTTTCTTGCTTGGGCAAGGAAAACAAAAAAAATCCCGGTAAGTAATGTGTGTTAAAAATTCAACAAAATATTTTGTCAATTTATTGTGGGCAAGGAAAACAAAAAATCCCGGACAGTAATGTGTGTTAAAAATTCAACAAAATATTTTGTCGATTTATTGTGGGCAAGGGAAAAAAAAATCCCGAAAAGTAATGTGTGTTAAAAATTCCACAAAATATTTTGTCTATTTATTGTGGGCAAGGCAAAAAAAATAAAATAAATCCCGTTAAATTATAATAATAATAATAATAATGCATTTTATTTAAAAGCGCCTTTCATGCCACCCAAGGACACTGTACAGACAATAAGAAAATACAATGTAAAAATTAGTAAACGAGATATTATATAAAAACAGGACATAAAATCATAAAATCATAAAAACATAGGAAATGGAAGAGCTATGTGTTGTAGGCAATCCTGAACAGGTGTGTTTTTAGACGGGACTTGAAAGTGGAAAGAGGTGTGCAGTTTTGGAGGTCCGGAGGTAGGTTGTTCCAGAGCTTTGGAGCAGCGTGACTGAAGGCTCTGGCTCCCATGGTGCTCAGTCGGGCAGGGGGCACTGACAGGCGGAGGGAGGACGAGGATCTGAGGGAGCGAGAGGGGATATGCACCTGGAGAAGGTCGGATAGGTAAGGAGGGGCCAGGTTGTGGATGGCCATATATGTATATAGAAGCAGTTTGTAATTGATGCGATGTTGAACAGGGAGCCAGTGAAGCTGTTGGAGAACGGGGGTGATGTGCTGCTGGGAAGATGTTTTTGTGATGATGCGAGCAGAGGCGTTTTGGACCAGCTGGATTTTATGAAGGGACTTTTGAGGTAGGCCGAAGAGGAGAGCGTTGCAGTAATCAAGGCGGGATGTGACAAGACTGTGGACAAGAATAGCAGTGGTGTGGGGGACAAGAAAATTATGTGTTAAAAATTCAACAGAATTACATTTTAAAAACCATCACCACGTCTAATACAGGTACTGCACAACAGTCCACAGACTTTGAATTACACTAAACTGCTTCTAACGTTCGATACGTCATAACCCGAACGTCTCAACATGGAGGCTCTCACTTTCCATCCCTTGTGAGCCAAGTTGCCAACAACTAAAGTGGCTCTGTGGCTTCAATTCCTCTTGACAAATATTAATCCTGGTTGTACAGCGTACGTACTATACGTTCTGTATACATGTATAGTTGTCATAGATGAAGCCAAAAATGACACAGCATGTTACCTCTCGGGTGGCGTACCAACCTGAGCGCGACACTCATTCCAAACCCGCAAGCCACAAAAAAAAAAAAAAAACGGGTGTCGCCTCGCGTCTCGGCGACACAGCTCAAGGAGCGATGACTCCCACACACGCGCGGATCTTTATTTTACTTGCAGTTATTTTCTTAATTTGAAGTTAACTAAATTACCCTTGCACATTTCAATGACGACAACACGTGAAATTGTGTTCATTATTCTCTTTTGAATTAAGTTCCCAATGAGTGACCAAAAGCTTGCACGTTGAAGGCTCCTTTTAAAACGCACGCACACACGCGCACGCTTGACATACCATGCGCAGCGCTGGCAAGCAGCGGCCCATCCAGCTTGTCACCTTCTCAGCTGCGCGATCAATCACGCCATCCCGGGGGGGGGGGGGGGGGGGGGGTGTTCTTATTACAGGTTGGGCCCCTCTGGGTCAGGAGGTGGGAGTCTTTATAGCGGCGCAGACGAGCGCCTCAGAAACTTCACATCCTCCGGTGGAGGAAGATGTGCTTGCACAGGTGGGATTTATTATCACTTCCTCCTCTCCAGAGGGAGAAAGTCAAACGGTGAATAATTTCCTGATGAAAGAGCCGAAACGCTCATTTCTCATTTAATAACTTGTATCATTCAGAGGAACTGAGGTAGGCCTACTTGCCAGAAAGAACAACATCATGAAGTACTTTTTTTTTGTTTTTGTTGTTTTTTAATGAAAGTACTTTTTAGAACTGAGATCCACTCAAAATGGCAGCCGTGATGAAGTCACGCGTTGCTTAGTAAGTCGTTACGGGCAACACAGATGCTAACAAATCGCCATGCAATACCAAATATGGATGGATGAGACATGTTTACATAAACCTGCGAGACAACAAAAAGAAACCAACACGTCTGCGGTCGAGCCAACATTTTCCCATCTCGTGTTTCCTCCCAACGCCCTTTGCACTCAGGTGCGCTCTGCCCCGATGCCGATAACGACTTCTAAGCACACTCCCGACGCAGGTCAATCTTCAGTACGCATTAACTTTGAACGTCAACTATTTCCTCTCGGCTCTCCGGTGTAATTGTAGATACCCGTACGCCGGTTCGCAGCGCGCGGTACCCATTTGTCACTTTTGCGTGTCGGCGAAGCAGGTACGCTGACCCGGCCCCATTCACCGGCGCCTTAAGAAGTGCTCTCATGTTGCAGCTGCTTGGCTGAGCGTTAACAGCAACAAGGGGAAGGTGAGGAGGAAGAGCCCCGATGAGTCGTTTACAGTCACCGCGCCGCCGCGGCGCAGGTGAGCCGCCGCTACGGGGAATGCAGGCGCATTCAGCTCCCGCGGGCTGTGCGTCGGTGTTGATTTACATTGCGGCGCCCCGGCCGATACTTGTAACGGCAGGTTGAGTGCAGGCCTCACACGCGGTGCTGAAATAGACATGCAGGTCCTTAAATATAAATAAGTCACCGATGACTTCACTTTGCTCCAAGTCGAAATCCTCACTGAATGCATTCGCATCAAAATGCCGTTTTTAAAAACTGAATGGCGCATGATGTCACAAATGACAGGCACTGCACAGGACACCTGGAAAAAAAAAATCTAAGTCGAGAGGGGGGAAAAAAATGTATTTGGACTTTACTGCGTTACTTCTCACCACTGGCCACCACGCCTTACAGCTATTACCACCGCATTCCTGCTTTAAAGCCCCACTTGCCTTCCGGTTACGAACGACCTCGGTATGTGGGTCACTCAACTGGTATTCACTTGTTGAGCTCTACATACAGTAGAACTTTCTCCAGTGTGCCGACATCGGATGAATGACAGAATGTCGTCAATCACAAGCAGGCACGGCTGAAGCAGATAGCCCGCAGCTATTTCTGTCGGGTTTAAAAAAAAAAAACTAAAAAAAAACACGTTACCTATTTTTGGCATCCAGGCCGGGTGACGCCGTGACCCCTAAACGCTGGCCTTTACACAGCGTGACCTCGGAGGAGCAATAATGGAGACAGGAAGGTATTAGGAACGAGGAAGCGAGCGGAGAGGTTGAAGGGGGCCTGAGGGGGTCAAGCCCAAAATGATGCGTCGGGAGGGGAGATGAGAAGAGTTCGCCGTGGCACAATAAGGCCTCAGTCACCGGGACGAAAATTTGACCGACTGATTCCAAGGTAATTGTTACCATAACGAGTTGGTGTGGAGAGCTGTCAGTCAGTCAGGCCAACTTATTTTTGGGGCCAGAGAAAAAAAAAAAAGACTTGTTCGAAGGGCTTCCATCTTTAATTAAACAGACTAAAAAGGTGAATGGACGGGAACGACTTTCATCCATACACTGAAGTGGATTTATTGGCTGAGACATGACGAAAGAGACAATATCTGCATTCATAATCCAACTTTTCGGGTCGTTAATCTTCATTCACAAGAATCAACATTGCTAAAAAATTACTTTTCCAATCATATGAATCAAAACTGAATGGTGTACTTTCACAGACTAAAATTGTTTTTCCAACACGGAACGCACATCACGTTAAATTTTAGGGACCGTATTTTCCGCACTAAAAGGCGCACCGGATTATGAGGCGCACCTTCAATGAATGGCCTATTTTGTAATTTTTTTTCATACATTGGACGCACCGGATTATAAAACGCAATCTACAATGCATCCACTAGATGGAGCTACGCTCATTCCATTCGACTCGAGAGGCGTTCATGACCGCCTCCGAAAAACGTAAATTAACGATTACTTCGATGAAACTACGAAAATTGAAAATAATGCATCAAAACAGAAAATCAAGCGAGCAAATCACAAAATAAATTCCGTAGCCTCCCTACAGAATTTATTTTGGCATATCGTTGAGCGAACGATCAGATGTCAGTAAAATGTAAGAGACTGGACTATCTCAGAAGTGTTTGCTATTTATTCCTTTGTTGTGTATTCACAAGCGAGGACATTACAAGCACGTGCGCGCGCACGCACGCAGGCCGAGGTCGGATCAGAGTCGATCAGACGACACAAATGATATCAGAGACTGTTCGCACGGAAGGGCTAGACCGATTGTGTGCGTGCGTGTGTGTGTTGATAGACTAGGTCAGTGAACATGTCAACATCAATAGTTGGGGGTTGTATAGTGCACTGGTTCGCCCCCAGGGAGGTGGGCGGCAGGGATGAGGGGGGCATTGACATGGCTGACTGGAGAGGGTCTGCTTCTTGACTTTTACAAACAAGTTTTTAATCGCTGTGATTTAAGAGGGGGTTTAGGTGAGCCAAAAATCGCCCTTTCCCTCCGCGGTGAAGTTAACAAATAATCCAAACCGATATTGACAGATGATGGATTTTGACAAGCGTGCCAAAAAAAATCCCATCTCATGTGTTCCACTGTGGCCCTCTTTGTCCCCATGCTGGAATGTCGCGGCATTCCCAGATTTCCTGCTGATAAATCCAGGTGAGTGACAGGGATGACACGGTTTTATCTCGACGAGCGCTTCAAGTCGGGCTTGTCGTTAGAACACATGACCGGCAGCATCGCTAGCATCAGTTATCGACGCAACCCGAGTCCTTAATCATCCAATTTAAAGTACAGTCGAGAGGTTTCAATTACATATTCACACTCTCCTATAATCTGCTCGTGCTCTTTTTTAGCGACCAAGGGGAACCAAATGAATTTCAGAGACTTGTTTGTGTGCGACGTTTTTACCGGACGCGCGTTTTGGGCCGGTCGAGGAGGCGCTGCCAGCTTCACTTCCTGCCCGCAGTCTGGCTTCGTCCGGTGTTGGGCCGCAGTTTTTTGCTAACACGTGTGAGGCGTCGATCGCTTGATTCCGACCCTTCTCCCCCGCTTGGCCTTTAAAAAGGACTCCGGATGCCAGAAGAAAGGGGTTCCATCCCCACTGCCCACAGGTTGAGTGCTCCCTTGACCTCAAGAACTAATGAAAAAAAACTTACAAAAAAAAAATAAATCTCCCCCATCCGTACGCTATTACTTATAGAAAAGCCTGCTCCCGCCTTTTCGTCTTCCTCCCTGCCTCCCCTTGGTCTTTACTAGCCTGCCTCCTTCTTCGGTAGCCCTCCTGCTGCGAAACGCTTGGCTCCTTTGATCTGGCCCGGCGCTCTAATTAGAAGGAAGTGAAGTGTAGGCCAGCGAGGTCACCATTACCCGCGACCCCTCTCATCGACCACTCCAAATGTCGTTGGGGAGCGAGACGTTCTCACGGCGTTGACCCGCTGGCAGGGATGCCGGGGTGGGGGGGTGCGGGGTCTGGATCACGTTAGGGACTCCCGTAAAAATCAGGCACAATTTACATCTAATTTGAACCGCTGGAGAGGTCATCGTGCGGCGACTCGTTAGTGTCCGAACAGGGGGAAGAGACTCTAGCGTCAAACCAAACTGGCGGAACCCTCGTTAAGGTAACGTGGCCGGCCCAAGGTTGGGAGTTCATCGTAAACAGACCTACTGGGACAATTTGTCATAAAGGCACGATTAGGAAATAAAGGTTTACCTTGGAGGCCTGGACCCAACATGGCAGAGGGCTAAAAGCATGAAAGCAAGTTGGAGACTTGTCATAAAACGCAATGATTGGCCTCATTTTGTGGATAAGAGTGATGAAACAACACGACTACTGCTTTTGATCATGGCTATAAAGTAGCGGGGGCTTTACTGTGTGTGTGTTGAGGGATAGTGTGTCATTACCTGAGCGATGTGAGTCACCAGAACAGGACCCGGCGCACATAAAACCGACAGACATCAGGAAAAAATGAAGCCTAATCACATTTTGACTTGGCTTGTTAGGGGGTATTTCCTGGCCCCAGACTGATCCAATCTCGCAAAGCCGGCCGGGTGAATCGCAGACGCTACAGGAACTGTACGATGAATCGTCTGCGGCGGCGAACGCAACGTAACACGGGACGCTCGCGTCGGGGGCCGGAAACCACATCCGCGGCGCTGTCGCCGTCTTCCTGGCGAGCTAAAGTTCCACGAAGGTCGGTTGAGCATTGATAAAAGGTGTGTTTGGGGAGAATGATTTATTGCGATATTCATACGTGAAGAGGCACTCCATGTAATTATCATGTTTGGAGTTTTTATTTTATTTTTATTTTTTAATGACCTCAGAAGGGTTCAGGTTGACTGCGTCACCGAACATAAGAGGCGAGCAGCAGCCTTCTGGACCAACTGGAGACGCGCAATGGAGGACTGGCTGACTCCAATCAAAGTAAATAAAGGGTTTGAAGTGGATAAAAATAGAACCACATAATGTGACGCCCCCACCCCCCGCCGCCCCCATTTAAAGATGGACCAAAACTGCTAGGCAGCAAATGAGCAAAAATGCCGGTGAGCGACATCTGCCATCTGGTGGTGAACACTGTTATTACAACTTCGCACCGCTCAGCTATTGTACACATTTGTCAAAATTCACCGAGGGCCACCCCATGTGCGGGTGCCGGCCGCATTCCGCCAGTTAGCCATCACGGCTCTCGAGAGTCCACTCAGTGGCGCCGAGCTAAGCACTTGCGCCCTGAGCTACCGAGACGACGCAAGTCAACTGCTCACCTACAGATCAGCACAGGAACCAAAAGTGTGGGTGGTGGTGGTGGTGGTACCCTCACAGCTACGAAGCGACTTGCCTTGAAGTGATTTGTATGAGTTTTGCGTGGGTGAATTCCAATCCCGCCAAATCTTCCTTGGCTTTAGCGGTTTTCCTTTGAACGCGCCGGCTTTCTGCATGAACACAATTGGTTCTCCCTGCGAGCGCCAAAAAGGAGCAGAGTCCTCCGTTGCTCATGCCCGCGCTGCTGTTTGATCCCGATAAAACACAACAGAGAAAACAAACACACACACACACACACACACACACACACACACACACACACACACACAGTGTGAAAGGTATTCATTCATTCATTCATATTATTTGAGCACGGCTTCCTGCTTCTCCCTTTTTGAGATGTGGGGAAAAGTTCAACGTAATAGAGCAGAGTACATAAAAAAATTTTAGCTTCAACCAACAGGACCCCTCTGCCTCCTAGCTGGGTTCTTTGACCTCCACCTGTCTTAGTGGGGCCGATGCAGCCTATCGGGTGGCTTCCCCGAGGTGGCTACTTGCTTAGGACACTAGTCACTTGACAGCCGTGAAGCCAATCACTACCCCCACCCCCACCCCAACCCCACTGATGCAGGAAGGAGAGCCTCTGATGCTCACACAAATACACAGACACGCACACACACGCGCACGCACGCCCCCTCTCACCTCTGATCTCGGCGTATGCACACCTGAACACTCGATACTATTGAGTCATGGCTTTGCTAGCGTTTCATCTCTTCGCTCTTTTTATTTCGCGCATTCTTTTTCGGTTGTTAAATGAGTAGCCTCGAGCGGCCCCCCAGAAAAATCACAGGGAGATTTTTTTTTTTGACAGCCTGTGTGTGTCCTTTCATGAGATATAAACACATGGAAAGGGAGCCGGGCTGTCGTGACCTCGTGGAAATGCACACGTGGACACGCCGCATACATCAAACACACCTTATGGTATCATAAAGTACCTTAACTGCTTGAAAGGTTACCCAACATCCACCACTTTGTTTTTAAGAGACGATCACACCGATTCTAACACGCACAAAGTAAGAATTCCATCACATACTGAACACGGAGGTAAAGATGTGAAGGTTGCTAAATTTACAAATACAACAAGTGCCTTTTTGCCCCCCCTGCCCCTCAATGTTTTTCCCAACTTTGTGCACGGCGTACACACATACGCGTCGGAAAATGGTGCATTTGTGTGTTAATGATTAGAAGAAGGGGGCCATTTGCAAGCGATGGGAATGTGGGCAGTGGTTTCCTAAGTGGCGCTATCTGGGTCACGGGGCCAAGGCTACCGGGTTGCTATCAGCTGGCTCCTTCGCTCAGCGCCGCTTCACGTGGAAAAGATGCGAACTCGTCCGTGGGCCCAGCACTTTGATCCCGTTTCGACAAACCGGAATGGCACAAAACAATGGATATTTTAACCCCTTGGAATGTTAAGCTGCTAATTATATGGCGATCGAGCGGTTTAGCATGTCGGCCTCACAGTTGAAAGGTTCTGGGTTTGAAGCTTTAACCTCAACTCCTGTTTGGATTTCGAATGACATTGAGGAGAATAATGCAACCCGGACAAATTGTGATATCGCGCAAGTCTGTATGAATGTAGTTCAACTTTCCCTACATGACATGGTGGGCTTCTATAGACTGCCTGGAAACTGTAAAACATACAAACAATATAAAAGGGATCATCGATGTCGTTCCTCTCCGGCGGCTGCAACGTAACCCGAATCTGTACTTAAGTCGGACGGCGCCATAGTCTATCACTTACCTATGCTAACCATGCGGAACAGTCTCCACTTAAATAGATAATGGCATCAAGCAACAGCGTGTCACGTCACAGATGCGTGACATGGTTCAAACTCCTATTTTGTGAGCTCGCAGGCCTATTTTTCCGGATATGTCAAAATCTGCCCAAAGCGTTCAGTCGAGATGAGGGATGTAATGACATCAGAAGCCCAAATTAAATAAATGTTCTGAGCCTGTCCCAGCGTGTTCCCGAGCTGCCTCCAATAACACTGGGTCACGATGAAAGAAAAGCGTCTCTTTGTCCTTCGTGGCGCTATGGTTTTTAAGTCGTTGAGGGGGCTGCCAGTAGTCATACGGCTCTGCCAGCAAAGCATATGTAAGCACATTCATGTGCATGCGAGGGGAAGTGACAGCTGTGTCGGGACCCGCCGACAGGGACCAGCGTGACCGGCGAATTGTAGTGACAGTGCGCTGGGGATGAAGAAGCGGGATGGCTCCGGTGGACGGGCGACCTCTGACCCTCCGTGTCAGAACCGAGGCCTCCCTGAACAATAGCGTGAAGAGTAGCTGAAGCTAGAGAAGATTTTAAAAAAAGGCTCGGGGTGTCTTCACTGGCTTCCTTGATCGAGCAGCGGAGCCATATCAGTATGTCCATCTCTGACACTAATGCTATCCTAATGAGCCCCACTGATAATGCCGGCTTAAGCAAAGGGACGTGCCGGGAGGCCCGAGGTGACAGGGGTTAATGGGAAGGAGGGCCAAGGAATTGGCCGACCATCCACATGATTGCAGGCAAGACATGGCTGACGCCCCCTGGCTCCGAAAAGTGAAGCCGAGGTGGAAGCACCTTCCAACCTGTAATCTTTTTTCAATGGTCAGCACGGGAGTGCTCGTGACAAGAGTATTACATCCACTTTCAAATGCTATGTTGTGACAATATGGTGGAACGGAGCCAGTAGAAAGCAGCAAGGCAATGCTGATCTAAAAATATAACGCACGCAAACAGAATATGATACTGATTGATCTGTGAAAGACAGAGGTCTAGATTGACACAATTACAACAGACTACTATGGCCAAACTTTCGGGCCCCGAATGTCTTCACTCATACAAAAATCGCAAAGAAAAAAAAACAAAATCACCATTTACAAGAAAAAACATGCACTTGTCCTTTGTTTAAATTATCACGAGTCCTGACCTTCTATTCACTGTTTGATTCCACCAGTTGGCAACCGCAGCAACAAACGTACGCATTTTCAACTATGAGGCAATTTCACGCAGCGATGATGACACGGCCAATTAATTGGGTTCGCACTGAGTGATGAATGCAAACCTTGTTTTGACTCACCACTGATTTGGGCAACTTTTGATTGGCCGCCAAAGACAAGTGAGCTTCAAACAGAAGCGGAATATTGTGGCTTCTCTGTTTGCTTACCTGTCATCTCTAGAATGATTTAAAACGACAGCGTCACATCTTTCCCTATTGCGCCAATCGAATGAGACTTGAGCTGATGTCTGATATGAACGCTAGAATCGAGGCCTGTCGACTTGAACACTGCAGACTGACATGTGATGTCACTGTGTAAGAGAGCCCCCCCCACCCCCCCACCTCCACCCCCACCTGTCTAACTTGCTCTCTTATGTTGCCCAAAGCAAACTCATTGCTTCGGCTGGAATCTGCTATGTCCACACGGTGCCTCTTTAAGCAGGGAGAGGCAAGCGAAGAAAGACCAAATGTTAGGGAGTATTGACTCAACGGCAGGCGCCCTTATCACGGTGAGAACCTACACAGATGACGAATGAGTCTATGGAGCCGCAGATAAGACGGCAGGTAAAAGGAAGGGTCACGGATACAGAGACTGTCCCAGTAGGAGTGCAATATATAAAGTGAGCCTACGTGTCTGCTTTGTCTCCGCATGACTTGGACAGAGGTCAGACACGCCAGATTGACAGGGAAGGAGTGGACGCTTTAACGGGTTAATCAGCGTTCTAAGGGCCCGTTAACCACATACAAGCTGTCAGAAACACGTCCGGGCTCTCTGTACACCCACATGTGTGGAAGAGGAGAAAGCACACATAAACACACACGCGTGTGTATGTCGACACACACACGCGCATCGGGTTCAAGGGGGCACTGAGTACAGGGCGGTAGGTGTTAGATTACAGGAGCGGGGCCATCCAAAGCCCCGCCTGCTCCTATCTTTATTTAACCGCTGATTAGGCGGACTCTTTCAAGGCCTCTTTAATTGCCTCCGCGATGGAGCTTTTAAACCTGGGAGCCTTTTTTCACCTTTTATTGATTTCTCCTCTCATGACACCAATAAAAAACGCCCACACGGATGCCTTCTGTTTTTCCGCAGCTTTCCCTCTCTTGTTCACCCCAAATTCCTTCACTCAAGTCTTGTCTCTCTCACGAGTCGGATCAAGTGTTGCGCCACAACCGAAGGCATCGGAGCTAAATAAAGGGATGCAGTCAACCCCCGAATGTTCGCGGTGCCATCGGGATCAAAGTCATCAGCTTGATGATCAGGAATAATCACTTCTCTGTTTAAAACCCTTTCCCAGGTCGCAATTTTATGTGATCATTACCTTCCGTTTCACGTTTCCAACATTTTATATCAGTCAACACATTAAATTTTAAAGCCTTTTTAACAACAACAGTCCGTTTTACGCGGCAACAAAGAAAAATAACGGCCAAATTGCAAACGATTAACATATTTAGAATAAACTGTCGCAACAAACTCATTGGCTGACAACAATTACTCACACTTGACCAGAACTGTTCAGAGAGCTTATCCAGTATACACATCAAAATGTTCACACATCAAGCAGGACCAAAAAATAAATTGGACAACAAAACTATTCACGGATGAGTCAAAAAGTTGCACAATCAAACCAAACAACAGATTCCAACAGAAGTGTTTTCTCGCGAGCATGGTCCTCCCATGACAATCACTACGATCGTAAGCATGCGTCGGTTGGTTTTTTTTTTGTCCCGAATACGACTTCCATAACCCCGACGTGAGAGTTGTAACCTTGAAGGGGTTCTGGCAACTGCCGTGGTTCTGATCCCATCAACAGACTCATTGATTGTTGTCTGGCTGCCGTTTTGCAGCATCAGCTCAGGCCCCGCCCGTATTGATTTCAAGTCAAAATCGACAAAAGCTCTAACCGGCCGTCAATGACACTCTCGGGGGGGATAAACGCGGGCCTGCTGTAATAGCAGACGGGAAGGAGTCGATACCAACTGATATCTCATACTACTAATTTGGAAACGCACATCATTAATACCACGAAGCCCTCACCGACTGAACTGGAGACTGGCACACTGACAAAGATTCGAATTGCGTCATTAGGGATTTGTAATCAACTAATTTACAAGGCAATCCCCTTGCATCCCACACGACCTCCGACCCCGACCTAAAAAGGTTTTGATTGGCAAGAGGACGCCCAACCGTGTCAGAGACAGCAGAGGGAAGGTGATGCCGTGGGGTAAGCATTCAAGGGTGATGCGGGTTGGGGTTTTTTTTTTGGGGGGGGGTTCTCGAAATGAATTCCTCTGAGAGTGTTAATTAAAACTGTTGATTCTGCACATGCTGTGCAAAGTAGTCATAATTATCGGGATTATTTCCCTAACGATGGCTATTTGCTGTTGTTTCCATCTAAGATGCCAAACCGACACAGCCTTCGTGGGATGCCAACCCATTTTTCTGCGCGTAACAAGAGCGATGAAGTCATCCCACTGACCTGGTTTCCAAGGTCAAATAACGGCGAGTGATGTTATGCCAGCTGACTGATTCAGCACCCCCCCTCATCTCTTGTTGATACCCATCAGCTGACCAAATCACCCCGCCTCTGCTGCATCAGCTGAGGGGATGCCACCGCCGCCCCCGCCTCCCCCTCTTTAAACCCTGACAGCTGACAGTCTGGGGGCCCGCTACCCCTCCCCGCGCCAACTGCTCACCTCAAATGAGCTGTGCCATTTTTTTTCGCCACTGGAAAAATTGCAAAAATCCCAACATTTGGAGCGTGTTTGATAACATCAGCCATACGTCTCCCACCTGAGTCGGGGTCACCACCCCTAAATGTGCATTTGGCGCCACGTCTTGCGTGCAACATGGATATTCATTCAGTGAAGATGGGATTAGAGAGGCGGAATCTGGGTTAAAGACATACAGTCCATCTGTTGTTTTGGTTTTTCTCCACCGTTGATCAGAGGCGTTTATCCTCTACCTCCCCCAACGCTAAATCATTACGTCAATCGGTTATTAAAGTTTTTTTTCTCTCCCCCCAAATGCAAAAAGCTTTACGGAACTACTACTTTGTGGAACATAATGCCACAACATAGTTCATGGTTAACTTTGGTTCTCCTCTTTCTGTGCCCCTTTGTGTTTATCTTAACCCTGTTATAGTTTCCCAGGCTCCAAAGGCTGATAACTCAAGTTTAGTGATTTCCACTTTAGACGCCGCGCACACGCTCCTGAAGCAGCCGCTTGCATAAACACGCATATGGAAACTCACATTTTGCGACAGACCCTGGACGGTCGTCAATTATTGATTTTAGGGGTACACGGATGTGACCGGGGAATGTGAAGTTACAAATAACTGAGCATCGACCATTTCATAAATGGAGTCCAAATAGTTCTCAACAAGCACAAGTCAATTTTGCACCCAAGTAGTCCAACTCGTCACTTTCACGCAAAGTTTCAAGGCAATTTCTGGAAAATGAACAAAAACCCAACAGCTAAATATCGAGAAGCATCGTAGGTGATCTAATCTGTAAAATTGCTTATAACTTTCTTGTTTGGAACCTAAACATGAATGTGCGTGTGCGCAAGAGAGAGCAAAGTGGCCCTTAAGCAACGTTAGACCCACCCCCCCACCCCCAATCTCATCCATTCAGACTCCCAGGACCCAACACAGAGGCAATCTTATACCATTGACAAAAAAAAAAACATAAAACAGTGAGAAGAAAAGATAAATCAAGGTCGTAGAAAGACAAAAGCAACTGGCCGGTGGGGCCCCGAGTGTCATCTTGCCTCCACTTTGGCTGAAAAGAAGGGAGGGCGTAAAGAAAAAAAAAAAGGAAGTCTAGAATTTACCAGAGGAAAGTTCTCTTTCTTTTCCCGGACAGCTGAGCGTCTTATTATGGGATTAGATTTAACCAGTGGCCCCCCTCCCCCACTTGGAATGTGCAACAGAGGGCTGGTGGTAAAGGGTGTGTGTGTGTGTAGGGGGGCACTGTGGGGGGGTTCGGAGGGGGGTGGGGGCGGTGCCTGTATGGTTTGGGATGGCGCTTGGTTGTGGTAGTGGGACGGGTCAGGGACGTAGCTTGCGGGGAGGCCTTGGCAACATGCCCCAAATGTGGGGGTGTGCTCAGCGGTGGGGGTGTCCAGCCGCGGCACAGGGGCCCTCGTGGAGTCATGCCAACAGTGCAATTACTCCTCACGCTGAACAGCTGGCACATCACAACAGTTGTACCAAAATGTCAATACTCAGATATAGAATTTTGGAAATAAAATAGACCTGTATATTTTTTTAAAGTTCGCAAACCAAGAAAAATAATAATAATAATGAGATACAAAGACATTCCCAAAATCTAAGTCAATCGATTAATTGTGCAGCTCGAATGTAACTGCCTCTCGACTTCTGCTAGTTACACGCATTCGTGAGGCTTACGTTTCTTAACTTGGCGGTATAAAGCTAATGACGTTCCAATGAAAACGTCCGACGACTCACTGTGTACTGCGTCCAGATATGAGCTTGTTTTGGTCCGTTTTGGCACAACCAAAACAATGGCAGACCACAGCGCCGCTGTTGCATTTGTGTTTGCCTTGCAAACATTTACTCGATAGCACGGTGGAGTCGCAAGACTTAACCGAAGCGCTCATACAAAAAACCAAAGCATGTTAAAAGTTGGTCTTGGCTCAAGATCCAACAGGTTTGTTTCTAGAGTCGCCACCTTGTGGCCTGGCATGCATATTATTTTTATTATTTTTTCCTTTGCCTAATAACGTGATCATCGTTTTGCAAGCCGAGCGCAAAACGTCATCAGTTGCGCTACCGTCAAAGCAGGAATCGCAAGAAGGTGCAAACACAAAGCAAGCAGAGACAAAAGACCCCGAGTCATCCAAGTGCGGCGATCGGATCGGCCTGGCCTGGGTTTGATCCAAAGTAATATGTCAGCGGGCTGCGAGTGAAGAGTGTGTGTTGGGGGAGAGAGTGAGGGGGGAAGACGGGGGGATTCCGTGTTTATAAATTCCCTCCGTTTGAAACTCAGTCCAAGTTTATAATCCACCCACTGTGCGGTGGGCTTTGTGCTTTCCCCTTAAAGCACTCACACAATGTAAACACCACATTTAAAAAAGGGGGGGGGGGATTCTCTCCCCGCACTAACCCCCCTTAAAAATATACGCGCTAAAACACAGGGAGCAGGGGAAATGGACTCCTTTCTAAAAGGGGAAAACAAACAGAGCATCTGTCAGTCAAACTCATATGGTGCCGTGATGTCACGGACGGACGAGATGCTGTGTGTTCCTGGCCACCAGCCAGCCGGCTCGCACATGGCGAGGGCATGTACGCGCGCCCATGGCCGCAACATCCGCCGGCGCAACAGCTGTCTTCCTGTGTGCGAGCACCTCTGGTTGGCAGGTGGCGGCGCCGATTGAGGTTGGCGGTGTGCGGCGCTGCGGTGCTGAGTCAACAGCGGGAACGCAATTTGGACAAAGCCTCACTCCCTCGGTTGTTCCTTGGGCGTTGGCGCATCTAAAATGTGTGTGCGTGTGCGCACGTCACGGCCAAGGCTCGAAGTAACGTTTTTCACCCAAGCATTCAACCCTTTCATGCACAAATAATAACTTGGAACCTGATAAGATGTCCACTGTCGTAACCGCTGTTCCTGAAGGGGTTAATTCTGAAGTTTCACCATTTTGTTAGCTTAGCAATTAGCATGACTTCTCCGTCTTGTTGATTACTGCTCTTCATTCCTCTGTGAGAACAGGACAAGCTTATTCGCTGCCACAGAGGTGATGATGACTGATTTAGGAGTGACCCCCCCCCCCCCCCGCAACGTATTTCGACCCATTGGTAGCCCGTCGAAGCTCGTTAGCTCGCTAGTCAAATTTGACCCCTATAAATTCTGCTACTCAAATGCTACCCTTAAATCCCAAAGGGTCAAATTTGGCCCTAATCCTAAATTAGGATTAAAGCATTAAATATTTGAAAAAAACATATATTTTGGTCTTCAGTGAACATAGAGCAGGCATTTCATGTAAAATTCATCATTTTCCAAAGAAGAAAACGGTTCTTGGGTTCTCCAGGGTTAATCAGAAAAAGCAACAGTGGGAGTTTTGCGAGTCTGTGTGTCTTCATCAGTATGCAAAATGTGACTTTTGACTGACTAATACGAAAACGATTATTTTGCGCCTTGTTTACGCCTATACAGCTGTGCGGAATACAAAACAGATGATGACGCTATGCCAAGTACTTAGTGTAAAATACACGCACGCAGCCATCTGAGGGAGTTTAACTGATGTCATCCGCTTTACAGCAGCGGTAACAGACACGGAGACCTCAAAGCCGACACAATCTGCCTTTTACATACGAAAATACATTTGTTTGGGCTTTATGGATCTGCTCTTGATTACAGCGCAAAAAAATGTAATCCAATTTGTTCATCTTGATTCGTCTTTGAAATGTTTATCCAGGCGACGTGGTCGTTTATCCGGTGGCACACGAGCTCGCTAAGGTCTTCGACGGGAACTGTGGCTTCCAAAGACATTTCGAAGGCTAAATTCTTCTTACATTTGCGTGTTAGTACGGGTTGGACAGGCAAACAGCCGTAATGCTAACCCGAAAATGATCATTCTTTCAGAAATTAATCCATGACAGGATTTCCATAAGATTTTGATCTGGCCTATTTTGTAATCATATATTGGACGCACTGGATTATAAAACGCAATGCAATCTACAATGCATCCACTAGATGGAGCAACGCTCCTTCCGTTCGACTTGAGAGGCATTCATGACCGCTTCCCAAAAACGTAAATTAACGATTAATTCGACGAAACTATGAAAATTGAAAATAATGCATCAAAACAGAAAATCAAGCGAGGAAATCCCAAAATAAATTCTATAGCCCCCCCCCACCCCTACAGAATTTATTTTGGCATTCAACAAAAACGTATTGAATAAAGCAGTGACACAGTTCACTGAACCAACAGCAAATTATAACATTTTAAGCATGTCTCCAGCAAGGAGCCATTTTGGGGTCGACATATTAACGTAATGACCATAGACAAGCGCAGCGGATTTTAAGACGCGCTGTGAGCTTTTAAGAAAATGGAAGACTTTTCGGTGCACCTTATAGTGTGGAAAATACGGTTGATAAAAGTCATGGTAAATAAGCTACCAAGGGGGGGGGGACCGGATGAGTTGCAGTTTCTTTCTCTTGCGCTTTTGGCCACACCTCCGAGCATTGACAGCAGTTCATAAAATTTCACGACACAGCAGTTCTTTGGGATTCTTTTTTCCCTAACCTCATTGACCTCAACACTGAAAAGATTAAAAAAAGGGAAATTCCTCCTCGTATCATTCAGTCACTGGAAGCCGGGGTGGTTGCGGGGCTGCAGAGTCAAAGAGGCGTGTCAAACGGGGGGCTGGGGGGGGACCGTGCCAAGCACATCGGCTTTCGGCAGCTGACTGTAATATGATTAGCGGGCCACAACATAAGTCACCGCCAGCCTCGAGGTGCAACCATGACTCCCATGCTCATGGTCAGGATTATGATAATGTTCGCCAGAACTATTGAGACAGGGGAGTGTGTGGAGGGGGGTGGGGGGGGGGGTTGTATTTGCAATAGGAAGTGTAATTACCATGGGGGAGGAAGAACATGGACCGATTTATTTTGGGTCTTATGATAAACATACAATTGGGTCGTTCGATTTCCATAAACTTGAGATAAATGCATCATTCTGTATCTGTTGCCCAAGCGTGCTTTATACCGATTCACACAGCACCGCGCAACTGACCAAACGTGCCGGTATATTCGAAAAGGCCCTCGTAGCATTTCCTGTTCAACATAGCGTAAATATTTGAGGGAGGCGTCGCTAAACAAATGCTGTTTGCTCATAGAAGTGAAGCTTTTGAAAAAACTAGAAAGATATGGCATTAGAGGTGTAGCTTATAAATGGATAAAAAGTTATTTAGAAAACAGATATCAGTACGTGCAACTCAACAATAAAAAAACGAATCAACTGAAAATCACTCACGGAGTTCCTCAGGGGTCAGTGCTTGGTCCAAAACTATTCATCTTATATATAAATGATATCTGCAAGGTCTCAAAACAATTTAAATGTGTCCTATTTGCTGATGATACAACTTTCTACTGTTCTGGAATAAATCTGAAACAGCTCCTGACAACCGTAGAAAACGAATTAAACAAATTAAAAAACTGGTTCGACAGAAATAAATTGTCACTTAACCTGAAAAAATCGAAGTTAATTGTTTTTGGCACAAGACCAATCAAACACCAAGCTAAAATTATGGTAAACTCAATTGAGATAGAAAGAGCGTATGAAACCAAGTTTCTCGGATTAGTAATAGACTCAAAACTATGTTGGAAGCCACATATCGATAACGTAAAAAGAAAAATAGCCAAAACCGTAGGGATCCTCTACAAAACCAAGGAAATGCTAAATAAGAGATCTTTGTACACATTATACACTTCATTATTATTACCATATATGACCTACTGTGTGGAAATATGGGGAAATGCCTGCAAAACAAACACACTCCCTATTCTCAACCTACAAAAAAAAGCAATTCGAATTATTAATAGATCAAAATATACGGAACCCACAAATCCACTATTTATCAAATTAAATACGATGAAATTTTATGACCTGGTTGACTTTAAAATCGCCCAATTAATGTACAAAGCACACAATAACCTGCTCTGCCAAAACATCCAGAAGTTTTTCGAAATTCGAGAAAGCAGCTATGATTTAAGAGGTACCAACTTATTCAAAAAACTCAAAACAAGAACAAACATCAAGCAAAGAAGTGTATCTATCAAAGGTGTTAATCTGTGGAATAATCTCGAAACGGACCTGAAAATGAGTAAATCGCTTGCTGAGTTCAAAAACAAATTCAAAAAAATAGTACAAACAACCTACATCAATCAGAGTTAAAATGATAAATTCAAAACATTAAATATAATGATAAATCAGAACTAAGTTGATAAATAGAGAAAGGTATATAAATATCCATTATGAATACAAGAGAAAATTGACACAAGAGTGTCAGGGTGTGGAAGTATATAATCCCGATACAAACCAAAAGTTGTAAAAATATCACGGTTAAGGGTAAAGTATGAGCCTTAATGGAGACTTCTTTCTTCTTACTTTTTTCTTTTCTGATTGATATAAAAATGATTTATTAGATATAAACACATAACGGGGTAGGACTAGATAAGTTTTTTACTTCTTCCTACTCCCTTGAACATAATAACTGTGTTGAATGAAGATTGATTTCTTTCTTTTTACTTTTTTTTTATCTACCTTATTTTCTGTCAAATTATTACTGTATATATGTTTTATGTTCAATAAACAAACAAACAAACAAACAAAAGCCTACAAAAAAATGAGTTTTTTTTTAACCGTTCCTAAGGTTGGGGGCGCGCCCGACAACTGCAATGTAGTGTGAACCAGTCCACAACAGACCTGCGATAGACTCACACTGACCAAAAATATATTCAAGAATCCCAATTCAAATCGACACCATATTGTACAATTTCATAGATGCGCATATTCTGCATATGCCTGATGATTTTTTTTTTTTTTTTTAATGCTAAAACCACATCTTAATCCAAAACCGGTCCAGAACTGAATTCATTCATTCCTACCCCACCGTAAGTATTGTGGAAATGACTTACGGGACAATTTGCATAATCTTTCAAATTAGTCATGAAAATGATTTCATTTCCTCAACTGAAAGACGTTCTATTGCTTTTGATTTTCGGCTTAATCTTGAGGGGTCAGTTTCGAGGAAATGACCCCGAAACGGCGCAATCCCAACAGATTCGTCTTTCATTTGGAACGAGTCATCAAGATGCCGCAAATGGACCGAGGCATACATCAATCAATCGAGACGTCGCTTCATTCCCATTGATGTTGCCGAGGTGAAACTCAAGGATACATCTGCTTCTTTAAGGTCACGGGGACTCAAGTTGGACTGCGACTGCACCCACCGGACCCTCCCCCTGCACAGCTGGCTCCCGTGCAAACCCTCTCAGATATCAGCGTCTAAAACAAAAGCCCCGATGGGCTTTTAACACCCGACGTGCCAAACAAAGAGTGACCTCGGAAGCCGCCTAACTATGTTTCTTAACGCCGTGAGACGTCTAGCCTGTTGGGGGGGGGGGGGGGGGGGTGTCAGCGAAGCCAAACTCGAGGCTGACTTTCAGTGTCTGGGGACATTTATGACGTCTGGGTACCCCCCCGAATGGGGATGGCGGCCGTGATTTACAGCACTTAATCTCGGAGGTTATTCAAGCCCGTGGAGCTTACAACCTGACGAGCTTTGATGTCTTCGATTGTTGTAGCATCTGACCGCCTTCTCTGGTGCGAAGACGTGATTGGATTCCGGCGTTCGGAGGAGAAACATCTGTGCGCTGGTCCGGCTTGGAATAATGGCTTGTTGCGTCACACTCGATTCTTGCTGCTTACTGTTTTGTTTTTTCAGTCGGGGTGTGGGGAAAAACAAAATCAGAATATCAATTTTGATTTCAAACGTCTAACTATATCAAGAGATGTATCAAATCGTCTTTTATTGGAGAGACCCGCGCTACTAAGTGTCAGTGTGTACATATGTGCCTGTAAGAGTCGGGGCTTGGCGGGCTGGGGTGTGATGTCAGTTGAGGCTGCATGCGTGTGTCTGCCGAAAAGTGCATGGGCGCCTTTGGCTCTCCTTTCCAGTCAACCTAGCGGCTCTGAAAAGCGGCGGCTCAATTCCATGCAACTCCCCGAGGAATCGTAATTAATTTCCATAATTACTTTGGAGGGGGGGGTGGGGGTCGACTGGGCCAAAACAATGGGTGAGAAGTAGGCTATTGTGTTCCTACATGTCTACGCAAATGTGTGAGTGGACCGCAACCAGTCCAATTTCCTTTTCCTGTCAATTTTATTTCTTGCTCCCCCTTCGGCTAATAAAGACAGTGACCTTGCGGAGTTCCCCTACTTTGCCGCATCCCTGGCGTTTCATTGCTCCCCATTGTGGGTCCAATCTGCAGGTCAAAGTTCATGACAGGAGGTCATTAGGCAGTAAAGGGGTCCAGACAGCTCACTCCAAAGCTTTTATTTATTTTTTGGAATATTATTTTTCAATAGCATTTTTGTTTTAGCTAATCACTCCGTGGGACGTTGAGATATTTATTGTTCCAGATAAGACGTGCCGTTGGATTACAAATTACTAACCGCCCAGAATCTGGCTGCAGCTGGCGTCGCAGAGGTGTCAAATAGGGGAAGGGGAAGCATGGCTGCACTTGCACAGGTGGGGCTCCATGAACCAACACACCCCTCCCCAATTGAAGCGCAGAGCAACGTGGGAAGTGATATAATCCTCTGGACTTCAGCCAACGTTTTTCCACAGTGTACTTTTGCCACTGTGGATGAACATGAGTGAGTGTGCATCTGTCTGCGCCTTCCTCTTTGTGTCATCGATGCAGTTGCATTGTGAGGTCATAAAAAGCGGCATGTGCTATTGGGGGTTGGGGGGGGGGGGTTATGGTACATGGCACTAGGGAGCTGCTAACCTCAAGGGATTGAGCAGAATTCCTGCACTCACCACCCCCTTTCCCCGAACGCTTTCCTCGCCCGCCCACTCGCTCGCTGCACACACACAAAAAAAAAAAAAAAACACTCCCGCACACGACAGGTGCAGGCTTAAGTCCACTCTCCTTCCGTCTAACGTTTCTGTAATTTAAACTGCCACCGGCGCATGGTGCGAGTATTTTAACACATGAAGAAACACATACGAATATTTGAGCCCATGCCCCAAAATTACAAGTTTAAGGAACATTACAACTAGGTTCAATGACAATTTTTTTCCAGAAAGATTGAAGTACAAGGACTCAACTCATAGTCTCAGATACCGATATCAAGTATCAATACCATTAATACTTTGCACACATTTTTTAATTGAAAAATAACCTAAATATCATATATATATATATACACTACGATTTCCTTGCTTGATTTTCTGTTTTGATGCATTATTTTCAATTTTCATAGTTTCATTGAAGGAATCGTTAATTTACGTTTTTCATTTTTCGGAGGCGGTCATGAACGCCTCTCGAGTCCAACGGAAGAAGAGAAGGCACGGAGACTGACAAAGACATACCCGTATTTGTTGAGACTGTGAAAACCATAAAGTGTGTGTTTTAGAAAAAAACAACACCACACAGCTCTCCTTTTTTCGGAGCTACAATAAAAACGTATTTGATAAAGCAGCGACTCAGTTCACTGAACCAACAGCATGTTAAAACGTAAGCATGTCTCCAGCAAGGAGCCATCTTGGGCGTCTATATATTACCGTAATGACCATACACAAGGCGCAGCGGATTTTAAGGCGCGCTGTAAGCTTTTAAGGAAATAGAAGACTTTTTGGTGCGCCTTACAGTGCGGAAAATACGGTACTTTAGTGTCAATATGACCATTTTTTCCTCGTAATATCAAACCTTTTTTTGCTTATTGCAAGTGTATTATTTATCAACTTTTTAAATTTAAAAAGCCAACATCCATCCCTTTTTCTTTTCTTATAAGCGTGGCTCTAATACACCAATGCACAGAAATGTGTCTTCTTTTTTTTTTTTTTCTTCAAACGGCGTATGAATACCGTCGCCTTCTTGAACAACTCGGCAGACATGAAGAACCCAATGCAGTTGAGATCCTCTGTGGACCTCTCTCGTGCACGTCTGGTACATTCCAAGCACATCTGTCTTGAAATCAGGCCCCGCTTTTCTTTGTCGTTCTATATTTGTCTCCTGCCTTTGTCTATTTTTGCCTCGTCCAGAGTTCTAAATCATTTCCGCCGAATGCCTCTTGAGCATCCAATTGTGTCTGTCTCCATCGGGTTTTTTTGCTCTCTCTTTCTCGCTCTCCCCATCGTTCCATACATCCCCATACACCCCCTCCCTTTTCCTTATATATTTTCTTTGTCCTTTTCTTCGCCAAGCACTCTTTTTTTCCTTCCCCTCCCTCTGTTTGTCTCCTATTCCTCCTCTCTCCTCCCTGGTGTATCTTGTCGAGAGTCGATGCCAGACTGTAGCGAGAGCAGCGGCGACTCCAGGCGCTTTCTGTTCCTGTCAGCCGTTAGACACGCGCGCACACGCACAAGCGGAGTCAACGAGGACATCGTGTCTGGGCTTGTGGAGGACAAGCGTGCCAAGGCTGCCACCACAAGGCGGCAACGGGTATTGCAGCAACACAGGCGAGTTCATCGGTTTGGGGGGGGGGGGGATGATGAAATAGTGGCATCTTTTCAGTAACGGCTAGTTCCAGGCGGGCGGGGCGAAGCGCTGTGAGCTCACCGCTGCAAGCTTTGAGCATCAGCAGCTATTATGCAATAGAAAGCAGGGGGGCGGCAGGGGGGGGGGGGGGGTGTTGGAGGGAGAATTGGGGGGCTCAGGGTGGGGGCGCGATGTGAACAACAGGAGGCTTAGCGGGAACGATGATGCACCGAATGTCTTCGACGTCGGCGCATAATACATTCCGCTGGCTTTGCCTCTTTTGTCTCCGAAAGAGAGGTGACACCTTGCTTCAGACAGGGGGGGGGGGGGAATGTTTTTACGACTCTCAATGATCTTCTCAAAGACAAAAAGTGATCTCCCAGGGCCCGGCAGGTCGTATTCGCTGATAAATGGCTTTAATTAGTCTCACCGAGCGGAGCTCTCAGACAGACGACTCAAGGAAATATGACGAGAACATCCAAAATGATATGCAAATCGTCAACTGCGAGGCAAATCTATTCAAAATGTCGACGGTATAGCCAACGCGGAGTGGGGTGGGGGGGATGTCAATGCACACAAGGTGACCCAGAAGGAGGGGGCAACGCAGCGCTAAAGTGGCAAAAAGCATTTTCTCGCTCAATGTCTATTTTTAAGGAGTCAAGGAGATGATGAGAGTGAGAGTCAAGTGCGGGCAAGTGTCGTCTGGGTGATGAAACGCAAGACCGAAGACAAGCGTCGCAACCGGCTCGCCACATCATTTTATGCGGCCGGCGAAAGCAAATAATGAATCATAACCTCACACGGATGCTTTTTGAATGTACGAGGAAGCTGGACTACACACGCAGGCAATGGAGGAGGGGGGGGGGGGCATGTAAACCCCGCACAGGAAAGCCAGAGCCAAGACTTGAACCCCAAACCCAAAGACCGTGAAGCTAAAATGCTCAACACTAATGTCACTTTGTGTCATATCCCAGTTTTTGGTTTGTTTCTGCCCACACCTTCCCAGCGCCATCCGGCCAATCGCTGGCATGGGAACCCCGCCCCCCACCTCCCGATGAATTTGAACCTCAAAGCGCCACCCATTAAAAGACAATCAAGGACTGTGAGGACAAAAGGCTGAATACAAAAAAAAAAAAAGTGGTGGGGGGGCAGGGGGGGAGAAGAAACATTTTTTTCTATTCACTGCCATCTCGAAGACGGTTTAGATGTTGCCAGTTTCTCAGAATTAAGCCTGACAGGCTTCCTCGAGCCCAGTGGGGTACTTATAATTTGTTGGGGGAGTAAGGGAGAGAGGAAGACGGGGAGAACAATGGCATTGGCCCGCTTGTGCGAGCGTCTGATCGGCCGCCTCCGCCGGCGGGTTGTTAACGGTAATTTGCTTTATGCACAGTAAGAAGCAGGGTCAGGGTAAAGCGAGGCCTCCTCCGCAAAGATCGCATGCCCTCATCGTGGCCCAATCGAGGGGTTTACATCACCTTTGTCACGTCGACCACCCAAGCGGGCGAGATTACAAGCAACTGGCATCCGCGTGAATCGGGATTGAAATCGCCGGCATACGCTCGGATTAGTATCCGCTCGGATTAGTATCCGCTTCTTGCTCGCGGTGACACGAACATCTTTTTGGGCTTCACAATATCGATTAGAAGCTCGGCGCGAGGGGGGGAGGACGCGACACCTTCATCCGACATTTGGTTCGGGGGGGGGGGGGGGGGGGCTAGCACGGAAGGAATCGGGATTTGTTCACACGGACGGTCTACACGCGTCCGTTTTAACCAGAATTCCCGAGCTTCACGCGGCACGACAGGAGGAGTAATAAACTTGAGGAACGGCGAGCTGGAGCCGGTCAAATAAAACATCGGGCACGACTAATGCGGCGGGACAGCAAGCTTTGTGCAGTCCCAAACGGCGTCGTAGCTTCCCCTCGGCGCTCGGTGCCCTTCGTTGGCGGTAATTTGCCATTGTCACTTTGGGTTCATATCAAGGCTGTGCTGAACGGGCCCGCGTCATATGAAAGGGCTTCAACGGTTTGCCTCCGCTGTCCCAGGGCTCCCCCAGTCAGAGGCCCCGGCGAGGAGTTCTATGGCAGAGAGTGACAGTTAACAGCTTGCCATTTGAGGAGGGTGGCTTGGATCCTGCAGAGGTTCGCAAGCCAGGACCCTCAATGTACAGCATGGGAGGGACTGGACTGGACTCGTAAGCTGCGCGAGGCATCCTGCTCATCAGACCGCAGGGTCATGATTAGTCGTGCAGTCTGGCTACGGCACTCGTGTTCGGGCTGTCTCTTTGGAGGGAGATGTGCTCGTCAAGGAAAAGAGGGATTGGAGAGACAAAAGGTGGTGCGGGGTGATGTCGGTGGGTTGGGGGAGGAGGAATAAAAAAATAAAAATAAAAATAACGAAATAAATAAATAACATAAAAAACATGCAAGCGTGACGACAACAACGGGCAAGGACAACAGAGGACAACCGACACCATGTTTACACTCAATGATCCATTTTCTTGTGCGACTGAAATGATCACTCACTGAATTGTTGTTTGAAATCGTTTAACAGAAAAAGAGAACTTCTGACTGAGTTTTCCAATGCAGCATTCCTTCCTTCAGCGCAAAGCAAACTGGTCGGGACTGATTCAACAGCGCCTCTACTGGTTGGAGCTAAGTAGTGCACACTGCAAGAAATTCCACATTGTGTTTTCTTTCTATTCCAATGCCATTTTTTTCCCAACAAAAATGACTGATTTGAAATCAGAAACCATCCAAAATAATGAACCTCAAATATTTAAGTATACAGCTATTGCTGAATTTTTTTTCCCCGCCCCAAGACTTGAGTTTGACACCGGTGCTTTCGCACCTCTGACAATGACATCATCGTGCACCGAGTTAAAATGTGGTACCTGGTAGGAAACAAGGAGGCAAGAGATAGAGAGAGAAGAGCGACAGACAAAGGAAGATGATCCGCTACCTACGTAAGCTGTTGCTGGAAAAATAAATAAATAAATAAATAGAATCTGCTGTGGGCCTCCTCCCCCCCTCCCCTCGCAGAGTGCGCGAAGCTATTACAGTAATGAGCGCAACCGCCGGAGTGGCGTCATGCATCCGTAGCGTCGCCGCGTCCAACTAAGGTATGGAACAAAGAGAATGATAAGGAGAGGAGGAATGGATGGGAGTTGCTTCCCTTCATCCCTTCCCCCAGCTGACTGCTTTGTTACCTGCAGGTGTTACAATCACATCAGCTGTTAGATAACAGCAGCAGCCAGTCCACCCCCCACCCCCTCCCCACCCCGCCTGTCCCCCCCCCCTTTTTTTTGCCAGACACATTCAATTTCCCGCCACGGTCCAAATGAGAGAGACAATAAAACGCTTATTGTGCATGTTTGGTGGCTCCTCCCTCAAGACATGATGAGGATAATCAACAATAGCGATAATTAACTGCATCACCGACCGTAATTGGCTGGAGATCGCTATCGCTCCCGAGCCGGATGTACGACGACGCTTTGTAGGCGGCAAACGGCTTATAAATTTGAGGGCGGTCGAGTGCTCGTGTAGCGTTTTGTGGTAACAAGACTATTAAGACACTCGTAGTGAAGAGGTACACAGCAACACTCCATTTTTTTTTTTTGGAACAGCTAAAGAGAAAGTGCCTGGATCAAGGGCACGCTAATGGTATACTCCAAAATAGGTATGTATAAATACACCCCCCGCCCCCGTCTTGATGAAAAAAAATATATACAATTGCTTTCAAGAAAATTATTAAATGGTGACGCTTACCTAGATGCCATTTGACATTAAAAACACTAACTTCACAAACTGCAAGGACATTCTAGAGAGAATAGCAGAATTGTATCGAGTCGCACATGTGCAAGTCTCAAAAAGTCAAACTTGGTGATGGTCGATGGCGGGATTTAAATCCCAGTGCCCGGTTGCAGGCAAGTTGAGCACTCCCTCAGTTTCTTCATGACAATTCATTATTGAATCATAAAATCATCCATTAAAAAAAAAGCATAGAAATTGGATATAATCTGATTTAAGGAGACACAATCCAGCGAGATTGGAACCGTGATTCAATGGCGGCCATTTTATGACCCTCCTGCACCCTCCCACATGAAAAATACATCAAAGACACAAGACGCACCTGGCATTGAGTGAGTTCTAACCCCACCAGCCCCCACTCGCACGCCATTGTGGGAAATCATAACAAATCTCAAACACAAAAATGACTTCTGGGAGACTGCTTTACCAATGGGATTGAAGCGATTAGCGGACGTCCAAACAAAGCCTTCCTTGCACGTACGCCACAAAGGCCTCTGTTGCTAGCTGAAACACAAGCTACTTGACTGAAGTCTATCACTAACGTTTCCAAGACAGAGAGCCTCTTTATTTTTCCCCAGTCATGGAACTGAGGGGCCCTCTTGAGCGTGACCAACCCCCCCCCCCCCAAAAAAGAAGTCCCGCTGTTGGCGTTGACACCATCAAGAGACGGGCAGGAATTTTTTTTTTTACCTCAGCGGCGGAAACGGGCTCTCCTCAGGCAGAGCTTCGTAACGACGGAGAGGAACGCGCGCACACACAAACGCACGTATTCAGACCTTGGCGGTGAACCCTGCCAAAGCACGCCGCCCCTTAACCTTCCTTGAGGGGATTTGGGGGGAGGGGGGGGCGCAAGCTTTTCCTCACCTTTTGATCCACTGCTCGATCTGCGTTGCATGGTACAGCCATTACATGACTGCGTCAGATGGATTTTTTTTTGACACGAGTAATTTGAGTGTTTTAGAGAGTGTGTTGAATTATTGATGTCCAGCACTGTGCACGATTTAAGCAACATTAAATGTTTGTGGCCTAAGCTTCCCCTGATGCCACTGTAAAGTATTTCATCAACTTTGGTCATCATTTTTTTTTTTTTTTTTTGCCAAATTCTGCAAACTGTAGCCTCCTGACTTGACCGCTGGGGAAAAGAGTCATTTAAAACAACAAAGCGAGTGGCTTTGCACGGTGTGAGCACATCGGATCCCGAGGAATGTTATTTTCCCAGGGGCATTAGAAGTGGACCGGAGGGGTTAGGGTAGAATTTGAAAGTGAAACCGTGCAAGTAATTGTAGAATTGAGCAGATATGCTATGGTGCCCATAGATTGGGGGAGAAGCAAAGTTTTTTTCTGGTTAGCGGATAGCCAACGTCATTTTTGAGCACTGGACGAATGCGGTATTACGCAAACAGTCTTTACTTTGTTTGGTTGCTGCCTCTCAAATAATAAATCAGAGGAACTGCATTTATCAGCACACCTGGGGTAGAACCACTCCTTGGTTCCGATCGAGATAAACCAGAAGTAGTTTTGTGATACAAGTGTGATCACCGGTGACCTGGCAGGCATGGAAATAACAAATCGAGAAGCGTTACTTTGCCGAAATGTCCGCAGTGCAGCTTGGACCTATTTTACAGGCAAGCCACAGATCCAATTTCAGAATAAATTAAAAAAAAACACAAAAAAAACAAAGCGAGACATTATTGCATGTATGATCTGCACGTGTGTCGCAGAAACATGTGTTTCTGGGGAGTTAATCGAGATCTGCATTTTAAATAAAGATAATGGGAAGCAGAGGCAACAGTGAATGAAAGGGAGACGAGGAGAAAAGAGGCGGAGTATGCGATGCCTAGGTAGAGGTAGAGGTAGGGTGGTGGAGGGCTTGGGGGGGGGGGGGGTGTCACATTCCTGAGGCCTGATGTAGGTAGTAAATTCTAAATATTCCCGGCTGCTTGGAGGGGGTCCAGCTTGGCGGATACACGGCGCTTAGTCAGGAGGCTGGGCTGCTGATCCAGTAAGCGCTCACTCATGGCCAATTATGCTTCTTGTGATGCGTGTTTGGACCCCCCCACCCCCACCCCCACCCCCTCCCTTCTACATCCGACCCTTCCACCTCACGCCCACCGCCGCCACCTTTTTTAGCCCTCTAGCGACGCGGACTAGAGAGAAAGCGCCGTCAAAGCGCCGACCGATCAAACCTCCAATCAAACGGCGGCTGTCGCCCGGACAGGTGATGATTAATGGCTGATATTCCTGACCCGGGAGAAGAAAGGGGATCCAGCGAGGCCCGCCACAGATGGGAGTTTTCAACTCATTACAAAAGTACTGTAACATGTGCCGTGGAGACCCCCCCCCCCCCCCGTGAACAATGTTGGGGGAGATCAAAGTCGAGGCTTTCTTTGCTACCGGGCACATTAACAAACGAGATACGACGGTGCATGCTATTCACCTGTGTCTCATTCACACATACTTGAGCGCAAACGAGCTTCCTCTAGCTTCACCCCCCCTCCCCCCCGCCCACCCCTCTTCTTACCGCCCACACACAAACACATTGAAAGAGAAAGTCTCACCAGTGGCGTCTGCCCAAAGTCTGCGGTGGAAACCAAACACAGGAGTGTTGTGACTGGATGTGATCCTTGTTTCCGGGAGCGGCGCTTGCCAAAAGGCGGATTGATGGCTCTCGACCGCAGGAAAATGTTTACAGGAAAATCGTTCACCTTGGAATTCTTTTATTTTTCTTGTAATATGGTGGTACCGTGACTTCGGAGTGCCCCCGGACTTCGGCCCCGGCCGGCGTGGAGGGAGTTGCCCTCCAATCGGCGCAACTGTTTCAGATTAGCGCTCGCCTTGTGTTTAAGGACGCCGACTTCTGCTACTCCTTGTCGGATTATTGACCTCGCTCGCTGTTATGTTCGATTGGAAGGAAAGTTAACAACGGAATCATAACTGGACAGAATGTTGAGGAATTTAAAAAAAGGACACGCTTAGTGGACAGCCACCGTCCAAGGCTTTCCCTTCTTGAATATTTCACATGGCCGACAATAATTGTGATTAATCGCATGGTCTTCGCACAATGGTGTTTATTTTTCTCGTGCCTCAGCAGTTCACGCGGTTGCTTCCGTTTGCAGATTTGACAGGATATCGACAAGAGAAAGAAGGGCAGAAAATGAGTGAAGAGGAGGCGAGCCGCCGAAAAGCAAAAAAAAAAAAAAAAGAATTCGACGGAACGCCGAGGCAGGAAGACACAAAGGCGGGGGGGGGACAGTGATCGAGAGCGAGCGGACTCCTGGGACGGCTGGCAGAGGCGAGCCCATCGATCCAGGACAGCGAGCGGGCTCACATTTCACCTCCTCAGCAGTAACGCAAGCGCCCCGCCGTGGAAGTCTGGGCAGGGTCACCTCCACGGAAAGCAAACGGGAATGTCTGTAATATCGCATCTTTTTCATTCACGTCTTTTTCGGAACCTGGAGAGAACGCCGCCGCCGCTATTTCATTTCCACAAATCGATACAATCGGTCCGACTGAAAGCATTGAAAGAAACAAATCTATGAACCCAGAATAAGTCATGGCTTCCGGGGACTTTTTCAACTTGGGTACACTGCGTCCAACCAGGGTGACCCCCCCCCCCCACCCCTCCAGAGTCACATGCCATCTTCCTCAGAGGCCCGAACAAAGTGCACGCATCCCTGAGGGGGTTGGACTTTTCTGGCGGGGGGTTGCTGCGTCTCGTCTCTCAAAGCCGGGCACTGTCACCAGAGAAGGCTCAACCATGTGACAGACGACCGAACATGTGGCATCTCGCCGACCCCTGACCCAGAACCCCCCACCCCCACCACCACCACCACCACCCCACCCATCAGGCCCCTGCTGTGGCTAACGGATGGACCAGAACCCTTAGCGAGCACAAACCACTGGGGCTCTTTTGTGCGAGTGGTCAATCACATCAGAGGAGGTCACGCGGGGGTCGCATGAGAGACAGGCGAACTTTGGTCTCCGTGCGCTAGCCTTAGCTTGCGGTATTTGGACAGCGTGTGTAAGACCATTGATAAGATTGAGCTTTACGGAGGAGATGACAGATAAGACAACAGTTGGTGAAGAGCGGAGGGGGGGGGGGGGGGGGGGACCACACAGACATTTGGATGATTGACTTTAAAAAGTCCGGTATCTCACATTGGGTTTGGTTTCTTATTGCGCGGGGTAATGATTCAGCTTATCCACACGCGCACGCTTACATTGGCTCTGCCCCATTTCCTGCTGAGCACTTAAGTGTCTCACTTTCTCGCCCGGGAAACTTAACAAGTGTGATTTATCAGGGGAAGAGACCTCTGAGATGTCAAATCTATTCAGAATGGAGTGTTCAAGCAAAACTAAAGCCTCTACTAAGGTGTGGAAAGGCAGCCCAAGTCTCCACCAGAGAGAAATAAACACTTTACAGCTGGGATTGAAATTCTCAGCAGCCGGTGAATCTTCAAGAAAAATCACAAATTCCACAACACTGGCTGAGGACTATTTTCTGGTCTCGGACCAAAAACTTCTCAGCGCCACTTGGGGTTTATGTGCCACCCGATGAACATGACCACCCAGCGGGTCGCGTCAAGCCCCTTCAGTGGCATTAGCGCACGGCGATACCTCGTGAGCGCCATGACCAACAGGCGGAGGATTTAACTGAAGGCAAGCGGAACATTATGCCCTCCTACACAGGTGCTTTCCCTTTTTTAACATAAGAAGAAGAACACTGCCATGCAAATAAAATATATAGCTTGTTCTTAGAGAGGTTAGCAGGCCAAGTTGTTCTTTTCGTTTTCAAACGTCAAAATATCAATCACCTGCAAAAATGGCTGAAGTTATACATATGAATCCAGCAATGTGATATTTGTTTAAAAAGGTAAACGACAACTATTTTATAAACGTTCTTTTCTCATTTGTGTTACGACCATTGGCGGGTGACGAGTGCAGAGCGTACCGAGTCTCCTGCCGAAAGTTAGCTTGCATCGGCTCCGGTTAGCGCACAACCCCAATTAGAAGCACCGCAGAAAATGGATGTCGACTTTAAGCAATTCTGGAAAAAAATAAAATAAAATTGAAATATCCCTTAGTGTTGTAAACATCCTCAATTATGCTCTAATACCCACTTGATAAAAAAATGTATACATATATCGTATTTTTCGCACTAAAAGGCGCACTGGATTATGAGGCGCACATTCAATGAATGGCCTATGTTGTATTTTTTTTTTCATATATTGGACGCAATGGATTATGAGACGCAATTTACAATGCATCCTCTAGATGGCTACGCTACTTCCGTTCGACTTGTGAGGCGTTCATGACCGCCTCCGAAAAACGCAAGTTAACGATTACTTCAATGAAACTACGAAAATTGAAAATGCATCAAAACAGAAAATCAAGCAAGGAAATCATAAAATAAATTCGATAGCCCCCCCTTACAGAATTTATTCAACGGAGCGTCGAGACGAAAAGCCGAAACGAAAAAAAGGGCCCAAGCGTCCAACAAGGAAGACATTTCATCACGTATGTTGACACTGCATCCGAATTCACCTCCTACAGTGCGGACCGTGAACTTCGGAACTGACACTGGCTGTAAAAACAGAGCGCGCTGACAAACCTCGCAGACGTCTCGTCCCCGCGACCGGCCTCGCAGCTCCGGGGGACAGACGTACGGCGGTGCTAAACCAACACGCCGTTGGTCGAGGGTCAGCTATTAAACACAAGAGGAAGGCGGTTGGGATTTCAGCCTGCGTCAGACGCTGTTAATTGGCAGTTTATTTTTTTTGTTCGGGGGGCCCGAGGACTCGCGCGGAAGGCCGAGCGTACATTTACGCAGCGCATACTTTTCACTGCAACTGTCATCGAATTCAACCCTCTTGTGGACGTCATGAAATGATGTCGGCCAAAGTCTGGGAATGTGACAGCACAATTACCGCCAACCCCAGCCTATTTGTGGTTCGCAGTTTGGAATTTTTAATTAATTTTTTTAAACTTATCATCAGCTATTTAATTCTTATGATCTATTCCAGGGATGTCGAACAAATTTTTGTCGCGGGCCACATTTAGTTACCGTTTCCCTTGGAGGGCCGCTCTGACTGAAACCACATAAAGAAGTCAAGAAACTACTTGATACTACTTGTTACTATCACTACACCTTACTATCGAGAGGTTTGGTAACAAGAAAATGCTTAGAATCTCTCTCTTAATTAGTCCATATGAGAATTTACATTGTTAGTAGACATTTTAGAAAACATCATGGAAGTTGACATGTTTGATCTGCTTTTGCGGGCCACATAAAATGATGTGGCGGGCCAGACCTGGCCCCCGGGCCTTGTGTTTGACACCTGTGATCTATTCTACAATCATCTCAATTTTTTTGTATCTGAAACTATTAATCGAGGAATTTATATTATTAATTTTTTCACACTAACTTCTGGTTGGTTATGACCCTTCAAATGTCTTCCATCATCGTTCTACAGTTGACTTTGCCTTTCATCATCTGGCCAACGCAACAGCTAGCAGGCGGCAAAAGGCCAAGGCGGAGGCGGTCCATTGTGACTTTTGTCAATACCCCTGCACTTATCTGTAATGCAAGACGCTTTACGAGACTGATCAGTTTAACCGGGGTGGGGGGTGGGGGGGGGGTTCATGGAACGAGTGCTTTATTTGTCTTTCTATTTGTATGCGCGAATGGTGAGAGAGCGACACAAACGGGGCCCGAGGTGAGATATGCTGAGCTCGCGCCCGCCGCAGTGCCCTTGAAATCTCGGGGCGGATGAAGGGGCGCGGGTGTTTCGAGTGCTCAATGAAAGGAGAAGTGTGTCACCTGACTCTGGGAACTATTACACCCGGGAGCCCTTGACACAGTGTGCGAGTAACACAATGTATGCAGAAGCCTATAAAAAGCCCTCGTTGGAATGGAAGCAAAGGGGGGTGGGGGGGGGGGCTGCCCTTCTTGGCGTGAACTGCGATAGCCGCAGCGAGATAATGATGAAACGATCCCGCTGGACACGAGACGTGGCGGGCGCGGGGTGATAGAATCCGAACTGCGGAACAACGTGCTAATAATAGCGGCTGAAATTGTGCTATTCCTAACACCCGGGATCATCTTCACACTTTTCGAGACGGAGGGATACGTCGGTGTGGATTCTCAGTCATGCGGGACATAGCCGACGTAAATTCAATCAAAGGCGCATGGACTCGTCGTTCCACGGTGCCTTCCCGGTTGAGACCGACTCAACAGCGCCTATGCTGAGGGCGTGCGGCCTTTTGCTTCTCGATACGATTAGAGAGGTCTTAAAAACCACTCAAACTCTTCGTATGTCGGGGCAAGAGCCTTCGCAATTTTGATTGACGGTCCTTTTGATCAGCGGGCAACTCTTCACTCCATTTCACTTAACTCCACATCAACTCATCGGGCCACGCCCTGCCCTCGAAAGCCATACACACTCAACGTCACAGATACGACCGCGTACAACGGCCGACCCAATTGGTGAAAAATACCACCTGCATCTCACTTGTGCGTGCGATTTTGTTTCACGATGAAAAAATTCCTTTTATACACTTACTGGGTGATCAATGGGACCATTGATAAAAGACTTGATTCAAAAAATATTCTTGAGCTGCAGCCCGAGGTATTATTCTCCACAAGACGGAAAAAAAAAAACATGATGCCGGAATCGTAAACTTGGCAGTGTATCGATAACCATCTTACATTTGCGCACACACCACAGAAACCCAAGCAATCAAGAATCAAAGCCATCGCAGAGTGTGTGCATGTGCATGCACGTGCTATAGAAATGTGAGTGTGTGTTGAGGAAGCCAAAGATAAATGGAAGCAGAGTTGGGTGGAAACCACTTTTCGCTCCCCGCAAAAAAAAGAAAAAAAAAAGCGAGCGGCATCGCGCGTGCCTCTGATGTGCCCCCACCGGAGAGCAAAGAGCCTCTTTTCATTCCACATCGCCAGGGCCGCCTCTCCTCCTTTACCCAAGAGCATCTGAAGCCCATTCCCGCACACCCCCACCCCGCCCGCCTCTCCTCCCTACTTTGCCGTCACCCGCAAATATAACAGCGCCCCCTTCTCCTTCTTCTGCTCCTAATTGTGCCCAGCCGTCAGCGAGGCGGAAGAGGTGAGGAGCCGGGAAAGAGGGTAACGCGAGGAAAAGAGGGAAGAAGAAAAGGGAGGAATTAAAGATGTGTTTGTTCAGTAGCGCACGCTGACATATTCCTCTTATCTCCTGCCCAGACTAACCATATGCGCCTTTGGCCAAGCGAGTGGGGGAGAAAGATGAGCTGGAAGGAAGTGTGAGGGTACTAAGTACAGTATATGCCACAAAGCAAGTGGCCAAAAAGCGTCAATTTTTTTTTTTTTAACAGCGCCTTCAATTGTCAGATTAAAATGTCGTTCGCACACAATTTCTTGGCAGTGGCCTTGGGAATCATGTGACGAGAAGAAAGTCAAGTTGAAAACTGAAAGAGCTTTTTTTTAAGGCCGTTTCGATCAGATTTTACACCGCTCTGTCACAAAGTACGACTTGTAGGGGTGGGCAATCTTGGCTAGCTTAAGACAACGATGTCATCTTTGTCGTATAGTGAATCCTCGATTTAATGGATTAATCCAAGCTTGTCCATCAGAGCCGAGTGTCACATCAGTTTTTCTTTTTTTTGGGTCTAAAAAAAGTCACTATAGTACAAAATTATGGACTTGTAGGGGGTTTTTTTCATAGCCATTTAAAAAAAAGACCACAACAGTGCAGAATTACTGGAAATATATTTTTTTAAACTCTGTGTTCATGACCCACGTTAACACTTCCATTTTTCACCTCTCTTTTCATTACTCAACATAGATAAGTGCACTATTACACACACACACACACACAAAAACAGCCATCGATACAAATAGGTCGCTACGCTATGCTAAACTAGCATCTTTGCTCCATTATTCCATTCCCTTGCTAACATGGCCGCCAGGTCTGTCCACACAACGTTTTGATGGCAAAGTCGCCCCCCCCCCCCCCCCCGGCCAACATGGCTGCCACGTTGACGTGTTTTTTAGCCTGTTGCTGACTAGATGCTTTGAACCAATTATCAAGATCGTCATGCTATTGCCGTTATAGTGCCCGATTGAGACGGGTGGTAATTGATTAATTTGTTTGTTTAATTCTTATTCCACAAATGCAATACTTTTAAAAATCGATACGAATACAAGTTCGGGGTTTGACAATCAATCAACTCTTACTATCGCAAATCCAGAGACGGTGAAACTGTGACTTTTCAGGGAGAAACGAGAAGCTCCCTCTGTTGCCAGACACAAATGAAGTTGGTGTCGTGTTTTTTAAAATATGTCTCAAAAGACATCCAACGGAATTAAAAACGACAAGCAGAAGAGTTTAGCCAAGTTACATTTGTGGTTTTTTACCATTTTTGAAAAATCTGACAAAAAAAAATTATTTCAATTCTCATTCAAGGTCAGCCAGGGAAGACACACATTAAATATGATCATTCAATAAACAGACCCTGAATAGACACATGGTGTGGCACCAGCTTGGGTCCAAACGGATCTTGACCCCGCCACCCCGCCACCCCCCCCCACGTCGCCTGTTGACCACACACGCAAAAGCGGAGTGCCGCGATGAACCTGGCACGACGTGCGCCAACCCCGCGTGACGTCGAGACACCATCAATAGTCTCAGACAGTCCCGAGCAGCAGGAGCCATCAGGCCGAGCTGTACGGACCAAAAAGAAAAAAGGAGGGGGGGGGGGTTGATTATAGAGCAATATTCGCTCTGTCAAACAGAGCTTTGACTGCTACTGTATTTCGGGAAACGTTGCTGTTTAGTTAGTTTTCGGTTACCCGCCGTAAGCAAAAGCGGAGGTTTGATTTGAGTGGTTGAATAGTGACTTGAATGTACACAGCGGTAATCCTGAAAAAAAGTGACCAGAGGGCCGACGTGCGCGAGACTGGTCCCACATGTTTCAACTCCCACTGAACCGAGCGTCCGATTCGCATGTTTACAGAGTGAAAACGGACACCTTTAAAGGCTTTCATTCATGCTAACTCGCGGCGGCGGCTGCGACGAGGCGGATTCGATCGCTTGTGTGGCATCGCGATTTTGTCTCCTCCTTGACCTCGGAGATTTTTATCAGCCTTTTTCTTTCAGCTGAGGCGCCATGATGGCAAAAAGAATAAAATGATTCAATTTGACAATTTGCGGACGAAACGTTTTACTCAAATTGACAAACACGGAAGTGGCCAAAAATTGGTTCTGGGGTGCCACAAGTCTGGTTTTAAACATCTGAATGATAGTTTCGAGGCAGACATTTTTTGAGCCGATACATTTTCGTGCACCATTTAACTGAGTCAGTCGATTTTTTATTTTTTTAATCCTGCACTGCCGGTAGACCTTAGAGATTCAACTTCAAATGAAAACACGCCACTACTAGGAAGACACAAAGCTATAAATCATAGTTCTATCCCCGCCGCTACTATCTGCAACTCACGGCGTGGATTTATGGCGGGCCCCCCCGCCCCCCATCAGTGTGCTGTACTTCCGACCCATCGCGCACACGCACACACGCGCAGAGGGTGTAGAAGGTTCAGTCTTTATCACTGTGACATTTCTATTTCACATGCAGCCTATGGAGCTCTTAAACTCACATCCATGTTTCCTGTCGCCGCACTGAGGCAACAAAACAAGCCACTTAACATTAGTGACGGCACATCAGCCACAAATTCTTCCACTTCCTGACATCAGCCATGGGAAAAGTTTGATTTGAGATTGACAGAGAGCGATAACAGGTCACCAGAACACTTGCATAGCATTGAAGCATCAAACTCCACCAAGCATGAATGCGAAAAGGCAAAAAAAAAAAGGGGAGGGGGCAATGACGATTAGCAACTATCTGCAGGAAGTCTCACTTTTTCAACAATATGAAGCTGTCAAAGTCATCACAGGCCATTTGCATACTTCCTTAACACCAATTCCGACTGTTCTAAAAGGCAAAACTTTGGCACCATCTTGTGACATCAGCTCTATCAAACAGCACCAACCTTTGCAATTAGTGAACCACAAATGCGCAGGGAATGACTCCAAACTACCAACAGTGTTTTTTTCCTGGCTCATGACAGCTTTCAGCAAAACGTAATTCAGAATTGACAGTAAGGGGAAGTCAAATATATCCTGTTACCCCTTGTGCTGAAGGGCCGTTCACGTTTTGATTCTAAACTGTTATTGATAAAGGTTGAGAAGACTGAATAGTACTTTTTTGAATGCTTTAAACACTTTTTGTGGAATACTGATAACTGCCAGACTCTTATCTCCAGCGGCCCTTGCGTTAATTGAGTTTGAGATCCCTGTGCTCTCCCGTTCATGGCAACAAATGGTTCAAAGCTTGGTCCACATAACAAATTCAACTTGCAAGGTGCAGTTCTACTTAAACAAGGTACACACATAGCACACAAAAAAACACTGCAGCACAATATGCATTTGCATTTCATTGCTTCCCACCACAACCCAAAACATGACAATCACAGTGGCAGTTTGACCAAGCTTTAAAACATTTTGCACAGCGGGAGAATTTCATTTTCTGCCCTTTTCACTGGAAGCTGTCAAGCTATCAAAAGTAGTAGGCCACCGTGACAGGTCGGTTCGTGAAAACCGGCGTGGGGTTGGCTTCTGTGTGTGACTGTATCTTACCTCGTTGGTAATGTGCACCAGATGGAACGGATGATGGCTTTCCTCCACTCCTTTCACGGATGGGGCGGATGATGGCTTTCCTCCACTCCTATCACGGATGGGGCGGATGATGGCTGTACTCCACTCCTTTCCTCCTCCATCTTTCACGGTCGTGTCCCATCGGTCGTGTCCTGGCCTCCACTTTCACCTGGAGAGTCAGTCGGCCGGCTCGAGTCTTGGAACGCGGTGATTAATCATGCGACGCCGCGGGCGTGCGGGGCTGCAAGCCTCAGCGGACGCCGGGGGAACTTCGGCGGACACAGAGAAGACTTTGTGTCGGGGAAACACACGTTATTGTCCGTCACGACGCCGAGGCTCGTAAGGGGGTCCGTGAGGGTAGACTTTGTGCCGGTGTTGACATAACCTAGGCCGGGCTTCCGAAGTTTCGACGTGCAAGACATGTTTCCTGGTCGAGTGGTTCGACTGCGGGATTCCAATATTATATTACGTTTTGGATATATTCCATGGTTTGTGTGTTACTTTACACAGTCCATTATGTTTGTTTGTGTACATTCGACCAAGTATGTTTCCAATACTTTCCTAATGCCGTGACAAAACGCAGCTGACTGTTTTCGACAAACCCACTCAATCTTGTCACGAATTTTGACGTCACCCATAGCATTGCTAATGGTCTCGCCCAACAAGTCATTTGATTGGTTGATTACGTTCCCCAACGTAATCAACCAATCAGATGAAGCAAGCTAAAACCAGCTGCCATTTCCACCAATCACACCATTCGGAAGGCGTTCCTTGAAATTGCGAAATTTGCGACTTTCTCTTAAACGACGAGGTTATCGATCAGGACCAGTCCAGGTTCTCTAAAAATGTGAATCTATCCTACTGTGAAAAATACTTGACGTTTTGATTTATCACCTTGCCCCCCCCCCCAATAAATACCTCTATTCATCCAGCCATTGTCTGAGTTGCTTATCCATATATAATTGATAACAATATATGACGTCAGAAAAAGTTCCGGGGCTGATATCACGAAATATATCGAATCAAAATCATAAACTAACATACTTTCCCAGCCTTGTGGAAGTATTTTTCCAGCCTCGGTACCTACGTCATCACGGCCATGTTGATGCCTTCACTGTCTTCAGAATGGGTGCCCGTGATGCCCCCTTGAGCTTGGGAAAGCAGAAAAAAAATCTGAGTCAGGTCAGGTGAGCGGGGAGTTTGCTCCAGCATAATGATTGTTTTTCTCAGCCATGAACTGTCTGATGATCAGAGCGTTATGAGCAAGACGTGTTGTCCTGCCAAATCTCTTGTCTCTTCTCGCACACTAAATGAAGCAAATGCCACAGAAACAAAAGATTAGGATGGATGGATAGGTAAGCAGAGACATACATACTGTTTTGTTTTTTTTCCAAACCAACCAGTCTAATCCGGGGCCAGTTAACGTGACAGACAGGGTTGATGCCATGGAACCGAGTCGATCAAAAAGAAGTGTCAAACATGCTTTTCACAGGCCCAGCAGGAAGTGGCGCAACGGCGATGTCTCTGTTGGTGACCCTGCAGACTGGCAGACATACAGGCGGGTCAGGCCGGGACGGTCGCGGCTTCTTGGCAACGGGGAGAGATGGCTGCAGCGTGCTGGAGCGGAGGCGAGGAAGAAGATCACACAAACACACACGGTGGTAGAGAGGGCTTCTTTTGTCTCATGATGGCTTTCATATGAAAGCCATATGTGTGACATATGAGCAATGTGCTCCTCCGCTGTTGACTTTTAATTAAGAACTGGTTGAAGGCCATAATGCACCTAAGCAGAAATAATTTTAGGCCTATTGTGGGGAACAGGGTTGTAAGGAATGTTGGAATGTGGCATTTGGTTTCATACAGAGGAAGAAAAATTGCTGGACTATTTTTTTTTTAGAGCATCTTTTTTTCATGAGTTTTTTAAATTTTTGTATTTGTTATACCTGTATATCTAAAAAAAGGTCACGAAGCAATGTGTAATAAACTAGAATTCTCAAACGACTGTTTGACCTTCTAAACAGACGCACTGCAATAAAAAAAATTGGTTTCTTTCTTCCCTCTGTGTCGTTTTTGGCACAGCAATGAGGAGGAAAGGCGGGAAAATTATTTTCACAATGAGGATTCTCTTTTTGGAGGTCTCAAGACGAATCGACTTATATAAACACTATCACCATGGAAGCTGCTGTCAAGATTTTGAAGACGCACTTTTCTGTCCAGCTGAGCTCACTCCGAGGTGGAACTTAAATGACCCATGAAACGACACGATTGACGCTTGTACAGTATCTTCTCTTGCAAGACAAGTTCGCCACCTGGTGGGCATAGAGGGAACTTGCAATCCCATTCTTGTTAATTTGAAATTTGAAATAGGTCAAGATCAGGAGGGAGAAAAAAACCCACAGGAGTGTCATTTTTTGCTAGTTTGTGATGGTTGTCACGGTCGTTCATAATTTTCGGGTCCAGTGGAGCAACAATAATAACTCCTCCTGGACAAACTCCGCCACGGCAAGGAGACACGTGAGGACAAGCGGTAGTAGGACACCTGACAGCAAAGTTCATTTTAATGGTCCCAAGTATTCCGAACAACTAAGTGTACACTCATGTAAAAAGAAACAAAATGAGAAGATATGACAAAATACATCATATCTACAATTCCACTCAATCTTTAATCAAGATGGGATTACAAATTTCTCCAAAACATCTGCAGTTTCAAAGGGCAAAAATGGTAAAACTAGCTCACCGACTGAGGTCTTTAAAAACCTGTTCAAGTGTGACTGAAAACATCCTGAACATTTAAAGGCAGGTCTCTTTTTGTCCTCATTTACGAAAAGAGGGGGCGGGGATGGAGGTGGGGTACCCCCGAAAACAAAACGGGAGAATGGCTTGCGAGACAAAGAGAAAAATGAAACGCTGAAAGAAAATGCTGGCTTTTGTTTCTCTTCTCTTCAGAGAAATTGTCTGCCAGAGAAGGACGACACTGATGACATCATCAAACTACAAGAAAAGACAGCTCTCTTTTGCCCTGGTCCTCTATGCCTAAACTTAAAAAGGACACAAAACAACAAAGGAGGAGAGGAAGAAAAAAAGAAAGAAGAAGAAGAAGAAGTGGATTCTGGAGAGGGTCTGCGGGAGGTGAGTGTGTGGGTCTGAACTGGCTGAACCATTTGGCCAAATGATGTCCTTCCCTGAGTGGGGGGTCAGTGAGTGAGGGGGCAGTGGCGGGTTACGATCCAAGTGCTCCAAGCTCTTGGGGGATTTCAGTCTGCATATCCATTTTTTTTTTCATGTGGTCATTTCCTCCGTCAGCTTCATTCCAACAGTGCTTTCTCACCGCCCAGTCGTTCCTCCGCCGTGACTTGACGTCCGCCCGCCCGCCCGCCCGTCTGTCTGTCCTCTCAGACGCGACTTCCTCCTTTGCTCTCCTGATTGGCACTTATTTGAATCGGGCTGGTCCAAGAGGGGGGGAGGAAGAGGAAGAATCCGTTGGCGTCCGTCTCCTCTCGCTGAGCCGCCGGCAGAGCGGGGGGGCTTTTCATTCATTCGATTTTTGTTGCAGGTTCATCGTTCCCGTGCTGAAGAAGAAATTCCCGTCTTCAGAAAACGTCCGAATGGAGCACAAACGGAAGTCGGCGGCGCGCCTTTAGGAGTTCAGTTTGGACTTTTTCGAGGGTGGCAGAGGGTCGTCTTTACTCTCTCCTTCCTCCTCCTCGTCCTCTTCCTCGTCTTCATCGTCATCGGGATAGTCCACCAGTCCCACTAATCCTCCCTGGAGAAGATTTGCATTTTTTTGATTGGAGAAAGTGGCAAAAAATAAAAACAATATTTGGTGTTTGAGGCGAGATGGGCGTCAACCCAATCTGCTCGTTCTTTTAGCATACCTTTGTGGTTACCGCCGGGGTGGGGCCTGAGCTGCGCGCTCCCGAGCTCGGAGACTCCGGCGAGCCGGGGGAACCCGGGTTCAGGGAGGCGGATGACGGCGGGCTCGACAGGCTGCTTTTGGTGGAGCCCGAAAAGGAGAGTTTGAAGCTCGGGTTCTGCCTGCCGGACAAGGTCGACTTCCCCAGAACTTCCTTGTCATCTGCTTCTTTCACTGCAGGCGGAGATGGCAACACTTCGTAAGACTGACAAAACTTGGAAAAGAAAATATGGACAATCATCCAAAACATCTTGCGTGTGTTTAAAAATGAAAAAAAAAATGTTTTTAAATTAAAAATAGGAAAGCGACTTGCATTTCTTCCTCTCCATGAACTTGCTTATGGGCTCCATGAGGTCCTCCTCGCCCTTCATCTTTTCTGAAGGGCGCACGACGGCCTCACCGTCCTCGAGGTCCTCCTCGTCCGTGTTGAACCACATCTCCTCCTCGTCCTCCAGGGTCCGCGCGTCGCGACGGAAACGGTGGTTCCTCAGGATGGAGCGCATGCTAACCAGTAAGGCACAAGTTGTTCTTCTTATTATTTTTTTTAAAAATACGATTTAACATCCTCACAAAAGCGAGTTGACTTTGAACCTGACCTTTGTCCAATTACATCAGACACTACAATATGTACTGAAATTCCCGAGATTTTGCTAGCATTTGGGTAAAACGTGAAGCCGGTCTTCCCCTACCTGTCTAGTTTGGGGTTGTCCTGCCTCTCGCGCTGCTGCTCGTAGCGCAGCTTCAGGCCCTTGAAGGTCTGGACATAGTCCACGTCCTCCAGAGCCTTCCAATAATTCTCAATGATATGAGCGGTGAGAGACTTCACATCCTCCTAGGAGCAATGGAAAAGAGGAGAGGGGGGCAGGGGGGGATGATGTGGGGAAGACGGCGTGCGAATGGATCGGGAGAGGGAGAACGAAGAGAGTTTGGAGCGGCGTGGTCATGAGGAGACGCAAGGAAGAGGAGGGTAGTTTGGAAAAAGAAAAGCAGCGAGCACAGGAGAGGAAGGGAAAAAAATAGACCATACAAATGAATAGGCATTCATTTAAATGCTTCATTATTTGACAGTGTTCAGATGTTTGTTTTGTTGAAGCCCAAATTATTTAAACACCTACTCACCACGCGGACGTACTCAAACATCTCAATGATCGCCGAGTTCATGAGGTTGTAGCGCGAGCCGTTCTTGAGGAAGGCCTTCACGACAGGCTCGAAGAGGAAATTCCTCATAATGTAGCGGTTGTAGAATTCATCTTTCAGGCCGATGATTCGCCGCATGAAGCGCAGGGCACCTGGCGGGGGGGCAATAATTATAAAGTGATCAAATTCTGACACACACGCACAATTTTTTAAGTCAGCGTTAGCGTGTGGCCAAAGCCCGCAAACTCACATAGTGCCAAGAAGGCGTGCTGAGAGGCGGTGAGGACCAGGACCCTCCGGAGAATGTCCTTGTTGATGATGTAGTTCTTGATGTGGTAGGTGTGGTGCTCCACGCAGAACGTCAGCAGTTCCAGAATGAGCGCTAACAACTGGGATGTTTGGAAATCATCTAAGAGAGGGGGGATATTTGTTCATCAAGAGCTTTTGGACACAAGCACCATCTGCGCACGCAGACATGGCGGAGGTATACCTTTGCTCGGCTTTTCCTCGGTGGTGTTGGCCAGAAGCGGAGCCGACAGTACGTGCATACAGTGCTTGTAGAAGAAGCTGAGAAACTCGGTCTTTTCGGTTTTCTGGGGAAAAAGGTGTTGTCGAGAATGACACTTTGATTTAAGGCCGAGGACATGAGAATTCTTGTTTAGATTCGACACATCCAATATGGCCGCCGTCTGTGTTTTTGTCAACAAAAGTGCATTGACGACATCACTTGTTGCATTCAATTCTGATGGGAGTCGCTTCTGCAGAGTTCAGCAAATTATTTATTTTTTCCTGAAAAAAACTTGTTGAAACGAATTACATTTTCCTGTCTTGGCAACATCGAACATTTCAAAATCCACACCGGGCGAAGGCAGAGTGGACATTACCCCCACAATATTTCCAGGACATTTCCAAAACTTTATCAAACATTTCCAAGGACCTTAGAAATGCCTTTTTCAATTTTCATCACTGTTGCAGGTTTGAAAATGTATTCACTCCGCGACACATTTAAAATATTATTGTGTTTGGAAGCACGGCGGCGCAAACTCACGTTTGCGGTGGCCAGCATGTTTTCTGGATCGACCAGAGTTCGGAGCAGACCCATCAGCTGCACGGCCCCTCCCAACTCGGGGTCCGTGTCGCAGATCATGTGCTCGATGATGAGGTTGATCAGTAGGATATCCTGGAAGATAAGTCACCGTTGTGTGCGGTTATTTTATTTATTTTTATTTTTTAATGAATCGAATGCTACAATTTTCAATGAGCTGGTTTGAATTCATCCAGAGTACTCACGTCATCGTTCTGCTGAGACTCTTGCATGACAAATTCTCGTACCATGGAGGGGTTGTACTCCACCAGATAAGAGAAGATATCGGTTGCTGCCCCCCGCACTTGAACGTCATCCATTCCCTGTCATAAGCAGAGGTTGTGTCAGTCTGTGGAGTCTAATATTTGGTCGGAAAAAAAAAGAACATTTTAAAAAACAGGAACAATTGTCCGAGATTCTTTCAATTTGCCGCAAAAAAACAGAGCAGGAAAACAGGAACAAGTGCGGCGGCTCCTTGTGTTTGCTCAGCAAAGCACCGGATGAAATCCCCAATCGTGATCGCAGCACACAAACCAAATCGGCGTTCGAGTGTCTCCGCTCACCAGTATGACCTCCAGCGCGGGGAGAATCCCCATATTTGACAGAGTCTTGAAGAAGGCATCTCTGTTTTGAGGTTGTAATGTTTGTGAGAACGCGCAGAATTCCTTCAAGAAGTTCACCTGGAAAGGGAAAGGTGCCGTCAAAAAAAACAAAACAACAACAAACATCGAGAAAGGATTGGTTTGGAGCCAATCGCGGCAATACCAGTTCATGTCTTTTGTCATCGTCTGTAGCCTCGTCTGTGAGCTGTGCAAAAAGATCGGTCAGGAACTTCTCATCTTCCTGTCGTTGAATTAAAGGGGAAAAAAATTGGTGAGCACAATGTATCGATGAATCCTAAAAAAGATATCATATGATCGCTGTCCTCATTTTCGGCGTGCCATGCAAGTGAAAAAAAAAAGAGGCAAACAATCAATCACAATCAGTTGATTTGATCACAATCATTTTGTCAAGATTACAAAGTACGACGTTTTACTCGGGATGACAACATTATGTGTGGCGTACTTATCTAAACTACCACTTAAAATGAAACTGTGCGCTTCATTTCAATCGACACTTGCCCTCGAGAGTCTTCATGCCAAAATATCACTGTCAACTTTCAAATGAACGTCGCCTGAGGCAAAAGCGCGCACACACGCGCACACACACACACACACGCACATGTTTCAATTTTCTTGTACTCAACAGATTGACACAACACTTTTTGGTCTCTATGGAGACAGCTACACACACTCTACACAAAAGGTCACATGACCATTTAGGGAAAAAAAAGTTGGATGGAACAACAGGAATGTTCCCGATGGAAGACCTCAGACAAAGTTTTTACAGTCCAGTCATCTTTGCGGTGGAAGTACTTCATTTGACATGATTTTCCCAAGCGTCTTCTGTATATGAAATTTGGGCTTAGCCAGCTAATATCATCAAAGGTAAAATTTTCATAAAACGTTCCGGATGGCATCAGCATGTCTGGAAAGGTTACATGAAAACTTAAACAAGGAATTAGCAACATGTAGTTTTCTACACTTGATTACGTTTCCCAAAATTTATCGTCTATGAAGCAAACTGAAAATTGGAATAGTTCCTTTCAGTTTACGCATCTCTTCTCGACCGTCACATCTCGATCCCAAATTTAAGCTCGTGCGGATGGACGACGTGAGCTCACCTGAAGCATGCCCACAATCTCCACCTTGTTGAAGAAGATGAAGGAGTGCAGGGTGGACAGCATGTTCTCCTCAAAGACGGAGGGAGTGGGCAGTACCATGTCCTGAATGTACTGCACCCGATACGTCTGGTGGATTTTCTGACGCAGTTCAGGGTCCGAGATGGGGATCACCTCCTTAAAGCGGGCCGTCTTGGTGAGGAACTCGCGGTGCCGCCGCGGTTGCTGCAGCGCGGGGTCGAACTCCAGGCAACCGATGACGTCCATGATACACTCGTCCGAGAACATGACCTCGAAGAGCGCCGTACGGTTGAGTAGGAAAATGCCTTTGATGATTTCGTAGAGGTGGTGCAGACCCTCGCGGTTCTCCAGATCCTCGCAGACGCGGAACAGTTCGAGGAGCTTGCGGATGTAGCCCTCGTTCTCGACGGCCAGCGCCAGTTTCTCGCGCCGCAGCGGCGACGGCAGCGAGGAGGCCACCAGCTCCGCCAAGTCCTCCAGACGATTCAGCTCGCACGGCGGCAGCTCCAAACCGGGCGACATGTCATCGAAGCGCTCCTCTTCCAGCTCGTCCACCACATCTTGGGTGATGTCCACAGACGGGTCTTTGCCTTGCACCTTGAGAAAGAAGAAATCGCATGAGTGCCGAAACAGACACGAGTGGGGGTTTATTAACAGCCAGCTAGCTAAGCCAACAACAGGGCTATCGATATGGAGTTGTTCTCATTTCAGAGTTCAGCGATCGAGACGGTTCGTGTTCTTAAATTGGGAACATTGTTGACATCATCAAAATCAGTTAAGATTCTCTCACTTCTCGACACAAATTCGCAATGCCCTTGACAGCAAAATAAACACAAGTGTCGCCGACAAACACGGCTCAGTAACCTGGCAAATTTTCTCCCAGATCTCATCGCAACCGGCTTTCTCCTGGAAGCTGAGGGCCAAATCGTAGTTTTCGGCCTCTGACCACACGATGAGCGTATCCTGTCAAAAAGAGAGAAGCAAACGTGCATATCAACACATAGGAAATGGTGACACGGCACTTGAGCTTGGCAAAAAAAAGCACCAACCTGCTGTTTCTGGTATGCTGTGTTTGTGTTTATTTTGGACTCCAGTAGTAGGGAACCTTGAGGGCAACAAAGAGAGAAAGAAAATCAGAGTGGAAGGTATTGGCAGTTGCGAGTAATGAAGTAGAAATACTATGCCTGCCCAACGTACTCACCGTCACTTTCGGCTCGCACGAGGAGAGACGTGCCCTTCAGCCGGTCCACATACCCCGACGAAACATGTCCGGTGCCGCGGTCGTCCCACTGTCTGTCCTCATTGAGGGTATAGACTTTGACTCGTCGTCGAGTGTCCGTCATCCTGGCGGGTGGTCTTAAGCGGTCTTCACCTCCCACCACCCCCACCCCACCCCACCCCCTGCTGGGTTGTTACAGGGTACCTGCTTCACCTTAGTAACGCCACAGCTTCAAATTCACCTCTCGACCCGATCCAACAATAGAACACGTCAGTGGCCCTTCAAGCTTGTCAGATGGCCCGACAATTCCTTCCCCGTAGCAGGTGCAACTCTATATTCACACCAATGTGTTTGCGCTATATTATTTCCACCAATGTTTTTTTTAATCACCACGCATTACATAACAGCCACCGTCAAGAGTCGTAACAACTAAACATTACAAATGTACAACGCGGAGGGGGTAGGAGTGAACACCAACTGCTACACCGCGCAATGTTGACATTAATTACGTGCCCATATATATGCAAAACTATTTTTACCCCAAACACTCTCCGGTTGTTGTGTTCCACACAGACACATACACAACGTTAGCGAATAGCAAAGCTAACAAGCTGACTTGCCTCCATGTAAGACAAATCCAAGCGATTCGTTTGACTGTGTTAAGGCAAAATGACCCCAGCTGCACACCGACAACATTATTTTCACATTTACGGGCAGTACTGCGCGTTTTTAAAAATCCAAAACAATGTTTCGAAATAGCACTCAATAATGCGCCAGCTGGCTAGCGCTAGCTGCTATTTCTTCCCAAAGTGTTCCGCCATGTTCTGGCTCGGGGCCGCGGAGAGAAAACTCTCTCCTTTCTGATAGGTATGCATCCCAAAAACAATACCAAGCAACGACCCGTGAGCGTCAAATTACTTCGAGCGTTTTGCTTTACACCGTATTGCTATTTGTCATTCATTGGCGATGTCTTGCTCGGATATTTGCTAACAGTCCCCCGTGAGTAGTCAGCCATCTTGGGCCCCAACAGGCTGTACGGGGTTTCCAACACAGCAACAACAGGGCAGCCCGCCACATTTAAAGAGACAGTACATGACGGAAGACACGTTCCGCTTTATTACGACAACGGTACAGAAATAGTAATGTTAAAAAAAGAGCCTCCTTCGGGGCACGAGCAGTGAACGTTCTGTGGGAATTCCACTGCGCAAAGAACATGAACGAAACACACCAAACGTTGCACACAAATTTATATTTTGAAGTGACCATAGAGATTACAAAGAAAATGTCTCTTGCACCCCCAGAAATTGATCGGACCAGGACTACAAAAATTAGGTGGCACGTGTAGCACGCGGAGACCTCCAAAAAAGACGTTTGTTACAGTTGTAGCTATATCCCAAATCAAAATATACAGCAAGTGAGCAATGAGTGAGTATTTGAGAGTACACTTTTTGCACATATACAGGGGTCTCACTTTTGCCCCCTTATCCGAGAGCTTTGGGGTTTTCGATATTTTGTAGAACGAGGACGGAGCATCAAATTTTGAGTTTCATAATTCTTATAAGAAGCATTCTTGTTTGTAAGTTTCAATTAGACAGACAAAAATCGGCAGGGATGCTATTTATAGAGCAGATGCAGTATTTAACAAACTCCTCCTAGAAAATGTATCCAATCGTCTTCAAACTTGTTTCATCCTAAAATGTTAAGGATGAAAAGTTATTTTGTTCCATCACACTTGTGGCATTGTGCCGTTGACAAAGAAAAATAATTGAGAGAATTTTACATGTTGTTGCATGTTAATAAATGTGGCAAAAGCTACAGCCGTAACATGGAACCAGCATACCACTGAATCAAACCGAATCCAAATGTTTTAAATTCTTGACTTTTTTTATTTGAATCGTATCGGACCACATGTGTCGAGAATCGTATTAAATAGTCAAACTTTTGGCATTTACTTGTCATGGTCAGCGGAGGGTATCCACTTAAAATCCAAATCGTGACATTTATTTAAAGCAGGCATGTCCAGTTGCAGTCCGCCGCTGCCTTGCCCTGTTTTCCATCACTCCCTGCAGCAAACAGATTCCAAGGAGCAGCTCATCAGCAAGCTCTGAAGAAGCACGAGAAAGACACCCGAAAAATAGTTTGGACACCCCCAGATTTCCAGGTGGAGAACCCAATATAAATAGCCACGTGTAAAGTGCATTGGACTTTACAATAAGGCATAAGACCACTTTTCACCGCATTTTTTGTTTTCAAATAACAGACGAACCACAAAATGATGTTGAACTTGAATCAACAGTCATCTTACCACCCATTGGAGCTTTATTAAGTGTCCAAAACAAAAGAAAGCAAATCACTTACAGTCAAAGATTGGGAGTGGGGGACTCAGTAAACAGGCGAAGTGCAAAGCCTACATACACTTGAAGCAAGAGCTCCGTCACATCAACTTAACCCTCCAGAGACCCAGAGCGTACGGCGTCTTGGTACGACGGGCCGCCCTCCTTGGGCTCGGGGAAGAGCTTGATGAGGTCGTCGATGCGCAGGATGGTGATGGCCGCCTCCGTGGCGAACTTCAGGCTTTTTGTCTTCACCATGGTGGGCTCGTACACGCCCGCCTGCTTGTTGTCTCGGGGCTTGCCGTTCAACAGGTCCAGACCGATCCTGACGCAAACCACACAGCCCCGCCCACTGGTCAAATACTGCATGGCGTTTTTTTTGCATGGTTTGGTGGGCTTTCGCAAGACGCAGAATCACTCACCACTTGAGATTCTTGCGTTCAGGATTGACCTGAGCCTCATTGTGGAAGGCCCTCAGCTTGGCCACCAGATCGGTCGAATCCTGCGCCGCGTTGACGGCCAGCGTCTTGGGGATGACGAGCAGCGAGCGTGCAAACTCGGCGATGGCCAACTGCTCTCTGGAGCCCTGAGCAAACATCACAACGCCGAACCGGCGCATTCATCGATCGGTTGCGTCGACACGGTGGGCCGCATCACGACGCGGCGCTTGCCTTACCATGCTGGTGGCGTAATTCTCCAGGTAGATTGACAAAGCCGCCTCCACGGCGCCCCCTCCCGGGACCACAGACTTGGACTCCAGCACCCGCTTGACCACGCAGAGGGCGTCGTGCAGCGAGCGCTCCATTTCGTCACACATGAAGTCGTTGGCTCCGCGTAGAATGATGGATGCCGACGTGCGCGCTTTGGTGCTGCGGGTTGGGAGAAGACGGACACAAATGATGAATCTCGATGACAGTATCTTTTCTCTTATGTTGTAATGTGATTAAAAAAATAATAATTTGAGAGAGCACTTTGTATGCAGCTGTGGTTATTTTCAAAGTGCTCTCTGAATAAAGTGAAGTTCTGGCCATTTACTTCTTGACGAGGATGAGCTCATCGTCACAGATGCGTTCTTGCGCGACCTCCTCGGCTTGACCCAGCATGGTGGCCTCAAATGTCTCCTCTCCCTCCAAATTGGTTAGAGATGGGCAGATGGTGGCTAATGAAACGGACAACGCCAACAAAAATATTCAAAGAACACCAAGGCCGCGTGTAGAAACGTCCAGTCGTGTTGTCGTCTTACCGCCTGTGGCCTTGGCGATGCGTTTGAGGTCCCTCTTGAGAACTCTCCTCACAGCCATGGCGCCAACGTCCACAAAGTACTTGAGGCACATGTCATCGATGCCGCCGGTGGTCAGCACCACGTTGGCTCCGGATGCCAGAATCTTCTGGATCCTCTCCTTCGTGATGTCGGATTCTCTGCAGCAAACATTTGCCTGTTGCTCACTCGCTATGGTTGGCGTTTTACGCTTGGTTGCTTAGTACAGCGCTCACTTGAGAGGACGCCTTTATCACTGTGCAAACTACGTCTTCAGTAACACAGCAAATATAAATGGGACTTTTATTTTATTTTTTAACTTCTCAACCAACCTCTGGCGGATTTGGTCCAGCTTCTCTGGATCATTGATGATAACTTGGACACCCATCTTCATCTTGGTCTTCTGCAGGCTGAAATCCAGGCAGGCAATCTTGGCGTTGATAACTCGCTTTGTCATGCCTGCAGATACAAAAAAATAATAATAAAGTTCCTCGCAGGTTTCATTTGATACAAGTCGCAACGACGAGTGTCAGGCCAGGAAAGCGTTGTCATGCGCAATAAACCAACGTGACCACGTTCTCGCCAAAGCCAGGTTGCTGTATCCCACGCGTATCACTGCCAGCGTCATGGCAAAAGACACGGCAGCAAATAAAAATGGGAAACTGGGCTTTCGATTCTGGAAGGTTCCGGAAGCGACGTACCTTGCGAGCCCACCGTGCAGTTGAGCGCGTAGCCATTGACCAAGAAGCTCTCCTTTTGGCTGCGACCGTGCGCTTTCAGCACATTGACGGAGTTGATGGGGTATTTGGCCATTCCCTTGCCGTCCACAAACTTCACGGCCAGGGTAGCGTCCACCACCATGTTGGCGAAGAAGTCGGCGTCACTGGCGACGACGGGTTAAGGCGGTCAATTGTGCAGAGACAGTTTCACATCGGTAACATCTCAAAAGCAGAAAGGATACACTCCAATGATCTTGGAGGACATGGAGGTCTTCGCCGCGTTGAGCAAGCACTCCCTGCCCAAGTCGTCTGTTCCGATGGTGAGGTTCTCGTTGATGTAACGCACCGCCTCCCTGAAGCAACCGGGTCAAATTGTGTCAGACCATCTCGAGTCGGCGACAGATGACCAACCTTCTTCGGGGGAGGACGTCTCACTTGCAAGCCAGGCGATAGCCGCTGATGACTGACGTGGGGTGAATCTTCTGCTTGACCAGTTCATCTGCACTCTTTAACAACTCCGCAGCGATGATGACCTAACACAGACAGACGGAGACAGGAAACAATTCATACCTCTCAGTATCATTCCACATCAATTTGTATTTTTTTTCCCAATCAGCATTCACCTGCAAGTTCTCTTTGTTTTATGTGTACTTTGACAAACTCAGTTTGAAACCGCTTTTTGGAATCATCGTTTACTATTTTGGAAAATAAAGATCCATTATTCCAACGATTTTATTCACATGCCTATTCCCACGAACAATATCAAACACTAAAATGTAGACTTGCTAGAACATTAAAAAAAAAAGCACTGTTCCATCTTTTCATTAGAGGCAGCAGAAGAGAGGCTGCATATCCTCTTCAGACACAGATGGGGAGTTTCTCTCTCCTGTTAGCATAGCCACACATCTGTAGCAGTCGGCAGACGCATGGTACTATAACAGGACACGGCGGCGCACCACATGGCAGGGACCGACGACCTTTTGACTCACCACAGATGTGGTCCCGTCCCCGACCTCCTTGTCCTGCAGGTCGGCCAGTTCACACAGGACTTTGGCGGCCGGGTGCTCCACTTCCAGGAGCTTCAAGATGGTCGCTCCGTCGTTGGTGATGGTCACGTCCTACAGATAGATTTGAACTCAATTAATGAATACATCATATCCGGTTATATAAAAGAAAAAAGACGGTGGAATGCGATCAACCAAACTCACCCCAATGTCATCCACCAACATTTTGTCAAGGCCCACTGGTCCTAGGGAACTCTTGACAATGTTAGCGATCGATGCCGCAGCCATGACTGAAATGACAAACAAAAATGCTACTCCCAACATACATTTCCCATTTTAATTTTCTTCTGCAACACTTTTTCTTTAAATCTCTTCCGGTGTTCACACTGCCATATGGACCTTTCTACAAAACCTGGGAAATCACATTATAAATTAGCTACTATTAGCACAGGCCCGTGGAGTACTCATGATGTCCCTGGGGGCTACCAGGTGCCCACTGGGAGCATATTGGTGACCCTTGTACTTTATCTTGTCCTATATTGTGGGTTCACCATTTTGTTGGCCTAGTGATGTCTCCCTGAGTTAATGTTACATATTCCTCTGGTTTTAATTGAGATGTGCCCTGCTGCATAATAGTATCTATCCAGCATATGGTGGCATCTAAATAAAATCCTGAAAATGTAACTGTAAAAGGCTGGACAAAACAATGAAGAATCCTGATGTATTGATTCTGACGCAGTTTGGGCGTGTATTTTTTTTTTCAACGAAGGTGTCCAAAATATAGTAGAATTGAGGACACATTATGGGTCATGAACGAATGAGTTTTGTTGGTAGTATTCTGTCATTTTATTGGGTGAGGAAACACCGACGCAACCACACCTTCAGATCATGACAGAGTTCGTCTATCCCTTTAGCATAGCCATCCATCCATGGTTGAGAGTGGAAGGTACTTCAATGGGATTGCAATAAAATAATACAAGTGGTTAAGCTGCGGGTATGGCTGCCATGTTATCATTGTTCTTATTTTACTTTGGAGTTCCGTTAATGCTTCATATGACGTGCATGATCATGACACCTACTTTTAAGCTAGCGTTAGCATATAGCTCCGCACATGTGCTAGACAAGAAGCTCAAGGAATCCTTCATTTGGCCCCAATAAGGAGAGCAGAAACCACCAAGATGCGACTAATAAACGTCGCGTAGTTAAGCGCGACTACTCACCATTTTGGGTGCGAACCGACTCGCCGGTTGTTCGCTGGCCGAGCACGTTTAACGGACCTTCCAGTAGGGACATTTTGGACCACCACTCCACCAAGAAGAAAGAAACCAGCGGCGCAATGCACTATGGGTAAGCTGGCCTATGTCGGAAACTTCGAGAAAAATAATAAAAACATAATTCTCACACCAAAGGTTGAAGAGTGTACATTTCATAAATTAATTTAGTATTAACATCACGGAGGTGTATGATGACTAAATCGCACGAAACACCACGAATATCAAGTTTTTAACGTGTTACTTTATATAAACTACATATTCCAGAAATCCGCAACTCTTCTTCGTGGGACTTTTTGGTGGAGCCGAGTAAGTCTGCGCCACCTGTTGGTTATGTTCACTATGGGGTGATACTGTATAATTTAACCTTTTGTTTTATTAATTCCCATACCTGTCAACTTTTCGGAGCGCCAACCTGTATAAACCACCAAAAAATCCTTATAAAGAGCAAAAAATCCTTATAACATACCAAAGCATTTTATATGTCAAAATAACGACAGAAAAAAACCTACGAAATTTTCAATGATATTTATTGTAGATCTCCATAATACAATGTCTGGTTAATGTCTAATCATCATTCTACTTAGTGGCATTACTGTGTTCAGAGTTGTATTCCTGCGTTACTTTTTTCACCAACTCCAAATGCTGACCCATCGGCTCGAAGTTACAGCATCCATTCATATTTACTTTCGAAATGAAAGTATTCGAGTAGACTATCACCATTCTGGGCAAAAGCAAACGGAACTACCTGTTGGGGGGGCGGACGGAAATGTTCAGAATCCGTATGATTTGTGCGATACGGCCATATACGTAAGATTCACCACAAAATCCGTATGAACTATGGCTAACCGTATGAGTTGACAGGTATGAATTCCCAAAAAAGGTTTGTAACAATTACGAATGGCATGAAGGACTATGCTTTTCAGCGTGATTTGATTTTCAAATTTTATTTTTGCCCCACATACAGCACTTTGTATACAGCAGTGGTTGTTTTAAAGTGCTCTCTACTATTGAGCCGAGTTGAAATTCCATTTCATACATTTTTTATTATGCCATAATATTATTTAGTTATATTTCCTCATCAATTTTCAGTTACTTTTAAAAAAGTATGTATTTGTCTTTGCCGATTAGTTAAAATCTGTTTTTTTCCTGCCTCATCGTGCAGGTCCCGTTATGACTGCCCACTCTTCCATCACATGCATGTATGTACATTACACAGCTCTGTGAACTTAGGATGTCCAAGTTAATAAATCCATTTTATTTAGTGAATGAGGACACACATGCACACAAAAAAACAACACGACCACAGTTTAGATTGAAATTTATTACCTCCAATACATTGTTTGGTTGGGCAATGACAACTAGGCCGTTAAAAAAATACAGTACACTTGACCTAAACATTAAAGCATTGTAAAGCATACTTGACATACAAGAATAACTTTCCTAAAATGTACATCTTTACAAAGTGTTTACAAAGTAGACGTTTGAAGCAAAGTGCAAAAAAAAAAGTCAATGAAGATTGAGAATCTCCACTAGTGAAGCAGGGGACAAACGTATACAGTCAAACAAACAAAAACAAACATACTTCATATCTCTAACTCATGTTTTTGATGCATGTGTCCTGAAATGAACAGTAGAGCGTGATGTTGTGCTTTCTAACTTTACATTTGGAACTTGCATTAAGCAGTGCATAATTAAAAAAAAAAAAAAACAATAAAAGAAAAACCACCCATTCACAGTTTATGTCTACAATTTTGCGAATGAACACCTCCAAGCATCTGAATAGTCGTTCAATAAATACATTAGTCTTTCATTTACAACCTGTAATGGACCTGCCCTTGCATGAATTGTCGTAAAATATCACAAGGACGCTTTGGAATAAATAAGATGACATGCGTATCTGTCGTAAAAGTTGCTGTTGTCCTTAAGATACTAAGAAAAAAACCTTTTAATCAACACCCCCCTTCAACCGTGGCCGTATAATCAGTAGTGTGATGCATGTTGGTGTTAAAAACTCACTCAGTCTTCAGAATAATTCTCAATGTTAGCCATGATGGTCCCAGAAGATCATTTTTTAATTGGTCGCTCAAAAAAAAAAAAAAAAAAAATCAAAACAATTCACGTATTGCAATGCACACATCGCATCCATTTTGCCTTTTGCTCGCATGTTCAAAATAAATATGAATTCTTAAGTTCTTATTGAGAATGCAAAATATTATCAAGTCTCCTTGTTTGAAAGCATAACGGGTGGCAAAGTGAGTGAAGAGAGGCTTCAGTCTTCTATGTGAACTAGCCAACATGTGATCCTGCGTTATTTGCGTGACCGCTATCGCTCGCGTACGTGCAAAGTGACATTCTCGCCCGATGACAGCCATTCTTAAAACGTGCAAAATTTGTGAAACGTGTTTCATGCCGAACAAATACAAGTTTTCTTTTATTTTTTTAAAGTTTTTTTTGGGTAAGGCTAGGCAGATGAAAACCAAAGAACTTGAAGAGGTCCACCGGAGAAGATCCTCCAAAGATCATCAGATCTTGTCCGGTTTAGCCACTGATGCGATTCGACTGTTAATCACCGGTAACACCCGTTGCAGTTTGATAATTTCGTGAGAAGTGCTAAGGCAAGAATGATTCAAAGCGCCGTCATTCCCAGTGAACAACTTCGGTCTTTTACTTTGAAGCCTGTGACATAAACGAGAGGTATTTACAGTAAATATGTTAGGTGCTCGAAAAGATCCGTTTTGGCTCGTGTAGAACTTTGTGCTCGATTCCCTTTTGTTCGTGGGGTTCACTGTCGGTAAAGTAGTAGTCGTAGCAGGATCTCTGATTTGTTGTTTGTTCGTATGTAGTATGTTTGATAAGATTTAGCTTCTGGTTGTGAGGTCGACTCAGGCAAAGCTACTGGAGCTCAGACACTGGAACTTTTCCCGAAGAGACTGGACGATGTTGGGCTGGCTCTGCTGCGGTTCACTCCAGAGGTATTTCTCCAGATGCTCGCGTTCCAGAGACCTCAGCGCGTCGCCGGAGCGCACGGGCGTGCAGGGCAAACTCCGCGAATGGACCAGAACCCGGTTTTGGTAGGTGCAGCCGGCCGCCGACCCGCCCTGCTCCGATTCCACTTCGTCCTCCGAGCGGATCTCCACGTAGTCGTCGTCGTCGTCATCGCCGTCGTCCTTAAAGTTCGCAAAGTAGTTCTGGGTGGCGGCGAGGATGCTCAAGGCCGACGCTCGGTTCAGGACCACCACGTGTTGGCCGTCGTGTAAGGTGAGGTCCGACTCTCCTTGGGAAGATCTTTCCGGGAGGCTACTCTGTCGACCGGCACGGCTCAAACTGGGACCGCCGAGGCGTTCTGTCGATCCGTTGCATTTAAGTCCCGACTGGTTATCTTCCTCAGGCGGCCGGCTATTCAGAGAGCCGACCGACTGACAGTTCCGAGACGGGGAGGACGGTGCGTTAACGGAAGGATGTCTCTTGATGGTACTGTAGACGTGCTCTTCTTTTTCGCTCGGGGCCGATAAGCAGGAGCTCCATCTCTGCGAGGGCGGGCTGCTCGGTGAGGCCGGGGCGGTCTTGAGGGACGGGATGGAGCGGGAAGACGCGAGTCTGCGCTGGGGGGTGGAAGAGGCTCGCGTGGTGTGCAAGTCGCCACTGGAGGACATGTAGCTGGAGAGCTCGCCGTTGCTGTAGGTGGAGTGGAGCCAGTCCTCTTCCTGGGAGGTTTCGGGCATGGACGGAGAGGACGGAAGACCTGGATGAGTGGAGTGTGTCGGCGAGGAGGAATCCTTGAACATGACTTGGTCGTAAAGCTGGGAATACTCGGCTATCCTTGCACCTGAAGAATACAGGAGAAAAAGATTTTTAGTCAATAGTTTGTTTGTTTGTTTTTTAATGAAAGGTTTTGTCTTACCGATGGCGGCTCCCCCTTGCTTTTTTTCTTCAAGGATGGCCGCCAGGTCTTTCTGCCTTCTGTCAGCTCTCGCTCGACTACAAGAGTCCCCGGGGTCCATGCTCCTCATGCGCAGCAGCTGATTGGCTTTCTTGATCTTCTGGCTATACTGCCGCGCCATCAAAAAGACACGACTCTTTGTTTTGTCCATCAGTTCCAGCGGAAAGTCCACCGACTCGCCCAGCAGGAGCGAGGAAGAGGCCAGCGGCGAGTCCAGCGAGCCACCTGCGAGCTGCCCCGGGAACAAACTATGGATATCCTTGATGGCATTCTCTCTCTGCAGAGGGATTTTCGGAGGAAGTTCCACAAGGTCGTCGTCCTCGAGCCGGAAGCTACCGCTGCTGAGGCGGGCCAGTCTGTTGCGCATGCTCTTCACTGTGCCTGGCTGGGGCTCTGGCACGACTGGGAAGGGTTGCGAAGCGGGAACGGGAATTGGATTTTCGTCTTCGGCGGGTCGGTCGCTTTGAAGGTCAGGGAGGTGGATGACCGGGATGTTGAAGGATTGTGACGGGCGCACAGGAGGGTGTTTCGGTTGATGCGCAGCGCCACTCTTAGTTGGACGACCGCACGCAGGAACCTTTTTTGTACGACTGCCTCGAGCTGAGGATTGCGGCTCGGCTGACTCGCCGGCGCTGACGGGGAAGGCGGCGGGCAGTCGGTCCGCTTTCTTCTCATTGTTCCTGATGTAGTTCTCCAGGTCATTCCAGAGCTCATCGGCATGCCCCGACATGTGTTCTCCTTTCGGGGACTGTAGGGAAGCCAACGAAGTGGATGACGACAAGTACTCGGCCTCTGAGGAACACGGGCCGGGATGCGGGACATCTCCCAAGTGAAGGCTCTCCTGTGAGACAAACTCTGGCGAGCTTCTAGGTAGGCCTTGCTCTGTCGCCATTGGAATGGCTCTCTGGGGATCGGCTTCGTTCACCTCATTGATCCTCTGCGCATTGATCGATGGAGGATCCCGAAAACAAATGGTGTCATAGATGTTCTCCTCGACGATCTTGAGCTCAGGAGTCTCGGGCGATCTTTCTTCCTGGGCGAAGGACTGAATGTGCTCCTTTGAATGGCTGTCGGACTCGATGAGTGGTTCCGAGATGCTCAGAGCATCTGGAACATTGAGTGCCCGAGCCGCTTGGATCCGGAAACCCTGTGCGGCAGAAGAAGGTTGTTTCCGTGCCTGGTATTCACCCGAATCTCTTCTAATCAGGCCCATTCGCTTGAGGTCTTCATAGCTGATGTTGTCGTACACGTTTTCGATGTCATCCATCGTCAGCTGCTCAGCGGATGAGGATCCTGAGATGTCGTTGCTGGAGGACTCCGTATGAATCACTTCCAAGTTGCCACCCGCCGCCTGGCCATCATCCGGACTTTTGCGAGCCTCCGTGGCATTCTCGCCGACGCTGCTCGCCCTTCGCAGAACCCTGCCGCCGCCGGATGGCGGTTCAACCTGGACGGAAGGGGGCTGCTCCACGTGCCAGCTGCAAGGCCGGGTCGACCTCGGAGACGACGGGACCGCCGATCGCTCGGAGGGAGACTCCGGTTCGGGTCCACTTGTCTCGGTGGGAACGAACATCTGATAGATGTCGTCGTCGTCGTCGTCATCGGGGTGCGTGGTTCTCTGTCGGGTGGGGAACATGGCCCTGCGAGCGCGGTGGTCTGCCCAGATGTTTCGAACAGAATGATCATTGTCTGTCACGACGACGGATGGCACGGGGGACTCTGGAGGTTCTTCCGTCACACGAGCGGTCCTGCGGAGCGGCGGGTGGTGACTTCCGTCCCTCACGAGGGATTCTCTGGCTCTCTGAAGGAACCGAGGCAAAGATTCAGACAAGCACCCTAATGAGTCACGAAAGCGATCCTTTTTGAACATACCTGAAGATCTGAAGCGCTCATGTTGAAGGTTTTCCACTGCTCTATGCTGTCCACCGACGCTTGAGGGTTCAGCCTCTTCCGGCTGCTTTTGCCCGGGACTCGCAACCTCTTTCCGCCACCCTGCAGGCACGGTTGCAACATTGAGTGTCAGATCCAAGAAAATACCAGTCAAATGGAGTCAAAATTAAAAGAAGACGAGATGGTTGCGATGAGCTTCACTTCCATTTGGTACGTCATTTGTGTTGAGCTATTCCATGGTCTCTGGTAATGATTGGTAGAACTACAATTCAAACAAAATACGGAGACGTGGAGACGACTCCAAGCCATTTGGGTTGTGTTTTGATTTGATTCCACTCGCAGCCAGCATCCGTGTACCAATCTGCGATCTCCAACGAGTTCCCCTTACCGAGACGCTCTCGTCCTCGTCATCGGCGTCTTGTTGGTGCGGCTCCTCCCCTTCCTCTCGATCGCTGTGGTCGTAGTGGTCAGCGGGGTCCAACGACTCCTGTGACTGGTTGATGAGACTGCGGCTGCGGCCTATCGTGCCCAGAGCCAGCTGGGACACAGGAGAGAGCAGGCTTGCGCCCAGACTTGTTCGCTAGGGTGAGGAAAATTCAAAGGGTTATTTCTGTTATGCGAGCGGCACTTGCGTGCGGTGGATGTGGGTTCTCGAGTTGCTTCATTTGAACCCTTTAGCTGTGTATCGTCATTGCTCAAGACCAACCTTTTCTCCGTCGCTGTTGACTGCATTCTGCTTGGCGTTCTTCAGTAATTTCGAGAGCGGTTCTGACGAGACAAATACAGATTTATTTATTTTTAAAATTGGGTTTAATGGTGCAAAACGTGCTAAAAAGAAATTCTCACCTTTTCTGCGCCCCCTGCGAGGAGTGGGGCCTTCTTTGGTCTGTGGGGAATCCTTCTTGTCACTGTCAGGACTGTAGTGAAATCCGGGATGATCTGGGAAAAAAAAAAAATATATATATATATATATATATATATATATATATCGCACATTAATTTACAAAATATCACGCGACTTGTGAAAATGAAATGCAGCAGTATCGTGACTTGGCACTTACGCATTCCGTCCATCTCCAGGATGGCTTGCTTCGCCTGGAAAAGGGTGAAATTAAACCAAGTTAGACAGCCATCATTTTTGGACACCAGGTGTCACTCAAATCACAACCTTGTTGAAACCAGAAAAGGACTCTGGTAGATAAAATGGATTGTGGTGGATTGGAAATGAATGACTGCATCATTTGAGGGTGTGAAATGAAAGACACTGGATCGGGTCGTTGCACAAAAGCTTGTAGCTTCTGAAAAAGAAAAAAAAAAAAGGGAAGCCATCCGCAGACAAGCTGTCCTCACCTTGGCGGGGATTTTGGCAGGGTGATTTTCAAGTATAAGTCTCTTGAGGTGTAAGATCCACATGCGCTTATCTTGCTGGGACTTGGCCTGCGGGCAGCACCAAACAGCAGAGAAGATAATAGCGGTCATGCCCACGAGGTGAGATATGTTTGGGATAAAGCCCCAAAAAAACGGAAGAAAAAAAAAAAGGAACTCAGCTTGCAAAGTTGAACCCTTTCAGGGACCGTGGTTACTCCAGCTTACAGGGTGCACGAAAGCGTTCAACACGACATTTGAGTACACCCGCAGCGCTCATGACTTGTTATTGCCAAGTCTGCACTTGATGTCACGTTACATTACCTGGACAGTGTGCTGTAGTTTGGGATTCTTGTAGTGAAACACACTGAAACTCAGCGGCTCTTTCGGGATGACTTCCACCAGCATGAGGTTGCAGCACTGCAACGGGACGTCAGGTTCAACGCGGGCGCTGTCGGTCACCACAAAGCGTCACGTGACGCGCCGGCCAACTGACCAGGATGTGAGCCTTGTACGTGAACGTCTCCTCCCGTTTCTTCGTGATAAGCAGGAGCTTGTCGAACAGGAAGAGCGTTCTCTCGTTCTTGGCTCGCTGCAGTCGAAAGGTTCCTTCCAGGACCAGCTCTCCGTAGCCCATCAGATCGGGACCTTTCCAGTTGGTCAGCAAGCTCTGGATTTCCTGCAATGACGATCGATACGGTGGTTTCGTTTGACTCAACTCTGGGTGGCTGCGTTTGGATCCTAAATCATGATCAATTCTTCGATGTGACAAAGACTATCAGTTTAGGTCTTTTGTGTTTAATTAACAGCGTGCTGCTGAGTGTAATCAAATAAATCTGTCGCCTGGAAGCTGCGGACGGACAGCAATGAAATCATGCAACAAATGAGCCGGGATTGTAAAAGTGACAAAAGTTGTTTCACAACCCCGCACGCATTCCTGAATCCAATTGACTCTTCCGGCTGATCAAAGAAACAAGCTCCCCTTTTATGTGCCCTCCTTACGCACGGCCGTCAATCAGCCCAGTGGAAAAACTGGGACGAGCCCAAAGCTCACATCATTCAACAACAACAAAAAAAAAAAGAAAGATCAAAGTGCGCCGGCTACACATTATTGTAATGGTTTTAATGGTCAGGAATCCATTTGTTGACTGTACCTGCAACCTAACGGCGTGTTCGTGCTTCCGCTTCATGTCGTTGATGTGCCAAGCCACTCTCTGCATGGTGTCGATGGCTTCCTGAACCACCTCGTACGTCTCTGTGTCCTTCTCCATATGGTTGGCGATCTCCTACAAACACACCGCAAGCATAATGCCAAAGTAAGCGGTGGATTTTTTTTTCCACCCCCAGTAGGCTGCCCCCCCCCCCCCGAAAGAAAAAAATACATTCAAACGAAAGAAAACATCCACTTTGTCTCCAAGTACGCTTTACTACATTCTCTTCTATTTACAGCATGGCAGGAACATTCCCACCGAGTACCATATGTGTGTAACATTTGGTGGTAAAGGGAGCCTCATCAGAAACTCTTGCTTTTGTGGTTTGGAAGGAAACGTGACTGATTTTGTGCCATGCGTGTGCGGTCGAGTGGAAATGCACGTTAACCATGAGGGAGGTGCCACGGGGACGTACGTGAAGCAGCAGATGGTACTTGAGGATCCTCTGCACCGGCTTCAGCAGGTAGGAGCCCAGAGGCAAGGAGTGGCGCAGAGATTCTTGGCGCTCGCGGAAAAACTTGGCCAACGCCTTGTTCCTCATGCACTCGGTGAGCACAGCCACCGACCTGCCGAGTCAAAACAAGGCAATGACCCAAAAAACATACGGCCAACACAACAAAATAATCCCGCGGGTGGTAGGAGTTGAAGGTTTTAGACTGGCCAATTAAACCGAATAGAGCGTGTATTTTAGCTGCCAAAGAGGAGACTGAAGGGATAAAGCCACAGAAACAAAGGAGAACTAAACAAGGCTGCAGTAAAGGCCTGGAAAAGCATTTTGCAGGCTTGCTGTCGTTTTTTTTTTTTTTTTTTTTTGCAGGTAAGAGTTAGGCCGCCAAATATGAAATGCTATTCACCTTAAGTTCCTTTAATAATGTCTGTTCCAATGGATTTGCTCCAAAACTAAAGCTCATACTAAAACTAATAAAATCGAACGAAGATCACTGGCCTCTCAACTGAAAGACCTTCAAGGGTGTAGCGAAATGTGACAGTGCGTGAAATGCATTTCTGCATGTCCGAATGCCAGCGGAGCTCCCGTACAGTCTTCACATTGTTCTTGGGAGGAAACCCGACCTTAGAGTCCGGCGTGACCTCGATCCATCTGCAGCCGAGTGACCGTCTTCAAATACGTCTGTGTTGTTGTTGTTGTCCTGTGTGACCTAAACCGGGGTCACCAGCTGTGGCGTGGACACGGGGGGGAAAGGCCCGTGTACAAAAAGCTGACAGACCCCACAACAACGAGACCTAATCATCAGTGAACTGTTGGCGAGTATTATCATAAAACCCGTGAGATTTGCATCCAGAGGGCAAGGTGTGCTTGTAGCGTTATCTTGGCATGAAGATCAGCCTCACGTTTCAAACTAAACCGAATCACGCACTGTCACATTACTCCATCCAGGTGTCTCGTAGGAGCACCCACCCAGAAAAGAATAATAATAATAGAAAAAAATTTTGAAGTAGGTAGCTCTGATAAGATGATAACAACCCCTTCTGTCAGCAACGTGTGCTTTAAGTCTGTCAAGCAGTGAATGAAAGAATTTAAAAAGGGAGGGAGGGAGGAGTGAGCGGCCCCGAGGCACAACTGCAAGCAGACAATTTGACTCCTTAGCGAGGAGCTAATACATTGATGGGCATACACAGCGGAGTCATATGAGACTCTGGGAATAAACGTGGAGATGCGATCAGGGCGACAATGACAACAGAATAATGCCGTCGTACAGCAAAAAAGGATGGGAAATGAACGCCGTGCAAGCTCAGACGCTCAAGTGTCGTCCGGCAAGACGCCACGAGAGACTTGGTCGGCGTGAGGCGCATTAGACGCGGTTCTCAAACTGGGGTGCCCCGGATCCCCGGGACTAAAGTCTTACCTCGGGTAATTGGTGCAGTACTGGGTGTATATGTGGAATTCTTCACTCTGAAATGAAGAAGGGGAAAAAAAAAGAAGGCAAAATTAGATGACAGATGTATGTCGCAGGACGTGGCTTAGTCCTATTTAAATGGAGACTTCCTAATAAAATAATTTCAGGTCTCTCGGCTTGTCTGCGTCCCCCCCCCCCCAGCCTGTATTTAAAAAATGAGTGAGGCACATCACGCTGACGAGTGCAGGCATTAAAAACCCCTCCATTGAGGTTTTCCGCCCCCTTAATTGAAACCTTTCTCACATCGCACGCCCCCTTCAGTGAACATCAAACACGCGCGAGACAGTGTGACTTCATCGGAAACTTTTCCTGGCAACTCATCTGAATATCGTGCGGCCAACTTCGCTTTCGGTATTTGAAATTTATGCCGGGGCGGTTATGCTTTTGTCACGGTGCGGTGACAAAAACGACTAAACTAAGTTCCACTCTATATTACACTTGAGCCATTTGCGGTGCAACGAGGTTACCCTTCAAAGGATTTCAAAATTGGTTGTTGATAAGGACGCTAAACCAGTCACTGATAGTTTTGATTTACAAAGACTGAAAGGCATCGTTATAATACAAGATGTAATTTGGACACCCCAATTCGCGACGCAAGGAGTGCAAATTAATAAGTAATGTGAGGCGTGAACCTTTGCTCGACCTCGGTTCAACTTTTGGACCCCAGCAATGTGGCAGATTTTTAGGGGGCGGGGCTCCAGGAGGCTGACAGACAACAGGAAGCGACGTCACAAACGTGCAGGGAAGATGATCAGCGATGCAGACCCAAGAGTTTATTTTTGACCTCGCAGGGAACTGTGCATTCATTTTAAGGACCTCCAAGCCAGTAATTGAGGAGCCCGAGGTGCTCCCTGGGAAAAGGAACTAAATTGAAGAGCAGAGGTCTCCAGTCGTCGGCTACCACAGACCGGGCCTAATCGCAACCAGATGTATCCGCCATCCAGTTTTTTATTTTGTGGTAAACACACAGCGCTAATACACACTTACTAGACTTTAGTATTTAGACCGCAGGATATATCAACGTTTTGATAAGAGTACTAATTTGTGTGGCACATACGTATGGGAAAATGCAGACCTCCAGGCATGCGTGCCCTCAAACTCGACCGCACTTTTGTATTTATGTCTTTCAGATTGTTGAACATGGATGCTAAAGTGAAAAATTAATTAGGACTTATGACATTTAAAGCACTTTGGCGTTGTAAGAACTAACGGGTAGATAAAAACATGATCAGAAACTAATAAGGTCAAACGGGTAAAGATAACATCGTCTCTTTAATAAGTTGGCACGAGGCCTGTGCACAATTCTGAAGATTAGCCTTGCCTCGGGGTTGCCATGGCGACAGTTGAGACATTTGTCCTAAAAAAAAAAAACAACCCCCCCCCCAAAAACATTACTCCATTCTCCAAAATAATTTGAAGTAGTAAATAAAGACAACATGTCTTGAATAACTGTACAACTAGCCCTGTGTGTAATTCTGAACGTTAGCACTAGCCCTAACACCAGAGGCCCTGACTGCTCCACTCACTGATTTTGGGGGGCGGGGGAGTGTTGCCATAGTGGTCAGAAACAATGAACAAATAAAAAACATGGTCAGACCAGCCAGTAAACATTCCGAGTTGAAAAGTTTCCACAAGGCTTGCACACAACTCCAAACATTAGCACTAGCGCTAACACAAGTCATACTGGCTAGTCCACAAAGTCGCTATAAAAAGTGGGAACTTAAGTTGCCTGAGCAATAACAATACAGGATCCTCAAACAAAACAACCACACCCCCCAACCTAAAAAAATGGTGAAGTGAAATGTTACAGTTATTTTAAACAGCTTTTCTTGGTACATTCTTATCTCAACTTCACCACAAAGCGGTCATTTATCTTTACAACCATTTGCTTCATCCGCTTGCATAAGAGCAACTTCTAAATAAATCGGGCAGTGAGATGAATTTGTTTTATCAATGTAAGACGGCAGATAGCGTATACACACACCAAAACAAAAGTAGCTGAATGCGTGTTACATGGAATGCAAACCGGCTTATGGGGGCGGCGCGCCGCTTTGTTTACGTTTCTGGCGGAAGCGGCGCTGGGAGCCCGCGGTCAAACGAGCCACTGACAACAATAGTCAAAATGTTTGCGGACCAAGCTGGTGACGCAAAAGCTTGTTTCTCCAGCCACGGTCGGACTGCTGGCTTTGTGGCGGTCGGGTGCGACGGCCGTTGTCTTTAACGGTGCCTTTCAGGGGGAAATGTCGAAATGCGGCATTTTGGGATATAATTATATGCCTTTTTATGGGGAAATCGTTGGAAGAGGCATAAAAGCAAGCAAGACGTCAACAACAACAGAAGAGTTGGACAACGCTTCAAATTCCTGCGGGATACTGTACTATTCAAATTTTAGCCACAGAAATAACTTTATAACATAAACTGTCTCCTCTTCGATCGGTCCAAAGTTTACGTGTGTCAAATGCTGGTGCTGGAACAGGCCGCAACAAGTAACCGAAACCAGCGTGCATGTTAAGAAAAAAAACTGTCTGGGGGTGGAGAAGGTGATGAAAATCGCTCAACAGATTGAAGCCGAGGCTGCACATGCCAAATTTGGATTAGGGTCAAATTATACGCCTTTGCACACCATCTGAAAACTCTTATGAAGAAATTTGGGAAAAAGTTGATATGACACAAGACACCGTGCATCAAATGATTAATTTCCAAGCCGTTTACCTTGATTTTTTTTTCCTCCCACAACAAATATCCCGTACCACTGGCGAAAGGAGACTTTGATTCCACCCTTCTTTCATCTACAACCACTTAGAACAATGTTGCGGGTGCATGAATAGTTGTTATCTCTATTGTTGATGTTTTATGGACTCAAATTGAAAGTGGTCAGACTCCAGGGTTAAAATACACACAGGATATGACTTGTTACGAAAGTGAGAGTTTAGATATTTGAACACACGTGGTGCAACAGGACACTATAACAATACCCAGTCACGGGCATATATTCTTGATCCTCTGCGATTGTTAGTGCAGTTTACTGAGTCACTTAAAGCAGTAAAACTCCACACGCAGGAAGGAGCAGCACTGAATGAATGGATGTTATTTTCATGTTAAAAAATACCTTATAAAACGTTGGGGGGGGGGGCTGGAACGGATTAATGGCATTTCAATTCATTTCAGTTTGGCAAGATGATTTGAATGAATTCAATTTGTACAGTATTTGAAGGCACCACTGCCGTTTTATTTTTATTTGTTTTCAAACTTGATAGTCAAATGACTAGGCCCATTTTGTCCATTGTGGCACTCCAACAAAAAAGTTTGCCCACCCCTCTGTTAGTGATTATTGTGTCGCCTCTGCATAATCCCTCCCACTGACAAACAAACACAAACAAAAACACTCAGACAATCATTTCTACCTTCGATACGAAGCATTCAGCAATGGCCACGGGGTCCGCGTTGCACCTCTCCAGCTCATGAAGCAAATCTCTGAAAACAAGAACATTGATTTACATGCCTGACAATTGTTCCCATATCACACAAACACACAGATTGACTCATTAAAAAAATGCTGTGGTTTATTGTTTCTGACTATTGTATTGGACTTCACAAGTCACACTGGGAAAATAAATTCGGACTAAGGGCAACTGCCTTTGAGAAACTTCCTTGAATTCAAAAGCACAGCTCCTGTGGGTTCACAAAACCACCCCCCCGGTGGTGAAGTTATTGTTTCATGACTAACAGATGAGGTCACTGCTTTTATGCTTCCTTAAACTGGCCCATTTCTTTTTGATTCTTTTTTTTTTTTTTTTGCTGCCCGACAGCTGACAAATGACTGGGTGGCAGGGAAAAAAAAAGGTTTTGTCCAAAGACCACCATGATACTCAACTATCCTTCAAACCGCACAAAAAAACTGTTTAGGGCACTGTCACAGAGAGCAAGTATACAGACGGGGGGGACTTCATGATAAGTCACCTCTTTTCATGACATTTTTTTGGTTTTTTGTCTCCAAGGAAAGTTAGTGTAGTGAGCACCGTCCGTGGTGGGTGGTGTCAAAGCACCCTCTTTCTGACCAACCGCCACTGACAGGACTCCCTTCTCGAATACAATGCTGGAGGTTCTTTTCTCCTTGAGTCGTAAGACAATAAAGTAAGAGAATTCTCAAGTGTGTCTCTGCAAAAGATGCACCTGTTGAAGTGGTAGATGTCCTGGATGTTGCCAAACAGAGAGCCTTTATCCTCTGAGCTCAAACCCAGCCGAGCCTGGCTGCTGATACTCTCCAAGTAGTCCTGCAGAGAGAAGAAGGAACAGATGATTTTGTTGTTCTTCCTGTGGGTTTCATATAGTTTTGAATTTTTCTATTTCGCCAGTCTCAAAAAGAAAGACAGTTGAGGGTAAAATGCAAATCACTACACTACGAATGGCCTCAAGTTTTCTTTTAAATGTAATAAATGTCTTCAACCATGATTTTGACCCGCCCTGATCTTCAAAACACATTAAAATGTACTCATTTATCATTACTCATTATAATTAACTGCCTCATAATCTAACCTAGATAATCACTTATGCAATGTCACCTGATTCCTAATCTATAAATTCACGCAATAAAAGTTCTCATCTTCGATGTTAATCATCCACCTGTCCCAGTTTTATAGTCAGTCATGCCTTCGCATTCACTTCAGCCTTGATTACTGCGTTCAGAGCGAGCAGAACACTTCTTAAGATAAGATATAGTGAAATTTCAGGATGAACCGAAAATGCACCCTAAACCTTACAGGTCGACGAGTGCGCAGTAAAGTTTGTACAAGCCCTGCCCGACAGGAATTTTAGTGCAGATTTGAGCGCAAACTCACAACATTGCATCCGAAAGCCATGCTAACAGATCAAGACCTTGAATTATTTTTGCGTTCGTTTATGGACTTTCGGTAGTGATGTTGGTTTTTATCATTTCTTGGCGCAAACAAATGATTTTAGCATGGAGCTCAGTTAGTGTAAGAGCCACTCCTAATTTAAACAGCAGCTTTAGCGTCAATGCTAATGTTCACACATTGTGAGAGTATTCCCGAGATGGTTCGCCGAAACCGGCTTCACTATTCTGCTTATTACAAGCCAATGTACGGTAATGATATTCAAGAACGTTTTTAGCTAAATTTACTGTATGCAGTTTCTCTAATTATGAACCACGTTGATGCTAGCTCCTTGTTACGACTACTCCTACTCGTAATGAAGTATGACGGTTAAAAATGTGATCATCCGAAACTAATTTGTCTTTTCCAATCCGCCAAGTAAAACCAAAACATTTCAAATGACAATGTGGTTACTCTAGTCATACTTTGGTTTGAGGTTTTCATTCTTCAAATCCAGAGTATGAGTCAATGCAGGGCTCATGTCGGGAGGAGACATGGGAAGATTTTGTTCATTATCAGAGGTTATGTGTAAGGTGATGCTCTATTAGTCACGGGGTTGTGCACGTGACCCGGCTTGACCTCCTCACTCAACGCGTTCACCTCCGGCCTGAGTGAGCTCAACAATGGGCAGCTCCGACGCCCGCACCTCTCTGAAGGTACACTCCCTGCTAAAGCGTCAGATGCAACATGTACTAACTTGATGCTCGCTGGAGTTAACCATTAACCTTCAAATGCACACTCGTTTCCAATCCAAACACTTTACTCTGTCTGCACTGTAGTTGGAAGTCATTACTCTTGACAATTCCCAATGTAAACATCCACATCTTCAAACTTGGAAAAAATGTCACGTGTGACTTCCAAACGTCTAAAAGGCCTCACAATGTTGATCAGGCGTCAGTACAAAAAAATGTTTATGATAGTTTGGGTTTGTCATCATTGTTGAGTTTTTAATTAACTTTTTCCTTTCCTGATTCAGTTCATTTTAATTCATTTTGGGAATAGATTTGTTCATTTTTATTAGTTTGAGGGGATTTTTTGTAATATAGTGAATTTGTAAATGATTTTTTTCAAAGGTAACAAATATTGCTTATTAAAAAAATAAAATAAAATATTTTAAAAATATATTAACTTCTGAACAATATAGAATTAAACATCAACAAATAAAACATAACAGTGCATTACTGGCGCTTCAAAAGTGACAATGCAAATTAAAACACAAAAGTGTGAATGACAAACATCTCCTGTCATTTTTGTGTTGAAAGCGGTCACCGCTGGGGAGACGGGACAACCTTTGCAGTTCCCGACTTTGGAGGTAGTATCAGAATCGGTTCAAGGTTGAACAATGTCAGGTCTACTCGCACGGCTCAAAAGCCGATTTTTTTTTTGTGTGGAAGCAGTGTGATAGGAGTTTAAAAACGACAAGCGCGTATGACAGCTTGCTCACAGGAAAGGGTATGACAGCTCTGACCACCGCACCCCCTGCTGTGAGAAACCGAGCCCATGGGAGTCTGGGTAAATATTTGTCTTAAGCCCGTCACACCCTTTTCGCTCGCAGGAAGCCGCATGGACTCGGGGATTATGGAAGAGGGGGGGTTGCAATAATGCAGGCTTTGGCCACCAATAAGGGGATGTTAGTGTTGCTACTGATACGATCTGGCCTCACTGGAACCGTCATGTAAGAGGCCAGGACAGGCCGAACGCGCATATATTGTGACAGTAAGTGCCGCTGAAGAATCGACTGCCACCTAAAGTGGTAGTCCAAGGGGTGGGTGGTCCATTAACGTGGACTGGCAGTGGTCTGCGGGAGGTAGAGGGTGATTAACTGCGGCTCTTAAGCCTTCTTCTGTGTTTTCTTAACCTGCTGTAGACACTCTTATATCAGAGCTAAATCCTTCTTTCCTAGCCTCCTGTCGAGATGCCCCTTTTCCTCACCTCTGCATCCGAAGAGGATGGGGAGGGGTAGGAAGGGGGAACATCCATCAAAAGTGTCACGCCTAAACTTCAGTGCCTTTACTCATCCAGTCTCCTGGGATTTGGTGGTCCCTGTTTTGATTTTAAACAACCTGTTGAACCGTCTTGGTTTTGGGGAGGACCGACTGGTTTTGAAATCAGATTGGATAGTCTTGTCAGACATGGGAGAGTGATTAACAGATTCGCGACCGGGTGGGGTTTGGGGATTACGGTGATGGTTCTTCTTCCCCTTGATAGGTTTGACACGTGATGACAACGAAATGTTGCGCGTCAGCAGTCAATTTGTGGCTCTTAGTTTGCGCAACGTCGCTCATTATAATCGTTCGCTTTGAATTTCTGGCGCAATACGAGTTGGAATTGGAAAACAATGCTTCTGAATTGGCCCTTTGAATGCCAAGCTTTGTCAAAACAGACTCAATATATTGTCAGAAAATCAGGCCAGAGTGACGTTGTCCATGGGGGATTTAGGGGGTGGAGGGGGTTTAAGGTTCACTGTCACTATCACTTCAATCAGAACTGGTTAACCGACATGAAAAACATGCGTCACATCTGTTCAACACATTTGAGAGCAAGAAAGGGGCAATAACAATGAGGAGGGGATCGAGAAAGGTGAGCCAAGTACCACAGACGATCCAAACCAAAGTCTCCAAATCCCTGAAAGGAGGCAAACAAGATCCATTCCGCTCGAAGCGAGACTTAAAAATAAATAAATAAAAAATTGCCCATTTGTCTAAACGTGTGCGTGTACAGTGCGTGTGTGTTTGTGTGTTTTCGTCTCAGTGTACGTGCGCACACGTTTTCAATGTGCGCCTGTTCTTCCAGGACAAAGGCACCGGTGTCGTGTAACTCAACCGAACCCGAAGGCTGCGAGCACAGGTGACACTATTGTGATGAAAGTTTCCGACTGTTAACAAGCGGCGGTGTGTATGTGTGTGTTTGTGTGCCACGTGTGTGAGGCGACGCACAAAAAAAAAAAAAAAAATACCCAATGCGTGTTTTTCATCACCTGATTCAAAGCCCCCCGCCCACTCTTGGGAAGAGCAAAGTCAACCGCATACTGGACCGAGATATTTACAACCGTCACTTTGAACTCAAGCGACCTCGACCTTCAAATAAGTCACACTTGAGAGGTTCTGCAGTTGAAATCCCAAAAAATGATGTATAGTAAATGTGTCACTTACTTCCACAATGCTTCTCAGGTCTTGGACGTAGGTTCTTTCGGTGTCCAGTATCTCCTGCACCACACGGTCTACATACGTCCTGGGTCCTTGCACCTGACCCATCCGCTGTCTGCCCCCGTCGAGACCCAGCTCCGGTTCCGAGTGATCTGTCGGTGTCTGTTCGGTGCCCTTCTGGCCCGGCTGCCTTCCTGTTTCCATCCCTCCGTCATCTCTGGGGTCCTCCTCGCCGAGGCCCAGCTGCCGGGCGGGAACCAGTTCTAAACGTATTGCCCCGGAGTCCTGGTCCGAGTTCACGGGGTTAGAGTGGGGGGTGTGGACAAGCGTGGACCGGCTGCCCAGTGAGCAGTGACTGTCCCGGGAGGAAGCGGAGGAAGAGGTGGAGCTGTAGCTGACGGGCCTTTCGGCGCTATCCGGAGAGGAGTCCATGCTGTGGGCCGAGCAATAGCGCAAGGAGGCGTAATGGAAGGCCGGGTTGCGGAGGCAACGGGCGGGGATGTCACCGGAGCTCAGGACCGAGCCGGAGTCCGGCACTTCGGGTACAGGTGGCAACGCATCGGGCAGATAGCTGTAGTCGTCTGAGGAGAAAAAAAAAAAAAAAAAAAAGAGAATGAAAACTCAGAAATTGCACAATGTGAAAGTCCGAAAGAAAAGCGCGTTCGTGTCCTTTAGAGGCGCGATCGGCTTACAAACATAATTCCTCGCATACCGGCGGACCGCGACCAAGCTGACCGGTCGCCAAAAGCGCTAACCGTCATGGTTTGCCTGAAAGAATTCTATCAGGACGAGCCAACGGTCACCACCTTGCCAAGAGAGATAAGACACTCATTAAAAGGAATGCAGAGCATTTAGATGGAGAGATGGATTCCGATACAGTCTAAATCCGAGCGCCCACAGCTGATGGTCATGAATGAACGGCCTATTCCTCGAGGACAGGCAAGGTTTGTGCTTGCGGCGATTTCCACATCGGGGCGGTGCCAAACTGGCACCTGGCCTCATGTCGGTGGATGGGATCACTAACTCCCGGAGTGCCAGAGTCAGACCGGCTCAAGTGAGAGCAGTCTTGGAACGAATCGGACCGAGCGGCCCCGCGCTAACAACCCTTAACCCAAGTCCAACGTTGTCGCTGAAGTTTTACGAGGTCCTGCTCTGTAAACGGGTCAGCTTTGAGTGGAAACCAGAATGGATGCTCAAGGATTGATAAATCACGATGTGTCACTTGGCCACAATGTAACAACTCTTTGACCAGGCACTGCCGCCAATGCCCACCAAGTGCTGCAAAACTCACTTGTATTCTTTGGCATTCGACTCAGCATGACTTAGATTTGTTCTTGGTTTTACTGTTTGGTGCTTTCTACCGCCTTTATTACCGATTTGTCTTACTGTTTATTGTGCATGTTAAATTGCTCCATGTACAGCACTTTGTATGCAGCGATGGCTGTTTGAAAGTGCTCTATAAATACTGTTGACTTGACTTGACTTGACCGAACCTTTCAAAAACCGTGCACTGGCTAACGAACAAACGACCCAAATAATCAACCATTAATCACGCCAACATTTCCTCAGCATTGCGGCTCGCCTACGACCCCGCAGGTCCAGTATTCCAGTCACATGCCTTTGCGCCGCCCTCTACCTGCCAAGCGTCTGAGGCCTTCTCACATCAAAGCCACCGAGATCACACAGTCACCTTCAAAAAAAAAAAAAAGAGAAAAGAAACATGAAACGGGACGCAACCTCAAAAGAAATCAAGAGAGCTTGCGCGCACACGCTCTCACCTTTCTGGTACGTACCCGAGAGGGCTCTCTGGCGCACCGGCACCGTTTTCAAGCGTGCTCTGACAGCACGTCCTGCTTGTTGCAGCAACAGGGGGGGGAAAAAACGAAACAAAATGTGATTGGCAACAATGCGAGAGTCAGTCCAAATGTTTGTGCTCCCGGGGTCTGACCGGCTTTTTAAAATTACACATCAGACAATAGTCATGAATCAAATGAGTGACCACACACACACGCACACACACGCACACAGAGCACAAAGGCCTGCATTATCACCAATCGTGATATTAATAGGTAACAGGCCATTTCCTTTACCCTTTATCAAATGTATTCGACGCTGCCGCTTATCACTGGGAGCTATACACTTAAACTATGTCGTGCGTGTGTATCTCACTAAAACAGTTACATTATTGCCAAGGAGATAAGACTGAGTTAAAAGCATAATGACCCTCACATTAGCTATTCTATCCAGATACAGGTGGGCAACTGGTATGCACACACACGCGCACACACGCACACACGAAGCTCCGTCAGGTAAGTGCAGCAAAAGCATTTCCTTTCCCAGTGAAACCCAAACACGAGTCGAGATTGCTCCATCTTGTGTTTGTCCAAGCCCTCCCTCTTCCCACCTTCCAGCTTCATGTTTGGGACCCACCCTGCATGTTTCCTGGGTGAATTTCCTGGTGTACACATGCAGAGAAAGGCACACACGCACGCATACACACAGAGCGCCAACACAAGCAAGCTCAGGTTACCGGTTGCTCCACACTGCGTGCAACTTGATCTATGTAAATGATCTCTAATTAGGCTGCAAAGCATTGCAGGTTGGGACTGTTTCCCCCTCTGTGTGCGTGTGTGCGGGCAGTGTGCAGGGTGTTTTCCCCACTGCGCCAGAAATCAAGAGAAAGGAAGAAAAAAAAACAACAAGAAAACGTGTGAATCATCATAAGCCAGCGCAGAAACCAGGCTTCAACCTCTGCTTTTCATTTAAGCTGACAAAGACAGAGCAAAAGGGATGGGGGGGGGGGGGGGGTGTGATCATGAGGACATGTTTGCCAAGCTTAATATGTTGAACATCAGGCTTGTCTGGAGCCAATCAGAGGGAAGATCAGAGTGCTCCACTAACAAAAGAACAGCGCCAAACGCTGACAAAAAAAAAAAAAAAAAAGCTTTTGAGTTCGGTTTTGTTTTGACGCATTCCAGCAGTGGCCATTTCGATCCAATCGACTATTGTTGCTGCACAATGAAAAGCATGTCGAGTATTAAGAAAACAACTTCTCTGCTGTGATTCTTTCAACACTAGGTCATCAACTATTTCAGTAGGGATGTCAGACAGCATCGCTGCCCAGACTCCTCCATTAACTTCACCGCCAGTCAGTCGGCTTTTGTCACACTTCACTGCGCACCGGCACACTTTTATCGTCGCCACTTGAAGTGCGCTCGTTATTCTCGGAGGGGCCGGCAGCAGCCGCGAGCACAGTCTTTTTTTTTTTTTTACGACGGGGAGGTGGGCATCTTTTATGAAGAAGATATCAAAAAGGGGGTTGCTCATCAGGTAAAGGTGGCTAATATGTTTTTTTTTGGCTAATATGTTAAAAATTTATGGACGCCGTTAGTGTGTCTAGTTTTATCCAATGCTACGATGGCAAATGGTTTCTGCTTTTTCCTGACATTCAATTTGTCTCCCCTATTTCCATCATTTAAAGACTGCCGTGCCCACATTAGCACGGAGCATTCCTATGGGGTCGAGCCATGCCTCTTCCAAGCATATACTTTACTGTGTAAAAATACACACGCTCCGGGCATTTGACTGCGGACCACCAAGGAGCACACGTGGTGTTCATACGGAGCGCGGTGAACTGACTTTAAATATTACACGGTACAAAACAACACAGAAAGAAGCCAAATAAACAAGAGTGAACATGAGAAATGGTGACACACTTTGGAGTCTGGCATGAGTTGCCCCTTCCCCACAATGCAAGAATTTCCAGTGCCTTTCTTCGGTCATCCAATCGAAAAGCGATGTGCACTAAGCTAGCTAGCGATGCCGACAGTGAAAAAATGCATCGCTTCGGATTGTCATCCGGCTTAGCCACTTTAAAGGGCCATATTGTCAGCCATGGGTGTGTGCACTATACTGAGAGAGATGAGTGAGGAGGAGGGATTTTTTTTTTGGGGTGGGGCGTGGACAATTTAGAACGCCTCATTGTCGGCCGTTGCGCGTCATGGAGAGAAGACATTCAAAGTGAGTGTGGAAAGTCGAAGTCTAACGTGACAGCCAGTGTGTGCACAAGAGCTGGCTGGCGCTGAACTGGATGCTTTGGAGAGCCTCATTGTCAGCCACAAGTGCGTGCATATCACAGGATGGATTCCAGCCACCTAATGAGGACAAGCACTATTAAAAAAAAATCCACTGATGTTTAATTCAACCTTGGTGGTCATTGTACTCTCTTTTCTAGGGCAACTGAGCTCATCGTCGAAATATTACACATGAGAAAAGATATCGTAATCTTGCAAAAATGCTCAACATGTGCAGGAAGGGAGATGAGGAGGCCTCAAAGAATGAAAGTAGGATGAGAAGCTGTAAGGGGTGGACAGAAGGTCAAACACCACCCACTGCCTTTGCTTATTTTTTTTCTTCCCATGTTTCCTTTCTCCCACTTGTGACAATCCAGCAATTGGAATCCCTCCCTTTATAGCTCGCGAAGTCTCCAAAGTCCAAATGTGATGTCATCAACAGGACGGCCCCGGTGATAGAGATGCAGACTTGATCGCAACTGACGCTAAGGACCTTAAAGTGTCACTCAGGATTTCACAGTAGCGCGCCGCCGCTGAGGCCTTCCAGAGGAGAGAGGGCAGAGGTGGGAGAGGCCAAGGGTGGGATTGTAGTCAGGAGGCGGGGTTTACCAAATGGGTCAATGCAACGTCTGTCCCAACAAAGACCTGTGCTGACGAGGCAATCCGTTGCACGTTTTCAGCTTTCTCTTTTTTTTTTTTTTTTTGTGGAGGATGGGGGACGATTTCAAAGATCTCATTAAATGCCACCATAGTGGCCAGGTTTGATGTTGAAACATTGACTCGAGCTAACTTATGGCGTCAGACAGTATTATTATTACTAATGTTGTCTTTTATTTAAACATATATTTTTTTGTTAACATGGAATGGATGATTTGGATTGACATTTCCACTTGTTGCAAAATCGCAACCAACTTTTTTTCTCGAATATCAATTAATCACAAAAACTGAGGTTTCACTAGAACATACAGTAGCAGAAAGAAAAAATAAAACTAAAGTGTGAATAGACCGCTGCAGTTTTAACATCCTTATGAAAATTGGTTTCAGTAAAAACACACAGCTTCTATTACTAATTGGCTGCATTTTTCTTTTTTCCCCGAGCAGTGAATGATAAAGGTCAACATGCACAAGCGCAATGACTCAGAAATTCCCTAATCAGCCTGGGCCGTCCTCCAACAAGTTTCACTTCTGTTTTTTGACATGCAGGTTGAAATCTGCAGCATCTCGCCCTGGTGGGAAAACATCCCAGCGCAAAACTACACTGCCTATTTTTAGGGCTCGCCACCCTTTCGGGACACAGCCGTGCGACCCTTGTCCCTTTCTCTGACCTGATTGGATTTCAGCCTGGTGGAAGACCTCACGGCTGCGTCCGAACCTTTGCCATTTTCCACACGCTTAAAAGAATACTGATTGATGAGAACAAATGATTCCAAAAAGGGGCGTGACCTCTATTTTGACCCTTTTTCTTCAACCACTCATGCAATAGCTTGCCTGATGTGATGTGCTGGGGGGGGGGGGGGTGAAGCGGTGAGGGTAGAAGGGGCAGACGTCCCTCCAAAGGATGACTGGGTGGGAGAGAGGCATGGATGGTGGGCTCGCCATTGTCTCCATCATTTCAGAACCAAATAGTTTGCCCTAAACAGTAATTATACCGCCCCCCCCCTTCCTTGCTTTGCCATTTGTATTACCCCCCCCCCACCCCACCCCACCTACCACTCCTCCAACTCCGTTCCCCAATTCGGGTACCCTTTAGGCTCTAATTTGGGTCACAGGCTGTAGAAAGGCATCCCAACCCTCCCACTGAGAGGAAGCCGGCGAGTATTGGCTTTCAGAGCCGTAAACTGTTAAACTCACAAAACGGTTGTTGTGCATTTGATGACTAGTTTGGGAAAACTAAATGAAGATTTTTAATCTTTAGTCTCACGGTCAAATTCATGATGCTTCAAAGCGTGAGACAGTGAGCCACATCAAAGTAACGCCCCCCCCCCCCCCCCCCCCGCCCAACTGACCCCCGTGAACAGCAATTTGTGGCTGTTGTTGCTATACTGTGTAAAAATAGGTTCGAGAACATGCTAGGTTACACTCACTCATGCTAGCATTTTCCCACCATCACTTGAACTAAATGCCACTTATGTCCTTATTTAACATTTAAAGGCATTCTTTTAGACATCCCCCCCCCCCCCACACTATTTACAAACTCGTTGCAGGGGCCTGATTTTTAAGCGCACTATTGTTTTTTTGTTTTATTTTTTTGAAAGACCGCTTCAACATAAATACATTTCGAATCTGTTTCTGGAGTTGAAACCAGATACAAATCTGAATCACACACATTAGACTTGCCTTTGTCCATATTAAGCTTGTTTTGTCCATAACAATCAACACTAGGTAGAGTAAAAGTTGGTATTTAAAATACTATGGCTGCACAAATTTCACTTACAAAAAAAATGTCATTGCTAAAATAGACCACAATGATTCCTACCGTGCAGGCTCCAACTCTTTTCCTGACACTTGACGTGTGCCATAAAAGCTGCGCAACAACACAATGAGACTCTGTTAAATCGAACGAAACGGTCAGATCCTTCAAATGACGTCAGTAAAAAATAATAATAATAATTTGACCAAGACACCATGTAGACCACAAAGATGTTCAAAACCTATGAATCCAAAAGTATCCCACCATGGGGAATCTAAATCCAGAAAGCCACAAATGAGCCATCGGGGGGCGAAGCTACAAGAAAGCAAATGCGCTGCTTTTAACACCCTTCTGTTAGAAAACAAGCGCAGGGGACGGCGTTCAGACAGCAGGCTGGACACTGCGGAGTCACTTCGCGCACAGCTGTCAACTGAGGACCAACTATCACGCGCACACGCCACCAACGAGAAACACGCCAGCAACACACACAATCATGTTTGTGTGTCATGCCGGCACACTACAAGGAGTCATTTTGCCCCCATCATCAAGACCGTTTGAAGAAAACATTTTTCTTCTACCAATGCATGCATGGCGTGTTTTTGAGCTTACCCGTCGGCATGGTGACAAAAAAAAGTTTTCAAAAGGGACAAAGTGAAGGATTCCCCCACTGCATCAAATAGTCCGAGTATTCCAAGAAGTAAATTGCCTCATCTGACCCGCAGTCTTCATTTCAGAGCGAATCCGTTCTCCAACCCCCCCCCGCGGGAGCAAAAAGTGCGCCGTCCACTCCTGGAAATGCGCTCAGCTCACTCATACATACACGGCCAATTGCTACTGTGTCCTTTTGCTTCAGTGTCGTTCCGAGGGGGACCCCTTCTTCGCGGCGCTCGTCATTCTTCAATTCTGTGGCAACACATCCACTGCACGCCTGAGTGTGTCTAAAAGTGTTCCCGAGTGGCTTTCGATGTGATTGCGAGGTTGTGTGTGTGTGTGTGTGTGCGTGTGTGTGTGAATGGCCTCTGCTTCTTCCCTGCTGGCTCATTCCCCTCCCCCTGACTCCTCCCCACCCTGCACTCCCAAGCTGCAAAAATGACAAGGAGTTCTCCATTCAGTTCTCTCATCTTTTCTCTCGACGTCCAAGACTTCATGTGCAATCAGACTGGAAGGCTTTGGCAGAAATTGCGCAATTTTACATGCTGCGTATCGGCGTGTGGGAGCGCTTGATCAATCGTCCAGCTCAAATCAAAAGCTCCTCGCTCCAATGTCGGGAGGGCACCATTGTGTGCAAGATCAGAGGAAACTCAACCGGCACAATGACAGGGAAGAAAAATCGGGGGAGGCCCGGACGCATCATGTACATGAATGTTCGGGGCGAAGGGGGTGGGGCTAAAAAGTGACCCGCATTGACACCGGACTCTTGTTTCTCTTTCTCCCATTTTCCATACCTTTGACCTCACTCGGAAATCAGGAAACCTTTGCTGCCGCTGTCATCTTGGGACAAATGCGAGACGTAGCGTTTTAAGAAATGTCTACTTGAGGCTAACACAAACAATATGCTCCAGAATGGGCTCTCAATAGGTGAAAATCTGTACCTGCATGGGCCTTTAAGGGACCTGGGTCCTGTTGAGTGACATCAGGGGCAAAGTTCATATGGCCGTTAAGCTAGAAGTCTAGCTAGCAGCATAACTAGTGCTGCAATGGGCAGCAAAAGTTGGACAACAGCAGCACTATCGGTGAGGAAAACAAGCTGCATGTGTTCCTTGAAGGGAAAGAAAAGCTTCGGCCCAAAGGGTTGACGAGAAGAGACTGTAGGACTGAGAGTCCCAGAGGCATGGGGCCACCCCCCAGCTGCCTAGCAATACAATAATCAAGCCCCTCGCCTCGACCATTCTCCGGACCCCAAGAAGCGCGACCCCCGTTTAATGACCCGAGGGTCCGCTGACCCGCGAAAGGCCTTCAAGCTTCACTCCCAATGCAAACGTCCCACCCCACCCAACGTAATGAGCACCTCTAACTTTGGTAAACATACACGGCGGCGACAGTCCGAAAACACTTCGCTTCAGCCGATGACAGAGAACTGCCGCGGCGGTCTGCTTTATCTGATGGCCCGTAGGCGCTCCCCCTGAAGGATGTCGACCTGAGAGCCACTTTGGTTCACAGCTTCACAACACGTAAACAGGTAGACAAATTGAGCCGTGCTTTCAAAGCCATCCTGGCATTGAAGTTTTAGCACTGCACCCGTCAGTTAGGGGTTCATCTCATCTAGATTTGAACCCTTTCATGCACTCCGTAACTTGATCACATGATGGGCTGTCTACTGTAGTAAGGGTTAGTAGTAGTACTGTAGATATCCCTGAAAGGGTTCAAGTGCAGTTATTCAGGATCTTGTACGACTTTCGATGGAATTTTGTTGAAGCCTTAGGAAACTTAGGACGTGAATTTGTTTGAGCGGTCCCTTGCAAGATTTACCGCATGGCACGACAGCATAAGCTCAGAGGATCAATCACGCTGACCATCGCAGATACAAATCAACTTGAATTAAATCCTGAGGAGGAAATAAAAATTGCTGAAAAAAACACAGCCTTCATGCACTGAGATTTACAAGCGACAGAAGCGAGTCTTGGGCTCTTTTGGACTTTACTGTAAGTTCTCGCGGAGTCACCATGGCGACGGCAAGTGTTCATCCCCAACGCAAAGTGTCATGGTGTGAGGATACAGCGGGCAAATGCTTGTTGCCAATAAAGTACTTCATTTCTCATCATGCCGGGGCAGCGTTAACACTTAAGAGGTGTACAGGGTATACACACGCGCACACACACACAGACCCACACACACACGGCCTATTCAACATTTTACTGGCGCGCACACACACGTAGTATTTGCTTTTGGACGGCATCGTAAACGCCAGCCTTAAAGGGGAAACGGCCTCTTGCAAACGCTTAAGAGTGGGTAACAAGACATAAAAAAAAAAAAGATCGCACGCGTGCGCGCGAAAATCGACAAGTCAAAATAGGACGCGTGGAAGTGCGAGGAGAACGGCTGGAAAGAATGAGCGAGACTGTGACTAATGACACGAGTTTGCGGGTGGCGGAAGGTTGGGGAGGTCATTCATATACAGTTCGCCCCCCCCCCCCCTCCCTTGGAGGCCCTCGCTGTGCTGGTCACAGGCCAGATGGATCATCTGCAGACACACGTCGTTTTTAGTCCGGAGACGCACACAGACACTCAACTGACAGGGATCTTTGTTGTCACCAACTTTAATTCATCGCTCTCGTTTTTGCCCGCTCAGCTCCCCCTTTCAAACTTAACACCGGACAACCATCGCCAACTACTTCAATCTCACATGCGCCGTCTGAAATATTTCAACTGACATTAGAAAACGTGCTCCATGCAGCCATTTGTGAATGATACGGACTTCATTTAAAGGTTCAGTTACGGAATTCATTAAACGCCTGAGTCCTGTATCGATTTTCCCCTTCCCGGATTACACGGGGGCTTCCAGATTCCCAGATGCTATTCCCCGAGGCAGTCTTGCTGCCTGCTTGCAGCGCCAAGACTAATTCGGGAATTTGGGAGCCTTGCTGTCCTCCTCCAAGACGTTTCAGCTAAAAGAGAACCGAAAGGAATTTCCAGCAAACTGAGGGACCATCCTGGTGAACTACACACACACACAAAAGTGTGTGTGTGCGCGCAAGAGTGCGCTTCAATGCGCGTGAGCTATTGAGAGTATACATTGGCGGATATGTGGAGGAAGCTGTGTTTGGCCTGAGATTAAAAATGCAGGACGAGGGTCCCCGCTTCAGGAAAAGGAGTCCAGCAGAGCAGGGAGCGAGGGACTTTTTGCCATCGAGGGGAAACGTGACTTGTACTAAAATACGCATTCATGCTAAAAACCACGTTAAATAGAAAGTTAACGGAACGTACATAGGCAGGCTTAAAAGAGATTTGGATATTTTTTGTTTTGGAACGTGAAGAAAATGTTCTATTTACGATGAAAAATTACGTCAATGGCAAGACTATCAAAGCGGTTGAATGTTCTAATGTGCCACAACGGTCTCGACCGCTGTCAGCCACAATAAATCCGTCCCCCTTGATGTGTGTTCCATTTGCTCGCTGCCCCAGTTCACCTAAATTGGGACGCGTGTGTGTGCACTCAAATATTTTTGAGAATTGCCCCTTTATTTTCACGTGCTTTAGGTAAATACAGACAAGCACATTTAAATTAGTTTTGAACACAGCCAAATTGTGGGAAGACACGCCGAGTATCTTAGAGAAACAAAAGGTTCCAGTATCGACCGAATTGGACATTTAGGCCAATGAGATTTTTTTTAAAGTGTTATTTTGGCAGCTGTCTAATTAAACAAGCAGACAGAGGTGGCATTTAAATAAAAAAGAAAGTCTGCACTGCATAATTGTCGGTTTAAGTGGCCTTGGTGGAATTAGCCAACTAAAACTATACTTGGGACTTGACGACATGAGCTCATTTTGTTGCTTTGCGCTTGGTCACGCAACATTTTTGCATAGAATTCGACTGACTTTGTCATGTTTTAGTTAGTTTGCGCAACAGGGGGACTTTTCGTTGTAGGGGGAGCAGAAAAGTGGGAATGGCTTTAATGCATCAAGATTTTTCACACTAGGGGGTATTTTCGCACATGGAGGTGTCGTTGTTGAGGAGTTTTCACTAAGGCACATTAAGTTGGAAAAATCGTACAAGACACCAACAATCAAAAATGTCACCAAAAAAAGGATACGAATGTCAATGTCATACTTTCAACACTCACAGTGCTGTTAGCCTCCAATCACACACAAAAACAATGACAAGCTGTCACTCACCGCCGAGTGAACATTCCCAGGGCTAGCCTTGCCTCTGACGTCGGTATCCCAGCATCCCATCCCATCACACATTAATTCCATCTCCGAGGGTTTGAAGCAATATCGTTCGGAAAAAAAAAAAACCTACAAAGGCGATCCAATAATGTGCTACACACCTGTCTGAGGTCAGATCCGATAATGAGAGACACTGGGAGAAAGTGAGAGAGAGCCAGGGAGATGGTTGCGGGGGAGGGTAGATCAGATGGAAGCAACCAAACTGACTGCCCACTGACTGGGAGGGGGGCGGTGGGGGACAGGGCGAGAGGAGCTCCCGTATCGGAGCAGCAAACAACAGGAAGACCAATCACCCCGAGGCTCCGCCCGATTTCCGGCATGTCACATTTGGTTGTTTACAGACGAAGCTATCAAACAGGATGCGACATCATTAAGGCAGGTGAATCATTGCTCATGTGACGGCCTCGTCACCGACACTGATTTCAGCGATGGTATCTCCCGTCTTCTCGGACGTCCTGCGGACACACGACATGCGGTAAAGGAAATGTTGACGTCTTTTGTTTGTTTTACTGCCTTGACGTGATCCTTGTCATTGTCGTTTCTATTCTGGCCACCATTCTAGGGGTCATGAGTTCTCCACACTCAAGTAATAAACCTCAAAACAACCTTTGGTTTGGAGGTCCTGCGTTGAATGACACGACATGATCTCAGAGTCTGATTGACCTCAGTACAACGAGTCGATAGAATGTCGGTCAGTTCAAGTGCACCTCAAGGCTGTTTTTTTTTTTTCCTGCAAAAGGGTACAAGGGAGACTTCACTGCGCCAACCGGGCCTTTCCTCAGCGAGAACAGAGAAGATGGTTGTTCCAGCATGACATGACCCAAAACTCTCGAGTGTCCAGACTCCTCCATTAAAAAAAAAAAAAAAAAAAAAAACTTGGGAGGGACCTGAAGCTTCCAGTTACTAAGCGGCATCTGAGGAACTTGAAGGATTTGAAAGTTTCGGTAAAGAGGGGTGTGCCAAAATCCCTTCTGAGCTGGGTGCAAACCTGGGGATCATTCTCAAGAAACATTCTCAGCGCTTGCCAGCAACGATTTTTTTTTTTTTTTTTTTTTTTTGCAGCGGCACTTTGTTACATTTTGCTTAGTTAAAATACACAACATTGTATACTTTCATATTATTTACAAGATGATATCAACAGTGCTGACATTATTTTGACAGTTAATACGATTGCAATGTTACTTTAACAACCTCATTTTACTTCTATTTCACTAACCTAGTAAAAGCGAGTAGATACTTAAAAAAAAAAAAACACACACCATCACCCCCGGAATTAATTGTTTTCACCCCTGGAGGTTACATTATATTGAGATTGTATGAATACCACAACCTGTTTTTTGTTTTTTTTTGAAAGGCTACATAAGGAGGATTTGAGAACAAATTTGACGGCTGAACTGTTGGAACTTGAATTAATAAAGCCACGGGTGAGTACAGCTTTGTGGTTATTAGTTGGTCTCCTGCCTGTGTGGGGTTTTTCGGAGGATAAAGAGGCAGGAGTGTGTGTTGGCAGCGTCCCTTTGACCTGCGCAGGCTTACTCCCCCCCACCCCCCCTCATATTCATACGGCGCTAATACTCTGCGGTTCCCATGCCAAGCTTGAGCCGCGCTCTCTCTCTTTAGGGAACCTAAGATGTCACGGCGCACAAAAGGAGCCGTGAAGGCCGTTTCAACTCAAGCGGGGGCTATTATTTACAGTAGCAAAGGAAAAAATGGCTGCTTTCTCGCCCACCAAGTCCCCCGTCAGACTTCTGTCTCCTCGTAATGCTCCCTTTCTATTTGACCCTCTTCCAATCCCTTCCTTTCATTCGCCATCTTCTTTTCTCGGCCTTCGTGCTATCCGCCAATCAGTCCTCACTTAGCGCCGAGATTCGGCTCCCCCAGCATAATAAGGTAAGTGGTGGGTTTTGTTGCCAGTGAGCCCAAAATTAGAGGTGAGCCCTCAACTAAGGCTTTGGCAAATCTTCATTGAGCCCTCTAAACCCCCGCCTCCACCCACCCAATAAAAAGAAAAATCTACTCTGACTAGGGAAGAAATGACTTGCGGTGAACTTGGTCCAAGACAAGTTTTACATGACTTGGGTTATGACTTTCAAATTGTCCCGCAAATTGTCCAACGATGCACTTTTCTTCGTGCGTTGCGGACGGAAGGGCTTCCAAATTGCTCCCACAAATTTGGAAGCGCACATACCTTACTGAAATATTAGGATTCAGTGAAATTAACTAATCACCAGAATAAAAACATGTTAAAAAGTACAGTGGAACCTCGAGTGATGAACGAGCCTATTTACGAACTTTTACGAATTGACCTGAACCTTATATTTTCCACTAATATGCCACTTGCTTACTGTACATCAAAAATTGATTAAACTTATCGGCAGCAATATTAAAATGATCAGAAATTATGCAAGATTTAAAACCTTAACAATAATTAATATTCAAAATAAATAAAAAAGTCTTTTTTTTTTTCCATCACTGTGTTTCAGATGCATTCACACGTTGAGCAACACGTCCTAACTCATCCCACATGTGACCCAAAAGATGGCGGGGGGGGGGGCATAAAGCCGCGCCCGCAGACGCGCTAACACAGCAACTTTGACGCCCTACAGACACAAATGGGACGCTAATCTCCCGGGTGACAAACGCAAATGTCAATCTGGCCGTGTTCACGATATTATTGATGGTGATCATAACTGGTTGTTCTTTTTACATACATATGCTGCAGTTCAGAACTTTAGGGCTCATACGCACACACACCAGTTTGTTTGGGGGGGAAATACGGTCCGTTATCGGTCTTTAAGTTAACTGCTCACTTCACAAAGCGGATTGGATTTCAGATGAAGTGTGCTGTGAATATATGCCATAGGCGGCCACACTGACAACACCCACGGACCCCCATCCTGCGAGACACACACACACTGTATGTGGTCACACGTCCCCGTGGAGCTGTAACAGAACCCGCAATCTGGGACGCCCGCCTGAGAGAGATCACATCTTGAAATGTGACCCATCAGTCAAGAAAGGAGAAGCAGCACTTTGTGCGCTTTCCGGCGGCATGCGCAATTGTGAGCGCAGGTCAACAGCTTTACTCGAGAAAGATGTACATTAGTCCACTTGGCCTGGCTCCAGGAATGTGTATGGCAGGATAGGGAAAGTCGTGCCTTCAATCGCACAATTGTTCCCCTGTGTTGTTGTTGTTGTTGTTGTTGGTTTTTGTAATGATTGAATTTGAGACATCAAGCTTCACTGCTCAGACAGGCTGAGCAAAGCAGCAGCAGAAGAGAAAGATGGAAGTACCTAAAAATACTCAACTACTATATTTTATATATTTTTTTAAATATGAATTGCACTGTACCTGTGGTATCTCAAAACACTGCAGCTTTCTACAGTACAATCCATGCATTACAGGAACACACACACACACACACACTGCAGTTGAACTACACTCATGCGGCCATGGGGGGGGGGGCTATTTATAAACCACTTCCTTTTATTTACCCAGCTCATTGTTCAGACCACATCTGTTGAGGGCCAAGGGCACAATGGCCGGTCCGGAGCTGACCACACACTGACAGACGCACGCACATAGCACACACACAAAGAGTACGACAGGAGCCAGACACAAGCCGGCATTCTAAAATATCTACAGCTTTTGTTCAACCTCTGAGTGGCAAACTCCAATAGCTAATACCACCTGTTAGACATTCTTTCTAGGTGACACGCCCCCCCCCCTCACACACACGCACGCATATTGGGGGTGCTGGCACGTTCTGGCATTTTGCTGACTGTTGGTAATGACAGTCCGTTACATACCTATTTCATGTGAGTTTCAATACAAAAAGAAGTCAGTTAAACAGCCACTTGACAAGCCTTTCACCATCATGCCCCAAAATCTAATAACAAGAGGAAGAGCATTGTTAGCAATGGTCGGAAGGAACTGAACTGAAATAGATTTAGTTTTCTGTGCTTTTGCTTTTTTACTTTCATCCCCGAATTTTGAAACCAACCGCGGCAGAAAAAAAAATGGACAGGCATGACACGGAGCCACGTGAACCTGTGATTACTCCCACAGCGGCGCAGCACTCCCTCCTGTTGATCGGCTGGCCAGCAATTATCTGCAAAAATACCATTACTTGGTCTCACCAACCTCAGTGCAGAGATGCACCACGCGCCGCGCAGGTTTTATGCACCGTAAAAAACAAAGCTTGTATTTCTGGGGCTAAAACAGCTATTTAACAACTTTAAAATATAAAATATTAAAATATCTGATCATTTTAATCATTTGCAATTCCACTCGAGTACAAAGTGTGGGTATCTTTGCCACCTGTGTCAGTCACGCCAACTCAAAGTCACACAGAGCAATGCTGTGGAAATAACAGAAACATTCCAAAAACAAAAATAGCCTTTTATTTATACGGCGCCAAAATCCCCATGAAGTGGTTATCTCTATTTCGGTTTGTGCTGTCTCTCTTCTTTCTGTCCATTTACTCCGAGTTATTTCCGATGAGGAAAAGTGGCCCTGAAGGGTAAACAGCTCTGATTGTTATCGTCCCAACATGTCCACAGATGAGACGTTGACTTTGCAGAGTTGGGAAAGCGTAAAAGGAGGTGCAGGAAACCGGCGTGCTATTTATTGTTTTATACAGCAGCCCACTGCTTCAATTGCGTAACTATAGAGCCAAAAATATGGGCTGAAATGCGCATTCTTTGGGGGAAACAAAACAACAACAAATCTGGCAATACAAATTTGAAATTTTGCTTTTAGTGTCGAGACAAATTGGCTCCAAGGTAACAGATCTCAGAGGTGCAGTCGACTTCATATTTTTGGTAGTATTTAGGGTTTTTTTAGGCAAGGAAATCATAAATAAAAATATTCACTGGAGCTGATATGTAAAGAAAATAAAAAAAACTCAGCAATGATTAAATTTTAGGACTGTCGAACAAGCCAAAGTGATATGGGTGATAAGTAACGCCTTACAAAAAGCTTATTTAGAAGCCAACCGCTGTTCCTAATTCGACACTTAGAACCGAGCATCCATGCTCTGAGGGAGTCGGACCCCTGTCCTGTTCCAGACGAGGGAAGGGGCGGGGGGCTGCCAAAACGCTGCCAAACAATAAAACAAAGGCATCTTAGTGCGGCTGGTGCTGGACAGGGAGGGATGGAGGGAGTGCGGAAAGTGAGAGGAACAGCTGCTGTGTGGGAGACTTGGATAAAGGGGAGTTGGTGGTGGGGTGGTTAAGGGAAGCTGGCGGAAGGGGTGAGGGAGGGGGGCTTCTCTCTTTTCTATGGCAGGGGAGATAAATTACTTTTATGTTTGTTGTTAGGGTGAGGCCACCGCCCCTGGCCAAGCCACGCAACACACTGACAAGACCACAAAGCCCAAAGCTGACCTGTCTTCACAGGGGGCACCCAACACGTTTTAGGCTGACTCGCTGAAAGCAAGCTTCGGTGAAATCCTTAAAGGAAGACTGAAAAGAGAATATTTATGAAGTTAGTTAGAGAATACCAATAAAAAGGGGATTTATCAATCGAGGCCACCTAAAAATGTATTTTGCAGTTTGATGCTGTAATGAAAAGGAGCCATTTGTGGAGCACCCTTTCGTATGGACAACATGCATACTGTATGCAGTGGGCCACGCGTAGTACTTCAACGGCATAAGTGCCAACGTTCAAACACAGCTGCGCTGCCCACACAGCCAGCTGCAAGGAGAAAAGCAGCAAAAAAAGTAAACGTTTGCCACCCGAGCCTCAAAAACATTTATTTGAGCTCCTTCGGATCATATAGTCTGCCTGCTCTCTAATTTAATAGAGAAGCTAAATAACGTTGAAATGTTTGCCAACTTGCTTGCCACTGCTTTTTTTATACTGGTCATTATGGTCGTAATGACCCTCCGTACATTCAAATGAATGTGGAGCCGGGAATAGACTGCCGTATTCATGGAAACTGTAGACATAATACGAGAGAGGAAACGGCATATATGAGGTCTTGGGGAGGGTGCAGTAGGGAGCAAGCGGGGGTTGGGGGTTGGGGGGGGGGGGGGGGGTTTCAAGTGCGAGTTGCCTTTGCATTAGCATAGAAGTTATGTGGAACACCAGTCCAATTCAAAGAATTAACTCCATTTGTCTGCTTTGGGTTTTATTTAGCTGTCTGATAACTTCATAATTTAGAGGAAGCTTGAAAGTCAAACTCATTTGATGCTGTACAATATCCACTTCGATCCAAGTTTGAGGAAACTGCAAAGTCGAAATGTTCGTTCTGTGATTTTGTTTATGACAGGGATTCGTTCGAAAGCTCACCGTCCCTGATTTAAAAAAAAAGGTTTGGGACGAATGAATTGGATTTACAATATTTCCTATGGGAAATATTGCTTCAGTTCTCATAGGATTCGTTTTTAATCCAACTTTTTGGAACGGATTGATGATGAAAACCAAGGTTCCCCTGTATTACCGTTATCTCCGAGAGGTTGACAAGCATCTCCATGCTTTACATCACAGTGGCAGTGCTTCACACACTCCCTGCAACTGGCCTGCTTCTAGTCGCTATTTCTGTTCCTTAGCCGTCAGTTTACCCAGTTACAACCTCCAGGGACGATCGGGCCTGGAGAGGATGGCCATGTGCATGCACCAACCATGTCCGGTATAACGCACTGGGATTCATTTCAAGTACTAACAGCAGTTGATTCTGTGCAATTACAAGAATTCAGATCATGTAGAACAATAAAGATAATTTCATGAGCGGAACTCAAATCATTTGAGCCCATAAAAAGGAACTTGCCAGTCTATTGCACGTTCCTCTTTCAAAAGCATGTTTACATACTTTCAAAGATCATCATCTGAACCCAAACGGGGCCAACCTATCCCTCCCGTCTGTTCTCTCAAAGCTGATAAGTACAAAAAAACGTGTTTCTGCAGCCAATCTTAATAGTAAGTGATGGTTGGAAGCAGAGAGTAAAGCGGAATCCTGGCTCACAGTTTGCAGGTGTGATGGCAGGAATGTGCTTCCCCGCTGACATCCATTTGTCGGCAGATGCGCAAGATCTGTTGTGACACACTGGGGCACAGTCAACAAATATCAGATAGTATGGGCGCGTGTGTTTTCAACAGGCATGCATCAACTGACGTCTAACATTGACAGGTCAAATCAGGTCAGTGGCACCGCCGATATTTGCGGGCATTTGGTACCAGGGCCTTCTGTAAAGACTTGCCGAACTCAGGGTAATATAAATGGCACAAAACAAAAAAAGAAAAAAAATCAATGCTATGCGAAAAAAACGCTGGCCAATAGGCAGTCCAGAAGCCATCCAAGCTAGCTGACGGCTAGTGTCTGGCATCGTATATAAAAATATCACTGCAGTACAGAGCACGTCTGAGCACGTCCGTCTGCTGCTTCCAGTCTCACCCTTGGAAATGTGGGCTGCACCTGAAGAAAGACCAATTACCCCCCCTATCACAGAAAAAAATATATAATCGTACACATACGCACCTGACTACAACGGGAAACACATGGCAATATCCATCAATTTTGGCCACCAAACAAAAACACTGAATTTGTCTGAATTACGGCAGGAAGGAGCAAAGCATGTGCTTATCCATCGGGGCAACAAAACGAATCAACCAAATAGAATTATTTGGACTAAGCAGGATTTTCATGCAAAATGCAAGATTATTAAAGTAAAACCACCCATCCATTTTTTTTTCGACCGCTGAACCTGCTTGGGTCACAGTTGAGCTGAAGTCTATCCCAACTGACCTTCAGCAAACGGCAGACTGTGGAAGGGTACATACAGAGACAGAGCATCACTGAAATGCAAATTCATACCATCGCTGAACTGAATCTGCCTGCATAGGAGTCGAAAGTCAAACATAATAAGAGTCCTGGGGTTGTTGTGTTCTCGTAAATACTCTAATATTGTAGATTAATCACAAAAATGTTGCAGGCTCGTAGAAACGTTCACGTCATCACCCAGTTGCACTTCATTTAAAAGATTTGACAGCCCGGCGCAAGTGCTGATCCGTCACAGGCACTCTATTCACCAAAGGTGAACAACATACCTTCTTGGAAGGATTTATCACGGCGCAAGTATCAATGTACAAGCGTAAAAGCGAGACGGCCGGCCCGTGTCGGGACCAATCATTTCCCCTTTCCTGTGTGGGCCAGCAGGAAAACTCACTCAACTGTGCAGCGGGAAGGAGCATGAGATGATGGATGGGCTGCAGCTTATAGCACTCATGCAGGACCGCTAATTCGATTTGGACTCACTGTAATAAAAGAATTACCACCAAGTTAGCACACGCAACAGGAAAAAAAAATTGTAAGATGACGAAAATAAAGTCACAATATTACAAAGAAAATTCAGACTGTGTGAAAAGTGTTGAGTTTTTCCCCAGAATTATTTTAATTCCCCATACAAGATTTTTCCCCCTTATTATAGCATTACAAAAACTTTACGTATATCCAAATACAAAGAAACAAAAAAAAAGTTTGAGTTTGTTTCAGATCCAGTCGCCCTTCACACTTTGTGTCCCCCCCACCCCCATGATCAGTTCTGTCACGCCTCTGCCCTAATGTGACATGCCAGCAGGGAAGGCTACCAGCCCAAGGTGAAAGGTCGCGACCCCCACCCCGGTGCCCTCCTCCTGCGGGTAGAGAGGCTTCGGCGTCCTGCCTCGAGTAAGGATTTGTAAAACAAGCGGATATCACCTCTCTCAGCAACAGCAGTCCCAATTCCAAACCCATTAAAGGCCAAATCCCATCATCAGGTCATCTCAAAGACACCCGAATAACAAGCACTATTATCTCATGAATTAGAATTAAAACTGCGTGATCATTCTTTTAATTCTAGAGAACAGCCTGTTGATTTATGTGGTCATATTTGACAATACAGGGTGTCCCAAAGGACATCGACGGATTCATGGCTGATGGCTATATTTCTTTTTTTCCACAAAAGAAATACAAGAAAAGCATACTGTACGGTCATGAAGTTGACTGCAAAGCTTGGTGGAGAATGATAAGGCATCATTCCGGGGCTGATTTGAGATTATCTTCAAGGGACGGAAATGTTATACATCACGAAAGCAAGAACGACATTTGGAGAGTTCCCTTTCCAAATGAAATCCAGCATGAAAAACGTTCGTCATGGAGACAGAGCCAAAGCGGCTTGACAGCTGCGAGCTCAACCATTCATCATGTTACTTTCAAAGCTAGCGACCAGAGAGTGTTTGAAGTGAGCTCAACAGAAAGTATTTCATAATTTTACGTGGTATTGGTTCCACATGAACAACAAAGTGTCTCTCCCTGTCGGCGTATCGATGGGAAATCTCACAGGTCTAACATCTGACGCGAGATGTTTGTTGTTTTGCAGGTTTAAAGTTACACTGTAACTGCTAGAGGTTGTTGAGTCTCCAGTTATGTTCTCACAAGATTCAAAACATGGAGAAAAAAATGCTGTGATGTGGGCAAAAAAAAAAAAAAATGGTATTCATCTGGCAAAGCTTTAGAGGCAAATTAGCTTTGATTTAATAACGCACATATTAGCTGCCACATGCCCATCTGGTTCACAGTGAATTATTGATTTTAATTTTAAGCTCGGCATCATACCCACGTCAGTCGGGGCGACCGATGAATAATACAGTATATGTATTGACCAGCAAGCACATTTTATTAAGTTTGGGGGAAGCCGGGTTAGCCATCTCCCCAGCTGTTAGCGGCTAAGCTAAGCTAAATTGGTTTTTGGCAGTAGTTACATATTTCTGGGCTAGTTGTACCTCCCAGTCTATATTTTCCAACCAATCTCCAAGACATACAGTAGGTCTTCCACTTCTTGGGGGAAGGGAAAGGAAATGGGGTCACAACGAGGATCCCCAGGCAATGGAGAAACAGGTCTATTAGTCACATCCTAGCCTCATCTTGCCATGCCCTTTATTTTTATTTTTATTTTTTCCCCACACGAAATGTAATCTTATTCCACTGAGAAATCCCTGCTACACATACTGTGGTCGTGTTGTTCATTTCTATGTGATTTATAGGTCCCAGTATACTTAGCAGCCTCGGCCTTTAAGGCTTTTTTTTGCATACAATCTCGGCTTTCCCAACGCAAGATGACTTCATTGTCAACTGAAACCACGAAAATCCTGGCGGTGATAAGCATTTGGCCTCAGGTAGCAGCCAAACAGACAAACAATACCGACGTTGTCTATTAACATTGCTGACCTCTCGTCGTGTCAGTGTCTCGCTTTCTAGTGAAAGACGTTATAGTTGGTTTTAATCGCCCACCCCGTCCAACGTGAACAGACAAGTCTCAGAGTCCAAATAGTTTGGAGTTCAAGTCAAACATTTATGGTCATAGATCTGCTTAACCGTTACACTCCAGGTGTCAACAAATCAATTTTACCGGTCACAAATCGAACACTTCGGTAACCTTCAATGCTATTTACAGGTTAAGTCCGTCTTAAAATGCCAACGTGAATTATGAGCTTCATGCTGGGTTAAGAAGAGTACCCCAGAAATTTCTTAGCCGCGATGAGAGTTTTTGTTTTTCAGCAATACCATCAAGACCAATGATTACTAAACCACAAGGATCTTTAATTTCGAGTCACCGAGTAAGAAGAAAATGCCTGCAGGTCAAAAAAAAAATCTCTCAGGGTAATGTGTACATTTGTTTACATGCGCGCGGCGCTACAGACATTCAGACAGCAATTTCAAACAGATAGGCATCGGGATTACATTGTTCTCCAGTTTATACGCTCGGCAGACAACTCTGATGTTAAATATGGAGCAACGTCTGCCATGTTAACCCTTTCGGGGACAGCGCTTACTACAGAGGACAGGTTGGCTGTCTTAAGAGATAATTACTGGACAAACGATATTGTATGGAAAGGAAACACAGAGGCTGCTGTATGAGACGCTTCCTGGATCTAAAGGGGGAGGAGCTAATGAGTTTGACCTCCAGAATGTGCAATTATTTCCTCTCCTCTGTGCGTCCTCTTCAGATTATTAAAACATTCAAATGTGTCCATTTGATAAAGGAAATGTCAAGTTGACAAATGTCAATTCATTGCGGTTATAAAATGACTGAGTCATTTTTCTTGTGAATGGCCCAAGTTTGGACCTCAAAAGACTTGAGTTTCGCTGGAACAAGCCAAAGTCACTTATCCTATTATAGTTTAGGGCAGGCAAGTCGAGCGTGTTTTCTTGCTGATTAGCTGACAGCGGCCCCCCGAGGGCCAAGTTTGGACACCCCTGGTTTCGGGAAATCATCTTAGCTTATTTCAGCTTGAATTAGCCAATCATGATTTAGCTTAATATTGCTCATATTAGTTTTGTTTGAATCAAATGATCTTTTCAGAAGCTTAGTGTAGCTTAGCTAAGTTTATTTTTGTGTAGTTTAGGTCAAATATGCTTCGGTTATGTTAAGCTTATATTTGTTTGAACGTAGTTTTTGAAGCAAAACTTAACTTACATGGTTTTAGTTAGCTCAAATGTGCGTAGGCTGTTTAATGTCTTCTATCTGCGCTAAGTTTTAATTCATTTTTGTCTTAGCCTCATCTTATCTGAAACTATACTACCCTACTTTAGAGTGAGGAGACTGATGGAAGTAGGCTGCCGTTTCGCTAAAGTTAGCATGCAATTAATTCACACGATAATGAGCTGGAAGGGGAGAGGAGGCAAAGCAGATTTCCCCCGGTGCCTGAAAACCTGTTTCGTAGCCTCAATAAGGATGAAATTAGGTCTTTGGAAGAGGGGCAGGGACTATCCGAAGGGAAGCGAAACATGACAGCATGAAATCAGTTGATGTGGAATTCTAATTAATAGGGGAAAGAGAAAAATGGATTGAACGAGACAACAATAACCGAGTCAACATTCCTCGTTTTAATTCTAGCCTGATGGATTGTTTCGTCAATGGATTCGGTCTGTTCGAGCAACGCGACGCGCACATCTGTTCTCATCTTATTTGAAACATCCCTCATCCCCGCTCAAGCTCCGGTTTACGTTTCTTTCACGAACGTTCCCAAGCTAAGCAATTCGTCGGGGGGGAAAAAAATGAGCGAGGTAAAGCGATCAATAGCGGCCGCGTGTTCCACTCGACGCCTTTGAGGGACAACGGTTACGATACTGGACAGCTTCTCATGTTATCAGGTTACAGGGTGCACGAAAGGGTTAAAAGGACATCCTTGTAATTTCTCCACAAATATACTGTATGTACTCTTGTTTATCCTTCCACCTCGCAGGAGCAGCAGTACGTCTGTTCCGACAAGTCCTGGCATGTGCTTGACAGTTTTATGGTCTTTATTTATGTTAAAGTATCGAAACATACTCGTTAGATGGGCTAGCATCTCCCAACACTTTTACACTACATTCCCGGCATTTCATTTTTTTTTTCTCAGTCAATTCTCAATGATTTTCAGGGACTTTGTGGTTCTCTGAAAGTGAGGGAGGTCCCATTGTTGGGGGAATTTAGCCATTCATGCACTTGTACTCCCCCCCCCCGAGGGACAAGATGCGGAATCCCTCCCATTTACCAGAAGAAAGAAAGTGATCCCGATGTAAAAGACTCAACCGCGAACGATGTGTACAGCTCCCCTTTGAAGAAAATACTCCCTCGTGGAATTTAGTTTCAAGCTCTGTTTTATTTAGCGAGGCTGGCGTTTGGGGATTTTCGGACCTGAATCTCATTTTTCATCCTTTCGCGAAAACCATTCCTCGTAGCATTTGTGCTTTCCGATTCAAAGTTACTGTCTGGCCATTACGTTCGAACATTTCACTGCATGTTGCAAGCACTCACAACAATTGCCAGAAGGAGAGCCATAAATCTTATCGGCACACCTAGTTGGGTCCCTAAGTGGTCGTTAGGGGCTAAAGACGTCCTATGGGACCCTTCTTAGTCAGCGTCCACCACTGCAAAGTACCAGCATTTAATTCTTTCCCATTCTAAGAGTGACACAGATCTTTTCGTATGCTTTCATTAACGTGAGCAAATCAGGGAGAGAGGAAACAGGATGTCTGAAAATATTCAACAGATGTACCAGATGTGTTGTTGTTGTTTTTTTTTCCTGAGGAAACAAATGAGCAAAAGTAAAGCGCTCAGAGATAAGTGGACGGCAAAACAAGGACAAGATCTAAAATGGTCCACATCTGATGTGGGGGTCAGGCAGTTGTTGCAGGTGCATTTTTCTTTTTTCTTTTTTGGTTTCAAGAAAAAGAAAAAAAGCCCCACGTGTGAATCTATTCCACCAGGCACCTCTGACGCTCATATGGACCGCAACAATAGTCCTTTTCTCTCCTCTGCCTCACGCTTGGCTGGGCTCCCTGAATAGCAAACCATCCATACTTTCGACCCCCCCCCCCCCACACACACACACACAATTGGTATTGAGACGATCGTATGTGTTGGGCAGCCTTTTAGATATATGACAATACTCAACTGAAAGTTGAAAAATAATAAGAACATTAATAATAATAATAATAATCACACAAGTTCTACAGACCTCATCTGTGAGTCAAACACATGCAGTATATGGAGCAGTCCGAATAATAATAATAATAATAATACATCACATTTGCAAGCGCCTTTCATAACACTCAAGGACACTGTACAACCAAGAGCAATAGTAAAACACAGATAAAATAATAGACAAAGAAAGAAAGATTTAAGGCGGGTAGGCAAGTCTGAATAGGTGGGTTTTGAGCATGGAAAGAGAGTCAATATTACGAATGTTGGGAGGAAGTGAGTTCCAGAGTTTGGGGGCAGAGCGACTGAAGGCTCTGCACCCCATTGTACTGAGACGGGCAGAGGGTAGAAAAAGGTGGAGGGAGGATGAGGACCTGAGTGAGCGAGAGGGAATGGAGATTTGAAGAAGATCTGACAGATAGGGGGGCGCAAGGTTATGGATGGCTTTGAATGTATAGAGAAGTAATTTGAAGTTGATTCTAAGTTTGACAGGAAGCCAGTGGAGCTGTCGGAGGATGGGGGTGATATGATGGAAGGAGGGGGTTCTCGTGATGATCCGGGCTGCTGAATTCTGAACAAGTTGAATAACAACATTGCAACACTGCCCTCGTCAGAAAATTTGAGGGACTTACAAAATGTCCGCTCGAGGCCAAAATGTGACGTTCAAACTACGCTTGCAAAAGATGAAAATCCGAGAAATCCCCTCAAACTCACTTTTGTTACACAAACAAAAACATCAACTAAGCCTCGCAAAACCATATTCCAGTATTTAATTTTTTTTAACTTCAATATTCTTTTAAAATGAAGTAAACAGCTCAAAAGTCGCAAAATACATTTTTTTGGAGGTAAAGCTAGTTGACAAACTTTTTTCTTTCCCGCAATAAATCTGATTCAAACGCGGCCCAAAAAAAAAAAACATGAACCAAAGCCAGTGGTTTTTAAATGGAGTTTTGTGTGTATACGTGTGCCTACATGAGTGTGCGTCTCTGAAGAAGTGGGCGAGTTCCAAAAAGGATCCATTTATCTTCGGTCTACATGCTGTAACATCGCGGACACTCACACACAACAAGCAGAGAAACAAGTAAGGCTTTCCCTTATTTTAGCTCATTCGTCTTATTGATGTTTCAAGTTTTTTTGTTGTATTTGAGGTGCTGCTGCCACATTGCATTGATTAGTTAAAATCACTCCACTTGTTGCGCTTTTTTTTTTTATTGTAATGCAAAGCCATGTACAATTTGTATGGAGCTGTGACATCGGGAAAAACTTTGCTACCGTATTTCATTCATCAGCGTGGATAAAGGAAAAAATATGTATCGAAATATATATACAGTACATGAATAAACTATTTGAATTGCAAATATGGTTTTCGAGTAGCTATTGTTGACAACTCAGTATTTAAAGGGCAGCGGTTTTCATCCCCTCGCAGAGCAAGTTGTCTTGCCTTGATAAGAGACTTGAAGTGGTGTGAGGGTCCTTATCTCAATTGACATTAACAGCACCGGTGTTCTCTTTTTTTTTTTTTTGAACCCATGCACAAGCCTAAGTTATTTCATCCCCGTGAAAGGGAAAAAGAAAGCAGATCGTTGCACAACTTACAGTGCATGTACTGTACGTCCACATGACACTGAGGCACTCGGTTGCTCTGCTGCCATACATTTGGATCGAACCATCTATGGAAATAAGCGTTGATGCCGTCAAAGCGGCACACGCATTCAAGTCAAAGAATCGTTCAGAAAAGAGCTAAGAGGCCTTCCAAGAAGAATTTTCCCATGGCGACGTTGCATCACTTGTTGCTAGGCAGAGCTCATGAAACGCAAGGACCGGTGGCCCCATCGTCCAACTTTAAATACATGAATATGCCATTCACGCGAAGTATAGCCGTTTGAATGGGAACCAGAGGTAGTGGAGCAGTTTGCTGGACAGCGAGTCAGCATGATTGACTCATTGCCACATTTCCACACCTTTTTCCAGCCTCACCCGAGGAGCTGAAAGTCAGCGCCAGCTGGGCAGCACATAAACCACTAGCTGAATTATCGACTTGTCTTCCAGCGACTCAACTCAAGCATCAGGAGCCATGGACGAAAACTCAAAGCCAGAAGCCGAAGCAGTGGCGGGGACATCGGCAGAGGGGACGTCCCTGGAGTGGACGTTGGAGGCGGACAACAGCCAAGTCGACGACAACCCGGCGACTCTCGAGGTGACGGCCGAGGGTTTGAACGAGCTGATGAGGAGCATGGAGACCATGCTGTCGGATGTGGAGGAGCTGAGGAGCCAGTGCAGCATCCAGGCCAGAGAGCTACTCGAAGCCGCCATGGAGCTGAAGCAACAGCAGGATGAGCTAAAGGAGAGCTACAAAGAACTGGCGACGGATATGCAAGAGATCATGGACGCCATGGACGACCTCTGCATCAGCAAGAGTGCCTTCGAGGCCAGAGAGAAGGACATGGAGAAGCTCGGCGAGGAGTTTTGAAGGACGCAAAGTGACGTCGGGCTTTGTGGGCGGAGAGTGAGGGGCTGTGGTTTGATTATTTAAATGTGTCAGCTGAAGCGCGTTGATTATTGTTTGGAACTCTCAAAATGGCATGATGAGCATATGACTTCCATTTCGGGCAACAATAAAATGAACGACTGCTCATTTCGTCTTCCATATTTGTGTGTTAGTAACTATATCAGACCAAATTGTTCTCTTTATTGCTTTTCAGTAATTATTATTTTTTAATTCAAATAAACATTGAACAGTATCATTTGAGTTGACCTTATTTTGGAAGCTAAAACAGCTTTTCAGGGACAGCAGTTTTCAGGGACAGCAGTTACTACAGTTACAGTTACTACAGTTACAGGGTTCATGAAAGGAATATTTCATCTATTAATCGACAAAATAAATGACAGATGATTTAATGATCAATCCGAATAAATGGTTGTTGCAGGATAATTTTTATCCTCCTGATTATTGTTTCTATCGGGGATTATTTTAGGAATTAAATGGTAACCTACCTCCCATTCTTAGGTAGGGATGTTTTCTAGATGGGGTCACTGCCGCTAACGGATTTGGGAGAGCCAGATGTCCAGAATACCGTACCACAGTGGTATGAAGAATGCTTCCGTTTATATTCTGTTAAGAAAAGATAATAATTGGTCAATTGAAATCTTGGGCGTCTCATCATGCCTGAAAACAAACAACAACAAAAACCTTCCCAATTTTTGCAAGTGCTTGCATCCTGGTAGAAATGAAAATAAGTGTCCCAAACTTAACCACACAAAATTCACTCACTGGCATCCCCCGGAAAGCCAAAAGCAAATTTGCCGTTGACACTAATTTCATCAAATCAACTTGGACATTCGGTCGATAATGACAAGAGCCACAAAGAGTCTCAGGAAGCCATGAACAAAATAAAACAGGAAGTCAGACATTTTGTTTTCAAGTAGCCATTTTGATGACCTCCGAGGCTTTACTTTGACAAAGTGGAATTTGCCTGATTCGACATATGCGGGCTAAATCAGAAAGCTCTTTTGTGTTTACCTTTTAACGTGAGTGAAGAATGACAACAGTATTTTTTTTTTTCATTTTGAGGATTCACCATGAAAACGGGCCTCACAGTTTTGTTTATCGTATTGTGCTCATCTGTTGAGCAATATGATGCATATTTGAACTGGATTTATTTCCACTTAAATTAATCTCCCACTGCAGATGTGATTCATAATTTATTTACCTTGTCCTTCGCAGCACTGGGTAGATCCAGCCCCTCCTGCTCCACAGACCATACGCTCCCTGCCGCGTGATGAGGGCCCCTGCGATATCTGGAAAAGACGATTATATTTCAACGCAAGCATCGGCGAATGTAAAGGGTTTTGGTTTGGAAGCTGCCAGGGCAACGCTAACAATTTTGCTTCTCTTGGAAAGTGTCAGAGAGCATGTGATGCCACATCATAAAAATGTGTAAATGCCGAATTTTACAAAGAGTGCATGATATGACTGAGGTGATATACAGTGCACATTTGTACTGTATAGAGTTACAAGGCCTCCTTTCATTCTGCTTTGCATGAAAAACATGTCAAGAATTTGTTCATACAATAAAAAATGGATTTGTCCTAGTCTGTTTTTTTTTTGGTTGTGAATTGTGGCTCATGTGCAAGGGACAAAATAAAGCAATTTGGTTTCACACATTAAATGGGATACATTTTCTGCCATGTATTTTTCTTTGAAGGCTTTTCCATCACTTTATTTCGCTAATCGCTTGTCCTCACTACTGTCTGAACTTGGGCCTCTGCCGCTTACACTCTGGAGTAATTGCACACCATTAGCAAAGCTGTGATTGGAGTCGAATTCGCTCGGCGTTCGTGATGAATTTTCCACATTTAAAGAGGTAGAAGACGCAAATTCTGCTTTTGAAAAGACGCAAAAAAATTGTACTACCGGCATGGAGGTACGCGAATCTTCAAAGCAGCCCAGAAACGGATGAATGTCCCTGATAAACCCACTTAAAGGTGATTGCTAGACTGCTAATGGCGACAACCGCCATTGTATGACTCATGGCAAAATAAACGATTCTTAACAAGCGACACATCACGCTGAAATAACCAATTCACAGCCAACCTACTGTAATCACGGTAAAATATCCAAAATAACTCTTTGGAAAGTCAAGTTTACTTACCTTTATGTCACCTTTCCTTGACCTTTGTTGGATGATGTCATCGTTAGCGCCGGTACAAATGAATTGGACTCCGTTTTTCCTAATGACGTCATCTTTCGGCGGCAAGAATTGCTGACGTACATCTCGAGCTTGCCTACTTTACCTGAAAAATATTAGTCTAATAATAAAATGGATAAAAAGAAAGGTTTCATTATTTTTGGAATTTCCCATTCTCCAAGAACTAATGAAATGTGTTTGTGGGTGGGCGTGAGAGGTCGACGCCGGCACTCGAGATTTTGAAGGTCTTGGACGATGTGAGCATGGCAACACTTCGAAGCAGAAATATGATTGGAGAGAATAAAAAATATATAAATAATCCATAAACGACTGGAAATCGCGCGGCCAACACACAAGCTATGAAATGACGACAAAACACTGCTGGAAATAAATTATGACCACTGCATTTAAACTGGAAATGTAGGTAGGTCTGTGCTCCTGGAAATAATACTGTACAGTGAAATTCGGGGCTCTAAACGTTTTATTTTGAAACCCTTTCGCTTGATACCGGAAATGTAATGACATCTCTTCCCCTCGCGATCTTGCCGTAAACAGCTTCTAAGCACAAGACATTTCCCGAGCATAGAGTGTTGTTTCATCCCAGATTTTTCGTACCAGAATTTAAACTAGGATTCAATTTAACACGAACATGGTGAGTGATTCATCTTGTTTTGTGCTTGAACAAATAAATGTGCACCCCAGTCAATCGGATGGGCAGCTGCAGCCAAGCTAACGAGCTAGCCGGGTAACTGAGTCAATCGTGCTGTGCAAACGTAAAAATTACCTAACGAAGTAATATTGTTTTTGTATTGATCATACTTACATTTTTGTGGCATTCATCTCACCTTTCATTTCCCAGTCGCACACGATCCTGTTGGTTCAGCCCACCAAGAGACCCGAAGGCCGGACATACGCTGACTACGAGTCGGTGAATGAATGCATGGAAGGTCTGGACGCTTTACCGTCAAAACCTCTTAACTCGCTATAAAACTACCTGGCTTATCTTGAACGAGAAAAGTTTGCAAATTTCCTGCTATTTTGTAATTGTCTCAACCAAAATGCTATTCAAAGTCCATATCGAACAGTTTTTAAACACCTGCATCTTTTCTCTCAGGTGTGTGCAAAATGTACGAAGAGCATCTCAAGAGGATGAACCCCAACAGCCCGTCCATCACATACGATATTAGCCAGTTGTTTGACTTCATTGACGACTTGGCAGACCTGAGCTGTCTTGTGTAAGTGTTTTAAGTGTGAATTTGCATTCCTACAAATTTTGAACGTGGCCTTTTTTTCAGTTATAGAGCGGACACCCAAACGTACCAGCCGTACAACAAAGACTGGATCAAGGAGAAGATTTACGTCCTATTGAGACGTCAAGCTCACCAAGCGGGGAAGTAGTGAGACCGATGTCACCGTTGTTCTTCGATACACATCCCAAAGGAGTCGATGAAACACAGCTACATTTCGAAAACTTCTCTTGAGATTTGTGTGATAGAGGACAAGGGAATACTTTAAATGAGAGGATGTCCATTTTTTTCGGGGCCGGTCTGGGTCACCTGGCGGTGGCCCTTTGGTTTCTAACTGAGTTAACTTTTTTTTTTTTTACCTTGCTATTCTCAGTAACGCATCCAAGCCAGTTTCCGTGCTATGGAATTTCAATTAAAATTGTTATGGAGTGACGACACAAAATTTACAAGAGTTGTATTTTGTTTTTGTTATTCTGACTATTGTGGTTACTTTAGTGACACTTAATGCCGTTTTGTTTTCTTTTTTTGTAAACTTTTTTTTTTTTTTTTTACACAATGTATCGGATTCCTTTGATTCAAACATCATTTTGGCTGTGGAACTGTTCCTTAATAAACAACTTGAAAGCGATCACACTTTTTGCAATCTGCGCCCCCGTGCGTACATCATTGAATGATTTCGTCCAAAATGCAGACATGCTAGATGGGAAAATACTTCTATTATTTTAACCCTGTTGCATGAATATTTTCAAATGCAAAGAAGGTGACTACTGGTTAGTGAGAAACCCAACAGAGGGTATAGTGTTCACAAATTTCATAATTCCAAGACTCATAAAGGCGATTGTTCTTCTATTGTCTTAAAAAAATGTTCTAAGATTCTTTTCAATCAGAATATTTTGTTGGAAGGAAAAAAAAAACCCCCGACTCATAGCATTACTCCCTCCCACCACCCACAAATAAAGATTGACGCCTTTCTTGAAAGTAGGCCGCTTTTTAATTTCGTCACATGGTAGCTATATTTAACCCTTTCAGGGACAGCAGTTATGACAGTGGACAGCTTATCATGGTATCAATTCTGCTGGACGATAGCCCGTTCATGATTACAGGAAATGGATGCGGAATGTGAAGTTTGAAGCGCAACAAGAAGGCCCCGGCAATGACACAGAACCATGAAGCACTCTCATACACTGAAGGGATCAATAATGCGCCATCAGAGCCTCTCCACGCAAATGGCGATGCCCATGCCTCCTCCGATGCACAGAGACGCCACGCCCGTCCTGCTGCCGGTCCTCTGGAGCGTGTGCAGCAGCGTCACCAGAACCCTGCAGCCCGACATGCCGATGGGATGACCCAGTGAGATGGCGCCGCCGTTCACGTTCACCTGCAGCGGGAAATTTGGTTTTGCGGTGCCACGTCGAGTCTCATTTCTTGATTTGAAAAAGGTACCTTTTCTTCTTTCAGTCCAAGCTCTTTAACAACGGCGACGGACTGCGCGGCAAAGGCCTCGTTGATCTCGAAGAGATCGACCTGATCCAGTTGCCACCCTGCCTTCTCCACCTAAAATAAGAAAGACATTTTCTTTGGGGGGGTGGCAAGAAATGGTCAAGATTAAGATTGAATGTAAAGTTTCCACTTCTCACCGCTTTCCTGATGGCGGGTATGGGTCCGCTGCCCATGACGGACGGGTCGAGCCCGGCTTGAGCCCACGACACGATTCTGGCCATGGCCCGCAGGCCTCGCCTTGAGGCCTCCGATTGGCTCATGAGCACGGCGGCGGCCGCGCCGTCGTTAATACCTACGGCGTGAGGAGGGAGGTTGGCAAATATCCCGTTCCAAGAGTTTATTTGTGTGCAACGTCACGCTCACCTGAAGCATTGCCGGCGGTGACGGTACCGCTGGTGTCTTTGATGAAACACGGCCTAAGTTTGGACATGCTCTCGAGACTGCTGCCATGCCGAGGGAACTCGTCCGCCTTCACCTCCACCGTGCCTGAAGAAGTTTGATCAGTTTTCTTTTTTTTTTTTAATGCTTCCTTTTAGTTTAGTTTTCATGAGCAATGTTTGAATATCATTATCTTTGTCTTATGTCCCAGGGTATAAAAATAATCATCATCAGCGTGAAACAGTGAAATGCTCAAGTTGTTACATGCCTTTCCTGGACGGAACCACAACTGGGACAATCTCCTGATGAAAGTATCCCGCTTTCTGAGCCGCTTCCGCCTTATTCTGCGAGCGGACGGCGAAGACGTCCTGCGCCTCTCGACTGACGTCCCACTGCTTGGCCACATTCTCCGCTGAGGGGCGGGGACACACACACCGCATATTAATGCCAAAAAATGTTTTGAAATTATTATCTTGGTCTCTTTTTAAAAAATATATATATTACAAAAAACATTTAAACAGGGGGTGTGTAGACTTTTTATATCCACTTCATATGATTTCAATCATTTCGCACCGGCACACCTGTGATGCCCATGTGGTAGCCGTGAAAAGCGTCGGTCAAACCGTCGGCCAACATGGAGTCCTGCAGGGAAGCGTCTCCCATTTTCACTCCGGCACGCATGTGCAACGTGTGAGGAGCCTGAAAAGGGAAAACAATTCACGTGATGTCACACAACTCCTTCCCGGTTTTGATGAAAGAACAATAGAGAAAGCGAGTGTAGACTGTAGTTTTTTTCTCTACTATGTTGTCAGCCACTGCAATCCTCACCCTGCTCATACTCTCCATGCCTCCTGCCACCACCACAGTGGACTCCCCGGTCTGGATGGACTGAGCTCCCAAACACACAGCTTTCAGCCCAGAGCCGCACACCATCTGGCAGCTCCATGCCGGGACCGAGTAGGGAATGCCTGCACCGACACTAGCCTGACGTGCCGGGTTCTGCCCGTGCCCTCCGAGACAGATGGCAAAGGAAATATTAATGAGTGGATGTTGACCATGCCAACTTGACCGCTGGTAGTACCTGCCGTCAGGACGTGCCCAATGATGACCTCGGACACGTCTTCTGGCCGCACTGCAGCCCGCTTTAGGACATCCTTTATCACCACAGAACACAGATCATGCAAAGGCACCATGGACAGAGAACCGTTCAAGGACCCTTTAGTGGGAAAAATGGAAATGTAAGGCAACATATTGCACATGGATTCTGTTTCGTGTGAGGACAGGGTAGTTGCTCATCCAAGTACATCTTAGAAATATTAAGATAGGAACCACAAATTAATATATACTGTAAAGTATGCCAATTCATAAATATTAAACTGTGACACAAAACATATAATCTTTATATTTCACATAATATGATTGGTTTAACATTAACATTTTTTACTTTCACAAAATGGAAAAAGCAAACAGTTGTTGACAGTCATTTACAACGTCAATGATTTCCTGGTCCAATGTGCTCGCATGTTGTCAGTAACCAATCACATCATGTCATTTCCGTGGCCCTATGAATATTCGCCAACCACATCCTTCGACACAGAGCAGACGCTCAGATGCAGCCAATAGAAACACAGTTTGACCAAACGTCATGAATTCACTAATTTCAATTCAGCTGGGGAAAAAAACATTTTATTTCAATATAACGACACAATTTAATACGATTAACATTGGATTTCGAGTTAGCTTCCAGGTGAATCGGTTGAGAGGACGACGAGCCACAGTTAAGATGAACTCAATGAGAAAAATACTTAAAATGGAGGAAGTGAGTGGCTTTTAAATGAATGATAGTGGTGTGGAAAGTGTGTGTATTTTACCAATTGGTGTCCGCGCGGCAGAGACGATGACAACAGGATCCTTATTCATGCCGATGAAACGTTGCCTTGGATGCAATCTGCTGCTTTCTTTGACTGGGCTGTACTGTCCTGTTGTGGGTAAAATTGCAGCAGATCCTGTTGACACGGCTGCCGTTATTGGAATGGAAAGGCACGCCAGCGACACCAGGTGTTATGGAGGTGGTAGCGCTCGTTATAAATCCAAGCACATGCCTTTTGGCGTAAAAATATATATTAACACCAGTTTATTGGAACAATAACACTTTATAATACTCTGATAAAGCAGGTAGCCTGTTTTTAAGCAATGAATGCGTCTCATGTCAATGTATTGATCAAGAGTAATTAATAAGTGGCTTTTCCTTTGTATTAAAATTCTTTATTGGTATTTGGTCAGTACATGAAAAGGACTGGAGTCCAAATATGAACATCTCTTAGAAACTACTCACAGAATCTTTTGAACTTTTTTTTTTCAAACGAAAGTTTAAAATTGAAATAAAAAATATGAACACAGGTCAAGACCTTAAGTGAGATGTTTATGCCGCTTAATTATTGGACTTGACGAATTACAACAGCGGATGTGAGTGGCCAACTCAAATCAATAGCAGAATGAAACATACTAAAGTTGATGTTGAGGGGTTTTTTTTGTCTGAAATGAAACATCCACTCAATTGTGTCTAACATCAACCATTTCCCATGTTCCCAAATGTGTTTCACAAGAAGCAAAAGGGGAAGGATAGGAAAGCAAAATGCCTGACAGCAATTCTGCATTACACACTATGCATTTGTCATCATGTTCTGTATTTAAAAAAAAAAAAAATAGAAGGGGGGGGGGGAGAAACAGGAAAAAAGAAAAGAGACCCCTCCAAGGGTACATTACAAAACGGCGCCGTCGCTTGTGGTGGAGTCCAGGCCGTTTTGAGCATGCCGTGAAGTCCTGGTGCCCTTGGTGACCTGGGCAGCAGCCTTGTCCTCGTGGGGGTCAGTGGTGGAGTCCGTGTCGTTCGAGTGCTGAGTCAATGAGGTCTCGCTGCCCGTCGGCGAGTCCACACTCTCGTACCCTGCGCTCAAAGCGACGGGCGCCCCCGCCCGGCCGCCATGGCTCCCCGACACCTCCTCCGAGTGGTTGGACAGTTTGGTCTCGGCTTCTCCGGGGCTGGACGCCATGGGTGACATGGCAAAGTCTTCGTCGGTACTGCTGACCTCCCGGTACAGGCTGCCGCCTTTCTGGGAAGGGGCCCCCTTGCTGGGCCCGTTGGACACCCTCCCGAAGTCTTTGGCGGCGGGGTCCGAGGGGGCGGCGGCCGACTCGGGCTGGGTGGCTGGCTCGGCGGCGGCTGACGCCCTGCTGGGCCCCGCGGAGACCCCCTGAGGAGGCTGGGTGAGCTGCTGCCGGGTGTCCTTGAGTTGCTGCTGCAGCACAAGGATGGTGCTCTGCATCCCTTCCACCTCCTCATCCAGCTGGATGATGAAGTCATTCAGCTCTATGGGGGGGTCAACCGGCATCACAACGTCAATAGCACAAAGGTCTCATAGCAGTGATGGACGATGATGAGCAGGAAAACGCCTCCTTGTTTCACTTCACTTATGAGTTTGTCGGCCATCTTAAAATGGCGGTCATGTTGAGAGATGTCAAAATTAACTGGCAACGAATATCCGACCGAACTAGTCAAAATCAGTTTCCAAAAGATTGGTGAGTACATTCATCTCTCAGGTGACATTACTTAATTGGTTTTTTTTGTCCATCATGAAACATTTCAAAATAAGATTCTAAAAACTATTGGAGAGTGATTGTCCTTTTGTCACGTTCTCACCATCTTGGCTGCTCTTCAGCTCCTCGCTGTACTTCTTCTGCAGCGCCAGCTCGGCCTCCAGCTGGGCGATGCGCCCCTGCGACTGCTGCTTCCCCAGCTCCTGGTTTTCCTGGATCAGCATCCGACACTTGGCCATCAGCTTCTTGCCCGTCTGGCTGCAAGGGAAAAAAGGCTGACATCACATGAGGAACCAGGAGACCAAAAAAATATGGCGAGGCCGAGGCATCCCAGCGACAACATTCGAAACGACCATTAAATTGTATCAACAAAGAGAAAGTGGAGAGAAACTGGTCATTTCGGGGGGGGGGGGGGGGGGAACACTTTTGGACACAAATAAAACAAAGGCTATGTAAATGGAAAGACTCTTAAGAGTAAACAGATGCAAGCCGGTACACACTTGGATGAAATGTGATGAAATGGTAGTCACCTCAGTACATTCGGTTTTCAACACGAGCACAATTTGGCTCCGTCATATTGGCCATACGGTCCCAGAAAAAAAAGGGGGGGGGGGGCGGGGGCAATTGGAACACGACGAGTTCAAAAAGATTACTGAGGGGCGACTTTGTGAGGTCATGGCTTTGAACATAGCACAAAACAGTCAAAAGAGCCAAAACAATGCTACAACAGTCCTGCTGGTTGTACAATAATATGAATCTTGCACCACAGACATTTCAATATATTAATTTTTTTAAATTTTTTTATCTGCATTCCTGAGGAACCAAGTGACTCTCAATGCAGCTGAAAACAATGGATGTTTCTGTCCCTGGACCTTTAGCAACTCACAGCGCTTAATTGAGGACGTGGGGTTTCAAACCCAAAAGGCACTGTAGGTTATGTCACTGAATAAGAACGTTAATTCACGGGAGGGGGGCGGTGGGGGCACAAAATAGCTGCGAGAGAGAAGGATCATGAGCTCAAGAGTAAACACACAAATACAAGCGGGTACATCATCATCAACTTGAAAGAACATTTTGCATTGACAGCTTGTACTGGCGGGCTTTCGCCTCGGTGTTCAGAAAACACGACGCTCGACGTCGACGCGCGCGCCAACGAGCCCGACGGTCAGAAAACAAGTCACAAAAATTGCAACAAACAGAAAGCATGGAAACACACTACGTACCATGAATGAGAGGGTGGGGAAATGGGGGAGGGGGGCAGTGGACCCTCGCACCTCGATCCCAAAAGTACATTGCGGGGCGAGGTCGTGGCTCCGCCCACAGTTTTAAGTCTTACTTTTAAACTTGCGCTGCTGCGGTATCTAGACTGTCCCACAAGTCAGTACGCTTCTCAGGTACACGCGTGGGCCTGTTCCACAGTTTAGACGAGTACGACAATTGTCTTTAAAGGCTTCCAATTGCGCTTTTTCAGCTAGCCGCCCCCCTATTTTAAGCTGTCGACTGTCTGCTTTGAGCGGAGGAGGCGGATGGGGTGGCCATATCCGGGTGGTAAAGGGACAAGTCTTCAGGAACAGTCCAGACTCCTCAAGCCCTGTGATGCTGATGACAGGGGTGGGGCGGGGTGGGACACAAGTCTCACCTGACCATACTGTCTTCCCCCCCCCTTTTCTTTTTTTTTTTAAATGAAGTTAATGGCCTGCAGCTGCCGCAGCACAGATCAAAATCACCAATGTTTTTTTTTTTTGGTTTGGTAGTTTGAGTGGTTTTAGTCAGTTTCCCTCCCCCCACCGTGGTTGCTGCAGTGAGAGTGGTGGGGGCGTGCAGAAGTCTTGACTTCTATTGGGGGAGGTGGCGGTTTTGGGAGGAGGGGGGTGTTATTTCGATTGTCGTTACCTATCAGGTGTAAATTTCCAGGCACTCAGTTCATTTTGGGCCTGCTCCAGTTTATCTTTAGTCTGTTCCAGTTCCGCCTTCATTTTGAGGAAAAACAAGTTGATGGCCGGGTCCACCATGGACGAGCGCAGTTGGGCCGCGCTGGGCTGCTGGGCTTGCTTCAGGTACTGGATGTGCGTCTATGGGGAGAAACAAAAAGCTTACTGGGCTGCAAGGGAGAGAATTTCCCAATACTTACATTGTGGCCAATGAGGCTGCTTTAACTGATGACACCCAAAATTATCCACAGGCAAAATATAAACACAATCACAATCGCTCATCTTATCCACTCCACTTACGCCTATAATGTTGCCATCGATAAGAACAGAAAGATTTACGTACTGTGCACTCCTGCTCCTTGGTGGCAAGCCGCATGACCAAGATGTTCTCCCTGCGGGCAGAGTCCTGCTGCTGCTGCTTGAGTTTCTCCTCGGATTCCTTCAGGCCTGTTACATCATTGGCTGGCGGTCCCGGAGAGAAGAAAGTAAAGGCGTCAGGAAACTAACCCTCGGCCATCATCGACACGTGTATGATTGCCATCAAGAGTCACGCAAGTGTGACGGAGTATGTGTACTTACAACAAAGCTCAGCATATTTGGCCTCCAGGACCTGCACATACGACTCGTGCTGTTTCCACCTAATAACAGGAGAATACATGTGACGCGAGGCTCCTCGAACCAACAGGATATCCCACCAGCGATGTAATCCAGTGAAAAAGTGAAAAAGCTTTTTTTTTTAAATCCACCCCAAATAGGGATGTTCACTTACTAAAGACGTAATTTGCAGTCTTTTAAGTGTTCACGACCCCAACCAAATTCTATCAAAAAAGCGTAAACGTAAGCCTGTCTGTCATAAATCAGACTGCAGCAAAAATGTCAAGCAATTTGTAGCTTTAGCACTTTTTTTTGCTTCATCTTACATCAACATGTGGACTGTACTTAAGCATTTAATTTAGACACACATATATTACTGAATGTCTGAAATGAAGCAGATGTTTACTTTCCATATTTCCAGCCATTGCAATTTGAAAATTGCATTCCACCACACGGCGATGTTGATTTCAATTAAAATAATTGTTCAGCCCAGGTCCAAAACACATGGAAGGGGGGAAAACTAAGATTTTTGACATGAGGCCTTTCTATTCCACGGATTTTGATCATTGATGCATGGCTGCAGTAGCATATCACCCGCGATAAACGCGGGTTCACTGTAATGCATGTGTATAAAATGTGTGTGTGTGTATATACCGTGTGCACAGCTCCTCTCGGGTCAAGGTTTTCATATCAGATTCACTGAGGCGAACCTTGAAGAAGAAATAACAAAGGACTGTCAATATTCAGTTGCCATAACAGAATGTAGGATCCGATTTGGGTCAAATAAGCTCACCTTTTTGGGCAAAGGCTCCTCGTTGGTCATTGTGAACTCTGCAGGTAGGGAGGCACAGTTAGCAAAACAAATGCTTTAAACACACGACAATGCAGTTAAGCTCCTCGAAATGTTTTTTTGAAATGCATTATTTTGCTGAGCACGGCGTTGAAGCGGGACGCTAAGGGGAAGGCGAAGCTACCGGCTAGCACAGAGCGTCCGGAGCCTCGCGAGTGTGGCAGCTAGCACTTAGCACGACACCCATACTAAGCTAATGTTAACGCTCGCCCGCTGACTACGCGTCGCGCCCGCTGCTCGATTACACGCATTTATGTTAGCCCATGGCGCGTGGCTTCCACAACCCCCCCGATTTAAAAGCAACAATCATGCCAATATCGCCTATGTTCTCGGCACCTTGTTATCACAAAATGGCGGTGAAGGAAACGACTCCCTCCCTCGCTCGCTCCTTCTCCTCAAACGAGCCCACGGTCGGGCTGCACGAAACGGGAGGCCTTCACAAGCCACTTACCAGCTCCCCCTCCACCTCCCGTTTGCGGTGGTGGTGGTCTCCGGGCGTCTGGGCTGGAACGATTCGTTCACGGCGTGGCGTCGAAGGCGAGGTTATATTTAGGCGAGGAGCTCTGTCATGTTGTTTTGCGAGGGCAGGACACAAGCGGAATGGAGCAGGCGAGTTGGATGGCGGCCACCTCCTGCCGAGTCACACAAAGAGCGCAGCAAGAGAAAAAAATAAGACATGTCACTCTCCAAATATTTAGTGACACACAATGAACATTTCCGCATTATGGACACCAACTAAAGTTTAAAGTATTATTCGGAACTGTTTATTGTGCGACAGAATTCCATTGTTTCTTCATTAAAATTTTCTGCTGTAGATTGCAAATTTCTCCATTGTGGGACAAATAAAGGTTTTCTTATCTTATCTTATTCAATTTAAATAATTATTTTCATGGGTCAAAACTTGTTCAAACGATTTAAACTTTAGCTCATTTAAGACACCATGGGAACTATTGTTTTCAAACTGTCCAAATTTTCATATTCCTATTCACAATTTTAATTTTCATGTCCAAATTTGTTTGTGTTTTGAAGAGACATTCCTCTACTCCGATAGACGATCTTTGAAGATCAGTCTGACGTTTTTTGTGATTTTTGCCTTTTTAAGTGTACAAACTATTTTCAAATATTTACTTCATACAAACAATATTTGTATTTTCTATTTTGTCTGCAGCGTTTATTAAAATAGTGACATTTAAAATAGGCATAAAACATTATACATACATTTTATTATTCCGACAAACTACACAATATGAAAAATGTTACGTGTGTATAATATAATGTATAAGGTTTTAAATGTAATTCAGAAATACGAAATCCATTCAATACGTTTTCATTGATTTCAGTGTAGCCCATTTCATTTCGACAACACCCCCCGCGTGTTGACAATGGTACGGTCGCACGCGGCTGTCAAATTGAACCGGCCCAACTTGAGTTCAAGGGCAGTTGGTGAAAAGGCTCAGAAAAGAATCCCCTTCTGTCTCGCTAACATCGTCACCAACATGCTCTGCAGAGTTGCTCAGATCCGCAGGTAAAGCAAAAACTTCACCAGCCAGCGGCTCATTGCGTACTTGCTCTACAGGGTTCGTGAAATACCCACGACACAACAACGCTGTGCTGCTTATCCAAAGCTAACCTTGCACATGCTAACACAGAGGAGCTGTCCGGCTAGGTTACTTTGTTGCGCACTCTTTTTGAAAGACACACTAGACTGGTAAATATTGCGCTTATAATGTTGTGCTCAGGTAACATTGTTGTGGATAACGTTGCCAATTCATTTCCAATCAAACTAACTTGTAATCAGTCATTTTTTTCATCATCATGAAGGACTTGGAAAAAAAAAAAGTCCAATATGGTTGCCCAAATGATGGCACTGTAATCGATAAATGTGCAGTTCCCTTATTTATTTTTAAGCCAAGGCATGTCAGCAAACCGAAACATCACATTTCTTTACTCTGTCTTAGATGGTTATCAAACAAGTGTGACGTAAACATAGGTCAGTCAGTCATAAATCGAGTTGCAACTATAATGCAAACAGTGGTTTATCACTTCAACTCTTGATATAATTTGCTTCATAAACACGTGGACTGAACTTATCTAGACATGACTTAAAATCCCACTTAAAACAATTAAATAACACCGTATCTCAACAGTGACCCTAATGAAGGCAAATGTGTCACCGTGTGAGTTTCAGGTGCGCTGCTAGTTTGAGTCAAGCCGTGCAGCAGGCGCACAGACAGAAGCACACGCTTCCTGACCTGACGTACGACTATGGCGCCCTGGAGCCGCACATCAACGCGGAGATCATGCAGCTGCACCACAGCAAGCATCACGCCACCTACGTCAACAACCTCAACGTGACAGAGGAGAAGTATAAGGAGGCGCTTGCAAAGGGTTAGCGAACGTGGTGATGAATCAACGACAAGTAGCAAATTAGAATTATTCATCCTACGCCATCTTTTGGTCGTGGTGTTTTAGGAGACGTGACTGTGCAGGTCGCCCTTCAGCCTGCTCTTAAGTTCAATGGAGGAGGTCACATTAACCACACCATCTTCTGGACTAACCTCTCTCCCAATGCTGGCGGAGAGCCACAAGGTAACATTAGCCAAGTAGCATACATTGCCCTTCCCTTTTAGTCTTCGGGAAACATTTGTAACCCCGAGTGGTGAGTCATCACCCAACACTGAATCAAAACGCATGATGCTAAGCGGCATTGTTTGTTAGGGGAGCTCATGGAGGCCATCAAGCGGGACTTTGGCTCCTTCCAGAGCATGAAGGAAAGGATGTCTGCCGCCGCGGTGGCAGTCCAAGGCTCAGGCTGGTCCTGGCTGGGCTACGACAAACAAGGCGGAAGACTTTGCATCACAGCTTGCGCCAACCAGGATCCTCTGCAAGGGACCACAGGTCAGTCTTGTCTCACTCGGTTTTCCTTGAGTGTCTCTTCCCCAAATGCTTCACTCCTTCCGAACTCTCACCCCCCAGGCCTCATCCCTCTCCTGGGCATCGACGTCTGGGAGCACGCCTACTACCTGCAGTACAAAAACGTCCGGCCTGACTACGTGAAGGCCATCTGGAACGTCATCAACTGGGAGAATGTGAGCGAGCGTCTCCAGACTGCAAAGAAATAAAGACTCATCCATCCATTAGGTGGCTGGGGAAATAAAGTTTGTACAATTTGGCATCATGAACACCTTGCACGGACTTTAATTACAAATGCATTACCACAGGTCCTCTTCCTGTTGATAAAGCGCACAAAAAGTGACTTCATGTCAAAAACTGACGGCTTACCTGAATCTTTGTGGCTGTACATGGAGTGATGCAATCATAACATGTTGGAATCCGCCGCGGTAAAACCAGTTCATGCATTGTTTTTTTTTTTTTTTTTTTTTTTTGGGATGTCTAATAAAATCATGAGTTGAATGGATTTTCTTTCTTGGTTGTTAAGCAAGAGATGTCACAAGTCCAGATGGAAAGGCAACCCCAATAAAAAAAAAAAAAACCCTCACCAGATGAGAAAGTTAAAACTGTACTTGCATAGTGCCAAAGTGGAAAACGTGTCCATTCATACCAGCATGCAATTATAAAAGTGCATAGTTTTGGTAGTCACAACTGTTTGAGCAATGCTAAGCTAGCATTAGCACTGGAAACAAACTGACATTCGCGACGGCTGCTTATGTTGGAAACATTCCTCATTTGTAGTCGTGTTACTTTTACACCTTTTTTTTGTGTGTGTGGGGGGGGGGGTTACATTTGAATTATAAGTGAAAGAGGTGATAAATGTACCTGTGATACGCACTTCCATCTCAGGTTCTTCCTCAGGAACGGTGTTTCATCAAACTCCCCCTTTAAGTAGATTTGGTAGACACGCACATCAAACAAAGAAAATAAAATCGGGAGGGAAGTTTCTCATTTTAGATATGGAATTAGTGTATTAAAAAGAACAATTTATTGACCTCACTGTGCAGATGATTATTGCCACAACAAAATGCAACCATTATGTCTACATCTTTCACGTTGAACTCTCACAGTCAACCACGTGACAAATAAAATATTCAAATTGCACACTTGTCACCTCACGAGACAGAGAAAAAAAAAGTCTATACGTTGCATATACATATTCTTTGTACAATAGAAACCATCTCCAAAACAATTCTTCCGTCACATGATGTCAGTTTGTGTAAAAAGTAAGGCAAAATAAAGCAGATACTCTCAAGCTACCAAAACAGTCGCGTGGCTACTACGAGATCAAGTTCTTATTCAACCGCTTTGCAAACCAAGGAGTAATAGAGCTACACTGAAAGGATTTAAAAAAAAAGTTGTTGAGGCATTTTGTTGCATTTTTTTGGGCAAAAAGTTCCCATTAAAATGAAGTTTTCATTCATTTTAATCTGCTACAATTTTAACGTAATAAAACTACACAACAGCGTTCTCAAAATCATTTTTTTCCTTGAAAGACTAAAAATGTGAAATGAATTTTTAAAATCCCAAAATATGAACCATTTTCCTTCAATATGCATCTACGAATCCCAGAAAATACGTATTTTTTCCCCCCTCCTAAATTATCATATTCAACCTCTTTTCTGCATGGCCCTAATACTCCTTTGTACTTTTTCAAGTGTATCAGAGAAAAAAAAAGTTATTCTTTGTGCTTCAGAGAGGGTTCACCAGCAAAAAAAAAAAATTTTTTTTTTAATTGATGACCAGCTGATTGCATAGCTTGACTTATTTTGTTTCTTCCTAGCGACAAATCCAGCATTTCGGATTGTAAAAGCATCACGGGAGAGAATATTATTTTGCACACTTTCCAAAACATAAATAGGTGTCATTATAGTACAGCACTGTCCAGTTCTGGATCGGAAATACAATACATTCCTCAGAAGTAAAAACCTTGTACGCACAAACCCCCCCATTCCCCCGCCCCCCATCAAAAAATTTTATAAACACGCCAGTTATAAATATTCCCTCCCTCTTTTGGTTAATGTTCCCTCCACATTCCGCCACCTCATATCTTTGTTGTGCATTTCTAAAGCGCTTTTGGTCCCGGGTGTCAATCAAATCAATATCGATTTTTGTGATTGTATCGACGCAAATAGGTGCGACGCAAATTTAACTCATGAAAAAAAAAATCGATGATGCCAGAATAATTTCAATACATTTACAAGGATAAAATGTAATATTCTGGGGAGCAAAAAAAAAAAGTATTGAAAATACAGTTGCATCAAGAAAATAAGGTGCAATATTATGACAATTCAAGAGTATTTCGGAGGAGGAAAATGACTTATCTCAATGACATTTTCTGGGGGAGGATATTTAACTATTCTCCCGATTTTATTTTCCTTCATCCACGCCTCATGTAAATACACACAAACAAGTGCATATCTCAGCAAGTGCAAGTGGTTGCTGCTTGACAAGTTTGAACAACTGCGAAGCGAAAAAAGGTTGGGCTCGAGGAAGTTAAAAAAGTAGCCGGCAATCGTCGTGATTAACTCATTCAGTACCAGCCAATTCTAGACCAAGTCTGAAAAGACGTTTAAAAACGTCTTTGGGAGTGAATGAGTTAAGCGGTCGGGACTTCGCCTCGCTGGGGCTGTAAAGTGTCATCAGTAGACGGAATGGAGAAGCGTACTCACAGGCCGGAAGTCTGGGCTTGAGCCTGACCTTGAGGGTGACGCCCAGCGGGCTGGGGCGCCGCCTCGCAGTCGCCGGCGCCCTGCTCGGGCCCCCGCGCATACATGAGCACCAGCGCGACGGTGGCGAAGGTAGCGGCGTTGACGGGGAAAGCGCGGAGCAGCGTGGAGGTGAGCCCCCGCGTGAACACCACGTAGCCCTCCTTGCGCACGCTCTGCCGCACGCAGTCGGCGATGCCGCCGTACCGGTTGACGCCGCCCACGCCGTCCGCCTGCAGCCGCGACTTGATCACGTCCACCGGGTAGGTGGAGAGCCACGAGGCCATGCCCGCCAAACCGCCTGCGAACAGCAGCTTGGGGATCAGGTAGCGGTCGTCGGGCTCGCAGCCCAGCTGCCTCGTCAGCACGTCGTACGCCAGGAAGTAGATCCCGAAACCCGGCGTCTCGCGGACAAAGGTGGTCACCATGCCCCTGTTGATGCCCCGCAGGCCCTCGCGGCGATAGATGCGCAACAGGCAGTCCGCCGAGTTCTTGTACATCTTCCGGGATGACTTCTTCTCACCCGAGCCCTGCATCTGCATGCGCGTCTTTGCCAGCTCCATCGGGCAGCAGATGACGCACTGTATGGCGCCCGCCGCCGCCCCCGCCAAGAACTGGTTGGTGGGCGTGTCCCGGCCCAGCATGCGCATGGCGTTGCCCTGCACGCCGAACACGATGGCGTTGATGAAGGTCAGGCCCATCATGGGGGAGCCGATGCCTTTGTACAAACCAAACATCTGGAAGGAGGCACGGAGGAAGCGTTTCAATACGACTTTTGCGGTATTTCACGTCCAAGAGTAAGGGAGTGTTGTCAATACGTACCGACTCCTGGCGTATGATTGATTGGAAGCAGTGAAAGGTGCCGCGGTACAGAGGCTTACTAGCATTCTGGACCTGCAGTCTGACCTGGGGGGGGGGGGGGGGGGGAGAAACACACAACCGCGTTTTGTTGCCACACCCGCCATTTCCTGCGTCAGTGAGGTGGCATGTCAGGCCATTTGGCTGCGTGCACGCACTACACTTATTTGTACACTTCTGTTCACGAAAGAAAACCCCAACAATGGTCACTGAAATCACTTGAAGCTAAATAAAAAGTCAAAACAATTACAAATGGACCGAAAATGAACACTGTCCCTACCGTGAAGCTCGGAGGACGCTTGCGTATGTTCTGGGGCTTCTTTGCTTATTCAGGCACAGGCAAGTGGCTTCAATCTGTTGCAGGGTACAATAAAATCTCAAAAATATCAAAAGTGTCTCAATATTTCGCGGCTGTACAAGCCACCATTTTTTTCCTTTTAAAGATTCTGTTGAACCACAATTTAACCTATTTCAGTGACCTTTGTGGATTTATTTTTTTCATCAACCGAAGAGTACAAACACCCCCCCCCACTCCCACCCCAGATATGTAAATCAGTGTTAAAGTGTTCTTTCCTACCTTCACTGTGTCAAATGGGTGACCAACTAAAACTCCAGCAGCACCTGAGGACAAACCACAAACGAGGCATTCAAAATATGTGAATTTGTTCCAGCGCGATACACACCATCAATCTTGTTGACTCGACACCGAGCGCGGCTGGTATGTCGCAAAGCGAGGCCTGAAAACAAAAGAGAGGTTTTTCCTGCCAACAATTGAAAACAGATTCCCCTCAGAAATCTGAGAATTGGCAAATGTCGGATACAAAGTATGCTGGGTTCACTTCAGGTCACATTTGGACTATTTTTCAAAAGTTTTTTTTTTTTTGTCCTCAATGAGTAAACATATTTTTACTTTTTTTTCCCCTAAGAAAAAAATCACTTAAATGTTTTTTCTTTAAAAAAAATCCTACCAATAACTTTTTCCTTCCAACACTTTTTAATGGGTTTTAAAAATAACTCATATTATTAAGACTACAGAAAAAATACTTCTTCCTAAACCAAATACAACTTTTTTCTTTTTTTTTATCGCCACGAGTATGATCATGAATAATTCATTTCATACACCAATAAAGATAACCTGTCCACTGTAGTAACCGCTGTCCCTGAAAGGGATTAGGATGGACACCAATCTTAAAATTTTACACTCGAAAGAGACGAAGGGTTGCCGTCCTCAGTTGTAAACAAACGTCTGAAAGCTCATCCCCACGTAAGCACCCGCTTGACCACATGACCCGTTTGTAAAGAGAGCGCCAGGAAAAGAACACAAACGTGTGTGTGTGTGTGTTGACTCAAATCACGCCGGCCATTGATCTCAATCAACCACTACTAGCGTGTGCGTCACGGACACAAGAAAGGTCACCCAAAAAAACAACAACAAAAAAAACGTGTTTTAAAAATACATTACACGACAGAGGCTCCCTGCGTGTTTAAGTAGCAGTTTGAAGTTTTAGAACTACCATGACACCTATGCTAGTTTCTTGTAGCCAGCCTATGGCGTTTCATATTCAATGTTAGCATTAAGCTAGCAATTCAGTATGATCATTTGGTTGAACATTCACCGTTTAAAACAAACAAACAAACAAAAAAGGCAAAATTTATAGCTGATGTTGTTTTTGGCCCACCGCAACAAAGTTACATGAGAATGTTGGCAAGCACGTGCCCCAGCAGTGTACTGTCGGCAAAGCCTGCCATTGGTCAGCATAGGGGTGTGTGCATACCCCTTCCTATCATCCGTGTCATGTGTGTGGAAACTTCACACACCCGCCGGTGGCTGACAAGCTCAACTGCTCATTTTGGTCGCACCTCAAGCGGAACAACACGGGCTTAAGGAGGGCTTAACCTTCACGAAACGTCATTCGTTCTCCTTGTTTGCCGCGTAATGGTGGCCCAACAGCTCATGATTGCAATGACAATCTCTAGTCAAAAGTAAAGACACAAATCCACCCCCCCCCCAAATAATTTTTAAAATTGTGAGATAAGGAAGTGATGTTAAAAGAAAAAAAAACATTGTTAAGTAAGAAGAGGAAATGTAGGAAAACCAAGGTTACGACAATATTGCGACATTAGATTAAATCGAAGTTACAGTACAAGAATAAAGTTGCAAAGTTATGAGTTTAAAGTGATGTCACAAAGAACGACAAAGGCACCAGCCAAGTCTGAATGATACGATATGAAGTGGCGGAGTTATGAGGAAAAAAAATTGTATAGTTGAAAAAAAATTGCAATGTTTACACGAGAGATTTTTTTTCTCTTTAGCTGAAAAGAATTGCAATGTTTACACGATAGATTTTTTTCTCTTTCTACAGTATTAGTCATTTGCCCTTGATATTGCAAATCTATTTTGTAAAATGAGGATTTTTATTCTCATAACAAGCAACCTAAAATTACAACCTAAAATTACATTAGATCCAAACAACTTTTTTCTTGTAAAATTCTGAATTTACATTAAATTGCTACCCCCCCCCCCATATTTGTTGGGGAATAAAATCACCTCTCCCTTGTGATCAGCCTTGATTTTCGCAAAATACATTCTCATACATCTCTTGACCCTATTTTTTGCCAATCAAAATGTAGGCGCGGCTGCTTAATTTAAATCGAGACTGATTGAATTGTTCAAATGAGCGTCTTGCCAAACACCAGTGATGTTCCATTCCAGCAGACATTTCACGGACCTTCAGTGTCCCATGACCATCCACAAACCACCCAGAAGTGCATGAAACTAAGATCGGCGTTGCTCTCGTGAATTTTAATCTAAAAACCTGCACGGAGCTCCACTGTGCAGACTCTGGAGTGACGGCTCAAGAGCGATCTCGATGCGCTCCATCGTGCCCGCGGATCTACTTTGAATTTGCATTTAGTCGTAATCAGAACGCAGAGTTGCATCACTTTATCAAACGGGAAGGGATGGGGGGGCGCGCACTTACCGCCGACGCAGCCAGCCACAAAGTCCATCACCGCTCAACACCGAGTCACCTGGCTGCGTTTGAATGATTCCCCACTCTACGCAAAACACGTTAATCTCGCTTCTTTTCCACACCCACTCAATCGATTTCCTTGACGCCCAGGCGCGTAGTGGCGGCTGTAATCTGTTTGATTAACTAATTGAAGCGACGCTTAAGCGAGCACTTGGCGAGACTCTTCCTTCCCTCCCTGTTGGCTTGCGTGTCACGTTTGGCTACTAATTTGTAAATCTTTATGCTAATACAAGCACCGCGTGACCTTTTCGTCCTCACGGAAGCGCGCTTGACAGCTTTGTGTGCTTGCTTCACAGAAGTTGCCTTGGAGTACAGTGGGCGTCATAGGAAGTCAACTCACGGGGGAGGGGTTTGGCAGCTTTTTGACCAATCCGAGGTCGGGAACGGAGCCAACACCGGCTTGTACCAATGTTTATGTCCCATGATTGGCTAACGCGGGGAGTGTTGGGAGGGGCTCCAAAGGTTTGAATTACGTCAGGGCGGGGTTTGGTGGGTTCCTGACCATTAAAAGGGCTCGAATGAAGTCAACACCTGAGCGTATCGGCTGTTCTCGCCTGCGATTGGCTAATGCCGGGAAATGGCTCATGGCTCTCAACAGCGTCACGGCACGAGGAACGTTTATCTAGATTCCGAAAAAATACACGTGGCAGTCGCTGTGTGTTATAATACTCCACAAAATCATCTGTCAACTTTTTTTTTTTAATAGGATGCAGTTTCCAGAACGTAACCGGAAATAACAGACCGGTGTGGTTGACCAATCAGCGAATGGTAATAACGCTTTCATTTTGTTGTGTACACCCTTTACGCCTGCCATCGACCAACCCGGGGGAAGGGGAGTGGTCTTAAATGATGTCACGTGGGGATTTACATATGTGAAACGTCTCGAGAAAACACTTTAAATGACTAGCAATTTCTTTGACGTGCGCTCAAAGCCGGAAATTGTGATGACGTTTGGCTCACCGCCACTGACAGCCTCTCTCGCTTTAAATTATCTATTTGTCACGAACGACTCTCCTCCCGCACTTCATCCCGAGGACGTTACATAACAGTTACGCGTGCAAGGAAGTCAGCGAATGCAGTGCGAGGCAACAGCAGCGCCGGTGACAAGGAGAATGGCCATATGCTCCGACATAATTTCACGCGTCGTTCTATTTACATGCTATTAGGATGCACGTCGCCGATTTCGTCTCCGGCTCGTTGGCAGGTAACGGCTGAAAGCAACATTGCGGCTACTACATTTTTTGATGGTATTTGTCTGTTTGATCTAATACCGACATCGTACGGGCTAAAAGTAGATATCAATGAACATGTAGGTAATGAACAACGGATAGCCACTCACTCTCGCTACGTGTATTCTCTCATTCTTCAGAGGGAACAAACCGGTTATAAACCAAGTTGTAAACTGAACCGTACGGCTTCCGTAGTATTTTCTTCAGGGGCGTAGCTAGCCACTGAGGTGCCCTTCACATTCACGAGAGTAACTGTAATTCTTCACGTAGTGTACTTTAATCCAATGTTGACAAAACGTGAGTGAGTTTTTAAAAAATATGTAATTATTATATCACGGCATAAATCATTAGTTGTACATCAATCTTTAATCAGATTTTGAATCTTAATTTTTATCATTGACCACAAAAAAGTATACATTTGACAACATTCTCCTATTTCTTGAGCTTGCTTAAATCCTTAAAAGGATTCACTTGCAAGCAAATCCCAGCAGCGGTTTTGCAGTTATGAAGTTGTTAAAAGTTGTTAAGTAATGAGAATGAAGTGACGCTACAAGAAAAACATCACTAAATTCCAAGAATAAAGTTGCTATGTTCCGTAACGAAAGCAGTAAGGTTGAGAGACTAAAAGTTGCCAAGTTAGAAGAGTGAATCTGGGTTACAAGAAAGTCATAATGTTATGAGAATAAATCCAATTGCTTAGAAAATAAGCAATGTTATAAGACAATTGTTAGGTTACGAGGTGTGTGTGTGTGTGTGTGTGTGTGTGTGTGTGTGTGTGTGTGTGTGTGTGTACTTGCTTTCCTTTCTTTGCGCAGGGGCCTGTGGCGTGGCTGTGGGATACCCTCTGGACACCGTGAAGGTGCCCGGTTTCAATTTTTATTTTTTTTAATTTGCAAATATGATTGGAAACTCCATGTAAAAACTCAGCACTCATCTACTTCCATTCTCCAGGTCCGGATCCAAACCCAAAGACAGTTTTCGGGAATATGGCAATGTATCGCCACCACGTTTTTCAAAGAAGGGGTGAGAATATATGTGCATGGCCTCTTCATTTGGAACACAATCCGAGCATTAATCTGACAGTATTTTCGACGAGAGTGGGTGTTGCAATGGCGTCGAACAGTTTTGATTAAAATGGATAAGATGACTCTGAATTATAAGTTTGAGCTGATTATTTTTATTGCGCTTGATTTAATTCATGTTTTGTCTTGGGGTTTGATTTAAATCATGTTGTTTGTTTTTTTTTACATTGGTTTCCATTACAATTCTGTTGAACCCCCCGCCCCAGCCCTTCCTCTATTATGGCACACCTGCAGATGGAATGTGGTGGTGTCTTCTGCCTTAGAGCAGGAATGTTGCCCCCCGGGTTTTTTTTTATCCCCTAAATCCATACTGTGCTTGCCTTATAGGAGCGCCCCCCCCCATTTGCTTTTTCTTTTAATTGGCGAAAACGGGGCGCTGTCAAAAAAAAAAAAAAAAAAAAGAGGTGACCTAGCGGCATCAGATATTTTGCAGGTTTACGCAAATTCTACATGAGCATTTCTATTAATGCTTGTAGAGGGATAAGACATGACAAGGAAGAGGCCTTACGATTTCCGTGCAGATGGAGGAAATTACTGTTGGTCCTCTTGCAGTGGGGCCACATTGTCACGTTCCAGACCAATTCGCAACAAGTGAAAAATCTGCAAAAGAGAGATCAAACTTACTTTAACCCTTTCAGGGAGGGCGGTTACGCCATCGGACAGCTTATCATGTTATCAAGTTACAGGGTGCATGAAAGGGATAAAAAGACTTAAAAATATATATAAACAAAATAAACATACCTATGTACAATATTTTCCATGACGACATCAGGTGCACGGCTTCTTCAAAGGCATGGCGCTGCCGATGACGACCATCTCCATCACGTCGTCGGTGGCGTTCGGGATCTACCGAAACTGTCTGCAGTGTCTGAAGCAGGCGCGAGGGACTGTCCACGTCCCCAGTACCAAGCCGGAGATCTTCCTTTCAGGACTGGTTGGCGGAATAACGCAGGTACCCAAAAAACAAACAAACAAATCGCCATCAGATGCAACACCGCACAAGACTTTAGCATAGCTTATTAGCTTGGAAGCTACATACTCGTCACTGTTGACTGTTTCATCTTAGTCCATCCTTCCATTTTCGATTACGCGTTCCGCATCTGTGCCATCATTTGCGTCACACAGGCTACAGAAAATGGACGAATGGATAATAATAATAATAATATTCTAAAGTGACACACGTGCTTCGCTTTTCTTGCCAAGGTGTTGTTTGTAGCGCCCGGTGACATGGTCAAAGTGCGCCTCCAGTGTCAGACAGAGTCGATGCGGCAAGGGAGCAAACCCAAGTACCGCGGACCGGTCCACTGTCTGCTGAGCATCCTCAAGGCGGAAGGTCTGCGGGGGCTGTACCGGGGAGCCCTGCCACTGGCGCTGAGGGACGGCCCTGGGTTCGGCATGTACTTTCTGACCTACAACACCGTTTGCGAATTGCTGAGCGAGAACAGAACGGAGAAGCCAGGTAAAGGGCGACACTCGATGACAGATTTTTTTCCATAAAAACTAGGTTGTATCACCAAGCGCTAGCTTGACCGCAATAACGTTTGTCTTGTCTTCTAGCCTGGAGCGCAGTGATGTTGGCCGGGGGCTTTGCGGGAACGGTGGCGTGGTCCATGAGCACGCCGATGGACGTGATTAAGGCCCGCCTGCAGGTGGACGGCTCACGGGAGACGCGGCGATACAGGGGGTTGATCCACTGCATCGCGGAGACCACGCGCACCGAGGGAGCGGGCGTCTTTTTCCGGAGTCTGGGCATCAACTGCCTACGCGCTTTCCCCGTCAACCTGGTGGTATTTGTCACCTACGAGCTCTTAACTGGCCTTCTGCAGGCTAAACCGGACAGCGCCGACACCCCTCGGGTGGGCTTGGAATGACAGCAGGCATCCTGTTGACTTTGGGGGTAACCCCATTCGTGAAAAGGGACACTTGGAAGAAGCGCCAAACGAAAGTCAAGCGCACAACACGTTCATTGGAGTTTCTTTAGGGAAATCGCGTCCCCTTGTGGAGGGCTGTAGAATCGCTTGCGGGTTTTTTTTGTCATTGTGGCTCAAGCAGATTTGACGGTCAAAGTAATTACATTTTTAAGGTGTCATCCATGCAATGTTTATGATTAAATATATATTTTGCGTTTGCATGCACGACTGCCTCAGATGTTTATACTTGTGAGGCCGTAAACAAAGACCCACCAGAACAAACCCACGTTTGAATACATTGCATAAGTGGACATTGTGAGACAACCTTCAAGAAAAAATAACCCTCAAATACTTTTAACGGTAATTTACAAAAGGCGTCTCATGTTTTTCAACGCACATGCACATAAAACAAGCTTCGCCGCAGCTTCTCAAAACGTGTTTATCGGTTTCTGATGATCTCACGCAACAATTACGCCGACTTTAACGCCCATTACCGAGTAAGTTAAGAACCTTGCTAAAATTCCACGAATCTGACTTGTTACTGTGAAGCAATGGAAAAAAAAAATATCTCAATGTCGCCTTTTGTTAGCTGCTTTTGATTCAAAGCCTGCGTGTCATTTGGCCCGGGGGCAACAACGGGGAAATAATCATGCCAAAAAAAAAACGGCAGTGGATTCCATTGTACTTCCTTAGTTTACACACTCAGCTGTCGATGGGACCAGAAGTCTATTTGAAAGAGGCGTCTATTGAGAATTATGCAAATACAAGAAAGTGTAATCTCGCCATTTTGCTGAAATGTTTTATTTTTATTTTTGGGGTGTAGTGAATAACCCCAGGGCGGCCCGGTATCCAGTGGTTAGCACGTCGGCTTCACAGTGCAGAGGTACCGGGTTCGATTCCAGCTCCGGCCTCCCTGTGTGGAGTTTGCATGTTCTCCCCGGGCCTGCGTGGGTTTTCTCCGGGTGCTCCGGTTTCCTCCCACATTCCAAAAACATGCATGTCAGGCTGATTGGACGCTCTAAATTGTCCCTAGGTGTGAGTGTGGGCGTGGATGGTTGTTTGTCTCTGTGTGCCCTGCGATTGGCTGGCAACTGATTCAGGGTGTCCCCCGCCTACTGCCCGGAGATGGCTGGGATAGGCTCCAGCACCCCCCGCGACCCTAGTGAGGATCAAGCGGTTCGGAATATGGATGGATGGATGGATGGATGGATGAATAACCCCGGTGTTGTTCTAAAACTCATCTTCCGTATTCTGGGCGTGCTGCAGGTCTATTCTTGACCGCTAGATGGTGGCATACAACTTACTCTGGAGACCGTGTAAATTTTTAAGAAAGAAAAAGAGCTAAAAGCCAGAATTTATGAACGATTATGGTTATCGAGTCATGATTATTCTGTGCAACTGAACAGTATTCCATTTTTATAAAATCCCATTCCATCATATACTGCAATAACTGTTCCGCGGAAATGTTCTTGACAAAATCTAAATGATTCGGACAAATTGTTCTGGAAGTCAATTTCTCTAGGTTGGCAGCTTTGCTGACTGCGGGGGTGGTCTGACGTATAAATAGCGCAATGGAGGGGGAAGTTCTGTTTCGTAAATAAGTTCCCTGTGCAGTATCGAAGATGGATTGGCAATTGGCGCTCCGGGCGACCCAAGAAGGGGCTGAAAATGGAGCGCGTTCTTTCCACAGTTTCTACGATCTTACATCATGCCCTTTCACTTGATTTAAATTGAAGTAGACTGTATATATAAATGCACTTTGTCATATAGCTAAACTAAAAATATTCCACAAATACAAAAAAAAAAACGATGCTTATTATGTCATAAAAACTCCACTGGTGGCATTTTTATGGGTTCAGTGGCTCCATGAGATCATTACCATTCACAGCAGCACGCTGACATCACGTCTTGACATTAAAGCAACACGGAGAGCACCAGCTGTGGAGAAATAAAAAAAAAAAAAGATAAAACGCGCTGATAATGACCGCGCCGAGCAAGCATGTGAACAGGTTCACCGCGTCAGTCTTTCTGCCCTGTCCGGATCGCGTCTGCGCACCGTCCGTCCTTTCATAACGCTCATAACACTCGGGGCCCCCCTTTTTCGCGCCGATTGCTGTCTGGGCTATTTTGGGACGTCTGCGCTCTCACGGCGGTGACGTGTGCTGCTGGGTAAAACATTTGCAGCAGCTCAGGCGGCCCTGGGCCCCAGCGGAAGCCTCAATCGGCAGGGGGGAAATGGATGTAAGATGAGCGAGCAGACGGGAGAATATTAGTCAGCGAAGGATGTTATGTTGGAAAAGGCGCGATGACGCGGGTATCAATGTACAAAAAGTGGTATTAAAGATGATATTTTGCAGACAAAGATCACCTGAAGCGGGAATGCCCCGCCTATTACGCGGTTTCGTTTCAGAATACACTTCCCCCAATTTGTGCTCGTTCTGTAGTGCTCCAACATGCCACAAGGCGGCGCCAAACCCCGCCCACATAGGAATTGGTCTCGAGGAAATGTTGAAACGATAGATCTCGCAAGATTGAATATCAGGCCTGAATGCAGAATTATTCAAGACAGACCAGAGCTGTTACAACCAGTCTTTGCGTGGGAAGCCAAGACGATAGCAGACGATTGAGCTCAAGAATGAATTTGGAGACTACCGAAGAAGGGAACCTTGAGAGACTGTGCACCATTGTTCGTACTAATAACACAAGGTCAAGTCATCATCAGATGCCCTTGAGATACAATAGGTCAGCAGCAAGCAAGGATTCAGAAAGAACAGCGGATGCCGAGGCCAGAAGGACATTAACCCTTTCATGCACCAATAATGATAACCTGTAACCTGATAACATGATAGGCTGTCCACTATACTAGCCGCTGTCCCTGAAAGGGTTAATGAGCAACGGACAGAGCGGCAAGGGCAGCTGTCCATGCAATTTACAGATTGCCTTTTGATAGCCTCCATAGGAACCCCCAATAGAGCATTCGCACGCATACTGAGTACCAACTGAGCTCATGCTCATTAAGTATTTCGCATGCACTGCAGGCAAGTGCAACCACACTTTTTTTTTTTTGAAGTGAAAACGAGCATAGGACAGGATTGATGACCACGGCGATGTTTGGCATCAGAGTTGAGTGAGCGGCGAGACAAATGACTTGAAGACCAACCAAGAGGACATAGATCGAACAACCACAGAGGAGACAAAGAGAATCGACCTCTTCACCAGATGATGACAAAAATCAACGGAGACAGAGACGACAACAGACATCGAGCACTAAAAAAAAGAAAGAAAAAAAAAAAGGGCCGTTTAAGTCAGGCACACAAAAGTCACCTCAAGCCATGTGTGTATCTGTGTGTGTGTGTTCGCTGGTGACCTGGCTCAAGTGTTGGCTGGTTAGAAAAAAAAACAACAAAAAAAAAACACTTGAACAAAAGTCGTGTTGTTGTTTGAGCTTATTTGAGGACATCTTAACGGAGGTCTCACCGCTTGATGTGTTGAGTTATGCAAACTGGGTAAGTCGCGCTTAATAAGTGACCGTGTACATTCTGTATGTCTCCGTACTAGATTAGGGATTTCTGCTCAACATGCACAGTCTTAGCCGCCTATGCGGCATGACCTTTTACCTCTGCTGCTTACACAGCAACGTGTGGTGCGGGTGTGTGTGTGTGTGTGTGTGTCTGTGTGGACCACGTTCCGAACTGTTTCAAAATTGCAATGTGTGGAGGCCGCTGCCTTAGTAGCCGAACACCAGGTAGCAGTACGCCTTGCGAGAGACCCATTCATTGGGCGTCAATCCACCCCGGTGAGCCCCCAGGCTCAGGAGGACATTCGGTTTCCTTTACAAAAGAAGCCTTGTATCCGCAAGCTTTTGTCTTTGCGCCGGCGTAGCTTCAAACCCTCCGTTTGACGCCGACCTCCCCTTGACATCAAAATAATAGTCGGGGCCCAATTAATTGCGTAACCTATCAGATCGGCCGGTTGTGTTGTCGGCTTCGCTGCGACGCTCAATTGCGCAAGGCCGCTATATTTGCATTAATGCGGTCCGTCATTCCCATGGATGGGGAGTGCGGTCCGACCCCGGCGTCATAGCCGTGTTTGTCCAACAACACCAGCCTACTTTGTAATTTGACGGGGCGGAAGGCCAACTTTTTTTGTCCACAACAAACAAACAATGTCGTTCTCATGGCTTGCGAAGCATTGAATTTGACATATGGGGAATGAGGTGGTTGTTGGCCAGAATAATGGCTACGAACATTGCCTCCAAGGGGCTCTGGACGGTTGCATAATAGTGCTAGTTGGTGGGGATGTCCAATGGTTTATCCATGAAACCATAGAGATACTTTATCAAGTGTGGAAATCAGCTTTTTTTTTTGAAACCTTGGACATGTTGACGTTCACGGGACACGCTAACTTTCAAAAGTCGTAAATAAATAAATAAATAAATATATATATATATATATATATATATATATATATAATCACAATAATAATAAATAAATTAAAATTGATTTTCAGTTAGTTTTTAGTCAGTTTTAAGAGTTATTTTTCGAAAATGTTCTTTTTAGTTTTAGTTTTTCATTTAGCTTTTATTTTTTATTTTTTTAAATCAACTCAAGTCAAGCAGTCGAATCAGGTCTTGTCATTTTACTCAAGCGTGAGCACATGATCACAACCAGTTTTCATTCACACACTAACACAGTTTGCTGACATTAAAGTTCACGTCAGGTCTCCAACGCCCGCCCCGCCTACCCGATAGTTATGGTAGCGAAGAGTAAACAGGTCACCCAAGCAAGTGTTCCAGCTTGTACAAAAGGTTGGACACAGCAGGCTAGCATCACAGAACCCCCCGTGCTGGTATTCTCTGGATGTCAGAAAACAGTTGTAAACGCTCCAAATGAAAAAAAAAAAAGCTGCCCTACTTAAAGTCTTTTGTGGCAAAAAGGGGTTCCAACTGTCGCTGGAGTTTGGGATGAAGTATCTCCCCGCTGATGCCATTGTGGGGTCATGAGAACAAACGCAGGGGCCTTATTAAGCCTAATTGTTAGCATCCATCTGGAGAGCTGGCGCGGCCCCACGACAAATAGCAACACTCAATGACTTTGAGCAAATTCGTTTCTCTTGGGCTTCTTTGCGTGACGCCGCCCTCGACGAGCCGCCATCCCCGCCGGGCTGCTACAACCCAGGCGCCCGTCGTCCAAACGCTGCATGACTACACTGAATTTTGATTAGTCCACGCGAATGTTTTCGACGAGTGGAAAAAAAAAAAGGGCCTCATTAGGAAAGAAAGAAGGTCGCGTTTGGAAGCAAACGCAAAATGGACGATAATTGCGTTAACGTCATCCGTTCCATATCTATAAATAAAGATCGGATGGCCGATCCGGTCATCCGTCCGTCCGTCTATTATCCAACATCCATTTAGCCCTCTATGCAGCCATCACTTCATCATTTATCATTCTTATCCAGTCATTAATGGCCACTCACTTATCCTTCCATCCGTCCCTCTCCCTACTCTATGTTTATAATTTACAACACCCAAGGGTGTCATTGGGGGAGACAAAAAGTCGACAGTAAATGGGAACACCCTTTTCGAGACACTCATCCGTGTCTATTTGTAATCAGTGCTCGTACATCTGGACCGACAGCGTGGACTAGAACCACCGGGGCCGGCCTCAACGTCTCTCTTTCCCAAGAAAAACGTCCGAGTGGCTTGACTCAGGAGCCCGAACGGAAAGCCGCGTAGCGCATTGTAATTGCAATTAGTCACAAAGCAAACGTTTGAGTGGAAAATGCCACTCGGTTTCTTTTCGGATTAGTCCAAATGCATCTCATTAAACACTCCAGCATGCGATTGGCCCCCCGGTGGGGTCGTGAGGTGCAAACACAACAATGCGGCTCGCTGTAACGTTGCGCATTGCGTTAACAGTGACGGCGACAACGAAAGGGCAGAAAAGCGGTTTTGCTATTTATTTTAACTGATTGAAATCTACCCTTCAAGATAGTTCGCGGCGATAATAAAACACGATTGATGCTCTAAGATTGTAAGGAGCGTGAAACCGTTTAATGGAGTCAGTAACTGGAACAAGTTTAGATCAATGGGCAATCCGAACACAAGCCGATTACGTTTATTTTTGATCCGCTAGCACGGAAAGATGCCTTATACATCTCGGATAAGTTCCCGGGATGCAAATATTTAGACATATACAGCATGGCTGAGGGAAATAACTCAACTCCGGGGAGATTATTGGGTATTACTGTAAGTCCGGTTTGTTGTAAAAGTACGAAAGTGGCATTTTGAATCACAATTCAGGGATTTGCTCTTTGCATTAGCTTAGCGCGGTGGTGCGCCGTTGGGCGACCGGTTCAATGCGCGCGTGCTGCCGTGACACAACGGCGCGGTCGTGGCAGCTGCCGACCAGATTTGAAAAACGGTCAGTTCCGGCGCGGAGCGGCAATTGATGACAGACGCCGCATCCAATCGGAGAGGGGGTGGCGCCGTGCTTTTAGAGTGGCGACAGCGAAAGATTTAGGTGGATTTTTAACTTGTACAGAGAAAATGGAGGGATTTAAAAAAAATAAAAAATTATAAAGGCGGCGTGCTGAGCTCTGGGACACAAAGCAAATGTTGACTCACTGCTTTGGATGCAACGGGGTATGTTACCAGTTTTACTTTATTACATTATAAATATTAGTCTAACATTAACTATAGCATTAGCAAACATGCTTATACCACATTTTGCCTTCCTCCTCCTCCTCCTCACTCCGTTGCAACACTGACGAATACGTATTTGCTGAGCGGCGGCCTACTTTATGTCCAAACTGGCAAAAAAAAAAAAAAAAAAAGGGCACCGGGTCACTTCCTGTTTGGTCACTTAGCAACCACTGCCAAATATGGGCAAGCTCTGCTGTCATCCCCGCAGTATCCTTTTGTGCTTTCCCAACAAAGGATGCCGTAAAGAACAAATGCCTAAGTTCAATAAAGCACAAAAAACAAAAAACGTTGGTGAGTCATGTGTTCTCAATTTGCCTTTGTTAGTTTCACGTCAACACAAGCGAGAGGCTTCAGTCAATAAACGTAATATCTTGACTCTTGTCACAATTAAAAAAAAAAAACGTTAGCGCGGCCGCAATTGCCAGCGTTTGCGAATAATTCATGAGACGGATCCCGCGAGAAAATGGTTCGCATAGCTTCAGCGCTCATGCCAAACCAAAGGCGGGCGCGTCGGTGAGTTATGCGAGTGTTTGGTGCGCCAAGAGGCGGGGAAAGAGAGGAGGCGGGAAGGTGAGCCGAGGACAGGATATGAAAAGGAGAGAGTGGACTAGAGGACAGGACACGGGCAGGGCAAAGAAAGGCAAAAGAAAGGAGATTGGGGAGCAAAAAACGAAAACATTGAGGAAGGAAGGAAGGAAGGAAGGGCACGTTTGCTCCATGGCCGACGTCCAAGCAAGTGCTGAATTGTATTTCTTGGGCAGTCACACAAGTACAGAAAGCTTGCGGTCGTAGATTTGACCGAATGGTACAGTGGAAGCCTGCGGGCCCATCTTTGTGCTTTGAACGATGGGAACCAAGCAATCGTGCAGTGAGTGCCTGGAGCGACACACGATCGCCGAGCCCCAAGGACAGCATTCGTGGAAATGTCTCAAAGGACGACTACGAGAAAGAGCTGACGAAGATCCAATATCCCGCTTCCACTCAACGACTTGGAAGGAGATTTTTATGACCGAGAAGGCTCCTGCTCGTCTGACGCGGGATGATGGGCTGCCCCCCCCCCGCCTGGGTCAAACGAGCCTGGCGGTTTCAAACCAGGAGGTACACAAACACCGGGTCAAGTGGCGCAACAAGGGAAAACGCCCCCCCCCTGCCCTCCCCCCCACCCCTCACCCACCCAACCCCACTTCCGAAAACTAGGACACGGCGCTCTCGTAAACATGACAGCAGCAGGACGAAGAAGTGTTGCAAAGGCGCGCGTGCTCATCGCATGAGTCACACTTCGAAAGCACCTGCTGCTCACAGCTGGAAAAGAACTACACACACACACACACACACCAGACGCAGGTGGAGGACTAAGTGGAAACATAACCTTAACCGCACAGGTGGTGGCCATAAATCTACACCTAAGGCAAACCGTTTCCCTAAAGCGTCCAACGCTAACCTTAAAGGCCCTGTAAATCGACACCGTGTAATACGGCGTTGTTAAATTCCAAATTTGACAAGCGAGCCCACACGCGCTTCAGTAGCAAAGTATATTTCCACCGTCTCTCTGTGACAGACAGAGGCGCACTCGGGGCCAACGACGAGGCACTCTAAAGGCAAGGAAAGGCAACTTTATGAAGACCATTTCAGACTCAAGGCAACTCAATGTGCTTCACACAGCCAAAACAAAAACACGTGTGCGTAAAGCACTTTTCATGGCACCCTGAATATTCAATTAAAAAATTGATTTGGCTTTCTACATCCTAATAGAGGTGCAACAACCAAATCAGGAACAATTTTTCTCCATTTCCCACAAAATAAAAAATTTGTTTGTCCTAATCTGATCGTAAGGGCACGCCTTTTGCATCAGCCACTGTGGGTGGCAACTTGGAGGAGCCCCCCCCCCACCCCTTCCCTTCATCAGATGCCTCCACTAACCGGTTGATAACGCTTGCGTAACGTCAACACGCAAAGAAAATATGCGCGCTGGATTTGCCGATACGCGGGGAGCAAAACGGGGGCGCGCACACAAAGCAGGACTAATGACGGCAGGACTGTGGAAGTCGCAGCTGCCTCTGTTGGGGGGGGGGGGGGGCAGTGCGTGCACGTGCACAGAGTCACAAACGCACTGACACAAATAACACAGTGCGTTTGAGGTCAGGCGACATCGTGTGCACTTCCGTCCTAAAACGCCGCCAAACGGATTTGGGGTGTCGTGTCGACGTGTGACGCCGGAATCACACGATGGGGAGGATATTCACCTCAAACTTTCCAAAAGTCATTCAGCAGCGCCTAGAAACGTGTGTGAGGACGCTCATCATTAACTGTATTCCAATTTTTTTTCGTTAATTTCTTTTTCCCCGCCGCGTCTTCCTGGCGAGTGGTGCCCAAGGGCCCCCTACTGGCCAGGCCGCCACCGCCTTGCACACCAGTCCGACGTAAGAATGTGAAACTGGGACTTTGCCGACATTCATTCTTGCGACTCATCATGTTGACACAATTTCGCAGTTTAAACAAATCGAAAACAAGACTTTTTATCGCACAGGATTGGAAGCCGATTGATTCTTATCTGCTTGGACGTTTGACCCTCGGTAGCACACAAACAACCAGCGCGTCGCTTTCTGTTTGACGTCACCGGGTCCGTTTGAAGGAACACAAAGTGAGCAAAACAGTACAACAACAAGGTGCGGGTCACATCACGCGTGACGGCCGAGTGTGAAAGCGCCACTTTGGCGAGTCCCAAGTAGACGTGTGTGTGTGTGTGTGTGTGTCCTCGCATGTTCCGAGCACGCGCTGACAGAGCTCCAGCAGAACGTGTCTCCACGTGCTCGTAATTACTCAAGAGGCTGATAAAAACACGCGTTACTTCCGCCGCCTTGAACGCAAACATGCCATTTTGCACGTCGCCGCTAATGACACGGCCTGTCACCTCGGCGAAGTCCACCAAGATGAACGTTCCTGCCAATGTTTACCGATTCAAACGTATTTCTTACTTTTTACCACTCAGAAAAAGGCTCTCGCTATTGAAGTTGGAAGACTATCTCGTACAAAATGTTCCGAAATGTAACACAGCGTAAAGCCACGTTTATTGTTGCCGCGTGCCACGTGCCTTTAAGAGGGGGGGCCTAGTGCGCGCGTGGGTTGCTGTCACTCAAAGGCAGCACCCGTTGTTCATCGAAGCAATGCTGCGTTCAGGAAAGCCGGGAAATTTTGGATCTCCCAATTTGGAAAAGTGATGTAGCCGCATCGCAAAACCGTCACGATGTCCGAAACGTGTTTCATCGACGCTTCGCGAATCCTTCCAAGGTCAGCGTGTCACGCTCGACCCGGTTGGACGAGGTTCCCTTTGAACTAATGATTCACTTTCAAGTAGCTTATCTTGAATAACGTTGGGAAAAATGCTGCCGTGGGCGTACTTTGTCCGTTTTTTTATTGCTCTTCCATAGCATGTTTAAGTGTCGTTCACAAACACGGTCAAACGCTTCTTCGCAGCTACTTCAAGGTTAACCCCTTCAGGGACGGCCGTCACTCCAGTGGACATCTCATCCTGTTATCAGGTTACAGGGTGCTTGGAAGGGTTAATCTGGTGATGTACGGTCAAGGTCGAATTGCGCGGGTGAACCTCAGGTGATAAAATAGCCCGTTCTTGCGCCACACTTTGGGTAAACGGATTCGCTCGAAAATGTCATCGGTCAGAGTGTGCGTCATTGCGAGTCGAGGCCGGAATTTTTGACTGCGTTAACATCTCAGATTGCGCACGTCTTGCCCCTCGGCGTTCCAAAACCCCCCTCCAACCCATGCCACCAACCCCGTCGGGCGCTTTTGAGCAACACCCGGACCTTCTCACTCCCGCCGCGAAGGGTAAAACATGGTTGATCTTTTCGAGCTGTTGATGTCAACTTTGAGAGCATGAGTCAACCCGTGAAGCAGTACAGAGGAACACTTTAACCGTTCATCACCCTCCGACACGCCCCGTTCCCTTCAACACCCCCCGCCTCCCCATGTGGGAAAGCTGCTCACTCTCTTGTGTGTTAATACACATCACCCTCTGTTTGAACCCGCACTAGCGAGGTGGCGTTAGCTTCGACCCAAAAAAAAAAAAACTACAAAGAGAATAAGTGAATGACATCCAAGGCCAAGAGTCGGAGTGAACAAAACGGGGACGTTTCCAAACCCTCGCTCGGCAAAGCAAAACGGAAAGTCACTTGAGGTGAGATTTGAAAAGCGACGGACCCCGAAATGCCAAAACCTGACACCGCACAACAAAAGTAGCAGCCATTGTAAATGTCAGGAATGCTGCAGTTAAGAACACGAGGAACTGGATGATGCAACCCCCCCCCCCCCACTTGGAAAAGTGTAACCGAACAACAATCGAGGACCCGTGATGCCAAAACGTGACATCAAAACAACAAAAAGTGATGCCGCGTTCCCTCAAACTGGGAAACCTCCGACCCCCACAAAGGACTGCGTAAGGACTTCTCATTTCTTGAGTGCCGTATTCCGCCGGCAAATACGCCTCCGCCTGAACACCGACCGCTATTCAGGACGCCAACTTGACGCAACCTACGACGCGGAGGTGTTGCCGAGTTGGATGACGCGCATCGTGGCCGCGGCGCCCGTTCGCCGGCCGGTTTGGGGCGAAGGACAGGGGTCGCGCGTGCGGCCCCTGTCCTTCGCCAAAGTGATGCATACCCAGCAGCCACGGCGGTCCAGAAGGATTAGGCCGAGAGGGGAGTATGTGACGGTTGCCTAGCAACTACGAACCCACTCAAACGCCGCCTGGCGAGCATACAGGCCTTGAATAGGAACAAGTTGAAGTCTCGACTCACCCGGCTATCACGGCACAGTATGACACACACACACACACACACGCACACGCACACACACACATTGTGTGCTTAAGTGTGTGTGTGTGTGTGTGCGCGAGCGCCACCTTCAACACGTGTAGTAGTTAATGACAAGACAGTCATACAACTAATGGCTTCAGCTGGATCCCTGCCACACTTTTGTACTTTGCTGCAGGCTCTTTCCAGCCTGCTTTTCCTATTCTGGGATGTCCTCGCATGAACCGAGGTCTCTTGCCAACATCTAGCCTGCATCTCATGAAAGAAGTCATCCAACAGTTTATACAAAAGAGAGAGAAAAAAAAGGAAGAAGAAGAAAAAAAGCCAAGTGCGAGTTCACAAAGCTCTGCCCGTCCAGTCAACTTATGAGGAAAGTAAGTCAGGGCCCGAACATGGCCAACGAACTGGAGGGTCATGGAGAAACAATCAACTTTTAATAATAGCTTTTTGTGTGTGTGTGTGTTTCAATTGCACGGGGCGTCGTAAAATGTTTTACTATATTGTTCATTCATCGTGTTTTACATCTTTGGATAAGGATTATGTGTGACGCGCTCTGAAACGTGACTTTATTGTGTGGTGTTTACGGTTGTGCTTGGGAGGGTGTGTGGTGATGTTGAGCAGCAAAACGACAGCCGTTTCGAATATTCGGGTTGCCTCGGAGAATGGGTGTGCCGGTGAGTTTATTTTATACGTTTACTTTTAATCGTCACTGCCTTTTATTATAGGTATAAAAGCAAAATATATATATATATATATATAGTTTAAAGGAGTACAAAATAGTAGTATCTATATAGAGTATCTATCCTTTCATTTCATATGTACTGTGTGTATGTAAGTATATTTTGTTCTATCCATTTAAAGAGAGACAGAGAGAGAAATGTATAGAATAAAAAAAAAAAGCTAAACACGTCTACACATGTCAACACAAAATAATAAGCCTACTCTAACTGACAAACAAGAGCAATCATCACATCGTCATCATTTCATTTTTGATATCTGGTCGTACAAAGCACTTGTCGATACACGTCGATCGTAATAATAATAATAACGACAACAATCCCGCATCGCTTCACACGCGGCTGATCGTCGTTGAAAGAACAACAAACCGCATCCGCCGAGAAAGAGAGAAAGTGCCACACGCGTCCTGCAGGAGGCGCTAACGCCTCCATTCGAAAGCTCACCATGGCCGCAACTCCCCATCACTTGTTTTGTCTCCGTCTGTGTTTCGGTGATGTTTTATGATTACAGGTCAATAGGGGCCCCCGCAACGGGTTTGTTGTACTCTAGTAGGTGCTCGGGAAGTCGCAGGGCCGAATTGATTTCCTTAATTGCTCTTCAATGACCTCAACATTCCGCCACGGTTTTCTCCTTGACGCGACACTTTCGCTATTAGTCAAGCCAACGAATGAAAAAGAAAACGACCCCCCCCCCCCACCGCGGTGAATATCTTTCGTTTTTCGCGTATGTTCAAGTGGCTGTATCAGACACACCGCCCCGCACATCGACAATCATGCTCAATTTTATTATTATTTTTTTGTGTGGTTCTCGAGCGACATTCCTCGACAAGCCTTTTATCCGGTGCTCATGGAAACACACTTCTGCTTCCATCTGCTCAGCGGAGGAGGAGGCGGACGGGTGACGCATACACCTCACATGTGGCAGAGCAAGGGGGGGGGGGGGGGGGGGAGAGAAAACGATTGGGAGCGGAGGGCAGAATGATGAGCGCGGTGACGTCACATAACATATGGGCAGGGCCGGGGTGAGCGGGTTTTCGCGGGGGTCTGGCCAGGCAACGGGAGGAATGATAATCGCGAGCGATGCATCACAACTGTGATTATGTTTCAGACTTCTATACGTTGTGTATATAAAAAAAAAGCAAGCGGAAAAAAAATTTACGTCGGTAGAACACAGTCTGGACGATGAATAGATGTCTAAAAGTGAAAAGGTAAATGAATATAGAGCAAAGGGAAAAAAATGAATGAAATCATTAATAGATTATTTTAAATTGTATTTGTACACCCCCCCCCGTCGCTCAAAAATTGAAACAATAGTGCAAATTAAGACAATTACTCTAAACATTTTTTAAACAAGCAACTGCATTGAATATCCTGGAAGACGCGTACAATTAAAATGAATTCATTTGATTAAAACTAACCACTGCTAACAAGTAATACATACAGTAACTATTTACAACATTGCAAAATACTCTAACAATTCAACTGAATATTGTTACTGTACAAAGTGATTCTTTTGTTTATTTTAAATCAATTACATAAATACATTTCATTTGCAAGACGTGCTTAGTAGTGCGCCTTTTTTCGATCAAAGTTCTTAAATTTCCAACAAATATGAATATTGAACGGCCCGCATGCTGTTTCTTAATGAGAGGTCCAAACCGTGAATGAGTCACCCACGCAATCGCATCCCGTTTACACTCACCTCCGCTCCTTCGCTGTGCGGGGGTCCAGCGCCGTCTAGCGTCGAGAAAGGTCCCTACACTTGTTCAGGAGTTCCCAGCTGATGTTGACGTCAAAAACTCCCCCCCCCCCCCCTTGTTCCCAGATCGTCCGCTGGAGAAAGAGAACAGAATGTAACGAATACGCAACTTCAAAAGGGGTGGGGTGGGGGGGTTGAAGGTGACTGTGTAGTGCAAGGAGGTGAGAGGAGGTAATCCCCCACCATGTGAGTGGGCGGTGATGACTCAAACGGTGCCGGCCCTATAAAAGGAGGGAGCGCGCACGTCGGGAGAGTTCCGTACCCAATGTGTCGAGGCGACTGACGACCGGCTCGGATCTCCTGTGCCGTCCCGTCCCGTCCCGTCGGTTTCTCTCGCCGCACGATGCACGACTCCGGCGGGGTACAGCTGACGCGGGCTCTGAAGCTCGCCGCTCTCTTCCTGCTGCTGGTGCCTCGCTTCCTGGCCGCGGCCGTGACGCTGTGGCTCCTGGACTTCCTGTGCATCCGACGCAAGGTGCTGCTCCAGATGGGCGCGCGGCCGCACAGCGCCGACGACCCGCCGCTGTGCGTGTCCGACTCCAACCGCATGTTCACGCTGGAGTCCTTGCGGGCCGTGTGGTACGGCCAGAAGCTGGACCTGCTCAAGTCGGCGCGGCTGGGACGCGCGGCGCCCAACACGGAGGTGGTGCTGGTGCCCGAGCGGCGCCCGCTGCGCATCCTGGACTGCATGCGCGGCACGCGGCCGCTGGTGCTCAACTTCGGCAGCTGCTCCTGACCGCCCTTCATGACGCGCCTGGCCGCCTTCCAGCGCGTCGTCAGCCAATACGCCGACATCGCCGACTTCGTGGTGGTGTACATCGAGGAGGCGCACCCGGCCGACGGCTGGGTGAGCTCGGACGCCCCCTACCAGATTCTCAAGCACCGCTGCCTGGAGGACCGGCTGAGCGCCGCGCGCCTGATGCTGGCACGCGTGCCCGGCAGCAGCGTGGTGGTGGACAACATGGACAACTCGTCCAATGCCGCCTACGGAGCCTACTTCGAGAGACTCTACATCGTGCGCGACCAAAGGGTGGTCTACCAGGGGGGCCGGGGGCCGGAGGGCTACCGGATCTCGGAGCTCAGGAAGTGGCTGGAACAGTACCGGAGGGACATGAGCGCGTGTCCGGTACTGCAAGCATAACCCAGGAGCAGCCTTTTAAAAAAACAAAAACAAACAAACAACAAAAACTGTGTTTACCTGCACACATGGAGTGTTTTTCATGCGTTACGTAGGTGATGACTCCTCAAAATCAGGGGTTCTCAGACTTTTGGGGTACAGGGACCCTCCCACAAAAAAAACTACACTTTGAAAACTGCTGGTTCAAAAATAACTTAATTTGGGTCCAAAAAATATATATGTAACACCATTTTTGGAGTTATGTCATACAAAAAATATTATGTACAAAACAACCCAAAACGTTTGATCAAAGTGAGCCAAGTAGTGGTCAATTTTTATTTTATTTTTTTAAAACAAAATGAGGTTATTTTTGACACAGCAGTTTTAGGAGTGAAGAAAAACGTTGCCCATTTTGGGAACAAAAATCACAAATGCCCCCCCGCCCCACCTTTTTTTTTGTTTTTGTTGAGAGGCAAAAACAGTTGCAGTGTTATAAGAATGAAATTGTGTTTGTCCAAGATGTGATCGTACTAAAGTCAAAGCTGAACAAGTGAAGAAAGTCATATTTGAACAAAATTCTCATGTCATCTAAACAAGACCAGTCATGGTCATCTTATTTTTTTCCTCAAGATAGTCACACAGCTTATTCAAATGTCAAAGCTGAACAGAACACAGTCACATTTTTTAACATTCCCAAGTACAACACAATGTCATTCTCGCAATAGTTAAGACTTCTTTTTCCCAGAAAAAGAAGTCTTTACTCGCTCATAAAAAAAAACGCAACTATTATTTTGTTCTTGAAAAATACGACTATTTCTGGAACAATGCACTTTTTTATTTTACACTTACAGCAATAAATGGCCATTTTCATATAGGGATGTCAGATTCAAAGTGTTATGTTGTTTCAAAGTGCTGAGCTTTTAATTAGCCCAAAGCCTGGTTAGGGAGGAGGAACTGGTTTCTTATGTTGTTGTTGTTGGGGGTTTTTTTGGCACTACTGACCTTTCCTAAAGCGTGTCAATTTTTTTGGTTTGTTTAAACAACATCCGATTGCTAATTAATTGGCAGCCACTCCAAGCTTACAGATCACCGGGGGTCCGGGGACCCCAGTTTGAGAACCACTAATCTCGATGACGATTTTATATTCGGTTGATGTTGGGTTGCGGGTGGCACGCTGGGGTGTCTGCGTGAAGTTCAGTTCTCCAACGGCCCGGCCACAGAATTGACACTGATGTTTGTGACACCTCGGTGGGGGTTGGTGGGTGGCTGTCCCTATGGGCGCCGAGATGACAGAAGAAACGAGGGAGGGGTAACGATGATGACGTGACGTCATGCTGTGTAATTGAACAAACTTTTTTTTTGTATAAAATAAACGAGGGACACTCAACCTTTTTTGAGCGACGACATCGTGATGCTGTTTTTCTTGTTTCTCACTTTGTGTGCGTCAAATTGAGGTTAGGTAAGAGAGGTGTGTGTGTGTGTGTGTGACATGAAATAATGGGAACAAGTGTATAAATGTACTGCACTGTAATATATTTAACTCCCTGTTATTGTACGGGTCAAACTGACCCATTTTAACAATAAAGTTAATTCCCCGCATAGTCACGGTTTGGCACCTGCAGATTCACTCATTTGTTAATTTTAAAATAATTATTATAATTTGTAATATTTTTGTGTCGAAAACACTTGCTGGAGGTGTATCGCCATTTTTTTCAAGAATTTTTGGGGGTTGAAAAACACCCCCCCAACATTTGAATATACTGTATGTATACACATACTGTATATCCATATTTATAAACATATGCGCATACCTAGAAAGAGTCCTCATTAAAGCAGCGCACAAAGCTTGATGTTCCCTTCATCACATTTGTGGAGCGCCGTTAATTAAACTTTCGAGATGTAAATAAACAAACAAATAAATAAATACATAACCCCCCAATACAAATCCTTATACAGTGTATGTTATATGACACACGCACGCACAGAGGATTAGGGATTACCGAGCTCTTTTGATTCAAATCGGTCCCAGGTGGTTCGGTTTTCAAACGCCCTCGCCTCCGTCCTGGATATTCCTCAGCTCCCCCCGTTGTTGCGACATTGGGCTTGTCCTGTCAAGGCCGGGCAAGTGGAGGCAAAGGGGGGGGGGGGGGGGGGGACAAAACAATAACACCCACCCACACAGAAAAGATAAACATCCACACATGCTAGCAATTCATCTTAATGAATAACGGCGAACACAAAAAATTTACGATCTAAAAAAAGAAGAAAGGAGCTGATTGATAATGTCTGTGTGATCAAAGAGCAGACACACTGCGAAAAGAGATTGTTATGTTGCTTTTTGCTTATGGTTCTAAAGTATTTATTGCCTTGACGGGTCCTGAGCAGTATTTAAGGTCAGCTAAAAAAAAAAAAAACCCAAAAGGTAGTCCAAGAGTATTTTCCAAGGTGCTTTCGTTTGGCCTCGGAGAAATAATAGCGCAACCAAACATTGCCCCGGTAGGACCATGAGCTGTAGAGCGATGACATCACAGGGTGCTCAATTTATGACTGAATCCCTACAGCTACTTGCTAGAATGATTTATTTAAAAAATAAAAAGCAAAACAATTAAGAATGTTGTTAACATGACAAGAAATATTTCCAGATGGATAAACACAATCGATTTTAAACATTCATAAATAGCATCAGATTGATCCAAATGGACGGTTTGATGACAAGCTGTGAAATGATTGTTCCTCTTCACAGTGGGCAAAAAGCCACCAATTTCAGAGTTTATACAGAGAGAGGGAGGGGGCGGGGGGACTGTTTTTGTGATGGACTGGTTCTAATCAATTTCGCTACGGTGCAAGTAGTTCAATCCTAGTCTGTTTGCACCCTTCTTCAAAGATCACACTTTTGAGTTGACCTTTGACGTGTTGCGCAGCCCTCCACTCAGTAACCTGCCGAAAGTTCAACAGTTTGTTTTGGACGTGTTGGGAGGGCGGGGGAGGAGTTCTATAAATCCATAAACAGAGGTAAAATTAACAAAATGCTTGTGAATGCTTGAGAAAGGGCAATCTAAAGACTGAAGTTTGTTGTTGAAGAAATGGCCTTTTTGGAGAATGCTGTTGTGTGATATTGGAGATAGAAAATCAAGTTTAAAAAAAAAACAACAACCCTATGGTGGTATAACATCATTTTTTTCCCCTCAACGTTCTTCTCGACCCTTTCGTCCCATCTTCTACTCGAGTAAGCCCCCTTTCTGATTTGCTGACAATTTTTTTTTAAAAACAAAAAGAAAGAAATAAAATCTACCAATTGCTCATACGGGCCAAAATCTGTTCAATATGACACAGGTCACAATGACCCGTGACTGCTCCTAGTGTATGAAATAAATAAATGTAATGAAGGGGTTCCTTCATAATAGATGCGATGGAGGACTGTGCACATACCGCATACAATGATCTATAGGGCAAAAAGGCATAATTTATGAAGTGTAGAAACACTGCCTAACACTTACATATAAGTTTAGAAACGTAGCTAAGATTACCATTATATTACATGTACAAGTACTTGTGACCTATGACAACGACAACAAAACTTCAAACACTGCTGGGTGGAAACCGGATGAAACGTTCACTTTTCTGTTTGAGGAAAGGAGGTGCAAATTGCATTGGATCACATGGGCGCCCCTGTTACCACGGCGACCTGGTTGCCAAGAGATCTATTTTATCTGGAGAGTTCTGTCTGCCGGTGCAGATGTCGCCGGGCACTGATCTCAATAACAAGACCTCCTCTGTCAAAAGCGAACAGTGAGCACTTTAGGAAACAAACAACGAAGTGAGTACTAACCACCGACAGTTTGCGGACTTATATTTTTTACTTCAATACCGGAATTGGAGAGCCAGACGCGCTGTGTGGCACTCATGAATGGAACCAGATGATTCAGGTTGGCCTCCTCCTCCTCCTCCGTCTCCACCTCCACATGACGCAAGTTTGGACGCGTCTGACGCGTGGCTCCGCTGTGCAACCCCGCTCTCTTTCCAGTTGTGAATAACCCTTCGCTGGGATACGGAAAAGTGTTTACGCTTCCTCGCTGCTTTCCTTGTGGGCTCCGTGCCCCCCCCTCCCCCCACCCACCTGCGCTGCGCTCGCTTCCAGTCGACACCGCCGCATGTTTGCGCGAAAAGACACCGCGTGGCGCATGGTGGCGTCGATTTGAAGGAGGCATTGAGTTTTTTGAAAGCGGCTCCATTCATCCATTTTCTAATCTGCTTTATCCTCAGCTGTCTTCGGGCAGTAGGCGGGGGACACCCTGAACCGGTTGCCAGCCAATCGCAGGGCACACAGACACAAACAACCATCCGCGCTCACACTCACACTTAGGGACAATTTAGAGTGTTCCATTAACCTGCCGGGCATGTTTTTGGAACGTGGGAGGAAATCAGAGTACCCGGAAAAAACCCACGCAGGCACGGGGAGGTGCAGGGATCGAACCCTGCACCTCCCCGTGCCTACATGGGTTTTTTTCGGGTATTCCGGTAAAAATGCTCTCTCGGCGCTGTTAGTTGACCACCAACCATTTTCTAAGAGGTGGGAAAAAGGGGGCATACATTTGAAGGGAGGCATTTATATAAGTGGACGACCGGTTAAAATGTAGTGGGGGGGGGGGGGCATCAACACCTCCACAAGGGACAATCAGGTTTAATGGACAACGAAATGTCGCCAACGTTGCAGGAAGAGTTTCTGCTGAAACAACCCTCCATCGATGGAGCTTGGAAGCTGGGCTAGCACTACGTGGAAAAGCCGCCCTTTCCAGGCCCCACAAAAACCTTTGCTCTAGATTACTTTGGATTGTTTTCGGAGCGTCCGAGCCAGGCGCAAGTTGTCAAGCGCAAAGTTGATTTATAACACCGGAGGCCGTCCGGGTCATCCAATGAGTTCTCGAGAAACAAAACGCCTGTACAAAGAAACGATGTCGAATGAGGGAGAGATCCCGGTAAGAGGTTTTGTCTTTGGCTAGCGTGTTGGCTTTTTTTTTTTTCTTCGAAACATCGTTCTCTCGCCAAATGTCGTAGGTGGTTTAAGCCACGTTGTCAATCATACAAAACTTCTAGTGGCCTCAAATATGTATCGCCCTCGGTATCGACTGAAAAGTGATGATTCCTTTTGAGTTTGTCCCCCCCCCACCCTAGTTGGGGGGGGGGGGGCAGCCACCCTAGTTGGCTGCCACGCACTCTACAGACTGTTGAAATAGAAATAAAAAGGAGGCTTTTTCCCAGATTATTTCCTAGCCGGTTGCTAGGCAAACACTTCCAACGATCGGCAAATTTGCATTGGGGAGGCTGTCGTCCTCGCGCGCCGCCGCAAAAGCCAAGTGCAGCGTGAAAAGGCCTGAAGAGTCAAAACCACAACCAAAAAAATGACAAACGCAATCACCCATCCCATTTTGGACCAAGTCTGTGAAATTGGATCGTGGTCGGGAATTTCAAGTCGAAGGCAATTAAGGGACAGAGACAACTAAAACGCCAGTAGCGTCAACAAAACTGGACTGCATGACTATCAATCCAACTTAATGGGACAATTCGATCACGGCAAGACACTATTATCTGCTTGTAAGTGATGGATTGTTTTTCATTTTTATAGTGGTGTAAATACGAGCTCGCTCTCACTGCTCTGCCAGAATGATTAAGACGGTATGACGCCATCGAGGGAGTTGCGTTAATGTGGCTTGACTTCAAATTTGGCCGCCGCGCTCCAATTAGAGAAAGGCGCGCCTGTTGGGGGGTGGGATCACTTGGGGGGGAGGGGGGGAGCGCGTGATGTTTTATGGACACCACTCACATTCCTACTCCGTTTTGGTTTGTTTTTGTGATCCAAAAATTTAAGGGAGCAGTTTTTGACGAACAATCGCAAATACTGTGCATGGGGTGCATTCATTTACAATGACTTTTTTTTTTTTTTTTGTGGGGGAGCCAATCTTTTGACAAAACAGTTTTTTTTTGTCATTTGTTTTAAAGGTTTTTCCTCCAATTGCCATAACTTCATCAATGCGTTATGAAAGGCTGCCACATACAGCGTGCTCAGACCTGCATACAAATTCATAAATGTCATAAACCGAGCAGTCCCGCATCAAATTCGTTCACCCTTGTGGAATATGACAAAACCCTCTCGTCTGAACATCGCTCTCTCGAAAGGTCACCTCGGGGGAATTGTGCATATTGCTTTTTTTTTTTGCTCATCTGAGGAGAGTCAAAGACCCCCCCCTCCCCTCCCCTTTCACTGCCTGTCAATCTGCTGCTTCCTCCTGCACTTCATATCCCTCAAGTGCATCGTGGCCTCGCGACTCCAGACCGTCAGCTGAGGTTAAGGCGTCTACGCCGCGTCGCCTCTACCTGTGTCACTTTGAGCGCTTCCGTATGTGTGATGTTGTGATTTGACGCTGCTCTCGAGAGGTATTGCGCATGTGTGTGTCCTCAGGTGCTCCAGATATGCTTGTGTTCCAGACAGTCAAGTCAGAGGAACATTGTGCTCGGAGTCGGCCTTCGATCTACTCATTATTGCTGAAGAGGAGCCCCCCCGCTGCTTTATGTCCTCAACGTATTTACACACATGCGCACGTACGCGCCCAGAAATGGGCCGGCAATATTAAATGCGGCTGCACAATGAGAATTACTCGCAAAGCCGTCATATTTTCCAAAGTGGGAGACTTTTTAGGATGTTGCGCTTTACAGGCGCTACTGAAGATACCCGTTCTGTTTTATCTGCTTTTATAAAGGGAGATCTTGCTACAGTTCTTGTTTTGGATCACTTGGAGAGGCAGACTTAGGAACGTGTCCGATGTGTGAACTTTACATGACCTTGCCTTATCAGATTTGCTTGATCGGCGAGTCACCGGATGTCCCATCTGGTCACGCAGAATCCTCCGGGGGGGTGAACACTTGAAAGATCCGCTTTTGTCTTCGCTCCACTGGGAATAAAAACAAACGAAAAAAAAAAAAGAACAGCCTGCGTCTCAACTTCCCATAATAATAGCTTGTTATTTTGCAGGGGAACATGACGTCTTACCCTAAGGTACACATCGTTGTCTTAAGCCGTTCATTGTGTGGTGGCAAGGAGGATATTTGTTTACGCGGCCGCCATTCCGGATTCAACACCCCGGAGGGTGTGGGTTCGCCGTTTAAGCTTTTTCGTTTCGAAGTCGTGGCGTTGTCGCCGGCGGAGAGTCTGTGGCTGCGTGAGCGTAACAACAGAATCCAGCTGGGAAGGAGCCAAAGGAGTTGGGTGAGGTGGTGCAAAAACATTCAAACCAAGAGAATACATTTTCCTTCTTGACAAAAGCCAGAGCGCAGAAACTTTTTTTTTGCATGACTGGAAGATCATCGCTGACGCTTTTGTATACCATTCGTTGAAATGAGAGAAAAGTTCAAAGGTCAATGTGAACTCAAACATGTTTTACATGTTACAAAAGCAAACCCCAAACCATATTTTCAATGAACGCCATCAAAATGTCTTTTCTAGTTCTAGATTTGATGTGCTGATGTCATACTAGGTAACAAAGGCACCGAGTAAGTGCGGTCATCTTTTAATTGGCCTTGAATTTCATTCAAGACTGCCTTGGAAAGCTATCAATTAACCCAGTTGACTTCTGGAAGTTTTTTTTTCTTTATAAACATTACACAGAAAGATCAACAACCGGTATCGTATAGGCGTACAGTACTGCATTCTTGAATGGCGCACCCTCGATTTCCTCTCTCTGCACTCGCAGACCACTTTCGAGGGAATTCGTTCCCTCATTTCCTTTGCCGAACCCCACACGGGTGGGGGGGAGGAATTTCAAAGAAAATGTTTTGGCTTTGGCGACGTGACACAACATGTTTGAGAAACTTCCAGGAGCAAGAAGCTGTCAGTGAGGTTACCTGAGGCCACAGCGGTTGTACTGTGCGTGCATCTCAGCGAGACACGCACACACATCCCGACTGGTAAACGGAAGCCCATCGGCACAAATGGAGATGATGGCTTTTTTTATGTCGTCCTCATCTAGTCATCCGGGCTTCTCTTCCTCCGACAAAAGTCCTGCTTTGATGCAATGAACAGAAGATTTCATGAGCGGCGCAATTCAGGAATTTTGCAGGTTTTTTTTTTTAATCATCATTTTGGGAGCAGAGGAAAATAGCAAGCGCCACAGGGGTTTCATGCAAAACATATCTGAAATAGCGCAAATTATGCAAACAATGAAAAGTCAACCTGAGTTTCGGCGTTTGGCTTGCACAGACAGAGCTGCCCGTCATCTGACACGGTTGAGGACTATTGACAAAAGAGCAGGAAAAAGAAAATCGTCAAACCCGGCAGAGCCTTTTGTTAAAAGTATTGGTTGCTAGCTAAAGGAGTTAAATGGGTCATAACTTGACTTCTCTGGTTGTCGTCAATATCAAGGTATCGCCCAGCAATATGTCAAACTTTTTTTGTTTGGTGGACATATTTCGACGGAAACTTTTCTTAGCCATGATGAGGTCATTGTCATGATCCTTTGGAAAGGAAGACGGCCCCATTGAAGCATCCTGTCCAGACAGACAGACAGGGCCTGCTTCCCAAGCCAGGTGTTTTGATGCAGCCCGGTGTCAGACATGAAAGAAATTAAAAATAAAAAAAAAGTCTGGCTCCCACCCAAACAATTCTTTGCAAGAAGCAAATTCAAGTGAAGTCCTAAGTCCATGCGATCTGTTGCAAAAAGAGACGATCTCTTTTTGGGGTCTGAAAGCACAATTGCAAAATAAAGACATCAATTAATCTTCATTGGAGGGGTTTTGTCTTAAGTAAGACTGACTGGGTCACACACATTTAAGTAGACTGATGAGTCACTGTCTAGTTTTCAACGCTGCTCCCCACAACACACCCATTTCCTTACCTGGCAAACCAAACTCAATTTCTTCTGGTACAACATTTGAGTCTGAGATTTCTGGGCTCCCAAGCACGAACCACGCACACCTGTTATGACTCAAGGTGAAGTAATCAAGTAACACACTTATGAAAGCTTTGGGGGGGGGGGTGTGTTCCCTCCTAAAAAAACCCTGAATGCACGGGAAATGGACATTCAAAAGTTTCTTTCTTTGGAGCCTTGTTTCCATAGCAATAGGTTCTGACATCTTCGGTCGTGACGAGCTATTTTTTTTAGGTTGCTAGGATGAGAGATAAGGTGGGTGGGGGGTGGGGGGGGGTTACGACAGGCACAGTGTACCACATGTCAACAAAGGGGGCTGCAAGGGTAAGCTCGATTAAAAACAAAAAGATGCCACATTTAAAGTTGAGCGCTTTGACTGCGGCCGACGACCGTGAACGCGAGGGGGATGTTGGAAGATGAGCGCGTGAGAGACTGGTATATTTGATTTGCAGTGACACGCCATGCCCAGAAGAATATTGCAACAATCTGTTGATAATCAAGCAAATTGCTTTTTTTTGGGGGGGGGGGGGGGGGTAAGGGGGAGATGGGAGATATTTAAGTGCGTCAAAAGATCTCATGGCTTCCAGACTAAATTCCATGACGAAAAAAAAAAAGTTTTCCTCATTTAACAAACACAACATGTTGAACTCAGAGCAGGCTATGTACTAACTGAAGGTGACGGCGCGACACAAATTGATTCGCTTTTCCTCTTTGCGGTGACTCCAAAATGGAAATCTCCACGTTCGCCTGCTGATCCAAGCAGGGGTGCCAGCAGAGGCAACAGGCGAGTGTCAATAGTCCCCGTTGTCCGTGAAAGCAACGCGTAGAACCCAAACGACCTTCATTTGCACCTTGGTAGATATGCAAAATCTCAGATCCAAATCAGGGCATCCAGGTAGCGCAAGTAGATTGGATTGGATAAACTTTATGGTCAAATGTACTGTTTGTGTAACATACAGCACAGATGACATTTCTTCCCTCTCACCTAAAACGAGAGGAGCCGCTGCGGGTGTCCGCGCCGCTATCAAAAGAAAAGTTAACAAAAAAAATGACTTTATGAGCATAGGTAGCTGACAATTATAAAACTGGGCAATGTGGTTCACTTAAATTTATTTTGCTGACTCTCAAGCATTAACCGTGATTTAACTTTAAGTACCTGTCAATTAATTGAGTGACTCTGAAGCAAGAGCGGGTTGACTTTTTATGGATGTACGAGCATACTGGGCAGCAGGGGGCAGCAAAGCACAATGGTGTACTTAATTTTTTTTTTAAATGATGAACCGACAGGCAGTATTTCTATGTGGAGGCAAAACAACAACAAAAAACAATACTTACTGATTGTCGTTTTTCTTAAGATGAAAATATAAAACTCACATGTTCTTTTTATTTGCTGTATATAGACAGATGTATATCACTGGAGATGTGGATTAAAGCACAAACAAACAAAAAAGCTTATGTACGGAGCATCTCAACACGTGTTGGAGAAATAAACAGTTTTAAAAAAATCTATACAGCTTCTAAATGTTTTGTCACAATCCGACTATTTCCTCTGTATTCTGTACACATGGGTGGGCGTAGGGGGTATTTTGTACAAAATATGAACTCTAAACATTTATTTGTAACCTAAAATAATAGTTCATCATATGTACAAGCCGTTTAGCATGAGACGTATACCTAAAAGACACTTGTAATCGTCATTCTGTGAGGGGAAAGAAAGAAAAAAAAAAACTTATGGGGAACCCGGAGAGCCTCCAAAAAGGAGACGTTATTAAAGCAATTTTTTTTTTCCAGAGGGGACAGCATCCAGCAACCAGACAATACTGATGACGAGCGACATATTTACATTTCGCACATTCATCTTAATGGTTAAGGGTGTTGGTGGTGGGAGGAAGGGGGGGGGGGGAGACCAGGGCAGGGTGGGTGGGAACAAAACCAAGCAGGTGTTTATTCAAATGGACGATGGGTGAGGCATGAGAAAATCTCCAGATGAGATTTTGTTTTCGACGTTCAAGTGTAATCAGGAAGTGCTTCGTTCGTTCAAGTGGCTCCCCTGCCTTCGACCGAGATCCCCCCCCCCGCCTCTCACTTTTTGGGACAGGGGCCTTTTAAGCGAGGCATGTGCTTTTGGAGGACTTTCCATTTAAAATTTCTATTTGATCAAACATCCCCCTTCTTAAAAAGGCACTGCGAAAAAAGAAAGACGCGTTTGAGCTCTTCTAAAAAAAAAAAAAAAAAAAAAAAAAAAAAAAAAAATGAAGACAAACATACCTCCTGCGTGAAGCAGTCTCGTCCCTACCCGGGGGGTGGGAGTGAGGGGTCTATGAGCGAAGGAGGGAGGGGGGGGGGTGAGGGGTCACGGGTGGGATGAAGCGATGAAGACTATCAGGTGGATTCTGCCGTTCCATTGGAGTGGCGTCTCTCAGGAATTTGAAGCTTAACAACCTGTCTCTCCTACAAAAATAAGAGTTTTCGGTTTTCAAGAGCAGAACTCAGGAGATAAGTCGGCAGGACCATCTCCTTCAATACTTTGAAAAGTTGACTTGCCTCCACTTGAACATTTTCTTACATTACACTGGACACATCCTGTTTTTTTTTTTTTTGTCTTTGATGGAAAAGCACCTGACATCTAGAAAGAGAGGATAGAATAGAACACCTGAGAGGGATGACCACAAGGGGGCAGTGCAGCACTCCAGAAATAATAGCCAAGAGGAAGGGAAAATACGAAAGGAAGGTGGTGATGGGTGACTGACTACCCAGCGCCGTTTTGTCCACTGCAGCTTCGGGTTGAAACGTGAAAGGGGGGCGGGGGGGGTCGGGGTTGAACGGATGCATTGTGATGGACCGGGCCAAGAGAAGGCGGCGATTTGTGGCCTGTTAGTGGCCGTCGTGTGTGGTCAACATCTCTTCGGCTCTCCGGTGCAGCTCCAGGGCTGTGACGGTGGAGATGTCCTTGGGTAGCTCTGATTTCCTCCGCATCAGCGGCCGCTCTCGTCTGTGGTCTTTCTGCAACTGGACCGTGCGAAGAGAGAGTTGGACTTTTCGATTTAAAAACACTGAATTTGAACAAGAACGCAAATGTAAGTCAGCGCTTTGAATGTTTTCTTTGAAGCTGAGCATTATTCGATCCGAAATTGTCAAACTGGAGCAGACAATCAATGGCGTATGAAAGAATGACTCTTGATGCCCGTGGCCAACATCGACCGCTGGACTATGTGATGTGCAACTTGAAAAAGAAGAATAGCTAATTTGGAAGCGGCCTGAAGCTGGCACTGTTGCACTCAATACTGTCGAGGCTTGGGTGTTAAATAAACGCCGCACTTCAAATAGACTTAGCTTCCTCTTATTAGCCTTCAAATGGCATTTCATAACACCAAATGTCAGGTCACGTCTTTCCCACTGCACAAATTAAACGTGGTCTATTTGGATCGTAGCCTTTTGTAAAATGCAAAGACTGTTGCCATTTACAAATGTACCTGTGTGGCCTCCTCAGCTACTGTTTTCTTCAGCAGGCCGACGTCATCGAGCGGCGGCGCGTCTGTCTCCATGTCCGTTGGCCCGCCGGAGCTCACCGGGTCTGTGTACGTCAAAAACTGCGGGAGATACAGCAAGAAAGGTTTTTTTTTGTTTTTAATGATATTCATATTTTTTGTGCTGTTAAAGGGTCCAAACACACTGTAATTACTGGACCGGTGTAATAATGTCGACTACCTGCGGGTTGGACTTGGCGAGATTTTCAATCTTGAGCCAGGCTTCTTCTCGCTCCTTCCATTTGGCTTTCTCTCTGTGGATCGACGGCAAAAGAAACATTGATGCGATAAAAATGCACGTTTTCGATACGTGACCAATTGTGAGAACGGAGGCGCGATAGCTGGCATCGTTCTGCCAGTTCTGAGCGTGTCTCTTCAAGCAAAATTGAAGTTATACAAAATGAAATTGGTCACGTTGATGTGACTTGCTCAAGAGCACCTAAAATGGGATTTTATGAGGGCAATGCATGTTTCCCCTCCTTTATACTTTCTATTTGACTCATTTTAAAGAAAAACATGGAACGCCTGTCGGTATTTATTTTATTCGTACATATGGTATCTATTATTTTCGTGATGGAATTTTAGCATGTTCAAAAGCAATACACTTAAAATTATCTTCTTTTTCTTTTTTTTAAATAAAAAGGCCAAAGGTCATATTGACCCATTGACGAGAAACAACAGAAGGGGATGGAATGAGCCATAGACAACATATTCATTTTTTTTTTTTTTGGTTTTGTTTTGAACACTATTGGATCATTAAATACAGAATGGGTCAAACTGACCCTAACGTTTTGGGCCAACAGTTGCAGCCATTTAGTAAATTTTCATGTGAAAAACTGTTTTTATGTCCAAGGCAAGACAAAAAAGCTAATGCCTTACTTGCTTTTCTCTGCCCTGAACTGCTGCGTACAGTCATCAAACAGCTTTTGATTCATCTCCATGAAAAGCTTGAGCGCATTGTAAATCAAGCCGTGGATGGTCCTGAAAGCAGGGCACCCATTAGTGCACGTTGTCAAATTCAACGGACGATTCTTTTAAAACCGAGCGAGGACTGTGAAACGAACTTGTTCCAGTGAGTCTTGGAGTTGCGATAGAGCGCGGGAAACATAATGGGCAGGATCTTGGCGGCGTTGTCGCTTATCAGGCTCATGATGTACTCGTTGTTCCAGTAGTACAGCGCTCGTTCGGCCACCTGACGCAAAAGACAGTCAAAAAAAAAAAAAAAAAAACCTCGATGGACGTGCGCGGCGCGTGAGCGATCGCCGAACCTGGAAGTGCGGGCTGGACACGCATTTGGCCAGCTGCCTGAAGAGCGGCTCCATGACTTTGACAAACTCCGACGGCTCGATGACGTCAAGGATCTCCTCCAACTCGTTGAGGAACATCACCTCTTTGGGGCTGTGGGTCTTTGGCCAGTACTTCAGTAGAGCCATTACAGTCTGCGCGGCCCAGTTAGTGTTCATGTTAGCATTTGAACATAAGGTTTGGCAACTCGATGTATCCGTTTGTGAGCTGCTATTCACCCGCTCGCAAAAACCAGCTAGTTTCAGCGGCGGTCAAAACAGGGGGTGTAAAAAGTGCGATGGAGTATTTGGGTTAAAGTGGGTTACAGACACCTGAGCAGGGAAGGTGTTTTTGCGAAGACGATTGTTGAGTCATATTTTCTTCCGAATTCACCCGAAAGAAACCCTGCATTCTGAATGTTCTGCTAGCGAAAACGCACGGGCAGACTCAATTGAAGGAAATCCAGTCAACCTAAACAAGTAAGACTCGCAACTCACCGGCTCTGTAAGCGTGCTATCTTTCTCCAGGAACTGGACCACACAGTAGGCCAGCTAAAGAAACAGGCACACAAGCAACACAACGTTAGTCCACCAATTCTGATGATGAGATTGAACACTTTGTGATGGTACCTGCGGGTGGTAAACGCTCAACGATTTCACTTTGTGCAACGGCAGCAGAACTTTCAGTAGAAATATCTTGTGTTCTTCTTTCAAGGGTAACGCGAATCCATTGATTATACTGGAAGGTTGTGGGGAGAAGAATTTGATTCCGTTTAGGACACACCACCAAATGTGACTCGCATTTTGACGAAAAAACAAATACCCCTCTTACCTGCCTAATATTTCCAGTAGCTCAGCAATTCCATTGTGATGTTCAGTCTCATAAATAAATCTGGGAGGAGGAGGGGGGAAACAAAACAGTGTTTTAAGTGACTGGCAATAAACACCCGCACCTCAGACAACTGCACACTCACCTATAAAATATGTTATTGATGTGTTTCCTAATATACGCTCGCAGGCCCAGAAACTTGCCGTAGATTCGATGCAGGGTGGTCTTTAAAAAATCTCTTTCCCGAGGGTCTTCACTGTCAAACAATTCGAGGAGCTGAGTGCAGAGTGACATGATTTAATGAAACCTGGAGAAAACAAACAACAACAAAAAAACGGGCCCACAAAAAGCCAGGAGAGCACACCTTACCTGCATTACATACTTCTGGTCAATATACTTTTTGGCTATGTTCGGTTGAAAGTCAGTCGACTCTAAGAAGCGTAGAAAGAATTCGTAGACAAGCTGTTGAAGAAAAACAAGAGATTGAAACATTGCGGTCCAACGGCGAAACAAATTCATTCCTGTTGCTAAAAATGCACCTGAAGATGGGGCCACGCGGCCTCGAGCGTGGGCTCGTCTTCCTCGGGGTCGAACTCGGCACCCGTCGGGTTGGACGACGGCGGTAACGTTCGGAACATATTCACGGCAAACTGAGGACAAAAGGGAGAGCAACGTTCCAAGAAACTGCAACTCTTCACATCACATGATGATAGAAAAGCTGACGAAATAAAGCTTGTTTTTTTTTTTTTTTTAAAGAAACTGCAACACCAAGAGTTTTATTTCATTTTTTGTGGCTTTTGTTTGCAAGAGCTGCATCATATGTGGTTACGGAACATGATGTGCCAATTGGGCAGTTCCACCACTCTGTTCGTTACCGAATATGTTCTGTGTGAGAAGTCGGGAGGCCTCTGTTCTGTTCCGAATGTTCCATATAGCAAAATGTGAATCGGAATATTTGTCCAGACGCAACATGCGAGTACGAATTCTTGGTGCTAACACTCGGCTCAAAAAAAACGTTTGTGCTTCCGCTCTTTGATGACGAAAGCCACCGGCAGGGTTTCAAAGCTCGATTGGGAAGGTGGGAAGGTGGGAGGGTGGCGGCGTGGCTACATTTTCATGATGATGCACGGATCAAATAAAAAAATAGGAGCGGGCAGAGCAAATTTGCACCTCGATCGGCAGCTGCGCGGCTCGCGGCACGCTTTGATTTACTTCAAAGGTAGTTAGCGCGCAGCTTGGCCCATTTCAAATGAAGTAACACCGACCCCCCTTGCATCAGTTGACATGCACCAAGCCATTGAGATTACTGACCATGTGGACCACTTCGGGGTAGATGGGCTCGGTGATGACGTTGCGGTTGTGCGTGATGTACTCCACCATTTCGCTCAGCGCCGCCCGCTTCACCTCCTTCCATTTGAGGTCACTCAGCGGGTCGGAGATGAAGTCGAAGAGGACGCAGCACTGCCGCAGCTTCTGAATGAAAAGCTTCTCCTGCTCAGTCGGGGGAACGTCTGCACATTCGTGGAGGGGAGGAAGCGAATTTTAAATTCAGGTGTGCGCCATGTTTCGGTGAATGGAGTATACAGTAGATGTCATGTTTGTTCATATCATAGCCAAGAACGTTTGTTTACTAAAAGTAAGAGTGATCTTAAGGGGGAGCCCTATTTACAGCAGTACAGTTTAAATAACTAGTTGCAGTGGCATGACTAAAAAGCTACATTGCTCATGACCATGTGTTCTTACTTTTAAGAAGGAAAATAAACAGCCTTGTTTGAAATAAAGCCACTCATGATTTTATCGCCCTTCAAAAGATTTGCCGGCTGCCAATCAACTCAGTGAATCAGTAAACCTCGCTGTCGCCGCCAAAAGGCTCTGCAGCGCTCATCAAAACGTAAATCAATAATTTAGCGCACATTAATCATGCAGTGGCTGAGTCACACCTGTGTGCCACCCCCCCCCCCCCCCCGGCATCCTCCCACCCCCTTTTTTTTTCGCGGTCCAGAGGCTGGAGATGGTGTGGCGAACAAAAAGCACAGCAGGTTCAAATATATTGACGACCGGATCTTTGCCCTGCAACTTGCTCCCCATGGGGGCAGCACCGACTTTGGGGGTCCACATAAACAACTGGCATGAGGCTGTCACCATGGCAACTGTGGAACAAAGGAGCAGGACTTTGGACCGGGGAGAGGCTCAATTTGGCTAATCAGAGATGCGTGCAGGTGCTGCTCACACTGAATGATACATTCCAGCACAGGTAGCAAACTCAAGGCCCGGGGGCCAGATGTGGCCCGACACATCATTTTAAGTGGCCCGCAAAAGCAAATCAAGGATGACAACTTCCACGATGCTCAGATGTAATACATCTGGGACATATTGTCGGCATTTTCTTGTGACCAAATCAATCATTACAATAGTTGAATAAAACGTACTTCTTGACTTCTTTGTATAGTTTCAGTCGTAACAGCCCTCCAAGGGAAACAGCAATTATAATGTGGCCCGCAACAAAAATGAGTTTGACACCCCTGCTATTCCGAAGCTGCTCAAGTGGTTGTCTGTCGTCGCGTGTTTTGATCAGTTTATTCATTTTTTAATGATGTGCTTCCCCTATCTGTCGCATCTAAATAGACTACACATTGTACAAAAACGTATTGGATGGTCAGCTGTGGGCCAGCCGCTGTCTGGCACCATGGTAACCGCAGTTCAAGACCCTCCACTGCCAACATCCCTCCGGGACGCACGGCTGTGGTATCTTGAGCAAGACGCAGGTACACCAAACTGCTCGGCAGGCGCTTAAGTAGCCCCCCCTGCTCCATTGTGCGTCACTACCAGTGTGTATTTGCTAAGTGCCATGATTGGGCAAATTGCCGATATGTGTCTGCATGTCAGATAAAGACAATTCTGGTTCGAGGGTTTGCGTACAAGCCACTTCCTGTCATGTAAAGCTTTCAGGATATCATCATTCAGCAAAATGAGCAAGCAGGGCAGGCAGGCCGATGTTAAATGCGACACCTGTTGTTATTGCTGTTTGTAGCGTTGCGTGATGTGGCTGTTTATTCTGTGCCTCGTAGTTCTGTTTTGTTCATTAAGTTTTAAAAGCAAAAGGTACCACATTGCTAGTTGCCGATTTTGGCTAGGGGCTGTATTATGGCGATGTCACGCAGTACAACTACCAGGAAAGTTCCCAAATATGTTGGCTCCAAAATCATTTTTCACTGATCGATGTGAAATTGAGTGGCAGTGCCTATCATAGCGATGCATAAAGAAATCTCAAAAGGCCATTTTTTTCTCAGTAGAGCTACACATCTCATTAAGGCAGGTTTAGAGAGGTCGGCCAGCTCCTGTTGCACGACGGCACTTGGGTTTCTGCAAGCATGAAATATTAGGAGACGCGCCTGCTGCACTTGCGGGCCTTGAACACGGACGGATGAAACGACTAACCTTTTCGCATCTGAGCGCGTGCAGGAAATCCTCTAACTAGGTCATAAGTGTGAAAATTTTCCAGAGAAAATAACCTCGTAAAACAAACGAAAGAAAAAAAAAGAAAATTACACCCAGTACAGAATTTTGGTAGACAAGTTGACAACAGGAGGCGAAAAAAACAAAAAAGCCAGAGATGACGTTTTGACCTCACTTCCTTTGACATCCTCAGTCCTGGTAGGGAGGATGGGAGACTCCACACAACACTCTGGACACTTTGCTTCCTGACTTGGGTTGGGCTATGCTAGCAGCAACAGCAACCCAGTTGCAACAACTTCTCGAAAAGTCACCCGACAAGTACACAACTTTGCAACACAGACGCAGCACGCACACAAAACGCTACTTTGCTAGATTTCCTGCTCTCACCTCTAAAATGCATTAGGGCCACAAGGTGGTGAGGCCTATTGAAGCCCGGCACATCCAGAACCATCCTGCTGGGCGCTCTGGCACATGCCGACATGAGTGAGGTGCACCGACCGGGAGAGCAGAGGGAGGGTGGGAGGCCCAGCGCTACCGAGGTGAGGAGCCGGCCTCCATTTTAGTACAAACGCTGTGAGCAGAAAATGCTGTGAGCAGAAAATGAAGCTCCCCTGCAGCTGGATGGAAGCCGTGATGTCATCAACACCCTCCACCCCTGCATGCGGACGCCCCGATTGGACGACAGCGTCCACGTAGGCCGGCTGTTGCGATACATAAACATGAGGCGAGGGCTCGGCTTGGGGAGAGAGGAGGGAAGTGGTGGAGCTGAAGCGGTGATTGGAGGGGAAGTGGCCACAATTCCTTTTCCACTCCAATGCAAACGAGAAAACCGTCATCAATTGCTGGAATGTAAACATAGACCTGAGTAGTCAAGTTGAAGGCCAAAAATCACACATTTTGAAACCAGAATGACACTTTGAGCAGAGTGCAGATGTCCAACAGAGGTTGTATCATCCCACTTTGGATCAACAAAAAGCCATAAATTACATAATATACCGTAGGGGAGGGAATCAAGGTACCGTATGATCTTTTTACCGAAGACGACAACGTCACGACACAGCCATGATGCAATAATCGGTATACTGGGGACGAAACCTACGATGTACTCACAAGTCTTCTCTAACCTCGAATACTCTTGTCCTTTATTTCATCGCGCTCAAATTCAAAAGGCGACAAGAAGCGCCGGGTCTGTTGCCTGCTTTTCGGGTGACACCGCCTGTCATACAAATGCTATTTCTGGTCTTCTGCTGTGCATGCACATGACAGATGGCTGTCTCGAAGCCCCAGCAGGAGCCCAGGTGGATGTGACAGAAACAGGAAGGCAGGAAGCATCGACATCGGCCACACAGGATGTAAGCGTATGCAAGCCAGGCAGCGGGGACGGCGTCTAAACACAAAAGCCCCGATGCCAACTCGACGCAAAGTAGAACAGGAATTGTCGTGAGCGATTTGTAAATTGGAGAAATGGGAGGAATTTTTTTTTCAAACAATTCAAAGGTGTCTGTGCTCTCTCTCTCTCTTTTTTTTTTTTGCTTGATCCATTGCAGAAGCATCAGATCAGAATTTCAGTATCGGCGGTGACTCAAAATTAAGTGACTGAGTCGGACTTGAGAAAAATGGGGCGCGACATCCCTAATTGGTTGTTTAATTTTACACTTGATGGGTGGGCCAGAATAAGCAGGGAATAGAGAAAAAAAAACATTTACATGCATCTTCATTCATTCAATATTTAGAGTCCGAAATGCGACTAACAAGCATGTTTTTGTTTTGAGAGAACCGCCAGACAGAAGCGCCTGAGGTGAGATTTGGATCCACACAACCTCTTGACTGAGATAAACATGCCAATCACAATTTCCATAATTAGTGCCCTTTCAAATCAGCAACAAGCTGTATGAACAAAAAAAAAAAACACCACAGAAAATTGTTTCATCAGGCTGGAAGGCCAAAGCCGACTCACATAAAGGGCTCTCTTATGTTGTGTGGTCATGGGACCACTTTGCCCCCCCCCCCCCCCCCGTGATAACGTTAGGCTGCAGCACAGCTTCTCAAAATTCACTGTCGGCGAGACAACTCAGCTGAGTGCATGTGTGTATATTACCCACCTCCCTATATCAGTGTCGCAGCCTTTTCTGACGAGCGCTCAAGGCGACAGAGACTATTTGCAGAGATCACCTACTGAGACGCAGAGAGCAAGAGCTCCCAAAACAGAAGCCCAGTGTCATTTTGACCCCCTTCGGTGTCTTCCTCTGAGGAGAGGTGAGGGGGTGGGGGGGCACCTTGTCATGCATCTCTGTGGCAAATCCCACTTAGTTCATATATCCAAACTGGGCAACGATTTCCAAAAAATGTGACTTGTGTTTTGTAACATTTGTTTTCCAGAGTAGAGACCCAATACGTAAAAAGCCCCTTTTTTGAAACAAACAAAAAAAAGCCTCAAGTAACATTAAACCTCAAACCCTTTCCTGAGGCCACCACAGGATAGTGCAAACATGATGACCGCAGAATAAGCACTCGTTAGCAGGCTGCTCAGTACAAGACGAGCATATATGATTATATTCCGCACTTCACAACACTAATTCATTCCGGCAACAACTTTGAAAGGCCAGCTACACTGCACGTTTTTTTTTTTCTCCCACGGTCTCTCTTGGTGTGGGTGTCAAACTGTTGTTGTTTCTGTTTCGGAACAACAACTGGCCATCAGATGCCACCTGCCAGGAGAGCGCCTGCATTCAAAAGGGAACACACACACACACACACAAGCACGCGACACCTGTTGAGGATCTGGCTGGCCTCTTCTGCCGATCCGCCCCCACACGATCCACTTTACGAGATAAAATACGCCCGCTTTGTAAAATCTAAAACATGGTAGCATTAGTTGCGCAAATATGTGGGTGAGAATTGGGTTTTCTTGGGAGCTCTGGGTGCGGTTTAGGTCCCCTGTGACGTCTAGTGACAAGCAGAACAATTGAATGCTCTTCCACGAGATGGCGGAAGGGACAATTACGCCGTGTTTCCACCTGAGGCCATATAACTGAACTAACTTTCTGTTCAATTCAACAGACCTCGAATTTACACAGAAAAAAAAAAAAAATCAAAACAAACAAACAAACTAATAATTAAATAAAGTGGGTGCCTAAATTGTGCCCAAAGCATCACAAAAGCCGACGGCAAGTCAGGCAAGCGGTGCTGCTTCTCGGCACGTTGCCAGGCAACAGCTGCAGTTCCAAACTCATTCGAATATACGGTCCCGATGGGGAAGATCAGAGAGAAGACTGCCTCTTGAGTAGTTTTACATCTCGACTTTTGCATGATGTCGGATTAAAAGAGCATGAGAACGACTGCTCTTGCTCCCACCGTTGATAAGCATTCGTTTATTGCTTTACATTCCATAAAGTCGGCGTGCCGTTGCCGCTATCGGCGCCGTCCTTTTAATAGGTTTAGATGCACATTATCTGAATAGCCTATCGTTGTTGTGAATTTGCTCCACTCTCCTTGGATGCCGTGTCACCAATTAAGCGCTTGATGCCGTGTTCAACCAAATAAATAGGCTTCAACTCAAAATTGACCCTTCAAGCCATATATATACTTTTTGACACATATACTGTATATATATATATATATATATATATATATATATATATATATATTTTTTTTTTTTTTCATGCAAGTAGGTGTTCAGTAATCTAAAAACACCTTTGTACTAACAAAAGCCTCGGTATTCTTCTGGCAACAAAAAGCCTACAAGGAAACATGTTTTCGTTTGAAAGTGGGGGCGAGGTGCGCCCCAATTAAGCGCCGGGTGTGTCATTCACAAGTAATAAATAAACACCGCCCCTCAAACAGATGCGATTGCCAACCATGCCTGAATGCAAAACTGTAATTTTTAGGTATCGTTTGGCAACATGGAGGTTCATACGCCACCAAGAACCTGCCGGAGGCCAATCATCCAGTATGAGGAACGAAGGGACGGACGGCGGCACGTCTGAAAGCGCCGCGTATCGGCTCACCGGCTAACATTGCGCAACACGAGGGCCTGCGGAATTAAAGCTTTATCTGGATTACCACTAAATATAGACGCTTGGAATAAATCCAGCGCAAAGTCAATGCTGTGTATGTTCCGTGCCCCCCCGTGTTTGTTTCCGCGTGTCATCGGCTCAATATGAAAATGAGGGTGGCGGCGGTGTTTGAGCCAAAGTCCCGCTCTCCATCTCTGCGACGAGATTCCAGGGTTTGGAACATCTTTTTTTACGCTCTGTAATTTAAACGCGGCAGGGTGGGGGCGAAAACGGACAGTAGCGAAGATTAAATGCACAATTTTAAGGTTGAGCTGCTTGATGGCATCATTAAGGGAAAATCACACGTTATGTAAAAGCTTCCGGGTGAACAGCGGGGTTTCGATTTTGGGCTTCGCAGTTGGGTCCAAATATGAAAATACCTTTGAATGCGGACAACTTCTGCAGCTCCCGGTTGTTGCTCAAGCTAAAGCGAGAAGAACTCTGCCGCTTATCCTTCTTGATGGGAGTCTGCGAGCCCGGCTGCTTGCCCTTGAGCAACTGGGTGGTCGGCGGCACGCTGTTGCCGGTCTTCCTGTTGGAGCCCTGCTGAGAGAAGAGAAAAAAATATATGACTTCACTGATATAGAGAAACACACTGAAAATATAAATTCAAGGAATAACCTTTCACCGGACTGTGCCAGAGATGTGACAAATACAAACAAAAGCAGGTCGGAGTTCTGATTAAGGAGAAGGAAAAAAAATATTGTGTTCTGACATCACATAACTATTAAATTGGCACTTTGGTTCACATCACAGGAGATTTAAAAATACGGCACGTTTCTTCGCCAAGGTGCTCTATCCAAGACGTGGCGTATCGGGAAGTAAAGAGAGAAACATTTTTATTCGCAAACCTGTCCGGGCCAGCTGTGGTGCCGGCAGACAGATGCGGCTCCTCCTCTCCAATGTGGCAGGTTTCTCACAGCTGTGAGCCCCCACCTTCATCAACCCCCCCCCCCCCCCCCCCCGCCCACCACCCTCGACTCAGTTGCACACGGCGCTGACTTCAGCGAAATGCAGCTGTGAAAGTGTGTCATTCACACAGTCACGGGGCAAAGGGGGTGGGTGGGATTCCATCACATCGTTGGCCACACTGTGCTACCAACATTCACAAGACGGCGGCGAAGCCGCAAGCACAGTATTTCCTGTTAAGTTGGGGTGTCATGAGACTAAGGAAAATGGAAGCCTTGTAAATTGTGCTTTTTTTTTTTCTTTTCCCGGGGGTCGACAAGCTAAGTTGCATGATTACCAAGCAATGGAGCATACTCATGAAATTTCAGCTCAGTGAGTGTCTAACTCCACAAGGTGTTTCGCCCCGCCCACCTTTCTTTTCATATCATGACAAGCAGAAATATACTGTGTAGTTTTAATTGTTAAAACCTAAGATACCGGCAGGTATGTAGCTGGTTCATAAAAGGTGAAAACGATCAATTACTACTTCCCTGTTAGCCAATTTATTCCATTTTGGACTCGGTAATACACATACATATGTAAAACCCCAAATGATAAAATGATCTGCGGAAATGTGTGAAGAAAACCACCACGCTCAAGGAAAAACAACCAATCAGAAACAAAGGGATGACTCATAAGGTGGAAGTCATAATTTGCCGGGAACTACCAGGCATACCCCTCCAGCCTTGTGCTGACCTGTAACTTCGGACTCTACTACTTAAGCTTTGCTGAAAATATGTAACACTATATGGAATACCCACCTCTGTAAAAATTAAGAAAATGCTAATCCCTACAGTAACCCTTCATTTCGAATGAGTCGTGCTACCAACGTAGTAGTGGCCGTTGACTTTTATGCTAACAAACAATGTAAAACGCTAGTGACAGGCTAAGGTTTGCTACATTAAGACTTTTTCAGCCATTATGCGGTGGCCCTTCCGGAATCAGCACTGCTCCTGTATATGCAAATATAATATGATAAATAGCATTATTTCACAATGTGAAAATACATTTTCACATTAGTTAGGCCCTTACATCTGTTTTGATTTTTTTTCATTGGAAAATCTAACTGAATATTAAATATTCGACATTCTCTGGATTTTTTATCTTATTCAAGTCATTCCTCAGGGAAGGATGCAACCTGACACATAAAATGTGCGCAGCATGGTAAAAACATCAACGATGATTTCATTTGAATGGATAAAACAAAAACAAAAATATTGAATATTTTAAAAAGCAATAACATATATATTTCATTGCATTGATTTATGAAATCTGTACTGGCCCGAATGGACCACTCTCAGTGAAGTTCGGGTGGCCTGACACAGACAATGAGCTGCCCTGTGCAATCGCTAATGTTGACCCCTGCATGATTCCTTAAGAAAATATATAAAAACATTTTTGGGGCCGTATCTGAAGGTTACACTCCATCACAATATTGTTAAACTGAAGATTCAATGCAATTATTATGCTTTTTCTAACTTCGGCTGCCCCTAAAGGTTGGGAGGGGTTTTACAGGACGTTTTGACGCCCCCCCCCCACCAACACAAAATTAAATTCTGCCAAAATATGATTAGTATAATAAAACTTATCTGTCCCACAGTTAGCCTCGACAACTAGCCTACCTCATGTTGTGAATTCTCCTGCCCTCCTCCACTCTTGCCGACTTTGCCAGATTTAGACGAATCCTGAAAGAAAGAAAAACATTTCTCAAGTTAGAACCAAAAAAAAAAAAAAAAACAACAACAATAAGCAAACCACTTAAAATCCCAAATCGTATGTTTGACAAGTACGCTAACGGTACTTCAGCAGAAATGAGAGAGAAACCATGACGAAAATCAGTGTCGCGCCATTCAGAGGCAAGCGAGTGGGTTGAAACGATGCTATTTGACGTGTGGATGCAGGAGTTTAGGTGAAATAGTGCAGCGTAAAAACCTATGCAGGACTGCGGGTAGCTGAGAGCTAGCTGGTTTAGCAATTAATGAGGAGTGGTAGGGGGTGGTGCACTCATAGCTTCATATTCTCTGCTAAGACGATTTTACCCCCTCATTAGGGGCGCGTCCACGAGCTCGAGTAGTGGAAAAATGGTCCAAAAAGCTACGCCGGCGTGAGTTTCCCTGCAACTCACCTTTTCTTTTTTCGTTTTGTTCGGCATTGTCCAAACGTCGCCGCCCTTGCTCCCCTCTTGGATCCTCCACTGGCAAAACCACAGCAACTCTCTCCTTGCGGCCCTTCGCACACTGTGAGGCGGTTCATCCTGTCCACAACATCCAATTGGTTTCTGGTAGTCAGCTGACCCACTTACGCGACAAATGACGTATTCCAACTGCGGAAGGAGAAAAGGCGCCCCCAGCTGGCCACTATCGCGAGAGGTGTGGTCGCGACCGGCGAGGGGAATCTCGCGGTGACGTCGTTTTTATGTAATGGAGAGCAAAATGCAGTGTTGTACTGCATACAAACATAACACCACCATAATTCAGTATAGTCAGTGTGTTTCAAGTAGAAGAACTAAGTGTCCCAATGTATTGTCCCCCGACATAAATATAACTTGCTTTCTTGCGCTGGCATGTTAACTTTTATAAATTGTTCCAATTTAACTTCTCGTTTTAGCCCCAAAACATCTCTGCCAAGTTTCCATAGAACCATATGTGCTTACTTGAAGCAGAGCAGCTGAGGAAAAAAAAATATACAAATAAAGACAAATTTATGTATTACTGTTGAGGTTGAAAATGCAGGTCAATGCTTCGATTAGCATTTATGCCAGCAAAGAATAAATTGTTGGGCCCAAGACCCACAACTGCCATTTCCAGAGTTACATTCAGTAAAGCAGTCTTTCATTATGTTCAACTTTATTCGAGGCTCCCACCACTTTTTACAGCTTCACTTATCTTGCACTGCATTTACAGTTCAAGTCAAACATATGGAATGCTTCAACATCAATAAAATAGAAAAACAAATACAAAAAGTGGCGTGTTTCAAACAATCAGAATTGCAACAGCATTGGGGGGTGGGTGGGGATTCCAAAGGGAGAAGTTAAGGGGGTGTTTCCAGTATTAACAGTGCGCTCTGATAACTTTAATGAGACGTAACCGTGGGTGTGGGGAGCAGTTTTAGTCCACTTCCTCCATCCTGGATGTGTCGTCGTCACCTTCCAGTGGGGGCATTTCCTCAACGGGGCCGGTGGTGTCATCCGGAGTCGGCTCATCTTCGTCGATGCCTAGAAAGACCATCAGGAATTGTAAATTTGCATAAAAACAAACGCTAGTGACTCAGTCGGAAAATAGATTGTTCAACGACTCACCGAGACCAAGCTTGATCATCCTGTAGATGCGATTGGAGTGCGTCTGCGGGTCGTCCAGCGTGAATCCCGAGGACAGCAGTGCCGTCTCGAACAGCAGGATGACCAAATCCTTCACAGACTTGTCGTTCTTGTCCGTTTCTGCCTTCTGCCGCAGCGTCCCCATGATGGGGTGCTCAGGGTTGATCTCGAGGTGTTTCTTGGCTGCCATGTAGCCCATGGTGGAGTTGTCCCTGAGGGCCTGGGCCTTCATGATCCTCTCCATGTTGGCCGTCCAGCCGTACGTGCTGGTCACAATGCAGCAGGGGGACGTTACCAGGCGATTAGAGATTGTGACCTGTGGAGGAAATCCAGTTGGATGTATCAAATTCTTGACTTCAACCAGGTTTCTGGAATTCTCAGCCAGCGCAAGCATGCACAGGGGTATGGTGCATTTGAGTCACTTTATGGTTCCATTTTCAGTTTTACTGTGGTAAATTTCGACTTCCTGCTTTTTGTTGCCTTGATGGGACTCCTAGCCAGAGCAGGAATATACAGTTTTTGTCAACAAAGAGCTTATAAAATCTCAAATCAATATTTAGCACACGAGCTGGTGAACAAAGAAGTGTGATTGGTCATAGTGCAACTCGTCGTTCAGACATGTCGCTGTAAGTCATGCCTTTTTTTTTTGTTGATTGTTGATTCATTTTACATTATAGGCTTTTATTTCCTGTTTTTTGTTGGATAAATACAACTCTTAATCCAGGGCTGATACTGACAAATGTTTTTAAAACTGCTTGACAAGAAACAGAGTAAACAAGTTGCTCTTCTGCAGTAAATTTGGAATCCAGTTTTTTTTAAAAATGTGCTTACCTTCTCCACTTTCTTCTCCAAGATGTCTTTCATGATCTTGCACAGGTTTTCAAACTGAGCCTTTTTCTCCTCCTGCTTCTTCTTCTCATCGTCATCCTCGGGTAGCTCAAGGCCTTCCTTTGTGACCGAGACCAGGTTCTTGCCCTCAAACTCCTTCAGCTGTTGGACGCAGTACTCGTCGATGGGCTCGATCATGTAGATGACCTCCAAGCCGGCCTTGCGGAGGCGCTCCACAAAGGCCGAGTTGGCCACCTGGTCTTTGGTCTCCCCTGACAGGCAGACGTTTCCGTAACTACGACGGTTTCAACTGCTTCAACTCAAGACGCGGAGATGAGCGGCGTGCTCACCTGTGATGTAGTAGATATGTTTCTGGTTGTCCTTCATGCGCGTCACATAGTCCTTCAGAGACACCATCTCCTCCCCGGAAGCAGAAGTGTAGTATCGTAGCAGCTCGGACAGTTTCTTCCTGTTCTGGGAATCTTCGTGGATGCCGAGCTAAAAATATAAATGCGTGTTAGGAAACAAAGTCTGAGTCCTCGAAGGATGTGGACTTTGTCATCAACTCACTTTAATGTTCTTTGAGAACTGCTCATAGCACTTCTTGTAGTTGTCTTTATCTTCAGCGAGCTCTGTGAAGAGTTCCAGGCACTTCTTGACCAGGTTCTTGCGGATGACCTTCAGGATCTTGCTCTGCTGCAGCATCTCTCTGGAGATGTTCAGGGGCAGGTCCTCAGAGTCCACCACGCCCTTGATGAAGTCTGAGCAAGAGGAAGAGAGTAAGCGATTTATTTTGGGAAAAGAAAACGTGCTCCGTGGCAAGTCTGCACTCACTGAGGTACTCTGGAATGAGCTCATCGCAGTTATCCATGATGAAGACTCGGCGCACGTACAGCTTGATATTGTTCTTCTTCTTCTTGTTCTCAAAGAGGTCAAACGGCGCGCGGCGAGGCACAAACAACAGGGCGCGGAACTCCAGCTGACCCTCCACTGAGAAGTGCTGACAAAAAGAAGCGTATTGATATTATTACTTGGGGGGGGCAGTAACAGCACTTACAATACCGGAATTTAAAATGTAAATATTATTCTTCAGTATCTCTGCTTTTCCTCTTTAGTACAGAGTGGCAGTTCTTTTTTCTACTCAAGACCAACCTTGACAGCCAAGTGCTCCTCCCAGTCATTCGTAAGGCTCTTGTAGAACTCGCCGTACTCCTCGTTGGTGATATCGTCGGCACTGCGCGTCCACAGAGGCTTGGTTTTGTTCAGCTCCTCCTGGTCAATGTACTTCTCCTTGATCTTCTTCTTCTTTTTCTTGTCCGTGGACTTGTCGTGCTCGTCGTCGTCCTCGCCGATGTCCTCCACCTCGGGCTGGTCGTCGTCCTGCTCTTCCTCATCCTTGTCTTTCTCCTTCTCCTCGCCTTCCTCCTCTGCCTCGTCGTCACTCACCTCCTTGTCTCGCTCCTTCTCAACCTGAAGGAACACAACTTGCTCGTCACTTGCGAGTTTGCTATTTAAAAGAACAGTCATTCCGAGTCAGACATAGGGGAGGTGTGCATCATCCACACTATGATACAACTAAAAGGAAAAGAAAATGGCGACATGAAATGACATTACTCCTGCATTTAATTTTCAGGTTTTTTTTTTAGCTTGATGTAATGAATAAATGTCACAATAATAAATGAACATACACATTTTAATTGAGATGAACCGATTGTCCCCTTTCACTTACATAGAGCGTGATGGGGTAGCCGATAAACTGCGAGTGCTTCTTCACAATCTCTTTGACCCTCCGCTCCTCAACATATTCCATCTGGTCATCCTTCAGGTGCAAAATAACCTTGGTTCCACGACCAATCGGTTCATTAGCTGATGGGCAAGAAGTATCAAGTCAGGTTACAGATAACGTTCTTGGTGTAGCAAAACTGTGTGCTAAGCTAACGGTGTGTACTCACTCTTGTCCACCATGACTGTGAACGAGCCCCCGGCCGCGGACTCCCACACGTACTGCTCGTCGTCATTGTGCTTGGTGACAACCGTCACCTTGTCGGCCACCAGGTAGGCCGAGTAGAAGCCCACGCCGAACTGACCGATCATGGAGATGTCGGCTCCGGCCTGCAGGGCTTCCATGAACGCCTTGGTGCCCGACTTGGCAATGGTGCCCAGGTTGTTGATCAGGTCCGCCTTAGTCATGCCGATACCCGTATCGACCAAGGTGAGGGTGCGCTCTTCTTTGTTGGGAATGATTTCAATTTTCAGCTCCTTGCCGGTATCCAACTGGGAGGGGTCGGTAAGGCTCTCATAGCGGATTTTGTCCAAAGCCTTCAGAGAGAAATTCAAGAATCAGTCACCTCGCTTTTAAATGATTCGAAAATGGATGGATGAATGCAACAGGTGGCTTCTGCCATCTAGTGGACAAGCTTGTAACGTTTCTGCCCATCGCTATATGTCGCCACTCCCAGCATAGTATCTGCACATTATTTCTCATAACTCATTTTCGTAACCATTTGCGTGAAATTGGATGATTTCCCACAGCACTCCTAATTACATCTTAACACCACAAGTGGCTGGGAATCACATGACTATAGACACAGCTTTGACATTGACGACGACCAGTATTTCGCAACTTACATCCGAGGAGTTGGAGATGAGCTCCCTGAGGAAGATCTCCTTGTTGGAATAGAAGGTGTTGATAATCAGGGACATCAGCTGAGCAATCTCAGCCTGGAAGGCAAAGGTCTCCGTCTCCTCCATTGGATGATCCTCAGGCATCTTTAAGCACAAAGAGATGTATGAACATTAAAATAAGCAGTCATCATGACCATTATCCATCCGTTTTCAACTGCGCTTGTCCCGATTTGAGTTGGGTCAACTCACAAGCCAGACTGTAGCATTTTTTTTAAAATGACAAATTAACAAACTAAACTTCAGCATCTTAGTAATGGCTAGTGACTTATACAGAGGAGAATGTGGGCAAAGCAGGTAGTTCAACAGACTGCCTTAACCCGTCTTTAATCCACCTTTGGGCCTTGAAGCTCAAATCCCATCGCAATCTGCTCTGAGGACGCTTTGGGCTTAAGCGTTTCATTCTATAGTGCAGCTTCTGCATTCATAACACGGTGCGGGGCTCCTATGACGTTCCGGTCCTATGAATGATGTTCTGGTCCTATGATGACATAAACCCTAATTTACAATGAAGTCAGAGCGTACTTTGTATCAATAACACAGGAGTAAAGTTATGACTCTACTCACAGAAACTATTTTACTGCGCAAACACAAATAGGTCATAAATAACCATATTTTTATCATAAAAAAATATTTGCTAGTTTTCTTTCTATCATATTGTTGAAATATCTTTGGAATTTTTCTTTTTCAATGATTTTTTTTGTGGCTCCTTGAGTTCACTGTACATCCCGCTTATGTGCACTGCTTATACTAACATGGCTGAAAACAGAGAACTAGATATCCACATGCTGCAAATATTTTGACTTGCCTCACCCACACAACTCGATATTAGAAATGGCCGCAACAGACGTCAGCATTGGCCGAGCCAAACAGTTAGATAGCAGAATTAAATAAGTTGAACATTTAGTGTTCATTTAACAAGGATTGTCCTTGCAAATGCTTTGACACCATTTACATTCTCCTAAGAGGCAGCATTTATTGTCATGTCATTTTAATACTTCCATGGACGGTCAGTGATAATACTGAGGAAGAAAACGTTTTTTTTGTATCTGAGGTGATGCAAAGCACATCCGTTTTAGTTCAAAGTTCATATCGCCCAACCTCAAGCGTTAACTCGGCGTGGATTCTTCGTACACGTCGTACTGTTCGTAAAAAAATGACGCAAACCGAGGACTCCTGTCATATTTGGCACGCGGTTGAGTTGCATGGCACAATGGCTCTGCGACGCCCTCAAGCGAATCCACCGGGAAACTGCAAGTTTCCAGAAGGTACTCTGCAGTTTCTATTGGAATTTCAATAGAGCAATGGGTTAATTCCTCACAGTATGTCAAAACGTCTCTTTGACCCCTTCTCATGTGTATAAACATGTTAAAACTTTGTTTGGCATCTTGCTTTACACCCATTACACGTAAACTTAGTCTGGCAAGTGCACCACCGTGGGCCCATGTGTTCGTCTTTCGCGAGAAACTATAAAAGAAAAAAATGAGGACATCGTTATCACATCTAAATAAGAAACAACGGAAGGATTAAAATCAATCGTTGCACACCCTATTTACTGCTAATACTGTATCCACACGATCGTGTGGATACTAGCGTCAATGGAATTCGCACCACCACATTATTCATACAATTAAACACATTCAAATCATTTTTTCAAATATTTTAACCAAACTTGTTTCGAGAATACAAATAGTTGTCACGCGACACACTCTTACAATACCTTAACACGAGATAAATCCGGATAACGACAGCGACGATAACGATTTAATAAGCAGGATTTAAAGGGGCTCATTGTCTTACCTTGGTCCTCGGTGTTTTGGGAGAGTAAACTCCGACGTTAAAAGTGCTCAAACGACTGTGACAAGCGAAGACTACAGATCACGTCTATATAGCCCTTCTATAAAAGGCGTTCGAGAAGCGTCGACTTGAGCTCAGAGCTTCTGGAACTCTCTGGAATCTTCCTCGATGCAGCCGGTAAAATATCGAGCGCTGGTTGGCCCAAATGGACTGTCAGTCAGGAAAACGGGGCGGGAGCTATTGAAGCCAAACGTCATAAGGGGCGGAACACAATAAATAAATAAATAAAAACTTGTTGCGTTCACGGAACGTTCCAGAACATTGGAAAAAATTACGGCAATCTCACTTTGTGACGCCATTACCTTGAGGAAATAAAAAGTAAAAGTGATACATACAACACAAAGGGCAAGGGAAGAATTTCACTTGTATTTCTTAGTTGATTTTAATACAAATACGAATGCTTTCATTAAAAAAAGTAACAAAAGACAGAGGCTACATATTTCCAGTGACTTAATATTTTCATTTGAGGTTTAAAGAGAAGACTCCAAAAGAAAAATGAATACATTGTTCCAAGCAACTATATTTTCTTTGTTGTGATAAGAACGGCGCTCCATAATTATGTCTGCTTCCCAGTCCGAATATGAGTGTTTCATTGTTTGTCTAGATGTTCCTTGTGAATGGCTGGGAATTAGTCGTGCGTGTATAGCACCCAAGAAAGAAACATCTCAAATAGGCAGGAGAGTGGTCCTTGAGGACTGGAGTTTGACACTTGCGGTGTATAGGATGGGATAGGTAGGATCCAGGTCACCTATGACTCTTATGAGAATAGGTGGTACAGAAAATGAATGGATGGATGGATGAGCTATAAACATCCATTGATCAATTGAATTGTATTATCTATAACTAGCAAAAATAGAATTGCTTGGAATCAGTCAAAATAAAAATATGTTTCGAGCAGTTTCACAGAAGCAGCTGAGGGTCGATTGTGACAACGCCATGGGCTCCTTTTTTTTTTTTTTACATTCTTTTGACAAAAAGTGACTGTTAGAAACAAATGACTCAAATAAATTACACCGTGTAAAATTATGAAAGCAGATGTTTTCAGTCGACTTCCTCCATTCTTGACGTGTCGTCATCGCCCTCAAGGACCGGCATGTCCTCTTCAGCGGGCTGAATGATGTCCTCAACTGCAGCGTCATCTTCGTCGATGCCTGCCAATTATACATTCGTGTGAACGCCTTACTTAGGTCTCTTCAAAATTACTTGAGGATAATCTAGACTAAAATCAGAAAAGATCAGACAGACGAATGGAGAATCACTCACCGAGACCAAGTTTGATCATCCTGTAGATGCGGTTGGCATGCGTCTGGGGGTCCTCCAGCGTGAATCCCGAGGACAGCAGTGCAGTCTCGAACAGAAGGATTACCAGGTCCTTCACCGCCTTGTCATTCTTGTCCGCCTCTGCTTTCACCCTCAAGGTCTCCACAATGGGATGCAGGGGGTTGATCTCGAGGTGCTTCTTAGCGGTCATGTAGCCCATGGTGGAGTTGTCCCTCAGGGCTTGCGACTTCATGATCCTCTCCATGTTGGCCGTCCAGCCGTACGTGCTGGTGACGATGCAGCAGGGCGACGAGACCAGGCGGTTGGAGACGGTCACCTTGAAAGAATGCCGCATTTGGTTATCGCCGCGGCAAAGACGCAAGGAGAGACAGTCGGTGTCTCCTGCACGCAAACCTTTTCAATCTTCTTGTCCAGGATGTCCTTCATGATCTTACAAAGGTTCTCAAACTTAGTCTTGAGTTCCTCCTGCTTCTTTTTGTCATCCTCATCCTCGGGTAGCTCAAGGCCTTCCTTGGTGACCGAGACCAGGTTCTTGCCATCGTACTCCTTCAGCTGCTGGACGCAGTACTCGTCGATGGGCTCGATCATGTAGATGACCTCCAAGCCGGCCTTGCGGAGGCGCTCCACAAAGGCCGAGTTGGCCACCTGGTCTTTGGTCTCGCCTGTTTCAGAAGTCAGGTGGTTAATATGCTTGACATGCTAAATAGTCATGCAAATGTAGCGAAAGTCGGGATAAAAACAGGATGATGACAAACCAGTAATATAGTAGATGTGCTTCTGGTTGTCCTTCATGCGTGAAACGTAGTCCTTCAGAGAAACCATCTCATCTCCAGAAGCGGAAGTGTAGTATCTCAGCATCTCTGACAGTTTCTTCCTGTTCTGGGAATCCTCGTGGATGCCGAGCTAAATCACAAATGTGGGTTAATAACGTCGGCGGTAGGAATCTTTGAAGGATGTTGACTTTTGAAATCAATCTACCTTGATGTTCTTTGAGAACTGCTCATAGCACTTCTTGTAGTTGTCCTTGTCTTCCGCAAGCTCGGAGAAGAGTTCCAGGCACTTCTTGACCAGGTTCTTGCGGATGACCTTGAGGATCTTGCTCTGCTGCAGCATCTCTCTGGAGATGTTCAGGGGCAGGTCCTCAGAGTCCACCACGCCCTTGATGAAGTCTGAGTAGAAAACAAAGGAAGCCAAACTGGTCAGTTGTGAAAGAGTTAGAAAAAAAATACCTGGAGGGGATCGTTTAGAGAAAGATACTTACTGAGATACTCTGGAATCAGTTCCTCACAGTTGTCCATGATGAAGACCCTGCGCACATACAGCTTGATGTTGTTCCTCTTCTTCTTGTTCTCAAAGAGGTCAAATGCAGCTCGTCTGGGTACAAAGAGCAGTGCCCGGAACTCCAACTGTCCCTCCACGGAGAAATGCTGCAGACCCGACGAAAAGAAGCCACAATGCTCGGACGGATCCTGTTGCGGCAAGTTTATCGACAAAGAGCTGCGGCGTTCATTTACCTTGACGGCCAGGTGGTCCTCCCAGTCGTTGGTGAGACTCTTGTAGAACTCGCCGTACTCTTCGTTGGTGATGTCATCAGGATTACGGGTCCAGATGGGCTTGGTCTTGTTCAGCTCCTCCTGGTCCATGTACTTTTCCTTCACCTTCTTCTTCCTCTTATTCTTGCTCTCCTTGGTGTCCTCGTCCTCATCGGAGCCGACGTCCTCGATTTCCGGTTTGTCCTTGCTCTCCGCAGCAGCGTCTTTGTCCGCATCCTCCTCCTTCTCTCCTGCCTCCAGATCAACCTCCTTCTCTCTCGTCTTCTCCACCTTGAGAATAACGGATGGGAATTTAAAAATTGGGATCTTTTCAGTTCCATTGCAGGAAAATAAAACATCTCGCGACACACTCCCTTACGTAAAGTGTGATGGGGTATCCGATGAACTGAGAGTGCTTCTTCACAACTTCCTTGATGCGCTTCTCCTCGCAGTATTCCGTCTGATCTTCTTTGAGGTGCAGGATCACTCGTGTGCCTCTGCCAATTGACTCCCCTGAAAGTCAGCGATAAAGAGATCATCGACGCTCGGTGGATCATCTCAAGAACTGGAGTGATAAAGTCCATCCGTTTTCGAAAGAACAGCACTAATAAATGCTAACTACTGGGCCAGCGCATTGAGCTGGAAATAACGAGTGAAATTTACCAGTGTCAGGACGGACAGTGAACGAGCCCCCGGCCGCGGACTCCCAAATGTACTGCTCATCGTCGTTGTGCTTGGTGACAACCGTCACCTTGTCGGCCACCAGGTAGGCCGAGTAGAAGCCCACGCCGAACTGACCGATCATGGAGATGTCGGCTCCGGCCTGCAGGGCTTCCATGAACGCCTTGGTGCCCGACTTGGCAATGGTGCCCAGGTTGTTGATCAGGTCGGCTTTGGTCATGCCGATACCCGTATCGACCAGGGTGAGGGTGCGAGCGTGCAGGTCGGGCCGGACTTCGATCTTCAGGTCTTTGCAGGAGTCCAGTCGGCTGGGGTCGGTCAAGCTCTCGTAGCGGATTTTATCCAAAGCCTGTCGGAGGGAATCTCATTTGTACTCAGCAGCGCTATTTATTTCCCGCCTCGGGCGTAAAAGTCAAACATCAAGGTTCAGCGTGTACCTCGGATTTAAGATCACAGTTGAGTTCACGTTGGGTGCAATAAAGTGATAAAACTTACATCAGAGGAGTTGGAGATGAGCTCCCTGAGGAAGATCTCCTTGTTGGAATAAAAGGTGTTGATGATCAGTGACATCAGCTGAGCAATCTCAGCCTGGAAGGCAAAGGTCTCCGTCTCCTCCTCCATGGCATTTGCGGCGTTCTCGGGCATCTGGCAGAAAAATAAACCCAATTCAACATCGATTCATCTATCAAACTTTTTTCGGAATTGGAGGAATGGGTGAGTTGGAGCCTATCTCAGATGACCTTGGGGGAACCGGGTGGGATACGTTGAGGGCCGGTCGGCTAATTGCAGAGCATGTAGCTAGGCGGGCACTGTGGAGAATTTGAGCATTTAGCAAGTTTTAAGAATGTGCGTGAAAACCCGGAGAAAACCAGACAAACACATGGAGAACATTCAAGCTCCACACTGAGCCAGGATTCAACCCTGAACCTCAGAACTGCGAGACAAACGTGCTAACAACGAGGCTACTGTGCCGCCCTTCCAAACCAAACTCCAAATATTTAAAAATCAGAGTCCAAGTTCTGGTGATAAAAGAGCACCACGTGGTTTCAGGGAGTTGTGGGGCGGGGCTTAGCAGCTGTTTCTGGTGCGCCAGCACATGTTCGTCCTGTCAATCAAACACCTTTGACCATCCCCCTCCCAATGGGTTACCTAACACCCCAATGTTAAACGAAGCCAATTTAAGATAGAATGCGAGTCTTTTTCAGCAGAGAGTAGTCGTGGTAGCACACACGTGGGTCAAATCATCTCCTGCTCTTAGTTCCTGCGACTCTGGTGTTTGCCATTGCGCTCACGCTCAGGGTCACCCTCCGCGCCATGTGCTCAGCCCATGCTTCGGTCTCGTTAAGATACTCGTGGCACACCACTCCACTGCTCCGTCCGAATAGACCATAACTCGTCAACATGGAATATTGTTGTCTGAGTATTGCCGCAATCCGGCCGCACATTTTTGTTGATAACTTCCTTCAAAAAATATTCAGAAATTACCACAACGTGTTTGACATCGCTTGCTTTGGACTTACCTTGAATATGAAATCTGTGGCGGTCGAGTCTGTCGATGCTTTTTGTGAAGAGCTCGGAATCTGAATTGGGACTTGCGCTGCTGCTCCCTCCGGTGAGTGTCTTTGGACTCGATGCAGACTCCCACGGCACACTGGGGGGCTTTTTATACCTCAGCGAGGGTGGGGGGCTTCTGGAAGCTCCCATTCAGAAGGTTCCAGAAAGATACTTCCACTACCGGGAGGGGGTCGGGTGGAGCTGGTGGCGAGTGAAACGTCAGAGCCCTAAAGTTGATGTGCCCTTATAGGGGAAGCAAAGTCACAAGCAGTGCCTGTCAGTCAAGACGAGAGCCTTCCTGATAGCTAGGCTGGCCATTAGGCTGCAAGACCCCCCACCCCACCCACCCTGCAAGTCCTCACAGTTGTGGATTGCCTTTGCTATCAGCTGCCGTGACACACAACACAGGCCTATGGGCAGGATGTCTATTTTTTGAAAGCGCACAGTTTTACTTTTGGGACACCGGCCACACACCTGCGCATTCTTTTTTTTTTTTTTTAATATCTAAAGCTAATCAGCAATCAATAACAGCTATACATTCAGATTCCCCTTCAAAAGTTGTTGATCAGAATCAGAATCATCGGAATTGGCCAAGGATGTTAGCGCACACACACAAGGATTTGTCTCCGTATAGTGTGAGGGGATTGGCTCTTTTTTTTTTTTTTTTTACCGGTAGTTGGGAATTACAAACTTACTTTTATAAGTTGGAAAAACACGTTGAGAATAATTATTGCATTATTGTCACTTGTGCCTGTTCCTCAACATAGCGAAAGAATATTTTGTAGCCAGTCTGGCCCGTTTGGTGACATAGCAGGTTGGTGTTGAAATGTCGTGGCTGATACTTTAGATTGAGGTGATGATTTGGTGTGAAATCGACACACATTGCATTCACACAGGATTGAGGGAGGGGGGGGGGGGGGGACTGTGCTAGATGACCAGGCGGTAGCAGTACAGTACATGACACTTGCAGCACATTCCATGTTATGTAATCCAAATAGTTGCAGTTGGGAAGGAGTAGAACATTCTACGCGCAGGAGGAACTCGCGGTGTCGGAATCCATGCAAGACGATATTGTCCGAGATGTCAACATGTCAAATGGGAGTAAAATTACTCTTTCCGACAGCAGACATCACTGACACCCCCCCTGTTACCTTCAATACAAATTAGTCTAGGAACCAATTCAACACCTTGTGATTGGGACAAAATCCACTGCTGCTAATGGACGGTACTATCAAAAGTTGACAAAAATCATCCACATTCCCAGGAAAGCGTAAACGTGTCATTCGTACGAAATAAGTAGTAAAAAAATGTACAAGAATTATACTATTCTCACATTTTACCCCAAACTAAATTTAATTCAAGAATTGTCACTCTCTCGTCTCGTCGTTATATGGTTGAAGTTGTATTTTCCCTTAATGCAGTTACAGCTTATGCCCACACGGGGGCAATACACGTCCATGACTGACAGGGTGCTCAAGACTTTGACTAAAGTTTTAAGAGACAAATAGAAGTTTCTTTTTCCTAAATTGTGAGACCAATCTGATTCATGTGGAGTGACAAGAAGATCAATTGCATGCATATAAAAATGACAAGTGAAGTGTGTTTTTTCAAAGCGGGAAAAAAACGATAAAAAAATGGCTTCAAAAGTTAAGTTCAAAAGGCATAAAAGGCTCCAAAAATGGTAACAATGACGATTTAAGTATTAACAAAATTGATAAAAACAAAGACTTGAATAAAATGTGAACTATTTTATCAAAAGTGACAACAAATGTGATCATGAAAGTAGCAATAAGAGTGGTAAACAATGTTCGCAACAGTGTTAGTGAACAGAAAGTGCCATCTCCTTGCTGACCTTCTCTTTTTGCTCGCCACGTCCTCAAAACAAAACAACAAAAAATCTTTTTGGACAACTACAACTCCGCATTCCCACCAAAGTCCACAACGGGAACGTGACATTCCTTCATCCGTCCTCGTGTTTTTTTTTTTTATCATTCTGCACACTAACAGCGGAGATTATTGCTTCGAGGTGGAGAAGGTAGAGAAAAAAGCCATGTGGAGGCGTTTCATAAATACTAAGCAGAATAAACATGTTTTCTTATCAGCAAGCCGCTTCGCTGATATATTTTACACGTCCTGCTGATGGAAGCCAGGGGATGAAGATGGAATTCCAAAGCAATTTTCAATTACACAAAAAAAACCCCTCTGTGTGTGTGTGTGTGTGTGGGTAAGCTCGTTTTAAAAGCAGGGGCTCACAAATGGAATCTAATCTTGAGAGCAAACGCGGGAAGTTCTGACAAGACGTTGAATCACGGTGCTGGATGAGAAGAAGTGATTTGCATTTGACTTCATCAGCTCACATATGAAACCTGTTCTCATATTTATATTAAACGCCCTGTTTTATGGGTTTTGATGACGCAGGAAGTTTGGTAAATCTCGTGAATCTGAAGAAGATTCACTATAGAGAATTTAAAAATGGCCTAATCTATTTGACTTTTTTTTTCGGGGGGATTTTTTATTCACAGAAAAAAAAATTGCCGAAAATTGTTTTGCATCAGTCTGGCCTTTGTTCAAACAAAAGCATGTTATAAGTAACAGCAGAAGTTATATATATATATATATAGAATTTTTTTTTTTCAAAGAAAGGTGATCAAAGTGACTATGAAAGCGGAAACAAAACTAATATAAAAATCAGGCAACAAAGTAACAGGCAACTCAGGTGATGTTATAGTAACAGAGATGGGAAGAAAGTGGAATAGAACTGCTCTACGAGGACTCCAACATGATGCCGACTGATGATTTTGGAGCTTTTGTTTTTGTGTGAGTATGTGTCCCTTTCAGTTGAGCGACTTTCCCACTTTTTCTTTGGTTGGTTGGCCTCGCACCCCGCTTGAAGTCCTAATAAGGCTGCTTTGATGGCATGTCGCCCGGAGATTAGACGTGTCAGAGCAGGCGTGGGCCCACATTGACGTGGCAGATCTGGGGGCTCAAACCTTCCAAAGCTACTAAGGCTTACTGGAGGGGAAAAAAAAGACACCACCAACACTTGGGGATTGTTCACCTGCTACACCGCAGCTTAAGTCTCCTCTTTGACAAAAACTATCACGAAAAACAAGATGATCGGCGCAGGTTCGCTTTCATGATTTCAAAACTACACGGGTGTGGCCACAAGGGGTCGCTCAGTGAATGACGACTTGACGGCAAAGCAGTCCTTAAGTAGTCCCAGAAGTTGCTTACAATGCAAAACAACTGCCTCACTGGAGAGAACGCCCTCCACTGCAGCTGCAAACCAAAATCCAAAAACAGATCAAGACATGACACCAAATCTTATCCTCAGACAGGAATACTGAGGAACGCGTGACAAACATCTCGCGAAACGGACGTTCCGATCCTTCAGAAAACGTACCTAAAGATCTCTTGGGCAAATCATGTTTTGCAAGAACTACCGGGGGAGGAGGCATTAGCATCGGCCCTTAGCGAGGTTGGCAGCGTTCATCGGTATTCCGCAGCTCGCCTCGGGGCGCCGCGAGTTCTTCGCTCGGCGGGGAAAGCATAAGGTTAAAATGGAGATTAGGCTTTGTTCTCTAATGAAGTTTATCTCCCCTCGGCTGCCACATGCACCTGCACACCTTCGCGCAGGCAAGAGGACCAAAGTCAGGGAGTTAAGCACTGTGTCGTAAAAGGAAAAAAAAAGATGATCCGATACTAATTTCCCAGGTTGATGGGTGACATCTCAACATGCTTAAAACTGCTGGATAAAAAATAAATATATAGTCAATCCAGCAACAGGGTTCGTGTACTTTTTTAAAAATTATTTTAAAAAAAATATTTGATTATTCAATCTGCTGGGTCAAAATAATTACCCCAACCTTGGGTAAAGGTCATCCAATCTACTTGAAATCCAAGTCAAAAACGTGGGTGTAAAAAGAACGTCGGCCATTTTGGTTTGAAGCAGCCATATTGGGTGAATTCCAGGGCTCCGCCTGCTTTCTATTTGTTTTGACTGTGACTCAAAAGCCCATTAAAGTTACTGAATGGACTCTGTTGCAGTTTGTACAAGCTGACAGGTGAACATTCGTCGTATTGAGTTCCCCAGCTGGAGCCGGCGTGATTGCAAGTGGCTTCTGAGGCCAACAACCTCCTGCTTGTTGTTATATGTCGCTTTCTCAAACCAGATAACGTTTGTTACGCTTTGGCGCCAAGTGGGGAAAAAAAACGAAGAGAGGATTTTATGAGTGTGAGCTGATGATAAAAAGCAATCATTTCTTTGGCTGTGAATGCTCGGTTTTTTTTGAGAGAGAGAGAGAGAGAAATCTTAAAAAGCCAACAACCCCTCACCTCGCTTCACGTCTTTGGATCTCAGCGACGCCTCCTTCGCAGACTCATTTCGAGGGTGCGGCGCATCTGTGACGGGACGACTGCTCGGCTCCCACAGGGCACGGACAGTGCTCGTTGTGCGTGTCAACCTGGACAAGCGGAGAAAACTTGACTGATGAAAGGAAGCTCAGTTTACTTTCTTTTTTTTTGGTCACATCTTTCTTCATCAAAATTAACGGACATGCAAATGAATCTGTTGCAGCCGCCCTTCAAAAAAAAAACAAATGCGTTTGTTTTAAAAAAATTATAAATAGCACTAATATTATACGCCACCAGGAGGCAGTACAACACAGTCTTACAGACAAACGAAAAAGAGCTGCCTCAACTGCTAGTCCGATAGTAAGATGCGGGATAAAGAATATATGCCTTTATAGAGTATTGTTATATTATCAGTGTACGTGTGTTGCTATGTTGCTAAGTCTTGAAGCTAACTGTTGGCTAATCAGTGTTTGCTACTATTAAGCTAAGAAAACTCTCCAAAAGCTCCGCTAGCTTCCCCGTGAGCTCTGTAATGAGGGTCGTCTTTAGGGAACGCCCTGAGATCCAGGTGCCGAAAGGAGACTTTGCGGTCCCCTGGCAGGGAATGATTTATTCAGGACGCCGGGCCGAGTGAGCGAGGGTCGTCGTTTAAGGAGTGCTCGGTTTATGCGTAACGAGCCTCCATTAAACTTTCACGAGCCACCCCCTCCGTGACGTCCAAGTCAGCCGGGATTGCGGCCTTCCCTCCCGGTAGAGAGACGCCGCTGTCCCGCATCACACAACTCGGAGCTCCTCTCGCTGAATATTTCAACCAATTGCAGTCCATTAGCATCTTTCTTTTTGTTTAATATTGATGCAATGCTAATTCATCATTAATTGCCGGGGTGAGAGTCCCCCGTATGTCAGCGCAGTGGGTCTATGAAGCGCTGCTAACTTCCTATTTCCAAAGTCAAAATAGGCCTGAGATCGGAATTTAAATTAGTCGAATCTCATACCCTGATTGGAAACCAAACGGTGGCCCTACTTTGGAACCTTTCAAGAAATGCCAAATCCTGTTTGAAACCACAACCCAAGTTTAAAATCTCAACCGAGGTTGGCTGAACCCTTTCAGGGACAGCGTTTACTACAGTGGACAGTTGATCCTGTTATCAGGTTACAGGGTGTGCGAAAGGTTTCAAACCCTACTTTGAAATTCAAACTTGAAACCCTAACCCAGGTTCGAAACGCCACGAACACTCACTTGAAACACTCGATCCTAACCGATGATATCAGAACTGTCTGAATCCATCAGTGGCCACATTATGATTTCTTTGTATCCGTGTTGATGATTGCATGTCTGAGGTAAATGAGCGTGTGCCCCATCTTGAAATGCAAACCCACACTTGAAACCCTAATTTCGAAAATTGAAACACAAACTTACAATCCGAAATCTAAACTTGAAACCGGAACAGTGTCTCGAGACCCTAACCCTATCCTAGGTCGGAAACCCTAATTTAAAATGCCAAACCTGACTTGGAACCCTAACCCAAATTCCAAACGGTAATTTAATGACAACAATAAATCGAACCAGTGTTTATATATTTCACAATTAATTCAGGGCAGTGCTTGAACAGCAATTTTTCCTCTTCTTTTCGCTGTCCTTTCTAAGCAAATCAGCACAAGCCTAAAACGAGTCCCCCAGCACTGTTGCCATGGCGAATATCAGACAGCATAAATCCATCTGCCAGCAGATTAGGAAGATGGGCGTCACCAGGACGCCTCGACCGCTTCAGTCCGTTTTTACTGTACTATGTTGTTTTCGACTCAACTTGCAATTTGCTTGCCACCTGCCGGCCCATGGGAAGAAAAACATCAACTCTGCTGGCGGACATCTGATAACGGGTGGCGAGCTATGGTTGCGTGTGAATATTTTGTCTTTTTGCGTTTGTCTCCGGCCCGCAAAGGCCGGCTTGTTCGGAAACGGATGAGCCTGTCAAGGCGCAAACAATCTGCATTCATCATGTTTTATTGGTCCGAGCCGACGTTGGCAGTTGTCGGGATGCCGCGGGGCGCAAGGATTTGGCGTCCTTGAGGGATTGAGGCACCCGGGGGTCAAGGTCACATGAACTGAGGGGTGTGTGTGTGTGTGTGGGGGGGGGGGGGCGGATACGTACAGTATAGTGGCAGAGCTCGCAACTTCGGCGGTTATCTGTTGCATGCCGGGAGGCTGGACTTCTCCCCGTTCGTAGTTTTTCCTTTTTCCGAGCGTCAAGGACACTTGACCAGCTTTTGCTTGAGGGATTATTATAATTCAAGGTTTCCCAACCTTTATCAAGGCATAGCAGATATTTTATATTGAAAAAAAAAATCCAAGCATTACCAAACCAAAAGAATAGTATGCCTCCGGTGGTATGGTTTGAATCTATTGTTAGGGTTTCAAGTCTGAATGATGCGATCGAACAAGGGCTGAAACGTTAACCGAGGCTTGAAACAGCAAGACTTGCTTGAAAAAAGGTTCAAGACACGGTTAGGGTTTCAAAAACAGCAACACAATACAGAGTTACGATTTCCAGCCAGCCAATATTTCGCGCCCCCGCCCCCCTTTTTTTTTCCCTAAACCTGATGCACCGAACCGTGTTAACATGTTTTGTGTATGTTAGCGTAACGCGCGCAAGCGTGACCATGAAACACGTTGCTGTTCATAGCCCAATCCTCACCTCAAACTCTAGCGAGAGACAAAAAGACTGGCAGAAGCGTTGTGGGAAATCAGACATTGAAAATAAATCATCTCCGTGGCGCTCCACTCAAATCAATTTTTCATTTCCCCCATCTCCCGACTGTGCTTGAATTATAAATCGTACTGTACACGGGCAGGCAAGAGCGAGCCGAGGTTCATGCAAACGCGGCGCTCACGTGAACAAACAAACAAAAAATAAATAAATGAATAAATTGACATCTGACTGTATGATATTGTTTCAGACAATGTAACCGTTTGAAAGTGGCTCTGGAACTTAACCCCCGCCTTGCTAACAGGTCATTGTTGACAATCATTTTCTAAATTAGCCTAGACAGAAAGTCGGGATCCTCACAGATATTTTTCAGAAATAGACAGAGGCAGCCGGAGGCAACGCTGCGCCGCCGGGGTTAAAAAGTCACTTTCGGCGATATGTCCCTTTTAACGGCGACGATAGCAGCGATTGCTATCAACGAGCGATCACCAAGCCGCGCTGCGCGATGGGCGACATCGGGAACACTTTAAAAGCGACATTAGCTCGACACCAGCCGTCCGCCGCCGTCGTCGCTGACTGATAGGCATGCCACGCCGCTTAATGCATATTTAATCACGCAAACCATTACGAAATTTCCAATTACACACGCCGCACTCTCCTTGGAGGAAGCACTGTGCGCTTTAATTTGATTCTGCTTAATTACTGCAAGAATTATTTTAATTGTAGGCCAAGCGCGGCCGCTTCCCCGCGTCCCTTTTTATTTTTTGGAAAAATTTGGACTGGAAACATGGCTGCGAGACTGCGGTTGGATAAATTAAGAAAATGGCGTCTACGGAGATAATTTTGTTTGATGACATCAAGAGGGCGATTAGCTCAGTAGAAAACTCGTCATTGAAGGGTTTTAGGAAAAATTATTATTTTTGGAAATCACCGGGATGTATTACAGACCCACCCAGCTCAGCGCCAGTTTGAGAATACTTCAGCATGTTGGTCAAATTATGCTATCCATGGCACGTTTCTCAAAATAAATTCTCATTTGGACAAACCATTCAGGGTTCAGCGTGCCTGCTGCTGTCACCCATGATGGAAACACTGAACTCTTAGAGCAGACGTGGCCACAAAGTAGGGAAAATTGATGTCAAGGGATGCAGCGGAGCCAGCGTCAACAAAACCTCGATTCAGCACATCCTTTGGAAAATGATGAAGCTTGACCCGTACTGCCTTGAAGTTGTTCAAAGGCTTCAAGCAGAAGATGATGATGTTCAACAAGCTGAGGTCAGTATGAGTAAAGCTTTATCATCGCTCTCATTGGAGCAGTATTATGACCATAAAGCTTCCTAAACTGGCGCTGAACTGCACTCAGGGACAGAAAAACTTCTTGCCAGGTGGCAATTTTGCAATGCTGCTCCAAGGTCAATTGGAAAAGAAAAACTGAAAAAGCCGGTGGCCTTGTGTGTCGTGAATTATGAGGTATATGACATTACATGATAGAAACTGTATAAAACTCATAGATGACTGAATTACTTCATCCAGAGCTGGCATTTAGCAACTGGCACAAAAAAATAAATCCCTTTCACCCTCTGGGACTAGGCAAATGATTTTTCTGATCTACTGATCCTCACAAGGGCTGCGGGGTGTGCTGGAGCCTATCCCAGCCATCATCGGGGTACACCCGGAACTGGTTGCCAGCCAATCGCAGGGCACACACAGACGAACAACTATCTGTGCTCACGCTCACACCTCTGGACAATTTTAGAGCTGCCACGCATGTTTTTGGAATGTGGGAGGAAACCGGATTACCCGGAGAAAACCCACAAAGGCACGAGGAGAACATGCAAATTCCACACAGGAAGGCCGCAGCCGGAATCGAAGCCCGCACGTCTGCACCGCGAGGCCGACGCGCTAACCAGTCACCCACCGGGCGGCCAATCATCCGTCCAGTCAGACATTTTAAATTTCACTCATTTTATGGTCACCAGTGAACTCGGCCTATCTATGGACGACTGCATGGCTTTAATATATTTGTCAGGTTTTAGAAGGACAGCGACATTCACTTTAGCGTGTGATGCTGTCACAAATAAAATGGTGGTTTGATGCCCACCAACCGGGCGATGTCAGTGATTAGCTTGAATTTTTCGCTGGAGACTGCGACGGAATGACTTGATTGCGGCTCCGGCGGGGCTCGCATGCTGTGCCGATTGCCGTTCTTTTGACAAGCGCTGAATTGGAGCTCTGGCTGTGTTGGAACAATGGTGGTCAGGGGTTAGCAAAGTGCTTTGTTCTGATATTAGAAACGTACCGATTGTGAAACTCTTTCAGCTGATGTACGTGGTACGGCCGCGTGCTGTTATATTGGTTTCTGTCATCGCGATGTGATAGTGGTGGAAGACCCAAGTAGCTGATCCACAGCCCACTCGAATAAATATGTCAGTCCATTTGACAGACTTATTGTATTTAGCATGACAAGTGGCAGATGTTAACGACACGCCACGCTTGTAAAATCGGCTTGTCATGGCGCCGAGGCGAACCTCGAGGGTGGGGGTCGGGGGGGGGGCCCACAGGAGCACCTTGAACTTGCACCTCGCAATATTTGCCAAACGAGATTAGCGCCGTTTAATTAGACTGAAAGCTGCCCTAATAAAGCTATTAGTCACTGGTGCAGGGTGACAGCGGCAGCGAGGAATCCCAGTAATTAACCCCTCCTGCTTGCGAGTGTTTAGCACACAACTTGTCATTTTAGCGACGAGGCTCCCTGCCACGGTGAAACCTGAACGTTCGGACCTTGTCCAAAAGTGCTCAAGATGTCATCTTGACGCAAAATGAATCATTTGGAATCATTTCCTTTACTGATCACGGCAACTTGAAGTTACAAGATGTGTGACGGGAAAAGCACGGAGTGACGTTGGAAGACGTTAGCTTCTGGCGCAAGGCTCTTGCGCAATTTGAAAAAGGACAGCATTTTATGTTGATATGTATTTTTTTTTCATGTTTTAGCGATAAGGCCTTGGTGGACCAGAAGAATAATTTTGATCTCCATAATTCTGTATCAGACGACGCCAGTTAGCACGCCTGCCTGCATGGATCAGAGATTCTGGGGTCGAAATTTCCCAGATAAGTTACTCCGCCTCCAGAGTTGGGCGGTTGATGAATCACATTGGGAAATATTGAAAAAATAGAAAATTGAAAAATAGCCCTCGCGCCTCCCACCCCTTCGTGCAGATTCTTCAAGGACTGCAAAGCCTAATTGGACGAGGTTGACTCATTCCTATTCATCCTGACAACGGTGCACTCCAGTCAGACAAAATAAATCAATATGATAATCTGATGGGAGCTCACTACTTGTGTCACTTCAAATGACAAATGTAAGATTTGAGAGCCAGCATTTAAATCTGTTTTACTTTGGTATGAATAAATCATATTTTTAATGGAATTATTAGAGCGGTCGTTTGGGAGAGATCGAGCTGGATGATGATGTTTGTTTCCGGATTGGAAAAATATGTACCAAAGCTGCTTATTGTTCTGCTTCTCAAAATTATTGAGGGGCGTTTTGTCATCTTTTGTTGAAGAGTCACAACAAACCCTCGGCATATTTCAGCGATTGAGGATTGCCGCCTTTATTTCCTGGAATCAGATTTTCATCTTTGACCCACGCAGGCAAGCCCAAAGCCGCAGACGGGAAGAATAAAAATAAATCTGGTCTCGAAATGAAAGTCAAAAGGAGAGAGCGGAATAACATCTCGAGGCTGATCCTAATTTTATAATCTAGAAAAAGAAAGGACTTATTTCAAAGTCAAGGTTTTTTTTTTTTCACACTCTGAAATGTGAGTTCACCTGAGCAGGCATTCCTCACTAGGGGGCAAGCTTGGACAGAGGGCCGAAATTGCATCGCGCGGCTGGATCTTAGTGTTAGCAGTTGGAGCAGAGCGTGGCTAGCGGTTAGCATGTCCAACTCAACCACGACCCTAAATCGCTTAGAGTCCAACATCTGGATGGATGGAAGGCTCAGTGTGTGTAAAAATTATTAGCCACATGCTGCTTCACCGAGATATTATTATCGGACCCCGCGTAGCAGCTTCGTCTGCTCGAGCGTCTGACAAAGATGTAAAAATGTTCCATCTTTTTTTTCCAGATGACAGCTGACAAGTTGTGTCTGAACGCATCTTCACAAATGAAGACAAGAGCTGCGCATCACACACATGCACTCAAAAGCCATAAAAGCGTCACTTTTTTCCTATTTAAAAAAAAAATAAAATGACGCTGACTTGACAAGTCGCCCCGCTATTTAATCTCGGGAGGGCGTCGGGATTCAAAGAGCTGCACTCGCGAGCGACGCCGCAGCGAGGATGGCGCACACATGAAACACGGGAGTCTTTAAGATTCGACATGAAGGTCTGAGTGGCGCTTGATGTTGAGCCTTTGCGCGTTGACACCGCATCCAAATACCGGGTGGCTTCGGCTTGCCGAATGTGGCGCCCCGCTCCCGCGGGAGTACCGCCGCCGACGCTACCGGAAGGATCACAGGCTAACAGCGTCTTTCGACTTCATGGCGCGACCTGCTTGCTGTTTGTTCAAGGAAGGTTTGAACAGCTTTACAGACGTAATTTCTGTCCGTTAGTTTGATGTAGCACTAAAAATAAGCGGGCGTATCTGGGCACTTTCTTTCGAAACTGCCACTCTTATTAGCATTGCAAACGTGATTGAAAGCAAAAACACACCCATTTGATTTTCTTTTTTTAAATTCAGGCATCAAGTGGTTCAGATGCGGGGCCTTGGAATCGAACCCGGTATCTCAGCACCGTGAGGCCTACGTGCTAACCAGTCCACCACTGTGCCGCCCCATTGTTATTATCATTATTATTATAAAAGACTGAATAGAGACGCCGGCAGCAGCCAGCAGCAGAAAACAGATGGCATCATCATTCAGTTATTTACCGGTGACCCGTTTGGGCTGAAAAGTTAGCCGCATATGCTGCAGACTAAACGACACCAATTAGCTTGCTGCGATAGCGTCGTCCCCGTTCAGTAATGAGCTATTTTCTCCGCTCAAATTTTTTTTTTGTCGTTGAGAAAAAATAAATAAAATGTATCGGGCGCAAACAGAGCGCGGCTAATTGTGAGGTAGACATCAGACAAGAATTGGTTTACGAAGCCTGTGTCTGTGTTACAGAGGTATTCATTGATACTCACATTTCCTCACAATAGAGGTGCATTCTTTCTTTTTTTTTGCAATTTGTTTTTTTTTGGTGTTTTTTTTTTATGCGATGGTTTAATAGTATTCTTACTGAAAGGAGAGCCACAGTCAACAATGCACTATTCTGTACATTAACAGTTGACATCTTATAGTTATCAAGTTACAGGGTGCATGAAAGGGTTAAAACACAAACTGACTCATGTAGGACCTTTTTTTTCCCGATAGCGCAGATTTTTAGCTATTTGAAGTCGTTGTGGATTGTATCCGTCCCAGTAAACAGGGGTTCGCCGTATAGTTAAAATTGCTTTAACGGACAAGGCCATCGACAGCATTTCCAGCACTCTCTCACCCTTGGGGAGGCCCACTTAGATCTCACCTTGTTATCCTCGCTCCTTTGTTGCCATTTGACACTCTCAAGGGGTTAAACTCGTGCGTCCGTTATTGGATCTCGGCGTTGATCGGGCCCGTAACGACTTTAGGGAGCTCGTTCAGGTGAAGAGACAGGAAGCGACCGTGTTCAGTAGCGTGACCGGCGAACGACGGGAGACAGAGTACAACGAGATGTGATTTCGGTTTTTGAATGGCTATTTGAAAGTGCTCTATAAATACATTTGAGTTGAGGTTTTGACACTTTTAAGATGACCACAAAAAAAAGGGGCGGGATTACTGCTATCACAAAAATTTGAGCTGTCAAGAAAAATGGTCGCTGGTTAGACTTTAGAATCACTGTCGATGATTATGGTGATGATGGTTAATTTCAGGATAAGATTTCTGATGAACGATGATCTGAATAAAACATCAGACACCTTTTCTGGTTGTCCTAAAAGGGGTCCACGAAAAACAGAACATCTCGTCACCTTCCGTTTGTCTTCTCACAAAATATTGTTTAGCCTGCGTTCAAAATGCAATCCTGTACATTCCTGCCAGCCGCGCCGCCGTGGGGATTTTCCTTTTATTTTATTTATTTTTTAAAGTGCTGAAGTCTAATTGCGTCAAGTACAGCGTTCACAAATGCCGCCGAGGGCGAGGTCAGCCCAGCGTCTTCTGTCTTACACGATTTGCGGTATGCGGTGCATAGCAGGGCGTGTTGAATGTGCAACTTGCGTACAGTTGTACATTTAGCACACAAGTGGCGGAGGAGGTCACCTCTGATAATGTCACCGCTCTGGCTAAAGCGCTCTGACAGGCTCACGCGTTAACTCCAACCCATAGCGGCATTTAATTTCTGCATCCTCGCTATTTTTTTTCCCCTCTCCGTTCCTCGGCAGCTTTTGTCATGCATGCACAGGAAATTTAGGAGGAAGCCGGAGACGTGATTTCCTTTTCTTTGTATTGCAGTCGACACCGCTGTAATTATAGCCGTGTGGTGTCGAGCCTCGTCATCGGCGGAAAGACGCTGCTAGCGCGAAGAGAAGGGGGTTGTCAAGTGCAAGCGTACGCAGGCACATTCGGGCGTCCGTTTCGCACAAATTACTCCGCGGTGTCGTGGTTCGTGCATCTAGTATTTGCACAGTTTGAGAGTCTTGTAGATTGGCAGCGTCGTATTTCAAAAGCGGTGATCGACGATAATGTCAGAATTTGCGTGATCTATCAATGACGTCAATGAGCGTCACTGGCAATTAAGCCATTCGAGCAAACGCAAACTCGTTCCCTCCGGGGTCATTCTATGCTATGTGAGCTCAAGGCCAATGTACTATTTTTAGCCGAGTCTCGTGTCGTGGGAGCGGAAAGACGTGCGCTGCGAGGCGGAAGGAGTCAGCCTTGTTGAGCTGGCCAGTGTGAAAGGGCCACACTTGCGAGTGGCTGGCGACCAATCCTGAGTCTATTTTGCGTTTCACTGGAATAGTCTCCACTGGTGATCTTTCAAACATTAACTTTTAATGGAGCTTAAATTCATTCTGATGATGGGTGAGCTGCGGCCTATCCGGGCAGGGGTGCGCCCCCTTCTTGCTATTCAGTTGCAGGGCATACACACAAGCAATCACACTCACATTCACATCGATGGACAGTTTCATGCATGTTTTGGGAATTTGCGAGGAAACTAGAGTACAGAGAGAAAAATCCGAATCCTCTTTCTCCACACAGGAAGGCTCGGGGCCGGGATTCAAACTCAGAACCTCAGAACTGTGAGGCAGTGGTTCGAACTTGCATTGATGCCCAAAAGGATCATGTATAATAGTTACTGTGAGGTATGGTTCACGGCCGTGACATGACCGGGATTTTCCGTGTCCAATGTGGGCCTGGATCAAAGCGACCAACTCCATGGGGACCCTCGCGTCCCAGGACAGAGATCCACAGCTGGGCCAAGTCGTCTGTGAGCCCCCTCTGGACCGACCCAGCTGCGGTTCTTCCGACACACGGGTGAACCCGACGTCTCCAGAGATGACGCGATAAACAAATGACCATCAGGAAGCGGCATATGGCCCGTGTCTACTGGGGTTGCGCTAAACAAACACGAGGGCCCCACTGGATCAAGGTGTCATTCTACAACTAGGAGTCTTTTCAGGAGACGCAACTGATTCCCGAGTTTGTGAATCTCGGTCAGTGAACAAGAAAAAGTGCAAGCGTCACCTTGAAGGAATGAACAAAGTTGGGGAAAGACGAGGAGATAAAATGAAATGACATCCCGGCAAACAAGACACGGAGTGCTGCAGGAGAATATTAAACTGTGATAAACAACAGAAAAAAACCCCCCGCAGAGGCAGTAAATTTAATGCACTTATCATATCCTAATTCTTTATGAGAACAACTATGGCGTGACACCAGGTAGAATTATTGCAATGGTCATCTTAACTTTTCCACTGTCACCTTGACCACAGTATAAACATTTTCAACGTTCAAATTGGTAGCTGGTGACGCCCCTCTGGACAAGACACAATGTTATTCACATCTTTCATTTACGTCTATTGAACTGGTTTGGATCTGATGGCTCTCACCGTCTTGCTTGCTTACATCTAGCTGTTAGCTGCTAACGCCAGAGCCGTCGCTAAACGAAGGCAGCAGGCCCTGTACAATACACTATAAGTAAGTCATTTTTTTGTTGGGTTCATTTAGCACCTCTAATTAGCGATAGAAAACGCTGTGTTATTGATGTTAGTCGTAAATGAGTCCTAGACAATACTCAAGAATTGAAAAATAGAACAATGAATAAAATATCCCTACGTTTAGGCTCTGTTCACCAAAATTGCACTTAACTCATTCAGTACCAGCCAATTCTGGACCAAGTCTGAAAAGACGTTTAAAAACGTCTTTGGGAGTGAATGAGTTAAGCAGATATCGAATATTTGGTACAGAGGAATTGAGAGTCACTATTACCTGCCTCACCCACTCGTGAAAGCCTGTGCGCAACCTTTTTTTTTTTCGGTGTACAACAGAGAAATTAGGGTGCCTGGGCGCCTAAATTGGTCTCAGTCGACAGCCTGAGTCAAATAATAATGGCCTCAAGTTGTCAACTGAGACCATTATTTGACATTCTCGTCGTGGCATATTTTGTACATGTGATTTTTTGCCGAATCAGACAAACACTTTGGTTCTTGCATTCCTTCAAGTCATCTCGCAAGAATGTGACTAAGCTAAGACAAAGGGAGGCCAAAAAACAAACAAACCATGCAGTGTTCCTCTCTTGAGCTGCCAGCTGTTCCAGCACCGATCAATGAATGCGTTAACATCGCTCTCAGCGTCAGGGACCCCCACCCGCTGCCTAGAGAGCGAACAAAGAGAATGCTTTATGCTTTATGTAACAGGCGAGGTACAGCAGAGGACGGCGTAACCGACAACAAACAAACCGGGCAAAGCCGTGTCCGTGCTCTCTTCGTGTTCAAAGAAACACCACCGCATTACTGTATGGAGCCAACCGAAGAATATTTCATCTGCTGTGAAAAGTGGAGCGCCGTTGCGCTGTTCTCTCAACCATCGAGTCCACGGAGGGGCCAATATCAAAAGCCGATCTGATGATTCTCTTTCTAGCTCGTACTCCCTATGACGCAACAGAGCGTGTACTGTAACGTACCTCAGCCTCGCGGGCGCGCCCAAATAATGGCTTCAGACTTTGAGTAACCCTTACCTCGGCCTCTCTCACATTCCTTGACATTACAAAAAAAAGGTTCTTTTATCTGACTTACTAAGGTATTCAATTCATCTGCACACAGACCAGGATGAATAATTTCAAAACTACTTTCACTCTTCATGTGACCAACAACCAGTACAATTCAATTGTATATTTTCGTACAGAGAGCTCAAGTGTGCTTTTTGTTTTTTTTTAAAGATAAGATTGCGCTCGTACACCATACATAGCCCAGACATGTGAAGCAGACTGGAGATTGTTGTCACACGTATTAAATGGTCAGCACTCGCCAGAAATGACTGCGGCTCCTTCAATATTGCTCTGGGCCTTTTGGCAGCCTACCTGGCCAGATTTTGTCAATTTTGGAAGAACATTCAGTCCCGCATAATGCCACGAGAACATGACTGTCTATACTCTGTGGTAGATTGAGTGGCTTGGAAATTGATTCGTAGCCTTTCTCCTGACTGACACCTTTGAACAAGGCACCTAATGAAGACGACGAGCTGTATTCACAATTTATGGATGTCTGGTTGCTTTTCCACTTTCGTCCTTATTTTCGAGTCTTGTCTAATTTGTCTGTGTGTCCAAGTCACACACAACCAAATAGGTTTACGCGGGCACTTAACGACGCTCATATTCCGGCAGCCAGTTAGTTTCCTGTTTTGCATAAACCAATAACGTAATGGAGAGCGAGCGCTTCCCTGATGAACAGCCTCATGAATAATTTAAAGTAATACCTCATCTCAAAGTTTTTAACTTACGCCAATTATGCGTCTCGAGGTTGGGGGGGTTAATAAGAAACACAAAAAAGAAAGGTATGCGGGTGTATTGCTGCAGAATCATTGTCCAAATCCAACTATGTTCAATAAGAGCAGAGTCGGACTCGGTTAGATTTTTTGATGGATGGTGCGGCACAAAATCTGGCTGCTACCTGTTAGGTTCTTTGCTTTCTTTAGGCGTAAAAAAAAAAACACGATGACAGTGAATGTGAATTTGTCAACAAACACCAAGCTGTGTTGATGACTTCCCATTTGGTGTTGTTCCTCAAATTTACTGTCTCAAAATAATGATGTGCTGCCACCTAGTGATTAATAGTGGAATTGCACCAATAACAGACACGCCTAAAATTAACGTATGAAATATGTGAAATTACGGGACAGTGAACCCTCAACGCAATAGAGTTTACCGTAATGATTCTCCTTGTAAATTTAAAAAAAAAGATGCACTTCTCAAAAAGTGATCTTACAAATCTGTGCCCCATTTACTCTTGACCGACCTTGGGGTTGCCGGGACCTAATGGAGGTCATTCCACAGAAGTGGGCAGTACATCAGCCGGACTTTAATCGGCTGGCTCACCTTCACCAGTGTTCCCTCTGAGACGCGCCGGGAAGGACCTGAGGACGGGAAGGTGGAAAGAGGCGGAGAGGAAATCAGACGGTGAGCGATTAGGTTAATGAAAGAGGAGAAGGGAGCCAGCGGATGGGAGGAAGGTGGCGCCTAAGGCAAATAAGTTTGGAGGAGAGACGTGGGATGTCGACAGTTGATTGGCAGAGGAGAAATAAGAGCCCAGGAACACTGTCACAATGTCGGAGAGGATGACTTAAAACCTTCCACTTTAACCGGGCCTTCCTGCTTCCCGACACTTCCGGGAAGGTCAATGAAAGCTGGCGCTATTGCACAAAAAGTCCATTTTACAGCTGTCTGGCTTTCGTGACTGTGATTTAAGAGAAAATCTCTTCCAAAGTGTCTTTTAAAAAGCGCCGCGAAACACTCTCGCCCAGGACCTTGAAGCGAAGAGGAGGCGGCGCGATGAGAAAGGACAAAAAAGGTGCTCGCGGTGACTCACGCTGTGCTTATGCCACAGAAAGAGGAAGGAGGAGGAAACGATTACACGTTGACCACCCGTTGTGAGTTTTTCGATTTGATTCAAACGAGCGATTTAATTTTTTTTTTAAGCCTTCCAAATCAGTCGTATTATAAAGAATTCCTCTTTGAGATTTGATACGATTGCCTTGTCACGGCAGTTTCGCCTAATGATGTTCAAAGCTTTTTATTTCAACGAACGCTGTTGCCGTGGCGACACACGGAATGAAAATTAGGGGAAAAAAATCGTTGGGTGAAAAATCGTTTTGAGAAATTTAGCTGCTGATTCTTCATTTCACACAACATCGCCGCACTCCTCGACAATGTGCTACGCTAGGTTGAACCCCCCCCCCCACCCCAAAAAATGATGCATCGTGCGCTTTTAATCGGTTTTGCCGGCATGCCAAACTGCTGGCATGTGTATTCCGTTGGAGACGATATTCATCAATCCAGTAGCGGGCCTCATGTCACGCTTGGCGACATTGTTTTTTTTGGCCGCGAAAATACAACGTGGCGATCCAACACTTAGTTTTGCTCGCCTGTCAGATTTTTTTTTCTTTTTCCAGAGCAATAAAACTCAGCATTCAAGGCCGCACTGGGTTGCATAGTTGACCGAACTTACCCTTCCGACATCAAATCACTGTTGTGTTAGGTGTTTTTTTTTTTCATGGTCAAAGCAGTGCAATGTTTCTCACTGTTGAATTAAGTTCATGCTGTTAGCAGGATGCCATCCGTTTTACCGAGAGAGATTCCACAATGTTGGGTTATTTTATTTCCACTCGCCTGAAAAGGAAGCTGATTTGGTTTATCCTGTTCATCGGTTCATCTAGCCCGCCGGTGTCAAACTCAAGGCCCGGGGGCCAGATCCGGCCCGAGAACAGATATCTTTTTCTAGATTTTATACTGGTATTTTTTCCGATTTTTGAAAACTTAATTATTTGTTTTCCTGCTCACATCTTCGTGGCCTGAATCGTGCTTTGTCGTGACCTATGCTGTCCGCACCAAAAGAGCTATTTCTGGATCTGCTAGCCTCCAGGTCTCCAATTATTCATCGACTCTCTGCTTGGCAGGTGCACTGACCCCTCCATGCTCATGAGGTGCAAAGATTTGAAGAAAAAAAAAAGAAAGAAAAAGCATCTTCTGATCATTTCTTTGCCGGTGTCACTCACACTTTGATTGGCTTGCCTGCATCGGTCGGGCATGCTGGTGATGTCAATTGAACGCGCCTGACATTAAGCAGCCTGCCTCTCGCAGCTTCGAGCTCCACCTTCTCGCACTTTGTCAGGATGAACGTGGTTGTTGTTTCATCCTTTTTTTTTTTTTTGACAGATCTGACAGCTGCTGTGAGACATTTGCCGTTTTCCCGACGCAGGTGGGTGGATTTTGAATGCTACAATGCGTATGCCATCCTCTGGGTTTTCAGCTCAGGTCGGGTCGGCAGCGTGAGGTGACTTCCTAAGTGGTAATTGCGCGGGATGGAGGAACAATATTCCACGAGACAAAAAAAATATGACTGACAAAATTGTTGGAGCCAACATTTGACCAGAGATTGTTGCAATAATACTGTGTTAAGTCAATCTACTGTATTTCTAAAATTCACATTGTGAATAGTAGCAAACGGTCTTGTCGAGAAAAATCTTCAGTGGGGCAAATTTAAACATAAATACATGCAAATAAATAAATATACTAAATTCTAAATATATATGAATATAATATGAATATGGTTTTAATTCTCGGCCGCTCCTCCCAGGTGACGTTTTTTCAGAACATAATTCATTTCTGGTCTCGTTTAGCTACATGTGTAGCATTATTTTGTATCCTCTTCACTTTCGACACTTGAAATTAAATTGCCCGCTATTTGTTGTTCAATGTTAGATCGGAGAGTCGGCAACACGTTGAGCCACACTCGTAGCCAGCAGAAGCCCACCGCTTAGCTAGCTGGTGCGTCAATGACGTCACTCCCCGGAGATTGCCGAACAAAAGATTTTCGCCGTTAAGAGCGTTGCTAAGGGTGTAACTAGCTAATATGGGTTGGTGACGTTAAAAAAAAAAACTCTAAGCATTACTCAAAAGATAGTTGGCCAAGTTTACTTCACTCTTGATCTTTAAGGAAAAAAAAAACCCTCCATCTCCTGCCAATTACTCATATCGGCTGGACGACGCACAATGACGAGAGAAAGCTGCTTCTGTTGGGACTTTGAAGCCGCGTGGTTTTACTTTGGCGCGAATGATTGAGACGGGAAAGCCAGTGGAGGGTCAACAAACAATCCCGACGTCCCCCCCCACCCGCTGAGAAGAACCACGGCGGGATAAAGACGAGAGAGTTGCTCTTCCCGCCTCCTGACAACGCCGCATTGTTTGACTCGCAAGAGACAAGAGCTTATCGTTCTTGCCCGTGAAGACCTGGTTGCAGAGAGCTATCCTTCACGTGCCGGGGAGTGTTCATATTTCACCCGGATGACAATAAAAGATAATTAGCGTTGCTCTCTCGTCTTGTAAATGATAGCATCTATTCCGTCAGGCATTGGAACCCGCAATGTTATTTGAAGAGCAAAGGAGAGGCCGACCTCTAAAAGTGAATGGCAAAATGCGCCAGCATCGATCCACTGTGTTTCCGTTCCAGATGGAAGAAAAAATATTACATTTGGGGGAAGTGGGCGTGGGGGGGGGGGGTATTGAGTGTGAGGTAGGGCTGGGCGATATTGCCTTAAAATTCAATCTCCAATTTTGTTTTCCACTAAAATGATTTCCGATTTGAAACGATTTTTTTCCCACCTCACCTGAGCGCAGATGACAATGACTTGGTTCAAGTTTTGCTTTTCATTTCCCCCCTTCAGGGATTTGCCTCATTTTTCCTGATCACAAACAAGTTGAAGTTTTTCTTCCCTTGAGCATTAACTCATTCACTGCCAGCCATTATCAAAGTTTGCCAGATTGACAGCCGTTTAAGAGCCTTTTGACTGATCTTGCAAAGACCTGCAGGGTATTGTTTTGGAACGCTATTAGGACCAGATCTGCCAAAAGAAAGAAACGGTTTGTTTTTTCTTTTCCCTTTCATTCGTATTCATCAGTAGAACATGGCTTCAAGTAAAATACCGGTTTGTGACCCAAAAGCGGAGAAAGTGACCACCGTTTTTGTGACCGGTTTATATTTAGTTTATGTCCGGCGCGACTGACTCTGAGCTTTGCCTTCTAAAGGAAATGTGTCAATTATTCTGCTCATGTTGTCTGTTAGTCTGAATTGGCAACGCTGACGTGCTTTTGTAAACCAAACTAAACTGGAAGCAGTTAACTCGAATGAATATATAACATTGATTAATCGTCAAGTGCAAACAGATTCATCTGGGAATATGTGTGTATTGAAATGGTAGCCCCCCCACCAAAAAAAATTGATAGCGCCATTAAATTGTAATTGGACCTGTAGTGAAAATCTAGCCTCATCTTGACCCAGCTGATGAGCGATTGGCCGCCTCAAGATAGAGGGCACCATACCCACCCCCGGTCCCCTCACTGGCCGTGATGACACATGACCTTTGGACCTTGTCATCATCACCAACGCCTTTTCGCACGGGGGCGGGGGGAATATTGCATCGACACGTACGACCTTTTTCATCATCGTCTGCCGAGCGTCCGCCCTCCCCCCTCATCTTGCTGTCCACCATGAGCCCGGAATGACAATTACGGAACGTAAGGGTGACACAAAACGACCGGACATAAAGTTTTATGCTGAAAATTGCAAGTGCAATTTATGAAAAAAAAAAAAATGCAGTTTTGCATTTGCGCTATTTTCCTCAATTCTGCGCTTGTTCATTGTATTCTGACCCGTGCCCTACTTTTTCTTTTTTTTTTTCCAGGATAGCAATTATGCTTTCTCTTAAGTTGAGATTGACACCTGGTGTTTAAAAAAAAAAATAGTGATCTTATTCGTGTTGTTTGAGCAAAATATAGGACGGTCTGAAATTCACAGATCTGTACATTCACTCTTGCATCGGCACATATTGGATTTTTATCCAAATTTGGAAGAAGGTTAATCCTGATCTGGAGTGGTCCAATTTCATGCAGATATAATATTTTTTATGCTACAGATTTTGCTTCTGGAGAGCACAAAAAAAAAATACGATAAAATAATAATAATTAGCAGTGAAACCACACAGTGTAAATTTAGCAACGACTGGGATCAGGTGGAAGATGTACAGCATAGTGTTTTACCTTCAATACGCGACCATATTCGCAGGAGAGGGGAACATTTCTGTTCGAGTAAACAAATCACTTTATCTGAATTAGCTTTGCAAACAATGATCGAGATGCGGGCGGAGGGAGGGGAAAAAAAACTATTCAGACGTGACGAACGTGATGCGGATGCACGATGGACGCCATTGTTTTCATTCAGAAGCCTCGCGAATTCATTTCCAGCACACTTTTGTAAAGGGATCGTTTCATTAGCAGAAATGACAAAAGGGGGAGCGTGTACTGCGGGGACCTGAGGTCGAAATGGAATGACATCAGATTATTTCCTTTTCTGTACAAATGCAACCTCCCAAGTCCAACGTGCCTGAAATGTTGTGGGGGAAATACAATTATTTTTTTTAAAAACGCCTCAAGGGTGAAACAACTCTCCTCACGCGTGAGGTCGGCAAATCTCATGAGACTTTGGTTCAGTGAGCGACAAAAAGGCATCAAAATTCAGCCCCCTGAATCCGGTTTCACAAAGCTATAAGAATGTCGTTATTTATTTTTTTAATGACTGCCTCATTAATTGTCATTTAATGTTAACTAGACTACACTGCGCAGCATTTGAGTTTTTGTGTGTGCAAAGTGTGGCGGGAAGTTTGACGATTTTCTATTCGCTTACGCCGATCTCATGAAGTGGCCGGGGTACATAAACGTCTGAAGAAAAACCTATCAAGAGTGTGATCGTCTTTGGTGTTTCCTAACTTCTAAATGTTTTTGCCTCCAGATGAAAAAAAATTTGAAAACTGCTGACTAAATTGTGAACACAGTATGAGGCAGAAATAATCATAAAAACAAGCGCATTTATTGTCTTTTTCATTGTGTGCCTTCATCAGGGGGAAAAAAACCCCACAAAAAAACATCCCCGATTAATTATTACCGCGGCCCTCAACATATTTATTATGCCTCTGTAATTTTAGATAGCCTTCAAAAAGTAACCTGGCACTAACTCAACTTTATAGGACACCGTATAGCAATATAATCATCGCTGTAGAATTGGGCAGAAATTAGCTGTGATTTACAAAGTGCAGCTCGATGGCCTGCAGCAGCACCGAGGCACAAAGTGCAGTCAAGAGTCCGGTGTGGCTGTCGCGCGCGTGCGCGTATGAAGCCTCCCAGTGGCCACGATTCAAGCGGGTCTTTCTTGTCCTTATCACATGATGCACATGTCTCAGCCGGAAGCCGGAGGGCTCGGGGTCTGTGATGGGGAGCGCTCGCTATGCGCAGCAGCGCCCGCTGACGAGAGCCTGCTTCCGGAGGGCACGCGCATAAATTATGTTAACGGAGCTCAGATGGAGCTGGGGATTCATTGGCACCGAATCCATCAGAGGGCATGTGTCAAAACCGTGACAGGACATATAAAAGATGCTCGGTTTTGATCGACACCGTCACAGAGGGATTCATTAATAGTTATTGCGGTCGTACATCGTGGCGGGGGGTGGATGATGACCTGACAAGCATCAAGTCTAAACGGGGAATATTTTTCTAAAATGTTGTCAAAATGACTCCTGTACTATCCTGCCAAAATGACTGCAGTGATATGCATGCCAGGCCAGTAGGTGGCGATGTTACTGAGTAAAATTTATCCGGTTCGCCTCACGAGGGAGGGTCACGGGTGTGCTGGAGCCAATCCCAGCTGAATTCTGGCAATAGGCGAGAAAATGCTGGCAGTAGCTCTGTTATTAAGGAATATCTATGACAATTTGAATTTTTGGTTCAGACTTTCGCAAGCATCATGAAACTTGACATGCTTGATTTGCTTTCGCGGGCCACATAAAATGATGTGGCGGACCAGATCTGGCCCCCGGGCCTTGACTTTGACACCATGCTTTTAATCCTCAAAAAAAAAAAAAAAAAAAGCTGTGTTGACAAGTTAACATGATCATTAAGGGACTTGCTAATTAATCACATTAAAAAGTTCTTTTGATGGTGTGACGCTAGTTGTCTACGAGTAAGCTAGCCATGATGTTTAGCCGAATTAGTCAAAGATAACCCAACTGTTGTACACATCGCCACCGTGTCTGCAACAATATACTATTGTCGCATGCTACGCTCCTCTCGAGGCGAGCTGACGTCACGTAATTTGTTCGGGATTTTGCATTTCCCCACCGTGATGTCATTCAATCACATTAGCCAAAGTCACATTAGCCGCAGGTGTTGATGGCTGCGAGACAGGCCCCTATTTAGTTTATTCCATTGATCAAACGTTGGGCAACGCTAATGCAACATGTCACGTTTTGAAAAAGCTGGCAGAGCTGAAGAGATGCCGATTGACGGATGCCCCCCCCCTCCCTCCCCCCCTCCCAAACCTACATAGCTCCTCATTGCAGAAACATTAGCAGCCCATTAGAATTCTGTGACATTTCACCATCCATCGGCGGGGGGCGGGGAGCACCGCCACCCCCCTGTAAACACAGCGCCGCGGCAAAGAGGAAAGGGAATAAGAGCGTAATGTAAAATGGCATTGTTCGGCTGGTCAGACGCCAGGTGTGCATTCTAATGTGGCGCTTGAGGTCAACCTCGCAATGCCTGAAACGGAGAAATGAGGGGCTTTGGAGGAGGATGACGATAAGAGGGTGGACAAATGGGGCCGGGAGCCGATGTGATTCAGCGCGCCGGGGACTTTTAAAAGGCCACAAGCTACTAAAGGTTATCAGACGTGGCAACAATCTGAATTTTTTATAGTGGCGGTGTGTGTGTGTGTGTGTGTGTGTGTGTGCGTGCAGGGGTGGGGGGTCCTTATTATCCGCACATAAAGGAGGTGGGTCACGCGTGATAAAACAAACGCATCTAAAAAGGCCACACTAGCAAAGTTTACAGGAACACTGTGAAATCTCTTTAAGCGGCAACAATGTTTGGATTCTGCACGCAATGCTTCTGTTTTTTTTTTTTTGTTACACACCCCCCCGTTTGATAAATGTGCTCCACTTTTTCAAGCAGCTATTGCGATATAATGGAACAAATGCGCTAATGTGGCATTTATGGCTCGATTACGAACAAAAGATCAACACAAGAGGATTACACTATTTGTGAAAGGAGGGGGGTGGGGGGGGCTTACATACTGCATATGTATCAATTCCCAGAAAACACCCACCGGACAAAACAAATTGTTACACCTGCATAATTTTATCCAACACAAATGCTTGAGAGAAAACACATAACGCTTCCATTTTTTTTTTTTTTTTGCCACTGCCTTTTGTGTGACTTACCTTACTTAGCTTTACGGATCGAGGAGCTATATTCAAATCTTGCCAAAAGTTTAAATATGACAAATTTAAATGGGCTTTAATTAATATCGCTTTGTTCCAACTCGAGCACAAGGAGTGACGGGAGTCACTAAACAGGCGCAAGCGCATCCTGCTGGGTTTTCTCTCGTTCAAGTAGCCTCAGGGATTGGCCCCGGGGCTAACTGGAAAAATGTTGACAAACGCAGCCGTCTCACACAAAACAATAACAATCTCAAGCTTTCCTCGGGGCAAGGGGGGCTAGAATAAAAAATGCAATACCACACATTCCTCAACTTAAAAAAAAAATTAAAAAAAGAAATATGTTAACAACGCACCTTATGGAAGTTCTGGTGGGAAGTGGCCTCAGGAATGAAAGCACCTTGAGGTAAAAAAAAAAAAAAAAAGTCTGTGAGTTCTGCAGCAAGGTCCAAGAAACACTTTTAAACGTGTCATCGGTGTTTCGACATTTTTAATGCTGTATGAAATTGTTTACAGGACAGTATTTTCTTCATTTTGTCGTTCTTCACCCGAATGTACGACTTCCTGTCCTGTCAACTTGCGCCAACGTACAAAGTTAATGCCACACACACACACACACATGGGAAGGTGCTTAATCCTCGGCGCTCAAATACCTTGGCGCCACTTTTCAAGGACATTTGCTATCTGTTGAAGAAGGCTCATCGAAGTCTCGACTTCCTCCGGAAGCTGCGACGTGACGGACTGGGGGTGAGCCGTGTTTTGAGGAGCTTCTCCAGATATGCGGCGGAGAACGTCCTCGGCATCGGGAGGATTGTGGAGATATAGATTTAGTGCAACAACAACAACAACAGTAGTGCAACACTCTTAGGAGGTTGCTTCTTTTAGGTAGGCTGCCATTGGGTTGTTGATGCAAATGGGGAAGAAGGAACAAACATATGATATTGATGTATAAGCATGAGCGGTTATGATATAATGCATGCGGAAATTCGTGAGCACGAGAAGTGAGCGTAATCGAGCGCTCACTCAAGCGGATGAGAAATGCTTCGCCCTTCCCCCTCGGAGCCAGATGCGCGATGATGGATGTCACCTTTTTGTCGACTAAAAGATGCTGCGAGATTGGATCAAGCTTGCTGGGAGGAGCTCATTAACATTCATGGGGGCAGAGGCGCTCGTTAACCGGGTTCGGGGTGGGGTTGCGACAGCCGCCGGTCGATCATCAAGAACTACCACCGCCCCGCTTCGCAATCCACGCTCAGGCGATCCAGCACCCACAGAGCCCAAAATGATTTAGCATAACGTGAGGATACTCTGTGATGTCCCATCGAGAATGGCTTGAGGAAGACTTCAAGGGGGAGTTTGCCGGGTTATTAAAACCGCTAGCAAATATTTGTATGTAGCCCCGCTTCACTAATCCCTTACCCACTTCAGTTGCTGAACAAACATGGCGATTTCTAAAAACAGATAATGGTGAAAGTCTGTCGCCGTGAGAGTCACAGAATGCACACTTGGCTTGAACAACACAGTAGTGCTAATTTCAACGTTGCTGGCCAAACCTGTTCAAAATGGGAGTCTTGTTAGAATACTAAATGCCAGTTTCAATTTTGAATTTTTGTTGTGTACAATGAGTTAAAAATCAAAAAAGAATGGACATCGAGGATAAACATTGCTAATTCCATGTCGCTTCTGAATCATCTCACCTGCCTTTGGTCCCTTCGCTCTGTTTTCTTGTCTTCGGTCCCTTTTTTTTTCCCTCTGAAAGTAAATGTTGCACCATATTTTCAGCAACCCCTTCAAAGACAAGATAACAGGTCACAGTAAGGTTGCGGGATGTGCCTGCTAAGAGTGTGCCCACAAGGGCACGACATGTAATCGAGACCAACTTACCTTCGTCGAGACCTGAGGCGGAGGCACGGGACGCACTTTTGCAGCGTGTTAACTATTATATCTCACATGTACCGTTTTAAAATGCTTCGCTAGGCCCTCCAGATTCCCATTCTTTGCCAGTACCCTCGGTGAATTGTCCATGAAACGCCATTTTTGTTGTTGTTTTTTTTTTGCAAGAGCCACCTGCTTGGCATCCCGCCCTGTTGTTAGAAACGTGTGTCGCAGGCTATGACGCAAATCTTCGTTGACAGAAATGTTGAAATGCAATATTTATTCTACACATTTTACAGCATTGGAAAACGCTAAGAATGTTTGTGTAATGTTTTTACTTCTACAGAAACCATATTAAAACCAAAAAAATATATATTTCCCTCACCCATCTTTTTCCATTCTCAAACATTTAGAAAAAGCTCCAGGGAGCCACTAGGACGGCACTAAAGAGCCGCATGCGGCCTTGGAGCCGCGGGTCACGACCCCAGGGCTACCCTAAACAACCTTTTGCTCTCCTGTAACTGGTAAAACATGAACTAGACTTTCTGTTGGTTATAATAACCATGTTATAATTAACATGACGTGTTAATTTAACCGAGAAGGCAATAAAGTAATAGACTACAAGGAGATCAGTTTAGCACCATTTAGAAACTGTTTATGAATTTGTAGCAGTAGGTTGTGACTAGGCAAGATTGCATGACTTCTGCCTTGCTTGAAATTAAATCTGGACTTGACTTGCTTGATTTTGAAATGCAAAGAAACCTTGGAACTGGTTAAAATTGTGAAAAAACACAAATGTCCATCATTTCAAACCATTTTTAGCATTGATTTCGAAAAGCCATGATTCAACCTTCTTTTGTCCTGCCATTGTGAAGCACCCCAAAAAATTTTTGTAAATGCACTTTTAGTCATAAAAGAAACATCTTAGCTATAACAAATGGGTTCCACATAACATATCAAACATTTGTTTGTTTGTTTTTTATTATTTTTCTCATTAGTTGCAGGTATGGCACTAAAAACGGGTGATAAATCCAAAGGACCGCGGCGGGGGGAGCCCGATTGTCGCATAAATACTGAGCACAAAACAGAGAAGAATGACAGTTGAGTGGATCGGGGTTTGGTGCGCGGGTGATAATTAGTGGATGGTTATACACCGAGGGGCTGGGGAAAAAAAAGCAGCTTGATGAATGGCACAATGTGGCTCAGCCCTTTTCGAGATTGATAAGGAGACGAGGGAAATGTTGGCACTGCTCGCTCACTTGAGACTCCCTCGGATCAGGGATGACGCTAAATTGAGAAGTTTTGAAGTGGGCTCGGCATGGTGTCAAATTTGAAAGATCGCTCGTCGGCCCCTTCGTTGCTTTTGGATTTAGTCTGCATTCACAAACAGACCGATTTCCTTCCCTTCCGGGATATTATCATGATTCAGTGAGCAGCAAGTAGCTCTCCTAACAAATGTATTATGACTTCATCAAAGCCGAACCCCAAGTGTGTTAGATGGCAACGCGTCCTTATTCCTTCCCTTCATCGTCAATAGCCCTAATATTTAATTAACTCGTCCAATTTATCTGGCGCCAAGGTAGCGGACGGAGCGTGGCAAATGGAGCGCCTTGGTGAAGAAAGCGCTATTCCTGTCTGCAGGAGCGCATCCCCTCCGCCCACCAAGCAGATGGCAACCGTGCAACACAAAATCAATTAGTGTCATGCTTTTTTTCTGCAGGGCCACAAACAAACAAACAAAAAAAAAAAGCAATTTCCACTTTATATCTCGACGGGGCGCACCCACCTGACCCAAAACAACTCGAGAACAGTCAGTGTTGGTGCGGATACTAAAGACGCATGAACGACTGTCTCGTTTTTTTTTTTGTTTTGTTTTTATGTCATACGAGCGTTGCTTTGTCAGCGAAGCAACACATACTGGATGAAATGCCTCAGGCTTACGCAAAGCATGGTACGCCGATATTTGAGGAGGGGAAAAAAATATGAGCATTTGACATAAATGGCAAAACCTTACTGACGTTGAACGCTCCACTTTGCACTCGTTTTCCCTCATTTGTCGATGAACATTTCACAGCCTTTCAGCCACACAGAAGTCTCTCCATCAACCACAGTGGAGCCATCAAATCTCAATGTTTACATTTTTCCAAACCGGTAAATCCTCTGGATGTGTATGCATTAACCCTGCGGGAATGTGTGCATGTACAAAAATGCAGGCTTATATTCAGAGTGGAGGATTCGGGGGCCGTAACGGTACATGAGAAACAAAAATGGTTTCTTGCACTTGCTGCCTGAGTGTCAAAAGTCCCATTTGTGAACATACTGTATCACTTCAATGCTTCTCAACTCTGGTCAGCCAACGACAGATTGCTTTTGTTTTGGTTCCGAATGTGGAGCTGGGATTCAGCTGTTGCTCAGCGGAGGGGGCGGAGCTATTCCAGAGGGATACAGGGCTGCGGGCCATCCCTAAACCAAACGCTGTTACTTTTCATGAGCCGCGACGTTGTATAAAAAGCGACGGATGATAGCAAGGAGCTACCGCCTCAAAAGTTAGACCGACTTCTGGATGTGGAAAGTTTCTCACCATAAAGAAGCAAACAAAATGTCTCACCCGCCCCCGACCCCACAAAGGCACTGCCTACATTCATTATGAGCAGTGCCTTGTGGGAGCATAAACACAAGGATGAATTGTTTTAAATAATAACAGCAGGAAGCCCATCATTGTGCTCTGTTTTGCTCAGGATATTTATCATCATATCAGGTTCTCGGTGCGCCATGAATCAGCAAATTCCGGCTTCCGCTGGGCTACATTTGCTGCCGCCCTGAAGACATTTCAGCTTCTGGAGCAAAGATTTATTGGGAACCTGAACAAAATTTGGAGTTGCAGATCTCCCAAGACAAAACGGACAAACTGGCGTCAGGAAACTAAGTCGAGGGGGTTCTCGGCTTACGATGATGTTGACGTAATTTTGAGGTGACAAAGCGGGCACACATTTTACCTAGCTGCTGTCGCACTTTGTCTTATTAATTTAATTGGGTTTATATTGATGACCAAGAAGTGTTTTCCATGCAAATACTGTATTTGCTTTAATTATGACTCAAATGCTCCGTTAGCGTGGCTTAATCGACAAATTTGGGACCGCCAGTGTCAACCGAGGACCTGCTGTGTCCCCTTTTGGGAGAAGCTAAATAAATTTAGGTTAGGCTGAAGCTGAACAATCTATGAACTAAAAAAACCCCAAAACAAACAAACAAAAAAAAACGTTAAAATGCATTTTGTTTGAGCTCAAATGTTGTGCTTCCCTGATGCCAACATAAAACACTGATCGTCAACCTCTCCCAAAGAGATTTTTTTTAACATTTACAAATCATACAACGTACACGATTGGCATCATCCCAAACGCTTCCATCCGTTTGGATATTTCCTAAATGCATGGGAGCCGAAAGAATAGAAAGGGGGTCGGGGAGAGGGGGCGGGAGGTGGGGGCAAGACAAGTCCTCAAAGCATTTGTCATAAACAACGATGAACAGGAAATGTTCTCATTTTCTTTGTTGTTGTTTTTGTTCCGTTTTTTGTTGTTGGTGTTGTTTTGTTTTGTTTGTACAATACATTTCTTAAAAAAACCCGCTGGTTAAGGTTATGGTCTCAGGTAGATCGTCCACAGTCAAATATCTTCACAGTTTGTGTAAAAGCGGAGAAACATTCTCGCTGGAGTAATAAAATATCAGGACTATTATCAACATTATTATTCTCATCATCATTATTCTCCTTAGGATTCGGATCTGTTTGTGTTCTTGGTAGTGTTGTCGTAGAAATGGCGGCGGAACCGAGCGCTTCGTCCAAAGTTCCTCTTGTTTTTGATGATTTTAAAAAGAAAAAAAAAAAAGAGCTACCCTCGGTTGGGTAGTCAAGCCAACAAGTGTCTTTTATCCATGGAAAAATATCCAGAGCCGACATTTTCTTGTTTAGTTTCCAAGCCTGCGGTCGAGCAAATGGTCCTTGGCCTACAAGACTCAATATACCCCGTCAGCACTTGTGTGGGGGAGGGGTGGGGGTTGTGTGGGGGGGGGGGGGGCAAAAAGAGACACATGTAGAAAATAGCCCATCAGATGAAGAATGGACGTGTGTGTCCGATGTTGCGCGACAGCCGGGCTTGCGATTCCGCATTGTAATTGTGAAGGCACTTCGTTTCATGGCAGAAAGAAAAGTGGCTTCTTCTTTGTCTCCGGCGGACCAGCTCGACTGTGTCAGGCCTCGTTCATCGAAGCGTCGCCCCGTAATCAATCATGTCCTGGACTTCTCGACCTTTTCTTTTTTTTTTCGCCCTCCGCCCTTGCTGTCATTTCAGCGATTTTTTTTTTTGTTTTGCCATCGTACCATCGGTTGGCCACTTGGACTCGTGGGCACAGTGTAAAAAGTACATAGGCAGCCATGGGGGATGGGAGTCAGGGGATGGGGGGCAGCGGGAGGGGGCGGGGGGTCTTAAAGCAGACAGAGCAAAACGTTGCCATAGGTCTTGATTTTCTTCAGAACAGCACCAAGCAGATAAAAAGAACAAACAAACAAACAAAAAAAAAAACAAAAACGAGGCCGGTGGGGAAACCCCCCCCCCAAAAAACAAAACAAAAAAAAACCAAGCAACTGGCATCTGGTGCAAGGGGAAATGAAGATAAAGATACACAGAGAAAGTTCTGATTCAATTTCCTCTTCCAAAATGTCAGCAGCATTTATATTCTGCTGCCTTGCAAAGATATATCTATTTATATATATATATATATATATATATATATTTATTTTTTAAATTCATATAACTTCACGAAATTGTTCTTGTGCTTTACAAACTGCCCCTCCTTCGATGCACCGCCAAAGTGAACCCTTTGTGCTCGTCTAGAGTCCCGCACCAAGGAGTGCCGCATTTCAAAAAAATGAGCACATCTCTATTATTACTTTTTCTTCCATTTAAAAAAAAAAAAAATCACAGTTTAATGTCTTCGTTTCTGCCCCGAACAGGTATACGGTCCACTAGGGCTTAGAGGGGAGGAGGAGGAGGGGGGGCAGGGGGGGGGGGGCACCGTCGTCGCTTTCGGGATGCGTGAATCTTTGGTGACGGGATGCCGAGGGTACAGCTCACAGACGGCAGGTCTGAAGGTAAGCCTCTTGAGACTACGACCGGAAGGGTCACCTTTGGCCCTCCAGGAGGGTCATCACCACGGTGACGCACAGCAGCCATATATGCAGGGAAGTGGACTGAGCGATGGCACTGAGGTCTGGAAGGAAAAAAAAAAAAGGTGCGGTTTTGACGGACGGACAACCTTGCAAGCGAAACAAAAGCGGCGCTTCGAACGTCGCACTTCGAATCGAGTTTTGCATTTGGCGCACAGGTGGCATCGATGGAGCGACGTTCGCCTTTGGGCAGGATGAGGTCGCGTTGGACTGTTTTTCATGAACAGCATCAGCCACAAGTCACGATCCCTCCGACCACATTACATATTCCTCAAACGTTCTGCTCCTCGACCTCACATCGAGTCATGTAAGATTCATCAACGGCAGATTGAATTTTATAATTCATGGCGTCGTCGCCCACGCGTCCCCGAGGGCCGACGACCACTCCCGGCAGCCCCCGGAGTGAATTCATTTTAAAAATAAAAAATAAAAAATATTCAATCATGACAGATCATAAAATAAATACGTCACGTCGACTCAAAATTGCAAACTGATTTCTCCCACAATGATGAAAAGAGACGAGGACTCTCATTTTTCCATGAATTGTTAACGACACGAGAGGTGGAGATGTTTCTGGAGAAAAAGCTCCTTGGAGCATAAAGAAGCAAGATTCAATCAAAGTAGCGGCGTCACTTCTGCCTGCCCCAGATTACCTCTTCAATTTTCGGCCATTTTCTGTGCCCTACTTCTGTATTTATTTCTTTTTTTTAAACCTCCATGTGTTCACACTGCCCAATTACCGTCCCTTCCTTCGTTTGATTACAACACCGTTGCTTCAGCGACCGGCTCATTTTCTTCCCCCTACGTAGACGCCGGATAAAGTCCGGCAAATGTCGGTGATTCGTATTTGTACGGAGGGCGTCAAACATGGCAGCGCTACTCAACTGGGCGGCGGGTCTCGACACTCCCCTTCCTCCAACGTGACATCATCGATGGCGATGTCTCCCTCGATACCCGGTCCTCGGATTCCCTCGAGTACCACCTGGAAAAATGAGAGCGCGCAACTGAAAACGTATGCGCATTTGTGTCAGTCCGCTCACAAGTCATGCCCGGCGCGTGCTCTTTTGATGCCCCGATTTCTATGAAAGTCGTGATTGTTGTCGAGGAAGTCTGATGAGGTGATACATCTCACCTGCACCTTTGCATGTTGGGGAGGAGCTAAGTTTAGCCTGGGTCATTAGGAGAAGATAGTCTTTCATGTGGTTCATGTGGCATTTCTTCACAAATGAAGTTAAGACATTAAAATAATATTCAACTTTTATGACGATATGGTCGATTCACTGTGCTAACTGGGTGTGTAAAACATATTTAATGAAACCAGAGTTCTTACCTGAAACGACGCGGTCGGATGGATGCTGACTTTGGCCTGCTTCCAGCGCTCCCCTTGGTTGCCGGTTAGCGACCACACTGGCACATCAGAGCTGACCAGGCCCTTTTGCTTCACTAAGGCATTTAGCATCCCTGGGAGGGAAGGGGGGGGGGGGGGGTCGAAAAAAAAAGTGTTTGTCACAAACAATGTCACTCAGCACCAAAAATTCGGGGCCGAGCGATGACAATTCCGAGAAGCGGCAGGATAAAATGACGTAAACTCTTTTCCTCGTAAAATGTGTGACAAAAAAGGGTAAGAACAAGGCAAGCCGAAGAATTTCTCACATTTGTCACAGTAGTTATCAGGAGATTTCCATCACACGGACGACAACTATTTCAACTTTCATCCAGACTAGACAATGATATGGCTTATGGGCTCGTTAACGGCACTGTAACATTCTCCAGCAGAGCTTACCGACCTATCAGACCTTTTCGGGCCCTTTCACGCATTTTTCATTTTGCTCAGATAGTCTCCCCTCTGTCGCGCATTTTCAATTCATTCCGCCGCTTCAACCGATATCCAAAGCCTCGTCGAGAAGGTCAGACTCAAGTCCTGCCAGGTGATACATTTTTAAGTCGGGGCTCTCGGAGCTCACATTAATTATTTGACACCTCATGAAATTATCACAACGTTAAAAGTAGTATTTAAAAAGAGTTGGGGGGGGGGGAACACAAAACTTTTCTTGCACAGCTTAACACATGGCCCCCGTCTGAAATCTCCAATTGACTGAGACCTCCTGACTTCATACTGCTCGTTACTTGGCTAGCCATTAAGTAGCACTGTAAACCCTTTCAACTTTATTTGCAATGATTTTATCGATCGTTGCATGAAGGGCTTTGTCACTAACCCGATAATAATGGATGCCTCCCCAACTAAAATACAGTATTTGCCCCACGCATTCCATTTTCTCAAAAGCCGACGGTGCGCCTTATAATCCGATGCGCCTTACATAATAGGATCAATATGCTGATTTCTTGGACGGAGTATTTTAAATGTTCCATAAAGTGCTTCGTTACAGCTGTAGCGGTTGTGAAAGCGCAATACAAATGAATCTGTATTGTATTGCACTGTTTTTGCTTTAGCACAGCTCCATCCAGTGGATGCATAACGCAACTGCAGCCACTATTGTAGCTTCTATTCAATGTGCCTTATAATGCGGTGTGCCCTATATATGTTTTTTTTTTTTTAAAAACCACACTGGAAGTGATAAGGGCGCATATGTCGCACAAACGACTCTTCATGGTGAGTTGCTCACTTACTCGACTTTGTTTTTCGGATGCCGCCGTCCCTGGCTTCACAACAAATTTCTTCTTTGAGATGTCATGCATTACAACCTAACGCGTTTGACACAATCTAACACTTTACGACTTTTGTCATAACACGTCAGCAAAAGCTCAACGTAAATAGTGGATGTGTATTTATTGGGACAGATTCATGTGAATCAGACCAGGATAATTAAAAAAATAAAATAAAATCAACAACGCTGAGATTCTTTTGCGAAGACACCGCCTGAACCCGCCGTCTTCGCGTTAGTGAAACCTCTCGTCTGGCACTGCGCTTTGATCTGAAACTGGCAATGACGACACTGAAGTGCAACGGCATCACCCCACACGGATTGCGCTAGTTCTCTTTTTTGTCTCGGAGAAGTAAGCGGTAAGACGGCGGAACATGAGAAAGTTCGACTGTACGCTCTTTCACCGCAGTGATCTTCCCAGCGGGAGTTGAGCTCATGCGCACAACGCGACCTGCCGTTTTGACCTCCCTTGCACGCCGACTTTCACCCTTTTTCACTCTGCGCCTTGCTTACTGCAGTCCCGAGCGAGGAACAGATCCCGAAAATGCGCAATGATCCAGCGTCCTTGCTAACAGAAGGCTTCCCTTCTTGGCTGGCGGTGAGGTCAGACCTCCGCTCCGCGCTCTGCCACCGGCTTAATCCCATCAAGCGCGGGCACCACGGGCCGACTTTGATGTGCAGCCGGTTAAATGAAGCGTGACCCTCATTCTCAGGTAAGCCGCCCGCCAGCTAACGACGGAGGAGTTTCTTTTGGAGCCTTCCTGACTCGCCTCTCATCAGCAGTGTTGCGACCCGCAGCGCTGCCAAGTCACAAATTGAGTCAACCACACGACCCCGAAAGAGCTTCTCAAAAATGGGATCGCAACACGGCTACATAGTACGGAGGGGCTTCGATTTATGACAGTCTGGGTGTAAGCGGTTTCGAGGTTACGGATGCCGAGCAATCAGATGCCCGGCGGCCAACGTGGCACAAGAAAGAAAGAAATAAACGCCGCCGTGCATTCCCAGAAAGCTTGATTTGGGTTTCATCTGTTCTCCGAAGCTTTTCCCAGATGGTCCGGCTTGGTCTCGGTCCTCCTTGCTAAAGATCAGTCATAATGTGGGGTCCTTTATAGATGGTCTTTCACTGATGCCGATAATTGAAGCCAGCGCACAGCCTTTGAAGCAGATTTCACGTGCCGGGTTGGAGTGATCGCAACGCTCCGGTGCCGGGTTTAGAGGCGAACCTCTCTTCCGACCTGAGAATCGGAGTACTAAATGGAGCTTGGCCGCAGAAGATCGGAGCTGGGCTTCACGTCCTTGACTTTTAGCCCATTCATCATAAAGCACCGCAGTCCGGGCACGGGCGCTTTGCCACAGACGAGCGGGGCAGGCAGGCGAGCGAGAATCTGGCCGGTGATCAATTTGAGCAAATTGGAAATGTCACGGCCGACTCATCTTCGGCAGGGGGCCCAAAGGAACTCTCATCTCGCTGCCTTCTCTCTTCCTCGAGCTCCTCCTCATCTCTCTCCAGATGTTTACTCTGGACCCTCAATCTCCATACTTGCACTTGTCCTTCCTCCTAACGTCAGCTGGACCCAAAAAAAAAAAAAATTCCCAACATCCACGGCAACATGTGACCGGATCAACTGCCGGAGCATCGTCAAAGCGCCAAAACATTTGAAGATCGGGAAAAAAAGGCCACATGTACATTAACCTGCATCTTTTGACCTTGGAGGAGTTGTCTTAGTCTGATTTTGACTAAAGTGTCAGAATGGGATTCCCGAAAGGCCGCTACTTTAGCTCAGAAGTATTTTTGGAAATATTCTATCACACTAACTACAATTTGAGTCAAAAAATTTTTTTTATTCTTGATGCCTGTGGAAGTAGAAGGGAGCTGGGTGAGGAATTAAGCGGTGGAGTCAGCCAAGTGGGTTGTATGTGGAGCAGAAGGTTGGGGGAAGCGAAGCAGGGTTGGAGGGTTGGGTGGGGAGGTTGTGGCAGCGATGCCGCTCGGGTCTCTCCAGAATAGCCAGCTAAATGCTGCCAAATGCTTGCTGCCAGCGTCTTATCGAGAGCGAGGAGGAGCGCAGACGTCAGCCCGGCGGTTGGGTTCAGTCACGATGGTGTTGCCTCGTGGGTTCGTCGTCTGTGCACCTTGCGTATTCTGCGTTTTGGAATGATTTTGATTGCACAAAAGCTTACGTGAGAGATTCACCGAAGGCGCTCATTTGTTATGTGGCCTTCGATGAGATGGCGATCGGGCCCACGTTGTACCCCACCTCTTGCGACCGAGTCGGCTCGGAGAGACTCCAGCTTACCTACGCTGTGACTTGATTGAGGACAAAGCTTTGTAGAAAATGGGAGGGGGTCCGTGTTAGATTCATTTGAAAACTATCAATGTTCATCGGCGTGAATGTGAGGGAACGGGAACGTCCTCTCCCTTGACTGTGCTTGACCGCATTTCTTAAAATGCTTTTTTTTTTTTTTTTTTGTCGCCGGTCATTTTTCCACCCTGAAAAAAAACATGACGTGAAACTTCTAATTTTGATATTCAACACGTCTCATTGACATTTGAATTTAAAATACCACCCGTCCACTGAATAAATGCTTTCTTTTCTGCGGGATTTTAAAAAAAATAAAGCTACCACGAGTTAACCTTTTTACGAGTTGACCACTGTTGCCAGCCCAACTTTCTCTCCGAGACTGCTTTCCACATCACCTGGCTTCAAACTGATCTGACAAGACTTCATTTTCGAGTTTGTGAAGCCCATAAATGTCAGAGGCGGTGGTCTGGAACTTGGCAACACTTAACGGCATCCGTGCAAAAAAAAAAGGAGTGGAGTAGTGTTCCTGAGGGTTGATAAAAACACCTGGTGGCTCTGGCACTGGTGAACAAAGGCCGAGCCAACGGCAGCGCCGGCGAAGCCTGAAGCGGGAGATGGTTGTCTATCCCACCCCCCCCCCCCCTCTCCCCACCCGAACCATCACAGGACACACATAAAGCATGATTACACCCGTAATCTCCGCAAAGCTGCAAGCCGCTATGAGAGGTGTTCACTGGCTTAAACTGGCTGCAGTCATCACGTCTCTCCTTTTCCCCCCCGTCCATTGTACTTTGCATCCCGACGAGTCCGTGCCCTAAGCTCCGGGGGAGGTTTTACATTTTTATTTGGTTTGCGTAAAATACACCGTAAAAAGAAAGCCACTACATCGTGGGAGGATGGCGACGAGAAGGCGCTTGTCCGCCCCGCTTCCCCTCCCCTCCCCTCGCGGTTTTCCATTGCGCAAACAAACAACCGCTCCATCACGACAAAGACGAGCGCACGAGCCGCGCGAGATGCGCAGGTGGCAGATAGCTTCAGGTTCGAGTGCAGTCATCCATCAACGCGGCCCTCAAAGCCCACCGCGATGTCTCGCGCGGGGTGAGTAACGTTCACTGTGGCGCTTCCTCATTAATTGTGTATACATAGACCGGAATGATAATTAAGGTGTGAGGAGCGACGATGCGTGTTATTGCATACATTAAGCTGGGAAGGGGGACACCTCGGAATCTCTTTAGGGGAGGACCATCCAGACGGTTGTTCAAGGTACAAACGATGTGCCGTTAGCACGAAATTCAGTTTGGCGTTTTGTGGCATCGCCCAATCAGGGAGATGCCGAAAGTGGCCGCTTTCAACAAAGCGTGGCTTCTTTAACTATTTTGGTGGTTCGACTCCCTGATAGACACGGCCGCCAAATCCCACATGAAACTGGCTGAATTTGGAAAAAAAAAAAGGCGGGAGACAATTTCAAAAGGTTCCGCGAACACGGCTGAGAAGCGCAATCCGTCTTTTCCAGCTCACCGATGACTGTGCGTCTTTCTTACCGATGTGTTTCCCATACATGTGGTAAAAGAAGCCAAAGCAGTAGGCTGGCGGATTGGTGATGCCGTAGGGGTTCTTCGGGACGATGTTGAAAAAGGGACTGACGAGCCGCGCCTGATCGCCTTCCTTCCGCGGCCTCGATGTTTCGATGTACATGTAGAAACCTTGAAGCAAAACCAACAAACAATTCGGAATTTGATCATCATTTTTTCAGAAGAGACAAAAAAATAAAAAATAAAAACACCCCAGCAGGTTTTGCTTGCGGACATTTTCTATTTTAGTGCCGTGTGACATTCAGCCGATGTCTTATCACTTTTTACGCACGCCGGCTATTTGCATTGACAACAGTCAACCACACAAGACAACTACTCTTCTTTAATGAGAGCCTTTGTCTGAAAGGTTTGCGAGTTTACTGCCATTATCGATCACCGGGCAGCCATGACAACAACAAGCTGAGGCTACCGAGCAGGCTCTACTCCCCACTTCCTCCCCGACAGCCAAAAATCTAATGGAATATCTCTCCGGGTTGAATCGCAGATAATTATTCTCAAAGAGGAACGGGGGCCAGTAATGAAATGCTGGACATTTTGAGACCATTAGGTGATTAGAGCGGATGCATTATTTACTGCTTCAGCTGCTGCCCCTGCTGCTGGAGTTGCACAGAATTCCGATCAGCGCACATTCTCAATTGTTTTTATCCTGTATTCATCTCGACTATTGGATACGAGCGAGCCGCATGCAAAACACCGCGCTTGGTAACCGAGGTAACCGCGGCCAGAGAGGCGTGCAAGCTGCTTTGTGTTGCGTCGAGTAAATTGTTTTTTTTTGTTGTTTTTAAATAGAGGTATGTTTGAGGGAGAAAAAATTTTATCATGTCCGTCAATGCTAATTTTATATCTCGCCAAATAAAATCACAAAAAGCTGCAGTGGAACCGCAATTCTCCAGCACCTTAAAGTGTATAAAATTCAGTTCTATCCAAAATATGCCTTCAATTTTTTATGTTCTTTTTGCAGTATAATTACTTAACGCAATGCGTATTTTCTGCACTATAAGGCGCTTTGGAGTACAAGGCGCACCTTCAATGAATGCCCTATTTTAAAACTGTTTTAATATATAGGGCGCACCGCATTATATGGCCGAAAGAATAGAAGCTGCGGTTTTGTTATGTATCCACTAGATGGAGCTACGCTAAAGGAATTACAATACAATACAGCTTTATTTATGTGGCGCTTTCACAACCGCTGCAGCTGTAACAAAGCGCTTTACAGATCAATTCAAATACTATGTCCAAGAAATCTGAATATTGATCCATATATAGAAATGACTAACCTTTTTTTTCTTGATGCCGTGCCAGTCAATCATGTTGAAATAACACTTTTGACTCTGGAATTTAAAAATTCCCACTTGCCCTCAATGTTTACAATTTTCGCAATCCGAACAGCAAAAACCTGCTCGAGGCGGCGGAGGCCAAACTCACCCTGCTTGGAGCCGGCGCGGTCGCCGCTGGGCCCCGTGTTGGGCGTGTACTTGGTGTCGCGGGTGGCGGCGCTGTGCCGCGTCCAATCAAAGTCGTCGTTCTTGTCCTGGGTGAACAAGCAGATGGGCTCCTCCTCGAAGCTGCAGTGGAACTCTCCTGACGAGAGTCACAGACGTACAGTCAACGTGCGTGCGCGTGTGCTAAGTTGAAATTGGGTGAAAATACTCTGAGCGTAGGAGGGGTGGGGGGGGGCGGAGAAGGTGCATCATGAGATAATGCTAAGTCGCGTGTTGGGTAATGAAGAGATGCGTGTGCAGAAGAAGTAGCCCACGAGGTGCAACCGAGACGGCGGCGCAGTCGGAACCTCTTCGCAAAGAAGCAAAGTTAAACGGCCAACCGGAGGATACGCCGTTGCCCCGGTGGTGTCTTCAAAAAGTATCAGCATTTTGCATTCAGTATGCCGGGCTGCTAAATATTCATTGATTTATTACAACCTAGCTCAAAGCCATTTGCTGAGTCACGACCTCCAGCGAAGCGGCGGGGGCAGCGAGCTCATCAGGTGAGTTGCGTGGGCGCGCCGAGGAAGAGGAAAGCCGAAAGAGGTCGGGCGCTAGGTCGGGAGGATGCAGGAACCTCTCGCACCTGCTTGTGGGCACGCTGTTTTTGAAAATGAAGGTCAAGCTTCAGGAGCGGTGTTTTCTTTTTCCCGCAGGTGTTTGGATTGGACGAAGAGCGATGGAGGAAGATGAAGAATATTTATCCGTCCACTCATCCGTTTATCGCAGCGTTTTTCCTCAACTTAAGTCAGACAAGGAACATATTCAAAGTCATCGTGGCTCATTTGTACAACCTCCGGGATAAGTCACAATAATATCAGAGCATTTAATTGTCTCAAAGACAACATAGCCAAGGAGTTCGTTGTCTGTTAATTTCATTGGTATATGGGATTTTTTTCCCCATCGTGTATGAAATAATTATTTACAGCAAACAATCACGGCATGTAGTTTGAGATAAACTTGAAAGAAGAACAACGAAACAGGAAGTCCTGTATTTCTGCACAGGCTACTTTTTGTTGAAAATTACCGAACGCCATCCTCTGCTATCCTGCTTTTTATGCTTACAGAAAGTGACGCCTATAAGTTCCTTTTATGATGTGGAAAAAAAAAATTGTTGTTGTTGTTGTTGTTTTTTTTAACTGTAGATAACATTGAGTTTAAAGACCATTTTAAAAAAGTGCCGATAAAAACATGCCTCAGGAGTATTTAAATCGGATATTTCTACATCATGGGTTTCATACGCTTCATTGTTTGAAACAGTTCGAGATGAAAGAGGGAGAGAATCAAATTTTCATTTCAGGAGCGGATCAGAGCGCGCATGACGTCAGACACGTCTGCGACAAGCTAAATTTGAAAGTAACCGGAGATTACTTCAGGATTATTAAAGCGGCGTCTGAGAGGAAATGCATTTGTCGTTTCTTGCGAGCATACATCTTGTGAGGGAAAAAAAAAGCCATATAAATAGAAATAAATATTCCCGGCGGTTCTGTGTGGCTCCGCTCTCTCAATCACTTCAAGTGTGTGATTACTTTAGACACGTGATAATGTGCGAGGCTTCATACTTACTTAGGTGAGGGTTGATGGGAGCTGCGGAAGACAGAAGCAAACGAAAGACATTTAGGAAAACCGTTCGGTAGACTTTGACTCTTCACACAAACACAAACCTCGAAAGTTGGGGCATTTCGAAGCCAAGATACCATTGTACTGTCTTTCCAAAGGGGAACGAAAAACGTTTGTATGCCAGTCCGAACGACCGTAATAGGATTTTTCTCTTTCTCAGAAATGCTTTTAGTGGCATTGCCGCTTCTCCTGTCCAAGGTGACTCCCATTTGGAACACCATTTCATACTTCCCTTAAAACGTCAAAATGAACCACCATTGCCTCCGCTAATCAAATTAAATCCCTCATCCGCTCCTTCCTTGTCCCCGACTCCCCGGTTAACATTGCCGATGTCACAAAGGTAGAGACGACTGCACCCGGTTAGTTTTCCTGCACTTATTTAAAAAAAAAAGAAAAAAAAGTGTTTTCCAAGCAGAGTAAACAGCATTTAACCTGCCAAGGAAGATTCATGAGCATTTTCCAATGATCGATGGCTGACCGGCCTAATAGATGTGATGCAGCAGCTCAAGCACAAAAACTATGTAGCCGCATGATTTATGGACGCTTCCCAGCCACTAAAGGGGAAGGAGGGATGGGTGGGGATTGATTAGAATCCAAACAATTAAAGCCAGTAATAACAAATCATCCCGACAAAGGAAAAAGTTCTCCTGAAGCATGTAGGCACACAGCGTGGAGATTCTATATATATACACACACACATACATAAATATATACACACTCTGTACCTAATAAAGTGTCCATTGAGCGTGTTTATGCCGCAACTGTGGGCGTGTGCTCGCCATATAACTGCTCTAATCATTTTTTTTTCTTTTTTATGTTGCCAATCCAAAACAACAGTAGACTGCGCAGGATGAATAGCACTGCAGCATCGCAAGTGTGTGTGCTTGAATGCGGTTAGTGCCGCAAAAAAAAAACATTCAATGACCACTCGGAGCCCCAGGCCTCCTTTCCCCACAGCTTCGCCTCCCTTCTGTCTTTCACGAGCGTCCTCACAGACAATATGTTTTGTTGTCACGTCTTAGTATTTATGTTCTTTTTCTTGTTGCTACCTGCGGCTCGCTCGCCATTTGGTATGGTCCGCATGATGTGTCTGCTCAGGCAATGTGTCTTCTCCCACTGAGGAAATCAAGTCGAGGGAGCCCAGAGGCTACTTTGCTGCTACTTTGCACATACTCACACACCCACAAAGAGGATTTTAATTTGCAATTTAACGCGGGGAACTATATCGGACAAGTGAAAACAAACTAGGACTGTTGATGCAACTATTTCACACGATGCGCTGTTTAAAATGGAAGACTAAGAGCCTCGGCAAGATGATTGATGATGAAATGGAGACGCTCGCCAACGCAAATATTCTGCGATGCTTTCACACGCTGTGGCAAGACAATCCCCCCCCCAAAAAGTGAGACAAAAAAGCTCAGCGTTTGACTGAAACACCGCTGTGTTTGTACACAGCGGTGCCTTGAGATATGGAACTCAAAACACTCGTGTTCATTTCTAATCATCTCCCCCCATTGAAATGAATGCAAATGCCATTAATCCGTTTTCACATTTCCCTCAAAACAAACAAAAAAGTCAAAAAGCACCATCGACTATCGATAACCGTTGCTAATGTTGTAGTATAGTCATAATGTCATTTTTTTTTTAATGATTTAGTTGTTGATTTAGTACTCTCGGGTCTTATCTTGGCCTCGATCAATGACTTCAGAACTGCATCGAGACAATAGTTCTATCTTGGAGTCCAAGCACACAATGGTCCTCCAGTGCGCAATTAGTGAATCAAATGTTAGCAAACATGACGCGCAAAAGCTTGCGAGAAAGCATATTTTAACAATCGCAATAGACAATTAATACGTCTTTACAGGTGTTTTATGATGGCAGAAACGCGAGAGGGAATAATCATTTCAAGCTTCAGAACGGGAAAAGGATTGATGTCGTTCTCGGACACTAAATTGTTTTCACTTTCTTTCATTGTTGTATTCTCAATTTCGATGTTTAGATCAGCCAGGATTTTGATGGAGCTTTATGCTGCCGATTCCGGTTCCGTGAGTGAGATCGGCCCAGACCGATCCCCCCCACCGCCCCACACTTTAGAGCTGCTCACTGAACAAAACCCCCGCTGCAGTATTTCTGAGAGCATTATGCTGAGCTGTGTAGCCTTGTGCTGCAGCCGCCCCGGTGTAAACAAACGGCTTAAATATGTACTCCTCCTTCCAGGATGTCGTCTGAGCAGGTGCTGAGTTAGTCATTGTGCGGCGGTGACACAGCCATCCATCAAGACTCCAGCTGGGGACGCCGTAACTACTTTCTCTTTTCGCCCCCAAAAAGCCTTCAACGAGCATGTTGAAGCCAAATCGAAACGGCGCTCCAAGATAAGGACTGTACGTCATGTAGTTACAGTCTTATAAGGTGAACCAAAATGTGACGTTAAAACCAACGTACATAATGAACTTTAATTTTTGGCAAACTGTTACACTCCGAAAAAACAAACAAACATATATATATGTATATATACACACACATACATAAATATACACACACTCTTACCGTATTTTACGCGCTATAAGGTGCTTCGGAGTACAAATGGCAGAGTTCAAAACCGTGCAGCATCACGCTGTGAGCTTTGCGGGAGTCTACCAAATGTAAATATTGGTTCCATTTATGCAATGTGAATTCTGAACAAAAAAAAAAATCAATGTATATTTAATGCCGGCCTATGAAGACGATGGCACATATGTATATTGCATATATGGGGGATCACATTAGCGGAATACAAACGCCATCTTTCACTCCATCTCGGGTTTTCCCTAAAGCAACAGTGATGACAAAAACAAACAAACCCCCAAAAAAAGTGTTTATGAGTGTGACAATAAGCAGAAGATCCCCGGACTATCTTCTCCGTGTCAGTCGTCTTGCGGGACGAGTTGAGCGAGGACAGAGCATTCATCTCAGACCTACAGTACATTAGCCCGTGACGCCACACCATGCGTGGGAGAACAGAAGCAGCCCTTGAGTGATAATTAGTCCGGTCTCTCGTCGGGCAGGCGATTCGCACATAAGGAAAAGGCTCTCTTCTTCTTCTTCTTCCTCCTTCTCTTCTTCACTTTATAAATAAAAGAAGAAATCTTTGTTTCCTCCGAACTGGGCTCTCTCTCTCTTCTCTCTCTCGCTCTCCTTCTGCTCCATCCTAATTAGCCTCAATTCTCTTCATTCTTCTTTGATTGCGTTCAATCTCCTTGAGTTCAGCCGCCGCCGCCGATGACTCCGGCAGCGGGGTCCTCGCATACCCGCGTTCGACAAACCTCAATCTGCGCGTTCTTATTTGCCGTGTACGGTGGACAAGCGCAACTGAATGAATTTGAATATGTGAGAGAAATGCAACTTTTCCCAGATGTCTCTTGTCAAAGTTCAACACACAAGAGCATATTTTTCACGAAGCCAATTTTGATTCATTTTCTTTCAAAAACTCATTTTTATTTTTGTTATATTCAAATTTATTCAGAAGGTGACTTGGGGAGTTTTGTCAGCTCGCTCCGGTTCACCATAAAAACCTCCCCCAAAAAATGTCACTTCAAGTTGAGTGACGGCGAACTCGAGTCACTTGTTGATCCGTTTGCTCCTTTGACCCAAACTAAACATTTGACTCACGCGGTACATTCAAGCACTGCCGAGCGCTCGCGCAAAGAAAGCCGACCTGACTCAGGCAATAAAGGTCACGCCGGAAGGAGGCGATGAGCCGCTTGATCAACATTCATTTGGCTCAAACGGGCAAAGGAGCAAAGCAAGCTGATTTCCAGCTGTCTCCCGGTGACGGATGACGTTGGATGCAATTGGAATTACATGAATGAGTTCACTCTTCCCCCCACCCTCGCTTTCTTTTGCATATCATACATAATCTGTCGCATCCCCGGCATGATGAACGCGGCAACGCCTCATGCCAGAGTGAACCTTTGATGAGTCGCTGAATAACATGACAGGAAAACTGATCTGGAGTTCATCGATCGCAATCTTACAGACTTTACGGTGTTTTTTGCAAATCGAAAACGAGTCCTTACCGCTGTAGGTGACGATCCTCACGGTGGAGTCGCCCTCGCCGAAACGGGTGATGGGGGTGAGACGCACCTCGTAGGACTCAGGCTTGATGAGCTCCGTCAGGTTATGGGTGATGAGCTCTCCCTTATTGATCGTCCAGTTCATGGGAATCTCATGCTCCCACCATCGCTGCTGTCCCATCTGTGGAGATAACGGGCAAAATTAAAAAAAAATAAAACGACAACATTTAATGTGGAGTCCAACTAGGAAGTGTTCCATGCCTCCTGTTTTTTTCTTTTATATTGGTGTATTTTATTTTTGTTGTTGTATCCCATTGACCAAATACATTGTAAATTTTGTTGAAAGTTTGCAAATTTGTTAGGCAGCGGTTTCCTGCTCAAGCAGATTTGGCGTAATATGAAACCTGGAGCTCTCCCCCCAAAAATATGCTTTTAATATCCCATTTTTCACCGTTGAGACCGTAAAGTGAGCTTAAGTACGTTGAGTGGTATTTGCATTCGGCGTCACTGGATGAACATTACAAAGGACATTCTTCGCTTGCATTTAAGTCGAGCCAATATGCATCCCTTTCAAAAATCCTCGGCAGGAGGTTCCCCCGCGTCTCCCAATTAACCTCGTCTCGGCATGTTTGTCGGGACGCGTCAACATTAAATGCGACACAACTAAAACAATTTTCCCTGTGTGAGCCGTCGACAGCTCGCTGCTCATTAGCCACGTTTACTTTCAAAGTAGCTTGTGAGCCTTTTTGAATTCAGAGTCGGCTTTCAGCCCATCAGTAAGGATGGAGTCACATCGGCTTGATTGCGCCCCCCCCCCCAACCTCCCCTAAAGGTAAGGCTGCAGTCACCGCTTTTGAGGACGACGCTTGTAACTGATGGAATTCCATCCATCCCATGGCTAAGCTCCGGCTTCCCCTGTGAGGTTCACGGAGGCACAAAAAGAAAAAAAAAAGGGGTTGCCGCAGCGGTGGCCGCGGGGGTTATGCGAGTTAGCGAGGTACGTTTTATCCTTGAGAATAAGCTTTCACGGGGCGGGCGGCACCGCACAAAAAAAAAAAAGAAAAGCAAAGACAACTCCTGCATTCCAAACAGAGGCAAGGCATGCATGCCCTTCTCAGTCCCGCTTGCAAATCCAATGAAATAGCGGCACGCGTGCGCGAGCGAGAGAACGCTCCGAGTGAAGTAATTACTTGGAGTCTGGAGGATGCAACGCCATTATACGCTTTTCATTACAGCTAGTTTTGCGAGCAAATAAGACACAGGGAATCGCACACAACTCACACTTGTTGTCGACCAGCAAGAGAAAACTGACAACTCATGACGGTAGACACAAGTAAGTCTAACCTCGGTGACTTGACATTCGATAAGAAAATGGGAACCACTTCGTCCCTGGCGGCACAGCGGACAAGTGATTAGCACGTCTGACTCACAGTTCTGACGTACGGGGGTTTGAATCATGAAACGTTACTAAAATAATACCAGCTGCGTGTTCCTCCCCAGTGTTCATCAAGTGCAGGAGGGTCTTAGAGGTACAAATTCAACAATGTTATTATACTACTCTTGTGTTAGCGTAGGTACGTTACGGAGTACTGTATTTTCCGCACTATAAGGTGCTTCGGTGTAAAAGGCGCGCCTTCAATGAACAAGCTATTTTAAAACCATTTTCATATACAGGGTGCATCGCATTATCAGGCGCTTGGAATAGATGCTATAATAGTGGCCGTAGTTGCATTAGGCATCCACTAGATGGAGCTACGCTAAAAGGAATACAATACAATACAGCTTTATTAACATAGCGCTTTCACCACAGCTGCAGCTGTTTAAAAAAAAAGCACTATACAGAACATTTAAAATGTCAAAGAAATCAGAAAATTGATCCATATAGAAGGCGCATCAGATTATAAGGCGCACTGTCGGCTTTTGAGGAAATGGAACGCTTTTAGGAGCGCCTTTGAGTGCGGAAAATGCTGTATGTTACTCCTGACCTACAGGTCAATGGAAGTCAATTATAAACTGAGGAGCCCCTAAAGTATTCCGTTTATTGATCGTACATGTTTCATGGTGATTTTTCAGAACCCGCACAGCTAAGGGACAGGACGTGTTACTGCCTCAGGCGCTAACCACAACATTTCTTAACTTTCAAAGAGCAACAACCAAACAAAAATTAATAATGACCACATGACTAAAACACTGCCAACTACTGTTCACTCTGACTGGTTAGCGCGAAGCTCGTCCGTCTTTTAGCACTCTACGGCTATGACCAGCCTCCTCTTACACGTTGATTCGACTGGCAAATTACAGCAGTTCCAAATCCAGGAAAAACGAGTCAAAGATGATCTCTTGCTGAGCAACACATCTGTGGGCCATTTATCGCGATGTCATGGTTCGGTGGCAGACATGAGCGAGGCAACCCAAGCGTCCCTTTTCCTCTGCATTCCAGCTTGTCCCAAGGGGAAGCTGAAGCCAGATGAGATCTGCTATTATTCTGCCTTTATCAGATGCCTCAACCAACCTTAACAGACTCCTCTTGATGTGAAGTAGCGGTGGCTCCCCGGGGATGTTTTCACCGCCTCGCGCAGTCTCTGAGGACCGGCGCAGATTTTCCTAACCAAGACTTATTCCGGACCGCTTGGATTCACGAGCGCGTTCTGATGCTTTGTTGATAGTCGGAGCCTCAACTAGGTAACGGAATCGAAGGTTGCTTGAAGTTCGTCACCGGGGTAACTTAACTCTGGAGATGGAAATCCGCAATGTCACTGTCGAGATTCAAATCCGCGACGCGCTGTGTCAAGTGAGCCGGGCCAAGCTTGGCACTATATAATCGTTTTTGGGTTTTTTTTGCATTTTGTATGTATTGGCTGATGGATTTTGCACCCTTGTTTTGCTACATGAATGAATCTCTTCAATTAAGGCGCCTGTTCACGTCCCACTGTCACTTATTTCCGCAGAAGTGTGCCGTATTGATTTAACGTCATCTGATTTCAGCTGGGCTGCGTTGGACTTAATTTTTTTTTCTCTTGATGGCAGAAACCGTCGGGATTGATAGCGGTAACATGTTGGGGGGCGGGGGGAATGCAAACGCGATCATATTACAGCGGCCGTTGGTTTACGCTAGCTCGCCGGCGTGTAATTAATGTTGCCGGTATTGATCGACATGCACAAACAGGGCTGACAGATCAATTTTGGGACATGTCATGTGGCCTCGTCCTGCCAGATTTGCTCGTAGGAGGAATTTCTAGCTCCCGGGGATGATTGTAGACAGAAAAGTGGTTCTTTTAGTTTAAAATGGCTTGTTGGGGCGCGAAGGAGCCGCATGCGAAACGAGCGATGCTTCACACATGAGTTGCCATGACTACAGCATCTTCCTCCATGTGTTCGTCAAAATTCTTTTGTTGGTTGGCAAATAATTTGGGTGGCTTTTGTGTGCGAGTAATTTTTTTTTTTCTTAACGATTTTTTTTGGACTGGCGCAACGTATACTGCGCCGTGACACATAGTCCGAAAAATATGGTACCTGTTTTGTTTGGCATTAAATCTTTGCCTAATATCCAGGAAGTCCACCCCCCCCAAAAAAAAGCATTGTCGGCAAAAAAAAAAAAAAAAGATGGAGAAGGAGGGTGATTTGCCTGGCAGGGGGCATCGTCTACTCTCATGACAGACAAAGGGAATAAGGTGGAAATGAATTAATTCACCCCAAACATGTTCTCTTTTGAGTGCAAAAAAAACCCAGACATTGAAATGTTAATGAGATTTTCCGAATTAACGCGCGTGCGAGGGAGAGAGCAGCTGTGAGCGGAACGGGCTTAAGAACGCGTCGCGGCTGGCGACTTCTCAGACAAAACCAGTGGTGAGTGGCGTTGAAAAAGCGTGAAATCATTTCCTTAGCCATTTTGGGGGGGGGGGAGAGAGAGAGAGAGAGAGAGGGGGCCGATGGAGAACAAAAAGCGCGGTGACACAAACATGGATTTGGAATGTTTGCCGCAAACACACTTTTTTTTTTTTTAATTGGCTCTTGAATGTCACCTCACATTGGTGGTAACCTGAAAATCCGACGCATTAATGCGGCCGGCAGGCGTACGGCTTTATCCCAAGCTGGCGTGCCGCCTGCCGGGTTGGCTCGAAAGAAACACTTACAAACACCGAGTGTGAGAAAGAGGACGAGGTGTTTCTATTTGCCAGTTCAGGAATTCATGGAAAAGGACCCCCCCCCCCCCCCCCCCCCCCAAAAAAAAAAACTGCAACTCAAAGCGAGCCATGCATTGGACTGCAGTTTGCATTCTTCACCGCCGGTTCGCTTCCTCTTCCTTTGAGTGCACTTCAAACGATTTTGGGTTAACGTTTCCTTAAAAAAAAAAAAAAAAAAAAGGAGTGACTACAACTGACAGCTTCTTAGTGATTCTCTACCTCCCGCAGAGGCTCACTCCCACTCCCCCAATACGGCGGCGAGCGGCTGAATTGAAGTGTAAAGATTCGGCTGCGTCAAGGCAAATATGACGAAGCATGCGTGCACAATTTGGGGAGAAGAACAATCTCCCCCCCCCCCCCCCCCCCCACCCCCCGTGGCAAAAACAACAACTCATACTTCTGTACCGAGCTTGGAAAAGGCAGACTAACAACCAGCATACATGAGTAAGCGATTTTTCCTGATTTGGAAAGTTACAAAAAAAAATAAAGAAATAAAACAGAATTGAAGATTGGTATTTGGAATTGCTACCTGTCTGAGGCCGAGTCTGTAGGCCACGATGCGATCGACGGCATTGGGGTTCATCTGCGTCCACTGGATCTTGAAGTTGTAGATCCTGGGCCGGTTCTGCCAGAGAGGACTGTAGGTGTCGTAGTAGAACTCAGGAGAGTAGGCCTTGCCTGTGTAATGAACAACCGGCAGACAAAAAACAAACATATTCATTCGATATTTCGATTTGGTGTCAGAAGTGGAGGGTCTCAAAATCAAAACAATGAACAAACAGTCATGTGTCAGTTTATAATTTGGATGAGATGTGACAGAATTTGGGACTCAAAATGGACCTTGAGCTCCCAACCATGTTAAAAAATAAAACGCAGTGCTGATACCGTAGTTGGTGAGAGAAGTGGGGTCTCAAAATGGGTCAAGCTTTCCCAGACAAACGTGAATAAATGCATGATGTTGTTCCATGATGACAAAAACTAAATTGGGAGAGGAGCCATATTTGGTTCACAAGTGGGGGTCTCAAAAAATGGACCACTCAAAATGTGGCTGAAATCGATGTCGTCGTCTTATTTTATTTTTTTTGCGCAGTAACATTGGTCACATTAATTTGCAATGCCTTCATTGCGGCTCATGACTTGAATGTTTCATTTGTAAACACGACCCAAATTCTTTCAAGTGCAGAGCTGGAATTAGCACGACAAAGATGTACAGTGGCTCTTATCTCCACCATGTTGTGTTTGTTCTATTTCCAAACGCCGCTATATCATATCTCTTTTGCTACTGTCATGACCCAATTACCCCCTCCCTCCCTGCCTCCCTCCCCCCGCCGCCTTCCCCCTCCACACCACCCCCCGAGGATCATTAAAGATTTATCTTTACAGCGTGTATCATCTGACACACTTTGCTTTCATGGCACGCAATCAAAGCACATATCACATAGTGGAACATCCACTCGAGCAACACCCAAAAGTGTCCAAATCCTTCTTTTTATATTTAAATTTTTTTTTTTTTTTAAATCAGACCTCGACTTCTTCCTTTACTTTATCGGAATTGAGGATTTACCCATCGTGAGCGGACACATTCTGCCGGCTTAAGCGCTTGGGGTGACCTTGTAAAGTTAGCCCCCCCCACCATTTTGGGGACTGTTTACGGCAGAGATTTCCACACAGTGCTGTACGTAGACGATACCTTTCACACATATGATACGGTCTCCTCTTGAGTCCACTGAACTTTTGTTGCGCACATACCGAGGTAAACAAATGAAAAAAAATAATAAATTAATTAAATAACCTGCACTGGCCCAAATAATGATGTTCGTAGACCTTTACAGAACTTGAAATCATTTTTGGTGACAGAAGTGGGGCTCACATGCTGTAAAAGAATTCTCAGCACAGTATTAACTCATTCATGGCCAGCAATTAAAAAATAAAAAGAAAAGAACCTATTGAGCGCCCGCCAATTTAGATCATTCCGACTGATCTTAGGAGCCTCACGCAGTATTCTGTTTTATGTGAACACAGAAGCTAGCGACTGAAAGATTTGATTCTTAAAATAAAAGAAAAAAAATGATTACTATTAATATTGTTTCCACCTTATTCTATTTTTTAGTAATCAGCGGTAGAATATAGGTCGGGTTGACTCAAACTACGTTTTGGACCAAAAACTGCTTCAAACGGTTTTTGTGAAAGGGCATAGTTTATGCGCAATGGTGGCTGATGCTCATAATTTTTTGCTTTATTGACACTTCAAACATCTGAAGTCTACTTTTCTTCTCTAAAATACCATACGACAATAAAAATGTGCTTTTGATGGCAAATGTATTGACAACATATCACCAGTTTTACATTTGACAAACTATTTGCACGCCATTTAGTCGTAGTAATAATTAGTCGTGTGTGTGCGCGTGCAATCTGCCTTGTGTGTGCGTGTTTGTGTTTGTGTGTGTGTGTGTGTGTGTGTGTGTGTGTGTGTGTGTGCATGTTTACATAATGTCATCGCTTTTGCTTCAAACTTTAAATGATCTCCGTCATCCTTTCTCTCTTTTTGATGACTCACAAGCTGCTTGAAAAGGTCACATTTCCAGAGAGCCACCATGTGCATGAGCACCCATATTGTTTTTGATGCACAGCCAATCCGTTTCGCCAACCATTCCCATCCAAAACATGAAGCATATTTTGTGACAGAAGTGAGCGTTGAAAATATTTAAAAAAATATGCATGTTCTCCCCGGGCCTGCGTGGGTTTTCTCCGGGTGCTCCGGTTTCCTCCCACATTCCAAAAACATGCATGGCAGGCTGATTGGATGCTCTAAATTGTCCCTAGGTGTGAGTGTGGGCGTGGATGGTTGTTCGTCTCTGTGTGCCCTGCGATTGGCTGGCAACTGATTCAGGGTGTCCCCCGCCTACTGCCCGGAGATGGCTGGGATAGGCTCCAGCACCCCCCGCAACCCTGGTGAGGATCAAGCGGTTCGGAAAATGGATGGATGGATGTTGTCAACGGGTTTCCTGCAGTATTAAAGATGTTTTAAGCACGATTAGCTTGACAGTCTAAACGACTAAAACAGTCACACTAAATTGGAAACAATTTCCTCACACAGGCTACGCGCGAGACAGCGACTCGAGCTACATTTAATGTTGCCGTCGAACCATAATTGCCGACAGAGGTGGGGGATAAAAATTCACCGCATGCCATAAAGTTTTCAAGTTGACGTCATGCTAGGTAGAGACGATGCCTTCAAAAGCAATTAGCATTGCAGTAAAGCCACACTTGGTGACAGAAGCGGTGGCCCACAGAGTTGCGCCGACGGCTTCTGTGTTTTTGCGACCAATCAAACCCACAGTATCTTTTAATACATTGCGGGTTAAAAAAATATATCGTGGCGCCAAATAGCCTCACCTCTGCGATTACGGTGCGGGAGCTAACCGTCTTAGCCCGCCTTGAAACACATAACCCTGGGTGGGAGACATCAAAGATAAAAGTACATGCGGCTTAACTGATCTCTTCCCAAATCCTGTTTAGAACAGCAGAACTGATGCAATGACTCAGAAGAGGGGCTCAGTGGAACCTTCCGGCGGCACGTTGACCTTATTTGTAGACTTTATTTTTTTTTTTCCCCCGAAAGGTTTCATGAACCTTCTCCGACTAAGAGGTGTCACGATGAGTCTCCCTCCCCTGACCCCCAAACCACTCTATGCTTCCACCTCGCGTGAACCTGAAGAGAGGATACTAACAGATCGCTGATGCGTTTATTTTTCTCCATTTTGATGAGAACAAATTGCACTGTCGTATCTGTAATGTTGAATGCGTGCACGCCTTTCAAAAGGGCAGATCTGGCCCGTAGGGTTAGATTGTCGAGTTGGCTGACTGTTAACTTACTAAACTGTTAGCCGCCCCGTGTGTTGAACGATGGTGTCGGTTGACGAATGCGCTCGGTGCGACTATAGGGGGAGCCCTGGAGCAAACGACAAACTTTTATTTTATTTTTTATTTTTTGCGCTGCGCTATTTTAAGGCACATAATAAAGCCGCTGATCCCGATTGCATCTTTAAAGGCAACTTGTATTCAGAAGGGGGTAGGACTGAGAAGCGTCTCTGGAGTTCCGCTCAGAGTTTTACTGCTTTTTGAAGACGCCAACAAATGACAGAATGGGGGTATATGATAATGCCGAGTAACTTCCCGACATCATTCATCTAAGATACATGAAGAATGGTAGCGAAACGACAAAAATGATGACTCGTACCTTAGAACCTTCCAGCCGAAAAGCGACGGATTGCGCCTTTGATGTGGAGATCAAGTTCAAGTTTTCGCGTCAAAACAGATGGAATTAAAACAGAGTACCTGCGAGTTTGAATTAAGACTATGCGGCTGCGTTTTACAAGATGAATCCTGCGTCCCTTTTTTTATTTTTATTTTTTTTAACGACTGCAATAAAAAGCCGCGAGCATACAAGCGCGTTATGATGAAGGATTAATTTCACGAGGTGACTCGCAAAATGCATCGGAGAACAAAGCCCCGCCATTATCCTCTTGCTTTTTTTCCCCCCTCTAATTCCTTGTATTTGTTCATTCGGTCATAAAAAAGAAGGAAAAAAAAAGGAGGTAAGTGTTGCTCGCTCAGTGGCGGGAGAAGAGATGCGGCGAGATGATCTCGATTATAAAAACCGGTCACATCAGAAAAGAAGTCTGACATTTTTACGGGGGGAAAAGTTGGATCACATTATTGTCACGAGGTGTCAGTTTTAAGGAAAAAAAAATTGTGAAGCTTTAATTTTAGAAGAAAAAAATGACAGGAGCTATCAAAAAGTCTGAGAAAAAGTCAAATTGTCATTAGAATTTTACAACAGGATATTCCAGTTATTTTTTTTACTGAGATTATAATGAGAGGGACAAAACTGCTTTTACATGAAAAAATTAGAATAAATCAAGCGTTTTTTCTTGATTTATTTAGCTGTATTTATTTTAGAATAGGTTAAAGATGAGAAAAAGGTTAGCTTACACCAAAACATTTAATTTTATGGAAATAACCACAACCTGCAGTTTTTTTAAATAATAGATTAATTGAGAGGAAAAAAGCAGAATGTATTAAGAATAACATCATGTGATCAACGACAACAAAAATTCCACATGGCGAGAAAAGGTCTCAGTTTCACAGGAATGAGGCGGCAATTTTACGCCGAAAAAAAAAGTACAACATAATTTATGAATATGACTTTTTTTGAACAATTGTGATCCCGCATTGCGGCGACCGTGATAAAAATCTTAGAATGGGAAAAGAGCGGGAGTTAAGGCACCGTGTCATTGCACGTTTCACGGATGACATCGTGGATTTGAAAAAAAAAAATCAATTTTATTAAATTTTTTTCCTGTTTCTCTTTTCTCCCCCGACTGAGAGACGCTTCCCATCGGCCCTCACTTACCTTTGGCAAGCGGCGAGTCCAGATGGCAAGAATGTGGAACGCTGGGGCGGAAGAGCGAGGGAGGGAAGGAGGGATGGCGGATGAAAGCAAAAGAGGCTGAGCGACAGAAGCTGGAAAACACAATTGGCTGCGGGGGAGGGGGGGGGGCGTGAACGGGATGCCTCAGATGTACCGTACCTGCTTCGCCGACATTTGTGTCGCACACGAGGTGGAGGATTTACAATTAGAAACGCCGCTAAACGGGTATGGAATGAAGGAATTGGGAGCCGCTCTCCTGCCTGTTTTAGAAGTTTCCCTCTTCCAACACGCCGATTCAAATGATCAGGATTGTAATCAGGCTTGCTGATCATCAGTCGACCGGGGATTTTTTCCCCCCCCCGACGAATAAACAGTGTCAAGAAGGGGGTTAGTCAACCCTGCAATTTTCCTCTTTCAGCAGCAGTATGAACAACTTTCACGCATGCCTGTGAAAACAGGGATTTGGTCGTCTTTTACTGTGTCACCGTTGGATGTGATTGGAATTTAGAGAAAAGAGACATAATGGGTGAAGCAATTTTCCTCCCTCAGAGGGCGCAACAAACAAATTTCGCGCCGCTGTCTTAAAAATGGACTTTTTTTGTTCGCCTTTTCTGTTCTGTGTAAATGGCAACCAATTTTCTGCTTTGAGAGGTCGATAAAGGCGTCTTTGGTACTGCCTGTAAAAGCCAGACTTTTACATCCAATTGTGATTTAGTGTGAAACCGAGTGCGCTGCTTGGACAGGTCGCCACGGAAATCAAAAGCAACAGGAAGATAGTCTGATGGATAAACAACGACCATATTTTCCGCAATATAAGGCGCACCCAGAAGCATTCCAATTTCTCAAAAGTCGACAGTGCGCCTTATAATCCGATGTGGCTTCTATATGGATCAATATTCTGATTAGTTGGCCGTAGTATTTTAAATGTTCTTGGAAAGCGCTTTGTGACAGCTGCAGCGGTGGTTAAAGCTCTTTAAAAATAACGCCGTATTGTATTCCTTTAGTGGAGCTCCATCTAGTGGACGCATAACGCAACTGCAGCCACTATTGTAGCTTCTATTCTATGCGCCTTGTAATGCGGTGCGCCCTGTACAAAGATTAGTTTCAAATGCGTCCATGGTTAGCTTCATTACTTCAACTGGAGTCATTTGTGACAGGAAGTTTAGAAGACTTGCGTGATTGGAAGCATTCTCCAAATTAATTTGGTGGTGTCAGCCGGAGCTAACTTGATGGAAGCTTCCATTTCTTGAAGCAAAGAAAGATATAAAAAAAGCAGCAGCAGACAGCGTCGGTGACGACGTGAGCGACACCTATTCAGATGGACTTTTCCTTTCCCTTTCCTTGGCGGCTCTTTCAATTGAATTGTCAATCTCTGGCGAGACGCCGGCGGTGGAGGAGCGTTTCGTGCGCAACGAGACAATTTGGGCTGTCCATAAAAAAGGGGGAAAAAATGCACAGGCAGGGGGGCGCATGTTGAAGGGATGGACGGATACACTTGCAAATGTTGTTGTTGTTAGGAGAAGTCAATTCTGATGGTTCCATTTAAACTGTCCAACTGAAGCGGTTACTTTGAGTTCACTTGTTTTTTTTTTTCCCGATTTTATTTTGTTGTGCTTTTGAGAATTATTATTTAATGAGAAAGACGCAAAAAAAAATCTGACATTTTTTAGAGGAACAAAGTTTAAATTTATGAATATATAAAAAAAAGATTTAGAAAAAAATTATTTTTTTTCAGGAATAATGTCACAATATGACAACAAAAAACAGTATTTTAGGTTAATAAAATGCTCATTCCATGAGAACTGTGGAGGGAAACTTCGCAAGAATAATGTAATATTAGTCAGTCGGTCAGACAGTTTTCTGATCGCAAATTTGTCATTTTACTGGACATTTAAAAAAAAAGACATTTTAACAGTTACTAGTGTAATTTAAAAGGTTGAAGTTGTAATTTTACGAATCACTAAATGCCTAAAAAAATTGAGCTGTAGTTTTATGAGTGAAAAAACATGAGTAGAATAAAGTCGTCATTTTACGCAAATAAAGTAGAATGAATTAATTTTTTAAAGCCAGAAATGCAGTTCTAAGTACAAATCGGGAATTTTATGAGGCTCTAACGGAAATTTACAAACCAATAAATGCGAAGCACGTTGGCGCACGGGTCCAGCGAGGCGGACGGCTCACCTGTGACGTGGAAAGTGCACTTTCCCGCACCGGCCTCGTTGATGACTTTGCAGGTGTATTCGCCCCAGCCGTCGCGGTTCAAGCTGCGGATGGTGTACTCGGTGTCGTCCCGCTGCGTGTCGAAAGGGCCGGCGTGCAGCAGCCGATTGGACAGCAGCCACTCGAAGCGCAGCACGCGCGACGGGTGCGCCCGCAACACCCGGCACGTCATGACCACGGGCCGGCCCAGGCCCTGGCGCAGCTCCGTGTGGACCGGCTCCACCGTTGGGGGGTCTAGTTGGGAAAGGAGGAGACCGCCGTATGAGGGCAAGTCACGTCCACAAAAGTCGGCATGTATTTGGGCATTTTTATCGGAATATCGCTGACAGCCACTGACCGCGAGAAAACATTTTGCGACATCGGACTGCGGTGGCGGGCGCAGAAAATGTCACTGAATTAATTGCGTGCATAAACGTCATGCACGGGATTTGGAATTATTGTCCGTTTTATCACAAACATTGTGGCCGGTCTTTGGAAAAAATAAATAAATTAAAAAATGAAAACCGCAAGCTTCCGACAACTTGTAATTGCCTCCTATTTGCATATTTCCCATCACAGGGATGTCAGGTTCAAAATAAGACGGCACACATGGCTGATTCGCTGATTGAAATTGTCAGCAACGCGCTTGTATTAGTATCCCAGTGTAATTACTGCGCCTTCCTCACTCGATGGGTACATGAATGACATCTTAATTTATTTTTAAAACATATCCTCATTCATTCATTCATTCTCCAAACTGCCCATCATCACATATTCCATTTTTAAAAAATTAGGGTGGCAGTCGAATGCTTTGTGACAATACGAGTCAAGAAGTCGAAGAAAAAAAAAGCCACGTTTAGCTGAGCTTAATTCACTCTTTCATTTTGTCACTTCTGTGTCTTGCGCTACTTCGCTCGCTAACAGCCCGTCAATTGCCACCGACGGCCGACGCCCGTTTGAAAAAGTATAACATTGCAAACAAATGATTGACGGCTCCTTCATTCAAATACTCGCCGTACATTTTGAGCCTCCGCCTCTGTCTCCAAAGATGCTTTATTGTTCGTAATGAACGATACCTGGCAGGTACAACCCGACGCAATCACCGTGCAGAGTTTCATCATCGTCATTATTGCTGGCGAGTCATCGCCTCGCGGCTCGAGTGGCAGCAAAGCAAATTGGAGTAAGCGTGGCTTGCTTTGCCCTGGCGATGACGTCAAGGTACAAGGCTCTCCTTATGTAAGGACGCAGCTTCCCCTCTCAGTTTGACCCGCACATTCTCTGTCGGCTTTTGAGAGAATAAAATGCTTTTAGGTGCGCCTTATGGTGCGGAAAATACTGTACTCTTCATGAGCAGCCAACCATCAGCTACTAGTTTTGTTGCGATTTCCAAATTTGAACTTAGATGACTGTGAGCGGTTTTGCAGTGTCGCAGATAACACAGCCAGTGTTCGTCTGTTGCTAATATGCTAAAGGCTAATCGCTTCCTCAGTAATCAATTGCAGTGGGTTTTGCTGGCCTTCGTCATGCAGATGCACAGAAGTTAATTACAAAGACAAATCACAACGCGGTTCATTAAGCTAATTTTTCTCGCTTGCAAACCAAATATGCTTCTTCCGGAAGGCTAATTGCCTGCTAAGACAATGTTTCCACATCAATTTAAGATTAAATCTCTCACTTCTGTCTCCAAATATTAAATATAAAAGCGTAAAAGGCTCGGAATAACATTTTTTTTTTAAAAACATCTCCGTGCTTTGATTCATCAAAGAGACTTTTTACGTGCCGCTGCTCTACTTCGTGACAGTGCTCGGAAGTTAACAATTTACTGCGATGTTTGCTCAGGTGGTGTTTGTATATTGTTGGGAAGGCTTTTTTTTTTTTGCGACAGATAGCGAGGACGCTCGCTCCCGCTGAGATGGGGAACATAAGGAAGGCCAGGATAACGAGAATTCCCTTGCATCAGGGCAGGGCCGGGAAGTGGAACGCCGGTATCTAGGACAGGAGAGAACACGACATAGCTCGGTCTTCGTTCGTCTTCTTCCCGTGAACCGTGCCAAGCCGGTTTGCCTAAGAACATTAGGGGCGTCACAGCTTGGGATTTTCACAATTCTATTAGAGAACGGCGGACATTTTTTTTTTGTTTGTTTAACGCCGCTAGCTGTCCACACAAGATGGATGCAGCTTTCAGAAACAGTTTTTTTTTTAAATTTATCTTTTTATTACATATCAAAGCTGTTGACTTGATTTACTTGCGCTTGGAAAACAAAGGCGAGGGGAAGGATTGGCATGCGCTTACATGCCAAGAAGAAGAAGAAGAAGAAGAAAATGAAGACGGCTCGGTGTGTGTACAGGTGGTGTGAACAGAATCAGGGCTGGATTGGGGAGATAAAGCAAATTTCCCTTGTCTTGGTTTCACGCTCGGAGAGTCACGCGTCAGCTCCGGCGCTGGCTTTGATGGCGGCCATTAAGGCTAGGTTGCAGATGCCGGGATGATTGATTAATAATGCTGTTCATTAGGTGTGCTGCTTTGAGGAAGGTCAGCGGATGAAAGCGCCCACACATTATTAAAAAAAAAAAAAAAAAAAAAAAAGTAACCGTTTGAAGAGGATGGAGCGCCTACAAATGATTGTTTTATTTACTTCCAAGACATATTGTGACTGATTGTGAGCGACTTGATTTGGTGAAATTTTTGGTTGGGAGCAATGGAACACATGTGCCCGGCTTTACATATTCAGAACACACATGAAAAAAGTAAATATACTTTGTTACAGTTTGGGGAGTTTTTTTTTATTATTATTTTTTTTTTAATTGGAATTATTTCACAGGATTACAATTTTAATGTAGACAGAAAGGCTACGGCGCAGAGAGCGTAAATTGTCATCAGGATTGGGATGGTTACGTTAAAAAATTTATTCCGAAACAGTTACTAGTTATGTGTTTAAAAAAAAAAAGTAGTTAGTAACGTAATCCAAGTACTATATTATTAACCCTTTCAGAGACAGCAGTGGACATCTTATCCAAGTGGTTAGCACGTCTGCTGAAAAGTATGAAGAACGTGATTTAAATAATAGGCTACTTATATTTTTATATTAGTAACTAGTCCCTGTGTCAGAATAACATCCATTTTTTATTTTATTTTATTTATTGAATTATCCTCCGCTGCGGTGATGTACTTTCCATTTATTTTGCTTTTGCAAAAGTGACATTCTTTGGGCTTCTGATTGGCTTTATATTGACAGGCAGGGGTGGCGCGCCACTTGTTGCTTTGGCGTATGCGCGGCAGCCTATTTCTTTGTTGAGGAAAGCTTTTAGAGTCGACAGGCGCTCTGCTCTCTCTTTGGTGGGACTCGGCATTACTGACTCACATTTTCATTTGTGAGTACTCCGTAGCCGCATGACGGCAATAACGCGGAGAGAAAACAACATCATAAAAGGCGAGGAAGTGTTGTGCAAAAAGCTTGCGGGCCCCGAGTTGTTATTTAGTCGTTTCCTTCGCTCTAATTACGCCGCCGTCAGACAAATGCTACGTTATGCTGTAATTCTGCTTAGCTTCCCGCTGCTCAGCAAATCACGGCGCTAACTTCCCCTAATTTTTTCCTTACGACTCGGCTACTTAACATTTTGCACGATGGGCTCCGGTAGCACAGATTTATGACACTTGAGATGAGGAATTCATGACTTTCCCCCCCCCCCCCATCAAGCTTACAGAGTCGTAATCGTTGTACTTTTTGTTGTTGTTTGGATGCTGACCTTGAATACGCGCTCACTATATTCCATTTCGTAATAAGGCTGTAGCATTAAATGATGTGGAAAAAGTGAAGGGGGCTGAGAATACATCCTTGTTGCACCGGACATAACACGTTCTTAATGTTACACTCACATTGGACGATGAGCTCCACCACGGCCTCGCGGGGCTTGACGTTGAATCCGTTGTACTGGCTGGTCTGACATCGGTACGATCCGGTCATCTCCCGCGTCACGTTGACGACGCGCAGCGCTCCGTCGTAGCTCTCCATCTGCATGCTTCCGTCCGGCATGGGCGCCTCCTTGTCGGCCCGCGACCACAGAATGATGGGCTTGGGCTTCCCTGAAACAAGGCACTCCAGCTCCACCGTGTCACCCTCACGGGCCACCAGGGGGGACTTGCCCCGGGGGACTGTCAGGTTGGGAGGAACTAAGAAAGAGAAAAACAGAGGAGGGACTGATATGGGGCTCTAGAAAGTCAGCGGGCGTGGTACAGGGTGACGATGGAATGAGGGGAACGGGGTTCGTGACAGCGGGACACTCCTGCTCACAGGCAGCGAGTGAGGATGCAAGCAAACCAATAAACAAACAAAAAAAATGCAATGAAGAGCTGACAAGTCGGGAAGAATCACAAACATCCTGATGCGAAAGGATCTAAAGCCATGGACCACATATGCCTAAATTCCCCCAAAAGTTTTCTCAAAAACACAAAGCGGGTTAGCGTTGTCATTGAGCTAGCTTAGCATCAAACAGCACAAACAGCAAACATAATACAAATCAGAATCTGAAGTTACCAGGCTCGCTGTACACACCCACACAAACCAAAGTACCAAAGGCACACCCGGTGCTCATCCGAGGACCTTGTTTACTGCCTTCCACGTGTCTGCTCTTTGCAACTTCTCTTGCAAGACAATACACTTAACAAAAAAAGACAACTCTTAGTGTTGAGTACAGTGAGTGTTTGTGCGATGAGATAATAATGCTCGTGTACTGCATTGGGTGCTGTCTGCTTGATGCAATTTCTCCTCTCCTTGTGCGAAACACACTAAAAATACAACTCTGTGTGTGTGTGGGCGTGTGTGTTATTAGATAATGCATTGTTTATCTCCTCGATGCAATATCGTGTTTCCGTGGCTGGAATACGTTAAAATCAAAAGGCAGGTGAACACACAGCCAGCGCTTCGGCTCGATGCAAGCTCACCCATTCTTACAGGTAATAAAACTGAAACGACGTCTGTCGCTGTTCAGTCCAGTTTATAACGATTTGTGAGTGTGTGTTTATCAGAGGACCATGTATACTGCATTGTGTGTGTCCGCTTTGGGCAAGTTCCCCCATTCTTGTAAAATAAATATAATACACTCAAAAGACAACTTTTGGTGTCTCCCAAAGTTCATAATAGTGTGATTACTGTATGTGTGTGTGTGCGTGTGTGTGTGCGTGTGTGTGTGTGTAAAAAGGAAGACAGCAGGTTGCATTTGGGTAGTCTGCACTCTCATCACACATGCCCGGCCAAATTAATTTGTTTAATTAGCAAACCTGGCAAATAGCATTGGCTCCTGGAGAGCTGTGTGTGTGTGTGTGTGGGGGGGGGGGGGGGGGGTACAAGTGTGTCGACGTGCGCGTGTGTGTTGTCCCCACTTCAAACCATCGAGCAGACTCCAAGCCTAATTTACAAGTGTGCCTCCCAAAATAGTTTACAGCCAGCCAGCCAGCCAGCGGAGGAGTGGAAACGTCCTCGCTGATGAAACCGTGTCACACGTCCTTCCCGATGATTCTCGGATGGCTGCCATCACAGCCCAAAGATCGCGGTCGAGCTGGCGTCGAATGTTGTGGTGTGATGAAATTGGCCGCAATCCGTAGGGGGTGCAGGGAGGGGGGGGACAGAGGGGGAGGTTGTGAACAAAATGAAACTAGAGTCCAGTCTGTGGTCATCAGGGTGACCATGAGTTTGGATCTCCGAGCAGTGATTATCGACATAATGCTTGTTCTCATTCGGTTCACGGGTGAGCTCGAGCCTATCATAGCTAACTTTGGGCGAGACAAACAACTTACCACATACTCAGATAGACAAACATTCACACGCTGGAGGGGGGGGGGGGGGGCAAGGCCACAATTTTTCATCAGTGCTACTTGAAGGGGCCACATCAGACAACACACTTCCTAACCAGATGTATGGCAAAAATACTATATTAAATGTGGACAAAATACATACATTTATTAGAAGTACCAAGAACTAAACTGAGGCTCAGAGGGGATCGAGCCTTTTCTGTTGCTGGTCCCTCTCTCTGGAATGACCTCCCACTGAACATTCGGCAAGCCTCCTCGCTGCCCATCTTCAAAACCCTCCTCAAAACTCACTTGTATTCTTTGGCATTAGACTCAGCATGACTTAGATTTGTTCTTGGTTTTACTGTTTGGTGCTTTCTACCGCCTTTATTACAGATTTGTCTTACTGTTTATTGTGCATGTTAAATTGCTCCATGTACAGCACTTTGTATGCAGCGATGGCTGTTTGAAAGTGCTCTATAAATACTGTTGACTTGACTTGACTTGAAGGGCTCGACGCAAACCACAACATGGCATAAAAGGGCCGTGTCTGCCATCTAGTGGAAAATGGTGATATTACAACTGAAACTACCATTGCCGCATATCCGCCGTATGCCGCCCACTACGTTCCCCCCTCCCCCTAGTATTTGTCGACATGTGAATTTTCCCCACATGTGAAAACGCCCCTCCTCCTCCCTCCCAAAATAAAAATAATCAAGGGGTCGCCAGATGCCCATCCCTGTTTTATTAGTTGGGAGCCGAAAATTTCTAAGAGAAATTATTCATTGCGTAGCAATAATATGGAAGGAAACTGGAGTATTACCGACCCCCCCCCCCCCCATTCAAGAATAGGGAGATCATACAAGCTCTAGATCTTTAGGGCAGACGTGCTAATCACTAGGCCACCGTGCTGCCGGCCGTCCAGTCGTGCAATTAAAACACTAACCGTCGCTTCCGTGCTGATGGTAATTTTAATCTTCATTTTGAGCAACGTGCCCGAGGGCGACTGGAGAGGGAATGACAAATACTGTTGACATTTTAAAGACGGCGGGGAAAGGCAAATATGCTGTATGGGAGCGGTCGCCACGGCAACAAGGGGGCCGGGGAATGATTTTAAGTGAGCAGTTGTCGGTGATAAAAAGCAGAAAATTCAAATCCAGACGCCGGAGGGAACTCATTTCAGCCACTTGTGTCGACACTTTGCTGCGAGCACCGCACCGGTGAATGTGGGGGGGGATGTCATACGGCAACACCCTGCAGCAACATGTATTAGCACTAGCATTCATTTGGTGCGCGGCGTCCGGCCACCTGCCGGGTGCTCTGGAAAGCCGAGGACTTTTGTGGCGTCCATGCAGAGAGCAAACAAAACTATGGCAGGCTGCCTTGCGGCGACGGTCGGCGTGCTGAAACTCGCTCGGTTAACATTGAACCAGAGCCAAGCGTGTTGTGAAAACAATGGAGTGATGCACGAAATCTCGCAGGGTGACGTCGCCAGCTGGAATGAGGTGGACGTTTGGCTAAGCCACACCCCCCTGAAATGCAGGCCGGCATGCATGTGTAAGCTCCAATAAGTTGAAGGCTATTTTCCATTTCCAAGACCCAAAACAAACCCGGGAAAATACAGGATGCAAATAAATATATGCGTCTGACCCTTTATGTTTCCAACGATCAAAAATAGAGTCAAATCAAACATTCCAGACCAATTTCAAACAAATACAGGTTCTCGATCAAGCTATTTTAACCCTTTCAGGGACAGCGGTGACTACAATTGATACCCGTTGCGGCTATTAGTGGCAAGAGCCCAGACGGGTGGGCCCATCATTACGCCAGGCCTCTCAGCACAGATTAGCCGGTCAATTATGGCAAACTCCGGCAGCACATTTCCAATGAGTCTGCATTGTATAGCCTGGAAACAATGTGTGTGTGCGGGTCTGGCGAGTGATTAACTCAATGGGTCTGCGCAAAGTGATCAGAACCATTTAGAGCTCGACACGGACACCATCAATCTGTCGCTGAGTTTATTTGGTCCGTGACATCACTTCTTGTCTCCATGGCAACATTGCGCTCTCGCTCTTTGCTCGCCACACTGCATGTGAGAGCATGGGAAGAGAAGGCATGCGGGTTTATTTCGCATACTGCAGCCTGTTTAGGCGGCAGTGCCGTTGCTTCTTGAGAAGAGGCGTGACATCGTTGTGCTCACAAGGTACCATCATTGTTGTCATTATACGCGTGTATCAAGGCGCTTGCTTGTGTTCATTTCATGTCCTCCATCAGCCCGATGAGGCGGCAAGCCAGCCGCCCTCGTTTGTTATGGAGAAAGACAAGCAACATTGTCAGCTCCCTGGTCACAAGGTACCAAAGTGACAGCGATACAGACGTACTAATGCCATGGCTCACGCACTACGCCAGCCATCTAGGCAGCCAACTAGTCGCCTTGTTAATACTCATTGAGAATTACAGGCAGGCCAACATTGCCAGCCTCCTGCTCACAAGATCCCAATCTGACAGCCATACACACATTGATACAGTATCTTATGTTGATGTCATAATACCCCATCCCATCTAGGCAGCCAACAAGTCACCTTCAAATTACAGCCGCTTCAACATCCTCAGTCCTATCCTTCCATGGAAGCAACACTGCAGTCATACACACACATGAGTGCTCACTTACGTTTATTTTATGTGCTACTGCAGCCCGTTTCGGCAGAAAACTACAGTAGTTGCCCTTGTTCATGTTGAGAAAAATACGATCACGTCAACCTTCAGTCAGTTCCCTGCTCACAAAGTTACCAAAGTTGCGGCATATATTGATTTGCCTTTATTTCATGTGCTTCAGCAGCCTGTTTAGGCAGCATTGGACAGTAGTTGTTTAATTTATTGTTTTAAAGGATAGCCATGTCAACGTTAGACGTGCACACCGAGTGCCAAATTGTCGCTGTATGCAAATACCAAGGCGCTATCTTGTGTTTATTTCGGCTGCCGTGTCATCATTCGGTCCATTGCTCACCAGGAAGCAAAGTTACAGTTGATGATGCATTAACTTCTGCTCCAGCAGCCCGCTTAGGCGGCAAACTAGATACCACATTTATTCCAGTTGATGAATGACGGGACATTTTTAGGTTATAAAAACGCAGCCGTCAAGCTTGAATGCACCGTCTCACTTCCTTTGTTGTTTTTTTTTTCCACGCGGCGAGCGCTTCATCCGGAAGGTGAGCCGCGTTGCTCAGGGGCTATCGACGGCGGTTAACGAGGGAAGGAAGCCCGTTTCTTATTCATGTTTTCCTGTCAGCTTTCCCCCAGCAGGAGAGACGGGTGATTTCCCAGAAGAGCCCGCGTACAGCCGCCTCCGCCTCCGTAACGTACAACTGCAGGTGGTTGCGGCGCGAAAACGACTGCTGCCGAGAAACAAAGCTGCCAGATTGTCACACGCGTGTTCGACATGCGGCATCTCGCGTCTGCTATCACGTGGCAAGTTTTCCCAGGGCTGGAGGGCAGCCAGCTGCGGGACAGATGCTCGGCACCTTCGTCCCACCCTGGGGGAGGCAACTTCGGTTTGTTCACCGCAGCCATTGGACTGATACCAAAGTTGCAGCGACAAAGTATCTGGAAGTAATAACGCGATAGCTTTTCTTTATTTTGCATGCTACGGCAACCCGTTGAGGCGGCAAAGTAGATGGCCCTACTCGATCTCGAGGAGGAACAGAAGCATATCGATGCCGTCGTTCGTATCAATTGAGAATCTGTTCCTTGTTGCGTTCATTAACGCCAGCAGCTCATTCATTAATGAACTTGCGCACTTAATTGATTTTCTCAATTCATCACATGCCATTCCCGTGATTGACATCCAGACTGGGTGGTGCCAGTGCATCGGGTGTGCGCGGGATGCTAATGGCTCGACTTCGCCAGGCAAAGTTTTTCGGCAGAGGTGACTTTGGAGTCTTCCGACTTAACTTTGCGATCATCCATCAGACTGACGACGGCTGCAAATCTGCTATGCTAATTTTAATGAACAGACCCGGCTAATCACCGTTGCTGCATTCTTCCTGTCGGAAGCGTAATGAATGGGAATATCCTTCTCCAGCCCGGTTGGAATCCGGAGTTTTGATTGCGTGTTAAAATGTCAAGGATCTGCCTGTAACAACTTGACACACCCATTACGGCTTTTGATCTGCGATCTGTGTCCCGCTCAGAAACAAACAATATTTCATAAAATGGTGAGTCGTTGAACAATAATCCATACACAAGAGCTAATAAGAGGATTAATTGGCTGCTTCCAGTGAAAAGTTGATTTCTTTTTTAAACACTGGAGCTTTTAAGTCCTTTTCAGCTGTCCCTCTGTCTTTTAATCCTGACAGCATCCAGCAGGGAGGTCCGTGTCCTCGTTCCTGCTTATAAATAAGCATTAGCTGGCAGTCGGCGAGGAGTTTGGTTGGGGGTGGGGGGGCTTTTAATGAGTGTGTCACGCTTGCAAATATTAGCGAGAGAAAGTCATGAAAGCAATCTGCCTGCATCAAAAAAAAACAAAAAACTTTTGGAATATATAAGCCGGAGCGGCGAGAGACTGTGTAAGCTCTTTTATTTTTTTTTGTTTTTCCCTGATCTCACACAGACCTGCAGCGTAATCTTCTTTGAATGCTTTTATTAAGAAGCCTAATTGCGGCTTGGGCTTTCCTGCAGCGGGAGGAAAACAAAAAAGTGGCACCTGACAGGCGGTGGCCAAGAATTGTTGTTTCACACGAACACTCATATTATTAGTATCATTATTATTCATCCATTATCTGATTCACTTATCCAGGGTCATGGGGAAAACAATTTTCGCAGGGAAGCCCAGACTTCCCTTTCCCCAGCCACTTCATGCAGCTCTTCCAAGGGAAATCACAAAGTGTTCCCACGCCAGCCGAGAGACGTCGTCTCTCCAGCACGTCCCAGGTCATCCCTGGGGCCTCTTGCCGATGGGACATGCCCGAAAACACCTCACCAAGGAGGCGTCCGGATGCCAGATGCCAGAGCCACCTCATCGGCTCAGCTCTTTCTTCACCACGACATATATACAGAAACAGAAAAAAAAATCTAATTCCAGTTCAAGACGCCATCACCATATAACATCATCATCTCAAATATTGCGCAGGGAAACGTGTTTCCAGCATGTCGCCATGATGAGACCCCAAATCTGGTTCTGTTGGAATGCTCACATCCCTTCGCTCAGTCTCCACGCACAACATGATCTAAGCCCTTCACTCGGCTCGACGACAACACACTCCAGTCATTATTTGCAGCCCACAGACTGCACTACTTCAAAGATAATGAGCAAACTTCTTTTTCCTTCTTCTTCTTGGCAGGTACAATTGATCTCACAGTTTTGGAGCACGGGGATTATCAAAGGATTATCTAAGAATAATTATGCCCGCCAAGGTCGACGTGCCGCTTTCATGTTGGCGGTGAGGTGTGCCCGGGATGCAGCATTGTGTTTGTAAAACGTAAAAAAAACAAAAACAAAGAAAAAAAGGCTAATGGCACATGAATGCAAAAACCAGACCTCCGCCAAGCATATTACCATGAGACAGATCCACCCCCATGAAAACAGGCGATATACTTAGTAAAACGTACGATAATTTTTTGTGGGTGTTAATAGAAAATATGAATGACCATGGCATGGCCTAAACCTCATCCTGTTTTTATGTAGCCAAGACAAGGTCTTCTCAGCTCCCCGTTTTGATTCCTTTCGCAGCCCCTTCAGGCAGCCCGCTTTGCATTATTCATTTTAAAAAATTAGGATAAATATCCTTTCTTGCCAAGCGAATGCGAATGTTAACCCCACTTAGCCTTCCACCAAATTTGGTATGGCCGGTTACGAGCATGATCTTGCTCGAGAAGGCAGAAGCGAAGGATGTCGGAGGCTTTCAGCATTCAAAATGGGCCTCGACGAATCTCCATAATTTCTCCATGAAGCTTTCGTGCAACTTGAACTTTTAAGTCCTTTTTTTTTTTATTCCTCCAGCAAAGCCACTTGAACTGAATTCATTTGGTATGAACCGTGTTGTCGTTTCATTATTCATGGCAAAAAAAAAATGAAGAAAAATGTCTAACAGATTCCGTCCTTGTCATACAAATGTGAAGGCTAACCCTACTTAGCCTTCAGCAAAGTTTCCGGGCCCGAGGTTACTCTCTGTACATCATCTTGCTAAAGACGACAACCTCTTTGATGGAGTTCAAAACTCTACACAAATCCTCATCCTCCCTTTAAGTAGTGCTTGTGCCAAACTGCCTGCTTCGAGTCCTTCCATAGCCCGTTTAGGCATCAAAGCAGCTCGAATTGAATATACTGTGCGCAAATGTCCCCTTACAAGTGCTAATGCTAACGATGCTATTTTCAACAACAGCGCAAAGCTTGCGGGAGGCAAGCGAACCGGCTCAAAGTGTTTTGTTCCATTCAACTCCCTTTGAGATGTGATTGACTGATGCTAAAAATGAACACAAAAGACAATCGAGACCGTTGACAGCTGATTATTTGGTTTTCCCGCAGCCTGCCATCAAACAACTTTTTTCTTCGGAATAAAGTCGTCCCGATGGAGAGAGATGGCGTCGGAATGTCGTGACACAAAGTGGATTAACGCATCGTCATCGACACGAGCACAAAGTTTGTCAGACAGCAGTATGTATTACGCTGCCTCCTGGTGGCCAAGGCACACACACGCATACCAGTCGGAGCAGCAAAATGGGAGTCGATTGCTTCCGATTCACGAGTGAGTGAGTTTGGAAACGGGGGGGGGGGGGGGGGGGGTGTTCACGGCGGCGTCTGAGGCTCACCAGTCGTGGAGGAGATGTTGACGTCGATGCTGATCTCGGGAATGCCGCCACCCTTCAGCGCCGCCACGCATGTGTACGTGCCGAAGTCGGTGAACTTGAGGTCGATGATGTCCAGGTTGGTGGTGCCGGGCGAGATGTCCGTATCCGTCTGCGTGATGACCATGCGCTCCGAGCTGCGCAGGGCGCGGCCGTTCTTCAACCAGCTGAAGGTGAGCTCCTCCGGGGGCGTGGCCTCCACCTACCAAACACATGAAAGCTTGAATCACAATTTATTTATTTTTTTGTTCAAAAACTTTAGTTTGTTCTTTTACTATCTTACCTGACAAGATATCTTGACTTCCCGACCAATCTGGATGTTGTCGTCATTGTGGTACGGGTCGGGAGTGATCCAGAAGCGGCCCTTTTTCAATGCTATGGGGGAGGGGGGGGGGGGGACATTTTTGAACTTGATGAAAATTGGTGCAAAATGAAACTTGGTTCGATTTCAATAAAGATGCTTTAAAACTGGCAAAACTTGTAAATCATTAATATCCATCAATTTTCATGCTCCCATTCCTTCCCCAGCCCGTTTAGGCAGCAAACTAGCTCCCTGGCTCAGAGGCGACTCCTTGCAGATGTTTTTTTACAAATTTTACTCACATCTTGCTCCCCCAACATCCTCCTCATTCAAATCTCCTTTTCCAACCATTTTATCAAAGCATAAATATTGGATAGCGAGGAGGCATTCCTGCAAATGACACGTACGAGCGAGATAGGTTGGCAAGGCTACAAATTTTGCCGGACCGCTCAGCTCAGCTCACGTAAAGAGAAAACACATCCAGGTGAAGAGTGCTCGTGTGGTAGACTTTATCGGGCGTCGGTGTTTCGTCTTTGGGCCCACCGCCCTTTTCTGATAACCGATTCCTTGCCAAAAAAAAAAAAAAAAAGTTGCATGAATTTTTAATGAGGACTCTGTCGGAAAACAGAACTTTCCCATTTGCTGCAGAGATAAACCTGCGCTTCTGACAATTGTAGGACAATTTTCCACAACATCATGAATTTTTCACCGGCGTGTTTTGCTCAATGCGCACACACAGAACAAACTCGACTAACCTTGCAGACCTCGCTAAACTTAAATTGAAACTTTAGACAGTGAGGTTTAAGTACACAGTAAACATAGAGCTAGATTTTATGTTTAATTTAATAAAAAAACAACAACAACATAATTATTATTTCTTTCCATGAAAACTGTACAGTTTGCCCACGCGAGCTTTCGAGGATTAGGCGTCAAATAAATCGCGTCAATCTATACAAGGTCTATTTTGAAATCCCATTTCTGACACCAAATATGCTTCCAAGTCACAGAAACTGGATCTCACTAAATATGCTCCCTTGCCTGACAGAGATCGAAGACAACATTGTGGGATGACTGTTTGTCGGATCCAACTGCAACACATAGTCATGCTCGAAGATGCCAGCTGGTGACACATACTGGATCCCGCTTCCGCACACGGCGAGGCGCAAAGAACATCACCGCAAGAAGGCACGCGAACATCATGAAAATCCAATTAAATGAATCGCCATTTAAAAACGACAACTTCACCATTGAACGTACCGGATCCGACTTCTGTCGCCGAGTATGCTTCCGTGCAGCATAAAGAACACACGTGGCACAACATCACGGGGCAACCTCGTGTCAAAATCCACCAGAACGCTAGTTGTCGCGATGAGTCACACCGAGTCTATTTTGAGATTCCGCTTCTGTCGCCGATTTGCTTCGCGGTGAGCTCGCGTGCTTGCTTGTGGAAGTAATGGGGGAGTGTCAAATGATCACACAGAAAGGCATCGGCAACTCATGTCACACAAGTGCAACACAACAGCACCACGGGGGAGTGTCTTGTCTCTCGCACAACCACACACGAACCGTCTTCCTAGCATCGCAACACAACAGCATGGCTGATGTGGCCACATGCAAATGAGAGAGGACATTCCAATGTGCTTTTCCCTCCACTGGCTCTAATGAATTCCGCTGGCTTTTGTGTGAACAGGATGAATCATTATCCCCCCCCAACGCGACTCTTTTTCTCACTCTTTGCCGTCCGTTCGTCCTCCCGTAGCTCTTCCGGCGGAAAAAAAAAATATCAGCATGCCAGACAGGAGCGGCCTCTTCGCGGGCCAGATGGACGTTGCTCTCACCTCCTTCCTCAAGGTTAAAACTCCGAATTGGGTCGACGGGCATCGGCCAGGTGCGCCCGCCTTTCATCTCCGCCATGATCGCCCTCTGCATGCACGCTAATGCTTCGGGAAAGCCAAGGCCGCTAACGGAGGCATGAAAGTCGGAATTGTGGCTTTCAAGCTTCAGGCGCGCTGTTTGTGTCAAAGGGGTCCGCATTCATGAATGGAAATCTCGGCGGCGATTGCTCCAGATAAAAAAAAAAAATCATAAATTGAGCCGGGAGGAAAAAGGATATCCAAAATCATGCCGCGCTTAAAAATAAACTACCGTGTGTCCACTGCAAAGCAGGGCTGGCTCCCACGTCTGCGCGTTACGCAGGGGCAGGGTTGGCCATTTGGGATTTTTTGGGGGACAAGATGTTAATTTCCGGGCCGGTGCTGGGCATCGCGGCCGGACAACTTGTTTGCAAACAACACAGTAGAGAGGAAAAGTGTGCGTGTGTGTGTGTGTGTGTGTCTGTTTGGATGTGTCAAAGAGCATCATTGAGCTCTGTCACACTGGCAGCCATTTGTTTGTTGATTTATTTTGGGGTGCTTACTTAGCACACGGCGTCGCCCCTGCAGCCTCTCGGCACGTTATGCCCACCCACCCGTCCTTGAGAAGCCCTAGACACACACACACGCATGCACACGCAGGCACGCCCACACAAGCAGATGGTAGCATTCCCGGCCATACTGTCCCACCAGCCTGCGTAGCCTTCCAGGGCCTCAGCCTTCCCAGCAAGGCTGCTGGCGTCCGCTCCCGCTTACTGACTGCGTCCTTTTGAGGAATTTCTTTTGGCTTTATGAATGATAAAATGGAGTGATTTTGTTATACGGGAACGGCTTGTGTTTGAACTGGCGAGCGAGCGTCTTCTGTAGAGGAAATGGATACGTGACGCAAAACCAAAACAACGCCGGCACCAAGACATCCACTTCGCGGGGCAGCCAATTACGCGGTGCTTATCGGAATGCAATGCTACGATGCTGCAATCTGCTGCGCTTCGATTTGTTGGCTTTGATGCTGTGTTTCTCCCCTCCACGCGCGGGAAAAACGCGTGCGTGAAGCCACATCTCGAGAAGTGAACCACCGCCGCGTCGGATCCAAACAGTCGAAAAGTCCCATGATGAGGTGGACAAAAATAGTTATTTGCCGCTATTCATTTGGCCACGTTTGGTGGACGTTTTGGTCTCGTTCAATCACAGGCAGCCCATCTTGTGACATCCTGGACTTTGTTGCTCCCATATTTCTTTCTTTCCTAACTTCCTTACTTTTCCCTCAAAAGCTCTTTTTAGTCACGCTTCCTTACATCTTTCCTTCAATCGCTTCAATCCGCTTTTTGCCGTCTTCACTTCACCTCAGACCTGCACTTCTTTTTTCTCCTTTCCTTCGCCTCTTTCGGACTGCGAGTGGGGGGACCCCCCCCCAAAACAACGTAATCTTTTGACACCCACTAAACCGAGGTCTCGCAATTTATCACTGAAGATGCGTTACTGTCAGAATGTAATTTAGAGCTCGTGTTTCTTTGCAAAGCAATTTTACTTGAGAACGTCCACTCCCCAGATATCAATGTTTGTTTGCGTACGCGCGCGTGTGTGTGTGTGCTGGCGCGCTTGCGCCGACGTGCCGCCATTTGTCACCGCCCGTGCGTATTAGCAGCGAAACTAACTCTTACGGAAAATGAAGCAAAGACGAAGCGCCTCGCCCCTCGAAACGCGCCGCGCCGCCGCTGCCGAATGAAACACAAGACGTCCGATCGTCGGAAAGGTTAAATAGCCATTAAGATGCACTCGCAAATGGCTATTCTTGTTTTTTCGATCAGGCCTCACGTAAACCCGGGCCTTGTGCGGCTCAAATTACAAGTTGGACAACATAGAAGCATTCAAAAAAAAACAACATCCATGTATAATACTAAATATATACTGGGAGTGGAACAAGAAAGATGTGAGTACCTCAAATCTAGCCGAATCGTTCCACCTTGCCTAATATAGCGGCCCGCCGAGTGCTCACATTTAACTCATTCATTCCCAAAGACGTTTTTAAATGTCTTTTCAGACTTGGTCCAGAATTGGTTGGTACTGAATGAGTTAAGAAGGAATGGCTGAGGAAAAGCCGAAGACCCTCTGCGAGTTCAACCGTGTGCGACGGCACATCAATAAGAACGGAATATTTACTGCAGCCATCGCCGGCGGTGACGCCCGACATCTTCTGTCTAATACAAATAAGCCGGCGGCCTCGAAAGTCGTCGGTGATATGGCGAGCGGCACAATACGGTGGAGGGGTTATCTGTCACAAAGGGGATGGGGAAGGTGGGGTACGCTACCAGACGTGATTGGTGGATGATTTGATTTTCATGCCAGAGACTTTACAGCTGCATAAATAAAACGCCTTTCCGCACGCGGGCTTAGTTTAGCACCGAGGCGACCCTGCGAAGTAATCTCGCAGATGAAAGCGGCGTTCTCGTCGGGGGGGGGGGGGGGGGGGGAAGCACAAGTTCAGGAACATGAAAGTCAGCCAATCTGCTCAAGTTGGATTTGGGGAAAGCGGGCGAATGCAAAGAGGGTTTCCCAGAGTGTTGTTGTTTTTGTGGGGGGATTTCAATAATTAATGCACGACTTGATGGTTCTGAGGGACTCTCTTAAGACTCCCGTCTTGGTGAAATGACCAAAATAGGAGCCGAACGCACAATCATCTTACAGATGTTCTTTGTGGGGGGAGAGATCCAAGACGTGAAGTCAATATTTTTTCGTCATGTGGCCAACTCCCAACGGTCCTTCAAAAACTTGTCCGAGAGATTTTGTTCAATTGCTCCCCAAACTTCGACATCAATTCTCAACAGATGGCGGATGACATTCCTTTTGCAAAAGATCTTCAATTTGGTGTGGGCAGAAAACAGCGAAGTTTCATGACAGAAAATTCAGCCCTCTGCAAACCGGCGTGATTTAGCAAAATAAAATCTGTCATGAAGTACACCCACAAAAAAACAGTGCTCGAAAAAGACACAGGAAGTCTTTTTTTTTTGTGGTCACTTGCACATGTCCTTCAAAGATAAACTTTTTCCGAGAGAAGTTTGCAACCAAATGTGCATGACGTGTATGAGACAGAAGAACCTTGATTGGCATTAATCTGGCGAGAACTTTCTGCCAGGAAGCTTTTTTTTTTTTTTGTGGCTCTACTCATTTTGACATGCATACCCAATTTGGAGTTTCGAAGTGCAACCGACCGGCTCTGAGGGGTAAATTAAAACAACAACAAAAAATTTTCCACTCACCTCGGACAATTATGGTGGTGGACTTCTTGGCCGGGTTGCCCACGTTGTTGCTGGCCACGCAACTGTAGACGCCGGCCTCGCCCGAGCTGATGGCCGGCAGCGTGAGCGTGCCGCCCTTCACCATGCTCTTCTGCGGGAGGCTGTCGTTGGCGCTGAGCCACGTGAGGAGCGGCGACGGCTCCCCGCCGGTGGTGATGCACACCAGCGACACCGTCTGGCCGGGGTTCACCACGATGGGGTCCTCCACCAGCAGCTTGATGGACGGCGAGGCTGTCAAGATAGCAAGCGGGTCAAAATGTGATCGGGCTCGTTCGGCTGCCAATTGCCGAATTGGCACCTCAGACGAGGGCGGTACCTGTCTTGTTGGTGAGCCGGAAGATGACGCTGCGGTCGGGAATGCCGCACACGTTCCTGACGGAGGCCACGCAGCTGTAGTTGGCGTAGTCTTGCGGCCGCAGGTTCTTCAGCTTCAAGATCTTCGTTTCTCCCTGCAGCTCGGACCACAAACGCGACAGCGGTATGCAAATGTGTGCCGGGACACCAACGCAGACGGTCACGACGGGGGGGATTATTTACACGTGGGGGGTGGGGGGGAGGACGGGGAATAATCATATGAATGTACTGCGGCGTAGGATGGTGTCACGTTGGCATTATCCAGACGTGGAGATGACTCTTGAGTCAACAATGAGCCCTGCCACCATTTTCCAGCAACGCTGATGGACTCTGCGGGGGGGTCCTCTCCCCTGAAGCAGCTTGCTGGGCTTGTCAGCCATTATCCTCCCCCCTACGCGGCCCGGACGCCTGTGATGAGGATGTGCACCTTTGATCTAGCTGACTCCAATGCTTTGGGAGTGAAGGGGGGGTGAGCGTGGATTAAAAACAAGAGTCGGGCGCAACATGGCCGCCGTTCTTTCTGAGCACACGCATGCTTTTGAGCCAAGCAAAACAGATTTGGCTTTAATTATTATTAGTGGCAGCAGCAGTAGTTATTGGGGGGTGGGGTGGGGGGGCACAGTACTTGGAGAGTGGAGCCTTGACATAAAATAGCCTTGACGGCCGATTTTTGCCTTGGGATTGGAGAAAAAAATGAAATGAGAAGAATTTCCGAGGGAAGCCAGAAAGCACATAAAAGCCGCGTTTTGTTTGATTTAACCCCTCCTGAGTGTTGGCTCATTCAGAGCCTCCAAAATGGCATTGCTGAATACGCGATCTGTCGCAATCATTTTCCTTGGTGGCATTTCAAACATGTTTACAGGAGGGTGGAAAAGGCCAGTCTCCCCCCCCCCCCCCCCCCGCCCCGCCCCCTCCCCATCCCACCCCCGTCACCTCTCGTTCTGCCTGCACCTCCTCGGCATGGTTACGCGCAGCAGTGCGGCTCCAACCCGCCTTTCAGATATAAAATCAGCCACCGGAAATCATCTCCGGTTTAATTAATCACATTCTGCATGCTAAATTCGGCGATTAGAACATCGTCACGACTGCTGGGCAGGATCCTCACACCTCCAAAACTATCAGTTTTTTTTCAGGAAATGTAAAAATATTTCAACCCTTTCATGCACCCTGTCACCTGATAACAGCTGAGAACATTTTTCACAACTCTGACTAGTCCGCACCGCGCCGCGTCTGTCTTACCTGCGTGAAAAAGGGCTCGTAGATCTCCACGCCCTTGTCCGAGCCCTGGGTCAGCACTTCGCGGCCGCGGTGCCAGCTGTAGCGAACCGGCGGGTTGGAGATGGCCACGCAGCGTAGGAAAACCGTCCGCTCGTAGTAGAACTGCTCCTTCGCCTCCCCAATGCTCTGGTGCACCGTCACCACCGGCTCATCGAGATCTGGGAAGCAAAAATATGGAGCAGAGGATCAACGGGGTGTAAGAGGCTTCGGTTAGCGGGTTCCTGCGCCTGCTGGATTGCGAAGCTCTCAGTCGATGTGGCACGTGGCACCTGTTCCGATTAGACTTGACCTTCAGGACGCGCTCAAGCGCCTGTCGCACTGCCCGCTGAAGACGGACATTTTTCCTTCGGCGGTCTAAATTGACCCGTGAATTTGCCAGTTTCAGACTTATTAGGGATCGGGGTGTGAAATATGACCCCCCCCCAGCCTGTCATGCTAATAGCACAAAAGGTGAGACGGAACAGGTATTCGATTGGTGAATTGCCCGCCTCGACGGGAATTTCACAGTACTCGCAGCTCTCGGCCTGCTGAAAAAGCAATTGTTGCCGTTCTGTGTGAGTCTGAGACGGAGTAAGCGGGGGGGGTCGACACGCACATTTGCTGACTTCCGGAATGCCGGTATCAGGGTTTCAAGTTTGAACACCAAAGACCCACTTTTCCCATGTCCAAAGCGATAGTTGCTGTTCCCGTTGAAGTCCCAATCGAAATGTGGATGGCGTGAGACGGCTCGACTTGAGGAGTCCTCATCCACTCATCAATTCGCTGGCTTTTTCGCCGTTTGCTGTGCTGACACAGAATGGTCAGCCATTTGAGGGAAAAGGCACTCTCGGCTGATTGAATGGATTGAAAAGGTAATCACCTTAACCAGGCGGCGGCGTCGAGTCCTTTAGCATGCTAATCGGCGCCGTTTCAAAGAACCCATCTATCGGGTCATCTCGCTTCCCTTTTTCAACTCTATTTTTCGATGTCACCGGTGGGGGAGGCAACACAAGGGGAGAGGATGAACATATGCCTCTGCCAAGGAATGCTGATTCCTTGCGTTTCATTAAAGACGTGTTCTGCCCCTGCAGCCCCTTAATCAAAATCTAGCAGTGGTCAATACTTCACCCAGGATCCATGACGGCATCTCAGGTAAGAGCAATTACCTTTGACGAGGGGAGGGGGGGCGGAGGAGGAAAGAGGGAGGTGATGGGGGAGATCGTGGGGGCTGGGGGGGGGGGGTTCTCAGGAGCTTTTAAAGTAAATACAACCATTCATTATAGACAACTTGGCCTGCCTGCCTTGTCTTCTGTTTCCTGTAGTCCGTTTGCGACACACACACACACGCAGGTCCGCTTAGAGCTACGCAATAGGGTTACACATCTGTTATCCTGTGATCATTACCAATACATTTCCAGAAAGAAAAAAAAAGGAAAAAGATTGGACTTCAGACATTTCCTTGAGGAACTCCACTTGTAAAATTTGTATCCGACTATTTGTTAGATCAGACGGACACCGCCCGTTGCTTTGACATGCGCATAGATGGTTATCAGTTGGCTCCGGAGCAAAGTAATCAGGGCTGAAGATGAAGTGGATGGCTTCCATCTTGAAATATGGAAATATTTGCGGCGCGATGAAAAAAAGTTGATGAGTTCCAAATAATATTCCACCCCCATGAACTGCTATGGAAAGACGCCGCCGCATGAGTGCAATTAGCTCCTGTAGTCACGCCCGGATGGCCTGAGATCCAGAGGATGTGGAAATGTTGCTTTTAATGGTAGTCACGTACCTTTTGAAGAAAAAAAAGCCTTTCATTCCGGAAGATTTTTTTTTTTTTTGCGGACCTTACGAAAACATTTGTCGGACAAATAGGCAGACAGGTTGGGATGAAGGACTCAAGAAAGGTGCTTCATTATCACATCAAAACTTCCTTTCATGTACGCCAGCACCACGCCGACAGCAGACCTTTTTCTTTCTTCTTCTTCTTCTTCCTTTGTCGCCTCTTGGGTGTTCTTCTAGCGCAGTATTTCTCCCCCTTTTTTCCTTACTTTGACATCGTTCTTTTTCGCTCGTCTGAGATGAATCAGAATAGAAAACGCAAATCGGACGACGCCGTCAAATCTTGAGCGTTCCGTGCCAGGGGATTAATATCACGATACGGCGATCGTCGATGAATTGCGGAAAAACCGCGATACATCACAAGAACTCTGCATGACATAATATCGTCAAAAGCGTGACGTTTTACTCGTCAAACACACGACAGACAAAATCGACACGTCACAGTCTCACCGTTTGGCGGCAAGCGCAAACCTGAATCGAATCCGGGGAGCTGCGGCGTTCTCTGCCGCAGTTTTCTCATCGAGTTACGTCACCGAATATCATTTGAATTGTTTCCATTCACGGTCCTTTTCAAAGTGTCGTGCATTTGCTGATCCAATAACACAAGCGAAGAACTCGAGTCTTTGGCACCGCTTGCAAGAAAAACACATTTTTCCTCCCCCCAGATACTGTAAATAGGAAGAGAACGCAAGAGTGCACTCTGCTCAATGGTCCACTCGGCTACTCTTTCATGAATGCGACGCCAGTCTAGACTAAATGACACACGCACATGCACGGCACAGACCGGCTAAAGATGACAAACGGCAATGGAGCGTCTGGCGCGTCACGCGTCGAGAAATCATACGGCCGCAATCTTAAATGTGATACGGCGGACAGCATTGCGTGTGTGTGTGTGTGTGTGTGTGTGAGCGCGCGCAGACTCGAATGCATTACCACCGTGTTGGTCAAGAGGCTAATAAGCACTATTAGTGATCTATAACTTCCACCCGGCGTGCTGATGGAACACATGAATCCAAGCAGGTAATTCTCCATCTCGCCAGCACTGACCTCTATCTCCGCAATAACCCGCTCCTCCCGCTCGCCACGTCTATCCGCGGATGGATGTGCTTTTGTAACAGTCGGCGTGAACGATAGGCCCCGCTCTGATGATGATGATGCCGCCACCTGCGTGAGCGAGATATCTTGGGCAATGTGGCTCTCCTAGGGCGGGGAGGTATGGGGTGGGGGGGGGGGGGGTGTAGCGCTGACTCGGTCGGATCCCCAAATATGGCGGCCGCACAGAAACTGAGCCGCGTCAACAGAATTAAGCGGCAAGTAGCTGGCAAATGTGCATTTGCGTTCGCTTGGACTGTCTTGACTACCGGTCGTGGCGATTGCTACTGCAGCGGTTCACATAGCTAGTTGTTGAGGGGTGTGGGTGGCAGGGGGGGGGGGGGGGTGACTGGATAGGCTATGCATATCACAGTGAATCAATAAAACTGACCAAAAAAAACCACCATCAGGGTCTCAGGGCTGTGCAGCAAGTGCAAACCTGTAAGAGAACAACTCGCATCTTAAACGACAAACGCAATGACTAATTTTGTCAAATTGACTATAAACCAAAAAATAGACCTTGTGATGGTCTTACGAACTTACAGCTGGTGCAAAACTAAATCGATGCATCACATGATAGCTCACAGATTAGGCTCCAAAGAATGACTTCATAAAATGTGCGATCAACAATGAAATTTCCCCATTGCGGGACAAATAAAGGATATCTTAATCTTAATAAGACGTCGGCGTGGTCTCGCAGCCATGCAGCGAGGCAAACCGGGATAGCCATTAGAACACAGTTCACATCTCAGCCAACAAACGTTATCAAGCCAGACACCTCATTGACATAAATTCCTGCTTCAATCGACTACATTAACGCCCGCAGCCAATTATTTACGGAAACATAGTAATCCACAACCAAAAGCAGCGCTTCCTCTACTTTCCCCAAACAGCGTGCACATCAACAGTGGGCATCGCGATCGGCCGATAAATGTGCTTTTATTCCATTAGCGTGCATCATCAAATATATTATGTTGACCAACAAAAAGGCGGGAAGCCTTTAATGCGCTTTTAATTGGTGCAGACTTAGTGGCTCGTAACTGCATGAATGCGTATCGCCGCTTCGCTACGAACAAAGTTACGATGCGGTCTAGCGCAAGCGCGCGTGACTAGCTTGTAATTATTCATTAGGCAAAGGCTAGGAGGAAATTGGAGCCAATCTCAACTGAGGCCAGAAGGAAGTCACTTCCAGGAAAAGCCCCCAAGAAAAAGGGGGAATGTTTCAAAAAAAAAAGGGACTGTTGTGGATTGAGAGTGGGGGGAAAAAAACAGGATTCTATAGAAATTTTAAGCCATGGACGAAACAGAACATCCATTCAGCCAGCCATTCAATTTGGACAAAAACACAACAATGACCAAAACACAAATGAAAAATAAATATAAATCAATACAAACCAAACAAAGAGTCATAACGATGACAAAAAAAAAATACAAATAGAACAAAATAAAATCAAAATTCAACTTGGACAAAAAAAACAAACATCTAAGAGCAGAAGAATAAAAACAAATTAACACAAACACACAAAAAAAAACGTGAAACTGAAAACCACACTTTAAACAAAAAGCAAAAGAAGAACAAAACAAAAAATGGACAAAATAAAGAACAGAAAAAATCCAAATTATAAAAACAAAATATAAACCCTCAATATTTAAAAAACAAAATATGAGGAAAAGGATTAAACTCACAAATACTTCAAAAGTGAACAAAGCACAATACAAACAAAGATTCAAAAAACTAATTGCATTCATATAAAAACAATGAACAAAACGTGAAACTAAAACAGATCAAAAGATGCAATTTAAAATCCCCCAAATGAAGCAGAAAACTTGTTTCAAGTCTTAATTCTAAAACTATGGATGAGAAATCAAACTCGGCAAGTCATTTGGAGTCATTCCAGGCCAAACTAAATGCTAAATAGAACAAATGGAGGGTAAAAATCAAGTGTAGGGGGAAAAAAAAATTGCTGGCGTTAATCTCATTAGCATATCGGACACAAACACAGTCAATTAGAAAAGAGGAAGTGAGGTCGAGACAATCCTCTGATAAGTCCTTGAGAGACTAATGGGCAGTCGCGAAGCGCCGTTACCTCCATTAAGCAAACATTCCCATAATGTACGCGGAATGCTGCGATCCACGGTAGGATGGCATCCAGACAAGGCTCGGATCGCTCCATCCGCGCCGTCGCATTTATCACGCCGCCCTCATTTACATCCAAAAGCACTTAAGAGAAGCTTTGCGCGCATCTTCTCCAACATCTATCAGGAGACTTGGAAGGTGCGGCTTGACAGGCCCGCCCTGTCAAAAATTTTGATTCCGCCAAAAGGTTTCAAAAATAGGACGGAATCGTGCAAAAACATCTGCTGTGTTTTTGTTGTTGGTTTTATGGGGGGGTGTTTTACTCTTGACAGATGACGTTCCTCATGTTCGGAATTAAAATTGTATTTTTATTAGGTTCCAATTTGGTAGAAATGGGATCATATCTCGAGGTCTGGCTAAGTAGCTGCGGAAATGGACGAAATGGCTGCTTCAAATCAAAACTACCTCCTACGTCTTTTGGGGCATGGCTTTCCAAGACTTTGTTTTGTGGGTTCGGTAGCAATTGAAAACAAACCCGAAGACATCTTTGCCTTTGAAGGACACCTGCAAATGACAGAAACGAGCAAAAAGAACCTAAAAGTGGCTGACGCAAAACAGAACCGCTTACTTTCTGAAAATTTTTTACAGCGTGGGACTTTTTGATGAGTCCAATTATGGTCGACGTGCCAACAAAAATTCATGATGCGAAGCAAAACCGGCTTTGGGGCCTGAATTTTAATGTCCTCGAATGGAGCGCATGCACACCAGTTCGCCATGTCGTTGACGCCAGACGAGCGTTCGAAGATGTTGCGTCAGGAATTAACCCTTTCATGCACCATGTGACCTGATCACATGATAAGCTGTCCACTGTAGCAACCGCAGTCCAACGAAAGGGTTAAGACCCCCCCCCCCCCCCCGCCTAGTGTTAAGCATGTGTGCACTGAGCATAGTCACTCCTCATTTGGATTAGTTCTGTTTGACTAAACAAACCGCTTTTGCATTGTTTCCCCGCTAAGACGTCAGAATTATGCAGCATTGCGCCAAATTTGACAGGCGTCACTTCGCCGGCGTCCGTTCTCTTCTCCCTCGCTGCCAATAAAACAGATCAAGTGGATTAAACACACTGTCACTCCCACCTCCTGCTCCGACTTTAAAAAAAAAAAAAAAAAAAAAAAAGTGTTTGCATTTTGACCGGATGCCCTTCGGGAACTCACGTTCGCCGCTGCAAACCTCCTTGAGCTATAGTGGTCAATGAGTTCCCGGAGCCTGAAATGAGCCGGCTGCCCCCCCGCGCACAACTCTTAAACCCTCTTCAATCAGCCAAACATTAGCCGCTGCGGCAAAATGCACGCCGGACAAAATCAAAGGAAAACGGGAAACGAAACGAGCCCCTGGCAGGGGGAGGGAATAAATAAATAAATAAAAACAGTAGCTCCATAAGCTCAGGATCGATCCGTTTTAAGAGTTGGGGCCAGTTTGTTTTATTAACTTTGCTCCGGACCCCCCACGGAGCGCAAACAACAGAGGTGTCAGCAGGTAGAAAATGCACTTTGTTGGACTAAATGCGTTAGCGCAGAGTTGGCGGTCGAGCAATCATCGGGCTCCCGCGGGCCGCCGGCTTGGGTTATCAGCATCAATGATGGCTTCCCGTGTCATTGCGCCTCCATCCGCCATCCATCTTGCCGTCGAAATGTCCTTTGATTTCTATTGATGGTGAGTCACGCCTTTATGAAGCTGGCTTTGATCTAATAATAGCCGCATATATGAATAAAATCTTGGGGAAGTGATTCTTCCGAAACCAAAGGGCCTGGATTCGAAGGGGCAGCGGCAAAACCTCCGAAAACACAGGTGTCAAAGTCAAGGCCCGGGGGCCAGATCTGGCCCGCCACGTGATTTTATGTGGCCCGCCAAAGCAAATCAAGCATGTCAAGTTCCATGATGCTTGCTTTGATAAGACTTCCTATGTCTTTTGCTGCTTGGCTTCTTGAACCAGGCTAGTGCAATGCTAACCAAGGTCTTCCAAAACAACCGCAACAGACCAGTTTGTTCTGCGAGTCATGAAAGACGTGTGTGACCTGACACTCGCGTACCTGCGATGTCAGAATGATCACTCCCAAGCTATGTTCTGCGTGGCATGAAAAAAAAAAAAACATGCTCATGTATCAAATTGCTGTTGTTGGGGTGGTCTGGCTACAAAACAGCAGTTTTAGCGTTAATTAATTAAAACAAAAAACAATGTACACGCAAAGCTGCTAAGAATAGCCCATCAATTAGCGTCACCCCCGGGGGACAACGGCAACATTGCTCGGGCGAAGTAACTAGCGTGCAAGGCCACATGCAAGAGCGTCATATTAAATAGGCGTGAAAAAAATCCAAGTCCACCTTTTGTTCAAATATGAATCAAAATAAAAGACACCATCTTCTTGAAACGTGAAAAGATTAAATATACTCTTCACATGTTCAGACCCAAACAATCCCGGATGTGTCTTATTTCTGTGACGGTAAAAATATTTGGGGGAAAAAAACAATTGTGTGGGTGCGCAAACTATTTCTTGCTTGTAGCTTTCTGTTTTGACCGGCAAAAACATCGCGCAATTCCGAGTTCAACTCGAAGTGACGTACGACGAAAAATGTATTTACCTTTCATGACGTACGATGTCTGCGAAAATCAAGTAATCAACCGCCAGCACACATTTGGTTTGACACCGTACATCTACATTCACTTATACAAACACACATATATATTTGATTTATTCATGCTGCGCTTTGCATGGAGAGCAAATTCCCTCTCCGACATGCCAGCTCATTCCATTATGGCTTACGTTGCGTTCATCTTCAAGTTCTCCCTTGGGAGCGCAATTAGAGCTTTCTGGTTTGTATTTACTCGTCCCCCCGGCGCAATCTCAAACTGTCAGCAAGGCGCAGTGGAAGACCTCTTTTGATTCCTCCACCAACCACCCCTCCCAGAAATGAACAGAATTGACCGCTGGGATCGTCCCCCTCAATGAAAGTGGCTTTTACTCGTATTGGGAAAATGGCATCCGATGGAAGAAGAATGAGACGCCAATGATGGATTTCAGGATTAGATTAATGTGAGGATAACCTTCACCCTAAAGCATAATTCCCTAAACCCAAATTGGGAGGATAAAAGATTTGGAGTTAGGTGTAGGGTTTAGGTCAGGAAGTACGATACGTGACCTCTGCAAATAAGAAAGTACGAGGTGGCATAAGGATAAGAGGCTGATCTTCATGCACAGACACAGACGTACAGACTGCCGCCCAGAGATTCCAAAAAATGAGTTTTAAGAACCTTCCGAGTCAAAGTGGCTTGACTCGCATTCGTCCCCTGCCACATCTGTCAACGTCTTTGACTCGCTCTGCTCGCTGAGACTTCACAAAAAATCAACCATGATGTCTCTCATAGCGGAGCGTTCCGCGGAACAATCGCAGCCCGCCATTTTTTGCGACTTTACCTTAAAACGTTACAACATTATAAAAAGACCGCTGCTGGCTGCACTGTTGAGTGTTTTAGAACGCTACAAACACACTAGTAAAGCTTTTTTTTTTGTTTGTTTGTTTTTTTTTCCCGCAGGTCGCTACTAGCTAGTGGCATTAAGGTTTTCGTTCACTCACAGTAGACGTCCACCCGAATGGACTTGATGGCGGGCGAGCCGAGGCCGTTCTCCGCCTTGCAGTAGTAGCGCCCGCCCTGCGTCCTCAAGATCTTGGCGATGTGCAGCGTCTCGTTGAAGACGCTGGAATCCTGGAAGCGGTCCGACACGCTGCCGGCCGTCTTGGTCCATCGGATCTGGAAACACAAAACACGGGTTACATCGAAAATTCCGTTTTCGGGACTGCCAGGAACACAAAATTTGCACGTCTTGGCCGTTCCCCCCGCAAGAACCTCACAGCGGCGCTCGCTTTCACTAAGTGATGGGGAACCCCCCCCCCCCCCGTTAGCCTCTGGCATGGCTGTGTAATGAAAGGTGAAATAGCAATACTCCCTAACACCGGCTTGTAATTGACTCCATCACGGCCCTCCCTTGTCCTCATTAAAGCACGCGGCATGAACGGGTAGTGTGACGAGTGCGGCCCGAGGGCTCGGCGAGCGCGTTCGGAGGCAGCCGGCGTAAGGCTCCAGTCGATGGCTCATCCTTAAGTAAGCCGCAGATGGACTAACTTTTGCCCGGAGAGCTTCGCATCGCATCTGACTGACGACCGTCTGCAAAATTAGAATCCGATCCTTCCTCGCTGGATGCTACGCTAGCATCATCTCAACATCCTGATAACATCAACGCGGATAGCATCGGATGGAACAAGGATATCGGTGCATTGAGGCGGGGGAAATTTCCTGCTGCCGTTTCTGTTGTTTTGGGATCTTGTCTGCACCACCCAGAGGTGGACCGGGACCGTCTCTGATGGGTAAACCCGATAACGTCGCCCTGTATCAGATGGAGCCTGAGGCAAAAGGACGGTATGTTGAGAAGTTGTTTGAGGCTAATGTTGTGACCGCGCGTGTCCTATAGAAGCAACAGACGGGGGAGAGACTCGAAAATAATTATTTGCTGACAAAGCAGTCGCGGTCGCAGCCCCCCCCCCCCAAAAAAAGTCAACTTTGTCAACAAAACCACTTCGTCAAAATAACCACTGACATAAGAAACACACTTTAGACCAGCAAAAAATAAAAAATAAAAAAAATTGAAGGACAAATATAAGTAGCCTGCAGAAACTAAATGACTCATAATCCTAACGAGGGACAAAACAAATCGGGGGGGGGGGGGGGGGGGGGGGGGGAAATAAGCGTCTCTGAATTCCAAATAGTCCGACTTCCCCGAGCAGAGCACAGTCTCATTTTTGTGCAATAAGCAAACGCTGCGCCCGCCACACTCTGCGTGTCCCACAGCAACATTTAAGAGCATCTGTGACCATTAAAAATAAAAAGGGCTCTAAATGAGCACCCTGAAGAGAGAATACTTCTCGTGGCCCGATTCAAAGCGCAGTGAAGAAAGACAAAATAAAACACCAACTCAGCAAATGATCGATGCTAACCGGTGGAAACGGTGCGAGTTCAGCAAAAGTTGAACCCGACCGGCATAAATTACAAGTTTTTAGGAATTTCCGCATCGCCTTCGCGCACGCACAGAAGGATCTCAAATCCAGAAGGAAAAAGGCTTGCTTCGACCTCGGCAGAAACCTCACAATCTAAGATTGGGAAATTTTCTTGGCCTCAAGCTATTTTGATTTGTTTTTGTTGTTGTTGGGTTTTTTTCCATGGGAGCACCTGGAACCAGACAGAAGGATGCCCGCTGAGAACAGTTTGACCTTCTTGGCTTTTAAGTCGTGCATCACAAAACATTCTTGATCCGAGAGCGGATTGGCGAGATTCAGGCGATGATGATGATCATCATCATCATCACTTTTCCCATCAACACTGGCAGCGCTGCTTTATTATTTCTTTTTGCTATTATGATACCCCCCAACCCCCCCATGTTCTCTCCGCCTGTGTGGGTTTTCTCCGGTTTCCTCCCGCATTCCAGAAACATGCGCGGCAGGTTAATGGAACACTCTAAAATTTTCCAGAGGGGTGAGTGTGAGCACGGATGGTTGTTCGTCTGTGTGTGCCCTGCGATTGGCCGGCAACCGGTTCAGCGTGTCCCCAGCCTACTGCTCGAAGACAGCTGGGATAGGCTCCAGAACACCCCCGCGACCCTTGTGAGGATAAAGCGGATCAGAAAACGGAAGGATGGACGTACAGTATGTTATGTGCTTTAAAACAGTGGTCCTCTAACCTTTTGGGTCCATGTTTTTATTTTTTTCCTCCCCTCAAGGACCCCCCTCACATAATCCTAAATCCGATTAAACATAATTCCCGTTTGCACCACTAAATGCCATGTGAATTATTGATTGTTTTTACATTTCAACCTAAATATTCATGTCACGCTTCATAAAAAGCCACATCTCCAGACCCCAGCTTGAGAACCACTGCTATAAAAAAAAAAAAAAACACAAAGCATGACAGCACTTTCCTTCCTGCGTGCAACAGTAAAGTCGACAATGCCACCCTAACTTAATTCTGACATTGCAATAAAAGGATCAACATTCGCTTATGAAGAAAGCGCAAGCCCGCCCAGATTAGTCCGAGCGGCGGCTGAGGCCGGCGCGTGCCGCGATGCCCCAGCAAGGGCTAATTGAAATGCGCCCGACGTCTGCTCTTATGGCGGCGCGGCATGCGGCAGCACGCGTCCGCTGCCGGTGAATCTCCCATAATTCCTGCTGCAACGCACCCCCCCCCCCACACACACCCCTTCTACCCGGGCCGTGTGACGCTTCCCTAATTGCTCACCGCGTTTCCTTTTAGGCACCCCGCGGCGGTCCGTGCCACTCAGCCATACAGCCGACTGTGGCTGAGCATCACAATCAACCGATCAGATGTGGCGAAGAGGGGGTTGCAAATTACAGAGCGCGAGCGCGGGGACGACAGGTCTATATTAACGGAATAGAGGCCCCGACGCTTTTGCGACATGGTCCAATGGAGATCTGGATATCTGGACGTGCCCGACTTGTCGGGAGGAAATCAAAACACACGGCTGCCCGACGTGCAGGTAATACGTCGAGTTGCAACCCGTTGAGTCGGTGGCGCGGTGTCATGCGGGTGCGCGACGGAGGCGGAAATGGGTGGAACACAAACGGTGATAAAATAGGAGATGAAAACGACAATGGCGAGACCAAGGAGAGCACTGAATAGAAAATATTTAACTCATTCAGTCCCAGCCAATTCTGGACCAAGTCTGAAAAGACGTTCAAAAACGTCTTTGGGAGTGAATGAGTTATGGACAAAACAGCAATGAAAAGAAACGAGGGGGTGTGGGGGTTGAAAATGACCAGATAGAGTGTTGAAAGGAAAAAAAAAAAAGATGACGATGATTCTTGGGGGAAAGAAAAAGCATCAAATTGCACTGAGTGCTTAAAAAGAAGCCGGAACAGAAAGTGCTGAAAAGAAACATCTCCGAATTAAAACAGACAAGGTCGTCACAAAAAAAAAAAAAAAAAGCAGATACATTTATGGCAAGATGGAAAATTGAACAAAAACAACATCGACAGACAACACAGCTCGCTGGAACGGAAAACAAAAAGTCGGAGCGGCTAGCGGGCTGAAAAAGAAACATCGATTGAGGAATGGTAGCTGAGGCTGAATGTTACCTTGCGCGATCTCACATTTTATTTTATTTATTTTTTTGGTAACGCCGAGGCTTTTCACTGCAGGTTGAATGGCGAGCGAAGGTTGAGAGTTAAAGCGCGGCGCCTTTTGAGGAAGCTCACAAGGCACGCCGCGAAAATAAGAACGGTTGACTAGGCGTTCAAATAAAGGAAGCATCTGTTGACACCGCCGCCAAAGGCCGAGCGGCTTGGGAACTTTTGGGATACAGATCACATACGCCGACAAGTCTGTCTCCGAGTGAAATATCCAAAAGGCCAGAGGTCGGCCTATTTGTACTCGCTGACCCGTGGCGGCGTGAGTTGAATCTGGACGGAGAATAATTGAAACAGAAGACGCAGGGGGAGACAAAAAAAAAAAGAGATAATGTGTTTGCAGTGTGCGGTGGCAGGCTGTATGAGGCGGGTAGTCAAACATGGCCGTGTGGACATAATGGATGGAAGCCAGGCCCAAAAGGAGACGAGGGCAGATGGCTTCATCATCGCCGACTCTTTTTAACGAGAGCGGCGGCCAAAGAGCAGAAGTCATCCGAGGATGAACGGTCCGAATCAGAGAGGACCGATGAAGAGGTTTACCCTTTTCTTTTTTTTTTTTTGCTCGGCTACGGGAGACTGAAAAGCAAAGTGTGATTGCTTTCATGGAGTCAAACTCATGAGGTAGAGTGTCGGAAAAAGAAACAACAAATTCCATGGGTGAAAAGCATATTGGTAAAGCAGGTAAAAGCGACGTAGCGGGTCAAACAAAACCGAGTGGAGAAAAGGAATGTCAAAGGGGGAAGCTAACTGGAAAAAAAAAAAACATCTACAGATCAAACAGGCCGTGCAGAGCTCTGAAAAGAAAAATCCACAAATAAGACAGAACGGGCAGAGCACCAAAAAGTAACACAGGCCGCAAAAAAAAAAAAAAAATGTTACAGATGAAAAAGGAACAGGTGGAATGCTGAAAAGAAAACCTTAATAGATGAACCAGACCCAGGTCGAGCTCTGGGAAGAACATCTGTGGATGGACCAGATTTGCGAGAGCCCCCGAAAAGAAACACCAATTGACCGAAAGAGGAGGTCGGACGGCGAAAAAGAAACATGCGAAGAAAAGCAACCGTGTGGCGCTCAGAAAATGTGATGACCAGCAATTAAAAAGCAGCCTCACAATTTTCTTGCAGTATCCCCAAAAAAAAAAAAGAAAATAGAAAATCAATATTCTCTTTGCTCGGGATGTGTACTATCGACCAAATTGGTGGTGGTGAGGGGGGGGGGGGGTTATGTAAATGAATGCAAATGAGCTTGCTGCTGTAAAGATTTACAGCACGGTTCCCGCATGATTTGGGTTGTGCCGGCGAGCAAATTGGAAGCAACGTCGGGCGAGTGTTTAAAAGGTTAGCGTGTGTACATTCTGCCAGTGTTTGTAAATGTGATGACGGCTGACATTTGTCTCTAAATGGACTAAGTTAGCTGGCATTTAACTGCCAGCGGCCCGATTGGCTGGGTGCAGCCCCCCCCCCAACCCCCTCTCCCACCCAACTACCCCCAAAAACCCCAAAACAAGCCGCAGTGCTACTCTGACGTTAAAAGGGTGTTAAAGGGGCAGTCAAGTGAAAATTTGTCCTTACAACATGTAACATGCGCCACCCCCATAAGTCGAAAAACAACATTCTGATTAATATAATGTTTGTGGGATATAAATTAGGGGAAAACAAATGATCCATCTAAAGGGGGGGGGGGGGCGGTCATTTTGCCACTTGCTGTCGACTGAAAATGACATCATCGTTGCTCAGGTAACGACCAATCACAGCTCACCTGTCTACCGATCACGGTTATGTGACGTTTGCGAGCTGAGCAAAGAACACAAAACTTTGATGCGGCACTCCATTTTCTTTACGCCCTGATACGCCACGGTCTCCACGATTTTAGCTCGCTGCTTTGACACAGCGCCAGGCGGCTCACCTGCGGCCGAGGATGTCCCGTCACCAGGCAGCTCAACTCCAGCGTCTCGCCCTCGCGGATGGTGTAGACGCGCTCCGTGTGTCGCTCCTCTTCCACGTTGCACGCGTGCCCCGAGTGGATGATGCGGACCGTAGGGGGAGCTGTGGAGACAAGGGGCAGAAACATATTGTTAGCTTGGGACCCCCGAACGTCCTCAGGGGAGGAAGGGGTTGACAAATATGCAACGCTTGACCCTCTATATGACTAACATACATTTAGCCCCAAGACAGATGATTAAAAAAATGGAAACTATCAGCACACCTTCCCATCCCGAAATGCAAATTCTCCGGTGTTAGTGGCTAGCGGGCGTGATAAGGACTCGCGGCGAGGGGGCTTCATGCGAGGCTGCCACTTAAAACAAAAGGGGGTTTGGTAACAAGACCCCAGGGCAGCAGTCCAGCAAAGTGCGAATGCCATTTAGTCCAATGAGCCCGCGTCTGTTCCTGCACGCTATATGAGTCCTGGAGGAGAAGTCAGGGAAACGCCCCTAATTAATGATCCCCAAACTGTGCACACAAACGCATACGCATGCATCATATTCTTTACGCACAAACAAGCTTACAGCGACAAACACGCCTCGCTTAAGCTCACATAATGGCCACAATGATGCGCTTGCAGTCACACTTTGCGCGGCGAGGAGATGCTCTTCTCGCATTCACCCCTTCCTCCACCCCCACCCCCCTGCGCTCCTAGCAGTGAAACAAATCGCTGTCATTAATACGTCGTTTCCCAACGTGTCGTTAAAAAAACGGCTTTGTTTCATTACTCATATCATTTGCCATATTGACAGCTCCGCTGTCGACGCGTAGGCACTTTAAGATGTTACTCTTATTTTGGCATACAGGACAAAAGTAGCATTGACTTGGGACAAAAAAAAAAAAAAGACATTTACCAAAATTGTGCCATCGGTTTTGGCGAGACGCCAGCAACAATAATAAACATGACAAACGTTACAGCTATACCAGATCGAATGGTGTTATGTGGAGGAATGCACACAGAGAGTAATTACATAACCCAAACCTGAAACACAAACCCCTCAACATGAATCATCCAATCCCAACCTTCTGGCAACACGCGAATGCCTCCTAACCCCGATCCGATGCCACGATTCCAAATCTCCAAGCCTCAACCCGCTAACCTCGATAATGTGAGGCACAACAAATATAACTAGATGCACAAAAGTTGTTGCTTGTTATTTTTGCCATCAAAGTGCCGGCCATTGAACAGCATCGTTACAAACGGACGCAAAAATGCATGTTTGACTCGGTGTGTATGCGGACACATTTACATAATCGTGTCTATTTTGGGTTGTGGCGTCACTCCCACTCACTTCCTTGAACACCAAAAACCCTTTAGCGGCACACACAAGTGCACACAACAACAACAAGAAAACAAGCAGAGAAGCAGCAGGAGATTCTCGTGAGGTCATTTGCTTGAATTAAGATAAAGGCTCCACTGGCTTGTCATATGGAAAACCAAATAAATCCCCGCTATTGCTCGTACTTTGACCATCCGCATCGTTTTGGTGGACCGAGTGGAACACCTTTTGTGTCGTGCTAGCGAAGGCGCGAATCTTATAGACGAAACAACTACCGCAGGGCTGTCAAACTCAGTTTTGTCGCGGCCACATTGTGGTCTCGGATTCCCTCGGAGGGCCGCTGTGACTGCGAATCTATGCGAAACCATACAAACCTCCACATATTCCAGAGAGAGCGCACAACAAATTGATGGATAACTACTTTTAAAATCACAAGTCAAGAATAATGACTTGTTTAACCCTTTCATGCACCCTGGCTGTCCATTGTTGGCATTAATTTAATAAGGGCTTTGGTCAGGAGAAAAATGCTTGCAATTTCTCTGTTATTATAGATTATATATGACAATTTGAAATTTCGGTTCCGACTTCAGCGAGCATCATGGACTCGCATGCTTGATTTGCTTTAGCGGGCCACATAAAATGACATGGCGGGCCAGATTTGGCCCCCGGGCCTTGACTTTGACACCAGTGACCTCCAGTCTCAAACGAACCTCGCTGTTCACCCTCCGCCATGACTGGAACCACTGCATTTTCCGATATGCAGCTAAAAGCCCTCGGGCCGTTTGACGAGGAGGCGGGCCTACGGTAATCGAGCGCGAGGTGCTCTCGGTATCTGACTTAAGCGCGACGCATAAAATGAATAGTTTGTCTCACAGTTGTCACCACGCGAGGCCTTCTAGCTAATGGAGAACGGCCTCATGCATGCGTTTAAACATCTTGCCAGCAGCGCATACGTATTATTACATCAGGCCTTGTCAGGCGCTATTGATCACGCACTGTAATGCACTCGCCTGCACTTCTCTGCCTCGGCGCTGTTATTGTAAATGAGACTCCGTATGGATCCGGGCCGGGCGCTATCAGCGCGGATCATCCATCAGGCCGACAATGCAGACGTTCATAAAGGCGCGCGGGACGGCGAGCGCACGACGGCGCTTTTCGGCCACTCTTGCACAAACACCAGACAGCGGCTTCCGATTGGGTATCGAACTGGCCACTTGATTTAACTGGCGGAAGAGTTTTTGGACCGTCCGTTGGGCAGGGCAGTACTATTTTTAGCATACGCACACAAAAACAAAACAAATCACACTTTGTTACTGCCAAGCTGCCAAAGTTCTGCTGCGACGGCCCCCGTGGAGGCGTGAGTGGGGTCGTATTTTAGAGGACAACTTCATTGCGGCGCCACACAGCTGGGAATGGAAATGTACCCAAACTGGCAGCCACATGTCAGCAGATAACAAGGACTTTGTCTTTGGAGTTGGCGATGCAGCATGTGGCCCGAGACGATGACTGTAGCAAAATAACCAAAACGAGAAACAACAGTTGTTTTATCATTTTCATCCTGGAGCATGAAGAGGAGAAAACATCCGGCGACTAGCAATTAAACAATACAAGTGTTTACAGTTACTCAGTACGGGCAGCACAAAAAGCACCATGAGCCATATCCATATACGGCATAAGGCAAAAAAAAAAAACAAACAAACAAGGTCTTCGGACTAAAAGAAAAGCTGCGCGCACATAAACATGAGCCGTCTTGTGATGACAAATATTGACAGCGACTCTCAACAGGGGAGTAGAAAAACAACTTCGCTAAATGAGCCGCACGTTGCTTCACCAAAGTCGTCAGGCGCATCTCGTTTCTCAAATGTTGCCTTACTGGGCCCTCGCGCCCTTGTTGTCATACAAGCTCCTCCCACGAGGAGTTGGAATGACGTGTAATTATGTCGGCAGCATTGATATGGTGATCATGTATTTTGCCAAATGCAAAAAAAAAAAAAAAAAATGTTGACCCACCCAAATTTTCTTTTCTCTTTGTGGCCACATTGAGAAAATGAAACGTGAGCCACTCCTTGACCACAACATGTTTGCAGCTCCTCGAAAAAACTATTTGGGGTGACCGAGGTTGCACGGTGCCCCATGCAAAAAACATATTGAAATGCAACAACGCCCCAGCGGAATTTTCATGACAATGGTCACCTCATCGGCTGTTAGTTTCACCATCCAAACCATTCCATGCTGCCACGCCGCGGTACTCCATACATCCCCCCCCCCTGCCCTCTCCCCACTACGCTACACGAATCAGACATCTGCGGGGGACGGATAAAGTCCAAACGTGGATGGCATCCAAAGCGGCGGTTGTCAGTTGATAGGGCCGAGCTCGTGGCGGCTCACTGAAGGGAGAATATCTGGCAAGTCGCTGAAGTTTCGGGGCGCTGCCCGCCAACAAAATGTCTTTGCGATTGGACGTTGTGACTCCCCCTGTGAGCTGATTGTCCTATCCGTGCCTACAGCGGTGCATGGCTGACGGGGGAGGGGGGGGGCGACTTGGCTTGGAGATATGTGACTCGGTGCGTGGGTGGGGGGACCGGGGAAGGGGGCGGGGGGGGGGGGGGGGGGGAGGTTGCAGCTCAGTCTTTGAACACTTTGCTGACTGAACATGAAGGGCAGTTGGCTGAGGAAACCAAAAATATCTCCGAAAAATATTTGGAGACTTGAGAATTTGTGACTCTTTTTTTTAAATTATGGATTGCCTTTTTTAAGGGGTGGGGCGCTCAGCATTCCTGTAAAATTTTCCATCAAAATTTTGCCAATTGACACCAAATTGACATTAAAAAAAAACACTAAAAATATTTACAAAGCCAATCCACGAACGGCAGCGCAAACTTGGATGGCAACAAAACGCCTCCTGTTTTCCTTCACGCCATTTCTAATCTCTTTGAGCGCTTAGCAAAGGAAGCCGCGCCGGCGTGGCGCTGGCGTTGCGCAATGTGACACATTTGGCGGCGTTGTGACACCAACCCATTAGCCTGCCAGGCAAACAAAGAGAAGACCGACACAAACACCAACAAACGTTACTAAAGTCTCGCATGTCGTTGAGCCTGGCTCGCTCTGACAAGCAGTCAAATACGCTAAATATGAAATCGATAAAAGAGGCGCATGCTGCTTCACCAGAAACTGCACAGAACAGACACGGGTGCAATACGCAAAGTCTTCTGGGTCCCCGCATGGGCACAAGCAGCCAATTGTTCATGATTGACAAAACAGTGGATATTGAGCCACATACTGCTTCACCCAAGACATGTTTTAAAAGACTCCCCGGAGCACACAAGGTCTTCTGACCAACGTGGCGGTTCCGACCACAAACAGGCTGCCTCGTGACCGCAAACAGACAATTGTTGACAGCAAACGAATAACCAATCTAAATGTTTTCATTTAAAAGTTTGCAAGCGAGCTAATCACGATCACTCGAGGGTTGACACAAGTGGGGGTTTTTTTTGGTTTTGTTTTTTCAGCCCCCGGCAAAAGGCTTTTGCCGTGCTCTCTTTTGAAATGTGAAGAGCAAAGCTGCAAAGCCCGACGTACAGCTGATGCATCAGCGGCGCGTAGCCGGCAAACAATCATCGCCCGCATCCGAGAGCTCGCCGGTCGCGCCATCCATAAAGTACACCGAGCCCCCCGGAGGAGTCAAAAGGAGATGATAATTAAACCTGTTCTCCGTCACATGCCCTTTCGCCGTATTTTACCTCGTCATCGCCGTCGCGGCGCTGACACCTCATCGATCAATCTGATCGCCGTGCAGTGGCAAGACTGAGTTTCTGATTGCTCTTAGCGGAGCGGGTCGTGGTGAGCTCTCGGGGCGACCAAGACCGCCTCTGCTGGTCAAAACACTATCACACGTATGGATCTCAATTTGTTCCATGAAATTGCATCAGATTGCATTTTTTAATCAGATTTCAGCTCCAATGTCCTGCCATGTCCATCGAATCTCCCCAGGACCTTCAGAATCAGTTGGCCAATTTAAGGGAAACTCGTTGGGTTGCTTCTTTGTCCAATCAGATTTCAAGAGCACTGGCGCTCGACGTTGTCAACATTTTTCCGTTTAAAAACGTATTTCGGCCAACTTTAGACGAGCAAAGACATTTGTTGACAACAATGCATTTCGTAATCGTGCATGAGTACGACGTAAACTGTTTAAAAAAAATCTATCTTAACCCTTTCATGCATCAACAATAATAACCTGTAACCTGATAACATGATAACCTGCCCACTGTAGTGACCGCCGTCCCTGAAGGGGTTAAACTGAGTCACATGCTGCTTCACCAAGTATAACGAAACAGACGTACGTGCACATAGCGATAATGGATGGATGGATGGACAGATCTAAAACATTTTTTTAAAAAAACAAAGCCTGGGTGGGATGTATTGTGGACTCCACAATGTCGAGACAATTTTCCTGCAGTTGCCATGACAACATCAGGTGGGAGAAAAAAAACCTCAATACTGCGACGCCATCATCCACAACATCAACAACAACAAAGAAGCGCGGCAACGACTTTGTCCCTCTGACCGCGGAGAACCTGCAATTATGGTGGCACCAAACAAGGACGACGCCGGGGAAACATTTCCCCTTTCCTCCTTGTAAGAAACACCAGAAATTGCAAAGATTAGACACCGAATGCACTTCACCGGACGACAACTGCCGTCCGGCTTCCAAACGAACGTGGAGCTGCGTCACGGCGACACACGTCCGATCCTTTCCAATTACTCGCCGCAACGGGAGTAACCGTAACCGAAAGTAACCGCGCTGTGATGAACCCGCCCTGCTGCTTCACGTGCATCACTTTCATCAACACTCGGGAAACTCCCAGCGCGTTCGCCGTTCGAAAAGACGCAACGGAAACCACGGGGGGGGGGTTGAAAAATGAGACGCTGCCGTTGGACGTGATGCCCGGGCGACCGTGAAGCTCGTAAAAGTGGATGGATGGCTCGTGCATCAACGAGCGTTATTAACTCTGCGAGCGCAAAAGATAAAGATGTCACACACACGCGTGCGCACGCACACACGCGGATCAGCCATGCATGTGCAAAAGGGCTTGATCAAATACTGTCAAGCTCTTGTTGGCACTCCATCTGGGCCTCACCTAGCACTACACACACACACACACGCGTGATCATAAATGAGACATTATGGTGACGTACGACGTCTCATAAAAGGCCGCCGCGACGGGATCCCGGTCGGAAAGCCGCCGACCTTGCCGTATGAAATCTGATCCTGAAAGAGATTTACAGGCAGCGGGACGGCGTCCCTCTCGCCTCCGGTCAACACCGCGACGGGAGTCACAAAGGCGTCTCCTTAAAACAAAGCCATGCCCCTCCTCACCCCCCCTTGCTTCGAGTCGCAACAATGACATCTGATTTGTAAGCGAACATCTCAACCCGTCCGCCGCTGCTTTCGCGAGTGAAGATCGACCGCAGACGGCTCGAATGATTCCGCGGCGGCAGCTCGCTCTTCGTGGCTCAGAGGAACGAGCACAAAAGCCACGATTGTAAAAGTGTCGGCGGCTAATGGAGCGATCAGCGATGCGGCATTCCCGCATCGCTTTCCATTACGACGAAAATTAGGGCTGCACTCAGAGCTGCAAATGCCAACTGTCTGATTATTTTGCGTGTGTATTTTCCATTGAAAGGCTTTTTCATTTCTTGATGCTACTTCTTGTTGCCATTCATCAACAAGCAAGAGATTGATCCCGCCGTGCGCAGCTCAGACGGCAAAGATAAGCGCACCGTGCTTCGGTTGCTACGCCGCGTTTGTCACACGGGTGGTCAAACTTGGCAACGGGTTCTTCTCCACGTCTGAAACGCGATGCTGAGCGGCTTGGCAGCCGCCTGTGGACAGATGACAAGCTTGTCCCCCCCCCCCCCCCCCCCCCTCACTGTGTCAATGTTTGTCCGAGGTGTGCGAGGCACTCCCGATTGTTTAGGACTCCGCGACTGCTCACGTCCAAACACGCCCTTGAGCGCCTGTACATAAACTTGCTCCGGACCGATCATCAGCATCGACGACTGCCTGAACGAGAAGCCTTCTCGACACACGCAATGGATTTCAGAACCACCGTGTTCCTTCTTTTGCTGCAGCTCGGCACCTTCTGCTATGCGGGACCTGGCTGGGTGAGTGCCGGCAAACAAAAACAGACCTAAAAGGGCACCGCACACAATTTATGGACTTCGGCAACCCTTCGGCAAATTTCCACGCCGTCTAAAGTGTATCATCTCTTCCGCTCTCTTCGCAGGACCCGGCCGTCGATAACGGTATGTGACCGGCATTTGAGGGCGGTCTGCGTGCGACCGTCCTAACAATCAAAATCAATCGGTATCGTCGCTGCTGTCGAATTGTCATCTGCTTTCTCATCAGACAACTCAGGGGAACCGGACAAGTCAAGCATCACTGAGACAATCCTGAAGATGAACAATGGTGAGGATTGGAAGGGGGGAAAAAATGGCAGCCGTGACGAGGTTTCTGGATGCAAATGGATTATTTTCTTTCTTTTAGGATCGACGGCACCCCTGATGGAGGGGGACTTGATGATTGAGAGAACGAGGACCGCCATCAAGTGCGCGGTGAACGCACAGTCCTGCCTGTGGCCAAAGTCCGCCAACGGCCAAGTCCTGATCCCCTACATCATCGCAAACAAATACTGTAATTTTGTTTTCGTACCCGGGTTGATTGTTGACATGAATTAAGGGCCATTTTTCCTTTCACAGCCATTTCAGAGAGGGATACCATTGAAGGCGCCCTGAGGGGAATTGAGGCCGGAACCTGCATCCGTTTCATCCGGCGAGGGACCCAGAAGGCTTACCTCAACTTTGAGCCCTGGTTCGGGTGAGTGCAAACTGATCTGCGCTTTTAGCGGGCAAGCTAGTGCTAAAAAAATCTAACAATCACGACATGTTGAGAAGTTAGCAAAACTGCAAAACCAATTTTGTCAACATGTGTGAAACCCATCCAGGTGTTTCTCAAGGCTGGGCCGGACGGGAGGCAGGCAGTTGGTGTCGCTGCAGCGTTTCGGCTGCGTCCAGCACGGCATCGTTCAGCACGAGGTGCTGCACGCCCTGGGCTTCTACCACGAGCACACGCGCAGCGACCGCGACGAGCACATCCTCATCCACTGGGAGAACATTCAGGACGGTAAAGTGTCTCCGTCCGACTTTTATTTTGTGAAGTCGCGCCTTTACTTGAGCTCTTATGTCGTTAAGTAACGCTCGTTGCCTGTCCTCAGTTAACAAGCCCAACTTTGAAGAGCGGGACACGGATAATCTCGACATCCCCTACGACTACAACTCCATAATGCACTACGGAAGGTAAGACGGAAATGCACTCGACCAACGATGATACGTATTGCAGATGCGGCAAAGCGGCCGCAGATCCAAGTTTTATCACAGCGGGGAGTTTTCATTGCATCCTGCACCGGTGCATGACACCCAGTGCCTGATGTAGCAAAGCAGCCACAGAAGAAAAACCAAGACCAAGCTTTCTGGCACTGGACGGCGAACTTTTGCTCCAGAATATTTCATCGTAGCCTGACAACAAGCTTCCTTAAGACTGGGAAATATGTTCTAAGTAACTGTGAACAATTCATATCATCATCTTTTTCTGATGAGCAGCACACGTGAGTGTCCAACCCGAGCCTCAGTGTTTGTCATGACACACTTGTCTCGCAAAATCCATAGGACCGCCTTTGGAATCCAAGAGGCCATTACCATGACCCCCATCCCTGACGGCTCGGTTGAAATCGGCCAACGGGAGGGCCTGTCCGAATCGGATGTTCTCCGGATCAATCGTCTATACAAGTGTTGGAATTAGAAAACGGAGGATGCCGCGTGGCATGTCGTGTGACACTTTAAAATAAAAGAATGGGCAGCTTGATTTCTTTTGGATTTTTCCAGTAAGGACTCCCTCTCACTGCTATTTTCAGCAGGCCTTTTTCAGTTGATTTGTCGCCTTAGCCGGAAAAACAAGAAGCAATCAGCTTAACAAAGTTATAGTTCACACACACACACACACACAAAATAAATAATAAAGTTTTAGGGGAATGTTTGAAAACGGTGACAAAGAAATGAATTTAATTAGACGCCAGCCAAAAAAAAAAAAAACACATGGGGGGGTTTGGGGGTGGGGAGGGGGCAGATATGTGGCAATGTCTTGCTAAATGAGTTCATTTCCATGGCTCAGCCCTTGTTGTAATTAAGTTCGGGATTTGTAGAGTCGCAGAAGAAGTGCGGTGGCGGGGGGACGGGGGGGGGGGGTGCACCGCTGACGTGTCGGGACATAAATCGTAAACCTCGCAGTCACCCTGATGAGAATTGCGCTGTATTTGTCATCCGGCTACATCCCACACTCCCTTTTCTCTCCTTGTTTTTCTTCCACTCTTTGAAATCTTCCACTGTCGCGTGAGATTGAGGGTGTGAAAGGGTTGCGGAGAGTCAGGCCCAGATCCCAGCAAAGCTAATTGGTTCATCATGTGACCTGTGATTGCACACGCAGCTGTGACAGCGCGGCGTGGGGGGGGGGGGGGGGGGGGCACCTTGGAGCATTGACCCTTTCATGCACCCTGTAACCTGATAACGTGATAAGCTGTCCACTGTAGTAACTGCTGTCCCCGTAAGGGTTAAATGCCAACTTTAAAGACTCTTGACGGATGCCTTCGACGTTTCACAGGCGACTTTTGCGCCGTATCCATCTTGGCGGACGAGCGGTAAATATTTACACTCTTCTTATTTCAAAATTATTCAACGCCCTCGCCATGGGGCTCTGATTAAATTCAAATGACCAAATGACCCGCTGCAGGATTCCTGCGACAGGCGCGCCAACGTGGCCGCTGCTGCCACAACACATCAAGGCCAAAAAGTTCACTGAGCTGACCGAAAAAAAACCCCCAAAACAAAACAGCGAAAGAGTTGAAAAACATCACATTAACTCTTATTGGACCTCAAAAGTACAAAATGTGGCTCTAGAGTTTCCTCCCTTATTGGCTTTCATATTCTTCCTGCCGTCGTTTATTATGAGCCGGAATCCGGAGTGTTCATTCCAAAGGCTTTCTAAAGTTCAGCCGAAGCCAATATGAGGCATCGCCGATCTCATTTGAGTTGGCCATTTCTCAATGTTTCAGTCATTTAGCGGCTTTTGTTGCCAGTCCCCGTTGTTGGCGCTCGGCGACAAGACGGCGTCTCCAGCCGGCGTTTTTGCGCCTTTAAAAAAAAATAAAAAATGATGAAAATGAATCGGTTGGAATGTTCTAATTCCACCAACTAAAGCCTTTTGTTATCTTCACTTAAACCTGTGAATAGGATTTGACTCTCCCCCACATGCCCCAAGTGGCGTTTGCATTAAAAAGTGTACCGAGAAGGGATTTAGCACAAGAAGCGGTGTCCAATAACGCTTTATAAGCAATTATGCTTCTCTCTCTGCTGCCTTTAAAAACGACATCTAGTTTGAGTGTGTGTCCAATTTCGTGATGCGATTACAATTTGACTGCCCAATGTACTTTTTCCACAGTTATTTTCGACTGAATCAGCAACAGGGGGCGGGATGAAAGCCAACAAAACACGCTCGATTATTCAGATTGCATTTCCCATTCGATCGTGATTCCATATTTCCAACAGTAAAATTGCATTGCATATTTCTTTATATATGCAATTAATTATCTTTGATTGATTTTTATATTGGAGAAAAAGTTTGTTTGTTTTTTATGGAAGGGGATGTGAAGATTTTTATAAAGAAATCTGAAAGATATATTAAATTACAAAAACAACTAACCATATTTCAACCCTATTTTCGTATATATACTGTACACACACACACACACACACACACACACTACAGGTACATTTGTAATTCAATGAGAGCTGATCGAATTTGCTTTTCATTCGTTTGGGAGTTCTTTTTTAAAAACAAATACATTTAAGATGAATAAGAAAACAAATTCTGGTTTCATAATCACCATTATAAAAAAAGTAGCAATTTCATGCTTTTATGATATCAATTACATTTTTTTCCCCCTGATAAGGTGTTTTCAGAGGTTCATTTGTGTTGTTCAAGGACACATAAGTTTATCTTTGGTGAGATCAAATTGATAAGTACCAAATTATAAGACGCTCTGAGCTCCCTCGGCGCCGCCCACCGCATAACACGAAGCCGTCTATCCTTGAGATGATTAAATGGCTTCCTAAAAACGTTGTGGGGGGGGGGGGACCCTAAAAACCCATTATTGAGAGCTAGTTTTGATATTTGTGATCTCAAACGGGGTCACCGCTAAGTCATCAGTGATGATAGCGAAACTCGCGAGACAATTAAGAAGCTGCCGGGAAGACGCCGGCCAAATTCCCGACACGGCGCTGACGCTTTCATGAAGGACCCCGAGGAGCCGCATGTGAACTTGTTGGATTACTGATCCGAGAACAGCAGTTTACAAGCTGCCGCGTTGTCGCTGGGTTCTCGCAGCGCATGCATATTTCATGGCTTCTTCCTGGCTTGCCGACACCCCCCCCCCCCCGCCCCCACACCCAAAAAAGTGAGAGAAAATTCTGGATAAAATGATGCAAAGCAACAAAAGAATATTTTCTTCAAGGATAGCTGGTGCGTGTCTGGAGAGAAAATATCGCTAAATAAAATCGGTATCGAAAGTGGGGGCGCCAGTCGAGACGTGACTGAAAGTCGCGAGCACACTGAAGATGCGCCAGAAGATTGTCAGGGTCGTCCATCATCGTTACGTCGATGGCTCTTCCCGCGCCGCCGCTCTTTGCATTTTAGTCGCTTAATTCATTCCCTGAGACAAATATGAGTGTGGCCGACTGTGCCGTCGAGCAACGCAAGCTACGGCTCAACATTACATAAAGCCACCGCGCTTGGGCGGAGGCTTGATGGATTTCTTTATTAAGCGGTGGGGCCGTTGCGTGAAGGTCAAGTGAGTCCGTCTCGGGTTTTTTTTTTTTTTTGTGAGCCAACTTTTAAGGGTTGGTTAGCTTTAAGTTTCCCGCCCACAAAGACCAAAAGCGATTTCAGCCACTCCATTATTTGTAATGATCCCGCAGGCAAATATCATGAAGGGGCAATCGGGGTTCACGAGATGTTCGATCGCTTATTTGTACGCTACGCTGGAAGAAATCCATTTTCTTCAAGCCTCTTAATCCTGGTTCTGAATCACACATTGTCGATATTGACGGAGGCAGCCGGCCTAACGGTTAGTCAGTCACAGTTACGAGGATCGAGGTTCCGATCTCGGGTTTACCCTTCCTGTGTAGCGTTTGCATGTTGCCGAGTTGCTGCAGTACTGACTGATTTTCACGTGATTGTTTGATATTTTGGCCTCCAACTTTTTCACACTATTATTTTGTGCTGGGTGGTTCTCAGAAAAGACGGTCCGCCCAGGACTGCGGTTGGCGAGCCAGTTTGAATGAGTTTTATAGCTTTTGCTGTAGGCATAAAAAGCAGGATCGAAGAGGACTTCACGTTCAACAAAAACAAAAAAAAACAAAATAGTGTGACATGAACCACGAAAAATCAGTGACGACCGTAACTGTTAACCCTATTTGACGACATAAGCTAAAAATGTACCGTACCTTGATGTTTGAGGAGAGCCGAACTACCATCATGCGTAGTGTAAACTAGTTGAGACTAAATCAACGGCACCTGAGATGTTCGCAGACACGTCGTTCATTTTTTTGTCTCCACATGATTAATTAATCCTCCCCTGAACAATTCAATGACTTGGCTAATCGGCTACTTTGCCCATCAGATGCACCAGCTATGATTATTAATAGTACGTCTCCATTATTGGCCAGCAGGAGGCCTCGTCTTCCTGTCGCCGCTAACACTAATTACTGTCGCACCGGGGACATGCATTCCTCCCATTCTCGCCGTGGAATTGTCATCTCCCGACAGCTGTTCCAGATTTCCCATTTATTACACACGCTCACTATTTTTAATTACTTTGCAGCCGATTGCTCCCGAATCACTTTTAAGCCAATAAATTGGATGACGACTCGCAAGTCCAATTGTCATTTAATCAGCGGCCGTTAAAACGCCAACATAGATGCACATGTAATGAAATACATAATGATGACACCGCTAAGGAATGCCTTTTTTTTTTAATTGTTTGTTTTTGCATTTTTTAAAAAATAAACAAGATGAGAATGTTTGGCAAACCCGTTTCATCAACATCCCCGAACGGTGCCTTGAGAAACAGCCAATGAAAATTAATTAGGTTTTCCCGCCACTTTGTTTACAAGCTAATATTTCAAGGAGGACTTATTGTCCCTGTAGAGATTTATTTTATTTAATTTTATTTATTTATTTTTTGTCGACGCATATATATGCAAACATGTAGGCCAATTAAAGGATGCACTTAATTAGGCAAGCAACTGGGATACCGTGATGACGAGCAAACAAGGTAAAGCGACGTAACGTCTCGTGCTTTGATAGAATGGCCTCCCAAACTATGCAAGAGGTTGAAAGCAATTTGTGGTTGACGTCAAATGATCCTCCAAATTATTTTGCCCGTGCCGGCGTGGGTTTTCTCCGGTAGTAAAGTTGAAATACAGTTCTCAAACAACTGACCTTTCCTTATGTAGCTACGGATGTCAAACAATACTGAGATAAATATGAATAAATCGAAATTTAAAACGAGAAATTATTGACAAAGATTTACGCTAGAGTTATGGTTTTAGCTAGTTTTGCAAAATGTACTTTCAGTTCGCTTTATTAAAAAAAAAAACTTTTCAGATATTTTTCATTCACAATTTTTTTTTTTTTTTACAATTTTAGTGACTTTGTTGATTAGTTTTCATCAAAATAACCTTGCTGCAGAATCGACGATGAAGCAAGCGAAGCCTCGGCGCGTTGAAACAGCAGATGGCTTGATTAACCTTTTTTCACCTCAGCTCGGCGTTTTCGACTACGAACCTTCCTGAAGGAGAAAACTAGCAAAAGATAAGCTAACCCTCCTCACTGATGTCCGACATGAGGATTTTAGCAGCCCAAGAAGCGCCGATGCAGAAAGATAAACAAATTTACCGTTACCGCAAAGCCTCGATGTCCAAATGGGATTACAATTTCAGTGTTCATACGGAGCGGAATTTCAGTCTATTTTTAAAAAAAATTGTATTTATTTTTTTTTCTCTGCTGTCTTTCTGATGGTTGTTTGGTGGCAGAAGCTAAATGAAATAAACTCCCCCATAACTGCCGGGACACGGTGCACTCCAGTGTGATACCTGGTGAGGCGAAAGGCCCGTCGGACCATGAAATTGAGCAATGTAACCTCGTCATGTGCTAAGGAACAAGCACGGAGCGAGCGAGCGAGCAAGGAATGAAAGCGAGAGAGTGAGAGAATCCCCACAGTTTGGCTTCAAGCAGGTAAAATGACATGACCTTGCTAATGACCTCCAAACCCTTCATTGAATTCTCACCCGGCAGTGTAATGTTCACTTTTGATTGACAGGGTCATTTAACATTCATCCACATTGTGGTGGTGGTGCAAAGTCATTTGTGCCGCGCTGCAGCTTACAGCTGTTTCTATCGTTTTATTTCGGACCCCCGCCTTCCTCCACCCGAAAAAAAATCCAAAGTATTTTTAGACAAGTTGAATATTTTGTTGCAAAAATATTTGAAAATGCATTGACAAAATTGAAAAAATGCTTTGATTTTTGTTCGAATATTGTTTGGTGTTAAATTAACGGGGGGGAAAAATGATTTCAATAAAAATAACTGACCCCCAGTACTTAATGGTGTGGCCAAGAGAATGCTCGAAAGAACTTTGTAGTCTGAGGAGCAGAGGAAGGACTCCACGCAGTGTTAAATGGGTCGGAGGAGCGTGGGGGAAGGGGGGGGGGGGTTAGTCAGTTTGGACAGCAGGAGAAGAGGAGGAAAGGGGCAATTGAGCTGGGGGAGTGCAAGGAAAGGAAGTCCATGCATCACGCCGCCAGCTTTTTGTCCCGGACGCACTCCTTATGATGGATGGCCACACGTCGTGGCCTTAATTCAAAGTCAATGGCGTTTATAGATAGCTGTCACGATGCGCCAAACGCGGCGCTACCCGCGGAGCCATGGAGAAGATTTTGCACAACTGAGAAGTCATACAGTTGGGAATGAAAGTAAACATTTCGAGAGCTCACTCGAAATAAAAAAAAAAATAGTGAAAAAGCCTTCGTGACGACGAACCGTGGGAAGCTGACCATATGATACATCGTAGGGGGCGGCCATTTCATTGGAAATGGTTCCAACGATCAAAAATCAAGAAGACTCCAGCATGGCCATTAGTTTGGTCACGTTGGTCGAAAAGCTACATTAAAACCGTATCGTTGGCTCATCACAACATCGTCAAATTCGAAGCTCCAAATGGTCATCATTAAAGCCGGCACCTTAGGCCACCCCGAGGCCATCTATCACCATCCGTGAACTCCACGCCGGCAGACACAATGCGGCCCAACCATCCCTCCCAGAGGCCCGAGTGCCCGGAGGGAGGGAGGCGGTCGCCGCGGGCAACCAGCGGCATGAATGCTCAACATCGCCTTCAGCGTACAGGCCGATGTAGCGCCGGCGCAAAAGTGTTCACGTCGACTTTGGTTATTTTGGTCATTGGGCACATGCTGCATAGACAAAAGTATTGGGACAGACTTCTTTGGACTGAAAATGTGAATCACAGATCGACATGGAAAAGGTGGACATGTCTATCATCGCAGGACGCCTGAAAAAGTTCTCCTTAAGGCCCCTAAGCCAAAATTGAACTCAAAGTCTGACATTTTGGAACACGAAACTAAATTCTAGGCTTCAAAGACTTGGCCACTGGGAGCAGTATAACACAGTCATTCCAACAACGATGATACAACGACTACAAGAGACTCAGTAACTTAACAGTCATTTTTCGCAGAGGCTCAAGAATATATGCCAATAAGTATATTGTATACAGTATACAGTATGTTGTCTGTCTGCGTGTGTTGCTGCACATTTGGAGTTCAAATATCCAACGCTTGAAGTATTCTCACGCTGACACGTAGCGATACGTGAGCCCGTTTGTGACGTTTTGGACTACGTGTTAGCATTAAGTTTTCACGGCTAAAGGCAAAGCATGTGGTTGTTTCAAATATACATATGCAATTCTCTTAGTTTCATGTTTAGTTTGACAGTAATCTTTAACCGGCTGTGGCATTAAACAGAAGAATAGAACCGTACTCGTATCTCAAACTTTTGCAAAAAAGGCCAGGAGAAATTCTCTTTGGCGGTAAGCACTTTTTGGTGCGACAGCGGGCCGTTATGACGGCACGGCGACACGCGCGCCTCCAAAACGATCCCCCGGATGCTGCGTCACGCATCATAAAAGTCCCCAAGGTGCCTTTCGCTCATCGCGTACTGAGCGACGCCACGTCCGCCATCAATCACGGAGCTTCCGCCAGGATGTAGAGAGTGCAAAGAGGGGGAATGTCTTGTGTTTTATTAGATTGCACAGACAAAATCATATTAGTCGGAAGCTCGCAGACGGCGGCGGGGCGGCCTTCCTGTCCGCGGGTGACAGCGAATAGATTGCCTATTTTGCGTTAAAAAATAAAAAATTTAATATAATAAATGAGGAGAAAATAAATAAATAAAACCTCGCTGGCCACTGGCGTGACTTTGTAAGTTTGAACCCACTGGCTGCTATCTATGACGACCACGTGCCTTGCAGCGTTTTCCACTTCAGAAAATCAAATCTTATTAAAAGCTTACTTTTTATTGTGAGAAACGGTACTTTATTTTCAAAGGACTCTCACTTTTTTCAAGTAAGATTAAAAAAAAAAAAAAAGACTATTTTGTTTCAAAAAAAACAACAACTATTTTCGTAAGCAAACACATTCGCCTTCTTTTTGAAGCTCCTGTTCACTTTCTGCGGCTGATCGTTAATTTGGCTGATCCTCAAAACGATCGTCAAACTTTGACGCCATGCTCCGCCCACGCGGGACAGCGGCAGCCAAGAAACTTCCCAATTTAGTGTCGACCATCTGTCAAAAGTACACTCGCTTCTGATTGGGGCTCATTTGGGTTAATTCCCCAGGAGAGGAAGCCGGCAGTTTTGATGGCACCTGTCGCTACAAGGTGGGATCGTCACTAATTAAGCAAGATGACATATGGATCTCTTCGGGGCCTTTGACGTCCTCACACAAACCAAGTTATCAAGGAGTGACCTTGGTATTTTAAAAAAAAAAAAAAGTGTGACAATTTAGTGTCGTCCATCTGTCGTTTTGCCATGTGAGTGTCTGGGCGTGAGCTGTGGCACACAGCAGCTTCTGCGCGATGGTGTTTTACCGTTTTCCCCGCGTTCATTAAACCGAAAAGTGCATTGGCGACGATGGCTGTCCTTTCCCACAGGCAAGGGCATTCGAGTACACTAAGCGCGCGTTCTGTAAAATCCAGGCAGAGAAATTATCACTTGGATGTAACATTGATATTGCAGTGGAATAGTGCAAAGTTCTTTTTACTCATCTAAGAATCGCAACCACCAAATAAAATCTTGACACTTTTTCCTAGAAAAAAAAGTGTTGTCCACTAAATCGCTGGTCCGCGAGGGTCCTGACCTTCCTTTGAGTCACACACTGCCATCGTGTCAGTAGGAAAAAGAAGACGACGAGGCTCTTGCTGTCTCTTTTCACCTCCTGCTTATCTTGCTTGATCCTTCGCTGGATATTTTCCTGACCTTGTTTTTTTTTCTTCTTTCTCTTCCCGAGGTTGCATAATTCGCCACTGGAGGTTGGGGGGGATGCAGGCGAAGGCCGTGCGTGTGTGCGCGGGCGTGCGCGTGCCCACCACTGATCTAAACTGTGATGACAGCTGAGGCTTTCTCGCTCTCACCTCCCGCGTGCACTCGAAAAAAAAAAAAGGGAGGTGAGAGCGCGGCGACGGAGGCGAATCTTCAAGACAGCGAGGGATTTTTGCTTATTGTGTCTCTCCTCTCTGTGTCTCACTCGCACACACACGTGCATACACACAAAAACACACAGCATGTGAGAGCGTGAAGTGCCAGTGAGTTTAAAAAAAAAAAAACACTCCGTGAACCGTGCAGTACGTTCACACGTGAACGGAAGAGATCACACTTGCACGGTTATGCGTCCGCATCCCGCGTGTCCGTTTGCTCTCTCAACAACCCCCATTTGCACGCACACGTGGGAGAAAGCCTCCGACACGACACAATACGGCTCCTCGTAAATAGTACAAGGGTGCTGCTTACAAGCAGGAGTGGGAGAAGTTTGTTGTTCGTTCGGGGTGATGACAAAATACCCCGGCGCAAACCCATTAAATCGTTCCATAATAAAGCCCGATGGTGTGAAAAAAATAAAATAAAGCATGGTCACGTGTTTGGTGGTGACGCAATAAACTGTGCAGTGTGATCCAAACTAAACTGTTGTATATCCAGAGCAAATTTTCATCAGAGATGGGGCTGCGCAATACGGATTTTACGATGCATTGTAATTCGTTTCAGGAAAAAAAAACATTTTGAACCGAACCCTTCATTCAATAATATGAAATAAACATATCAAGGGGGTGCACACAAGCGGTGCACTGGTGCACATGAGCACTGGAAATTAAATAGCGCGCTCCATTTCAAGTGTGTCACGCCGCTTTGCGCTAAAATAGGTCAGGCCAGCCGTACGTTAAGTCAGAGGTGGGCAAGTTGTTTTTTCGAACAGGCCATGCGACTCAATTGTGTTCACGCAATGACTTTTTTTTTTTTTGTAAAACGATTGCGATGTTTTAATAAGCTGCCAATGTGTACCCCAGGTGTAATTACGCGGATGGAATGAGGGGAAATAAAAATAGGAAACTGAGGGGTGAAATGAAATAAAATGTGCAAAAAAATAATAATTTAAGAACCAGCTATTGCTAATATAGTCATAATGTATAGCAATTAAAAACAAAAACCAGGGGGAAGAGCAAAGGGGTAAATAAATACAAAATAATTAACATGAGAGGGAAATGGGGAGAATCAAGTACCAGGAAAAAACTGATTAAAAACTCAACAAAAAAAAGGTAAAATTATGAGAATAATAAAACCAAATTTGAAACACCAAAAAGATCCCCCCAAAAAATCTCTACACGACAAACTAACCAACATGACCATTTTTTTTTTTTGTTGTTGTTTAATAGCAATAGACGGTTGGGAAAAACAAAAGCACCAACCAAGACAAAAACAAAGAAACAACAACCAGGCGTCCATCATTCCAACCACTCCAACCTGATTCGCAATGCTCCCGCAAACGATTTCTCTTCATAGCTTTATTAGCAGTTTACATCGGCGGGCCCTCATTACGGCGCCGTCAGCACCAACGTGGCGCCCTGCGTTTCGCTCGCCGCGCGAGGAGTACGTCGGAACTCATTTCCATAATAGAAGATCTTTAATGGCGGGCGCCATGGTTTGCGAGCCGACTCCCGGCGGATGGAGGTTAAAAGGCTCGCCGCCTCCATTGTGTTCTGCTTGCCTACTGTAAATACGGGAGTCCATTTTGCATTTTTAATTCCATAAAGCCAATTTTGCCGCGCAGCTCCGACGTGCCCTCTCGCTTGCGGTGCCGTGACGGGAACAACTCAATCAATCCTTGTTTGCCCGAATCCTATATTTTAGAAGAACGACCCCCCGCCCCCTTAAAAAAAAAACTCCAATGGGAATTAAAAGTGAGCCGCATACAAGAAGGTCATTTAAATGCGTAAACAGACGACAATTACTTTTGTGGCGTCAGTCAATAAGTGACAAGAGTGTCGTGGCGGCTGAGCCAGTTCACGGCAATTATAAAACACTTGCTCATTCGCCGCATCGCTTGAATCGAACCCGTTGATACTTCCGGTTTGACATTGCTAACCGGCTGATTAGTCCTCAAGCAATCAAGTTGATTCTTCTATTATTGGATCAACAAAGCAATTAGCGGCGGCAATTACAATCATCGACTCATATGAGTCGCTTACAAAAAAAATAAAAAAGACACAAATTCGCATTGTTGCTGACTCTGATAACATGAGAATGTGATACTGTATTGTAGCGTGCAAACAAAAAGCTTTTTTTTTTTTAATTTGGCCAATCTGTGATTTCATCATCGTGGCATTTAATTAGCTTTTAGAAAACGAACAGTGCGAGGTGAAAATGTAATTAAAGCTTAAAAAGTCTGGGTGAGACGGTCTGTCATCCTTAGTACGTGACCAGACTGGCTACAAATTCCGCATGTGGCTCGTTAGCGCCGCCCTAGTGGCTCCTCCGGAGCTTTTTTCAAAATCTTTGAAAAAGGAAAAAGAGGTGTGAGGGAATTATATTTTTTGTTTTAATATGGTTTCTGGTAGGAGGACAAACATGCTATAAAATCCAACATTCATCGTTCACGGTGAAACCCACAAAGACACGCTTTGCTAACGTCACAGTTTAGCTCGCCAATCGCGAATCAAACACGAAGCAAATGTCAAGTTGCGGGTATTCATTTTTGTTGGAGCTGCCATCACATTCTACATGACGGTTGACCACGACTGTTGACCTGGCAAGCTTAAGAAAGCGACTGACAAAACACCAGCCGCTGTTTGCATCCTTCCCAAATCTGAACCAACTGTTAGTTCATTCTAACTAGCGAGAGGGGCTAAGCTACATTCAGTTAGCTGACAATGTTTACTTTTTTTTGGAGACATGCAGTTGAGTAACTGTACAATAAACATTACACTTGATTAGCCGACTGACTTGCTTCACCCAAGTAATGACTTGACTCATGCTTGAAATTTCGACTTGACTTGCTCGATTTTCGCCACGGTATACCGGATGAACTTGAAACGTCATGAACGCGTCAGACGAGACGCTTACTTATGACTTGCACATCGCGGGACTGATTTTGTGAACCCCTGTTGCGTGATCGCATTTCAATCAGGCGGCGATGGCCGACGCACGTGCCGGTGTCACAATGCGCTAACGGGCTTTCCCCGCCACCGGGGAGCGTTTGATGTTTGCCAGTTGAAAGACTAAGCCTTCCTCTGGGGTTGCGCTTTTTTTCGCAGAGGCATGCTGGGATTGAAAGAGCGCTTGCCCAGAGGCTAAAGGGGATTTTTCGTGGGCGTCACACATCCAATTACCTCAGTAGCATCCCAGAAAGCCACGGGGGGGAAAACACACACACAAATACGCACATACATACATACAGCAGCGCCCGCTGCAGGAGGCCTCTCACCGCTGAAGGGCCGCTGCCAAAATTTTCACAACTGCCGCATCGACGCGGTGCTGAATTCATGAATATTTTCAGCGAGTGTGTGTGTCAGAATGTGGCTTAGGATATAAATATAGAAACATCCCCCCATGTTGCACCTCTTTGGAGGGCATCATTAATGCATCCGGAGATGCTGCTGTGACACGTTGTTTGAAAGGCGTCGCCTCTGTCGGCAAAGCGTGGATTTAGGTGTTTTAATATCCATGTCGTGAAACTTTAACAACGCCGTGGAGCCGAGGATGAAGAAGCCGCTCGTGTTTGGCGTCAGTACGACGGCAGCGGTTGCGCGCGAGCGCGAGTGAAATCGGTTTACCAACGACAGCAAGATAGAAACAATTTCTACCATTGGCGTTGGAAGCGGGATCCGCATTAACTGCCCACCGCAAAATGAGAACGACAACTCACTCGGTCTTTCTCGGTGTTTGAAATGGATTCGTATGTTGTGTTAGTTTGTCATTTTCCGTTAACTGTTCTTTTGATGGCGGCGCGGGCACCCGCGGCGGCTCCTCTCTCTCTCAAGTTAACTTGAAATCCAAAGTTGAGAAACCCCCAACGACAGATCATTCACATTTTTTTTTTAAAACTCTGAAATATAACTTGGTCACATATCAACCACGAGAAGATTTCATTAGAGTCACTGAGCATATTTTTAAACGTTTAACCCTTTGCGGGACTGCGGTTACTAGAGTGCACAGTTATTCAAATGTTGTTTTCTTTTATATGAATTCATCTTAATGTCACAGTTGTGCATCAAAACACTACAATGGACATTTCTCAAAATGTGTGTTGTCATTCAAGGGGATCCCCCCCTCCCCCCAGACTAATAAAAACATCTGAGGGGGGAAAAAAAAAACCTCCTGATGTCGGTTATCGTTCTCTCTCTCTAAGGTGGACAGAGGTGCGCGAAAAGCAACAGCGATGGCAGCACTCAGAGCGCCAAAGCATGTTTTCTTCCAATAACATCCCCCCCCCCCCACCCACCCACTCCCGCAAGCAGTAACCACACAATCAGCAACAGATTGACTATTGACCTGCGCGTTCACACAATCAAGCCGGCGTTTAGGTTAAGGAGAAAGCGGCGCCTTCGCAAAGCCTCGTTGCTCGCCGCCGAGCACCTTTGATTGCGGACCGAGAACAGAAGGCACCGAAACTCCTTCCCTGCATAAATTACGAGTGACCCTCGGGGCCCGGCGACTCCCCCTAACTGCGTTGATTGTAGCCCTCTTTTGGCCATTCAATGGCAAGTTTCTCGCTGTTGAGAGTCGATACAACATAAGGACATGGCGGAGGTACGAGCGACATTGAAGAAGACCTCCATCGTTTTCAGTCGGCACTTCTCAGCAGCGCAAGAAAAAAAAAAGTTGAAAATATTGTTTAATCCTTTCAGGCACCCTGTAACCTGGTAACAATGATAAAGGGGGGGGGGGGGGGGGGGGTTAAACACTTCAAAATAGCACTCGTGTTAGCACATAAGCTTCAGGCCTCTACGAGAAAGCCTAAAAAAAAAAAAAACGATGAAAAGCCTGCAAAGAAAGTTGTGGCAGGTATGCGCTGTCGCCCATTTAAAACGACTAAAAAAACACCCGACAATTTATAAGAGTTAAACCCACACTACTACCCTCGTTTATTTGTATTGGCCCTCTGTAAAGGAAATTGTATTCCAGTCGAGTGGCACAGGTTACAGGTGACATTGTTGAGAAACTCATTTTTTTTATACCCCACATACTTCCCAAATAACCTGTCGGCTTTTTATATCCAATGTCATAAAGATTTTCTTTTCCTTCCCATACCCAAAAAAAGATTCAAGAATCGAAAAATATTTCCGACCCCAATAAAATGGAAAAGCAATGCATGACCGCCACTAAATGTCCACTTGTAAACAATAAAAGGAGCGTCCGAGTCATAAAGGACGTTGTTAATGGAAAATACTGCAATGCTCAGCCTCTGTAAAGCAATAAAAATGTACACCTGGAAAAAAAAATACTAATAATAATAATAAAAATGGGCATCAAGATTTTATGTTCGCTTGATATTAAAAGATCAAAATGAGACAGATTTATGGCCCCTGGAAAACCGTGACACAATGTCCATTTGGAATTTATAACCGTCGTAAAAATGCACACCTGTAAGGAATAAAGGGAGGTTCCGTACAGAATGCCCAAATTGAATAGATTAGAATCGATGGCTGTGGCGAACCAATAAAATGCACACGGACAATGTCTTGGAAAAAAAAACTGTCAAGACCACTGAAGACGCGGTTGCCATGGCTCCCGCAGGCCGAGGTAGCGTGTGCGCTACGCGGCCACCAAGATAAGAGCTTATTGCTGTCGCCTCGCAGCAGTGGTTTTTTTTCGGGAGGAGACATCTAACTCTGCCGCCACCACCTCACCAATTCACCCTTTTTTTTTTTTTTTTAATCTGCTCTCGTGCGCGACCGCTCGCTCTTCTGCAATCACTTCGCGTTTGGGACGAAAGCTTCTCCGGTAACGTGAGGCCCAGCGGATGAAGAAGAGGAGGATGAAGCTGGGAGAGTCGAAACACTTTGGCAAGGGCAGGTCCGTGCACTGTCACTATGACAACAGACGTCACTCGACAGTAGAAGCACTTAGTAGACCCGTGTGGGCTGAAGTGACATAGTTGAAGGCTGGCATTAGCCTCTTGCGGATGCCGTAACATGCAAAAAAAAATAAAATCATCTCACGCCACTTCTCCGAGTACTTACAATTTCCCTAATTAGACTTTAGACTAGTCTGACGTGTGTAAAATGGTGAGAGAGGTTGAGGCGACAGTTGATATTTAAAAATAATAATAATAATAAGGAATTCTATGACTGGTGCCAAACGCTCACAAGGGTTGTGATGACCGTTCAAATGAACAACCACCGCAAACCAACCAAATTGCACACCCGGAAATTGAACCCTTTCGGGGACAGCGGTCACTCGAGTGGACAGTTTATCAGGTTATTATACTGATTTTTGTGACCTGCTGATGTCACAAGATCATCGGGTAAAACGCTTAATAACCCCTAATAAAGCCACATAGAATGTCAGCTTGGAATTTATAACCCCTATTTAAAAAAAAAAAAGTTACATCAGTAAAGTGAAAAATTAATCTGGATTTAACAACCTTCCAATGTCAGACGATCAATGGCAAGAATGTTTAATCGCCCTCACAATGCCATAAAGAATGAATAACTGTTTTTTTTCAAACCGCAAGACAACCCAAAGTACACCGAAAATTACAATGAATTGAATGCACATTATTTTCTGATGCAAGAAAAAAAAAACAATCAACAGGCGGAATGATTAATAACCCCTTATGAAGCCATAAAGAACCTCTTGAAAAAAAACATCTGGATTTTATTACCTCCTGATGCAAAATAACCAACGGGCATCATGATTATTAACCCCACATAATATCAGCAAGTATGGATGATTCATACCATAACACCACAATACATAACAATCGGGTTCACATTTGGATTGTAATACTTCATGTCCAAGATGAAAGGGGAGGAATGATTTATGGCCCCAATAAAGTCATAAAACAACGTCCGCTGTGCCCCCGCAAAAAAAAAAAAAAAAAAGCACACCGCGGTAATTCTTACTGAAATCTTCTAATACGCGTTACTTTCGCGGCTGCGTTACTTCCCGGCACCGCCAGCCACTGTAAAACGAGTCTGCTGCCAGTTTGGCTTAACAAAGACAATCCCACTGAGTGACAGAAGACGGGAGCGGCCATTCATATTCAATAAGTCCTCTCATCACGCTTGTGTCTTTGATGGCTGCTTGCATGTATAATTCCCTGTGATTGGAAGCGCTGCCACTCACCAAGTTGATAACTTGGGATAAAGTAGGGGTGGGGAGGGGGGGGGAGACCTGGCGTTCATTAGGCAGAAGCTGTTTCGACGCAATGCGAACACATTACATAAACCTTGCGATTCTGGCAGGTTGACGAAAGAGGCATCAGTTTAACCGCGGGGGAGCAGTAATTTAATTAACACGTCGGCAGATTAGCGGCAAAAGAAGCACAACCAAAACAGTGAAAAACTCCCCCCCCCCCCCCCCCCCCCAACACATAAGTGCAACTGACAAGAAGTAAATCGAATCATCACCAGTTTAAATTTGCTGCAATGTATTGCGGACATTTAAGTGGTGATTTTCACATACGAGCGCAATCTACGGTAAGTTTTTTTGTTTTGTTTTTAAACTAAGCTTAAGAAAGTTCAATTTAAAAGATTTAGGAGGCATTTAAAGATGATTTCAATCCGATTCTGGGCATAATTTCAAGGATGAAGTGCCGTTTTAAGAGATGATGAGGTGGTATTTTTATTTTTTCCCCCCATTGATTCCTGCTTGAGTGACACTGTAAAAGGGATTTATGTCATTATCGTGTTTGTTGAGCAATCGTTTTGAAATGCACTGCATTCCCCCCCTCCCCCCCCAAAAAAAAAATCTGTCTTAAATTGTCATTCCACAATTCGACTGAGATTTAATGTGTTTCGTCCGGGACAACCACACTGACTCAAGCAAGTCAGGTGAATCAGACCGCATTCGTTCATGTCACGAACCGAATTCACCACAAGCACAGCAACGGCCAACGGGTGACAGGTTCGATTCCCTCGGCAGGCGGCGGGCTACAAACGGGGGACTGAAGCAGCCGTTCGCGATCGATGGTTTACTGCGCCTCATGCTGATTCGCATTGAAAACGTAGCATGTCGAGCTAGTCAGCAATGGCCGCCTTGCCCTCAGGGGTGTGGTGATGAGTTCAGGAACACAATTCACCTCGAGATCAGTCTTGGCCTAAGCCCCCCCCCCCCCCAAAAAAAATACAAGGATTATAGTCACCTGGCTGACTGCTGACGCATTTAAGGCCGCATCCCCCAACACCGAGTCAAATTAGTTCATTTCGGCTCAGACGTAGTGACGCGCTTTACAGCCGCTGTACACGTCGAGTAAACGGTTGCTCTCATATGAAGTCAGCTAGGTGAGGCTCCAACTCACCTTCAAGTCTAAAGAGAAGAAACTCGAGCGAAAATGGACGGCTGCGTGGATGAATGAACTGATTTGGAGTCAATAAAGGTGATATGAGAGTTCCATTAGATCCATACAACATCAAAATGACGACCGGTCAAATTAAAGGTCCACCAGTGTCCTAGACTGGATTACTGTGGACGTGAGAGGTCTTTTTTTTCTCAGTATAGCATTGAGTTTTCTACAGGGCTGGCAGTGACAAGGACGTGATTAAATTAAATCCTGTGTCTGGCTCCGCGGAGGCAATGTCGAGTCCAAACGGCTCTGAACTCTTGATGAGGGCTTAAAGATTCCACTTGTCTTTTGAACTTCGTCTCAAGGCTTCACCCCGCACTGCAACAAGATGGATCCACCTTGATCGGGCCTAATTCGAAGTAGCAAACGGACAGCGCGTGGCAAATCCAGACCCTGGGCTAAAACACAGTCCCACGCTGCGCATACCCAGCCAGCAAATCTCCACCCTCAGGATTTGCTCCAAAGAGAACCGACGTGTTGGTTTGATTAAGATGCTGCCGTCTGAATCGCCACCCACGAGGTAACCGGCTATTCCCAACGTGGCCGCCGCACGCTTTTACCGCGGTGGGGGCGGGCAGAACTTTGAGCAGCGAAGCCCCCCACTGTATTGCCCTCATTTGCCTACCGATGGAAGCGCTCGCGCCCCTGGGATGTGCGCTGGTTCTGGAGGGATCGTGGCAAGAGACAAGCCCGGAGATGAGGACGGCAAGAAGTCGACGGACTTATCCTCGCTCTCATTACGGCTGGGAAATGCTCGGGTCCTGATCCAAGGAAATGATGAAGGACCCCGTGGAAGAGGCCTCTGAGTGCCAACAAAGACGGCTTTAGTTTCACTGGCAGCATGCATTTGCATAGCTTAGAAGCCAGCGCGTCTGAACCGGGCCTCATGAAAAGACACAAGCGGCAATGGCTCGGACTTCAATGCGAGCGGGAATCGAGCGTGGGGAGGGGAAAGCGGGATGCGGGGCGGAGGTAAAGAACGCCGTCGGAACTTTTTCCTCTGCCGTGCGGCATGAGACGAAATGCGATCGAGGCGTTGGGAGGGGGGGCACCGACTGACTTTGATACGCAGACTGACAGGGCGGCGGCGGCGAACGACTCCGGATGAAGTGGCGGAGGAGAGAAAACGTTTGGCGCCGTCGTACGCCAGTCATGTTTCGTTTGCGCCCGTTGGGTGCTTGGAACACGAAAGGCGTGCGTCATTGAAGCATCATTTGCACCAAAAGGTGCGATTCCCGTTGCAAGTAGCGATTTGTACCAATGTTCTCTTTCACACGGCAAGCGGGCTATCAAAGCAATTTCCGCAATCATTCGGGCTCAGAAATATCAAGATGTGACGCTTTTTCTAAAAATCTTTGCCAGCGATCATATTTTCAAATGATCTCTTGTGCAACAATCCTAGAAAATCACAATCTCCCATAACGTGGGGGGAAAGCTATTTTTAGATCAGGCCCGTGGGCTACTCATGGTCCCCGGGGACCGGCTGGTGCCTTGCCTGTAAGCACCAAGTTAGTGACCCCTGACCAAGACTGATCTGTTGAGAGGCAGCAAGGCAACACGGGTCATCGACTCGGCGGAAAACGTGAAGAAAAAAAATAAAAGAAGACAGCCACATCTTCGGAGACCTTTCTAATCCACAATCATAATCTGCCATTGGGAAATTGTCCGCGGCTACGCAAAACGCAACAATTTTTCTGTTTGTGCTGAAGCGAAAGACATGACTAGTATAAAGACGGACTATTGATTTGGCGCCACCTTGTGGTATCCGGTATGTTGTGCTGAAGGGAGGAACAGCATGCGATTAACCCACAGCCTTGTCTAATAGGGAAAAAAAGGTGTTTTGCCGCTTTCTTGTGCCATCTGTACGTAATGAAAAATCTTTTTGGGTGGGCATCAATTATTTGTGGATTTTTTTTTTTTGTATCCCTGTTTGAACAAAAGTGGCATGTCATATTTTGTTTTGTTTCTCAGTTCCAGCCGGAGTGGAAGACGGTCCCTCCAGTGGCGCACCAGTCACGCATCACAAGCATCAGACTATCTCAGGACTTCCAAGCCGACAAGCAAATGTCGGATTATTCGCCTTGCTCACGACTATTTCCTCCAAGTGTTCGAATTTTGTAGACGTCACTTGCGAACCAGACAAATAACCCAGCACTACCTCTGGAAACCTAAACCAGGTTAGGATTTACCATTCCAAACCATACTTCACCAAATCTCACAGTAGCATCAGTATTAGCATGTAGCGATGAAATATCAGCGTTATCTCCTGAGAGTGCACTGGACTTTGGGCTGATGTGCGCAATAAAAACAAGCAGGCGAGCAGATGTTGTTCCGTGGCCTGGAGCCACGCCGTTTTTTTTTTGGGGGGGTGTGACTGGCCCACATCAGGCCCCTCTAAAGACTCTGGCACTGTCGCTTAACTCACTGGTGTTTGACTTCTCCTTATTAACTACATCGCTTAGTTGGGAGTGGGGGGGCGGAGGGGGCGGGGGAGTTGACGTGACTTTAGCGTTCAACCACTCTTTTGCCTCCGCTTGGAAATCCGTGACAACTCCGACCGCAACGCTCAATATAAAACATCAAATCAAGAAATGACTGCAGATAAATAGGCGTAATGACACTTAATTTAATCGTTCATCTCGGGCTTGTTTGGGACTCAATTGAATTCACAACGCTAATTAACCGAGCATTTCATCACAATCACAACCGCAGCGTTTTTCCGATGGCTTGCCGGGTTTCATTTCGGCTGCCGTCGGGATCCGGTTTCATCATCGATCATTCGGACCGTGCTACTTTGTTTATGGGCCACAGAGTGCGCCAAGATGCCATCTCGATTCAGTTCAGTAACCTTCGATCAATGCGAGATTTGTTTAACGCGCCGATTTATATTCATATCGTGTATCCAAAAAGCTCTTATCTTTTGGAACAACAGAGAAAAGTAGTCCATTGTTCTTTTGTCAGCCATTGTTTCATCCCGCCGCCCGTTTGGTTGGCCGGGGTTCGGGGACGTGCGGACATCATCAACGACTCGCATCGCTCACGGCTTATTGAGTTCATCATTGATATATTGATCATAATCGATGAAGGATGACTTCCCGATTATTCACCAGATGAGGTCGATTGACGCCACTGAGCCGCAGCATATTAGCGTGCCGTGAGAGATCACGTTTTACGTTTTTGGAGAAGAATACACCATCCAGTACTTAGTGACTGTCATGCCCTCGCACGTGGGAAAGGAGCGCCAGAACCGTGGATGCACTTTTCAGCGATTTACACGAACGCCGGGAGAGCAGCAAAACAAACACAGTGATCGCACTCAGGCTGAAGCTACTGTCGGCCACGGCTCACACGCAGACATTCACACGCGCTCCCCATTTTACACCACACCACCGGGCCCCGCCTCTATAAAGCAATCTTTGGGCATCTTTTTAGTTTCATCGCATGGCACCGTCCCGCTCGGATAGGTGCATACAAAGCAGATGCGGCACTAAGAGCGGAATAGTGATGAGGATGGGGGGGGGGGGGGGGGGGGGTAAATGACCATTTTCAAAATGCACGGCACGGCGGCACAAAAGCACAGGGGACTTAAGCGGGGAAAAAAAAAACCAACGCCACACAGCTCCATCTGTTCCATCAACCAACCCCTCTATGACGAGCCATGTTGGGACGCCGTTTTCTCTTAATGCGCATTTGAACATAAGGCTGAACGTCAATATTAGACAGGGGCCCGGAGGGGCTTTTTGGAGGAGCTCTCCAAACACCTAAGAGAAGAGTGCAGTGATTTTTTTATTTTTTTGCAGCTTCCACAGTGCAAATCACACCGGCATCATTCCTGCACACACGACAACACATCTCCGCGTAACGGTGCCAGGCGACAAGCACCCCATCCACACACACACACACACACACGCGACTTCACATTCAGCTCTGCTGTTAAGTAGAGCACACGTGAGCTTCCAGCCTGAATCATGATGGCGACTCGCCACCCGTACCACCGGTTGCACAAAAAGAGATGAAGACTGTCACATATCAGAGTGAGACTTCTCACCGCGTTGAGGTTCCCTGTTGTCATCATCGTTGCATGATGACAACAACAGAATCCGAGTTGTGTGCTTTGAGCGTGTGCAGAATTCATCATGCATGCGGTGCGTTCGGCGTCACGGCGACTATATGATCTATATATTTTTTTGCAAGGTCATGTACATGCGTGTCACTCACTCACCGTACACTCCTTGGCAACGGATGCCCTCCACGAGCAGCGCCAGCAGCCCCACGATGCACATAACCGGGTCCATCCTTTCTTTTCTCTCTCCTTCAACGTCGTAATAATCTCTGCATGATCCAAGGGAGAAGCAGTCAAGTTAGGCTTTGAATTCCGGCCCCACAAAAAAAAAAAAAAAGGGGGGGGGGTAGAAGTGTCGATTGTGGGCGTTTATTTTCTTATTCTTCTTTTCTCTTCAGCAAGCTTGCATCGGTGCCTCCGGGCAGGTAGCGAGGGAGGCTGAGGGACTGTGCCGAGGAAAAGGAGGACTGCAGCTGGGTAGTGGCGCGTTCGAGTCGAGCATAGCTTCAGATGTGCTCACGGTTGCTGAATCCAAGCGGAGGTAGTGACACCGATGTAAGACTGGCCGGGCGGTGGTCGTGGCGGTAGCGACGATGCGCGCATCCCCGTCTCTCAGGACGAATCGGCTCCGAAGGTCCGTGTTGGGAGTACGGAGGAGCCGGCGAGAGTGTCAGGCTGCGGTGGGGAGGAGGGGGGGGGCTGCACTTCCACGGCTCGCTCGGTCACTGTTGTTGCGCAAGCCGGTGTGAGGGAGAGGAGGCAACGTCAGGAGGAGGTGCGTGGCTCTCTGGGCTCATCAGTATGGGGGAGTCGGCGTCAAGGAAGGCTGGAGAGACGCAGCTGTTAGGGGATGGGAGGAGGAGGAGGATGGAAGAGGAAGATGGGTGGATGTATCTGAGAGAGAGAGAAAGAGAGAGAGAGGTGTCATTTGTAATAATTTTTTTGTTCATTTTTAATTTTATAATAATTTATTATTGATTTTTTCTGAATATTTTTGTCCATCCATACAACTAGCTGACTCTGCCAGCTGAGTTTTTTTTTGTCATGCTTTGATCATCGAATATGTATTTTTGCCAAATATATTGCTGATATTTCATAATTTCTTGTATTTGTCTTGATTGCTATCAAAATGTAGCTAGTACATTCAGTATAAATACGAAACATGAAGTACAGTTGTACGTGAGTGTGACGTTTTGTCCTAAGTAATCACATTCTCAAAATGTCCTATCTTGTGACCGTCATAATACGAAAAAAATGACTGATTTGTGTCCAAAGATCCTGAAATAATATTCAGTCTTTGAACGCTGTCAACGTCAATTGCTGTCAGCTAATTTTATTTTATTTTTTTAAGGATGGGAAAGTTAAAGAAAAAAGAACAATTGCTAACTATGGCCAGCAGATGGCAGAATTTGGTTTATTTTGGTTGAGATAACTATTTATCAAAACAACATGGATGCTTGTGAGCATCGTTGATCTCTGGAAGGTTTGGCTGATAAAGGCAATTTATGATTGATCAAAGTGTCTGTCACGTTAATTCTTATATAAAGGCGGGTCACAACCGATAGAAAACATGACAAAGATTATCTAAATTAAAAGTAGTGGCGAAGACATAAAATGCATAAATACACACAAACATGCCTGGCACGATGCATGCACACACACGACGAAATACGACTACGACTAAATAGACAGCAAATAGTTCAAGCTTGTCAAATGTAAAATCATTACAATGGCAGGTGTTTATAAACATTATTTTGCATTAAAAAAAGCACATCTTCATCATAGCTCGTTATATTTTTTTAAAGGACTGTTCAGATGTTTGAGGCGTTGTTAGATGATGCATGCTAATTCATTCTGTCGAAATTATCAAAGATGAGATTGATGAAAGAACTGCACGGAGGGGTGCATACATTCCACTTGCACTGGACTGCTTTTACGATGACTTTCTACTGGTAATAACAAACACTCGGGAAGTTTCAGTCACGGCTAAAGCTCTTTAAAAGGTACGTTTTGATAGATTGGGTGACCGGGAACCAAAAAAAGACATAAAGTATTACTCTTTATTGAGTGTTTTTTTTTATTTTTTCATTTATTTCTTTATTGCTCCACCAGTTTGCTGAAGTGTGTGCACTGTGCACTAGCACTGGCCGGACCTTACAGTAGCTGTTTCCTAGCAACACATTTTCTAAGAAAACCTCTTTATCACTCAATGCTTCATCCATAACTCTGTGCACACGGCAACTAACGGCAACGATCCAAAATGATTGCTCTTTGTTTTGGCTCGGGAGATCTTGCATTCCCAGTGTCATCGCTTCATCGGAAACAGCAGATGATGACCTGGCTCCAAAGCTTAAACCCCACCCCCCAAAAATCATTTCAGCGTGGTCGCCATTTAAAGCAGGCCACTAGAACTCTTCCATTAAAGTCTAATGTACTAATCTTGTCCCGCCGTCCGTTTTACGCCGGTGCCCTTGAACGGCGCGATACGACGTCTGGATTTTATTTTTGGCTCATAACTCGCTTTCGTTTTATATCGGGGTGTCAAAAGTATGGCGCTGATTAATTTTATTGCCGGACAAGCTGAAGTGATTTTACTCCGCGTCTTTTGAGGCTGACAATATTCCCAGTGTGGTGGTTGATTAAGTTAAAAAAAATCGTCTGTTTTTCACTTTTCGTTTCTCCGATGCTAGGCTAACAAGAGTTAGCACAACCTCACGTTCATTAAGCCACGGGGGAGCCATCTTTTCACCGGCGGATCTTGTAAGCGTATTCAGGGAATTATTGGGCTGATAGAAAGATTACATTTTGGACATTTTGGACCTCAGACAAGCATTCTAGTAACCAAATCTCCTTCCGTGTCACTGAGTAGCTTCAACAAGAGGCTTTATGAGCATAATACGCAGTGTGACATTTCACTTGGTTTTTATGCGGGGTGATGAGCCGCTCTGTATGAAGCGAAACATGAGAACGTGGCATTCAGGGACGAATCTCCGCAGGAACACGCGAGTCATATTGTAGTTCAGGGTTAACAAATGTGTCGGTATGATGGCGCATCATGCCCCCTTTAGTCGAGTCGCAAAGCTCCAATCTGATTAAAATCTGCCATGAATTCATCCGGGTGTCGATACCTGTAATCAGGCATTAACCATTTGCGTTGCCATCGATTAACCCGCACGGCAGTCCATCCATTCTTACACCGTCAGAACCTTCAATTGGCCTTATCGATCATCGCCGCCCTCCCCCCGCTGATTCCAGCCAACTCATCTGATTGATTCTGTCGCGGCCGTTTTGGTGAGACAGCACCGATTCGACGCACTGCGCTAATTAGCCCGTGCTGCACCACTCGGGCGGCCCCACACCCAGAGAATCGTTCTCACCTTCAATTAGTATGTTTTTGCATAAAAGGTGAAATTCCAAGGGGCAAATGTAGATAAAATGAATTAATTGACATTTTGAAACAAACCGTATACATAGACCATGTGATTCCCAACCATATTTTTCAAACTTTAAAAAAAAAAAAAAGTGCCTTGGCTCAATAAAGGTTGTGAATCACTGACACAGACGATGCATGAGGAGCATAGCGGCCCAAGGCAAACCCAGTCATGTGGCCCTCAACATCGGTGCAGTACACAGAGTTTTATTTTTACCTCGACTTAAGGTCTTTTGAAATCCATTACAATTATCTGACAGCTTAAATTAGTAGTTCCATCACCCTTTTTCGATGGTCCAAGCCCCAGTGGCCAGTGACTATTGTTGAACAGCAATTTGAAAAGAGTGAATGTGACAAAACTCTCCAATTTTTTTTTGTTAAACACATACAGCACTGCAAACAATTATTGCTACCGTCCACATTGACTTCTGTGTATACAGTGTGAGATCTATTTATTAATTTACAGCTCGGCACATTTATTATCCATGTACAGTCCGCTCATTCATCTCAGTCTCTTGTGTGTTTCATATCGTTATTCTTGCACGCTGCCTGCTACTGTCCATTAAGGCATGTTCTATTCCATTCGATTAATCCAGCAAAGATTAGCTACGCCTCCTTAAAAGGAGAAAAGGGCCACTTCAATATCGTGGCCCGAGTGAGTACAATCTGGGCGCGCAGACATTCTCGGCGTCCTGCTTCTGTGCCTGAGATTGTAATTATCTCTCAAGAAAAAATGACAAAAAAAAAAAAAACGAGCCTTGTGTCAGTGTTCATACATTTTGGGGGTGCGGGGAGTGCTCGCCGCTGCCCCCATTTCGAGAGGAAATGCTCACACGCGCGTTAACTTTTCACCGGATTGGGACGGGCGCCAAATGACACCCAGGGGAGCTCCCCGAAAGACCAGAGGTAATCATTGTTCGTACCTGAGCGGGGGTACGAGCAGATGTTGCTAATGAGCCTGTTTTGGGGAAAGGCGCTTGTATGAAAGTATATCTGTGCCGTTTCCGTTTGAATTCCTGCACTTGAATTGAAATTTCTCGTATTCGGCGTTACATCACCAGTGGAGTATTGATTTCATTGGATTGACATTGGCTCAATTGAGAGAAAAAAAAAAGGCTCATGTGTGCTGACTGACGAGTGAGTCAGGCTCATCATTATTTCAGTAGGCTACTCTTGGTGATGCGCCGTACGATTTTTCTGTGGTAAAGTACGCGCCTTGTCTCAATAAAGGTTAGAGGAAAAAAAAAAAACTACGAGGCCACAAAACCAGCAGACACATGTAAGTGGTTAACATGCAAAGATATCCAAACAGGAGTTCAGCATCTAACCACTGGATGCATGGCCAAATGAAATAGGGCCAACAATCACTTTAGGCCCGACTAGTGAGAAAACAAATGAATTATTGATGCGCGATGAATATTGCATCTCATGCTACAAAAAAAAAAAAATTGTTGCCGTCTCCCTCGCCATCATAAGGCGGCGGATTTGATTTACGCAGCTGCTTTTCCGCTGGGCCGATGAAGCGGAATCGCAATCACCGCGACACATGAAAAGAAAAGCGTTGCGGCTGTTATTACCGTGTCATTTTTCTCCCCCGACGTGTGACACAAACATCATTCTCGGGTTTCTCTTCAAATTGAGATGAAGTCAGTCGCTTGTACATCGCATGGAGAAAAAAATAAATAAATAATAATAATAAAATGCTCGACCGGTAATCAGAAGAATGGGAAAGAACCAAGGAAGTCAGTGAAGGTACTGCAAGACGACAAGAGTAAGCTCATTATGTTCCAAGGACGCATAGCACTGTTGTTTCTTGAAAGAGAAATATAATCTGAATTTTTAAAAGGAAAAAAGTTATCATCATAGGAAGAAGTGGTCATCTTATGATAATACATTTGGAACTTCTCGAGGGAAAAATAAGTTAGTTGCCATTGGGCCTTGACGACCCTGATGAGAACGCAACATTCGCTACCTTTGAAAACACTCGAAACTGTTCGCAGCTCAATGGGGGGGAAAAAAACAAAATCTTTTGAGATTAAAAATGGATTTTAAAGTCATAAAGAAAGATGCAGAGGAACGGATAACAGCAAATGACAAAATGAGCGCCAAGCTGAACCGCACACGCGACTCTGCACCACGTTACAGAAATTTTGTGGGCTTTTTGTTTTCTTTTTTCCCCCCTCGCCTCTTTACGAGCATTTTAGCTAGCGGAAGCCGTTGGATGCGGCGTGGGGGGCGGGTGAGCGCGGCAACGATGATGAGCGCGTCTCCTAAGAGCATAGGCAAGCAGAACGCTGGGGCGTGGACTGCGCGCGTGCGTGTTTTAACACCGGTTCTTCATTGACCTTCTGCCCTGTCATGTGGACAGAGAATGGCAGATAGAAGATCTGATCATTCGTCGCTGGCGCTTTCTTGGGGGCCATTTTAGTTTCACGGCATGAAGCTAAATCTCATGAATGCATCCGTCTTTAAGACTTTAACTCATTCACTCCCAAAGACGTTTTTAAACGTCTTTTCAGACTTGGTCCAGAATTGGCTGGTACTGAATGAGTTAAGAAGGAGTCATTGAGCTGCTGCCGTGCACATGCAGGACGGAGCATCTTTTTCTGCTTACTTCAATGGCTGTTGAATCGGAAGCCGCGCGTGAGCGCAAGTGCCCGGACGTTATACGCGCCATCACTTCGCCAGATGTTTTTGCTTACACGCCGGCAATTTCCTAAGGTGCTGTGACAATTTCATTAACTTGGGTTGGAGAGAAAGGAGGGGGTGGGGGGTGGGGGGGGGGGCAGGAAAAAAATGTAGTCTGGAGAGTGTTTTAATGAGCTCCGACGCTCGGAATGGTTACCGACAAGAAGCCCGAACCGCTACGGAGTCCGACGTTTGCGCTGAGTGACGGCACGGGATATCAGATGCGCGTCCGATTCCAAAGGGGTCTCAGCACGGGATGGCAGGAGTTGGTGGCGAAGACCAAATCAAGAAATAAATAAACAAACTGCTCTGTCGTGCTCGTGTGGCTCAGACGGGGGAAGACCGCCCGAGTCACAAATCGCTATGTCCCATCAAGCTGCCGCCACATAATCCTTTTGACAGCCCACCCCCACCCCCCACCCCAAAAAGCGAGCGGCGATGACAGGCGGCGGGTCGTCGAACTACTCGTGAGCTTTGACACGGAGAGAGGAGAGGAATTTGTTTGACATCCTGTAACGAGCACTCAGCGGAGGATAAAGCCTCTATCAAAGCCGAGCGACGTGACGAGCTCGCGTCGGGCCGTCTATCAGTCCGATTTCATGTTTCCGAAACCGCGCGTTCGCTCCGTTGAACATTCTAAACTCTTGTCAATGTTTATGAAAGCATGAAAGTTGTCTTTCATTGATTTTGCAAACAAGTTCTTTTGGTTTTTTGGGTTTTTTTCCCAAAAACACGGTCACTTCAGGATATTTTGTGTGCGGTCTTGGCTCGAAATTCAGACCACAAGAAAACCCCATTGGTCCATCCGCGGGATGTGCTCGTTGACGAGATGCCGTGTCGTAGCACCCGTTTACCAATTTGCCACGATGGGTTTGCATCGCCAACCATAAAATTTTTTTTTTTTTTTAAAGTATCACCTTTCAAGCAGAAATTGAGATAATGGGATGACCGCGCAGAGTTGTGACAAGAAAAAGGCCTTGAGAGCAAGTCCAGAAATCCGGGGAGAAATGTACTCAATGGTCCTTGAGTGGAGAATTCAACCCTAACCTTCATATTATCATACATTATACAAATGTATTCACACTTTGTGCGTGTGTGAATTATGAGAGTTTGCGCCAATGCCAGGAGCTCAAAATGCGGCGAAAGCACCATCAATATTCGGATTTCACCTATTGGCAGATTTCAAAGTGTGCCATATGGTAGTTCGAACAATTGCATAAATCCGGGATATATTTGCGAGGTGAACTGTTGCCGCACGTGGACCAGACATGGAGCTCGGCTCACCCGGGTGAGAATAATTTACAACTAACCTGTCATGGCTCATTCGGCCGTCTCCGGGATTAATTCGACGCGCCACACCTCCGTCCCGCACTGGTCACGCCGAGCGCATCCATGATGGACCTGTGAGTGGGATGCAAGCAAACATTGGTCAGACAGAACCATCTCATGTTCACGCAGCAGCACCGCAACCAATTTAACCCTTTCGGGGGGACAGCGGGTTACTACAGTGGACAGCTAATCATGTTATCAGGTAACGGGGTGCGTTGAAAGGGTGAATGCCAAGCGTTTCAAATTCTGGTTTGCTGTCACACATCCGATATTGACCACTCGCGAGACAGTCACATTTTTTTTTATTGTAAGGCCAACCTGGAGATTATATGTCATTGAGTTTGTTGCGCAAATAAAAACCGTGGACGTCAGGGTGGTTTTGTTTATTTATTTATTTGGGGGGGGGGGGGGGGGGGGGTTGGGTTGAGCAGTTTTAGTGACCGCTACTTTTAATGCAGTGACAGCAGCGGCGAGATAATGAGTCCTGAAGACTGCTGATTCCTCTTTATGTCGCCCTCACAGGAAATCACCAAAACTCCAGCTGCTCATTATCCGTGCGGCCGCGTATGAAAACCTCTCCGCGTTGACTCCAAGGTGAGCCGCACACGCATTCCGCACCACGCTCCGACATCCCACCTCACCCGCCCACCCAAGCATCCCTCGGCTTCCCGCATGCCCCCTGCAGGGCCGTTGTCCGAAACTTGCAAAGTGCGAGAAAGGACGTCGTAATGCACGGGGGCTCATTAAAAGTGCAGCGGCGTGGGTGGCAAGGCTGTTTGGGATGGATAGCCGAGATGGGCCATAATGACTCTTTTGGGTATTGACCCTCCTTTGTTTGCTCATATGTACAGCCTCCTCCTCCTCCTCCTCCTCCTCATCCACACTTTGTCCGTGTTGATCGCATGTCACTGCTGCGTTGCTCCTGGAGCGGCTAATTGCACTTCGGGCTCGCTGGTGTGATTGCAGATCGGCTCCCAAAGGACAGCGGGGATGGATAGGAGGAGGTGGACCCACTGTCGGCAATCGATGGTCGAACGTTGCTTTGCGTCAGAATGAGAACATGACAAAATTGATTTTTTAATTGTTAAAGTAAGTCCGCCATACCAGTGCCGAGGCCGGGACTCCTACGAAGGAGAACGTTAGGGGAGGGTTGTTTGGCTACGAACACGGCAAGACAAAAAACGGATCTAATCTTTGGATAGAAACATTCTGAATTTCGGCACATTTTACATAATCCTGCCATCATATCAAATCTCTCCAACCATAACCTGCGCTGGTCGAAGAGCCGCCAAACAAACGCCATCAAAAGGAGCTAAGCAGTGCCGTTCGACGCACGGGTTAGCATTCGTATTTGTTCACAGCATGCGCCAGATACACAAGATACAACGAGATCACGATACACATTTTTAAGATTTATATGTATGTTTATCTGTGGAAAGACACAATTCCTGTGCACTAATTTGCTGCCACGAAGTGACACAAAGAAACCAAGGACGAGGGCTAATTAAAGAGCACATTAGCTACGCCTCTTTCATTATCATGCGAACAGAGAGGCAAAAAAAATAAAAATAAAAAAACACTTTGAAATATTAATTTTCCACTTGATTAGATTGGAAGACTGACGGGAGGAACTTAAAGTGAAATTAGCCCTCAATAAATCGAGATTCTCATGTCGCTGAAGGACGTTTGTTGAACGACGCGGTTTCAACCACTGTCGTGCTGTCTCCTTTGTTGCGGTGCACGCCACGGCCTTGTCAGCCGGGTATGCAGGTGTACCCTTGCTACAATTTTGGGGGAGGATAAGCTCGCCTCACATTCCAAAGTTTGTGAGAAATTTCTTGAAGAGGTCCGATAAGCAAACTCGTAGATTGAGAAGCTAACCGGCTATCTTAGAAAACAAGCTTTCAACGGTAACTAGCGAGCTAGCTTCACTTAGCGAATGAACATTACATTATCTTGAGTGCTGTTCGCCAAAGTTTCACTGACCCACACGGCGACATGGCAAAGTGCTTCTGCTACGTGGCCAACGCGCGTTGGAAATGCAAGGCCTTGTAATTAAAATGCCTCATCGGGGAACTGTGGGCCTAATGAGCCTCTTGCATTTAAGCCGCACAGGAGCACGACTGTAGGGGCCGGCGAAAGCCATTTCCCTTGCCATGCAAACGGTTTTCCACTTTGCCCGCAAATAAATAAATCGAATCGCTTTGTGTATGTTTATCCAGCCCGATCGATAAGTGAATGCTCAACGGGCCGTCATTTGCATAGCGCTTCTCGACCTCTGGTACTCAAAGCGCTTCACGCATCAGGAGCAACTGAGGGTTCAGGATCGCCAAGTTAAACGGATTTCTGAATATTGAGGCTTCTTTGAAGGCGAAAAGGATAGGCCACGTCACAAACAAGTCCATTTTAAAAGGTAGTACCGTGTCACGTGATTTAGCCACACTCGCTTCTACTGCTCCGTAATGGCCAACAAATCAATTAGGACTGCACTGTCGTAACGGGAGGCGAAGCGGTGCTGCTGCTGTCCCGCCGAAATAACATATTGTCGAATGAACGCATCGCCGACTAACTTTCAATCCTGCATCATTTATACATTGAGCGTAACTGGTTAAACCGAGGCTCACCTGTCAGAGGAAGCGTCCTCTAAATTCCCTCCATTATCGTATCAGATTAAAAGCTCATTGCTAGTCTTATCGAGTAACAACTCCTCCCGACGCTCCCCCGGTGGGAGTCAATTATTAACGAGAATATTCCTTCTAAAGCAAATTAGCCTCTCAGTACTCTCCCCGCGCGGCATCGCTAGGTAGCCCTACATGCACGGTTGCGTCGGAGGCAAAGGTGATGCTGCGATCGGTCTGGCAATCAAGCAAGACGCCTCTGCAGAAACGCTCCCCGATGAACGGGATGCAAGGAAGATACGAACAACAAAGATACGAACAACAAAGAGGAGGTACGACAACCTTCACTGAGGAGGATTTGCCTTGGACGGTCTTGGAGGAATGCGGGAAGAAAAAAAATGCATCGATAAAATGCTTAAGCGCAAGTCTCAAATAGACAGGAAAGATGATGCACTCTCGGGGTTATACTTGAAGGCCTCTCAAGCACTCTTTTCTGTCATACAACAAGGATGCTCGTTTTACAACAAAATTCACCTGAGCCAAAGCGGTGCGATGAATATCTTTCCAAGACGGGCAGGACTCTTATTAGCGAGCTGTTGAGACAACGTGGTAGTTCAAGCGAGTAAGAACGGACGTTCTTCACTGGGCCTCCATTTGTAAATGACATGTTATCTTCTCGCCTGGGATCAACGAATCATCCGGAATAATTATTTATGCGTGTGGCCGATATTTCTGTGGCTTACAATCAAAGGTGACAGCAACACTTTTGTCTCGCCGCTTCTCTTTTTACCTTCCCTCTCTAGCGCCCTGAAATTTTTAATGGCTTCATAAAAAAAACTGAATAAAAGACCATTTTGTGTTTTTCAATGCATTTTTTTTTTTTACCCCGACAAAGTGCCGCGGCGACGCAACGAGCGCCATGTTTACCGCGTCGGCAAATTAATTAAAAGGGGATGGCCCGATGGACCGATGGGGCTGATGAATATGACAAAAATGATGGAAGATTACCGGTCAGGGGAGGTGGGAGGATCATACAAACATGATAATTTATGCACATCTGCTTAGCGACACTGAAAAAAAAAACGGATTATTGATGACCTTTAAACTCATTGTGGATCAATCGTCAGTCAAATGTCAGTCAGTAGAAGGATGAAAACATGAGATGGTTTGACATTTTACCTCCAATATTGGAGTCATCTTATATCGGATCCATTTTTATTTAATAAATAAATAAATAGATTCTCACCCTGGTGAAAATGAATCATCCCTGAAAGTTTGGAGCAATATCTGGACAAAATTGCGACTGCTGAAAAAGGAACATGGACTGGTTTGACTTTCCAGCCTGCACAAAGTCGGTTGTATTCAAAATGGATGTCATTTTTTGCAATGTGCTCAATCATACTTCAGATATCAGGTCAGTCGAATTGAAACAAACAAATTGGTGCCTGGCGAGAGGCAATTCGACCTCGGCTACTAGGACCAACCTCGGTCAGAAAATCTGTCCAAAATGGGGTCGGTGTCGGATACCCTTCGAAATCAATCGCCGATGCTAACAACCGAGCCTTGACATTCAAAAAGGATCTTCTCCTTTCTCACAATGTACAAACTGTGACTTCCAAACGCAGAGTAAAACACATTGATCGGTGGTGGCCCCAACGCGAGTCCAACTCCGTCCATTTGTCCACCCGTGCTAGCAAAGAAATGAGCTTTAATGAGCCCCGAAATGTTCCCTCGCAAGGATATTCGTTCCAGCCCCCTGGAGGTCGGCGGCTGGAACGGCGAGGGAGACGTGATATCGAGAGGCGAGGAAAGAAAGAGCTGTGGGCAAACGGTTTAAAGTGGCTGTCCTTCGGAAAAGTCGGTTCGACAGATAGCGGGCCGGGGCCTCGGGAAGACTGGATTGTGGGGAGGAAGAAAAAAAAATAGAACAGAGAGAGGTAAAGAAGTGGCGGGGAAATGGTGGAGGGGTAAAAGGAATGAAGGGTGGGAGGGGATTAGCTTGACGGGTATGTTGGCGCTTTGGTCCCCCCCTTGGCTGCGATAGGAAGATTGAATTATTCATGCGGCAACAAGGACAAAATCATTTTTTATATTGTGACCATTGTTGTTCGGTGCCTTATAAAGGGGGGGGGGCACCTTGAATCGAAACGAATCCAAAGCGGTGGGATTCTTGCCATTTTTTCTGGACCCCAAAATTGGACTGATCAAGGCCTTCCGAGCAAACACACAATTGTTTCGTGACTCGTAACAGAGCGTGTGAGAAAAACGCGCAATTGCTCCTTGGCGGCGGAAAAAAAAAAAAAAAAAAAAAAAAGAGTCCGAACAAACTACATGCTGCTTCAGCAGTCGTCAACCGATCCCTGTTCTTATCCATGTCAATGTTCGACTGGCTACAAGTTGAATTTCCTTCAACTAAACCCAAATCAAGGTATCACTTAGCGTTATCAATAAACTACTTTTTTGCCCAGTATGAGGAAAGGGCAGTGGAGGTAGTCAGATTATTGGTCCCCGGCACTTCCTGTTAAAGTCACAGCATGAAGCTGCTGCCCGGGCAGATATGAGCATCGCTGTTGTTGAATAATTCAGCAAGCAAGCAGCAAGAAAGCAGCAAGGACACTGGGCCGTGTTGATACAGTGACGTGTGGACGGGGGATTTGCGAAGGCCCAAAGAGAGAGGAGGGCGCGGGGAGGAAAAAAACAAAAAACCCTGAAGTTAATCCACATCACTGCAAGATCTGACCTCAGGAGCCCACGGGATCCAAACAACTCCCTGGCCAGAAGATCGTTTGTCTTTGTCAACGACCCGTCGCCCGGACAAGGCGCCACCGTGGTGGAAACGAGGCAGTGGAGAGTGAATAAGAGAAAAATAATGGGAGTGGCACTCACGATTGTTAACCAGGCAGGCAGGAAGTGGTTGATACGCTTCATTGAATAAGACCTCAGCCAAGGCTCGCTAGTTCTAGAAAGGTTCATTGGATTGGCTTACGACAGGCGAGACTGTTGTACTCCGGTCCAGTAGGTGGCGGTAATGCTTGTTCCCCGTTTAGGCCCGAATGCAAGAAAACTGTAGCAGTGAAGGGAGCCCTTCCAAATTTTTTAAACATTCTTTCATTTTTTAATTGATTCAAATGCACAGTTTTAACCTTTAATTTTTTTTTATTTTTTTTTTACAAATGTATATTATTAACCAAATGCAAATTGATATAATTTTACCAATGTAGGATTTACTTATTTACATGTTGTAGGTTTTCAAAACAGGTCATTTTTTTCCCACATTTTGTCAAATTCAAGTTTTGATATTTTCACCAATTTTCTTTCAATTTTACCAATGTAAGATTTACTTATTTACATTTTGTAGGTTTAAAAAAAAGCAAACTTTTTCAACATTTTGTCTTATTAAAGTTTTAATATTTTCACCAATGTTTACAAAAGTAAATGTTTTTTTTTTTTTAATTTGACACATATCGTTTAAACAGGGACATTTTTCTACTTCTGACTTAATCCAAACTCAATATGCACACACATACGGACCCCAAGTGGAAAAAAAAAATGTGTGATTCTGCCAGATAGGAAGTAATTGAGCACCAGACATCGCCGAACATCCTGGCACCCTGAATATGAATATGAGGATCCACCTACAGTGCCCTCCGAACCACAAAAAACATGGAGTGGTTGTCTAGGAAGAAGTGGTTTTGCCACAAAGACAGTGAGCAAACTCACGAAAAAAAACACTTGCTGAACCCAGCATGGCGTTCTCATAGAGAGCCACGTTGTAAAGCGCGACATTTCGACCCGTTTGCTCATATCCTATTTGTAAGGGACGTGTCAGGGCGCATATTCAGCACCGCACAGCACCGAGCCTGCACTCATGTCAACGTGTGACATTTTAAACCAGAAGCTAAGCGGTCAGCTCTACGGGCTGCGTTCTTATCCGCGCCTCCTTTTCACCCTCGTGTCTTATGCAGCAAGTAGGGCTCATTAGACGTTACAGAATGTACATGAGGTTCTATAAGACTATGTCTGCGCCTGTGTGTGTGTGTGTGTATAGCTGGAACCTTTCATGAAGATTCGGGCCCAGAAAGAGTTAACGTGGCCATGCATGATATGGCGGCGCCGCTAATGGGAAGCGGGCCGCTGGCTGCTAGAAAGATGGCCGACGAGGGATTACACTGGGAAGTGATCACAGGGAAGTCTTGATCAGAGCCGCAGAGGCACCAGGCAGCTCATTACGGGCTGCAGTGAGCTCAGTGGCGTGCGGCAACAAACAGGAAGTGGAGTACACTCACTCCAGGCTGCTGTTCCAGCAAGATTAAAACCTATTGTTCGTATGAAAAGAAAAAAAAATGGAGGCATTCATCCATTTCATTAAAACATGGGCAACTTCCTATTCAATCGTCATTTAACGATCCTCGGACCCCTTTATGTTCACGCGTAAAGAAAATAAAAAGCGAGGGGAGACACCACCCCTATGTTATCGTTGGCTTCAAACACACGCCATTGTTATATTTCATGTTTACAGCCTAGGATGTGCTGGTCCCTATGGGAAAAATACGCATTGCATTGACGTTTACAATGTACATTTTTTAAAAAAGATTTTCCATTCCAAAACATGCCCCATAGGTTCATTCTTTACTCTAAATTGCCCTTCGGCGTGATCGTTAGTGTTAATGGCCGCGAGCCTCGTGAGGATCAGTATTTCGGATAATATTAGCATGCTTAAAACAACTATTATATTTTTAAAAAAATTTCCCGCCCCCTTTGCTTTTTACAAATCTAATTTTTCACAAATTGACAAATGATTATGAACGTGCAAAATGTCCATAACAAATTCAAAGTGACCCTGACGCTGCTCTTTAGCATCAATGACACATACCGGTACTAAAAATATGTATTTATTGACAGTGTTTGGAATCTAATGTGTCATTGACATGCACAAGAACACAGATGCTGGTGTCTTTGTTGTGCCACCATGCGTGATTTAATCAAGTTAGCCGTCACCGATCTGCCACGCGTAACTGTGCCTTTGACGGCATTCCGCGTGATTCGAATTAGCACAGTGGCGGCGGATGAAACACACCAAATTACCTTCACATGCGCACCGCTTAGAAGTCAACATATGAGACGCTGATTGGAAGTGAAGCAAAGCAGCCATCCTGGAATAATTGCTATAATTTCTATAAAAAGAAGACGTATTTTTGTGATGAATGTAATGGGAAAATGAAAGCAGCAAGCTAAACTGAATAGAAATACTGTAGCCTTGTTGGGGGATAAAAGTACTTGACTTAATGAGTGCGGGAGTAACAGGCAAGTCAAAAACCAAGTCGTCATTAGCTTGTCAGGCCTTTTGAACTTATTTGTCCACAATCAGATAGTTGTTTTTATTTTTATCTTTCCAAATCAGTCTTTGTACTGTGCATGACTAAAGTCACTCACTCCTAGCATACTTCTTTTCAATTCTTAAACGGGCAAGACTCAAGTGACGTAGTTCAAGTCGAAGTCAAGTCGAATGAAGTCAAAGTTGAATCTTTGAGGCGTTTTAGCCAAGCGCGTTCCAATTCTTAATTTTGGTGATTTAAGTCCAGCTGGAGTTTCCCCCAAGTGCTAGCAGAGAGCTTCAAGCTAACTGGTGATAGTCAAGCTAGGTTAGCTTTGCCATTAGCTGTAAAGAAAGCAGTCCTTCATTTTAATGACACAAACAAGGAGCAATCGTTACCATGTGACAATATAATTTTGGAGGCCCCTAATGAGGGAGAAACTTTTGTTTTTCGCAAATTAAAAAAGGTGGATCCTACATCTCAATTCCAGACACTCCTGCGAGGAACTATTTTTCTCCTTCAGCTAATTACCTTTCCATTAAATTTTCAGTGGCGGCTCTGCAATCATGTTTAAATCACGTCAGGGGAGAAAATCAAGAGTCAACCCACTGCGAGGATGACGGTAATTGTACTTTAAGATCCAGGACGATATCACAAAGTGAGATTTAAATGGCAAATTTTCTTCCCAATGATGCCTTAATGATACCAGGGAACATGATTTCACCTCAGAAATGGAAGTCAGACTGCATACTGGCTTCGTGAACTCAAGAACACCCTGGACAGGCTGTATTTAATGTCGGAGGGTGGGGGTGAAGTTCTCAACACAGAAGGCGATAGATTGGCTGAGAAACTGGGGAAATGTAAAACTCGACAGACAAATTCAGTCAATCAAAAACACATCATGAGACTAAGTTCCATTTCATTGCATTATTTTTATTTTGACACCTTGTTTCTTGAGAAAAAAGACAGCTCAAACACCAATCATGATATTCATAAGCACTGAGGTCGGGGGATGCACCACTTTATTGGCAGGACTGCTTTATTTTTAATATCTTTTGGGGGGAGTTGACATTTGAGCAGTTTTATTACCTTCATTGAGCAGTGTGTATCTTTTACTTTCATCTTTTTACTGAAAACATGTTTCAACAAAACTTTGTGGCAGTTTTATGTATGGTAAACTAAATCAGATATAATGATCCAAGATTAGTTGAGGAAATTATTTTACAACATGCAATAAGTCTCCAACGCACAATTGGTTACGTGGGACGGGGCTACTGTTTGGGTTAGCATAGATCTCAAAGTTAGCAGACTATGAGACTTAGTGTTTTTTGTGCACTGCCATTAAACTATTTAACCAACCAAAAACTGTGGCTGAAAATTAGTTTCTTCCCGAAACAAAATGGACGCAGTGTTTCCTGACTCGAGCATAAGGGACCTTCAACAGCAGCGCCCTTCGTCAAAAGTGAGCGGCGGATGACTTGTTTTTTTTTTTGTCCGTGTCAGCTTAAGAAATTCCCACGTTGCCCATAAGCGTCCGTTAAAGCCCTTCACACACACCCATTAAAAAAAAAAAAAGAAAAAAAAAAGACAAAAGCTCATCAAAAGACATAGCAATGACCCTGGACCACTCAAAAATCGCTAGTGCAGAGAATAACGGGCTGTCCATTAAACGTCAGGATAAAAGTAAATCATTGCGCGCTGACAACGGCGGGGATTTGCAGCTGTTCAAACGCGTCTGCTGGCGGGGGCTTCCCGTGTAATTAGGCCCATGTCACAACGTAATCGACGCTCATTGCAGTTTCGTCGCAGCGAAACGACGCGAGGGCCTTCCTATTGCGCAGCAGGGTAAATCTTTTCTGCGACACTTTTATCATGAACTAAGCGCTAACTCATAAGGGGATAACTAACTAGCTGACTCGAGTAAGCGTGTGTTCGTTATTCTGCTAGCGAACTATGCACGTAACAAACAAGACAATTACTAGCTGACTAACAATGTAAAAAGTCAACAAACGTGAATGAATGTGATGTTTTTGCATAATGCATGTAATTAACTCATGCGCTAACCCGCTAAACGGCTAACTAAGGAACTACCGTCACTAACGACCCAACTTGAGTAACGGACAACAACACCTTCACAAAATATTAACAATGACCTGGTGAGTTAAATTCCTAATATGTTACCTTCCTCCCAAGTCCAATGCTAACAATCATGATCAAGCAAAAGGCTTGACGATGCCTCTGCTGTTTGTATTTGGTGGGGGGGGGCAGTGGAGCAGCTCGACGCCAGCGGCCTCGTTAGGATCAGATGCTCGCGACTGGAATTAGCGGCCGCCTTCTGAGCGGAGGCGAGGATTAAACGTTGGTGAGCTTCTGAGGCCTCATACCTCGGGGGCACGCGAGAAGTTAATCAAATGTGTTGGGGGGAGTTTATTTATATGCCCCTGGTGTCACGGACATACTAGGAATGGCAATAACCTCCCTCGAAAATCACCCCACAATACATCCTTGTAACATTTGCCAGCTAGCTAAGGAGCTATCCAATGAACCATTTAACTCGCGATGCTACACTAAAACGTAACCTTGCTTCTTTGTTTGCGTGCTAATTGATTTTAAATAGTCAACTCAAAAACATCCACAGAATGCAAAAAGCTGTCGTTTTGATGTTTTTGCTCGTCAACACCTTGTGAAAATAAGTAGCGTGACGTGTTGCATGTGGAGGAGGAATTTTAAAAAAAGGCCTTATGCAGGATTCAGTGCACTCAGCTGAAAAAGTAGTCGCAATATAGCGCAGGCACACAAAGCCTTGTTGGCGGTCACCTGCGGAGGATCTCAAACAGCCTCAGGAAAGTGTTTTTTTTTTTCTTTGTGTATTCTTGAATCAGATGAGTACTCCAGCTGAGTTTCGAAAATGTCAGCACTCATCCAGGAGAGTGTTTAGACTTTCAATGTCACTTTACAGTGTACCCGCAGCGGGCGGGAGTGCTACAATTTGCTTATTACGGCTGTAATGTTCCTTCGGGTTGTTAAAATGAAGAGTAATGTACTGTAAAAGCGGAGGAGGTCAAATATGTTGAAAGAGCGCCGCACCCCCCCCCCCCCGACATAAAGGCGCCGCAGCATGTGGGACGGCACGGGAGATATAATCATAGTCGGAAAAATGATAACCATAGAATTCTTATTTTCAAGCACACATACAATCTATACATGCATACCGCCATTAAAAAACAAAAATCAAAGAAAGCCCTAAATTGAGACATACTCGACATGGCTGTACTGTATTGTATAGCTCACAAAATGAGAAAAGCTGATATTTCCAAACGCAATAATTTGTTTCTTTCAGCACAAATGCGTTTTTTTGGGGGAGGGGGGTGGCGGTTTTGCCGGGTGCCCAACTAGGTCTGAGAGGCAAACAAAAAACAAAAAAAAAAAATAGAAAAATATTAAATATGGATGAGTCACCGAAGCGCCACCGGGTGTCACCTCCACGACAAGCACATGCACTCAGGTTGCGTCGACACGTGTTCTGCTGGCAGCGTTCGACCCGCCAAGTAATTCCTCTGCAGCTGAGCACTTCGCTCAAATGTGGAGGAGGAACTTGACTTTGTTTGGGGGTCTGAAGAGGATCGGCTTTTTCCACCTGCCGAGTGCTCCACTCTGTTCGAAACTTCAACTGAGTGTGGCATGAACCCTTTCGGGCACAGCGGTTACGACAGTGGACCTCATATTATCAGGTTACAGGGTGCATGAAAGGGTTAAACAGCTTAAAGCCATTATTTTGAAGAATAGACGCTGCCAGGCGCTTTCTGCAGTTGAGTGTGTCGGAATGGAACGCAAGTGAGGCAGTGAAAAGAATTTTGGACTCATTGAAAAGAAGTTGAATTCACAATCACATCAAAGGCACACATGCCTTGTCGGCGCTTATGTCCATCCCAGTTGTTCTCTTTTTGTTCTGTTTACTTCCAAAATGAGGCCAGAAGCTTTACAAACACAACCCCGCACCCCCACCACCCCTCCCTCCAAAAGCATCTTTATGTGTATACTGAGCTCCGTGTTGGGATTTAGCGCTGCCTTGTGAGCCCCCCTGACTGATGTTGGAAGGACGAAAATCATTTCTGGGAATAAAAACAAGCCTTGGAGAAGACGTTGCCTTCACAGTCATGTTTGACCTGAGCCGTAAAATGTCATTTCACTTTCCAAAATAGAATATAAATATATACTGTATATTTATATATATATATATATATATATATACATATACACACACACACACACACACACACATACACATACACACGCACACGCACACGCAATCATTTATTTACTTTTCTCAGTGCGGCGCAAAAGGCAACCAAACAGAATCCACCGCCTCGCATTGATTTCTTGTTTGTGTCCCTGTCTTTAACACTGCCGCAATGTACGCCACGGTTTCTTAAAGAAGAAGAAGAAAAAAAAAAGAAAGCAAATAAAGGAAATGAACTTGTTGTTGCGCTCTGCTATCAAAAATAAAGGAGCCAAATTTGGTCACATAAGCTTTCCGCTGGACATTTATCGTGTCTGTTTTCGCAATGCTTGTTTCCAACCGGAACCGGGTTCAGGCTTGAAATTCTAACTTGAACATTTTCTTGAAATCCGAACCCCGCTTTTAAAAATCTAACTTCAAATTTTCAACCTTGCTCAAATTCCACTTGTAAGCGGGGAGCCGCAAGTCAATGCAGCTCAATATGCGGCCCGTCATGAGGCGCATGTGCAGACATGAGTAGCCGCGGAGGTCGTCGGTTGCAGGGTGTGCGTGCATGCGCGCGCGCGCCAATGAAGTACGCCTCGTCTCTTTCATATGGAAAATAGGCGGTGAATTAGCACCTGAGACAAGTACCGAGGCTGATTGCAGCCCCGCCGACTTTTAGTATGCATCCGAGAAACTGATTTTGACATTTTAGTAATGGGGGGGTGGAGTGGCGGGGGAGCCGTCAGCGCGGTCACGCGCAAATCTGTATTTAATCATGCTGACGTTATTATGCCGATTGTGCACCAAGAAGAATAAACTGACACAATAATCACTGTTTTTTTTCTTCCTGGCGCCGGTATATTAACGCATGTGCGGGGAGGGGGAAGCTCGCATTGTGACGCCCGTTTGAATGCGTGCTTGTCCTTGACGTTTCGACTGTACACAACTGCAATGAAAGCTCATTTTAAGCGTACAGAGGAGGGCAACCGATGGATGCAAGATTAGGTACGCTAGCATCATTTCATCACGGCAAGACCAAGAGCTACAGCACATTGTTGTGGTTCGGTATTTGCGAATTCGCCAATTTCGGGACAGGAAGCAGAAAACGAAATTCATGACCGAGGTCTGCGCAACTTGTGATGTCGTTTTCAGTCGGCAGCAAGTGGGAAAATGGCCGCCCCCGAGACGCCGCGCGTAAATACTGTACATGTTCTGACAACATCACATATACAATCTTTGAGGAGCACTCAGAGATCTACTTTATGAGAGAACATTTCTAATCGCATTCTTACCGGTGAAATGCGCACCGCCATCTTCTCCCAGACTTTTTGATACAACCGGAGGAGTGAGGCGCGCTTGGCGGCAAGTGGCATCGCAAGATGGCCGCCGGTGACTTGACTTGCTACAGCGAGGAGGCGGCATGAGCAGTCTGGGTTTTTTTGTAGACGTCTGTGGGTACAAAAAAATAAAATAAACAAAAACATCTGGATTTTGCTGCTTCATTCATCGTCCCCAAACGCAATTTGAATCCGAATGTCGGGTTTGGATGAGTGGGTCTGCAAAGACTTTTTTTTTTTTTTCACTTGACATCCCCTTCAAGCACCGAACTAAAGAGTCATGTGAAGACACCGCAGGACAAAACATACGCCGGTTAGCCATCATCTTTTCAAGTGCTCGCCGCGACCCTCGATGCCACCGCCGCTTGCTGCATAGTAATCACAGCGAGGCCACGGCGGGGTAACGTGCGGGCGTCGCCTCCCGAGGGTCAACGATCACTCGCGCCCTCCTCGCTGCGCGGAGACGTGGCCGTCACGGGGTGTGTCGGCGGAATCGACTCGGATTTTCCTCGGCAAGTCATGTGTGAGAAGAAGCGCTAATAAGATCTAAAGCACCCGCTGCAATTAGAAGCTATCGAGGAGGAGGACAATTAAGTGTAATTTCTGCGTACGCCCCCCCCACCCCCTCTCAAAGCCGACCCATGCGCTTCCCTCACGTGGGGCCTCACAGGAAAAAATTAATTAATAAATAACAGATTGACTACTTTGTCATATTAGCTAAATTGAAGCCCTAATGCAGGCTAAAAACACCGACTTAATAATTATACTCATTTAAGACTGGCGATGACGGCTTGGGTCGGGGTGGGGGGGGGGGGGGTGGCAATAAGCTGATAGCTGTACGCTCTGATGCAGTCGAGAAGCAGCGTGTGTGAAAAGACAGATGCCAGATAAGGTCAGGAAGAAAAGGGGATTTGCCATCTTTGTTTTTTGTTTTTTTTGTTTTTTTCTCCCCTGGGGATTTGATAAGTAGACCATCGGTGTCAGCCCGCTAACACTTTGGGCTTAGCGGCAACTAGAGCACGTGTTCACCAGAGCAAGGGACTACTCAGCGGATGACTTTTGACCCATCCTGCTGCCATATACATTTAAAAATAAAAAACGATAATTAAATAAATGCTGTATAAATACAGTGTAGTGGTTTTCAAGACCGGAAAAAAAACAATTGCTGTATAAGTGTCTTGATTGACAGCTGCACCCAAGTGTGATTGGTCTCCGTTGCTAAGTATCCGTTTCACCGGGTCCTTCAAACAAATTCCTTGGCAGAGGTAGCAAATGCGTCTCTCTTAAGTTTCATCCTCTGACGGGAGGCCGCCTTTCATTCGTTACCGCGACGGGCTTTGTGGCAGCTGCTGCTCAAGTCGCCGGCCGACCTCCGACGATAATTAGAGCCTCCGTGCCATGCCGAGGAGATTCATTCCAATTAGGCGAAGTCATTATTCCCCCCCCCCCCCACCCCTACCCCCCAAAGGCGTCGCTAAATTTTACTTACCGATGTCTGCCGGCTGACATCGTGTCTCGCTCTGTCACACAGACTAAAGCGTGCGGGAAGATTGAGAAAAACTTTGCCCAGTCACACCGAGTCGGAATGATCAACCATGTGGAACATACAGGCACCTTCAAAGACATTTATCACGCAGGATTGTTTTTTTCCCTGGGGGTCTTGTAGGTGACACGCTTTGGGCAAAATACCCCGAGGATCAAGAACTACGGTGTTCCCAATCGCAATTTCTACGGTGCGAAAGATCCTTTGAATCTAAAAAGAGACAGACAATATAATAATATGTAATATATTCTTTATCCTCTGCAAAAAGCGAGTAATAAGATTGCACTCTGAGTCATTCTGAAACGTGGTGATTCTTTATTGATCAGTGTGTTTGCATCTTACTGCCCCCCGATGGCCAAGACTGGCACAGCAGAAGTTTGATTATTTTATTATAATGTGTTCAAATGCTAATGTACGTACTTTTGTGTTCTGTACTTTGCTTCTGAACGGTGCTGTGTATGAAATGTGCTCTATAAATAAAGCTGTCCTGTCTCGCCTGGCTAATGTAAAGCGCGTTTCTGAAATTGTTGAGCGTGATCGAGACTCTCTGATGCTAATGTGTTCCGGCAGCGCGTCATTGACGTCAACACAAACCTGTTCGTCCTTCTGGCGAGCTGTCGACACGGGAGGCGCCATTATCATCGCATTACTCCTCACCCGGGCTCGGCTCATCTTGACATTTGCTGTTTTTGGGGCTCGGGGGAGGGAGACGTGTCACGCTCGGCCGCCTGTCGTGGCAGAATGAGAGGCGATTAAGATTTTCTTTTTTTAATGTTTCCTGGAACCACACAATGATGTTTGTCTCCATCTGCCACTTCTCTTCTTGCCACATGGAATTCCCACACCCGAGCTGCGAATACAACTTTCGGGGAATACAGTGGGGGCATTGAAATACAAATGACACGGTCCTTAGGGTGGCTGTCAAGTCTTAACATTTTTTTTTTTTAAACGTGGCTCCACATCCTCACTTTTCCATCTTTTTGTGCATGACGTGTGCGCACCACAACAACGAGGCACTCTAACATTTATTAATCAGGAAAACTAAAAATGGTTTAATGCTACATCGCATTGTATAGTGTGTAACCTCTGAAGTGAAAGGTCACGGAGGGAAAGAGTCAGGCGACCCAATGACGCAAACATCGGCCACAAGATGTACACCGGGGGGGGATTTATCGCATCTTCCCGATTCCAAAGAGGAAGCAGGAATGTGCTTCACACGGTCCACACGAGACAAATAGCGGACGTGAACAAAGTGAGATCGCACGCTTCTTTGGACAGTCGACCTTCTCCGGCAAGCACGTTTCTTTCCTTTTGGATGTTTTTAGCTTGCGTACTATTAATCTCCAGTGGAATTGGAGAGTAGAGATTGTAAAAAGGGTGGTGGGGAGGGGCGGTGGACAAGGGTCTTGTGTTCAGTGGACGTCAGAGCAATCGATTGCAGGGACCGTCGGTAAACAATGCAGCCAGCCAGCAATGTCGGAAGGAGATCCGATGATTTATCCTTAGGAGACAAAAGGACGTTTCGTTGTGCCGCTTCGGTAGCCGTTGGCGGGGTGGGGCGGCGGGGGGGAAATATATATAGCCAGGTAATGGAAATTTCCCAGAGTAAGCTGCTACGTGTGATCAGATAATAGTGTCTTCACACTAGGCGAAGTAGCATTTGGCTCATCCAAGGTGATTTTCATTTTACTATTCCCCCCCCCCCCCCCCCCCCACTGCCAAGAAGTAGACGTAAATCCTGCATCATTTGAGAAGCCCCGTTTTGACCAACTGTGAGCTGCGGGGGCAACGTGCCTGGCCTGCACGCGCCGGGGAGAATCAGTTATGAGCTTCAACGTTTGGCTTTGAAACGCCGAAATGCACATTTGACGTGCGCTCTTGCCAAATTTCGCGGCAAAGACCGTCAAACAGAGTCATTATTTCCATGCGTCTGTTTGCGTGCAAACATGGAACTTGTTTGTCCTCCTGGAACGTTCGCATGAGTTCTGATTTGTTTTTGGTTTTGTTTTGTTTTTTAGACGCACACACAACATGGATGACAAATCAAACGCGAGGGGCGAAGTGAGAACAAAAACTGCACCGGCATCAAATGTTCCACAGCTTGACCGTAGATCCATTCAGCATTAATCGGACCGATTATTCTCCTCCCATCACAGCCCGGAAGACCCAAAGACGCTTCTGTTTGTGATTCTATTTTGCGCTGGTTGTCGTTTTCTGTCGCGTGTCGGTCAGAACACTGGCAGGGAAGTGAGGAACCGCTGCTCCATGCCAGACTTCTCATTTAGGCATCATAAGGCTTCACCAACCACAAATCATTTTTTCATGATGTGATGTCACAACACAGAGAGTTTTGTTTTTCCTGACCTGACCAAAATAATGTCAGGTCGGGCCTGATCTGGAAAATTGATCACAATCGTAGATCAGGTCTATTAAGGGGGCTAAACTCTTGCAGGGTTATAACAGTTTGGGATTTTTCATTTGGAATGTATTTTTTTGATTAATTCGGTTAGTTTTCATTAGATTTTACAATATTTTGGTCACACTTAATTTGTGGTGAAATGCTTCATTTTAGTTCTTTTTTTTATTATTATTTTTTTTAGTTAGTTTCAGTGTTAGTTTTAGTTTTTTACATACATGAAGTATTTATCAAGTGCAAAAAAAAAAAAGTAACTAAGTATTGTGTAAAATGTTAACTCCAATTCTTAAATGACTTTCTGTACGGTCGTGTACAGAAAGTCCACGGTCGTGGATGTGCTGGAGCCTATCCCAGTTGTCTTTGGGCAGTAGGCGGTGGACACCCTGAACCGGTTGCCAGCCAAATTGAATTTGAGTTATTTTTATTTATTTATTTATTTTTTTAAATAAAAGTGCGGACGTTGTTATTGAAAGTCTCACAGCAGATTGCTTGAAAGTACAGGCTGTCGACTACGCGTGCTGTTAAAGCGTCTAATTAGAGCTTCTACACCAGTGAGAATGTTTGCACGCAACCGCCCGTGTGTGTGCCGTTCGAGGTCACCGTGCTACAAAAAAAAAAAAAAAAAACGTCCATATGCAGCAGAGTCCTGTCCGTCTGTACTCAGCTGCCGAGCGCTCGGGTTAGCGTCACTCGCGCTGCCGTTTCCAAGGTGAGACTCCCTGCGGCAGATGGCTGCGTTGTGCTCTGCAGGTGACTAATAGCCCATTAGGCCCACCCCAAATTACAACATGCCTCCTCCCCTTCACTGAGACGACGCCGGAGCAGATTGGAAAGGTGTCACGATCACCGTTGGACGCATGAAGCAAATACAACATGGATGAAAATAAGAACGCATTGAAACTATGTCCACGTTTTGTTTTGTTTTTTTTGGGGGGGGGCAATTTTCACAAGTAAACAGCTGCTATGCAGAGCGAGGGGGGGATTCATGAGCACTGGAGACTAAAACGCATTTTATCAAAGAAACGTCTGCAGATCAGCTCACATCTTCATGAACGTCACAGTGACAGCTCATGTGGCCAATGACAGTCCAGTTCAAAAATGACTCCGGAAAACTTCATGATAATGATTAAAAATATCACGAGCTCAGAGTGCCGGGCAGTTGCACACCTGCGAGGATAAAATAAACCCAGCGCCGCTGCAGGGCATTTTCGTGAGCTTTTTTCTTTTTTTCGGGGGAGGGGGGCTCTCTTTTTTTTTCTTTTTTAAATGGACACTGTACAAAGTGAGTCCCTTAAATGTCACCGCCTGCTCCCCAGCCCGAGATGACCGCCGCCGTGTCATTTCGGGCTCAGCTGAGGGCAAACGCAGTCATGACACGCACGACTCGCTTCATAACACACATGCGCGCACGCACACACACACGTGTAAATATATTGTTTTGGAACTCAAAATGAGGAGAACATGGACCATTGGTCATTTAAATACACGTCAAAGATGTTTGCGGAGTTCAAAAGTGGCAGGCATGGTTCGATAAAATCGAATGTACTTACAAGACTGATCAACCAATCAAAAAAATAAGAACCGAGCAAAGAAACAACCATCTGACTCACAAACATGTTGACCAAGCAACCCATCAACCAATCCAATCGGCAATAAAAACATGCTGGTCTATGCCGGGTTTTTTTTGGGGGGGGGGGTTTCAGCTGACACGGTTCGCGAATGAACTGAATGGCGATCGGATCCCACAAATGTAGACACAAACAAAAAAAAAATGCACACACAACAAAGTATAATCCAACAATGACAAGATGGAGAGGTCAAGAAAGCACTTGAGCACCAGCAGCAACAAGGTCAATAATCCGACGGCGACTTGGTGTGTGGGAAGTCCTTAACTCATTTACTCCCAAAGACGTTTTTAAACGTCTTTTCCAGGCTTGGTCCAGAATTAGCTGGTACTGAATGAGTTAAATACACGTCTTGACATGTACAACTTGGCAGCAGGTGTGCACGCCGGAGGGAAAGCCCTCCTCTGCCACACACCTGGATCATGACATTCACAACCAACCAACCAACCCCCCCCCCCAAAAAAAAAGAAAACCTGCAAAACTCTTCTCAACAGGCTCGCCTACTGCATTGTTTACGCCAACCAGCGCCGTCTCCTCGCGCCCGGTCAATATATATCACGTCGTCGGCATGTACGACTTCTAAAGCGTCACTTAGGGGGAGACGGAAAGCAATTTTCCAGGACAAGGCGCGACGAGACGAGACGGCGTTGGGCGGGTCGAGCACAGCGTGGGCGATGCAGTTGGGTACATTTTCCATCAGAATGGTACAAAGCCATCGGTGGGGGGGTGCTTACAAGAAAAGTCGCGTCGCCTGAATATAACCGTTGGATTGTCTGCAACAAAAAAAATGGAAAGTAAGTATAAAACCTGTGGAATGGCAGTAAGTTTGGAAGATGGTTGAGCGATTGTTTGGGAGGTTATACGAGTTTGTCAGATGTTTTTTGTTGGTTTTTTTTAGGGGGGGGGTTGGTTTTTGCTGAATGGATCGCTTTGTGATTGTTTGCTTTGCCGACTGGTTTGGTCGATAGATGAAATGCTGGGTCGACAACTTCTCGGATCTATTTGCACGTCGGACGGTTGATCGCTCGGTTCTCGGTGGATTTATGAATCCCTCGTTGGATTCAATCCATCAGGTTTGGAAATTGTTTTGTTTTGGGGGTTTTTTTCCTCCGCATTTCTTCCCATGCGTGGTTGGATTCAAGTCAACGACTGGGAGCGCTCCGCCACTCGTCAAACTGTCTTCTCATCTTGTGGGAGTAAATGGAAGACATTTTTTATAGGCGCACGCAAAGCCCGCCGCCTAAACAAGCGCAGCTCCGATATTCATACAAAGTGTGCACAAACAATGCCTGTGGCGCCCCAACACACACACGCACACGCACGCGCGCACACACACACACACACACACACACACAGCGACTGCCCAGAGTGTGTTTAATAGTCAAGGACACGTTCATTTGTTCCCAGCGAGCATGCAGCCTATTTACTGCAGCACTCTTCGTCTGAGCCGCTCTGCGCTTCATCTATTGATCAGCGGGCCCCGGTATTCACCCGCAGTCCGCCAGACTGATCAACACACGGGCGATTCGTCATTGCGGTGCCGTCGTGGGTCTTCAAAACTTCTAAAAATCAAGCTTTGGGATGTCTGGACGTTGACGAAGCGCTTCACGTCACTCCTGCTCCCCTCCACTTGTTTTTCTTTTCCCGCCCGCCGCCACGTTCTTCATCACTCCGCCGCATAACGACAACTCCCGACTGTCATTTTCCCGTCAGAATGTTCTCGTCACTTTGCCCATCCTGCCGTCACTCTCGCTTTTGCCACCGTCGCGGAGACTTTTTTTTCCCTCTCACCCCGTCGTGGCTTCCAGGTACTTCAATGCTTTTTGACCACCTTTGAGACTCGGTCTTGTCCTTGACGTCAATCTTCTTTTTCAACGACTGACCATGACTTCCGTCTCGGATGTGTTCACCCGTCGGTCAATTTGGCGACGGCGCGTTTTGACAGGACAGCCGCTTTCGTCGCAGCCCGTTATCGCGTCGGTCGTCAACGCCGAGTCGTCCTCGTACACTCTCGGCTAAACACATCCGGTACGATGACTAGGAGAGGGCACAGCCCAGGGTGTCAGCCAATGTTGTCCGACATCCCGCGCTTGGCCCCGACTACTGTTCTAATCATCTTCACGGAACGCGGGAACTCCAGAAATAACGAGAATGAAAAATCTAGAAAGACGAAGCGTTCTGATTGCAAGAGTCGAGCCGCTGTAGCGGCGCGCAGAGAGAATCGATTACCAGCCTGCTGGGGGGACGAGTGAAGAATCCAAATTGTACTCGCCTTGAGAGGCCTGAGTCAGAGCCGAGCTCTTCCGCGGAGGGTTCTGCAGCGCTCGCTGACTTGACAGTTTGCGTTGTTTCAACCTCTCAGAATCGGTGAGGGACCAGTTTCGGAAGCATGTCATGCGACCCGAGTTTTCGCCTACTGTACGCGTGTAGTTTGGTATGCCGTTACGCTCCTTTATCCGTTTATGCCCCCCCCCCTTCCAAAAAAAATGTTCTGTTGTGCTGCGTTAGTCGCTTTGGACTTTTAAAAGGTTCAACTGTAGTAAGCCTTTGACGACCGAGGGCGGACAATTGCGGATAATTGCGGCGAGGAGCTGGAGAGTTCAGCGGTCCTGAACGTTAGTCGGAATAAGAGTCTCTGGCACGCAGGCAGAATATTGGATTCCGCCCCCCCCCCACCCCACCCCGCCGCGCGCCCAAAGTCAATAAAAGGCACGGCCATTAAAGAGAATATATATGCTTTATTTGAAGAGCAGCACTACTGTGGCTCTTTTATTATTGACACTATTGCGCTGACACACACACACACACACACACACACACACACTCCAGCGCCCAACGCAATGAGTCTTACGTGGAAGTCGACACTAATAGAGACACAGCTCAGTTCAAACGGATTACACACAAAAAAAAAAAAATGAATGTACCCCACTTCTCTTTGGTCCTTTTGCGCTACGTTGGCTTCTGCTACGATATCGAAATCCCAGAGGTTATTTTCTTTTTTGCCTGCAAGTGAAAGGCGGTGCTTTCGCTGAGTGGGCAAAAAAAAAAAAAAGCAAATCACGAGCAACTAGAGATTGAACAAACTATATCAGTCTTTTTTTTTTTTTTTAATTTATGATAGCTGCTGCTTTGCTGACGCGAGACCCGCGGCAATAAAAGCACAAGCAATTACCATCAGCTAAGTACAGGTGGATATGACACGATGATTCAGAATCCGATGGGATGTACAAGCGAGCGTTTGGGAAACACTCCTCAACTGAAACGGTCGGTCGGTCGAATAGTCACTCAGTTCAATCAAGTTAAGTCTGTTTGATTTTAGGGATGCTTGGCTGTTTGGTCACTTTTTTTTTTTTTTTGGTTGGGTAGTTTCTTGGTTGCTTAGTCAGATTATTGGTTGGCTTGGTGAATGCTTGTTTTTTTTTTTTCCAGGGGAACGGGGGGCAGGGGGGATGTCATTGGATTGGTTGGTGATTTTATTTCCAATCCGTTGTTTGGTCTGTTGATAAATTGGTCGATCAGATTGTCGATTTGGTGGGTCGCTTGTTCAGATGGCTGGTTCTTTTGTTTGTGTGGGCCAGATGCGGATTCAGTCGGTCAAAATGGTTGATCGGTCAGGTTGGCTGGTGGTCAGTTTGTCGCCGGCGTGATTTAATCGGTCGCTTGGTTGGTCGTTTGGTCAGATGATAGGCTGGTTGTTGTGCGGTTGGGCTTTTTTGGGGTGGTGGGGGGCTGCTATTCAGTAGTTGGGAGGCCGATCAGTCGGTGGGTGGATCAGTTGGTTGGTAGGTCAGCTGATCAATCGGCGGTCAGTTAGTTGGTTGATTGTTCCGTTTTTTTTGGGGGGGGGGGGGTTGAATAGCTGTTTTTTTTTTAAACTCGTCAATTGGTCTTGTTGGTCAATGAATGATTACCAGGTTGATAATAAGCCAGTTGGTTGGTCTGGTGACTAAGCGACCGTTGATTGGTCAATTTATTGGTTTGGACGGTTTGTGGGTATTTGGTTGGTCGTTTTCCTTTGGGTCAGTCCCTCGATTGCTTTTTTTTTGGAGGTCATTCACATCGTTGGTTGCCACTTGACACTTTATGCAGCAATCACTTTATTGGTTGGTTGGCCAGTTTTTTTTTTCATAATTAAGCCCTGAAATAATCTGTTCAGAACGGATTCAAACTTGTCGCCGATGAGCGAATCTTCCGCCGTGGTCTATCTGCTCTCCCATTCTTCACGGTTATTCCAACCCAGCCACGATCCCGTCAACTGCACTGATTGGTATTCATGCGAAGGACTAGCGGGAGGTAATGTGTGAAAATGTCGCATTTCCCCCCCTCCCCATCTGCTAATCTGTATATACACAAATCCAGGTGCGTAAACCTTGCGAGATGATTCACATTTTCGGTTCGGAGCCGGTTAATGAGTTTATTTATGAGGCAAATGAAGAGCCGGCAGAGTTGTTGGTGGCGACAGGGCGGTGAGGTGGAGCGATGTGCGGCCACCGCGCGACTCTTGCAAATTAACGATTTCCCGAAAAGGGCGGGACGGGTTCGACGACTCTCAATTCCAAAGAAAAGTTTCCCTGAGAGTCAACAATCAACCGCCGGTGAACTCCGCAGACGGCATCATTTGTATGTCGCCACAGCGGCGGAGCGGCGACGCGTGAATTTGCCGCCGCTCGGGACGGTTTTGTTTACCTTGTGACAAATGACCAATAAATAAAGTCTGCGCGCTAAGGAGATGAGTTGTGGCGGAAGGAGGACACGAGAGCAGCGGATCGGCGTATTTCTTGTCGTCGTGATGTATTGTGGCAAAAAAATAAAATAAAAAAAGTTGAGGATGCTAATTGCTTTTAATGCATTGCTCCCGACACCGATTGTGACTCCCCCAACAGTGACTGTAAAGATAAACAAGAAATTCAATTCTAATAATAATAAAATATAATTCAACGCAATAAGAAATTATTGTTCTAATGTTACATGTTTTATGTTCAATAAACAAACCAAAGCAATTTATGTGCAGGGCTGCCAGTAACGCCAACGATGCGCATTCTTAAGGGACTAAGCTAGCCGTTACTTTTTCCAATTAAGTAATCAGACGACAGTCACAAGTTTGCGTTTTTGTCCGCTAAAAAACAAAACAAAACAACCTTTGAAGGTGGTTTGCAAACTTTGGCCAGTCGACAGAGTGAAACTGAGCTTCGGTGACGCCAACCGCTGAATGTATAAACTGGAGTAACTTTGCTTTGAAAATGAAATTACTTTTAGTGCAAGTCATCAGAAAAGTAACAAAGTTACATTTTCAAGCTAACTCTGGCAACAACAACAAAAATGAGGCCAATTGCCACCTGTGCGGCTAAATTGATAGAAGCCGAAACATTCTAGACAGGGGAAAGTGGAAAAATATATATAAAAAACCGAGTTGCAAAAGTGTGCACACCCTCTTATGACTGGGTGCTTTCCAAATGAACCAATCACATACATATACACATACTTGTCTTCAAGTGGAGGGAGCGCGCATCTACCACCAAGTCCTTCCAATTCACCCCAAATAAAGTTCACACGTTCTAGGAGGCTTTCGGTGTTTCAAGTGCTTCTAATTAACCCGAACCGAACTTCAGTGATTCAGTGCCAGTGTGCACTGTCGGCCATAAGGATACGTAAATATAATATCATAATTTAGGTACACTGGGTATCATAGGTACTATAGATATACAACCCGTATGGATGAAAACTAACGGCCCGCCCTGTTCACCGTTTTAAGCGCAACATCGCCGTTTCTGCAGATACGTCTTCGCGCAGAGCAACCGGAGCGGCCAGTCAGCACTCCTGCTTGCAAGCGCAGTGAGAGTAAGCTGTAAATTGGCCCATACTGTATGCGAGTGTCTTTGGGGACCTCCATCCATCAGGCGACGGATGAGGTAGTGGGGGGCGGATAGCTGAAGTTTCCTTTATGGATGCGCTCTTTACGGTCTCCTTGACGAATACGCACCCGGAGGCCGCCATTGCTCCAAATTGGCACACGTGAAAGAAGAAACTAGATTTTGCCCATTATTGTGCCTCGGCGCCCTGCCTTTTGTATGTCGTTCGCCCGGCACGCAGGCGAGCTACGGATGAGGATGACGCTACTCATGAAGTCATTTTGCCGCAGAGGTGTTGTACTTTGGCTGAGTGGTGGGAGAATATAGACGCTATTGAGCCGAGGCGATGACAGTATTTGACATTATATAAATCTGGCATATATTTCATATATAGGGCGCACCGCATTCTAAGGCACATTGAAAAGAAGCGAAAATAGTGGCTTGCCACAGTTGTGTTCTGCATCCACTAGATGGAGCTACGTTAAAGGAATACAATTCAAAACAGCTTTATTTATATGCCGCTTTCACAACCGTTGCAGCTGTAAAAAAATCTCCTTACAGAAAATTAATATCAGAATATTGATCCTTATATAAGGCGCATCGGATTCTCAGGCAAACTGTCGAAAATGGAATGCTTTTAGGTGCGCCTTGTAGTGCAGAAAATACAGCGTATATATGAAGAAAAAATTACAGGTCTCACTTCAACATACTTCCATCACACCAACCGTTTCGCGATGTTTCTTTTCTTTGACCAAGAAGTAAGCGTGACTGCACCGCGTATGTAAATCAAGCCTCACCAGGCTCTTGAAGTTACGTTCAGCGGAGTGTAAGCTTATCTTTCTGCTTGCCCTCGCTATAATAATGAGCACAATTAAGCATTCCGCTCAGCTCTGTGATTGAGCTGTTGTTATCTCCGCTGCCTCAACAACAACGCGCGCCTTCTCTTCTCATCCGTCAGCTTCATTAGCAAACATGGACACTGGTACGGGCGCACTCAAAAATGGCCAATTGGATCACTCGCGCTTTGACTGGTTCCCCGACTTTTTTTTTGTATACTTCTTTTAATGCTCTTGGAATTGGGAAAGGAGAGCTGTTTGAATCTATTGTTTTATTTCTGGTCAGAATTCCAAGTTGTCCATTTTGGGGGGGGGGGATTTTAGATAATTATTCCAAGGTTATTTGTGACTTTTTGAGAGTAGGTTGTCATTTCAAACTTGACAGCAAATAATTTTTCAAGAAAGAAAAGCAAGTTCAGCACAGAAAGAAAAACATTCCAGACATGATACACCGCCCCCCCATCCCTCACTCCTCCCCCATCCAGCAAATAACAGTACAATTCCTTTTTGTTGCCCGTCCGATGGAGACTGACATATTGAGAGTGAAAAGAATCAGATGAGGATTGTTTGTGTGTGCGTGCGTGCACACAAAATAAATCAATCGCGGTCATTACAAAACAAAGGGGAGACTTGGCAAGTCAAACGAAGACATGGCATGTCATCACATTAGCCTCTGTTAAAGCGCAATGGAAATATTGCTAAACATATAAACATTCATTTCTCTCAAGTAGCCAATTGATTTTGAACAATTCCCCGGAAGCAATGTGGTCTTCTACCTCATTGTTGTCGCCAAGTCTGATCGATTCCAAACGACGTCCGACCCGAGGCCCGTGGGGAAATCACTGATGACTTCTAGTGGACCTGTCAATCAAATTGTTAGAAATCAATCATCTGGTTCATTGAAGGAATCTTGTTGATGAGGGTAAACTGGTGACAGGTCACGGCAGCTGAGGTTTACGGACAAGATCCACCAGGTCTAAATAATTTGTTCCCTACAGTGAAGAAAAAATTTGAACCTTCCAAACGCAATCTTGCAAAAGTCAAACACAGCTTGAACTAAAATTTAGAAAAGATTTTTTTTAATCAACATTAATTTGTTTTTACAAGTCAAAGAAAAAAAATACTTGGAACTGTGACCAAAACAAATACATATATATATATATATATACTGTATATTTTTTTTAAACTTCCAAAATTTAAAAAAACAAACTTAAATTTGCTTCTAAAAGGAAAAAAGAAATGGCCCAAAATCCCCCCCATGCAAAAAAAAAAAAAAAAAGAATTGTGCCCTCAAGTCTATGTATGCATATGCTCAAAAAATAAGTAAAAAACAATACGTAATTGATATGCTAAACTAAAATTAAAAAAGAAAAATGCACATTTTTTTAAATTAATAAAAAACCAACAAGGAACTCGGAACTAAAAGCTATGTTGCTCATCAATCTTTTTTTAATCACCTGCCCAACATCCACTTAATGAAAAGAACTGGGTTTTTTTTTTTTTTAATGTAAGCGGAAGTGCACTTCCCAGTGTGTGTGTGCGTGCGTGTTGGGAAGGTTAATCAAGTCTATGTTCTTTGGCCCCATGCACACACACATACATCGCCACGGGCATGCACACACACGCGGCGCTCGTGTGTGAACCTAGCGGGAATGGGGTGGGGGGAGCTCTGGCTGTCAGGACAAATCACGGTAAAACTCTCCGGAAGCTTCTGCCTGACCCTGCTGGAAGAAAAAGGGGAGGAAGAAGAGGGGGAGGATGATAGCGAGCCCACCGACAGCGGTGGGGGGAAGAAAGGAGCCCTTTTTTTTGTTTGTTTTGTAAGGAACTACGTAGTTCATGATATGTCGGGCCATTTGGTGAGCCTGGCCTTGTCTGGAGGGGGAGAGGCGTTATTGGGCGCCATACGAGGGCGCAATGGGCGCTCTCCGGCGGCTTTGAGTTGCGGTCCACGGCGACATGCAGAAATGCTCCCTGGGCTGAGCCACAAATAGACGCGCTGACATTCTGTTGTCGTTTTATTAATTCATAAATGTCAGACGGGATCACGCAGAAGGCTCGGGGGATTGCGGCCGTGTTTACAGGGCCGGCGTCGCCTTGTCCGCGGGGCCGTTGCCGCTGGGGGCCACATCCGTTTGTCCTACATGGGCCCACCTGGTGGACGTCTACTTATACGGCAACAATCCATTTGATTTTGCTTCAGGGCGGGCGAGGAGCGGGCCAAAACCAAACTTATTTGAAGGTATCGGGTTGTCGTGCAGGCCGCCGATGCCAACCACCGATACTTGACATACTGTATGACATCGAGTAAGTCAGTTTCAGTGAGTACTCAAAGAGTGAGTGAACACACACAAAAAATAGTAATAATCTAAAAATAAAATACATAAATAAACATTCCTCCCTACGTTATGGATTTTCGGCTTTGGTCGTCAGGTACGAAAAAACAGCGAACGGCTGTATTTCAATGACAACATGGTCGGTTTCTCTTTTCAGAAAGCGACAAAAGCGGGGGAAAGTATGCTGACCCCTCTACAGAGCAGTTTTTCCCCCTCTCTTCAATATCCCACGAGAGGAAAATGTTCCTCCAAAGGACCCATTATGATAGATTTAATGACACGCATTTTGTGATACGCTGGTCAGCCTGTACGCATGCCGACTGTGATGATCACTAATGGCGCTGATGGTGCGAAGCGTAAAATGAACACGGAGGCAGTCAGTTGTGGCATCTTTCAGAGTGATATTTTTGTCATATGTAGTGTGTATTTTCAGAGCAGAAAAAAATGCTAAATGTATTGGGCAAAATAGGCCTCTCATACAAGAGGGGTTTTTTTTTTGTCAGTGAGAATCAGGGTTGCTCATTGTCATGCTCATTGTCATGCTGAAAGTTAATGTTCCTATTCAGTATCACTAAAACGTTGCATTGACCACACGCTGCACAAAATGGGCGTTTGCTGCAGTTAAAATCAATAAAAATAAAAATATAAGCCTGTTGAAATGTTGATTGTATTCGCCTGGAATGATAACAACGCGGTGCTGCTGCCACCTAGCGGTTTAAATGTAACTAAACATTTTCGCCTTGAAATAGGGCACGTAACATTCATTTAATGTTGAATATTGGATTTGTATGTCATATTGAGATTGAATTTACATCAAATGTCCACTGGGACTCCTATAGAATGAAAAATGTTACATCTGGCGTGATTACTAACAAACGTTTGAGTGTTCTTTTTGCTCAAGACAACATGCTCCCTCTGTTCGCTGTTATGCTCAATGAACACATTTAGCTCTTTAAATTATTTATTAAATGTATTTTTCGGATATTTGCAACGCGACTGCATTGAATGACACACAATATTAAAGCTGGAAACATTTTTAAAGTATAGAGAGGACTTGCCTTCGGTTTGAGCACGTTCGCTGGATGTCATTTCAGTTGTCATTTAGTTCACGTTCTTCTCTTTCTCGACACCTGAAAAGCAAACAGTTGCAGGTTTGCAATGTTGGGAGACAACCCCAGAGCGTCATTTCTCAAACGTAATGTTTACCAATTGCAAAGAAGACGTATACAACAGCAACAACAACAACAAAATAATACGCGTTTTATCTAACTGTCATGCAAGTTGGTCATCGAGGAGTCAGTCAAGACAGTTGGTGAGCTGTTTGGTGCTCAGGTGCAGCACTGAAAAGTGCTGCATTATAACGTTAAAAGTTTGACCTTGGTTTTCAGTCGACGGCTATGCCACCATGACAAGACTCGTTCTCGAAAGCAAAACTACGTTGGACCTCATTAATTCCTCGAGACTAGACCACCTGGAAAAGACCGGCGCTGTCAGCGTTTTCCAATTTTTCATTCGACCAACAGATGGCGGTGGTGTTTTCCCCTTCCTGTCACGCCTCAAAACGCTCTTTTCAGAACTTCCAATACTTGTTGATCGAATTCCGGTTCACGTCTTTATTTCACAATTTGTCATGCACTTAAAACACACACAAAAACACACGAAACGGAGGAATTTACGGATTTAACCGGAATTATTAATGGCCGCTGTTTTCCATCTCTTCCAGGTGCAAGACACCCGATCCAAATTAGCAGCTCATCAAGCCAGCTGTAAAGCAGGACTCGAACGACCCTCCTCCCCATGTGTCCATTTTGTGGGTTTAAAACCAGTAAAAAAAAAAAAACATTAAAATAATCATCAGAGTGGATGGTTTTGGTATTTCAAGTGTGTTGTGAAACAGCGTTCAAGGTTTATCGATGATTTATCACTGAGCCACGTCAGGTGGGTGAGGAGGTTGATTCAGCACGGCGATGCTCTTCACATCCAGGAAATGTCGCAAGATTCAGGGTGTCGCGGGCAGCGAGAAATTATGCTGCCACAACTCAGGATCTCCCTTTGTAGACATTCTGGCCCATATTGAAGAGAAAAACTCCTAAATCGCATTTGAGATCTGCGGTGTCAGAAGTGCTGGAACTTTCCAAGTGGTATATTTTCAGAAAAAGCAAAAAAGCATCCAAGTAAATACGAAACGGAAAAGATGTTTGACCCAAATATAAGCAGCTGGGCTAATTTGGGGAATAATAACACCACTGCCCACATTTTAGACAGGAAAAACCTTGATTATAAAAATACTCAGCATCTTCATAAAGGCAGATTCTCATACCCATAACCTCTGTTGTGATCAGTCAAGTTCATAAACATTCTCATCATTGAATAAAGCACAGCATTCCAATTGGGGAAAAACAACATTTATTTGCAGCATGTGTCTCGAATAACCCATTCATCCAGCCTTCCAGGTAACAGTTGGCAGACGTCTTTGCGCATCGTGACATTTAATCCAGCTGTGGAGGAGTAAAATGGAGATCTAAGCAAAAGTGGCAACAGACACTCACAGAATCATTTACGGACTTCAGGTGAAAACAAAAACAAACATTTACGGGCAGTAAAAAGGTTAAGATGTGACTTGCCTTAACAAAGCCGATGTCCTTTGCGTACTGCCGGAAGCACTGGCGGCACATGTTGAGTCCGTATTTACGGATCAAGCCGTGTCTGTTCGAGCAAACTCGGCTGTTGGAAACAAGTGGAAATTTTAAAAACAATGTACTGTTAAGCCTACTTTAACAACTGACTGAAGCAACAGCACAACAGCCGAAGAGGTTTTACACAAAGATGTTTGTATGAATTTATGGGGAATTGTGAAGTGATGGTAACCAAGGTTTTTGTTTGTTGATTTTATTTTTTACTGGCAACTGTGCTTGAGTATTCATTGTACGTTTGAGTCCTGACGTTTTCAAAATACGCTTGTTAATACTGAAAAAAATACGTGCATCAAAACAAGAGTAAAAGAGAAAAATGGTGTGTTTTTTATTTGCGTGATACCACGTTGTGAAAATTAGCGTGCATAATACAAACACTTTGTACTTTACTTTGCAGTAAAATACATGTGTGTCTCCATTTTTAATTACGGGATTTTGAGCATTTGTTTACCCAATCTTTGTATTTTTCTACACGTGCATCCATGTTTCAAATTAAATAGTATGCGTAGATCGCATACTTCTGTTGTAGTTCTGTTACGTTTTAAAAGCGATTTTGAGATGCTAGCCTAGGTAGCCGTATGCATCGGGCATCAATCCGCCGCCATGTTCATTACCGACGAGTCTCCATGCGGTGCGCGTTTGATGGCAATTTTTTGACATACAAGGGAAATGGAAACCACGCCAAACTATTATCAGACGAGAATTAAGTACGGACACGGCGAAACTGTAAAAACACAAACCAGGATCGGGATCCCTGTCCAAATTTTCTGGGGTGACTCCAATAGAGCTGTTGGTGGCCCATCGTGTCTCTTTTCGCTCGAGCGTCGGAAAGGAAGACAGAGGTCTGCGCGTGCGCGAATGAAATTTTCCGGATCCGGTTTCAGTGAGCAGTCGGGTTGGGCGCCATCGAGTGGGCCGGATGACCTTATAGAAATTACATCCAACATCAAAATAGGAAGCAACGTATAAAACGATTTCAATGCATTACAATGACTGGTATTTGGAATTGGTCATAATTACATCTCCATTAACGAAAAACAAAAGCCCCAAAGCATGATTTGTCCAGCACCGAGCTTTACTGTCGTATTGTGTTCTATTGGTGATAAGCAGTATCAGCGAAGGTTAAAATCAATTTATGGAATTTTCTGAATATAAATGGTTTTATTTTTTCCCTCATTTAAAAACGATTCCTTTTAAATACATTTATGACTTCGCAGTCATGGTTTCTCTCAGAGTGCTTTGCTATTACCGTACTATTATTATAATTACTACTGCACAGCGAGCGCCCCCTGTTGAGCGAATGAGCGCTGTGCGATGGTTTGGTCCCGAAATTGGACATTTTCCCATCATGAGCCGTTAGCTGCTTCTTCCATGAAGCTCCTCGGGAGGGATGGAGCGGAAATGGGACACGGACGAACCGACGTTTCTCTCCTGAAGTGAACGGTGGGCGCTTTTACTTCAGGTAACCGACCCGATGAACGCGGGTGTGGCATTTATTTTTCGGACGGTACTGTTTTGAAGGACGGAGTTAGCTAGCCGTTGCTAACTTAGTGCTAGCATGCTGCGGTTCAGTGTCTACTACGACGGTAGAGAGAATGTTTTAGGGCTCCAAGGGAGATTATATGCATTTGAATATATTTGCTTTACTTGTGCAGTAGGTAAAAGTGGGTTTCGAGAGGAAATGAAAATAAAACAATAAACACACATAGTGTCATGTCAAATGCCCTCTGATTAGATATTAAATCAGAGTTAGAATGCGATCATTTGAGAAGCAGTTATGTGTTCAAGCAAAGTAAAATTGGTTCGCTCTTTGAGTTTGATTTTATTGGAGTCAAATGACAAAAATGCCGTCCAAAATCAGCCTGACCAGTTAATCCAATTATATGCATCTCACGGGCTATTAACAGCGAAAAAGGGGGGTGGGAATGGGGTTTGCAGAGTTGTTGCGCGACGTCATCTTATGACCTACTTACCAATAAATATCAAAGGCAAACTCGGGTTCTTGGATGGAACACCTGCAGAACGCTGGTCAACCAACATTTTTGTCCGGAACAATTGAAATTCAGGAACGGTTCAAATACTACAGTTCAGAGCTAACTTGATGTATTGATTTGTGTTTCATTCAGGCAATTCATGCTCACGAGAACCTCGCTGCGTCCCAGCAACTGTCGTGCTTTCTTGGCTATTCCCCACCCGTCAGTGGCAGTGGAGCAGGATCCATGTTTCCAGCAATTAGCCTCTCTGCACCTTTTCCACCATTGCAACCACCCTCCCACAACCTGTTTTCTTTCCCCTCCTCCCTCCGAGAGCCCGATCCCCTACAATGAGATTCCGGATCTACAAAAGAAAGGTGATGATACTGACTGTGGTGGTTGTCATCTGCGGGCTGGCGTTGTGGACCAGCGCGCGGCAGAAGAAGATTGAGCCGTTCCCAAAGGAAGCGGAGGTGGAGGCCTTGGCGAAGAGAAGTAGTGGTGTTAGCACGAGTAGAAATAGCCTGGACGACCACGTCCTGTTGCAAGCCACGGTCGGCGTGAGCCGGGTTCCCGTCGCGCCGCTGAACCAGACGCGCCTGGAAAGAATAAAAGACAAAGACAACAAAGCCAAGCCCAATGCGGATAACACGACACTGGTGTACCGCGGCATCGTTTTCCAGCTCAATTTTGACCAGACGATAAGAAACCGGGAGAAGTTTCAAGCGGCGCGGCAGAAGGACGACCTGGTGGTGGTGGTCCAGGTCCACAACCGTCCGGATTACTTGAAGCTGCTGGTGGACAGCTTGCGCGGGGCCCGTGGCGTGGAAAGCATACTGCTGATATTCAGCCACGACTACTGGTCCCCCGAGATTAACAAAGTGGTGACCTCGGTGGACTTCTGCCAGGTCCTGCAGATCTTCTTCCCGTTCAGCATCCAGCTGTACCCGCAAGAGTTTCCCGGCAACGACCCGAGGGACTGTCTGAGGGACATTCCCAAAAAAGAGGCCTTGAAGTCGGGGTGCATCAATGCGGAGTACCCGGACTCGTTCGGGCACTACCGCGAGGCCAAGTTCTCCCAGACCAAGCACCACTGGTGGTGGAAGTTACACTTTACGTGGGATCGCGTGCACGTCCTACGGGACCACGGCGGTCTGGTGCTGCTGATCGAGGAGGACCACTTCCTGTCCCCGGACTTTATCCACGTGCTGAAGCTGATGTCGGCGCTAAAAGGAGAGCACTGTAGCGACTGTGACATCCTGTCACTGGGGAGCTACAGCCACATCGGCTACTCCAGCAAAGCCAACAAGGTCGAGGTGAAGGCCTGGAAGTCCACCGAGCACAACATGGGCATGGCGCTGAGTCGGGACACCTACCGGAAGCTGCTCGGCTGCACGGACACGTTCTGCACCTACGACGACTATAACTGGGACTGGTCCCTGCAACACCTGACCGTGTCCTGCCTGCCGTCCTACTGGAAGGTGATGGCCAGCGAGGCGCCCCGCGTCTTCCACGCCGGCGACTGCGGCATGCACCACAAGAAGACCGCCTGCATGCCGGCCGGCCAGAAGAGCAAGATCGAAAACATCCTGCGGAGCAGCGGCAACCAGCTGTTCCCCGAGAATCTCTTGATCACCAAGCGGCTGCCGTCCAACGGGGCCGGAGGCGTGGCCCCGCATGTGAAGAACGGGGGCTGGGGGGACATCAGGGATCACGAACTCTGCAAGAGTTATGTGCGATTACAGTGACCTTAATTGCTTCTATATCATATCGTCTTTTTTTTTTTTTTTTGCATCCTCAATGAAGAAGGCCTTTGAAAACTAAAAATCGGTGTGGACTTATTGCCTGTTTCACGAGACTGTTCCCCCTCGCCCCCCAAAAATAAAGTTGAACGTTGGGATTTTTGCCTCATGACGGATCACGTTTGTCTTTATGTTTACGTCGGATTTGTCGTATCTCTCGCTTGCGCAGCCGTTGCGCCTTGAAGATAACGCGATAAACGCTTACATGTTTTTAGAACGTGGGAGACGTGCCCGTAACTCCCAGCTTGATGCGGCAAGATTGCCCGAATTTGGAAATGAGATGCCCAATAATTGGCGAGTGATGATGTATCTCTATTTTTGGGAGGAAAAAATACAGACAGAGTTGTGGTTATAGTCTGTCAAATATTTTAATAGGCGTCACATGGAGGGAAAAAAAAGGCTGCCACTGTTCAAAACCTCACACTCTCTCTACCTGTGGGCGGTAGATGGAAAAAAATAATCAAATAAACATCCTCACGCACTGTCCAGCTCTCGCGTGAATCAAACACAGTGTTGCTTTTAAAAAAATATTTCAATCGTCGTCTGCACGCCGCTCGCACTAAAGAGGAGTTGTTAGCTTGGGAGTCGATTCACAACAATAAGCCAGCGCGCGTTTCTGCAATTTCACCTGAGCTCGGCATGATGGCTGAACAAGAGCGTTTGCCACTCGCTGTAAAGATAAAAGCATCTCCTATAACTATAACGCCAAACGTTGCGGTAAAAAAAAAAAACAACAACAACCCTGAATTCTCTTTATGTACAATGGAAATGGGGGGGAGAAAAAAAATCTGCATATTTAAGATTTTCATATTAGATTTTCTGTATTAGAAATAGGCTCTATTTTTGGTCCTAAAAAAAAAAGGCTCAACTGTTAATCATCTCCATAAATCATTACAATATTTACATATCATACAGAGCGCATGTCATGTGGAAAACAATATTAAAATTAACAATAGGTATCAAGTTTTACTTCTATTTAACACCCCCCGCCCAAAAAAAGTACATCTGCCCTCTTTGAAAAAAACAAACACAAAAAAAAATTAAGTGCAAACATTGTTTTCCGAAATAATAATAAAATGAACGCGATTGCAGCATCCAACGTGGGAGACAAAGGGCGCCGACGAGCCAAGTGCTTTCAAAATCTGCTTGTGTTCTTCTGCGAGGATTAAAAACACGCACGCGCGCACACACACACACACCAGGGAGGAATTTGTGCAAATACACTTTGTGTGATTTAAGGAAGTCGTACCTCCATTAGCGGAGGATATGCAGCCACTTGAAAATATTGATCCCTTTTCGAGGCCCACCACATAGAATCAAGAAAACGGGAGAACGCTCCAACGAGACGACGGCGAGGCCTGATAAGAGCCGCCGCCGTCGGATGAACAGTGAAGCAGTCAGCCCGTCCTAGAAAAACCTTAAAGCTCCTCGCCTTTTTGTCAAATAGCACCCATTTCACTGCAGACTCAAGGCGGCGAGGTTCCGCCGCCCTCCATTGGATTGATCGTCACCCACCACCTCTGTGGATGTTGGAGGGGAGGGGGGGGGGGTTATACTACGGTTCCACTGGGCGAGTTGGCGGGGTTGTTTTGAGATGACAGCAGTCCCTGCGGAGACACGCGCCACAGACAAAACGGCGGGTGTGAGAGCCAAGAAAAATTCACCAGGATATGCTCAAAACGTGGCCCGTCACTCACCACTTTCCCGGGCCTGGCCCACGTGCAAACGAAGCCCTCCTGGCAAGCCGTGACCAGGCAGTCCTCCAGGAAGATCAACACCGTCAGTCTCTCGTGGGCGATCTTCTTGCACACCAGCGGCTCCAGCAGCGGCACGTCCTCCATGCGCGGGCACAGCGCCGTGCCCAACGTCTTGGCGTTGTCGCCCTTGGTGCCGGCCGCCCGCGAGGCGCCCAGCTGGCTGAGCTTGTCGCCGCTCTTGCTGCCGATGTGGCCGGCGCTGAGCATGCGCTTGTGCTCCTTTTCCGAGCGCTCCTTGCGCGTCTCGTGCAGCGACAGCGTGGCGAACTTGCCCACGCCGGCGGCGATCAGGGCGCTGTCGAGGATGCCGCCGCCGCCCTTGGCGGCGGTGCTACTGCTGCTACTGCTGCTGCCCGTGTGACTGTTGGGGGTGCTGCCGCCACCGCCGCCGGCCGGGGTGGACGACTGCGGTAAGCTGTTGGAGCGAGGCAGCGTCCCCGGGAGGGAGTTTGGCGTGTTGCCGCCGGTGCTGCTATTGCTAACACTGTTTTTGCCATTGGTGCCGGAAGTGAAAATAATGTTTGCCGCCGTCGCCGGCGGGCTGGCGGCATTCATGACGTTAGTGTGAGTCCTCGTCCGAGACAAAGGTAGGTGAGGGAAGAGGATGTCCTCGGTGAGGTCCCACAGACACAACTGGGTATCCTGACCAACGGACCCGAATCGGTACGTCACGCTGACGGGCCGACTGTCCGTGGAGTTTCTCTTGGAAAGTCGGGAGTGGGCGCTGTTGGCCCGATCCCTTCCCGCGCTAAAGTGAATATGCTCGTAGAAGTCCTCGTCGCTGCCGCTAAACTCAGCGGGGGGCTCGCCGCCGATGCCGTCCTCCACGCTGGTGGTGCAGTGGTCGAAGGCCACCACGCTCACCCACGACTTGTGTCCATGTCCCCGGGCGATCACCCTGCAGTCCGAGAACGACCACACCGTCACCAGGTCGTCCTCGCCGCCGGCCACAATGTAACGCCCGTCGGGGCTCCAGCACACGCAAAGCAAACCGCCAAAGTAGCTCTTCATGGTGCCGTGCAGCTCGGCGGCGTCGAAGCCGAACACCCGCAGGTAGCCGTCCTGGCTGGCGCACGCCAGGAACTTACCATCCGGGGAGAAGGCGAACTCGTTGAGCGCGCCGTCGCCCACCGTCCAGCGCAGTAAAGGGTTGCGGCCCGACTTGCTCTTGCAGGTGTGCACGGCGTAGTTGTCCCCTTGCTTGAGGAGCTGGTAGTGGGGCGCCGCCGTGCCGCACGCGTTCTCCACGTTGTACAGGTACATGGCGCCGCTCGAATGGGCCACCAAAAAGAGGCTCTCGGAACCGGGGACCCAGCGCACGCACGTCACGCGCGACTTGTCGATCAGTCTCTGGGGAGGCCAAGGAGCAGTTGTCAAGGACCAGCCCTTTTCTCGCGAATACCGAACAATTTATCCAACGCAAATCAACGTCGTCATCAAGTCCAATGCCATTTTCAAATCCCACCTCTTCATTGAAGAGCTTGCTCGTCTCCTTCTTGATCGGGTCGATGAGCTGCACCTGGCCCGCCGAGAAGCCCACCAGCAGCGAGACGCTCTCGGCGGTGGCCGTGAGCGGGTTGAAGTCGTGGCACGTGGGCTGCGTGCCTTTGTATAGCCGCTTGTCGATGGGCTTGCTCAGGTCGGCGGCCTGAAAAGCACGAGAGATTCAACTAAAACCTTTTCACCTCTTTAAAGCCTCTTCCTGTCATCGTTCTGAAACAAGAAACCTATGTCGTAAATTAAATTCAGTTCGATTTGTTTTTACAGCAGGGATGTTGGATTACTGTTCAAAAACTGAGACTGATAAGTAGGCAAACGCTCATATTTTTGTCGCTCACATGAGGTGACATGAACGCAACGTGACGTCACTACAACCACCTCTCTCACTTTTGACCTCAAAGTCGAGAGCGACCACCTGACATTTCGGCAATCGCGTCATGTTGTCATCTCATTCCTGCAAACATGTCAAATATAAACATAGCATTCGCGGCATGGCGGTCACGCATAACTGTTGTGAAAGTTCCACAGTGAGACGAGCTCACTTTAAGTGTTGAACAACTGTGGCGATTATATTAGCTGGAGTTGCTAATTAGCGTCAAAAATAGTTAGACGCTACATGGCCTCGTCCGGAGAATATGCGACACTAGCCGGGTCGAGAGCGGAGGTGGACCGGAGACGCCGAGCCGTTGCGGTTGCTCCAGAGCCAACGCGTTCAATGGCAGCTACTGTCAACGTTGTTTACCTTTCTCACACCTTTGTAGATATAAAAGTAGAGCTCCCGGCCCACATTGAAGCAGATCCTGTCGCCATTGCCCGACTGGTCGTTGACGTTGACGAAGGAGACCCTTACGGGGTTGGATCCCTGCGAGTTGAAGGGTACCCGATTAGGGCGGCTGTACTCGGAGTGCGTGAGGAGCTTGTAGACGCCTTCCCGGGTGGTGAATTGCGTTTTAATCTCGTTCGTCTCCTTCCCTCCTCCCTCCGCCGCCATCTTGAAAATCGCCGCTCATCCTTGTCCAAGGCCCCGGATATTGCGGACGACGCATGTGCATTTCAGACCAGCGGTCATGCGCACTGGGTGGTCACAACAAGTCACGTGAGACGAATAACGAAAATAAACAATGACCAAGTGACGAAACAGGTACCAGATCAACGATTGGCTGTCCTCAATGCTGTACTGAAATTATAAATATTATCCCAACAAGATATAATCCAAATTCGTACATTTTAATTGTGATCTTGATATTGAGGCTGAAGTGATCCCTGACAGATATTTGTTTTCATTTTCATTCAAAGTTTTATAGTGAGCTCACAATGCCAGAAAATATGTAATAGAGTTTCAGGAGAAGCTGAGGAAAATAAAAAACAGGTGTCCGTATCAACTTGAAATCTTTTCACCAAATGTTTTACAGGGTACATTTTATGTATACTTTTTAGAGAAACCTCTCTAATTTTGTTGGTGATCAAAAACTATGGCGCTTACAGATAAACGCTGTGCCCAACTTACTGCTTACAAGTTTGAAGACATCTCTGATGCAAACTAATTATGTGACACACTCCGTTAAACATGTCTCCGTGATCAAATCAAAACAAACATTCTTCGAAATATTGCAAATCTTTCTTAAAAAAAATACAAATCCATTATTTTTGTTTGCAATCCGTTTTTTGTTTTGATTTATTCAAATGACATTTTTGATTGATTGCAAATAAAGACATATTTCTCTCCATACATTGTACTTAATTAGCCGCTAGATGGCAGAATCAGTATTTCAGCCGGTTATGTACTTCCTGAATCCCCGATTACTTTTTTCAATTTTGTAATACATATATCATCTCGGCGTGAGTCTTTGTATAGTAATGTAATGTATTTTTTGAAGAATATGTCGGGGTTTTTTGTGGGTGTTTTTCTTTAAATTTTCATTACCGAGGTCAAAGTTCACAGGCTGTCCACTCAAAATGGCGGACGAAACAGTACGTGAGTGGAACGACGAGCAGCTTAAAAGTGACGATTTGCCCAAAAAAGACCTGATCAAGTTCATTCAGGACAATGCGGCGCACTCGGTACGTCTGTCAGTTGAGTATTCCGAAGCCGCGGTTGTCGTTTTAAAAGTGCATTTTGACGAGAATATGCCTCATTCGCGTGATGCAGCCTAGCCTGTGCAGCCCCACATGGGGGCGGAAATCACTGTTTGCAAACAAAGCGGCTCCTGTATTTCACATATAACCTCCCGTTTTCTCAAATAACACCTTATTCTGTGTTTAGTTTCTCAACGAGCACAGATTGCTGGGAAATATCAAGAACGTGGCAAAAACGGCCAAGAAGGAACAGCTCATCGTCGCCTACAATGAGCTGTTTGCCAGTAACGTGAGTGACGTCACGCTGACGCGCGTTTGGATGCATATTAAATGCGCACCGCGTTTTGGGAAAAAAAACTTTCGGTATTTTGTAGAGGTTTAAAGGCACAGAGCCGGTGGAAGAAGTGACGAAGCAGGTGAAAGCTGTAAAAATCGATGAGAAGCCCAAAGAGGTCAAGGTTGAAGTTGTGGATGAGGTAAAGACCCAGGCACTAGCAGGGTAATTTTCTGTACAATTATCGTAAGTGCAGGTGTTGCTTCCCTTCAGGGTCCGCCCAAGTTTACCAAAGCAACGCTGAAGAAAGGTGACAAGACCAACTTCCCCAAAAAAGGCAACACTGTGAGCTGTTGGTACACAGGGACACTGGAGGACGGCACCGTCTTTGACACCAACATCCCCTCAGGTGCTTAGCTGCACTCGGTAGCCGTTCATGTTGACTTTGCAGTCAGACCAACCAGGGTCTCACTCTGTGATCTTCGCAGCGGCCAGAAAGAAAAAGCAAACCAAGCCGCTGAGCTTCAAAGTGGGCATGGGCAGAGTCATCCGAGGGGTACGTGTGTTATTCCCGTTGCTGTTCTCCCCTTTTTGTCTTTTTTTATTCAACGTTGTCGCATTCCCATAGTGGGACGAGGGCCTGTTGACCATGAGCAAGGGCGAGACGGCCCGCCTGGAGATCGAACCCGAGTGGGCGTATGGGAAGAAGGGCCTACCAGAGTCCAAGTATCTTTTTTGGGAAGTAGATGTGAAGTCATTAGAAATTGGGAGGATGGGTCTTAATGCAACGTGATGCTTGAAAATGTCTCAAAGGGACATATGCGTGTTTTGGGAGGCCGCAACATGCCTCAAAAATTACTCGTTTTGGCAAGCATGTACATACACAGGTGAAAGTACATTGACATGTATTTTACTGCCCATCTGCTCCTTAACTTTTTTTTCTCCAGAATTCCACCCCACGCCAAGCTGATCTTTGAGGTGGAGCTGGTGGCTGTGGATTAAAGATGAACGTTGGTAACCGGGAATCCAAATTACGTAACCATTTTGTTAATGTCAATGTAATTCCCTGCACACATGAAATATCTTTTTGTTTGCATAAAATCTAACTTTTACAAACAAGACTGTCGTTGTATTTTTTCCTTACATACACATTTAAGTCAACTAAACCAAATCCTATCTGATAAAGATCTATAAGGGATGCATATTAACTAGTTCTTGTCTAATATTGAACCGAGACCCACCAAGAGTTGCTCCAGAAGACAAACGCTCCACTACGGTGTGCCGAGTTTTAGCGTTTTATTCACAGCAGGAAAACATTTTAACTGTGCCAAAACGTCTCGGTATGGTCATCGCGCACTCTTCTTAGGAGTTGGCATTGGGTCCCTTTTTCTTGCCGAAGGTGGGCACCACGTTGACGAAGCGCCGGTTGTACTGGATGCGACGCTTGGCGCGGCCAGTCTTCTTCTTCTTCTTCTCCTGCTTATCCACCTGCCACACAAAAATTAGCAGAATGCAAGACTTGTAAAGTTATTCCGGACATCACATTTCAGAAATCCCATCCGTTCACAGCCCTGATATAGTAGCCCTGAATTTCATTTTAACAATAAAATCCATCTTTCATGCTTTACAGAAACATTTCATGGCTTATAGATTTGCTAACTAGCATTGTACCACCAAACAAACACTCAAATTTGGCTATACAAAGGGTGAATTCACGTGATTTTTTTTCTAGTGTTTATTCTGGAAACAATCCTCACCTTGGGGGTCTGGCCTCTCACTTTTCCAGCACGGGCCAGAGAGCCGTGGACCTTACCTAGAAACAAAGGGGAAACGGTATTAAAAAAGGGGGGCTCACTGCTGCAACGTCAAATATTTCAACACTGACCTCCCAGGAGCCTGCCGGCGACCTCCAAGGTGCAGTGCTCGGAAATGCCGCACGATGCAAGTGAGGCATCATCTTCCAGGGGGCAACCTGCGAGCAGCACCACCTGATCCTCCACGAGGAGACCCTCCAGAGTCTGGACGTGAGCCTGATGTGTGGCAAAACAAACTATTGCTGCCCAGTATCACAAAATATAGCCTCGCGATCCAACAGTGTGACTTGCATTTATTTATTTCTACCTTAATTTGTCCCACAGTTTCCTGACCGGTCACCTCAAGGGTGTGAGTGTTCTGGGCACGCAGGAAGAGCTGCATCTTGATCCTAAGAAGAGAGACTGCAATTTAATTGAGTCAAACTATGATTATGCATGATAACTGTAGCACATTACATTAGGTAAAAAGAAAACATTAGTACAATCCCTTAAGAAATTACTACGGTCACATACATTCACAAAATTATTTATGTTCCATGTATTTTTAAATATAGATGTAAATGCACAGTTCAGAGAGTAAGACATTGCGGGAGAAGGTTGGTTTGACAGCCAGACAAAATATTTTACTACAAATTGCAAGTCTGTTATTGCATTCTCTTTGATCCCGAACATCTCTCAAGGAGAAAACTTTGGACCGATAAAACACCAGCAACTCGCGCTTTTGGTCGACCCTTTTTAGATTTTACTATTTAAATTGTCACTTGGCTGAAGCTCACTAGGCTTCGTTAGGGAAGAAAAAATAAAACCAGCAACATTTGGCACATGTACTGTAAATAACAAACGAAACCGTGAAAACACACTTTTGGGGCAGGAAGAGAGCAACGTTGTCGCGGTAAGGCTAATGCTAAACTACCTCAACCCGCAACATGCGGCACACGAGATTGGAAGGGGGCGAAAAAGGGACACTAAACACACAAGTTATAAGTCAGTTATAGTCTAGTCAACGTGAAGGTTAAATAATATGTTCGAGGGTGTTTTGGGTGCATCTGCGACACACAATAAAAGCCAGTTCCAGGCTAAAACGCACATTTACCACTCGATACCGACAGGCCTTACCTCGTTTGGGTGCTAGTCGTTAGACGCGCAGCATAGAAAAGGCTGTTCGAGGTGACGATACTGCGCATGTGCTATATACGTAATTGCGTATCGACAGCCGGAGTTCCCCCGCCCCATGTGTCGTCGCCATATTGGATGTGGCGGAGTTGCACTATCAGAATCATCTTTATTGGCCAAGTATGTAGAACACACAAGGAATTTGTCTCCGGTATAACACACTGCATTAGTATTATCGTAAACAAGGACATTTCGTAATGTAAGTGAACCGTAGTGCGGTGGTACCACCCAGTGACAACTGTGAGGCAATGTGCAAAGTATCAAGCAGAGCAAGTGAACAGTGGTAGAATACAATACTACGAGTTTGTACAGTTGGTGCAGAAAATCATATATGCGCACATACTGTATTTAATCCTAGAGAGTAGACATCTCAAGTTTTTGTCTGCACATAAATTTATGAGGGCCTTTGTATGTCTGCGGGCCTCTCTCACATTCGGGGAATTTAACGGTTAGTAGCAGCCTTAGTGGTAAGTAGCTAAACTCCCAACTTCATTGTAACATTTCATCACACTGTCAAGTCATGAGGCACTTTCACATTGCAGTTTTAATAGGTTCATTACATTAACGCATGGTAAAAATCAAAACCGAAGGCCCATGTGTGCCTTCATGAATATAGTAATATTTGGAGCATGCAAAAATACTTCACAAAATGCTTTCATGTAACTTACTAGTTTCCCACAAATGACAAGGAATAACATGAAGCAAGGACACGCCAAGATATCAATCTGTTTATTATGAAATCAAGTTGAGAAAACAAAGGTAAACAGGAACTCTTCATTTTGGGTTCACTGAAACACATTAAAAATTCAGCAAATTTAAAGAGACCCTCAAGGAGAGTGAAAAACTTTGCCTAGAGCACAGGGTTGGTGGGTGATGGAAGCAAACCTCTCTTTACAAACAACATGCATCATGTGTATACTTTTAGATCCCCAACAGGAGCTACGTGGACTGTATTTGAGAAAAATTAGCTGGAGTCAAAACAGAAAATAAATCTTTTGGAAACGCGGTGCTGGTTGTCTTAATTTGAAAAGCTAGACACATTCTCCCATGAGAGCTCACGATCACAGTGGTGGCCCATCATGTCGGAGGAGGAGGGTAGTACTGGTTGTACTGGGCGTATTGGTTGTACTGGCCCCACGAATTTTGGCCCCAGGCGCCATACTGTTGCTGAAAAGGAGAAGAGAGACATTTTGAAATATGAGAAGGATCTGTGTTTCAGACAAGGCACATATTTTATATAGAAAAAAATTATCCCAGCAGTCCACCCCCCTACCCTAAAAAGGTAAAAATGAGATCGTCTCAATTGACAAACCTACTGTTCAGTTGAAAACAAAGCTATTGTTCTGTTATATGAATGGCAACGTGGTTAGACAGGTTTATGAAGAGCATTCAACTGTTGTCACAGCTCTGGTTGACTCGCTGGCATAGATGCGGATATATGGTGCAGTATGAAAATAGGAAAGGAAAAAAAAGGTAAAAACCCACCTGGTACCAGTTGTTGTAATTGTACGCGCTGTTGGCTTGCATGTCAGCCCCGGCGGCGGCCATGGAGCCGTCGTCCACGCGCTGCCGCTTGGCATCGGGTTCCTGAGAACTGTCGTAGCCATTCTCCGCATTCCTCTTTGATAAATCGACTTCCTTCTGCAGGTTCTGGTGTTCCTCGTAAGCGGCCACCAGGCTGAAACGACATTTCCACGACGTCAGGTCTCCAGGGCCAGAGTTCACGCTGCGTTCGATTGTTCGAAATCTGATTTTTAGCCATTTTGGATGAAGGCACAATTCTGATTGCAAACCATCTTATTGCCTCTTATCTTTTTATCTGGTTATGAGGCTATGATGCGCATCACAGTTGTGCCACTTGCAAAAAAATAATTGAAAACAATTTGAGAATTAGTATCCAGCCTAAGATAGTGCTCAACGAAGACAAGTTTGCTCAAAACTCACGAGTGGATATCGCTGCCAAAGTCCTCAAGGAATTCCACTTTGCGCTGGGCGAAGAGGAGGCGCGACTCCATCTCCATGGGGCTCTTCAGGGCCCGGTCGAAGCAGGCCAGAATCTCAGGCTGGTTCTGTGTCACGTCGCCGCTGAACTCCAGCTCCAGCAGGTTGAGGTACAGCCTTGGACAAGTCTGAGTGAGAAAAGAAGCACGCAGACCGTATGTGGACTTTGTTAATCCTCATTTTGTGGCCTTACTCTTAGATAATGAGCCACGTAAAAAATCTACATCATGACGAGAGATCCACCAAGAGCAGAGGTGTGGCTTTCGTTACCTGATCTTGCTCGATGGCGTCCAGCAGCACTTTCCTGGCCTTGCTCAGGCTCTTCTGCACCTTGAGGAACTGCCGAGCCAGCTTCACGGCGTAGAAGGACGTCTCCGAGGCGGTCTTGGAGGACTCCACCGCCTCTTTCAGCAGCGCCTCCGCCTCATCCAGTTTGCCGCGCCGGCGCTCCAGGCTGACCCGCCGCAGACGCACCATGGCCAGGCTGGGCACCACCGTCTCCAGGGTCTTGAGGATGACGCTGGCACCTTCGACGTTGCCTGTGGAGGTGGACCGGGAAGGGCAGGGGGAAAAAAAAGGGGGGGGGGGGGTGGGGGAGCAGGACGTTTTAGGAGTACATACTACAAAAAAAAAATTGAGCGTTTGATTAGCGCCACTCACCCTGCTGTTCCTCAAAGCCAGCCCACAGTAGGTGAATGGCGGGCTTCCTGGGCAGGTGGACGGTGCAGGCCTTCCGGTAGACGTGCCGAACGCCGTCCGTGCTGAAGGCCTCCAGGTATTTGGCGTACTTTTTGAAGTGTGAAAAGGAGAGAAAGTGGGAAAGGAGAGCAAGCAGAGGACAGGAGAGCGGAGAGGGAAAGAAAGGCAAAGAAAACAGACAAGAGCAGACGTTTGACATTTCCCGCTTCTCCGATCCCGGTGAATGTCGTCATTGACAAGATCGTTCTTAGAATTTTTCTGTGTAAACCCATCAGCACCTTCATGGAACCAATTAGATAAGATTCTGTAAGGTAGTGGGAGACGAAGAAGATGCAGTTGGCAAATGCTGCAGTCAAATCTTGTGTGGCAAGCTGGCCATCCCCTAATACAACAGATACAGTCACATATCAACGTTACACGCAGAGAGTGCAGGACGTTTTTGTGGTTGGTTGTTTTTTTTTTCCCGTTTTACTCCATGTGATTGTCATCGATGGTTGGGGGGGAAGTGCAGGGAAGCGGCGAGAGTAGAAGTGGTGTGGAGGAAAAAAAAACAAACAAACAACAGCAAGAAACGAAACGCTTTGATACCTTGATCCAGAACTCTTCATATAGAGCACAAGCGATCAGGCAGCGTTCAAAGAGAACAACCACACGCTCCGGAGTGCCGTTCTCCATCTCAAAGTCCAGGTATTCCCGCCAGTTGTTCAGCTGCGTCTTCTCCAGGGGTTTCACGTGGAAGTAGGGCCTCTTGATCTAAAAACCCAAAAGTTCCGTGTTACACATCAGGAACAGAAGCGCGTGCATTCAGACGATTGAAGCTGGCGATGTCATACCCCTTCCTCAAAGGCCCAGCGCTTGCTGACTTCGTGCTCGTTGAGGTTGAACACTTCCTGTCGAGCCTCGATGGCTTTGTGGCGCATGTTCTCGATCTCTGTCACTCTCTATGCGAAAACACAGAGGAAATGTACACTGTTGGCCGGCTTGACCACAATCACCCGTTCCACTTGATGTAATTAGCTGCCGGTGGCGGTCCCGCAGCCATAGATTTACATCACCAGAGACAAGAGGCCTGCAGAGAGGGGGTGTATATATGCACCCTGCATATCAACCTCTAGGTGGAGGTGCTGCGGGTCAATGGGCCTCGGTTGTTCCTTTTAGTTTAAGGGCGAGTGTCCCTGACAGGATGCCAGCGTCAAGCCCCCCTTGGCTGTCTTTGGCTTTGCTGCCGACATAAAGACAACTCTTCAAACTCTTCTCTTAATCCACATCACGGTCATGGTGGACAACAGGCAACCTCCATCTAACGCCAGATTAATTGGTTTTTTTTTTTGGGTTGTGCTTTCGGAATTCTTCTCTTGGTTCTACCTGGACTCTTACCTTGGCGGGGTCAGCGAGATCCTCCGTGCCGGGCGGCAGCTCCTCCTGGTTGGCGGGCGTTTCTCCGTCTTCTCCCACCATGGTGGCCAGGTTGGCTTTGGAGAGCTCCAGCCTGAACTTGACAAACTCCTCCTCCGACAGGAAATGTTTGGGGTTGTTGTTCTGAACGTGATCTTTAAACCTGCGAGTGTCGAGTTGAGATTTGTATCGCCATAAAGTCAAAAAGGCTCAGATTTGGGCTGAGTAATTGATTGATTCATTTGAGTATATGTCAGGACGATTTTGTGCAGGGCAAACAAATCAAAATGCAAGTTGCCAATGTCAACGCTCGCTCAAATCATTCTGGACTTTTCCCTTACTTTTGTAAGTGCTGCGAGTAGAGCTGCGTGGGGATGCCCAGGATGCGGTCGTAGATGGCGGTGACATTCGCGAGCTTTCCCTGTTCCGTCTCCCAGATGACGAAGGACTCCCAAAGGCGGTCTGAGCGGAAGTCTGTACCGGCGGCCAAAACGGCATGTTCGTACGCCCTGGGGAGGAAAGAAGAAAGACGCATTTTGTACTCTGTCGACAAAAGCAGCAGTACGGCCTTTAGTATAGCCAATGATAAACATTTTGAGAGGGGCGTCTACCACTTGAGTAAATTGTGAAAGCGTATGGTGGCAGGGTCAGGAATACAGGAAAATTGTGTGAGGCCATGATTTATATTATCCATCCATGATCTGAACCGCTTGTCCACACAAGAGGCGTGAACTGAGCTTGTCTTCTTGTGCCGTGCGACCGCATATTTTCACACCGTAGCGCAAACGTGTTATGTCACGCCATTTGTAACCTCACAATGAACTTGATGAGGTTTCTACTTACGCTCGAATCCGTCCCTCTGTCTCTGGGTCGCTCGTGTCAGAGTTCTCCTTGATGTAGGTCATGTAGTGCAGCCAAAGGTCCACGCTGAGCGGGATGGCCTGCAAGCCTCGCCGGTACACCTCTTCTGCCACATGTATGTAGCCGTGCCTTTTCTCAATGTCGGCGTACTTCTTCCAGTACCCGTAGCAGTATGGATAGCGCATAAGGAAAACGTCAAATGATTTCCTCACTGCTTGGAGGATATTCTGAAGGGAGAACAGGGTTACAGTGCGTCATTTTCTAGATGCCTCCATTGTCAGTGATGAGGCGTCTGTATTTTCTTTACCTCTTGCTCGACATATTGCAACAGGTAGACCCAGGCATTGAAGTCCTCCGGGTTGTCTTCGCATCCTTTCAAGAGTTTTTCAAATTCGCTGGGGAGCTCCGGCTCTGTAGGAAGGATGGCTTCTTGAACGGCGACTTCTTGGGCGGCGACTTCTTGGGCGGCCGCTTCGTGAGCGACGGCTTCTGGAGCGACGGCTTCTGGAGCGACGGCTTCTGGAGCGACATCTTTGGTGGCCTCCTCAAGCTCCATGCCGTCGTCGGCGGATTGAGACGCCTCTGTGCCATCTGTCGGAAAATTTTAAAAAGAGGACATTAATAAACCTTTCATACTGTACCACAGTACAAACACATTTGAGGGCACATTTGTCTTTTTACCCTGATTGGTCACTTCTTGTGTGTGCGGCTGACCCTCCAGGGACTCTGCTTTTTGCTCCGCCGGCTGTTCCGGGGGCTGCGGTGGAAGCGGCGGAGGTGGCGGTGGCTCTTCTGGATGCAGTGATGCATTGGCGGCCTGAAACTGTTCCACGCTTTTCTCCACAGGGGCCAGCTCCGGAGGAGGGGGAGGGGGCGGAGGCAATGGCGGGTTGGGGTGGTCTCCTGCCCCAGAAACGGAATCCATGCTGGGCTGTGGGGGTGCTTGCTCCATGGTCCAGTCTGCGGTTTGGTTTAGAGCAGGAGGGTACACTTCTCCATTCGACTCCATGGCACGGGGCTCTGATTCTAGCATTCCAGTGATGGGTTCTTCTGAGATGTGAAGGCCTGCTGGCAACAAACAGTCTAGTTTCACTATTAATTAAAATGACATTTTTGCAGACAGCTGTATTAATGTCTTCTGATCTCAGACTCGCATTGGTCTTGCACTGTCTAATCTTACATTTATCCACCAGACATTCTTACATTTCGTTACTACATGCAAAAACAACCTGTAAAGTGCTGACTGTTGCAAGCACAAGCGTTTCATTTGCTCTACTAGTACATCTAATTCTGCTGAATACTAGCCCCAGCGTATAACAATAGTCTAATTAAATTTTCTGGAGACTCGTTTTACATTTTGATTACAATGTGGAACATTGTAGGCCAAAGTGTTCGAACGTTAAGGACGACATATAGTTTGGAGTTGGCCTAACTAACGAATAAAAGTGAACGTTCGCCCTAATATATGTAAATATTATAACGTGTCAACTGAGATAAGGGCTTAGTGTGGACGACTTTTGGACTATTTAGCACAAACAACCCTGCCGGTAAACATGCAAAGTTCAATCTGAAGTCGGGCCTCCGCTGACGACTATTTCCTGGAGACACCGCCGCAGTTGATGTGAGGGCAAGTTGGCTTCCTATCGGCCTTTTAGTTCAAAACGAACGCGCTGCACTTTAGGCAGCGTAATACAAACCGACAATGTTGCTTTTAAGAGCAATTGAGCCACTAAATGGTCGTTGACCTTCATATGTCTACAAACCGACACTATGCTAAAATACGCCATTTGGCGGCGACGCCGACTCTTCTTCCAGGAAATAGTCGGACCCCGGCGGCTTTTCTACATGCGCTAGCCCCGCACTGGCTAGCATGACAAAGTACGGTCTTTTTTATACGCGAGAGCATCCGTGTGGACAAAACCCGGTTTAGAATCTTACCAGGGGCTTCCATGTACTCTTTTATCGAACTTGAAGTGCCTTTCTTTGCCACGCTATCTAAACTACGACGGTGCGGCGTGCTTCGTCCACCATCTTTTTCTCAACTGGCAAAAAAACAAACGGGCAGTGCGCATGCTCAGGAGACTTGGGCCGAGTCTAGAAACGTTGACAGTACGTCGAGTGCACGTCCCGAGCACTTTCGACACATTCTGTGTCATGTTCTGAACTCAATTAAACACAAAAACCTGACGCGTCACTTCATAACAGTACAAACGTGAAGAATTTATTGAATCGCCGTTAAGAGGTTTGATCACGTATTTGAAAAATAATACACATTAACTTCAAAATCTGTTATTAATCTTTTCTAAGAAGTAGGTCGAATGGTCTGAAAATACCCTGGTTTTATTCAGCACATTATGTTGCCATACTTGGGATATTCAAGTTATGCTGTAGTGATAAGGTGTTGTTCTCGTGACGAAACAGCTCCTGCTCACACAGGCCACACGAGCGTATGCAACCGCTGAAATGGGAAAGTAAACACATAAATAAACATAGGCAGCGCGCTTCATCCCGCGCTAAAATATGCTGAGAGGTCACCCAAAAATAACTCGATGTGATTGAACATGTAAAATTCGTTTTGTACACGGGGCATTTTTAAGACGCCGAAAGACGATTTAAAGGCATTAGCCCGGTTGTTATGGAGCTGTGCTGCTAAAGACTGCAAATTTCCCCAGTGTGGGACTAATAAAGGTTATCTTATTTACAAATGCGTTTCATGTTTATACTTCCCATTTTCTTGAAAGGGAAATGACTTTTTCCTTTCACACACATTCAATTATATAGGTCTGTTCAGTTTGTAATAATAATGTGTTCCCTGTCTGATGGGTGCAACCCGTTCTCCACAATACGGTTGCTGCTTTCCTAGATCACCTACCTCTTGGGAAGCACTGGTACAGTCAATCAAAACTAGGCACTGAATACTTTTTCATAAATCCACTGTATTGGATCTCGGATTGTGTATGTGCTGAGCATGTATCAAAATCGGTGTTGACATTATTGATGTCATTCACCACACCGCTGAATCATTTGAAAACACGTTAGCAAAACAAAAAAGTCAGCGTTATCAAAAGACACATTTTATTGTTTGTTCTTCACTATTATAAAAAAAAAGCTGTTGATAGAGGAAAGAAAAAAATAAGAGTCACATTCCTGAGAGCACATATTGATCACAGTAGATGTCAGACGAGCTTTGAAAGGGAACATCAGCATGTGTTATGGGATGGACTCGTTTCATCCTGATGTCTCCATAACATGTGACACAAACGTATATCGGACGTTGTCAAACTTTGTCATCTTCCTGAGATAGCCACGTCTTGCCCACACACTCACCAAGCAGTGAATGGCTTCAAACAATATATATTCACAATGTTCCTGTGAGCAACACAGACGTGTGCATGGTGACGCACTGCAGCGCGATCTAGCCACAAAACTGGAAGAACTGCAACACTGCAACCACATCTTTGCACCTTTTCTGAACAACAAATATTCCAAACTATTTACTTATTACTTATTCGAGATGAGAAGAACATGGGTTGAGCGAAAGTAACGATAACCATAAGAGGAAAGCATCTCCAAATGTTGTGTTTTTTTTATATCCCCAAAACAAAAATAAATAACATTGTGTTTTGGAGAAAACAAATTGAGACAGATGTGTTTTGTCATTAAAAACGGGAATAAGGACCAAAGGTTTAGAATTGCTCATTTTAAAAATAAAAATATGTACTTTTTTTTTTTGGTTTGGGGATTTAAAAAAATCATACAATACAATTTGACAAAAATGTTACTTGGTTTTAGCAAATATTACTTTGTGCGAACCACTTTCAATAAAAGAAGAAAATGTGGAGAAATGTTTGTTGGGGATTCAAATAAAAAACACGATACAGGCTTTTCAATGAAATGCACCAGTTTCTTATGTTATACAGAGATGGAACCCATGAGACACCTATCTGATCAGGCAGTCACTACGATTATTACATGTTCATCACTTGAGGCTACAGTTAAAAACTATCCGTCTCGTCCCATTATTTCGACTCTGAAAGCTACATTTTCATCACAATACTGTAGTCTCTTTTGTAAATTATACCACTGTGTATAAAATTAGAACTATTTAAAAGATTCAAGTTTTCACGAATGCTTTTTCTTTGATTAAAATCTAAAGGTTGAGGAAAATAAGTGTGCTTCCCAGTGGTGGATGCCATATTAACAAATGAACAAGGTGCACATTTTTCACTCAATTTTACGATCACCAAACAAAACAAAACCCCCCCCCCCAAAAAAAAAAAAGGAAGACGTCAAAATCACAGATTGTCTCGGGTGCGCGTCTTTTGTGGACATCAGCTGCAATTCTAACGCGTCTCCCTGCAGCAGAGCATTATGAGCTTCTAAGTATGGCCTCACAACTACACACTTAACCTGCACGTCGGGCCCCTCGCTTCCTCTTTGAACGCTAACGTCCCCGCCACAGCTCGAGTGACGTGGGACGCGTCGTTTAAACATTTATCCACGGTCCTACTAGCGCACTGCATCGTTCAAGTACTCGAATGCTCTTTGTCACTTGTAAGACAATTACACGCAATCGCAGAATGACAATATTTTTTCGGCTACTGCCTCTGTCTGTAAGACATTTCTGCTAATGTAGTACTAGTACAGTACTTGTACTAATGTGTACTTGTTCTTCGAGTGTGCAGTAATGCACACGCTGAGGTGGAAAATGACCACTAGTAAGACTAACTGGTGCGCTGAATTATCTTACAAGGATAAAAAGAGTACTCGTAGATGAACATTTCAATGCACGAGTAGAATATTGAATAAAAATGCGAGAAAAAAAAACGGCTTTCCATAGACAAGATAGGATGGCGCTTATTTCCCCTCGTTCTATTCAAGTCGATGAGAATGGGGAACACACACACACACACACACACACACACACACACACACACACACACACACACACACACACACACACACACGCAAAGATCTTCTGCACAAAAACAAAACCCAGACTGAGGCCTTTGAGCTTAGTCGTGAGTTATAATTTAGTAAAAAAAAAATTTTAAATGGCAGTTTTGGCGTCTACTCCACCAGGGGGTCCTCGGCCTTGATGGCCTCGAGCGGCGTGCCCGAGTTGGACAGATCCGAGCCGTCATCTTTGGAGAGCTCGTCGTGCGGAAGCATCAGGGCGGCGGCCCCCGGCAGCCCCGCCAGGCCGCCCTGCGTGAAGCAAAGGTGCTTGATGACCTCGTTGGGGCTGGAGAAGGTGGTGGCGCAAATGTTACACTTGTACGGCTTGGACGTGGCCAGGAACATGGCCTCCATTTGGCTGCTGTCATCACCGGCTGCGCACAGCTCCATGCTCTGGCGGTCCACCAGCGTGTAGGCGTCGGCGCCCTGGTTGAGGCACACGTGGCGGGCGGCCTGGTTGGCGCGGCAGAAGCTCTTGCCGCAGGCGCTGCACTTGAAAGGCTTACCTGTGTGGATGTACATGTGCTCGCGCCAGTGGCTCTTCTGGATGAACTTGCGGCCGCACGTGCAGCACTCGTATTTCCGCCGCTTCAGCTCGCGGTCCAGGTCGCCGTTCTCCAGGTTGTCGATGTCGGCGATGTCCGAGGGGGGCGGCGTGTCCGCCTGGGCGATCGGGATGCCCGCGCCCCAGCCGGAGGCGGACGCCTCGGCGCGGGGCGAGTCCGAGTTGTTGCCGGAGGCCAGCGTCTGCTCGCCATCGCTGACGATCTCCACGGCGGCGACTCGGCTCGCCTTCAGGAGCGCCTCGGCTTCCGCCGCGCTCTGCTCGGCGAGCGTTACGGGCGAGAGGGCGTTGTGGTTCTCCGCCGCCTGGGCGTGCTGCAGCAGGTGCTCCCTCAGGAGGCTCCTCTGGTTGAAGCGACTCCGGCACAGGTGGCAGGAGTAGTGCTTCCGGAAGGACGAGCTCCTCTTCATGATGCTGGGCTTCACGTGCAGGATGGCGTTGGCGGAGGCGATCGGGGACTCCGACGCCGCCTCCTCTTCGGTGGGCTGAACCCCGCTGGTGGACGCCTCCGCTTCCGGAGGGGAAGCGGCCGGCTTGGCCGCCGCCGCCGCGGACGGGTACTGGGCCTCCGAGCCCAGCGTCTCCATGTCAACGGGCGAGGAAAGCGGCAAGCGAGCGGAGAGCGCCGCCTTCTGGTCGGCGATCTGGATGCCGTAGAGGGAGGTGGAGAGGTTGATGCTCTGCTCCGGGTGCGCGTACACCGACTGGCTGGCCTCCTGCAGCAGAGGGTAGGCGTGCAGGAAGCGGACGCCTTGCTCCAGACGCGTGGGGTCGATGAGCTGCGGGGCCAGCTTGCCTGTGTACATCAGGTTGAGCAGGTAGCTGAAGATGTCGGGCTGGATGTCCGTCGCCTTCAGACGCACGCAGTCGCTGAAACAACATCGGACACGAGTGTCCTTCAACTGGGGCTCGTGTCGAAAAACACATGCTCTCGAACATGCAGTCGACAGTTTACTTTGACAAAGTTGTAGACGACATCAGGGGTGGCAGAAGTATGGCCCATTTAATTCATTCAATACCAGCTAATTCTGGACCCAGTCTGAAAAGACGTTTAAAAACGTCTTTGGGAGTGAATGAGTTAAAAAAAAAAATCTGGCAGAGTATTGACATTATAAACTGCCCTGTCACATTTGTTGCGTTAATTGAGCCATTTAGCCAGGGTGCGGAATCGATTGGTGATTAATGATGTCTTGAAGCAACATGGAGTGAATTGACTAATGTGGCTGCAATCTCGTATTGGGGCTCTTTGTTGAGAAAATTTCAAATCGGGATTGTCAGTAGCTTCTTTGCACAACAGTAAAATAGCACGCCGCTAGCTTAAGGTGGTTGCTTCGCTCGTTCTTGAAGAAAATTGACGACAATATTTTTTTTTTAACTTGGTACAAGTCATCCACATTGTGGTTGTGTGTGTGTGTGTGAGAACACACTGTTTCTTGTACCTGTCCTGGTGAATAAAGAGCATTCTGAAGTAGTTGGAGAAGGCAGCGAGTACGGCCTTGTGGGCTTTAAAGAACACATCTCCGATGGCCACGGTGCAGTCGCACAGGAAGCCAAACTCTCTCTGAGCGTTGAGCTGCTGCAGCAGGATAAGACCGTGGTTGGCCAACTCCATTCTTCAACCTGCACGCACACACGAGCACACGCGCGCCAGTCAAGTTTCCTGTCTGCGACGAGACCGGAGGCGACAGCGACCGCACGGGGGTGGGGGGATGATTTTTTTGAAAGGCTCCAGAGCTTAACGGCAGAGTGGCGGCTCAGTAAACTCCTTCGAGAATTTGTGTTCAAAAGTGACGTGCGCACTGGGCTGATTATGAACATTTGATTTCCTGAGCAGTGGCGCTCATATGATAACTGTGGTCAAGCGCCGTCACACCAGGATCGGTTCAGACAGAACCCCGCTGTCGGGTTGCTGGGCAAACGGACCCATTTAAAAGTTAAACAAACAAACAAGCAAAAAAGTGTTTTTTTTTGGTGTTGTTTTTTTTTCTGTAACAATAATGTTTTAGGTTTCGGACACAATTGGATAATGAACACGCCCCAGGTCAAATTGACTCAGGAGCATTATGCTGCACCCGAGCATAACAGGAGTTTTATAAGTAAAAGTTAAAAAGCACAAGTCAGTGCTTAGTGGAGAGAAAGGAGAAGAAAAAAAATGGCATTTATTAGACGACATCCAGCATCATCAAGTGCTTTAAAAGGGACTGTTACGACTTCAATGAGCTCTCGACTTTTTTTTTTTTTTAAGCATTTTGAAAAGGAATGAAACATTTCACACCGAATTTACCCCTTTAGAGACAAATTAGATTCTACTAATGGGCTTTCAACCACTGTAGCAAATTTTCGTGTTCAGGAATGCAAGTAAATAACATTTTCTCTTTAAAAATATCATTTGGGTCTCACATCTTCGGCAGTGCGGCCTAGGAATTGTTTCCAGAAACATAAAAGTATTATTTTAGCCATTTAGGCAATCCAGTCATTGTTTGCTTTCAGCAACTGTGGCATACATCATATATTTGATGGTGGGCTAATACTTTTTTTTTTTTTAAGGACTGTAGTTACGTCGAGGTCAAAACCAAACATGAAATACTGTTGCCTCCAAACATACATTCACCGTAGCTCTTGAATACGAGGTGCAGAAGTTCAAAAACGTCTTTACCGCTCCATTTACACGACACTATGTTCCCGGCGGGCCGCTGTGGACAAAACAGGACGGATGTGAGAAAACAACGGGCGGACGGGGGATGAGAAAACGTGGCAGGCCGTGAGCGCTGCGAATGCCTGGCCCGATTTTTTTTTTTTAAACCGCCCCAAAGATTGCACGGCACAAATGAGAACCCTAACGGTTGTCAGTCACAGGAGAACGGGGGGCAAATGCAACAAAAGCTGGCAGAACGTCATAGAGCAAACAAAACTGGCACTCAGAGTCGGGACATCAGAATGTGACATGACGGGAGGAGAACGTGCGAGCATCCGTGGCAGGCCGCCTTTGAGCTTCCGGTACTCGGCGGAACAAACTAAAGACAGCAAGCTCATCAGTTCCAACAACTGCATGTAAGTTTATGTCATTGGGTAAGTCACCATTTTGCCATGGTCTGGAAGAAGACCATCAGATTTAGAGGGGAATCAACTTCACGGTCCAAAGACTTTTGCCCAAGCACGACTCTGTTTTTGTCATTAAGGCTTTTGGGTCGTGTGAAGTCAATCTCACGGGACATGTCAGAGCGCCATGTATCCCCGCTGACCAATCGAGACGAGTTGCCGTCGACCCCCCCGAGGTCATTGGGAGGACTGGGGACGGCTTGGGGCCATCACATGATCAGGGCAGAGGGCGTCGCCTCACATTCCTGAGACAGAAACTGGTTCTAAAATCAGCCACCATCGCCACCCCACCCCACGCCCTTGTGAAGGAGGATGACGGACCGGCACTTTCTCTGTACAGGAAGACGGAGCAAGATGGGCCATAGCGTGCAGTGCAAAACCGTGCTACGTCACTGAGGGTGACCCGACTATGGGACTCTTGACGCCAATCTTTTACAGCAAGACAGATTAAAAACTGTCGTTTTGGTCATCGTAGTAGGAGCAGTAGAACGAACAGAATTTGCAGTAGCGGCGCAAATACGAGCGGTATCCGTAGCAGACGCGTCAGGGGTCGTGTTTGTATTCCACGACTGTGACTAGCCATCTTCATCCACATAGGACATGTAGAGAATGCTGACAAAAGGTATTCGAACTTTACTTGCTGCCACCCGCTGACCTGGCATGCATACTACAGTTGTTGTTGTTGGGGTTTTTTTCCGGTCGTCCTAAACATTGATCACCATTGATAATTTACTCTCCTGGTGAATTAGACAGCATTACTTATAAACCGGAGACTTATTGTACACAACAGCCCATCTTGCCATCTGCCTCGACCAGATGGCCGCACACCCGGAGTGCGGTGCTGCTACCCTCGGGTCTCTCTCCTCCCCGTTAAAAAAAAAAAGTGGGGGAGGGGGGTGCATGCCACTGTGGCCAAGTGTTTTCTTATGGGGGTCTAAAAAATATCATTTTAAAAAGGACTCTCTTGTCAATACAAAAACAAATATGGAGTGTTTTGTGCTTGGCTGGAGTCTTTCTCAGTTGACTGGGGGCAATCCATGGAAGTAGGCGTGTATTTAAACGACCCCCCCCCCCCCCGGGTCTTTTCTCTGCCGTGACCGGTGTGCGATTTGTCCAGTTCTGCCACATTTCTCACGCTAAACTCGAGTCTATAGCAATTGGTTGGTCACGTTCAAACACGTGTGGTGGTCTCAACTGTTCATTCTATTACAGAATGGCACGACGTGTGGTTTCCGAAGGGGTAAAACGCCGAGCCCAGCTTTGTTTCGGTCTGCCATTGCCAACAGCCCAGTTGATCGCATAATGACAATAGTCGACTTGCGGAATATTTTGGGCTATTTTCTGTGGAATAAAAAATATTTACGGCATCTCACCATAGAATCTTGACCGTTTTCAAAACAAAGTAGCAGGATACGGGAAACAATCAAGGCACCGGACTGACGTCTATGAACGACTTCTTTGCTCAAGCAACAGATCAAAACCAAAACATCAACTTCCGGCCACTTGGACAACAGGAACAGGAACCAACAAAATTTGACTTCAGCCACATTTCAGTGATCTGCTTTAAAAAAATGTTGCCTGACTGTCCAGTCTTTTTTTTTTTTTAGCTCAGATTCAATGATGAATCTGTTTTCCTACAATAGTCAAAAGCTTTGATTGCATACCTAATATGTTTTGCTTGCTAAAAACACAAAGGTGACATTCACCGGACTTTCACAAATAGTCACTAGTGGTATTTATTTACTCAAAAGGATGGTGATGGTGGTGGTGGTCAGGTTTTGGGGGGTTGGGTTGGTGAGTCAAGGCAGCCTTCGATTGAACGCATTAATCGAATTAAAAAATATATATTAAATTTATGTTAAGCAAGAGTGAGAAGGCAAGATCAAGTCAGATTGTGTTTGCAAGGTTGACAAGCTTGTTTTGGGTCGCAAAAGAGTTGAAATGCAGTTGACAGTAGATGATTTAAGGGATGCGTGCGCAAACAAAAGCCTCTGAGATAATTATTTACCTCGTTTTTTTGCTTTCGGTTCCAGAACTGGCGTCACAATACAATACAATACATGCTGATTTATATAGCGCTTTCACAACAGCGGCAGCTGTAACAAAGCGCTTAACAAAACAGTTAACATAAAGTAAAATAATAAACACGACACATAACATAAAACACGGACAGTCGTGCAGTCCTAACCACTTTTCCGTCACACGCTTTGTTGTTTGAAGCCGTTTGAGATGAAAGAGGAGAGAATCAAAGTGTCCTTTAACCAGTGGATCAGAGACGTCATGCTCAAAATGTGCACACGTCGGCTACAAGCTAAGTTTCAAAGTCAACAAGAAGCTGTAGCATCCATTGACGAAAAAAAGAGATTGGCAGAAATGTTCCAAACCCACACAAAGTTTCCCTCTTTGATGTAGGCCAGATAATTAACCAGCAAGTCTAAAAGGATGTCCTGCATCATTTAGTGAGGGGAGAATTGAGGCAGGAAAACTTGTGGCTGCTTCACCGTGACAATGCATCTACATACTGTACATTACTTTGAGCACCTGACAGTTCCTGGCCATGAAGAATAACGAAGCACTTGAGCAACCTCTCTACATACCTGACCTGGCTCCGAGTGATTACATACCTGACCTGCCTCTGAGCGATTCTTTGCTCTTTCCCAAGGTCGATGGGTTCATGAAGACATGGACGACACCAAGAAGGTCGTGACAACAGAGCTGCAGAGGATTCTGGAAGAATGCTTCCAGGGTTGCATGAAAGCACAGCAGAGAAGGCCAGGAATGTGCACTCGACTCCAGGGGGATTCGTTCGCAGAGCAAATCTTTTAATTTTAATAGTCTGGATTTGAAATATATCTTCTGTAAGACCACTGCTGGAACTTCTCCGATACATTTCCGAAGCTTCAAGTCACATAATTCCGATTTTATGCTTTCAAGTAGCGCGACTAGGACATACGTCATGGCAGCGTAAATGGGGATGGGGGACATGAAGTTGGAAGTTGACGATTAGTATTCACATTAGTATAGTGTTTTGAGTATCAGCGTAGTCGTGGAATGAATTACACTCATCTCAAGGTGCCACCGTTTCATTTTAAGCTTAGGTCTATGAAGAGGCAGATGTTTCATTTTCAGTTGTACAATTTAATCTGAAACCATCACATATAAGTGCCATGGAGGACCCAGCCTAAAGAGTTTGGACACAACTAAAGACAACCTTTTAACACTCATAATGTCAGCAAGGGCCAATTTAGAGTCTTCAATTAATCTTTTATTTATGGTTTTGGGAGTGTGGGAGTAGAGAAAATCCACAAAAGCTTGGAGCCAGATTCGAATCCGGGACCATTCAACTATGAGGCAGACACAAATTGCACTGCAATAATTTAATCCCACTGGAGGAAAATGTTGTCTTGCACCTGTCAGACAAGTTCAATTAGAATTCAAAAGATAGAATTAGTGTAGACTGGACCCCAGTTGTGGTAGTAAGACAATTGTTTGTAGATGGCATAGCGCCGCCCCTGCTGAGAGGCAGACACGTGGAAAACTCACTTCCGTAGTACGACTTTAAATGTATCCTCACCGCAAACATTTATCAACTGTAAGGCAGCAGGTGAGTTGGGCGTGAAATGGGTTTTTAAGGCGACGGAACGGTGCGAGAATGAGAAGGCAAACGGTAGATTAGACACGCTGAAAAGCGGGACACGGCACCGACCACAGCGCGACGTGCCCGCCACCGCTTCTCGGTGTGCTACAAGCTAGCGCCAGAAGCGGACGTACGCGCACGCGCAAGCAAGCACACAGACAACCACGTAAAGAGGCAGGCGCGCGCGCGCACGGACGGACGGACGTGAGGGGGATGGGGTTGCGAACGATCACGAACTTCTCCGTATGACGCGCACACTCTCAAAAAAACAATTAAAATAAATAAAACATAACGGTGCTTCACTTGTTAGTCAATGATCGTGTTCGTGTGTCGCCAGCTTTTTACCGTATCCGCTGCTCGTCCGTCGAAATTGTCGTCGCCTTGACGCCACCGCCGCTTGGTTTTTTTTTGTGGTTGTTTGTCACCGGGCGGGGACACGTCCGTCCTCTCCGGGCTCCTAGCAGCTTTGTAAGCCGCTCGCTCGGCGGCGGAGAGGGTCGTCGGTTGTTTTCCGGTTAGGGGGTTTTACGTTACAATCACATGACTGTGGCGAAGGAGCCCAGCCAAATGCGACCGTTGCAAGGATCCGTTGGCCAAGGGGGCGGTCGCGGTAACGTTAATTCTAACCCCCCTTCCGCCCCCACCTACACACACGCCACCAGTCCAAGCGGTGTCCTTTTTTTTTGTTGTTTTAAACCGCCGTTGGAGCCAAAAAAGCCCCGCGGAGACGAGCCGGCGACTTTAAGCCACGGCGGCTACATGCTGGCTGCTAACTCATTCATCCGACTACAACGTGCCACTATTTGTTTTTAATGCTTAATTAAATATCATATGCAATTCCTTAAAGGGCCCCGCACGGCGAAACAGTAGCCGACAATTTCGCCTACGTGTCTATTTGAATTAGGACAGAATACTTGATAGCATCTCATAATTAAATTACCCACTGACACACTGAATATGTGAGACCTGACCCCCGTCTTATCTGAACATCATCCTTAACAATCCTCAATTCTGTTTCCACAAACTCCTGTGCTGCAATATCCGACCACTTCCAGTTAATCATTTTATGTAGATAGTTTAATATGTTTGGTCTGACTGCAAAAGTGTTGAAAAGGCGCTCTTATACAGTAGTTGTTTACTCATTCCATGCTCATTTTATTGCCCATGCCTTGTTAAAGAGCATCCATTCTCATGCACAGACAACCTCGAGAAGCACAAAAATGTAGTAGCATGCCAGTACACAATTTCAGGATAAGGCTTATTGGGCACTTTTTAAGTCTTACTTGATTCAGCCTTACTTGATTTCAGAAATTAATTGAGAATAAATCAATAATACAGGAAGCGATATTTTAAAAAATTTGGACCAGGGGTAACCTAAAGCGGAGTACACAGACAACCACTCACGTTATCACCAAGTATGAACTGAACTAAATATTGAACATATCGAACGTTTATGATTATCGACTCACCGTTTTCCGAGAAAATCGGGGAACGATTACCCACAACAAATCGCACTCCGCTTGATAGTTGTTGAGGATAATCTTTAAAAGACATCTGACAATGAGGCCTTTGCTGAATTTGATCACGAGGGGCTGAAAATGATCAAATTTGTCCCAAATTTGGGTATGCGCGAACCCCGCTAAAAGCCCGTGGGCGAGAGGATTTGATCCAGTTGGCAATTCAATTCTACAAAACACGAACCGAAAAATTCTGCTAGACTTTGGTCCCATCATTGCATATTTGCTCCTGAATTTAGTTTGGCTCCGAGAGCACTTTCCTACTGAAATGGCCCCTTCTTTAAAACCACTTAATGAAGTCGTGTGTTGTCATCGGAGGCGGCCATTGATTGGCGTTATTCTTTTGGAAAACAGTGAGCCATTCAAGACCGGGGACAGGGAGTCCACAGGACGCTGGGCTGCAGCCGCTTGGCGGGCCGGAAAAGTCGGGTATGTAAAAGGAGACATGGGCGGGAGGGACTGTCCTCTGAAGCGGGGCCCTGTTGTTTGTCCTATCAACAAACAACATCTGATCATGTCTGTGACTAGAGGCCTGTGAGGCAAGGAGGCGCACAAAACCTTTGACAAACAAAAGCACCGGTGGAGCGGTGTTACATTTAAATGGAAACGGGACAAAAACAACAACAACAAAAAAAAGCTTGTTTACTTATGCTGGCGGGCTCCCAGCAGGTAGCCGAAGCACTAACACCCGCTGACTCGGGTTTTACTTTAACCTCCTTATAGTCATCCTCGCTATCTGAAGACAGCGTCACACGGGATTGTCCCACCACTAAATTGATTTTGGATCCAGCCATAAAACCAACGGCATAGCCTGCAAAAACTCAGCGGACAGCAGCGTGAAATTAGCCTGACGTCAGCACGCAACTGTGTGACAGCACCTCCATTGCCGCGGATGCAACCGGGTCAACGCCACAAGCATGTGCCGGAACACCTGTTTAAACAGGACCTTTCACGTTCAACCGTTGCCCTCCCCCAAACTCCGCGTCCTTTGGAAACCGGAGTGGTGAGTCACTCCCCTCTCGGTCTAAAAAAGAAAAAAAAAAACTCCACACACACACACACACAAACAGATCCGGCTAGGCTGCAGCCCGGTGGGGGGAAGGGAGGCCCGGCCCGGTGGTGGCTGAACACCGGAGGTGGACGCAGCTGGACTCCCACACTCAAGGCCCCCCTAACATCCTGACAATGGGCCGGCGTGTTCCCATAGTGATGGCGTCAGAATCAATTGATATGCCTATATTTTCTAGACAAGCAGGCAGGGTAGCCTGAGGCCGATCGCTTGGTCACGCAGAGACACTCGGGAGCGACGAGGGACGTCCCAATCCCAAATGAATTGCGCTGTTTTTCAACAGATGATTTGTTTTCCATGGTTGGCTCTATTTGGAAATTCGACAAAAACGCAAGCCGACATGCAAATACTGTGTATCACACACACACATGTGTACTTCGCAACATTAATTTCTTACCCTGATCAAAATATAAGCACTACCCCACCTTCCTTACTTTCCCGCCAAAAAAAAAGCCCCCGGGGGTTCAAAATCTGCAATTTCCTGATAGGACCAACCCGCGTTTCCCTGACAACCGTTGCCACGGAGAACCCGGGATGCCCCAAGATGAGGGCCGCAAATGTATGTGAAGTGCGGCACTTTTAGCAAGCGACTATAACTTACGTAATCGTGTTATTTATATATAAAACCAACAAACAAACGTGTTCAATGTTTTTCAGCAGCGGTTATGTTGGTGGCCGCTAAGTGGCAGCAAAGCACCATAAAAGAAACAACTCGAACGTTTCTGTCATTCTAGAAACAAAAAAGCTTAACAGTTGTTCTATTTGTCCTCTGGAACTACATAATTGGGGTCTGACAAAATATTAGTAATAATTTCCGAATGACTAATTTTAACACATACACCCAACGCTTATGTTTAGACGACTTTTAAATAAAGTTGTGAAATTGACGAGTAAGTCAGCTCCTACAAACATGGCGGCCAACCAGACTGGCGACGTAGTTCCTTCTTCTCTGTCAGCTAAAGTAGTTGGGTATGAAGGGTGACAGCTTCTTGAAATACGTTTCCGTGATTCTAAACAATGTAGTGTAATGTAGTTATTCATTATCGTGTCTATTAACGCGTAATTAATGTGGAGGCGAACGTAGTCGAACGAGAAGTAGCTTTAGCATTCAGCTTCCAGTGTTGCACTGCACGACTGGCTGTTAACGTGAGGGGATACAAATCCAAATATTGATGTTCGGAATTGTACAAATCATGTCCATCTAAAAGTGTTCAAACCTACTTAAGCATGCTATAAAGTAGCTCGGCACGGCTGATGCCCCGAGTTAGCATTTAAATGGAATGCTGTTTATCTTCTTCCTTGTAGGTCGTTTGCTTACTTGACTGTGAGAGACCGATTGCCCACCATCCTCACAAAAGTCATAGACACAATCCATCGCAACAAAAACAAGTTTTTTGAAGAATATGGGGAGGTAAGGCTACATACAGTACTCCCAACAATTCGGGTGAAATGGGAGTAGAGTCCTTTCAGGTTAACTTTACATAAACGAATTTAAAATTGAATGCACATGTGCAATTATTTCATTCACCATTGCATGTTAAGTACAAAGCTTTCGTTTATTGTATTGGATGTGTAAAATCTGACCTGCTTTGTCAACTCTTGACATTAGGAAGGAATCCAAGCAGAGAAGCAAACCATTTCTCTGCTGTCCAAGCTGAGGAACGAGCTGCAAACAGACAAACCCATCCTCGCCCTGACGGACGGCCTGGAGGACACGGATTCTTGGAACCGGTACCTGCAGAGACAACAGGGGCAGTGTGGAGGCCAGGAGGTAGTCAGCTGGTTCAAGTCGCCGTGGCTATATGTGGAGTGCTACATGTACCGCCGGATACGGGAGGCCCTCTGGCTCAAGTGAGAAACACACACACACACCTTCACACATCCTTGCGTATTGTCATGTTGACACAATGCTGGGTAGTCATCGATGATGTTGCTGTTTCCAGCCCTCCCATCAGTGGCTACGACGTCTTCAGTGAGGGGAAAACTCGGAGCTTCTTTGAATCTCAGCAGGCTATCATGGCTTTATGCACTTACTTCGAGGCCTTCGACAACAAAACGCGAGACATCTCAGAAAATCGACCGAGGGAGTATTTCAACAAACTGCTCCAGGTCAGTAAAACCAAATGACATTCTCACATTGAATGCCAAATTGTTGACCGTGCTTACTTGACTCTTTAAAAGGTTTGCCTTTGGGGGAACAAATGTGATCTGTCGATCTCTGCCGGCATGGACAATTCGCAGAAGATCAGTCCCATCGACTCTCTACTCGCCCTGCAGACGTTCATCTTAGTGGATGACTCTGACGCCGTGTGGTCGACGCTCATTTCTGCCCGGCAACAGAGACAGTCGGGGAAAAGGAGCTCCAGCCGAGTGGACTTTGTTCTGGATAACGCCGGCTTTGAGTTGGTCACCGACTTGGTCCTGGCCGATTTCCTGGTGTCCTCCGGTCTGGCCGGGGAGGTCCGCTTCCACGGCAAATCCTTCCCGTGGTTCGTCTCTGACGTGACGGCTGAGGATTTTCATTGGACCATCCGTCAGACCATGGCGGCCAATCACAGGTGGATGTCCCAGAGAGGGCTGCGGTGGCAGCAATACGTGAAGGAGGGCGTGTGGTCTTATCATGACCATCCCTTCTGGACGCAGCCCAACGAGTTTTGCGACATGGCAGCCGACGCCCCGGACCTGTACGCCGCTCTGCAGGTGGCGGACTTGTTGCTGTTCAAAGGCGATCTCAATTACAGGAAGCTGGCAGGAGATCGCGACTGGGACCACACGGTGGACTTTGACACTGCACTGAGGGGATTTGGACCGGCACCGCTGTGCAGTTTGAGGACTCTTAAGGCGAACATTCAAGTGGGTCTGCAGCCTGGCCAGGGGAGCAAGCTGAGGTCTCAAGACCCAGACTGGATGACCTGTGGAAAGTATGCCGTGATTCAGTTCTACGGTCCAAATTCGGATCGGCAAGACTGAGCTCACAATCAACGATCAACTCTCGCCTTCAAAGCCATAACATGATGATGTTATTGTCACTTTACTGTTTCATTGAGAAAGCACTGAACAAATTGTACATTTTCATCTCTCTCAGGAAGTTATTATACTTCAAGGAGACGTTAAAAAAAATAAAAAAATCAGTCAGGCATGTGTTAAAATGCCAATACAAAAAATGGAAAGAACAAATGAACCAAGTCATGAAACTATCAAATGTGTGCTATGTCTTCATGTTTACAGGTGATCAAGTTAACAAAAGTAAGCTTCAGGTTGTTTGATTCTACTTAACTGAAGGAGAATGTTTTCATTAGATTGTTCCTAAAATGTACAAAAATTGTGGGGGATTGGGGGTGGGGGGAGAGGACTTAAACAACATGCAGTAAAGGCAGCCAACAGTGCACGCAACAAACCGGCGACTCTCTGACTGATCAAAATGCATGTCTGCACTTCAAGCCCTTATTGCCACTGTGGATTCCTGGCGAGATCTTATCCTTCTAATGACCGACTTTTCATCAAATAAAAGAGCTGCAGCGACTCGAGTTTGTCTCCTCCCTGATCCCTGTTGTCATTTTACACACGTGAAATATGGCCTGAAATATTGACCTCATTTGCATCCAAATTCCCCTCTTACGAAAGTAGCGCTTTTTGATGTCAACAAGACCAAAACAAAAAAAAAACAGTTACGTCAGCACGACGCAGCCAAGTAGCGAAAGCTAAAAGTGACACAGCTGTACAAATGCCCCATTAATATTCACTCGTCGTGTTTTTATTCTGCCGTTACAGTTGACATGTTGACCTCCTATATTCGAGGTCAGGTTAGACTCGACTCTGGAGCCCGCCCAACTGCTGTAGATGCAAAAACTTGTATGGCAATGCTAAAGGAGCTTTAAGTGGCCCGAAATTGAGCCAATTAGGTGATTTGGTTGGCTCCCTGTATTTTCTTGCAATCTAATACGACTTCATTTTGTCCCCCTCTGGGGAAATGCAATGAAATATATATATCATCATCGGGGCTAGTTGTTTTCCACTTGACCTGACATGTTCTGAAAATGGGGCTGTTTACTCAAGAAAGAGATGGGAAAATGAAGCCTCTGCCAAAACGCTGAGCTCTTCCTCTCTCGCCGGAGGTCGGCAGTCGCTTTCGACGCTCGCACGAGAACGAACGTGGCTGACAGGTAAGCAAGCGCGCGTGCAAATAGGCACGTTTTAATTCAAGCTCCTGATTGTTTGGTGTTTTATAATCTCTTTGCAGGGTTGAGGCAGCAAGCCTTCTTACAGCTTGTTACTGGTTTTCGGCAGCGCAAGGCTTTTTCTTTACCTTGACATGTGGCACTGAAACGTGCAAGGACGCCTGACGCGTGGAGTAACTTTGAGGGTCTTTTGTTTGCACGACTACTGCCGTCCCTTTGTTTGCTCTGCGGTCGGTAGAATAGCCACAAGTTGGCATCATGGTCCAAATAAAGCTGTATTAATGTCATGAAACGATGAGGAATACAAAATACTCAGTATCTCTTTGATTCCATCATCGGGAGTAGGATTGTGTAATTACTGGCTGGCGAAATGAGATTTGACCTCCTGCGTTGTTTGCTGTGTTATGGTGACCTGGCGCTCAAACGCACCGCCGCCATCGATTTGACTGCATCTTTTAATTTGTTTATCCTCTTTTTTTTCTTTTTTTTTTTCCGCCCTCGCCACTGTTCCACCGTTTCCACTTCGCCCAAGCGAGTCGAGCTGAATGAGCGCGTGTCGAAGGGATGAACGAAACGAGCCCTGCGGCAGAGAGGACGCCTGGCGTTTAAAGAGGTGAGCGGCGCTTTTTGTCGTCTTGTTGCTTTCAGGCCGCTTGACTCGTACGCCGCCCGTCCTCGTCTGCGCTGTGATTTGATTTACCCGAGTCTCAGGTGTGTTCAATAACGCGGCCGCTTCTACGTCAATGACAAAGATCAGCTAAATGAACTATGAATATTCCGAGAACATCCTTTCCTGCATAAAACAAAGGTGGCGGAAGAGGAGGAGGAGATGATGTGGCGGCGTGGGACGGGACAGTCGAGTTGTACGGGAAGCACGACTTCCATTTTGTACGCCTTGGTCTATTTGTCTTCCCATCCTGACTAGACATCCCTCCTAAACATTAGAGGAAAGACGGGCAGGAAAGGAGGTTGGCAGTTGTCTTCTGGTGGGGGTCCGGGTGGAGGGGAGCTGAAGGAGAGGCAGGAAAAGCAGGGGTTGGCAACTGGGGGCTCGGGGGCTGCAAGTGGCCCTTGCCCACCCTCTGAGTGGCCACTCTATTTATTGATTCTCCTCCCAACCCCAAAAAAAAATAACTTTTTGAATGTGTGTGTGTGTGTGTGTGAGTTGGGCGGGGGGTTGGGGTAAATTAAATTATAGATTTCCTGGACGCCACATTTTAGCGGTTCAACACCCAGAGATTCACCTACCGCAGATTTTATTTCGTGGGAAGCACATATCGTAGTTTTATCAAGAATCATTTTTTTAGGTTTAGGAAAAAAAAATTCCAATGCATTTAAACGGGCACCAATTGTACTCTGGCAGAAAATTTTAATTAGGGAATTTTTTTTACACTGATTTAAAAAAAAATTGTATTTTTTTTTTTTTACACCTCAGGTTTTCAGGATATTTTCATTCTTTCAGTTTGACCTATAAAATAGTTGCGCAATACGGCTTTTACCGTGCATTCAAATTTAGAGTTCTGACGTTTCAGAAAAAAAAAACACCTGTTGCTGAGCCTAACCCTTAATTCATAAATGTTACCAAATATATTAGATATGATATTATTGTTCTGAAAACGTGATGTGCTTGAGAAAGAAACGAGGACCAATTTGGCATCAGCAAAAGAAAACATTACTTGCATCTCCGATTAAAACCTTTTGTTGACCAGTGTTATACGCGGCTTTTTGCTCTTCGCGGGTTGCCGCGTATTTTGTCAATTTTGAAAAAGGCATTTTTTTGTGTGGCCCCCGTAGTAGTGCTGATAAGAAAATGGTGTACCCCACATCGTCCAAGTTGCCCATCCCTGAGAAAGGACAAGAAGAAGAGTATCACATCTGTATGTGTGCGAGACACAGTGGAAAAGGAGAGAGAGCGCCACTCGTTCCTGCCCCCACCCACCCTCTCTCCCCGGCAAGTGGAGAGCAAGTCTAAATCATGTTGCTTATCAGTACTGCTCTGCTGTGATGTTGCTCAGGCAGAGCCCGGCAAAGAGCAGAAAGCCTTGCGGACCGCCGCCGGGACCCGGCATCCGCCCGGCCGCCTCAGAGCTGGAGAACCTGTCCCCGCCGCGCCCGTCGCCCCCGTCTCGCGCCCCCCTCAGCGGCATGCACCCCGAAGAAAGCCGGGGGTCCGGTGGGGTTGCCACGGTGGACTTCCTGGAGGGAACGTACGACTACGCTTCCCCGGCTCCGGCCCAGGCGCCGCTCTACAGCCACCCCGTGCCGGGCTATTACTCGGCACCCCTGGAGACCCACGGATCGCCCACGGACGGCAGCCTGCAGTCACTGGGCAGCGGGCCCACAAGCCCTCTCGTGTTTGTGCCCACCAGCCCTCGACTCAGCCCATTCATGCACCCCCCCGGCCATCACTATCTGGAAACCACTTCAACACCCATCTACAGGTGAGACCCAACCCTCTTCAACTTTGTCTGTCACGCTCTTTGTCACTTTCGGCATCTATCGGGTGGGAGGTGATGCCCCCCCCCCCACCCCCAACCTAACTCTGATTGCGCTTTGCTGATTATGCAACTCCAAACAACCGCTACGACAGTTTACTCGCCTTTTTTTTTTTGAAAATCAAGTCTTTTTATCTTGTTAGCCGAAGGACAGCTTGGGGGGACATTCAGTCAACAGTGAGTGACCCCGGCGGTACGCAAACACTAATTACTGAATGTGACAGGACTGTTAGTTTAATCTTTGACTTGATTCAAAACATGGCCACTATCGCTGCGGACGGGATCGAGCTGCTTTTTAATTCCAGAGATTAAGCACCACTCTGAGGGACCTTGAGCAAAGAACAACACGTAAGAGCGCCACGGCAATGTTTCCATATGTATAAAGTGAAATCGGAAACTGAGTTTGCATTAAGGTACAGATTATCTTTGAACCGAATGCAGCCGTGTCATCGAGAATTGACAAGTAGGTCAAGAGGAATCGTACCTGTGGCAGGTCCAGCGAGACGGTCAGTCAGCAGCAGGCGTCCAGAGACGACCAGTGCGGCACCAGTGACGATGCGTACATCTTGGGGGGCTCGGAGGCCGCCGCCATCGGGGTCTTTGAGATGGCCAAGGAGACGCGCTTCTGTGCCGTGTGCAGCGACTACGCCTCGGGCTACCACTACGGGGTGTGGTCCTGCGAAGGATGCAAGGCCTTCTTTAAGAGGAGCATTCAAGGTAGGCACTACTTTCTACACAAAAAACAAAAAACAACAAAAATAAGACTATTTTTCACAAATTCAGGTTTGTAAACACAATATTAAGCACAGTACCCATGGTGAGACTAGCGGGCGGGCATGGAACATTTTGTCGAGAATTTTTTGACTTAGACTGTAAATTGGAATTGGTCACTTGGATCTACAAAGTAAATCCATTCTTAGTCTTTGGAGTCTTGAGCTTGACAATAACGGGACTGTTATAAGTGTTGTTGAAAATATGACCTGTCAAGTTAAGAAAGGTTTTGCAATGGCGAGAGTTTGACCGTTGAAAGGATTCTCATTCCATATTTGCTTTGGGGAAAAATAACAGGGGAATGATACAACCCCTGAGCGTGTCATCGAAATGACAGATATTTTCCTTGGCTCATGGGGCACAATGAACAACAACAATAAAACAATAATTCTGCCTAGCAACAGGCTGCTACTACCTGGCAGGACCAGGAACACAGATCTGATCAATAAGTTCATGTTGACTGTGACTTCTTCATGTCACCAAAATGTGTAGCGAGAAAGTAGCTCTCCTGTATAGATTTAAAAAAAAAGTATAACAATGATTGATTCCGTCTAACCTTGACAGTGAAACAAACAATCAAAGAGAAGCTGGCTTGTTGCCACGAGATGGACAAAGAAGCAAAAATATTTTTCCAACTTACTTTCAGTGTCCAACATCCCTCAGGTTGTGCTTGTACAGAGCAAAAGCTCCATCTGCTCTGTGTGGCTTAGTCATATTTGTGACGCCATATTGATGCAAAGAGCGGTCAGAGAATCCAATAGTCTCCATGGCAATGACAAAGCCGAGGATGCCACCTTTTAATTTCCTCCATCACAGATCCATTTAAAACGGGAATGGAGTGTTCCTGGACACTAAATAACCTCAATGTGAACTGAACACTGGAGCAGGGCCCCTTCAAGTCTGTAATAGATTTTTTTTTTCCTTCTCCATTTTTAGGTCACAATGACTACGTGTGCCCGGCAACCAATCAGTGTACTATTGACAGGAATCGCAGGAAGAGCTGCCAAGCGTGCCGACTAAGGAAGTGTTATGAAGTGGGCATGATGAAAGGAGGTGGGCAGGAACACCCAGAAAATTCCTCTTAGTCTTCAAACTTTTCTATATTAAATTGATTAAGTCCATGTGACACCAAGTAGGAGAGGCTCCGAATGCGAAAGCCACAAATATATCCATCCACTGGCATTCTTCAGGCTAAGTTTAACTTTAACCTTGAAGTGATTTCCTCTTAAGGAGTACGAGCGCTGATTAGTGCACACCCACACTTTTGTTTTCATACTTCTTGAATCTCTTAAAACTATGTGCTGCTAGCCTGCTGACTTCTATTTCAAGACCATGTCACCCACTCTCCAGCTATTAGCTGTTAAGCATCATGATTCATTTTGTCCCACAAACACAGTATTATATGTATACACTATTTCCTCATATAGTTACTGGTCGGCATTTATTTTCTCAACTCCAGAGAGAACCAAGCATATATTAGGAGTTAGGGTTGGGCAATTAATCAAGATCTAATCGTGATTTAAAATTTGGCTTCTCACATACAAAAAACATTCTAATCGAAGAGGCTGCGTTATCGTGAAGAACGGCGCGGTGCTTTGGCAATTCAAATATTACAATTGTCGCGTTTTAATGACATTGACACGGCAAATAGTAATGTCAATGTAGAATCCCACTGACAGGCGAATGGGGAAATTAGCATCGACTCTCGGCAGGTATATTTATTCAAATAACAAATTTTCAAGCCCAAAAGTTGGAGAAACACATCCGCATAGGTAAAATAATCATACTCACAAGCACGCATTCTTACCAATCTGTAAATAAATTAGTTATATTAGTTGAGTTTCAGCGCGAAGTTCTTCTTCTACTCTTAATGCATTCGAAGTGTGTACTCCGTGGATGCAAAGGCACCACACTGCCCCCAAGGGGCCAGCGCACGCACCCCAGTCAATCCCTCGATTTTTAAAAACACAAATAGAACAAAATAAGCTAAAAAATGAACATGTTTAAGACAAAAGGGAGATGCTTATTCACCGTTTGACTTGCGGACCAAGATACAAAGCAGGAAAGGTGAGGATGTACTGGAGCAGAGTAAAAATGCAAGAGGCTTGAATTCCACATGGTATTGTACAGGGTCACTTAATAAGCCAAACAAAAAGATAAAACCTAAAAAGAGCGTTCAAGAATAAAGTGTTCAACACGCAGGGATGACTGGGAGTTTTAGTAGTTGACAAAAAAAAGCACGTTTTGCACTCAATGACTAATGATTTTATTAATTGAAATCTCAATAGCATAAAATAATTGTGATGATTATTTTTTCCCCCATAATTGCCCAGCCCTATCTAGGCCTAAGTAAAGGCATCAATTAGGGGTAGTCATGAAATTCTCTATTGATCTATGTTACATTCTTGGTTAAATAAAGTAAATAATATATTTCATATGAAACTGGAGATGAACACAAACATAAGAATGCATGCTCACAACAGTGTGGAGTGAGCACAGCGAGTCAACTGGAAGGCTGATCCCCATAAAGATGGCGTTTCCACGTAACGTAACTGCTTTCATACTGTGCAGGGAAGTCGTTTATAACATCCAAGTGGCAGCCGGTAAGACTCCTCACTTCAGTGCATCTGCGACTCTTGACGTGCCTCGGTAGGTGCTGCTGTTGTGGATAGTGACGGCGTTACAAATGGGTTTAGTTGGTTAACTATTTTTTATGTCCGTTTGTGAACAATATTGTCTGTGAACTCAGATTATTACAGTTGTCACTTGTTTCTATCTGTGGGGGGGAAGTAGGTGTCGACTGGGTGTTTTTTGGACTGGAAGGTGCTACGTGAAGCAATACGGTAATCCGTTCTATTTGGTATGGCACTGCTGTTTCCACAAGGTGTGCGCAAAGACCGCGGTCGCATTACACGGCGTGACAAGCGGCGGACCGGCGCCACGGAGAAGTTGACCAAAGAGACCGAGCATAGAAAAGTGGCCCCCCAGGACGGGAGGAAGCAGAGCGGCAGCGGAAGTGCCGGTGGGGGAAGAACGTCGGCGATGGACATCCCTCCTGACCAGGTTCTGAATCACGCACAGGAAGAAACTTCCAAAAAGCACATTTCAATGGATGGAGCCATCATTCAATTTGAAGACTGTGTTTCTTTTCGCCCTCGTCAGGTGCTTCTCCTGCTACAGGGGGCCGAGCCCCCCATATTATGCTCTCGACAGAAGCTGAGCCGACCCTACACGGAGGTCACCATGATGATGTTACTCACCAGCATGGCTGACAAGGAGCTGGTCCACATGATCGCATGGGCCAAAAAGCTGCCAGGTAAAGCCCGAGTAAAAAACGAGCTACTCCGCCAGACCTCCCAAAACAGTATTTAAGTCCACGGGATCATGAATTAACCACTAACGGAATAGAAATATACCATTGAGCAGTGCTTCTCATCCGGTTTTAATTGCAAATGAGAGGACGGACACCAAGGGTAATATTGCGAGGCGGGCCGAGTAGCGGCGATAAGGCTTGTTGTGACAACACGGCGACTACACGTGGTGTCATTTCGGGCCGACAGCGACAACAACAGAAGCCGCGGCGGCGACGACAGCGGCAGCTTGCGTTATTTTGCGTTGAGCGAGTAGGCAGAAGCTAATCACTGTGACTAATCATCCGACGAAGCCGTCTGGATGCTCAAGCGTGAGTCACAGCCGCGCGGCGGCGAGTGTCAAGTGTGCTGTACGCGTGTCACGTGACTTTGTGCTCAGGCTTCCTCCAGCTGTCCCTGCACGACCAGGTGCAGCTGCTGGAGAGCTCGTGGCTGGAGGTGCTGATGATTGGCCTCGTGTGGAGGTCCGTCCACTGTCCGGGCAAGCTCATCTTCGCTCAGGACCTCATTCTCGACAGGTAAAAGAGGAGAAGGAGCGTTGGCCTACTTCTTGGGAGGGGGGGGGGGCTGCTCTTTGCATCTCCATCACACTCTCACACAACCCCCTCAAGAGTGACACATCAGCATTGTAGATTTTTCCATTTCGCACCTTAGCGGCCATTGTGCCATCCCAACACGTCTTGTCATACGGTGTCATACAGTGAAAGACTAATTATGTGCCCCCCGCGGCGTAGAGAGGACCCCCTATCCCTCCCTCAACGCATCATTATCCAGCTTCGCTGACAACCAGGACAGATGTAATCAAAAGCCTCGATGCACAGAATGATAGAAAATGAATAGCGACGGAGAGATGGAGAGTTGCGAGGACGAGGAAATAGAGATGGAAGAAGGGACGGCTGTCCCACCCCCCCCCCCTCCTTCCTTCAGCCCTTCCCGCGTTCTGAGTAAACAACCTGACCAATCATCACTTCTACCTTTGTTAAAAAAAAAAAATGACAGATGAATCAGAGGCAGACAGAAAAAGCTTTTAGCTTGCTGTGCCTGATGGTCCCATTTGATCGGGAAATGGATTAGCGTATTATCTGTAAAAAGCCGGCCCCTACCGTAAGTGTCCTGCCAGATTGGCCGTGATGACTAAAACGCAGCGGGTCAGGGTCGACGCATTCCCTTAGCTGCAGCGCCACCTTCGCTCTGATAGCATCCGACCTCCTCCCCGGGCGCTTGTCTGCTGCGCCCGAATGTCGAGAACCGAAGACGGTGGCTCCATTAACTCCTCAACCGGACACGTTATTTGGCTTTTGATGGAGGTAATAACATCCAGCCATTTTTGTGTAGCGCTTTTCCGGGGAGGAAGCTGAAGCTTATCCGGCTAGCTAAAGACGCGGCGTACTGGTCAGCTAGGCTAACAATCATTCGCACCTGTGGACCATTGAGACGCTTCACTCAAGCTAACGTGCATGTTTTTGGAAAATGAGGGGAAAGGCTGAGTAGTTGAACCCAGAACTTTAAAATGAGGGGCAGACGCGCGAAAGCACTCCTTGTGTAGTAGCAACACTTCCAAACAAGTTGTGCACTTACACAATAACTCGGATGACACGTGACAAGATATGGAAAGCGGCTTTGAGTAGTTTGCGACCGTGACTACTCGAGGTCGTTGTTGATGACTTCAAGGATGAGTCGTTGGCGCAATGTTTGTTTGTGTCGCGCAGGAGTGAAGGCGATTGCGTGGAAGGCATGGCGGAGATCTTCGACATGCTCCTGGCCACCGCCTCCCGTTTCCGCATGCTCAGACTCAAGTCCGAGGAGTTCGTCTGTCTCAAAGCCATCATCTTGCTCAACTCCGGTAAAGCTGAGAGCTTTCATTTAAATCCGTCCCAAAGACTGGCGACGGATGCATCTCATCGCAACGCGTGCTCCTTGTTGATTGTTTGCGCTCTCGGGAGTGGATGCGTCCCGACGACACCCGCTGACCCCGTAACTGGAGCGCGAACACGGTGTCCCGGAAAGGGCCCGTCAGCGCCGGTGATGCTAGCAAGCGTTGCCACGGCAACACGTGGCAGCGCGCACAAAAAAAAAAAAGGCCGAGCTCGCTGTGAAAGGATGAAGCTATTTGGCAGGAGCGGGAAAGCGAAAATACCAAAGAGATGACGCTGGCGACTCAGCTGCATGAGCCGGATGGACTTGTGATTGCTGCGTGGGCATCCAAACCGCCGCTCTCGACCTTTTATATAAACTTTCCTGCACTACTTCCTCAAATAGTTGCACTCCTAGACAGCGTGACCCAATTAGTAGTCACAAACTCGTACGACACAGCACTGACGAATCTAAGCGAGACGCAACATTTCGAGTTGTGGCGACTGAAGAGATGATTGCCGCGCTTCTTCCATGCAGGCGCCTTTGCGTTCTGCACGGGCACCATGGAGCCGCTTCACGACGGCGCGGCGGTGCAGGGCATGCTGGACAATATCACGGACGCCCTCATACATCACATCAGCCAATCAGGATGCTCGGTGCAGCAGCAGGCCAGGCGGCAGGCCCAGCTGCTCCTTCTTCTCTCTCACATCAGACACATGAGGTGAATGATATATATATTTTTTTAACTTCTCAGTGGTGATGGGCATTTTGGCAGTCAATTAACTGAAGTACATCATGACATCAGCTCAGGCTTTGCTATGGCAACTCCTCCATTATTCTGGCACTGGCTCATCGGTTCATTTTTGTTTCAGTTTGAGTTCTTTTTTTGTTTGTTTTTGTTTTAAATTCGTTTTCAGAGCGAGTTTGATAGTTTTTTTTAGTATTAGATTGAGTTTTTTTTAATATGTATTTTGGGTGCATGTGTAGAGTAAAACTCAACAAAAATGTTATTTTAAAAACAACCGTCCGTAAATAAAATACAGGTGCTATAGAAGAGTCCACAGACTTTGAAGTAAAATAAGCGCAGTGCGTAGGACTTCGAAAGTTACATTGGCAAAGGCGGTCTCACTTTCCATCCCTTGTTTGCCAAGTGGATTGATGTGATCTAGTGGTACAGTAAAAGCACCACAACTCCCAGATGACTGTTCGACCTTCCTTATTCCGACGAATGCCCATTAGCGTCATGCTAACATTTTGATGTACGCTTGCAGTAACAAAGGCATGGAGCACCTGTACAGCATGAAGTGCAAGAATAAGGTACCACTGTACGACCTGCTGCTGGAGATGCTGGACGCTCACCGCCTGCACCGTCCAGTCAGAGCCACACAGATATTGTCCCAGCCAGAGAGAACGCCTCCTAGTGGCAGTCACGGTGCCACCTCCAGTTCAGGAGGCCGCAGCGCCCACGAGAGCCTGAGCAGAGGCCCTCCATGTCCAGGCGTGCTGCAGTTCGGAGGCTCCCGCCCCGACTGCGCAGAAATCCTGTGAAAACAGACAAAAAATCAGTGTTGCAGTTGAGGACATTTGGTGATTATTTATACATTTCTGACATCTCTCTGACATAACTCGACGCTCTTTGATTTTTTTTCAACTGGTTGCTCACACGGCTTCTCCTAAGTGCAAACTGCACTATTTGAAATTAATGTTTTTCATTTTGATTGCCATTCAACCAAAGTGCACTTCCTCTTATCTTGAAGGGGCTATTGGGCATTACTTTCATTTGTTTGCATAATAAGCTGTGATTAATTACGTTGGTTATTTTTACCTGCCAGCTGAGTACCAGCCTGTCTGATGTCAAATGTTCGCAAAACTATTACCAGTTTGATTATATTTGTAAACACTATATCGTTCAGTGTTTTGTGTTTCTGTCCGCCGCAATGTTGGATTAAAAGAAAAAAAAAATGCGCAAATTACACAGCTTCAAGTTTGAGCCGAACTGTCATTGGGTAGATTTATTTCCTTGCACTTGTTTTGTATTCACTGGTGATTATTTCTTGTCTTGTTTTATCACGATTATGTGGTGAAAAGTACTCACTGACAAAAAAATCTGTCTTTGGAAATTTAAATATATTGTATGTCAACATTTACTTGGAAAAACATTAAAAAGAATTTTGAACCATGGGCATGCCTCAAAGTGTTCATGATTTGTATTTTATATATATTTTCTCTTAAAATAAAAAGATTTCTTATTCTATGATCTTTACCCCCTTGACTTACAGAACAAGCAAATGACAACGAGGTTATACTCAGTTTTAGTTGTGCATTTCCCTTCTGGGAATTGCTTGACTGGTACACCAAACAAGTTTTAACCTGAGAAGTAGTTTGTGTTTCACGTTCAACTGTTTAAGATAGGACTAATTATCAAACTGAATGGCTCGGCTGGTGCATTTCTCTCACCGGACCTTCTTCATGGAAGCCACATAAAAAAAATTGTCATAAACTCAAATTAACTACATTTATCGTCCATCCATACCATGCATGACCACTTACCAAGATAAAATGATGGTCTGACTCGGCCCTTGGGATGGTTACGAGTCTTCTTATTCATTTAAACTCAACTTAATATTTCAGGTTTTATTATTTGCAAAGAGTATTCAGTATTAGCAAACTGTACAAACATAAATAACAATTTTCTTTTTTTACATCGTGTGGTTTGTCCTGATCGCTCAGGAATAATAATTAGCATGACAAGAATAAAAGCACATTATCATTATTAGCGTCACAACCAGATTGTTTGGCTTTGGGGAGTATCTAGTGCATGCGCATACACAAAGATTAAAAAATATATACGTATATTTCGGACAAATGGTCATTAAAATCATCACAATTAGCCCGAATAATTAAATACAGAACATGAAAAAAAGTAAAACAGAAATACAAGCCTTGGCATTTGGCGGGGATAAGTCAGCTTAGCTCAAACTACGGCTTTTCAGTTCGTCAGTGCAGTACCTTTCACACAGCCAGTGCTCTGACGCTTCTTCAAAGAAAAAACAAAGTGAATAAGAATGACGGAAAAATGAACACAGACTAATTAAATTTCACGTTTAGCGCTCATTAACTATTTGTTTCCGGCCAATTCATCGATTTAGCCTCGCACGTTCCGGTCTAGCAATGAGTGTCACATCCGGGTGTTTATTCCCGGAAGCGAATCATCTTCCCGGTATTTTCATCCCGGAAGTGTCACAAATGTGTGTTTATTTTAAACAAATGTCATTTCACACCATAAACGTCAATGAACTCAATGTGATTAGAGTCACGTTTTTGTTCTTTGTATTTCCAAGTGTCTGTTTCCTTGTGCTGTTTATTTATTAATAATCTTCATAGCTGAACATAAATAATAGCAGCACTGGGAATAGTAGACGACTTTGGCTCCCACTGAGTGTATATAAATAGTGCTTTGTTTTTCCTCATTGAAAAACGCAAAAACAAACAACAACCCTCATAATTGTTTATATCTACACATTTAACAAATAAAAAATATTTCACGCCTTAGAGAGACGGTGACATATTTGTCTCACGTCCTGGTCATAATATATTGTTGGTGTAGGGCACGGGGTGAAAAGGGCACATTCACAGGAGTCCTTGGCAAAGCGAGAGCGAGTAAAAAAAAAAAAGCAGCTATATGGGTGGAGGTCCATTGGTGTAGCGAAGCATGGGGTGGAAGGAGCGGGCAAAGTTGTTGGCATGGTGACAACTGTAGTCCTCCTGGCTCATGGGCACCATGCAGGCCAGGGCGATGAGGAGCAGAAGTAGAAGATGCACGGGCAATGCCGCGCGCAGAACCCTCTGCATGAAAGACGGCTGCTTGGAGGAGGGGGAGGACGACGACGAGACGTCCAAAAGGTCAGAACGGGAGGAAACGCAGCCAGCGGCGCCGGTGGGTGACCTCCTGCGGCTGGGAGGGAGGATACGCAGAAAAAGGAGTAAAGCACTTGAGTGTTTGCAAAGCATTGCTATGGGCAGCAAACTCGTTTCAATCAAGCTATTTCTGCACCAAAATAGCATTTTTCTCTTATCGCCGAGATACTTTGGACAGTTCATTTTAGTTAATGACTACCTGAGAGCGAAGAGCCGCTTTCATCGCTCTGCTCATTTCATTTAACGAGATATTACTATCATATAGTTTGCTGCGCTGCATCAAATTGAGAGTTTCTAACATGGTGACCTTATGCAGCTACACAAAATTAATTATTTCTTGTTCTGACCACCAAAGTTGTACACAAAAGACACACACACGCACACAGATGTGACCAGAAGCCAGAAACCACAAAGAATTCAAGCACATGGAAGAACAAGTGGGAGGAAGTCAGTGTTTGAGAGTTCAACGTCATGATGTTCTTATTGTGCAGACGCAAGCGGCGGTAATGCTACAAGTGTATGTCTGGATACTTTCTCTTGTCAGTGCCGTGAATCAGAAGACAGGACGACGTGTTCTTACCGCTCCCATCAGATCACCCACCCACAGACACAAGTGCTGTGACACATTGCCCCTGATAGCGCAACATAGTGTGTCTGCGTTACACCATCTTCAATGCCAATCGCTGTCGCTATGTGGTCTTATATTCTTGGGGATTAAAGGAGACCTATTCTGGAAAATTGACTTTGTCTACAAAGTTGTGGTTATACCATCTTCCCCAAATTCTTTTCCAAAAGTCTAAGTTAACGATGAGTTGAGCACACGCAAATGAATCGGCATGCACATACCTTCACCGACGAGGCCGACTAATTCCTTTTTCACCCAAGCATTAAAGCAATCCATTTTTACCAAAACAAAACAGACTCAATGCTGCACGGCTCCCGAATAGCGAGGGAACCGTTTTAAATTGTGTAATGGACAATATGTCTCTATTCATGTTATTTTTAGATGCAAAAGAGGCTCGATTCAGAGGATTAAAATTTAGGGACATTTGATTGAAACCAAAGGGGAGGGAGTAAGGAAAAGGGAAAGAGGAAAGAAGAAAGGAAGGTGGGAGTTAAAGGGGAAACAAGGCAACTTATTGCATTACATCCTGCTAAGAATGAGAGGAAACATGAAGGGAAACAAAACAAGTGAAAAAAAGAGGTTGCCATCCAGTGGGCTGCGGGGGACATGTGGACAAGCGGCAAAGTGAAGCAAACATACAAAGGCGAGAAGGCAAGAGCCTGACAAGAGGCTACTCCCTGATCGCTTAGGAGCTGGTCACATGACCTCTAGAAAAAGCGGGACACCATGGAACGCCATTTTTCCAAAATGATCAATCAAGCGACGCAAACTGAAGCCCATTTTTGTTTGGTTTGAGTTTTGGGTTCCATCCCCCGGTCCCGTCTTTGTAGAGCTCAATGAGGGGTGCTCAAGGTACCTGTGGCGCGGGCCGCTCTCGGGGAATCCGGGCTGGGCCTGACTACTTTTGCCTCGGGGCTGAAGGGCGTAATGAGCAGGGTGTGAGGCGTAAAAAAAGAAAGAAAGGAAATGTTTCAGTCAACAGGCAAATGAGGACATAAAAGAACTCAAAAGAGTCAAGCCAAAAATCAGTTATCGTCAACAAAGCAGCAATGTAATCATCAATGATTGATCGATTGGCAAGAAATCTGGCTTCTCAATTTCTGCGACAGAAATATATCAACATGGGGAAAAAGTCATATTTTATAAAAAAAAAAGCCAGGTTTTCTTGTGCATTAGCTTGCTGGATCAGCATGTTGAAAGCGGCATCTAAAAAAAAAAACAAGCATGGAGCTCGACAAGAAAGTATTACAGGAGACACTTTTTTGTTTACGGGCAAAACAACAGGAGTTGCATCTAGATCAATAAAAATAAAAGAGTTGCATGAAGGAGGAGTATAAGGGCGACACAAATGAAGTTTCCCCCTTTCAGCGTGGCCCTCATACTCCCTTGAAATCTTCTCTTAGCTAATTTCTTTTTAAAAATGACATTACCATTGGTCGCAAACTTGACTCTGAGGCGGCAGACAACGCAGAAAGAACCGGAGCCACCGCAGAGACGGCTGCGATGTCCGATTCAGACATCGGTGAGAATTCCTGAAAAGAACAAAAAAGAGAAAGCACCGAAGTTGTAAAACAACAGGCTGTCATCTACGAGAAAGCGCCGTCGTCGTCTCCACCTGTTGCGGGCTCTGGCGCTCCAGTCGCTTCTGAAGCCCTTCCAGGTCGGCGTCGACCTCACGCAGCAGCAGTCGTAGCCTGTTCCAGATCACGTGCACCTTCTCCTGCGCTTCCAGACACTCTCCGCCCGGGGAGCTGTGCAGGGGCGCCGGCGGCTGCGCCGTGCTGACCAGCAGCTGAGCCGACAGCTCCTGGAGGGAAGACACCTTCTGCTGCGAGTCCAGCAACTCGCGTTTGATTTGCTGCGTGAGAATGAGGACAAAGTCGAGTCAAAAAAATAAGCTATTGAGACTAAAATAGAAGAAAATGCCAACAATATGCATCATGAAAGTACCGTGAGTGTCCTGTGACGAGCGCGCAGGGCTTGCGCGTTCAGGTTGGGAGGGATGGGCACCACCTCGTTCCTCCTGCGGTCAACGTTCTCCAACCACAGCAGCAGACCATGACTCATCTCGTGGAACTCCTGAGGGGGGAAACATTTTTTTCTGGAACACTTCTCCTTCAGTACATTATTTCCCAACCTTTATTGAGCTATTCGAAAGTGCTCTGAAGGGTTACTGTTTTGTTTTGTTCGTCCAGCACCTGGCACTGCATGAGCGCTCTCTGCAGCTCCTCCCTCCACTCCTCCAGCGAAGTACCCAGGCGATCCCAGTGCGCGTTCATCTCTTTCAGGGCATCTCGCAGTTCCCATGCCTCCTCTGAGTCAGGTTCCGACTGAAGGAAGGTGGCGCTGCTCAAGTTGATGGACAGGACCTCCGACTTGTGGGTTTCCATGCCCTTCTGAAGCTCCTGAGCACCACACGGGGGAGGGGGCGGAAACAGATTCAGAAAGAAGCGTTGCTGCTAAATGTTTGCATTTTTGACCACTAACCCGGAGCTTTTTGATCCTCTGCTGGATGTCGTGGATGTCCGTGCTGAGCTCCAGGCCTCGCAGTTGGCCCAGTTCGGCTTCGCAGCGACCCAGCCATGCACGCATGGTCTGCAGGTCTGAGATGAGCTGCTGCCACTGCTGGAGGTTCTGCTTGTGCTTGTCACTCATTGCCTGAGCCTGCAGGAGCTCCCAGCGCTCGATGACGCCTGCATGGAAAACCTGATTACTAAATGTCTCAATCCTCTCACATCCTGAATTTTACGCCTACAGACAGCAACAGGGTTATTTTATAATATACATCTTTAGGCATGATTATTGACGTATATTGTGAGATCATTTTGCTAGTTTGGAAAAAACAGCATAATCCGCACACTGTTACACTGCGCGAATAAACACAAACCTGCATTCTGACTGTCAGCGCTGGTCGGGTTTGTGAGTCCGGGCATTTCATCTTCGTCCTCCGTGAGCTCTTCCTCGGCTCTCTTCACCGCATTGATGCTGCCGCGACACTCTCCCATCAGACGCATCTGCATCAGTAATAATGGATTTAAGCACAAACACTTTTTGCCACAGGAAAAAAAGGGAAAAATATACACATTGAATGTCATTTTGCTGTTTTTGTGTTGAAGCGTATTTTGTTGTATAAAGGTATATTTAATCAGCAGCGACGCACATAGCCCATATAGGTGGAGTCAGCGTCGGGGCTGGAGCAGCTGGCGGCCTCCTCTCTGACCTGCAGCTGGTACCGTGATGCGTCCAGAGCCTGGTCCAGTTGTCTGAGGCTGGCCTCCAGCTGTCCTGGATCGCCTGCACACAAAACACAACGGGGGTGAAAAAAATGGAAAAATCCTGAGCTGAGCATCACGTTTTCGTCAGGCATGTTGTAGACAGACAGGATGCATGCATAAATCCGAAGTGTAAAGACTTCAGGTGGGGCAGGTTAAACATGGTTATTATGTGTGGACCTTCAACATGCAAAGGATTCATCTTAGCATGCTGCTCAATATTATTGTGATGGATGGGGACATGCAGCTGCCGTGCTGGCAAGCACGATTTAGTATGGCGGCTGGTGGCGTGCGTTCCCGACACATGCCGCGACATTTCCAATCAGTTCTGCGGTTCCTACCGGAGGACGATTTCAATGTGTTCTCAGTCAGTTTTATATAGGCCTCAGGACTCTCGGGAATAACTACGTCTGAAGAGGAAAAACAGAACATTCCCTTTTTATGAAGTGGGTTACAAATATGCTTCTGCAGAAAGTCTTCCCCGCAGGAGTCGACGCTGTTGTGGTCATTTTTCACTTCCTGTTTGTGTGGGCAGGTGTCCCAATGCCTTTTGTTTATGTAGTGCATGCGTGTCTTGACCTCATTGATATTCATTCATTGTCTTGTAAACAGTTTTTTTGTAGCTAGATAAACGCCAATTGACCAGACCACTCGAGTCGAGCAGAAACTCGACCTTGCTAGACAACAGTGACCTCTGTTGCCGGATGCTGAGATGACAGTTAAACACAGAAGAAACGCCGAACCTGACAGCACTGCAGTAGCCGTCCTCAGATACTCCTCTTCCTCTTGCCCTTGGGTCCTTCCCCCGTGGTTGCGTCCCCCCGGGCTCTCCAGACCCCGGCTCAGGTCGTAATCGTGGTCCCACTCCAACGGGATGGAATCCACGCTGGCCGGGGTCTCCCGGCCCGAGCGTTCTGCCCGAATGAGGGTGGCCGCGCGACTGGAGTTGCGAGGAGGCGTCGAGTCGGACCACTGCAGCACGGACAGGTCGGCGCCGTACTCCGTGTCGGAACCATCCAGCTCATCGTCTGCCAGCTGCGAGATGGAAACGTGTTACATCATGAAATTAATGTTCCACAACGTTCGCTCTCTTCGTTTGTAATTGCCGGCATTTTAACCATACGTGTTCAGTGTACTCACAGGAAAACGTGTAAGCTTCTTGTAGTATCTATTGACACGTCCGAAGACCTCCTGGTAGTACCTCTGCAGCTCCTCCAGCTCCTCTTCGATCACAGCAGCATCGAGAGGTTCGCTCTTCTCGATCAGAGCGTCACCCTGCCTGAACACAAGCTCGATCTTGCCCATGTTCAAGTGGATCTCCTGCTGGAATGCCTGAAGCAAACACAAACACATGACCATCAATGCTCATGGGGAAGCCCGCGGACGATTCGAGTAGTGTGCGGGACGACCTTGAGTTGTTTAATCTTGGCTTGCACGTCGCACTCGGAGAAGTGCTCAATGTTGGTGAGCTGAAGATCCATCTCGGTCAGCCACACAAGGATGCTGTCTCGAGCGGTCTCAAACTCCTCCCGCTGGTTGATGAAGTGCTGCGGGACGCGTGCAGATTTTTTGAGAGTTATACTCAATGAAATTGTTAAAAAATTGTGATTGTGTAAAAAAAAAAAATGTTCATGAATCCTTGTGTCGTTCCTGTAACCTATCCTTAAAATAATGCGTTTAAGTTTAAGTGCGCGGTCGTTACCTTGAGACGGCGTAAGATAGCGGCCACCCTCCTCTGCAGGTTGTCCCACCTCCTGTTCCCATCGTGCACCATCTCCCTCAGACAGCAGGACGCATCTGTGCGGTTCTCACGGGCCAGGCGGCGGTACTGCTTGTTGATCAGCTCCAGCTGGGTCAAGCGCTCCTGCACTTGCCGTTGGAAAGCCTGCACACAAAGATTTGATTAGATTTTTTAAATAATTGCCACATTCAACAAGATCATGCAAATAATCCTACCTCAAACTTCTTGAGTTCCTCTTTGGCAACGGTATAGAGGACTCCAGAAGAGTTGGGCATAGCCGCCGTTCTCTCCGAAGTCTTCAACCACTCCTCAAAGCGGGAGTAATCATCCAAAAACTTCTGCCATAACCTCCAAGTCTCCTCAATCCTAAAAAGAAAAAGGTCCAGAATCGCTTTGATCAACTTCATTGTCCGTTTTGATTTGTAGTGCCAGCTCATTCAAGACACCGACTTCAGCCTCCTCTCCATGGACATGGCGCAGATGTTCCTCCAGCGCCGATCCAGCCCCCGGGTGGCCAGCTGGATGGAATCGCACTCGGTCTCGGTGGAGCAGGCGTCGCAGTCGTGAAGGAGCACCTCGCACAGGTTCAACACGGACGCCACGCCCGTGCTGTGCCTCTCAATGTCCTTCTGCAGCTCCTGAAAAAAAAAAAGGACCACAATAGCAATGTCGTTTTGACGTTGTCGTTGCGTGAAAGTAATATCAAGACTTTTGGAAAACCAGTAGGTTTTTTGGGAGGGGGAAGTTGGGGGGGGGGGGGGGGGGGTCTTGCCTGCTGCTGGTTGAGCTTCCTGTGGATCTCCTGCTCGTCACACGTGTCATAGACAATGGGCCTGGATAACTCGGACTCGATGTGAGCCAGCCAAGAGCGCAGGCTGCTCATGTTTTTCTCCAGCTGTTGCACGGCCACCAGGGTCTCCCGCAATTTCTTCAACCTGACGCAAGGCAGATCAACAGTCATGCACGGTACGTACACTAAGCGCTCAATGTGACAAATAAGAACAAATCTTATTTGATTGCATTTGAGTTGAAATGTTATTTCCAGTATCATTTAACTCATTCAATACCAGCCAATCCTGGACCAAGTCTGAAAAGACGTTTAAAAACGTCTTTGGGAGTGAATGAGTTAATGTGTTCAAAGCATGGAGTACATTTTTTTTTCATATGCTGGAGGGAAGGTGTGGTACATATGACAAATGGGGGTTGGGTTCATTGTTCAGGACAAAATAAATGCTTGGCACCACCATGTGCGAAACCATCAACGTATCGTCGACGCATGACACCTCACCCCACAAAGCAATCTGACCTCTCGCCAAAAAAACACTCGAGATGAATAAAGGTGAAAGTGACATGATTAAATATGTCACTTGCCACTTTGCACTAAACTAAAACTTTATGCAACCATTGCTGACCTGTGTACTTACACATTTTTAGTTTTTTTGCAGTGGCTCACGCATAATACAATGTAATTAGTTGACAAATAGTATGCAATCTTGCCATTCCTGGTCATCTCCTTATTCAGTTTGACCTAGAAACACACCAACGCCGCTCCTGTAGTCATACAATGCAGCCAATGATTCTAGAAATGCATGCGGAAATACAAAACAAAAAGAGCAACAGCCCCACTACGCTTATCGCTGATTCTTAACTCGCACATAAACCACGACTCATCATTTAATCACCATTAAATTAAGCTCCAAGCGCAGGCGAAATAGTTTAAAGACAGAGCTACGACACTGCAGAAAAGCTCGCGGAGGTTTATCCTGCCTGGTGGCGTCGCAATCGCAATGTGGCAGATCCTCAGCCGGGCAGTCTGCCATCTTCTCAGTCCCCAAATCCAAAACCATGTGGATGCAAGATTTCCGGAGACGACGTTTCGCGAGGAAGCGTTATTCCTCGTCTGAGTGCGAGCCGCCTTCTCTTTTCGGCTTCGTGCGTGGGGACTTTCTCCCACCGAGTGTGTGTGTGTGTGTGTGGTAAGGAGGTCGGGTTGGGGCAGCTGGTGCTGTGTAGTGTGGCACAAGTGTGACTTGTCAACTGTTGTACTCCAAGGTTAAAAAAAAAAAAAAAAGGGAGTGTGTGTGTCGGGGGTTGGAGTGACAAGTCCTGCTGTTGCTAAATGTGGACTTACAATCTCAGAGGCATGTGCCAAAGAGGCGGGCTGAAAAATACACTTCAAATGAACGTGAGCAAAGGCAAGAGAAGCCATGCATGATGAGAGCAGCGCAAAGTACGGAAAATAGATATGCACTTAACAGTTGGAAGTAGCATAATGGCAATGGAAAGCGATTGTTGTAATTGCTTCAAAGCTAATATCCCTGCTATGCGTCGCTCGAGCAAAGTATACGACAATGAAAGCGCAGCTGTCTGCGTGAGGTCAGTCAGAGTGTCCCTACCCGTGATTCCCAACAGAGGACAACAGCCGGGTGGCGGTGGTGGAAAATAGGGGCCGGATTGCAGATTTTATTATAGCACATAATATAGCATCTTATTTTGTATTTGTTGATATCAATCATTGTATTTTATTTCCATATTTCTTGATAATCCAATGACATCCTATTCTATTTTTATCATAATAATAGTTTTCAAACACAACTCTGGGTTTGACCCACCTGGCTGCAATGAGGTCGAGGAGGTGCGTCCACCGCTCGCTGACTTTATTGAGTTTGTGTCGTATGTCAGCTGCTTTGCTGTCCTGGCTGGCCTGGGCCAAGCGCTGGCCCATGAGCTGCAGCTGCTGCTTGTTCTCCTGAGCGACACTGATTTCCTCCTGGTAGTCCTGAGAGAGAGCCGATGACAAGTTAAGACGTGAGGATGAAGAGGAGGAGGAGGAGGAGGATGCCGTTTGTGCTGCAGAGTGTGCGCCGGGATCACCTTGCGCAGCTTTTCGATCATCTCCTCAATGCTGATGTCTCCATTTTGAGAGACTTTGCTCTCCATCTGCGTGAGCCACTCGCACAGCTCCTTGTTCTTCTCGTTGAACACGGCCCATTCGTTCAACTTCTCGCTGACCTGCTGCCTGCGCAGCGAAACCTGACAACGCAAACCCGAAAAGACACGCGAATTGTTGTTGCAAGACGGACTGAAAGTTTGTATTTAAATCACCCTTTAAGTCACCTCAAATTAAGCTGCCTCCTGAATGATATGACAAAAACAAGTCACAACTTTATCACTAACAAAGAAAAGAACGGAAAAAAATATAAATATATAATTTTAAAACACTGTCCATCAATTTTTAACATCAATAATCAAATTATTTAGAATATTTCAATTATTTTCCAAAAACAATTTATCTTGAACTCAACCAATGCATAATATAAATAGCTCATATGTATATTTTTTAAAGCAATTTAATAATAAACAGAAATTGATATTTTGAAAATTGAATTAATTTATTTTAGACTTAAATATATAGCTTAAATATTTTTATAGCAATCAATTTAATTTAGTTAAAAAATACAGTCTATAGCAGGTACATATTTTTAAATAATGAGCCATTGAACTGAGAACAAAAAAACCACAATGGAATGTTGGCTAAAAGAGGCAAATTTAATAAGCAAGCGCATTCTAACTGTACCTGGTGGCACACTTCTTCCCACTGGCGCTGGAGAAGCTCGAGGCGCTCCTGGAGGAGCGTGATGTCATCGCTGCCGACCACGCCCACCAGGGCATCCCTCAGGAGGAACAAGGAAGTGAGGTCACCGCTCCAGCCTTCCACGGCGCTCTCCAGCTCCTGCGTGCGCATGACATGGTGACGACAAGAAAAAGCCCACTTTTTGCCTTCGCCGCCAATGTCGGCCCTGATATTAGCAATCAGAGGCGCTACACGGCATGCGAATGATCACAGAGGCGCCGTCACCTTGCATCCCCTCCGCTGCCTGCGTCACAGTGACACACAAATACACAAACGTATGCAAGCACGCACCCCCACTGGCTCTCTGCGATTGAACTCCCTCCTCCCTCCTTGACTCTCTTTCACCCCTGTCTTTCTCTCCTTCGCTCTGTGCTCCTCCCCCAACCGACCGAGGACCGCACGCGCATTCATCATAACGGGATTCCGCAGCATCTTTCAACCTTGCATCTCATCTGCTCGGCGTGCAGCTCATCGTGACGGTCGGGCAGCGGCGCCGACAGCTTCCTCTTGAAGGCCCGCAGCTTCTCCAGCGAGGCGTTGATGCCTTCCTCGCACCGCTCCCAATTCTATGCTCCGAAACAGTACATAAAAGAGACAAAAATGAGAGCGCAGACCGCAGGCAGGGAACGCCGCGCTCCAATGGGCGTGGGCTATTTTTAGAGCGTGGATAGCTCAGGGGTATCTGAGGATGAAACGGGATCGTATTTAACAAGGAATGTCGCAGGGAAGTAGAAGACAAGTCAGCAGACACAACGTTCCGTAGGCAGTCTTGGATTATTTACAGTCAGCTCCTTCTCATTACGACATTGCTTCCAATTTTGGCATTGACTGTTTGATCGAAATTCCAGGTTGTGATGATATTTGCAGATTTTTGAACGGTACATGATTATGTGTATTTTTATTTTTCCTCATTAAAATGACCAAATTTTAAGTCCCATATTTCAAATATCCTATTGTAAAAATGCACAAGTTGCTGACCTTGAGTAGAGCAAGCAGCTCCTTCCTCTGCTGGTCTAGGCGCTGGTGGGCGTGCCTCCACCTCTCCTGAATCTCCATCAGCTCCGTCTGTAGCGTGGACTCTGCCTGAGTGTCGGCCGACAGCAGTAAGCTTCTGCCGGCCTCCACCGTCACGATGTAGACTCCCTGCTGCCTCTTGAGTACACGCTCGCGCAGCTGCAGGAGCCGGGACAGGGAGAGTGGACCGAGGGGGTAGAGGTTAGCTAAGGGAGTCTACGGTCGGTTAGAGATGGGGTGGAGGTTTGGTAGTGAGGGAGTGGGGGAGGGGGAGTCAGACTGGTTTAGTGCCTATAATTGTAATGTGAGGAATATGACAGTACTTTTCTGTCCCAAAGCAGGGGAAGAGCATTCACACACACACAGGACCTGCATGTTACCAACGCATACCTGTATCTGATCCAGCAGATTCCTGGCCTGCTGCAGTGCGACACTTTCTCCTCCGGGGTGATGCGCGTCCAGCTCACGTGACACATCCTGGAGCCAGCGCAGCAGTTTTTCAAACATCTCGTGGTAGCTGTGCCACTGATGGAGCAGACTGTCAATGATGCCCCTGCGCTGCTGGGCACGCCTCACCACGCCTTGCCACTGATTGGCCAGCAAGGCCAGATTCACGCTGAAGTCTTCTCTGTTGGGGAGGATGAACACCGTACATTGCTGTGGTTATGATGATGAATTTGATCTTAAGTCCAATTATATTCGGTTTTACCAAAGCGGTGGTCTATTTCTACACACATGCCCTCAATCGTTGCTTATGGGGTTTTGGGTTTCTTGAAAGGCGCTAAATATATTTAAGCTATTATTATAATTATTATTATGATTATTTTTATTGCGATTTCATATTTCAGGTCATGTGCTTTTTCTGTCGACTTACCCATCATCCACTTCTCCTTGGTCTAGCATATTATGCCCATCGCTGACAATGGAGTAAAGAATCTGCTGTTGGCTGAACATCTCAGCCTGGAACAACTGTAAACACACACACATATAGACAGAGTATGCCAAGATTCCTTCCTGCCTCCTTTCTTCCTGTTTATAAAGAAGTTTATTTAAAAAAAGTGTACACTGAACCTACTAGTGGCCTCCCGTATAAGAACACCATATTTGGACATTGAGCACACACATTCACCAAACCTCAGTGCGTTTCTGACCTCGTGATCTTTCTGCTGCTCCAGCAGACTCTGGTAGTTGCCCGTTATCTCGACGGCCAGTTTGTTCTCCGCCTGAGACAGAAAGTCCATCCAGGCTTCGCATTTCTGCAGGAACGTCTGGTGCAGGAGCAGCGCTGCCTGCAGTTTACTGGAGTCACAACAGTGTTATTTTGTTTTCGTACCGGGGGTAGAGCACGAAAGTACAGGGGGGAGATGCGCGAGAGCAGAGTGACATACCTGAACCTCTCGCTGAGGAGAGCAGAGTGAGACGCCCACGATCTGTTCAGACGCTGCAGACGCTTCAAGTCTCCGTCGCTAACCGGCAGTCGGTACATGAGGACGTTGACACGCTCCAAGTCTGGAGACAGACTGCTTAGCTTGGACAAGGGAGCCTGCGAACAACAGCGCTTGCTCACTCGCATCCCAAATGAGGAAAAGTGGATTTAAAAAAAAAAAAAAAAAAGGAAGCGTAGGGCCGTATGTCCTACCTTTAGTTTGTCCATCCGTGTTTGGATGTCACTCAGCGCCGGCGAGCCGAGCTGCTCGGACTCCTTCAACACTTTCGCAGCCTCAGCATCTGTTTGAATGAGTGCGTCCAACTGGTCCCTGAAGCCCTCACAGGCCCGACTTCCACACTAGTCAACGACAAAAAAAAATACATCACAACGTGCACCAAGTTAAAGCTTCCCACTCACACTCTACACACACATACAAATATAGCTAAGAAACACACAAGTATCAATAACACGTTAAAAAAATAATTATTTGATAATAAATGTTAACTTATACGGAAAATATTACTTTCAGATCAATTCATTTGAAACAGGGGTTGTCTTTTCCGATGTTCAAATGGAAGCACCTTTTCATGACCCAAACATATTTTCCTTGAACTTAACGTTAACCCTCATAGTCGACCGTTTACAAAGAATGCAATATTTCTTTGAAGTGTCATAGCACAGAACTGCTTTATTGTCCATAAAGGGCAAAAAATCCCAAGGAATTAATATAAACTATATATGTATGGATAGCACAGATGCCGCTGAACATTTTGAGTGTTTGAAAAAAAAAATGTTTGTATAACACAACATACATCATTTACAAAATTGTAAAACGCGTAGGTTCGGTATCAGTTTTATTCGAAGGGCATAAGGGTTTTAAGCAAAGGTGGCATCAAGGTTTGAGGATCCCAAAGAGGCCCCAAGTCCTCGCTACGTACCTGCAGCGCCTCCTGCTGCCTGTGTAGGGAAAGCGGCAGCGTCGACAATCGATGCGTCAGCGCCATGTGGTCCGAATGCAGGGCGGCAAACGAGTCGGCGTCCACTTGGCTCCTCAGCTGCGCTCCCAAATTTTGCAGCTGCTGCAGTAAACGCTGCACCGATTCCTGCTCACCGAGACACTCCTGTCACACCGATAAAAATCAATGGAAGACCATTCATTGTCTTTTTAGGAGCAGATAGGTCAACATCATCATTATTGTTGTGATCACTGGGTAGTAGTCATATTTTCAGCTTATTTTGTTTGTGGGGGCTTTTGTGTGTGCGTATGTTTTTGTGTGCCAGTCACTTTGTGGAGCGCTGGGATATGTGCTTTTTTTTTAACAAAACATTTTGCGTTTAGTTGAAATTAACCAAAAGTTAATTTCAACTAAATTAACTTTTAATTCTAAAACAGTGTCCTGCTGCCAGGACTAAATTAACTTTTAATTCTAAAAGTTAATTTATTTAATTCGTTAATTTTAATTAATCAGTAGCTATGGCATGCGCTGCCAAAACAGTGATTTCTTTTCTCTTTTATTTCCGGAATTAAAGAGTCTGGGAAGAGTTTAAGATGTGAGAGAAAAATCCCAAGCAAGGACACGCAATGGCAGCAGGACACTGTTGTGTAAATCAGGGGCCAGTCTCTCTATTCTCTAAAGGCTTTTGTTGGACTGGACTGCGACTCTCCATTCAAGCACACTAAGAGGGAGGGATGCAATTTTGTATTCGGGGGGGAGGCACTTGTAATAAATCAGGGGAGTTTTGTCTGGATTCCTACTGATCCAACGGTGCAGCCCTCTTATACGTCGTTTACTCACGTCACAGTCCTTTATCCAGGCACTGCTCTCCTCTTCTGTGATGTCCTTGTCAGTGGCGCTTTTGAGCAGGCGGTCCACACGTTCCTCCTGCCTTTCCACCGCTTTCACACAAGTGCCAAATAATTCTGTGTATTGCTGCCACAGCCCCAGCAAGGCCTTACTGCTCCTCAGCTGCTCCGAGATCTGCTCTAATAGATCGTTCCACCTGGGAAAACAATGTCTTAATTAACTCATTCACTTCCAAAGACGTTTTTAAACGTCTTTTCAGACTTGGTCCAGAATTGGCTGGTACTGAATGAGTTAAGGATTTCACCTCCAATTGGGAGTTTGTTTGTTGTTGTTGTTTTTTTTTTTTTTTTGCTGTGTTACCTCATGTTGACATCCCGCTGGGCTCTAGTGAGTGTTTCCGCCACACACGGGTGGCATTCGGTGAGGAGCTGTTGGGTTACGGAGCCAAACTTGAGTAGACTGCTCTCCTGCTTGTCCATCTCCTCTTGCAGGTTCTGGGTGGGACATAGAACACATCCTAGCGACTTCCCCATCTTGTGCCACTTCCTTAAACAGCTCAAATTCATGACTTTTAATCACGAGGAGGTGCGCGTCCGTTTGTGCGGCACTCACCTCCAGACTCTCCACCTGCTGCTGCACAGCCTCCAGGGAGCCACTTATGAGGGGCAGCCGGGAGACACAGTACCTGCCCTCCATCAGGTAGCCATCGATCTCTTCTGCGACACGCCTGTATAAGGTCCATTTTTCCAAGACCGAACGCAGGCTCACCTTCATCTGATTTATCTGTGACAGCAACCCTTGGATTATAGCCCAGCAAGACATCATGTCGGTAATTTGTGGATGGATGAGTTTACCATGTGGTCCAAATGAGCCCATGATTTCTTGAGTCCTTTGAGGGTCTCCTTAACAACAGCACACGTTTCTCCTTTCTTATCCTGGATGAGAGTGTTGCCTCGTTCCTCGGCCTTCTCCAGATCCTTCTCTTTCTCCTTCACCAGTTCCTCCAACTCCTGGAAGAATGACAACATAATGACAGTAACTTCGTGTGCTTTTGTGCCTGCTGGAGGTAAAAAAAAATTTTTTTAAAGTGCGCCGTTGATAAAACTACCTGACAATCTTTCAGTGCATTCTGCACAGATGCGACATCCTCTATCCTGTGTCTCTTCTTCAGTTTCTCCTCCTGGAGGGTCAGCCATGTTTTCAAGGCTTGGACTCCATTCTCGTGCTCGAGCCAACTTCCCAAAAGTCCTTCTAAATGCTGAATCTGAAAAAAAAATAACCCCAGACACAACTCAGTGTCATGGCAGTGTAGTTGGCAGACACGGAAACGGATGAGTTACCTTTTCTGTGATGAGCCCCTGTAGTATCTGCCAACGTCTGTTCATAGCTCCAAGGCTCTCGGCAAAGTCGGTTTTGTCGCTGCGCTTTGCCTCCACATCCTGACTGCTGATCTGCAATACCGACTGATTGACAAAGTCCACAGTCAGCTGTTTGCAAGTCAAGTCGATGCGGAACCCCTGTGAAGAGAAGAGGGTGATGGCAATTTTCATTTTGTATGTTAATAATTTTGAAAACAAAATAAAAACAACACGGAAAACCTGACATAGTCTTTGATAAATGAATGTGTTTTCCTTTTCACCTTGTACTTTTGCAAGAAGTTCTGGACCACCTCTGAGCCCACAGCCCCGGCGATTTGGTCCTGGTCTTCGTTAATAACGTTCTCCATGAGCGTGATCCAGCTGATGAGCTCGGCGATGGCGTGTCGTGACGCCAGCTTCTCCATTTGCAGCTGAGGGACAAAAGGTGACAAAAATGCTTACGACCGCATCGGAAGCAGACAAAGGAGCCCATCTATCGTCTTCTCTCACGGACCTGATGGAGCTTCTCTTGGACGACGGGAATGCGAGTGAGCAGCTCGGCCCACTGAGTGTCGACGTGGCCCAGGGCTGTCCTCAGAGTAGCCGTGTCCACCCGTTTGAGTCTCAGCAGCTGGTTGCCCGTGCTCAGGACGGAGGAACGCAATGACGACTTGGCATCCACCTCCTTGGAAAACTCCTGTAAGAAGTTATCCATTTATGACATTTTGGACTTGATCACAAACTTCCATCAAAATACGAAAAAATGTCAACCTCCCACAAGAGCGAACATCAGAACATACCAGGAAGGCACAAAGGTGATCCCTGACAGTCTCCAGTTCCTGAGGCACGGTGACCGACTGCGCGGTCCAAAATTCAAGTCTTTCCAGAGCCAACTGCAACCAGTGGCTTAATTCTGCAGACTCTCTTTGGTACCTAGTAAATGACAAACATGATTCAACCACAAACATGAACGCAATAAAACTTCACATTCAAGTGGGGGCAGAATAGAAAGAAAACGAATCAGGAAAATCTCCATACGAGCCGCACACAAAATAAAAATCCAAAACAACGTTATCAAGGGTTACGTTTTCCTAAGTCGGACCTGCTCCAGTGTTTGAGGGTGGAGTCAAAGCGGTGCAGCTCCTTGTTCACTTTGGTCGTGGACAACAGCCAGTGTTCTCCCAACTGAGTCAGCTGGCGGTCCAAGTCTAAACAGCTGACAGACAGAAGCAGCCTCTTGCCTTCCTCCAGGACCTGATACAGTTGGGGCTGATGCTCAGTCAGACTGGCCTTCAAACGCTGAAACGCAACAGGTAGTTGGTGTCAAGCTTCCGGAGCTTGATGGTTTCAGAGCAATGGCCGGATGCCTCATATTTTTTTTGTCCCAGTCAAGTGTTGAGTCTTACCTGGTAGAGACCGATCCTCTCCAAGAGTCTCTCCTCGGTCTCCTCCACCAAGCCTGCCGTGGGGATGCTGCACTCGATGGCCTCCAGCTGTCTACACAGAGCCTGGTAGTCTTCCACGAGCCTGCTCCACGACTGGCGGCGGCGACAAGTGTCATCAACGCTCTGCTCTCTTCAATGAAGTAAATGTGTTTTGAAAGCGCTGCTCATGCTCACCTCCAGAATGCCCTCCAGCTCCACCCCCCTCCTGTGGGCCTGTTTGAGGACACTCTGAGCTAAAGACATGGTCTCCTCGAGGGCCTGGCTTTCTCGGGGCGCCACCAAGCCGGACACTTTGCGGTAGAAGGTCTGAGTGAGGATCATGTGGCATTCAAGAGACTGGAAGAACTCCTGATGGGGAGGGGGAAAAGGAAACATAATCATGCAGCATGGCTTCTCCTTTAAACTGCAACCCGAGCTCATTCGTCCATTTTAAAAATCAAACGTGGATTGATTGAATGTTTTAAAAAAAGAATGACACCTTACTTTGTGTTTATCCAGTAACATTTGGACCTCAGTGACCGAGGCGACTGTCATTTTCTGGTCGGCGGCAATTTTGTCCTGGGCCGTGTCGACCAGGTCTGTGAGGTCTCGGAGCGCCGCCTCGTACTGAGCCTTGAGGGAGAGGGCTCGGTTCAGGCCGCTACCTCTGGAGCCCACCATCAGCAGCAGCTCTTCAAATGCGTCCTGCACAACAAACGTCCACCATGTTACCAGTGCCGTCCGAGAATGTAAGCTAGTCTGGGTTTGGGTTTTTTTCTTTTTGCTTTACCTGTAGTTTGAGGAGTTCCTGGTGGGAGAGTCGGTCAGATTGGAGCCCTTCAGCTTTGGTCTTCAGCTCGATCACTCTCTGCTCAAACTCCTTCAAACTGTCCTCCACCTCTGATAATGTCTGCAAAGCGCACCAGAGCGTCGAGAATTTGATCAAGAGTCCTGAAATATTTGAACAACTTTGTTCATTAAATTAATTGGTTCATTAAAAGGTCTTAATTCATCGGTTTAAGTTGATTTCTTTACATTTGTGGATTTATTGTAAATAATAAACTCAAAATGTATTAAATAATACAAATATGATATTTTGTCATTTCATGTGGGTGCGCATGGGAGTCGAAACATGATCATTTCGATCATTCGCCATGGTTGCCGTTTCCGGCTACAGTTCATTCGACTTTGTATCTTTTTCTGTGCATGTTGGCATCCGACCTCGATCTGCTTGGCCGCAGGTCTGTCCACCGTGGCGGCTATCTTCTGTAGCAGCAGGTGTTTACTCTCGCTCAAAGCTGTGAACAGCATTCGGAGTTCATTCTGGCACAAAGACAGCAAGTGGTGTTGATGTTAAAAAAAATAAAGGGGCATGTTTACCGTCCATAATGAGATTTTTTTTTTTTTTTTTTTTAAATCACAGCATCAGGACTTTATTATGAGAATGTTACCTGGAAGTTTAAGTGCTCCTGGAGTCTGTCCCTCATGGTGTCGCATTGCTGTTCAAGGGTGGAGTCCAGCAAGCCCATCCTTTCCTGCAGACCTTCCAGGGTGTCCTCCATCAAGGCTCGCTCCTCCCCTCCGCACAGCCGCCCCGCCACTCCACCCATTCGATCTCTGCACTGGTTCACCTCTCTGCTCATGTCCTTCAGATATTTACTGGTGCACTGCACGGATGAAGCGATAACGACATGACTGAATTTGCTCACTGTGAATCACCGGTCACGTTTCTTACCTCTAAATGTGCAAGCTGTGTCTCCGTGTCTTCAGACAACAGCACGGGGCCCGAGAGCATCTCGTTCTCAGCGGCGTCCAACCAGGCGGAGGCGGCCGACGCTGCGGCATACAGATTCTGTTGTAGCGCCATCTCACATGAGGAGAGCGCCATCTTCTGCTCGCCGCTTTCTGCCTGCAAAGAGGAGCAAGGAGTGTTGACGCAGTGACGCAAGAAGCAGTATTAAGTAGTTTAAAAGAGATCGGTTGACCTCTTTGGTGATTCTTTCTAGAGCTTGGCTGCAAGCCTCAAATAAAGCTGTCGGCGAGCGAGAGTCCTGGCTGGTGGACTCGCCTCTGAACACCAGGCTGGGACTGGTCAGGCGGGACCGGTGGATGATCTGCGCACACACAGTTGGCATGAGCGACGACTCCTGAAATTTACATACATGTTCCGTGGAATGCGAGGGAGATCGTACCGGGCTAAACTGATCCTGTTCCAATGTGTTAAGCGAGAGTTGCAGCTTAGTGCTCTGGTCTTTGTTTAGGTTCTCCCAACGTTGTCTCGAGCGGTCTCCGTGAGACAAGCTCTCTGTATCCAGCAACACTCCCACAGGAAGAGAAACCTCACTGAAGAAAGAAGGAGCGAAAAGGAAATAAATACCAAATCGATAATAAAGAGATGCAACATAAAAAAAAAAAGAATCGTCATTGTGAGGACGTACCTGTCCCCATTGGATGTGATCTGTTGATTGCGTAAGTCTTCCCCAACACTGGCGACTGACTCAAGCAACCGCCTCTGCTCTGCGACATGCTGCTGCAGCTCCTAAAAAACAAAAGGAAATGTGATTTTTGTGTTTCAAATATGTTTAGAATGTGAAATCCATTCTCCTCCTCACCCTCTGTTGGAGGAGGTTGTCATGATGCTGCTGGGTGCGCGAAGAGCGAGCCTGGGACAGCCAATCCTGCACGTTGGGGCTCTGCGAAAGCGACGAGTCCGGCTCGCTGTCATCCTGCTCCTGCAATGAACCCTGGTGGGGGCGGGGTTAAAAAAATATATATATACACTGTGTATATATATATTACTTCAAGCGAATTTAATTGTGCGCAATTGTAAGTCGTGTTTAACTCTATTATTTAAAAAAAATCATAATTAAAAATAAATAAAATAGTTGTCAAACTGGTGAGAAAAGTATTGCCTGCTTCACTCTTAAATCGGACCGACTCAGCGTTTACGAGGTAGAATCGGGAGTTCGGACTAGAAAAATGATTTGTCATGCAGACATTTCTCGGAAAAACCTCAAAACAGAGCATTCACTCACCTGTATGTCCACCTGTTTGTCCTGCAGCATCTGCTGGAGCTCCAACAGGCTGTCTTTCAAGGAGTGGAGCTTGACGGTGAGCTGCTCCGCCTCGCTCTTGGTCTCGGCTCGGCCCTCCAGGAGCAAGCTCTCGCTGTGCACCGACAACTCGGACAGATACAACACCTTCTGCTCGATCTCCAACAGCATGTTCTGCAAAACAGACGAAGGAGAACGGTTTTCTTCAACGTCCCATTTAGGTTCGATTAAAATCTATGGAAAAGAGGATTAAAATAAAAGACCCCTCCTGACGCGAGATTGGGTTATAATTGAACAAAGCCATCAATAGAGAAGGATTAGTGTTGGCGCGTGGCTTTCAAGGGCCCCCTGGCTGAGATTGTAGCATTCCTAGACAACACAAAGTGTCTCCATTCAAATGTTTCCCTTTGACCTTCTGCCAATGTGACAAGACCGAGAGTCTTGCAACGCACTCTTTGTGCAAAAAGCCTTCCAAACAATTCAAATGGAAAATCTGAGGCGCGAAGCTTCATTTGCACTGGAAAAAAACCCCCGCCCAACTGTGATCTCTTAGTCTGACACAAACGAGTGAAGAGTGGACAACAACGGGATGCGGTGTTTAAAAACGACTTGAAACAACCGCACACCAAAATGAGGTTTCAAATGCGGATTTTCTTATCTCATTAAAGTACAGTTAACCATGTGCATGCTGGTCTGCGCTAATAATCTATGGTTTTAGCCAAGGTGCCCCACTAAGGAGATGAGGGGCTACATGGGGGGTGTACAGGAGCCATATGTGAGTGATAATCAGCTTATTTAACCTCCGCTGACTACAAAAAACAGAAACACACACACACACACATTCCATTATTATGATGGAAAGAACAATTACGATGCATTACAGGGCCAATTTTGTCACCCTACCATTAGCTGGTCAAATATTAACTCCCGTTGCGGCCTGTTACCATAGAAACAGTAAGAGCACGTCGCTGTAAAAGAATGTTGGCTGGCTGTGAGACCATACATCGAGATTAAACGACTCTGACCTCATCTCCAGTCCAACAAGCAACGCCGCCAGTACGTCACCTGGCAGTCAATGAGCTGCTCCTCCATGTCGAGGTCTTCGTTTTGAAGGTGAAGCGCCGAGCTGAGGGTGGCGCGGGTGCTGAGCAGCCAGTGGTCCAGCTCCTCGGCCTCGCTGTGGAACCGCTGCAACGCCTGCTCCTGACGTTGCTCCTCCAGCTGCTCGCTGAGCTTCTCCTGCGAGGAAAATGCGTGCCGTGTCACACCATTTGAATATGATATCGGAATAGTGAGAAATAAAATTGTCACCAGGACGTGCATATAATTAGCGGATCACCTCCAACAGTTGCCGTTTCCCGGAGGCTTTCATCCTGATGGTGGCCATTCTCTCTCCCAGCACGGTAAGGGTGGAGCGCAGTGCCAGCTGGTGGGCGGGCTCGCCGTTGCCGTCCGCCAGCTCCTCCGAGAAGCACGTCTGCAGCTCGCCAATCTCGTCCTGCAGCATCAGGATCTCGTCCATCAGAGCCTGGTTGAGAGGAGGAACGTGGGAGAGGTTTTATGGATGCAAAATTAAGCATCAGAGATGACTACTGTTTGTTCTGTCTTGCTGATGGATGGATGGAGCCGTCGTCTCTCACCTGATGTGTCGCCATCTGGCTCTCGGGGCTCTTGCTGGGCTCCAGGCCTTCGCCGAGCGCCGCCTCGATCGACTCCATCTTGGTGGAAATGGACTGCAGAGACTCCTGGTAGTGCTGCTGTCGCTCCAGGGCTTCATACAGATTCTTTTGCTTCTCGCTTATCTGGGGCGCGGCAAAAGAACGTGAAAAACGCCGTATATGCGCAACATCTTTTCAAATCAGGTCGACGTCACCCTACCACATTCTTGAGTGTTTCCCAGGATCTCTGTAGGTCATCCAGGTTGGCGGTGCCGGTTTCCAAAGATGGGTCGTAGAGCTCCTGGAGGGCAGTTCGACTCAGACCACCTCGACCCTGTTACATGACGGCACGGTAAGTGTGTGAGGAGTGTGGAAATATATTGAATGGAAATTTTTTTTAAAGGATTTTTAATTCAAATTTTAAGGTAAAAAATGCGTAAATAATGCTACAGATTAACTTTCTTGGCTCATCCCTGACATAAGAGAGCCATCTCAACTCAATAAGAAGTAATATTTTCGTCTCAGCAAATACTAATCGCAGTACTGGTGTTGTTTTCACTCTAGTAGCATCTGACGGAGGTCTCACGAGAGTAGTTTGCACTTTTTTTTTTCTCCAAATACAGCACACTTGAGTTTGACCTTGCTGACAGGGTTGAAAGGCTTCAGTCACATCAGTGAGTCACTCATGCCACGCCAACCAGATGATGTGTGTTGAATATCATAATTTTTTTTTTTTTTTTTAAAAGTGATACTGTACTGATAGATTTCTGGTGTTAAAATCTTGATTCTTCAAGAGCAAAGTGGTGCGTATTAGATTTTAAAAGAATATGGAGGGTGATGATGTGAAGAGCTGGCAGGCCAAGCAGGGTGCAGCGGGTATCCACGGGGGAGGGAGGGAGGGAGGGGGGATTTGTGGATGCGGATGGGCAGTACCTGGTTAGGAGGAGCATCGGCGTTAGCCCCAGGGGAGGGGGAGCGGCAAGCAGGGGGAGAGGAGACCTCGCTGTTGGTGCCCTCCTCCCCCGACTCCTCGGTCACAGGGGAGAGGAGCGTGTGGCAGCGGCCTGCCGTCATCTGACCACACCAAAAGAAGCGGGAGGAGGCGGGGAATAAAACGGGAAACATAGGACAGGAGAAGGCCAATTGAAAAGAGTGAGACAAAAGAAAAAAAAACAAGGGAAGCAAGTGCGAGAATCAGCTTTAAACTCAAAGCGGGAGTGCAGGTAGAACAGGTTGCAGCGGGGACATTGTTTGAAAATTGTACGGGGAACAATCAAAAAAAATCCCAGCTGTCTGTGTTGCTGCCCAACAGCAGCCAAGACACACACACACATCGCGGCAGCTCTTGTAACGGATCTCATTGTCACAGGCTGGCGGCATGATTCCTCCCCCATAACAATTTGTTGTCAACAATATGCTTCTACTTTTCGAATGTCATGCAAATCAGCGTTCCACGCTGGTAAATATGATGCATGTTGGTTGGCATTACACTCGTGGTTAAAAAAGACACAGTTATGTGGCCGTTCAGATACACAGCTGTAGTTGTATGGTTACTTTTACAGGCAACTTCAGGTCAAAGCTCCATTTTTTTCAAAGAACGGTCTCTCAAGTCAACATTCGCTGTATTGCTTGAGGTGAAATCAGTCCATGGCGCTAAAAAATGGCTGCAGAATGCTGCTCTAAAAAATATAAACTCAAAAACCAAGACATGCGATGCAATCCAAAAGACATGACTTATGAACTACAAATCACAAAAGTGAAAAGAAAGGAGAGTCCCAGTTGTCTGCATGCATGCAGACGTAGCGACACAAAAGTCAAGCATGAGCTGAGGCCTAACTGCACTGGTTTTTGGCAGCTCACAACTTTGCTAAACTCATTCGATGGGGGCCATGTTCAAATACGCAGGACGCTTTCCCGGGCTTGATGATGCAATGCGACGCAATGGAGGCCATCGGCATGCAAAGTTTGTTCTTCGCTACGTGGACACTAGGTCAACAAAGAAGATCCTGAAGACTAGAGTCACTCAACTATCATGCTGGTGTGCCGCTTACACACACACGCACACGCGCACGCACACACACGCACACGCGCACGCACGCACACACGCACACACACACACACACACACACACACACACACACACACACACACACACACACACACACACACACACACACACACACACACACACACACACACACACACAGTGATATCCTGTTTCCTGGCACAACACAGAGCAGACAGCAGTGACAAGGCCACGGAATGCGAGATGTATACGGTGGTACGAGATTTCCAAACACAGCAGGCTAATGAATGAAAGAGCAAAAAAGTGCACAAGCAGGCACACACACACACACACACACACACACGCACAGAGGCACACAGGAAGAAAAGAAAATCTCAATTTGATGTATGACTCAAGAGTTTCCATGCTGCAATGGAAAAGGATTGGCTGAATAAATATATGGTATAAAATAACTATAGAATTAAATGGGAATAAATCAAAATATGTATCTGTCATATGTAACTATTTTTATATTTTTGAATATATTACAGTATATCATGCATCATTTATTTATTTATGCCCATAGAAGTGGAAAAAATAATGTATTTTCATTCCAAAATTGTTTAATGATGATTGACAAAATATCTTTTAAAAAATTATTTTAAAGACATGAAAAATGTTACTTTGTATTCACGGAAATGAATGTAAAAAAGGGGGAAAAAAATTGGACAGACCTCTTTATATTTGTATGTTTCATTATGAATTCAAAAATAAAGCTATTTCATTGCAATCAACATATTTATTATGTTTTTCCACAAAGAGGTAAAATGGCTTTAAAAAACAAAATACATAAATGCTAGATAGTATTTTTGGGGTGTTATAAAAAAGGGCAAATATTAGTTTTGAAATTGATTCCTTTTAAATTTAATTTCTAAAAGATGGCGAATCAGTTGGTTAATAGGAAACGTTATTTATTCAAATAATTGTTGCTGTCAATAACAAGGTAAACAACTAATAATGGTTTCTTTTCAAAGCTCATTTCATGAAGATCCCAGTGGTCATTGAGAGATAACATACATTAAAATCTGTATTTGTTTTGCTGCACTTTTTCAAAGCAGACCAACTTGACACAGCAAAACAGCGAATGGGTGAGTAAGAAGAATAATTGGGTAGATAAATAGATGCAACGGGCAAAATGTGTGTCTCGTAATAAGAGGGCTGCCTTTGAGGAGCAACACACCATTTTTATTAAGTTTCTGTTGTGGAAGATGCCGTCACACACACAGACAGACACACACCCAAGATGTGTGAGGGACCTCTGCCACTCACCATGACGACCGAGGGGTGCGCAGGAAGCTCCTTGTCGCCGGCTCCTCCGGCGCCGGGCATGTCGTCGTCACTCAGCTCGTCTGAGAGGCCGTCCGCCTCGCTGACCGTCAGCAGCATGGTGGCATGCTTGGCCTTCACCGTTAGCATCTTGCACTTGGAGTGTAGAGAGGCGATCTGCTCCTGGTAGCCGTGGATCTTTTGGGCCAGCTCCTGTCATAACATACCCACGGCAACAGAGAAGCCACCCCCCGGGGGGTCAGCTACTTCCTGGTTCACAAGGCAAATTTTTGCGAGTTGGCCACACGCTGAATGAGACGCCGGCGTGTCCGGAGCAAACGGAGCATTCTCCTCCCTTTCCCAACCTCTGGTTTTTGGAGCGTTCGCATGGAAAGACAACAGCTCTGGCTCTGCTCTCTCTCCTCTGTATCTCTGAGCCAATCAGAGCAGAGAGCAGGCGTATGATTCGGAGGAGGCGGTCGGGCTGACGGGAAGGATTTGGGCTTGAGAGAGACGGCAAGAGAGAGCGAACCGAATTCAAAAATTCCTTCAAACTTCCGAAAAAAAGTACAGGGGAAAACAGGAAGTGATGTCACCGCCTGCCTACCCGCTTTCTTCCCTTCTCTGCCAATCCCCAAGGCAGATTCCTTCTGACAAAAGGGAGCAAGCGAAGAGAGGAGTGTTTGGAGGAGTGACAGAGATGGTGTCAGGTTTCAGCTGTGGTATGAGTTTGAATGGCGGCCAAGCCCCCCCCCCCCTTCCTCTTCTTACTCGACCCCGAGCGCCGCAGATGGTCAACTCACATATAATCAGGTCACGTGACTAACTAGGCCAGCGGTCGATGCGAGGCGCTCGGCTTAAGAGGCCAACCGCAGGCATCAGAGCGCCGCGGTGATGGGAGGAGGTTTCAGTCGCCGGGGAAGTGAGGCAAGGCAAAAAAGCTGAAAATAACATCAAATCAAAGCGCGCGCTTCCAGGAATGGGAGCTTGTTTCTCTGCGCGCCCGCCTTACGTTTTGAGTTCCCGCAGTGGGAGGGTGGGGGGGGAGCAAACTGCAGCGTCATTTCCCTGGAGCACAAAGTTGGGCTCCAATACCGCAGTTGAATTGAAGCATTTGAAACACTTCGACGAACAGGAATCTGCAGTATCAGATAAAGTCAAAATATCCACGGGCTGGCTTGATAAAGGCACACAACATTACTTTTTTTTCATTGCAGACATGGCATGTTGCAAGAGTATGTGTATACTGTTAATTTGTGGCGTGGGTAAAGTATGACTAAATTCTTCAGGCGGCGAGTCTAACCATTCATCCACCTTGCTAACCAAAATAAAGACCAGACTGTGCAAGTGTGGCGACTTTTTAGATGCACAGCCTATTTCCTGTATACATACGCTGACAAAATAGTGCAGGAAATCCACTTCCTGTTGATCTCCTTTTTGAGGTTGCAGACTGAGAAAAATCACAACCATAATTCATCTTGTGAAGCCCAGCTGTATAAAAAAATCCGCCTCATCATACAGTGTAGTCTCGCCGCCTCGCTTCGGCAAATTTGCTCCTGGTTCTTCAACTGCTTCCCGCATTTGCAAAAACGTGCATTACTTGCTTTGCGTGACACAAAGTCACCAACTCACCTCATGATGGTGGATCTGCGCCTGAAGTTCTTGAATGTTGCTGGTGCAGACGGGTCGGTCCTGAATGATCCGGTGGGCGTCTTCTATTAACCTCTGCAGGTTCTTCACCTCCAGCTCATACTGCTCATACTGCACCACAGCCTCCTGGACAACAGCACATGATATAGATGTTCATTTACGTACACGTTCTCTATCACTCTAAAATGTTTGTGACGCTCGAGTTATTTGTCCTCTCCAGTCTCCAAGGACCCTTCCTCTAATGACTAAGCTTCACGACAATGAGCTTAAAGGTAAATCAGCCCTGAAGCAAGGGGATTTGGAGGGTAATACCACTATGAGGGAGCTCAACAGAAAAGCCAGATATTCCTAACCTAGATCTTAGTGAGAATAAAGTCGAATAATAATTATCACAGTCATATCTTAGATTCACATCGCGTCTCTCAAGGGTCAGTTTTAGATCAAATATTCTGAGTGCAACTTTTGTTTGCAGAAAGGATCCATTTCTACAAATCTTTCTGCAGGCACACAAGACTACACTGCATTCTTGACTTGACGTACAAATTTGGGTTCTGGCTTCAACTGAGGGTCTTTCTTCGTGTTTAATTCTTTTTATTGAAAATACAAACTCCAACATGCCCACTGAGTGGCCTTTACCTGCAGGATGTTGCACTGCTGGATGGTGGTGTGCTGCAGCTGGCTGGTTTCCTGCTGCAGGCTCTGCGCTGCGCGGCAGACGGCCAGACCGGCCACCACCTCCTCTGGAAGTCGGAGGGCGCTCTGACACCGTTGCACGGCCGTCACCTGCCGCTTGAAGCCGTCCATCTCGGCCAGCAAACGCTGAAGGGGAGGAGGAGTCGGGCGAGTATTTATTAAACAAGAACCCACATAAGTGTCGCCGCTTGTCGTCTTTACTTGTCTCTGTGTGAGTTGCTCTCTCAGGCTGAGCCGGTTGAGATCGGGGGAGGCCAGGGTGACTTGGACCTGGTCCACCGTGGCGTGGAGACTCTTCACCTCGGCTTCCAAGTGCGATATGTCCTGAGGAAACAAATGGTATGATAGCCAATTTGGCGCCATCAGAAGCAGGACATAAATAGAGGAACAACTGTGTCATGTTGGTACAACTACAAATTAAAGTCTTGACAGAAACCAATGAGTAGCTTTGCCTGGCATTTGGAAGACATAACCTGTGTGTCTAAAATCGGTGTTTCGCAGGGGTCAAATGACTGTGGACCTGAACAGCTGCGCAGCCCTAAGACAGCCCACTTACCAGTGCGGCTCGGGGGGGGGGGGTTCTGTCTGCCACCGATCATAGAAAGGAGAAAATGGACATGGGATCATGTGGTCTGATGAGTCCAGATTGACCCTGTTCCAGAGTGATGGGCCCATCAGCGAAAGACGTAATCCAGATGTCATGCTTGTTTACCATACAAGCCTGCAGGGGGCAGTGCTTGCTCAATCAGCCAGGTTTCTCAATTCAAAAACATTAATCGAGTCTCCCCCCCACCCTCAAAATTAGGTCAACTGACAACATGGATGTAATGAATGAGCATCAATGGAATATTTTTCTCTCCTAATGGCACTGACATCACATTGACATCACGAATGCCATCTAACGCTGAAAGAGCTGCTCAGGGAGTGTGAGAAATAATATTTGCACATGGATGGCGATCTTAACACTCTTTGCAATTTCAGATGCTGTATTTAAATCAATTGAGTTTGTGACAAAATTGCATTTTATTGAGACACACAAATGTCTATTATTGTGTTTGAAAAATACGTTATTGCTCATTCTTAATGCGTGTCAAAAAGAAACGTTCTTGTGAGGCAAATGCAGCTCGTGTGCATGTCGGCAGTCTCATGACAAAACAAACATGCCACGAGCAAATGTAAACAGTCGCTTGTACGGATGGCAGGTTTGTGGGACACGACTCACTGCCAGCAGGGTTCAACATATGACTGCAGGCAATCATGTGGATGCAGTACCTAAACGCGCCACATGGAGGCACTGTTGATATGTAGCTCTGTTCTCAATCAGTTTGTGGCAATTTGTGTCAAAGCAAAAGAAAAACTGCCAATCAATTTTTCATGTGCTGACTGAACTTTCGCGAAAGATAAATTTTCCCTATTCACATGATGCAGTATGTGGTGAAGCGTGCTATCAACCTCGGGCTGAACACGCTCAAGACTGTAGAGATGATCGTGGACTTCAGGAAACATTCTTCTCCACAGTTGCCCCTCACACTATCCAACTGCCCTGTGTCAACCGTCGAGACCTTCAGGTTCCTGGGAATCACAGTCTCCCAGGACATGAAGTGGGAAGTCAACACCATCTCCATCCTGAAAAGGGCCCGGCAGAGGATGTACTTCCTGAGGCTGCTGAGGAAGCATGGCCTGCCACAGGAGGTGCTACGACAGTTCTACACGGCAGTCATCGAATCAATCCTGTGTTCTTCCATCACGGTTTGGTTTGGGGCCGCCACAAAAAAGGACAAAATCCGACTTCAACGGACAGTTAGGACGGCGGAAAAAATCGTTGGCACCGCCCTACCCACTCTTGAGGACTTGCACACTGCAAGAATCAAGAGAAGGGCACGGAAAATCCTCCTGGATCCCCCGCACCCTGCCCACCACCTTTTCCAGCTACTCCTCTCAGGCAGACGCTACAGATCCATGCGCACCAAATCCAGTAGACACTTAAACAGCTTCTTCCCTCTAGCCATTAACTCCTTAAACAGTCACTGACGTAGTCACTCTTCTTGTACTACAAATACTGCTACTGGTTACTCTAAAATGGTTCAATGATTTGTTGTTTACGATGATACTAATGCAGCGTGTTATACCGGAGACAAATTCCTTGTGTGTTCTACATACTTGGCCAATAAAGATGATTCTGATTCTGATCACAATCCTGTCAGCCTGGTGGTGGTGGTGGTGACCATTCCTTTACCTTCACAGCATCCTGAAGACTCTGCAGGCGAGTCTTAACCGCCAGCTGCAGCTCCTCTGTGCGTGCGCTGAGCTGCTTCACCTGCTGACTCCACCTTTTGGTTGCCAGCACATCCCCCAATTGCGCCTCCCACTCTGCCAGGGCCTCCAGGTCGCCATGGAGACCGCGACACTCCCTCAGCAACACCTATCACCCGCAGAAGCGTAAATTACATGAGAGAATGGGAGGAGACTTCTCGGGCTGTCAAATGGCACTAATTAAGGGTGCTGAACGCTGTTCAAGCTGACATGCAGCAAGAAATGAGAGTCAGGGACTCCAATTAGCTGCACATATGTTTTGGCAAAGTGATTAAGGGTTTCAGAAACAGAATGCATTTCAAACATTCATATACTGGGATTTTTTGGAAACAGATGAAAAAAGCAATTACAAAATATAATTGAAAGATTATTTTTTTAATTGGCAAAATATAATTTAAGCTGTAAAGGGATCCAGTAAAAATAATTAAGACTCACCTGATATGCTCGAATTTGCTCTTGTAGCTGCGATATTGGACTCCAGACAACGCTACCAGAGAGCAGACACTCCGCTTTTTCCACCCAACTCAAAATAAATTCCTTCACGCTTTGGTAGTCTGCCAGTTGCTTCTCTGCCTGCTCGGGGTTATAAGGACAAGATGGAGGAGAATGTACAGTAGGATTAATTCAAATTAAGACATCAGAATAAGAATAATCTTGACAGGAAAAGTGTGCGAAAACAAAGAAGAAATTTGAACTGCAACGATGTGTGGGCATCACTGTGGTTGGAGTCACTCTTCTTGCGGACTCCCCCTCATATTGAAGGTTCAGCATTCACAAATTCCCACATTGGCTAATTTATTTTGGAATTTGTCCTCCATTTATCACTGAGAGATTCCGCCATTCGCTGTGTTAATTTGGCGCCATCTGGTGGTACTTTGGTGTTATTTCTCGGTTTAAATCACAATGTGTTGGGTTGTCATTGAAAACATTTCTAGCACTGACCCTTTTTAGTCTGTTGCTTCTATCCTGGACCTGCTGCGTGACGTGACGCTGTGCTTCGGCCATTTTGGCCACGACGTCGCCCAGCTGCTTGCACAGCAGGGGATTCTGCTCGCCGAAGTCCTGCACGGCAACCGCTAGCTCGGCCAAGGTGTGAGCGCAGCACTCGCACTCCTCGCGGAGAATCTGCGGGTGGAAAGGGGATTTGTGATGCCCTCACAAAATGGGGGACCAACTGCAATACAGGTGGCGCCTAGAGATATGAGTTTCATTTTCACCGCAGAACACAAAATCATCTTGTAGGGATAGGTTTTGCAGGAAAAAGACGGGACGAGGTGAATTTGAGAATTGTGAAGCACAAATATATGGGTGGAGGGGTGGTGGTGGGGGGGTTTACAACAAAGTGAATTCCATTTGAAGGCAGAGTCCACTTTGTGCCAACTTTTGACACTCATTAACCTTAACATCTGCCCAATAGCTAGCTAATTTAACATGGGTTAATGAGTTGCTAATTATTCAATCGGTCAGGTTGATTACCCTGTTCTCCTCTTTGGCCTCCTCCAGACTGGCGCCCTTGATTTCAAACCTCAACGTGATGCTCTTCAGCTTGCTCTCCATGTCCTTCAGTCTGCAGCGGAAGTCCTCCTTCACGTCTCGCGTCTGCTGCACATCCCGTTCTCTGGCTTGGACCTGGAGCACCAGGATAGAAGGTAAACTACTGCAGCAAATATTACAGTATTACGTGTGGCCCGGTCGAGACGCTCACCTGGTCTTCAGCAGAGCCCAGAGCCAGGGTCACCTCAGCCAGCTGCATGCTGAGCTCCGACGGGAGACCGGCCTGCAAGTCGTGGTACTTGGACTGCTGCATCTCCGTCATGCGCTCCACGCTCTGACGTCTGCTGATGACCCCGTCGTGAGCGGTCTGCGACATCGCCAAAAAAAAAAGGTGTGAAACACATTGCTTCCTGACGATATTGTGTGTGCATGCGTTGACATTTTAACAGCACCTCCAGCTCTTGTAACAGCGTGTCGAGGTCCGCGGTGGGGCTCAGGAGCAAGCCTCGAGTGTCTTGAATCCAATCTTTGACCGAGCTCAGCTTCCTCTCCACCTCTTCTCTTTCTCTCAACTCCTGTTGCACCTGCACCCTGCTGCCCCGAACCTGAGACACGAGGCTTGAAAAGACAAAAGAGGGGAAACCATTTTCAAGTCAAACGAAGTTCATTTGCATCCCTGAATAAATAATAAAAAATAAGAATTATGCGCACCATAAATGCCTGCCATACGAATCCATTTCAAAGCAACACCCACCTTTCATACTGTTCTTGTAAGCATTTAATCTCTTGCATGCACTGTGATTCCTGGTGGCCGTTCTCGATCTTCCTCTGCACCGCTTCTTCCTGATCCTCATCTCCTCTCAGGCGGTGGATGTGCTGAGCGAGCAGAGCCAGGATCGACTGCTCCCTTTCCACCTCCCGGGCGAAAGAGTCATGGTACTCCAGGAGGGTGTGTAGCGCCGCCCTGGTGGCCGCCTTCTCCACGGTGCTGTCGGGGATGCGGCGGCGGAGGTCCATCGAGACGGAGCGGACCTTATCCATCTGAGGACCACGTAAAACAGATGTCAAACTTAACGTGCTTGCTTTCATTTCTTTTTCGCGTTCAGCAAAAAAAATTAACATTGCAGATCAAGCCAGCCAAAACGAGTGAATACAATAGTGGTATGATGTGAGATGGGAAGCTCAGTTCACAATTCTGTGAAGAAAAGTGGGGCAAAAATCCTCCCGCGGGATGTGAGAGACTCATCATAAGTCAATGCAATTGCTTGATTTCAGTTAGTGCTGTCGAGAGCGGCACGCGCGGTTGATAGTTGGAAGTTCAAAGCTTGGCCTCAGTGCATGGAATGACATCATGTCTATTTCAACAAAGAGATAGACAAGCGAGGGGACAACAGAAAAGTGCCACATGTCAGGAAGGAGCCGTCCCCCCTCACTTTGACCTCATTTCCCTTTTAGGCCGCGGGGCTTTGTAGGAATTCTTAACCGCTGACATGTTCACGTTCAAAAGAGAGGCCGCCCGCGTGATACGCGTTGGAAACGACTGGCCCGCAGCCTGGAGTTACATCACAGACCAGCAACCGGTTTTGCCGCTGTTTGACCCAAATCAGTATGAAGACGCATTTACAGGGAGAGGCAGCAGCAGCTTGAGAAAAATACAGAAAAATGTTAACCTGGTCCACTTCCACATCAGCTGAATTTGCCAGAATTGTAGCGCGGCAACATTTTTTTCTCTCTTCCCATTTCTAAGCTTTCCCAAATAATTTTGCCCAGCGACTGGATATCATCCTAACCTTCTCTGTGATGTTTCTCCATTCCTGCGCATTGTCCTCCAGAGCCCTCTCCTGGGCTGTTGCCGCGCCGTGAAGCCTACTCCAGCGTCGCCATAACGACGAGAGCACACAAGTGACAACAGCCACGTCGGTGTCGGCGACGAGCCGCTCCAACTCGACTGCCTTCTCCTTCAGAGAGTTGAGGGTTAATTCCTGCAGGTCGGCGTGGGTGACCAAAGACTGCGGCAGGAAGAGGCACTTGTCTTAGTATCTCTTAAGATCTATTAACTCATTCAGTACCAGCCAATTCTGGACCAAGTCTGAAAAGACGTTTAAAAACGTCTTTGGGAGTGAATGAGTTAAATGTGTGTCTCCCACCTTGTATCGGTCACACTTGTCTTCCGCCTGCTGGAGACTGTCAGCTTTCGCCGTGGAGAACGTAGCCATCTTGCTCTCTGCGTCATTCATCTGATCGACAAGACTCTCTCTCTCGTCTTGGAATGAAGCCCAGAGAGATGCACATCTAAAAAAAATTATAATAATAATAAAAGAAGTGGCATAAGTACACCCGCTCACCACAAAATTTGTCTCTATGAATTGCTGATTTTGCAAAAATAATCAAGCTAAATTTTCAATCACAGATTATCTCAAGTATGGTAGCCTAGATAGATGATGTAAATTTTAGTAGCACACTTATTAGAAGTCAGAGAATAAGCAACGCTAATGGACAGATGAGTAAATCGTCACCTTTCGTGGACTTCTCTGCTGGCCTCCATCTGCTGTCTGATTTCCGTGCTCCTCCGTTGCGCGGCTTCAATTTCTCCTCTGAGTTCGCTCATCAGCCGAGTGTCCTCAAGCAGCTCCCGAGTCATCATCTCCTCCAAGACAGCCGCGAGGTTCTTCTCCTGAGTGTTGATTTCTTCCAGGTTTGGTATCCAGTCCGCGTGATGCTCGAGCTCCATGCCGACTACGGTCGTACGCTGGAGGAAATCAGCTGTGCAATCCAGACATTTCTGCATGGACTGCAGCGATGAGCAATACCTCCGGACCAGACTTAGAGCTTGATCCAGTGTCACCTACGATATGCAGATGATTAATTCATTCAGTACCAGCCAAATCTGGACCAAGTCTGAAAAGACGTTGAAAAACGTCTTTGGGAGTGAATGAGTTAAGAAGGTGCATCTGGGTGGCAGAGTGATTTCAGAGTGCTAACAACCAGTGGGAAAAGCAACGGCAGCATCAAATGAACTGACTTACCTGTTTGATTTTAATTTCCTTTTGGACTTCAGCTGCCAGTGTCTTCAGCTCCTCCAGTTTCTGCGCTACATGAACGGGAATAGTTTCCTTTCTGCTGCGAAACATTTGCTCCTCTCGACTAAACAAGGCATTGATTATCTTCAATCTACTCTGCACTTTTTCTTCCGCGACGCTCACTTTGCGCATTTTCTCCTGCACCTTCACAACTTTGGCTTGTGTTAAGGCCAGTGGTTCCCTCAGAGTCTCTTTTACAGCATTCAGCCATTCTGACGTCTTTTCCATTTCCCTCATGAAGTCGTCGCATTGCGTGATGTCATTTTGGCTTTCTTCGACACAGCGCTGCACATCTGAGCGTAAAGACTGCAGCGATTCACGCCGGGCTGTCATTTCCCGCAAGGCGGCCGGGTCAAACCTCAAGCCGAGATTGTCATCCATTTGTTGGCTACATTCGTTGGCCTGAGAGGAAACAGCATCCAGACGTTCGAGTAAGGCGTAAAGAGATGCAACTTTATCCGTGAGATTCATTTCTTTGTCCAACCTGAGTGTATTCAGATTGTCTTTGGTGGACTGAAGTTGCTGGTCAAAGCCGTTCAATAGTACGTTATGCTGCGCTAATGTTTTTAAGGCCTCATCCAAACGTTTAAGAGTCTTACTGGTTCCACTTTTTAACGTACTGTGAAGACGGAGCAGTCGACGTGTTTCCTCAATTCTGAACGCGTGGCCCAGACAGAGCAAGCCCTCGTTTTTACCGTGAACTTCTCGCACTGCGCTTCCGACGTGCTCTAAACCTTCACCGATTTTGCGATAGTCATTCATTAAGCGAACAAGCTCCTCTTCACTTGTACTGATCGTCGTCTTCTCCAGATTGTCAAACTGTTCCCGTAGTCTCTCCACGGTGTTTCGAGTCACCTCCAAAAAAGTGCAGAATTCCTTCCGCTCGAGGATTAATTGCTGAAGCCTGTCTTTTTTCTCTTTGGCGAGGGCCAGGATGCCGTTGTACTGTTGCGGGAGGGCGTTGAGCCGCTCGTCCAGGTAGCAGTGGTCGATCTCGTTGAGAGTGGGAAGGATCTCCTGGCCTATCCTCTGCACTATCAGAAGGAGGTTCTCGTTCTCCGACGCTTGTTCCAAAACTTTTTGTAAGGCCGACAGATGCGCTTGCATCTGCGAGCTGTCCTCAATGTCGCTGAGGTTGATTTCAGGGAAGGTGATGGTTTCCGCCTGCCTGAGCCACTGACAAGTTTTGTTCAGGTCAACCTGGAAGTACTTCCTGGAGGTCAAGGCTTTTTCCAAGGTTGTGACACGCCGGCTTGTTCTCCGCAGGGCCATTTCGAAGACCGCCTGCAGCTCTTGGAGCTTTGCCAAGGTTTCTTCTCGCTCTTTATCCGTGGCGTCTCTCTCCAGCTCCCGACCTTGAACCCAGAGAGATGCCAGCTCCCCCTGGTACGCCCGAAGGGCGCTCTGGATGCTCCGACACGCGGCCGCCTCTTTCGCCAGGTCTTCCGGGAGGAGCGCAATGTGGTCATCTATCAGAGCCTTGCTCTCCTGTTCTTCTACCCAAGAGAGGGCTCGGCTAAGACCCTGAAGGAACTGCGTCCTTTCGGTGAAGGCCTAGAGAAAGATAATTATAGATTTAGAGTTGCGCGTCTTCGTTGTAGAGCAACTACATCGTAGCTTGTGGTATATTTACAGTTTTAACTATTATAGGCGACTGTAAACAACCTGTAAAATTACTTTTTTACTCTTCGACTACTGTAGACGGTGATCGATTAATCAGTATTTCAATCGTAGGATAAAATGAACTCTTTTCATAAAAGGTATTTTACCTTGCTGAGATACTTTCTCCTTTGGGTCACCCGAGCCTCCAACGCCTCCAGTTCAGTCTGGGCTTGTTTGACAAGCTCCTGCAGGGATTTCCTCTCACTCAGCCCCAGCCTGGAGGCCACGGCCTGCGCCTCGCTCACCGCTCGAGCGAGGAGCTGCTGTTGAGCCTCCAGCTCCACGCAGACGCTCAGGTGGTCGAACAAGAAACTCTGGGCCAGGTCGGGAGGCGGGCTGGTCTTCAGTGCCGAGGTGAGCGCGGGCCGTTGCTCTTCCGCCCACTCGCGGGCGTCCCTCAGCTGGGTTTCCACCTGCGTCAGATCCTGGAGGGTTTGCGAGGAGTCCTGGATCTTCTGCTGGATAAGACACTCAAGCTGGGCCCAGCGCTGCTCGAGATGAGCCACCTACAGAAGGTGAACCGAGCGTTATTAGCTTTACAAAGATGAAAAAAATTGGACACAGTTCTGAAATGGGAAGCTACGTTACCTGTTGTTTGACCAGTTCCTTGTCCAGCAGGCTTATTCGAGGCAGGATGGCTTGTTTCTGCTCGCGGAGATCTTCTAGTGTTGCGCGTTGCTCCACAAGATCGCTGGACAACTTCCTCAGAGCTCCGAGATGCTCCCTTGTGCTTTCAGTGTCAGCCCTGTCCACAGACAATTTTGAATTTCTATGACATGGTAGTTTTATTTCATTGGCAATGATGAAAGTTTGAGAAACTAATATTTACGACAGTACAGTGAGTAAGACGCAAGAGTTATGTGGTTGGTACCTCGCGAGGTAGTCCCACTCCCTGGACACTTGATGGAAAAGCTCCTCGACAGCGGCCACGCTCTCCTGGTACTCGCCGCTGCACTGCATGTCCTCCCCTCGCTCCGCCTCCAGTTCCTCGGCACGATGAGCCATCTCCATCGAGATCCCGCGCAGCTTCTTGGCGTCCCGCGTGGCGGCGCAGTCCCGTCCATCCGTCAGCCGCTCGATGGTCTCGACCAAGCGGCTTACCTCGGACTGCCTCTCCCTCACCTGCTGGAGGAACTCCTGCGAAAGATTGATTGGGAACTTGGAACTTCACGACAGTCCCAAAAACAGTCCGCAGTTTCATATTCATAGAAGAAAAACTTTTCCTCCTCTGATGGTTACTCAAAAAAATCATTCAACATCATTAGCAGTGAAGCCTAAATGCACACCTGTGCTTTGTCCAGCTGGTTCTGTGCAATTCTGGGCTCGAGCTCTGATGGACATCTAATGAGGTTCTCAAGTTGCTGCTCAGTTTCTCTAAGCTGCACCTCCAGATCTGTCTTGTGCTCCTCGACGCCCCTCCAGCTCTCTGCGATCTTCTCGCAGAGCAGCCTGCGCTCATCGATCTGTGGAACAAAAGGAACCGTAGTTTACACTTTATACAGCATTTTTTTTTTGTCTTGCCAAAATCAGTTTTTAAAAGTCTCATTTCAATGTTATGCCTTTGGGTCTCGAGGAAGGCTGTGAACCACAACCTTTAATACTAAAATATGTTTTGATGTGAAGCCACAAACCTGGAGTTTGACCTGCTGGATGGCGGTAGCCACCTCCTGTACCGGAAGAAGTGAGAGATCGCAGGAGGAGCACACAAGTTGAAGGTAAGTACTGGCCTGCTCCTGCAGGGCCCGCTCCTGCTTCACCTGGCCAAACAAGTTCATGGTCACTCAACGGTAGCGCAATCTTTTGAGAGAGACTTCATTCGTTAACCGATTCATCAATTACGAGAGAGAGATGTGTTCCGGACCTGCTGAAGCGCCTCCTCCAGGCTGAGAGGGGTTAGTGCGGGAGTTTCTGGCTCCCGGGAGGCGGACGTCAGCCAAGTCTTGCACTGCTGCAAAGTGTCTTGGAGACTGACATGTCTCTGTAGCTCATGGTTCAGACTCTGATATACCTAGAAACCATTTCAGGGGAAAAAAATGCATTTAATGGAGGCTCTATTACAAAAAAAGTTTACGACTTACGTTTACAGTGCACATTATATCTTGTGTATGTAATCGAGGGGTGTGGCTTTGTTTCGGGGGAGGAATTAGTCAAGGGAGGCTACTAACTCTCCATTTAAATGATAAAATTATTATTTTTTAAAAGGACGTGCAGCATCTTATTTGACAGGTGTTGAATGTGGAGGCGTCCATATCCTCATAAACAGCCATGTCTGATTGACAAGAAAGAAAGAAAGAAAGTGGGAGGGGGAAGGGATGCATTGGCACACCGCCTGGAATTTTTTTTGGCAACGGCTCCAAAGCTGGCAATGTGGCAAGTGGCAGGCAGGATATTAGAGCTTACGTCGGGAACGCATTTGGCAGATAAAATGGTTGGGAGGGTTTACAAATTGAGGAGAAGCCAGCAGTGTGGCTGGATCACACAATGCCAGATTGGTGTTGGGGGGTTGGGGGGGGGGGGGACCAACAACGGTAGTGGTGGCGTCTGGGGAGGTCAGTAATGATGACAGAGTGGAAGTTGCCAAAACGGCAGAGTGGCACTGGATTATGGTGCCGTTGAACAGTTGCCGTCATTTGGCGCAAGCATGAAAACTGTGGAGTTGACAGGGGATATACGGGGATTAATATGGCCAGATAGAGTTAGCGACTTTGGCTGGCTGGTTTCATCTCGGTGCGGTTACTGTCAGTCGGCATTGTGGCCTCCCTGCTGGCGGTGAAGGAGCATCGTCAAGAGACGGTTTAAGTGTTGCATTGGGTTAGGATTAAGTGCTTGTTTTGGCGGCGCCGCTGAATTGACACTGATGTTAGCCGAGCGTGACTCTGCATTCACGTGCGGCCTTATTTGCCACGTACAGAGTAAACGTTAAAAGATTACACATCCCGATTCAAATGCCAGCTTTTTATGAGAAATACAAATCACAACTGTGCAACTCACAATTGTAAATTTGAAACAATGCGGTTGCGCGAGTGTTCACACCCACTAATACCCATGATGTGGTTGCATTCAGCACATTCTAACTCATGTTAGAATGTGCATGTTAGAAAGTGCCCGTGATGGACCCCAAATAAAGTTCAGCTGTTCTAGTCAACGTTTCCTGACATTTTTTTATGGCATACACCCAATACACACAAGCCTGTAAGAATAAAATTGCTGCTGTGGAAAAAAAGGCCATGTAGATAAAATGTATTTGTTTGCTTCAAAGCCCTTCCTCCCGTCTTACTCACCCTCTGCGCCGTGCTGCAGATGGCAGAGTAGCTGTCTCTGATGCCTTGCTGGTGCGCATGGACCTGCTGTCTCAGCCGACTCTGCACGCGCTCGTCGCAGCCGTTCGCCAGGTGGTGCCCGCACTGCTTCAAGCTTGCCAAGCGCTCCTCGAAGCCCGCTATCTCCTCCATGATGGCCTGCGAAGGACAAAAGGAGACATCGGGTAGCGCCGGGGACCGGCGTAGCGGCGCAACGTCAGGATGTTCAAAATGGGTCAGCGACGCGGGAGGTCACGACAGACTGATGGCACACGAGGTGGTCTCGCAGGCTATTAGGCGTGCATGAGGGCATCTGCGAAGATCACGTTCATTTTGGGAGGGCTTAGGCGGCATTTCGGGGTCTTTCGGAAAGCGCTCAAAAATAGGTGAATGTGTGAATAGTGAACTGTGAATATGGTGGGGATTACTATCATCGGTGTGTATATAGGGAAAAAAGCCCTGGTGGTCACCTTGTGCTTGGCTAGTTGTTGAGTGGCTGCCTCCAGGCTGCGGCTCACGCTGGGGTCGGGCGTCACCATCCGACTGGACATCTGCAGCAGCCAGCGCTCCACCTCCTGCAGCTCGTTGTGGTACGCTTCCTGCTCCTTCATTTGGCCCTCCAGTTGCGTCACGTGAGCCTAAGCGACAAGACCGCAATAAGTGCACGTGATCCAGATGAATAGTCAAGCTGAAATATTGTATATTTCACTTTTTATTTTTGCATACCATGGCCATGTTACAGAGATCAGTGTAGTCCTTTTGCAGCCTGCTCATTTTGTCCCGGACCGAGGGGTAATGGACGGATGCCAGCAGAGCGTCGCCTTTCTCTACCACCGACCTGATGGAGCCATCGTGGGACTGAACCGTCTGCAGCAGAGTCTGGAGGGCAAACAAGACAGTCTATAGTCTTACCACAGACAACCTCGACACATCAGGCATTTACAGAGAACCCAAAGAAATGTGATTTCATGCACTAACCACAATCAGATAATTCAATGTGTGATGACACGAGCGCCAGCACGACATTAATTGCCTTCAGCACAACAGGTCTTCATGAGTGTAAAACTTCACATCCCTGTTGTGGCATTACAGCATTTCCTTCCGCAAAAGTGTCGTCTCACGGCCAACAATGAGGCACTCCAAAGCAACCAAGTCACATCACAGCCTTCATCCATGCGCTGGCTGTCAAATCAGACTTAACAAGCCCTGCCCCCCCAAAAAAACGCTATTCTGCCTTTCTCTGCGTGACATGCACTCACTTAAGAACAACGATAAGGCACTCTACAGCGGCCGCTACACTAAGTTCTTTTATTGTGAGGGAGAGGCAACTCGTGCCGGGACCCGGTGACAACACTTGGGCCCCGTTTAGCCATGCCCCCAAAATTCTGGAAAACTGAAATGGTGAAAAACTGTTTAATGCTCAATCTCCACCATGGAGAACTGGATGCTATAGTTTTAAGTCTTCTCGCTACCAGAAATAATCTTCACACATATACTGTATTTAGAAACAAAGTTTTCAAAAATGTAAAATCAGCAATTTCACCTTGTACTTAGTAAGCTGTACCCTCCGTTGGTAAAGGTCGACTTTGGGTTCCGGAGGCGAGCACAGCAAAGCCTTCATCTCCACCAGCCACTGGGCCTGGGCCTTATAGCGCTCCTGGAACTCCTTGGCCAGCAGCGAAGCACGCTCCAGGAAGGTGTGTTCGGTCCTCAGCCAGCCCGCCAGTTCCTCCAGCTGGGAAAGACGCGCCTCCACCTCCACTCCGAGACTCTCGGCTCCGGCCTCGCTCAGGAAGTTGGCGGCCTGCTCGGCCCATTCCCTCAAGGACTTCAGGAAGCTGTGGCCATGGTGGAGATCTGCTTGTAGACTCTGTGTGATCAAACAGGGCAGAAATGTACAGCACTTTGCATGCAGCGATGGCTGTTCGAAAGTGCTCTATAAATACAATTGAATTGAATTGAGAAATACATATTTTTCCAGTACTGAACATTTCCAACAATGTCATACGTTTGGTAGTATACTAACAACACTATTTGAAAAAACACACAAACACTCGGTTTCTAAAAACACATTGTCATAAAAGAGTAATATGGAAGGAGGAGTTAATTATAAGAGCCCTAACAAGAAGAAGCTGCTGTGGGGGGTTTCCAGGGAAACAGCAACACAAGCTCAATGGGGCGCCATCGAGCTTTCGTTTTGGCTCGATTACGGCTCGAGTGTGAGCTCAGCTCGACGAGACATCTCCAGCTATCTATCTTAACCATGTGATGTGCCTGCCGGCGCACGTCCACGTTTGCGTCTCACCATTACCCCACTCCGTCTTTCCAGTGACCTACCTGAGCTACTTCTATCCCGTCTTAATAAGACAGCCAACACATGGTTTGCTTTAATAGGACTTGGAAGTCAAACAAGAAACAAGAGCGTAATTGCCATTTGAGGTTGACTCAGCCACATGTCACAGAATGCCGACTCCAAATTCCTCTCGAAGCCGCCCGTCGTGTGTCTGGCCTGCTCGGAAATGTTCTTCAGTCCCTATGGCGTGTTTAGGATCCATACTGCTTCATTAACGCCCGATAAAGTAACAGACATTACAGTCTGCTGAACATTATTTATGAGCTGCACACCGGGGCACCCTTTGGGCTATTAAAACGCTCCTCCATCATGCTCGTATTAATTATTCAATGTGTACTTCCTTGTTTGTGTGACAAGCATTCGGTCAACATTTGTCTGCAGTCACCGTAATCCATGACTTGGAATATTGCATTAATTATAGAAATATGTACAGGCAATGTCAAAAACCAATACATTTTGGAATGGGGATTTTTTTGTTTTTGTTTTGTTTGATGAGGATTGTGATTGTACCTGGACAGATGTTAACCTTTCATTTTGAATGAAATCCAAACAATCCTTAACTCATTAAGTACCAGCCAATTCTGGACCAAGTCTGAAAAGACGTTTAAAAACGTCTTTGGGAGTGAATGAGTGAATAAATTTTTTTAAAAAAAGATGCTATGATATGACAAAAATACACACACACAATATAATAGTACTGCTTATGCCTAATAATGCACATTGACAGCAGGGAAGCCCCAGTACACTTCTTACGCGTGTCCATACACAAGCTCTTTGACAGCCGTGTCAAGTCAAACCTCAACCGAAGTACAAATCCAACTAATCACCCTTGGCGTAGCTATTGACTGCTAACGCTTTGTGTCGATGCATAATCATCGCAGTTCAATGAGCGGCCCTTGAGGGCTCACTGCAGGGGAATGACTTAAGTTGGTGAACAGACACGTGTCAGAAGCTCTCAATCGATCTCGCACGAAGATAACGACAGAGCTCGGGAGACGCACCACGTAGCCGACATAGTTAAGAAATTGCGCAGGCGGGGTAGTTTGCCGGAGATGCTTCGCTATACTACTGCGGACACGAGAGCAGTGTGGTGAAGCGGCACATCAATTATAGAAGTCTGAGCCAGCAGGATGCTGACACCCGGGGCTTCTTCTTCATCCTCGTCATCACAGCGGGGCGTCACACCCTGCTAACAGCTAACAAAAGCAGCATCCAGTTTGTCTTTGTAAAGACAAAGGATCGATACACACACACAGGCATTGACATCTTGCAAGAGCAAGCTATGATGTTGTTGTTTTATGCAGGAGAGCTACTTGTCAAAAATTGCCATTTGGGCAAAAAAGCAAAAAGAAAACGTGTTAAAAAAAAAGACCCAAGAACACACTTTTTCTTGGCTAAGCATGCTGGGAAAAAAAAGTGTTATCCAAGCAAATATACTATGGTGTTGTGTTACCTCGTTCTCAAAACATTCCCACTAAGGGCTTTAAAACCTGAAGCCAGCAGCTACATTGTGAGCATTGTGAGCTTGACAACCTGCAAATATGCAAACTACTATAGAACATATACTAACAAATACAGTGTACTACTCTTAAATTGAAAGTCAACTACATGATAACGTCATTGTAGTAGTCAACTACTCATCAACGTTGACGTGATGCATCACAAACAATCCTGCCAAAAAAAAAAAAAAAAAGAAAGTAATTTTTTGGAATATGTATCAGACAATGAGAATAAAGCAATCTTGAATTCGGTGTAAGATATAAAATGGCAGTTGTTAATTAACCCCCCCCCCCACTCCTTCCCCAATGCACGTGTGTATGGTTAATTAGAGCAGTACCTCTAATTTGTTCAGCTTCTTTTCCAGTGCATTGCGGTCGAGAGGTTCAGAAGTGTCGGTCACTTGTGCAAAGCTCTTCTTCGTCGAGTCGAGCCACTCGGTGAAGGACACGCAAAGGTTTTCGGTCTCCTTGATACACTTGAGCTCCTCTTGCAATTGCTTGACGGTCTCCTGGCATAGTGTCGATGAAAAAAAGCAGGTCGAAACAGTTGCGTCATTGTTTTGGCGTCCTTATCATAAATTCATTTTCATGCATGAATCCATCATCGCTATTTATTTTGGATACGTTGCACGACTTATTTCCCATGTGATCGGCAACAGCCTTCAGGTTGTTTATGATAGTGTTGGGAAGGCTCAAAGGCCTCGCTCCTCTTTTCAAGTTGCACCCGCCCCCCCCAGCAGGCTCGAATCACCGAGGACCAAAAGCTCTGAACAGCCATCAAAACAGGAAATACTAATTTCCCCACCTACCCTGTTTTATCTGCACAAGGGAGGGGGTGTGGGGGTGGGTGGGGTGTGTGTGTGGGGGGGGGGGGCGTTATCCACTTGACTGAGATTTTGAGTCAATAACACCACGAGGATGCAGAGGGCTTCTTTGCAGCTTTGACACCCTATTCACGCCATGTCCAAAAATCCTGTGGTGAGGAACTCCAATTAGCCGAGATCGCTGAGTGCACACCTTTGATGAGGGGGGAGGTAACAGCCCCTCACCTCCTCCTACTTCACATGGCATAATTGTAAAGGAGCGTAACATCAAAGGGGATGGTGTGCGGGTGTGGGCGAAACCAATTTTAGCCGCCCCAACTTTTGGAAAGGGTTGTCACTGAAGGTGTAAAAATCAATGAGGTGCGTGGATAGCTTTTCCACTCCCGGTGCCGGGTGTGATATTGTCTCACTGGGCGCACAATAGAGCAAGCCCCATTGATTTTTCTTTCAAAGAACCCCCCCCCCCCCAAAAAAAAATGGAGGAGACAACAAACGAAGAGGATGGATCAAACGATGGGGACTACTTCAATGGTTCACTGCTGAAACAAACGTCCAAACACTCGATGGAATAAAGTCCATGGTGAAAGCATCAAAAGCTTTTTTTAAATACAAAGCACACATTTGTAAATCCCTTTCCGAAAATACACAGGAATGGATCAACCCGAGCTCAATGAGATTGGATCATTGCTTAATTAGCTGGATGTTATTTATCTGTAGTCATTATCTGTGTGTGTGTGTGTGTGTGTGTGTGTGTGTGTGTGTTGCTTGAACACATTTGCGAGGCGACCGGCGATTCCAAGGAGAAAACAAGCACCTGTACGCCGAGCAGCAGGGAGTGGTAGCGTTCAGTGAGTCGGGTTGCCGTGACGCTGACGCGACCGCTGATGTCGGTTTCTTGCAGAGCTTGCTGGGCCACGGAGGAGAGGCCGTCCACTTCGCTTTGGCGTGCCAGCACCGTTTCAAGACACAGCTGTTCACGAGCAACACAGCGAAGAATATAATATAAACGAGGGACATGTGAATGACAGCTTTGTTTTTTTTTGACGCGTGTACCTTGAGTTTCTTCAGCTGAGTCTCCTTCGTGCTTCTGTCTGACTTGCGGTGCGGCCTTAAGCCGGCCTCCTCCTCCATCTCTTCAAGCCAGCGAGCCAAACTGAGGAAGGTCCGGCCCATCTCTCTCACTCTGGTCAGGGTGGAGTTCAACTGCGCCTGAGTCTCTGCCAGCTGGGCCTGGTAGCCCCCCCACTCCTGCTGCGCTGTGTCAAGGGCTCTGTCCTCGATCTGGGGTACGCCCCAAGGAATGACCCGCTCTCTGCTGCTCAGCACCGAAGACAGCAGCGATTGGCCGTCCGAGCAGCGCTGCTGTAGAATCTTTGAGGAACAGAAGTGAGAGTGAATACAGTGCCCCCCCTCACCAATAATGCAGCTTAACGACTTTCAGTTTGATGACCTGAAGTTGTTCCAGTGTTTCCTCAAGTGTGTCCACGTTACCCTCTGGATGGGACAACGATGCCAGGGTGGATTGCTCCTGCTCCAGCCAATCTTCGAACACATGCAGCCCTCGTTGATACTCCTGGTGGGTTAGCACTAGCCCCATGGCCTTATTAACTGCGTTCTTGTGAAATAAACCAACAAATAAGCGCTGATCATTCCGAAACAGCAAAAGCAGAGCAAAGCAAAACGCCGTGACATACCTTGGCCTTTTCCTGCAGGGTGCTGTATCTACTCTGGAGCTGCTTCACTTCGTGCCGGGTATTGCAGTGTTCCGCCATGTTGGCCCCCTTTGATGCGATCGTCTCCAGGGGGCAACTGTGACTCAGCACTTCTTCAAACAAAAGCTGCAATGAATGAACACACACGCACATGTTCATTGTCGGGAGAAACTTTTGGTTTCACTTACAAATTTTTAAATGTTCATGCATGCGTTATACCTTGGTCTTGCCCAGGTTTGCGGTCTTGTCTCTCATCTCTGCATACTGTCTGTCCGAGCAGCTCAGTATTTCTTCGACGCGGTCCATCCAGAGCACAAACTGACCCACATCCTCCTGATAGCTGGTCCACTGTGACAAGGCGCCCTCCAGCTGGCTGTTAATGCCGAAAGGCGATGTTAACTCACGAGCATAAACACAAATTCAAGGACAGTGAACCAGCTTTCACACCCACCCACTAAAGGGGAAAACCTTTACAGTATGTTATATGGAGAGACTATGTAATTTTTATATTTACCGGTATTAAAAAAAAAAAAGTATCCCTTCGGCATGCTTTCAGTACTTGAACACACTAAACATATGAGCACACAAATTTCCAAGCGTAAAATGTAAAGAAAATACATCACTGTGGCGTCTTTGTGTGCGTCTTTAAGAGGCGGGGCTCTGCATGTCTGTGGCGTTAGCTACGACCAAGAGCAGCACCTGCGTGAGCTTTCGAAGTTGGTGATCCCTCGCTATATCGCGGTTCCTTTATCGCGGCTTCAGTGCATCGCGGATTTTTTTCAAATATATTCATTAAAAAAAACAATTTTTTTTTCTTTTACATACATGCAGTACAGTACTGTATATGTTGATCTATGTGACTCGCTGTTGTTTTGCTGACTTTCGTAGCTTCTCGCGGACCGTTTGCGGACTTAAAAAATAAATAAATTAATATATGTTAATAGGTCGCTACTTCGCGGATTTTCGTTTATCGCGGGTGGTTTTGGTCCCCATTAACCGCGATAAACGAGGGATTACTGCAATATGTAATGTACTATTCTAATACCCTTTAATAAACAGCTGAAAAGCGCAGGTGGCTCTCCTTTTCCACATGCAAAGGCATCGCAATAATGAAATTGTAAAAGGCAGGAGAAATGATCTCTGAACCAAGATGCAAGTGCCATGTCAAACTGGCCGACTGGCTCACAACCTTTTGCATTTGATGGAGGAAGACAACAGGGAGTCCCACGAGTCCTTGAGGTCTTGGATCTGTTTCCGGATGACCGGGACGCCCTCGGCCGACGTGTTTCGCTGAACGGCTTCCCCCCTGGTGAGCAGCATCTTTAGTTGGATCTCCCGCTCTTGGCGGGCAGCAAGCAAAGCCTGCGCACATGGAGCGACAATTGAACTCGAATGGCATCTATCGTAACCACTTCAGTTTTACGTGTTGCCCTCATCGTAGTTTCTTCGCTTCCTGCTTACCTCCAGCTGTAACATTTGGTCCTCCAGCATGGCTTTATCAGAGGTGGTGGAAGTGCAAGTGGCGAGGACAATCTGGGCCTCGCACACCCATTCCTGGAGCTCTTTAAGACCCTGAGAGAAGAGGCGATGCTCCCCGACCACACGCTCAATCCTGGAGGCCTTGTCCTGCACAAAAATAAGATGGGGAACAGAATCACGGTAAGTGAGTATCTGGACGGCACAGGACACTATACAAGAAAAGCAACTTAATGCCACACTGCGGTTGTGTGCCAGCCATTTTGTCACAAGTCGTCTTCCATACATATTTAATGTCCACATAATTGAATAGAGGAGCAAGGCAGAACTGCGCAACGCTAATCGACAGTTTAAAAAAAACCATTAACTCATTCAGTACCAGCCAATTCTGGACCAAGCCTGAAAAGACGTTTCAAAACGTCTTTGGGAGTGAATGAGTTAAAAAAAAAAAAGGTTTTCCGGCAGCCTAGTGATTCAATGGCAATAAATTTTGTGAAAACGCTCTGCCTGTCCCCACTGACAACCACATATGATCCAATGGATCCGTTTAATGAGGACGTGAAAAAGGTCAGCTGCTGCTGCACTGCCACGTTTCACACATTTGACATTTTTGGATGAAGCTAACACAGCCTATGCCCTTTCTTGTGCTGATCAGGCTCGTAGGTATGACGTGGACCGTTTTCGGAATGCAGAGACAAATGAACCCGGGAAAGGGAAAGTTCACGAAAAAAATGGCAAGTAATGAGCCAACGTTTTTTTACCTTGGTCAAGTTGCAGAGAGCCAAGTACTGTGCAGACAGCTGAGACACTCGATGGAGGAAGCCCTTGCCCGCCGCCTGACCCTCCCACAGACCGTGAGCTCTTTCCCTGAGGCGGCCCAGTTCCGTATCCCGAGTGGCCATCTCTTCCAGGACACTCTGGTGGAGCACACAGAAGACAATGTGTCAGATATGCATAACCAGCCAACCATTTTATTTTTTTTGATAGCGCTGGTGCTCATTTGGGTTGCGGGTGAGCTGGAGCCAATCTCAGCTGTCTGGTAAACTGCTTATACTTGAGGTGTAATTGGTTGCTGGGCCAGAAAAAAAAGGCGACAGAGTCGATACGCAGAAATATCAACAGTGAGCTTTGCGATGGGCTTGATGTATTTCCCCCTCCATTGTCAGTTTTGTCTTTTTATGCGCACGTCAATGTTCTACCTCACCCCCCCACCCCCACCACCACCTCACACACTTTTTTTTTTGTCTCTGCCAGACCTGACAGATTCAGTTATCGCATGCAAGGCAAAAAAAAAAAAAAAACGCTTTTGACAGAGGGGGATTTAATTAGATTCCCCCGACTTTGCCTTCGACTATTATGTCAAGCCGCTGCTCTATTTTGATCCACTGGTGCTCAACAAATATAATTAGGTCTTCTCCCCCCCCCCCCCATCTGATTTCAGATTACACTTTAGGGAGCCTTATCTGATGGGGAGCTACGAGCATTTTGGTGCCCTTGAAAAATCAGCTGGTCCATTTAGGGGATTACAAGGAAAAAACAGACGTTCAAAAATAGTATCTGAGCGATCGTGTTGAAGGGATTTTGACATTTTTGTTGCTCTTAAAATGCAGTGCACCTTTAAATTTGGTCTACTGAGGTATAAGAACTGTTTTGCGATCACTTTGTGGTATATTTACAGTTTAAACTATTAATATAGGCGCTTGTAGACAGGGTACAGCAACACTAAAGATTCTAACAACAATATCGGGCATCAAACATGACATATTTGAAATCGGGGGCGCTAGATCATTACCTGCAGTTTGCCAAGCTCTTGTTTCTTGGCCGAGAGGTCGTGTAGTCGAGCGCTGCTCTCCTGAACTCTGACATCAGCGCTGTTCAACCACTCCTGCAGTGGCTCGGCACTGGCCTCGAACTCCGTCATCTGACACCGCAAGCTCTAGACGGGCATTCAGTCGATCAAAACGTGACAACAAAGCGTGATATGTACCATGCTGCGCAAATGCGGGCGACTCAAAAATGAAAAGCAAACAACGGCAATGGAATAAGAAGAAAACAAAACAGAGCCCCCCCCAAACAAAGCCTTTGTTCTAATAATATGACAAGAAGATAAAGAAGAGCAAAATGTCACGTGGCGACCATTGTTGCGCCTCGTTTACTTTCGTGCGTTCCCGTTTATTGACGACATTTTGTTTTATTGTTCTTGATTTATAGTATGGGGGCGGGGGGGAGATGCTAATTGTATTTTCTGGTGTCACCTGGTAGCTTTTTTTTTTTTAATCTTCCGGTAGCGAGAGCCCCTGTACTGTCATTTAATTTAAGCCGTGCGCTGCTGTAAAGGCCCGTCGATGTGAGTATTACTTTGGGCGTGCATGTCTGCGCGTGTGTCTATTAACGTTTGGCTTTTATTGAAGAAAGCACTTGTGTATGAAAAAGTCTGTGTAAATAAAGTTTGACGGAATTTATTGGTGAAGCGAATAGTGGTACGACATCACAATATTTAGACACGTGATCTTGTACGGGACTACAGGGAATATTTGAGTATTACAGTTTAAAAAGAGATACTGAAATTCTATTGATGTACTAAGGGAAGCATTTTGTGAATTTTATTGATTATCGGATGATAGGAGCTGAGAGTTTATAAACTCCGGATTTTTTTTTTTCTGGGGATCACAAACTGTGGAACACTCAACTGAATCTGAGGCGGGAAGACAAGGCAACTGAAGTGAACTTGACCATCTGGTTGGAAACGCGGCGTAATAATTGCTAACAAAAGGTAACGGGAGAAAAAGAAAAAAACACCTTGAGCGCGTCCTCCCTCAGCTGAAGGTTATTCATCAAGCTCCTCCAGTCCTCTCTGGCGTTTGCCGCTTTGGCCTTGATCCCCTCAACTCGCTCTTTGGACACCACCGCCATGAGCAGCTCCCCGCTGGCTCCCACTGTACTCAGTCTGGCCTGGCCGTGCTCCCTGTCACTCAAGAACTCCTTGAGGGGGGACAGCAAACACAGACAATAGGAGCTATTGAATACACACACCTATAATGTGGTTAAAAAGTGTCCTCGACTCATTCACTAAGGCAAGCGTGTGACGGACAGGCTGTTTTGTCTCCAAGTCTCACGTTACACTTTCAGATGCGGCAATTAGTCAAGAGTCATTACGGATTCCTGATGCGTGGGCACAAGGCGGGCGGGGCTTGACCGGCGTAGGCGGATAAGACAAGTCAAGTGTTCTTTTTTTTTTTTTAAACATACTGTAGCTCCTCCATGCACGCGCTAACACAAAACAACCCTCCCTCAGAGCTCAGACGATGACAGCAGCGCAGCAGGGACCACTCCACCATCTGTGCTGTGAGCGCATCACACACACATACATACATACATACACACACACACACACCCCGGCTTGTTTTTGTCTCCAAACTTCTCGCTTTTTTTTTTATCTCCCCCCACCCCTTTGCCAGAGTAAGTGTACACCACCAATTAAGTGAGGCTGATGCAGCGCGGCTATCTTCCCCCAAACGCCCCCCCACCAGCCGTCGAACTCACCCCTCCCACGCCGTCCCTCCTGGAGGTCAGCCATGTGGAAATATTGTTCCACATTCCTCACCAGGTCAATGATAAATAAAACATGGCTCTCTTTTTCTCCGTCGCCATACAATCGTCACATTCCCTCTCATCCTGACAAAAGCAACTTCCGAAGGAACGCCCTTCTTTGAAAACCTTGGCGACAATAGGGGACAAAAATAGAATAAAGAGCAGATCTGAATTGGCTTTTTCTGTTGTCGTCACGTGACTTGTCTGATAAGAAATGCCTCCAAGACTAGCTTTCTTGTTGTGACAGCCACAGGAAGGTAATTAGGAGGAAAGTAATAACCGAGGATGGCGGGACATCTACCTTCACAGACAACCACCTGCCTCTTAGACGGTGCCCTGGGGTGCTCCAGAAAAGCGGCCAGGATGTTGACACCTGCTAACTTAGCTTCTGGGAGGAAAAATCCTGGAGGAGGACGCTAACAGAGGAGCCCCCCCCACCGCTTTCCCGGAAAAAAAAAAAAGAGAGCACCCCTCTCGGCCATGTGGATATTGCTTCAAGCGCAAAACAAAAAGACAAACATTCCAGTTACATTTTTAGGGTACAATGTTATTTTGTAGTTATGTAATGACTGTGTTTCATTTTCTAAATATGTTTTATTTGTATTTTTTAGTTTTTTAATAGGACAGTGCATATTCACATATGTGCAAAGCTCTGCTGTAAACATCCCAGATGTTGCCTAATGCTAATTTGCAACTGTAGTCATCCTATGGCGGGTCTTAAAAATAAAAAATGGATGTAAACGATATGTCTTACTTGTATTCTTTGCAGGGCGGCGGAGGCCTCCGCCACACTCTGCGGCGCATCGAAGCATTTGGCGGTGCAGATTTTCGCGTTGACCAGCCACTGCTGAAAGTCTCGCAGGGCGGCACGGAAGCGTTGCTCCAACAGCCGTTCTTTATTTTGGCACTCCCTGGATGCGCGGAGACTGAGACTGCAGCACCAAAAGAGGAAAAGGCGACGAAGAGATGGTGAGACACTAACATACCGTACTGTCTTGACATGACAAACGAAGGGATGGTGTGGCTGCGAGATGAGGAACACGCAGGTGGAGAGACGGAAAAGTGGGTGAAGTGGAAGCAATGGGGTAAAGAGACAGAACGGGGGGTGGGGTGGGGGAACTGGGGGGACGGCATCAGTTGAGAGGCGACATATGAGCGGGGCAAGAGTTCACGCGGGTGATAATATGAGGGATGACAGCTTGATGCTGCGAGGGAAAGGGTGATGTAAAGACAAGATGACAGGGACATTTAGCAGAACGCACACTGTATGATTAAATGAGAGGCTGAGATGCACTCCTTCGAAGGGAACATCAACTGGCACCTTGAACTGGGGAGCACTGCTGCTTCCCTTTCATGTTACACACGCACTGGCCACATTATTAGGCACGTGTTCTATTTATAGCCATCCAGACCATCTTGAGGCCAAACGGGTGGCACACAAGATTATTTTATGAGCAGTGAATAGCCGTCCATAGAAGTTCTTGACTATCCATATTAAAGAGTTGGTTTGAAATGCATGGGCAGCCTCATTAGCATAAATAACAGCAAAGAGGCACAAATGCCAAAACAACCAGAGCGAACAAGCACAGGTGAGGCGAAACGTCGCTTAGCAACTGGTGGCTCTGTCAACATTCCCCTTCATCAGCTTGACACCTTGTCATGTTTTAAGATGGCCACACGCACAATCGTCGAAATGAAATAAGATTGCACAAACATTGATTGCACAGTTCTCATCGGGCGCCGCGAGCTCTCACAATGTGCCGTCCTCCCCCCAAGAGTGAACGAATGGGAAAAAAAATCTATTCTAAAGAGGCAAAGTAGAGCTCAATGTGAGACTCACTGCAGTTCATTAAGTTTTAATTCTGTCTTAAGTGTTCACAATGCAATCAATCAACAATTGTCAAGTGGCACCGTGTAACGTTTTGGTGCCATTTTGAGAAAAATGCTTTTGCCGAAAGTCATTATTTCGTCATGATTTAGCAGTCTGCTGAAAATTCCAGTGTAGTGATACACATTAACACATGCAGTAACTTCCACGCCTAATTCTTAAAGCGCAATCTGCTCGGTTTAAAAATAAATAAATCAAAACTCACCTGTTGTGTTGCTTGATAAGAGCCGTGACGCGCTCCGACTGCGAGCCTAAGTCTCTGGAGTACTGCACCAGTTCGTTCAGTTGACCCTTCAACTTCTCTGCCATTGGCTCGACGCTTTGCAGGCCCTCCAGTACGTCCTGAACGACACAAAACGTAGCCCGGCTGGCTCAGTGCGTACGTATTTGCGCATGACACCGATCAGTAAGTGCCTTCACAATCGCATTCCTGTTCACGCCAGAGCTCGAGCCACACACTCGTACTCACAGTGCAGCATGTACAAAAGCATGTCTGTTTCTTCAAGGCGCGAGGCAGAGGCAGGAAGGAGGTGAGCGCAATCTCTTCCCGCTCTCCTCAGCGCGCCTCACACGGTGCATTCGGTCGATCATCAAATCCTGTCCCGTGAAATATGTGTTGCCTCCCTCGCTCTCTGACGTATAACCAATAAACATCTCGCCCTCCCCTCCCTCGCTTGCTTTCCCTCCTCCTCATGCAGTCTCTCTCACGCACTCTCCCGGAGGAATTCAGCTGTCAGCCGGCGCAGATGCGGGACTGCCTCAAGAAAAAGCACACAGGAAACGGGAGGGAGGTTGGAGGAGGAGAGTACGTCGGAGGGGCTGACTCCTCCTCTGCAACGTTCTTTGGACAGCATGGCCGAAGAGGCTCGAGGAGGGCGGGGGGGGGGGGGGGGGCAGTGCAAAACCTGGTGTTAAGAAAGCGTTGGAAAGGGAGAGGTCTCAAATCGCAAACATCCGGAAAGAGGTAGAGCGAGGCTGGTAGGGAAGCGGAAGCTCAAAGGAAGTCATCACCGCACACGAACAAGTGAGGGGAATCCAATCGGCGACTTGCCTCCAAAACAAGGCATCCAAATTGAATCGTACGGGCAACGTTCTGAGTTGCTTCCAAAACACTCAAGAAATCCAGAGGCGGATTAATACATCCAGATTATGGTCCAAAGCGAATCCATTTGTCCTTTGGGCATACCAAAATTATCCACCAGTATCCAGTTTCCCGATGCCTATCATGATCATAATCAGTTTGTTTTTCATTCCAAGGCGCACAACAAAAAGGATCCAAACAGATTCAAAACAAATTTTGACTGAGAACAAAAAAGAAATTAGTTTGATAAGGATCCATTCTCAAATAAAGGATTTCCTGGGGAAAAAATAAAAAAATTAATTAAAAAAATCGAGTCTCATTCCTTATCCAAGCTAAAGCGTTAATCCGCTCATTTCTCTTGTCATTCATCGCATCCACATTGCCTCGTTTCATATGAATCGGTTCGGAAAACGGTGGCAAAGGTTTTGTCTTGTTACCTGATTGCGAACCAAACTATGCAAATCACCATGAAAACATAATCAGTTCAACATTCCATGACATCAAATGTCTTCCAAATCAAGTCACATAATTTGAATTCTGGTAATCAGCAGAGGTAATTAAAGAAGGGAAAAAATAAAGCCCAAACAATCCTGGATTGGCACTGAAATGTAATGATTTTTTTTTTCTCATCACCCCGCCACAAAGTTTTTGCCTAATCCTGCTCCGGCAAACAATCTAAAATGTCAATGAAAACGTAAGGTCCTTGCCAAAGGCGAAGTCATGGGGGGAGGTGGAGGAATTGATGAGTAGAAAATGAGGTTGAGTGATTGGATTGCAGTCGTGTCTGCCTGGTTGGTTTAGTAAAGCTGATTTACAGACTAATGTGGGGGTTTTTTTGTTAGCTTTTTTTTTTCCACTGATTGACAAAAGGAAAAATATAATCGCCGATGGAGAAAGCAGAATGCTTTTGTGCTAAGAGTGTGTGTGCGTGTGCTCCATTTAACAACAATGCTAATCACCTTCCCCAAAATGAATGTCGCTTCTTCAACCCAAATCACCAATTTTTTTTTCATTCTTGCAATGCAAACACACTCACAATATACAATTAGAGGAAACCGCTGACAGATAATAAATCCCAGCGGTGAGCCGGCCTGCCCAAACAGAAGCAATGGCCTACATTTACAACCTCAACTCTGAATACTTTTTCTGCTCAATTGTATTCATTTAATCCCAACAGATGGTTCTCTTCATTTCATGGCGTTTCTCTTAGCTGCGTCGCCACGTGCAATTTTCTTTTGGACCAATCAGGTTTCAGCAACTGTGTGCTCCAATGCTAGCATGTTTGTAGGAATTGGTGTGTAACGAAACAGCTAATAACCAGCACTTTCCCAGATGATGTACTTGGCCCATTTGCGTAATATTCTATTGCATTTTTGTATAGTATCGAAGGTTTCTATAATTAGGATGTATCGGTAGTGGTTATGTTAACAGTCGGTACCTTAGCCAACTGCCATCCCGTCACCGCTTCCCCGCCATTGCACAGTCCCTCGGCTCTCATCAGCTCCTGGCTCCACCCCCGGAGTCGGGCGTCCAGCTCTTTCGAATCGTCATCCAGCCGAGTCGTCCGACGCTCGCACTCTTCCTCGGAGGCGGCGGCGGAGGCGAGTGCCCCCTCCAGGCCGTCCCTGGCCCTCAGGGCGGCGCCCTCCCATTGCTCCAGCGCCTGGGACAGCGCCCCCAGCTGCCGGTCCATGGCCTCGCAGCCCCCCGCTGCCGTGTGCTCTGCCGCCGACGTGGCGGTCCGTCGCACGGCGCCGAGGCGCTCGCGGCCTTCTCGGAGGCGGCACTCTACGCGCTCCTGAGGGTTGAGAGGAGGTTGCTAAGTTGCTAAGGAAAACCGTGGCTGTAGAAACTGCAACCTGAGGATGAGCAGTCAATGCTATTTATAAAGTCGCTTCGAGTGTGACAATGCGAGAGTGTGGAATTCAACACCATCACTGACTGTACGTGTCTGTTTGCGTTCTTCACACCGGGGCTCCTCAAACACTAATTTATTAAGTGATAATTAGGATCCCAGCGTGAAAATTAAAATGCAAATCATTTTACCAACTTGCTTATAACACACACTGCTCTCCTTTACCTTTATTCACAGTCTAATAAACGAATAGTCTAATAAATATTTTAATATAGTTTAATATTTTAATAAATATTTGTACTGTATAAATCAGGATTGTATTGTATTGTAGTGAAATGTCTTTGAGGATTTTTTTTTAAATTCTATGACAGTGGAATTAACTGTTCTGAATCTGATCACATTTCTTCCATGCGCTGTCCTCCTTAATAGTCCATGAGAAAGATAAAATGATCCGTTACTATAGCAACAGATGATATCTGGGGAGACACCATTTGGAGATGGTGCGCTTGGACAATTAAGTCAGCCATTCATTTTTTAGCGCAAATGATAAAAATTCCGGTTTCTACATCAATACCAGACAGGAAGTTGTATTTGGCTGGCCAAAAGGACATCTTACCCTCACTTTGTGTAGCTTCTTCTGGATCGAGGCAGAGTCTCCCGACGTTCCGGACCAATGCTGTAGCTCCTCCCCCGCGGTCATCAGCCAATCAGTGAGCTCTCGGACAGCCTCTAAGTATTCCTGGTGTTCCAGCACCACGCTCTGTGCCAGGCGTACTTTCTCCTAGAAGAAACCCACAAGCACTGTCAACATGATGTTTTTTTGGTGACCTGAAGTCAGGACCAGGCAATGTCCTTCGCACCTCCACCAAACCTGCCAGCTCGTCGAATTGCACCTGCAGCTGCATTCGAGCACCGTGATTAAAACCGGCGTCGCCCGTTTTCTTAAAGAGTTCTCTGGCTTTTTCCTCCAGGCTGGACAAGGCCAACTGGTGGTCTGCCATGTCGGCCAGCAGGGCCCGCAGTCTCTCCAACTGCGCCGCCTTTTCTCTGGGCCCTAACTGCGGGGCGAGGGAGGCGCGCACTTCCTGCTCCACGGCCTCCATCCAGTGCCTGAGCTGTGATGTGTCTTCCTGGTAGCCGGCCCACTGGGACACCGTCCACTCAAGACGACTGACGAAAACACACATTGTACTTGATAAAAATGTACCAACTGCATACGCAGGAGGGAGTGAGGTGTAGTTTCAACGGGCCTTCGTACCTGTGGCAGCTCATGGCCGTCACAAGAATCGTGGCCCAGGCATCCCCCACCTCCCGGAGTTGCGAGCGCACCACTTCCTGTCCGGGGGCGCCGTAGCTGCGCATAGCGATCTCGCCCTTACCCATCGCCATATTCAGTTTGACCTCGCCCTCGCCTTTGAAAAGCAGGATATCCTGTGCAAACAGCCAGGTTCAAAGAATTTGTATTGATGGACTCAAAGGCACCAGTCTGGGCAAGTTGGAATTGTGAAGAAACAGCACCCTTAAGTGTTGAGCGGTTGCAACGGCAGCAAAGTTGGGTCATTTGTCCTCACCTGCACAGACTCCAGTCTCTGCTCCAACTGCTCTTTGGTGCCCATGGTGCTATCAACCATGCCCAGCTTCTCCTGGATTTCTTCTAACCAGGCCCACACGCCCTGCAAGGTCTCCCCAAAGGCCTGGTTCTCCTGGCAGCCTCGGAGCTTCCCCCTGGCGGCTTTGAGCAGAGCCTGGTGCTCCATCTGGAGTCTGCCCGCCGCTCGGACCTCTTCGCCTGACCCGCGTCCTGCTTCGGACAAGCACCGGGCGTCCTGGATGATACGCTCAATAGAGTCTCTGAAAGAGAATAAAATATGTGTGACTACTTAACAGCTGATCAGAGGAAGAATTTGAAATAATTATGTATACCGTCTCTCTAAAAGCTCCTGATGGAGGTTTTCCACCCTCTCCAGTTCCTCTTTGGTGTCAGGGGCACCTTGTTGGCTGTCTGCCACAACAAGAGGCTCCCTGTTGAGGCCGAGCCCCATCTGCTTAAGCCATTCCCTGACACCTCCTACGGCATCATCAAAACTAAAGAGGAGAGGAGTTGAGAATGCATTCGTTTTGGCGACGGCGTCACGGGAAATTGTTCCCTTACCTTTTGAGGAGACGAATGCTGTCCCCCAGAGCTTGTTGGCTCTGGGAACATTCATCCAGGAAGCTCTTCCACTCTCGCTGGCAGCAGGACAAGTGCTCCTGCAGCTGAGTTGCTGCGGCTTTTGGCAGGTGGAGGTGTAGCCTCTCTGCCTCCTCACTAACCTGAGAGAGACGCTTCTCACCCTCTGAATTCCACTGTGCTGAAGACTGTGTGCGTTGGAAGGAAGGTGAGAGAGATTATTGTGGTTGAATTCAATCTAGGAGCTGGATTCGGCACAATATTAAACAGAATCGGAGTCAATACCCGATAGCAGGGGTGGGCAAACATTTGTGCTCAAGGTTTTATTTATTTTTTCTGAACCATCAGAAGCATACTTGGCCGCGTAGCGTCAACAGAAAGGAAAATAACAACACATTCTAGTAGTAGTACCTCGAGTTTTTGCAACTTTGCTGTGAGGTTGCAAATGTCTCCTGACCGCTTTGAGCATTCGTTCAACTCCATCTTCAATCCCGAGAGCCAGGAGTGGAATTCTTGGAAAAGCTCTGCTTCAGGCGCAAGGCAAAATAACAAACACAGACACATGAAGGGGAAAGCTGTAATAATTCCTTGCCGCTGTGCCGGAAGAGTGAAGGAACTAGAAGGGAAAAGCGTGGTCCCCAATGCAGATGGCAGGGCGAGGAGTGTCCGCGCAGTTGCCGTGGCTACCAGGCCGAAATGATTCCCTCGGGAGCGAATGTGACAGGAGCAGCATTAGGAGGCACAGGTGCGTCTCTGTGTTTTAAGAGAGCACTTGTGCGCCAGACAGTGATCGTCCATGGACTGTGTGCCGCTTAAGTGTGCTCTGGGGGAAAATCAACACTAAATCTGATGCTAATCTCGATCATCAACAGACAATATGGGATCAAGTAGGATTAATCGGTTGATTTAAGGGCTGGTTTCATCGCAAGCTGCTTGATGACTGAAAAGTCATTCTACATCGAGGGTCTATTATGAACTGTGGAGTGGTGTTCTGTCTCACGGTTCAAGTGGAGGTACAGTACGTCCTGGAGGTTGCCCCTGGCCTTGGCGCAACGCTGGGTGACAGCTTCGGTGCGCTGGGCGACAACTGTGAAGTCGGCGGAGAGACGAGAGAGCTCCGGAGTGCGATGTGACCTGTTTAAGGTGCTCAGAGACTCTCGGGCTGAGTCCATGTCCGCCCTCTGCTGCTCGACAACATCCTGAAGACCCTAGTGAGATCACGAGGACATCATGTCAATAGTGAAGCCCCTTTTTAGTGCAGGTATGTTCCAGAGCCACGTGCTATCGGTAAAAATTAGAGAGTATATAGTGTATCATCATAATTATTTTAAAAAAGTTGTTTGAAGCATTATTTACTAACTGCTGCATGTTGTGAAGCAAGTTGACTTTGCTGCCAACATACAGCCCTTGTTTTTGCTTGCAAAAAAAAAAATAATAATAATAAATAAAAAAAGAAGAATCAGTTGCATGGCAGCTTGTATCTGGAAAAATTCAGATGCCGGTCATCATTGTATACTGTAAGTACACCGTCCAGAACAGCAAAACAGTGATCAACGTATTTATGGGAGAGTAGCATACCTTAATAGCAGAAATGTCTTCAGGGGAGGAGTCCTCATTGAGACTCGACAAGGAATCCTCGACTTTTTCGAGCCTCTCGGTCATCCTGGACATGAGGTCGTGCAGTCGCTGCTTCTGGAATGTGAAGTCGTTGAGAGTGCGTTTGGTCTGGGTGAACACCTCCTGGATGTGGACCAACTTCTTCCTCAGATCGGACTCCAAAACCTAAGTCGAGAGAAGACGATAAGACGTAAACCGTAAACAGAAATCATCCCTGCATCCATCCATGCAGTCATGTATCGGGAGCCAGACAACCATTCCCCACTTGCATTCCCACCGTCCCTTCGTGGAAACTGAACCCACGCTGCCCGCAACAAGGTCGGATTTGTTTACACATTTACGTATCTTATCATCACCTGCATTTGTAAGGGAATTTCCTCCAGTTTAGCGTGCTCCTTCAGTTCCCCCACTCTCTCCTGCAGAGCGTCCAGCGACTGCTTTCTCTTCTCCATTTCAGCCTGTACATAAAAGTGAATTAATTTTCAAGTCCCGCACATACACACACACACACACGAACGCACGAGTCACTTTTCAACAACATTGTTTGGAGTACGAACTGACCTGAAAGGCGACGAGGCGGGCCTCTGTGTCCTTTTCGCTCAGGTTGGCGACAATATCGGTGAGTTCGGCCATGGAGCTGGCGGTGGTCCATTGGTTCATGTCCTGCTCCATCAGTTTGAGATCATCCCAGAGGGTCACACAGTAGCCTAATCTTTCGGTGTTGGTTTGAATTCTCTCGGACGTCTGGGTGGGGGGGAGAACAAAAAAGCATAAAAGTCTCATTTATTCGGCTGATAATCTCACCGGTTTGTGTTGGTTTGCCTGTGATAAAAGACTTACTGGTTGCAAAGCAGCCATTATAATAAATATGCTGTGAGGTGTAAATAAAAAATAAAGACGGTATTCTCCTTTTAAAGACAAAATCTTATTAGCTGTCCACTGAAGGTAAACAATTTACTGGAGGAAATTTCCAATTTGATGGATTTGATGAATGTGAGTATGATTGCCGAGAGAGTCAGCGACACAAGACAACATGTCAGGACTCGTTTAGATTTCTGGCTTATTAGTACAGACACCTGAGCACCCAGCAAAGTCCCACATAAGAAAACAACGTGGTGCTAATTCTTACTCTTTTGTGACTATATTGACTGTTTTTGCAGGATTTCACGGAACTGCGCGTTGCCAACCCCGAACAATTCAATGACATCCTGTTTGAATTGATTGAGGGCGCTTCTTGCAACTCACCTCAAACCACTGGGTCCTGAACGCCTCCATGTCTCTGTGGATGAGGATTGCGTCGCAGTCAGGAATGCGATCCAGTTCTCTCAGAAGTTCCTCCGCCGTGCTGATGAGCTGCTCCATGTCCTCCTGCTTTTCTCTGAGCTCACCTAGCAGCTTCTCATGCTACGACACCGCCAGGCATGGGGGTTAAAATTGACAAATGACCACCGATATGTAAAATACAGGTGCAACTGCAATTGCAATAACGCGATGTCGCCGTGGGCTCAGGACGAAGCGGTTCTCACCAGCGAGAAGGACCTCATGGCCTCCTGAGCATTGTGGTTGTGATCGGGCAGGTTGTGAGCGAACGTCTTGGCTTTCTCCACCGAAGCATTGAGGATAGACCGCATGTGATGGTAATGGCGCAAAAGATGGAGTACCACTTGACTCTGTTCCTGACTAAAAAAAGAGCAAGAAAAAAAAAAGCTGGACTGATAGCAGCTGACTAATTAGGGAAGGCGATTTCTGTAGCAATCACATGCAAATGCCGAAGAGCTGATGCTGAACTGAAATGCTGTGCAACTGAAATATGAAGAAAACAAATCTGAATTTTAGCTCGAAATAATGAAAACTGCAACAATGCCAAAATGCTAACAGCTACTATGCTAACATTTGGCACACTAAGGGCAATTGAGGTTAGTTGTACATCAATTTGTATGCTCATGATAGCAAAGTGCCAACGCCTTGAAATCTTGTTCGATTTTGAGATCAAATGCTCACACGCTAATAGTTGCATGCTAACATTGCAAAACGGCAAACCAGGAAGAGAAAACTTTTAAGGATTCTATATCTTAGGCTGTATTCACGTCTTGAGCATTTGCAGAGAAGGAAAGTGACTCTCTGTCTTGTATTTTGCACCGACCTTTGGGTGATGAGAGTGCTGACATAGTCCAAGGCAGCCTTGACCACATTCACATCTCTGAGGGCCTCCCCTGCCTGCTTGCTGTCTTTCCGGGCCAGCTGTCTTCCCTTCTCCTCTAACCACTGCTGGGACTGATGGAGGGACTGAAGCTCATCCTCCAGCTGGGTCAAATAACACAGCCTGGGAGACAGAGACAATGTTGTATGTATCATACAGGGGTTACGTTCCAGACCCGCATTCTAGAGACAAGTATTGCTATTGTGTAAAATAGGACGTGTACCTGTTTTGAAATGCTTGCACAGAGGTCTCTTTGACCACCTCCTGGCTCACTTTACACTGCAATGACTCCAAATTCTTCATCACCTCCACCTTCTTCTCCCTAAAGGACTTCCACATAACTCTGAGGGCTTCCACTTCCCTCTGCCTCCATCCCAAAGTGCTCTGTGCCTCCTCCAGCGACGCGACGAGGCCCATGGTCTGAGCCCTGCAAGAGGTCCTTCCGCCCAAGTCTTCGGAGGCCCACAGGTGAAGGTGGGCTTTGCTCAGATGCCCGTCCAAGCCGGTGGCCTCGGCCTCAAGCTGGGCCACGTCCTTTGCGACCTCCCCTACCAGGCGGTGGAGCTCTTCTGCTTTGGATGGATCCCAGTCCCCTTTCTTCGGCAGGGCCTCGTGAAGCCTGCGAACAGCCCGGGCCGCTTCTTCTCGCTTCTCTCGGTAGGACTTGAATTCGCTCAGACACTTTTTACGGAGATGCAATAGACGTTCGCACTCAGTGAAGGATTGTAGGCAACCTTCTTTCCAGGCTTGGAGCTGCTGCCGAGCTTCTGGGCTAGAGCGTGGAAGCAGGGCAGACTCTCTTTGTTGGAGAGCCTCTCTTAATGAAGAGCAAGCCTTTAACTGAGACTCCAGCTCCTGGAATGAAAGCGTCAAACATATCTATTAATTCCGAGGTAAGCAGGACAAGAAGATGCATTGGAACCTGTATGTTTGAACCTTAATTTATACACATTTCCATTGGCTCAATAAGGGATTATTATTTCAACTAGAGAACATTCCATATACAAACAAACGACAACTAACGACTCACCTTGAGCTCTCTGAAGGCACTATCGAGATCAGCCACATCAATCTGAAGGGAACTTCTCATGACAGACAGGAAGTGCTCACTCTTTTGGTTTAATGTCAAAAGAGCTTCGTCGAAAAGCTCCAGCTGCGACAAATGACTCTGCAGCTGCTCGCGCCTAAAACAAGATTGAGAATCAAATGTTACGTGTATAGTCCTCGGAAGTACAATGCATGAATCATTGGATGAAAAGTCGATTGCCTATGTGTGATGTTGCTCTTCAATGAGACGTATCTCTCCTGAAGTTGGGTGAGCTCGTCTTTCAGGTCTTGGACGCGAGATTCGGGTGCAGATGGGTAGAGGCACGAAACGATATGTAACAGACCCTCGAGTAGGGCGTCACTGGAGGGGGTTTCGGTCTGTACCTCCTGCGGGGAAAAAAAAACGCAGCAGCTCAGTTGAGACAGCAAACGGTTGACACCCACGATGGAGAAATTCAAAACTCATACCTGGATGCGCTGAAGCTCCATCGTGAGCTTCACCTTGTCAACACAGAGCAACTCCTCAGCTGGATCACACACGGACTCGCAATCATCAAGCCAGCTTTTCATGGAGGAAATTTCCTTTTCAAATCTGGGGATTCACAAAAAAATAACATCATACATCAAGACACAAGAGCGCGTGCCCATTCGAGTTTGGCATCGTGTCAAAAAAGCACAATATTATCCCGTATTTTATTGTAGCCACGCATACAAATTTAACAGTTCGGAAAGAGGAAGGTCACTAAAATAATAATTGTTTAGCACTCCAAATACACTCCCCCACTTGCCCAAGCCCGATATACCATTTGACAGGGTCGTTATTATTTTCCTCATGAATAAAACAAAGAACGCAGAAGACCGGCTCTTGTGGAACACCAAACAATGGTAACAAAAGCGTGTTATGAAAATAGAAATAAGGACGGCCCGGCTGTGCTACAGACAAGATGCAGTCAAAGATAAGCCATCGCTCATTTGGGGAACAAAATGGAGGGAGGGGGATTGAACCGAAAGCAGTAAACAAAAGGAACTACAGCGCTCATACAATAGTAATTAGATATGTGGCAGAGAAACAGTCAGACGGTAAATAATAGGCATCAACTGTCTAGTCAAAATTGCTTTTCGACCAGATTTCTTTCGCTGAAGCACCACACTTCAGGTTTTCTGCACCAAAAGTAATAAGCTAGTGAACAATTACAATGGATATAAAGTCTACAAAAAAACCTGCCCATAAGGCAAGTTTGGGGAATAAAATGTGACCCAAGATTTTGTAAAAAATAAAATATAAAAAATAAAAGATAGACCAAGATAGCCTCTATTGTCAGTATGATGGCATTGGTTATCAGCCTCTGTTGGTTAGCGGTGAAATAACGAGTTTTCCGTCCGACTGCATGTATTAGCAGGGTAGTTAAGCCGCTCTTAGCCATAAGTCATTTCATTCCAACAAATATTCTGGTTATCTTCACGGGAGCTGTGACAGTTTAATTTATGACCACTTTGACAGATGCTCATGCCTATGAATTGAGTTCAAGGCGACAAAAGCTGTCAAAACAGTTGATAAATATTCATGTTAGCCTCAAAAGTTAAAAAAAAAAATAAGTAAAGGGCATTTTGGCTAAAGAAATCTTATCTCGGATAGGATATTTGACCAAATACCTTTGCCAGAGGGTTAAAAGGCTCTCAAATGTTGATTGTTTGTCTCTGGCCTTTTCCAGTAACTCTCTTTGCAGCTCGTGGAGGTGAGGCACCTCTTGCTCCGCCTTGCCGCTTTCTCCCAGCCTCCTCAAAGCGGAACACAAAGTCATCAGTCTGGGCTTCAGCTGCTCCACTGACTGGCAGACTTCCTGGAAGGAAGGACAAAATACACCCATTGTCAGTCAATTGCTGAGTAGATAAAGTGCCTATTTTATTTTATTTTTTGCACTTTTCTTACCATGTGGCTCTGTAGGTTCACGTATGTCTGTGATGATGACGAGCAAAGGGCAACAGAAGCGTCGAGTTTCTCTTTGAGATCATGCATCGTTTTCTTGACCTAAAGGCAATAAACACACATTCGTGATGTCCAAAAAAAAAAAAAACACAGCCAGTCATTTCTGCTTATGGCAACGAATACCTGCTCCAGGTTATCGCTGCACCTCTGACGATAGGAGGCGCTCTGGTTGAGCTGCCCTGTAAGCTGCTCGGTTTTCTCCATCAGTTCTTGCCAGGAGCGCCTCATCTGGACGAGCCGTGCTCGAATGCACCCGGACTCTCCAGGGGTCATAAACCTGAACAGTGCCTCGAAGTCCTCCTCCATGCGGAGTAGCGACAGACTTCTCGCCTCTAAACCTTCTGCCACAGCCTGGAGGGATGGAAGGAGTTCGTACGTGGGTGTTTGCAATCTTCGCATGCAACATAAAACTCCATTTCCCAGAAGATTGACAAGGTTATTACACGGAGATGAATTTTTACATTTCCTTTGCTATTATCAATTTACAGACTGTCAGGACTGACTCCATTTTACATAATAGGTCAATGAAACGCAATACAGTTTTTCACTGTCACTGATGATTGCCGGTGCAAAACCTGAATAAAAATGGTCAGACATGATTCATAATTTCGTCGAAAGATTTGATTCATGGGACATCAAAGTTTCCTCTGGATTTTTCACAGAATGGTTTACAACACCTCGACAGTGGCGATGTGTTTGTCCAAGTGATCTGAAGGTGAGGTGAGCTTGATGGCATCGAGTGCTCTCTGGTTTTCATTGATCCATGCGGAAAAGGTCACAGACTGGTCGTTACAGCGCTCCCATGACGAGCACGTCCTCTCCAGTTGGGCAACGCTAGAAGAAAATCGATCACTCAGACCCGCGATACTTTACATGAATATCACAATGTCTCTAACTTTTTGTTGAGGTGGTCTTGAAGCTGCTCGACTGCTTCCCTGGTGGACTGGGCCTGATGGAGAACGGCAATTTGATTCTTCGCCCCGAGCTGAAGCTCCGCCGCCTCCTCGAGGAGGACGTCTGCTCTCACGCAGCAGTCTTCGAGCTTTATGAAAAGTTCCTTTGGTCAAATAAACACAATATTAGATAAGAAATACTGAGCGGAGTCACGATGGTCATACCGAGTCGTACAAAAACACAACCTTGGTGTGGTCCAGTTCACTGCTCGCGCTGTCCAGGTTGTTGAATACAAGCTCTCTGTGTAGCTCAATGGTAATGTCACTAAGAGACACTTGAAGTGTTTCCCAGTCGGTTTCAAAGTTCCGCCAGGAGCTCAGAGTGGCCTGGGGGATCAGAGCGCCATTAAAAAACAGCGCAACAATCAAGAGCCGGTTCAGCCCGGATAATCCCGGCTGTCCGTGTGTGGGCAAATTGGTAGTACAAATGATCATGCTTGTGGAAAAACCCACACTACCTGCAGGCTGTGCTCCTTGGCGCTGAACTGGCCGTCCGCTTCTCGGACTCGTTCCTCCAGCTCGTGCACGGAGCGACTCAGCGCCTCCCCCGCGTGGAGCTGCTCAGAGTGGGACACCAAAAGGTCCGCTTCCCTCCTGAGAGCCTGGAGTTGTTTTAGGTGTTGCTGTAATGCAGATGTCGCAACACGTTGGGTCTATTTTTGCTTGCACATTTCACAAAAAAAGTGCAAGGTGAACCTTTCTAAAAATTTGAATGGACAGGAGACGGGAGTGCAGGACAGACGAGCATCACTTGTACTTTTTCATAGAATTCTGCATCCACACCTGATGGATAAGAAATAGCTCCTGGGCTTCGCTGAGGTCCTCAGCATCCAGAATCCTGCTCATCTGCTCTCCGGCTTCCTTCCCAGCTCTCAGGATCTCCTCCAGAGCGCCGCGCACTTCCTCCCTGAGCTCCTCGAACAGGAATGCACCTGAGCCCTCGCCGCCTCCCTGCGAGTAAAAGGAATGCAAGGGAGGTCAGACCCAAGTGCGTCAATAGCGTCAGAAAAATCGTGTGCACACCTGATACAGCGAGGACAACAGCTCCTTAAAGTCAGCCGAGAGTTTGTTCAGGGCGCTTTGTTGTCTTTGCGTCTCCACTTCAGAGCTCACATCAGTCAGGCTTGAGAGACGACTCTTAAGCCATAAGAGGCTCTCCTCTCGGGCGTCTCCTGCTTCTCGCAGTGCCTGAAATGAATTGAAAAAAAAAATAACTGGTTATTCCTACGAAGCTCCACATTATTCCGAGGCCACAAAAATAACATTTCGGACGCACATTATTTTGATATTGTTCCCACAAGTAAAAAATAATAATAATAATAATTCCCCATGTCAGGGCTGTATTCCGCATGCTCACTTGCACAGTGGCATCAACTTCCCCCCAATGTGTGGAAGATCTTGCCGTCTCCTTGAGGTGCCTCCTCTGAGATGAAAGCCAGTCGGACAGCTCACAAAATCTGCGCGAAGACAAATAACTTTACGGCACATTCTCTGAAGGGTTTGAGTGACTGAGATTTTTTATAAGGTGACAGGAGGGCTGAATAAATGTGAACCAGGGAGAGACTTTTTTTCATTTTGCTTAAGTAAGTTGAATATGTAAATGTATTTTTTTTACATAAGTATATATACTTCTATTATACATATTTTAGCAAGCATCATGGAAGTTGCCATGTTTGATTTGCTTTCGCGGGCCACAAAAAATGATGTGGCGGGCCAGATCTGGCCCCCGGGCCTTGACTTTGACACCTGTGCTATAATGGAACTACAATTATCTTTTTTTTTTAAATAGTTTTTCAAGTTTATGCACACCTATCATTCCATTCTTTCCACTTATCAGGCTGCTTCTCCAGTTGGACGCCGGTGCTCCTGATGTGCTCGGCGATGTCCTCCACAGCCCTCCGAGTGGAATCCAGCCTCCGATAAGCCGCGTCGTTGTCGGGCAACTTCTGACACAGATCCTCCATGTTCCTAATTCGCTTCTCGCACGCAACCAGAGGTTTGCGTTCTCTGAAGAACGTCTGCGGACAAGAGCGAGGGAAGCGTTGCTGAAGAGCGGAATCGTCCCCCCCCCCCCCCCCGTGGTGTCTTAACCGCTCGAGGCTCACTCGGTGCTCTTCGATCACATGCTCGCTGGTGGAGGAGTCAGATAAGAGGTGGAGTTCTCTGTCCAGCTCTGATCTGCACTCTTGGAGGACGACATCTATTTGACACTGCTCTACTGCTACCTTTAGACGCAGCAGGTGAGATGGTACCTCGCCTTGGATGGCCTGCGACACACCGTAAAAACCTTTGTGGGCGAGGGTTGTTGTTTTGTTGTCACTCCCATACAATAAAATACATCCGGATTTATATAGCGCTTTCGCAACAGCGTGCAATCTTAACCCCTTTTCCCTCATACGCTTTGTTGTTTGAAGCAGTTCTAGATGAATGAGAGAATCAAAGTGTCCTTTCACCAGTGGACCAGAGACGTCATGCTCAAAATGTGCACACATCAGCTACAAGCTAAGAGGCTGTAGCGTCCATCACAACATAACAACTTCATTACACACGTTTCCCAACCTCTTATGAAAGACTTTCCGACCACTAATTTTAAAGTTGATGTTCCAGGAATTTATGGAGAGAGTTCCATTATAGTGCCATGCACTTAAAAGACAAAGTAGGAGGCTCTCTCGGTTAATTGAATGAAGTATCTATTATGTGACCCCCCCCCAGAGTTCAATTTGAGTAATTAATTTGAGAGCGATAGCATGTCAAGCCCTCGACCTTCCAGTGTTTGTGCAGCTTGCGGACTGTTTCCTGCAGCCCCCGTTGCTCCTCTTCTGGTAGGATGTCAGTCAGCTCGTCACACGCCTTCAGGAAGACGCTCAACACGCGCTGGTCCAGTTGGCTGAAAAAATCCTGTATGACACAAGTGAAAAAGCCAAACAGTTGGGAGAGGGACTTCTTACGCCACATCAAGTTAAAAGGCAAAGACGGAAAAAGCAATGATGTGGGCAATGATGTCAAGGCATCACCTCAAAGAACATCCGTAGCGTCCAATCGGATTGCTCGGATGTCACAAAGTGACGTCACAGAGTGTGCGATTTGTAGTGCGGACTGATCGCGACATTTGTATGCGACTATTTTCTATCCATTCGGCAATTTTGCAAGAGTGTTTGTGCTTATTCAGGTCACGGGTGGGCAGGGTGCGATTCGAACTCTCAACCTCAGAACTGTGAAGCAGACCAGTCAATCACTGCGCTGCCTTTCACATCAAATTTTTGGATGTGATCTCACCGTGTGCTTCCTCAGTAATTCCTTGGCATCCCCCGACTCCCCCAAGCAGTCCTGCGCTCTCTTCAGCACTGCCTCCAGATCCTGTCTGGACTCCTCGAACCTCCTTCTCAAACAGTTGTTGGCCTCTTCCCGCCTCCTCCACTCCCCGACCTCCTTCAGCAGAGTCTTGAGAGGAAGGAGAGACACAGAGCGCGTGAACAACATTTATATTTTTGGGCTGCATGATGTTGAAAATTCAAACCTGTGCCGAGCTTTGCACTTCGGCCGTCGTCTTCTGCAGCAGGCTGGTGTCCAAGTTTCGAAGCGCCTTGCTGTCGGAAAGCGCCCTCTGCACCGTGTTGTGGTTCCTCTCGATCACCGCCAGACATCGTTTGCAACTCTGCTGCTGGTTCAACAAGTCCTGAGGACGTTTTGGAAATCGTCGAATTGAGTGGCTGCGAGTGTTTTAGTTCAACCGTGTCATCGTACAAACCTGCCACTTGTGTCTGTGCAGCGTCGGGCTCAGTGTGTCTGCGTCTCTGGCAGTAATACGACCGGCCCGCTCCAGAGCTTGATAAAAGACAGAGATGTGTTCCTCCATCTCGTCCAGCAAAGGCATAAGGGCGTGGCATTCCCTTACTAAGACGGGACAGCGCTCTCTCACCTGGAAATAAAGAATGGAAAAGGAAGAGGTGAGGTATTCTTGAACGAGGTGGGTGGGTAAACCTTTGAGCTCAAGGGCCACATTTGATTTTTAAAATGAACAGTTGGGTCACGTCATTCATGAAAGAGATAAAAAAAATGAACACTTACCCGACTCAACTGACCCTTCGCTTTTGTAACGGCAGCGACGACTCGGGCGGCCTCGTCGGGCGGCGCGTCCTTGGCGAGGAGATGAGCGCTGCGGCCGGCCAGCTTGTACTGCATCTCCATGGCGACGAACTTTTGCTTGGTATTCTAAAATGAGAGGTTAAGGTATGTCGGCATTCAGACATGGCGCGTGACTGTCGGACATCAAACAGAGGCGTAACGAGCGAGTGCGTTGTCAAAGCAGATGTGGCGAAAATATCGAGGCACCTCAATTACGTCTGCGGGATTGTCGGTATAATGTATTTATAATGTATGTACATGTATGTGTGATTTTCCCCACCTCCACATCTTGCAAAAAGGCTCGGACACCGAGGAAAGACACTTGGACCGGAGCGCTGAGCCTAGCCTCTGCCATATTCAAAAGTTCTGTCAAAGTTGACATCGCCTTTAGATGGTCTTTTCGCCACTTTTTCAACTCGTCAACTTGGCCATGCTACAATTAAAAAGGGAATAAAGGAAATGAGCACGGACCGAATAGGACCTCGGGGTTCATCATTTTCATTGGATGATTGATTCAAAGGGTTTAGATGTGATCGTATTGGTGCTTAGGGTGCAAGGTTTCCTGCGGTTTTGAAAATGCATGACACTGAATTTTGCACTTTCTGGACAATGATCTGGGTTTCGACTCTTTTGTGGCTACCTGTTTCACCGTCAGGAAAAGCTCTCTCCAGCGCCCGTTCAGAAGAAGCAGCTGCTGCTTGAGCTCATACGACACAGTTTCGCAACACGTCTCGATAAGAAAATTCCCTGCGTCGTTCATGGCGGCGTGCTGATCCATCCAGTAGCTGAGATTCCTGAAAAACTCCTGGAACGGAAAGCGTCGAAAAGATGAAGAGACAAGCGGAGGCGAGTACGGAAACAAAGCGAGACGGTTTAAAAAAAAAAAGCTTACGACTTAGCAAAAGAAGCAGACATGCAAATGAATGGAAACAAAGACTCCAGACAAGTGCAAAGAAGACAGCTCATCAAAAAATAAAAAAAGACAAAGCAGTGGATTTAAATGAAGAAACAATAACGGTAATTAGCTGACGAATCCGCAATGGGGATGTGACACCCGCATTGGAAAGGCAATGCGATAACCGAAATGTCCTCAATGCGCGTCAATGAATTTGTTCCATGCTGACTTGGCGACTCCCCGCAAGACACCGCTCGAAAGCGAACTAACGTGGCTCCAGACTTTTTTTGCATACCTGCTTTGTGTTTTGCGGTTGTCTCAGGGCTTCCTCCCCGTCCTCCAGCCAGGCTTGGAAAGAAGCCACAGTGGAGACGTAGCGATCCCAGTTGGACAGGACCTCCTCCAGCATGCTCCTCACGCTGCGCACCTCCACGGAGAGGCTCCTCCACTGGGCTGCCACATCCCGCACTAGCCGGGACACCCCCGTCATGCCCTCGTCGGCTGCAGGGAGGAAGAGACAAGTTGACCTCAAATCTGGACAACCCAAGGTCTAAAGTGAAGCCTCGGGTGTCCTCCTTTCTCTCTCGAGCTGACCTTTTCAGCTCTTGCACGAACCCTTAAAAAAACGTAATAACAAAGCCGGCACGCTCGCTCAAGTTTTTATGCCCGGAGACGTGCTAAAATGGAGCAGAGTCCCCAAACTAGCAAATGGGGGAAATATTTCCCACTGGGCGAGTGGAGGAAACTCATTTAACTGTTTCGCCTGCAGACGGCGAAGCAGACAGCTTCACGTTGATGACAAAGGGGGTGGGGGTTCGGGGGGGATGCTTTAAATCATAAGGGGGGCACATTTACCTAAATACAGCAAGGTGACCACATTTTCATTTCATCTATTTCTAATTCAAACAATTAAATCACGACAAAGCGATTCTTTCCTCACCTGAGCTGTCAGCGCTGATGTAAACCTCCCCAGCACTTTTCAATGCCTGGTACAAGGTTTTGTAATTTTCAAAGAAATACTGCTTCTCCACGAAAAACTAGCGGAAACAAGACACACAAACAGTTTGTAAATCCAAACTTTGAGCAAAAACGGTATGGATAAGACAATTGATTCCGGGCTGACCACATAATCGCGTAGCATCTGTTCCACACACTCTTGTCGGCCGTATTTGACAATCCAGGATTTGAGCTTCGATTCCGCTTCTGTGAGAAAGGCCTCCATGCGATGTTTGTGCTCCAGGAATTCCAACTTTGCCAGCTGGATGCTGCTGGATGTGGAGATGAAATTCAACCTGGGGGGGAAGGAGAGTTACTAAATTTCTAATTTGGTGTGTCTCTGAATGTGTCTTCCGAACCTCTCGGCCATGTCTTGTAGCTGTTCAGGGGGCACACAGACACCCTCGATACTTCTGTCCTTATGGATCCTCCGGAAGAGCTGCTGGTGACCCTCGAGGCTCTTCAACACATCCTTGTCAAGCGAAAAATCCACATTCAAAACTAACTACACGTCTGTGTGTGGTTTCGCTGCAGCGTTTGGCATTGTTGGTCAACCTTGTGTCGTTGCAAGGCTTTGCTGACGGTTTGGTCGGCTTGTGGAGCGCCGCCATCTTGGCGCAGGGCGCCTTCGGTGTGGTGCAGCCAAGCCCCGAGTACATCCAAAGGAGCGGGAAGCGATGTGTCCAGCAGCAGATGCCAGTCCAGGAGCTTCAAATACAACAAGATAAATAGCACGTGACTGACTGATAGTGCGGGTTTACATAATATCAAATATGAAGGCCGTCTACATGACAAGTCTTGACTGATGGGAATTGGTCATGCGTGTTTCCTCACCCTGTTGGAGACCCTTTCCCAAACTTGTTTGACCAGAGCCTGATCTACTGTCAGCATTCCGTCCTTCTGGGTGGACTTTAAGCAATCCTCCACGTGCTTCCTCCGCATTTCCAGCTGCACACGCAGACTCTTGAATAACTGCACAAAATACATACCGTGTGCCATGTTGTACTGTTTAAAATAATAATAATACATTTTGTTAAAAATCAAGGTATTATTTGAAAAAGTATTGTCACTTTATGCAACTTCAGTCGCAATGTCATGAGAAATAAGTTGTACCATTACAACATTGTGATCGTTTTTGTCTCTACAACAACTGTTTAGAAAAAAAAAAACATTCATTTTCTCGTGACGCAATAACTTTATTCTCCCAACACAAAAATTCTCATCCTATTGTACCCTTTTATGTTCTTCGCTCGTGCATAATTGTCCTTGACACGCTCCATCGCAGTTTATGGTCATCACTGTAAGATTCCAACATTTGCTCAAAGCCCCTGCCATATTATAATTTTATATGATAACACCTTTTTATGGAACTGTACTTCTTTAAACGATTTTCTTTTCAGTGGCTCTAATACTCTTTTTTGACAAAAATAACTCTCCATCTATGCCACTCTGAAAACATCCCAAGTGTTTTTTCCGTGGATCGTGCTTATCAAGTTTTGATCCAAACCTGTGGCTAATTGGCTGTGAACGCCCCGCCGAGTAAAAGGCTCCAATGCGCACGGAATGGGGATAGCCCACACCGCGATGAAAACACCACTTGTCCGCTGGCTTGGCGCAATAAGCCAGACTGGAAAAAAAAATGACGGGGCTGTCATCTGATCCCCTCAATGTAATGCCGCTGCAGATTAAGCTAATAATGGCGGTGCCTGTCGCCAGTGCGCCCATTCCAAACCTCACACGCGCGCACAAAGTGTCCACACTAACCTGGTACTGCAGAGCGAGATCACCCTCAGTCTCCTGGGCTTGTTGCGTGTCTCTCTCCAGCTGGTCCAGCCACATTTTAAACTCCCTCAGGCTCTTTCGCTGCTCTCTCTACAGGAGGTTGACGCAGTGGGTGGCGAGGGGTGGGGGGTGGAAAGAGATGAGGGGGAATATGGATATGGAAAATGGGGACAAGTGGAGAAATGAAAAGCAGACAAAGACAAGCGAAGAGGGATGGGGGGGGCAAAGTTGAAGGATTGATGAGATGATGGAGGCGGGAAAGGATGAAGAGGGTGACGAGTGGTCCCGTTAAAAAAATGCATGGCTAATCCTGTGTTGGTTCTCTGTTGGACAAAATGTCAAAACAGTCACAGCTGGCAGAAACACTCTGCTTAAACAGACTAGTTGGTCTCAGATCCCCGAGCAGCATTTCAAGTCGCCATGACGATAATACTCTGTCTATTCAGCCTTATCACTTCTTCCCGTGGAAAACCCGCTCCCACGCTTGATACTTAATGACAGCTTAATCTTCAAACTAACTCTAGACTGAACATCTTTATTTTGTGCGGCACTTTTACTTTGCGATTACTCATATCAAAACAATGCTCAAAAAATGAGCTCACTATCAGATGCAGCAAGTGCCAATGCCGGAGGCTTTCATTGTTATGTTAATGTAACCAAGCGGTAACATTTCGACCAAATATGACTTCTTGTCATATTGCAATCATAGCTCAGAACACCCGCAAGCTTCATGTGATATGACATCAGGTAGCATCGCATCCGAGAGCGGCGTTTGGTCGCGGGAGAGATGGAAGGATGACGTCAAACCGCCTCCCCTACCTCCAGCATTTCCTCGATATCACGAGGAGCGAGGAGCTCACGCCGCGGGACAGGCGCCTGCACGACAAGCGGCGAGACAAGGACGGCGGTCAGCACACGAGCGAGACACGATGTGAGGCAGAAGCAGAGACATACGTGCAAAGCCGGGACATCAACAACGGGTGTTGCACGACAAATATGCATTTGGGCTTCAAATGAAGAACGCCACGGTTCACGTTTGGTGGGAAAGACAAGGGCCGCGAAGAGAAAATGAGATCACCGTGACAGCGTTTACCTCCTCCTCTTCTTCTACTTCTGCCGCTCGTCCCTCTGAGGCGCCACGCTCTACGTCAGGATGATGCCTCAGGAACTGGGCCACGTATGTCATGATGGATTTCTCGTCCGGCTTGTCCACGTCCACGTCTGACAAATGACACCCGGGGGGGTGGCGGACATCAAGCAGATATGAAATCAACCCTTCCGCGCTTGGGAGCCAAATCGTCTTTGGACTATTTTCCACAGTCTGCGAATGTCATGGCCTAATGAACCTCAATTACTCTGATGTCAGGCTTGATTTGTCAGCGTTTATTCTGGGGGAGCTGGCATGAGCGGGCACAGATGGTTGGGCAGCATGACTGCTAATGTGATGTTCAAGCTGACGCCCATCATTTTTCCTCTTGTGTTTATTCAACAATTGATTTTTTTTTTTTTTTTGATGGACACAGGAAAAATGTGACTTTTTCAACCATTCACTCCCAAAGACGTTTTTAAACGTCTTTTCAGACTTGGTCTAGAATTGGCTGGGACTGAATGAGTTTTAATTTGGGCCAGTTGGTTCGACTAATTTGAAGTCAGACAAATGTTTGTGGAATTAAAAACAGTGATTAAAAAAAGAAGTTACAAGATTTTAGGGATCAAGGAAATGTGACATACCCTCAGGGTCGAGGAGTTGTGCGATGCCCAATTGTGTTTCAGCTAACAGAAAAGCTTCCTGCAGATTTTCTCGGTTGCGGTTCTTTCTTGAACGCTCCATGTCCACTAGATTGGGCTGAAGGGCATGGATGATGGCAAGGAAGGCTAAACCCGTTCGCCAACTGGGACCAAAGTCTTTCACCTCGATTCCCAGACGCCTAGCAAAGAGGGGACGCAACTGAGCGTTACCGTTGAATTTTATCACGGCAACCATGACAAAACAAACAAACATGACGCCGAATTGGGGGAGCGACTGTACTCGGTGTGGTTTAATCGGCAGACTACACACTTGGTAGCTGTCTGTTGGACCCATCTGAGGAGAGCCTTCCTAGCGCTGCCCTGTACGGGGGGCAGGGGCTTCTTCTTAACGGGTGGGCTGGCGTTGTCGGCGCTGCTGGCGGAGCCGTTCAGTGAGGAAGAGCTGGCCGACGGGGCCTGGATTTCTGGGAGACCGCAAGTCAGCTCCTCGATCTGAAGGGGGAAACGAGAGAATAGAACATAAAAATCAAACAGTCCGTTAAGTGCATCGATATGCTATCAGTATGTGAACGTACTTCCTTTATCTGTATTTTTCAACAACCTCGTGGCTACATGTTGTGTTTGCGCTCCGTAGAGAGTTCAGTCACTTTTATTAAGCATATGTGAAAAACGCCCGAGGTGGCGGCTGCTCTCATCCAGCGTGGACGAATTGCAAAAATTGATTTTGGCAGATTTTCTCTCTTTTCTGTTCCGCTCGATTAGCCTTTATTTTTTACTGCCCTTGAAAAATATGGATGGTGATTATATCTCCATTTTTTAAAAAAAGCCTTAAATTCTGGTCTCCAAGACATCGCCGATGCTAATTTGCCCCATGAATTGAGCACGTCGACTAATTTTACCTGGAAATAGAGGATAATAGTCCACACCAAACCCAACACAATTGACGGTCGACCGTCAACGATATCTGTTGAGTTGATGTTCACCAGCTTGATCTGTGTTCAAATAAAGATTGTATTGTATTAAAAATAATAATAATACACAACATTGCAATGCATTACAAACAAACAGAGGCAGTACTAACCGGTGATCCCCTGTAGGCAGACTAGAGAATAGAAAAAGAAAAAAAAAACGTCATGAGAGGCACTCTAGATGTGTTTGATGAAAGATGGACGCCTTGTTGAGCATGTGATGACAGACCCCAGGCTATGAGGCATTGGAGACCCCCCCCCCCCCGGCAATGGGCTGTATGTCGAGATCTGTCGCGATCCATTTTCAATATCCTATCACAGAGCTTATTACGGAGGCGCCGTAGCACAACAGGTGATCGTTTGGTAATAAGCAACACTTCGAGTGGGTGAACATGGAAGGTGTAAAGCCGGGGTCGTGCGAGGGCAATCTCGGGGGGGCAGGAGGGGGTCAGTGTGGGGATCCTGATAAGAAATGCATGAGTTCATAATGGAAAACACAGCAGGTTGTTTGGGCAGCATTGGGATAAGGACACACCTCGAGGCTAAGAATTTTCAAGAAGATGATCACAAAAAAAAAAAAAAAAGAAAGAAAGGGAAGCCCTATTAGACCTAAAAAGATTTTCATAACTTTCATTTGGAAATAAAAATTAAATATAATTCGACAAACGCATGCATGCACAAAGACGTTTGAAGCATTTCGCACCCAGTGTGTGTGTTTACATTTAATTTGAAATTTTGGATTTCACACACAAACACACACACACACACACACACACACACACACACACACACACACACACACACACACACACAAGGAGCCTGCTGACGTCTCATCTCCCGCTTGCAGATTACTGGTGTAGGATTTATGGTTTAACCCTGTCACACTTGAGGAAGAGGGGAAATCAATGTCCTCGCAGACGCCTGCTCATGGCTTTATTTGGATATCCGAGGACGAGACGGGCATGGGTGCGCGCGGGAGTGCGGGAGGGAGGATTCCTTGAATATGTCTGACTAATCTCACTGAAGGCACCATTTACTGAAGCGGTTTGTAATTAGTTTATGTAATTGTGCACATCACGCTGGCAAGGGAGAAGAAGAGGACTGCCGAGGACTAAAAAGCAGAATTTTTTTTTTTTCCTGTATAGCGGGTGGGTCCCGATGTGAGAGGCGGAGTCAGCGCGAACCCAAAGTCTGACTGTATCGACTGATGATTTCAGCAGGTGGAGATAAAGGAAGGCGGGGAGGAAAGAAGTGAAAGGTCAAGCTTATTTTCCACGTTTGGCACCCATGGGGCAAACGCAAAAAATTGCCACGAGGAGGAGCAACGAAGATAAAAGAAAGAGAGCATCTCTGCTACCTTCCTGCCCTGGAGGAAGTTGAGAGCGGTGCCGATGTTTGCTACCCAGTGGATCCTCTTTAGCTTCCTGCTCTGCTCACATGGCTACAGGGAAGAGCAAGACAACAATGGGGTTACAAGGCGCAACAGGGTGGAGGGGGATGCGAGAACAGAATGGACAAAACTGTGAAATTGAAGTGAGTGGTTTTTTGTTTTTTTTAGACGTTGCAGTAAAATATCCGAATGAGAAACATAAAATACACCAGTGAGAAGAGATCCATTCAGTTGCCGCCCAATCCAAACTGCACCCTGATCAATAGACCACAGATCACTTGGACCTGAGGCAATACTGTATTGACACACGTACCAAAAGCTATTTGTGTACGTTTACGTGTGTGTGTGTGTTGCCAAACTCATCCGTCCTTGTGAATCTGCCTTTTTTTCTATTCATTTAAACATCCGAAGAAGCAGCGATCAATGCGCCCATTTCCACGTGGAAGCGGACGATGCTCCACGTTCACATGCGCTTCGCTAGCTCCTTAAAGATTAGCCGATAGGCAATCACGTTTCATGCGCGCGCTCTCACATCTCAGCGAAGGGACTTGAGCCTCACCAATTTTTGGCCGGAGAGGACCTCCAGCAGGGCGAGCAGCTTCACCCCATCCTTGATATCCTCAAACAGGTCGGTCACGACGAGAGGTGGAACACGCTGTCGAGACAAAAGAACATAGCAAAGAGTCTTTACTGTGTCGGCCTTTTAATACATGACCAAAGAAGGTTGTGCAGATCAAACTTTTGAACTCTAAAACTCTGACTGAGACATTATGAAAGCTAGACTTCCATTCGCTTTGAGAAAGTATGTATAAAAGCTGTTTTTTTTCCGGCAAAATATCCTGGCTTAGTGATAAAAAGTCCAAGTGCGACATTAGAAGACATTCATTTAAACAGGAAATCCTCCTATGGATGGACCCGGAGCCCCCAAAAGCATTTTTTGTCTTCCCCATGTGGCGTTTTGTGTGCGATAAGTGGAGTCAGCAAGGGGCTCAACGGGCTCTAAGTGGGCTCTTCAAATCCTAAAATATGCTGATGATGTCAAACCGGATCCCGTTCTCATTGACTCCCGCGCTAACCTCGCAGACTGTGGAAGGGGGGGCGGGAAAAAAATCCACATATCTCTGTTTTTCGCAAACGCCACATCAAGGATTTCTCTCAAGAGTCACATGCTGGCGGGGTGGGGGGGGGGGGTGCGCTTTCAAGACGGAAGGGGTGTTCAAACTCGCCAGCCATTCACAGGAAGATTAGCGGAGGAAAAGGATTGCGTGTGTGCGCGCGTGCGTGTACCCATCAAGTGTATGTGCAAGAGGGGGCATAATCGAGCAGAAAAAGAGTGGCAGCGAGACAGATGAGAGAGGACAGAGTGAAAAAAAAAGAAAAGCTAAAGCCCCCCAAGCCTCACATTCTACAAAATTAATTAGTTCAACGCAGTTAAGGCTTTTTTTTCTAATGTCATTTCGCGGCTTTGGTTATTAAAACACACAGAAAAGCACGTGTGACTCCTTCCAAAAGACACCACACAAGTACAGAGGGTTAAATCGCCCCCCCCCACAGCCCCCTCCCCTCGTGGGGTAATTGAAGTTAAATTTAGCTTTTGGTGCTTGATGATCCCCAGGCTAATGAGGGTATTTGGGGATAATTACAAAAATAAGAAAGTGATATTCGTTTCCTCCGCTGAGCCACACGAGCTAAGACGAAAAAGAAAAAAATAATAATCATAAATCAAGCGTCTTAATGAGCTAATTACACATGAGTGTCTGGTGTCATAATTGATTGTGTGCGGAGGTGCTCGGGGGGATGCGCGTGTGTCGTCTTCTTTAAGTCCTCAAGGTCCAATAGTGTGGAGATGCGGGGAGAAAACGATAAAAAGATTTTCGAAAGTAATCGAATGTACAGCTTTTACTTTAGAGGCCCAAGGAACTATTTTTGGTCACTTCAAAAGCGGTCCGAATGTAGGCCACAGACCTCATTTTGTTTTACAACGAAGGGTAAAAACCAATATTATTATGTTGCTTTTATACTGTCTATACTTATCGGTAGGTAGACATAATGCCACCTCGGGTTAAAATTTGCTGTGGACTAGTGTAATACAGTCATACCTTGGTTTTCAACCATGATCAGTTCCAGAAGGCTGTTTGAAAACCGATTTTTATGGAAACCGACACCGCGTGCTTAAAAAAAAAATCTTTATTGAACACGTCTGCTCACAATGGAACACTACACGAGGAAGCGTCACTTCCTCGTTCACCCGAGGAAGCGTCAGTTCCTCGCGTAAGGAAGGCGAGAGGAGTCAAGTGGCGCATTCAGGTGCGCTCAGTTTGGTCGAGTAACGGGCGTAATCCAAGCCATTAAAAAAAACTCGAATTTTTTGGTCGAAAACCGAATTGGTCAATAACAGAGACGTTCGAAAAACGTGGTTTTACTGTATTTTGATTAATTACATTTTATTTCTATTCATCCTACCTTTTCCCCCCCATTATTCATTCATATCATATTTTGGCAACATTTCAAAGTGGTAATATTTCTCGACTAATTCCAGCACAGAAGTATAATTTTTCTCCACTGAGATGAGATGAGTGCAGGTCCAAACAAAGAGTTGGCTGAATGTATGCATTATTACGACTATTTGGGCCTGAATCTGAGGGGCACCCTGTGGGGATGCACACCTCTGCCAAAGCCAATTTTAATGGGTTCTTGGACCAGGTAGTTGTTTTTGCATAATCTTGCTTTACACAATGGGGACCTGTGCACAAGGGAACCTCCGGCAGCACAAAAAACAGAGAGTGCATAATTGTAGCTTTGCGCTGTACCCACTCCGATATACTGCATGAACGACCGTGAGACTTTATTTTGACAACTTGAAATCAAACCCATTTTTTCTGCTGGACACAAGCAGACAAATTCCCGTCATTAGTCCTGTCAGTTTTATGAGTGTAGGTTTTACCTTGAAAGATTTTGACTCCAACTGTACTTAACTCATTCAGTACCAGCCAATTCTGGACCAAGTCTGAAAAGACGTTTAAAAACGTCTTTGGGAGTGAATGAGTTAATCGAGCGAGTGTTTGCTTACGCAACATATTTTTGGGGAGGCTAATTAGACGCCGTAACCCCCCCACAGACACTTTCCAGATAGGGAGCTTCACTTGGCAGTGTAATCTGAGCGAAAACACTTAAGTGTACTGAAGCTTGTTTACTGAAGAGACGCCTGAGCGACGACGAGACCTCTGCCGCTCACGCCGGCCATTCGGTAATTAAGCTTTAACCGTCTCAGAGGGGATTTGCCGGAACGCAAAGTTGGGAGCTCACTCGTTGGCTTCCATCCTCCTCCTCCTACTCCCCCCACCCCCACAGTCGACCCAAATGTCACACCAGTGCCATGCAGGGTGGGGCTGCCTGATACTAAATTAATCTGAAGAGCGAAAAAAAAAAATTCTATGGGTAAACGCAATTAAGATACAAGTGCAGTATGTAAACTCGACGCAAAAACACATCTAATTTATTACTAAATTATTCATAGTATTAAAAAATAATAAATCTCCACATTTTGTACTTTCGTGAGAGAGTGCGCGTAGACTCAATAATGTGACCCGTGAGTGTCTTAACTTAATCTGGTGAACCACAAAGTGTAATAAGATTCATCCGTCGTCTTAGTAAATTGGCGGTTCTCACATGCTGAAATGTCTTTTGTTATACCTGTAGAGTTTGGGGAGCGGGTGGGTAAAAGGGAACACCCCCCCCCCACCCCCGCCCCTCAAAGCCATGTCTCAACTCACCTAACGATTAATCACATAGCTTTAGGCGCTGAATTAAAGACCTGTGATAACTGGTTGTGGCCTAATCATCTCCATAGCCGAGGGCACCATCTATCCCTCGGAGAGCCGAGTTCAACCAACTGTTAAAGCTCCTCTGTCTCTTTCATTGCGCACACTTTTCTTCTCCTCCAAAAGCCTCTTACAACTAAATGCCGTTTCCAGGAACTTTCTTCAGGGGGCGGGGGGGCGCTCGGGAGGGTGAGCGCATCTCCTAATTTAGAAGAACTCCATTCACCTTATCTTGCTGTCCATCAGGGGTTTTTTTTTTTTTGGAAATGATATTTCACATGACCACTCAGCATATCCATGGCAACACCGGGAGGAAGCAACCAGGGCAATCAACTAGAGAGGGAGACGTGCGCTTTTGGTTGGAACTATGATGGATATCAGCCACAACATTAGGTACAGTACAGTAGATGGTTTGGCAGATACTTTTATGGAACAAACGGTGACAGAAGTGCAATGGCGAGTATGACGCGTTGGTTAAAATGGTCATTATGATTTGACAGTCGTGCGCGATAAATATCAAATGTCTAAAATAAAAAAAATTATCAAAATCGGCCCTCTCTGGCTCCATTTTGTGCCTCTAATTTGATATGCAGAACATCATCACCACGCCGGAGGCAAAACAACCAGAGACAGAAGGCATTCATTACGTGTTGTCACCACGACCTGGCGCCAAATAAAACTTCAAACCGTGAACATTTAGGACCCTATTTTCTAGACAGGCACTTTTGTGCGCTGCGTAAAAAAAATAATTTAAAAGCGCATTTCCATTTACCCCAAAACGGTACATAAATAAACCATGCGTTTATGTTTGGTGTCATTAAAAATTCAAGCAGTTTCTATATATTTGGCTGTGGATAATTTCCCGCCGGCGTGATCCCAAACCGTGAGATTTCATATTACGTCAAGGTTTATTCCCCAGGGGGGGGGGGGGGGGGGGGGGCGCTTTTCAAATGAATTTTCTGCACCGCGTCACCAGGGCTCAAGGTCTCCTCAGCTGCCTGAATCCAATCGGAAAGAATACTTTGTGTCGCAGCGTGACGGACTTACCTTGTCTCCACATTTTGGAGCTGCTACTCAAGTCCCATGCGGTTAAACGTACAATAAAACAATGACACCCCCCATAATAAAGCCTCCTTAGTATGTAGCCGGATCAGGGGCAGATGCTGAGTGAGAGTTACAGTTTGTCTGAGCTTATTACGTTCGAAACGCTTATCCAGATTCCATCTAAATGGGTAAGGAGGACCTGGCGGGTTATCGACACTTAAATGACAAATGTTAGCTTCCAGGAACAAAGAAGTCTACTCGGTTAATTGCTCTCATGTGAAAGCGGTAATTAGAGTGAGTGTAAAAGCTTTTCCTCGCAGCGAAACGAGAGTGAGAGAGAGAAAACAATAAGAGGCGTGTGTTTGTGCGGGTGGTCTTAACTGCCTGGCATGCAGGCCCCATGACCGGCTCAGCAATGCGTTTTGAAAATGGAGCAAATGTCCCGAGCAGCGCACAAAGCGCTGAGAAGAATGGGCAAGTTGGATTGGGACGGCGGGAGCGGCGATGCAGGCGCTGCTGCTGGCAGAGGGAATCGAACGCCATCTTACCTTGGCCAAGTGAGAATTGATCCATTTGGTGAACGTCCTCTTCTGCACAGACTCCTGCTCGTCTGTAAATCACAAGACTCAATGTCACCGTCGGTCATCGACAAAACAGGAGATGGGAATACGATTGTTGGCTGGAGAGCTTTCACATTAAAGCGAGACCAAAATAGACATTCAAAGGATGGTTCGAAAACACTTCTTGACCCCACCAAAAAAAAAATACTCTTCTGTGTACTACCTCAAAATGACTCAGCTGGACATTACGACAAAATATCCTAGCATAGTAGGCCCGATGTTCGTTGCGTGCGGATGGCTAATCGGACATCTCCACTGCAAATTCAAATACATCAGTGCACAGTATATGGCTAAACAAATACACTGCACACGCACCCAGAGACAGAGTTGTAGACTAACGCGAGTCGAATGAAGTTTGACACCGTTTCGTCCGTGCGCCACCACTGCAATATCCTTGAGATACCATCAGTGAAAGCCGAAAGCAGACAGGGAGTTCCTCCACTTTAATGAATAGTCGGGAGGATTTGATTAAAAGACAAGTTGGTTAGTGGGTCACCGAGTACAATGGGCACTCAGGTGTGTGTCTGCGTGTGGATAATTTGTCATTCATAATGCAGATGGGCACATTTCAACGAGCCACTGAGCAGGTCCCTCCTGGATGAATTTTCTCTCTTGATCTGATCAAATATTGATATGTGGTAATATCGGAAGGGGAAATGAGAATGATTTCGGCCACTTTAAAAGAAAGAGCATGCATGACGGAGGGGAACATCGGCGCCTGTGTGTGCGGTGCTGTCAGCTCGTGGGACGAGGTGACTTTGAGATCCCACTGGCATCCATTCAATATGTACAAAGGGGGGGAAAAAAAAAAGGCAAAGCTCAGCAAGCCAGCCCGCGAGCGGCATTTCAACACACTTGATTAGCTTCTCAGGCGGCATCGGTCTGTATCATTAGTCTCATCAACGGCGGCCGGCCCTCTTATCTAAATGAAATATCATTAAGGTCTGCTTGGTTGTCCTGGCGGCTGCGGTTGCTGCGGTAACAAAGCGTAGCCGCAAATTGGAGGAAGTGGAGGTACAAACCGGTTTACCTCATGGGCAAACATCTTGATCAATAGAACATTGTCTTTAAATGAGTTGAAAAATCCTGGCAGAATTCAATCCAGAGGTCTGCAGACAAACTCTTTTTTTTTTTGTTATGTCGTTTTAAGCCACTCAAAATTTCACTCAACCATCAATTCACATTGACTTCCTTGCAGCGGAATGCCAATACCAGAGCGTGGCGATAAAGCACCATTAAAATGGTTTGCCAACTGCCAATAGAGCTCCCAGAAGAAGCCTAAGAAAGTAATTAATTCATACATTTGGAACACATTAATTGCATTTCCATTCATTTCAATGGAGAAAGATGGTTTGTGATATGAACGTGGTCATGTAAAAAAAACAACAAAAAAAACATCACCGTTTTTTTTTTTGGTCTTAAATCAATTTGGTCATGCGCAAGCAGACCACTGCGTGACACAACTGAGTAACACGGCTTACGAATTGTGCAGTTTTTGAGCTTCAGTGCCTTGCTGAAGGGCGCCTCCAACAATGTCTATGCTGCAGACTGGCATCGCTCCAGTGTCCCCTTCTAATTAACATCAGCATAGCCCACAGTTGGTCTCAAACCTGCCACCCTGCCATCTCTTAAGTCCTTACAGATGGGGCTCCCGTTGCACCCCCCCACCCCCACCCCTCCTTTAAATATATCTGAACCCACCCTGCAGCTGAACAAATATCTTCCCCACGGGGAAGACTTAAAAACCACAGGCACTCACTCAAGACAGTTCCAGAAGTATTTGGACAGCGGTGATCTGTGTTTTTTTTTTTTGGGATTTTTGCCACCGCAATGGATTTGAATGAATAAAGACATTAAGATGGCGAATCGCATCCCCACAAAAAGTGCAGCACTTGCCAGTGAGGAATGGCAGCCATTTGTGCAACTAACTGTCCAAATACTTCTGGACTTCATTGTACACTGCAGTACCTCCGCTACACACACACACACACACTCAAGAGTGGATTACACACTCACCACGGAGGTAGAGGTAGAAGCCAGTCACAAGGTTGAACGATATGTTCTTTTTCGGGGATGTGTTGCCCTCCGCTCGTCTCGCCACTTCGTACCCCGGTCTGCGCCTCTCATAGGCTGGTCGGGAGGACATCCTCCCCCAAAAATGAAGCAGGGCTACACTTTGCCCTTGCTCCTGCCCTTGCTGCCAACTCTTCCGGGAGCCAAAAGCTCCTATGAAACTGTCGCTCTGCAGTCGTACAGTACGAGTAATTTTCCTTCCTGCTCAGCAGCACAACAGTGTCCAAAAAAAAAGTGCGCGCGTGTAAGTGAGTGCAGTGCCGACTTGCCTCAGCATCAATCTTTCTCTCACTCTCTTCACACTTCAGCCCCTCCCCTCCTCGTTTCCCACTGTTGGTACCAAGCGCGACCTTCCCTCCGCCGCACGGCCAATCACAAGGCACGGGAAGGCGTGATGTCACGGCAGCCTTGAAGGGCACCGCTGAGCCGGTTGGGACGCGCGCACACACAAGCCCACACGCAGGCGCGACGCTCACAATGGCAGCAAAGTGCAGGAATTCCCTCGCAACACGCCGCCGTCTTTGGCGCTCTTATCCACGCGGACGGACGGGCAAGCGGCGCTCCCAGGCTGCCGGCTTTCTTGTGCACACAGCCTGCGGGGGAGCGCGCGAGCACCAGGGCGCTTCTGCTGTCTGATCTTCTTCCACTTCAAGTCTGTTCAGAGACCATCGTCTTTCATCCGCTCCTCACATGCAGTGTTGTTTTTTTTCCTGGGGAGACCAGGCTTAGCATAAACAAAAGAGTCACTTCCAAAACAAAATATATTGTCTATAATGTACAGTGGAACCCTTTAAGACTTCAAGATATGGGGGTAATAAAAGCCATTTAGCCACTACAAAGTCAACTGTAGTCTACCCCAGCAGGCGAAAGGTGGGATGCACCCGGCACTGGTCACCAATCAGTCAGAGGGTACATAGTGAGATCTTAAGAGGTTCCACTGCACAAAAAAAAAATAAAAAATTAAATCAAGTAACTACTCTATCTTGAATTATTCTCATGAGTAACACCAGCAGAAGACTCGAATACCAACCATCCCTTTCAAAGATCTCTTCAGTGTATCCAGTATGTGACCTGTCAGGGAAAGTCACTGTCTTTTTTTTTGTTTTGTTTTTGGGAGCCACGCTCACACTAAAGCATGCGTGCCCAATCAGTGTGATGCAATATCAAAGCACAAAAGCTCCTCTTTGAATCCTCCCATTCAAGAGGCAGGAAAAGCAATATTCACGCAGATCGCAGCGGGCCTTCTATCAGCTTTAAAGATGAAAGACCATTTATCACTTGTGCGATTTTTTTTCTCCTCCTTTTGTTCTTTTGGGTGACCCCCCCCCCCCCACCGCACCCCCGCTCCACCCCACCCCTTTGCTCACCCGCCCTCACACGCAAGTCATTTTAATTATGAAAAGTCATCAATAACCCGTAGCGGCTGTCATCTGCTATCTGCCTGCTGATTATCGCACTCTAGCCGGTTCGCACAGCTCCTGTCGTTTTTTTTACCTTGCCCTCTATCTGACTTTTTTTTACACCATATGTCCAGGTATTATATTTAAGTGTAGAGGAAAAAGACATTTTTACCTAGTTTAGCATCCAACTCCCAGACGCTTCATTAGGTACACCTGCACTCTACTGAGCTCAATATAAAAGCAAGATCCGTCCTAATTGTGTAATTAATGTAACGACACAACAGCACTAAAATCGTGAACAAAAACTCCACACATGGAGACCCGAGCCTGGATTTGAACCCCCAACCTTCAAACGTCGCTTCTGCTTCAACCACTCCAGCAAGATGCAACCTGAGCTGTCCGAAGTGCTGAAACCATTCGCAGCAGCAATTGCTCTTCTAATTGATTCACAAAGACAACAAGAAAAAGAATCAAATTCAGGGAAGTCTCTTCAAACGTTACATATCTTGACAGAGAACGGCTCCAGTTCACAGGAATCGAGCAATTCCCAAAGAGTTGAACTGATAAGAAAAAAACAACCTCGGGATAAAATCCCAACAAGAAGGTGAGACATGTAGGCCGCCGCCGTGGGAGCAGAGAGAGAAAAGTGAATAGGCCTGTACACACACACACACACACACACACACACACACACTGCACGTACGCACGCAGGAATTCAATCACTTTCCCTTTCTGGCGCTCGACATTGGAATCAACCAACGGAGACCTTCGGGCTGCAGCCCTCTGGAGTGTTCTGACGTTGTTCTAATGGGGCAGTAAAGGCGAGGGGGGTTCAAAACAAACCAAGCTAGAAGCGCAGCTGGTTGCTGGTTCGGGATCCCTAATGGACAGCCCGGCAGATAGTAGAGCCTTTCCCCGAGGTAGTGAGAGTTCAACGCGGGTCGGTACAGTTAACGTCTGCAGGGCAAGCGAGGCTTCGTGAGGACGAGAGAAGCAGCCTCTTTTCGACTATTAAAGAAAAGTACAAAAGGGTTTCTGAAAGGGGAAGGGGGATCAGGGGGAGAGGGGGGGGGGTATACTGTAGCTTCTGCTCGCATTGTAATCATTCTACCCAGGGGTTGTTTGGATTGGAATTCTTAGCAGCAAAAGCCTCTTTTTCAAGCTCGTGAGAGGCACAGCGCCTCCTTGAGGTCATATAAATATTCAGTTTGGAAGCATGTGGATTAAACAAAAAAGAATATATCATAAAATACCCACTGGTATAAATGGAATTCACAGATTTTATTTCATTAAACACAGGTGTCAGTCATGCAGGTATTTTTTTACTTTTATATTTGTTACATACAGTACAGCACTTGACATCGGAACAGCGACATTTTTGTTTTTTTAAGATATACAGTATATATGCCTTGTTTGAGTTGATGCCAATGCAACTTCGCCACTAAGCCGATTTCACCCAGCAGAGATGATATGTTCCTGTGTCCTTTGTGCTCAAAAAGTTATTTAAAGGTTTATACTGCCATTGGTCAGCCCACCTACAATGCTGTTCTGTTCGTATTAAGCTAGCGGACTTTTTGTAAAGTAATTCACAGATGATGCGGGTGTGAATGCCGGTGGTCACAATCGCAGTGGCAGAGTGTCACTAGAACAAAAACAAAGCCACACAAATGCCTCCGAGGTGCTAATGCATCTTCCTCTCCAGTGGGACATTAATGGATCAAGCCCGTTCAAGCTATCTGATGCTAAAAGGGTGGCCACGCACATGTTTGTTATCCACTCTACAAAGTGATTACACAGATTGGGGGGCCTTTTTTCGCTCTCCTCTTGACGTCTTTATGCTCGCCTCCACATTCCGGCTCTTCTCTTTCAACCTCACAATGCCTCATTTAAAAAAAAGGCTCTTTGCTACAGTTCCTGCCGGAGCTCTTACAGCACAAAATGTCATTTAAAAAATAAAAAATAAAACCTCGCCACCTCCACTCAACTCATTCAGCCTCGACACTCGCCATCCCACTTCATTTGTGCCCCCCAACGCGGAAGTGCAAGAGGCGGATATCCAAACGGCACCCATTAGCATGCCTAATTACATTTCAGAAATCATCACACACACATTAAAGAGGGTGAGAAGAGGTGGTGGCGACACACAAGTCAACGTGATTACCAAAACAAGCACTGCCATTCCCTTCTCTCCAGCAGATGTGCTGAGGAGTCGCTGAAAAATTATGCCCAAATGTTGGCTAACAATAGGGTCATTTAGACAAATTTCCCCACACCTGCAGCAAACGCACACACACAGACACACACGCAACACATAACACCGAATTCAAGAGAATCATCTATCAGTATACAGCTGTGAAAACTCCTCATTTCCATCCGTAAAGAGCTTTGTAGCTGAAACTAAGCATGAAGATTCAGCACTGAGAGCATTAGAGATGCAATATACATATATATGTATATTCATATTTATTCAGTTGCTCTCTCGATGAATGTAATGGAGTGTGTGTTTATCTGTGCATGCGTGTGTGTGTGTGTGTGTGTGTGTGTGTGTGTTTGACTGGGTCAGACAGTCTAAGCTCTTTATCCAGGTTCAGCAAGCAGCACAGCACATATTACAGGGGCCACTAAGTAAGCGAAAGCGCAGGCATCAGCAGCGCTAACCGAATCACTGCGGCCGCTGTGGTAAATTCAGTTACCGTGAGAGATTTATATATATATTTTAAAAATCTGACGCTACCATGAGCCAGCCTTTGTCTTACAAAATGTTCTCCCACATTAGAAAAACATGCATGGCAGGTTAATGGAACATTGTAGATTGTCTTGAGGTGTAATTGTCAGCGCGAATGGTTGTTCGTCGATGTATGCCCTGCGATTGGCTGGCAACCCGTTCAGGGTGTACCCCGCCTACTAAGACAGCCAGCACGCCCGTGACCCTTGTGAGGATAAGCGGATTTGAAAATGGATGGAAGAAAATATTCTTTGAAGTCGATGCATCAACCTACTACATTTTTTTCTTTATCCTTCCAACTCTATTTTCTATTTCTTGTTTTACTCTGTCAAAATAACATCCGTGAAAAAAGGTCGTCCAAAGAACAAATAATGGCCTAGGACCTTTGCAGAGTACAATGAAGGATTTTTAAAAAAGACCAAGAATGACTTTCTGTGCCACAAAGTCACATATGCTGGAACCGAGACGTTATCTGGTCAGCTCAGAGGTCAGGGCGCCACCTCCATTTAAAGAAAACTTGTTCAATAGAGCGCCAGTGGCCAAATTTGTAACCATCCAATCATACGCTGACAGTCAAAAAATAAAAAGGGGGAAGGAGGTGCCTGGGCGGGGAAGATAAGAGTGAACGTGTGAGTCAAAGTATTAGAGAGAGAGTGGAACGCGACGGGGTGTCCGGATGCTATCTGGCGAGCACATTGTGCTGTAACGTTCATCAAAACGATCTGGTGCCCCCATCTGACACAAAACATTGTAGATAAAAAGAAATTCTGGGGGGACTGTATCACTGCATCAGTGTGGCCTGGAGATGTCATTTTACCTCACGTGGGTCGGATCAATGGCAACTTGTACCACATTGTCTTCCGCAATCAAACTATGTGTGAGGCTTTGAAAGCAAAATGTCCCAAAAAGTAGAAAACATAAATCTGATGTCGTTCACCCCATCACACAGATGAAAGAAGTGAATATTAGTGTTCGTTAATACACGACAACCTATTATTGCAATTCCCACATATTGTACATTGGAATGTCAAAGGTCGAACACAGTCTATTCCCTGACTCCCTCAGTGTGTTTGTGTGTGTGTGTGTGTGTGTGTGTGTGTGTGTGTGTATGTGTCCCAAGTGACGCGTTCTTGTGTCTCCGGCCTTGAATGGCCGTCGAGCTCAAAGAGATTAGAATCTGATAAGAAGCATGAAATGTCAGTGAGACACTCCCATTGGATTCCACACAATGCGAACGCGCATGCCAAAGGAGAATGTGAATCCGACAAGCCCGATGACCCTTTAAGGGGAGGGGAGAAGGGTCCATATTGATATCATGCGACTGCATAAATAGAGCTATGGTGGCAGCATAGTCTGTATGTTAAGTTACTGCAATATTTGGTCCCAGAACTATTGCAACTGTGAAAATTTGTGAAATTAAACCCTTGTGCCTGCACCTTTTATTTAGGGGGGAGGGGGCTTGGACACTTCTAAGCAATAAATTGTAAAAAATATATATATATATGTATAAAATCAGAATCAGTCGTATATTTCTTACTGGAATGCCAAGTAACATTTACATGTATGTAAAATGGACCTAGTATAGTGTCTTGCGGAACACCAGTTTCCGACTGTAGCGGGAGAACATTTTACTCGCAAGGCCCCTACATACTAGTCAAGAGTGACGGTGATCTTTGAACTCATCATTTTTGTGGTAAAGAGAGTCTAATAAGTACAAATGTGACCTTTTCACAAGAACTGAATAAAAAACAGTACCGAGCCTAGAATAAAAACATGCTGCAGCTTGCAGGGTATAACTCGACCCCTTGAACAAATTAATTGACACGACACTATTTCCTAGGAGAAAACTAGTTTTGGAAAGAGTACAACTTGGAAGTCAACCAGTACCCTTGGAGTTGAAAATAAATGAAAAAAGAATAGAAGGCAGCAAAAACTCACAATCGGCAACATGGGGCATATCACAGCACTACGGGTCCAAGGCGACGTGGCTTCATTTTGAACGGGCTGGTGACCTTCAAGCCTCGCCATGTGCCGAACGGCCTCGGCTAAAACGCCTCGCGCACAGCGGAACAATCAAGGCCTAAAAGATACATCAGAGCCATTTCGGTTGTTTGTGTTGCCGCCTGCGTGTGAAGCCGCGTGGCGATAAATAGGCAATGTCCCGAAAACAACCGAGCCGGGCTGGCACGGCTCAAGGTGACCGTCTGCTCGGGCCTTCGATGGCCGCGGCCGAAGCGTCACGTCGCCCTTGGCAACCGCATGGCACGATGGCCGCGTGCCAATAGGGCGGGCGGGCTGTGTCGGTTCCATCAGCAATCAGAGGCTTAAGAATTTGGCCGAGGAGGCTTTCCTTCTCGGCTTCATTTTCGTCTTGCTGTTATATTGTAACTCTGCCCGGAAAAGGTTTTCATTGTTGTGTTTGTTAGCAGGATTATGCAAAAAGTACGACTTCATAAAACCTTACGGAGGGTGGGCAACAAAGACAAACGTGTAGCTGTGCATCCGGGTGAATTATTTCTTTTGTAAAGAGAAAGAAAATTAATTACGGGTTCTAAAATGGGTCATGCATGCTTCTGCGTGAGCCACTTGAAACACTGCTGATGAATTCTATCAACCACTCATCAAAGAACAAATTAATAATGGAGAATCCCATTGACATGCTAGCGGCCAATTAACGGCGGGGGACACCCTGAACCGGTTGCCAGCCAACTGCAGGTTGAATTTTTATCAATCGAGCTAAATTGCAAGTTTCTTCTTCGACTCTTTTGCCCCTTAAGAGAAGAGGTAACAGAGTATGTATTTGAATGAGTGCTTTACAAAGGGTTAACCTCTTTTTTTTTTTGGTAGCATTTCAAAATTAGCATAATTTGGCCTTGGCGGCGTTCTCCCCAGAACCTTGCAGAGCTACTATGCTATCAATTTTCTTGAAATATCTTGCAGATGTACTCATACCCTCGCCCGTCCCTCCTCCCCCTCCTCGTCGGCCTTTCTGCCAGCACAGCAAGCATCTCTCACCACTGCAGAATTGACTCAAACGCAGTCAATCTGCTTTGCGCAACAAGCCGCCACAGCCTGAATAGACGACGAGACGTCCTTTACGAACGACTAAATTGGACTGCGGTAAACTTTATCAGCCTGACGGGCAGGCAGGCAGACGTCGCTTAGAGCTAGCGGCGGAAATTGAACGCCTCCGCCACCCACTGGGGACAGAAAACCGAGGAGAAATTGAAAAGAGGATAGACAGTTTTTTTTTTCCTCCCCTGAACAAAAGACACAAAACCATGCACATTCCTCAGCATATGGAGGAGTTCAGGCTGGGAGGTGTTCAAAGTGGCCTTGCCGTTCTCTGCCATATGGTGTCACTAATTGCTGTGTTTCAGTGCAGAGAGGTACAGCAAAAGAGATAAAGAAAGCTCCATGTGTGTGTGTGTGTGTGTGTGTGTGTTGGTCTCTCCCAAAAATGGGACACAAGTTGGGATTGTTTTCATGTCGCATAGCATGACTGTTGAACGCTTCCAAAATGGACCCCCCCGAGGGGAGTATATGGCTTATTTCATGCTATCTGCTCCTGATATCTGGAACACTGGCATGATAGAACAACTCCTCCGAAAGTTTGCGCAGTGTTAAAAGTGTGTTGGATGACATGGAGGAACTCTCAGGTGAGAGGGCGTTTGACGCGAAAGGAAGACGTAAATAAAACGTGACCTCATTCAAAAATGAAGAAACCCCGAACAAAGGCGACGCCGACTCTACTTAACGGAGTGGAACGAGCATGCAGACGCCAAATAGTGACGCGAATGATGTTATCGTCCCACACACCTGCTAGGAACTGTTACATGCCTGCATCTTTCATTTTTGATGACACATCTCGATTGATGACCGAGTCATCGCAGGTTTCAGATCTGCTGCGCGGCACATCAAAAAAAATTTTTTTTTTTGGTATTACATATGGTTGGTATCAGGCAGAAAGCTTACATCTCCAAAATCATCACTTCTCAGGAAATGGAAAAAAAATGGATCTTTTTTTAACCATGAACATTAGGGCTCGATTGACGTGAATTTCTTTCAATTTCTTTTCTTCCGATTCCAATATTTTATTTCCATCAAATTCCGAATACTCGTACTTGTGCCCTCGTGAAAATCGTAACACAAAAGAAATGGCAGTCATCGCATCACGGGAAAAATGACAAGACTGTAATTAAAAAGCCATAAGGCTTCTCATGTGCGCCCGTGCAAATAGAGTAATTATGTCAGACATTTTTTGTGAACAAGCTACACTCACGCTGCTGAATTATTGACAATGCATATTATTTAGTGCCCTTGAAGACTCGAAACGAGGCTCCCGGGTCGATGAAGACTGTACTGTAAAACAGGCTGGGAACGGTTGACAAATTAGGGCGCATTTTTGGCGAAGGGAGGAGGTACCGTTACACATGTCCACATCAATTATGCAACAGTTTCGCACCACCGCTGTGCCGGGGCTGCGCGTGAGCCCCTTTCATTTGCACTTAGCGTCTTAATCAAAGTATCTCACTTGTCTTTGAACAACACGGGAAGCGGAAAGCCTCTGAAATTTGAGGAAATCAATTCACAAGGTGCAAAGTGTGCACAGGACAGTAACTGGCAATGGTGGTCTTATCATTATTTTAGGCAAATTGCTCCACTTTAAATTTTACCTGCTGCAGACAAATAAATAAAAAAATTTAAATAAATAAAATTGAGTAGCACCGACCAATAGAAATGACATTTCTATTATCTAATGATATTTTTTTAAAACACGGAAAAATAAGCAGTCCCAATGCATTCCGATATAATTAAATTATTTCATCTGAGTAATGCCCCTTGTTGTTGTTCTCCTATTGGATGGCGATGTGCAATTAAGGTTGCATCCGATTGGTCAAACTCAAATGAACCTGCAGGATCACACTCCATTTCTAATTCCCCAGCAGCCTCCTTTTCTTTTTAATCAGTGTTGCAGAGTCAATGAAAGTTGACCTTTCGCTGTAGCCGATGCAAAAGTAAAGATAGCAACTCCATTGCGTACCTGGAGACCTCAAAATACTCTTTCCTTAAATCCTACTTTGCGCCGAAAATAACACTCGGATTTGTCATGAGCAAAAGCAGCATACTGTTGCAAAACAAGGTGAATTTCCAGTCAGCATTTTTGCCTTTTTGCTGTGTCACGCCAATGGAGCAGGTCACCTCCAAACGTGCCGCGAGTGGAGAGACGGTGCGCTGTGAGTAAGCAATTAATACCTACCTTGCAGTCTCTGCATCACATTGGCAATGTCACGAGGAGAGTCTCTGGAGTGGTGCGGCGCAGCCATGCCGCTCGTCCTGCAGGTACCCGGCGTCGTCTCTCAACTCGACATCGGCGCCCTAACCCACATGCAGAAATGTTTTTGAGTTTCGTGTGAGGTTGTTGTTTCTCCTCAGTTCATCCCTGTTGCAGAAAGTCAGGCTCGGAGGTACCTCCTCCTCCTCCTCCTCCTGCTGCTGCTGATGCTGCTGCTGATGATGTAAGCACAGCACTTGTGTGTGCAGGCAGGAATGCTTCCTGGTTGGCATGAGCTGCCATCTGCTGTCCAACCGAAGAGGGCGTTACTTGAGGACCAATCGGAGGCCAGGTAACATCGGCTACTGTTGGTTCCCACTTTCCACTGTAAGAAATTTATTAAATTTTCTTTATGAGTGTATAACGGGGGCACTCTTTAAAATGGAATCAAAACGTATAATATTTGACTATTAACATTCACTCCCAAAGACCTTTTTAAACGTCCTTTCAGACTTGGTCTAGAATTGGCTGGTACTGAATGAGTTAAAAAGTACTAGAAAATAGATTTTCCTTGTAATAAGTAAAACTGCATGTCCGAGTGTATTCGTGAATCAAATGATGACAAATGACATTCTATTGTTTGGTTGTCATTCTTGATGTATTTGGCTCGAGGGTGCGTACCTCCGCAGTCGGGTCTTGGAGTCGTTCATTCCTATGCAGACCGGCTCAGGGTGACCTCGAGCGGTTGCGAGCCCCTCAGGAGCGAGCAGATGCAGCCGAGCAGAAAGGAGTTGCCACTGCAGCAGAGGTCAAATCAAACAAGGAGTCAACGCAAGGAGTTTTCCTTCTGAGGGCACCCCTATCAACCAAGCTTATGTTTGCTTATCGAATAAATGCTTATGCAGGGCTAAAAGCGAAACGGCCGCAGTGTTAATCCCCACTCCTGTGTGCTCAGCAATTTGCCGAAGCTCATTAGAAAGTTGTGTGATGAAATTGACTTGATGCCAAAGAGACAGATGCTGCCCTCAGACCGTATCAGAACTAAATACTAATGGACTGCATTTGGCGTACCTAATTTTGTGGTACGTGAGTATATTTTTAACATGGTTGGATGATTGCTGAGAATTTTGACTACTACTATCTTTTTGTGGAATTCTGATTTTCCTGTGGCACTTTGCTGCCCCTCACATGTCACTCTTGGTACTACAGATAGCGGAAACGTTCGTTTGTTAATTACACAATAAATTCTAGAGGTAAAACAATGTTGTGGATTTTGTTTATTTTATAAATTGTCTAGTTTCACTCACATTTTAAATATTTAAAGGTTACAAATACATAAAAAGAGGTATGCATGCGTCTCGCTGAAGGCCTACGTCCATGTGGAATAAAAACAAGTTAAGATTTCTGAACATCCAAGATAACGTTTGAAAAACACATGCCAGAATTAACCAAAGGCTACTTTCTATCTGCAGTCTCTGGCATGTCAGAAGTGAACGCTCTGCTTCTTTTCCCACTTAAATTGAAGCCCTAAAGCTGTTTATCATGGACTATTACTGCACCTACTGGATGGAAACAGAAACGACTATTCTTCTTAAAAAAAAGGGGGGGGGGGGGCTGGTGCAGTTGACAAAATTGTCAGCGTGCCCAAAACAGAGTACACGAGTGAAAAGTAAAATAAATAAATGAACAAATAAATCAGCCCTCTTTGGCTCCACCTTGTGTCTCTAATTTGATTTGCATGAAACCGCAATGCTTGAGGAAAACCAACCAACCAAACAAAACAAGTGTCAGATCATCATGGTTGCAAACTCCCGCTTCACGTTTCTGTTTAAGCATCCATTTGAGAAGGTATTTTATAAAGAACAACTGAGCACTAAATTGCAAAGTAAATTAATGCGACGCTGATGAAAAATTAGCCCCTCTGCAGACTATGAACAATGCATTGGTTTAAGTGACTATTTGCATGCATTATTTTTTTTTTAACACGAATAGAAGTATTTTTTTCTGGCCATTCCACTACCATGATGTCAGTAACCATATATGTTTCAGACTATTTTTTGGTTTTTGTTAATGAAACTGGTCTGGAGTGTTGGACGTAAGTAGTGCGGCCTTTGCAACACGAGCTTCATACCAACACGATTACAAGAATGTTTCCCCAAGTCTGCTGTGATGAATTTCAGATGGACGGGATGAGAGACAGTGCTGACTAGGCCGTTATCAAGACTGACTCATCACCCCGTTGATTTCAAGTCCACTTATGTTTGCAGAGTTCTTTGTCAGGGTTATCAAAAGAAATGTTTTTCCTGGCGCCATTGCCCCCAGAAATGGCCAGACGACCACTGATCTGGCACGCAGTTTGGAAAGTATGAGACAGAATGTAAAAAGACGCTTTTAAAACTCATTACAGAATAGTCGGGATTGTTGGCTGGCTAACTCGTTCGTGCGTGGTGACACTTATCAAGCTCGGAAGTGATGGTAGAGGAAGTGAGGAAACGCAACACTCCCTCTCTCGAACGCCAGGATCTCTGTCCAGCAAAGATAAGCGGCTCCTGGAGCTGGATTTAAGGGGGCGGGGGGGGGGGGGGGCAGGAAATGTGACAGCATCGTCTCCCCCCCCACCCCAACACTCCCATAAACAAGAGAAACGGCAAAGTTTAGCCGTCAGTCCTCGAGCGCCTTTGGGCCGAGGGAGGCTGAGACACGCGCGGAGAGGGGAGGAGAGAAGAACAGGAAAGAAGGTCTGCAGAAAGACAGGAAAATCCATTAGTGTGTGTAAAAAGAGACAAGCAAAGTGGGGTGGGGGCAGGCGGGGAAGAGTGGTCCTGATCTTTTTATTTTATTTATTTTTTTGGTCCTCTGATGACACTGTAGGCCAAGTCATGGCTGTAAACACTACGAATCTCTTCATGGAAATTGTTCAGTCTTTTGATGCTGGTGAGTTTTCGACTAACTTGGTGTCTCTTATCATGTGCTAATTTTCTCCGTTTCTCTCTGGAATTTCATCATACGTTCACTAAACATATCTTTGTTTTTTTTTCCTTAACATACATCATGTAGCTTTCAGATGATTCTTAAGGTAGGCGGTAGAGTGCATGGAGAGGAAACTGATGTGTTGTTCATGGCAGACATCCAGCAAGGATTTAACCGCCGCGTTCTTTCTCCCGTCTCCACCGTGAGCACTTGCAAAGGTTTCGTCCACAGAGCAAGGCATATTATTTATAACCTACTTCGACACTGCGTTGCACATGAGCAATAATTCCTCACATTTTTTGGGGAATTTTGCCAGGCAGTAGGTCAAAATCGATAGTGTTCGTTCTCTGTCAAACGGTTGAAACCACTGACGCGTTCCAGAAACTTCTTTCTTTCAAACTGATGGCTTTGAAAACCATCTGAATGGTGCAAATCCGCCATAACTGATACTCTCCGTCCAATGCAATGAAACCAATGTGAATGAAAAGATGAGAGAAAATGTCAATGCCAAACAAAGATGGGCTTTGACCTCACCAAAGTCAGCCATCTAAGGAAGGAAGTGTTGTTGACGTGGTGTGAAAAAAGTCGAGAACCGCTGACTTCCATGATCTGTTTTTTCCAGTCCCCCTGATCATAGCTTTCAGCGTTTCCGTGGCAGTAGGACTGGTTTTGGGGGCCCTGGTCTACGTGTTCCTGACTTGGTTGTCACGGCACAGAGCAGGCTCTGCGCGTATCACCAGGAGCCCCCCTCCACGCCAATCTCGCACCTCCCCTAGAAGCCACCCCGGTTTCAACCGCAGCAGCAGCAGCAACAACAAGAACCATGACCGGCGGAGCAACAACAGCCTGCTGAGCGCCACTTTCACCTTCCACCATCAGAATTCGAGCCTGGATCCCCTCGACCCGTTGGGGCACAAGTCAAGCTTTAGGGCGTCCACTTTCCACCCTCTCCTCCACTGCAGCCAGATAGCCAGAGAGGCGGAGGAAGGGAGCCAGGCGTCGCTGCCCCGCACGCCGGTGTTGACCACCTCCACCGGATCAGCCCACGCGGCCGGCACCCTGGCCAGACCCCACTCATTTTGGGGGGATGGCATAAGGGGTTTACAGGCTACACAAACCCCTCCTCCTGCTTATGAGAGCATTATTCGGGCCTATCAGGAAACGCATACCTAGGAAGAGCGGACCAGACTGTTCTCTGAAACTCTGGAAAAGGATTTTAAAAACCATGTTTGATTTGTATCATCATGAACCACTACATGGAATGGACCATTCAAGTAAAAATGTTGTTTTGAATCTATGATAGGTGTCTTCAATTTAAAATGTTTTGCCTTGCAGAAAAAAAAATCATATGCATTTGACTTTCAGAAATGAGGTAAATGCTGCTTCTGTATTAAAATATATTAAAATGCTGGTCATAGCAAGGTAAACAATGAGCTCATTGTATGTGTACAAACACACAAACAAATTATCATTAAAAAATATTTATACACGTTAAAAAATGTATTTCTACACATGTTACTTTCAACTAAAGCCCCTGAGCCTGAGTGTATATTTACAACGCACTGGAGTTCATGCAAGTGGTGTTTTCATCAAATTCACGGAGCTGTGACGTATTATTTATGCGACATATTTTGCAACGAGAGGGGCACCGCATCAGCTGGACAAAACTCGTTTGTGACTATTTAGAACCCCGGTGACTGGTTTAATTTCGCAATATGACACTACGAATAGAACAGCTTCACTGCACCTCGCGACCAAACTTGACGTCATACGCGTTGACGGTTTAAATGTCGCTGTCATCGTTGTTAGTTTAGCTTCGTATATGCGCGGTGATACGGTTGATGTTGCGTTAGGATAACGCAGGCTCGTTTTAACCGTTAAATGTTAAGTCATTTGACTGGCCACGCCTTTTGCTGAGGACCCGTTTGTTACTTTTAGTATTTTCGGCGTCTCGAAACTATGTTTACCTGATAAAGTCAAGCTGTACATGTTCCACTTCGTCTCTGTGTTTTTTTCTACGTCATCGTAAAATCCTCCAAATGTCCGTTGATGAAGTTGACATAAAAGATCTCGGCGCTTCAGCAGAACAAAGAGAACATGCTCCATAGTCCCCCCGAACACGATTATTAGAGGAATGACCTGTCCGTGTTGCTGAGCTGGCTTTCGTGTGTGTTTGTCACCTCCAAGTTCCTGGAGGATGTCTGCGACTGCACTGCGCTTGATTCGATGCAGGAGACTCAGCACGGCCGGGTTGCCCGGCGTGACCAAGGCGCTGCGGTCGAGGGATCTAAGTGAGTTGTCGTTGAAAGAAGGTGACTGATGCATGTGTAGCAACCATTTAAATCTATTTTTCTCCCTCCCAGGGAAGATTGGTAAAGTAACAGGAGCTGCGGTGTTCGGGTAGGTATTCAAAACTTACCGAATTTCTGGAGGTTTGTGTCTTGATGGTTCCACTTCTGCAGAGGCTGCCTTTTCATCACTTATGAGGTGGTGGCCTTGGACAAGGCGGTGACCATTGATACCAGTGCGATTCTGCAGGAGAAGTACAAGTCTTATATCTACCTGCGAGCAAGTCCCTCTGATGAAAAAGAGAACGTCGCTGCAGGTACATCTGTGAGCATTCATTGGGTGATTTGTGAACAATTTTCAGAGACTCTCATCGTGGCGTTGTTGGGTTTTCTGACATTTTTGAATCCATGAAATGAGAGACCCTTGTCTTGTATGTAAACTGGCATCTGGCAAAAATGCTGACGGGAGTGACTTTGTTTTTTTCCCTGAAATGACTACAAAGTTGATAGCTTGTCCAGGTGCTCAGTGACATCTTCTGTCATCGCTTCCTCTCCCTGCTTCCTCATTCAACTGTTTTTATTTCCTGGCTGTTAGCTCACTTCCCCTTTGCAGGGGTTCTCCGAGGAAGTGAGCCCATCCTCCCTCACCGCTTACGAACTGGCGATCCTCATCATGAATAAATGCTTATATTTAAAACGTTAAAAAGCCTTTTTTTTTTTTCGTGGATATTTTCCAGAGCTCACACACAAGACAAGGAGGGAACTCCACAAAGCGGCAAGGCGCTTCCTGGAAATTTCTTCGCGGCTTCTGCTGCGGTCATTAGATGGTAAGAAACGGATGCGTTGATGATGAAGACTGATTATGGAGAAAAAAAGAAGCATTTTACAAATAAACTAAATTTGTGTTCATGTACTTTTGTAAAACTCCAAAAGCATGAACATCCCTGATGGTTTCTGTTAAAAAAACAACAACATTTATTTTGTATCTTTTATTAAACAGCTGCCTGGTGGGTGACGCAATATTTGCAAGGTTTGTCAATAGCTAGACATGCTAATCCGACGGTAGTTCTGTAGACTCTGTAGGGTCAATAGGTAGATGTACCGTGGTTAGATTGATTTTTCTTGCATCATTCATTTTACTTTGTCCGTATTTGTTTGTTTTTTTTTGTTTTTTTTAGAACGGCTCAGTAACGTGGACGCAGACCCACACGAGGTGGCCTTATGGATCCTGCTGAAGAGGACGCAGTCCGAGAATCGTGCACTCAGAATTCAAGCTGCGCAGGAACTGGCGGACAATTGCCACTGGCACGGTAAAGTCGCATGCGCCGCTGTTCTATGACACGACACGGACCGCATTCCAATCACATGATCGGTATTGATATTGACGATGAAGACTACCAGTACCAGACCGCGGCCCAGGTGATAGACCAGAGGACCGCAGTGGGCCTTGCTCGAACGCCTCGAGCAGACCTGAGATTCTTCCTGCGTCCGCCGGCACTCCCTGACCTTGATGATGTAAGAATCGCCCTGAAAAATTAGCACCTCTGTAGTTTTACTGACACCTGCTATTTGCCTGACAGGGTTTCTCTGCAGAGGACGGTCTGAGGCAACTGCTGGCCTCCCTGCCGCAATCGGAAGTGGACAAATGCGTTCAGTACTTCACCTCGCTGGCCCTCAGAGAAAGCACTCAGGCGTTAGCAGCGCAGAGGGTAAAGATGGCTCTGCCCTGAGCCTTTGTAGCCCAATCGTGTTCATCCTCGTTTTCCTCCGACGTCGTGCTGCTGCAGGGTGGCCTCTGGTGTTTCGGTGGCAACGGCTTACCTTACGCCCAGAGCCTCACGTCTGTTCCCTCGGAGAAGGTGGAGTCCTTCTGCCTACAGGCTCTGGTGCAGCACTCCAAGGTACCGTCGTATACCTCTCAAGTCGCGTCAGCCTTCCCGAACAAGCACAGAAACGCCTCTCGCCGCAGGTCAGGAGCCACTGTGACCACATCGTGTCCAACGGAGGCCTGCAGCTCCTTCAGAGGGTCTATCAGCTCCGCAGAGACTCCAAGAATATACAGAGGAACATTGTACGGATCATCGGGAACCTGGCGCTTAACGAGAGAGTTCACCGGGCCATCGTGGAGTCAGGTGTGAACCACAAACGACAAAAGGGCTCTCTCGTTTTACGCTAAAACGACGACGTACTTTGACTTATCCATCCAGGGTGGCTGTCAGTGCTGGCCGAGATGGTGCAGTCTCCTCACGTCATGGAGGCATCTCACGCAGCTCGCGCCCTGGCCAACTTGGACAGAGAGACGGTGAAGGAGAAGTACCAAGACGGCGTCTACGTCCTCCACCCGCAAACACGCGGCAAGTAGGAAAGCACGTCGCTTCTTCCTTTCAATAATCTCGACTATGTTGTCGTTTTCCAGAAGCAAGTCTTTTTTTTTTTTTGTGGCCGATTGCAGCCAGCCGATCAAAGCAGACGTGCTGTTCATCCACGGCATCCTGGGGGCGGCTTTTAAGACGTGGCGCCAGCGGGATCGAAATGCGTTGCAAGACGAGAACGACGAAGACAGCGGGGATGATTACACGGAGTGCTGGCCAAAGGTGAGCGCGCCAAAACGGCGGCGGCGCTCGCGCGTGGGCGAGTCTTTTGCGCTGATGCGGAAATGTGATGTCCTCTGCTGAACAGACGTGGCTAGCAGCGGACTGTCCGAATCTGAGGGTGTTATCGGTGGAATACGACAGCCACCTTAGTGACTGGGTGGCCAAGTGCCCTGCCGAGAATCAGAGGTCAGAGATCCTGGCCAATATATGAGGGAAAACTGTCGTTCCAAATCGTTCATTCTTTCTGGATTCGTCTCTCCTCAGAAAGTCCTTGGCCTTCAGGAGTCGAGAGCTACTCAAAAAGCTGAAGATGGCGGGAGTTGGAGACCGGCCGGTGGTCTGGGTAGCTCACAGTATGGGAGGTATGGCTACCCGAGCGTATCGAGTGTTCACATCGAGTGTCTTTGGACCGGTCAAAACAATGTCTGGTGTGAGGATAAGAGGTTCACAAAATTACACGGACTAAAATTAGGATAGCGCTTGACATCGCAATACATTACTTTCACTTACCGACACTGTTTCCCTTCTCTCGTCATTGAATTTCTCTTGTCAGGCTTGCTTGTGAAAAAAATGCTGATCGATGCCTCGGAGGATCCAGACATGAGCGATCTGTTCCAAAACACCAAAGGCATTTTGTTCTACAGCGTTCCCCATCACGGCACCTTCATGGCAGAATACTCAGTCAATGTCCGCTATCTACTTTTCCCTTCCATCGAGGTCAGGGAGCTTTGCAGAGGTCAGTGAGTGAAGGCAACCCTGGGATCCGAAATGTAAAACGGTTGACTTTTTGTCTTTTAGACAAATAACACTCGGTAATGTTTGTAGACTCTCCGGCACTGCGTGACCTGAACGAGAACTTCTTGAATATGGCCAAAGAAAAAGAGATCAAGGTGCTAAGCTTTGCAGAGACGCTGCCCACAAACATTGGTCCGATGATCAAGATATTGGTGGTGCCAGCACAGTCTGCCAGTAAGTACCACCAGCTTGTATTATAAAAATCAAAACAACTCATTGACAGGCACATTTCCAGAAATGGGAAGATAAAAGCTTTTACTTGGTTGATTAATTTGGCATTTGAGGGATGGGCGAACACTCCACAAACCTGATTTATACACATGATATTTCATCGCTTGACCCCTCCTCACCTTGCGCGGCCTGTTTGTGGTTCCAGATATCGGCATCGGGGACTTGATCGAGGTGGACGTGGATCATCTCAGCATCTGCAAACCAGAGAGGAAGGACTCGTTTTTGTACAAGCGCAGCCTCCGGTTCATCCAGGAAACACTGCACAGTTCCATCGGTCGATGACGACAACTTTTCATCCCAGGACACTCCAAGCAACCCTGAACCACAACTCTTCATCATAGCCGACTTTACTCATCACGAATATTTCAATCGCAGTGAAGAGTTGCCAGTAGTGATAGTAAACTGGATGCTGATCTCTCACAAAGTGGATTTCAACACTTATTTTAAAAGTTGTTGGTGTAACAAAAAAAATGTCCACCTGCTTTTATTTTTCTCAAATTAGACCGACCATTTTATTTATTTCAGACATGATTCTTAATGTTTTTTTTAACCACGACACTGGCTTACCATGAAGTATTTAAGACCAGCGTTACACTTGTTTATTTATGCTGAATTCAGGGACCTATTTTGATGTACAACTTCAACTACCACTGTTCAAATGCCTTTTTAAAAATTCTTTTGCATTTCACAAATAATAGTGAGAATAAAACGTGTTAAGTTGGGGGTCTCAATTAAGTCACTTCTTTTCGGACTCATAAGATATTCATTTATCACTTGTTTAACCTAGCTCACATGCTAACTGTGCCAACCAAGTCAACAGTCAACGCAAGTACAGCTGAAGAAAAATCTTGAGTTTTACCATTTTTGACAATTATTTTCATTATTATTATTTTCAGGTATTTTCATAAACATGACAAGACATTCTACTTTACATTTTTGCATAGTACAGTCCTGTAAATTCATACTTTTAACGTATTAAAAGCATCAGTACTGGAGGACAACGAGGCAGAAGTTGTCCGTACGCACCTGCCGTATGTCGTCATCATAATGAGACGCACAAGCTAGCGTCGAACAATAATAACAGTTTACAGGTTGGTTAAATTCGTCCTATTTTAAATATACTTAATATATATGCTGTCGTGTACTAAACGTGGGAACGCCACTGATGGTAAACGTCGCTTTAGCCGCGCGAGTTTAGACGTTAGCACATTATGGCTATTATTGGCTTTGCGTATGCAATAGTTCACGGCCGCCTAGGTTAGTAATGTTGTTTTCCAACAACAGGTCTCAAATCTACCGGTCAATATGGTCAACGTGCACAAAGGCGTCCTTGTCGAATGGTAAAAGACCGCTGTACATCTTTCGATATGTCGATGAGTTACTGGAGGAATTAAAACGAGTCTTTTGTCTGTGTTTCGAAGCGACCCTGCCATGAAACAGTTCCTCCTGTACCTGGATGAGACCATGGCCCTGGGGAAGAAGTTCATCCTGAAGGACCTGGATGACACGCATGTGTTTATCCTGGTTGAGGTGGTCCAGACCCTACAGGAGAGAGTTGGAAAGCTCATAGACCAGAATTCCTTCACCATCACACAGAAATGAGACACCACGGGGGGAAACACGTCGGGAGAAATCATGACATTCTGCTTTGGTTTGATTTTGTGCACATCACTTTTGAATCATTAAAACGATGCAAGGAAATGACTGTTTTTGGATATAATAAACCACGTTGAGTATGTTTTCTCGTATTACCTTTTTGTAACAGAACAAGCACTGACAAATAACTGTTAGTGGTTATATATGGTGAGATAATTATTTAGATAGTTACATAACTTCTAAAGAAAGGTACACTGTAGCTTTATATAAAATGCATAAGCAAACAAAAAGCATTTTCCCCCAAACGTGCTCTCAGTGTGGATAAAACGGAAAAAGTTATTCAATATAAGCATGCTTCAGGGTAAAAGTGTAACAGTTTAGACGTATTTTTATTGCTGAGGATGCATTTGAGATTTTAATTTGATTTTGAAACACATTCTTAAACTAACAATGTCTATGTAAAAATGTACTCTCTTAACAATTGCTATCATTAAAATTGAAGTTTTTAACGTTCAAAAATATTCAGCTGAAGAGGAATTTGGTAGTCCATTGTCCTCCATCAGATGTAATTAAAACGAGGTGACATTTTATTCCTAATTAAGTGTTCAATTTAGCGTGGCCTGCGAAAGAAGGAACATTTATCGCTATAGTTCGACGTTTATACGTTGCCGTGGAAACACTTTTATTGTGACGGGACGGTTCCTTGTGCAGAACTAAGCGGAAGTTGTGTTCGGAGCAGACAGTTTTTGCCTTTTGCACCAAAATGGAGGAAGGCGAAGAAGAGGTATGTTATCAATATGATTATTTTAATTTTACATAAGTCATGGTTTCCTTTTACACTTGGACCCGATTATGTAAAAAAAAAAAAACATCACCAAGTTAAATGCGAGTGCGATCGCTGCAATTGAAGCACTTTTCTTATATCTTTGTCTCGCCAACAGACTACGTTTGTCGTGGAAGATGTCAGCAAGTTAATAAAAGACGTAAGTTGGAAAAAATATGCACACATGTTATCCGATTCTGTGGGTTCTTGTTCTGTTAGCTAGCTAGCTAACGGTGTTCCGTTTAGCGACGTATTGGTTGCTATGGATACGGTAACCACGCACGTGTGGTGGATCCTAAAGTTATTTAAAGTTAGTCATTTCCCAGTGTTTCGAAATTATTGGAATAGTTTTAAAACGGGTCTTCGTTGATCCGACCCAACGAGTGTTTACATAGTCCTGTAATATATATAGAATTGAATTGAATTTAGCCGTTTTGTGCTTTTAAATATATCTGTTTTCTCACTCTTTAATTACATAATTCGTTATTGTCTTGTAAATAGGAACAAAGTAGTAAAATAAACCGTTTCATGCATACTTTTGAACATCGTTGTAGAAAGTTTACTGAACGATTTATCCTAATTGAATTTCTTATCATTAACGCAATACTGATACTCGCCCGTACCAACTAATTACAATGATATTATAATAAAATTAACAATGAGAATAATTTTTAAAGAATGTACATGTTAAACATTGCGGGATTTCTACCGCAGTCCATAGAAACAACCATCGGCACGAGCTCTTACCAACACGTCCGGGTGAACCAGTGGAGCACCACCATTGTGGAGCAGTGCCTCAGTCAACTGTGCAAGCTGGGAAAGCCTTTCAAATATATCGGTCAGTGTGAATATTCCAGAGTAATAGTCATCTAATCTTGCACGGATTCATAACACTTCTCTGACTTTTGTTTCAAGTCACTTGTATCATCATGCAGAACAACGGGGCCGGGCTGCAGACTGCCAGCTCGTGCTTCTGGGACAACGCTACTGACGGTAAAATAATTATACCGGTGCAGTTTAAATCAATGAGAGTTTTCGAAAGGTGAATAGTTTTACTTTATTGTTGTCTCAAACAATGCTCACCTTTTGTCCCAAATAGGAAGCTGTGCAGTAAAGTGGGAGAACAAGTCCATGTGTTGCATCGTCACCGTTTTTGGTTTGGCAACCTGAATGTGAAAACGTCTTTGGCCATCATCTTGGCCGCTTTTCCACGTGCGTATGATGGATAATCCAATAAAAATTAACCATTTATTATTTTCAAAGAGATTGTATTTATTTTGTATGTCCTTGATTTGAAACACGTCAGGACCCGCCGTCTCGTTACAGCATTTGAAACTGAGTACATGTTGGCCGTTTACTCATCAGTTTGACAGGAAGAAAAGGCACCAGGTCGATTGGAATACACGTGATGATGTGTGTTTGGGCTCCCTGTCAACTTGGACGAAGCAAAGGGCGGCAAACGTTTGGCATATGAGTGCACTGTGTGGTGAAGAAAAGAACATTTACATCCTGTTTTAACACATCTACGTAAAAGGCAATGATGGACAGTAGTATGTAAGAAAATGGCAACAGTAGTCGATAGAAGTACAAATTCGCATAATTCATCAAACGATACAGGACCAAACGTCAACAAATAAATACAAAAAAAAAGTGCATTTACAGAAAAAACTTTCCCCGCCTCCCAGACAGTAAGAAATATGGTACAGTACTGCCCCTGTGATTTGGAACAAATGCAGAAACACAGCTTTGGCACTTACTATACTGTACATGAATGCAGCGCTGACAAGCCATCGTGTTTACTTCCTAATCATCACAATGTGAGAAAAAAAAAACTTTTGGTCACACTTGATGTCACACAGTAGCTTGCACTGACAACCACAGCAGTAGTACAGATATCAGTAGTTGAACAGAAAGGGTACAAAATGTTGACTGTCTTTCCAAACCAACAACAAAAGATAAAAACCCCTTATTAATATTTGCACTTTTCATATTACTTCAAAAGTTAACTAATAAATCTTTAGTCTTCATTACTGAAACATTCCGACTTCATTCTCGGAGCATGATGGTACCCCCAACCCCCTCATAATTTTACATCTGTTTTTGTTTTAGAGTGGCCCTATTACTCCTTTATCGTGAAGAAATGCTGGTCGTGAACGGCAAATAAATCTTGCGATTTCCAAAAAACAAACAAACAAAAAAAAATGACAATCCTCCATTTTCAGTAGAACTACAGTACAGTCCATTTCTGGAGAAGTGGCCCTGTTCTTAAAAATATTCATATGTACAGTACACTTGCAGAGTATCATTGTGAAAATATTTCTTATTTACACATAAACATGATGCTTTTTTGTTGTTGTTGTTTGTTTGCCTCCACCGTATCAGTCGCTATCGCTCTCGTCCTGGAACTTGGTGGTCGCTTTGATGGCGCGTCCGTTTTGCAAAGGCATTTCCTCATAATCACTCCTTTTGAAAGGAACAAACCAACATCAACTCAATTCGGCATTGGAGGTTAACTCGCCCAACACAGGATATGTTGCGCAAACATACCCGTAGATGACGTCGTCGTCGGAGTCGTTTAGCATGGAGAAAGCGGGATTATCTTTCAACTGAGAGTCTTGACAGACAGATGAACCCAAAATGGATCAATCGCCGTTTCAGTCTTATTATCAATCGGATGAGAAAAGTGTTTTCATTGCCACGACTTACCATAAAGGGCATTTTTGGAGGGAGAGTACACAAACGCCAATGTGTACAAGTAAAAGTTGAGCAGTCCGTAAAAGGACAAAAACTCGGCTGGTACGGCCCGAGTTAAGGACAATTGACAAACTTAAAAAAGATGGATGAACAGAATGTTTGCACGTCACGGTCACGTTGAAAGGATATAGTTTTGGTAGTGCGTGGACAAATCGGCCACAAAATTGTCCTGGAGCGCCTTGGCACCGAACCTCAAGTAAAGAATGACCAAGCTGAGGACAGAAAAGGCGCAGTTGGGTGCGACTGTGAACCAATTAGGAGACATCGATGAGCACTCGTACCTTATAGCGAGGACCACAGACGTCAGCGCTGTCAAGAATTTGAGCCGCAGATCTACAAACGAGTCAAACCCAAAATGAATACACGAAACAGTGGTTCACTTTTTGTTTTGTTTTTTTTTGCTAAGAGGCATGAAACCTGAGTAGGGCATGTTCTTGAGTTCCGAGCAGGCTCTGACAATCAGGAAGGTCAAGTAGAGGACGTAGAGGACAACGATAATCAGGAAGAACAACTTCATGCCCTGGGAGGATACAACTTTTGATTCAACGGGAAAACTCTTTCAAAATGGCGTCAAAAATGGACAAATGACTTCACCCACCTCAAAGTTCTGGATGTCCACATAGTACTGGTAGGTGGGGTCTTGGACTTCATTGACCCTATGAGTCCCACAAAGAGAAAATATTTCATTTCTACGGCCTCATCAAATTAAGAATCAGACGGAATTTCTGCAGTGATTCAGATGCCAAAGGCGGACAAATAAAACTCACGTCTGCCAAATGCCCAGCGTGACGGCCGACAGCCACAGAAGGCCCACGATGACCACCTTCAGCAGGTAGAAGGTCAGGCATCGCCGCTCGCCCTGCGTGGCATGAAACGCCGCTCGCAATACATACTCAACGCCACGGTGACGACGACGACACGGGATCTACCTGAACACGGATGCCGTGGAAGACGCAGAGCCAGAAGAGCAGCAGGGCGCACAGGAACAGAGCCTGGAAGAAGGCGTCCAACGTCCGGGGAAACCAGCTGTTCACCAGGAAGGACAGCGGGAAAAACGGATCTGGAAGGCAACACGCAAGCCAACTGATGCTCTCATTCTTTTTTTTCCCCCACACTTTGTAGCCAAATCTCGCAAGTGTGTCAAAGTACCACTTTAGTTGCATAAGCTATGAGAGAGAAATACCATTGTAGAGCAGCAACAGAGGCATGAGGATGGCCATCCACTTCTGCTCGATGCCCCAGTCCCGCATGGAAAACTTCCTCAGCGAGTGAGCAAAGAGACACTGAGAGTAAAGAGATCACAAAAGGATGACTTAAAATGTCCGCTCGCTAACAACGGTCCCGAATTGTGCTTGAAAGAACGTCAAATGAGCCTCACCGTGACCATGAAGGTCAACAGCACAAAGACAAAGCGGAACCAGATCTCCACTTGGGAAAAGGTGGGATTGTAGGTTTTCCACTAAACACATATTACTTGTGAATCAAACTGTCGACAAGAATTGCCATGATCAATGTGTTTGGATATCTCACCACAAAGTTGACCTTAAGGTCATATGTGATGTTTTCAAGGCCTCTGAAGCTGACCGTGACTTGGTATTGGCTGTAGTTGAGGTAGCCCAGATGCAGTACGATGATCTCGTCGCATTTCTGCAACAAGTTCAGGCGACGCGTTAATGATGCATTTGTTGGGGGGGGGTCCGAGTGGAAGGCGACACTCACGGTACCGCAGTGTAGCGTTCGCGACTTGCTGCGGACGCTGTTGACATGCGTCACGCTGGCATCCGGCAACACACCCTTGAGCTCCACGTCGATCTCAAAAGGCTGCTGGAAGTCGCCCACTGCAGCAGACAACGAGGGCAATCCGTTAAGAATGAGGCCCGAATAGTGAGCAATTGTCATCGTGCGCTGAAACCACCCAAGCGTGCGATAGGGCATGTTCCTTGGGACTGACTCCAAGTCAGGCCTCAAATCATTGAGGAGCTTTCATTTCTGCTATTTCAAAAATATTCTTACCATTGCTGTGTTGAGCCTGAATCACACAGGTGAGCCACAGCTGCTGATGATATGTGGTGAGAGGAGGGGAAATTAGACCGAAGGGCCCAGTCTGAAAGTATAAGAATTACAAATGTATGAATTTGCACTCTGCAAATAATTAACAACATACCACAAAGAAGAAATAGGAAAGGGGGGGACAACGATATGTTAATAAATTTGAAATTGGGGTGGTGGGGGCAAGTTGCAATTTTACAAGAACAAAAACATACTACGGCAAATAAACAATTCCCGAGATATTAACGTAATATTTTTTTCAAGAATAGGTCCTCAGTTTATGAGAGAAAAAGACTTCAATAAGGTAGAAATACTTTGCGTAACAATTAATTACAAGTCACCAGACCAACTTTATCACCTGACCTGAACGGAGACATTTTTGGCAAGGAACTGGTCCCCATTATACACCTGCTCAGAAAGAATCTTTGGGCCTATTAAAAAAAAAAAAAAAAAAAAAACGCATTTTACAAGAAACACTTAATAGTAATTTATAAACGCAGAGTAAGATATACAACTGTTATGTACATACCTGCAATTCCGATTAAAACTGTGAGGCCGAAACAAGCGAGGAAGAGCACGAAGACCAATAGGAAATGTCTTTTGGACAGTGTGTAGAGGCGCATGGGCGCCAGTCTACATTGGGAGACAAATAAGACACACAAGACGCCATTCGAGTTCCATTATTGACCAATATCCTGCAAAAAAATTCCAACACAGGTATGTCATCATAGCTAGTTTCCCTCATTAGCATGCGCTACCAGAAGCATATGGCGCATCAAAACCCGGTAGTTGATTGCCTTTCTCGTTTATAAACATCACGATGACGGTGTAACGTAACACTTACGGCTCCATTTGTGCCGTTTTGTCAAGAAAAGTCGCTTTGACGGTGAGACTACATCCGCGTTGAAGAAGCCAGCTGGGTGAAAACACGAGTGTAGTGTGACTCCATTCAAAGAGGGGCGGAGCAGGAAAAGAAAGCCTGCAACGTCAGCGTTTTGCTTGAGAGTTTTGATTCGCGTGTACATATTCGATACATTTTTAATTTGATATGTCTATCCAATTTTGAATATGATTATTGCACTAAAATATATATATTTAATAATTGAAATATGATCGTATTAAAAAAGTTTAATTCAACGCTATTGTTTTATTTATCTCTATTCCCCCACCAGTCTAAATACCGTATTGTTATTTTTAATATTGCATTTGTGAAAAGCAGAAAAATGAAACTATTTTTGTCCATCTATCTATCTATCTTTCTATCTATTTATCTATCTATCTATCTATCCATCCAAATACATGACGTCACTAGCATCAGTAATGTCTTGCTATTTCACGTAAGCGGGGCACCTGTAAAAGCGCTCATCCCTGTAGGGTGTCAGTTCCTCCTTGAGCTCATTGTAGGCCTCCTGGACTTTCCTGCAAAAGTCTTTGAGCTCGCTGTAAAGGGGGTTCTCCAAGTAGTCGCTGTCCATGACGCCCCTGCTTGGATGGGTGGAAGGATGGAGGAAAAAATGGCGATTGCAAGGGAGAGGAAAGGGATCAAATCGGCGGCCGCTCGTTTGCCGGTTGAATTGAGAATGCAGGCCAAGCAGTTTCCTTTGTATCTGCTCAATGGTGAAAGCGAGAAAAAAGAGGAGAACGGATTTAATAAAGAGGCGGCGGATGTGGTGGAGAGGGAACGGTCACGTGACTAGACATCAGCACCACGGACAGAGACGCGGCTGATGACGTCTCATGCCTAATTCGTGACGTGTTACGAATGCATTATATTTATCGATGCATTTTACTATTCAGAAAAAAGTTTTTGTTGTGAATACAATACACCTCTCGAGTAATGTAAGAAAATAGCACTCAATAATTTCTGACCATGTAATAAATAACATGAATATCACAATAAAAATAAAAACGTGTGAACAGGTTGGCCACCTGGGGGCAGTACCGTAACGTACAGATACATTGTACTGTACACTGAGTACACCTCAGTAAGGCAGTAATAGTCAATTACTTTCATAGGATAAAGAACTTATGCACGTGATTATCTGTTTACGTATGTTTGTGTTTGTATGGTTGTGTTCAAATATGCTGAAAGAGTTATAACACCGCAACAGAAGCTATTGGCATTTGTCATTATGTCACCATTTAGCCAATGGACCTGCGGGTAAAGATGTATGGTTGACTTGTGTGGAAACTTCTACCAACAACTCAAGATGTATGACATATTGGTAAGGTAAAAGGTTATCTTCAATCACTACCATTACAAACTGTTCTTTTGGCAACAAAGATGTTTTATTCAAAAGATGCTTGACATATACAATTATAAAATAATTTACATGGCATGCCTAACTAATCCATTCACTAAAAACGTTCAGTCACCAAATAGGTGCGTTTTTTTTCCTTTGTCTTTTAAAGTCTAACACCTATAAATACCAAGCACATACCTTTTCAAAAGAAAAGCCAACATCCTGCAGTATCTACACTCGGGTCGAAAACTTTTAGAAGTGTACGGTGGTGTTGCTGAACTCAGGCTTGCACTGAGTGAATGTGTGACACATTGATGTGAACATGTCAGAAGCCATGAGAGCGGACTCAACAACACATGCGACAGGTCGATGCGTTAATAAACACGCACACACAGGCACGTACAACTTGACAGAGAACACACGACTTTACCTTACTGCTCGCCCATTCAAAACTCACTAGCTAGACTAGAACAAAAGCATAAAACCAACAAAAAAACACAGCAAGCTGTTCCAAAAACTCCACAATGTACATTATTTGTAGATACGATATCTCCTTTCGGAAATGACCTTATAAATTAAAAAAAAAAAAGTACAAACCAGCTACTTGAGATGCTGAACGTAAAAGCAAAGTATTAAAGTGGACCATCAACCAAAGATTCTTTTCTCAAAAGAAAATATTGCACAACTAAACATAAATAGATGGATCCTAAAACATGCACTTTTTGGGGGGTAGGCGGGGGGGGGGGGATTACATGAAAAAAGACAAATTTTCATCTTCCAAGAAAAAAACAATTTCAGGCAGTTGTAATTTTACTTTTAAAAATGGCCTAACTTTCTATTTGCAATATTTTAAGATAAAAATAATTGAATGAAAATTAAGTTGGAATATAACAAGAAAAAAACCATTGTAATTTTGAGATTCCCATAAAAAAAATAAGTCCTAATTTAAAGAATGATATTTGTTGAGAAAAAAAAGTCAGAAATTGTATTAGTCTGAATAGTAAGAGAGACAAAGTAATTCATGTGGGGAATATTGACATCAAAATTACAACTTCATTCTCAAAGATGACTTCTTTGTTTTAAATTTGAGTTGGCCCAATATGTCGTTAAAAAAAATCTAACATAAGCTTTGTTGTGCTGTAAAACGCAAGCGTCGCAACAAACCATATTTAGATATTCGACTCACTGGCTTCATCCTTCATTGGTGTTGACTAAAAAGAAAAAAAAATCTGCAAAGTTTTCTGTTTTTGCATGGAACAGCATTACAGCATCGAAACACAGTGGCAGAGTCCCCCAAGTCTCTTTACACACACGCACGCACACACGAAAAAAAATCAGGTTTCATTTGAGTATGACTGACTGATATGTCTATTGTGAAGAGATTGTGAGACACGTAGAAAAATATTCCCTGCACCTCGTTTAAGTGTGATGGTTAAGATTTGAGGGTGGGCGATGGGGGTGAGGGGAGGTCAGGCCCCTCACTGAACACGCACTTCACAGAAGTGACAACAGGTGTCATGGTTGACGTCACAACGACGTCAACGCGAGAGTAATATCACAACTTAAGTCTCCCGAATGAAAGCGGTGCGTTAACAATATGGGTGATGACACACACACACCAAAAAAAATAAACGCAAACAATGGCAACAATTTACAATGTACAGTACGCATAACTTAATCCACGTTTCTCCATCCTTCAATTGTGTATGTAAAAAAAAAAAAAGTAAAAAGACCTCAACGCCGGTAGTCACACCGGTTATCACGTGTGAACTGACAAGTCGCGAGAGGAATGACAGAGAGCAAAAAACAAAAGGTGACCGTCCGCCAGTTTGCGTCACAAACACCCCCGCAAAGGAAAAGCGCTGTCATTATGTTGTGAGTGTTGTACAGCAATGGATTTGAGGTGCCAGTAGTACCTGTGTGTGTGCTCTGGAGAAAATCAACATATCACCAGAGTGTGGTTTTCAAGTATTACTGCTGCTCCTTTAAAAAAAAAATCTTAATCAAACTGACAGTTTCCTCTCTTGGTCGTCTAAAAGTGTCTAGTCGACTTACTAAAACAGCGTTTATTTGCATGATGGTTGCCAAAAGCGCAGCGCTGCATTCGCTGGCCTGGCAACCGCGACTCAAGTGGCAGCATCGTGTATTGCAGCGGTATCAGCTCTCTCCACTGACGTCGTCTCTGTGGACCCAGGGGATGTCACTGTTTCAAAATAAAAAATAAAAAAATACGGCGACTTCCTGAAAATCCCGTGTGGCAGGGCGCCGTCTCATTTGAGGCGTTGCGTAACGTTTGCCAAAGCCACCGCGAAGGCCTGCACGGCGGAGAAGGGATACTGAAAGTCCAGGATGTAGGCGTTGCCGTCGATGCGGCCGAATTGCATCACCTGCAAAAGAACAAAAACGTCGTGAAAGGATCTCACAATTCCATATCTCCATTTTCTGTGCAGCCTGTTCTCAATAAAGATCCTGTGAGAAGTGTGAAGATCAGAAGTTCTATATTCAAAAGTCATTTGACACACAATGATTTTTCTCACCTGCCTGCCCTCAAGTTCAATCTGAAAGTTCTTGGCAGACTCCTGCGTGACGCGACCCCCAAAGTCCAGCTGATATACCTGCGTGGCCTCATTCCACAGCGGCTGCTTGTTCGCCATGACGTACACAAAGCCCTGGCTTCCCAGTCCTCGGTCCTCCTTCTCATTGGCCTTGCGACACTTCATCTCTTCCAACTCGCTGGCCGCCCTGAGGTTCCTCTTCGTCTTCCAGCCTTTCTTCCCGCTCTGGCACTGGTTGAGGAGCTCGTCCCCGCTGATGAAAAGCTCCGGCTCGCTATCCGAGCTGTCCTGGAACTCGCTGTTGGCGGTGGCCTTGCTCAGCTTCTTGGCCTTCAGCTGCTCCTTCGGTCCTTTCACTTTCTTCTTGTCTCTCCCTCCCAGCCGTGGACTGGAAATGAGGGCGTTAAAGTCCCCCAACGCCCTACCCTCCTTTTTGGACTTGCTCCCTTCAGCCAGAGATGGCACATTGGCCTCCTCCGCCCTCCCGTCTGCCCTCTTGCGGTTCTTCTTGCTGAACTTCTCTGAGCGAGGGGGCACGGGGCTCTCAGCTAAGGACAGCACTTCCTGGAATCCTTCTCCGCTTTCTGTCATGGCTTCTTGTAGCCCTGCATGGTTCTGCAGTTCTGCGTGCGGTGGCGGTGGGGGTGGCGGTGGAGGAGGCGGGGGCGGTGGTGAAAGAGCATTTTTGTCTACCGCCATATGGGAAGCTTTGGGAGGTAGGGGCAAAGCAGGACTGGGATTAGGGGGGCACGAGTTATACGTACCCCACGGTGTGTGGAGGGCGATAGGGGGAACGGGAAGCCCGGTAGCGGGGTACATAGGTGGTACAGGGCAGCAGGCCAGGTTTGTTAGACTCGCAGGGTAACCGGCAGGTAAGACAATGGTTGCGTCCTGCTGCGAGAGAGAAACGGGGGCTACCACCTCTTTTGGGGAGGAACAGGGTCGAGGTGATGTTAGGATGGGCTGAAGCTGGCCTCCAGGGTAGGCAGTGACTGAGGGGTACTGGAGAGAAATTTGGTAACCGGCGGCAGCTTGAAAAGATGCGCTCGTGGGGGTCGTGGGCGACTTGGGAGACAGCACATAAGGCAGCCTGGACACATCCAAGTGCTGAGCCGGACTGAGGATAAGCGGGGGTGGCTTGTGTGGTCCCGGATAGCTGGCCGGGTTGAGCGTGGCGGTCCGTTCCTGGGGGACCCACACCTCCTCCGTGGCGGCGGGGTCCCACTGATAGGGAGGCGGGCGTTTCACGAGCAAGCCCGACGTCTCATTTCCTCCTAAAGCCAAATGCCTGAGGGACTGATGGAGCGTTTCATCCTCGGTAAATGCCGAATTAACATAATCAACGCGCTCTCTGCCGCCGACTCCTCCTGCTGTGGGTGCGGATCCTTCCAGGGAGTTGAGCAGGCTGTAAGAGGACTGTGAAGCGTGAGGGGCAGCGCTGTTGGAGTGTACGATAACTGTGCTGTGCGGCGCTCCGTTCCCCGGCGGAAAATCTTGCCTGATTATGGTACCGCCTGCTATTCCGTTGGCGCTGCCTGGAGCCGTGACTCCGACGCTGGACCCGCTGCTACACTGACTGCAGGTGTATAAGGCTGTTTGCACCCTCTGCTGGTAGGAACCCGCCAGTGCACTGTTATTTTTCGCTTTTGGGGGCAGCGGTCTGGGCGGCTCCATCGTCTGGGACACTTTGAGGGTGGCCTCTCGGCTATTCCTCCTGAGAGTGGCGTGGATGAGACCGCTATCCAGTTTCTGTCCTGGATTCCTACCGGTATTCTGATTGGCCGGGTCTGGATATGGGGGAGGGTCTCCGCTCGGTATGGAATAGCGAGGTGCGGTCAGTCTGTTGAGGGTAGCGGAGCTGTACGGCAGCTGGATCTTCTTGCCTTCTGCCGAGGAGGATGAGGAGGTGACCCTGAGGGTGGCAGAGCTTCCAGGCCCCTGCAGGTTGTAGACATTTTGATTACAGACGAGACGGGTTCGAGGACGACAGACCTCCTCCACGTTCCCGCTGCTGTCAAAGGTGGTGATTCGCTCGTAGCCTAGTGGTGTGGGGTACTGGAATTGTTGCTGACTTAAGGGATAAAGTTGGATATCCCCCTTCTTTGCACCGAGATCACCAGGAGGTGGCGTTCCAGAGGAGCCCCCGATTGTTCCCGATGAGGCGTTGGCGGCCACACCGGGGGTCGGCACGGAAGCGGACGCTGCAGCCGCCGCCGCCGCTACCGCAGCAGCCACCGTTCCGGGATAAGGAGGAGGGGGATTCATTTTACTTAGCTCCAGCGGCGCGCTGAACACCACCGTGTCAGCCTCGGCCAGCAAACGCGTCGTCTTTATTTTCAGAAGGGTCTCGTGTTCGCCCGCCGCTCCCTTTTCGACCAGCAGATCGGGCGGCGGGTGGGGGATCTGGATCTGCAGCGCCCCCGTTGGAAGCACGGCCGCACCCGAGGTCTGCGCTGGCGACATGGAGGCGACGGGGATTTGAATTTGAAGCTGCTGCTGTTGCATCTGTAGCATTTGTTGCTGCTGTTGCATCTGAAGCATTTGTTGCTGGTGTTGCTGTTGCAGTATGTGCTGCTGGAGCTGTTGCTGATGATGTTGCTGCTGTTGCTGTTGCTGCATGTGTTGGAGCTGCTGCTGAATTTGCTGCTGCTGCTGTAATTGTTGCTGCTGCAGCATCTGTTGTTGTTGTTGCTGCTGCTGAAGCTGTTGTTGATGTTGCTGTAGTTGCTGATGGTGTTGGAGTTGGTGCAACTGCTGCTGCTGTTGTTGTGAAGGCTGATGAGAGTGAGAGGCTCCCACAGTGAGGCGACTCAAGTCCAGCCCTCCGAAGATGACCTGGCCGGGACTGGAGTATCTGGTGGGGACTGTGTACTGGGCTGCAAGAACGGTGTCTTGGTTTTGATCGGAACCGGCGGCGGCGGCAGCTCCCGCGGACGTGGCTGTGGGGTTGGTTAGAACATCCAGCTGAACGTTTTGATTGGCTAGCAGGGATTGGACAAGGCCGATACTTTGGGCGGGGGACATGGCCTGGGCAGGACTGTGGATGGGGGCGATGGGGATGTTGACGGTGCAGGGCGGGTTGTCATCCGCGCCGCCGGCAGGGCCCGAGACGGGGAGGTCGTCTTCGTCCTCGCTGAAGACGTTGGGACTGAAGACGGGCAGGTTGATGTACTCCATGGAGATCTTGCGCACCTCCGGCAGGTAGATTGTCATCTGCCTGGGCTGCAGGTGGAGGAGGCTGGTTTTGTAGATGACTGAGGGCGAGACGAGGGAAAAATCGGAACAACGTCAATGGAAACAATTGAGTTATTCAAGTTACAGTGTAAGCTTATTTTTTTATTATTATTATTCAAACGTGGCCCTCGAGCTCAAAAGTGTGTCCACTCCCGGCTTCCACGCAACCATTTTGTCACTCACACAAACACGTTGATCGATTACCTGCGCCAAGGTTGGTTGGCAAAAATGCAGCAAGCCCGACAATCTTGAATTTTGTTCCCCAAATATTTGACGTAACCTGAGCAAGGTAGCTTTGCTGGAAGATTTGCATTAAAACGCATTGGTCAGAAACGGTCATCCTTTAAAAATGGGTTGTGCAACTCAAAGTTGGCAAGTACCTGAGTGATGTCATCCAAAGGAAATTCTCTCCGTGTTAAACTGGGCGACCCAATGGAGGGTTTGCGTATGGGTAGACGCGGTGACCGGGAAACTTCCTGAGCGGCGCGAGACAGTTTGGGCGATTTCCTGGGATCGATGTTGATTCTGTTGGTAAAGGGACAAACTAAGTCTCTACAAAGAAGGTAGCAAATGGGAAGGGGAAAAAAGATGGCGTAAGCATGCAGTGAGGCACAACACATGTGTAGAACAATCCCTTTGAACCAATTACGCGAAGAGAACCAGTGTTGGGGAATATAAACATTCAATAAGGGGAAATAATGGTGTGGGATTGTTCACCTGGGAAGCTTGGGGGACTTACTGCCCCGGGATATTTTTGGAGACTTCTTGCCGACCCAGTCATCGCTGAGTTCGATATCACTCGAGTCCGAGCAGTTACAGCTGTCAATCATTGCTGATATCAGGCTATTGCCATATATCTCGTCTGAGAAGAGAGAAGGCAGTGAAATAGTTCACAAAAACATACAGAAAAACGATTTTTTAAATTGTCATCCATCGCCTTACCTGTTTTTCCATCCATCTTCGGATCCATAATGACAAACTCTGGCCGCAATTTACTGATGCGTCGGCCTTTCAGGATGGGCACCAGACCGCCCAAGTACTCCAAGTACAGAGTGTAGCAGGGACCGCCTACCTCTGGGTTGTCTTCTGTACGCTTCATTGTACAATGCAGACGCTCATTGCCAGCTGTTGGGTAGCTCACAAAGTCGCGCATGTTGTTGGGGTCTGGAATGGGCTGCTGGGGGACAAGAGGAGTAGAAATCAGGTTTTGTCGTCATTCTGATTATTTGTCAGTGTCTGGAGATTCTGTCTTACCCTGACGGTGGGGTTAAAAGCGGACGTGACGTAGGAGCAGAGGCGCGACGGCATGGTGAGCTTGGCCACGTCCTTTTCCTCCTTCGCAGCCGTGGCGATGACCTGCTGGCAGAGGAGCTGCAGGCTGGCGACGCGGTGCTCCACGCGCACCACGTAGAGCGCCGGGCCGCACGCCAGGAAGAGACGGGAGTCCCGGTGGCCCCAGCAGAGGGTGGTGATGGGGCGCTGCCAGGGAAACAGACCAGTTGGACCGAGTATGCGCAGCAAACGGAAAACATGAACTTTTTTTTTTTTTGCTATGTATAACCAATAAATGCTCTGCCTAAGGAAAATCAAGTATACCCAAGTAGCGCGTTGGTTCCTTTTTGATCCTAAAATCATTCATCCGTCTATTTTATCTCGCGCTTGTTCACATTAGTCATTTAAAAAAAATTATTCTTTGTATTCATTTTCTTTTCGTAAGACATAAAAAAAAAAAAAAACACACACATCCCACACATGTGGGTTATATTGTCCCGCTTTTGGAGTCCATCCCAGCGAGCTTTGAATGAGAGGCGATGTACACCTTGGGGACTGGTCACCAGCCAATTGCAATGCACGCATTAAAACCTCAGAACTGTGAGGTAGAGGTCCTCCATGCTGCCCATGCCCAAAAATGAAAGAAAATCACCTGAGCTGGTGTTTCCAGTGTGTAAATGTGCTCTCCCCGGATGTTATAGAACTTGGCAACTGCGTTTCTGGCAGGAGGAGGACAAGAGGGGTCGTGGGAGAGAAGCGTCTTCTCCATGCCGGCCACTGACAGGAGGTCCCCCTGCGAGCACCATTGGGCGACCACGTCTGCGGAAAAACGATGGAAAGAGTGATGAGATGAACATGGGGCGACGGGGAAGGGGGTGGGGGGGTTGATTTACCCTTCAGGCCGGTGCGGATAAGGGTGGGCGAGAGGTCATCGTAGTTGTTCATCAGGCTAATGTCTCCCGAGGTGAAGCTGACTGTCAGCAAAGGTTTGTGGCTGTGCGCTGTAATGAGAGAGAAAAGAAATGATGTGCAGTTTCAAAACAATCAAGATAATATTCTGCTGCCCGTACAATATTTTCCAGACTAAACAAATGACTTGGGTGCGATCCAAGAATGGCCTTTAAGATAAGATAAGATATCCTTTATTTGTCCCGCAATGGGGAAATTTACAGTCAGAGTTCAGAAAGGAAAACACTGGGTAGGGAGAGGGAAAAAAAAACACGCTCGAACTATCCTCTTCTGGAAAAAAAGACCCAAGCACATAAATAAGCATATGACAAAATGAAGCCATTTGTTTAAAAAAAAAAAAACTAAACTGGTAGTACAATAGAAATGCAGTGTCTGAGGCAGTACTGCGCACAAACACTGATAGAGTGATCAGTGCAATATGAGTATTCGGAGGCGCTGACGGGAGACGGGGGGGAGGGAAATGAGAAGCTCACAGATGGCGGCGCATCTGCTTTCCTCCGGCCCGTAAATAAAACAGCTGGACGACGTCACCTCGGCGGACACGGCATGCGATTGTGGAGCCGGCGAACCTTGCAGCGGGGGGTAGTCGTCCGAATCCGTGTCGCTCTCACTGCTGTCCTCCACCAGGAAGCTGGGGTAGTTCCACGACATGCTGACGATGCCGTCCGACTCGTGCAGCAGAATGTGGGCCAGCATGCGCCCGTGGCAGTCCATCACGATCACCTGTCCGTCGGCGGTGCCAAACAAAACCTGCAAGGGGACGGGAAAACGTTAGAATAGGGACCTAGGGGTGAATTGCAGAAAGAAAGAAGTGTGGGGACCTGCTGGTCATCAGGTGTCCAAATACCGCAGGTGATCTGACTCTCCAGGTTGATCTCGGACGACCAGTGTCTCTGCCCGCTGACGGACCCCACCAGCACAAAGCCGTCGCGGTAGGAGATGAGCGCCTGGGTGCCGTCGTGTGACCACGTGAAGTCACTCACCTGCAGTTTACAAAGTCCTCGGTTTACGATACTCACGACGTACGAGGTTTCAGCTCACGAGCGTACTTCACATGATTTCGACTTGGCGAACTCGAACCTGAGCTCCGCGGTCGTTGACCAGCTCCACGGACCAGCGGCCCTCGTACTGGATCCAAACAAAGATGCCGCCATCGGTATCGCAGGTGGCCAGTTTCTGGAAGGGCTCGTTCCATCGCACCAGGACCACCTTTTAAGAGACAAGCGTATGTCATCATGAATGAGGCGGGCTTTGAGGACACAAAAGAGTTGGTGAACGCGCAATGCTTCCATGCTGATTCAGGAGGTTCCGTTGACTCTTTCAAACGGCGTGCGAACGTCCCGCCGCGGTGAGCCGGCAGGGGTTTACGTTAGCGTTGAGCTAAGTTTAGCAGTGAACCAAATGCAGCATCTCATTAAGTGGGTTAACCTCTTTTTGAAAACTCCTCGGAGGAGCTGTAATTATCAGATGTATTACACACGATTGAGGCTGAACATTTTGTGACGAAAATAGAAGTCGTTTGATGTCAAGTACGCCGATCGAGGGTAACGGGATGTGAAGCAAACACGAGGTAATAATTTTTCATCGGGGAAAAAAGAAACAGCTCACAGGATTTTAATAAAGGGATATAACGTTGATCGTTGCCGTGGCAACAACGGGCCGCCTCCTTCGGGAGGTGGACCGGCCAGGACAGGCCAATGTCACTGTTCAGAGTATACAAATTCGAGCATGCTAAAATGAGCTGACAATGCAGGTTCCTAATATGAGTGGAAAAAAAAAGTACATTATTATTGATTGGTCAATTTATTATGCCTAACAAAACAATGGCAAATTGAGTTCCATCCATGCAGATATTTTCAAATTGAATGAAAACAAATGAAAGAATCCAATTGATGATTTTCTCCCTCGTCCAAAATAAGTGAAAGTACACGGCCACTAGCCGAAATGATCAGCAGATCGCAGATCGCAGAGATGATCAACAGAGGAACAAGATGCTGATCGCAGGCACAGAGCAGCAAGGAGCATTTTGTGTCACCTGAAAAGAACCCATCGCTACCCCCAAGCTCTTCCCTCTACTTTTTGCATATGTGCGTGCGTATGCGTCTCACTATCTACTTGTTCTTCCGTAGCGTGACTCAGCCTATTCCCAGGGGAATAATCCTAAACAGGGAGCAGCGCCGCTCTCACTCAGCGAAGCACGTGGGCCGTACATGCTCCAGGGCACAACATGAGGCACGTTTTAGCCGGGCTTACACTTTCCGAGTGAGAATCCGACAACGGCTAACCTTTTTGATCAGCTAGACGGGGGGGCCTTGTTGCCCGCCCTGCTCCGACCTCAACACAGAACAACCACGTCACTACCGACAAACACACCCTGATCTATTCGTGGACCAGATAAAAACCTGCAGCATTCCCAGTAAATTTAAAAAATAAATAAAATACCATCACCTTTGAGCAATTATTTGAACAGACTGCCAGCGTACTAATGTGGTCCTTGGCGATGACGTGGCGCCCCTCCTCTATACTGCCCATAGGTGTTAATATGACTAAATGGTTGTCTTAATACACTCTGTGATTGACTGCCAACAGGTCCAAGCGCCCCCCAAAAAAAACACAAACAAAAAAAAAACAAACTGCACACCGACAACCCCCAGAACACTATAAAAAGCCAAATAAAATTTTCGAGAAAACTGGGGGAAAAAAAAAATCAAAATATTTCCCAATACATAATGCAGTGTTTTGGAATCATATTAATTTTGCATCATTCTGCTGCCACACAAGCGCCGTAAACGAGCATCAACTGTGCTTCGGTGGAGGTTTGTGCTCTACCTTTTTGCGTTGCACTGGCGTCAACCCCACCACATGGGTATTGTTTAATGAGGATAAAGATTGGGACTGTGCGACGCTGATTAACTCTTAGGAGGGTTCCAGAGGATTACGCACGATCGCTGCAAAGGGATGACACGTCATGAAGATGTGCGCATGCACAAAAGTAGAATCACGTCTGAATCGTAATCAACCACCAAGTCAACTGAAATATTTTCAAACAAACGTGCATGTACAACATAAATGCATTGTTAGTGAGATGATTTGCTATAAAATTGTCTTTAAAAAAATGCAGCAACAATATCAGGCTTCTCTTAAATGCCAAACAAGAGGTAAATCAAAACGAGGAGGGGGTGGGGGGGAGAGAGAGGCACCATGAGCGCACATGTCGTGTCCCGCACCACGGTCTGCGTCCGGGTGAGAATAATCTGCGCATGTGAGTGTAAATTTAGCAGGGCGTGGAGATTAGTGCGAGCTGGTCAGGCATCCCGCGGGGGGAGACAGCTGAGCACCTCGCCGTGACGCAGCGAGCCAGGAGAGATCAGACGTCACATGGAGACAGACGTGATCAGGAGAAGACACCGCAGGACACTGAAGGGATGGAGGCGATCGTGGGCAGAAAATCCAGTCAACAAATGAGTGACAATTATCCTTGGCGTCATGATTAGAAAGGTGAGAATTAACGTGTAAAATTCGATGCCAAGGTTGTAAGCGTGTCACGGAGCCTGGGAATGTTTTATAAACTCCAAAACAGTGGATCCCCCCACGTGTTTTGCTTTTTTTTTTTGGCTGTTGTGATTTTCATTTTTAAGCGTACCAGTGACGGCAAAAACGGTAAACGGGGTTAATGTGAATGCCAGATTTTTACAGTCCAAAAGATTTTTATTATGAAGTGTAAACTCAGTTGTGATTGATTCGTTCCCAAATGTCTAAACTAAAGTAAATCAAACTCAATCCAAAGCAATACTTCCCATAGGAAATCATGTAAATTCATATAATCTGTTGCAGACCCCCAAATACAGCACAAATAAAATTATATTTTATGTAGAGAGAACAACGATTAATATTTCACATTTGATTTGGCCCAATGGTGGAGGTTCAACTGGATATTTAGTCTTTCTGAACCAAATTTTTTGAATAAAACAAGCCAGGTCTCTGATCCCTGAAATGACTGGCCCTCTGTTTACCAATTAATAAATATAATTAGCACCTTGGAAAGCTGCCATTGTCTTTCATGTGTGTGTTGCCACTTGTCAAACCGTTCTGTCTCAGAGCTGGTCGCTAAGCTGACCCTAGCAAGTTTAAAAAAGAAAAAAGAAAAAAAGAGGTCAAATCAAATCAAGGGGCAGCTTTGGCGGTTACGGTGCAATCAGCAGAAGTGAGAGGACATTGGGAAGGTGCAGCATCACAGAGGCAAGAGCACACAGGTCCATAGCAACACTGAATGCTGGCATGGAGACCTTTGTTTTTGCCAAAAGAAATTAATAGTCTTGGTCGGTGGAGAAAAACTGCACTTTCTTAAAAAAAAAAAAAAAAAATCAATATCAAGTTTGTTTCGCCGCCGTTTTACAACAACCAAGTGCTCGCTTGGATAAGAGGGGATTTATTTGGGTTTTTACAATCAAACCCCATTGTGAGCCGATTGGAAATCTTAATTCATGATTGGAAAGTGAAGACCAGCTGGCTCAGGAGCAAACGGCAGGGAAGCTCTGAGACCGCTGATTACGATGAGATATTAAATCATATGCTTAACTCAATAGAAGAGAACTGCTGTGCTGTTAGGGAAAAAAAAAAAAAAAAAAAAAGAGGAGAGCGAGGTTGGAGTGATGCACGATGTAAGACAAAGGGCAACGGGTACAGGCTTCATGGTACACTAGACAGGGCAGAGCACAGGGCACAATCCGACTCATCATTACCTTGTTTTGGAGGTTTCGTGCCAATGTGGGAAAACCCAATTTGCCTTTGCACTACATCGCATCCCAATCATGTCGTTGAGCAATGAAAATGTGCCATGATGCTGAATTTATAGTACACTTGCATTTAAATCCAAACGAGTGCCCAAAATATGAAAATCTGCAAAAGAAAATTCCACGGAAAGTATTTGGGAGCAAACCAAGAAGACCTGGACCTGGACCTGACACGGCAGCCGAGCTCATTATGCAACGTGTGCCCTCCGCGGATGGATTAGCGACGGTGATGCCCTTCCTGTTAAACGTGTCGCAGGGGTCAAGTGGTCAGACAGGTAGAGAGCACGTGAAGCGCACGAGAGAACTCCTCGGCGGAAGGCAATGAAAGGACTTTGTGCGCGCAGTCCAATTCCAAGTGAAGCAGTTTGAACAGAACGAGACAGAAGAGCACTGATGTAATTTCCTGAAGACAAATCCATGGTCAGTCAGACGAGCTGAAATCCGGTTGCTTGGCCAACTTGGTGCCGAGGAACCATGTTGAAGTCAGTTGAGGAGCTTCATGTAGAGCTTTGCCACCATTTTATGGCAACTGGAGCAATTACAAACCATTTCTGTGTGGGTGAATTTCAAATAGGTTGACTGTTCACAGCAGAATTGAGTCCTTAACGCCCACAGGGGGTTCACTCTACTGTCAGCGTGCTGAATTGTTTAATATCCTAATTGTTTTGACTAATCGGCGAGTTGCGCGCTGATGAAGCTTTCAACAGCCCACCGACACAGCCCACGGTGGAAACGCAAACCTATTCTGGGGTGACTAATCCCAACTGAAACAAATCGTGTCGTTTTAATCGACTCGATAGATAAAACGCGTCAGTGCGGTGTCTATTTTTGCTTGAAAGGAGAACAGCATGCCGTCAGACAACTCTGCGTGACGGTCCACAATGGCGTTGTCAAACTACTCTCGCGTATATTCAACGCTCATTTCGAATGAAGAGACGTTTTCATGAGAGAGGGAGGCAAGAAGGCTTGTCAAACGACGTGTTGATCTATTTTGAATCATATCCCAGAGGGGATTATTCTGCAGTATTCAAAGTAAAAGGCGTACAAAAATATTCCCATCTTATGTTTTTCAAGCGTGGTACAATCGACAAGAGGTCAGGAGGAGGCGGTGGCGGCACAAGTTAGCAGGCGCTCATTAGACTTGACAGAAAGAAAATGTGCGGCTTCCCGTTTCTCCCTCTTGACCGTCAGTCTGGTTGAAATCTCGGTCCAATTTCAGTGGCGCTCCCTTTTCAACGGCTTTGTCTTCTAATTATCTCTGAGCCTGACAGAAGGGGAATCAAGACACAGGAGCAAGAAGGGACTAGTCCAAGATCACAAACCTCCAACTGGGGAGCAATGCTGAGTAACACCACACGGCCATGTTGCCTCGAAAGATAATGGTGGTGCCTGTCCAGGCAAATGAGTTTATATACCTTAAGTGATTAAATTTGCATCTCAACAAAAAAAAAAAACAATAAAACATCTTCCATCTTACCTCACTGTTGTGCCCTCTGAGGTTGAAGTTGACCCTCTGTGGAGTTGGCCGGTCCCGCCTGCAGTGACTGGATGTAAACGTGACGCCGACGACACCTCGGCCGTTCCCGGTGGCCAGCCAGCCCTCTTCATAATAGCGCTTCCGGCACACTGGCTTCTCCTTCTCGCTCTTGGGCACGCAGCCTTTCCAGGACAGGCACAGGATGTTGGAGTCGCTGCAGAGGACGGGGCCGTGTTCCACCGAGGCGAACATCCCTGCGTCATATGAGGAGAAGCTACCAGAGGGGGCTTGTTTTGCTCCCTTTAGGAGTCCTGTGCTGAGGTTACAGGTTCAATGATGAGTGTGAGACAGCAATGGTGCATAGTATGTGTGAGTTCCTGGACATCAGTGAAAACCTCTGCGAGGGTCCGGATAATGTCAGAAAAGTTGGAAAATCCGTGTTGGGAAGGCACTTGTCATGACTGAACATCCAGGATGAAACGCATGTAAACCACGAACGAGTCCGCTCAGCATGTCCTACGGCTCGTGCTCGATCCCGGCGCTGCTTGAGTGTCGCCGCCGCCGCGCTGCGTCCTCATCATCCGATCCTGGCAGCAAGTGTGAGAGGAGGAGGAGGAGGAGTAGGAGGAGCAGGGACACCTCTCCATCAGCTGTAGCCCCGCAGGAGCACCGCCCCTCCCAGAAATGTCATAACGCCAGCAAACCTTGGGCATCCCACTGTGGCCGGCCAAAGGAAAAACAGACAACATTCACAGCTCCACTTAGCAAAGCTCATCAATAAACACTGACGTTTGCTTTCACATGAGAAGAGTAATATTCTTATCAGAACTCTTAACTGAAAGGATGTTTCCGGTAAAAGAAAGTGAGCCCATTGAATTTACATGCACGACATGGCGCATGGTCAGGATGGTACCATCTCTGCCTCAATTTAAACGAGGAAAAAAACAACGCTAACCAAGAACGCCCTGTCCATTAGGAAATGAATAGATTATTGAATAATAGGAATGTTAAAAGCCAGACTCCATCCGGGTACATCTGCAAATAAATATTAATGTACTGGCCTAAATTACCCCCTCATTATCCCCTTTACTACTTATGGCACGTTCTAGTTCCATGGCTATTCTTCGCGGCGCAGGAATTTCTAACGACTTCATAAATAATTGAACAAGAATGTAATATCTTGGGTTCTGCTTTAATTAGCACACGCTGATGGAACGATATAGCCCCTTCGCGTCCAAACACACGAGATAAACAAAGTGGGAATAATAATAGTGTGGTAAAATAAAATAGTCAACATGTGTACTGATGTTAAAAAAAAATCTATAACAGCCCGATCATCATGATAGGGAAATAGTATCACCGTGTGGAACGAAACGACATTCGCGTTGAAATGATGCTAGGTTGAGGTAACTCCCTGTGAGCTCTGAGCATCAAAACGTCGCCATCAAACAAAAACCACACATCGACGTTTTTTTCCCGTCTGCTTTTCATGTCTTTAAATTGTGCTGGCGCGACAGATGAACGCGTTTTTTACACTCTTATTATAAATGAAAAAAAAGAAAAAGAGAAAGCGAAAGGCAGAGAGAGAGAGAGAGCGAGCGAGAGAGAGACGGCGAACCATCCGTTAACTTTGGCTGATCCAGAACCAGCCAAGGCGGCGACCAAGGGCTGTCCATCGCTACTAGAACTGCTCGCTATCCGGCTACTGCTAGCATGACCAGTCGGCTACTCGTATCGCGTTTTGTTAAACCCTGGGCCTGTAGCTGCTTGTACATAATTTACCCATGAGTAGAATGTAATTCATTGTGATTGATATTTTGTGTATCGAATGCAAAGGCGAGGTAGCCCGGCAATGATGTGGGAAGCTTACCTCGGGTGTTGTCGCTGTTCCCTGTTCGGTGTGTGTGTGAGACGAACCGGAGATCTGCTGGAACTGGCAACAGGGCCTCGACGGAGGGGGTCACGTGATGGTCACATGACGCTATCTTGTCACGTTCAAACCTCGTTTGAATCATCGACGTCAAAGCACGAAAATGAAGCACGTTAAAAATGTCATCCATGTGGTCATACAAATACATTTGGATTGAAAATATGTATGAGTTTCTTTTATAGCTCTCGGGATTTTTCCCAATCCGCTCACGTAATTTGGTAATTACATCTGTTGGTGTTATGTACATTCCAGGTCACACGGGGGCAGTGGTACGATACGTATCATTTCCGGTTTCGAGTCCTGCTCTGGAAATATGGCCGCTTCCATGGCGCTTCGAAGAGAATGTTGTTCTTTGACAAGGATATTCAACGGAATATCACAATCGGTAATGTGTGTGTGTGTGCGTGTGCGTGTGTTTATATTTGTTGTTATACATACAAGCGTATAATCATGACATTGCATGGACGAAATGTACCGTGCTGGTGTCCTCTTTGCAACCTTGCGTCTGCTAATTTTTGCATGTTTTACAGAGAGCACGAGTTTTGGGCCATTGTACAGGACACAAGAAATGGTTTTCAATTGGGTATGTAACATGCTTCCACTGCACACTAGTAAATCGTAAAATTTCACTTATTCAACAAACAATCTAACTATGCCGGCTATGTAGATTGGCATGCAGAACAATTAAATGCAATTTTTTTGCATTCAAATCTCTGCAGGTGTCCCCTCTATCTGAGTCCATCCTTCCACATACCCAGGGTGTTTTCGTCAACAGCGTCGTCAGTGAGTTATCACAATCACCCCACCACTAAAACATCAACATCACTTTACCCAGGAAGCCATTCTCACATTTCCCTTTTAGATCACTGTGATAGAAGAACCCGACACGCTTTACCAGAAGGTAACTGTGATGGTAAAAGGCCATGACAGGGCCGTTTTGGACAGTTATGAGTATTTCGCCACCATGGCGGCCAAAGAGCTTGGCATCAACATCGGAAAAGTGTGAGTCTTGGTAATATGTGGCAGACAAAATTTCTGTCTCTTCTGCGGATATTCCACAAAGTTGCAGCAACACGGCATACATCAAATCAATAAAGAAAAATAAAGACACACACATCACAGAAGTCTGGGTGTACTGTTACAGCTATGTGGTGGCAATTGTTCAGGGTCTCTGGTTTACAGTCATTCTGTATACATGCTCCTCTGCTGCAGTTTTGAACCTCCCAAAGACATGGAGAGGTTAACACTCCTCAAGTCGGTCCACATCTTCAAAAAACATAGGGTTCAGTACGAGATGAGGACTCACTACAGGTGTATCGAGGTGTGATTTTTGTATTTAAATATCAGATTGAATGGTGGATAACTACTGTATATAAGTTAGCAATTAAAAAAAAAAAGAGTAGTAGTAGTAACAAAGAACTTGTCTTTGTAGTTGTCTCATTTAACAGGCTCTACAGCTCGGGTATATTTGGAATACATCCAGAGGAACCTTCCAGAAAGTGTAGCTATGCAGGTGACCAAGGTGAGTCGAGCTCTTGCTGTATGCTTGAACCACCGGGGTGTTCATAAGCCTCATCATGTGATTTTTTGTTATCAGACTGCTATAGAGAAAATTCCAGAACACATCCATGAGCCCATGTGGAGGGACGAGCCCACGGAGGAAGTGGAGAAGCCAAGTCAATAAAATGTACACCTGCACTGGTCACCAGCCAATCGCAGGGCACATATTGTGTAGACGAATAAGCTTTCCGAGGCCAATGGGCTAACCGCTTGCCCATCATGCCGATGGACAATATTATCAATAACTGTCATATTTGTGTCTTATTTTATAAAAAAAAAAGGTAAATGGATTCAACAAAACGTGATTGGAGATTGTTGTTTGTGGCTGGGTATTCTGACATTATGATTGGATTGGATTTGAAGGGAAGTCCAATTATAATTCTCAATGTGAGAGCTGAAGTTCACCAATTTAAACTGCAAATTTAGAGTACAAAATAGAATTTACGTCAAACATCAATTTATTTATTTTTTCAGCAAGACATGCACTGATAGCTATTAACGGACATCTTTGCAGCTACTTCTTTCCAAAATCGTTCACACGAATAAAATGAGATAGATTACACAATAAAAACGATTACAAAATATCACCAAATGATTTCTCTAATTCCAGTGTCGACAATTGTATCCCCATATACAAAACAAGAAGCGGCCTCTAAAAAATATTTACATCCAGGAAAGAGCAAAGCCACGTCATGAATTCAAACACACTTATTAACATGTAAAGCAGTTATCCTAAAAAAAAAAGGAAAAAGATAAAAAAAGAAGTCCAAATACGAGCATGGTCTCGTTACGCGCGGGTGCGTAAAATGGTGCCTTTTACGCACGGTTCAGAATGTCCGAGAGCTTGTTGATATACTCGATGGTGTACTTGAGGGTTTGTATTTTGGTCAGAGGCTGGCCCCTCGTGGTGTAGTCCGGCGGCAGGTAATCCCGGAGCTGGTGCAGAGCTTCGGCGAGACTCCTCATCCTCATCTTCTCCCTCTCGCTCGCCTTAACGCGCCTCTTGGTGGACATCTTGGCCTTGCCGTGCGTCCTGGGCGCCTTGGGGCCGGTGCAGCGAGCCCGCTCCGGAGAGCCGTAGGCGAGCTCGCGGTGACCTCCGGAGTAGAACATCTCCGGCGAGGAGCACACGGAATCCACGGAGGAAGAAGAATGAGACTCCGGTGAGGAGCCGGAAGAGTGGAGCTGTTCCCCGACCTTCCAGTCGTTTAGGATTTCGGACGTTGCACCATCAAGGTCCATGTTGAGGAAAATCAGCATCCAGAGATGATGACAAGCAGACGAGTTTCTCGGAGGAGATGACGTTTTTATATGCGGGGCGCATCTCCGGAGCTTTATGGGTTCACAGCTGAGGCGGCGAAAAAAAAACGAGTTCAAAGCGAAGCACAAGTGGCAAAATGCGACGTTCGCGGAGGACGTCGTTCGTTCTCACCGACGTGCGAATAAGGCTAAATGGGCGGATAATGCGACAGAAAGACAAATAATTAGATTCCCTTTGTGGGAGATGAGCCTTTAAAGTCTGTGGGGCGACAATTATCAGTTTGATGTGATCTGCCTAATGAAGGGGCAGGCCCGCACAGGACACCCAGAACATTTGCAGGCTAAACTTTCAAAGCGGTGTTTTTGTTTTAATTAAAACGATAGAAATTGAAATAAAATGACAAAAACGACATAAACAACTGTATCCGTTTTTTTTATTGTGTGTGTGTTTTTTCCCGAGCATAATAATTTAAAAATCAAACATTTTGCAGGAAAAAAAGATCCGACAGCAGGCATAAAATGGTCTATCAATTGATTAAAAAGTCAAAATAACTGCATTCCACCTATTCATTTATGAATGCAGCTCTACAAACATCATACATACAAACAAAAAAATAAGGACAACTATGCAACACATAAAGGTAAAATTGGAAAAAAAGTAAACTAATACATTGAAAATGTCTATTAATTTAAATGTGGAAAATTATACACTTGTATTCATGAAACAATAAACTTATGTCACTTCGGTCAATGCTGCTTAAGCTAACCCAAATACATAAAATGCTACCCGTAAAGGGCACGGTGGAAAAATAAGTTAAAACATACACACACATACATAATTTCAAATAAGCTGCTTTATGAAGAACTGTAAAGCCATAATGCAAAAAAATGTAATTACATATTTATGGCCTTCATTAAATCCCATTTTCCAACATTAATTTGCATTTGTATAGAACTGCGCAACATACTGAAAGCTGTTCTTAATCTGCTGTCACACTCATCCGCACACGATGCAAAAGTCACTCGTAAATTCATCTGACAGCAAACCGTCATTTGTTTTGTGTTTTTTTTTCTGTCCGCCACCAGAGAACCAACTGCTCATTTCTTCAAGCACTTTTGTTGTTTTAAGGGTTTTATTACGACAACGAATCCATGCCAATAAGAATACGGCTGGACGCAAGTTGGCGAGGAGGAGTTCTTTGGCCGAGAGGATGCAGCTGTCACCAAGCTCATGCCAGACCTTTTCATGTCTGAAAAGGTGTTTAAGGCCTCACTCATGATCAAGGGGGCCGACAGCGGAGGGCTGTAAAACCAACAGCTCGCAGTTCTCTAAAGGAACCTGTGTGTTTAAATAACACTTATTATACATAAAAACTGGATTCCTGTTTTTAAAGTTGCTCCAAATTATTGTGAGTCAAGATTTGAACCCCAAACCTCCCAAATGCAAGGCAAACGTGAAAACCACTAAGTCCCCAGTGCTTGCTTTCGTTTTTTAATTATTTTTATTTGTTGATAGTTGGGCAGCACATCCACCTCACAGTTCATCATCATGTCATGATAACTTGCACGTCCTGCTTCTCACTTGAGGAACTTGAGCCTGAGTCTCTCGACCAGCGGCAAAGGGCTGTCGCCGCAAACGACGGATTCGTCGCTATTTAACCCACTGATGGGGGACGCCAGGATGGGCGGGGACATGTCATTCATATCGGCTTCTGCCTGCTGGGTTTGGCGTTGAAGTTTTGCGACGTGATCTCCACTTGCCGCACTTTGAAAAAAGGATTGGACACTCTCACTGGTGGTTTTCGCTGGTCCACAAACGGGCTTCCGCGGGCGATCTAACAGGAGCCGTCCACCGAGCTTGCTCTTGGTGGCTCGGCGAGGCCCGATCTGCCGGTTCTCCGCATCACTATCCTCGCTGGATGAACACACGCTCACGCACACGCTCTTCTTGACGGCCACGCTTCTGTCTTTGTCCACCTGAGACGGCTCAGAGAGGCACCGTTGCACTTTTGCGGCTGCTGTTCTGACAAATTTGTACTTGGGGGCAGGTTTCTTGTCCGCCTTTGTCTGGCTCGGAGTTGCCTCACCTGACATTTTGAGACCGCCGTTGTCTTTATGACAGCCTGCTACGGGTTTTAAAATTGGCGCAAGGAGGTTTAGTTTTTTGGAGACGTCCTCATTTGCTGCTTGCACCGGCGGGGTGGCCGTGAAGGACGACGCGTCCCAGTCGATGTCGCTAAGATGAAGGGCGTCGATAGCGGCCGGTGAGGAATCCGCCTGAGAGAGAGGGGTACTGGGACACTTTTGGGTGAGTTGCTGACGCGGTTTATGGCTGACGGGTGTGTCCAAAAGCACCACTTGCTGTAAGTTTGGAAGAACGGCTGGCCGTGTTTGGCCGTTGGCTTTTTCCGAAGAGGAGCTCTCGAGGGTCATCTGCGCGAGGAGGTCAGAGACACCATCGGCTTTTTCAGCCATCTTCTCTTTTTTACTCTTTGGTTTCCTCTCTGAAAGAGGCACAGAGACTCAATGTGAGCACCGATGACAAAACTAGGACATCTTAACTTTATTTGGGGCTCAGCAGGGTGGCCCTTAAATGGTGGCAGGTGTGTGCTGACTCTCGTTGATCAGGAACTTGAATGCGATTGGTTAGATATCATAATAATGGTGGAAAAAGTTAATTTTATTTTTTTTAATCACAAAAAAAAAAGGTGTTTGAATAGGGGTGTGTAGACTTTATATCCAAGACCGTGAGTTCTAAAAGTAAAAGGGAAAATTCCATTTTCATGACTTTTCCTTACAGATAATTCTCCCTCTCTACGACTACTTTTCCTGCGCTTCCAATTTCAACGTGGGACGTCAAGGCTCATAGGAGGAAGCGGAAGCCCTCTGCTCGCGTTAAAGCGCAAGGTGAAGCACAACCCTGACGGAGAGAGACACAGAGACACCTCGCGGCTCCATCTGAGTCTTTGATGTGTGTCGGCCAAAGCTGTCAAACTAACATGTTCGGGTGTCGGAGCGGCCGTAACGGCCTCGCTTGCAAAAACAAGCCGACGCTCCCCGTGTGCCTTTGATCGTCATGGGAACAACTTGGCACGTCTGGGTACGGAGCTCTTGGGGACACACGAAATCGATGGATTAAAAAATAAATAAAAAATCCAGCCGTTTTCTAATCCGTTTATCGTCACGGAGGTCGCGGGCATGCTGGAGCCTATCCCGGCTGTCTTTAGGACACCCCGAACCGGTTGCCAGCCAATCGTAGGGCACACACAGACCGACAACCATTCGGCTTCACAACCACACCGAGGGACAAATTCGAATGTTCCACATATCAAACGTATCAAGCAATATTTGACCGAAAGGATGTCGTTTGAACACCATTGTTGTCTTACTCTTCGTCTTGTTCTCTTCAGCCAACGCTTTGTCCCTCAGGTAGCTCCCCACCACCTCCGGGAACGCCACACGAAAGAGGCTCTCCTCCTCCACCGACCTCACCTGGTGCCGATCCTCGGCAGGCCAATCCTCCGCAAACACATAATGATCTGCGAGGGACAAAAAGGGCAATTTTATTTCACCACCTTATTTTCCTCATTTAAAATGAAAGTGAGATTTTTTTTTTATTGTGTTCTCAATATTTTGGGGTATCATTTTTCACAAATTCACATCGTTTTCCAAGTTCAAATGCAAAACTATGGATGTGATAAACAATGGAAATTACATCACCGCGATCCAGTTACAGAAAACAGAATCCAACTTCTGTGTGTAAAAAACAAAACAAACCCCCCCCCCAACATATTCTTAATATTAGTATTGATGAGGGTTGAAGATCAGAATGTCAGGACAAAAGCTTTACAATAAGCGTACGCACCTCAAAATGCATTATAGAATAATACATTGGAAAAATAGTTAAAATAAAATTAACAATCATGTGAACACAAATTAAAAATTTAAAACGACATTTTTGGGAGGGGTGTGGCGTTATTTTATTTTGCACACCGTTTCAGGTTGAAATGTTAAGAAGAGGGGCTTGTTAATATGACAGATTGCCCAGCACGGGGAGGAAGCCAGTTTAGCACCTAGCGGCTGTTGTGAGGCATCTGCCACCTCTGAAGCGCACCTCACAGCCAGTCACTAACAACCCCCCAGGAGCCCCATCCGTCCCCCGCACCCCAACCTGACTTCTACCCTGCGCAGCAAGCATTCCTGTCACTCAAGCCGAGAGGATGTTTTTGCACCGTGTGTGAGCGCGCGTGTGGTTAAACTTGCCCGGTGTGCTCCAGATGACTTCGTAGCAAGCAACAGAATTCCTCACGCGTGGTTTCAATATCCTTTTTTTATCGGAGAGGGGTGGGGGAAAAAAGGTTTGAAATTTTTTAAAAAATCAAACAATAGCATTGTAATAAATTTAAATAGGAAAGAATACATCGAATAAAATAATACTCTCGAATAGGACTACCGGATGGGCTTGATTTGCGATGACGTAATTCTGCCGCACATTCTGTTCATCAGCTCCGTATAGGTCATCAGAACCAAAACCTTTTCACTGGTGTAGTGCTTCGGCCAATCCATCTTTTCAAGAGCAAATTTCTACGGGGAAAAAAAGACCCAAAACATTGAAAAAAAAATCACAAATTGTTAAAATATGTGGAACCTTACGAATATGAAAAAGGCCCTGCTATGGATGGACATAATGTATTACCTGCATTGAGAGCATATTTGGCTGCCTCCTCTGGAAGTTTTCGACGGGTTTATCTTTGGATAGCAGAAACTCATTGATAATCTGCAGGGGAAATTGAAATGAAAGACGTGTTTAAAATAAAAACACACCAATGCAACAGCTATTCCGAAATAAAAACCAAACAAGGCGTATGGTGACAACTCGACCTCTGAAAATGGAAATTGCTGACTCGCCAGCGTTTTCCTGAAACAACAAGGAAACAATCTTCGTAAGAAAAAAGTGCCTCGGATGGCTCTGCTAAGTACAGTGTGTGTAGATGAGACCAATTTTTTTTCCCCTCCATGTACTTTTTGATATTCGCCTCGATGGACTGAGCCTGCCGGGTCCGTTCTGAGCGGTGCCAATCACATGGACACTGGTAGTCAAAATCTTGAGGTTGGCAGAATCGCCGACTGTCGCAAAGCACACAGCCGCTGCGTTCGTGGCCTTTGGTTGAGCCTTAAAACAAACAAGCAAAAGTTTGGAAAACAATTTGTGAAATTAGTTCGTGAATGAAATTTCTACTTGTTAAGCCTCCTGGGGAAAAAAAATCCTATTCTCAACATTTTGCTGTAATTTTGCCTTTGAATCCACATATTTAAGACACTCGCCCAACTCTTATCTGCTCTCCAAGCGAAGGTGCGAGATCAAAGCTCACTCACCTGGATGTCGACATATGTGGCAGTGGGGAAGCTTCTTCGCGACTCCCTGAGACACGCACGCCACCTCGTCTTTCCACCGCATGAACCTGAGAGAATCAGCACATGCCACATCATCGCACCGCTCTGCTTATCTTTGTGGCGCCGCTTATTTTCAATTCTACCTCTGCAGAAGCGTTTGCCCTTTGATGGTCTGGATCAGCTTGAGAGCTTGTTCTTTACCCACGCCCGGGACTCCCTACGAAATGACGTAACAGAAGAACATAAGTTGTGTGCGGTTTGTTTAAGTAGCATGAAACGTACCTTGGGAATGTAATCACATCCGAGGAGGATTGCCAGACCAACAAGATTCTCTCGGGAGAGGCACAGTTCTGTTTGGACCCGGGAGGTCTTGTAGCAGTCCACCTGGGGGTCCTGGAAGGAAATACAACAGCTGATGATGCATGCTGTCCATGTTTTGTTTTTTGAAATAGTAAACTAATAAACGATTTTGTCTGTAAGATCAACTTTAAATATGTGATAAAACTCTTAACATGTAAATGTGTGTTGCCAACATCATCATACAGTGGATATAAAAAGTCAACAGCCCGTTGTTCAAATCTCAGGTTTTTGTGACATCATGTTACACGTTGGAGAGCTAATGAAAGTACCGGTACGCACTTTGGAGTTCATATTGAAGTTTCTGTAGACGGTCCGCGCTCCGTACAAAAACACATCTCCATCATTGGTGATGCAACCATCCACAAGACTGTGTGAGTCCAGGTACGCACACATGGCCTCGGCTTCCCCTGCGGCAACCACCCATGCCACTCCCAGATAGTCAAGCATCTCTGCACACTGCAAACAAGAAGGTGGCAGCGTTACACCACGGCAATAATGTTCAAAATCGGTGTCAACGAGCAAAACAACCTCTCGGAGGACAGCATTAAAGCGTCCTCTGCTGGTGCTTGTGGAGGATTTCGATGCGTTTTTGGGCCCTCCAAATCGGTTTGCAGTCCTCTGGATCATGGTCTCTGTTTTCAGTTTCGGGGCCTCCCCTTCCATGACGAATACCAGCTTCACCCCCATAAGAATGAGGGATGACACCCGGAAAAATAGATTCCTGTGTATTATCGTGGTTGGTTAATTGAGTTTGCTCCGCTCAGTGAGTTAAATAACAGTCTAAAGAACCCTTGTTCAAATCCAAGGTGTTTGTTAAGTTTTGCAGAAAGGACTAAAACACTGAACAGTCGGACATGCACATTCAAAAGTTTTGATGAGGTAAAGGTTACAGTGTAAGTGGACTTAAAATGAGTGTCGAGTATTACCTCAGATGGGGCTTTGTGACTCTGCCCACCATTGCTTGGACGTGCTGGGCTTCGCAAACCCACAAACTGAGGTCGACAGCCAGCGTCTTCCCGCTCAAGCTATACAGCGGCACCGACTCTCGCACAGGTTCGAGGATAGACCACAAGTCGTGTACACCCATCGCCACACCAATGTGTACTTTTATATGTGGTAAATGAGGAGAAAATTGACAGCGATCGGATACATAAGACAATAACTGAGTCAATGTTTTTCAAACATATGGGCGCCTCTGAGGCAGCGATCCAATTCGCTTTCAATTGACCAATGCACGTTCGTTGTTGTCCTCAAACCCGTAAAAATTGTGAAAATTTATTTAAAACCCGGCATAGTTTACAAAAAAATATATAAATATCTAATATAACGTAAATGAATAGTTAAATCCGACAATAAGAAGATTACTGAGTTCAAAACGTGATAACTAGAGATCGATGAACAAAGCGGAACGTCCGCATTGTCGCACTAATTTGACGTCATCTTAAAGCACCGCCAAATCGGTGTTACCATGGACACAAGGGTACTGTTTACAGACCGAGACAGCCGTAATTTCACAAATTCTAAAGGGAAAAACGGAACTAAAGTACTCTATGAACTACAAAGTTGATATATCTCAATGACCATAAAGACCACCAACTTATCATCGGAAATGTCTGCTTCACGTACGAACGGTTGGTACAATTTAACAATTACATGTTGTTTTGTAGCGCTGCTCAACTCACTCGAAAGATCCCGACTTAACTTGTGCATCATGTATACAATTAATATAATGCATATTTGCAATGAAACACATGAGATGAACATGCATAAAACCAATTATTGCTGGGTGTATGACGTTCCTCTTATTTATTTACTTTTTTCAGACTTGGAACCAAAGTTCCACATCAAAATAGTGGGCTTGATTAAAGAGCAATCTTTTCACATTGCCAAAAGCATCATCGAGGTAAGCAGCTGCGTGCAGAAGTTTTGGTTCAATGGAATAAACTGTCCTTCGGTTTGAATTAATTGTCTACACATACCCTGCAATTGGCTGGCGACGAGTCCAGGATTTACTAGCTGCCTCTTGGTCAAAGTCAGCTGGGCTAGGCTCGATAATATACAAAATGATTGGATGGATGACTGGATGGATGGATGTTCTGACGTGTTTTTTTTATTTCCCTATTTACCAAACAGGGACTAAAACAAAAGTTTCCTCGTGAGTTTGTGGATCCAGAAATTCTTGCATTACTTGAATTTGACTGGCATGCATTTCTGGACAACCAGAAGAAGGTATTTTGATAAAATAAAGAATGGTGATTGTATGGTATGAATGGTATTTTATATTTTTTAACATTGGCCATAGCCAGAACAGAATTGTTGCTCTGTTCTTGGTTTTTCATATGGAGATGTGCAGCTCAGTGTGAATCCTTCCGGGTGGGATGCAGGGCCACAGCTCACCCCCAAATCCTAGAAAATCCTAAAATATCTGCCTTCAACAGAAAGCTCTGATGTATATCCATTTTTCAAAGTAGATGCAATGCCAAAATATGAACAGAACATTTCTGTTTTTGCTTCGTGATCCTAACATGTATTCAAGTACATCTTCAATGAATTAAAAAAACTTCCCCACTGTTGACATCATGTGACATCCTCTTGTGACTAAAGGAAATGCGTGGTGAAATGTGGCAGTTCTCCAGTGGCGTCATGTGCTTTGTGGATGGCCAGTTCATTGGGGACAGCGATGCTCTCGTCACCTGGGCCAAAGACCAGTGGGCTTTCACGTGCGACCAGCCGGAGGCTTCCTGCGTGGACGAATACTACCTGAAACATCTCCAAGCAACTCGGGCAAGTCTAACATCAAACCACAGCAAACCATAGCCACAAATATAAACAAACCGGTGGTGCCTCTTGCTCAAAGTCAAAGACTTTTAACAATATGAACCAACTCGTCAAAATAGGATCTGAATCAAAAGTCTCGTAATATTAGTTAGATAGCTTTTGTTTTTTTGGGGAGGATGTGTTAAAAATAAACTGTTGTGTTTCCTATTCAGCACAGGTTTGTCTTCATGGACATCGAGATTGGAGGAGAGCCAGTGGGGCGGTTGTTATTTGAGGTAAATTGATGTCTTTTGGAAAAAATACATATTCAACCTGGCAGTGAAAAATGCAGTCTTAAAACTGCTGTGTTCAAAGTAACACAAATTGGGTCAAACAGCTAATTCAGTGTTGCCTACGCTGTGTTATTTATACCTAGGGGATTGGGTCAAGATTTGATGTGAGGGTGTGGGGTGATAACAATTCTGATGAGATAATGCTATCAAGAAATGGGTTACCAGATTATCAGTCGTACTGTGGTTAAAAATAACACACCCGAGACGCAATTTTCCCTGGTCAAGGGTCGCCATAGTGAGTCACTCACATGATATGTTTGGCACAGTTTTAACACTAAGCCTTGGTGTTAATTGGTGCTTTTTTATATGTGCCCTGCGATGTCTTTGTGACCTCTCCTGGGTGTATATCGCTTAATGTCCAGAGACCCTTAAGGGGAACAAATGCTATTGAAAATGGATACATGGACGTTTTCAAAAAGTGTCATGAAACCATCCTCAGAATATTGCAGCTGAGCAATGTGCTTCACCAATCTTTGCTCTTTTCTGTCACGCAGCTCTTCTCGGACGTGTGTCCGAGGACGTCGTGGAACTTTGAGGCTCTCTGCACAGGAGAGCGGGGCCAGTCGACCGGCGGTTATCCGCTCTGCTACAAGGGCTCCCTGTTCCATCGGGTGGTGCCCAATGGCTGGGTGCAAGGAGGAGGTACGCCACGGCCCAGGCACATCACACTGCTGCCACTTTAATCAATAAATATAATTTAATTTAAATGAATGTTTTGCATGTTTTGGGGCTTTTCTTTGCAGATATTACTCCAGAAAGAAGAGGAAACGGAGGCGAGGCCATCTATGGAGCAACGTTTGACGGTACGGCAGCCGTTGAATAATGACTTTTCAGTGTTATTTGTCTGACCGTATGTCTGCATTCAGATGAGAGCTTCGCTCTTTCTCACGCCAAGCGAGGCACTCTGGGTATGGCCAACAAGGGGCCACACAGCAACGGCTCCCAGTTCTATATCACCCTGCAACAAACACGGTGGATGGACTTGACCTATGTTGCCTTTGGGTTAGTCGCCATGATGAAACATTCAGCGATTCAATCGCAAACCCTTGCATCTTCAGATTTGATTAAGCATGTTTTTTATTTGCTTATTTTAGTCAAGTTGTGGAGGGTGTCGACGTCCTCAGGAGGATAGAAGAGGCCCCCACCACCAATCAAAGACCCAAGAAGGAATGTACAGTTGCAAACTGTGGTGTATTTAAACTATAGCTCATATTTAAAAAAATAAAATAAAGAAAAAACTATTTGTTTTACAAGAACTGTTTGAAACCATATGTATTGAAACCGCCGTATATGAAATACGTATTTGTTGGCTTTTTCATTTAAAATGTTTATCAACCAGAGTCGCCAATCTTGCCTTTGCCTTGTGTTAGCCTTTGTCAGTTTTTGGCCTCTTTATAGTTTTAGCTTTGGGGGAAAACCCCCTCTTCTGTCTCGTCTTCTACCTTTGGTTGTTCTTCCTCGTATGCTGCGTTTTCTTGAAAAAAAAAGAAAACATCCAACCATATCCCCTAATTTGTCTGAAAATGAATATTTCCAAATGGCAAATATGTATTTGTCCATTTCTCTTTGCCAGTCACGTATAGCGACTTCCATTACATGTCAAAGGGTGCACTGATTACACTGATGGCGTCCTTCAGCTTTGTGTTCAATTAAGCAGGCCCAGAATTCACACAAAGTAATTAAGTCAATTCAAATGAGACGGTAAATGACGTCACACTATTGGCCCTGCCCCTCCAACCCGCCCCCGCCTCGCCCCGCCCCCAAAGTAGAAGGTGTCACATGATCTGTCAAGTAGGAAGTGTCTAGTTTAGCCTGCGAAGCTTCTACTGCCTCCCTCGGTAGCCTCTAGTGCCAAACTCGAAACGACGAGCCCGAGAAAATCACCGCCATCTCATTCCCGACACGTATCTCGTCGCCGCTCTAATAAGTCGACCGCAGCCATGAACGCGAAGGTGTATTTGGTCGCCGTGGCAGCCGTGGTTGTCATTGGCGCGGGCGTTGCGTCAGCCTCAGGTAAGTTCACCGGACGGTCGCTGGCTCGCGCCGATGCTAACGGCTAACCGACTAGCCTCGAGCGACTCGACGCATTTCCCAAGACCTTCAAGATCGTGTACACAAATGAGAAAATGGCCCCTTAGCTCAAAAGGCAAGGTGAATAATATTTTAATTGAGGCGCAAGTTGATGTCACTGTTCCCCCACCGGGTGCTACGTATTAAAAAATATCCAATTGGCGACGAGCCAGTTTCATTTCCACGCTGGTCAGCGTGTAAGCTAGCCGAGCGTTGCCGTGTTAAAGGCGAACTAAATGACACTCAGTTCCACAATTTAAACCAATAATTTCTATTTCGTTTTTATTTGAATCCGGAAAAAATAGATGCAAGTTACAGCAATCGAACACGTGTTATTTGTATGTGCGTAGGTAAGGTGAGCCCCATATTTGTTTCCATACAGATTACTTTTTTTTTGTAATTTAAACCACAAACTGTCTTTTCATAAAAAGACAATTCTGACAGTTTCACTTCAGTTTTACCATTGGAAAGGGCTTGTGAAACCCCGTTAAATAAATATAGTGAGAGAGTTGTTCCCTCATTAGAATCAAATAAGCCATCTTATATTTAACAACGTATCAAGTGGTCTTTGTGCCTCAAAATTAATAGTTTGGGGAACCCCCCCCCCTCAGGAAATCTATTTTAAAATAAAGGAGATAGGTGAAAATGCTCAACAAAGCAAGCCCACAAGTGAGCAAAAATTAGAAATAAGAATTAAAAGAAATCCAGATTTATTTAAAAAATGTAATTGGTATGTTTGCAGATGAATGCCCCACCCTCAACTGCACTGCTTGTGACCCCGCGAATGACTGCCAGTGGCTCAACTGCCCATCATGTGAGTATCCTTCCATCCCTAAATGTGCGTATGTGTGTCAGGTATGCGCGACGAGAGGGCCACAGGTCGGTCTTTGTGAGGCCCGAATTGTCCGCTCGGACTCCTCCTGATTCCTGGGAATGGAGGGAATGTATGTAAGGACCGCTGGCGTCATGTTGCACAAAACAGCAGTCGCGTGACTGTGACAGGCCAGTTTTTGTTATTGTTTTGGGCTCACACATTGAGGATTAACAGCAGTTGTTGCGATGACTGGTTTCCTTTGAAATGTTTTATCGGGCAAGGTCTGTTTACGCCAGATCCGTTCCCTATAGTGGCGGTGTAAGCAGAATTTGTACATGTAGGAACATGCTGCGCTCGTCTACTCTTGCCCCCCCCCCGCCCCCCCCCCCCCCCGACCCATGCAAATCTGCTTAGCTGGACTAAGTTGATTTTGCAATAGCCACCAAACACACACTAAAAAAATGCCTGTGTGGTTAGGTCAGAAGAATAGAACAGATTATCAGTGTCAGGAAAAGAGTTTACAGACTTTTTGGCTGTAACTCACATAAAAAAAGAAAAATTAAAAAAAAAGACCAACACACACTCATATCTTGACCACTCGTGCGACTGCACATATGAACAAGAGTTGCGTTAGGCGTGTGATTATGCCTGATGCTCGTAAGTCTGACAGAAAAAGTAGCAGAGGAAGCAAGGCGACCTTGTGGCAGGAAACCTGACTTGTCTTCACACCGCGGCCCAATGAATAAGGAAACCAAAAAAAGCTTTAGCTGCAGGAAAGCTTGTCTCCAAATGAGTGGCTAATCCTGACTGTTTTGGTCAGATTTGGGCCACAATCACTTCATTTGAGAGCAGGCGGGGATCTCTGAGTTGTCGACCGGTTTGAGAAGTGAACCCAATATGAAGATTTGATTCCGAAACTGGTCTGACTGCTTGGCAATGTTGTCAAATGCCGTGATCCCAAGCGGTTTTTTTTCTTTTTTTTAATGCTAAAAGGTTTGCCGTATTCCTCTCACATTGCACATGAGGAGAGGGGCGCAGAGGAAAATATAACGGAAAAAAAATCACAACAATTCAAATGGATGTCGAGTTGAAAAAGCGTATTTCAAAAATACAGCGAAATAGTGTATATACCTAAAGTGTGACTTTGAGTTGCAAGTTGTTGCTTTTTAAAAAATATATTAAATGATGACCGCATCTGTAACTCAAACCCTATTCGCAAATGATCTTTTCCATTAAAATAAATGAAAATGTCATTAATCCGTTGCAGCTTTCCCCACAAAAATGACAAATGTTGTAATGTGTGTTAAATGGGATCGATCTGTTAAAAAAAATGGTATTGTATATCCTTAATTCATTGAAGGCCAACAAGCTCCTAAGAGGTTACAATGTTCAGCTCTACGATAAAGACCTTTTATCTAAAGTCCACAGAAATTTTGCAATTGGTGTTTGCCGAGACACTTTGAGGCTTTGGCAATCCTGAACAAAGGATCTGGCAGGATATACTTTCGACAGATGTAACAGTGCTGACTTGACACATCCACCAAGTTTGTCTGGAGCCAAAGTCTCTTTCTGGCTCAAGAATGGCTGACTTGTTGTTGTTTTTGAACCCAGCAAAAAGTGCCCATAACCCTAGCCATCAATGGCTGTTTTGAAAGTCCGGAGGAAGCACTGGCAAGCTAACACCCCCGCAATCATCGCTGCTCCCAAGCCATCTGAGGCCTCATTTGTAGTTTGTATAAACCACCACCTCGCTTGCAAATATCCAAGTGCAGGCCCAACCTTTTCACACCTGCCTGTTAAAACAACGCAATTTTTACCTATGGCCGTGCAAAGTTTCCCCAAAAGGTGTCAAAAATATTTCAACCGACATGTGACAAAATCCTTTGGCAGATAATTGCGTAACGAATCCACTGCAGACAATGAGGCGGGATCTGGTCAGCTTTGTGTGCAGAACAAGTTGTTTTTATAATGTTCAGTTTGTATGCTGGCATGGTGAATCATAAACCGGATCTGACAAACAAGCGTTAATTGAGCTTCGCAAGATGTGGTTCCACAGACTTTTTTTGTTTTGTTTTAAAGACAGCAAACATACATGGTCTTAACTTATTGATGAATGGCATCCTTTCCTCGAACATGTTTAAAGTGACGTGAGTGGGTTGGAAAGAATCCGCAGTCACAAGATGCCGTGAGTCACGACTCGCTGAGAAACGCTAATTCATCCGTAACGGGTGAGCGCGGATATTTGTCGATCTGAGGTTTGCAGAACTGACCCGTTGTAAACAGCGATAATGTTTTATTGGGGAAAGCGTCGACGTCTGGACTTCCTCTTTTGAGGGGCAGGAAACATTCACGGAGGTCCAAAGTCCCATTTGTTGGTTAATGAGTAATTGGATTGCATGATCCATCCCTCTACAAATGTATTGAAACACTCAGACCAATATTTAATTTTTGATTATATGGCCTCGAGTTTAAATTTCATTAAAATATGCTTTTATTTCTGTACCTCACTCTAATCCTTTGTCGTAAGGCATCCATTTTTCATGAGATGTGACCGACAGGTGTATTTTGTTGACCGAGTGTCTCCCAATTATGTCCAAATCTGGCACCGGTTGCTAAGATACCAAGCAGGAAGTAGCTTGGCGCCTAAAACTGCTCCTCTTGGATGCGCAGTCTATCGTCACAGCGTATTTGTCGTTGCGAGGCCGCCATTGCGCAAGCTGTTTTTGTAATCTCATTGCGGACACACTAAATTTGGAATTTGTACTGAATCAACGGCTCATTTACTCATCGTGGACGCATCATTTATGGCACGCTATTTTGCCTCGGTTGCTTTCAGCTATTCAAATAAAAGAGAAATGAAACCCATGAATTTGTCTTTGTATTTCAGCACCCGTTGGCGGCGGTTGCTACAACGTGACTCTCCTGGATAAAAACACCACCTGTAGCAACGCCAGCTGCTCCGGTAGGTCTCCCAACAGTACAAGAACCTCATGTGTCACATGATCTGACTAAATTGAATGATTATATTACGTGTTTTGTTCACGTCGGGGTCAATGGAGCGCACGTCCTAAACGACGTGTGCTAGGCGACCTTCGTGTATTGAGGCCAAATGATCATGGCTATCAACCCTGACCCAGATCTGAATGCCAACATCACATTTTTACAGCCTCCTTGCGTTTAGTTGCGCACCAAATTTCATCGTTAACTGGACTATAAAGTCACGTGAGTGCTACTTTGCTTTGAATGTGTCAGCTCTCTGCCTTCTGTCTCTCGCAGTGTTTTTTTTATTTTATTTTATTTTTTAACATAATTTGAACTGACATGGGAGTGTATTTCAATGTGTGGTTTCTGTGGTATCTGTGGCTTCCCCCGTTTTCAAACTCTTGTCCCGGTGATGGTTTCCTGTCCAGTTGAGCCGACCCCAACCCCGCAGACTCCCACACCTGTTGCCTCTACCACTGCAAAGTCCTCTACCCCTGTTGTCACAACCTCTCACAGCAGCAGTCCTGAACCCACCACAGGTAACCCCCGCAACCCCTTCTTCGCTTCCTCCTCCTCCTCCTCCAGCTGCCTGCCTCGCGCACCCTACTGTGCTTCTAAAGTATTTTTGACTGGAACCTTGCCTAATTCAGTATCTAACATTAACAGAATGACAGGTGCACACCTTCCTGTTTGTCAGCTTGTTTTGAGTGATTCAGGTCGGCAACCTTTTTATACCCAGAGGGATTTCGTCGCGGTTTCCATGGAAAAGACAACACTGGGCGCAGCAAACACTTTTTGACATTTGAAACGACAATGGTGGGGGGGCAGAGGTTGACTCCGGGGAAATCGTTGTTTCAGAAAAGTCATTTTATTTACTAAATGAACACATTTTGAACTCTTATATAAAAATAAAAAAAAAAGCAGGGTTGAAGGTATCTTTCAAACAAATTGAAAAGCTGACCTTAAGAGAAAACTTCTAGAGCTGAACTTCTTAGCAAACACAAATGCTAATTCAAATGATCAATCCATTGGAAATGCATCTCCCTGATTTTTCTGCACAATTTCAGTCTTGCTCCGGAGCCGCAGGTTTCCGACCCCTGCACACTAGAATACACCCAATACAATTTGCAGTTCATTCATTGAAAATATGCCGTGAAAGTTTTTCCCAAAAAAAAGAGCCCAAACGTTAGCTCGGTGAGCATAAGATTGTACGATTCACTGAAAAATGAACATAACAAACGTGATCTTTGCCAAATGAACTTGTGGCACTCTCTTATGGTTTATTGCTTGGAAAAAAACCTTTTGAACGATGCAGCGCTTAACAGTCACTGTGACCCAACCGCAGCCAATTCAACCAACACTTCGACTGCGGCGCCGACACCCACTCTCAACATCTCCACAGTTGCACCCACAACTTCGTCCAAAAATTCAAGTAAGTGGCTGGTGGGACTTGCACACTAACTTGGATTGTTATTTGTATTTTGAAGATAAGCTTACATTGGGGTGGGGGGGGGGGGGGGGTAAAATGGCACTTTCAATTTAACATTTCAGCTTGTCAGTTTCGGGGGGAAAAGTCAGATTTTATCAAGAATGAAAAAAAAATCGGAGTTGGTCTTTTTTTCCTGAGTTAAAAAGAAAAGTAACATTTTCAAAGGAATTTTTTTTTTATAGAAAAAAAAATTCAAGACGATATTTTGACTTTTTTTTTTGGTTGCTTTTTTTCCCGCCCAAAAAGTTTATTTACTTTTTTTTTTCTTCATTTAAAATAAATAGGGTGATGCCAATATTCTTTCAACTGCATAAAATTCAACAAACCGATTAATTGTGCTTCTATTCTTCATCCACTGTAACAACGGGTGCGTCTTTCTTTCCCATCGACTCTTCCAGGCAGTTCCACGACAAGCGCCCCGGTGACGCCCTCTCCGGCCCCTCATAAGAACTCCACTTTCGACGCCGCCAGCTTCATCGGCGGTATCGTGCTGGTGCTGGGACTGCAGGCGGTCATCTTCTTCCTCTACAAGTTCTGCAAGTCCAAGGAACGCAACTACCACACCCTCTGAGGCCGCGCCACGCGCGCTCAGGTTCCACGCCTCTCAGAATGTACCCCCGTTAACCAAAACACTCCCGTCCGCTTCCCTCGATGACTCTAACAGTGTTTCCGAGCCCCCCCGCAAGCCTCCATTTTACACCTCGTAAATCAGTGACTCCTGCAAATTGATGCTGTTTGAAGTCTCCTCATAGAAATGAGCTGATTGTCCCGTAAGAGGGAAACACTGTTGGAGTTGTTCAATGTGACAACTTTCCAAAAAATTCACTTTAGCTTTTAGCCTGTCCAATCGTTTCCGGCCCCTCTCCCGAACGCCGTTTTATCTTGTATATGTTGGTCGTAGTTGAAAAGGTTTTGATCCCCCCCCCCCCCCCCCCCCTCACACCCACTCCCCCGCCGCGGTTAACAAGCCATTTGTCAGGAGAGCGGCTCGATTGGTGTTGTCTTGCTGTGGGCAAAGATCAGCCGAAGCGAGTTATAACGTTGACCGCTGCCCCCTCGTGGGCAATTGCATGCAATAAAAACATCAAGTCCCATCTCCTGTCCGCCGTCACCTTAGATCCCCCCCACCCCGCCGGCTGTCCGATTGCAGCGACGGTCGTCAAAATGGAAAAAGATTGTATAGTATTTTTAGGAATGTCGAAGAGTTAGTTTAATGCCGAGTTAGACGCGAGCGACGTGCGCCGTTCCTCGATGGCGGATCGTAACGCAGTAGGTGTCAAGTGCCTTTAAACGTCTGGCGTGGTGTCGACGAGGAAACTCGAGGGGAAGAATGGGTTTTATTTTTTTTTCCCCCACTCGAGTGTAGTGACGTGTATCCCAGCTGGACTGAAGAGCCTTAGTTACCCGTGGAAAGACGGTAGAAGCCCGGGCGTATTAAAAGTCAGATTTGAACACCTTCCCCACCCTCAAAGTAGATGGCGAGTTCACGTACGGTCGTTATGACTTGACACTCCCGGCAATCGGCGAGTGTCACTTCTGTTGTATTGCAGGGTTTGGTTTAATGTTATGGTGAAGAAAATGTTGATAAATGAGGAGTCTTGTTGGCTGTGTGCTGCTATTTTTTGTTTTGTTTGCTGTCATTTAGTCGTCATGTCCATCTTTTAGGTTTTCGTGAAGTTCAGGGAAGTCTTAATGAAGGAACGTCGATCTGCCTTTTTTTTTTGTGTGCTTTACAGAGCTCGTCACTGAATGTAGGGGTTTTTTTTTTTTTTTTTGCATGCTGTTTCCTTCTTTCCTCTTTATATGTAACAATTAAGGCCGAAATGATTCATACTCTGGCCAAAGTGGAGTTCACGTGAATATAGGTTTGGGTTGGAAATAACACAAGAAAAACTTTATAAAATGGTTTAAATGTCACAAAAAAATTGCATTTCTTCCAAATTGTCTATTTTTGATAGTTCTTTTGCCACTTGTAATTTCCAGCAAAAAATTGTTGCCCATCGTGTTTGGCAGGCGACGACTAGTTTTGGGTGGGCAACTCTTTGGCCAGGCAATGAATCAATTCTGTCCTCAAGTGTATTTGCTTCTTTGGATATTTTTTTTCTTCTCCCCATCCTGAAAAGCCACTTGATAAATCGTGAAGAGAATGCCTTGAAACCATGAGCCGTTTTCACGCCAAATCCCTCCGTTTTGGCACGGGACTTCAGCATTGTACTGACGAGCTTTGCTTGTGCCGCGTTTGTACGGTTCGGAAACCAAAATCAAATGCTTTGTGTATTACTCGGCCGCGCAGTATCGAATACAAACTTGCTTTGCAGTACTATCGGCAGGTGGGCATTAGGCTACAGCCCAAAGATGCACAGGGAGTCTTTTTTGCCTTAGCAACATCCCATTTTTGGCCACGTTTCCAAAAAATACTTGTGAAGCGTCCACTGACGCTGCTACGTCATCAGGCCTGAATTCCTAAAAGACGAGCGTCGCACGCTCAGATTGTCGCAACACGTGTACATTATCGCCTGCTTCTTACTTGCTCGCCGCGCGCTGCTTCTGGAAAAGTGCCTTACTCAGTTACGTTTGTAAGAGGGGAAAAAAAAAGAAATCCTGCTTGTTCATGTACCTCTAAATGGTTATCAGCTATTTCAGACCTGTTTAGACTTTTTTTTTTTTTTCGCCATGCCTAGCCTTAACTTAAAATGAATTCTTTTGATAACATACCACATGCCTGCTTATTAAATGATCTCCTTTCCAAACTGGCAGCCGAGCGGCGGTACAGTTTCGATCCTTTTTATTTTCAAAGTGTAGAAAACCAAAACAAAAAAAAAAGCTTCAGCATTCCCTTGCATGGCCCACTGATTGCTAGGCGCGCGCACACTGGAGTGCCATCCATTTGTGTTGCCTTCTCCAGATGTCATACTTCTTGGTAAGATTCCAATGGCTATGTACAAAAAAAAAAGTGGCCTTTTTATTTCTGTCTTTCCATGTGTTTGCATTGTTTGTTTTTTTTTTTCCAAGTGTGGCTTTATGTTGCAGCCTGTTGACCCAATAAAGTTTGTTCAAACAAGCATCACCGTTCTCCTTGGAATATAGATGATTGTCTGATCTTTTGTTTTGGCTCTACCGCAGCAATTTTTAAGGGCGTCACCGGATGGAAAGAGGCTTGCGTCCCAGGATAAAGTTGACGCCTGTGAATGTGAAGTCAGCTTTTTTTCTGTGGTGGGAGTAAATGTTGAATGATGTGGATGTTCAATTTTTTTTTAAATTACTGTAGCTCCTTTTAATTTTAAATTTTGTCGGCACAGTATGAACATGAACACAGCACTTAAAATAGGAAACTAATAACCTAAAATGATTCAATAAGAAATGTGTTGTACCCAATTTAAAAATTGTATCTTGACCAAGCTTCCCAGGTTGTTTGAGGCGCTAGCGTGTAAGGAGAATCCTTGTTTTAATATCCTATAACCCTTTAAAGTGCTTCAAAAATGACTACAAATTTGTTTCCCCACAGGCACTCATGCTGTCTTTTGGTATTTTTCTCAAAAGTTTCCAGGGTCACTGCAAAGTTTGCTGCTTTCTGGCTCCCCCCCCCCCCCCCCCCTGCAAAAAGAACCACAGTGTATACTTTCTCCAATGACAAGTGTTTTAGTGTGTGCTTTTGCAGTTTGTTAACTTCCAACTGGCCCGCAAACCCTTATTTTGGGATTTCAAGTTATGTCCGCAAGAATCCTGAATGGGCTCGTGCGTCGAAATTCCCATTCGAGGACTGTGCAAAACTGCCGAGCAGCACACCGGGAGCTCAGGAAAGTGGACTGGCTTTGTGTCTGTGGCCGGGTGGCAGCTAATCTGGTTTGCGCATCCAGTTGTGCTGGGTAACCTAATGCAGCAGCAGAGGAAAAGCAAAACCTCAGGGCCCTTCCGCCATACTGTTGATTAGCAAAGGTGGGCGGGGTTAGCGGTCGAAGAAATTAGCTGCGTTTAAAACCCAAACAAAATGGGGAAAATAGATTTGGTTTACCTTCCCATTTTTATTTTGAGGATTAGATTGTTGTATTATTTCAGAAGTACTGTCTTCTGCTCAAAGAGAAATGAGCACTTTTGACCCAAGCATACCAATCCGGAAACAAACTGAAATTTGACACCTCTCCCATTTGTATGAAAACGGCTCAAATATGCTTTATTTCAAATATGCACTATGTAATATACAACAAATCATTACAACATGACATGGTTAAAAATAAGATCTAAAAACGTGTAAACTGGTTTGACGTAGTCATTCTTGACTAAGCTTCCCAGCAGATGTCTTCTTCTTTGAGGCTGTTGCGTAGCTTCTTTGTTTCCCTGAGAATGTGGAGGCTCTGCTGACCTACGCTGCTCGGCCTGTCCTGATGATGATTTTTGCTCCTGGCAGGAGACGTTGACAACGGCTGCATGGCACTTGGCTTCTTGGTCATCTTGTTGGTGGCGTGTGGCTGCTGGGTCAACTTGTGGACCTGAAGGAATGACAAGAATAAATGTCTGGTTTAAAAAAAAAAACAAATGGTAAGAAAAAAAAAACAACCAATGATTAATGTTTTTCAAGGCCGAGGTTGATTCTTATTTCATTTATTGTGAAAATAATTGTTGGTGGCAGTCCTAACATACACACTTATGCATGGATAAGGTCCTGCTTGTCCTACCGATTGCTGGTGTTTCCTCAGTTTCGTGATCTGCGCTCCTTTTTTGTCCATCCTGGCCACCATACTTTCTAGTTCTCTCTGCAGTTCGTGCCTTTGCTCCATATGCTGAGTGGCATCGATCTGACGCATCAGCTCCTGATGTTCACTGAAATTTCCCGCGCGTTTAATCATCGCCAAATGTGACAAATGTGTCTATTACGGCGATCTCGGCCGGACTCACAAGCCCATCTGTCCCAGCTCGTCTTGCAGGGCCAGTAGAAGGTCGGACAGCGAGCCCAGCGACTGCGCGTCGGGCTCGGCCTCCCCGTCGCGCCTAGCCGCCGGCTGGGCGTCCATGCGCAGGCTCTTCCTGGCACCGCAGCCCGTACGGTGCAGGGCGCTCACCCGCTCGCATAGCTGAGGCTGGTGGTGCTTCATCATGTGCAAGATGCTCTGCACGTTGGCGTGCACCGAGTGGCTCGGGTTGGTCGACTGGAAGGAGAACACAAATGCATCGAAATATTCCACGGGGACTGACAACCAAAAGGTAAGGGTGAATGCTTTATTTTGGTAGGTCACTCCTTACCATTCCTGCCACAAAGGGAATCCTTTTGTGCTTCAGTGACGCACTCTCATTCTGCCGGGGGGATTTCTGAAATAGATCACAATAATCAGATACCGCCAATTCATCCCCATGAACCATTTTAAGGCTTTTAAACAATACCAGCATGGGCTTTTGGGGGGTCTTCGTTGGCTTAGTCTGCTGGGCAGCGGGTGGAGAAGACAGTCTAAGATTGAGGTCCAACTCTCGTTGCAGCTGTGGACATAGTGCCAAATTGTTTTTAACCACACGGCATGTAGAGAGGTCCAAAAGTACGACAAATGCATCTGCATGTGGAATGTACAATGGCAAAAAGGTCGCTTAATTTGAGGAAATTTTGACTTACCTGGCCTGCTTTCTCCTGCACGAGTTTCCGCTCATGCTCCTCCTTCAGAAGCCTCTGCTCCAGAACGGCAAGCTTCATCTGTCAACAGCAGTGTCAAAACTAATGACTGCAAAAAGTAAAGCGGGGAAAAAAAAAAAAAAGATTTGGGGTAATAACATAAATCTTACCTCTGACAGATTTTGAGTCCTGCTCAATTTGATACACTCTGATTCAAGTTTCTGCAGCTTTTCGTGGTGAATTTTCTCGTCTGGGTTGCTTGGCTGCTTCTGTTGCTTCTGCTGCTGTAGGGTTGTGTTTCAATGAACACACGAGTCAAATTATTATATAGACTGATATAGATATTGATAGTTGGCTCTCAAGGTCAACCAAAACCATGGTACAATTGTCCATGCATCGTACCTGATTGTCCGCCGGTACATCCTTGTCCTTCCTGGCGCTGTCCACCATCCTCCTCATGTAGTTTAGCTGCTTCTCAAGCGCTTTACAGCGAGACTCGGCAGACTGCAGCTTAGCGTCCAGCTCTGTAATCAAGGCTCAATCTCAGTTAGGAGGCATCACTTTGCTTTCACCTAAAAGCAAAAAAAACAAAAAAACAAAAACAAGGTGTTATTACCTTTCCTGTTATCACCCTCTGTCACAACCAGGCTCGCTGACATCGCAGCGGGCTCATGCTTCCCCGCATCGTGTGAAAATTGTGGGTGGCTCTTTTGTGCTTGTAGCCGTTCCTGCTCCAGGCGTTTTATTTTCTCCTGAAGGGTCCTTAGTGCTTCCACGACACCTGAAATGAGGCAAGCAGACTGTACCTGCAAATATATATTCTAGTGACAGTGAGGAAAAAGAAAAGCCAAACACCTCACGTACCCTGGCTGCTCTGTTTAGTCGATTGGAGTCCAGGTCTGTCGATCAGGTGCTCTGCGCCTTTGGGGGAAAGCTCCGCTTCTTTTGGGATTGCCAGTATCTTGTCCGGAGGCTGGTAATAGCTCCCTATATAGCTATTCTTGGAGGGGGAGTCTGAAAACTACACACAACGCAAACCTCCCTTATGGTCTACATACTACCACTTGGCAAAACGATTAAAATATTGAGAACTAGATTCATATATTGTCATGCATCATTTACAGAGGCTTAATAATAAACTCAATTTTACTGCATGCACATACAGACATGACACATATGCACAGCAATTGTATGATTTGTTTGGTCACCAATTTTCAAGGGCAATCACCAACTTTCTTGAACACACCACTGATAAGGAGGCTAATTTAAATACAGTACCGCAGTTGGTCATTTATACGCATACTGATTGTACTACTACAGTGATGCATTCGTGGCCACTGGGGCATGAGTCACCACTTATGCTACATTCCAAGTTTAAAGTTCTTATTTTCCGGTATAAAATCACCCAGAAATATTTGTAATGAATGTTGCTAACTAGTATTGCGAATTAAAACATATAAATGCATATTATAGAATCTCTTTTAAGTGTTTGCACCTGTGTGGCCCCTGAGCAGCAGTCAAATTTACTTTGCCAGGACAAATTTACCAGTTTTACCGAACGCAGCATTGGTCGAGCAAGTGTAGGTATGAAATGTCCGAGCTCCCCAGAGGTTCCCTGGACGCAGCATAACAGCTAATTTATTATTGTTAATCGTGAAAATCCCAATCGCCTCTTCATTCGCAAAAATAGCAATAACTGCATTGTTAAAAAGCTGCTAGACACTGGTTAAAGCCTAAACGATGATCGACTTATGCTTGGCTAACATTTAGCACTCCGAGCAAAACGGCTACACTTGAAAGGTTACCTGGTCGTGGCTCAACTCCATTCTGTACCATTACTAGGAGTTATCCTCGTTCGGAGCGTGCGTCTCTATTTAAAACTGCTGATTGATATCTGTAATAGCCGTTTCGCGCTAAAGCAGCTGCTTTTGACAGAAGGTCCCCACAGTTTAAATTTCCCTCTCTTTTCGCTTTTTTGGTTCATGTTCCGCCAGCACACTAGTTCCGCCCTCTCCACGCCATCACCTTGCACACTTTCTTGCAGATTACGCGATTAAAAAACGTCACTGTCTCGTAAATATTTCCTCATAGACACACGTTGTTCAATTGGAATAATAATAATAATTTAAATGACAATAATAATAATAATAATAATAGATTTTATTTATAAGCGCCTTTCAAGACACCCAAGGACACTTTACAATAACAAATAACACAAAACAATACGGGTTGAGCAGCGGCAGCCAAAACGCGCCAGCGTTCACTCAACCCGAAAGTCAGAAAGAAACAAGGGAGGGAGAGGGGGAGAAAGTTTACTATATATTCGTAGTTAAACCGGGATCCATTGTGGGGGGGGGGGGGGGGTTACACAAAGAAGAGTTCTGGACCTATTGAAGCTTAGGCAGCCGTCGGCAAGTGCTCTCATGAGCCTTGCTTTTTTTGTTGTTTTTGTGTTTGTTTTGTCACTTTGTGTTGTTGTTGCATCATGTAGAGCAGATTTGGATTGTTTTTCAGCATTTTTTGGCGATGAGTCAAAAGTCAAAGCTTTGCACGACTGAAAAAAATGTATTTTGCAATTATAGTGATCCAAATTGCACGTTAGTTGTGCTGCACGTGAAATAAATGATTTTAATGTTTATGTACACAAATTTTGTTTAGTGTTTGATATGTTGCGTGGCCTTGCATAGCTAATAAACAAATGGTATGCAATCAAAAGCGTATAGCACACAGGGGCCACTTCCTGTGGACACTCTGGAGGAGGTGGGCAACAGAAGGATGCTAACTAAGCTAAAACCTATGATGGACACTCCCTCCCACCCTCTCCAGCCCGCCCTGACAGCACTAGGTAGCTCCTTCAGCCAGAGACTGTTACACCCGCGCTGCAAGAAGGAGAGATACCGACTCTCGTTCCTACCAACTGCTGTTAGGCTGCTGAATAAAAAATAGCAACAATAATATTATTAATAATAATAAATGATGTGGAAAACAATTGTAAATAGCACTGCGCTTTATCCATTTTGTATTTATATTGCACTTAATTGAACGGTGTTTGTTTTTTCTTCTTCTTTCTGCCTACATTCTTGCTGCTGGAGGCTGTAAATTTCCCCAGTGTGGGACAAATAAAGGATATCTTATCTTATCTTCCATTAAATGTATCACCCTATAAACCTTTGTTACCTTCATGTTACTTTCTGACTAAGTCTACATGTTTCACCAGGTCATACTTTACATTGCATTTACTAGGAAATTGTCATCTAATAGGATTCTAACCTCTTTCTCACTCGTTTCACAAATAGGAATGACGCCATTTAAACAAAACAACCCCGAGTGGGGGGGGGGGGTCAACAATACCTCCCCCTTTTTCTGCCCGTTTTCCCCCCTCTTATTTGTGATAAACAACTTAAGGAGGTGGAGCGGCGACCGTTATATTATGTTGCATGGTGGGAGTTGTAGTTTATAAAAATCCAGTTTTGGAATAACAAAAGGTGTCGGGAAGCTTCAACGAAAACTCAACTCCCAGAAACCCTTCCCTCGCCAGAATGGTAACAGATGACTGACCAATCAGCACCCAGAGCTGCCACTATCCCACCCCTGAGCACAGAATACCTCTTACCATTGGTTCGCTGCGGCTATCAATCAAAAGTTTACCCCGCAGTTGCTGCCTCTTGATGATATTACTGCGGGGCGAACGAGGCTAGCCACTTGTGTGGTGAAGTGTCCCGTTGCAAGACTAGTATCGAAGAATGTGACTAAAGTAAGTAATTTACTCACGACACCATTCTGCTTTTGTCACACTATGACAGCTAACACGTCTTTGACAAGCGGCTTTGCCCTTTTACTTGGACTGTAGTGGCAAGGGAGCAGAATCGAATGGAACTGAGTGACCGGCAGGCAGGCTTCGGTATTTGTATATTTTTCATGACGTATTAGTGTTCAAACTTGTCATTTACGGGCGGTCAGATAAGTAGTAGGAGCACATTTTAGGACTTGGGAGATTGTTCGTAGTATTAGTGAGGCTTTTTTGAGGGGGCAGACCACGTATCAGTATGCTAAACAATGTCTGGCGTGATGTTGGTTTAAATCCCCTGCTAGATGCCTTTTGGGAGACAATGCAGATGTTATTTGACGTGAGTGATCATACTTTCATTGTATCTGCACCTTTATTTGTTTTTCAAATATTTATCCCTGTAGTCATACGCCACAGTGTCCAGTTTGCTGCGGCGCTCTGTTTTCTCATCGCCCTCACTCTCTTCTCAAATGCAATTGTTGTGTCCTTGTACCATTTTAGGACACAGGTCGAAAAAAAATGCAACAACCTACACATTCTAATGTTCGCTTAACACGTTGAATATGGATATACTCCACAGTCTCCACTTAGCTGGAGCGCCCCGTTTTCTCATTGCTCTCAGTGTTCCTTAGATTAAAATTAAGAGCATTTGAGACACGACAGCTAGAAATGATCACAACACACACACACACACACACACACACACACACACACACATATGTTGCAGTATTATACTCCATAGTCTCCACATGGCTGCAGTGCTTCATTTCCTCACCGCCTTCAGTCTTCTCTCGAATAAAATAGCAGCATCAATGTATCATTTGAGGATACAAGTCTAGAAATTACAAAAAATAGTTCCATTATCCTGTAGATGTGACTAAAGGTACATTACATTATTCGACTCCGCAGTCTCTGCTTTGCTGCAGCGCACAATTTAATCACTGTTCTCAGTCTCCTCTCAAATAAAATTGTTAGACTTGATTCAGCTATAAATGATTAAAAAGAACAAACAACAACCAAAACAAAAAACATGATCATCATAGCTTCGTCCCTTGGTACATTTTAGTGCTGGTGGACAATGCAGTTAATTCACTTCCATTCTCTCCACTTTGCTGCAGCTCTCCATTTTTGCCAATAATGCTGTTTTCAATGGTTTACATAAATATCCCGATTTGATACGTGTGTGTCATTCCTGTACCATATACATGTTGAGTGTTCTCGTGTGCTAATGTTTGCCTTAGCCTTATTGTACATCAACAACACACATCAAGTCTCCATATCAGAGGATGGACGCGCAAGACCAGGAGACTCTGGGCAGGTGGGATGGGCTGGCCAGCCGTGACGCCAGCTCCAGGACGGCCGCCATGGAGCACATTCGCCAAGAGGTCCTAAGCAAAGTGGAGGCTATCGGGCCCGAGCCGACGTCCTCGCCCTCGCCCTGTCTGTCAGCGGCATCCGGTTCCCCCGCCAGGAGCGAGCTGAACGCTGTCCTGGCCCACCTCCTCATGCTCACCAATCGTTGTCCTTTCGAAGACGTGAGGGAGCGATGCGTCCGGCTTTTGCAGGCTGTCCAGGTAGGAGATTTTTATTATTTCTGTTGTCTACCTCAGATTCTTCCCTTTTTTTAAATCTACCAGTCTGTTTTCTTTGCCTCCCTTCATCTCCTTTTGAATACAATTGCTGCATCTTTGTAACGTTTGTAGATACACGGCTCGAAATGACAACCATGCTAATATTAGCTTAGCCTGTTGCTGTGCTTCAGTTCTGGAGGCTGCACTAGTATACTCCACAATCTCCAATTTACTGCAGCACTCTCCTTATATAAAAAAAAAAACAAAACCCAGCTGCATGACGAGAGGTAAACACAGCATCCCCTCGTCCTCCTGAGTGCTCTCTATGAGCACTTTGATGGGCTGACATGTCGCGATTGGGAGGCCATAAACAGTTTGTACGCTTGGCGTCATTTGGGTGTTTTTGGAACATGCGGGGACGATAGGGGCAGAGTGATGAAAGAGGGAGAAAGCTGCTTTGCAGGTTTTAGCCGCACACCACAGAACAGGCCTTCTGGTATTTTTGAATTATGCTAAGCTGCATTTGCCCCGGGTTTGCCAAAGGCTGCTTTTCTATGCACCCGCTGTTGCATGTCATGCGGATGAGGTCTTACAGTTGAAGACCCCAAATCCGTGACCTCCCCTTCTCTCATCGTCACACACACACACACACACACACACACACACACACACACACACACACACACACACACACACAGTAGCATCTTTCTCGCGGCTAGCAGAAATGGAACGGAGGCTTTCGAGTCAGATGGATCTTTAATACCGTCAGATTCTTTGAAGACAAAACCTCTGAAAGCATTAAGGCCGATTGCACACATCGATAATTGGGCTGCAAGTTGGGGAAAAAAAAGAAATGGCTTCTTTCCGATTAGCTGTTGTGTATCAGCCTTTTTAGTCACTGTTCTGTTTGTGTTTTGAAAATTGCAAAATTAAAGCAGAAATTCTCAACTTGTTACTCGGGATTATTCCGGTGGTCCTGGAAAGAATCACTTCCCACGTACCGTTTAGTTGTATTTCACTTTTCCCCCAATATTTAGATACAATGTTCATCGCGTACAGAGACTTGCAATGATGTTATTTTCATGAACCCTTAGACCTGCTACACTACTGTACTTGTAGGGCTAGACTCATCTGCCTGACCGATTATTGGTGCCGATATTCTGCATTTTTACAATCATAATTCAAACGGCAGATAAGAAATAATTTCAGTTAAATATCCTCATAGGCACTGTACAAGCTGTGATGGCTGCTGGAGCTAATTCGGTTCCAGAAAATGTTATTTATCCCCCGGCAGTGATCCCTTGAGCCAGGGGATGGTATTTGCAATGTTATATTGCCCCAGTATTAAGAGTGAGCCCCGTGGGTGAAGGGTTATTGGGTCAAGGCTGAAAATAGGGATCTGTGTGTGTGTGTGTGTGTGTGTGCAAGTGCAAGGGGGCGGAGGGGCTTCGGTTCCCATGGGCTGTCCTCGTGCATGCGTACATGCACGAGGAGAGATTTGTCAACATATTAAAACAGGAGGTCATCCAAAAGGGCTCATGCTGAAGCTTGACACAGCCGAGTGTCATTGATCAAATTCAAATTGACGCGCAGGTCTAATTTTTTATAAAAAAAATTCTCGTATTAACCCTTTCGTGCACCCTGTAACACGATAACCCGATAAGCTGTCCCTCAAAGGAGCACACACACGCGCACATATCAAAAGAGACAATTGTTTGGATCGGTGTGCGTCAATGACGGTGTGGACGGACTCCATCACCCGGTCACCATATTCCCTCGGTTGCATGAAAGAAGCTCCAGTCCAGTCTCGGTGGCTGTTTGAAAATCCCACTGAGTGGCTTCTTTGTGTTATGTAATTGCGCCATTGTGTTCTCCCTCCAGTTTCCCTGGAATTAGCTCTCAGATGGCTCATTCACTTTGCATTAAGCCCCGCGCATGCAAGGACGATCGCAGATGGATAGATCATAGCAACTCAACGTGGCACTCATGGCGTATTACGCCTAATGGTTTCTTTTTCTCTAATGTCCTCATGCATTATTCAACCCAAAGCCTCAGTTAGTGCCTCTCACTTATATAAAGAATTGTACGGTCAAGTCTAAGAGCCCCCCCCCCGCGATATTCGACTTCTATCATAGCCTGTCAGAAGCATGTATTTTTTTTAACACCCCACTTTGTGAGTTAATCATGACCGCTTAGCATGACTCGGCAACCGCTGCAATAAACACTCATGTGTCATTAATTACGCCAAACCGGCCTTCCCAGAATAACCTCAAAGACTGGACATTGCATTGTCCAGCCGAAAGCCTTTGGCCATGTACTTCCCACCCAGTTGCATTGTTGTTGTTTTTTTCTGGACAATGGCTCGCAGATACTTACTAATTATCGCACCTCAAGGATGAAGTTGCAGACATGTGTGAGATTGATTGTGTTGATATCCGAAGATGCAACTGATTCATAACAAGTAGCATGCCATATTTTTGGAGTATAAGGTGCACCTTCAATGAATGACGTATTTTTAAAGCTGTTCTCATATACAGGGCGCATCACATGACAAGGCAAATAAGAATAGAAGCTACAATAGTTGCTGCAGTTGCGCTATGCATCCATTAGATGGAGCTACGCTAGAGGGAATACAATACAATACAATACACTACAGCTTTATTTTTGTAGCGCTTTCACATCCGCTGCACTGTAACAAAGCGCTTTACCGAACATTTAAAATACTACGTCCAAGAAATCGGAATGTTGATCAATATATAAGGCGCACTGTCGGCTTTTGAGAGAAGTGAATGCTTTTAGGTGCGCTTTATAGTGCAGAAATAATGGTACATAATTTTTCAAGGAACAAGATTTCTTTTAAATCACGTATAATACGCCAGAAGGGGATCCGACATCGCAGACAGATTCTCTCCCCCCCCCCTCCCCCCAACATACACTTTTAAAGCCAGTGCAGTATGCTGTGGCCTTCAGAGAAAGACTAGATACAAGGGGGGGAGACCATGTTGGAATTGTGCAACTAGGTCACCGTCAATCCGGTAAGCCTGAATAAATCATTAAAAAGAAAAAAAAAAGAGCAGACTTGTTCGCGTTTCGTCATGATTACGATATAAAACTGCTTCATATCTATGAAACATGTGAAGACGGCATTATCCCGGTGCGAAGGGAAGGATGGGCTCACGTCGGGTTTCGGATTTTGCAGATTCTTAGCAGTCGTCATGGTACCAGTGACATGAAGTGCAATGGTGAGATGGGGGGTGGGGTGTTTGGATGGTTGGCACTGTTACTTGAGGATGGTTATTTCTAGCCGTGCTATTCAGGAGTTGAGAGAGAACTGCGGGGCTTATTTCGACATGCAAGTGGGGAAGGGAATGGAGGGAAAATTGCCAAGAGCAGGTGGAACAGACCTGAACCAAAAAATTATTGGCCATCCGTAGTTAAACCATAGTCACATTCAAGTGTTTACAATTAATGTGGATTTTTTCAATGCCCGGTCAGTGGATTTAAAGCGAGTTGTTAAATTTCTCCGCTGCAAGTGAGCGCAGGCCAGCGTTGCGCCGCACTGCTAAATAAACAAACCTCTCTCATATTTATACAGCAACCCGCAGATAAAATTACATTCCTTGAAAAGGATTTAGTACGGGCCTCCAATGCTTCCTCAGTGAACACGTCTCCCAAAAATGCATTAAATCCTCCTTTCTGTTGGTTTTAACGCTGCCAGTGGAAACCCAAGCTAGCGCAATCATAAATCAGTTGATCTGCTGGCTTAAAAAAAAAATTTTTTTTGGTCCACATCGTCGCCTTCGGGCACTGCGTGAATCACTTTTATCGACCCGCCGCAACATTTTGACCTGCCGTTGCATGAAAACCGCAAGCGCGGTAAATAACACGAATGACTGTTTGGATTTAAGGCCTCCATTTCCAAGGCTCTGGCAAGCATTAGTGAGACGCTTTATTGGGGGTAGTAATGGAACGGCGCCATTATTAATGTTGTTAATCACACCTGAGTACGGTTTCGTACATGATGGCAACACATCAGGTCTGTGACATCCTGCATCTCTTTTTGCATGAATCACACATGCGGTTCGATGACGAACAGCTTTATAAATCTGCTTTGGCATTTGGCCATGCAGCAAGATTGGGCCAACTTTCAAGCTGTTTGCGTTGATATGCGGCGCTTCAGCAAAGTTTTACATCCACATAAAACGCTCAGCCAATGAGTATGTTCGTAAATAATATTATGACATGTTACTGTTTACCTCTTACAGTCAACGACTTGGCTTTTGTGTATAAGCTTTCGGTTCATTTTACCCCGGGGGAATATTTGGCTTTTTTTCTTTGGCTCCTCTGCAACACTTAGTAATTCCGTATTTAGAGTGAAAGCGGGCATGTTAACGAAAAGTGACTTTTTGTTGCTTGTATAGAAAAAGATGGGTCGCCAGAGTGCCTGGACTAGCCAGTGCTGGTGCCAAGGTAAGCTGAGCTGCATTGTGTTGTGTTGAACGCACTGATTAGCATTGCTACCAGTGTTAGCTTCTGATCAGCAGCGCTTGATTTTTTTGAAATTGTCGACACATCATCAAGGTACTTTGTGTTTGGCAATGTGCCCTTGCACCACAAACACACAGTATAAATTAGCGGATGTCTCCACGAGTTTAAATCCTTCATTGTGTTGTGCACTCGCTATTTGGACCATCTAGTTCTGGTGTGCTGCTTTTGTGCCATTTGCTGCTGTGAAGCCATAATGTCTCATTGTTGTACTAATGAAGACATATTGTGTTTTCTCCTCTTCCCATTACTTACTTAATGGGAAGACGAATCAGATGCGACAAAATTAGGCAGATGCACACAAAATGCTCATGCCAAGAAGTGGCTGCAGATCCCTCGTTTTTACACACACCCTAACACGGCCAACTGGTGAGAATTAATTTGAGCAAAGTCGCGAATGAAGGCGATGACATCCACACACCTTTTGTTCCTCACCCTCTTTTTTTGCTTTGCCTTTCATTTCATGGCTCGCAAACCTTTTACTGCCTGTTGCAGTGAACATCTTGGCCACACGAGGGCACTCTGAGCCTACCGGCCGACTTGACGGGATGGGAATTTTCCATGCACTGGGCATGAACGTTTGCAATGCACCGCATGATTTTGATATTTTCCTTTTGCCCTGGTCATTGGGCTGTCATCCAGCTGGTGTGTATTTGTTTGTGTGTATGTCTGTGTGGTTAAGCCTGTATGTGTGTCCGCTGAATGTCTGCTGATCCATCCCCTTGCTGTATGTGTGCGTATGTGTGTGCGTGTGTGTTTACATGTCTCGGGAGATTTATGGCAGGCAGCGTGCCGGATTTCAAGTCATCTGGTCACCAAAGCTAGTCAGGTGGCTGCAGCCCAGACCGAAGTCTGAGGTAGACCCCTATTAGGATACAAACCACACTTGGCTCAACACTCTGGTCAACCTGCCGAAAATACACAAACAGCATTTTAGGAACACAAATGTATGGTTTTCTTAGTAATGTTTACAGTGCTATATTCCAGCCATCATTTAAAAATATATATTTTATTGACTTTTTTTTTTTTTTTTTTTTACAGGAGATATTAACTTGCATTCAAAAATGTGAGCGCTGTCTGAGCAATAGTGAACTCAAGTTTGCTGTCAAACTAAACGACAAACAAAGGGAGTTCCACGTTGCATATTTTAAACAACCACATAGCTTTGCCCATAAGTCTGCTAGCTTAATGCTAACGTATAAGTTACAACGAACTGTAGGAAGCTAATTGCCGCCGCGACCATGCTTATGAACTAAACATACAGCGCAGGATCGACTCGTACTTTGTTGTACTTCCGGAGGCACGGCGCGGCCCTGAGGACATCGTCTGCTAAACGGAAGCAAATCTCTGAAGGCTGAGTTTCTCTCACACTTTCGAAAGGGAGTCTCCCAGCCGAAGTTCAGCCGAGACTACGAATTGGCAAAGTCGACGATTTCGACAATCATCTGCAATGGCAACAAAATCACGGCAGAGTTCGAGGCCAACAGATTGAAGGACGATCGTAAACGCCGCTGGGGCGAGGCACATCTTGAACTGGAGAAGGCTTTTTTTTTTTCATTTGCGACTGAATGTTTTCCGAGATGAAGTAGGAATGCTACAGTTGCTTGTTTCATATATTCTTCACACTCTATACACATATTTGTAATTCACATGTTTATACTGGATTACATGGTCGTGTTTTTACATCTGTAAACGTCCAATACTGCATTATACATCGTAGCTGGCGGCCATTTTATTGGAAAGGGGTTCATAATTACCGATATAGCGTACAGATTCGTTATGTCCCTTGATGTACGTTGTAACGAGGCTCGACTGTATTTGCCTGCACTGTGTGTGTGTGTGTGTGTGTGTGTGTGTGCGTGCATGTGTGTATGTATCTGTCTGTCTCCAGCAAACAGTGTTGCCTCAAGCTTCGCCTCTCGGCCCCACCAGCTTAGTCCTGAGCTCCCATGTTGTTTTAGCGTGTGTCGTATTGTTTCAGTCGCCGTGCCGTGCGGCCGAATGGTTATTGTGCGCTTCTCATGGGTTGCATTGTCCAGAGCTGCTGTGTACATGAGTGCTTGTTTATGTTACGGGCTTTTTCGTCAGAAGGGCGACACATTGGTGCTGCAAGACCACCCCGTTCCCACAGTTGTTCACCTCTGACCTTGAGTTGTGTGTGTTTGTGTGTGTGTGTATGTGTGTGTGTGAGAATGATTATTGACAATCATGAACAAAAGAGCCATTTGCAAAGAACACCCAACAGAAATGTATAATCATCTTCCATGATAAGCCCCCCCCCCCCGCCCCCCCCGGTCATCATTTTTTTGTTGACCTCCCTGGCCACACGTGTGTAACGTGCCAGAGGACGCGTGCGCAAAAGAGGAAACGTTGGCTCTCTTCCCTTTTTTCCCCAGTTGACAGTTCGTGTTTAAATGTCTTGACTAAAATGGAAACATGCAAATTGAGTTTTTTTTGGGGGGGTTTTATTGCCCTCAACCCTCCCTAGCCCACAAAACTTGCCTCGACACCTTTAAATGTGCGAGCCATACCTTTGTACCGTATTTGGCGAACCGAGCCAAGTCATGCGCCACCGACGGATTTGTTGTTTTACCAATGCTTTTTTTTTTTTTCGTTAGCAGGCTACTTCCTCACGGACGATACCAGACAGGCAGTGTCAATTAGTTTCTGATCGGGGGCTTGTTCCATTGATATCCCCCAATTTCATTATCTCCAAATATTATGTTTTGGATTTGTAGTTAATCTCTGTTGTGATTTTTTTTTCTCTCCGTTTCATTCCATTCGGACTCGTAACGAGGAGGCTTAATCCATATCCCAGATTGCTCTGCAGATGACAAAAATGCTTCATGCAAAGGGAATTTGCAGAAACACGGGCTTCATCTGTCAACAGAATGCTGTTCAGAATCGCAACTTATTACTCCTTTTGTCCATTTGTGTTTGATTCAAAACAGAAAATAGACAACAGAGACTGGTCCAAAAATGGTTCGATTTCATTCAACAGTTCCATTCCTGGAACAACTGTCGTAAGTCTTGGAGCATGGGCTGTTGGTCTTGTATTTCTCCTGAACATTGGATGCAATGATGCTGCACAAAATGGTCCCGACGACGCCAACCAGGCCAGCAAGGCGATTAACGGCTATGAGCTCCGCGTTTCAAATCCCAGTTGTAATCTCATGGGGACCAAATAACGCCTAAGACACAGATCTACTCTGGAACGATCAGCAAAAGTTTCAAAACAGTGCGTTGCATTGTTCAAACGACCTCGAGAGCACTTTTGAATTGCGCTGCAGAGAAGCGTGGCAACAACGAGGACAATTGTGAATGTAAAACTCCAGCAGACCAGTACTGATTATTTTTCCAAACATTTCAACTACAAACGTAGAAGAGCAGAAATAGTTGAGGGGCGGTGCAGCTTGGCTCGTACTCTTTTGAGAGACATTTCTAGGGTGCGAGTGAGATCGATGAGACCAAACACTGTGCTGCGGTTTGTTCAGAGTCTGTGCTGGCCAGTCGCCAAACCATTCTTCTGTGCCTTCCTAAGCATCTCATCGTGTCGCAGTAAACAGCAGAAGGCCCTGAGGAAGGCAGGCATGCAAAAGGCGGCAACGCAAAAGGAAAGTGCATCAATTTGACTGAAATTAAAGGAAAAAAATGTGCGCCACTGCCACCTACTGTAGTGGATGTGCAATTACACCCTTTTCAAGTACAATAGGAAACAAAAATGCATGTCACTCCTTCTTCCCCCCCATCACTATGGGGGGCCTTCACCATATAAAATAAATACATATTTGTACTCTACACAAAGGCATTTATAGATGTGAAAACACAGGTTTCAAACCTATTCTGAAGTCGTCAAAAATCTGCAATTTTTTTTAACTGTTTCTAAAGGAGCTCACTCACATCTGCTGATTCATTTAAAGTAATTAAACAAGAATTTATTTATCTATTTATTTATTAAAGAAGGTCTAGCCTCACTCATTCCATGATTCTCCATCCAATGTGATGAAGATGACCTGTCGGTCAAGAGGTCGCCTCAGGTTATCACTCAGCGGCTCCCTTTACCATGTTCATTGGCCCGATTTCGGACAAGCGTCAAAGGGCCCCACTGACTCACTTCTCGTCAGCTTGACGTCAAGCCGAAGGGAAAGGAAGCGGGGGAAGGAAGTCTATATGGACTGCCTGGCATATACTCGAGGCTGCTCGGAGGGAAAGCAAACATGTTCGCTAACTTATGTAACGCGGGCTCCTCCATGTCCAGGAAACAAGTGGAGGTGTTGTAACCCTCACTGAAAGAAGACCTTATGATTTATTGTCCCCACCTCTAAGCGGGATAAATAGATCAATTTCTTGCCAATCATTACGTATATTTAGACACTCCAACTGTTCTGTTTCTTTTTCGGAGTCCTTCTCGGCCATCTGGTGTTTGCTTATCTTTATGAAAGGGTTTGCTTATTTTCCTGCGTAGTGTCCCCTTTGCAGACATTCAAGCAGCCTTTGTTTGTTTGCCTTTTTATATTGTGAGCTATACCGAGACTCGGGGTCTATATGCCCTAGGAGAAATTGTATTTATATCTCAGTGTCAATATTTGTTTTCAAAATGGGGGTGGGGGCTGTTGAATGATTGGTGTACGAATGCGGTCATCAGGCCACGGAATCTGCACAATGAAATAACGGCATGTTGAAAAATCTCTCTAGCCAAAATGGAACTTTTTGTGAGATAGGAAAGCGTTGAACATGACCTTTTCCCGGGCCCGATCGTTTCTTTCTTCTTTGGAATATGGGTCAAGAAGGAACAAGTAGGTTTTGTTGAACCAAGGAACGTCTGTGAAATACCTCATGTCACCGTGCGCTTTGGAATGCAGCTGTGCAAAGGTGAACATCTCGCCGAGACATTCCCCGCCAACATCCCGTTATTGCTCCGCTCTCCCAAGTTTTCCACTTAAAAGCTTGTTACTGACATAACTCCAAAACTACCCAACATAACTCCACCGGGTTATGGTGAGGGCTGTGGTTTGGTAAAGCCCTTTCAAGGACAGCGGCCACTACAGTGGGCAGCTTATCGTGTTATCAGGTTACAGGGTGCGGATTGAATAAAATGTTGTCATCAATTTTAGCGCGATATTACCAAGTGGGGGGAAAAAAAGCCAATTCAACCAATGTTGTGCACTATGCAGTGAAAAAATGGAGGATAGTTGAGTGGAATGTCAAACTTTTCAGCCTTAAATGAGAGATTTCAAACTTCGAGTTGCAAACACAACCGCAGTGGTCATCAAATGAGGAAAAACAAGCCGTGAATATATTCATAGTGCAGATTGTTGCGTACTTTTTTTTTTTTCCCTGGGATGCTTCGAGACTTCACAGAACCGAACAAAGAACGAGGTGAAGAAAAAGTCACCCGCAGGACGGGGGGGGGGGGGCAGGATTATCGGTGCTCTAGCCCTCGTGTTGTTTACTGCGAGGTGTCCCGTTTGCACTGGTACGCAGTTGTTCCTCCCTGCCAAACCTCCGCACCCTGTGACCAGCATTAATCAGCGCGTGTGTGTGTGTGTCTGAAATCTGAGCAAGGGAGGATGTGGAAGATGTTTATGTGCAAGAAACAAAGTGCGCTCTGTGGTTTTTTTTGGGCAGACGAAACAGGAGTGGAAGGGGTAGAAAGATAGATAGCGATTAAAAAGTACGGGAATGTTTTGTGTACTTTCATGCACACTTGTGAAATTGAGACGAGCCCCCCACGTAAATGTGGGCATGCGCTCAAGGGCTATTAATGCCTGACCGGGCATTCATTTTTACATCACTGTGAAGACTCACAGAAAACAGAGGCAGCAAAACAACAACCGCCGTTTAACAGTGGGCGAGTCGCCCGCTCTGATTTGCTGTCGTCGGCAGCCGGCCCGTGCCGCCATTGGTGGAAAGGGACACACCTCTCAGTCTGTTGATGTGCAGCCTAAAAAACAAAGGAGGGGCCATTGAAGGAAGTGGGTTCAGAAGGGAGGGGAGGTGGAGTAAAATAAAAAAATAAATCTCTGGCCAACATTCATTGGAGCTTGTCCATAAACTTCTAGGAAATCAAGATTGTTTATTTGCTTGTGTGTGTGTGTGTGTGTGTGTGTGTGTGTTCTGTTTTTATTTATTCATCTATTTATTAACTGTGTGGCAGGACCTCGTTTAAAAAAAAAACACACACACACACAAGCTAACCCCGTCCCAGGATAAGTGAGCATTGGGCAAGAAAAACAGCACAACAACAACAACACATTCGTCATGTTTCTGCAACCGAGTCCTGTCTTTGCATGCACCGCTTCATCATCAACTGCGTGCTTCTCATAGTTGACACACACACACAAACCAAAAGCCGCTTTGTAAAACGTGAAGCACCCAGCAGCCATTTGTCTCATGTGACATGTCCTGCACGGCGTGCCTTTGCTGACAGATGCGTACAGCAGGTGGGTGTCTTTTGACGAGCCTTGTTGTTCTCTCATCGCAGACGGCCTGGAGGAAAAGGGGGCGTGGTCTCTGAGATGCCAAGAGGTGAATCTCATTGTGCGGGTTTTTTTTGTCCTTTTTTCGAAGTAGCTGAGTGCCTTTACAGTTCTTGACATCAACTTCTACAAAAGTGGAAAGGTAGTCGTCCAATTCTTTGTCTTTGGCAGCCTCTTGGTGAATTCTGCAAGTCTCTCCCCTCCTGGCTAAGAAACAGTCTCTCAAGACTCTACTGGAGAAGAAATGTTACTTTGTTAGAATTTTTTTTTTCTTAGCTGCCACACGTGATGTCATGGTCTTCATGACTTTTTGACAGAAAATGCAAAGGCGAGGATCCTGTTGATTTTAAAGCTTTTTAAAAGGTCTGTTTGAACAATGCTCGGCTGCCCTTAGCCTGGTTCCTGCTGCCTTTTACACCCTTGCTACGTCATCTGCTCATTGTCTTTGTTCACCTCACCCTAAGTTATAAGGGGATGATGATAATGATGCCATTAATGATAGACGGGTTAATATGTTTGATTAAAAAAAAATCTGCAGTGTAACGTTTGTATGAAAGCAACGCCCCCTCGGCTTGCGGTGACTAAGGTGGACTTGTTATTGTCGGCAGCTGGCAGAGGTCTTTCCTGTCCCATCGGCCCAAACGCTGAGGCGGCAGACCTGCAACGGCCAGAGTGAAATAAACAGAGTTGATAGAGCGAGTAGAGGCCATGTGGGGTGACCGGCGGCTAATCCTCGGGCAGGTTGGTGGGATTGCAGGAAACGGTCATGGGTAGGGTAGATGTGTGAAAAGCCAAAAACACACTGGGCAAATATGTCTTACCACCCACTTAGTTTATCAGGGATGAGTTGGTATAGGGCCGGTATCCTCCTGATTTTAAGGTATCGGGTTCATGTGGTGGTTTATTGTGGTATCTTGGGGCCAATGAACTACATTGACGCGGGGAGAGGAGCTTCATTTAGTCAGGCCATATCCCTGTCTAATAGCAAAAAAAAAAGCTTTTCTAATATCTTGTGGCATCTATATGCAGGTAGAAACCTTTTTGGGTGGCTATCAATGACTTGGGGATTCCCGATCTTCACTCGTTGGCTTGTTCGTATGAACATTTTTGATTGTCATGTCCATTTTTTTATGATGGCGGAATATGCCATTCTTCTAAATAGTCCGGTTCGAAAACATATTGTTGTGCTCAATCCTGTGATGGTTATTCGGTTTCGTGTGTTCAGGAAAAGTTCAGGAATATGTTATGAGGAAGGATTTTGTTCAGTCTAGCTATTTTCTTCCCGTTCACATATTTAGGCAGACCCGCTTGTGTTCTCACCGCCCCGAGGCACAGCGCTTGAGTATTAGGTAACTCTTGGGATTTATTAATGTCCTCTTGACACTCGTGTGGGACATTCTGCACGGACTCCTTGTCCTGTTTTGCCATCTCAATGCACAAACTTGAGTACATCTCAAACGTCCACAATGAAAACACACAACAGCGGGAACGGCTGACTGTCCTGGAAAAAGGAAAAACGGTCCGATAAGGAAGCCTTCAAGGGTGGGGGTCCACGTCGAGTACAATTGTGTTTATTTATTGATTTTTGCGTGTGCAATGCTGTGCTGTGTCTCGCGTCTCTAATCAAGAAACATGAAATTCTCCTACATTTTTATTTTTTGTTTAACCGCCACCTCATCAAGGTCAAGTTACGGCCTGGCTGCTGATTCCCGTCCGCCTCACATGCTTAGCAGTCGGCGGACACGAGGTTGAAGACGAGGCTAAATATAATGCCTTTTGCAGGGGTGCTGCTGACATGACAGATTCAAGGTAACGCTGGGAATTAAAAGGGATAGGGAAGAAAAAAAAAAGCACATTGGCCGATAGGACACAATGAAACGCCGAGTGATAGCAGTTTGAGTGGGAGTGGTTGTTTTTGGCAGATCGCCCTTGCAGCTGCTGTAGACAAGGCCTCTGCACAGCTCTACACACCATTGCCTCTTTCATGTGCTTTAAGGTCTGTTATGAATACCGATATCTCTGAGTGCGATAGAACTCGCATCCATTTTTTTTTCTTAACGCTAAACTGAGCGTGCCTTCCTGTTCTTACGCCGCTGTGTGCTGTAGGAATTCATAATTTGATGAAAAGCTTCAGAACTCATTTGACGGCGCTTCACAGTGCAGATGGACAATGACCCCGACGCATGCTGTTCTGCGGTGGCCAAAATCATGCGTTCATTCCACCCGATTCGGATGTCGCTACCCTCAAATTAAAGCTGAAAACTCTGCACCTTTGTACATACAGTTACGTGACCGATATCGTATCCTTAGTGACAATTGCGTACATGGATGCTACGCGAGGGCTCGGTAAAACACACAAAGCCTGAGTGGACTTGATGTTCTGTTGACACTGAATGGAGAGGACAGAGAGGAATATTGCAAGTAGTGATGGCAACATGCTCAGCATTTCAATTATACAGTCTTGCCAAGACTTGAGCCCTTGTTCATCAGTCCTCAACTATTAATCTGTCAATCTTTGCCTCCGCCTCATCTCGCAGTTATACGCCGCAACCTTTTTTACGTAATGTTGACTCACAGTTAAATTTGGCCGGTCTTCGCTGTCAACACGCTGTTGCCGTTGTTTGCTGAGCATACAGAAATCAGAAGCACACGTGTGGTTTATGACTGCTTTAAATTCACTATTTTAAATCAACTCGAATAAATCAACGGGGGTGTTTTTGGTCCACTTTTGCCTCCGCTGAACGTTGTCATTGAATCTTTCAGGAACACAAATGGTAACATATGTCGACAGACCATTTAACAGTCCTCACAGCCGTATACTGTATTCTTTATCTTCTGCGAAGAGCGAGGCTGGATTAAGCCCCATTCATTTTGTAAACCAAAATGTTGTAATTTTCCTCACAAGCGAAACGGCCATCTTATTGGGGTTCTTGCTGTGTTTGTGAAGTGAAGCTATAAGGCGGAAGGGCCGAAGGGGCGAATCAATGCATCATTAGTCTGCAGTAGGTCACGAGCATTTACCCAAGCCCACAGACTTGAGACCGAGAGTGTGCGCGTCCTGTCCGTCCGCTTTTCCTGTCGGCTTCCTGTTCATATCCACGGGTGTGTTCCTTTTACTTCCTGACCATGATCAGGCTTCCTTGGGTTCTTCCAGCTCAGTGAAATCTATTCTTTGTTCATCCGTACATGATGGTGATGAGTGCAACACACACACACACACACACATGCGCGCACACACGCAGGTGCGAACCAGGGAAAGTACACGGACGAATTTCGGTGCATGATGTGATCCTCGCTTTGGGGGCGATAACATAACAGACACGGCGTGACTTTCCCACACGGTGACATCAGCGCTTGAGAAAAAAAGTGCCCTACCAGTCAGCCGTCTGCTGCACTTTGATTTTTTTTTTTTCGCTATCTGTGCCTCTGCCGTGTCTTTTTCCTCAAGCTTACTTTGCTCTGCGTCAGCAATGGCTGCCGAGAGGTCACGAGATCATCGCTGCTGCCCGCCACTGCTTCTGTTGTTTGTTGTGGTTGAGAGCAGCCTTGATGAAATATCAATTTCCTTGCAACGCCTCACGCCAGCTTTATTTTTTTCCCCCCTGTCGTTGTTTTGACCCTGTCCTACTTGATTAGCTTTCGTTCATTCATTTTGTGATTTCGAAAAGGAAGATGGAGAAAATCTTATTCAGCTGATCCCTTTCAGGGCCTGCTGCGTTGAATTTTCTCATCGTCCTCAATGGCTTATCCATTCTTTGATGTGGTTTATGTGCTTTTAATCCAGAGTCACTTTCATGATAAATCTGAGTTCCAGATTGTATTGGCATGAGAGGAAAAGCCAACCTGCTCTGGTCAATGTCACCGTATGTTTTTTTTTTTCACCTGGACCATTCGCTGGTTCGTCTGAGCTCATGGGGCTGTTTTTTTTTTTTCCATGGATGTACATTGTTTCTGTAGCAACCATGGAAGAGGTGGTTGGGGAACCGGTGCTCCACTCCTTTTTATTTGGGGTGGGGGGGAGCCACTTGAAGCAAAATATGTACTTTCATGCTGAAAACACAGCGACGGCGACTTCATCCTAGCCACAGTTGCTGCACTTTTTTTGGGGGGGGGGGGGGGGTTATACAATGAACATGAGAATCTCACCATTGAGCTCAGAAGCCTTCGGAAAACGAGCATGAAACCACGAGGAAGAGAGCAGCAGCCTTCTTCTGCTGTAGAAAGTCATTCTCGTTCAAGTCCCATTGCCTCTCGAGTGGGCTTCGTAAACAAGAGCTTGTGGCTGCGGAGGGGGTGGGGTCTGGGGGGGTGGGGGAGTCGGTGGGCTGTCGAGACATATAGAAGAAGGCGTGCGGAGGGGAGGGTGCTGTATGTCTATATACACTGTCAGTATGGAGATCCTTTTGGACTTTTTTTTTTCTTTTCCCCCAGCTGACTGTAGTTTGAGCCGTAGCATCTGTTGCTTTGAGGGGTCCTGCTATTTATCAAGCTGCTGGGAGCCCATAGGGAGAAAAACACAGCAAACTATATAGGTTACCCCCCCCGCTCCCTTCCTTCCTCCACCCTCCCTCCATCTGAAGACATGTTATTCAGAGCCATGTTTGTGCAAAGCCACTATCTGCAGGCGGGATGAAAAAAAAAAGGTGGGGGGGGTGCTTGGAGGGGCCTAACTGACGCTGGGAGGAGAAACTTAAGATGGGATGTGGCCTGCTGTGTTTTCCTCAGACCTTCTATAGGCTACGTCAGGTTTTTTTTTTTTTTAAATGTGCAAGGATTTGGCACCCAATACTGTTTTTCATGTCTGGTGAAATAGTTTAGCGCTGAGAGAGGCGGGCTCACCCCCGGCCTCTTTAGGAATCTAGCCGCACATGCTTCGAAATGCTGTTGGAAAGAAAAACAAAAAAAGGGGGTTTGTTTGTTTGCCACAGACGCTTTTGCAGCCATATGGAACGATGTCACATTTGCGTTGCTAATTGTGGTCCGCTCTCTTGCATCACCGCCAAGCTGACACAACCGCATTCATGCATGCTCATTTATTTGTCACCTTTTGAAAAATTTTGCACACGCGTGCGGAGCCGTTTCCCTGACGACTCGTCTCATACGTTAGCTGCCCCCCCCCCCGCCCGACCCCCATAGGCATGCTTTCAATCCTGCTTTCCCCATTGACAAAAACAAGGATAAGTGTCGATTTGTTCCGAGGCGACGGCGACGACGACGACAAGGAAACAAATCGATGCCGAGCTGGAATGGGTGAAGTATTGATTGACAGAAAGGATGAAAACAGATTGACACAAGACACCAGAAGATTGACTGAGCCTAAATGAGATTATGTACAAAATTCATCGATGCCAACATACAGTTCATGTCTGGTGTTTTATTTTTTTTTTCGCAAGCGGCCCACCTCTGCTGATGCAACGCTCACAAACATGTTTTCTTGGTGGAGTCCTTCCGCTTCAGACACAGTGGATCCATTCATGCAAAGTTTTTTTTCTGCATGTTCTTATTCTTATTTATTTATTTTTTTGCGTCACAGTTCACTTCATCTTCCCCCCCCCACGCCTGGATGGACAGTCAGGTTTTTAATCCGATTTGGGCTGATTTACACCGCGGGTCGAAGCATCCAATTTTGCTTGAAAGCCGACCATATATATAATTTACTTGGAGTGTCCATTTCCAGGCAGCAAAGTCGAAAGGTCCCGCTTTGAATCTCGGCTTCCGGCCTTTAACTGTTTTTCCACTGCGGGTGGAAGCCGGAGTACCCAGATAAAACCCTCAAAAGCCCGTGGAGAGCAACGCAAACTCCTCACAGAAAAGGGCCACCTCGGTTTTACAACGCTTTTGGAAATATTTATAAAATATGTCGAAACAAAGCCGTTTCAAAAGTAGGTTATTTTCCCACCCGATTTCTACTAAATTCCCTTCTGTGCTCAATTCTTGTTTACCCCCCCCCCCCCCGCCGCCTTTACTTAATATTTATTTATGATCACTTTTGGGCTTATGTGCCCCCCCCCCCAAATAAAAACAGTAGGGCCTCTCCTCCAGCATGTCCCCCTCGCTGCGAAATGTTCTTTATTCAAAACATTCACACTGAGAGGCATCGGCCGGTCAACAGGATATGAAACTGACCTATCCTCCATTTTTTTTTTCCTTCCCCTCCTATTCCAGCCCAAAAAGTTGCCTCTGGCATGCATGTTTGCGCCGTGTTTACCCGGCCTTGGCTGTGTTATGCATTGCGGCCTTTGGTTTTCCACCACCGCTGGAGTCTGGTCCGCGTTCCATTCCTGCCTCGTAACTGTGCGGATCGGCGACTCGCTCGCTCCGCGGCTTACGGCTGACTCACGACCATGTGTTTGCCGAAAGGTGTCCGCTAAGGAGATGGAGACCCCCACCCCCCACCCCACCCCACCACCTCCTTCCCAGCTGATGTTAGTAGAAGGGAAGATGACCATCTGCTGCCCCAGTTGCCCAGTGACTGGACAACAGTTTTCGCCTTCCTTTATGGCACAGTTCCACTGTCCATTGTCTGCCTGAGACGGGGCCGCGTGCATTTGAGGTATTCTTTGTTCAAGCCTTTTCAAAGCGCGTGAGGAATTGTGCACTTGCTTTTTCTTCCTGCGCACGTTGAAGTTCATCGCTCTTTGTGTCTGCGTGTGTCTGTGAAGTTTCGAGTGGACCTCCAAGAGAACAAAAGTATTGTCTGAAGTCTTCCTGTGGGAGTCCCATTGAGAACGCACCCCCTTTGCCGCGGAGCGTTTCGCACAGGATCAGTGTGTGAGTGAAGGTATAGGCCAAAAACTTGCTTCGGTGCAAGAGCACTTTTGTGGTGGCAACCTCATTAGGAAGAAACAAAAGTCACATTTTACACAGTGCAACGCCCCCCCCCCCTTTTTTTTTTTTTTTACTCCTCTTCTATGCTTTAAGTTTATTAAAACACTTTTTAAACCCGTTGCTTAAAATGGAGAAAAAATACACGGCCCTTCCCACAATTCCGGCATTTGCCCTTTGGGCCACCGTAGTTCCTGTCCGGGTCGTCCGCAAAATGAGTGACACGTCCAACGGTTCAATTCCAGAAACATTTCAGCCCGAGACACCATAGTTAGCCGCGGCCATGACAGACAAGGACTCTGAAATGACTGATGGGAGGGAGCGTAAACAGAAAGCCAACACCGTCGAGGTGTCCTTCGACAGGTTTTACGAGACCACCTGTCGCCATTTTGTCTCCGGGACCAGAAAACAAGATTCAAAAAGCGAAAACTCATTTTGTCTTCAGGTGTGAAAGCAAATCCGTAGTATCTTAAGCAAGACGTTATCGTATTTTGTTTTATTTATTTATTTCGAAAATGTCCGTTTCTTCGGCTTGGAAATTGGAATCTGAATTTTTTTTTTTTGTTCACCCCGGCAAGATTTTTACTTCCCCCATCATCGTAGAAAAGAGAAAATATGAACGTGAGGCTTCAGAATGCTCCCGATTTAGTGCCCCAATCCAAAACCGCATTATTTTTCCACAGCGATCACATGCTTATGTTTGTGCGTTTGTTTATGGAGAACAAGTTCATTGTTGGCTCAGTTATCCCTCACATATCTTACGATCTCAGATCCCGAATTGACTTGCTTCTGTGTTGTTGCAAAGCCCAGGACACATCACCTCGTGTGTAGTTTGAGGAGTCACATGCGCCTACTGGGACAAGCCACTCTTCTTCCCCTCCATCTTACTTTAATGCCCCCCCACCCCCACCCACACACACATTTAATGTCGAACAAAGACATTCATTTATGCTGAGTATGTCAGCCAGATCCCATCAGTGTTGGACTGCACAATGAGATGTTGTCAACTGAGCAGAAAAAAAATAACAACAACAAAAAAAAACCCCACAAAAACTTAAAAGCAGAGTAAGTATAGAATCTTTTTTAAAAAATCACTTCTTTACTTCCCTCCACCGCTTAACACAAACGATTTGTGGTATTGGTACGGGCCCACGCCGCTTTGTTTCGCAGGTTTTGTGGGAAACTGATCAGAATCTGATTTGGTAAAGCGGCATTATCCCCCTTTCGCACTTAAATGAGTGCGTCCCACTAAGCACTAATCTCATAATGAGCTGACTCTGCACCCGAACCGCTCCAATACTTCACTGTGGCTTTGTTTCTCTTCACCAAGGTGCTTTATATTACTTATGTGCACTGCGCGCGTGTGTGTGTGCATGTGTGCATCCTCTCAGGTGAGTGGGCCCAAAAAGGTAATCTAGTGTACAGAGTCATTGATTTTTCTCGCTGCGCAGGAAGTGGCTGGTTATTGATTCTGTGGGACAATGATGTCACTCGAGGCGGCGCTGGCTGTTTACTTATCCATGATAAGGCGGCAGGCGCTTCGCCCCCCCCCCCCACCCCCCCACGCACTGCTCAAATAATCCCGGCTCGCCGTCCTCCCACCTTTTTATCACTCTTCTCTCATTACTCTTTCCACCCGCTGTCTTTTCATTCAGCAGCCCGTGCACTCTTTAACCTCCCGCGCCCCGTTCGCTGTGACATAATCGCCGGCGGCTCAGGGGATGCCGCTTTCACAATTGGCCGCCAATTGTCGAGCGGCGTCAAAAATATGGCATCTTTTTTTTTTCGGTTGCGTCATCATTATTTCTGACGGGTTTCGGGCTCAGATTGTAAAGCCTCATGTGCTGCATCGGGAATATTTTAAAGTAACTTTTTTTTTTAAACTTGAAATAAAACAAAGCAAACTCCCTTAAGTTTATTACAGGAAAAATAAGTCAACCGCGATATAGTTAGACAGAGACTAAATGAAAAATTCCGATAACAACTTTTCACCTTCTTGGCTGTCATTACGAGTGTTGAAAAAAATTACTCATATGAGGGTAAAAAAAAATAGTAAATGTGGAATAAGAAGAAAAAATGAACATCATTGTGCTGTCTTGCAAGTGTAAAAATAAGTTAACCATAGTATAATAAGACTAACATACAAAACAAATGAATGAACTCACATTTCACTGCATTTTTTTTTCTTACAACGGTCCAAATAAGTGAACCTTACTCTATGGGGAACCAAATAGTGATACATTTGAAGTTCAATGAAGTAACACACTAGATTTTGTGTACATCATCATTTTTTCCCTCCTCTTTGCCACCTCTTGGTGTCCCTCTGTTGTGGTAACACCCTCCCCCCCCAAAAAACCCACACATGAAAATGTAAATCACACTTGTGGAGTTCACCCATTCAATGCTCACTGAGCTGAAGTCTCAGTTCAACCTTTCACCCGATTTGGGTGGCGTGCGTTTCTTCTTCGATTTCTTGAGTCACACCTTCCACTGTATCATCTTCCTCATTTCAAAATGAATTTGCACCGTTACTTCCGATGGATACTGACTCAGAGACAATTCAGCTGAGATTGCTTAAAACGTGTTTCAAATCGGCTCATCATCGTTTTATCCTGCCGTGACATTAGAAGCCAGCGGACTTCCTCGTTGCGTTAATTCAATGTGTCTCGGCACATGAGTCATGCGAGGTTGCCATCAACACCGGTTGTCTCCAAAGTGAAACGCATTTGGCTGTAAAGTGTACTTTGACACCATCGTTGGGGGGGACTTAACATTTTATAGAGCACTATATACAAATTTCCTAAACAAAGTGGCTTGTATCGAGGTGAGAGGATGACCTCATCCCTCTACTTGTTGACTCTGCGTTCGGCGATGGAACGCCACCGCTTGTCAGTGCGGCGGTGTTCCGTAACGCAAGCGTGACGGATGTCCATCGAGCGTCGGTGCGACCTCCGTAACCGGCTGTTAAGAACATTCCGTGCCTCCGTTTTTGTGCTTCGCGTTTGTGGTTGCACGTACGTAACATCGAGGTTTCTCATCCCCGCCTCGTACCGGATATGTCCAATACAAGTCAATGTTTATTTAAAAAAAAAAAAAGACTAGAAAAAAAAGTAGTCCACTGGGGGTGAGATGCAGAAAAAAAAAAACCTCAAAACAAAACAAAAACAAAAACCTGATGCTCAGCTGTGCCTTTGTCCTTTTCTTGGTCCCGCAGGTTTGTAACAGATTAACCACAGTGCAAATATGTCTGACACTACCTGTGGCATTAACAGAAGACACACACACACACACACACGCACATGACATTAGACTCCCACTCCATTACCTGGGTTATGAGGTCCACTAGGGGGGCTTTAAAGGTCAAAACACAGTTTATAAATAAACTCTACTCCTTTCACTGAAATGAATCCTTTTTTATTTCTTTCACGGAAAACAGCGGGGAGAACCCCGGTGTATAAATCTAATCCTATTTAAATATACATTTTGCTAAATTGTGGATTTTTTTTTTCCACAGAGATTTTTACAGGATACTTCCTGTAATGCCCTCACATGTGGGAAAGGAGAGCCATACAGTTGTCACACATGCACTTTTCAGCCATTTATCTGAACGACACCAGCACAGTCGGTAGCTGATGTTGGCCACAGCTCAAGCCCAGATACTCACACACTGGTTTGCCTATGTCAGACAGCACCCCCATCAGGCCCCGCCTCTTAAAGGCACATACAGCATGTAATGCGGACACGACATGTAGAGTATCTTCTGTCCATGTTCTACTTGCAATTTTTTTTCCCTGTGTGGCCAAATTCATTTTGAATGTGTTCGATAAGTGGGTGAGAGGGGATAAAACTATTTTTTTTAAAAGTATTTATATTACCTCAATGTCATCCCCACTAGAAGTTCACTGTGAAAGAATTGTCTTACTTTAAAGTGAAACGTGTGAGTGACTTGCATATTTCACCCCCGCCTCCCTTGGATGTTGTGTCAGTATTTTCTACATTTGTCCGCACTCAAGTGTTCTCAAGTCACGCGCTCGTGTTTTCTTTTTTGAGGAAGTCGCCGGACGCTCTCTCTCTCCCGGATTGCGGCACTGCGTCTGCCGTCTATGTCTTGTGCTTATCGTGCCTCGTTGTTTGCACGCAGCCGGTCTGCTGGCTTTTGCTTTGGATGCTTCTCGGGTTGTCACCAGAGTTTTGAAAGGCACGCCGGTGAATGTGTCATCATACCTCAGTCATACAGTCAATGGCCCAGCATTTATGCATCTCAACGTATGTTCACTGGTGGTACTTGGAGGCCGGCGGCCATTGCTAAAAATAAATCGGACACTACCGGTATGGTGCGGCGGTTGGCCCGTATTTTCTGAATCACCCGCCACAGTCATCAATAACATGCCGAGCGGAGCCGCTATTGCCTGCAAACACGAACGCATGAGGGCCGAGACCATCAGGGCGACAAATGCGGCTTCATTCAGGGAAAAAAAGTTGATCTTGTAAATATTACAAAGGTGATGAATAGCTTATCTGCAATCAATGGAGATGATGAGTCGGTGATAATAGGCGAAGAGGTCAGAGGTTGAGGTGATCGAGTTTCCGCCTAATCTTATTTTATAAACGATGAAACATTAACGGGGGGCCGGCCGCCGCGTGACGTCACTCCCCATTGAGGTCCTGTCCGAACTTTTGTCCCGCTATTCATTCAGCACCGGAGCTCATTACCTTTTAACGAAGGAATCGGACACCGAGGGCAGCGATTCTGGCATATCACTTCTGTTTGTCATTCCGCCACCACCATTAAAAGTAAACAAAAAAAAAATTAATTGGGGCTCGGATCGCTTATCCAACCACTTTTATTTGTAACGCGATCCTTTAGAAGCGCATTGTCAAACGTTCTGATCAGATAACACAAATGCCTTTTGGTGTTTGTAGAGCCCAACAGACCCAAACTCGAAAAACAAGTTGTATGAAAACCAAAGCGACATTTCCCATTGGAAATAAACGACATCAAATTATACTGTTCCAGACACCAAAAATATTAATAAAAAGACAGGGGAGCCGTTTTCAACAAGCCTTCAACAGCAACTTCAGGCAATTACAAACCTCGCGCACTGCAACGCCAACACTCGGACAACTTTGGGCACCATCGGCTTAATGTCCTTCCTGGCCTTCAAAATAAAAGCCTGCCATGTACAGTATAATAAGACTTTCACTTCACTTTCTTTGGCACCTTCAAGCTATTTTATCCTTGCATATTCAGTGTGACTACTAAAAAACAAAACCCCACCATGTGGCCAAAGTAATTGTGGTGAGACCGTTATTACACTGGCGAGCTTCTAATCTCTGCCGATGCGTTACATCGACTTTATCAGTGTCTGTTGCGGTCTGCGGTCTAAGCCGGTGCACTTCATTCTGGATCAGCACTCCCAGGAATGTCACCTCTTCTGTTACATAAAGACTGAGTCCTTTGCTTAAAGGATGATAAAAACACAGCCCTTTGGGATTTTCTTTTCTCTTTTTTTTTTAATGGCTGTTGACATTTTGATGAGGAGTTTGGTAGATGCATGAGTCACGCTGTTGACCGAGAATAACGGTCAATGATCACAGCCGGCTCGCGTGTTTTTTATTTTTCTTTTTTATATGGAGACTTCCATGCTTATGGCGGCGGGAAGTAACTAAGTATAAATATTGATGTACTTATATCATTTTTTTACAGGTATCGCTCCTCGATTATTTGAAGTATTTTTCCGGCCACATGAACATCTGTACATCTTTACGCCTCACTCTGTCAAAACACGCTTGTTACTTTGTTTTTCCCGCCTCCGCAGATGACGACAAGACATAATTAGAGAGCGGTAAAGCCAGTTTTTTTTTTTTTTGGTCCCCTTTTCCTGATGTACACAAGTTGAATCAGTACCTCTACTTTTACAAGCATCTTTCTTTGACGCAATAACGTCTACCGAAGAACAGCGTGCGAGTACTTTTGCAAGCTCTGCAGGCTGATCGACAACAGTGAGATGATTCATTTTTGATCAGTCAGCAGAGAGGGGGGGAAGGGTCCAAAAAAAAAAAAAAAAACAGCTGGTCATTCCAGGAGTTACACACCAGCGTCAAACTGTCGCTTGTGATTCCTTTGCGCTGGTGCGAGACCCCTCGCTGATCTAAGGTCAACGTCATTTTGGACGTAGTAAAAGATAAGCTGGGCATACGTTTTTTGCGCGTAGCTGCAAAAATTGCAAGAATCGCTCCCCCACTATCTCACGTGCGTCTGAATCGATCGACTTTCCAGAGGAGGAGTCGTTTCTCCATTAGTCTGTGTCACTTCTAAAGTTAGCAAGTGCGGTTTCATCTATTCTGTTGCTCGATAGGATTTTTTTTTTTTTTGGCGTTGTTTTCCTCTTGCAGGCTTTTTGTATTGTGACAGCTGCCCTCGCCTTTGTTAGAATAACATCCCCGGGAACTCGCTTTTCCTCACGTGCGCATGGAGATTGCGGGGCCAACGCCTTTTCCACCCTCGATTGTACTGCTGTGTACGTTTTTGATTAGTTCGGAAATTGACGATAAGCAAGTTCACGCCTGTCTGAATCAAGCCATCAGCAGGTTGTCCGTACCCCCCCCCCCCCCCCCCCCGAGATCCTAAAGTCTCTGAAGTTCGTGTGTTTTCCTGGAAACTCGCAAGCGCTGCCTCCTCACAGTGTGAGGCGAGTCCACCGGTCCAAATGTGGAGAGCTTTTTTTTTTTTTTTGCTCTCAGCTCAGGAGCCCGATGCTCTGATTGCATGACAGAAAAAAATATACAAATTCGAGAAAGGAAGGCAAAAGGGCCCAAAAGGCAACGGATTCCATGAAGTGACGTCCTACACTTCAGCAATTAAAAAGATCCACTTGTTTTCAAATATTTTCTTGGAAATCTAAAAGCCAACACGGTTGACGCAGTTTTCAGATGAACCCTTTGAGGGACGGCGGTCACTCCAGTGGGGACAGCTTATCATGTTATCATGATTGGTGCATGAAACAGCCTAACGTCACTCGGTGTTGGCGGTTACTATAGTTCGACTTGAGGTGACAAGGGAGTGCATGCTGAGGCCCGCTAGTGGTGACACTCAAGGGTTAAAACCTTTCTGCGGGTTGAAGAGGTAGCTTTTGTGTTGCAAGCAGATAACACCCTTGATTGTGCACTTTTCTCTCTTTGTTAAAAGTTTGCACGGACATGAAGAGCTCATAAAAAAAAAAAAAGTTTTGTGCCAGCTGTCCAAGTGTCTACACAGAAAAACAAGTATTTTTTTTCGTTCTCCAAAAGAGTGAACCGACTCAGCCGCACGGTCAGCTGAGTGAACATTTCTCAGCCCTCGTCAGACAAATCCACCGCTAAACTGTATGACTTTCTATGAAACACAAACCCGATTAGGCTGCGCAGTGAACTTCATAACTCCGCTGAACTTTTTTTTTCTCCCCCGCTCCCCTCGTTTTTTTTCTCTTGGAGAAACAACACAGTTAAAGAGAGAGAGAGAGAGAGAGTGAGGAGAAGATTGGCTCCTCTCGCTGTCGTCCTGTCTTGCGATTGGTAGGCGCCTGTTGCTAGGCTTGTGTCGGGTTTCGACAGTTTTTTCTGCTTCCTCCACTGTCTGTGCAGCCCATAGGTCAGGTTTGAACTGGTCTGGTGGACCTCTGCCACTTGTTGAACATCCCCAGCGAAAAGGAAAAGAGAAGGGGGAAAAAAAAATGCAGCATGATTGTCACTGCCGGAGAAAACAAAAGGCGAGACACGTGCAGATTAGAGTTTGCCACTATTGTCTTCTTTTGTTTTTCCTCATTCGTACCTGAGTCAGCCTCCTTGTTGGACCAAGGCTGTTGTGAATCATCGTGTTACACTTGCATCAAGTCAAGACATTTGTCGGCAATTAAAAGAAAAAACTAGGTTTCCACACCTTGTTATGCCTTGGAACAAAAAACTGTACCGGTAATTAAAACTTTGTGGCACGACCGAAACTAAATACAGTTTTGGCACTCATTAATATGGAAACCCGGACAAGTGCCTTCTTTTTTTTGGGCATCAAGACCTAAAAAACATCTCACCGGGAGCTCATAACTCTCTTTCTGTGCTGTATTTTAATTGCGTGAAGGCGTAGCTCGTGACAAATGACACTTTGCAATTCATCTTTGGCAACAACAAGCTGCATCCTGTCATTAGTGTGTATGTGTGTGGGTGGGTGCGCATGTGTGTGCAAGTTTGTGCTGTCCCTCGTGCGCTATCGAATGCATTTTTATTGGCTACTTAGCTATTTCATTGTGCATTGTTGACAGGGTCTCGACTGTGACGGCCTTAAAAAAAAAATCACTAGCACATCATTAATTAATACGCACAAAAGGACGATTCAAATTTTTTTTTTTTAAACATATCGCAACACTTTATATAAATGCTACCGTAACCAATCAGATAGCTGTTTGACTTTGATTAAAGTCAATAGTATCTTAGCCATTGACTCCCATACTGGCGTTCGATGTTTGGAGGTTACCAACAGTCCGCGATGGACTAGTTTGTGCGGCAGCATAAGACGAAGTGGTCATACGACACAAGTGGTCATGCAACGCGTGACGCTGGACGTGTCATCTCGGGCTCAGTGGGAAGAAATATACGAGCCTAAAAGCACTGAAACAACAATCTCACCCCGCGGAATCATCAGTGCGTGCAGTGACAATGGCGCCGGCCATGCCGGGACACCCCCCCCCCCCCCCCCGAGCCTATAAGCGCTTTTATGTGAAATAGGGGTCCGGTGTGTCGTTACGCTGACCGGCCTCTCTTCTGCAGCTTTTGCTGAGCCGCATGAGTGCTGACTCCAGTCCCTGGGAACATGTTTACCTCTCTGCCCCGTTCCCCACCCTCCCTGCGCCAACAGGAGGGGGACCCGAGGTGAGAGAAGGGTGGGCGAGGGAGGCTGGCCGGACCCACACAATGAACCTGCTGAATACTGTGCGATGTGGCTCGCCCTGCAGTTGGCTGCCAAACTGGCTGGACAGGCTCTTGATCAAAGTCCGCCAGAGGGGAGGGGACGGGAGAGTGGTGGTGGTGGTGGTGGCCGGGGGTGGGGGGGTGACTTTTTGGCTCTGCTCGTTATACCAAATTTAGCTTTCTAGTAGTTTTTTTTTGTCGCACAGAAGAGCAGATAAAAGACGGTCTCTATAATTGTGACATGATCGTGGTGGCCAAGTCCCCACTGAAGGTTGCGGTCATTCGGCCTGCCACCGCTTACCGTATCGGGGGCAGTAACTGACCTCCTGACGAGGTGATAAAAGCGTAATGTGGCACGCAAGTGAACGTGTTATTGCCAGGCTGGGATAAACAAAGCTATAAGAGCGGTCGGTCCTCCTTATCTTTACCCCCCCTTTCTCCTCTCCTGTCTTGTGGCTCGAAAGGGAGTCCTTCAGGCGGCTTGATTAGTGGAGAGATGACATTATTATCTGTGGTCTGAGACGCTGCACCTATGAGAGCCCCCGTTCAAGGGCCTGCAGACCTCGTCATCCTTTTAGATGAGATTATGGGCTTAATTCATCGCAAACGCATGCATGCAGAGGGTTTCAGACTGACTAGTGTCTTTTAAAAAAAGTGCACTAGACATCAGCAAAAACACTTTTTTTTCCTAATCTAACAAAGAAAACTGACGCATGGTCAAAGCTATGAAATTGCCAAGCATTATATTTCGTCTGTCGGGTTTACGTGAGCCTCAAGTTTGGTGATGGTGATTAGTAAAGATACAGTTGCTTGTTAGTCACCCCGTTGACTGTGTTGTTGAAATGATTTGCTCCAAGTCGACTAGTACGCATGTAGTGTTCGCTATGGACATGTGTGAGTAACTTCCAAACAATGTGATCGGACAGAAAAACAGCGGTGAAAGCATATCTTCTTGTGTCGGACGTCATGCATGAAGCCGAATACAGTCACGCTTCCAACATGGCATGACAGGAATGAGCAACTGGCAGCGCAACCTGTAACCACACTCTGAGTGGCCCCCTGATTAATATTTGAAAAAAAATATATATATTTTTTGTTTTGTCCCCCCCCAAACCCACACGCACTTTTTCATGGAAAATGTCTATAGGAAGCTTATCAGAGGGCGTTACAGAAAAATCCAATGCATCAGCAGATTTTTGCTATTCGCAAACTAGCCTCGTTTTAAGTTGTAATATCAATATTCACCACTTGGTGGAAGACATGGCTTTGTTGCGCTTGCACCGGGTCTGAAACTGACCTATGCTACAATGTTCGTGGAATGGAACTATTTTTCTTCTTCTGTGGATTTGTAATGAGATATATATGAGTTGCTGCGCTTCATGTTGGTTTGCTGTTCAGCAGTTGTGTGCCATCCTTGATTGGTCTTTTTTATGCACAAAAGCCCTTTGCATTGAAAAAACCCCCACAATAGGTGGTATTTTTTGGATTGCTCAACCCCTTTGTTGTTGAAAGATGAATTTTGATTGCCTTTACAAATGGATGTATTGATTACCGATTGTATATCGGTCAGTGTGCATCATATCATGGTTAATGAACAGCCACAGTTATTTAACAAACAGAAAGGACTGACAATTCAATCAGGAGTGAACAAAAGAAGCACAGAAAGACGCGGTGATGTTTTCTTAAGGCAAAAGGGGGTTTGTCTTTTCCGCTCACGTTTTGCCCCCCTCATTCCTCTTTCCTCACGCTTAGCCCCGCCCTCTCCGCCTCTCCCGTGTCACCATTGGTCGGCTCCCGCGCGCTATCGCCTCGCGATTGGCCGATTCTTGCGTCGCTCAAGCACGCCTCGACTTATTTACCGGATGTGTGAGCGCGGGGGGGGGGGGAACCAAATGGGGCTGCCGGAGTGACTTGGCTGCTTGTCGGGCCCGCAACAGCTGACGAGAGCGGAGCACTTGAGCGCGGCAGCCTACCTGGGAACAAAGAACTGCTGGGGGACGGTTTGCGGAGCTTTCAAACCCTGGTCCAAAAGCAGCGGAGTGCGGGGAGGACAAGACATGAGGCACGCCGTGTCACCTTCGGAGAACGTGGAGAATTGTTCGTTCGCTGTGACACACTTGTTTAAGATATGTGCCCATTGTGAACGGCTCGGAAAAAAGGTAATCGAAAAAAACCCCAACAACAACAGCAATTTTCATTTTCATCAGCGCAGCATCGAAAAGATGACACATGCGACTGTTTGTTGGTGTTTTAAAGCGATGTCAGTCGATTTCTGCTCTCAGGCAACTGCTTTTTCTTCGACTGAATGAGCTGCAGTGCAGTCTTTTGTCCGGACTTGTTTGTCTGTCAAGTTTGGGAGGAGGGGGCCCTCGAATGTTTTGAAAAGACCCCCCAACACACATTTTTATTGTCACTTCTATGAATTGTTATCTCGAGTGATTACGTTTTTTTTTTCTCCACGTCGTCCCGACAGAATTAAGTCATTTGTTGGTCAGTTTATTCATCTTAGTCTAATGAGTGGACATGTCCGTACATGAAGAAAAAAAAAGTTCTTTTCTTTTTCCGTTCATTTACATCCCTTTTAATGTCTACTGTGTCGCTGTGTGCATCATGCTTCCACGAAATCATCCAAAAATGATTTTTCGTCACCAATGCCTCAGTTATTCTGTGCTTAATCCTTGCACAATAGCTCCAAAAAAAAATTCACTTTTAACATCTCCTCTGCTCGAGGTGTGCATTATATTGCCGTAAATCATGTTTACTGATGCTGTGCTTAAAAACGGATAGTTCATCACAAACGCCCCCATTAGGCTTAAAAAATGTCACTTTTATGCCTGCCGTGTTCATGATAGTGCAACAAACTTAACATGTTTACCGGCACTAAAGCCATAATTATCTCACCCCCCCCCCCAAAAAGTCACTTTTAACAACTGCTGTTCACAGTTACTGATTCTGTCCTCAAAACTGATTTTTCATCACGAAGGCTGCAGTTATGCTTAGAAATGGCTCACTCTTGTGTGAGTTGACAAGACGAAGTCATAAATTGAAGCTGCTATCGCTGTTAAATGTTTCATACGTTTTATGGAACATTAAGCATACTCACACACTTGTGTATATAGCCATGTTATGCAGTCTACACCTCCTGGTCATGCATTGTCTAAATTTTGCTCAAAGGACCTCCAAGATAATTTCTCTGCCGTAACGAGACGAGAAAGTATTTCGACGACATTTTCCCCTTTTATGTGTCTTTCAGGATCTGGGAGTGCGAATCCCAAGACCCCTGGGAAACGGGCCAAGCAGATTTATCCCTGAAAAAGAGGTATGGAAATGTTCATCCTACCAATGAGGTTCCCAAAAAACAACTTCATTGGGCCCGTTTATGATGTCACGTATTTCCGTCCCAGATTCTTCAAGTCAGTAAAGTGGACACCAGGACACAGTCGATCTTTGAGGATGCGTTCGCCGCCCTCGGCCGGCTGGATAACATCTCACTAGTGATGGGCTTCCACCCGCAGTACCTGGAGAGCTTCCTGCGCACGCAGCACTACCTGCTGCAGATGGACGGGCCGCTGTCGCTGCACTACCGCCACTACATCGGCATCATGGTGCGACCCCACCTGGACTTTGTTTACCTCCCCTTTTCAAATGCCACGCGTCTTACGGTTGTTGCATCATCCCGCGTGTAGGCGGCGGCTCGCCACCAGTGCTCCTATCTGGTCAACCTGCACGTCAACGACTTCCTCCAGGTGGGCGGCGACCCCAAATGGCTCAACGGGCTGGACGGAGCCCCTAGAAAGCTCCAGCAACTGGGCGAGCTCAATAAAATCCTGGCCCACCGGCCGTGGCTGCTCACCAAGGAGCACATCGAGGTGAGAAACCGAGCTCAGGACGGGTGGGTGTGGGCGGTGGCGGAGTGGTCGGGGTGTGAAAAGTGTTGCGCAACAGCTGAGGTCATACCGAGCGAGCTAACCAACTGCGCTTCGTCTTTATCAAGGGTCTGCTAAAAGCCGAGGAGCACAGCTGGTCACTGGCCGAGCTCATCCACGCCGTCGTTCTGCTCACGCACTACCACTCGCTGGCCTCCTTCACCTTCGGCTGCGGCATCATGCCCGAGATCCACTGCGACGGCGGCCACACCTTCCGGCCGCCCTCGGTCGGCCATTACTGCGTGTGCGACATCGCCAATGGCAACAACCACCACGACAGTCCCTTTGGCAGCCAGGTGAGACAAATGCTAATCGAGGGGGGGGGGCGGCGTGTGCACACTCCTCGGCCATCTGTTTCCCCCCTATGTGGCACGAGCCATATTTGGATACAGAAACGTCATTCAAATTAGACACCATCCAGCAGAATCTTGTTTTGCCCTTGCAGTGCAACAATGGGTCACATTGACGAGGAAATAAACACAATTTCATGATTAGATATAAAATGAGAGTTTGCCTCTCTGTCAGTTACACCCTTTACCAAAAATGACTTTCTTCAGGCGTTGGCATGGGTCTTATAGCCAGGTGGTCTAGTGCCACCTGTTGCTGGTCTCTGCACCTCACAGCGCGTGACCACCTGTCCAGATGTCAAAACTCTTTCCCCCTTACCGGCATGTTGTCCAGGAGGTGTGCGGCGGCGAGGTGGAGGTGCTGATGGAGCGCATGAAGCAGCTGCAAGAGTGCCGCGATGACGAAGAGGCCAGCCAGGAGGAGATGGCCACGCGCTTCGAGCGAGAGAAGACGGAGAGCATGCTGGTGGTGACGGCCGAGGACGAGGAGTGGGTGCCCTCCCGCGACATCTCGCGACACTTCGAGGACCCCAGCTACGGTTACAAGGACTTCTCCAGGAGGGGCGAGCACGTGCCCACTTTCAGAGTGCAGGTACACTCGTCGCACATGCAATGGTGGCCCCAATTAACTAATTCAGTACCGGCCAAGTCTGAAAAGACGTTTAAAAACGTCTTTGGGAGTGAATGAGTTAATGATCATGTCTCATTTTAATTATAATTTTTGGTTGTTTTTTTTGCAGGACTACAGTTGGGAGGACCACGGCTACTCTCTGGTGAACCGTCTCTATCCCGATGTGGGTCAGATGCTGGATGAGAAGTTCCAGATGGCGTACAACCTGACGTACAACACCATGGCCACGCACAAGGACGTGGACACCAGCATGCTGCGCAGGGCCATCTGGAACTACATACACTGCATGTTCGGCATCAGGTAGGCAAGAGCAGCTAACATGTTGACGGAATAAAATTGAAAGGGTAGTGCGGGCAGGGCGGGTGCTGGAGCTTATCCCAGCTGTCTTCGGGCTGTAGGCGGGGTACACCCTGAACAGGTTGCCAGCCATTCACAGGGCACACTTAGACGAACCGCATCCGATAATCAAGCCTTTCATTGTAGGCTGTGGAGCATATTATCAATATGTGTTCTTTTGCCACCCACCCCGTGTGATTGTCAGGTATGACGACTATGATTATGGTGAGATCAACCAGCTGTTGGACCGTAGCTTCAAGATCTACATCAAGACTATGGTGTGCAGCCCAGAGAAGACCACCAAGCGAATGTATGAGAGCTTCTGGAGGCAGTTCCAGCACTCTGAGAAGGTCAGACACCTTTTACTCACGTAGAAAAGAAAAAGGTTTTTTTTTTTTTTTTTTTACATTGCTGCTAAAGGCCTCCTACCTCTGTCTCTGCAGGTCCATGTCAATCTGCTTCTTATGGAAGCGCGAATGCAAGCCGAACTTTTATACGCTCTGAGAGCCATCACTCGCTACATGACATGAAGTGCTTCTTCTTTTTTGGTTTTTTTCCCCCCTTCTTTTTTATTTTTATTTTGTAAGTCCTGTGTCATTGTTGGGACATTTCAAGAAAACATTTTTGGGGGCAGAGGAGCTGGATGCAAAATCAGAACAAAAAGCAATGGGTCTGGGTTTGTTTGTTTTTTAAAGCCTGCAGTGCCAAAAGTGACCAGAAGTAGGCAGCACATGGCTTAAAAAAAGCACTGACAGTATTCCAGCAACAGCCCCTTCATTCATTTTCTTAATCACTGTTTTGTTTTTCTTTTCCATATCTCATTTCAATCATCATCTTTTTGGGGCCCATACCTATGTGCCTGAACTCCCCAGCGCAGTGTGCGTATCCACGATGACGATAATGAGATGATGCTGCTCCCAGTGTTGTATTCAGCAGGGACAGGGAGGGGGAGGTCATATTGACCCCCCTTGTCCCAACCCTCCAAAAAAACAAGTTCGCCATCCACTGCATTATTCCCAAATGTCCGTGTAAGCTAATTCAAGTCGTGTGTGTGTGTGTGTGTGTGTGTGTGTGTGCAAACTCATAGAACACTGAGCCCTATTTGAGTTGCGTGTGTGAGCATGTGTGTGTGCGCGCGCGTGCATGTGTTAAAGAAAAAATATAGTTTTTAAAATTTCACGTGTCAAAAAAAAAGCGAGGCACTTTGAAGGAGACTTCTTGCTTCTGCTGTAGCTGATGTTATTTTTGACGTAACTTGTTGAGCGTGTCATTGATGACATCGTCATTCTTCTTTGTTTAGTGGTTTATTAATTAAGAAAGACTGAAAGAATGAGGGGCTCCGGTATGAGGTTGGTCCGGGAGGAATGGCTAACACACACACACACACACTCACACATGCGCACACATGAACACACTCAAACACTGCTAAGCTGTCTTCCGCGTTATCCCGGCTGCCTGGTCGCCCCAATTTGGAAGGCTGTGAATTTTACCAGTGAAATAAATACCTCTTCTCTAATCTCCATTCAACATTTTCTCGCTGTGCAAAAAAAAAGAAAAAGAAAAAAAAAGCATGTACGGTGGTACCCTGACTTCAGAGTTTAATTGTGAGTCGGGAGATGCTGAAAACACGTAAAGTGGTGCTCTCAGAAGTGAAGGCACCACTGTATCTCCTAATCATTTTTTTTGTGGCCATGCGTGCTTTTTGTCAGAGTGACTGTTTAAAAAGTGCTCTTTGGTGAGCAGTCTTCCCCCGCCCCCCCCCTCCCTGGCCGGCCATGTTCCCGTTTGCTGTGTAAAGGGGACAACGCCGGCTCGCCATCAGGCTGATTTGCGCTCGCAAATGGTTGTAGCTGTGCTTATTCAAGCCTAACTAGTGCAAAAAAAACAAAAACGAAATAAAAAAGCAGCTTTTGTTTTAATGAAACAGTTTTGAGTAAAAAAAGCAGTCAAACGCTGCGTTTTTTTTGTTGTTGTGAGGGCGGATTAAGACAAGCGATGGCTGGGAGGTTTTCGACAAAAAGAATGGTACCGTTGGAAGTGAGTCGGAAGAACGTGAAAGAGATTTTTGTTTTTCAAAACTTCTGACTGATGTCAGTTACTGACACTTTTTTTTTTTTACACAAAATCTATGAAAAATGGACAAAAATAAAACAATAATATTGAATTGTTGTGTATCATTTGTAGCGTTCTCTTATTCTAAACTTATTTGGTTACATTGAGCATTTAAAACGTATTTGGTTACATCGAGTCAAAACGTCTCACCGGGACCGCACACTAGCTAAACGCTGATGGGGGCGGCACTGCACTGCCGTTGGTAGTGTAGTGGTTCACATAGCGACAGCTCAATTCAGCCATTGTTTGAACTAGAGGAGCTCATCTTGCTTGCCTCTGTTCCAATTCACTGAGAAACAATCGTAAAAAAACATTCATATGTTAAGTTCTATTTGAAGGCCTCCCCCGTTGAGTATCATGACATCATCACCAGCACAATCACCATATCACCCCAAAATGCCTTCACATCTCATTTAGGATTAAAAAAAAAAAATAGCCGCCTAATACTTCTTTATATCACGAGTAATGTTTCAATTAGATGTAAAGCTTTTTTTTTTTCCTTCGATCATGATACATGAAGTGATGTTCCTTATTTGTGTTGATGTAACAGCCATGTGACTTTGAAAATGCTGTTGTGGTTGGGCAACTTGTAAGCACTGCCCCCCCCCCCCCCCGTGTCTGTGTAAATTCAACTGATGATGATGATAATAAAGGCTTCGAGAGGCGACAGCGGCGCTCGCTTCGTCTGTGCTTTTTAAAATGTATTTGTTTACACATTAATGTTGCTTACCGAAGGACATTGAGGCAGGTCATCAAACGCACGCACGCGTGCTCACAAAACCAAAGTGATATAAATGTGCAAAAAAAAAAAAAGTGTGAGGATGGACTTTAAAGTGCTTTCATAGAACAGTCACATGATGATGGGATTTAAAAAGTCACTTGCACAACAAAAACATTTGCAAATATATAAGAACAGTCCATATGCTATGATCTATATTATTCACTTTTCATTGACCAGCTTTGATAGTTTTTGGGCAACAGGTCGGAACTCCAACTCCCATAATGCCCTGTGGTAGTCCTCGTCTTCCATCCACTTGACGACCTCTTCTTCATCTGAAGGCGGTTGATGAAGAACAAGAGTGAGGTGGGTGCGAAAAACAGTGGCAAGATGCAGCTGCAGTGCATGATGGGAGGTAGAGAAACATATTTCCATCCTCCCGTGATGCATTGCGATGCCCCGAGATCCCCCAACTGACCCAAATAGGACGTGAGGATCTCGAGTAGCGACTCGCTGTCCTGCGCCTCCACCGGCTTCTCAGGTCCGCTGCTCATGTTCCACAAGGCCTGACATAGTTGAGCCGACAGCTGCCAGTCACCTGCTCCCAGGTCTCTTAGGCAGTCTGTCAGCCTGAAATGTGCACACACACACGGATTGGCAGATTTTGTTCATAAAATATTTTTTAATTACGTTTGTTGTAAATCATGAAAATGTATTGAAGTTAAATACAATTGAACTGTAGTTAGGTAGTGGCATACCACTAGAGGAAGCCCTACCAAACTTTGCACATCTCTACTTTTACAGTTGGAACTATAAATTGGGTTTCCACTGGACCACACGAAATGGCGGTCTTACTTAAATGCTTACTTGGTTGCAGCCCCTTCAAGGAAGAGACTGGCTCTGTTGGAAGGGTCCAGCGCCAGGTTGGTGAGAACCCCACAGGCCGAGAAGCACACATTCGGGTTCTTGGAGTCCAACAGTGTCACCACAAACCTGTGGACTGAGAAGGTGAGGTCAGCAGTCTTGTTTACAGCTCCAATTAGCCTATCGAGAGTGTGTACATATGAAAGATTTTGGGTATTACAGTGGTACCTTAACGCGGCCATCTTGGAGGGGTGGTGGACTTAAGTCACGTGACTTAGTCATTGATTTGTAAAGACCTGATTTGAACTTGATGACTTATTCTGTGTCCATTTGTAAAACACTTTTATTTGTAATACACATTGAGTATTGTTTTTGTTTTTATTGTTTTTTAAAAAACTTTTTGGGTGGCATACTCGAACACATTGGCTACATTGAGACCGCGGCTTCCTAGTCAAGCAAGTGTTACGGAGGAAACTCCAAAGATGAAAACATTCAGATGGAAAGAATGAAATTTTGAATGAAATCGCGGAAAAATACAATAGCAACATACAACGAAGTTTGCGACTCGAAGAGCAACGCAACATGACGTTATTCTTCATTCGTCTGACTAGACGCAAGTAAGCTAGCTGTGTGAGCTGTGAAGCTATTCCGTTGGCTCAATTTGCTTCACGGTTTTGCTCACCAATAGCTGGTCAAATATTAACTCGACCTCGTCCGTTCTGCGTTTAACTGCAGAGACAATAAAGTAACTGTCAGAAGCCTGTTTAATTTTTTATTATTATTTTTTAATGTTAGAAGCGCGTTTACGCCAATAACAGCGCGCCACGCCTCCACGCCCGCAACCTGGACGTTTAGGAAAAGTTAAAAAAAAAAAATCTGGCGGGAAAGGTCTTATTAAATTAAATAAGAAACTAAGAAAAAATACACCGGTGGAAATGAGCTTCTGAATCAGTGAAAAAAATATTTAATGACTTCAAGATTGCATGACCCGACTTATAACTTTCTTGAATCAAGTAATGACCTGACTCGCGTTGCTTAAAATTTGGAGGTGACTTGACTTAACTTGATTTTTTTTTTTTCTACAGTGACTGGAGAAGCAGAATTATAAATATTTGCTTGCAACTCATGGCAAAAAAAAAAAAAAAAAACACGTCCCAGTGACTGCTCATAAATTGGTCCACTTGTAAATGAAGGTACCACTGTATCAGTTAACGTGTTGATCATGAACCTTTGTTCTGCATTATAAAGTCCCGCACATCTTTGGACTGCGACAAGTTCCCGTAGACGCGCGTGGCCTCCAGTATGGCGGCCATGTTGGAGCTCAGCACCAACTTCAGCATCACTTGAGTGACAAAAAAGGTAAAAAAAACAAAACTGATTATTTTTTGCACTTTGTCTTCATTCTTTTGAAGTGTTACTCTTACACCGGGCGATGGCCAGCTGGCTGCGTCTGAGCACCGCGCTTTCTTTGCGGTAGAACGTCAGGTTGTTAATGGCGGCTGCCACGTTCACCGTGAGCTCCTCGCTCTCCTCCACCGACCTCAGCTCTGTGACAACACATGCGCACGCATGCACAGTAACAGTGTGAGGTGCTGACGAACATCGATACTACCGCCTCCGATTTCTCACCCAGTGTTTCCATCAGCAGCTGGACGCAGGTGGTGTTGCTGGCCAGTGCGGCGCCCACGTCCTCATGGATGCACATGTTGGCCAGCACCCGGACCAGCTTCACCAACACGTCCTCGGCCTCCCGGCGGCTGGCCGGAGGCGGCGTCGGCGCCGGCTCCTCCTCCCTCAGCTGGTAGTCGTCGTACAGCCGCAGGAGGGCGTCCACGGACGCCTCGCAGCGGAAGAGCTGCTGGCGCGCCTCGTTGTTCTTGGCCGTCAGGTTGCCCAGCGTGAAGAGGAGACGCACGACCAGGTCCTGCGGGAGAGACGCGAGTGTTGACGCAGTGCAGTTACACACAGCCAACCATGTGAGAAATGTGCCAGAACATCTTTTCATTCAAATTGGGTCGTTCTCACTGGTGAAGTCAAACCAGCATATTGGTCAAACTCAATCAATTATTGGATCAAAAGTAGAGTGTAATAAGTGATCTTACTTTTGCCTGATTTACGCTACACAGGTCAAGTTAATTTGACCTTGCTATTCTCTGATATCCAATGATGTCCACTTCTCAGCCTTTCTGTGACTCTTCCAGTCTCTATCTTTGTTGCAACCAGGGTTATGGTCGTTTGGGATTTTTTATTACAATTAGTTATAATTTAGACTTTTATTTTTTTAAATGGGCTTATTTAAAAAAAAAAATTAAAGCAAGTGTGCTTCATTTTTAGTATTAGTTTTAGCTTTTCAGAGAAATTATGGAGGAGTTGAACGCAAGATAGAGAAAAAGGTTTGTGCCAATGTGAGTGACTTAAAAAGTGCTAAAATCGTCCTCCTTCCCTCTGCTTAGGTGTCCAGAGTTTTCTCGTGTCTCCGGAAGGAGGGGGGGGGGCAGTAACTAAAGTGCCCCGGTGCTGTTCTGTCAGTCAAATGGTGAGCAGGTGCACTTGGACGCACGCGCCTCTCATGACCAACCCGCCCGCCGTCGTGAACGTGCAGCAACACAGGTAGAAGAACAGGACGGACTGTCCTCTCAAGAGGGCGGGCGTGCGCGCGCGCGTGTGTGTGTGTGTGTGTGTGTGTGTGTGTGTGTGTGTGTGTGTGTGTGTGTGAAAACGTTAACACCCTCTCAGCCACGTCTGAGTGCTTACTCAAGGGAGGCGGTCATTTATTCTATCCTTACTCCTGTTGGCTTCTGGATCATGTCCCGACTGGCCTCAACTGAAGCTCACCTTTGTCTGATTCCACTCAGCGTTTTTTTTTTTTTTTTTTTTTTTTTGCCTGAGTCATTTTATCTGATCTGGGGATTATTACATGTCGACACGCACACTAGAGACACACACACGCGCACACACAGATGTAATGTCCTGTAAATGTGCTTGGGACCCGCCGTTTGTAAACAAGCTGATGTGCAGATAAACAGCAAGCTCATTTGTGGAAGCTAAACCCTCCGAGGACATCCACTGACTCACCGGTTTTTGGTGTTGTTTGCTCAAGTGTTCTAAAAATAGTTGGTAGCAGTCGGGGGTCTGCGCCAGAGCGAGGCAGCACTCCGCGTACGAGGAGAGTTTACTGAGGAGACAAGTAACATTCTTGACTCAAATGTAGGCTCAGTTCAATGACAAGCATCTTTTTTTTTTTGAAGCCGGTTACCTGTAGATTCTAGAAACATTGGTGCACACGTCTTGGTCCTGATGATAGCGCTGCAGAACCAAGCAGAGATCCGACATCAGGGAGTGGGAGACAAAGAAGGGACGGGCCTCGGTGTGGTCAGCCAGATTTCTCAGGGTGGCAGTCAGCTGCCAGAGGTCAAGGGGTCAAGATATGGGGAAGATTCAAGGTCACGATTAGTTACCCAATCTCGTAAGTCATTCACTATTAAATCAATGCAGTCGGCTGCTTTATATTTACAACATTTTAACTCATTCACTCCCAAAGACGTTTTTAAACGTCTTTTCAGACTTGGTCCAGAATTGGCTAGTACTGAATGAGTTTTAATGGGCCATGATTTTTTTTTTTTTCCAAATGCAATACAATTCCTCTTCTGTTTGTAAAATGAATTGACTGTCGTCGTACGGACCGTACCTGTACGAGGATGTGTCCGGCGATCGTCACGTGAGGCTCATCCACCCTGCATAGCTTCCGGATGAAATTATGAGCTGTGCTGATGAAGTTTTTTTCCATCAGGAGGTGGACGACGGCGACGTTTCCCGAGAGAAATTTCAGCGTGCCGGCGCCGTAAAATAGCGCTTCGCCGCACGTCGTCGCATCCTCGCGCAGCAGCAGCTCAAGCAGCGAGTCTAGACAGAGGTAGCCCCACCGCAAGCCCCCACCTTCACTTAAAATCCACAAAGTGCAGCTTTTGACATTTTGTGATCCCGAGAAAAGAAATGTGTTCACCTAGGACTGAGTTATTCTGGAAGAGGACGTCATTGGCTTCACTGCGACTGACCTGGAAGATAAGCTTGCAGATGTTGAGCAGGTTGGTCCCGCCGACGTGTAACTGAAAAAACCCCGCAAAAACAAGTCAATTTTAATTTAATTTTTTTTAAACAATCGACCCGCAGCACACTCACGGTGAGACACAGCTCGGCGACATGCATGTGGAGGCGCGGGGAGTTGAGGTCGATGAGTTGGAAGAGCGTTCTCAGGATACTGGAGCGCCTCTTACAGCGGTGTGGGCCCAACATGGCCGCCTCCTCCAGGGCGTCGTGGAGAGCAACGCACAAGTCACATAGATGATCCAGTGAGGCCTCGCAGCTGTCTGGAGGATTTTCGGAAAAAAACAAAACCAAAACAAAAAACAAGTGTGAAGTAAAAAAAAAAAAGGATCGCGGTATTTGCAACTACTCTTGCGGGGGAAAATTTCAACCTGGTTTTGGAATGTGTTAGTGGGAATCTTTGTCCAGAAGGTCACTAAAAGAGCCTGGCTCAATTTTTTTATTTATAGTTCTTCCAAAAGGTGTTTGGGGTTGGGGATTTTGTTTGCCTTGACACCAGAAAAAATGTCATTCCTTTTCATGCCTTTATGGAGCAGCAAAAAACAATTGACGCTTCCCCAAATTGTGACAGAAAAGACCCAAATAAGCTTTGTGTTTGTATGACGTGTCAAATGATTCATTCGACACAATAAAAAAAAAAATGACGACAAGAGTTTGCAACATATAGTTGCCAGATGTGGCTTCTTCAATTCCCTCATCCAACGCCACTCTTTTCTCCCCTATTTGTATTTTCCAGCACTCCGAATGCCCTGTGGAACAGACATCTGGTTTGTCAGATTACACCGGCGATTATCGGCGGAGATATCGTTCTGTGTGTGTGTGTGTGGTGCACCGTCGGTCATCTGGATTACACCGCACACTCCAAAGGCAGTAAGTAATCACATACAAGTGGAGTGTTGTTAACAAGTCTGCCAAATTTGAAGGAATTAAAAAAAAAAAAGAGGATACAAAATGATTAATAACAGAGCTCTCATCCTAACGACGCTAAAAACAAACCCATCTTGAGCATCATTTCTCAATCAAATAGGTGCCTGTGGCTCATCCAATGCCGGGAGTGGGATTCATGAACGTGCGCACGGTTAACTTCCCTGAAAATGTCTCTCGATACAACCGTGAACGAGGCGATGACGTACCGGGTGGGACCTTAGCTCGCGCGCTAGCCAGTCAGCCATATGAGAGCATGTCGACATCTTTCAATACTTGTTTGCCGGTTCGCTGAAGATACATCTGACTGCAAGCTGAGAAAATGGGCACAAGTTGTTTGAACTCAGGAACTCAACAATCTGGACAACTAAAATGGGTCCCCGAAAAGTTGAACGTTGTCTCTTCACAATTGAGCACTACAACATTGTCTTTGCACCAGTTTGTATCTTCAAACATACCGAATCATTTTACGGCGCCTTGAAGACGTTCAACATCGGTATGTGTGCGCCCCGGGCGCTTAAGTCAACCGACCCGAGATGGGATTTATTTCCATTCACGTGGCCTTGGCCACCTGTGCTCCCACGCATCATGATCCCCCTGCCAGTGCTGCATAAATACCCTGACACTCACCAGATTGTTGAGCATCCCCAGCACATTTTACAGACGGATCTGCTGACCCCCCCCCCCCCCCCCCCCGACCTCGCCTTTTGTCTAACCCCCCCAGCCCACCTCGCTGGCCTGTCTGCCCTTCGCGCTCCTGACCATTCAGATCTGTTTCCACCTCGCTTTTGAGAGACTGCTTGGACAATGACCAGATGTTGCTCCCCCCCCGAAACGTCTGGGCCGCCATCGGGCACCACGTCACACGATGTCCTCTACTGATCGGTGCACTTGAGGATAAAATCTGCCCCATCAATAAAACATTAGCAGTGAAATAACATCCTCCCTTTTCGAGGAAATTAAACGGAGCGGCACAATCGCACAATTCCAATCTGGTTGCTGAGGAAAGAGAAAGGGTGGAGCCCGTTCCTTGTTTTTTGAAGTACACTCATAAAAGTGTTCCCGGCATCGAAACTAGGGCTTGGCGCACTCTTAACACCTTGCTGCAATTTTGCACGTGTGAACTCACGAGGCATTGGGCAGACTAAATATTAAATATTTGAACTATGGAAATTACATTTGGACAGCGTTGAAGTATTTTAAATGCGTTTGAAATCAAGGCCGGCAGACTGCATCATGCTAACACAATTTTTTTTTTATGGGTAACTTTATTTTTGTTTTACTTTGAGTTGCCTTTTTTTTTTTTTTTTTAAAGTGTGAGTCAGAAAGCATACGGGATAACTTCCTGCTCAAGCCCAATGCCTGTCATCGGATTTGCCGTTCATCGCGTTTCCTTTTTGTGTCGCTCTTACCACCCGCAGCCGCCGCAGCCTTTAGCTGCTGGAGAAGAGGCGCTATCGTATCCCACCGCGAGTCGGCACCTGCGCTTGTGTTATTCTTTCCACTGCTGCCCAAATCTGATGAGAAGAGAGACAGCGAGAGCACATTGGTGAAAATGAACCTCCGCTTGGTTCACAAGTTCACTGTCCCTTAAAATAAAGCAGCGGGAAGATTGATGGCACCGGCGAAAAAGGTCAGGTCAGCCATCGGCTCCGAAACTCCCGTGGACGCCCTTTTATCAATTCGTATTGCGTCGAGATTCTTGATGAATGCCGCGCACGCAACGGTCTGGCCAATGCATACATCAATACTTCGCGTGACACAGGAAGTTGCGGTTGTGGAAAGCAATTGTCTAGTCGATTTGTCTCACGCTGTCAAGTTTGTCTTTGGCAACGTCTCTCAAAGCAGAACTAGACTCGTTGTCTGTTCGAGAGATAATGTTGAGCACGTTGCTTTGAAAGGCAATATGAAGTAGAACGGATTAAAGACACTGTATGAGGGGGGGGGGGGGGGACAGGACGGTTTCATTGACGCCGTCTGAACGAACCTGTTCTCTGTCCAGCTCTGACCTCGTCGCTTCTGATTCCGGCGTCAACACTGGACTGCGATAGTCGGCTGCTTGGCGCAACGGGGGAAAACACACAAATATTTTTTCATGTGTTAGGCACTGGGACATTCAGAAGACCAAAAAAAAAAAAAAAAAAAAAAACAGCTTAACTTGATGAACACAAAACATTTTTTTTGGCTACTCGATGCTGCCACTTGGTGTCCCTCTTGCACCAGAATTGCTTTTCCCCGACGTGCACTCGAGTTAGTTGGGGCCTTGATCCAATTGTGTGTGTTTTTCTCAGCCTGACCTCGTGTGTGCGTGAATGTTTTATGTCGCCCGCCTGCATGCATCTTAGACCTCAATCTCCAACAGACAGGAAGTAAGACGCGAACTCTGCGGGCTGCGCGTTGGAGACTGTTTGTGCTTTGTCATCCCGAAGGGCGGTCTGTAGCTTTTGCAGGAAGTAACATAACCAACGACACTCTATCCAATCCCATAAGTCCTTTATTATTATTATTATTTTTTTTAAATACATCCATGCATATGGCGACTACTTGTATCATTGTCATGTCATATGTTTGGCATGTTCACAAAGGGCATGTACAGGACCTGTTCAGAATGAAACGGCCTGCGATAGGATTACAGGTCCCATCAGCGGGCCTCTTTGTGTGATACGGCCATTCTCCGAGACATGACCTCATCCCTGTCTTGGGCCTCGGCAACAACGCGCTGTAGCAATGACGCACGAAGCTGCCGGGCTTTCCCAAATGGGCATCCAAAATCGAATAAGAGAGCCATTTGGAGCCATAAAATGACATCTTATTGGATGCTTTCTGTCTGCGTCTATTAGCCGTCATTAGTGCTCCGCCCAGAGTGTTGAGAACAAAACTCTTGAAACTTGACAGTGCAAAAGAAGCAGATTCGCTCATTGCGAACCCCCCCAGGCTGTAAGAAGCATGTGATTCCTCCCAGCCAATCGTCCCATCTGTCCCTTCCCTATAGCGCTTATCCTGTTCAGGGTCACCGCTTGGGATGGAGCTTATCCGAGCTGACGTGACACGTTGCAGAAAGCTGGGAAATTTCAGACTCGCTCTCATGTGCCATTTGCTTGTGCGCGTTTCCCCCTGCCTTTTGCATACAGTGAAACTCCTCTCCAACGAAACCTACATGGGCGAAAATACCCCCTAGTGAGAAAAAATCTTCATGCATGAACACCATTACCACTTTCCTGCCCACCCATACAACACCCCCCCCCCCCCCCGTTGCGTTATACGAAATATTTTTCTCTGCTCTCGCCTCGTGATGAGATTCACTACAATGAAGTCTTCTAATCCAACAGTGACCTTTACTGCTTCGTTCGGAAACGGCAACAGCAACCACCACACTGGTCTACACACGCGCAGTAGTACAGGAAGTATGTGTTATTGTGAGTTTCAGACGCAGCAAGAACGTTGCATTGCTAAAATGGCTAAAAAAAACGGCTCTTTGGACGTCAAGCAGCTAAGACAAGAAGAGCTCTGACGCTGGAAGAGAGGGTAAAAGCGATCAAAATGAAAGTGTGTGTGTGTGCGTGTGTGTGTGTTACGTCTGAGATCAAATTTGCTACAGTGAAAAACCCCCTGTTGTGAAAAATTTCTTGCTGCAAACATGATTTCATTGTAGAGGAGTTTCACTGTCTAACTCGAGCGACTCCACACAATCTCGAAAGTAGACAGACGGAAGCAATCATTTATGAAGGGTTGCCGCATCCTTTTGGCCTCTGCCGCAGGCGACGTTCTGAGATTTGATGTGAAATGTGTTTTATTGTTAGTACTCCCACCTGGGTACTAATCAATATGCGAATGGATTGGAACGGCAGAGTTATGTCCCCTCGTCCTGACACAGCCGACGAGGTTTGCGGCGGAAATTTCTAGCCCTCTCGTAATAGCTGCCAGTAAATCTTGTGTTCATCACGGGATGACAACTTGATGGAAGCGAGAGGAGGAGAAGCAAATACCTTTCCGTCTGACTTCTGCGCGGCGCACAGAAGTAAGGCGCGCCGAAGGCCTCCTTGTGGTCTCCAGAGACAAAAGCTTGGGCCGCTGGCAGCTTTTTCGTTGGGTCTTGATGTGATCTTTCTTGCGACGCTAACACACACAAAAAAAAAAGTGTCTGGAGTGAGCGGGCAAAGTCGAAAGCAACTCTTTGTTTGGACACAGAGAATGTAAATTGAGGTCAGGGTTGTTCCTCACCATCTGCGTGCGCCGCTAAAGGAGGCAACGTCGTGAGAGGTGTCGCTCTTAAGAGACGCGCCCGCGTTCGCACCAACGGCCTCCTCGTCTCCAGCGAGTCGGCGGGAGGTTTGGGAGATGACTTGGAAATGTCATCATTGCCGAGAAATTGAATCTTTGTCTTCTGGCATGGAAACAACATACTTTTATGCTGTCGGTGGCAATTTTAGGATTTATGTTGAGCCAAGGTTTTGCATCATGCCTTTCAGGGTTCGATCATCCAAGGTCTTCTATTATTATTATTTTTTTTTTGTGGCGGAAATTTAAGATTCTTCAAAAATTCTGAGAACAGAACCCATTGATTTTTGATCGGATCAAGTGGCAGGTGCTCAAGATAGCAGGATGGTCACATTGAGACGCTTCAAGGACAGTTCTCTGTTGCATTATTCAACTCAGTGGTCACTTACATGTTCCAATGGAGATAGGCGAGCCCCTGAACTCGGCCTGGAGTCTCCGATGTCAAAATTCGTTGCGTGAAGACTGTCAAGATGAAAAACAAAAGTGGAAATGTGTCTCATACGGCGGATTTGGTGACACAAATAGAGGAGGAAGACATACCTGAAGGTGGAGGAAGGTCTGCTGCCGTGGTCTGCACGGACAGAGCTTCTTGCAAACAACTGCCTCTGTGCATCTCTTGGAGTGTGAGGTCGCTGGGTGGACTGAGCTCGGAGAATCCTTCTTGCTTCCCCCACTATCTCTGCACTCGTCTTCAACGAGGGGTGCCTTCTCGGCAGAAAAGGCCCGCACAGCTCGTATTTCCTCTCCGTAGAGCCCATTTGGCCGACGTGACCTCGGCTCAGCTCATGAATTAGCTCCGGTTTGTCTTCATTATTAAACTCCCGTTTATATTTACGTTTCTAACATGGTTTGCATAAGGGAGAATGGTTGGTTTTATGGTGGAACGGAGGACACCGAGCGAACGAGGAGTCCCGCGGTGCCGCGTCTCCATGGCGACCGCATGTTGCTGTGGTAGCGAGCACAACAAACGGGGAGAGACGGCCAATTGTGTGGTTTTATGATAGAATATAAACACAATGTCAGGAGGATATTAAATGCTTATTGTCCATGTCCAGGAAACTCCACCATAGCAAGTACTAAAAAAAAAAAAAAAAAAAAAATAGTCGTCTTCCAATGATCACAAAATTGTACATGCCTACAAAAATATGACGCTTTCAAAGTTCGTTGAGTAAGCTACATTTTTATACGCATAAGCTACATTTTTATACGCATACAATATCATTTTAGAAAAAATTTGAAGAGGATCCAATCGCCGGTCGAAATATTCCGCCGTGACCCGGCACTCGGCTTCAACTGTTGTGAGATCATCATCAGTCGACGGGATCGATGACGTCAGGACCCGCGACAAGAACGGCGTCTTCTCCAGCTGTCAAAATACGGGTACGGTGATGTCATTTAAATTGCATTGCCGACTTTCGGTTGTGTGAAACGGTAGATAAAAGACAAGACAGAAACGAGAGCTGCAAATGTCTACCTTTGTCTTAATGCTCAAGTTTGGTAGACATTTAGTTGAATGAATCATTTTTACGAGCACCTGACCGAAAGTTGTTAATTGCGCTACCTGAGGTGGGCGTGGTACCTGAATACATTCAAAAGTATTGTAAAACCAACAAATGCCAATATTGCCTCAGATTTTAAGCGTGTGCACGTGTCGTTATGTCCATGAAACACAATTTATGCTCGGACATAAAACATTTAAGCATTGTTTTAATCAGTTGCATGGGATGATATGACAAAATATGTTTCCAAAATCCACCGCAGCCCAAACCCAGTACACTAACTGAACAGTTCCACACCAAAGTTGTAACTGGATAAAATAAAATGAAAGTTTTTCAATTCCATTGCTATTGTTAATGTTGTTTTTCGGAGGAAAAAAGCAAAAAGTGAGCGTTACTAATCGACTGAAGAGGATTGTGGTATTAACATGAGGACTGTTACTGATCAGCTCGCATTTTGTCACAACACCATATTTACCATGAAGTTTGTGACTGTATTACAATATTGATTGAAATAATCTTCATGGGTTCCATGTTGCATATATATATATATATACACACTTACTGATATAAACTGATTAATATGTCTGATGCCGAAAGGAAAGTAACCGCTACTCGTATCACTGTTATATGTTTATGTGGGAATTTTGATAATTCAGACTTTCCCTTGCTCGCCATCTACGCGATAAGACTTAACAGGCAATGACGGGTGGAACGCTGTAAAGGTGAAGAATGGGGCTAATGAAAGTAAATACGCTCTGTCTGCTGGTTTTAATGGCGAGCGCGGGCTGTAATTCACTCCACGTTTGCACGGCATCAGTGATTGCACACAGGCCGCTGACAGCACCGCTCTGAAATCCCGCTTTGTGTGCGTCCTTCGAAGTTATATTGATGTGTGGTGCATTGTGACCGTGACCCTGTGTGCATGGGGGGCTTAATTGTCACTGACAGCTGAGGTGAATGGGAGCTGAAAACATCAAGTTGGAGATACAACTTGTGACTGAAGTTGAAATACATTTCCTCATCGCGACATCGTCAGTGCATAATTGAGATGGGATCCTTTTTTTAGAAAAGGTCAATATTTTAAGAAAGACGGCATTTATTTGTTAACTTGATAGCAAATTGAAACCTGCATCAATTTGAGTTGGGGCCAATATTAGAGAAAATACTGCACCTAGACTCAGACGTCGAACCGCCACTTTCCAACAAAGAAGTTGCGTGTGAATTAGCAGTCCGATTTTAAATGCCCATGTGTGCCCAGCAAGAACATTTACTAACTGAAATGAGAACTTGTTTTTTTTCTCCTGGGAGGGGGGTGGGGGGGGGGGGGGTGTAGACTATTCATTTGGAGAGAGGTATTCATTTCCTTAAATAAATGACACACCCAGTAATGAAGTATGGGTCAACACCTGGCACACCTTCCAGAAGCCTTCTGTTCATCAGCAAGTCACCAATTGACATTTTGCATACGTCATAGCGTCCACACACCGAGGCCCTCAAGCCAGAAAAACAATGGAAATAGGTTGTTTTTCTTTTCGGTGCGTTATACAAATGTGAACACGCAGAAAGCGGCACATCACGTGGTTATTTTCAAACATGTCACTCCGGCACCTTCTGACGCACGCCAGCATTTCTCACTTCCCCCTGCAGACGCTGTATTTCTGTCATTTTGTCGCACCTCACCCCCTGCCACTTTTCGCACCAATACTGCGCGTCGCATCCTCACACGCCGCTACTCGTGATGTATGCAATGTTCCGGGGGGGGGGGGGGGGGGGCATGGGGAAACATGCTCCCGTGGAGCAAACGGTGTCACTTTGTCTGGCGCGAGCGTGAACGTTGGGGCTGCACGCGCCGGCGCGCAAGTCGGCACGCTCCGCCGTGCTCCGTTACAGTCAGCCGATACGCTGATGACATCATCTCACTGCAGCAATCTAGCATGCGCGCGTGCACGGCACTCGCGGCACAAAGACACCACTGACTCAGTTGTCAGGCTTCGAGAGAGACAAACCACTCGGATGGATGGGCAGATAAATAAACTGATAAGATACCGTCGATACACACGGAGTGATCTGGATTTCAAATCACGTCATAGTTTAGCCTTACAGTCTGCTAGGTTTGTGCGAACTAGCTTGTCCGAAGCGATCCTTAACCTGAAGTTTCCAGTGCAGCAACTCATATAGACCGACAATACTCACCGTCATATAGTCTTTATCCTCTGTGTAGAATGACTGCAATTGCCGTACCAATGATCTGAGACAACAAACTAGCTGTACAGTATTTTAAAAGCTTCATAGTTGATCTGAAGCTTGAATAAGAAGTTGGAGAGGCGTGCCCCAAAAAAACCACAACAAAAAAACGTTTCTGCATGTCTGATCTTGTTGAGCAAAGCCTTCCACAAACAAACATTGTGTAAGAGGATTTCCAGGAACGTGAGAGGAACACGGAGTCTTTCTCATGATTTATCCCACCCCCCCTGCCCGAACACACACACCAAAGTGATTTATCTTCTCGGGTGAATAGGAGGTGCAACGAAAAGTCCCCCAAAAAAGCAGTCAGCTTGTGTGAATCAACATGAGACGGACGCGATATTATTGCCCTTTTCACTGCTCGCACTGTGAATCTTTGTGTGATTTTCCAACACTCACTTCCAAATTCAGCTAGCATGATAAGTAGACAACCACAGTTCAGCTACATGGCCAATATAAAACGGTACAGAAATGTACAACTGATACCAAACCGCAATCTATTAATCCTTCCAAGTTAGGTTGGAGTCTTTTTTTTTCTCCTTTGGCTGCTGTAGAGTGGAGTAGTCGAGAAAAAACAAAGACAATGACGGCTATAAGATCATTTCATTTTTTTATATCATGTACGACTCATATACTGTATTTTTCTCACTATAAGGCGCATTCCATTTTCTAATCAGATGCGCCTTAAATATGGATCAATGTTCTGATTTTAGGACGTTGTATTTTCTCTGATGTTCTGTAAAGCGCTTTGTTACAACTGCGGCGCTCGTGAAAGCCCCATATAAATAAACGGTATTGTATTGTATTCCTTTAGCGTAGCTCCATCTGGTGGATGCCTAGCGCAACCGCAGCCACTATTGTAGCTTCTATTCTATGCACCTTATCATGCGGTGCGCTCTATGTATGAAAGCGGTTTAATTGAAGGGTGCGGCTTATGCTCCGAAGCGCCTTATAAGTGCGGAAAATATTTTGAAAACGTCTTTTTTTGGGATTATAAAAGGGAGCGCCGACAAAAAGACGGAACAACGAGCATGTGGAGCCTCACCAAGCTTTATTACATGTGCACCATTTCTTATACAAACTAGATTACAGTTCCAGAAAAAAAAAGGGAACACAGGAAGAATACCCACTAACATCACCATCCAGAAGATTAATAATACCGGACAAAGTTGGACAGAGGGCGTATGGAAGGGAGCCTTTTTACAAAAGTACAAACGAGGTGATTACGATTTTTAGTGGTCTTATCGCTTGAATTTTTTTTCCTTCTGTTTTTTTTTTCTTTAAATGTTCACTGCAGTAGAGTGTGGGAGGAGAATGACCGAAGCAGGAAAAAAAAAAAAAACGTCATTGCTTCAGCAACCCAAGCAAATCTCTTCCTTACATTTTGTACAGTCGGTGTATTCAAATTCAAACGCTGAGCAGTTTCATTTGTTTCAAACAACATCAAAAAAACAGACACCCAACACAGGACAAGAGTTTTTTTTTTGTGTCTTCGAATACACAATTAACCAGCGCAGAAAAGTCAGAGGATGGTTCAAGTGATTCTGATTTCGCAAATACAAAACACTGCTGTCCGAACACTTACGGCTGTCGTCTTTGTATTCGAATCGCTGTCAAGGGGGACGGCACCATTGCAATCGAGTTGAGTGGTTACAACTTGCTCATCCTTAAAAACTGCGCAGTCAAACTCCTCTGCCTTGGTGATATATATATATATGTATTATATATATATATATAAATGTATATATACACGTCTGTACATTATTATACACCTTCATGTCACTTTCCCCTCACCTCAGGTCCTCCGGATCAGAATGCTACGACAACGGTTACACAATCAGCTTCAAGGAATACGTTTGCTTCGACCTGGACACGTCGGAACGTTTCTTCAACTCGACCTTGGCGAGGTATCAAGGGGTCAAGAACGACGGGGGGTGGGGGACGTACGGGTGAGTAAATGCGTTTCACACACACAACACGGAGCTCCAAATGCAGAAATACATCAAACGTGTAGGGTGGGGGGGGTGCGGGGGGGCTTCTGCAAAGTAGCGGAGTAGTTTACCTTTGGACATGTCGATGTGTGCACTTGCCCCCCAAAAATATATCGATAATGCAATGTACGTTATCTAATAAATTGACATCATGATGTTTGAGTTTTAGGGCCATGCTGAACATGTGGATTATTTTGAGAAAAAGTTGCAATCTTTCAAGGGGAAAAAAAAAGACAGAAAGAGAAAAACTCCAGAATAAATTTCTTGAGAAAAATGTCCGACGTGTATAAGATTAAAACGTCCTTATATTGACGCGCGCACCGCAAAATTCCCATGCAAACATGAATGCAAGAGCCACGGTTCTTCTGAGCAAGTTGGTGCGATTACAAAAAACCTCATCCTAAGCATAACAAGCACTTCTCATGACTTCATTCCCTTCAAACGGCCCTTTTTTTTTTAAGAGTCACACTTCAGTGTTGGTCGCGTCGCGATTCGTGTATCATTTCATCGTGGCGCAAAATCTACTTCGACGGCCCAAAATGTTCACAGGTTACAAACGTAACAAAGCATCACGGAAATATTTATTTGAATGAAAATACCTTTACGAATATGCTCCCACCCTACCTGCTTCCCGCCCCCTGAGTGTTTCTATACATGCGCATTAAAAAAAAAAAACAACTAAATCCCACCAAGCTAATGACAACAGCGCTACACACTGTGTGTCTTTAATTTTATCGGTGTGTGTGTGTGTGTTTAGACATGATGTGCATATGAGTGCTGTGATTTTGGCTGCCAGCATATCCTGCTGCTTGATTCAAGTAATTTGGCAACGTACAGAAGACACAGCTTATTGTTTTGCCGGAGGAGAAAAATGGCTTCTGGAGGAATGAGCACCTACTCCCACCAAACTTCCCCTCCAATCCCCTCTCCCATCATTTTTTTTTTTTTTGCAGGTCGAGGGTCAAAAACGGCACAAAATTCTCTAAACTAAACAAAGTAAAACGCACAAGGTGCTCTGAGGACAAGATTCAACACTGTTTTACATAGCACCTGTAATGCTGTGGAAATGTTCACATCGATAGAACACATAGATTCACTTTTTTTTGTTTCGTTATTTTTTTCTACTACATAATATGCTGTGATAACAAATTTTAAAAGTTCGTACTGTACAAATACCCACAAGTGAAATTTTCTTCTTAATATTTGTATTTTTTTAATTTAATTTTATTTTTTTTGTCGCTGCTTTCAAAAAAAAAAATTTAAAAAATTGAAATTATTCTGTTCAAGCCATTTGTAGGAAGTGCGTGGCGATAGTGGTGAAGCGCACACACACACGAGGCGCTCTGTTTCACGTAACGGAAAATCCCAGCAACAAACACTGAACATTTAAAAAAAAAAAAAAAAAAAAAAGAATCACGGAAGGGCAGATAAATACAACATCCCCTTGGGAAAAAAATGCACTGGATCAGTTTTACACGGCTTGTCCGTGAGATTTGAATGGCACACTGTGCATTCATTTGTGATTTGTCCTTGTCGTCCCACCTGATGAGCAGTGTGTCTTTGAGAGCCTTATACACAAGAAAACTTGCATAATTCAAGAGTTTTTGTGATTTATTTACTTTTGTTGTTATTGTTTCGGAGGAGGCTCTTTCCAGGGGGGGTGGATCGCTTAAAAGTCCGACAGATCCCCCCGACTCCGAGACGAGTGTTCGTCGTGTAAACACAAGTTTGGTGTTCAATGTTGTGCTGATGGCTGGTGTTGGCAAAAAAAGAGGGCGTGTCTCAGACTTGCTCTTGTGATGCGCAGTTCAGACCTATGGAGAGGAGAAGGAATAAAAAAAAAAAAAAAGATGATTATGATGGTTGATTTTTACAAGTTGAAGGGGGGGGGGTCGTTCTGACAGTGAAACCACAAAATTATTAATTGTACTCGACAAATGAATAGATGACTGGTTTTGAAATCAGTCAAGTCTATTATAATAGTTTGTTCAATTATTGTTCAAGTGACTGTAAACATGCCAGCAAAAGTTCTTTACTACGCATGACAATTTGACATTTCGGTCCGGATTTTTAGCAAGTTGACACACGTGATTTGCTTTCGCGGGCCACATAAAATGATCTGGCGGGCCGGATCTGGCCCCCGGGGCTTGAGTTGGACACCTGTGAGTTGAAAGAACTTGTTTTTAACAGTTGCAAGACCGGTATAGCGTCAAGAGACTTTTCAAAAAAAATCTTTCTGTTATGAAGGAGGTTCTAAGAGAGGGGGGGGGGGGGGGGGGTCCGACTTACCTCGTGCGTCCTCTTCAGCCGGGTACCCAGCTCTGAGAGGCCTGCTTGGCGCTCGTGAAGTTGCTGACGCCGTTCATGTTGACCAGAGAGTCAAAGTTAAAGTCCAGTCCGTCTGCGTCCATCAGCTCGTTGCGGATGATCGAGTCCATGTCGCACTCCAGGCTGCCGTTAAACATGTCGAGGTCCAGATCTGTGGGGAAGCGATCCTGGCAGACTCCCCCGCCGTTGCTCACCGCCCCGTTCAGGAAGATGGTGGTATCAATCTGCATGGAGGAGGACCCGTTTCCTCCCAGAGGTGAAAGTAGGAGCTGCTGCTTGGCGTTCGTCAAAGCGTTCACCTCGTTGGCTAAATTCAGGCCTCTGTTGATCGACCTCGCAGAGCTCTGATTGTGGTTGTTGCTTTGGGGTATCTCCCCCCGGTTGCCCGGAACCCCTCCGGCCGTTCCGAATGTCATGATGGGATCGTTGCGGAGCATGAAGCCGCGGCGGGAGTTCTGGGACACGATGGCGGCGGCGCTGGCTTGCGACATGAGCGGGTCCGACTGGGTCATCATGACGTCGCTGTGGTTGTCGGAGTTCAGCAGGTCCTGCAGAGTCACGCTGCCGAAGCTGGAGAAGGACGTCTGCTTGTTCTCCTGGATGGTTTGCATGGGGGACGGACGCAGGGAGGAGGCCGGCGGGTGGGAGCCAAAGATGGAGTTGCTGTAATTTCCTCCGCTGTTGGGAGAAGAGTTGGATGAGGGCGAAGCGTTGGGGGCGGGTGAGCCCAGCCCGTTGGATTTCGGGACAAAAGCGAACCCCGAGGTCCCGTTGGAGGGCGCTTGTCCCGAAGCGGTTGTCACCAAGTTGACGTTATCCAGGTCGTCCATCAGCTCGTCTGCGAGCCCGTCGTTCAGGTTCATCGTCCCGGCCAGATCCGCCAAACGGGGCAGCTCGGCGGGGGCGGGCTTCCCGTTGACGGCCGCGTTGCCGGGAGACAGAGCTCTGCCGGGACTGGAGTACAGCATGGGCGAGAGGGGGCTTTCGTCATCGGGGACCTCGTCCAGCTCCGGGTTGGCCAGGATCGGCGAAAGACGGCCGCTCAGGGTGCTGGCGTTGGAATTAGTGCGGGAGCGGAAGTCCGTCCAGGCGTCCAGCTCCTCGCTGCTGCGTGATGTCGGGCTCCCCGGCCACTTGGACAGTCCCGAGGGACTCTCGCCGTTGGCGTCGCCGGCCGCGGCCGCGGCTTGCAGAGCGGCCTTTTTCTTGGCGGCGCGTCCGCGGGCCGACTTGGTGTACTTGTTGCTGTTGTCCATGGAGACGGCGCGGCGGCGAGGGGCTTTGCCGCCCTTGCCGCCATCTGGGTTGATCATCCACCAGGAACTCTTGCCCGTGCCCTCATTCTGGACGCGGATGAAGCGGCTGTGCAGTGAAAGGTTGTGCCGGATGGAGTTCTGCAACACAAAAGGCCAACTCGGCGTTACTTCATCGATGACGTGTTTAGTGGATGAAGATTTTGTTCATGCGTTCCATGAGCATTTACGGTCCCCTCCAAAAGTATAGCAACGGCAAGGTCCGTTCCTTTGTTTTTGTTCTTTCCCAAAGATATCGGCGTTTCAGATCCGAAAGATGAATACGAGACAAAAGGTCAGAAATCCAGCTTTTATTTCATGGTATTTACATCGAGATGCATTCAGGGCACAGGGCACCTTTTGTTTGAAGCCCCACCCACTTTTAAAGTGAGCAAAAGTATTGGAACAGACGTGATTAAGTAAACTCATTCACTCCCAAAGACGTTTTTAAACGTCTTTTCGGAATTGGTCTAGAATTGGCTGGTACTGAATGAGTTTTAAAGAGAATAACATTTGATGTTTGGTGCACAACCCGTACTTGCGCTAAGTGCGCGTGTTGTTGACTGTGGAATTCTTCATTTGAAATGATCTTCCAGGCCTTTACTGCAGCCCCTTTCAGTTCTTGTTTGTTTTGGGGTGGGCTGGGGGGGGGGGGGTCCCTTCATTCTCCTCTTAAGGAGGTGAAACGCATGCTCTGTCGTATTCAGGTCTGGTGATTGACTTGGCCAATGTTCCACTCCCACCCTTTGTTGCGTCGGCATTGTGTTTTGGCTCATCGTCTCGTCGCATGATGACGATTCTACCAATTAGTTTGGATGAAAAGAAAAGCGCAGCGGTTTGAGTTGATGTCTACGTTGTACAGTAGGTACCCGCGGTCGTTGAGTCGAGAGAGACAAGAGGGACAGTGAGCCATCATCGAGCTTCTGCCGAAGAATGAACAAAGGGCTCCTTTGTTGCGCAAGGGGAAGATTCAGTAACGGATCATGTGTGCTCGCGCGTGCCACCGCCGATCGATCAAAGTCCCGGCTTGTTTTCCCATGGACTACCCGGCAGCTTACTGGGAGATTGGGAGCACATGACCGCCCGTGTTGCCGCGCATGAGCCGTATTGTTTTTGCTTCGTTTGTTCCATCGTAAACACGGCGGCCTGACGGACGCGACTTCAGTTCAATCACGCTTCGCCGGTGGGCGGGCGTGGAGAGACGCGGAGGCTCGGACATGGGCGCCGAGTGCTCATGACTTTCCAAAATTCGACACGATTCGACGAATCTCTTTTGAGACTCGGATCACCGTCACGCAAACAAAGTAATTGAAGCCGTTTTCCGATTTTGTACAACGGGCCACAAATGTAGGCCAGAATTTTGAGTCGGATGTATCTCGTGAGGAGAAATTGCCGTATTTTTTTTTTTTTTTGAATGACGGCGATGGGTGACAATGTCATCAAATCGCACCGGCGCACCTCCTTTTCTTGTGCACGCTGAAATTGAAGCCGGAGAAGAGCCAAAATGCATTCCTTGACACACGATCCTCTGCGGAATGCGACACATGGCTTCTTTCTTGTCTTCCTGTGCCATGAGCTACCGAAGCACTTTGGGGAAATTCATTCTCACCCCCCCCCCCATATTTTTTTCTCTCTCTTTTTCCGTCCCACCTCCTCATTCCCTCACAAACTCTTACAGGACCTGTGGGACCGAAGGCAATGTTAATTCCTCCCATTTAAAGCAAGCCTTCCAAATTACGGCGGCGTGTTTTCCTGCGCCGATGGATACGTTTTAACGCCGTGACGCTAGTGACCGCGTTCTCGGGTTGAAACGGGCAAAAGTCAAATTCACAACCGTGTTTTTTGGATTTCCCGTCTTTCCTGGGTTTGGTTTGGATTGGCAGTACGCTCGCAAAGGGAAAAGGAGTGGGTTTAGATTATCCCCGTTTTTAATGTAGGGTGTGAGCAGAGTCTTAACTTTTTTCTATTTGAACATTGCATGCATACGTGCATAGTTGTGCCTTTAAGGCGGTCAAGCGGAAAGTATCGTCCGCTGCGTTTTTGAGACTCTAAGTTTTGACTGGAGTAATGTGCGCTTTTTTTTTCTGACGCAATCCCATCAAAGAATTGCAGTCGATGATGACCGCTGGATGTTAATGTTTATGAGGGTTGAGCGTGTGTGTGTGTGTGTGTGTGTGTGTGTGCGTGTGTTTCTTTGCAACGAGGTAAGGTGAGATTCCAGGGAGACCATTGGTTATCCTCTGGCACCGTCTCTCGAGGCCTGACATAATGTTGTCCGATTATCCAACATTTTAACGCGCGCGCACACACACACACACTCAAAACACTTGTGCTCTACATACTTCCTTCTTGTAAAGTCGCGCAGGGGGAGGGGCAGCGACTTGAGAAATGTAACCAAAAAAAAAATTTGTACGTCTCTCTGGGCTATTTCCCCAAAGGCCATTAATAAAAAGAGCTCAGTGAGACAGACAGCAGCTCCGATTCATGCCGACAACAGCATCCAATGCTCGATGACACAACTCTATAAACTTGACAGACAACATTTCGGATCTACCCGCCGGGTACAAATCCAAATAAAATAAAGACCGTCTCTGCCGGCTGTAAACAAAGTCAAGATCAAAAGTATGTGGTGGGCCTTCGGGTTTTTTTTTTTTTTAATGCCTTAAGTTACACAATGCGTGCGTTTGACCCAGCTAGCATGCGGTACGGCGTGTGTTGACATTCGCCTCAGATTAGTTGCCCGAGTTTACATAACACATGATAAGCGTGCTTTGCGTCAGCTGGTCCAAGTGCAACAAGACAATCGGGTCACCTGCTCGGTCAAAATTGAGATATTGCGGCTTTGGATGTCAAGTCTAGACACTAAAAGTACCAAATCCTGCATTTAAATGAGGAATTAAAGTAGAAATAAGGAAGAATGCCCATACAATGCAAATATTAGCGCAACATGGGGGGGTGTCCAGGCAGGTCTACCAGTTTTGTAGCCTACGAAAAGAGGTGATCCCGTCGGTCGCCATGGCAATGCAAAAGATGCTCTCCTTATTACAAGGCAATGCCCAAAAATGTTACTCTCGGGATGAATTATTACCTACTTCCACGTTAACTAATAATACAGTTTGCCATTTTAATCACATTATTAATAAACAGATGGATAAAAGTGTCTAAAATAACATTCTCAAAGTCAAATCCTGGAGCCAGTGTTATGTTAGCATCCGGGCTAGTGCTAACACAACATGAGGCGTCCGGTCTGACCCGACAAAATTACAGGTGACAAAACTAGGCGGTCCATCGTGTTGCCATGGTAATGTGAAATATGTGAATCGCAGTCTTTTTACAGCAGTTACTTTGCAGGACAAATTGTTGCATATTAATGCCTTGAAACCAAGGGAGCAACCACGGACTGATCCTCAAATCCTGGAGCCTAAATCAGAAAAGAAAGTCGAGTGCTTGGTTGCACTTGAACCTCTTGAGACGTGCCACGCTAAAACCAGAGAAGAAGAAAGCCCCCCCCCCCCCCCCCGCCGTCTCCATATGTGTTAAGTGAGCTATGTGCTGTTGCTGGCTGATGAAACACACTGCAACACCTTCTCGGAACCCCTCCCGACGACTCCTCAATCCAATTCCCCTCAGCCAATCCCCTCCGCCGCAGCTCGCACGGCTACATCCACTTAGGAGCAAGTGTGGGAAGCCACCTCAGCCAATGGGAGCGCTCCGCCTCACGCTCGTCATCGCGCATTTACGACATCCGGCGTGGCGGGAGCTGATGTAACCCCGTGTGCTATAAAAAAAAAAAGCACACCACGAGGAAAAGCGACCCAAATGGGAGTTTGCACCTCTGGGCGTCAGTCAAACGTGATAGTGTTCAAAATGGGGGGGCAATGGTGAAGACATTTTGGCATGACGGCCGTTAGTTGTTCCCACGTGTTGCTGGTGGACAAAAAGGCGTCTGTAGTGCTTCGGCTTTGACAGGGCAGCTGCACAAAGTCACTTTCTCTTATAACGTTCACACTTGCTCACACGCACGCACACGCACACACACGCACGCACACGCGCGAGCGCTCACTTAGTGTCACCTCTCGCTCACTCACTGTGCCGAGAATTCAGTCAAAGTCATTGTCTTTTAAAAAAAAAAAAAAATCAGTCATGACAATAATGCAATATCGGAAAAATAAAAACAAATTACAGAATACGAAAATAACAGTTGGAATATGGAGGAACATGCACATATGTAACACGTATGTTACGCTTGACAAATAAACACATAACTTCACCTCAGTTACCACTGCGGAGAGAGCGGGATTATTTATACTGTGGTCACACTGACACACGCACACACACACACACACAGTCCTGCTTCCAGCTGCCCTGTGCTCTGGACTGCAGACAGAACATTCCATTCCTGACAATCATAAGTGTGTCTCAGCCTGTGTGTGTGTGTGTGTGTGTGTGTGTGTGTGTGTGTGTGTGTGTGTGTGTGTGTGTGTGTTCACCTTGTGTTGACGTATACACTAAAGAGGGATTTTGAGCTGGGCGATGGAATCCTGCTATACCTCATTCCCTTTATATTGGTGCCGTACACTCCCTAATCTCCTCCACAGTCGGTCTTAAAATCCAAATACGCTTTGCTTGCTAAAGCAACGGTGATACATTCACTGGTGAGTAAATGCAGTTGAAGTATTATTCATATTGGGGCCGTGCTCCATGATTTGGACTCTTATTTTACACAATTCAGAGCGAAAAGTGAAGCTCTTAAAATATAATCGTACGATGAATGAAAGAATGGCACACTTAATAAAATACAAAAATTGGCAGGAGCGGGAATATTACGGGAACAAGTTGAAATGGTACCCCACAAAAAAAATAAAATAAAATCATTAACCTTTGCAGAAAAAAAAGTATACTTAATATGACAAGATTTGATTTGCATAATAGGGTCACAAAGTCACCATTTTACAGGGATAAAGTAACAATATTATAAATATAACATGATAAGCGAAGAGCAGTCATAATATTACAAAAGAATTTGATTTTCTATCATTTGTGTGGTGTTCTTTTTGAATTTTTCCCCGACCATGCAAATGGCACGACATTCCCTTGTAGCTCTTCAAATTCTTTTCTTCCCCGTTTGATTGACAAAGCGTCTGCAAAGACTCCGCCTCTTCCTCCATGTGCTCATTGTGTAAGACCACATGGTCAGAGAAGTGTGTGTGTGCGCGCGCACGCGTGTGCGTGCGTGTGTGTTTACGGTTAGGTTTCCACCAGTGAGCGAGCCCAAGGTGGGGGAGTTGCCCGACCCAGCCCACCTCCGGCAGCCAATCGGAAGCGTCGCGGTTCGTCACGCGTCTTTAAGTTAGTGTGCTTTTGATGAGAGTTTCTTGGAAGAATGCGACTACGTGTGAGATCAGACCCAACACGCACGTGCCCACCGAGAAGTGGAAAGTCATGCGGAAAATATATAACGATATAACGTATGGAAATTGTTCGACTGCGCCAAGCAGCTGTTTGTGTGTTTATGTACAGTATAAGTGTGCGTGCGTGCGTGTGTGTGTGTGTGTGTGTGTGTGTGGAACAGTTTATTACAGTTTATGATATGGTGTGTTTACTCTGATTTGGGAGGACACGGGATACCACTACAAGATGTTTCAGGACACTCTGTCCTAGAGCATTCAGAGCCTCTGCACTTGCCAAGAACACATACACACACACACACACCAACTGATAGCAGAAACTCCCCAACAAAGACGCTTCCAGACCGAGCGAGCTGGGACATGCCCAACGGGAAGCATGAGGAGGAGTTGCTCTGACACGTTATGACCATTGGTCATAATTATGACGTTAATATGACCGAGGTGTCGAATACGCCGCACAAAGTAGCTTGAGTGACATTCACGGCGTTTGTAGGGTTTATTATGCAAGAAAAATACGTTGGAATATTGTGAGGAGAGTTGTATCGTAGCCACAAATGAATCGGAATATTAAGAGAACAAAAAGACGGGAAAATCGTAAGAAAAAAGTTGCAATATTACAAGACAAGATCAAATCCGAGAAAAAAAAAAGTCTAAAAAAACATGACGGATGATTTTACAACAAAACTAAGAATACGACATGAACAAAATTGGACTGTGGTCTATTGACGTGAATATAAAACTATAATATTACGATTAAAAAGTTACAACAATAACATCTTATTCTTGTGATGACCAGGAGAGCATTTTGCAGATCATCCAAATTATACCGATTAATCGGATTTAAAAAAATATTTTGCATCGTTAAACAACAATAATAATACAGATTGTGAGGAGCGGGTCTTATTTTCAACCACCATGAATGTGTGTGACTTTAAAAGGCGGGGCTTGGCCTGGTGAGTGACGTGGGTGTCAGCGAAATAGCTAGCTCAGGTTAGCCTGTCTCTGTGTTGATTGCTTGAATCTATCTTGTAGCCATAGCGAAGCCATCACGAATGCCTGAATACTTTTAGATGCGCTTTATAATGCGAAAAATACGGTACGCTAACTAAGTGGTCAAATAAAAATATTTCATCCCAACACAACAACATTAGTCGTTGGGGTTCACCGTGTCATTCTACTAACCTAGCTGGCGCAGATATTGCAAACACCGGCCAAAGTGGGATTTACTGTTCGGGCGCAAACGTAACTGCGCAGCTTGGCATAAACACACTTTAATTTTTTTTTTTTTTTAGACGAGGACAGATGGGGGAAAGACGACACCCTCGGCAGGGTGTCTACATGATTAAATACGTCTCTAGCGGCACTGATGTGTAGAAGGATGGAGTGGCGGCGGTCTCATGATTCATAGTTAGCCGGAATGGGAATGCCGCTATTCCTGTGGGGAGTCATGGAGCGAGAGATGAGGAATACGTGCGCTAGATGAGATTGCCATCCGCACCTCCTTACAAATCAACGCAGGAGCAAAGAGGGGAGGATTTCATTACGGATGATGTCAACAGTGAGAGAACGGTAAAAGTGCTGGCGGCGGTGGACATTTTATGACCGGCGTTACAGTGTCCTTGGTTAAGATAAGAAAATCGCTACCATGCAGTCTTCAGCCCATTTGTTATCTTAGTCGAGCAGAACCGACGAGAAGCTGAGAGCCTCGCCCAAGTGAATCATCACGTCGCCTTTTAAGTGTAACTAATGTCAGATTAAAAAAAAAAAAAAAACTAAAGCGAAAGTTACACGAGAAAATATTGATTGATATCTTCTTGCTAAATCAGTTTGCATCCTGTTCAACACTTTCAGTCAACGGGCTCACTATCGTTTTGATTTTGAGCATTCCTCGATACCAAAATTGAAAACCTCGAGACATTTCATGTGTTCCGCTTCGGAACTTGGTGCCAGTTGGCCGCGACACGATAGTTTAGTCGTACACGCGGAAATTATATATCATTAGCATCTTTTCTTTTAGACCACAAACGTTACGTCAGTACGGAGCCTCGCGACTTTAAGTGGTTTCACAGACAATTGTGCAACACAAAAACCTGAACAGAAGTGACCGCAATTGAACAGGAACAGGATCGTTAGCTGCTTAACTGTCTAGCGATAGCATCTTTGTTTCAAAAACATCTCCAGAGCATTTGGTCCGAGAATGTGTTTGGAGTTTCTGTGTTCGACAGCTTATAAATTGAGTTTTAGTTGCCATGTTGTAAAGCTAAACGAAAGGAGGCACCGACAGGAACGGTGAAGCTATCATGGGATTAATTTTTTATTTTTTTTTGTAAATTAGAACCAATCAGTCACAAAGGAAGTGAAGCCTGGGTTGTTTTAACACATGGAGCCTGCAGAGGGGGTGACTAAGGTTTATGGCCGTAACACTTAACACCATGCAGCACACTGTGGGTGTAGGCTTGTGTATCCATTTAGAACGGGGCTTTGCTTGTTCAGACAACTCTTAGGTTACCTCAGGACAGCGGTTCGTGGAAACCCAGTTTCGGGTTAAAAAAAAAAAAAAAAGTATCGCTCCGAGTCGCCGTGCAAGACAGGGTGCTGTTCTTCAGAAATCACAAATGGATTTTTTAGGATGTTCAGGTCAATTTTTAAATTTTTTTATTAAGATATTAAGAGTTTTTGGACATGGCGTCAAAACTGGTCCTAAGACAAACAAACGTTTACCCTGACCTCAACCCCAACAAACACCATTAGGGGAAATCACCACGGAGACTTTGAGACCTGTCTGCTCGTGTCTCCTCTGCGTTTAATTACTCAACGGCAGATTAGGGAAGATTCCGTGGAATATTACAAAAAGATGATTTTGGACTAGGTGGAACTACTAAATTGGACACGAAACTGTTGTGCGAATACATTCGAGTCTACTCATTTGCCATATAGGGCATACATGTTGCATGTATGGCGGCGCTTAGGCGCGCTCCCTTCTTCTGATCCCATGTTTTCACAACAACGGCCCTCTTGCTGGCTTTGTAGCCACATCCCGAGGCACGCACACGCAAGACTGTTTTGGAGTTTGGGGGGGGCGGGTTCTCTCAGAGTCACATTCTCGCGGCTGCCATCTTTTCAAGATCTTGCGTCGGTGTTGCCGACAATCACAGCGTAACACCGCATCGCTCTGGTCAAACACAGACAAGAGCTGCAAATCTTCTTGCTTGATTGGTTTGGAATTTGGGACGTGCTGTTTCCTGTTTGTATGCGGGTATCTGTGTGTGTGTGTGTTTGTGTGTGTGTGCGCACACATGTGCGATTGGTGCCGCAGAGAAGTTTGCATCTGGTCCAAATTAGCGCCGAGTCCCTGCTGGCATTTAGGGCTTGTTCTAATGATGCTAAAAACAGATACAGCACACACACACACACACGTATAAAAAGGACAACAACTCTTACCATATGTTCCACGATTCCCATTTCCAAGTTTTTTTTTCTACCGTCATTCAAGCTTGCGCAAGACTCATCCATACGTTCATTGTTAGGTGGAAGCAGGTGGTGAGGTAACCTGATGACCTTCTCCCCAGCAAAGCACTCCAGTTCCTCTTGGGGACCCCCCCCCCCCTCACCCCCCAAAGGCATTCCGAAGCCAGATGGGCTCCACAGTCCCTCCGCTCAACCTTTTGCGGCGTGAGCGGCCTCTTCGCCGATTCTCCAACGGGGAGAATCCAGATATCATAATGGGGGGAGCCTTAAGTCGCTATCTGAACCCCCCCCCCCCCCCCCACCTCCCCCTCCTCACCTTATCGTCATTCTTTTGCCCGTTACCACGACTGATAGGCGAGCGATGGGATCTAAATCAACCGGTCGCTTTATCTTTCTGCCCCCTGATAGCACGTCGACACTTCTGTCTGGCTCGGCCTCGATCTTACTCACTTGTCGACAATGACGGCAAGAAATATAGGCTGGGTCAACAACTAGACCGGATTATTTTCATCCATCCATCCAGCTGTTTAACCCCAACCGACTTGGAGCGAGAGGTGCCTAGGATCTGGACTACATGGAGACAAATATTGAAAAAGTCACCCCCCCCCACCTCATCCCGAACTTGAAAACCCAGACCCTGTGACAATCACACGCTACACCGAGACAACACTCCTCGCCCCAACCATCGCATCATCTGCAAATGGCACCGAACCAACCGGTAAAATCCTCTAACGCCATCTGACAGGGTGATGACGCATTCGCAATCGTTCAGGTGGGGGGGGGGGGGGGGTGATTGTCAGTTAAAAATAGGCGCTGTACGGAGACAACACTCCAATTATGGGACAACGTACAGCTTTTAATAAGCTTTCAAAAAGCCTCTCGAGACCCAGGGAGTCAATAAACGGCTTCATATTACGTGGCCGCTTTTTCTTTCGCTGTATTGTGTGTTTGACCAACTGTAGCTTTCTTGCCCGGTCCAGATTGTTTAAACCTGCCTGACCCGCTTGCCCCCATTTCAAACTGCAGGAAGGTGTGTGTGTGTGTGTGTGCACGTGCGTGTGTGCTGATGTCAGCACTTCCAAGTCTGACAACTCTCTTCCTCCTAGCTAAGCAGCAGAGTGCAAGTCAAGTTTTACCCCCCCATACAACATACTGTACACAGTCGTACAGTGGATCAGTGTCTCAAGTGTGTATACTTAAGCACACACCAAAAGGCCCTGCCTGGTGTCTTTTCTCCCAGCAACAGAGTGGCCCCTGCCTTACTTTCTGCTGGCTCCGCCCACCCGCCTTTCTGAAGGAGGCACATGACTTCCTGCTTGCAGGAAACGAAGGAAGCCTTCTCCCCCCCGCCCAATGTTTTTTCCTCTTCCTAGCTTAGCATAAACGCAGCGGGGCCTCGTTTACAAATAAATGCGGAGGAACGTTCGTACCGTGTGCGCAACTCTCATAAAAAATGTGTTGCCCTTATAGCCTCGGTGTTGATATCAATGTAGTTGCAATACATTGTGCATGTTTTTTTTTTTGTTTTCGATCCGATCCATTCGCATGACCTGAGGAGGTTCGAAAGCCGTTTGCAGAAATTTGCACAAATTCACGCGTGGTTATTAGCCGCCGTTGCGACTGAGCCTTAAAACGGTGTGACGCAGCCTGCGCTCGCTCGTTGTGAATCAAAGCTTTGTGTTCTTTAATAACCCGTAATTAAATCACTCCCTTTAAAATCCAGTTAAGCCAGTTCACTGTTCCGCGTGGGCACATGAGTGTCCAGTATTGAATAGTGTACATACTACACGCGCCATTGCGTGTGCATGACTCCATCACGCTGAGACGCAACTCATTATTACCATCCAAAAGCCGACGGTGACATTTTAGACATGCTCGGGTTGGCCATCGCATACTTAACCCTTTCACGGAAAGGCTGGTGAGGAAATTTTGTCAGGTTTAGGGGGTCACATTTTAACCATATATTCTTGTCAAGAAAATTGGAAGGTCAACTTTCCCCTTTAATGCACGACAGGGGTTTCGTATTGGCTTGCTTCTCCAATTGGCTGGGCGTTGTAGCCTAATCGTGTCAATTTTGAGTTCAAGTCGCCAGATTTTGCCAAAATATAATCAGAGGTGTCAAATCTCGTGTCCAGAAAAGTAAAAACCAAACCACAGTTTGGCTTTCGCCACAGGTGCTTCTACTCAACCGGCAGGCAGGTCAACGGGCTCTCGAGTATTCACTCTTTGAATACGCACCGATACCGCGTCACCGATACTCCAAAAATAATGAACACAGGACTCACCATGTCGGTTTGTTTCACTCTTGGTATGACCGTGATAATTAATTGCGGAATTCACTCGCCCCTTTCGTCTAGAAGCACGAGTTCAGAACACTTCAGAGAACTCCGAACACTATAAAAGGAGATGATTTATTATAGAAGTCCAAACTGGTTAAATATGCACAAGGCGCCTCCTTTGGACCTCGCAGCTTGAAGTGAACTTGAGCGGCATGGCAACGAAAATGGAATTTCATTAAAAAGCCCTCGCTGATGCTAGATTGCGATCAAGTATTTATTTTAGACCCAAGGACCAACCCAATCGCCAATTTAAGACACCTCATTTGGACCGGCGTGCATCAATCAGACTTTTACACCGTACCGGCGTGCTAAAACATGTTTTATTAGCCCTTCAGCGAGATTCACTTCTCCGTATTAAAAAAAAAATTTGACGTCGCTCCCCGCGCGACTGCACATATTTCAGCGCTCTCGAATATCTTCTGCTGCTTTATTTGCTAGCGTTAGCGACGGATATGATATATCACCATCGGGATATTTTGGCCCACTGCTCCTTTCAACCTGTACTTTTCACTCTCTCTCTCTCTTTTTTTCTCTTTTTGGGCTTCATTCAAAGTCACCTAACCGCACAAAAGTTGCGTGGTGACATCAGTTGGCAGCGGGCCAGAACTTTCTGCTCGCGAGCTCTTCGTTTTGTTGTTTTCGTGCCCGGCCCACTCGCCGCGAGCACCAATCGCTCAATTCTAACCCCCCCCCCCCCCCCCCCCTTTCTGTTTCGCTTTTCACCCACTTTCTTTCTCCGAGGCACTTCGGAGCTCCACTGGGCACACACACACACACACACACACACACACTCAGTGCAAGGTGACTGTGCAGCTTGACGGGTCCGGTGCCTTTGAAAGGAGAAATTTCTGGTAATCCTTTTGCCGCTTCTGTGCCAAGTCCTTGTAGAGCGGAGGGGAATTGGGGGGGGTTACGGGAGTGCAAAGAAAGCAGTTTTCTGCAGGCTATGCCTCTTGCTGAGGGTGGAAGCAAGAGGCTTCCAAATATTATCAAATGTTACTTTCAAACAAAATAGTTAATTTTATTTAGACGGTGTGGACAGAACAATTTGCCGCATCTCCGGTTGCGCTATGCGCGGCGCACACGTCACTCCACTCCGAGGCATTGTTCAATGTGCTGCGGCGCTGCCTTTTTGGTTAGCATCATCGTCGGCCCTCGTTGCTACAGAAACCGAACCAGTTTTGGAGCGCAATACGGTGTAAGTAACCCTCCTCGAGTGAGTCAGCCGCAACGACGGCGCGCCGGCGGCACGTGCGGTCGATGGGCTCACACAGTGTCTGCTGAAAATAACAGAAATAATGCAGACTCAAAAGTGGAAGCGGCGGCTTTACGTTAGCTCCGCTGTCTGGTTACGCGATGAATGAGTTGATGTGTTGCAACTTAAGTTCACAACGGCTCCTGTCTGGACGTTAGTGTGTGTGTGTGTGTGTGGGTGTGGGTGTTATGTGCACGATCATAAACCTCATGGTTAGTACACGATACAGTTCGATGCAATACAGCATGTGTGCAGCCAGTGTTTTACTTTATGTCCACAGTGTGAATGTTCTACTGTCTCCGAGCCACATTTGGCAAACACACTTTACTGCATGCTTGTGTTGAAGTAGAAGTATGGAGAATTACGTAAAAAAAAAAAAAAAAAAAAAGGTTAAAAAAGGACAAGTCAACTCCTTCAGTAAGTAAAAATAAAAATCTTTGGAAGTTGAAATAAAAAAAGTAACCAGCCTGTGTCAACAGAATCGAGTAAATTTTAGTAAAAAAATAAATAAAAATCTATAAGAGTCAGAAAATACACTGTAGCAAAGTACAAATACTTGTGTGTCAGAGTGTGTGTGTGGGTGCATGCATCGTTTGTTGTTGTCTCGTCATTTTTTTTCTTCCCCAGAATGCCCCGCAGTAGAAAGTCTGCTGTCCGTCTGGTGCTCTGTTCCTCACTAAGTGGGTCAGTGACTGGCTCAGTTGGTAGGTCGAGTTAGGCTAAAGTCACTCGCTGTATGTGTATGTGTGTGTGTTTGTGTGCGTGTGCGCACACATCGGTGGCGAGGGACGAATTGCCATCACGAGTTCAAATCTAGGGCAGAGGGAGAGCAAAAAGAAAGGAAACAAGCCAGACGAGCCTCTGTGTACTTGAGTGCAAGTGGGCAGGGCGACATCATCATCTCGCAGGATTTAAAAAAAAAAAAGGTGAGCAGGCCAGGCAGGGTTGCTGATAAAACTGCTGCGGGCGTACTTTTAATGTGAAGGATGCACACAGACAAGACTGCAGATGGCCCACCAAAGTAAAGTGTATTTACTTGCTCTGTCTGACGATTGTCTGGGTCGCTCTACTGCGGGCGACGCCTAGGGACCACCACTTACAGCGTGGGGGGTGTTTCAGGATTCATGTTTGAGTGTGGCGGAGGGTGGGGGGGGGGGGGGGTTGCAAAACGCAGTGAAAGAATTTAGGTTAGTGTGAATTATTCAGCGACAGCCAGCCTTCGCCTCGATTAAAAAAGCCGCAAGAGGATACGCGGCCGTCAGCATGACAGCGTTTTGGAAAGTGGCACATTGGGCCAGAGCGTACGTGCACGTGTGTGTACGTGCGCGCAGAGTCACAATCCGGCAGATTAAAGATTAAGATAAAGCACCAAACTGCGGCCGCCGCTGTCATTTATGTCGCATTGTCTTTATTGAACTCCTCTCTCATCACTTCTAACAAGTAGCGGGCACGCTGCGTGCTTGGTGTGCCAAACGCTGGTTCTGAAAATGCGCTAATATCTCAGTATCGAGGCGATACCGGCCTTGTTTCAAGATATCGGGTACTCCTGGAGGCTTCCGATACCAGCCACCGATACTTAAGGCAAAAAAATAAAATAAAAATCTGACACTGAGTATGTCCCCCTCGGTAATAGTTGCTGCCATACTGCTGAAGTAGTACCCAGAGTGAATACCCGCATTGGTATCTCAAATAGGCAACCAATCATCCGGTGCATCCTGGGATAGGAAAAGCTCACCCGCGATCTTTCTTTTTTTTTTTTTGGTTTCATTTTTTTCCTTGTTCTGTACATACTGTACTCTTGCACCGCTGAGTGCAACAGGTCTCCCCATGTCAAATCCTCCCCCCAGCCCACATCCCCTCGTCGACTTCACTTCCTCTTTTAACCTCCCCGCTTCACCCCCCCCCCCTCCCCTCCTCCGTTTTCTCGCCTCGAGCCTCTCTCTCTCTCGGGTTTCAAACTTGGAAGGTGGCCAATTAACACAAGAGCGCCGAGATGCTGGAGGAGGGGAGGGGAGACGGGAAGGCAAAAAGGGGGTGGGGGCATCGCTACACACTGACCTACATACACTTCCACCCAGCTGATTGAATCCCGCACCGAAGCCCACGGCCAATCGCGAGGCGAGTCGGAGCGCCGAGCAGCCAATGATGGCGGCGGCTGGCTGCGGAGCCACGGCGCTGTCTCCGTACAGTTTTGGGTAATTATACGGTGGGCCGGCGAGAAGAAGAAGTCGAGATAACCGAGGGGAGTCGCAGCGAATGAGAATGAGAGGGCGAGCGAGCAGCCAAGCGAGGCTCAGACGGACAAATATAGACGCTTGTTCCTCCGGCCTCCTCATCTTATGCTGTAACAAATGTAGACGGATGAACCCTCGTCCTAGAGACGGGATTGGTGGCCCGTATTTGACATTTCTCTTTTTTTATTTTTTTTTATTTTAGGCGCAGGCCAAAGAGGCTTTGCTAACTACACTGGCGCATCATTTGCTAGCCTGTTTATTTACTCAACTGCAGACTGACCAGGTTATGTATTTGGGGATGGACTGTATTGGCCGACATATTTGCTTTGTAATATATCATATATACAGTAAGTGTGTGTGTGTGTGTGTGTGTTGGGGGTGTGTTGGAAATAGTATTTATATGCTATAGTGCTAAAAGTATTTGCTCCGCATTGGGTTCAATATGACGAGACAAACTCATCCCAAAGTTGTTCTCTGGGTTGAGGTCAGGGCTCAGGACTCAAATCAGTCAACTACAGCCAAAGCGGGACTTGAAGGTCTTTCTGGACTTTGCTTTTTGCACTTTGTGCAAGTGGAAAAAAGGCCGGCTCGCGACTGTTCCCACAAAGCATGGAACCGTCAAAAATTCGGAACGTGTGAATACAAGTATTGTTTATGCTTCGGATTACCGTGTCCGAGAATCATTTTGACACCATCTCATGACAAAGCTGCAGTAGTACTCACGAAAAGACATAACGCGCACTTAGACACAGCTTTGGCGCCGGGCCGACATGGAAAGTTCTATCCGCAGCCAACTCGTTCTTGGCACGCCGAGTGAGCTCTTGCATAACAACCAAAATGTACACTCGCATCCAAAACAAATGTGTTGACACATAAATTGCATTTGATCCCACTCATGCCTTCGCCTTTGCCACGCTATGTTACCGTTTTGCTGCGGTGGCTAAAGAAATGATGGGGGTGGGGGAGAGGAAGTGCAAAAACAATACAAATGCCAAGAATAAGAGTGGGGGTGGCGCAAACGGGCAGCATGAGGCACACTAACCCATATTTACAGAGATGGAGGCTTTTGCAGAGCCCGCAACTGTACGCAGGCTCGGGGAAATGATGGCTTGCAGGGAGGAAGGCTGAATACTCAAAGTGGTCATGTGGCGCGAAAGAAAGGGAAAAGCCAACAAAAGCATTTCAAGTGTTAAACAACACTCATTGGCAGAAGTGGACTATATTTCCGCAACGTGAGTGTCGCGATGCCAAAATTCCCCTTCCGGGATTATAATTTGTGTAATTGTAATTTTTAAATTATTATTATTATATTTTTGCATGAAGTGGCCCTGAGAGTATTCTTAATAAAACTCGCCTTGTTTTAAAGTAACTGTTGGGATCCAATCGAATATCGTGTGGCCTACGTTGCATGTTCACGCACGCGCCAGGGTTAGGTGGATCTCGCTCACGCGCGCGCACGCACATAATACGCGCGCACGCAAATGCAAATGCAAATGCACTGTACATTAATCAGACTAAAAGCCTTTTCAAACCACACGGTGATGTCATCGCAAAGCGATAACTGAGGACAAGCGCGTCCTCGGGGGATCCGGCGATCCACAAAGGTCTGGCTCACACATCTGTGTCTCATAAACACACGGATACCTACACGCACGCTCGCACACGCGCTTACGCACACACACGCTTTCGAATGAGCAGCTTAGGCTATGGGAGGTGATGCAGCTTCATGAATAATGAACAGACACGGACTAAAGTGCTCGTATGAAAATGGATTCCTGCACAATATTGACCCTTTCCTTTTTTTTTTTTTATTACGTGGCCCTTTGCACAGTACTTTGCGACTTTGGTTTGATGTGGATTTTGTACGACGTGAAAAGAGACAAAAGTCCTCGACTAATTGGGACAAGCCTAATAAAGGCGTGGAAAGCACTTTGTAAAATTCTCACGCATCACCTTTGGGTGACCGTGAACTACAGTCATCCATAAACCGGTCTTGTGTGCGTGTGTGTGTGTGTGTGTGCGTGTGTGTGTGTGTGTCAGAAAGCTGAAAAGAACAAAAACAAAGAAAAGAGAACACACTATTCATTGCATTGCGTGTTTATTGTGTGGTCAGCAGCAGTCAGCAGAACCTTTTCTTTCTACGCAACCGCTTTCTTGCCGATCTTTCTTATCTACTTTTGCTTGAAGTTATTATTTTTCTTCCAAGAATGCCTTTAAGTCACAAAGAGCGTGTCAGAACTTGACACTTTGCAAACCAACAGGCTCACCGCGATCGACCTTAACGGTAATCAGCAAAGTTTTGAGATGACCTTTGCTCGGAATTTAAATCGCAAGTTTCCAAGGAGGCTTTGCATTTTTTTTGTTTTTTTTTAGAACGAGCTGCGTTTGCTAAAACGCACCTTTCATGCTGACGCGCATCCAAGTGGAAGGCATACAGCAACCCCCTTTAATTAGAGTCTGCTAAATCCAAACACGGCAGCTTGGCAAAATGTGTGCGTACTTGACCCCGGTGGACAGATGGCAAAAAAATCAAACATTTTTGAGAGTTTTACCTCTTCCGTCCACTTTCAACACAACTGATTAAAATACCTTTTTGAAGTATTTCTACCAGCCCGTCATCACTTTCTTGTTTCAGTTCCTCAAATAATGCTGCAGTGTGCCCGCTTCAAGCTGTTTATGTATCACTGGCAACGTTGTACATTTAAACAGCTAAATCGCCTCATTTTGTCGAACAAATGTCTGCTAGCTTGATGCTGCACAGCGCGACGCTACATTGAAGGCACGCGTAAAGGAAGACATTTTTTTACTTTGTGACATTCGATCGTATGCGGCAACTCTGTAGAGCGGGTGGGGGCGGGGGGGGGGGGTGTCAAACTCATTTTTGTCATGGGCCATATTTTAATTACTGTTTCCCTTGGAGGGCCGTGATGACTGAAACCATATAAAGAAGTCAAGAATAATGTTTTACTCCACTTTTGTTGAAGTTAATGTCATATGTCATGACGGGTTTGGTTTTCCAAGAAAATGCAGATGAGAATTGGCAATTTTGGTAGAGATTTTAGCGAGCTTCGCGGAAGTTCACATGTTCGATTTGCTTTTATGGGCCACATAAAATAAGGTGGCGGGCCGGATCTGGCCCCCGGGCCTTGAGTTTGACAAAAACAATAACCCAGCCCCACCAAAAAAAACGAAAAAACAAAACAAAACATGAATCGTGATATAGCGCCTGAATACTGAATACTCATTTATGATTTTTTTTTTTGGTTTTGTTAAGTGACCAGCAGAGAAAGTTGAGTGTAGGAGAGGATAGGAAGGAGTGTTAAAGTCAGAAACTGGACAACAACAGCTGAGGCCAAGGGCTTTCCCCTGCATTAGCCCCGCCACCCCAACACCCCCCCCCCAACCCCGCCCCCTCCCACCTTCCCGCACACACCACACAAATTCGCCTACGTATTCATAGCAGGCACAAAGCCTCCACTGTAGAAGGGCCCCTTCACACACAAAAGCCTTGAGCCACTGACATGAGATGTGTGTTTGAGACTATTTCTCTATGCATGCACACTGGCTGAATACATGTGATGTGTTTATGCGCATATTCCCCATTCTGCCCCCCCCCCCCCCTCCCTCCCACCCACCCCGAAGCATTTTGAGATGCTCCGGATCTCGCGGGGTCAATGTCTGCGAGAATGGGTTCCTCTCTTCAGCAACCGAGTGAGTGACGGGCAGATGGCGAGGTGGGTCGCCGTGGGAATGCAGGGATGAGCTTCACGCAGAGAGGCATCACACTTGCATGCACCTCCAATGCCCTCAAACGCACACACACACACACACATGCACAAATGCTATTAATATACCCTCCAATCTGTGTGTAGAATAGAGCCGTGTGGATGGCTAAATGTGCCCGGAGGCTTTGGAGGGATTTCATGCTCTCATAAGCAACACATAGTAACACACCGCTGGCCATGCTCCCTGCCCCGGCTAGCCACATTAGGCCAGAAAAGACAAGTTGAGGGATTGAGGGGGGGGAGGAAGGACAGAAAGATGAGCAAAGGTGGGGGAGAGATATGCGGATTCACAAATGCGGAGTGCTTTCGAACTACTTACAAAACTCCTTCATGAGCGCCCGCGGAACGCTTATCCAGCAGTTTGACCACGTGGATGTAAAAACTATGCTTAAAAGTCATTCATGCACACGCTACCCTTTTTTTTTTTTTTTTTTTTTTTTTTTTGCGACCATGTAATCCAGTTTTCCGTTTATCGTCTTAATTCAGATTCCTTCCCATTTACTTTTACTCATCTAGCAAGCATCCGTATTTTCGTCATACCGGAACTTCAACTACTTCCTGCCTCTGTGTCTAAGAATCATGGGAAATGTAGTTCGACTAGCCGACTGGGCCAGTCAGACTGAACACGAGCTGAGCGTTTCTAGCGCTGCTTTTGTAATGTGTACCATGAGGTACACGAGCTTCCAATAGCTGCTGGGACTGAGCAAAAACAGGTTAGATCATGCATCTATCTAATGCTCCAAAAGAACGTGATACTGAACTTGCTATTTGCACATAAGTTTTTGGTCATGTAGTCTTTTTGTAGACTTAGTACAGGTGGTTTTGCCAATCGCCATGTGATACTGATCGGATTAAGAGGTTTTGACTTTGTGTCAGATTTCTGAAGTAGGCGCTTAGCAACCCACGGGCGAAATGATTGACAGTTTAACTTCTTCCCGCAAACAGCACTCGAAAACATCCATCCGGTTTGAGGTGCTGACCCGTCACCTTGCTGATGGTCGACGGCGCATCGTCTATGTTTTAAACCGTGGCGGCAAATGCAACACTCTCCTGTTGAATTCAACCAGAGGCGGCTGAGACGGTTTGCGGGCGACTGATTTTTCTCCGGCGTTTCCCTCGGGGAGGGGGTTGGGGGGGGGGGGAGGTTAGTCTTCGAGTTTTACCACTCGAAGTAAGACGCGCCCTGGAATCAAATTTCACCCACCCCCGCACTCTCAAAGAGATGGGCCGATTGGCAGGAAGATTCGGTCGGCCATCGAACAAAGCGGTCCGATCGTCAAAGGAAAGACCACGTCACGTCACTTATTGCGCCGTCAGCAAACACGCAAGGACACGCTTATTAGATCGACCGCCTTGTATACTGTAGCTCCTCTTATCAACCTTGCCAAGCACCGACACCCACGACCCCTCTGCCACCCCCCCCCCACCCCCCCACAGCCACACACACTCTTCCATAAAAGCAAGGTGTGTAAACAAAGGTCTGCCTCGGCACCATAAACCATAACCGTTAAGATGAGAAATGAAAACGGTGGCCCATCTCCCGCCTCTCCAAATGGCTTACGATACATTTTCTTTGGATGACAAGTGGCGTAAATATTGCGACATAGTGGATTGTTATCTGTGAAGATACATTACACACATCGATACCCCCCGCACCCCCCCCCCCCGCATCGGATTGATAAAATCGCCGTATTTTGGAGAAATATGGCGCTAATTGTTTCGAGCATGTGTGATCACTTAGTTCATTGAGCCACCCTCTTGTTTTTCAATGCGCTTTAGAAGTATCGGGATTTTTGGATTGGATCTGGTCAGCCGCTCTCTGATCATCTGATCACTCTCTGGCGTGGACTAATTCAACCGGATGAAATCAGTGCTGGTCTTTCCGCAGAATGTGTCGCAAATAACGTGCTCCCACTTGAATACTAGCACACTGGCGAGTGTATTACCTCAGGTCATAGCCACAAATGAATCCATGAGCTAGCATGGAAGCGGATGAAACTGTGGGTGGGTCGTGTTTGGTTTAGCTGCGTCAAATACCCGAACCGGGTTTCAACGACATTCGCCGACGACGTTGCCGAGTGAACGCATTCAGTCGTAGTTGTAAAAGTAAGTAGCCTTTGGACTTGACTGTACTGTTGAGTCGCTGAACAAAGACTTACTTCATGCTACAGTGCAGCACGTTGCCCCCCTCCCTCCATAATGTACTGTATGTGGTCACACTTGTCAAGGCCCGAGCCGTAGTTGCGACTTCAAAAAGGAGTGGGATTAGCGCTTGTTGGGGGCTAGCGTGCGCATTTGTGTGTACGTGTGTGGGGACTACCAACAAGCTCTGCAGTCGACCATTGTGGGAACTAATTATCCTTCTCGGCCCAAAAGATCATTCCCCTGTTTTAATGACGCGTGGAGGATGCGGAACATTTGAGGCCGGCGTGTATACAACAAGAGCTGTTGTCGTTCCTGCGACAGACAGGCAACGCATGATACGGACATGTTGACCTCTGGACATTTTTCGCTGTGTCTGTGGAGAGGGCTGGACATGCGGTTTTTGCAGGCGCGGTGCAACCAACCGCCTTTGCGCTGTTGTTCGATAGCTACAGTTAGAAACTCTCAAGTCCTCCATCCGTTTTCGGTCCTGCTTATCCCATTCGGAGTTAGAACAAGCTCGGCTCTTATCGCGGCTGAAGGTGGACTACACGTCACGGGTCAGGCAGGTAAAGCACCGCATCGGTGACTTGCTAAGAATTATATACTGTATATATTTTTTAATCCAGAGCGAACCCCGTTCCAGACCTAGCCGCAATCGATGAAAATCCACAAAACAAAGTCTTCGTATAATTTTCTTGTATTTGGAGAACCCCCCCACCAACAAGTAGATGCTAATATTTGGATCATGCAGCTAAAATATGCAGAGTAGGGCTGTATGAAGACATACACACGCATAGGAACAGACACGTAAGCAAACACACACGCAGAGCTGGATTAGCTCAATTTAGCGGGCCACCAAAACAGTTAATCCCGCATTAATTCGCTGCCATCAATCTGGACTAGAAGCATAACTGAGAAGGAATGCACAACTGGATTTAAGCCGCCCCCTCTTTCGTTTTCGCATCCAGTACTCCCCTCCGCCCATCGAACCCCTCCACCCCTTTGCTGACACAGAAAGCTTGGCCGTCGTCGATTAATTGTTAATCAGGACGAGCAGCTCGGCCCGCCTTTACCGACTCAGGGGTGCCACGTTGTCTTGGCGAAGTAATTGAACGAGACGGGCTCTGGAGAAAAACAAATTAAAGTTTTAAAGCCCCAAAATTGCAGTTTGCGCTTATTTTATACTGGAGTGTGGAGCCACTTTTGCACCGCCCATCTAAAGTGGCGTTTTTCTAACTCGATGGCCTCTGATTAGGTCCTGCAAAAACTCAAATTGAACCAAGATTTTTTTTTTAACCTTTTCGGCTCGGGGGTTGAACATCTTCAATAATTATCCTCACGTGAGAAGCTGTGTAAACGCATACTTTGGTGTGTACTGTCTCACAGCTCCACTGGCATCAGGCATCATTTTGCCTTCAAGGCAGTGTAAAAGCGTCTGGGGGGGCGGGTGGGGTGACATCCAGCGTGCGCCTCTGTTATCAGCTCTCGCAAATTGCAAGCGCCCTCCCAACCTGCTTGACAAGCAATGAGATGCTATGGAGATGAGCAACACCCAACCCATCCTAGCATGTACAAGTACACTGCGTTAATGCGTGCTCACAAACCCCCAAAAATAAATTTAAAAAATAATTAAAATGTTGGGCAGTTCGACAAAATATTTTAAAATTTTGCTGTTGTGAAAATTGTGAGAAGAGCCAAGACGTTAGCGGAACTAATTGTCCCTTGTATGGTCCCCAAACTTTAAGGTATTGTTTTGGAGTGTACAATTTGCTTGCTTTGTTGTTCCAACTTAAAAAACTCTTTAGCCAAAAAAAACGAACAAAAAAAACAAAACTAGTTGTGTCATGCGTGTAGTTGCTGCGTTTATTTTTGTTTTGTACAACGGCACGTAGACAGCATCGGTGTAACGTGAATTTCCAGTCGGGCTGGTATTTGGTAGTCATTTTTCATCCATTCTAATGATCTCGAATTGTGGTAAAAAAAATTAAATTAAAAATCAAAGTCTTCAGTTCCAGCCTAAAACCGTCAATTGCGTTTGGCCGTAATGGTGGAGGCCTTGCGCGGTGCAAGAAAATGGGCACAGCTGATGGCTCGAGTTCGAGAAATGTAAACAGATATGAGATCGGTGGCCGCAAAGTAAACATGCATCGCTTATCTCGTTGGATATCTCAGTACTTTCGAGAGCAAAACCTACGAAAAAGTACAGTATGTCAACATCGGGGGGAGGGGGCGGGCTTTTGCGGAGCTCGCCATAAAGGGGCATGCAAATATAAATTCCTTTTCAGGACATTAAATGCAATTATAAGTAGCTGAGACTGTATGTTTACTCTCAAACTCAACATAAACAAAAAGAAAAACAAAAACAAACAAATTGCTGCCGTAAGAATTACCCGCTATCTTACTAATCTAGAAATGGAGAACGGCATTAACATGCTAACGATTAGCAGCGATTATCGCGGTTTTACTTAAAGCAACGGCTATTTGAACGCTAACAGCATATTACTGAAAATCTGAGACAGTGCGGGTATATTTTTCATCTCTCCGCGCATCTGCGACAAAGTAAATATACAGATCGTATTTTCACGGCACTGTCGGTCATGGCATGCTGTCCGTAACCTCGAAACCTCAAATGTCACGCGCATAACCCGCTGTAACGTGAGCTTACTCTGTTACCCGGTCGTAGTTTTCCATCACTCTTACGGTATTGGTTCGGCACGCATGGAACCCGGGCTGCCCAATGATACTCGAAATAGAACCTTGCCAGCGCCGCTTGACAAGAGTCAATAGCAAGTGGAGACATGTTTTGCAACAAACCGTTTGGCTCCAATTGACTTTTTCTCACAAGTTCAGCTATGCGCCTTGCTTCAATTACCGGGCCGATACGTTACCGACACGCATCGACCGTGGAAAAGAGATCAGCGTAATCTGCCGGCGAACCAAACTGCTGAGCCGCTTGTTTCGAGCAGGAGAGGCCTGCTTTGACAGCAAGTTCCGTTCGAAACTCACCGACTCAACAGGGCCCCGAACTGCTTTACATACCGCAAGATGCTTTGGCTTTAATTTGCACGTAATGAGTGGCAAATGCAATTAGGAGGAGCGGTTGGTTTAGCTTGTCGGAGTAACCAATGATTGCACAATCTCAACGTTATTTATCGCACGTGACAATTTGATGTTTCGGTACAGATTTTAGCAAGGATCATGCAAGTTGACACACATGAGTTGCTTATGAGGGTGATATAAAGTGACATGGCGGGCCCCATCTGGCCCCCCGGGGCCTAGTGTTTGACACCCGTGTTGTAGAGGCATGTGACTGAAAGAGGTGTGGCCTAGTAAATGGCTTGTTGGTGGGTCGACGTGTGAGTGTAAGCTGTGGCTGACAGCAGCTCCTGCAAGAGTGTGTCCGTTGTGTTTATGTCCTTTACTGTTTTACCGGCGTACACCAAACGACCGAAAAGCGCTTTAGCAAGTGTGGCTCTCCTTTCCCACATGCGAGGGAGGACATTACAGTAAGGTATAGTGGACCTGGCCGGTACATGAATTGTAAAAAACCATCAATAATTGATGTCCATTGAAATGCATTGTATTAATTTTTTAATCCCCCAAATAAACTTTAGAATTTTTTAATAAACGTTCTATATGGGTTCTCTGGAAAAAATGAGGGTGGAGATCGCCCTGATGAGGACCAGAGCTCTAGAAAATGGATGAATGGAAGTAGTAGATACACCCGGTAAATGGTGGGAACTGTCAAATCTCCGACTCAATCGTTCATGAGCACCCCGAAAGGGTTTTGAAGCGCGGCGGCAAGCTCGGCAGCTTGTTTAGCTTGCCTCCACCCTATTTTATATCCAGACAAACGAGGACGCGAGCAGGAAACTAATGAGGGACAGAGGTTGGAGGGCGGGAAAGTGAAGACAGACGCTGCAAAAAATATATAATAATAACATGCGCCTTTCAGCCAAGAACAGCTCTTAAAAATTAATACGGCATTCTAAATTCCTCCTGAGCGTGTTGAATAATTGAGAGGCGCGTTTGAATAGAGAACTGGTCGTGCTTGGAGCTGGGGCGGTCAACGACAGCTGAGCTTCTTTTTTTTATTTTTTATTATTTGTTTTGCTTTCACCGGGATCGTTTCGTTCCAATTACATGATCATTTTTCAACATTCCGTGTCTGAACTTTGCCTGGAGGACTTGACAGGATCTTGCGTGGAAAAGGGAAGCTCAAAGGGAATTTGAAATGAAAGGGACTGGTTGGACAGCCTCCGTCGATGCTAATTCTTGGTTGCATCCGTCCACTCATTTGCTCGCTACCGCTTATCCTCATTAGGTGAAAGGTAGCGAGTACACCCTGGACCAGTACCACCCCCAAAATATACACGGCTTACGAGTACTACCATAATGTGCAACAAGCAAAGCGAAATACAACCGAACTGCACTTAGTCAGTACACAACCCATCAGTGCATTTTTTTGGGCTGCCATGATCATTTCTGTACATCCCAACCAAAACGACAACGGCGCACCACAACGTTAATGTCCTCCCCACATGCGTGTCGCGTTTCTATTGATCGCTTCGGTTTGTTGAGCAAATGGACGGAGAGCAGCGGCGATATCGATATTTTTGTTCCCCCCCCCCCCCCCCCCCCAAGTGCATTTCTACTCTGGCCCGTCGCGTCGAGTAATTACCACAGCCCAGAAAACACGGAGGTAAATTCAAGCTAATCGCCCAGAAGTGTGAATGCATGAATTAAGTCCCAACGACAAGGCGAGCTTCTCTTGTTGAAAGAACTGCGCCCATTGATTGGAAATGGAACCAGAACAGAGCCTGGAGGCCGACTGCGCTGGGTGACACTATTCAGACATTTGGGAGGGGTGCCTGGAGCTGGTGGGTTCCCATAACCCTCCACACACACACACACACACACACACACACACACACACACACACACACACACACACACACACACACACACACACACACACACACACACACACACTCACAAAGCACTCCATTGGGAATCACAGCCAGAGGGCAGTTGTATTACACCATTTTGGGAGCAAAGCTTGTTAATTTCCCTTGACTCGGCGAGCCACTAAACCTCCCCTCTCGTTGTTGCCTTCTTGCGTAGGGTACCGTCGTTTTGGCACCGTGCCCGCCCAATTGTGTTCCGAGCAAGAGGCGGGGAGGAGTGTGAATATTTCGTTCTAGTACTTAAGTCCATTTAGCAGGTTATGAGTACTTGATGTGCGTATTGACTTCTCTGGTAATGTTTTACTTTTGCTCCCTACGTTTTGAAAACAGATGAAGTGGTCCCTGGAGATCGTATTTCAAATTTTCTTCACTCTCCATCTGGCCCATACACGCTCTTTTATGAAAAACTAAATAAAACACACGGTAACCTTTCAAATGATTTAGCGCCACTGTACAAAATGAATGAATAATTCACAAACACTGATCTCATTGGTCCTAATTTTTTTTTTTTAAATCCCATCCCACTCACACTACATTCATGGGCAGGCTTATCAAAGGAGCTTTGTCCAGCCTCTCACTCTGTTTGGAAAAAAAAAAAACAGAAAATCAACAGCATAGTGAGAAACACTTTCCTGAAATATTGATGCTCAACTGGGCCTGTTTAGTCGCCCACAAAGCTATCGTTTGGTTCTATGAATGACAACTGGGAGATACACACATTAATATTACCTTCTGCCATTTAATGGAAGAGCATTTCACTCTTCTGCTTGTCACTATACATCGCTGGGGTAGACAGATTAATAACTCACAATTTTGAGACCAATTAAGTGAAATTGGATTTTTTTTAAGTGAAATTGGATATTTTTTTAATTATTAAAAAAAAATTTTTTTTTGCGGTTTATTTCCCCACCTCACAGATAACAAGAAGCGATACCGCCACAGTGTAGCGCCGACTAGTGGCGAGGAGGACACGCGCAACCCGACGTCAGAAGCCGGCGGAGTGGTTGCATAAGGTGATCAGATCTTCCCTCGCCTTATTTGTGCTTGTCTTGACCTGGTTTTGCCGAGGTTAATGGTTCACCAGCAAGAGATATGAAGTGACGTAAGTGGGAACCTGAGAGTGAAACCCGGAGGGATTACTTGGATTTGCTCAGCAAATCTCCTCAACAAAAGGGTGCCCTTGGCCGCGTGAAACTGCGAGCGTTCTCCAACCTGACTGTACGCCGTGAAACTTTCCGGCGGGGTTCTCAAACTCCTCCATGGTTTTTTTTCGATGTTTCTCTCCTCCAACACATTTACTTCAAATGAGCTCGCTCATGAATTGATTCTTTGAATCGGGTGTGGCGAAGGAGGGAAACATCCAAAACATGCAGGAAAGGGGACCAGAGTTTGAGACCCCTGCTTGAGAGTGAGGAGGGGGGGGAGGGTGGGGGGGCTTCTGTAAAACACTCACTCGATATTTAGTTCAAAGACGTTCTCAATGTGTTTAAGGGCCGTCCTAAACAAAATTCATCGTTGCTCATTATGTGAGGCACACACATAAAACGATCCTCTTCATCCGCAGGGGGGGGGGGGGGGGGGGGCTCTCACCTTTTATAAAAAAAAAAAATGTTTTTAGGTGATAAAAATGACGATGTGTTGATGTTTTGGTAGCGGTGAAGAGTTTCTGGTAAGAGGACTAAAAAAAGACTGTTGAGATTTATGGACCGATCAGGCTTAACACCCCACTCCGACCCTCACCCTCACAGCCTGGCCCTCATGCCCGTTTTGCCAGATAACATGGCATAACTTGAGAAGCCTTAATTGGAACGGTCAAAGGTGTGGAGCGACTTCACTTTTGATAAGTCAAGGCCATCTTGAATTTTGGGGCATTCTGGGTCAATGGTTTTTGGGAGTAACCAGTTCTGGGGGGAAATCCAGACTCTCATTGTCAAAGAGGCCGACTTTAGAAGATATTTGTTGCAATGCCCCTCGCTTGTGGGCAAGGCGAGTCAAAGTCACCGATGCACTTTCGGCCATTTTATTGAATGCAAATCGTGCAAAATGAGAACACTGCTTACACGCAGACGAGGCGACAGGTCGATTCCGCGACTCCGCCTCGACGTTTACAGCTTGAAGTCGACTTAAATGTCAAAAATCATCCCCCTCTTTTGGAATTTTGACTTCCAGTCGACCAATTTAGAGAGGACTTATTTTTAGGTGGTACTTGAACTTTGAGAACCACTTGGCATTTTAATTTGTTTCCGTGGAGGAAACGATCCTTTACACGGAGGAGTGCGCGGGGTTACGAGCTTTAGCAGAAAAACAAATCCGACTTGCAAGTCAAGGTATGATTATTATTCATTTGTCCAAATTGTCAGTCACTCCTCCCCTGCGCCTCCTTAGCACTTAGGGGAAGGGAGTTAGCCCATCCCCCCCCCCCTCCCACCCTTGCCCCTGTTGCTTGCCTTTCAAAGCTCTCCCCTCAAAAGGTTCACCGAAGGTCCCAGCAGCGCACTCGTTATGTAATCATTCCACTGGCGCTTCCCCTGCCCGAGTTTTACATAACGAAACAAGGCGACGCATTTTGGTGCGACAATCAAATGGTGTTGCGGCAATCTGATTCTAAATATAAAAACAAAGGACTCCTGCCACTTGTGGAGTCCTTTTCCGCCTGTGTGAAAGGATCTTTTTTTTTTTTTTTTTAATTGTTCGTGGATTAACTTGAATAGCTGTCGGGGAGGGCACACAAAACGAGGCAGGCGCGTTTCCAGATAAACCGGTTGCAACGTGGCTCTCTCGCTTGTCTGTCTCTCCGTGCACCCGGAGGACTACTCTCATGCACATGGCTCGCAACGGGAGAAACAAAAAGGACCCCTGCGTTCACGCCACCAACGGCCGGATCGGTGCTACACCTACACCGTGTCATTTGGGAAAGGAGAGCTGTTCGCGTCACGCCACCGAGCGGGAGGTGTCTCGAACGGTTGCGCGGCAAACAGTCTTGATTCCTACAAGCGCTTGAAACCACGTGACTAGATTTATGGTGACATCAATAACTCTCGATACGTTATAGCAGCTCGCTGAGGGTGCGCCGATCGCCCTCAGTCACTTTAAGAGGCTCGCCTTAACCCCGGAGAACCCAAGAACCCTTTTCTTATTTGGAAAATGATGAATTATACATTAAATGACTGCTATATGTTCACTGAACACCAAAATATGTTTTGTTTTGTTTTTCACAAATTCAATGCTTTAATCCGAATTTACGATTAGGGACAAATTTGACAGCTTCGGGATTTAAGGGTAGCATTTGAGTAGCAGAATTTATAGGGGCCAAATTTGACCCCGTGGGTTCTCCAGGGTTAAATAATAGATGCTTGTAGGATAAAAATGGGATGGAATGTCCGTCCTTCATGAACGGCTTATAGACATGCATTCATTAACCCTCTCATGCACCAATAATGACAACCTGATAAACTGTCCACTGTCGTAACCGCCGTCCCTGAAAGGAGTCCAGCTGATGCATCCTAGACTGGTCACCGTAAAAACATCTTATATACATATTGTATATAAGTACGTAACAAGTCGTGTGCATTCCGTGGGAATCCGATTCAATATGTTGCGGTCGATTTTCAGATTCGGCTTTATTACTCCCCAAATATACAAACATGCATGAAAATGTTTTTTTTTTTTTTTTTTTTAATGCTGAAATGGAACTGTTGAAAACAGTAACAAATAACTAGTGTTCAAAGTCCATTGTCATATTACGACCACGTTTCGTGAACACTCGGTAAGCGATTGCTGAAGTGACAAGCACTCAACAAGTATTCGTGTTGGCTGTGACTCAAGTGGCACATTTCAATAGATGCAAATGGTGCACAAAAACAAGTGATCGACTGAATTGTGACGGAATTAATGGGCATGATGAGAACCAGACCCTCGTAAAAGTGCGCCGTGGTCTCGCGTGCGTGTTGACAAGGCACATGCTTTTTTTGTTTTTGTTTTGATGGAGGAAGGAGGGGGGACTGGGCTGGGCTGAGGCGTGCGTGCGCGCGCGCGCGAGAGAGAGAGACTCACTCTTACCTTCCATCCAGCCGAGCTGTTGCTGTCTCCTTTGTCCTTAAAGTAGGGGATGGACCTGACCATCCAGTCGTAGATCTGGGACAGGGTCAGCCTCTTGTCCGGAGCGCTCTCGATGGCTTTGGTGATGAGGTCGGCGTAGGACAGGTTCCCCCAGGCGTTGCGGCGAGACGAAGCCTTCCTGGGGGTCTGCTGCACGGTCAGGCCGCCCGGGGCCAGCGCTCCCGAGGCGGCCGGGGGAGAGTGCGCCGAGAGCGGCGAGCCGCCGCTCTCCTGGCCGGGCGAGGAGAGCGCGCCGTCGGCCAGCGGGCTGCCGCTGCTCTGGTCGTCAGTCCCCGCGCCGGAAACGCCCCCGACGATGGCCGCGTGCTGGTGGTGGGCGCCCTCCTCGTCGTCGTCCTCCTCCTCCGGGATGATGTCGTGAGCGTCCGGCTTGGCGGCGCTAGAGTCCGGCCGGGGCAGGGGCCAGGTGCAGGAGCGCGGCCGCTGCTGGGGCTCGAAGTCCGGGTCGATGGCCACGGCGTCGGAAAGCGCGGCCTCGGCCATCGTGTCCGCCTTTACTTTGCGACTTTACGAGAGACGACTCGGAGAGCTGTCAAAGTCGCGTCCCATCAATGCGCGCTCCCGTTCTTTGTTGCTATTCCACTGAAGGCTCGCGCGCGCGCGCTTCAAACTGTCTTGGGAAAAAAAATCAAAAAAATGCCCGGGGAGAGACACAAATGAACGACGTATCGTCAGTCGGACGCCCAAAAGCACTCAAGTCCCAAACCCGAGACGAAATGAATTACCGCGAGTTTTTCGAGAAAGCAAGACTTTAAAACATCCCAGAAAGTCGCGCGCACGCCATCGCCTTCTCTTTCCTCCCAAGACTGCCACCTCACTCCGGTTTACTACACTACTGTATCTCGATGTGCTCTCTCCAACACATGCACACGCGCATATTACGCAGACAGCCACCAGCGTGCGAGGCAGTCCAGGTCCAGCCCCCCTGGTGGATCCTGTTCCTGCACGGCTGCGCCTTTTAAAGAGACAATGCAAGAGCAGGACACGTCTCAACATGTCAGTGGAGATCGACAGTAACTCTCGAGTCAAAGTTTGCATCCACATCGGGATTAAACGTATTGCAACTACCAGGAACCAGTTGTTGACTGCGCCATTGACAACAACTATTTTAGTTGAAGTGGTTTGGTTTTTCAATGAAACACTTTCAATCTAATTGAGTACTTGTGAATAAATTGTTCATTTTTTTGGAGGAGGGGGGGATATAAAAGTAAGATAAAACCGGTATGAATTTTGTGTGTGCTAGAATAAAGACATTAGCATAACAATTTATTGTAAATCAATAACAAAGACATTAAATATAACAACATGCTAAAGCAACTCATGTTGAGTCGAAAGACGGAGGGGAAAAAGTGTTTAAAGGGTGTTTTAACAAAAGACAGTGAGGTAGGGGACAGTTGCTTTTCATTAGCCCTTCCACAGTACGTTTAATTTTACTGTCAAACCAAACATCAAACAAGAGGGAATAATAGCACCTCATGTACTGAAAACAACCGCTTGCCTTCGCCTTTCAGTCTGATAGCTTAATGCTATTTAGCATCTATGCTGATGTGCTCAAACCCTTTCAAAAATGGATTGAACACAAACGGCGCAGCAGCACAAGTGACAGACAAGCACTCACAGTCTTATTCTTTATCCTCTGCAAAGAACAGCTGACATTAGTGCTGCGCTGATGAGCTAAGAGGATTTGCGATGTGTAAATGATCAACACATCCATCTGGAGGGTGTATGAAATCAATATTCTTTCAAGTAAGTCTACTACTCGCTTAGCACTCCAACAAATAACTTTATTCTATTTAACCCCAAGTGGGTATCTTTAACCACCTGTCCATTACTCTGTGCAGGAGGACTGAGACTCCACCCACTTCCCCACCCCTGCCTACCTCCCTTCCAGCTCTGTCTACCTGGCCCAAGGATGACATCATCTCCATGAGTAGCCAGTGTGAGAGAGAGTGAAGGAGAGTTGTCTCTCGTTCTCCTCCTCCTCCTCCTTTTTCTTCCCGCTCTTGATGTGATGAAAACAAGCGGTCCTCTTTGTCTCTCCGCCATGCACAGTGCGTCTCCACCTGTGCCGGAATGCGCGTTCACAAGGGAGAGACCATGATCAGGTGCCTATCTTTACGGCCAAAACAAGATTGCTGAATCTTTATTAGAGTAAATGACTTAAAAATTGTACATTCATGTCAAGAATGTTTTCAAATGATGCCTGATTTGTTGTGATCTACAAGGCAAAACATTAGGAACACCTACACCATAGCGTAAGATCCATTTAAGAGGTGGATCTAAATGCATGCTTTGTCAAAGGCAGTCATTTTGTGCAGTTTGGTTAGAATTTAGGTTGTGGGCAAACTACAGCATTTGAGCTGGGCCGCCATGCAAACATTTTTAAAAAACTTGCTATAAAATGGCCACAAATGCTCAATTCTTGTAATAAACCTGAAAAAATGAGCATATAAAAGGGACGAATCCAAATGCAATGGACTTCAGTCCCTGCACCGTGCTGCTCGCGGCAACTTTGAAGATGACTGGATACTATGGATTATTAATAAGCGCATTTCTAGGCTGCCACATGCTGAATGGAAATTCACAGGCAGTCGGGAGCGAGCTGGATGACAGCAGACACACATTGTCTGACGCTTTTTTTTTTTTTTTCATCTCACACCAAAGAGAACACCTGATGCAGCACTTTGACTCCTGCAGAGAACTCTAGGCCATGCACTCAAACGTACTGGCCACATCCAGTCCTTGCATATAGTGGATTTACAGTTAAGCTAAAGGTCAAACGAAATCATATGTCATCGATGCATAACTGTATGACATTATCTTTTAGGTTTTGATTGTGCTTTTCCAACCTGTGTATCAAACCTGAGATGACCCCCCCACCCCAGGCCACATTGATGAAGACAAGTAAGCACATAAGCATACCGGCTTGTCATGATCCAACTTGACATCGAGCACAACATGACCCCCTCCACACTAAAGTGAAATGGAAGTGGGTTAATCCATGGCACTCATGTTTATGTCTGACTTGCCACCCAACACATTTTATCACAATGAACTTTTTTTTTTTCTGGGGGTGACGCGAGCTCTAATGCATTGGTCAACATCCCTTTGCAGTTGTTTGCATGTTGTGATTGTTTGGCCACTTACCCAGTAGAACGCATCTAAAAGGAGCAGAATTCTCTTTGTTGTGCTTTGGCGAAGGCAGAAGGCTGGTCCAGCCTGGAGTGGTGCATGAAGATGACCTCATCTTTGAAGAGAAACTCATCCCTTGTAGCAAATGCTTGCCTTCTGCTGCCACCTATAGGGGGAAAAGGGGGGAGAAAACGATGCTTTTTTCCCCTCCAGTGACATAGCTACTGTTTATTTGTATGTTTTTTTTCATAGTTTGGCAATCGTAGTTATTTCCCTGTCTGGTCTGGCAGTGTAATGCACAGTAAGCGAATGGGGATTTCATTTACGAGACAAACAACTGCTTAAAACGAAACAGTGGATTATTTTCCTATTTTGTCCACGAGAGGGCAGCAGATAACTACTCTGCATATGGCCTCCTTCTTTTACGCCGAGGAGTTTTCTGACCTTTCTGGTTCTGTAAATTCCGGAATTATTTATTGAAACTAAATGAAAGGTCAAAGCGACCATTCTGTTGTGTGAGGTCTGTTGAGCCCCCCCCCCCCCGTTTGGATGCTCTGAGGTAACATGCTGTCTTCTACTGGTCAGTCTTGGTACTACCACGATACTTTGTAATTGAAGATTGTAAGATAAGAAAGATAAGAAAAACCTTTATTAGTCTCGCAATGGAGAAATTCCCAATTCACAGCAGCAAAGTTATGAAAGGAAGAAGTAGAACAACAAAATATAGGAGCTGCTGGAAAGGTAGCCACTCACGCGACGCCATTTTGAAGTCAAAATAACAAAAATAACACAACACAACACATTGGACACAGACAGTCGTGCAATCTTCACCACTTTTCTGCATACACTATTCGAGATTATTATGTGTGTGGTGTGCTGCATTGGCCACGTGGGTGGTCGCTCACGTTTTAAAAAGCAGTTAAGATGTTACAAATCATTAGGTTTGTATTTATTTATTTATTTTAATATGCAACATACAGATCAGGTAGCCACGAGCGACAATTATGTGTCGAGGTGTTTCTTGCTGCGATCTCCCTCCACCCAGTAAGTGTCTGTCTGCATCTCCGCGAGCCTGGAAACAGTCCGATTAAAGGCAAAGATCTCCTCCTCAGCCGTGAAAAGAGTCAGACGCTCTGCCACCTCCTGAACACAGGTAACACACACAGACCGGATATGCTCTGAATACAGCAATGGACAGAAAAAAATAGGAGAACGGCTTGTAAAAACACATTCGGCAGATTTCTTGCTCCATAAAGTGTCCAAGTGGACTTTAGCGATCGCACCTCCTTCAGGCCTAAGTCATCCAAGAGCTGTTGGTCGCGCTCATCATCTCCTCCAGTATGGGTGAAGAGCTGCTCTAATGGAGCTGCAGCCTGTAGCACCACCCTCACCTATCAAACACACACTCGGATTTATTTATTAATTAATGCCCCCCCCCTTTCCGCCTGACCGGCAAACATGGAAAATGAAAGCACAAAACTTGGCTGTGCCTAATGTCCGTCCTTATTCTTCCTCTGTGTGTTGTATTGGCAATTGGCAAAAGAGCTTTATTAGCGCCACTGAGTGGCAATGTCTCTCCACTGCAAGGAAACCAATGTGAACCGATGACCACTGGACGTTGTGAACTTTGCGGACGGCATCAAGACGTGGAGGTCTGAAGCGCGCTCGTTTCTCTAATTTTCGGCTTGTATCTCAAGACAAAAATCGCCCACGTTTCATTACTTTTCGACATTTCGGGGTGGGGACAAGAGCTGATTTTCATGTCATTCAGCATTTTTTTGAGCCTCACTTGACCAGCCAGAATACCTTCTTGTCATAGAAGTTGTCGACGAGGGTGGTGAAGCGCCTGACTTGGTCCTTCATGCGCAGCGTCAGCACGGGAACATGGCGGATGAACACCGTGTCAAAGAGCCGTGCCATCTCCAGGTAGTCGCTGGCTCCAAGAGACTGAAAAAAATAAACAACACACATGATGCCTGGTAGGATTTGTGCCCAAGTACAATCGCAAATCTGAAGGACGAACATATAGAATGAATCCAACGTGCTTATCTGATCAAATGTACTACGTTCAATGCAACAAAAAACAAAAAAGCATTTATTGTTGTATCTTTTTAATATGCCTTGCAATACAAGACAACCGCTCAAAAGAAAGGCTGCAAGACATCCATCGAGAGTGAATGACAGACACACAACGCGCACAAAACCCAGCCTAACTATTCACCGGAACATTAATAGAATTGCTTTTTGACATTGAGCAGAAAATTGGCCGGCGACAGGAGGGGCGGGGTTAAAAGTCTGGCACAATACCTATGAAAGCACACACGGCATGAAGCAGGTTTGCTCTATCTGAGCAGTTGAGACGAGGAGTGAGAGGATTTTTGTCAATAAGGGGACCTCGGTGCGTTTTGTCTGCCAGTTGAAGAGGAAGATTTGCCCATGTTCCATTTACTTTGTGCTGTCAAGCTATTTCATAGAAGCAAAACTGCATAACCCCCCCCCCCCCCCACACACACACACACACATTTTATTGTTGCCTCTGTTCAAACGGAAGCAAACTAAACATGGAATCACAAAAGGAGAATCACACTTTGTGTTTTTGAAAAAGCTCAACATCTCATTCGAATGTGAACGCGAAATAACCTTTGTCGGGGTACTTGAACACTTTCGGCACTGTCCCGAAAACAAAAGGTGCGGCACCTCAAATAGACTTGCAATACTAGTGGAACCCCGCTATTTGCGTTGGATAGGGTGTGCGAAAAGTGGAAAATTTGCAAACAACGGACGCCCATTCACCGCTGTTTCCATGAAAAACAACAAAATAGAGCATTTTAAAAGGAGTAATATATAGACTCTTTGTATCTTTGTAATATTAAACCTAAATGCATCCATGTAAACGATGTACAGTGTATTTACATAAATATTTTAGGCATATAACATCCCTTACTCTGCCACACAGCTCGTGGAAAGTACAGTCTGCGACAGAGCCACAGGTCTTCTCCAGCATCACTTCCCTGCCCAGCACGGTGAGGACCTTCGGACCGGTAACTATGGAAACACACCTCACCATGTCAGCTATTTCTTTACTAGTTCATTTCTGATTGCGATATTGAGCTCGTGGTGGCTCCGATGTGTTATCTGAAGCAGACCTTAAATTCTTGGAAATTTAAAAAAAATGACATTGCAATCAACATCTTTCCAAAAAAAAATAAAGTATGAAATTTGAGTTTTTGTGATCCCAGGCCCCCCTGTAATAATAATAATAATAATAATAGATTTTATTTATAAGCGCCTTTCAAGACACCCAAGGACACTTTACAATAACAAAAAACACAAAACATAGGTATAAAAACGCGGACATCCCATGAACGTGAACATTTTTAAAAATGACGAATAACTTTGAGTTGAAATGTCAAAAGCTAAGTAAAATTACAACTTACTGTGTTGCTTTAATTTCTTTTTTAAAAAATGAAATCATAGCCTCCTTACAGCTATTTTGGGTAAAAGCCAGCTCGTCAAACATCGCATCCAACACAACGTCTGCGCCAGGCTCTCCTGTCCTGCACACACGAACAAACACACACACACGGGAAATAAAGAGCTAATGGAATATGAAATTAATAATCCTCAAGTGGCAACATCAAACATAAGCAGCGAGGAGCGCGGTGGAACAGGAGGCTGCTTAGCTTTTTACTCTTGAGTAGAAAAAAAATGGATGTTCGACACTAAACAAGCATTAGCCAGTGAATGCACATCCAAATGAGGTGTGTGCATGTGCGCGCGCGTGCGTGTGTGTGTCTTCCCATTATTAAACGGTGAGTGATGCACTCTATTTACATATAGTGAAAAGAGGAGAGCGCTTGAGAGCGTGTGTGTTCATAACAGAGAAAATTAGCTTTTAATGCTCAGCCATTTTGTCACATTCTATTGACGCCACTTTGGCTCTCGTGTTGAGAGAGACTTCATCATCCTCAATTCTTCCTCATTTGTTGTCACTTTCTGCTCGATGCACTGTGCCTATAAAAAGTCTACACCCCCCCTCGTTTGAATGACATTTTCAAACGAGAGTTAGATTCATCATTTCAAAAATGTTTTCCACCTGTAATGTCATGTATAGACTCTTAGTGTTCTTTTTAAAGGGGAACTAAAAACAAACAAAAGAGATGACATGGTTGCACAAGTGTGCACACCCTATAACTATCCATCCATCCATTTTCCGAACCGCTTAATCCTCACTAGGGTCGCGGGGGACGCTGGAGCCTATCCCAGCTGTCTTCGGGCAGTAGGCGGGGGACACCCTGAATCGGTTGCCAGCCAATCGCAGGGCACACAGAGACAAACAACCATCCACGCTCACATTCACACCTAGGGACAATTCTAGAGAGTTCAATCAGCCTGCCATGCATGTTTTTGGAATGTGGGAGGAAACCAGAGTACCCGGAGAAAACCCACGCAGGCCCGGGGAGAACATGCAAACTCCACACAGGGAGGCCGGAGCTGGAATTGAACCCGGTACCTCTGCACTGTGAAGTCGACGTGCTAACCACTGGACTACCGGGCCGCCACCCTATAACTATCACATGAAAAAATATATAATGGGAAACAACGCAGACCAGTCACCACTCAGTGTCTCTGATTAACCGCAAATAAAGTTCAGCAGTTCTCGTTGGCTTTTCCTCACACATTAATTAATCAATGCAGTGAAAATATAAAATAATTGGTCAGGGATTCAATTCAAATGTCTAGGCTGCATTCAGAAAAGTTTGGAAATAATTGATCTTGGTCTCTCTTTTTTTTTTTTTTAATATCACAAAAAAAAAAAATCGTGGAGGGCAAAAATAGGAATCCATCCATCCATTTTCCGAACCGCTTAATCCTCACTAGGGTCGCGGGGGTCGCTGGAGCCTATCCCAGCCGTCTTCGGACATGCATAGAAAAAATAATTATAACAATAAGGGTTGCTTGGGTCTTACAGGAAGTAGCGTTTTCCTGCTCCAGTCTCCCACAGCCTCCTGTAGTCCACACCAGAGTCGAGGCAGATAGTATGGCAGGACTCCTGCGCGGGGGAAAAAAAAAAAAGCACTTTGTATTATGAATTTATAGGATGTGTATGTTTTGGCTGGTGAGTCGCTTGCTTATGAAAATATGTGGCCATGGATGTAAACATAACTGAATAACCAGCTTCCTTATGTGACCATATTGAGCAGAACATTGCAACTTTGCAGCTAAAATGCACACATTGTCCAGACCAGAGTCCAAAATGCATCCCTGTCACTTTTCTTGTATCTCCAGATGATAAATCTCCAACTCTTACCCTTTTCTTTGCTTATTTGTGTCAGGAGTGGAGGATCCCCCCCCACACACCCCCACGCCTAAAAGTGCGTGTCGTCTCCCTCAACACGGCACGATGGACAACAAGCAAAGAAGGAATGGATTCTGCAGCAGCAACTACAACAGAGCCGAACGCGTCTGCCGTCTTCTTCCCGCTGCTCTTCAAAGCGCCGAACCTGTAATGCGCAGTTCAAACCTTCCCATGCGCTTGTTACGATGTCAACAGGATTCATGTCAGGGAGGACAGCGCAAACTGTAATCATCATTTCCGCTATTCTTCCCCCTAGAAAAGAAGAATCACGCATCAGTCCCATCACTGCCATCAGGGCGGACCGGCGGAGCATTCAAAAGACGGCATTATGAAATCAGCGGATTTCTGCCACTGGCCTCCTTAAAGCCGCGAGATAATGAGCAATCATCATAAAGCAAGAGGACAGAAATACTCCATTCTTCTCCAGCTGTCAACTTTTTGATCAGCGCATCCGCGTCGGAGCGCATTGGCAGAATTGGGCTTAATAACAACCTGACAGAGTCCCCCCCCCCCCCCCCCCCCCCTGCTCGCACAAAAGGGACGTGTCATTTCATCAACCTGCCGTGACCCCCGCCAGTGGCTAAACAGCGCCTGGAAAATAAGGGGAAAGGTAGGAAGACGTCACAATCACAAGCCACGTTATTAGAATGAGTGCTATTGTCTTCAGGCTCCCTTTATGAACAAGCGGCAGAGGCGCACAAATAACAGCGAGGGAAGAACGAGGGACTGGAAACACAATCAGCGGTGATGATTCCATAGGTTATTTAAAATCAGATGAGGCTGAGGCCAAGCGGGTCATTACTTGATTAGCCATCTCGAGGGCTTTGTCACATCCTCCAAGATATGTTCAATCCGCCTACACGTCGCCGTCTCCTCGCCGGCATGATCCGACCTTGCTTTTGGAAATCGGCCACATCGCCCGGTTGACCATAAACAACAGCACCGGCTAATTTTAATCAAGTTCTTGGAAGAAGTTAAGTGGGTACCAGATTTAATTCATCCACAAACGTGGCAGGCACGGCGTCATTTTTTCCCACCCCCCCACAGATCACTAATTGGGGCGCCTTTTGGTAGGAAGTCCGACAAAAACAAGGGGAGGATTAATGGGTGGCATAAATTTGTTGTCTTCGAAAAATACTAAATTACAAACTCCCGTATTTTCCGTTCTATAAGCTGCTTCAGAGTATAAGGCGCACCTTCAATGAATGGCCTATTTTAAAACTGTTTTCATATACAGGGAGCACCGCATTATAAGGCGCCTAGAATAGAAGCTACAATAGTGGCTGCGCGTGCATTATGCATCCACTAGATGGAGCTATGCTAAAGTCTATACAATACAATACACTACAGCTTTATTGAAATGGCGCATTCACCACAAAGCACAAAACGTTTAAAATACGACATCCAAGAAATGAGAATATTGATCCGTATAGAAGGCGCATTGGATTCAAAGGCACACTGTCAGCTTTTGAGAAAATTGAATGCTTTTAGGTGCGCCGTACAGTGCGGAAAATACGGTAGTTTAGGACACCCCCCCTGCAAAAAAAACACACACACACAAAAAAAGTATTTTTCTCCTTGAACAAATTCAACAAAATTGTGTGTTTTGTTGTGCTTCAAGGCATTCTGAAGGCCCAAAGCCAAATTATGGAATCCACACTAGCGCAAATGAATGTCGAAGCATTGAAGGGAACTGACAGACGGGGGACAATCAATCCAGACTGAAAGAAAGTCATCCAAACACATGTAGCTCCTCTCATGTCATTGTCCCAACTGTCCACCGCTCGCTCTGGGCAGGCGTTTACAATGTTTTGTTTTTCTTCTTCTCAGAGTGGCTTTTTATTTTTGGTGACTACATCTCCTCCCCCACACCCCCCTTGTACCCACTCCCTCTATATCCGCCGTATCTTTTCTCCATCTTTTACTCCTCCAAAAGTTGCTTTTGAGTCTTTCAAAGAGCGCCGTGCCATTGAGCGGCAACAAAAGCCAAGGATAGCTGACTATTGGGCCCTGATGAGGTCCACTCCCTCATTACCCAGCAGCAGAAAACATTTGATGCTTTTTTTTTTTTTTTTTTAGCTCAGAGAGAATTGACCAGGCCTCAAAGAAATGTGGGGTGGGAAGGCTGGAAAAATAGACGAGGGAGGGAAGGGAGGGCGACTGAGGTGGTGGGGTCTTAGGACGGGAGAAGGGAGGGGGGGCTGTCGCTCATTCAAGCGTGTGTGTCTTACAGCCTTGTGTGCAGGCATGGAAAAGAAAAGAGGGGAGGCAGGGATAGAGGGGTCGAGAGAGAGAAAGCTTAAAACACTGCCTTTATGCTGGCAAGTTCTGGACGACTCTTGTGACATCAAAGTGTTTTCACTAACTACTGCAACGGGTGAGAGTGAGTCGAGGGGCGGGGGTGGTATCTAGTGATTTTATTCATTCTTACGCAGTCGGGGGGTGGGGGGGTGATTTGAGCAAGGGGAGGGTGGGGGGGGGGCTTCATGACAATGCGAACACCCTAATTACACCTAATGATCTATTCCCTTAAAAAGTGACCACCTTGGGCCAGCCGCGGTTTGTTCCGCGGGGTCGTTCTCACAACCTCCTCCTGCCTCTGGCTGCCCCTCTTGGGGAAACATCTTTTGAGGCCAATAAGCCCCACCTTTTGGGATCAGGGGACCCCCCCCCCCACACACACACAGGACCCCCCACTCTCAAAGCGCTTTGGCACAGCGGCGAGGCCCAAAAAGCAAACCACAAAAAAAAAAAGAAGGGAGGGAAAGAAACCAGTCCAAAAGGCTAGACGTAATTAATGCACCTGGCCACTGGGGGGCACACGTGCAAATGCGATTTTCCAAAAGGTTTGCCAAACTCTGCGTATGTTATAGGCCCAATACAAACTTCAGAAAGAAATATGATGAAATCAACACATTCTTTCTTTTTTAATATTTCATATTCAGTCTTTTAACGTTTTGATAACATAATCTAAACACATTGAGAAAAACTAATTTGCTGAACAACAACAAAAAAAAAGAATCAAGAGGTGGCAGAATATCTTTCAATTAAATGTTGCCTTCAGAAGACGATCACCTGCTTCCCAAGTGCACGCATGCGTAAACATAAAAGTGTGCCGAGCGCACAAGAGAAAAAAAAAAAGACTCGAACCAAGGTTACTGAATCAGTTATGCTGTCCCTGAGGAGGACGATTGATTCATCTTCATTCCATTATTTGCCACTTATTTCAGACTGCATTCTGGAAGCCCGACAGAAGTACGCCGCGTGCCTCTGCGAACCCGCCGACAATGTCAGTCATCCAAAATATGAACGATTATTTGATTCGAATCCTCTTCACGGGTGGTGCTTCTGTCCAAGGCCTCCGCTGGAGGGCCGTAACCCTCTGCTTTTCTTCCTTCTGTATTATTTCTTCTTCTTTTTTGTTTCAGAATGCACCGCCATCGTTTAACAATGGGGGGAAAAAAAGTTGAAAACAACGGGAAATCCAAATATACTTAAAAGTAGCTTCAGGGTCGTTGTCATGTTGCCCCGCCCCTCCCACCACGACCACGACCCCAAAAACAGACGCACACATACAAAGCATTATGTGCTGGAAAATACAGAGGCCTGACCTTGAGTAACAGCGGCGAGGGAACAGGATAGTGACAGAATAAAGAGCGGGATAAAAGGTTAGCGTGAGGATGGGCAATGAAAAGTAGAGTGGAGAGCGAGGACAGTTTCGGGAGCTTGTCCGCCTTAGTTACATTACTCGCGGTGTCCATTAATAAAAAGCCCTTAAACCCTGGATTTTACACAACTCTGAGCTTTGCCTTGCTGACAAAAGGAAGAGAGGACCAAAACAACTGATTAGATTTAATGCGGCACAAAGGATGAGACAAATATTGGAGGGGGGTGGGGGTGGTGTGTTTACACAATAGCTCAAAAGGCACACAAGCCTCATGAAGTCTGATGTCAGCAAAACTTTTCCCACCATTAAATTTGCCCTCGAACCTTTACAACTCGACAGAAATTTTTGAAAAAGATTTATTGATTTAAAAACAAAATGGCGATAGTGGTTGCACAACTGTGCACACCCTCAGAACGTTTGTTTTGCTTTCTTGCAGAAGCCCGAAGGTGTTCGTGCGACCAGTGACCGCTCGTTGGAAGCGTTGGGAATTTCTTCCGCCTTGACGAAGGTTCCCGGCTTCAGCTGAAGAAAAAGATTGTCAAAGCAGGATGCCGTTGCCGCCAAGCTTCACTGTAGGTATGGCGTTCCGTTGATAAGCAGTGTTGTGTCTGTGCCAAGGTTATTATAGTTCATGAAAAAAAATGCATTTATGGAAATTTGGAAAAATATTGTCGTGAAAGAGAAAAAAAAGACTGCGAAATAGTCCTTTGCTTTCAAGCTATACATCATCCATCCTTTTTTTTTTTTTTAAATCTTGCACACCCATGAACCCCCCCCCCCCACCCCCACCCCAACAAAACAAAAGCTAAAAAAACAAAGCTTTGTTGAGAAAATTTTAAAAAACAAACACACCTGCTTTAAAATCAATTAAAAGTAATTGAATTTGAAAATCTAAACAATAACGATAGTGCAAAAAATGCCCTCAAACCAAACATACCTTTTGGAATTATAGCCCAAAAAGTTCAACCTTGCTTCTTCGGACCATAACAAAATCATCCAACTAACATTAAACCGTCACTGAAAGTCACCCAGAGACTCAATCAATATTTTATGACGGCTTGTTGGACGACTGAGCTTGGTCCCAATTTACATAATTTCCTCCAGGGTTGTTTTATATGCATAAAATTTGGGCAAATTCCACTGTCCACTAAAAAGCGGGAAGAGGCCAGGAATGTTGTGACGCTGCAGAGGAAACAAGTGGTAGAAAGAAAAGGGGGGGTCGGGTGGGGGGGTTCCATCTAATCAGGAGTCAATAGTTCAATAAAGACGTCAACCCAAGCGGACAGAAGCGCTGGATTAACCCCCTTTCACTTCAGCCCAGGTGACAGGGTGGAAATGTCACCGGCTAAAAAAAAAAAAACCTTTTAACACCATCATTCACCCTCTCGCCTCCTATTGAAGCACAATCATGCACGCATATACAAGAGTGAGTTGCATCGAGGAGGAGGGTCCACACCCGCGGTCCCTTCCAGCATTAATTCAATCCATTGAGTGTCAGCTAGTTAGCGGAGTGACCCTGCTCAAAACACGCTTTAACTCTCCGCGGTGGACCGCCACAGAGGAAAGACTCGAACCCGGCGAAAAAGGCCCCGACCCCGAAAACCAGATGGCCTCACAAAAGGAAACATGGAAGTCTGAAAGATGGGAGCTAGCGCGACAACAGCCATTCAGGGCCGTGATGAGGGTGGATTAAAGAGGGCAAGGGTGATCCTCGGCGGCCGGATGGCCAGTATGTGGACTCCTCAAGTTAGTGGAGTGGGAGATGCTTCGAGTTTTTGCCTTACTGACATCTCAAATCAAATTTAAAAAAAAAAATAAAAAATCATGCATGTTTTTAGAATGTGGTAGGAAACCGGAGTACCCGGAGAAAACCCACACAGGCACGGAGGAGGACATGGAAACTCCACACAGGGAGGCCGCAGCTGGAATCCAACCCTGCACCTCTGCACTGTGAGGCCGACACGCGAACCAGTTGACCGCCGGGCGTCGTGGGTGAGACAATAATACCCGAATACTGTTTTGGACAAAAGGTGCGAGAATGCCGCCATCAGCTGCCACAAAATGCATCATCACAAATGATTGCGCAGCTAATTTGTGATCACAATCACTCCAAAACAAATGTATGCTCGTCTGAGGCGCACGGTGGTGATCATGGCGCTGGCGATTTCAGTTGTCAAGTCAACTGTATTTATAGAGCACTTTCAAACAGCCATCGCTGCATACAAAGTGCTGTACATGGAGCAATTTAACATGCACAATAAACAGTAAGACAAGTTCATCAGTTGCCAAGCACATCATTCACCGCGTCTTCCCCTCTAAGCCCGCCTCCCTTTCCTTCCGAAATGCAATCAAAACTCCGTGAGTCACTCAGCTCGTTCGTGTTACCTGTTCTCGCTCTCCCTCCTCTACTACTCTCCCACTTTCCTTGGGCGAATCTTTCAAGCTACTCTGATCAAAGACAGCTTTGTGACACCGTGTGTGAGGCATCCCGGAGAGCAAGACCACATCAAACCGCTAAAGAGCCAACTTGCAAAACACAAGCAGCACATGCGCGCTCGCATGTGTGATGAACAAATGAATATATTAGCCGCACAAGAGCAGGATGTGACTTTGTCTCTACCTTCAGCATGTCGATGAAAGGTAGAAAGGTGTCCCTCTGAAGTCCGTTTTTGTACAGATCTGAAAGAGGAGGGGAGGGCCTGTATTAGAGGTGCTGTTTAGCCTCCTAATAATGTCATTCCCCCGCCACAGATTGGCACATAAAGTGGCTATTGATGAACTGAAGGATGAGGTTGGGGAGGTATGACAAAAGAGACTGCAGCGGGGGAAGGGCAGGAGTGGCGGGGGTGGCGTTGGGAAATGGATTTCTCTACCGGCCGAGCGGCGGCGGCGACATAAAATTCATTACATTCCCAAACAATGGTGGCGAGAGAAAGGACTGTCGCCTTTTCAGGGCGGACAATATCCACAGCGGCTCGCTGAATGAGGGTTTCAATTAGCTCGGCTGAAACAAATTATATCTGAAGTAGCATCCCTGATAGACAGATAAAACAGGTCGGGATTCACACACAAATCCGGGACAAAGGCGGACGGCGTACGTGTGAGCCCTCCAGCTGCGAAGGCAGCGCAACTGGTTGTTGTTGATGTTTGGGCTTTAACTCGCGACAATAGCGCCGGGCTCTCTGGAGTTCCAACTTCTTTCTATATTGTGATGGGCCCGCACCGGCGTCATTAAAAAGTGCCTTTAGGGAGTGGTTGTTTACTTTTCGGACTCTGGTCACGTCGCCGTCGCTAAGTGGAAGCTAATCTAGTCAATTACGGAATCGAACGCAACAAGTTGAGTCGGAGTGGCCGATGATGAAGAATTAAGTACCGCAAGGGCAGGCTAAGATTTGAACCCTTTCGTGCGAACCGATACCGTGATCAGCTGTCCACTGTAGTTACCGCTGTCCCCCGAAAGGCTTCATGATCAACTGGCAATTATCGAAGTTTGTTTCATTATTTATCAACATGTACAGCGGACCCCCTCCCGCCTCCCCGTCGATCGTTGGGGGCCAGCCTGCGGTTAGCAAAATCCATTTATTTATATCCACGATAAAAAAGATTTTTCCAACCCAAAAGAATAGGGGAGTGCGGGGGGGGGGGGGGCGGCGGCAGCCTAAAGTGTTTTCCACAAATAAATAATTAAATAAAAATACAGACGTTGGCTCCCCCCAGCCTCTTCTATAAAAAATAAAAAAAAACATCTGCAAATAGGCTTAGTCAACGTTCACAATTCACATTTTTGGGCCGAACAAATCCTCATTTTTGTTTGCTGAAAAAAACTCACTTATTAGCATATGCAGATGCAACAAGATGGCGCCAAAGGCCTAGCCTATAGCAAAGTAGTCATTTGTGTCCAGGAAGTATCGTAAATTAACGTTCTTGGCATGTTAGGGAAGAGCAAAATTTCGCCTGGGTTGTTGGTGAAATTAACGGAGACTCTTCAGCATGATGTCCACGTACTTGCATGCGTGAAGTTTCAACCAAAAGCAATTCGAGACCTTTCATGTCAACGACAAACGAGACCCAGCGCGGTGATGGGTTTCCGCAACCAAAGACGCAATTTATACCACCACAGCTTGTTGCTTGCATGAGTCTCCATTAGTATCTATAATAAAACAAAAACAAAACAGAAATCTTCTTTCCGTTCTCTCACTCTCAGCTATCACCAAAGACACGGAGGGGCCTTTTGATAGCGCCATCTCCACATCAATAAAGACGGCAAATGTAAGCCTTTCATGTTCCGTTTTTTTCTCTGTCTGCCGCCAGGTATTCCATTAACGGCGCAATTAATACCAAGTAGGCGCTCTATTAAGTTTGCACCGTCGGGTCGCTTTGTTCTTAATAGCTTGTAAATATCAGAGATGTTTGAATCTGTGTCTGTGACATCTTGTTCCGTCCGAAACATCCTCTTGAAAGTGTTATTATTGAGCGCCTCGATTAGAAGGCTGAACGGTAAACGGAGCTGGTTCGGCGTTTTAAATCTTAGGTTTGTCAAATTCTAAAGTGGATCCGTTGATTTTATTTTATTTTTATTTGGTCCCATCCAGGATCCAGATGAAGTGGTTGTCGCTATTGGAGTGTGATTGATTGACGGACAGCGGTCACTACAGTGGACAGCTCATGTTATCAGGTGACAAAGTGCGTGAAAGGGTTAAAGTCCGAATGCTGTTGTCTGTGCCCCCTCCCTCTGTCTAATCTTCCTAGAACACGGTGTCAAAGTCAAGGCCCGGGGGCCAGATCCGGCCCGCCACATCACTTAACTGTGGCCCGCCAAAGCAATTCATGCGTCAACTTTCGTGATCTTTGCTTAAAGGCTGTAGCAAAATGTCAAATTGTAATTGTGGGATGAATAACGTTTTCCAATCATTTTGTTACCCTGTTTTCACTCACTTGAACAATCATCGAACAAACAGCTGATTGAAACGCATCACAAGGAAGCCCGGTAAGAATTTTTCTCTTCACCAAAATAGACCATTGTCTGGAAAAAAAGAAACTTTGACACCCTTGTCCTAGAATATTAAAATCCCCCCCCCCCCCCCAAAAAAAAGTTGGTTCTCATTTGATTACACTACAGCACAGCGGACTTGTGACTAAATCCCGAGCAAACGTGTTTGATTTTCAGACATTTTGTACCATCGGGGGGTCTGTTGGACGTGGCCACCACCACCACTCCGGTCTTAAACAACGTCTGGAAAAGCTGCCTCAGGATCACTGCATCGGCGATGTCCGTCACCTAATGATATCATCAAAGGTCAAGAAGATCACATATTGATTGACGTCGGTCCGAACAAGTCATCGACAATCCACGTTGATTAGTGTCATTCAGGTGGGCTTATTGGGGGCTTTTGTCTGTGTGTGTGTGTGCGTGTGTACGTGTGTCCCACTTTTTCTTCCACGCCGTTTCCACCGTAAGCAAAGGTCGATGACAACGGTGAAACAAGGCCGCTTGCGAGTTTGTGGGCTATTATGTGAAGGGCTCCGACCTTTCAATCAACGTTGCAGGGCTCTCACTTTTGTTCTTAATTCCCTTGTCTCTATTTTTCACCTCCGCGGATCCAAAACACGGAGAGAGAAACCGCTTTACGGCCGTCGCGCACGCTCGCCGCACGGCGTCTATTTAACCCGCCTGATTGAGGAGCTCAGCACGGGAAATAATTCTTACAAGAAAAAAAAAAAAAGTACTTTCGATCAAACTTACCGCAAGTTCTTTTTGAAATGATCTTTTGGTTGAGCGTCGCTTTCTTTTTGGTCTAAAGTAGCCATAGAAAGCGCCCACACTAGTTTTAGAAAAGGCTTGTTAAAAAAAATAAAAAATAATTATGACAAAGAAGACCATAACAAATAATTTACAAAATGATCACGGTATTGTAAATGTTAAACTTGTCATTGAATAAGCTGTGCAAAAAAAACCTTCTTACAATTCAATATTTGCTTCAGATTTTTGCAATCAGAATTTAGAACACTTTTGTTCGTTTTTCATGTATTGTTTTTTTCAAAGATGCTTTGTTTTAAATTTAGTTTTTATTAGATTTAGTGTTTGTTTTGGTTTTTACACGGATATACTTTATATTCAGTGTTTGTCGAGTGCATGATTTAAAAAAAAAGGTAAAAAAAAATCACAATATTGTGTAACGAACTAAAATAAAAATTTAATTCTCAAATAATTCTTCAAATAATTTCACTTTGCCAATAGTGAAATGTTTAAAAAATAATAAACGCTCAAAGTTCATGTGTGATATTAATTGTCAAAGGCCAAAAACAAAGGACATTTTCGCCCAAATATATAGTTCATTTTAAAAAAGTAAAATGTAGTTCTAGCTAGTTTAAATGTTTTAAATGTTATTTTATTGAAGGAAAATATTTTTTTCAAGTGAGTTATTTCATTATCTTCCGTTCAACCTTGGTCTCCAGCCAATCTCAGGGTTGCATGTTGCTAAACAACCCAATCCATTCATCCGTTCCCTGAACCGCTCCTCCTCAACAAAACCCATCAACACAAATATTAGTTTTGGGAATGCGGGTGATATCGCTTCCTCAAACCCGACCCGTGTTCTGCGCCCCAAAAACATGAGCCGAAGCTTCACTCAGAAGACTGCGATACCTCCTTCAAACGGTTCGCAACCGCCGATCGCACCGATTTCACAGACACAAGTTTGCAGTTTGAAGTCAAGTTTTTTTTTTTGGAATCAAACATTCAACTCTGCCGTCTTGAATCAAAGTCCCGCCCCCCTCCACTTTGCTCTCTTTGACAGGCACTTGTCGTGGCCTTACCCAGAGCATATGTCTCCCCCTTTCATAACCTGGAGAGTCTTCTGCTTCTGGTGTATTAGCCCCACTGCCCTTACCAATACTTGATTAGCATGCGTGTTCAAGCCTTGATTTGGCTAAGGAGAGGTGCCCGGGGGCCATCAAATTAGTGCGTGTGATTGTGTGCTCTCATAATGAGAATCAACAGAAAGCCAAGGCTCGGCGCGTCTCTGAAAGACCCCCAGCACCCCCCCCCCCCCCCCCCCACACCCACCGACCCCCCTTACCCACCGTTTCCTCCGAGCGCAGGATTTTATTTTCATTTGAAAAGACCCATTTAAAAATGAGCTTTTTATACAACCTGCATTTGTTTATTCATGCGCCCTCAAACACGGGCATCGGATGAGAGGGCAATATTGATTGCTGAATGACTCGAAAGTGGGAGAGGGGCAGAGAGTGGATACCCTAAAAAATTGAGAAAAGTGGAGGGGCCTGATGTCGCACTTGTGGAAGACAAAAAATAAATAAATAATCATAATGGCGCAATCGCCGTCAGGACCGATATTCAAATGAGCATCCAATTACTCAAGCGGGCCATGCGTTTACAGCGAGGTACACGGGTGCCACATTAAAACTCTTTTGATGTTACATCTTTTTATGTACACAACCTATGAGCTATTTCTAAAGAGGTGAGGGGGGGGCTGTGCGGTGACAATGACGCACAATCATTTTCTTCACACTCCTCTTCTTCCTTTTCCCATCTCGGACGTCTCAATGGCGAGAATTCATTAGGGGAGCTGCGGAAAGATGTGGGGGGGGGGGGGCGGTGGGATTCGGGGGGTACAAATTACTGATAATGGCACGGCGCTAATGAAGAGAATGGAGAAATGTCATTAGCATTCAAGAGGATAAGATCCATCTGACCCGCCGCCGCCAGTCGCTTTCTAGCTCCACTCACTTAAAGAAGCAGGAGAGTGCGGCTGATACCCAGTGCCTCATTTGCATGGCTGAGTGGAAGCGGATGCTGATTGGTATAAAACCCCCCATAACACCCCCCCCCTCACACCCCCACCCCTTTACTTCTCTCCATCTACGCCACCTCTAATGCTCCCCAACCTTGAAACCTCTTGTTTATGCATCCCAAAACAACGCGCGCATGTCCATTCAAGTCAAGCTGCATGGCGACAGGCGCAAACAAACAAACGAAAAAAAAAAAACAAATCAAGGAGCAACGGACACAAACAGCGGCGCGGTTTGAAAACGTGAAAGGTGGGCGTGCATGAAAGGCAAGGAAGCTCTTGATCGCCACACGTGCGCCCGGGCAGTGATTAGAGAGCGCGACCACACCTACCGTCACCTTTGACCTGCGGTCTTTAGCGCTAATGATATCAGAGAAATAGACGTGCATTGTGCTGCCGACGGCAGGCTTTGGAAACACAGAGGCTCGCTCATCCTGTAAAGGCACAGGTGTCAAACTCGAGGCCCACGAAAGCTTGCCGCAGTTTTTTTTTTCTAAACCAGCAGTAGAAATGTCAATAACCAAATGCAGGGGCAATTATGTGCTGTCATATGATGGGACACACATTGGGCCTTTTCCCACACCAAACATATTAGGTAAAAAGCGAAGTAGCAATGTCACTTCCAGCTGGAGCCAAAGCTAGTTTTTAAAGCATAATAATTCCGTTTAGGGCAAAAGGGCAGTTAAGTAACATGATGGGGCAAAAAAAAAAAAAAAAAAAAAAAAGTGTAACTACCCCAAGCTCTAGCGACATGCTCGAGTCAGTAGACAAGGACAGTGCAGCTCTGCTTCTGGCCACGATTTTCATCTGCAGTTAAAAAAAAAACAACAAAAAAAAACGCTCCTGGATGCCTCGCAATGGAGCCAAAGGAAAATAATGATTTAATATTAATATAGAACAAAATATGATGTATTTATATAATATAAATTATTTTGATAATATACAGTAAATTATATAAATAAATAGTCATTGAGCTTGACATGATGAAGTGTTTAAACAAGCACTGGAGATGCTGTGAGTGAATGCTTTACTTCACAAGGACCACTAGGTGTCCCCAGTCCTGCTTTTGTTGCCTTTGGGAGCCCAAACAGTTGTAGTTACAGTAACAGAGAGAGGGTGAGCACCAAATATTTTCTTCCTTTTTGTCAACATTAAAATCATATCGTTTTTAGTTTGAATGCACATTGTCAGTGCGTTACACACCGAGCAGAAATGGAGAAAATGTACGCAGTAGTAGCTGTCAGTCACCGTTCTCTCACCTGAAACTCGTCAAAACACAGGAGGCAGGTTTCACGGGAGATCTCCACGGCAACCGGTGATATGGGGTCATAGGTGAACATGTTGCCCAGCTTTCGTCTGGGCAGGCTACGTTTCCTCCGGTGGATCCCTTTGAAGTAGCGCACAGAAACTGTCAGGCACGTCTTCAAAACCACACCTGCATGGCCAACCTCGCGCCGAGCGACGCCGCCGCATCACAATGGTGGAGATAAACATGGAGGTAAGTGTCGCATATCAAGCGTTTAAGGGGTGGGGGTGGGGGGGGGGGGACTTTTGCGGTGTTAAGTGAAGTCAATAGAGTGAAGAAGTTAAGCGCTAACTTTGGTGGATATCCAGCATGAAGCCGTTGAAGTGGACTCTCTTTTTCTGGTTGTTTTGCAGCCCGCCGTAAAACATATCCATGAGCATGGTCTTCCCTGTGCCTGATTGGAGGAGACACAAAGACTCTTGGCATTGTTTCCCCCCCCCCCAGACAATAAGCTGCAGATTGTACAGAAGACACCTCATCAGGTACCTTCGGAAAATAAATTCATTGCTTCTGCCCCGACGTGCTTTCTGATTCGCGATTGTTGCAAAGGAGTGAATGTCTGCGACCTTCGTAAACCTTTCGGCCATGTCCAGTATGTTAAGAATTGATCGCTCGCATTTGATCACACCGCATATCTACATTACAGTACCTGCATGTGTTCTTACCAACATCTCCATAAATATAGAAGCCTTTAGGCGGGGGAGGAGGAACATCTTCTTCCTATATGTATGGGGAGGGGGGGGGGGGGGGGGAGTCAAACCAGTTAAAGATTAGATGACAGGATCCTTCACAATGTCGATACCACGAAAGCCATGCATGCATGCACTCATTAATAAAAGCTCAAGGGGGAGGGGTGGTGGTGGTGGGGGGGGGGGCGTAAACTTTGTTCTACCCGTCACTGTAAAACCACGACGCGCCGATTCATAAACAAAGTATTGTGAGGTATTAAGCCAAGCACTACAGTTTGCGGTTTCACATTCTCCAGACTAGCCCACTGCAGGGGAGGAAGACAAAGGGGATCTAATCAACAAGACAAGCCGGGGTTCCCACGAAAGAAAAGCATCATCAGAGGAACAATGGGGGGATTTGTCAGACAAAACGGAGAGGACTGAATGAGGCTCCGTACGAGATGGACTGGACTTGTCTGTGTGCAGCCTGTTTAGCGCTGCTAATTGTGATACGGTACTGTTGCATTGAGGTGCCGCTGGAAGTCATTGTGCTGCCTGCCTCCTATCATCAAAAGGTCCCTGCTTCAAAAAAAAAAAAAAGGCGCTTCTATGAGACCAAGCCGCGCATACTGAGTAAAGCCAAATATGTTGGAAGAAAGGCCGCGGTGATTTAAATGCAAGTGTCATCAGTCTACACATGACGTGAATTCATACGGTGTATAAACAAATTGGACACTATAAGCTGTAATAATACCGGCACGATTAAAGTGCCCCCCCCCGCCCCTCCCTGCCAAAGTTGACCAATGAATGTTCAGTTACATCCTGTTCTCATGCAATAACCACTTTTATTTAGAAATGTTGATGTATGGTCAATTAAGATTGCCTCATTGTACGCAGTGAGTGCACGCATGTTAAAATGAGAGGTTTCGGTTTTAGGAGTCCCACTTGGTAGCCGGCATGTAGACAGGGGCTTTGGGCTGACATGGGCGCTTTAGAGTGCCTTGTTGTTGTGCCGTGGATATATTCCAGTCCCCCGGATGCTTCAGGCGAACACATTTTCGTGGTTCAAACATTTGTAGGCAAAAGAAAAATGCTAGACAAGGTCACATCCTATTTTTTTTTTCGCAGGTCAGAGTAAAACTATCTGATTGACAGTTGACAGTAGAACGGGATGTTGTTTTTGTTGCATTCGGAGAGAATGGCTGGCCATTGAGGCCTCATTTTAAAACGCTTTTAAATGTTTTCATGGACATTTATTTTCACTTCGCAGGGGAATTGAAGTCGCTCGGGCACAGATGCGAACGTCGACATTTCATTTAGATACATTCGAGTTGCAATGTATTGTTGACGGTAACCAAGCAACATCACATTGCATTTGGCCTAAGCGAGCCCTGAAGAGGAAGCGTTGTCCTCTCCAATTTTAATTTGGTCACTATTTCATGACGACAGCACTCGGTGTCCACCGCGCAAGGAGCACTTGACTCCGCTAAATGCGGACAATGGGCCCGATTGAAAACGAAATGGAAAAACAAACTTGTTGCTAATCCTCTCCTCATTCACTCAGTCATTCCAACTGTTTGTGACTTCTCCCTGAATTCCCAAAGCACGCCCGCTGGCGTGGCGGGCTACTCGTGAGTCGTGGCTGGACGCCATTCTATCATGGCAGAGTGGAGCCAGACAAGGCCGTTCCTCAGATGGGCTGTCTAGCGGCGCGCCGTGGCCTCGTCCCACCTCCCCACGGAGGACGGGGGGAGAGCGCCACATGCAGGGGAAAGTTCACACGCGGGACATTGTTGGTTTGGAACTTTGAGAGTCAACTTAAGCGCAGTCTAAAAGTGACGCAGTTAAGCGAACGGCGTCAAACGACACAGATCCGAACGTCGGATGGCTCTCCCGAGACAATAGGCCATTGTTAGTCGACCATCCGCAAAAACACGCCACATTGGGTCAATATGAAGTCAAGTGTACTCTCCTCACAGACTTGGTCAGTTGGTTTGAACAATGGCGGCAGTGGGAGAAAAGACACCGAAACGGACAGTGGTATGACCCGATTCAAACGGGAGTAATTATCCAGTCGGTGCGTGTGAGAGTGAAAGAGAATGGGGGGTGGGGGGGGGGGGGGGGAAGGAAAAAAGGTAAGGGAGGTGGGATGGCGGCGGCGGTGCTGTTGTCAGCCTCACACCAGAGTATTTGTCAGAGTCCCCAAATCAAAAGCAAAAAGGACAAGAAAGGCCCAAATAATGGGGATCCCCCTCCTCTCTCATTACCGCGCGGAGTTGGTGAGAGAGTGAAGTGGGGTGCCGGGACGAGCCCAGCGGGGGGTCTGCCCCCGGCTGCCTTCACAAATCTCCGCACTAACCTCATGCGTCGGTGCCAGCAAAAAATCCCAGCGCACAACACTAGACAGTCATCTCCCCTGACCTAAAAACAACAACAAGCCCCCGACATTGCGCCGCTCGAAAGCGCTTCCCAGACCCCTAACCTCCCTTTGACCTGCGACCCCCCCCCCCCACCCCCTACACACCGCCACAATTGGTGATTTAGCTGGAGTACAGTATGTTAAAATGCAAAGTCCCTCCATATGTTACATCGAAGCGGGTGAGCAGTCCATCACAGGGGATAAAAGAAGTTGTCAAGCAACAACAAATAACTGCTAAAATGTGGTTTTGTTTTGTTTTTAGTTTTTGCAGTTGGGATTTAGGCACGAGACTGGAAAAATAATCTAATTGTCAAGAATTCCCAGACGAGGCCCTCAAGGGAGCGCCCTGCAGCCTGATCAGGGAAAAGCATCCACAGTGGAATGGAAAATACTACAATAGAAAGGGCCCCGATTTTATTGGATATAATGTTTAATGTAACCAATGACTCATTTATTTTAAGAGCTCATCTAATTTACCTTTAGAGCAGATACTCCAGTTGTTATAAGGGAGGACTGTGTTCTTTTCTGAAGTCTGTCACAGTTCATTGTCAGGGGAGGCGAGTTCAAGTAGGGAGCGTTACTGTAGTTTTGCAGCGTCTTTTGCAGGCGAGCCAGCCGCTGAAGAACGCTCCTCTGCAAAGCATCTTTCCTCAAAGAGCCACGCTGAACCAAGCGGTCGTACTGGGTTACAGTGTCACCACAATCGACGGTGGGAGAGTGTGAGGAGAATGACGTGGATGAACAGAGCTTTCTTGAGTTCCTGTAACCTTGGAAAAGGGCAGAAACACGCAAGATGAACTACAGCTAGGGCAATAATCCATTTACAGGTAATTGAGTAACTATAGTTTCTTTGTCAGGATATTTTTTTTTTCATAGATATTTTTTAAGTGGCTTGCATAGCTGAAAGCGCGTAAGCTGCCTTGTTTTGCTTGTACAACTCTTCTTGAGAGTCGTGTGCGTCCGATCGTTAATAATGCCCTTAATTCTGAGGGCGCAGTGCACACAGTTGAACTAAATACCCGTCACTCCGCTTTTGTGACATGCGTCCTGGAGAAAGCAAGGTGCAATCATTTCTTCTTCTTTCAGGGTCCTTATCACGACTAAAATGTGCGATTCATTTGGCTGAGACGTACAGTCAGATGACAGATGCGTGGCGATGAAGCCAAACAGCGGCTGTAGCGGTCACGTGAGTATTGCCGAAGCTTCTCTGTGCACGGACAATGCGGTTTCGCTGTTGTTAACCCGACGCATGCGCCGATTCGCAGGACCATTTCCCGACAAGATACCTTGAATTGTGTTGCTGACGACTTGAGAACGGATGATCGTTAAAGTCGCGATATTGCGAAAAGGTACAAAAGTCACGGCGCATCTCTGAGCTGTGGAAAACATGTTGGCTGCCATGGTAGTTCAAAATAGAAAAGCTTTATTGACATATTACAATATTACAAAAAAAAAGACTGAAGAATATCTATTGACAATTCCCTCGACAGGTGAAAAATATTTTCTGGATTATTATTTTTATTCATAATTGTTGTCATTCCGTTTTTGATAACTGTACTGCACAATGCCATACTCTATAAAGTTTTGTGTATTTGTGTTGTTAGTATGACAAGTAATTGTCCGTTTTTAACAAACCAGGCTGCAGGTCGTCGGGCAACAGTCAGGTGACTGATCAGAAGTCGAAGTAATTTTCAAGATGTCAAAATAAGAGACGAGTCAACGCCGGAAAAGAGGGCAAAAATATCTAAGTGTGATTTTCAAGCTAGACTTTTGGAATATTTAGGCTCTTAAATAAAACGTATTCCTATAAGTTGTTTGTTGCAAAGTTTTGAATTCGACTGACATTGATTTGACGCACACCCACACGTTTACTCTGCGATTTATTGTGAAGGTCTTTACCGGAACGTACATAATAGTTTTCAGGTGTGCTTGACGCTCCAGTTAGCTTCGTGAAAGCGCAGCGCTAGCAATGGCAGACACCATAGCTGATACAAGAAGGCTCTTTACTAAGCCCCAGAACCTAAACGACGCGTATGGACCGCCGAGTAACTTTCTGGAGATCGACGTGAGTAACCCCGAGACCATCGGAGTGGGAAGAGGCAGACACACGACGTACGAAGTCAGACTGAAGGTGAGCTTTCATGATCGGTTGCTAGTACCGTTAGCCTCTGGGCTATTTACCTAACGTTAGCCTAAAAACACAATGTTGGCAAGTGACATTGTGATGAAATAACGCGCATAACGATAATATATGTAGATTTGGCAAAGTATTTCCCACAAACAAAACAGAGTAAATCGGTATGAGTGAAAACAGTTGGCTGACAGGTTAGCAACATCCGTTCAAACAGGCTACCAACCTTTAGCTACTTATCATGTGATGTTGTCTGTGATTGTGTGACGCAAAGTTTTGTGACTTTCTATAAACGGAGTTTTATTAGTAATTGTCTTGCTTTTCTTCGCTTTAATAGTTAATTTGTGTTATCAGGTGAGCACAGCGTTAATTGAGGGCAGCAGCAGCAGCTAAATCGTGGGAATACGTGTTGGAAATTTACAAGAAACTGATCAATTACTTGAAAATATGAAGCCCTAATAACTTTTTCCCCTGAATATAGCCACACCCTGATCTGGAAATGTCCATCGAACTCATGACCAGCAGATGGTTGTTTGTACACTCAATCCCCCATGTCCTCTCCACTTTAATCTTATTGATGTGAGCTGTGATTTTTGTACTCTGTTCATTGAATGGACCTTCTCTTAAATACCTATTCTCTTGCAGCCATTTTCTTGCGCAATGGCGTAATATGTGGTCAAGTTGGGGGGGGGGGGGGTTAACACAGTCCGCTCAAGCAGACAGGATGCACGCTGATCCTCTGGCTCACCACCCCGCAAGGCATTTCCTTCCACTCCCTGCTGAGGACATTGCAGGGGAGTAGAAGGGCCCCTGTTTGCAGAGACGCTCCCACAATCCTTTGCTAAACAACCTGATGACTGAGTAAAAAAAAAAACACCTGCCCTGCCTCATGCTACAATTAATAATAATAATACTAATAATAATATTGTCAGTAAGTGACTTGTATAAGGCCGTAAATTTGACAGACAGCATTGTTTAACTCGATCCAGAGCTGTTCGTCAAACACTTGCACCTGTTGCGAAACGCGGACCCTGCGTCACATTGGGCTTTGGTTTGACATCTGACTTTTACTCATTTTTGAAGATCTAAACATTGCAGACTGCCTCTTCTCACCAACAATGGTACTAATGGAGATGCTGTTGTGAAAGCGCTGTATAAATCAGCATGTATTGTATTGTAAAAATACGCCCCGCCCCCCATAAAGCATGGGTTCATTAGTTTAATAATAATAATAATAATAGATTTTATTTATAAGCGCCTTTCAAGACACCCAAGGACACTTTACAATAACAAAAAACACAAAACAATACGGGTTGAGCAGCGGCAGTCACATATTATGTGGCCCCATAAAGCATGGGTTCATTAGTTTAGTCACATACTATGTACCTTACAAAGTAAAATCAGGAGAATGAGAAACTCAAAATGTTAAAAAGGCAACCTACCTAAAAAGTGGGTGAGTCTGAATCGTGTCATCCAAGTTTCTGGGCCTATTTGATAACCTTATCAGTTATCTCCAAGATGTCCTTTTTGTTGACAACTGCCTGTGGAGTTTGTGCTTTAGATTGTTTAACCGCCCTGGTAGATTTGTCAGGCTAGAGGCGAGGGAAGCGAAGCAGTCTGCACTTTTTTTATTTTTTTTTATTTTAACGTAAGACCACAGAAGAAGTGGCACATCTTCAGAATGATAAATTATTGCAAAGCCGTTCCTTGATTTTTGGTCACAGTCTTGCTCACAATATCCCCGCTGCTAAAATATATCTAAGGGTTTTTTTTCTTCTTTTTTTGGGGGGGCTCATAGCTCATTTGCTCTGCCTCAAGTTCCCACTGCTGTCCCACGTTCAACCCAAAATCGAGAGAGCCCTTGTGGTCGCTTTGAGAGAGTCTTCTTAATCCCTTCATTGAGAGGCGAAAGAATGAAATAGGGCCAGGCTTGGGGTGGACGGGAGGGGTTGGAGCGTTAACTGCACGGCCATACACCCTCAAAATCCACGGAAGGGTATAAAGCCACCCCCCTTCAGCAGTCTTGATCCTGTTTCCACTTATCCCGTTTTTACTCTCTATGCAGTCACTCTCCTGCTCCGCGTTGGGCTACACAGTTCTGCCAAGAACTTCCCGGCTTAATGGGCAGATGACTGCATAATGTAAACACCAGATCGAGGACTTATTTGCTCTATGAAATGATAAAAGTCCACTCCGAGTGTTAAGTGTATTTCATTCAGACCAGCTGGTCAAGGTTGAGAGATGGTGGTGAATCATAAGTTTGTTTTTTTTTTTTTTTTTTTGCCCCCCCCTTTACCGGAGGCCAGTTATTTGCACAGTCACTTGTTGACAGGCTGGTTTTACGTTCGTATTCAAATCAATGGCATCAATCTGCTCTCTTTCACTCCCCAGAGATGAAAGCTACCTCCATGCTGAAAGGAGATGGACCCCACCCCCCACCCCCCCGAGTGGACTTGTAATGTTGAGGGTCTCATTGAAAAAAATTGACTTTTGTTCTCATTCAAATCCATTTGTTTTAGCTGGTAATTGAAATCTGAGATACCCAAGAGACCAACAGAAAGCTTAATTTAGGATGACAAAGCATGTTTGGATCTTTTTTTTTTTGTTGCTGTTATCTTGTGCCAAAAGTGGGCGTTTTGTGAATATTATTTTTTTTTAAAGATTAAAGTAAATTGTGCAGTGATTAATCGATTAGCAATCGATAGAGTAAGTTTTGTTTAAAAGGTGGACAGTTTCTGAAAAATTAAGTCGCTTACAAATTAGCTAACGTAAGCTTTGTGTCACCCCCCTCCAACTCTAAAAAAAATATTGCTAAGTATTAGCAGTAATACTCCCAAATATGTTGAACCCTTTTTAAACGTTTCAAGCTTAGAAGCATCTGTTCCCAGGCTCTCGCTTTCAACATATGGGAGACCTGCGCATAATATCACTTGGAGGAAACAAAAATGAGACTCTCTTGCATTGTTCTTCACATAAGGCCCCTAGAGTGCTTGCTTCAAGCTGTTTGTCACCCCCAAGTTTACTGTGTACCGGACACTGAAATCAAAGGAAGGTTAAGCATTGTATATTAAAACCACCCACTGCAAAAAAAATGAAAAGCTTAGAGTTAATGCTAATAAATAAAAACCCATCAATGGGCTAATGGCAATTAGCATTGATTTTTATTTTCCATTGTTCCTACTTGTCTTAATGCTAACATAGCAACGAGTGATTTTGCAAGCAGATATGCGGTTTTGTAGCCGTCATATTTGATAATACTCTGACGACATCATTAGGTTGTCTTCTTTTCACCCCTGCTTCCCTTGATTTTAGGAGGTGGTATTCAGAACTCTGAACTTGGGGATCTTACTTTGTTTATAGATAGGAGCACATAAAAGGCTTCTTTTACTTCTCGTCCTCTTCCCCCCTCCTCTTTTGTACTCTTAGCTTTCCCTTCGCTTTCTTTCTGGCTTCAGTTAGGGTGATGGGGGACTTTGGCCATTAATAAAAATAAGTAGAGATTGGGTGGGTGTGTGGCAGAGGGGATGGGTGGGGTGGGCGTGCTTGTCAGGCACAGTCAAGTGTAATCCAAAGTCTACAGCATCCTCTTGGACAACTATTTTAATGGAAATGGGGAACAGATTGTATCAAGGCTACCATATCCTACTTGAGATGACAGTATCAAAAGTGGGAGTTGATACTATGGTAACAAAGCAGCTTTTTGCCAGCGGAGAGAGCAGAGAGACTGTCAGCGGGCAGGAGCCGGCGAGCGAGTACATGGCAAGGCGAGAGCAAAAAAAAAAAACCCCCGTCACCCCAACTCTTTTGTTCCCAGCCTCGTCTTTCACCATTTCGGAGTATGATGCAACAAGATGGTATTATGTTGCCGTTTTTAATGCCATTATTGTGAAAGGAGGTGGGGGGGGGGGGGTTGGATAAGGGGTTGCGGGAGAGGGCGAGCTTTAGGATGCACGCTCTCCAACTTGATTTGATCTATCCTGCTAAAAGCTAATGCGTGGTGGTCTTGAACTCTTCTCTCAGGAGATGAGTGATCTTTGTCCAAGGTTGTTTTTAAAGGCTTCTGCCATTTTCAATGAAGCCAAGATATTGCGTCTCACACTACGCCTTCCTCTCTTCCTATGGAGCCCAGATTGCCCTGGATGCTCATCATGAAAGGTGAAGCTCGGCAGCCCGTTTTTAAGAGGAGGTAGCTTCATGCTGTCGTCTCGCTTCGATTTATGCTTTTATTATGCCCGGCGATTCCCTCACATTCATATTGATTAGCATCCTGAGTAGGGTGAATCCAAAAGGTTCGCACAATGACTTCCAGAAAAAATGTCTTCTGAAAATAATAGCCTTTTTTCTGGAATGTTTTAGCCTAATATCGCCTATTGAAAATCTGCCCCCCCCCCCCAAAAAAAGGCGATTTTAAATAGTGGAAAAGCAGTGTGGGTCAAAGTGTGCCTTTTTGACAATAAATGAAACGCAATCACCTTTCCGGGTGAAAGCTGCTCACGTGTGTCAAAGTCTGCACAAGAGCCAGTAAGTCAAAGCCGACGAGAGAGCAGAGGCTGAGGAAACCCGATCTTTGACTCTGAGGGCTCTCACGCATTGCCTTCCTTTTGGGTGAGTGAGACCTCTCACTTTTCACTTTTGTCGTTTGCGTCCTCCCCCTCCCGTCCTGCCCGAGCAATCTCTTAATCACAGGGTTTGAGGGTGCAAAAAAGGATTTCAAGGCCAGGTGACTTTCTTTTCTCCAAACCGCATCGCTTGCTTTCGTAGTCTTCGGACCGTGTGCGCGTCCAAACCGGCCTCGAAGGCGCTACCCGATGGAAAATGTAACCAGACAAACCTTTACGCAGCACCTCACACACAACCGTACTTCACGCCAAGAAGTACGTTCGCAGGTTTGCGCTCAGCTAAGTGCTTTCCGGTGTGCCCGTGATGGGATTAAGAGTCGCGGCGGTGGCAGATTACCTGTAACTGTGATCTGTTGTGCTGAGGATTAACTTTGCGGCGCTCCTCGCTGTGAGGTAACATTACGCAGCAGGGACAGACGAGTGGAGTTAATGCCATAGTAGTGGGGCAATAAAGCTAAACTAATCCACTTCTCCTGTGACCTGAGAGAGTGGAGGAGTGAAGAAGGCGGGTGGGGTGGGGGGCTCATTGACAACTTCACCTGGGAAGAACCTGAAGGGAGAACACGTTTTCGCCAAGCGGGTCCGTTTGGCTTGTTTTCTTTTCCCTCTGTGGGGACTTTATAGCACGGTTGCATTCACAAGATTAGGAGTTCAAATCGCAACTCGAGCCTTGCAGACTAACGTAGGGTTTGCGTTTTCTCACTTGTGCTGCCACGGCCCCTCCGCAGTCCAAATCTGCGCTTGTCGGGTGAATTGAAACATTTCAAGACACATGAGAGATGCCTGTTTATTCTCCACCCTGTTGAAACTCCACAAAGAGTCTCAAAGGCTGAAAATCAGACGCATTATTAAAGAGCGAAAGGAATAAAACCTTGATGACCGAGTACACAGACACACACACTTTTATTTATTTATTTTTTTTTGCGCGGCCATTTACTCAGCCTTGTAGTTAACTCCCATCCCCTTTACAGCACCCCGTTGTCGACGTCTGCCTATTGAGCAGACCGCTGTTCATATCTGAACTTATGCCGCGCCGACTTGCTCGATTGCTTTGCCATTGTGGCGCTTTGGTAAATTCTGACCTTCTGTGAAGCGCGGCCCCGCTCTTGAAAAAAACAACAACAAAAAAAATACAATCCTCATTCAGCCCCTCCTCGTTCGTACATTGTCATTGGGATGGCCATATGCTGTCAGGACGAGTGAATAGGTTTTGGGGATTGTAGTGCAATTTGCTGTTTGAGCCTGTGTTCTCTGTCAATGTCGAAACATCTCCCCTCTTTCAAACCAGAGCGCTGCTTTCAAGTGTCCATCAACGGGGCGGAATATGCGAGGGTCTCCGTCGTGCGAGCAAACATTCAAAAAAGAATAAAAAATTGGCAAAACAGTCTGAATGGGGCAGACCTTGGTGAGTGAAACATAAGTGATTTTTGTCTCCTGGAGGCCAGTTTCAGTTGAAAGTCTTTGTTTTATCTCCCAGCCCTTGAGCCTACGAGGCACACAAAAATAAAATCACTTTTGTTCACTCACTTGGGACAATGTCAACCGGGCTCTGGTTTCTTTGTGGCGCAATACTTGCGTCTGATGGGTTGTTGACCGTCAAAAGGCTTTTCATCGGAACACAAAAATAAACCCTTTTTCTCAACTATATTCTTCCATACTAGCCCCCACGTGAATGTTCCTCAAAGAAAATCTCTTTGACAATGTTCAAAACATATCATTACAGCCCGTGACCGAATCGTTTGAAACTTTTGTTTTGAGGTCTACACTCTCACACATTCTTTCCAAGGTATGAAAGAAAGTAGACTCCAAATAATTCTTCCACGGGTGCATCTCAATAAACTCGAATATCATGGAAAATGTGATCTATTTCTCGAATTAAAAAAAGTCAAATCCATATACTGTAAAGATCCGCTGCACCGAATCTGAACCTCATTATTCAAATGTTGATGACCGTATTTTACGCTGCTCACAAACTGGTTTTGTTTAAATGGCTTCTTGCATTTGGAGAGGTCGCAGCAATCTGGGATCTCGAAGGAGTGACTTCTTTTCACCCCTTTCCATTTTTTCTCCCCCCACCCCCCCTTTCCTGCAGACTAACCTTCCCATCTTTAAGCTGAAGGAGTCGAGTGTACGGCGGCGCTACAGTGACTTTGAGTGGCTCAGGGCAGAGCTGGAGAGGGAGAGCAAGGTGAGCCCCCCCCCTTTTTTTTTTTTAAATATATTTTCACAGCCTCGCAGATGAATACAAATTTGTGTTTAGTTTTCAGCCTTCAAAATTTTTGGAGCACCTCAACCTCCACACAAGCACCCCAAAAATTGATTTCCAGAGTGTACATTGAATGAAACATTTGTTGTCTTTGTGCTCGTTGAAGTGCTGCGACTAATTTTCCCAGGGCGCTCTTTTCTCTAAGGTTGTTGTGCCACCCCTCCCGGGGAAAGCTCTGATCCGCCAGCTGCCCTTCCGGGGGGACGATGGGATATTTGATGACTCTTTCATTGAGGAGAGGAGACAAGGTCTGGAGCAGTTTCTCAACAAGTAAGCCATCGGCTCAGAAGTCACTTGAGACCCTGAAACGTCCACATTTTTAATAATTCAGACTCTTCAGATGATTACGGAAATAGTATTTTAATAAATCATCTCCAAACAGTTATTTCATACATTGTAGTTCTCATACTAGAGTGAAAAAAGTGTATGTAGTGACATCATTACGTATATTTTTAATGACACTTATATACAGTAGAGAGAGTCGAATGCACCCAGCCGAGTTTGCTGTGTACGGCAGTGCCTTGAGGTAAAACTTTAATTCATTCCTAGGGCGTGCTCGGAACTTAAAAAAAAAAAAAAAAACTAATTTATTTTTTAAGACGTGTTCAATAGACACTTTAAATGGACACCGTCACCGTATGCCACACTAACATTATCTCTGCTGAGGATAAAGAACAGAGCCCTGTGAGTATCGTAATGTTACCTGTCTACATGTGCTGCGACACCATTTGTTCAAATCTGTTGGTTACCATTCACGAGCACGTTTATGGCGCTTCCCGTTAGGCGTTAGCCCCAAGCTGAAAGACTTACTTGCAGTAATGTTGTTGTTTTAAATGTCCAAGCTCTACCTGGGTGAGGCCATAAACAAGTTGAATACTTTTAAATTTTTTTCCTAAATGTTCACGATCTGCCAAACCGCCGCTCGTTCTCAAGTATGCAGACTTCATTGCCACAATAGCAGCACCACTTTTTTTTTTCCTGTAAGTGGTCATTTTCCAAATTAGGGTTTCCTTTTTACAGGACTTGTGAATGGGAGTTTCTGCCTTCTTGATGTTGTTTTTAAAGCTCAAAAAACATCAAAAGCGCCTTCCACCAAGTTCTCTTAGTCGCGTTCTTAGCGCTCACAACCCGACATGTGCAGTCTTCTTTGTCATTTCTAATTACCCAACAGGGCACATTATTTTCCACACATTTGTTTCGTTTGTGCTGTTTTGATATGATAATGATAATTATCTGATAATATGAAATGATAATTACATCTCAAATTACAGCGTGCGTTTGAACGTGATCTTCTGCATCCTTTTTTTTTCCCTCCTCCCAGCTGCCGAACCATAAAAGTTGCAATGCCATTGTAATTATTTACTTTGATTGCAGACTTGGTCGTTATCTTTGTTTCACGTGCAAATGCTTCTTTGCTTCGGTTTAAATGTCAAGTGTGCTTAGACATTTAAAAACGTTTTTTTTTTTTTTTAACAATGTGTTGATAATTAAAATTTTGGTGCATGCATTGCAGGCAATGAAACGCTGCCCTTAATGATATTATTGTTCAGAGACTTCATACCAGCCGGCTGCTTTGTTCAGTGATTTAGAGTTTTTTTTGAAGAGGGTATCTTTTGGAATGCTCAGCTTGATTGTCCCGCGAAAACTTGTGCAGAGCAAACGCATTGGTCTCTGCTTCCTTTTCCGCCAAACTTCTTTCGACCCCCCCCTGATGTTTTCACGCTTGTGATTTGTCTTAACTATTTTCCATTCGAGGTTAAGATGCGAACATATAATGGCATCATGCCCCCGGGTCTCAGGTGCGCAACATATTTTCTTGCAGGAGCCCATGTGTGCGTCATCCGCAGAGATGCACTGAGTCAAGCCTCATGTCAAAGTGGCTTTCGGAAAGAAATTTTAATGGAAGGGGCACAATGACAAATTGATTTTCCCCAAGTCGTATTCCCACGATCGTTACTCGACATTGCTTTTTCGCATCGAACGGTTCTTGAATCCCTTCCGGAAAGATCTCGCTCACCTTTGCTGACGCACAAAACCGATTATCATTTTCCAACCGCACTCGCGAATGGTGTTTACCAAAAAAAGGGCCTCGTGCAGGGGCCTTTCATCCATCTGCTGTGACTTTGAAAAATAAATGACATTTGAAATAAACTTTTCGTTAAGGGAAATTCCTTTTGGATTCAAATTAACATCGGACTGCATGCGGGCTTCTCCTTTTCCTGCCCTTGTGTTACATGCGCATTGAAGCCTTGTGTGTGTTTTCAGAGTGGCCGGTCACCCTCTGGCCCAGAACGAAAAATGCCTGCACATGTTTCTACAGGACGAGTCTGTGGACAAGCACTACACCCCATCCAAAGTCAGACAAGCTTAAAAAGGAGAGAGAGAAAAAAGATAAGATGGCGCAACCAACTCGCCGGCCAACCCTCATCGAACTTGGCCCGCCCCGCCCTGTCAGCCGTGTTCGGACCACCCTATCCCACTTCACTGCTTCTGATTCTTCTCAGACCAAAAAACACAGATAAACCTACCCCCCCCCCCCCCCCACCCCATATGATACGCCGCTCACGGTCCCTTTCAGTTACCTCCTCCCAGTCTTATTTCCCCCTTTTAAAAGCGGAGAATGTTGGCAGCATCACATGGTCTCTCGATGTCTGGAAATGCCACTAACATGAGTGTCGAATTTGTATTTATCACTAGCTATGTCTTGAATATATTCAATTTGTCGTAAGGGGAGACCCATAGCCGACTCCATTGTTGTAAGTCGCTATTGGCAAGTCGCACATGAGTGGGCCTTGAAATTTAAAGAACGTCTTTGACCCACCTAAAAAAAAAAAAAAAAAAGTTTGTGTGTTTGTGCGTGTGTCCAGCAAACCAGCAGTCGCCCCGTTCTCACCATCGCTTTTCTAGCAAGTCCACTTACACAGAGGGAAACGGCAGTATTTCTATTGCCTATATTCACATTTTGAGATTTATATACTGCTGTGCCCCCCCTTATTTTGTTTTTGTTTATTTTGAAGATTTTCCAATAAAATAGGTGAAATATCTACTGCATACGTGCATGCATTTTGTTGTTGTTGTTTGCCTCCTGTCAGATGAAGTGCAACGGCCAAAAAAGAGAATTATTCTATAAATGAGAAGTTGACAACATGACAGTAAACGGTAAACATTTTTGCTTTGCTTTGTTCTTGTTCATTTTACTTAATTTTATAAACACAAATTGTAGTTTGACTTGGGTTTTTTTTCCCCCTCAAACAGCGTTCTCATTTCTTAAATGTTTTTTTTTTTTACCCCTAATTTTATTTCGTTTTCATTAACTGATAGCGTTGGTCTGCACACGTGTACACAATCGAAGGTGTTTGGGGTTTTTTTCCTGGTGGGGGGTTGAGCAATGTGGTGGCACACATTTTCTTTTTAAATTAAAAAACATATTTATCAATTCAATGTCTTTTTATTCATCTGGTTTCACCTCTAAATAGTTATAACTCCCAAATATTTACAACAAAGTCAAATCACCATATCATTCCACAAAACAGATCCCCAAGTGCTGAGTATTATTTTTTTGTCAATCCTTGTTAGTGTCTAACTTTTAAGTTGACCTAAACATTTTAATTTTGTGCTTGGATGCAGACACTGAAGTACACACACGGCATCTTTAGTTGCATGTCCATTGCGAACCCCCCTCCTTTCCCACAGTTGTCATTTCCTCTTCATTGTTGGATTTGTTTGATGTTGATGCTGGATGTGAAGGGAGAGGTGAGTGCACCTTTTTTTTTTTCCTCCGATAGGATTGAACACAGCAATAAAATATTAAATTGGTCATCAAGCTCATTGGTCTCACAAGCACACTTGCAGATATTTTCACACACACGTCTTTGTCAAGTCACTTGGCTTCTTTTGTCCACTCCGGTGAGTCTTTATGGGTCACTCTATTATGGCGGTTACACTAATCCTTTAACTAGAGCCCCCGTTAACAGCCAAGTTGATTTACTTGTTTTTTTTAACGTGTGTTCTTTCATACAGATGTGCTTTGGCTAACTACGCCCTGCTGGCTGAGTCTTGATAGGTTCCCTTCCCCCTCCATGTTCAAGTCTTTTCTTTTTCTCCAAGCAGGCGAGTTGACCGGCGAGGTCATATGTCACTGGATTTGTACATGTCAGAGAGGAGCCTGGTGATGGGCACGTTGCCGATGGTCTTTTTGAAGAACACCTCCTCGATGGTGGATGGGCCGACAGAGCGCAGGGACGGCAGGAGCAGAAGCAGCTTGCCGAAACGGCACGGTTGAGTCGGGTACCTGCAACACATCATTGCACAATTGATATTGGCGATATTTGGATCGAGCTGCCACTCATTCGTGTGAATTCGAGTGATCGCAGGAAGTAGGTCTGTTTCAAGCTCATTGTAGTTTTTGTTTGTAGATGACTGAATCTTAAAGCCTCTGCAATCCTGCTTTTTATGCCGACAATACAAATACTGTAGGGTCATTTTTAAAAATTATTCGCATATGTATATTGTGAGAAATTATTTTGTTGTGGAAAAAAATGGGGTGCCGTACATGAACACAAATTCTTAATGCCCAAAACAGCATCAAACTTTGACGTGTGTAACTCTGCGATTCCGCGACATTAGCTAATAGTCTTACCTAGTGTGAATGTAGCTGTTGAGCGTGAGCTGTGCCTCATCCTGTAGTGCGGCAATGGCACTGGCGTTGCGGAAATTTCTCAACTCTGCGCCCCCCTGCGTCGGAACTGTGACCACAAGAGCGGGACTGTTACAATACGAACCTAAAACGGAGCTCAGTTGCGAACTGCGTCCGGGTTCTCTCACCGGCTTTGAACGTCACGATACATTTCAAGCACGCGAACTCCGTAGCGTCCAGCCGCATCTGCCGAAACCTAGTGACCACCTCTTGAAGCGCTTGGATCTCGGACATGATCTTGTTCATCCGCTGGGATTCCGTATTTTCGCTGTTCATCCCTGCTGGCGACATGACATTAAGGTGGCGAGGCATGCGAAGGCCTTATGCAACAACCGTATCTTCGTTACATACCAGAAACGGCAAGTAGAGTCGTCGAGTCCACGGGGATAGCCCACTGCGCGATTCCCAAGACAAACAATTCCCTCCATGCGTCCTCCAACAGAATCAACTGTAAAGATTACCCTTTGTAAGGCCACTGGGGTTACATGCATGCACAAGTGGACACCTAGAAGTGATTATGGAAGACTTCCAACATGATTTTGGAGACCTTTGTGGAGATGGTTTGCTTTCTCTGGTCAGGCAGTCGGTGTTTAGCGCAGACGTTAACCCTTTGCGGGACAGCGGTTACTACAATGGGAATCAGCTTGCAGTGTGCATGATTGTTGATAATTTGGATTTGTTGGTGCTGTGTCCGACTATACTTGTCCAAAAACATCACATTGCCCATTCCGTTGATTTATGTCCACCAAAAGCGATCGTGTTTGACCTCCCGTGGGCCTCCTCTAATCCCAACTCTGCCCCCCCCCCCCCCCCCCGACTCTTATTTGCCTTAATTCCCGTCACGAGCGGTTAAACATACCTGGTCAGATAAGGGGAGCGTGGAGAAGGCGGGCACACTTTTGGCCCACTTGATGCTCATGAAGAGCAGGCGGGCTGCCGACTCACACACTGACTCGGTGGCCACCTCGTATAGGTACATGGGGGTGGCGCTGACTTCGTGGGGGTACTGCAGCAGGGGAGAAACCCGGGATGTGGTCATCACCTCGGAAACAGTCAGACTCATTGTACGCGCCAAAGGTCAAATTCCAAGCCATGGCACCTGCTTTTTAGCGATTAGTGTTGCTTGCGGTGGATTTGCAGTGAAGAATCTAATTGGTGGATTTGTGCCTCTTATGCGCTAAATCAGGACAAGAATTTCAACTTCTAACCCTGCTGGAAAAAAATAATACTCATCTAAATAATACTCACACAAATTTCGACTCGGCATCAAACTTTAAACAAGTTATGGCGTAAGTGTTCACATACTGAAAATTACATATGCAACCAATAAAACATGAGCAATCTAAATCATCTGTAACTGTAGTTATGTTAAGTACAATAGATGTCAATAATTATGGATCTGCAGGGTCACTATCTTGCAAGTTGCAGGGACCTCCTGCTGTTAAGGCGAAACCACAAGTGAGTTTGCTTTTTGTTTTTTTTAAATCAAGGCTTTATAAAATATGAATTGTCATCAATTAGCTGTTTATACACGTCATACTATTGTAATGTCGAGAAAAAAAAGTTGAAATGTGGGCTCACTATTTAGCAAAAAGGTTCTCACCTTTTCTGCTCTTACCATGGGTTGCAGTTGAAGGGTTCGTAAAGTTTTATTGTCATAAAGCTCGTAGAAACAGATTTTTGGACACAAAAAGTGCAGCAACACACGTCGACAACAATACTCTGAGGCATCAAATTCTTTTTTAATCCTCTGCGAAAAACAACAAATATTGCTCCAGAATAGAGTCAATTCCAGTCGTTGATTGAAACACTTTCGTTTGTCTGATTGACGATTAGACTGCATCCTGGTTGCCAAGTCCTGATGCACAAACTGTTTAATCGTTCGCATAATATATATGACAAAAGTTTTTATCAAGACTGACGTTGTAGGGTCCTATTTTCCTTATCGTCGTCATTTTCTGTCTCTCCATCTCTCTTTCACCCACCCCAGATGCAGTGAGACAAGATTCTCTTCAAGGTCTTAGTCGAGTGTTCTTTGTTGGGATAATTAATCGCAGATTAAATCTCAACCGCAATATTGATGTTTAAAAAATAAATAACGCAATTTGATTATTTTTCTAAATCATTCAGCCCCCCTCAAAATACAGCAAGACAGTGGAATCGCTGCTACTTTCAGGAGTTATCGGACCATTTGAATAACGTTTTAAGCATATAGATGTAAAAAAAAATTTAAATGGGAAGTTTACCTTTGGGGTGGGCTGTGCCAGGCCCACGATGGCCTGCCTCTCTGGTGTGCTGGCCACCGTACTCATATCCAAACTGTGCGGCTCCAGTTGTGTGACGGTGGTGAAGAAGGGGGGGCCTGGTAGAGAGGAGCCCGGGAAATGCGCCGTCGACCCGTTGACCTCTTTGTGACCTCGGAAGTATAAGGCCACTTGTTTTCGGATGGTGGACGTCCGGGGTCCCCGCTCGTGTTGGACAGCTTTAAATCGTATAGCAGAAGTCCAAACAATCAGCAAAATGTTAGACATTGGCGCAATTTTTTTTCAAATTATAAAAATCCACATGATTTTCCATATATGTTCCCGACGTGCAAATATTTGAAGCCCATTTGTGTCCAACTTTACTTACATAAAAAAAAAGATGAGTTAATGAAAACTTGTGGCTATTGACTCTATTGTGGTCAATTGAAACTCACAAAAACAGTTTTGTTAATGAGGAAAAATAGCACCTTATTAGTTTCATGCTTCATAAAATAATTCAACAGCATTTAAATTACGAATGAGTTGATGCAGAGGGTATTTGTGTCATGCGGTCACAAACGAAAAAGAGTAATATTTGTCTTTTTTCCGCAGAGGACAACCAATATATATATATATATGTTGTCTGTCTACATGTGTTGCTGCACCACCTGTTATAAAATGAAATCTCAATTGAAAGATGACACCGTGATGCGATTCATTCGCCCGTCCAAGCCGTTTCCTATTAACATTAAACTAGTGGACTAACGTTATGTACGTGGTTGATTTAACGTGGAATTCTACTTGGATCATGTTAAGTTTGACAGTAAATTCCAACTTTGATGGGCATTCAACAGCTTGAAGCCCCACATTTCAGCAAAAAGTCAAAGCAAAACGTAGGTGAACAACAGCTCGCAAGTCGGGCCCAGAGGCGTGCATAAACGGGGGCCGACAGGGCAGCAGCTACGCCCTCCTTATAAGAAAAAAATGTGCTGCGATTATGTATGAACTTCATTCTTTAAACCGTCTTCTAACCTGTGCATTGTGCAAACAAGATTGGGGGAAAAAAAATCATAAAAGTACTGATGTAAAAATATTTGTTATATATATTTTTGGGGGGCGGTTAAAAATTACTAACTAGCGTAATAAAATCTAAGAAGACCCCATGCTTAATAATTTAAAAATATATATTTACCGTCTTTATTCATGTTGACTTCCAGGCACTTTTTCAAGCGGCAAGCTCTGCATTGGTTCCTGTGAGTTTTGTCCACAGGACACCCACCCTACACGGGTACACACGCGCGCGCACACACACACACACACACACACACACACACACACACACACGGAAAAGCGTGTTATCGGATAATAGCTGCAACGCTCCTATACTTACTATTATCTTCCGAGGAGACCAATTTCCAGGTGCTATCATCATCACGCATTTATCAATGCAGCCTTATTGCAAGAGGGTGGGGTAAGTAGTATCCCGCCCCCTACTCCTTGAATCCTCGCTTTCAACACATTAGATTGGATTACACCTGATAAATTACAACGCACCGGCGCGTTGAGCCATTGAAACCCTGCCAGCGTGATGCGTTCAAATACAGCTGGGAATCGGCCCAAACTCGGTGAAAATGTCTCGCAAAGGCGCGTAGAGTGGTGAAAAGGGGACATAAGTGGTGCTGCTAACCTGAGAGCCAGACTTGCATACGTAGGTTCTGTTTCGGCGAATGCTCCTCTTAAAGAAGCCCGAACAGCCGTCGCAGGCGTAGACCCCGTAGTGCTTGCCGGAGCTGCGGTCCCCGCACACTTTGCACGGAATGTCTAAAATGCGACCTGCAGTGGGAATTCGGTCAATAAAAAGTTATGTCGGAAACAGCGAAGTCAAGCAATGTTTTAAAACATTTTTTTAATATTGAAACTATGTATCGGACATGTAAACTTCATTACGCGTCCACAGATATTATTTTTCTCTCTTTTTTCGGACTTTGTGCTGTTTTTTTAACCTATTATCTTCTGCTGTCTGAGACGTTCGTTCGTTTAACCATTACTTTCGTGCCTTTTTCAAATTTGTCACAATAAAAATCCTCATAGTCGTATCACTAGTTTTATTTAATGTATTACATTATATTCAACTCTCTTTTTAATGCAACAGTTCGTTATCATTTAAGTTACTCGTATCGAAATCTAAATGCCATTATAATTAATTTTTTGTTGCATGAATACATTTTTGCCATTAAGGAAAAACCCATCCACCAATCAATTTTTTACCCTTAGGGTTTCCTTAATGTTTAAATCAAATCATTATGCATAATTAAGAAAACCCCATTCTATTTTCATGCATGTGTATTTATGTAATCTGTTTCTCTTACATGATAATGTATTTTTATACATTATGTGATATGTCTAGTCAATCGTATCTTGTTTTTCATTTAACTTTCATCATTTTAGTCACCTTTTCCATGCTTAAAGTTACTTCCTGCATTAGTTTCATTGTAATTGTGAGTAAAAAGTTGGACTTTGCATTGATGGATGGATGGATGGATGGATGGAGTGCAAAAACAGTATAACGTCTGTCTGTCGAGCACTACTTACTAAATGTTCAGCTAAATTCTTACTTATCATTATAATGTACTCTATTGCGTTATAATGTGCTCCAACTTTGGGGGTGGGTGCAAATCAACATTTGAGTCAAGTTTTAGCCTACTCAAATATCACTTAATTTTTCCTCTTCCAATGTTTGATCCTAATCCGCATATTCGTCAAATTTATATAATGGACTTTTTTCCCTTTTTTTTTGCATTTTTTACGCCTTTGGGTGCGTGTGTGGGAGGGGGGGGGGGGTTACAAATTGATTTTCTCGCCCTGTCTTCCCCCCTCTCTCTATCCCTTTCTCTCCTCTCAGTGGACAGTGGCCCTTCGACCATGGGAATTCCGCCCCCCCTCCTCCAAAAATAAAGGTGTGCACACGATATAACCGGACCCTGTAAAACCATTCGGGGGGCGGGGGTGTCACAATGGCGACATTAGCGGGGGAGAAAGTGTTAACTTAATGATTTGGTCCCATTGAAGCCGGTCTGACTGGCCGCATCTCGACAAGCTGCCAACTCGGCCTCATAATGGGACTCGACAGCTGCTTTATCCGGCAGGTCTTTTTGGCCTCAGGATTAGGCAGTGACACCGCGCCACCGCAATCAACTCGTTTCGCCAAACTCCAATCAAGTGTAGGCAAACGGACTCCTGCGTTTGATAGGGAATTGGGTGGGGGAAGTGAAGATTTTTTTGGGGGGGGGGGGGTGGTATTCAAATCTACAGGGGGAAAAAGCAGCGTGTGTAGGGGTGGGGGCGCCTCTGTAATTACACTGACGTTTAGCCACCTGCTCGCTGATTCAACAGTGACCCCTCCAAAAAGGTAGCATGGGAATAAGGAGCTGCAAAATAATCATAATCATAAATACAAGTACGCCTGATGCTCATCAATATTAGAAACCCTTAGTTTGTTATTATTATTTAGTGATTTTATTTTTTGGGGGTTCTTAACCTGTTCGTGACCGACTTGGATGGATGAAAAGTGACGTAAACACCCGTCAACTTTCGGAAAGGGGAAATGAACACTAATCAAATAAAAACGGCACGAGCCAAGTTGATTCTCCTAATGTTGATGTTTTAATTTTTTAAGACCCATCACGAATTATTATTGTGTACACGTCCGGGACGGAATACTGTAGTGTTAAATGAATTCGACACTGGGGTGTGACGTAATTGCAACAAGAGACGAAATCAAATTTTACGCACGATGTGTTATTCTAAATTGTACATTTACTTTATATTTTAAAATGTTGGGGATAAGGAGTTTTTTTAGATTGCGGGGTGATTGTACATTAATAATACGTATTTGGTTGAGGTAAGTGGATTCAAATGTAATTTTCAACTAGTTTACAGCGATTTAATTGGGATTAATTACAAGGCCGATGAGAGAGGAATTTAATTTAGTCTGTTTTTATGCATTTGATGGAGTTACATTTTTTGGGTGTGTATGCAAAATAAGTCCTGACATTATGACCAAAATACATACCAAAAAAAACAAACAAACAAACAAAACCCCACGACAGTTTGAAAGTGATGAAATCAAGAGAAGACTAGAAAGAAAACACCTTTCATTGTTTAACTTGTTCTTAGAGACAATGTAGAGAAAATTGGCACATTGCATTTTAATGAAAAAAAATGTAATTCAATACATAAAACAGCGTTATGACGCATTCCCTCCCCAAAAACGCTTTTTATTGCGCAGCAGACGAATCTAAATGGATGATGGAGTGTAACTTTCAAGTACATTTTTCCCCATTTTTACATGCTTAATTTACAGCTTTTTTTTTTTTTGTCTAATGGAAAAGCGCCACTTACTTGACTTGACACTGAGAATATCCAAACAGCCACTTGTTGAGCCGGCAGGTTTACTCATCGTAGATGCTCAAATGATGAAAAGTTCAGGCTGGAAAACGTCCCTTCAAAAAAAAAAAAAAAATATATATATATATGTAATAGAAATACTTGACTTTATCTTGCTCTTGTTTCTTTCAGTCACCCCCGCCAAACTTCCACAATGAATCCGCGCTCAGCACGCACGGCAGCGCATGGTCCCGATTCCGAGTCCGGTCGACCGGCGAACTGGACCGATTTGCAGCCCCTCCGCAGCCCGGTAAAGGTGACCCGTCGGCGGCTGCGGTGGGTGCGCAACAGGCGTCAAGTTTGGAGGCCGGCTACAGGCAAAAAACCCCCCCCAAAAAAAACAAAAACCCAAAATGCTTTTGTTGTTGTTTTGAGGGGGCAGTTGGACCGACCGGCACCGAACTGAGGATTGGTGAGTGTTGAGTCTTTGGCGGTAGGTGTGACTTTGTGCTGCGACTTGGCCCGAATATATCAAGCCTGCTAATATTTCGCACAAGTGTCAAGGGGGGAGGCTGGAGGCTGGAGGGTGGAGATCTCCACTTCCTTCATCCACTTGGCTTTCCACGCCAAACTCCACCATGACATCACTCTCTCTCTCTCTCTCTCTCTCTCTCTCTCGCTCTCTCCCCCCTCACTCAATCCCTCCCTCCCATTCATTGATCCCAAGGCACTGCCCACAAGCCACTCCAGTATTTTTTCCCCCTTTTTTGCAACTTAGTAAATGCCACAAAAAAAAAACTTCAGAACCACCATCTTTCACTTTTTAAAAGACCTGAGGGAACATGCAACTGTCATCTCTATTACAATACCTCTTACGTGTGCTAAGGGGGGGGGGGAACGGTGACGTTTAGCACAAAATTTGCAGAAATTGGTTTCAATGGAGCACCATTTTGCATAAAAATAGACATAGCATCATGCAGATGTTTTAAGACATTTCTCTTCCTATTGGATTATTAAATGGCGTATTTTCAATTCATTTGTAATTCAGAAAACGCTACACTATAAAAGGTGCAAAAAAAAAAGCTCATGGTTGAACTTTAAGAAATGAAAGGCATATGTAGACAAGACTATGCTGAAGAATTTTCTTGTTACACTATAACTTGAATGAGCTTAAACTTTCAGGCGACATACTTTGCTGACATTTTAAATCGGGCAGATTTGACTGCTGTTGTGAAGATTGCCTTTCCTGCTTGCATTTCACACCAAAAAAAAAAAGCTTTGCTCGTTTTGTTCAGGTAACTAACATTGTTGCTATAATGTCAGTCTTTTTTTTCCCCAAAAGGTTTTTCCAACCTAAATTACTGTAAGGCCAAAATTATTTTTTTTAACACTGCATGTTATTTTTTTCATTTCAGTCCTTCACAAAAATCACAAATGTACATGATTTCCAATGCACCAACGAAATCATGTGTTTTCCTCATTGCTTGTTCCAGTCCATTGAAAAGCAGCTTTTCTAGAAAAAAAATGTCCACAATACATATATTTTTAAAACACAATATTTTTCAACGCAACCATGACATTCTTCCGTTTCTTGAAATTATACTTTATTCATGTGACGTGCACTTCTTGACTTTTTTTTTAGCTTGCTACTGCATGCATTTAAAGATGAAACGTCATTGTCCGCCACCTCCCCCCAGTTTTACATCGCTTTGCACAGTTGCAATAAAGTCATTTCTCTTCCTGCAGGACCCCCCCCCCCCCCCCACCACCACCACCACCACCCCCCACGCACGCTCCCCTCCCATCCAAGCCACTGTGGACACCGGGGTCCTCTCCTTTTTTTTTTTTTTCCTGACACCCTGACCTTGACAGCTTGCTGCGCTTTCCCCGGGTAACTCCAAATCCATATTCCGTTTTTAATTGTCCTTCTTCCCACGGTGCGCCCGGGGCCATATGGCCGCACAAAGTGTCGATTTAAGCGGCCATTGGGCGAGGCGGGGAGGCGTGTTTAATTGCAATTAACCATTGTGTCTTTTGGTGTCTCCCAACCTGCAGCTTTGACGCGCGGGATGAACTCAACTCTCAACTCGGAATTCACGTGCCTTTGATTTTTGGAGGCCTCGGCGGTGACAAAGCGGGCCACGACATCAGGTACACCTGCGCTGACTAATGAGAGCGATCAGTTCAAAAGATTAAAAAAAAAAAAAAGTTAGACTTAGTCCAAAACATGAAGCACGGCCAATGATGTGTGACGCAATGCGGCTTATGAGCCAGTTTCAATTTGTCCAGTGAGAAATCAAAACGTCAGATATGTAGTACCTGTTGGAATCTTTCCTATAAACTGACCAATATTTAAGTTTGAAACTGTATTTTATTTTGGGATCATTTATTTGGAAAATTAACCCTTTTGGGATCCCTAATTGGACGCCTGACTGCAAGCAGCATAAAAATAAATAACGGTGCCTAGGAATAGAGAAATTTTTTAGGTGAATTCGCCAGCCTTCCCAAATATTGAAAAATTTAAAAACAAAATGTTGCCAATTAAAAGGCCATGACGCTTGATCGTTATTCATCGAGCCAATTAGCAGCACACGATAGTGTTCAGTGATGATATGAGATTTTTTTTAAATGGTCGTTTATTTATTTACAATATATTTAATATTACAATGATGGCGTGCGATGTATATGTGAGGTGGCCAGTGTTCCGGCGAGTTGACTTTCGACTGCGCGCTTTGACCCGTTTGGAAGTGCGCGATGATGTGCGCGCGTGTGCGTGGGTGGCTGCCGGCCGGCGGCTGAATGGCAAATGTTTGACATAATCTCCTTAACGCGTCCTAATCCTCGTCATTCACTGATAGCCTTTACACAAATATAACCAACATCGCGGTTGCCCGGGTAGCCTTCTTTCACTTTGTCTCGCTCGCTCTTCCACGACTGACAATCTTCTCCTCGGACACTCAATGAAATGTTGCCAGCAACAAAAGAAGCAGTCGATGGTGTATCTTTTTTTTTTTTTTTGTATATCGGGGGAGATCTTGTACTTGATGCAGATGTTTGCCATCCTTCAAAATGGACAAACATGGAGGGGGGGGGGCGGGGGTGACTGCAGGACAATGCAAAACCTGATTTTTAAACCTCCCACTTGCAGGAATGAATGTGGATGAGAATATGAGCGTTTTTTTTCTTCTACCCCCCCCCCCCCCCCCCAATGAAAATACCGTAGACAGTGATTTCGTACGACATGCACAGGTCCCTATAAGCAACCAGGCGCAAAGCAATTGGTTTAGCAAGAAGTCACTAAGCACCAGGGAGCTAATCATGGAGAGATTTCAAGCCTGGTAAAAGCCATAGTGGAGCTTGGGCCGACTTTAAAAGTGACCAGAAGAGATCAATACTGTTACTTTAAATCACATTAATTCCTTATTCGGGTGGATTCAGATGCACCCCCATCCCCTGGCTGCACTGTAGCCTAAGTCGGCCTCACAGTGCAGAGGTGCAGGGTTCGATTCCTTCCAAATGGAATTTGCATGTTTTCCCCGCGTCTGCGTGGGTTTTCTCTGGATACTCCGGGTTTCCTCCCATGTTCCAAAAACATGCACGGCAGGCTGATTGAACACTCGAATTCAGGTTCAGAACCGCTGCTCTAAATTGTCCTTAGTGGTGAGTGTGAGCACGGATGGTTTATGTCTATGTTTGCCCTGCGATTGGCTGGCAACCAATTGAAGGTATACCCTGCCTGTTGTTAGAAGATGGCTGGGATAGGCTCCAGCATGAACCCAGAACTCTCAACTGTGAGTAAGACCCACTGCACCCCATCCGGCCACCTGCAACATCAAAGCGAGAGACACGGTTCAGCACCACGGCTAGTTCTATGCCAGGGCTGAAGGCTACCTGTCCGCAAGCTTGTTGGGGGCGAATGAAGCTTTGAAGACCGTGTTATGTGAATTCAGACATTTTTATTTCCTCGTTATACACGTTACAGAAGGAGGACTATGTAGTACTCAGTGATGGAGATGCAAAAAAAAAATTTATTCACTGAAAATGTTTCCTGATTTCTAACCCGAAATCAGGGCCCCAGGCCTTTGTGCCAATACTCAGACCTGGTTTCGATCTAATTTCAGCAGGACCTGAGCTTTAAACCCAAAACCTCAAAAAAGTGGCCACCCTCAAAAGTCAAACCCACAAACATCTTCCCTCATCGAAGCCTTTCGGTCTCGTCCGCCGTCTGACATACCGTGTAGTTAGTTGTGGGCATAAGGCAAATCCGCACACAAATTACTCTCCTTAGACCAGAGAGTCCGAGGGTCTGCAAAGCCAAAGCCAGGAAAGCAGTTTGGACGCTCTGACAAATCTATTTGGGGCAAATTGTCAGTGAGAAACTTCCGCTCGAACTGCCGTGGACAAAACTGGCTGTTGGGGAGAGCAAATCCCGCTGCACGAGGGTGGGGGACAATGGGGGGCGAATGTGTTGATGTACGGCCGGTGGCTGGGGAGGGACAATGGACGGATTAGTCAGTCCCCTGGCTGACTGATTTGAGATGGCTCCTCTCAGCCTCTCACCGTGGGGAGTCCCATTGTCCCGCTTCTGATTCCCACTTCTCACAAACTCCAAACAAAAGTCAATCTCTTTCTCAAGGGGTGCTGGTGGTGGTGTGAGGGGGGGGGGGGGGCTGAGTATCGACCTGTGTTCCAGCAGGGGAAAGTGACTCAAAAACGTGCCGTCCGCACCGGCCGCTTTTTTTTCCTCGTCTTCATACGCGGCCTTGCAGCAGGCCGGCGGGGGCGAGATTGCCACTCGCTCGCCCATCCCTGGCTCAATGGCGGCAGGGGGCACCTGTTGGAGGCTTAAAGGGAGGCTGCTCTGCGCCCAGGGGTCATTAATATTAAAATATACAGAGATGCCATCACTGGCTGCTCTGAAATCGGTCTGATGTCGCCCCTGGGTTCCCCTCTCGGGATGGACCTCTGCTTTCAGTAGATAGTGAAGAGCCGTCTTTTCTTTTCTTTTTTTTTTCTTTCCCCTCAACCCGTCTACCCTTTTCTGAGTGAAAAGACTCATTAACAAATTATGACAGCTGAGTAGAGGGGCTTAGTGTGTTGACACTGCAAAGACAAGCACGTGAGAGCCAAGACGGCGGCTTTGACTCAGAAACAGGTGCAGTCAGTTGCTCGTCTCATGTGATCAAGATGAGAGCTAATTTCGACTTGAAATCCAAAGCAAAAGCTGTATAAAAAAAAATAAAAAAATCTGCCTTTGCAGGCATACAGTAGTACTGTAACACTCGCTCCAAAAATAACTCATTTATGGGACAAAATGGGATGAACCGCCCCTTGGGTCAACTTGCCCAACTTTTTGGGTTATTCGTTGATTCCAAAAACGATGAAATTCAGAACCCGCAAAACAATCCCAACTTTTGGGGTTATTCATTGAACTGAAAAAGTAAATTTATTTATTGCGTTATAAATCAAAATATTTTCTAAATTAAATTATTGGGTAATTCATTTCATTAAATGATGAAAACTAATATGAATGACCTGGCTCATCTGTTGAGGTTTTGCCACCCCTGATGATAATCGATTTTTCAATTATTTGTTTGCACATGAATGCATCACTAAACTTGTATGCAGAATCATGTGAGGGGGGAAAAAAGTGATGATTGACTTTACAAACCATAATTTGGTTTTGTGACATCACGTTGCTAATGGGGAACATTCAAAGGCAACGAGCTGTCAGCGGGAATCACCCAAATTACTTGGAATGGCTCCTAGCAACTCTAAACCAGGACTCGTTCATCTGCTCTGTTTAGCCATCCGTCTCGCTTTCTGACCCACTTTACCTGACGTTTGCCTGCTGCCAAGTCAGGTTCAAGGGTCACGCTCTCCTGGCCAGACTACATTAGTTTGCTAGAGTCAGGGGAAGATAAAAATAAAATAAAATTAAAAGCATCGAGATCCTTACAAGAAATTAGGGCAAAGTGCCACTTGTTATCTCAATTCTTTTCCAATTCTACAAACCCTTAATTCCCTCAAAATTGGAGATGCTCACAAGTCCACAGTGCCCAGAGGCTGTCCTTTGGCCCTGTGGCGCCCCCCCCTCCCCCTCCCCGGGCTCCCTTCTGAACCAACAGCTATCATTCATAACCTGGGAGAGGAAAAGAGGTGGGGACAAGGACCAAGGGGTGGCGGCGGGGTTAGGGGAGAGCAACACGGCAGCTTATTTAGAAGACTTCCTTTATTGGAACATGTGCAAGCAGTTCACGCACAAAGGACTTAAATAGGATATTTTCTGTCCCCTATAGTTGCTTTCCCCTTTTAAGTGCTGAGGCAAGAAAAAAGTAAGTTTACAACTGCCTCCTCAATGGGAGCTCTTCACTCGCAGGTTGCGGGGACCTGAGTGACCTGGGAAAGTTAATTAGGAGGCGAACAAAGAGCGAGCTGCAGCAGAATGCCTCGCCTCTCCTCCAGCCAAAGATGTCATCCATTAATTAGGAAAATCTTTAAGGTGGCCTCATTGAATTTACAGAAAGCCCTGTGGTTGGCGGGCAACAGTTTTTTGATCAGGCCCGAACTCAAACAATGCCTTTCTGGGGGTTCAGAAAGAAGAAGAAGAAGGGAGCAGGAGGAGGTGGTGAAGAAGAGAGGGGAAACGTATGGGGCCGGCGTACAGTTTAATGGTGGGCCGGCTGTCGATTGTGACAGCTTAGATTCACATGGGTGTGGGGGAGTGGGATAGTTTGGGGATGATGTCATGCAAAGGCAACCTGGGGGCTTCGCTAGTAGGAAGGAGGGAGAGAGGAGACCACTCAAAGTTAACATCACTGCCTGCATCTGGGCTAAATCCACCCCCAACACACACAGGCTTTTTCCTGACCACCTCAAATCATGGCCAACGCTAATGGTAACGCACCAAATACCCGTTTACTCCTCATGCAACCTGGCAACTTCAAGCTAAAGATCACGCACCTGATGCCTTTTATTATAGGATATGATCATTATGGTTTTATATTATATGGTCATTATGGTTAATTAAAATGGTCAACTCAGACCAAATGGCTATGACCATTGGAGTTCCCCACGGGTCACTCCTGGCACCCATATGATTCAATCGGTGTATTATTCCACTTGGCCAGCTAATAAGTGTCCTACAGCAGTGACGCCGATGACGCTCAGATCTCCGTGTCACTCATAGCAGGTGAACACGGGCCTGTAGATTCACTTCTAGTGTGTGGATGCTAGACGATTTTCTCCAGCTAAACTCGGACAAAACTAAAATCATTTTCTGTGGCTGTTGTTGCCTATTGAGATTCTCTCTCTAAAACCGTGCGTGTGTGTGAATTATTATGGCTGTTGAAACTGTAAAACGTTATGCCAGTTTGAAGGGCGCCCACATGATGCCTGTTTGAGCTGCTAGTATGTGCAGGCATGCCGTCATGTCGGTCCCTCCCCTGGGACGTGACCCCCCCCCCCCACCCCCATCCATCTCCTCCTAGGGGACTAATTTGAGGGGTGGGTTGGCGTGTTTTCTAGCCTGCCAGAAACAATCACCCCCGAGGCCCATTATCTTTACAGCACGTCTTGCTTTCATTGCTGTGTCAACGACAGTTGAAGACGGCAAAGGGGGTCCTACCAGACCAGAAGTAAAAAAGGGGCCATTTCTTAATTTTTTTTCCCATTGCTTTTGGTAAAGAAGGGGTTACTTGTTGGACCGCAGGCTGCATCATAGTGATGGTTGCCTTGTTCTAATTGGAAAAGCACACCAACGTATAATCACTAGATGTGAATGAGTGCGCTGAAAATCCTGATTCAAATATATTTTGATTTTTAATGTCTAGTTTTGAACAGAAGTCAAGGAAAAATTGTGCCATGCTTTTATGTGCCACATGAACGGACACGGGAAGGCCAGATCTGGGTTTTCGGATCTTGAGGCTCTGATTTAAAGACCACTTTGGGTATTTGAATTTACTGAACACACAAAAACTCATCCAACAATCTATTATTATTATTGTTGGGGTTTTTTTTTGTGTATTTTTTGTAATGTATTTATTATAGCACAGTCTGATAAATTACACGAAAGCCACAAACTGTCCTCTGGCATGACTTTGAACACCACGTGTGACATTAAAGTGAATAACTTTATTGAAAGATCTGTCAACCTTCACCCTCTCATGGGCTCCATTCCGGCCCTCCCGTCCTCCCTTGTTCTGTTTAGGCACTGGTAGTTGTCGCTGGGGGTTTATGTTCAATTCAGTGGAGCTGAAAGAAGTCACTTTCGCGTCTTGTTATGGAACAAGACGTCCGGGCTTCTCGGGAGCCACGAGAGGTGTTCTGGGGTTGAGTGGGGGACTGCGAGTGGGGACTGTCCCCTACGGGGCGACTAGCAGTGAAGAAGTCAAGGCAGCTTTTGTGTGTCTGCGGTCAGCTGCGTGTTTGGTGATTATCCCACTGCCCGCTGCCTCCCCTTCTCGCTATACGAGCACCGGGGCGACTCTTGTTAGAGAGGACTGACCCCAAGTGACCCACGGAAGAGTGCATAGCACCTGGTCAACTGTCTGACTGAACTGAATCATGTTGCAGTGATGACGGCGCGCAGACGTTTTCATATCTGCATCGCAAGCGATGCTAGTATATGCTGATATTAGTATGTTGGTACTGCGGCAAAAAGTTGTCGTCTTTTTAGAGAACTGTCAAAGTTGTTTTACTTGTCTGAAGAAATGTCATGAAGTCGTGAAGAAAAGAAAAATTGTCGCGCACTGAGTTGTCTTACGAGTGGGGACAAAGAGCATACTAGTACTGTACATGGACCTTAAGATGGATATCAGTAATACCCAACAAATGCTCAAATATAACCTTCCCTGTGTCCGTTCATTTGAGGGACGCAAAGCGAAGAGCATCCCTTGTGTCCAGCCCGACTCTACTTCATTTCAACTGGAGTGAGCTTTTGAAAGAACAGAATAGGCCCGCCTTGATCTGCGTCAATTGTCATCCCGGGGCCCGGGGCCACTTCGGCAGCCAGTTATAGCAGGGACGAAGTCAGGGCTTAATCCCTAGCAAAGAGGAGACTCACGGGAGAGGAGCAGAGCAACAATAACCAAGTCAAGCGTATAAAATGAAAGCGAAATCTCTATTATCACTCCCCGCGATTCCCAGCAAAGTGGTGAAAATCAGGGTTCGTTTGCAATTCGAGTCAGACGCCGAGGGAAGAATATGGGGGTCCCCGCGGGTTGGGAGACTCACACGACGAAAATGGGCGATATCGGGGAGAAAGGGCGAAGAAGAAAGCCCCTCTCCCATCGCGACATAACCATTAAATGCAGTCTGACTTTATGTTGTATAGAGAAGGGGGCGCAAGAAAGGAGGCACAGTTCTCTGATGAAAGAATGAGGTTTTGGGCGGATTAGGGACGGCCCGAGGGATGAAGAATAACTTCTGCATAACTTTACAGCTGCTTTTCTCTCCATCCCGCCAAAGAGCCAAGTTTAAGGCCACTGGGAGTTAACCTGTGCCGGGGGGGGGGCGGAATTCAAAGGCCAAAGCGTTCACATCATTAAAAAAAAAAGAGAAAAAAATAGGGAAAAAAAATCTACATTGGAAATATAGTAATCAAGTGAAATTAGTGGAGTAGCACCCAAAACACGTCTTGTTTCAATGTGGAGAGACACCTGAACAAAAGAAAAAGAATAACAGTGTGAAAGTAAAACAACCATATACCTTTCGTACGCTAGCTTAAGGCTAATGCTAACACGGCAATGATTCGCCTCTATGTGGCTGCGTTAATCGGCTTTGAGCAATTGGTATTTGAGCACAAAAAGGTGGAGTAACACAATGTCATACACAGTATTCTTTATCCTCTGCGAATAAGGACTGTAAAATGGGCAAAGAACAGAGCCGATGTGGGACAGGAAAAAAAAAAACCCCAAATCCGAAGCAGTAATATTTGTTTTGTACTCAGTACAGCGCATGACGAAATCTTGCAAAGAGCAGACTCAACAATGAACTTTTTTCACTGCGTTTTTCACTGCGTGCCATTTTTATAGATTGTGTCGCGGCGGCCCTGCCTGTCCGACCTTCTCCAAGTGCATATCCCCACTCGCTCCCTCAGATCCCCGTCCTCCCTCCGCCTGTCAGTGCCCCCTGCCCGCCTGAGCACCATGGGAGCCAGAGCCTTCAGTCGCGCTGCTCCAAAGCTTTGGAACAACCTACCTCCGGACCTCCAAAACTGCACACCTCTTTCCACTTTCAAGTCCCGTCTAAAAACACACCTGTTCAGGATTACCTACAACACATAGCTCTTCCATTTCCTATGTTTTTATGATTTTATGTCCTGTTTTTATATAATATCTCGCTTACCAATTTTTACATTGTATTTTCTTATTGTCTGTACAATGTCCTTGGGTGGCATGAAAGGCGCTTTTAAATAAAATGATTATTATTATTGGTATTATTTTTGTAGAGTTTGTTTGGATGAGGTTTTACGCAGAAGAATGTAATACAGTGCTTAACTTTTGTGTGGTTTCCTCCTAAATTCCCTTAAGAACGTGTTGATCGGCTTTTGTGGGCATGAGTAAGAGCTACCCATTCTTGGGGCTGATTTTCTGTACAATAGCAGACATTACAGAATACAGCCTACATTTTCTATAGAATACCTTGGATTATAAAGTCTGGCCAGTTTGAGTGTAATTTGCTGCACTTTTTATTTTAAAATGAAGAGAAAGTTCAACAGTTTGATCCTGGCTATGTATAGCTCCTCAAGAGGTTTCATCATCCTCATGTATTTGATCAGTCTAATTGATGATTTTTGTCCTCTCGGTTCCTCTGTCTAGCACATACTAATGAATGCTGGCATCCGACAATAACAGTCATCTCCTGTAATGATATGCCGTTTTTTTTTTTTTAAACACTTGGCGTGCTCCTGATTAGAGCACCAGAGGAAGAGAGGCAAATAACACTGTAATCAGGATGAGCCCCACCGCTGCCTTATCTGTCATACGAATGTCCACGTTACTACTCTAGTCCTAATGATAGTGTGCGGTATATGATAATGCGTATGACCATGATGGTTGCGTGTAGCACACGCTTCCAAATGGACTTTGCATGTTTCTCCGACTGAGAGGTAGGCCTCACTTTGGGCAAAGATAAATGAACAAGGCCACGTCTGAGCAATTAGTCGGCTGATAGAAGAGTTAATGAGCTGCTCTCGCCGTAGTGTGCAGCATTTCAGGGGGATAGACCCCTATATTTACCACTTGAGTGGCGCATGGCCATTGGAATAGGCGAAGGATGGCGCGTGGGTCCTCTTCCCCCTTATTTTCATTAGGCCCAGATGACAGCAGAATTGATGCGGCCTGAGACTTATCAAAAGCTACTAATTTCACATTAGCGACCATTGACTGCAGCAGCTTGATTTGAGGGCTTTGCTCCAATTATACCAATCAGTGTGGGAGTTTAAAATGACTTGATTATTTGATGCAATGGTGTTTAAGTGAAGGGGATAGATGGATGGATGGATGGATAGATAAAGTAGGTAGGTTAGTCCTATAGGTGCATAATAAATAGTTCAATAGACTTATAGAAGCGATTGATTGATGCCAACTTGTGAAAATTATCATATATCGATATAAGTAGCATCTGAAAATCATAATCAGAATAATAAAAAATAATAATTCTGCTTTAATGGTCATTATACAGTATTGTATACAAAATAGCTTGAAAGAAAATGTCGTTTAGATTGTTTAAAACAAGACTATTAATCTTGATATACAAATGTATTATTTGTATAATATATTGTATAATATATTTTGTGTGTATAGTGTTTTAATGCGGCTATTTTGGATTGAGCGTGAAATCTCGCGCGAATTCCATCAGTCACATGATCCCCAAACCCGGAAGTTATGGGTTCTCTGAGGCACACGAGCGAACACAGGCGCATTTAGAGCATCAAATATGCCTCTTTATCACCACAACGTGTTTTTAACCGTGTGGGTGCTGTGTGTTTGCGCCATCGCGTCAAGCAAAGGCGCTAACGTCAACCTTTCTGTTTCGGTCGAGTCGCCTGTTTTCAAGCCGGCGGCGGTGGAGGAGGACTCTTCCGCATCCTTCCTCCTGCTATCCGCCTTCCCGGACGACTTGGAGGTGAGCGACTACTGCAGCGATCTGCTGCGCATCTTTGGCCAGCGCTATGTGGCTTATGTCAATTGCCTGGTGCCGTCTGCGCGGCCGGTTAAAGTTTGCCAGAACTGCTTCGGTGCCTACGGCAACCTGGTGACCACCTACATGAACATCTCTTCCGAACAGGTACCCCAGTCACGTGGCGTTTGGAGTTGTCTGTTTCGCCTTTGTGATGTTTTCTTATTTAAGTAGGGAACGCTAAACCTCTGCTTGGTTTGTTGTTTTTGATTGCTAAATGTATTCCAGTTGGGACCTGGCAATGAGAGCTGCAGGGACAGCCTTCTGCGCAGTGACCGTCTCATGCTGGTTTATTTGCTCTTTAACAACCTGAAGGAGCTGTGGACCAAATCCGCCTGTGACAGTATGTGCACCAAAACTCTGAATTGGATAGAGACCGTACTTGCAGTAGGAGTCACTTGTCCTCTGATGATGAATCATGTGACTTTTAGGGACGAGGCATGTGACTTTCATCAGTTGTGCTCGACAGTCATCATTGTTCTTCAGTCAGACATCAGTGTGTCTGTAGTGCTACTGCACAACAACAACAAACCCGGTGCCTTTTTTCCCCGCCCTCCTTTTTAGAATGCATCAACGACAGATTCCAGAGCCTCACCAACGACACGCTGTACTTCATGTCCACTCTCAACCAAACTCTCACCTGCTTTGATCGATACCAACAGGTACTTGCTTCCATACATTCACAGATTCACGCTCAGAAATGGAACGTCTGCCCCTTTTTGCCATGTCTCCACAGGGCAATCACACAGAGCTGTGCAAAAACTGTAAGAGTGCCTATAAAGGGCTCAATGAGCTATACAGCAGCATGGAGAAGAATGACTCGATGTGTATTGACATTGAGGATGGGGTATGTAGACTTTTTTTTACTTTTTATAGAACTCAGAGTATGTATTGCGTCAGTTGTGGAGTACTGTTTCATTCGTCTTTTCAGTGGCAATTTGGACTTGTTTGCCCCTGACTCTCCCGATACATAAGAAGTACACTGTGGTCTATAAAACAAAAATAAATTTGATTCGCTGTTGCGACCCCTGAAGGGAAAAGCCCAAAGGAAAAGAAGACATAAAGCAGTTTAATAACAGCTTGGTCAGAAGCTAAAGGGACGAAAGACGCTGACCTTTCACACTTCCTCAAAATGGAGTTCTCCATTCCCCAAATTCTGAATGGACTGTTATTCCGAGAAATATTTGCTGACATTTTGACTTTGCTTGAAAACCCCTCTGCCTGATTTCTAATCTCATACGGTGCATTAATCATACATGATTTTGATTCAAAACCTCCCATTCAATGAACAGCATACTCTGAATCAACCCCTGATCCGCGCTGCGGGTGAGTAAATAAACCCGCAGCCAGTCTCTGTGAACGCCGATGTTAGCACATGTAGCACTCGTAATGTGTCATGTAATATGAAGAATCACGTCATCATTGACGTGGAAATGAAGCGACGTCAGCCGCCGTTGTTATTTTAGCATCGGTGCTAATGTTTAGCACATGCATCCATTCACTTCACAAATGTCTCTCGTATTTGACGCAGCGCAACATGTATGCCTCCCGACTACTTTAAACGAGCATCCTTGTATTGTTGTATGAAATAACATCCCGCAGGCCAAAACGATCAAACTGCACAGAGGTGTTTTGTTTTTTTTTGGGCCTTGGGATTTGGATGTGATTAACATTTCCCAAAGTCTTAGCTCTTTATTTGTTGTTTGTTGCACATTCGGGCGGCGTGGAAGCTGACGCCAGCATTATTGTCTTCACTTTTAAGTCCAAAGTGATGCCGCATGTCGTTTGCGTACTCTCGATATTGTTTCCAAAATGGGTACCGAGCGCCACGATGGTTCGACTTATTAGCCAGTGTGCACTTTGCCTCGTTTCCAGATGAACATGACCCGCCGGCTGTGGAGTAAAAACTTCAAATGTTCCTTCCCCCGGGAGGAGACGGTGCCTGTCATCGCCTTGTCCGGCTTCATGCTCTTTCTGCCCATCATCTTCTACTTGAGCAGCTTCCTTCACTCGGAACAAAAGAAACGCAAGCTCATACACCGTGAGTAACCCGCTTAATTCCCCCATTGTTGCACGCACATGTTTTGAGGGTCTCTTTGTGCGCCGCTAAAGGAAAGTGGGCGGGGCTCTGTGCTCCGACTGTGATAGTGGAGTTTTGGACCCTGGGACGGATGGGAGGGTAGAGGTGAAGACTCACCTTGACAAAACCATAAATGTGGAGATGATTTCAAGATATGTTTGTTGATTCATCTTTCTGAACGATTCATCAGATTCCAATCAACATCCGCATATGTGTCATTTGTATATTTTGATTTTTGCGTACTTCTACCAATTCTTTTTGGGGGGGGGGGGTGGTTATGGGTCAGCCGATGAACGGACAGCTAACTCTTCACCGTCATTCGCCGCCGCCCACCGCATTCACCAGGCCAGGCCCCACCTTTCAAACCATCTAAACTCAGTCACAGATACTACAATGGAATGTGAGGATGGCGGTCCCAAGTGGACAAAAATTAGACCTCCAGCTCACATAATTGTGTTCCTCCTCCATTACACAAAGCTATAACATTTTTTTTTCCCCTTTATTGCAGCCAAGAGAGCAAAGTCGTACGCCTCAAGTCTGATGAACATTCAGGACAAGCAGAGCTGATGGCTGACATCACTGAGGCGGACTTTCCAGGTTTGCACATTTTGGAGGTTCGTGGTCACAGCGGCCGTTCTTCTCAGAAGACTGATGTCTGTATTTACAAGTCCCACATTCATTTCGTGTCAACCCCCCTTGGAGGTTTCAATGTATACAGTTATTTGAATCTGGTTCGGCAACAGATCATCCCTTCGTCCCTGACTTTCATTTGACTTTTTAAATGCCGTTCCAACCAGGTATGTGTTATTAAATTAAGATATTTTCACTTCAACAGTGTCAATGAACTGTGTTTTAACATTTATGTTTTGGGTCGGCCTCAACATTGTCTCCAGAAACAAAATAGAGATGCTTTAATTTCTTGACATGTGATAGAAATTAGTTAACCGAGTGATATTTTGATTACTTTCTCAGTGAGTGTAAAAAACCCCAAAACATCCAGACAAAATTCAGGCACGTGCAGGAGCTCAACTTTGCTCTCCTGCAGGGTGTAATTGAAAATCAAAACAAAAAGGGGAGGGGGGGGAAGATCCATGGTTCTGACTACTGATATTAATGACATAGTTGCACATGCTGCTGCACAAACATCCTTGTTGTTGTGTGCATTTGCGTGTGCGTGCCATCTCACATGTGAGTCCGCGCTCCAGTTACGCATCGAGAAATGGCTTTTTATGTCTTTAATGCAAGCCTGGGAGAGAGCCAAATACAAAAAAATAAGTACTCCATGTCCATTAGCGGTGACGTGACTGCCACATGAAGAGGGTGCACATCACCGGCCATGTTGGCTAAATACAAACACACATGACGCCTGTCATGAGAGCACTCTGAATCTTGCTCCCAAAATCAGCCTTTTGTTGATGCATCAACCTTTTAATGTTCGTTCTTTTTTTGGGGGTGGGGGGGGGTGCTTCGTTTGTTTCATTTCCTGGTATTTCTTTACAGCTCCTACTAAGTGTGTAATTGATGAACATTTATTAGGTTTTGCTTTAGTGGACGGGGACGAGGCACATGAATCAAAAAGGCGGTAAATAAGACGGTTGACAGACGGACGCTATTAACTCATTCAGTACCAGCCAATTCTGGACCAGGTCTGAAAAGAAGTTTAAAAACGTCTTTGGGAGTGAATGAGTTAGTTTTTTTTTTTTTACATTTTTAATTTTTTAAAAAATTTGTTAACAATAACGAATGTGTTCACATGCGCTTCGAAACTGCACCGGCTTGGTTTACCGAAGCTTTGCTCCTGCGACAAACTGCCACGGCCGACACTGTGTTTCAATAGCGCGGTCACAAGGACTCGAGCCAAATCGCGATGACAAGTGCAGCGCGCTGAAAATCGGTGACATCGACTTATCGTTGATTACGGAGTGTTAGTTTTCTCATTTTACACCTGAAATATGTCAAGGAAAGTGTCCTTTCCCTCAGCGTCCACTGAAGGAGCGCGCGCTTCAGCCCTAATGAGTCCGAGGTGCGGGATTCCTAAAGCCGCTCGCCTTGCACACAGCGCGCATTGATTCCAATTTCTCGCATTGGGGGTGGGCTTTTCCCCCTCCATCATTAGCGGCTAATCTAACAGCAGGATAAAGATACTCGACCCAATAATCGCCGCCGCACTCATACCTGTTGAAACACTTTGCTTGGCTTCTTGGTCTTAGGGGAGCGCAAGCCACCGGGGCCCCATCAGCTCGCCGCTAAGAGCATTACGCGCAACGTTGAGTCTTACGGGCCCTTTCACGGTCACCCTGCGGTGCGAAAATGCCGTGTGCTGAGGCGGGGGGGGGGGGGCTGTGCGGCTCAACGGTGACGGCTTAAGTCAATTCTGCTGTTTTACCTCCGAGGCCAAAAGTCATGGGAGAAGGCGGGCGCACGCAAATTCACACAAGGATGTTTTTGCAGCAACATGTGCAACTATGTCATTAATATCAGTAGTCAGAACCATGGATCTTTTTTGTCTGGATGTTTTTATTTTTTTTAAACTCAGAAAAAAAAGGGTAGCTTTAAAAAAAACAACAATTAAAGATGGGTTAGGTTAACTCATAAAATATTCATGAAATAAAGAATTGAGGCAAGCATATGATTTCATATCAAACCGTAGAATCATTTGAACCAATTCAACCTTTCATGCACAAATAATAACCTCCATGATTTTTTTTCCCCTCAAGTGTTTTTTTTTAGTCTTTAGACATGAAAGAAAAAAAAATAATCGCAGTGGATTGTCACACATATAATAAGGGTCCATTGCAGTGGTTGATGCACAACTGTGACAAAAGAGAACATGTGAATAGCTGTCCACTCTTGTAAACGCTGCCCCCAAAAGGGTTCAATTCCCAAAATAATGAAATGGAAAAGCAGAATGAATGAAATCTTTTTTTTTTTTCTAGAAACAATTATGCTCTCTGGTAATGAAATTAATCAACATTGTGACGCATTCAAAAACTTAAGTGTCGATAATCCAAAACATATTTGAAATGACATCGTAATGAAGACTGCAGTAAGTCGAGGCGGCTGATTGACTTTCGCCAGAGTTATTACCATTTTGCAATTAAAAAAAAAACAAATCCAGAGGTAATCGCCTAATTCCTCACATCATAATTTGACCACCTAAATCCACTCACAAACAGATTAGATTTCTTTAAAAAAAATGGGGCTATTGAGTATGATATTGCAATGTGACTCTCAACGACCGCTCACGTCGCGCTTATTCTGCTTCTGTCGCTCACTTCCAAGAAAATGTGCTCAAGTTCGCATTCAGGCAAACAATGAATAATACCTTAGGAAATACTGTATATATATTTTTAATCTTATTTGGAGCATTGAAATGGCTACTTACATTCGCTCCTATTGTGAATTCCATTTGTGTATTTGTCCTTGTCTCTTATGAAATGGGATTTTTGTCAATTGCTGTACATTGGACAAGGTCAGGGCCTTCCGCCGTTGCTTTAGAACGTTCCGCAGGAGGGAGCCTCTTCTCGCAATGACGTCGTAGAAAACAGACATATTTTGGGGGCGACTTGAAACGCATGCTTGATGCAATACGCAGAATATAAGAAGTTTACATCCCCCTGTTTAAATGCTAGGGGTTGTGACTGCGCCCCGGCGCTCCCGCCAGCAGAAATCCAAGCTGTCAGTTAACTGGCTTTAGGTGACCTTTAGGCCGCGTACCTCTCAACGCCTCAGCGATGAATATGACTCTTTGTTGACTAAGACGTAAACGTATGCCCCATGATCTTGGATTTGGCACGCACGCATGCACACAAACACACGTGCGCATTACGCATGCACCTCGCCCGGCACATATACACCCCCAGAGAGAATGAGGTGTATTATACACCTGCAAACGGGGGGTCAAAGTCTGTCAATCCCAAGATTATCGTATTACGATAGATTATAGAATCATTCTTCTAATGGCAGTCATTGAGTTTGTAATCTCTGCAGCAGCTCCATGCAAAAAAAAAAAAAAAATTACAAAAAAAGAGGACCAAGCGTTCCAGCCGATAAGAAAATAAGCAGTTATGCTCCTCCATCGTCCCTCCCTTAACACAGAGGTCTTTGGACAAGTCAGCTGTTGCCGACATCGCAGATGTTGGATCGTATGTCAGAAACCTTTGCTACCTGGGGGTGGGCCACTTGAGGTGAAAGCAGCGGCTGACGAGGGGGGTTCTTAGCGCAAGTCCGCTCTTAGGGCAGGAGCATCTGACCCCTTTATGAGGTTTGTGTGCCATCATCTTGACAAGACAGTGAGCTTCTGTTTTTGATCAGGGGGCAGCACTGCTATGTGGGGTTTTTTTTCATGGCTTTCAGCGCCATCTGCAGACAACTGTAGTCATTACAGATCTGGCTCCAAAGGAAAGGCTTGGGGAGTAGCTCCATTTACAAACGGTGAAGAGGAATTGTCCAGTAGTTGGGCTTGTGTTATGTGCATGTACTGCACCTGTGTTAGTCAATAAACAAAACAAAGACAAACATGATTTGTAGCATTTTGTATTATTTGTATTTTAAACCTCATCCTGGGGGCTTCAAATACAAATATCCATACAACATCCATCCATTATTTGAACCGGTTACCCTCACAATGATTACCAAATTAATTCATAATTAAGTTTCATACGAGTTCAAAATGTATCTTTTCTGTACAGTTCGATGTTCCAGTGTTATCAAATGGCAGGACAGTATTTGGTGTTAAATTCAGTTTGAACGACGGTGAAATATTAGTACAGTTAAGTTTTTATACTAAATTGTATGTTTCATCAAATGCGGGAATCTTTGATGCTGCTTTTGCTTGAACATGTACTAATTGTTACCATATCGTTGTTATATTATGCTATTCTTTAAATGTATATTACATTTTGTGTTATGAGCTTTAACCTGTAACTATTTCTGTATTTATATTTTGTCATTAGTCAATCCCTTTAATTCTGTCTATTTTTTTGTATGTAATTCATTATGCATGTATAATTTGTAAAACAAAAAACAACGCACTTAACCTGCAGTCTCTTCCAATTTGTCATCGGTTAGTTGTTTTTCCGAGTGTCCCTAAATGCAGCAGTCGGTCGCCGTAGCAACGAGTCGCAAAACGCAGCACCGCAACACTCTGCTGGAATCTTCGCGCCTTCACTCTTCGTCACACGACGCAAAATTTACAATTAATTTAACGTCATTATGGAAACGGTGAAGGCCGCCGAGAAGACGTGTGGAAAGTTGACTTTTCCCGGAATTGACGACGCCGGAAACGGGTAAATGAGTGTTGGTCGTTATCTTTATCATTATTCTCTGTGTATTTATTTGTGAATTGGACTTTGTTTTTGCAAAGCCAAGTGTGTAGTTATCTGCTAACAAGTAAACGTAGAATGAAATTGCCTTGTGTCACTGTGCACATGGAGAGTGTCCACCCAGGAGAGGCCGCCGCAAGCGGAAAAGGAACTGGAAAAGGTGTGTGACGCCGCACCCTCAAGAAAGAAAAAAAAAAGGCCACATTTATCGATTTGCTATTTTGTATGCAAACAATGAGTAAATTTGCAGGAACCCCCCCCCCCCCCCCCCGCGTCCCCACAACAGTAGTACTGGAGTTTTTTTCCTCCCATAGTTAAGTTTGGAATTTTTATTCTGAGCATTATTATGGATGGCTGAATAATATAGTTGATTATTATTATTATTAGAAATAGTAGTAGTAGTAGTACTCATTGCAGTACGCATTCTATAAATTGCACAGCAAATTTAAAGAAGATCGAATTTTAAATTATCGCCAGTAAGATTTTCATGAACTGGAAGTAGAGAATGGCATTTATTCAGCGCAGCTTATTTTCAGTCCTGCTGCCCTGCTCGAATTTCCAAGCTGGAGAGAGATTTATTGGCACTGGTGATTGACATCCAAGCAGCTGCCGACGCCAAAGAATCCCTGCGAAGGCAAGAGTTGGAGGTCGCTCGCAAGCTACGGTAAGTTTTCATCTTCCCATTGAGTACCGTTAACACGCATTGCGACCTTCCTCGGTGCGTCTTTCCCGACTCAGCTTTGAGCGCCTGGAGAAAGAAGTCAAGTCCAGCCAGGAGAAGTTTGAGGAGATCACTGCCAGATGGTCGTTGGCCGAACAGTCAGTCATCCCTTACGAGCTGCAGGAAACGCTCAAGTGGCAGCAGCTCTTGTGTGCGGAACTTATCGAAGACAAGAGGAAAGTCATCAAAGACCTCCAGCAGGTAACAAAAAGCACTCGTGTCCTCATGCCAGATGTCCATCGGTGACAGTGATGTCATTGTGGGGGGTGGGGGGTTTCCCCCAAGCAGGAGTTGAAGAGTGGAGACGATTGCTTTGTGAAGGACTTGAGGAGGCAGGCCAACGAGATTGATCAGATGATGCAACGTTCTGAAGATCTCGTCAGTCTTCTGACACAGGCCTACAGGGAGGAGCTGGACCAGATTGAGGTACGGTCACGTTAACGTCCACGCAGGAGAAGCATTCGGGACAGTTGCGAGATCTTTGACAGGCACGGAGCCCGCGCACACTTCTGAGCCACACTTGGCACTGTCTTCAGCCTCAGTTTTCCACGGGGCTTCCACTGATTCATCGTTTATTTTTGTTACATGTCATTGATAAAGATTGACTGGATTATTTTAGCAGGACCCTTTATGATGAAATATTTGAAGTGTATTTATTTCAGAGCATTTTGGAAAAAAATAAATAAACCAACAACGAACCAACGTGCTCTAAATATAAGTTAAAAAAACAAAACTAAGTCAAAATGAACTCACTGTCATGATAATCCCCCAAACTATTCAAGCGAGGTTGGCGCACGACACATCAATGTGAAAGCTAAAAGCATTCCCGCCTTGGGTTCACTTCTCACAGGCTGCTATATGTGTCACTAATGGTCCCCCTTTTTTTCCAGAGCGTGTACCAGCAGGAGTATGACGTCCTGCTCACAAAAGACCAGACGGAATGGGAGCAGTGCGTTCAGGAGCTCTGGGACCAGCAGGTTAGGAGACACCCCCCCCCCCCCCCCCACATCCATTTGTAATGCGTCAGCCACACGTGTACGTGACCGACCGGTGTGCTTGCAGCAAGAACGGCTGGCAGAGAGGAAAAGGACCGTGGAGAAGTACGAAGCCAAAATTTACAACCTGATGATGGATCCGGAATATAAGTATGATGCGGCCAGGGCTGAGCACTTCGCTCAGCTTCAGGTGTGACGAGAACTTGGTCGAGGTTGATAAATTCCGTGTTTAACCCTTTCATGCACCTTGTAACCTGAAAACATGGTAAGCTGTCCACCGTTGTGACCGCTGTCCCTGAAAGGGTGAAGAAGTACAGTCCACATGTTTCCATATCACGTTTTGTGAACTATGAAGTGGTAAAGACCACAGATTGCTTGGCATCATTTATGACAGATTCACAGTGTATGTACCGTCTCTGACATTTTACTGACATCTGATCGTTCTGTTGCAGCTACGCTCAAGGTCATGCCAAAACAAATTCTGTAGGGGGGCTATAGAATTTATTTTGTGATTTCCTCGCTTGATTTTATGTTTTGCTGCATTTTCAATTTTCATAGTTTCATTGAAATAATCGTTAATTTACGTTTTTCGGAGGCGGTCATGAACGCCTCTCGAGTCGAACGGAAAGAGCATAGCTCCAACTGGTGGATGCATTGTAGATTGCGTCTTATAATCCATTGCGTCTTTTACGGTACTACCTACATGTTAACGCCACAAGTGTGCTGCGTCATTTTGTTGTCGTGGTGATGTCAACATTGATTGCTTGTTTCTCTAAATGAATTAGAATAGGGCCTCTGCTTAAATTGCTAAATTAAATAAATAAAAATTGCCACTGGATTCTTTTCTGAAATTGTTCAGCCTTATTGCAAGGTTAGCGTTTCATCTCAAGAATTAGTCAAGTGTTGAACGAGTGCATTCTTTTAGGCCCTGGAGAGGGAACATCAGCAGGCAATGGCCGACGGTGTGATCGGTAATATCAACTACATCAAAGACAAGGATGACAGAGAGATGTACAACTTAGGCCACATGAAGAGCAGAATACTCAGGTGAATCGAAAAGCGCACGTCTCGACTTGTGGCGTCGGGGGAATATTCTGACACGGGATGATTGTACCTTTTGCGTTCCAGTTTGCAGACCGAGCTGAAGAACTTGCGGCGCACCTACTCGAGTGGCAAGAAACAATCGGAGGAGCAGAGCAGCCGTTTGTCCGGCGACTACAAACGCGGCATCGAGCAATACCAGTGCATGCAGCAGAGAATCAAGTGAGATGTCGGAGATAAGAGCTCAGTGATTTTGAAAAAGAATACAGTTGTATCTCCCCCCCCCCCTCCTCCCCCCTAACTGTTGCATTAGCGATGTAATCGGCAATTATTTTTTTTACGATTTATTTTTTTTTTACTTCCACCAGGCACTTTGCTGTCTCTGATGCCAAGCAATTTGAGGAAACATGGCGGATGCTTGACAAGGAGGTGAGGCAACAAGCCGAGAAGGCTTTACTCATCGACCGCATGATTTACAAGCAGCACCTCAATCTGCCCTGGGCGAGACCTCGAGCGGCTTCGTCCTTGGGACTATCCGATCCAGACCACCTTTGGAAACAAGCCAGCACGGAACAGTCCGCGTCGCTGCCGGAAAGCTCTGCTGGGATGGATGGAGCTGCTGCGGCACCGGCGGAGGAGGCGCTGCCCTTGGATAGCATCAAGGAACTCATGGAGTTGCTGTGTGATGAGTTGGTGAGGCCCAGACTAAAGTTGATCACGATCTAATCCTGTCAATATCGGCCTCGATTGTTGAAACGGTTTTATCCTGCTTTCAGGTAGAAATTCGTAACATTTTCCCGATGGCTTTCCTCTGTTGTTCAGTCAGGTTGACTAAAAAGCTAATTTTAACGATTGTAATTTCCAGACTATAAACTGCGACTTTTGTCACACGCTTTCAACTCTGCGGCTCATTTAATGAAGAGGCCTTTATAAAGATTTTTCTAACAGTCGCCTTTGTACCGTCTTTCTTTGTAAATATGTTGGATCTTTTTTTTCTCTCAGGGCTTCCTGACGGAGGACCGACTCCAACTGTTGGCAACCTTGGACAAGAAGGAACAGAATGTCGTAAAGCTCGAGACTCTTCTCCAAGTGTGTTGAAGGTTTTTTTTTCCCTTTGACATTGACTGCACAGTCACCAGACTGTGCCGCGTTTGTTGGCTTCTGCAGTTGTCAAACTGCTTCTGGAGTGTATTTTCGTGCCTCCACTAGATTTTGGGGATTGAAGAGGAGGATTTACCCAGGTTGGCTGACTTTATGCTCAAGTACCAGCAGAGGGAGCAAGCTGAGGTGAGGAGCGACTCTGAACATTCACTGGAATACACCTTTTTCAAGTTTCTCCTCTATCAGGGTGGTTCTCCTGGTTCAGATGAATCCAGCGACAAAACACAGAAAGGTGCCACCAGCTCGCCGTGTCATCCCAACCACATCCTGCCTGCTTTGAAGGAGTTCTTGAAGCATCACACTCGCTTCAGGTTGGCAAGAATAACCTCAAAAAGTACCGGTCGTTGGGAGTTTTCTGAGTTACAGTTGAGATTTTGCTTCTCTCGAAAGGAGGAGCCATGCCACTGGGCAGCCTTGCTACTGGAGCGCAGACATGTGGGATTCCTCGGCAGACGAAGCCTATTGGGAGAGTTTGGCCAACGTCATCCCTGAGGATCAACTCAAAGTGTGGGAATCGGCGGAGCTCGTCCTGAAGAAGCACATGTACGCAAGTGGGAAGCTAACACGCATGCGCAAGACACATCAAGTCGACTCCTTCCCTTTGTCCTCCAGGGCGGTTCTCACCAAGATATTGGATCGCATCCCTAAAATTGAGCGCCTGGAACAGCAGAACGCAGAACTTCACAGGCTCCTGCAACAATCTGTTGACTCATGAGTTTTGGACGTTTGTTTTTACGATCGTCTGCCTTTTTATCCTGAATTCCGAAATCGCGTTGAAATTTTTAGGCCAAAAAAAAAGACCATGATTAGCAAGGCGTTTTTGGACAAAAAAAAGACCACGTATAGTAAGGCGTTTGTAGCCTCCAAAAAACGACATAGTATAAGCGTTTTTTAGCCGAAAAAAACGACATAGTATAGTACGGCCGTTTTTTGCCGAAAAAAACGACCATGTATAGTAAGGCGTTTTTAGCCCGAAAAAAACGACAATATGTCGCAGTGTAGAGGCACACGCGCCGGCTTTCGGTCCAGGCTCCCTGGGTTCAAACCCCGCTCAGTCACATGTGAAAATAAAATACACCAAACACTTTGCTTTTTTTTTTGTAACTGTAAACTCTCCCTAGTGAATGCCAAATACTTCAATAGTGCAGGGCAAGTCACAGTCACTGGTGGTGTAGGGGTACACATGCAGGTGTTTGGTCCAGACATCCCCGGTTCAAACCCCGCTTGGTGATGTGTGAAAATACAACACCAAACACTTTTTCTTTTAACTGGCAACCCTCCATAGTGCATGCCAAATACACCTATCGTTCAGGTCAAGTCACAGTCACTGGCAGTGTAGGGGTACACATGCAGGTGTTTGGTCCAGACATCCCCGGTTCAAACCCCGCTTGGTGATGTGTGAAAATACAACACCAAACACTTTTTAACTGGCAACCCTCCATAGTGCATGCCAAATACACCTATCGTTCAGGTCAAGTCACAGTCACTGGCAGAGTAGAGGTACACATGCAGGTGTTTGGTCCAGACATCCCCGGTTCAAACCCCGCTTGGTGATGTGTGAAAATACAACACCAAACACTTTTTCTTTTAACTGGCAACCCTCCATAGTGCATGCCAAATACACCTATCGTTCAGGTCAAGTCACAGTCACTGGCAGAGTAGAGGTACACATGCAGGTGTTTGGTCCAGGCAACCCCGGTTCAACTGACCGTTTTTTTCGGCTAAAAACCTCTTACTATACATGGTCGTTTTTTTCTGCTAAAACGCCTATCTATACTGTCGTTTTTTTCGGGCCAAAAACACCTTACTGTACTGTCGTTTTTTTTGGGCTAAAAACGCCTTACTATACTATGCCGTTTTTTTTCGGGCCAAAAATGCCTTACTATACATGTCGTTTTTTTATGGGCCAAAAACGCCTTACTATACTATGTTATTTTTTCGGGGCTAAAAACGCCTTACTATACATGGTCGGTTTTTTTCGAGCCAAAAACGCCTTACTATACTATGTCATTTTTTCGGGCTAAAAACTCCTTACTATACTATGTCGTTTTTTCGGGCTAAAAACGCCTTAACTATACTATGTCGTTTTTTTTCGGCCTAAAAACGCCTTACTATACTATGTCGTTTTTTTCGGCTAAAAACGCCTTACTATACTATGTCGTTTTTTTCGGACTAAAAACGCCTTACTATACTATGTCGTTTTTTTCAGGCTAAAAACGCCTTACTATATATACTATGTCGTTTTTTTCGTGCTAAAAACGCCTTACTACACTATGTCGTTTTTTTCTGCTAAAAACGCCTTACTATACTATGTCGTTTTTTTCGGCTAAAAACGCCTTACTATATATACTATGTCGTTTTTTTCTGCTAAAAACGCCTTACTATACTATGTCGTTTTTTTCGGGCTAAAAACGGCTTACTATATACTATGTCGTTTTTTTCGGGCCAAAAACGCCTTACTATACTATGTCGTTTTTTCGGGGCTAAAAACGCCTTACTATACTATGTCGTCTTTTTTCGGGCCAAAAATGCCTTACTATACTATGTCGTTTATTTTGGGCCAAAAACGCCTTACTATACTATGTCATTTTTTCGGGGCTAAAAACGCCTTACTATACATGGTCGGTTTTTTTCGGGCTAAAACGCCTTACTACTATGTCGTTTTTTTTCGGGCCAACTATGTCGTTTTTTTATGGGCCAAAAACGCCTTACTATACTATGTCATTTTTTCGGGGCTAAAAACGCCTTACTATACATGGTCGGTTTTTTTCGGGCTAAAACGCCTTACTACTATGTCGTTTTTTTCGAGCCAAAAATGCCTTACTATACTATGTCGTTTTTTTATGGGCCAAAAACGCCTTACTATACTATGTCATTTTTTCGGGCTAAAAACGCCTTACTATACTATGTCGTTTTTTTCGGGCTAAAAACGCCTTACTATACATGGTCGGTTTTTTTCGGGCTAAAACGCCTTACTATACTATGTCATTTTTTCGGGCCAAAAATGCCTTACTATACTATGTCATTTTTTTCGGGCCAAAAACGCCTTACTATACTATGTCTTTTTTCGGGCCAAAAACGCCTTACTATATACTATGTCGTTTTTTTCTGCTAAAAACGCCTTACTATACTATGTCGTTTTTTTCGGCTAAAAACGCCTTACTATATATACTATGTCGTTTTTTTCTGCTAAAAACGCCTTACTATACTATGTCGTTTTTTTCGGGCTAAAAACGGCTTACTATATACTATGTCGTTTTTTTTCGGGCCAAAAACGCCTTACTATACTATGTCGTTTTTTCGGGGCTAAAAACGCCTTACTATACTATGTCGTTTTTTTCGGGCCAAAAACGCCTTACTGTACTATGTCGTTTATTTTGGGCCAAAAACGCCTTACTATACTATGTCGTTTTTTTCGGGCCAAAAACGCCTTACTATACTATGTCGTTTTTTTCGGCCAAAAATGCCTATCTATACTGTCGTTTTTTTCGGGCCAAAAACGCCTTACTGTACTGTCGTTTTTTTGGGGCTAAAAACGCCTTACTATACTATGTCATTTTTTCGGGGCTAAAAACGCCTTACTATACATGGTCGGTTTTTTTCGGGCTAAAACGCCTTACTACTATGTCGTTTTTTTTCGGGCCAACTATGTCGTTTTTTTATGGGCCAAAAACGCCTTACTATACTATGTCGTTTTTTCGGGGCTAAAAACGCCTTACTATACATGGTCGGTTTTTTTCGGGCTAAAACGCCTTACTACTATGTCGTTTTTTTCGAGCCAAAAATGCCTTACTATACTATGTCGTTTTTTTATGGGCCAAAAACGCCTTACTATACTATGTCATTTTTTCGGGCTAAAAACGCCTTACTATACTATGTCGTTTTTTTCGGGCTAAAAACGCCTTACTATACATGGTCGGTTTTTTTCGGGCTAAAACGCCTTACTATACTATGTCATTTTTTCGGGCCAAAAATGCCTTACTATACTATGTCATTTTTTTCGGGCCAAAAACGCCTTACTATACTATGTCTTTTTTCGGGCCAAAAACGCCTTACTATATACTATGTCGTTTTTTTCGGGCTAAAAACGCCTTACTATACTATGTCGTTTTTTTCGGGCTAAAAACGCCTTACTATACTATGTCGTTTTTTTCGGGCCAAAAACGCCTTACTATACTATGTCGTTTTTTTCGGGCTAAAAACGCCTTACTATATACTATGTCGTTTTTTTCGGGCCAAAAACGCCTTACTATACTATGTCGTTTTTTCGGGGCTAAAAACGCCTTACTATACTATGTCGTCTTTTTTCGGGCTAAAAACGCCTTACTATACTATGTCGTTCTTTCGGCTAAAAATGCCTTACTATACTATGTCATTTTTTTTCGGGCCAAAAATGCCTTACTATATATGTCGTTTATTTTGGGCCAAAAACGGCTTACTATACTATGTCGTTTTTTTCGGGCCAAAAATGCCTTACTATACTATGTCGTTTTTTTATGGGCCAAAAACGGCTTACTATACTATGTCATTTTTTCGGGGCTAAAAACGCCTACTATACATGGTCGGTTTTTTTCGGGCTAAAACGCCTTACTACTATGTCGTTTTTTTTCGAGCCAAAAACGCCTTACTATACTATGTCGTTTTTTTCGGGCTAAAAACGCCTTACTATATATACTGTCGTTTTTTTCGTGCTAAAAACGCCTTACTACACTATGTCGTTTTTTTCTGCTAAAAACGCCTTACTATACTATGTCGTTTTTTTCGGCTAAAAACGCCTTACTATATATACTATGTCGTTTTTTTCTGCTAAAAACGCCTTACTATACTATGTCGTTTTTTTCGGGCTAAAAACGGCTTACTATATACTATGTCGTTTTTTTCGGGCCAAAAACGCCTTACTATACTATGTCGTTTTTTCGGGGCTAAAAACGCCTTACTATACTATGTCGTCTTTTTTCGGGCCAAAAATGCCTTACTATACTATGTCGTTTATTTTGGGCCAAAAACGCCTTACTATACTATGTCGTTTTTTTTGGGCTAAAAACGCCTTACTATACTATGCCGTTTTTTTTTCAGGCCAAAAATGCCTTACTATACTATGTCGTTTTTTTATGGGCCAAAAACGCCTTACTATACTATGTCATTTTTTCGGGGCTAAAAACGCCTACTATACATGGTCGGTTTTTTTCGGGCTAAAACGCCTTACTACTATGTCGTTTTTTTTTCGAGCCAAAAACACCTTACTATACTATGTCGTTTTTTTCGGGCTAAAAACGCCTTACTATACTATGTCGTTTTTTTCGGGCTAAAAACGCCTTACTATACTATGTCGTTTTTTTTCGGCCTAAAAACTCCTTACTATACTATGTCGTTTTTTCGGGCTAAAAACGCCTTAACTATACTATGTCGTTTTTTTCGGCCTAAAAACGCCTTACTATACTATGTCGTTTTTTTCGGCCTAAAAACGCCTTACTACACTATGTCGTTTTTTTCGGGCTAAAAACGCCTTACTATATATACTATGTCGTTTTTTTCGGGCTAAAAACGCCTTACAATACTATGTCGTTTTTTTTCAGGCTAAAAACGCCTTACTATATATACTATGTCGTTTTTTTCGGGCTAAAAACGCCTTACAATACTATGTCGTTTTTTTCAGGCTAAAAACGCCTTACTATATATACTATGTCGTTTTTTTCGGCCTAAAAACGCCTTACTATACTATGTCGTTTTTTTCGGGCTAAAAACGCCTTACTATATATACTATGTCGTTTTTTTCGGGCTAAAAACGCCTTACAATACTATGTCGTTTTTTTCAGGCTAAAAACGCCTTACTATACTATGTCGTTTTTTTCGGGCTAAAAACGCCTTACTATACTATGTCGTTTTTTTTCGGCCTAAAAACTCCTTACTATACTATGTCGTTTTTTCGGGCTAAAAACGCCTTAACTATACTATGTCGTTTTTTTCGGCCTAAAAACGCCTTACTATACTATGTCGTTTTTTTCGGCCTAAAAACGCCTTACTATACTATGTCGTTTTTTTCGGGCTAAAAACGCCTTACTATATATACTATGTCGTTTTTTTCGGGCTAAAAACGCCTTACAATACTATGTCGTTTTTTTCAGGCTAAAAACGCCTTACTATATATACTATGTCGTTTTTTTCGGCTAAAAACGCCTTACTATACTATGTCGTTTTTTTCTGCTAAAAACGCCTTACTATACTATGCCGTTTTTTTCGGGCTAAAAACGCCTTACTATACTATGTCGTTTTTTTCGGGCTAAAACGCCTTACTATACTATGTCATTTTTTTCGGGCCAAAAACGCCTTACTATACTATGTCGTTTTTTTCGGCTAAAAACGCCTTACTATACTATGTCGTTTTTTTCGGCTAAAAACGCCTTACTATACTATGTCGTTTTTTTCGGGCTAAAAACGCCTTACTATACATGGTCGGTTTTTTTCGGGCTAAAACGCCTTACTATACTATGTCATTTTTTTCGGGCCAAAAATGCCTTACTATACTATGTCTTTTTTCGGGCCAAAAACGCCTTACTATATACTATGTCGTTTTTTTCGGGCTAAAAACGCCTTACTATACTATGTCGTTTTTTTCGGGCCAAAAACGCCTTACTATACTATGTCGTTTTTTTTTCAGGCTAAAAACGCCTTACTATACTATGTCGTTTTTTTCGGGCTAAAAACGCCTTACTATATACTATGTCGTTTTTTTCGGGCCAAAAACGCCTTACTATACTATGTCGTTTTTTCGGGGCTAAAAACGCCTTACTATACTATGTCTTTTTTCGGGCTAAAAACGCCTTACTATACTATGTCGTTCTTTCGGCTAAAAATGCCTTACTATACTATGTCATTTTTTTTCGGGCCAAAAATGCCTTACTATACTATGTCGTTTATTTTGGGCCAAAAACGCCTTACTATATATACTATGTCGTTTTTTTCGGGCTAAAAACGCCTTACTATACTATGTCGTTTTTTTCGGCCAAAAATGCCTATCTATACTGTCGTTTTTTTCGGGCCAAAAACGCCTTACTGTACTGTCGTTTTTTTTGGGCTAAAAATGCCTTACTATACTATGTCGTTTTTTTCGGGCTAAAAACGCCTTACTATACTATGTCGTTTTTTTCGGGCCAAAAATGCCTATCTATACTATGTCGTTTTTTTCGGGCCAAAAACGCCTTACTATACTGTCTTTTTTTTGGGCTAAAAACGCCTTACTATACTATGCCGTTTTTTTTTCGGGCCAAAAATGCCATACTATACTATGTCGTTTTTTTATGGGCCAAAAACGCCTTACTATACTATGTCGTTTTTTCGGGGCTAAAAACGCCTTACTATACATGGTCGTTTTTTTTCGGGCTAAAACGCCATATACTATGTCGTTTTTTTTCGGGCCAAAAATGCCTTACTATACTATGTCGTTTTTGTTGGGCTAAAAACGCCTTACTATACTATGTCGTTTTTTTTCGGGCTAAAAACGCCTTACTATACATGGTCGTTTTTTTTGGGCCAAAAAAGCCTTACTATACTATGTCGTTTTTTTCGGGCCAAAAACGCCTTACTATACTCTTGTCATTTTTTTCGGGCCAAAAACGCCTTAGTATATATAGTCTATTGTTTTTTTCGGGCTAAAAACGCCTTACTATACTACGTCGTTTTTTTCGGGCCAAAAACGCCCTACTACTACTTTTCTTTGGCATTCGACTCAGCATGACTTAGATTTGTTCTTGGTTTTACTGTTTGGTGCTTTCTACCGCCTTTATTACCGATTTGTCTTACTGTTTATTGTGCATGTTAAATTGCTCCATGTACAGCACTTTGTATGCAGCGATGGCTGTTTGAAAGTGCTCTATAAATACTGTTGACTTGACTTGACTTGACTACTATACTATGTCTTTTTTTCGGGCCAAAAACACCTTACTATACTACTGTATGTGTTTTTTCTTGGGCCAAAAACGCCTTACAGTCTCCCTGTTGCAACACACCTGATTCAAATGAACAGGTTCAATGTCAGGCTTCCGCAGAGCTTGCTGATGATCTGATCATTTTAATTAAGTGTGTTGTAACAGGGAGACTTGTAAAACATGCAGGACAGCGGCCCTCCAGGACACGAGTTTGACACCCCTGATGTAAGGCGTTTTTTTAAACAACCAAAAAAAGCGACGGACAGTAGTTTTTCACCCTAAAAAACAACCATGTATAGATGTGGCCACACACCATTATACATCTGGGATCTTTTAAAGTTTCATGGCTTACTAAAAGAATCAAATCACAACAGCAATTTCCATAAATTTACATTAAATATCACAAATTTGGCCGACTTAAAAAAAAAGAAAAAACGCAGTGATTGTTCGTGAGTGTCCTACTTGAGGTCGTCCAGCTTCCATTTAGTCCATATTTTTCCATTGGAAAATTCGCTTCCAACTTCAGCTTCGCTGCATGTTTTGTGGAGCAGACTCGAAAAAGCTCACCCAGTTTCACAGCTTGTTCTATTTGTACATACTCCGACAGCCCTTCCAACTTAAAAGAACCTAAGTTAATTTTTATTTTGGTTTGTGGAGTCGACGTATCACATTCACTGCCCGCTCGTTTCACCATGCTATGGGGTTAGCATTAGCTTATCTCCGCCGCTTGGTTATTGTTGTGGAGCGTGGATGAGCATAGCACATGCGCAAGTACTGTCAATGCCGCATTGCGGAATCGTATGAACACCTGCCACTCACTGAATTACACAGCAAAATGATCCAGGAAAAACAAAAATGTGTCTCAAATTCATTTGCAGTGCGGTTTCCTGCACCGGATAGGTTTTATTGTGCGCCGAGAGGGTGCGACCAGTGCGGAGTGGCGCAACTTGGAGGGAACATTGTACATTACCAATACATACCAGAAACCTTTTCACAAGCTTTAGTATCTCTAATTTTCAGTCAGTGGACACTTCATCATCATATCATCATAATAAAAAAGCACGAGTCGGCTGAGCTCGACTCGTGCTTTTTTATTCATTTCTCCATCCCATCCACGATCTGTGAATGTATGACCACCGTGCCGCCCCACAACTCTTGCCAAATGCCGTGGCGATCTGTGCAGTAAAGTGGTGATATGCATCAAGGAGACATAATCCGCCAAAAACCATGAAAAAGACAATAAGCCACACATTCTGTTTTTCGGCGACTACCAGCTGTGTTTTTTTTGGTCAATTTTAAGTTCTCTCTCTCTCTCTCTCTCGCTCTCGCTTGACTCGGAGAGTGAGAGAGAGGGAGAGACCAATTAACATGAATGCAATTTGCTCCCTTCCTGTGGTCGAGGCTGACGGAAAGAGCGGTGTAAATCCCGAGCCGCTGCCTTCACTCAGCCTTCCGCAACCCCGCGCTGCCCGCACCGATCCCGCTCAGGCGCCGAGCAGCTTCTTGACGAGGTAGCCCGGCATACTGTACAGGAAAAGTCCCAGCATGACGAGCAGGAGCAAGGCCAGGATGATCTTGATGATGAGCCACTTGTAGCGGTTGCACACCAGATAGCGGATGGCCTTCAGCGGGCTCAGGAACCACAGGAAGGTTGTGTCTGGCCGACTTGAATGGGGAGACAGAAGAAAGTGGGCCAATTAGCGGCGCTGGGTCATAACCAAGTCAAAAAAAAAAATCTTGACTCATCCAAGCTCTAAATTGTCCTGAATGTTAAGTGTGTTAAATGTTATTTTTCTACAGCACGAGTCCTGGAGATCCCTGACCCCAACCTGTTTTCGATGTCTCCCTCCTCCAACACACCTTATTCAAACGATCAAGCTTGTTAACAGGCTTCTGTCGAGCTTGCTGATGATTTGATTGAGGAAGGAGACATCTAAAACAGGCTGCATGAGGGCTATCGAGGACCAGACTGCTGGTCCAAAGTATGTCGCAAGTATAAAACCCCTGATGTTCCCGCCATGATTGTAATCTGACCGATGTTTTCAATCCTACCGTGTTCATTTGATGTCCCGAATATCACAAAGCGGTGCTGTGCTTTCATGCAATGACCAGATACATCAAAGATGCGGCGGAAATAGACACACGAGGATGTGCAAAAGACTTGAAAAGGACAACTGAAAGACGCGAGGAACAAAAGATAAGGACAGAAGGGGGACCGAGCAAAGCACAGAACACAAGGAGGAGGAAGAGGTGTTTCGTGACGGGGGTTGTAGGACGAAGACTACCGGCTCAGACACCCAGCATCTTCTTGACCAGGTAGCCGGGGATGGAGTAGAGGAAGAGGCCCAGCATGAGGAGCAGGAGGATGAGGCCCAGGGCCTTGAGGATCAGCCAGCGGTAGTTGTGCCACAAGAAGTAGCGAATGGACTTGAGAGGACCCAGGAACCACATGAAGCTTGTATCCGGGCGACTTTTGGGGGGGTTGGAAAATGGGGAGGGGTGGTAGCGAGTACGCAAACACAGGAGGTGATGCCAAAGTAGAAGAAGAACGAAAGAGAAAGCATCAGTGAGGAAAGCGGTCCGACTCCCGCGTGTTGCACTGCTTTCCTCACTGAGAGAAGAACTCCTGAGCCAGCAAACTTTCAAGAGTTTAATCAGACATGCAAGCGCGCGCGTCCCGCAGTTGGTTCTCGTCTTACTTTGGTTTCTCCAGCGGATCGGGCTCGTTGCGGCCGAGCCCCACTGGGATTTTCTCTGCCTCTTCTGCCGTCATCAGATGGAGTTCAGCCTCCACTTTGCCCTGTCGGGTGACAGCATCGTTGTCATTCTCACTCTCATTCACAACAGAAGATGCGACAAGAACTCGAAACTTCCATTTGTTCGGTCGTACCGTATTTGGCATTCAAAGTATATTTCGCCATCTGACTCACCGTCAGCTCCATCTCGTCATTCTCATCTCGGGCCACAAATGGCCACCAACCCTTGACCCTCTTTTGCTTGAAGATGGAAACGGAGGGAAGGTCCTGCTCGTTTCGGATCAAGTCGATGGAGCACTGCTTGGAGGTCTTGGCCCCGCGAGGGAAGCGATTCAGGTCCAGCTCAATGGCACCTGGAAAAGCGGTCGTGCGGATGGATTCAAACTCGCAAATTCTTTCCAATTCATTTACCTACCCAGGAAGTCGTCAGCAGAGAAGTGGTCGGCGTCCCACACCTGCAGCGTGAGGCGAGCCGGAATCTTGTACTCCGTCTCGTCCCAGGAGAACATGGATTCTTTCTTGGAGATGACAATCTTCTCCTCGGCCATGAGGTAGTCGAAGGGGAAGACGAAGCGCCAGTTGAAGTTTCCCTCGCCGGTCAGGGAGTGGTAGTGGACGTCTGTGTCCTGCCTGTCTTCCTGCTGCCCCTTCAGCCACCTGTGTCGGTCGGCAAAGATGGGGGGGGGGGAGACCGCAAGTCAGCTCCAGTTGACTGTGCTTTCGGAAAACATGCACCTCAAAAAAACGGTGACCTCGAGGACACGACAGACATTCGTTTATCAGGGACACACACACGGCTTGGCACAGATGCTCCAGTTGCTCACACCGAGGCTTGCCCACCAAATTTTTTATTTTCTACCAGGGATTGAAAAAGAGGAACTGAAGAGAATGAGGCGTATAAGAAAAACATCACCGGGTCATAATGATGTCTTTCTCGCCATCAAAAGCACAAAAGTATCGACTTTGTAGGAAGTTACAGACGAGGAGGCCGCACTCGCCAACGTTGCGCTCGGCAATGGAGCCGCTTCTCATTCGTCCAAGCATGCGACGGTCGGTTCCTTTGCATGCGCGCATGCAACAAGGCAGGACGTGGAAGTTGAAGCCCTTTTCGGATCAGACACTGCAGTGAAGGACCAAACCACAAGACTCAACGGTCTCACTATGTCGGGGGGTGTCCAAATTACGGCCCGGGGGCCACTTGCAGCCCGCGGCTTATGTTAAAATTGACATTTGACATGGCCCGCAAGGCCGAAATTCTTTTTCCGAATATGGTAATGATTTGAGATATGCAAAGATATAAATACAAAATCAAAAATTATTTCTTACTATGTTAACAGTAGCAAAATGGTTTGGTCCTGAATGTTTTTATGATTCCTTGCGTGTTGCCGATTTGAGAGGGTAAAGACAAGGAAGGCCCGTGCCAGATGGGAAAATAAAACAGGAAGTAGGATAGCCTGGAAAAGGGATGAAGTCATACAAGCCATGCGATGGTATCTTGTGTTTTGTTCTGTTTTTTTACCCCCTGACATAGATGTCAGACATCTTCTCCCCTGTCAGGAAAGCATCGTCCTCTAGAATTACGTCATCAGTGTTCCAAATAATAACACGGAGCTCAAAGCTGCACACAAGCAGAGACACGCCACAAACACCAAAGACGGACACACACGCGACAAATGGAAACAAAACAAAAAGTAGTTAACTGCAAACAAAACAGTCCACGCCACACACAGCTCGGGATGCGGCCGGGCGGGCGCCACTTGCTCAAGCTGCATCCCACTCTACGTACCCCCTGACAAATATGTCACTGGACTTTTCCCCAGTGAAGTAATCATCGTCCTCCAGTATTACTTCATCTGTATTCCAAATAATCACCCTGAGCTCATATCTGGTAAAGGGAGGAGGAAGCAACATATACACACATGTACAATATATAAACTGCCAATGTATTTTCTAATTAATTGCAGAAAAAATACCGTATTTTCCACACTAAAAGGCGCACTGGATTATGAGGCGCACCTTCAATGAATGACCTATTTTGTAATTTTTTTTTCAGATATTGGATGCACTCTACAATGCATCCACTAGATGGAGCTATGCTCCTTCCGTTCGACTCGAGAGGTGTTCATGACCACCTCCGAAAAACGTAAATTAATGATTACTTCAATGAAACGACAAAAATTGAAAATGATGCATCAAAACAGAAAATCGAGGAAATCACAAAATAAATTCTAAAGCCCCCCTACAGAATTTATTTTGGCATTTCCTTGAGCGTAGCTCCAACAGAACGATCAGATGTCAGTAAAATGTAGGAGACTGGACTGTCTCGGAAGTGCTTATTCACAAATGAGGAAATCACAAATCACTTAAGAAAATGGAAGACTTTTCAGTGCGCCTTTTAGTGTGGAAAATCCGGTACATTTTCAGCTGGGAAAAAATAGGAGAAATTAACCTTTGTAACTATAAAGATAGAAACATTAACGTTAGTCCCTATGTTAAAAAAAACAATGAAACACCCCCGCCTAAAAATATATTATGATTTTAATATTCTGAATTTTGTCTCCAAGAACTAATTTGACCAACACTTAAGAGTGGAATTGGTTTCAAAGTATTTTAAATTAGTTTTTGTGGATGTACTTATTTAATCCATTCCATCTATCAACCATCGCTTATCCACGGGGACAGTAACTTCGGCAGGGAAGCCTGGATTTTCTGCCCCCCCGCCACTTCTTCCAACTCTTCTGGATGGATCTTAAGGGGTTCTCAAAGGGTTTAATTCAGGCATCACATGTGCGATATTCCAAAACACAGCAGGCTTACCTTTTAGGCTTCCGTGGCGCTATCTCAATTGCGGGTCCGGGAGCCGGTGTGTCCATCGGAAACATGTCCACCCACATCTCGATACGACCCTTAATCACATGGTGGCGTCGGTCAAATTGAGCGTGCGCTTTTATAGATTCGATTTCCTACCTGTTCGATGCCCGGTTTATCAGGGTTCAGCAGGGGTCTGGTCTCAACGTGTTCCGGAACGAGTCGGCAACCCACTCGCGGGATCTCCTCCCAGTGGTTCAGCACCATCAGTGCTAAATGCTCCTCCGTCTGCTTCTTCAGACCTTTCAGGTGGAACGCAGCCAACATGTTAGAAATCCTTGGCACGATGGTTCGTTATGCCATCATGTCGGACCATTTTCATCCTCGATCTCGGTTGGTCCCACGAAGGTGCGGTTGGCCACCTTGACTTTCCCTCCCGGGCCATACTGAGGGGCGTCGATCTTGCCTTCCTTACACAGCCTTGCGAGGATCTGGCTCGGCTTCAAAGGATCCCGCCAAATATTGTACCCATGGCTATTGTAGGCCAAAACACGTAAACAGTTGTATCAGTTCCACTTAGCGTATTTTCCACACGAAAAGGCGCACTGGATTATGAGGCGCACTTTCAATGAATGGTCTATTTTGTAATTTTCTTCATATATTGGACGCACTGGATTATAAAACGCAATCTACAATGCATCCACGAGATGGAGCTATGCTCCTGACGTTAGGCGTTCCTGACCGCCTCCGAAAAACGTGAATTAACGATTACTTCAATGAAACTACGAACATTGAAAATAATGCATCAAAACAGAAAATCAAGCGAGGAAATCATAAATTCTATAGCCCCCCCCCCCCCCAGAATTTATTTTGTGATTTCCTCATTTGTGAATACAGTACACAACAAAGGAATAAATAACACTTCTGAGACAGTCCAGTCTCCTACATTTTACTGACATCTGATTGTTCTGTTGGATCTGCGCTTAAGGAAATACCAACAGAACGATCACATGTCAGTAAAATGTAGGAGACTGGACTGTCTCATAAGTGTTTATTTTTTCCTTTGTTGCGTATTCACAAATGAGGAAATCACAATAAATTCTTTAGGGGGGCTACAGAATGCATTTTGTGATTTCCTCAATTGATTTTCTCTTTTGATGCATTATTTTCAATTTTCGGAGTTTCATCGAAGGAATCATTAATTTCCGTTTTTTGGAGGCGGTCATGAACGCATCTCAAGTGGAACGGAGAAAGAGAAGGCACGTGTGTTTATTGAAAAAAAATACTGGCAAAGATACACTACCCACCACTGTTTTAACTCGCATTTCTCAATCGAGCGCTTACAGAGAGTAGGCAGACGAGATGCCACAGGTGGCTCTGTATTTGCTGTAGAAGCGATTCTCCAAGTCGATCTTGGTCTCTCCGATCAGATCGTCGGTGCCGACAAGATCCCAGTCATATATGGACACCGTAAGCATGGACTCTATCGGGAATGTGGCTTCGATATCGAAGGACCTGTGAGGTGAAGGTGGGAAAATGACACATTGATTGAATATGGGGCAGGGCAGACATGTGGAAAAGTGTCTGACAGTTAGGAATCCAAATCTGGAGTGACTCACTTGCCAAACACAGGATTGAGCTGCTTGGAGATGTAGTTCTCTTTGTCCTTGACCTCAGATTTTCCCAGCTTGATGACGACGTACGGGTCTGCCTTCCCGTTGATGTCCGCGGGATGAAGATCCGTGGCCTGAAGACGAAGACAGTTCAGATCAGATGACTCAAATTGACCTCCATTTCAATTCTAAGTAGCACGCAAACGTACCCTGACCACATATACCCGGACGAGCACGTTGATGGGGTCGTTATGAGGAATGCTCTGGAACATGCCCATGTTTGGATCGAATCCCACGTCTCTCGTGATCTCCTCAGACAATGGCAGCTTGTACATGCACAAGGAACCCTGAATAGGGAACGGAAACATCGGAGTTATAAAATGGACTGGCTTTGATTCTGAACTTCTTCAAAACACCTTAAACCGTCCCACGATGCGGTCATCATCCAGAGCGTGTTCATCATCATCCCCGGCTTTCCCTCTATACAGGTTGAAAGTATGCAGCCAGTCTTCAAAGTCGCCGTATTCGGTCTCGAGTTCCTTGCTGTACACCTGTACGCGTCCAACAAGACAATGTATGTCTCGCTTGTATTAGTTTTGATGATAAACTGTTTGCTGTTTATCTGTAAAATTTCCTAAATGAATGTTAATAAATGCTGAATAAATAAAGGGAGTTCCACAAGGCTCCGTTTTATGATCCATGTCAAAACACCACTGTAACATACCATCAACTCATCCACTTTGGATTTAACCGTTCGTTTCTCAGCTGCGTCCACAGCGTGACACTTTTTCTTGTCCTTGGCACTCCTCTTCTCCTTGTTCCTCTCCCTCATCCTGGAGCCTTTCCGAACAAGGTCATCACATTTGATATCTGAGCGGAGGGTTGAGTGGAGGTGGAAGTGGACATGGTGTTTCCATGAGGTGACTCTTTGAATGTCAATTGCATGACAAATGATGAAACTCCAAGCGGTATACAAGATTGCTACTGTCATACTTATGAGTATGGCACGGAATGAAATGACACGGACGACTGTTTATGCTTTAACACAATCCGTTTTGGTCAAGGTTGAATTTGCTCCGCATGGTTGGTTCAATTGGCACAATTCCATTTTGCATCACCAAAACTCAGATCCATACCTGCCGCTTCAGCTGCAATTTCCAGGTCTTCTCGCTCCTCTACTTCGGCCTGAGCTGCTTCCTGAGCTCTGAGAGTCTAAAGGGACGTTTTTTTAAAAATCCTTATTTATGCATGTGTCAGGACAAAATTGGATCACGCAATCTTGCACAAACCTCTTTCAGTGTCTCAATGGACGCAAAATATTTGGACCACCAATCCAGCACGCTCTCGTCCGTCTCGTCCTCTTCATCCGCTGCGCCCTTCTTTTTCTTTTTCTTCTTCTTTCTCTCTTTGTCACTTTCTTCTTCAAGCTGCACAACCCAATTAAAAATGTCAGTCACTCATCTTTTTTTGCGCCATATAACCACAGCAAGAATGTATTTCATAGCTCGCGAGCACTTACCATGTCAACTTTTACGACAGCATCAGATGTCTACCAATGGGAAACCCCACAGGGATTATTAATAATGCGTGCAAGGGAATGACCAGCATATATGGTGGTACCATGATTTACAGGATCGAATTCAAATTATTTTAAACCGACGTTAAGAGTGCGTGGTTAGAAAAAAAAGAAATGCATCAAAATACATGCAGTGAGAAGAGAAAATGCAAGCATCAAACACAAATGCACCCGTACGCCACTTTCACGGCAATTTACCACGTGAACCACTCTTAAAGTCACATTGGCTCGCAACACAAAGCAAAAACAAAGAAAAAAAACCCGGAGCTTCTGCTTGGCACTGTAAAAATGTGTATTTTGGAGCATTTGTAAAGTCATGGCACCACTTACAATGCAGAGCTTGGTCTTACAGCATCTAACTTGACAAGCGTGTCCATTTTCCGGACGGCGGGTTCCACGGAGTCCACGTGGACGATGATTTCGCCTGCGGAGCGGGAGAGAGCGCGCGAGGAAGCACTGGGTGAAAAGCCATGCCGGGAGCCGCCATTGGTCAGGACCATGTAGCCATTCATTAATTTAGCTGTTCCGATGGAGCCAGGCCACCCCCCACCGACCCCCCACAAAAAAGTGGATAAAGACACCGCATGGGTGGCAGGAGGACCGAAGAGGACAGTTGATGATCCGTGACAGAGGGGGGAAAAAAAAGGAGAAAAGACAAGCAAAGGTCAAATAATGAAACATTGAGAAGCCCCAACAGACCATAGCAAGGAATGAAATAAAAGTTAGTGAAGGATGGTTTTATTTTTTTATTTTTTTACAATGTCAGAAGAAGACCAAGAGTGTTCCCCAGGGATCTGTTTTAGCTTCCATAATATTTTTCTTCCAAATGTATCTATAATTTGCATCGTGCATGTGATCTTTAGTACCTGCGCTGCCCCAGTGACTGGACGCCTTGTCGGGAGCGCAGTAGAGGAAACGCCGGAGACACGTGACCGCGTGCGAACCAACGAGAGCATAGCGACCGAACGCTCTGCAGTCCACCACCCTGATGTTGAGCGGAGGGTGCAGGAGCTCATTTTCAGGGAGGTCCTAAAGTAAACAAAGATGAATCAATGCCAATTTATATTTCAATCTTTGGAGAACCGATACTCACCACCTCAAACCATTTGACCAACGTGCTGAAATTTGGGTTCTTCTTGTAGTTTGGAATGAGGACGGACTGAACGCCTCTCCCAGCGCACTCGATGTCCACGCGAGGTCGATCCACCTGGGCCAGGTTGACCCTCTTTAGGTCCCTTAAGCCCCAAAACAAGACCTGGAGCGGATGAAAGCAATCTTCTTGAAATGTTGTTATAAAATCCAAGATGTTCGATAAATCTCACCTCAATGCGGTAGCGACTCAGGACTGGTCGGATCCCCAATGGAACTGGGGTAATTGGGCCTCGCTCGAAGTCGGTCGGTCCTTCCAGCGGCGGAAGATCGGTCGCCCCTCCTTGACCAATCTAACGGGGGTTCATTTAAAGTCGGTTCAATACTTTTTGATTCCCGCGTGTGTGACATCGCAGATTTTTTGACCCTCAAGAATTTTGGTGGTCGCGTAGATTTTGAGTGATGCAGTGCAGAAGTGCAGAAGCTAGTCATAGCCAAGCACCTGCATTGAGTTCAGTTTTTTTTAAATATTCGCAGATTAATATTAGCTAATCGAATTGTCTTCTAATAAGTGGCATCGTGTTCTTGACCTTCTGCGAGGTGAATCTCTTAAGTGTCTGGCTGACAGTAACCATAGTGCGGCGAAAGGGATGAAATGAGAAGAGCACCTTGATCTGAGGAACAGCAAAGTTATGGACAGTGATCAGAGCTCGTCTAAGCTCCTCGCCGTCAAATGGGATCTGGAGGAAGAACGGGTGGTTCACAAGAGAGGGGGGGGGGGGGTAAAGGGCGACGGGACACCCAGCAGTTCATTTTAAATGGAAAAAGTGAGCTTTGAAAACAACATCGGGCGAGTCCGATTCGGAAATTAGTATGGGGGAGAAATGGAAGATAGAAAATGGAAACCCATCCGTGGAGGTTCCGGTGCCCCAAAACTGATCTCAGGTTGCGATTTACCTGGAGGAGCTCGAAGGCAGCCAGAAGTTCTCCAGCAGTGCAGTTGCCTCTGTAAATCTGAAAGTACTCCAGCTGCGGGGGAAACCTCGGGGGGCCGTAGTGCTCCTCGCACATCTTGATGGCGGGCTTGGCGAAGGTGCGACCGATGAACTCCGCCTTGCCCTGCTCGTGGCGATGGGCAGTGGGAGACAGTCACAAGGGATAAGCCAAGGGAGTTAGGATGAGGAGGATGCGGGAGGGCGCAGTTTCCACTGAGACCCCCCTTTGATGACAGTGTTGGGTTAGAGTGTCAGACTTTGAATATTCCCAAAATTGCCAATATTGCCAAACTACTGGCATAGATCAATGAGAAATATTAATGTACTTCATACTAAAACAGTTTTTTTTTTTTTTTTGCTGCAAGGCAAGGTGCTTCTGCAGCAGTTCACGCTACATCAGACCCTGATTCAAATTAGGGTGATGATTTCACACTCTTATTTGAGCACGGACAGGAGGGGGAAGTGAGGTCAGAACGGAGAGGCAAAAGACTTTCATGAGCACAAAGAGTCAAATGTAACCGAGCGCCAGTCCTACCACTGTGTCTTGGTCGTAAATTTCCACCACAATGATCGGCGGGTCGTCTCTGAGCTCGCCGGCTTCCCCAAAGAGTTCCACGTTGTCGAAAACCAGCAGCTGGTCCCAAGTGGGACACAGGGTCTCGCTCAGAACCTGCAGGACATGCTGTTGAGATTCCCCCGTGACACAGAAGTTCACAATTTACGAGACCCGCAAAGGTTTTACCTCGGTGACCTGACTATGTGTGGAGAAAAAGACTCTGGCGAAAGGGTCGGAGAGGCCGCTGCTGTCGGCGGCGAACAGGCTTCGCGCTTGGTACATGTGCGCTCTCAGCTGGAAGACCTGTTTCACTGTTGGACGCGACAAAGGCGTCAGCTCAAAAAGCAGCCGATTGGAAATCCGAGTGCGCACTTACTGTTATACACGAGGCTGACAGGGGGCGCAGAGTGAAGAGAAGGAGCCGTTTTAGCAGCTTTGACCTCCTCAAAACCGTTGGGCAGACCACTCGTGAATTCTTTCCTTTGCTTATTGAGACCGAGCCACAGGTACAACTCCAGCTTAGCCTGAACGGTCCAACCGGCTGGGCCGAAACCCTTTTTACCAGGCAGCTGTGGTGAAAACAGAGTCCCCCCCCCCCCACCACCGGTAAAAAGCAAATGAACGATTTGTCTTCTTGCAGGCTCAATCGCAAAACATGTGTGTGCCGGCGACGACATACCTTCAGAAAGACAGCTTTGACTTTCCCGCAGTCTTTTCCCGTCTCCTCATCCACCAGCGAGTAGAGGATGTCTTTGGATGGGATGCGGGCGTACGCGATACGTTTATGGTTGCTCATCATCCACACGAAAACATCCGGGATGCTGTGTTGTGGCTGGACAAGAAGCATATCATGACTTTTTCGTGGGCTTGGAGGATTTCCCAGGTGACTTTTGCATAAGAGGCTGAGTACACTCTGGACTTGTTACAAATAATTTGCAGGAAAGTGTTTACTTTGTTATTTCCCATTGCCAAAGCTGAATTTTGAGCAAATGTATTCATTTGACAGTTGCCCCTGGCGAGTACGCTTTGCAGATTCGCGGCAAATGAGCTCACTGGTTTCTGTTCCGCCTTCAAATGTGTACCTCATCGGCGAGGAAGCGAAGCCTCAGCAGGAAGTTTTGCACCAGCTTTATTTTGTCTTTAACTGTGTTTTTCTTCACTTGCGTCCTCATCTGTTTGGCCTGCTGGCTCATGTTGTCCTGCGGAGCAAAGTGAGCAAAAAACACAGCTTAATGGAGACCGTTGTCCGGTGTTCCATCGAAGCATCCCATTTTTTTTCCCCAAAAAGTGATTTTGTGTGCATGCTCAGACGCATGCAAAATCAAAGGGAACACCGCAGGTGACTGTCAGAAATGTGACAACTTTGCAACATCGTTACCATTTCTCTCATGCAGGACTTGAGTCTTTCCCGATCCAGTTTGGTTCTACCCGCCTGGTTTAAGTCCTTGTTCGCCAAAGTCACAAAGCGACTGGTGAAAAAAAGCACAACAACATGTACAATAATTGTTTAAGACCATGACTCGGCGTCTCTCTGCAGATCATCTCCAAGAGGCGCCAAAAGTACTCTCAACACCCTCACAAAAGGTTAAACTTCACACCGATGTAAATTTCTTGTGCTATACAATATTTGTAATTTTGCATGATGGCAAAAAAAATGTTTCATGATGCCCCGGCGCTGACCTGCAGCCAACGCTCAGTTCCTCAAGAACTCCCCTGAGTCGGCGCTCCGGAAAGGCCTTCTCTGTCTTAATGATCTCCTGAACATCATTGACGCCCTCCTCCTGCGCACCCCACACACAAAACAGAGAGCGGACTATGCGACACAAATTCTTCTTCTCTTCGGCGGCTAGTTAATGATCATGCACCGGAGGGGCGGGGGGGGGGGGGGGGGTGGTGGTTCAAAAGTGCTGCTATTGGAAACACAATTAGGGGAAAAAGTGAGATGGCAAAACAGAGCGCTGACCAGCTTGTCGGCAATCTTGTCCATCATGTTGGAGTTGTACAGTCGTCGTCTCTGGTCCTGCCACCAGCTCTTGATGTACACGCAGGGTTTCTTCTCAAAGTAGGGAAGGTGAAAGTAATTCCTGTCAGGTTCCGAAAGGCAAAAAATGCTGCTTGTTGGTTAGTTAGTTAGGGGGGGGGGGGGGAAATTTCTTATGTCACTCGCACATTTTTCTATGTTTGTCTTCGGGATTAATTGATCGTCTATTCATCTGGATCGCAATGGAATGAATCCCACATCCGAGAATCCCAAAATTTGTCATCTTACGTTATTTCTCGCAAAACAGGAAGTGGTTCGATAGCTAGCAAATAGATAAAGACAATGTTCACTCTTGTAAATCGATTTTTTTTAACTTAATCTCTTTCCATTATAGTCAAGATAGAAACACTCAGCCAGCCCGACGATGCTGCAATAAATGAGCCCCGTCCGTCTGACATCATTCTCCATGAATGAGTCATTTTTGGTTCCAAATGCAGAGCCAATTCACCCCAAATAAGAGAACTTACTTTTTTTTAAGGGAGTCTCTTTCACCTTCTAGTATATGGGAAGAGAGATATCTTGATCTGACCTATCTGTGATGACGGGCCTCATGAGGGGCGTGCAGGAGACCGACTCCAGGCCGCCTTCCTCATCCGCCTCGTCTTCGCTGGAGTTTTGGATGAGCTCGCTGTCTTCGTCGTCGTCCTCGCCGTCCTTCTTCTTCCTCGACCAGGACGGCTTGCTCGTGCCGTCTATCTGGTTGCCATAGTTACCTTTGTTGGGAGTAGATCATCGCATCGCTTCCAAGGTTCAATCTTCCTACTTCTTGAGCTTCAACAAGATGAAAGAAGGACTACTTTACCGATCGTGATCTCGAAAGTAATCGGCTTGTCACCAATCTTTCGGTCAATCATGGTGGCCTCCAGGAAGGCTCCGAAGAGGAAGAACTCTTCCGTCTTGCCCGTGGCATTCTGGCAGGAAGAAGGAAACCTCCTATTTTTATCATTCAATTCAATAATAGAATTTTATTGCAGTGTTATGGCACCACTGGAGGGGTGTGGGGGTGTTCCAGAAGGGTCCCGTGAGCTTTCAACTGTTTATTTAGTTGCTTTACCCTCACCTCCGAGATGTTGGCGATGGAATCCATCTGCACCTCGGTGGAGCTGAGGATCTCCGGGGAGGTCGTGTCCAGGATCTCTACGGCGACAGACAGCAGCAGACGGGCTCGGAAGGAGACGCCCTCGCCCAATCCATCGTTCAGGTCCTGGTGCTCGTCCATCAGGGTGTACTGGCGTGTCGAGCCGTACATATTGGCCCAGGCCGGACCCAAGGTAGGCAAGAACCCTTGATTATATACAGGAGCAAGGAATTATATGTATGTGCATACACATGTGCGAAGTCACAATTTCCACTCCTTCATGCATGAGGTCAGGAATTAGGATGCAAACCGGCACAACGACTACATGTACACCGACAGCTAAGCAACACCGATGAGCAAATAACGCTCTCCGTCGGACGTACCTTTGTCGCCGTCATTGGATATTTTGCGCAGGTCAATGAAGTGGGTTCCGATGGCGACGTCGTTCACCTTATCCGAGTCACGGATTTGGACTTTCATCCGTTTGCAGAGCGGAGGGAAGAGCTCGGTGAAGACGATTTGCTCGTTCCAGACGGGTTCGTAGCTGCTTTTCTGCACTGAGGTCTTCCCCTGTGGACAGTGCACGCTTTGAAATCCGAGGTGGATTTTCCATCACCTGTTGAGGCAGGCAGTAATATTTGGACAAAGGCAGTGGGACACTGAGCTTTTTCCACTCATAGAAAATGATTAAAACATTTTTGTGAGTCCAAATTTCTCAGTAAAATAAAGACTTGAGATTCAAAGGGTCCAACCGAATCCTTGATTGACAAAAAATTTATCAAGGGGTCTGTCCCATTACTTTTGTCAAGCAGGTAGTGAGCCCAATCATTGAAGAAATTTACTTTCTGCCCAGAAAAATGCACTTGAACGTAAGGATCCACCAGGTCCCGATTTTCTCCAATGAGGGCCTTCTTCACGTTCGCCATGATGTTGGTGTTCATCTTGGGCAGGCCTTCGGCGCGGTAGACTTTCACGTAGAATCTCGCCCACTGACGCTCCGCCGGAATCCCTTCGGGGAGAAGCAGGTTCCTGAAAGATCGAGAATAAAGTTTCACTCCCGCTCATCGGTGGTGGCGACAACTATCCCGCCTACCCCTCGATGTCATCCTCATCGGTCTCGTTGGCCTTGTGCGGAGTCTTGATGTTGTCGCCTTTGCCCACCACGGCGATGTCGCATTTCAGGTAGCCTTTGCATCCCGCTGTGACGTCAACGGGGTCGGACAGGATGGCCCACTTGTGGTAGAATTGGTGCTCTGGGATTTTAAACCAACAGACGTTTTCATCGCGTCTCCACACTATCGTGACTTTTAAATCGGGCCGGGCATTCCGCGATTATCTTTAGTTCCTCGCCTACCGGGCTGACAGTAAACAGTCCCAACGTCCATCTTGAAGGTTCCGACCAGCGTCCCGCTCCGAAGAAGGTTTTTAGAGTGGATAATCTGACGCGACGGCGAATGAAATAAGAACACAAGAGAGCAAAATCCAGAAGAAATGATCAGTCGGAGAAAATGAATGATTTTACAGTTACAAAGCTTGAGACGTGGTCCTTACCGAAAGCTTAATGATCTTGTCAAACATGACATCGGGGGGGACGTGGAAGTCGAAGACAAAGTACTGCAGAGAGAGGAGAAAATATGAGGTTGACGAGGGGAGATCATTTCATACCATGTGAGCGCTCCGTAGACATCAATGCAGCGTTCAAAGGCAGAATTGAGCCGATAGTAGGAGCTGTGATCGTGATCTTTCCAGAATGGTGTCAGCACTGAGTGTGGGGGGTCAGTCTGGGAATCACATTCATCAAAGATGATTCATGAGCCCGTTTGCTCTCATACGTAGTCGGTGTCGCCTCCTTTCATAGCGCCATAGATATCCAGGAATGGCAGAAAGCTCAATTGAATGGTGAAAAAAAAATTGTCTGGAGAGCTGCCAGGGCCGTTATCCTAATAGGTTTAGTTTTCCGGTTTGTGTGTCCGCAAGGGTTTTTTGTCACCGACAAAAGAATCGATCGCAAGACAAACTGTCACTTCTTCTCTTTTTTGCTGCCTGTTGACATTTTCACCCATCCAGCGTCAGCCAACAAAGCCCGCCTTTTCTTGTCGCGAAATGGAAAGTTTCGCTATTTCCATTTTGGTATTTATTTAAACCCTGGTGGAGATTGTTAAAAAAAAAAATGTATTGAATGCTTTTTGCATCCACTCAAAGCATATTTGCATTTCCCCGCCTCTTAACTCATTCACTCCCAAAGACGTTTTTAAACGTCTTTTCAGACTTGGTCTAGAATTGGCTGGTACTGAATTGAGTTAAGTTGGTTGTGCCTGTGAGGACGCAATTAATTCACTGACAAAAACAATCAGTGCTTCGTGTTTTATGGGAACTCATCACGCGGTCCGTTTATGGCGCGCGGAGACGGTCTGTGTCACGCTACAAAAGTTTCGCCAGGCTCCGCCCACGTCGCTGTCCGAAAGGCGTTGAAATCTCACCTCGTTGTAGTAGGGGCAGTTGGTGGACTCCTTCATGGACGTGTACTTCTTGTCATCGCCGATCTCCACGCATACCACCGGGTCCATGTTGAGGCCAATGAGCTGGCGGGCCTCGATGATCGTGATGCTTATCTGATGGCGAGACGAGAATTCGTCAGGGCTGACCAGCTGGAACATGAGCGTTTTCAATAAAGCGCACGAGTCATTACCCTCGACGTAATCGAATGGTACCCCCCCACCCCACCCCCTCATTCTTTGCTTTTCACAGACTTCCATTTTAACCGTGACATCTCCCAAGGCTAATACAACATTTGAAAGGCATCTCTTTGGTATAATTAACCTTTAGATAAGAAGAGAGGTAGACATAAAGGCTGGATGGGGAAAGCATTGACAATAACAAGGTAAAAGTTTGTTGCTGTGAATTATCTCACTGCTCTCATGTGACGCATATTTGAAGATACGACCGCTGCTTTCGCAAAAAAAAAAAAAAACAATCAGGGCTCTCCTGAAAGTTGCAAAGGTGTGATTTACTTTGAAGCCGTCGTGGACAATGTGTCACTGTAAAGCTCTGTTTTCGAAAAAAGGAAATCCAAAAGGCAGCATCTGGCGTTCTTTCAACACTTTCCAGAGTTAATGTGTACAAGTAGCAGACGTCATGGGCTCCTACCAAATAGCATCCATTTTGGTGGAAAAACAAAAGTGACAATGACCCTATTTGGACACATACGAGGTGGCGATCTAATAGTTTTGTGACAAAAAGAAGCGAAAACAAAATTATTATTATTTTGAAGTAAACATTTGTACAATGAGTGTATTGTTTGTCCGCACAGCTCTGAAAAGTACATTAGCACAACAGTAGCACTACACTAGTTAGTCTACAATATTAAATAGTGAGACAATTGTGCAACAATTCCTCCCCAATTCTGTCTTATTCAAGAGTTTTAGGCTAAATCAATACATTGTGTCACGTTGCTAAAAAAAGAGATGAGCTAGCATGTTCGCCAAAAAGGCAAACCTGGTAATCAACCGGTCGTCCAGAACTCGGTTCCATCTTGATGTCTGGTTTGGATCTGCAAAAACGAGCACAAACATTCCCCCCCGATTCATTAGTTCATTTGTATTTCACTTGATGTTGATATCTGCGTTTATGCACAATGTTTTGGACGATGTAGAAAAAGTCGAGACCTCTTATTGGAAATGTTGGTGGTGACAGCAGTGACAGAGGCCAGAGAAACGGCATCCGGTTCCAACATTCCGGCGAGACGCATCGCCTTCTTGTCCAGGTCGTCCATGTCGAGCACTGCTGGCTCATCTGAGTTATTACAGGGAAAAAAATAAATGTTTTTGTATGTGAAGAATTCTTTTGAAATCGTCACAGAATGGGTTGTGCTTCAACGTTGGCAGCGTCGTCTATATTTCAGTGGAGCCTTGACATCTAAATGTTGCTGGGACATGCGCCTGAATTAAAAAAAAAAAAAAAAGCTGAATTGGTCTCAAGACTTGTTCTTTTACCTTTCTTGTAATCGTCTTTGGAGCTCTTGATCTTTCCAAGCTTCATGGCCGCAAACACTCCTTTCCCTGATCTGACAATGGCACAAGAGGTTAGTGATATCACGAACAGGCGCTCGATTCTCCAAACAAGCGCCCTTCGAGGTCACTTTCAATCACTGGGCCCAACGCCACCGGAGTGACTGACACTGATGGGGAGGCAACCAAACACCGGCAAGTCAATCATAGCGACGTGGAAGTCCAGCCAGGCCAATGCTCGAGTTTGTCACACCGGCCCACGATCGATCAAAGCCCCGCGGACAAAAAAAAAAGTGTCCAGTTACCCCACTTTTGTTGTATCTGGATCACATTTCCCGGCGACGACAAAGACTTGTGATGTCACCGGCGACAGGCCACAAATGAGCAGCCTGAATAATTAAGAATGGGTGTGATCATCCCATCCAATTTTCGGGGGCTGGGCTATGGATGCACGTCAGCAAATTTAATGAATGCGCTTTTGCCTTTGTAGCATCAAGCGTTCACAATCGGTAGACTTGATCTGGATCCTGTTTCTGCTGTCATCCTCGTCGCCAGTGTGGAAACAGGCGGAAAGTTGCGCTGGCGTTCAAAAGCACACTTTTTGAGAATACCGATGCGTCCCAATAAATAAGAATATCGGTGCAACTTTTCAGTGGCCTTTCAACCCCCAAAAAGTGACACACTACTCATCTAAATAACTTCACGTCTTAAAATCAAACATTATCAGTGTCCCGGCTTGTTCGACAGTATCATAGATCATTCGTCGGTCACCGCGGCAACAATGAAGGCGTTGATCTCCTCAACGTATATATATATATATATATATATATATTTTTTTTTTTGCATCGGTTAGAAAAACAGACAACAAAACAACCAAAAGAGCATCGTATGAAAAGACAGTACGTTGGTTCACATACATACCGACGACACGAAACACTTCGTCTACTCAATGAAGGTCCAGTCCTTGTGAACTTATTTGAGTGTGATATTTGTCATCAGCCGAGCGCTGCGGGTCTTAAAAAAAGCGAGCCGGTGAGACAGATGGGCGGGTGACGCACGGATGGAAGGAAGGAGGGGGCACATGGAGGGAGGGCGCGAGGGATGAGGCGGCATATTATTGGGGATAGTGTTCCCGTCCAAGTCATTAAAAGTAGACTAAAATGCATCTCTCATATCATCGGACAGAAAAAAAAGACATCAAAGTGCCCACCCAGAAAACAGGTGAGCTGTTCGGCCATGTGGGCACTTTCCAGCGGCATTCTTTGGAAACAGAAATCCGAGCAAAGCTGGGTTATTTTTTTATTTTGATGGTTCTACATATTTTATTCCAATTAGAATATGCTCATTAATTCAATGTTCTAGCTGTGGGGAATTCAATTAAACATGCATGCGTTGCCGAGTGCATTTCGAATGGACCGCAAAAAATCTTTCAAAAATGGAAAAAGTGACTCACTCTATTTTTTGGTATCGCAGGATTTGAGCTTCGAGGTCACAATGGAACTTTTGAAATGAAATATCCCGCATCTTTCCATCTTCGATGTTAGAGCAAGCGTTGAGGCTTAGGTGACATTTTGTACTTGTCGTTGCTGTCCGGCCACGCGAAGGACTCACGACGACAAACAATTCGTACAAGTGAGAGCTCGCTGATGCATCGTCACCGTCGTGGCGGAGTTGTAAACCAGAGGAGGTAAAAGTTTTGGCGACTCCAACTGTCTTAACTCATTCAGTACCAGCCCATTCTAGACCAAGTCTGAAAAGACGTTTAAAAACGTCTTTGGGAGTGAATGAGTTCATTCTTTCTGACGACGTTCCAATTTGGGAGCCGCCATCACGTGCGCTCGCTCGTGCGCGTTGGGACTCACTTTCTGAACGTCGGTATGGATCCCTGCAACGATCGTTTTGCAGACGCCCCGGAGCCGCGGCTGTGCCCCGACAGCAGGCTGTCCGTCTCGAACGTAAACATGCCGTCGCGGTCGTCGGGAACATCCAGATGCTCGCCGTGGCTCCACAGGGCCGCCGTGCCGTCCATCGGCTGGTATCTGATCTCGATGGTAACGCTGGTCTGGAACCCAGAGAAGGTGGACGTGGTGAACTTGCATTTATGAAGACTCACCCTTTCACGCACCCTGTAGCCCAAAGGTGTCAAACTCAGACCGTGGAGGGCCGCTGGCCTGCATGTTTTCCGAGTCTGCCTGTTGCGACACACCTGATTGAAGTGATCAGATCATCAGCAAGCTCTGCGGAAGCCTGACATTGAAGCTGTTCTTTTGAATCAGGTGTGTTGCAACGGGGAGACTTGGAAAACATGCAGGACAGCTGCCATCCAGGACCGGAGTTTGACACCTATGCAAGTGGAACCTGATAACATGATAAGCTGTCCCTGAAAGGGTTCATCGACTTTAAATCATGGATTTATTGTCGCGAGACTAGCTCTTAAAATCAACAAAAATCTGGACTTTTTTTGGGGAGAATTTATTTCTTTCCACATTACAAGTCAAATAACAATAAAATTAATATCCGATTTTGGCTGATTTTTATCCTGTTGTGAAGCAAAGCAAATAAAGGATGATGTTTTGTTCTGTCTGTAAGTTGTAGTAAACATTGAGGAAAAAAAAAAGTTATGTTATTCATTCTGCATTTTTTTTTCCTCCAACTAATCGGCCGATGAAGCCGTTTCTGAATTAGATCCTGCCAAACAGGATCATCCTAACAAAAATCAGTCAGGCCCGAGAAATGATTCTAAAATGCTGCATTTTCCAAGTTAAACATGATTGACTCCGTGTTTTTTGCACCACTCCCGCTGATATATTTCTGCCTTTCATTTCAAGCTGTAAAAAAATGTGCTTTGTTTTTTCCAAATGTATCTGCTGCGCGATTCTTCCCGACCCCGTCGCAGTTGCACATCATTTAAAGCAGCTTAAGGCGAACTCCCGTCTGAATATCTGATTGAATGCATTTAATGACGTGTGAAAAAAAACCAGCTTTCGTCGGAGGACACGGGCCCCGCTGGATGCTGTAAATCATCTCTTCGATGCCTGCTTGCTCAAATTTGGTTCAGAGTCGTTTCAATTTCTTCTTCAGAATCAATGGTGTAGACGTCATTTTTCTTCTGTGCCCCTTTGGGGCATTTTTTGAGGGTGGTGGTGGGGGTGTCAATATTCTTCTGTTAATTTTTGATGAAAGACAATTTATTGCAAGCAGAAAGACGGATGAGAGCAGCGCCGGAATGCATTCTTTAGCGCTTCCCGGGCTTCTTCCTCATATTCTCACAGGGTCATCAGACTGGTTTTTATTTTGTGTTGCTACAGCAACCACGCCAGGGTGCAAAGCGGCAAAAACAAAAGCGTTCAACCTTGAGTCTGTTTTCCGCGCAGCCTTCGAGTTCTTAATTGTCTGGATGCGCGCATGGAGCCACTTTATGCGTTCGTGTTAAGTCTGTTAAGTGCTCCCGCGGCGCGCGTTCTCGTCTGAAAAACATCAGATCAGCACGCCCGCATCCTCCATCACAACTCCGCACCGCCGCAAGGCCTTCAACACCCCCCCTCCCCCCCGCCCCCCAATTCACAGCCGCCATCTCACGCTAATCTTTGGTCCTTTGCAGCGCTAAAATAAATAAAGAAATAAAGTTTCCCTCAAGAGCTATAATTACCGGTTAGTGGAAAGATACAATTCAGCCGTATGTCGCCTAGAGACCAATCCATTTTTACTCGGTTCAAACGTAATGAAAGTGCTCCTCTTGCGCTAACGCCTGATCTTTCTTGTGTGCGACCTCAAGTGCAAAACTATTCCCGAATCCGGACTCACGTTTAGGGACGTGTTGTTATCGTCTATGAGTGTGTCGGTCAGCTCAAGCTGCCCTTCCTCCGCCACCTTCTGGAGCACCATGCAGAAAGTCCCCACCAATCTGCAGAGGGGGTTGAAAACATAACAAATCCATATGCGCCGTTCCGTATTGACGTCCTCCATCACGAGTGGCAAGGACGTCGAATCATTCTTACCGGGGGGGCATTTTTCATGCTCGTGCGTTCAAACCTTGTGTGGGGTGAAAGCGAAGAATGTGGCAGTTTGTCGAGACTGTTAAAAGCATAAATAAAGTGTACGTTTTAAAAAAAACCAACACTACAGCTCTCCCTTTTTGGAGCTGCAACATGTATCTTTATCTATTTGAGCTATATTAGCCTACTATCAAAATCTTTTTCCATTTTCAAACATTTTTTTTATAAAGCTCCAAGGAGCTACTAGATGTCGCTAAAGAGCCGCATGCAGCTCTGGAGCCGCGTGTTGCCGACCCCCGGGCTGGAGGCTTTGCTGCACATTTTGATCCAGCGTCGAGAAATGTTTTCCCCGTTTGACAAATCCTCGCCGAGGCTTGCCGTGCACCACAGCCAAAGCAGACGGCGTCGTCAATGCCTGCTGAAACTCGGCTTCTTATTGCCCGCGTCAAGCAGTCCTCATTGTGACACACGCTGATCCTGCTGCGAATCATTCCTTTTTCGGCTGCGTGGTTGACTGCGTCCTGAGCCCATCGCGACTTTTCTTGCTTAACGGGGGTTGGAAATGTCAACGTACACAGACGCGTTTGAAAACAAAGAGGATCACAAAATTCACGAGAAAAGAACCTACTCAATATAATTAGAAGACTGATTTGTAGAGGTTATTTAATTCGGGTTCGAGAAGCATAATTGAGCCTTTGTTTAGAAGACGACTACTTTTCTATTTCAAGCGCGGAAATGGCAAAGACAGTTAATTCCCCAAAGCCTTCAACATGTTATGTGCACTTTGTAGACACACGGATGAGCTTTACTTGCTGATGACTTGTGATAGATTAAGACACCTCGATTTGGGTTCATAATTAAAATTAATAAAAACCTTCTTGTCCTGCCTCAACCCCCCCCCCCAAAAAAAACATGGCTTCATTGCTCCTAAGCGGATAATTAGTAATAAACGTACAGTACCATAAGAATATTGCTTACATACACTTCACATAACATCAAGTCACCACCGAATTGGCTAATTAGAGCTGTTGAATAATTGAAAGCACCCCCCCCCCCCCACCACCCCCAAAAGTGATTTCAGCCCACAAACCGACTAGCAGATGTGGAACACACAATGTGGTCGCGGGCTTGCCTGCACTCCAACTGAAACGTGACATCCCATATCGGGGTTGCGAATATTCATTCAAAGAGTCACCGGATGACGCACGCTAATGATCATAAATACACATAAATCACGGCGGCAAATATCAATGGCTGTGATGTTTCTCATTAGTCCTTATGCCAAGGCGGCGTGAAATCAAACGCACTTTGTGATGAAAGCACCGTCCATCATGGGACACTGCCCCACCCCCACCCCAGTGTCCGTCATCTGATTTGTCAGGAGATCACCGAGTGAGAAATGGGGCCCACAAGTGCCCATCAAACACATTTTCCTTCATGACAAAGACTATAGTTAAACACTGCGGTTGTGGTTTGCACTCCATTGGACAAACGCGTGAATCAATTTTGTACAAGCACTTGGAGGTTCCCAACTTTGGCGGGGAAACGTGGTGCGCCATTTAGGAGTGAAAAGTGAAATCGCCCGATGCGGCTTTTACCTGTTACTGAAGACTTTGCTGTAATTGTACACTTGGATCTCCAGCATCTCGGTGCCATCCAGCCTGCTCGCAAGTGGCCATTGGAACATCTAAAGAGGGGACCCACACACCCACACACGGTTTCTTGTACTTGTGGCACAGTGAGGACCAAGTTTAAAAAAAGCCTACAAAGCGAGGACCACACGACCACACGACCACACACACACACACACACACACACACACACACACACGCGCGCGCACACACACACACACACACACACACACACACACACACACACACACACACACACACACACACACACACACACACACACACACACACGGGCATTGAACGACACAACCGCTCTTTTCTGCAGCAGTAAGATAACAAGCATGCCAAAGAGACACACTGATGACGTTTTGATGAAATAATACTGCAAAAATTCTTTGGCTGGTTGACTGTTAGATCTTTCTGTTCAGAGCCGCTCATTACCATTCCAAGAGTTCCCCCGCCCCCCTCCAATATTGGACAGCCTAATTGGTGGCATCGGGCCGCTCATTAAAAGTGACACTGGTACAGCCTCAATAAGCAGAAGCCTGCAGGCCACTGCGGTCTGCCACAGGAGCTAAATGCATGTGGCTTTTACTTCTCTGATCCCACACTGTAAGGCTGCGACGACCGTGTGAGTCTTTAATATTGGTTGCCGTGGATACGGCACATGAAAACACCTTGATGACTTATTACGGAGCGTAAGCTTGAGTGACGAGCCTTTGAAACATATGATTTGATATTTACAAGGACCGTTTCTTCTGCCCGCGTCTTCTTTTAAGGTCTGCGGAGGCTTCTTTTGATGAAGTTGGACTTTGGACTTTGCTTTTAGGTGCGCCTTATAGTGCGGGAGATACGGTAACTTTGCCTCGGTGTCAGCCACGGCTCACGAGTCCATCCAAGAACCTTCTCCAGCCACATACTTACGATGAAGCGACAACCCCCTTTTTTTTCTTCTTTTTTTTTTAATGATGCGGTGAAAGCCGTGGCCTCAGAAGTAGTACAAGCCACATTCTTCTCATTGTTATGAGGTAGTTGAATCCATTTTGTCATCAAGCGATGCAGAGCGTGCTCTCGTGAGGAATGAGAAACCACGTTCGCATTGAGCGATAGTAGCCACATCCTTATCTATATTGAAAGCTCCATTCTCATTACTCAACAGAGGATGTGTCCTTTGGGGCAAGAATTTCCCTTTTTTTGTTCCATAACCCTTGATAATATTTCATACATGACGGGTAACATCAAGTCAACAATTCAACTGCCATTTAATTGCCAAGTGTTTTTTATTTTAATTCCTTGAAAGGGGGCGGGAGATCACTGTGGTGCCCAGAGATACTTTTATTCAAAAAAGAAAAAAATGAAATAATAATAATAAATAAATCTGCTGGGATAGAATTCCTCTCCTCACCGGAATAATTTTATGCCCGCCACACTCGTAACAAAGTTTGTTTGGTGCCTTGTTACAGCTGAGTGGGGCCTCATTAAAGCAGAGGAAGTCCAAGCGAATGCAAATTGGTGCAAACTGAAGCACTCTAACAGAATCAGCAAAAAGTTTCTCTTTTTATTTATTTTTTGGGGGGTGGGGGGGGGGGTTAGATCTGAAACAGTCAGCAGACTATGTGCTTGTTTTGACTGCATTCCTATTTGCAGTCTCGTCCCTTTCTGACTTCTGACTGTCCGCAAAGATATTTTTCTGGGATCATCATTAATTGAGGATACTTGGAGAGAGGAAAGCATCTCAGCGGAGCAGACCTCAATCTTTAAACTAGTGCGGGTCATAAATGATTTAAACTAGTGCGGGTCATAAATGATTGCTAAAACGCCGACAGGATTCTTATTGCATTTATGCTGTTTGAGTGGTCAGGAGAGTGAAATGTAGCTTCAAAGCGATCGGTAGGTTTATTTATTATTTTTTGAGGGAGTGTGTGGGGGGCTTCCTTTGCATGCTGTTGTTTTGTTCACTCCTTGTGAGCCAGCCACAAGAGAAATGACAGTAGTTACATCATCTTCCCAAACTCTTTTTCAAAGGTCTGACAGCCATGAGTTATGCAATTATTTAAAAAAAAAACAACAACAACAATACGATGACAAAAGCGGTGTCATTGCTAGATAATTAGCTGCATGTAATCTTTCCTACGCTTCCTTCCGCAATGAGGGACTACTATTTTATTTTTTTTAACCCCCAACGAATCTCACCTATCTTCACTCAACAGTGTCTTAAAAAAAAACATTCCGACTTTCAATCTTGAGGCCACATAATGCTGCAAGGCTTCTGCAGAACGAGGACGCGGGGGCGCTACCCCAACGCTTCCCAAGACAGCTGACGTGCCCAAGAGACCTCGGGGGGGAATTTGGGATGGAGCGATTGTGAAATTAGAGGGACGCGCACATTTGAAAAGCAGTCCAACTGGAGTCTTGCTTACGTAACTCCCCGATTCCTATTTAAAAGTTAAACCGCGGCAGCTGTCCGCTCACTCACGGAGAAAGAACATATATTTGCATCATTATTTTTGCATCGTCTCTTGTCGTCTTTTACCATCTATGACTTGGTTTGTCTCTCTCTCACACACACTGGAGTGCAGCCAACCCCCCCCCCCCCCAAACTTCCGACAACTTGCAGGCTTTGCTGTTCTCTGCTCTAGTTCTGTCTAACCAGTTGAGGGGGAGGCACTGGTGCGCCGTAGCTAAAAGCTAAATCCCACCATGGGGATGAATAATGAATGCACATTCCCCCATCCAGGCAACTGGCGTACTAGTTCAAAGGCGCGCTTGCTAGACCAGGCAGAAAGCAACACGACTCACGGCTCGATGCTAATGGCGCCGCAACACAGGGGCAAGATTCAGCTTACTGAGCTGTCCAAGTGTTGCGTCACTCCAGATGAAGGCAGCGTTCCAGTATTTCCCCAGCACGAAGATATGCCAGGGGGGGACAATGCCTCTATTTCTATGTAGACGCGCTGTGACACCAGCATCATCCAGTACACCCCCCCACCCCCACCCGCGCAAGGTCGCGGAGGCCACTTGAAGTTGCTCCTCCTGCGGTCATGATGCTGAGCGATGCTAATGACCTCCCTGGCCACGGAGCAACAAATGAGGCTGTCAAAAGAAATCAGTCAGAGGTGCTTGGATCAAGCAAGCAACAATGTCATCATAGAAATTGCCGGCACATTTCGAGACTTTTGTCGAGGATGCGCATGTTGCTATAAAAATGAGAGGGGGGGGGGGCTTTTCTCTGTCTCCCTCTTTGAACTTCTTTCTGCTCTATTAGCCACTTTGCATTTGAATACGCTTTTGGTGACAAAAGCCTGCAGGAATCCATATTTCCACCGCACAGCAACACTTAAGAGAGAAAAAAAACCAGCCACCGGTGGCCGACAACAGGCCTCAGGTGAAATCCTTCTTTGCGCTCGGCTCATTTTAGCATGACTCAGAGCAACAATGTGAATGAGGCATTACAGTTTCCACATCCATCCATGCAAAGCCAGATAAAGGTGATTTGGAATTTTAATATGCTTTAATATGTTTATCACCTTGTTTGTCTTGCTATCATCTAATACGGCCCCACGCACTTCTTTACGAGATTCAGCGGTAATGTCATTAGCGACAATTGTCCCATTGGCAAACCCTATTAAACAGTGTCATTCATTTGAGTGCACAATCGGATTTAATTAGCGCTATTTCGAAACAAACCGACTCCGTACGTGAAATCAAGTCTGTGTGGTCTATGAATCCAAGCGACGATTGCCCAGCGCTCACGACGGAAGGAAATCAAACGGAACCGACCTCATTGAAGTGTGCCGCCTCCTCCCAGTTGGCCACCACGCGGCTGTAGAAGGACGACCCTGAAAAAAGACAAATGGAGACATCAGGCGGGGTCGAGTGGTTTCAAGCGTCCGATAGCAATAAATGTCAATGCTCTTTAGGTCGAGCGCCCATGTCGCCGATGAGTACGATTGATAGCTGCGTTTTAAGTTTAATCTGCGCTGTAATAAAGGTTTGACATTCAGGGGAATACAGGACGCCCGTTAGGTAGGATACTTAAAGAGTAATGCCAAGTTCCGTGAAGGAAAACATACGCTTGTTATTTATGGTAAGGCTGAATGAGCGACGCGCGTCTTCTTTTGGACCTGGATGGTTAACGTCCCACCGGACAATATGAAGAGTCAGGAGAGTAGTTTTGCGAAATCAGAGGGCAGCTCATTGGTGACTGTCATGTGATTTGGTGGCGAATGCTGCACCTGGATGTTTTGTGTCGTTCGGTGAATGGCGGCGGCGCAAGTGTCCTTTTGTGCCGTCGTTTGCTTTGTGCAGCTGTTGTGTGTTTTGGCGCGTGTTTGCACTGCCAAACATTTCAGCAATAAAGACCCAAGGCGCTTGTGAAATTCTATCGACCGCCAGTTTGATCGCCGGACCAGGTGTTATTTCTTTGACGTATATCATCCAGCTCATTACTAGGCCGTAATCTTCTGCACATATTTCCTCAACAATTTTTTTTTTTTGCGACGGTTGCATAATGAGTGAAAATGGCAGGCCGGTGTTTGTCATGGTGGGGAAGCAAGAGAGCATTTTCATTAGATAGGTTTTTTTTTTTTAAACAGTATTTAGTGTGTAACGGGCAACCCCATTTGAATTGGAAAATTGGTTTTTATTAGAAAATATGAGTGCAACGAAACAAATTGTTCCACTTCAAAAAGTGCCGTCCTTGAATTGTATCGGACCTCGGGTATCGGGTCAGGTATCGAATCATCTTTTGATCGAGATGCATACATGCTTATATAAAACTTTGAGGTGGTTGGCAACTAGTTTAAATCCAATGCTGTGCTAAATAAAACCCTCTTTCTTCCGAGCTCACATCCCCACAAAAACCCATATCTTTTCACATTTTTTTCATTTAAACAGCACTTAAATGTCAGAGAGGATGAAACTATCCCTCCTACATTATTCAAAACAGAAGCTCTGCTGCTGCCTTCTCTTCCTTTTTTTTTCCAATCCTATCGAGACGTCGGTTTGTAAAAGTAGATGGTTTGAGGCTTACATAAGGCGCGCTGCAACAAAACTAAAAGCCTGCTGCTAATCAGGTTGCATTAGGAAAAAAACTAAGCGCTTATTAAAGTTTTGATTTGTGCGGACGAACATGAAAGGATGTTTTTTGTTTGACGCCAAATTCTTTGAAATTGGGGCTGTTACATTCATTTAAGGTCAAAAAGTTCTTTTGAAACTAGTTCTAGCGAAACATTTTGTTCGATGCCAAGGCCCGCTCTTTTTTCACATGTTGAAAGATAGCCGACGAAGTCTCATCTGGGGCTGCGATGTAATTAACTTCTGAACGACATCCACTTGACTCGTGTTTGGCAAGGCTGCAGAGCAACTGCTGAGCCTGAGCATGAACAATTGAAGCTGCGGGAAAAGATGGTGCGCTCATCAAAGTCTCGGGCTCGGAAATCAATTAAGTAGCAGCGCCTGCTTTGCTCAAGGCTTATCTCTTATCAAATGATCTGACAGTTTGTTTCTCGCTGACAAAGTTGGCCATAAAAAGAGGGGAAGATGTCAAGCCACACAGGAAAAGCGACTGACAGCCTTCCGGGATCTCCATTAACTCATTCACTCCCAAAGACGTTTTTAAACGTCTTTTCAGACTTGGTCTAGGATTGGCTGGTACTGAAGGAGTTAAAGTTGGGGGCTTGTGCTAGTAAGGTTTGCAAGCGGTGATGCTCACATGAAGGCACATTTGAAAAAAATAAAATAAATAAGAATCTGACCAATTTAATCAAATCGGACCGTTTCATGGAGTCGCTGTATTGCAGCTCGCTGGCCACGTCCAAACCGAGAATGATTTTGACAGCCTCGGATGCGTTAGAGCAAAACGACAAAGCTGTTCTTTTCAATGGGAAGCGACTGAACCGAAGACAACAGCTCGTTTGATCACGTCGGCGGCGCGAGTCCAATTCCTGTCTTGGCTGACACGCCGCATGTACGACTTAAGAGGCTGGCGAGTTTGCTGCAGCGCAGGGCGCACACACACACACACACACACACACACACACATACATACACAAACACACAGGCAGGAAAAAGGAAGTGGGAAGGCGGTAATGTGACATCCTAAACAATACCGATGCCAACTGTAATCAGCGAGTCGGATACGAGCTAGCCTGTCTGAGCGCAAGACTCACTGCTTGTCTCAAGTTCTCGAACACACGCATGCACGCACGCACGCTGTCGATTGGCTGTAATTCCTGCGAGAAGCGGCGGACAAGGCCACGATAAAAGGGCTTTGAACGGGAGACTGTTTTGCCTTGATAAGAATGATTTGGGTTTGGTAGGCTAGAAAAACAAACCAAAGCGAAATGCGACTTGAGGATCAAAACCCGTGATCAATCGTCACCAAACTTATCCAAACTCCGAGCCGCTCCAACCTCTGACGATAAGAGAACGATTGCGGCATTATTTATGGACGCTCTGCCTTTTCCTTGCCGCAGTCACCCACGACAGACGCGCAACAAGGAAAATGCTTCGTAGCCATTAAATTCAAAACATTGGGGCGATCGTTCTACAAATTTGCAGATGAAGTGGGCACACGTACAAACGACCTTCTACATTTTTGCGATGAGTGATCACAATTTTCGAACCCTGAGCTTTATTTTTCAACTCCGACATGAAGCGTTTTAGACTGCACGACCGCGCGTTTGAGCAGTTTTATTCGAACGCCAGTCAACAGGAGAAACTTCAATCAACAACTCCAGCCGCTCATTTCAATTTCAAATTGCCACGCACGGTTAAATGAAAGCCTATCAAAAGCCAGACTGACGGCAAACAGAAAACAGGAATAAAATGTTGGCCCTTTGATTAGTTGTCTCATGATGTGATTAAAATTTTATTTTGCTTGACTTTTCTTCACAACAGAGAGTAGCCAACAAACTGGAAAAGTTCAGCCCTACCTCGAAATGTGACTTTGGCAACGCGGTCACCTTTCCCCCGGAGGTTGGCAACCGACTTGAGGTGAAGCGTGAGGGCCATCATGAGTCCGGTGGGGCCCAGTGGAGTCGGACCTCACTCCTCCACACGGGCAAACTTCAACCTTCTGTCTTTGGCTCTTCGGTCTTAAACTGAAGCTGAGCCTCTCCTCCCGAGTGGATCCTACGCGATCCTAAATCCTTTTCCATGTGCGCGGCATTAAGATCCGATTGTGGGCCCCCCTACTTTAGTCTTGTGATTTTCTATATGTGCACCGCAAAAGATGCGAGCTGACTGCTCAGGCTGCAGCATTTGTCGAGAATCTCCTCACTTGCTTGGGTGCGGGCAGTGGGTAGGTGGAGGAGGGAGTGTGTGTGAGTGCGCACGTGTGTGTGTGTGCGCTTGTGCTACAGCTTCCCAGTAATGAAGCAATTCAACGCTGTGTGTCACTTTCGCACAATCTCACTTCGCAATTGAATGAAAATACAAAACAGGTTGCATCATCTGCCTTTCACAAATATTATAATTTGGGATGTGCAGCTCTGTAATGTAAGATAATTGCAAGCATTTCTGGCTATGCGGAGTGTGACACGATTTGAGGATGGTTCACTTTAAAGAGGAGTCATTTGGTTCGATTACGATTCCATTCCAGAGGGTGCGAGTTTTGTGTTGTCATTTTACGACATGAATGAAGTCGTCAATATATACATTAGAAGCGTGACAACGATCGAATTGAATCGGAAAATTGGTGCGAGTGAATCGAGCTGCATCGTTCCATTCTAAAACAGAGAGATGCGTGTATCAAGTCAGTCTTTTGTTTTTAATAGAACATATCGTTGAAGGAAATTGCACAATTACAGTACCGACATCTATCTATGCAGGTGACATATCATATTGTTTACGTCGTGCTCATTCAGAAAGTGGAGTTGATGCGATGAGGTTACTCAATAAAGACTCAGCTCCTCTTGTATTTAATGAATGAGCGGAGTGGCTCAAACAGTCGGATCAAACGTTTAAGGACAGATGCCGACCAGTTGCTAGGCAACCAATTTCCCCACTTTGTCCATCCAGCAGAGTTCTGCTCAAGCTGGAGTCGGATCAGGTAAAGCTTGTCAAAAAAGACTCAGGGCACTTACAATTATTTGTATTTTTTATTTTTTAATTAATTTTGGAAAAAAAAGCAATGAAAATAGGAATGATCTGAACCGTTTAAAGTTGGAACAGTTTGAATGGGTCCAAAAATGTGGTCAACAAAAGTGAATTTTTGTCCTTTATTTTGGGGGGGAAAACCCCAATTAATAATTACGATTTTAATAAAATACAAAGGCTGATTGGACGCTCTAAATTGTCCCTAGGTGTGAGTGTGGGCGTGGATGGTTGTTCGTCTCCGTGTGCCCTGCGATTGGCTGGCGACTGATTCAGGGTGTCCCCCGCCTACTGCCCGGAGACGGCTGGGATAGGCTCCAGCACCCCCCGCAACCCGAGTGAGGATCAAGCGGTTCGGAAAATGGATGGATGGATGGACAATAGAAGACAAATAGACTACTGTTGTGGCGGGCCAATTCAAATTCTCAACTCGACTCACCTCAACTGTATTTATAGAGCACTTTAAAGCAAATGTAATGTGAGGAACCCAATGTATTAAAATCATAAATCACGACGAATTCGTGTCTCAAACAAAGACAAGAAGTTTCAGTGGCAGATACGGAGTCATACCAACAGAGGGCAGTGTTGGCCTGAAGTTGAAACAGCTTGACAAACTTGGAACAAAGTGCTCTTGAGTACTCTCCCTATGGAGTTTTTGTCATTTATAAGCTGTAAAATGTGAGGTATAACAGATAAATCAACATTTCATCTTATAATATTCGCTATACGAGCGTTGCGGAAGCCAAGCACCTTATACAGTCAAACCACTGGATGTGGTTGAATTTCTAAATGTAGCTTAGCACGCCCTCTAGTGGCCCTAAAGCGCAATGCCTTCATATTCGGCTCCCAATCAAGTTTTATGCCACCGGAGGTGCCAGTGTGGCATCCACAAAATGGAGCATATCGCCATCAAGTGGCACCAGACAGCTCTAAAGTGTCTCCTCTAACAAGCGCGTGATTTATTTTGATTTCTTTTTTCCTCCCTGGTGTCAGGACTGATGACTATAGCGAGGAGGGAGAAGGAGGGAGAAGGAGACTCCCAGTGGTAGGGTGGGGGGGAGGGGGGCGGGTTATTGAATCCCAGCCCCTTCCACGCTTGGCTGCTGCTGCGTCTCTGCTGCAGCTTTTGCACCACACGCACCATGGCTCTGTGCGCAAGTAGCACACTTCTGGCCTTCTTTGTCGCTTTCTGCACACCTGGACGCGGCTGGACAGGTAATGCGTCTCTGCGGCACAAACTACACAAAAGCGTTGGCTTTAAAGTGACCCCTTTTGCTTCAGGGCAATGAATGCATGCAGGACAGGGGGGCAGAAGAGGTGGGGGGGGGGGTGGATGTGGTGTGATGCGGAGAGGTTTACTCTTAAATATGCTTTTGGAATTTGGCACGGAAGGGTGAAAAAAAGTCCAGCGGAATTTAGAACGTCGATGCTTGCTATTGGTGTTTAATGCTATGGTTGGAGTTGCCCGAATTTTGCCCTGCGGCTAATGTTGACACACCCACTGTTTCTTTGTGTTTGTGATACCTTATTGACTTTTTTTGATTGAAGCATTAAAATTAATTGATAGCATTTTATATTGTATTTTCTATGCAATAAAGCATTTTTTCCAGCAGTTTTTTTTTTACTACATAGTGGACATACAGTATGTCAACATATTGGGAGTTGGAAGATTAGTTTGCAGAACATGAAATTAGAGCTGCAATTTTTGGCTTGTAGAGTGAAACAGATGTTTCTTTCCTGCTCAAGTTGTGAATTGAAATGTCCAGTAAAATTTAAAAAGGAGTTTCCCAAATATAAAGTTGGACAATTTACATTAATTTCTGTCACAAACATGATCAAAACATTGTTTTTCTTGCTATAAGCAGATAGGTATGGAAAAAAATGTATTTTAAATATATTATCTATTTTTATTTACTTTGTTGTATTATACACATCAACATGGAAGATTATGTTTTTTTTGGCGGGGACGGGGGGGGGGGGGGGGATACCGAATAGCATTTATTCCCCCTATGGTCAAATCAGAGTTGTTGCCAATTGATGATTTATTCCACTAAATTCCTGTAACGGGAATCAAAAGTATCCAACTTCCACTTTGCTGGAATTTGACTGTACTGGACGCTTTGGTGTCTACAGTCTGCTGTGATTCATTGCAAAAATATCCTTGAAATTACCATTGCAACAGCAGCCATGAGAAAAGAAATCTCAAGCGCAGCAGACTTAGAGAAGTGGCCCAACTTTTTTTTTTACCCCCCCAAATTTACATTCCTTTTCACGCCTCTGCAGCTTGGTGTTGGACTTCATTTCATGTTTTCTTCTTTTTTTTGCCCCATTCTGAAGCTTACTTATTGTTGAGTCACCTGAGGGAGCTCCTTAATGTAATCCACAGGTCAGTAGCTGCTGGCCTCTAAGTGCCGTGCGCAAGTTACTGTACATGACTCCCCCTTGGGCGTTTTTTTACACTAAGTGTTAAAGGGCGATGTGACTGTTGCTCGTTGACTTTTTCTATTCACATGTCATCGGCTTGTCAGCTTCATATTTATGAAAGTGGGCTGTTAGGTGGATCTGGACACCTTGGCAACGGGAGAACAGAGGCGCAGTGTATTTGGATAATGTCAGATCACCTTATTCTGGAAAGTGGGAAAGTAAGTGAGACGGAGAAGAGTGGGGATGGATGGGGGGGGGAGATCATGTCCTTGCAAGCCAGTGGAATTTAATTTCCCTGCCCCACTTAACATGCTGGAATTTTGCAGGAGCTTTCTCGGGAGACTTCCCGGAATGAGGAAATTTAGTGGCTTTATTGTGTTTTGACTGTGAAAATGTATTTGTCATAAGGGGGCCTGGGGGGGGGGGGGGTCAATGTGGAAAGAATGGCTTTCCAACACGATAGGAGGGTCTGTTTAATGACCTCCGAGCACCTGCGAGTTGACTGGTTGCCCCGAATGCCAGCAGTGACATGCCTTGAGTCATGATGTCACGTCAAGGCAGCGGTCCAATGCTTTCAACAAATATCGCCGGCGGTACAGACGCGCACACCTGTCATGACAACAATGATGTCATCGATTTCAAATTTGGCTTCCTTCTTGACTTCAATGTCATGAGAATTTATTTTGTTTTTGTTTTTTTGTAATTCCGACTTTACGTATCGTTATGAAATTCTGAACTTACTGACAGAACATTTTGGGTTCTATTTTTCAAGACCAGTGTAAAACTTGCGCAGTGCGTGCCATACCTCTGTGCAGAGCTGCGTTAGAACCGGTGTCAGTCATTTCCCAGACAAGTGCAGGCCGGCATGGCGGGCAGTGCCGCTGTGGGTGTGGTTACATCCTACTTGAATCATGATCAATCAAAGTGGCTCCTTTCATTTCCTTCAAATGTGACGGGCTTGCCGTGCACTACAGCGTCGATGTGGCTGGAAGCACATCCAGTGAAGTGCCCCCCCCCCGCAGCTCTGAAAATGGAGCACCATAGTCATACATTAATACTTTCCGAACATTTTTAATACATTCTGTGCCGGTGTTCATACGGAAACCTGGATGGGCAGCCATTTATCTTCGTCATCAAGCGCTTGGAGATGGAGGCTAGCGCCAAAGCAGAGAGCGTTCATTCGGGGTCAGGTGTGAGGGAGGACTGACAGGTGCGGCGAGGAATTCTGGAGCCTATGGCGTGTTACGGCACAGATGAAGCTAAATGGAAAAAAAAATAGCATTGGAATGGTGACGGCATCTGCATATTACGGGGGGAGTTTTCTGTATTCTTGCCAAATATCCACATAAGGGAGCAGACAATTTACAGGCGGACGGACTGTAACTTTTTGTGGCTCACGGGTGGGCCTCGGTCGCGATGGGAATTTAAGATCGGTTATGGCCGTCGGGGGGTGCAGTTAATGGGTCAGCGTTTGGGATTTTCGTAGCAAGACGAGAGGGGCTTCTTGTAAAAGCCTCACCACGGTGTTTTCAAAGCCTTTGACATGACTGCTTTGACCTCAGGGGGTGGGTTGGGGGGGTGGGGGGGGGTCTTTCTTGTACAAATGCGTACTCAACTCAACTACTGGGTGCGCGTCTGAGACATCTGCCTACACGATGAACAGGGGTTAACTAAGTGTTTACATTAAAAAACGGCCGCACGCGTGATTTGCATTGCAGCGGAAAAGCCCTTGCGGACACATCATGGGAAAGCAACTTCAATGGTGAAGAGCCTGAGGGAGAGCTGGGAGCCTTCAATCCATCTGGACGGAAGACCGGTGGAGCGTTTTGGGGCCGGCTCCAACAGGCCATTGAGGACTCATCGCTACACCAGAGTGGGCAAGGAAAGTCGCTCTCCTTTAGTGGAGGATGTAGGTAAGACCTTCGAAACGACAAATATGATGAGTTGACAGTGTGGCTTGCTTTTGTCATTTTTCCGTTTTCTTGCATTTTTGATGCAAGGGCCAGCCATTGTCTTGCTAGTTGAGATCAATTGCATGTAAAAAAAAAAAAGGAATGCGATAAAAAGAAAAAAAAAGGGGTAAACTTGTGACATTAATGGGATAATGTAAAAAAAAATTGCATGTAAAAAAAAAAAAGGAATGCGATAAAAAGAAAAAAAAAGGGGTAAACTTGTGACATTAATGGGATAATGTAGTGATATGTGGTGGGGGGAAAAAAAAACTTCCACCCAAAAACGTCCTTGCAGACTGTGCGGTATTTCCTCAGCGGCGTCGTAAATTACACACACCGCTCGCCTTTTGCTTCATAAAATGTGTCTAGCCAGCTACTGTTGGAAGAATCAAAGGCAGACTTGCTTTGACTTATCTGGAGCAAGTCAGCAGGAGCAGAAGTGGGGGGGGGGGGATAATTTAAAAAGTAAAAAAGGGAAAGTTGTGTTGAGTTCTTGGAAGAAGCTGCTTGTTCACTAAAAAGTTAACTGACGCCATTCCAGAAGATGATAGGTTGTACAGAAAAAAAAAACAAAAACGGTTGGTCTGTGAATAGCAAAGCATTAATACTAGTTCACTGGACATAATTTTCCAAATATATACTGTACATATATTTTTTTTATTTTTAGATGAATGGGTAAAGCTTGATGGCTTTGCTGTGCTGAGCAGCGCACCTGTCAGCAACACGTCAACAGGTAACACCTGCCTGCCAAGCAGCCTTAATATGTCAAAGTATTTTTTTAAGTAGTCGGGGGGGGGGGGGGATATAACCTGTCTTCAATCATGGTGGCGGCACTAAAAAAATATCACACAGACACTCATCACTGGACAATTAGTGTCTGAAGGGGTGGGGCGTCAAATCACTTCCCCCACAGTGTTCCCCGGCACGTCGCCATCGACCTGCATGACTTTCCGGATCCGCTCATTCCTTGACTCGCCCCAGCTTTCACCCTTCCCCGCCCGCCTTCACTTTCAGAGAGCTCATTCATCTGCTTCTCTGTCTCCTTCACCACTGGAACCGCTTCCGTTTCAGGCACCCGCCGAATAATAATAACCACTGTCTTCTTTGATCCGCTTCTCAAGCTCCACTCGAAAGCTTTCTGGAAACGACAGACAGAGCATTGTGGAATCGTTGGTTTTGTGGTGGGCAACCTGTGCCAAACTATGCACTCGGACTGTTTCGCAAGAAGGCTTGGGTGGGCGGGTTGCTTTGTACAAATGTACAAAAGGCTGAGTTTGTCTGATCAAGACCAAATGGGGTTATTTATGCTTCAATTTAAGAAGGAATTTGAGCAGCGCCTGAGGTTTGGATGCTCAAGTACATGATCCAGCTCAGTTACAACCAGAGGAACATGCATGGTAAAGGGCAGTCGTTTCACTTGAGAAAAGGCATCAAAAAAGGTATTCAAATAATTGATTTGGCAAGTTTTCATCGGTGGTACGGAATGTTAAGGATGGAGCCCAACACACAGAACTCGGTAGTTCACCTGTCCACAGACAATCAAGTGAGGGCCTTGTGACCGTATTTCGTGGCCTCAAAGTTTCAGACGTCATTACAAGTCGACATGCTGATGGCTTTGCTCAACACAAGGGAGATAAGCGAGAGGCCAAGGTGGTCGCAGATTTCAACCGACAGAGCCATTTCTCAAATCGTTGCTGACACCTTCTCCTTGAAATGCAAGATGGCCCTCCGGTGCTTAAAACAGGCCTCATTGACTTAGTACATTTCTGAACTCAAAGCCAAGCTCAGGCAGGTCAACAGAAAGCAGACAAGCGTGGACAGTTTTTGAGAGACCCCCCACCCCCCTCTCTTGAACCTTCCAAGCATCTACAAGTGGGCCATGTTCCCTTTTCTGCACCGTGACCTTTAAGTAGTTAAAGTACATGATGTTCACACTTACAGATAACCATCTTCAATGCCACATTTTTTTTTTGGTCTGTCACAGGCCCAGTCAGGTCAACATATCCTGCAGCCAGAAATCAGACCGCTGTGAAGCGTGCCGCTCAGGTGAACAGAACAACTCACCGCCCAAGTGCTTCTAGACTCAGGACGGACACGAGGAGGGCCCCTCAGTCATCCACTGGTCCCCGGTCGCCTCAGAGGGGCTTCTTCACGAGAACCACTTCACCAGCGCGAAGACACCGACACAACGCCAAGCCGCAGTCTGATCAGAGGAACCGTAACTCGCACAAATTAAGTAAGACCGGCCAGCCGTCACATAGCAGACAAATTATTAGGCTAGGCTTAACTGAGGGATTCAGCTAGATGTAGAATGCAGTGACAGGAGTAGCATGAGTGCATTTTGTTTGCTCAATTTTTAGTGTCATTAGTGTAAACCCTGGTCGTGCCTGGTATCCCTCTCTATTCATAGCATCTGAGTCCGTTCATGTGGTGTCACTGCAGGCACAGAAAGCCCAGGGCCAGAGCGCTCCTGCCAACCACGCGGCAACCAAAACGACTACCCCAGGTATGCTGCGATTGTTTTGAAAACGCCCACGCTATTGATCATTTGAGTCCATCTGTTATAATGTCATAACCAGAGCCACCCGAGTATGAGGCTAAGGACATCAGTGTCAGGGTCATGTCTCCGAAATCAGTCCTCATCTCCTGGGTGGACCCCGCTGTGGAAATGGGGAAGATTGAGTCAAGTGAATTCAGGTAAAAATATATACATACATATTCATACAGTACATACACACACATATACAGTATATATATATATCACAAATAAGTAAACATTTTTCAAATGTCCACAGACAGGAAATGAACCCATTTGAACTCAAAGGTCCCCGTTTGTGTCGTTACAGATCCTACACGGTAAGGTACAGGGAGAAGGGTGAGTCGGCACGCTGGGAGTTCAAAGAGAGCACCCAGAGGAGAGTGATGGTCGACACCCTGTCTGCTGATAGCATGTATGAATTTGCCGTGAGGATCTCTCAAGGAGAAGACGACGGCAAGTGGAGTGTATCCGTATTTCAGAGGACCCCTGAGTCAGGTAGGATGATGCATGAAAGCTGCTCTTTAATGCTCGAATTTTTGCACAAAGAAATTTGATTAAAGAGATTTACTTCCGTAAACACCGCCCCATAAAAAGATCGGATTGATTGACGACAACGACGGCATATACTTCCTGACTTCCAGCTGAGTTTTCTGTCAAGTTTCATGTGTGATGTAAACGAATGCACAAAACATATGGCAGCAATATTTGTCTTAGTTTAAGCATCCTAGTCCATTTCTGGTGTCTGGTTTGAAGTGCTTCAAGCAATATTTTCCCACGTCCGTCACCCTGGGACTTTGTATTAACTGATTTGTTCTCTCCTGACTTGCAAGCCCCATCTGGGCCACCGGAGAACTTTGAAGTCAAACCACTACGGGGAAAAGGAACTGCCGTGACAGCGACTTGGGATCCTCCTGAAGAAACCAATGGGAGGATACGAGGTATGAGCAGAATTAGTCATTAACGGAACACCGCTTTCGCAAACTGAATACTTTTAAAATTCCAAGAAGTCAAGTATTTGGCAAACGCTGATGCCCTGCCTGGGAATTCACCCAGGGTCTCAAATGTGGGAATCTTGTATGAAAACAACTCCTGCAGTGCCAAAGATCTTTGGCTGCTGAGTTCCGGGACCCATCTTCACAAGAGTTGTTTATCTTCCACCTCCACACAGAATACATCCTTTCTTATGCTCCTGCACTGAAACCATTTGGAATGAAGAGCATGACATACCGAGGGAGCACAACCTCGGCAACTATAGACGGTCTAACACCTGGAGATCGGTACATCTTCAAGATCAAAGCCACCAACAGGAGGGGACAGGGACCGCTAAGCAAGGCCTTCAGTGTTGTGATGCCAGGATGTAAGAATAACAGTGTGTACAGTATGTGTGAAAACTGTTAAGGCAGTGAATTTAAGATCATTTGTTTTTTTTTCTACTACCAGCCAGTCGTGCCGTTTCATCGTTCTCAAGAACCAAAGACAGCCAGAGGACTAACTACAAGCCTTCCAAATACGATATTACCAATGACAAATCAGTGCTCCAATCAACGGAGGCACCGGAAGAACCGACCAAACCCACACAGCCACGCAACTCTGCGCCTGTCAGTAAACGGGTGCGCCCACTTTCTCAGACACGGTCTTATCACAGCATCTTGTCTTCAGTAAGAGGTTCAGTCAGGAATGGAGTAAATAGAGGCAGAACCTCAGGGAGAGAGGATGAGGATGATGAAGATGAAAGAACACCAACAACCTCCCCGCCAGAAGAAGCTGCAACAACCACGGAGTCTGAACTTGAGACAAAAGAACCATACAATGATGTTTCTCCTGAATCTGAGGATGATATTTACAGTGAAGTGGATGAGCCCCCAACAGAGATGCCCAGCCTCAAAGTTTTTACACTATCCCCAACTAAACCCACATCGGTTTATCCACAGCAAAGAAAACCCATAAAGCTCAGGGTCCATCAAAAAGGTGGAAGGCAGACTTCCTCTTCTTCATCATTATCGTTTCCTCCAAAATCGTCTTCACCTTCTACCACGTCGCTGCGTAATACAGAATCCGAGGACAAAAGAAAAGAGACAGTCTCTACACCCCTGCAGAGCAAAGACATTTCCAAAGAACCGACTATCGTAAATAACAAACCTACCATTCCAGTTCTAAAAGATAAGACACAGCCTCAGACAGAGCGCACAGCTGCCGGCAAGGAATCTGCATCATTCGGCCGGACCAATGGATCTGGCTTTGGTACAAGAAATGGTTATGGCCGAAGGAATCTGGGAATTCCTTTTCGAGGAAATTCAACCAGAATGATCAACGGGAATAGATTGGGTCTAAGTGCACAGTCACGTTTGCCAAGCAGAACTCAGAATCAGGCCACATCGCAGTCCACCTTACCAGACCAATCTATCAAACAGCAAATATCAAATAGCTTCAATGAAGCGACAGTTGGGTCCACTTCAGATGGAAGGATCGATGGCAAAGCGACATCGGAAACATCGACTTCTGAGAAAACGCAAATCACATTATCCTCCCCATCAAATAGCCCTGTAGCTTCAGATACAAACACCGGAAAGACCAACCCTTACGTGTCAAATGCGGGGTCGCAAAGCTCACATAAGACAGAAACGCCAAAGACATCACTGGAACGTGCCACAACAAATGGGGAATTGCTTCACCAAAGCAATTTTAAAAACACAGAGGCAACCAAAATTGAAGAACCTACTTCAAGCTACAAAGAAGATCCCACAGAAGAGAAAAAGGAAAAGGACGCAAGTCTCTCTGATAAAACAACTCGTACCAAAATGAGTCCTTCCCTTCTTGAAAGATCTAAGTTCCTGAGCAGGTTGGGTTCAGGAACACGACTGTCATTCTCCAGACAGGGTGGCCGGACTCCTTGGAGCAGAGGCTCATTTTCAACAGGGGCAGGCAGACCCATTCTGCAGGGGATACCCAATAAGGACACCATAGCCACAAGTTCTGCTGCTGTACCGTCAATACAGGAAACTAGTGAAAGTCCAACTGCTACTTCCTCTCATGACTCACCAAAAAATAATGAGATGGGTGTGATTTCTTTCAAACCCTCATTGACTGACAGAAATTCAGAGCATACTAACTCAAGACATCCACCTCCACCTTCATCCTCTTCAAACTCTGACTCTCATCATGCCACAAATGTGAAATCGAGTGACAATGACAATAACCATGATGAGAAGGACGATCCAGAAAACAGTGGGATTAATAAAAATGTTGCAGAAACTACAGTGGACCGAAAGAATCCTGCCATCACATTGTCTGAGCCGCACAGAAACGCAGAGGACAATGACAGTGCAGCTACAAGAGACACCCCATCAAGGACTAACTCATCATCCGGGGTCCCGCCAATTTACCGCCGTCCTAATATTGGTATGAATGGAAGGATACGCTTTCCTCATCTGGCAACCAGACAGTTTGGTGGATCCAGGCTTCCCACCAGATCACAATCGGGACACAATTCTAGACTGGGTTCTTCAACAACATCTGATTCATCCTCATCATCTGCCCACTCCTCTTCATCAAATCTACTCAGACCAATATTAACATCAGATCGCAACGCGAGCAGAATCTCTTCAACAAGGACCGGGGGACTCACAGATGGTAGAATCCACTCTATATCAGTGTCGCCATCTTCATCCAGAGAAAGCTCGAGAGGCCAGGGGGGCAGAAGTCGCTTTCCTATCCTGAGAGGCAAAACACCCAACGGAGGAGCTCGTATAGCCGGCAATGGAAATGGTAAAGTCAAATGGTAAAATGCATGAAACGGTATGATACGTCGCACTGCAAGATTTTGAATCCGACAATGACAAATCTTGTATTGTTTAGGTCAAAATGGACAACCAAATCTGACAGCAAGAAATAAAGAGTCCTCAGACACTCATGGAATGAGCAAGGCGGTTGGTCAAAGGCTTATTACCGGACCAGACGGAAACAAATGGGTAAAATTCTCTGAAATGAGAAGATCTGAATGAGTACGGTGATGAAAGACTAACATGTGTTGGTCGAGTCAATCATTTACATTTCGGTTATTAAGTTGGTAGATTTGGAGTTGGGGATTCTTATGAACCAGGATGGAAAAGTCCTCCAGGATTCCCAGGGCCAACCAAAGAGAGTAGTGCTTGGCCAGGACGGACGCACTATTTTTGGTAACTTATTCTCAGTTGAAAAATTTGTTCCAGTCGTGGTTTTAGAACGCAATTGTAAGTTCCGTTGAGAATAACTCGCTTACTTGCAATGTGATCACCAGACCATCTGGGAAGCCCCCTGCTGAACCAGGATGGAATGGCTTTGTTTGGTCATGGCCGAGATAGTCGCCCAGTGGTCAACCCCAAAGAGAAGATCCTTATGGTTGGAGGAAAACCGCTGCTTGGCTTGGACCTGTCTCACCTCAGGACAACCACCACCACCACCACCACCACCACCACCAAAGCTCCGACCACTACCCCAGAACCAACCACCGCAGAATGGACTACGGAGGAGTCCACCACTGAACAACCATACCCGACTTGTCCACCAGGAACCTTCTCCAAAATAGATGATTATGGAGATCCGGTGCTTGACTCAGATGGAATACTCGACTGTTTCTCAGAAGGTGAGTATGGTAAACACCTACCTACCAATTAGATCCAAGCCTAACAAGATTATGCTAATGATCTCATTGTTGCATTCTTGCCGGTTATCTTACATTTCCTGTCTCTTTGCTCTTATATTGCTTCTCTTTTCCTGCATTTGATTAAGTTGGTTTTGGGTTAGGTTTTGGGGATTTGCGTGGATGAACTGAGCCATACACAAGTTGTTTTGGCCTCTGTGAACTTTGCTGCGTCACACTTTGACGGCAGGTGTTTGGCCATCTTAAGGGCTATGTTGCACATGGGCGGCATTTTTTGGTTTGACTGATAACAGTGTGGGCTACAGGGACACTGCGCAATTTGACAACTGCTGCGCTTGTATTGACAGTGACGCAATGCCAAAATTTCCTGGTACTGCATGACCAGAAGGAATGGAGGAGGAAAGAGCTAATTCAAACCTGTTGAAGCACTCACCCTCCTCCCTTCACACCCACACAAACATTTTTCATCCTAAAATGTTTTGTTGTTTAGTCCCTCATTCTCTCTCTCACACACACACACACACACACACACACACACACACACACACACACACACACACACACACACACACGCACACACGCACACGCACACACGCAGAAAATGTGGGCAGAGAAACCATTCTGCATGAATAATGCTTGTTTTGGTTAAAGAAAATGGCGTCTGTTGAAAATAATCTCATACAGCTGCCTGCTAATGACTCCACTGTGTTTGATATACTTCACGGTGGACGTTACATAGGATTCATGATCCAGCGTGGTGTTGGGTTTAGTACGATTCTTTCCCAGTTTGACAAATGCTGATGAACACCGTTGTTGCTAGATGACCTTTTGCTCCAGACGACCCTGCCTCCGGCTACCACGACAACACCGCCAACAACCACCATGACCACCACCACTACCACCACCACAACAGAGATGCCCACTCCAGACACCAGATCATCCGGCCGAGGTCCTTTATCAGAATTTGACGATAGTGGGAAGAGGCGATTTACAGGTAAATGTCTCCTATCCAAACGCTGAACTTGATGTTGTCCCTGCTAAATAAGACTAGCGTGGATGATTCTCACTGCTAAAAGGTACTATTGCACAATGTGGTCAACTCGGTTTTCAAGAGTGGAGAGACAATACAATACGCTTTGGTAAACTAAGTGCTAGTTGGTTGAGAAGACTAAAAAGCATTGCAGTGTCATTCTTGCTTTTGAGAAAACACTAAAAATGGGGTAATTAAACACACATGCTAATGATAGCTCAACGTGTTGCTGTACTGTAGCTCTGGACACTGCAGCAGAATATACCAAAGTCTCCCGCTTGAGTCTGTTCTCGGATAAAAGCCATTGCCCTATTTCCTAGTACAAACCCAAAAGTTCTCAATGATTGATTTGTGAATGGTCAGTAACACTCGGCTTCTCATGAGCAAAGAGAGCGAGCCCCGTTGCAAACCGAAAAAAAAAAGGGAATAGTTGACACCTCACGAAATGTTTAGAATTGTTCGTGTTAATCCTTTTTTTTTTTGACTGCTCTTACATGTTTGCCTGCTCACTTAAATAAGTTTTCCCAACTTATTGAAAAATCACACAGAAAACTATTTTGGTACACATGAAAACAACACTAACTGGACTCCACTTAACTGGAAACCACATCAAGCTCCATGTCTCTTTTTAAAGTCTAAGTTTTTTTATCGACTTGAAGCCGTAAAACCCCTCATGAATTATTTCTCATTGAGCAGCAATATTGCCTCAGCAGTAAACGTGGTTAGAAATGCAAAGAGAGTATATGTCTCAGTCTATGAGTGGCAAAGGAAACCGAAACCCTTTCATGATCCGGACCAAAACACAGATTAACGATTCATGCAAACACAACAAAATCCAGCCAGTTGAATGTTGATCCAAATAACATAAGCCGCCGATATGCCTGTTGGAGCAATCAAAACATGAAAACTGTGTTGGCATAAGCGTTCTTAATCTGCCGAGACAAGAGACCTTAATCGCAACGACACTGATCTGAACTAATAAACCTTTTTGTTATTTCCTGTTGTGTTCTCCCCTTGTGTTCCCCTAACCTATTTTTAAGAAGCTTTTAAGAAAATGGAAGACTTTTCGGTGCGGAAAATACAGTATATTTGGAGACTGAGAGCGACTTCTGGAATAGCGACTCATATGTGGCGCTACTTATTTGGAACCCCGCTTCTCAAATAGCTTCGATCAAATGACCTCCTATCTTGCTCTTCTTAACAGTGTTATTTATCAATGAGAGAAGACTGATCAGGTCAAAATATTTCTAGATGATTTAAGTGGAGGAAATGTCCGTCCATTACCCGAAGTAGTTTTCAGTAAGTGGTTTCCAGTTATGAGTTGGATGGGGTTTCACCTCAACGGGAGGCAAACTGTCAGTCCAAATGAAGCGAAGCGCAGATTAAGTCTTGTTCCAATCTTGAATTTGGAAGTACTAAATGGAGGACGCCGAATAAATGTAAGAATTAAAAAGCGTTGCAGTGGGCGCCAAGAAAATCCGACTTTGAGGTCCTTTGAGGGGCGGGACCTCAAAAAATAACAATGGACTCTTCACTAGATTGATCAGAAGGTTGTTGGAGTGACTGGCGATGGAAATGTGAGCAACACGAGCGACGATCTACTATGTTTCATGCAACGAGTCGATTTGCTTTTATCAGCCCGATCCCCAGCGGGACTCTCGACTGGGCTCTCATTTGCGCCAAAATCAACATTTGTTCATTTGGACAGTTTCTTTTAGTCAGCAATGTCCCTTCACATGGCGCCATCTGAAAGTCGTTATTTTCCCTTAAGTGCGGCGATAAAAAACAAAAAACAAAACAACGGGCAATGAACCGAGGAAAACTGTACAACTAATAAAACAAGTCACATTTGTTTTCTTAAGCTGACTTGATCTTGAGTTGCTCTTTCTGTCTCGACATGCTTTAAGTGAATCTATGAGCAAGCAAACATGAATCAAAAAGTCTTCAGTGAACCAAAAAAAAACTTGACAATAACTTCCACGTAGACAGAGTGAATTGTGTTGGATGAGCCTGATAGCAGCCTGACTAGACATCTTTTATGTGAATTCTGCCTCAAGTTTCCCAGCAAATATTTCATCCGCGTTGGAAACTCACTTGCCAGATATGTCTTGATGATTGAATTACAAGTGGAGGACGCGGAGTCTCGAAAGGGAGGGTCTTTCATGATACGGAGCAAACAATTTTGGCAAGAATTTTGCAAGTTTTCATATAAAAAAAAAAGATTGAAATTAGTATTATTGTAATCAGAAAACTCCGGCTATTTCACTCATTTGAGTCACCTTCCGATTTCTAAAAACGCCTTTTGAACAATACACGGCACTTGTTTGGGCCCGCTTTTGTTCTCCAAGGCACAACACTTGGTGACGTGCCCTCCAAGATTCACAATGAAAACCCTCGGTATGAGGAAAGACTGTTTATGGTTCGAAAAGGCACACGAATGGGAAGATTGGACCCCAAAAGGTGCACCTTTTGGTTTTTTTCTTGCAGTGTACAACACATCGTCCCGCGTTTAAATGCGATATATCGCATGTCAATAATCACAGATGACGTAGGACAACGTTTGGATATGCAATCCGGGAGTCGTTTGATCCTCCATGCACAGACAGTGGGAGCTGACGGACTGTGGAATGTCAAGACTGACACGTGGAAGACTCTCGGCCTGTAGCGAGGCCCAATCATCTGCAGAGTTGGGAGCCAGTCCAGGCTCCTGTGGTTCCCTCCAAATCACAGTTCAACTCGGAATTCACAGCTGTAGGTCCAGCTGGCCTTCCCCGAAACTCCGAAAACAAAAGAGGCAAAGGAGGAGAGAACGGAAGGACTTGTTTCGGATCACATAAATCAAAAATCAAGAGTCAAGAATGTAATTTCAATAGGAATGAATAGGAGCTTTTTCCAAGGTCGTATGAAAAGGAAAAGCCATTCCATTTGTTTTGAAAGGTGAACATCAGTCGAGGCCATTTTCCCGCCAGAAGCTGTTGAGGATTTTGCATGAATGGCAAGACTGAATTTCGTTCTTGTCTTCTTCTTGCCACCAGCGCCATATGTGAACTACATCCAAAAAGACCCGGGAGCTCCATGCTCCCTGACGGAGGCGCTGGAGTACCTTCAAGTTGACATCCTGGAAGATCTGATCAAGAACGACACTCGCGCCTCCAATCAGAAGCAGCCTCCCAAAAATAAACCCCATAATCTCACCGTGGTTGCCATGGAGGGATGCCATTCGTTTATCATCCTGGACTGGGGCCGGCCAATGAAGGACGATATGGTTTCAGGTAAAAAAAAGACAATATTTCTCCAGGCAGCACCACTGAGTGGTCGCTACGATCGCATCAATGTAATCATCTCGTCCATTTCTTTGGTTTCTCAGGGGAACCCAAAAGTCTGACGTACGAAGGCTAAAAATAAAGATTGAAGATCAGGACCTTTTGGGTGCAAAATGTTGGCCGATCTGAGGCGGTTTTTAAAGGGATGCAGAGTGTTTTATTTGGCAGACACACACAAGCCCCTTTCTTGTGTTGTGGGATGGGCCGTCTTCTGATGTGTAAAACAGATAGGGGGTCTCCAGTGCGACGTTTTGGTGGTGGGGGTTGCATTTTGTATTTTCTTTTCAGCCGCCAACTGTTTCCTTCCTGCTGGTGTGAACGATTTACTTTAAAACCACACTTGGTTGGCCAACAAACGAACGTTGTTATCTTGGCCCTAAAGACCAAAGGTCAAATGATGATCTTCCTTAAGCCCCTGGTACATGATTTAGGTGGGTGTGGGAGGAATCAATTTCATTTGGAATGTTCCATTCATAGTTGAAGTAGGGGATGCCATACGGCGTTTGAATATAGCTAAAGAGGGAATTTCTCCAGGGCGGACGACCTAACGGGTCACGTACCGGATTTGAGTGTCGACTGCATGACTGCATGAGCGACAAGAATGAGAAAACAGACATTGGCTGGAGAAGAGCAAACACCTCCCCGCTCCACAAAAAAATAATAAAATTGCAATCGTAGACGACCAAAATGCATCATGGTTTAGAAATAATCGCCAATTTAAAAAAAATTATAGGTGGATAATACACAGTGGGTTTTTTTTTTTTTGGTGTGTTTTCCAGGATACATGGTGTACAGCGCTTCATACGATGACGTGCTCAACAACAGATGGTCCTCGAGGGTATCGAGTGGGACTCATCTGGCTGTGGAGAATCTTAAACCCAACTCCAGGTAACATTTAATACAAATCGAAAAACTCAACGGAAATGAAATTAGACATGGGCAGAATTCTTACATTTGCGTCAAATGTCCTTTTTTATGTTATTTTTTTAATGCACTTTTCATCTGTTAACGCCACCACACTTGGGAATATACATTTGTTAGAATAATGGAAAGATGGATGGATGATACTACCAGCAAATCGGTTTTGAGGAGAGTCTTCGCCTTGTGTGTCCAATCAGGGCACGATAAAAAATGAATGACGTCTTGTTTTGAAACCAAGACAATAGCTTGTCTGGATTGATTTATTCTTTGCATCTCTGCAAAAATTCATGACTCGTGTGCGATGGTATGAGGTGGCTGAAGCCTCTGGTTCTGGTTCAAAACTGCGCCAGTGTTTATTTCTGTTTGTGGGAATGTTCGACCACGATCCTGCCATTACAAAACCCGCAAAATATGACCGGATCTGTTTGCGTTTTCATTTATGGGATGCTTTTTTTGTTGGCCAGCTGTTACATCCAACCAGATTGATGACTGCGCCAAGCACACTGAGTCAGATGCTTGGACGATCACAAAGCTTGTCAATTTTGGACAGCAAGTGGAGAAAAATGCTTTCGATATTCGCCACCAACATGTCATCCGCTGATTAAATCAATTTCCGCAACGGTAAAAAGGGTAAATGAGCACGTTTTTTTTTTTGGAAACACCCCACCACCTCCGAAAAAACACCTGCTGCACAACAGCAACAATGGAGCTGTGTGTTTCAGCCTCAAGTTTTCCAAGAGTTTGGAGAGCTCCTCCCTAGCAACTGGTGTGTGTCCAAACTGGCACGTCTGTCTTGGTTACTGTTATTCATGGGACCACTGGTGCGGTACACTGTTGGCATTTCCTTACGCTCGAGGCTCTTTCTGCTTGCCAGATACACACACGCCGTATGTGGACATATTTCCAGCAGGTATTCTGGTAAAATACTTTGCAAATAATTGCGTCCCCGAAAGAAATTGCCGCGCATTCTGGAATAGCAACCGTTTGGTCAGAACTGGGTCATTTAAAGAAGAATATTGGAACTGAAGGCTTTTCATTAACTCAATGCAAGTACTTGTTACAGTTCACACCACTGGTCCGAATGGATTCAAATGAGGTGAAACAGAAATCGGTTGAATCCCCATGACGTGTGCACACTCACAGCGTACAATGGGGCGCTCTAGTGCGGAAAATACGGTATTCCCTTTGTTTTTATATTCAACTTCAATTTCTTCACCCCCCCCCCTCCCCCCACCCGCTTCAATTTTAGTTTTTCATGACATCACCACTTTCTGCATCTGCTTTTCTTTCCTCTCCCGACTCACTCGCTCCGGTGCTCCGCACTGTGCTGTATATTTCGGTCACTGTTGTTATGTGGCTCTGGTGATTGGATCCAGGCCTGGCGGTGCAGGCTTTTGGCTGCAAAAAAAATGAGAGGGCCGCTAACTTTGCACACCATGACCTCGCGTGTATGGACTCCTGCGCAAAAAAAGTTGAGACTTCCAGTAAGTTTTTCAACACGCCGGGGGCAAAGTGAGCTAACCCCACACCTCTGTTTTGACAAGCGCGCAGTGAAGCAAGTCCTGTTTTGAGGTCGAGTTGCCTTCACTATTCACCATCCCCGCGCTTCACATTTTCCACATGCTTGTCTCTTTCGTTCTTATCCTCCGCTGCTATCGCCTAATCGCCACTTTGTCCCTTCAGCACATTTCCTTCACCCTCCCTTCAAAGCGAGCCAAATATCCGCTCCGCTGTGGATCCCGAGGAATAGGAAACAGACCTCGAGTCCTGAATCGGGCTGACCAAAGTCATCTGCTACAGTCGTTAGCGTTTTCCTCACTTTTGCAGAGCCACAGCAGAATGACGCGAAAGCCCTCATGAGTCGGCTCTATTTTCTTTCAGGTACTACTTCAAAGTCCAGGCCAAGAATGTGTTTGGGTTGGGACCGGTCAGCGAGACGCTCACCTATGTCACAGAATCAGGTGAACAGTGAAAACTGCTTGCACGTGAAGTAGTTTCGTTTTTCCAAGCATGAAAATGTCATGATGGGTTATTTAGTTTGCCACATAAAAATCAGCTTTCGTCAATGAGGCGGTCGCAGGCTACCTACCACGTGTTTATCTCTCAGGTGAGAGCATTAACATTATCCTCCGTGTTGTTTCTTTTAGATGACCCTCTTCTCATCGACAGACCGCCTGGTAAGTCGATACAGTGCTTTGACTCGTATGTGTTCTATTCAATCTCTTTGATCTCCTATTCTCGTGTCTCAGGGGGAGAGCCAATTTGGATCCCCTTCAGCTTCCGCTACAACTCGGCCCACAGCTCGTGTAAAGGCAGCCAGTATGTCAAGCGCACGTGGTACAGGAAGTTTGTGGGCGTGGTTTTGTGCAACTCTCTGCGATACAAGATCTTCATGGGAGACGGTCTGAGAGGTAGGACGGAACCCACAACAAAGACTCTAATCCAGGGGTGTCAAACTCATTTCACATCGTGGGCCATATACGGCCTCGGTAGATGTCAAGTGGGCCGGACCATTAAAATTATACCATACTTTGCTATAAATAACCAAAATAATATGTCTTTCCTTTGTTTTGGTCTAAAGAAGCACAAGAACATTAGGAAATGTTGAAATTTAATGAACATATCTTTTACAAAACATTTCATGAAGCACCTTACATTTCCTTCGACAAATGTGCAATTTACTTTCATCATTCACATATATGCATTGCAACTGATCCCACTGATTGGACAAACTTTAACAAGTAATTGGTATTGAAAAATAGAGTAATGCACTTTAAGATTAAACGAGATTTATAAAGAAAGGAAGTTTTAAACCATTTACACGTGCATATAAAATCTAAATGTAATCCCTGCCTACACCTTACAAACTAAGGAGAGTGCTATTAAATGTGTAAATGTGAGAGTGCTATTGATAGCGTCTGCTGTGTTGGACTGAGTCCGTCTCAGTGACGGACTCAGGCTACTGTTGTCTTCTAATCTGATCAAAACAGTGTGTCCCCTAGCGGATACTCCCATGAATTGCACCTTATTAAAAATATTAATTCCGTGTCTTTTATGCATTTTTTTCACTTTTAAATTATCCTGCGGGCCTGATTGAACCTCCTTGCGGGCCGGTTCCGGCCCGCGGGCCATAAGTTTGACACCACTGCTAATCTATCCAAGCGACCTACCAGCTTGGTTACTTTTGCGGAATGTAAATGCTCTATTTACAAGTGGGTCGGGTTGCCCATGACGCATTTCAGATGTTATTGGTCGTGTTAAGAACCAAGCCCTAAGCACCGTGCAAATTATCTGTCAAAACAATAAAACAATAGACACGAAAAGTAAGATCGTTTCGCCTCATCCAATTTTGAGAGGAAGTTTGGTTTCTCATCTGTAGCGCAGGGAAATGATGGACAGAAAGGGAACAACAGACTCACCAGATGCTCAAATCATAACCAGACTTGGCCAATAACTATACAAGGAAGACGTCACAAGCAAGAGACGGTTCAGAGAACCAACATAACTTGAAGCGAGCGGAAATCCAATTAACCCTTTTGTGCACCAACCGCTGTCCCTCAAAACGTGACCCACTGTGCCGTTTGCTTTCCTGCAGAGCCCTTCTACAGTATAGGAGACACGGTGGGACAAGGAGAGGATCATTGTCAGTTTGTGGACTCTCACAGGGACGGCAGGACTGGGCCCGCCTATCTCTCGCTTACTCTGCCTTCGGCTCAAGGTAAACATGACGCCCCGGCTTGATCGGAACGATCAAACTTGATCAAAGACGCGTCCCTGATTCCATCTTTCCTTTCCAGGATATTATCGCGCCTACAGACAGGAGCCTGTCACGTTCGGAGTGATTGGGAGACGAACATCCCATCCTTTCGTGGGCTGGTATGAATGCGGGGTGCCCATCCCTGGAAAGTGGTAACACGAGGGAGGATGGAGGGCACTGTGACCAAGGGCAACTTTCCAGTCGCCCCGTCTATCACACAAATTTCTTTTAAAAAACAAGAGACTTTTGCTTGCCGCAACTAAAAGACACCACTTTGATTACACGAAATGAACCGAATGCTTTTATGCAAGACAATGTATTGATGCTATGTACTTTTTTTTTTTTTTTTTTGGTTACATAAAGCAGTCTGTATATGAGGGAAGAAAAGGCATGCGTGTTCCTACTTTGTAAAATTCTTGGCAACCAAGCAGCAGGTCCATTTACAATGTTATTTATCTCATCCGAGCAACATTCAATAAGAGGGAACCAACTTGTGTATGGCTGTTGATTTTGTCGGCTGAAAATCCACACGCGGTTTCTTGGCTTCCGACAGCCACTCTTTTTCTTTATATTTTACCCCTGTAGGCATTCTTGAAAACATTACCGCCTATGTGTTTTTTTTCCAAATGGAGGCAGATGAAGTAGAGCGCAGAACAACTGCTGGGAGGCTGAATTGAAGGTGACTTTGGAAACCGAATGATCTCATCATCTGCGACACATTTTAATACTCAATCAGAGCTTGATCACGTTTTTTTTGGGGGGGGGGGGGGTAATAGTAGACATGGGAATAGACAGCGCCACATATTTTGGTTTCTTTGAAAACAATGGACGGTTTATTGATGAGGCGACCCACCAAGGGCAGCTCGCTGAATTATTAGAATTGGCTCGAAAATTAACTCTCAACTTTGAGCGTGACTGACTTTGGAAAAGAGGGCGGCCTCAAACAAAAGCTTCTTCATCCCAAGTTGTGTCACACATCGAAGATGCAAAGAGCATGGAAGAAAAACTGGAAGTTTTCCTCTTTTGATGTGCAACCCAAATGTCTTTAGTATAGCCAAAAAAAAAAAACAAAAACAAAAAACAAAGACCAAGAAATGTAACCGCCAGTGTTAAACATTTAATCATCTAGAACAACAATCATTTGACTGTTGCGTTCATATTTTCCCCAACTTTTGTGTGGCCCCGAGCGGTATTAGGTTCGTTCCCCACCCCCCGTTTCGAATTTGAAGCTTTATTATGGATTATTTGGGCGCAACTGTCTCGCCGTTTTCGTTCTGATTAGGATCAGGTTTTCACATCCAAGCTCGAATGTGCTGCTTTTATGACTTGGGAGTGTTTGAAAACAACAAATGAAAGGAAATACTTACATCGTGATGCGCCGCAGACACAGTCGACCAGGTGGAAAATGAGTGGAAAAGGCCTGCTCTGTATTTGCCGCCGATTCAAACCGTAACGTCATGAGAGATTCATTAGGGGCGCGCTGGGGCCCGTCGCTCGTTCCAACTCGCAGCTGTTGGTTTCGGCTAAGTGGCGGTAGCAACCGGGCACGTTGACCTTCAGCATTCGCTATCCTCGTCAGCAGAGAACGCCAAAGAGTTCTGTCATCTCCCTCACTAAGGTACTTAGCACATCTCATCGGGTCTGAGCAGCGACCAAAATGCTGATGTCACTCCTCCCGCTGGGCAATTAAGGGGAAATTAATGATTGTTTCTGTAGTCATGCTGGGTCAAAAAATTGTCAAAACCTCAGGCAGGATGTCATATTGTGACTATGAAAAGCCTTTGGTGTTCTCGTCAGTGACCAAGCCACGCCCTCTGCATCCAAGTTGGTGGTTCAGGCAGATTCATTTACCACGACGCACACCATCGGCTAAATGCTTTTGGATTATTTTCGGTTTCAAAATTTGTCATTATACATCAAGGTACTTATTTTGACACTGGCTCGACAGTTAAAAATGTGATTCGTGGAAATAAAAGTCTGACTTATGGTGGTGGCTTGAGACAAGCCATCGAACTATGGCGTTTTTTGGAGTGGCGGGGGGTCTGAGTTGAGCTGATTTTATGCTTTAACAGGGCAAAATATTTGAGATACGAGTGCCGCGGGGTGCCGGTAAACTCACCTCAACTCACTTCGCAACAAGCAGCAGTTGGAAAACGGGACTTCCACTCTTCATTGAGGCTTCCTGTCAAAGTAAACATCAAACAAAGAGAATCACATGTTATGCAGGCTAATACTGTGCTAGCCTAACGCTAACAGTCGCATGAGCATCACCATTGCTGCTGACCACATTGGCGTCTGATTAGCTGCAGCTCAGCAAAGACCTGATATTTTTTAAAGCGGCCTTATCCGGCAAACACAGCGCATCGACCCCTCCCAGATCCCCTAAAAAAGCAGCCTAGCTGATACTGGGTTTGCGCCAGATCATCAGCTGTCAGCCATTTTCCCAGAATGTGTCGGAGCATGTGTAATAGTTTTCATGCGGCAAGGCGAGTCAAGGTCTGCGCACGCGGCAAAACACATCTTTTACAGCGGAAAGGCCAAGAGGCCGCAGCGGCTTGATTAAGTCCAGGCCCCTTTCCACACGTGGCTCGAACATTAGCAACTCAGCTATGCATCTTTTTTTTCTAAACTTTTTCTTGGCACCATCGTGGAGCATTTAAGAGCACCTTTCCACTCCACCATTTTTTTATTCTAGATGATTAAAGAATATGTGCTTGTGTGAACATATGCTATTTTTTTTATATATATGTATAAGTGGGTCACTGTTTGGCCTGGAAAAAAGTTAAGACCTCATTGTAGAAAGCTTAAATCATCACAGGGAAGCTTTTGACAGCGAAAGAAAAATACCGTCAGGAAATATATTTAAACCCTCCGAGTTGACAACAGATGTTTTACTTATAGCTCAGGTTCCTCATTTGACCAACGTTGCCTGTTGAATGTTAGCGCAAATATTTAATAGGACATATTTCCATTGGAATTGCTCAAGAATCTGCAAATAGGGAGAAAGCCATTTTATTTTACGCATATAAACCGTTCCTTTCTTATATTTCATTCATATTTTTAACTGCATGTTAACTATAAATATACTGTAGATTGTATTTGTCATTTATGTATTTAAAGACTTGTTAATTTGACCTATTTACAAATCCCGACAAAAAAAAGGTCTATTGAAATGTCAACCTTAAATTCTTCAGTTTCGCTTTTCTTGTACAGTACTTTAATTCCACCATAATCAGCCTGCGTTGATATTATTTTTGAAATTTTATGTTTTACCTCTACCAGGAAATGTTTGTAAACAGAACAAAATGGCTCCCTCTTATTGGCTAAATAATGACGGTTTCTGACCTCCTTGCATCCCGACCTGGATCGTTATACTCTCGTTTCCATACACATTCCCTTAAACCTCAATAAACTGTCTCCAATTCACTTTTGGATCCACTGCTATCTTTAACTTTTGTAGCCATAACAGCATGAATTGAAAAAGCCATCTGGACTCATTTAGTTTCAGTTTTAGCCTTGACCTGAAACATAGGTCTAAAATGCAATGAAACAAAACCTCGCAGACCAATCAAAAACACAAATCTGGAAATGATTAATTGCCCAAACGTTTAACAAATGCCACTCTGATCTCATGCTTGTAAAAAAAAGTGTATAAACATATTTATGCCCCTTGCTTGTAAATCATCCTTTGGACTGACATAGAAGCACAAGAATGCTTCACAAGCGGAATTCTTCTTTATTTTATTTTATTTTTTATGGTGATTCACAGTTTTGCAATAATTATTTCCAACTTGAAATGAAAAAGGGAGTCAAAGTCTAAAATATGCATTTTACAGAATAACTCCTGGCTGGCTCACTGCGAGGTTAGTTTTTACTGGAAACATATTTTATGAGGTTTTTAAATCGAAAGAGAAAAAAATAAATAAAAAATCCAGCTCTGCTAAGGGTGGATTTTTGCGCCGGTTTGCATATTGCCAAGCTTGTAGCAAAGGAGACGCCTTCGTGAAAAGAAAATGGTCACATTTGATCTATCGTCCGATTAGTTTTTACGATGTTCAATTAAAAGCTTTGCGTTATTACAATGGAAGGAAAAGTTTGAACAGCGTACATAAAAGCATCGCTCGTTCATTCATTAGCTGGCAAACTAACTATCTCGCTAGCTAGATCGACAGACGGCCATCCCAATTTATCTTTTTCAAGCCATCTAAGTCGCCCTGCGATTGGCTGGCAACCAGTTCAGGGTGTCCCCCGTCTACTGCCCGAAGACAGCTGGGAGAGGCTCCAGCACCCCCGGCAACCCTAGTGAGGATAAAGCGGTTCGGAAAATGAATGAATGAAAGCCATCTCAGTCATGAATAAAATGGGTTGATTTGAGCATAAAGGCAATGTGACAAACGGCCTTTTTGTTTCATAACGAAAGCATTTAACTTGCTGTTTGTTGGCTGTCAGGATTCTGTCGACAGGGGTTAGTTAATACAATCTTGTCATCGCTGTCGGGCCCATTTTTCTCAACTTACGACAGGTCCGATTTGACTCCAAAAGTATTCACTGGAGTCAAATACCGCCTATTAATAATCCGCTTCAACGGTGACGTGCCAGCTGTTTCCAAAACGTTCGATAACAATGAAGTCATCAGGTTAGTCGCTGGAAAAGTCCATGTAACTGGGAAGCACCTTCATCGGCTAATCCAAACAAAAGCTTGGCGGGTGGGTCAGCCTTTGTCAAATATTGTTTTTTCATCAAGTGCTGACTTCCCAAATGTGATTTTATCGTGGTCCCCCTCATTAGACCGTTTCAGCACAATTGAGCCAACATCAATAACTTTTTGCCCAAGACTGGGCACGACCTCCAACTTGTTCTCATCAGAGCTGAGCAGAATACAATCATACAAAATGGCATGTACCATTTACAAGTTTGAATTTAAGTTAAATGACCAAAAATGAGGCAGAAGAAATGAGAACGAAAGGATGACAACATTTGAAGCTGTGCGAAAAGCTATTGACTACCTTAAAAATAATGGTATTTATTACCGTCTCTAATTTGTTGCGAGTTTAACATCATTTGACCAGAATGTCATTGATTATCAGGTTCTTTTGATGGCACACTCCTGATTGAGAGAGAAATCATTGTCATCTCCGGACTTCTGACGCACCTACCGTGCAGAACCCGGAAATAGGAAATGTTGCGCAACAATGACATGTTTCCAGGGACAATAATCTCACACATCTGGACAGTAGCATGAACAAAAACAGTGTGTTCCCATCCTGTCAGTACTGAGACGTAATGCTAAGCTTACATCCAAATTTGATTTTGCATTTTTTTCCCAAGTGATTCGTCCCGAGAGATAGAAATGGTCCGGTTCAATTTAGACAACAGTTAATTTGTAGTGCTTGTTATAAATTATATGTGTTTTATTCTATTTATTTGAATTTCTATCTATATGTCAAAGTAATTAATAACGAAGGGGGGGAGGGGTCTCACACAGGGCAACGGAACATTACCGAGGAACTTGACACGTAAACCACAATTTAAATCAAAAACGGAAAATGATTTGTCATCCTTAAAGGCTTCAGTCACGAAATGTCTTTTTTGGGGCAGCAAACTCGTGCAGAAAAGCCAAACAAAACAAAGTGTCGTTCTGGATTTCCAGGGAGTGACTTTGGAGCAAAGACCGTAATAAGCCTTTACGCTTGTGGTCTGCGATGGCATTTTCTTTTTCATTTAAATAGCGCTGGAAAATAAGATCTACTTACACACAGCGACAGTGACAGATGGGGATAGACAGAAACGAGAGCATTTCCTTCTGGGGCCGCAAAGCGTCCATCGTATGTCTGCAACTAGAGAACGCTCAGACTATATCGAGCACTTGCGTGCGAGAGGCACAATGGCAATCGTGTTCAAACTCGGGTGCATTGACGTACGGTTTCAATGAAGTTTTTACATTTCTGTCACTTTCGGTACGAATCGTAAGAGGACTCTCGTTCTAATCTCGTCACCAAACAAATGAGACTCATCAACACGCGTTCTTCGTTCACGTTTAGTGTGAAACACAATCGAGTGCTGCCACCTTGTGGTTAACTACAAAATTAAATCTTCAAATGAAGAACGAGATTCGTACTTCCGGAATCCGTACCCGAACTGTGTGTTGAAAATTATGCTTCAGCGCGGAGAAAGAATTTGCTGCGTGCTTTTCTTAATGCGGACGGCCCGAAGTAGCACTCGTGTTAATTCACTCGCGCCGAATGTTTGGGGACGTGCTGCTTTGCATTGTGTTTGTGCTTTGCGTGACCTCGGCAGAGCAGCTGGTGAGGATGAGGTCACTCACGTGGAAGTCTAATCACGCACGTCAGAGGATTTTTTAAAAAAAATTTTTTGTGAGAAGTGAAATTAGATCATATTCATAACGCGACTATTTTCCGGCAACCTGCACCTACTGTTTAAGATCAGGGCTTGGGCAACAACGCACAATTCTTGACAGGCTGTTTTAATCAATAACAGTAAACAAATAACGCATATTTAAGCCAAGCATTTAAAATACAATAAAATCGATGAAAACTATAAAGAAATGAATGAAAACCAATGAAATAACCCAAAAGACTTTCCAGGAAGCTCAATATAGCTTCATTGTCCTCATAAAAGAAATGCCTTCATTTATTTATTTTAAAATAAATTGGACAAAGCTCACCAGCAATCTCCAAGAAAATCCAATTGAATGCTGACGGCTTATTATGGTTGTTACGAAACATCGCAGCAGTCCGGAGCTACCATGTAAGGGCTGCTCTTTGATTGACAGCTGCATATGACAATCCAGACTTCTTTCAAAATCAGACTAGTAGCCGGCAGGTCATCGTCACTATTTTTCAGGCCATATAACTTGCAGACAAAACAATACCGCCACCCAAATAGACTCCCCAAAGAGGTCACTGAGAGAATGGAAAGAGAAAGAAACCCACGTGGATGATCTGAACCGATTCGGAGGACAGAATGTCGCTGAGAGCGTGTGGAAATTAGTCAAGACAGCATGGAGGCCTCCTTTGATGCCTTTGCTTTGAGGCCTTTTAGTCGATATCCTTTGCCAATATGACATCTGTTTTACAGCATGGAGAAAAAAAAACCCAGGCAGAGCGTGTATCGATCCCTTAAACACATGCCACATCCACACTTGCTGTGACTTTTGTTTTTCGTGGAAGACGCCACGACGGACACTTGAACCTTCAATCTAACTCCGTACCCCCCCCCTCCCCCCCCCTGTTGTTGTGACCCGCTCATCTTTTCCGTGCCAACTACGGCTCCTGCTTTTCCATGCGGACACATGTTCAGACAGACAATGAAACGCAGCAGACGGCAATCGTGAGACGTTTTTGAAAGATTCTTGCGCCTCTTGGCGCATGATCTCACTTGGTCTGTCAAGTGGAAGCCAGCAGAGAGCGAACTGTTCACGTTTTGGAAACCACCTTCCTTCGATCAGTGATGACGACCGCGAGCTGTTGACTCGTTTGGCTTCGCGAATCAAAACTGGAGTGTCTAAGATGATGTCTGGTCATCAACTTGTCACTTTGGAAGCACAAAAAAAAAAAAAATGCTATTCCCCAAGAGTGATGTGGAGTCACTGAAAACGGAGTGACGAGATCCATATTGTTGTCGTTGAAGTCCAAACAACATGTCTGGACCATATTATCCTTCAAAGATGCTTTCTGATTAGCGTTTGTGTCGTCGTTTCGAACCTTTGACAGCTCATGCATCTTCCGTCCCTCCGATGCGTCACTGTTGGCTAAAGTGCAGATGAAGATTCTTTGACCGTGAGTGAATTTCTTGGAAGGGCCAAAACGAAGGCGAGGAGTCACAAGGAAGCAAACTCCAGGATGGAGGGAAAGTAGCGTTTGTCGAAAGTCCCGTCCTCAACAACGTATGGAAATTTGGTGTACTTCCTCCAAAGTCTTGGTGAGAACTCGTTTCTCAGAGTTTGCAGTACCAAGTACACAGGTGAAATTGTGAGGGGAAACAGTAACCTTTCGAAATTTTGGCCCATTCCCAAGAAACTACAATCGCTATATTCAATTCAAGTCAGTGCAATGAATCCAACGGGTCGCAAAATGAGCAGAATTTGTCAGGTGAAAACCCATTCCAAAATAAAAAAAACCTCAATGACCCTGAAGTCAGCAATGTTTTATTACACTGCTGTCTGGAGGACATCCTTAAACGTTGCATAACTGCAAAGACCTAACCATCCGTGGTTACACCCTTCCTTTAAAAACTGCCTCCCTTCTCTTTTTCAAACTATTAAGTATGTGACCCCCCCCCCCCCACCCCACACCACCCCTCTCCCTGTTTTTATCATTTTTATTAAAACAGTCATGATGACATAAGAGTACTGCATGATAAATATGATCTGGTAAAAAAAAAAAAAAGTATTTATGGCTGTATTTTGTGCCTCTGATTTCACATACAGCAAACACCTTTTTTCGTGCCTCCTGTTTATTTGCAGTGTAATTCCATCGGCGACTACTAGAGGGTATCCCACTATTTTTCTCCCAGTGCTTTTGTAGTTGTTGCGCAATGTTAGGACAACTGGTCCTCTCGGACCACGCTGGGTGGTCACCTGGTCTTCCGGTATGTTGTAAGTGAAACTAACTCAACATCTAGACCTGCTCGGTATAACTATTGTGTGATAAATACATCTGTGATTTGTTCAGAAAAAAAAGAAGAAATTGATGCATTTTCTGTGATTTGTAATAAAGTGTGAAACATTTAGCTACTGTTTGTAAATAAATATGGATTTGTTAACAATTAATGGTCTTTGTTTTTTGTTTAAAAAATTTAATTGTTACATTTGATAAAATTACTACAAGGAGCAATCATGAACTTTGGGGACCAAGGGTCAAGTTATTTTATTTAAAAAAAAATTATTTTTTTGCCTCCCAGAATTCAAATCCTTGATTTCTAGTGATTTATTATTTGTTTTTGTTGAGGAAAAAAGTCGCACAATTATCCCCCCCCCCCCTCCCCCCAACAAAGAGTACATGATCTCATTCATCTTTGATAGAAATGTAAAAGGTGCGTTACTGCCATCTACTGGTCAAATTTAGCTTCTCGGTATTATGTTGCCCTTTTAGGTTAACATTCCAAAGACACACACAAACACACACACTCACGCACAGAGGTACGGACGTACAGACCTATAGATGGATAGATAGATAGAATCCATCTATCTATTAGATCAGGGGTGGGCAAACTTTTTGGCTCGGGGGCCGCATTGACTTTTAAAATTTGACAGAAGGGCCAGGCCAGCACGAGCTATGGTACATTAAAAACAAACAAACTGCATTTGTTGACAGTCCATATCAAACATCAACAGAACAAAAGCATGAAAGTACTGTATTAATATACTTTTTAAATGACAACAGTGTTGTTGATGACCTATTTTAGCCTGTGCATTGCTGCAGATGGGTTGTGATCAGACCAGTAGAAGTAGAGCGATACAGAGGTCCTAGGTGGTCGAAAAGACCCCCCCCCCCCCCTCCCCGTGTTCTGCAACTTCAAGTCAATGCGCCACCTGGCGGTGATATGACGTCATTACAAGTCCAATTGAAATGAATGCAATCATTCACATCGAACCTTAATTGTGGACCAACCTTCGGCGGGCCGGATTAAAAAGACCAACGGGCCGGATTTGGCCCGCGGGCCGTAGTTTGCCCACCGCTGTATTAGATAGACAGATAGTCATTTGCTTTGAAGGTGGCTGCTATTGCACAAAAAATATACAGTGTGTGTGTGTGTGTATGTGTGTATGTTGTACACATAACTCAAGCAAAAGTTGAAACGTGCGTCACACCCCCACCACTTGATGGCAAGAGGAGACTTTACAACATCCAGCCGCCACCGAATGACGTCACTCCACCTGCCCCCAGCGGCAGGCAGTTAGAGGAAGTTGCATGCAAAGGCAAGAAGTACGGCTGACTGACTCTGGCGAGGATCTGGACACTTGAGCACACATTCACGATGCTGGAGTGCTTTGTCATGAGGTTGCTCATCTTTCCTCTCGTCATTACAGGTAAGAAGTATTTATTTTAAAAATGTACAGTATATACTGAACTGAAAGGGGCTGCAGAAAAGGCCTGGAAAACAATTTCATGTGTTTTTTCTTGTAATAAATAAATAAACATAGATATATTTTTATTTTGAGAAAAAAACATTTCTTAAAAAATTGATTAATGGAATTTGCCACCAAATATCTTCAAATGACCTGGCTCTTGACCCCATTTGCATACAACTTTCTCTTACAGGCATCAATGTCAACGGTGACAGGGTCAGCTTGGAGCTTACGTTTCCATGCACCAACTCAGTGTGCTATCACATTTGGAGATTTACCCAGAAAACGGAGAGAATCGACGTTGTCCTCACAAGTAACGGGGAGATGATGCAATCCGCAGGGGTTGAATCTCAGGACGGAACATGCACGAGGAAGCTTCAACGTCTGACGGAAGACAACATTGGACTTCATTACTGCAAGATCACAGATGATGCATTCACACCTCAAAGCGGTCAGTAACGGCGCATGCTATGACTTTCTTTTTTTTCCTTCGGTTTGGAATAATACATTTTATGAAGCTAAAGGCACATTAGATTTTTCTGGGAAAAAATTCTTACATTTATGAGTAAAACATCATCAAGTTATGACAATAAAGAAAAAAAATGTCATTTGAAAAAAATCACACAAAAAGGTCAAAATTTGACAATATTGTGAAGCTGTTTTATTTAGATATTTTCAAAAAATACTTTAGAACAAAGTGGTATACTTTTTCGGGGCCAATAATTTTTTATGAGCATAAAATTTGAGATTTTAAGAAACATTGAATATTGTCTGAGTCATTTGGACACCTGAATGGCAAAGTTTGCCAGACTAAGAAAATCAGAATTTTACACAAATAAAGTTCTTCAATGATGTATTAAAAAGTCCCAGATCAGAAGAAAAGTCCTCATTTTGGAAAATTGGGTGGCCACGGAATGGTCTTCTTTTGCGTTTTTTCCAGAAGCTCCAGTGTTCAAAGTGGCGCCGGGCTTTGACGTATCTTTCCATTGCACTCTGCTGTCCTTCTTGACGCTGGCCCGTTGTTCCACAACACGAAGGTTTGATGTCCGTTTGAGGTGGGTGGACCGAACCGGCCAAGAGATCAGTGACAATATGCGCTATCGCATATCGCGAAAGTCACGGTGCGACGTCACCTTGACCGTCACCTTGCAAACTCCGGGGAGTGAGGAGTTCAGGTGCCAGGCGATCGTGGGAGAAAAATCCTGGACTTCGGCAGAGATGCGAGTCCAAGTACCAGGTGTGGACTGACTACTAACAGACCTATAATTTTTTTTCAAGCTAAAAATAATTAAAAAAAAATTCTGATTAGTTCCCAAAGGGAAGGGAAAAGGAAGAGGAGACTTCAACTTCAAAGAAGTAAATCCTCAGGGTACGGAATTAAGTCCACTCAGCTTTAAAAATGCCTAATATGCCACAGAAGTAATTTGTATCCATGTTCCCAGTAGACAGCCACTACAAAGTCGGCGTGGTGGTGGCGGTGTTGGCGTGCGCCACGTTGACCGCCTTGGCTGCCATGTTTGTCGTATTCAGGCGACGAAAGGCAGCAAGTAAGTTGTGAGCAAGTCTGCTCTTTTTTAAAAAAAAAATTTTTAATGCTTTGTATGACACAAATATACAGTATATTTTCCATAACATTATCAAAATGCTCATTTCAGACCTGCCCGAAGCCTCCTGTCCCGCGGGCATTCACGACCACGTAAGCCAACCCTAAATAGAAACACTTTCATGTGGTTTGAAGTGGGAGCAAATGATAAACGTTTTGTCTCTACGCAGGTGGCGGATGACGTCATTTACGCGGATGTCGTCCTCCCTGTTGGTCCGGATAGAGTGTCTTTCTCCCAAGGCCAAGATACGGAATATGCGTGCATTCGCTACCAGTAGGCCTTAATGTGTGTGCATGTCGGCAGAGTATTGTTATTTTTTTAATGAATCGTGTTTTTTTGTATGTGTTGGAATGTACATATGTGTCAGCTAAGCTTAAATATTTGTATGTTATGCATTTGAATAGTCTACCTCAAGAAATACCACTTCCCTTTTTTTTTTGTCATGTGCCCAGAAAAGAATGAGTTTCTGATTTCCTGAGTTTTGTGCACATTCTGTTCTTAGTTTTCTTTTTCCTTTTTTTTTTGTTTTAATGGATTTTTTTTCTCTCTGAAATGTTACATTTTCGTCTTGTAAAATTAAAATTGAGACGTCAACAAAACTGTCATGAAGTCATGACTTTTTTTTTTAAATTGTAAAAAAAAAGCTTCTAAAATTATTACCGTATCTTTTGGTTTTTTTTTTTTTTTAACCTTTTTTCACTTTTAACTTGAGCTTGCCTTTGCGTACACACACGAACACGAGGTCACACCTGCGCAGCCATACGCGCATACACTGTAACACACAGCCTCAGCAGGCGAGAGACTGCCGGAGCCGCTCCCAGCGTTGCTCTATTTGCATTTTAAATGCTTTTTAGTCAGCCCACTCCTGTGCTGTTCACAGTGCATCGCAACACCTAAGAGAAATGTGTGTGTGTGTGTGTGCGGGTGTGTGTGCGCGCGCGGGGGGTGTGTGTGACAGAGGGACAGAGGTGAGTGAATGAGTTGAACAGATAAGTGAAGACAGAAATGTTTGTGAAAGGATAAAACTTTAAAGATGGGAAAAAAAGATTGGACTCACCCCACAACAACGAGCACATTGACAAATTCTTCCAAAAAAAAACGAAGCTCCAAGCTGTTCGTTCCACTCCAAGTTGAAGTTTTGCTGTCAAGTGAAACACAAAGCAAAGAGATTTACACCTTCTGTACTCAAAACAAGAACACATCTTTGCGTTGCATTAGCTTAATGCTAATAAACAACACAAAATACCACAAATGGGCTAACGTATAGCATTTAAGACGTGACGTTATCACCCTTTTAGCAATAGCTACCTGAACATGAAATGGTGGCGCAACACATGTAGACAGAGAATGTGACGATACTCAGGCAAAAAGTGTTTAAATTCATTAACAAACGAGTAATATTCCTCAGTGACTGAGCTTTTAGTGATTTTAGTAAGCTACTTTATATTTATTTTAACCCTTGTGTTCTCATTTCTTTGAATGTTGTTTTTAATTTTACTTATTGATTAATATTTGCTTTTAAATGTTAATTATTTTGCTTGGAAATACTTTTAAATGTTTTTGCAAAGCACACTGAGTTACCTTATGATCTTTTTTAAAAAACTGTTTGTACAATATTTTGGTTTTATCTGATGGTCTCTCTTACTCACACTAGATGTGTTGACATTGTTGTAAATTGTGTTTAAAGACCTTTAAAACAGTTTTGAGTCCCGTAAATGCTATAAAAATGCCTTGGGTGTATTTAAATGTAATTATTGTGTGAAAAAACTTTCCTTGGCCGAGTTCATAAAGAACTGCTAAAATGGAACCCCAGTGACTCTTTCAAAACCTCCAATCGATGCACTTCTTGTGTGTCCTTGCCTTACACAAGCATTTCTTCATCGTCGTTTCAAAACCTTGACCGAGTGCCGCGTAGAAAATGCGCCGCTGCTTTCAACACGCTCTGCAGCCATTCAGCCATGGAAATTCTTGCATGTATTTACTCACCCGCGCACTGTGCGCGTGAGGTGTGTCACACGATCAGCTGATAAGGTCAAAGCCGCGAAGCCCGTCCGAGTCAGGCACCAGCTTGTCTGACGGGTAAGCGGGGGCCAAATGCTGCTGTCCCCTGCTGTGTGCGTGCGCGTGTGAGTGAGTTTGGGGGGGGGGGGGGGGGGTGGTGGAACAAAAGGGCCTTGATGACTGAAATCCTGCAAAAGACAGAAGAGAGGGAGAGAGAGCCGGGAGGTGTTAGAAAACGTGGAGGCCGAGCTCCACGCCCAGTCTGAACACTTTCTCCAATCCACAAACGGGACTCGCACTCGACTGCGTGCACACACTAGAAAGCTGAATTAAGTTTATTTGGATAAGCACAAAATAACTTCACAGATACGCAGCTCCTTTTGTACGATTCTCAAGTGATCTTACTGACCCATGAAACTTTATGGACGCGGCTTTCATAATTTCTCGCCGATGTGACTTTCAAAGATAAACTCAGGGCATACTGATGACTTGTGTTACAATTTAAATATCGATAAAGAGGTAAAAGGTTGCTTTGACTAGTTTACATGGTTGTCATACTGCCCCGCAGTGGCCAAGGCACGCAACTGTAGCATAAACTCTTGGATGATCAGTTACAATTCATTTATCGATGTGATTATACATATACATTTTTAATTATGTAAAATTAATGTGGTGTTTTCCCTGTTAACTGCAAAACATTTTTGTTTTCGGGAGAGGGATCTTGTGATTTTTGCAGATTTTTTTTTCCTCCCGCTATGAAGTTAATGAATACAACGTATCGTAAAAATGTCAAATGTTCTGCTTGTAAGCATTAACAAAAACAAATTCATTCATTCTGCAGTTTTTATATTCATCGGGCGATTAATCGATGAGTGGAATTCTACCGAAGGGGGGCTGTATTCAGCTGACTATGGTCAGCTCAATAAACTAAACTAAAACAAATAACACAACGAATTAAACTAGCAAGAAATTCACCTAAAATAACATGCTGGACCATAAAAATAAAATGGGTATGCCATCATGAATGAATCAAGACTATCAATCGGGGGTGCGGTATAATTCGAAATGAAACATTTTATTTCTATATATTTAATGACAGCCAAATTTAAACAACAACGCCGCATTTTCAGAGCCAGAAACCCCCCACATTCAAATTTGTAGTGACTACGAGGAACAATCTGTAACTTAATTCCGGGCACAGGTGACAAATAACCTTGAACTGTTGACAAAATAACACGTTCCTCAAACTCAAAGTCCCCCCACTGGGGCTGCCCTTTTGTTAACACTTCACGTTGAAGTTGACCCTGACTGCACCACCGCGGCGGCGGCGGCAGCGGAGGAGGGAGGAAAGAGGAAGGAGGAGCGCTTTCTTTCCCGATGGACAATTTCCTGAGAATCTTTCGTGGCTGCGCGTCATTGTCACCTTTGACGCAAGCGATGGAGTGAGGACGAGGTAGCGGGAGCAGACTTGGTGGAAGGACCTCCGGGAAGAAGCCGAGCAACTCTGAGCCAGCGAGAGGGGTTTTTTTTTTTTTTTTGCGTTTCCATTCCTCCGCGACGTGAACTAATCACCGCATTACCACAGGTTAGTTGATGCGCTCAAAGCTTTTCTCTTTTTTTTTTTTCAGACGCTTTCGTTTGTTTTTGAACTTCGTCAGTTTGCGAAACGAGCGAAGAATTTGCAATGGTGCATTTGAAATCATCCGGAGATAAAAACATGATCATTATTCGTGCGCGTTTTGTGCATCACGTTTTTAATTGCGTTGAACTAATATAAGCAATTCCTGATTCTACTGCCCGATAAGAGGCGCGTAGCACCCATTTCGAATGTGGGATAACTTGATAAGTAATTATAGTCCCCTAAAAAACTTTATTTTTGGGTTTTTTTTCCTCAGTTTTTGTCACAAAAAACTTGTGTTTCATATGATGGTGTGCGGTTTCCATTTTGAATAGTTACTTCAAAATGTGGGTCCCATCTTGATGAAACAAACATTGCTCTTCCTTATCTTCGTAGAGTAATTCAATTATGATGCATGCTTTGATAAAGTACAGTACTGTCGAGAGCTATTTTTCAAAAAATGTTGCTGGAACATCATCACATTCCAATAAATTACTGAAGGGAAAAAGAAAAAGAAAAGAGCCATAGCAGGGATGCAAACGATGAATGCCAATCTACCCGCTTGTACATTTCCTTGCTTTTTGTGATGTCCGCCAGTCATGATTCAGAGGAACGAAGCGGTGCTGTCCATCCTGAGGGAGTTCCAGGAGGCCACGGAGAGCTCGGGGCTGGACGCGCTCATCCTGAAGGCCCTGGAGGTGGACCGGCTCCTGGCTCCCTTCCCGCTGCCCCGCTTGCCCTGTCAGAACTTCCCCGAGTGGGTCGGCGTGGACAACGTCGCCCAAGGCCTGTACCCGCGGGACGCCCCTGCGGACCTCCTGCCGCTACGCTGCAAAGGAAAGGGCAACCTGCTATTTGACGCGGCCAGCATGCTGCTGGTGGGCAATAGTGGTCTGAGCTTGGAGCTACAGGTGGGGGCTCACTGCTAATTTTTCCACCGGGTTTGATGTATACTGGACCGCTTTTCTGTGAAAAGTTTGAAGGGGATGGAGCCGAAATGTTTCAGAAGGGTTCAGGAGGGGTCAAGGGTCATGTTTCATTTTCAACACATGCTCCTTCGTCGAATAATTCAAATGGTATGTTTGGTTTTTTTAAACACCACCAGGTAAGGACAGTTGTAGAAATGGTCCTGTGGAAGAGGTACTACCTGTCCGGGATGATCGATTCCAAGATGATGCTCCAGGCGGTCCGCTTCAGCCTCTGCGCCGAGGAGTCGGAGGCCATGCTCAACCTGTCCGCGAGCATCCTGGAGGCCATCTTCGACGCCGACGTCAAGGCCTCGTGCTTTCCCGACTCGTACGCCAACATGTGGCACGTGTACGCGTTGGCGTCTGTGCTTCAGGTGAACATCTACTCCGTCTACCCCATGTTCAACCACAAGATCCGATCCTACTTCAACAGAGTCATCCGGCCCAGGACTTGGCCCAAAGAGTGCGAGCCTCAAACCTTCCACATCATGTGGTCCGGCGAGTTACAATCCGAGACTTTGTTCCGACCCGATCACTTTGTGGCGCTGGTCCACGTGAGCGACTTTGCTTCGAGTAGTCCCAAAAGCGAGGAGCTCCTGATCCAAGACTCAAACTTCTCGTACCGGACTCTGAAGGACAAGTACAACATCACGAAGAGGACCTTCTACCGCTGGAAGAGGCAGTCTCAGGAGCACTGTAAGAAGTCCACGGCTCGCTATGAGGCCAAGAACTTCCTGCAGGCGTCTTACCTGGAAGGGAAGCTCATCCCGCTGCACCAGTTCAAGGAGTTCTTCCCGGAAATCTCCAGGTCGTCTTACTACAACTGGAAGCAGGAGCTCCTCAAGTCAGGCGGAACCTTCTCAACCTCCTCGTCCACGGGGGAGATCAGTCCCGGCGAGAGCACGGAGCAGGAAGCGTGGTCCTCTCCCGAGCTCAGGCAAGACGAGTCGGACCATCAAGAAAGCGTGGCCGGCATGTTCGGCCTCAGCATGGGGGCCCTGGATCTGGAACGGGCTCAGAGTGCGGCCCACATGCAGCAAGCCAAACGCTGCTTGCAGAACTGCATAGCCACCAACGCTTCGTTTCCCTTCAAGCTCTTCAAGCACAACTTCCCCGGCATCTCCAGGTCCACCTACTACAACTGGAGGAGGGAGGCCATGTTGTTCATCGGAGGCTACAAAGCCAGCAGCTCGGATAGCTCCGACGCGGACAAGAGCCAAAGTCCTAAAAGCATCTCCCCGGTACGGCAACTGCAAAACATGAGCGAGTCGGCTCCACGGTCGAAGATCTGCAGGCGTAAGCACAGAAGTTTCAGGCTGGCGTACGTGAGTAAGAAACAACTTCGAGATGTGGCCAAGATGCTGGTCCAAAAGTCCAAATTGTCCCTCAGTAAATTCAAGCTCAGGTTTCCGACCTTGTCCCTCTGCTTCTTTTGGCTGTGGGCAAGCGGCAACACAAAGAGGATGGTGACCGAGATCGATGCTGCCAAAGTCAGGGAAACGCCGGTGGCCGTCTTCAACATCGCAAATAACCACAAGGCGCTCCCGTTGGCGGATATCACCCCGTACGTCGGCGCTCCCCTGAAGGCCTCGCATCCCAAGCACGACCCGGGTCGCTCCCTGCCGGACAAGCAGAGGCTGGCCGTGGACGTCGTGGCTCTGGCCAACTTTAAAGCCAAGGCCAAGTTGTTTTTGCAGACGCGCTTCGAGGAAAGGTCTTTCCCCACGTTCAAAGAGTTCCGCTCCCACTTCCCCTTCACCCCCCGCTCCACCTACTACATGTGGAAGCGGGCTCTACACCACGGGGTGTCGCTGGTTCACGGCTAAAGCCTCGCGCGGCCCCCGCATTTGGAAAATTTGTACGTGTGTGACACTGTGATTGAGAGGCAGGCGTGTTGAAGCCCTGCAAGGGCAAAAGGCAGTTCATAGATTGGACACTCCGCCAAGCATCGTACCGGGCACCCTTTACCTTTTATTATTGTATGCTTTTTGAAAATCACCTTGACTGTTTGAGCCAGGGTTCTTCTTATGACCTTTAGTTAGTTTTTTTAATTCACTTCATGTGCATACCTTTTTGTTTTTGCCTCATATTCAACACTATCGTGACTTGCACCAAAGAACAAACACACTGTGAATCAAACGCACCTTTGTGGTTATTCTGAAGACGCTTGAATGTAACTCAGTTCATTTTTTTCTGCTGCTCATTTCAAGACTACTTTGCCTTTCGTGACATTCTTTTTTTTTGTAAGTCCAGTGTTACATTTGTACTCAACTAGTGTAAAAAAAATAAAAAGTGCCGCAGAGTTGTTGTACGTATTTCCCCCAAAGCAAACTCTGCTGTAAAATAAATAACTACACCAGCATTCGCAATTTGATTTCATTTCGGGTGGGTAAGTGGACGACTTTTTTTCCACGCCAAAACCGGACCTGACGGTATCAATGTCTTTTAGAAACCACTCCGCCTGCAAACGATCATCTTTTAACAAAAGCCGGTCAGGGGTTTGGTGTGTTGTTCCTCTTCTGTGCAGCTTATTGTGCTCATGCTAATGAAGGTAATGGTCAAGGGTGGGGACGAGGAGGGTCTTAATTGTATGCGAGGGGGATGAAGGTGGCCGAGATAAGACTCGAGAGGTTGTGTTTTTGTGAAGGGGGTTCGAGAAGTTTGGAGAGCGGGTGGGGGGTTGTTCTCAGACACTTTGATCAAGTGATACCGCCACTCACTTGTAAAGTGTCAAAGTGAAGCGCTTTATAGGTGCAAGTTAAAACTAACATCCTCTTATCCGACCACATTTATTTCAGGGTCAAATTGTAAGAGACCACCAATACATTAAACATACTGTTAATAATATCGTGCATACAACACATGTTTATTTTATTATTATTATTATATGTTTTACAACTGTGCAGTCATCCAGTTGTTCATGCATGTTGAGGACAAAATCAGATGATTGGAATGAAGTTCACACTTTGTTTTGTTTTTTAGATTTTAAAAGTCAGGACAAATTTCCAACCAATTGCCATTAAATTCCCATCAATTCATATGTTCACCCTGCACGCTCTTTCTCCTACCCGAGCACAGAATATCGACGCATTTTGTCTCCCGACCGACAAGTTTTAGTCGAGAAAAGCGACCTTGGCGAGAAGATTTTTTTACGTGTGTTTGTGAGCAGCAGGCTACATGATGCGGGAATAATGAGGCGTGGAAGTTTTGGGGAGGATTTAGCGGGGGGGGGGGGGGGGGGGGTGTTTACAAGAGAACCGAAACCAGCATTAATAAAACGCGGAGAGCCTCGACAGTGCTCCTAATTAGAGTCTTGATTAGAGAAAGTGATGCAAACGCGTTACAACAAAAGAACAACTTTTGGGTTCGGTGGTCTTCCTGAGTAGTTAATCATCTTTCAATCGGTGCCGTGTTGACGGTACTTACATTTATTGACGTCAGCACGCACGTGTAGTTTCACTTTTTGCCCGCTAGATATCAGTAGTGTGCCGTTCATAAAATGGCGCTAGCTGGAAAAGGCTGGAGATGTCTTCAAATATTTTGGCACAGAATGAATTAAACAAGACCATAAAAGTGTTTATTGACCATTTCCTGTGATTTTCTAACAGTGTAATGCTAATGAGGCAAAAGAGTTGTATTTTGGACATAATGTTGGGGTTGAAGGTTTATTAAAATACAAGTTTGGGCCAATAATTAACAGGGGAATGGATAGGGCGATGCAGACTATCTTTATTTAAATAAAAGCTGACACATAGTTGCTAAAATAAAAACAATAAGGCAGTTTTCTGTGTTGTTTCCTATTGCACTTTTGACACACTCATCTGTCGAGTCTTAAAATAAAAGTAATGTGTTCACATGAACTTTGACGCCAGGTTAGCATTGCAGCATTAGTCGTCGCGCGGCACGGCGGGAGGGATGAGCGATAATTGCTCCATTCGGTTCCTGTGCAGAGCTGCTAACTCAGCGGGAGTTAATAACTGCCTGTCTTGGTGTGACAGCACTTTAGCCACTAAAAGCGGCTCAGATAAGGAGTAGTTGATGTTGCACTTATCTGTCATTTCTGTTCAAAAATCTCCAAACGAGATTATGTGTTTGCATGTCTATGTTAGCGCTCTGCTGGGGTGAATTTGCGTTTTGTCGTGGTCACTTTAATATCTGTTGCTTTTTCCGCGGAACCAACTATTTGGTTGCATTTGTGCTGTCTGTTTCTAAACTGATGATAAACTGTGACCAAATGTTGTCACTCACTAACCACCGCTTGTTGGTTTATTTTTAGTTTAGCTGGCTAATGGTTAGCAGATTATGCCAACGTGCGCTTATTTCCTTTGAAAGTAGTGCTTTGGCGTCATCTTGTGGAATTCATAGGTAATTTCAAACCATCAATTGTATCGCGATGTGCTTTTGTCAGTACAAAAAAACAATTGTTACCTTGTTTAAAAAGGCATCAGTGCAACAATTGGGGTGGGGGTGCGGGGGTTGTTTTGTGAGCATCTGTATGCAAAACAAACCACGATGCTTGTGACCACAAGCCATCCAGTTTCTCGGTTTCCTTTGTGGCGATGCGTTCACTGTGGTGGTGGCTTGTGAGAACATAACAGACATTTCTTCGGGGATTAGAGGAAGCGATTAGGTCAACCTAAAAATGGCCACTAAAGTGTGCGTGTGTGTTGCAATCGGGAGTGAGTCATCAACAAAGCCATTTTTATGCTTTGCGGTAAGAAAGGCAGAGGATTGAGTTAAAGCCGGTTTGTGTATTGATCATGGATAATAATTTTTAAAAAAACAGTGTGTACACAATGTACCCCAGAGGACTGAATCATAGCACTGTCACTTGCAATCAAGTGGGTAATGTTTCACCAAAAGCCAAAGGGATTTTGAAACTGTTGCGTCGGGTCGCATTTGCTCATCTGCTTTATTTAGAGGGTCCAGTTTGGGGATTTGGACTGTCACATTGCTGTTTTCTCGGAACAAGTTGAAACCGAGAGGAAAAACCCGTCTTCACACGTGTACTCGCAGATTGATGTTATAGTTGTAACATATGGCCGCCCGCTTGGATTGAATGCGCCAGCTCAGATTTCCAGCTGCGTTCTCACAAATCACAGGCGGAACGATACACCCACAGGCCACCCTCGTCGAAGCCGAAGCTATCATACGGCGGCTGAAGCTCTCCATAGAAGCCTTTAGCAAATTGAATCAGTGCTTTGAGCCAAGGCACATATTTTACCCCATTAAAAAAACATAAAAATCTATGAACGAATCAAACGTGGCTCCTCAGCGTAAAAGATTTGCCGCCACCCTAGGTTCGACTTCATGTTCTACTCCCCCCCGCCCCCGCCCTGGATTCTCCCCCTTTTCGCCTTACGTGGAGCCGACTTGATTAAAAAGCTATAAAGACCGAAGCAGAAGAGACAGGGGTAGGGTGGGGGGGGGGGAACAGCATGAGATGTATGATTGTGTCGGGATGCTCCAGCATCAATGTTTTTCACTGATCAGGGCTTTGTCCGGCGTGGCACCGGCAAGCAGAGAACACGTACTCTCGGCCGATCATGATTAATGCGTTCGATACTCTCCTGACGGATAAAGCTTGTTTCCGATCGGACGTGCGGGCCGACCGGCAAGATTCGGGCGCTCATCTGTTGCGCGGCCCCTGCACTTTGTCTCTGGAGCTAATAAATCAAACTGGAGTGAAGTTGCGGCCCGCCGGGGGGGGGGGGGGGGGGTCCATTTAATTTACACTGAATGAAAAACAAAGCGGACTGTTGTCCTCTGTCCTCCAAGACCTGCGCGCATCATTCATCCACACTATATATATATATATATATATATATATATATATATATAGACAGACAGAGAGAGAGAGAGAAATACCTCGACGCACATTATTTTCCCTTTCTTTCCCCGCCGTTTTCCTGGTGGTTGGCTATGAAACGGCAAAAGTTTCAACTCATTTCGTTTATTTCCCTGTTTCATTCGACCGTATTCTAATGTAGTGTTGTCTTTGTTTACACGAGGAATGTGGGATCTCTTTGTGCCGAGTATGCCTCAAGGCATCGCTCTTTTTCAAACAACATCGCAGAGGGAGGTGGGGTGGGGGGTGGTATCAGGAGACATCTACATTCCAGGCATAAACTTTGCATGTAAAATTAGTCATTTCTCAAAGTTTAGTGCCATCAAAGACTCCATCCATCCATCCATTTTCTGATCCGCTTTATCCTCACAAGAGTTGTGGGACGTGCTGAAACTATCCCAGCCGTTCAATCATCCTGCCGTGCATGTTTTTGGAATGTGGGAGGAAACCGGAGTACCCAGAGAAAAGCCACGCAGCCATAGGGAGAACATGCTAACTCCACACAGGAAGGCCGGAGCTGGAATTGAACCCGGTACCTTTGCACTGTGAGGTTGATGCGCTAACCACTGGACCACCGGGCCGCCCCCATCATTGACTTGAGGGTATCAAAAAAATGACTCAAGAATTTTTTCAAAAATGATAATCTTTCGAATGGTGGAAGATGTTTCGCTGGATACTTCAAGCCCAAATTCCCCCACCTCGTCGAAATGCAATGGATGAATTGATGAATCTCCTCAACAGCTGCAGCGCACGCAGTCTGGAAAGTGTAAGCCCCCCCCCTCGAGGCCCCGGCGCATCTCACTAATTGCACATTTCATATTCAAGCAACGCTAAATGCAGAAGCACGCTCCGGCTAAAGAGAAGCGTTCTGTAAGACGCAGTTCATAAAAGATCAAGAAAGCCACTTGAATATTTCATGTGCATCTTCTTCACTTCACCCGGCGGAAAGTGACTCAGCACAGCCAGCTCGCCTTTATTTTCAACGCGGGGCTGCAACACAGCGCACGTCGCTTTCATTCTGAGAGCGACTTTACGAGAGAGCGTGAGAGAGAGAGAGAGCGAGCGAGAGACTCATATCTTGATGATTCGAAGAGAATTTGAAGTGCGTAGCTCTCTTGCAAGTCGATACATTGATCCCAGATTTGGTCCCGGCTGCACGGCTTAGGAGCGTCATGCTGCCCGCGCCTCAAAAGCCAGGAGAGTAGATGACTGACGCTCACGGCAGCGAGTTGGCCCCGCAGGTATAATCTCCTCGTAAACCCTCGGTACCCACAGGCTGTTTGCAGAGGCCATTTTTGCATGAGTTATTCCTCGGCAAATCACTGCAAAATTGAGGAATTGATGAACTCCAATTGCTGCGGATGCAACGACCGCAGAGGCCGGAAAGCCCCTTTGCCCTAAATTTGCATTTCCTGGCCTAGTTAAAATTCAGGCGGCCCTTTCTGGTCAATTTTAGCATCGGTTAAATGAAGTTCACCTACAATTTAGTTTCATCCAGGAATTCCATTTCTTTTTAGGTAAACTGAAACAAGAGGTTTGTTTTGTGTTGTGTTGTTTAGCACGACAAAAGGAAAGCGTGACAAAACACGACTTGATTGGGTCCCGTAAGACCACCGCAAGTGCACACCACGTTGCGCGTGTTTTGAAAACAGAAAGTGAGTCTGACATGATTTAAGGTCTGAGCCGGTCCCCGGCGATCGAATGCTAATTGCGGGCGTAGACCGCAAGTGGAAAACACAAACAGCAGATGGCTCACGCTGGGAGATTATTTATAACGCCGTTGTTTACAAAAGGGGATGACATGGCATCTGCGTGCGCAACAACGTTCCACTTCAAAACTTCAAACGCTCCACTTTTGGAACCGTTCAGCTTCGATCGCATATTCTGATATGGCAGCAAACGTTTTTCCCTGCAATCAAAGTTTTCGGCGCGTCATGTCTAAAAGCGTTCATCGTGGGGTGGGGGTGGGGGGCTTCGAACATCACCACGACGATGACTGAGATATTTCTGACGGAAAATGTCATGATGATGTCATGTAATGCGGAAAGTGCGTAACGTAGCTCGGAAAGCTCACAGCAGATCCGAATGATCAACATTTTATTTTGGTTTTTTTAAATAACAGTTTTCATGTACAGTAACATTGTTATTTCCTTCTCATAAAATTGTGGTTTTACACTATATTTCAAACTGTGCTTTTTTTCATCCATTTGAGCTCAAAATGGTCTCTTGATATTTTGATGTTATTTTTACGTCATAAAATATTTTTTTCTGCAAAAATGAAGGTGTAATTTTCCCTAATATTTTGATGTTATTTTTGAAATATGACTTGATTGGATTTTTTTTTTATGTAACATTCCAGCTTTATAAGCTATTTTAAAATAACCGTATTCCCCTAATTTTTGGACGATATTATCCAGAAATGAACAATTTTGTTGCCGAATCATTTTTCACGTAACTGTGACGACATTATATCTTAATTATGTCATTCTCATACATTTTTAAAAGTGATATTGGGAACCTTCGCTTTTAAAATGACGTGATTTATCCCCATGTAACATTCTGACAGCTCTCCGAATAGTTCAACGTTATTCTTGGAACATTACAAGTTGATTTCAGTCAAACTACAAATCCATTTCAACAATGAGGTTATTATGATTCAACGTTTTTCTCATAAAAACAGACGAAATTCTTCTAATGTTGGCCTTTGAGCTGATTTCCAGACTCTGGATTTAAGGATTTAGAAGGGAACCGCTCCACCGGAACCTCCCCGGGCGTGATTAGATGAAATGCCGAGATGGTATCAAAGCAATGGTTTGAGGAATGGGGGGTGGGGGGTGGGGGTTATTGAGGGAGTTCAATGTAATCTGGACTACCGTATTTTCACGACCATTCGACGCACCGTATGGTTGGGCGCAGTCTCATTAATGGGTGCTATTTCTGTATTTTACACATAGACAAAACGCACTGTATTATTGGGCGCAATTTTAAAGTGGGAAAACATACGCCAGCTTAAACATACGGCATGCGTGCGCGCACGCTAAAAACACGTTAGCTTGTAGCATACGGTAGCATGCCAAGACATACAGATACAAGCTAAAAACACGTTTTTAAAAAGGCAACGGAAAACTGAGTTCCGTCGTATTTTATTTAGCCATCGTACAATGTACTCACGTTTAAATCATCACCCAGAAATCCATCAAAGTCCTCATCCTCTGTATCAGAATTGAACAATTGTGCAAGTACCGGTAATCCATCAAAAACGCCGTGTTCCCTCTCGTTGTCAGTCACTCTCATTGCCATGTGGCTCCACAGAAATGATGCCGGCTTTGCCAAAAACTCGAACAACAGTGCAAGCAGACACGTTCGTCCAAGCAGCCACAATCCATTCGCAAATTGTGGCGTAACTCGCCCGGCGCTGCCTCTCACTCTTTGTAAAGTTGTGTTTGCCATCGATCATTCATTGTTCCCATGCCGTTCGCAACTTTACTTTGATGCCCGGTTGATGCCGATGTCCAGCGGTTGGAGTTCTTTAGTCAAGCCTCATAACGGCAAGCTCAGAGTTCATTTGCTTGACTTGGTTTTTCACCGCTGCTGTGAGATGGGCACGCATGCCAAAAGCATAACCGATGGCTTGAAGTTTGAACTGAGCTTCGTAGGCGTGTCTCTTTGTAGGATTTATTTTCGGGGGTTCTTAGAAACCAAAACCGAAGTTGTTTTGCAACAATGCACATAGCCACACTCTATACAGGTGTTGGTACCTGCTTGTAGCGTCCCTTTAGCGTCCACTTACACGCCCACCCTTCACTCATTGGCGGACTTCTTCCCCCGCATGCCTGTCACTCACGTCTGCCTTTTCTCTCTCTTTCTCTCCATATATGTATATATACACGCCCACCCTTCACTGATTGGCCGACTTCTTTGCCGCATGCCTGTCCACAGTCACTTCCGCCTTTTCTCTATATAAACAGCGTGTCGGCTGTCAGTCAGGTTTTGGAACTCAGCGCATAGACAAGACGCTCCGCATCATAAGGCGTCCTGTCCATTTTGGAGAAAATTTTAGACTTTTAATGGCGCCTTATAGTCGTGAAAATACGGTATTTTGCATTGAAATGAGATCCTGCGGAGCATCTTCAATCACTCAAACAAAATCGATTACCGATGTACGTACGGTACGGCCGTCGGAATCAAGAAACACGCCAAATCATTTCTCTCTGCCGCTTCTTCGACCTCTTCCTATGAGGAGAACATGAGAGGGAAGCAAATCCGCCCCCACCAACACCACCATTCCCCAGATTAATTAGTTCCGAGTTACCCGTGAAAGTAATCCACCGATAAGGGCCCCAAACATACGCTCGGGCCAATTAACTGACGCCTTTGCCTGCAAACTCACCAGCAGCACAAAGCGCGTGCAGGTTGCGTCGGATTCTACAATTGCGTGGTTTGGCTGGACGGACCCGAATGGAGACGTCGGCGTGGATGATGATGAAGGTACAATAGCCGAATCGAGTGCCGCCTGACGTTCTTTGTTTATTAACTCATTCACTCCCAAAGACGTTTTTAAACGTCTTTTCAGACTTGGTCCAGAATTGAGATTAATTTAGCATTAGAATTGAGTTAATTTAGCTAGCTTGTGGGCTTACTTTTTTTTTTTTTTTTTTTTTTTTTTTTTTACCACCGTATCACGTGTGACGAACTGATTGACGTTTGTCAACGAAAGGCCGACGGACCGGCGGATGAGGTCCAAGTCTATCTGGTGTGTGTTAAGTGGCGCCTTGTGCTTCGCTGCTGCCTTCGCTGCTGCAAAGGGCTCGATACATTGATCGTGCCGCCGCCACATGCTTGGCGGACGCTCTCTGACCCCACGGGCATGAGTTTCTCTCCGGGAGCCAAAACAGCTTCAGGCCTCCTCCGCTCTCAAGCGCGGAAAAAACTCGGGATGGATTCCCGACAGAGCGCCCGAGTCAATTCTTGCCCATTTCAAACTGTGCTTTTTTTCATCCATTTGAGCTCAAAAGCAGCACGAGCAAATCCTTCCGCTTCGCCGCTATTGTTCATTCGGCTAAATTGAAATTGTCGAGCACCCGGTAATCGACCTCTTTTGCGTGTTTCCACCGGAGACTTGTGGTTTGACTGTTTATAGAAAGTTTTTTTTTCCATAGTCTCCCTATGTTGCGGCTGAGTCTAGAACATACCACGGTAGTACGTTCAAACATGGCTTGCTGTTGTGCGACAATCAAAGCTAAAACCGCAATGACTCATACAACTGTTGTGATCTACCCACGGCGCATTTATGTTTCGCGTCACGCGCAGACAGGCGCCGCCGCCGCGAGGATGAAAGCGGCAACATTTCCCCATCTACATTTTGATGGAAAAGAAAAAGCCGAGCCGATGTGTTTGGAGCTGCTTCTGCGATGCTAGCGGTAGCTAGCGGTGGCGCTATTTACGCTATTTTTTAAAATTCCATGTCGCTGCCCCCGCCCCCCGTGCCCCACCTTCTTTACGGTGCTTCACCGACAACCACCTCGATTAGTGCCATCGCCACGTTGCATTATGAATAAATGAGGTGCTAGCAACTTGTGTAATGAAGCGCGAAGGTGTTATTTCAGTCTTGAGGCGCGCACATTAAAAAAAAAAAAAATCTGCACTTTGTATCCTAATTTTCAAGCTCCCTCCCGACCTTTTCCCATTCACCGGTGCTCCCTTTCCACTCCCCGTTTTTAGCCACATTCTGTTTGCTCTTCCTTTGGCGCCAGCGCTCATTGACGCCGCTGCTTTTTGCGTGTAACCATGGCGACTGGCCATCCGCACAGGAAGCAGTCTTGCTCCCTCCCCTTAAGGAGCTTATGTTTTCACCGTGGCTGAGGAAAATTGTAAATTCCAGGACAGATGTTTTCTTCAAAGTGAAATGGAAGAAGATTGATGTTTGATTTGCCAGTCGCAATCCTATTTTTTTAGCCGCTTTTAAGGGATTTTCCTTTTTTTGTGTTTGGGGAATGTAACCGATAACCTGCTCATCATCACCGAAGGAGTTGTACGAATGGACATAAATTTCCCCTTAAGGGACGCAAATGGCTTCGAACCGCACTCCTGTCGCTGACACTGTTAACGCAAGACGCGGAAAGGCACCTCCAACAAAGGCGTTCACTCCACCGTAACGTCTCCCAAACCCAATTAATTCCTTGCCGCTGAACTTTCCTTCGCCGTCCTTTCATTCGTCGCACGGAATGGCTTTAAAAGCGCTCCTGGTTTAATTGTTTCTGTTTGACGGCAACCAAAGCGCGGACAGTAATTAAAAGAGAAACCCACAGAGGGAAGAACCCAAGGTTGGGAGTGGAGGTAGAAGGCACAAGGGGGGGGGGGGGGGGGGGGGGGAGCCTCAAAATATGCGGGAAAATTATTGTCCATCCACCAAGGCAATACAATGATGCACTATTTATTTTATTTTATTTTTTTTAAATTAGAGTTCCGGCTTTCTTGGTATACAAAGTAGTAAAAAAATCAGGACTGCATTACATCAAGAAATAAAAGCCTTCCACTTTCCCAACCCGAATATGATAACTAATTAAAAGATAATGCCGCACGTCCCGAAGGTCATCCCTAATCTTGAATGCGGTTGGCTTCGGCTGTGAATAGCGGAGGCTCTTTTTCATAACCACCCGTGAATAATAATCCTTTCTCCTCACCCTGACACACGTGGGAATGTAACCACAATAGTTATTTGTCCAGAATCCTTGGGTCTACCTTTGTCCATTGTGCAAAGTTCATCAAAACATGTCTATCGGCGGTTTAAAAAAAAAAAAAAAAAAATTCATTTGCACTCCTTACTTTTGACTTTACAAATGAGCACATTCCAAGGTCTGTGTATTGTACTCGTTTACTTTTCACCGCTATTGTTTTTATTTTTTTTTTTTCCCAAGAATCTCGACTTTTACTGTCCACTCCCGATTTCAGCAACACACACGACAAAACCCCGTTCCGCACCTCTGGACCATCCCCCCCACCATCAAAAGCAGCATTATCTCCTCGCTGACCTCACAGGCTGACCCGCTCCCTTTGCGGCTCTCTGCCGCAAAACGCTGACGCCACCCGTTTATTCCTAATGGGATTTCCTTATCTCCGGTTTGTAGTTTGTCGTATTCCGTCATGATAGATGGCGCCGTTTTGCCTCCCTAATTCATTTGGTGGGGGCTTTCTCTTCCGCTCGACGGTAGGTGAGATAAAACTGTGGCTACGACATTTAGCATTAGCATTACGAAGAAAAAAGAGCCTTTTATTAGTTGCTGCTGATGCTGGAGTGATTTGCGGTTGTGGTATCGCTCGTGTCGTACTCATTCAGGGCTAGTGTGCGGGCCAGAGGGTTTCGAGTAGAAACGCTCGATGCAGAAGTTAACCTGAAGGACACTCCTCGTCTCCGAGTCATTTATCGTGATGGTGGGCGGAAGAAGACGATGAAGAAGAAGAAAGTAGAAGGAGGAGGAGAAGGAGGAGGCAGAGCCGGTCATGGATGAAGGCAGAGCGCGCTCATCCCCTCGCGCTCGCCTCACAGTTCGTCACGCTGACACGCCGCCAACGAAGCAGCCCCGACAACATCCCTCTTTTGCTTAAGTTTCCCGTCAAGGTCTTTATTGCGTCGTGAGCACCTTCTCCCGGTGCATTCTTCAACTTTAACAATGCGTGCACTCGCCGGTGAAGCAAAGGGGAAAATTGTCTGCTCTCATTTGGGAGAGTGACCTCCAATATGTTATTTTGGGGCGCGAGATGAGAAAACTCACACAAGCGCAACACGCGAGAATTGAAGATCACAACTCAGAACTTTGTGGCAGACGATGCTGCCTGCTATGATGAGAAGTTGTCTATACTACTGCAGTTCCTGAGAGACCAACACAACAAAGGTGGGGGTGGGGGGCGGGGGTGGGGGCGAATGCGCAAAACCGCCACTCAAACAATCAAATGCATTTTGTCAGCAATTCATTTCATTTGTCACCTTTCGGGTGGGTCCTCCCTCACACTCGAGCGCCCTCGGAGAGAAAGTAAGGGGGGGGGGGGTAAAGCAGAGGGGTGGAAAATGTCCTTTCGTCACTTTAGTGTCTCACTGCAGGTATGGAGGCCTTGCAGATGCGCCACTCCAGTAACCTCCGAAATGGAATTACGGAGCTTTTCACAGCTCGGTGGCATTTCAAGACTTTTAGTAGTAGATGGCACTTAAAAAAAAGTGGGGGGGGCTTAAACGCTGCTTTCCACCCTCTCGCAAACCGGCGATGGAAATCACACCATCGGGATAGCGATTCATCTGGATTGTGGCAAAAATGCGACTCTCTCGTCAAAGCACAACATTTGGGGTTCTCGGAAACGCCTTCCGTCCGTTCCCGGCGGCGGATGACAACAAGCTCGGTTTAAGGTACAGTCGCATCGAGGAGAAAGATAAAGTCAAAGTCAGCATTCATTGCGCGCCGAGCCATCTCATTTCAATGAAAATGAAATTGGGCAAATGCGAAAAAAGTCCACAAGAAAAGCAGTCCGCTCGGCGATTCCGGCAAAAGCACTTGACATTTCTATTTTCCTTTCACGTGGCGCTCAGACGGCAACGTCAAGAAGATACCCAAACAACGGCCACATCTGCGAGTGGGAACCCGACGGCTTGCCTACTTGTTGATTAATATTCCGCCACCGCGCAGGCCGATCGTTAATGCCGCTTTTTTTTCTTTGCTCCTTGCGCCGCTTACTCGGAATTTTAATCTCGGCCTAACACGACGCAATATTGTTCTACTTTACAAGCGGAAATCAATCTGAGTTGGAGCGGTTTTAAAAGAGATTAAAAGGACAAGCCGGCATTAAAGTTTTAGTATTGCAGTCATAATATCTGTGTTGTTGTTTTTCTTTTTCACCCTTCCGGCGTGGTTTAGTGAGCCGTCATGTTTTGTGTCGTGAAAATGTGGACAGATTTGACCTTGTACATTGAGAAACAAAATCTGGGAGGGTTTTTGTTGAATTCCAAGTAGGTTAAAGACAGTCGAGACAGGCAGGTTACACAAGATGCGTCTTTCATGAAAATGAGGGAAAAGGTGACATTGTAGCCGTTTTCGTGGACATAAAAACTACTGAAAAGGCAAAAAACGTTTCAAAGACAGAAAATAACCGTTTTTTGGTTTTAACTCATTCACTCCCAAAGACGGTTTTAAACGTCTTTTCAGACTCGGTCCAGAATTGGCTGGTACTGAATGAGTTTTAATAGAGTGGCTGTTTCGATTCATGAGTGGGCCGACAGCTTTCCAAGTGATGAGCGCTCCAAGCCAGAAATTGAGGTTACAGCTTCGGAGCATCAGAGGCTGTCTGTCTGAAAGAGCATCATGGAAATGTGTGAAAAAAATTAATAAATGCAAAATCATCAAGACTTCACTTCGGAGAGCTGCGCGATGACCCCTGGGGTGGACATAATGAGCGGCGGCAGGGTGAGCGCAGGTGCAAGGAGGTTTGGCGGTTCAGCACATTTCTGACGCCCCCCCCCCCCCCCCCCCCACTCATGTAACTGTGATTGCGTTCATCAACTGAGCCTGTTGCCTAGCGATGACCTAAACGTTGCGGTCGGACTCGAGCGCTGCAACATTTGTTGCACGTCACCGCTCATCTGTAGCTCACTGAGCCCAAAACATTTCCACATAATAAGAGGGACCGGCACGGCAGGTTTAATTGCCGTGGTGGTCCGAGAGCATTCAAACAATCTGGAACGCGATACCATAAACATCCTGCTAAAAAAATAAAAATAGACAACGGGCTACAATCCCAAAAGCGTTGTTTCAAATGTCATTGCTAACTCTTTCTGACATAATGACCTTGAAGTTTAGCAAATAGTTAAGGATAGGTACACCATAGCTTCTCGCCGATGCACTTTCACGCAAAAGTAGGATTGCCAGACGACAGAATTCCATTCTGGATATGATGCCGGCTCATGAATGCAAGTTCAGGGGGCTGATATTGCCAGACTTCAATTTCCTCCACCGAAATGGGACATATCATCTCCAGACGACGGGAGGAGGGAGGAGACGCAGAAGCCAACAGGGAAAATAGAAAGTACCTTAAGGTCAGATGACATTTAAGCCGAGCGCCGCCAACGGCAAATTTACAATCCCCCTGATGACGCGCCATGCAAAAATCGATTTCCGGAACAGTCGCAACCAAACCCGCACAGACCGAACCTGCAACCTTTTAAACTCTGAGTTCCTTTTGATCAAATCTTTGCTTCAGCTTCAGTTCAACGTCAAACTTCAAGTTCCGTCGGACGTGCACACCGATGCTTGATGAAGACACGTGTCAACCCACAAGAATATTTCTGCCAGTATAAGAAACACAAACACAATATGAAGCTTTTGTCTGAACGCTTTGTCCACAATGCAATTATCTCTGCGTAATTACCTCCAACGCAATATGATGGATTTCACAGCGGGGCGCCCCTAACGCTGGACGACAGCGGCAATTTCTCTTCATTAAAGCGATATGGCGTGGAGACTAAACAGCAAGGCTCTGCTTGAACTTCCCTCTTCATTTAACACCAAGCGAGAGATTCCGAGTTGGGGGGTGGGGAAGTGGGGGGGGGGGGGGGGGGTGAGACAAGGATTTTCATTGCGAGAACAGATGCCGGCTGGCAGTTACTCGATGAGGCAAATTGGCTTAAACGCTTGCCATAAAAGGCCCGCATTGTCCACAGCGGCAACACTCTCTTGCTTTTATGAACAATTGATGAGTGAAGCTGCCCTCCCAGAGATAAACGGCCTTCTCTTTGGAATGTGCGGGAAAAAAGCAGGCTGCGGTTGTGAAATGAAAGAGAAATGGAGAGCGGGGAAAAAGAAGCCAGGATATCATGTCCAAGTAGAGCCCCCGCTGATAGAAGTGGAGCACGTTGGGCTTTTTTGCTTGAGCAAGACGTGAAAGTGAACATTGTGATGGAGCTCCAGTAGACAAAAAATAAATAAATAAATAAAATCCCACAAAAGGGGAAGCGAGTGAGGCACAAGAGCAATTTCTGCTATTGAATTATGACATTTTGGCATCTGGCCCCTATACTCCCTCTTCTGAGACTTGTGATGCGAGGAGACCGTCACATGACCCCCCGCCAGCCCCCTTCTTAGCAATCAAGAGCAGTGTAGACATTGGCCATGTTAACGCTTAAAAAAAAAAAAGAAAAAAGTGGCAAACCATACAGTAATTGTTTTGCGATATTTTTATTTATTTATCTAATTACTGACTTCTTTGTTGAGTACCTTCTGCAGAATGAGATTTTTTATTTTTTTTGACACTTCACTGTTTTGTTTTGTTTTTCCTTCTCGGCTGCCATGTCCATTTCTATCTGTCTTGTTTGGATGCTGGGAAGCAGAAACAGCCGAAGATGCTGAGAGGTAGTAAGAGAAAACTTTGTCCGATGTGGCGGGCTCAGTACAAGTCAAGAGCGACCAAGTGGATTGAAATAATGGTCATGTGCTGATGTATCGACGGGGTTGTTTAATAAGTAAAATTAGCACTCTACCATTTTTCATGAAAACAACAGTATCTAAATTTGCTTGTGAGTACTGTGATAACGGCTGTCTACACGTGTTGCTCCACCGATTGTGTTCACATTCAAAGGTGACAGCAACGTGACGGCAATGCTATTCAGTAGCCCGTCTATGGCATTTGAAATCCCAAACTATCATGACTGTAGACGCTCAACCTCCTCCTCCTTCTCGGGCAGGAAAGGGGGAGAAGGGCGGCAAGAACGTTGAAACTTTGCGTCCCTAAGGAGGCAGACGAAGAGATCATCGCAACAGTCACAACAAAAAAGTGGCAATTTGTTTGTACCAGGAGCTGGAAGGTGTGACTGCACGTCTCCCCCTCGTGGGATGCGAGGGGAGGCAACAAACAAGGCCCACGCCGCGTAATAAATGGCGTGCTTGATTGGGGTCTCGATTCCACAACTGTATTTGGACATCGTGATGAATTGAGGACTGCGAGCAGTTCTTACATTTTTTTTTCCATTTTGCCAGAACACAAGTGATAAGTCATACCGGCAAGCTAGGCGCTTATGTTACACAAACGCTCCCCTCCGACTTGAACCGAAATCAGCATAAACGCAACCATTAAATGAGGAGAACATAAAAGCAGCCGGGATAAAAGACTGCCTGTTAAATTTGGGAAGACGGGGGACATTTATCTGAAAGTGAGCAAATTCAATTTCACTAGTTTGTGCAGTCTGGCTGACTACATTTATTTGTTCAAGGGAAAAAAAAAGAGGCAGAACACTGATGAAGTGTAACTAAAAAAAAAAAAAAGAAGCAATGATAGTAGACAAAATCAAAGCCTTTAAGCGAACCAAAGTCTCTTTCTCTCCAGTTTTCAGCCTTTGCACAAATCCGCTGGGAGACGCGATAAAACACGTCACCTTGCACGCATCAGAATGTGACCCACGAACAAATAAAGTAGGCAACTCGCTTATTTACTTCCTCCGCAAGATTCTTTTGTTTATTAGCATTAGCGCGTGTGCAAGATAGAACTGGCTTTTATGGAAATACAGAAGCGTGGCAGCAGGTAAACTACTGAACACAGAAACTTAGCTGAGTCCTGGCAAGTCCAGTTGGCTTGTTCAATCTGCTTGTGAGCGTGAGTTGTGGCCTACAGCAGCTCCCGGCTGACTTTCTAATTGTGCGTTTGGCCGTTTGTCCCGTTCAATAAAGAACTCGAAGTGCATCAGTGATTGTGGTTCTCTTTGCCCGGTTCTTTAATTGCTCCATTTATTTTCAATTCGCTTGAGCGGAGGTGGATGGGAAGCCAACTCCAAAATTGGCGTGTTACCCCAAAGCTAAAATTCGGGGCACTTTGCTGATCGCCGAATAGCTCTTTGTAAAGTACGGCGCCATCGAAGACGCTAAAGAAACTCCTCATCACCATTCGTGAGATTGTGTGCAACATCGGGTATAATATTCGACACCGTCTTCCCGGTTCATTTGCCAGTCTGTTTCATTTGAGTCTTAAGCCGCATCCTCTGCGGCTTTGCCTTTGCACAGCCGCCAGCACTTTTGCCTTTACAGTAAGACGCAGTCCCAGTATGCTCTGCTCATGTACTGCCGGATTCTCTCTCTCTCTCTCTCTCTCTCTTTTTTTTCCTTCTCCCACAAATTCACGAGGCGGTCTAAGCCCCTCGCTCCGAGGCTCATATGTGACAAGAGTCCAGATCGCTCACCCGAAAGCACATTTTCCCAAGTACGCCTCCACAAGTCGCGGCAAAGTGACTTTTTGTAAAGGAAAGACCGAATCCAAATTCAAAGCTTACCGCTCATGTTCACGCAAAGCAGCTCCTAATTGGGGAAGCTTTTAATGTGCCGCGGCGTTGCATAAGAGATGCGCGGCCGCTGTCAAACATGCACGTGTGCATGTATTACCCCAAAAAACAGAAAAAAAAATTACAGCTCCATCCATTCATCAGGCTCGCTGCCCAGAAAAAGGCTTGCGAGACTGAGATTGGGCCAAAAGACTACCTGCTTACAAGCATTAACAATGACAACATGTGGTGGTGGTGGTGGTGGGGGGGCATGAATAATTCACGTCACAAGTGGAAAGGAAAGCCGTTTTGGTGCGATGCCAACCTCGGCCTAAAAGCCCAAAGATAAATAAAGAAAGCAGATGGTAGACAGGCTGAGTCAAGAATATCAATCAATCAATCAATCAACTCACCCCACACGTTGCCATAGAAACGAGGAGCCGTTCGCTCAAATCGTCCCGCGAGATGGGATGGGCGGGGGGGGGGAGGTCACAGAGAAAAAGCGTCGCGGTGTCTCAGTACTAAGACGATAATCTGATGCCGGCGAAAAGATCAATAATCAAGATAACCTCGGCGAGACGGAAGAATGAGACGCTAAATTAGTCCCGCAGGAAGCAATCGGGGGGAAAAGTCAGACGAGTCGACGAGCTCGTGGTCGGAAAACTTGCAGAAAATACATCGGATGTCGGTCAAGTGATCTGAAATGAAATTGTGCTCATTTTATTTTTGAAGAGTTGATTGTCTTCCTTCCGTCACATTTTGGAATGCAACATTCTCTTGCTTCCAAGAGAATGTTGCATTTTTTTTTTTTTTTTTTGCTCCAATCAGATTTCAGCCACTTTTGAGTTGCCATGTCAAACAAATCTCACTGTTGGTCATGCTAGTTGGTCTAGTTTAACTAAATTAGCGACGGGATTGTTTCTTTCACCTTTCACATGTCAAGTCCTGGCACCCGTCATGACATCAGCAAATTTCAGCCCTCTGATTGGTTGGCCTGAGCAAAACCCCAACTGAACACATCACACACACACACACCACAGCAGGGACGGGCAACAGCTCATGTATCACGCTAATGAGGGTAAGCAATCTAAAAAAAAAAAAAATTGTAAATACGGGTGCTAGCTTCTTCTTAAATGGAGGGCGAGTTGATGGGAAAATAAAAGCTCTTAAAGAGGCGCTACGAGGCGGGACGGCGCTTTCAGGAGCGTTTGAGGGTCAAGACACATCAAGCGCACGCCAACGAGAGGCTCGCTTGTCTTGCCGCTACCCACGCGTGGCAACCGGCTCCAATTAAGAACGAATCAAAGGCATCTTGCGTTGCCCGGGGAAACCAAAAAAAACCCAACATCATCATGTTATCTTTCCTGGCGGGAATACTCGGTTATTTATGGAGGCTGACATGATGGGCGCGTCATCCGCGCGATGATGTTTATTTAGCGATGACACGGTTTGTGATCGTCGGGATGTCACTCGACGCGTTGTGGCCTGTGAGTCTGCGTCACACGCCAATCCAGCCCGCGTTTCATTTTTTGACCGTGTCATTAGTCTCCACTCATGTGCACTTTTCATCTTATTCAACGCTACGAGGCATGATGATTGTACTACTTTTTTTTTTTTAAACCAAATGGTGCAAGAGCACAAAAGTGGTAATCAGCTAATTAGAGACTGTGAGAGCTGCGCAGTATGATAAGATTCCAAATGAGAGTTGTGTCGCAGATGCTGTCTCACTTCGAACGAGGACAGCCAAAGGAGATGGCGACACAGATGCAATGGAGATTTCCCATTTGCTCAGACATGTTTTTCCTCCAAAACTTGTGCTATCGAGTCGCTTTCCAACTTTTTTTTCCTCAATAAACTTAATTCTGTGAGCTATTTCTTGCTGCTCTTCATCCTGTCCAAATGTGGAATGTCCAACATTTGGCATCTGTGCACTCACGTGCGTGCCGCCGTGCAAGCTAATGCCTACCTGCCGCGATTTGTCCAAGCTGGCGTCCGCTCACCCGCCCCTGGCCGTCGCCTGCTCACGCACCGGCGGGCACCAGTTGGAACGAGCGAAAATGGACGGCGAGCTCAACCCGTAAGCGCCAGCCAACCGTGAAAGCTGCAAACACACCAGAGCGAAGGAGTAGTGCACAGAGAGAGACACACACACACATGCGCGCACACACACCGAGTAGTTTTCTTTGTCTGAGAAGCTCACCGGAGCAAAATGTGCAAAGTGATCGTTACATATTTCATCCAATACGTTTATAAAATAAAGCCAATCCACTTTGAGCGGTGATCGGGAGGCTCTTCGTAGCTGCCAGCCGGTGGCTTCCATGAGATGTGCCATCTGCGTCTTGATAAGAAGCGTTCAAATCATTCTGCAAATTCTGTCATTTAGACGTGGCGGCGAACCAAAGCAGCGACCCTCGTGAGGATGAGCGGATTTGAAAATGGATGGATGGACACAAGGATAGGTCTGCTATAAATATTAATTTAAAAAATATATATTTAAATCATGCCTTTCACTGGCCTGATGAATGGGAGTTGCGTCAGCGTCGACTGGGGTTAAAGCGGGTATCTGACGGACGAACAAAAGAGTCACGACGCTTACTTTTCATGCCGGGCGGATTTGCTTTGACAGAGAACACGAGCAGATACACAAACCGTTACCTCCTCCCACTTATTTCCTCTGCATTTAATGAACACTAACACGCTTCGGCCCCCCCCCCCCCACCCCCTCCAAACAATTCATCATGAGCGGCTTCGCGTAGCCTGCCGGCCGCTTACTGTAGTGGAAAATTAATATTTTGGATGCCGTCTGCATACCAATTGCAAAACTTGAGTGTGGAACAATTCATTTGGAGGGTGGGGAAAGAAAGGGTGATGTGTTTTTGTGGCATCCCACCCCACAAAAAAAACCCAAAACATATGTGGATTAGTGTGCTAGCAGAATTGTTTGACGCAATTCAATTAAATTCAACAAGTGGACATCGGTGAGATGCGTTTGCTTCCGCTTTACGGGACAGAAATGAAGGGTCGATTGTGGCAGATGATACAGACAACAGCAAAAAAAAAAAGTCACCAAAAACTTTCATGGAATCCGGTGAGCATGTCAAAGAATTGATGTTTTAAGAACCACAACATTGGCGGGGCTTTTTTAAATGAATTTTGAGCCGGCGCGGAAAAAGCTGACAACAAGCGAGGCGAGTACAAAGCGAGAAAGAAGAAAAACATGTCACCCCGCTTCAAAAGAGAAAAACCTTCATGATTGTTAAGTCAAAGCTGACAGAATAGTTTTTTTTCACCCCCCTTTTTTCTTCCTTTGAGCATTTCATTTCCTCTGCATGTGCCCCAAAAATGGAGCTGCTGCACAATGTCTTTCCGCCCGGAAGCCTTCCATTTGCCTAAGTTCCATTGTGAAATGTCTCTCTTTTTTTTTTTTTGGATGAACAGAGTGAAGCCCCCGTGGGGTGGGGTGGGGGGCACGGTGTTCAGATTCGGTCGTTGAAGGCGCCGCAATACTTTCTCCACAGAAGCTGTCAATTTGAAAGGCTTCCGTGTCAAAAAAAAAAAAAAAAAAAGAAGAGTGGACTTTCTCTCCATTGGCGGCTTATCGCTAAAAGAGCAGACAGTTAGAACTTCATAAAAGACTAATAGAACGCTGACAAATAGGAGAGGAGGGGCAGAAGCTATTTCAAATTGAAATAGGTGCTCCGGCACAAGGCTGGAAGCGGACATGAGCCCATCAAACAAGTTACAGTCAAAACTTCTGCAACATCATTCATGGAAGCAGAAATAGTCCTTCTATGACTAACCACTCCCGTTTATAGAACGTCGTTTGGTGACAAATGATTATAAGGTGGGATTCCACTCGTGACCACTAGATGACAGAACACTTTAGTTTGACGCTGTGTAAATGTGACTAATAAAGAAAAATGAAAACAAAGTATTTCAGTTTCGTTTTTGCGAAAGAATTGTCAGAATATTGGATGCGGCAATCCTTCCGATCCTGCTTTTTACGCCTACACAAAGCAATGGCTGTATGTATGTTCATTTTATGACGTTTGGATATGATTGTTGATCTTGTGATAAGCTCGGCTGTTTGTTTTATGATAGCTGTTGGATAAATGTTTCATCCCCGTTTACGTTTTATATTCTAGTGTTTTGTTTTTGCAGTTTCACATGCAGTCACGTGCGCATGACATTTCAAAAAGTCATTCATTCAAGTATTACAAGACTACAACTGTTTTTTAGTTAGCAGGATTACACCCAAAAAATAGTTTCTGATACAATCAGAAAATTGTAACACCCCCCCCCCCCCCCCCCCCCGCCAGGTCAATGTGACCCTGGGACATTATTGCTGTTTGTTTCTGGCAAACATAGCAGGAGCATTAAAAGTACAGTAATCAAAATAAGAGCTGCTGTTTGTCTTTCAGTGGACTAGCTATGCTGCGTGAAAATAGATTTACTTTTGAATAATACAAATAATGTCCGGAGAAATGCTCGACGAGGCAAACAAAGCGGCGGACAAATGTCAATCGTTTTACCGCATTCAGACAAAAAAAAAAAAAGACATTCAAATTAGCATTATCACCTGCTCCATTGTGTCTTTCCATCATGCGCTATTCCATTATTCAATTCCATTATTCTTGACACAGAAGGTACGTGAGTGGAGGAAATTGAGGTTTGTGGATGAGAAAACACACAAAAAAAAAACCTCAAAAATGTTTCTTTGTGTCGCACGGGACTGGTTATGATGATATGTGTGGCAACGCTTGACAAAGCCCATTTTCACCAAACAGAAACCTGAAGAAAGTTTCAAAGAAACATGATTCAAGTAACATCAAGAAAAATAAATAAAAATCCCTGACAGCCAACATGTGGACACAGGCTTCACGCTGGTTTGCCCCAATTTAGAGTGCCTCGTTGTGCCACATGAATATGCGTACGTCGCAGGGAGAAGGCAGAAGTGAGAGCTTTTTTTTTTTGCGTCGCTGTCGCTCCGATATGAAGTGGCAACCATTTTCCGAGCTCATCACAGTTATATTTGATTGACAGGTGACAGGTGAATGGGGTATGGTTCTAGCGAGCTTAGTAGATATGCCCCCATTGCGTAGAAGAGTGAGAGAATGTCTTAATTGATCACTTTTATGGAAGCCTCACTTTATATGCAGTACTTATGAGAATCACTACACCGCCCCTAAATGAACTATCATCATAACAATGTGGATAATGATCATCATTATCATTAGTATCCGAGCAGTTTTACAGGTGCACAGCAAATGGCATGCTTTCGATTCTGTTTGTTTGCGCCTTTAGAATGACATCCGAGTCCTACAGCTTGCAACGTAATCTGTTGCTAGGCCACACGCCAAGCACAAGATTATTCCCCCCCTGCATACTAATGTCAGCGTGCAGCTGAGACTTTTGGATGGATTTTGAAATGTATAATAGGAACCTGGAGAAGGGTGTAATAGCCAGCAAGTGCTGGAGAGCCGCATCGCTAGCAACATTATCACAAGTCGCAGCCCTTCAGGAAGGCGCCGGTGGTCTTTCATGCTCGCGCTCGCTGTAGATTCAAAAGGGAACAATCACCGCGCTTCAGACGAGCTTTTTCGTCCTCTGCGGCTGACTTCAGTCGGCGTTTTAAAGCCTCACTTGCGCAGCGCTGCTGCCGCATAGGGGGACAGAGGAGGGGGGGGGCAGAGGAGGGGGAAGCCCCCCCCCCCCCACCAACAAAAAAAGTTCCTGTGATGTGTCTTTCAGCTTCATTCCTCAACAGTGTGAAGAGGACGAGCAGAATGTTTCGACACGGGTGCAACTGTCACAACGGGTGTCTTTGCTTTTTCTGTCAAATATCACCAATAGTGGTCGGATTTTGTCCTCCAACCGAAGCAAACTGGTGTTGGATAGGATTGAAAATCAGTAGTTTACTTATCCTGACGGGGAGACGAAAAGAAAAAAAAACTTTCAGAATGCTGGTGACCAAAAGTAGAGCAATTGCGAGGAGAATTAAATTGACCCCAGTGTGGCTATGTGGCATTAGATATCGTTCAAAATCAATAAAGTTCTTGTCCTGACCTGTCAAAGCAAGACGGGTCGATAAATGCTGCTGTGGTGAACTCAATCCTATTCTGTGACTGCTTCGCCAAGGACACAAATGTGACGAGCTGACCAACCGAAACCAAAAAAACAAAAAAAAACAACAAAATCAATTTCCTGATCATTGTGGCTGCTTGAGCTTCTGAAGACAAAACCCATAAATGTGATAAGCTCGATCCAACATTGCGCCACTTCACCGACGACCACAAGTCCACCACATTTTGTAACGTAACATTAATTTCCACATGAAATGGGCATTTAATAACCCAAATATACTCCACACCTGTCTACCCTGTGATACTTCTCGGCTATTTTATGCGGGAGAGCGTGTTGGTCCAAACAGCGCTGGGCATCCACACTTCACATTTCAGCTCTGGTGACCTGCCTCAGGAGGGCTATAAAAAGACTTCAAATGGAGCAACACGAGTCGAGACGATGACGATGGCGACGGGAAGGTGGGGGGGGGGGGGGGGTGCTTGGGGTTAACCTGGGTGCCCTGAATCTACTGCTGGGGTCAGGCAGAATCCATTGAGTCCATTAGCACATTAGGCAGTGCTCTGGGCCAGAAGAAGAAAAAAAGAGGGGGGTGGGGGGATTGAACATTCTCATTCCATTCTCCTGCAAGGTCCCAAATGGAGCTGCAATAGCGGATGTGACCAGAGCTGGAGCGAGGCGGGCTGACTTTAAGGAAGAGATATGAGGGAGCAAATGAAATGGGAGCCACTGATGCTCATTTCTCTTGATGGGGAGGGGGGGCTTGGCAAAGCGTTATTAGAGACTCGGAAGGAAGTGCAATATGCCTCCGCAAAGCAGGCTCATGGAAAACAAAAGCCGGGCGCCGAGTAGGCCTCTGCCAAGGTTGAACTCTTAACAAAACAAAAAAAATTTACAACTAGCTGCGTTTTGACAAAAACAAGGCGGCAGTGTCAACTCTTCCCCCATCATGATATCCGTCCTCCAACATGGGACACAAAAGGACAAAAAGTCACATCATCTCCCAGATTTGAATCAATATGTAATCCGTTCCACTTCGACACAAAGTTGAGCAAATATGGTGGCATTTTCGCTCTCGCCTGCTATCAAACCAGACTGCTTTTCCTTGACGATTTTTGCTTTGTTGGTTGTCTCGTCCCCTCACGCGTGACGCCAATGCTAATAAGCATGAAGGGGAACAACCACGGCGTGGTCCCACGGGCTTTGACGCATCCTGGTGAACTTTCAGTTCCGCTCTGGAGGGGTTTCTGGGACGCTGTAGACTGTGTGTAATTTTCTTTTTCATATATGATGGATTGCCTCACTCCCCTGCTACTACAAAGACAGAATTACAAAAAAAATAAATAAATAAACTATGTCCGCAGGGAGTGCTTTTTTAAAAATGCACGCCCATCAGAGTCTTTTTCTCCTCACATCCTATCTGGTGCACACTTCATTTCCAATCATTTCGGATAGCAGCCGCTCGCTTAATATTATCGCTGTGCCATTTGCCTCATGGCAGCGAAACAGCATCCGAAAATTATAGTCTGCACCGACATGGAGGCTAATAAGCGCTCAATAAACCGCCAACAAAAGGCGATTTAACTGTGTCATAAACACTCGAGTGCCGGCTGTAGAATCTAATGAATGGTCATTAGAAACGGATCGGACACTGCTGTTAAATTATCGAAGTAAAGACGCAGCTTAAGGTTACTGTACGCGACATCGGTAAACAATTATTAAAGGGACGCTCAGTGTTTTTTGCTGAGGATAAAGAATATATGCCTGTGGGTATTGTTTTATTGACATTTCGACAAGTTGTTTTACTCACATCTCACTGTACACTTTTTTTTCCAAACTATACACACCACACACACACACACGCTAGCTCTAGTGCTATTGCTAACAATGAGGCACCATGGCCGGTCCACCCAAACCACAAAAGTGCAAAAGTGCATCATCACAAAATTAGCACTTAAAGGTGTCCAGGCTGGTCCAACAAATATTACAGACAACTCAAATATAATTTGGGGTTGCCATGGCACCTACAGAGCCTGGGGTGTCCTGGCCAGTCCACCAAGGCCATTAAAGTACCGAATGAGGAAGTGACTTTCCGAATTACAAGCAATTCAAACAGCTCTGACAAGTAACATTATTGCTAGCAAACATTGTCGCTTAGGCTGTGTCCAGGCTGGTTCAGACAATTTCATTTCACTTCTTTATTTATATCGTTACAGACCAATAAACTGTCATCTGGGGACAGACACGGATGCTCTTTTTTAAAAATTATTATTAATGACTTCATTCTCGGCATAATAAATAGACCTTCAAATAAGAGCACCACAAGGGAAATCTGCACTATCCACAAACTACTTAAAGGCAAAGCAGGCATGCGGAATCACTCGTAATAGTACAACGTATTGGAATTATTTAAATAGCGTCTGTACATGTCTGATGAGACGAAATAGAGGTCGCGGTATCATTTGTGGCTTTAACTCAAAAGTCCCCATGCATCCAATACCTTTCCAAACTATTGGGGAGTGGGTGGGGCGTTGTGGTTGGGCGATTAAAAACAATCTCTGGTCATTTAATTAGGTACACGTGCGCACTCCATCCAATGACTGCATGAAAGTCAAATCAATGCCAAAAAAGAAAGGCGGAAATTGAAGTGCGCTTTGAATCCATCCCCTCATCGTAACCAGACAAGACATCTCTGGAGAGCTGAAACATAATAAAAGGGACGAAAGGAGACAGGTTTTTGAGAGTTCTCCACAAGTGCGGGCCAAACATCGGTGATCTGTCCCGGCAGACCGGCAACAAGCCCGGGGGGACGTGAGATAGAACAGAACCACTGCTGGACTAACATAGAGCGGAAAACTCTAATCACTTTAGATTCTATATTTACTGATCCACTGCATGCCTCGGATCTGTGACGTCGGTTGTTGAGAGTTGTAGTAGATAATCTTCATTGACCATCCGCCTTTTCTAAAAGCCTTGAGATGGAGCTCGCTATTTTTGTGTCGTGGAAAAAAATGTTTGTACAACACCCCCTAAACCCTCACGAATACCACCTCAAGGCTACGTTCTCTCCATTCCCTCCATTCAGATGATCACAGCACAGCAGCGCAGTTATGGAAGTGGCTTCTAGCATCCAACATGTTGCTACGGTGACAGCCTTGCCTGATTTGCACCCAATGGAGGAACACTAATGCTTGCATTCGGTCGCCATGACAATCGCCGTGAAAGGCTCACGTGTCAGTGGAGGTATGAGATGCTCATCAAAATATGGAAGGCAGATTACGTGACTGGCGACTACCATGCTATATGTTATCAGAAATCCACATTTCTTCTTAGAGTTGATTTAAAAAATATATCACCTGTTTCAGAGTGCTTTTCAATGTACTTTTTCTCGACTTGCGTCATCAGCTGCCGAAGAGCCGACAAGTTGACATTTGCTCCGAGGGTTGCGCAACACTTGGTGGCCCATTCGTCATCGCACACATGTGTCAGCGTCCATTATAAAGCCCCCTATGACTCGGCCCAAATGCCAAAAGTGCAGCAAAAAAAAAAAAGTATTGTTGGAAAAGGCTTTCATCAGAGTGCACTCAGGTGAGGAAAATGAGAAAAAGGAAAAGCCTCCCTCGGTTCCTTTGAATCCGTCACATGTGGACAGGATGCCATCTGAAAGGTGACATTTTATACGCTGCTTTGTGTATTTTAATATATAATATCACATGACACTAACTATTGTTTCTGTTGTACTGTGATCGCTTATATTTAATATGTTAATCGCTCTTCCATTTCAGCTCATCTCGCTTTGAGATGAGATGACAACCAAAAGGCGAGGGGGAACCGCCTGGGAAGGGAAAGTCAAGACAAATTTCACCAAGAAAACGGAGGCCGTGAATTGAATTTAAAAAGTGCCGAAGCGGACAGGGTCGACGATGAAACGGAACATCGCCGGACTAAGTGGTTGTGTTTGTATTGCCGCTTCCATTAGAGCCACAAAAAAAAACAAGGTCACCCAGGCGGTGCCAAAAGTCCCATTATCTATGATTAACATGCGCACGGGCAAAAAAATAAATAAATAAAACCTGCTGGTAGAAAGTATTACTGTGTACTACTTTAAATGTCACCGAGCAACATTTGGAAAAAACAAAACACCCGTTTCACACCAGTCAACGGACTCAGGTGAAGAAGTCGATCGTAACAGACGAAAAGGCGCAAAGAGCTACGAACTGGTTGTATTCATAGAATGATGAACGCATGCACACCCTATTTATTGTTTGGCCCTTTTCATCTCTTCACAGATTTGCTTTGAAACCGATGATCTGTTTGCTGAAAAACTCACCTATTTGCTGTTTTCGCCTCCATAATGGCAATGGGGGGGGGGGGGGGGTTAATAACCAAAGAACCGGAAAGGAAATGTATTGCAATGTAAGAAAGCAGAGTGCAAGACAATGAATGAAATATCAATGTCGTGCATAACTAAATATTAGCGAGCAAATGCTAATGGGCCTAGCATGTAGCTGAAGGCGTCATGGCTAATCACGGCGCAGGTCCATTGTGTTCAAAACATTAACCTGACATGGTTTTACGATTGCTGACAGTTTTGAGACATTATTTCCAAGAGGAAACTTGGAAATAATGTTGGAAGTCAACCACGTAGCGGACTTTTAGCGAAACAGGTCGATTTAATCTTTGCCATTCAGCTGCATGAAAAATACGATTTTTTTTTTTTTTTTTTTTTAAATCCCGCAGAGTCCTTCTCATCACCAGCCTTTGGGTCTCCCGTGGAGCCCCCGGGTTCTGCTTCTTTGATACGACCACCTGCCTGTGCTTGTTGCGGTGTGCGTGGCTTTAACTCTCACGGCAACAAAGCGCTGTCAGAACACAAGACGCAACCTCAGATGTTTGTTGTCGCCCACTGGCGAGGACGAGAAGTCCGACTACAGCGCCGAAGGGTCAGAGAATGACATCATTGGCTTGCTACAGTGACCACTTGTTGCTAAGGGAAAGTGATCAGTCGCCTCTTCTGATGTGACAATAAGGTCCGTATGTGTTTCGGTGTGGAGCACAGCTATTGCCTTTTACCACTGTTTCCATATCCCCAGGCCTTTCCATCACCAATGTTATCAATCAATCGAATGGAAATGTGAAGTTCTTATCGCAGTCGTCTAAGCCACCGTCACACAGAAGTCGCTTCTCGAGGGAAATAATTAATCCCTTGAAAAAACAAACCCCAACACTGACTGCGACCACCAACTTTGACTTGTGCAACGCTGCTCATTTGCATTCCCTTCCGCTATTCCCGCCCCGGCGCGACGATTCTCGTCAAGTGGCTGTTGGAACGCCGAGCACGAAAGCGTCGGTGGCCCTCCGCTGCCACTGAAACTCATTTAGGAGCCGGTCTCCAAAGGGGGATTCATGTGGGAGGGATTGGAAAGTCAAAAGATGGCATGGGAGGGAGGTGGGGGGGGGGGGGGGGGGAGACTTGTATCGAGAAAAAAAAAAAGCTAAGTCTATTCCTCTTTTTGCATCATTATCCCCAGAGTGGCTGTCTGCGGGCGGCTGTTGCGATCAGGTGGTGGCCCTAATGACGCGTAGCAAGGGAATCATCTCGACACAACCATGTCGGCAGCTTTAGAATTTGCAAAAGGCCTGCCTGCAGGTACAGCCCAAAGATTACCTGTGCGGTCAGTGGGGACGAGGATAATGGGGGACGATTTGGAAGGGGATTGGGTAGCAGATTGTCATAAAATAGTCATCGGGGATACAAATTGCCGAGTCGCTGTTTGAGCTTTGTGTCAAATTAAGGGCTGTTTATTTTCATTTCATTTTTAAAACGGTTTGAGGATCAGCCAGTTTTTTTTTACGGGCGCGCTCCTGTCTTGCATCCTAATATCGCCCCAACGAATATGACTGCAAAACTTTCAGACTTCATGCGAACATGACCTTAGTTCTCATCTCTAGCTTCCAGCTTATCCAATTGGCCTCGATTTGACCCTTTTATCACGTCCTGTGTCTGCTTTTTTTTTTTTTTTTCTGGTAGCCTTCAAACTTGGCGACTCCTCTTCAAACAATCGCAATGACAACATTGTGCCTCTTTACTCGATGTGCCATTTGCAAGAGATGTCGAAGTCAGATCATGGAGCGGGATTTCAGTCCTTTCACCGATGCGTTCAAAACTCTCAGGCCTGGCTCCTCTTATCTAAAAATTGAAAAATTCAAGATTATGCCGCCACGAGCAAGGAAAAGTGTCGAGAAAGTTCCTCATGTCGGCACCCCGGCATGAATTGATCATTTAGCACCCGCTGTACAACCGGGCGCGTACGGCCGAGTTGAGATATGGTGATTATCTCACTTGTTTTTGTTTCTATGGCATTACAAACAAACAAATTTATTACAATGACAAATCAGCTCTCAACGCTTTAAGTAGTTTTCCTGCATTTTAATGGGGACAATCAGCGCGTGATTTATGACTCGCGCAAACATAAACAACTGCTCCGTGAGAGATATTTGCAATCCAAACAAGCGAGCGGGCGACATAATTGCACCGCTTTTTCACAGCGTGTTAAACCTGCAGATTTGGGGATAAAAATATTATTCTCGGGAACGTTTTATGGAACGGTGGCGTCCTGTTATATTACGGTTCACCCATCGCGACCCGCTACATTGCTCTTTTTATTTTTTTTAATGGGTCTGAAGAGTATTGTATTTGTGTGATGCCCTCAGTGGTGGGAAAGGAGAGCCACGGTTGCCGATGCACTTTTTTTTTTTTTTAAGCCATTTATTAATTGCCAGGAGAATCTAACACAGTGAGCACACTTGCAACAAGTGTCCGCCACAACTCTCAACCGGACTCAAAAAGAAGCATGGCCAGGCAAAAACTATTTATTTGCATCCCGGCAGGACTATTAAATTCCAAAATGTGATTTTTCTTTCAAAGTGGCTCCAGCCAACTGAAATAGCTTTTATGCGGTTTAGCGACTTATCGTTGTAGCTCAGCTAACAACATATATACATACATATATTTCTTTTTTGTGCAGCAGGTAAACGCAATGTTTACCTGCAATAAAAATAATCGGATTCCTGCCCATGTTTTGACCAAGAGGTCTTTTGCGATGCCGCAAGAGGAGAGGACGAGCGGCCGCCCACTCCCCACACGCCCAGCACATGGTTAACCTCGTCCACACATCCAAATAGTGAGCGAGAGTAAAGGCGCGCACAAGAGAGGGCGGACGCTGCCTGCTTCAGCTCCGCAACCGCTGATCACCGAAAGGGGCTAGGGGGCGGGAGACAAGAGAGGGAACTCGTCTTCTATCTGCTGCGCCGAGATGTTGTAACAGATTTTCAAGGAGGCGCTAAAACAAGTGTTTGATGGGGGAAAGGAGAGCTTTGTTAGCGCACGGGAGAGAGATTTACGCGCGGGAGGTGAGCGCAACCGCCGTTCCGCCGCCGATGTGCGCGCACACCAACTCGGCGGGACACGTCGCACGTTCCTCCGGATGGGAAAGTCTCCGATGAAGCGTCGCTCTCCAGGCTACAGTGTGATGCACGAGCCGGGGGTTGCATCTGGATTGTCAAGAACTTACAGGTAATTGCTTTTTTGGTTGACATTTAATTAAAAAAAAAAAAATTTAGTCACTAAGCAGTGAAATGGTTTTAACGCTCTGGGGGTTGATTGTGCAAATGCATGCAAGGTGTCCATCATCATGATGGGGGAAGAGGTACTGGTTGCTAGTCACAACTTCCACCCGCACGTCGCTTCCACGCTCCTTTTGTTTATGTGTGCAAGCATGTGGGGGCAGGAGAGAGAAAGAAAGAGATGGAGACGTTGAATCGGGCGACGAGGAGATGACAACGTGTCCGTTTCGAGTATTTTAATGGCAACAGCAAAAATTGAACCAAGGCACATCATCTTGATTACCTCCGCCAAGCACGAAAATTGTTGTTCGCTTGCACCGGGTTATTGTTTTGGTAACAGTCGGGAGAAGGTATTTATTTTTGCCATTTGCCGGACTGACAAGAAGGAACTCGTACGCAGACACTTCAGCGCCAAGCCCGAGTCAACGCGCTGGGTGTCACAATGGACTTTAAAAAACTCATTTATAAAATAAAATAAAAGAATCCCCCCCCCCCCCCTTCTTGCTCTTCCACATTTCTGTCTGTGACGTGCACTCATGGCCAATGACGAGGCACTCCAAAGCGACCACATCGGTGGGCTATCCGAAGGTGTAGGCATAACGAGCTGATGGCTCTGCTGCATGCACCACGAGGACAGATCTGAAAAACTGTCATTAGGTGGCTTGGTCATCAAGTGCTGCCTCAATGAGTGTCATCAAAATCAATGCTTTTATTTTCTTAATGAGTCCACTTTCTTTCCTTCAGACTCTTGACTAATTAAAGCCTTTTGCCTCAAGTGCAACAACCTAGCTCCACCCACCCCAAAAGCCCTGGTTCGAAGCAGGGGTGGGGGGTGAGCAATGGGGCACCTCGGAACTGTGTTGATGGATGGATGGATGGATGGATGGATGGATGTAGCAAGATTGACAGTAGACGCACCGTACTACAAAGCCCCCAAAACAAATGATCGTGGACAAAATACACTGGACCATTATTGTGTTCCCTCAATCAATTGGCCGCGAAGACAGGTCAGCCTCGGTGCTGGCTGGCAGCAGCCCATTATATTGACGGCAAGCTGAATATGCTGAATTATGCAACATTTCCATTCCCACAAGAGGATTTACACATCAAGGAACACTTAAAATCATACAGTGAGGAGGGGGTTTGCATGGGGGAGGGCTGCAGAAGGGTGTTTTTATTTTATCAAGGTGCAGGGAGAGCGGGAGCCACATGATGACACGGGAGTGGCTTAATTCCCAAAAATGGATGATGAAGATTGACAGAGGTTGTAATATAATAAAACTCCGCTATTTACGGTGGATAAGGGATGAGCATTTGAGTAATTGTTTTCCCCCTTCCGCCCCTCCCCTAAAAATTTCACAGATTATTACGGTGGTACTTTGGACGTCATTTTGTCCCAATTCCTTTCCTTCCTGATTTTCTTAACCCTAACAGATTAATTTATTGCTGGTCTTTGCTGAAAAATAGCTGGGAAGAGGATTTTGAATGAAATAACCGAGTCAAGGTATCACTGTCGCGGAGACCATAAATCTACCGTAATCTATGATGCCAATAAACTTGTATAGCATTTCAAAAACTCATTTTACAACATTACCCGTAAAAAATGGCTTACGAGACTTTCCATAACTTCCATTAACAACCCAGGCTAAACTTAGCGCCACCTTAACATGGAAAAAATAGATCTCCGTCCAGATGTACTGTATCAACATACTTTGCTTGGCACCAATTACTACTTTCCGATTCGCCAGGACTTTGGCACCATCTTAGACGATTATGGTGCCAAAGGTCAAACAATTTGTAGATCGCGAACTGTGAACTGACAGTTCGGGGTGGGGGGTGGGTCACCATTGGAGACATTGCTGCTGCTGACTGATCGCAGTGCTCAGATGACAAATGCGCCTGGAATTTGCATCCTCCACTCCGAGCCCCGGCACACGCCCATCAATAACGAGCTGACGTCGCCGTTCATTATGTGCGACGCAGGCCGTCGTCGCGTTCCAAATTAAATCACAGAGAGAGATGAATTTGCCGGCGTCAAGAGGGATGGAGTGGCTCGATAAACATGGACGACAGATAAGGCGCATTGGTATTCAGGTGCGCCTCGACACTGGTCTCAGGGGGGCCCATCGGTTAAGAATCAGTTTGGAAAGGGGCCGGGGGGGTGGGGGGTGCATCGGGTCAAAGGGCGGGAGGGTGATTGACAGTGGGCTGACGAAGGCAGCCAGCATTGAGCTGATTGACAGTCTGATGGGACTGAAGTGCATTGGCAGATCGCGTAACCATGACCCGGATGCTAACAGGATGCCTGCTAATCTGCTAGACTCGTGTCTGACACCTCTGGACCTCTGTTTTCATCTTCTTTTTTTTTCCTGACACGTTCGATTCTGTATGTCTAGAATAAATAGATTTTACAACACGGGCAGTTTGCAGCCTTATGTACTGCAGTGTCACCACTCGGACTTGTAAATCATTGGATTCTGACAGCAGAGGGCGCGATCTTTTTTCGTCCATGTAGTTTATGGCCTAGATGGATGTTACTGTAGAAATGTGTTGTTGTTTTTTTAAACAACTCATTGTGTGCATTAAAATCGGTATAAAGAGAGTAGAAATCAATATTTTGAAAACTGCAAAGTTTGGTGCATGAATTTTACGATTGATAGTAATGTTATTCTTACAGGTATTAAAATGATGTTTATGTTAAAGTTGCTACTGTTCTGGAAGACTGTTTTCTTGATATACGTTTGTTTATGTTTACTATTCGGGATTATTATTTTCAGAAAATCCGTATTTTTTTCTTTTAGGTCTCTAGTAGTAAATAATTAATGTAAGAAGCAAAAAGGGTGCAAGAATAAAAAAGAATTGACAAGGAAGATGCCAGAAAAAAAGCTTTGTACAGCCCACCCCGTGGATATTAAGAGGATAAGAGAGGCAATAATGCCAGATATTCTACATGTCGGTTGATAATCCGATTATCAGTTTCACGTTAATTCATGCATTTTCTTAATCTAAAAAGATGCACACATTGATTTAAAAAAAAAAAGTGCAATTGCATCGCAAAGATAAAACCACAGATCAAAGCACATGGCAACAATCTTGTCCTTCTAATTCGGGTATGGCTAATTAATGCGTCCTTCCAGGATCATGAATGATTGAGTAGATTTTCGTCAATATAACGACGGGTTGCGGGGTTATGTGCAGTCGTCATTACGACTTGAATGGACCGAGTCCAACATAGTTCTCAGCCTTTGCAAGTTTTCAGCAATGATCTTCCAAAATGTATTTAGAAAAAAAAAAAAGACCTCTGTAATTCACTTGAAGCCCCCCCCCCCTCCCCATCTCACATTCGTTTCTTCCTTTTTGATTGCACAGCAGTTCAGTCCCGTGTCAGCTCTTTAGCATTCACGCAGCTTTTCTACAGAAGTGTCTCATGCAAATGTGACCTCTCGCTTGCTTGTTTTCTGAGAATGTCGAAGAAAAGTATACAGTAAGTGATTGCGGCTAATAAGGCTTATTTGCTGTCAGACATTACTCACTTGTTGTCTCATTAAGCACATCGAAAAAGCGCCGCGCGATTTAGGTCGGGACCCCCCCTGAATTTATCTGCATTTGGCATTTCTATTTCCAACACAGATTGAATGTCGAGGGTGTGACGTTTCAAAAATGGAGGCTCGAGGGTTGACGCGGTCGTTTGGGGTGGGGTGGTGGGGGTGGAAACAATTTGATTGTGTTTTGATGCTTGGAGCGCTTAAGCGTGTTTTTGACGCCTCGTTTGTCATCCGATTGAGACTTGTTAACCCGCTGGCAGGAACTTGACCACCGTGGCGACGACCCTGCAGAATGAAAATTAAACGGCTGCTACCAGGCTCGCATTTAATGACATAAACAGCTTTTGGCGAATTCATTACACCAACCAACATAAAAAAAGGCACCAGGTAGCATGAACGTCCGCGCTCAAGCGCGAACATTCAAATCACTCAAAAATGTTTTTCCCTCTTCAGGAGAGATTGGAAAATACTATCGTTTGACATTTCAATGATCATCATCTAAATGCCTTGGAATTGGCCTCAAATAAAAGCCTCAAAACCAAAATGTCTGTCTTTTTGGTCAATTATGTGCATAGGTGCTTGAGACTTGAGATAATCTCTCAATGTGTGACAGCATAGTGGTTGGGAACCGCTTCCGTATTCAGAATCAGAATCATCTTTATTGGCCAAGTATGTAGAACACACAAGGAATTTGTCTCCGGTATAACACGCTGCATTAGTATCATCGTAAACAACAAATCATTGAACCATTTTAGAGTAACCAGTAGCAGTATTTGTAGTACAAGAAGAGTGACTACGTCAGTGACTGTTTAAGGAGTTAATGGCTAGAGGGAAGAAGCTGTTTAAGTGTCTACTGGATTTGGTGCGCATGGATCTGTAGCGTCTGCCTGAGGGGAGTAGCTGGAAAAGGTGGTGGGCAGGGTGCGGGGGATCCAGGAGGATTTTCCGTGCCCTTGTCTTGATTCTTGCAGTGTGCAAGTCCTCAAGAGTGGGTAGGGCGGTGCCAACGATTTTTTCCGCCGTCCTAACTGTCCGTTGAAGTCGGATTTTGTCCTTTTTTGTGGCGGCCCCAAACCAAACCGTGATGGAAGAACACAGGATTGATTCGATGACTGCCGTGTAGAACTGTCGTAGCACCTCCTGTGGCAGGCCATGCTTCCTCAGCAGCCTCAGGAAGTACATCCTCTGCCGCGCCCTTTTCAGGATGGAGATGGTGTTGACTTCCCACTTCATGTCCTGGGAGACTGTGATTCCCAGGAACTTGAAGGTCTCGACGGTTGACACGGGGCAGTTGGATAGTGTGAGGGGCAACTGTGGAGAAGAATGTTTCCTGAAGTCCACGATCATCTCTACAGTCTTGAGCGTGTTCAGCCCGAGGTTGTGTCGGCTGCACCAGAGCTCCAGCTGCTCCACTTGTTGGCGGTACGCAGACTCGTCGCCGTCTTTGATGAGACCGATGACCGTGGTGTCGTCAGCGAACTTTATGAGTTTGACAGCTGGATCTGTTGAGGTGCAATCGTTTGTGTAGAGAGAGAAGAGCAGTGGAGAGAGGACACATCCCTGTGGGGCTCCAGTGCTGGTGGTGCGTATTGATGATGTTGTTGCTCCCAGTCTCACCTGTTGTGTCCGTCCCGTCAGGAAGCTGAGGATCCACTGGCAGATCGTAGGGGACACACCGAGGTGGAGAAGTTTGGGGGGGAGGAGTTCCGGGATGATGGTGTTGAACGCAGAGCTGAAATCCACAAACAGAATCCTTGCATAGGTCCCTGTGCTGTCGAGGTGCTCGAGGATGTAGTGCAGACCTATGTTGACCGCGTCTTCCACAGACCTGTTTGCCCGGTAGGCAAACTGGAGAGGGTCCAGCAGGGGTCCGGTGACGTTCTTTAGGTGGTTCAGCACAAGGCGTTCAAAGGACTTCATGACCACAGACGTCAGGGCGACAGGCCTATAGTCGTTCAGTTCCGATGTTGCCGATTTCTTGGGAACTGGGATGATGGTAGACTGTTTGAAGCAGGATGGGACCTCACACAGCTCCAGAGATCTGTTGAAGATTTGTGTGAAGACCGGAGCCAGCTGGTCAGCGCAGACTTTCAGGCAGGAGGGGGACACTTTGTCGGGCCCCGCAGCTTTCTTGATCTTCTGCTGCTTGAAGAGCCGTCTCACGTCCCGTTCGTGGATCTGTAGTGGAGAAAAAGAGGGTGGGGGGGTAGATAGAGTAGTTTCTGGTAGAGGTGGGTGTGTGTGGGAAATGGGGGTGTCCTTTTCAAATCGGCAGAAAAACATGTTTAGTTCATTAGCAAGACCCTTATTGTTCACTGTTTGGGGGGATGGCATTCTATAGTTAGTGATTGCTTTCAGGCCATTCCATACAGATGCAGAGTCGTTAGCAGAGAACTGGTTTTTCAGCCTCTCTGCATAGCTTCTCTTAGCGATGTTAATTTCCTTTGTCAATTGGTTTCGGGCGTGTTTGTACAGTGCCCGATCTCCACTTCTAAATGCGGCCTCTTTCTCTTTCCTGAGTTGCCTGAGTTTGGGAGTAAACCATGGCTTGTTATTGTTGAAGGAGTGGAAGGACTTCGTTGGTACACACATGTCCTCACAGAAACTGATGTATGATGTTACAGTGTCTGTGTATTCATCCAGTGTGCCCGTTGAAGTTTCAAAGACGCCCCAATCAGTGCAGTCTAAGCATTCTTGTAGAGCTAGCTTTGCTTCATCTGTCCATTTTTTCACAGTCTTAACAACCGGTTTAGCACATTTGAGTTTCTGTCTGTATGTAGGTATTAAGTGGATTAAATTGTGGTCAGAAAGACCCAATGCTGCACGGGCGACCGATCGGTATGAATTTTTGATTGTTGTATAGCAGTGGTCTAGAATGTTGCCTTCTCTGGTGAAACAGTCGATGTGCTGCTTATATCTGGGAAGTTCACGGTTAAGATGTGCTCTATTAAAATCGCCCAAAATTATCAGGGGTGACTCTGGGTATTTTAGTTCGAGGTTGTTTACTTGTTCGGCTAGCGTTTGTATCGCCGTGTTAGCGTTAGCTTGTGGCGCAATGTAAACACCGATTAGTAAAAAGGAGGTGAACTCACGTGGCGAGTAGAATGGCTTGCAGTTTAAAGACAGCGACTCCAGGTCCGGGCTGCAGTGTGCGTCGAGCTTCGTGACATCAGTGCACCATTCTTCGTTGATATAGAAGCAAATCCCGCCACCTTTCGATTTCCCTGATAGCTCCGTGTCGCGGTCGGCTCGGAGAAGGCGGAAGCCGGGTAGATGTAGCGCGGAATCCGGGTGGCGGTCACTGAGCCAGGTTTCAGTGAAGCAGAGCGCAGCAGAACGTGCAAAGTTTTTGTTGGTCTTTGTGAGGAGAAGAAGTTCATCCATCGTGTTTGGCAGAGATCGTAGATTAGCAAGATGGATCGATGGGAGCGGGGTTCGAAATCCGCGCTGCCGGAGCTTGACGAGCATTCTTATCTAAAAGGAACCCATGGACTGAAGTGAAAACAATCAGCCCGGGGGGCACACAACAAACATAATATCCCGACAAAATGCATTAGGATCAATCGCTATTGCTTTTCTGGGTAGCGTATCAACGAGTGTTTAAAACGGGGAGGCAAATTGAACCGAAATGAGTCCTCTTGCGAGATGCAGCTCTCCCAACCAGGAATTAAAACTCAACTCTCCAAAAAGTCTGCTTGATACAAACGCTAAAAACTTCCCCTTCTTCTGCATTACTCTTTCCTCTGCAGGTCTCCGAGTGCTGAATGCCGCTAGGGTCTCAAGCGCCGGTCAAGGAATTGCCGATCATTAAAAAGACTTTTGCCCTTTTGTTGCTATGGAGAACCTTAGCGAGCTCCAGAATCCTTTGTTGGACAAAAATAGCAAGCATATGGTCAACGGTTATGGAGGAGACTTCCCAAACAACCAGTTCCAGGAGAACATTATCAACTACTTTGGTGGTGAGAGCGACGGCGGCAGAGGGAAGCCGGTCAATGTAGTAAGCGGCGGGGGCGGCTACAATAGCAACGGCAAGATGAAGTCGCAGCAGCTCTTGGATGCTACCTCGCTGCATTTAGCCGTGGAGGCCTTCTACAGGCCCAACTTCATCTTGTACAAAGAGGACAATGGCAGCATCAAGGCCAAGGAATATAAAAGTGAGTGCTGTGAGACCACCTTCACGGAGAAGAAGGCCAAGGAGACATCCAACTCCACCGGAGGGTCCGCGGCCGGCTCGGAGGAACCGCAAGCAAAGGTGTCGGAGGACGGCGAACATGTCAAAATCCAGACCGTTTCATACGAGGTGGAGGAGGAAGAGTACGTAGAGTACGAGGTAAGGCTTTGAAATACTATTCTGGAAAAAAACCCATACTCTTAAACACCATAATGGTGGCCCTCTGTTAAAGAAAACAATACCTTGAAAGATTTGACATTTCATTGTACAGGACACAGATTCAAGACACCCTGTGCCGGATGTAGCAAAGCAGCTCCAGAAAATAACAGACCAAGCCTTCTGACTCTGGATGGCACATCGAGCTGCAGAATGCCTTGATCATTTTTAGACTTCACTGAACCCAGCACAGATTCAAGACATCCTGTGCTGGATGGAGCAAAGTAGCCCCAGAATGTAACTGACACCAAATATTCTGACATTGGACGGCACGTATGCGTTTTGCCTCCAAGAATGTCTTGATATAATCCTCCCAATAATGGTTCAAGATTCAGACTTTTCAGATTTTGGTCAGACATTTGGATCACCTGCAAACAGCGTATTGGGTGCTAATTCACTCTGCGTGAGCAAACAGACACCAGGTTAGAATTTCCGCAGCGATCTCTGAACACTATAAAAAAAAATAACCCCAAAACGGTTGCACATCTTCCCAACCACAAATCCCGCCAGATATGCTGACCCTGTCATCCATTTCACACAGCCGTAAATTCACATCACCATAAGTCTTCAGTGCTGGCTCTACCCCTGGGATATTAAGTGAAAATGCTGCATTAGCTGAACTGTTTTGGCAGAGCCAATAGTGCAAAAACACTCCAAAGGATTTAGGGGATTGCGATGTGGGGATTGGGTGTCCAGTTGGACCGGGTGTCCTGCGAGGCTACCACATGGCCGGTGAAATAAAATAACCAAGATGACACGTAGAGAAAATGCCATCCAAATCATAGCGGGGATGCAAATTAAGTGGTTGCTCTCGTATTGCTGTTTGGCTTGCAAATAAGGTCAAAGAAGTGACATTCCTTCACTTCACAAAACGAGTCGGCATGTGAAACCATCATCATCAGAGGCTGGTTTTGCCGGATAAAAAGCGAAACATACTCGGTGGGACTCATTATGTTGTAGACTACAGACTATACCAAACGACTCGCCTCCAGTCTGACACGAGGAAGGAATCCCACAACTACTTAACAAGATTGTAATATCCAGGATGGCTTGATTTTGGACCCGGTATCTATATTAACTCATTCAGTACCAGCCAATTCTGGACCAAGTCTGAAAAGACGTTTAAAAACGTCTTTGGGAGTGAATGAGTTAGAGTCTTTATTAGGGCAAGAGCATCGGGCCGTGTGAAGGCCCTCTTCGAATTGCCGTATCACTGAATAGCTGCAGAAATAATTGGTCCCACCATTCCTTGTCATTGCTGTTGCAAAAGAACAACCCGGCTAGTGTAAGTCGGACTACGGCAGATCAGGACACTCCATTACAAGGTGCAATTTACATTACGCACAAAATGAAATTTCAGGATCAACCTAAAATACACTTGATCCTTTCCCGACGAACCTGATTTGACTTTATCGTAAACTTAAGGTGAATCCTTAACGTTTGTCCGAAAGCCCAATAACCTGAACGAAGTCGCGCCTACGCCTCAATAGCCAAAATCTGCCGAAAACACTTCTCGCCGACCCCCCGATGTGATGAGTACAGCATGTCTCCGTCATTTCACCACAAGCGGCAAATTGTCGACAACCAATTAAAAGGTGCTAACTAATGTGTGGAAACGCGTTTAATGGTAACGTTCGGCGGAACAAGGCTATCAAAGTTTGGGTTTGACACGCTTGTTAGCGACCGGAGCTCCTCGCCCCAAATGCGCGCGCGCTTGTCCGTTTGATCCTCACGCCTTTTCTTCCATTAAAATTATCCGCCGGTTTCACCTGAATACATAATAAGCACTGGAAGCTGCATTTGGATTTGCCGGCCATCTGTTCCGCCACCCCTCGTGCATAAAATCTGCATTTAGCAGTGAATTTCATATTGACTTGACGCTGTGAGCATGTGGTCTTGCCACTCCGCCGCAAATTTTAACAGCAAAAAAAAATAAACAAAACCACCTCTCAGATTTCGTCAATGTCCTCTTTTTAAAATATAACGGTGTCCAATATCAATATAGCCGAGTTTCACAATAGCTATATTTCTCTGGTGTGATTGGAAGGGCAATCCATATTCACTAAGAGGGAGAGAAAGGCGCTTATGCCTTCATTAAAACTAAAATGTGGTCATGCCTCAGTTCAGTACACACATATTGTTCGCCCTTTGAAGCGCCGGCGAGAGCCAGAGTCATAAATTCTCATGAAATCCTCCACAGGTAGCCTTTCTCCCATTTAGCAGTAAACGACAATAACGATCGGATCATTTCAAAGCGGCAAGAAGCGGTGCGCTTGTGCGATTGATTTGACCACGAGCTGTCCTCGGCTAACGGATGATATTTATCCCTTCGCACGCCGTGTCTCTCCGGCCAATAAAAAACCTAAGTGTCCCTCGGTGACTCCGGGAATGTAATAGCCTTGTGTCAAAATATACGACTTGTGGGGGGAGGGGGGGGGCAGTAAAACCGAATGAGCAGACGTTTGCCTTGAAATAGGATGTGGTGGGGAAAGAAAAAAAAACACGAGCATTAGTCTTAACCTCGTCGCTACTTTTTGGAATATGAAGGAAAAAATATGCAGCGTAATTCTACTTCACGCTCACCAGTTGTCGATTTATTGAACAGGCAGGCAGCCCTAGCTCACAGAAATGTCACAGATGTTCCAATGGCAGCCTCGGAACAAATTCCCAACCATGAAAAAAGCAAAAATAGGGGAAGTATCGAGGAGTGGATAGCAAATGCGAACGTTGCACTCTACAAAGATAGAGCACAAGTCTCTAATTGCCTAACCCCCGACCTCAACTTCTTCCTTTGACCGTCCTCTGTTTTAAAACCCCCCGGCCTGGCCAGCTTGTTGTCATGGCAACAGGTCAGACTCAAGGCCAAGACACGCGTGGCGGTTTGACTGTAAACTTTTGACTGAAACTTGACCATTTTGTTTGGCTGCTGCTATTTTGAATTTATCATCATCATCATCATCAAACCATTGATCTGATTTGGATGCGGCGATTGTAAAATCGCGCCGTTTGCAAACAGTCGCTATCAGCTCTCCCCCAGATGGACGTGTGCAACAAATCACGGGCCGCGTCAGGTTTGCCGCGCGGCTAAATGTTTAATTTACAAGCTGATACGGTTGCTTTTGCAATCAGCGGAGAGCAAAATTCCCTGCGGGCCTGAGCTCTTTTTATGCCACCAAATGCGGCTAATTATATCCCCCCCCATTACGGGCGATAGGCAGCGTCTAATCACATTTTCGCAAATTACAGTTACTCGGCTCAGTCGTTTGGGCTGCCACAATCACTGCGCTATGATCTCTCAACAAGAAATGTGTTTGTTGTTGGGATTGTTTGATGCTCTTTGTTTGGGACTGCGGCGCAAACGGGGGCTGTTGATTGCATCTGGCATGAAAATAATGTGAAGACTGGTGGTTTCACTGTTATGTTCTCGATTTTTTTGATAGCAACTCATTGGTATCATGCTAGCTTTGATACAATATATACTGTATATATATATATATATATATTTTTTTTTTTTGCGATGGCACAAAAGTATGTTTTAGTTTAGCTTAGTTTGAGATGTGTCATGGCTGATAGCGTCTCCAAGCAAACTCGGAAGATAGGTTTGTGTTTCAATTCATCCATCCGTGCATCCATTTTCCGATCCGCTTTATTCTCACAAGGGGGGTTGCTGGAGCCTAGAAAAACAGTGAGTACAGCGGTACGGGCCACCCTGTTTTTGTTTACACAGTGGAGCTAACACTTCCTGTCCCCCGACTTAATGAGTTCCTCTGCACCGTCGATTATTTTCTGAAGACGAATACAGGTAGCAATGAATGTGCAAGCATGCCTCGTACATCACGACCGAGCTCTTATGTTCCGTCTCAAGGACTTTTATTAGCGGCGTGGGGAAGCCACTCCCCTTTGGGAAGTGGCCTGTCACGCCGCCTTAGAATTATTAAGTCTTAAGACAAGCACCCTGGTCACCACTGGGACCTTGGGCTCCAGCATGGACATAAATTAACCATCTGGAGCAGGTGTGGCAACGCGAAAGGCCACGTGCGGATGTCGGGACCCGGGCGGCCAGGGGAGACCACCCGCCGCCACGTGTTAGGGATAGCGGAACATGCGATGCCATTTGTGGGGCCCTAATGACTCAACTCCATGAGCGGTCGACTCTTTTTTTGGGGGGTTATTTTTCAAAAAGCGTTTAAAGATTGCTTTCACTTCTTACGAGGACACGCCGCACGCAGGGCGTGCTCAAATTTCGACTCGGCTCCATATTTAATCAATTGCTAAATCATCCAGCGTGGCAATTTCTCATTTGTGTTGCCCTTTCATTCAGCAACGTAATTGAATTCCTGTTGGCGGCAAAGTCGTTAGTTTCTTTCTTTGGTTTCCACTCTGCCGCGCGCAATCCGATTTATTTGTGTAATTTCAAACACAGACTTTCGAGTTATAAGGCAATTTAGAAGCCAGCGCTTGTTTTCTGCCGGGAGCTTTAATTGCGTTCCGATTTTTCTGTGTCTTTTCATTCACGCCGTTGCGCCTGCAGACACGTTTTGGCGGCGCTAGACCCAACAACTGCAGCGCAGCGTGCGAGATGCATGAAAAGTATGTAATGAATTCTCTTTTTCTCCAGAGAAACCTTCAGCACATTAAATCAACAGTCCTAATGTAATTTTGGGTGCCTCGGGCATGATTCGATTGACTCGGTGAGTCCAAATAGTACTTTTTAAAGTATGCCTTAGTTCTCCTTCTCTCACTTGCACGGTTCTCCAAATGACAATTAGTAATTTCGCACCTGATTATTGGCCGCACCCACCACATTTTTCAAGGAAAAAAACATTTTGTAGACACATAAGCCGCACCTGTCTATAAGCCGCAGGTGCCCACAATGTAACATGAGAAAAGGTGGTGCACAGAAAACGTTTTCAAACTTTTGATAACACACCTTCATTTTTCTTTCCAAAATTTTCGATTTGGACTAAATTGTAAGAGTTTTCATCTCCTGCACACACCTGAATCCTGAACCTTACCCACAACGTGCCAGATGTGCACCAGGACCACCGTGTGCAAGATGTTATAAATATCATGGGTATGTAAAACTGGAAGGACATGGGTGTGTGTGTGTGGGGGCGGGGGATACAAAAAAACAGGCCAACCTCTTTGTACAACGGTCCCATGAGGATTGTGAAAGCATCCATTAGGTCTTTGTTACCTGTCAGGCAATTGGCTCATATTGACAGGATTTACACCCCCCTCCCGAGTGATTCATCCGAGCACAGCCTTCAGCCGCCTGCATGTTACCGTTACTCCGCTGGCTGGTTAAACATCTGGCCTGCTTCTGCTTAAAATGCAGACTTTGAACAGGTTGTTCTTTTCCAGCTGCTGGTAATTGGCCCACGGGAAGGCTTGGCGGAAGGATCGGTGGCCCGTTGTGACAAAATCTCTGCAAACATTCCACAAATGGCTTTTGGGCAACTAAAGGCCACTCGGCGGTGAATCGAAACAACACAAATCTCCCAGCATGCCTTGTGCTCCCACTCGTTCGACTGATGTGATTGTTACGGCGCGCGTAGTCAATGTCATCATCTGTTTACAAATGTTGGTCTGTCCCCATGGCGTCTTATTATTTTTTTTACACGTTACTAACCAATGGGTTGAAAATAGCTTGAAAGCAAACCTATTCAGTCTTGAACTCGCCTGTCCTCTTCCCTCGCGACATCAAATGGATTGCCATCATGCGTCGGTGCTGAAGGAACAGGTCAGCCACGAAGGTTAAATCCATGCATATTCAGTCACACCGCTTAGTCACCTCATCATTTAATGCATCAGGCCTGGCGAAGACCTTTGAGAAAAAGTCAGGGAAGATACACCAAAGCAAATGGCTATGGTTGCATTATTAGTACATGATTTGATGATTTTATGATAGCAATGGACAAAGTGAGGCTATTTTTCTACCTGTACATGTTTTATTACCTCAACAGGGTGTCCCAATTTGCATTTGCGGAGCACTTTTTTTTTTTTGCTTACTCCAATCCCTTTCGAGTAATAACACGCTTGTTTTCTTCCCCTCCGTTTTATTTTGGGGAGTCCATTAATCCGCCGTCTGCGCGACCATTAGTGGGGCAAGGTGGGCAAAACTCCACCGCCCATGCGTTAATCCCGTCATCCATCAAGGAAATTGCTTCACTCCCACCAAGTATGGACGGCTACGCAAAGACGGTCGCGGCGTTGAGGACAATAAGCTTTGAATATCAAATAACTGTGAGGCTGTGAGAAAATGAGGCCCCTTATTTTATATGATTGTAAGGGTGTATGCCGGAACATGTCGAAAGGTAAATTTGGAGGTTTGTGTTCCACACACACTATACTTGCCTAAGCAGGTTTATGTGTTCGTGAATTGAGTACAGATTTTTTTTTTAAAACCATTTCAGTTATGATGGGGGTTTTTTTTGGAGGGGGTGTGGGCGTGGCTAAAGGTGGGAGTAAGATTGCATTTTGAAGCAAGTATTTAGTATTTAAAATGCAGCGATGGGAGTCGTGACCAATTGAGCAATTCACTCACTTGTCGTGAAGTACTGTGACGGTTGTGACTGCCCATCCTGCGCGAGTGTAGAAGACATCAACTTCTACGTGTTATTTTTGTTTTCCAAGCATGTTGTTTTCCTCTTTATCAAACTCGCAGCAAAACTGTCAAGATAAAGCCAAACCGAGCCCTTCCGCTGCATGACAACCGAAAGGCCAGTGTGGCGACTGTCGGGAAATAACCCTTCGTTCATTTTGAAGCAATAGAGTGCTTTGCTTTTGATTTCCTAGCGTGCTGTGAAAAGTCCAACAGTATGACTTTGGCTATGGGCATAGGAGCCACCATGGTGAGAAACAATTAAAACATTTGTGTTACTAGTTGTTTTTCTTGTTGCCGTTTTTATCTTTAACACAATTCTCTCAGTGGCAAGAGGACATGAAATAAATATTCAGAATTATTTAGGCAGGCCACAGAAAACACGCCAGGATTAAAGGTAATAAAGGGATTACGTTGCCTCATATTGCTCAAATTAAAGAAATCTTAAGGATGCTACAGCCCGCCGTGGTTCGTAATTCTCTTTTGGGTAAAAATACATCATTAACTGTGTTTTGGTTTTTTTCCTCCCCCGCTCTTCATTTATTTCTCATGTTCCACCCCGGTTCTGGATCATCCTTCAAACGGGATGATGAGTGCAGGCTGCAGCTTAATGTAGCCTTAATCTCTGATGTCTTTTCATTACGCAACACGTCTTGGCTTTGGAGCAGGGAAGGTTATTGATGCAAACGTGTATTGATATAGGTGGGGAGACTGGAGGGGAAAAAAAAAAGCTATACAAAATTGCAAACTCATTCCAGCGAGAGCTTCATTCAAAGTGTACATTCGAGCATGACGTCTTTTGCCGTTCGCCTGACAAAACGTCGGCAACTCCATCTCCCAAAACTAATGAAAAAGTAATGGACCTGGACAAAAGGTCCATGCATATACGCGTTCATATTACGCACAAGCGGGCCGAGACTCGTCTGCCTCTCCCATTTGTCTGAACGCATATTCTTTCTACTCCCACTCCAAATGGAGTTGCTTGTTGCCATCCTCCCATTCTTATACGGCTTCAATGTCAAAGTGTTTGAGCTGATAAGCACGCTCGTTACCGATATTGCACAAAGAGACCACGAGAGAAAAACTTCAAGAAGAATCGAGACAGCATTTATTTAGCTGACAGCTAAATAGCAGTGTACCAACAAGGATGCCGCTTTTGACTGGAAGATCTTGCCGAAGATCAGATACGTCTGGTGGGATCTGAACACAGGAATCTCAATGGCTCATAAAATAAATCCATAGTCCCGAATAGACCAGAATTGATGAAGACTTGATCAAAATTGTGGCAGACAAGTGATCATTGGGTTTTAGACTGAAATAGGCCCGAATCAAAATTCCCCAACGTCAAGCTAACGCACCTGGACAAGTGTCGTTCGAAATCAGTTCACATAAACGGCACGTCAACAGCGAATCGGACAACACAAGCTCGGAACAGGCTACAAGTTGATAGAACACAATATGACTCCAAACCAGGTGCCACGTGTATGCTAGCATTTGCCAACAGCCAGCTTGTTGACATATTTCATGGCTCAGCCAGACCAAAGCCCAGGAACACAATTGCAAGGGAAATTATTGTGCCACATAATTTGTTCCATTTCGCTCTCAGGTCAACAAAAATAATACAAGCGGACCAACGATTGGCGGTCGTGCAACGCCCCAAGCTAGCGCGCAACCTTCCAAAACAGTTGACTGGCTGTAAAACACAGCAAATAAAGAGTAGCTTACCATGATAACAGGCGGTCATGGGAAGTCACGGTAGCAGCTTGGTCGGAGTGCGGCCGACACAGAAAGTAACACGATGAACTGCCTGTGAAGAGAAAAGATAAAGTTGTCCAAGTCAGACGTTAAGACCCAAAAGTTTCTGAAAGTCTCGTTTTCATGCGCATCGCAAATTCAAACGCCTTTGAAAAAAATAAAAAAGAATCCACACATGTATGACAAATTATTTATTGTGTCCTGTACAGACAGACTGCTCTAGCGACAGCGAGAGTGAGGACAATTTCATCGTGGTGCCTCCGAGGGACCACCTGGGCTTGGCCATCTTCTCCATGCTCTGCTGCTTCTGGCCTCTGGGAATCGCAGCATTTTACTTCTCGCAGGGGGTAAGCGCACGCACACGCACGCACACACACACGGTGTACACCCTTGTCGTCGGCTATGTACAGCAAGGTTATTAGAAGCTGCATGTGGCATAACAATCACACGCCGGTGTACTCAAACCAGTCGCCGTCAATGCCAGGTGTGGTATACAAACATGTTTGAGTTTTGAAAATAAATCAAAAGTCACTCTCCAAGCTTCGTCGGTATGTTTGTTGAAAGGTGTGACACAAATCTCAGCTTTAATCCGAATGATTGTATGTGACATAACAATCACACTCGTGTGTGGCGTCGTGAATCCCCAGGCTGGAACAGGAGACATTTACTAGTGTCATGAATCACCATAAAAGGAAAAAAATCCAAGCAGCGAGTGATGAATGAAGCGAATGTAAATAAGTAGACAACATATGAACACACGTCCAACCACAGCAATTTTTAGCAGTGAGAATTTTTTTTAAACAGATTTCATTTGGAACCTCCCCGTGTCAAAACAAAAACCCTCTGGGCTAATTCTGTGGAAGTGATGGCTGCGTTTCACACCAGAGAACCCTCCCCGCCGCCCCTCACAAGGTGCTGTACTGAGAAGTAGGGAGCGTGGTAGGGAGGTTGGGCTTCTTTTTACATCTTGATAACACACTTTGCTGTGCCTCATTCTTTGGCCAAAAAGAAAAATTAATGAATTCCGTATGCGCATATAGAGCTCGACTTAGCAGTTCAAAATGATTTATTATTACTCTCTGTCAAAGCAAGAATCCTGTAAAAAAAAAAAAATAAATAACAGACATCTCTCAACCACAGACACCTTTCAAGTGATCGTCAAACCTTGTGGGATTATTAAAGGATGAAACAAACTGAAAGATGAATGGAAAATAAAGGTCAAACTCATAATGAGCACAGGTCACCACGCTGCTGGTGAAAATCTTCAATGCGTGGAAATATCACAAAGTCAATCAAAAAAACTGAGTTTCAATTTAAATTTGGATTGAAATTTGGGATTTTTGATGTCTTCCAGCCCTGTGGGATTGCTTTTCTTTTGCCAAAACAAGAAGCCTGTTCATTTTGAAATAGGATGGTGCTATCTGTAAAATAAAACGGCGGGAAAAAAACACTTTTTTTTTCAATCTCTAACTTTCTGGGACTTCAGTGCTTTGTCTAAGCAAGAATCTTAATAATTCAAAAGAACATGAAAGCCAAGATGGTTGAGGAGTCCGAGCATCTTGAGCTAAAGTTGAATGAAAGATGAATAGGCTACGTCTTCTTTGTTATCACAGTATTCGTCACAAGTTCGACATTGAACGTTGAAATTCGGCATACAGCTCACACCCTCAAAAGATTGAACCTTGCATTCTCTGTGAGAACGAAAAAAGAAAAAGACAAACGAGTTAGCGAGTATAATAGGGTTTTGCTGATGGCAGATCAATAGCATCGCCGTCCCATCGGAAGGTCACCGGACACTGAGAGCAATAGTAGCGAGAGACAACTGCTAAAGCATAAAAATATATTTTAAAAAAACAAAAAAACAAATGTGACACCTGAAAATGTGAACCTTTATGGAGGAAATACGGTGTTGTGCATTTGATTAGCGAGCGGAACTGACTGCCATTATCGCCACTAATGGTGTGGCTGTGTGTTGTTTGGAGACGCAGAGAGGCTGCAGAGATCGCTCTCATGATTATGCAAGTTGTCGTACAAAAGCCTGACAACAATAATTCATTTGAAATCGTGAGTAAATGAGTGTTTACGTGACACGAGTGGGGCTCTCAAGTGTGTTATGTGTCTGATGAAGGTTAGCATGGAGCAATACCATAACTTAGCATTTTGTCCTGTTTTTTTTTTGTGTGTGTACATAAAGCTAGAGAAGCACATAGCACTTTATAAAAGCATATAGTAAGTATATATATATATATATATATATATATATATATATATATATATATATATACATATAATAATTAAATAGTTCATGCATCCATATGGATATAAACAAAGAAGATGGGCAAAACTGCTCAGTAAGCAGCGGCAATATTAGTCACATTTCGTATTGTTACATTGTCTGTCTACATGTGTTGCTGCACACATTGATGCTATTCGTCCATGTTGTTTGTCAGCAGCTTGTTTTGATCATACGACTCAGCCCAGTGTTGTTTTCCTAGTTTCCTCCCCATTTTTCACGTTTGTTTACCCTTTTCAACATCCTGGTATTTCTGGCTTGCTCATACAGTAGATTTCGGCGGCGGCGTCAATGCCTTTCCCTGAGTTTTCCAAATGATGTTAAATTTGCCATTCATCATCTGATGGCACATATTAGCACAACCCACAGTCCTTGACATTTTCCTACTAATTGCTGCCAACGAGCTTTTTCTGGCTTCATCTGTCAAGAGGAGTGTCCTCCTACCTTTATCAACACTTGTGCAGAATCAACAGCCAGCTTGTGTCAATGCCAAATCCCCTAACCTGCCGCCTGACCTTTTTCTTTCCCTCCTTATCTATCTTATTTATTTATTTATCTGTGCTCTTTCTTCCAGACCACCAAGGCGGTCCACAAAGGCGACTTCCCGCTGGCAAACATCGCCTCCCGACGCGCTCTGTTCCTGGCTGCCCTCTCCATCACAATTGGCACAGGAGTCTACGTGGGGGTGGTGGTGGCACTTATCGCCTACCTTTCAAAACCGGGACACATCTAGCCGATTGCTCATATCTGCCGGGAAGAGAAGAGCTGCTTGAAGCTTGCATATTTAGAGGATCGTTCTTTGGTGGCTGTACAGAGTTTCCCCTGCCACCCTCATTTCTTTTCCCTGAAGATTCCCCCCGTCAGCCAGAATTAGCACAGCGGCAGGAAAAGGGGGCAAGCGGCAAAGATGAGGAAAAGTTGACAAGAATGGATATTTTCCCTCATCATAGTGAGGTTATCCTCCATTGAACTCTACGAGAATCATTGCAAGCTGAAGAATGTTAGGAACCACAAACTCCATCGTTGGTATTCTTTGAGCCTCCCTGGAGCCTAAAAAAAATAATTTCAAGAAACACCAGGACTGATAAGAGCATCATTTCGAATGCATAAAACATCACAGAGCTTTTTAATTTCACTCCCCCTTGTGTCAAAGCCCCCACAACGCAATTGTCTCACGCCAGGTGTTTACCCACCATCCAGATGTGCTTTGTTTTTGTTTTTCAAACCCTTTGTCTAAAGGCACCTTGTCGAACAGCCTGTGGCGGTGTCCGATCGTGGGTTAACAAGCGACTGCGTGAAAAAAATAAATGAATAAATGAAATCAGCTCAACAACGATTCCATTCATACCAACCTTACCCTATCAACCACATTACTCTCATCAAATAAGTATGATGGAAGAATTACAAACATATTTTTGGCAAGTCCATGTTAACACAGATGTTTAAAAAAAAAACAGATTTTTCTCCGGCGGCCAGAGTATTTCGTCTTATGCGTTTGTGTGTCGATGTCGAAAACTAAGCTCTTTGTCTCGAAACGTGCGCTATTATCGCAATCATTTCAATAAATGACAAATCACAGAACAAAAACAGTCTTGACTCAAGCCGGGTACACACATGCTCATTTTTGACATCCATTTTTTGAACACCCACAAAGACGACTGCAGATGACCAACACTGTACACCACACAAATAACGATAAATTATACGCTTTTTTTCAGCCTTGTGGCAGGCCAAAATGCGACCACTAATTTGTTTACATCTATTGTACCATGAACCGCCGTTTATCACACAGAAGATTTTTTTGGGACCCACAAAATCTGCTCGGTGGAGAGACCATCCATTTTTTTTTAAAACTTGAATTTTCCACCCCTGGAACTTGAAAGCACATTTCTAAAAGTATTCCTTGCCACCTGTTCTCACTGTCTCACTTGCACAGTTCTCCAAATAACGCTTGCTCGCCTCAAGCTGTTTATTTTTCACTCCCAGGAGATGATTACTGTGAAACTGACACAACTCGAAAGTCAAACTTGCCTGTATCATGTAAAAACCTTGAAAAGAAAAAAAAAAAGGAATCTGCTTAAAAATCTGCAATGTGGAGGGGGTTCAAAAAATTGTATGTTTTTTCAAAAATATGTTAAACAGGAAATGGATTCGCCACAACTCTAAAACTGTAGTACTGTACAACTATTGGTATGTGGGGGGGGGGGGGGGGGGGGGGTCCGCTTTTGGCACATACCCAGATTTTGACCACAGGTCACCCCAAGCCACTGCATTGTACAGAATGTTTCCTGTTGTCTCCCAAAAATTGTGCACCAGAAAAACAAAAAATAAACAACCCAAAGCCAAGTTTGGTCGTCTATGGAAGCTACAAATCAGGCTGAATTGTGTCAACACTCTGACAGAGTCAGATTGAGTGGGCGATCAATTTGGCTCGTTCTGCCGGCAAAAAGTCACCCAAGCATGATTGATCTTTTTTTTTTTAAGCTTAAATTAAAATTGATCATGCTGTGCGGGAGGTGGGGGGCAACTCCCTCCATTCAAGGAACACGCAAGATTCCATGACAGCAAATAGTGGAGGAAAAAAAAAGACTATGTAAAAAAAGGTTGATTAATTACCCAAGTGACTTTATTTTTAATTGCAAGTTCAAGCGTTTGAAAGCACGAGAAGCGACATCGTGCTTAGCTCCCCCTGCATCAGTCACAGCTGACATTTATGGAACACAATTAGCTCCTTCCTTCTCCTCCAAGGGATTGTGTACTCTCCGGAGCGTGGCCCGAAAATAGCACAAGCACATCCATTTCAATAATAGGCCGCGGCGTCAGCGGAGAGTAAACGATCCGCTAAAGAAGTCAGCGGCGTCCACCAGGGAATGTTTGGATGCAACGCGCTAGTTTGAACGCTCACCGGGTGTAAAGATGGTGACAGTTGATTTGGGAACCCTGAGGCGTACTTGCGGCTGGTCCGAGATGCCCGTTATTATGTTGAATGTGTTTAACCAAGGGCTGGCCACATATGGCCTGCTCCATTCTTTAATGTGGCTCACAGAGCATTTACACTATCAAGAGTTCATTCATGGGGGAGTTCAAAATTTAAAAGAAAAAAAAATCCTTTGTCATAATTAAAGTTAAAAGAATCATAATGACTTGACAGTCGTACATGATCCATGTAAATATAGTGCGAAAAAAAATCTGAAAAATCAGACAGCATCCTATGCCTCTAAATCTGATATGCAATGAACCGCCGCGCCCGATGAAAAACAACCAATTACAGACAAAAGACTTACGTGATGTCAAACGTTTGTTGCACACTTGCAGACAGAGCCTTAACTGGTTGCACCACAAAAATATCGGAGCTGGAATTGAAATCTGCACCCCTGCACTGTGAGTGCTACCCAGTGGGCCACCGTGACGCCTCTTGCTTAACTCATTTACTGTATATAATACACAAAGAAGTGTCGAATCTAAAAAAAAAAAAAAAAAGTTTTAATTATTTTTTCTCAACCTCATCGCTAAATGACTCCCATCCGTGTGTCCGTTTTTAAAATGAAATGAGGCCCTGGAGCACAACAGTTTGCCCACCCCTGATTTAAGCTGACGACCACTGACCACATGGCTTTGTGTTGCTCTCCTTTGGCAACCCGCTTTTGTGCAATGAGTGTATGTGCACATGAAGGACTTTTGTATGTGTGAGTGTCTGCGTATATATAAATGTGTGTGTGTGTGTGTGTGTGTGTGTGTGCGCGCGCGTGTGTGTGTGCGGGTGGCGTGTACATAAAAAAAAAAAAAAAAGACATGTTCAAATGTAAAGAGAAAATAAATGGCAAAGCGGAGGGCCTTTCTCGAAAACTAGATCTGCATGTGTGCTTCTTCTTGGTTCCACGCAACTCAAGTCATTGAGATGCACGCGGCGTTCTTCGAGCGACAGAGTGCACTGTGACTCACCGAGTGTGGGCGGGTATGCTCAGCACGAGCATACATACACACACATACAAACGAGCAGCTTTCTCTACCATGTGTACATACAGGCAGGCTAACGACAATCCCCTTCGGAACTGACATGATGAAGACGGTTGTGAGGTTTGCATGCAGTGGGTGGGAGGAGGAGGAGGAGGAGGAAGAGGAGGAGAAGGTGGTCCCATTATGGAGTTGATGGAGGGCGAGGGGATATAAATGGGGGTGTGCGGTGATTCACCCAACAGTGTTTTTAAAGAAAATTTTTTATCAGAGATACTCCTCGTTCAGGTGGTGAAAAAATGCTCATGAAGGGCACACAAAGCAGAATGTGCTTAACAGGCTAAACAGATGAATATCACGTTTGCATCTTTGTTTGATTTGTCCAATAGCAAGACAAGAACGTTGGATGCAGAATCAAACACAATCTGGACGAATTCAATCGCTGTTGGACAGCGTGCTGCCCGTGATCGACAAAAGATTGCAGCTCACTTGGCAACGGGTGTTTAAAAAAATAAAATAAAAAATAGTGGGGGCTGCGATTTAGGCACCCCTGATGGTTTTCACCATGGAAAATTTGGGAGTGCACTACAAGTGTCAAATTAATTTTGAAGTCACAAACTAACTTGGAATAAATATTTCACCACCGCGGATTTGTGTGCTTCCAACTGCGGCATATGAAATCCCTGCCTGAGGAAAGAACAAGCTACATATGAGTGCAGTTTGCTATTCCAAAAAGGCCATGTTTTGTTTGTCACGGCGTACAGGCATGACCCAGATTGATTTTTTATTTTTTTGCCTTGCCAAATAGATGATACGTCTCAATAAATTTTTGTATGTTTCTGGCATTTCAAAAATTGCGCATGCTTAACTCAGCCATTTGCATCTACTGCCGGGAAAGCAAATCTGAACACAGCCTTTTTGAACCCGCTTTTGTGACCATCAACAAAAAGCACTGGATCATGTTGGACGGGATAAGTGGCGGCTAAACAGCGAAGAGTGACCTTCCGCCAAGGTAGCGATCGATAAGCGGAAGTCTTCGCCATGATTGTTTGGCCTTTGAATCAAAGGAAGACATGAGCGCTAACAATGAGCAAGTGGCGGGGGGGGGGGGAGACCCTTAGAAGGGTATAGCGAGCTGGGATGGGGGGTTGGGGGGGCTCTTGAATGTAGGAAGCAGGTGGCTTGGTTGTAAACAGCTGTGGAACAACGGCGAAGAGGAAGGAGAAAACTTCCCGAGTAAGCTATCCATAAAAAAGGACAGAAAGCAAGACGGGAAGTGGAGCGAATGAAGACAAACCTGCGGCAAGCGAGGTCTGACTTGATTAATGGCCTCGCGTTGCTCTAATAGCCACTCAATTATCTTCTACTGCCAATGGGCATGCGGTCTTTGGAGAAGCTCAGTTGGGATCCCTGAGGCGACATGAAGCTGACGCCCCAGCTGCGACGTCTCAATCCCGCTTCTCGCTATTTGAGAAAAGGCCAATTGTTGCACAGCCCCGATGACGTACGTCCACGTCGGGCTGGCGGTTCCGTGCACGCTTCGGGTTGAGATGAAAGACAACACTTGGGCTGATACAGAATGTACTGTATAAACTACTAGTGCGCCATACTGCCTATTTCATATTGGACAATTAGACTCTCTGACTCATCGCGAAAAAAACAAAAACAAAAACAAAAACATTGACTCACCAGGTGTCAAATGCCGATGTGATCATGGAGACTGGTGGGCAAAACGGGCATCCGTAATGACTGGCACGTGGACCTAAAGTGGACAAGAAAGAGACCAGAACGTTAGAACGCTCAAGTGGTAACCAGCTGAATCTTCCGACTTAAGTCGGTTCACTTTTTTATCCACTTGAAGCCCAGTCAGACCCGAGGTAGACAGAAGAACGTGATCACGTGACACAAGCCAAGCATCCTCGGAGAAGCCGGATAGGCAGGGATGTGCACGGACTGCTTTCCCAACATCATCATCATCACAAGCAAGCGGCAACGACAGCAGCAGCAGAGCATGACCGACTATGAGCTAACATGAATATTCCCAAGGAGTCTTATCATTTCCTTTTCAACTTTCTTCCCCGTCCCGCCCATTTCCAACTCTCAGCTCTCATTTTCTCCCAGACACGCTCTGATCTCCCGCCTGCCTTCTTCCTTTTGTTTTTTTATCTTCCTCCTCGCTCGCTTCTTTCTCCGAGATTCTTTTTGCGGCATCGGGTAACGAGCAGATTTCAAATGGAGCGTGGCCCAAAAAGTCGTGGGAGAAACGGCTAGGTGCCATTCTCGACATCAAGCGCACCCAAAGAAGAGTCTTGTTGTTGTGTCCTATTCAATCTGTCAGGGTGCTCACGACCAGCAATTCCGTGGTCCGCCAACCATAAAATCAGACGGATTTCAGCCAGCTTTGAGCGTTCCATTCACACACACACACAAACACACACATAACCGAGACAATTAGATGCTTCAGGTCAAATTCCAATCGCGGGCGAAAAAGGCCAACAGCAGTCTGGCAGGCACCCAGGTGCCCGATCGGTTCTGAAGCTGGCCCGACTCCTGAGAGAGAGCAAGAGCCAGAGAGCGCAAGGGAGAGAGAGAAAGAGAATGTTTGGAAGCTTCAGAAAAGAGACAAAAAGATTGTTTTGTTTTTTCCCTGGTGCTCGGGATTTTGTTCTCCAAAGCAGTTGATCCTCAACTCAAAGCTGCTCTCGGTGACAAATACAAGGCAGAGAATAAGGCAAACTAATTAGTCCATTTGTGAAACGTTTAATCCCCAGATTACTGACGCGGTACACGTCAATACTTTTTTGTTTTTACTTCTTACACACAATGCTAACCAGAAGTCCGAAAATACCATTAACAATGTATAATTATGTCAACAAAAGTGCGAACTCCTGCATGTGACCTCCACTTGCGCATGTTAGCAGGAAGCTTCCGCTCTTAAACCTCAACGGAAGCCTCATTGGCATTGCTAACACTTGTATCACTCTCTTTTTTTTTTTTTAAACCATTCTGAAGCACAAAGCACGATGTCCGAAAACACAGAGCTGTGATGAAAAGGAAAATAAATACATAACATCTCACGCCACATGACCAAACAAAAACGGAGAAGAAGCGGCAGTAAAACAGGCCAAAAATCCTTATTTATGGGGCGTGAGGTAAGGGCAAGAGATGCATTGGGTTTATCCGAATTCTCCTTCATATAAACATGGTGTACAAACTATACAACATTTGAGGAAACACTGTAATGATTTGAATACTGTGTCTATAAAAGACATCAGCACGCAAGCACGCACACACCAGGCTGAGGAACGAGGGCAGCAAACAAGATCTGGCCGAATCAAAAGCAAAGACAAAAAAGGCATGCATGTGATACATTAATATAGAGTGTGTCAGCCAAGTTTGTCTCCAGGGCAATGAAAAAGAAAAAAAAACAAAATTTAAAAAGCAAACAGTGATGGAAGAACGTTTCCAGATTGCACTGGAAAGTTATTCTGACCCCTTGCCGCCTCGGGAGCGCACACACGGTCATAAGCGTTGCTGTGTTAGCTTTGAGCTAAAAATAATGCGCCGACATCGATGTTCTCACCACATGGCGATGGTGGAGTCGTTTGTGTAAATATTACGATTTTGACCTCTGCCCAGTTGGAGTGGACGTCAGTCAAAGTAAACAACAATGCAAGAGTCAGTCTAGGACAACAGTGAATAGTTCAGTCTATTTTCTGACGTGGAACCAGAATCCTGAAATGACAACATCGTTGTGCAAAAACGGTGTCCTGCAGAGCCATTAAAATCGACTTCTCGCTTGGGCCCCGAGATGTTTTCCTTATTAGAAATACCTTCAATCTTTGACAGAGTCGATTTAACCTCAACACGACTATAAAAATAACAGCTTTCCTAAAAAGAGGACATACTTTTGACATAGCACCCTTCTAAAAAGAAGACAATCTATTCATGTCGCACTTCCCTAACAGTAAATGATTCAAGCTTTGGGAATGTCATTGTCGGTTTACGACAAAGTTCTGTTGGGAGCAGGGGGGAGCAACTGTTGAACGGAGCAACGACAGCGCCCCGCGGGTCTTCTGATGAGCCTCCCGTTCATGTTTAATTACCAAAGCGTCCCCTTTGGGTGCTAAACGGAGCCGCTTAATGGCGGCGAAGGTGCCGGCGTGCCGAGAGCGTCGCTGCCAAACACCTTCCGCCGGGTGCAAATTGACCGGTCGCTCTCGCCGCTGACACCCCGGAGAGATTTGGGGGTGATGAGCACATTTTTCATTCGAGCTCCATGCACTCAGCACTTTTCTTAAATGGCCTTTTGCGCACTGCGGGGGGGGGGGCACACTACAATCAAAAGGGATTTCACCAGGAGCTGAAAGTAAAAGCTTGATCGGGTTGAAGCCGCGAGACGACAAAGGCACACGCATATTCAGGTCGGGATCCGTCAGTTTGCCCACTAATGGCGCTAATTTGGCCCAAATGCATTTTCACGGCGAGCCGCTATTCCACCACTCCCCCCCCCCCCCTATTCCAATAAAAGTGAGAATCGTGCCTTTGGTAATTGAAAGAAACGATAACACTGTAAGGCAGGTGCAGGCCTCACGCGCGGGGGGCCCAACTGTTGTTGTTTTTCATGATCTCGGGCGCTAGCTTGCCTGTGTGTGAATTGCCAATCCGGGAACGTGAGGAGTGAGATGGTTGACAGCTTTACGAGTCATATACGGCGGTTTTATATGTATTGGCAAAAAAAAAAAAAAAAAAAAAGGGGGGGGGGGGGGGGGCTAATGGTACCGTGGCCTTTCGTGGGGACTTAATCGACCGAATCCGCTTCTCAAGACTGCCGCTGTCATGAGGTCGTCAAACAAACTGCCGCTACTAAACAAAAAATAATAATATGACTGCATTGGACAAACACATTAAAAATGCACTTATACAGACTGGAGATGAGGATGATTAAATGTATTCATGTGTGCAGATCAGCATTTTGCTAGTTCAACTTTTCTTGCTTGGAACTCATCAAAATGTCATTTGCCACCTTGAACAAAGAAGGGTTGGGGGGGTTGTTTTTTTTTTTCCATTCCGCGCAATCATTTATGCAACTTATCATTGATTGATTACGCTGACATTCTTCCCGTCGCTAATTATCGCTTGGCATTTCCGCAAAGTGCCGCATCGTATTGATTTGAAGTGTTTGCAGCGAGGGCGCTTGACTGCAACACTTTCTTGGCGGCTAATTCAAGTGCGTCGAGGTTCCTGAGGCACAGGCGGCGGCGATCCGCGCCGTTTGTTTTCGGGGATAAATTGACGGGATGTATCGTGAAAACCCGGCTAATCACGGTTCACCCATTGTCAATATGACCAATTCACGTTTTGTTTGCTAAACTAATCTTCTATTTGTGAAATTCTGTTTTGGGGTTTTTTTGGTGCTCATTCTGTCACGACAAAGATACCAAACACAAGGTGCGGCCAAAGCGCTAATAGGAAAGTAGTAATTGGTATTCTTACAGGTACACGCAAGCGTCTGTGCAATTATTATTATTTTTTTCTAAATCAGATCATTTGGATGCCAATTATATTTTGACTGGTAATGTTCCAAGCTGAGTTTTAATTTCATGTTTTGGGAATGAGATGGAACAATGCTCTTAAGATGATAAAGTCCTTTTTTGTGTGTGTGCAAATTAATCTGACACTGTGACAATACATGTGAGAAAGAAAGAAGTCACTGCGTGCCCTGAAACATTTCGCGTCATGATTATTTCTTATCCTGCCTGAACAGCTTTTAAGTTTCCTTGCCTCCCAGGCTCTCCAGTTTGCCTTGCGCTCCCGCTAATAGAGGCTAACAGTGTGGGAGCCTATGCGATACAAAGGCAGGCTGTATAGACGCAACCTCCCACCCCCTCAAAAAAAAAAAGATACATTCATACAGACTAGATTTTTTTTTCTTCTGTCTTTATGCATTGCTGCGTTCCCACCAACAATCTTGACCTTGGTGTGTTTAATTAATAACCAGGCCTCGGAACAGGTAGTAGGACCCTTGACCTCCATCTCACAACCTTCTTGTTGGCGAATGCAGAGACCTCGCGATGAAGAATTGATGCCAATAGTGGACTTAGATGGAAAGCTTTGTTTTGGGAAGGGAATTGCTCCCCTGATTCTATTTTTTATCCCCCCCCTCAGGCCCTCTTATAGATGTTGCGGAGGCGTATGTAACATATTAGGTAAGGGATGTTTTTTTGTCTTTATTTGCACTACTTTGATGCAGCTACCACCCAACAATCTGAAATAAATTAGGAAAAACATTGCTTGAATTGTCCCTTTTGTTTCATTCTATCTTGTCCGGAATGTGCAAACACAGACACAAATTGGTTTTAAAACCGGGCTGAGATAGGAAACTTTCTATCCAGCTTATCTATCTTGCCGTTTTTTTGGGGAAGTAGGAAATGATCTGTTTCAACTTGCCGTTGTCATTTCTTTTGATTGTTTTTGTCGCCGGCACGCACTTCGAAAGGCTAGCAGGGTGCTTTAAATCATTTCGGGTGATGTAATTGAAGTCCGTATTTGCTTTTTGAAGCCGGGCGGCAAAAGCTTACACAAAAATGTCAGATGTTTTTTTTTTCCCCCCTCTTGAAAACTCTGTGACCTTCTCAGAAAATTCTTATCATGTGCCAAGACGAGGAGTGGGGCTGGACATCGCACTTATTTTTTTTTACTGGTTGTTCTTATCTTATTAATACAATTGTACAGTTGTGAACCCCAAAACAAATTAGGACTAGCACTGTGTGCGGAAAATGCATGGCTGGGGCGATTGGATTTCAACGTGGTGTAATGTGGTGCTGCTGACTCATCAGCCACTTCAGAAAGCTTTACATGATGACGGGTGACTGCAGCCACACCATACCCGACTGGTCAACTCCACATCATCCCAGCAACGACGAGGCACACGAGGAGAACGTGCGGTGCCTCCAAATGACCCACGAGAGAATTAAAATACGTCACGGCCTAGCAGCTACCTGGCACACACCCAAGTGATTTTTTTTAACACCCCCCGCGACTAAGAACAGTAAATAATAAGAATTCCTCCCAGCTGGGTGGCAGATAAAAGCAATATTTTAGCGGAAAAGCCCTAAAAGTGACATTGATGACTTCAGGCGTCGGGCGGATCGTACTGTATCCTTTTATCATGCTGTCTCATTTTGTGTCACACTTCACATCAATTATTCAGCGATACGTTTGCTCACGTTAGAGTGATACATTTGCCACGTTCACGTCACGGTTGCGATGATCGTGAATCGCCATCGATACGGATTAGTTCCATAGAGACACTGTCACAGACAGCATTTAATTAGGGGCTAGAACGATCCTTTCCATAACCCTGTACTTTATTTTTACTTTATTTAACAACCATAATCTTATCCCCCTAACCTCACCTTAACCAGGACTCTACCCCAGTGTCCTGAAATGACACGCGCGAGGAAATGCACTGGCCGCCTAACAATTAAGTGCTGAATTATTTAGATTGAACGTAAATCTCTTTTACACCCTTGCAGTAAGACCGACTTGTTGCGCGGGGCTGAAAAACAGGCAAAGTGACCATCAAGGAGCATTTTTCTTCCTGATGATAGCTTGGCCCCTTCTACCACGACGCCGCGCGGTTAGCCATCAAGCTAGGCCTCCAACCCAAAGGAAAATGATAAAGATAAAAAACATTGTCCCTGAAGTTTTAATGTGTTTTGTGTTATTTTGGCCACAATGTCTCTCCCAGTTGCACACATGTGCGCTGCACGTAACATGACAGCGGTAAAACATAAATGTGATGTCATGGCTAAGTACACTATGGCTAGGAGATTTCTTTCTTCTTTTTAGCCGCATTGGCTCAGAGGTTCCATGACCCAGCGGCAACCCCGATACTCGTTACAATGCACCAAAAAAATTCGACTTGTACCTGCTGCTGTTGCATAAAAACCACAAAGCTATGAAAATGTTTTAATTGAGAACCATTTTAGCAATATATGTCTTTGAATACATCCCCTTCTTCAGTGCAGCAAAGGGAAACGACATCATTATTCACTCCGCAAACCCTCCTCCTATACATCGTTTCTTCTTCTACCAAAGTCTTGAAATCCTGGTTTCGGGCCGATGGAGGGAGGGGGAAAAAAACACTTTATCCACTAGCTCAAGCTGTCAGAAGCAATTGTTGCCTCAGCCTTCTTATCAGGCTAGAGATCCACAAGCTGATTGAAAGTGCACTCTCACGACGGGCGAGCTGGCGTGTTGCATTGACCTCGCTTGAATTGTCGAAAATGGGCACCTGAGGCTCACGTCTTAGTCCTGCATGCCCTCGCATCAGCGCAAGTTACTGCTGTGTCTTGGTAGATAATAATAACAGCATTCACGAACAGGCCCCATTTCATAATTCGGAGTACAAGGTCAACGAGAGCAACTATGTACTTGAAACAAATGCTTTTGGGGGCAGTCACAACAGAGCCCGATGAACTTTGCCTGGCGACTAATCACCAATCAAACAACAAAACAGCAACTGAGCAATTCTGTTGTGAATTTTGCTTAATGTGACTTTTTTTTTTTTTACGAAATTTTATTTTTAGTATATATGCCAGTGAAATATTTTACACCCAATTTTATTATCCCTTGAGTAAAGGGGCTTTTTTTCATTGAAGAAAAATTATACTCTGTACTCATTGCGGATCGATTATAGGCCATTTGATCTTTCCCCCCCCCCCTCACCATTTGGGTGAAGTTTTACCACCCGTTAAGATTTAATGTTGTCTTACACAATCGGGTGGTCTGGTGGTACAGTAGGTAGGTTGCTACGTAGGTAGTTAGCTGTTTCCATGCTAGCAGCTAGCTAGGCAGGCATCATTTTATTTGGCTATCATCCGTGTGTGCAGTCCACAGAAAGTTTTCAGTATGCATAACAGATATCTGGTAAAAAAAAAATAAAGAAAGAAAAAGGTTGGCAGTACATTAAAAATAAATCTGTGGACCTTTGCCATTTGCTTCTCTACATCTCAGGGGCATTTTGGCGTTGTCTTGTGTTTTCGTAGTCACGTGATCACCTGGCCCGACAGGGCGACAACCAGCAGCCAGCAGCTTGAGAGAATAAGACGGCCTAACACTGGATTTTTGTTTTCTGTGCCGTATGCTGACAGGGTAAAAAAAAAAAAAAAAAAAAAACATTCAAAGGCGCACGGTGGAGCACAGGAGAACAGCCAGGAGCCCTTTAGAGAAGCGAGGGGCCAAAAAGCCTCCAGGTTTTGACGAGGAGAACACAACTCGCCGTGTTGTGGGGCCAAGTCAAGTATACGAGATAGACCCGCCGCAGGTACTCCGCTGTACCGCCACCTCATCCTGTTTCTCTGCCCCGTGGACATAAAAAATCATCACCATCCTAATAATTATAATAATAATAACAGTGCATTTTTCATTGCCACGCCCCGCCGCTCGTGGGCTTCTGTCCGTGAGAAACACGGCGCATTTTAAAGCTACTTAAAAGAAACAAATATGCACAGTCTGGAGCTGTTTAAAGCATCGGGCAAATCATTTCATTGTCAGTGCATGCGGCTTTTTCCGCCCGCTGGATGTTTAATTCATAAAGGAGAGATTGAATTATCGCGTGTATTCTTGCCCCTGAGCAGTTCTTTATAATAAAGCGGCTTGCAAGCCGCTCGTAAAGACTAATAAAAGGTGCGAGCGCCAAATACCACTCAAATGCGTTCGGGAAAGCGTGCATTGTGTGCACGCTTGCCTCTTCATACGTTGTTAATTGATGTTTAGTCTCCATCATTTCACATTTCTCCTTTTTTTTTTCTTCCTCTCCTTCTATTATTTTGACCTCGCATCGCCTCGTGCGCCTCCCAGCTCTCAGTCATGCGCACGCAAACTCACACGCACACACAGACCGCTGAGGGATTCTCATTAAAGAAACATGAAGTTCCACGCGATATTTATCTGCATGCTTGCCCTCCTTGCATAGCAATTTCTATCAAATCATTTTGTATTGTCTCCCCGCGGAGTCCAATAAAGAATCATACATGCAAAATGGTGAACGGCTTCCACCTGCTTCCCTCGCCTGATGATTCCCCAGAAGAAATGTCCACGAGGAGAGGAAGAGAGAGAGGATGGTGAGGCATATCGGCAAGATAAGATGGAAGATTGTGTGTGTCTAAAAGGAGAAAAGGGGGTCACCTTATCAGCTCCTCAACACTCGGGTTTCCGTAAGGGTTGCAGCACTGTGGGGCGGGGGCGGGGTTAGCTAATCATACCCAGGATCGTGTCAAAACGCCCGCCGATGTATTTATTTTTTTCTGGCGATATGAAATTGATGTTTCCCACTGTCCTATAAGATGAGAAAAGGGATGGAGCTGATTGGGGAGCCCAGATAGATCGCTGCCAAAATTGACTGCAAGAGGAAAGAAAGTCAACATGGAGAGTGTTTTGTTCAGTGCCATTTTGTGACGGGCGAAAAAGGTACAAGATAATGCGGCGACGTTGCCCAGGTTGACAAGCGAGCCAGCAAATTATTCGACCACACAAAATCCCAGCGTGAGCTCCGGTGAAAGTTTGCAAAAGTGGACATTGTTTCCCAGCAGGCCTCAAGAAGCCAGCTTTGGTCGAAGCGCAACCGATCTGCGCAAAAACATTTAATTACAGTGACACGGGTCATGAATTAGCGCTTATCAAGGCCGCTGTTAATGAGCGGCGGCGCCGCTGAAGACGAGCAGACAATAAGCCACCTTTGACGCTCTTCCGAGGAGACAAATGAGCTGGGCGACGGACGGCGCAAAATTCTTACAATGCGGTCGCCCCGACCCTCTAGATCTTATTTTGAAGGTTTCCCGAACCGGCCGGCTGTTTTTGAGACATGTCACGAGGACGCAGTGGCCCTGAAAGCTCAAACGAAGGCTATGGTGACAGCCGTAACTGTCAGCTCGGTGTCCCGGTTTTGGATATTCGTGTATGTAAAAATCGACAAAAAAAACGTGTTTTTCATTGGCAACAGGACCAACATGTAAAATTTACACTGCCATTACTTTTTGTTTTGGAAACTATCTAAAAGGACGATTTTTAGCCATAATACGGATAAAGTGTTCAGCGAGAATTAGATGGACACGGGAAGCACCTCGCCGCTTCTTGAAGCGAGTGCAAATAAGCTTGATTGATTTTAGCACAAAAGCACTCTGAATGTGTGTGTGCGTGCGTGCGTGCGGGTACCGTGTTTGAGCGGGCGGTGATGGGATTAATGTATGCTATAATTGGGGTGCTGGGGGGTCAATGTTGGATTCTTAATGGGGCTCTTTGGTTGGAGGGTGCGAGGGCAGACAAGGTGCCATCACATGGGGGAGGGGGGGGGTTGTCGTCACGCCGTTCACCATTTTTACTTTTACAATCACTCTAATGTTAGTGAATCTAAGAGGTGTTATTATATTGTAAATATTTTTAACAGCACAGCACATTAAAGTCGAGAACTACACAGAGAAGCGACACACTGCGCAAATGCATCCGAAATACCGACTGCATTCTGTGTTGCTATTTTATGAGCAATTGAGTAAGTGTATTGATGGCGGGGGGGGGGGGGGGGGGGGCGCTTGCGTAATTCAAATGTCAAATCAAGACTACTAATGGCGTGACAAATCTGAGCTACAATCGCATTTATCCTCGCAAACAAGGCAGTGCAACAACAACATTCGAGTTCATTCCGGGATCGCTTGCATAAAGCTATTTTGGGGGTGGAGTATGCGTAGACGTTTCATACGGTCGGCGACATAGGCAGAAGGGAGCTTCTCGCTTGTTCTGCTTCGATACGTTAAGATCCCGAGCCTCGCCTGCGGTGTCAAAATGGAAATGATGGACAGGCAATCTATATGGAAATGGTACACAGGTCTAACAACACACTGTGTCCTGTAGACTTTATGGGCAGCCCTGCTCTTAATCTGTGTGCGCGGGCGTGTGTGTGTGTGTGTGTGTGCGTATGGTTGAGCTTTGACACATCCATCAGCTTCAAGAGTTCATTCCCAGAGCAACACCGCAACAGAGTCTGCCTTCGGTTTCTGTACAATGTTTTTTTTTTTAAGCGTCAGGAGTAGAGAGTGGCCTCGACGTTGCGCGCTAGCTACCATGACGAGAGCTTGTAAGCACACATCAGAACATCTTACGAAAAGACCCCCCTGCGGCATTGCCTTCATTCAGTGCGTGAGAAGAAGCGAGTATGCTTCACGATGCCCCGAGCATCGGGCAGTTCCTGGTCGAGAAGAACATCACCACGCCAAAGCAAACACTGTGCTCGCCGGAGGGACCCACAATTTTTTTTTTTAAATGTCAAAAATCAGCACCGAAAGGTCAAGGCTGTTATGGAATTGCAAAACAAAGGCATCATTAGACGTCTCGCAGCTCACGCCGGGTCTTTTTCTTCACCCCCAAAGCCCAACGAGCAACCGGCACAACAAATTAATGATGCGAGACGCAGCTTCCTGTTCACCTCTTATCCTTCTATTCCTGTTATCCTCTGAAGAATCTTCTCACATTCTCTTAGGGAAAAAAAAAAAAAAGCCATGTTTACGGGAGGAAAAAAAAAGGAAGGAAACACCGGCAAAGTGGTCTTTGATTTCTGATTGTGGCATTTTCGGTTTTAATCAAATCGGTTCAAGCAAGAGTGGGCGGCGGGAGGGGGAAAAAACATTTTGCCGTCTTTGATAAAAGCTGGCTATAATGAGGCAGCATGAAATACCGTCTCCCGCCCCTCAAGAGTGTTTTTGTGAAAAGAACCCTTAAACACAAACAAAGAAAAGCGGAAGAGCGAGCGAGTGAGCGGCAACAGCCTCGATGCCACAGACGCTGCCTGAGGGGCTTGAAGAGCTTTGCGCATTGTTTTTGATCAAACGCTGTCAACCATTGCACTCAAAATGTGACCATCCCCCCCACCCCCCATTTAATGCAGAGTAGGGATTCAATTCCCTCACGAGAATATTAACCGATAAAGTGCAGAACACAATTAGCTAAAAAACAGTTTTTTGCAAGTGGAAGTGACCTGGATAAAGTTATTTCTTTTCACAGATCGACACGAATGATGGACATGTCCATCATTTAATGAGGCCCAAAAAAAAAAGATAATCTCATGCCTGGATTGAAACTAAAACGGAAGTCTCAGGTCAGGCATTTTGGGCAAATTCCCAAGGTCCTGCTTGAGAATGAGCCCCGATCACAAACAGGAACCCGAAATCATTTCGCCGAGGCACATCATGGCACAGCGCCAAACCAAAACGTCACGAGGATCCCGTCTCACTTGACGTTATTTGTGTTTGCGGTACGCGTGTCGTCCGAACCATGGCAAACTAACCTAACGAGGATGAAAATATAACCTCCTGAGCTTCGGTTGTGGGCCCGCAAAGCTCTACGGGCGTCTTCCTAAACTGCATGAGGAGCAAAAAGCAAGTAAGAACGGCATCTGGAGGCGTCAGAGCTTTGCAGCCACAGCACAAACATCCCTCCGGGGAAAAGACAAATATTTGCTTCACAAATGAAGAATTCACTTTAAAAAGTGCCGCAGCCCAAAAAACTCTCCAAAGCAATTACTACCCGTCGTCGAAGATAAAACTCTCTGGAGGCTAGAGAAAGAAAGAACACAGAGGAGGGGGATGATAGTCTATTCTTAGCAACCTAAAAGGTCCCTTTGGACAGGTACTTTGTGGGAACACAAAGACAGATTCCCGTCTTTCCACTGGGGATCCAAAGCCAGCTTCTCTTTAGCCGCTCTGTGGGATTATCGTCTCATTTTTGAGGATCGTTCCTATTCCTGGCGACATGATTTTGATTCAAATATCAACAAATCGGCAGTGCTCATGTGACTTGGGTCATGCGGCTTGCAGACAAGAACAGCCTGACGGGTAAATACCAACGATGCCTTAACCCCGGCGCACATGCAGGTGGTTTGGATGTGACGTTGACGACTTGAAGTTGTCTGCAACGTCCATCGATCGTGTCGGCGGTGTTCATGATGAGTCACTGTGCCATGTTGACTTGACATGGTCTTTTTTTTCCATTTAGCTCCCTCTGTTGGGGCCCTCGAGCACTCGCCGCGCCACTCCTCATCATCATCCTCTGACGACCGGTCTCACTATTTCTCCTCTGAACATGGCCCAACTATCAAAGTCCATCTTGGTTTCTCCAAAGTGATCGCCTTCTAAAAGTGAAACTCAACAGCTTCATCAGCGGTCTCCAAGGCCTGGTACGTACAAGAATTTCTAATTCACGCACACCCATTCGGTTCTATTTTGTCGAATCTTCCTTGCTCTCCTTGCCAGTGTACGTCTCCATCTTTATAACTTCCTCCAGCTGCTCCCCGCAGCTCACCATGTCATCTGCCAACATCGCGGTCCACGGGGATGCCTGTCTCCCCTCGTCTGTCAGCCTATCCATCACCTTTCAAACAGGAGGAGGCGAGGAGCTGATCCCTGATGCATGCCCACAGCACGCTCCAACTACGGCACTTCAGCTCGCATACATTTTTCCCGGCACTATCGCAAGGTACTTATCCGACACTCCAGAAATCCTCATAGGCCGTTCTCTACATCTGCAAAATGACAACGCAGCTGATTCTCGCCCTCTCGGTACATCTACATCACCCCTCTGAGGCTGCATCTGTGGTACTCTTCCTTCGCGTGAGGCGAAACTCCTGCCCAACTTTTCGTCATATTCATGTTACATATCAGCATCCGACATTATCTGCACAGACTGTCGTCTATTTGGGTTCTGCTTCGTCAGCTCTTATAGGTCGCCCTACATTAAAAACTACCACATCCGGTCCTGGCTAAAAACGCCAACATGCCCGTTAAAATCTCCCCACAGTCATTTTTCTCTCACTCTACCCGGGATGCTCAGAACTACTTTGTCAAGCTCCTTCCGGAATAAATCTAGTTGACATCCTACCTGTGGGGCGCAGCTCCTGATAACATGCAACATAGCACCCTCGATTTCAAGCTTCAGCCTCATGCTCGATCCGACAATCTTTTTCCCCCTCGAGGACATTCTTAAACTCTACCTTGATGATAACCCCTACTCAATAATTCTTCTATCTACACTACACTACAAAATATATCAAATATCTAAAACATGACTCATGAGTTAAAAGTAGAACATTGATTACTTTTGTATGTGAATTAGATTGTTAACGGAACAACCACACCGCAATGTAGATATGAGGAAAACCATCTCAATGCTGCAACCGTGAACGGTACTTGCAGGCTTTGGCAGAAGGAGGAGGAAGAGATGACAATCAGAGGTGAACCACGCCGCTCCAATCCATCACGCCCTCAATTAACATTTGATCAGGATGGATGGTAGACTGAATTGACATTTCATTAGTGGCCAGGCCAGTGTAGCACCATGTCAGTCATGTTAATGGCAAGCGCTGACTGGGGACTCTAATGAGGATGTCGCCATGCCTCTCCTTTTTATTTTTATCACACAAGAGGGACAAAACCATGACAATGCATTTTGATGATGTGTTTATTTGAAAATGTTCGCACTTTGGGACAACAAACTAGCTCTTTTGCCTTCTCACCCCCCCCCCCCTCACTGAATATCATCCTATTTTGATCCTGATAAATTTGTTGATTCTATAATGCGCTGACAATTGAATGCTGTTACAGCCCAATTAAATTGGAAACCAGCAGATGAAGCTCCACCCATAAAACCGGGATCATGTCATGTCTGGAGCTCCATAACGACGCTAGTTTGCCGTGATGAGCAGCAGCGGGTCGGTGGATGCAGGAGCACGCTATAAATCTCTCATCTTCTGCACCCTTGACATGAGCGCCATCTTGCAAACAGTTGGCCATTTAACGCTTGGCCTGAAAGCTATTCAGTGTGAAAAGACCCCTAATTGGCAACTCAAGGAACAATATTACGAGTGGAGATGATGGAGCTCGGCTCAATCAATGCCTCGCCGAATGGCATCGCGATTCGCATTCTGCCGGAGAGCGAGCGACGGCTGCTCTCAGGTCGGTCTGGTGAGATGGGGGTCAGGTTCGACGTGTGTGTGTGTGTGGGGGGGGGGGGGGGGGGGTATGACCTTTAAACTGCAGGGAAGGGATGCTACCTATGGCCCTCCCCCGGCACAGTCGATCGATGCAGGCGCAAGGCTGAGTTGAGTCGATAGCAGGTTTAATGTAGTCCGCAGCAAACATTGGCTTTTTAAAGGCAAACCAGTGGGGCTTTTTCCACATCACTTCACGCCGTTATGTGACAATCTTACCGTCTGAGGAGGCTCTCGAGCCCCAGGGGTGCAGATGTATACGCAACGTGTACAGACTGCATGGTGTGGCCTTTGCCAAACAAATTTAGCCTCTGACACTCATGGAGCGTACATCCGCCATAAATTCAGATCAAAACAAAGCCTGTCTATAGCCAGCAAATATTATAAACTGAGGCCTGACTGTTATGGATTTTTTTTTTTTTTTAGGCCGTCGCTGATTCCGATATTTGGCCGAATAAAATTCCGATCACCCATTAATCAGCAGATTAAATCAAAAACTACATCATGCACATTTGACAATAAAGTTGTGTTCAATTCAATGAAGCCCCAAGCAGTCACCTTGAAAACTACAAATGATTGTGCACTCTCTCTTTGTAGACATCCCTTTTCGGGGGGGGGGGGGGGGGGGGGGGGGGGGGATTCGCGTAAATGTCGGATCTTTTATCAAGAGAAATACCAACATTTTCCCAGACAGCTGAGACAAGTGTCATGTTTGCATTCTTTTTTTGGGGGGGCGGGGGGGTATAGTACAAAATCAATCTAGTTCAATTTAAAGGCTGCACTGCCCTCTAGTGTTAAATTAGGAAGTCGTAGTCAGCAATGTGACCAGGGATAGAAAGTGTGTGAGGGGGAGGGGGGGTGGGGCACAGAGGTCTGGAACCCTCTGCCCTCCTCCACCTGGTGGGAGAGGGAAAGGGAAGCCATTAACGTTCGGCAAACACACACCCAAAGCACACAATGTACCACACTGATGGTCCAATGACCCAGAAAGTGGTCACACCTTTACTATTTTTTTTTTTGTAAAGACTATTTTCACATTCCAACTTTACCATCGAGAGGCAAAAAAAGAGGACAAATCAAATGTTCTTGTTTGTGTTTGAGTGTTTGATATCAAGCATTTTAGTTGATGACCACTAGAGGGAAGCATAGTATTACAATTACGCACGTAATTGCCTACATACCCAAACTCAATCACACACGCGTCTACTATTTGGGTACTTTCAAACTAGGAATGCACTGCATTCTAAAAGAGTCCCTTGAATTTAAACCCTCTAATTTATGCTACAGAGGACACACTCCCACACCCTGCTGGCACAATCAAACACATTCGGGGAACTAAAACGAGAAATGTTCTGTACTGTGTTGGGGTGACTTGTTTGTGGTCAAGAAGAAACCCAAACACGAGAACACTGCCCATAAATTTGGTAACATCAAACGACGAATGACTCTGTAGTTCTAGATGTGTCCCTTGGGTGTAAACACGTTAAAGGTCAACTCAACTCAAGAGGTCAAAACTTCCTGTTACATTGTTCATGTATATCTTTGTTATATGGTGCGTATTAAACCTACAAAGTTTTTAATAGTCACCGATGTTAGCAGCTAGTGGCTAACAGATTGCCGCCTTGGCCATTCGCCCATGGCGCTGAGATGGAAAGCAATCGTAATAAACTGGCGCCAGCGAGCCAAGTGTGTCGGGTAGGCTGCCAACAGTCAGCGGACATTTGACTGATTATCGTACTTTTGTTTTGCTGTCATATTTGTCAAACTGCAGCCTCCCAAAACAGCCAACCATTAAGTATCCATTTGACATAAGTTTACATTGTTCCTCTTAAGGGGGGGGGGGGGGGGGGGGGGGGGGGGGGGGGGGGGGGGAACGGAACGAGGCACACTCGGCACAGAGAATGAATGTAATTTATATTATGTATACATCAGTAAAACAAAGGAGGAGGGCGGAGGCTGCTGAAAGAGACCAAAGGGGGTTGGAGGTTGTTTAAGGAGCCTTCATTCACCTGTGCATGAATGAAAAAAATCGTGCTTTCATAAAGACATATTTTAATGAAACGTACTGTACTTATGAATGCTTTTTCGTTCCCCCTAGAGAGACTGAAAAGAGCTTTGTGGGGTTCAGTGATGGAGATAATAGCGCGCTTATCTTTATAGGCCCGGTGTCCGTGTATGCATTGTGTGTGTATATCAAGAAAAGAAGGTTGGGTCGGTCTCAGATTAAAAGGGGGGGGGGGGGGGGGCTTTGCGGCGGTACGGGTAAACTAAGGGTTACCAAGGCAACCTGCTGCTACTATTTGGTCCTTGCAAAGTGGCACCCCCCACCCTTGTCTCTTCTGGAGCACCTGCACACTGTTTGCTCAGGCCACGCTGATTATTTTCATGATCTCTCGGCACACGGCAGGCTCGGATGCGTCCGACATCCCCTACGCACGTCGACCATTTGTACAGCTGCAAGTGAGGTTCAAGAAGAAGTCGGACGTGCCAAAGAAACACAAAAGAATCCGAAGAGCAACAATCTACGCCCGGTGGCCTCCGGGCTGTCGATCCCTCGTGATGAGCCTGATTTGGATAGGCTCGTCAAAGCAATGCGGGGGGGGCGGGAGCTCTGCAGGGAAAGGTTGGAGTGAAGGACACGACCGGAATTACAGTGAACCCCCACCTACTCACATTTAAGTGAGTGAACGAGTCTTCAAAAAAAAAGTGCTTAACGCCACTCCCAGTTGAAGTTCACTGCCAAACTACGTATGAAACAAAGAGAATGTTGTGCTTTTTGCTCGATTAATGCTCACATAAAGTGCAAACACCATAGCATCGACTGTTGCGGTGCCAAAACCCTTTCAAAAACGGCGAACACATGTAGACAGACGCTATAACGAACAAAATTGACAGGCATATATTCTTTATCCTCTGCGAAAACCAACTATTATCACTGTATTTCAGTAAGTCACTTACAGTAGTTGTGAACCTCTGTTTGTGTCATAATAAGTGTATTGTTGAAATATTAACATTTAATTATATTATGCAGGATATGTTTTGCAGAGTAAAATATTGTGGGCCATTTCTATGAAAAACATTAAATATTTTTTGGAGGCTACATTTTTTCATGTGAAACTAAACTTTAGCTATGTGCTGAAAAACTCACCCGTTTGAGTTTTTTTTTTTTTTTTAGGTGTGCTCTTTTTACGATGCCGCAAGATGGCAGGAGCATCCTGGCTCATATGAAAGTACGAATCGGCGTCAAGGAAGTTTGTTGAAGTTATCAACTCAAAAGCTCAAAGCTCCCCGAACGTCGACACCCCGAAGACGCCTCCCATAGACCTCCGCGTTTCCTGTTAGTTCCGATAACGGAGGAACACGGTGCTCTCTTCTTCCTGATTCTCAGGCTGGCGAGGAAGGAACCGCCGTCTGGTCGCACGGTGCTTGCCACTTCCCCTCCGCTCTGACCCACCCTCTCTCCTTTGCTCACTTCTTTCTCATTTAGGTTTTGTAGTCGTTGCTTTTTTTTTGTTGTCGTTTTCCCTCACCGCTCTCCCACGTGGACACACACACACACACAAAAGGTGGGTTTGCCTCTTTTAGGAGAACAGCATGGTTTTCTCACCACAGGCAGGATGTTCACCGCAACGCAGGATATTCTGCGACAGTGAAAACAAGGGTTTCTATATTTACGGAGGGGACGCTGTTTATGTCCTGAGATAAAATAAGGCGGAGGATGTTGGACGACGGAACCTGCAAAGCCCGCGAGGGCATCGAGTGTGGAAAGAGTTGCAGAAAATCTCATAGCAAATGCCAATGGCGGTCATATGCAGACGTCAAGCAAAACTCGCTAGACGTCTGTTCAGCGAGCAATATTCTCCTGGCCCCAGTTTTGGTATAAATCGTTGCTTGACACACCGGGGACTGGCTGACGCGGCCTTTCCGACCGAATTGCTGTGTTACGTGTCCCAATAGACGCGCGTGCTGTAACATGATTGACCGGCGTGGGCCATTAGCGGCCCGCGACAAACTCACTGTCGCCACCAGTCGACGCGCTGCTGCATTATTAACCAGCTGCGCTTGTTTACGCTCTCCCAGTATGATATGAACGCACATGTTTATTCTCCCCCGCCCCACCCCCCCTCCCATCCCATGGCGGCGAAAGAAATTGGCACTGTAGAAACAATGGTGGCATTTAATGGGAGTCGTGGTTGCTAGGCAATGGCCGACAAATGGACTGGTGTTGGATTACTGATCGTTTCATAATTAATTAGGCATTATGAATAATTGATTGAGACGTATGGGGTAATTTACAGTCGCGTGTAAGTGGGACCCACTCTGCTACCCTGACCCGGGCGTGTGCATGTGTTGTGTTTGTGTCCGCTCTAGTACAAGTTTTTAGACTAATAGAGACTTAAGAAAACAGTACATTATGAGTGTGTGTGCGTGTGTGTGTGTGCGCGCGTGTGAGAGAGTGGTTATCGAAGGATGTTTGATACCACGCATGTTCAGACAATACCAATACGAGTATTCATTCGAGTAATCATCGAGACCGATACCAAGTACCGACACCACGAGTATTTTGGACACAAAATTTCACTCAGCACAATGACAGATAATGGTGAACAAGAACTCTCTCAGTTTCTTTTCCTACTGGATTTGAATATTATTTGCATGTATTTTTTTCTCAATATTTGGGTGCCTTTTGTCTATTTTTTGGCAATATTTTGAGCATTATTCTTTTAATTGTTCTTAAACTGCGCACATATAAAATAATGCTTTGACTTGTGCCACTCCCAAAAGCAAATCCCTGCCTGAAGACTCAATGCACTGTCTGGTAGAGTTTGGAAAAAAAAAAAAAAAAAGGCGTTCCATAGACTTGTTAAAGGCAACAGTGTCAAATATTCACCTCCATTCTCTTTCATTTTGCTTTACCTTTTTTAATATGTCAAGTTTTTTAAGGACTGTTGCTCCGGATGTTGGCATGGAAACATTGATGACTGGTGGCGAGATGGGTGAAGAAGAGAAGCGTTCGTGTGCGCGTTTGGAAAGAGAGGCAAAAGAAGAGAGGAGGATGTAGGTGAGAGGTAGACGAGCAGCGTGTGGGAGTTTGAGTGGGCCGAAGAGCTAGCGGGGGAGGCGGGGGGGAGAGAGAGAGGGTGGCAGGGAGGAAGAGAAGGGGTGAGGGATGGATGGAGCTGAAAGGAATCCACCAGAAAAAGCAGTCCTCCGCAACATCATATTCCAAGAGCAAGCAATTTGTCACAAAAATGGAATCAAATTGTAAGAATAAAATATACGTGAAAGCTCAGCCGTCCACACACAAACGAACCACCATCTGCGCTCACAATCACCCCTCGGGACAATTTAGAGTGTTCCATTAACCTGCCATGCGTGTTTTTGGAATGTAGGAGGAGTACCCGGAGAAAACCCACGCAGGCACGGGCAGAACATGCAAACTCCACACAGGAAGGCTGGAGCCGGAATTGAACCCTGCAGCTCTGCACTGTGAGGCAGGCGTGCTCCGGAGCCACCCACCATACCGCCCACTGATAAAACCAACAAACAAAAACAAAAAAACTACAAGACATATCTTGAGTTTTGCATTCAAGGCATCAATTCGATTTTGATGCATTTCCAAAATCCCAAATGGCGAAGGCCGTGGCGGCAGAAGAAGTCATGGAAAGAAATGGACACCGCACAGTTTGAGCGGGAGACGCATAAAAGGTGGCGAGGGAAGCAAACAAAAAGTGAACGCTAGCCGTCAATAGAAAACCGAGGAGGCGGTTGAAAGGCGAGGCAGATTAACGCGGTGTCGTTTTCCACCTTAAAGACTCGCCGTTGCGCCTTCGTCAGCCCGCATGGGCTCCTGCACGCACACACACATACATTGCACGCCCTTCCATCTATAAGCAGCGTTATGGGCATCGAGTTTCATCACTCACGTAATAAAGTTCTTGTTTTTCCACTCATGCTGAAGCCCAATTTTAGACACACTCGGACGTATAGAGAAGTGCCACAATCCTCGTAAATGCCATTCATTTATTCAACTCTCCCACCACCCCCGCCCAAAAAAAATCCACCCAAATGTGTTTTCTTACAAGGAAAATAATGATGTATCATCATGTAATTTATACATTAAAAAACATAGTAATGAGAAATTAAAAAAGTAATATTCTTCAATTGCAGCTGTGGCTACTGTGAATCTGAATTCACAAGACAAGTGCAATTAAATTCGTAGCCTTTTTTTTTTTTTTAATCTTTAGTTGGCAGTAAAATTTAGAATCTGCCCCATCCCCCAAGTGAAAAAAATTTCAATAATTTTCAGTGTTATATGGAGGTCCCTCAGGTAGCAAAATAAAAGCGAATGGTTCCGCCCAATTACTGACAAGCGCGACAGAACGTAAAAATGGCGGACAGTTTAACGGCGGGCCTGCAGTTCGTTGCGTCTGTGTTTGTGTCTCGCGTCGACACAAACACAGACCTCAGCAAGGGGGGGGGGGCGGGGTCCCTGCACTTGTACGAGAGTTAACATTTTGACCGCGTGACAACCATCAGGCAGGTTTACTGGCAGAGTCGGGAAGGATGTACCTGAATAAACATGTAGCGCCGCGTGTCCAACAAAAAAAAAAAAAGGGGGGGGGGGGTAGCCGTTCGCATTTTACGGTCTACTACATGTTTGTGCGATTGGTCATTCGCATGCGCCTTGGTGATTTAAGAGCGGGAACACGGAGGCTAATGTAAAGTGGGGGTGGGGGGTGTTGGAGGTGGGGGAGGGGTTAGGACCCCCAGGGAGCAATCAGAGACATGCCCTGGGAAGAGACATCATGTCACAGCGATAAAAACAACATACACACCCTGTCAAGTGGCAGGAGGGATGGATAAATGGTGGGGAGCAAGGGGGTCGGGGGGGGGGGGGATAGCGAGGGCAGCACTTGCATTTAAAGTTTGTTTCCCTAATATATTTTAAAGATATCCTTTATTTGTCCCACACTGGGGAAATTTACAGTAAAATTTGATTATTATACAGCATTCCAATAGTTTGGTATTTTTTCCAAAATATGTTCTAGTTTTTCAAATATTGGTGTAAGTTTTGCTGATGAATTTTTGAATGTTTTATTTCTCAGCCAATAAATTAGGTTTGTATTATTAAAACATATATTTTGTATTTGTATTGAAGCGTCTATTAACATCTGCCAAAGATACAGCATTGGTTTTCTAGTATGTTTTGTCTTTCTATTTTTCTCTCTTATTGGTGTCTTGTTTATTAAATATACAGTATGTCCTTGCGTTTTTCAAATATTTGTGTCATATTTATTTTTCTACATGTATTGAGATTTTTGGGTGTAAAATATATAATAAAAATCTTAATGTAATGTATATTTTGTCTCATATTTTGTTTTTTCCTGTGTTTAATAACTTAATATTTCAGATTTTCATCTAATAATTCTTTTTAAAATTAAATCTGTAGTTGGTTTTCATTTTTCAGCTATAGATGGTGTCAAACTAATAAAGGGCTCCGCCCGCGCCATGTGTATCATCTACTTTTTTTTTTTTTACAGTACTACACACACGCACAATGCCCAGTGGGCTTGCAAAACTGCAGAACAGAACGTGCGTGCGTGTTTGTGGACAAAACAGAAATCAATAAGGACACACCAGCTGCACTTTCATTGCCTCAAACCTCATCCAAAAGCCAACGTAATAAACAGCGCACATTAGAACGGTTTCAATGGCCCTTTCTTCTTCTGGCAGAGACAAGCTTTATTTGATATCGTAAGAACAACACAAAACATTTGTGGAGTGAATACATGTCGCCGTACGAGCGTCTTTACTACTGGGTAAAAATGACAATTTTAAGATGCAGTTTCACGGGAGTTAAAAGGATTGATGTCGAGTAGCCGTGGCATCCGCTCGCCAGAGGTCGAGTGCCACTGTGTTGACAGTTACACTTCCTGTCGCTTTACCACAAGGAAATACCCTATCGGCAGCAATATTGTTCATACTCTGTCGAGTAGAAATGATCCGATACTACGGCACCGATACCACTTCGCTTTGCACGCCACTGCCGCCCCGTAACGTTAAACCGCGAAGGGCTCATAAAATCAATGGTTCCTTTGATCGCTCTGCCATCGCTTGGACGACTCCGGCAATTCTACAGAGAATGCATCACAGTCGTACTTTTTCGAAACCGAGTCCAGATTCGAGGGAAGCATGCGACAGCGTGATCGTATATCGCTTCGGTTGCACTGCCAACTTTTGGACCTCAAACGCCTTTGCGCTATTGGCAACATTGACGCGAGATGCGTGGCAAGACTGTTTGAAAAACACGCAGGTGGATGTTATAAAATGAGTCACGAAAAGCGGTTCGTCTAAAAAGGGAAACGTTCCGGCAAAATATGCCACGTTGAAGAAGAAGTCTGTTTTTAAATACATCTGATTCAAGTATCAGCATTTTCATGTCACTTGCAAGGCATAATCGCATTATCAAGTATCTGTAATTTGGTATTGGGGAGTACTTAAAAGTAATATACTCGTACTCTGAAAGGGGTGCACGCCCCTCTCACCATAAAAGGATTCGCCGTCGCAAATCTGCACTTCACCACGAAAATAGAATTGAAAAATAGATTTTGTGTTTTGTAAACCATTTCCCCCACCCCCCACCCCCTCGACCTTTTTACCTCTGCTCAGCCTCCCTCCACCCCGAGCCCATGAAGGAAAACACAGCCCTGGACTCTGTCCCACATGTGTCCCCACCGAACTCTGGGGCAACGATCAAAGCCTCTTCCTTCTTCTTTTCGGATCAAACGAAGTCGGAATATTTACTGCTTTTTTTTTTTTTTTTTTTTTTGCTGTCAGGGCGGAGGGTCCTTCTTCGTAAGATGCGGACAGGAAGGATGCGTCACCGGCGGCAATAAACAACAACTATTGGGCTCAAAAAGAGCCTCCAGTCACGACATTGTGAGGATTAACGCGCACCACTGAAACATGTTATCTCTGTCATTCGACACCCTGAGGTTGCCTTATCGCCCGCTATAAAGCTCGACTAAGAAGTGGTCCAGAAAAGCAGGCAAATATTGAATACGAAAAGAGCATATGGCAACTGTTTATTCGATGGCTTCGTTTTATAACGGTGATAAAACGCCGAATAAAGTCTATTATGAAAGGGAGGGAAGCAGATGTTTTATGGCCCAAGTGGACAGATAAAGCTCAGCAGTGGGTTTTCCACGGAGCAGTTAAAGCCCCAAATTGGCAAATTATGTCGGTTGACGCCGATACGATTTTAGATTCTGTTTGTAATCTACAAATCAGTTCAGGCAACACGAAGAATGAATGAGATCATCATTTTTTTAAACATGGTTAGCACGCCGGCCTGTTCTCTCCCGTGTCTGTTTGGGTTTTCTCCGGGTACGCCGGTTTCCTCCCACATTCCCTCAATCGCACTGGTGGTGGCTTGCCAAGCCTGCCCTTTTGCAGGAGGCCTGTAATGTTGCGGCAAAATTCAGAGGCACTCCCTCACAGACACATTTTTGGAAATAGGCCATTCACACAAAGCTCACTTGATTGTTTATTTTTACACTTGATTAGGGGGAGGAGGGGGGGGGGGGGCAAGCCCTTGAGTTAGAGGCCTAACTTTTCGTATATGAGCAATTACAAGGTCTATTTTCGATTCTTGCAGCGTCCAGATTGACCATAGCCGGACTAAACCACTTCTGGCAACAGGTGGGGGGTGGGGGGGTTTGGCTGGCGTCCCCTGGAACCAGCAGTTGTGAGCACTGCCTCCATTCCAGGCACTCTGTCCCCCAGCTGCTATCTCAGCCTTTCATTCCAAGTGTGAATGTTCATTAAATCGGCCTTGATAAGTATTAAACACGCCAGTATTTGTATTGCGGGGGCCACGGGGAGCCCATTAAAGCGCTCCGGGTTCCATTTTACTGCTCGTAAATACGGAATGTGTTTTCCAATGCGTCCCATTTGAGAGCTACATCATAGCCTCGCGCACATTGCTTCAATTAACCGAGTTTGCGCAGACGCACTGGGAACGTTATCAAAACCGAAGCCACACATTTAGCTCCACGCCCATCCCTCGCTGACCCTGACTAATTGGCTTTCTTCACCCTGGAAGCTTTGGATGGCTCAAAGATGCCGAGCAGCCTCCACATCCTGGTCTAGGGAACAGTTGGAGGCCTGCTTCCTGCCCACACCCCTTTCGCAGCTCCAACACCAACAAATCACTCGTTTTAAGCATCGAATGATCCTTTCGAAGCTCCTGCCCGAGTGGCACACGTCGAGCTTTTATTCCCGAGCTATGTTTTGCCCAATCCTGTTAGTCAAACAAGAGACCTTTGACTGGGTGGGGGGGGATTGGGCACAAAGCAGAAGGACAGATGGTCCAATGTCCTCAGTTTGATTCCACTCTCGAATTAAAGTGGATGAAATCAAGACAGATGCTTGGTAAAAAGGGCTCAGGACGTCCATCAAAGCCCAATGATCGTACCGGTAGCTGTAAACGGGGGGGGGGGGGGGGGGGTGCACCATTATACCCTGCAACTGGGCACACTGTGTTGTGTTGTGTTGTGTTGCTATGCCGGCTGCATGTCTCGCACCAGGGTATAATTTCACACCATTTGTGTCCCACGCGGGCCGGTAGCGCTGTTTATTCTTGAGGGCATCGCGGAAGTGTGTTTTCCACTACGAATGACCGACGGCTGATGATTTAAACATACTTCCCGCATGCTGGCGATTTATGGCACAGGAAGCAGGTGGGGTGTTTTTTTTTGGGGGGTTGTTTATGATTTTCCATTCACCACACCAAAGAGGTAAGGAAGCCTTTGTGTGCCCCCCCCCACCCCCCAAAACCTTAAACACACGCCTCACCTACTTAGATTTGTGTATCATGACCGGCACATTGAGAAATTGTTTGAATCACAATGTTTTTTTTGTTTGTTTGTTTTGTTTTTTTGTACTATCGTTTACGCCCCACCATTCACTTCAGGTTAACATCATGGCGGTGGTTTAAAACTGCATTGCATCATACTGATTGCCGTTTCTAAGAGTTTGGTTCGGTGTAACAGTCAATCACAGGGAATAAATTAAACTTGGCGTCAAATGTTTCGGAACCACCGGTGTGGAAGTAAAGGCGATTTTTCAACCTTAAAAAAAAAAACGTTTTCAAAGGCTCAATACTTCTTTTTAATGACAAGGACATTTTATTTCATCTATTATTATTATTAGAAGTAGTGTTTTTTCTAAATGGATTTCCTTGATATCATCATTAATATTCCTAAAAACTGTTTGAATCTATTCCCTTGATGTTAATTACTGTACATATTTTTCATTTATTTCATTCTAATCTATTGAAAAACAAAAATCTCTCACCCAATTTTCCACACCGCCCACACGCCCGGTTGGTTTCACCCGACTGATGTTACGCAGCCGAGTGCCGCCACCGCCGCCGCGGGATACCCGACGCCGCCGCTGATGGATGTACAAGTGTAACGTGACAGCTCACCTCCTTTCAGTCGACATCCGCCCGATTTCATCTGGACACACACCGACCGGGTTACACGCGCGCGCTCACGCTAGCTGCGAACACGCATCCTTCATGCATACTTTTATATGAGCTTCTTTGCCAGGAGAGTCATTCTGCGAGCGATCCCGATCACTTTCGTACTTGGCATCAAGTATTCATCGTGACTAAGCCTGCCGGTCAAGCTCCATTAGAGAGAATACTTTTTTTTTCAGTGGTGGAAAGGAACACAGTATAATACTTTGTTATACATTTTTTTTTCTGACGACTTTTGACTTTCACAGGACTCGCTACATTCGAAAACCCAAACTTTGAACTTTATCGAAAAATAGGCTTGTTACTTTTTTCAACCTCAGCGAATGACAAGATGAAAAAAAAAGAGGTACATTAAGCAGAGCTTTTTTTTTCCTTAGCCAAGTATTTTCCTAAGTGCAGACGACTTCAGCTACCTCGGTTTATTTTCATCTCGACAACAAGAAACCAATTCCCTTGCCGCACATCCTCGGGGCAGAGTGTTTTTGTTGCTGAGACCAACCATTGGATCATGTCCCTCTTGGCGAGGGGTGGGTGGTTGAGGGGTTTTGGGGAGGGGAGGGGGTGCCAACCACCTGCTCCACTTCGCACATTATGTCACACCTTAGGGCCCCCCCCCTTTACATCTCATGCCATCCTGCAATAATGACCCCGCCGCCCGTTTGGATGCCATCAAACTCAGCGCAGCGGGGGGTGGGGGGGGCGCTTGGTTTCGGGGGAGCCCAGCTGTTGCCATGGCCACAATCACGCAGCAGACTTGGGAAGAGAGACCGCCTTGAGGTCTGTGATTGGCTAAAGGAGGACTTAGACCAACGGATACTGTTGTTATGCGAGTGCGGCATCCGAATGGGGACATTTTTCGACTCTGACTCATGCAACTTGCCAAGTGAGAAAGTTGCTCGCAGGAAATAGGAAATTGGTCTTCCTTCCATCAGTTGCAATCAATTCAAACACAAATTGGCACTGCATGTGAACATACTGAATTGGGGAACTTGGTGAAACCATTTGTGACTTTTGGAAATTAAGCATGATGACCAGAGGGGGGGACGGTCTGGATGTGATAGCTGACACTCACTTGGAACTACACATTACTACGACCTAGAGGAATGGAGTGGAACAGCGTCCTCCATGTCATGATTATTATTTTTATTTATTTTTGTAGTCTTACAGATCTGATTGTTTGGCCTTGGTGGACCTTTTCCTAGCTGCAGATTATTCTTGCAAAGAAAGAATCATCTTTTGGGGGAATTGAATATACCTGAAAACGAACCAATTGTGTCAGTGCGTGTATTTGAATTATGCGAAAATATGCATAATTCAAAGACCCAATGACAAACCCCTAAACTGAATACTAGCAACTGCTTGAAGTAAAAAAAAAATTTAAAAAGCCAAAAAATAACTAATTTCATCTGTCAACAGGAAACTGGGTTGACATGTGCCAAGGTCTCACGTGCAAAAGTAGTAGTAGTTTTCCATGTTGATGTTTTCTACTAATTGTAGTTCATGACGTTTTGAACAAAACCACCACAATCATTCCAATCCCAAGTTCAGAGGAGCCAACGTCCACTTTTCCCGCATCCTTCCCATACCCTGACTCAGCTAACTGCTTAAAGACCCCCTCAGCCAAAAATAGTCACTGTAAAAGGTCTATCAGGACATCAAAGGAGGAGGGAAACATTTCAATCTTCAAGCACAAACATGCAGCTCTGGTCAGATACCAGAACCGCATTAATGTGAAACGGAACTCGCCAGGCACTTTTATCCACAGGACTTGCACAGACTGTACTGGAGGGGGTTTTGGCGGGGGGGGGGGGGGGTCACTAATGGGGACCAGAGGTCTGCCTCGAACATGATGCTGGCCAGAGGGACCAGACAGCTAAAGACCGATCTAAATGGGTAGTGCGGGGGTGGGGGGGTTCAAAGGGGCTCATTAATGAGCTGTTCTAATCATACAATAACACGTCCACTTTTATCTACTGGCGAGAAAAAAAGCGAAATGGGTTCATGTTCACGGATGTGTCTCGACACGGCAACATCTGCAAGCCATTTTCTTAAAAGCAATTTGGGAATATAAGATACTTGCTTGCCCAAAAGCAGGATCTGAAAAGATTTATGATGACAAAGGACTTCCTTGCTTGCTTGCTTTCAACTTTAAGTCAAGTGAAGAAATGATAAGGATATACCCAAAAATCTTGGTTCGGTATGTACACTCGTTTTAATATCACAGTTTGGTGCATTACACAATAACAGATTGTATCTTTACTTTTTGGAAAAGTCAATAGTGGACTTATTTTTAGGAAAAGAACAATGCAAACATGTTATTGTTAAACACATTTGACGCACGACCAAAGGCGTATCGCGATCCATGACTTTTGTTAGCCAGGGGGCTAAGTTGCACTGTTTGTTGTCAAAGCAGAACCGAATAAGCTTTGTGTGAGAACAATAATCAGCAACAATTCAGAACAGATTAATATATATTACTATTAGTTCGAGTGCATCACATTTGCGAATCTAAGAAAAATAACACCTTGGATGCAATTACAATGTCCCTAATAAAGTGTCCTGCAAATGCACATGACCACATATATGAGAGCTCCTGAACTTTCGCCCAGTAGTTAAAAGTGAGCGTGTGAATTAGCTGGTTGGGCTAATTGGCTTGGACGCGAAGCGAGCAGGATGATATGTGGCAGATATATCGTGATTAACGCGGCCTGGGCCGGCAAGGAAGGGTGACATTAGCAAAGAAAACAGCGGCGAGGGCAGCTACCGACAAGGGACTGGCTTATCGGGGTCCTCGTAACTCATGCTCAATTAGCGTATGCCGACATAGTCACCTCCATGTTTATTAGTGCAGGGAGGGGGCATGGGTGGGGCGTTCTGAGGTCAGTTCAACCTCAGTGTGCGTTAGCCTTGACGTGGCAGTCTGTGATTGACAGATAATAATGAGCTGCAGCTATTGCAGTTTCGCTGATGGTCTGCACAGTAAATGACATTTATTTAACAAAATATAATCACCCCAGAAATATTCAACTCAAATAAACAGTATATGTCAGGTTTGATATCAGTGAATTGTGATTTCTGCGTTTTTGTTTCTGTGTATCTTGAAAATATGCCAAACACAAGAGCTAAGCTAATTGGCTTTAGGGTCTTATCATGATGAATACGTGAAATGCCAGCTTAAAATTATTTCACTACCACTTGTTGAACAAATTGTGAATGAGAGGGGTTACAGAGTCATCTAGAAAAGCTAGCCTTGTGCTAAGCTCCATTAACTAGCGGCTGCCTAATCATTCATCTCTACAGTTAGCTGCCAATATCAAGACTTTACATCACAAAATGTGAATTACAGAGGCCATTTAAGATAACTAATTTTAAAAAATGAATTAGAGAGATTTAATGGCATCTTTTCTTCAACTGCTCCTGTGTAGTGTGTCGGCGCCAACCCCGTGAACTTGCACGTTGGCACACAGTCGCCATTTTCATGTGCATTGTGGCCTGCTCTGTCACTACGGTTGCCAAAAACAATGGCTGGTATGAGCACTGCCACTCCAAACAAGTCCCCTTTTTTTTTTTTTTACACATCCAGCATAACTCTCGCTGTAAATCATCCGGCGAACCGGTGAAGTAAAGTTCATTTCCACACGCAGACACTCTAAATCATGCAACAGTGGGTGAATGGTGGCGAGTGAAAAACCTCTCCGTGTTGTTTGGGACCCTTGCCATGACCTCACTATGAGGTCCCACTAAGGGACACATTGTAACTCGAAGATTATTTTAAGAATGTAATTGAATGATTTAATACATATGTCACATGGCGAAAAACATTTACAATTAGGGAGTTCCCGCAGATTTTAATTCATTTCATCAGGGAAAACTGATTTGGTATGTGAGTAAATTGAGTTACTAGCTTGGTCCAAGAATTCGTGTCAGCCTAGGTACCACTGTGTTTCAAGTGGTAAATTATACGGTTAGAGCTGTAACTAATAAAATCACCAGTGATGAGTGTCCATCAATTTACGCTACAGCTAGCCGCTAGTAAGTGTAGCTCGGCTACTACTGCTAGCTAGCATCGGGTTAAAGGGCCCGACACAATGTAAAGAAATTACTGTTAATGTTGTGAAGCAGTTTTTTAAATGTTTTTTTTAAGAAACTATAATTGCATCGGCTGTAAAGTCAAGGGCAACTGCTCAGGTCTTGTGTCAACAGAGTGAGGTTGGAAACAAAAAACAAAAAAACAAACACACTAGCATACAGTATTTTATGTCTCAACACGTTTGTAGAAACGTGTAGGCGGCACGCCCATTCCAGGAGGTAACAGCAACATAAACACAGCTATTTATTACTATTTTTATGAGTCAGTGTTTTGCAAACACTTTGCACGAGCAGGTGCATCCGTTCGCGTAAATGAGCTGCCCGAGCACCATGAACACCAAACATGGACGATAAAGAAATAAAAAAAAAAAAAAATAGATCATATTTGTATATCAATATTGATGTCCGCAGACTAATACAGATATCGCGCCATGACAAACGACGCTTACTTGAGTGATTCATGTCAGTTTGACATTTTCATCAATTGCATTAAATAGCTTGAGGTCAACATTTCACGCAATGTCACTGTAATACAATTTCAGAATTTATCTTGGATCGTCGTCATGTTCCATTTTCAAAGGAAACGGGTGTTAAATGACCTTGATGGAGCAACAAAGAGCACCTTGGCTGCCAAGGCAACGCTCAAGTCGAACAATGTGTATCTCTTGCGAGACAAACTTGCAAAAAACACTCACGCTCAAGTAGGCTGCTGTGACAAAACGCGATGCACGTACATAACAGCATCCGCACAGACACACGAGCGCACTTAGCATAGCGCATTGTCGCCGAAGGGAGGAAGCGGCGTGATGCTCTCAACAACGCAGTATACAATCATCCCTGTATGCAGATTCAGAGAATTATTGCATAACACAAAAATAATCCTAATGAGGGCCGTGTAGAATCCAGAATTTTTTTTTTTTTTTTTGGTGCCGCCAATCAACACTTTGGTACATGCAAGGAAGGCGTGGGAACGAGCAAGTTGCCGTTCTTTTTTCGGACCACGTTGACGATTGTGGAGCAAGCTGTCGTTTTAAGATAAATGCCTGACATGAGGGGGGCTTTTCCATTTCTACCCGGTTCGACGTCTCACTGGAGTCAGCCAAGCTCCTGAGTCGGCGCGTCGCCTAACAAGTGTCACATTTCACCTCCTCACTTAGGTAAGACACAGGTGCCCACTTCTAATTGTCACGGCGGCGGTAAAAAAAACAAAAAAAATAAATAAGTCACTTGGGTTTAAATGGAACCTTTAGAGCAATTTCTTATGAGGAAGAATATTTGATCCTCAAAGGTGCATAATTCCTCAATCTGTTGGATTAAACGCACCTGAACATCTCAAAGAGTCCATGTGTGATTCTTCCTTTTTTTTTTTTTTTAACAATGCCAAGCACTTCAAGAGAGCTGGGAAAGGTTCATGGAAGTCCACTCCGTCATTATTGTCTGCATGTGCGGTCGCCCCATTGTGCCCACTAGCTCTACACCCCCCTACTAATGGCTTCAACAGAAGGAGGGCCACTTGAAATAAAAGAATAGTGTTTCCGGCCTAGAAAAAGAGACGTCGGTGAGCTCACGAAATTCACCATGGAGAAGTGTATTAAAAAATAAATACATCAAAAAATTACAGCTGCAAGAAGCCATGACGGGCTCTCACGCCCCCTTAGTGGCGAATCAACAAATCCAACAAGCCAAACTACAAGTTTTCCACTTCAATGCACGGTTACAAAGATGGATTGCGGCATTTGCGGCGAGAAGAGGCAGAAAAAAAAAAAAAGGCGGCCATTTTTGTTTCAAGCAAACATTTTTGGTCAAATGCTGCATTGACTAGGGGTTTTTTTTTCCCACTCCGGCATCTACAAATTAATGTGGGCGGAGCATGCGGTCAATGTTCATAAACATTGCCTCTGTGGTCCATAAAAGCTTTATGAAGCTCTTTGAGCCTTGCATAAAGTATTTCGACAGCCACCATTTTGAATGAGGAAAGATGTATCGAAAAATCTTGTTGGCTTCAAGTGCTTGTTGTTGAATGTACACACCTCGTTTGCTTTTAGTTCTCGTTTGCTGTTTCGACTATGTTTTCACTATCGCAGCTCCTGAAGCAGTGTTTACGCAAAAAATAACTGTGGGTGGATGGGGGGGTGAACAAAGGACTCAATGACTTGAGATTTTGCCCTCAGCGTCAACAAGCTGCAGCTTTCCAACACGATACTCGGGTGTGTTGGCATCGAACCAACACACACACACACACACACACACACGTAGTATATATACAAATATCAGCTTTCAGTAATCACAAAAGTTTCTTCTCTTGTTTTTAATTCTTATTGCGCCGTGCTCTGTTTGTCCCTGGGGAGATTGTGACGGGAGCATGTTGTCATGCAGATAAGGACGATGACAATGCACACACACGAGAAACGCGAACGGCAGCTTGTGAGAGCAAAAACGTGCGTGCGATGTTTGATAAGGCAACATGTAAACTATTTGGACTGTTCTCGGTAAACACGCCAGTCCCCCAAACAACCGTCTGTGCCACTGACGAGGACCTGCAGAGCAGCCTACGATGCCAAACTGTTTGGTAGTTTGCCTGTCGATGGTTAGCCCAAGATGCTAATGTAGCGTTTCTATGTCTTCACTCCATGCTCTCGAAGAGAGATAGTTTGGTGGAAGCATGTCGCAGGTGATAGCAAGACACCTGGGGATTGTAACCCCTTCATGTGACCATCACTGTTACCAAAAAAAAAAAAAACGATGTCAGCTTTATTTCAGCCCTTCTTTCTGAACTCATCTCATGAGAATTTTGCACGCAATATCGTTACTCCCCGATTGCTCTTTGGCCTCTTACGTACGTGTGTGTGTGCGCATGTATGCTTTTCTTCTCTGCACAAAACCAAAATTGAGACAATCACCAGGCGAGCTGTCATTCTTCCACCCACTGGAATGTCGGGAAAAAACCTCCTTTCACATTTAGGAGTCAGAACAAAGTAGGGAGTTGAGGATTCTTGGAGACTCTGAGACTGGGTCATCATAAATGAATGGTTAACATTCGTGGACAGGAGGGAAGGCGATGGAGATCGTGGTGCTCGGCGGTAACATAAACAAAATGTTTGCGGTCGTTTTCAAGTGCGCTCGGCTTTGCTCGAGTTAAGTTCAAGCACGCGACAAAACATACCGCAGATGGCACGCGGTCCCTCCAGCGATAAGCACCCACAACAAGTTCCCACATGCAGGATGAAGAGATAAGGAGCATGGCCGCGTGGCTCGTTAATCTGCAGAGTGTGGAAAATGTCAGTCAAAACTGCAATGTGCATCTTTAATTGTAAAAGAAAATACGATTGGTTCCAGATTTGTTCCGGGGTGCGTTTGATTATCCAGAGGTGTCAGAAAACCCCCCCAAAAAATGCCAATAAACATCTTTGCAAAAACATCACGGTCACCATTTTCAATCATTGCATCAATTGTGCGCAACCTGAAAAAGTACGACAACTTAAAAATGGGCTAATTTGTCCCGTGACGTCAAAACTGAGTACAGTCAGTCACAACCAACCTAACATTTTTTTGAAGCAACTCAGGGACAATTTTACTCAAGAAGTGACACTTGATGGTCACAGTTCATAAGGGTCAAAGGTCAAATTTTTGTGAGGTTGTTTTTGCCATGTCGAAGCAAAATTTGGATTCTAGATATTCCTGCAGGGAAAAGTCCTTCGAGTCATGCCCGAAGGAATAAAGACCCAAAATTCACTAGAAAGAAAAAAAAACGGAAAAAAAACCTGCCAGTTTCAGTGATCGTCTGAAAACTTAGTGGACATGTCAATCAAACCAGGATGCTCGAAAATGTTTCAAGGGCTCATGGTGGAAATCATACAGGAAGTCGTCCGTTTTGATTTGAAGCAGCAATTTCAGATGAATTCCAGGGCTCATACTGTGGTGAACCCGACCTCGGAGAATTCCCTGCAACGAGCAGCAATGGGAAGCAGGTATGCTAGAGCATCGATTCCAAACCAGTCTGCCACATAAGCCTATCCCAGCCGTCTTCGGGCAGTAGGCGGGGGACACCCTGAACCGCTTGCCAGCCAATCACAAGGCACATATTAAGAACAACCATTCGCGCTCACAATCATACCTAGGGACAATTTTGAGTGTTCAATCAGCCTGCCATGCATGTTTTTGGAATGTGGGAGGAAACGGGAGTACCCGGAAAAAACCCACGCAGGAAGGCCGGGGTCGGAATCGAACCCTGCACCTCTGCACTGTGAGACAAACGTGCAAACCAATTGTCCGCTGCGCCGCCCTTTTTTCTGAGTCATGTTAAACTTAATTAAATCTGCCACCCCCCCGCCTCCCCTCATCCAGTTTCATTGTGGTGGCGGGTGAGCTGGAGACTATTCCATGAATAAATGGCTACCTTTGATCACATTTTTGTTTGGTCGTGCATTGTGAGATTTTTCTCATGGAAAATATTTTCAAGTCAATGTTAGCTTTGGGAAACGCTGCTTTCGTGTCATGTAAGAGTCATGACATCATCAATATGAAACATTGATTGGAACACCCTCCAATCTGACTTCATTCTTGAGTGGCATGAGCCGGACCTAATTGATCGGCAAACCTCGCCCAGATGGCTGCTGTTGTGTGTTTGTGTGCGCGTGTGCATGTGAGGCCATGTGTTCCACTTGATGGCGGAGGGGCTGCCTGACTCCCACCGAATCAAACTCTGGCCAATGTCACATTTGCGCCTCAGGGAGAATATAACCCTGGGAACCGAAGCCCCCACCGAGCCCCACCCCCACTGTGAAGAAGAAGAAGAAGAAAAAAAAGCTACATACGATACGGACCCTCAGAAGCAACTCGATTTATAATCCAAAGGGTCCAATCAAATGTACACTATCTGTAGTTGAAACGTGACTCAAAGCCACCGAGAGCCAATTATCATCACCATCACTGCAACAGCGATTTAAATGATTCCTTTTTTTTTTTTTAATCTGTTTTTGGATCTAAGGAGTTCACTCCCAGAGCCCATTAAGGGCACATGCCATTTAGCAAACAAACCGTACCCCCTCCCCACCCCCACCATGACAGAGGGAAATTGCACCGAAATTACCTTCAAGTCAATTAAGCTCATTATTTTGTTTCTTCAACATCACAAGGTGGTGGGGGGTTCGCCGTAAACACCTGCCAACAACAACAACAACAACAAAAAAACAGAACAAGTATCCAGTGGCTGAGGACAAAATGGCGTCAGCGTAGGGAATGTTTCCACATCTGCGACAAAGCAAGACCCTCAGTGACAATGCTGCGGAGATGGGTTCAAAGGGCTCTGCTCATTCTCTCAGCCTGGCGAGTTGGCATGACAAGGCCAGAATATTAGGAACAACTGCACCTAATCTAATAGCATCCCAGTGAAGGGAAACTGGTTTCAATGTAAAATATCAACGCAACGGAGAATTTAAAAAGCCACTGGCGTTGGACTCAAGGAATGGTGCTCAGCGAGTTTCGTCGTTGTGTATCTGTAAATAAATTCTTATTTTGCCATCAAGAGCTATTTTGTTTTAGCTTCATAGTTTGAGGTGTCACAGCATGAAAAAAATATATATTAGCATCAGTTACAGGTCTGTTTCAAATTTACAAGCTGGTCTTCTCCACTTTTTGGTCAGAAACAGGTGGTTTTGCGAAACCAAGCCATGTTACCCTGCTGATAATTTCATTTTGTTGTCACAATAATGACATTTGCTGTGGGTGACGCTTTATAACAGCCTTTTAGTTGTTTCTGAAAAGAACGGCAACTTAACCACGAACGCAATTAGATGGATGCAGGTATACCTAATGACGGGGCTTTTAAGTGCACCTTGTTCCCGTACAATGAAAATGCAAACAAATAACGGCGGGGGGGGGGGGGGGGGGTCAACAAAGCGGAACACTTGGTATTGTTGTCAGTGTAACCATGACGACAAAGCTAGCCACGATGAACAGGTGACTCTTAACTGGTCTTTCCGGCTCAGCGCTTGTACGCTCCACGAAACAAGAGGACGTGACGCTTAGTTAATTAGGATTTCATCCCCAAAATGTCTCTCATTGACTTAATGATCGGACTTCACAAAGACACTGCATTTGCAACCATTTAGATTAGTCAATATTTGTAAAGGCCCACATGAGGACTGACCAAGAGCAAATATTTTTTTTTCTTTTCTCAGTCTGGACAATAGCAATAGCCTGAGGCCGACGTTAAGGTTAGCCCGTGTCACACGCCAAAGAAATGGAATCCCTCCCGTTAAGCCACACTGTATTCAGGTGTGTTATTACTGCCACTCATACAGCAAACTTGGGCCCGCCGTCCCTCCCGCCCGGCACGTGACCTTGGTGGAAGCACGTACGACGACGGCAGATCTATGGAGTTTTTTTTTAATCCATTTATCTGATTCATCGATGGAATATATAAGAGTGCAAAACGAATGGATGATCAAAATAATCAACAACTATTTGGATCATGAATTATTTAGAGACCTTATTCAACTTTAAAATGGCCAAAGTCAAGGTACCTTCAGCCTCTCGCCCAGTAAATATTCTCAGACCGCTGTGGCCCCTCATGAAAACAGACTTATCGTCACTGTGTTGAATCAAAATAAAACATTTGCAAACATCTGCTTCCATTTGGCAAAACAATGATCACCATGTCAATTTGAAATAATGCTTCCGCATGCAATAAAATACATCATTTTATTGCCGTCTTTTTATCCCGTTCATTGATTTAAAAAAAAAACATTTTGCAAATGAAATGATTATCAAGGGACCGCAGGATCACGCTCGCAAGCAATTTTCTAAATAAACGGCTTTCATCCTCGCTGAAGGATGCCGCTCGCCTCCTTGATGATGTGTTAAATGTACTCCATTCCCAAAACGAGAGTCTAATCGTATCATGGTGATCAATAAAGGATGACATCACTTCGCAATGGAAAACACACGTGCAAATGATTGCGTCCGCGGGGTGGCTCATGAAGGTGGTGGGGGTGGGGGGGCATCGTAATGTGTCCTTAAGGACTCGGCAGCTGCTGGGATCACAGAATACAGTGTGCCTCCTTTGAAAGGGATCAAGGAAAAAGCCCCCCCGCTGCTAAACAAACAAGTTCAAAACCCATTTTGAGCTGGAAGGCTGAAGGGGGGGGGGGGGGGGGGGGAGAGAAAAAGGGCCAGATTGTTTGTGAAAACTCATTTTAAAGTCCGAGGAGACTTAAACGGATGACAGCGACACGCCGTCGACCTTTTACGCACAGGCGGTGTGAGCCGACCTTGTGCAATTGTGCTCGTTTACGCAGCAGAACTGAAAGCGGCGTGTGCAATTATAAGGAGAGCATTTATACACACACACACACACGCACACGTATATATAGAGAGACGACAGTGGAAAAGACTTAAAGCAATATTTCTCATTTGTAGTCATGACATCTCAACGGTATTTATAGAGCACTTTCGAAACAGCCATCGCTGCATACAAAGTGCTGTACATGGAGCAATTTAACATATACAATAAACAGTAAAACATGTTCCAAAGCAGACCCACAAAAAATATAAACAAAAAAAATAAATACATTTTGTATAGAATAACTGTAGCTTCACATAAAAAAAACTGTCTGAAATGGCTGAAAAAAAGTAGATAAATGAGCATCTAAAATTCTTTTTATAGAAGACTCTTGAAGATGTGTGTGGTGGGGGCAGGGTAAGGGGTAAGAAGTCACATCATGCACAAATGATTCTTACTTAACCCTGAATGAGATTTTTTTGTTTTGTTTGTTTCCTCGGCGGTGTTTTATGTCCGTCTCCCTGTATCGCGGATTTTCATCTATGGTGGGTGGGTCTGAAACTTCCCTCGTGATCAAGGGGGGGGGGGGGGGGGGTTCACTGAATTATGATTATTTCCCACGAGGGGGGCGGGGGGGGAATCATTTCAAAATACTGAACGGTGTGCCGGAATGTTGTTCAACGTTAGAAGGTTTCCCACTGCAATGTGCTAACAAGACAGACAGTGGGCGGGGGAAGTATGGAAAGAAGACAGAAGGAAGCTTCCTGTTTACCAGGTAATGACAGATGGAAGTTGAATCTGCGCCGCGGAGGAAGGAAGTGACGACCGCGGTCAGGGGTGGTCATTAAAAATTGCCATCAAAGTTCTCGTGATGCCACGTTCTTAAAAGGAATTGATTAGGTGTAAAAATTGGGTTGAAGGGAGGGTGGAGGGTGGGGGGAAGCTGGGAAGGGGAACGAAAGTCAGCGAGGGCCCGAACAGCTGAGAGAGAGGCGGGGATTGGGTCTACTCATGGTGGCGGCGTGTGACGCAAGACAGGAAGCCACCTGATGTGAGAGGGGTCAGATAAAACGCAACGCGGCTGACGGTCATACGGGGCAGGTGCTTCCTCCGCAGCACGCATACACACGCACGCACGCACACTATATTAGGCTCAGCTGTGTCAGAGGCTTTCCCAGACATCCAGCCCACGCAAGCGCACGCATCCTCAGACGGGGGGGGGGGGGTTTACGGCCTCTCGGACAGGGCCAAGGAGGACGGAGGACAGCGCACGCACGCACACGCACGCACGCACAACAAGGCAGGAAACTCTCAAGAGCGTTTGGTCACCTCCTACCTCGGCCTCCGCATTCGACAGAACCACACTCAACAAAAGCTTGAAAGATTTAAAAGGAGAGCACTAAAAGAGGAATGCAGCCCACTTTTAGGTACGAAAGGGATTTGGAGGGCTCATCCTTCCTATCTTGTTTCCTCCTTGGTGCAGGAAACCTGACTTGAGTTGTGTGACTCGTCCATATGGACGGTGCATCTGGAGAGCATTCACAATGCGTCACTTTTTCCACATCTCGATTTGTTAGTGCGTCCACCCTACGGTGCAACGGCAAGGTCCAATTCCAGCTTCGGCCTCCCCGCGTGGAGTTTGCATGTTCTCCCCGTGCCTGCGTGGGTTTTCTCCGGGTACTCCGGTTTCCTCCCACATTCCAAAAACATGCATGGCAGGTTAATGGAACACTCTAAATTGCTCCTAGGTGTGATTGTGAGCGCGAATGGTTGTTCGTCTTCATGCGCCCCTACGTTTGGCTGGCAACCGGTTCAGGATGTGCCCCGCCTACAGCCCGAAGACAGCTGGGATAGTCTCAAGCACGCCCCGCGACCCTCATGAGGATAAGCTGATCAGAAAATGGATGGATGGACGGATGGATATGTATGGGGGGGGGAGAGAGAGAGAGGAGTGAGGTAGAAAAAAATGCTGCTTTGAAGCTTCCTATGAGCACAGTGGCCTCCCATCATCCATGAATGGCAGATGTTTGAAACCAGCAGGAATCTTCTCAAAGCTGAAATCCAGCCTAAACCGAGCATCCGAGGCAGGTGACCATGAATCCAACAATAAAGTTCCATTCAGCACACAGCTTTTTAGTGAAGGGGGACTCTCAGAAAAGACAAACGCTCAAATCAAAAATGTTCCACTTGACAAAGATAAGTTTGTGTTGTTGAATAAGGGGCGCCTTCGGCGTTGAAGCAGCTGCTAGCATTTCACGGGTCAATTTGTGCTAAAATGGGACTTAACGAAAATAAAATACGTTATGACGGCCACAAATCAACTCTATTACAAGACGAGTTTCATCAAGATTCAGTGAAGTTTTCCAAAAGGAACAATTTGAACTTTCAAGAAGGAACATGGGCGGAACGAGAATACATGACCACATCATTGTATTTTAAAATGTTTTCAAGAGGTTCAGAGGGGTAATATTATTTTTTAGTCACAATTGGGGCAATTTCGCATGGTTAGCAGTGTGAGAAACGCTCATCAAATGGACAACTTGTGACCCCCCCCCCCCCCCGCTTTTTGTTTGTTTGTTTGTTTCTTTTTTTTGGTGCCCTGCAAAAATCCAAATCAGAGTTATCAAATTTTTGGACATCTCCGGTCACTCTTGCGCTAGCTCGAATGTACGCCGGCGTACCTCGTACCCAACAAACACTCTGAGATTGTTTTGAGCTGTCTGGTGGAGGAAGGAAAGCGGTGTGAGAAAGTGGCTGTTTTTTTGAGGCGGACAGGAATTGCCCTCACGGTGCACGGTTCCTCTCCTCGCAGCGGGAACAATGCCGTGGCGTCACACCCCAGCGCTGACCCTCGCCGTTTCACATGGAAAAATGTAACCAGAATTCCGCTCCCAGGCTTTGGCGGGGAGGGGGGCGATATACGTAAAGAGAGAGAGTGAAGGTAAGAGGTGGCTCCGGTCTCATTTGTTCCCATGGCAACGCACTACAATGCTGATTAGTTGGGTGGCGGCGGGGGCGTGGCCAACGCTCATGCCAATCTGGGCTAAGCACAAGCAATATGTGTATACTGCCTAGCGACAAAGTTTACAGTCAAACGGACACAATAAAACTAAAGAGAACCAAACATCGAAACATGTCTGCCCAAACCATGTAATTTAATTTCACCAAACACAAATAAAGCAAATGCCCATAAAACATTTGAATGCATTTTCACCGGAGGCTGCAGCACTTTGTCACCCATGCACTGAGTTACACCGAGTGTGACAGTGTGGCATATTACATTGGCAAACAAAAACATACCCCAACGCCACGTCGATTTAGCATAACATTTGAGTATGTGCCAGGAGTGCTGGTAGCTTATGTTACTCTCCTCCTCACGCTGCAGCTCTGCTTATCTTTTGGCTTTCGAGTGCTCACTAGCTGACTTGTGACAGTACAATGTGGCAAAAATTCTGAAGGAATGAACCATTATGTAGAGACCAAGTCAAGTCAATCGTTCAGCATATTTGCGTTAAAAGAGCTGATCATCGTCGATCTCATCAAGTTCAATCAAGAATGGAGCATTTCTGTCTTTTCAACGACCCACTCAAACAACCGTACTATTGTTTTTAAAAAAAATAAAAAATAAAAAGAAGCCCCGCAAAACATTCCAAACGGCCGATACGCTGAATGCAGTAAAACAGTCACGTCTCCGACTCATCCAACTGCACGAGTGCATTAGGTCATGATCCCTTTACAACATGCTACAAGCTATTAGACCGTTTTAATAGCCTCCTCCTGAGGTAACGTTATACCCCCACTCGGTGCTGTTTTATATGTCCTCGTGAACTTGGAACGCTTGCCTTAAAACTTACAATCTTGAGGGAAGGGGGCCCGGGTGAACTCGGGCGCTTTTCCTCATAGAATTGTGCGCCGGAATACACCATTTTTACAAAGCAGTGGCTGCGATTGCACAATAGACAGCCGACTGTTTCCAATTTTCTAGACTTCTTTTCGGAAATTTTACATTGATGTGTGACTTTTGTAGATTCTAAAAAGGTAGAGAGACCCCTCTAAAAATAATCAGCCGTATTTATTTGGTAAAAATATGGAATTTGCCATTTTAAATGTCAGCGGCAAATGGTGGGCCAAGGTCTATAAAGTGGGCACACTGCTCAGAGAGCCAGATCATTGTTTTTATGTTCAGCTCCTGCTTTACTGGATTTTTGTGGATGCTCATTAAGTGTCCAAATGGGAAATGCTGCTTGTTAAGTTTAGGGGGGGGTTTTACACTCCGCTTTTTAAGAGGTTTAGTTGTGGGGGGTTTTCTTAAGTATGTCCCAAGTGACTTCTTTATATCTTTTTGCAAATACTCACATGCTGCATTTCAAAAAAAAAAGATGCAATAAGATGTGACCAAAGTTCTAACATTGGAATATTGCAAGAAACGAATCTGAGTTTGACAAGAAATTTCGACTTGAATGTGATGTCACTGAGCTCTCGTTGGCTTTTTATGGGTGGAGGTAACAAAGCATGACCACAGAAACTAGATTTGACCAAACTATCGTCAATGGCGCTTCGCGTGACATTTATAGCTCACCTTGGTCCTCGCAACGTAAACAAGCTTGTGATCTCAGCGATGATCCCGAGGCCAGGATGAGGCCAATACACAGGAAGTGGCTCAGCAGCAAGCTGCATCCCATAATAATCAGGACGAGAAATGCCGACAAACAATCCGGAACGGCGCGAGGTGACAGATAACGCCGACGAGGCACAAACCGCAACCCCGAAAAGCAGAGAAACAAAAGCGGCAAGCAGCAGAGAGCTTGTTTACTCGACAGAAAGGCAAACAACACGGCTGTGGTGTATATTAAAAAATCCAAACGCACAACGTGTGATAAACACTGTTGCTCTTTTACGTCCAAGGACCACCTCAAATCACAATCAAACTTGTCGACAAACAGCTGGATTTCGTGTTGGAATTCCCGGCAAGCACACACGCACACACAAACGGGTCGACGATTCTGCCGCTATCCTGTTCCGCCACTTCGGATGACGGCAACTTGAGGGAAAGCATCTGCACACCACCTCACCTCCTCATCACCTCAAATGTGACGCAACCGAGCTCCGATGTTGATGAAGGGCTCTTCCTCCCTGCAATGGACACCCCGGGGGCCTTCGGTTCAGACCTCGACTCCGTCCATCTCTTAATATCACCATTGTAATATCGCAATTATAAAAACCGCAACAGCACACACATCTTGAGCAGTTCCGAATCAATATTGGAACGACGAAAGATCGGGCAATGCGAATTGATTCATTTTAAATCCACTATCTTCCATTCGAAAAATATGCCGCGGGGCAGCTTTAGAACGCCTCGTCTGCCACGAGTGCACGCATGTCACAGGGAGAGAGGCTGAAGCAGTGAAAAGAATGGGAGATTGAAAATAAAACTTGTCAACTAGCGTGTGGACCGGGCCTTCATGCTGTTGTGACCACTTTAGAGCTCGATTTGGGGGGGGGGGGGGGGGACCAAAAACTGCAACGCAGTGACATTCCAGCAATCAAAAGCGGCTATACGAAGCAGCATCCATTTTTATTTCAGATGGTAGGAGTGGTATTTGATTGACAGTTAAGTGGGGCGTGGTTTCAGCACACTCGGCATTCAAGGGCCAAAAGGGAAGCTGAATCATTTTCAAGGCTTATTTTAAATTTGGCAGGGTTGTTAGCAGGGAAGTTTCGAAGACACACAGTATTTATTTTCACTTCACAGTTACTTGAACAAGCTTTGGCGATGTGAATAAAATGACAGGAACACTATGAAAGAAGCACAGCCAAAAAAAAAAAAAAGTGTTACTTCACATCAGATGAAACGCGGATTAAATCAAAATTTAACCGCTCGCTCGAATGTTGGAGAATAATCCATCTGCTAAATCCTAAACTGAACACTACCTTGTTTTAATTGTGAACAAAGCGTCACGTGCGCGGCTCTTACGCCCAACTCGGGCTACTGACGCCCATTAGCGGGGCAGCGAGGGAGGTTGGTGTTGGGACTTGAAAGGCAACCTAGGTGACCGCACTTCACACCTATTACCCGCGCAGGCACAAACACACTGTCGCAAACACATTGACAATCACGGCAGCCTGGACGGTGAAGATAAGGAGCTGGGACAGAGAAGGATTGGGTTAAGGGGGGGGGGGGGGGGGGGGGGGTGGTGGTGAAGTATGTGAGAGCACGTTTGTGTCTGTTTATATTTTTTTCCTGGGGGTGAGGGGAGTGGGGGGCAGTGAGGGAGGAGGGGTGCGCTACAGGACGTCCTGAAAACCGCCAATTTTTTTTAAATGTAGCCGAACACAACTTGACAATTGATCACGCCGTTCAGGAGAAATGTCGCCTTTTGTCGTTTGTATGTGGTCGCCCGATAATACTGATTGTCACTTTTTGCTGGGTGGGTCTGGCATATATCTCTCTTCCCCCCCCCCCACCCCTCCCACCCTCCCCACGATAAACTGGAGCTCACTGTATTCATATTCTGATTTTGCATTGTGCGAAAATTTGCATTAGCCGCACATCTCCTCTGTAAACAAACACAAGGCAGCTCATCCTCTGGCTAGAGGACACCACGGCTAACTCGTTTGAAAGGCCATGGCTACTGGACGTCATGAGTAGCGGTATGTTTTGATCAAACTTGGATATACAACTTTAAAAATCATCTTTTCTCTCGCACTCGTTTTGTCTACCCACCCAGCAGCTTTTGCACAGGCAACACCATAAGAAGAAAGGAAAACTCTTCCGGGCATTGATTTTTTTAACAGTTGGTGGGGCCGTGTGTGATCGGCGTGTGTGCAAAATAAGTAATAGGCTCTCTGTGAGGCCGTAAATGGTGAAGAGGAGGGCGGAGAGGCTTTCGGGGCTTTGTCCCAGGGAAACAACAGTGCAACCAAAAGGGAAGCGCAGAAGGAAAACAAGGACTCCTCCCTGTTTTGCAAACATGGTGGATATGCACGCAATAACGCTTGCCCCCCCCCCCCCCCGATGGAGCGGACATCTCCCTCTCCTTTTACATTTTATACATACATAAAATTTCACTTTTTTTTAATTAATTTTTTTAAGAGAGCGGAGGATGGGAGTTGACTGCGTGCCTCGCAGGAGCAGGTGCAGCCATGCTTGCCGATAACAGATCAGCGTAAAGCACGGATTGGGGTTTAGGTGGCTCTGCGTGGGGTGGGGGTGACCCTGTTCATGTGGGATCAGATAAGTGTACAGGTGGCGCAGAGGGTGCGGAGGGGCTAACGTGCATTCGCCTGCCACCCCCCCCCCCCCCATGTCACCGCTCCCGTGCGGCATCGTGGAAAATGCTTCTCGGTGGTTTCCTGTGCATTGCCATTATCAGGCCTTGTTGATAGGCCAGCTTCACCCCCAGCTTCACCCCCCTCCCCCCCACCGCCACCACCAACTTCCTGCCTCTCTTCCTCAACCTTTTACACCCTACTTCCCCTCCCACACTCGGCTCAAACACATGAATCACCGCTGCCACGGAGAAAGGGCGAAAGGCTGGCCAACCACCTGATTTGGAGCGCAGGCCGAGCCAATGCGGGGGCGAATTGTAGCGACATCCCGTGCGGTGTCCAAGCGTATCGCATTGTGACAAATGTTGAGTCACTTTTGCATGAGCTCATTTTTTTTTTCCTTTTAAGACAGCAGCCAGGATGGAGCTTGACCTGTTTGCGAAAAACTGGAAGGCATTAGGAGAGGTTTATAGAATTTTTTGGGGGTGGGGGGACTACTAAGTTTGAGTAATTTTAAAAGGAATGTGCCCTCAATTCTTTGAAAACATGGGAAAATTGCCTGTAATTTTTTTCTTCAGTTTTGTAATATTTCCAATGAAATATCCAACTTGGGCTCCTTATGCTCCCGTTACCAAGACAGGGGATGGCCCAGAGTCTTGGGACGTGAAAGCCAACTAGATTTGTAACGTGTACGACGTGGCTAGAAAAACGTGACTAACCGCGCGGCATCCCTCAAAAAAAAAAAACCTCACTCCCCCGCTCAATGTTTCTCCAAGATTCCGCCTTTCAGGGAAGCCCGGGCCACTGTCCCATCGACAGGACGTGACATGGAGCATGTGCGGGGGTCCTGATAGAGAGTCGCGGGCCGGTGAGAACGAGAAAAGAAAACAGAGCGAGAGGAAGGAAAGGGAAATACTTAGGTGCGCTTGATATCCTATCAGCGGCCAATATAGCCAGGGCAGGCGGTGAAGCGATGAGAATAGCCCCTTCGTTGTCCGGCGCTTCATTTTGGATCGCGGATGAGGTTGGAGAGCAAATGGTGGACGGATAAAAGCGAGAGAAAGACAGGTGTGTGGCGCAGTGGGGGTGGGGAGGGGGGCTACGAGTTCCTTTTTGTTCTTGAAAATGCGCCTCAGATGTTTGACGCGAGACAAAGGGTAGAGTAGGAAAGAGGGGTGGTGGTGGTGGTGGGGGTGGGGGTGGTTGCGGTTGGGGAGACAAAACAAACAGCAATTAAGGTAGTTTGTGATTGTGTCTGAAAAGGCTTCATCGTCCGCCCTCTAGGAAACATCTGCCATATTGATGTACGAGGCCCGGAAAAGACAAATTCCTCCTATCCCTGAAAAAACCTCCATCGCTGTGGGTCGCGTATTTATCCGGGACGCAGTTGCTGCGGCCTACACGCACACTCACGCACGCATACACACACACACGTACATGCACGGGCTGTGTTGTTTGCAGCACTCTGAAATATATCCCTTAGAAACATTGATAGTCTAAACACAGATAAGACGACCTCTATCGTTCAGACCCGTCAGCTCGGAAATTCCAGACAGATCAGGAGCGGGGATAAGGGGATACCTCTTAAGTCTCTCGCAAAGAGACTTTTTATTTTTTTTCATAATCCGCAGCAAATGCGACACTGTCTATCTGTCGCATAGATACGAGCTATGTGGCCCCCTCGGGGGCCGTCTGTCCAAATAGCCCCATGAAAGGGTTCATGAAAAAAAGCAGATGACAGAGATATGGGGGAAGCGCTCATTTAAGGGTCTTCGGGTGAGACTGGCCCGAGCAGGAATGGGGAAAGACGAGACAATTCCGATTTTGGGGGATATTAGCATCGAAACAGATTATGTATAAGAATTGGAGAGACTAGCGGTGGACCGGTCAGTCGGCCGGGATTGGGATCGGTCATCAGCTGATCCCTTGAAATCAAACCGATCTTGTCCACCGATCTCTTCTCCCTCCGCAGACGTCTGAAAAACTCAGCCACTGTCCTCTTCCACGGTGGGATGACTAATAAGATTTTTATTTTTATTAGCAAGACACAGTTGGCGGATCTTCAATCTAGGCTAATGGGTTTTTTGTTTTTTTTTAATGAAGGCGACATGCGTCCGTCGTGATATTTACAGAGTGGTCATGAGGCTGAAAATAAGTGCTCGCTCGAGAGGCATTCAAAATGGCGCTAGGGTTGAGGAGGCTTGTTGTACCCTAAACAGAGAAGTGAGCTCACAAAGTGTGCTGGTGTTTTTGCATCAACACTGAGCAGTCACCCACACGCCGGGAGGACGCACACACACACGCACACACACACACACTTGTCTCTTTGACCGAGTAAGTCAACAAATGTAGCGCTGATCATGAAACACACAAACACGAGAGAAGGCGGACATCTTTGCCTGGCTTGAAATGATCTGTCTTTACATTCCGTCATGGAGTGTTGCCGTTTCCTCTTGCTATTTTGACCTGAGGTGCCGCAGACGAATAAAAACTCAACATGCTCGGCCCACGTGTTAACAAGTGAACATGGGGCCGACGTGTTTGTGGTACTTGCGGGAAAAATGTATTGAATAGCAGGAGGAAGAAGAAACGACTGCAGATGAGGACCAGAAACGCTGCGGCTTCCAGAGCCGAATGGCGAGCGGCCAGATAGGTCCCAAAATATTTAAGTTAAACACGCGGCAATCAAGGGCCAAGGTCCTAGCATGAATGACTGGAAATATTCCTGTTTTGGATTAAACGCAAAATACACAAACATTTCTTCGGAGGCGGGGTGGGGGCGGGGGTCATTCTGGACTCTTTCGGCCCCAATGTATATGGTCACATGACACTTCTCCAGCGCTTTGGTTTAAGGTTTACAACTAAACAAAAGCATTTGAGTGATGTTGTATCAACACTGCGCTGAGACTCAAAGCAATAGCGGCATTCGTGTGTTTGGGACATTTCATATGGTGACACTTCATAATATAGCTGAGTCAGAAACGCCAACAATACTGAAACCACACCCAAGATGTGAACCATGTACCGAAGCCTATTTTAAAATGGAAATTCTGTCAGATTTGACATCATCGATATGTGTACATACAATCAATAAAAACACAAATATTTTAAATAGATAAAACCAAATCAACATTGTGAATTATTGTGCTTTAAAAAAACAACAACAACAATGACATTTCAATGCAGATCGATGGTACGGAAGTTGCATTAGCATCACACTAGCTTTCAAAGGCGCTGTGCGCTACTGCCAAAAGCACGCCGTGAGCCGTGATGTCCACGAGCCAGCTGCTCAGCTGTGTCATGATCGATGCGAAAATTCAGTACAGTGTCGAGTATAAAAACGAAATCTGAATACAGGACTTGTATTGCTACAGCCCTACGAGCGACAAGTGAGCGTAGCTTAGCATCAAGCTAGCTTTTGAGAATCGATGAAAAGGGGAAGGGAAACCAGCTTCTGACTTTGCTTCTTTAAGACTGTCGACAACAAATATGTGATTTTGAAGCTTTTCAAAAAATTTTGCAAGCGTTAAAAGCTAAAAAACAATTAAATTAGAGAACTTTTTGTGACAACAGGGTCTTATTTTATTTTTATTTTTTTTAACACTGTCCTGCGAAATTGCTACGGAAGCACGTTGTGCAAGTTTGTATATATTTCGGACGACTCACAGGTCCATCACGTGTGTGTGTGTGTGTGTGTGTGTGTGTGTGTGTGTGTGTGTGTGTGTGTGTGTGTGTGTGTGTGTGTGTGTGTAACAAACAAACACACAACCTTCCCCTCACCAGCTGGAAAGGGGGAAAGCAGCACTTGGGGAACAGTTGACACTATGATCTCCTTAATGGTTACATCCTCCACGCCCGACACCAGAAACACGCCAACACACAAGCTTTCTTTGCTCGAAAAAGCGGGAAAGACACAAATTGCAACATTCCCACTCACGCGCACACACACACACGCACTAATCACATACGCTATCTTGTTTAGCAGCCCCGCGCCTCCTCCGCCTTACCCTCCTCCTCCTCCTCCACGCAATCAGAGGCTCAGAATAGGAAGCAGGGAGAGGAAGCGGCCGCGCATTCACAGGCTGGGAACAAGGAGAAGGAAAAACAGCCGGAACCTGGAATTTATGGAGGAAAAAACAGCAGCCATCCCAAAATACCTCAGGACCATCTCGGGAGATAAACACACAAATATCACCGCTCGTCTCCCTTTTGTTGTTGTTGTTGTTACGCCATTGACGACGTGTAGTGGGCCAGGCACCACCCCGAGCAGGATTCCAGTCCAGTTAAGCACTTGTGTTTTGGAATTGCGCATGGTTATTTTGCGGCACACCATTGCCAGAAGTTTCAATGTAAAAATGTCTCTTAGGTTATTATCACGCTTCAATGGGTCGAATATCCACATACCAAAATGCATTGCAACAGATTGGTTGTGATCATGTAAACGGGAGAAAGGTTGCAGTTCGGACTTGAAAAGAGCAATGAAACAAAAACAAAAACGCTTTTTGGTTTTATCTCCCAAATTTTTCACCAGCTGACCCCCACATATTTTTTTTCTATGCACACAACAGGCCTATTTCTTTCAACGAGTGTTCACAAGTTTGCCTGGATCTGTATTAGTGAGCAGCTCTTCTTCACTGAGCATACAGTGATTCTGATTTGACAGCAGGCTCGCACAATTGTGACTTTGGCCGACCACAACGAAAGGCCGATGGAAAATGTGCCGCTTTTACTTTATTGGGGATGTTCGGTGAGGCCTCACTCGGGCCAACTCGTGAATCATTCCAGTAAAAGTGACCATTTTAGAGTGACCCTTTATCGGTGGCACTCTAAGGCACATTATTTGTCGAATTTCCTTGCAAATTGGCACAGAGACAGCTTGTGAAGTTGCGCGTTGGATCACAAGCCAAGTCCTCCTGCCGGTGGTCCAGGTTGAGGTTGCTGAAGGTCATTTCCTCTGACCCTTTCTTCCTAATTGATTCAATTTGCCCGCCATTGGCCTTCTATTAGGATGACCTCACGCACTCTGTCCTTTTGTGTACGAGGGGAACATTAGGAAACTCCCCAACTCTTCATGGCCTTCCAGCCCACATAACCTTTAACGGTGACATCATTTGTCAAAGCAGAACAGAGTCAACGTGGGCCAACGTATGAAACAAAACCGGATCATTTCCGGTCGGGCGCAAACGATAACGCAGTCATGACGCCTGTGTGACGTCAAGTGTCAATGCTGTTCAACTCTCAAAAACCGACAACAGCGTGAGAATGTTGTCGACGCGGTAGATCTTTGACTGTGAAATCTGAGCGGTCGCAGTTAATCGAATCACCGGGCCACATGATTGCCAGGTTACCGCATCGATGGTTGCGTGACATGTGACCACTATTTTGCCTTCAGAGGACGCCGAGTAATTGGCTCCAGGCTGGCGGCGAGAAGGTTGTTTTCTCCTTCAAAAATTCCACAAGCTCCACGCAGAGGTCAGTTGCATTCTGACGCGCTCGCCTTAAACTTTGTGAACAGATGCAGTTTTGAAAACTTGGGTTTTTTTTCCTTTCTAGGGGGCTCTTCATGACTCGGAATTCCAAACTAGATCCGATGTCCACAATGAGATGTGATGTTTTGCGGTTCAAAAAAACCCCAAAATGGCTGTTTGCGGTTTTCATTTATGAGCTCAATCAATTATTCTCTGATGTCAAGCAATGTTGCCACTATTGCACGTTTATCAAAATGTTCTCGTGTTTGATTTATTCAATTTTTGTATTATATATAATGTATTTTTTATTTTTTAACATTTTTATATTTTAGGTATTATCTGAATATCGTAGTATTTTATTTATTTTCTTAATTGTTTATATTTTTATGTATTAGATTATTTACAGTGTCTATTTTTTTCCATGTTATTTAACTATTTCAAATATATTTTACCAATGAAAGTGTCATTTCTGCATCACGCATTTTTCACTTATTTTCACATTTTGATTTGGGGGATTTTATTTCATTTAGCGTGTTAAATTTAAGTTCACATATTTTCCAAATTATGTATTTAACTATTCTGTATTTTTGCAACCAATAAAATTGATATTTTTGTACCCCTCCCACCATTATTTTGTTTATTTCTTGTTATTTTACTTTTTAATTTTACTTATTTAAACATCCTTCTTTATTTTTATCTTTATATTTAATTTATTGTATTTTCAAATTATTTGCTTCCCTATTTAGAATGTTTTTAACCATTTAAAGTGCCATTTGTGCGTCCTTAGGGCACGAAAAAAAATGCAGCTGCAGCAATTCCTAAAAAGACCCGTGCACAGTGGCGCCTTTTCACCCCGTCGTTCGTGTTTATTGCTTCTCGTGCTGGACATTTTCCCCTGACGACATCTCTCATGCAAACAAGCACGCCGGCTTCAATCACAAACTCTTTGCTGAAGACAAATACCGCCAGTTTAGCCTGTCAAGACATTCGGCGAGCGCGAAGCTTGCAGTCATGACGCATGGCATCCCAGATGTGCGTGTGTGTGCGTGCGCGCGCATCCACGTACACAATTGTGTTGTGCGAGTCCGCCGACTCTGCCGAGAGCATGAGTACAAAGAACCAATCGGAGCGAAAGACCTCACTCGAGCACATCCTGTTTGACTTGACCTTAGAGGATATTCTCCTTTCCCAAGCAAACAAACCGCCAGGCTTTTGGGACCGTACCAACATCGGAGGGGAAGGGAGGGGATGGTGAGAGGACAGGCGAGCCAGAGGACCATTCGGGCAGCCAAGCGAGGTGCCACAAGGCGCAATGTGCAGGGGTACGGTTCAAGTCCATAAACTGTCGGGGATGTGCGTTTCCTCAAGGGTTGGTCCGGCCCAATAATGACTGATGGGATTGAGGAATTACATTCGAAAGTGCAGCAGGCTAAAGCAAAACCACCCTGGGCTTCTGCCAGTGGGATTTGTGAGACTCTTTTTTTTTTTTTTTTTTTTTTTTGGTCAAATTGGACCTGATGAAAAGCAACATTTAGCTTATGATGCTATTGTATGTACGTTTGTTTGGCTTGAGCATATTATGCAGAAAAAGACATCGGCTCCTTGTGTAATTAATCCTCTATTAGGCTAAGTCGCCGTGCCCTCGCCCCTCTGGCGGCTCCGCGACGTTTTATACTCAGCTAATGGCGCCGCTGCTGGGAGACGGTCGGGATTAACGCCACCGATTGACACTAATCTCATTGTGCCAGAGAGGATTTGGGACCACTACTTCACTCTCGGTTGCAAAAAAATCCCCCAAAAAACCAGCAGCCCTGCACTAAGAGTACGGGATTTGCGTTGTGCGGCCGCGTGTGGGCCTTCGTGGGCTAAAATGCTCACACAAAAGAAACCCTAATATTGTACTCCCAAGTCAGAGTACATTTTTACTCCAAGGCTCCCCCAAGAGTTGAGTTATTCGTTTTAAATCAACGAAGGTAAATGCACCTGGACAAAGTCTAGCATGCTAAAGCTAAAGAAAGGTAGCTAGCTGGGTGATGTGGTAATTCTAACAAAACTATTTTCTGTTCTCAAATCATATCTGACGAGCAGTATGAGTATTTTAACGTGCACCAAAGCTGAAACTAACAATGTTTTCACCGACACTAATGCTCACGCAACACCAGAGGTGTCTATGTCATACGTGGGCCCTCAGTGGCCTGTTAGCTGAATGCTAACACAAGGCAAAAGAAACTATGTACATACATACGGTATCTAGCATAGAGAGCGAAAGCTAAATATCCAAGGACCAACCAATTAATGCTAAACATTGCAACAATCTTGAATCTCATCCTCGACAGCGAGGACGTTACCGCCACCTTGGCAGAGAGCAAGTTCATTTCGCCCATGTGCCCGGACAAAAGACTCCGTCAGTGGCGTTACTTGTTTGGAGTAAACACCGGAAAGGTGCAAGAGGAGAAAGCAACGTTCCAGAACAGAACATGAGAGGGAGAAGGTTAGCGGGAAGGGGTAAAATGTATGCACTATTTTCATATTTACTTAAATTTGGTTTGTACATAATCTTGCCTGCCAGCTGAATTCTCGCGGTATTTGTGAGTTCATAACCCCCTCGAGGACCCATCTTGGCTCCTGATTTTCTCAGATTTTCTCCGAGCTGATTTTCCCCGAGCCGGACCAATCACAAAGCAACAATTTGTTTGACACTGTGGACGTGGTGGCAAATTGCACTTTCCTCCTTTCGGCTCCGTAAACCTTTCAGGACCTTCACAATACACTTGAGCGTTCAAAGACATATGCGGGTCGTTTTGCGTCACCTCCGCAAAGGAGTACCGCAGAGAGAAACCGAGCCGTCTCCTCCTGACTTTCTTTCATGTCGCTAACTTCCCGTCGGCCGCTTGCTAGAGCCAAAGAGTGAGCCTGCAACCCCTGAAGAGCAGCTCGTAAATCCTCACCCTACATTTTGGTCCCAACGTTAACGTCAGCGCCAATCTGCAACAACATATTGACCCCGTTGCTTAAATGGCCATCATTACAGCTTTTACGACACAGAGGCCTGCTCCCAAACGCTAGAGAGCAAACAAGTCGTCAATACAGCAGGTGGCCAGTTAGTGAGCTGAGCCAGATCAGATAAATGACGTATTGCACAGCCTCACGTTGAATGCGCGTTTTTGCGGCATAGACAAACGAGCCTGTCGAGAACAACGTTTCGCCAACCTTTGACATTTTATTGTCCGATTGCCTGTAGCCCACTTGAGGGAGCCATATTGTATTACGTCGGTCTTCCATAAGTGAATCAGACGGAACGAGATGCTACAGTGTCAAGGCTGTGCCGACATTCAGTACATTCCCGATAGTCGGGCAACAATAATCTTGCATGCCGATGAGGCTGGTTTACCCTCCGTTGCCATGGCAGCACAATTTGCAAAATGGCGACGACGCAAGTACGAATGAAGACCCTGCTCCTGGAATCAAAGTGAAACCGCTGGAAAGTCCTTTGTCAGGCACGAAGCCCCAATCCCACGGTGACCCGCAAACATGCCGCAACAGCCACACATCAAAGGCCGAGGCCTGCGCGTGAACCCAAAACCCGCTCGGCCTTACTCCCGAGAAAGCAGAGACATCTTAATCTAGGCACGGTCCCCATCCCGCGCTCTCACAGAGCGAGTGAGAATAGCATGGCTGAGAGGCGCACGGCAGCAGCTGGTCCGTGCGCGGCTCCGGTTTCGCGTAACAATACGATGCGTTTAAGTGAGGCATGTTATAAATAAGAACGCAGAGAGCATCCGATGACAGCAACTCGGCTTCCCCCTTGGCCCGCTCTCTGCTTTATCTGTTGTCCGTTTCAGTTTTAGGCTGTGAGTGCATGAATGAAAGACAGGGAACCAAGGTGGGGGGCACCCGGGCTTTGGGCCGGCATGGCCGCTTTAGAGCGCCTCGTTGTTGGCTGTGAGTGGATGCCCATCATAGGCAGAAGAGCTCAGAAGCTAAAACATTTGAATTGGGGACAAATATGGTCATAATCACCTGACTGTCATGCATTATTTTTATTGTGGGGTAGGACTTTATCACCAGAGCACATCGTGATTGTACAATTGCTTTGATTCGGCCTTGACGGAGGTCTGCACTCATGTAGTTACATGTGTGCTTTTGCTGTAAAATTTGATTTCAATCTAATGCGGTGTGTGCAATGCACAGTATTTGATTGTACACGATGACAGTCAAATAAAGAGGAAAAAAAAAAAGAACATATGGCTCGCACGTCACTCGCTTTCCCTTAAAGCAAAGAGTGTTATCAGCTCGGGCACAGCTACTAAAGCTGCTGAAAAGTGTTCCTTCACACCTTTTACAGCAGGTAGACGGGAGTCGCGGCTGTTTTATATGATAGATGTATTTGCCATCAAGGTCCATTACGCGCGAGAAATCACAGCTTTCACGGCGACGGTGACAATATGGCAACTCGTTGTGTGGCAATGATTCATTGGTTTTTAGTCAACAAGCAAGAGAATTTGCAGCTGATGGCGTTTTGTGTATAACTCCATATATATTTAGAAAGAGGAGAGCCTGAGGTGCGCGCATGCATAAGCCATTGTGCTGTGGAGACTCGCTGGGGACACAACAGGTGTGTCAATAGCATGCAAGTTTGCCGCCGCTCGCATCAACACGATAAACGCTCTCCATTTTCACTCTGCGCAGCGGGCGTCTACCTTAGGGGGAAAAAAAAAACAACAACAACAGACGAAACGGCATGGTTTGGCCATCACGCATATTTTGCGCGTATGTTGCTTTTAACCCTATATGACGACCTTGGAAAGGCAGATAGACATATGACACACACGCACACACACAATATACATATTTCTGTAAAAAAAATGATCCACGACACATTGAATCCCTATTTCTGTCATCCAATGCAGCTTGACTTGAACGCTAAATATTGCATATGATGCCATGGGCACAAAATGTGTGTATATATATATATATACATATATATATATATATATATATAGACTGTACACACACACACACACACACACACACACACACACACACACACACACACACACACACTTGAGCTGTCATTAAAACAGTTTATGAATAATAATGATATGACTGTCGACCACAATGGAGAAGAAGGGGGTACACATTTCATGCATGAATATGACATCTACAACCCGTTGTGTGTGTGTGCGTGTGTGTGTGTTCATTTGCATACAGCTGAATAGTGATGTGCCCGCACACTGCGCTCCCGCATGAAGCCAAGAGCAGGGACACGCGCCTAAACAACGAGGAGTGGAGTGGAGAAGAGAAGCGCAGGGGAGGGGAGGAGAGGAGAGGGGAGGGGAGGGGAGGGGAGGGATGCTGCCGGCAAACTGTGTCAAGCTCGAATGCGCGTAAAGGTGCCCACGCGACACCCATCAGAGGGGAGGAAGAAAAAAAATAATCATGAATGAGTGTAAGGAGGAATTGTTCAGTGAGATCATCCCTTATTTATTATTAGGAATGCAAACTTACACGAAAGGTTTGTGTATGCTGGTACGAATCCAAAAAGCAGTTGGTGCTAAATGAATATTTTTGCTTAAAATGTGTGCACCGCAGTCGGTACTGTACATACATTAATAAGTTAAACGTAGAGAATACAACAATTAGAGTGAAACAAAAACAACAACTTTTAAACATGTTTTTTTACATATAAATGATTCGGATGGGAATATCAGTTTTATTTTTTAAAACCATCCTGAATTTTTCCTTTAATTGTATCATACGCCATGTATCAAGATACATATCAAATTGCCTTTTATGAGAGGTGCACACCAGGTATAAATTGGTATAAAGCGATTTGATGTTGCTCCTGATTTTTTGTTTCAATTTAAAAACATCACATCCTTTAATCATAGCCCATGAATTGAAAAGGTTATCGAAACATCTCTTGTGGAGTGATGTGCACCCCTAATATTTGTCTTCTTAGGATGAGCAAAAGGAAGTTAATTTACAAAAAAAAAAATTGGCTCCGATTAAATATTTTTATGGAAGTTTGCAGTATTTTGGTAGTTGCAGGCGTAGTATTAGTAGTAGTAGTTGTTGTTGTTGTAGCAGCAATAGAATAGGCGGTCATACAAATTTACCATAACGGCAATTATATGTCACCAGTCAGTTAAATAAATTGAAATGACACACTTAACGTGTCCAAATTGATACGAGAGACGTGACACGTGACTAAATACTTGGACTAATTAAGGCGGCGTTCCTCCTGTCATCATCCATTCATTGTCTTTGCTCAGAACGCGCAAGTGTGCGCCAAAAATAAGTGAACAGATGTTGCTGCATGCTTGCCACATAATGGCGTGCGCGCGCACGTATTAAATCTGCATATTTTGTTGTCGGGTTGCGAGTCGGGAGGAGGAGGACGAGGAGGAGGAGGAGTGCGGTGGGCGAGTGGGCGTGGAGCGCGGCGTCCACGATTGGCAGTTTATGTAATGAGCCGCGGCGCGCAAGTCTATAAATGAGGGAGGGCACGCGCCGTGCGCTCCCACTGAAGGCGGACGAGAGTGACGCGCGGCGGGCTGTGTGGACGCTCCTGGACGCACAACTTTTTTTTTTTTGCACCCCACCGAAACCGCGCGCACACACACTCACGAGGGGGCCGCGCGCGCACGCGCCGCTGACGTGCACGTTTGTGGAGTACGGTGCCATGTGAGGAGGAGCAGGAGGAGGAGGAGACGGGGGTCGCCGGACTTCTTGGATATTGGTCGCGTCACTTTTGGATAACGTTTTTCTGGTGGAGAGGAGTTAAGAGTGGGCATTTGGAAGGATTATCATCTCCCCCCTTTTTTTGCTTCTACTTTTATTAAATTGCGTCTTTGGAATTGGGATTGCATTGTGGGTTGTCACTTTGGCTGCAGAAGGATGGCAGCCTGGTTCACCTTCATCCTTGCCTTCAGCTCCATGGCACAGGTAAGAAGGAAGACCCCCCCCCCCCCCCCTCGCAGAAAAAAAAACACTGGATCCACTGTTCTGTTTATTTCTTGAGCGCCGATCATTTATTTATTTATGTATTTATATTGTCTTTTGTAGGTATTCGCCTCAGGTGTTTTTGAGCTGCACCTCCACGACTTTAAGAACCACAGGGGTCTGCTGGCTAACGGGCTGCCGTGCAAGCCCAGCTGCAGGACTTACTTCAGGGTGTGCCTAAAAAACTACCAGGCGGTGGTCTCGCCCGGGGAATGCATCTTCGGCAGCACCCAGACGCCGGTGCTGGGCTCCTCAAACTCGTTCAGCGGTGTGCCGCCTGGTCCCATCCAAATCCCCTTCAATTTCGGGTGGCCGGTAAGAACGAATTTTTAGCGGTTGGTTTTACTTTGCTTTTGGTCGGTTTGGGGGAGCTCACCTGCTCCTCTTAATAATGCAGTGACAACATCATGCTTTGCGAAAGCCACCGAGCGTCCCAGCTTGAGACTAAATATACATGAAATAATTTTTAAAAAGTCAATTCAAGGCTGGTAACAATCTGTCTGTTTCTCCATATAGGGATCCTTTTCGTTAATAATTGAAGCCTGGCACTCTCCTCATGGAAATCTACCTGTAGGTAAGTGCTGCGTGTCCGAGCTTCACCACAGGAGGGTGCTCTAGGTGCACACTTACTAGACCCCCCCCCCCCCCAACAACCCAACAGAAAGGGGATGTGATGAACTTGTACATTACACAACAATTATTTTGCAAACGATCGAACCATTAATTCGTCTTTATGGAGTCACCCTGTTGGTTGCGTTCACATTTTTCTTTCACACCTTTTCCACCTCTTTGTTATGAACTTGCAGACACCTTCTTCTTCATTCTTGTGCTCAACACAATTGAACTTCCTGCGGTTTATTTTTGGCGTGGGAACGAGCCGCGGGGCTTTCGGTGAGAATACGCGGCGACTGCCAAGAAGCCCTGACTGCGTCTTCCTGTATTTTACACCTTACTTCTGTTCCGCCCCGCTGGAAGACGGGACCGGGTTTGGGGGGGGCTGCTGGGAATGTTTTTGCCGACGGAAGAGAAAGAGGAAATTTCAAAACCTGAGTTTATCTTTCATCTGGACTGTATAGGATGTGATAAGGGATGCAGCTTGCTACTGGGCAGATTAGTGGAGTGGAACCAGGCAACGTTAGAAAGCACAATAATTTATGATATGTTCTCAGATGGGGGACGGGGGGGGGGGTCGTTCTACCTTTCAGGGTACAATGGCTTGTGACCCTTTCTGCAGTTGTAGCAGGAAATGTTACAAACCCAGACTGCACCCACTCTAGACATTCAAAACCAGTTTTTCTTAATTTGTAAATCTTTACCAAGGCTCACATTTTACATGTCAAAAATCATGATATACCGCCAAACAAAAACGCCACAGGGTAGACATACTGAAATCATTACGACATAAGGTGGTCGTGAAGGCGCATTTACTTCATCAAATCATTCCACAAACACAACCTTAAGACAGTCCAACTCCTTCCAGAAACCAACAATCCGGACTTTCTGATCAGTTTCTTCGCCGTCCAAAGACAACTCAGCGTGGGCAGCGACTGGGCGCAGGACACGCAAACCAGCGAGCAGACGGAGCTGAGGTATTCTTACCGCTTCGTCTGCAACAATAGTTACTACGGCGAGAGCTGCTCCAAGAAATGCACGCCCCGGGACGATCGCTTCGGACACTACACCTGCACCAGGGACGGACAGCTGTCCTGCCTAGCCGGCTGGAAGGGAGAATACTGCGAAGAACGTGAGTTCTACACAGAGGTTGGGTCGAAATAACACCGATGGGTTGTATGTGAAATATTATTGCGTCAACAACATTTGAAAGGAATCGGAATGGGACTGGACCCCCGCGTTTATGGGATGTGCTCCTTTGTTTTGTTTTTTGAAGGGGTCACATTGAAAGAAAAGCATCTCTCAGGGTAATTGTGCTGACAGCTTCAAGGACCTCGTTACCAAAATCATTGCTTAGCAAAGCTCCGAATGAGACTATGGAAGTAATTCTATACCAGACTGTGTAAGTTGTTAGTTGTTGTCATTGAGTTCAGGATATTTGTGCTGAAATGCAACATTTTACATTTACCCGAATTCAACACTGAAACACACGCTTCCCAAAGATGCAACAAGGATGCTCAACACTATTTCACCAGCAAATTTTTGCAATTTGATACTTAAGACAACCAGTCATATAAAGTAAAATGGATTAAAAGTGGCTCAAAAAGGAGATCAATTCTGAAATTGGGAGCGGGAAGCAAATTTTGGCGCCCTTTCCAACTCTGCAATCAAAAGTTTGGACTCAGACATGCACGCCACCCTCACCCTCCTTTTTCACAACAACAAATGAATCAGGAATCGTTACCCTGTGCTGGATACGCCACAATGGATCAGTCCTCTGTGCCATTTGGTGGCCAAAGAGGAATTGGTGTGATCTATTCGGACGACCGCGGTGCCAAATTCCAACCATATGGGCTGACGCGTTGCAATTAGAGGCTCATCTTTCATGGCTGACTACGGGAAATATACATGGGGGGGTTGAACTGAGACACTACTTTTGCTTTTTTTTTTTTAAGTTATTTTAACCAAAGAAAGTGGTTAACTGCAGAAAACAGGGGTAGAGGCCTGCTATGATGATTGACATATCCAGCTTGTCCAATGACATTTCGGTTTGCAAACCAACTTTTTTCCCTGGTTATTGCATGATTCATACTGTATGTATGCAATATGATTCGAGATTTAGACATTAACACAACACAAACTCCAATTAGAAAATGAGTATAATACCATACACTGGCATCAATGAAAGAACATATGTGGTGAAAAAGCAAATGTAAGTGTCACTTGGGGCACTCAAGGTGCCACTGTGCTGCATTAGCGTCAACTGCGTTACCTTTGTAACGCTTCACTCCCCCAACAAGTTCAAACACGCCTGACCGATTTTGAATGGCGGCCATTTACCATCGACAGGTGTGCTTTTACCTGACACTCTGTATTATTTACCACAATACTGGTTTGCGCGTGCCCGGTAACCCAATCCGCATAAGGGGAGGGGACGGCAGGGAGAGCAGAGGGTGGGGGCTGAGGGGGGTGCGCGCATCGCTCGGAGGCCACGCACGCGTGCCTTACACACGCCGAGGTTAATCACGCTGCTATTATCCAGCCACGCGCCGGGGCCGCCGAGCGACGCGCGCGCTCGATAGCGGCAGCTGCAAATATGGCGGCCACAACAACAATAGTGACAGCTGTCTGCTATTGAGAGCGAGCATCTGTTGCCCGCTAAACTGGCTGCTTACCGTCGGCAGCCGCGCGATAATGTCGGAGCCCCGAGAGTCCCGCGCTGCGCAAACAAACCCCCTCAGCAGCTGGGTTGAGATCAAATGAGCGGCTAAGCGAGACACATGGACATTTTTCTGCCGCGTTATTTATAAAGACATCAAGTGCGACCGAGAATGCTATTCCATGTAGGGAGGGCACAAAAAAAAAATTCCTTGTTTACATATTTTACTCATAACTTCATAATACAACAACGGGTGTATAATACTGATTCTATTTTTTTTTCGTAGCCATCTGTCTGGAAGGCTGCAGCGAGAGGAACGGCAACTGCTCCAAACCTGGCGAGTGTGTGTAAGTATTGAACCTTAAGTACGGTGCACCCTTCAGGCCATATGATTAGGTACAAGACCCCATACAAAAAAAAAAAAAAAAAGCACAGTTTGAAGATGCTGCTTGTGCTTGCCTTCTTTTGCTCCCCGCTATGCTCAATCACTGAACAATTTGCATAATTTGTACATTTGATTTATTCAACTGGACTCAAAAGTTACAGCCAAAGAGTTTGGCTGTTGCCCAAAAATATCAAAACAAATCAAGCTCAGTGTCACATTCATTCTGTTTACAGTGAAGGGATTGTTCATTTCAAACGACCACATTTGCGTTCCTTTTATAATCAAAAACGACCCCACTTCTCCCCTTCCCATGTGCAATTTTCCTCCTACATCATATTTTTGCCCTCTTTTTGGCGACACAAATCCATCACTCCCCCGACCCGGAATGGGGTTAAAACCCTTCGGGATGCCCGAACAGAATCATTAAGCCGCTCTCACACATCCACTGTCACTCAGCACAGCAGGTTATAATAGAATTTATCGTCAGTTTTCTTCTTTTTTTTTTTCAGACTGATTATTTTGTCTGTTTATCTGTCCAAATTTTCTCTCATTAAGATTAAAAAAAATAAAATTAAAAAATCGGAATCGTCTTCGAATATGATGTGACTTTTACAGCTCATATATTGACTCCTAAAGTATATTACAGTCAAAAAATGTGCTCGCAAATTCAAGAATGGGAGAACTTGAAGAAGTATTATTGTCATGGTGAGACTGAGCCTTTACATCGCCCACTACAGGTGTCGAGACGGCTGGCAGGGCACCTTCTGCGACGAGTGCAAGAAGTACCCGTCGTGTAAGCACGGCACCTGCCAGCTGCCGTGGCAGTGCAACTGCCAAGAGGGCTGGGGAGGCCTATTGTGTGACCAAGGTAAGGGCACGCGCACACACACACACACACACACACACTGGTCCACTTTCAAAGACAGTCTCATGTTGCAGCGGCTTTTCATTTGGGTCGGCTGAAGCGCATTAGTTAAATTGGGTTTCCGTCCGAGTGTCCCCTCACTCATTATACACAAGCAGAGATGGGGCGGGGGTGGGGGAGCGATAACTTTTTTTCCCTGTCGTAAATAAACACTCACCTCTCAACTCCTCGTCTTCCTCCATCCCCGCTTAGATCTGAACTTCTGCACGCATCACCATCCCTGCGTGAATGGCGCCACCTGCATGAACACGGGCCAGGGCAGCTACACGTGCACATGCATGCCGGGCTTCACGGGCGTCAACTGCGATCTGGAGATGCAGGAGTGCGACAGCAACCCCTGCCGTAATGGAGGGATATGCACCGTAAGTCATATTAAGCGTTTTTAACACTTTAAAACAATTCCTAAGTGTCTTAAAAAAACGTATTTGTGACATGTTTTGGTTATAATACCTCAAGGTTGAAAAATAAAAGCATGTTTTCCCCCCTATGCCTTGTTCAAATTAGCCTCTTTTGACGGACAAACAAAGCTAGCAACACATTTTCTAATTTGGCAAGCACTCCAGAGTCCCTTCTACTTATAAAAGCAAGTCAAAATCAATTTTCCAAAATACATGGAAATGTTTGAAAATATGGAAGGACATTCATCCCAAACAAAAGAGGCACAGAAACAAGTAAATTCAATTAGAAACCAGAAGGAAATCTTTTCCAGAAATGTCACGATAGCAAATCAAGCATTTCACACTGATACAAACCAAACAAAGAGAACAAGAAAATAAAATCACTTCCTGTATGCTGGGATAATGGTGGCCAATCAAAGAAGCCAAGCCAAAGAAATGTTGCTTTTCCCATTTTCCCTAATGAGGACAAGTGGTTTCGAATATGGATGCCTAGAGTACATTGACGCAAACATTACACCTCTATCCCTAGAATCTGGACAGCGGCCACATGTGCTCGTGTCCGGAGGGCTACGAGGGCTCCCACTGCGAGCACAGCCAGCTGACGTGCCTCGATTCCCCCTGCTTCCATGGTGGCAAGTGCTGGGAGAAGGACAATGGGCGGAGCTACATGTGCGAGTGTCCCCGTGGCTACACTGGCCTCAACTGCGAGAAGAGAATGGACAAGTGCACGTCGCTTCCCTGCGCTAATGGTACGACCTTCCTCCACCACCACCCCCCCCCCCCACCACCACCACCACTGATTCCTGCAACTGGAAGCGTGTGGAACAACAGGAATTGCTGGGAAGTTGGTGTCTATTGTCCTGCTCATAAACAGTCGACAGCCCTGAGCTATAGCTTGTAAATGTCACCACAGCCCGCGGCGGTCGTTGCTGATGAAGAGAGGGAGGCGGGGGGGGGCAAATGTCTTGTTTTACGAAAGCCGGAATTGTTTTTTTTGGGGGGGGGGGGTTTGTGGGGAGAACAATCACAGTTGTACGGTCGCGTTGCTGATTGAACACAGATGTACAAGCTGTGGTCTCCTTGTGGGAATGTTTCTGGAGATCGACACTGGTTGAGCATTCACAACTCAATTTGAATGCACCTTGAAGGCCTGTTATTTCCTCCCGACTTTGTGGGGTCGGTTGGGGAAATCGCTTCCTTTCTGCTGATTCTGGTGGGGCCCGCGACAAAAATGAGTTTGACACACCTGCGAGTAGAACAAAGACTTTCCATCAGAGTGGGACCCGGAAACGGGTGGCTAAGTACACTACTGCACCTTTAGGAGTCATGCGCTGGTATCTATAAAAGGTACAACTTGTTAACCAACCATTTGCTCTTGTAAAATGTACAACGATTTACCTTGGAATCCGATTTATGTAGAGCAGTGGTTCCCAACCATATTTCACATCGTATGATTTTTTTCGGGACACTTCAGGAGTAAAACTGCTTCTTCCTGTTTTTTGTAGGTGGTCAGTGCATGATCCACAGTGGCACTCGGGTGTGCAGCTGCCGCGCAGGATTTACGGGTCAGCGTTGTGAAATCAACATCAACGAGTGCGCCGGGAACCCATGCGTCAACGGTGGTACCTGCCTTGACCGGATCAATGACTACACCTGCGCATGCCCCCCGGGGTACAGTGGACGCAACTGCGACAGGGTCCAGGACGAGTGTCCCCTCCATCCCTGCCTCAACGGCGGCATCTGTACCAGCAAGACGCCGGCAACTTGCGTCTGCCCGCCTGGCTTCACCGGGCCCAGCTGCCAGTTCTTTGCCGCCGTGACTTCACAAGTGGAGGAGATTCAAGATGGCTTCCAGTGGGCGGCCGTCTCTCTAGCCGTGGGGCTAGTGGCACTTTTGGTGCTGCTGTGCATGGTGGGTTTGGCCCTGAGGCACATCCACCGGCAGGCTCGAAGGCAGCGAGAGGACACCGAGACTATGAACAATGTGTCCAGCGCTCAGCGGGATAACCTGATATCGTCGTCGCAACTGAAAAACACCAACCAGAAAGTCAGCCTGGAGGTGGACTGCGACTCGGAGAAGTCGAACTTTATCCATAAAAACTATCACTTGGACCCTTACAGCTCGAAAAAAAAGGAATTTAAGGACGAGAAGTCGCAAGAAGACAAAAGTCTTATTTACGACAAATGTTTAGAAGACAAGAGACCCTTGAGTAGAGTGTGCAGGTAAGTCTATTGAACAGTGAAGATCTACTCACGAGTTGTACCAGTAACACAGAAACAAGTATTTTCAGGAATTTATTGTAAAAGCCGCCGTGTTTGTGTCCACAGTGAAAAGCCAGAGTGTAGGATATCCACGATATCTTCATCCACAGACACTATGTACCAGTCAGTATTCGTCATAGCCGACGCAAGGAGGGAATGCATCATAGCAACCGAGGTAAGTTGCGCCATTCTCATGCTAGTTCTGAGTCGAACGTGTCTGAGCAAAAAGGGTGTCAACTGGTGTTAGAGATGACAGAAATTGTTTGGAAACAGCCAGTTCTGATAGAAGAAGACTTGAAACATCCAAGAAAAATCTGTCTTGTTATCCGGTACGGAATAAATTGCGACATTTGCATGCACGCTAAACCCGCGGAGGGTGCCGCAGTTCACAGTCAAATAAATACGAGGAGCTATTTTATCTTGGAGGGTCAATTGGAAGACTGTTCACATCCTTTCCATCAAGAAAAGCCTGCAGTGCTCTTTTCCTGAAGACATTTTGTCATCTTATTCCGATAAGATTGACTTGCTAGCATTCATGCTAATCCCTTTAGGCTGGTGGTGTTCACACGTAGAACACAGTAAAATAAAGGAAGAAGTTGTTGCATGCTTTTGAAGGAGCTGGAAGACTGAGAACACACTAAAAAAAAAAGTTTGGCGGTGCTCCTTTCTTTTCTGGATGTCGTTTTGTTGTGCCGGGCCGATAAAAATGCCACTATAGCATCTGCTCTAAACCCTTTGAGGGGATTGTTGTTTACGTGTAACTGTAAAAAAAAAAAAAAAAAAATACACAATTAGTAAGGCAGCATACCGTAGTAAAGTTGGTTGGACGATTGCCAACATCCCTTCCCATCATCTGAAGCCCGCGATGTTGTTTTTTTCCCCCGATTGTCATCTTGTCCCGATTAAATAAATACATAAATAAATCCATGCCAGCATTCACGCTAATCCTCTGAGAGTGTTGTTTTGAATGTGAAGATGAAAGAAACCAATGTATCTTTGTTTACTCAATGATCATTAACGTCAGATCAATCAAAAAAAATAAAATAAAAGCAATGCTGTCCTTTTCCCAATAACATTGTGTTGCCATGTTCTCATAAACTAGATTACAACTTCCAGCCGTCTCATAAGGATAACTGAGGAGAAAATGGAAAACAAAAGTGACCTTCTTTTGTAGAAAGAGTTAATGAGGAGCTTGTCTGATCACGGCCAATCATTGTCAAGATAAAATACTGATTTGCCAAATACATAACGAGCGGCATTATAATAAATTTCTCAGAGTCATACACAAATCTTAATGACAAAAATCAGGCAAATCAAAGCGTCGGGTATCAACAAAGGCACTGAAACACAATTAGGACTGTTCCGTCCTGACAGAGGTCTGCATTCCGCCATATGACTCGACTTAAGGATCTTGGACACTTTATATCTTAATAGAAAACATGACATTGGAATTAATTGTGTTCCACAGAGTCTTAACTCAAGTCGACCGCAAATAAAAAGCAAAACCGCAGTTATGAATGGCGGGCTCTGAATTTTTACAGACTCCACCCAGGGTTGGACCAGTTGGGTCCCAGGAGTGCTTTGTGGACTCATTTCCAGAACATAAATAAGATACACTTCATCCCCCCCCCCCACCCACCCCACCCCCTCTCTTTTTTATCCTTATCTGCTTGGTCATGCTTTAAATGGATATGCCAAAACACTTTTTCAATGCAATGATGGAGCTGAACTTCATGGTCAAGTTTATCACAAATCAACTGAGCATCTATAAAAGGCTACGTTTGATCTTACGCTAACCACCTCTTCTCCTTTTGTCCGACTGCAGGTCTAAAACAAGTGACGCAAGAGAGACACAGAAACACAATCAAGCAGGAATCGGAACATTCTGGATTGTTTACAAAAGGCGAGAAGAGACTTGGAGGTCGTGTTTGTTTGGTTTTTTCAACGTGTCAGCCGCTGCTCTCTGGAAAACTTGAGGACACGGTGGAGGAACATTTTAACTTATCTCTTGGGAGGGTGAAAAGGAGGCGAAGGTGGATCGCCTCCCGGCCACTCCATTTCTGGCCTTTTGTGATAATCACCATCACCACGATGACTTACAGCCAACCAATCAGTGAAAGTTGCCCGAGATTTTTTTTTTTTTTTAGCCCCGCCCTTGCAGAAAACCCTCACTCCTGTCAGTCACTCTTGCCACCTTCGCCTTCTATGCAAAAAACGAAAAAAACGACACAAAAACTCAGGGTCAACAACCACAATCCAACGTCACCAACGCAGACTAAGGAATGTCTGAACGTCTTCAATTTGGAGATTTACATGCAGCCCGAGTTCACTAGAAGCCTTAAAAACCGGGGATGTTAGGGGGGTGGGTTGGGGGGGTGAAAATGCTACATTTGTGCCCTTGTCTCCTCTTGGATTGTTTGCACTACAAAAGATGACAAATGAAGAAGATACTTTTCAATCAGCAAAGACTGACAGCAGTCAAACGTACGCATAGAAGGCGTTTCTATGCAACCTGAACGAGACAACCACAAAAAAACTCTCACGCCACCACTGCCTGCCTGCCGATGACACAGTTCAAAACTACAGAACCACTAATGTAATTGTTTTTTTTAAGTGATTTCCAGAGTTTAATTTAAATACGACACATTGTTCTTTATATGTTTTATAATATTATTTTGTATATAATGCATATTTATAAGGACCAAACTTCTGAGGAATAAACTTTGTGGGGAAAAAGCGTTTGAAGATATTTCCGAGGTGTTTAATGCTCACATGTGCTTTGTGTTTATTGCTTTTCCATGGAGGATCAATTTTAATGACGGCCAGAATTCGGAATAAACGCGACTTGGCTTGTGGATATGAAATCCAGCTGCGCATCAGATAACAGACTCGGATTTTGGGGGATATGGATGGGAGACACGAAGCAAAGACCCCCACCCTTCATCCTTCCTCATTTCCTGCCCGCCTGCCGCGTCACGACTTTGACTAATTCCTGGAAACGCCTTTGGCTCTCGTCCCGCCCTGCGTTCTCTCCGCGGACCCTCAAATTAGCTTGAAATTCAAATCCGTTTCCATGGCAACAGAGCCCCCTCGAGCTGGAAACGGTGAAACAAAGCCCTACCCCACCTCCCGTGATGCTCTCACGCACGCGTCACCCTGAAAACAGATGCTGCAAAGAGGACGGGGGGTAGGTGTATGCGTGGGGATTTAAAAAAAAAAAAAACATAGCAGCATATGCCAGCTCTCAAGCACCCATTAAAATAACACACGCTTATGAATGCACACTTCCCAACTGGCGGCCTCGCCCTCCGGGGCTCAAAGTGATATTTTACTACCCGCTTCTGTACCATCCACTCAGGGGGGCAAACAAAGCCGGGTGGAGGGGGGCCTGGCAATGGGAGGAGGTGTTCCCTCACCAAAGCGGAAGGGGCAAAAGGGCGGGCTTTACACCAGATGGGAGGCAGTGCATGTGCCATAAATCCTCGGAAATAACAAAAACATCTCTGTTTTGTGTACGCTAACCTTTGAGGAATAGATTGAGGACCCTGACATGAATCGAGGGCATGCATTTCACGATCCACTTCAGCCAATAAGATTGTGGTTGAGAATATGCTGCACTCCTACGTGGGTGCGGCTAATCCTATCGTTCACAATTAAAAACCTGCCCCAAATCAGCAGAGTACTCTGAAACGAAAAGCAATCGAACAAAAACAGGAAGCAAGTGTACCAAAATAAAACCAGTAACGCTACACATGGCTTAACAGCGTGATTCTGAAACACCCCCAACAAAAGTACTTGGTATCAACTAATACTTTTCACATTCATCTCATTTTTGGGTAATAAATGACACATTAAAAGAAAAAATATGCTTTGATGCCCATTGCGCTGAGAGCTCAGGAGATTTGCTGATGGCGGCTCAACATCAGGTTTTCACAAAAATCTCGAGGTTCCACAGCAGTGCACATTGACACACGCACCTTTCACAAAGTCACCGTCACGCACAACACCGCCAGGCATTTTCATTGTGTTATAATCACAGCATCCTGTTTGTGACTCGCTGACATCAGTTCCTGTTTCCTCTTTGATTAAAATGAAAAAAATAAATAAAATAAATATGCAGAGCATGCCGGCAGAGGCCGACTGATTTTCTCACGCACACTTTTTTTTTTTTTTCCCAGGAAGCGACAGTGCAAACAGGCCGACTAATCAACTCCTGTTGTGAGGATAATGTTTTAAAAAGTGGGGAAACTGACATTGTGGATGAAGCAGAAGTCTCATCAAGTATCACTTTTGTGTTAGTAATTAGCCCAGACACTTTTTGATCATGTCTGATATAATGCTGATTTGGAATCAATTACACTTTTCTACAATTGGGCCACAACGAATGATCTTTCTCAGAGCGTCATTATCCTTAGAAATGCCAAATTGTGATCATGGTGTTAATCCCAGTCGACTTGTCAGACTCGCTGCCTCCGGCACATCTCGAAACATTCACGCTGCCACCAAGTGGGATTCGAACTCACTCTGCCTGCACCCAAGTCATGCAAATGTACCACCGCATCAGTTACATACAGTGGGGACCGTAGCGGTAAATTGTAAATGTTCAACATTTACAATATAAATACTTGGATATACCGTGCTTTAGTGCCCTTTCAAAATGCGACGGTGGATGTTTTCCACTGCGTCAGACGCTGACATATAAGGGAATGTCTTGTGCGTTCCAGAAAAACCGCAGCCTTTTCAGTTTTGGGACTGACGTCTTGTTTTTCCAGTTAGGACGCACACTTTCGACGCATGGCTCAGGAGTACATTCGGTCTAAATATGCTTTAATTGCAGTGGTTAAATGACAGGCCATGCTGTGATGGATATTTTGTAGAGTTCAAGGGCCCAAAAAAGCTGGCCCTTTACCGTTTGCGTAGTGATTTGGCCAACTGATGCACACTGTTGGGAGTAGTGAGGCAAAATAATGCACATGTTTAGGAGTGACATGTAGGGGGTTAGGTCGTAAACAACAAAGACAGCAGTAGTTTGGAGGCAAATATTTGATTGCCGACGCCTCTGAGCCAGACTGAGCCTGTCACTGCAGCGAAATGATGGCGAGTTAGCCAATATACTGTATAAGGTGTACAACATTTTAAACATGGCCCAAGTTTAGTTATCTGGGGCTCACTTTTGTGTAACACTGTCAGAAAGGTATTCATTTAACATTATGTTCATGATTGTGTATTGTACAATTGCATTGCATCATCCCCAAGACTGTTAAATTCATACCTCCATGTCAATAAACCCTCATCTTTCTCAATATTGTCAAAGACAGCTTTTGCTTTGATGCTTCAATGAAAAAAAAAACGGATTACTTATAAACTGTCCAGTCCATGAATATGTCATCTCTGGCTGGTTCAAGTAAAGAAACATCAAGAAAAAGGCCCATGAGTGACTACAAAGTGGACGCTGGAAATAAAAATGAAAGGACGACATTGCATTAAATATGTTAACATTGATGAAAAGGTCGCTGCTATGCAGTATGTTTTAAAAATAATCAGAAGGTCGTGTAGGATTTAACTGCAAATCTGATGCAATGTCTCGGGGTGTTGCTTGCAGTCAATGCTCTGAAACCCTGAGAAAATGTTGCGTCAGCCGCACTGTACAAGCAGTACATTAAGAGTGGCAGCGCAGTAAGCCAATCGCACTCTGAATTTGGTTGAATGACAGGCCCATTGATCAATAACATTAAGCAAGAGGGCGTCACTTTCACGAATCACTTCAGCCAATAAGATATCTAATTTTGATCATAGGACCGTCCAATTTCAGTGCTTTAGAATCTGATTGGGTGGACTTCAAACGCAGATATGGTTACTGTAATGCGTATTGGTTTAAATGAAAACCTGCCTCCGACCAACCCTTGCTAAAGCGTATATATAAGCGAGTGCTGCGCCGTTATTCCGTTGAGCAAAGGAGATTGACAGAAGGTATCGCTGAGAGAAAGCCGGAAAAAGATTTTTTTTATATAACGTCTTATTACATTTTGTTATTAGGGGTGTATTATCATTTTTTAAGCCCGTTGAGCAGCCGGCTGAATCCGCCTGTCTTTCTTTTTCGTCTCGTCGTTAGGCCCCGAGCGGCTACCGCCACCATGACTTTTTAAAGGGCACTATGCGGCAAGAGTAACTGCAAATGGCGATGCATCGACAAAAACCCTCGCGCAACCGCGTCCTCGCAACTGCCAAGCAGTTGGGCTCCAATACCGCTCGCGGTATACCATCGAGCCAACCGGTACCGCTGCTGCTGGACCGGAGGAAGCTAACGTTCGTAGCCAGCTAGTTTAGCGCGAGCCCCGAACGATTACATCCATCGTCCACTTCGTAAACATTGTGCGTAACAAACAACATGAAGCCTCAAGACATCCTGGTCCCAAAGAGCAGTAGCAGCCTATGGATATTCGGCTACGGCTCGCTGGTGTGGAAGCCCGACTTCAAGTACAAGCAGAGCAAAGTGGGCTACATTCGAGGCTACAAGAGACGTTTCTGGCACGGGGACAACTTTCACCGCGGTAACGATGAGTTGGTAAGTTTATATTTGTCTTTTTTTTTATTTTACTTTTTTGGGAGAGGTGAACCACCCCAAGGGGTGTTGTCTCATGAAAGCCTCCTTTTCTCACTACAGCCCGGAAGAGTGGTGACGTTGATTCCAGAGGATGACGTAAGTAGCCCCACTTCCGCATACTTAGCATATATGGTCCTGCCAGACGTTTCGGTACAGAAGATGCCTTCAGTTACCAACATCAGACGCATTAACTGGCTTTGTTCCGCAGTACTTGACTTTCCGATGCAAATTAGTTATCCCATGCTTTATAACACCCAACGCTAGTTTAAACAGAAAAATTTGCGCGAGTTAATAGTGTCAGTATTTCACCGGGTTGTCTTCACATTCTAGGCGAGCACATGGGGCGTGGCCTTCGAGGTGAGGGGCGACCAGGTGGAGCTGGCCCTCGACTACCTGAACATGCGCGAGGCAGTGTGTGGCGGCTACATCACTGAGATGGTGACCTTCCATCCAAAGGAAGGCGGTCCATCAGTATTGGCGCTGTTGTACATCGCCACCGCCGACAACCCCTTGTACCTGGGGCCCGCCGCACCAGAGGAGATTGGTGCACGCATCGCTGTGTGTGAAGGCCGCACGGGTCACAACCTGGAGTACCTGCTCCGACTGGCCGCCTTCATGCGGACCAGATGCCCGCACGTGGACGACCAGCACCTGTTTGCCGTGGAGGCGGCTGCGCTGGCCGTGGTCTCCTACTTGTTGGAGGCCCAATAGTTTAAATGCACACCGAGGCTTGTCTATTAGTCTGTTTCATCGAGTAACGCTAAGCATTAACATAACTGTACTGTAATACTGGACCTTTTTCTGTTGTTGTTTTATTTTCTGCACAGTTCTGTCCATCCGTGCAAGGTTATGCACACACGTGAATACAAAAGGTGATATTCATCAGCATGAGAATAAAAATATTGAAAGACTAAGTTTTGTGTTTTTTTCTTTTTACATATATATAAAATGGGGTTATATACACAGTAGAGGGACAGGAATGTCAAAATTGATGGGAAATTCTTTCAACCTCAACCATTAGTATTTTATGTGCACAAATAAAAAATTTTGCCCACAAATTGGTATTTTGTAGATATATTCTGACTATTCATCACTCAACCTAAGTTTTCAGAACACAGATGGGTTGGCAGGGAGATACCCTGCCAACACATCTACAATCTCCATGTGTTGCCTGACAAACCTGTTCTCTCATTCTGATTCCAAACTGGTGCCAGGAAATGGAGAAATGAGACTTTCATGCTCCCACCTGTCAGTAAATGCAGAAGTTAGACTTTGTTACTCCTCCCAGCCAAACTTTGCACCGTTTTTTTTAAACATCTGCCATCAAATTAAACTATTCAAACAAAAACCACCGGTGGTACAAAACAAGGCATCAAACACGGCAGCCTTCGGCAAGTCCAGAGGTGTGCGACATCATAGGAAAACTCTTATCTTTTCTTAGTAATAAAATATGTTTCTCCAATTGTAAACATTACATTTGTATTAGTAAAGTCATAGTTAAATGGACCGGCGACTAACTGAATAACTTCACTATATACTTTCACAATTTCATTTCAGGGGTAGATTTGCGTTATGGGTTCAGCTGAAGATGAAGGCTAGCATCATTAGGCTATAGTTTACACAAAAAGGCTTCAGCCTTTATTTTAGGCACAAAAATTGTGACAAAAATTAATTGTATTTTTGCTCCTTTAGAGAGTTTCACACAAAACTTTGGTACAAACGTTGCTAGTGGTTTGCAGCACAACACCTTTGCAGTTAATTTGGTAAGGTGACTTGTTTAAATATTTCTTATAATGCGTTCCATTATATCTCTTTCCAACCACATTCTCGGAAAGGTGGTTGTGTCCCCTAACTGTCATACAGTGTACTAAGCATTCTTTATTATACGTATGAGCATATATTTATTAAGAGCATGAGCATTCTTCATTGCAAGCATAATCAATTCATCATTATTAATATGCAAATGTATAATCAATTAACCTAAAATACATCATTATTCCTTCAATTTATCACCTGTTTGTAGTGAGCAGGCTCCATGAAAGTCCCCATTGCGGTTGTCTGGCAGTTTCCTTTGGAAATAAAAATATGTCCGAAATAATTCGTTAACGGTAGCATGCGAACTCGATGGTAGAACACACACAGACACACAAACACACGCACACACAACCACAAATGTTACTAAAACCCCTTCTGTTTGTATCTAAACGCATTGGGAGGGGGGGGGGGTGGCGAAGAAATTTGATAAATGCCATACAACGAACTGTTTCGAGTATTTCATACATTCGTTGGACTTCTTACCTGTGTAAGCTTAATTAAGAACCGGTGAGAAGCAAGCGACTTGACGGTGCAAAACGCGAGTTTGAAGACAGCGAGGATTGTGGGAAATGAAGTCCGACATTTTGTTGAGTGAATAAAAAAAAATTATTAATCGCCCATACTTGTATTATTTTTGTCTTTCCCCCTAATGGTTTTGTAATTTTGATATATATTTTATACTTTTATTTTATTCTTTTACATGTGATCATTTTTACAAAACTGGATTAAATCAAAGTAATTGTATTGTACTTTTCCCCCCCCAAAGGACCACGGACATTATTATAATCTCATCAACTACAACCCCATCCTGTGGTAATTGAGAAAATAACATGTTAAAGTCTCACAAAACTGCATATTTCCACACACATTCCCAATATTTCCATGACTCTAATGGCATGAATAGGTTTGTAGTATTATCTCGATTCCAAATCAGCATTATATCAGACATGATAAAACAAATGACGGATTTAGCACTCTTTATTTCCACATGATTCTTCCTGTTAGTAAAATGACAGATCCATTTGTTCATAATATACACGTGACTTATAAAAATAGACAGGAGGGCATAGGTGGAAGCCAAAGACGACGGCGCCCTCACCATTATGTACACACATGTATTTGTGTTTATATACTGTATATATGATACAGGGGAACATCTACTTGTCGTCACATTTTCAACACAAGCCTACTATGGGCACTCACACAACACCAAAATAGACCCATGTTCGTCAAGCGCAGGAGCTGCCCCCCCCCCTCCCCCAAAAATATAGATACAGCAGATATATAGTGACTTCGATACAATGTACACAAATTTTACAAGTGAATGTCCTATTCACAGTTACAGCAAATTGGCTACTCTAAACTGAAATAACTTAATTCCTAGACCACAAACTCTTTGCGTTGAAATAATTAATTTTCCATTAGCAGCATTTGTCATTTGAAACTCATTTTGGAACATTTTTACAGGACACAATGAACAGGAAAATTGATGGAAATCCTGCTGGCTTGAGTGTCCGAATGTGAAGACCTGCCACGCTTGTCTTCGGGGATTAAAAAAATAGGATATTTTTCAGTAAAAAAGCTGCAAACATTTGGAGTCAGTAGTGAAATGGAGGGTGGTCCGCGAAATTGTTAAATAACCTAGTGGATTTGGGTTGTTGATGTACAAGGAGCGCGTCGCTCAGTTCAGTGGACAGCCCTTGGAAGTCTGGAGGAGAAGTCTGGGGAGAAGTACTTGACCACATTAAAATTAAACCTGGAAGGTGATTTGTGACAATAAACAGTTGTCTTGAAATTAATACTGTACTGTTTATTGGTTTAGGCACTATTGTGGATGGGGGTGAGGGGGTGGGTGGCATTTCAAAGATCACAGTGAGATTAGGTCAATCGTGTGGTCTAATGGGAGCGCACTTCGATGAGTGCATCACTGGGGTCCTTTGCTCTTCCTGGCAAGCTGGTGGTGTCCGTGAACCAGCTGCTTGCCGGGGCTTGGAGCGGCAGCTGTGCCGACGCCCTTGGCCTGCGGAGGTGAGCTTCTGGCGGGGTTAAAGGCGGGGCCGGGGCGACCGACGGAAGGCAGTGGGTTCGAAACAGCCAGGCCCGCTGGAAGAGGAGTGAAATATGAGAGCGCTTCAACCACACATTTGTAGACATTTTTATTTTTTAAATTCCATCACACCAACCTTTGGAAACACTGTAGCCGTAAGCGGCGTACGCCGCCGCCGAGGCGGCTGCCGCGCCTGCCATGGCTCCCGCCATCGCCGCCGCGCTGCCCGCTGTTGACTTGCGTCCGCGGCCTTTACCTCCGGACTTGGGCCCACCACCAGATCCTTTAGGCCGCCCTCGACTCCGGCCCGACCTCCCTCTGCCCGGACTGACGGTATCTGAGGTCAAAATACCTGAACAGGAGAACAAAATGTACAATCATGAATCCTTAATATCCCGTATATTAATGGCTGTACTGTAATGTAATTTCTTTTTGTCTAATGTTTGGTATTTTTGGTCTATTAAAAATATTTCTTTAATTTTCATCTACTATTTTTAGATTTTTTTTTTAACAATATAATACATCTTTATATCGCACTTTCACAGCAGCTGCAGGAGTAACAAAGCGCTTTCCAGAACATTTCACATAAAATAACAATAAAACAACAGAACACGTAACATCAACAATGATCTTAGTAGTGTTGTAGTTTTTGTCTAGTATCTTTAGATCCAGGAATTTTTTGGGTGTTAAAAACTTTTATATTTTTTTTCACCCTCAGATATATTTGAAATTCTTCTAATATTTGAATATTTTTCACCTAATGTATCTATTTTCAATTGCTCTTTTGTATAATATTTTTTCCATATTTTTCTATATATTTTTTTGCCTAATATCTGGGGATTTCCTTCTCTAATTCTTAAATATAGGCTTCATGCATATTTTCATCAAATATTTTTTCTTCCAAATAGTTCTATTCTCTGTCAAATATTTCCTCTAATTTTTGTATTTTCACAATATTCTGTAATATTTATGTCAAAATATTTTTATTTTTAATTACGTGGTATTTTACGGTTGACAAATGTATTCCGTTCCATTATTTCAATCAGGAATGGACTTTAACACAGCATTGTACACCAACACATAAAAGGGAACAAAAAAGGAACTTTTCCCATATTTTGCCCATTGTCAGGCGCTATTGTTTGTGAAATACTCCAGTGGAATCTCCCCGTCACTGGTCTACAAATTCTATTGGCAAATGTTCAGCGCACTAAACCAAAAAAGGGTCAGCCCACTTTACACTTTCGGGATGGCTTATAACAATGAAGGACTAGGGGGCGGAGCTTGGCAGCGGTGACTACTTGGGGCTTGTTTTTTAAAAATTGAACGGCATACCGCGAGGCGCACTTCAACAGAAGTGTGGATAATATTGTATTTAAAAGAACATAATATAGCAGGGGCACGGATGATGAACCGTGGTTGAGCACGGGAGCACTGTACCGTTCATGTTGTCCGAGACGGACCCAGATATTGAGGCGGGGGAGTTGGTGGCTCGTGACTGCGGCGCCGAAGTCACCGGCTCGTCCACGATGACCAGCATGTCGTTGCTGCTCTCGTCCGCCTCGGCGTCCGGCGGCAGCGAGCCGGGCTGGAGCTCGCTGCTCAGCGAGATCTGGTGGCCGAAAGGAGCACACGGAGACAAGCACACAGGCTGGGGGTCAGGATGCATACGTAGGGTTCAGGGGATAGGGCCCGGTACCAGGAAAGTTAAGAAAGGGAATTGACCCGTTGAGGGGTTGGTATCGGGAGCAAACGGGATAACATCAAGAGGATGGGAAGAGGAAATGAGAAGCAGAATTTGTAAGGACAAAATGAAGAATGAGACACGACGTAAGTTGTTGGATGTGAGACGTGACCTCACAAATCCCCTTGGGCCTCACCTCGCTAAAGGGGCTGGGCATGGCCGAGTCCATCTCCACGCTGATGTAGGAGTCGTCGCCATCCGCCGACAAGTTGGAGTTGTCGGCCGAGGGCGCGTGCAAGATGACCACATTGGCCTCCTTCCTCCTCTTGATCTCAGATTCCTCAGTCTTCTTCTGTCACGCACACACAAAAAAAAAGCGTCCAGCCTCTACAATCTCATGAGATTCCATCAAAATTCAAAGCGCCAGGTTATGATGAATGGAGCCGAATTTTCCAAAAGGAGCTAACTCAGCTTTTCCAACGCGCATATGGATATCAACTACTGCCCAGATTGTGTGGACATCGGATATGTGATTCCATGGAGGAGGACGGCTAATGACTCCCTGACCTCACAGGTCACTTCGCCGGGTGTCAAAATCACTTGTACACCATCAAGCGCAACATTGTCACAGACCGTCGTGAACCCCCAGAGGCTGAGTAATTGGAATTCAACCACCATTTTTTGATGAAAAATGTCCCACAAGGTAACACAAAACTAGTTTCCAATTTGGAATATTTCCAAAATTCCCCACCTTAACTTCCCATGGAAATTTACTGGAAATGTTCCAACCCTTTTAAAACCTGGCGGTCTTACCTTCTCAGCATACTTCTCCCTCTTCCTCTTGCGCTCCTTGACCTTGCTGCTCTCCTCTTGCTGCCGCTTCTCTTCCTGTCTCTGGCGGACTACACACACAGAAATGGGAATCCCCAAATACATTTTCAGATTTTTGCATGTCTTAATTAGAGATTGAGGGGGGAAAAAAAAAACCCTCACGTTTCTTTTCTAGCTCGTCATCATCCAGCAGCAGGCTGACCACCTCCTTGGGCTTGAGTGTGTCAGGTTTGAAGTTACCTCCGGATATCACCACCCTTTGGATCTAACCACAGAGACGCTGTTAGAATGATTTCAACTTCACCAGCGTGTGATTGACATCTTAATCACGGACCTCGCTCTTCTCTTTGGCCCGCTGCAGAATACGCTCCTCGATGCTCCCCTGGCAGATGAGTCGATAGACGGTCACCTGCTTGGTCTGACCCAGTCGGTGGGCCCGGTCCATGGCCTGCTGGTCTACGGTGGGGTTCCAGTCGCTGTCGTAGAAGATGACCTGGAACAGAATGACGACGATGAGGTGGAGAAAGATGGCTTGATCGACAGATGTACTGAGTTTGCTGTCGCTTGAGATGTACTGTGAAGGTTTGATCACGTAAGTCACATAAAATGATGTCGCGGACCGGATCTGGGCCCCCAGGCCGTGAGTTGGACACCTGCACTGTACAGTATTTGATCACTTTTATGCTAGTGTAGTGTAGTAATGTAAATGTGACTTACAGTGTCCGCTGCGGTCAGGTTAATGCCGAGCCCGCCGGCTCTGGTGCTGAGCAGGAATACAAAGATGTCCGTCCTAACAGGAGATCGTGAGACGGAGGGGAGGAGACAGTCGAAATTGCGTTGAGCTGATGCAAACACGTCACACAATGGGAGGCTTTTTGGATTGAAGTGAGAGGCACTAGTCTGGAACAAATATCCACCCACCGACTCTGGAAGTCCGCCACCATGTCTCTACGCTCGGAGATCTTTGAGGATCCGTCCAGTCGCATGTAGGTGTGCTTGCGGTAAACCATGTACTCCTGGGAAGGACAATGGAGGAGCAAATGGTCGAGAAAACAAGAAGAAATTTAACTGTAAGGGCACACATTGTTTCAAAAAAAATAATAATAATAAAAAAATAAGAACTCGCCAACTCGCATGATTGAATAACTAAAGGTCATCTTTTACCAAAAACCTTGAAACTAATTTTTAGGAATTCATGTTTAGTGGTCCTCCATAGTGGATATTTTGATGCTGTTTCAAGCCACACTGAAGTCAACATCCTATCCGCACAGAGGTCTGCCAATTTGTTGGAGAGGAGGGTGGGATGGGGGGGGGGGGGGGGGGGCTAAAGAGCAAAGGGGTCAACGCAAATAGCAGTGATGAGGTGACATGTTGATCTGCCTTTTTCAGCGCTACCCCACACCCCCTTCGAACCTCTGACCTCCCCACTGTGAAACATGACGGTCAGCGTCGCATCAAAACCTTTCGAGTCATTACTGATGATAGCCAGGATTTTACACGACGTAAACCCCCCTCTCCCCTTGCTCCCTCTCGAAACCAAAGTCATGACAAGGCCAGCGCTCATCTCTCTGGCTGCCATCCCAACTGGCCCATCTGTTCCGAGTGAAGGCTACATTAGCGCTCACCAAAACGCCGCCTTTGGATTTGCATCTTCATTTCTGATGTCGGTGGCAATCTTAAGAATCACAGAGAGCGAGGTCGGGTGAGTAAGGAACTAAACTTTGCAGAATCTCTTTGTAGACTTCTTTTTTTGGGATGGCAGGGGTTTCTTGCACTCCTGGGGGTCAAGATCAGGGGATGTCGTTAATATTTGCCAACAGTGGGCATGTGAAAGCACTTTGAGGCTTTTCTGTGCTTAAGGGCTATAAAAATAAATTTAACTTGACTTCTTGGTTAATCGTGGCCAAACTCAAAGTTTGTAGTTTGGGATGAACGCTTTTGTGTCCTGGAACATTTCCGACGCAGCTCGGCTCTACTCCAAAATTGTTACATTTGATGTTATTTGTTGAAACACAACCGTTCAAATTTAACGCTTCATTCCAGCGCCGATATCTCAACATTTGCAAGAATTTCAAGCACCCGTGAGAAATAGCCTCGCGGCGCTTTGGGCAGCAATGTTTTTCTTCTCCGGGCCACCCAGGTCTCCATGATCCATCACCTCGGCGACACCGCGTCAATGGGAGTGAACAGCCGACCGGCGACAAAAACAACGATGCTAATGACAGAGATTGGCATCGAGCGCTCCTTCGCTCATCAACTCCATCTGCGACGGGCCCCAGAAGCCGGCCGGGGTGGCTCCAATGCATCATTTGGGGTGGGAGGGCTCTTTAACCCATTAGCCGAGAGGATGCTGTCACCGCCATCCATTACTGTATGAGGTCACTGGCAAATGAGCGTTTTCTCAACGCTGTTTTTTTTTCCTGCGTCCCTGCTATGCGAGGCGCTCCCAGTATATATTTTTTTCCAGCCCAAAGTGCTGAGACCATCTCAGTGTACAGTATATACGTCTGTTCTTCTTATATTGTCCCCAGGTGGCCAAGACGAGTACGGCAGCAGGAGCAGCACAATGGCCATTGAATTGATGCAAAGTGTGACAAAAACTGTTCACACATATTGAACATTGTGTCATTACTGTATGTTAAACAATAGATGTACAATGTTATAGAGTGGAATCTGTTGTTGGGTTTTTTTTTTTTAAATAATTGCCTGTACTGAATTAACCATCTGAGGGCCAGCGATCACTACAGTGGACAGCTGATCCATGTATCAGGTTACAGGGTGCATGAAAGGGTTTATACTCAACCCGTATTGTTTTGTGTTTTTTGTTATTGTAAAGTGTCCTTGGGTGTCTTGAAAGGCGCTTATAAATAAAATCTATTATTATTATTATTATTATTATAAAAGCTGATAAAGGACCTTAATAAGGACCTTGATAAAAGTCTGTGGCGTCTGTCCGCAATAGGGTCGATATTCACTCAAGAGAAAAAACATTGTCGATCGTTCTATTTCATCTCATCCCTCTCTCTTTTTGTCTTAGATTCAACCCCCCAGGGGCTCTTGCCACTCCTGTCTCGCCCACTCCGCACTCCCCCCACCCCCCTCACCCATCTGGCTTCTTCCATGTCCCCTCCAGATGAGACCCTGCTCGTTAACCCGGACCTGTTAATTACACACCTAATGAGTGCACTAACGAGGGACCGGCAGGCTGATTAGAGGGCAGTGGAAGGGGGGGGGGGGGACTTCTTAAAACAACAGGCTTAGATGCACCTGACAGTCACGTTTTTTATGGGCATTTGTCTGCAATGAATAACGCATGAATCTTAATGACAACATTTAGGTGGGGCATATCGATGAATCCTAACTAGGATTGTTCAACCTCAATGGATGCTTCACTGCACAAAGGGTGAGATTTTGGGTGAGTTCTTGTGAATGGGTGAAGTTTAAGAAAGGATTGATTGAGCAGTGTGTGGCACGTGTGCGCCTTGCTACCTCGAGCAGGTCGATCATGCGGGTCATCTGGGAATAGATGAGGACTCTGTGTCCCTGGATCTTTAGTCGACTCAGCAGGATATCCAGGATGTGAAGCTTGCCACTTTCCGTGATGAGGCTCTCCTTATCTGCGGGGAAAAGAGACACAGATGATTTAACTTTTTTTTTAACCAGGCATTTTCTTAATTTTTTTTCTAATACTCTGAAATATTTGACCATTTCTTTTCTCTATTAGATTTTTTTGAAAAATATTTTTGTCATAATATTCTGTAGTTCTTTCTAACATATCTGTATTTTCCCCAAAAAAAATTCACATTGTATTTTTCATGTCTTTTTTTTTGCCCCATCATGAACATACATAAATATGAAACATTCAAATCAAAAATAAATGTATGGGCTGAATTGAGCGGGCCTTCTTTCTAGCGCGCCCTTCGTAACTAAAAAAAAAAAAAAAACAACCAAGGAGCCCTTGTATACATTTAAGTAAGTCTGCCCTCTACTCAAAGAAAAGCGTCTTCATTCGTAGGTCATCCACAATCCTGCCAATCAATGCAAGTCCTCAATAAGCCATCTTCTCGCGGATAAAGGCCCCTTTCACCAGAGCAGATCAGCTCGGTGAGGTTCAATCCTCTTAAAGCAGGCTGATCGGTTAAAGAAGCCTTATTGACTGGGCTGCTAATAGGGAGCAGGGCGTGAGAATACAAGTGGGAGAAAAGTGCAAAGAAAAAAGAGGTGAGATACATCCTTCAATGACAAAAGAAGAAAAATGGACCCAACAGTTGGCGGAGGCCCACGTTCCGGCGAGTGTGGAAAAAGTCCACTTGATGAGGCAATAATGCCATCCGAACAACGGCGGGTCGCGCGACGCCGCCCACCTGCTGACGGTCAAACCGAGGGGTCGTAGAGGAGGTGGGCAACAGAAGGATGCTAACCAAGCTAAAAGCTATGATGGACAGTCCCTCCCACCCTCTCCAGCCCGCCCTGACGGCACTAGGTAGCTCCTTCAGCCAGAGACTGTTACACCCGCGCTGCAAGAAGGAGAGATACAGACGCTCGTTCCTACCAACTGCTGTCAGGCTGCTGAATAAAAAATAGCAACAATAATATTTAATAATTGAATGATGTGGAAAACAACTGTAAATAGCACTGCGATTTATCCATTTTGTATTTATATTGCACTTAATTGGACGGTGTTTGTCTGTTTTTTCTTCTTCTTTCTGCCTACATTCTTGCTGCTGGAGGCTGTAAATTTCCCCAGTGTGGGACTAATAAAGGATATCTTATAGACTCCCCCCACATCACCCCCACCTGGTCTGTTCCGGGGTCAGTTGCCAGGGTCAGGCCAGGGAGTCCCTGTTGGAGAGCCCGGCTCCGATTCAACTGTGAGCACACGGCACCCATTGTAAATCTCAAAATGATGCCGATATTTAAGCGGGGCTGCTTTTTATTGCTATTGTACACCTTCGTTGTAACGTACAAGACAGCCTTTTAGTCAGCTAGCTTCATGCTAACTCTTCATCTACGGTATGTTGCAGTCCCCAAACCCTTTAAGCGATGGATTGAACCCAACGAGACGGACAAACATAACAGCACTGCCAGTGGTATTGTTCATCCTCTGAGAAGAACGACTACAATTAGTGCCGGTAGGCTGAGAGGAGTTCAAACACCTCAGTGAACGGTTGCATGTTATAAGCGTCGCAGGTGACAGAGGTGGGCACACTCATATTGTCGTCGTATCACAGGTGGCAGAGCCCAACGGAACCCTCAACCCTTTTCCTCCATGACTTGCAGCATTCTATGCTAATGTGCACTACGATTGAACCACGACCTGCGACCTTTCGGGGCAGTCGCCCAAACAAGGTCAGGGCCTGCAGAGGTGTTAAAGAGGAACTAATAGAAGCGATGCACAAGGGGAAACACCCGGGGGAGTTGGGGAGCGATTGGGGGGGCTCACCTCTGGGTCACCGGACTCAGTCCTTATCGGTCGCGGGGAACGGGGATGAGCTCAATTTTGAGATGTTTCTTAGCATTGGACGAAGTGCAAGCAATTGGTCTTTTTTATCCGGTTGTGTTTTTGTAAGTTTAAAGAGGCCTAAAGTGAATGTTTTTTTTTTTAATCCGGTTCCGGTGAATTAATGATTTATAATAAATGAAAGGGGATGAGGAAAGCATCAGCCATGTGCCGCCCGACGGAGATTCCTTGCCGACTGACTAGATTTAAATCCACAACTGGTGTTGCTTTGCGCAAGCAGTCCTTCTTGGCTCCAGCCAGCAATCTGTTGCTCCTTAGCATATTACGTTTAATGCTTCCAGACTCTGTTGCTGACATTTCAGATGATTCGTTACAAGGCTGAAAGTGAGGATCTGAACAAGATATCTCAAAGTCAATCTTTGATGAAAACAAAAGAAATCCCTAAGACACATTGTTCCCAAACGCAGTCCCACAAAGCGTCAAGAGCCAGAGCCAAGAAGATGAAGTCATCACTATTTATGCGGCCCGTCTCCGCCCAGTATTCTACTTAGGATTTTTGTACACAGATGGCCTGATTTAGAGAAGGGCTTTTACCAGATTAAAATGAATTAAAATTGTGAAATATATTTTGAACTTTAATAATGTTGATAAGCCTATCTAGTATGACTGTTTATTATTTTCTGAATCCCACAGCAAATTGCGAAAGATCACAAGGACTTGACATACCCCCAAGAGGTTTTTCAACTGCCTATTATATTTCATATAAATGTCAACTATGATTCAAAAACACTTCATGTGTCTTCACCTGACAACATTAGCTTTAAAAATAAATGGCTTACTCATTTAATTTTGGACAAAAACATTGACCGGAAATCCACGTGGCGAAAATTTTCTGTAACGTCCACTAAGAACCCAGACAAAACTTGTTGATGGCCCAAAAGACACAACCAGTCAGTCTCCCAGTCGAGATGCACCTTTATCACTCAAACATACAAGACACCATTTCCTATTTGAGACAGAACTTCAGCGGCATCTTGTGGTATCTTACTGCATTTCGAGATCAATAGAACGCTGACAAAAAATACAACAAATGATTCAAATACTTAACAATACGAACATAAAGTACGGGACTAAAATGGAGATATTTTTGAAAAATCCTCAGTTTACAACGGATTCTGTGCGCAACAGTTCAAGCATACTGTTTTATATTTGATTAATTTACGTTCGAGAGGCGCTTTTAATACAAATATTTACCTCATTGAAATTACGACTTAACTGCAGCCAGCTATGTCGCCGCCATTTGACCGGAGCATCATGACATATACCTCGCATACGAAGGAACTTTTTTTTATTTATGATAATTTCAACAACATAACATCACAAAAACAAGTAGTGCACCAGAGATGACAGCATGGCGACCGCCACACCCCAAAATGCAAGCAAATCCCATTTGGTGTCACACCACTCTGCTGTTGCCGTGGATACACATATCAAGCTTCACCACCTGCCATGCTTTCACAGTACCAGCAAAACACCCCCCCCCCCCCAACAGAAACACACTCCAATCCAATCCAGTCTAAAAGGGGTGTTAAACCCAGGCAGCCCCTCCCGCCCGTGCATCCTGCTGGCAGATTTAGCCGCGTCGTCCCTCCTCTCTACCCTCCATACCCCCTACAGCTCCTTCACCATCCTCCGTCACCAAAAGAAAAGACCCCCCCATAGGCCCCCTGGCTGCCTGTCCCCCGACAGTGTAATCCAATCCCTGCAGGGCCAGAGCCAGAGGCCTGACACGGTCCTGACCCAATTAGAGGCCTGCTGCCAACTAATTAACCCCCGGCCCAGCCCCGGAGCCTGGCGCCTAATGCTTCCAAACCAACTAACGGCGCTAATTTCATTAATACGCCACGCCGGCCCTTCTCGTCCTGTCCTGTAACCACCACCCTCCCACCCCTCTGGAATTGGGCCAGCTTGGAGAGAGGTGGTGGCCGATCTCCTCGATGAAAGATGATGGATGGTCGGTTATGTGAGAAATGGAGACAGATGGGGGTCAAAGGTGCGATCGAATCTGCTGTCAGGCCCTCAATGTATCATGATACATTATACAGCCCGATCAATAAGTCAATGGGCAATACTTGTTCGGCACTACAATTGATGGAAATATTAGCCAGGCGCAACTTTGCTACCATCGACAGGAAAGCTTAAACTTAATTTAGTCGTGGCGATGGCAGAACACGGTCTTTGGAGACAGATGCGTGCGGGTTTTGGATGCTAGCGTGTATCGGAAACTTATTGACAAGGGGGCCCCAGGTTATGAACGTTGCACAGACTGAGAAAGGAAATCTTACAAGCCAAAATAAGAATGTCACGACAAAATATTGGACACAAAATACAAAAATGTTGATGAGCTACTCAATTTAAGACAGGCATGTAATAAAAAATACACAAATATTATGCAAAAAATATATATATTTTTTGCATAATATTTGCTTTTTTAGCATAAGTAAGTGAAAGATTACAGCACATTCCACTTAGCGTACCAAATGTACCGGGTTCTCATGTGGGATGCCAAAGTGATTCCCCTCTAAAAATGTATATGCGGAAACCTGGGAAGACCGTGACGCCACTGCTTGGCCACAAACATGGGGGCAACAGCGCGGCAGCCTGATGAAGACTTTCCGGGTGTCTCGCCACAGAACTGACTCTGTCATTGGAGTCAATTACAGTACTGAGGTTTGACCACAAAAAAAATAAAAAAAAATTTAAAAAACACGGGACCGTGATAATCGTGTGGGCAATGTCTCCCCCTTCAGTCGACTTCGAGACTTGATCCGTCTACTATCTACTGGCTTTTGTTTGGGCCTCCAACTTGCTGAGCTGGACATTTTGTTTTGGACTAAATTCCATCGAGGGGTCAACGGTGCCAGTCAGATGAAACTAAAGCGAGGCTGCCGTGCCGGCCGTGTTGATCTGTGCCTCCTCCCTCTATCAGAGCGCTTCCTGCCATTTTTTACCCACCAGCGGCATTCCTTTGAAGGGACAGGAAAGCCGGGCTGCACTTCCCACAGCCCTCGACATGGGTTGCGCTGGCATCTCTCTCCCATGGACACGATTGATGCTCGCTTACGCATTCCAAATACAATCGTTTGAACGCTGCAAAACCTTTTCCTCAACGTCACAACATCTCATCACGCCCATGATCTGTCAATTGGCGCACCCTCGTGAGAAGCTGGTGATTTTGTGGGGGGGGGGGGGGGGGGGGGTTCTTATAATTACCGTCGGTGGCGCAGGAGACGCAAAGACAGCAGCGGAAGGTTATTTTGGTGTCGCACTGGAATGTTCCGCAAATAATTCCTAAAGCGTGAGAGCAACACAGTTGTGTTTCATAACAGGACATGTTTTCTATGTATTCCCATTGACTAATAAAATGTGAATTGGGGGGAAAGAAAAAAGCAAAAAAACAATACAAATTGCATCCATAAGCAAAGAGTTGGAAAAAAGTAAATAAAATCGAACATTGGAGATATTTTTTTCGCTTCTCGCACCACTTGGCGAAAAAGGAGTTGAGAACATGGCGTAATTAATAGTAAATAAATTAGAACTATAGTGTGATCTCATTTTTGCTTTTATTGTTTTGTTTCATCCTGTCAATTAGCCTACTTTTATGTTATGAACCACTTTGGCCTTACCCCTGTGCTGACTCACTCGGTGTGATTACATTTACAGCGACCGTACACGACGCAATAACGCGACTTAGGGACGAAAGCACATCACAAACATGTTATTAAAACACCTGGGAACTGTTTCAAAATGTGAGCAAAAATGCATACTGTAAAGTGCCCCACAGGCTTTGTTTTTTCCCTCCTGTGCGGATTCATTCCTTAATAAGGCCCTTGATTAGATTCCTCGATTGATACCATCGTACTCACGCCACGCTGGTCAAAACAAACAGTCATTCAAGCCTTGCCATTTGTTCTGAAATGTGTGGGGAGAGCGGGGGAGGGGGCTGGGAAACTTCGGCTGGGCTACTGTACAATATCTTGAGCCTTGATGTGGCAACAATGTGTTCGGAGGAGGACGGGTGCCGCGCCGTTGGGTCACTTCCTTCCTCCCGAGGCTGAGAAAGAAGCGGCAGACTGGGACGCACAGAAAGAAAGGCCTGAGATTGCCTCACGGGCCACGAAACACACGGCTGCAAGTCGGGACACAACACATGGAGGAGTTTGAAAGGACTCTTCGCAGACTTGGCCAACACACACACACACACAGCATCGAATAGTGTTATCCAACGAAGCGCTTGAACAATGAGGAGTACATCAACTTCCTGGCTTTGTCCGCCTCCTCGTAACTTCATAAGAGCGCTTAGACGGTTCTCACAGTGACACGCAAATCCTTGTTTTTGCTTTCACACTGTGGCACAAAAACACTTACAAGAAAAGCAAGCGACAAAAAGTTGTTTTTCTTTTTTCTTTGGGGTGGGATCATTATTTTTCATGCGGTTGCATTGATGTGTGTCTTATTCATCACCACGTTTGTCCATCTAAAATGTACGCTGTATGTAGGTAAAAATATGTTTCTGAAAACTCATCTTGATCTATTCTAGTCATGTTCTTTTCGCTGGTCAAAACAAAACCTCACAAAATTCACTCAGTAGCAAAGTCTGTAGAGGGGGGGACAGCTTCGCATTTGGACACCAAATTAGACGAACATATCTATAATAACAGCATGTGTGAAAAAAAAAATCAAAGAGGTGGTCAGCACTCTTGCCTTGAGGCAAACTTTTTCACGAAATCTAGGGGTCGTACTTTGGCAGAATCCTGAAAACAAATGAGCCCAAATCAGAAGCAGGTATACAAACGAAACAGATGGGTGATGCTAAATTGCTGCACTTCTTTGTTTTTGCATTCTAAGCTGTCCTCAATTCATCAACGGATAATGTTTCGAAGAACGAATAACGAGGGACAAAAAGAGCATGTGGGTTCATGCTCCCTGCCAAAGAGATTTGCAGCCAAAAGGAGGGTGGTCAACACAAAGTATGACAAGTGAACATTTATCATTGTGAGCGGTTCAGTGAGAAGGGAAGTGTTGTGTGTACAAATGTGGTGGCCTCTCTCCTGCCGCACATCCATCAGCCTCCACTTTGCTCAGAGTGACCCGCAACTCCGCCGAGCCAGGTTCTGCGCTCGAGCGCACGTCTGCGTCCGCCATCGATTGTGATAACGCATACACACACCCACACACACATACATATACAAAGGTAGAGGATGCTGACAGGCCCCGTTCTACTCACTTTCTCAACCCTGAGCTGACCTTTTGTGGCATTTCCCACGGACCCCTCACGCCGCGGAGGTGTGTGCATGTAGGAAATAAAGCTGGGAAGCTCAACTCCTCATTACTGCGAGTAGCGCAACAATACGTACACCACAACATGGAAGTCTCCACGTTGTGTAAATTGGAAAATCTAATCGCTCTTTTTAAAAGAGTTTGCCTGTGTATCTAATAAAGTGTCATGGCTGCTCCAGGTTCCTTATGGTATAGCCGCATGCCACGTGACTTACCTGGTATCCGAATGTACGACCAGCCGTGCTCGGGGAAGACGGCCATGACGCCACCGGGCCGTTGCGGGAAGAAGGCGCCGGACCTGCGCCGCCAGTCGGAGGCCAGGTCGGGCGTGCCGTAGAGGAAGCATTCTTTGAAGACAGCACCACCGCCGACGCGCGTCACCCGCCACTCGTGCTCGGCGCTTCGATCGGCGCAGTAACGCTCCATGGGAACCGCCGTGACCTAGGTGACCGACACAACGAGATCATGGCTTTAAACACATGAAAAACAAGGTGAGAATTGAACTGCAGACTTTAGATGGCTATTTAGATGTCAATATCACCCCCTCTCCCCCCCCCCACACACACACACAACATAGATACCCTCGGTGTGGCTGCGAGCAGGAACTTGGGCGGGAGCGCGGGCTGGCACGGCCACAGTCGGGAGGTGGCAGAACGTCGACAGTGGATGGTTGCGTCAGCGTGCCCGATCATGCCGGGCCTGAGGGCCGTGAAGACCAGGTTCTAAAGCACAAACATAAGGTATTGATATCCATGTGGAGGGGGTGGGGGGTGGGGGGGGTGAAACCACACATTTCCATCTCCATGCGCCAAATGCGTGGTTATTTGTGAGTAGCTATATGGCAGTGAAGAGAAATGATGATTGCATAGTGCCATCTATTGGCAATTCTGAACCCTGAATTGGCAGTTGTGCTGCAGGAAGCCCTCTTACCCGTAGCACAGGGCTGGTTTGCGTGTTGGGGAAGGACGAAGGTCTGTGTATCCACAAAAGCAGGTCATTGCGAGACAGTGTCCGACACCGCGACGCCCCCCCTTGGTCCCGCGCGCCTTCTTCCTGGAGGGCAAACAGCTGCTGACAATGTAGTCGGTATGCTGCCTTCAGGGACAGAAAGAGGGCTAACCACCTGTGGAAATGAGAGGACCAGGAAAGCAGGGAAGGGAATATTCATGAAAAAAATATGAACGAAGAGTTAAAAAACACTTTTCTAGGGATTGCATTTTGAAGGTTGCTTTTTAACATGACACAATTCATATCGTTACTGTACAGAGAAAAAAATTGAATTCGTTTTGGGGGTGGGGGGGTTGTATTTATTAAATATTATTTTAGGCATCAACCTGACTAAGGTGCCTTGCAGCATGAGGTTGGACATCTCAGCCGGCGACACGTCAATGAAACGCAGGAAGGAAAAACAGTTTCCTGCATCGTCACCTGGGTTGATTGACAAAGCAAATGTTAAAAATTAATAAACAAACAAATTAGGAAGTTTACCTTTGGACAGCCACTCACCTCTCCTGTGAAAGAGCGACTGTTGGATATGATTTGGGGAAAAGGGAGACAGAAGCACACGCAGTGACCTGCGAGAGACACGTGGAGACATTTTGTGAGGTCAAGATCAGTGCTGCTCTGGACTGTGTGTGTGTGTGTGTGTGTGTGTGTGTGTGTGTGTGTGTGTGTGTGCGTGTGTGTACGTGTGCCAGTCTTACTTGTCTGTGGCCTGGCTGTTAGCGCAGAGGAGGCCGTGGCGGTAGAGGAACTTGGACAAAACGTAGGGCACGACGGACATGTGGAAAGGAGAGCGCGTCTCCTGCCGCTCAAACAAGTCAGGGTGATTGCACACCTGCAGAAAAAAAAACCCAGACATTATTTGTATACCGACCCAGGCACAACAATCCAGCGGTACCTTGACTGACAATTTGAATTTGTTTGTACCTTCCTGAACTGCATGACCAGATTCATGAGCGACGACGTGGTGCTGTGGGACTGCTGGGCCGTGCCCATGGAGGACTGTAGCAGGTCCTCAATGGAGATCTTGTTCCTCAGGGCCTGGTAGAGCAACCTCTGCCGAGACGTCAGCTGGCAGTAGGTCAGGATCTCAATCTGGGTTGGAGGGTTGAGGGACGAGCGGCACCATTCGAGAAAGGTAATTAATCCAAAGAAAGACGTCTGACATGACCATAATCTCATGAGACGAAAGGAAAAGGGAAAAGAAAGATAAATGTGGGGGAGTGGTGAACTTTTGACTCCCACAGAGGGGGTGTGAGTGTGTGAGGCGACCCATGAGTTGGTGTGTGTGCCTATATGTGTGTACTGTACCTTGTCTGAGAGCTCGTTTTCCACATCCTTCTTGATCCTGCGCAGCATGAAAGGCTTGAGGATCATGTGCAGTCGCGAAAGTTGGTCTGTGAATCACGGAAGAGTTAAAGATCAATGTGGGGCTGTGGCAAAAAAAGTGGAACTCTAAAAATGGACAAAAAGAACAATGTTTTTTTTTTTTAAGTAGACATATTATTCTATTTTGCCAACAATTTAAAATTCCAAGCTGAACTGATAAAAATGCTTTGTCGAAATACCCAATCCCCCTACCCACCGAATAAATTAGCCCGTTTTGTGGTGCAGGCCACATTCTACCCCAGGATGTGCCAACACGAGAAGACTTTTGTCACTGTGACGACTAGCAGCAGAGCAAGGGGGGTTGGTAGGAGGCAAGCAAATACTACCAGCGCAGCCAACACAACGTTGACAATCAGTAGCTGATAACGCTGTTGGCCAATGCTAATCTGTGAATTCAACAACACTGCAGCTCTCCTTAGCGTCTGGCTTTGCTATGACAGAGTTTCTCAGAGTGTTGGCCGCTTGGTAATGGCAGATATTCTACCAGCCTAGCCTGCAAGTCATGCGAGAAAATCATTGTCGGTGGCTGTGTTATGTAAATGAGCTGAATTGTGACATTACAATCTGGCAATATTGAGAATGAACCGCTCAGGCACATTTTAGATTTACTTGGTGTCCAATTTCAGGCAGACGTCGTACTCAGTACTCACTCTCGTCAATGGTCGACTTGTTCTCGGCGTGGCTCTCGATGTCCTTGGAGAACCACTCGTTAAATTCCTCGTGGGAATCGAACAAGGTGGGCATGATGAAGTGCAGCAAGGCCCACAGCTCGGCCATTGTGTTTTGGATGGGCGTCCCTGTGAGGAGCAGCCTGTTTCGACACTGGAACTGCAGGAGGATCTTCCACCGCACGCTAAAAATCGCCAGAATAGTGAGAAATGTGATGTGTGTGTAATGAGAAATCTCCCCCCCCCCTCCCGACAGAATACAAACAGGACACTCAATTACACGTTTACCTTGTACTGCTTTTCAGCGCCTGGGCCTCATCCAGAACCATGTACTGCCACTTGACCCTCTGGAAGTACTTGACGTCCTGGACCACCAGCTGGTAGCTGGTGATCACGACGTGGAACGGTGCGTTCTGAGTGTAGAGGGTTTTCTGAACACACACACACACAGAGGCAGATCTTAATTACAAATCATAAGAGAAAAAAAAGCATTGATAGCATCCTCAGCTCTTGCTTACCTGGCTCCAGAATTTACGAATAACTTTGCGATCATGAGGGTTCCCCCAATATGGCAACACCTGAGGGACAAACAGGTCTCGATTAATAAAAGGAAGAAAATGGGACTGAAATAAATGCTGAAAACATGCATGAAAATAATTTTTGTGCTTCTTTGCGCCTGACCGTACACAGATTCAAGATATCTTGTGGCGCATACAGCACAGGTTAGCCTATTCCATGATTCACAGTAGGTAGACTTCCTTTACATATTGGGAAACATGGCGGAGGCTCGGTTACATTCTGGGGGTTCTTCGCTGCATCACATACTTTTCGACACTATCAGGGCATCATTGAAATCCCATGACTATCAAGGCATTCTGGAGAGAGATGTGCTGCCTGGTGTCAAAAAGATTGGTCTTGGATATTTTCTGGGGCTGCTTTGCTAACTCTGGCACATGGTATCATCTCTGCAGGGTACAGTTTAAGCTTAAGGCATCCTGAAGCAAAATGAGCTGCCCAGTGTGGTGAAGGACAAAACGTCAGACGACTCTAAAGAGCCTTGATCAAAATCCTATTGAACGTAGCATATTTATAAAGGGATGTGAATCAATATTAGTACAAAAAAAAAAACACCCCTATATAAACAAAACCAACACAACGCTCCCGAGGGAAACATTTTATCTCAGCAACAAGCATGAATCACTGCATCTGTTCTTCGGTCGCTGACAAACGCGATGTGAAAAGCATTTCTGCATCATTACATCGATCAACACCGGCCGCCACTCAATTGTTTTTAGTCAGTCTTGAGGAAGCTTATCTTCAAATTGTGTAATACGCTCTTTTCACAGCTCATTAGCAGAATAGACCGGAGCTGATTTATTGTCTGAGTCGGAGGGAACAGCCTTGTGAGTCTCTGTGAGCGAGTGTGCGGCACGTACATCATTTTCAGTAAGTCGCAGTAACTGTATTTAGGTAGAATACTGCCTCCTAGTGAGCATATTTCAAACGGCGTGAAATATGAGTGTACCAAAGATTCCCACCTTGAACTTGGGCACAAAGCGTGAGAACTCTTGATGCCAGTTGTTGAGCGTAGATGCGGGGGAGATGATGAGGAATGGGCCCCAGATGTTGTCTCTCTGGGTTAAGATGGAAAAAAAAACCCAAACAAGACATTCAAGTGTATATTCAAGTGTATACGGTATTTATTTTCCCTTGACTTTTCGGGTCACCACAAATGGGTACAAGTCAAGGCAAAGAGCAAAAAGTTGAATTCAGTACTAATATAATGAGGAACTGTCCATGCAGTCTGCATTTAGCGATCATCATTTCTGAGAGAAAACACAATGAATTAGAGTTGACACATCGCCCTGTGTACGATGCTAATGAGAATTGGTAGAATGCTAACATGCTACATGCCGTAATGTTAATCTCCCTTCTAGCAGTAGACTGAATAAATACCGCAATATAAGAACGTAGAGCATATAGTTTTTAAGAGCAATTGATAACGACAAGACACTCATAGTGGTTCTTTGAGAGCACGTACCTCTGCAAGGTGGGCCAACAGGGCGATACTCTGCACGGTCTTCCCAAGTCCCATCTCATCCGCAAGGATACCGTTAATACCCTGCAAAGAATCCAAACATTTTAATCCACCAACATTAACAAAATCAGCCCATTCTTAACTCTTTGTAAGCCCTTGACGGGAATCCTAGCGAGGAGAGCCGTTGACATCAATTGCCATCAACTGTTTTTTTATGGGGCTGGGTGTAGAAAAGTCCTGTCCATCTCTGGTTTGAGCATTTAGCGAGGACAATTATTTAACAAAAAGAATAGAAATGATCAATAATTTCTTTTAAATGGCTAGCATTGAAAGCGTTAATAACACCTTGTCTTACTTGTTCATAGAGGTTGGCGAGCCAGTTCATGCCTTTAAGCTGGTAGCCCTTCAGCTTGCCGTTGAAGATGGTGGGCTGCGGGATGTCCTCGCCAGCCTGGATGGACGGGTTGGCCAGACTGTAGCTCTCGCCAAACCCGGAGGTGGCGGCCGCAGAGGAGGACGCGCAGCGACTGTCGTGGGAGTCTTCGTCGAACTTGCGCGTCTACAGCGGGAGAATGGAGAATTTGACTATGTTTGACAATGCGGCGTTTTTCTGAGCCTCTGGTTCTAAAATCTCTGACATCATGAAAACCTTTATTATCTGACCAGCATTGTACTAGCTGACTGTTACTTGTAAACGGGGCTAAAATCGAAAAATACATAAACGGCATGACATCAACTCACTCTCTGTTGATGGACATGGTAGGCCTCCTGTGCATTCCTCAGGGCTTGGGACTTGTAGTATTCACTGTCTAAAAGCAAATAATCACACTTCAGACGTTTTGAGACGATTTAGTCGAAATAAGTCGTTGTACCGTAGTCCTCCTGTCCCACGTTGACCATCACGCCTCCCCCGATGTCGATTTGCCGCCGCGCGCTGGTGTCGTCCAGCTTCTTGAGAATCTTCTCCTGGGCGTCGTCCCCACCCGGCGAACCGGCGGAGGCTTTGCCGCTCATGAAGTGGGCGTAGAGCTCCGTCTGCGTGATGAGGAAGTTGAGCTTGCGCTGCTGACGCTTGGCCTGGAAACGGATAAAGTGTGTCAAAACGGAGGCATGCGAGCTGCCCAATTGCTGCCCTGTTGTGAAGCCACTGGCCCTCTGCCTACCTCCTTCATCTCCTCGTCCAGTTTCCGCTGCTCCAGCGCTTCCTTCTCGGCCCGCTTCCTGTGCTCTTTCTCCACCTTGTCGTACTTTTTCCAGTAGAGCATCATCTCCTTGGTGAGGCGGCGGGCACGGGGCAGCGTCTCTTTGCAGTTCTTCTGTGCCTGGATGGCGGCGCGCCGTACCTCCCGCATGCACTGGTGGGCCAACTGAAGATGGGCCAAAAGGAAAAAAAGGATCCAACATGTTCTTGGGAGGTTCATCAGAACACATCTGCAAGGTGTATTGGACTTACCTTTTTAGCATTGGTCAACACCAGGTTCTTAGCAGATGTCTTCTGCTTGAAAGACTGCCAAAGGGTACAAATGGAGCAAGAAACCTTTTAATTGTGCTTTTGAAGGTGACATATGATGGGACTTTTTAAATTGCATACAAATAGATGAGCCTTCCAAACCTTGGGGACCTCCTTCTTGGCAATAGTGAGCCACACTTTGCGTCGGCGCGCATTCAGCTGCTCCACACTCAGGTGCTTCTTCTTCAGTATGGGCACCGGCGCGTCCTGTGAGAACTTGGCGAAGGTCTTGGCCACATAAGGGAGACCCTCATCCGAAAAGTCACCCTCGCCACGTTTCTTCTTCTTCTTCACTTTCTTCAGCTTGGCTGCGGAGAAAAACAGGTCATGTTAACAGATGATTGGGATAATGTCAGAATTTATTGTTTTACCCTTGAATTTTTTCTCCTCTTTGATTTTCTTCTTCTTTGGGCCCATGAGGTGGCGCTGTTGCTCATAGAAGAGGTCTTGACTGGAAAGCAGGCCCGTACTGTAGAACTGGTAGTGCTGAAGCTGCAGCACAACCAGATGGAAAAATGTCAAGTCAATGCCGCATTCAACAAAAATGGGAATTTGGAATTTTGGCCAATTTCTGATGTGGAACTTCCTATGTCCTAATTTTCCCTTATGCCACAGTGGCATTTCGGGTTACCTCGCGGTCCGTGTGAAATTTGTTCTGGTGCTGCCTGGTGTAGCGGTGAAGCCTCAGCATGTCGTGCAACTCGTCGCGCGACATACTGAAGTCCGAGTCGTCCGAGTCCGTGTCCGAGTCCGTGGTGTTGTCGCTCAACAACAGGCTCTGAGAAATGAGGAGGAGTAATTTAGGAAGGGTGCATTCGGACAAAATAGTGCAACATATGCATCACCTTCAACCATTTCCGGTTCTTCTTCATTTTAGAGAAATTGTACAGGTTAGCATTGTCCGTCTTTTGGTCTACAGAAATGAAAAATCACATTTAATGTTATGAGTGGACACTTGAGGGGAACGTCTCACGGCTTTACCTTGCAGAAGAACGCCATTGAGGGGCTTGCCTTCGACAAAGGCCTCCCCTTGGTCACATGGCTCCCTCTTCACCATCAAGGGTTCGATGGAGAGCCCAGAGCCCAAAGCATCGTCGCTGTCGTCGCTATCATCGCTGGAAAAGTCACAAATGCGGAAATACACTCAGAGTGTACACTAGGATGTACATAAAAGGACTATTTCACGAAAATATTGTTGTCTGTCTTGACTTGCTGTGAGTGACCACTTCTCCTTTGCCGAGATGATCCATCCCCCTTACGGGTGTAACATCTCAAGCTGCTGATTAGACGGCACGATTATCGCCGGGCAGACCGGGAGAATTATTATTGCATTGAGTTCTAATGAAGCTTGCGTTGTGGAACATGCCTTGCCATCTATTGAACCCTTTTTACACAACTTACAAAATGCTTGCTTTTGTACAAAAGAGGTGTGAGAGGATGTCCAAATACGATCACAATAGTTCGAGAAAAGAATGGTCAAATGACAGCAGGATAGTATAGAAGACTTGTTTGACAGTACCTAGTGACATCTCTGTTGAAGATGTTGGCCGTCTGGTGCAGAAAGCTTTCCAGCCTGAGGGAGCGCTCCAAGCGTTGCAGGTAGAGAGGTTTGGCCAGGCCCGTCGAGCCACCCGCCGCAACGGCCGGCTCGGGCCGCCTGCCCTGCCCCGATGCCATGCAGTCTGGATACGCCCACCCGCCCGGCCGGGCAGGGATTTTTACTGAAAAGGGTGGCAATGAAGGGCACAGGGCCATTATGGTTCCTTATTCATTCAAAAAATAAAATGCAACTTCAAAAAAACAAAGAACTCAATTGTGGGCCTACCTCCTCTGTAAGTGCTTTCATTATCCTCGGTTGCAGGATTTTGGATACACAGAACCCTAAAACAAAATCATGTATGATCATTCCATGTCAAAAAGAATTTTTAAAAAATAGCCATCCACTATGCTGTTTATGGGAGGTTTGTCTCATTAGTTCTCAAGTTTAAAAAAAAACATTTATTGTGTCCATTATTGTGTTTATGTATTTATGTTGATAATTTGTTGAGGACATGCCTGTTCTTTTTCACAAAAGAAAACCAAGGTGTCAAGGTTGATGGTCTGAATCAGTTCTGGGTCAGACTCAGGACCCAAAAATGGAACGTGGACCTATTTTGGCTACCTTAAAAACAAACAAACAAAATGACTTCTTTAATGACTATGAATGACACACATAATGTGGAAAAAATAGCTAAATATGAAAAAAATGCAACTCATGTATAGTGGATGAAAAATATTAGGAATTTTATTCAGCTAAAACTGCTATACTAGACATTAGTGCATGACAGTGGCCACAAAAAATATTACAAAATGTTCTGACATGTTACAGACCAAACAAACACCTGAATCATAATTAATGTTTTCTGCACTGTCAATTTGAAATAATGTCCTGTTTTAAAAGAAAGGGATTTATTATTAGTTGAAACCCTAACAAAAACATTCAATGAAAAATATATATTGACTATTCTAATAGAAATATATGAGGGGAAGAAACAAACAAAAGTATTTGGAAAATATGAAAGAAGAGTGTGAAGATCCATTCATCGGTTCATTTTCTTTGTTGCTTGTCTGCATTAATGTACCAGGAGAGCTGGAGCCTATGCCAGCTGACTTTTGAGGAGGTGGGGTACACCCTGAACTGGTCGCCAGCCAATCGAAAGGGACATGTAGATAAACAATCACAAGACACCTATTGAATTTTTACAAACTTGAATGCATGTGTGGGAGGAGAATCCCCACATAAGCACGAGGAGAAGATGAACATTTTACACAGGAAGTCCTGAGATTCGAACCCCGAACCTTAAGACTGTGAGGCAGACTTGCTTCCCTCATTTGAGAAACACCAAATTCACAGTTTCACTTAATCCCTGCCACGCAAATTGAGAAAATATGTAAAAAAAAATGTCCTAAACTTTAGTGAAACTTGTCAATTGTCATCCAGTTGTGGTTAGCTTGCCGAGTTAGCCTATGCAAGCTGGTTGGCTAACCTTGAACGTTGAACTGTCTGATGGACGGTTAGCTTGGAATGCGCAAAAAGCTAAGGCGGCTCAGATGCTAACAGTTAGCCGCATCGCATCACAGCAACTTCAGTTGAAGGGCGATGCTATCAGTTCACCTTACAGGGGGTGGATCGTATTTTATAGCCCGGGTGGGGTGGACTTTGGGCCGGTGTGGTTGATAACTAGCGCCGTATTAGCTTTAGCTTTAGGGATGCTAACGGGGGTTTTGACAGTCTTCACATAACATTACAGTAATATGAAGTGAACACACCCGCGCTGTCTCTTTAAGGCCGCAACCACCTCCTCTGCTTTAACTATATATAAAGATACTGCTTTAATGACTTTAATTGTCTAGCCCGCTGGTCGGGGGAAGCGGCAAGGCCCTAACCGGCCCGCCCGCGCCTCCAGTGTCCTTGTAGGGGGAAGTTCAAGTCGTGGTCGTGTGTGTGCTCCCCGTGATTTTAATTCTTTTCTCCCTCCCGGCCATCTTCCCCTCACCATTGCTCCTTCGCCGTAACAGTGTCTCTCACCTCGACCCCCCCGTGTGGCCCCTTTCGCTTGTCTCTCGCCGCTGCTGCCGACTCTCGGTTCCCTGACTCCAAAATGGCGGTTAAAGGCGCCGAGCGAGTCTGAGCTTTGAGTCTGCAGCGGCGGCGGAGAGGCGGCCACTTTCTGTTACTGAGAGAGCACAGAGACACGACGCCATGGAGGCAAAAGCAAGGAGCAGGCTTTGATATCGAGCGCCGAGCAACTGCCTCACGCTTTTCGGCGTGTCCGATGGCGAGACGTTGACATTTAAATCACACGACACATAAAAATAAGTCTGAAAGTGTTAATGGGTGACTTTATGGCGTGTCGAGACGGTGAATTGAAGATACCACGGCAGATATGAGACTTTCTGATGTTGATTAGTAGTGTCTGCTCTCTGCGACGGTTACCGAGCTACGTCGTACGTCATCATGAGGAAATTCCATATATGGTATGACCAAGTACAAAGGACTGTTACGTAATTATAAAACAAATTGATGTCATAAACGTGAAATAAGACGCCTATTTAATAACTGTGGTCAAACATGTTTTTCCTATTGTTTTGTAATTGTTATAAGTTTGCCCTTACAAATTTTCTGCAAGCATGGATTTTTTTTTATTGTATGGTAATACATATAATTAAATCCAGTACATCATTTAATCTCATAATTTAGTTTTTACCTTGACAGTATGGATGAAGTACAAACCTAATTGTGTTATACATCAGTTATTTTTGTAATGTTACATAAATCCATTCATCACTGAATTTAGTTTTTCCCTCAATATATCATGATTTGTATGAAATGAATGCACATACAGCGCATTTGACAATAAAGTCGTACTTGACTTGACTGTTATTTTATTATTTATTGTGCATAGTCATTTATTAATAACATTTAAAATAGTAGTTTATAATAACGAAGTTGGCCAGAGCAGGATCAAGGTGACAAAGCATTATATTAATATGTTTTATTTATTTTCCATGGTTTGGTTAAGACAGACTGAGCAGGAAATATTCACCATTGGACATATAAGTGCAAGCTATGTCAGAACAAGCAGGTTACAGAACATAGCAATAAACACTGCATGATGCCTATTTACTGCGACTGGCTGGCAACCAGTTCAGGGTGTACCCCGCCAACTACCTGAGGACAGCTGGCATAAGCTCCAGTACACACGTGACCCTTGTGAGGATAAGTGGATTGGAAAATGGGTGGACGGTTGAAGCATATTTAATCCTAAACTTGAAACTTTTCATTGAGATGTGTTGGGAACTAGTTTACATGATCTTATGTAATTCAGAAGTGTAAAAATATTCCAAATCCGCCTTAAACATTAAAAGCTGACACTATACTCAGTAGTGGTCATGGATCAGGCACATGCAACCGGACAAACGTCTCAATCTACTACATCCAGCACAAGTCCAGTTTGTTCACAGCCAGCTGGATTTATCCTCCTCGAACTTCTTCGGATCAATGAAGGGTTTGTCCACAGACCTAATCATCAGTTCGCCGCAGTACACGCATTCGGAAGCCACCATGTCGTCCAGGTCGGATTTCATCTGCTCGCGACTGGCGCCTCCCTTCCCGAGGCTAGTCGCGTCACCCTCCTCATTAGCCGTAGGCTGGTGTCGCGACTTGGACGCCTGCGTGGAGGCTGAGAGTTTCTTTTGCAGCTCGTCCAAACGACTCAACTTGTAGGCAGACAGGTGAGGTGTCACTTCCTGGAGGGTGGAAAATGTCTAAATGTTATCACCCGTATATGTCCGAGATACTTTGACGGTCATTTGTTGCATGGTTATACCTGCAGGAGGCAGTCAGAGTGGAACATGTGTCCACACAGGAACAAATAAAAAGGCCTGTTGAGCAATGGAAAGTCGCAAGCCGAACACTTGTCCTGGGAGTCCACCACGCCGTACTTGTTGCGCATTTCCTGGATGTCCTCTCGGATGCGTTTGGCACTCTCAGTGGCCTCCTCCATTTCCTGCTTCAGCTCCTCGATGTGCTTGTTGTACTCCTCCAGGGAGCTGCAGATGGCCTCCTGAAAGCCACAAACAGACCAAGAGGTAACATCATGTTTTCGAGTGGTTTCCCAACCTTTATTGCGCCAAGGCACACATTTTACATGACTGCTCTTGTTCAGTGAGTTGAATACACTCCCAATAGACCGTTGCTTGTTTCTCAAACTTTTGCTTCGCTACCAGTTGGGCCCTCGTGAAAATCCCCCCAAAACGATGGCTGTCAAATAATGCAACACTGTACCTTCAACTGGTACAGCAGAACAACCTCCTTTACCAACCTTAAAGTGGTCAATGGTGACAAAGTCGGGAAAGAAAGGCAGGATGTCCTCAATCTTGAGCAGGTCACAGCTGGACAAGCAGTTCATGGCCTTTTTCACATCCTTCTCCTCCTGCACCACATGGCGGGCGATCTTCAGCCACAGCTTCTTCCGCAGCTCTTCATCATCGTCGGGCAGGTCCGCGCAGCTCTTCGCCAAATCCACATCCACCTGCGGACGACGCGTTATCGACCAAGCAATAACTCCGTATTTGTAACTTGGTGCATTCACAAGTGCCAATTCAACTTACTTGCAAAGCGAGATCCACCGCCTCCTCGTACAGCTCCATAATCCTGTACACCAGCACGCAGGCGCGCAGGTAGCCATGTTCGGCGCACAGCCTGAGCGCGTACTTCAGGTCGTAGTGGATCTCCGAGGCGTACGTGCCCGCCTCCTCCAAGTAGCGCAGCAGCGAGTCGGGCTTGTACTTGGCGTAGAGCGACAGCAGGTAGTTGTGGATGGCCTCCTCCGTCACGCGCAGCTCGTGCACGCAGAACTCCATGTAGCGCACCGTCTCGTTGATCTGCTGGCTACTTCCCTTGTGGCTGTAGTTCATCAGCGCCGGGATGAGCTGCTTGGGGTCCAGCCGCTTGCCCATTTGGATCCAGGCGTCCACCACCCTCTCGGGGATGTGCTGCATGAGCACCGGGGAGAACTTGTAGAAGAGCTTCTCGTCGCAGTGCTTGGCAAGTACGTCCAGAGCGGCGCAGTAGTCGTCATGCTGGCAGTAGTGCGACACCACCCTCTCGTAGTCCTGCATGACCACCGAGAAGTACACCATGTCATCCACGTTGCCGTGGCTGGCCAGCAGGTCGTAGATGGTGCCGCGGTTGTTGAACAGGCACTCGCGGTGCTTGGAGGTGTTCAGGAAGTGGCGGAACTCGTCGCGGGTCTCCCGGAAGAGGACGCCCGCCTTGCCGTCGTCGTCCTCCAGCTGGCCCAGCCGGTTCAAGTAGAGCTCGGCCAGCCAGGTGACGAGCAAGGTGATCTGCGTCCTCTCGTTCGGCTTCAGATTGGTCAGCTTCTTTATCAAGAACTCCTTAAGGGCTTCCTCCTGCTTGGCCTCAATAAACTTGAGCGCAATCTCCTCAAAGTAGTTCTGCGTCAGGGCGTAGCACTTGGCACTCTCCAGGTAGCGCTTGTTCTGGAAGCAGTGCTCGGCCTCCTTAGCAAGGACCATGTCCATGCATTCGGGCCGCTCGCGGCAGTACTCCTTGGCCAGGTCGAATTTGTTCATGCTCATGTACATCTGCCACACGTCGCGGGACTCGCGCTGGATGTGGTAGCGGAACACGGCTCGCTCCGTGTAGATCCACACCAGGCCGCCCGACGGGTCCTTGATCATTCTCTTGAGAGGGCCGAACTTGTCCGGGAACACGTCCTCATGAACCACCTGGCCGTTCAGCGTGCAGATCGCCTTGACCCGGTCGTGCAGCAACAGCAGGAAGTGGAACTGGGTCAGCACAATGGAGATGGGCTTGTTGAGGGACAGGTCGATGTCGGTCGTGTACTCCCACACCTAATGAACACAGCATGAGAGCAGTAGTCGTTGATGATTCAGATTCAGAGGTTCAAACATAATCCCATAGAAAATGGTCAACAATTACCTGCACGTCACTCAGCAGCGAGTCAGGCCGAACGTAATCCAGCTGCCCGTAGAGCACCCCGTTGCCCATCATCCAGGCAAAGGCCTTGGGGGAAGTGCGAAGCTTGGAGGTGTAGAAGGTGATCTCGCTGTAGCCCATGTTGGCCGGGAACTCCTGAAAGCTGGGCAACAGGTCCTGGTTCTGGGTGAAGATGGAGCTGAAGCCCTGCTGCTCCGTACCCTCAGCCACCTTGCCCGCAAACTGGAAGAGGCGCTTGCGGGTGGTGGCAATGATGAAATACTTGTTCTCCAGGCCGCGCTCCACCTCCAGGCAGCACACAGGCGCCGGACTCCCGTCTTCCTCCAGGGAGTGGACCTGGAATAACATTACAGTCAAGCCCCGCTATACACAAACAAATAAATAAAGGTGACAGGTTGCTTCCTCCGACTGCTAGAAAGGTCGCCAACTATTTCTGACCATAACTGGTTGTTTTCAGTTTTTTTTGTGTGGTTTTTTTTTTTACTTTTCCCTCCATAATAGCCGAATCAAAATGAATCCAGGGGAACTTTTATTTTCATACAGTAGCACTTCAACTTGTAGTGACATAGAACCAGCTTGAAGCAAACAAGCTTCACCTCTTATTTTGGAGAACTACGCAAGGAAGAGAGTGAGAACAGACACTAACAAATACTTAAGAAGTGTGTTCAACGAATGTGGGATGGGTAATATTATACCAAAAGTATCGATTTACAATAAAATCTTTGTAGCCCAAACGCAGTCATGAAGACATACTTGTCTGAAGTACTGGTCCGGGTTGGTGTTAAAGAGGCTCCCCTCGGTGGCAGAGATCTCGGCCTCGAAGATGACGCCTTGGCCAGTGCCCACCAAGATTGGCCCCGTGCTGGTCTCATTGCCTAGCAGCTTGTTCCAGCCAATGCTCTCCACGAGGTGGCCCCGCCAGCGAGACAGACTGCGAACCTTTTGCGTATTCCTGTTCAGGTACAGACACTCACTGGTGCTCAAGCTGATCACCAAGTGGGAGCCTAAATAAAAAAAGAAAAGAGAAACATGTGGGAGAAGACAAGGATGTTGTTGAGGTTGGCCTTTTCCATCCCCCATCGTCACAGTATGTTTCTAAAGGTAAACAAGAGACCCAGTTGCGATAATAGTTGTACTTTTACAAAGTCACAGAATGAGATTCTCGAAAAAAAGTAATGTTTTATGTCTTGTGTACATCTGCGTCTGGAAGATAACACAAGCACATTAACTTACATTTCATGAAAATATATACCATGGAAAAGTAAATGTACTGTACACCATTTTGTGGAAGATCGGCACAGTATTGTCTTACCTGTCGGGTCCAGGAAAAGTTTGTGCACTTTGCTGTCATCTTTCCTTCCAAGATCAATCTGATTGGGGTGATCAGGTTTAGCCAAATCAATCCTGCATAGAAAACAAAGAAAACATTCCAATCAGTGTCTTTCATCTGTCAAGAACTCTTGAAAGGCCCCAATAAACATCTATGACTGGACTAATCACATCTTGTCACTGACTCCTCAACTAATCCAATCAAAGAGGACTGCACTAGCGTGCATTTAGAGTAGCTTTTTATGATTGTTATTTGCCTCAGCAGGGTGTCCTTCCCCAGACTCATGCATAGTTGATTGTTGCAGACTGCCAGGTGATTTATCCTCTCTGGCGGTGTAAAATCGATCCTCTGCTTGTTGAAAATAGGCTTTTCCTCTTCGAGTCGCACATTGACGAAGCCTTACGAGAAAACAGTGGATTTATTACAGAGTATTATATCACAATCATCAAATCACTCCTGGTTGCTTCCCCATCTTACCTGAGTGTGTTATCCCGATGTTGGCGCCTGCCAGGCGGCCATGCTGCTGCGCGTTTTGCCTGCTGTTTTGCGAATCCTCGTACTCGTCCAATATTGAAGCCATAATTACGTGGAATTTTATTTAGAATCAGCGAAGGGAGAAGCTAGACGACTAAAGCGACATGGCCGTGCAGCTAGCCTTCTCCTTAGCTAGCAGTTGGCTGTCGTAAACAGGCTTCTCGTGACTTGTTCGCCCATTTTCAATCATAACATTGGTTTATTTTAGACGTTCCTAAGATATTTTGAAATTACATTCACCATAGAAAGTGGTTCGCTTCAAACCGTGGTATGAGGAGTACCTGTATAGCTAGCTAGCAGGTTGCTCCCGGAAAAGAACTCGTACGACGTACTTCCTCGTTTCATTTGCAGGTTATAGACGTTTAAATTTCAATATCCGATAACTAAACATTCAAAAACCATCTAATGGTTTGTACCGAAGCGAACTAAAAGGGCGTAAATAGGGAGCAAGTCAGGTGACAGTCCTCATGTGATCGTCGTCGTTGATTCGTGCAAATCCTCATTCCGACACTAGGGGTCGCTGTCGTAACAACGACCGACTTAGTTTCAGGCTTTCTCGCAGCGGGCGTGATTATGCAAATTTTATGTTAAATATTTAAATTACAGACTGCCTGCACTTATTTCAGAACTATACTTTAATACTCTTCCAACTATGAAACTATAATGAGAAAAAATGTGTGTTGAGGGAAACAAAATCAATTCTAACTTCCACTTTTCTCTCAGTGGGTGTGGTTATGAAAATGACAACCTGTCAAAGCATAAAGTTTTATAAACTACACATGAAAAAACAAACGTCATAAGTGTTGTCAACGTGTGTCATATAATCAGGAATATGAAAAACATAATTTAGGTAGTGCTCCTTACCGACAGTGGGTGTCGCTGTACGATCAACAATCACCTAACAAGTTTCAGGGCGTGGTTATTCAAATTAAAAACTCCAGGAGTGTGAAATTATCTGAATATATAAAAAACGCCCATTCCTTGTCGAGTCATACCACAAAAAACAGTAAAGACAACACCCGATGGTGAGAGTCGCGACCGGACGGTGAGAAGCAAAGAGTTTACGGCCCGACATGCCACCTCACATGGAGTACTTTTACCACGAATCCCGTGTCCCCTCCGGTTGCGGACTGACCCGGGAGGACGAGCTGGAGCCGGGGGTCATCAGTTGCATGCTGGTGGGTGACGGCGCCGTGGGAAAGACCAGCATGATAGTCAGCTACACTTCCAATGGATACCCGGTGGACTACAAGCAGACCGGGTTTGACGTCTTTTCCGGTAAAGGATTTATTCATTAAACTACAATAAGATATGAACTAGTGTCAACAACTATTTTAAGTCATTGTCTTTTTCGTCATACGGAATTGATTTTAAGGATAGATAGAAGCACAGGTAAAAACTACCGGCTGATGCACTTCCGATGTGTGTGGGGGCTGGTAAATGCAAGTGCAATATTTAAAAAAAAACATTTTGATCCGTATATATATAAAACCATTTAAAATTTAAGACTCTCCACATATAAGTAATGTAAAGAAAGAAATAAACGTATTTACTGGTTTCCAACAGGTCATGTCCAAGTGGATGGATCTCCAGTCAGAGTTCAGCTGGTGGACACTGCAGGACAGGTAAATCTTTTAAGCTTGTTATTATTTATTATTACTATTATTGTTGATCTACATTCTTTGTCAGACTCAAAATTGTACTTAACTTCCGTTAGGGATTCACAGATAGTCAATATTCACATTATTATGATAATTAGTAGTGCTCTACATAAATACCGGTAGCCAATATGATGCCTTGTTGTCATATTCATTCAACCTTGTACCAGTTTCCCTCCATGGGGGTGTATCTACCACGACAATCTTGTACTCTCACGTCACCCTTTGCATGCTATCAATGTTGCCTTTATGTGACAACAAAGAACTGTCTGTCGCATTTTTTTGTTTGTCTTGTTTTGTTTTAAGCAGTTTTTGCGGCTTTTTACAGTAAGTTTGTGAATCCCTGCTGTCAGTCATCTTTTGCGGTCCAATTCCATTGACTCACGTTCTCTGGGCCTTTTCAGGAGGAGTTTGATGAGTTCCGATCGCTGTCCTACTCGCACACGGACGTCTTCCTGCTGTGCTTCAGCATGGTCAAACCCACTTCCTTCCACAACATCACCAAGAAGTGGGTGCCCAAGATCCGTTCCTCCAACCCCACCTCGCCCATTGTCCTGGTGGGCACGCAGTCGGACCTCCTGTTGGACGTCAACGTGCTCATTGGCCTGGACCGCGCCAGCGTCAAGCCCGTGGCCAGCTCACGGGCGCGAGGGATGGCGGAGAAGATCCGAGCGGAGGATTACGTGGAGTGCTCGTCGCTCACGCAAAAGAACCTGAAGGAGGCGTTTGACGCCGCCATCTTCGCCGCAATCAAGAACAAGGCACGGCAGGCCAAGAAAAGGCGGTCATCGGACAGGCGCGCCAAGGCCTTCTCCAGGTGCAGCTGGAAAAAGTTCTTCTGTTTCGTCTGAGTCGGCCGGGACTGTGGACATGAGTTCTGACCTTATGTGCAGCGTTTGTCGGTGCAAGTGACATTCAGGATATGGCATCGGGAGAAGGTTTAGTGGAGCCCCACCGACAAAGGACTGTGTCTTGTTTACGCCTATTTGGCTCGGAATACGTAGGTACATGAACCAATACCCTACCAATGGTTCTTCTAGTGTACCTGTTACATTGGAAAATGTGTAAATAAGTTATTGAGCTGCAAATTGGACGGAAAGCTTTTTGAGCATTTATTCAGTATCCTCGATATCCAGATCCATGTGCTAGTACGCTCAACATGTTTGCATCTTGTGCTTCACTACTAGAACTAGTAGCACACAGATGTCAAGTATTGTAGAGTTTTGCCTCACTTATAACATGTAGCTGTCCTATTAGCATGCCCACGTTGTACGACTCGTGTGTAGAAAAGTCGTACATCAGTGGAAGACAGAGTGGAAAAACACTGCAGTGCTAAGTGAGTTGCTTCGCAAGTGCAAGTTTACGACGGCTTGCGAGGGCCAAGAGCATACAAGAGCGACATCAAACGACTTTCCATCGGTATGCGATGGATGTGTTGGCAGACATGTATTTTACCTCAATCTGGAGCCAGGCAGATTTACGCAATCCAGGGGAGTTGGGGGGGGCTGGTCTTCGGTTTACAACAGTTCTGTTGCCATGACGGTGAGGTAACCTGAATTTGTACGGAAGTCGGGACCCATCACTAACCTATGCTAACGTGATCGTTAAGTTATCGCTCTAGTCGATATAGGTACCGTAGATGTGTGCAAAACACTTTTAAACCCAATTTCATGAGATTTAACAACGACTTTGTATCCATATTGGAGTGCGCCGTACTCTTATCACTAACCAAGAAGTCAGTCATAATTTCAACAAATATAAATCCTTCATATGATTTCCTCTCACACAATGTAAACATCCAAACTGTTCGGCTATTTTGTTGAGCAGGGACAACATGCAAATGACCTCAATTTGCATGATCGTTTGTGTGTTTGTGTGTGTGTGGTGAAACAGAGAGGGTGTGAAGCCCAGTTTCAGCACACAGGTGTCAGTAAGCGCTGCTCTTTTGTTGTTTTTGTTTTAAACGCGTTAACCTCCACGTCGAGTTGTGGTGCAAAAAAGCGAGGTGCCACATTCTTACCTGAGTGCTAAAAGGCCGCTGCCCGGACTGGTTTTCGTGCCTTAATTATGTGACGCTGACCTTTTGTAATGTTGCGAAAAGGAACGCACGTACCGCATCGCTTTGACTCAGTTATAAGAGCAGGAAACAGGTTACAGGTTACAGGAGAGCAGTCGGCGTTGACCTTCAGTCCTCTCGATGACTATCAGTCGAGATTCATTCGATCGCGGTTGTCAAATTCAACCTTTGTCAGCAGACATTTTGGAAGTGTGGTTTCCCTAAAACAAAAAACAAACAAACATCAATGAACAATCACACGGTGATTACCTGCCCCGAATGTAAAACAAATGAGTGATATTTTGCACTCCAGTCTAATCATGACATGACATGTTGATTTTCTTGATTAGAACTGGATGTTTGTTATGCTTCTTGTGGAAGTGGGCTGAATGAATTCTGTTTGTTCAAACAACTGTGGATTTTCAATGTAAATGTTTTTTTTCCTTCTTTTGTATCACTTAAATGCTATTGTGTCGCACTCTCCTCTAACCCATGTGTCTTTTTATTTACATGTCAGAGCGATGTGACGCAAATTACAGCCCCTGTGTTATGTATATTTTTAGACGGGACAATTCACGGACAGCTAATAAGAGAAGCTGCTTTACAAGCAGAGAAACGTTTTTTTTCTTTTTGGGGGAGGAGGACCACAGGAACTGAGGCAGCAATTTCTCCTCTCCACGGGGGAGTTGGGATAATGTCCATAGGCTACAATAGTCACCTTTCCTGCACCGTCTCCCACCCCCAAGCGTGTGATAATTAACCTCAGGCCTCCAGTCGGGCCCTGGTGAGGGGGGCGAGCCTTTCTAATGCGTGACCGTGCCATGCTGGGATGGCTTTTTGTTCCTGATTGTGTCACTTGGAAAAGTCTCGAGATGAGCTTGAGAAGGATCCACGAGCCAGGGTGATTGATGATAATCCACACGCAGGGCGGTGTGTGTGTGTGTGTGTTTGTGCGGATGCCCGGCCCACGAGGCTGGAAAGATGCGACGAGAAAGGTTAGTAGCGTAACAACATTGTAGCGTTTGCCCACAATTTTTTTTTTAAAAAGCATGGCAGTTATACAGTAGTTATAGAGCAGGCACGTGAAAATTATCTCGGTGTGCCAGATCGTAGTACTGTTGTCATGAGGGAATGACGTAATTAACTTAAAACATGTGATTATTATTACTTTTGAAAATCCCCACAAGCTGATGATTAAATCGTTGTGAAGTGACGACATTCGTTGTTTTTAAAAAAAAAAATTCAAACAGGGCTTGGTTTTGAGCTTCCGTCTTCTCGAAATGAACTCCGCTCACTCACGTCCAACAACGAGGCGCTCTAAAGTGGCCACGCCAGCAGACTATCCAAAGCGAAGACGCATTTTCAGGTTGCGGGCATAGCTAGCTAGCTCACCGCACATCGCAGATTATCGTTGTACCTTTTTTAAGTGACCAGTAGCGGTAATTGCAGTACGACTTTAGGTGAGCAATTACATAAAGCCCTGGAGCGCTTTAAAAGTGCGTTATGCGGTGCTGTTTTCGCCAAGGCCCCCCCAAAAAATAAATGGTCTTCAAATATGTTGAATGTATTCGGAGGGCAAACCTCAGAAGTCACTTTACAGGAAATTTAAATACACTGTGCGCCGATTCCATTTCCTGGAAACCACATGAAGGCTGCGGATTTCGGTTGGGACGTCCACTCAGCAACACGTTTTCAAACATTCACTTTTTTGTGATCTGCTGCACATTTGCTGTGAACAGGTCGAACGGGGGGGGGGGGGGGGATGACGACACAGCAATACGTCAGCGGTCTGTTTGTCATTAGAGTCAAGCATCCATCACGCGGTTACGAGGCAGCTTTGAACGACTGCTACCGGACAGGTCCCGAAATGAGAATCAAGACATGCACACCCTGGCTAGTTTTGCTTGTGTTGCTTCATCTCCATCGAGGACTTGACAAGAACTGTTCTCGACATGGAACATTTTTCGTGTAGAGGGCACTTTTAAGTGTGGATAATGCTAACGATAAGGCGTGCACAGTGAGGGGCGTGCAGGGTTGACGTGCGGGTCAGCGGTGTGCTGAACCTCGGAGGGTCAAGACTAGCTGTCAGACTCCTCTTCACAAATTGACTTATTATTATTTATGGGGCTTAAGTCATTTTTATGGTCTTCTGTTCAAAGCACAGATGCTCTTGCCAAACATCAAAAGGGGAAAATTCTCAACTTTTGAATGATGTGTTCAAACAAGCGAGAGGGCCTTGTTGTTGTTGGACCAGTTTTTGGTTCTCAGAGACCCAGATCAACTCTCCTTCTCATGGGTTAGTCATCTGTTTTTCACACCGGGAGCTGGTTCTTTTCCCAGGCTTTTCCAGGTTTTTGCATCAGGAGTCATTCACTGAGTCGTCCTCTGGCAGTCAGCCAGTTTCACTTGAGTGAAATGCTTGGCAAGCAGGCAGGCCTGGTAATCAGCAGGTGCACCGACAGGTCTGCCTGGCTCTGTGGTTCTTAATGCCTTTCAAAATTGGCCATTGTTATCGCCGCGAAACACAAATCCCACCACCTGAAAGGTTTAATACTGTAGCTGATCTGTGTCCGAGAAAATATTTCGTTCCATGACCGAAGAAGCCGTTAAAAAATTTGGGTTAAGTCGTTTTAATAACAACAACAAAAAAGTGAGTAGCGTCAACAAGAGTCAGGTTGGCCAGTTAGTCAGCATGTGAGCAGCTAGTCGTGAGTTGTGGCCCACAGCAGCTCCTTGCAAGTGTTCTCATTTCATGTTTGTGTCTTTGCCTGTTGAATAAAAAGACTTAAACTGCAATATTGACTGCAGACCTCGGTAGAGTGCCTTAATTGCTCTGGGTTTTTTTCCACCTACTTCACTCAAGCGGCAAATTTTGGCTCACAAGACAAAGAGAAAAAAATAATGCTAATCTGTTGGTGTTGCCATCATTTTTTGCAAGCAAACTGTCAGTTTCGGTGTTGAGTCACTGAGATATGTCCTTGACTGACAGCGTCCGGAGGCAACATAATTTCTACTTAACATTTATTAGAGGAATTAATTTTCTCTTCTTGACATTTGAGTCACGATGCCCTCTGTCTTTTTATCACTCAAAAATAAACACCTTTATTTCATCTCGACACTCTCTAAGTGGTATTGCAAAGTATGCATTTTGTCACTTGAATGGCATTTCAATTTATGCATCATCTGCATAAAAATAAAAAGAGATGCCGTGTTTTCAGAGGATTTCTCCAAGAAAAAGATATAATAATATTAAAAAGACCAAGAATGGAACCTTGAGGCACTCCAGACCAGCAAGTGGTGCCATAGGAATCAACAGCCCCATCAGTACAGTATTGCTGTAGTGTATCACCATATTGCTAATGACTCACTGTACTTTGTATATTTGTGTTCATGTTCTGTATTTTTTTTTATTTTGGTCTGTGGGGGGTACAAGAGTGACTCCAACTACCAGGACAAAAATTCCTTGTGCATTTCTACCATACTTGATCGATAAAAATTATTCTGATGATACTCGTGATTCAGCGGGGATTTGTGACAGTTGAGTTTTGGGGCTTTTTTTCCCGGATGCCAAAAGGTTGATTGAGGTGTGTCTACGTGTGGGAATTAAGGGGATGAGGTGTTCTCACAGTGGTGGCATCAGCAGGCGAGGGTGGGAGAGGGGAATCACACAATGTTCCTGAAAGTGTAGATGGGAATAGTGATATGATATGATATTACAAGTATCGCGATACTGTTAATGATGATACATTGACATGGTCCAACGGAGACTATCAATGTGAATGTTTTAGCAACATCAGGAGCATTCCGGTCAACATAATCAGCCGATGCCGTGTGATGGCTTCGGAGCTCTTGTGTAAATAAGGTGTGTCTGGACTTGCTCTCACATCGAGTGTGACTGTTGCTGCGCTGTCCGCTTTACTCAGAACACAATAAATCATCTCGTTCAGCCAGTTTGTGTCACTCTCGCATGAGTGTGTTCATGTTTGGAGGAGGGGGTAGGGTTATCGATACCATTCAAGGATGACGATTTGGATGATGTCATGTCGTAGCTTTTAGGTTTTATTGCATTTACCTGTGAGCCATTTTTAATATTTTATCCCTTTTAGGTAGTAACATTATGTCAACAACAGCTCTCAATAAGAGGCCCAGCCAGCTACAACCACAAAGATAACCTATGTTCAGTTATGTTTTTGTTTTTTTACCTTTTTTGAAGAGCAGCACAGGATAGAATGAATATTGTTGGGTATTTTGGCAACTTTTTAAAAAATTGTTGAGAGGAACTAGAAGATGCTGACAAGGCATTCAGGGATTGTTCTGATGTACCGTAATTTATCAGTCGGGCTCATTGTCAATTTTTTAGCCATTTTTGGGATACTTTTTTTTTTAAGTACTCAAAAACTCTGCCATGAATTGCTATGCTATTCCTTGATACTCCTTTTGTAATATATATCCAAAGCAGGTGTACCTACAGTTGAGACTGGTATGCTTAATTTATGGGCTTATTCACAATGAAAATATGAATAAACTATCCTTTAACGGCCTTGTCAAAATGTTGTAATATGTAAAGAACAAGCAACCCTTTCATAAGAGATGCAAATAGTACACTATTTACCTTAGGAAAGTAGTACCAATACCAAAGTCAGTACTGAAGTTGCTCAGAACTGTGCAGTATTTGTATAAACCTGATTACCGCTTATGCTCAAGGTGAGATGGTTGTGGTTTGTTCAACAAATAAAAGGAACACTTTATAGTCATGAAACTTAATGCATGTTATTTAACACTAAACACTGCCCAGCATTCCCCAGTGAAGAAGACGTGGTGTACTTCTACATGACTAAGTGATGTTAGAATGTGGCCTTCATTGCATAATCAAGTCAATCGATTGCTCTGAGTTTCTTTTTTTTTTTTAAATAAATGAATCAGAGTTCTGTTAATTGACATTGCATAGGCACTTGCCTTAATGGTGCTGCACAAACAGGAAATTGCTTTTCCTCATCATTATCTGATTACATTGTCGAGAACATGCATAGCGTGAGTCATCTGGCACGTGACGACGTTCAGGTAAGACGTCATCGGCTTCCTAAAAGGTCAAGGAAAGAAAAAGCTTGAGGATCATTGAACACAACAAACATAATGCGAAGTGCTATATCTTCATATAACTTATGAACAATTGTATTTTGTCCAATGTTTGTTGTTGTAAGGGCTCTACTGCCCCCCCCAACCCCCTCTTTCTTCACCGATGACGAGCAGAACCGGTTAGTCTCCTGTCATCTTATCTGCTGCCAGCTGGTCTGACGGGAGGCGTCTCGCTTCCGTCACGTCTTGCAGGTGGCACTGCGCAGGTAAGTCAACCACTCCCAACAAGGCAGAAGTTGTATTGGAGCTTATGCAGACTTAATAAAGTGGGCTGTGAGTGTCACTCAACACAGTACACATGGAATGACACATCCCATCTTTATACGCAAAGGTGGAACTACTACTTCCTGTCCATCAGTCAGCAGGTGACTTCCCACAAAGCTAGCAGTCTCGTGTCAGGACCGGTTCTTCCATGCCACCCGGCGGAAATCGTGTGTGTGTGTGTGTGTGTGTACGTACGACTAGGCCAAAAACTCACTCCACATTGGACCGCTTTCGAATTCAAATCCAAACTGTCACCGAGTTCCACCTGCCTGCACGGACCGTTAAAGAGCGGACACATTCAGACAAAAGCCACGACTCCACTCTTCCTCTGGCAACAATCCCGATGACACTTAACACCATCCGAAGGGATTGTGTTGTGTCAACGGTGTGCCTGTATACATTTACATGGTGAAGAAAGAATGAAAAGCACATACGGTAGAGCCTTTAGGACACAAATTGCCTGAGAATAAAAAACAGTATTGTTCGTAAATAAACACTTTTTACCTTCAGGGATTCTTGCTCAGTGTTTAAACACTGTCATCTGTGACCGCTTTGTAGGGGCCAGCTGGATGTAATTTGTAATTTGGGGCCCCTACAGGTGTTCGAGGTGCCACCACCCGACTCAGCGGGGAGCCAAAGCACCCCTCACCCGCTGAACAACACGCTTCTCGCGCTGAAATTTCACACGTCCGGGGAGTGCTGGCCGATCGTGGTCCAGGTTCAGGACTCGGTTGAGGCGGGAATTGCGATTTCAAACCAAATCACGTCAAGAAAAGTATTGTCAAGTAGAAAGTACAAGTAACTGGGTTCTAAATGAATCATTAGCAGTTTACACCTCCGCCTAGAGAAATACTTGACATGAGCTAATATTTACGCTTCGGGTTGCCGCCTTTAAATGGGAGCCTGAGGCCCGCTGGTTCCCGGCTGTTTCGCACCTCCAAGGGGTGCACCATAACAATGTCAGAGGCCGCTCTTGATGAGGCTGAAGCATCTTTTGCCATTAAAAGTCACACCCTGTCGCTTGTTTTGTCAGCTTTGGGCGTGCGAGGTTAAAACTGGGGGTCGGACCCAAGGGGCTCCAGGTGGTAGGGGCGAGAAGACGATGGAGGTATGGAAACCAAAAAAATAACAAACTTCAGACGGACAAGATGCCTCATTGTTTAATGTGCACATTGTGGTTATCAGATTTCTGGAAACTTCAGTACCAAATAGAATTGGACTTCCAGAAACGTGTGCTCGGAAAGAATGAACAAAAATATTTATGACAGAAAAAAAAACAGGTCGCAAGGCCGACAAAGGACAACAAAATGTACAATACAAAACCCGTGACTAACAACAACAAAAAAACTTGCAAAGGTAAGCGAAGACAACTTGGCAGAATCAGAAAACGGAGAATATGATGAGACGTCTAGAATAATTCGGCTCTTGAAAGCAGAGCTGTGACAAGGCGAATTTTCCAACAGAAATATTAAGACAGAGAACTTCTTAAATAGTCGGCTTGATTACATGAACATTAAGTGTGTACCCGGAGGAGAAGCCCTCCTCTGTCACCTGCTGGAGATACACAAGAACAGAACATGACGGTGATAAATATGGTCTAAAATTCTCATAAAATTGTATCTATATTAATGGATGCAAAAGCTAAATATTGCTCCTTATATTTACAAAATATAGAGCTTTACTGTTTTATATTTCCTACATGAATGACATCCCAGTGTTAGAACTCGTTCAAGGGATTCAAGTAAGTGTGTGTTGTGCAATCCTGCCCCCTACTGCAGGAATGGACGCAAAACAATTCAGGCCAAGTTAGTCAACAAATGTTGACTTACAAGTTGATTTACAGATCTTGATGCTAAAATGTCAAAGCTGGCACATAATGCTGTGTGAGTGAATTTATGCACTTAATCATCAGGGAGGAAATATATAGGCCCTGATATTGGCTGGCTGAAGACAGCTGGGATAGGCTCCAGCACGCCCCGCGACTCTTGTGAGGATAAAGCGGATGAGAAAATGGATGGATGGATGGAAAATAGCAAAAATGCCCCTTTTACGATTAAATTAGTAAATAATATAGTATATATAATAAAGAAGGCTCGGCCGGTGTATGTGTGAGGTGTCAGCAGTTTGACAGAATCTCCTGACAGCTTTTGTAGACTTCAACCAAGCAGTTCAGCCTTGGCCTTGAGCTCTGGAAAACAAAACAAACAAAATCCAAATTAAATATGATCAGTGTTAATGATTAGAAACTGATCAATTCTTACCTGAAACAATGGCACCACGCTTGACACATCATCAGGAGCTGAGGGGTCCTTCAGCAGTATGCAAAGGTAGTAGATGATTTGATGCTGTAATAAAACAGACACTTCAGCTTTGTGTTGCATGAAGCACAAAATGTGACAAAATCTCTTGTCTATGTTTTTAATCACCATATAAATGGCTTCGTTGATGACCACATCCTTGACTTGGCTCATCTCAATGAAGGTGCTCGTCTCCCGTCCCGACGCATAGCTGGAGGATACCTGGATGCCCAAAGAGCCGATAACGAGCACCGACTCGTGGTCCACCTTCACCAAGTGAATATGCAGCATCATTCCCAACAGGGTGAGCAGGATGGCTCCAGTCAGCACAGCTGTGTTCTACATGTAGAGGGGAGATGGTGGGTGCATTTATCCTAATTTTCACACAGATATTGGTACTGTATTGAGCGAGACCAATGTAATGGGACTGACACTTCAGTTATATTACAATGCTCCCCGTGAATACCGAGCTCTTATGCGGCGACAAAAACCCATAAGAATTGTCATCTCCCCCAAAAAAGGTATAACATTTGCAATAGATCCTACAACATGGATAGCAGGCCATCATTTTCGATAAGACGGTAGTTTGAGGATAGGAAACTCCTTCGCCCACTTCAACATAGTTCCTTGCACCAAGAGAGTGAGAGTACAGAAGAGAGAGGAAATATGAGTTCAGGGATTCTACTAATGATAAGCGAGGCAATTTCTGGAGACGATTTTGTGATGATAATAGTTAAATGTTACTTTATTACTTACTGCTGTGATGAAGAACACGGCATAGGCAGCTAGCCAAACGGCGCAAGTGTATCCCATCACCTTGCCGATGGACATTTTGGGCGAGCTGACAGTAAACTCCCAGCAAAAGCTGCAGTGCTTTTGACAGTCCAGAGATATCGGGTTGCCATAAATATCAGTATAGGCTTCATCTTCCATTTTCACCAAAGAAATAACACAATTAGGACTGAAATGAGGCGGTTACCGTCAAGCTACAATTGACAACCAAGGTCATCAGGAGTAAACGAATGTTTCATTTTACCACCAAAATGGGCTAAGGCAAGCGAAAACAACTTTTACGATTGTTAATATAGACTGATTGTTGTTAAAATGCCAGGCAGGACGACATTACGACATTTTATTGACAAATAAAGGCGACTGATAGGGAAAGACTGGCCGAGCGTCTGATATTTGTTGTTCACACCAAGACATCCCTACTACGCCGGAACGACTATTAATATTGTACAATTAGGTATTTTTTATTAATTACTTCACCAAGCGGTGACAAACAATAAATAAAAATATGAATATGTAATGAATCGAAATGTAATTGGAAATAGACGACAAGCTACGTTACAAGATAACATAAATAATTATATCGGTGTACGCTGGGTCTTGTAGGAAGCTACCACGCATGATAGCTGAAAACACAAAGCATTGTGGGAATAACTGTAAACGGTGTTTAAATGCAAATTAAATATTACCCGTTCAGAAAAAAACGACTCAAACCAAGACGAATAACTACTAGCATAAAATAAAATATTCTCAATTTCACAACAATGACTCAAACACGGTGATTGTTTGAGCCTAGCATCAATCCTGCTCTCCTACATTTCCCAGTATGCATTGCGCCCTGTCTGACTTCTCAACCCTGGATAAAAACAAGCTGATCAGCTGATGTAAAAGCAACATCTTCTCCTCCCGGGGTCTGACACAGCAATTCAACTTTATCGCCGAGGTTAGTGCGTGGCACCGGGGCGCTATGCTACGTTATTATTAGCCAGCGCACACTTTTTAAACTGTGTCGAGCTGGCAGTTTTGTCAAGTCGAGTCATTCGTCGTCGGCTGGGACTGGTAACCGCCGCGAGGTCAGCCGATTGACACGGAGGTTGTTGTTTTCCTACATAATTACTGCTAATTATTATTAATGCAATATTCTCCAAGCGTATGAATAACAATGGTCACAGTAGACGTCGTTTAGCAACTTGGCATCAACCCATTTAGTTATTAACGAGTTAAAAAGATGTTGGAACATTTTTTGATCAACATCTAAGCACACCTTTATGGATATACTGTATTTGACTACTTTTTGAAACTGTTGTTTTGATTAAGGTGCTCACGTTACACACAGTAGAATTTGGTGTTATTTGTTGCATACTTGTAAGGTTGCCTGAGTAATCATTTCTGTTAGCCACTTGACCAAGAGAGCACCCGAAGAAAGGATTAAACAAACATAAATGGATAAAACACGCAGGAGATTCTGATTCGAAGCTATGAGAAGAGTGCATGAAAACCGGACAAAAGTCATTATTGTAGTGCTAATTTAGATCATTAGAGCTATTTTCTCGGTCTGAGGAATTGTGCCAAGGTGTGCTGATAGTCGAGTGTAGTCCTCCATTATCAACGATGAGTAGTCAAAGTCCCGCCGAAGATAAAACCACGAATACACCACTCGTCTGCCAAGAGAGTTACGCATGCGGTGGGTCGGACGAGGCCTCCTTCGAATGTGACGAGTGCAGCAGCCTTCAATGCGCCCGCTGCGAGATGGAGCTCCACCGGCAGGAACGTATGAGGAACCACGACCGGGTTCGCATTGCCCCGGGCCACGTCCCCTTCTGCGACTCGTGCAAAGGGGACGGCGGCGGCGGTGGCTCGGTCACGGCCGGGCGGGTGCGAGCGGCCGTCCGCTGCCAGGGATGCAAAATAAACCTGTGCTTGGACTGCCAGAAACGCACCCATAGCGGTGGGAACAAGAGGAAGCATCCTCTCACCCTGTACCCCCAGGCCAAAAGTGCCCAAGAGAACAGCGTGAGCTCCGGCGAGTCTGAGCTGGACATCATTAAAGAGCAGCTAGACAAAGTGTGCAGTTTCCTGTTGGTGGACGAAAAAGAGGAAATGCAGGTGAGTTCCTCGACATTCCTCTATTGTTTGATGTGGAGGGAGGGACTAATCTTAGGAGCTTTTTCAGGTGAGGAACGAGGAAGAGTTTGTGAACAGACTGGGATGTGACGCAGACGAGCTCCTCAAGGTGGTCTCCATTTTTGGCAACACCGGCGAGGGGAAGTCGCACACGCTGAACCACACCTTCTTTCTTGGAAGGGAAGTGTTCAAAACATCCCCGACACAGGAGTCTTGCACGTTGGGAGTGTGGGCTGCCATGGACCCGCTGCACCACGTGGTTGTCATTGACACGGAAGGACTCCTCGGAGCTGGTAAGATGCAAACATTTGTGACTTTGAAACCCACTTCTGGTTACGTCCACACGTATTTGGACAACTTCTGCCTTGCTACACCACCACAATGGATCAAGATGTGATTGAATTGTGAACTGTCAGATTTCATCGAGACTTTTCAAGCAATTTTCTTCCCACATTGCAAAACACTCGTGCAAGGAAGCGTAGGCAAAGTTCTGTATTTTATTTTATTTTTTGGGGGACTCAGGGTCTAGTCAAGGTCAGCGAACCCGCCTGCTCCTCAAAGTCTTGGCCATCTCGGATCTCGTCATTTATCGGACACGGGCTGACCGTCTCCGCGACGACCTTTTCAAATTCCTGGGCGACGCCTCAGAGGCCTACTTGAAGCACTTCGCCCGGGAGCTGAAGGCGACCACCACGCGCTGCGGCCTGGATGTCCCGCTGTCCACCCTGGGCCCTGCCGTCATCATCTTCCACGAGACTGTGCACACCAAACTCTTAGGATCAGGTAGAGTACCAAAAGGAGGCCCTCAACCAGAAACGCACGGCGTTGACTTTTTTTTGCAATCTGCAGACAAGCCGTCCGAGTCGGCAGACCGCCTCCTTCAAGAGCGCTTCAGGAAGCTGTCTGTGTTCCCCGAGGCCTTCAGCTCCATCCAGTACCGCGGGACTCGTACCTACAACCCACCCACTGACTTCATTGGCTTGCAGCGTAGCCTGGAGCAGCAGCTGGACAACAACGCCACACGCTCGCCCCGTTCCGCCGGCGTCATCTACAAGGCCTTGCGGGTCGGGCGACACCCGAGTTACCTCTGCCAAATGGGTGATGTCGCTATTGATGACCGCTTGATCTCTTCAGGCGCTGAGTGAGCGTTTCAGTGGCGATAGTCCTGATGAACACATCACCAGTAACTCCTTCTTCCCCGATGAGTACTTCACTTGCTCCTGCATCTGCCTGAGTTGTGGGTATGTACAGTACAGTTAGCTACTGTTTACGGCTACAGGCGTAGAGGAAAAAAACCCAAAAACAATATAGTGGACCTTAGGGCCTTTCCGAAAGATCACAAAAAACACAAACAGGTTCCATAGCAAAACAATGCGAAAGGTGAATTTGATCATCGTGAGCCATGAAGATGCTGGGGATTACCGAATGTCGTTTCATTTATGTTTTTAGTGCAAAAGATTTTAAAGGGAATGTTGATTTTTAGGTCAGGCTGTAAGAGAAGCATGAACCACCTGAAGGAGGGAGCAGCACACGAAGCCAAGCGCCAATGCCGCTACTCAGCGCAGTACGACAACCGCATCTACACGTGCAAGGTGAGCGTTCCATGTCACGCCGCGTTTAACGAGGACGCAAGCGACTACGTTTCTAAAACTTTCCAGGCCTGTTACGAGGGAGGGAAGGAGGTGATCGTGGTTCCCAAGACGACGGCCTCGTCCGACTCGCCATGGTTTGGTTTGGCCGTCTACGCCTGGTCTGGGTGAGTCACAGAAGGAAATTTGATGGGTTGGGTGTAATTGAAAGTGATTTTATACTGACAACGTACCAAACCACACAAACAAATCCAGTCAAGTCAGCGGCATTCGCTAGAGTTGGCGGATTTCCCCCTTGCCAGTACTTCTTGGATAAGAATGATTTTAAAGGCCACTACTCACTGCGGTCTTTTCTTTTTCATCCATATTTTCTTTTTTTAGATACGTCATCGAGTGTCCCAACTGTGGAGTGATTTATCGAAGCAGGCAGTACTGGTATGGAAACCAGGACCCGGTGGAAACGGTTGTCAGAACCGAGATCCAGCACATCTGGCCGGGGGTGAGGCCGTACTCAAGTCAATGTGTTCGCACATTTTGTTGGCCAGCGAGGACTTCTGCCTGCGACACTGATCACAGATCGTCCTCATTTCAGTCGGACGGCTTTCTGAAAGACAATCACAACGCCGCCCAGAGGCTGCTGGATGGAGTCAAGTACATCTCCCAGTCGGTGTCGGAGCTCAGCGTCAAGCCGGCCAAGGCGGTCACCTCCTGGCTCACCGACCAGATCGCTCCCACCTACTGGACGCCCAACTCTCTCATCCTGGTATGTACATTTTTTTTTCCTGGTGCATGCATTCAAACTTGAATTTCAAGCTCCCCCTAGCTAATTAACTCATTCACTCCCAAAGACGTTTTTAAACGTCTTTTCAGACTTGGTCCAGAATTGGCTGGTACTGAATGAGTTAATGTTGTTGTTTTTACATAAACGTCATGATTTTTCTTTCAGAAATGCCACAAATGTGCAGCGGACTTCCAAGCCAACGACACCAAGCACCATTGCCGGGCCTGCGGCGAAGGCTTCTGCGACGCCTGCTCCTCGAAAGCCCGCCCGGTCCCCGAGAGAGGCTGGGGGCTGGCACCCGTTCGAGTCTGCGACGGGTGCTTCCAGAACAGAGGAATATCCACCGGTATGCAAAAATGTTCCATCCTTTTTCACCGTGATGTACAGGAAGATGGCTGACGCGTGAGTGTCTGCTCCAGAGCTCCTGGATGCGGCCTTGGAGGAGGAAGGCGGCACCTTGATCGCAAGGAAAGTCGGGGAGGCTGTTCAGAACACCCTTGGCGCCGTCGTCGGCGCCATCGACATACCGCTCGGTGAGAAAAAAAAAAAGACAAAAACGAACGGCCAAGAAACTGAAACAAGTTGTTATCGGTGGAGTTCGGTTCCTATGGCGCACAACACGAACATGCGCGCAACAGTGCGTTTTCAACGTTTTTTTTTGTCATGCCGCTACAAAAGATCGTTGACCGCACGACCCCGAACCAACACGTAGCGATATCATAAACCCGAGACTTCTTGTATTCTAAACCTCCGTGTCTGCCAGGCCTGGTGAAGGAAGCCGCACGTCCCGCGTACTGGGTCCCAGACCAGGACATCCAGGCCTGCTGCGGCTGCCAGCGGGACTTCTCGGCCTCTCGCCTCTCCATCCACCACTGCCGCGCCTGCGGTCAGGGCGTGTGCAAAGACTGCTCGGAGGAGCGGCGTGCCGTCCCCTCCCGGGGTTGGGATCACCCGGTGAGGGTCTGCAGCGTATGCAGCCAGAAGTCCGGGGAACTCTAGCAGGACTTCAAAACCACGTGGACCACTTTTTTGTCTCTGGTTCTTCCAGTTGGGTTTTGGACGATATATTTTTTTGTTTTTAACTGTGGTCAGTCGATGAAATTTGCATATCATGAAAGGAACTTGAGAGAACGGAATCACGTTTTGGACAAATCGCTCTCGAAGATCGAGACTCTTGTTAGGACTATCACGTCGCCCCATCCTATGTCTTCCTATATTGCTTATCACGGTCTGAGAGAAGGGGCATTGACAAGCACACAGTCATCCGTAACCACAATTTAGTTGTCACAGTCCGTCGTAAGTTGGACTATTACACAGTATTAATATATGTTGGTAACCAACCTGCTGACTACTGTCCTTGCGTTTGGGCCTTTTTTTTTTTTTTTTTAAGTCAACCATCGTGGTTTATTGTTGGACTGTAAATGCATTCCAATATACAAAAAAATAAATTAAAAAATCCGTCCTATCCACGCTGACGCCACAAGCCTTTAGTTAGCTAGCTTTAAAAAGGCGGACATCAATCGAAAAGCCTTAATCGTGACAAAATCGAAATTGAAAACACAAACGTACACACAAATAACACCTTTTTGTTTACACCGTTGGATGAACTGATTCGCAAGATGACTTTGTTGAGGCTGGACCTTCAAAAATCTCACCACTCACGAGCGACATCGCACATGAAATGACTTGAAATTTTAGTGATCCAAACAAATACAAAGTGTGCTAGAAAAGAGTTCCAGGGCTGGTGTCAGTTCAGACACACACTACAAGTTTTGCCCTTTAGTGTGAGCCAGACGATCGACTAGCCTGAGTTTTTGCAGGCCAAGACGCCTGCTCACGCTGCCTGCCCTGATCATCTGAACGTGGCTGGCCGGAATGAACAGTGCTGTGACGGACCACCCTCCCTACTCACTTGACCTGGTGCTATGTGATTTATTTTTTTCCTCTTCAATGGGACCTTTTTTTTTTTTTTTTCCCCAAGCATGCTCGAAGGCGTGGCAGAGAAGACAGGGAAAGTGCAATGGACTCGCTTCGATTACATCGAAACTGGAAATTTATAATTTAGATTTGGAATATATTTTGACACTCTTCTGACATGCCCTTTTAAGTATTATTACTATTTTTTTTTTTTTTGGCAGGGACATGTCCTCAGTTCATCTGCCAAGGATACATTTGAATGCGAGAATGGCATTTCCTGAGTTTTCTGGGGTTTAATTTGATGAAAATGTGCTTTTTTTTTTAAAGAACAATTTAAGAATGTTAGACAAAGCGGGTTTTTTTTAAACACAAAACTGCAACGAAGTACTGTATGTAAATTTTAAAAAATGAACATGATACAAAGTTAAAGCAATGCTACAAGTGCACCATGCTCATGAATTAAACACCAAACATGTCACTTTATGTTTTGTCGTTTTTGATTTGCTCGCTCAAGCATACTTGGGTAAAAGTTTCCATCATTCTTCCTGTTATAAAATACAAAGATTGAGCTCTAGAACTACTGAAAATATAAGAAATAACTCTTAGTTTATTGCAGTGCAATTCAACACCATTGAAAACAGAAAAAGAACCATTTTTGAAATTCTTCGACATTCAATCAGACATCCTGTGACTCGGTCTCATCCGTGTTGTAGGGGAAGTGGTAGAGGTCTTTTTTGACAGCCATAAGCAGGCCTGGGACCCCCCTGCGGCCACCGAGGCCAGAGGAGAAGACCACGCTGGGGATGGCGTCATTGGCGGCCGGGTGGGGCGACGGGATGGTTCTCAGAAGGTGGCCGTCCCGCAGGCTCCAGCACCTCGTGTAGCAGTCCTGACCCACTGCAGGCAAAGAGAAGAATGTAATTGCAACGCCATGTAAAGTAGCCAAGTACAAATGCTAATATGCTATGGCTTTTTTTTTTTTTAACATACGTGTTTGCACATCATATTAAGTACAGAGTGTGGAGTAATTTTGTCCCCTACCAGCCAAAAGAAGCCCCTCAGGCTCACTGACATGAATGGGAAGGTGGGCATGCTCGTTGTAGTGGCCCCGGTATTGCTGTACTGGCTTCCTGGCCCGGATGTCCCAGAGCTTGATCTGACGTAGAGATCACAGAGTTGTGAAGTTCCTGTGGTCAAGGTGTGATGAATGTGCCATTCCTGACCTGGCCTGACATGTCCGCAGCAAGCAGGTAGTTTTCGTCACGCAGGATGCGCACCGACGTGACGGACGATTCTTGCCTAAAGCTCATCGCCTTGCTGCCTCTCAGCTCGCGTGCGTCGAGGCCGAAAATCTCTCCCGATCGGCAGCCATTGAACAGCAAGGGGACCTGTGTGGATTAGTTGTCATGTCAAAGTCAGGTACACGCATACAGACAATTTGGCCAAATTTAATGGCAACCCTTCACATTTGGTTGAGACGTCAATAGGCGTATGCCATCCAACAATCAAGTTTAAAAAGACACGCAAACTCACTCTAACACAAAACTGCTGAGCCAAAACGTCGCTGTTGACGCTGATAGTTTGTTTTTTGCCCGTGACGGCTTGTTGCAGGACCACCTTATGAGATAAACCTGCCAATAAACAAAAACAGTGAGACCATTAAATTCGACACATGTACACACATTGCTACAAAGTGTCATGGACAAAAAATAAATAAATACAAAGCTTTTTTTTTTTTTTTACACTGACCTACACTAAACCACTTGTCAAACTGCGGATGTAGACACCAGGCACAGCACCAGGCAGTGGGGATCTTAAAATTGCAATGCATCCCTGGCTGATCTGTGGACAGAAGGGGACACTTCATTAGGTACATATGCACATCCAATCAATGCAAAAAAAAAAAAATCTTTCTACTACAGCTCACTTGAAGTGTACCGAGAGCAATTTCATGATACTTCTCTTTATTTACTAGATAAACAAAGTAACGGGACTATGAGGTTTATCTCTTGCTATGACTCAGCGCAACTTTGACCCTGCTATAATGTACAATAAAAGTAGGTTCAATGACCGATTTAATATAATAATAATTGTAATTAAAAAGAAATAAATAAATGATGTCACTTGAGTCAGAGTTGCTGAATAGCGAAGCGGGAAGCAAAGTGACGTAGCCGGGCCTGTCCGCAACACCCACCAGGCACAGTCTAGAAAATTCAGGCTTCAGTTAAGGGGTACCGGGCTGAGGCAAAACATGAGCAAACAACAAATTTCATTCAACAAACACGGGTGGGCCTGCAACATATCCAACCGCGTCAAACGGGGTTTCACTGTACATCAAACATAAGGCAAAAGCATTATCAGAGGATACAACACATGAGAGTCCGGATCGCTGACCGAGGCCCAGCAGAGGGAATTCACCTGAAACACATGTAAGAAGGATTGAAAATGCAAAACATTGCTCAATACCATGTTTGTGACAGCTGAAAATACCCAAATGATACACAATCAATCTGATCCAATTCATAACAGGCAGCCACTCCAAAAAGCCAACTACTTTTGTAATAGCCACTGACAAGTCAAGTTTTACATTAAATATTCCCTTGAATATTTTCACCTTGCAGTTGGTGACGTAAGGGTTGTCACACGTTTCTACGGACAGAGACCCACTGTTACTGCTTTTGCTGAAGCTAATGTAGCCGTATTTGCAGCCCCCGTGGGACATGTCGCTGACGGTGAATACTTGCTCACACTTGGAGTCGGCCTGTGAGAGAATAACAATCAAATCCGCTTGACATTTTTTTTTCGAAGGGGGGGGGGGGGGGTTCATAGTGGGGAGCTTGCTTCGGCACCGACCACGATGGTCCTAATGTCGTCTGTGCTCTGGTGGTCCAGCTTTCGGCGTCTCATGGCGCTGATCCTACACTCGTGAACCCGTCTGAAAGTGCATTGTTGCCAGTGCCATCGGTGAATTGCAGATGAAACAAACGGAATGAGAATAATAATTTAATAAGAAATATGGCAGCAGCTCTGATCGCAAGCTGCAATTGGAGACTGCTGACCGCTAACAACCTCCGGCAATGGAGGTCACGCAGCACATCTTAGGTATAAATTACAACGCAGGGTAAAATCGGTTTTGCAAAAGCTTTCAAAGATCAACCATAAACTGACTATGGAGACCAACAGTACCTGCAGTAGGACATCTCAGATAGCAGCCCAAGGTGTCGATTCTGTAGAAGCAAGGAGGCATTGAGCCCTGCCCTCGGTGCTTTCTAGAAGCAAGATAACACATTTTGGCTTGTTGGATACACTCCATCTGAACGCAATGTACGTTCCATTACTTTTGTGGCCTTGCCATCCTCCGCAAGCATCCGAGCTCTCTCTTTCTCACGTTCCTTATCCTTCAGCTGCTCTCGGGTCAGAGGGTTGCAGTTGTTGTGACCCGGCAACAAGCGGAAGTATCGGTTCTTCTCCGGGTCAAAGTAGAAACCTGGCAGCTCTGATGACGAAAAAGGATCTCGATTTTTACTTGCAGTGTGTGTCTAGATTAAGTCAGGGATCAATCTTGCTTTTGGGGATACCTGGTACTGACCTGGCGCTGCGCTGCTGTTTGAGGAAGAAGAGCTGGCTTGGTTGTCAGATCTTATGGAAGAAGGCCCTGCATCACCATATCTGTTCCTTTGAACACAGCATTGGCATGACATTTTAAGAACTGAAATTTGCAGGCACAAAAAACAGCCCCACCTGTCGACCCGTGATGGTCTCCACTGTCTCGCCCGGTACCGTCCACGTCCACGGTGGCGAGTGTAACCTTGCTGTTCTCTCCGGTCTCGTTGGCCATCTTTCCAGTTCCACTTTTTCATCTTGGCACGTCAGTCCACCCTGAACGGATGCCACATTGTCTGTTTTGTTTTTGTTTTCATTCCATCTCACTACAACGTGTTCCAACGTGGAGGTCGCCAAAGTTTGCGGGTTGTCGTGATGCTGCGGCTAATTTAGCGGCAAAGTATAACATTCAAGTGGTGAGTTTCGTTTACCTGTTGGTAAATTGCATGACGTGTAGAAGAACTGGACGTTTTTGTAGTTTCAAATAATTTCCAAGCTTGGAAATCGAGCTTAAGCTTGGCGAGTGAGTTTCCGCCATTTGGTCCCGCCTTGAAATAATCGTCATTGGTTAATAGTTGACAACGGTACGTGACGTAGGGAGCTCTTATTGGCTGTTTGCTTTTATTGACAATAAAATCTAGTTTTTTTTAATTGTATTTTTGTACTACATGACTAATATTTAATTGATTAATTTGGCACGTTTTGAATAAATTGTATTATTCGGGTTTGATAGTGACTGGTCGCCATTGGTATATGGTGAACATAGTAAAGGACTTGGTAAGCTTTCATTGGCTATTTTCTCCATTGGTTTTTGCTTCAGTATATATATTCCATCCTAAAACGTAAAAAAAACATCTCTTTTTATCATGTTTTACTTGTATTCATTTTGACAGCAGTTTTGAGTGAGGCTGCGCCCACTGGCGCGACGTTGCTGCACACATCGGTTGTGGGTCAAACCGCTCACTCCTCCTCCTTCTCCTCCTCCTCATGTTTTTTGGGTCCCAAACTACATCGAGATTTGGAATACAGTAGTGCGTTACGCGTCCTGCTGGAAAATGGCGACTGCAATCCAGAATCCTTTAAAATCGTAAGTAAGCGTTTATTATTTACGTGTGTGAGATTGCACAGGGTGCGATTGTCTGAATGCATAAAAGGGAGTGCATGTGCTTCACGGAAATCCAAATAACACATTTGAACGATGCTATTGTTAGACCTGGACAGTCTATGCACGCGTGTCTGCAGGTAATGTATGGCATGCCATTTGATGGATTGCGCAATCATATAAAATGGAATGATATGATAAACATCCACTCGTTCTTTGAAAAAAAAAGTTGTCCACAATACCTTGAGGTTCAACCGAGAAATCCTTTAATCATTGCCAGCATATTAATCACTTTTTATTTTGTACCACACATGCAAACTGAGAGCTCCAAGCATACACGTCTCGATTTACTGTTTTTGTATTTAACCTGTTGTGGTTAAAACCAAAACAAAACATGGATTTAATTTCCTTTTTACTTTTGCTCTTTTATATACCTCGATAGGTGCAGTTTTGAATAACACAAAAGCACAGCGCCATTAAAAATCTCCAAATGAAGTATTTTCAATCTGTGGGAAATGAAACAAACAAAAACTCAAGTGAAGAAAACCATGATAACGAGTTTCTTTGTATTTGGTCTTCCTCCAACATTCTAAAATGCATGTTGGTTTACCGATGAACTATGGGTAATTTTAAATTGTCCACAAGTGTGATTGTGAATGGATCTGGGCAGGTGAAAAGTTTGAGAACCACTAATTTCGTTAAGAATGTCATGACTGTCATGATTCTTATCGCATGATACTCGGAATACTTTTTTGTCTTTAAGAGACTTTACCACGTTTGTAAGGATGAGTCGCAAGCTATTCAGATTCTTTCCTGCTTTCCCTCAATGCTGTCTTTCCAGTAGTGCGCTCTCTGTTCTCAGCATTATTTTCACTTTCCTGAATTCCTCAGTCAAAATTAATAGTGGCACGATGACGCAGAGTGAAACACACAGGCTGAACTTTAGCAGACCAGCGACTCCTGCGTTTCTGCAGAACAGCTTAAGCCGCAAACAGTGTCGAGCTACTGCACTATATGCGCTTGTTTTTGTTGTTGTAAATGTCCGAACAGCAGATTATCCTCCAGAGTCCATCTGTTGTCATAGGTGGCAAGGAAGAACGAGCTGGTGGTGATGCTTGGGTATGGAGGACCCAGGCCAAATTGGAATAATCCTTATTCGTATCTGCACGTTCACTGATACAAACCCATTGTGTATGCTTGACTATGTGTTAAGATCCTCGTGGAACGTACATCGTGACTTCGAATATTCAGACAAATGGAGAAAGAACCAAGATCCTACACAACATTCGAAACTCCTTGGTAGAGGTCATAACAGAAAGTGATCCAAAATTCCTTGGGGGCTGGAGGGAGGGGCCCGGGGGGGGGGGGGGGTAGAAGTCTCAAGGTTTTTGGGGGGACAATTTTTGGCAGATTCAGTCATCGTGTTGGCTTTTTATTACCAAATATTCAAGCAAAAAAAAACCCCCAGAATGTCATTGTTATTGTTATTGTTTTAGTCCAGAAATATATACAGTATATAAATAGAATGTGTGGTGTAATAATAAACCATCTCACAAATGCATCGTCAAATTTTATGCTGTTGTTGTTGTTGGCTTTTTTTTAAGCTCACAAAATGTGTCAATAGGAGCTTTTTATTCGACACTGTCTTTCACCGAATGCAAAAGAGAATACAAATGCACAATATAATATGTGATGACGGTGAGCATCCTTAAGCCTCACAACGCATCGTCTGGATCAACATTATTATGAAAGGTTTCCATATTTGCGTGAGGGGGTTGGGCATGGAGGGCACTGTGGGGGTTGTGTAATTTTTATTATGTGTTTGTTTTATATGTTGGGTCGCCATGTGCCCCACCCCCATAATGCCGTGGTGGAGGATTTGGGGGTGTGTGAGCTGGTGGGGGGTTTAGTCTGGCTGCATGCACTTCATAAATCCATAAAACAGGATGAGGGAACCTTGCCCTGCATCCATGCATCCATCTTTTCCTCCATTTCACCCCAGCTGCAGCGGGGACATTTTAAGCCCGCTGCATTTCCTCATCAACCCTTTCCCTGATGTCCCTTCTCACCCCCCCCCCCATCCACCTTTTCCCTTTTGTGTGTTTTTCACCCCCCCCGCCTACCCTGCGTGTGAGGGTGACATGGGTCGAAAGGGAACACGTGTGCCCCCGAGACATGTCAAACACCCCCCTCCCGACCCAATTTATGTTTTCTTGCTCTGACTACCCCCCCCCCCCCCCCCAGCCCCAACACCCCCACCCTGCTCCTGCTCTGCCTCGGCCTACAACAAGCCCTAAATATTTGCATGAAACTACGCCATTCCCGGTATTGTGAGGACACAAGCTCACAGTTCCGGTTAATCACCTCGTTTGCCGCTTAAATGGGCTGAGGGAGACTTGAAACAGGAAGTAAACAGGAAGGGAGGTTCGTCTGTTGCCGTTTTGGTGTAAAACATCGTGTGAAATTTTTTTTTTAGCTTTTCATGCTCTGCACATATAGATTTGTAGGGATGTGAGAAACCACTTTTTTTTTCCATACCAGTAGGAGTATTCACTCTTTGAGTATTCACGAATATAGCTGGTACTTTTGATCAATGACATTTCATTGAACACAATGACAAAAAGTTTTGAACCAAGACTTTTCTGTCTGACAAAGATGATGATTCGCGGATGTATCAAACTGCCACTGTCACCGTCGGCAGCAGCTATCATTTATTTATTTATTGTAATCATTTTGCCAAAAGCATATCGCCAGCCACGACAGCGGCCATTCAGAGGCCGAGCCGCAGTGTGTTTGTTTACGGAGTTAGATGCATGGCTCGAGGACGAGGCAGTTTCTCTTCCCGTAGCACCCCGACGGTAATTTATCACGGCACTGATGAGTTTACCATCGATTCATTGCTGTTTTAGGAAAAGAGGAACTCAAAACGCTGAAGCGAGGGACATGAATATAACATGTGGCAGACGAGGAAGATTTGATGTGGTGAAATGATGAGCAGACGTTCACCCCCCCCCCCCCCCCCCCCTATTTCATGTCAACTGTGGAAAAACTTCCTGGCAGTTCAAACAGCTTCCACTCTAGTGGTGAAGGCTCACCACAGGATTTTGAGAGTGTGTCTGTGGGAATTTTGTGAGGTCAATCGACCTGCCAGCTCATCCCAAAAGGTGTCCTTCCTCTGCATAAAACTCATCCGACCATTCCTCTGTGGAATGGAAAAACGCTTTCCCCAAACGTTTCCAGCGTTGTTCAGATTGTCGTCTGCTTCTCATTGGAACGAAGGGGTGGATTTATACTGCGCGGTTCAAAGGATATGATTCCACCTTTTTGGTCTCAAGAGGCACAATTCAGTCGATGAAAAAAAACACACACACACACATGCAATCGGATAGCTTCCTCTTCCAAACATGGAGAAAAATCCAACATCTGCATCGGCTATCTGCCAGTGCAGCGTACATGTGAGCTTTGACATCATTCGAATATCTCAATTGGTGACATAGCCATGTTTGTAAAGAAAGGTTACATAAAGCAGCAGAGAACATGCACGAAAAGGGGAAATATAGCCAAATGCAGAAACAAAGCGATCTGAAATGCTTGAGTCGTGCTCGTCTCAGGACGCGCATGCTTTTTTTCCACTGAATATCATTGTAAAACACGTGAAGGCACTCGGGCACACATGCGCGGTGACTCACTTATATAAGAGCGTATGAAGTCGACCGAGGAAGCATTGGAAGGTGACCCAAGGTCAGGCAGAGGAGAAAATAAACATCATTATTTTTCTGGAGGCTGATTTTTTTTTTTTTTTTTTTAGGAAGTTCTGTTCCTGTGGTTGCGACGAAATCCAAAATTGTACGTTAGTCAGAGCGCGGTGTAGTGTATCGCTAACCTGTGTTGGCACAGTGGTAAAGTCCTAATTACAGAATTCAGATAAAAAAACAGCAAGTACGGCGGTAACTGAACGCGTCGTCTTGTGCCACGTATTCTCATGACACGATGCAAACTAGTTCATTGCACGCCATTGAAAACTTGACGTCCTCGTACACCGAGGACCTCCTTCATTTAGACAGACAGTACTCACATTCTGTTCTTAAGATGACGTACAATAAAGCTCTTGTCAAAAAAAAACACTGTTTCAACTCTTTTACTTGCCTGCAAGTAAAAAAAGAAAAGCGCAAACTCTGAATTTTACTTTTCAACATTTGACGTTCCTTCTCTCCGTCAACGTCTTTTTTTTCCACAAAGTATTCGATGTTGACAGAGTAGCGAATGAATTGGCCAATGAGCCCTCCCTCATCTTCTTGACCCACACGCTCGCCCTTCCATCCAAACAATGAACATCTTTGTGAAATCCACATACAGGTCCTTGTCCAATTTGGCATTCTTTACATATCTGCGCACGGCATCTCCAGAGCCTCCTCGGCTTGTTTGGACACAAATACAAAATCAGATACCATCCTGCTTACATGCGGGTATCCCCATCCTTTGATTCTTCTGGCTGGGAACCGCAGCGCTCTTATAATATGACACTGATTATTCATGTCTGATAGTACAGGTGGACCTTGGATAAATGGCGAAGGAGATGTCTTGTAATTTGAAACCCCCATTTGTATGTACAAAGTAAGAGTGAACCCCACAACACAGTCATTTGATAGTTTTTCCGTGGTTTGAAAAAGTCAATAATCCCCAATACCGTCTGTCACCAGTATGGGCGACCAGTTCTACAAAGATGCCATCGAGCAGTGCCGCAGTTACAACGCCCGCCTGCGTGCCGAGCGTAGCGTGCGGATGCCCTTCCTGGACTCGCAAACTGGCGTTGCCCAGAACAACTGCTACATCTGGATGGAGAAGTGCCAGCGGCAGCCAGGTGAGACTTGAAGGAAACCAGAGGTCCAAGAGTTGAGTGTTTTGTGGACCGTCAAATTTCACAGCTACCTCTATTCTGGCATGAGCTCTTTTTTTGTGGGTCGACTATTGGTCGATATGCCTGCCAAATTTCATGTTGCCCAGTCAAACTGGATTCCCAAACTGACACTGCATAAAATCAAAATGGCAGACTTCCTGCTTTTCAGACATGGGTTCTTGAGATTTTTTTTTTGTGGGTCTACTCAGACGAGACATTTCTTCCCAATTGCATGCCAAATTTCAACTTTGGGGGCTGAGTTGTCGAAAACTTCGATACGATGCTACTGGGTTTATTGTTCTATGGACTCAAATATAGATATAAATGTTTATTGTTTGTTTATTGTTTATTGAGCCTTGAGCATATAGTATACACAATAACAGGTTGACAAAAGTCAAACGAAAATTATGTAAGGAAAATTAGAAAGTAGATAAAAGTAGAAAACACACATCATCACGGTTGTATGCTCAAGGGAGTAGGAAGAAGTAAGTAACTTATCTAGTCCTACCCCTTATTTTGTAACAATTTGATTTGATCATTTTTCAAAACAAAGAAGAAAAGAAAATCTACATATCATCAAATGCTTTTACCCTTATGTATACTATACTATTCCATGTATACATGCACCTTTTGGTGTATAAATAGATAAATAGTATAAATAGTATCATAATAGTATAAAATAATAAAAATAGAATAATAGAGTAGTATAAATGTATAAATAGTGTTTATATAGTTATTCTTTCTCCTTTTGTATTCCAATTTTCTGATATTCATTATAGTTTTCATTTCTTGAATACAATTGATAAGTTGATCAAATTCAAAACAAATGTATATTTTATGAGTAGGTCACCACCTGTGTCACACAAAATCCAACAGAATAGGAAGATTTTTGCTCATTTCGCATGGAGTCGGGACACAAATAGCCTGCCCTCCGTCCACAGCGCCCCACCGGCCGCACCCTGCACTTTGCGGGCGGACCTGACGCACATTGTTGCTTTCGAATCTTCTCCCGCCTCCTTTTCTTCACCCCTTCTGCCCCGTCAAGACCAAAAATAAATCAACCACGTTCTTCGCCACACAAATCGTGACAAACAGCCGAAGTGGTACTTCCTGAAATATGTGGATCATTAGCCTGAACACTGACATAATTGTGTGTGTATGTGTGTGTGTGTGTGTGTGTTTGTAGTTTTCAATGGTAGTTTTGTTCCAATGCTAAGCTTGACAGTGCTTGTTAACATTCTTCCTGTGTACCCTCATACGTGCACTACTGTGTGTGTGTGTGCCAGGCAGAGTGTCAGGACAGATGTACGCCTACCCAGCGCGCTGCTGGCGAAAAAAGCGGCGACTCCACTCACCCCTCGATCCCCAACTACGCTTGTGTGAGCTTCGGCTAGGTAGGTGACACACGTACACAGCAATACACGTCGGTGCATAATCAACTAAATCGTAATGTTGTGTGTTGGGCTTCTCAATGATGCGTGTGTTCTGGTTTTCATCATGATAAGAGTCACAAACAGCATTCATGTAAATGGGGCCAAAAGGAAAAAAAATCAGCACATAAGGGAAACCCAATAATATGGTTGCATGCATGTGTGTGTGTGTGTGTGTGTGTGTGTGTGTGTGTGTGTCTGTGCGTGCATGTGGCTTCAAGACTCACTATCTGACCATCTGGCTCTGGTTAGCCTGGTCTTCAGGTTCATTTTCTCTTTCCAGAATCAATGCCCCCTCTCACTGTTGTGTAGAAACGTGCACAGACACTTCCACACATAGAAGCACACACAACCACTGCACATAAACACCCTAAGCGGGCCTCTAATCATTTGACTGTGAAGCATTAGACTGTAAGTGAGGTTTATGAAGTCTACTTGGTTTTTTTTTTTTGTTTGTTTTGTTTTTTTGTACGTATGCATAGCAGGAACCCGATAAGAGGGGAGGGAGGCCGCTAAGGCGAGTCTGTTTCTGCCGCCATTTTTCCCCCTCCTCCTCGTCCTCCAGAGGCAACGTAATACTGAGTTCAAAGAGTTATTTTAGAAAAAAAAAAAAAGAAAAAAGAAACGGGGTAGGGAGAGGGTTGTGCAGCGCGGCCCAGATATCAATGACAACACACTGCAAAGGAATGTGACTGCTCCCCTCACAGGATTTTTTTTTTTGGGGGGTGTGCTTCATGTTTATTTAATACTTCCTGAGTGACCGTGTGTGTGTGTGTGTGTGTGTGTGTGTGTGTGTGTGTGTGTGTGTGAGAGAGAAGGTCCATGCACAAGGCTAGTGTTAAATAGGTGGAAAGAACATAATGAACAGATCTATTTAAAAACCTAAATGACATCAGACACACTAGGTTAATAAAAAAAAAATATATATATATATTGTATATATATATACCTGTATATACAGTATATATGCGCACACACACACACACATATATATATCTTTTCTTTTCCACAGAGGCTGAGCTGGCCCCCAAGCGTGATGGGCCCCCAGGGGAGGCCACAACACTGGAGACTCTGCTCAGGAGCGATAACCTCCTGGAAAAGAAAAGCAACGTGTGCAAGGAAGAGGAGACGTTGCTGGAAATACAGGTGAGCGTAGACATAATACCGTCTGCTGATCTTATATGTCACTCATTGTTTTAACTCATGCTGCCTTTTTTTGGACCTGTTGGTGCAGCTCAACGCTCTCTGTTTGCATGTTTCCTCCGTAGAGAGTGCTGGAGGCCGAGGAAAACGGCGACGTTTTTCAAGACGACGAAGACTTCGAAGCGGATACGCCGAAGAGGAAGAACAGAAACCGAGGCAAAGTGAGTCCAAATACCCCGAGAATCAGTCATGAATGCACGTTTCTTGCACACTCGTTCTCAATCCCTTTCCTAACGCCATAATAAAATTGAAATTTCCACCACCGTGAATTTGCGTTGAATTATGAGGAATCAAGAGAATGGCTTTAAAAAAAAATTACATTGTCTTTACAGAACAGAGGCTCCAGTCGTAAGAAGACCGAAGCGGTCAGTGTGGATGACCAGGATAAACCTTATGTTTGTGACAGTAAGATACCGGAAAGAATTTCTAATTTTATCTTGTGCGCGTGCGTGTGCGTGTGCGTGTGTGTGTGTGTGTGTCTCGTACATACCCTGGATCACTCTGTCTGTGATAAAAAGCCATTTCAATTCCCTTCAAGTCGCTTCCTGTCCCCTGGCATGAAGAAAGACGGGGCTGTTTAGACAACCTGCCTTTATAAGCATGCTTCTCTCCGATAGGAAGGATTGCAGATGCGGACTGATGAATGAACCACTTTTGGGAAAAGCAAAATGAATGAATCCTGTCCATCTTTTTTTGTTTGTTTGTTTTTTTGTTTTTGCTTGTGTGTCTCCTCTGTTCCAGATAGACACAAACAAAAGCATAATTCAAAAAAGGCTGAAGAAGGTATCTCTCCTCCAGAGTTCTTCCTGTGTGCTGTCACTAATGACTTTGAATGCTTAAAAAACAAAACAAAACGGAAAAAAAAACATGCCATAAACGCTTTTCGATGCTTTCTAATGACAAGGCATGCCGACAGGCTAACTGGCTGGCTTTGGCATACAGATGCATGCTCCCCACAGATGTTCCCATGAATGAGATAATTGTGATAATATTTGGACAAATTTCCATTCGCGGTGGATAGAAAGTCAACACGCCCCTGTTCGGGGTTTTATGATCGCGACTTCATTCTTTTAACAGTCGGACTATATCATTTTTGTGTTTCTCACTTTTTCTTGTGTCCCTAACCAAAGCCCTAACCTCTGTAGTTTTACCATATGAAATAAACTAACTTATTTTTGCCCATTAAAGCAGAGATTAGCAACGATCAGCCCTAATCTCTGATAAACGATCTGCCCGGGTATTTATGCAGGCGCTCTCACGTAACGTTTTTCTGGTTCTTGGTTTACAGTCTGTGGAAAGCGTTACAAGAACCGTCCTGGCCTGAGTTACCATTACACGCACACCCATCTGGCAGAGGAGGAAGGCGGCGAGGAGGAGAAGGACAGCGAGCCGGCCCCGTCCCCCACGCGACTCTCCGACAACCACAAACGTATTAAGCACTTAACTATCCAATCCAACAGACCTTTTCACCATGACGTGACATTATGTGATGATCTATACAATAGCTGCATCTTCCGAACTAGAGTTTTTGTGTCACTGCAGCTCAGAAGGGTCCCGACGGCATCATCATTCCCAATGACTACTGCGACTTCTGCCTGGGAGACCAGGACTCCAACAGGAAGACGGGGCAGGCCGAGGAGCTGGTTTCCTGCTCTGATTGTGGACGCTCCGGTAAATCCCAAACATCAATGCTTTAAGGGAACAAAAGAACACCGCGGGTGCGGGTTAATGGACTTCGGATCTCACACGCCGAGTCAATGGGATGCAGCTACGTGCACAAAAGTTGGAGCTAATAAAAAATAAATAAAATGCTAGTTGTTCATAGACTATGCATCCTGTAGCTACTATAGATGATTCATTGCTACCGCTTGCACAAGATGCTAATATGGTGTGAAGTCATGAAGAGGTTTTTTGAATAGCACGTTAACTCTTTCAGTACCAGCCAATTCTGGACCAAGTCTGAAAAGACGTTTAAAAACGTCTGTGGGAGTGAATGAGTTAATCATAGGTTTGACAAAAATTCATTTGTAATGGCGTCAACATTTATGTTTCTCGACATCGGTCATCATGAAAGTTTAACTATTAGCAATATTACGACACAGCCACACGAATTTGCACACAAAAATGTAAAAATGCTAGTTGCTAAGTGCTAACGGACTGTGCATTCTTGAGCTACTATCGATGATTCATCGCTCCTGCTAGCACAAGATGCTAACATGCTGTGAGGTCATGAAGAGGCTTTTTGAATAGCACGTTAGTCATAGGTTTGACAAAAATTCATTTTTAATGACGTTAACATTTAGGTTTGTCCACATTGGTCGTCACCAGAGTTTACGACACAGCCAAATGAGTTTGCACTGTTATTGTAATATATTATATTGTAATATTTGCATTAAACATACAAATTTTCCTGGTTTCCCCCACATATGCACAGGCCACCCGACATGTCTGCAGTTCACCGACAACATGATGCACGCGGTGAGAACATACCAGTGGCAGTGCATTGAGTGCAAGTCCTGCAGCCTCTGCGGCACCTCAGAAAATGACGTACGTACCTCAAACAAAATCTAGTTTTTCTTTTCTATGACATACTATCATGGAATAAAATGTGTCGCGCTCAGGACCAGCTGCTGTTCTGCGACGACTGCGACCGGGGCTACCACATGTACTGCCTCAAGCCACCCATGACCCAGCCTCCAGAAGGTATCGTAGGGAATCAGGAGAGAATATATTTTCTGTGCCAATTTTGTGTGAATGCTGAAGAGATGAACCTGAACTGAAATACTGTAGAATTGAGTTAATTGTTGGAATGTTTTAACGTGAGACTTCAAGTTGGAAAGGTCATTCCCTCACATTTTCGAACTAGGAATGGTTTGAATCAGTCAAGGTCAAATTTGTGAATAGATATATTATAATTTGCGTTGTTATTTTGTGTCCACAGGAAGCTGGAGTTGTCACGTGTGTGTGGACCTGTTGAAGGACAAGGCCTCATCCTTTGGCGATGCATAATGGGCCCCCCACTCTCACAGTGGATACACACATAGCCTTTTCCCGCTCACTTCATTAGGTACACATGATGAATGGCGATTAGACCCCCAGTTTTGTGTTTGTCAGTGAAACTGATGTGGAAGTATAATTTTTTTCTTAACTTTCCAGGAGATTCTTTTGAGGGGTTGTTTTGGGGAAATTTAAATATTCAGTTTCAGCATTTTTTTTCACCATTACACTGTGTGTGTATACCTGATGAAGTGTCCAGTGACTGTATATATGATAACACAGCCCCGTCTGTCCATCTACACGTACACACCCGCCAGTGCAGTTTGGAGGATTTTGAATTTTTTTTTTTTCTCTCTACCTCTCATGTAGCAGAGACCAGCTTCCACTTCATCAGTCTACCTCACTGCTCAAGCATGTCTCTTAATTACTCATTTCATTTGTTTTCTTAATCCCACCTAAACTGTTCAATTGAACTGAAAAAGAAGTAAATCTGAGCGTGAATGTGTGTGTAAAAAATTGATTTTGGTTGCAAAAGAGTTGGGGTTTTTTTACATTTCAAACTCTATGTAATTCAGAATTCATTTTACTTTGTTCTAAGCATAAGAAACAAGCATTTTCTTCTCAACAAGTGTGATTTACGCAATCCCACAATTTCATGTGAGACCTTGTAATGCAAAAATAAATGTCTTGTAAATTTGACACACCATAGAAGAATGTTGAACAAACCTGCCAAATGCAAATGATAAAAAAATTGTCAAGTACATTAAAAAAAAAAAAGTCTTGAAAATGGTGAAAAATCGAGCCCCTGAATCCGCTTTCAAACGCCGCGGTGAAAACCACACCTTGCTCAACTGATGAAGTCAAAATAGCTTTCTGGAAAAAGCATCCGGTAACTGTGCCCGAGGGGCCACACGGAACAGGGCATTGCCACGACCAAATTTGGCGTATGGAAAAGAGCTGGCGTTGGAGGTTAAAGTCAGCCAAAGAAGAGGAATGGTAGGAAGTGGAGCAGGATCAACGATGGCAGATAGAAAAGATCGGACATATATGTATAAATCTTTAATATATGGGATTACTCCCCCAATAAAACGAACAGTATTCCCTTTCATTGGTTCAATAATTTATTCAAAATTCATGTAATCCACTCTCCAGTCCAGTAGGTGGCAGTAATTGACGTCAACGCCGGTTGCCTACTGGCATTCAAATCCAACCCATGAATGGATAAGAACGAAAGAATGAGGTAAGGGGCGTGGTTAGTTGAGCATAAGTGGAAGCGCGTGCACGCGTGAGTCCCCACCAAACATGGACACTGCCAACCGGCTCGCTGTTGTAGTCTCGCTGCTCTGCAACTACCTGTGTCGAGCGGCGCTGGCTACCGAGTTCATCTCTACGCTGACGCTGTTCAACAGCGAGCTAAACAAGCAAGGGTGCATCTCGCTGTCCGACTGGGAAGAGTACGCGGCGGACTGCGGTAAACGAAAAAGGGGAAACCACCGGGGGAGGAAAGTGTTTTCGTTTTGAACGCCACGTCCTTTTACTCAGCGAGCTAATGCTAACGTATCGTAGCGACTGACAATGCTTTTGACAGCCAGCGGGTGACTTTATTTTTCCCCTACTGGTAGTCGAGATTTTGAATGTCTGTGAAACAAGTGATTTGGTATGATAAATAATTGTTGATAATATTAGAAATGTTACAAAAACTACAAGTGGCACCCTGTTTAGTTTTTAAATGTATCTTAATTGTGTAGTCAATAGTGTCATCGTTAAATCTTGCTCGACTGCTTTACTATCCGATGGGCATGGAATCATGCTAAGACTTGTTTCTTCGACTTAATAATAAACAGTTCGCGAACAAGTGACAATGACACTGGAGTGAATCATTTGTGTTCTTTAAAATACAGAGAATTTAAAAAAAGATTGGAGAGAGCAAATAATACCCATATTTAAAAAAATGAATAAAACAACCAGGTTGCTCTTGATCTAATTAATGCATAGGTGTCAAACTCAGGTCCTGGATTGGCCGGTGTCCTGCATGTTTTCCCAAGTCTCCCTATTGCAACACAACTGATTCAAATGATCAGATCATCAGCCAGCTCTGCGGAAGCCTGACATTGAAACTGTTCATTTGAATCAGATGTGTTGTAACAGGGAGATTTGGAAAACATGCAGGACAGCGGCCCTCCAGGACCTAAATTTGACACCCATGAATTCTAATGTACTCAAGTACGCACTTTTTTAAAATGGTTTTGGTCCTCAATGTCTCACCTGCCTCTTTTCAGAATCATCCATTTTGCAGCTGGACGACCCAAGCTGCGAGGAAGGCAGCAACCAGCCCTGCGAGTCAATTTTCTCGCTGAATGCTGAGAAAATTCTTGTGAGATCACACACCAGAAAAATACTTCACGCATCATAAAATATATATTCCGATTTGGAAATGTTCTTTGTTTCTGCATAGAATCAAGCCAAACTGTTTATAGACCAGAAGAAAATCCCCCACCCCGTCAAAAACGTCAACACAAACGAGGAACTTGGTGCGTTGTCCTAATTGAGACTCTTGCCTCCTGGTCAAGCACCTCCAACTTTTGTTTTATTTTTTGTTTGTTGTTTAGCCATTGGCTACGTTCTGATTGGCAACGGGCTCTATGACGAAGCCATTAAACACTTCTCCGTCCTGCTGCAGGTACGTCCAAACATTATGTCATCATAATTTCAATATCTGAATGATGATTCATGTTTTGTTTTTTTTCCTTTGGCTGCAGAGTGACCCCGAGCTGGTCAGTTCCATTTATGGCAGAGGGATCGCCTACGGCAAAAAAAGTCATCAGGTGAATGACAAATTGTTTAAATGATGCCATGTTGATGCGACTGAATTTTCTCATTTACATCCTTTCGTTACTAACTGCAAAGTAAGTCATGTACATGGACACAGGGTTTGCTTTTTTTTTATAAAAAAAATTTAAATAAAAAAAATATAAATATTGTAAACATATCTGCAACTGCTGTTGCTCTCCGCTGCACTCTCCAGGACATCAAAAATGCTGACCTGGCGCTGTATGAGCTCACCAGAGTCATCACACTGGAGCCCAACTGGCCTGAAGTATACGAACAGAGAGCAGAGGTTAGCCGCCATCTCACCACAGGGCAACATTTTCCTATTTCCTGACAAAAATTAAATAAATCACCCCCCCCTGTTCAGCTTTAATAACATTTCTGTGTTTATGCATAGATTTTGTCTCCTCTGGGTCGCATCAGTGAGGCTCTGGCAGACCTGACCAAAGCCATCCAGCTCCAACCATCAGCTCGACTCTACAGACACAGAGGGACACTGCTTTTCATCTCAGAGGTTTGAAATATAAAACACTCTGTGTACGTGTCCACGTTTGTTTCTATCGGTGGCGGGCTGTGCATTTGGTAGCAGGGCCTTCAGTGGGGACTTGCACGATATTATACACCTTTTAATACACCCCCTCTCCCCGCCCCATACAAGCAATATTTGTGTGTGTGCATGCTGACCATCACGTGTCACTTCTACCAGGACTATGTGGCGGCGTCGGAGGACTTCCAGCAGTCTTTGGAGCTGAAGAAGAATCAACCTATCGCCATGCTCTACAAAGGCCTCACCTTCTTCCACAGAGGCTTGCTCAAGGTGCTGACTTATTGGTGACCAAATTAATATTTTTACACTGAGGGCTGGTTGGAGACCTCCAATCCGCCATCCATGGGTCATTAAAAAAATGATACCAAGCTCTGTTGTATCCTCAGGAGGCCATTGAGACGTTCAAAGAGGCATTGAAGCTCAAGTCTGACTTCATCGATGCTTACAAGAGCCTGGGACAAGCCTACAGGTTCAGCGACTTCCTGTTGTCCTTTTTAAATTATTATTTTTTACTCACATTTCTCGACCTGTTTCATTCTACTCTTCTTCCTTTGCTGTCCTCACAGAGAGCTAGGCGACTTTGACGCAGCGATGGAAAGCTTCCAGAAGGCCCTCATGCTGAACCAGAACCACATCCAATCCCTGCAGCTCCGAGGCATGATGCTCTACCACCACGGCTCCCTCCAGGAGGCCATCAGCAACTTTAAGGTGGTCCCGCGGGCTTCAAAGCGCAAACGTTGACGGCCGTCTCATTAAATTTCAAGACAAATGAACGGCGTCTTTTCCCTTCAGAGGTGTCTGCAGCTGGAGCCATACAATGAGGTGTGCCAGTACATGAAGGGCCTGAGTCACGTGGCCATGGGGCAGTTCTATGAGGGCATCAAAGCACAGACCAAAGTCATGCTCAACGACCCACTGCTGGGACAGAAGGCCAGCCCCGAATACCTCAAAGTTAAATACCTCAGAGGTGGTGACCGTCATTGTGGCAATTTTCAGTTCCAGATCACTTTGAATATAACTCGTGTGATTTTTGCTTCATAAAACCAGAATACTCTCGCTACCTGCACTCCCACCTGGACGTCCCGGTCGCCGAATACAACGTGGACCAGGACTTGCCGGGCAACTTTAAGAATCACTGGGCGAAAAATCTGCCCTTTCTCATCGAAGACTACGAGGAGCAGCCCGGCCTGCAGCCGCATATCAAGTACTTAGTTGCTCCCTCCGTCCAGTTTTTTTCCCCCAGCGTTTTCTCCAGTTTAGTAATAATAATGCATACATTGTATGTAGAAATGGCCATTTTTAAAAATGGTCAAGATGAACGATAATCCGGTTTACCTAAAACCTGTCAACCTGTGTTTCCGTTTACCGAGAGCATGGCTAGCAAGTTGCAAGCATCCAGTGAGAAGGTCTTTCCTCGTTCTTCTCAAACTCAACGACGCCGGTCATCCGTCAACTACTATTTACTCCCTTTCAGGGATGTGCTGCCACAGAACTTTGAGTCCTACAGCAGTGACGTCCAGAAGCTAATCTGCACGGCCGACCATCTGGGGGCAATGATGCAGTACGACACGCCGGGCTTCTTGCCCAACAAGAGGATACACAGAGGTGTCTGAAATGACCACATGAGTACTCAGGTAGTGGCATTTCAAAAAAGAAATGAAATGGGGAAATAACGGGATGTGCTTTGCTCTGTCCAGCCATGGGCCTGGCGACGCTCGAGGTGATGCAGGCCATGCAGCGCACGTGGAGCAACGCCAAAGTGCGCGTCAATGGCAGAACCAGGCAGATGCAGTGGAGGGACATGTTTGATATCGCCGTCAAGTGGAGGAGGTAGCAAATCTAATGTCTTATGGTTTAACAAAGTCTAAATGCACGACTGCCCCTGGGTTTGCTCCTTGCCAGTATCAAAGGATGACATCCACCGATTGCGGCTTGTCCTGATTATGTTTGCAGATAAGCCAGACTTTTCAAAAACGTTTTAATTATTTCTTTATTTTCCTGTCTGGAGGATTGCTGATCCCGACCAGCCGGTTCTGTGGTTAGACCAGATGCCCGCCAGGAGTCTCAGTCGTGGCTTCAACAATCACATCAACCTCATCAGGCATGCAGGACTTAATAACCTCGCTTTCATTGGATTTTTTTTTTTCCTCAAAAGACTTTTTTTTTTTTCCCCTCTTTCCTCAGGGGCCAGATTATTAACATCAGGTACCTGTCTTACTTTGACAACATCCTGGATTTCATCAAAGACAGAATACTGGTCTACCACGGGTGCGCATTCACATCACATCTTTTGCTACCACACTTTGCTTTCTTCAGCCTGAATCGGTTGAAGAAACGGTGTTAGCCTTCATGCTTGTTCTGCCTTCATGATAACGAACAACAACAACATGACAATCATACATAAACGAAATGTACACATCATTTTGAATTGTTACACACTTCTGCGAACGCATGGTGGCTGTCACCCCGCTTTCCTCCCCTGTGAAATGTACATTGTTATAATTTTCATTTTCGCAGGGCGTACAACCCTAAAGGGTTGGTCGAAGTCCGCCAAGCCCTGGAGAAGGTAAATAAAGTGGAGGATCTTCTTCCTATCATGAAGGTAAGGCTGAAGTGAGGGGAAACGGTGGACTCGCAGTGCTGTCGGCATGCATTTGCAGCTCAGTGTTTGTTTCCTGAAGCAGTTTAACAGTAAAACCAGGGATGGCTTCACCGTCAACTCCAAAGTTCCCAGCTTGAAAGATCCTGGCAAAGAATATGACGGCTTCACTATCACCATTACGGGAGACAGGTGACCGGGCAGTACTATCATCATCTTTATTTAACCCTTTTTTTAATTTTTTTTTTTGTAATTCCCCCCTACATTCTACACATTAACTCCACATAATTTATGTACTTCAGCAGCTCTTCAGCATTTATACGAATTTGTTTTTGCCATCTTCCAGGGTGGGCAACATGCTGTTCTCCGTGGAGACGCAGACCACGGAGGAACGCACGCAGCAGTACCAGTCGGAGATCGAGTCCATCTACCGGGAGCTGACGACCAAAGGGAAGGTCTTCATGCTCTCCGCCGAGTTTGCGGTGGGTTTGCATACATATATAGCGTCGGAGTGACCTTTTGGAGGCATTGCAAAAACAATCGCCTGTTACCGAGCGTGCAAGCACACATTCGAAGTTGTTCCACTTGTTCTATAAATTTTTATAGTATTCATTTTTATTTGTATTTGATAAATTTTCTGAGCAAGTAAATGGGTTATTTCCCCACGGCTTAGGAAAGCGCTCACGAGCTACATGAGTACAAACCAGACCGAAAAAGCTGTTGCAATGCATTCTGGGACTTGTAATACCAACAGTATGTCCTCACTGGGCGGGTTGGACTATTAAAAAAAAAAACATACTTTTTTTTCTAGTAGTCAAAAATATAAACTACATAAAAAACAGACTGAATAAATGTATAAATAGCATTTTGGAGTGTTTGGGGGGGATTGTTTCACCAGTGACATCTACATTGAAAGGGGGTGCTAGTATAGAAAGTACCACGTCGAAATAGAAGTAAACCTAATTTCAAATACCAATTTAAAGTTGAGATATTTTATAAAAGGCAAGAACAAATGGGCAGTGTGTGTTTTGCAGCGCACTGTAAAAGCGCTTTTTCAGAAAGCACAGTTCTGGTAAACAATGTTATGGTCACTGAGCCCTCACCTTGTTTGTCCGTCTATGGAGAGGTTACATTCGGTTCAGCCACGTGAAAGCCATACGTAGTTCATTACATTTTTTTGTCATGATTGTTTTGCCACCTGACCGAGGCAACCTTTGCTCTTTCCAGGACGCCGACGCCGTGTGCAACCTGATCCTCTCGCTGGTCTATTACTTTTGTAACCTCATGCCACTCTCCAGAGGCTCCAGGTAATCATTGCCAAGGGCCATCAAATCCGGTTAAAAAGAAATGAACTCATGGTACCTTGAATGACACTCAGTTGAGCGCCAAGGCCCAGCAATCCCCATGCTGTATATAAATTGAGTTGTACATCCCTGACATTGGCATTTATCACATAAAAAAAAGACATGAAGTAATCAGTCATACCTATTTTTCGTCGTGTGTGGTCAGCGTGGTGGCCTACTCTGTCATGATGGGGGCAGTGATGGCCAGTGGGAATGAAGTCAGTGGTCGCATCCCCAAAGGAAAGGTAGGGTAACTTAAACGTGACGCATCTGTTGTTCCGGAGAAATATCAACATGTATATTTTCAAACAACAATCCATTTCACCTGGGCTTGTTATTTATTTCTGTTGTAAGCTGGTGGACTTTGAGGCCATGACGACGCCCAGTCCGGAGACTTTCAGTAAAACGGCAAAAAGCTGGATGCAATTCAAAAGGTGAGATGAATGAAATCTGTAATTTAATCATAAGGCTCATAATAAATTTCATATTGTTGTTTTTGTACTCTGAAGCTTGCCCTCTTGGTACCAGAGTCTGCCCTCCGTGGCCGAGACCTTCCCATCCATCAGAACCATGATCGAAGTCCTCAACGCAGATTCGTCGTCACAATGTTCAAAGAAGTCCTAGCACAAAACACACGTGAACGGGAGTTTAGTTCAGGACAAGTTTTAAATTGGTTGGTAGAAAGGGACTGACTGAGAATTGACCATGAATTTACAAAAATCGAACAAAAGTTACATTGGGAAAATTCTGCCAAACAAGTGCAAAAAAAGAGGGTGGCACAATTAGGTTTGGGTTCACAGCACATCTTATTTATAAACCGGAATTTTTTTTCTGTCACTCGCACAAACACACAAGGTGACTCATGTAAAATAAGAAAAAGCACACAAGAAAGGCACATCAAAATGTGTCTCCAAATAGCGTATTTGGAGATGCATTTATTTTGGGGGTTAAGCGCAACAGTTTCCAAATTTTAGCGGCAGTGTTGATGAAGTCTACTTTAAGGGGATATCAGGATGAATTGGTTGTCTCTGGAATATGGAAAAACATTTGTTTGTGTTTGGACAAAGTTGAGATTGTCAACTGATGTTTAAAAAAATATAGAACCCAATTTTTATTAAAAGTAAACAAGGACATTTTACTTGAGCACAGGGTCCTGGAAGCATTTTCATAGTTTTCGGAATGCTAAATTAATGGAGAAAAAAAAAGATCGAACAAAAAGGTTATAATTTTTGTGAGCACCATTTGTGGGTAAAAGGTTTCGGGTTGTTTCTAACAGTTCCAAAGGTTTTATTTGGCCATCATGGAATCACTATTTCAAAAGTGAGTTTCAAATTTCTGATTTTACTCATGTTTGTTGAAATTAGTTTCAGTGTGGAAGCAAAAGCCTTGCGGCAGTTCACCTTTGAATGTCTGGGGGGAAATAGTCAAGCTTTTTGTTCCAAGTACAGTATCAACTGTTATTTGTTTTTACCACTCGTGCAGAAACCTTGCAGGGATTATTGAGTGAATGTTTTCCAGCCAATAAACTGGTTGAGACGCGTTGATGTGTTCTTTGTTGCCTTATTTTCTAATTCGGAAACGACTGCTTACACAGAATGTTCAGCCAAGCAAGAGAAGATTTGACTGCATGGTGCCCTATGTAAAATAATACCCACAGTTCTCCTTTTCATAGGTAGAGGCCGCCAAATCCTTCCGTTCCACGTAGTGGTCATGTGATGTCCCGGAAGTGCCTTCCTACCACGTTTAGTGTGTTTTATCGTCGGAGTACTCTACTGTCCTTAGTGTTTCAGGAGAACACTTCTGGGCATGGAGGAGGACGTGATCCCGGAGGAGGAGAGCCTCGCTGCCGCTCTGAAGCAGCTCGTCAGTCTGGGCAATGCTCTGCTACAGCAGGCCAAGAAGGATGCGGAGGGTAGGAAAAGTGATTTGGACCATTCCATTCATTTACAGTACTTTTACGAATTCATAGACATTTACTTTGCTGTTTGAACCGCTTTATATGTCATTCATTCTCCATAGAAGTCACAATGAAACTAATTTCGAAAATGAGCTGTCATATTTGCGGTGCAAAATCAGCTGTGTCGAATTTGGATTTTGCTTTCATTTTGATTGAAGCACCCTAAACTCGATGAAATGTCAATAAAGCATCAGGTACCTTGAGTTGAAACCTGTTCACAGCAGCGTATCCTAAACAAAGATGTTTTTAGTTGCATTAACATTAAAAAAAAAAAAAGTTCTCCCCACAATATAGTGCCTTGCTTCTTCATGGAGAATTGCACATTGTCATTCTAAAACGTTCAAACAAATCAAGTTTCTATCGTTCTCTTCAAGAATCAATGGAGGACTTTGTCCCCTACAAAATTGCCGCTTTGTTGGGCCTGATTGCAGCTGGAGCAGATTTCTACGAGAGGTGAGCTTCATTCAACCTTGTGTTGAAAAATGATAAGAAAAACGGCAACAACAGTAGGTTTTGTACATTACAATACCATAGTACACATTAATTTACTTGCTCTTTCTTAGCATCGGAGTGAAGAACAAAAGCGAAGCCCAGGCTGCCTGGCAGAAGTTGTATCGGTAAGTGTAAATAAACCAAAGGTCGCAGATTACCATTTGATTGTGAACATGCCACCTAAGTGTGTGTAGCAGGTTAAATGATCGCCATGATAACACATGTCTCTATAAAGTACATTTATTCTTGTCACAGTCTCCCCTCCTTGCATCATACGAAAAAGCAAACGTGAGAATGCAAATATTAATTTGGTTTGACTTTTTCAGGCAGATATTGGTTCAAATTGCACTCGCGCTTTGAAGGTTCTGATGTATTTGTAATAAGCAAGTTATCCAAAGTGCAGAGTGCTTATTTGTGTTTTCACAGCCATGCAGCAGTGAGAGAACAGGTGGAGGAGCTACTCCAGCTCCAGGTTTGTCCCACAAAATGAACAATCTTTATACAATTGCTCCTCTTTGAACAGTGTGTCTGTATGTGTCTGCACAGAGCGAGTGGGACAACTTCCTGGAGCATGTGGACCGAAGCCTTCAGTCATCTTGTGCTCCTGTGAAGTTAGGAGGAGAAACAGCAGACATCTTTAGCCCTGAAACTTTGTTGACTGATGGACGGAGTGGAAAGTGAGTATGCGCAATGCCGTTTTAACACAAAATTGGTGCATTCCTCTGAAACTTAAAAAGGACAGTTTAGCCTATAGCTATGTCAGTTTAGCATTATATAGCAGCCCTTTCCCAAAACATTTTGATCACGCACCCCCTTCAACACGCTCTCTCCTATCCCACCCCAAGGTTTTTGTTCGCCTCAGATATCGAGTTAACCTTAGCTCTCTAGCTAGAATGTATTTTTCTTTAATCTGCTTTTAGCCCTTTATTGTTAGCCATTAAAACACAGCTAGTCAGGTAAGTTAGCCAGCTGGCCGCATAGACAACTTTAAATATGATTGTGTTGCATTTGAAGGCGTGTCACCCTGGATTACTACCGTTCTTCGGGGCAGAAGCTTCTGCTCGTCCTCATCAGACACTTTGGATGACTACCGTGACGCGACCATGTGGCCGAGCTTGAGGGCAGCAGGGTTAGTTCGCCCAGAAGTCACCAAACAAACATAAAAATGACTCAAATTAAATGGTTTTCACATGTTTTGTTGTCATCTACAGGCTGCCCTGGATGCTCGGTCTGTGAAGGTCGTGGTGGTGTCTTTTGGGGCACTGGAGGGGGCTCGGTTGTGGCTGCAGCAGACTGGATGCTCCTTGGATTTAGTACTGGATCCACAGAGGAAGGTAGATTACAGCTAGGGTTAGGCAATTATCATAATCTATATCACCCATTTGTTTGAGTCCCTTCAATTTTTTTCTCGATCGTAGTCTGTTGTGCAAAGCGTGACTGCAATTCCCGCTGAACATTCCCTAGACGGGAATTCTGACTTTTGGGCTGGGGTGGGAAACATTTTATTTTAAGGTGGAAATATGACCTAGCCCTAATTCCAGCTAAATAGTTGTCCTGTTGGTTTTAGATCTACCGGAGCTTTGGACTGATCTCGTCCTGCTCTAAAGTAATGAACTTTGACTCCATGCTCCGGTATTCCGAGTACCAAGCTGCCAAAAGAGACTTCCCTGAATTCCCGATGCACATGCTGGAGGACATCTACCAGGTACATCTGAATCTTATCGCAGCTAGTCAGCTTGCTTTCAGGTAGCCAGTTGGCCTCACTCAGCCTGTTTGCCACCTAACTTATCCCACTAAGTTTGCTAGCTAGCCAGTTTAATATTGTTCGCCACGTAATGCTGAATCCTAAAAACATATTTTTCCAGATGGGAGGTGACTTTCTGCTCAGCGATACCAACAAAGTCCTTCTGTCCCACCCAAGCAAGTACCCGATGGACCGACCCACACTCAGCGACATCCTGCGGACAGCGTCTAGCTCGACTGAGCTAGTCGCACAGGAAGCCAGCAGGAGTGGCGCTCCACTGCACGCCAATGACGTCACGCCTCACACTCACGACACCGTGAAGAGGTGCGACCGATGCAAAGCTGTGCGAACTGGGCGCCCCTTTCTTGCTGTCCGGTCCTTGCTGTAACTGAAATATGAATGATTACGAACACCATTTGAGCATTAGGACCGTGTACTAGTATTGTTAGTACTCAATTGTAGGGCAAATTTGGCAAATGAGTAATAGGACTATTTTAATATTGGAGTGGTGCTAAGCTATGCATTAGTTGACATCTATGTGGCCAAAGTGGCACTAGTCATGCAAAAAATGTCACTTGCATAAGATATACGATAATTCTACTGGTTCTACTCGTGCACTAAATAGTCTTTCCGGTTATGTCGAAGAGCTGACTAGTACACGGACCTTAAACTTTGTACTAAGGATACTGAATAAATGTTCAAATTCTTTCTACAAGCAATGCAATACCCATCTTATTTGAATTTGGCACCTTTGTGAGGCCAAATGATGTAACTAGCTTTGTTTTCAGTGCACCCCCGGAAAAAAGTGATGTGGTTGACTGATGTCTACAGTAATAGAAGACAAAAAATTACTTTTTCCTGATTTTCCTTTATTGCAATGTGACTTCATAATCACAGAATGCAAAGCGAGCGCACATGCATGGAGGTCCTGAAAACCAGTGCACTAATATCTCAGTAAAATAGTTCTCAAGTGGCATTTAGGACCCGTCGCAACATCGCCTTTAAAAAGATGTCTTGTGTAAGGATTCAGACGAGCATGCGACGTGATGCTAACTCGCGTGTGTGTGTGTGATTGGTCAACACAAGGCTACAAAAGTACCTGATAAACATTCATCCAAGAACAATGAATGTAACATTTAGATGAGGGCTACAATTAGCAATTGGTGGGGTTTACTATTTGCCATGATTACCTTCTTGCTGAACTGTAGTATTTTGGCTCTCAAGTCAAAACAAAATGTGATATGATTTCTTAAGGAATTGGCTCTCATTACATTAGCCAAGGCAGTTAGCATGTGGCTAACAAACAACAAAGGCTTTACTGCATGTTTACATGCACTAGCAAGAAAGTATTGTGCTAGAGCTAATCACCAAACAAGAGCATACATTGTAGTTTTCGCACTTCAAGAGAAAAGCTCTGTAATGAGTGAAATCGGTGGCGCTCGCTAACACCAATCAAGCTAACGGATGCTGATGCAATTGGCATGGCAAAGGTCTGGTAAAGGAGTCTCGAGGTCGGGCAGTGGTAAGCGAGAAGTGTTCATAACAACAAACACCTCAAAAACGGTAAAATTGGGGCATGTAATTGGATGAGTGGAATGTCGGTGAAGTGGCGATGACCTCATCCAGCGGCCCCGTATTCACCGCCTGGTTTACCAGTTGTCCAGAAAGTCGAATCCTGTCTTCAGGACGTTGTTGCTGGTGTTAAACTGAAAGGAGAGGACATGTTGGTGAGCGATTGAGGTGATGGACAATTTTGACACTTACAAACTAACGTTTAAGTTAATGTTAGAAACCAATATTAGACCCAGATGGAAGCTAATGTTCAAGCTCACATAGGAGGCAAACGGGTATAAGTGCTCACTGTGTAGAACTTAACATAGAGTTGAATTATTGCAGTCAAGGTCACCTGGGGAAAGGCAGGACTACCAGGCGAGGCGTTGTCCTCTTTCTCCTTGTTGCCGGGGAAAGTGGGGCTCTTGACAAGGGGGCTGGGGAACACCTCATCCACGGTGTAGCTAACAACTGGGAGAGTGCTCTGCGACCGCTCCCAGCCCGCCACCGATGATGAGACGCTGAGCGCAGGGACAGGGGTTGGCGAAATAGAAATCGCGGCAGGAGCCGGGGGTGCGGCGCCAGGAGGCTGTGGTGCAGGAGGCTTGGGTGCCCGTTGCTTGGCCGGCCTGGACAGCGCCATATGGTGAGGTTCCGACTCCGGCTCTTTGACGGGGAAAGATGTCTCCTGTGGCCAAACACATTGAAGCTCTGTTCTTAATAAGGACCACCGAGCTTTTAGACTGCTGTAATATTTGCTGTATTAATTTTTTTATACAATTCTTTCCCCTTGAAAATTGTTATTCAAAATTTATTAGAGTGGACCATTGCTCACCTGGCGCAGGTACGAGGGGAGCGTCTTCTCCCCTTTCTCAAGGGACTTGATCTGGCTGGGCGTCAGTGACTGGAAGTCTGCTTGCTCGCCCTCCAGGCGCGAACGCTCAGCGCTTATCTTCCAGAAAGCAGACTCCTCCTCGGGACGCCTGCTTTCGCTCGCCGACACCTTGGTAAAACAAATAAGTCCTTTTATATGATGCTATAATATACATCTGATGGCAGAGTGCCAGCAATCTGTTCCAGCATACTCAACCCACTTTCACTTTTGTTTATTTCCCTTGCATTTTTTGCATTTAAAAAAACAAAGAGAGAAATGCGTGTGAAGGGCATGTGTGGATCTTCTCATAACTTCAACCCAAGTGAGAACCTTCAAAGGCTCAAACATAAGACCTACTTTTGAGATCAGATGACCCCCTCTCCCCCACCAAACACTAAGTACCTTGGTTCCAGTAGCACTCTTGCCATTTTGAGTGGAGTGAGGGGTCTTTGCAGATTTGGCGTCCCCCTGAGAGACGTAAATGCCCTGGTCTGGCCCAGGTGTAAAGCTGAATTCAAGCTGGCTCTGAAAGACGGTGACAATGCTTTCAGGGAACATATTAGAGTGGGATGAGGGCTGGCTCATGTTCGATCTGCCCTTAAAAAAGCCAATTCCACCATGGAGAAAAACTCATAGCTAGCTCACAGATTTGGCTGTTACTTAAGGCTCCAACATTTTTTCAATTCAAAGGGTTTCCAAAGAAAGGATCATTGCATTGTTTTCAAAAGCTCTTTCCTGCGCAGCCGTGACTGGACCGGGGAGCCTTATTTTGAAGGCATCCCGCCCGGTCAGCTGTTTATAAGACACGTCACAATGAATTAATTGACAATTAATCATGTTTACCTTGGTTTCCCATGAGAATGGGGCTGAATGCTCGTCTCGCCATGTGATGTCCTGGACACAAAAGAGGAAAAACGCTATTTCACCTGCCATTTTAGGCTCCGACAATGGCTTTCTTAGGTACGTGACGTCACGAGAAAACTCGGAAAGAATTTGTGCTCACTACAAATCTCGAAAAGCACTGAAAAGGACGAAGTGACTACAGTATGTCGTGAACTATTAGTGACGAGATGTTAATTTAAACACAGCCAAACAAAAACTTCCAAGGCAGAAACTACAAGCTAGCTGTATCCACTGCTACGTGGCTAGCGGTTCGCAACGCAGCAAGAATGGCCTAAAAACTCTGGTTTCAACTCCCATAGTGAACGTCTCTAGGCACCTCTTCCCCAAAACGGACGATCTTCTGTCCGGTCTCTATGAGGAGCTTGGGGTAGCAGACCACCTCGTCCCGGTCTACCCGGTGCATTGCATATCGGGCTTGGATGTGCGGGTCCATCATCCAGTTGTCGATGGCGTTGTCCTGCTCTTGCGGCGACATTTTGTCCCACGTCGAGCCGTGCTGGTTTTTGATTTTCTCCCGCTCCTGCATGATCTTCTTGGCCATTGAATTGATGGACGAAAAGTATTGGAATTTCTTCTCATCCATGTTGTGGGCTTCGAGCCCTACGACTGACGCGGCGGCCATCTTGTCCGTCTTCCAGCTGTTTTTTGTTGTGGTGAAAACACTGTCACTGCGTGGGCGGGACCTGAATGATTCAATGACTTAATGTGAAATTAGGTTGTTTCTTACTGTGGGCCGGTGGCATTTGGACAGCATGCGAATAGCAAGTGACCAAAACAACAAACCAGAAGTGGAAAAGCGTACTTGCACGCTGTTCTAATGTTCCCCCACCTTCCGAGTATTTGAGTTACGAACCGTTGCTTGGACCACAAGGACACTGTACAGTTTATCTGTGGTTTCATTGTTCTTGTTCCTGATTGTAAAGTGTCAGTGTTTTGAAAGGCGCTTATGAATAAAATATATTATTATAATCGAACAGTATAACGTATATTTTTCAATGGTAAATCATATTTACGAGGTACATGGAATGCAGCATTCAGGTGGGTAAACGTGACGTGGCTTTCCTCTTAAACCGGAAGAGATTCAAGTTCTCGTGTCCGAAGAGCTCCTAAAATCGTCACATTTCTTCGAAGAAAACAGCTACGGGGATAATGTAAGAAGTCATATTGTTCCGCAAACTTACTACAAACGTACACGGCCTGATTTGGTCAATGTGTCGATGTCTTGTTTGCTAAACAACTCCCAGCTTGATATTACTAGCTTACTCAACGAACAGTTTTGAGCATTTTCCATGAAGATGTGTTGTATTTTTGGACAGGATTTTCTGTTGCTGCCGTTACCGAGTACAACTTAGCTTCCTATGTCCACAAAGATGAAATAATATACAGTATACACTTCATTTCATACCATCCGTGTTCCTTTCATTCCTTTGCTTTTCTTAATTACCTTCCTTCCCACTTTCAAGGCCCCTTGCCTTTCAAACTGTCCTCCCACAGTTTCCAAGTTAATCATTTTAAACGGATGTCCCTATTTTATGTTGTACATCAAATGTGGTATCTGTGGTCTGATTTTTTTTTTCTTGTCAGAATGGTGACAGACGTGCAGTTGGCCATCTTTGCGAACATGCTTGGCGTGTCCCTGTTCCTGCTGGTGGTGCTGTACCACTACGTGGCCGTCAACAACCCCAAGAAGCAGGACTAAAAACCAGTCGCACCCTGGGCAGGTGAGTGCAATCTCAGCAGCAGCCAACAAGGCATCCTGTTAGGTGATTATATGAAACCGGGGTCAACTTATTATCGTATGATTGGAAGACAAAACTTTTGAACCTCTGAAAATGAAAATAAATGGAGAGCATGGATCCAAACAATACCAGTTTTAGTAGCAGATACTGGCCCAAATGCTAGGTCAAAATGGAAATACACTTGAAGACTCAATACTTTATTTTTGTTACCAAAACAGTGAGGCGCTCTACAAAGAAAAAAATGTAATGTCATCAATTTTTTTTTCACTCTGCAGATGGGAATCACAACCACCTCCCCTTCCCAGGAAACAACAATTCCCCTCAAATTTCCTGAGGATTGTGCAAGAGTTACTTCTTTTTCAATAAAACATGCAAAGAAATTTCCTTTCCTCTACTTTTATCTATAATCATGTTTTGTGCAGCGTTTCCCAACCCTTAAGCGAAGGCACATACGAGTACTTCAGAAAAAAAAATCTCACCTCATGGTTGATTACATACCATTTGTAAAAGAGCTTTTAATTGTTCTGCTTGTCAAGATAGATACGTGTAGATATCGATGAACAATGATCAATTTTAATACCTGTAGAATAATTTTCAGACAAATTAAATCAAATTAGGTAACTACTCTGCAGTGGTTGGGAATGAGCGTATTCACAGATTTAGTGTATATTAATCATATTTAGTCTAGAATGAAACCATAGTAAAAGAAAGACGGACACATAATGGTGACAAAATACTTTTATAGCATAATATTCAACACTTAGTGGTTCACAGAGAATATTTTACATTGGATGTATTTTTCTTAAAATTAATCACAGAAGGATGAACAAATGGTGGAAGTTCAAGCAAACATCTTAACAAATTTCAGCGGCGGCGCTTGAGCGGAACTCGCCGGAATCTATGAAAACACACAAAATGCGAGACAATATCCAACGTGTATAAAGGAGCAGCATTGAAGTGAATTCTTATAGGCAACATTTTACAGAATGAGGTTCGGTAACAAGGTGCTCATCACTCAAAGGTGTGCACAGTGGTATCTTGACTCATGAGTTTGACCGAACTCAACTTCACTTTGCTCGTCGATCTAATCCTCCCCATTGAAATGTCATGAATTTTTTTGCAGCCCCAAAAGAAAATATTAGAGAATATAAAAGTTTTTTTATTGTATACACTGCAGTATTCGTGTGTAGCCCCTGGGTTATTTTAGGTGCGCCTATTGGGAAATTCCGCCGGTCCGTTAAGGGCAATAGCACAGGTGGTGGTAATTGACCACCTGGTTAAGGGGTGAGCGAGTGGGTTTGTTTCGAGAAGAGGAAATGTTTGTTAGCCAACGGTCGCTCATGTGTCGAGGATCGAGTCAGTTTAGCTCCCCAAAACTCTGCTTCCACCACCAGTTGGAAGTGACTTTTACGAACAGATGGCAAACCGTGGTGGGGTGAATACACAACTCCACGCGTGTTGTTGAGGAAGGAAGCTATTCCCTCGCCGTGGCCCGCTGGTGACATTATTTCCACATTGAACAGGCCTGCCTCAGTCCTTGCCAGTGTTCTCATTTGAGCGAGGGCGATCTATTTTCTTTATTTTTTGGGGGTGGGGGCAGATTTTGATAATTGCCAGAAATAATTCAGATAACCAATTATTCAGCTATTTAATTAAACGTATAATAATTTTTTTGTTTGTTCTTGGGACCCACAAGACTGACAAAAAAAATCTTTGAGGCACTCATGAGTTCAAGGTGCCACTAAATTGTAGGTGAGCATGTCACAGTACAGTGTTTGGTGAAGATATAGAGTGTTATTAAATGCAGGTAAACGCTGCTTGGTTATACTCACTGTGGTGAAGGCACTTGGACCTGACAACGACAATACGATTGCACTCAATGATACGGAAATATACATGACACTCACTGAACACTTCATGAGGAAGAGATGAAACAGCCGTCGGTTTTAAAGTTAGCGCTATTGGTCTGACGAGGCTATTCACTGCCAGCCCACAGGTTGTTGAGGAAATGCGCAGTACCCAGATTGGCCTTCTTAGCGCTCGCTATTTCACAACATGGGTTCGGGCGGTGGTCCTCTTGAGGGATTTACACGTCTGCTGCTTGCTTCGGTCGTCATCAGCTCCTGGAGGGCACAAAAAAAAAAAAGTAACACCACCTTAAATGAGAGTTGTTTTTTAAAAAAAATTGTGATTTAAAAGATGCGAGTTAGTTGAATCGACAACTTCAGAATGAACCAACCGTTCTTGAGTTAAAATTGTAACCAATGATAAATGTTGAATCACCTTTTATTGGCGCAAAGTACAACTAGCTATGGTGTATAGAGCGTGGTTGCGCTTGGGGGAAAAAAACCTTAAATGTAAAGGCTATATAAGTTGTTTTCTCTACTAGCCATCATGCTTTTCAAAATGCCACCTTAAACGAAAGGCATTTATACACACAAGTCTTAAAAGGGGAAAAAATGGGTCAAGGCCCATCTTTATTAAATCTACAGCTCAAAATACCATTTCAAATAAAATGCACATTTATACAAATACCGGTAAATGAAAAGTGCAAAATGTCTTGGGGGGGGTCAACTCTTGTGAGTTACCTTGAATGATTCCGTTGGGGCGGTTTTTAGCGAGGCGCGCACCGGCGGACACCCCTGCCTTCCTGATGCGCACACCTGCATGTGGCTGCAGCTCGCACCTGCACGGGTGGTACAATGTTCAAACTCCACAATAGTCGGCCATGAATCATGTTTTGTTGTTTGCTATCGTGTTGTATGTACATTTAGTGAAGTTAGCCTGAACTTTGCAAAGCACTTTGATACTTGACAGTCATAAAAAGGCATCATACCCATCGTGAGTCTTGCCAGTCAGTTCGTTATAGATCAGCAAAAAGTATTGATGCGATGGAGTTGGTGCAAATTCAAAATTGTGACTGATAAAATGAAGTTCGTCTGTAAAGATTGCAGAGCATTTGACGATCATCCTGAAATGTCACCCAAGAGCCAAATATCCCAAATGTTGTGAGTAGTGTAAAAATGAAAATCAAATCAAATTTTGGGACTCACTTGCTCACTTTGACCGAGGCCAGGATGTGCTCGGGCCCACAGTCTTTAGCAGCCTATGACAAAGACAAAGACAAACGTAAGAACTCTCAGCAAAACCCAAATGTACGTTTAAAAATGAGTTGTGGAGGCTGACCGCTGCGGCGGCGGCGCGGTGGCCGACGTTTCGGTTTCCTCTTCCGCTTCGGCCGGCACGTGCAGGTAAAGCTGGTTTGGACCAGGTTGCCGCCGAGCCTGCATGGAAGTCTGCACAACTCAGGACTGGTGGGCACACAGGGAAAGTAAAAAACAAAAAAACAAAACAAGCTGGAGTCAAAAACATGCTTTGCAAACATGTGACCTTTTATTTAAAAGCAGCACAAATGAACATTTGAGTCATCTGTTAGAAACAATTAGCACAACGCTGAGGCAGAGGAAAAGGCTCAAAACTTTTGATGGTATGTTAAAAAGTGAAGGTTTTTACTACAAGTCACAGTGAGAAGCTTAACTAAAAAGTACTGCAAGGCAGTGCATTGCCAGTAAGTAAGCTGTCCCAGCATCCTTGCCACATAGCCACTACATTTTACTGAGATCAGGGAAGTTTTTATTGTGAGCTACATACAAAAAAAAATGAAAGGGGGCCCCCCACTTCATTTTATGTCAACATATTCTATGATGACAAACATAATCAAAAGGAGGGGGGGGGGTCAATTTCACCTTGGTGTTATCAGAGCTAAGACTAATTATATTGTAATGTTTGCTTTTATGAAAATTGGAAACATTTTTTAAGTAAAAAAAAAACTAACAAAAAAAGCGTGTCCGTAGCTTTAAACAAAAAATATTTTTTCTCAGAACCGTTTATCATGAATCATGTTACATTTTATTAGAATATGCAGCGGACCTCACATGGATCCGTGGGGGACACCCCTGACTTCGTTCATTTACATAACATGTTCGCTATCAATCCAGTGTTGAAGATAGAAATAGACAAATATATATTTTCAGACACGAAAGCAAAATATGACAGATTCCCAAATAGAACCCAACAACTCACGTGACAAGACGCAAGGTCACAACATTTAACGTCACTTCTACTAGTAGTAGTCTTTGTGCACTGATGGTGCAGGATACACTACTCGTTCCAAAACACAACGCATCTTGTGGACAGTCCTCATATGGACCACAAGGATAGGATGTTTGCTAAAGTGACAACGCTCACATTGACACACAAGAGACCACAAAATACAAATAAGTTCTAATCATGGGGGAAAAAAAACACCTTGTTGCTATTATGTGAAAAATGTACAGCCATTTTTTTTTTGAAACACATAAATCTTGTGTTACCACTTGAACCAAAAAAAAAGGCCCTTTTAGTTAGCAACAGTGGTGGACAATATGCAAAACGATAATTAAAATCTGTAAAATGATGACAGTTCAGTTTGCAAAAATGTGAACAATTCAATCACAATAGCTCTCAAATCACAAAGTAAACAAAATTATTTATACTTAATGTAAATTTAGCAGCACTTCACACGAGAGAGAATCTCAAGTGCGAAAGAGAAAGGCAGTAAAACCGCAAATAAATTCGTCTCTTAAATTCTGTCATCTTTTGAAATGAGCCCATTCTTCTATTTTTGTCAAATTATTACTTTTAAATCTCAAAATGATTTACTTCCCTCTCAAAATTGGAACACTACATTTTCATTTACCCTGAAATTATGTTAACATCGATTCTTTTCAAAGTAATCTCATTTACTAAACTAAATGTATTCAGTTATTCTTTTGGGTTTTTTTTGTTGCATGCAACCTTTGAAGATTCATGTTATTTTATCCTAATTTATGAGTCGAGAAAATACTGCTTTCACCCACCTTGAAATGTATAATTTTGTACGCTTAGATAAAAGCATAGAAATATTCTGAACTATTTTACCCCGCGACACAAAAATAAACACTGAACAGCGGTTATGTACACTGTAACATTATGCGGTGTTTGATTCATTTATTAAAGGTTCCATTGTGTATTTGCATTGTTTAAGTAGTATCAGTCCTTAGCATCAATGAAGACGCTTACGAATTGACTCAATAATTTAATCCTTGGTTTCTCTAGCCGGCGAGTTGTTGGCAGGCGGTGGGCCCTGCAGGAGGCGCGGGCCGAGCTTAGAGAGGAGCCCGGCCCGGGGCAGCGCCTGCAGGGAGGGCAGGAGTGCCGACAGGGTCGGGGACCGGAGGGAGTACACACCTGCCATGCTCGAGGAGACCGCCGCCCCCGCGCACGACGACGAAGAGGAGGAAAGGGGGGGTGAGGGTGGTTGAGGGAGGCAGGTGGGTGCGTGGCTGTTGCCGGGGGAACGCAGGACGGCGGGGTGGGGGTGGTGAGGAAGCGGGCGTCTCTTCTCTGCAGTTTTGGCGTCTACGGAGACAGACACACCTGCTGACACATGCGGGAGTGGAGGGGGGGGCATGCTCGGGCCGTGCTGTCGAGATTTCACTGAGCCACGCTCCCAACATGCTGATCAGCCAATCGAAGCGCGGATCCAACGCCGATAAAGGTTAATCATTTAAAACTGTCAAGAATCAACATCTTCAAATCCAAGGTAACCAATGTACTTGTATCTGTAAAAAAATGCGAACATACCAGAGGTCGTAGCAATTTGTTTTGGTATTATGCAATGTAGTCATCACATCGCCACTGGAATACCTCAAGAATCAACACCTTTGTCTGAAGTTACATACTTCTGTCAAATAATGTTATGTGGCATTCATTTGGAATCCCTCGAGAACCAACAGCTTTTGTCACCTTCAAGGTAGGCAATGTTCCCATATGGTATGCGAAATGTTTGCTTGTAAACCAAGAAAATGCTAATGAATGCTTCGTTTCATTCTCTTATGCAGATCCAGCAAGCATCAACACCTTCGTTCGGCAACTCACCCCTTGCGGGCCCGGCGGACTTGTGGCCGCCGCCTCGCCCGCTGCCGCCATTGCTGGCGTGGTTCTGCGAGTGCGCCCGCGGCGGGGGGCATACGAATGTGAAGCTGGGCGAGCTGGGCATCTTGGGGGAGGGCGTCAGGCTGCTGCTGCTCTGGCTGTTGCAGCGCACCCTATCGAAGGACCCTTCGAGCAGCTGGCCGCTCAGACTGCTGCCATGAAGGTTTTATTGTTACCATAATGTCAGTGCCATTTTCCATGAGCCTTTTTATGCAATTTCACTTCTGTATGTCAGCATGAAGCTAGATGATTTTCATGAGAACAAACAATAGTTTTTTGAGCATTTTGTTATTTCAGTAAGTCAGATAAGAGTTTGAGGTAAGCATGCTTGCATCTTATTTGGAGAATAATAAGAGTAAGTGATAAGGAGTTGAGATTTCATGTGCATGTGCGTGAAAACTCACTTGAGGAAGGTCTTGGGCGGCGATGCCTTGCCGGGGTGGTGCGCCTTGTTCGGCGGGTGGGCGCTCGGGGCTTTCGTGTTGCGGATGTGCTTGAGCACCCATGCCCGCAGGTTGCCCAGGCAGTTGTAATCCGACAGGACCAGGCGGGGCCACGGGTTGCACTCGGCCATATCCAGCGCCGAGATGGCCACAGCACGCCCCACCTAGTGGCGGGGCGACAGTCGCAGCTCTAATGCTACGTTGTAGTGCAAGACTGTCATCTCCAGACATGATGGAGTGCGGAAAAACATTTTTGGAAAATAATCAAATTGAGATTTATTCCCCCGACCCCATCAATATTGCAATTCGGATTCAATATGCGATTATATATTTTTAAGGTCCTCCTCCTATGTCTTTTTTGTGGTTGTCACCTAGTGTACCTGTTCAAAGATTTCCGGCGTGTACTTGAGAGGGAACGTCGGCATCATCGGTGGCGTGGCCCGCCCGTTGTCATGGCACGCTGCCGGGATGGGGTTAAGAGCCTTTCCCGTGTTGTAGTTGCACTCTAATGTGTAGCTAACACAACAGCGAAGAAATGCTTATTTTTATGATCTCTCAACCTTATGTGACATCACCCACGTATTTTACCTGTGCAGAATGCCGATGCCTTTATGAATGGCGACGCGGCCGCTGCCTTCCTTCGACTGGCCGTCCCGTTTGTCCCGTGCGTACATGTTCTTCTCGGAGAAGTTGCAACCCAGAAAGTCGAAGTGTGGCGAGTTGATGGCGATCAGCCTCGGGTAGAGCATGTTCTCCACCTGTGCACACAGGGAGCAACACGGTATGCTATTTTCTGCTTGGCTGCAACCCCCTTGGCAAGAAATATCGCATCACGACGACATCAATTTAACCAGTTCTTACTAAAAAAAAAATAATAATAATCGTGCAAAATTTAAATGTTTTCTTCTTAAAATTCTGATTGTTTACCTGCTGGCTCTCATCAGGCAGATTGTTTCCGTACATGAAGCAGCCCCGCTTGGAGGCATGGCCGTGCAAGTCCACATAATAGGCCACGCCGCCGTCCTTCGGCGGAAGGGATTCCTGCTCCTTCTCTTTTGCCACCAGTATTGTAGGTGGTCCCTCTTTCGGTGGCTGTTGCGGTCCGTCCGGCGGCACGGCGGCCGCGATGATCTCCGAGGAGCTGGACGAGCTGCTGACGTCTTCCTTTGCCATCAATCCATTCTTCTCCGTCACCGAGGTGAGCTCGGGTTGCGGGGGCGTCGCGTCCTTAGCCGCATTGCGCTGGTTCAAGCTGACTTCCAAGGCAGTGAGGGCAGGAACCTCGTGATCGGCATCCTCGACGTGAGGTTGAAGGGTTTGGACGTCACTGGGAGTGGCCTGGGCGAGGGGGGCACTGGGCTGCGCCTTATCGTGTGTCGTACGGTTGTGCAAGTGATGGTAGAGCAGCAGTGCTTTGGCGGCGTAGATGGATGGGTGAAGCTCGGGGCTGGGATTCATGTACTGTCTGTTCAGGTTCACGCCCCGCGAGTCGGTCCTGCGCATTCAAAACAACAGCTAAACTGCATACTGTGCCAAAAATACACTAATTCCGTGAAATCAGGAGTTCATTGGTGAAATCGATCTTCCACTGTTGCAATGCAAACTTGTAAATTTATTCTCAAAATACTTCTGCCTTTGTCTGTCTGTCTCCCCCGCCAGTCCACTCCTCCCGGTAGTACCTTCAGTGTCTTATTACAAAGAAGTGAGGTAAGTTGTTCTGACCTGTAATGTCCTCGCACGACGCCATCTGGGTTGAGCATGGGGATGAGCTTGAAGACGAACATGTTCCTGAGCGCGTGAGCCCGCGGGTCGTCTTTCCGCAGGATGAAGTCCAGGAAGCCATTGAAGACAAACGAGGACGGCGTCTCTCCGGGGTGCACGCGGCTGCTCAGGAAGAACACCTGCCAAGACCCATGTTCAAAAGTCACGACAAATAATGTGAGCAATGCGTGCAATTTGGGTGACAAGGGGTTTGCTTATAAGGTTATAATAAAGGATGGCGCTACACAAAAGCTAAGGAATGGTCCTTAGCGCCCCCTTAGTATTTGTACCTTTTTGTTCTCGAAGCGGTGAGGTCTCGGCGTTTCAGCGTCGGGGAAGAGCTGCGGCAGGCGAGGCTCACGCTCGTCCTGCATGCCGCTGCAGTTGGTCACAGTGAGCAGGTCCACGCGGTTGCCGTCCAGAGAGCGACACAGCAGCTCACGCCGGTAGTAAACCTCATCTGCGGGGCTGACACGCACAGAAAACATTGGGACCATTTGTCTTGTCCGAAAGTATACTGTACTTGTGACTTTTTGTCAGTAACTTTCTTTGTAATCGTTTCATGAGTTTGCGGTGTTACCTGGAAGGACCGAGCCGTGCCGCGCGACGGTGGCTGTCGTCCAACGACCGCAGCATCTCCTGACACTCGGCGTACGAGAAAGGGAAGCAGAAGGAGAAGAAGGTGGTGGCGCCTCGAACCTCCAGCAGACGGTGAGTGAAGGACAAGATGAACTGGTTGCGAACAATCTGAAGAACAAGAGGAGCAAAAGATGCATTGTTAATTCTGTCACTCTTTGATTAAGCGTGTTTGGTACCTCAGTGACGGGTCTGTCTCGGACACGCTCCCACTTGTTCTTTCCGGGGAAAGTCCGTACGAGAGGCGCCATGCCTTGATTGTAAAGCTTCCTCTGGTTGTTCATGTTCATCACATTGATCTTTAGCAGCCTTCCAGGCGCCACGCCCTGCACGCTGAAGTGGAACCATGACCTCAAATACAAAACCATTTGTTAAAGAAATACAAACGCTGTCTTTCAAAACTTTACTTGAAATATGCCATCTATTTTTAGGTAACTAAAATTTTCCTGTCAAATTGCAACTTCCGTTTGTGACTTTCACAAAATGCTAACTTTCTTGCCAAACTGGGGCTTCTTTCTCAAAACCTTTTGGTCAACAAAACTGCACCATTATTGATTATTTCCAATGTTATTCATTTACCGTCTAGCGTTATACAGTGTAGTCACCTGTTGCCGTTCTCGTGTTCCGTGCCGGCACAGTCGGGGTGCGTCCACACGTTAAACTCGTAGTCGGGGATGTTGGAGGCGCATGCGGCCCCTACGGGGGCCGGAGCAGCATCATTAAGGAAGCTCGTTATGTGCTTATTCACCTTCTCCACACGGGCCAGGTTGCCTGAGTCGAACTTGGAGTTGAACACGATGTTTCCAAAGCGAACCTCCATGGCCGCGTTTCCTCTTCGAACGCTTTGACGCCCCACAAAATCTGACGAACCAGCCGCCAAAAATACAGAAAAAGTTAAATGCATGGATGGTTTAAGGAAGACTTTCTGCTTTGAAGGTTGAGCTTGATGTTTAACACGGTACAAGTCAATGGTTCACAAACTTTTTAGAACAAGTTGCACCTCAAAAACAAATTACTTGGCTCTCCAAGTATCAGCAGTAAATTATTGTATTATGGTAAACCTCTAACATCATGCAATTTAAACTGTTACATGAGTGTGCTTAAATATTGGAACTAAAAATACCGAAATAATAAATGCTTTAAATGAAGTTAAATACAACTGAACTGTACTTAAATGCACTGCACTAGATTAAAAAATGTTTAGGCCACTGTAATGTTTCATTTCATTCAGAATCTTTTGCATACCTCAAGAGGATCATTGCCATGAGTTGGTACTATTGGAGGGGCGGGGGGTACAATTACAGCCTTTTCTCAATATGATTCCCAAAATATAGTGATTTTATTTGGATAAAATTGTGATCTTTCTCCATTTTCCACCCCATGTGATTGGATCAGATTTGAACGGGTGGGTGTGACAATGTAAACAAGCAACAGCGATACCCAGAGGCGGGGAGAATAACTACGACCAAATAAGACACATTTACTCGACGACACTCATTTATTTAACACAATGCGATAAATGTGTGAAAATGTGACGAGTACGATTGTTTCCAACTAACCAGCTCATGTTTATCCGGCAGGGCACAACAATCGCGATGGTTTGGTCCCACCGCCGCCTCCAAGACGAACAGCTGATCCACAAAACAGGCTCAGGCATCGGGGGTGGGGATTTAAAGCCTCTCTCGCTGTCTCATCCGTCGGACAGGAGGACCAGAGGGTTTGATTTCTATCCAGTCAGAGCATTAGACTTTTACATGGATGCAGCTTTCCGATGTTTGGTCCTTGAACGCTACCTGAACGTTACTAAGCTACAAGGGACACATTAGCTACCCAGCTAGCGGTCATTGCTAGGAAGAAAGACCGTCGCTCCGGTCCTAATTCACTGTGCGTAATCTCCAGATCATTGTTGGATATTAGCACGGCCGTGTTCTCCGCAACGCACGAATAAATATCGATTTTATTTATTAGGTCATCGCTCGACATCCTTATGTTTTGATGTCATGTCTCCGTCCTTTTTTTTTCCTCCTAACTCTGCTGTCGGTCGCTACGACTGATGCGTTCCATGAACTCCGGGAAATGTTAAAACGGCCGGAGTTCAAAAACGTGTGCTGCGTTCATTGACCACGTGTATGTTTTTGTGGAACGAGGAATAAACGCGAGTTGGATGAGAGTATGCAACATCCACTATGACTAATTTAATTGATCTCCTGAATTGATTATGCAGTCCCACAATGATCGTGCCAAATACAGGTATGCCTGGGGTTGCACGTCTTTGACTCAATTACCTGTCAAAATGTAAATTAAAGCCGGTGTTCAGTGTTCCTTTGAAGCACCTTTCTCACGCCGCATCTTCTTTTCACTTCATACAATCCACCTGCTCTGGTAGAGAAAAAAGCTAAACTCATCCTTTCAGCATGCAAACCCGTTTCCCCCCCCAATTACTCTACCTTAAGTGACAAAGTTGAATGTGTAAAGGTGCAATCACCTCCCGGAAATACGAGTGACGTCTTCCTATTCATAACTATTTTACAGAGCACTCTTGCTGTTGCCAAAGCGCAGACGTATGTTGCGTTCACCAACATCATGCAACATTGAGAACTTCTGTACAAACGGGAATGAAACGTTCAGTTGTTTCTGTGAAAACCACTATAGCAGTCTTCCTCAACTGGTGGACCGCGATCCACGACCGGACCGCCGACCTCCTCTGTCCGGACCCTTGGCAAATTGTATCAAATAAAAAATTATAAAGTGATTTTTACGTTATACATTTTATATTTTTGGACTATAATCTGCACATTACCGCGATCGCTTGTTAAAATTATCCGTTGTATTCTTTGCGTGCACTAACAGATGTAATGCAGAGGACCTGGCTGAGCAGGGCATGTCGGCGATAACGATGCGCTGATTGGCTCCTCTGAACTGAAGGTGTGGCCATACATAACCGTCAGCATATACGATGCGCGAATTGGCTCCTTTGAACTTAAGGTGTGCCCATACATAAGCGTCAGCATATACGATGCGCTGATTGGCTCCTTTGAATTTAAGGTGTGTCCATACATAAGCGTCAGCACGCGTCTTTCCCAATACACACACATTCAAAATGGATGATTAGGGGTGTTCACACGGCAAGATTTGGTCCGGTGCTACGACGGGGCTGCCCCAGTAGAGCGTTCACACGTGCAAATTAGCTCCGGCGTAGCCCCGGAAAACAGCTTACACCGGACCAAATTTGATCCACCTCAGGGAGGTGGTTTAAAAATTTGCTCTAGAGCAAATGCTCGTTAGCGAAGCAGCACTGGTGTAAATTTGCACGTGTGAACGCAACTGGGTTAAATTTGCTCCAGAGCAAATGCTTGTAAAGAGTTTACGTACGGCGAGAATGCGTTGCTTTCGTGCTCTGTCGGACTTCCGTCATGTGTTTGTTTAATAAGGACACAAGACTTTGCTGGTAACATCTTTCCTTTTGTAGAAGACTGGACTGTCTCGGAGTTGTTTGTGTAGTTTGTTCATTTGTTGTGTGTTCACAACCCCCCGCTCCCCATCTAATTTATTTTGTGATTTCCTCTCTTGATTTTCTGCTTGGCGCATTACGTGTTTGCTTTTCTGAGTGTCATTGAAGTCATCGTTGATTTACGTTTTCGGGGGCGGTCACTCTCGAGCAGAAGGCACGGAGACAGAGAAGGAGAAGGACATGCCTGTCCAGTAGTCGCTTGAGTTGTGTATACGTTTTAAAAAGAACCAACACGACAGCTCATTTGTTTTCTGTCGTTTTGCCCCGCTGCAGAAACTGCCGTGTGAACGCAAGTGGGGCTGCACCGACGCTGTGCCGGTGCAGACACGCTCAGCGGCTTTGTACGTGTGAACGCTCCACACAATTTGCTGCGGTGCAAAATATATCGCAACAAAATACATCGGTGCAGCGCCGGAGCAAATGTGTGCCGTGTGAACACCCCTTCTCAGGCTGTGTAATAACAGACTAGGACAACAATGACGTCCCACCCATCCTAGAGCAAGATCCAGCCATGACATCCCATGACAAAAGTGTGCACGCGATTTTATTTTAATGGTTTAATTTATGAAAAAAATACGACGAAAATTCACGATTAAAAAAATGTAAAAGAGTCAATGTTACGGCACCGTGGCATACTAACACACGGTAGTAACAGGTCTGGGCTTCAAGTACTATAGTTCAGTGGTCCTCAACTAGAATTTGCTGTAGGTCCACTTTTTTTTATTTATTAATAAGACCAAGGTCCGATCCCATGCACGGCGGTCATGGGGAGCAGGGCTATATGCCCATTTAGTATGGTAAAGCTAAGCTTATACAAATCAACACTCCTCACAACCAACCAATAATGGGGTGCATGAAATTAACAATTATTCACTTTGCCAGTACACAGCAAATAATGAGAGGTATTGTGTTGAGGCACAGGAACTCTTTTATTTTGTTAAGTTGTGCCCGCTTAATAATAGAAATAGCCCTTTTAGGGAAATAAGACATTTTTACTTTAACTTTGTTAAACAGTAGTTGTCTTTTTTTCCCTTAATTTAACAAAAACAAAACAAAATACTCATTTTACCAAAATAAATACTAAACATGAAAACAAAAATATCGTTTTCATTTGTACAATTCCCCTTTTCACATCCCCTCTGAAATCACTTAAAAAATATATCAGAAGAGGAGTTAAGAACCATTTTAAATACTGACACAAGGGAGCACAGGAATGTGCAGTGCTGTTCTTCCACTATAGGTGAATGCAATGTCTGAGGCATGCAAATATTATTTGAGGACGCCATTGTGACGTTCATTTACCATGTTGCGGTGTTCTGCTGTTAAACAGCTGCAAAGATCCCCGGGTTGACGGGAGCAGAACTGCACACAATCGAAACCTCCCGCGATTCGTTTTTAGACAAAATGTCTGTGTGCGGCTCTCCTGGGCTGAAGCTGTGAGCGCACTGTGGCGTCGCGCATGCCTCTGTTTCCTGACAGAGTTTCTTCACACGTGGGCACTTATGTGACATTTCTTTCCCTTGATCGCTTGGTGAAACGCATGTATGCGCAAAACCGTCGCAAGAACATCGGTTACCATGGTAACTAGAATGTACCTATCTTGAAACGCAATTCTGCTCTGGGTTCCACTTATTCGTTCTCAATCTTATACTGTAGCCAAAATGAATGTAATATTGATGGAATCTTGCGTGCTTACGCCTTTCCCCCGTAACTCACATGTGGTAGGTCTTTCTGCAACGAGTGAACTCTGCGTTGTGGTCATCCGGCCTACAGGCGTCACTAGTGAGTACAAATCACTAGTGGGGTGTCGCCTTCTTCTAGGGAGGAGCGGCCAAAGAGTGTTCCGATATCACGTCACCCGGCGTGACCGACAGCGGCTACGCTTCTATGATCACTTAACTTTTCATCGGCCGCTAAAATCAAACCTGGAACAGTCGCCCGCAGTTTTATCGTCATCTGTTGTATTGCGTCGTGGCTACGGGTTGTTCCATTATGGCTTTTCTGTACGAGTACGTCACGCAGGAGCAACTCGCAGGCTTCGACAAGTACAAGGTAACACGCTAACCAGCTAGCCCCTCGATGTGTATGTACTGTATGTATATATGTATGTAAATGCAGGTCATAAACGTTTGTGCTTCTATTCCACAGCCTTTATGAATCAAGCCGCCTTGCCTTGCTTTATTAAAAATGGTATTTGCAAATACTAGATTACTGTCTGAGCTGCGAATACAAAAGTCAATTTAAATTTACCACTGTGTGCAAAATCAAAAACTGAATATCCTTTGTAACTCTTATGGCATAGCATTTGCGGATGGGGTTTGAAACTGTCTGGAGAACTATGTGTCTTCACCTTGTTGGCCGTGAAAGAGTTAACAGCGTAACGCTGCCCTCGAGCTGAGCTGCTATGTCAAAATTTGATACATTTCATAATTTTTCACAAATCTACAGAGCTGGTCAGTCCACATGCGTCAGGTTTACTTTTTTGCAAAACGTTGATCAGTGTGAAGTATTGAAAATGGCTTTCGCATTTTGATAACGCAATGTTAATGCTTGTACATGTGATGTGTTTGGGATCTTAAGTTTTTTGTTGTTGTTGTTTTTGGATGGGCTGAGGAGGAGATGGCAATAAGAATGATTATGCAGAGGTCAGAGGCTGGCTTGACGCCACCTCTGCTGCTCCTTTGGGAACAACACCAAAATTGTCATATGCACCCTTGCTTATAAGTCAACTGAAAGGGCATCATTGGACATCTTAATCCATAATTTAAGAGAATGGAAACAGTTTAGGATGTCCATTTTTTCCCCCCAAATACATTGCCAAGGTATCATGATCAGGACTTCCGAGTTGAAATTATTTTACCACCGTTACCCCCTTCCTCATGAGACACATTAAATATTTTCCCCCCTGGTGCTTTTTAACTGCCACCCTCTTGAGAGCATGGTGAATGCAAATGAATTGAGATATTAGGGGTGTTCACACGGCAAGATTTGGTCCGTTGCGACGCCGGGGCTGCCCCAGTAGAGCGTTCACACGTGCAAATTAGCTCCGGCGTAGCCCCGGAAAACAGCTTACACCGGACCAAATTTGATCCACCTCAGGGAGGTGGTTTAAAAATTAGCTCCAGAGCAAATGCTCGTTAGCGAAGCAGCACCGGTGTAAATTTGCACGTGTGAACGCAACCGGGTTAAATTTGCTCCAGAGCAATTGCTTGTGAAGAGTTTACGTACGGCGAGAATGCGTTGCTTTCGTGCTCTGTCGGACTTCCGTCATGTGTTTGTTTAATAACGACACAAGACTTGGCTGGTAACATCTTTCCTTTTGTAGAAGACTGGACTGTCTCGGAGTTGTTTGTGTAGTTTGTTCATTTGTTGTGTGTTCACAACCCCCCGCTCCCCATATAATTTATTTTGTGATTTCCTCTCTTGATTTTCTGTTTGGCGCATTACGTGTTTGCTTTTCTGAGTGTCATTGAAGTCATCGTTGATTTACGTTTTCGGGGGCGGTCACTCTCGAGCAGAAGGCACGGAGACCGAGAAGGAGAAGAACGTGCCTGTCCAGTAGTCGCTTGAGTTGTGTATACGCTTTAAAAAGAACCAACACGACAGCTCATTTGATTTCTGTCGTTTTGCCCCGCTGCAGAAACTGCCGTGGGAACGCAAGTGGGGCTGCACCGACGCTGTGCCGGTGCAGACACGCTCAGCGGCTTTGTACGTGTGAACGCTCCACACAATTTGCTGCGGTGCAAAATATATCGCACCAAAATACATCGGTGCAGCGCCGGAGCAAATGTGTGCCGTGTGAACACCCCTATTGTGAGTTAGTACAACAGTTACTAACTTGTACGTGTGATCACATGAAATGTGCGGTTTCCTCATACTTCCTGCTGCCTGCCCTCCGTAATTAGCGCAATGTCACCATGCTGAGCATCCTGAGGTTGTAATGTAGAAGTTGGCGATTGTACTTTATTAAAAACAAACAAACAAACAGGTTTTTGTTTGTTTTTGCGTGGCTGGCACTGATTAATAGTTTCAATGAGGGAAACTTAAAAGGCTGCAACTAAAATAAAGTCAAAATACTCTGAAGACACTTGTATAGTTGCAACATGGTTTTGCTTGGTAAAATTCATTTGTATAACTAACATTTGATTTACATTTTACTCAATTGCCAGGTCCGACTCATTTTCAAAACGCAAATGTGAACCTACTTTTTTAAATTGCTTAAGTATCACAAGATTTGTATGATTTCAAAAAACAAATGGTATTTATGCAGCGCGAGAATAAACCTGTCAAGACTGTTCATGAACCCATGTGGCGTGAGTTGAGTAACTTGAATTGTCAGTTGGGCCCTACCAGCATATTTTACAAATACAGTTAAAACGCGACCAACTGCTGACAGAACGCGATGAAACCAAGTCACGGGCAGTCGCGTTCACTTGCATGCGTCTCACGTGACAAATGACACTGATAGCGTCCTGTGTCGTGTGTCTGTTTGCAGTACAGCGCAGTGGACTCCAATCCTCTGTCCGTCTACGTCATGCACCCTTTCTGGAACGTTGTGGTGAAGGTGGGTGTGGGTTGATGTGCCTGTTTTGACAACGACTGACATTTGGGTGACACTCCTTGCAGTGTTGCATCATGTCCCATATTATTGCCCCACGGGGTAGTTGTAATGAACTTTCTCATGACATCTGATGCAATCAAGTGTGGCGTTTAGATGTCCCCTACGGTTCGCTTGACCTGTGTTGCCTGCAGAGTTGATGTGGTATTTGTAAAGCTTTAAAGGGCAAGAATCGAATCTGATCAAAAGTTACTGGGAAAAAAAAAATCAGACAGCCGCAATATTGTTGGTTTATTGTGGAGACCCACAAGGTAGTCATTCACCAGCGATCTATAACTTCATGTTTCTGTGTTCCAAGCAATGATATACATGAAAGGGTTGAAAGGGAGTAACTTGCCATTTGCGGTGTAAACAGTTTTACCGTAAGGAGGAGAGAGACATGACTTGCTTTTGTGTCCATTATTTTGATATGGTATTATGACAATGTTATTTATTTTTTTGGGGTTAGAAATAAAATTAGGATTCTAAAAGTGCATCTGTCCAAAAGGCCACCTTCCTTCTAAAATGCATTCACCGTCATAATTTCATGCCGCTTGATATCGTATTTTTACCACGTTACTACTATTGCTGAGTCACTTTGTTCTTTCTCATCATTTCCTATCCTCACGCCGAGGCATACGTTTCTTTGATTTTAGTTTTTACCAAAGTGGCTGGCTCCAAACCTCATCACGTTCACCGGCTTCATGTTCCTGGTGGTGAACTTCCTCATGTTGGCCTTCTACGACTATGACTTCAACGCCTCGGGTGTGTTCACACAAGTAACCCCGGTTTCACATTATCCCATAACAGACGCTTTCGTCACTAATTGAACCGCCAACGTTAGCTGACGGTAACTGATCACCAAACTAAATACAACCCCGGGGCAGGCATTTCAGGAACCTTGCAGCAAATTTGTCTTCCATGTGCTGTCGTCTCCTTTTTTTATTTTGCGTGCGTGCGTTTCAGCCGTCGGACATCAGCATGTGCCGAGCTGGGTGTGGGTGACGGCGGGGATCTTCAACTTCCTGGCCTACACGCTTGGTGAGCAACTGCGTTTACGTCTCCTCCTCCTCCCTCTTCCGTTTGTTTCCCGGCACACCGTGACGCCGCATCTGTGCAGACGGCGTGGATGGCAAGCAGGCGCGCCGCACCAACTCCTCCACGCCACTCGGGGAGCTGTTTGACCACGGACTGGACAGCTGGGCTTGCCTCTTCTTCGTGGCCACAGTCTATTCTATATTTGGGCGTGGTGCCAGCGGCGTGGGCGTGGCCACGCTTTACTACATCCTTTGGGTGGTGCTGTTCTCCTTCATCCTGTCGCATTGGGAAAAGTACAACACAGGTGTGCTTTTCCTGCCGTGGGGCTACGACATCAGTCAAGTGGTGAGGTTGAGAAAATTGCATCAACATGATCAGTTATTCACAATGTGGTTTAAGTCGCCCGGTGTACCCCCGGCTAACTCCTTTTTTTTTTCTCTTGCTTTCCAGACCATCTCCCTGGTCTACGTGGTGACAGCAGTGGTGGGCGTGGAGACCTGGTACCAGCCAGTCCTGTTCCACTTTCTCTACAGAGACCTTTTCACCTTCATGATAGTGGGTGAGATGCATAATATATAGCATAGCATCATCGTGCCAAGTTAAACGCTGTCCAATTGAACCGTTGAGGTAATTTACAAGCGCAAAAAAAAGTATTTGCACTCACCGCGCGCCTTACAATCCGGTGCGCCTTGTGTATCGTCATTACGGTAATACGTCGACCTCAAGATGGCTCCTTGCTGGAGGCATGCTTATAATGTTAGAACTTGCTGTTGGTTCAGTGGACTGTGTCGCTGCTTTATTAAATAAGTTTTTGTTGCAGCTCTGAAAAAAGGAGAGCTGTGGTGTTATTTTTTAAAAACGCACACTATATTAATGGTTTTTCAGTCTCAACAAATACAGGTACATCATTGTCCTTCTCCGTGCCTTCTCTTCTTCTGTTCGACTCGAGAGGCATTCATGACCGCCTCCGAAAAACTTAATTAACTATTCCTTCAATGAAATTACGAAAATTGAAAATAATGTTTGTGAATAAATAAACACTTCCGAGACAGTCCAGTCTACTACATTTTACTGACTTCTGATCATTCTGTTGGCATTTCCTTGAGCGTAGCTATTCCTTTGTTGTGTATTCACAAACAAGGAAATCAATAATTAAATTCTGTAGGGGGGCTACAGAATTTATGTAGCCCCCCTACAGAATTTATTTTGTGATTTCCTCGCTTGATTTCCTGTTTTGATGCATTATATTTAATTTTCATAGTTTCATTGAAGTAATCGTTGGTTTACTTTTTTCGAAGGTGGTCATGAACGGCTCCCGAGTCGAGCGGAAGGAGCGTAGCTCCATCTAACGGATGCATTGGTGATTGTGTTTTATAATCCAGTGTGTCCAATATATTAAAAAAAAGACAAAATAGGCCATTCATTGAAGGTGCGCCTCATAATCCAGTGCGCCTTTTAGTGCGGAAAATATGGTACATTCATTTTGTAAGAAACCAGTAACGCAACCAGATGGTTTTATTCCCTTTCCACAATCTCGTTCCTTCTGCACTCAAGTGTTGCACTTACTCAACCACATCTAACCTCGCCCTTTTCATTTATCGTCGAAAGAAACGTCCAGACTTTCCAACTGGAGGCGACTTACTGTTGCACTGCTTCTGCAGAGTACGAGAAGAGACAGTGTTTTGAACGCCTCAGACTGTTGAGCAGTCACCAGTCTGACGAGATTTTTCTCACTCTATCTTCAGCAATTGAAATCCTTTGAATGTGACAAAAATGAGGTCTTGTGAGGAGCGCATGGTGAGTGTTTGAACCATCTCGCACGTTCGCAATTTAATACCGTCTGATCATTTTCAGCCTGTTCCTTCTTGGTGACGTTGCCTATGAGCCTCTGCAACGTGTTCAGGTAGGATTTGTTGTTGTCGTCGTCACGAATTAGTATGTAGCTTTGGCATAAGGGGGACCTGGTTGTGTTTGTTCAGGGCGTACCGCAGCAACTCGTTGAAACACAGCAGTGTGTACGAGGCCTTCCTGCCCTTCCTGTCGCCCGTGCTGCTATTCGTCCTGTCCACCGTTTGGGTGCTCTTTTCTCCTTCCGCCATCCTGGAGCTGCAGCCCAGGCTCTACTACCTCATGGTGGGCACGGCCTTTGCCAACGTCACGGTGGGTGTTCTCCAGTCAACGCGTTTGACGCAGAATTCGCTAGTGCTTCTTGCGATCATTACACTTTTTATTCCTCTAATTGTTTGGTTTATATTGAGATGAAAGTCCTCCGGATTTTCCCGGAATTCTGGATTTTCAAATTTTCTTGACATTTCCTCCGGAAAATTTCACATATGTGTGTGTGTGTATATATATATATATATATATATATATGTGTGTGTGTATATATATATAATGTATATATGGATGTGTATGTATCTATGCATTTTTGTATTTTCAGGAAAGCCCACTTTCATCTCTGCTTATATGTAGGTTATTTTGTTTTTAAAACCAAGTACCTGTGCATTTCAAAAATAAAAGATGGCTCTTGAGCACTCAAGTTTGCTCACGTGATCATTTCCTTGACAGTGCCACTTTGCATTTAGAGCTGTGCTCGCGCGCGTATGTTTCAGTGCAAGCTGATCGTCTGTCAAATGAGCAACACGCGTTGCCAGCCGCTGAGCTGGTTGCTGCTACCGATGGCCGCCGTGGTGACGCTGGCCGTGTCGGGCCTGGTGGCCGATGAAATGCTGTTGCTGCACTTGTGGACGGCCGTCGTCGTGCTGGCGCACATACACTACGGCGTGTCGGTGGTGAGGACACGCGCTGTAGTGCTACTGTTCAGTTGTTGTGAGAGTCATTATTTGGCAAGTATCATGTCGTCAATGATTTACTTTCCTTGGGTGCAGGTCCAACAACTCAGCGGCCATTTTGGCATCCTGGCCTTCTCACTGAAGAAGCCCAGCAGTGACTGACACGAGGACGAACGAATCGGCTTGAAAGGAGCGGAGGTCTAGACACACCCCCGGTACACCTTTTCTCTCTGCTCAACGACATGTCACCGCGGCAACCGTATCCTCTCCGTTCAGCGAGGGATGCCCCAAAACGCACACACATGCAGACACATGCACAAATGGCCATCCAACTCAATTTCTTTGTTATTGGGGGAACGGGAGGGGGAGGTGGGGCTTCAGAGATGCTCCGACTTACCTCATTGGAGGATTGTTGCACTGTGTCGAGCCAATGAGGTGCGAGTGTTTCCTACGGAAATGTGTTCCATTTACGGGCTGGGGAGCCTAAACACGCACGCCCACAGACTCACACTGATCCACTGTCTGCTTTCAGGTAGACACACACTATTATAGTATTATGAATGTATCCTATTAATAAGCCTTGATGGGAACTCAGACTCAACTCGAAAGTCTTATTTCGCTCCTTAATTCATTGGAAGTAGACCCGACTAATGGATCATTTTTAATATGCTTCTCACTGGTGGCGATCGGATGCCGATGATGCAGGGAAGTGTCGCGTCTTTCACGCTGATTTGTTCTTTTCGGTGTCAGTGGGTTGTGTTGCCGTGGCGACTGCAGCCGCTTGAATGAAGAGTGTGTCCCAAAAACCGCATGACGGAAGGGATTTACTCTGAGGGGAAGGAGCGCATGCTGCCGGCCTTTTTTTTTTTTTTTTTTATTGTTGTTGTTGTTAGGAAACAAACTTTTTATAACAGTAATGATTGACAGCCTCGTTAGCAAGTGCCAGAGTCTGCAACTTGGCTCGGAATGCCTGGCCAATGGGACATGAGTGTTGAGGGAAAGCCTGCATGTGTTTCAAGCACAGTCAAGTAAACTCAAGTGTGTGTGTGTGTGTGTCTTTGGATTTCATACATTGATTAACATGTAATAATGTGCATTGTTGATCTTTAATATTTAATAGTCTGTCTGTGTGTGTGTGTTGGGAATCTGGAAAAGGAACGACTGACAGAATATAGAAGATGAACGCAAACAATTGATGGATCTATAATAGTAAATTTATGAGCCACTGTGATCAATGGCTGATTTGTGTGGTGCTATTTACACTCTGTGTTATTAAAAATGTCCAGCAAGTGACCCCCCCACCCCACATTAACCAATGTGTTGCGCGCACCACTATTTGTTTTTGTTTCTATTTTTTTATGAAAAAATGGGGAGGAGAATGCCTGCAGTGATTTATACTCCTGATAAGTTCCTGAAAATATCTGAATAAATGCTACACAAACTGGAAGTGGTGGACGTATAATTTCAGAAACGAGCAAGAGAAGTTGCATTCATCCATATTCAACACCGCTTATCCTAAAGAGGATGCGGGGTGCGGGGGGCTGACAGCTAACCACAGGCAGAAGAGAGACTACACTTGTCACTGAGTGGGAACCGATCCCACGTTGGATTGGCGGAAGTGACGTCAGGCCTGGGAGGGATTTGAAGACAGGTGTGCACAAGGAGATTCATCAAGTGCGGTGCAGTGATGCAGCAAGGTAGCGTCCGCGCATGTGGCCTTTTTTCAGCTGAGTGAGCAACTCGTTGGACCAGGAGAGATCCACCCCCCAGGCCACTCCCTCCAATCAAAAAGATGAGACACCCAACATGATAGCGTCTCAGTAAGGTTGGTAGCTTTCGGTAAGGTTGCCAGTCTCAGCAAAGGATCTTGAAACATTTTGACTGTTTGGAGGGGTTTTTTTTCTGACTAAAGCAGAGAAGACACTTAAGACAAAAACGCCTTACGATAATGGTAGTTTTTTTCGGCCAAAAACGCCTGACTATACATGGTCGTTTTTTTCGGCTAAAAACGCCTTGCTATATACATGGTCGTTTTTTTGGGGCTAAAAACGGCTTACGATATCTGGTCTATTTTTTTCGTCGTTTGATTCGGCCCAAAAAAAAAGACCATGTATAGTCAGGCGTTTTTAGCCCAAAAAAAACGACCATGTATAGTAAGGCATTTTTAGCCGAAAAAAAACAACCATGTATCGTAAGGCGTTTTTAACCGAAAAAAAGGCCAAAAAAAACAACCATGTATAGTTAGGCGTTTTTAGCCCAAAAAAAGATCATGTATAGGAAGGCGTTTTTAGCCCAAAAAATGACCATGTATAGTAAGGCGTTTTTAGGCGTCAAAAACGACCGGGAAAAACGACCATGTATAGTCAGGTGTTTTTAGCCGAAAAAAACGACTATGTATAGTAAGGCGTTTTTAGCCCCCAAAAAAACGACCATGTATAGTAAGGCGTTTTTAGCCGAAAACCCCCCCACCATGTATCGTAAGGCGTTTTTAACAAAAAAAAAGGCCGAAAAAAACAACCATGTATAGGAAGGCGTTTTTAGCCCCAAAAAAAGACCATGTATAGGAAGGCGTTTTTAGCCCCAAAAAACGACCATGTATAGGAAGGCGTTTTTAGCCTAAAAAAAAACGACCATGTATAGGAAGGCGTTTTTAGCCCCCCCAAAAAATGACCATGTATAGTAAGGCCTTTTTAGCCCAAAAAAAACGACCATGTATAGCAAGGCGTTTTTACCCGAAAAAAAACTACCATGTATATGGTAAGGCGTTTTCAGCCCAATAAAACGACCATGTATAGTAAGGCGTTTTTAGCCGAAAAAAACGACCATGTATAGTCAGGCATTTTTAGCCCCCAAAAAATGACCATGTATAATAAGGCGTTTTTAGCCCAAAAAAACGATCATGTATAGTAAGACGTTTTTAGCCCCAAAAAAACGACCATGTATAGGAAGCCGTTTTTAGCCCCCAAAAAACAACCATTTATAGTAAGGTGTTTTTAGCCCAAAAAAACGACCATGTATCATAAGGCGTTTTTAACCGAAAAAAACGACCATGTATAGTACGGCGTTTGTTAGCCGAAAAAAACAACCATGTATTATAGTAAGGTGTTTTTCGCCCAAAAAATGACCATGTATAGGAAGGCGTTTTTAGCTTAAAAAAAACGACCATGTATAGTAAGGCGTTTTTAGGTGGAAAAAACGACCATGTATAGTAAAGTATTATTAGCCCCAAAAAAAATGACCATGTATAGTCAGGCGTTTTAGCCGAAAAAAAACCGACCATGTATAGTAAGGCATTTTTAGCCCCCCAAAAAAAAGACCATGTAGAGTAAGGCGTTTTTAGCCGGAAAAAACGACCATGTATAGTAAGGCGTTTTTAGCCGGAAAAAATGACCATGTGTAGTAAGGCGTTTTTAGCCCCCAAAAAACGACCACGTATATGGTAAGGCGTTTTTAGCCCAAAAAAAACGACCATGTATATAGTAAGGTGTTTTTAGCCCCAAAAAAAACGACCATGGATAGGAAGGCGTTTTACGATACATGGTCGTTTTTTTCGAACAAAAATGCCTTATTATACATGGTAGTATTTTTAGCTAAAAACGCCTTACTATAAATGGTCTTTTTTCAGCAAAAAAAAAAAAAACGCCTTACTGTACATGTCAAATATGCCAAGAGTGCAGGTCAGGTCACAGTCACTGGTGGTGTAGAGGTGTACACGCTGGCGTTCGGTCCAGGCAAATCCGGTTCAAACCCAGCTCAGTCATGTGTGAAAATGCAACACTTACTTTTTCTTAGAAACCCTTGAAAGTGCATGTCAAATACACCTACAGTGCAGGACAAGTCACAGTCACTGGTAGTGTAGGGGTTTACATGCTGGCGTTCAGTCCAGGCAACCCTGGTTCAAACCTCGCTTAGTTATTTGTGAAAATGCAACAGTTACTTTTTCCTGGAAACCCTCGAAAGTGCATGTCAAATACGCCTATAGTCAAAGACAAGTCTGAATCACTGGTGGTGTAGAGGTATACATGCTGGCGTTCGGCCCATGCAACCCCGGTTCCAACCCAGCTCAGTAATGTGTGAAAATGCAACACTTAGTTACTTTTTCCTCAAAACCCTTGAAAGTGAATGTCAAATACGCCTATAGTGCACGACAAGTCACCGTCACTGTAGTGTAGGGGTTTCCATGCTGGCGTTTGTTTCAAACCTCGCTTAGTTAGGTGTGAAAATGCAACACTCTAAAAAAAAAAAAAAGACCATGTATTTTAAGGCATTTTTGGCCCGAAAAAAACGACATAGTATAGTAAAGCGTTTTTAGCCCGAAAAAACGACATAGTATAGTAAGGCGTTTTTAGCCCGAAAAAAACGACATAGTATAGTAAGGCGTTTTTAGCCCGCAAAAAACGACATACTATAGTAAGGCGTTTTTAGGCGGAAAAAACGACATAGTATAGTAAGGCGTTCTTAGCCCGAAAAAAACGACATAGTATAGTAAGGCATTTTTTGCCCGAAAAAAAACGACATAGTATAGTAAGGCGTTTTTAGCCCGAAAAAAAAAAAAACGACATAGTATAGTAAGGCGTTTTTAGCCCGTAAAAAACGACATAGTATAGTAAGGCGTTTTTGGCCCGAAAAAAACGACATAGTATAGTAAGGCGTTTTTAGCCCGAAAAAAACCAGAGTATAGTAAAGCGTTTTTAGCCCGAAAAAACGACATAGTATAGTAAGGCGTTTTTAGCCCGAAAAAAACGACATAGTATAGTAAGGCATTTTTAGCCCGCAAAAAACGACATAGTATAGTCAGGCGTTTTTGGCCCGAAAAAAAACGACATAGTATAGTAAGGCGTTTTTAGCCCGAAAAAAACGACATAGTATAGTAAGGCATTTTTAGCCCGAAAAAAACGACATAGTATAGTAAGGTGTTTTTGGCCCGAAAAAAACGACATAGTATAGTAAGGCGTTTTTGGCCCGAAAAAAACGACATAGTATAGTAAGGCGTTTTTAGCCCGAAAAAAACGACAGCATAGTAAGGCGTTTTTAGCCCGAAATAAATGACATAGTATAGTCAGGCGTTTTTGGCCCGAAAAAAAACGACATAGTATAGTAAGGCGTTTTTGGCCCGAAAAAACCCCACATAGTATAGTAAGGCATTTTTAGCCCGAAAAAAACGACAGAGTATAGTAAGGCGTTTTTAGCCCGAAAAAAATGACATAGTATAGTAAGGCGTTTTTGGCCCGAAAAAAACGACATAGTATAGTAAGGCGTTTTTAGCCTGAAAAAAACGACATAGTATAGTAAGGCGTTTTTGGCCCAAAAAAAACGACATAGTATAGTAAGGCGTTTTTGGCCCGAAAAAAACGACATAGTATATATAGTAAGGCGTTTTTGGTCCGGCCCGAAAAAAACGACATAGTATAGTAAGGCGTTTTTAGCCCGAAAAAAACGACATAGTATAGTTAGGCATTTTTAGCCCGAAAAAAAACGACATAGTATAGTAAGGCGTTTTTAGCCCGAAAAAAACCGACAGAATAGTAAGGCGTTTTTGGCCCGAAAAAAACGACATAGTATAGTAAGGCATTTTTAGCCCGAAAAAAACGACATAGTATAGTAAGGCGTTTTTAGCCCGAAAAAAACGACATTGTATAGTAAGGCATTTTTAGCCCGAAAAAACCCCACATAGTATATATAGTAAGGCGTTTTTAGCCCGAAAAAAAAACGACATAGTATAGTAAGGCGTTTTTGGCCCGAAAAAAACGACATAGTATATATATCGGGCCAAAACGCCTTACTATACTCTGTGGTTTTTTTTGGGCCAAAAACGCCTTACTATACTATGTCATTTTTTTCGGGCTAAAAACGCCTTACTATACTATGCCGTTTTTTTCGGGCTAAAAACGCCTTACTATACTCTTGTCGGTTTTTTTGGGCTAAAAATGCCTTACTATACTATTTCGTTTTTTTCGGGCTATAAACGCCTTACTATACTATGTTGTTTTTTTCGGGTAAAAACACCGTACTATACATGGTCGTTTTTTTTTTTTTTTTTTTAGTAAAAACATCTTACTATACATGGTCGTTTTTTGGGGGCTAAAAACACCTTACTATACATGGTCGTTTTTTTCGGCAAAAAGCTTCTTACTATACAGTACATGGTCGTTTTTTTCGGCTAAAAACGCCTTACTATACATGGTCGTTTTTTTTCGAGAGACGTCGTGGCTTCCCGCCCTTTGGCCCCCTTGAACTCCACCAGTTGAGGAAAGCGCACACAGAGGAGGAGAACCGTACTTACCGTGGACACACAAATCAACACACCCCTGTTCAAAAAGCAGGTTTTGGAAAAAATTGGACCAGGTTTTTCAACTGACTATTTTATGGATGGGAGGTCAGTTTTTTAAAATTATTTATTTTTAAAAGATGGAACATTTTGAATGAAGACAAAAAAATGTTCAAGAGCTTTGTCAAACAAGCTGAATTTATTTGTTGAGTCCAGGGCAAAAAGACAGGTCCACATGACTGCATCGCAATGTGGAGCTGAACGAAACAGTCATATTTTCATGACAAACATACAGCGGCATTCCTCGTGAAAGCGAGCTGAGGGCGTGCATATCGGACCTTCTCTCCAGTGGCAATGTGCAGGCCCACCATCACCTTGGCAAAGGAGCCCTTGTTGATCATCTAATGTCTTGATATTTTAGATTCTGTTCATGCAGTTTTTCATTCTCTTTATGGCTCTGCGGGCCACTTCTTTTTAATGTGTCAGCAGTCCATGTTGCGCAGCTTCCTGTCCGTCTTGCGTTGCAGCGCGGCGGGGAGCAGCGGGAGATTGAGTTCGGTCATCCGTCGCTGCGGAGTCGAGTGGAACTTTGCTACGGAGTTCCTATTGGTTCCCGTCGCCTTCCCACCCTTCGGAGCCAAAGTGTTTTTTTGCAAGGGGCAAGTCAGAGTTTTGGACCCACTCAATTGCAGTCCAGCGGGCTCAAGCAGGCTTGGTGGGACCCACAAAACCTTCCCACCTCGTCTGTCTTTCAACCTCGGGTTGGGTAAGCGCGGCAGTGTTTTGGGCGCAGCTCTCTGCGTGGTTTCCAGCTGCATTCTGGGAGAAGCGACGCTCTTCTGTGGTGTGTCAAACATCAGGACGGCCTCCATGGGACTCCCGCCGCCGTCCGACTGCGCGGTCCCGACGTGCTGCCGCACCAGTTGGACAGGCACCGAGGCGCCGTAGTCTTCAATTGGTTCAGCGGGCGAGGCGGCATGGCAAGGGGCGGAGTCACACAGGTGCGCTACTGCGGTTTTGGGAGGAGGAAGATATACCACTTGGTGTTTTGATCCCAACACTATAAGATTCATAGAAATCATCATCAGCAGTTGTAAAAGTTGTCATAAAAAATAAACTTCGTCATTTGGACGGCTGATGTACCGTCGGGAAGAAGCAGAGTGTCCCTGTTATTCAAGATGGCGGCGGCGGCGTCCTCAGTGGCCTGTGGTGACGGTGAGGGTTTGAAAATGGGGCGGGAGGAAGACACCCCTCCCTTGTCCCCCTCCTCCTCCTCCTCCTCCTCATCATGACACCGTTCTTGTGGTCGTGGTGGATGCTGGGGTCTGGTCCTGCCGCACCGCTGCTCTGCCACTTGTTTGCTTTCCTTGAGATGTCTGCTCGCCGTCTTTTTCTCCTTGACGGTGTCACTCTGACACGAGGCGGTGCGGCGGCGTTACAAATTTAAGGGCTAACCAACTGACAATTTACCGTATTTTCCGCACTAAAAGGCATTCTCGATTATGAGGCGCACCTTCAATGAATGGCCTATTTTTTGTAATTGTTTTTTCATTGTATTGTATTGTATTGTATATTGGACGCACTAGATTATAAAACGCAATCTACAATGTATCCACTAGATGAAGCTATGCTCCTTCCGTTCGACTCGAGAGACGTTCATGACCTCCTCCCAAAAAAAAAAAAAAAAAGAGTAAATTAACGATTACTTCAATGAAATACAAAAATTTAAAATAATGCATCAAAACAGAAAATCAAGCGAGGAAATCACAAAATAAATTCTGTAGCCCCCCCAACAGAATTTATTTTGGCATTTCCTTGAGCATAGCTCCAACGGAATGATCCGGTGTCAGTAAAATGTAGGAGACTGGAATGTCTCAGAAGTGTTATATATTCCTTTGTTGTGTATTCACAAATGAGGAAATCACAAAATAAATTCTGTAGGGGGGCTATAGAATTTATTTTGTGATTTCCTGGCTTGATTTTCTGTTTTGATGCATTATTTTCAATTTTCATAGTTTCATTGAAGGAATCGTGAATTTACGTTTTTCGGAGGCGGTCATATAAACGCCTCTCGAGTCGAACGAAAGAAGAGGAGGCACGGAGGCGGACAAAGACGTACCTGTATTTGTTGAGAGTGTGAAAACCATTCATAAAGTGTGTGTTTTAAAAAACAACACCACAGCTCTCCTTTTTTGGCGCTGCAACAAAAAAAATTTAATAAAGCAGCAACACATTTCACTGAACCAACTATAAGTTATAACATTGTAAGCATGGCTCCAGCAAGGAGCCATCTTGGGGTCGACATATTACCATAATGACCATACACAGGGCTCGGCGGATTTTAAGGTGCGCTGTGAGCTTTTAAGAAAATGGAAGACTTTTCGGTGCGCTTTATAGTGCAGAAAATACGGTAACTCTGATCAACTAACGAACCAACTCAAACTAACTAATGTAATGATTGATTCAACGACTGACCAATTGTTGCCAACTAACCAACCCGACAGCGATGATCTAACCATGACACATCGGCGGCTCCTTTTGATTTTGGCGAGCAGCAAGTGGTAGGCTGCCATGATGGCAGAGGGCCGGTTGTCGACGAGCGCGCGCGTGACCTCCGAGGTCAAGTAGCCCAGTGTGTCAGTCATGTACACCAGCACTGACGGGTCCAGGTCCTCAACGCGCAGCCTGTGGGCCGAGGAAAGACAGACAAGTGACTGCGTGCTACTTTAGCGAGGCGGCTTGTGCATTTGCCAGCTGCGCCTTCAGTCACAATTATAGAAACCAGCAAAACTGTGCAAAAATGCAAAATAAGAACATGAGACTGGGCTAGTTGGAGTTCACATTGGACAGTTCATTGGAAACTGCGGCAGAATATCCAAGTTATGATGTCACGTACCAAAAGAGCCCATGGCTCCTCACAGCCACTAGGGGGCGTGTTCGAATCATGGCTCGGCTAGGCGTGATGACATTTCCACAGCGCTCCATAAAAGCCTTCAAGCTGACGACCACAACAATTTTCATTTGCCTTCATTCCCTCCTGCTCAATGCTCTCGGATTACAAACCTCAACAATGTTTTCAACGGGGGAATTTTCTCCAAGGAAAACAAAAGGAAAAATATCGACGTTGGCATGAGGATGTGTTTGTGCGTTTATGTGTTCTTGTTTGTGTCGGTGTGAGATTAAAATTTGGTACTTGGGCTTTAAGTGAGGGCTGGAATTTAACCTCACCCCAATATGACGATGATGTCGCGGTTACAGAAACCAGAAAGACTAAACATGAACCAATCAGATCTCAGTGCTCTGGCCTGATCCTGAAGGCGCTGGACAGGTTCGGTCGATTGTCTAACACAAAAGCTGAAATCTTATTGGACCAACCCCCCCCCCCCCCCCCACACAAAACAAAATCTCCTACTACGACTACTGGAAGCCATGCAGCCTCGAGAGACACAACCAAATGAAGACACTGGGCTGTTAGCTGTCCCTGACTACTCGCCACGGCATAGCGCACAGACCTGTTGTTGGGCGACAGTGTGTGGAGCGGCCTCTTGGCATAGCCTTTGTTGATCCAGCTCCCCTCCATGGCGGCTCGGATGCTGGGTCTTTTGTCAGGGTCGGGTTCCAGCAGAGACAGCACGAAGGTCACCGCACCTTTCAGGCACATAACTCAAATGTCACTTGGTAGAGAGCAGCCCCGCCACCCAAAAAAATTGTGTCCGACGCACTTGCGTGGTAAAATAGAAAAGTTACGTCAAGGTGTCCTGTCACTGAATTCTATTACTAACTACAAAGCTCATTTTTATTTATTTTTTTTCAATGACAACAGCCCAAATTCTTGACTCTTTTGTGAGTAGCGTCGAGGATGTTGCTGTTGCAGACCTTTGCTGATGTCACCGGGCATGTGTGCGATGTCGCCGGCCACCATTTTGTGGTGCAGATTTTGGAGGTCGAAGGGCTCCACGGTGAAGGGCAGTGTGCCGGTCAGCATGGCGAACACGCTCACACCTCTAACGTACAAGGACACGAGTCACACACTACTGGCCAATTCCCCTTGAAGGCACGCAACCCATACACAGATACAACAGTGTGTACAATAAATAAACTTGTTACATTTTCTGTTAAATATTTTCAGATGGTACATTAGAACACGGTACTTTTTTTTTATAATAATGCGATAACGGCGTGACTCACACAGACCACGCGTCCACTTTGGGTCCGTACTTCCTGTGGGCGAGGAGCTCGGGGGCGGCGTAGGCGGGGCTTCCGCACTGGGTGCTGAGCAGTTCCGCAGGCAACGACCCCGACCTCAGCAGCGTGTTGCTCAGGCCGAAATCTGCAAAGCGGAAACCAAAACAAGTGACATGCCATGTGTTCCGTTCCGACACTTTCACGTTCGGCGTTTCCGGGACGTACCAACGATCTTGATGTTGTTGTGCTCATCCAGGAGGAAGTTCTCAATTTTCAAATCTCTGGCACAGAAGACAGCACAAGGATCACAGTCATCATCAGGTTTTGATGATATTCGCCTGGTCAATGAAAAAATTTTGATTTCATTTCATGAATCGAAATGCCAATTATCTATTGAAGCTGATGTGTACAAAGGGACTCGCGTGTTTCTATAGCGGGGGGAAGAATTTGTGCGTTTTTAGCAATTCCCCTTAAACATATATACAGATATGATATGTTGACTAACAAACCTCTGAATTAATCTTAGAAAATTCTTTAAGGGCCCAAACTTGGATGTTGACGTCCCGAGACGCACCCAAAGAGGCTCTTGGAAGCACGCAGGCATAATGAACATCTGCGCTCGACATCCGCCCTGGGAATCATGCATGCTCCTTTCAAGTTTATTCATCTCAAGAGCAGATGCCGAGAAACCAGACAAAATCAGACAAAAAGGAGGAAAGAGCCGCCGTGAAGGGGGACAAAAAAAAAAGCGGTAAAATTCCTGAACGTGGGGGAGCAGGAAGTGGGTTGCAGTGCAAATTTTCCCTTTATTTCTATTTTAATCGTGTGTGTGTGTGTGTCTGACCGTCGTTGAGGGACTTCATTAGAGAGGAAGTCAGTGATGTCGTGATGATGTGTGAATCATGGCGCCGGCGCAGCGTGATGAGGTCATTGCCTGGTAATCACATTCCCACCTTGGAGGAGCCAAACCTCGTAAAAAACGGGCACTGCTGCACTTAGTGCGTGTGTGTGTGTGTGTGCGTGCACGCAAAAGTCACACCTAGTCGCACACCGCAGCCACACTTTTCTGCATTCGAATTCTTCTGCATGTGTGCATGCGCGCTCATCAATGGCAGGAAGTAATGGCGAGCGCATAAATACGTTGTTACAGTTCTTCGCTATTTCTTTTTCCTGATGACTTTTACACACTACATTTGAAAACTTTTTTTTTTTTTTTTTTTGTCAAAATGAACTTTTTTCAACCCCAATGACATCTCGCAGGGGTAGACTGTCAATTTGAGTTTTGGACTTGGTTTGGTTTGTTTATTGAACGTAAAACATATACAGTAATCATTTGACAGAAAATAAAGTAAATAAAATAGTAAAAGGAAAGAGAAATCAGTCATCATTCAACACAGTTATGTTTAAGGGAGTAGGAAGAAGTAAAAAACGTATCTAGTCCTACCCCGTGTTATGCGTTTATATCGAATAAATCATTTTTATATCAATCAATCAGAAAAGAAAGAAAGTAAGAAGAAAGAATTAAGGCTCATACTTTACCCTTAACCGTGATATTTTTACAACTTTTGGTTTGTATCGGGATTTTATACATACACACCCCGGCACTCTTGTGTCAATTTTCTCTTGTATTCATAAAATACGGTTTATAATTTTAACTGACTTAGCAGGTTTTTTGACCTTTCTAGTGTACTTTGACCTTTCCTTAAGTACATGAAGGGAGTTGAATCAGTACTTTAACTTTCACCTGTGCACAACGCCATGCTGGTGGAGGTGCGCCACCGCCGACAGGATCTGTCGGGCGTATCGTCGCACCTCCTTCTCCGGTAGACGCTTTCTGTCGCAGATCCGCTCCATCAGGTCGCCGCCGGCACACAACTCCAGCACCATGTAGAAACTGTTCTCCGTCTCCAGGGTCTACGCGCGCGCACGCATGCATGCGCATGTCGTAAGGATTACGGTTAAAATACTGCACATCATTGGGTTACCTCCAGCAGGAGGACGACATTTGGGTGTCGTATCATCTGGTGGATGCGAGGCTCTCTCTTCATGTTCTTTTGAACGTAAGGGTCCTGGCGCGCGCGCTTCTTGTTAATCACCTTAATGGCCACCTTCACATACAAATATGATATCGCTGTAAGTCAGTCAGTCGGTAGTTAGCAGAGTGCGTGCATATCGGACCTTCTCTCCAGTGGCGATGTGCAGGCCCACCATCACCTTGGCAAAGGAGCCCTTGTTGATCATCTTGCCCACCAGGTAAGAGCCAACCCGCTTGGTGTGGGGGAAGCTCCTCAAAAGGTCCTGGCAGGGGGCCGCCAACAAGGCCGGGCCTGCGCCCACCTTCCCCTTCACTGCGGCGCCCGGCATCGGGAAGCGTACCGCATGGTGCGGCACCCCTGGTTCGTCGCTGAGGAGAGACGCGAGAAAGCGTCGGAGCTGCTTCCTGCTGAGCCGCTGGTGTATCATTAACTCTTCTTTTCTGCTGGTGACATATGACACCCTAATTATGCCCCCCCCCCCACAAACACACACACACCCTTGTGAACCGCTTCCCAAGAGTTACACAATAACCACTCAGACGCTCTTACTTCCACCTGCTCTTACCTGCGGTGAGCTGCCAGGGTCACTCACAGAACCCCTGATCTGTATTTACGATTTTAAAGTGAATTCAGATCTGTGTTTTGATTTTTTTTTTCTTGGGAGGCTGGGTGGGGCTAAAACGGTGCAGTATGACCAATTAATTATTGAGTCCCACCAAATATGGCCCAAATATACAAATATCGCTTTGGATGGTCTGTTTGTGTGGCCGCCCTCGAGCGCCTCATTGTCAACCACGAGTGCGTGCACGTCACTCACGGTAAGAAAGGTGGAAGTGCAAGGAGGGGGAATTTTTGTTCAAACTTTTTTTTTTTTGAAGTCCAACTTGATGGCGGTGTGTGGACAGAGGCACACCAAGGTGTCATGGCTGCTTTAGAGTGCCTCGTTGCTGTGAGAACAGGGTGTATTCTAGTATATATTATTTAGTATAGAACGTGTAAGTTCAATGTCAATGTTGTATGTCAAGCAACCGTTTGAAAGGCTAGAGGGTGCAATCGTGATCAGTGGAAAACAGAGGTGAGGTTTCACGCTTTGAACTCCATCAGCGTGTGTGTGTGTGTGTGTGTGTGGCTCAGATTGCAGCGTTTCGTAATCACTCACTAGATGCTCCAATATGCATTGTAACATGATACACACACAGTGACAGGGACACACACACACACTCTTGAGACCTTGAAAGCACATTGAAACTACAAATACAACTACTATTATTAGTGCTGCTGGATAGCTAGAATAATATTTATCAAGTTTTATGAATGATTTTTTTTTTGGTGTGGTTTGTTTTGTGTGTGCACATTATAGTGTTATGGTTTCGCATAATAAAGTAGCCTTGTGCAGGAGATAAAATATAGATAAAATTTTAATTTCATGATGCTTGAGTCAAGCAGTTATTTTTATTATCATAATATTGTCATCATTGCTGCATTCATTGTTAGCTGTCGAGTCGAATCAGATGCGCTGTCACTGCCGCCCTCTAGCGGCCACAGTGCAACTCACAAGCCATTTGCTTTACCTGTTATGAACTAAACTTAAAAAGTGATGATAAAAATCAATGTACCGGTACATGAACATTGTCATCTTTTTGTTTTTTTACTGACCTGGCAGCCGGTCAATTTGTGTATGCATTCGATTTTAATAGCAGATTCGTGTGTGCGCATGTGCAGTGTGGGTTTGTGCGAGTATTCTGGATGCTTGAACGCGTGTATGTTTGTGTGCATCCGCGCATGGGCGTGTGTGACGAGTGGTGACGGGAGGCTTGGCCCACTGTGCTTTCTTCAACCTTCAGCAGGGTTTCCCTACTAAAAAGCCCAATCACAGTTCAACACACACACACACGCACACACACACACACGCTTATTAAAGCAGAATGTGGTGCGCAATTGTGTGTGTGTGTGTGTGAGCGTGCATGCGCAAAACACATGTGGGTCGAGCAGCCAGGAAATGACTGGTTCGCTTTACTCTTGTCATCACCTTCCAACACGTTTCTTTCACATTTCAATTCGGGGAGCGGAGCAGCGCACATACACACAAACACACACACACACACACGAGGTCCACATTAGCAACGATGCTGGTTTTTCCTTCACAAACTTGCAGTGTGTTGACACCAGAAAACATTGACGGCACATTTTCATTAGAATGTGCAGACAGGTGTACCTAATCAAGTGTCCGGTTTAGGAAAGTTGTTCAGTGTGGATATTTAAATATATAATGAGTCTTTTTTTTTTTCAATTGAGAACAAACCGGTAAAAAAAAAGTTCAGTTTAAAATATATATACTGTATATATACAGTATATACCTGTGTATATATTTTTGATATCACTATTGGGTTCTTGCAAGAATGTAACAAGCAACACAAAGAGGCTGAAATCTGATTGGACGAAATGTTTTAACATCCAAATACACATGCTGTGAAGCCATGAAAAACAACAACAAAAAAGTTTTGGAATTCGGATCATAAGCAGAGCTCAGTGCTTCTGATAACGTGTCGGCCAACATTGTTAAAAACCGTACCCTAAATATTGCCACCTGAGGGGGTGTGCTTCTGCTGCATCACGTTGTCACAAAAGCTCAATGCCAATGAAGTGCTAAGTGTTGCTTTTTATGGGGAGGAAACATACTGGAACAGTGTGTGTGTGTGTCTCTCTCTCACACGCACACTCAAACACACACACGCACACAAACACACAGAAACAGAGGCAGAACATGTTCTGAGTTACAACCTGTTCACTGATGAGACGGCCCCTTAAGCTTTTTCCTCACTCGCTCATTAGCCCCCATGTGTGTGTGTATGTGAGTGTGTTAATACGTGTGCGTGTGCCAGAATCTGTTCCCAATTGGTAACTTTTAATTAGCCCCCCGAAAGCAAGCCCCAGTTCACCATAAAAGCCACTCTGAGCGACTCCCACGGAGGCCCGGCATCAACCGACACAAACACTTCATGCGGTGAAGTTGCTGTGAGAAGGCGATTCGTTTTAAAAGACATTTCATGCAAAATACACGTGCCGCCATTTTCATCGCCATGTTGCTCAATAATTCTGCACATTTTGACAAGATCAATAATGGCCGTGTCAACATGTCCAACAAGCGGTTAGATGTGACTTACGGGTCACTATCCTCATAGTTGTTGAATATCATTAAGGGGTGGGGGGGGGGGTTAATTTTGAATGCGGTACCTGCTAACGAAGGGCCTGGATGCACCGTCATGGAGTCTCTCTTGGGTCATCAGCACTGTTGGAACACCTCGAGGGGGGGAAGAAGAGAAAAAAAGTCACTTTACAAGGGTTGTGTACACATACATGTATACATGCTCTCTCTCACACACACACACGTACACACACACACACAAACGGAATTTGAGGGGATTATTGACAGAAGCTCCCGGCACACCTCTACCCCCCGCAACAGCTTTGTTGTGAATTGTGTATTAAAAACGTGTTTCTGTGTGAATGGCACGCTGTCAAGTGTACCCTCCCTTGTTAGTGCGGAATCAAGAGAGCGTGTGTATGTGTGCGTGTGCGTGTGTGCTCATTAAGCACGTGTTATGTTGTTAATAGCACACCTAGTTGGCTGGCAAAAATCTGGCCGTTAAAATGGCGCACAACTGTGCTTACTTGTGTGCTTCACAAAGACCGGCTTGTGTGTGTGTCTCTCTCTAAGCACAACACAAGCCATGCCTACGGTAGTTGTACACAGCTAATTAAAAAAAAAAATAAAGGCATTTGAAGGCTGCCGCCAACATGTCACTGCAATGGGTGCCGCCATCAAGCCCAAAGGCCGTTTTTAGCCAATAGGAAGCCAGAAGAAAGCCATTTCCGGGAAAAGGCAAATGTCTTCCAAAACTCCAAACTACCATTTGATGCTTCTCAGAGCGACACGTCACTCCACTCTCACAGCTCACCAAGGCTAACCGCATCTCGGTGCTCAGCCCAAGTCATCCGCCTATTTTGCGAAAACAACCGGTGCTAAATGAGTGAACAACCCATCCCGGATTTCAAGGCAACATTTAACGCGGGCGAGCAACGAGTGGTCCGGCGTGTCGCGTTCAAACTTCGGGCCTTTCTCCTCATGCCAGCTGGCTGTGCTAATGTGCTAATCTGCTGTTTAGTTCAACCAGATGGAGGAAGGAGGAGGTGGGGGGGGGGGGGGCGAAGAGGAAGTTACCTGCAGAGATCTCCTCTCATTAAAGCACAACATGGATGGGGGGGGGGGGGTGCTCCAAAAGTTGGAAATAACCCATTTGAAGATTCCCGAGCAACAGGCAGCTGCCACATGACTCGCAAAAGGCAATCAGAAGTCAAGTCAGTTCGGGAAAAGGCAAAATACCAACAATGGTAAAGTAATACATTGGTAAAATAATGAATACTGTCCAATGTTTTTTTTTTTTTTTAATCATCCCACAAAGGTTACATAAAACTAGTAAACCTACAAGGTTATTAGCTTGGTCACGGACCAAATTCAACTTGAAGTTGTGGTACCACACGACGACGGGCTGGAATTAGCATGTGGAGCCAGCCTCGTCCTCTGTTCGACTTTCATGTGCAAGCTCGGATGATTTTATTTATTTTTTATTGTTGCATGTGCAACGTTTATGGGAAGTCAAGAAAAAAAAAACCGGCGTGTGATGTCCACGCCAACTTGCGAACGTCACGATCGCAGGAAGCTTGAGCGCTGTTCAGCCAGATCTTCAAAAGGCTTCTTGGGTTTAAAAAAAAAAAGAAGCATCGGGACGCCCCCCCCCCCCCCCCCAGGGAGTGAAAAGTCAAGTTAGACGAGGTGCCTGCCTTGATGTGTTTTTCAAGGTATTTCACGGACTTCTTCTGCCACACCATACAGATCTGAGCGCACTTAGATGAGCCCGCGGATTGCTTGCTTCGTGAAAAAAGGGTGTCCCAATACTTTTGTCTACAAGACTAACAAGTTACAGATTTTCGAAGAGCCATACAAGAGACGAATGAAATCAGGGCGTGTAGAAAAAGTTGCGCTCATAAGCGCACCCCTTGTAAATTCCACATCTTTGATAGCATTTACAAGAGAGGTTTGCACGGCCGTCTTGTGCGAGAACCGCTCGGCATCGTCGAAAGTTTATTTCAAGATGAAATAGTCGAGGATGGATGAATGCGCAGGCTGTAAAAACATTACAAGGCATCTGGACGAGGGGCAGGCTGCCAGGTAGCCCGCGGCCCGCTGCTGCGGTGCCGTTTGGCTTAGCATTATGGTTAAAAAGAGAATACAAAAAAAAAAAAAAATCAAGAAAGAAGGAAATTGAGAAGGAAAAAGTCGCCATTTTAAAAGAGAATTTTCCAAAATGGCAAGGCGTGAGAAAGAATAGCTTCACCCCCAAAAGTCTTGTGAGAGTTGTGGCGAGACAAAAGTCTTGTCATTTTATGACAAAAATATTTTGGGGGATAAAAAATGAAGAAAATCTGACGAAAAAGTTGCAATTTACTGAGAAAAAAAGTCTAATTTCAAACAACAAAAAAAAAAACACACCAAGCAAGGCAACAGAACAAAAATGGTGCATCAATTATTATTTTTTTACAGTTAGCAATCTTTGCTCCACACAGCGCAAATCTACTGACATGCCGAGGTGGAAAAACCGAAACTCCGTATCGGGTTTCGAGGCTCCACATAAAATATGTTGGTCCGCATGCTTTTCGACTGAACCGCAAAAACATGGTGTGATTGTCAAAGGAGAAGCAGATTGTCATGAAACCAGCGGTCATCTCGTGGAAATGATGTTGCTCGGAAGGGGGCGGGGGGGGGGGGGCTGCACCTCCAGATGAAATGAAAAATCTGAAACGATCATGAAGCAGATCCCTCTGCAAGTCAGCATCTTTTCGAGTTCATTCTTAAGCGCTGCTTTTCGGGAAGATGGGGCACGCCGCAGGCATCAAAAGATGGCGGATGGGAATATTTTCCATTGTCATCACTTGTTGCACTCATACCCCCGAAGGCCCGTTCACAGTGTGGTCCCGTCCTGACCCCCCACTCCCCACTCGCCCCCCCTTAGACGTCTTTCATCTCGTAAAGATTGAATCCAAACACTCCGACTTCCCGTGCACTCATCTTTTATTAATCACATCTCAGCGCCGCGTCGCCTGCTCTCACACACACACACACACACACACACACACACATGCTAAAAAATGCCTCAAGTGTTTCATACCCGTTGCACCCCTGGGCTCGTTTAAGGCCTGAAGAGGTGTTGAAGAAGGATTAGTGCGCACACATGCACGCACACACGCTAAACACGTGCAAGCCGAGCGGATATTCCGGGCGTTGTTGTTCCAGGTGTGGAGTCATCGGGGGTCTCCATGCTGTGACCCCCGTTATCCCGGGAAGAGGGAGGAAGAGACGTTGGATGAAAAACACATTTCTCGCCCGAGGCCGTATCAGTGAGGACAAAACCACTAGGGGAAAAAAAATCGTTTGGGGGGGGGGCTTCGAGCGAAAGCAGAGCAGGCACAGAAAATGGCTATTTGCTTGTCTTTGTTCACTTCCACCTCAAATTTAGGCTTTTTTTTCGATATTCAACCATTCACACAATTATAGAACCACACTTACACTCACTTTCAGTCAACTGTTAGGAGAAAAAAAACCTGAATGTATGAAAATGTATGGCAATTTTTGACAAAAAAAAATAATTCTAATTTATTCAGAGAAAAAGTTTTTTCCTAAAGGAAAAGTGTTATATTTTGAGATTTTTTGGGGGGGAGGCTGCGGGGGAAAAATGTTTTAATTTTTCCGAAGGAAATGTATTTTTCGACGAAAATAATTTTTTGGTAAACTTAATATGACAAGAAATTTGAGGAAAAAAAAAGTCTGAATAACAAAACTCGATTATGGCCAGTAAATGCAAAAATGTGAGAACCTCAAAATTCAGGGTGCAATGACAACCAATGGGAATAAGCCATTACTAAGAAAAAAAAAAGTTGAGAAAAGGAGCAATAAAGTTTGAAAAAAAAAAGTCTGACTAGACAGCCAACAGGTGAACAGGGGTAGGAGCGGGCGTGGCTGTTTTAGAGTGCCTCATTGTGGCGGTTGACTTTTGGCAGGAAATATGGAAAATACAGTATGTTTGACCAAATAACGCAAAATATCACCAAAGTACATGACGAATGTGAGTTGGAGTGAATTTTATTCCGAAAATGATGTCAAAACATATTGTGTTCACATCATATTGTCATATAATATAAAAGTACAGTCAAAGGTAGACGGGCTTGTCAAGGGAACACGCGTAACCTGCCCACACGAGCTTTTCATGTTGCTGTTTGGCGTTTAAATGGAGTCATTACCACCAATTAGAGAAAGGTAAAAATAGGGAAACACTGGAACACTTTCTTTCCTCTTTTTGCAAAGCGGTTATAAAAACCAGGAAATATTTGTGCCCGTTTTTTTCCGCCCTAAACACGCCAATAAAATGACATTCCTTCAATGTGCGCTAAATGCTAGTTGGATGGCGTAGAAAGGCGGGATTAGCGGCCATTTTTTTTTAAAGACTTTGGTCTTTGATTAAAAAAAAAAAAAGTATGTTTAAATGCTTCCAGTTGCGTCGGGCGACAGAAATGAGATGAAAATAAGCGTGTGCTTTTTAAGACGCATGTGCGCCCGCCACTCCCAGTTACGAGCTGCAGATGTTTGCATTTTAAGATTGTGATTTTCACATCATCATGAATGTTAGCGGCGCGACGGGCACCCCGACTTCTTCAAAAGAGCGGCTTTGGACAAGGACAACGAGTTGGCATTTCCCCCCAAAAATGTATGACAAAGCATTTCAAGTTACTTGCCGTTTTAGGTCATCGACTGGACGGCAACTGAACTGTTTTGCTTGTCTTGGACGATGTTTGGCCAGGTTCAGCTTCAGGTTTGGGCAGTTGCATGGGCTGATGAAGCCCGCTCAGATGAGAGGCCTTGCAGGGCACTTGCCAATCCATTCAGTGCCCTGAAATGAAATGACCAGCACGAATAAGAACCGGTTATCATCCCACGATGACATCATCGCCCCGTTTAAAGTACAAGCAAAGCAGGTGTCGTTTTTATGGAGGTGAAAACTTCCAACCTCACCTCTATTAAGTCAGAAAAAACAAAACCAATGTCCCAATTTAGTCACCAGCAGAGGTTTCATGACCGTAATTTTCACTGCCTAAGTGTCTGTGTGTGTGTGTGTGCGTGCGCGAGAGTAATCATCTTCATAGTTTCCAGAATGCAGCCACGTAATGAGCTGCTAAAGGTGCAGGCATTCAAACTGTGATTCATCAAAGGACTAAATTCATGCGCGCACACACACACACACACACACACACACACAGGTAATGAGCCTAATGCTCAGTCCAATCTAAAAATAACAATTGTACAAAGCAAATATCTACAGCTCTCGTGATGCGTTCCTCAGTCTCACAAATGTTATTGATATCTGCTTTTCTAGTTATTATTGATGCCTTTTATTACTTCATTAATTGCTGATTTGTGCTCGAGCCTTCTGTTAACGACTGAGCAGCGCTTTAGCATGTACAGCTATCACTGAAAATGGCTTGAGTAGTTTAATTTTATATTGCAGTTGAATTATTATCGATGAGTGCTTTTGACAGTTTATCGCTAACATGTGCTTCAAAAAGTTAATGATCAGTGATGTGTTTTAGGATATCAATTACTGGCACGTGTTTTAGTTCAATAATTACGGACATTATATGTCTAGTTAGTTATGTTGTGACTGATTTGTGTAGAGTAGTTCAATTGTTTGTGTTTCGGGAGTTCTGCTACATTAGTAGATTAGTTATTACTGATCGGTGCTACACTGCAGCATGCTGAGAAGGCTTTCAAAGTAGCTAAAAAAGGCAATAAATGTAATTATTATCCAAATGTGTCATGATATTATGCTGTATATTTCTAGAAACGAGAATACATTGATAACAAATGACAATTTTAGCACAATACTTGAGTATTGCATTTCCTCCATTAATTTGATTTAAAGATATTTTAATGTAGTGTCGTAACGGTTTTTTTTTTTTTTGTTTAGGTCTGAATATAAAAATGATGAAAAAGGGGCCTGCAGGCTGGCACCGGCCGCCAAGGCCCATTCAACGAAGCCGTCAGTATTGGGAGACATTTTTTATTCCCTCCCCAACAACGTCTGCTTGATTCTGATTGGCTGAACGCGCACGCGCAGCGGGGCCAACGCGGAAGTCATAAACTGCCTCTCAGGCTGATTACTTTGTTTAAAAAACAAAAAAAAAACAAACAGTAACCTGCTCCTTTTGGTCTGCATTTAATCACAATACAAAACAGTCGGGTGAATGGAAAAAAATACTAAACGATGTTCAACCGTGTTGTTATTATCATTTGTGTAGAATATAAACCCAGTCGTAATTTTAAACGTACTGCTCCATTTTATGATGACCAGATATGAATTGGTTGCAGACAGTAATATTTATTCCAATAATGATCATGGAACAACAATGATTGTCAGTAATATAAAACGCATCTTTGACCACTAACGAGCAACATTAACGTTATCTGTATTTTGTTGGAGTCAGTAACACTTTCCTGTTCATCTTGAAAGACAACTACATAATTTGAAAATATACGGGTAGATTTAGTAGTACAGCGTTAACACTGTATCGACAGTTTTTAAAAAAAATTAAGACTACAGGAAAGGGCCAGAAAAGGGACGACTGAAATCTATCTACTCCAAGTACGTATCCTAACGTAGAATTATCCTTAGTTAGAAAATGGAATAGCATTTTAAAAACCGAAAAATACTTCCAGGTACAGCATGCACAATGCAAAACATGCAAAGCCATGCAACAAAATAGCTGTAATTTGTTTTATGCAAATATATACACATCATAAAAATCTGCGATTATTTTAATGTAAAAGCAGCATTTTAAAACATCCCATCTACTTTTCCCGACACCATAGTTTTGACGCATGCACAATCAAATATTAAATGTAAGTCCGAAATAATTAGTAATAATAAGTAATTCTCACCTCCTTACTTGCTCACTGGTCGTGAAGGTCCAAGCGTCCCTTCGGGGGGCCTTCTCACCATTACTGAAACAGAAAATGTCGATAAATGGTTCAGTGACTCTTTTCATTCCAAAGGGGGTTTCAAATCAATGCTTAAAGGACAGTTTTTGTCAATATCCATTTTCGTTTTCTGAACATTCAATGAAAGTCCAAATTAATAAAACAGTCATGTTCGGTTTTACTTCCTCACTACGTTCGATAATCTCAAATAAATACAATCCAATTATTGTTTAGTGAGAAACATTACACAGTGTGTTTAATGCTTCTGTTATATTTTGCATGCAAAAAGAAATCACTTGGAATTACATCGCGCCTTTTAAAGAACCAAGGACACGCAACATTACCTCAAGCAATGATTATATTTTATAGATATTGCCGAATGTCCTCGTTGAGTCTACTTTTGATTAAAGGTTCAACATTGACCGTGATGATAATTGCACCGCGGCCTATGCAGTTTATTTTTACACTTTGCATTTTGGGCGCATTGTAAAACACATAGCACTGTTTTGCACAAAATGTACAATTATTACTAGAATACATTACCACATACTAACGTGCAATATCTTCATTTCTTTCTTGTTTAGATTATATTTACATGAATTTTATTTCCTGATTCATGCCGTTTGCATTTGTTGGCACCTTTTTTGCCCTAGGTTATGAGGGGAATTGCCCCACGGGAGCGTATCTGTCGGCCTAAATATCTTCAAATTTTGTTCAGCTGTATGCGCACACTTTTCTGATTTATTCATTTACCTAACGTATCACTTTTGTGTTAAAACGCCGAGTAAGTAATGCAATAAATTCGAACTGTAGGGTTTGATGTGGTGCTGCTCCGCTCGTTGATCAACAAGGGCAGCACCGGTGGGGGTGGCCCGGGAGGGAAAACACTTCCTGAGCGGACGCAGAGTCGACTCCTGATTGGTCCAGGCGAGTTGTGACTGACAGCTGCCCCTTTGCCCCGCCTTGTTTCTCCCCGAATGTTGACACCTCGCTCCAAAGAAAGCGGTGGATAACCCAGACGTCAGACGCGGAGAAACTTGCACCTCAGAACACTTCCTCACCTTTTCGGGGACTCTTCTTCTTCGTCGTCGTCCAGACTACCAGCCAACGACGACCGCCGTCGCTTCCCGGTACTTGGGATCCGGAACCATGGCCGAGAAGCGGCGCTCGCCGTGCGCGCTGAGCGTCAAAGCGCACGCCTTCTCCGTGGAGTCGCTCATCGGGGCCGAGAAGAGGCGCAGGACGGCGGGGGAAGGGGCGACGTCGCCCGGCTACGACGTTCCGAAGGCGAACGCCGGTCCGGAGCTTCAGCCGGCGGCCAGAGCCTACGGGAGCGAAGCGGAATACGCCAGCGACGGATCTCGTGAGTAAAAGCACCGCAAACAAAAAGAGCGGCCAAGAAATAAAAACAAAAAGTCAACCGTAAAACACGGATGGAATAAAAGTGTCACACGTCTACAACATGCAACAAGACTATCAGCTGCAACTATGTTAGCGATTTCCCCCCCCAGCGCATTGTGTCATTCGATACGATATTGACACGATTATTAAACTTGACTATTTGCATGCTCGGAGCCACTCCTGCAAACAAGACATGTGAGCTTGTGGCCGGCTTGCAAAGTGTGTCACAATTACGACTGTGAGTCGATGCTTTATTTTATGAGCTTTTGGCTGCAGTCGTAAACACGCCAATTAGCGGCAGTAGAAACGGACCCAAAAGCACCAGGACGCACTGGAAACGTTGGAAACTAAAACTCGAGCCGACAGTGTCACTTCCATTGCAATATGGGCCCGCGTGCAAATCATTCAATAGTTTTTCTTGATCGAAATGATCCGTAAAACAGTTCCATTTACCCCCTCCAAATTGTATTGTTGTTATCATATTCCTATGTGACCAAATATTGCCTATAATAGCTACTTAAACGATTTAATGTGCTTTTTATGGATGAGTAATTAGTCACATTGAGCACGCTAATGTAATAAAACAACAAGAGTGGAGCAAACTCCTTATTACATAGGAAAAAAATATGCATAGAATTCATTTGGTGCTTGCAAAAAGAATAAATCGTGTGTGTGTGTGTGTGTGTGTGTGTAAAACAGAGAGCGAAGACGCGCTCCTGGAGAGTCCGCAGCCCGCAGCTGTTAGCGGCAGCGGGAGCGAAGACCCACGCGTGGACCTGCAGGGATCGGACCTGTGGAAACGCTTCCACGAGATCGGCACGGAGATGATCATCACCAAGGCCGGAAGGTACACAGAATTTTTTTTTTCAAGCCACGTTTGCCCCTTTTGTCTTCACCGCAAATTGAATTTCCTGAAAAGCCCAATTAAAGAGAGCGATTTTGCAGGTTTTGGTTCAACGGGTTATCAGCACGTCATGCTTAGGGTAAACTACAGCAAAACGCTCACGTCTTAATGAGATACATTCAAATATATTCAAAGACAAACACGTTTATTTTTGGAAGAATTAAATGAAAAATGTATGCGAAATAGGCCAAGCGGAGCATCACTTTTTTTGCCGCAGGAATTGAAAGCTTGAATCTAACTACATTCCTTTCTCCCCCTCTACGTCATTTTTTTTTTTTTTAATTACGATGGGTTTTTGTTTTTAGGCGGATGTTCCCGGCCATGCGCGTCAAAATGTCCGGTTTGGACCCACATCAGCAATATTACATCGCGATGGATATCATCCCCGTGGACAACAAGCGATACAGGTACGATAGAAACGAGAATGACACGGTGCCGTCGTAATTCTTTGCTTTGCTCACAAACGGCGCCGGGCAGTGTTGTTTAGTTGTTCCTTTTGGACCTTTAACCTCCGTCTGCGGGAAGGTCAAAGCAGCAAATGTGCCGTGATCGTGACGGGGGAGGGGAGGGGAGGGCGGGGGCACAACGAAACTTCCTTTTGTGCGCATTGACGGATATCGCAAAGATTCAACAGTCTTGTTGGGAAACGTATTCCGATATGAGCATAAATGGCCGAAGATGATTATGCGCCGTGTGGGTCACAGGTACGTGTACCACAGCTCCAAGTGGATGGTGGCGGGCAACGCCGACTCGCCAGTGCCGCCCCGGGTCTACATCCACCCGGACTCGCCCGCCTCCGGGGAGACGTGGATGCGGCAGGTGGTCAGCTTCGACAAGCTCAAGCTCACCAATAACGAGCTGGACGACCAGGGACATGTAAATCAGCTATTATTATTATCATCATATATATTTTTAAAAATGTCTGTCTGGCCAATCTTTGTAGCGCTTATCCTTATTAGTATTAAGCTTTATTATTATATGACTATAGTGCCACTACATATATACTATTACCTAGTTTGAAAAGTTGAATATTAGAAAATGACAAACAACTTTGAATTTTTAAATCCGCAAAGTCCCTAAAAAAACAAAACCCAACAACTAATTGCTGAACTGGCACCCTGCTGAGCTCAGAGCTCCATCAAGGGCAATGTTCTAAAATATCCTACCTGATTTCCCCAATTGTGGCCTAAATTAGGATGATTTGGCTATAATAACAGCACGTCATTAATTTTCCATAGTTTACTGAATTTGACAGTCAGTCATGTGTTTCCTAATTTTACGAAAACCCTCTGAGCGTCTTTGGTTTGCCCTGGGGGAGGTCCATACTCCAGTAGATGAAGTTTGTTGAAGGACCTGGCAAAAAAAAAAATGGACCTTTCGAAAATTAAACTGAAGATACGATTTACAGTCAAATCCAGACATATTTTTAAAAAAGACATACAATTTTTTTTTTTTTAAACAAAGTGTGAGCAAATTGTGACCCAATTGCTGCTCGCTCTCCAGATAATCCTGCACTCCATGCACAAGTACCAACCACGGGTGCACGTGATCCGGAAGGAGTGCGGCGAGGAGTTGTCCCCGGTGAAGGCCGTACCCGTCGGCGAGGGCACGAGAACCTTCTCCTTCCCCGAGACCGTGTTCACCACCGTCACGGCGTACCAGAACCAGCAGGTTTGTCCTTTCTGCTCACCTTCAAGTCATCATCTCCACCCGTATGGAATCAATCGCGAAAATTACGTCACGCAGTTGACTGCAGATCGCCGCCACGGCCCAACAAAAATCACGTAGATTTTTTGTCGATTTATCTGGGGTATTCTTTTTGGATCTTTTTTTTTTTTTAAATCTTAGTCACACTATTTATAGTTATAGTAGTATTTATGAAAAGTGACTACAACATACTGTACTTGTTGCTGTCAAATGGCAATATGCATTGCCAAGTTTATTTTATTTTTTGTAAATCTGCCAAATAAGGTAATTTTGAAGATGCACGTTTTTCTACTAGACGGTGACAATTCTATCCTCTCGTCCCCTTCTCGGGTCACCTTGTCATTTTCAAGTGCAACAATGACTTCTTAGGCGCTTGGTATTGGATTATAAAATATTACATGAAGACACGATTGTCCATTTAAAAGCATGTATCTCCAAATTGCGGGAGGTTTTTTTTTTTTGATTGAAAAAGCAGCCATGTGGCCACGGAAACAAAAAAGTTGCGACATACAGTAGATGTATACTTTTGTTTGCATCATCCTGCCAGCTGACAAATTTGCCTGTCAAAAATTAAAAAAATTAAAAATCTTGGAATGGTCGACATCATCTAAAGCGAGCGTAAGACTGAACATCTGACTTTGGATGCAGCTCACAAGTTCGACCAAATTCTTTTTTGACTGGGAGGGATCACATGTGCGCCGCAGCAAACACACTGCTTCAGTTTCCGAAATGCCAAGAGACAAAAAGCGTCATGTTGGCACGTCCAACCGAAGTTTCGACTAACAGAAGACTATTTCTCCTGGCATGCTGAATTTGTTGTCATAAGATTTTGGGGGATTTTTTTTTTCCCTGTGTTTTCCAGATAACCAGGCTGAAAATTGACAGAAACCCTTTTGCCAAAGGCTTCAGAGACTCTGGAAGGAATCGGTGAGTCGGGACCTCCACATTACACACCGCAACTGGGTCATGTTTGATATTTTTGCTGGCCTGTGTGTGTGGGGTTTTTTTTTTTTTTTGTCACGGCTATTCCAGTCTGATATTACGGGAAGGGGAAAAAGCACGGCCTGCATTTATTTATCCTTCTCTCACTGGAAGGGTGCGACGGGCCTCTATGAATGTGAAAATCCATCCAGGGTTGAACTAATCAAGTCTTACCGCAGAGCCGTCGGGAGATTGAATCCTGGAGCATTCGTCATTTTGTCGTGGGGGACGGGGGAAGATCGATTCACGGCCTCTGAAACATAAACAGCAAAATAAGTCCAATCTGTACAAAACAGCAGCACTAAACTGACAATTTACCATCAAATATGTTCTACATGCACTACACTGGAGAAATGTGTATATTTTTACACACACACACACAATTATACATATATGGAAAAAGTACCCGGAGATTCATAACCACAATTTTTGAGTTTTGGCCTTAATGTAGCAAAATTTCCTCAAAAAAATTCGAGTAGTGAGGGGAAAAAAAGAGAAAAAAAAAGATCCTGCACCTGGAACAACAAATTTTCCCGTGCGCATTCTGTTGGCCAAATGTTCCATTTGATCAAATGCAAAGTATACATATTTCTGAATTCTGTTTTCACTGCATAAAGATCAATTGTAAACATAGCAGTAGAAATAGTGCAACCTTCCGATGCGTTCACGTGATTCTGTGAAATGCAGTGAAGGTCGTAACCCAACAAAAGCAACTTTTGGTCGCGCGTTCAAATTAATCAAGTCAACCGGCGAAACGTGAACATACAGTACAGGCTTTTCACGGGGCAGCTTGTCCAAATTATCACCGCGGCTTGAACCCCACGGGTGTTTGCATGTTTCATGAGGGTGGGGGCCCGACTTTCATCCTCACGCTAACGAGGTCAAACAGAGCAGTGGCATTAGCCCGCCACACCAACCTACCTTGGAGGAGGACGGCTGGGGCGAGGCGAGGGTGGATTATCCCACCTCATAAATCCACGCTGCGGCTTCCTGCCTCCTTGCTCCTGATTGGCGCATAAAAGCCGCGTGAAAGCAATTACCGCCGAGCGCCCGGCTGGCAGCGGCCAATGGCGACGTGGCGTTTATGCTCCTCATTACCTGCACAGACAGAACAAAATGGCGGCCAGGTGGCGGCTTTACAAGGTGGCGTGGCTAATGCGATCGTTGTTTGCAGGATGGGCCTCGAAGCCCTGGTGGAGTCGTACGCCTTCTGGCGGCCATCTTTGCGAACGCTGACCTTTGAGGACATACCCGGTATGGCCAAACAAGGTATGTGATCTGTTTGTTTTTGGGGTTTTTTTTTTGGTGGGGGTGGGGGGGACTCAGACCTTGACTGCCCCAACTTGCAAGTTTTTCAAGTTACAAGTACGCGACCTCACCTTGGGACCGTGTTGTCATTTTCAGTCAACAGCAAAATGACCGCCCCCTCGACAGCCTGAAACGGGTGGATTTGTCTGCTTCATTTACTGCATATTCCACAGCAAATAAAATGTTTTTTTTTTGTGCAGGAGTCCAGGGAGCCCACGGACGTGTCGGCGCGTCGCCCCACTTGCTATCACCCTCGCCGTGCTCGTCACCATTCCAGGTGTGCCCTCTCAGCCCGAGCGACTTCACCTGCAGCCGCCCGGCCCTTCCGCTCCACCGCTACGCCACCCCTCCGGAGCCGTTCCCCCCACCCCGGGGCCCGCCGCCCTACGAGGGCGACGCCTTCTGCACCCTCCCGCTCTCGACGTCGCAACTGAGCTACCTGTCCGGCCCCGCCCCGCAGGGCTATGCCGGGCTCCGCCTGCACACGTCTCCCTACGGCTTATATGGCTACACCTTCCCGCCGTCGCCCCGCCTGGCCGCCAGCCCGGACAAAACGAGCGCCGGCGCCGCCGCCGACCAACCGAGCACCCTGCTGGGCTCGTCCCCGAGTGGGACACTAACGGACAGCCTGGGGTTGCTCGCCACCGGACAACAGGGCTTCTTATTTGACTCTCGAACTTTGGGGCTGGCAGGGAGCCCGTCGGGGAGCGGGGGCCCGCAAGTCGCCGCCCACCTCGTTTGACGGACATCCGAAAATGTCACGAAGGGAGGTTTTCAAAGGTCAGCCATCGAGTGATCCACCGGTTTGTGTTGTCGAGCGCTTCTCCTCATTTGGGTGAGTGGGAGCCTCTCTCAATTGACTTTGGGTTGAAAAGAAGGGTACACCCCGGACTGGTCACCAGCCAATCCCACAGATAATACAATGACAGCGGTGAAAGCTGGAAGTGGTTATACGAGGAGGAGGCCGTGTGACTTGACGTGAGCACTTTGTTCTTGTTGGGAAGGAGAAGCTAAACTCTGCTTGCCTCTCAAGGGACGACATCCAGTATTCCATAATATTAACTCATTCACTCCCAAAGACGTTTTTAAACGTCTTTTCAGACTTGGTCCAGAATTGGCTGGTACTGAATGAGTTAATAATAATAATTTGCTTTTAATGACATACGCATTGAATGAGTCAACTTTCAGGCTCGATTGACACTCCAGGTCTAAATTCAGATTCAGGCTGGATTTACACTGTATTGTATTCCAATTTCATCTGTACCTTTTATTTTTTTTTTAAACATTATTGGTATCAATTTCAAATGACATACTGTATAAAAATAGAATTAAACGAATAACAAAAACAAGGGCATACATTTTTTTTTTAACGACAATTTTAGACTTTAAACCAGTCCATTTTATAACAGGAAGGTTAGACGTTGCGTACCAGAAGTGACAGTTTGGTTCTCTCACTGCATTGGTGCTGCAAAGAACAGAAGAAAACAACAATAAATAACACAAAAATTAAAGTTAATGGTGCCGATGCCTTTAAGGTCGCATGTGACAGGGAGCAGGTCTGACTGTCAATCAAAAAATTCTGCTAATAATTAGCGCTCATTATAAACAGTGAATATATTAACGAACATGCTCAGAAAACAGAAATAAGCAGGGGTTTCTGTGAACACCGAATATGCTACGTGCCTCTAAATGAGCACATTTAGACCATGTTTAATGGTTCGTGCTTTAGCTGCAGGTGTTTTTAAAAATGTTTATTTGTTGGAGTTCGGGTCGAAATGTGGGTTGTCGAAGTCACCGCTGATGTGACGCTGGCAATGGCGGCAAGATGCCGTCTGTGCGTTTCTGCTGCACAGGCATTGGCAGATATCCCATATGTGGATCGCATTTCAATCCACATTTGGGAGACGCCTGATCACCATCTGTGGATATGCAATTCCGTACTTTTATACGCTGCCATTTGTGGCGCTTACGGACTATTTATTTGAAAGGAATCTGCATTTTGGTACAATTAAAAACTGCAAAACGTTAAAACGGGAAACAATGATAAAGGGACTTTTTAGGAATTTTAAAAAAAAGTTTTTGATTGAAGAACCAAAAAGGCCTCTGATGTTATTTTAAAGTTGGTCATTTTAGCGGTGCTTGGAGAGTGACTTATTTTTTGAGATGATAACCACTGAAATATGACAAACGTGTACATTCGGTTGAGGTCGCTCACCTCTGTAGGACTGAAGCTCCGTCTTAAACCGAGGACCCCCCCCAGGCATCAAATAAATTGCTCTCAAAAAGTTGCCACCGTCACTCGGGTTTTTGTGTCGGTTACCCCTGTAAATTGGAGGCAAAAAAAAAAATCTTAAACGTGATTGTCGACACGAAGCCCCTAACTCGCATTCACGATCACTATCCGAAGTCTGCCACATGGCTCTGATTGAAACGGGCAATGGACATTTTCAAACTTGGAGCCAGAGCTCAACAGTTTAATGACTACAGCGAGAGCAGAGAAGTGATTGATGCACTGGCAACTTAGGGAATACCTCACACATACATGTGCAAACACACACTTCACGAGGATGTGACACATGCGGGGTCGGGGGGGGGTGTTCTCAAGCCCCCAATGTGAACCTTGACATCTTCAGTCGACTAGCCCGAACCCCGATCTAAGACCAACCGGAGCCATAAGCCGCCAGTGTTGTGTAACAACGTAAACTGACGCCCCCCCCCCCACCCCACTACCCTGCCTATGTGCTCCCTCCCCCTCGCTGACTGCGCTCTCGCTCGCACGAGGAGAGCGCGGGCATACGTCAAGGAGGGTGTGAAGGTGCGAATGTGTGTGGCAACAGGTGGTTGAGACATCTCAAAAGGTCACGCTGATCCCAGAAAATCCAAAACGGAGCTCACCACCCACCCGCACCGCTTGCTTGCGCCTCCGGAGGCATACTCCTTCGATGAGCGTATTAGTCATGTTACGCCAATGCTGACACGTGTACTGTAGGTTAAAGGTCAAACGTGTTTTTAACATTACCGCCACTTCGTTTCCGCATCGAAAGGACTTTGGGAGGATGTAACTGTGTTCATCGAGTTTATTTCGTGTCAACTTTGATGTGTTGTTCCATTTATTTAGATGTTAAGCTGCCAGGGCGGTTTGCGGATGGAGTCGGCCCAGATGGCTCACGTCGTCAACATTGTATCACGAATGCCAGAATTTTACGACACGACCTTAAATTTGATGTGGGGCTTGGCAAGTTTTTATTTGTTGGAAAAGCAGGAATCGATTTAAAAGAAAAAAAAAATCATAGCTGTGTGTCTGAATATATTTCTGGCACAGTCGTATTAACCACAACAGGACGCACGCTCATGGTGGGATTACATTTTTTTGTGGTGGAATGATACACTCCAAAAAACAAAAACAAAAACCCTCCCCAAAATACAATAAAAATATACCAAAGCCCCTCAGTTAAAACATCAAATTGCACAACACAACCCATAAAGCAACGAAAACACTACATTTCGGCACGGAACAGTATTTTATCCTCATTTTGAAGTTTGCGAGACAATGTGCGAAGAAAAACAACATTTTGGGCCAGCTTACGTACAAACTGCTTTTTGGTGGTCTCCCGTGCTGCCTGCTGTCAACGGGAGGGCAGGCGGTCGCTGACGAGACGGGCATATGGAAGGGGTTGGTGACGGGAGCTTATTTTAGAAGACTTGGAATGGTCGGCCTTGTTGTTCCTGAGTTACACACCCACAAACACACACACACACACACACACACACACACACACGCAGTACAATGAACGTAAACATGACGTTAAAATCTCTTTTCAAATGTGAGAATATGAATATAAACCAAGAACGGTATCTTATATAATTCTATACGCATGCACACAATCTGAGGAACATGGACACTTTTCCGCAACCAGGTGCCGACGTGACAAATCTGTCACGCTAGCTGCCGGGAGCAAGTTCGGGGCGCGTTGTGGGACCGTGGGGAGGCTCTCAGCGAGGGGCAGCGTGTGTTTGTGCGTGTGCGTTGCGACTGGGTTCAAGATTTCGGAGACTCGCCCGTCGAGCATGCACGTACGATTAAGATCGTACCAAATCCGATTTGTAATGATCAAGATAACGCCTGCAAATCACGGCCAGCAGTTGATTTATTGCGAGTACGTATTGACGGAAGCACAGAAATGAAACTGCGCTTTTAAAACGCACTGAAATTGTGATCAATCATTTTTTTAATGGTCGAGCTAATAACGGGCTGATTTAGTGCGACAGTTTTGTGGCCTTGATTTCAATGTTCTGACGCACTTTCAGTTGCATTTTTTTTATTTTCCTTTAAAGGGCACATCAAGTCAAAAAAGCAAAAGTGCCGTCTTCTCTCAACACAGTAGTTAAAGCATTTGCATAAAGGCCAGTCGTGTGGTTTTGGTCTTGTTTGGCATGGAAGAAGCCATTAGCATGACGGGGCCTCCGATTGCGGCGGGCTCGGTTTTCGTCGCCGCAGGATCCGTGACCGAGCATTAAAAGCTCGCAGGTGAGGTCATCGTGGGCGGCGAGGGAAGGTTCCAGAGGAGAACGAAATTGAGAAACGTACACGTCAGAGCAAAGTCCAATGACAAACGTGGCTTTTTAATGACGTTCTATTTTGATGGCGCCACGACGAAACGGATTAAATGAGAAACGCTGTGTAAATTTGACGGGCTTCAAGTGGACTTTTGCTGTCTGTGGTGGGGCGGGGTGGGGGGAATTAGGCTTCAGTGGGGGATGGATGGGCCAACATGGGTTTGGGCGCGCCGAGGATCAGTTCACCGCGTGAGCCGTTAACGACTCGACGGCTATTTGATGACAGTCGCAAGAACCCAAGCGACATGGCTGTCCTTTACAGCTGTTAAATCTTTGTCAAGTCAAGCAATGATTTGTGGCGCGCACCCAAACCACTCGGGAACACGAAGGAGCCCCCCTGCCCACCCCACCCCCAAAAAAATCCCAATAACTCCGCATTTAAGGTGTGGAAAACTGACAAACAGTTTAAAGACAGGTGATTCTAAAAACAAAAACCTGACCGAGGCATCTGCTGCGACAAAGATAGTCCAGGACCAAGTGCCATTTTTAACGGTTGCTGGGATTGAACAATGGTCCTGTTCTACCATCAATCAAAAAGTTCGGCTTGTATGTAACTGCGGATATTTGATAACACGGGAGTAATGCGGGTCTAAAATTAGCGATCTAAAAATGTATGGATTATACAGTACAGTATCTCCTGATAGCGAGCCAACCAACAATAGTCTCCAGAAAGTTCCCCGCCGCAACATTCCGGGGACCGTCCAACCTCGCGTGTTTTGACTATTTGCAGAGGGCAGATATGACGGATGAGGCGGGGAACCGTACGATGGAGGGGGAGAGGTGGAAACCAGGACAGGAAGTGAAATAAAATCAATCTTCCATCATGAATAAAATCTTAACTTGCAGCAAAAAGGAGCCTGCTTTCAAGCGCGATTCATTTTTACATTGAAGAAGTTGCTCTGCACTTGTCCACTAGACACTGAATGGACAAACGCGATGGGACACTCAATTGGCAGGAAGCGGAAAGCGAATCAAATGTGGAGTTTGCCGCTCCATGGCTTTCCATTCTTGCAGATTCCTCACGATTTTGAAGCGACTGAGGAATTTTGTCCTTTTACGAGGTAAGCGGACCGGGCTCCATTTTTCCACACCAAAGTCATCCATGCGTGCCTTTAAAGGAAGGACCTTGGAACTCAGGACGGGGGGGGGGGGGGGGGGTGTCTCTGCCAAAAGTTTGCTCGCACAATTGGAAGCACACAACTATCGAAACATCTCGGTAAGAAGCTGGCGGAATAACGACTGGGTTTTACTGAACTATTCTTCAATTAAGCAAACCTCAATTCCTCTAGGTGGGAGTAGTCAGTATTTACTACTGGGGGGGGGGGGGGGAGAAAGATACCTTAGGATTGGATTGGTGGGTTTGTTTGGATGCCTCACTCTTTCGTAACCAAAACAAAGCCTCATCGTGACACCCCCCCCCCCCCCCCAACACCCACATACGTGCCTGCATGTGCGTATAGCGTGTCAAAGTCATTTATAGCCGAGCAGCTCATCAATCTCAATAGTGCAGAGCGGCGCAAAGAGCTGATGAAATGACAGACATGATCACTATTCAGTGGCCGAGTGTAAACGGGAGGAGGGGTGGAGGGGGATGAGGAGGCGGAGGAAGGGGGGGGGAGAAGAGAGGTGAAGGAGCAGAGCTAGAATGAAAGTCGGGAAAGGTGTCGGGATAAAAGGAGGATGTGCCGAGTAAACGAACAAAAAAAACTTGTTTATCGCAACTGGTGACGATGACGACCGACTTAAGTGACAATAACGACTGAACTGGTTAACGGGACCTCACTTCACTCACGCAGACCAATTCACCGGTTTATGTTCCCGCTATAAAAACACTAATTAGCAAGACACCACCTTGCTTAGCTCTCTGCTCACCATGCATGGCAACACCCGCACTCTTGTCTTCGGGCAGTATTAAGAACCGCTCAAAGTAAACGCTCTTTTTTTTCTCCATTACATTTTTTTGGGGGGGGCCCCAAGGACTGAAACACTCTGCAACAAATACAATTCAGCCCATTTGTCTTAAAGTGACACGACCCCATTCCGAATTGGTGGTCTTAATAATTGTACTTATGTCAAAAAGCAAAAACAGTCCAGAGAACAGTTTCGGCAAACATTGGCTTTTCCAGACACCATTCACAACACACCCTCAACTTACACGCATGCCGCCATGCCCCACCGTTACTCCGCGGATACAACCTCGGAATTTATCATTGCACACTGGACACATGCAACGGCGATGGATCACACTCTGGCGTGTGTGAAGGGGGAAGGGGTCTGGGGGGGGGGGGGGGGGGTCGGTCGGGAGGAAGGCACGGCGAAGGAAATATTTGTCAATGGGCTGTGAAGCCGTGCTGACACACCAACAAAACATCAAAGACTCCCGTGAAGCCGGCAACTATTAGCATGGACTCAAATTGAACGATCCCGTCATGTTTTGAAAGCGCCCTGTCGCACCAGACGCGTCAAGAGAGTGAGTTTTGAGATGTCGGTTTTTAAAACACAACCTGTTCAAACCCAAAATGTTGTGCCAATTTCTCCGGGTTGCTGTTCTGTCTAAATACTGATATGGAATGGGGAAAGGGGGGGGGGGCCCCCGAGTCACCTTGCCCACCACCGATAGTATCAGAGCTGGGATGTTACCTGTCACACGTTGCCTGCCCTGTTGCATTAAAAGCAATTGTTACCGTGGCAGCGCATTCAATTGTCAATATTCTTCGTTTTCTGGGTTCTGCATGAAAAACACTCGTACAGGTTGAATAAAAAAAATTATTTTTTTAAAATCCCATCTGTGTTGTGTTGAAATCAAATATTGCAGTCTGTCATGAAATGACATTTTCCGGATAATTTGACATAATGATTGCAATCTTTTTTTTTTAATGTTCAGATTCAACGTGTTTAAATCGTGTGTTTCATTAAGTTCAAATGTGTGGGACGCGAGAAAAAATAAATAAACGCCCAACATATTTTTTTTTCTGGATTTTACAACGCGGCGACAAAGTAGGTGCAGATCAAAGCGGGCCCAAAATGTTTAAAACGTGCAACGTTTATTTGGTGTATATTTTGCCTGCCGGCGGCGGAGCCGGGTGGTAGCGACGGCAGCTGCAAGGAGACGTCACATGTGCCATTCCTCACACTTCAACAGCCAACGAGAGAGCGATTTATGGACGCGGCGAGAAGGACACATAAACAGAAGCGGTGGAGTCGACATAAACAAAAGGTGGGCGGAGCTGATGCGAGATAACGTCGACAAAAAAAAAAAAAAACGAGAGGAAAGACAAATTGCATGTTCTGCCCATGCCTACGTGGGTTTTCTTCGGGTACTCCGGTTTCCTCCCACATGACCAAAAACATGCATGGCAGGTTCTTGGAGCTCTCTAATTTATCCCTCGGTGTGATTCTGAGCACAGATGATTGTTAGTCTTTGTGTGCCCTGCGATTGACTGGCAACCGGTTCAGGGCGTACCTCGCCTACTGCCCAAAGACGGCTGGGACCGTCTCCAGCACGCTCACGTAACTCCACGCAACATGGCCGTCCAGTGAATGTGACCTGACTAAGTGGGTGAGCGCGTTTTTGTGCGCGAGTTTCAGGGAGCACTCTCCCATGACGTTCACGTCAACGACCCGAAGACCGTGTCAACAGGAGACCCAGCTATACCCAATTCAACACACACGCAAATATGCGCACGTGTGTTGAGATGTATCCCGGGGGGGGCATTCTGAACCACTCGTCAACCTGCCGTGTTTGTTGCCGTAGTGACGGAGCTGTCATTGTCTGCTACCACCCAGGAAGAGCTGTCAATCACGGCCCACCACGTCGGCAGCTTGGCCGAACGTTCAACGAATATTCTGTTTTTGGGTTTTGATATGATCGCGCTTCGGCTATCTTTGAGTGGTTCTTTAGGTTCTTAAAATTCATTCATAGGCATATTTTCAGTCATAATGATAATTAAACGTACTTGATTGTGAAATGTCACACTTGTGTTATTTTTGTTATTTTGACTTCAAAACGGCGCCGCGTGAGTGGCTGCCTTTCCAGCAGCTCCTATATTTTGTTGTTCTACTTCTTCCTTTCATAACTTTGCTGCTGTGAATCGGGAATTTCTAAATTGCGAGACTAATAAAGGTTTTCTTATCTTATCTTAATGGGTGAGCAGGCACCCTAGAAAGACAACTCTGTTTACAAATATTTGGCTAATGGATGTCAGGGAACCTTTATTGAGATAGCAGGCAACATAAATTGGAAAAAATGTCAATATGTTGCCTTTAAATGGATTTTTTCACAAACCCGACGGGACGCGGGTGTGAAGACAGACGAGTTCATCTGTCCAATCCAAAGCAGACGCTGCCTCATGGCACGATGGGACGGAGAGGGGGAAAAACTAGCCCGACGGAATTTCGACATGACGAGCGGCATCCTAAATCATCGTTACCTCTTTTCTGACGCGCTTACTGTATGACATCAACACGCACTGAGGGGTGCAAACAATCGCCTTTGAAGGATGACTTCATGATTTGACGCCTCACGGAGTACTTGTTGATGTGTCAGCACGCATAAATAGTGGCGAGAAAGGGCCGGGGAGGGGGCGGGGGGAGGGAGGCGCAGATGAAATAGTTATGTTAAGCAGTATTCTATTGGTTAAAAAAAAAAATCCTCTCAATTCAAATAGAAATCTAAAGTTATTGATGAAATCTCCAAAATGTGCTTTTTAAAAAAAAAATCTGTAAAAATTATTGCCAACTATAGTCATTCCTGCTCTTAGGTTTTTTTTTTTTTAAACATCAATTCCAAAAGAAAGCTAATCTCCAGACACTTCAGAAAAGTACTTATCGCACACTTGTTTTGTACAAAAGGCGACTAAATAAAAAATCCTGCTCACTGCAGACTCTGAGCGCCCCACTTTAACTTCCTCGTGAAAACAAAATTACTGTACATTTAAACCTTGAAGTGAAATTCCACAAAACGGATGCTAATTACTTACCTTTGCTATTCTTCCCATTTTTGTGACGAGGGCAGGCGTCTCTAATGAAGTGAGCGAGTCACGGGCGGTGTGCAGAGGAGGTAGTGGTGGGGGGCTGGTGAAGGGGTCGTGGGGCTAATTAGGCGAATCAGGTCCTAATCCCTCTCTCGGGCCATCCGCTGGGGTCAGGCCTAAAAGAGAGAAAGGTCACAGAAACATCCGTCACGGCGCATTCATGACTCCTTCGTACTGTAGACCGTGTGTGCGTGCGCATGTATAAAAAGAAGGGGACTCGAATCTGGACAAAGCCTATATATGAGTATCTGTCAACGTAGCGTCATTTAAAAAAACATGCAACGGATGGATGTGTGCGTGCGATCGATCACTTTGCATTGATCAGCGATTACAGTGCATGGACAGGATTCACTGTATGGGCTCAGTACCTGCTCAAACACATTATAGCGGCTACTGTAGGCCAGAAGGTGCAAATCTGCAGATGTGTGACCAGCCGACAAGGACGGGGATTAACACACACACGCACACACACACACACACACACAAATGTATGGCCGGCCACATGAGCAGTAAGAGAAAGGCTAACCCTAAATTAGAATTTTGCAGCTCTTACTTTTAAGCTTTTGAGAAAATGTGGTTGCATAAGTGTGCACCCCCTCTGTGTTGTAGCCGTCTTGAGAATAAATGGAGCAATCAAATTCATAGTCATGTAAGCACACACCTACCCGAATAAACTTCAGATGTTGGGGAGGCTTTCCCTGACGTTTTTGTAGGTCACATCTTACTGCACCAGCCACGGCCCGCAGAGCGCCATCACAGCATGGGGGGGGGGGGGGGGGGGGATATCACTAATTTTCCCCAAGTATCAAGCAGGAGAAGCCTACAAAATAATTTGCAAGGCATCATCAAGTGAAGGCACAAGAACATGTCATATGCTTGTAAGAGCAGTTTTCTTCTTTTAATATATATATTAAAAATATTATTTTAAAATAACACCTTGGGGGCTAAAAAGTCTCTAGTAATCATTTGTGTGTCAGGAGTGCGCTATAACTAGAGACATTTAAAAAAAAAAAAAAAAGACTGGGTTACTTCCAGGAGATTATTTTACATTTGTATATATGTGTAATACAATGATGAGGATTACTGTGAGACAAATAAAGTTTTTTTTAAATCTTATATTTATCCGGTCATAAGGGACTAACTCCACAACACAAAGCCCATCTGCTGAAATCACTTCATCTTGAAAGATCCAGAAGGTTCTCCCCAAATCTCCATTAAGACCCCCCCACCCTCCTCCCCCTTAACGCAATCACCTTGCCCCAAATGCTACCAGTCCCTGGTAACGTGCGTGAAATGTCCACCAAGCCTAAACAAGTGTATTTTGACTGCACTCGCAGGAGGAGGAACCACAGATTGGATTTCCACGGGGGCTTTAAAGCAGACGAAAACATCCACGCTGCTAGCGGCGGAAATGGGCCTGCCTGTTAAACACAACACACCCACACACACACACACACACCAAGCATCACAGCGGCGACCAATCAGCCGTCACCGCGTGCGTGAGTCTGATCAAATAGAAAACAGAATCATGAGTGTGTTTCTCAAATGAAGGATGGAATAACATGAAGGAAAGGTAACTCACATAGTGCGCATTATTTTGTGGCATGAAACAAACAGGCGGGGGGGGGGGGTGGTACTGTATGAGGGTATATGAGGAAGTTGTGGCGGGGTGGTGGTGAAATACTGTCAGTGGTTCTTAAACACATAAATCCAGAACGGGACAGATGGCTGGTTGCACAGCAAAAGGCTGCAAAAGCCCTATGGGAAAACCATGTGGGCACACGCACACACACATTGATAACTTTTTTTTGGGTGGGGGGGAGGAAGCTTTATTGCAATTTCAAAATAAAAGCCTGAATAAATACGACCTTTGCTAAGAGAGCCTTTCAGCAGTTGATTTTTTTTGTTTTTTTGGTCAGTACGATGTCTTGTGTGTAGAATTTTGAGGGAGGGTTGGTTGGGGGGGGGGGGTAAATGAATTTAGTGCAAAATGTGGAAAAAGTGCATCACTATGAATACTTTCCGGAGGTAGGTTAAAAAAAAAGTAGCTAGCTAGATAGGTAGGTTACTCAAAAGGTCACTAAAGAGGTGATCTCATGGGAGTTCTGTGCGATTCCCAACCTGTGCAGCACTACCGTAAAAATTGAGATATGAATATTTGGATAACTACATGTCAGAGACATGAAAAATTAAATAGGCCTTATGTTGAAAAAAAAAAAGACTGCACTGTATCCTGCCGTTGTAGTTCACACCTGGAAAAAACAAAAATTTAAATGAAACCCCTCTTACATAATCCCGCCGAGTAACAAAAACGTGGAGATAAAATGCGAACGGGGGCGGAAATGACTTCACTTCCCCGCTCCCAAACATCAATATCGCTCTTTTCTGTCAGCACCCTCAGCATCCGGGTGACGCACAGTCAGCTCCGGAGCCGCAGACGGGCGCCAAAGGACGCAAATAATCTGTGTCCATGAGCCGGGAGCGTGCACGCTGGCGGCGAAGCGAGACTATCGGGATTGCTCATCGCATCAGATGCGGTCGGGCGGGAGGAGGAGGAGGAGGTTTCACGAGTAACAACATGGCAACGTTGTTTTGCGCCCTGGCTGCAGTCTGTTTGGACTCACCTATTTATTTTTTTGCTAAGGCTGTGTCCTTTTTTGAAGAAACTATTTAATATAGAAATGCAATTACAAACATTATTTGCGACCGAGACCTACTGCGAACAGCAAAATTGTGTTTTTTTTTTGTTTGTTTAAAAAAAAAAAAAAATCACAGTCATGAGGTCAGGCGTAAAGAAGTGGTTTATCCTTTTACAAATTTTGATTGACAAATTGCCAAGGGTTTACTTTACGGTGCACCGCCAACGCAAACCCGATCGAGAAAGGCAACATTTTATATCGAGTTTTTCTTCTTCCTTTGATTCGAATCTCCATTTTCTTGTACGCGCCGAGATGACTTCCTGCCTGCCTTCATTTCCCACGACCGACCTCGCAGCAGGGGAGGACACGCCGTTCGGGTGCTAATGTAGCGTGAGCCAGAACCGCCACAGCACTGACCGTAGTGTACGCGTATGTGTGTGAGTGATATCATTTCCCAGTGCTGCTGCTGCCCACACCTTTCCATCCGTTTTACATCCATGACCAAATAAACATGCTTCACACTCCATCTCAAGCCACACATGCACACGGTAATTGAAATAGAACAACGTCATGGCCTCTTTTATGATTTTTTTTTTTTTTTTGGGGTCTACGACATTCCCACCGCCCTTCTTCCACATGTCCATCACACTTGGGTGACTCATGGGCAATGTGCAATGCATTATGGGTTTGATACGAAAAAAAATATACACATATATGGGACTTCACACAATCAACATCTGGAGCTCCAAAAGAGTCCAGGGGTAGTTGGGAATGAATCCAGTTGAAAGAATTAATGTTATACCTCTTCTAACACTCGGATCAATAAAATATTTTGAAGTTTGTGGGGGGGAAAAAAGATCTCATCTTTATACCTTATTGCTTCTAGTCGACAATTAGCAATAGTGCAAAAAGGCCTCAACAGCGTGTTCATCAAAATCAACAGAATTCTGCTTTGAGGTGTCAAGATCAACTGGGAAAGTTTAATTGTGGGCCATGACACGTCGGGCTGTTGACAATCTCCTCCAGATGGGCGGACGAGACGTTCCCATGTCGCCACTTTGTCTTGCCGCTAGTTTGTTTTCTCTATGCGCGGATATCCAAATTCCTGGTCAACGTCTTCCGTCACATGCCCGACCATCCGTGAAAACACCCTCCCAACACCCTTCCAGTGCCTTCCCGAACACAAAACGTTTCATCACTCCAGCACACAGCCATTCAACGCACACGCTGCAGTGAGTAACTGGCCTTGAACTCTGAACCTAAGGGTTGTAATTTCACTGCCTTTGTATCCCACAAACACACAAACGTGCATGAAGGGAGAATTGGAGCTTCAGTCTTTCCGTATCACGAATTGAACACAAAATCAAATGTACCATTGAATGTTGATTAAAAAAAACAAAAAAAAAAACTAGAGCTCAAAATCCTGATAAAAATTGCTCGAACGCGCCCACGACGTTAGACTTTCCAAAAGGAAGCTAGCGAGTGATGCCTCACTAGCTAGCTAACTGCATGTCACAATTGTGCTGGATAACCGCTGATACAAACAAACTGTGCTCAATTTTTTTTAACTATGTAGCTTAGGGGTAACTCGTAATGGGGCCCAAGTGTGTCAATTAGTGAAAGGAGCCTCGCTATAAAAGCATAAAGTAGCATTCTCTCACATGTGCTAACACAGGGGTGTCAAACTCATTTTTGTCGCGGGCCACATTGTAGTTACGGTTTGCCTTGGAGGGCCCCGATGAATTTTGGGAAACCATCTAAATGTTTCATCACCTCTACATATTACATAAACAGCGTACAACAAACTGATGAATAACTAGTTTTAAAATCTGAAGTCAAGAATAATGACTGTTATTGTGGATTACATATGACAATTTGAAATTGTGGTTCAGACTTTTGCAAGGAACATGAAATGAACATGAACATAAAATGTGGCAGGCCCGATCTGGCCCCCGGGCCTTGACTTTGACACCAGTGTGCTAACATGTCAATTCGAATGGAGCGACCAAACGTCAGGCCCGCATCTGCGCGGTGTCGTAAACACTAAACATAGCAAGGCCCAGGCTAGCGAGCGCTTGCGATTAGCGCTGTGATCAGAGAGCGGCGTGATCGGAAACCGGAGAATGATTTTTTTTCGTTTTTTAAACAAGCGCGTCCATTTCAGAAGGAGCTCTTCTGAATTGGCCAGTCCCGCGGCGGGGCTCGTTTCAGAGGGCAGCGGGTAAACACTAAACATAGCTTGGCCAACAGTGCATTCAAGGCCAAGGAGACATACGAGTTCTTTTAACAGATGCTGTGCGGGTGCGATAAACACAAACAAGAGGAGGTGAGCCTTAAGTCTAAAACGGTGTCTCATTACCAAGTCTCGAGGTGCTAAGTGCAGTGGTGTGGAACATCAAACGAAGGCCAATTAAAGACAAACAACCGTGCATGTGCACAGAATGAAGCAAGAGTTGGACTAAAAAATATTTTTGAATATTTTCCTGTCCAACATTACATGCCCCCCCCCCCAATATTCAAATATTCTATTTTTTGCTAATACTTCTGTATACGCCATTGACCAGCGTCACGAAACAAAGTTTGATTTCTTTCGGTTTTATTTGCCAACAGTAGTAGCGGCAATCCTGAACTGAAATATTGAAAAAGCAGCACTTTTTGTGCTTATATTTAAAAAAAAAAAACAAGACAGTGATGAGAGATTTACCGCACAGAAATGTGTTCTGTCGTAAATCAAAGCCATTTGTAATTGAACTTTAGGATCCACGAGCGTCCATCTATATGCCCCGTTATTTTCCCAATGGTCCGTTTCGGTCCCGCGCCACATTCCACATCTTGCTTTAGCATTTACTGTCAAGCTTTACGACGCACGCCAACCTTAACGCAGGAATCGTATGTAATTGAATTAAAAGCTTACTTGAAATGCGTAGAAAAGGGAGAGAGCCTCAGGGGTTTAATTGAAGGGCCAATGTAATCTTTATGGTCTGAAACAACGCTTGGTGGACCAGGAAACGGGAGATGGAGCAAAACTTCCTCGACAAGTGGACCTGAAAAATCCCACGTTCTCCCTTGGTCTCCGCAGTACAACTAAGCTACTGTGTGCGCTTTCATTTAGGTGTCGGACGTTTCATTATTTCTAAACAATAGATGCCAGAGTACTTCCGGGTGGATAAACATGAGTGACTAGCGATGACCTGAAAGTGAAACAATGTTCTTAGTATTGTGCTGCCAAAAAAGGAAGTACCCAACAAAGACCCAAGTACCGAATGCGGGATCCGCCACTGCATTATTTACTATCAGTCCACAAATTACCAGTTGAAAATCATAAATTTAAACAAGTTCTGTCGAGTCTGAACGGTGCAACTTAAAGACGGGTGTTAGGGAGTACCCCACCCCCCACCCCCAATCCCCCTCCGCATTCTCCCAGCACGCTTATCAAACCACTGCTACTCCCCGGGCCTGCCAGATGCCGGCCTATCGGCGCGAGTGTCATCCGAGCAAGAGATAAGCGCTCGCCGCCGATGCGTTCGCGTTTCGAACCGCATAATTAACGAGCCTGCGGGGGTGAGGACATTCCGTCAGACGTCTGTCTCCGGGTGCGCAATCAAGCCGATTACCTGCGAGACGAAGCGGCGGTGGCGAGGAAAAGCAGAACCGGCCTCCGGTCCAGACTTTGTAGCCCGCCGCTGACCTTGCAATGAGTGCAGAGAAAGAAAAATCACAAAAGGGATGCCATGTTAGAATAGGATTTAGTTGTGAAAAAAATATGACATTTTGCAATTTTTGACATGGAGGTTTCGACGTTTGTGATGTGTGTGTTACCTGTTACGTGCTATTTCGTCATGCTGAGTTGCACAGGTGAGGCAAGGCCACCCCTGCAAAATCTTTGCGGATTGAAAGCATGTAACTCGGGTCAAAAGTTGCGCCGTTGTCTATTTCGAAGCGGATTAAACTCACTCGTCATTTTCATGGAAGACAAGTCACGAGAGGGGTTGGAAAAGTCACGAAATATAGTGATAAAATCCATTCATTGCTCAGCCCTGCGGCGAGTTGGATTCCATCCGGTTGTTTGTCGGCCTGGGCGAGACGGCGCTTATTTAATCACGGTGAAATGGAGCAGGCCCGCCAGGCGCTCTGAGGCCTTATTAGTCAGATTTACAGCGTGCGAGAAAAGTTTCGAGATGGGACGAGGGATTGGTGGAGGTGCTGGGAAATCAACCATAAGCACTATCAGCTGTTCGTCGGATCAGGAACAGAAGACGTGACGCAGATAACCTGTTGCTTTATGTTAGATTTACGACGCCGACCAAAGAGATTAAGTTTTCATCGCCATTCCTTTCTTGAATCCAAAAAAAAGATAGATACACTAAAATGTCATAGTCACTTGTATTTATATAGTGGCAAATTTTACACGCACATTTTAAGGTACTTTCCACACGGAAACATGCAATGACGCAACGCAGTTCTCCTTAAATGAGATAGTCCACATTCTTTTCACAATATAAAACCGTTTCCAGGTGTCTTAATATTTTGGTCTGTGACATGTTTTCATCCAAATACCCAACACAGTGAAAATTAAACCCTACATTTTTAGTTTTGTGGAAGTAAGCCTGTTAGGGATTTGCAATGAAGCTAGCGGCAACTATTAGGCCCCCTTTTGCCTTTTCAAAAATGTGAAGCACATTGAGTTATCTTCTGGACAAAAATCTTACTTTCGAAAGGTAAAATTCCTTCGCGCACTTCGTAACATGGTGTCCCCCAAGCTAATGCGCCGTTAGCATCATTTAGGAGCGGTGACCAAGCCGACGGTGTCAAAGCTGACAGAGTGCTCATCATATCTGCTTGGCTACGAGCTCTTATCGGGCGTCTAAGCGCTGGAGAGGGTGAGAAAAATCAAGCCGTGGTCTCTGCCCAGCGTCTCCGTCACGTCCTCGGACGTCAAGCGTCTGGGACCTGATAGCGCTTGTCGCATGCTTGAAGCGTAAGTGTGGCTTGATTTATGAGCCATCACGGGCGTAAAAAGCTCGTCACATTGCTAATTCTGAAGTAGCTGCAGAGTTATTAGAAGTTTCAAACCGTTATTGATTGTGGTGATGACAGAAAATGTCACCTCACGCATTCCCAGCGTGAAGGATTTGGAGGGAACAAAATGATTCAGACTTCATTTATGAAATTGAATCAGAGGTGAGGCCATTGCGAGCACTCGAAAATGGGAAAGAGTGGGAAATTGAAGTTGAAGGGCCGACTCCCAAACTAGCAAAAATAATACCTCAACTATTGCTCAAAATGGCAGCCAACAAGTTCCAACACCGCTGGTTACCCAAAAGGCCTCAACCAGGAAGCAGACGAGGCCTCTTATAAGACATTCACAACTCTTTGCCATTTTCTATAGTTTCAAACTGAACTTTTCCCACACCGGACCTCCTTCCTGATCTCTACTCGCGGCGTTCTTTAAAGGGAGATCCACTTCCTGAGCTCTTCGAAGGCCAAGATGGCGCACCACCGAGAAGGAAAAACCCGCAGAGGAAGCGCCGTTTGAAGTGCGGCCTATCGGTGTCATAAGAAAACACTCGGCGTCCACAAGTGTGTGTGTGCGCGTGTGTTTTCATCGAAGAATCCATCAATAAGGTCTTTTACGGCAGGAGTCCTTCGCCCCCCCCTTCATCTCGACTTCTTTCACTGCTTGTCTCATAGCGGCAGAATGATGAGCCCCGCCGACTCCAGCGCTCATAAATTTGATAAGGCGTCTCCTTATTAATACGATAACCGACTCCTCCCCTGACCCGTTCTTGCCTTCACGCCGTCTTTTCGCGGTTATCTCGAGTCCGGACAAGCTGCGCCAGTAGGCAGCGATTGCATAAACACAGCGAGACGGAGGGGCCGGAAGACAAATAAGTAGAGAAGATAGCAAAGGAGGGAAAGGGGGTGGGGGGGGGGCAACATGGCTCCATTCAGGAGAAGGTTGCAGGCAGCCGAAGAGTCCGTCTCGATCCAGATTTCACAATCGAAAGGTGGATCTCGTTCGATGGCGCCCGTGTTCCAAATGTGATGTCAGCCATCCGTCAAGAGGAACCTGCGCATCACCCTCGGATATTCTCCAGAAAAAAAAAAATCGAGGCAGCTTTGAATAATTTTACAGACAAGAGTTGGAGGGAGACGGACAGATGGTGACAGAGGAAAAGGAGGGGAGTGCATGGCGGCCATGTTTGAAGAGCTGACAAAGTCCCCGATAAAAGACCAAGCTGGTTATTCTCAGACACGCCGGGAGGATGCATCAAGTTCAGGGAGGGAGGGAGGGAGGCCCACTCCGATTCTACTCAGGAAATAAAGAGGTCGCTGACATGAATGGTTGAAAAATGGCAGAATCGCTTTCGGAAATAGAACACGTCGCAGAAAAAAATGAATAAAAATAAAAATACACACACAGCCCAGAGTGACTATAAAGTGGCGACGCGCCACATGAAACATTCGCCATTCAAGCAATCTCATGCCCTCTTAAATCCCACACCACGGTGATTGCGTTTTTATCGACGCCTCGCTGATGAGCCAAACAGTTATTTGGCCGTTCTTTGCTTCTCGAGCGACATGAATGGAAAGCCGAAAACGCAGCGGTCAGTGTGCGCGAAGCCCATCCGGCAGCTTCGCTCACTCGCTTCCTCGCCTCCCTCGTGACTTGATGTGGACTTGCGGTCTGGAGGCTTTGGCTTATTTCTGAACGCAAACGGCGAGGAACAATCTGAAACTTTTTTTAACGGGGGCGTCCTTCAAAGGCACGTCGGCTCTCTGGTGAAGCTCATTAACAGACACGATTGGACCCAAACGCTTTTGGCGTTTTTACGGGGCTTCTGCAAATGGCCCAAATCTTTGGAAACAGCCTACAGGCATTCGCACCCAATATCTGCCGTTTTTTTTGGAGGGTATCGGGATCGATGGAAAGGAAATGTTCATTTTTAAAACACTCTGGATCACAAATTAAATACACGCGCACTTTGTTGCATCTGATTTTGCCATTAGGTTTGGATCTTAAAAGAGCCCTGTGGTCATCATTTCAGCTTTTGCTGCTTTCTTCCCTTTTCTCCATCTCACACACATCATTCTCTTTGGCTATTTGTCGAAAGGCCTTTTTCATCTTGCCAGTTTTGCGGTCACGCACGTAAAGCTCGTTAGCGCGCCAAGCGCCACATGTCGGCAAAACATTTGTTTTTTTTCGGACTGAGAATTCATGACGCACCCGGTGATGCATTCCACTCCAGTTCTGTAGATGGCGGTAACGCGCATGACAAAAATGATCCGTAACTCGAATACCCTGTCTATGTCTAAAAAAAGCACTTTGGCGGAACGACATCTCTATACTTCGCAGGACGGTACAAAAGGTCGGGAGGTCGGAGCCCCGCTGACTGCTCCTGCGGCCGATAGTCAATCAAGCGTCCGTCAAAGGCTAGCGTGAGCACTTAACGCTATTTATGTGACACGGGCGTGTGCGCGGACAAAGCCTTGTCAAGAATTCACAGAAGGACCTTCGACAAGAATCGAATCGGCTCATTTTGGGGAATGATGGGAGGGAGGTAAGGATGAAAGCCACAAAATCGAGGGAGCGGGGAAGCAAAGAATGGGACGCAAGCAAAAAGAAGCATAAATGCAAAGAAATGGAAAGACAGCGAGCAAAGAAGGAGAAAACCAAAGGACATTAGAGTAAAAACAAAAGCAGAAATGTAAAAGCAAAGAATTATGGAAGTACAGAAGGAAAAGAAGAACATAAGCAAAGAAAGCAAGTGCAAAAAAAAAAAAAAAAAAATCAAAGACAAAGCAGATAGCGGCACGCAGGTCCCAACGATAAATTCAAGCATATCTACAAGTTGAAACCAGAAGTCATCCACGTCATATCATCATTCATTTCGAGAGTTAAGGCAAAAAGGCCAAATGATCCGATGCAGGCCAATGCGCAACTCACGTGCGTGTGTGTTTCCATAAAGAAGCCCCTCCAGGTGAGACTGCCCACTTGCCCCTTGTTGCACTTTTCAGCCGCTTCAATTTCCCTCTTTCACTCAACACATGTGCTGGCATACACACACACACACACACACACACACACACACACACACACGTGTCCACACACCTCGTGCTGCTTTAAGGCGATGCCTATCCCGAAACAGGAAGTCTGCCTCTGCCCCGGCTGCAGTCGAGGCTTCAAGGGTGGAGATTTCATTAGTCGCGGCTAACAGGCTAATTATGCGCTTCGGCGCACCTGTAAAACTTTATTGAATGTCAATCGTGCTTTGGCGCGGACCCAGGTGAGTAGGCGTTTTTGCATGTACGTATGTATGTGTGTGTGTGTGTCCTGGCGATTTGCATTTCAGAATCATATGCAGGAACTTCTCACCATTTTTACTACTGTGAGTGTCTCCCCCCCCAAAAAAAAAAAACAAACTCATCCCGCTGCCCCCGTACACTCAACGGCGCCCCCTGCCTGGTGGACTCTAGCGATGTTGGGACTGTATCAGACGTTAGGGCAATAAAGCAATGAAAGAGTTGGGGTAGCAGGTGGGTTGAGGGGGGGGGGGACATGTGAATTTGTAATGTGCCTATGCTGGAACTGCGACCACAGGAGATGTGGGCGTCAAAATGCTGAGCAATTCTCGGGGAGGGGAGCAAAATGGAGGCCAACCTGAACACCTTCCATCCATGTCATGGTGGAAGTCAATGTGAGGTTTTCTGGAGTTGATCCACAACTTGCAAGGCAGTATGTGGCGCACCGTTGCTAAATCTCAGGTCTGTGGACCCCCTAGTGGTCCCACAAGTTGTAATTATTGTTTCCCAATAGGGTTTTACTGTAAACAGCTCATGAATATTTAGGTTGAAAGGTTAAAAAAAAAAAAAGTCCACATGGACATAAAAGCATTGGCATGAGAGGGGATGTGGAAAAATGTCTCAGCATCAAAAAGTTGGCGAGCACATACAGTTGCAACAACTGCGAGAGCTGTTCAGAACGCTCGCAAATGCATGGATGGGTGGCGGGCCCACGTCCTGGAAGGTCATGGAGCAGCAGAGAAGCAAATGGTGTCGGTTCCCTCAACGCCAGGGCAAAGTTCAGGGGGGGCTCTTACGACAACACTTCTTTACCTACAGCACGGACACATAAAAGGCTGCGTTTTTTTTTTTTTTTTTTTTTACGGCCACAAATGGCCTGCCAGTTTTGGACGCTCCCCCGTGCCAAAAAACATGAGGCTAATGAATACAAGCCGGATGATGTCATCATGGAGGCAAATCGAGATTTAAGTGCGGCGCTGCTCTGCTGCGAAAAACAAGAAAAGTCGTTCGATGACGACGGCGTATGTCGTGGCTACGCAATTCTTTCAAGAAGACCTTTAACAATAATTTGAGCAACGATTGCACAGTCAGGGCATGATATGCTGCTTGGTGAAACAAAGACGACCCCCAAATCCAAAATTTGTTTTTGTTCAATTGACTGTATTTCGTGAAACTGCTATCATATTCTTTAAAGTCCCATTCTGGATGGAAATCGAAAAATCAATTGGTGATTGATCACCGACCCGGGACGCGGAGTTGAGTAATTACAACTCCCGCCGTCACCTCGTGAGGGGGGGGGGGGGGTAATGTGGTTTTACAAGACAAGATGGAGAAAGGCTCGCTTGAGGGGAAAAAAAAGAAATGTTTGGATGGCTTTCAAAATGTCGGATTTCAATTCAGTCAGCAGATAGGCGACCTGCAAAGTCCCGAGGCTTCAATAATTCTGCCTTGAAGCGAGTTCACTGCAAACTGCCGTCACCTTCACTCGTCTCCAACTCAGCTGAAGGTCCGCGAGGTTAAGAAAATAAAAAGACATTTCGCCGTTACTTTGGCAGCGGAGGCTTTTCTCTTTTCCCCCGGGCCCCCGTTCTCGAAGCCGCTCCCCTCGCGCAGACGTGCTGACTGCGGTGATTTTGTGGGCGCAGTGGACCGTGGTGCACCCTTCACCACTCGTTGCTCCGCAAGGCGGGGGTGTCGCCGCTCAAGCGGAGAGGCCGCGAAAGCCATCTCGTTGAGCCCCGCGCTCGGCGGAGGCCCGCTAACTTATCACGATGCGGCTTAGCCAGGTGGCGTGTCAAATAAAATCTCCGATTTCGATGTGCTTTCGAGTTGAACTTCAGTAAAAGAAAGCAAAAATACAGAAATGGAGCGTGGTTATGCTGACAAATTTGCAATCCAGGAAATGGGAAGCCGTGACTTTAAGGAGATAATCACTCAAACAGGTGTTGGATTATGAAGCCAAGCGGGATGCAAAAAAAATAAAAATCGGAGACGATGAATAAGAACCACAAAGACCCCTGAGCGTTGCTCCATCACAACCGCAACACAAGACTGATCATTTATCTGCTGTTTTGACAAAAGAAAAGCTATAAACAGAGCGAAACAGCACCCAAGCTAGTGCGATTGGTGACTGCGATCGGTAGAATCGGGTGATTAATCGGGTTTTATTGATTAATGACCCCCCCCTCGTCAAAAATAAATACCTAAAAATATCACATGCCATTATTAACCTTCCAAAAGTTGTCATTTGCTGTTGTGTACCGCTTGCACTAACTATGACAGAGTGGAGTTATTTAAAAAAAAAAAAAAAAAAAGAAGTAAAAGCCAAGCCAAGCGTTGCCAACTCGGTTGCTCCAATTCATTGATTTTTTCCGACGCCTCTCGTGACGGTTTTTGTTTTTTTCTAAGCAACCACTCGACATTTTAATAAGCTGCTCAAAAACATGAGCAAAACGATTTGACACCATTCGGCGCTCTGCTGAAAGACACTCAATCACGCGGAACCTTTTCCGAAGGCAAAGCTGCACTTTTACACAGTGAAATAAATTTAGCGACAAGTTTTGATCTGACATGTCCAAGCCACAAATACTTGGCTGGAATCACCTTGCTAGCAAGTATACAAACATATTTTGACAAAAGTGACATCTTTTCCCATGAGAGAACTTCACTTAGACATTATTTGCGAATGTTAAAATCTTCCAATTTAATCCATATCACCCAGCCCTCATTATCGGAAATTTTACACCGTAATCTCGCAAAATTGGCACTTCAAAATCTTCACCATCACTGTAGCATCCACACGCTGTTATCCGAAACTCAAAGGACGACATATTGTTGCTCTAATCCAAACAGTTTGACACCAATGATGAAGAAATACTTTTTTTTTTTTTTACATCTGGAACCAATAATTCAATCCAACTTTTATCAACTTTATCTCGATTGCACAGGATGTCCTGACGCTTCACAGTATGAAGGTGCCGGTGTTGGCCAGTGGGAAGTGTTTACACACTTGTGCTACCTCCGCCGCCGCCACACACAGACACTGTCGCATGCAGACACAAAGACACACAAAAAGACACACACACACACCGTGCTGGTGTACCTCCTGTCCCCCTCTGCTTCCACATCTAATATATCAAAGCATCCCAGTGTGGCTGCGGAACTCAGCGAGGCCGCCTTCATTTCCGAGGCAGGCATATTCTTGATCTCGCACACTCCAACACTCACAACGCAAAGTGATGAAGGATGGTACCCCCAGCTGATTCACACACACGTTCCCTGAACCAAACACCTGCAATAACACCACCAACACACACACACTCACAAAATGGCACAAATTATGGCTTATGTGGAACTTGCGTTGGTGAAATAAGAGCAAATTTGAGTTTCATTATATCATCAAATTAGATGGAGGATGACAACTTGTAATAAACAAAAAAAGGGGGGACATCTTATGGAAACGTTTATAATGCCTGCACGGCCTTTATCAGCCTTTTTTAAATTAGATTAACGCAACACTGTGGCTAATTTACATATCGTTAGTAATAGCATCCCAATACAGGGGTTCTTCGTACATGACTTGAAAACTCAGACGGGCCAAGATTCAGAGCCATTTTCAAGCAACAACCACCGAACGACAGGCTCTGAAACACTCCATCAAAGCCAAGAGGTAAGCAAGGCGCGATTGGGGCCGGCCCGCATTCCACCGAATCGCCGTTCACCCGTTTTTCGGGGTTTGGTCATGTGACGTTGACAATTGGCGGTCACATGAGGCCCGAGCAACGACGTCATTTTCAGTTGACAAAATGGCCACTCCGGGAGATGGCTAAAAACGGATGGAATTTGCCGATTCATTCATATTCCCGGACGCAATATTAATCCGCATAACATGTTTACACGAGTGGGGCTGCATAGAACGTGCGTGTCAAGAAAACATTTGACTTGACAAAGTGAGCAACAACGGTCATCATCACGATGTGTTTTTATTAAGTGCAATATTATGAAATGAAATTGATATTCTGAAAAAAATATTTTGGAGGGGGCGGGCTTGTACGGATTAATGGCAGGCCAATTTATTTGAATGGGAAACATTTGAATTAAAATCAAGTCACCACTGCACTCTCTAAGGCGCAGCATCATTTTGTTTTAAGGCTTAAGAGGGTACCGTCAAATGTTATACAAGCGCTTCTCCACAACAACAACAATCTTCCAAAAAGCTATAGAAAGAGGAAATCCGCTAATTGCACTTGAATGCAAAATATGAAGCACACAGCGGGCAAAATAGAAGAGTCACTTGTTTTACTATCAAGTGTAATATGTCACGAGTAATTTGCAGTGGCCTATCTTGACGGATAAAGCCTATCTGGGTCCACTTCCTAGTGAGCGGCAGGAGGAGGAGGACAAGGAGGAATAAAAAGATTAGTGGGGAAAACAGTGGAGCCATTCATGGAGAGGCTTCCTCTGGGAATGTGGTGCTTTGTACCAACAAGAACTGTGTGAAGACGTGCGCGCGTGTGTGTGTGTGTGTATGTGTTTGCGTGTGGGAGTCAGAGAAACACATGAAGGTCAAGCAAAAATCATCAGAATAGGTGGCGGAATCCAATCGAGCGGAACACGGTGTATGTATTTGATCCATATGGAGATACATGTATAGAACACACAAGTGTGTGCGTGTGGTCTCATCCTCCCATCCTGTTTGGGGATGGGGGTGGGAATGGCGCTGCTTCCTTTGGCTGGGAACCCTCTGTTGTGACTACATTATAAGGCCAAGACTCGGACGCCCCCGCCTCACCGAGGACACCCCTCTGAAGCCAGGCAAGGTCCAAGCGAAGATAGTGCAAGCAACACTTTCGGGTTGAAATTACTTGAAGGCCGCTCGTATCCTACAGGCGGGAGTAAACTTATTACAAGCTGCCATTTTGCTGTTGTGTACAAGCGACACAGACGTGCACAGAAATGTCGGGATGAAGTCGACCGGCGAATAAGTCTGCAAAGGTTCTTCTCTGCTAGCCTAAATCCTATCAGAACCTCTGACCTACATTTACAACTTCAATCCCGACATTCATTTGCTCCCAAAAATGTTATATTTCCGAACAATTCTGTTGGCAACACTGCTTACAGTGGATGCTACAATTTCTGCCCAATTTGGATTTCAGTCTCTAGGTCACAGGTGTCAAACTCAAGGCCCGGGGGCCAGATGTGGCCCGCCATATCATTTTATGTGGCCCACAAAAGCAAATCAAACATGTCAACTTCCATGCCGCTTCCTAAAATCTCGACCAAAATTTAAAATTCCCATATGTAATAAATCAGAGACATGTCAGCATTTTCTTGTTACCAAACCCCTCATTACAGTAACTTAAACAATAGTTGAATAAACCGTTATTGACTTTTTTAAAATATGGTTTCAGTCATAACGGCCCTCCAAGGGAAACGGTAACTAAAATGTGGCCCACGACAAAAATGACACCCCTGCTCTAGGTGTTACCATGCGAATAATATCACCATTGGGACCATATTGGTACCAAATCCATGGTCAACCATTGGCATTGAGTGATTCTTCCACCTGACGCACGTTCGCAGGCTAAATAAAAATGATGTGGAGAGTCACATCCTGCCCCCGGGCCTTCAGTTTGACACCTGCAATCTATTCGATTAGTTCTCCTATAAGGAAAAATACTTGCACAGCAATGCACCCTGACAAAGTACACACACACACACACACACACACACACACACACACACACACACACACAAAGAAGACTATGGCCCACAGGGGGAAACCTGGAATGAATTTCTCCGTGTTTACCCAAAATATACAGAACCTAGGCCGCCCTCCGTCCGAGCCGAGCGCCGACAAATCCGCCAACCGCTTATCAAATTAAACCGCCATTAGCAGCGTAAACACACAGAGCTGGCGCATACGCTCACAAACACAGCCGAGCGCCTCGCACATGTTCGCGCAAAAGCCCTCCTTCCTGCTCATAATCCACCCCCCGTCTGTGTCTTTGGTGACCCGCTTTGGTCGTCTGTCAGCGCCTGTCGCCGCACATGTTCCGAAGTGTGCGGTGGATTGCAGAAGTGAGGAAAAACTAATCGCACTCTGAGTCCAATGCTACGTAGACAGTTTCTCTGCGCATAACAAAGCATCTCTCTTGTCAACATACGGCTCATACCGAGAACAAAATGTCACATGATTGTGTTTAAGAGCTAGCGCTAGCAGGCTCTCATAGCTTTGCTAACGTGAACTGACTCACAAAAATGGTAACATTGGCTAATGATAATTGGAAAAAAATGGACCCCACTTTCATGTGGGGGGCCGGGGGGGTTAATTCGACATTTTTTGAATGCCGGACGCTGTTGGTTTTATGTCTGGCACGAGACAATCCATTAGCCATGAATCCAAGATGGAACGGTTAGCATCAAACAATTATTTTAAATATGACCACAGATGGCGAAGGTCTTCCCTTCTCAGAATTTGTTGCCATTTTAACCTCTTTGTCTTTTCACATTGTCGTCAAGCGTATTAAGACAAACACTAAAAAGTATTTTCCAAAGGCAGGCAGTAAAAATAATACGTCGTCAAAATTAATACAGACAATTTGAATAAGGTACAGTAACAAAGTATTTCTACTTCTTTAATTCCCACCACTGGTAGATTGGCTCTCATAATGTCACACCTGATGACACAAGATGACCCCCCCCCCACGCCTCCCGCTACCTCTCACCAATGCTAACTTCTTCCATGCACGCTTGTTAATGTGCAGGATTCTGCCGTAAAGTGGCGAGTGCAGCTAGCAGTCTTGTGAAAGTCAGGCAGCTTTGGGTTAGCAAGGGGGAGATTTATCTCATAATGGCGACTAAGGTAAACTGGCACAGTGAGAGACGGCTGTTAAAAAAAAAAGGTCTGATTCTTCCTTCCTTTTTCCTGTGAGGCCCCGAGGGAGCGCCTGACTGGAGTGAACGGAATAGTCCATCAGCGTAAAGCAGTCATCATGCAAACAGAACGACATGGCTGAACAAATCTCCTTTATGACCCGTGGCCCACGAATGGAAAGTGGTCTAAGGATGCTAAATTTATTAATTACATCTGGGGAAGAAAAAGTGGCCAGAGAGGAGGGACGATCCCAACAGTTGACTAGCAACCGGAGCTTTAATATTTGTATGAAAAACACATAATGGGCCACGTGCAACGCGGTAAAGGTTTGTAACCGTGTCACACACGCTGGGTCAACGGCGGACTCTCTGTACCGGATTGCACTTGGATGCCTTAGCCAATGCCGGTTCCAGTGGAGACATTCCAGTCAAGCTGAATGTGAATGTTAATAAGAATCTATTTTCAATGTTTGTGTGTCTTACTGGTACGCACGTCGGAGCGCGTTCTCGCCTGAAACTTCTCCAAACAGAAACCCAACTGTCCCACTCCGAAATTCCAGCCCTCGTCGTCTCTATTTTCGAATAAATCCAAATGGGGGCCCCTTTCCCAGCTTTTACAGTAACAACGAGTCGTGAAACGGTTGATTTCAGATGGCGGCGCGCAAATGTTTTCGGTTAACTTTATTGATCCGCGGCCCCCGCAAGAAAGCTTGGCACGGGCGGATTCACACCTCCTGACATTTGGGAGACACCTTGAATGCCAGATGGCCGGGAGCCCGCGCTCCCCCCCCGCCCCCTGCGGCCATACCGACCTCGGCTGCGGCCAAAAATAAGACGGTGGTTTTGTAAAGTTACCGCTGAATGTGTATTTAATTGAGTTGTGAAAAATGTCACGAGCACTATTTCCAAACAACTCAGGCTAGCACCGAATTGTCTTTGTCGTATCATCCAGGAAGAGAACGACATCATCATTGCAAAAGTATTGACACATTTCCCATTATCCTCCTCGGTAGGGGAGGGGGGGGTACTAGGATGGCTTAGGGGGTCATTTTATCTTGTTACTAGGTGACCAGTCGAAACAGGAATGTGGAACATTTTAGCGTCTGGAAGCACATCACAGTGTTCCTCATTATTTTGTTTAGATTTCCAACACGCAAGTTCCCCTCGGGGACAGAAAAGCGGCGAGGTCCTTCTCTTCCCACAACTGCCCTGGCGACCGCTCGGCTGTCAATCACTTCCACATCACATGAGACCTTGTTGGCATCGCTCGCACACGCGCGCGCACGGTCGCTAGGGTGTTTCGAATTTTTGTTCATATTTATTCAGCCTCCCGCAGCAGACTCGGATTCTGTGATGTTCAAGCCGCAACCTCAAGATGAACTGCCTCTCAAGACTAGAAGGAAACTTTTGGCATCGCTTTGCACTTTTGTTTTACAGTGAAAACCGGATTGCACAAAAAAAAAAAAAATCATACACCTTATTAAATACATAATATTGACAGGTCATTTTTTTGAATCGCATTTTTGTAATACGATGCCCTGCTTTTTTCTTTTTTTTTTTTTTTTTAATACTCGCGTTGACTTGAGAAGTGGTCCATTTTTGGATCCCATACCTATGCGTGCAAAACTTGTCAATGAATATCATGTGTTTCTTTCCACACAAGCACGCACAAATTAGAGGCTGAAACCACCGTGGCGCGCGCGCTCCATCATTACGCCAATAAGAGTTCGCATTAATCTCCGCGCACTGACGACTATTAGCGCTGCACCGCAGAGGCTCCCAGGGCAGAAATAGCAGTCGTTCGGCTGGCTGCGATGCCGGGCGGCACCTTGCAAGGGGCGCTTGAGGGAAAAAAAAAAAAAAAAGTGTTGGTGTACAAAGTGCCTGATGGCCAGCACATGCCTGCACGCACACAACCGGCGCATGTTTAGCCAAGACTTATTAAAACCGTGTATTTTCTGCTCATACATCAACTAATTTGGACCATAACGACCCGCCAGACAGTTTAGTCGTTAATTAAATGTAACAAGATCGATTTAGGAAAGCCATTTGGAGTGTTGCAACTATAAATCCTTTGCTGGTTTTCTTTTACGCTACAAAGCCAAAAATAAATAAAACAACTACAAGTGACAATTATAGTTTGTTCATTTAACCAGTGAGATAAAATAAAAGTACAGTAGTATCAAAACACGGAAATGTATTTTCATTTTGCAATTTGAGTCAGCGGTCGCAAAATTTCCTTCTGATGGCACACGAAGTGGACTTTTAGGACCAGTTCGTGCTCTGAGCATCAATCCCACGATAACAGCTCCAAACGTGGCGAAAGCAGGACGGGCAAAAATAGGGAGGAGGGGGGTGCCAAGCCCTTGTGAGTCTGGACAGGAAATGGGCCGCTTTAAACTTTGACCCCAGTCCACTAGGCCCCTTTTTTTTGTGTGTGTGTCTTGGAACAGGTTCTTCTGTGCTCGACTGACAGATGGTCATCAAGCAAGCTGGTGCAGGTGCTCTGCCCCGGGTGGAGGCAGCGGGTGAAGTCCCACCGAAGGGAGGCGGGCAGAGGGTTGAAAGCTTGGAACAGTGGTCAGGTAACAAACTTTCCGGGGAGTGTCCACTTCGATGGGCTGGGATGGGTTCTTGGCGGGACAAAACCACAAGGGTTGTTTGCTTCGCCGCTGGGCCGCAATAAAAGAATATTGCCTCAGCAACCTTCCCGGAACACGAACTCGGATATTGTTCCCTTGAAAACGGTTTGCTCTCCTTTCAACATTTTTTTTCAGAGCGGACCGCAAACGCCGAGCGAAAGGAGGAGGCGGATGAGGAGAGCGGGAACGCGGCGTGGCAGGGCCCCCTCCCCTCCCACCCCCTCGAGCGCCGAGGGCCAGGGGTCACTGCTGGGGACTCTCCCCTCAAGGCAAGTCGGCTACAAGCGGGTAATAATAAACGCTCGAAGTTTTGGATTTCTGGGCCAGCCAGTCTGCCTTCGGGAAGTTTGTGACGAAAACTAAATGGCAACGGGACAACTAATACGATAAAACTAATACAATTTTTAGTGCATCGATTTTGTTGAAACGTGGAAATCACAATCGGGAGTGTTACATCGCTGCTTTAAACCAAAATCGCAAACTTTTTGTGACTTTTAGGAGATGGGTTCTTCAAATATTTTGGTGGGTCTCACTAAAATATATTTGCTAGCATATTTCATATATACCAAATCAGACTGGCTTTGAGGGCTGAAAATGAAAAACACTGATAACTAACAAACGTCAGTCCACACCCAAATTTTGGTTTGGCTTTGAGTTGATCAAATCCCTCATAAAAGGCGAATTATGTGAAGAATAACAACAACGAATAAATGAAGCAAGGCCTGTCGCATAACACGCAGATTTTGGCCGAGCCTAAATAAATCCATTCCAGATATTTAATCTTGGGCTTCGCCGTGTTTGTTTTTGTGTTTACGGAAGAATGTCAGCCGTCCGAGGAGACGGCGCGGAGAAAGGTCAAAACCGCGAGTCCCCCGGAAAGACTCGGCAAACATGATTAAATTCTAATTTGTTATAGAAGGGATGCCATTTATGATTATCGCTGGTAATATCGGCTTCCCTCAAGGCTTGAATCCACACGAGCGTTCCATACAAGCGTTGCGTTGTAACGAAACTTTCATCAAAAAAATCGGATATATTTTACATTACTTGAACAACGCAAATATCTTGGGGAGGGAAGTAATAAACGACTCAAATCATGTGGTTGCACAAGTATGCACACCCTCTGATAACTGGGATGGTGGCTCCCTTCAGAATTAACCAATCGCATTCAAACGCATGTTAAGTGGAAATCAGACCACGCCCGGCACCATTTTTAGTGCCTCCGATCCCCAGCAAATCACATTTCAGATGTTCTTGTAGGCCTTTTCTGACATGTTTGCTTTCTAGCATCAGCCTGAAGGTTCCGTGCCGACACCGACGAGCCATTTCAAACTTTCTCCTGTTTTTTTCCAGCCTTATAAGACCCCAACATGTCAGTCAATCAAACTAAGTCTGCATCTATCTGTCATCCTCACTTCACTGCATTTATATATTGTTTCACATTGCATCATGCAGGTTGAAAAAAAGTAACTAATTTGACAACCTGAGGAGTACAAAGTGCAGATAACCGTTTTCAAACGTAGGGAGTAGTGAGCAGAAAATAGATAAAGTCCAGATACCTGAAACATCAGGAATTTATACACACACTGCTACGTGCCAATCTATTTTCTTGACCGCAATGCATGTTAAAGCTTTGTTTTGAAATTTGGGTTAACACTATGGAATGGGCACACATCCACACCCCAAAAAGATGTAAACACGGGAGGCCGAGATCTTCAACGGAGAGGATGGAGACAACAAAGCCTGGTGCTGAAAGGTTGTTAATCTGTGATGGATCTTTGGCTCTCCGACACAGCGGTGATGGTGTCGGTCGGGAATGTTGCCGCCTGCCTGCATGAGGGGAACATGTGTTGCTTTGTGCGCTATGTGGTCCGTGCACTCATTAGTGCGAGCTGCGGTGCAGACTAGCTCCAGTTACAGTAGTAAACACCACCTTTGAAGTTTTAGTGGAGGCCCGAACAGCCGAGCAGGCCCACGAATGAAAAGAGTGGCAAAAAGGTGGTGGGGGGGGGGGGGGGGGAATTATCGAGGAAAAAGCAAGAGGACAATGCGGTCACGTGCCCAAAAGGTTGTCAAAGTAAACGATGCACAACATATGCACCTGTCTACAAAAGAAACTAGAAACTGCCCCTCATTCTGGTGAAGCTCTAGGGGTGTACCATGATATCAAATATTAAATATATCCAGCCTGTAGTGATACTAAAAAGCTTAAAATGGGGGGGAGAATTGTCTCAAGTATATGCTCTTAATTTGTTGAATGTATTCATTTCCAAAACATCACGTCACCTGTGACCTGAAACGGTTCAGGTGTTGGCAATGCATTATCATTGCAATGCACGCACACTTGTGTATGTGTGCGTAAAAAAAAAAAAAGAAAAAAAAAAGATTTTTAAATTGGTGCACGTTCATGAGGGTGGGTGTCTGTGTTGGCAAATCGGCGGGGGGGGGGGGGGGGTTGCAATAAACAGATGTGGAGACTTTATGAGGTCTTTACAACAGGTTCAGCTGTGCCCAGATGTGTATGCATGCTCGTGTGTGTGTGTGAGAGAGAGAGAAGCACAAAATGGAAAACTCTCATTAGTGAAACATTGGCAAAACAGGGTGTGTATGCGTGTGTTTAGGGACGGAGGGTGCTGGGTGGGCTCGGGATTGCTATCAATTACCTTCAATGTCACTCAAATAGGTTTTCAAATCGTACCCTTATTGCATTTCTTTCACTTCAGTAAGTGACAGCACAGCCGAAACGCCATCGTAAATTTGAATTTGGCTCACAATACTATTTAAAAAAAAAATGGCCTCCTGTAACTCTAACCACTTGTAAGTATGGGCTTTCATAAGTCAAAATACCACTGTACTAAACCGATCTCTAACAAACTTGGACTTAGAGACATTATGTCTCTACCTTATATTTCACTTGCTTTAATTATATTTTATTAATCTCACAAGGGGACAATCACAGGTTTTATTTGTATGGTTTAGAACCAGGAAGGTACACGAGCCATTTTATGGCACAAATCACATGAGGACACCGCAAAATTTAAGTTGACTTTTCTTCCTCTTTCACAATAACGTCCAGCGCGAAAAAATGACTTGCGGACACGCTGACGCCGCACGGATTTTTAGCACCTTCGCTCGTAAATTTGTAGAAAAACAAAAGAGGCCCGAGTCAAAATAAAGGATTTATGGCGTAGGAGGGGGGCCTGGAGATTTTAGACAATATGAAAATAAAAAGCCGCTGGGCTTGATTGTGGTCGTCACAGGGATGTGGCGGCGCTCCAACATGGCCGACTTTATTGCTACATCTGAAAAAGCAAGCAGGCGAGCGAGCGAGCGCGGCGGGGACGTCAACAGATTCAGAGACCATTAGAGGTAAATCTTTTTCCTGACGTGGCCGAGGCCTCCAGCGGGCGGCGGTGGCTGGTAGGGACCCGGGGCCCCTTCTCAGACCAACTTCCAAGGAGGGCTCAGCTTACCGAGCTTTTTAAATCGATACCCCGCCTTTCTTTGGGTTTACAGAAATCCTTACGTCACTGAGCGGGCCTCACTATTAAAGTGACTTTTATAAACATCAAGAGGGAAGTCGGAATTCATGCTTTTAAGGGGTAAAACAGAGTCAAACGCACAAATCGTTTAGCACCATTTTCTTTCACCACAAGACTCTCGCCCCACCGAAAACCTACTAGCGACATTTCCGTCTGTTCGCGGAATCATTTCGCACGACATCCACATTAAATTAACTATGCATCCGGAAACTACTCGGTGTAAATGACATCCTTTTCGGCAATCATCTCACTGTCGCAAACCTTTTTTTTTTTTTTCAATGCACTGTTGCATAGAATTGGACTCGATGGGTCTCAAAGAAACTTGTACTGACCTTCTGGAAAGAGGGGTTTCAGGACACAATGTCGATGACAGACGTGATGTAAAGGCTCCATCGTGAACCTCAAGATGTCCGTGACAGGGTAAAACTACAGAAAGAAGAAAGAGCGCTTAAGTCTTGAATCTCAGACTGCTTTCTTGGCAAACGGAGCGAGGTAATTTTCTCTGTGCTTACAAAAAGACAGTTGTATGCGTCACTCAGTATTTCATTCAGTTTGATGACTGTGGACAGTGTCTGATGGTACCAAATTGCAACTAAAGCAGAGCACACGTCTCACCTGTTAATTGTAAAAAATGTATTTGAATCCGGACAAAATATGGCTTGTTGACTCTTTCAGAGGTTCCACTGTGATTAAAATCCAGTGGTTTATGTACCACTGTCCTAGTGTGTGAAAACGATTTTTTCTTTTTTTTTGCGGGCATCTTGGCCCTTTTTGGCCAGCACCGCAGATCAGAGGTTTGGGTTTCACGGATCATAGCAGGGGAGCATTGAAACTGGAGACTACGACAACAAACAGGGCCTCTGTATTTTTAGGTTGCCAGTATAAAATCCGCTTTTCACAGTTTGATGCGGGCGTAGCCAAACAAACTGCGGCCTTCAAAAAAAAAAATAGGACTGGGGTTCACAACTGGGATGGGATCATTGCTACATTCATGTATGCAGAGACACATGAAGCGGCGTTCCTCTATTTTTACATTTACACCAATACAGTATACATATAAATGCTTTACAGTACGAAGATTAAAAGACATGCAGTCAACCTGCACATTTCATTTACAAGAACAGAGCGTGAGAAAGGAAGCAATTAAGTGGATGAAAACAAGCTAGGCAGGCACTAGATCAATACGTGACATTCAAAAACTCGAAAATAATTGCATTATTTTAAGCCACATGACTGCAATTTACGCACCCAGAAAGGCAACAGCATGCGGAAAGTGTTTTGCACACCATTTGTTATTTTGTCTCTACCTAGCGGCTAAAAAAGGACATTGCAACGTAGACACTAAATGCAAATTGGGAAGATTTCTAGTGTGCAAGAAATAAGAGGACGTGGAAATTCTTGGACTTTCTGCAGCTGTAGTTATTTAATGTTGACTTATCAAACCTCTAGCAGTACTCCAACGAGTACAATATGTACAACTGTTGACTTATTTTTGGAGGAAAATTTGCTCGATATGATTGACCGAAATTAGTCAAGCACATAATGCAATACCAAATTCATTTACCGTGGTCAAATTAGACTTGCAACAGCACCAAATTGAACTCTTTTTATTTTAATTGCGAGTGTAGCCGTTGGTATTTACCTGGGAAGGATGATGGTGCCGAGCGTCCATCTTGGAACGACGTCTCAAAACTCGCCGGGCCAGTCGGTAATAATCCGTGGAAAAAATATATAATCCACAGGAGCAAAAGTAACAACAAATAAAAAGTGAGCTCTTGTCAGGTTCGTGGTCAATGTCCCTCTAAAAAAAACAGCATTCGCTGGTCTTGACAATAATTTAATGGCCATCATATCTAATTAGCCAATCAGATTTAAGTCCTGTGTTGCAGGTGAGATAAATTACGAACCGACTATTGACCGAGACATTTTGCCCAATCAAGTTTTGATTCAAGACATTGGACTGAACTTTATGAAGTGACAACATACAACGTTCAAGTCAATGCCCCCTTTGCCATATTAAAATATTTAATCAGTCTTTAACAACCAGATGAGACGGAAACATGGCGTATTGTGTGTATCACCCAAGAGGACATCAGTACTTTCCCTACACACAAATGTACTGTCTAAGTATAATCTACCGGTAATTTATATTTATAGGCACCCAAACAAACAGACGTGTAAAAAGTCCAAGTCTCTCCCTTCTTGTCATGCTCTCTATGACAACTGGAAATACTCACAAGGCACACCCACATAAATGCCCAACCCAACTGTATTCGTTTAAGGCACCTTGAAGATCATTTCAAATGTGACAGGGCTGTTGCGAAGAACTTACTGCGAGGTCGGAATGTAGGATCCTGTGCTGGCTGCTCAGTACAATACAGCTGAAATGACAACAAGAAGGATGGGAACATTCATAACAGTGTTAATGTGAAGAGACTCACCTGCCTTGCGTGTGCAGTCATCTTTGAGATCAGCGTTTGTTGAGAACTTTTACACTTGTGAAATATACATTTTAATTGCACGGAGCATGACTAAGGGTTCTATGAAGGCCATCGTTTGTCCCAGGAAGAGATTATTTTCATTATTTCTGATGGAGTTGGGTGATGGATTGTGTATTAATTCTGTATTTCCTTTTAGCAGCTGCAGAGAGGAGCTACGTTACAAAAGCACAGGCAGTGCTGACAGCTTTGAACATGTTCAACCTCAACGTGTTAAAAAAAAAAAAAGTCTTCTAAATTTGATGCACCACAAAGATGAGTATTGGTCACAACACTGCCCAATTTAAAAAAATGACAATGAGACTTCAAGTTCACCCCCAAAACATAATCACCCAGCTCTACTACCAGGAAACAGAAAAAATGGACTTTTAGAGGTTCCACTGAATGTGTAATGTAATGTGTGACACTTTGGATCACAACATGCATCAAACAACATACTTTCAGGGCCAGTCAATCAAAATGTCAAAGTCACAGAGTACAAGTGTGGCCAAAATATAAATTATCTGACACAGTACACAAATAATCCATGGAGTTAACGTTAGAGAATGGAAGAGGAGGACGGACATTTTGTTTGATGAGAATCCAGCCTGGCCTGGTCCTGAAAGCGAAACGACCTCTTAAAAAGGTCCTGATAGGATTTATCAAGGCACACCAGCACAGACCACGAATATGACACTCGCCAATTTGACAGAATTTGCTTTAAAAGGATGTGGTGTGTGTGTGTGGTCACAACACTGAAAAAATACAGTAAAAAGCACATTGCGATGAAGCTGTGTGGGGAATAAGTGCATGTGGCTATAGCGTTGGTTACGTGATATAAGTCACATGATCTAATAAATACACAACTTTTGTTCGTGTCTCTCTCACAAACACATACATACGCATCAAAGACTTAAAGGCACATTGCTAATGCAGTAGGACCTACACATGAGCTCTTATCGTCCATGTTGACACGCAACAAAACATAATATAACCCTTCGGGACCAACAGTACATTTGGTATTTCAGCACACACATCCAATTTGTCCTTATCTAATGGAAAGAGTGTGTGTGCGTGTGATTTTATATATATATATATATATATAAACAAACACACACACAGTGTGTTCTTTTTGCAGAAAAGCAAAAATTCTCCAAATTTGGCCATGTTTTTTTCCTTTCCAGTATGGCAGAGAAAACGTTCCAAAATTTTGGTTATGAAGTTTTGTTTGTTTTCGTTTTTTTTAATGCAAGCATTTTTGTTCCCCATTTGGCAGGGACCCATACACATGATGGTGATGTTGTTGTCCACTGAAAAGCAAAGATCTCCAAAAGTTTTTCTGTGATTCATGAAAAACAATTACTAACAAAACGTTTTTGTGATTTTAAAAAAGTCTTCTTGCTATGAAACAAAAAACGTAGATGAATGACTTTTCGCCAATTATTCATACTGATAATAGCAAAATGACAAGTGAAATATTGTAATTTCTTGGGGATAAAAAGAAAATGAAGAAAATTACAAATTGAAAATAGTCAATAAAATGTTGTCACGATACAAGTTTTTCATTGGACGACAACACGCACACACATACACATACTACATGCATCGCCACAAATTTCCTTTCACAAACAAAATGGAATCAAACAAATTCATGATTAAAATAGTTTGTGGAAGGGGCTACAAATTTAAATCACCAACTTTGTAAATACTGTACCTAATTTTCACTGGACAGCAAACACTCATTTTTTTCTGAGCAGACACACACGTTTCAATTTTGTTGTTGTCCACTGTAAAGCAATGCATCACCAAAAGTTTTATTAGTATTGTTATTTAAAAAAAAATTAATTTTGGCAAAAAAGTCCAAGAAAAAAAGTGTGGTGTATAATTTTTGGGCGCAAACATATGAAGTGTCATGCTTTTCATTGGACAGCAACACGTAAGACTTCCAGCAGAGGGCGAAGCATCATGTACAAATGTTAGAAAAAGAAAAAAGCAGTCAGGGGGATGTATAAAAATGTTCCGGGACAGGGGAAACGAGTTTTTGACCCCCGCCCACCCACTGACGACAGTACAGTTCTGTAAAGCAAGCACTCCTCCTGCGGCTTTTCTTTCAAGTACGAAGACAAGGGAGAAAGTGTGGGGTCCAACATGGACCAATACTTGAGGAGGAGGAAGGAGGGCAGGGGGGCACAGCTTGGATTAGCAGCAGCTGGGCCAATGAGAGCGTGTGTGTGTAGCCCCTTGCACAGCATTTCTGCAAAATTGCTGCATGACAAAAAAAAGGTTTTCGTGATGAAAATTTAAAAATTTCAGTCTTCCTCTTGGAAGAGAGAAAAAAAAGATCAGAATATGGTGGGAAAAATCGCTGCGTTTGAGTCTTTTCAGAAAATGTTATTTTTATCCAAAGCTTTTTCAAGCCCACAGAAATCAGCAGGCTGTGATGGGTAGTGTGAAAGGGGCTTACGTGTGTGTGCGCGCACGTATGTCTATGTCGGGCTACCAGCCAATCAGGTTGGCCTTGGCCTTCTCTGTCAGCTTGCGTACGCGTCCCTTGGAAGAGGTTCCGAAGGTGATGGAGGAGTCCTCAAAGAGCAGTTGCCTCTGCTCCTCCTCCGAGTCATCCTCGACATACCAGGCTGAGCGTCGCCCCTGGTTACGGGTGCGCATCGAGCCCACCGCCTCATCCTCGCCCTCCTCCTCAACTTCCTCCTCCTGGTGATCCGCCGGCCCATCCCTCCGAGTGCCTCTTTGCGTCCGTGGCATGGACATAATGTCCTCGTGCGCTCTGCGGCTGCTCCTCCTCAGCGGCAAAGGCTCAGGTGTCTCCGAGGTGGTAGGAGGAGGTGGAGAAAGCGGAGGAGGAGGAGTAGGGAGAAGTGGGGGCTGCGGTGTTACCTCCTCAGTTCTGAGGGACCGCGGCCGGCCCCTCTTTCTCGGCGTGCCGGAGTCTGACGTGACCGCTGCTGACGCGCCGCCCTCGTCGCCAGTGGATTGGTCAAGCTCATCATCAGGGGTGGGGCTGGCATGGTCGTCTTTGCTCCTCCTGCCTCGTTTCTTGCCCGGGGGTCGACCGCGCCTCCTGGAGGGGCTGGCCGGAGTCGCCGGGTCTGCCGGCGGGTCCGCTCGGGATTTACGACCCCTCCTTCCCACTCCAGCCGTCATATGACCGCTGTGGCCATTCAGGAGGGCTGTGCTCTGGGAGGGCAGGCTTTCAGGAGACCCTGGGAGGGCAAGTGACACAAAGAAAATCTAAATGTTTGGAGATGCTTTTCATTTGACAGCTGTCATAAAAAGACGTTTTTTTTTTTTTAAATACAAAGAAAATGGAATCACAAGGTTGAAATGTGATTTTTTCCCACTTATTTGGCTAAAATAAATATTTAAAAACGGAAGAAAAAAACCCTGATAAAAATCATTTTGCTTGAAACAGGCTTTTGGGATATAACCGATTCCAAATTGAGATTTGGGGGGGGAAAAAATGTGAAAATACTCTCGAAAACATTACCTGATTCTCGTCTTACAGGTGTCCTTGGTTTCCGCCGAGTGCTTCCGGTCACGCCACCTTCTCCAGCCGAAGACGGTGTCGTCCTCTCGGCTGCTGCAGGCGGCGTGGAGGCAGAGACATAATTGTGCGTTCTCAGCGAGCGGGTCGACTCTAGAATGGAGAAAGAGTATTAGCAACACACAAGTAAAGGTCATACATTTTTAAACGTTGTCTTTGTATATTGTTTTTTTCCCCTCCAAAATCACTTTCAGGAAAATGTATTAATTTACAAAAAGATTGATAATAGTTATAATAGTTGTCTCATTTTGTGTACAAAAAAAAAATCGTAAGGAAAAAATAATCAGTTATTGTGCTTTCAACCACCTACATAAGACGTCACATGGTTAGACAATATTTGTATGTAAAATAAGATTTTACATTAAAATGTTTTTGGGGAATTTTATCAATAAACACTTAAACAAAAACAACTGGTGTCGTGTGATCTGACCTGTGGCGCTGGAAATGTTCGTAGATGCCGAGGAGGGCGGCGAGTGCGCAAAGTGTCTTGCGGCGCTGCGCGTGCGTCCCGCTGCTGGTGTGTCCATCTTCCCGTTAAGCAGCGGCGGCGTGTACTTTGGGGGGAGGTTCTGTCTCAAGGAGGGGGGCCGTGAGGGAGGTGGCGAAGGCTCACGCCTGCTGGTCACTCGGGACGAGACGCGCCTCTTCCTCTCTGGGCTACAAACAGAGGGTGGGTTATATGACTTGTTTCAACTTCAGAATCACCAGATTTTGGAGTCATACCTGGAAGCCGCGCTGCTGGGGGGAGACTCGCTGCGGCGGCGTCTCTTCACGTTGTGCCGCGTGGGTCGCTGCTCGGGGGTGGAGTGTTGGGCATGGCGCTCGGCAGTCCGTCGGGTCAGCTTGTCCGTCAGGCCGTGGATGGCCTGGTAATCAGCAAGGATGGAGCTCATGTGCTCCTCGAAGAGTGCAGACAGTCTCAGACTCATGCTGTAGATCTGAACACACACACACACACACACACAATTTCAGTTACTGAATGCTGTAGTTCGGAAAGAATTTGGTCCATGAACAGAATACCGCCCCAAAAAAAATTTTCGACTGACTTTTCAAAGAAATATGCACACATCCAGGTGTGTGTGTGTGTGTGTGTGTGTGTGTTTGTATGCATGTGCATGCGTGCGCTTCTCTCACCCTGGACTTCTTACTGGGCGTGTACGCTTTGGAGTTGCTGAAGATGAGGCGCACATCCTTGCAGAGCTGGATGGGCGTCTGGTACTTGTCTGTAGTCAGCGTGTTGAGGACGGTGCCAAAGTCCATTGGAGAGTCGACAATCTGGAGGTAATCCTGGCGGAGTAAAAGTCTATTAATGATGACTGAATAACCATACACACGATAGTTTAGACACTCGAGTAAGAATTGAACAGCTTTGGCCCGCATGAAAGAAAAAATACCCCACCACCCCAAAAAAAGACACTGGCTGTCGTGTGCATGCTTCACCTACAGGGGGTGTTAGAACACCTAATGCAAGACTACAAAATCTCTGCCCATCTGGCCAAAATCAAATCAAGTCATCATCCCTGATCTAGCCATCATTTGATACACAAACTGAGCTGCATGGCACGTCATGACAAAATAAGGATAACTTCAAAATATCAGGATATTGTACGTTACTCTGCAATTGCCAGTCCGCCTCATAGTTCATCAAGCAAAGCACGTTGTTCGTACCGGATACTCCTGAAGGTCTACGGGTTCTCGGAAGGGCTCGGAGTCCTCGCACTGGAAGATGAGGTCCAGTAGCTCTTTGCAGCGCCCTCGCCACGCTTGAGGGTCGTACGAGGGTGGTCGCGTGCGCAGTCGCTGCCGTGTTAGACGCCGCTCCTGCGAAGGACACCGTCATCATAAACAATGAGGGGAAAACAAACTAGCCCATTCAGACATGATGGAGATCAGCGGTTTTGAAAGTTTTCAATGATGAAGTACCGCCTCAAGAAATACACACACAAGCTCAACAAGAATTGTACCTGAATGAATAAAAATCGGTTTTAAAATAGTGTAAATGTAATGTACTTAAAAATGACGGAAATATACCCACGCTGCATCTTCTAATATCTTTGACTGTATTTCACATTGTACATGCATTTTATTTGACCTTGTGGTTTTGCGTGGAGGTTCCTGGCATACTGGTGTCCTCGTCTTCCTCATTCTCCTCCTTCAAGCAGAACACGCACATTAATCTTCGTCGACCAAATGTGTACTTCGTTCCAGTTTTGAGAAACGCACCTCGTCTTCAGAGTCCGAGAAGGTGGCCTTCTTCAGGGTTTTGTAGAGTGGCATTAGGTCTGTCACACTTTGGTCCCTGAGAATGGAAAACCAAATATTCATTCAGTTTTAAATGCATTTCATAACATATTTCATGCCACTTCTAATGGGCATTATGAAATAGAAGAGAATTAAACACAAAATAATCGAACGTTCCTTTATATATATATATTTTTTTTTAAATGCCATTGATTCATTCAAAAGCTTGGGGACACCGTACTCACTTGATGAACTGCAGCATGAGGTCGGAGACAAACTTGGCCGTGGTGACGATGAAGGAGCCCGGCTCGTTAAACGTCTGCGCGTTGTGCTCCACGTAACGAACTTCCCACATCAGAGACGACAGTCGCCTGAAGCCAAAGTGCGCGCACACTCTATAATCCACTGCGCTTCATCCTATCACACGCGCAAAGTCGCATTCCGATACCTGTAAAAGCGGTTGACCAGCCTTTGGCGTATGGTGCTGAGGTCTGTGACATAAGCCACCACGGTGCAGTAGGTGGGGTAGGCTTGAAGGTCCACCGGGAAAGCAAAAGGCGCCGCTATGTCTGAAAACAAACAAAATGGTTGGTGTTCAACTACCGTACACAATCTTGTGCCTGTGACAACACCCAAAACGCAAGGAGTCGGGAGTCTTCAGATCAGAATAGGGCCTTCTGGAAGCAGTGTTTTACATGACACAGCTGCAATGAGGCAAGGCGGGACGATAATCAACGACGATGATGATGGGAGGATATCCTACCCAGGGTGCAGAGCTGGTCGATGGCGCTGATGATCCGCTCGCACTCGTCGGCGCGCGTGCGGCAGCCCCATTCGCCGTCCAACGGCACGTACAGGAGATCGCGATGCTCCTCCTCCGTGAGCGGAACACTGGTGCCCAATTCATCCGGGAAGGACGCTGAGGAAGAAGAGACTTCGGAAAAGTGTGACTTACAAGATGCTTGCTGTGTTGTTACAAGGACTCACCCTCATCAGGAATGAGCTCCATATCCCAGGGACTCATCTTCTCCGTGTCGCCATTATCCCAGCTGGAACCAAAGATGAAGTGTTAGCAACAAGTTTTTACAATGATTAGTTTAAGAATATATATTTTTTTAACGTTTGTGTGATGTTTACCAGACATTGTAGCACAGAAACAGGCTGTCCGGGTACTGCGGCTGGAACGGCTCGTGACTCTCGATGGTGCCGAACCACCAGGCGTCGTCGATCACGGAGCGAAACCTATCACCTGCGCACAGGAGATCACGGCTGAAATGCCGCCGCTTCACGCTAACACACGGCGCTTCGTTGACGCCTTACCAATACTCCACTGCCTCTTTCTGGCATTGTCAAACTGCTGCCGGAGCACCAGGAAGTCGATGACGTCCGGCATGTCGTGGTACCTGTGACAAAAAAGTAGCACATCATATGATTAATATATATTTTATTTTTTTTAATGGAGGAATTTGAGGTGCAGCTCGACATCTTTACTTCATGGAGAAGGATCCTCCAGTCAGTTTGCCGGTGTCCGGGTCTAGGAAGGCCAACTTGAGGCAGCATAATGTGGGCAAGCCCACCTCATACTTAATCCCCACAATCTTCATCAGTTCCTGCTCCTGACCGCACAAAAACAGCAAAGACCTTGTTTAAATGATCTGATGAGTAAAATCAATAATTGAGGTGACCTAAAAAGCAAGCCCCCTCCCCCTCATTTCAAAATAATACACAATCTGTGCGATTTGTATCCCCGGGAGTTAAATGTTATCAACGCATGATAAAATTAACTGTCAAATATATTTCTGTTATAGAGCAAAGTGTCATGAACATTGATCTGATTGCATGTTTCATAAACAATCTCTTGAACACAGCAATTGTTGCTTGCAAGGAATCGAAAATAACCATGTGAGATACGCTGGTACTGTATATAAACAGTCATTTTTTGAGTTACTATTTTACTCTATTCTTACCCGTAGCTCCATCTTGTGCCATGGTTGCTTCTTAGGGTTGATGCTGTAAATCTTTTTTTGTTTGGCCATCTCCACGTATGCCTCGTGGCCCTGACGGAAGTAGTACAACTGCAGGCACAAACGCAAACATTACCCAACATGACAAAAGAAGCTGTCGAAGAAATACCTCACCTTTCCTAAACATTACTTGGGGATCATCGAATCTTCACGTACCTCGTCGCCCATCTGTGGAATATAAGGACATCTTCTGGGAAGCAGGTCCGTGATCCAGGAAGAGGGAAGCCACTCCTCCAAAGTTAGCCCTTGCTCCTGAAGCTCTGCCCTCTGTCAGACATCATTTGTTTTCAAACAAATCAGATTTCCGCCCGCCCCCACATGATGCGGAGCATGTTTTCCTTTTAAGATGACAAACCTTCCTTTTCTCTTTTGGCGTCTTTTTCTTTGGTAACGCGCCATCTTTGTCGGCTTTGTCCTTCTTGCGTTCTTTCTTGGGGTCACGCTTCTTGTCGCCGTCCTCTTCAGAGCTGCTGCTCTTCTTCTTCACCTTCACGCTTTTCTTGGGCGGCTCCAAGTTGATGCCCGCGTCGGCCGTCCAATCCGAGTAGTCGCTGGAGTAGTCGCTGTGCGGACAAGACAACAATGTCAGGATGCAGGCTGGTGTCTTCGTGTGCATGTATGACAGTGCCTGCAGAGAGTCGCAATGATAAATGTCGCAAGCCTTGAAGTAGGGTTCACCCTGAGCATTCCGTTTGTACACATAGACCCGCTGAGCAATGTAGTTGCGGTACGAGGAGGAATGCAGAAAATCCCAGAATGGGAAGAAAACATGTAATTTTAAGGCCATATCACCGAGCCATACCTCGAACTGCTGTGATCATCCGGCCATGGTTCTTTTTGCTCCTCTTCCTTCTCCTCCTCTGACGAGTGCCCATTGATCTGCCGCACCTCTGTCTCGCCCTGATAACCCAGACATATTTAGAGAGTTGACACAATCTGGATTTGCTCTGTTTGTTCGTCTTGATACGTTGCAGAGTTTGGGGATCTGGATTCTGCGTCGAAAAATAGTCAAAACAAAGTGACTCGAACTCTGTCACACAATCGGGACATCCTGAATTTAGCTCCTTGTCAGAAACATTAAACATTGAGAAGCTGAGCACGTCCATTGAAAAATATAGGAGCTGCTGGAATTCCACCCAAAAGCCTGAACTTTTTGTGAGGAGTATAAGTCAAAAGGAGACTTATTTGACCCAAGAGGCTCTCTTTGGATGCCTCCGTAGGTGTCACAGTTTACAACAGATTTAAAACTCTTAAAATTCTCATATGCGAACGACAAAAGTTGAACTAGGATGTTTTAAGATTGCTCCCCTTTTGTTGAAGGCGAAAAGGGGTGTTTATTTGAGGGAGGCGGTTATTTGTCTTGGGTGGATGAAGCACTGGGTGACTAATTGGTCCACGTCCTCTACTTAACGAAATCTGCTATGTTGCATAGATGTGCTCTACCTCCGAGTTGCTGTCGTCATCGTCAGCCACCTCGGCACTCTGGCGGCTCGTCTCCTCCACGGCTGCCCGGGTCTGGTAACCATGGTTACCCTGACTCCGCCTCCCCTCATCAGACACGCTCTCTGAAGTTGGATGAACCTGCAAACCAGGAATTAGCAAAAGTGATGCCATCATGATTTGTAGACTTAAAAGTCTTACTCTGCTCTCCTTGGGCAGGGAGTGGATGGTGCGTCTCCGGCGTTCCGACTGGTAAATGTTGATCTCCTCCTCCCCTTTAGCCTCTCGCCAGTTCACCTGTTTCCTGCGTAACCAAAACAGACAGACTGTAAGCACACAAAGGTATCCACGGTACAACAACAACGTGCACAGTAAAACCCGCTGAGGCTAAATAAAGTATGTTGCCGTCGCCGTGTTGCGCTGTTTGTTACCTGACGGAAGCGTCCTCCAGCTCAGGCACCAGCACCCGGCGGCTCCATGCCACCAAGTCTCCCTCGGTGGCCATCTGGCTGCGCGGGGCGTTGCTGTGCATCTGCCGCACACCCTCGATCTGCCCGCTGCGACGGAGGCCCACGTTGGGTGGCGAGTGCACCTCTGTCGGAGAACTCACAGACCCTGAAGGATTTAAAAACAACCATTAATTTCCATATCTGATGGTTGTAAATGCGGTGTGTCAAGTTAAAGTTTTGGAGCAATATTATAATTGGTATGCAGATCTCTGAGTCCCTGGACTGAATGCTTCTGATTTTCCAGGAAAAAAATAATAATACAGCAAATGGATGAAGCCTTAGCACGAATACCTCTGCTGACTCGGGAGTTTGCGGTAAGAGCAGCAGCGGCACCAGGACCGGTAGCAGCAGGTGTCTCATTGGAGCCCAGCCTCTGGTCCTGTTCCTGTTGTAATCTCTGGATCATGGTATCCAGAGGACTGGAGCCATCCACCGCCTGCTCGCTGACCACTTGGTTTAAGCCTGGTAAACAAACAAACAAAAAAAAAAAAGAAACAAGAATGAATACACGGAATCAAACAGTGGAGTTTGTTTCATTCGCCCTGTACCTTTTGATGATCTCTTAATTATGTGCAGTCAGTAAGTTGCTTCAAGTGGCTTGTTAACTGACATTCAAGTGCGGTTGTTCCTCTAAATGCATCTCGTTAAGCACATAAAAAGGGGGATAATGTTCTTGTCTTGGCGAATGACTCCATCATATCTTTCAGTCTAACTGGACAGGCGTAGTCGTTGACAACCGTGACAAACATACTACCAGACAACACCTGAAAAATTGACATATTAGCCCTGAAATATGAAAATGGTCAGCGGGCTGGATTAAAAAACAAAGTGGGCCATGCTTTGTCCAGCCCCTGCAGTAGACCTTTGACATTGCTGCTATGACAACAAACCAACACAAAAAGCGTGTCAACGACGTTGCACTCGTACCCGAGGAGGTGACACCCATCTGCGGGATGAGCTGCTCGTCCCGGCAGCCCTCCCGGCCGGGCACCAGCCGCTGGTATCGGGGCGGATGGGGGTTGCCGTCCACGTCCACCAGGAAGGGGGGTGGCATGAGGTGAGGCGCCTGCTGGGTCTGCTCGTCCAGCACGTAGTTGTTGGCGTCGCGGATTAGCGGCCGGTAGTCGGTGTGGAAGAACATCTGGTCGGCGATCTTCGATATGGCAGATCAATGGAGTCAGGTGATGACGTCGTCATATGTATGTGTGTGTATGCGTGACCTCACCATGTCATACTTCCCGCTGGAGCCGAAGCCAAAGATCAGCAGGTGACCATGGGAGTCGGTGGCGGCAAAATGTTGCCCATCCGGACTACACTTGCAGTCAAACAACGCCCCGTGCCCTTGACCTTCGATCTAGGACCAAGGAGGTGACACAAATACGACCATTCATTTTCTTTTATCCTAGAGCCTATCGCAGGTGACTTTGGGCAAGAGGCAAGGGAGACCGCCAATTGCCGGGCACATACTGTATAGACTAGGCTCCAGCTCACATCTAGATGCCAGAGGTACGAACTGTTATTTGGCAGGGGGGTTTTTTGCCTTGACTTTGAGAGTAAATATTCGAGACAGGAGCACTCTGGTAGCAGTGAACTAACGTGTGGAGGTTTTATAACACTCAGCAACTAATATTTGAACTCATGCAGGCAGGTAATAACAACGGCACTCATTATCCCTGCAAGGAATGACTAATAACGCAGCTTTCAAAGCAACGGGACCATCGTCAATTGTTGAAAACAAGTTAGAAACATTTTTTCTTGTTTTTTGGAGGAAGCTGGAAAATATTAATCACATTGCCATTCATATGCAAAGTGTTTTGAGTTACAAGCTTGGTCATGTAAATGAAATAAACTCATCTGAAGACACCGCTGTACATCTTATATTCGTTTACTTTTACTTGAGTCGATTTTTAGACACTTTCTTTCAATATTTTACTGATCTTTGCATCAATTTCCGCCCAAAATGTGGAGGAGAATAGTTGCTGCAGCGACTCTTTGTTGTGTATCCATTTATTCATGCAGTCCAGACGCCCGACTCAAAGTGAAACATCTGCATCACATGTGTGGAGGACAAACAAAAAGAAATGCAGATCTTTTTCCAGCGCCAGCTCACCATGTTGAAGTAGGATCGGATCTTGACGCCTCTGGCCAGGTCCCACACGATACAATTGCCATCGTGCCCCGCCGAGAATAGGATTCGGGGATCGAAGGGGTGCGGCTCCAGTACAAACACCTCGTCCTCGTGACCCTGTCCAAATGAACTGCCTGGATTAAGGTTAAACATTTCAACGACGCACCGCGTCCATAAAGGCGTTGTTCGCCGTGGAGCATTTTTTAAAATTTATGTCAGTTACAATTTGACAGCACTTTATGTAAATGAACAGGGTTGACTGTGTACAGAGAGTTGTTAGGGCCCGGGTACTCCGGTTTCCGCCCACATTCCAAAAACATGCAAGGCAGGTTAATGGAACACGCTATTTTGTTCCTAGGTGTGAGTGTGAGTGCGGATGGTTGTTCGTCTAAGTGTGCCCTGCCATTGGCGGGCAACCAATTCAGGGTGTACCCCGCCTACTGCCCAAAGACGGCTGGGATGGGATCCAGCATGCCCCGTGGCCCTTGTGAGGTTAAGCGAATTAGAAAATGGATAGCTTGTGTTAATGTACTTAAAATAGACATACGTACCATCAGGACATGAACCAGGTTCCCAGTGATGGAATTCCAGACCTTCAGAGTCAGGTTGTTGGCTGCTGTTATCACCGTGCTGTCGTGGCGATCCCACGCCACCATGGTGACCTTTAGCTTGGTCACCTTGTCTTCTAGTGGTGGTGGGTTGTACTTCCTACAAGAAAGGTCCCAGTGGAGATATTGAAAATCAATTATTCATCAGGCGAAGCTCGGAGGAAATTTGCTTGAAAGCAATAAATAAATAAATAAAAATAGGTAACCAAATGAACAGAATTCCGTTTGTTTTGTGCTGCTGTTCCATTGCAGGGTTTTAACGGTTTGAAATTACCGTGAAATCTCTGCCAATTTCTGTTAGCTCATCTACGGAGTTTCGGCTGAATGATGCTTTGAGGGGCAAAAAAAAACAAAAAAATACATATACCCTGGTAATTTAGTCTGCATGTCCAGCAGGATGCTCCTCCAGCCTTGAGGCTGCAGCTGCCAGATGCGCGCCGTGCCGTCCCTGCTGCCACTCACAAATCTAAAAAAAAAAAAAAACCCCAAACACAAGAATAATCCCAGACACACACACACAATAATTCAGCAGCCAAACTAACACAAAAACAGCTCCTCACGTTTAACGATTAATGTTTATCCAGTTCATCTTCAGTATAACTCACTTGCTACACAAGGAGACACACAAACTTACCGATCGCTGCAGTGTGAGAACTGGATGCTGTCAACTTTGTCCTAGTTGACAAAGAAAAATATTTAAAAAAAATAGACCTAGTTTGTGTAGTACAGCTTCCCAAATCATGGTAGTTGCTCACATAGTGGGCTCTGCTCTCTGTGTTACGATTCTTTTTTTTTACTACATCAACACATAATGAGCACTTCTTATATTTATAAATTTACATCGACGGGAACTGATACACTTGCAAAACTTGAAACGTTCAATGGTTTGACTGACTGTATGCGACTCCAGTTCTGAGATCTTCTCCGGTTGTCCTGAGCCAAAGTAATACACTCTGATGATGTGATCCGTGCTTCCCGTAGCCAGAAACATCCCACCTGTGTGCAAACAAATCCTTTTTCTGTATGAGTGGATATTTTGAAGTCACCTCATGATGTTAAATGTTGAGACGGGGTCATCTGTAAACAATAGTTTGAGAATAAACAGTTGTATTCACCTGCGCTGAAGGAGGAGCACATCATCTGGACACCGGGTCTGGAACGCTCAGTGAACTTACTTGGCCTCTGACTGATGCAAGGAAAAAAATGATGTCAGTACCAGCAATGACAAAGGAGGGAAAAGTGCCATGCTTGGATTTTTTTTTGTTGTTGTTGTCGTTTTGTCTAGGACTCTGTGTACTTTTCTTTATTTTAACAGTTTAATAAGGGATTCTACTCTGTGAGAAGTGCAACATAAACACAATTTACTTTCTTTATACATATACCCATGTAAATTAAAATAAATATATATTCACTAAAAATAAGAAAAGAAAAAGGTGGGAAGATGTTTGATATATTTTTTTGGACATTTCTTTTCTTGCGTTTTTAAACTTGATAAGGGGTCAATTTAACCTGCAACATAAGAGTGCTTTAAAAAAAAGCTGGTCCAGGAACAGATGAATTCATTTTAATCATAATGTCAAATGGCGCCCAAGTTTGGAGATTCCGCTGTAGTGTCCAGTCCATATGTTCATAATAATGTTATTTCCGAACAATAAAGAAAATCTAAGTGCGCTCATTACAGTGGCAGCTGTGTCTCACCCGAACTTGAGTGTGCGTGCGTCCCACTGCCAGAAACAGATGGTGCCGTCAGCACCCGTGGAGGACAGGTAGCGCTTGGAGCCGCAACACAGAGGAGAAAACTGCAAACACAAGCGGTTTATAATAAGTTGAAATAATAACTTCCAGCATAACCGTGAACTCCCGTTTATCTAGGGGAATAAGTTCAAGACCCACTCACAATAGGCGAAAGTCTGCGACAGAGACAAAAGTCCACTCGCTTACTAGCAACATATAATGTGAAACGTCAGAGACGGGCTAACAAAAATTTGCATAGCTATTCCTGTTATGGACGCTGTATTCTCATACAGTAGAAGGAGACTTTTCACCTGAAGAGAAGTGATGGAGGCGGCGTGGCCCTCCAGCACAGCTAGCGGGGCACACGTCTGCAAGCACCACACGCGGATGGCCTTGTCGCAGGAGCCGGCGGCGATCATGGTGTTCTCGTAGCTCACCGCCATGTCGGAGATCTCGGCAGCGTGCCCACGCAACGTTGCCAGGAGACACCCGTTGTCCGTGCTCCATATCTTCACCAAGCAGTCATCGGAACCCTGAAGTCGAAGCCGGAGAAAGGAGTCCGCGCATCAGAATGACTTTAATGTAGGGCTGGTTGATATGACGTGCATTTCAAAGAAGTCACCATTATCCAGAGGAAAAATACCATTCAAAATACAAGGGTGGCAAAAGGTCATCAAGCGAGTATCTATTATTTTGCCCCCCCCCCCAAACAATAGCAGCAGAGAAACAAAAAGAACCACAACACCACCAGGGTGCCAAATATTGGAACAGTAAAGATCTGTTTATTTAGTGCCCTCGACAGCTTTTGAAACTGCAATCACAAAATTGGAGGTGGCAAAAAGTGGTACAAAACAGATATGGTACTTTGGTACTATTTAAATGGAAGGTAGATTATGATTTTTTTTTTTTTAAATTTGCGTTCTATTATATTGCGATCTTGATTTGAATTCGATTAACTGCTTAGCCCGAGTGAGGATCTTTTGGAATTGCCCAAATGATGTCACCTATCTCAAAATTGTTCACTTGTACCTCAAGGCACCACTGCATTAAGCTTATCATTAGAGCGCAACAACAGCTTACAGCTGCCTTAATCGAATGCTCAACAAGGAAAAAATAATCAACATGTCCGTCACAAGGTAAATATGATTATGAAAAGAGACTGCAAACTGGGGAGGGGGGGTGTGGTGAAGGAGACGGAGGATGAATGTTAATTCTGGCATTTATCCAGCAAGTGCCTTAGAGGAAACACTCTCACTCTCCAGTTGTGAGGAGGAAAAGCGGGGAAAAAAAAGAAAGGGGGAGGGGGGGCGCCTTGAGAAACTGAACAAAGGAGGGGCCGCAACGGGAGAAGAAAAAGACGGCGATGCGAGCCCAGGAAATGTACAAACGCAGAGACATAACGGAGGAGTCAATGTAGTACCCGTGCATGCACCCCTGACCACCCCCCCTTCCTCCTCCGCAGCCATTTTTAGACATTTTATGGCATGAAAGCAGTTAGCATTAAATAAAGCTCAAATAAAGTAAGACAATCAGAAGACAACAATGCTGAAATACGAAAACCACAAGGGGCGGGGGTGTGCACAATGACATTGACACACATGCACACACACACACAAGTTGCATCTTTTGATGATGGACTCAACCTACCAGAAGAGAGACACCTCTCATTTTTAAAGTACTAATGTCCTAAAAAAAAAATCCTAAACAATTTTAACAATGGGACCGTAAATACTCAAGGCTACATAAGCTCACACTTACGGTGAATATGCGTCGTCCAGTCCTGTCGAAGGTAACGCAGTAGACTGAGGAAAGGTGTCCCAAAATTCTCTTATGCATCTTCATGTGCTGATACACTGCGGTGGGCACCAGCTGGCGCAGGCGGTAAGAACCGTTCAGGCGCCGGCCGTGGCTGGTCTCCACTGACATGAGTAAAAAGATGCACAATGTGAGAATGCAGAAACTAAACAAAAAAAAGTCCCACCCATAGCAGCTTCCAAAGCCTGCTTAAGCAAATTGTTTACACTCAAAACACGGTGGCAAACATATGAGTGCTAGTTTACTCAAGAGGCACAGTTTAGCCCATTTAGTCATAATTTATGTGTATTTACAGTTTCAAATAATACGTATCCATCTGTTTTTACAATCTAAGCCGGCGGCTATTTTGCCACTTGCTGTCGACTGAAACTGACATCACAAGTGCCAACGGCCTCAGGCAACGACCACCGCGGCTCACCTGTTTTTTTAGGTTTGCTCATGTGATGTTTGCACTGTGATGTCATTTTTAGTCAACAGCAAGTGGCAAAACAGCCCTAGCGACATGTATAAACCCATTTTTTGCTTTGTAATTCATATTCCACAAAAGTAATATTAATCAAAATGCCAGGTTTAGACTACTAAAACGTTCTTGTTTTGAATGGAACAAAATCCCAAGTGTTATTTACCGATGTTAGCTGGGCTCCCATAGATGATAGGAGGCTCTGGTGGTCGTCCGCAGTGGAGCGCCGCCAGCGCCGAACCCTTCCACACCACATGCTTACAACCTGGGCGACACAAAAACTGATCAGACCTCATGTGCCCTTGCGTATAGAAATCCATTTCCATACATATCCTTACGCTAAATATCAAATCAACACTCAAACAAGCTTCCCATAAGTGTGCTTGGTCTGAGATATGTGCATCAGCGCTTTTTGGCCACGACATTCGTCAAAGGAGAAGTATCTGTGCTTGGTGGTTGCGCCTTCTCAGCAGCACGCCTGTACCAGCACAGATGTTGATTTGGAGGAATGTCGCCGCCATTGACTGTCGGTGCTGGACAGACCTGGGGTGCTTGTGTTTTTTGCGCCTGTAATGGGCAGCATTTTTCACAACCCCGTTTTGTTCAGTGGCTATGTCGGCGCTGTTGGACAGTCGGCGTTGGTGCGGCTGGATGGATGGCTGCTGAAGTTGAGGATGAGGAGAGAGGATGCGTATTTGGAACCGTGAGTCGCCGCTTGGAATTGAAATGGATTTCCATGGGACAGGAGAAGTGAACCAATCTCTTTTTTCGTCAATGGATGCTACAGCTTCTTGTTGACTTTGAAACTTAGCTTGTAGCCGACGTGTGCACATTTTGAGCATGACGTCTCTGATCCACTGGTTAAAGGACACTTTGATTCTCTCCTCTTTCATCTGAAACGGCTTCAAACAACAAAGCGTGTGACGGAAAAGTGGTTAGGACTGCACGACTGTCCGTGTTTTATGTTATGTGTTGTGTTTATTATTTTACTTTATGTTAACTGTTTTGTAAAGCGCTTTGTTACAGCTGTCGCTGTTGTGAAAGCGCTATATAAATCTGCATGTATTGTATTGGCTCACTTTTGCTGGTCCGAAGGAGATTCTGTCGGCCGGCCCCCAGCAGGCTAGTGAGTCCCGGCACACTGGCTGGGACATCGCGCTCCAGTAGAGGACACACCCTGGAGCACACGTGCAGCAGGTGCTCAGGACTGATGTGGCGGTACAGCTTCACCTATATGGTCATACAGATACACCGTCAGATGGGTAAGTTCATCAAAACACCTGGCAACATTCATCAATCATTTGCACATAAAATGATTCAAAAAAACATTTCTGAAGATAGAGATATGGGATGGAGCAATAAATAAAAAGTAACATGATAGCCAAAGGAGAAGAAATTAAGGTTCAAGCTTCTTGATTCACATTTTATCTAAAACAAACTATTCAGTGCCAGTGAGATTTAAAAAAAATGTCATCAATAGGAAAATGAAACATAGTCCAAACATTTCAGGGATGTGTGGGAACCTGACAATTCTTCAAAAGGGAAGAAATAAGGAACATAAGATCATATTACATGGAACAAAGTCATTCTGTATCAAAAACAATAATTCATCAAATGTGTAACTTGTATTGCATCCAAAACTAGAATTAGCCATAAATCAAAAGGGGATTACATTTCATTAGTGACACTTGTGTGTAATGAATAAATGAAGTAATGTGAGTTACATTTACATTACTTCAAAAAATGTATTTTTCCGAAACCTCACACAGTATTTGCACTGCTCATGCAATAGGGTGGCATCGTATGTGTTTCGCAAGGATTCGGTACATTTTATTTTGAAATTCACACCCAAATCTGTATTACAGGGACTGTCAATGAACACACATGACATGTTCACATATTCAAATACTGACATGCAACACACACACGGACACACACACTATCCATTCTCTTATCAGTGCATGAGCAGCCTGAGAAACACACACACACACACACACACACACACACACACACACACACACACACACACACACACACACACACAATTAATGGCCACCCATAATTACATCCAACATTACTGCTGGTACAAGAAACGTGATTAGCATACCACAATCCACACATACACACACACAGATATTAACCATGTTCTCTGCACATAATGGCTCCCTGTACATAACTGCAAAAGAAGCAGTCTTCATAACTGTCATTGTCCGCAAGTCACATGAAAGCACAAGCACCGAAAAACCAAACATTCTCAAGATGGCTCGTCATTCACTGAAAAAAATTGACATCAACACGTGCAGCTGTACAACCCCTTCTCATGTAATAATGCAAAAATATCGGCCTTTGATTTAATTTAATGCATCTTAAATCATTACCCCTAATTAATAATGCTAATTAATTCCTATCTCCATCCTTGCAGTGTAAAACGCACAACACACTTGGGAAGCACAGCAACAACAAAATAGTATTAAGCTAATTAATAATACAAAGGTGACATCACGGAAATATTTTTTTTCTTAAAAATTAATAGCATTTGCAAGATTTAAGAGAAAAATTAGAGGCAGTCTTTGATTGACAAGCGGTGGGAGGGGCATGCAGAGACAGCGAAAGTGAGGGAAGGGGGGAGAAGGAGAGAGCGAGAGAGACTGTGTACTCACGCTGAAATATATTTTGTAATTCCATAAACATGAGAATTTCACGTACTCTAATCCCCATTTATAAATATATAACATCCACATAAGTGAGTGGAATGCAAATATTCAAGTCAGAAAAATCACCCCAAATGCATATTAATGGTTTACAATAACCGATTAAGTCAGATAATCCGATTAATAGCAAACTATGTACATTGCACATGTATAGCCCATTGCTGTTGTCAACCATATGGGGTTTAGAGTATTCTCTCCATTTTATAAAACGCGATAAAGGCTTACTTATGCGCTTTTTAATTTGCATAATATGAGCATTAATTAAGTGCAATATTTGAACACATGCAGATGGATGACACTAATTTATCTATGAGGATTTGGGGACCTGAGGGTCTGCTGTGTGAACAAATTAAAAGAGGACGAGGAGACATTCGTCTGCTTTTAAACTACTGTCGAGGTACCCTTGAGCAAGGCACTAATACCACCAATAGGTGACGTCAGAGTGAAAGGTTGCGGTTTCCCTCTGACATCTCTCCTTGCCTGCCTGCATGTGATCCGACTCCGCCGTGTGGTGTGCAACAGCGGTGAGAGTCCAATTCACCCCTAGAGGGATTCTAATGAGAATTAATACATTAAAAAAATAAGAGGTCAACGTTACCTCTCATCTCCATGTCCAAAGTAAAGCCTCCAGTGGAAAAAAAGTGTATCCAACAACACCTCTGTGTGTTTCTTCCTTCCTTCCGAGTGGCAGCTGCTAATCCGTATTCAATGCAAATATGAAATTATTTGTTTAAAAAAAAAAAGAGTCAAATAGTCCAGTTTGGAGCCGAAGAGGAGTTTTGTTTCAGTGTATGGAGCAGGCTAGAACTGAGCGAGAGTGAGAGACGGTGCTCCAGTCAAGTCCAATCCAGCCTGCCTGCCCGCCTGCACCCACAACACTCGTGACGTAGCAACAATTCCACACGCGTTCAAACTGCACTTTCCCCTTTTCCCTTGCGTGGGACACCACTTGGGTGAGGATGCCAAGTCCTGACTGACCTGAAAAGCCTCATCTTACCCTGATTATTTTTATTTAAAAAAAAAATGAAACAAAAAAAAAGGTTTTAAAGTGTTTTGCTGTTCGCATGGGGAAAAATGCGGGAAATTCAATTCGTAAAGTTGCCGTGTTGAAACTTTCTCTCTGCAAAAGAGAGAAGCTCCCTTACCAAATTGTCATACGTCCCGGGGTGTTCCTGCCCGGTCCAGTCCAACCTCCTGGGCAGCAGCTACACACGAAGCAACACACGAAACATCGTTAAGTGTTATCATTAAAAGTGTTGTTTTTAAAACATGTCTAAGAGAAGTGAAGCAAAAAGAGGCGACATTGCAGCGCCCGCGCATCTCTCCACTCCACATACCTCCTTATCCTCCACCTCCTTGATCAGCGTCTGAAAATGGATTAAAAAGGGACAACATGACGCCTCATGGCCGCCTTGATGTGTTTCAAACGAGTCCCTAAATTCTCAAACACCAACCTCGGCTGCTTCTTGGCACGGTCCGGCTTCGAGAAAGCGGGCGATTAGGAAGTAGAGCTCTGGTGTGGGTCGGAGGGAAGAGAGAAGAAGCACGGGGGAGCTGCGTTACAAGAGGGCTACCGATCGCGGGGAGGGAGAAGGGGGGACATATACGACAACCTCGGCCCGCTCCACGAGCTCCGCTACTCACCAGAAGTCAACTGCGCGATGTGTGGCCTGTCTGAAGCCATGTTTTCGGCGTGCTTCGGCGAGGGCAGCGCCGGAGACGGGCCGCTGGGTGTCGGTGGCTGCCCTGTAGCTGTCACTGTTTATCCACCAGGAAGAGGCTGCCTCCATTCAGGCGCTCGAAAACAGGCCCGGCTCGGCTCAGCTCACAGTGCTCCTCCGCGCGGTGACGATTCTAGTGCCCCGCGGTGGCTTTGGTCGCCAAACACCGTCGTAAATACCTGGGACGCAAACCATGAGCAGACATGTGTTTGTATGAGGGGAAAATATTGATTTTAGTGGTCGAGTTTTAATCTTACGTAGGTGTTTTTATCCAGATCCCCCTCCCCCCTTCAAAGGGGAAAATGCGAGCCCTCGGCGGAGGGATATCAGAGGTGTGTTTCACGCACAGGCTACTGTGGAGGGGAGCTTGTAATGGCAACCTACTTGAGGAAGAGAGAATTTGTTCGTTACTTGAAAGTGGTCGATACCTAACATCGAGACGACGTTTGACTCGTTAATAAGTAACGCTTGAGTATTAATCGAGCTGCGGATGGACACTTAAAATTTTTAGACGTAAAACATGGCTGCCGAATCTGCGCGAGAAGGCTAGCTAATCCCTAAAAGCCAACTTGACGTCGACGTTTGTTTGCTTAAGTGTTCGTTTCGTTTTGGTGTTACTCGAGCAAAATGTTTCCCTCACACACACTCGCCCTCCCCTGAAAGCCTGCTCGGCGCGGAAGAAGTCCATCTCTTTATCGCCGCCTGACACTAAAATGGGGGAAGGGTTGTTGTTGGCGGCAGAGGGGGCAACAACGTAGCCTGATGAAGGAAAATCTCGTGAGTTAGTGGAACAGCACGGAAACATTGGAGTAACATTATGGTAATCATCACGAATCCACCGGAGGGACACTTAACTCCTGGTTTTCCTAAAGCAGCTTCAATTCATTAAGTGACTCAATACACAAATTAACAGTTGCCAGTATGTCTCATAGCTACCATTCAGTGTACATAATCACAGTAAGATTCACCGACGGCCTTGCTCAAGGGCACGTCAGCATCCCCCCATCATGTTCCATGCGTTGTAGGTCTTGACCCTGGAAGATCCCCAAACTAAGGCCAAGAACATTTGACAGGAAAATGAAAAGCCATCAAAACGCAAAGTTTGGTTGGAAAAGCCACTTGAACCCGAGTACAAGGCAGAAAGAATTTTGAAAATCGACTTAAGTGTTAAAAACGACACGAGTTCAATATTTCTCAACGTTCTACTTGATTCTTTCAATTTGTCTCCAAATCAGGGAACCCCCTTCTCCGATTAGATGACAAGTTTCAGTTTAAATACATGTAGGTTCAAGAGTCACATTTATTTGTGTGAAAAGAAACAGGGGAGCACCCACCTAAATTCATTTTCAGTGTTTGACAAATGAACACGTTGTCTGAAAATACCAGCCTGCAAATAAAGTGAAGCACCTTTATGAAAATGCAGAGACTTTGCATTTGGCCGGCGCAGTTACAGTGAAAATGATGACTCAGTCATCCCGGCAACCTCGAGCACAGAGGTCACCAACCTTTTTGAAGCTGAGAGCGACTTCCTGGGTACTGATTAATGCAAAGGGCTAGGGGTTCAATACACACTTATGAAATAACAAATTTGCCCAAATTGCCTTTAATAGCCTTACTGTTATATTAATAATGAATTCATTGATGCAGAGACACTGATCATGTTAATTCTCAGTCGTTAGGAAATTGATGAATATCAATATGTAACACTTCATCTTTACAAATCTCAGCCAATGTTTACATGTTCAAATGATCACTTCGATGACATTCCTCAGAAATCACAATGGCCCATTACTCATTCGATCTTTTTAGAACAGACTCACAGGCTACTTAAGTGGTCTTTGGGGCTTACCTGGCCACCTCGGTGAACTCTGCTCGAGACATTGAAATCAGAAACATCCTAAATTGCAAGTAACAGTTGATCAAAATGATCAGTCAAACAAATTAGCTATCCCAGAAACTTCTATGAGCAAAAAGACGAGAAAAGGGATTTTTTGCAGAAAATATTGTTTAAAAAAAACTGTGGATGGGCACGCCACTGTTTTTTTTTAACAATATGCAGTTCAATAAAAACACTAAAAACACTGTTAGTCTTCTGTCTCCATGTGTATGTTGAAACAACTCAAAAAAAAAAAGAAAAAAAAAGAAAGCATTTTCTTGGAGGAAGTAAAAAATGAACAACTGAGATAATATTGGCCACCCTCTTATAACTGGGGCTATTTTCAGAATCAATTCAAATGTGTGAGGGTCTGATGAAACCAAGATTCAACTGGAACTGAAGTGTGAGCATAAGAAATTCAAATGTTGACAGGTCTGGTCTGACTCCGGTTTATCATGAATTTGAATGTGACTGGTTGACTGCAAACACGTAATTTCAAGTCCTCTTTACTTTTTTGACTGGTATTTTGCTCAACTGTTCAGTTACATCACCAGTTTCTTGGGCTTTAGTTAGCATGACTCTGATTTTAGTTTCAGTGACATGATTTTCTTCTAGGTTTTGGGGAAGAGGGGATTTCCCGGGTGACTGATTTGTCATTTTCACTGCAGTGACCTCATGGAATTGCTAAGATCAGACACCTTGAAAATTATGTATAAATGAACACAATAGCAGTTAGGAGATCGGGCCAAAATACAATATAGTGTGCATACAATTTTTTTTTTTTTACTGATACCGTTTTTAAAATATTCTCTGATATGAATAACTTGGTCCCTAGGTCTGTTTTAGAAATTAAATGTATGTGAATATTATGAAACCTATGCTGTGTGTTGCAAACAGTGGTGACCCTCGGAGCCACAGGGAGGCAGTCTCTCCTTTTGCTCACGGTCAATGGCACACTGGCGTCTCCCAGTACATTTACAATCAAAATGTTTCAGTGGAAGATATTGAATTCAATGAATAGAGAATCCATTAGATCAAATCAATAATTAACTGTTTGCCGGTGTGAAGTTCTAAGGAACAAGTGTTACATAAGTTTTAAGTTTCTTGGGAAGTGAGACAAATTGCAGCTCCCTTTCTGGTGTACTCTGTCGGTGATTTGAGGCGCTGGAACGGATTAATGACCTTTCTTTTCATGTCAATAAGGAACCTTGATTTGAGATACAAATGATTGGAGTTGCGAGCACATTCACATAAATCAAGGCACCACATCACAGACGTTCAGTTTACAGTTCAGTTTGCATTACAAATCTCATTTGTTTTCGTAATGTGATCGAGCAAATAAAAAGTTTGGATTTAACAAAAAATCCAAATTGGGTAACGTGCTGCATTGTGCACGTAGCTTAACAAATGGAGTCTTGCAGAAGAAAAACCAAGTGGTCAACTTTTTTCTTTCTTTTTTTTAATTTGAAAATACTCTCCCAACAGAATGAAGCCAATTGAGCACCGCACTGCTGCTTATTGCTTTGTCACTCTGCTGCAGGACCGGGGAGTTAGGGAGAGGGTGGTGTGGGGTTGGGGGTTGACTATAGGAGAGAGAAAAAGGTTGGGAAGTCAAACACAACAGACCCAGCATCGCGTCCAGCCTAGCACACACATATAAAAAGGAGCAATGGGCCATTCTGTAAAGGAAGAGCTGTAAAAATGCTGCAGGCGTTCTCCAAGGTGACCGCCGCTTTCTCTAAAAATACTCCTACTACTACTGAAATATGATTACAGAAGGAGAGATCAGGATGAAGAACATAAGCAGCTGTCCAATCATAATTTTAAAAAAAGAGTTGTAAAGGTAGTGTCGGAAGTTAAGTAATGTGGACATAAAATGTGGATTTCAGGAAACGCTGGTTGTTCATCTCTAGCATTTATCACAAGTCTACAAAAATTCAGCATGTTACAAAAAAATGTGTCTATAGGAAAAAAGGGGGAAAGAAATGGCGCCTGTTGTTTTCACACTTTCTCCTCGGGGCCTTCTTCAACAGCCTCAGTTGCCTGCAGGGAAGAAAAACGGCAAGAATGAAGTTTTTTTTTTTTTAATGTTAAAAATGTATTGTAACACAGTGGTCCCCAACCTTTCCTCCACCGCGGATCGGTTCAAATAAGTCCCGACCGGCAACCATTCATCGGCCGAGAGAGGGGCGGCGGGGTTCAATGGTACAACAATCAACACCAATGTACTATTACACCCCCACCCACCAATATTGAATGACCTTTTAGAAATGTGCGTAGCCACCAAGTATAACGCTCTCAAAAGCACTTACATTTGTTGGCGAATCATTTTTGAAGGCTTCATCGACTTGCCACCACGTATTGTGAAGAGGCGGGCTTGGTGGGTGGGAATCACCTCTCGCAATCAATCCATATTTCAAGTAGGTGTCCTGGGATTGGCTGTGAAATGCACCTTTCATATTCTTCTTGGGCATCGGCTATTGTGTTGAATTCTCAACTGGGCCTTCCCCTCCCCCATTGCAAATAAACTTTCCGATATCATTTTTTTCCCTCCATCTCCTTCTGCAAGCTTTTGGGTTGAATATTATTGTTATATGACTGGGACAAATCAGGATCTTGATGAAAATCCAGTCAGCTTTCCAAATAAAATATTTTTCATCCCCTGATAATAAATAAACCGGAAGGAATGTCAGTTTATTTTCTTTCACCTGTGTCGGGGACCACTGCTGCAACACACTGCAAACAATCACAAGATAGGAAATTCACACGGCAGTCCAACCTCTTCAGTCGTAGCATTTCGAATTTGACTACATCTATATAGGATGTAAGAGACTATTGCCACTCTGAAATCACTCTGCCGCCATCTCCCCTATTGTATACTCCGAAACAACTTCATGGTCCGCCCCGGGCAGCGCCATTGCGCCCGCAGCAGTCCATACACAATGAATGGGTTCTATGTTGTACTAAGTGCAGGGTGAAAAGGCTTTTTATTGTAAAGATGAAGCTATGAGTTAGTAGGGCACATGCAAAGTTGGGTTAGCGTGACACTCTGGCATACCCTTCACTCTGACCGTCTCGGTCTGCCCTCGCACTGACACGGTAGAGGGAGCCGAGTTTCTGATGGAAGACACACTAACAGATGGACGACACACAAGGATCTGCGTGTGCATGCATATGGTATGTATGATGTGTTGAAACACAAACACACAGTCAGTAATTACTCCATTTTTTTTGTTTTGTGTTTTTTTGGCTTATTTCAAACCTCGTTAGCCTTGGCGTCTCCGTTCTGGGCAGGGCCATCTTCCTTCTTCCCTTTGGTGGTGCCCTTCCGTGTCTTCGCCCCCTTTTCATCTGCTGCCTTCTGCTGAAGAAGTCATTCAAAGATACACTATTAGTTATCCATTCATTGATCAGTAATATGGGTCAAATGATAAGGGAAGAGTCGGCTTCAGAGAAGCCTATTAAGATTGGACATGTCATATTTTGTTTTAAGAAAAGTGTGCGAGCGTGTTTTATTTACCTTGATGACGACCTTCTTGGCTTTGGCCTCAGGCTTTGGCAGATGAGGCTTCTGTAAGACCAACAGAAGGTGGTTAGACTGAATCGGCCTGTTGGAGCTTTCTTGATATGGAGAGCCACCCGTCTGTCTTGTAATGCTGCTTTAAATTTGGTAGCAATTGAACAAAACTTGGGAGGACGTGTTCGTCTTTAAAGGACAGGAAACCGCCATTTCTTTTCAAGCATGACTTCCTGAGATTCTTTTGTCTAGTCGACTTACTGTACTCGTGATCAACAAGCCTTTTAAAATTCACAATTCATGATGAAAGGTCATTAGAAAGAAAGGTCATTTAAATCTTACAGATTTGGTACATATTCACAATTAGTCAAGTTGTGTGGTGTGTGCTCTTAAGGGTGGGAAAAGTAGATTTGAAAGGGCTCCAACAGTGAAACAGTTTACATGTACATCACATTGAACACTTACATGTACACCATTCAGAGGTCGACAGTATTCACTGGCGTCGGGCCGAAACCTTGTCGCAATTTGGTAAATATCAAACATTTTTTCCACAATTCAATGGTATAGGTCAGTCTACATGTGGGTGTTATTTTTACAAATGATTGACCAATCATTCATTTGAAAATGGCTTGCTCTAGTGAAAGTGTTGATTTTTGGAGGTACAGGAATTCTGCCGGATACCAGGGAGTGTATGAACATAGAAAAACAGGCTGTGTGGTGAAGCAGCTATCTGGAAATCGTTTATACAAAATAAAACAGTTCCCACAAATTTGGAAGGATACAATAGGCCAAAATTTGGTGAATTAACATTTTTTTGTGGTTCTAGTTTTACCCATTATTGATTAATTTCTATTGCACCACACTGGCCAAAAAAAAAAAGAAAAACATAGAAAAGACAAAACAAACACGTGCAAAACTTGGGAGACTGAAAAAGAATAGTGGTGAAGACAGTGAGGAGGAGAGAACCAAACTTACCGCTAATAACCTCTCGGACTTCCTGGTGGGCTAAGATGATCATTAAGAGAGCAAGAGACAGTGACAGAAAGAGAGAGAAAGACAAATCAGTTGAACTTCTGCAGCCTGTGTCTTTACCTGATCTGCTCACTTTGAGACCGCCTCTCATGATGAGCGAAAAATCAAACGAAAGCGCATGTGCGCGCGCACACACACACACGCACACACACAGACACACACACAAGTTTACCTCTTGTTTGGTGACCTTGGAGCTGTCCTTGCGCTCGAGGTTTTCAGGAGACTGCTGGAGAGAGCACAGTGAGCACATCGGGTCAGAAAATTACATCTTTTATTCCGATGACACACACACGCACACACAGTGAATTAAAACAAATCTGCATTACAGCCTTGCGAGCACTAAGCAAGGAAAAAGTACAGCAGTAACCTGATTTACAAGGGGCCTAACTTACAACCTTTTCAGGTTATGAGGCAGCGCTTGGTAAAATTTTTTTTTTTTTTTGCTTTGCGTTGTGAGTCCAAATTTTCATTACAAACCAGCTTCTCATCCTCTGCAACTAAGTGAAAATTAAGGTGTCAAACACAATATTAAAACACTTGCAAGGAATGTTAGCATTTTATTGTTCTCCCAGTTGAAGATGTTTTGAGGTGGAGGAGTGCTGTGGATGCCCCTGAGGTGGATACCCGCCCCCCCCCCCCTCCAACTTGCACGCCACTGCCTCAAACTTTAGCAAAGTAAAACAACATGCATCCACAAAGCCCATCACATTATCAATAAATAGTGCACATTTTCCCTCAGTTGCAAGATGGTATTTACATTGCCAGAAATGAGCTGCCTCGAACATCACCGATTTACTCAGGCGGGCTGCTCTACGCGCATGCGTGACATCGCACACAAAGAGCGAGGACGACGATCCACATAGTGTTGGTTTAGGATGGGCCCAAAGGAACCCCCCCCCCCGCCCCCTCACACACATACACACAATGGTAGCATCCAGGTGGTACACGAGCATGTACAATGATGGCAAAATAGCCCTGAACGTTCCGAGTACATTTCTCTCGTGTTATTTGGAATTTTTCGACACATGACATCCTTCAGGCTGGCAGTCCCCCGTTATCTATTTTGGCCATTTTCCACTTGGCGCGTCCTCGTGACATTGTGCACGGAAAACACGGAAGCGGAGGCTATAAAAAACGACAACAACAAAATAACGGCGAAAGAAATTCCACACACACACACGTCTTCTAACTCGCACTGCACTTGTTCGGACGCATGGCGCTGTTTATACAGCGAAAATTGCGAAGCGGACGGGACCTCAATAGCAACAGCGACACTCACCTTCCTTTTCGGCATGTTGCTCGTGAACGGAAAAGCACCAAAGAACGACGCTAAGCTAAAAGGTCAACGCTTGAAAAGTCCACACCGTGGGATAATTACAACTAGCGCGCAAAAGAGGATCGATATATAAAAAGCACCTTGGCTAATATGTTGATTATTATGCACTCCCCTAAAACTCTGTGCCTCGCGACGCCATTGGCCAGCACGCGCCAAATCCTTTCCCATGCCGACTCCCCATTGGTCGTCACTGTCTCCATGTAAATAAGAGCGTCGAGGATGTTTTGATTGACAGCTGGCACTGACCGCATACGATTGGCTTGGCGGCCTGGATCGGACCCCGCCCACTGCTCCCTCAAGGCGAGCTATGACAGCCATGCCTGGCCGACTCTCGGCGGCTCTGGATCCTGTCGGAGCGTATTGTTGATTGGCCTGAAAAACATCATCAACAACAACAACAACAAAAAGGACCAGGAAAACTGACGCAATGCTACGCGCGTTCCACGTCCATTGGGTGATGTGGAAGTTTGTGTGCTGTGGAAGTTAGCAATCCTCATGGCATAATTCCACTAAAACACACGACAATTCATCGTGCTTTTTAAAAATAAGTGCCGTTGTTTTTCAGTTAAGTAAGGCAAGTTTGTTTGTATCACATCAATTTATGTGGCCGACAAAATAAAGATGTAAATAAAAAGCCTATCATATGCAACCCACATTTTTTCATAGTTTACAATGACCATTAGACCGCTGCATTCTCTTCAGAAATTTTGGGATCTCAGAGGCCTTGATAATGATATTACTTGGTAAGGTGTAATATTCCACATATACATGTGTAGCGCATGTAATGTCTGAGTCAAATTTCATCCTGACAACATCCAGAACCTTTGGACCTAAACGCTCTACCTTTGTGTGCAACGTCACACAAGCAGAAGTGTGTAGTGAGTGCCACAAAATGACAAAGGACCTTTTTTTCCTGCAAACAAAACAAACCGAAAAAATCCTTGTCATGAAGCGTGCGCGTGTTGAAAAGCACACTGTCAGCTGAATGAAACAATGAGGAGCACACGTGTAATGCATCAAGCTTGTGTAGAAATGTGTAGAATTTGCACGTATAGAACACTGCATCTCATGTTATTACCAGACAATGTTTGCCTTTTGTATAACATATCTTTGTGGAACATTTTGGACATGACCTGAGCATTGACGGCAGCCATGATGACAAAAAGATCGTTAAACTCTCTTAATTCAACAGGAATGCTGGCAAAGCTACATCAATCAATATCAAGAGAGATTGGTAAATATATTTCCTCAAATCATGGCCTCTGGTCAAACAGATGCCAAATCATGGCTTCCGGTCAAACAGATGCCATGCTCCAGTCACATCAGTAAAGAAGCACACTACTTTCAATACATGCCTGTGTTCATCACTCAACACTCAAATAATTCCAGAGTCAAATTGTACATTTCATAAAACATTGAACCCCACAGGCGATGTTTGAAGAAACATTTGTTTGAACCACTGTTCGTAATGTGCATAAAAACAATTACACACACTTAACTGTTATTACATCAGCGTTATGTGGAGTTGGGATGAATCTTTTTTTTACCATGCATAAAGAGAACTTAACCACAGGAAACGAGTATGCAACTTGAACTATACAGTACATCTCTCTCTCTCTCTATACACGTATATGCACACACACAATTTTTAAAACCGTGCATAATATCTGTCACCCTTTCCCTTCACAGTTATGTGCAACTTAGTGTTGGTCTATGAGATAAAAACTCAACTAAACACGCCATTGAGTGCAATAAGCCTCGACTTGACACACCGAGACAGGCTTTGACTGCCATCAGGTGGATACTCACAGCACTGCGGGCTAAAGTTTTGCCATTGTGCAATTCTTCCTAGGATAAAATTTACCAAGTATAAAAAAGAACTGCACTTTCCCCTCCATACCTTTGAGAAAGTTAAATAAAATGCATTTCTATAAACACATTTTCAAAATATTGTTCTTGCATTGTATGCCCTCTGTATTTTTGTCTTTATTTTGCTTTTAAATGTCTTCTTTTGTTTGTCAATGCCACTTAATGTTGTATGAATGGTTTCGAAATGCACGACATAAATAAAGCTGCCTTGAGTTTTTTTGTCCGCATAATGTTTGAACCTTCTGCACCCCCGCCCCTCCCGTCGCGGAGACCTTATGACGTCATAGACGCGGCGCACTTGTCCGTCACCGCGCACAGAGAGAACGCGGCATTCATTTACATCCATCCATCCGCCGATCCATGCATGCGTGCAGGAAAATCGTGCATTCGATTGAAGGATTGCTTTGTCATGTCACCGTCTGAGCCGCGTTCGAATACAAATATACTCAACAAATACGTGAAGGCTGCCAAATAGGCGGGACTTCCTTTCCGGCCGTCAGCAGAGTTAGGCTGTTTTATCTCAGTGCGCACGCAGTGCAACGATCAGATAGCGAGGTAAGCCTTTTGGTGACCCTGCTTTTTATGTCATTAACATGATGTGCTTTTTGACGATGTGCAGTTGCTGTTGCACCGTGAAAACGGTGCGAAAGGTCCAAAATGTCTGGAGCAAATTTAACCCGGCGGCGACTAAATCCCTGTGTTGTCTTTTTTGCTTTGATGCACTCATGTTCGTCACCGAGTTATTGTCCGCTCGCGTCTGCACGCCAGACTCCTACCTCTAATATCATATCTGCACGTTTTATTTATAATCACATCTACTGTACCGTATTTTACTAATACCGGTGAACCCCCATTTATCGCAGAAATGCGTATCAGGCCCACCAGGTGTAGCGATAACATACATGGAAAATAATTGGCTTGATCGGTTTACCCATCACAGAGAAGATTAAAAACTGCACATACTACTTGCAGTGTTCTCCAAATAAGTGGCAAAGCATGCTTGCTTAAATATTTTTTTTGTCATTTGAAGTTTTACTGTAAAGCTAACACATGAAACTAAAGCGAAATAAACACATTGTCTATTTAAACGTCAACATGTTCGATCAAACCATTTAATTTATTTCAACGAAAGGCTACTAGCTTGACGCTAACAGCTAACAATGTGAAACGACCTAGGTCTAATAAAAATGTGTATATTATGGGAATCAATAACCTGTAAACATTTATTACACACACGTGGAGCAGCACACAGGCAGAACATACAAAAATATTCAGACATGTATTCTCTCCTCTGTGGGAAGGACTATTATTGACACTTACAGTAGCCGGGCACCTTCTCCGCCTCTTCTTGCTCTTAATTACGCCGCATCTCCTCCACACGACCTCAGTGCTGGTGGGAAAAGCAAATTCCATTAATTAAGTTGAGTATAAATGTTACTAATAGTTATATAGCCGTCATCGATGCTAAAAATACCAAAAGATGGTGGTCCAGTGTTAACATTTTGGCAGTATTAGCTGGCATGCAAAAAAAAGTCATTCACTGTCAAAAATAAAACACTGAAACATTCTGAGTTGTACTGTTAAAACGCATCGATACAGAATCAGACAGCTAGTCAAGGCTTACCTTGTCTTCTGTGTTCGCAGGTTTCTACACATGATGCTGGGTCTTCTCCTGCGTGGCGGTCTGGGCCTTCTGGTCCTCTTGTGGTCCTTCATACCGCCGTTAGTTTCTCTCCGGGACTTGGCAGAGCGCCCCAAGCTGCTCCTGGTATCCTTTGACGGCTTCCGCTGGGACTACGTGAACCGCGTTCCCACACCTAACTTCCACATCCTGATGGAGGAAGGCGTGACAGTGGAGCGGGTGGAGAACGTGTACATCACCAAGACCTTACCCAACCACTACAGCCTGGTGACGGGCCTCTATGCCGAGACGCACGGCATTGTCGCTAACGACATGTTTGACCCGATCCTCAACCGCTCCTTCTCGATGGACACAGACAGCCTCTACGAGTCCCAATGGTGGGAGCAAGCGGTACCCCTGTGGGTTACCATCCAGAACTCTGGAGGGCGAAGCGCCGCCGCTATGTGGCCCGGTTCCGACGTTAAGATCCATGGAACGTTCCCGACTCGCTACCTCCCGTACAATGCCTCAGTCGGTTTTGAGACCCGGGTGGAGCACATAGTCAAATGGTTCTCTGCTCCTGAGCAGGAGGCTGTGGATTTCGGGGTCCTGTACTGGGAGGAACCGGATGACAGTGGACATGATTTCGGGCCCGAGAGTTCCCTAATGGACGCCGTCATCGCCGACGTGGATGAGAAACTCGGCTTCCTGCGCAACGAGCTGAAGAAGGCGGGCCTGTACGAGAGGGTCAACTTGGTGGTGACCAGCGACCACGGCATGACGCAGCTGTTCGCCGATAAGATCATTGAACTGGACCAGTATGTGAGCAGAGACCTGTACACCTGGGTAGACAAGAGTCCCGTGGTGGGAATACTGCCCAAAGAAGGTAACGCATGACACATTTACATTAAAAGTCACATTTCCACCTCATGCTTCTGGTTCTTTGTGATCCTGAAAGGTTCCAGTTATCGTTTGGACATGTAAGCCATTGCTATTCCCGACTAACTCTTGTGAAACTTAGCAGTGGCATTTTTTATTTTTTTTGCAGGGAAGCTCGATGAGGTATATGAGAAGTTGGCTGATGCCAACCCCTACATGGCGGTCCACCTTAAGGACACCATCCCCGAACGCCTTCACTACCGCCACAACGTCAGGATCATGCCCATCCTGTTGGAGGCTCGGGAGGGATGGACCATCGTGCAGAACAGGAGCACACCGCTCATGCGTACGTCTCGGCACCTCCTACAAATTCTTTTGTTTGCACAGCTTTTCTCCCTTTGTTCTATTATTAGCTCTGCTGGAGTTTTTTTTGTTTTTGAAACAATCAACCGAATCCCTCTTGATGTAATTAATGTAGGAGGATGTGTGGGCGTAAGCTTCCTCTTTGTTTCCAAAAATTGGACATTTTGCATCAGGTTGGTTGTCGAGCAGAATTCCTCTCATCCCTTTGACAGTTTTTGGTCCTGCCCAGGCACTAAAAATAGTACACCACAGTACCTGCAAATGGAAACGGGCCTACTTTAAAATAGCACTGCGTGAAACTGTAAAAAACCATACCGCATTGAACGCATTGGTTCTTATGAGTTTTGATTTTTCATAACCTTGCTCCAGCCAAGTAGAGGGTAATCCAGTATCAAGATCGGTTTTGTGTTTATTTAGTTGCGGTCTCTCCCCAGTGGGAAATCACGGCTACGACAACACTCTGCGCAGCATGCAGCCCATCTTCTTGGCCCGTGGTCCGGCGTTCCGCCAGAACTACGTGAAGCCCACCATGTGCTCCGTGGACCTGTACCCCCTCATGTGCCACATCCTGGCCATCCCGCCTTTGCCGAACAACGGCTCCTTCTCGAACGTTCGGGACCTGCTGCACCCAGAGCCAACAGTCTCCCCGCCCAGCGTCCCCACCCCCCCGGTGCGGCCTTCGTATTTCCCCGTGGTGGTGGGTTCCCTCCTGGGCTTGATGCTGGTCGTGGGCTTCCTGATGGTGTTTGTGCAGCAGGTGACGCTCAAGCAGCTGCCCTCGCTCAAACATGCCAGCAGGGAGATGTCGCAGCCTTTACTGCAAGAGGACTTGCACCTGTAGCTGAACGCAAGCGGAAACGCTGGACTCGTATCCCCGTCCTGGAAGAGATCCAATTATGTGCAGGTGGGGATTCTGGTCCAGTGTGGATGCTTTTTGGTGGTAGGACTTTAAAACCTTTGTGCGAAGCTTTTAGTGGCTTTTCTTTGATTGTGAACCTGGTTTCAAAGGGCTGGAAAATGTCTGGTTTCTCTAAAGTTTCCAGTCAATATCCATTGGAACTTTAAACTGGGGACTTTTAGAGATACTGTATTCTTAATTGGAAACTTTCCATGAGGCTAATGAAATGCAATTATATCATCACAAATTGACATCAGCAAAAAAATTTAAGCTGAATAGATTCAAAAATACATTTCCCCCAACTATATTTGAATTCCCAACCAACCCTTCAATTTGGTAGATTACTGGTTCGCCGGCTGTTATCTCAGTTGCAATCAGTCAGCCCTAATTTTTTTTTCTGTATAAACAGCACCCAACAGGTGGATGAAGTCGACTTAAAAATGTTCTGCCTTGTGAGGTACTTTTAAAGGGTAATATACTTCTGCGATCCTGTGACAGGGTTGTCAAGTTTGACACCCGACCCTCAGTTTTCCTGCCCTTTTGCATGGAAAGCAGATTTTTACATCAGCAGATGAGACCTTTGGCATTATCTAATTACCATGGTGCTTTGTGAAAACACACACAGTCGCTTCATTGGCCTGCTTTTGCCGTGTTTTGCACGGATAAATCGGAGGTCTTCTGTTACAGTTCTGATGAGGCTATTTTGTGGGATCGTTGTGTGATATCGACAAGTATTTTGAAGCCGAAAAAAGTTTCTGCTTTTATGCAAAAGGACAAAAAAAAAAAAAACAACTGAGGTCTTGCAGCTCTTATTTCCATGTTCAACGCCCTTCTGGGTAATATGGAAAATACCGCCATAATTAAATGAGGCTGGGATTCTGAAACAAAGACTTTGAGACAATCTCTCATCAAAATGGCGTGAGGGATGGCAACGTGCCCTGGAAAGACGTTACCCCTCATACGGAAAGCTGTTTTAGCATTTAATTTCCTTGATATCTATTTTAAGGTCCATACACTAGTAGAGGGACTGTGTGTGAGGGACTTACTAGTAGCACCTTTTCCCTCCTACTCCTGCCTTCCATGAATGTATGACATTTCTGCACACTGGAGAACAGATATTAGGACAAGTACATGTTACTACTGAAGCTAAATGACACTCGTCACCTTAACCTGGATGTCAAGGATATTGAATAAATGCGGAAACGGCTATCCGTATCCTCCTGTGTTTGAATGTCAACTGGCAACCACTCAGACTTGCCAATCATCCAATTCCGAATCGCTTTTGTGTCCTAGAGCCTTTGCGTGTGGTCTGTTCTTTTGGATGTATTTCCATGTTGGTGCAATGTGAAGTGCAGTTTTGCCATTGTGAGTATTTTCCTCTCTTTGGAGGTTTTATTTTTTTTCCACCTCGTCGCTTTGGGCCAGAACTGTTCCTGCGATTTGCACTACATGACCGATAGGGGGCAGTAGTCAGTAGGTTATGTATACTTTTCGATTCATGTTGCTGTGAAAAAAATAAGTAAATAAAAAGTTAGGTGCCTCTTGCCAAAAAGCTTTTAAGTCAGTGTGGACAGAAAGGTGTTATCAAATTATTTAGTATTTCTCTGTGTCTATGGCTTTCAGATTAACAAGGTACCGAAGTCCCCCCAAAAATGACACTGTGATGTATTGTTTTTCAATTTCTATGATACATTTTGAAAACGAAAGAGGAAAAAAATGTCTCGCTGACAGATGAATGAAACGTGCACACACGCACAAATTTGAATGATTTGCTCAAAGAACGATGGCTTGAGTTGCATTTGTAAAATGTAACAAATTGTGTCAAGACATGTACCATATTTGCTATGTTGACGGAATTAAAACATCTTCTGAGTTAAAAGGACTTTAAAGCAAGTTGTCTTGAATTTTCTTTTCCATGTTGATGACAATGACTGAGATAATTTCTTCATTAAATGAGTTCAAATGCATTAAAGGAAAATGCAAGGAAAAAAATTGATGAAACAATGAAAGGATAAAATATGTTTAAAAATGCAGGTATAAAAATACAAGGCAAATATAAACAAAATAAAATACAATTTAGAACACTAAAATACAATGAAAAATCAGAATGACAAAACTTGGTTCTGGTTTCACTTAGCACACGCAGGTACAACATACTGAACATTAAGGACTGCAAGTGTTTAACAAGATACAAGATGTGAATTTAGAGTTTAGCGAGTAAAACTTGGAGCCATTTAGGTGTGAGGAGTTGAAGTGAAGCCTGAAGGCTTTGGTGGGGGGAGCACACTTTGTAAATGATCAGTGAGCTGCCAGGTTCAAAGGTCCTGCACAGGGAGTCGCCGCTGGAATTTGCTCGATCAGGCATCGGCTGAGATTCAGTCTTCCAGGAGCCAGCCGCCGCCAGCGTCGCTTCTCTTTTCTCCACTCCTCAAAAGCCCAGAACATCCAGCAACCAGCATGGAAGTGACCGCGGATGACGTCATGGTGCACGTCTTGGACAAGGACGAGCACACCTCTCCCGACTACATGGACACCAGGGATGGAGACAAACGCAGCCGCTCCTCGTCGTCGTCGTCATCGTCCTCTTCCTCTCATGATGAAGAGGATAAAGCCCAAGTGAAAGTGGAGGAGAAGACAAAAGAGGTGACGGAGATGAAGACTGTCGTCCAGGAGACCAAAGCAGAGATGGTGAGCGATGGATCCCGACGCTCTTCATCCTCCTCATCTTCGCCGGAGGAGGACAACGCTGAGGACGGGATGCTGATGGCCTACAAGCACCACGAGTCCGACTCCAAGTTGGCCAAGGAGGAACAGGCGGTGGACTACAGCATCAAAACGCTGGAAAACCTCACCCTGGACCAGAGCGCCCTCGCTCCAGTCGAGCCCGCGCATCCTGAGATCTCGCTCTTTGTCAAGGTAGGACAATGTCTGCAGCTCCCAAGTTCACAAAGTGAGGTTATGTGTCCTTCCACTTCTTGATCCTCCAAATAGTCCAACTTGGACGGTCGTCTTCATTCAGCTTGTAAATTGGAAAACTTCGATTCCCGAGTCAGCCAATACCAGAGTTGCTTTTAAAAAGTCGACATTTTTAAAACTTGGTAGGGCTCATTTTGAGTCACGCTGTCCAAAAGTTATTCAGGTCGTAAAATATTCATTTTTTCAGCTTGTATTTTGCATACAGCATCATATTATTTTGCATACGGCATCAGTTTCGTGATGACATGAGCTATGGCGTTTGCAGTGATGCTTCAGGGCGTGTCCTCACACTTCCAACATGGTGGAATGTGTACCTTTTGTCTTATCTATAGCTGACACTTTAGATAAACGTCGGGCAGAGATCACCGCGCAAAGCACCACGCCCAATTTTTTACATATTTCTCCATACTTCCATAAAAGCAGCTATGTTAAAATATGGAAAAAAACGGTATAATACGTTAAAAAAAAAACCTTATTCAAGGTTAAAGTGTTGCCATTTTACATTTTATTGAGATTGTTAAACTCATTAAAATGTGAGAAAAACATTGGCATTGCTATTGTGCCCTTTCCAGAGCTACTTTTTAAAAATATATATGAATAGAATTTTTTAAAAATTAAGTGTAATAATTATTTTACATTTCCATTATTTATTTATTTATTTAGCTCAAATGACTTCCTTTATGGGTCAGAAGAAGTGTTGGAGTTATGTTACTGTTTGACAGGCCAGTGAATGATTAGCCTGACAAGTCACTGATTTCAACCATCATCTTTAAAGACATCATTCAATTGCTAAACCTTTGGAAATTACGAATATTTCCTCACTATTTTATTTGATCGCTTTTAGGAGGGTTAGGGGGACAAGAAATACCAGGACAAAACACATTTGAATTACCTTCCACAAAAAAGCTCACATCTACCCAAACCCTCTTGCATTCAAAACTCACGCCCACCAAAACATTCAGACATATCAAAACACTTGTCTGACACCCAAACTCACACATACAAAAACATCACATTCACCAAGGGGGAAAAAAAGCCTCTCACACTTTTAGAATCACATATTCATGTAAATTGATGCTATTCTACTGATTATGTAATTTGGATGTTTTTTTAAATTTTATAAACAATTGTCAAACCTTGTAGTTTCCCATGGTTTCATGCTCACTTTCTCCACCTGCTGCTAACGTTAAATTAAAAATGCAGCTCAGGCTCTGCCCCCTTCCGACTCCCGCAACCCTCCCACCCCGTCGTCTCTCTGCAGCAGAGCCCGACACCTGTTTGCACTCGGTGTCATTGAACGCTTTGCTGCTTGCATTCCAGCTGCTTTACGAGACAAATCTGACCTCAGTCTGCATCCCCCCAACACATCAGCTGACTTTAGGACCACTTTAGGACCACGTTGTTGCATAACTGGACTTTGACATTGGGGACTATGAGAGGAGTTTGAAGGTAGCATGTAGTGGTGTGGTACATTCCGGTGTTTGGTATTGAAGAGGAAGCATGACAGATCCTGATAGGGAGCCTCAGATTGAACTTTTTGTCAAGGTAAGACTTAACCAAAACAAAAAAAAAGTTGATTTTTGTGTCTAAAATAGGTCTGCGTGTGTGTGTGTGTGTGTGTGGACGAGTAACACAATATCAGAGGTAACGTTACCAGGGATGCTCAGTGATGTGCAGCTTCTACTTCCGTTGTCCTCACCGGTGTTTGTTGTGCTGCTCGGCGCCCCCTGGGACTCGACGGGTGGGTGTGCGCGCACCTGCGGCAGGTGGCATAAAATTAGGAAACAAAAATAAAACATCCTCACGGGAAGGCTGGTTAATTAAAAAAATAATAATTTTACAAGTGTACATCATGTCAAATATAAACGTTTCCATTGCAGATGTGGCCAAGTCGGACACGGGCCTGATGACAAAACACATCCCATTTTGGATGCTGGATATAAATTAATAATAAAAATGATGATCATGAAAATAAAGAAACAAATGAAGAAACTATTCTTTTCATAATCAAATACATTTTTACAAATATGCAACTATGATATGAATGCATGCACATTTTCTCTCATAAAATATTGCTTTTAAGCCGTAATCCTGTTGGTTATGTTTATGACTGCTAAATGCTCCGGTTAGTCTGAACTGGTCTGTCGCGTGTTGTGTATCGACCAGCAGGTCAGCAGCCTTTGTGTGCGCGTGTGTGTGTGTGTGCGCGTGTGTGTGTGTGTGTGTTGCCCATGTTGACTGGCTGTCATTATTGTACATTGTATTTGTTGTGTTGTTTTTGTGTCGTGACAATGACACATGCTGGCGCTGCATTCAAGCAGACTCGGCAACTTTTTAGACAGACATCTGCTGTGTTCTGGTGTTTGCCTCTGTATGTCTGTGTGTACGTACGTGTGTGGAGACATGCATAATTCAGGTGGAAGCTCTCAAATGTGCGCTGAAACATGAGCTCATTTAAAATCGATAGGCAGCTTGCTGCGTAGGTATTTTTGTTCAAAGCAAGCAAAAAGGTTTAAATTGTATGACTCAAAAGTTGATCAACCGTGTTCCCCGCCCGCTATGTCACAGTTCATAGTTTGCGCCCCTTCTGCGGCACCATTTTTTTAAGCAACCTATTTAATTGCATTTTACTGACACCATGAGAACAAGCATTAGGTAATAGTTTACATAGATTTTTTTTCCCTTATTACCGATGGGTCTGGTATGCACCTCCCCCAATAAATGGGGCTTCAATGTCATAAAAAAATGTATAGCATTCTTTCTCCATAATAATGACGACTAATTGTTCTCAGGCGGGCAGCGATGGCGAGAGTATTGGCAACTGTCCTTTCTCGCAGCGTCTCTTCATGATCTTGTGGCTCAAAGGTGTCGTCTTCAACGTCACCACCGTGGACCTCAAGAGGTTAGCGATTGATGTCGGAGCTGCCGCCAATGCTTCGCTATGTCGCAAATCACTCCTTATCCAATATATTGTGTCCTATATCGCAAGGTTAGCATGAGAGAAATTTACCGTTTGTTTGTTGGCCTCGCTTAGGAAGCCGGCAGACCTTAACAATCTGGCGCCCGGCACCCACCCGCCATTCCTCACCTACAATGGAGATGTCAAGACGGACATCAACAAGATCGAGGAGTTCCTCGAGGCAATGCTGGCGCCACCCAAGTAAGCCACAGACATAATATGCATTTTAGGTCAAAAGTAGTTGTACAGTTTTAGGGATTCCAGTTTATCAGAGGGTTTATGTGACTGCTAACAGTGGCGATGAATCCCTTCTTTCAATTATCCTTGCTTCCTTCCTACCTTCATTTATATGCATTACTTTTTAAAAGTGCAGACCGAATTTTGGCCTGTCCTGTATACAAGTATAATACTACTTCTTGTTCTTCTGCTTGTCACTAAGGTATCCCAAACTGGCAGCCAAGCAGAGAGAGTCCAACACGGCGGGCAACGACATCTTCGCTAAGTTCTCAGCATTCATTAAGAACACCAAAATCGACGCCAACGATGGTGACGCAGCTTTGCACATTTTCTTTAATGTGTGAAATATGTTTAAAAAATATTTTTCAAAGGAATTTGTATTAATGCCTTTCAAACAAATGCAGGAGTGAAAAATTAATTTAAAATTTTTTTTTGAAAAGTGCTCATTTAAATAATTGAAGGTAGTTATTTAATTTTAAAGAGGTTCTTTTTCATTCAAGTGTTAACAATTCTCTTCATTGAATATGTGAAAAAAAATCATACAAAAACATCTAATTGGGTGGAATGATAATATTCCTCACTAGAGGGCAGCAGACTCCACTGTTTGCTCTTTACTCAATACTTTGCTGCCACCTAGTGGACATCACCCCCCTCTGACGCATTGTTTTGCATGCTTCAGCCCTGGAGAAAGGTCTGACGCGGGCTATGCAGAAGCTGGACGAATACCTGAATAGCCCGCTGCCTGACGAGATCGACGCCAACAGTATGGAGGAAGAAAAGGTGTCCAGGAGAAGTTTTCTGGACGGAAATGAGCTGACGCTGGCCGATTGCAACCTCCTGCCCAAACTGCACATCGTCAAGGTAGAAGACCTGGGAGAGACCAAGACAGAGGAAAAATTAACCATAGTTTGACATATAGACTCACACTCAGCACTGACGGGACACTGCGGGCAACACGTGACCACTCCATACAGGAAATCCAAACATAGTTTCCGAGCCCCTTAAATGAAGCCCTTTCAGAGGTCAAGTGACTCCAAATTTTTGTTTTATTAAATGACATCTTTTCCATTATTTATGAATGGACAATGTCGGCCCGTATTCATGCAGTTTGTATTGCCTTCATTTAAAAAATAAATAAATAAATAAATCAGGGCTGATTTTGGTCATGTCACAAATCTCTATTCAACATGTTCTATTTTGATGTAGAGGTGGTTTGATTTTTTTATATCGTACACACATCATGCAACTTATGATTCTGCATTTTGGGCAGGTGTGATATTGGTTTGGCTGTCGCGTGCGTGTCTGATGTTGCTCACCGTGGTCCAAATTAGAGGGAACATCGGAGACAAGTTGGGTGAAATTGAAAACTTGTCCATTTGTGTCTTTCAGGTGGTGGCCAAGAAGTACCGTAACTACGACATCCCCTCGGACATGACGGGAATCTGGCGCTACTTGAAGAACGCCGCCGCCCGCGACGAGTTCAACAACACGTGCGCTGCCGAGTCCGAAATCGAGATGGCCTACAAGGACGTGGCCAAGAGGCTGGCCAAGTAGCTTCTTAGCTCCCAAAACCTTCCTTTTTATTCTTAGCCCTCCACAGATTTATTAGTTTAAGGATGCTCAAACGCACTCTGATGTGACGGATGGTCCCGATCCTGCTGTCTGTATTTATTCCTCATGACACAAAGCTCCCTTTCACATGTGCTGCAAAGCTTTGACTCACAGGCGCGTCGAGGCGGTTAGATTTATTTATCCCCACGCCCGTGGACGTCTCGCCTGACGCCGATGTTTATTATTGAGCTCCCGCTGCGCCTCGTCTTCCCTCGGGATGGCGCGCCTACGAGCCGTCAATGTCAATGTTCCTCTTGGTCGTCATTAAACTCCACTTGTTTTGCCTCCTCACGCTTTCTCTTCATTCTGACACGAAATCTTGAAATGCACTGACGAATACGTTCCAGACTCATCCGTGGCCTGGGAAATAGACAGGCTTCATGTCAACATTTTGGGACCTTCCATTTCTGTAATGATAAAGGCTGGCAGTGTTCTGGACATGATGCCATTTGTCAGCCTGACACGTCTTTTACCACATGTCAGTTTTGAATCGACTGTGCCAAGTGCTCACCATTTTATAAAGGCAAGAAACACGAAGGAATTCAAGAGTGACCTTGGAAAATGGCTGCCCTTTCTCCCCTTTTTGCTGTAAAAGCCATCAAGAACCTTCAAGGTCAAAGTGTTGTTAAATATTCATTTATCCAATTCATTAGTCGTTTAGTTTTTGCATGTAAAGCTGTAGTTATTTTCTACAAAATGTATTGTTTGTTAATATTTTTAGATGCCTGAAACGGATCAATTGGATTTACATAATTTCCTATGGGATATATTGCCTTGGATTTCGGGCGATTCTGTTCCAGTCAAATTTTCTGAAATGGATTACCGGTAATCAGATTTCACTGCAATTAAAGTGCTGAGGTTGAAAAAAAATCGCCTTAACACAATTACAGCGTCATTAAAAAAGGAAGCAAGGTGGGAGACAAATGACCAAAGTTCTATTTACAACTCGAGCCTAAAAGGTTGAAGATCTTCTGGGCCTCGAACAAGCTTCTAGCCCGTGCTGTGGTTTGGAACATTTAATGTGAAGGTCCAGCATTTTAATGCTGACTTTGCAAATAAAATCCCATCCTTTGGGATCCCGGCTGACGGCTACAAATGAAGGAGGCTTTCATGCCAGAGCTCGAATGCCTTCCTGTCTCTGAAAAGCCGAGGAGCGCCGCCACGCGAGCCGTCTCCAGTTTTCCCTCACTTGAAGAAGCGCTCACCCAATTCTGCGCGGTGGTTCCGCGCTGCTAACTTGATGCCAGAGAAAACAAACGCAGGCAGCCCACTTTTGCCTGGCGTTTCCACAGCGTAAAAAGTACCTCGCGAGACTCGGTGCTTGCTAATTCGCTGTATGGGATGAAACAAATACACACAATATTTCAAGTAAGTAGATTTTTCAGGTGTCAGTACTTGAGTATTTATTTTTGGGACTTTTTATTTGCCCTTCATACATTTGAAAACAAGGACGTACTTGCTCGTCATTAGTTTGTCAAAATAGGCTTTAAGTTTTTTTCAATCTTCGTTTAAAAAAAAAAAAAGCACAGCAGTGGAGGTCTTGATTATTTGAGATTGGGGTTTTTTTGGCCAGGAAAAAAAAGGCACAGCAGCGGAAAGGAACGTGAACCAAGGAACTATGACAATGATCAGCCAAAAGATTCAGAGAAGCAAGATATCCCCCTTCCATGGCCTTGTTTAAGAGAAGAGTTTGTTGTCAAGAATGATTAGTGATTCAAAGTGTTGCGTCTTCTGCCAAAAGAAAGAAAGAAAGAAAGAAAGAAAAGGGCTGCTGGCCTTAAAATTCTCCCTCTAATCTAAAAAAAATGTCCCCCCCCTAGTCATTGTTGACCAGTTTCAGTCACTGAAAAAAACCAAAACACACAATTGACCCTAAAGGAAAACCTCAGTTATGGGGAACTTGTCCCGACCCACGTGCATTTTTAACCCTCCTAGATGCTTTCAACTTGATAAACCACACTCCACACTTCTAAAAATAATTCCCCAGTGCCTGTTCTCACGCTGTACGGAGAAACATGACACCAAATAGAATCCGACACTGTACATTTAAACCAAAATATGTCATTTAGCCTCGCGAAAGTTTGCTTAATGTTACCGAATAACGCAAAACCAATTGGCAGACTCATGGAAATTAGCATGGGCAACTAAACATATATTGAGCAACAATGGGGTGTGTATGTGTGCGTACACAAATAGCGCATACAATAATACTCACAGGCATACATTCTTGACCACAAGCAAAGCTTTGTTGATGACCTCTGCCTCCTCTTCTTACTGCAGCATCTTTTCCAGTCGCGCTCAGTGCTGCTTGGCATGTTGCGGAACACTCTGGTGGTACACTGAAAGCATGCATGTCTAAATTTGGACTTGCAATTTATTCTGTAAAAAAAAGAAGAAGAAAAAACATCAACAATGAAGAATTACATGAATTTTCAAATGGTGGGGTTTGACTCTCCATGTTTGGGGGGTTTTTTTTCTTCTTTCGAGTCACATTGAAGTGCAGTGCATCTCCATGTGTGGGCAGCAACAATCACATTTATCAGTCCATTATTCACTAACGCACAAAGGGTGGTTTGGGGGTGAGGGGGGGGGCGGCTTAGGGTGCTCCCTTTGTGTCCCCTGGCTGCGTGTGTGCGAGGCCTGTTCCGCATGAAGTCCTGGCACGCAGCTTCAGTCCGCCTCGTGTTGCGTACCCGCCTGGGCCTGACAGTTGGGATGATGTCTAATTCCAAACAGTGACGTGAACGCGGGGGCGCCGACAAAGGGGTCCTTTGTTCGCACACTTGGTCGCTGTCCATGGTCCTGACACTTTGAAATTTGACGCCATCGCTTTCACGATTGACTGCCTGATCAGATCTGGCAGATGTTATTACATGTGTGAAGTTGATTCAATAAGCACGCTTTTCTTTGTTTTCCCAGACCTCAAAAAAGCAGTTTGAGATGGGGGGGGCACACGCTATAATATTGTACTATAAAAAAACAAAACAAAAATAATTAACACCAGGAAGCACTATATTACAGTTATGGAGACACAAACCAAAAAGTATAACTTCTACTGTAAGTGACACAATAAACTCTGACAGTTTTCATATAGAGAATAAAGAATGTACTTGTTTGCCCGAGTAATGTTATTTGATCTGTCTATATATGTTATTCCATCGTGTTCAAATAGCTATTGCTGTTAAAAATCGCGGCGATCGATCTAACCGTTACCATCAGTCAATTGTGCTTTGCATTGTTCACGAGCATTAAGGTGAACATATTTTTCAAAGCCAACGTTTTGTGGTTGTTGTCAATATGCGTAATTCTATTTGTGCAGTTGGACAGTAAATCTGTTCTGGCTGATTGGATCTCGAAAATTTTCTAAATTGCGTTACTTGCATCTCAAGGCATCGCTGAGTTTATTTCCTCCTCCCACATTGCTTGACTGATTCAAACCTTTCATTTCTGGCTTCTGCAAGGATTTGGGCGACTGCCTGGATGGACTATTCCTGACAGCTGATCAATTCTCGCATTGGGTCAGCAAAGAGAGGTCGAGTTGATCGGTTGGGTTTGGTGGCCGGGGTTAGTATTGGGGTGGGGCTGCGAGGTTGAAGGGGGTGGGGGGTGTCTGCATGCCGGGCGGGGCCGGGAATCGGGCCGGGAATCGGGGACCGACTGAGATCTGGCATTCATTTAGCTAGCAGAGGCAAAAATGTGTTGGAGCGGCGCTAACTTAATAAGCACAACCTAGCCTGCCTTTTGGCTCCAGGGAAGGCGCCATGGGTGGGCAGCCCACCTCACCCAGGCCAGGCTCTTCAACAGCCACTAGGGGGCGCCAAAGTACACACTTGCTTTTGACGGAGTGGGGTCAATTTAAGATGCCTCTGACATGGTTTTTCCTGGCTCAAATTGAGACAGAGGTGGTACCATCCTGACCATGTGCCACAACATCTAGGAATGAGGAAGCCTGTTAGCTCATGAGCTAACTGGTGTTGAGCGCATCGCATCATGGCATGAGGCGCCCACTGTGATATATTACTGCCACTGAAGGCTTTAAGGATATATTTTTTGTGGCTAAAGTGTATAGAGATGTGTAGGCACAAGAAAGATTTGCGTTTGTTCATTGACATTTGAGAGGGGTGCGGTTGCAGCGACCGGAGCTTTAGAGAGAAGACAGAATGGCTGGATTTTGAAGCTTCATCATAAACTCTGATTTTTTTTTTTTAATCATTCAAATTTGGCAGGGTTGTGAGCAACACTATTCTCTGTGGCGTGTCAAGTTTACAGGACAGATTTATTTTTACGATGCAGGCACTTGTGGACTGAAAACAGCACAAGACCTTCAGTAAGCTCCTTGTGTACCTCTCACGAGTGAACTGATGCAAATGTCTTTGGGCGTCTGGCTTGTTTTAACTTAATCAATGTAATTGCACAACGCCGGGAATGTCAAACTATAACCAGCGGGATTTTTTTCCCCTTCCACAATAATTTAAATTCAGGGAAATCCCAAGAATGTTCTTGACATCAGAAAACACACATGGATGGTGAAGCTTCAACCCCTCATAACCCCCCCCCCCTTTCTTCTTTTTTTCCGACTCATGTGAACACTCAGATTGGCTCTATTATGTCTGGGAATAATGTAAAACAGCTTCCCAGCGTGTCCGTGTCTCTGCTCCCGTCTCTGGAACGCCACTTTGACGGCGGCTGGAGTCTGGATGAGCGACGCCTAACTAAGCCACTGCACGCCCCCCCGTCCCAAAAATTTGCCGCCATCGCCATCTTCCAAAGACAACTCGCGCTCAGACAAAGCAACGATTCCATGGTGACACCACGCGGAAAAGTCGGAGTAACGACAGTACTTTGACAGACAGATGATGAAATAGTGAAAATATTTCTCATTTATTCCCCAAAAAAGGGCCACCCTTCGTATATTAATGGTGGAAAAAAACACAGATACGACCTGAGCACAAAATGCTAATTAATTTGTGGCCCGAATTAGGGATAGCATGAATATAAAAAAACGAACTAAAAGTTTGTGATACGAATTAGTTGCTAATTTGTGCTCTCAACACACCAACTGATAGCCACAAAAAGACTAACTTCAGCAGTAGTCAGCCACGATCACTCCTTAAACACCAAAAAGTTTGACTTTAAAGTTTAAAATGATGGCTTGCCTTCATCTGGAAGCTCCGCGTCATGGTTCCAAGATTCCAAGTCATTCCGTCTACAGGTGTAGAAAATAAAATCCTCTATACCTGTGGCAATCAACAGCATCCTAAGGCTAAAGTTAACTAGCTGAGGAGATGTTCTCTTTGGTGCAACATTTTTGACAAGCGTGACGGCGGTTTGATAGACAGAAGAGATGGGTTTCATTCAAACCGGAGTGCTAAACACGTAGCTTGAAGTTAGTTAGCTGGCCAACGAACCACTAATGACCAAAGGAACCCACTTCCGGGTTCATCGTTTGACGGACCCGCTCGCCACCATACGACGCATGCGCACTCTCTACATAGCTCTCTTAAAGGAACACGACACAACAACCTTGAAATGATGGTGATGAGATGCGTGCGCATGTACATGAAAACGCTATTCTTTCCGCTAATAACCCCGGCTAAATTTAGCTCCTCTCTGAAACCCAAAGTCAGTCTCTCAGTTAAAACGCATCACTTCAGCATATTAGCTTTGCAAAACGTATTGCACTAGTTTTCATAATTAGTCAGTGCTAACTTACTGCATGTCGTTGCGTTCTACTAAAAGCACAAAAGTGCAAATATATTGTAGGTGAGTTTTTCCACACCATGTCAGCGTCTCTGAAGACAAGTAAATGTGCGTTCACTAAAAGTCATTTCACTCACTTGTGTCGTCCCTTGAGGGGTAGCTGGATGGATCACTTCTTGATGACCTTATTCAGGCAAAATGGGGGCGTATTGGTCCTGACAAATGAAATCTATGAAATTAATTCCCAGGATTAAATTCCTGCAAATCCTAAAGTGTCACACATCAACAAGCATGGGAAAACAAAACACATCAGATGAAAAGAGACAGATCAAGAAGCACCCAAAAAAAAAAAAAAAAGAACTTGGAGGAGATCAGGCCAGATGTTAGTTATCTGGGAGGGGGAAAAATAATGTCATTAAAATCTATCAAATCATCTAAAAGCTTTTTATTTACTTTCTCCAGTTACAACAAAAATACTTTTGACTTTTCAGGCTGAAATAGCAGGTGTGTGATTGTGTGTAATGGTTCATTCCCTCTGCATGCCAACCTTCAATAATAAAGCACTCCCAAATGACTTCTAATAATAGAGCCCAACAGATCTGATGACGACTGTGCAACGTTGATGTCTGCATCTCATTTTGTGCCAATTGTATGGGACACGAAAGTTTATTGTAGCGCGAGTAGTGTAAAACACTGTCCATAATTGATGAATAGAAAAAAAAATCCTTCTTAAAATGCTGTGACTAATTTTTAAAAAATTAAAGCAAGTTAACTTCTCATTTCTCATAATTTAGTAGGAAGTCAGAAAAAAAGCTGAAGCCGACTAATTTCTTAATTTTAAAAAAAGTTTTAAAAAGTGCATTTTAAATATATTTAAAAATAATTAAATAGTAAATTTAGAATACTAAAAGGTTCTTTGTGAAAAGAAATGTGCTGGAAGTGAAGTCCCACTGGCCAAAATCAAAACATTAAAAAAGTTGTCACCCTAAAAATTGTGTTTGCTACTAATTACCATTCATTGTTGGACCAAAATTCTCCTACATTTTTGTAACAAGCAGTTCCTTTGGAATGGCAAACAGTCAGGAAGTGAGATTCCAAACAGGCTAACAAAAATGTGGGCTCTTTACTATTTCGATCAATTGTTTCTGTACAAAATTGTACAAAAAAATGTCACCTTTGGCATATGGAATGCAGCACAGGAAGTGAGATCACGCTGGAAGCATCCATCACATTCATGATCTTATTTTTAAAAAAAGTGGGGTGTGATTTGTAATAAACTGCACTACATTTTGTTTTTAGTTTTGTACAAAAGTTTGCAAAAGTGTCGAACCTTGGGAATTTAATGCCAAAGGGTAGAATTCAAATATTGCTGAAAAGAAAAATGTGCACGTTTTCTACTTACTACCCCCTTTTGCTTTTTGTACAAAATCCTACAAAAATTGAGTGACAGGAGACTTTGGAAGATCAAGTGTGTGTTGTAAGTAAGATAATTGCCGACTCTGATCAGCCAATCAGGCAACAGGATGACATCACATGACTTTTGTATCCATCAATAAGTGCTTTTACTGATTCAAGATGGCATCAACATGACAAAGAAAAACAAGATTATTTAAGGAAACAACATGAGTGTCAAACACTCTGACCAACTTTCTCAAAGCCGTCACGTATCAAACAACAACAACAACAACAACAACAAATCTTCGGGTCCTGAGCTCTTTTATTGGAACTACGCTGATTGTCTGAATCTTGGCTGTCGGCGTAGCACTCGCATCTTTGGGTACCGCCGTAGTTTCTCTATTTCTTAAATTACCAGTTTTTTGTTGTTGCCGTTTTGAAAAATGTAGTCATAAAGACGCAGCAAACGTATTGGGAGGAGTCAAGTTTCAAAAATACAATATTACATAAGTTATGGCTTCATAAGTTAAACAGGAAGCGGAACGCCCTGTAATATACATGTTTAAATAAGTCTCGCTGCTCAGTGCGTCTCTGTATTGTCGTATAGAAAAAACAAAGAAAATTCATGCCTAATGCGGAAAATAAAAAGCCTTGAAGGACGAATCAGGAGGAAGGACACGTAAAGGAAAAGGAAAACAATTACACTACCACATTAACATCGGAATCTTGCAAGACAACAATTGCATGTTTTAGGAAAAGTTAAAATATTTCAAGATATTTTTGAAAATGTAATTCAAGGGGGGGGGGGTGAATTGTATTTTTGAGAGAAAAAATATATTGTTGAGAAACGTTGTGCTTTTTAGAAATACATTGTAGACTTGGAAAAACAGTTTTCTCAAGTCATATTTGAGATTTTTTTTCATAATTTTAGAAGGTACATGTAGAAAAGTTGTACTTTTTAAAAAAAAGTTCACTTGTTAAAAAAGTGTATATTTAAGAAAAAAGTTGCACATTTTCAAGAAGAAATGTTTCATCTTAGAGAAGACATTTTTCAGGAAAAATAGTTATAAAATTGAGGGGAAAAAATCACAGATGTGCGAAAAAGAAAACATTCGTATATATCAAAATATACAATGCAAAAAAAATGGCATACTTCAAGTCAAAAAGTCATAGTTGAGATTTTTTCCCCCCGCTGATGCAATGTCCTATTTTCAAGAAATGTTTTATTATTTCAAGATAAAAAAGTTGCTGCTGACTTTTCTTCTCGCATTTATATTTTTAAATGTCATTTAAATCCGACTTCAATATGGTAGTGTAATTCATATTATTTTGCTCTTTGGAGTTTGTGCCTCCTCCACGTTGGTATGAAAAATATTTTGAAAAAAAGTCTATTCGGAAGGATGTGCTGCTTATTGCCGCTCCGAGCGCTTTGGTCCAAACATTCCAGGAAGACAAGTTTGCACAAGTCGAGACGAGCTGCTTTCAACAAAATAAAAATCCCTTTTTCAGTCAGGCATTCAGTAGGGCCTCCACACGGCCTCATCCATGCGTCCCCCCGTGTTGAGTACGGTGGGGGAGTTGCTGTGGCTCCCATCTCCCGCGTCCACGCCGCCGTCCCCCTGGCTGGGAAGGTTGGGGTTGACCAGCGAGGTCCCTGTGGAGGCGCTGGTGCAGGGCGGGGGGGCCACTCGCGAGGGTGAGCGCTCGCCGCCTCCGCCCGACACCATGGAGATCTGGTAGGACCCGGACGAGGCGCCGTAGTACAGGTAAGGGGTGCTGCTGGTCTGGAAGGGTCCGCTCTGGTTCTGTGTGGAGCCCGGGTAGGGCGGAGGAAGGTAGGTGTGGTAGTGGGGGCCCCCCAGCGACATGGCCGAGGTGACGGGCGGCGTGTAGGTGAAGGTGGCCGGGTAGTGCATGCGAGGACTGCTGAAACGACTCTCCGCCAAGGATGACAATCCCGGGAACTGGCGCTCAAACTGGCCCGGGAAGGGGCTCAGGTCCGAAGAACCTGAAGGAAAGACGACAACAACAACAAATGTTAGCGCCTTGAGACGAGGGGCTACCAGTTAAATTCACCAAGCTTGTAAATAAATAGATGACTTTATCAAAAACTTTTTTTCAATTGAAATTAAATGCCATTAATCCGTTCCAGTGCATTTTTCAGTGTTTTTAATTGAGGAAAATAGCAATTTTGGATAAAAATTGGGTGCCGATTACTTGGCAGATATTGGCAATTTAAAAAAATTAACAAATAAACAACTCTTTTTTTTTTAAACAAAGCAAAAAAATAATGTTTAAAATCCATCCAAAATGAGTCGAATCAGGAGCTGGAGTCAGGTCCTCGAGGAGTGGGGATCTCATTTCTTCTCTTAATAAACAAGGCTTAACTTCTTATTGCACTTACAAGACTGTTAAAAGCGTTTAAATGCTGCAAAGACTGCAGAAAATTCAGACCCCCCCTTTTTTTTTTCTCTTACCATGATTTCCTTTGGGTGGAATAAAAATGTGACTAAAAATGCCTGTATTGTTTTATTCATCATCTTCTGTCTCGCCGGCCGACGCTGACAAAGCGTTTGCATGTTTACGCATATTTACGTGTGTGAGTGCCTGTGTGTGTGCTGCATCTACACCCAGAAAAGTGTGTGTGTGTGCGTGTCTGTGTGTTGAATGTGGAGCAGCACATGTGGAAACACTTTGTGCAAGAAACAGTTTCCATGAGATCCATAATGAGGCGGACCCCGGCTCTGATGTGGCTCCGACGTTCGCCTCCCGTCGGCTCCAGCGAGTGTGTGTGTAAGTGTGTGTGCTACATCCCCCAAAATAAAAACTCCCCCCCCCCCACCCTCCCTAAACCACTAACTGGCTGTGGTGAGCACGACGCTGGGTGTAGAGTTTATGGAGAATGGGAGGTCTACTCCGTACCCCCATGCCATACTTAGCCCTCCCCATACCTTATTCCCCGCCCCCCCCCATTTGTCCCCCTCAGTGGTTTAGTTCAGCTACAGCAATTCATATCATAAATCACGAGGCGTCTTCCCTGTCCCCACGTCTGCTGCGAAAAAGGGGGCAAAGAGGATGAGAACGAGGGGGTGGAGGCCTCGCAGAGAGAAACGGAGGGGCTCGGCGTGTTGACGTGCAAGTTAGCGTCACGTAGCATATGATGCTAATTAAAAGACCCCTTGTGTAACATCTTCGGGTCACATTCGTTTCTCGATAGCAGCTCTGATGTAGTATATTTACAGTATGAGATTTAACGTATGGATGCCTCTCATACATTACATATAATTAGATGATATGTAATATATCAAGACTGAAATGTGTTATTCATGTTCCAGGTTCCATATAGCTAACGCAACATATTTGCACCACATTTCATATCTTCTAATCTATACCTTTAAAGCATTTATTTGAAGCACATGACACGAATGTTGTCAGCTGTGTGTCTGTAGCACATTTGTGCGGTCAGGTTGTAGTATTTCAAGGTGTCCACATGTCATTTGGGGTGTGTGTGAGGTCATGAATGAGTGTGTGGCTGTGAGAGTTGGTTGTGTGAGTGTAACAGTTTTTTTTCTGGTTTGTTTTTTGCTGAGTGTGAGGGGTTTTTTTTGTGTTGTGGGTGAGAGTTGCTTTGGCGTCTATAAGTTATGTTGTGATGAGTGTTTTTTTTTTTAATGTAGTATTTTTTTTCATTTATGTGTTTGTTTTTTTTGGGGGGGGGGGTAAATGTGACAAGATTTTGTTGGGTGTGAGAGGGTTTGGGTGTGTATGACTCCGTGTTTGTTTTTGTTTTTTTTTGTGACTGCAAGAGGTTAATGTTCTTTTGAGTCTACATGGCACCTCATATGAACGGGAACAAAGCGTGACAAAATGAAAGCCGACCAGGGGAAACTCCAAAGTCATCTAGGCCGACAAGGCAAGTTGACTGCATCTGAATGATGGCAGTGAGTCAACAGGTGTTCAGACAGAAAACTTGTCTGGCGGCATGCTGGGACTTCAAAAGGGGCGCTTCACTTTTATTTATTTTTGGGTGTATAAAATGTAAGCCGGATACACACAAGCCAACTCATGCAATTTGGCACGATGCCGCGTGACGGAGTGCAGAGGAGCAGCAAATCGCCGAGAAAGACACTTTATTGGTGTTTTTATTTTGCCAGATAGGCCCTCTGGGATCAAAGGATGACGGTCGCGCTGTTAACATAACTTTGAACACCTTTGCTTACTTCTGCTAGCTGGTCTAAATTGTGTTTGCAAAAAACTAGGGCAGTTTCATTTGCTTGAACATGCGGGCTTTTAAATACTGGCGGTTCATTGAACAACCTGGCAAGCGTCTGGGCACGTCGCTGATGGAGGGCAGGCCCGTGCCTCTGCTGGAGGAGAGCGGGGTGGTGGAGTGCACCGAGGGGGACGCCATGGGACTCAGGTACGACGGGTACGTCTGCTCGTACGACCACGGCGGCGACGACTGCGACTGACGCGGGTCTGATGGAGTGGAGAGGAGGAAACAGTCAGTGACGCGTGAACGGCGCGTCTGACGGACTCGGTCTGAGTCCTTCAGAGTGTTTACTTTGCCGGAAAACAACTTCCTGTCTGTCGCAGCGGCATGTCAATAAGCAGCAAAAGCAGGGGTGGGAAAACGTAGGCACTCAAGGGCCACATTTGATGTTTTAAAGCGGACACATGGGCCAAGTCATTAAAATGTGCCTGTAAACGATGTACATTTTCATAATAAAATAAACCACTCTCAGGTTTTCTTTTTTAATTATTATTTTGGGTTGAACGATTTTGAGAGCTAGTTGTAATTGCCATCCCACCCCCTCCCCGATATCACGATTGCGATTTAGTGTGCGATTATTTTCTCAATTCCTACTTGGTAATTCAATGATTATTGCTTGAGCTTACTGCGATTTGAAAATTGCGTTCTACTGCAGTGCTACGTCGGCTTGAATTCAATTATTTCTTTAGCCCTATTTTTAAAAATTATATTCTACATGATGAATTGAATGAAACAGTGATGGAAAAAAAATGTATTTTTCCAAGTATTACCGGTGATCTGCGTCTGTCCCTGCGCCGTGAACGAGTTGGGCGCCGTGTTAAGCGCCGGTCGCTGGGCCTGGGCGGGCACCGCCACGCGGACCCTCATCCTCTCCAGCTCGCTCAGGCGGTCCGAAAACAGGCCCGACTTTGGAGGGTCCTCCAGCTTCTGCCGATGCCCTGAGGACGCAGCGCAGTGCTTCGGTTACATTTTGAAAATATGCCATGTAAGACTTCGATGTCGAGACTTAATATGAGCTAATAGTGAAGGTAATGCAAGTTTCAACCCGAGTCTGAAACCATACTTTGTGACACTAACCCTAGTTTAAAACCCTACTTTGAAACTCTAACACAAGTCTAAAATCCTACTTTGAAACTCTAATCCTCATTTAAAATGGTATTTTGAAACGTTTACCCTAGTTTATACCTTAACCGAAGTTTGAAACCCAAACTGCCGTTTAAAACCCTACTTTGAAACCCTAACCAGAGTTTAAATTTTTTTTAAATGTTTCAAATGTCAGATAAACATGAACTTGTCTTTAAGCTTGACAGAGAAAGTTATTTCCCCCCGCCCCCGAAATTCCCGGAAGAGTCAGTTTCAGTTGCGAGTGAATCTGGATCCTCCGACTGAGAGAGGAAGCCGTACGCTCATTAAGCTGAGGTCTGTTCGTCAGGTAAACAGAGTTTCTCACGCCACGCCGCCATTATCCCTACAGGAGTCGCGCGCGCTGCCAAAAATATTCTCGCCTCGCTGTCTTCCTGCATTCCTCTGGCAAAATTTTGACACCCCTTTGTCACACTTGCACTCCTCAGAGGTGTGACTTACTGTACCTAGCACACGCATTCGTTCCCATAATGGGCCACGTGCTCACTCGTCTGGCGTTTATTTCTAGACTCAGGTGTGGACGCACTTGCAAGTACATTGATTTTGTTGTCTTTTGATGCTGCGCAGCTTTCAGACAGCGGCGGAATTCCCGCCGCGCTTTGGCACAACTCCAGCTGGCTCGCTAACAATCGGCAGGATCACTCACAATCCAGATAAACCTGCTTACGAAGGGGACGACACCTAACCAGGTCGAGTTTGTTGGAAGGCAACATGGAGTAAAAAAAAACCTTCCCAAAGGTCGCACCGGCTTTTTCTTACTCCTTGTGTTCTCGGACGTTGCTCAAACACCACCGTGGCAAAGCTCGGCTAAGCTAGGCTAGTTTACAGTGTAATCACCCTTTATCACGGGGACAGGTCTGCGATAAGGTTCTTTTAAAAACATATTTCCTCAAATAGTAGCCTGCTTGAATAGGTACTCAGAAAAATTGCTGTTTATGTCATCCCCAGAAAAAAAAGATAAGCGCCCCGTCGCCCCCACCAAAGTTAAAATATCATATATGTACAAATTGGTCCAATTATTGACACTAAGTCAAATAAAGCCACATTGTTTGTTGGGTTTGTAATTTATCTTGTGCGATTCCTCAAACAGTAGCTTCTGCTGTAATAGATGCCTAAATGAACGGATGGTTCCCGCATCCACTGGAAAATAAATAAATAAATAAATAAAAATTTCTGTATTTCCAAGCAAATCCATGTTGCTCGCTGTGTTTATGAAATTTGCACAGATAATTAAGGCCTTTCATTTGGGAAGAAAAGTCCCAGAAGCTAAGGCATAAGACATTGCATAATTCAAACATCCCCCGACCACGTCCCGTCATACCCCCATCACATGTCTCACATTGTTGCCGCAGGGCTTCTTGTCTTCCCCGCAAAGAGTTCCCATGAATGATAAGAAGTTGTCTTTTAATAACAAACTCATTGCCATGTGACTGACTAACAACAAATTGATTTATTCTGTTTGGACTTTTAAATCGCAAACACGAGAAGACTGCTTTGCTATTGCAGCGTCAGCTTTCATGACAGTGTTTTACCCGCTCTATCATCGTCCGTTGCTGCACCCCCCCCCCCCCCCCCCCCACCCTCCAAGCGATATCGTTGGCTCTTACGGTTCTTACGGTTTTTCATTCAGAGTGTCTATAACCGCTGGGTTCAGGATTGAGTGTCAGTACTGAGCCACCTCTACTTGTCGGGTGGACTTGCACCTCCTTGAGCACAACTTCATGCTTATCATGGCTTCTGCGGGGCTTAATTATTCCTTTTTCAATGCCAGAGCCAAGCTCATGTTTCAGCTGTTTTATTGAAACTTTAGCCAGGCAGCTGAGCAATGAGCCCGGGGTGTTTCAAAAGAACTAGGAAAAAATAGGGGGCTGGACGATTTTGGGGAAAGTCCCCGACATTCCCATCATCACCATCAGCAGCAGCAGCAGCAACAAAGATGGCAAAAGTAGCCACACTGTACATGGCTACGAGTAAAGGTACGGGGGGGGGGGGGGGGGGGGGGGAGAAATGACTCTGGGAAAAGTAGTCCAGTGAACCCCGATTCGTGGAAACAGGGACCAAGCCCTGCCACGAATCGTGAAAAGGGTTAACATTGTACTGCGAATGTCTATAGCTTTCACAAAATGGCGGCAAAGGAATATGCATGAGAGCGCTGTAAGAGAAAAATGTGAAGACAGACCTCAGACGGGTAACTAGCTAAACTAACTTCAGTTATTTTCTTGGCAAAGTGCTAAATGGCCAATTATTGAAAAGTGCAAGTACAGCGATGCCTGGATTTATAGGCACCTCATCTTACGTGTTTTTCCAGTTGTCGCACGTTCAATTCTTTGCTTTGTGTTGCCTGGCAAAAATTTGCATTCAGGGTGAGCTTTACATTTGCCACCGCTCCAGAGCACTCATCCTGAGGTAAAGGAAAGAAAAATATTAAACGTTGCATTTTATTATTTATTTTTACAAAGAGCTCGCTCGCATTGGCTCAACTTATGCTCCCAAAATGTTTGCCGTGTCTTTCATGCTATTTTCAATGAAATAATAAATTGTATTTAAAATCTACTTATGCACAGGAAATAAGTGCCTGTACTTGCAGATTAGCGATAGCACCGTCCCTGCCACTTCCTTCCCCGGCCCAGCCGGCGGCCGGAAGTTAGGACAGATTCGCACCAGATGTGCGACCACTCGGCGGCCGCGTGCCAACGCTCGCTCACAAGTCGTCGGAAGAAATTAGATCCAAAAGGAGTTATTATTCTAACTGAAGCTCTGTGGCGCGCCGCTCTAATCTGATCAAAAGAAAAGCATGCAAGGAGAATAAAGAAGTGGCGTGATTAAAATTAATGGAGGTGGTTTTTCTTTCACGGACAAGGTGACCATTCGTGTCTGGGATATGTGGTGACAGCCAGGCGAGTTACGCTCCGCTGCCGGCGCTAGCTTAGCTTTGCTCAGTCCTGACAGTTGGGAAATCAACATGACTTTATCCAGAATTGAGCAAAATGTCAAACAGACTTGTGGGTTTCCTCTAAATTTATGCTAAGCTAGGCTAACATTATGTCACCCTGTCACTTCCGTTTAAAGCTCTTGTCTTAGCTTATCTCAGACTTGGGAGTTGGAAAAACAAGGCCGGCTTTGTCCAGACGCAAGGAAAATAAATCGAGAAACTTAATAAAACACAAACTGCAAAAGCTATCTTAGTATAGCTTAGATACATAATAATAATAATAATAATACATTTTATTTATAAGCGCCTTTGAAGACACCCAAGGACACTTTACAATAACAAAAAACACAAAACAATACGGGTTGTACTACTTCATTTAATCCGAGTTGGATAAAAAAAATGCATTTGTGTGGAATCAAGCACAATACATTTTAAATAGAGACTTGTGGATTTTACCTTTATTTATGCTAAGACAAGCTAACGTCTTCTCAACATCACTTAATAGTGAGTTATGATTTATTTCAAGTCCAAAATACCTCCTCTTCACACATGACTACAGTCTGCTGAATTAATGGGAAAACTGTGAGAAAGACAAACACTGGAGTGATCTCTTTCACTGGAATTCTTTTATGCATGTAGACAGCTGGTCTAGTTTTACACTCTGCTTGAAGGCATTTGAGAACACAAAATGCCAAAGCTAGCTTAGCTTAGCATTTAGGAGCTGCAAAAACAAGCGTAGCTTTGTCCATAATCGAGCAAAATAATGTCAAGTGGTAAGACTTGTGGGTTTGCACTTGATTTATGGGGGCTAACGTCACGTTATGGAAACATAAAACTCCAAATGCTATCTTAGCTTAGCTTTGCTGAGCCTTGACAGTTAGAAAAACAAGCCCGGCTTTGTCAGGAATCAAGCAAAATACATTTGAAGTGAGACTCAAGATGTGCTGGTTGAAACACGCCTCGCTGGTGTGATAAATGGATTAAAGAAGAAGCAAAGACACTGTGGCACTAAACAAGGTACTAAATTGTGGCGCTACCGTTTGACAGATTGAAATGACGTCAAATTATTAAATATGCATATTGTCATGGGCAAGAAAAAAAAATCCCCAAATTTATCTTCATAACCTTTAAGTCACTTTCAAGATTGTGCTTCATTGTCCCATGATGCAAAGCCATTTTTGGTCATCATATTTTTGCCTGTTTTTGTCCCCACAATTCTGTGAGTTTAGTGGAACTTTTAATTCTTGGTACTTTTCATTCCTTTGGCTGACTGTGGCCATCAATCCTACCTTTTTCCTCACAACCATTTCAGTTCTATGGTTATCATCACATTTCACCATTGCCTTTTGCTGTATTGTTTTTGAGTCAGTTTAAAGCTTGTGGCGCACTAAAGTCTCACTACACGTCTACGTGGATGCCAATCATCCATGAATCCAGTTCTATTTTAAATTCTGAGGCCTCACAACCACCATTTTTATTTTTTTGACGTCATGAATAATTCCAGTGGATGACTTCCAGAGGAAAAAAGTGTGGAGTTCGGCTGGGCTGAACGCAGGGTGACAGCCAGGCGCCCGTCCGCCGTGGGGGTCTGGTATCAGGGGGAGACGGATTGGAAGAAATGAGGGCAGATGATAAAACCAGAGATGGAGGGAGGAGAAAGGGGGAAAAAAGAGGAGGGGGGAAGAGGAAGAGGAAAAAAACGAGTGAAAAGGAGCCGTGCTGACTGCGGTGGAACGCTGCCAGGCGTCTGTGTGGTCCGGCCAGGGAAGGGAAAACGTGCTCGCGCACGCGCACACACACACACACACACACACACACACACACACACACACACACACACACACACACACACACACACACACACACACACACACACACACACACGTACACACACGTACATTATACACTTATGTATATAGACGTCCAGGACAGCTCCCCCAGGCGATACTATGATTTCATGCAAAAACACATTAGAGATGATTCAGAACGGGAGAACAGCTTTCTATTTCTTTTCCTCACTTTTTCTGACGCCCGCTGAATGATTTTGTGTTTAGTGTGACACATGCACAATCATGCGCCCGCAGACACTCACATGCACTCACTCACTCACTCATTCACACACATACACACACACACACACACACACTCAGTCACTCACTCACTCACTCATTCACTCATATGCACGCACTTGGCACATCTTGAAAAAACTTCACACAACTGACTGGCTGTCTCGAAAAAGCTTTTTACTTTCTTTCTTCTCAGTCTACTTCCTCACTCCGTTGCTATTGATTTATTGTTGATGTGTGACTCCCAACTATCACTGATTTGTTGTTTGATGACACACACACGCAAAACAACAGGAAATGTATGATGGCAGCGAACCACAAAGCAAGAGTCTTGAAAATATTTGTTGCATTATACCTATAATATTGTTGAATTGAAAATGTCTATTTATTTATTTTGATTAAAAATCATTCATGCATTTATTGTAAAGAAATCAATAATACACAAAAAATAGATGCATTTATTCTTCAAAATAAGTTGTTTTCCACATTTACACACACTAAAAATGCCTTGGCCCATCAGTCAATTTAAAAAATAAGTATAATAATTACTCATTTTAGATGAAGCTAAAACTTTCCATGGAATTACATTCATTCATCTCATGATATCCAAGACAAAAACTTTACAATAGAAATTCAAAATGCGTCCCACGATTGTCTAGTGTACAGTGTCAGTAGCTAGTGTTGTTTACCAGATAAAATGTCAACAAAATCAGGTAAGACAATGATATTAATAATAACGGTGATCGATCCGATTATTGAGCTCATGATGAGAGCCGTCCATAATGTTTTGACCCATTGCTCAGCATCAAAATATTGGTATCGTAAAATCTGCTTGTTAAACTCTTGTCTACTGTTTATATTATTGATGATTCCCCAAAACAATCACGACCAATCTTTGGGAATGTCTATCAACAGCCAATTGGATTTAGCGTCCCGCAGGGCTCTGTTTTAAATTATCTGCTTTTTATGTTAGATTAAACGATTTCATTTCTTTTAATTATGTTTATTTTGATCAATATGTGCAGCATAAATGACATTCAAGTACAATGCAGCTAGCAACAATTACTAAACATTTGGCTTTGTCAAAAAAGGGAATTTCCACATGAAGATTTTGAGTCATGAATATTGTGAAACCCTGTTTTCCCCCCTCGCATATCAAATAATCGACAATATGATGTGTTTTCTACTTTTCCAGGCCTTACCATTATCTGATCCAGGTTTTACCCTTTGAAAATTAATTTAGAGGGGATTTTTTTTCTACCGAATCAAATACAGATCAGGGAAATAATTATGTAATAATTGTGTCAATTTTGGGGAGCACTACTCAAGAAAACACAGCTTTTTTGGGGTCATAAAATTGTCAACGAGTCATTATGACACGTTATACAGACGAGTGGATTTTAATGCCTGGCTGTGTGTGCGTACTGTGTGTGTGTGTCTATGTGTGAGGTTAGTTTGTAACCACTAATATGGTCTGCAGGAACCGCTGCCTCCTCACCAGAGTTGTTAACACTCTGACCCCCACAAAACACAAGGCACACGCACGCTTAGCCACAAAGCTAACTTTATGTGACACCACAATGTTTTGTGTCACCTCTCGTGTGAGTCTACCATCAATTTGATTGACTAACTGAATATCTGCCAAGAGGAAGTGTGTGCTTTTTGCTACTGTTGTGTTTCTGAGACACAAACACACACTAGCACACCTGGGCCTGCGCTCGACCACTCCCCGCCACCTATTAGCTGCAAATGATATGTAATGAGGCCTATTAGTTGCACTGTGCCAGCACTCTGCTAATGACACCATTAACATACAATCACACAGTCCGACATGTGTCCTGAGCCACACACAACCGCACTCGTGCGCTCACTCACACACACTAGGGACGACAGGACTTCAGGCGTTAAGAGTGTTTTTGTGATGAAAGTCTGCCGACTCGTCGGGAATGACATCATCGATACTGTTTCGGTGTCGAACTGTAAATTTTAAAAAAAATCATCAAAAGGGAATCCTTTGCAGTAATGTACATTATTTCAAAATATCTGGATGATTTTATTGCCTGTTAAGGCCTTGTGTTTAGATTAATGGATTCAAAGCCTTTTAAGCCTTTTTAAGAATCCACTGGGACTCTGCAACCTGAACTAAACTCAACCCCTACTGTCTCGTTGAAATACTGATTGGGTGCCTTATTTTAATACCTTTCATCACTTTTATATACTACAAAGCTTTGTTAACATGAATTAGTTGCTGATGAGTCTCATCTGTTGGCCACCAAAGAACGGCCTAAAAAAAAGTCATGTGACACGCAGCAGCAGATGCACAGGAAATGCTTTTGATCAAACAGCGAGCGAGCGTGCGTGTGACCGTGTGTGAGTGACTGTGTTCTTGGCAGAGCCAGCACCGTTCCTAGCGGCAGGAACGACGTCGCTTGCTAAAGCGAGCGTCTGCCGGCTCCGCTGTGTCCCGGTGCCACATGTGAGCCTTGTTTGTCACATCACTAATAATTTTTTTCGTCATTTTTCATGAATTCCTCAAGGAGGAGGCAAACAGCTGCGTGCCAGACCAGCTGGCACTGACGGCTCAACGATAGTAAAGTGTCCCCCCCGCCCAACTTCCTGCTCAGTTCTTTTTATACAGCCTATTAAAAGGAGCTGATGCTAGCACTCTTGCTACCCGGACTAGCCTCTTGGGAATATCCCACCTCATTGTCTTGGTGCCTAGTGTGGGAAAAACGCCTCTTTATCGTGGTTCATTCATTGTTTAGGTCATGGTTAAGTCAACTTGAACAATTCAACGTTGGAATATACTGTACATATTTTTGGTGTGTTTTCTGCGTCGGTTTTACAGTCAAGTTTACCTGTGAGTGACAAAAAACAACTTGAAGCAAACATGCTTGGTCTCTTATTTGGAGAACTGTGCAAACAAAAGAATGAAAACTATTGAATACTCACTAAGAAGTGTGTTTTAATAAGCTTAAGTGTCATTTCAACACGTTTGAAGTGTGTGGTAGAGGACAAAACAACTTCACTCCTCAATGAACGGTCGAGTTTGTGAACGGACGTGCGTTAGCAACAGTGACCAAATGAGTCTATGAGGAGACGTGAGTAAAAGTGCGAGACTTTTTTTTAAAATCCCTGATGTTGGGATGTTGGGGCGTGTGTATTGCATGTACTCACTCCTGGGTTCTCGTGGTCCGTCCACTGTAACTTTGATGGCTCGGTGGTAAGTGGCGACTTGCGGCGGGTTGGTGAACACAGTGATGGTCAGCGTGAAGCTTTTGCCTGCGGTGACATCAAACTGACGTCATCATCATGATTCCCAAAGTTGACGCGCCATGCACTTCAGGGACAACGCGCCACATTCAACACAAACAGGGAGTGGGGAGGCTTTGGCGAGGTATCATGGTGGACAACGGCGGCTTGTGTGAGAGGCTCTCGACTCGAAGAGACATTACGGCGTTATGTGTGCGCTTTCCGAGAAAGAGTGGGCTCTTTTAATTGGCACTTCCTCTCCCTAAACAGTGAACACCCTCTATTTCGCAGTTTTGCATTTCACTTTTAACTGCGGTTGCAGCGTTGCGCAACAATGGAGGCGCTACATCAACAGCCGTGAACAGGAAAGACCTGAAGCAACTACCAAATAAGAAACAAAATTGCGTGGCGGCCGCCCCCAAAGCCAATTGTTACCGCTCGACCGAATGTTAAATATCACGACGTGCCGCACGTCTCGTGTGTGTTCACCGTATGCAGGAGGGAGTGATTTCACTTTGCTTCAAGCAGAAAACGAGGAGGAGCACTCATCCTCCATCCTAAAAACGTTAACACATCGCCAGTCAGTCTGGTGGACGACGGTGGTTGCGTTGACAGCTAAATGCTATCGTGGTTGACACTCGAGCAGCTGTCAACAATTAAATCCAGCCGGTTAAGAAAGCTGGCGGGGTTGGATGCCCCTCGGTCCCATCCCACAACATATGTCGGCCCCGAGAGTGACATCATGCATTCAAAAGCAATAATTTCATATTAGTTTTTGCTTGATGATACATCTCCAAAGTGCAACTGAAGGAGCCATTTTCACAATTTACTCCACTTTATGGATGGAACATTTCAATTAAAGTATGTTTCCTGTTAAAGAAAGTGAGTCAGTTGAATTTACAGAATACATGCACGTCATGGGGCATGATTAGGGTGGTGCCACCTCTTTCTCAATTTGAGCCAGGAAAAACCCTGACATCTTTGCTAATTTTCCTGTCAGTGGCATTTTGCATGTTAAGTTAACATTTAGCTAGCAGTCTTTCGTTAGGCAAAACTTGATAGTTTGATTGAACAATTTAGTGTCCAAGCACACAAACTCTCTTGTTTTATATTCCAGTATTTCAGTAAACTTTCTCCTGAAATGACAAATGAACAGGTTGAAGCGAGCATGCTTGGCTTCTTTTTTGGAGTGTGCGAGGGGGTTCACTTTAATCCCAACTTTATGCGTGGTAGTGTGTGCGTCAGCACCAGGAATGCTGTGAATCACAGGCATCGGGTCAGCAGCGCTATGAAGACTTGAAAAGGTATGCGTCATGTAACCATGGCGACAAGCAGCGCCGGGTATGGGACAGGAAACGGAGGCGGGCCGAGGGGGTTAAATGTGGCGACTCATCGAGGCAGCTGTCCACGCGTGGGTGTCTGCCGCGCCGACTGTAAACGTGAGTCCACATGCGACAGGTGTGCGCTGCGTTGGAATGGTGAAGTGGACAAAGCCACTTTACTGCATAGACGGGCTAGCGTAAATTAGCATAGATGTTTCGGGAATGATCAAGCTTCAACAAACTGCTACTTTTTCAACGCAAAATCTGCGATATAACTGGAGCGCCAACATTACAGCAGTTAACTTATTTTTACACTTGCACGACTGTTAAATTGAGCGCAGAACTAATTCACTCAACAGCAACCAACCCTATTTTTTATGGCCAGTGGGGGCACTAATACGAAATCGAAACTCGAGGAATCGAAACAGTATTGTGGAACCAACTGCGTCTGCCTTTCGAGCTTCCACTGCCACGATCAACGGTATCCACTTACACTACGCTACCTGCACTATCAATCGTGGCTGTCGCGGCCCCGATGTGCCATCGACATCCTGCCTCGTCACCGGCGGCCGGGTATTCATTTCAGACACCTCGTAGTCTGATCTCTCGCCCTCGGGCTCCTATGTCACTTCCTATCGACAGATTCTGTGACATGGGTTTCCGCGGCAACGGGCCAAACACTTTAATAACTGGGCCGCCTCTTGAAATCTCACCTCTTGATATTTTGAAAGAAAAGGTCCTTTGGTGGGGGGAGTGAATCGTGTTTATGGGCATGCTCATTACCACCAACAAGGAAGTTGCATTTTCTTGGTTTGATTGTGGTTTGTTTGTTACATAACAACCAATGAAAACATTTATTATGTCGCGTCTGGAAGAAGTATGTCCATTCAAAAACAAGTCGACAAACTCCAATGACATTTGAAGCTGGGCAGGCAGTTCAATTAAATGTTTATCGTTTTGCTGTTGTGAAAATTGGCTTCCTTGCATTTCACAACAAAGAAAGAAGAACCCAAACTGAAAGATAAAAGCAGAAACAACTTGCACGCTTTGCTGCGCCAACGAACATGGTTGCCATCGATGTCAGTGATTTATATGATCAAGATCTTCCAACTTTAATCGCTGTTTTAGCCCCGAAAATACATGTTTTTTTTTTACAGTGTTGGCAAATGTCTTTTAAGCACATGCGTGCAATTGAGACCACATTTCTTCACGCAGACAGTTGTGCCTTGAGGTACAAGTCATTCATTTCATGACCATACTTGCAACTTGAAACACTTTCACATCGACTCTAAATGACTACAAGCTGCTTAAATGCTATCATTTCTCACAGAGGATAAAGAATATATGCCGGGCTGTGTTTTATATTGTCTGTCTACATGTGTCGATTCATATTATTATTATTATTTTTTTTTTAACTACTTCCTGTTTCTTCTTCTTTGTGTATTCTGAAAAACATTCGGATACATACAGAAGGGGCGTACGTCGATTCCAATTAGGATTGTGTGCAAGCAGTGGCTTTGAGTCAGACATGCACTGGGAATGGGAGAGATCGTTATGTGGTTGCCACGTAAGCGAAGGAGACCACTAATCCTCACCACCTAAGAGCGTGTGTGTGTTCACATTGTAAGTGTGTGTGTGTGTGTGTGTGTGTGTGTGTGTGAGTGTGCATGTGTCTTCACCTCGTCCACTTCGGCCAACGAAGCGCAGGTCGTTGAAACGCGCCACCTGGTTCTTCATCACGCCCGAGGCGTTGCGCAGTTCGGCCGAGTAGTTCTCGTCGTTGCCTGCCATCACTGTCACCACCGTGCCGTCCGTTATGTCCCCAAGCGCCACCACCTGAGGGTGAAGGCACAAGCTGACTCAAATTTATAAGAACAAGAGGCAGAGAACGCCCCCAACTTAAGTCCAATCATAGAAAAAGAACATAGTCTGTTTTACAGTAAACTTGAAGTCGGAGTGACAAAGTGCAAAGCAAGCATGTGTTGCCTCTTATCGGGAAAACTTTGTTAGCAAGAAATTGAGAACCAGCGCTCTCTTTTACTAAATCAAAATATATTCTGTTGTGGGTTTTTTTTTTGTTGTCTATAAAGCATGTGGCGGAAGTGAAACGATAAGAAGTTTTTATGTAGTCTCTCACTATGATAATTGTGGGCTCACCCCCCCCCCCCCAAAACGGATAGGTTATCTGAAAATGGTAAAAAAAAAACAATTCTGAAAAGCTTTTAACATTTTTTTAATATGTAGTTTACAAACTACTTCATTCTTCTTTTTATGTATTTATTTATTTTACGAACGTAACAATGAGGTCATCTTTTTAAGTCCTCCTTCCCCTTTCGCTTCATCAGTAAGGCTGAAACGCAGTCCTTTCAGCATCCTGACAATCAATGTAGCCCCAGTTAAAAAATAAATAAAACAAAGCCATTAACTTTTCATTTTTGTACATTTTTTTTCCATGCAATCAATTAAGCAAATAAAATATCAGTGGAACCGGCGTAAAAACATTTCACCCTATGAATTTACCTTGAGTGCAGACCTCCACCAAAGCAACGCTAATCCCCCCGCAACCCTCCCTGGAATATTTGCTGACAAATGAATTCAACTGAATTATTAAAACTGAAACATGGCTTTTAATCTTTTGATCCACATCCGCAACAAATGCCACGTGCTTGAAGGACACAAAATATGGCAACTTGCCAAATCCGTGTCAAAAGTAATTATAGAGCCCATCTCAGAACGCACATCAAAACACCTTCAAAGTGTCTTTTAATTTCGTAACAGCAAGAAAAAGCCTCACTCAGATTCTCGTTAAGATTCCTGGAAGGCGATAACAACAACAACAAAAGGATTCAGCAGCTTCTTTTACTACCCAGACAGCAAGAGGTGCTTGTTCAAAAAAAAAAAGAAAAAGTAAGAAAAAAAAAATTATGAAAAACGGTGTTTGTTTTGCAGCCAAGCAACACATTTCAACACACTGAGAGCGTTTGATCCATCTGCCATATACCCGAAAAGGGTTTTGCATATAAAAAATCACAGCAGCACAAAGTTTTAAATGTATTTCTAATTAAAAATAACACAGCAGTTATTTTCTTAACGTCCCACCCACGTAAGTAATGCTTGAAATAACATTTTTGGCGTGGTCTACAGCATTGTGCCAAGTTGACAAGAAGAATTACTGTTATCATTTATAAATCTGCAGTAATATTACACGAGTGACAGTTTACTGAGCCCCCCCCCCCAAATCGAGGAATACTACTGTATTAAAGTAACAAAACAAGTATGTGTCCTTGGGTGGTTTGAAATGTGTTCAATCAGGTACAATGACTATACACAATATTCAATTCAAATTATGTTAACTTCCTCTTACCTTGAAAGCGACCGGCAGAGTCTTGTTACATCGCCAGTGCGACGGCAGTACGGAACACAAAAAGTTGGGGCTGTCGGTGCGCACCAACTCGGCCGGATGGTCGGCAATGATCTCGGCCATGCTGCGGTTCTCGTGGGCGCGCAGTCTGGGCACCACCGCAGCCGCCGAAGCCGCGTCCGCCTGCCCACCGGGGCCACCTCCTCCTCCTCCTCCGCCTCCTCCTCCGCCGCCGCCACCACCACCGCCGGCACCCGGTGAGCTCACGTCCGTCATCTTGCCCGCGAGCGGCTGCAGGCTGCTGGACGGCGGGCTGAACCTCCGGCTGGCGCTCGGGTCTACGGGGATGCGCATCACAAATAACGGGGTGGATTTAAATGAAGCAATTCAATCGCCTCCGAAGGGAAATCAAAAAGAAAAGTTGAGGAAAAAAAAAAAAAGGTCGCGATCCTTCCTCGGTAGCACCGCGAGTAGGAAAACCTCCTTTCAGCCGGGCAGGAGGAGGAAAACCACGCGTAGGGAGTGTGAGAAAAAGGAGGAGGAGGAGGGTGGTGGTGGTGGTGATCGTGGTGGTGAGGGTGGTGGTCTCTGTGGCTTCTTAAAAAGTCGGCGCGCCACCACGCATGTGCGGCTATAAATAACTTCAAATGGAAGTCCACGCGTGGGGGGCTTAAAAAAATATGTCGGGGCAGCTTTCCAGGTGCGTCACAAACCAACTTGAATGAATTGCCGGGTGTGATTCATGCAGTAAAACAACTTAAAATGAAATTCTTCATTCAAAATATTGCAAAACAAGAAAAAAGGTTGCAAATAATTTGAAAATTAATTTGTTCTTTAAACTGCGCGAGGTTTTTTCTTTGCCGTCTGCGGCTTTTCTTTCCTCCAAGTGATTCAATATCTGGTACATAACTTGAAGGGGCGTCACGCGCGTACGTACCCGCATGATCCACGGTGACGACGACCGCAATAAAATCATAAAAGCGTGCAAGTGTTGCGTTCACGGAGAGCGTCCTCTGAGCACGTTCACAACGCGACGACAGTGCGCGTGTTGCGTTCAGGGAGCGCACCCGAACGTGTGTTTTGCTTAGACTGAGCGATTCGAGCCTGTTGCGTTCACCGAGCGTCCTCAGTGAGTGTGTGTGTGTGTGTGTGTGTGTGTGTGTGTGTGTGTGTGTGTGTGTATCCGGAAGAGTCTCCAGTGTACACGAGTGTGTGGCGTTCACGGAGCAACTCGAGTGTGCGTGTTGCGTTCAATGACTAGCTGATCGCGTGTGGCGCGTTCAAAGTGCGTAACTGGTCTATTAACCCTGAACATATCTTTATTCATTTCGTGTACAAAACACATAAAAAATATCCCAGTTACAATAAACGATTCAAGCACGGTTTTACTAATTTAAAAAAGTAACATTTAAGGAGGTATTTTCATAGGAGGTTATTTTAACAGGTGAGAAAAATATTTAATTTTAAAAAAAATCCCGAAAAACGTAGATGCTCTTGTAATAAAATCACCAAAAGGAAAAAAACCAACAAAAAATAAATCCATCCATTTTCTAATCCGTTTATCCTCACAAGGGTCGCGGGTGTGCTGGAGCCTCTCCCAGCTCTTTTAATTCAGGCAGTATGCGAGGCAAACCCTGAACCGGTTGCCAGCCAATTACAGGGAACACAGACAAACGACCATTCGCGCTCACAATCACACCTCGGGACAATTTGGAGTGCCCAATCAACCTGTCATGCATGCTTTTGGAACGTGGGAAGAAACCGGAGTACCCAGAGAAAACCCACGCAGGCACGGGGAGAAGATACAAACTCCACACAGGAAACCCTGCACTTCTGCGCTGTGAGGCCAACGTGCTCACCATTTGACCGTGCCACCCACAATGAATTTAAGCTACATGGTTCTGAACAAAAAATAGATAAATCCAAAAATATGTAGAATAAGATTATTCTTGTACTCAAGTTTTTTTATTATGATTATTATGATAGCCATAAAAACTATGTTTTAAAAAAACTATTAAAAAAAGTGCAGTCAGTCCTCAAATGTAATCTATATATTACACAGTGTAATACATTGTGTGTGGGTGGGTGTCTACTGTAGAGGGCATCATTGACCCTCTGTGAGGCTCTTATTCATTCTCCCCAATTTGCCCAACCCCCTGATTAGGCATCAGTCTCCAGTCAGTCTCCTGGCCGCCACATCACACACCCAAACGAATGTGTGTGCCTGTGTCTGTGTGCGTTATGCCACTGCTGCTTTTCCACTGCACTCAAGAAACTTTTATTGCATGCTAGCGCTTTGATTCCTTTCAAAATGAGAGCTGCACATCAGGCATCTTCAAGGTGGAATAAGATTTGAAAGCCTTTCATTGCTCGTTATTTAAAACACGTACAAGAGACACTGTGTGTGTGAGGGGGATATCCATCCATAGAGTATTTCATACAGCGAACTCCGTTTTCTATGCGGGCACGTAACCCACCGCCAATAATCGGAGACATATAAAACTATTTTGCAAAATAATTTCACTGCTCCCATGCCTATTAAGACAGACTTTGAAAAGTATTCATCTCTCATTGTGACATAAAACATTTTCAGGGAAACAAAAACAAGACGAGACGGCATAATACTCCAAATAAGAGGCACAGCGTGCTTGCTTCAAGCTCTCGTCCTTATATCTGGCAAAGTGCAATTTCTCAATGGCGTTCCGAGCACTCGCCTTTCTCGTGCCAAACAGTTGCTTGGTAGCAGCAAAGAAGTGAGCCCCTCTGCACGGTTTTATAATCTCTGGGAATATTGGAATTCCGCCACCGAGCTTTCAGTGAGGTCTGCGTACTGTTGTGATATCACTCCTCTCCCATAAACGTTTCTGCCCTGATTCCAACTTGGAGTAGATTCAAACCACAACCATGTCCATACGCCTAAGTCAGTAGCATCGACAGCTAACTGGGATTTAGAGATAACAGCATGCAATTGGAATACTGTATAGACGTACATGCTTGATAGCAAACCCATAATTATGAAGTTAGCATTTTAAGGTACCACTGTATTATGGTACAAATGCTGAAAACATGACTGCAAAACAGAAGCCTGGACTGTTTTTTTTTTGTTTGTTTGTTTTTTTAAATTCCGGCGTCATCAGTGGTGCATTTTTCAAAACCCTTAATTACAGCTTCTTGGAGAAGCCCGCCCAACAGGCTTTCGGCTAGTAGGGAGATGTTTACACGTTGGACAAGATGCCTGCCAGGCCCGCCAGGTCCAGGATGCGACCAAAGCGGGATAAAAAAGCGAAGGCCGCCGCCGGAGCAAGGCTGGCACTGGAGATGGCTTGACCTGCTCGAGGACAACAAATGATGAGGGCAGGTAATCTGACCCTGGGTGACCTCATAGCGGTGCGCTTCACAGCTAAGGCCATAATTAATGTTTGTCACCTAATCCGTGACATCAGACTAAGGGTCTCTAAAATTCCACTCAATCTCTTCAGAGAGTACAGCAAACACCCCGTTTACAGATGAAAAGCTGATCTATCGAGAACATCAAGATTTTTACATTTTTTTTATCTATTTATTTTTTTCAAAATTGGTTTACGTAGGGTTGTGCATCTGCCCAGTAAAAAGTGAGTCAATACTCAATGCATAGGGTGTAATTTGATTTAAGGATGGTACATTTGAAAGAGCAACGAGTCGATTCGGTTCTACTCAGGGTAGACTCTGATTTGACATGCCAAAATTAAAAAAAAAAAAATATATATATATATATGCCTGATTCTCCACTTTACGCTGAGGAATGACAAACAGTATTGCTTTGGCGCCATCTTGAGGTATCTTGTTGTCAGGGAACTATGTTAAAGTGAGTTGAGCAGATGAGTTAAGAGACAAGCTGTGCTTTGCTGCCATCTTGTGGCCTATATAAACAATTACAAACTTTTTTGGGGGCTATTAATATCACCATCAAAGGAAACTCTGGTAGCTTAATGCTAACATATAACGTGAATTATAAATCTTCAACCAAATGGCAGTTTCACATCCATGGAGCAGCAACATTTACAAACAGAGCATACAGTAGACATGTTGTCTCTCCGCTCTGTGGCATTATTACCGTTATTATTTCTGAACAGGGGTAAAAGGACGGAGACGGCAATGCCGAGTGGGCGGCTTCTCGCAGGTCGCAGCGAGGAAGCGAAGGACGCAAAAGGTGGCAAGGGAGGTTGTCGAGGAGGCGATGGGCGTATGAGGACAATTTCCTCTGGGCTCCTACCGCTCTGACTGTCTGCCGCCTAGCGCCTTCACGGAGGTCCCTAATTGACATCACTTGTCTGCAAAAAAAAAAAATAGGCACTCGTGAGGAACTTCTGTGGGCCGGCAGAGAAAATAAAGCGTCGAGACCCGAGACGGTTAATACGCTCCCAAGGACACAAGTGAGGGGGCGACACGTTTCCGCCGACACGTACAACAAAGTGGGAACCAACCAAGGTCACAAAATGTCTTGGTTACAGTACTTGTGTAGACTTTCAGTATTTTTACTTTACCTGCGCTTTTATTTTTTCGACCAACCCTAACGAGTATATACAGTATGTTCCATCCACATTTACAACTGGCCCATGTTTTTGTTTTAAAACCACTCAAATGTGGCCCTCGTGATCAAAACTCGTGGGCTGCAGCAGACCTCTAACAAAAGCATGCTGAAACATGGGACAGGCCAGTTTTGATCTTGAGGTCTGTTCACAATGGGAACAGCCACTAATACGTTTTGAGTGTTTCTGTTCGGGTCGGGTTTATTGATGGGGTGCCATTGTCTGGGTTGGCGGCCAAAAACATGCCAGGAAAAAAAAAAAAAAGACGGGATTTCAAGTTTTCCGCTTTTACATGCAACCAAATATCTTAACAGGCTTGAGGCGTTTTGGCTCGTGCGGCTCTCTATGCAGCCTTTGTGTCACTTGCGATACTATTATTAGCCCTTCACTTTAGTTCAGCCACGCCAGCCATCAAACTCTGCCCGGAGCCGCCACACTGCTGGGCCAGAGTGTCTCCAAGGTTGTCTGCTTTTCCCTTCCATCACTCAATCAGAACTGATCGTGCTACGGCGAAGCCCCATTTATTGCGGGGCGTACATTCAAGACCCATTAGATTTGTGAATGATTGCAAAAGAGAGATTGAAAGTCACTATATAAACACCATTTTTGGGGAGGCTATCATATAACATCATTTTTGAGGAAATGAAAAGACCATGTTGCATGCACAGTTCTTCAAATAAGAGGCACAGCATGTTTGCTTCAAGCTGCGGTTCGCTCTCAAGAGCATGAATCGGCTATCTTATGGGCGCAGGACATCGATCGAGCCACGCCACCAACAGCGAGTAGTTGAACCCCCCCCCCCCCCCACCACCACCACCACAACCACCAAAAAAAATGGCTACGATTGCCTATAGATGGCCACAAGATGGCTGTAAAGCACTACTTTTGTCTCAATCTCCTGAAGTCATTCAAGGCCGTTTCAAGGAACCGAGATGCCAAAAGATGCTGCATGCTGTACATTAATTGGTTTGTCTTAAGCATAAAAACTGAATATGCGGCGCAATTTTGTACTAGACTTGAATCCAGAAAGAACGATTGCTAAAAAATCTGCGATGTCGCAGAGGGGGTGTGGGGGGCACGAACGATTTAGCATGATGTAGTGGGGTTTCAACGTGCCGCATTAATCAAACGCTGAGCCCGCCTTCCCCCTCCTCGAAGGGGAAATGCGCCGTATCGAGGAGCGCAACGGGAACCCTGGTAAGAAGCGTTGTTCTTGGACGGCGAGCTTCCAAAGGTACTAAAGACAATACAGACGCTCGTTCCGGGCCAACATTCTGCTTGACACCCCCCCTCCCCCACACCCTTCGCTCCTCTGTGCATTTCGACCGGCTCCGCTTCCGCTTCACGCGCGAGTATCCAAATATTTGGAGTACATCACCAAAAGACACGCTGTTCTCATGTTATCCGAACCAATGTTTCATTGGGCGAGGTAAAACTAACAGTGGATTTATCGGCCGGCGTTTCTCCTCTGTCCATCCCGGCGCCATTCTGTCACCGGCGGGGATGATTGATGCGACGGCGGGTGATTAATGAGACCCGGGGCGGGGGGGATATGGTGACCGTGGGGGACGATGAGCGCCGCTCGCCGGGTAGCTAACGGTTAGCGCATCCGCTTCCAGGTCGAGAGAACCTAGCGAAGGCCAGAATAGAAAGAATCAATACATTCATCATTAATATTATTCGTGGTAAAATATTAGCAGTCGAGGTTTTTATTCAAGGGTTCTCGCGTGACTTTGAGAAGGAGGCCATAAAAGCGGGAATACATCCCCATTGAGGTCTTCTTTTTTTCGATAAAGACAGACTGGGACGTGCTACTGCAAATCGGATCCTCGAGGGTTGACGCAACACGAGCTTCAACGCTACATAAAATTTTTTTAAAGAAATTTTGCGAATCTGAATTTTTCACCAAAAAAGATTTGAGAGTTTTCGAGGCTCCAGTACTTCGAAGCGGGATGAGAAATGGCCCGAGCCATTGCAGAATATTTCAATGTTTGTCTTCATTTGAACGGCAATCACTTTTTTTTTATTTTTTAATTTCACCGGCAGAGAGAGAAGGCCTGTCAAGAAGCATCACAATCAAAATCAGATAAACAGGAAATAGTAAGAAGAGATTTTTGAGGCTTTGGATCTTCCGATGACATTCCGGCCGAGCGCCATTCCGCAATGCTGAACTCTTGCAACCCGGACCGGCAGACTCCCGACGGTTTTCACGCTACCGCTCGACTACATGAAGAATTTCGGTCTGGACCAAGTGTGAAAATGGCCCCCAAAGCCACGTTTTCCACCAAGCGGTCCAGTTCGGTTTGCCAAGGTTCACTTGGGTAAATCCTGAACCCGATCCTGGATTACATTTGCACTGCAGGGCGGCGAATAGCAGCTTTAGCGTTATCTCCTTATACATCGTGACAACAGTGAAGCAAGATTGAGGAGTAACAAAGAAGTTAAACATGACACGGGGCCGTGCCGCATGAAATTCTTGGAAAACGTCTGGGAGTGAGCGAGTTAATCACATCAGGCGGCGAAAAAGTAGCGCTACGGCGCTGGTGTCTTTTCTCATAACATTCCCGTCGGCTGTGCTCCGACGCCAGCGAGTCCCAGCGGGAACATTATCGTCAAACTTTGCGCCTCTCAAACATTTCACGCTGTTGTATGATGGCAGCGGCTTCGGCGGGATGCGGTCGCGAACTGACACTAAAATTGCGCGCGTGAAATACGACCGACTTTAAATCTCCCCGAGTTGGATTTCTTTTTAGCCTCGTAGATCACGCGTAAAATCTCAGGAGAACGGGGATAAAAAATAAAAAAAAGGGACTCACGGACAGACAATTAAAGCATCCATTTTGTCTTTTGAACAATGCCAGTCAAATGCTTGACTTGCTGCCAAAGAGACTTTCAGGCGACAAGCAAACAAAAGAAAAGGAGCAGTCAGCGTACAGTCAATGCCGAATGAAGATTGAAATGTTGACATTTTTCCTTTTTGTGAAGTGTTTTATTGGACCTCTTCTGTTCTTTTCTTTTTTTTAAACTCTTTCTTTGCAGATTTTGCTCACTTAACTTATTCTTTTGAACCCTTTTTATGTATTCCGACTTCTACATGTACAGGAGATTCATTTTTGCCATTACAAAAAAAAAGATTTCAAATATTTTTCACAATGCAATGCATACTTATTTTGTCATGTTTTATTTATTTTTTTACATGTTTAACATTTTGTGATTCTTTTGTTTACTTTTAAAATAATTTCAGATTTTGTAATTGCTGCTTGACATTTGCTTAATTTCTTTTAAAAAAACATTTTCTTTTGTAATTCTGTGACTTTTTTATGTAGTTATTTTTGAAAATATATATATTTTAGATTTTTGGGGATTGATTAATTTCAACATTTACTTTTAATTTTTTAACATGCATTTATATTTTTCTAATTGTTGTATTGTATCCATCCATCCATTTTCTAATCCACTAATCCTCATGAGGGTTGCGGCTTTTTTGTTGTATTTAATATACATTTTATTTGTTTATTATTCATATGGATTTTTTAAAACTTTTCACTCCCAAATATAAATAAAATAATAAAATATATTTTTTCATTTTTTTTTTCCAATTGACATTCAAACATCCTTTTACAGCATTAGCACCGTTATTGATACTTTTATTATTAAAACATGACGTAATGCATACATTTCCGATGAACCGCAACCACGGACGAGCGTACATTTGTCTATTTGACAGAGATCTTCTGACGGCTATTTTGTAGTGGAAATGTGGTCAGAAGGAAGAAGGTATCCATCATTCTGTAAGCCAGAGGATGTTCTTTTCTCCCAAAAAACAATCACAGAAAATTACAGCTTATCGCTGCCAGAAGCTGTCTTTAAAAAAAAAAATGTAAAAAAATGAAACCCACAGTCAGCTCTTTCCTCTCGCTATGCACCCACTGAAAACAACATTAGGTATATGGCACGATTATAAAATTCTTCTTTTATGGAAAAAAAAAAGCATTTGACATTCATTTTTCGAATAATACGTTTTTCGAAAAAATCCTGTCACCGCTTGACTTCGATGTTTTATTTTATTTTTGGGAGGGGTGCTTTGGAGTTTTTTTTTTCATAATAAAGAAAATTGAAGACCTCTCCCTCTGTAGGTGGGAGGTGGGAAATGGTGAATATGACACACTGACAGGAATTTGAGATATAAAGCAGAAAGCTGAATTTAAGATCTCATGAACCTGAAGCATTATTATAATTATTGTTATTATTATCAAGGCCAAATCTTTCAAAATGAAGACCTCTCCTTTCGTACAGGGACCTTAAGGAGTGGTTATTTATCTTAGTGTTGTATTCAAATGTTCAGGAATATTTTTTGATGTACAGCAGACACGATTTTAAATGCCATTTCAATAACATTGAAGACCTGCCCCCCCCCTTCTGTAAATTTGAACGCGAAATATGTGGGTCATTATTTTGAGTACCGTATGAAATTCAGCATTTTGGAGAGCGAGCAAATTTAATGAGGCAAAATGAATCTTTTCAAATGCCACGTTCATAAAATTCAAAACCTCTCATTCGGTGAACATGACCAATGAGGGAGGAACGCCTGTGTTGCATTTTAAGATTTTTTTTCAACATCCACATCAGCCCTGCCTGTTTGTTTTTTTCTGATGGAAAAAGGTCAGAAATAAGCAAGAATCTCTATTTGCATCACATGTGTCAGCAAAAAAATAAAAAGTAAAAAATGGCTTTTCTTTTTTGTTTGTAACGAGACAGAAAGCGCCGCAGACAACAAATGTGACAGAAAAGCAGGACGGGGGCGGAGGAGGCACCTCGTTTAACTTTGAATCGGTGGAGTCGCTCGACGTGGCATCTTCAAATTCCATCAAAAGCGTCTGTCACTCTGATCAACTATTCCCGCCTCCTCCACCTTTTGCACGTTCAGCATCAGGAGTGGAAGGGAAGGGGAGGGGAGGGGAGGGGGGGGGGGGGGGGGGGACAGACCTACTTCCTGTCAAGAGCGGCGCAACAGTTTGAGGGAGCGAATAATAAGACCAGACAGACAAAGCCGACTTCAGACGACTGTAGCGACGGCGAACAGCGACGATGTCAGAAAAAGCGAAAGGCGGAAATACGGCAAAGCGGCAAGAAAGTATGCCTGATGTTTGCCGAGTTGCCCCGCAAGCAGTAAAAAAAACGCCAAAAACTTCAACATTTTACTCACGCAAACTTTGACAACATTTGACAGCATTTAAACACCAGACGGATTGATTCAAATGTACGATGTAATCGTGCCTGCTGGTTTTTAGAAATGTGCTGATATTGTGGATTTGTTAAATACGAAAACAATTTTGCAGCGAACGCAGAAGATACAGCTTTCAAACGTAACGTCGGTTTCCGCCTTCTTATGCTAGTAAAGTTGAGCTCCAACTTCCGATGAAATCCACACGGGCGACGAGAGCGCATCCCGCGAGTGCGTCCGATGCCGAGCGGCGCGCCGAGGATGATGACGCAATCACAGAAAAGTTTATTAGGGGTAATTAAAAAACATAAAATGTCCTCATAAATGCCAACAATCTTTTTTTTTTCCCCCCTCTCATGATCCGCGGTTGACAAAAATACTTGGAACATTTCTTGGTAAGACCGCAGGACCAAATGCGATAATCAGCCCGCTAACGATCTTCTCGATGTGAACATTTAATAGCGATTTGGGATACTTGGAAGAATGTCACGGCATCCAAATATTGAAACGGTCCAACCTCCTGCAGGGTGTGAACATGATTTGTAATTTGTGAAATGTTTGAAAATGTTTCACCGCCAGCTGTCATCGTGTGCGAATTTATGAGATAATTTTTTATAAAAAGATGATCCGAAAAACATGTTGCTGATGTAGTTTTGTGTAAACGTTTTTTTTTTCCCCGAAACTGAATTATCATCAAATGGAAGGATTAGGCTCATAAAAGGTTGAAGAGCATTTTAGATTCATCCTGAAATCTTATCGGAGAGCCGAGTAGCCATCACGTTTTGGATTTTCTTTCTCCTCCGGGAGGGAAGTCGATAACAATCGGAGTGCGTTTGCAAAACCGCCACACCGCCCACCAGTCAATATGAGCCGCATGTTCTGTTCTCACTACAAAGGCTTCACTTCCACCTGCGCGCACAAGCGCGCACTCCCTTTTGGCTCTGCGGTCCACATTCGAGTTAATTACGCACGTGAGCGTGTGCCACAGGTGGTACGCCGCCCGGCTCCGTTTGTCATCGCCCCCCCCCCCCCACCCCACCCCACACGATGGCGTGGGTTGAGGAGGAGGGTGGAGGGAGGAAAAGGGGCAGCGGGGCCAAACGCTCGCCCCCACGTCGCCAGATGGGAGGTGTTTAAAAATAAAAAAAAAGTCTGCATGTGGTTGTTCTCACTTACGCAACGAAAAACCGTTGCGCGGAAATTGGAAATAATCCATATCGGGCACCACCCGTTGCAGTCATGCACTTGTATTTGTTGCACGGGCCTCGTTTTAAGTGTAAAAATAAGATAAGTGGGTTTTAGGACAAATGCATGCACATTTTTAAGTAATCCGAAGCCTGTGTGGGTCGCGCCGCAGATGAGGCTCACGTTTTGAGATCCTTCTCATGTCAAAAAAAGTCAAGTGCTGTTAAGACAATATGCGCCATAAAACTGAAATTTTGATGGTTAAGCGATAAGACTTTGGACAATGCTGACATCTTGCTTTAATTGCTTTAATTGCCGTCGCTATTTCGAACAATAAAACCGTGCACATGGTGACTCTGCAGTTTTACTGCCGCGTACCAAACAAAGCCATTCTTAACGGCCAAACAGGTGTAAAAACTTGTCAGCTGCTATTCATCGATTGAAGTAAATACAAATTTTTCAACCTCAGCCGCAACACAGCAAAGACGATAAAACCTCGCGTATTGCGACGTTGCAGTCCTCTCGTCGGAGTGCGCCAACAACTGCAACTGGCATTCCGAACCGTGTAAAAAACGTTATATTCTTACGTTAAAAAAACAACAACAAAACGCTTATTCGTAACAATAAACCCGATAAAACAATCATGGTGGCCGTAAGAACAATGTATATGCTTGAATCTGGAGTTTAACTGCAGGCGGAAGGGCAAAGTGGCCACACAGCCCTAAAAAGGAAAAGGAGTGGGCGTCGCCATAGGGGGTGCGTTTGATCCGTTAGCGTGCGTTGCGGGCCGGGTGGGTAATTTGAGCAAAATGTGTTATTAAAGACACCCGATGCCCTCGGCTGCACGTCCGCAATTGTTCACATACACACACACACGCACGCACGCATGCACACACACACACACCTTTCTCTTCTTTTCTTTCTCTTCTGAGTTATCCCCACAACCCCTCCCCATCCCACCCAGTGGCATCTGCTCAACACTAGCCGGCCCTCATGGTATGCACATGCAAAGGCGCAGAGACGGAGGCGGTTTAAAAAAGAAAAAGAAAAGAGGAGCGTGGGGGGGTGGATTGCTTCCAGGTGGCAGTTTGAGTGAGAGCATTAATCAAGCGCACAGATCTTCCTGTCATAGACACATTAAGCGCACATGCATGTTTACTACTACGACTACGACACCTGCGCACCGACTGCCGGCCTTGGCAAGCATGTGTTTTCGTACAGCGAGCCGGCCCCCACCCCCTGCTCTATCGCGGTTCAAGGGGTCACTTTTGTACGAGATTTTAAAATATCCACAAAACATCCAAATTTGGAGTTGCACTTGCTTGAGGACAAACGAAAACGCTGTAAGACGGAAGCCAATCAAAGGTGTTACTTTGTTTGAATGAAGCGAGCATTGACGCTCTTGGATGTGAGCGGAATGCTTCAAAAAAAGGGCTTTATGATGTGAATTTTTTTTACAAAGGACAGACATGTAACGATACCAGTATTAGAATCAGGCCGATATTAACCTAAGTTTAAGGTATCGGATATGTGGCTGCTGCTGATACCAGCCACCGATACCACCGATATCGGTGAGCACTCAAAGAGTGCACAGTTGCACCGGTATGGGTCTGGAGAAAAGTGGTATCCAACATTCCCATTTGATCATTTCTACTGTTGATTAATTTTGCAAGCTCTCTTTTGAATCACAGACAAGCAAAGACCCCGAAGGCAAAACACGACTGAGGTCATTACTTTGGTGAACCAGCCAAGGCTTGACAAGCTCGCGAACAACTTGTCGTCTTGGCGCGAGTCATCAGAACTGGCCGGGAAACACATACTTCCTCTTTTTCGTAACAGGACAAGTTCAAATGCAGAAGAAACCCCAAAATACTTTGACATCACGTTCTGAACAAGTTGCTCCGCTGGTCACCAGAAGTGCAAGTTCAGTTTGTACTGAAGACAATCCAAGAGGAAAGCCATCCCAAGTCAGGACTTTTGTTTGAACGAGGCAAGGGCAACCCCCGCGTTAGCGACGACTCGGCATATTCGTGAGTGGATTTCAAAGACTGCAATCCATGTTTTCGGCTCCGACACCTCCTGCGTTTCCTCAGCTAAAGAGTGGAAATTACCTCCAAACACGGTTAACATCCCACCTATGTCGCTCCTTTCATGACCCGCCGCTAAGTAAGTTTACATCGGAGGGGATGCCGCATTCCTGCCAGACTAAACCAACACGGTGGAAGGCTGACCTCTTCCATCCCTCGCGGCGTGAAACAGGTAAGGCCTTGTGCGTCACCGCTCTCGTTCACATCATTACGGCCCGAAAACAAACATCCACGAGGCCGCGCGCACTTTTATATGCCTTCGTCGAAAGGGGTGGAGGGGGCGCGTAGGGAGTCTTGGAACTTGTGTAAAAGTGTAAGACGGTTTTCAAACAATTCAGTGTTGGGACTCTTGATGCTTCACAGCTTGGTTCTACTTATATAAATGATTTTGGACCACTTACGTACTTTTTTTTGCATAAGTTCTAGCTTCATGCTGCGTGTCACTTGCAAGCAAAGTTTACTGTCAAACGTGTCAAAACGACACTGAGGGCACGCAACTCTAAATTCGGACTCGACTGGGTGATCTAAAAAGAAAAATAGATCAAACACAGTCACTTAAAAATCAGTGACCCAAAAATGGCCCGTCAACTACGAAATGTTTCGTCATGTTTAGAACACCCGGATGGACTCTCCACTCCCAAAAGTGCAAATCCAATGTAAAGTGGTTACTTACGTATTACTCACAATCCAGCGGGCACCATTTACAATAACTAAACTGGAGGGAACCCCCCCACCCCCGGTTGACACACCTGGTGCTAAATGAGGCAAGTCCAGATGACAGGAAAGCACCGGATGCGTCTTTGATTTATGAACTTGATTAGAAAGGAGGTCAGGAATGATCACGCCTTTGTTGGCTGTGTTGACATTTTGAAATAACAATAAGCAATAAAGCTGGATTATTCAGAATTTTTTTTTTTTGCTGCTCAGAGGTACAGTTGTGATCTGTATCATGGCTCCTTGCATCTCTCCAACAAACCCCCAAAATTTGAATGAAAAGGTCGCAAAGTAAAATGAGGCTCCTTTCTCATTGACAACGAGGCGCTCTAAAACCCTGGTCCACATGTCGGCTTGTCAAGTCAGACTTTCCCTGTTATTTTTGCCCTCTTGGCGCTTTTACCTTTCACACATGCATGCACTTAAGGCTGACAACGAAACACTCTATCCGAAGGGAAGGTGCGTTTTTGGGGTGCACGCATTGCTAGTTAGCTAACTGCGTGTAGCTGGATAAGGAACAACATCATTTGAGGCATTCCCTGGCAATCAGGAAAACAGATTCACGCTATATCGCCTCAATTAAATACTACATAATTCTCCGTCTTTGTAAGTTCCCTGTTCAAAAAAAACACAACATTTATTTAGCAACTCATCTCCGACTCTTTGGTCTTGAATGACCACTTGCATTTTGTGACAAGATCTGGAAACACGGCTGTGGAGTCGGAGTGATTTGAGTGAAAAAGCTTCTTTAAAAGACTTCCTTGTCTCTTCAAAAGCAGCTGACATAGAACCATCTAGGACCTAAACTGCGGCTCTTACTGGAATCACGTGTTTATATTCAAGCATGAAAATGACACCAGGCCGCTAATTACCGCACCTTGACAATCACCAATTAAAACAACATCACACAAAGCCGTTATTTGTCCCCGCAGCCGAAAACAGTATCACGCAGACATGCCCCCGATTAGCCCGCGGGAATTACACGGGGGAATCATAATGTGCGTGGCTAAGAGGCGCTAATAGCTCATGGGACTCACAAACACACGTGAGCTATTTTGGGGACTTAAATAACACGTTGGCGGGGCCCAAGAGGGCCTCCATTGAGGACGAGTCAGAGCACAGTAGCTGCCACTGAAGCTCTGCTGTGTTCCAAATTACCGCTCAATGAATGCGTCTCTGCTGGCGCTTTAAGATGTGACAGGCTTGCGGTTCGCGTGAAGCGTCGCTGGAGCGCTTTGTCAATATCCTTCAGATGCATCTTCAGGTCCGTGAAGTCTTTGCCCCCCTCACTACCAAGACCATTTGTAACACGAGCACTCGGAGAAAAACTGAACACAGACGTCAATATTTATGACTCAAGTTAAATGTTTTTCTTTTCGTTCAAGTTGTGTGCTCAGTTGCCTTACGAATGAGGACAAAGATTGTAAACTAGTACGTGGCCCTTAAGCTGGATATCAAATGCTATCCTTGATCTAACCTTTGGAAAATCATTTGAGCATTTATTTGATTTCACCGATATCCATCTTAAAGACCCCGTAAAATGAAAATAAATGTCAAACCGTGGAGACGCGTCTTCACAACTCTGCTAAATTCGAATGACTAATAAAAATGGCCAAGTACATAAAATGAGCCTCCAAAAATCATCGTTCTCAAACGCTGTGGGCGTGTCTGCTGAATTCACCGAAGCCACGCCTTGTTGAATTTCTCAACTGTCAATCAAATAACAGTTGTACGACCTGGAAAAACGATGCTACTTTGTTCAGCATCATGCTTGAACGACAAAAATAGATCGGCTGAAAGCCTCTGGTACCTTCACCATACTGTATACCACCCGGTCAGCGAGGGGCTTTTCCACGCTGTGACAACGAGGCGCTCTAAGGTGGCCACGCCAGCACCAAGCTCATGTCGTGTTGACTTTAAATAAAAAAAAAAATTATACCTCACTCTCCTGCCTTTCTCTCAGTTACAAACACATACACAAAGCGAACAACAAAGCGCTCTAACAGCATCCACGCCAGCAGACTAACCGAAGGCAGGATTTGCAGGTTACAAATACGCCATTTCGCAGCTAACCTGTATGTAGGCCATCAAGTTCTTATGAGCCCAAGTGCATCGGTGGGCCTCATTCTAGCTAAGGCCAAGCAAAAAATAAAATAAAATAAAATAAAATAAAAATTAAACATCAAAAAGGATTTTCATACATGAGTTCTACGGCGGCATTTCAGCAACAGACACCGTCTCATTTGAGTTTTCCACCTTTATGTATTTGCAAAGCTTTTCTTTTTTGATCCTGTCGACCGAGCAGCGTCCATGCGATGATCACTGCCCCACGACTTTTAATGATCTATTTGCAATTACATTTTTAACAGGGCCTTTATGTGCTCACCAGACAGGGGCTGGCGCTCGAGGGGCTGCCACACGAGTCGAAGACTTTTCTGTCGCCTCCGCCAAGCCAAAAAATGTATTTTGGGCAATTAAATACAAACGCAACGCCAAGACAAATCTTCATGGTGATGGGAATATTTCGCTAGCGTCGTCTTTCTAGCGGGAATGCGGCGGCGGTCCAAATTAAAAGTGTCCGTGACGGCAGCAATGTGGCGCTAGGGCAAACAAAACAAAGATTTTTGCAACTTGCGTTCTGGGCAAAAAAAAAAAGAAGAAGAAACTGACGCCACCACACACACACACACACGTACAAAACTTCTCCCCCCCCCAAAAAACGAGTCCAGCAGGAACAAGTTGAGAAAACATCGCGGACGTCTCGGATCTCACACACGGGATTTAAGTTGACTGATGATGGAAAAGATGATTAATCCTTAGTGCTCTCAAAATATACATAGCAATTTACATGTCAAACGTGAGCAAAATCCGGGTTTCTCAAACTGGGGTTCGCGAGCCATTCCTTGAGACCCGCAAAATTATTCATCATATGTAAATATGGCCACTTGCCGGACAATAAAACAAACATACTGTACTTAAAGCACTTAACTCCTCCCTGCCGAACTGTGGACCAATGAAAAGTTGCGAAAATATGACTACTTCTCCTCGTTAAATTTTGGCGTGAATATTTTAACCCCTTCATGCACCAATAATGGTAAGCTGCAACCTGATAACCGAATAAACTGTCCACTGTGGCAACCGCTGTCGCTGAAAGGGTGGATGGGTGAAAAAATATAACTGTACCCTCCGCCGAACGTAGCCTCGTCATTGTTTTCGTGACATTACGATTTTTCTCGAAAACTTTTCAAATCCACCGGCATGTACGGGGTACGCAGTAGTTCTGTTTAAACTGGTATTCGGATTATTATCTGATCTTTTTGGGTTTGGAACACCAATCCCAGTCCCCCCCACCCCCGTGATACATAATACTTGTTTTGATTTTGAAATTACAAACACAGTCCGATACTCCGGTGGTCCCGGGGACATTTCGCGGCGCCGCTGACAGATTTACGAGCCAGATGATCGTAAAACGGCGCCGGAGGCGACATCAATCAACGGGACGTCGTGAGAATCGATAGGCGATTGCCTGAATCGCACTCCTCGCTGCCTCCACCCCCCCCCCACCCCCGCCCCCCCTTCGCACCTGAGCATCATCCTGCTTTCAATTTCCTGCCGCACTCGCTCCCCCCCAGCGGGTGAGAGGTTAACGCGGTAATAGGCGGCGGTGATTGGTGGAAGACGCTGGAGCGCATTAAGAAGCCGACGCTGCTTCTGTGGAGAGGCCCCCGCAAGCAGATGTGAGACTTCTGACAAAACATCTTGGAGATATTTGATTTGGACTCCACCGCTCGGGATACGGAGCGGGCTGGAGAGACGCCGGCTCGTAAATGTTTGTTTAAAATTTGAGCGCTCATGTACTATTTATTTGCCCGATTGAGCCGGTCGTCCCGAGACAGCGGGCGCAATGCGAAGAGGCCAGAACAACAACAACAACAACAAACAACACAAGAGAACTGAAAATTCTGAAGATACCATTCAGATATCTTTCCAAATTCACTTTGAAATGAGAAGACGAGCCAACTATTTTCATAACAATGCTTTTGTACGCGATACACGACGCCGTCATGATGCGAAAAAGGCCCGAACGACGACAAAATTGTTGTTTGCAGTACGTCCCAAACTTGTAATCTTGTAGACTTTCCGTGCCGTCTACAACATCTTTGCTTTATGCAAGGCTTGTCTCACGTCGCCACCAAAAATGCAAAAAGGACATCACAGAAAAAAAAAATACATTAAATTAAAACTCCATCAATACGTTACAGTGCACGCAGGTCTGAAAATCATTCAGCTACTGTTTAAAGCTCGCACTGATTCTTTCCAAATTGAAGCCCGGGACTTTCCATGAATTTCCACTATGTTGAAGTTTCACGTTGAGCTCGTCGCCACCACGCGGAAAGACCACAACAAGAAAAAAAAAAAGGGAGCATGAATTACAGAGACGACTAAAAATCACGACGCGACGCGAAGAGAGCGATCTTTTGAACTGAAGCTCGTCGTCTTCTGATGTATTTCCACAACATTTTATGTTATATAACAAACCACCGCGATGCAAAAAGACCGGCACAACAACAACAACATTAAGCACGCGAGCGCTATTTCCTACACATATATAATTAGCACCTTTGGGTTTCTTATGTGTATCTACCTTGTACTTTATTTACAACATGAACTAACTTTTGTCTTTGTTTTTAAATCATTCTATTTTTCGCAGCATTATTGCAATCTTCACGGCACAGTTTTAAGGTTTAGCGTTGCATCTGCGAGAATTATCACAAAAAGTTCCATGTGTGTCAATTATTGTTATTTTATTATTATTATTATTTTTAAACACAAAGGTTTGTGTTAGATTAAAGATGCACATTAGAGCAAACTAAAGACTTTTAAATAGGATGCTGTATAACGGACAAATAAAGTTTCCTTCGCAATGCATGTTGACAAAATGTGGTTCCCAAAACTCCAGCTATGTCTTGCAAAAAAAAAATTAAAAGAAAAAAAAATGTAAAAAGTGAAATTCTTTCAAGGTAGAAACTTCTAACGCAGGTCGACCGTTCAATCTGTCCACCTCAGATAATATAATCACTTTGTCCGCATCGGGTGTTGCATAATGTTCGAATGCGTTTTTTTAAAATTTACTGCAGTGGTTGCAGTTGCCACAATGAGGCACCTGAAATTTCAACTTTGCTGCCCCGAAATTCAGATCATCCTTAAAAGTGAGAAGCTTTGCTTGGGGATTGCACAGGGATAAAAGCGAATGGTTGTCATTGGGCTCATTTGCATATCTCACAGTGATTTTATTTTATTTTTTTGGCAAAGTGTAAAAAAAAATCCTTCGGCTGTGTTCAATTTGATATACAGCAGAAAACAAAACAAACCAGAAAAAAAGGTGTTAAAATAGGAATATGGTATTCTTTTTCTCATGCCAAAATGTGGTTCCTGAAACTCCGGCTTTTGTCGCTGAAAAAGGATCCCTCCTCTGCGATGAAATGAAGACTCCCAAGAGGAAGATCAAAAAGGTGGGCTGACCGCATTTAGAGCAAATTAAATGCAGCTAAATCAGAAGGTGGCAATTATTTTACGCTTTTGCGTTTACATGACGCGCCAAAATAAAAAACAAGCGATAAACTCACTGCAGTCGTCACGGTGGCTCAAATTTGTTACCTGAAATTTGTCGCTTCCCCTCCACCCCACATCTGAAGCTTGACATTTTTTTTTTGGATGTGTGCAAACGAAAGATGGGTTGAATGCGGTTGAACGAGGTTCCTGTCCATGATCATCCAGGATGCTTGACTCCCTCGCATCCGCAACACCTGACCCCCCCCCACCCCCCACCCAAGCGCGTAAGGAATCAAAGCGCTACTCACCCCAGAAGAAGTTCTGCTGGCATGGTGTGACGGTGCTGAAGAGGCTGTTGGACGCCATGCCGGGACCGGCTCTCGCTCCTCGGCGGTTTCTGTGAACCTTGACACGTCCTAAACCGTGTCACCGGTGGGGGGGAGGAGGAGGAGGTGGGTGAAAAAATAAATTTGGGAAGCCGCGAGACATTGCGTTTACGTATCAACTATTCCGATGACCACAAGAATGAAGCCGGCGTTGTTTTTTTTTTTTAATGGAGGGGGGAAATTAAAAAAAATATATAGATCAGATGGTGCGGCGTACTTACTCCTTTAGCGCCCGTCCTTGTGACTGGTGCTGCTGGCCCGCGACCATTAACCATTGACGTTCCGGCCACGTCAAGCCCCGAGCCGCGCGTCTGTGGTTCTGTGGTTGTTTTGGAGGAGCACCTCGCGCAAAAAACCCCAAAACGGCACCAGCGGCTTTAAAAACTGCTTTTCCTGCCCTCCACACGCCGTCACTGGAGAGCCTCGCTCACGTGCCCCCGCGACGTCACCACGGCGGTGGGCCGGACCCTCATTGTGGTTTCCCTTCTCTCCGCCCTTCACTCCTTGTTCCTCCTCCTCCACCTCCTCAGCTGCGCTTCCAGGCTCCGGTCTCCAGCGCAAGCATCTCCCCCATGTGTCAGGAGGCTCCACTCCCGCTTTCTCCCCCCTCCAAAGCTGCTCTCTGACATCCGAGGAGACTGCATACAGAAGCAGCGAGAGGTGGCGTAAAAAAAAAAACTTGTTTGCAGAGGGGCGTGTCCGACGTGAGGAGCGGCTTCCCATCCGAGGGGGTGAAGCCGCCGCTCTGTTGCGTCGGTGACCGCAAAGGTTCCACCGGCCGCCATGTGCCTTTTGAGCCGCCGCGTCAGGTGCGCGCAGAAGGCGCGGAGGGAATGCGTGGAATGAAGATGAGAAAGTCGCTTCGTCACCGACTTGGCGGTGACTCCGCAGAAGAAGCCAAAGGGGGGAGGGATTTAATCCCAGCGGCAATATAGACAGTAACTTGGCATAAAAATCTTAATAAAAAAAATAAAAAACAAGTTTTGAAATGATGTACAAAAAGTACACTAACTACAATGTTAGTTTGGGCTGTGCGATATGCTCCCCTCACATCAATATCCATCCATCCATCCATTTTCTGAGCCGCTGCAAGATATTACATAAGTCGTTTGAACTCAAACAGACGCCAATTCTCTTGTTCCACATGTAAAAACTCATCTCGCAGACATGATGCGATGGCAAACCCCAAATGATTTCGGCGAAAATGAATTCGCCTCGCTGGCCCAATACTTTTCGCGAGCGAATGTACACACTGATCCTATTTTACACCGATCCGCTGCAGGTATCGGGTTTTATGATGAGGTTTGCTCCATTGTCAAGTATTTAAATCCCCTGCTTAAATCAATAAAGTCCGTATTTATGAGCTATGAAACCTTATATGGTTATTTGTATAATTGATGTCGGTGGGGCCCAATTAGTCATGATTAAACACGTTTTAATAGCCTCCGTGTGTGTGTTTTAGGACAATAAAGAATAATGACGTTAAATCTGAGACGCCCCGGCGGTTCCTCACGTCTTCGCCACTTACCGTTATTCTGCGCAGTGAAGAATTTACTTTGGCGCTGGGCGCTCGGTAAATATTTGCCGTCTAAAACAAGAACATGCCTCCCGGGTCACAGCGCCGGCTCGGGATTGGCCGTCGCCATGCGGCTGTTGGCGGCAGGCAAACACGCCTCGGGCATCGGCGAGACGCGCGCCGGCTATTTCCACTCTGAGATTTAATGCGTGGTGTCAGCCGTGGCGTTTACCTTTCCCGCTAAAAATATCTCCGCTGTATTTTCTGGATATTTGGAAACGTTAGCCTTTCGAATAACAACTTTTAGCGCCGCGCGCCAACGGGATCGGATGCCCCGCTGTCAGAAGCGTTAAAGGCGCGAGACGGACGAGCGGCGGCATATTACCGGCAATCTGACGGCGGTGTAATTTGGACGTCACGACCCACCCTAAAAGACCGAATGAAAAATAAATCAAAAAAGCCGACCGGTGTGGCAGGAAACATCCTGAGTGGCACACACAAAGCTGTTCGTATTGAGCTGGTTTCATTGCAGATGCAGCGGTGCCTTGAGATAGAAGTTTTAATTTGTTCCCTGACCACGCTTGAAATGTCAATTGATGTAATGTACACAAGGCAAAATAGCACTCCATAACATTGAAATTTAGCAAAACATACACAAAAGACACACAATAAACAAAAAATAATTCAGCAAACAATCTCTCCTTCTGGTGTGCCCATCTTGGGCACCTGGGGGGGCAAAATAAGTCAGACGAATATATCGTTCACCAAGTTGTCTCAACTCCTCTCAGCTCCTCAGTACGGCACTAATATAAAATGCTACGCTGAGGATGAAGAATATGACTGAGTACTGTGATATTGTCTGTCTACACATGTTGCTGCACTTTGTGTGTTGCATTTGTTGCCACAAATAAAATACTGCAACATAGATGCTATTTAGCGTTAGCGTCAAGCTATGTGTTTTTGTTTTAAACGGTGGAATTTTCTTTGTATAGTTTTGTCTGACAGTAAACCTCAACAAACAATAAACAGCTCGAAGCGAGCATGCTTGACCTCTTATTTGGAGAATCCCCATTTCTTAAAAGCCGGAGAGTGAGAATAGGCACTCAGGAATTCTTTAAACAGATTATTTTCATATGATTGTGCTTTAATAAGTTTGAATGCGTTTAAAAGGTGTGCCCAAACTATAAAGCACATGATAGGTGGTTTCATCGACATATACCATACAATATATTTGAAAAAATATATATATTTATATACTTTGCCACAGCCTTGTTTGGATTTGGGGCTCACTGACCTCCATTCTGCCAGATCTGATCCGAGGCGGGGTATGCATGCAATAATCAGGCTTCTGCTTTTGTTTTTTGGGCTGCCGAGGCAAAAAAACATGAAGACGAACGTCCTTGATTGGAGGGGATTTGGAACAATTACTTCGTAAGAGGAGCCGAGCGAGTCACGCAAGAGCGCATTTGCGACGACGTCTGGAGTCCATGTGAGACCCGGTGTTTTCGCGGATTTAACATCTCGAAAGCGCACTGTTGCTGGATGTAAACAGGGCATGCTATTGAAGGGGATGGGTGGGGGGCCGGGAAGGGGGGGGGCGGCATGGGAGTCGTGCTGTGTCGAGACAATTCCTGACAGCTGTGTTCACGTGAAAGGCTGGAATACGATACGGAATATAATATTTAATTCATAAGATTTTCTCCTCCGGTGGCCGAATACGCCAACGACTCCAGTTGAAGATGAAGAGCTTGGACGCGCCGTGAGCTCTGGTCAGGGTTCTGAAAGGCCCGCCCTGCCCCTCTGCCACTCAGGACCACACATGCGCGCACCTTCAATGTTATCTCAAGCCCTCACAGAAACATAATAGAGGTTTCACGTGTTGCTGAAAATTACACGCGCTCGCTACGGTTTCCTTCCTTCCTTCAGCTTGGAAAGAGGTTGTTTTCATTTTTGGGGAAAAAGTGTGAGTGGATAATGACAGCCAACGTGGGAGCGAGGGCTGGGCGATACGACCTCAAAACAAAATCGGCCATCTTTTTCACAACGATCTGATGTCCTGATTTCATCGATGTTTCCCTTTGACACATTTCTCAACCGGTTCTGCTTTTAGTTATACCTTTTTTTTTTAAACATATACGGTGATGCCTTGTGATATACTGTATATATATATATATTTTTTTTAACTTCGCAGATTTAAAGCACATGCAGGAATGATTCTCCACCTTGGAATTATGACAACTGGACTCACGGTTATTAATAACCTGGTCCGGTGGCGTTTAGTGCCAATGGTTTACTGATTCACTTGCTCGTTGACACGGTCACAAACTCAAGCTAATTTCATTGGAAGCAAGCAAGGTATGGAAAAGTTCATTAGAAAAAAAATCAAGCAGATGAAGAAATTTAATTTGCAGGGACCAAAGTAGATTTTTTTGCTGGGTTCGGATATGCCATGGGAAATTTTGACATTTTTGTGTTTTTTTTCTCTCCTAGTGGTCTTTTTTTTGTGGTGTCTGGAGAACTGTTTTTGGAGTCGCAAGGAAAATAAAGAAGAGGGAAAAGTTTCGTATCGAATGGCGCAAGCGCAACCTAAACACGCATATGAAATTAAAGTTTCTATGAAGAAGAAAAAAAAAAAGAGGGTGGGGGTCAGATCATCAGATCATTGGCAAAGACGGCCGACCGCTGAATTCTTGTTCGACCCTTCATCGCTCATTTTAATCACCATAAACACTCAGTGGCAGTTCAAAGGCGCATGCTGACACACAAGCGGCACATTCTATGTGTTTGCTGACAAGTTGCTTTAAGCGGATTGATATAGAACGTATATCGTCTACAACTGGGACTCCAGTGAGAATAACCGGTACACAGAATGGATAGACACGGTCAAAGACTTTGCCTATGTCCACAAATGGGCTATTTCTGTTGTTTACAAATCTCTTTTAGTGCACACTTCTCCTTTGCCTAAATAATCTATCCACCTCATAGGAGTAGCATATTGAGATACCGATTAGACAGCATGATAATTGCACAGACGTGCCTCTGGCTGCACATAATAAAAAGCTACTCGTTTATCACCTCGTGTAACCCAACACATCTACTTCACCTGGAATTTATTAGGTGCGCAAAGTTGCTGGATATTGACAAAAACTGGTAGGCGCCATCGTCGAAACCGATCCAGAAGCATTCCAAACATACACAATGAGTAACAGGAGGAAACGAGAGACTATATATGTCGTATTGTTGGATCTGCAGCATCCGATAGGGTGGACCACAGTATTCTGTTGGCTCATTTGCAGCACCAGGTGGACATTAGTGGAAGTGATTTAGAGTGGTTCGGATCCTATTTGCGAGAAAAAACTTTTTTTTGTGTCAGCCTTGGTTGCTTTTGAGCACCGCCCTACCCCACTATGGTATGGTGTTCCACAGGGCTCAATTTTGGGGCTCCTGCAGTTTTCATTGTATTTTCTGCCCCTGGGTTCCATCTTAAGAAAGCAAGTTCTTTCCTTTCACTGCTATGCGGATGTCAGTCAGCTCTATTCCTCAACTGAAGCTCATAGCAGGGATCACGTAACTCCAATTCTGCCCAGACTGCCATAAAAGCCATCAAAAAATTCTGTCATATCGTGCAGGATATTTGCAAAAGACAAACACGTGCAAGGTGCAAATGATGCATCGTGATGCACCGTGAGAAAACTGTCCACTGTATCCTCTGGTAACTCTGTTATTGTGCGATGAAGCGCTTCACAGATGGGTTGGTCCAGTTTAAGCATCCCTTAAGTGCAAAGTCAGCACACATAATAACACGTCCTCGTCGCGATGATGCAAGGCCAGTGCAAGTCACATGACGGCCAGCGTCATAAACAGAAATGTGTCACCGGGAAAGTGTGAGGACAACGCAGAAGGACCGTGACTCATTCAGCGTAGGGCACGCACAGGCAACCGCCGTGATCTTACACATAAGCGACCCATTATGTTGCCGTCTGTTTATTTGCCACAGAGAATAAAGCCGGCCTGATGGCAGCAAGCGTCTCTCGTTGGAGAAGCGAGCCAATACGAGGGTGGCCCGTGTGGCAGCGACAATGGCGCAAACAAAAGCCTCCGCTGTCTTCTTTTTGTGACGGATAATTGTCCGCCTCACATGATTTCACAATGCCGTGACTCGATGCCCGGCCCTTCTAAAGCTGAATTTAGGACATTGTGGACAAGAGGCTGCTTTTCTTCTTCAATGTGGTTGAAAAAAAAAGGGGGAAGATACAAGCAGTGATGGATGACAAAATGCAGAGAGTGAAAGAAGGATAGTTTGCCAGCGAGCAAATTATGGCCTACGTTGTCCTTTGCTTATCATTTAAAGCTAAAAAATAAAAAGCTTGCCTTCCATCTTTAATGTTTTGTTGAAAATGCGATCCAAAAGTTACACCAACCCTTTCAAAAGTTACACCAACCCTCTACAAAATGTTCATTTTCAAATTCCTGAAACAAAAATGGAATAAAAATGACATGAAGCATCGCTCTCGTATTCCCGTTACATTACCCAGTCCCACGGTGGAGTACGACGAAGCACAGTAGCGACGGCCTATAAATGTAATTAAGTGGTGTTAATTTAATTATAAGCGACAAAATGCGTCTCCAGTGATATCCTAATCGAATTACCAGCCATAGAGATCCAAAGCCCATCAATCAAAATGCTTTATGACTTTTCGCTATCCACGAACGCTAATTGACGAGCGCCGATCCATTCAGACCGGTCCTAAATGTGGAAAGTGTGAGTCACCGCAGAGAAATAAAACAAGGATGTTTGCTGCTTGTGGTGGCAACGCATTCAAAACAAAAAATCATTCATCCATCAAAACTTTGTGTTGCCAGATGCATTCAAAGCACCCTTCTTTTTTTACGTCAAGACGGGCTGGCCACACGGGAAAAAGGCAAAAAACAAAACAAAAACGTGACACACAGACACAATCCTGCCTGCGAGACAACTTCCCGAAGATGGAAAACTGCCGTGTCGGGGCTTTTTATTTTTATTTTTTTTGTCACCAGGGATGGAGAATCCGAGCCATTTCAACAGGATGAGGTGACCAAGATGAGCATTCCAAATCTGTCGCACATTTTCGCTAAATAAAAACAACCGCGTTTGTTACGGTTCGTGTTAGGATGGGTTCGGGGTGGCGGCATTTATAACGCTACCACGCGGGGAAAATTGCCAGGTTGACTTTTTCAACCAGATTTGGTGCGGTTGCCATTTAAAAACACAGACGAAAGAAAAAGGATGACTGTGGTGGCTAAAAAGCTAACGTAGCTCAACTAATGTTCATTTTCCAAACTTGAATAATCTAATGTCAAACTCTATCTTAGGGTCAATTTTGTATTTTTGTTCTGACCCTAAAATTTATTCACGAAAAATCTTCATTTTTTAAATTTTATTTTTTGGTTCGGTTAAATTGGCACTTTTTCATTTTTTTTTTAAAAACTTTTAGTTGCCAATAGAAGATGGCACGAAAGAACGACAGATAACCTGTCGAGAAGCGAGGTCGTCTGATCCACGCGATGCCTCGCATACCCCGGATGCCGCGCCATTATCGTACAGCTCGCGGTTTTACTGGATGCGCGTTTTGTGAACTGCGAGCGCTCTCCACACATTCCAGTCCGGATGAAATGTCGGAATGTGAGGCACGATGCTAATTTGAAGACGGAATAAATCTATAAATCTGACTGTGTTTCTCTGCCCCGCGGACACGCAGCCACGATAATTACGGGTTGACTTTACAGACGTTCAGACGTCTCTCATCAGCGAAGCTAATAGCATAAGCAGCAGGCGGCTACGTGCTTACTCACCGTCTCGCGGTTACGGGGTGAGCGGAGGTAAACTGCAACGCTGATATCATTAGAAGTGGCCGCGGCTCCAATTTCAAGTTGTTAAGACAGAGACTGGCTGTGTGGTTAAAAGTCATTAACTGTTTATCTGTTTAGGAGTCTCGGCCTCGGGATGGATCCATTATTCATGAGCCACCAAATCAGACGGGAATTAAGATGCATGTGTTGGGCCAGCACTTTTTTTTTTTTGCTTCCAAAATAGATTTATACAGACTATAACCTGTGGCGAAGAGCGAAAAACCGTGTGCAAATTGACGCCTCCCCTTAGAAACTAGTCGAGAAACTGACTGATTAATGGACGAAGATACGAAAACAGGGATGGGCAACTGGCGGTCTGAAAGAAATGTTTTTATTTTCTTTCTTTTTTTTTTACGAATCAATCAATTAAAAATCTTTATATGCAGGACAAATACAACATTTTGGTTTCATCTTGGTTTCCTGTTCGGCAGTTTTTGTGCCATCTTTGAATGGTCATTTTTAGGCAAGCGAGCCCTCTGCACTGGGAGGGGAAAACAAATTTATAATATCAAAAAAATATATACCACATAGATTAGAGCACGTATTTTACAGGTATGTATGTATTTTGTCCAGATTTTAAGATACAATTTATGTCCTACACCTGTTTAGGAAATGCACCACTGATGAAAAAATAAGTTGTCCATACTTGTCCTATTACATTCCATCCATCCATCCATTTTCCGAACCGCTTGATCCTCACTAGGGTCGCGGGGGGTGCCGGAGCCTATCCCAGCTGTCTTCGGGCAGTAGGCGGGGGACACCCTGAATCGGTTGCCAGCCAATCGCAGGGCACACAGAGACGAACAACCATCCACGCTCACATTCACACCTAGGGACAATTTAGAGCGTTCAATCAGCCTGCCATGCATGTTTTTGGAATGTGGGAGGAAACCGGAGTACCCGGAAAAACCCACGCAGGCCTGGGGAGAACATGCAAACTCCACACAGGGAGGCCGGAGCTGGAATTGAACCCGGTACCTCTGCACTGTGAAGTCGACGTGCTAACCACTGGACTACCGGGCCGCCCTATTACATTCCCTTCAAATAAAACAAAATAATAAGTATTACTGTAAGTCTAGTACCAAGCGTTTCCTTATCATGCCATTCAAGCCAATGACAAAACTACTAAATAGAACCAAAACATCCGTCCATTTTCTTCTATTTCTCCAGGGTCAAGTCACAGGAACAGCAGCTTCCAACAGCGGTCCACAACAAAAACAAACGTCTACAACTTAGCGAGACAATTTTGCAATGTTTACACTCGCTCTGTTACATAATGCTCGACGCCTCAATGTCCAAATGGGAGCAATAAAAGATGGCTTTCATTAGTGGCCGGCGCACCGTATTGGGCCGTGCTTTTCAAAACATGCTAGCGCATTGCACACAAGCAACGTGCGCAAACACACACACACACACACACACAGTGCAGTGTGAGAGCGGGAAGCCGATGCTTGATTGCCGAAAGGGAGAGTGGCTCTTTTGGAGTCACTCCACACACACACGCACACACACACACACACACACATGCACACACACACACACACACACACACACACACACAAACACACACACACACAAACACACACACACACACACACAAACACACACAAGCGGCCGGCCGGCTTTCCAGTTGTCAGTGTGACGGGGTTACCTCTGGGGCCCGGGCTGCATAAACACACCCATGACCCAAGACAAACTTTCACAATTCCGCCAGGTGTGCAAACAGCGGGCTGCGAAAAAATACTTCGAAAAAAAAAAAAAGGTCTGACCGTGCAAAAATAATACAATTGCCTCTGATGAACGCGCGCGAACGCAAACTGACAGTGTGAGAGGCAGCGGGAGCGAAGTGGAGAGGAAGGAAGCCGGTTCGGCGAGGTCCCGCACGTACGGAGGGGGCGGGCTTTGAAAAGGTACGGCGCAGGGCACTTCACCGGGACAGCACACATTCTCAAAAGCCGAAGGGGTCTGCGATGGCCCCGGCAGTAAACCGCACACTCGAGTTGACTTGAGAGCGCCCCCGCGGTCACCTTTTCAAATTGTGCCGGTCTGCCGGTTTAGGTTGGGTGTGATATAGAGTTTCAGAGCAAGCCAAAGACGACGTGTGAACACCCAGTACCTGATTTACTGAGATCCCACAAAACAGGCGTTAGACTGCATGTTCCCGCTCACAGATTGCACACTGCTGGTGTTGGGCATGTGCCCATCACGAAAACAGTTATTCTGGACCAACCAGGCTTCCTGCGTTGGCTTCAAGATGCAAAATCAGCCACCGCAATTTGATCAGTCACATTGCATTTTTTGTTGTTGTTTTTTGTTTTATGCAATTCATGACTTTTCTGGCCATTTGGCTGGCACCATCATCTCATCTCAATTTTTCAAAAACCCGAGGGGTGTCTTAGCACGTCCCTTTGGTCTCGGTGGCAGTGATGAATCACCCTAACATTGTACAGCGCCGTTCTGGGCACCTCGATCAGACACGCTCCCGCATCTCGGTTTGCCACGTCTCTATCCAAAACTGAACAGTTTGTGAATGTCAGCATGAAGATCACCAGATTAAAAACATTGCACGCACAATCAAGTTTTTGTACGCACAAGCCTTCCGTGAATCAGGCGCCAAGTGAGCCTGAAAAACTCTTGGATGGTGCTGACGGACATGGACAACCCTGGCGGCTGTGCGCCTGTTCCTGATTAGTCAGACGTGCCGATGAGTCTCTGCTTTCGTGGCCCTCGCGTCTCTTTCATCGGCCAGCAAAGTCATCACACGAGCTGCTGAAGTGATAGCACGTTGTTCTTAGCGGGGCCTCGCCCCTCCCCCCCTCCCCCACACACCTTGGCAGCACACCAGCATTCGAGGAGGCGGGCATCAATCGTTGCGCATCTCGGGATTAGCGATAGTTTACGTCGCAGCTGTTGTGACGGTAAACTGCATTGAGAAATGAAGGCGTTTGGCAGAAAGTCGTGAGTCATGATTGCCAAGCGCCAGCAATCTGTGATCATCCGTCTTTCTTTTCCCTCCGGCCGAGAGGAAACATCTTGTGGATTTCCCCAGGAGCTGTTTGCCTTTTGTCAAATTGTTGCTATTAGCGCCACGCTGTAAAGTCAAACCTGTCAGAGCGTCTGACAGTAATTAACGGCGACTTTACAGACTGTGGGGGGGGGGGGGGGGGGTGGAGCTTCTCTGAGAAAGTCGGAGGTGGGACTTTGGTTGAAAGCGGCATTTCTGGCGGCCCGCTATTCAATCCGAATAGGTGCCGATGGAGATTTAGCATAGCTTATTAAAATATGAGGCAGCAGGAGTGGAAAGCGTGATACGGAGAATGAAGATGAGGAGAGAGCTAGAGAGAGGCTGCTAATCCCCCGAAAAAGAACAAAACAAAAAAGTTTGAACATTGCTCGCAAATCTGGTGGTTGTATTATTCCATTAGCTGCTAAATGCTACCTTCGTTGACAGTTGAACAGCTGTAAACTAGTCAGTATCCTCACCAAATACGCCACCTTCCTCACTCACCGTTCTACGAGCACGCTCCTTTTTAAGATCAATCGCTGCCCGTTTTGAAAGCTGGCCAGGTTATAGATTCCTCAGTCCCACAGACCGCAATGATATTGTCCCGTATTGTTTTTATTTAACCCCGCTGTGACAGTATTTTTTAATTTTTTTTAAACTTAGACGTGTTTCTGTTTTTGTGCTGCCACTTCATGTGACATCGTAATTATATTCTCGATGTTAATTGGCTGTTTACGACGCCATAAAAAAATGAGCGAGGAAGCAAAACGCTCAGCTCACATTGGTTCTGACTACAGCATTATTGTCCTTGATTTCACATTTTTACGGTCTCTAGGTGTTTTTCATTCAAATACTTGTAGTCATTTGGACTTTAAGACCTTGGTGGCTTAAATTTGTATTGCTTAAATTGCAACAAAGTAGCAAAATTCTTCAGCTTAGCAAAAACTGTCTTGTTGTATATTCCAGTTGCACACCAAATACGAGGTACATTCGTTATTTCGTTATTCTGTCTCGGACGGAGGAGTAAATGTACTTGGCGTTGCAAATGTGACGCTCGCCTTCTCAAAGCGGACATTCTGTTGTGCTTTTATTTTCAGTCAGCAAATGAGCGGAGACCGATGTAACCATCATTTGCTTCCGGGCGTAACTTAAGAAGAGCCCTCTGGAAACATCTGCAGTCTCCAAAAGGACAACGCTTACTCCAGGACCATTTCATTAAAGGTGGAGACACACAAGAAAAATAAACCAAGGCAAATATTATTTCTGGCTCTGTGATGCTTTGACGTTAACGGTGATGTATGACCTGCGACGTATATGCTTTAATAAATGCCTCTCAAAATGCGGCAGAGAATCCCAGGAAGGAAACCGATTTTTTTAAATATTCAATGTTTCTGCGCACTGGTTTTGATGAATGAAAATGAATGTATTGGGAAACAGTCATAACTCTACTCGAAACTGTATTTATGGATTTAAAATTTCAGTCAACTCCCCACAGGGTCCTTTGCAAATCCTCCAAGCGTTTGAAATGTTCCTTTATGTGCGCTAATTGCTCTCCGGAAGCTTCCGCCATCCTCTTTTAACACTTTCATGTCCCCGTCGTGAATGGCGGCATCTGGTCGTCTCCGCAACGTCGCGTCGGCTGGCCTTGATCTCTGGCGAGAAGACCACCAAACTTGCGCAAGTTTTTTTGGCGCCCCCAGCCCCGCTCTCTTGCTCCCTCGCCGCCGCGTCCATTAAATCATCTCGCCCCGCTCCCATCTCAATATAGCCGTGTATTTTTGAACTAAGACAAATATTTGACTTATGCATACTGTAGGTGCAGGGCGGCTGGGCTGTGGCCAAAAACACCATTATCAAAACGCCCGTGAAAGGGGAACATTCATGGGGGGGGGGGGGGGGACGCACATGCGGCATTTATTTGGTAGCTTCTGATAAGCTACAACTAAACTCAAAAACAACAGCTGCAAATCGTAAGTACAGTGTGTAATTTCATTATTTGCCCTTTTCTGTATCGCATAACTACTGTCAAACTATTTGCTGAAATATGCGCCGATCCGCATATTTTTTTCCCCCCAGTCTTTCTGCCACTTAAAGGGAAACGCAACCCGAGAGCTCAAAACTTTTATTCTATTTTAAACCTGCATATCTTCTTTACCAGGGTTCAGATTTTTTGAGGGGGGGGGGTTGGTGGGGGGGGGGGGGGGAGTACCGTAGCCGGACGGAGTCCTGGTCTTTGTTCCAGTCCCAAATAGTGCCACTTAAAAGCCACAGAGGGCACTCGGCCTCATAGATTGTTTGTAATTCCTCTTTTTTTTTTTCTAGGTTTTGGCGCATGATCAAGATGACGGAGAAAATAAAATGTTGTCGCATGGTGATACCTTTTTTTTTCTTTTTCGCCAAGCTAGCTAAATGCCACGAGCGCCCGTTGTAGCGTATGGCCTATTGTAAGTAGCCCTGAAAGGAAATGCTTTCTGGCAACGCAATAACCATCAAATATTACACGCCGCACGTTTCCGTCTCACATGACCCAACCACCATTGCCTTGGTCTCTCCTTCATTGATATATTTCACCACATGTAATAAAATCCCAATCTTGTAATGTTCAGCGTCCAGTGTGGCTCATATAAAAAATGAAAAAAAAATCGGTGGATCTTTTGTGTTTCTACAGGACCTGGACGAGGTGTCACAGGTTTGCTGCCTATCGGCTGCGCGGCTCATACAGCATTTTGATGTTTTGTACCTCTCCGCCTCGCCCCACTTGTGTTCGTCTCTTCCTGTTTTGTGTTCTCCCGCAAGAGAATTAATGCGGCAGACATATGGTCACCATCCGCGTGTGGATTTCGTCGTAATGGAGGAGGGACACTGTAGGCGAATTACCATCTTTTGATCTGACACGAAAACCCTCGCATGGGTTTATTTCTCCGCATCCTCGGCGAAATGCGGAGCGACCTCAATTCTGGAAGTCATTTTGGTTCTCGGGGGGGGCTTAAGCCTCGGTGTAAACCCATTGTCTTTGCGGACGCTGGGAAAGGAGCGCAGGCTTCTGTGCTGGCAGCTTCTTTGCCACTTGGGCTTGTTAACACTGCCGGCCCAAAATCCAATTTTCAATCTCCCTGCCTTGAAACCGTCTTGATTTCATGAAGTCTTGAAGAGCAACAATCCCGATCTAAGCGCTTGACAAAATGACAGTGCAGACGGCGAGAGTTGTCGACTTCAGAGTTGATTGATACTTGACACTTCAGAGACTCCTTGTGGTTGCCTGATGACTTTCCTCGATGGTACCAAATGAAGAACAGAACTTGGCAAAACAAAGTCATACTTGTGCATGACAGTGCACCCACCATCTTAGGCCACAAAAATATTCCTCCGCATCATGGGGCTGCTATGGGCATTAATTAAAGGAGAGAAACCTCTGTGTGTGTGTGTGTGTGTGTGTGTGTGTGTGTGTGTGTGTGTGTGTGTGTGTGTGTGTGTGTGTGTGCGCGTGTGTGTGTGTGTGTGTGTGTGTGTACAACAACCTCCTCATGCTTCAAATTCAACAAATGACTACTTTCAGTTCTTTACAACCTATAAAATGTCACAAAACACTGCTGTGTATAATAAAAATACGGAGCAGTGCATTTTCACCAAAACTATTTTTGGGGGATTTTTGAAACTAAAAATAAAACTGAGTATGATTAGGAGGCTAATTCGCCAACAGATTATGACTTGAAAATTGTGCTCAGGGCCGTTTGCTGTACATATTTCAGGTCTAGGCTCTAAATGGTCATTAAAAAAATAATAATAATAATTTTAAAAGAGGCACTTTGACCTGCAAGCGTAACGCCACCCTTTTTGCACGGACTGCTTCGAACACTCCGTCAATGCTCCCCGCCGAGGAAACGTCTGGCCTGTTGGGTGACGTCCCAAAATGGCCTCCGGGTTTCCAACTCCCCCCCCCCCCCCCCCACACACACACACACACATTTCAAATATTACTCAGCGGCAATTAGGGCGCCACTTGACAAGGCGACGACCTACGCACATCCACAGCGCCGGGGCGTCTGCAGATTGACTAATGTTGCGCTTTAGTAAGCAGGCGCAATTACAGCCCGTGAACTTGGCGGCACTGGCGACCGTGGCGCACGTACGGCAGCCTCCCCGCCCCCCCTTGGCTCGGGATTGTCACCGGGGCCGTCTGGAGACACCTCTGCGGTAATTAGAGTAAGACCCCGCGAAGAATATCCATCAGGTTCCCGCTCCAGTGACTTGTGAAGCCCCCTCCCCATCACCCTTCCTCGAAGCGACATACTCGCCAGTGTACATCGCACACCTCAACGCCGCCTACACACACGTGGAAGCAGTCAGCGGACAGCCAGCTCGGCCCGGTCTTAAAGTCAAGACGCGGAGGGGCTTTGAATGGATGATCTGTTTACGGAGCAGAAGAAAGGCAGACTATCGGGTTGCCAGATCTGGAACGCATTGATGTCAACGACGCTGGTTTGTCAGATGAAACTGCCAAACGTTTTGATACGCAGCAGATGACTCGCAGGAGCCATACAAGCTCTTTGACAACTGACAAGGAGAAGGCAGATCCGGGAGGGGATCCTTTTCGAGTTCAGATTCAAAGTGTATTGTCATATGAACAACGGGGAAACGCGTTTCCCGATGCGCGATGAGATTCTTACTTTGTCGGCCCGCGAGGATGCCAAAATCATGTAAGACATGAAAAAGATGAAAAGATAAATTGTTTGCACGGATATGTTCCAGAACCGCCCGGTATAGATGATCACCAATCAGCTCGCGCAACATTGAGCGTGGCTTCTTCGAGATCGCATCTTGCATCAATGTAGTCTCGCTCGTTACCTCCACCAGGGAGACTTTTATTGAGTCAGCTTTGGTGTTTGTTTGTTTTTTTAGCTGGAGGATGCAAGTCAATTGCTCTTATTCTTAAATGTAGGTGGCCAAAACCTGCCCAATTCAAACTGCACTAATAAATGAACTACCAGAGGGTGCTGTCACTGCACAAATGGGAAATAACCTGGCCTATTTAAAGGTCAAATGTGAGGTCATTACAGAAAATCCCAAGTGAAATAATTTTACGTCATCAGTCAAGTATTTAAAATGCTTTCAATACATTTTAAATTTTAATTACGTCAATTTTGTTTACCTGTCCACACAGCTTAACTCAAGAGTCCTGAGGGAAAAAAATGGGATGGTCATCTAAGTTATGAACTCAACAAAAGCATCCAGCAGAGCAATTGCAATGTAATTTTCCCCATCCTGCCATCTCCATACAACTTGGGGACATTCCTGCTTTTTACAACACAAGGGGCGGGAAAACAGCTGCGGGTACACCCTCTGAAAAATGTTTCGAGCGACACAGCAACGTTTCCCAAGAAATGGGCGGCAGCTGCCTGGTGACTATTTGTCCTCTTTTTTTTTCTTTCAATCAAACAGAAGTAACATTTTCTTTTTAAAGGGTGTTTGTGTGCGCTCAACGACAATTGCAGACCGTATCCTGTTTTTGAAGGCCTGGGTGGTGTCTTTATGGCACGTCGGGCAGGTTTCGTCATACATTAAGGCAGAGGGACACTTAAATGCTACCTGATGTTAGCGTCACTGGGATTTTTTTTTTTCTCCTTCTCTCTTAAGGCGTGCCTCAGAGAGCGTGCACAACAATTTTGCCATTTACTGCGGTCGCAAGATAGCGCTCTGCCGCTGTTATATTGGTTTGGAATGTACCGTTCTATTTCGGAGCGAGACCGCTCGGTGGGTTGTGGGCCACGATGGTCACTGGCCCACTCACGAGGGAGGCTGACGATTGGCTCGGGAGCGATGCCTCGAACGCCGGGAGGGACATTTTTGAGGCCAATGTGTCAACATTTCGACAAGGCGGAGAAAGAATTATGAGCAACGAGCGGAATCCACCGCTGTGTTTTCCTTCAAAAATTCGAGCGAACACATTTTTATGTTGGGAATGCCCAAGTTTAAATTTGAAATCGATTAGGCGGTCAAACAATGCTAAACTCTATGAGTTCTTAAAATTCCTTTCAAACGACAGCTCTGATTTCCAAGATTTTTGGGGGAATTCTTTTTTTTCAGGGGGGGGGGCATATTATCCTCCATAGCTTGTGTTCAAAGAGTCCTTGTTCTGTGTCGTTCATCGCTAGTAATTGCAGAGCCCGACGCCGTCGTTGAAATTGCGCCGCAAAACTGTCAGAAGCGCCACTCTAAAGAGCGCAGCAAAAATAAGCAGCGTTTCGCCGCGTAAATGTAACAACGCCGCGGCCGCGGCGGCACCGCGTTTATTTTCCCAGACGGCCTCGTCCAGGGGAATCTCAGAATTAACTGACAGACTTGAAAATATTTACGGAAAGGCCGACGTAGCAAAGTGAACATGAGGGCGAAGGGGGCGGCATCGGAAAGCCTCCCTCGTCGACGACTGTGGGCCTTTCTGAATGCTCAAAAGCTGTCCGCCGACATCAAATACAGACTCCCCGGTTCCTGAAAGATTCTTCCTCGCCGCTGAATTTTCGCTACAAATAACGCGACAATGATCTGCTATCTACCATCGCACAAGTTTGTGTTGATATTCGCCCATAAAAATTCCGTAAGGGAATTTTTTTGGCCGTCGTTTTTGTTGTCTGCTTGAAATTTGTCACTGGCTGCTCCGTGTAGGTTCAAGCATAGACGCAAAATATGATCTGTGGTACAGGCGGATTGTAACCTAGACACTAGAAGAACTCCACTGAGGGGTTGGGCTGCCTAGTGCTTTTCTCAGGGACCGCGTCTAAAATTGAGCTTGAGGCTAACGGACTTGGGTTTAGCCAAACACCATCATTTTCACTGATACTAGTTACCGATACTATTCCACCATAAGGCTTGGAAGCATGAGAGCGGTGGGATCGAATCATCAAAGCGGGCACGAATTCAGAAGCTCATTTCAATGACAAAAGATTTCAGGCAAGTGGATTTTGTTTGCGGATTTGAGCAAATTTTTTACGACATTTTTTCCACCAGAAAAGCAGCCTATCATACAGTGTCCTGAACCAAAAAAAGAAAAAGCCCTTTTTCTGAAATAAAGACATTTCGTAAGCAGATTTGTGCAAATTTCGGGTTCAATGTCAGTTTTTAATTCTGATATATTTTTCATAAAGCCCGCCACACAGACAACAAGCTGAAAACGACTTCTTGGGTACTGATTACTGACAAATTCTACAAGTTAGATTAGCACCGCAATAGGCCAAAGAGATGATGCGGACGCGGTTGCAACAAAGTTAGAACGTCAACTACGGCTGATTTATTGGAAGTGGAAGGGTTTAATATGAGACACATGGTTTCAATAGATAGCGATTTGGAAGCGATGTAAAAAGTGACTTACACAGGAGCCAGTCAAGGGAAGGAAAATGATAAAAGACAGACACAGCGGCAGGCCGGACGGTCCAGCTGATGACGCTCTCTTAAAATTTTATGGATCACGACATCGAAGATTAGTAATATGTTGACGATTTTGATGGACAGTATGTCTGCGACGTGAGCCAGGCCATGGATCTTTCTTGTTCACTTTTTCTCAGATGAGTTAATGATACACGCACTGTTGTGCATCACTTAAGTTTGTCCCCTGCAGAATACGGTCTCCGCCCCCCCAAATGTGCAACTGTTGTTTGCAGGTTGATGATTATCATCCTATCGATGCTAATCTTCTTTAGCTCGACTATGCTGTTTCGCATTCTATGTTAGCATTAAGCTAACGTACTTTTGTCATTTCATTTTTTTACGTGTCAATATGGGACGACTTATCATACTATTGATGCTAATTTTCTTTAGCTCGCATTATATATCTCGAACGGTACCAAATCCCTCTGTCAGTATTTTTACCACTTTTCGCGATGGCGTATTAAGGAGTTTCCTTTGCTCTGCTCTCTTTTACTGGCCTGTTCCAAGAGATCAAAAGGAGGGTTAAGTGGGCAGAGTGGGAGGCCCGACACACCGTTTCCTCTTGAGTGTGGACGACCGTGTAGGCCGAGCATTGGGCGAGACTATGGCGGGAACTTTTTTCCCCTCATTTTTTTGCACTGCCAAGTGTCCGACTGATCAGCGGCCATTCGGCTCGCTTTTAAAGACAGTTGTCTCTGTCGCTTCCTGAGCCGGACCAAAACCTTTTGTGACTAAACAAATGGAATGAATTACCCAACTGAGGCAAATTACAGATTTCCCCCCCCCCCCCCTCCCCTCCTCATTTGCCCGTATAAGTTGCTTGCTTTTTTTGGGTATGACAAATGCCTTCGTGTTAGGAACAGCAACTGAATGTGGAAGTTGTAAAATTTCACTCCCAGACTTGTCTTGGATGGTTGAGGCATTTATGCTTTTTTTTTTTTTCCTTGACAATTTCTCTGGGCGATAATATTGAGGATGACGGTGTCAAACGAGCAGCAGGCTGCCTTTGAGCTGGACTCTTACATCTGCTCTTACTATATTCATTCCAGGTCCTGCTAACACATAGAGGATGGAACACAGTGCAGAAATTTCATTGCTCAGCTAAACATGTAATATTCAGGGAGGTGTTTAAAAAAAAAAAAGACAGAAACTTATCTCAATCGACAGCAATATGAAAATCCGCTTTCATCCCACCAATCAACACACTCCGCCCTGCAGGTATCCTAACACGGCTGTAAACTTTGACTTGATCATGCGTGTTGTTCTGCCTTGTGAAAACGTTTTGGAAAATGTGTGTGTGTGTGTGTGTGTGTGAGCTCCCACACATGCAGGGACCGTTTCATGTCGGTTTTCTCCTAAGCTTTCTTTGTAATTGCCATGCATCCGCTACCTCTTGTGTTGCAGTCTTTAGGCAACTTCAAATGCAACTAAAATGGCTTGATACTTTTTTTTTTAAGGTGGGGGGGGGGGAGCAGTTAGCAGGAGACTTTCTTTCATTTCTTATTTCCTCTCTCTCTCTTTCTGTGGTCTTTCATCCTTGTCGTGTGGTCTTTACTGCGACCGCATCGCTACGCCGCGTATATTGCCGCCGTCTAAATGGCGTGACGCGCAATTCAACATGTGATGTCACTTAGCGGAATTAACAGTCTATTTATTTCCAGTGTTGGGAAGCAACAAAGTACACATAGTCTGTTACAGTACTCAAGCAAAGAGGGTTTTTTTTTACACACACACACACACACACACACACACACACACATATCTGTACTTATACTGTGAATATTTTTGCCACCTGAGCTTATTCCTGGAGAGCCAAACATGCAAAAAAGAAAAAAAAAAGCAACATTCTCTGGAACTCGGTTTGAAATGAATGACCATATTTGGGTTACTGAAATACCAAAACGGCACATGTGGGTTGTGTGCGAGTATAAAGGCAAGTTGTGCGGCGCATTGTATAAGTATGTGTGAGTATCATGAAGCCTTAAGCGTTGTACACATTGGAAGCATTTAACCACCGTTTTCACATGAGTAGAAAAAGAATAAATACTTTGTGCATCGGAAGCACTTTTTTTGTTTTTTGTCATTTGGCTTGACATTCCAAGCCTTGTAAAAATAGCCAAAAACACAAAAACACAGGCACAGCCCGGAATAAAAACAAGCGTGCACACATTTACAGGAAGAGTGACAAAGCAGAAGGGGGGGGGGAGGAAAACAAGTGGGCAAAAGCACTTGGAGGGTGAGGGGGAATAAAACAGCCTCCATTATTATCAAGGGTGGAGATTTGCCACAAGCGCATGACTCATCCGATCAGTCACTTTATTCCAACCATCCCAACGTATTTAGATCAATAATAAACACTGGGCAGCGCCCGCAGAAATAAACAGCACGAAACAATTTACTGTCTACCAATAAAGGCTGATAAAAACTTCCGATGTTTTTTTTTTCACCATTTTAAATTGTCTGCTTTAAAAAAAAATATATATATATATATATACTGTATAAATAGCAGTGCTAGCAATACTAAGTTAGCATTTTAGAAAGCCAGCGTTAGCCAATTCTGCGACCGTGGCAGTATCATTTATTCGTAATGGAGTCTTGCAATAATTGTATATGGAGGTGGTTATTCCACCGCAGGTTCAGCAACGCTCCTGAAGGCTTGAGGGTGTCCCCATGAGTAAGCCCACGAGTACATGGCAAATGATTGACACCTCGTTAGTGACGCGCCTTCTATCTTTTTTTTTTTTAATGATCGGGTGCAGTGGTTTCCCGAAAATCACATTAGACGTTCAAGATGGGGGCTTCAAAAGGTTTCTACCCATGTACTATTTCCAGTCTGTCAGCGACTGAAACGTCTATCAAGCAAAAAAAAAAAAGATTGTTTTACTTTTTTTAATTGCACATTAATTGCACATTATTTTTGAGACTAGAAGGAAACAAAGTCATTCATCGTGAATGTGAGTCCCACTGAGGCAGCTTTTCACCCAGCCTGCTTAGGAAGGCCGTGTTGCTTGTACAGTTAATAAAAAAAAAAAGTTTTATGATGGCCACAGAGAAGCACAATGTGTTTTAAAGGAAGTGTGTTGGCGCGTGTGAAAAAGCAGTGATAAAGAGGCGGGGGGGGGGGGGATGCCTGAGCAGGTGGGGTTAGAGGTCATGAACCCGACACGTGTAGCTACTTGACCCTGAAAGTGAAGAAGAGAGGGTGGGTCACAGAAAGCAGCGCTTTATTGTTGTGGTTTATGAGCTGCTCGAGCCAGAGCTGTTAGAAGCTCCTAAATCACATGCGGAGCTCACTTTTCCCAGCTGACATCTTAACCCGCCAACACCTCATCAATAATCATTTAAGAAAAGAAAAAAAAAATCAACAACAGTAAGTTTCTTCAAAAGCAATGAAAGCTATTAGCTTGGACTGAACGCGAAATAAATATCGTGACTGATCATTTTGTCATGGCAGACTATTTATGCTGGTTACAAGGGCTGTAACTTTTTTTTTTTAACATCACGTGTGGGGGGTTTTTTTGTTGGTTTTTTTTTGTAAGTGCAGCATCAATGGTTTGTCTCAGTGAGGCGAACAAGTACAACTGTAACATTGAAATTCACGAGGGCACCTCAAAAAAGTTGAGTTCAAAGTAGCTCCTGCACAATACTGGTAGCCGTGACCTCCGCCAGCCAGATGTCTTTGTTAACCGTACTTCTACTTTGTGGCCCATATGATATTAAGCTTTTAATAACCGAATAATGTACCGGTCCTCAAACGGAAGGGTGTTCCCCCATTGTTGAATCGTCAACACGGCAGAGAGTGTCAACGGAGAGAGCCCTGTTATGAAGATGATGATGATGATGATGATGATGATGATAACCTCAAATGAATCCTGCGCTCTCCAGCACAGTTTATTAGTTCAGGCCAGGGGCCACTTGTAGCCTCGCCGAGTGGACGCTAATTGTACGCGCGCTCCTTAAGGGCCGACCGCAGCAATAATAGACGGAATTACGCCATAAATTCCCTCCAGATGTGCACTCACGCCGGGGGCCTCCCCCCCGCACCCCCTCCACCCCTACCCCATCCTCTCCAATTTAACGCTTCGCACACCCGCCATCTGCACACACAGTTCAACGCCGCACACACATTGTGGCTTTCATGAAGTGTTTGCATTGTCAGATTGTTTCCATACCGGGGTGTTAGCATGCTGTGTTTCCTCACCACTGCTGCAATTACAAGCGGTATTAGCTGATGATTGTTTTGTTAACCTCCTAATAAGATGTCCTCCCGCCTATGCTGAGCTCACAGAGACGCCATTCAATAATAAGCAAGCCCCCTTTCAAGAAGAGCAAGAAGTACCGCGACGTCGGACAAGCGTTGACAGCATTTGAAGATCCGCTTTCAGTCAGTGACCCCGTGAAATTGACACAGTCGCATTTACAGGAAAAAAAAAAAAGGTTCCACTTCAAACAGCCGCTACTTCAACACCCGCGGAGGAGCCACGAAGACGGTACAAACGGAGCACGCGGTCATCGTCACAGGTCTTATATTCTTAGCCGCTCTGTGAGAAGGTAGAGTTTTGGGGGAGTTTAGTTGGGGAGCTTCTCTGCCTCTTCTTGTCAGCGCGGGGGTGATGTGCGTGACCCTGAACAAAAGGCAGAAGCAGCCAGAATGGGGGGGGGGGGGGGGGTGCGGGGGGGTTTAAGCCTCTATTTCTGGAGGACGAGGAAGAACGAAGAGGAAAAGCGCGGTCAGACTTAATTATTATGTATGCTGCAGCAGAAACGTCAGCCGGGGACTTTTTCTGCTGCTTGCTCACAAAATGTTTCTGACGCCCAGTTGCTGCGTACTTCAACTTTGTTTCGTGCCAATGTTTAGGTCAAGCGGAGCTTGAGAAACTTGTACAGGCGTAACTAGCTATACTTGTCTAAACGGAGACTAGCGGTTAGCAATTAACGCGTCAGTCGATTGTTTTACTTTGTCGTTTTGGACGTAAACCAATTTACGCCTTACCAATTACATTTTTTTTGTGCGAACATCAGTTCAATTTCGGCTTGTAACTCCATTTACTTGTGCGCCTATGAATTCAAAAGCCAGCGATCCGTCTACCTTTAGCGTTCTCGACGATGTGTTAGCATTTAGCTTAACCGGACTTTGATCAAGTTTTGTGGTTTCCTGAAATGCACGCTGGGATTTTTGTCTAGTTTTACTGTAAACTTTAACTGGGGAGTAGCAATAAACACTCTCACACCTTTGTTGCCGTTGTGAAAGCGCCGTATAAATAAAGATGAGTCGAGTTGAAATTGGCCGCCGCTGTCCAGAGGTCGAATGAATGCCTGAAGCTCACTCATATGGATTTTTATTTATTTATTTATTTTTGGCTCACAAGACAGACCAAAATAATTACTGGGCTAGTAATTCAAACTACCGGGACTCAGAAGTTGGGGTCCACTGTATCGGCATCCATGCAATTACAGTAACTTTTTCCACCACCATGTTGTGTTATAAAGGAAGAATCACCAGTAAGGGTCACCGTTGACAAGCTGAAGTTTCACACCTCTTGTTGTGGTGGTGTCACGCGGCGATATTGAGTTTGCCAGGTGAGAAGCTGGCCCGACTAATCAGTAGCGGCAGAGTAATTTGCCCGCAGACATGTTCCAGAGCCTGACTTCACCGGCATTTTTCTCAACCTGCTGCTGCTGCTGCCCCAGGTTGCTCAGACACTTGAATGCCCCCCTTTACCTGATCCCAACAACGAGGGAAAAGAGGGGGGTAAAAAAAAAAAAAAAAAAAAAAAAGACATAAAACAGGAAGAGCAAAGTGGACTGTGTCGAGTCCAGGTGCGTATGTTTGGTTTAAAAAGGGGAGAAGGGGGTTAACTTCTGGTTGCCTTTTCATCACCCTGCGTCTTTATCAAACCCCTGAGTCTTGTTTGTTCTGTTCTTGCTGTTTGACGGTGAGTGTGTGTGGGGGGGGGGGGGGGGGGGGGCATTGCAGCGGTAAATTATCCTGAGCAACGGTTGATGTGGAGAAGCTTTGCACAGTTCGCGAGTGACTGCTTAGGTTAAGTCAACAAAAGCACCCCAAAGATTTTTCTTTTTTTTTTTTAACCCTGGAGAACCCAAGAACGCTTTTCTTCTTTGGAAAATGATGAATTTTACATGAAATGATTGCTATATGTTCACTGAACACCACAATATATGTTTTTTCAAATATTTAATGCTTTAATCCTAATTTAGGATTAGGGCCAAATTTGACCCTTTGGGATTTAAGGGGAGCATTTCAGTAGCAGAATTTATAGGGGCCAAATTTGACCCCCGTGGGTAGCCTCCGCTTGGTATTGTGCGCTGCGACAGGTATGCCACCGCAAGTAACTGATGCACTTTAACCGACAGTCAAAGGTCAAATCTGAGAGCATGCGCAAGGACCGTGGAACAGAAGCACGCGCAGAATTAACCGAACCCGACTCGCTGCAGCTCGTCAACTTGATACATTCATATGCGGCAGTGTGGCGGACCCAAACGCTCACCAAAGGCGAACCAAGCTGGAGTTAGGTCAGAACCGTACGGAGATTCGCATTTAAACCGGTTTGGAATGTTTGTCTAACGAAGGGGTTGGATCAAAACGGACAAACGCACTCTTTGTAAGAAGAAGCTGCCAGTTCTTGCCGACCTCCCCTGTTGCACGTCTTTGAGCCGTTCAAGGCCCTTTTTTTTTTTTTAAAAACACGACGCCGGGATCTAATTCAATCATCCGCCGCACTCATCATCCTCTCCAAGCTACACACGACTGGGATATTTACCGCCCGGGCTGCCGAGGGGAGCAAATTAATTCACAGCCATGGCGACCGGCGTAGAACACGATGACATTTCAAGGAAGGAATTACTTTTAGCCGCACGGCGTGAAAAAGATTCAAATCAGATACAACTGCGTTTCGAACGAGGCTTTAATTGAGACTGTTCGCCCTGACAAGATATTTCTCAATTAATTATACACATCCCTGGCAACGCTAGCCTTGTTTTTATTTACTATGTGGGAATGGTGTTAAATTTGGGAGCCCCTGCGGCCTCCTGGGTGGTCGCGGCAAGTGCCAAAGATGGACGCAAGGTGGAGAGTAGGATCGGTTCCAGTGTCTCCTCATTACAGGGTGACCGTTCATCCAGCGAGACTGCGGTAGCCCGATGTCCAGACGCCACCGGAGCAAACTCACCTTTGGCCCGTTCGCGTCTCACTCGGCCACGCGGCCAGACGGCTTTAAAGCCGCAGTGACATCACATCAGCAAACGGCGCCTCGCGTTAGTCGGGTTTTGTATCAACATTTCTTCAAAAAAAATAAAAATAAAAGTCACCCTAAGTCGACTTGTTCTATTTGCACAGTTGTCTCCCAGAACAGTTCCTGTATTTGTTCGCACATGTGAGCGCTCATTCTTCCTCTTCGCAGCATCGGCAAGGCCTCAGAGTGCTGGGCCGGCCCTCATCTGGCAGCCATTACCTGCACACATGCTCCTGTCTGAAGGTTGATCCCCGGGGTTAAACAAATCCAGGCGACGAAGCGCAGTCCGCCAGGAATCGGCCCCTGTCGTATAAGAACCGAGGTACGGGATGGCGTTGCAGCCAATCCACCGACCAGTTTGTTTTGGGGACGTACCATGATCGTTAGCTTGACCCATGTCGAACCAAGTCTTTTTTCAATTTTTGGCATTAATAATACAGTGACGGCCGGCTATCTCGTGGTTTTTGGTCATTGTTTTCTCTTGGTTTATAGAGTATACGGGCAAACCCGAATTTAGAGTTGCGCATCTTCGCTGGAGTACAACGTTGTGCTGTCTTTTCCTTTTTGGGCAGCACCGAGGTCCTACTAAAACAGATATAGCGTGATTAGCAGCAAGAAGAAGCAGAGAAGGTCTCCGACTAACACTGTAGGCCCACCCCGCCCAACAGTAACACCAACAATGGTTGTTGCCACAGAAAATATCCCTGCGACTCTTTTGATACACTCCGTTTGTACCGTACGTGTTGCTAATCCGTGTTTGTCAAAGCAGCGGCTGTAGCATCTATGCTAACTTTCCTATCGTATGCTAGCTTAAGTTAGTGGACTAAGTTGGTGGACTTAAAGTTTAATCAGACAAAATATGATGGTTTGGTTTGACAATGACATATTTAAATAGACACAATTTGATTCCGTTTTGTGTCAGCTTGACAGTAAATTGTGATAAAAAGCTTGAAACAAGCATGCTTGGCCTCTCACTGTGTGATCTAGTCTTTTTGTTTCATCGTTGAATACAACAATCCCCCATTTCAGCGGGAAAGTGAGAACAGGCGCGAAGGACTACTTTTAAAAAAGTGAATGTTAGAAAGTTTCAACGTGATTAAGGCATGTGGACAAGCTGAATGGAGCTGGATTTTCAGCTTTTCTTTTCCCTTCCTTCCTTTTCCCATCGAGGGAGTCATCTCGCTGGAAAGACGTGACACGAATCATTTCTCATGCAGCGACGTTCCAAATTTAACAGTACCAGCCGCGTTGTCTCCGAGCCGAATGTGGAATTTGGTTATTACGTGCGGCATTACACTTCCAAGCGGCATTCGGGGGGCATGAGGCGAGGCATGAAGGCCTCTCAGCGGGGACGGCACGGAACCGGCAAACGGTGGTGAGCTCACGGGGTCGGATTGATTTCTGATCCGGAGCGAATAGGCCAGGATTCTGCTTATGTTTATTACATTTCCTGTTTCTTACATCATCATACGTCAATTGAATCTGACAGGGTAATTATCATTTCATCCCAAATTGATCCCAATCCATAACGGGAGGCTACACACAGACACAAGAGTCGGGGGGGGGGGGGGTTTGGGAGCACTTGGCGATGGTTCAGTCATCTGTAAGACGTATCGAGAGAAGTGAAGGAAGGGGAGACGCTTGGAGATTGCGTTGCGGGTGTTCCCTTGATGTCCCCCTGACAGGATCCAGATTGGGAGTTGCATGGCGTCGGCGCGTTGTACTTTTTTTTTTTTTCTTCCGTCTGGCTCCATCGGGTTTTTCCTGGCCTGCAACGGGCCCCGGGTTCCGAGACGCGGCGGCGGCCCGTGCTTGTGGAGCCAGCCTGCCCGTTTGAGTGAGAATAACAAACGCTTGAAAAATAAGAGAAAAAGAGAGGAGCAGCAGCAGCAGCGGCGGCGGCAGCACAATCCTGCTATTGTTCGTGCGAGCGCAACCACGGCCTCTCGACGTTTTACTGGCGGCTATAAAAGAGAGAGCAAGTCGGCTGCCAGACTGACAGATATGCTCGAACAAAAAGTGCTGGACGGTTCCGTATCGTCAATTTCAACTTGTGTTACTTGGCACCGGGCTGGGTCATTCATCGCGTTGAATGTACTGTAGCGAGTTCAAGGTTGCTTGTGATGGCATGGCGCGCCGCACGGTCAACGAGCTGGCAGGCGGATGTGCGCCGGACGCGGGATTTTGAATCCCCGGGCCCCCCCACGTATGCAAAGGCAACGCTACATGAGGCGTTCACGGACAAAACAATATTTAGACTTGTCAGAGAGAAATAAAGTTGCCAATTATATTCGGGAGACGGCCTAAATATACTCTGAAAGGTCTTATTTATGATGTGAAGTGTAGAGTCGAGCAGCGGGGGGGCAGGGGGGGTGGTGGGTTGTAATGCACCTCGGCATAGACGTGAGATTAAAACCGGTGGGTTCAGAAGTGATGAATAAAATGGAGTGGGGGGGGAAGGGGGGGTGATTGTCAATTAGTGACCAGGGACTCTCAAATTGGGGTCGCGCCAACTCTGTCGTGGTGCATAGCTTGACTAATATGGGAAAGACTGAATTATTAGACTCGTTCCTTTGCATTTATATATATTTTTTTCGCTGCAGCTTCGTTCAGATGCGGGGGGGGGGGGGTGATTTCGATGTTGCAAAAGGCCAAAGCAGTTGTGTCGTTCCGAATTTCGTGCACCACCTCTGGTTGGATGTTAGAATTGGAGGCACAGAAAGAAAAAAGAAAAAAATGAGGAGTGCGTTTTTCTGAACTTCTTGCACCATCTCTGCATACTGTCTCATTTGTCTTCATTTCTTACACTGGCTCTGTCAGGATATTAGAAATTTAGACGACACTCTACTTCTGTTGCTTTTCTCTTCATTTCAAGCAGTTTGCGGCTCACAGCACACGCACGCGCACACCTCCTTGCTTAATCAGTTGTGTTTTAAGTGTTCGCCCGCTCGCTTTTCCTGCGCGGCGAAAGAAAAACGTCTGGTCGTGGGTGGCTTCGCTGGGTCACTGAGCCCACAGAGTGGAGCATTTCATACGAAAGGGCCCACTTAATTCTGAGCCATACATGGCATTAGCTGATTTACATGCGGACAGCTATCATTCTGTGCGCGGCGCTGACAGTGATAAATGAGGTGTTTTACCTAATAGGTAATAAAAACAAATTACAGGCCTTAAGAGAAAGGATGTCCTTCATTTGGTTCTGTTTTCTGTCTCTGCGAGCGAAAGCGCCAGATTGTTTCCATACGATGGCGCGGCCTCATTTGTTAAAACTGCAGACGTGGATTCAGAGCGTCGCGTTTGCTGGCCGTCCGTCGCGCACCTAAGTGGGGTGGATTTATTTCAAAGACGAATGATAGGAACAAGTGAAATGCATTCACGGTTAGTATGGCTTCGACATCATCGCATGTTAAGAAATGATGCTCGAAGAAAAATGGAAAAGTGACTTATTTTCCGCTCAGATGGCTCCACACGGTTGTACTTAGCGAGCTTTAGCACAAGCGAATTTAAAATATGAAGCAAAGAGATCATATTAAAAAATTAATAAAATAAAAAATAGTCCACTGTGAACATAACCACAAAGCGCACGCAAATAATCTGTCTCCCTACGACCCAGCTGTTTTTTAAGTAAATAAAATCTTTATTTGCAGCTCTTGACAACAGCAAAGCCATCGCCATAGCAACTGCTCCTATCAGGCCAAGAGAAACATCTCTCACAATTATTAGGCCATTAATTCCGGCAGGCACTTCAATGGGGGGACTTTTTCATCCAAGAAATGCCCCCGAAATGTAATTCATGAAAGCATAAAAAGGTTCCGCTAAAGTTCATTTGGGGATTCGCATCCTGACACAGAAGGTAAAATGATAAATGACAGTGCAGCATGACGACTCGTGGCCTATATCTTTTTTTTTTTTTGGGTTTGTTTTAAGAAACTATGAACCAAAAGGGGTACTTAGTGTATGAGGGGTTGTTATTCTTAACCGGTTGGGACCCTCATGGTCCCACGGTGCAGGTCGTAGGGTTAGCACGCTGCACGCTGAGGTTTCTTCAGCCAGGCGTGAAAAGTCTTCCCCTTCTGGAGCAACGCAAGCCTGACAGAAGACAAGCCCGCCTCTATTCGCCCTTGCAGCTACATCCACAAGGATGAGGCGGCCGCATCCATCCATGCAGTTCTTTTTTTTTTCTCCTTACCCCATCACATAAAAGAGCCAAACTTCCTGCCTGAACTCATGCAGGTGCGAATACATTAGCACACTCAAGCTGTGTCTAAATTCACAAGGCCGGGTCCTCCCAGGGCCAAATTCGTCCGCCGCATGATGTAATTTACGGCACGACTCTTCCGCGCGTGTCAAATCTGGCCTTCGTTTCCATGGCGATGTGCAAAGGCCGCACACTTTTTGCTCTCCTTTTCTTCTACGTCACTCTTTTTCGATGTTGACTTGTTCATGAACGCTAATAACGTGGCAGTACGTTCAGTTAAGTCCCTCCTCGACCTGATGCTGGCTGCTAATTGGTAGTTTATGAAGACTTACGAGTAACTGACGAGAAGACATTTTGATTTCCGCTCCCGGCGGACACATGGCTTTGGCTCAAATTAACTGAATGGTTTTCCATATTCGGTACAGTTTATGCAGTCCACTGAGAAGCTTTCGAGACCCGCCCTGCGAATCGGTTGTGGTTTTTTTTGCAGAGGATAAAGAACATATGCATACGAGTATTGTTAAATCAGCCGTCTATATGTTTCGTTCCATTGTTTAGGTGGTAATAACGACGCCGCTGTAACTGCTAACCATTAGCCTGTCAATGGTCTTTTCCATAGCGCGTTAGCATTACGCAAGCATACTTCGAAAGCCACTCCATGTGGAAATTCAAAATTTCGGCCAAATTTGGAAGAAACGTTTAGGAGACACATTTCAAACCAGTGTAATGCTAATGATCAATTTATTTGATATGTGAGTGAAATGGATGGATGGATGGATGTGAGTGAAGCGAGTTCAATACTGTACCAAAAACTTTGAGCATCTCAGAATGGACAGAGTTCCAGAGTTAAGTTCACCCTATTTACAGGATTCTAAAACTTCCCATGTGTGTCATAAGTTGAGCCATTAAAATCATGTTTGAGGTGTCAATCATGATTTTTTTTTCTTCTGCCTCGCCAAAATGAGTGGATAGTTGTCATGGTGTGGGACGGGGGTCATTTGAAGTGTCTAATCGGCAGAAACGGCATCAAGGGTTTAGAGCGCGGTCTCGGAACGGGCCTCAGACACGAGGTGACAATCAACCGCCGAAACTTGGGAAAAGTCTTGGATGGGGAAGGAAAAAAAAAAAAGTCAGGCTGAGGAACGCGTGTAAGGGGGGAAGAATTTGGAACACGGCATGTGCGCTGAGTGACGGGAGAACGGCTTCAAGCAGTGTTTAGAAACACCAGTCGGCCAGTCTATTGCTTCGGAGCCGGGGTGTCTGCTAGGGCGAAGCCCCCTCCCGCCCCCCCCCCCCTCTATTCCACCAACCTCCCGCCCACCCAAACACTGTAAGCAGGATGGTACATGCAACCTCACTACGCAGCCTCGCTCTCTGGAAACACATGGAATTCTAAACAGCATCAACTTTTCTTGACTTGATTATATTGAGCCTTTCCAAGCTCTGACATTAAAAAGAAAAGAGAGACGGCGCGGGGGGAAAAAATAGGGGGTGGGGGAACCTTAGAAGCTAATTGCTGCGGGTCTGGCGCGCACATTGGGCATTGTGTTGATTCGAGACGCTGCAGTAATGCCGGAGCCTGAGAGAGAGAGCGGGAGGGTGAGGGGGGGCTACGGGTAGGGGAGAGGAGGGTGGGTGACATCTCCCGTGCGTTTGCGGTGGGCGCACAGCTCCACACGGGCTGCATGCGAAGCCGCTAATTAAAAGCAAGCGATCCGTAACTGTCTGGCTCACCAGGCCGTACTCATCCATGTGGCCCCCATCGGCTGGTCTAGCCCACCATCGACCCACTGCAGACTGTTGGCGTCTGCATGGGAGTTATTTCAAGACCAAAAAAACAAAACAAAACAAAAAAAAAAGTATCATTCCCTGAGGCTACACTGGCAGTATTAGAGCACATTTATTAGATTACATTAAAATTTTCTAATGTTTCAATGTTCTGTTCTGGGTTTTCCAAACCTTTTATGGTTTTTTTTTAATCTTAGCATGACCTAAATATTCAACATTTTGCTACGGTTCAGTCATATTGATACAATATTAACGTGACGATAAATCAGACGTAAAACACTAGCCGTACAGGTTTACGACGGGGAATTTTTTTTTGCCGATTCCAGTTGAAGTTTTGGGTAAATTTGACACTCACAACCAAAATTATTACAAATCAAAATGTCCAACAAAGGCATTTGATTTTGTTTGAAAGTAAGCTAGCTAATGGGGCCATGGAAATTAGAATCGATGCTATGGTAGTTATAACTTTCACATTGTTGAACACATACGGAGCAACAACACATACAAATAGAGTATGAAACATAGTTTGCTAAACTAACTCGAATATTGGTTGGATCAGCACAAAAATGCAATCATCGTTATGGTTAATTCTCAACATAAACATTCAAAAAATATCAAGTACTTTATGATTTCCAAAGATTTTTAAGGATACACAAACAGCACTAAAAAGAGAAAAACGAACACCAAATAATGGCTGCGGGTTTACTGAAGTATGAAGCTTTATCTAACGTGTCCTCTAATTCTTTCAGACAATGACACGAAGAAAAAAAAAAACTTCTTCATTGGATATTCCAGCAGTCATGATGTCACATCGCTGCCTCTCAAAGGTCAGTGCGGGTACTACACCCAGTCACGTCCTATCACAAGACACTGATGGTTTTCTGTCTTTATTTTCAGACATCTTGGTTTAGTACAACCTCAAGTGCAACGTACAGTAAGAACAATAAGCTCAAAAACGGGACATTTTCCTGACGTGATCTGAGAATCGTCAGTCCAAGGGTCATCGAAAGATCATCCACCACGCCGTAATTACATGACTTTCACCCGGAGCTTTCTGCTCCCCCCCCCCCCCCCCCCAGCCTCTTGTCGAGTCAACGCCAGGCCAAAAAGGAATGGCAATTTTGTGCATTCGTGCGGGTTTTCCGAGACCCCTCATCAAACTCCCAAACAAATACTCTCATGATGTAATGCGCTGGAGAAACGTGGGCAAACAACACCGCTCGGCGAGCGCTGCGCCAGGGGCAATTACCAACAGTTTACGGCCGGGGCAAAGGCTTTAAATATTTACCGACCTTAGGAAAACAGTCAGGGGATTATCCTGCGTTGTCAAAGACGCTCATACTTTCCATATTTTCCATAAAGTCCTGCTCTGGGGATCAGAGATTCAAATCTCTTTGTAGAGAGATTCAACATGGACTCGGGGTCTTCCCATCGGAAGACGCAATTAGTGCCGCGAGATAAAGATCCTAGACATGTGAAGCGTCTTTCAAATAAATAAAATGCGGCTGTTGCTGTTGGATTGCCGGCCCTGTTTCAATTAAAGCATAGGCGGCGGTGGTCTGTGTCTCTCGCGAAAGGCTCCGTGCTTCCACGGCTACGTTTTAATTGCTAAGAGAGGGGGAAAAAAAGACACTTTTCTTCATCATCTTGACCTCCCACGACGCTTCACTCAATCCAAATCTTTTTTTTTTCCGACTTCCCATACCTTCCATGCGATTGTTTCTCTAACAATGAAATCAGGATGGTTGGCATCGCCGCATTGGTGCCGCCACGGCCCAGCCGTGGGCGCTTATGTTTCCATTGCAGCAGAATGATTTGTGATCTGTCGTTGACAACACCATCGCCTTTAATTCAGTGGGTAATATTATCTTGAGAGCTTGCTCAAATTTCAAAAACACCTCAGTCGGAAAACAAAACAAAACAAAACAAAACAAAAAGAAAACCCTTTGACGCCCCCCCCCCCCTCCGCTCCCCCAGATATTCGTCATTCAATTAAGTGGCTGGCGTGCGTTCGGTCTTACATAAGCAATTGCATTACGCCTCGAAGATTTCAAACCCAGAATCCATCCAGCGTGTCGGCTATCAAAAAGCACAAAGCGCTGACACCCAGATGAACATTTTGTGTCAGCATAAACTCTGCGAAAAAGCGCGCACGCTCGCTTTCGAACGCGTCTTATCCTAAGGCATCGCCATCAATCGTTCCCAGTTGGAGTTCCTAATTTCCTTCTCACTTCGGCGCTGCGCCGCGTGAAAGCTTTAAAGTCGCATCCTTCCCGGATGAGATCATACCTTGAGTTATTTTCCAGAATACCTTATTGTCTCCGTCTTGTTATTTGCGCTCAACAGCGGTCATAAACAGCGCGGGCCTGCGACAACAGCGAACGCTTCCGCCTTTTAGCCTTCCCGCTCTGGCAGATGGTTCCAGTTTACGCGTTGCCACCCGCCGCTAATATGAAAGCCGCTTTGAATTGATCTCGAGTCTCAAAAAGGAGGACGACAGCACCCCAGACAGGCAGTTTGCAAACTGGAGAAAGGATTCTTCTCGGCCGTATTTATTTGAAAGAAGCGGAGGGAAGGAGTGTGACTAAAACGCGGTACCATCGTGGACCCCTCCGCGGCACTTTGAGAACCGTCAAAGTCCAGTCGCTCAGCACTCCGTGACTGGCGCTGATGGAGCAACACCGATTGCGGACTACGAGCTAATGGACAGGAGCAACAGGAGCTAATGACTTTAATGGATCTTTTTACAGCAAAATCAGGGACGCTAACATCTGCCAGATGTTCCGAGAGCCCACCGCAAAGTACAAGGAGAAGGCGAAGCACGCTACCAAAAAAGCTGCTAAAAGCTAAATGGAACGACGTAATAGAAGAAAAACACCGCAGCGCAAATACATCTACTCGATTATGGCTACACACACCCAAAACGCATTATTTGATCATGTTACGACGGGCACGGTGACTCGGCATTTAGATTTTTCGGCTGGATTTACATTGCAGGTGCGAGTGTCCAATTGTGACCTCATGTCTAGGTCCATTTATTTATTTATTTTTACCATTTCCATGTAAAGTTCAAGGACATGTATCCAATATGATGAGCACATAAAACAACTTGCATGCCAGATGGCCAAGTTGTTCGCCATCTGGGGGGGGTGACCCTGAACCGGTTGCCACTCAATCGCAGGGCACACAGAGCCAAACAACCATTGGCGCTCAGAATCACACCAAGGGACGATTTCGATTGCTCTGTTACCCTGCCATGCATGTTTTCGGAATGTGGGGAGGAAACCGGAGTACCCGGAGAAAACCCACACAAACACGGGGAGAACATGAAAACTACTCATCGAAAGGTCAGAGCTGGACTCGAACCCTGCACGTCTGCACTGTGTGAGGCGGACGTGCTAACTAGTCGACGACTGTGCCGCCCCCCCCCCCCCCCACACACACACATATAAATCTGAATTGAGGCGAATCACGACCTTAATGGCCTTGACCTCGTCCTCGGCTTTCAGATAATAGTCCCACACAATCCAAATACACTCTTGAGAGTTCCCCGCAGCCCCCCCCCCCCCCCCCCCCACACACACAAATCCACCTCTTGGCAATCATGGATCACAGCACTGGAGTTCGAAAACATCCGGGCTGGTTAGTAATGAGGTGGTTCAGCATCATCACCACCACCACCCTAGAGAACATCTGCACATCTTGTCTTGACCCAAAGGCGCAGGAATACATCAACATAGCTGTGGTCATCTTGTTTTCTTAAGTTCTATGTTAGGCCTCTGCAGTTGTGCCCTATCATGTTCCCCCGGAGTGGCCCACGCACTTAGAGAAACATAAACTCATTTTGTTGACCTCAAGTGGTGTGCTTGCACTTCATCGGTTGGCAGGTCAAGCGGCGAGGTGGGTTGCAGAAGGGGAGATGGGGGGGTGGTAAAAGGCGGCGCGAACAAAAGACGGAGGGGTTATGGCGTTGGAACAGCCGTCCCGGGGTCCGAGAATATACGTCGAGGGCTGAGTCAGCCTCGTAGAAACGAGCCGCAGCGGCAGGAAGCGAGGCAGAAATTGCGAGGTGGCCAGATACGCAGCGAAGGAGGAGGAAGAAAGAGAGACAGAAAATAAGCACCGAAAAAATAAAACACTTCCCGTTAAGTCGGGCATTGTAAAAGAAAGTTCCCTGCTGTGACTCTGTCGGCCGGTCACCGTTTGACTCCGCTTGTTGACCTCGTAAGTGGAAGAAACACAGGAGGCCGCTTAATCACCCCCGTTTACTGGAAATTGAGTGAAATGGTGACATATGATGCATGCGAGGCTCATACCAACGTATACTGTTGTGGGGGGCAACACCCAAAATTCCAAATCATTTGCAGCTCGACAACAGTCACCACCAGAGGTTAAAAACAAACAAAAAACAACAACAACAACAATTTGACTTGGAAAATCCGTTTTGATTAAAAAGATGTGAGTCCATAAAATCGAGAAAAGCATCGAATCGGGGGGTTAATTGGATCTCGGCCAGCGGCCATATCTCCTCTGCCGTGATAAATAACGACACAAAATACTGCTATCGATATTTTTGCCCACTTCTACCCATTCGAACAAAATTCAACGGGTTGTTTCCTTTCCCTCCTATCTTGCCGCCGAGTTTTTTTGTGACAATCAGTCTGGTTTAGCGCTTTGCGTCGCGTCACCTCACAGCGTCGACCGGCGCACGCGTGCACGCACGGAGGCGGCGCACGTTTGGTCTCCATTTGGAAGCCATCTCCTGTTGCCGCGCACCAAACGCGCGCCGCATGGAAGCTCAAAGCTCTCGGCCACATCAAGAGAAACCATCCGTCCTTGCGGCCACAAAGTCCTCACCGATCCCCCCCCCCCTCACCTCCACCCCCCCCTCCTCGCCCCCTTCTCAGGGCGTAATAACAGAGCCATCAAATGGCCGTATTTATAATCTCCGACCGGGCCAATTTTAAAGTGGTCAGCTCCAGAGGTAAAGGAATTTTGGGGAGCAATTTGTGGTTTTCATTCTTAAAGAGGCACCATCCCAGTGGCAAATGAAATAAAGTCAGTTTCCTTTTTTTCACCCCCCCCCCCCCCCCGATTTGTCAATACCAAAGCTGGCTTGAGTTAGGCCGTTGGCTCTTTTCTGATATCACTCCGGTATGATTTATTTAAATTGGGCCAGGCAAAGATTACATTATTATAATTCTGCTCCATGTTTGCGCGGCGCCAAAATTGGGGCATTTATAAATTTTCCAGGCGGATTGATTTAATAGCACACTGGTGCAACGATGATCATATGAAAGCAATTATTAGTCATCCCGAACTAGCTCGTCTTCACTTGAAGATAGAATAAGCTCTTGGAGCGCAACAAACAAACTTAAGCGCTGGGAGAGAAGAACAGGCAGACATAACGGGATGCTTCATCTGCCGATTAGCGTGGCGGCTAAAGAAATTTGGCGTCCCGCCCCCGCAAACCGCGCCCCCGCCGGTTTCCAGCCTCCTGTCAGTCGTCCATCGCCTGACACTATGCTCACGACATCCTGCTTTCGCTATACGTTGCGATCGGATGACTCTCAGGGGTGCTTCGCGAATGATGAATGTGGTAGCGTGTGAGGAGTGAGTCTTTTTTTTTTTTTTTTTTTTTTTTGGTGTCAGTCTCGGCCTCGACGCGGCAGCGATGTGTGCGCCGTTTGTAGTTATCGCGCCATGTCGACAGGAACGCTGCGTGAGGATAGCGGCCGTTTAAAAGCAGTTGTTCCAAGGCAAACATGGTCTACAGGTGGCACATTCAAAGTATTCATCGATAAAATTGTTTGGATTCCCACCGCGGGTGTTTCGACATGCGAATATATTTTTTTTACACTTGTATCCTCACGTAAGAAATATACATCACGTCTATCCGTGTGAGCGGATGCATAACGGCGCTAAAATATTCTGACATCTGGAGTATCCCGACTGCACCCCTAAAGCCAAAGCAGCTGCATTTGACCTGAATTCATTCAATTATATATTTGTTTTCCTTCTCTTTCTTTCTACTGTAAATGGGGGGTGGGGGGGCTGCCGAATGCTTATTGATGTTGCCGCCAAGGACCGATTTTGTGCGATATGCCGCTATTAACCGGTGCCCCCTTCCATCTCAGCGGCCCCGAGGGGTTGTGCTCGCGCATGCCGCCCTGCTAATCAACCATCCTGATATGCAAATGAGGCTCTCTAGCACACGCGCGGTCGCTGATCTGAATACATCACAGAACAGCTGTCAAGACGGAGATGTCGGTGGGGGGGGTTCGGCTCGAGGGTAGTATGCAATTTGGCCTAACAGAGGGGGCTGAAGAGCCGTTGGCCCGAGTCCAACGCCGTCTGGGTAGGAAGGAAACCGGGCTTTATACACTCCTCAACAACTTCCTGTTAGACATCTGCGAATCACAAAAGGATCAGCGAGTGTGTGTTTTTGGAAGCCGACCGTCGTCTGTGTATATATACGTGTGCGTGCAGACGCGCGTGTGTGTGTTTGAACCAGAAGAGCCGAGGATGTTATCAACATTGCAGCGATGAGTGATGAATGGCGTCCCACAGGGTCCCGGCGAGAGCCTCCCCTGAACATGTGCACAGTGCATGACAAGAACGTGGGGGGCGGGCATCACAGAGTCAATTGCACTCAAAACACGGCCCAAAGATATGACGCCCGTTTACACCTTGCAAATAGCCACAAATATTTTGTTCAATTCGACCAAGTCATCAAGTCCATTGCTGTGCCTTCTTTATCAAGTCAGAGCAAATCTCAGGACAACGAGGCACTCCGTTATTTATTTTTAACTCCCGTTTCTCCATGCCATTTATGTTACAACACCATCAAAATCTCTCGCGGTTGGCACTCTGAAGTCCCTCCTACATCGCTTCTCCGATCAGATGCGGCATCAATATCGTTATAGCGGCGCCATGCCCGAATTTAACGTTTTTCACCACGCCCACCTTACAGAGGTTTGTCACTACGCTGCAAACAAGTCATTGTCATTTGCTTTTCCGACTAACTATGATTTTATTTTCTCTACAGAGAAAGTTGAGGATGTTAACGTAGGCGATGAGTGACGAAGGGTGACCCACAAGGCCATATGGAAAGCCCCCTGCTGATATACATAGCACAAGCTCCCACTAAAGACATTTGTATAAAACTCCCAGTTTTTCAAGCAACTTGGCTGAGTTTCAGGCGGGGCGACCGCCGGCGACCAGGCCTGTCCGTCATCCTGCCATGGCGGCGGCGGGCTTCCTAATTAACGTGGTGATTGGCCGCAGCATATCAGAATGAACACAGAGTGTCCTGTTTTTCGGCCTTGTTGTTTTTGGTCCGTGTTAAGGATATGTCGGAATATTTATAGGTAAAGGTCGTTATTAAAATGCATGAGAAGAAATTTTAAAAACAAATGAATGGGAGGGTGTTCAAACGGGTCCCGGAATGTTTGGAGAGGGGAATTTTGTGTTTGATGTTTTTTCACAGCGCCGCCTTCGAATTCATCACTTGAACTTTTGTTGCCGTCAGCGCGCCGTCACGTTTAAATCGCGCGGGACGTTTTGACTCCAGAGATTTTTCACTTTTTCACGAGCGGTCGGACCGGGCCGACTCGAAAGAGTTAAGCCTCTTTTCCAAGGAGAAGTACGGCGTTCACTTTCTCCCACAGAGTGATGACATAGATGTCTTTTTCCACCGCTGACTGCTTGAAGCTCAGAAGCTAGTTTTTTCCTCCCAGCGCAAAGGGGAACTGTATCACTATGACAGCCAGGTACAAGAAGTTAATGCCTCTCCATTAGTAACTCTCAGCCTCCTAATGCCACCTCCCTTGACGTCATAAATCTCATCCTCCGAGCGTTGCTCAGATCCGAAACGAGCTGATTTATGGTTACAACTTCTCACAGACTTTTCATCCTTTATCCTGCCTTATTGGCTCGACTTTCCTGGGCTTGGCTGACTTTTTACGCTCCGCTCACCGGGGTGCCTGGACTCTGAATTAGCGCCAACGCTAGCCAAGCAACACAACTGCTCGGCACAGGAATATGATCTCCTTGTAAGGGAGTCTAAAGTGCATATGGCCATCCTTTATGGCAATGGTGTCTAACTCCAGGCCTGGGGGCCAGATCCGGCCCACCGACTCACTTCATGCAACCTGCAAATTGCTGAATAATGGACAAGATATCCATCAGGTTGTTGATACCAGAAAAACTATCCTGTCATACAAATGCATGTTTAAATTAATGACTGTATGATTAAAATAATATAATGTATCATAGGTACAATGAACACCCGCATGTTTATGAAAGTGTAGCCACTGATTTCATCCAATCACGCATCCCTTTTCTAGAACGTAGCAAAGCTTTGAGGCACGGATTTCACTTCAATCTTATTAAAATGGGATGTTTCGAGTTACTCATAGTAATTGTTGCAGCCTTAACAGCTAGTCTAAAGCTAAAAATGGAAACAATCCAATATCCAGATTACCCATATGAAAATCTCGGGTTATTATGAGATTTATTGACAACTCACGTGACTCCCAAATTTTGAAGGCATATTTTTTGAGATAACCTTCCAGGATTTTATTTTTTTATTATTATTTTTTTTTTAATGGAGATGCTCAGTTTTGCACAGTGTCGCACTAAACAAGTTTTGCAAGGAATTGTGATTATTTATTTATTTTTTTAAAAAAAGATTGAACGAAGAGATCATCACGATACGATGAAACAAAAATAAAGCCGCAGAGCATTGCTCTGGTCTGGCTCGAGATTTGCCGACGTAATGCGTCGTGTCACATTGGATGATTTGAACTCCCAAGTTTGGTTTGACTTGGGCAGTTTTGTTGTTGTTGTTCTTCCAGCAAATTTGGATTGACCACCAAGTTTTTACAAGAGCAAGTGATGATTTTGGCATAGACAACCGAACAAAACAACGGAACGTCGAGACTTGGCCCGTCACCCCCATGGTGCATTTTGATCAGATCGACCCCGACCTCGCCTGAGGAAGTGAGCATGCAGATTTACTGCGGTGGACTGCAATCCAATGCTTTTGATGGCGCTCTAACTGCCCGAGCACTTGATGCACTTTCCAGATTACTTTGAGCGGCTCGCTGGAACGCGCCGCTCCGAATTTAGGAGTTTGTCATCCCTTAAGGAGCAGTGGGCCGCCGCCGCCGCCAACGACACCCATTAAAGACGACATCGCGCTGTCGGCCGTTTTCACACGTAACCTCGGGTGAATCGCGTGTTTTGTTTTCTCTCGTTCGCTCGGCACTTTCTTGTTGCGCCCTGAAGCGCAATCCGATTGGTCAGCGCAATTCAAAACCCTCAAGGCGGTCTCGAGGTGTCTTTGCACGAATGGAAACTTTTATTTGGATGTGTTTGCATTCAAAAGAGAGGAGCCTTTGTTTTGTTTCCATGTCGCCCCAGCTCTGCTAGACACTGACAAGATTTTTTATTTGTATTTTTTTTAACCATTGCCTGACTTTTGGTGCGCTTTGGAACTGCGGTGGGAGGCTCAATGACCTTGGGTCAAGCCAGGTCAGAAAGTCATTCCACAAACAGTATTTATCGCATTTTCACAAAAATGTTGATGACCCTCAATCGTGTTTGGTGTTGTGTGTGTGTGACTCGTTTGAAGAATGCAACAACGCGAGATTTGACATCTAAATGTTTACAAAAACATGTCAGCTTGTACAGTAGGTTGCACATTTATACATTTATGCTAGGTCAATCGTATTCTGTGTTCACGACTAAGCGATTTGACATTTGGTCCGCCGTTAAACATAACATGACGACTGAGAAAAGAACTATTTCACGATACAATATAAGGAGAATTGATTACTGGAGGGGAAAAAAAATCCCCTAAATCTTTCGGAATCCATTTAGGAGTTTTTTTTTTATTTAATCATGAAACTGATTTACAGTCAAATATATTCAATGAGATTAAACTGTGAAATTGCAATATTCTTACTCTGCAACTCTATAGCCTATCAATCAAGATGAAATGTAAAAATATGGCACTACCCGTGTCTCACTTTTCCTACATGGAAGGGAAAAAAAAAAAAAACCATCACAGCAAAGCAAATGTCCCAAACTTACCCTCATTGCAAAAAGCGAACAGGAAAGACGGCTGGGTTTAAAAGTTGCAGGTAAAGCCAAGCTGCTACCGAGTTGATATATGAGCGATCGTATGGTTTCGATTTCGACGCATAAAAACAACGGCGCTCTAAAATGCGTCAGTGGCAGCCGAGTGTTGAAAAGCCATTATACATTTCTCAGCGGTATATGACGCTGCCTCCTCTCCATGATAGATGTTGCTCATTGTGTGTCCAACAATAATCGACAACATTCGCACATCGGCCGTTGATTTTGAAGAGAGAACTGAGAGGCAGCGGTATAAACCAGATTTATACCGACTATTGTGTTCATACGTTCTCTTTGGAGTGCGCGTCTCAATTTGCGTCCCCCCTCCTTTGATATTTGGTGACCTATTTGTGGGTCCCAGTGGGGAAACACGATCATGAATCACATCAATCCATGTCGGAGTTTCTTAATTGAATGTCTGAATAAAATTAAGTGACTGTATACTGTAATTCCTTTAAACGCTGGCCTGGCCGTGCCTCAAATAATAACGCTACGAGCTTGGTTGACGTCCATGTCAATTTGTATTTTAGCCGTGTTGAAGACTGTAAATCGCCTTTGATGATCCGTGACGTCTCCAAAAACACATACGTGAAGTTAGTCGACGTAAAGGATTCGTGTGAAATGTTTTCCAAAAACAGATATAGTTTATTCAAGACTTACTGTATTTCCCACACTGTAAGGCGCACCTGAAAGCACTCCATGTTCTCAAAAGCCGACAGTTTCGCCTTATAATCCGTTGCGCTTTATATATGGATCAATATTCAGATTTATTTCAAATCCTCTGTAAAGCGCTTTGTTACAGCTGCAGCGGTTGCGAAAGCATGAGCTAAATAAAGCTGTATTGTATTGTATTGCTTTTAGCGTAACCCCATCTAGTGGCTGCATAACGCAACCGCAGCCACTATTGTAGCTTCTATTCTAAGCGCCTTATAATGCGGTGCACCCTACATATGAAACCAGTATTAAAATAGGCCACCCATTCAAGGTGCGCCTTATACTCCGAAGCACCTTATCGTGCGGAAAATACGGTAATTGTCTTAAGTGAAAATGTATACTTGAGGTCGACCAAGACCTTAAATTGTCTTGGAAATATTCATAACCTACACTCGAGGACACTGCAGTAGGCCTACAGGCGGATATATATCATGGCAAAAGATGAATACGGATCGGGAAATATGCGAGGAAATGCTCTTTCATTGTGGAGCGTTGGACAGAAAATGGCTGACTGATCCTCTCAGCTGAATAGAGCCGAGCCAAGAGTGACACATCGTACATCTGCTGCCTCATATTATTGGTTGATTTTGGCACGCCGGTGTGGAGTTTTTTGATATGACAATCACGGAGCATAAAAAGCAGACTTGAGACGTGATGTTATCGTATCCTCCGACTCCACTGTTGACACTCTCAGCGCCGTCTACGCCGCGGCGTCGCAAACGGGAGACACAGTGGAAAGTCAAAAAACAACCTCTGTCCCGTTTGCATTACAGCGCCACGCCTGTCCTTGGCGGCACTGGCCTTACTTGCGCTTATCGTAATATTGCACAATCCCACTAGAAACAGGAACTGGATCATACGTTATTATCGGGAAATCTGGAGAATATTTACCTTACGGTATCAGTGAAAGGTATCAAAATTCTCATACGGGTCAGGATTTGGTGGTCACTGAGTTGAATTGAGCGACGGATTTTAGTAGGTCCGATATGCCGTCCACTCTCTCTGGGAGTGGTCAGCAGGAAAAAGAAAACATTTGCGCTCGCATCGGACTGTCAGTTTAGGGTTCAAACTTAACCGCAAATGACTGATTTAGACGAGCCTATTATCAGATGAGGGAAATCTCGATGACTAACAACTCAGTCTAAAGACAGCATGGGCCCTTTAATGCTTAAAACAGAAGTATGTGCGTGCGTGTGTGTATTAGCATCTGTTCATCTGACAACTACTGGACATCATGTTGACCTACGGGCTGAGAGTTCATTCCGACAGAAAAAAAATGCACACACGCTGCGGTTACTCTTCATTCAGACTCTGACCAGCATCAACAAGCCCCCCCCCCCCCGTCATGCTCGCCACCCCCCACGGGGGCTATTCACACCCTCAGTTACATGCAGCCAGCCAAGAGCCCAGGAATACAAAGTTGGCGGGCGGGGTGAGATATCGCTTGGTTTATCAGATACAAAACATCCCAAGTGTGGCCCTTCCCGAGAAACGGGGCTCAGCTCAGAGCTGAAGCATAAATATGTGTGCAAATCGAGATGAGGTGGTGGAGATGGTGGTGACACTACAGCCATTGTGTTATTGGGGCGAGGGGTGGTTGCCCAATTAAATTTAAAAAAATTGTCATCCTACTCAAATGTAAAAATATAGATGATCGTGTTAATTAAAGCTGCACCAACGTTTTCACAACGAATCTGTGAAATGATCCGCAAACGTTCATTTGATCATGCGCTCCCGACAATAGACGGAGTTGTAAGATATTGTCCATCAAAAAGCCATTTGGTGTCCTTTTTTTTTTTTTTTTTTTTTAAATGCAAACAAATAGATTTGAGATGAATCCTTTTTTTCTGGACAACCACCAAATATCCCATGTAAATATAAAAATCAAGCATAAATCATGATTCGGCCAGATTTATTTTTCTTTTTTTTTTTAAGTGCTAAAACACCAAAAAAGATTTTCTTTTTTTTTTTTTAATGTCAAACAGTATTTGTTTGCCTTGTGTCATTGTACAAATGCTTTAATATGACTTTTATTGCATCAAATTAGATCCGTCAATTCAGACCGTACCGTATTTGGACACGTTGAATGTTTGATTTATTACTCAAGCTTTGTTGATCTGGGCTGGCGATTGGGAGGAAAAAAAAAAGAGCGGTGTCACGGCTAAGCTAACAGAGCAACGGTGACTAGGGCCTATAAAGTGGGAACATGGCTCCTTCCCAGACCCCACTTTGAGCCCTTTTAACGCCTCGGCCTTCTTTTCTTGGGTCGGTAAAAAGTGCAAAATCAAGGAAAAGTTGGGGGCAGGGGGGGAGATAGCGAGAGCAGAAGGGAAGCTCGAGTCAGACTTCTTCGATGGAGCTGCCAACCTCACATAAACACGGAGAACCTGTGGAAAGTTTCACTGCCCTCAGGAGGATCCCTTTCTCCCTGCGCTCGTTTTATGTACGTCTATCTGGCCCGCGACGTTCTTGTCCCGTTTTAGGAATTTTTAAAAAATAATAAAAATAAAAATCATTGCCCGGCGGAGACAGCGTGCGCCGCGGCAGCCCTAAAAAGTCATCGACGTGCCCGTCACAGAGGCAAAGTTCCATTTCGCGCACGCTTAAGCCATACGGTTTACCGTCCACTACTGCTGTAGCACTGATATGACGACAATCGCACGAGAGCTGCAGAAAGTCATCCTGAAGCATCTTTAAATGTCCAGCAGGGTGACAGAGATGCAAAATTGGCAAGAAAAACCTTTGTGTGCTATTTTGACATCTGAATACAAACAGTGAAGCAACACAGGTCGACAGACAATATGACAATACTCACGGGTGATTCTTTATGTGAAACTAAAGCATTTTACTGAACTTTGTGAAGGACTCACAACGCAATTAACTGCATTTAAAAACAGTGCAATAGTGTGACAAATAGATTGTTACATTTCTCTCACCTGTTGAATCAAACTATTTGTAATTTTAATTTGTACTCACGTTTTGGATGTCGGGGTTTTTGTTTTTGGTGCTTGCAAACGTATGCAATGTTCAAGATGCATCACTTAACTGGCAAAAAAAAGTAGATACAGAACCGTAAATGGACAGGTCGGCTCTAACTGGAAAGGCTTTTATACCATCAGTGCAAATCCAGCCTTTGATGTCAGACCAATGGAAATGGGAGAAGGAGCCAGAAAAGTCATCAATGGGCACTCAGGCCTCACGCAGTCTACTGGAGCGCCAGCATCATCTCTAACAAGGGCAACATCGCCATCTGCAGGACATCACCGTTAACAACTCCTTCTGAACTGATTCAGGAGTTCAAGTGGGAAGTTCATCTCCTTAAGGTGAAGCTCCGACCGATTGATTCCTCCAGCAATTTCGACATTGTTGCCAGCTGCTTTGCGAGCCAGAGCCGCCAGCGAAGCTGCCTCACTTCGAACCCCTGCCTGACAGCCTGATCTCACAGGAAGTGGCCAAGCGGTCGAGTTACCTAGCAGAAAATTTGAGGTTTACAAAAAAAAAAAAAAAAGGGGAGAGAAAGGGGGGGGGGGCAGTTTCCTAGCTCTTGTGGGGCAATTATAAATGTATTCTTTATCAAAAGTAAATGTTATCTCCAGGCCCTGTACACATTAAGGTTAAGAACCAAACTCCCTCAAGACCCGGAAGGCTGATTTGTCTGAGATGGACAGACAGGGTCGAGAAAGAGTGAAAATACAAGATGGAGGTGTGCCTCTCCCAAAAACCGCCGATCTCTGCTTAATTTGCACACACATGGGTTAAAAACCTTTCCATACAGCAGACATTATCGTGCGTTACGTCACGCTAGCTTCACGTTAGCTTCCCTTGACGATTACCAAGTTCTCCCACTGGCTTCCGCTGTTTCCGGCTGTGTGTACAGTCAATTTTTTTTCTTTTGTCAATATGTGTGTGTGAACCTCTGGATTATTAATTTGCTTTGTAGCCCTTAAAAATGAATAAATACATTCAAAACACGATGGCACACTTTTTCTTCCACTTCAGTGGATAGTGGGGTGGCATAAACTTTACCGAATTAGCTCTTATGGCGAATGGGGGGAGGGGTGTGGGGAGGTTAAGGAGACAAACTAAAAAGTATTTTTTGCACAAAAAGATCAAATGGATTTTTCCTCCACTACAAATCATGCAACGCTCAATTCCGCATTTAAAAAAAAAAAGCAATGAGCATAATAGGTTCCTTCTATGTTTGTCCAATATGGCGCTGGAGCAGTGTTTGTATTATTTAAGAGGATCCAGACGCGCCAGCCAAATGTGACTCCGATTCCCGACCAAACGAAACAGCCCTTAAATGTACTGAAGGCGCAAGCTGGTGCCATGCCCGGCGCTGAAATCACGGACTGTGTACTGCAGTATTTCACGGCAATAATACCGCAATTACACGCCGAGGGGGAGAATGTGCATTACGGAACGCGCCTCAGGAAACGGCCTAAGCTCCTCTAACCACTAGAAAAGAAACACACTTGGGCCGCCGAAACACCATTACGGAGTCTGTTGCTATAAAGGGGTAAAGCCTCATTTGTTAGCATCGCATATCTAAATAGCATCTGAAAACTGCGGCTTGTGCTGATTATGCGGGAGCTGCCGGAACGGATTTTTTTTTTTTTTAACCCAATTGAGCACTTTTGGACTCCATGATGAAAAAAATGCGTCCATTCGGATGGATATACACTTACATGGGTCAGGTGACCCAATTATGAATCTGAGCAAAATCGGATATTTGGTTTCAACGTTGACAGAAAGTACGGAGTCGCTCTTTCTACACAATATTGGAACAATGAAATTTTACTGGCGAGACACCGGTGCGAGTTGATCTGTTTTAGTCATCAGGTCTGATGGCAACAGACGAAATTTTGACAGAGACGTCAGAAGGGTTTCAAACATGTAAAATGATATAAGATCTCATTCGGAACGCCAGACTGAGGACGCTCGCCAAGGTTGTGCTAGTTCGGATCTTTTTGCGAACGCAGGGCAATGGGATAAGGCACCTGGCTTCTGTTCCAGACAGACTTCGCGAGTCCACCTTCTCCAGAGAGAGTCCTCGGCCCCCTTTCACACTGCATGTCAATGTCGGCTTTTCCTAAACGTGTGAAAGGTACCGCTAGGGAATCGAGGGTTGAAGGCGACTCCCGAATTTGCTAGCTTTCGAGTTGGATATCGAAAATGAATATTATTTTGCGTTCCTTCATGATCATTTTCATCAACAAGGTTTCACACCAACCCTTTTCGTGCTGTCACTGGTTGTTTTTTCCAACTTTACGTTGACCGGTGAATTTGGTGGTGTGGCGGTAGCGGAACGGCAGGAAACTAGGACCAACGTGTGAATTTTTGCACCCAATACTAAAATTTCCCGTCATTGTGTTGCAAGTAATGGTCATTTATGAAAAGAATTTGTGAACCTGAATATTGTGGGAAAATATTCTACCAAAACTGTCATAGTTTTTTTTTTTTTTTGGTCTACCTGATAGACAAGGGATTGAATTTTTCATTTTTACATTGCTAATTTTTGGACTCGCGAGAAGCATGACGGGAAGTTGAACACCCAAAAGGGTGTTCAACTTCCCGTCTTGCTCACTTAGCATGACTTGCTCACTTTTCCAAGGAAGGCACATGCAAAGAAATCACGGTCCATTGTTTGAGCTGTGACGCACCGATTTTCCGAAAACTGCGTGAAAGGGGGTTTTGCTGAATCAATGCTGGCTCACATAACATCACCTCGTCAGGACCTTTGGGGGCACTCACTCACAGTTGCGGCGGCAGACATTTCTGTAACGACGGCGATGCTAGCTGACCCCAGCCTCGGGCCCGCCAGAAGTGCACAGTGCAAAGCCGTCATCGGGCCAAGCCAAACATTTTAACTTTCATCGACGAAAACAAAACGCTTTCGCCTTTCCTCTCCCTCATTTCGCCTAGTTCCTAAATATTTTTTCACCCGAAATCAAGCATCGTGACGACATCCAATGTTTTTTTGGGGGGGGGGGGCTCGCCCTTTTGTGCTGCTCTTGCAAAAATTCAGCAAAAAAAAAAAAAAAATCCACTCCCATAAGTCCCCGTCTTTCTGCTCGTGTGCTGATTATTTTACTTTTTGCCTTTTCTTTCCTCCTAAATGTGTTATTCATCCTGTTCAGCAAGTCTTCGGGCACACTTCAGAGCCCAAAATAAAATAAACAACCCCTCCCCACCTCCCCCTCGCCGCTGCTCTTGACTGCATCTACCTGGAACAATAAACCGCTGTGTTTCTGAGCTTGTTTATACTCATCTCTAGACATTGGCGGAGAAGAAGCACAACAGGAAGTGGACGGTGCATGCGTACGGAAACGCGACGCGCCACCGCCGAGCGTCGCGGTGTTGGTGAACGCAAGCAGACCACGATGCCGGACTCTGCGTCTGGCACCGAGGAGGGGAGGTTTACCTTGGAAGGGCACCAACCATCTGCATGCTATAAGGACTCCATCGACAAGGTGACATTGAACGAATCAGACAAAAAAATAATAATAATTTAAAGTAAGTTATACATGCCTAGTCTAGTATCGGCGCTTTCGGCTCATCATTTACGTGTCCATATCGTGCAGTTTAAGATCCTTGAATCGTGTATTTTGTCTTGACTTAGAACTCTGCTGACTATTCTTGTTGCTGTTCGTAGCCACTTCTGTCAAATAAAATAGCATCGCTAGATTTCTGTCCAGCTAATTTCTACAGAAATTAGAGGGCCTAAGGCTTATTCTATTGATTCTGTTTTAGCATGATGGTGACCTATAAGGCAATGTCGTTTGGATTAAAATTGCACACAGCGTCGGGACAAGGTGACACTGGGACACAAAACGACATCACAGAGCGTCGAAGCGCAGCAGAGGCTTTGGCGTCTGTGGCCGTTTCCGATTTTTGCCAATTGGGTTTGGTTGGCTTGAAGGGTCGAGGCCCACACACGAGCACATGATGGTTTCGTCAGCTTTTACATCTTCACCAATAATATTCCCGGAGACGCACGACAGACGCTTGTAATTCAGATGACAAGAAAATGAAAAGCTTTCACTGCCCTCACGTCACATTGGGGGAAGCAAACGAACAACTGGGACAATTTCAGCTTGAATGCCATTTGGCCCGGTCCTAATCCACCCCCCCCCCCCCGCCTCACCCCCCACCCCCCACCCCCACGATCATCAAGCTTCTGAGCTTGATTGCTTTTCCAGAAGGATGTGGTAGTCGCTGGCGAGGCAGCTGCTTTAAATAAAGTGACAATTTTTAATGGGCTTTCAAACCTCAGCGTCATCGCGTGCTGCCAACTCCTTTGCGATGACATGCATCCGATCTGCACGTTTTCCTAATCAAAGCGGACGCACAAGAAGAAGCCGGTGAGAGGGAGAGCTCTATATATAGTAGCTTCGGACATGCAACCTATAGCACCGGCGCTGGATGGGCTTTTATTAGCGGGGGACAGCTGAAGCGGACAGACGAGAGAAGGCGATATTAACAGTTCAATGCAATTACAGTCCTATTTGCTCCATTTCTCAATGGGGGGAGCCGCCAATTTGGCAGCAATTTTTGCAGGTCGGTGGCTGCTAAGTTATCATAATGAGCGCCTTCATGTTTTCACACAGTGCCCAATGCTCCTTTGCGGTTTTATCCCCTGACAGTTTCAACACCCCCCGCCGCCACCACCACCACCACCCCCACCAAAATCATCCAGCAGGAAAATTGTCATCCCAACACTTTTTGTAATCATTTACATGAGCTGCTATTATGCTGCCAGCGGAGACAGCAGTAAGTGGAGCAGTAGGGAGCAAGCACAAATTTGACAATCCCGCATGCATTCGATGACAACATTTGCATGAAGAATTTTGGTGCTTTTCAAATGTTCGTGTTTTTTCTCTCATACTTTGTAAACCTGACAAAATAGTTTGAAAATTGTGTTTTGGCCTTTTTTTTTTTTTTTAGGTAATAAAGGGGTGCCTTGAGATAAGAGTTTAATTGTTTGTATTGTGATAACGTAATCAAACTGAATGAAAAGGAATAAACCGTTTGTGCATCAATATGAAATCATTGTGACTTGTTCTGGAGTGTCTGGTTTGGCCATCGAGCAGTAGTATAATACAGTCATGCAGACAAAAACTAAAACAAACAAAAAACTTTTTTAATTAGTTGAATGTCATATTGTCTCTCTACTTGAGCTGCTGCACCGTTGGTGCATCGCGACATGGTGGCTACATGTGAACCAATCCACTCATTTTGAGTTAACATTAAACTAGCAGACTTAAAGGCAAACTTATGAGGTTGTTTTAAATACACAGTGCATTGTGATCTTTGTTTTCTGTTGAGTTTGACAGGACACTAACTGGTGGCATAAAAGAGCTTTATCGGCTAAACTGCGGCTTGTTGTGAAGTAAGGTGTGTTGCATTCACTGCCACCGCACAAGCGCTTGCGTCTAAAGTTTTTGTTCACATCCCAAAATGAGATTTTTTTGTGTTGTCACAAACTCTTCAGAGCGTTCATTAAAATTCACCCTACCCATCCAGTCTGCTCTCCAATTCATGCGCCACTCTGTGCCGTCCATTCTCCATCACTTTAACCTCACATCTCATCAAATCCATAAAGGTCAAGTCTAACAGTGTGGCGCGAGTCATTTCGATATAGAGCATGAGCGCGTGACATGCATTGACAAGAACAGAAAACTTAAAACATAGCCATCATCGGCCAAATTATCGAGTTATATAATTATTATAACTCGGTGGAACCGCATGGGGACAAGTGTGTCGAGGGATCACACAAACAGGCCTTTTGTGCTCTGCGGCATTGAAATGCATGCGGAACAGACAAAAAGGAAAAAGAGGCCTAAAAGTTGTTTTTTGACCTCACACATGGAAAATAAATACACCCCGCCTCTCCTGGGGGGGAACGAGTGTGATTATTTATGTGAAAAATAAATACTGAAACCTTATCTGCGCGAATGGTCGCAGAATGCTGACTCCAATACGTTTCACCTCCAGGGAGGTTCACGTGTCATGAAATGGGCTTTTTTTGCAGAAAGATTTTTGGAAAAAAAAAACTAAGTTTTAATTACGTTACCTCTTTAACCACAAAAGAATCAAACACTTACACGACTGGTTTAATATTAAATCAGAAGTGGATATTTTCCCGGAGAAATCAATAATGACGCAACTGGTTTGACGGCAAGTAAAGAACAAGAGATGAGCAACATTGCCCTCTAGCGGTGACATTCTGACAAGCACCGTTTGACCGACCAATTTTATATAATTTTGCTTATTTCATTCATCTTGCCACGAGAAATGCACCTCTTCTAAATGTAAATAAAAAGTCAAATACATTGACTTACCTTGTGAGTGAAATGTGCTGTGCCTTTTGCCTAAATATGGATTCAAATGCGCTCTGCAATTTCCCACATTGACAAGGATGCCAAATTCACAAGATTGTATTCGAACCACACACAGTCTTTTTTTTTTCACCAGCATGACTCATGGACGTCTGAATAAACAATAAAAAACAAGACTCACGGGTACTTCTGTCAAGCCACTTGAAACGCACGCCATTGTTCAACCTGCCGAGAGACACAAACACGGCATCCTTGTAAGACAATACTCTTTTAAAAGTTGTGCGGATGCTGCAATAAATTTCTATTACCTTTTCTCTATGCAGTCAGGTACACTTGATTGGCAGCCATGTTGTGGCGGTGACTCGGTGCATGCAGCCAAATGCATTCGGGCTTTGCTTTAACACAAGAAGAGGCGCAACAATCACAATCGCGCTTGCCACTCGATAAAAGTATAAACATGTGTTAGAATTTCCACACTCTTCACTTGATTTGGAATCTTAATACGGTTAAATTAAAATCCAGAGTCTGCAGTTAAAGCATATGTTGAGCGTTTCATTTTAAATCCATTGTGGTGTTGGACAGAGCTGGAAGATTTAAAAAAATTTAAAAAAATTTAAATCTTGGATGAAAATGTTTTATATTGTAAAGGTAAAAGAATGTGTATTTTAAGGCTTTTTTCATTATCGATTACAAGTTATTACATCGATTCAGCTTCTCGGAGATTATACACTTATGCACCACTTCGGGTCATCAATTTTTTCATTTCGCTGCAGAACGCTCAAGAAACTCCTTCAGAACACCAAACACTGACTCTGAGCAATAAGATAAACATCCGCATAGGTGCATCCCTTATTTACATTGCAACTATGTGTTATTCCAGCCAGAGCGGCAACTATGTGTTCAACATAGCAACTCGTGTCCACTTGAGCCGAGTTGAATCGAATTGTTCCACTTTCACGCGGAGCGGCCCTTGAATCGTTACTACTCGCACTTCTGCCGCTCTCTCTAACGCCCGTCACATCCACTTTGGCGTCCCTCTGCGGTTATGCAGACACAGGCATGTTTTTGCACAAAATGTGTTCATCACCAGTCAAGTCTTGCTCATGCTTAAGTGGTTACCTGCAAACCATCCAAGATGCATCACGAGGTGGCTAAGTAACAGTGCTTGTCTTCAGGCATGACATAAGTAAAAGACGCGATTGAATAAAAGGCATCTCTTTTTCTTTCTTTCTTTTCGGCGAGAGGCAACACGCAGCAATTACAAAGAGACATTTGATTTGTCTGACTTTCAGGAGAACACTCAACCAAGCTGTTCCATTCATCAACTGCGATGGGGCTTTTAAATGTAATAGCATGTCAGTCGGCCATACACAATACCAAGAAAATTGGTTTTTTTCCCCCCTTTCTTTCTCGCGCTAATCTTTTGCTTCAGGTCACAAATGAATGTCAATGATTTCAAACGGGGCGACATCATACTGGCAAGATTCGACCCGTCATGTCCGCCGTGTGTTTGTTTTGTTCCAGTCTCAGCTGGAGCGAAGGGCGCGTCCCTCCAGCAGGCCCACCTGCTCCTTGTTCCCAAGCATTTCAGGAGTCCCAAGTTGGCTACTCTCTGTCGGCTTATTGACCTTGTTGGCAGTAGTGTCATTTTCTAGACCTTCTTGCTCATGTTCCCGGTCGGTCTTGTCCGTTTAGATTCCGGTTTTCCAAGTATTTTTGTTTTCCAATTTTTTTGCTGATTTTTGGTTACGCTTATTTGGTGTTTATGTATTTTCAGGTTTTGCTGTTACTTGGCCTTTTGCTTTCTGTTCATGTTGCAGTTTCCCGGCTTTTTGTCACCGGCGATATCTGTTCAGACTTTGTCGGACCTTCGTCCGCGAACTGTGTTACCGCCAGTAAAGGTTGCATCGGCGGCAAGACAGAACACGTTTAACGGAATGCTTGGACAAAGGGTGTGAAGTGCATCACGCATGACTCCCAAGTGTAAAAGTAGCCCCTAAAAATGACTATATTTGACTAATTAAAATGGCTCGTCAAACACCAACCTCTGATGCGTTTGAAAACATAGCGCCCACAGCCCGTTTCAAAAAGAAACGTGGTCGGCATGTCAGGACGTCAATATTGAAAGGCAATATTAAGTTGACATCCTTGGAAAAGGTTGTCACGGCATCAAAAGAGCTTTAGGATATGATTGTGCCGGATGTCATATTAGCTTTTGTTGAGTTCCGACCCCATGACATTTAATAGCGCCACCTCCATTGGAAAGGGGAGAGAATGCTGGTTTCCATGGTGACAGTAACATGAGTTGGGGAAAGGGGGGAAAAAAAAACACCAGTCTCATGTCTGCCCACAAGTGATGCTAAAACCCAAAAAGGTGGGGAGTCATGGCCCTATGAAGATGATTCACTTGACTGCCCGCCGACGGCCTGGCGACAGCTGACCGTCCAGGAAAACACCTGGCCCGGAACGCAGATGTCAAAAAGTTTTACGGCTCCCACTGTTGTCTTTTCCGTGGAAACTGGTTGCCGACCCTTGGACTCGACTCAAGTGTCTACAACATTCCGACTGGAGCGAATCCTTTCAACTAAAAAATATATATATATATAAAAATACCTGAACTGAGGAATGAATTTGCATGGCTCGATAATGGTTCAACACAACTCACCTAGTCTACAACCAAAACAACCTATTCAGCACCATCATATAGCGTTCTCAACTCTTATAAACGTATCCACAGCAACCTATACGGAAGAGGATTAGGGCCAATGAAGAAAGAAAAAATAAGGTTGGCAAGATTCTGACTTTAATCTCAGAATTCTGACTTTAATCTCAGAATTCTGACTTTATTCTCAGAATTATGACTTTAAAGTGAGAATTCTGACTTTAATCTCAGAATTATGACTTTATTCTCAGAATTATGACTTTAAAGTGAGAATTCTGACTTTAATCTCAGAATTCTGACTTTAAAGTGAGAATTCTGACTTTAATCTCAGAATTCTGACTTTGTGACGTTTGTGGAGCTATGAATTGTGGGGGGACCGTCAGCGTGTGGCGTGTCTTGGAAGAAAGGACATCATGTCGTCACCCAGCGACTTTTTGCGTGGCCGAGGAGTGTCGGAGGACATCCTTTCACTTTTGGAGGAGCAGAGGGTGAGTAAACACTGTTTACTAAACAATGTGTCGTGTTTGTTTCATTTGGTGGCTATCGTGTCCATAGTTAACGTGCTCCATGGAGCTTGTAGCTCCATTGCTAGTCCGAATGTCATGAATGGATGCACCCAGTTTACATTCGTGAATAAGTAGAACGTAACCAAATTAATGGGTACGTCCCTGTGACGCCACATAACGTTGTTAAAAATAACACCACTCTCGACATCGAACCCCTTTGTGTGGATGACAGTGGCCGGCTGGAGCATCGTTGCAGTCTAATTACCGTGAACTGAACACACTGATCACGCGGTCGTGTCGTAGGAAGTATGTGCACACCCACCTCTATTTACTGAATATGAGTATACTTGAGTTTGAACTAACACAGTACCATGAGCGAGAACATTATTTAAAAACTTTTAACAAGCATACGGTCATGCAGTCATGTTTTCAAAATGTCCACCGTTGTTTTTTGTCAGATGGTAATTGTTGTCTCTTTTCTTGTGCAGATAAAGTGACTGATGGAGGGTGCAACTCAAACAGTGGCTGGAAATCTAGATTTGGATGACTTGATCAAGCTATGCTTTAGACTTGGATTCAGCAATAAGGAAATACTTGCAATTTTAGCACATAATGCTCAAACTATTTTAAGTATTCAGACTCTGAAAAGGATATGCAAAAGACTTGGTCTTTTTCAAAGAAAGAACCAGTCAGACCTGGGAGACGTGTTGGCTTTTGTCCAGCATGGGATCATGACTAGTGGACAGATGCAAGGTTATCGCTGGCTTCATCTGCGTGCCATTCAAAAAGGATTTGTTGTGTCACAAGATACAATAAGACAAATTATAAAATTTGTTGACCCTGTAGGTGTGGGAATAAGAAGAGCACGGCGCCTAAGAAGGCGCCAATACAACTGTCGGGGGCCAAATGCTCTTTGGCACCTGGATGGCTATGACAAATTAAAGCCCTACGGGATTGGCATCAATGGCTGTATTGATGGCTTTAGTCGGTATGTGTTATGGGCGGAAGCCTATACCACAAACAGTGACCCTAAGGTGGTTGCAAGTTATTTTATAAAAACAGTTTCACGCATTGGTGGGTGTCCAGAGAGGATCCGTGCAGACAGGGGCACAGAAAATGTTTGTGTCGAACCGATGCAGATGTTTTTGCGTGGAAACCACTCAGACAATTTTGCTGCGGAGAAAAGTTTCCTTTACGGAAGAAGTACAGCCAATCAGCGTATTGAAGGGTGGTGGTCCACCCTTCGCAAACAGAGTGCACAGTTTTGGATTAATTTATTTCAAACTCTTCAAGATGATGGCCACTTTTCAGGAGATTTTCTGGATAAAAGTCTTACCTGGTTCTGCTTTCTTAATCTTGTGCAGGTAGAATAATTTTTCTGGAGAAATTGTTTTTGGACGAATGAAAATATAATACTTAACTATGCTGCTTTGTGTTCAGGATGAGCTGGATGAAGTTGTGAACACGTGGAACGCACACAAAATAAGACCATGATACAGCTTCGGGTCGACCAGTCGTCATGTATTCATTTCCTGCGATGCACAGTGCCGAGGATCAATTAAAACCTGTTGGAACGGAAGAGGTCACTGCATGTATGGAAGAGTGCACTACAAAAGGCAATTTTCCTTGTGATGAAACTGTATTTGAACTGTGTTGTTTGCTTATGGAGGAAAATGAAAATGAATGGCACGCGCCATCAGATCCATTGGATGCAAGTGACTTGTATGTTAAGTTGAGAGAGGAATTACTGAAGTCTATTTGACATGTGTACTGATGCAATTTTGGGAAAATGAAGCTTCAAATTTGCTCCATAAACCAGTTGTTTTTTGACTTCTCTAGATTGCATTCTTTTCAGCAGTGGGCTGGAAGTACACAGACTTGCCCTTTCTGAAACCTTTATTTTAAACAACAGTGCCATGGCTACAGCATGCCCCGTGACCCTGGAGGATATGTGGATCAAAAGTGGATGGATGTCTTATTGTTAATATTGATAGAAAACATCTCCACAATTTTTCTGATCCGCTTTATCCTCACAAGGGTCACGAGGTATGCTGTGCAGCCTGTCCCAGCAGTTGTTGGGCAGTAGGCGGGGGACAACCTGAACCGGTTGCCAGCAAATCGCAGTGCACACAGACGAACAACCATCTGCCGTCACAATCACGGACAATTATTTGGAGTGTCCCATTAACCTGCCCCGCATGTTTTTGGAATGTGGGAGGATGCGGAGTAGCCGGAGACTCCACACAGGAAGGCTGGAACCGGATTCGAATCCTGCACCTCTGCACTGTGAAGCCGACGTGCCTCACAGCCATTAGGAAATATCTGTAAAATGTTATTAAACCATTCACCGTTGCACACAAGTATATTAACCGTCAACATTCATGTGTAGACAGAAAAACAGTGAATGAAGAGTAAGTTTATTGAACACAATAAATTCTTACTTTTAATAGAAGCATGGACCTAAATATAAATAATACAGCATAGCTGTTGAAACAACCATCCAATGGTTATGTATAACTTCTTTGGCCTTTTTGTATATAAAACCCCAGAACTGTATATTACTGTAATATAACACCAAATGCAAGTTATTTCTATATACAGTACCTATAAAAACAGCAAACAATGCAACGTTTGTTTCTACAAACTTATCGTAAACAGTGAACACGGTAATGTACCCAAGCCATGTAGTACTGATGCAACCTACGATGGCTTATTAACATAGTTACGGGTACGAAAAAGCTAAACAATGTCCATCACCCAGACATTGCTTTCAAGAACAGCATTGAATTCCGATCGGAAATGTGGAAAATTTTCATAGCTGTCAGCAATATGCAGAACCTTTCCACATGTGTGCCCCACCGGCCTTCTACTAAACTCCGTCATTTCCTGGAACTCCACAAGAATGGCATTGGTTACAACAAGATCAGATCCAGTGCAAAACCGGAGAAACCTCTGAAGCTTGAATTCATCCAACTCTCTGATGAACCTTTTCAGATGATTTATCACTTCCTTCTGCTTTGGGGTTAAATCAGTTGGCAGACTTTTTTTGAGGTAGGTTGCAAGTCCGAGCACAACTTGTTCAGTGCTTCAAGACTGATGGAGACACGGTGAAGAGTAACCTCCCTCCAGCAGTCAATCACAAACATGGGCATTTGGATAAGCTCTTTGTGTGCTATTTCCTGCAGTATTGTGGGAAAGGTTTCAGCAGAGATTCTTTTTCTACACCCGTAGCTGTCAAGAACTTCCACAAGATCATCTAGGTCCACTTCTGAAAAGTCCTTCATTGCTTCCATCAAAACTTCACGTTCTTGGCTGCTCACAAACTGCAGAAAATGGACTTTTAGATCACTATAGACACAGTTGAAAAGCACCTGCTCGAGGAAAGGAAATGCAAGTTTGTTTGGGAAGTAGCAACAATCTTGGTATCCCTTTAAAAGAATTCTCCCAACTGCTTTCCACTTTTCTGCAGGAAAATCATGGCGAATGAATGGTACTTTAATTGATGTACCAAGGGTGCATCGGTCATAGAATTCCTGCCAGAAGCAGCTGAGAACATCTCTCAGTACTCCAGATCCAACACCTGCTTCTTCTGTATTATCTGGGAGTATGCGTTTCACATTGAGTGATTTGTTTAAGATTGCATTTTCAGAGAATGCTATGATCATATCATTCAATGTGTCAGTGTAGTGTACAGTTATTGTCATCACATCTTGTGGATCAGGTGGACCATCATAGATAAGTGTGATGTCTGCATCTCCCTCTGTGTTGTATGTGGAGCCAAAAGTAATTTCTGAATCAACAGAAATGTCGAATGCCGTGTAGATTTCATTTGAATCGACAGAGACCTCTTCAATTTCAGAGTTGTAGTCACTGGCATTGTGTGACACAACCAATACTTCCTTGGACGCTGTGCTGCCATCATGGTGGTCGTCCTTTGGCCTTGTTGCAATGTAAAAGCGCAACAACGTGAGCTTTGCAGCCTCATACATGTTGCCGATGGATTGGCAGGTTTCATCAGTGAGGAGGTTTTGTTTGAAATCCCACACCTCAAACTGAAAGTCCAATTCAGATCCTTTAGGAGAAATTCCATCGGGGAAAAATAGTTTCTTTCCTTCCTTGAGAATTTCTTTCAACCCAGCTTCTGTGGACATTTGAAGTTTTCTGGTACCCCCTCCCTGCTTCTCCCTCACCTGTTTGGTTATTTTTCCATCATTGTGTATCCATCCGATTGCAACATCTCTCGTTGTTTTCTGCCTCTTCGTCTGTCTTGCTTGTTGTGTCTTTGAGGAAGTGTCTTCTTTCCTGATTTTCATTTTTTCACGTAATTTTTTCTTTTGGATGGGAGCTGTTGAGTCTTGCAAATATTGAAGAGTGCTATACGGTCTCCATAGCACGGGACATAATTGGCAAGGGTGGCATCGTCCATCAGTGCTATGACATCACTGTCAATCTGCACAACAAGACAAATAGAAAAAATATACACTCACGTCACGACAGTACTTGCTACGACACTACCACAGGTGTGTTCAGTTCACGGTAATTAGGTAATTAGGCTGCAACGATGTTCCAGCCGGCCACTGCCATCCACATAAAGGGGGTCGATGTCAAGAGTGTTGTTTTTAACAACGTTATGTGGCGTCACAGGGACGTACCCATTTAAATTGGTTACGTTCTACTTATTCACGAATGTAAACTGGGTACATCCATTCATGACATTCGGACTAGCAACGGAGCTACAAGCTCCATGGAGCACGTTAACTCCAAATGGAACAAACACGACGCACTGCTTACTCACCCTCTGCTCCTCCAAAAGTGAAAGGATGTCCTCCGACACTCCTCGGCCACGCAAAAAGTCGCTGGGTGACGACATGATGTCCTTTCTTCCAAGACACGCCACACGCTGACGGTCCCCCCACAATTCATAGCTCCACAAACGTCACAAAGTCAGAATTCTGAGATTAAAGTCATAATTCTGAGATTAAAGTCAGAATTCTCACTTTAAAGTCATAATTCTGAGATTAAAGTCAGAATTCTCACTTTAAAGTCATAATTCTGAGAATAAAGTCAGAATTCTGAGAATAAAGTGAGAATTCTGAGAATAAAGTCAGAATTCTCACTTTAAAGTCAGAATTCTGAGATTAAAGTGAGAATCTTGCCAACCTTATTTTTTCTTTCTTCATTGGCCCTAATCCTCTTCCGTAAACCTAAAACAATGTGAGCACGGTTCTTTAATATTTCTCAGTCTGAATCCAATACTCACCGCGCGCTGCAGGAGGAGGAAGAGCAGATAACCAGATGGCGGTGATTGTCGACAAATTGCTGAAAGTGTGAATTGGCCTGCACTGATTACGCTCCCCCTCGACGAGAGTGACGCGTAACATTCGTGATTGACCCAAGAATCGCTTTTGTTACCTAGTCAGGTCCAAAAAACTCCAAAACGTCATTGCAATAGATCTTTTTTTTTTCAATTTCTGTAAGGTAGCCGAAGAGCTATAACTTGAATTTCAGCCAAACAATTTATGAGCTGAGCTGTTGATGGACTGTCATGTTTTTTTCAAATGACTTGTGCCCGGGGACCGTCAACAAATAGCAACCGAGAAAACGAACTCTTAAAAACAATCACTTCATCATTATTCATTATCGCGTTTCTTCAATAATTACACACATAGATCTCCAGCTGGTTACAGTACAAAGACATATTTAGAGAAGAGATTGTATGGATACAATTTATATTTTTTTCCCAAAATATTTTTACTCGAGAGAATTTGTCTCTGCGAAGACAGAAAAGCGCACTTGTGTTCTCAAGGCCATGGAACAACGAACCGCATATTTCCCATCGCTGCCCTATAAAATCGCAGATCAAAACATTTGCAAATCTCACCTCCACTTGCTTCGCGAGGAAGGTGCAACATGTTAACAAGCATCACGAGGCTCTTGAAAGCCACCGCGTGTTCGTTAACAGCCTCAAAAGCCCCTGGGGGTGTTGGGGGGGGGACATAAAATATGTCAAGTATGAGTGGTGTGATCGCCAGCTTTAATATAAAAGGTCGCCCTGCCTCCCCGCTCCCAACCCTGGTTGACTCGGAGGGTAACATAAAAATACTGTAGCATCTGGGATTTCATGATCTCCGACTGCACGCAGTACAGAAGAAAGAGTTCATGGAAAGAGGTCTAAAATGGACTCTAGGCACGCAGTATTTCTGTGTCCGGTGTACGACGTCGCTAGGCTAACGCATAGCAACAACACCGACAGCGTCAAACTAATCAAAATGTAGTTTGATATAGTTTGAAGAGGAAAATTGAGCTTAGGAAAACATGAAAAACAACAACAAAAAAATAAAATGATCATGACAAGCATGACAATAAACGGATGATGAGAGTTTCCACAAGTTCATGACGGATCGGCCAACGTCATTCCTCATTCGCCGGGGAGCCGAACGGGGCAAGAGACAAGAGTACTGTTGCCGAGTGTTTCTCGGCGAGTGCATAAAAAAACTTTCCATCTCCTCCGGCTCACTGCTCAACATGCTCAAATCAATCAAATAAATGTGAAATCAAGAATTTACTGCTGCTAATCACATTTTCCAGTTCATTTTCACTGATACCACACAACCCCGATGACCTCCAGACACGTTCGATCAAGAAATCGGCTAAATAGAACGTCTGACAAAATGAAGTCAGCCAAAAGATTGCAAAACGCTCCAACAAAAAGCCATGAGCCAAAAAAAAGTCGAGAGCAGATGAAAACTCCTCAATTGCTTGTTTTTCCATCCTGAGGCAGCTCTCTGGTTTTCACATTGGTTACACTTCACTGGTGTCCGATAGGATCCACGTGCCTCGTAAATTATCAGGGCCTCAATCATGAAACTGCACCTTCAAAGAAAGTGAACCGTTTTCAACACTTGAGGTGGGTCAATAATTTGGAAAAACATGACCACAACTGTGGACTGAGATTTTGGCTTGACGCCAGTGGCTTGTAATGCTCAAATCTGAAACTGAGGCATTCAGTGCTCGTCAGGTAAGATGACGGCTGTTCCAATACTTTTGGAGAGCAGTGTAGTTGTTTTTATCCTTGTTTGGCGGTAATTTTCCCCATTTTATTTTCTTAGAATTTCTCAATTTTGCTGCCAAAACTGGGATTTGATGGGTTTTTTTAAACTTCCGTTAACAGACTTTACTTTCTTGACCAGGAATACACGTTGGCATCATTTCACCTTTTTTTTTTTAAGTTCATACATTTTATCTTTGGCATTTTTTGTATGGTCACTTGAGTGACATCACGAGTTCACGGTCTCCATGGCGACGCGTGCTGCATTCAGGCTGCAGTGGGGAAGGTAGCTGGAAAGCATCACATATGGACGTGACAGCATCGCACGACAGATGCGCATCTTTATCTTCGTCTTCTACCGCCAACATGGATTCTTCTCCAACGCCGCCCACGTATGACCACTATCGCTCCACGCTATCGCCCAGCATGGACATCGGCGCCGGCACGTACCTGCTGTTTATAAGTAAGTTATTTTTTTGGGGTTTTTTTCCCAGATTTTGACACTTTTATTTGTGGCTTGTTTATGATCTTCAACTCATTCCGACTAAATTAACCAATCAACTGATGCAGTCTTGGGAGGTTTTGCAGAAAGCATCAGCCAAATACTCCTAGCAGATTGCATTTGTATATTGATGAAGTGTATTAAAAAGCCCCCGGGGTGGGCATAATGAAAGAATAATGGACATGCAAAAAATGTAAAAGGCAGCTTTGGAATTTCCTATCTGATGTTGGTTAACGGCAGTTGTTTAAAAGGGAATAAAAAGGGGCAGGTGTCTGGTGGTGATGATAAAATGCAGTTTGAGGCTTCTGTGGCGACATTATCTGTCAAAAATGTACTCTGTTATAAGTATTACAATTCACGTTAAGACAGGAAGAACCCGTTCGTGTGTCTGGTTTAGGAGATTGCCTCTGCAATCTTGCTGCGCAATTCATGGAGCGCGTTGCAGAAGGAGGAAATGCAAAGAGATGAATCGAAGCACGCGCAATGCGATTTATCATTCATGTCCAAATTTGCATCTTCAATTGCTTGAAATTTTAGCGAAAACATTTTGAACACTCATCAACTCCCCGTCGATAAAATAGTATCATGTCTCTCTTTTCATCACATGATATCCTGATGAAAATGAAAGACAACAAAACTGAAACAAGGAGCAAAAAGATATGGCGTCAACGTACACAACTTTTTTTGCTTCATGTGGATGACAAATCTTTTCATGACTTGGTCCCAAAACCGATTCTCAAAGCTTCTTTATCCAGAATGTGAAGTTAACTACTGGTCGACTCGAATAAAGAGATTTAACGTTTTTCTTTTTTATGTGCTCGCAGCCGTGTTCTCCATTGCGGGCAACCTGCTGGTTCTGGTGATGGCTTTCAATCGTTCTTCTCGCATGAAACCTCCTGAGCTCCTGAGCGTCAACTTGGCGGTGACGGATCTCGGGGCGGCGGTCACCATGTACCCTCTGGCCGTGGCCTCGGCCTGGAGCCATCGCTTCCTTGGGGGGGACGCCGGCTGCCTCTACTACGGCCTGGTCGGCTTCTTCTTTGGCGTGGCCAGCATCATGAACCTCATGCTCTTGGCCATCGTGCGCTTTGTGGTCTCCCTGGACCTGCAGTCGCCCAGTAAGTAGCCAGAGCTTTCAAAACACTCGTTCATCCTTTTATTTGAGTTTGAGCGACTAAGACGGTATCAATTGTTGATGGATGTGATGTTATCCAGAAGACAAGGTGAGCTGGTGTCAGATGAAGCTTCTGTGTTCGTGGGCTTGGTTGTACGCCCTGCTCTGGGCTCTACTGCCCATCCTGGGCTGGGGCCGCTACGGTCCTGAGCCATTCGGACTGTCCTGTTCACTGGCCTGGGGCGAACTGAGACACGGGGACTCCTCCTTTGTGGTGGCCATGTTCTCCTTCAACTTGGCTCTGCCGGCAACCGTGATTGTGTGCTGCTACTTCGGCATCGCCATCAAACTCTACGTCACCTACAGGAAGTCAGTGGGACATGGGCGACGCGTATCCAACGTACTCAAGCTGCACCGCAGGCTGCTCACGGTCAGTTTTGTCCAGATTGGTTCATACATTGGGTACCTTTGTTTGCATCGGTAGCTATTCAGCACACGTTCGACAAGCGGTTAGCTAGATAACTATGCCTGGCTATATCCCGAAGATGCCGATTTAGAACGCCTCGTTGTCAGCCAGGAGGGCATTCATCACTGTGAGAATGGTGAAAAGAATAATAAAAGCCTCACTTGACAACCAGGGTAGAGAGAACTGCTAAGCGCAGAGCGCCGCATTGTCGCGGCATGTAAAAGTCCTGTGGGGATCACAAGAGGCTTCAAGTGGAAACATGTTCAAGGCTCACGTTTGCAGGCTTTTGTTGCAGGTTGTTGTAACGGTGTTTGATTGACAGTTCAGTGGAACGTGGTTCCAGCACATTCAATGGACACGCCCACAGCAATCAACACTGTTTACACTTCAAGTTTCGAAATCCTCAACTTAAATTTGGGCTTTGGAAAAACTTGGAAATGAAGGTCAAACTGTATCATGCTGACTTCTACGCTTGTATAACACTCGGGGCCCTCGTCCTGTGCTGCAGATGGCGGTGGTGATCAGTGTGAGCTTCATCATGTGCTGGTCTCCATACAGCATGGTGAGCTTGTGGTCCACCCTGGGGCCCGGCAGCCCCATCTCACCTCAACTGAGCCTGCTGCCCTGCATGTTTGCCAAGAGCTCCACGGCCTGCAACCCCATCATCTACTACATTTTCAGCCAGAGCTTCAAGCGCGAGGTCAAGAAACTGGTGCAGTGCCGGCCCGGATGTTGTGGCGGCAAGGACGGCGGGGGTGCCAGGAGAGGAGGCGAAGGAGGGGGAAAGTCCTTACTGGGTTCCAAAGTTGCCACGGCTAGCACGGTGGTTTGAAGGGAAACTAAGAACTGGACCAAGGTGGCGCCTGCGGCGGCTTGTGTTCAGAGGGGAGAACCAGAGCACAAGCGGTTCTTTTTATGACATCTCAAGTGAGCCAGAAAACAAAGCATTTTACATTTTGGCGATGTAGATAGGGTTGCCAGCTAATCACAAGGCACACATTGACAAACAACAATTCACGCTAAGAGGTTCAGTTGACACAGCAAATGCTTCTGAAGCATTTAATTCATAAAAATATACACAATATACAAATATGAATGATCCAGAGTGATGTCAAGATACTTGGTAAGGCAAATGACAAACATGCTTCTAGTTACGATCATGATTATCGCCAACATTTGACAGTGGATAACATTTTTGTCAAAATGTCTTGAAAATGGCAAGCGGAATACGTTGCCTTTCTAATGTAAAAAGCTGGCCGTTATATGGCTTGTCGGATGTTCTTCAGGCTCTTGTGAATGTTGTCCACCACATCCACGGCGGCCTGCGGGATTCTGGTGCCCGGCCCAAAGATGGCGCTCACGCCGCTCTGGTACAAGAAGTCGTAGTCCTGCGTTTTAAAAAGGGTGCCCATGTTAATATTTGCATTCATTTCCTTTTTTTTTTTTGGTAATTTATAAATCACAATCATTGAATTTACTTTAAACTTTTATTTTATTTCCACTTTTTTATTCCAAATTTGTTTCAATTTCATCTTAATTTTAAATGTACTTTCTAGTTGAATTACAACTTGAATGAAACAATTTTATTCCAGCTTTGACAGATAGGCATGCTAATTCAAATTTAAATGAAATTAAATAATTTAACATGTCTAAGGCTAATATTTTTTAATATTAAATCAACCGCAATATTTATTTGAAATTGAATTTTTACATTTTATCTTCAGTTTAAATTCAATTTAATTTCAACTGTGAAAAAAATGCTATTTTAACTTATTATTAGAACTTCCCTGACATTTCTTTTGCTTTCTAATAACCAGCACTTAATGGTGGGAGAAGTTTGATTGACCTTGGTTTCATTTTTGTTTTTACACCACACAAACTTAGCATTGAAACAGCCGTGTGCAGACTTTCTATATCAACTGTACGTAGCCACGCTGGCCATTACCTGTGGTGGGATGACGCCCCCGCAGATGACCAGGATGTCGGGTCGCCCCATCTTGCGGAGCTCTTTGACAAGCTCGGGCACTAAAGTCTTGTGGCCGGCAGCCAACGTGCTGACGCCCACGCAGTGTACATCTGCGTCCACCGCCTGCTGGGCCACCTCCACCGGCGTCTGGTGGACAGCGCCGCAAGTACAGTTGTCGGTCACATGCAATGTGGTACCTACCTTTGTTTTTTGCAGGGACCGATCGATAAATTGGCTGATTACAAAAACCCAGATCCAAACCTGAAAGAGTGGCCCGATATCCACGTCAAATCCAAGGTCGGCGAACCCGGTGGCGATCACCTTGGCGCCTCGGTCGTGGCCATCCTGGCCCATCTTGGCCACCAGGAGACGAGGGTTCCGCCCTTCCTGGTTCTTAAAATCCGCCACTCTGTGATCATGATTGTGGGATCAACATTCTCTTGTGATAAATGAATATATGCTTGTGAATATTCTCCGTGTGCAGTACCTTCTGAGAGCCCCAGTGATTTCTTTATGCTCGCCATACTCGCTGCGGTACGCGCCGCTCACCATGCGGCTGCTGGCCTTGTGCTCACCAAACACTTTCTTCATGGCGTCCGTGATTTCACCCACAGAACATCTGCACTCAACAAGGGGGGGAGGGGACAACTCGACATCTTAAACTAACAACAGGCTGTACGAGATTATTGCATGGTCTTATTTGTTCAAATCCTAAATACAAACCTGGCACGTGCTGCCTCTACAGCTAAAGCCAGCAGGTTTCCCTCTCGAGTGCGGGCACACTCCTCGATGGCAGCCAGACATTTGTGGGCGGCATCCATGTCGCGAGTCTCCCGTACCTGTCACGTATATTGTATTTATTTTAATAACAATTACGTTGTTTTTAAAATAATATTGTAATATATTTGAGCTTATCTTTACCTTGCTATTAAAGTTGAGAATGGTAAAATAAATAATGTTCCATTGTTGTTTAGAACCTTGCCTTTATTGTTTTAATAATATCTAGTTGTATTTTTTTATATCATTAATACTATTATTATTTCATGACTCTGAATTATGGATTTTATTTTAACCCCCAAACATTTAACAAAACTAAAAAGAATCATATTTGTGCCCTTTAAAAGGCCCTAAAGTTAGTCTCTATTAAAATACTAACAATAATAATAACCTCAGAACAATGTCAAATGCACTTTATTTGACTTTGTTCTTACGTTCTTCAACTTTTCAATCTGTTTCTGTCGGACCAGGGTGTTGTCGATGGCCAGCACCTCCACCGTCTCCTCCTTCTCCAAGCGGTACTTGTTCACCCCGACGATGACCTCTGACCCTGTCCAAATGTCATCAGTTGAAAAGATGGAGGCTTGACTGGAATATGGAAACATTGATGATGCGAGCGTTGGCGTACGTGAATCGATACGGGCCTGTCTGCGTGCTGCGCATTCCTCGATGCGGAGCTTGGGAATGCCCTCAGCAACTGCCCGGGCCATGCCCCCCATCTCTTCGATCTCCTGGATAAACTGAAAGAAAAAAAAAAAAGAAGCAATGTCTTACTTATAGTCTCGACTCAGTCGTGGTAGCGAATAGCCAAGCCAGTAGACCTAGAGAAAGTCCATTTGATTTGAGCATTTTCCTCCTATTTGAATCAAAATCTGCAAAGGATTGTCATTTTTAATGAGATTTGTAATGTACAATATAATTTGTTAACGAATTATAGAGCTTCGAGATATGATGACTTGTCTGTACTGCCTCGTGTTTCCAACGCACCTTCAAGGCAGTGTTGTAGAGATCGTCGGTGAGAGACTCCATCATGTGCGAGCCCCCCCACGGGTCGGCCACCTTGGGGATGCCCGACTCCTCCTGGATGATGATCTGCGTGTTGCGAGCGATCCGGGCGCTCTTCACGGTGGGCAGACCCAGGGCCTCATCAAAGGAGTTGGTGTGGAGCGACTGCGTGCCTCCGAAAACGGCCGCCATGGCCTCAATGACCGTGCGGATCACGTTGTTGTACGGGTCCTGGGAACAGTCCTTTTGTAAGGCGTGGCCTGAATGGGAATTTAACTTCTAATGGATATTTAGCATCAGCTTTTGTAAAATATGCGCGACTCATGGCAAGCGACTTACTTGCTCCGTGAGAGACCAACCAGACGTTTGGCAGTGAGTGCGTAGGAGGAGGGACTTGGCGTTTTGAGGCTGGAACTTTTCCCGCAGTAACGTGGACCACAGCTTCCTGGCCGCCCGCAGCTTGCCGATTTCCATGTAGAAGTTCATGCCGATGCCCCAGAAGAACGACAATCTGCACATGTACAAATACATGGGTACAGATACATGTGCATAAATACAGCATAAGTGATAGATGGTATACATTATAGAGGTTAAAAACAATGTAAGTTTTAATTAAAATGCTAAAAATAAATGACGCAAAATATTAAGTTTGACGAAGGAAAATAAATATTTTAAAATTGCAAAACTGACGAACTAACTAAAACAAAGGAACATTTGGTTGATTGTGTGTCCCTGGAGGACCCTCTAAAAATGAAATGGCCCTTGATAAGAAAAAGGTTCACTGAACCTGCAGTAAATATTTTTTTTGAAGAAGATAAAGTCAAAGTCTTTCAAGTATACCGGGTAGTCTATTGAGAACAAGTTGTCTATTGTTAGAGGTTGCGAATGGCATGTCTGGCTTGAGTTGCCTGCTGAAAGGAGAAAATGGCTTTTGTGAGAAAGCCTTTCATTGGACGAGACATCTGTGAAAAGACCGCATTTGCCGCAGCGTCGCTTGACCCTCATGTCGATGTACCATTGTTGCAATTATTCAATGGTGGTGACAGAGCACACTTGGGAACGAAAGCAATTTCAAGAGATAGAATTGTAACATGTGTTGGGAGCATCACCTCTGCACTGGGACGTACCACTGCAGCTGTGCGGCAAGTTGCCAACGACAGTGAACGTAAAATGACTTCTGACCCGTAAAAATTGCGCTGCGCCATTATTTCACCTGGGAGCAAACTTGTCGATGGTCAAGCCAGCTTTGAGTCCGGTGCGACAGTACTCCAGCCCGTTGGCGATAGTGTAGGCCACTTCCAAGATGGCGTCGGCACCCGCCTCCTGAAGATGGTAGCCGCTGATGGAGATGGAGTTGAACTTGGGCATGTGCTTGGAAAATAACAAACCATTAGCATAGACACCAGTTGGGTTACAAAGAATTACTTTGGAATTGTGAAGTGGTATACAGTAATCCCTCGTTTGTCGTGATTAATGTGTAGAATTTGTAACAGTAAACAAAAATGCAAAATGCATTCGTCACGATACACAAGGGTTGACTGTGCTTACCTGAGATGTGTACGCAAAGATGTCGGCGATGGCGTGCATGGAAGGTTCCGGTGGGAAAATGTAGGTATTCCGCACCATGAACTCCTTCAAAATGTCATTCTGGATGGTTCCGGTGAGCTTGGCCTTGGGCACACCCTGCTCCTCGCCCGTCACTATGAACATGGCGAGCACTGGGATGACGGCTCCGTTCATGGTCATGGACACGGACATCTTCTCCAGCGGGATGCCATCAAAGAGCATCTTCATATCCTCCACCGTGTCGATGGCCACACCCGCCATGCCAACGTCGCCGTGCACCCGCGGGTTGTCCGAGTCATAACCGCGGTGCGTGGGGAGATCGAAGGCTACCGACAGGCCCTGCTGCCCCGCTGAGATTCACAAGGGAAAACATGAAAATGAACATACTGGGATTTGCTCACAAAATCTTTTACATATAATTAGTAACTTTAATATTTTTTTGATCCTGACAAAGTCGTGCTCCACACTTCAACCCATTTATCAATATTATAGTGGAAATTAGTGGGATGAATATTTACTTTGCAAATCAATTTAGTGTTCCCCCTCAATCTTCTACTTGCACCCCTAAAATGTCACGTTTTGAAATGTTCCTATTTTGATCTTTTTTTTTCAAAGTAAATCTCACACTTCAATTGTTCAGCCCAACCCTTTTCTGCTAAAAAAAAAATTCATGGACAACACCTTTTGTCACACCCGCATTAATGTTTGACCTCGGGTCTGCCCTACCTTTGATGTTATCCTTGTAAAATTTGTTGCTCTCTTCCACGGTACTGAATCCCGCATACTGCCTGATGGTCCAGGGTCTGCTGGTGTACATGGTGGGATAGGGCCCCCTAGTGTAGGGAAACACCCCTGGTAACTCGTCCGCACTCGCATCCGAACCAGCCTTGGTGTACACCGGCTTGATGTCGATGCCCTCGGGCGTGTGCCATATCAGGTCCTCCGGGTTCTTCCCCTTCAGCTGCTTCTTGGCCAAGGCAGCCCACTGGGGGTGAAGCTCCACCTGGTACCGACGCGGGGCCGAGGTGTGGATCCCACAGGTGTGGAGTGGCATCCGGGCCAAGAGCCGGGCGGTGGTGCACGCTCTGTGTGCCGTTAGCATGGTTACCCTGGGCTCACACGCGCATGGATGACCTGAGGGAGGTAAACCTGAGGGTGAAATAGTAGCATGTTTGTTTATTTTTTGTAGAACAATCCTTTTCTGTAACAACAGGTGCCACTTTAGGAATAGTTTTTTTCATTTTCCTAAAAAAAGATATTCATTTGTAATATCTATCTAGATTCTTTTTTGTACATGTCATGCTCATCCTAAGTTTCTCATTTGAACACGTAAGCATGTGTCGTTAAGTAATAAATGGCCTGTTTTTGAACATTATATTTTCTTTTTGGTTCTTGACTTCTATAAGCAATGTGACTAAGCATTTCCCAAGGTGACAAGAGTTGAAAATAATTAATATAATAGACTATAAACGCCATATTAGCATTATGAGCTAAAAGCTAGTCGAAAAGGTTATACAGTAATATCTCAGATACAATAATACAGCTAAACGATAATGAACACGTTAACCGGGACATGAACGTAATCATGTTCATTCGTGACAAAGGGGACAATGTTAAGTTTGAGTCAGTAAATTTAATTTTTAAAAATGAGAGATAAAAAGTTAAGCTAGATGCAGCGGCTACGAAGCTAACGGTGGCCAACCGATGTTTTTGACAAGTCGCGTCGACAAAATGGAGCATTTATTCGTGTCGTGCATTTTATGGCACAATCTTTGTATATATTTTAACATTTTCTGACCTTGTTTATTCTTGTGGTCCTTAAAGGTTGACAAAAAGTGTGCGTGCGTCCATCCAATGGACTCTCATGACTTAGGTCATTAGCCAATGAAAGAGACGGTGAGTGTCTGAACTAAAAGCGGAAGTAACTAAACAACGTTTCCGCTCCGGCGGCCATATTGGTACGGTATAATACAAATTCGAGCTGAAACTCGTAAAGATGCTGATACTGTACCATTTTAGAACTTTAAGGTTATTAATAAAACATACAGTATATAAAGTAAATATTTGTTAAATGTGTTGTTTGATATGTCAAATAGGATTTTAAAAAATATTCTTCTCAGGCAAATATTTAACAGGACACATTGTAGTTAACATGCCATTTTTATTACAGAACAGAGTTGGTCAACAAAATGGTAAGCAGCAACGGTTCTGTACGCCATGAGACCAGGTCGACAAGAGAAAACGCACGTGCAGTAAATGCTTTTTATTTGGGGGGGGGGGGGTAGTTACAAATACATAGCTAACTCGGCAACATTTTCATGAGCATTCAGTAGGACAAACCCTGATTAAAGTGCCGATGCAGTCAGGTCAGTAGCTTGTGTACGCGTTATGTTTATGTAGAAAATAATCAGTCAAGATGCAGGGAGTTTTGTCATGTGCTTATACTCAGTTGCTAATACTGTAAGGCAGTGAGTGTTTTGATTGCAAAATAGTATGAGTTAAGATGCATTTAAAGAGTAAATGGAACAAGAATGGGATGGCGGTGGGAGGGGAGTCAGCGCATCGAGCAGGTCCCTGTAAAAATGTTTCACTCCAGTTTGAGGAGCTCAACATCAAAAACGAGTGTGGCATTGGGAGGGATGACGCCGGGATGGCCCGTGAGGCCGTAGGCGACATCCGGTGTGCAGGTGAGCTTCACTCTCTGGCCCAGGCTCATCTGGGGACAACAAAAATGTATTTTAAAATTGTCAGTCAGCATGTGTTGGTCCAAGCTTGTGTTTCTGTATATGCAACATGTTAATGGGCATTCTAACGAGCGGTCTGACTGTCCAATCATTGAGCGCCTTTTTGTGATACACAGTCACGAAAATGTCTGCTCGACATGTTGATCGGGTTAATTCGCAAGAAGCAAAAAAGATGATTTCCGTGTGACACAATTTACATAAAAGCAAATGGAAATATTGCAAAATCATTATTTCTCTAGCATTTTAGCAATTCCTTTAAAAAAATCTACTGTACTGTATTTAAACTTTGAAAACTGCCTTCTTCTTACTGTGCAGCAGAGGGGGCTGCTGCATTAAACCCAAATTCAGCTCATATCAAATTCCATGAAATCCTCCCTTCTGTTAATGATTTAAGAACACAGTGCTCTTGTTATTCATTATGCTCCCATACAGTCAACCGACCACTGTGGGGTTTGTTTTGATTGACAAGAGGCAAGTACCCCTGAAATAAAACCAATCTACGCTTACATCTGGAGTGGCTGGTGCAAGGAGCGTGTTTACAAAAAATATAATTTAAATATTCAGTTTGTTTTCTGACCTGAGCCACGCCTTCTTCCCAGCCTTTGATCACCTCGTTGCGTCCAATCTTGAATTTAAAGGGCTTGTTTCTGTCTCGGGATGAGTCAAACTTTTTGCCGTTCTGCAGCATACCTGTCAAAAAGACAAAATCATCAGTTTTGGCTGTGATTTTCTAACGGGGCCTTTTTTAGGATTTAGTTGGACAATCTGAAGCGTGACAGTGAGTGCGGGGTAGGTGGGATGTCTTTACAGGATCTTGCGTGGGTTTCAATTCTCCCAAATGCGCAAAGGCAGACTATGAATCAGGAAGCAGGTGGCCTGGTTTATTGGATTATTTTTAAAGTTAACAACTAGGGCGTCCCTTGTCAGCATGTCGAGGGAGAAAAGAAAAAAAAAGTAAAAACCCAAATGGGATGAAAATGTCAGATACTGATTCTAACCATTGTTCTGTCAATGTTGTTTTACATCGTTTGCAAACATTAAAGGTAAGAAGACTTTCCAAAGGCTAAGATTTAAATAGACAAAATGTAATTGTATTTAATTTGACAGTAAACTTCAACTGGGACTGGCAGTAAACCGCTTAAAGCCTCTTCTGGTTACGACCCCTTAATTTATGTGAGCCTGTGTTCACTCGGCGAGTGTGAATAGTTGGGGGTCTAAAGACGTTGTGTGAACGTCACACTTTAACGCCATAGCTGTGTCGCCTCTCCGCTTTCACCGGCCGTCTAAATTTAGCGGACAAGGAAGTCACCAAGTCCAAGCAACAGCGGGCCAACACCTGCCATGGCGCATCCGTGTGTAAAACCTAACAGGGATGCCCATATTTTGCTTGACTTTACGGGTGTTATTAATTACAGTAGGCTAAAACTAAATGATTGTGCATGTAATTTTATTCCACTATTATTACATATTTTCGATGTATTCTCTGCTGGCAGCTGGAATGTAACTCGCATGATGTCAATCCAAATTCTGCATTATTATTATTATTATTGCTACTATAGTATTATTTTTTATGCAGTCGCTACCGCTATCAGCTCTGGGTGCACGGGCGGGGTGGTAGTTCTCATCCCTTCCGGATCCTGACGCTGCCCGTTATGACTCTCAAGAGAAAACTCCAACCTCTTTGGCTGCGTCGGCACAAAAAAGGAGAAAAAAAAAAGCTGAAGCGCTAACCGAGGGCGGGGTTATTTTTACTCCGCCATATCCTGTCGCGCAGTCATCTCACCCACCCGCCCCTCACCCGTCTGCCTCCCCCACACAGTCTCGAGAAGCTGCCAGCATGACACTCCCGCCTGCATTAAAAAGGGTGGATCAGAAAAAAAGCTGCATGTCAGGCTTCATGGCTGAGCTCCCACTGCAGTTTACACAAATGTCGCTTTGGGTGACTGGGAGGACTTCATACAACAATGGTGGGAAAACTGCAGCCTGTGGTCCGTATAAAGCCCGCAAGATCATTGCATCCAATTGTGAAAACCAAACGAGGTGGTGCAGTGAACACGATGGACAAGATGTCTCTGCACACCGCATCAAGATGAGCGCTTGTGGGCCCTCTCGTCTGCATGGAAAGCAATCTATTTTGCATAGATGCCTGCTTAACTCAATTCCCACTTAATTCCCATGATGCTCATGGAATGTTTTCAATTTAGAAAATCCCGCATCTTAGCTCCCCACAGAAATGTACTGGAAGCAATCCAGGCATTTAGCATCCATTTTCCACCCACTGAATCGCTTTTTGTACCTGATGTTATGATCAGTGAGCGAATCATGTGAATAATAACAACAGATTAGTTTGCACTCTTGAACTCAAAACTCCATGTACGAGCCTGAGCAGCTTTTCTTAAAAATGTCAACCACATGACCGCTCGCTCGCCATATTTAGGAATCTCTGCCACCCGCCCGAGTCATGAGAGGGTCAGCTGCGTGCCATGTAAGCGAGTGTCTGCTGTGTGTGCGTGTCTGCGTGGTTAGAATCCCAATGTGAGGATCACAAATAGCCACGTCCAGTGTTCCCATTGAAGTTGGGATGAAGTGAGCAGATTGGAATGTGACGTTTGCTTCGACTGAAAAAAAAAAGCCACAACAAAATACTTTATGTAACAAATAGCCTCTTTATCTTTGCTTCTATTTAGCCAGCAGGAAGCCTCGGAGCGCTGAGCATCCCAAATCTATGGCTAACCGCTATCACCAGACTTCCTCCTCACTGGTATCTCAATTTGATCTCTGCCCTTATAAAACAAAATAAGGGCCAGGCATTAACCCAGAGAGGCGGCATGGACGCTTACACGTAACTACCATTTTGTGTGTGTGTGTGTTTTTTTTTTTTTTTGGTCAAGATATCAAACTTCACCACAGTGCTCCACCCACACACAATGATGATGACAAATATTTCTCACAATTTATCATTGTCCATCTGTCCAGTGTATGCGAGTCAAATTTGGTAACCAGGTAACAATCACACTAAATCTCTTGGCCAAGTTTGTCTTTGAAGGACCTCATGAGTTAGCCAAACTGACCTTAAAACGAAACATTTTCACACTAAATGTGGTTAAAAAAGTGAAGTTGCTCAAGTCCTTATCCCACTGAGCTGCGAACAATTACCACTGATTTCAAAGGTAGCGACTGTTGCATTCTTGCCGGGGTTCGTTCAAGGTCGCAAATGTTTCAGGGGGGTATTTTCAACTATGAAACTTGCCATCTCGTAATTTTTCGCAGGTTAGCAGTCTACCATCTGTCTTGAATCGGTGGCAACACTAACCCTCAAATGGTCACTTCAAACAAAAATGGCTGACTTCCTGTGTGCGTGTTCCAAACATGGCTCCTTCAAACGTTTTGTCTGTCAACTTGTGATGGACATGCCAACCCAATTTGACACTGCTCAGTGAATCCGGCTTCAGGGGGCCGAGTTTTGAAAGATCGGCCAGAGTTTTCATGCCAGCCATTTCCCTTTCGCAGAGTCGAGAACAGGTTTATCGATCTATGGGGTTTGTCTGGCTGAATTGGAGCCAGCAGCTAGCAGCAGGATGATTTAATGAGTCAAAATTGGGGCGGACATGCAGAGTGAGAGAACGCGGAGGATGTGAGTGACGCACACCAATGGAGGCATGCAGTCAGTAGGGAGGGAGGCGGACATGGGGGTGTTGAGACCTTGTTTGGGAGGAATGCAGCAATGACACGAATGGCATTTTTTCTCCTTCTTTGGCTGTTAGATCATCATACGGGGTTAAATCATTAGTTCTTGTTAAAGTTACATAATAGTTCAGAGCATCTCAACACGGCTACGTCTGTTTATGACAAAACCCGCGGCACAGTGGCGAGGCAGTGTTTTAATAGCCGCATCATAAACCTGCTGATCTGCAGATGGGACTGATAGCAAACCAGCATTGCTTTTTGTTTTGTTTACTTTCTGTCTGACCTACTTGTCTGCGCCGAACAAGCGCCCAAGGCACACGCTAACCCAAATGTGTTTCCCCCGTGTCACAGCGGTGCAGTTCACAAAAAAATGGTCTGTCTGAACAAAAAAGAAAGGATAGCGTGAAGTATAGACATGCTGGACGGCCAATTGAGGCCAGCATGGGACAGTATTGGGCTACATCGCCTTGAGACCACACTCCACCGGCTACCGGTCGATCGCGATCGACTGGTTGGGCACCGCTGCACTTGAAGGAGCCTGTATACCACATACCATGTAAGTAAATGTGGTATACATTAAATTGGAAGACCATGGGACAAACTGGAGCAGCAGGACATAACATGGTTAAAAAAAAATACGATCACGTGAGACCATAGTAGGCAAGCATAGGACAATAAGTGAACAGATGGGATAACAAAAGACCGCATGGGACAAGATGTGACAGTACTTGGGCAACATAAGACCGTGCAGGACAACATGAAAGGGCATAGGACAATACAAGACACTGTACAAAAATTATGACTTACTCACCTATGTAATGAACCACACACGTCTGACCCTTCTTTGGAAATGTGCTTCCTAGGGGACACAAATACATTACACTCAAAAAAATTGCAGTTCAACTTTTGCACACGCTGTATCACATATTTTTAATACTCTTTAAAAGCATTCACCGAACAAACGGACCGGACTATTAACACTTGCACATTCGTAACAGTATTTTCTAATATGTGCGAAACTCTTCAATTAGACATGTGCACCTTTAGTGTAGTACCGCATTGTGCCACAACATGACACAATCTTTTTTAGAATTATATTTTAATTTAAGATGAAGAGTGACTGTATTATTAGCAATACAGTAAGACTAACAGGGGCCTCCAGAAGGTTTTCACATTTTGCCACCCAGCTCAACAACACACCTACACAATCACCAGAGGAATCAGCACAACAAATTGAACTGAAGAGTAAAATCCTGCATGATGCACAAACTAATTCATTCTTTACATTCTATTTTAATTATGATGTTACTCTCTTTCAGTACAATATTGTAGTACAGTTTCCTATTTAAATAGAACACGTTACACTATTTTTTGTTGCGTTTATTTTTTTTAGGAAGGCTGGAACAAATTAACTGAGTTTTCGTTCATTTCGACGGGGGAGGATGATTTGAAATGTTGAACGTTGCTCACACGAGTAACGACGATAGAATGCACAAATAATATAATTAAGACATAATAATAAAAAGATAATAGTTTCGGCACCGGGGAGAGAACTACCTAGCCCCTTCGGAGAAGCAACTTACCATCACCGGGAGATATTGTCTCGACTTCCACGCCCATGGTTCTGCGATACGTCGTCGAATTTTAGACGTGGAACATAAGTCCTTACCAGGCGAGCGTTTCCCCGTATGGCCGCTACCGTTACTCCTCGGTGTCCGCCGAAGGACAGCATGCAGTCGTCACCCGACCGCTGCCGAGAGCCTCCCAGCCAAGATATGGGGAAAGCGAGCAAGCGGATTTTTGGACTTCCACTAGTGGTGGGCTATCACAAGATGGCGGCGCCACACTGCGGCGATGGGGAGTATTTTCTAGGCAGAGCAGTAGTTGCTTGTTGTTGATTTATGGGTGCTGTTTAAGATCAAATGTGAACAGCGGCATGTACAACAGGTCTCTGTTGGCGCTTACCGTTGAAATCCGAAAGCATAGTCCACTTAAAAACGAGGAAATACGTTCGAAATGATCCCGAATTGCATTTAAACAGCGTTTCCCATAATACACCTCTCAGAGTGGTGGCCGTAAATTACTTCCGTGTAAGGCGCCAACAACAGTCGGCAAATATGAAAATATTTTAAATTTTAATTATATTGCATATGTGCTATAAAATGTTTGTGTATACTGAGGATGTTCAATGTTAAATTTGACTTAGGGTGGTCAGATTCAATAGTTATGTGTACTATATATCTATATCAGGGCGGCCCGGTAGTCCAGTGGTTAGCACGTCGGCTTCACAGTGCAGGGGTACCGGGTTCGATTCCAGCTCCGGCCTCCCTGTGTGGAGTTTGCATGTTCTCCCCGGGCCTGCGTGGGTTTTCTCCGGGTGCTCCGGTTTCCTCCCACATTCCAAAAACATGCATGTCAGGCTGATTGGACGCTCTAGAATTGTCCCTAGGTGTGAGTGTGGGCGTGGATGGTTGTTCGTCTCTGTGTGCCCTGCGATTGGCTGGCAATTGATTCAGGGTGTCCGCCGCCTACTGCCCGGAGATGGCTGGGATAGGCTCCAGCACCCCCCGCGACCCTAGTGAGAATCAAGCGGTTCGGAAAATGGATGGATATATCTATATCTATACAGTCTCTCTTTCTCTCTGTCTCTCTCTCTGTAATAGAGACTGAGAATAAAAACAAAAATTTCCCATTTTATCTGAAACATTTATCAAACATTAATTCAAATGTCAGACAGGCTATGAATACATATGTATCTAAAGTTTAATTTGTACAATTATTCTGAGGACATTATCAAATAAAGTGCAGGAGTAACTCATAAATTCAACTACGTTTCCAATGATGCACTTCTCCGGACGGTGCCCAGGCATTACTTCCGGGTTAAGGACGAGTCAACATTGATGGTTTGGTGTTTCACCGCTAAAATGTGAAGTTACCCATGGCAGCATTCACTGTAAGTACTTCGCGAAACTTTACTCGACAAAATACGTGTTTTTTTCCCCCGAAAATACAGTGTGTGTATTTTTTCCCCCAGCCTGTTAAAGTCTTTCCTAGCTAAACATGGAGCCACGGCATGATAGTATGCTCACCCATGTGGCAAAATGTTAGCTGTGTAAATAATGTAAAAGCGACAACGATGGACTGAAAAGTGTATGAAAAGTTGTCCTTCATGATTTAACAAAACGTATTTTGCATCACTACACACTAGATTACAGTACTTGTTACATTAGATGATGGGTTGTCGTCCATTTAAAAAAAAATAAAATTATGATGGAAACTTTTCATTGGAATTAACAATAATAAACAAGGAATTTAGGATTGGCTGTTAACAGTGAACCTAAATATAGTTTAATAATTTATATCGTAATCTTGACTAAAAATGCAACATTTCATGCAAGTACGGTACCTTGACTTGAGTAGGCCTATTTACAAGTTTTCCAGGGTTACAAACTAAATCTAGTTTATGAGTGATCTTTGAGGAGTAATCACTCCTCTCGATTCTGTTTGGAGGTAGTCTCTATTTATGCCTTGGATTTATTTCCCACTACTCCCCACTGGAAGTTTCCATTCAGGAATATTTCCATAATTTCCCATTTTAACTTCACATGGAAATTTAAAGGAACGTTTTCCACCACCTTGATCCTACTTGTCTCCCTTAGCAATTCTGTTTGCGCCAGGATGACAAGATGTCTCATCCCCAATGTGTGATTAAGTGAGCGACGTCAGCGGCCTCGAGTCCTGAAAGGTCCCGAGAGTGTCGTGTTGAGGTCGTTGCGCTATAATCGGCTATTCGTGCTCGTCACAGCACGCCCGGCTCAGGAGAGCAGATTAAGGTGCCTAATTGGAAGGAAACCCAGGAGAGAACCTTTGCTGGTTACAATCTGCAAGGCGAGGACATCCCGGCCGCTCAGATTGTTTTGTCGCTTTCTCACAGAGATGGACCTGGGCAAGGCCAAGCTGCTACGGAGCGGCATCAACACGCTGCACCAGGCCATCCACCCAGTGCACGGGGTAGCATGGACCGACGGCAAGCAGGTGTGCCTGACGACGCTCTACTTCCAACGCGGCGAGACCAAGTTTGGCGACACAAATGTCATCGGGCAGTTCGAGCACGTCCTCGGGCTCTTCTGGGGCCCGCTGTGCTGCCCCGACTCACCCGCCTTGCTGGCCGTGCAGCACAAGAAGCATGTCAGCGTTTGGCAGCTGCAGCTGAGCGCCTTGGAGCATAACAAGCTGCTGTGCACACAGACCTGCGAAATGAGCGAGCCCTTCCCATTGCTCGCGCAAGGCTGCGTCTGGCACCCCAAACTGGACATTTTGGCCCTCCTGACCAAGCGGGACGCATCAGTGCTATTCTCGGTACGGGTGGACAACAGGAGGACCAAGGCGGATATTAAGGGAAGCGGGCTCATCCACTGTGCGTCTTGGACTAAAGACGGAACCCGTTTGGTGGTGGCGATCGGCACCGCGCTCCACTCCTACATTTGGAACGACATTCACAAAAGCCTCGTGGCTTGCTCCTTTTGCCCCATTTTTGACGTGGGGGGCTACATCTGTGCCACAGAGGCAACTGGAGACTCTCAGGTTGCCGTGGCGACAGAGCTGCCTTTGGAGAAGCTGTGTGGGTTGAACGCCGGCATGGCCTTCGAGGTGGACCCCTCTCGAGTCCAGACGCCAGAAATTGACTTCTCTCAGGATTCCAGACGGCTGTCATTTGACCTCGCGGAGAAGTCCCATACACCCACCTCGGGCCCCCTGGACCTCACCCACCTCCTGGCCAGGCACCGGCGCTCAGACCCCAGCCCACTTATTCACCTGCAGCGCAAGGACTCAGTAACGGGTTCCAGTCAGGACTCATCACACCTGGTGCTGATCACATACGAACGCAAGGTGGTCACCACACGCAAAGTCAGCATCCCCGGGATCCTAGTGCCGGATTTGGTGGCGTTCGACCCGCGTGCATCCACTGTGGCCGTGGCGTCCAACACTTGTAACATGGTGCTGGTGTACCGTATCACGGCATCGGCCATGCCCAACATCCAGCAGATCTCGCTGCAGGCCACAGACAGGCCCAAGGGCGTCTGTTTCCTCAGCGACAAAGTGCTGCTCATGATGGTCGGCCGGCAGAAGTCAATGGACCCCGCCTTCCTCCCGTCCTCCAACACAGAAAAGTATATCCTGCGCTTGGTGGCCAAAGACTTCGATGGAGAGGGTGCCCCCTCCCATCTCAACGTAGAGCCTCCTGCTAATTTGTCACGGATTAGGAGGCACTCGGAGCACCTGCCCAAGGATGACAGGGAGCAGCTGGGGATAAAGGACTTGGTTCTGCCCGGGAATGGAGTAGTACCCCGCTCACCCGGGAGTAGACGCAGGCTGGTGGAGGAGGTGAGGAGCCCCGAGTCCAGCTCTGCGGACTTCTCCGCCTCCTCGGAAAGAACCCCCTCCTGTGCCGTGGAGAACTTGGACGTCGGCCGTATGGCCAGCCTGGTGGTGGCCGGCCAGACTAGCAGGGACTCCAGCCGAGCTGGATCACCTCGGCCGGAGGTGGTACCGGAGCCAATGGTGGCCCCGCCAGGCGGATCCTCCTGGGAGCGGGCGCTGGAGCATCTAGTCTTCAACATGGAGCGGCTGTTCGCTCGCTTCGCAGATGTGCAGCAGTGCCTGGGCGAGATCCGAGAGTACGCCCAGAACGGCAAGAAGGTTGCGAGCTCATACCCGGCTGCTGCCGAGCCCCCTTACATCAATGTCACATGTCAGGTACGTTCACATAAGAAAACTGCCTTGGTGGACTTTGTACTTTTTACTGTTTTGTAATTTGCTGTAAAATGCATCAGAGAGCGTCTCTCTACTTTCCCACATGCAAGGGCATAACAGCAAATAAGTATACAATGGTGGCTTGACTTGACAAGCAGCACTTGACTTTTTGCCTACGTTTTGGATCCCACAGAAGCAGTTGTCCGAGAACGTGTTTATCGACGAACGGCGTCCAATGCTCCTGTGTGATGGCAAGTTGTGTCTACGCGCCCTCCAGGAGCTTTTCAACCTCACAGTCGTGGAGATGCTGCATGGTACATACATCGATTGAATCCCTATCAAACTCAGTCCCATGTTTTTCACCCCACTGAGCATTTACATTATCAAGAGTCCTATAGTATGTGTTGCATCAGTTTAGCTGTACCCTAAAATTGAATAATTAAAATCTATATGCTCTGTAAAGCGCTTTGTTACAGTTGGAGCTATTGTGAAGGTGCAATATAAACAAAGATTTACAGTATTTTACATCCAGTCAGATGGTCCATCTGTCTCTTTTATTTCAAAATTTGCCCAGCCTTGGTCTAAACCATGTAAACACATCCATGGTTGTCATGCAGTTGAGCTATAATTGGATGTGATTAGCGGCCGAGGTCAGATTAGACGCTTTCAAATGGAAGCAGCTTACTTTATTAGCATGTAACAGGCCTAAACCACAACGTGCTATTGAACATGCCGCCCGGTGGTTTTGTTCATGCTCTTTCAGGACCCCTGTGGATCGTCCTGATGGCCGACTCCGACGGCTTCGTGCCCCTGACGTTCAATCCCAGAGCTGAGCTCACCGTACGTAACGGCAAGCGCAAATCCACTGTCCGCAATCCTGGGAGCCCCGAGATCTCCTGCCCATCCAGTCCGGCTCCCTGCCACAACCCTACCAGCAGCACCACCACCACCACTGAGGCCTCCACATAGTTTATGGATTTAGACCACTTTGTTAATAAAGCAGTTTCAACAATTCACTTGCTGTTTCATTTTTTTGTTTTGGGGATAAAAACAAAAAGCCACAATTTCCTAGCATTCGTCAGATGCTGTGAAAATATGCCCCTACTGGCGATGAGAAGCATCTTACGTTTTTTGTTATTTGAACAAATTTTTTAATCTTGAACAAAATATCTTCCACATAAATACAAATGAAATATAAAAGTAACATGAATATGTGTATTTATAGATATATACGTGCCCTATTTAAACTGTGAACTCCTACCACGATTGACACCACCCCAAAATGTGTATGTACTGTAATAGGCATGAGATGCCAGTCATGACTTGTATCTAAATAGAACTGCCGACCTCAATATCTCCCCAACTCACGTGTGTCGATGGTTGAAATACAAATGAGGCGCTCTAATCAGTGCCTTGTATTGGTTCTGTCGTCTCATGACGTCAAAACCCAGATTTAAATTCGTTTACGGGTACGATCAAACACATCCAATATGGCGACGGTGTTGACGTACAACTCCGTAGCTGTCATGGCTTACTATTTTTCTGTGTTCGCTTAACCGGGTGACTTCTTTTCCTGACGTGGCTCCGGCGAACTGGGGGTCACGTGTTAATCCGTGCGCCGCCGCGATAGGCTGGAACTAGAAAGTGTTTTGGGTTTACGTCCCCGCCCACCTGTGGCATGTCAACAGACAGGTGGCCATAGTCGTGGTGGAGTCGGGTCAACGCCAGAAAGAAAAGGAAAAAGGAAGTCAAAACGAGGTGAGCATCAAAATTCTCCAGCATTCCCTGTTGTGTTTTTGATCAGGGGCAGCAAGGAGGTGCACCACCTTTGGTGCTCAACATTGAACATTTAAGTCTGTTTTAACAGTACACTAACAATTGTCACTGTTTTATTATTTATAAATAATTACAATGAATTAACTTTTTTATTAAAACACATTTTAAATGTTTAATGTCTATTATAGTTTTAATTTCTTTTTACTTTATGAGACCCACTTAATATATTAAACAATTGTTTCATGGAAGAAAAAAAATAAAGTCAAATGAAAATCAAAGTAGGCATTCCTTTTTTTTTTCCAATTAGATTTTAGCCTTTGTGTTTTGGTTGCCATGACAATCTAATCTGCCCTGGGCTATCGATGTGCTTGCCCAGAACCCTATACAGCAAATAAATAGTGAGCCGAAACAGGACAAATAATGACATAACAAAGAAATAAGTACACATAAAAATAATACTTATCATGAAGGATGTTAAATTAGCAACATTTATACAAGTAACAGCCCACTTCGTGTATTATGCTCGAAATGGTATATAAATAAAGATGCATTGCATTATTCTGAAGGTATAAGTAGCCAGTTTAGCCACTTATACACTTCCATACAATTTAATAAAGCAGTTTTTTTTTTGCGTGTGATGGCTTTTATTAACTTTGATTTTTGAGTTTCTGCCATGTTATATATAGATAGTGATATAGATGAGTATGAGCTGTTATGAATATCGATTGCGTACTGCTCTGCATGATGGATGTGACACTGTTGTGTGTGTGTCGTATTCTGTAGTTGTAAAGTATAGATGAGGGAGTGGGAGTACAGTATTTAAGAGATTTTTCTCCCCGAAGGTGATGCCTGAGCTGACGTTGTCTGCGGCTGTGCAACTGATGCTCCTGCTGTCGGCCTTCCCGGCTCAGTACCTTATCCACAAATGGAGCGGCAACACGGCAGAGCAGCGTCTCCACGCGTCAGCACAGTAGGCAACGAACACGTACTTTCATTCTAACCTAATTGTGTTTTTAGTATCATCGTTGATAAATTATGTGGCATTTGCTGTACGACGTTGGCATTAAAAGTCTTTTGATTATGTTAAAAGGACTTGAGTATCAGACCTTAAAGTTGTGCCCCCCCCCCCCAAAAAAAAAGAGGGGTTAGGATATTTAATAAGTTTGTATTTATGTCATTTTTATGCTTAGATTTTACCTCGGTGGTGAAGTTAAAAGATTGAGAGGTGTGACTAAATACTGACTTCCTGATTATTAGTGGCTCATGTATCGTTGAGCTGCCTGTACCGGTTTCCCTACCCTACCAGTACAGGTAAAACAATTTTTCTGCCTCCATGAACATATCCCAGCTGACTTTGAGCGGAAGGCAGTCAACTGACCCTGAACCGGTCGCCAGTCAATCGCAGGGCGCATATAGAGACAAAGAACCATTCACACCCACATCCACATTTATTGATTTAAAAGCATTTACACCTGGGGTTAACTTCAATACTGTTGGCAACTTACTTGTGTTTTTGTCTTTTCCTTTTTAAGCAGTTTGTTTTTCTTTTTTTTTTGGCTTCTACTTTTTGCTTTTGTAAGTCAAGGTTATTATGTGGATGTTGAACTCCTGAAAAAATTCGGAACCCCACCCCACTATCAGGTTTTCCTTGGCGGTGGTAATAATACAAAGTGTCTTACTCAATTGTATGCTGTTGCGTTCAAGGTTGGTTGAGGCGTGGAAAGAGTGGAGCGATTCTTACCTCAGCGTTTCTGCGTGGAGCGAGTGGACCCAGCGGCAGCTTTACAAAGTCCTGTGAGTACCCTGAGGAACAGCCCACATTTTTCAACTCCTAAAAACATTAAATGTGCTCATGGTCTTTCCATGCAGGTCGGTGCTCGGTATGAATACGGATAAGGAGGACAAATTGCTCACTATGGAAATCATGATGATTGACAACGACCAGGGATTCTTTGGAGGTTTGCGCCCATCAAGTGGTACCTTGATTTACGAGTGCCCAAACTCTCGAGTTTTTCCAACTTATGAGCCATCACTTGAATATTTGCTGTGTTGGGGAGCCAAAGTTTGAGTGGGTTTCAGTGGGAACTAGCTTCACAACATTCAGGCCACGATTAGTTTACATCATTGGTGTCAAACTCAGGTCCTGGAGGGCCGCTGCCCTGCATGTTTTCCAAGTCTCCCTGTTGCAACACACCTGATTCAAATGAACAGATCATCAGCAAGCTCTGCGGAAGCCTGACATTGAACCTGTTCATTTGAATCAGGTGTGTTGCAACAGGGAGACTTGGAAAACATGCAGGGCAGCGGCCCTCCAGGACCTGAGTTTGACACCTATGGTTTACATGGTTACTTTGCAGTTAGTCTTTTTTTTTTTCAATAAATCCATATGTATTTTCCATTCTGCCGTGCCACCTTTAATGGAAATCCAATGACAATGTTTGTGTTTTTGTCACCGCAGCATCTAAGGCGGTGCGCAGTCCGCGGCCACCTTACGTCTTCCTGAGGGTGGGCGAGGTCGTGATGGACCGCAAGGGCCACCGAATCGGCGTGGTAGTGAGCTGGGACAGTGAGATGCGGGCCCCCGCCGAGTGGGTGTATAAGATGTACAGCAACAGAAAGCAGGTCAGATGGTGTGACTACTGCGAGAAAAAAAAAGAAAAAGTTTTAAACCAGAGGCAAAAAGGCAAAGTGATCGCATTCACATCCATGACATGGTATGTTTGGATAACCATTAGGGCGTCGCAGCCGAGAGGACTCCCCATTACAAAGTTCTGTTCAGTGGGGCAGGACCTAACCATGTAATAGTGGGCTACCTGCCTCAGACTCATCTCAAGCGTGTCACTGGAAAAAAAGTAGGAACACAAAAGTCGCCACACACCCACAGAGAGTTTAGTCTTCTATTGACTGTGATGTGTTTACAGCCTAACATTCCCAGCTTGGACCACTACTTCAGTCATTTTGATGGCGAACGCTTCGTGCCGCAAACATGGCTGAAAGAGATTTTCCCAGAGGACGACATTGACGATGCCTGAACGTCGTGGCTCACGAGACGAAAACGATGTTGATCATGGTGATTTCACCAAGGGAAGTAGCTCATTTGAATGGATGGTGTCACACAGTACCGTGTACAAGTCTTAGCCACAATTGCCAATGTAAACAAACAGCAGCCATTTTCCAGTGTGCCTTCCAAAGTATTTTAAGTCACATTTTAACAATGGATATGACCTATGTGGTTGATTCGGGTGTAAAGTTAACTTGCTTCACGCATTCATGAATAAGTTGACCACTGTTGATATTACCAAACAATACTCATGGGCCAATGTGGCCCAACGTGAAAGAATAACAATGCAACTTCCTTTTTAGAAATGTAATTTATTTCTAATTTAATGACATTTATAATAATAATAATAATAATAGATTTTATTTATAAGCGCCTTTCAAGAAAAAATTGCTTTTAATTTTTTTTCTCGTTTTTCAAAGGCGTCGGTTTGATCCAACACGTTCAGGAGGGTTGATAGCCCATTTTTATGCTGCTCTTTTAGTGTTGCGAGAAAAAAAAAAGCCAAAGAAAAAGCATCCCTTGCGGGGGGAGTTAATCGAGTTAATCCGTGCAAAATTGAGGTTGATTTTTTTTTTTTATAATTTCCAATTCCGAATGGTACCACTTCATGGTCATTTTGATTTTCACCTTAATTTGACACATACAAGTCCATCAATTATGGCTCTGTGATATTTACTATTAATGGCAGCTTTACCACCATCTTAGAAGCTGCTGACAATAGCATCATCTCAAAATGATGTCGCTTGACTTTTGCACAGTGCTGTACACGCACGGCTTTGAATGTATAATTATGAATGTATGGGTTCAACTAAATGACAAAACAGGGAAACCCTGTTTATTGCAAGGGATATGTTTCGGGCTCCCCCGCCCTCGACCTTTATCGAGGGGTGCCTTGAGAACACTGAAATCTCAAATCATCTTTCCCCACTGAAATGAATGGAATGCCATTCATTTCTGTTCCGGGCTGTTATGGACTTCCCAAAAATACCCAAGAGAAAAAAAAAAGGTATTTTTTTGCAATGTATTTTTAATGAGGAAAACTGCACTCTGTAATATTGTGTAACAAAATAATTAAACAATGTATAAAAATCTAGCGGTTTGTGCATCATGATTTAATGCTTCAATTCCATTCATTGCACTGCCACTTGGAGGCCACTGGGGATGTTCAGTACCGGTTATTTTTCAGTCCGATACCAGTACAAGTGGTCACTCTTTCCTCAAGAACTTTTTATAATTAAAAAAAATTAAAAAATACCTTTCTTTCATGGTATAGTGCCAACTACTGACAAGAAGAAATTAAGTCAGATATTTTAGCCTTAAATACAGGCGGGTATCGGCAGCTTCCACAAGTACCTGATACCAAAAAGATCAATCTCGCCATATACGACACCTGAAATTGTTACTCCCCCATCTGTACAAATCAATCCATACAAACAAATTTCTTCTGCGCCAGTACTTAGTATTTTTTCCTATTTCCATCACGCATCCGGAAGTAGACAGACACCCGCGAGAAGGCGGTGGCGCTAGGTATGCGGGGAAGAGAGGCGGCCTGGGTGGAGGCGGCCTCTTGGCCCTGCCTTCCTCCACCCCCATCTTCGTCCTCACCCTCATCCTGGGTCCTCCACTCTCGCATCTCCTCCTCTCGCACCAGGGTGGGCGCCCCCAGGCTTTGCCCCAGTAGCTGGCTGACTCTGCTGGCCTTCTGCTGGGCATTCTCCACCGCAGAGACACATGCACTCTGCCTACACACACACACACACACACACACACGGTATCAAACTGTGGCGAATGAATACTTTCTTACTCTAATAATGTACATTTTGCAGCCCTATATCTGTAATTGAGTATTTACTTTTAACTTTTGAAAACATATGGAGATAAAATCTATGAGTTACAAAATGATTACCTGATATGGTTCAGGCATTCTGCGCTGTGGAAAAATCGAGGTAGTCCAACTGAGACGCTCCTGTCCAGTTTCTCCAGCAGGACGCTGCAGGACTGCTCCATTTTCTCAAAATCAGAGAAGGTGACAGTCACCTAAAAAAAAAAGAAGTGCCATCAACCTTCGGCACGCCTGCATAATCTCATGACAGCACCCCATTTTTCATACCACGTATGCTCAATAGGCTGGCAATTGACTTGGAGCCTAGACATTGACTTACTTACCTTAGAAAAGTCTGCTGACCTTAATGCGAACAATGCAAATTGCCATACACGGGTTTATGAAAGGCATCAGTGTCATGTAGCTCAATAAAGGTAACCAATGTGCAAACTACAACCATGACAATAACCGTATTGTGGATCCGGAACGAAATGGTACTCTACCTCTGCATTCATGTGATAGACTTCTTCATCCCGGTGGAGGAATTTCCTCACAGTTATGTCGTCTTCTCTGACTCCATGTTGTCTAGTTATCAAGAAACATTCAATGTTACGCCACATAGGTTCGATACTTAAGGGCTACTGTTCAGACCTTGGGCGAGAGGTGGGCTAAATCCTTGACTGGTCACCAGTCAATCATACGGTATAAATAGACAAACAAGCATTCACACCGAAGGACAATGTAGAGTACTCACTGATGCTAACATGTTTCCAAAATGTGTGAGGCATTTTAAAAATGTTTGTAATCGCACCTGACAGCTTGCAAAATGTATTCCAACCGTCGTGACACGCTGCTGGTGACCTCGTTGACCGTCGCTTTGCTGTTGCCCACGCTGAGCCGGACCGACGCTCTGTCGGCCGGGTAACTAACCTCGGCCGTCCCGGTCACCTGGAGCTCCCTCGCCTGACTCCCTGCGGGGCTCTGTCTATTCCCAGCCCGCGTCTCCGCAACCCCTTGCTCGGCTTCGATGACGGCAAAGGGGCTAACAGTGGACGTAGGCTGTGTCCCACCGGGGAGTGGTCGAATTCTGTTGTCCATTGCTATCGCTAATCGTCAGGCTGGCTTCCTGCTACCATGGCAATTAGGTGAACTGCATGAAGGGATATGTAGTTTATTTTCGCCAGCACGCACCAGTCTAAAATCATACATTTAACATTCAGCATCTTTAGTGAGAACGATGTACTTTCTTTAAATGTTTTATGTTTTTGTCATGTTATGAGATAAAATAGATTCTGAACTGCACATCATTGCAGTCAAATTATTACAACACAGCATCAACAGTACCGGTACATAACGTAACCCAAATACCTTCTAAAATAAATATTAAACAAATAAACACATGTTTCTTATTTTAAGATGAGTGTATTTGACAAGAGTAACACAAATCAAGCACTTACTTTTGTGACATCATTGCTCCATATATATACAATACTCTGGAATACTAAAACTTACTTTTCTACATCAATGCAATGCATCATAGTTGCTTTTCTAGTGACTGTCGTTTGTTTTGTTTTTTTATCAGGTAATACATATCAGATTACTTAAACTCAGTACACATTTGAATAGCACAACAAAATGGTCATGTAACAATATAGAGCGCTATATTGTGCTATGTAAGGGTGTGATTCCAAACAGGCTCATTCCACTCATCATGAAAAATGAGATAAAAGCAATCACAAAGGAGGGTTTTATTGCAGGGCTCTTGGCATCATAATAATAATCAGATGGGAATGTACACAATCTCAATCCCGAGACTTGATCTGACACGTGTACACCGCATTGGTCTGATTGTCTCAGCACCAAATATGTCATTCATATTGTCCTCAATCCACACTGATTGTCCAACATCTATTGGAGATGAAATAAAATGGGGGTTAAAAAAAGGAAAACTTCTGGATTGCACAATATTTCCCTTTTGAGCAAGTTTAATATCAAATTCTATCTATCTATCTAACGAGGGAACGACACACACACAGAAGTAGGTGAAGAATGCTACGAGGAGATCACAACTATCTTTTTAAAAAAAAATAGACATTATTTTTTCATAGCTTTGTGGCTTATTCTTGACTCTCCTCATCTCTCTTCCTCACCAAAGTCACCAAACATCAAGCCCTCGCCGCCTTATCGTGTCGTAATACTCTCACACGATTCATAAATAATAAATAACAGTATTGCAGAGCAACGAGACACAGCAAGGAAAGAGGGGGCTGGGGGGAAATAAACCCCGTTATACATTCATTTGTTTGGATACTCATATTATTATATCATTGCTATACAGTACATGCTGAAACAAAAAAAACGTTCACGGTCAAAAACAAATCAAATCCCAGTGTAATATACACCAATGGCACCAATCAATTTCCCAGCATGCACCGCTGGAATATGTGTCCGGCGTCCGGAATTTTTTTTCCAATTCACATCACGCCCAAGTCATCTGAACTTCTGGAAGCACTGCTTTGTTTCCTGTGTTTTATATAAAAAAAAAGAAAAAAAAGAAAGAAATACACAGTTGAATAATTAAATTGCTGCCATGCTCCAGGACCTTATCTAATGCCTTGCTTCAAACCAAAACTTTTTTGGGGGTCTACTCACCATGAACCGAACCAAAATATATGCATACGTTTACTTTTACTGTTCGACTACCAAATATTTTGCACTTTCCATCTGTCCAATAAATAGTACATGCTTTAAATTTGGTAGCAATTGAACATCTCTTGGATGAGTTTGTCTTTTGAAGGATCCCTGAAAATGTTAAAAATAATTCACCCCCAAAATGGATCCTTCCAACCACAATATCTTTTCCTCCATTTTTTCTTGAAACTTTTTTGTAGTTCGACTCACGATAAACATGCCTACCACGTTTCATGCTACTGAGAGAAACTTGATTGTGACTCACCGCAGCTCATCCAAGTGTAGTTTATTACGCAGTCGCACTTTTTCTGTGATGGGGTATAAGAGCAGGATCATGAGGCCTGTGATGATGAAGGCCACTGGAGCGGCACCGATGAGCAGTTTAAGCGTGAACACCACAGCCACCGGCTGCTTGCAGGCCCCGTTTTCGTACCCCGCAAACCTGGGGATGAGTGAAAAAATTTGGGTTGAAGAAAACCAAAATGGAAGACTTCTTCTATGTTTTGGGGCATAGATTTGTATGACTTTTTTTATGTGTGTCTGTTCATGAAACGCATGATGGTGACTTACTCCAGGCACAGAGTGGACACGCCCAGCGAGACAGCGGCGGCGAACTTGGTGAAGAAGACGTAGAAGGAGTAGAAGATGGCCTCATGACCTTTGCAGTACGGGTTGGCCAGCCGAAAGTCGTCCACCACGTCCGGAAGCATGGACCTGCCGTCATATTCGCTTTCAAAACGGCAGCTTTGACGCAGACACTGTACCATTTGAATGGAGTCTCACCAGGGCAGAAGGAGCGAGGCGGCGACGCTGAGTCCGGAAGACACGGCCACCACGTACGCCACCACCACGTTGGGGATGAACACCAGCATCATTGTGAAGGGCATGATCCACTGGTGGGACAAAGATTGACCTCAAATGAATTTTTGGTCATGTCAGGTGCAGAAAATGATGGCACTCACCACTTCCAAATCGCAGAGTTGTATTAATACTTATTTTAATCGTAATACAAGTGTGAGGATAGGCTCACCGTGATGCCGCAAAAAGCTGCTGTCTTCTTCCCAAACTTCTGCAGGAACCACTGCCACAGAGGGATGCTTACTACTGCAGACACCTGACAGCACACAAAGTAGACACAAAAAAAAAAACAACAACAACAACCATAACACACACAAGTAACAACAGCGACACATAAGTTACAACTAAATTAACAACTATAAGTTCCAAAAGTAAAAACTGTCAAATGCATAAATAACAAGTGGCAACTCACCAGGATGGTCAGCACGATATTCTGGAAGTGTTCCCTCAGGTCGGCGGCGTATGTGCAGAAGAGGACAAAATTGTTCTGCACCAGCTGCACACAACAAGCAAGAAGGCGTCACACGAGATAGCGGCACCAAACGTAACGGAAATAGAAAGCGGGATTTGCACTCCATTGATCCGCCGACCGGCCCGGGACCCATTAGCATCGATTGGGCCGGCGTTTTTTTTTTACCTGAATGGCCACCAGGATGAAAAGGAAGGCGGCGGTGAGAATGAGGTATGGCCCGTGACGCATCACCATGATGAAGCCGCGGTGGAACGGAATCTGCTTCTCCGTCTTTGGTGCGTATGGATCTAGATAAGAATCAGGACAGCACATGTCTGATTATTTTTGCGAACATATACTTTTTTTGATGAAACAATCGAACCTTGTTACAACGTGGCTCGAGGGACCTCACGAATTTGTATGTTCTAACGGTAGTTTGTTGAAACTATTTCTAATAAAATGACCGCCAACTACGATGTACCTGTGCTGTATGTTGTACACAGAGCATATGTGATAATAAAGATGACCTTGACCTTGACCTTGATAATCAGGTCAATTACATTCAGTCGGCAAATAAAAAGCGCCGTCTTCAGTTCAGGATGTGCCGCGCCCCAAAACCGTTTACGATCATCTTTCAATTTGTTGGCCTCGAACTCTGCCATGATTATTTTGCCATTACGGATGATTGTCGAAGTAGTTGAATTTGCCAATTTGTAGTTTTGGCTGAGGTTTGTCTGGGTGACTCCCTTTCGAAAGTGAGAGACAATTTCAGCCTTCACCTACAGCGAGATTTGCTTCCGTTTACCAGACATGTTTTCAGACGATGTACTCAGGACCGTGCCGTGCCTCCGGAAGTACAACAAAGTACGAGTCGATCAGTAAAGTTGCTAAGAAACGCAGGGGAATCCCACGCTGTGCATTTTGTTCATAAGCAATGTCGCGGCGGCAGTTAGCTTCCCACAGTTCGCTGTAACGAAGGCATTTTCACAATTTTGTGGGAAAAATCTGGTCGTTATAATGACGTTTACGTTAAAAGGGTGTCCGCTTAGTTAGTTATCTGCTTAATAAGTCATCTTGGTACTTTGTTACAATATTTACTTGCTGCTTAACTACTTAGCATATGCTGTTTGTAGCTGGGTATCTGCTAAGGTCAGCTACTGAGCTTTTATTCAGGTTAGCTGGTTATTTAATTGTTCTGTTTCTATGATGCAAATGTTAGATAGTTGTCAGGCCTCACCATCTTTTTCTTTGACTCCCAAGAACATGACCACAGTGCATACTAGGAAGATTCCCCCGATGACACCCGCAGCGATCATGTAAACTTCCTTCTGCAACCAGAAAAAAAAAAGACGGCATAATTTTCTCCATTTTAATCAGTGTAATGTCCTAAAAAAAGGCATCCTAATCTTCCCTTGTTGTATAGTTGTGTTGCAGTGCTTCACAACTGTATGCTGCTTTCCCCTTGCAGAATACAGTTGTGAATAAATCGGAACAGCAATTCAGACGCCAAAAATAGCGCCCCTCTGCTCTTCAGTGCATTTGTTTGCTTCGCTTTCCGGCCAGCATTATTTGCCTTTGCCCAAACCACCGAGGAGGCTTCAACCAAAGTGTGTCGGAAAGAACAAGCCAGGCCCAAATAGCTGCGGCCAAAAACCAAAATCCCAACATGCGACCTATCACATTACTTTTCCACCCTAAAGTACCACACAAACACTAATATTCGCGACACAAGCCGCCTGCATGTGTGTCTGCTTGGACAAAAACAGTCTCTTCGTCACAACCAAATCACAGCCACTTTACTCTAACAGCAAGAACACTATTGATTTTTTGAACAAAAGATGATCGGAGAGATTTATTCTTGCCGTACGGTGAAAAGCAAAGTTTCAGGTTCAGCCCTTCAACATTCACAAGCATTTTCGACGCTAATGGCATTCTTTCATACTGAAATGCTGTTTTTCCTTACAGCATGTGACATATATTCTTCAGAGCGCACCAAACTCCGGATCACATCGGCCCCACCGCTGTTGTTGAATGCATTAATGGTGCTGTTGTCTCCCTGGCAGTGTTTGAGTCTGTGGGCACTGGCCACGATCTGGCCCTGGATAGCAGCACCGGCCAGGGTTCCCAACACCTCCAGAGTCATCCCTGACAGTAAAAAACGTACAGTTGCTCCATCATTCCCAAATGATCAACAAATGACTGACGGGTAGGAAGGAGCTTACGATAGGCTGTAGCCGAGTCGCGCTCCCGCTGGTCTGTGCTCAGGAACATGGTGAGAGCGGAATAAGGCACGTGGTAGCACTACCAGGGAAAGAAAAAGAAGCTGATTACAGCGCAGAAAGACGCATAGAATCATATTTACCCCCCCCCCCCCCCCCAACGATGTCAGATCACGGTCAGTTCATTTTCAATTGATCTTCAACCAGTTATTCTGGAATGACATTAGGCGCTATTATATTTTTAAATGTCAGCATAAGAGCCCTGTTGATTTCAAACTATATCCATAACAGCATGCTATTTCATTCTGATGATCCTCAAACAGCCTGAAGCAGTATATATTTTACAACTGTATACTTAGATAGCGCGGCATGCTATTACAGGCCAAACAGAGATGAATGGAGCGTGATGACAAAAGGCGCCGGGAATAGCTCCACTTTCCCTTTGAGGGGAAGGGCAGCGCCCCAAAAGCCCGCGGGCTCGAAAGTCTGACAACGAGGGTGATTCCCAGATGTGATTACTCCTCCTATTAACTTTCACCTTCAACTGAAAGTTGACATTTGCACGTGAGGGGTTGAGTATAAAATGGGACATCAATAGCGCGGTAGTGAGTTTGTCAGTGGGGGTTGTACCCTTGTCAGTATTTTATCTGCCAATGATTGCATCGGTTAATTGAATCGTCATGGATTTGGATTATTTCATAACAACATCGACAAACTATGCATGTGAGGTGCAGGTATTCATATTTTTTTTGTCCACAGCGAGTCATAATTCTCAACTTCTACACTGTCGTATCTCTGACTCTGAATACGTGTGCCTTTCAAAGGCGGAGCCTGACGTGGTGAGTGACGTTTGCATCAGCGAATGGGAGTGCAACTGGCATTTGGGATCAGAGTACGCCTGTCAGTGGGGTGGCACCCTTGTCAGTGAAGTGGTATCCTTGTCTGTGTGATAAGGCCAGTGGGATGGCATGGCACCCTAGTCACTGAGGTACTGGTACCCAAGACTTGTGCTTTTTTTCTTTATCCTTGTCACAAAATCTTTGCAGTTTGGGACGGTACACGTACAATACGTTTGTGGCGGTCTAAATGGTTCATGTAGCGAGAATGGTACTCACTGTGATGAGGGTCTGGTAGAGGCAGTAGAAGCCAAGGTACCACACGAACCTCCCGGTAGCGAAGGGGGGCACGTACCAGAGGTAGAAGTAGGACACCACCAGGAACGGCGTACAGCCCAGCATCCTGCAGGAGAGGGGTAAGGGGGTTTGGGACGCCATTTGAACCACAGCTGTCAATCAAACAGTGTCTGCTTTACGCCATTATGTAACCTCAGAATCGGGTCACTTTACTAAGCTAAGTTAAATTAAGCTGTCTGCTTAAACCTTGTTGTATAATACATACGTTTGCATTGAGCCAACTCATACATTTGCATTGAGCTGATTCAAGGCAAACATTTTTTTAAAAACATTTTTTCCATTGTATGAACCGGGACCAGCTACATTTTTGAAAGGACAAAAAAAAGTGACGGTATTTGACTGTGCCAACCCCCCCCCCCAAAAACAACAACAACAACAACAAACAACCTATGACCCAATGAAGCACAAACAGGAATAATGAAGCGTGAGAGCCCGAGTGGCTTCTGGTAGCGTCCGGCTGCGTTGCGCCGCTGTCCTCCCGATTGTTTGCAATAACAAAAGACGACGTACAACGCTGGTGCTGCACTATTAGGGGAGGGGATGCCGAGAAGGGTTGGATGGGGAGTCCATGGAATGCGTGAATGGAAAATGTGCTGCAAGGTGACGCACAAAAGACTCACTACCTGCAAGGCATCGAGCTGATAAGAAGACAATCATGGTTGTCATTTGGCTTATTTAAAATGAGTTAATTGGATGAGGCGCAAAGGAACAGAGGGGATCGAAAGGTAACATAAGCGCTACTTGAGGCTACACCTCATTGAGAACTTTTACTTCTTGGTATTTCAAGGAATCTTTGTTGTTGACTTCATGACAACTAAGAATGGGAACAAATCGAACGCAGCGGTGCCTTTTGAGAAACTTCGTCATTAACGGAATAGAAATACCATTCATCCGTTCCAACCTCGTCACTCCAGCAAAAGTAGCACACTTTAACACTATACTTAAAACACACAGTAATAACGTAATTAGAATGTAAAGAATTCAACAGAATGCGGAGGATGATTAACTCGTCCATCTGGTGTGTACCACCTGGCCACCAGGGGGAAGTATAATACAGTCGGGCAGAAGTAACCGGAAAATTGGATCAAGAACATATGCCTGTGAGTACTGTTAAACTGTCTGTCTACATGTGTTGATGCACCGTTTGTGTTCAAATATCTGTTCCTTAAAACACAATACTGACACATCGATAGATACTATTTGTTCGCCTGTCTGTGGTGATTTCTGCTGTTTGTTAACATTAAGCAAATAGCTGCATGGTGGTGCACCAAAAACAGTGGTTCATTACTTTTTACACTTGTTTTGTGTTTCGTTTATCTATTTACGGCTGCTGGTTGACAGGACGTGCGAGATGGGGCGGAAATGCACTTTCTGCCTGTCCGTCAACCAGCGAGGCAAAATAAGGACAAACCCGTCAAACCCGGCGTATCAAAAGATGCCGCGTGAACCGCAGCAGACTCCAGAAACAAACTCGCCCACATTCTCCAGAATCAGCCAAGGTGGTTAAACTGGGCCTCTGTCTGCTCTTACTTGGACGTCTTCCAAACCTGATCTGCTTACACAGTATATGTATGTGATCGACAATACACAAGGCACAAGCAGCATTAAAGGGTGTCTGTGTATTTACGTCAGCTGCTTTACACAGAGCAGCCCACTTCTTAAGTCCATCACAGCAGTAAAAGCTTGGCACAAGGAAATCCAGGATGCTAAAGAGCCAAAAAAAGGCTCCGGTGGTGGTGGATGTTGCCCAAATTTGAAATGAAGCGTTACGTAAACACAGCAGCTTGGTGCAGGGCGCGTCGGGAAAAGCACAATTAAAATGCCATTAGCCATAGGCGGAGGGTTTTCTTGATGCCCCCCCCCCAAAAAAAAAAAAAACACAAGCAAGCAGCTCGAACTTTCAACTGAATTTTTGACTTCCTGTTGGTGTATTATTTATACGACCCAAATTATTTTGAGTCTTCCTGTTTGTGTATGGTGATGCAAACATAGTTTCCATGGATTGGGCGGGGGGGGGGGGGGGTCTCACCAAGGCATCAGTCGACCAATCCTGGTCCACTTGGTCTTGTTGATGAAGAAGCCCACCACAGGATCCACCACAGCTCCCCAGGCTTTTCCGATAAATAGCACCATAGAGGCCTGGAAGGCGTTGATCTGTGTGGGACAGACATTTTTATTGGCTCGGTTAGGCTATTTTATATATGTTACGCCAGCGTTATTATGGCTCACCTGGGCAACATCCAGCAGGTAAATCTGCAGGAAGAAGGCGGTGGCGCTGGCGGCAACCTCTTTGGGGACGCCGCCGATGGCGAAACACAGCTTGTTGCACATTGATAGCTTTTGACTTAAGTCGGTCTAACAGGAGAGGGAGAAGAAAAAAAATGTCAATAATTTTAACATTTTATGATAATTTGGTATATTGCCAACCAAAGATGCCTATCCATCCAGATTGAGGTATTTACTTTCCACTTTTCACAGTATGCAGAGGCCTCACAAGTTTACAGTCACATTTGCAGTCCGCTACAGGAGTGTGCAATTAGCATATTCTATTTGTGAGGGGGGGGGGGGGGGAATGCCAAGCAGACTTTTGGGAGGTGAGCGTGCCTCTGATTTGGGAAATTTGGTTTTGCCAGCAAGTGCCCAGCATCCGTATTTAAAGGTTTAAAAGTGTCGGGCTGTTCGGGTCGGGCTGAGGTTGCAGAAGTAAAAATGATGAGGGTGTGGAAAGTCTCCATGTAAATAACAAGGCGGTGAAGTCTTTATTGATGTATTCTGTTTGCTCTGTTTATTTTTATTTTTTGTTAGAAGAAGGCATTCAGGGAACAGTAAACGTTCCACTTTGCTCCCTATGATTAGTACACGCTGCGCTAAAGTCCAAGGCTACCCTTAGATTAGTTGACATTGCAAAACAATTCTTAATGATTATGAGTGACAATGTCCCAAAACCTTTGTACACTAATTTTAAGAGTCACAATTAGTCATTCATTTAACTTTAACATTTCAAGTCAAGTTTGATGCAATTTCCTTCCTCAGGGGTTTCTATTTTCAACAATACCTCCACCATGCGTCACTTTGAATAATGAATGGTGATTTTTTTTTTCGACACCCCCAACTTAGAATTCCCAGAAAACCAGTGATGAAATGATGAGTAACGAATCCAAAGATGCCTCTGCGTGGTTACGAGAGGCACAATCATGCGCACGATCTCTTTTTGTATTCAACGGTTCGGTTCGTAATGAGGAGTCATTATTTTGTGATATTGTCAAAAATGTGAAGGGCTTTCATTTTTGCAGATTGAGATTGACTGAGTATGATGTTTAGGCAAACGCGATCATTTTCGAAACCGTTATTTTTGTCTCTCTTTTCCATGTTGAAATATTTCGTGTCCATATGACAATGTTGCATTTCGGCAGATGAGCGTAAAGACTGAAACAATAATGGTGTCAAATCGAAAGCGATGCGGCGAAACATTTTTACGGAAGAGTCAACAGGCTTTGATTTTCCATTGTTGACCCGGTGATTATGCTAACAATGCATCGTTTCCAGTCAACCGTTGAAATTGAGGCCAACTTTAAGTGCTGAATAAAAGCGATCATGCGATTCAAAGCCAAAAAAAAAACACCAAAGCGACCACATCTCAGAGTGAAATGCTGTTATTACCGCCGCCCTGTCAAAACATGAAGGAGCGACAATTACCAGGACGGAGGCGTGTAATTATTCCATCGCAGGACTAGTGGGGTCAGAGGTAAGTAAAGGCTGAGGCTCTCGCTGCAATTACAGCTAATTGGAGAGGAAATCAAAGTGTTTTTGCTGGCTCCACGCCACTGATGATGTGCAAAAATATGCCGTGAACTCTTCTATCAATCTTCTCCGAAGTCTTTATTATTCCTTCCTTCTCAACTCTCCCGCCAGCATCAAAGGGGGATAAACAGGATGTCCCGCCTCATGTTATTCACGAGAAAAGAAAAACTGCATCGCTCAGCACATGTGTCAACACTAATATCACCAACCAATTCTTTGTAGGTCATGGATTTTTTGGGGGGTGAGGGGGGGGGGGGGAGTTGTATATTATGTGTGATTGGTCTTACCTGCTGAGGGACTTTGGCATCTAACAGCGTCTCAGTGGGCTTGAGCATCTTTCCTGCCGTAGCCAGCCCCCCGTGGGTGCCGTTCTCCCCGCGGGCCATGGCAGAGAGGCTGTGGGTGAGGCGGCAGGTGCGCTTTTTCTGTGAGGCCGCGCCAAAGTGCGTGTGGCTGAGACTGCGGGTGTGCGCCAATAGGCGGGGCGGGAATTGAATGTGGCTCTGACTGCGTGGCGGGAGATCTGACTGCGCCGCCTCTTCCTCTTCCTCCTCCTGCTCCTCCTGGACAACTCGGACGCCTTCTGCCGCCATTCACATAATACTGTGCGCTGGAACGGGGAGGCCAGACCAGGGGACGACACACACACACAAACATGCACACAAACACAAACAGGACACAAAATAGATATATAGTCAATAACAAGTGTGCACAACATGCAAGCTCAGGAATGCTGACGCACATCTGTGCGCCTAATTCCAAAATGGAATACACACTATCACACTCCTAAATGGTAAACACAAACCACTGACTTTATTAGCTACACATCATCCTTACATCTGCCTTTGTCAAGATAATAATGCGTTTTTTGTTATTTGGTGTGAATTTGACAATATTATATTACCTACACACTTTCCAAAAAATAAAGGAATATATATATATATATGTGTGTGTGTGTGTATATATATATATATATATATATGTGTGTGTGTGTGTGTGTGTGTATAAGAGAGAGAGAGAGCGAGAGAGAGAGACAGAGATTATCAAAGTTGATTTGAGATACAACTCCTCAATGCTGCTTTTTGGTAGTTTTATTATATTCTCAACATCTGTATATATGGTAATATAATACCAATTTATGGTATTTTGGTCTTATTTAGCTCGGATGGAAACCGTAACAACAACAAACACATTCCTGTCCTGTCGATGAGCTCATGAAAAGAAATGGATCACCTCCTCAGGTTCCTGTGCATTTAAATGCAACAAAACACAACACTTTTAATATGGCAAATTATGGTAACATGAAGATGACTAGTTTTCTCCTCAGGAAAGGACAATAATAAGAAATGTGTAGTGGGGGATGATCTTGTAAGCATTTTAATAATACAATGTAGCTAAATGACCAAAAATATCAAAAAGATGGCTGATCATAATATACAGTCTAATTGATGCTCATTATATTTTTAAGTATAATTTCCTCACTAGTTTGTGAATGAGGTGTACCTAATGCTTTGCCTGCTGAGTGCAAACGGCATGCAACGCTCGTCCCGTGTGTTACTATTCCTGGCAATATACATTAATAATGTATATATTTTATATAAAACACGCAACATATCCTCCCCAAAATAAGATACGAATAAACACTAGGCTCATATGTTGTCTTACCTGCTATTAGTGGAAAAGAGGATAGCTCCGTACAGCGGTGGGTTGATGGGTGTGTGCGCCGGGAGCGCAGTGTCGGCGGCCGGGCGGGATGAGAAGGAAACTGCGGACAAGAACCACACACGGACGAAGAGACACGAGAATGTGTATGCGTGTGTGTGTGGGTGTAAAAAAAGAAACAGTCAACTGTCCGTACACTGCTGAGGCGACCTCGCGCGACCGTCATGGTGTACTGCAACACTCATTCATACATTCGCACGCACGCACACACAAACATAGCGTTGAAATAATAATTTCAAAATTGGTCCAGGCAATTCACTATGCATTATACTTTTTACAACTGTGTATGTGATCTAAGAAATATTGATTCAGTTTGAATTTGAAGCAGCATCCGTTTTTGACACACATTTGCTTTATATGGAAAGTAGACTGTAGAATAATTAAAAACATCAATCAGCATTTTTTTTAAACTGAAATTTCAGTTTGATAGAAGAGCTGCGAACTTGGATGAACTTAGTACACAGCCCAATTTTGAGGTGTACGTGATGTTAACCTCCTTTTAACCTCCTTGTGTGATTCATGGTGAAGCATCAATGGAACCAGTTGGAACCAGCAGCCGTCCCTGATGGCTCTCAACATGACAATCACATTTCCACGGAACTGCTTGCACAAGATGGAAGCCCGGAAGTCCAAAAACCCCCTTTCAAAATAGTAGCTACTAAATAACATACATGACACAGTTTAAATAAATTCCCTCCCTACCTGTGTTTGAGAATCCAGCATTGACGCCGCCAGACAATCCGCAGACGCCAACATTCTGGCTCACGCCAGTGGTACCTGATACCTGTAATTAAGTAGCGGCAGGTGGAATGCTACCAATGAGGTTTGGCTTCATGTCAGAGGCAGTGATTCAGCCTCCGCGAGGCGTGTGCCTTGTGAGAAGAAACTGACCACATTTTTCCCACATCATTTTTTTACTCCGGCAGTACCGTGTGAAGCATTCGACATTCTGCTTTGTTAGTGGTATCATGGCATGGAGATCACCTTTTAGGGACGAGTACTACCTACTACCACATGACAAATTATTGTGCTAATTATACTTTGCTCTATATTTGCTCTACTAAATCAATGCTATGAGAAAAGAAGTAAATGGTAGAATGTTGCTCGGGAGGGTAAAATTAAGAAATATATGCAAAAGAACCTTAGTTTTTTTTTTAAATACATGTAATTGAATTGGAAATGATGTAGGCACATAACATGATACATTCAAAAATGAGTCGATGTAAAAAAAAAAAAACAAGGCAAACATTCAATGTAAACCTCGACATGCAAGCAGTGTTGAAAGAGTGCATAAAATTGTCGATCACAGTTTAGGAAGACTTTTTTTTTTGGTGGTGCTTTATGAAAGTATGTATGTCATTTTTGGATGTAAGGTGAAAAGGGACAGGTGGATTATGGAGCAAAGGGGGCATGCGTGTTGAGGGGCCGCTGAACAATGACAGCGTTGGCCAAGTCCGCTGCTTCGAGGCTCATCTCTTTGTCGTGGAGTTCCCGCACGGGAAGCGACGTGGTCAGGACAAAGGGCGGGCAGGTCCTCTGGCAGCGTGACACAAAGTCGTGGACGTCTCCGATCCTGAGCAGGGGGAAGACGGGAGTTAAGGGGTGAAAGGTCGCAACAGTTACTTGGTCATGTTGGAGGTCAATGCAGGACAAATGTAAATCCGCACAATTTGGATTTTTACTTGCATTACTTCCTACGGGTGGGGGGGGGGGCGCAGTGACTCGTCCCATGCTTTCTCCTCATTCAAGCAAGGGGGAATGTCCATTATTCATGAGCACCAGTGGTCTCCTACTCACACAGGAGACTGGTCAAGGTCGGCATCATGCTCTCTCCATCCTTGAGCTCCTCACCCCCATTACATAAACGCTGCATTGGGGGTTACGCAACCAATCCCCCCTGGTGGGATTTGATAGACACACTCTATCTCAGATTATGATTTGCGCGCCAGACCAGCATTACGTAATCCAAACTAGCAGAAATCTTTTTCGTCATTTGGAGATAGAAAGCAGATTAACATGTTTTTTTTTGTTTTTTTGTTTGTTTGGCGATGTGACTACGTACCGATGCGATAGGTTGAAGCGCTGCACCAGCCTGCGGCCGTCGGCCAACCACAGCTGCAGAGAGGTGACGGGCAGGGCGTGGTCCAGTGTTACCATGGGGATGGGGGGAGATTCGCCGTCCTCATGCACCGATGGCGAGCGGGCCACCACTCGGGGGGCCACGCTGCGGCACCGACACAATCCAGAGATTAAGCATGCGCCAGATTAAATCTTTATCTTTAATAACTGATGATGATGGCAGGCGGAGGACAAAATTAAACCAGAGCCGTTTTGCACCTCATCAGGGGGACGCCATGACCGGCTTTGGTTGCTTGGATTGTGAGTGACATCTTGTGGCAGGCAGTAGAATAGCAACTGCTTATTCTTATTCAGATTAAAAAGTAATACAAATGAATTCCATCCATCCATCCATTTTCCGAACCGCTTGATCCTCACTAGGGTCGCGGGGGTGCTGGAGCCTATCCCAGCCGTCTTCGGGCAGTAGGCGGGGGACACCCTGAATCAGTTGCCAGCCAATCGCAGGGCACACAGAGACGAACAACCATCCACGCCCACACTCACACCTAGGGACAATCTAGAGCGCCCAATCAACCTGCCATGCATGTTTTTGGAATGTGGGAGGAAACCGGAGCACCCAGAGAAAACCCACGCAGGCCCGGTGAGAACATGCAAACTCCACACAGGGAGGCCGGAGCTGGAATCGAACCCGGTACCTCTGCACTGTGAAGCCGACGTGCTAACCACTGGACTACCGGGCCGCACAAATGAATTCGACTATGTTTTTAATATTTCAAAGGGTATTATTCATTTAATAGAAATATTTTCAAAAAGGTTTTCGGGTGACTGTGATCAAACCTTATTTAAAGTATTTCAATAAAAATCCACATCAAATCAAATCCAGTACAACTAAAAGTGACCACAAGGCGTAGGCAATCTGAATTATTTCCTGCAATCTCACTATTTTCGGTCAAGACCCCACTCACCTGCCAAGCCGGTATCCTTGCCCGCTGAAAGGGTGAAAAACCTTCTTCCTGGGAACGTACTCTTCCTCCGTCAAATCCTCCACGTTGACCTCCAGTTCGTCCTCCTCTGCTCGGCTTTCCCACTCCGACGGAAGTTCCCTGCATTAAAAATCACAACACTGATGATGATATTCACTTGAGGCTATCGTTACAAATTGACCTAAAAATAAAACTCGCCCTCTTTTGATGGCATCCAAGAAGTCCTGGTTTGCTTGGACCGAATAGCTACGGAACTCCTGGTCGTTAACGGTGAAGCCGTCCTTCCAGAGGCGCACCACCATCTCCACCTAGTGAAAAATGAAGAAAAAGCATTGCAGTACCAGGGTAAAGATATGAAAATTAAGTAATCATTTTACGACATAGTGCAAGAAGTTGCAATCTTACCAGAATGTTGTCATATTTTTTCAGAAAGAACTCATAATTATTCTTTATATGTGTGTGGTCCTTAATCGCTGGATGATTATATTGAATACATATTCAATAATTACTTCATTCATTCATTCCTGACCTTGGACGTTCCCGAGGTATCATAACAGATCTTCTCCACCTCGCCCAGGAGGTCTTCTACAGAGAAGCTGCACCTCATCGGCGCCTCCTCTTTGTTGTCATCGCTAGCAACCCTGTTCAGCACAATATTTTATTTTGAAAACCCCCCCAAACAAACGTATTCTTACACTTTAGGGGCATTATTGTGTGATATGTTGGACACATAAGGTATCGCTTTAAGACACGTTTACACTCAACAGTATAAGAAAGAGTTTTTACACTTTGGACTGGTGCTCTATTTTAATGTGTTGTAGTTTCACGACAGCAAGCATTCTCCTTACCAAATGTCATCATTCTCAGTGTCATTGTGTATCATGTCGTCTTGTCCATCTGAAAGCAAAAACAAGTCATGCAAGGCAAGCACATTTCATAGAAAGCAATTTACAAAACATTTGAGTAATTTAGGGCATCATTTATCTTGTGTGTTTTCTTAATTTAACACTACTCAACGATGAATATTTCTACAAGTGTAAGGTTATTATTGACAACCGTCGTCGGCCATCATTAAAAACGATTGTGAGCGCGAGTGACGTAACAAAATTTACCTAGCACTGTAACGATTTTACGAAGATTAACAAAACAATATTCAAAATGAGGTAATTTAGGTAAATGAATAATTTACCGGTCTCCGTGTAAGGACTAATCTGCGGCTAAAACATCTGCAGCTAGCTACTGCACCGGTTTACGGCACCAGCTCTCTGACGTCAAGACCCCCACCATAAATTGGCAGGTAGTGTCGTAATAAGTTTAGTTTTCTGTTCGATTGTTCATAACCTCATAAAAAAATTATTCCCGGAGATGAAGCAAACATTTGTATAATATAATTGTTTGAAAAAAAGTAAAAATTCTGGTTATGACGGTTGATACATAACACAACATATAATAATAATAATAATACCCAGGTATGGGGGGAAAAACAATCGCCTGCAAGAATAAATAGTAAATAATTACAAAACTGAATTTTCAATTGACATCATCCGAACGAGAGTTATGACCACATTGTCCAAAAGAGAGACATACTGTCCACAAAGGGAGTCAACAAAAGACACACAACAAAGGAGGGGGAAAAAAACAATGAAAGAAATATGTTTAATGTTAAATCATGATAAACTTGCTTGAGTTGCGGCTTGAAAAAGTCAGCCACTAACCTAAAAACAAACTTAACCACTTGACATCACAAAGAAAAACACAGTGTACGGACAGAAACAAGGGAAGAGAGATAGAGAACCAACACAAGAGGGAGAAAGAGCGAGGGGGAGAGACAGCGAGAGAGCGAGGAAGAGCGAGAGAGAGGAATGGCGTCTCGGTGCTGTGCTCTTTGAGCCAGTGTTTGGAGCCGGTTTTGGAGCCGTTTGCTTGAGATTAAACATGGTGAACACACGGAAAAGCTCACGACCGGGCAGTGGCCACTTTATCTCCTCCAGGACCCGCTCGTCGTCGAGGAGCGAGCGGAACACAGACGAGCATGTAAGCCAATTTCCTCTTTCTTTCCCCCCCGGTGTGCTAACACAGCTGCTGCTAATCGTTGCTTTGGCCTTGGAAGGAGCTGCTCACGCTTCGGGAGGCATCGTCCCCCAGTGAAATGACAACGCCACCAGGCTTGACACCCGTCGGGCCACGCTCGCACACAACCGAACACCTTAATACTGGGTTTTGTATGTCTTGTCATTTACGGCGAGCAGCATTAAAAGCGTTCAAAGCGGAGGCTAGCCGCGTTAGCTGCTAGCATCAAGTTGAGTTCTCTTTGTGTTTGGCAGTTGGAGCTGGGCGACTCGCCTCGCGTTCGCCAGCTTGTTTTAAGCCTGCTCGGGTGAAGCCCACCACGGGGTCTGACAGAAAGCTATCACCGCGAACGTGTGTGCACGTCGTGGAAGTATTTCACACTTTTCTGAGTGGGTTAAAGCTCGACTGGGGCTGGAGCTAAGGCTAGCCCAACGGTGTAGCCTTGTTGTGGGGGAAGGGTTCACAACAGTTGGCTGGCTCACGTTCTGTATAAGGCTAGTCTGAACTTGGTGAACTTTACGGCGTTAATACTATGCATTACCTTTATTAGACAACAAACGCTTTTTAGTTGGTGCTGGTGCAAATGACCAATTGAATACGGTGGAGGTTTAGTTCCTTTGTGTGACATTAAAGCTCGACTGACAGCAGCCTTTTTTTGTGTCACAAAATGGTGCGTCAGAGAACAAAATTTAAAAAGAAGTCTGTATAATCACTACAAAACTCCAGCAGGAGTTGCCACTTGAAACCATAAAGAGAGACAAACCGTACAAAACGAGACACATTTATTAAAACACAATGAATGGAAACAAATCAGTGTCAGTCACAATTTACTTGGCATTTTACAGAGACATGCTGTACAGACATAAAAGGAAAGAAAATAGCCAAAACACACACACACACGTACGCAAGAGAGACAGAACAATGGGGAAAAAACTGCAATAGCAAATCACATTTCCTGTGTTACCACATCTTCGAGAGTTACAGAAAAGGGTGGAGAGAGAATGAAAAAAAATCAATTACCAGTACAAAACTTCAGCTCTGTCAACAAAACATCCTAAAGAAAGAGCGACATACAAATGTGTAGACAGACATCGGGCCTCATCAGATACCTGTTTTGTTTCGAAACTTTCCTTTCATATCCGAGTGACATTTCCCAGAAGCACTTGGATGAAAGGTGCGAGTAGACAACCTTTAACACACCTATAGGATAGGTTACTCCTGACCATATGAACATAAAATGGCTTAATTGTAAGAATCGAATTACTATCCTGCCTGAAAAAAACAGCGGTCAAAATTAATGACAAATTTCCAAAATATAGAAACGTCTGGGGGTAATCCTGAGAAAAAGGACAGAAAAAAGAAAGCATGTTACGGACATAGTCGGCACCACACGATGTGCTGTTAGGTCGGTGAGGAAAAGTGGAGTTGAACTAATTTTAAACAGTGCTCTCTTCAATGTTCAAAAAGAGCACAGTTTCTGCTCTCCGTTACCCAATGATGCAGTGGTTTGCTCACAAGCAATGGTCCTGTTTAACGTCATTTTTTTGCTGGACCAGAAGGAGATGAGCAGTGATGTGAGCAGTGCGCGGCTCAGCCCGCCTGCCAAGCGGCCACACAGGCAGATGACGTCGGAACCCAGTTCCAGCGACACGTCCCCCTCAGCCCAGACCAAAGGCCAGAGGGTTAGCTGGGACATTCCCACCTACCGCACCAGGTCGGCTTGCTAAATGTTGTCTTGGGTGATCCTCGTATTTACGGTGAAATTTCAGGGTGAAACGAATCTTCATGGAAGAACCCAATTTAATTCTGATGAAAAGGACTGTTTCAATATTCATTTATTTTGAATAAGGAAATGTATTGGCTCATGGATCAAACACCTGTTGTGATTTGTGAATGATGCCGTTCAGCTCTTTAGTAGATGACAGAATGTTATGTAGAACGTACAGAACTGCTTCATTCAAAGGTTTAGAAGTCAAATTAAGTTCACCTGTAAAGGTTCTAGTGTATTTTCTTTTCATCCTGAAATTCCACCCAAAAGCCCAATGTCCCTAACCTTTTGCAAGTTGTGTACCATAAAATAAGTGCAGCCAACCTGAAATCAAATCCTGTGTTTTTTACTTCTAGGTTGTCATCTCGCATCATGCAAAATGGGCACGGTAATGTAATACAGGGCGTTAAACCTCAAGAAATTACGACAGAGATTGAATTCCTTATTTAATTTATTATTATTTATGTTTATGCCGCAGGCCATATGGGCCATCGAAAAGAGGAGTTGGGCCAGGGTGACCACTCACGCATGAACGGTCACGTGGAGCTGAAGAGGAGCTGCCGTGTGAGGAAGAGCCAGTTTGAACACCTCAACCAGAGCCTGCTGTTTGACCAGCTGGTCAACAGGTGAGCAGGCAGGCGCTATAACACCCCACGTCCAAATCCAGACATAGAATAGCACTGTGTAGGCTTGGCATTACTCGTCTCAGTTTGAAGCGGCCAGTCTTTTACTGTTTAATTGCACGGTGGGGGAAACTGTGGAACCATGCAACATTGAATGTTTTCCTCTAGGTTTTAATGTTGTGAATTCCTGCCTGTCTTTGTTGAAAAATTACAAATTAGTCAACCTACAGTATTATCGGTTTGGCACACTCGTAACCCAAACTGACCAGCTCCTAGAAATATCACTTGGGTTTGCTAGTGGAAATAGAGAGTAGGTACTGTAAAATGCAAAATGGCAGGATTTTTTTAAAAACTAATTTATTTGGGGGTGCACGATAGCTGACAGGTATATTGGACTGATAGAAAAAAGTGTTAATCGGAGCGATAGCAACAAAACTGGACTGATAACTAGAGCTAGACTGATATCACTCCTGTCTAACATTTTTTTTTCTTGACTAACCTCCCAACGTTTTGGTCCAAGCTACTTTGAAGCCTTCCAATTCACAAGTGCCTAAAGACGTTTTTTTTTGTCTTAACGCCTCCAAGCATCCTCCTTGTACTAGCCTTCAATCTATCGGATCATTATCTAGCACCGCTGAGGCCGTCCTTCAGGAGATGGACAACATCAGCAGCATCAGGCAGAACCGCGAAGTGGAGCGCCTCCGTATGTGGACCAGAGACACAGAGGAGGTACGGGGAGGAAAAGCCAGGCTTTTCCCCTGAAGTTCCACAACAAACACTTGCTCAATGTGATCTGATTTTCTTTCAGGAAAACATGGACATGTACTCTCGGGTGAAGCGGAGGAAGTCGATGCGCCGCAACACGTTCAGCCTGCCTGCGCACCACAAAGCCTTGAGTAAAACGCAGGAGGAAGAGGAGGAGGGCACGGAAGGTGAGATGCTGACTCGCGTGGGCAGCTCTTTGTCTCAGGCGAGTCACGGCGGGAAAATGTTTGGAAACGTGCAGAATCTCATGGGGAGGAAGAGGAGGAGGATGCCGAGGATGAGGACGACGAAGGGGATGAAGCAGAGGAAGCAGGGGAGGGGAACGACAGGCCTTACAACTTGAGACAGCGCAAGACTGTGCAGAGATACGAGGCTCCCCCGATTGGTAACCGACATGCTTTGCATGTCTTTTTTTTTTTTTTTTTTTTTTTGCAAAGGCAAGTGGCAACCGGTCATATGTTTTCATGTCCTCAGAGCCAGTGAACCGGAAGCAAAGCAACCCCACACTCTTTGACACTCACAGATCACCAGCAAGAAGAAGCCATATACGGTGAGGAGTGCAAAATTAATGATTTTGTTCCCCTTTAAAAAAAAAAAATTTTTTTATTAGGATAAAGAAACATGCCATCCACAGCAGCGACACAACCTCGTCCTCTGATGAGGAGCGCTTTGAGAGAAGGAAAAGCAAGAGCATGACTCGGGCCAGGAACAGGTGATGAGATGCCTTTTTTTCCTCTCATTTTTCACTATATTTTGTGCTTAAATTGTCACATAACACACAAAAGTACGAGGGCTTTTAAGTATCTAATAAACTTTGTTTATACATCTTATTAGTAGGTCCATTGACTGTGTGGTTTAGGGTAATTTTGACCCGAGGCATGTTTAATTAATTGTCAGAAAAAGAAAACTTCCGACCACTGCCCTTGTCTATCTTGCAGATGTTTGCCCATGAACTTGACAGCGGAGGACCTGGCGAGTGGGGTCCTGCGTGATAGGACCAAAGTGGGGGCCAGCCTGGCTGATGTGGACCCCATGAACCTCGACACCTCAGTGAGACAAATCATGTCCCACATGAGAGTGCTTTGTTCCTGGTAGTGGTCATCTTGTAAAAATCAGGTCCTTATTTTCAGGTGAGATTCGACCAAGTGGGTGGCCTCGGGAATCACATTCAGTCCTTGAAGGAGATGGTGGTGTTCCCGCTTCTCTATCCGGAGGTCTTTGAGAGATTCAAGATTCAACCTCCACGGTCAGTTGAAGTCTTGCCGTAAATTTGTGTTGTCCTACAGTGTATTTACAGGTAGATAGCTGCATTATTGATCCTGAGGGGAAGTTACGAACTGGATGAAAATATGACAATTTACAGAAGTGGCATGGCGCCTATGTGGGGGTGGCCTTAATTTCTCCAAATATCTTACAAAATGGTCACGATTTGAGATTTTCCATAACAATGTTCTGCCGAATAATGTCCTCTCCACAGGGGGTGTTTATTTTACGGGCCGCCAGGGACTGGAAAAACATTAGTGGCCCGGGCGCTGGCCAACGAGTGCAGCCAGGGTGAGCGCAAGGTTTCCTTCTTTATGCGCAAAGGGGCTGACTGCCTCAGCAAATGGGTTGGCGAATCGGAGCGCCAGCTGCGTCTCCTCTTTGACCAGGCAAGTCACATTTTGTTAATTATTACATAATAGAGAGTTGAGGATCTTAAATGTTGTTTATGATTACTTCTGATAAGGCGTACATGATGAGGCCGTCCATTATCTTCTTTGATGAAATTGATGGATTGGCTCCGGTTCGCTCCAGTAGGCAAGACCAGATTCACAGGTAAAACGACATTATTGGGATGTCTTGACAGAAACCAAAAGTGAAACTTTGAAGTCGCTGCCCACGACACACGAGATATTGGCAATATGATACAGTATTGAAGCTATATTACCCACCCATAGTCAGAAGTGTAAAAAACAAACTATGAATGTACGTACATATTATATATATGAAAAAAATGAATGTGGAACTGCAGTGTAAATCCAGCCTTTGCATAATTTATTTGTTTTAAAGTTCCATTGTGTCCACTCTGTTGGCCTTGATGGATGGCCTGGACAGCCGCGGGGAGATAGTGGTCATTGGTGCTACCAACAGACTTGACTCGATCGACCCGGCACTACGGAGGCCTGGCCGTTTCGATCGGGAGTTTCTGTTCAACCTGCCCGACAGGACGGTGAGAGACGCTGTGTTTGCAAAAATAATGTTTTTGTCAAAATATCCTGTGGATCAAGAATTTTACATTTCTTTTATTCATTTTATATACTCTGTTCTGAGCCTCGCAGAAATTTGCCTGTTTTGAAGGCCGTGTTTCTTGCGAATGAGCCACGGGCTGACCAGTCACAGCACAACATTGAAATAAGGCCCGGCACTACTTGCAGAGTTTAGATAATTTTAGTCATATTTAATCTTGCACAGTTATTTAGATTTGACAAGAAAACGACACCAAAAAGCAAATCATTGCCAACCCAGGCTACATTACAAAGTATTAAAAGTAACATTTGCTGGCTGCCCAATACTTACTGGCCACCCATTTTCAGAAATAATTTGTTTTATAAAAACAGTGCGATTTCCTGTACATTTTTTTAAACATTTCGCTCTCATACTCTCAAGATTGGTGATCCCCGATCGTAACATTGCAGACAGTTACGCCAGCGAGCTTGTAGCAACTTTTTAAACATTGCTCTCGAGCAAATAAAGGGCCTTGTGGACACATTGAAAATCAGTTCAGCTGCCTGAATCGCACAATGTTGAAACCTTGGCCAAGTTGGGCTCCCCCAATCCAGTGTGATGAAAGATGATGAAAAGCCTCATGTTCACAATAGCGAGTACTTTGCTTCTTGATGTCTGCCCATCAAAGTGGAGTGCTCTGCGGGTGACGCAACGGGCTCACTTTGGCGCCGGCGTAGCTAACCTCGATCCTGGTGCCGCTGTTGGCTGTTAAAAAAGAGCTTGAGCAATCCTCTGAGTGTTTTACTTGTGATGAAACTGTCATTGTTGCCGTTTTTTTTTTTTTATCCCGGTTGTCTTACTCAACATACCAGCCAACTCTTCTTAACTCCTGATGGCTACCAGAGAAATTTAGCTTCTCGCTTTGCTTTGTACTTATTCCTCATTGCCTTTGTCGTGGGAAAAAATATACAGAGAATACCTGAAATCTTATGGAACCACTGCTTGCAGCTTTAAAAAAAAAAGTTTTGCATACTCATGATATATTCTCCCAAGAAGGTGCCAAACACCTATCCTTACACCTGGCCACATGAAAATAGATCAGAAAGAGGCACAACCAAATAGACCAACATTTTAACAGTGCAGGAGGACAAGGCATTACGAGGTTAAACACCGAAGAGAATCTTATCTTATTACTGCAAGAGGATGTTGAAATGTACACGTTTTACCAGGTCGCTGGCAGGCTCAAGTTGCTCATGTGAGTTGCATCCTTAGAATCAGATTTCAAAAGTGCGTTTTCATGTGTTTCACTCGGACTTAGTTGTCATGGTGGTGTTACTTGCTTGAAGGTCTGTATTTGATTTTATTCATTTTGTTTTATCTTTTGTGAAGGCCAGAAAGCACATCTTGCAGATCCACACACGGGACTGGAGCCCCAAATTGTCTGAGCCATTTGTAGATGAACTAGCAGAAAAATGTGTCGGTAAGAAACCCCCTAAAATCATTCATGTAATCTCTTCCTTTACCATCGCAAATAATATATATATAAAAAAATCCACTCTTCCATGGATGATCAAATTGATCTATGCAGGGAATGTTTTAAGTGTCCTACAAGTGGCAAAAGGAGTGAACTGTTAATGTTTTCCATTAACAGGTGTACTGGTTTTTGGCTTTTATTGTCACCACATAATGCAAATGAGCAAATCTCCACATGATATCAGCCTAATCCTGTTTTAAAAAAGTGTTAAAGGTGGCACCATAGAAAAAAACACAATGACCTCTAAACTTTTTTGGTGGATAATTATATTCAGTATCAGAACAATTATGAAATGGTTTGTTCCCGTTGCAGGCTACTGTGGCGCCGACATCAAAGCACTTTGCACTGAGGCGGCGTTGGTGGCACTGCGCCGCCGCTACCCCCAGATCTACGGCAGCAGTGTCAAGCTAAAGCTGGACGTGGCCTCCATTGTGCTGGGGCCTACCGACTTCTGTCGGGCCATGAGGGCTATCGTGCCGGCCTCGCAGAGGGCCCTGGCTCCCCCAGGGCGAGCGCTGTCGCCCGTCCTCAGGCCTCTGCTGGCCGGTGCCTTCTCTTTGGTGCTCACTGCTCTCCGTAGAGTCTTCCCTCACGCTCAGTGTGCTGACAGGGACATGCAAGGTAGGCAGATTTTTTACATTAACATTGTTTTAAAAAAAATTCTGCAAACAGCAACAATTAGGCCATTCTATTTTTTTAATGTATTTATTTTTTTATGTGTAGTGGGCGGCGACAATCAACTCCTCGAAGAGGATGCGTACAGCGACGATGACGACGACAATGCCACTTCCATCTACGAAGTCCAGCCTGCCGTGTGCCCCATCAGTCCATCGGCACCCTCTGACCCCACCATGCGCAGGCCCTTTATTCATTGCTCTTTGTGAGTCCAAGTTGAACAGACAAAACATCCACCCATTTCTCCATTTTTTTCCCCCACTGTTCGTGCCAGGATGCCTTCCTTCACCCCACCAATAGCAGGGGTTGACTGTATCCATTTGTCTCAATGGACAGCGGCGATTTTCAAACAGTGCCATCTACCCGTTCATAACGATCTTCCCCTTAACAGCCCCAATTGATGAAAGTGGTCTTGACTCCTTGCAGTTCCCCCCACCAGCAACCCACAGCCTACCGGCCCCGTCTACTCCTGGCCGGATCCCCGGGCTCGGGACAGAGTTCCCACCTGGCCCCTGCCTTGCTGCATCACCTGGACAAGCTGCCAGTGCACCGCCTGGACTTGCCCACCCTATACTCCACCACTGCCAAGACGCCAGAGGAATCCTGTGCTCAGGTAATGCACTCCCGAGCAAGAAAATTCCATGTTAAATCCATATTTATTTCACCAAATTTTTCAGGTTTTCCGCGAGGCCTGCCGCAGCGTCCCCAGCGTGGTGTTTCTCCCGCACATCTCAGAGTGGTGGGAGACTGTGAGCGAGACGCTGAAGAGCACCTTCCTCTCCCTGCTGCTGGATGTGCCCTCCTTCTGCCCCGTCCTTATCCTTGCCACCGCGGAGACATTGTACTCGCAGCTTTCTGAAGAGGTGAGAACCTGGCGTGTCAATGTATATTTGGGAATAGATCGTGCCAGGTCGACTTGGAAATATCAGGAGATGACACGTGTGTAAGGGGATTCTACAATCATAGAGTGATGTGAACCCTTGACACAATTTTTATTCTTTCAAGTTGTATATTACAGTGGTGCCTTCCTTGAGATGCCTTTAAATTGTTGTGACGACCCTCGTAACTCAAAACTCTTGTATTTGTAATCAAATGAAATGCTAATAATCCGCTCCGGCCTTCAACACTCAAACACCCACAAATATTGTACTGGGTATTTTCATAAGGAAAAATTGCACCACATTATGAAAAAAAAGGTATGACAGATTTTAATTGAAAAGTTTTTGTCACTGCATCAATTGAATGGTCATTGTGCTGGTGTTTTTAGTCTGTGGTCCTTTGCCACCTGGAGGCAATATAAAACAAACTGAAGAATATACTTTTCTTCGAGAAGGCTCCAGCTCATCAAATATTTGTAATTCTTAGAGGATAAGCATACTTTCACGGTGAGTGTTGTTTTATTTTCTGTCTAGATGTGTTGCTGCGCTGTTTTGTGTTCAATCTGTGGATTATAGGGTGACAGCACAGCAACATACATTCGGTTGCCATTAAGGCAGTGGACGAAGAAGAATTATTTTCACTATTTGCCAACGTGCTGCTTGTTATGAAGTGAGTCTAGTTGACCCTTGGGTTGCATGAAAGGCACGGTCGGACATGCGCCAGTTCTTCTGTTAAAACTGATGCGGCCATTTTGTGGGGTGTCTGTGTTAGCCACAGTCAGAGACGATTTTACGTAACGACGCTGATTCCACAATTTTGTAGGATCCCAGTGCGAACCATGCAGAAAATTATCTCCTCCTCCTTTATTTTTGCGGATAATCCATCAGACAGCATTTTGTACTATATATACTATATAATACTCCATTTGCGGAATCCAATCCAATTCAGAAGTATCTCACTCCCTGACCCTCCAGTCTTTTTTTTTTTTTGATAAACGGAATGCAACCTCCTTTGCTAAGTCTCCGCCATTGTGAAAGTACAATAGTCCAGCATTACTCATGATGACTTTCAGATTCTTACGCTCTGTATTAATCCAGATATCATTGGTGTCACGCCAGTTGAACAGGTGTTAAATTACAACAGTCATGTATTATTCACCACCTCTACACGCCCGCACCCTGGAGACTTTATCACCATGAGCAATAGTCAGCATCATCACTCACTTTCCTCTGCGCAGCTACATCATTCCCCTCAAATTTACCCCCATTTCTCTGCCGTTTTTAAAAATGATTACCCACTCTCGTCCGAGGAAAGATTCCAGAAAGACAGAGAGGCCATTCAAACGCGTCAAGAGATAAGAGAAAGGATTGATGAGAAACCAAGGAGGAAGAAACAGCTCTGTCAGCAAAAAAGCTTCCCAGAGGGTGCAGCTCTCAACTCCCAAGCACAGCAGTGACCAATTGTAATGTAACTGTTTGAATTGTGTTGTCTTTAAAAATGCTGATTATTATTATTATATTTTTTTAAAAGGTCAGGAGTATGTTCCAGAAAGCCTACGGGGAGGTGGTCACCTTATACCCTCCCGGCGAAGGAGACCGGAGGAGCTTCTTCTCTGACCTGCTGCTGGTCCAGGCGGCCAGAGGTCCGCCACGCCTCAGGAATACAGGTACACGGACACAAATATTAGGACAGCTGGTCAATGTGTATTAGGGATTATTCCCATCTGAAATCATCCTTAAATAAATTCCATGGCAATCAATCTATTGCTGTCAAAAAACATTTATTAAATGTACAGGCATGTTGCCCAGAACTTCCTGACATCCTTCTAATGCTTGCGGATCAGAGGTTGTTCAAACTGGAGTTTTATGCAAAGAGAATGATATTTTCCCTGAAAATTCAGTTTACCACTGCTTCGGCAGCTCTGGAAGTCGACAAAATTATTTGAACGCTGGCCTCTGACACCCACAGGAAATTAAGACGCTGTGGACATTGGCTCCAGAGGGCAGTGTTGGTCTGCGTGTGTTTCTTTTCCTCCTCAAACTGAAAATATGTACCCGAAGCGCCAAGCAGAGAAGCACACATTGAGCCAAATATGTATGTTTAGGCTTCATTCATATTCTGTTTGCATACGTTTCAGCTAAATATTTGGCCTGCGAGGTGTATTACGTGTCAGGGAGATACGCACAAATGTAAATCTTTCCTGGGCTAAAATTACCCCCCCATCTCCTTTGCCATGGCCCTGCTCTTTATTCAAGTGTACCCGGTAATATGGGATCCCCGTCCACCTCCTCATTGATGCAAGGCTGCTCCAGTCTTAGGGGGTCCGACTTAGAGCAGGAAAAAAAAAATCAGCAGGAAGGGAAGCGGCTTCCGATTGCTGCAGCTATTATCCCTAATTAGAGTCATGGAACGCTCATGATGGAAGAGAGGTGAGAAGCCGCTGGGGCTTCCTAAGCATGTCTCATCTTCCTACAAATGGAGCCTGGGCAGCGGACATTGGCTTTTCCTTACTTCGCTTAATCACTCTATACTTCAACATCATTTATTCAGAGCAGGGGTGTGCGAACCTCTGTGCTCTCGGGCCACATTTGAGATTTATAACATAGATGAATCCGGTCAATCGACCATGAGGTGGGGAAAAAGTGTCTGATGTATACATGTTAAATACATGAAAATATTAAATACTAATGAAATTGTATGATTACTTAAAAAAAGTGATTATGAAGAAAAACTATGAATTCACATTTTTAACTGTGTCGTGTGTTTGGGCAAGACACTTCACCCACCTTGCCTCCAGTGTCACTCACATTGGTGTATGGCTGGGTGTGATGTTTGATGATGTTCGGATGTGCGCCGTAGGCTTTTGAGTGGAAGATTAAGATTAGGCGGTGAATCTTTGCATGTAACATTGATTTGTGAGAATGTAAAATACCCACATGTACTGTATGTAGTGGGACAAGGTTTGGCACCTGACATTAGAACAGATTGTATGTATGTTGCAAACAGTATGTGTCGAACGATACAGATTTTCCCGTTCAGCCTGCGATCTAAAGTGTGCTTTGTGCTTTGGTCCCCTCTGCGATTGAGTTTGACATCCATTCTTGAGTCTAGAACTACCAAACATGAGTTTTAAAACACCCTACAACGAGCTAACGCGCTAAAGGTTCAGTGTGTATGATGTGGAATTCCTCAAAAAATAAGCCTCTTAAGTCACTCAAGTTTCACATTTTAAGGTTTGATTTACACTGCAGGCCGAAGGTCTGTGAGGCACTGCTTACCCCTGCCTTATTTGAGTCAAGTGAAAAGTCTCTGAAGATGACACACCATATGCGATGTATTTTCCCTTTTCAAAACAGTCTTAACTTTGAATCTAGCTTTACTGTCGAAAGAGATGTTTTCCATTGTTACCTTTTGTCCCTAGTAGAGCACTGCGAAGAGGTGCTGCCGGTGGCTGAAGCCCCGGGCCCCAGGGTACTGTCTGCTGAGGAGCAGCATCGCTTGGCTGAGCAGGAGGAAAACACGCTACGGGAGCTCCGACTCTTTCTCAGGGATGTCACCAAGCGGCTGGCTACCGACAAACGCTTCAATATCTTCAGTAAGCCCGTCGATATTGAAGAGGTGAGGACAAAAATTCAGGATTTTTATTCTGTTTTTTTTTTTTTTTTTTTTTTTCACAATTACATTGCACATCTGTTAGGTGTCGGACTACTTGGAGGTGATTGGACAGCCCATGGACCTATCGACCGTCATGACCAAGATCGATAAGCACCAGTACCTGACGGCCAAAGACTTTCTGGTGGACATCGACCTTATCTGCAGCAATGCGCTAGAGTATAATCCTGACAAGGATCCTGGCGGTAAGACAAAATACATACTTGCATACATGTTACAAAATATTTTTAATCGTAACGTTGCATCAGTTCAAAAAAAGGTGCCATGTTGGTTATTGACAACTGTGAAACGCATGCGGCTTCACTTAATCAGTCCGATGGGTTCTTTTTGAAGTTATGTTGCTCTCCATTACTGATTAAACGAGTAAACAAAAAAGGATTTTAAAAAAAATCTAATGACTTATTAAGTGAGCCTACAGGCACGCTAATTACAAAAGCTCCTCGCGCCTTTTTGTTCATGTCGGAAATTCCAATGAAGAAAGTCACTTCCCCGCTTCCCGTGTACAAAATGTGGAAGGCTTGCATATGCATGAAAATTTAATCTTGTCTCTTGTCTCACAGCTCGAATTGATTCCCCCCCTTTCTTTTCGTCATGAGCGCACAGAACATCACAAAGACAAATGTGTGCACAGACATTGAAAGAGGCCTGTTGTTTGCTAACACATTCATCTGTATTTTGTGTACGCTGGTGAAAAATGTCCACGCAGGCTGAGAAAGAACATTAGTGACAGTCGCGGAACAGAATATGAATTGAATGCAGTGTACAGCCCAAGTAACTATTTTAATTCTCGCTTCGCCCGCGATGCTTAATGGGAAGCAGTTTTCTGCCGGGCTAAATGAATAAATCATTGTTTTTCGGGGGCGTGGACCAACGATACACAAAGGGAAAAAAACTGCAATTAGACTGTTTAATAAAGACGACGAACCAAGCCTTTATCCTGTGAACTATGGCCTAGTCGTGGCACAATGAAGCCACCAGTTTTAATGGGAAGTTGTCAGCTCATTGATGGCCTGTTTCCCCTTTGTCAAAATGAAAAAAAAAATTACGCTCATATGTGTGCCTCCAACAACTACGTTTGCCTGACTGATATACTTTCCCACTTCCGTAATGGTGGGTGCAGCAAGTATTGTTCTTTTAAACCATAGTGGGTATCGTCCCTCGTTTATCCCAAAAAGGTAGTGTTAGGGTAAACCATTTTAATCTCCAAAATAAGAACTTTTCAGTGGTTATAAGCCGAAGTTTCATCCAACCAGAACTTGCCTGCTGCCGTCGTGATGGGGGGGGGGATTGCCCAATTGAAGTAGAATATATCACAAACAAATCAACATGAAGAAGCGTTTTCACTATCAAGCAAAGTAGAAATGCTGGTAAGTAGTCGTAGAAAGAGACTTGAAGCAGATGCGGTCCCAGCAGGCCAGCTGTCATTAGAAGCCTCTGAAAGGCCTTTTTTATTTATTTTTTTGGTGATGTGCGCATACACACGCTTGCACACACATGCATTGTCAGACACACACACACACACACACACACACACACACACACACACACACCCTCCATAACCATTACGTAGCCGTCGTCCAATTAGACAAATGCTGGCAGATTGCGACCCCTCCACCGCCGCTCCCTACCTTCGCCTGCCTGTAATGAGAGGCAGCCTGTTTACAGTGGATACGCTTTTAGTCTCACTCTTGAGCACGCCCCTTCAGTCACACAAAATGGGGGATTAATGATGCCCGGGGACATCACAGAGACATGGTGTGCTGGAGAACACATTACTTTTTTAGCCCCCAAAACAAAGTCAAATAATTGTGTTTTTTCCACACACATTAAATCCCCACATGTTCGCGGTTCACTCTTGACAAATCTACATATGCTCTTTTTATACACGCTCTGATGCTCATTAAGATGGCACGTGATGTAGCTAAAGGCCAATCTTAAATACAAAAGGAGTTAATGGTGTCATCGAAGTACATAGTTCCCCCCGCATATTCGTGAGTGACTTGATATTATTGCGTTTTAGTTTCCATAGTGTTTCATTACCAAATTTACTTATACTAGGGCTGTATAAGTAAATAATTCACTTTCAAGATTTATCAGTAAAGACACGTGCTCGATAGACAATACCGTAGATTAAATGGTTGAATGAAAAAAAATCTGAAAGCAAATCCTGACCGTGACATTGTGAGTGGTGGAGGCAGCATGCAGCCGCTTCCAAACATCCAGAAGCAGTTAAACCAACGAAGAAGCATCCAAACCAAACTTGTGTTATGTATATATGTATTCTACTCCCACTCTGGAAGGAGCAACACAGTGTCCATTGAAATGAAGCAAGAAATCAAGATACAAACTACTCCGTTTTTTTCTTTTTTTTAAACGTCCTTGGATTTATTTCATATGATTAATGTGGGGCTGCAATGGATTTATGGCCTTTCCTAACATTACACGGCTTCGTCAATTGGATTAGTGCACAAAATGTGAAGACGCATGTTTTTCGCTGTTTCCCCAGACAAGGTGATCAGGCACCGGGCGTGCAGCCTCAAGGACACGGCACATGCCATCTTTGCCTCTGAGCTCGACCCGGAGTTTGATCGCATGTGCGAGGACATCAAAGAGGCACACAGGAAGAAGGGTGAGAAACTTGACGTTTTTACTTTTTTCTGTTTTTGAATGTTATTGAATCCCTAAGATCGAAGACAGACACGAGTAGGGGTCCGTATTTGTGGGCTGTCTTGACATACAACGCACCCAGAAAGTATTCAGAGCGCTCAGGTTCTTCCAGAAGCTAGATGTGCCAAGCTAGTTCTTCCGGTGCACATGGCTGCAAGGCCACCACTGAATTTCTGCTTGGACAGCAGATTTGGGTCTGAGTAGGCGTGATCAAATAGATGTTAAATGATACATGCAAAGAAGTCTTTTATCGATACCGTCAAATATAGCGGTGAGGCGTGTAATCGTATGCAAATATTCCTGTGGACGATCGCCCCTGTAGGAATTGGCTGATGAGCCGGCTCGCTTAAAGTAAAGCGCGATATAACATGGGGCGCGCGCTTCAAATTGTGTCTGTTAGTCACAAAGTGAATATTTAAACTTTTAAAGCGTCTTCAGGATGTGCAAGTGAGCGTCAACACTAGGATCTCTGCCTTTTTCTTCATTGTTGGCTCTTTATTACGCAGGCACGCACATAGTAAATATAGCTAATCAACACCATTTACGATTGTCTTATTCTAACCTGTACATCTTTCATGAAAGTACATGCAAGTTCCTGAACTGGGAGGCTGCAGAGCTCAGTGAGCATTGTATATACAGCCTTGATATTCTGGACCTTGGCCTTCAGAGGTTTTCTCTAAATGGACCTCTATATTGTGCAATTGCAAGCACATAACCTTGACGTTTTATTGACTACCAACGCATCTGACCGTAGGTCTGTACTTGTTTGATTCTACCTTTTTTGTGAACTTAACGCACATGATACGCCATGAATGTTGCACGAGCCAGCGATCAGCCTCTGAAGTAAAGGAATGTAGCGCTCTTAAATATTTTATCATTTAGTCAAGTTCTTCTTATAAAGCTATCAATTAGTCGACCGTCTCCATGACACTCGAGCGATAGCAAACTCCTGGCGGCATGTCTGGGGACTTGTCTTACTTATGAAAGTGAATGAGAGGTGATCAAATTAAGAAGTGAAAATGTGATTCAGAAGGCTTCAGTTTTTAATGTCATGTCACACTCGCGCTGTCAGCGTGAATTCGAAGTCCCAGGTAGACGCTCATTAGATTCCACGAGGTTTGGATGTTAACCTTGACGCTGGTGTTCTGGGGGCAATTCAAAAGGCAGACCATTGGTTAAAAAAAAAAACTTGCAGGCTTGACAATATTGCTCCTAAATATTCCACCGTTTTAAGGAACGGTACTGTTAACATCTGAAAAGATGTGTGGGCTAAAAACAAACAGCTGTATGGGTTAAAATAAGACAACCGTAAATTGAGTTAGATAAATGAATAAATTCCCGAAAATTGTGGAGATTAAAATATGACTGCTGTATAATCCCCGCGCATGTGCACAAGACTAAATAAGAAACAATAAGTAAGTCCTCTAGCGACACAGAATTTGGTGGACTTGTCTATCAAGAAAGGACGCACGTAAAGGCCTCATGAACCTGTGACAGGAGACGCACAGGATTTCTGCCATTTTGATTCGTAGCTGCCATTTCGAGGTCAGTTTGGTTAAAGTCTCTTCTTCCCATTCCCTCTAGTGATTGATCCTAATGTAATGCCACTCCTCTGCATTAAAGACCAATATATGCGTTTAGCGTACTTCCTAACCTAATCTTCTGTTGCGATCTGCAGACCAGCAGACGCCAGCTCAGCCTGCAGCAGCAGCACCACCACCACCACCCCCATCAGTGGTAGCAGTATCGGCATCAACAACAGCATCACCATCAAGAGCAGCAGCAACTCCTCCAAGTGCTCCCGGAACCAGGAGGAGCCTCCTTGCCACAGAGCAGCAGCACCAGAGCAAGGCCAGCTCTCCGGGCGAGGCCACTGAAAATAAACCATGCACCCCCAGTGAGTATCACAAGAAAATAAACTCAGAAATAATTTTGATGGTCTGGCCAATGTGTCAAAATAAGAGCGGCGATGATTGTTGGAACTTGAATGAGTGACGCAAAGGTAAGTGAAATTGCAGATCTGATTTTTAAAACCATTTTTTTCATGCATCCGTATGGACAAGTTATCTGCTGTACATTTAAACACCAATAAAGACATGTAAACACAATGCAATAAATCAACACCAAACATTTGAAGCAAAAAAAAAATTAAATACCAACAAAATTAAAAAGCACAACTAGATACATGATTCTCATTCTTCGCTGACATTTTTCTTTCCTAACCGTTAAAAATTTTATTCAGCTATCGCAAATGTGGGGAAAAATGTCCTTCATTGTGTGTGTCTTAACAGCAGCGTCACATTATTACAGCACACCAGATGTATATGACACACACACACACACACACTGTGGGGAGTCGACGGAAGCGAGTAGCCTCATTAGCGGGGGTCCTCCCCTCTCTTAACCACTCGGAACATGACCACACTGCGAGGCCATTACATGACCACCTGTGGCAAACGGCAGGTGTGAGGCAAACTAATGGGGATGTCACATCAATCGCTCCTATGTAACATCGGAAAATGCTTGCAAGCCTCTTAAAGTGGGCTATGAATGACAGAATGCCTCGTTTCATTAGTAGTCCCTCGACCCAACACAGGGTGGTGCTTGCTTTCCATTAGCAGTACCCCTACTGAGCCCCTGTTGACTATGCTCTCTGCTCCTGTAACTCATGCCAGGTGCAGTCACACTCAATATTTATTTTTATTGATGGGATGGACGTACAAGAAAACGACACAATATTGCCGAGTCTTACATGGACAGTATCATATGACAAAGTTAATGCAGAAGCTTGTTGCGACTCATTACTAAAACCCTCTGTTGGAAGCATCAATTAATTAGGCTAAGTCGAGTGATTAATTTGTGACATTGGCATCCTGTTCTCACCTGGAACTCCTCAGTGGGGCAGCTATTAGGCTAATTGATCAGCGATTGTGCCTAATGACATGACGGGTTTAAAAGGGCAGCAGGTAAAATTTAGCAATGTTCATGAAATTAAGACTCTCACTTTTTTATCCCCCCCATGCTTTGCGATTTTGTCAGCGCTATTAATAGAGTTTGAAAATTCCCCTGCTAAAGGCAGTTCTATTAAGAAACATGTATTCCTATGACGTTTGGTCAATGCTTATGCATGCACTGCAAGAGAGTATTAGTTCACTACACTCGAATTGTATGAACATTGAATGCAGTAACCCTCAATGATACTGCTTTGGGGTAGCATCTAATGCAAACAGGCATTTACCATACACTGGTGGAGGGGCAACTTTGCAAATTACATTTCAATGTTTAAATAGATAAAACAATTACATTATAATCAATATTGACTGCTATGAGACACTTATTGGGATATACATTTCAGTGATAGCACCCAGCCCCAGCAGTACGAATTTGGTAGACATGTCTGTCTACTTAAAAAAAAAAAAAAGTATTGGTATCTGACATGCGATGGGGTTTTTTTGGTTTAGTTTTTTTCCCTTTTTTCATCTTTTTTTGATCAATTGCTCCCATTTCGCCAAGCCTGCGCCATTCCAATGTAACAAGCGGCGAGAGCAGGGATGCTGAGGGCTACGCAATATTTACACAAACACTTCTTTGAAGGCTAAGTATATTTGCGGAGCGGGTGTGTTAAGCACTCCTGGATAGCTGGACAAACCTGGTTGCTATGGATAGATGAGTGGGATGATCTTGAATGGATGGAATATGTTTGCGGTCCTCCCACTACTGCGGGCCACTAGCTCACTCACAAGTGTTGAAACGCCCTCCCCATCCTCCCTGCCCTCCAGGACCATTAGCGAGGCCCCAGCTCAGGGTTCATGTATGGTGCATCACCACAAGGATCAAGTTCATTGCAAGTGCCATCCTTTCATTTATAATGAAATACCGCTCTCGCTTTCCTTATTTGGTCTGGATTGTTTTGCTTGCGCACATCGGCCCCCTTCGTCCCTGTCACTATTGCCACATGAAATAGTCACATCTCAACTCATGAAACCTGTCTTTTTTTATTTACCATCATGGAAGGTTGACGAGAACCGTTCCTTACACAAGCATCCACAGTGTTTGCAAAAGAGAATAATAATGCCGGCTCTGCATAATGTGTCCTCCGCATCAGTCAATAGCCTGCCCGAGGCAACAGCCACCAAGGCTTGCTCTCTAGTGGCTGGAATACCGCTGCGACCCACCGCCCTCCCCGCGGCGCATCTTACATCACATTAAACGGGCTTCTCCCCTCCCCGTTGCCAATGTCAATCCATCGCCAAGCCTTGATGGGATATTTAAAGTCATAATAAACACCCCACACTTCCTTTTATATTAGGCCGGAGTAGTTACTGCATGAAAGGACTGGCCTCAATTTGATTTTTTTTTTTAAGGACAAAAAGGACAGCAGGCCTCCAGGAAATGGCTTAGTAGGGGGACATCTGTTCTTTTTTTTTTCTTTTAGAGAATACAAAGCAGTATTTAAAGATGATTTCACTGTTTGGATTTGTATTTTCATTTGAAAAACCTATGTATATGTATGTATGTATGTATGTTAACCCTAGCCTTTTATTTTCCTTGACATACAAGGAAATACTATACTTGACCAAAGCAACAAGTTCAACTGTGTAGTTTGCGTGCTTAGATGACCCTCAATCTCCAATAGACAGACCAAGAGGCTTGAAGAGATTATTTTTCAATTCAACCCAGTAATGTGTGCAGGATTTATGGTGGTCATGACAATACATACAGGTGACATGATTTTTTCAGAGGGAAACAACAACTCAAAATACAAAATTTTGCAGGTGTTCAGCCTGATGAAGTTTGAGATTGTGGGCATGCTCCTCTAAATGTTGACTCGGTAGCGCCCGCTGTACTATTTGGAAAATTGAGCCCCCAAAGCCAGATTCACATTAGTCTCATGAAGCCGTGCTTGAAAATACTCTGAAAGTCTGCCATTTTGTTTTGAGGCAGACACGTTTGTCTCATCACCTGTGGTCCCTCAAAGATGAGGTCCAAGAGATTTCGATCAAATTTGAACAATGAAGTTTGATGACTATAAAAGACAAAGCTCTAGTATTTATTTTGAAAATTCAGCCCCCAGTGCCTTATTCAAATCTGAATTCGGTATTTGTACAGGAAGTCTGCCATTTTGAAAACCACATTTTTGTTTAGGTCAAACTTTTGAGTCTATCAAATGATTTCTCTACTGGACCCCAAGAACTTTTAATGGAGTTACCCCATCTCAATGATGGCCTCACTCATTTATAATGTACTGCATGAATTTGAATTGTACGTTGACAATCACCCCACCAACTCCCTCGGGCAGTTAGCTCCTTGTCGCTTCAGGCTAACTCAATCAGTGTACGCGGGAAACTCATTTTGGCAGCTTGTTTCCATTATTAACGTCGCCTTCTACCGACGTCAGGTGACAAATGGGACCTTTTTTTCTTCCTTGGGGGCCTAAAATTAGAACACGAACAGCAAGCCACAAAGAAGTCGTTTTCAGGTTGAGACTGCAACGTGATCGTGCGATATTAGAATAGGCTTTTCTCAGTGGGGAAAAAAAATGTATTTTCAAAGGCAATCTGGCACTTCAGGTGAGAGTCACCGAGCATAGCTGCCATTTGGTGAGCACAAATGCCTCTTGGATGATTGCAGTGCCAAACCAAATGAATATAAATCCCAATTTCTTTTTATTGTTCAGAGCGCACATAACATTGCTGTTTAGTGCTTTGTTTGGTGGGTCTTTTCGCATTCCATACATCACCCGTGTTTTGACCCCGTGTACATCCACTTAGTGTTTGTTGGTTACTCCAGAATTCCTTATTTGACCATGCATGTCAATATTTATTTGATGTACATATAATGTAATAAAAATCTATTCTGTACCAAGATTGGCTGATCAATGCTACACAGGCAACTCACTACCATTCTTAACACGTTTGCTGATGGAGTTCAATATTTCGAGTCATTTCCATTTTAAACGTTCCTTTATTTGACATATTTTGATTAGTGCCTTTTGAACAAAAATCAGCTGTTGCGATGCTACCAGCAGAGTAATGGAGCCCAGTTCTGTTGAGTTATAATTGGCAGAAACACTTGCACAAACATAATGCCTTAACACGTGATTAGTTCACTTGTGTTCTGTGCTTTTCAGATCTAATTGAGGACACCCAACACCGCTAATAGGAAAAGTGGAGGTTTTTCGATTTAAATCCCTGTATTCATGACTGCAACTTGTGATGTATTTATTTTTTGCTCTTTGTGGCAGAGCTCGGTCCCAGTATAGCGTGCCATACTTGCACTGCTACCCAAAGATGGTCGACTGTAAAGTGGGATGTTCCGGAAGAACATGTAGGAAAAATGTGTACGTTATCACTTTGTGCTAACAAAGCTTTCAGCTCATGACTAGCCTTGTTTCCCAGAGATTCACATGTTTTTAATGCTCTTTTGTTGCAATTATGCAAATATGTGTGCTGTGAACATTTTAGATTTCTATTAGGGTTGCGGTCCCATGGTTTATGAGTGTGTTTAAAGCTGAAATTTAATTCACACTGCACGTTTTCTCACCCATAACAATAAGATAAACAATAAAATCGACCACATACAGGTATAAGTTATTTGACCATACTAGCTGACTTGGCGCACCACCCATAAAGCGATGCTACATGACTTGCATTAACCCCCCCACCCTTCCGTGAGGATTTAAAATGCGCACTGACTGTTTTTAATTACTTCAAATTACTGGGAGAACCTCACTTATCCACACTAATCGCGGACACTGCCATTAAATGCCGCGCTGAGGAGCATTTTCATCTTGCATATAACTGCCTTGCTTTGCAGCTAACGACTCATTAAGACATGTCGTTATAGTCAAGGGCAGCTCGGCAATTCATTAGCTTTTTCCCAGTGTCTGGCTCCTCGTGCAGTTCATTGTTATTCATCAAACCATCGTAACTGTGGTTCGCCGGTCATTAATGACCCCGTGCTCTTTTTGTACCAATATGACGAATTCATGTGAAAGCCTTAAAATGTTTCACATGCACCCTAACCTTTTTTGTTTGTTTGTTTTGTAACCTCATCACGCTAATTCGGTCTTTTGTTGTATCTCTAGTCTTGAGGCAAATCTTTCCTTTTTGAAGGGCATACTGCTTGCTGAAGAAATCGCACTTGTGGTTAAGCAAGCAAATTTGTGATGAAGTGAAGGAAACGTATGCCCTTTATGAAAAGACCAAACCTCTTTCACAAGACAATGTTGACTGATAGTCACAATTGTTTAAAAGTCAGCTTTCTTTTGTGATTATGGTGCGTTTTGACTTGCAAACAAAATCAGGTTATGTTGCTACCGTAGTAATAAAACTCTTGACGACTGAGATCCGTTTTGCGAGCGTGCTTGTGCAAATTAAAAAAAAAATTAATTTGTGCATAGCAGTCGACTAGGGTTGTGTGGTTCCCATTTGGTCCAAATATTACAAAGCCTCAGTACAAAAAAGGGAAGTATAATTAAAGCGCAGAGAAAGGACTGCTGAGAACAGATACAAAATTCATGACTTGAGGGGTGGGGGGGAATTTACCTTTTATCACCCCAGTCATTCAGGACAGGTTGACATTTATTAAATAGTGTTTGCTGCTACTGTTGCATGATGGTGGGATGCACCACAGGTAGCGGCTAAACACCTACTGTTAACCGAACAGAGGAAAGGGCAGAAAGCTCGGCCGATGTCCCCGAGGCAGATCCGGACTCTGCCAAGTTCTGTTAACTCCCGCCTTGGTGTTCTTATGCAATGAAATTGCACAGCCGTCCGCAGCTTCGCCGCCGGCATCGATGCTATCATGTGAGGCGCCATTAACCGAGAGACGGTGCGAAAGTAAAACCAAACAAACCGCCGGTCGGCGGCAGCGGGAGAACAGTTGAGCAAATTGACTGATCGCCTTCATTTCCACCAGCCAGGGATGGTATCATTTATTGATCGGGACGTTTCATTAAGTGTCGACGCAACATGTCACCTCACTTGACAAATGGCTGTCTTGGCGTTTTATGACCCTGCAGTCCATGAGTCACTATCACAGCTTTAGTAGCTCTCTTTTACGACAACTCTACTCTCGACATTATAATTTTTGTCGTTTCTCTGGTGGGTTTTAGGGTTCATTCTTGGCACAGTTGCGACTACGTAGGCCGTTTTTTTTTGTTTTTTTTTCATAAATTAGGTCGAGTTTGGTTTGGCTTTCTGCAGAGGTACCTAAGAAGTGTTTTCCTACTGTTGGGAATCTCAATTCAAATATGCGCAGCAGCTTTATATGATAATTAAATTACACTTGTCAAACACCCCCCAAAAAACAGCCCCAAGCATTTGTTTTCCCTTGACCCCAAAATGCTACAGTATAATTTATTTCCCCGGCATGAATGCACGCCAGTGTTCGCCCCCGTGTTCTAAATGTGAATTCATGGAGAATTACAGAGTGGAGCCCTCTCGGGAGCGAAGGGAAAATGTTTGATTGCCATGGAAACACGCGCTCGCGTTTAAAACCAAGCTGTATGCTATGTAAACAAGAGGGCATCTGTTCAGGTTTGGAGGTGTGTCGCAGTGAATCGGGAATCATGTGAGCAGATTGGCTGATTTCCCAGGTTGTGCTGTTGCCGGCGGTTGTGCAGAATTTTTAAATTGTACCATGCTACCAATATGAGAGTTTTCCCTGGATCAACTTAAGGCAGAGGTGGTTTTGTGGTCTTTCTGAAGCAACGGAACCAAGAAACTTAAGGTCATCGAAAAAATTTTGGACCGCCAGTGTCCTAAGTGTCAAGTGGAGAGTCTGTGGTCTCTTACCCATTGAGAATTAGACATGATTTGTTGACCCACTCCTGTCTGTGGGCATTTATAGTAACCCCGTCGTCTCAAGTTTGAAGAGGTGTCATGTCGTATCGAAGGCGAAGTCTTGATCTCTACAAAAAGCATGTTCGGAAGTTACACGTGTTCAGCAATTCCACGTCTGTTGCTGATGTTCCCACCTTTGTGCAGTGCTGTTTAGCGTCTTCGTTTCTGAGATTCTATGTACTGGTTGCTAGTCAATGTCTGGGCACATTTGGACAAACATACCTGTAGGGAATTTAGTCTTGAAACAACCTGCTATGAAGCATGCTTGATTGTGGAAAAGTGTTAGATTTCATTTTTGGACAATGGGAGAATTGATGGCTCAAAATCAAAAATTCCACCCCTTCAGGCAGTAATGTTTAATGCAACTTCTATTCGTGACGCTCTTGATTCCCTTCAGCCTCTGCATCATCAACGATGTTCCAAATCACTGAAGCAATCATTCGATGAAATAATTAAGTAAAGAAATCAGTCAGTCAGAGACAACCAATACATAATTGCACCCAAAGGCTTTTTTTCCCCAAGCTGTGTTCATGTTGGCGGCACCGCAATGATTTATCGACTTAATAATTGCTGCGAATTGCACTTTGTATCCTGGTATGAAATTTCATCTGCCCATGTTCAGTGTTCACTTTAACTGGCGCACACCAACGTAACATTTGGCACAACCCAGCAAATGTAACGATGGCTTTAATTATGACTACAAAAGAGCTTTGGAACGAAGACCAACTTCTCTGCCTTTACCCTCCCCCTCTGTGCTTGGCTGTTCATGCTCTGACAATTTTCATGCATCATTTACAAGCTGCCTATGACGAGTCACTTGCTGCTACTCCGTCTCACCTTTTCCATCCCCTGGGTGCTTACTACACATCTTTGATGGTGATAGCTAAGCCCTCGCAAGCCACCCTCCCGTGGGGGTATTCTTTCTCTTTGTGTAAATAAGACATCTGGGCAGCATGGAAGGGAAAATGCAGGTTCCGTTAACAGCAGCTAATTTTATTTCTGTGTATGCAAACTCCAGCGGAGTTGGACCTGACCGAGCCCTAACGATAAATATGAAGAAAAAAAACAACTAACCAATGCCATTTTCCATTTTGAATTTCTTGTAATCCAAACAAAAGCCGGGAATGCGCTGCACTGTTTAACAGGCTAATGCATCCCTGACCATTTAGTGTCCATCGAGAATCACAATGGGGCATATATTATTAATTATACAAAGGATCTTTTGTCTGATTTATGCTGTTCCACTGCCCTTTGACAGATTTATAATGGCTTGGACTTGATAGAGTGAGTCCACTGCGGTCTATTTAGCATATCAGTGCAAAAAAAAAAAAAGTAGTAATTGGTTTTAAGCCTGCCGGACGCCGCGAAGCGTCCGAAATCGTCTGAAATATTTGCCGACCTGGCATAAACCATACAACTCAAATAACTCGTTTAGCTGAGCAGTCTTGGACAAAAAGTTTCCAGAAGCCTTGTCTGAAAACACTGTTTTCTTTTCAAATGGTTAATCAAGGGTCATGTTGGCCACTTCACGGGACATTCAAACACGAAATTATATAGTTGGCATGTTTTTGACCAATGTTACTCAGTACCAGTCACTTGCTTCATGTGATTTTTTTTCTTGAGATCCTTTCTCCACCAAACTCCAAAGGGTTTCCAGTTAACCCTGTTATCTCCTGAGAATACAATCACATTCTCTCCTTGCCTTGGCCTGACCTGTTATCAATGTGTTAAGTGAAGGCAGCCATCTTAACATTTTCCCTCGGAGCTGCCTTCACCCCCCCCCCCCCTTTATTTCTTATATCCTTCTCAAACCTCAGAGCGCCGTCTTCCGCCCTCACCGATGTCCAGCGTGCCATCATGTAGCTCTCGTCCGCTTTCCCAACTTGCCGGTGTCTTAGCAGTTCCCGTAAAAATGCAATCAGTGTTTGTCAGTGTAGCGTCCTCATGACGATGTATATGCAAATTCTGCCCTTTAGCTTATCCCAGTAATGCGAAAATGCACTTCCTTTGAATTTAACAGTCTGATGTTCTTTGTTGATTTTAGTTGTTCAGAGGGGTAAACACTGAAACTGATGGCCTTTTTCCGCCCATTGTGTTCGTGGTATCAAAGGTGCAGCAAGCTGTTGATCGATTCTATTGTCCGAGGTATTTATTTTCGCTCTTAGCATAATTTGTAAGACACGCTTTTGCTGCCTCTTATGTCTTGTTTTATTAGGATGCCATTTCGAATTTTGCCCGGATGGAGATGCAGTAAGAGTCCAGCTAATTTACGTAATACTACCCCCCAGACGGGAGTTCCTCTGCATAGGCGAAAATGCAAAGTAAAATGTGAGATCAAGTGGTTGCTTCTCTTAACAGCGCATACTGAACGTTTGAAAAAGTGCACAACTTGTTTGCGGCTGTGTATTTTTGTCCGCAGCAGTCGCCACCTACACAGAATTGTACAGTAAATGAGATGTGTAATTTGGTGGCTTGGTGAGTAAGTGTTGCCCCACAAGTAAAAATACAATCCATGCCTTTGCTGTTTTATGGCCCCTGGCGTTGGCGCAAACCCTTAGCTCCACCTTTGGCCGCTAAGATAACAACAGTGATACTTTGTGTTGGCCTCACAGTAGATCAACGGGATGAGCAGTGGTTTATTATTTTATCAAGACAGGAGCAGAAAACAAGTTGATGTGAGGTAAGACAACAAAAGAAGTCTTGCAAAGCAGGGATTGCCTACATTTTTCCACCGAGGGCCACATATATAAAAGTGAAAAGAGGGACACCACTACACTTTGTATTTAGGAAACATGCATAAACCAGTCTAATGCACATGCAGGGCAACATACCGATAGCATGTTGGGATCTCAGAATTATTCTCCACCCTTGTGGTATTTAGATGATATCATGCTCAAGACATTCAGATTAATGGAAACTGTTTTATAATTTGACGAAAAACAAATTCCACAGTACATCTCCTTTAAGAGCAATTCTAATAGTTTTTTGTTTTTACTGATTTTGTCTCAGATCATATCAAGAAGAAGCTCCGCCGACGGCCATCTTGGGTGCGGGGCATCATCCGCAAGCATAAGCACCACAAGAAGGGTGCGGATGAACACAAAGTGGAGGAGCACACAGAGGCTGAAATGGAAGCGGCGGGGCCCAGCGACTCTTGCCTGACGTTGGACGAGGAGTCCTCATGCGACACTCCAGGACCCCGGACCAACGGCCGCCTCCCTCATGCCTCCTCTATGGAGGAAGAGAGCTCCAACGAGCCCCCGGTTGCCTCCACCGACGCCGGAAAGGAGTTGGAAGAACAAACTCTGCTGCATTGCCTTGCCAATGATTCTCATCCCCAAGCAGACGGTCACAGCCAAACCGATGCAAAGCCTCCAATTGAAAAATCTGATTGTTCTGACGCTCAACATGCGGAGTCTCTCCACATAGCACAAGTGAATGGGAACGAGTCGATGGATAGTCTGGATCAGTGCCTGGAGAAAAACGGCAAAGACGGTGCGGAAAGGACTCCTCAGAACACTGCGGCCGAAATTGCGTCGAAGGGGGAGCACAACAGCATTGACGAGGGGGAATCGAATCAGGAGCATTCTGTGAAAATTGTGGAGGAAGATCAGGACAAAGAAGGTACAAATTCAGATCGAGAACTCCTCAAAAAACTCAGGCCACAATTCCCAACAACGTGCATAGGAGGAGACACGTTGCCTCATTAAGGCTGGATTTACACTGCGTGTGGTTCAAGTGATACAATAATTTTTTTTCCAGTCTCAAGTGGTGCAATTGGAATATACTTCCTCGTCAATAGAAAAAAAAAGGCATGGAATCAGATATCTTCAGATGGGAATCAGGCCTATTCCAATTAAGTTAAGAAGCCTAAAGCTGTCAGGCATCTGCCAATGCGAGTGCAGCCAAAAGACACAGATTGGATAATTCACAATGCACTAATGGTGCATTTTTTTCCCCCACAGTCAAATTATCTATAAAGGTAACCTAAAATGATATTTTGGTTTCATGTGTTCATCAATGCAATTATAATCATTGCTTTGTTGAGGGTTTGCCGTATAGGCAGTAAATGGTGATTGTGCACTTGGATCTACAGTGCAAATCCAGCCTAAAACCATGCCAAAAGTCAAACAGGGTGTTTATGCCATCACACGGTGTTGGTGTTGGCCCCCTTTGAAGTCCACACATCCCTTGATCCAAAGCCTATTTGGGCTTATTTGAGAAGATGGTCCCTCTTGCTAAATAGTGGACCATCATTTGCTCTGGTAAAAGCTTCCTTTCAACTGCAGAGTTTTGATGTGGGTAGGTGTGAATATTACCCGCTGTTGGTTCCCATCAAGAAAGCTTTGATGTCATTAACAGGGGACGCCAAGGCAAAGAAATGCAAGAGGAGCCTGTCGGAGCAGCTGAAAGCTTCGGCTGTGAGGACAGAGGATGAGGCCAAAGCGGCATCCCCGCCTCCGCCGCCCCCACTTGTGGTTGATCACAAGCAACTTTTGGTAACGTATTTATTTTTACAGCAGATTTGTATGGCAACGAAACATACCGTTTGAATAAGGAATGGGCCACAAGCAGGCATACGCGTTTTAAATGAACTTAACTGGAGGAGTGATTGCAGGTAAGAAAACAGAATTGCTTAGCCTGAAAACAGCGCTTGTCCTGTTGGCTTGCACATTTGACTCTTAAATGGACAACGAATTGGATTGGAACAATTTTTTTCTTAAAGCAGCTATGTTATTTATTTGAGGTTGCAATTAGTTGATTGAACAAGCTCGGGCATGTCTTCAAAGTCAACGTGATGTTGTTGTCTGACATGGTGCTGACAGTCAGACTCGGTCGTGCTTCATTTGAAGGTTACCTCATAAAAGTAGCTTGACCTTGGCCTTGTGCCCAGCACTCTTTATATTTATCATTGAAACACCTTCCCTGTCTGTTTTACAAAGCCTGCACCTAAAACTTTCTGAACAAAGCAAAGACGGCTCTACTCAACCCCCCCCCCCCTCCCTCCATAGAATGGGATTTATATGAATTGCTATGGCGAAGCCCCTTCAAGCAAGACTGCACCCCCAGTTCTGTCGACAGCCATAGGTCTGTTTTGAAACTGATGTTGTCAGTTGTCCTTCTCAGATGAATAACTTTGTCAGGCTTATCCAAACTCTGCTCACCCTTTTTTTTTTTCCGAGTTTGTCAGTTTCTTTCGGGCTGCCAATTACGCCACAATGTCACTCTCAATCTACAGATGGATTTCCTGTACAAGGAAACAAGGTCATGACTAAAACATGAGCCAGCAAACAGAACATGCGAATGAACCCCGGTGCTCGCTACTACTTTTGTCCCGCCCAAGTGTACTGGAAATTGGTACCTTTTTGTCTCAGTGGTCTCCCTTGACGGCATATCCCACCAGCAGTGGGGTGGGTGGCCATAGGGTGTAATTGGCGTCAAAGAAGTGCTCTTTTGACATGCACTCACTTTTCCACCCCTTCCGAAGTGACATAGAGCCATCAAGCCATTATCGAGTGGCTTTTTACCCGAGTCCCACACGGACGACGGTGTCAACACCATCACTCAAACTGATTGGCAGGCCTTTTAGTAGACTTGATCTATTGGACTCTGATGGGCCGCTGCGGTGAACAGCAACACGCGGCACTAATCTGCAGGCTTGTGGCTAAAGCGTGTCGCGGGGCGGGGGTGGTTGGGTTATCTTAAAGAAACAGATCGTGAAAATAGGGAGACTGTGAATAATTGCTTTTTTATCCCCCAGCTTACGGAACAAATTGAATTTCCTATTGGCGCCGGGAATGAGCGCTGCTGTTTAAGCGGCACTATGCTCGCTGGTGTTTATTAGGACTTGTGGTGGATGTCAGCCTTCCCTTGGTTATATTCATTGATTGTAGGGTGCTCATTATTCCCTACTGTCAACATGATGGAAGAGGCTCCGAAACTCTTCTCTGTATTAAATACCATCAGGAGTTTGGTCACAGACTCTATGCCTGAAGTCCTTGAGGACATCAGTACTTACTTGGGCCCTCCAGAGCCCACAGTGTTGTTCACATTTTTAAAGTGGAAGTTAGATATTTTTAAAAATTTAAATCAGTTCCTACATGTCCTCAAACATTCTTAGAGTGGGGTGCCTATGAGCAAAAATACAATTTTCAACTTTTTTTTTTCTTTTAGTCTGGGCTACTACCAAGCCTTGTTGCAACCCATAACCCGTAGACAATGCGGAGGCAATTATGAACAATTTGAAATGTCAGTCAGTGTTGGCACAAAAACCTCAGGCTTCTGCTTGAAAGCAAAAACATATCATGAAAAGCCTACTGGAACATTAGAAATGCATGTGGGAGTTAGTCGGTAGAACTTGAAATGGTGACAGGTTTGTCCCAAAAAAAAATCAGTCGAGTTGTGCGGGCTATAGGCCACATTCGTAGTGGAAAATGTTTGGTAAAGATGTGTATCTTGGCCTCGTTTTCTGCATCACCTATAATCCTAGCTTTTGAAGCAGGACATCCCGCCAAGGCCAAGTTGCAAGTTTGTGTCTCTAAAGAGAACAGTTGTCAACGCGTATGCACTTATTTTTGCCTCATTCTAATAGTTTGTATTCACAGTTGTCCCTTTTTGGTGCAGCGCTGCATTCCCACCGAGCGTCAGGTTCACTTTTCGTGGTTTGATGTGGATTGGTAAACCCAGACCAGGCTTAAATTTCCATTGCCGATCTTCCCTCCTCAAAGTGTACCACTGTGACAATTGAGTTAGGAAAAACAGCCACGTTCAGATTATCTTTGGAAACTTGGTAATTGGAATGCAATCAAATTCCTGAACCGATGACGTCAAAGGCTAAGCAAATGAATAATAATGCCTACCTCCACACGAGTGAAGTCGGGACCTTTTCCTCCTCCTCTATAACGTCACTCCAAACCCACTAAGGCAGGGCATTGCAGTCTTGAGGCAACTTGCCACAATCAGATAATGAGATGCGCGACAAGGTCCACGCCAGCGTCTGGTGTCGAACTTCACAACTCCTGTCTGTCCCTGTTATGAGTCAGAAGCTGAAAAAATGTTATATTTAGCTTAAGAACCATACATTCCATATTTCAGGAGGGAAAAATACCTTTACTGATTCTCTCGCAGCGGACAGGGGAAAGGACAAACTAGTGGTGGGGTGAGTATTGTGAAACTCGCCACCCCATGCTTTCCACTATTTACCTTCCCACAGTCGCTATCCCACTGAAGAAACCGGGGAATATCCAATCCAATTTGTGGCCGTGCCTTCTCACACTGAACATGATAGGAGAAAGCCAGCTTTTATGGGCAGTTTGAATGCAGCTTGTATCAGGCTCTTCTGAGCCAAGCCATAAATGCAATTAGTGAAATGTTGCAAAGGTTAACCCGTGAGGGAGGAATAACTTGGAAACATTGAAATGCCAAAACAAAGTACAGCTTGTGCCTGGGATGTTATTTTTTATTTTTTTTGTACGTCAAGGTGTTTCATTTCCTTTGATGGGGGGGGGGGGGGGTGGTGTTTTACGAGTGCCAGAAGTCCATGGGAATATTTGCGGATGGGAAAAATGGATGCAGGGAATTTCTGTATTGTTTTTTAACTTAAGGCTGCATTTTGACAATCTTGCACAATAACTTTTAAAGTGCGTCACTGTCTTTTGTTCCCTTACAACGAAGCGCCTATCATTCAGAGCTATCAGCTGTCATGGGGATTTTTCCAGTGATTTGATCTTGGAAGCCATGCCAGCCTTGCTGCATATTTTAAGATGAGTTGACTACCCCAGCAGGGATCTCTCCCCACCAGTCCTCGCCGTAAGGGATGAGCGTCTCATTTTAATGTTCTGAGACGACGGCCATGATATGATTTGTCATGATTGTCCCTGACCCTTCTAACACCCATCCATATTGCATTACCTGTGTGAATGCCCCCATAAGCCGCCGTATTTGCCACCTGGACTGAATTTTTTTTAAATCTGCGTTTTCGTCGCGCAGCCCCATGTCCACCACCCCTTGGCCTTTGCATAAGCTGAGGCGAAAAGAAAATGATGTTCATTTATCATTTATTATTTTCCACGAAAAGAATTTTGAATTGGCATCTCGAAGCGAGATAGCGGCGCCTTAATAGTGTCCCTGCTGACAGTACATGTGGATGTCTCCCCTCTTGCAATGATCTCCACCGCAGGCTTTAATTAGACCCGCACAATACAATCTTCCTACCTTTTCAGGATTGTTAGCGTTTCACATACTTACCGTAAGACTGTCTGCGCACATCTTTGTTCCAAAGCAGTTTTTTTTTTCTTTTTGGTGTTAAGAGTTGCAGGAGTCGGTATCTTTCCACAACATAGCTCGGATTCCAAATTATTCTACTGTAGAGGCTGTCCTGAATTGAAGCTTAGCCATGAATTACAACTGATTAAGTACTGGCCGTGTTTGTTGGATGACCTTGAAGAAATGAGAGCAATTCGATGCGAATGAGAACGTGAACGTAATAGAAAGGAATTAGAATTAAAGACGACAAACCGAAAAGCCGACTTCATAAATCGCTCCAGATTACAAGGTGCACTGTCGATTTTTGAGAGATTTAAAGGACTTTTATGTGTGTCTTATCATCCCAATTTTTTGAGACTGGACGGTCTCAGAAGTGTTTGCTTGTTCCTTTGTTGCGTATTCACAAACAAGGAAATCACAAAATACATTCTGTAGGGGGGCTATAGAATTTATGTTGTAATTTCCTTGCTTGATTTTCTGTTTTGATGCATTATTTTCAATTTTCGTAGTTTCATTGGAGTAATCGTTAATTTAAGTTTTTTGGAGGCGGTCATGAACGCCTTGAGTCGAACAGAAGGAGCGTAGCTTTATCTAGTGGATGCATTGTAGATTTGCGTTTTATAATCCGAAAATACGGTATATTATACCCATGACAATGGCAGGTAGCACGAGTAAAAAAAAAAAAAAAAAAAGACAGCGGCAAAAAAGGAGCTAGGCCTTAATGCTCACAGGTGAGGCTTCGAGGTTAAATGGCCCGTGTCTGCGGTGCTCCTTAGCGCACGGGATTACCGCCCTTTTGTGTAGCACTGCGCTTACTCAATCACAGAGCACGTTGTAAGACACTCGGCCACCATTTACCCCACGCCGCCGCCGAGCTCCTGACCAAGCTGACAAAAAGCAGGGGAGCGCTACAATCAAGACGATTCGTAGCCAGTGGGAGAAAAATACATTGAAGGGGATGAATGGAGTGGAAACGAGGCAGGATGGGGCGGGGGGATTGGACCATCAAATTCACGGCAAGACGAGCTTTGCAGGGGGAGGGTGGAGCGCTATAAAACATTGAAATGGGCAAAAGGTGAGAAGATTCTACATAAAACAGGAGAGGAGGTGCGCTGTAAAGTTGTAAAGTGCACCCAAAACACAAAAGAAATGTGGCAAATGTGGATTTTTACACAGTCGCTCAACTGTCGAGATGGACTGTAACTATGCCAATTAAAGCTTTTATTCGGTTTCTTTTTTTTCTCCCCCCCCCCCCCCCCCCCCCGACGTCTCATGGTGTTCCATTTTGTTCTGGCTTCATGACATGGCGTGGCAAAGATCCAAAAAGCTCCCTTTTGGATGTTCGCGCACGCACACAGACGCACACACAGTATGAAAATAGGCTGATAAAATGTGCCAAGTGCGGCTCGGCGGCCTGCAGCTCTAATGATGACTATTCTTTTTTGTGGAGGGGGGGGTTTATAGGAGTCCTCAGCGCTCGCTTTTTACTTAACAAGGGACTTGCACTTATTAGAGGCCAATGGGGAGTTTTTGTCACATTTTTAGCGAGGGGATTGTCTTCTGCTGCCAGAATGTCTAATGGAAAGTGACAATGGTGTCAATGTTATTGTGTGCTTAATCTGGTGTTTCACTGTAGGAGAACATCTAGTGGGAATAACTGGGCTACCTTGGAATTGGTGTGCAAAGAAAAATAAAAAATAAAGGAGTTGTTGAGGGCTGCTCTTCCACTGTTGGGTTTGTGGCGATAATGCACATAGCAAAATGGGAAGGGAAGCTTTTATGTTGCCGCTGGTGGGTGGGTCACGCACCTCTCCCATTTGGCTGCACTGCGAACAAACGGCGAATACATGAAATACAGTCCTCAAGCCTTTATCCCGGTTCTGTGCAACACATTTTAATTTATACGGCTTCTTTGTTGGTGGTTGAAAAGTGGTTTTGTTGGTTTTTTTTTCTTTTTTTGCATAATCCTGCAAGCTAACTAGCCCACCATAAAACGAACAAAAGTAATGTGTTTTTCTCTTCTTTTTGTTGTTTGCTTAATTATGCCGGTTAGCTCGCTGAGTTTCAAGCAAGCAAAAAAAAAAAAAGGTCCATTCTAGTTTAGTTATGCTCGCTAACAGCTCATCTAATACTGATGTATTTTGCGACACTGATTGACGTCACACCTTTTCCAAGATCTGTTCCAAAATTAAACTGCTTCTTCCCTTTGTGTACTCTCGTAAACTCGGTAACTAATTCAAATAACTTCACGCTGTACATTTGAACATGCCTTTTTCACTATTGTGCATTATGGGCAAATCGCCGCTTTTTTAGGCAAAACAAAAAAATAACTCAATTGGCAGTAATTGGTCCATTTTAAAAATTTTTTATTATGATTGTTACTATTGCCATTTCAAAACATTTTAGGAGGGGCCTTGAAGTTGATCTTTTCTTGACTGTATACTTGAGGAAACATACGGCACTGTTTTGTTTGCTCCTCCAGTCTTTCCCCCTTGATGTAATCAACGGCCATGGTAATCACACTGGATTAAGTTCCTGCGTGTAATTAGATCCCATGCGTCGGCTGACTTCATCTTGACATGTCATTGTGTGCCTTTACCGCACGGTCACCGCCTTTCACCCGAGGTTTCACCCCGTTCTCCTCCGTTGCCATTGATGGCAACTTTAATTAATGTGCCGTGCTCGACTCGAGTGGGCGCGTTGTGATGAGCTGTGCGTTTTGAACGCACACGTTGGCGCGCACACACCGGGGGTCAATTAAAAGGGCCTTTTGCTGTCCGCAATGTTTTAATTAAAGTCATTGTGAAATGCAAACTTGCTTCTTCTTATGATTAGCTTTAATTAACTGTCACTGGGATCCGCGTCTCTTTGGTGTGCCTCTGACCTCCACGTGCTGTCACAACTGTCTTTTGGGGGAGCTGCTGCCGTGTTGGTGCACATGTATGTCCGCATATCATCAAAATATTTTCCATTTACCTGCAGGTGCTCCTCAACATGGCGGTGCGGAAGAGCGAGGGCTTCAGCGTAGAGCAGATTGAGAGACTCTACTCGGTGCTCAGCCAGTGCATCTTCGCCCATCGCAGAGACTACGATAAGACGCGACTACTGGAGGTAACTAATAGTTGTCTTTGTCACTTGGGCCTGCTGCATCGCAGGCGTCGAACGCAGGACAGCTAACGCGCCGATGAGACCTTGTGAACCAGAAAAGAAACCAATGCAATGGATATATAACAAACAGTAATGCAGTAAACACAATACAACTGTTGAGAGCACCTCACAATCAAATCAATGCAGTGGGCGAAAAAGAAACTTTCGAGTCACAGCTTTTTCCAAGACCCGCACGTCTTTTTATATTATGCTAGTGATCCGCTTCTACTTTGCTTTCTCTCATTTCCTATTTTTGCGCAACGTAGCACAGTTGCCCTCGTATTTTGTTAGCGTACGCCAACTGCCACGCTTGCAGCTGATCACTCTCATTTGGCAACTTTGAGAAATCTTGCTGCCAGCCATCCACACAATAAAAGTAACCACAACCAAGAATGTTTAGAATGGGGGGGGGAAAACTGTCGTGAAATGTGCCAAAAACTTGATCATATACTTGGTTCAAAAGGAATGTTTGTTTATCACGAGTTAGCCGTGGGCTGAGTTGGCAAGAGAGGAAGGACGTGAGGAACACGTGAACGATGCCGCTTGGTTCTTTCAAAATCTTCCCTCCATGCTCTGTTACATTTTGTTACCAGGGACATTTCATATACTATTTATGCAGATTTTCTTCCTTTTCTCTCCTCAGGGAAGCAACACTATTTACATAAAGCATTTCAAACTTTGCTTCCAAAAATTACATTTTTTTTCCCTCTAATAACGAGAAACTCTTGAGTGATATGGCTATCAGGGACAGAGCACATCATGCGGTCTTGCTTGACGGCACTGTGCAGTCAAGATGGTTCTGTTCCAAATATGCCAAATGCATTAATTCAGTACAAAGTTACTTTTTCAATTGTGACTTTTAACAAACTCAATGGGGGCGGCCAGAAACAATAATTGACTGTGAAACTAGGACAGGAGAAGCGCATTACAGTATAGATTTAAATACGTGAATTGTTACTCGCCGCCGGGTGTTTGTGAGACAAAGCATTTATTTTATGAGAATAAAGTGTAATTTTTCAAGACCAAAGGCATAATTTTACGACAAAGTCTTATGTGGAAAAGGCCCTCAAGTGGTCATTTATCAAGAATAAAGCTATCGTGAAGAGCGCAAATCAATCGTGAGCCAGGTGGCTTTCTGAAATTTTAGGCTGGACACGGCAAATGTCAAAACGATAGCTTCCGACGCAGCTCCCTCTTTGTAGCCGGAACGAAAAACCCTCTCGAGAGAACGCCGGCGCTCGCCGACGCACGATTGATCACCCGGCGAGCACGTTTCCGCTCGCCGTCGCACGTGGGGCTGCGGCTCGGCGCGCTCTGCTCCACTGTAAATGGAGCGTGACGGCGAATTTGTTTCATGCGCGCGGCCGGCCGCGTCCTCGGCGGGGCTCGCCGTTCTCCGCCGCCAGCGCTGACCTTTCAGCAGATGGAGTGGACTGCACTCTTGCTTCACTCTTGCTTCTCGTTAAGAGCCAGAGGGAACTTCCACCACCTGTGTCTGTACACAAGACCACGCAAGCAGGTCCTCTGCTACAAATTGGCAGTTGCATGGCTGTAAGTCTACAATTGCATTTTATTTTGTGTGTGTGTGTGTGTGTGTGTGTGTGTGTGTGTGTGTGTGTGTGTGTGCGCGCGTGCTGCAGGAGATGGAAGACAGGATCCAGCATTTTGACACATTCCTGTAAGAAGCTGCGACAAAACCTCTTCAGGTAGACCCTGAGCAAGCCTCCCTTGGGACCACAGAAGACACGAACTGAGAGCGAGGTCGAGAGACATTCAAATGGTGCTATCGTCTCAGGAACATTTACTTGGACACAACCAAACCCCCTCCCAGAGGTGTGTCTCACACGCACGCACTCACACAGGCCAATGGCAATGAGCGGCAACCCCGGTGCTACTAGGGTGCTATTCTAACTGTCATCCATGCTGCTTATTCTTGGCATTTTTTAACTCGGGACAGTGAGTCAAAGCAACCAACCCCTTTCACACGCACACACACACACACACACACACACACACACACACACACACACACACACACACACACAGATCCTCACCAGCAGAAACGCTTGAACACCACTCATAGAGTAGATGAGGACAGAGTAATATTCCCAATCAGTGAACTCTAGACCACTGAGCCAATCTCGCCCCGGAGCAGATCTTTTTTTTTTTTTTTTCTTCCCGCCCCCAAACGACTGATAGCATACCACCCCCACCTATGAACCCCTGCCTCCTCATGGTTACTTTATGTATCCAAGCCCTCCTTACTCAGTGTCAATTCAGCGTGTGCGGAAGGCTATATAGATCTCAAATATAAAAAAAGACGCCTAACTTTGGTTGCGCGTGATCTGCACAGGTTGCTTTTCCCACAGGACAGCGGATAAAGTTTTTGATGGGCGGTGTGTAAGTTTTAACGCAAACGACTTGAACCCCTCAATTCCGAGTCAAGAGCAATGAAGAGCATGGCATAAGCAGCGTGGAAGGGGCGTATGAATTTGACACGTAGCATGCGGAGAGAGATTTGCGGATCAACCAGCTCATTCTGTATCGATACCTTTTCACACAGAATGAAGGAGCTGGTGACTCTTAATACCCAAAAGAAACACCTTGTAGATCTTAATTAAATATAAAGCAGCAAATTCCTGGGATTCACTTCAACACTCTGTACCTTTCACATAGGACAAAACCGTAAGACGGACAGCCTTGGGACTTGTTAGCAACTGTCAAAAGTATTATCGACCCCCCGTTAGCCGCCAAATGGAATCTGCTGAGCGTTAAGTCTATTCTTTGAATGCATGAATTGAGCGTTATTGGAGTTAGCACCGTCACTAAGGCAGAATTTTGTCATTTATTTCATCTGCTCTCAAAACCTTGCACTGCCCATCCAACCCGACGGTGGCCTGTTACACACGCGCACTCACAGACATGCACACACGCACGGGGCAAGGGTTGGACAAGACGGTGGACGAATTATGCAAAAAAAAAAAAAAGGCTGCCGCAAGCTACCTCAGCGTAACTTATTGTCAACTGTTTACTCAGTACACACAAGCGGTATTTGTTTTGTTTTTATACTGTCGCACCACCACTCGCTACCGTTGTCAGCGCGAAACCCAGCCGGCTCCCAAAAACTTAGCCCGACGCCCACCCGGATGCCATTTTGTGACATCATTCCGACTTCTTTTCCTGTATTTGGGCAGATTTCATCTCATGTCTATTTATTGTAGATGACTTACACCTTTGGGGAAAAATAAAATCAAACCTGTAGCATTTTTCGGGCATTTGTGTGTTTGCGTACGAGGGTTTTTACATGTCTCTCAGGTTCAACACATGCCCTTTTTTTCAGCTTTTTTTGTGTGTGTATTTATTTCCTGGTGTTTTCTTTTGAGTTGTTGCATACTGGAAATCACGCAAAAACAGGACCAGACGTGTTGCCAAAAGAAATAAATGAGAGCCACATTTGGGAATTAAAGACAAAGGTTAGTTTAAATGTCATACATTGTGATACTGCTTTTTTTCTTATCGTAGCCAATGTGGACTAACAACCAATTTTTGTCTGGTAGTTGAAATGACTTTCTAGTCCAGTACGCCGAGCGAGATAGAATGAGCTGCTTCCCGCCCCCCGTTCTTCCTTCTGCCACATACCCTTGACATTTTTTTTCTTTTTTTTCTTGTGTGCGGAAAATCTTTCATGGCAATGTTTGGGTTCCTTTTAAGGGTTTTTGTTTGTTTGACACAGGCAGCACGCTCTCATTACCTTTTTAGTGTAAGTTATGTTTGGAATGGAAACACTTACTGTATTTCTCAAATAAAACTGCTGTGATATACTTGAATAAAAAGGTGCAAAACTGTGCATGTTGTTTTCTTTTCAAGCGGAAGGCGCCAAAATATTTGTCAGTTTAAACCAGTAAATCCGCAGTGGCACAGGACAGTGGAAAAAAATGACTTTTGACATGCTACCCTCTTCTTAAAGAGACAAAAGTCGCCTGAATACTGCTGGGTTATTAACGTTTTTTTTTTTTTTTAACATCCCAAAGACTGAAGGCAGCACCGGGTGAGTTAAGGGACAATTTGTGACTGAATTGTGGGTGCTTGTGCTAACGTGTCTGTTTGCGCTGATGTTCACGTTTTTGAAAAAAACATGTCAACATTTCTGAGGAGCTGCGCAGGGTAGGAGAGGGAACCTAGCGTGTTTGATTGTTCACTTGCCCTGGCTGTTAATTCTGGATGCAGAAGATGAGGACTTTGCCGGATTTGTGGATTAGGATTGATCCAAAAATGTGAGTATAGTGTTGAATACTTCAATAATATAATAATAATTATAATAAAGGATATCTTAATAAAGTACCACAGAACAGTTTTTGCTACTTTTGCCTTTTAAAAACATACGCTAGCGTGCACGCTACCATATTGTTTAAACGAGTATGTTTTACCATGTCTGCGTCCAATAATCCAGTGCGTGTTATGTATGCATTAAAATTCAGAAATGGCACCCGTAAATGACACTGCGCCTCTTAATGCGGTGCGCTGTAGTGACAATACCGAACATACGCTTTTCAAGTGCGAGGTGCCCAAACTTGTCCGAATTCCGTGGTGGCATTTCTGCGCTTCAAAATTGACGTGACACTCTGAAGTTCACCCCACATCTTTCTCTTCTCCTCAAAAGCTGTGCTGATCTCAAATCCAACATTACCCTCTGCAGCAGGCGAGCACAACCTTTTTTGACCGAAGATCTGCTTTTCGAGGCAACCGACCTTCCACGATCGACCGTTACCGTACGTGCCTGCACGCACACACACACGCCTCTGATAACTATTGTGAAAGAGGCAAGTGACTTCACCCAAAACAAAACACCCGAAGATCTTAAACAGAGACTTAACCAATTTTTCATAGGTAAAAAGTTCATCTGAAGTCTGCAAGCTGAGCCGTAATTGGTCATTACCTGGGACCTGAGGACTTACGTCATTTTTATATGACAGCAAGTCACAAAATGTATTTTAAAGGTATTATTTGAGAAAATAACTGAAGTATCCCTTAAGGTTCTCTAAAATGATAATTTAGCAGTCAAACAGGACAGAAAAGAAACGATGAGACTGGTGACGAGCAATGCAAATCAGCCTTAAAAGTTATTGAAACTCTGATTCTGTTTTGGTACCTTTCCAAATAAGGCAGTGAAAAAAAGGCTTTGTTAGGCAGTGTGAAAGGGGCTTAAAAATATCAGAAAGACAAGACAAGGCATTCATATTTTGGGGGTATATGTATTATTTTAAGTGTTAATTTCTGAATACAGATTTACAGACATACCACTTTTTTTTTAATTCATCCTAACATTTTGTTTATCCTTTAATTTCCTAAAAACAGTTATACACAATTGCCGTGTGGTTGTAAAATATACATATTTATCCTTGCTGGTATTTACAGAAGCTCGCATGTACTGAACAGGTGGCTTTAAAACAAGACCACATGTATAGAAAAACCAACAAGAAAAACGATATGACAAAAGCATGGGTGATTATTGTGCTTCTTTTCCTCAGCGGGTAGTTGGGAAGAAATATTCAGGATGACCACCACGTTAGTCCTCATGGAGCTGCTCTTTGGAAGTCCAGTGGCTCTCATCCTGAAGAGATCACGAATGTAGAAAATAAATAAAAATGAGGGGACAAAACTTCAGAAGTTTACGAGAATTCCTGCACGTATTGATGGGAAGACCGACAACCTCATGGTTGAGTGGTTGCACATGAAGTACATTCTGCACAGGGAAGGAGTGGCCGGTTCCAAAGGATCCCATGCTGGGGTGAGTGGAGTCCCGGCTGGTGAGTATTTTTTGGCACTGCGTAAGTGGTGAAGTGGAGTCTGCCCGGCCTCATCCACTCTGAATGTACTTCTTGATGACCACGCAGCCGTGTCTGAAGAGCGGGCAGGGTAGCGACTGCAGCAGCGTCCACATGTTGCCGCAGGGTTCGAATGTTTCTATGTTGCCCAGCGCCGGACCCTCACTGCTCACGATGCCACCTGTGGCATAGATCTTACCGTCCAGGATCACGGCGCTGAAGTGAAGAACACATGCATATGGTTGGTATTTGGGGTGGAAACGACAGCTTTTGAATTACTCAGCTACAGGGTGGGGGGGGGGGGGGGTGTTGCTGATTTTTAGAATAATGATTGGTAGTATTAAAGTTAAGAGTTGGGATTGAGGTGATTGTTTCTGGAGGTCAAGACAGTTGAACGGTCAATCTGCCGTGCAAAGGGCGGCGGGTTGACTTTCAAGACACTTGAACAGTTGACCTTCAAGACAAAACCCCTGGTTGTTTTTTTCGGCTAAAAACGCCTGACTATACATGGTTGTTTGTTTTCTGGCTAAAACACCTTACTAGGTGTTTTTTTTATGGCTAAAAACGCCTTGGTCGATTTTTGTGAGGCTAAAAACACCTGACTCTATATGGTCAGTTTTTTCAGGTCGGTTTTTTTTTTGGCTGAAAACGCATTACGATAACGGTCATTTTTTTTTCTCGTCAAAAACATCTTACTACATGGTTGTCTTATTCAGCTAAAAATGTCTTACTACACAGGGTTGTTTTTTTTTCCAGCGACAAACTCCTGACTATACATGGTCTTTTTTTTGGCCAAAAAACGCCTTAGTATACACAGTCTTTATTTTTTTCCCCCAGCTAAAAACGTCTTTTTGGAGCTAAAAATGCCTTACCCTCCATGGTCATTAGAAAAAGCCTTACTAGATATGCAAACTCTGCAGACGAAGACCGAGATTTGGATTCAAACCCTGCACCTCTGCACTGGTAAGCCAACACACTAACCAGTCCTCCATGGTGGCGCTGCTCTACTGAAGTCGTAAGTACCAAACCAAAAAGGCCTAACATAGTACATTGTCTATGGCCATGTATAGTAAGGCGTTTTTAGCCCAAAAAAAACGACCATGTATAGTAAGGCGTTTAGCCCAAAAAAAAACAACCATGTATAGTAAGGCGTTTTTAGCCCCCCCCAAAAAACGACCATGTATATATAGTAAGGCGTTTTTAGCCCAAAAAAATACCATGTATAGTAAGGCCTTTTTAGCCCCCAAAAAACGACCATGTATAGTAAGGCGTTTAGCCCCCCACCCCAAAAAAAAACGACCATGTATATATAGTAAGGCGGTTTTAGCCCAAAAAAAGACCATGTATAGTAAGGCGTTTTTAGCCCCAAAAAAACGACTATGTATAGTAAGGCGTTTTTAGCCCAAAAAAAACCTACCATGTATAGTAAGGCGTTTTTAGCCCAAAACAAAGACCATGTATAGTAAGGCGTTTTTATCTGAAAAAAAAACGACCATGTATAGTCAGGCGTTTTTAACCGATGAAAACGACCATGTATAGGAAGGCGTTTTTAGCCCCCAAAAAAGGACCATGTACAGTAAGGCGTTTTTAGCCCCAAAAAACGACCATGAATAGTAAGGCGTTTTTAACCGAAAAAAAGACCGAAAAAAACAACCATGTAGTAAGGCGTTTTTAGCCTAAAAAAACAACGATGTATAGTAAGGCGTATTGAGCCCAAAAAAACGACCATGTATAGGAAGGCGTTATTAGCGAAAAAAAAAGACCATGTATAGTAAGGCGTTTTTAGCAGAAAAAAATGACCATGTATAGTCAGGCGTTTTTAGCCCCAAAAAAATGACCATGTATAGTCAGGCGTTTTTAGCCCCAAAAAAAATGACCATGCATAGTAAGGCGTTTTTAGCCGAAAAAAACGACCATGTATAGTCAGGCGTTTTTAGCCCCAAAAAAACGACCATGTATACTAAGGATTTTTAGCCGAAAAAAACGACCATGTATAGTAAGGCGTTTTTAGCCGAAAAAAACGACCGTTAAAAACGAGCATGTATAGTCAGGCGTTTTTAGCCGAAAAAAACGACCATGTATAGTAAGGAGTTTTTAGCCCAACAAAAACGACCATGTATAGTAAGGCTTTTTTAGCCGAAAAAAAGACCGAAAAAAACAACCATGTATAGTAAGGAGTTTTTAGCCCAACAAAAACGACCGTGTATAGTCAGGCGTTTTTAGCCCCAAAAAAACGACCATGTATACTAAGGATTTTTAGCCGAAAAAAACGACCATGTATAGTCGGGCGTTTTTTAGCCCCAAAAAACGAGCATGTATAGTAAGGTGTTTTTAGCCGAAAAAAACGACCGTTAAAAACGAGCATGTATAGTCAGGCGTTTTTAGCCGAAAAAAACGACCATGTATAGTAAGGAGTTTTTAGCCCAACAAAAACGACCATGTATAGTAAGGCTTTTTTAGCCGAAAATAACGACCATGTATAGTAAGGCGTTTTTAGCCCAAAAAAAGACCATGTATAGTGAGGCGTTTTTTGGCGAAAAAAAACGACCATGTATAGTCGGGCGTTTTTTAGCCCCAAAAAACGAGCATGTATAGTAAGGTGTTTTTAGCCGAAAAAAACGACCGTTAAAAACGAGCATGTATAGTCAGGCGTTTTTAGCCGAAAAAAACGACCATGTATAGTAAGGAGTTTTTAGCCCAACAAAAACGACCATGTATAGTAAGGCTTTTTTAGCCGAAAATAACGACCATGTATAGTAAGGCGTTTTTAGCCCAAAAAAAGACCATGTATAGTGAGGCGTTTTTTGGCGAAAAAAAACGACCATGTATAGTCAGGCGTTTTTAGCCCAAAAAAAACGACCATGTATAGTAAGGCGTTTTTAGACCAAAAAAAGGACCATATAAAGTAAGGCGTTTTTAGCCAAAAAAAATGACCATGTATAGTAAGGCGTTTTTAGCCCCAAAAAATGACCATGTATAATAAGGCGTTTTTAGCTCCAAAAAAACGACCATGTATAGTAAGGCGTTTTTAGCCGAAAAAAACGACCATGTATAATCAGGCGTTTTTAGCCCCCAAAAAACGACCATGTATAGTAAGGTGTTTTTAGCCGAAAAAAACGACCGGAAAAAACGACCATGTATAGTCAGGAGTTTTTAGCCGAAAAAAACGACCATGTATATAGTCAGGTGTTTTTAGCCCCAAAAAAATGACCATGTATAGTAAGGCATTTTGAGCCGAAAAAAAAAACGATCATGTATAGTAAGGCGTGTTTTGACAAAAAAAAAAAAGACCATGTATCGTAAGGCATTTTTAGCCGAAAAAAACAACTATGTATAGTAAGGCGTTTTTAGCCCCCAAAAAACGACCATGTATAGTAAGGCATTTTGAGCGGAAAAAAACAGATCATGTATAGTAAGGCGTTTTTTGACGAAAAAAAACCGACCATGTATACAGTACATAGTGCAGGACAAGTCACAGTCACTGGTAGTGTAAGGGTTTACATGCTGGCGTTCAGTCCAGGCAACCCTGGTTCAAACCTCGCTTAGTTATGTGTGAAAATGCAACACTTTTTCCAGGAAACCCTCGAAAGTGCATGTCAAATATGCCTATAGTGCAAGACAAGTCACAGTCACTGGTAGTGTAAGGGTTTACATGCTGGCGTTCAGTCCAGGCAACCCTGGTTCAAACCTCGATTAGTTATGTGTGAAAATGCAACACTTTTTCCAGGAAACCCTCGAAAGTGCATGTCAAATATGCCTATAGTGCAAGACAAGTCAGAGTCGCTGGTAGTGTAGAGGTATACACGCTGGCGTTCGGTCCAGGCAACCCCGGTTCAAACCCAGCTCAGCTATATGTGAAAATGCAACAATTTGTGACTTCTTCCTGGAAACCCTCGAAAGTGCATGTCAAATGGGCCTAAAGTGCAGGACAAGTCACAGTCACAGGTAGTGTAGAGGTATACACCCCGATGTTTGGTCCAGGCAACCCTGGTTCAAACCCCGCTCAGTTATGTGTGAGATAGTGTAGCAAGGCGTTTTTAGCCCGACAAAAATGACAGTATAGTAAGGCGTTTTTAGCCCGAAAAAAAACACGACATAGTATAGTAAGGCGTTTTTAGCCCGAAAAAAACGACATAGTATAGTAAGGCGTTTTTAGCTGAAAAAAACGACCATGTATAGTAAGGCGTTTTTAGCCGAAAAAAACGACATGGTATAGTAAGGCCTTTTTAGCCCGAAAAAAACGACATAGTATATATAGTAAGGCGTTTTTAGCCCGAAAAAAATGACATGGTATAGTAAGGCGTTTTTAGCCGAAAAAAACGACATGGTATAGTAAGGCCATTTTAGCCCAAAAAAAACGACATAGTAAGGCGTTTTTCGCCCGAAAAAAATGACATGGTTTTTAGCCCGAAAAAAAAGACAGTATAGTAAGGCGTTTTTAGCCCGGAAAAAAAGACATAGTAAGGCGTTTTTAGCCCGAAAAAACGACATACTATAGTAAGGCGTTTTTAGCTGAAAAAAACGACCATGTATAGTAAGGCGTTTTTAGCCGAAAAAAACGACATGGTATAGTAAGGCCATTTTAGCCCGAAAAAAACGACATAGTATAGTAAGGCCTTTTTAGCCCGAACAAAACGACATAGTATAGTAAGGCCTTTTTAGCCCGAAAAAAACGACATAGTATAGTAAGGCGTTTTTAGCCGGAAAAAACGACATAGTATAGTAAGGCGTTTTTAGCCCGAAAAAAATGACATGGTATAGTAAGGCGTTTTTAGCTGAAAAAAACGACCATGTATAGTAAGGTGTTTTTCGCCTGAAAAAAATGACATAGTAGTAAGGGGTTTTTAGCCCGAAAAAAATGACATGGTATAGTAAGGCGTTTTTAGCCCGGAAAAAAACGACATAGTATAGTAAGGGGTTTTTAGCCCGAAAAAAATGACATGGTATAGTAAGGCGTTTTTAGCCCGAAAAAAAACAACATAGTATAGTAAGCCGTTTTTAGCTGAAAAAAACGACCATGTACAGTAAGGCGTTTTTAGCCCGAAAAAAACGACCATGTATAGTAAGGTGTTTTTCGCCTGAAAAAAATGACATAGTATAGTAAGGGGTTTTTAGCCCGAAAAAAATGACATGGTATAGTAAGGCGTTTTTAGCCCGAAAAAAAAAACGACATAGTATAGTAAGGCGTTTTTAGCCCGAAAAAAACGACATAGTATAGTAAGGGGTTTTTAGCTGAAAAAAACGACCATGTATAGTAAAGCGTTTTTAGCCGAAAAAAACGACCATGTATAGTAAGGCGTTTTTAGCCCGAAAAAAATGACATGGTATATATAGTAAGGCGTTTTTAGCCCGGAAAAAAACGACATGGTATAGTAAGGCGTTTTTAGCCCGGAAAAAAACGACATAGTATAGTAAGGCGTTTTTAGCTGAAAAAAAACGACCATGTAAAGCGTTTTTAGCCGGAAAAAAAACCGACATAGTATAGTAAGGCGTTTTTAGCCCGAAAAAAATGACATGGTATAGTAAGGCGTTTTTAGCCCGGAAAAAAACGACATAGTATATATAGTAAGGCGTTTTTAGCCCGAAAAAAATGACATGGTATAGTAAGGCGTTTTTAGCCTGAAAAAAACGACATAGTATAGTAAGGCGTTTTTAGCTGGAAAAAACGACCATGTATAGTAAGGCGTTTTTAGCCCGAAAAAAACGACATAGTATAGTAAGGCGTTTTTCGCCCGAAAAAAATGACATGGTTTTTAGCCCGAAAAAAAACGACAGTATAGTAAGGCGTTTTTAGCCCGGAAAAAACGACATAGTATAGTAAGGCGTTTTTAGCCCGAAAAAACGACATACTATAGTAAGGCGTTTTTAGCTGAAAAAAAAAGACCATGTATAGTAAGGCGTTTTTAGCCCGAAAAAAACGACATAGTATAGTAAGGCCTTTTTAGCCCGAAAAAAACGACATAGTATAGTAAGGCCTTTTTAGCCCGAAAAAAACGACATAGTATAGTAAGGCGTTTTTCGCCGGAAAAAAACGAAATAGTATAGTAAGGCGTTTTTAGCTGAAAAAAACGACCATGTATAGTAAGGCGTTTTTCGCCGGAAAAAAACGAAATAGTATAGTAAGGCGTTTTTAGCCCGAAAAAAATGACATGGTATAGTAAGGCGTTTTTAGCCCGGAAAAAAACGACATAGTATAGTAAGGCGTTTTTAGCTGAAAAAAAAACGACCATGTAAAGCGTTTTTAGCCGGAAAAAAATGACATGGTATAGTAAGGCGTTTTTAGCCCGGAAAAAAACGACATAGTATATATAGTAAGGCGTTTTTAGCCCGAAAAAAATGACATGGTATAGTAAGGCGTTTTTAGCCTGAAAAAAACGACATAGTATAGTAAGGCGTTTTTAGCTGAAAAAAACGACCATGTATAGTAAGGCGTTTTTAGCCCGAAAAAAACGACATAGTATAGTAAGGCGTTTTTCGCCCGAAAAAAATGACATGGTTTTTAGCCCGAAAAAAAACGACAGTATAGTAAGGCGTTTTTAGCCCTAAAAAAAACGACATAGTATAGTAAGGCGTTTTTAGCCCGAAAAAAACGACATAGTATAGTAAGGCGTTTTTAGCTGAAAAAAACGACCATGTATAGTAAGGCGTTTTTAGCCGAAAAAAACGACATGGTATAGTAAGGCCTTTTTAGCCCGAAAAAAACGACATAGTATATATAGTAAGGCGTTTTTAGCCCGAAAAAAATGACATGGTATAGTAAGGCGTTTTTAGCCGAAAAAAACGACATGGTATAGTAAGGCCATTTTAGCCCAAAAAAAAAGACATAGTAAGGCGTTTTTCGCCCGAAAAAAATGACATGGTTTTTAGCCCGAAAAAAAAGACAGTATAGTAAGGCGTTTTTAGCCCGGAAAAAAAGACATAGTAAGGCGTTTTTAGCCCGAAAAAACGACATACTATAGTAAGGCGTTTTTAGCTGAAAAAAACGACCATGTATAGTAAGGCGTTTTTAGCCGAAAAAAACGACATGGTATAGTAAGGCCATTTTAGCCCGAAAAAAACGACATAGTATAGTAAGGCCTTTTTAGCCCGAACAAAACGACATAGTATAGTAAGGCCTTTTTAGCCCGAAAAAAACGACATAGTATAGTAAGGCGTTTTTAGCCGGAAAAAACGACATAGTATAGTAAGGCGTTTTTAGCCCGAAAAAAATGACATGGTATAGTAAGGCGTTTTTAGCTGAAAAAAACGACCATGTATAGTAAGGTGTTTTTCGCCTGAAAAAAATGACATAGTAGTAAGGGGTTTTTAGCCCGAAAAAAATGACATGGTATAGTAAGGCGTTTTTAGCCCGGAAAAAAACGACATGGTATAGTAAGGCGTTTTTAGCCCGAAAAAAAACAACATAGTATAGTAAGCCGTTTTTAGCTGAAAAAAACGACCATGTACAGTAAGGCGTTTTTAGCCCGAAAAAAACGACCATGTATAGTAAGGTGTTTTTCGCCTGAAAAAAATGACATAGTATAGTAAGGGGTTTTTAGCCCGAAAAAAATGACATGGTATAGTAAGGCGTTTTTAGCCCGAAAAAAAAACGACATAGTATAGTAAGGCGTTTTTAGCCCGAAAAAAACGACATAGTATAGTAAGGGGTTTTTAGCTGAAAAAAACGACCATGTATAGTAAAGCGTTTTTAGCCGAAAAAAACGACCATGTATAGTAAGGCGTTTTTAGCCCGAAAAAAATGACATGGTATATATAGTAAGGCGTTTTTAGCCCGGAAAAAAACGACATGGTATAGTAAGGCGTTTTTAGCCCGGAAAAAAACGACATAGTATAGTAAGGCGTTTTTAGCTGAAAAAAAACGACCATGTAAAGCGTTTTTAGCCGGGAAAAAAACCGACATAGTATAGTAAGGCGTTTTTAGCCCGAAAAAAACGACATAGTATAGTAAGGCGTTTTTCGCCGGAAAAAAACGACATAGTATAGTAAGGCGTTTTTCGCCGGAAAAAAACGAAATAGTATAGTAAGGCGTTTTTAGCCCGAAAAAAATGACATGGTATAGTAAGGCGTTTTTAGCCCGGAAAAAAACGACATAGTATAGTAAGGCGTTACATGGTCGAAAAAAAAACGACCATGTAAAGCGTTTTTAGCCGGAAAAAAATGACATGGTATAGTAAGGCGTTTTTAGCCCGGAAAAAAACGACATAGTATATATAGTAAGGCGTTTTTAGCCCGAAAAAAATGACATGGTATAGTAAGGCGTTTTTAGCCTGAAAAAAACGACATAGTATAGTAAGGCGTTTTTAGCTGAAAAAAACGACCATGTATAGTAAGGCGTTTTTAGCCCGAAAAAAACGACATAGTATAGTAAGGCGTTTTTCGCCCGAAAAAAATGACATGGTTTTTAGCCCGAAAAAAAACGACAGTATAGTAAGGCGTTTTTAGCCCGGAAAAAACGACATAGTATAGTAAGGCGTTTTTAGCCCGAAAAAACGACATACTATAGTAAGGCGTTTTTAGCTGAAAAAAAACGACCATGTATAGTAAGGCGTTTTTAGCCCGAAAAAAACGACATAGTATAGTAAGGCCTTTTTAGCCCGAAAAAAACGACATAGTATAGTAAGGCGTTTTTCGCCGGAAAAAAACGAAATAGTATAGTAAGGCGTTTTTAGCCCGAAAAAAATGACATGGTATAGTAAGGCGTTTTTAGCCCGAAAAAAAACATAGTATAGTAAGGCGTTTTTAGCCGAAAAAAACGACATAGTATAGTAAGGCGTTTTTAGGCCTAAAAAACGACATACGGTAGTAGTTTTTCGCCCGAAAAAATGACAGTACAGTAAGGCGTTTTTAGCCCGAAAAAAACGACATAGTATAGTAAGGCGTTTTTAGCTGAAAAAAACGACCATGTATAGTAAGGTGTTTTTCGCCTGAAAAAAATGACATAGTATAGTAAGGGGTTTTTAGCCCGAAAAAAATGACATGGTATAGTAAGGCGTTTTTAGCCCGAAAAAAAAAACGACATAGTATAGTAAGGCGTTTTTAGCCCGAAAAAAACGACAGTATAGTAAGGGGTTTTTAGCTGAAAAAAACGACCATGTATAGTAAAGCGTTTTTAGCCGAAAAAAACGACCATCTATAGTAAGGCGTTTTTAGCCCGAAAAAAATGACATGGTATAGTAAGGCGTTTTTAGCCCGGAAAAAAACGACATGGTATAGTAAGGCGTTTTTAGCCCGGAAAAAAACGACATAGTATAGTAAGGCGTTTTTAGCTGAAAAAAAACGACCATGTAAAGCGTTTTTAGCCGGAAAAAAAAACGACATAGTGTAGTAAGGCGTTTTTAGCCCGAAAAAAATGACATGGTATAGTAAGGCGTTTTTAGCCCGGAAAAAAACGACATAGTATATATAGTAAGGCGTTTTTAGCCCGAAAAAAATGACATGGTATAGTAAGGCGTTTTTAGCCTGAAAAAAACGACATAGTATAGTAAGGCGTTTTTAGCTGAAAAAAACGACCATGTATAGTAAGGCGTTTTTAGCCCGAAAAAAACGACATAGTATAGTAAGGCGTTTTTCGCCCGAAAAAAATGACATGGTTTTTAGCCCGAAAAAAAACGACAGTATAGTAAGGCGTTTTTAGCCCGGAAAAAACGACATAGTATAGTAAGGCGTTTTTAGCCCGAAAAAACGACATACTATAGTAAGGCGTTTTTAGCTGAAAAAAAACGACCATGTATAGTAAGGCGTTTTTAGCCCGAAAAAAACGACATAGTATAGTAAGGCGTTTTTAGCCCGAAAAAAACGACATAGTATAGTAAGGCGTTTTTCGCCGGAAAAAAACGACATAGTATAGTAAGGCGTTTTTAGCCCGAAAAAAATGACATGGTATAGTAAGGCGTTTTTAGCCCGAAAAAAAACAACATAGTATAGTAAGGCGTTTTTAGCCGAAAAAAACGACATAGTATAGTAAGGCGTTTTTAGGCCTAAAAAACGACATACGGTAGTAGTTTTTCGCCCGAAAAAATGACAGTACAGTAAGGCGTTTTTAGCCCGAAAAAAACGACATAGTATAGTAAGGCGTTTTTAGCTGAAAAAAACGACCATGTATAGTAAGGTGTTTTTCGCCTGAAAAAAATGACATAGTATAGTAAGGCGTTTTTAGCCCGGAAAAAAACGACATAGTATAGTAAGGGGTTTTTAGCCCGAAAAAAAAAACGACATAGTATAGTAAGGCGTTTTTAGCCCGAAAAAAAAAACGACATAGTATAGTAAGGCGTTTTTAGCCCGAAAAAAACGACAGTATAGTAAGGGGTTTTTAGCTGAAAAAAACGACCATGTATAGTAAAGCGTTTTTAGCCGAAAAAAACGACCATGTATAGTAAGGCGTTTTTAGCCCGAAAAAAATGACATGGTATAGTAAGGCGTTTTTAGCCCGGAAAAAAACGACATGGTATAGTAAGGCGTTTTTAGCCCGGAAAAAAAACGACATAGTATAGTAAGGCGTTTTTAGCCCGAAAAAAATGACATGGTATAGTAAGGCGTTTTTAGCCCGGAAAAAAACGACATAGTATAGTAAGGGGTTTTTAGCCCGAAAAAAATGACATGGTATAGTAAGGCGTTTTTAGCCCGGAAAAAAACGACATAGTATAGTAAGGCGTTTTTAGCCCGAAAAAAACGACATAGTATAGTAAGGCGTTTTTAGCCCGAAAAAACGACATAGTATAGTAAGGCGTTTTTAGCCCGAAAAAAATGACATGGTATAGTAAGGCGTTTTTAGCCCGAAAAAAACGACATAGTATAGTAAGGCGTTTTTAGCCCGAAAAAAACGACATGGTATAGTAAGGCGTTTTTAGCCCGGAAAAAAACGACATAGTATAGTAAGGCGTTTTTAGCTGAAAAAAAACCCGACCATGTAAAGCGTTTTTAGCGAAAAAAATGACATAGTATAGTAAGGCGTTTTTAGCCCGAAAAGAATGAAAAAAAATTCGTTTTTTTCGGGGGCTAAAAACGCCTTACTATACATGGTCGTTTTTTTCTGGCTAAAAACGCCTTACTATACATAGTAGGTTTTTGGGGCTAATAACGCCTTACTATACATGGTCGTTTTTTTTGTCTAAAAACACCTTACTATACATGGTCATTTTTTTGGGCTATAAATGCCTTATTTTACATGGTCGTTTTGTTTGTCTAAAAACACCTTACTATACATGGTCGTTTTTGTTGTCTAAAAACACCTTACTATACATGGTCATTTTTTCTGGCTAAAAACGCCTTACTATACATAGTAGGTTTTTTGGGGCTAATAACGCCTTACTATACATGGTTGTTTTTTTCGGCCTTTTTTTCCGGTTAAAAACGCCTTATGATACATGGTCGTTTTTTTCGGCTAAACACGCCTTACTATACTATGTCGTTTTTTTGGGGCTAAAAACGCCTGACTATACATGGTCGGGTTTTTTTGGGCTAAAATCGCCTTCCTATGCATGGTCTTTTTTTGGGGCTAAAAACACCTGACTATACATGGTCTTTTTTTTGGGCTAAAAACGCCTTACTATACATGGTCGGTTTTTTTCGGCTAAAAACACCTTACTATATACGGTCGTTTTTCTTTTATCTAAAAGCCCTTACTATACATGGTTGTTTTTTTCGGCTAAAAATGCCTTACTGTACATGGTCATTTTTTTCGGCTAAAAACGCCTTTACTATACATCGTCTTTTTTTCGGCTAAAAACATGGTTGTTTTTTGTGTTAAAAACACCCTACAATATACATGGAGGTTTTTTTTGTGTTAAAAAGCCTTACAATATACATGGTCTTTTTTTTGTCCTAACAACGCCTTACTATACATGGTTGTTTTTTTGGGCTAAAAATGCTTTACTATACATGGCCGTTTTTTTTTTCGGCTAAAAATGCCTTACTATACATGATCTTTTTTTCGGCTTAAAACATGGTTGTTTTTTTGTGTTAAAAACGCCTTCCTATACATGGACATTTTTTTTCCGCTAAAAACGCCTTACTCTACATGATCTTTTTTTCGGCTAAAAACATGGTGTTTTTTTGTGTTAAAAACGCCTTACTATACATGGTCGTTTTCTTCGGCTAAAAATGCCTTACTGTACATGGTCGTTTTTTTGGCGAAAAATGGCTTACAATTCTTCATGTTGTAAGGCAAACGCCTTACGACAGAATAATGAATTGTGGACAACTGAAAATGTTTAAATTAGATCTACATTTAGGCTCATCTTGAACAAGGACTGCACACTGCTTTTTGTGCATGTGACTTGAAAATAAGAACTGAGGGTGACTATCAAACCAACCACTTTATGAAAAACCAGAATAATGTGCTTATTTGATATGAGAAACAATAACAGGAGTTGTGCAGGGAGGATTAAAACTTGGGAGGATTACGTCTTGTGTCCTATTCGGCCTTGCGCATGCACACAAACTCGTAACCACTGCTGGAAGTGGAAAAGATGATTACAAAAAGCTTCCTTCTATTCGGCTTGACCAGAAGTGGAGAGCAGCAAACCCCCCCCCCCCCCCCCCCAAAAAATGCGAGCAGTCACTTCTGTGTCTGATAAACGCGACCAAAGAAAGGGAGGATAAGGATGTCGTCTCTTTCTCCTCCTCTCCTGTATCATTACCTACCTAACTTGATCCGCGGCATGGAAGCACGCAATGCGCCAATATTGCAGCGAACCCCCTCTTTTCACGGGGTATAGCTCCAGAGCCAGACGATAAACGTACAAAAAATTTCTCATGCGCCCCTAAAAGGGATCGTAACTCCACCACGACTACTTTGCCTTTGGTATCTGCTCTTCTTCTTTTTGACTATTTAACGCTTGTGTTTAGCCCGATTGGTTCTGCCGAGCGCCACCTGCAGAACTGTCTGGAGTGATTCATGTTGGGCCCAGCCTTGATGTTGCCTTTCTCTGGGTCGTAGATGGTGGTGGCTCGCGCATAAGCTCCGCCCAGAATGTACACCAGGCCGCCCAGACTCACCGCCGGAGCGTACTTGTTGTCTGCACACAATAACACATTCGGACGGAGTCAAAGGCAAACACACGGAGTGACACAGAGGCAGACACTCAGCGAGTCGTACACCGCCACACACATGAACCAACACCGCCACAAAAGGCAAACACGGAGTGACACAGAGGCAGACACTCAGCGAGTCGTACACAGACACACACATGAACCAACACCGCCACAAAGACAAAAACACGTCCACATGAGACCCTCCCGCCAAATACACACACAGACATACACACTGAGACCCACGGACAAACACAAAAGTACGCACACAAACCCCATCACATTCATAAAGCGCGCGCGCACACACGCACGTGACATTCTCAAATCTATTTGTCATGACATCAGCTTGGTTTTCCACACACCCACCCAAATATCAGGAACAACTCTCAGCACGATGAAACTGCGCGCGCATGTGTGTGTGTGTGTGTGTATGTATCGACACATTTGTCTGCGCTCGACGCCCAAGGCCAAATACTCACAGAGATGTTAAAAAAAAACAGGAAAACCCCCCACAGATAAACACTTTGTGTCTGGCAGCGGCGCAGCATGTGGCGGCATCTTCATCACAGCGCAATCCAAACATCACCTGTGTCGGCTCTGGGATCTCGGTGACGTCGAACAATGACTTGTTGGATGAATAGCGATGAACTTTACATGTTTTTAGTCAAATTCCATTCGTTGAGATGGAAAAAGTCCCATCAAAATAAATACAATTTACAAAGATCGGTCAAATAAAGTGAAATCAAAAAGAGGGGTGGGGTCCAGGGTCGTGGACAATCACGACCCACCGATCATGGGCGACTCGATGAAGCTCCAGGCGTCGCTCTGCGGGACGTAGGACTGGAGCACGCCGGCCGATCGTCCCGCCTCATTGACGCCGCCAAAAACGTACACTTTTCCGCCGCACACCGTGGCCGCCGCCGAGTGCACCGGCTTGGGTAACGGCGCCACCGTCTCCCACTGGTTGGTGATGGTGTCGTACCTGAAAAAGAAACCGTGTCACCTTGATGGATAAGTTGAATTTGTTCAGTCAACTCGTAGCTCAAAACAGTCTTCACTCAAAGGGAATACTTGATCCTTTTGACAAAAAAAAAAAAACCTTCCGAAACATATTAAGACACCTGAGAACAAATGCATAACGTGTTTCCTCCTTGCCTCTAAATGGGATACGACCTACTTTAAACGTAGCACTCATGTATCACGCGCGCACACAGTACAGTAGGCTTCCCGACTTATGGCTGCGGGGCTGACAGGCGTAATTAGGCGAAGGCGCACACCACCGGGGAGGATGAAAAAGAGCCAGCATTGCGCACAATGACGGCAATTAAAGCAATTACACAAAGCAAACATATGTCGACCGACACACGTCATTAAGCCCTTGTGACGGCCACCAACTTGGAGCAAAAAACATTAAAAAAATAAATAAATACTGCACTCCAAATGTGTGCAGGTTGAGAGACTAATGGCTGTGTGCAGAATTCTCTTCAGGGGGACAAAAAAATTCACGGGGTGAAAACTGTACAATGTCAAATGTTCTATGTTTTTAAAGCATCTGATAAAATACTAAACGTGTATTCACTTATGTTGTTACGGTATAAGCCTTTGCCAAAGGAGTAGCGAAGCCCGCTCGACTGCAAAATGTGACAAATTTACCCTCCCGTGGGTTTAGTCACATTGCACTTTTTTTTTTCTGTTTACATCTGTGCAACCAATAAGACGAGTGATGTTACATCTTTTTTTTAATGGCGTCAACTTGTAATCGTCATCGCTATTGCCATGTCTGCAGCCATTCGCCTTCATTTTTTCTGCCAGTTTGGAAGTCGAGCGAGTACCAAAACGGCGGCATCCATCACAATGAACATCACGTCTGCACATTCTTCACCGTTATTTTGCCCAGCGTGTTAAATAAAGTCTGCCACCAACGAGGCTCGCCGTCTTGTTTGATTTATTCGCGGGGTGAAGTTGCTGTCGATTTCTTTTCATCAATTATCCTAACTGGAACGGGTTTTGTGCTTTTGAAAAAATGCTAAAGCAATTAGCGAGTATAAATAATTGCATCCGGCAGCATAAGATGCTTGTCTTCATTTTGGGGGGGAAACGTGTTTGTCACGTAGCAAGCTGGTGGTGGACCCCAAAAAGCAGGCAGGAGGGAGGAGCAGGGTGTATTTGAAGTAGTGTATTGATAACACACAGAAAACTAAATCCAAAACAAAGTCATGAAAACAAAACGAATCCAAAGTAACAAACAAAAACTATGACAGAAACTAAAAACTCTCAATAACAAAAACATGACTGAAACAAACATGACAGTAGCATACCAACAGCCAGAAACAAACATGACAGCAGCAAAAAGCAACAATGACCCGACACTGAGTGTTCGGGCAGGAGTCCTTTTATACAATTACATAATGACCAACCGGTGTGCAACTGCAGGGGGAGCCCTACAGTGCCACCTGTTGGTCCCAAACCAAATCATGTCAGTGTTCATCCCTTCTGTGAGAGACCACATGTGGCGGCGAGGACCAAGGGTGCCACACCAGGAGTCTGGGTGCTGTGGGGAGGAGGGGGGTGCGGGGGGTTTCAACGTTGAGAGCTCAGCAGGTGCCACCGCTGCCAGTTTGCCTCATCAGAGGAGCAAGGGATTAGCTCAGTAGGGGAGAAGCTGCCTCGGCAGGGGGGCTTTGGGAGCCTCTTGTCACCGACTACCGCAGGGTTGCCCCCTCCCGTGGCGCACCGCCCACCAATAACCATAAGAGCTGGAGGCGCTTACCTGCGCCCGAGTGCGGCGACACTTGCAGGTAGCAAGGCGACAGTTCGTTAACAGTGTGGAGAAACGAGATAACTCGTTGACCATGATCCTGACTTACATGGAAACAGTCCGCATTAAAGCATTCCACAACGCTTGGATGCTCTCTTCTTGCTTTTGTAAGAGCACCAAAAGAACTGATCTGAAACCTTTGGGGGAGGTAGGGTGCCGAAAGGGGGTGAAGCTAGCGACTACTAACCGTTACTAGTAAAATGCAAACCTGACTGAAATTGCAAAGGGTCCACATTAACTCATTCAGTACCAGCCAATTCTGGACCAAGTCTGAAAAGACGTTTAAAAACGTCTTTGGGAGTGAATGAGTTAAAGGCTGGGGACACACAAAGCCAACGGTCCGCCATCGATGAGTATCATGACCCTCCTTGGCCCACAGTGTCATCCCGCACCGTCAGCATTACAGTCTTTGGCTCTCGTTGCTGAGGTAGGGTACCAAAAAGAGGGAGTCAGACAACAGTAAATAAATAGCACCGATGACTTGCATATCAAGATTTATTGTACGGAAACGTACCACGACTGACGAGGTTTTACTCTGGTCTGAACTTGAGCTGCTTTGCAAAAATCTGAATGGGATTCACGGCACGATGAACCAACAAGCCACTGCACTCCAAAAAGGATTTAGTTCTAATACTACGTCTCGGTGCTATTTTTCACATAGCCATCGTCGGTATTTCCCCCAACCGAATTGTACCTTGATGAACTAATGAGTCACTCCACTCAAAAAGGGGACTTAAGTGGAACCTTCAATGTCCGTAATCAGCGGAGTCAGGTTCGTTCCAAAAATACACAAAACAAAAAAGCGTCTGATCTTTTTGTTAGCTAGACAACCCCGCTGAGCGACTCCTAAATCTGGCGCCGCGCTGCTAACAATTGCTCATGAAATATTAAGCGGCAATGGCGCTTCAAGGACGCACGAACCTGCGCGTGGCACGCGATAAATAAAACAAAAAGCGCCACCGCGTGATTGACACATCATTAGACAGCCATGAATTATTCAATATCCTGCAATCATATTGCTTTGTCAAAGGATCAACATGCCGGGTGAGAGAGCGGGCCCAGGGCACCTGATTGCGAGTTAAAAGCCTCCCCTACAACACCGCGACTCAATTCCCCCTTAAAAAAGAATAAAAAAAACTGTGATGGGAACAGTTGGGCTTGGTCGTCACGCGTGTTGATTCGCGCTGAAGAAAGGCCGCATCGCGGCTTCATCCGGGCCGCTTTGAGATGCTTCTGATTGAAGACAGAATTGCGACCGTGGGCTCGCATTTCACACGGCGGGAAGCGTGAAAGCTAGCGTCGAGAGCGAAGGCGGCGGAAAAGACTGCAAATGAGGTGGCGAGATGGAGGGTGCACACAAGGCCAGACACCTACATACAATGGATGGATTAAAAAAAGAAAAGAAATCAGCAGCACAATGTATTTTTTTTCTTTCTTTTTTGCACCTTGGAAATCGAAAGGAACAGCGAGCAAAATGAATTTTCGTGCATGCAAGATCTGACGAAACGGACTTAAAACGATGACAGTCGGCAAACATTTGGAGGGTGATCAACGGTAGGGTTGGGCCACGTTTGGTTGCACCGTTTCTTCTTCTACGGTCTTCTTTTTGTGTTTGTTGGAGACGCGGAAGTCGGCTTCTTTCAGGGAAGCTAAATACGGCAGAAATGATCGTTGTTCTCGATTGTCTTCTTGCTTGTCCCATTTCGGCATGCACTACTTCAACGACTTTCAGAAATGCATCCCGAGCCGCAACCGCCCTCCATCAAAAAAGCGCCGTGATGGAAATCATCGTTTTAGTTGCCGTCCGTCGTGGTTCAAACGCCAGCGCGCGGCCGCTCTTTAACCCAAATGAGATTTTAAATGGGACCATCTCACGAGGACTCAAGAGCGCGCTTCGGTTCACTTGACGATGCGAGATGATCCCGTCTCGTCTTTCACGACAGCGAGTCTAATAAATGCGCTCAACTCCGCGCGTACATACAGTACGTACGCTCTGGCAACAACGACAGCACGCAAAGCGATTGGCTGCGTCCCCGCGCATCCATCAGGCGATGAGCAACACAGCAAATCAATTTGCAGCTGTCGTCGTGGCGTCGCCGAGCTGCCATCCGCATATCAAACATCGGGCAGCCATCGCTATCCGCTGAGTAATGATTCCGGAATGTTATTAGCGCCCCAGTCGCAAACGAGACACCTGCAAAGAGTTCCTTTCCTCTCTTCGGTCGCTGCAATCGAACGCTCTGATGGCAGAGTAAGCGTGGCCCAAAATGGCCACTTGACTCCTTGGCTGCCAGCCATTTACAAAGCGGTTAGTTCACCTTCATAGTCAGCCTGTTTAGAGCATTTTGTTTGATCTTTCGAGACACACACGTTGATCGTTGTGTTCTGTGACAATACAAGCAAGGAAAAAAAATGGTTTCGAGCTTTTTCCGTGCTTTAGTCATCAGGGATGGATTGGTTTCAGCAGAGGTTTCGGTTTCTGACCAGAAAGCAGGGAAAATAACATTTTGCTTTATTGACACCGACTATAAAACAACAAGAACAAAGCTGAGAGCGCAAAACTGGCACCAAACGAGCTCCAAAAGTCAATTTGATAAAAAGGCCTCAAAGTCGCAATCTATTTTTTTTTAAAGTCGCTAAACACATTTGCCTGCAGAGCCAATGAATGGTTTTACAAAGGCCATAGTTTTGTACTCCATTAATTCTTGTGGAAAAAACTGTTCTGATCAGGGTTAAGAGTTTTTATTTTTTTTATTACATTTATACATCTATGGAGTCGAGTGCAAGATGGGGAATTGCGTGATAAAGTCGCCGATTATTCCCAAACGATCTTCTTTCTGCTGTACGGCCTGGACAGTAATACTGAAGTATCAAGGTCATATTTACAGTCATTTTCGGGTTTTTTTTTTTTTCAGCGATTGAAAAAAAATATAGTATTAGTTGTTTTTTTCACTTTTCGTTACCTATACTAGCCTCGGCTTGAACACATCAAATTTTCCAAACGGCAGCTTCCTGGCACACCTGCGGGTGGGCTCGAAAGGTATTTGCCTTGTATTTACGAGCGCTATGAAATAAATAGCTCGCTGATAATCTGTCAGCAACGTCGCCGAGCAGTCGGCTCGGTGCATAATTTACGACACCTGTTCACAGAGTCCACGGCGTGGACCAGCTGCCTGCTGTCGCAGTCCGTCCCGTTGCAAATCTTTCCTGCTGCCGCTGCTCCGCCCTTCTGAAACTGCCAAACCGTGCTGACGTGTTTAGCTGTTATTAAGATACTCCATCAATGCTAACAAGGTTTTGTTTGGATAGAAAATAGAAAAAATAAAAAAATGGAGAATTTGGGGGGGGGGGGGGTGCAAAAAATAAAGTGACAAATTTTTTTACGGGGTTTTGCAGGGAAATAAGAGAACCTCAACCAGTCGACACAGTTTGGATCTTGTGTATCTTACAGAGAGATGAAAACGTTAACTGAGCCACAACAAACGTCCTGTAGCAGTTGTTCAGTTTGGCCATTTTTAGGTCCTTGCTTTGTGGACAAAGTATCGTCTAAGTATTGTTCTGCTTCAAAATGAGGGGGGGGGGGGGAAGGATGGCTTGTGTGTCATTCATAAGTGGTGCTGCCAAACAAAACAAGCGTGTGGGTACAAATCAAATCTCCATAAAATTTGATAGTAAATTATACATGAAGCGGCTTACATTAGTCTCGCCTCACAAACTACATGACAGCGGCAATAACAAAAGATTTTCTTCTCTTCCTCTTCTTTTTCGTCCTGGTCGCAGTGACGCGCCGCGAGCTTCACGCGGCGCACATTAGCCGGCTCATTCGGCCACAAATCGGGAGGAGGGAGTAGAGGGGACTCCAGTTCTAACCCCGTGTCACAAATGGTTTGGCCCCGACTGACCAGCATGCATTAGCATCCCAACTGCGACTTTTGCCACGGCATCGGACCTCAAGAACAATTTTTGTATCATTTTTTTTCACGCCAGTGCATGGCGTGCGGTACTGGCTTAGTTCTGCTCAGCTCATGGCATCCCATCCCCGACTCACCTCTCCACGTGGTCCAAATTCCCAGAGATGCCCAGGCCTCCGATGGCGTAGAGTTTGCCGTCATAGACCAGGCTGTTGTGTCGGCAGCGGGCCACCGTCATGCGCGACACCAAGTTCCAGTTGTCCAGCAGGGACATGTAGCACCATACGTCAGACAGCATCACCCCTGACTCTGTGCCTCCTGCAAAAAAAAAAAAAAAAAAAAAAAGGGGGAAAAATAGAACAGTACAGTGACCCACCTGGCGAATTCGCTTTTTTTTGGGGGGGGGGGGGGGGGGTAATCTATTCTCCATTATTTGTTGAGAAACTCGCCCTTAACAAAAGTATTACTTTGGCGCCATTTTGGTGCCAGGGATGGGACTATGTTGAAATGATTTGAAGCGCTTCATTGAGACCAAAGTAGTGCTTTTGTCAAGGAATGAAGTCAAAGTGAGCTGAGTTTGCAAAAGTATTGCTTCGCCGCCATTTTGTGGTATCTCCAACAAACTAGAAAGCTTTTGGAGCGCATCATACTTTTTTCGCGACAAGGCTCAATACCAACACTGTATTGTCTAAAAAATAAATAACCGTTGTGAGGATAGTTCGGTTTGGTTAAATGGATGGATGGATAAGCAAGTAAACTGCTCTCATGAAGTGGAATTATTGTCGTATCTGTGTATTGAGTGTGTGCCTTCCAAGGGGTGTGGCCTAGTGAGCGACCCCAGGAGCTGGAGTCTGTGTGTGAGCGTCTTGTCGTGAGTTGTGGCCTACAGCAGCTTTGTTTTTGTGCGTGTTTGTTTATTTCAGATTTTTTCGGTAAATTTTTGTCTAAGTTGCCATTGGGGCACTAAGTCATGTCAAAATGTTAATTGTGATGATGTCATTGAAGTAGAGAACCCCGGCAAGGAAGTACGAGCAGCAGGAGCCGATTGGCTAACCCGAGATAAAACCTCTGATTTCTCCAATGGCTTGTCGGACTGCCAGCGGACACGGGGGCGCCGCTTGTTCCCCTCGCCAAACACACATTTCCATTTATATGAAAAGAGAGCGTGAGAGTGAGAGCAGCCTGGAAGAGGCCGATCCTGTCGCGGCGTCAAGGTGAGTGTGTGGCTGCCGCGCTGAAAAAGGTGCTGCAAATGGAGCGTGGCGGGAGAAAAATGCTGTCGCGATGGAAGAGGGTGGGGGGGGGGGGGGGAGCTTCAACGAGACACTGACAAAAGTCAGACGGGATGGTTCCTTTTGACCTTGACCACTCATTGTGACTCAGTATTTAGGGGCCTATCTGGATAAGTTGCATGACAAGCCTGCGTGACGCTGCGCTGTCATCAAAGCGTCGGTGGGCTCAGAAGGCTGAGGATGCTACCACGCAATTCAAACGATGAGAATCAACCCTTCCCGTAAATTGGAATCGTCCCGACGGGGCGATGAAACGCATGAGCTCACCTGATAGGTAGATGTTGTCGCCGGCCGAGATGACGCTGAAGAACTCGCGGTCGTAGAAAGGAAGGCTGGCCAGCGGGTACCACTTGCTGTTCTGCGGGTTGAAGCAGGTGACCGCCGTCAGGCAGCGCTGGTTCATCCCGATGGCTTGGCGCCCCCCCACCAGGACGATCACCTCCGCCACGCCTGCGAGAAGAGGAGGAGGGTGACAGGCGGGTGCGAGACTCACTCTGAGGGTTAAGATAAGATGACGCATCTGCTAAATAGTGGCACGGCGAACCAGGAACCCGCGCTAAAGGGCGGTTGACCATAACACAAGACTTTTTTTTTATTCGCGGGACCCCAACAGTTGCACTTTCTTGAGCTCAAGAACCACAAGAAGGGTGAAACTTGTGTCAATGTCAAGACAATTGCTCACCAAATCAGAGTTCCACATTTTCTCAAGTAGCGACCTCAGCAGAAAGAAGACCAAAGGACACCGGCGTCCAATCTGGAAACGGGTCACGACGCTGCACGATAGGCAACGAATTGGATCTCGTGTCGCCTTAAAAGGCGCACACACACTCCTCCACAGAGAGAGCGCTACAAAGACAGCAGTCATCCAGAACACACAAACAGGCTGGAAGGCTGCCAAGAAGCGACTCACCGTCAGGCGGCAAGGCAGCCGCCAGACACCAGTGAGCAGTGTGTTTGAGAGCGGCAGGCATCCAGGAGGGTGGAGGGGGGGGAGGGTGGTTGAATGAATGACGAGGAAACCTAGTTGAGTGCCGTGCCGGAGGGCTCCGGTGTGAAAAGGGGATAGGACAGCCGGGATTGAGGAGGGGGGAAAAAAAAAAAAAAAGCAAGGATGGCAGGCTAATCTTCATTGACTGGGAAAAAAAAAAAATCCAAGGCCAACTTTATCTTTTTGTCCCCAATCGATGCTGCCGCTCAGTCAAGTCTTTTGACCCATCGCTTCCCTCGCTTAAAACACAACAACAAATGAAGCACAAACCTTTTTTTTCTCTGCAGAAAAAAAAAAAGCAGAGGAGCTAAGCCAAAAGCCACAGACTCTGAGTGGACGTCTTTTTTTTTTTCCCGGGGTGAGGCTTTAAGAGGCTCTCTGATGGATGAGACGGGCGAAGGGGGTTGAAAATGTTTTGGGTTTTTTTTTCTTCTCTATTCAAGATGAAGCAAGATGCTGGTTCAAAACAAAGCAAAGAACCACGACGGCGGTGGAGTGCTCGCAACCCTTTCAGCGGTAAGTCAGTTTTGACAGGCCTCCAAATGACCAAGCCACAAATTGTTCATTCAATTTATACACACACACACACGCACACACACATTCATATATAACAGATGGATATTTACACATGTGAATGGACACGTGTTTGCAGAGTTGGACTGGCAATATATGAGCGCGCCATATGTGTGTGAATGGATAGAAATGAGCACTGATCACTCGCCGTGCACGTGAACGCACAACGGCAGCTCAGGGCGATTTCCGCTTGGTTGCCCGCGTCAGCGATCGTCCACATCTGCCCGTCTGACTGATCCCCCCAAAGCCTCCAACGCGTTGGCGGACGAACACAAATCAACGCGGGCCTGTCAGGAGCGGTGATGGGGCGGGGGTTTGGGGGTGGGGGGTAGTTTGGGTTCTGGGCTAGCAAAGCCGCGGCCACCACTTGTCCAGTGGTTGGGAGGAAAAGGGGGCGCAGGGGATGGAGAAGACTTGACAAGCTGATGTTTTCCTCCTGACAAGAGTTTAAAAGCAATGCACTTTGGGGAGAAAACGGTTGGTCCTTGACCTTCTTTTTTTTTTTTCCCCCCTCCAAACAGCGGCAAGAAGGGGAAAGCCCACTGACAGATGGCCAAAAAAAAAAAGGGCTCAACAGTCACTTTATTTGGTACACACAGTAGTAACATGTACATTTTGTATCCGTTTCTTTTATCGAATAATACTTCAGGGGTTTTTTTTTGTTTTGTTTTATGAACCTGTTTGTTTTTGATTAATTTTAATATACTTGATACTTGAATGCTATACAATGATTAATTTTCTTTTCATATTAGTCTTAAAAAGTATAACGACATCTCTTTTGCCCTTTTTAGTATTTTATAAGCGTGTTTTATTTTTTTAAAAATCCGTTTTTCCATTGCTGCTAGTATTTCATTCATATCAGAATTCTAGATTTTCATGACCAATACTCTTACTTTACTTTGTTATTTTTGAGTTCTTCGTATCATTTGAGCAAAAGCAAAAAAGTACAGTGGCCATTAAAGGGGGAAAAAAAAAACCAAAAACGGTAGTTTGTGCAAAGCGAATCATCACACCTCCATCTTTGTTGTTGTCAGCCACCATGAAGAAAATGGCGACATTATCATTGAGCCCATCACGCTGTGACAAACTACATTGTTGCCTCGTGTAGCAGCCACAAAAAGGTCTGTTTGCTCATAAAACTGACACGTGCATACACATAAATACTGTGCAAACTGGAAGGTGGCAGATGCTGACAGACACGCACACACGCTATGTATGTACTTATATATACACACACACGCACGCACATGCACACGCACGCACAGGGTTGCACATAGCTGTGGGAGACATTTATATCTTGCTGCAGGTCCATAACCATTATGTCTTATCACGCTCGCTTTTTACTCCATTTGCTCTCATTTGCGAACCCTGTGATTTGTCTCCCAGTGTGCTAATTTGCTATGACGACGTCGGGGGGCCCACGGCGCCCCGTGATGGCGCTACACAGTGCCTAAGTGTGCAGAAGTGCGCGTGAGAGCAAATTAGGATGTTTACTTTTGTACTTGAGTCACTAAAAGCCCCAAAATGCCCTCCGCCAAGTGCATCTGGGGCAGAGGGTGCAGTGTCCTGTTAGTTCCACAAGATGTTGCCGTTTCTTTTCTCTGTGTTTATAGTTAATACAGAGCAATTAGTTATTTATAGTGAATTCATTTTTTGCCAAAATAAATGTGACTAATGATTATTGTGCCCTTTTATAGAATGTGTGATTCACATTTTATTTCCTATTGCCATCTGAGACAGCAATGATTGTTTTTTGCCCAGCAACAGCAGACATGAGCTGCAGTGACAGTAATTTCCTGCGCCACTGCTGGACTTCCTGTTTGTGCGCCATCCTTTTTGTCATTTCCACTGCCAAGCGAATATATCTGCACATTTTCTTCCACTAGCCTTTGGAGCGGTTATGATTGAGCCCCATCAACTCTGCCTAGCAACAGGTGACATGGGCAAGTCGTGATTATTAAATGTATTTTTCTGACTTACTGTTCCTGCATTGTCAGAAGCGAGTTAATCATTTATGCAGTTTAAGAATGGCATCGGCCCAAGGGACAATTTGGATTGATGATAATATATTTCCTTGGCGAACGCCTGACTGCGTTGCTGTTCCTGCACTAACCGCCCCTTGAAGTTTGTCAGTGTAACCCCAACTCTCCCTAGATACAGGTGCCAACCCCAAAGAATCCAAACACTTCCATCCATGGACGTTCCTGTGCCTGTCATGAATGCTGGATGAGGCAGCAGCAGCTTTGCAGCGGGTCCGGCGGGTCAGCCTTCTGGATGCGCTCCACCTAAGCTGGATTTATTTTCTGTGTTGAATTTAGGAGTCCGCGCAGGATGAGATTTTACCGATAAGCCGCGAGAACGTCACGGGCACACAGTGCCGATGTATGACTGAAAGACTCGCATGCATCATCTGTCCCTTTTCCTGAAAGCCTCTCCTGTTCTGGGTCACATGGAACCTGGAGCCTATCCCAGCGGACTAAATGTACAAATCACCTGTCAATCACAAGAATGACAGATAGCCATAATGATATTTATGTTTTTGTAAACGTCAAAGACAATCAACAGTAATTAATGAGCCTGCAGTACATGTTTTCATATAAGGAAAAACACACACACACACACACACACACACACACACACACACACACACACACACACACACACACACACACACACACACACACACACGAGGGTATGAATCAAGTGTTGTTTTTGTAAATACAAATAAGGAAAAGTGCAATTTCATATGTACCTGTACCTCGAAAGTAAAGTGTGGAGAGTCTCCGTCAAGGCAATGTATGCGCCAACCCATGAACATATTGGATGCGGAGCCTCAAAACTCGATACAGGGTTGCAGTTTTTCTGTTGCAATGAATCGGGAGATGTGCGGTACACGTTTTGCAAATGCCGTGTTGTAAATCTCACAGTACAAAAAAAACAGCATTTTGTTTCCATAATATCCAATAGAATCCTACTTCTTTGAGTAAACATCTAGGGCAGAGTAGTCATCAATGAACTCCCAAGTTTTAGTGAAGACAACAGAGTGGTGAGGATAAATGTTTTGGTCGCCTGTGAGTAAAGGAAACCCGGAGAAAATCCGCAGTGGGACAAGCAATCTCACGCTGCATTTACTTCTCGAGACAAACGGCGAGGCTTAATAATTACTCGGAGCCGGACAAGAATCAACAAAGTCGGGGTTAAAATGCTTTTAATTGTCTTCCTGAGCCTCTGACAGCTTCACCTCGCCGCCTGCTTAAATGCAGACGCAACACTTTCAATTAGAGCTTGAAAGAGAGGCGCTGGCATCGGCGAGGAGGGACAAGAAAGTCAGGATCAATGCGTGCTAAATGGAATGCCGCTGAAAAGAAAAGTGTCTGCCTTCAGGGGGCGATCGGGATGTTTTTACGCACGTTACGAGGGAGCGTGATCGGATGCTGGCCTTTCGCCGGGTTTGAATCAATCAGACATTTTGATTTTCATGAATCTGATGCTTATTTTTGAATGATTGCGAAATGTCTTCAGTGACATTGGCAGGGTTGCTTACAAATCTCTTCTCTCTGCGCCGTGTCAAACGTACAGTTTTACTTCCTCACTCAACGGGGGCTCACCAGTGACGACATCAACGTTGAGCCTTAATCTCAAACGCACAGTACACACTGGGCTTCTGAAGGCTAGTCATTAGCATATTGCACGTGCGTCTCCGCTCACACACGCACAGCGAATCCGCAGATTGACTTTGCTCAGCAAGAAGTGCTTCACGGATGGCAGTTCTCTTTTCTTTTTACGCTTGACAGTCTTATCAACAGAGCTCAGGTGGCGCTCCATCTGCTTACGCGCTTTTTTAAGCGCGCACGCACACACGCGCACGCACTCCCTCAAACAAACACACGCACGCACTCAAACGCACTCATTAAAGGACTAAACCATCTGCCCTTTTGCACAACTTTCACTTTGGGGCATTCGAATTTCTTTTTGCTTGACTCTCCTCAGAGCTTTTTGTTTGCAGGTTTGACAGCCATTTCAGTTTTGATATTTGACAATATGGCAGAAAGTTATTCAAAAAAAAACATTATATATACTGCATATATATAATATACACACCACTATTTTTATTTCATTATTTTTTATTTGCTTCATTACTATAATGGAATGGAAATCAAATGTATTGTCATTGCACATGTCAAAAGTAAAGCGCAACAAGATTGATTTGACAGTTTCAACACGCCCAAGGACAGGAGAGGAAAGACTGATGGATCACCAGGCGCTGCCATTTTACTGCATGTGTTGTTTTACACCACACAGACACACAAATGCGCACACACACACACAAGTAAATAGTAATGCGTGCGCGCACACACGCACACACACACACACGCTTGTAATGACTTTTTAGTCCAAAAGTAGAGAATTAAAGCGACTCGAACGCTTACAGAATATGGCACTGAGATAAATAAGTATTTGCTCAGTCGCCAACAGCATCAAGCTGAGCAGTAGACAGTTTTTTGTTTTTGTAAATCTTTCAAAGCGCTTAGCATACGCTGACCTCCAGAAATAGCGGTTGGATTGTTTTTCAGCACGTTTTGCTCAACACAAGGTTAAGTGGCCTCTACTCTTCTTCCTCGACTTTGTTCGGTATACACAGCTCTCAGCGGAAAAGCTTAAGACTCCCTGATGGACATCAATTACACTAAGGATCGTTCATTAGAGTTTGGAAAATGACATCAGAGTGGGCGCTCTCGCTTCCACTTTCAAAGACGGCTTATACTCCAGGCTGACTTAATGCAACACACACAAAATATAATACAGAGCGGCGACCCATTACCTACCCGGTGGGCCAAAATCAATAAAAAGGCGACGTCTCCTTATGGCGACATGACCTCTTTGTCACCTTGATGCGGCGCAAAATGAATAGCGTGCATGGCCCAGTGTAATGCTGTGCAGTGGCGTTTCGCTACACTGGCATCAGCGGCATCAATACAAAAAGTGTTTGGGGATGTTTTTGCCCGCACTTATTGACCGTTTGTCATTTTTCTGCCATGTCGTACTTTTTTCTGAGAGCATGAGCAGCGATAAGCTCCTCGTTGCTCGGTGAAGTCACATCAGAGTGGACACAAATTGATTTTTTGCCATGCTAGTTAGCTAGTTCGCTAGTTATCCGCCTGGGTATTATTGCCGTATCGTTTGCCTGCGCCGAAGACTCCAAAACAAAGTGGCGCGTGCGTTACCTGCAGAGAGCCTCGGTCTGGTGCGCGGCGTCTGCATCTCCTGGCGCGCGTGCGGCAGCATGTGGTAGCGCTTGGCCTCGTTGACGAGGTCGCGGCACGCCTCCGACGACTTGATCAGCTCCTCGTTGTCGACCACGTTGAGCAGGTAGGACGGGTGGATGAAGGGCAGTCGCACCGACGCCAGCAGATCGGACAGGTGCTGCGAAAAAGAGGGACCGTCAAGAACCGCGACGAAAGGAACCGACATCGCCGACGCGCGGATGTGAATTTTACACATCGACTTATTTACCTTTAAATCACGGATTCAACATTTGTCAATACAATGGTGAAAAATGAAACCACAATGATTCATTTAAATAAGTACAACTAATTACTGCTCATAAACAACTCTCGATGTTTGCACATTTGCAGTGGTACAGTTGCCAAGGCAACCTCATCTAAAGCTGCAGAATGCGTATGACTGCGTTTAAGTGCGGCGGGCCTGAACCCCCGTGGGAGGCTCGACTCGTACGACAGCAAAAGCTGTAAACAAGCCGCCGCCGAGTGTCACAGCGGCGGGCGGCCGCTGACCGGGATGACCTCGAACGGCTCGGCGCATCGCGGCCCAGCTGGACACGGGGCCAAAAAAAAAAGCAACTAAACAACAGACTCCCAGACAGAAAAAAGAAGTCAATAATAAGGCCGGCATCTCACCTCCCACACCTGAGTTCTTTCTTTGATCTCTCATAAGTTGAGTTTGAAAATTCAGCCCCGGAAGATTGTTTTCACTTAGCGAATCGAAATTTGGTGGGCATAGCTATTGTGGGTCGAAATACAAGGTCTCGAGAAGGCAGGCCTGCAAATGCATCATAAGACGACCGTTTTGGCTCTGAAGGGGCCTTTGAGTCGCCCCCCCCCCCCCAAGAAACTGCAGAGAAAAAAAAAATGTTGATTCCGCGTAGAATCTATGCTAATATGCCAATACATAAATAAAACTCAACGAGCAGAGATTGGAGGGAGGAAAAGCGAAAGAGGGAGGAGGAGGGGGGGTTGAACGCAAGGGTGCCCGTCACGGCGGACATCTGCCGATGACATTTCCTCTCAGCGAGCCCCGCAGATGGGACTGTCGGCGACCGTCACCCACGGGGGGAGCGCGCCGTCTGCCAAAACAGTTTATCAAACAAGCCGCGCCGGGTAAACACGGGCAGGACCTGGCAGATTTAAGAAGCCCTCGGCGGCTGACCTTCGGAGCTCAATTAAAAGCTTTTTGCAGCCCTTGTTCGGTCAGGTGGTGCCCTACAAGTGTCATTGCGGAGAACAGGTGGCTGAAATGCGGGTTTTGCCCGCGCGAGCGAGACTTACACAAAGTTAGCGGCGCAAATACCCGAGAGTTGTCCACAGTGAAGCTTGAAAGTGTAACTTGTCTTTTTCAACATTCCAACCATCGATACGACCTTGAGGAGCAATTTAAAAAAACAAAAAAAAAAAACGGAATCAAAGCGCTGAACGGAGAATGGCTTTCCCAGACAGTTGTTGCTCTCAGCCGAAAGAAAAGAGGCACTTAGCATGTCGGCAAAGGCCTCGCCCACTTCACTTTGTTGCGGCTCTTGAGCGGCAAAGTCTTTGTGTTGGAACTTGAGCGCTCAGAATTTACTTCACGCGGTACATAATGGGAAGGAGAGGGGGGGCAATAAGATTCGGGCCTTAGAGGGTGCCAAGTACAGAATTTTTATTTCCTATTTTTAGCTTGGGCTGCAACTCTGATTGTGGGGGGGTTTTTTTTGTTTTTTTTTGCAACTGCAAAAATTTGACTTCTTATAAGCAGACGGCCCAACAAAAACAGGAAAATTTCAACGATTTTTCTCTTTATTAACCAAATACAGTCCGATGTTGTAACTGTAATTCATATTTATCTTGTCAGCATTACAAGACCAAAAAAAGAAGTCTCTCTCTCTCCACTTTTTTTTTTTAATTGGCCGATTAATTCAGTATCGGAATTTCATTCTGTCAAATATCAGAATCTGCATCAGCCCAAAAAAAAATAAAAATAAAAATAAAATAATCCACCTCGGTGGGGTTCTAATTGAAACTTCTCACTATCACAGATCGTAAGTAATCCTCATTGAAAGCGCAAAAGATGTACAAAAATCAATAGGGCTCTTGCACATTAATCCCTACAAGCTCGATGGAGGCCGATTCAAAACGGGGTATGGCAGAGAGACAACAGAAAGTCATTTCACAGCGGAACTCAGCGACTGCCACAGACGGACGTTGCATCGGACGAAAGCCGTCAATGCGATCGTTCATCGAAATGGGGCAAACAAACAACGGGACTCGCAAGACGCCATCTCCGCCGCAATATAGCGGGGGATTACTGTAATCCAAGATCAAATTTGAACTGTCACAATGTGAGCGGCAAAAAAGGATGAATCCATAAAGTGGAAGAGGAGGTTGCCATGGCGACCTGCGCTGGGAATTCCAAAAAGCAACTTCGGCGACAAGCTCTCAATACAGTGCTCAACCTGACTTGACTTCCCTAAGATAAACTTTTTGGGGAAACAGGAGAGAAAGGAGGAACAAAATGAAACAAATGCTCGTCTCGGGCGCAAGCAATCAGCAAAATCTCATGCGCATGATTGTGGTTCCACGCTCCTCGCGCCAAAACTTCAGATGGACAATATCTGGTGTCGGCTAGAAACGTAGGCGGTAGGGTAGAGACACTAATTTACTACTTTCCTATTAGATGGGGCTTTGGTGCCATCTTGTGGTGATTTAGAAAGAGCACTGCTATGAATTAGCTGGGGATAAAAAAAATTTTAAAAAAGCTGCGTGGACGATGATATGAATGAACAATGAAGTGACAATCAGGCTCCATCACCCCCCCACCCCCGGCCACCCTTATGAAGATACACGTATTCAAAAATGGATGAAGTGACAATAAGGCTTTGCTACGATGGGAACATTGCCCTGCTGCAGGTGTTCGTTCACGTGGCACGAACGATAGAAATTTCCCATTTTAAGCAAAAGCAGACGACACGTAGTACAGTACGAATGCGATATACAAGTTGGAGCTCAGTGGGGGGTAAGTACTCATAAACGGCCTCTGTGTCGTCAAAGGCTAACATCTCCGAGGGACGTCACTCATGACGCTGAACCGTGAGCGCCCAACTCCATTCGTCTCTCTCTTTGTCAAGCTCGGCGGCCATCGCTCACTCTTGCTCTCGAGCGAACGCGAGCATCGTCCTGACAGACGAATCGCCAGAGCTGTCACCTTCGTCTTCGCCGACCAGACGCCGAGATAAGCCTTTTCAGAACCAAGACTTGGGGGGGGGAAAGGAAAGCTATTTTTAGGCTGATTCGATTTAACCTGCTGACAGTTATGACGTAACAAACTTGATCAAAGGCGAGCTTAGCAACGATAACGCTTCTTTACAAAGTTGCGTCCAATCAAATTGCACTCGTCCCCCTAAGCCCCAAACGCAAATGAGGGGGGAAATTTCCCGAAAATAACCGGTAGGGTGCTGATGCTGTTCATCATGCTCATTTATTATGACGTGCGGCATGCAAGTGCTAACATGCCCAACATATGGGAGCTCTCCGCGGGAGGGCCGACTTCAACTGTGGCAGCTACTTTTAGACCCCCCCCCCCCCCCCATTCCCCACTTCTTCCATTCTGTCAGGATGACCATATGCCTGAACAACGTGACTCCCGACATGCAACTCCCCCGTTGCCAATGGGCTCAGATAAAGCACCCAAGCCACACAAGCAATCCAGAGGGATGCCTTCCACTGCATGGAAACCAATGTGAATCGATGGCGGCCGGATGTTGTGAAATTGGCTGGCGCCATCTAGCCGGTGGGAGGCCCATTTTCGCTCATATCGAGACAAAAACGGATTTGTCAGCCAAGCAATGGCTCGTATCTCGAAAAACTCTCTCAAATCATCAAAAACACCAAATAACATTCTCATACAGGCTGTAAAAAAAAGTAAACCATGGTCCGAAATGTACCAGCCGACTTAAAACTGGCCATACAAACATGACCGCAGACTTCGATATTTTGTGTGAAGAAAAATATATGACAGGAGCCTGCTCCAGTTTAAAAAATTTCCATTAACGCCTTGGAACGGCAAATGACTCAAACAAATGACACCAAGGGTCACGTCGGCCGCTTCGGTTTGAAAAATAGACAACTCTGCCCCCTCCCGCGTGAATAATAACACACGTGCGCCCGTGTAAAAGAGTGCACAGCCTCATAAACAAACCCATCCACCTGCAATGAAAGCACACATGACGTGTGAGCAAAATATGCTCGCGCTTGGCCACAAATGGTGTTTTTCTGGCGTCTGCGTGACTGTGAGTGCGTGTCAGGCGGAGAGGATGTGAGCGAGAGAGGTAGTGAGGGGGTTGGCTGATGGTGAGTGGGAGAACGGGGGGGGGGGGGGGGACATGTCGCCCTGAGCCGCGACTGACAGGTGCGGCGTGTTTCGGCATGACTTCATCGGAAGAAAAGGAACACATTCGGCTGCAAGAGACCTCGTTGCACGCGAGGGGGGGGGGGCAGTTCTCTTCTTATAAGATGTCTGCCCCAAATATTAGGTACACTGTGAATGGACGGCGGCCGACTGATTTCACTTAATGGAAATTATTATTTATAGACTGTATATATACGTTGAACATCATCAGAGAGGATAAAGAATATATGCCTGTGACTGTCTGTAATATATCTGTCTTCACGTTTTGGTTCATTGGTTGCTTTTAAAAGCGCTACTATCGACGCTACCTGTTAGCATGACAATGGGTTTGCACTGTTTGTTGGCGTTTGCTTTGCTTTCGGTTTGGTGTGACAGTAAACTACAAGTGGGAGTGGCTTGTGCCTTTTCTTTGAGGAAATATTCAATATTTGACAAACTGCTGTCAAGTTGGCGCTACCAAGTCAAAGCAAAAAAATCATCCGAACGACTGCTTGTATCTAAAAAATACTAGAAGTCGGGTTATCTGTGTCTGAGTAGATATTGTCACTTCATTAGTTGCACTCGAATGAAACATCAAGTAAAATACAATTATATATTTTTCAAATCCAAAGGCATCATGTCAAAATAATGTTTAGATTGTAGTAGTTGTAGCATAGTATTAGCTTCCTGGCTAATACGCATCGTAGGCTCCAGCCAGCGTAAGCGAGTACGGATTTGACCTGCTCCGGATATAAAGTCGCCACGGTTGAGCGGGCGCGTCCATCTGGCCGCACACATCAGGACTGAGCACGCTCTGAGACCGCACAGATGTCCGTAGAGGTCCACAGTTCACTGGCCGGCATCCGATCCAGATGCACAAAACTCTACTGCAAACATTTTTATTATTTTTTTTAATCTAACGTGAGCATGAAAGCTTGACGATCAAAACTGCGTCACGCCAAACTTTGATCAACATATGATGGAGACTTGAAAGGTGACAGCGGAACACTCGTCCTCGTTTCCACTCGGCGGTCCCTTTGTATGGCCGCCGCACTCGTTCAATTACTGGAGGCCGGTCTTTTGCCAAAAGCCTGAATGGGACCTCCATTAGGGCTCACGTTGACATTTCCTTTCTAGCGGATCTTATCTGGCCAGGTGACAAAAGAGGATGATTAATCGTCTCTTTGGAAAGTGGCCAGCGACTGTAACATGGCTAAAAAGGACACTTAATGGCGTGCTTTGCCTTCCAGCCCGGCCATTAGCGGTAGTAACAATGGCCGGCCACGACATTTGCGGTTCCCGGGCCAAATGAACACAGTTAAAGGTATTACTTAATGTGCTCATGCGGGTCTCTCATAATAAGCTGGTGTAATTTTCTTCGTCTTTTCTCTTCGGGGTTTTTTTTTTTTTTTTTTGGAATGCCAGAACAAATTATATCAGAATGAATATCAGAGGACAAAAGTGCTTTGAGGCAGTGCGCGCGTGTATGTGTGCACGTGTCTATGTGTGCGAGTGCATATTTAAACGGATTCCCCGTTGTTTAAAATGATCAAAATGACCCCATTTTACCTGCAACGTCGCTTTTAATTTGCCCGTTGTCTTTGGAGTTCAAAAGCACAAAAGACTCATCGCCACGAGCCATTAAGTGGGGTTAATTGTATTTTTTTTTTGGGGGGTTAGATGACGAACTTCGCATCTGCCACAATCGTCCTTCGGAGGAGAATGAAATGCTTGAGTCGTCTCCTTCCGACTCCACTTTGGCTGCTCTTGCACCGAAGAGAAGAAGCGACAGTCATTACTTTCTTTTGATAGAGCGAGCGCCGTCAACCTTGGATAATGAATCCAACTTGAACAGAGTCATGATTCAGGTCAAAAGGGGCTCTGGAGTTTGTTCAATAGCTCAGCCCGCTATTTTTAATGATCCTGGCTTCTGATTTGGGATCATCTGGGCGAATTATTTGGAATTAAATGCTGTGTTGACTTTGACGGAGTCATTAGACATGGGCGATATGGCATGACTCCTTCTTGTGACTTCCTGTTCAATTGGAAGTTTTTGAGGCCTTTATGGAAATTTTGTTATGATAGACATCCGCTGCCATCTTGATTGTTTTTATTCCCCCCCCCCCCCCCCGTTAACTTTCCAGGGGGTGCTACCGAGTTGAATTTTGAAAGGGTCGAGTGAGGTCCATCGTGAAATACATACAATTTCACCGGAATACACACTCTAATGCTCTCTTCCGTCTCTAAGCGATGTTCATGCCTCGTTTCTCGCTGCCACCAGACGCAAGCTGACAGGGTAGCGGAAAGAGAAAATTGCATATTATTTACCCGCCGCGTTCAATATGCCACTTTTCCGCTATACAGCCCGCAGCTTAAAACACACAAAACGGGCGCATGCCGGGATGAATGCAAACACACACACACACACACACACACACACACACACACACACACACACACTGACTAGTTGACGCCTTAAAAGCCGCGCGGCGACATTGTGCCCTGACATGTCATTAAAAGTTGTCACAGGTTCCGCAGGAGTGATTTTCCGCCTCGGGATGAAGCGCTGGTGGATGTGGACCATGAATGCGGCACGACGGAAGAGGCGGCTTTCGGTTCCCACCCGAGGAGGTCAGGGTACGAGATTCCAAGTTGCCTCTTGTCATGCTCGGATTGGTTTCCCCCATTTTTTTTTTCCAATCTTTGCAATCTTCTGTACCTTCTTCTTCTTCTTGGCTCAAGCGCAAGGTGAACCGGGGTCTCGCGTCCCAGGAATATGGGAATGGCTTGTTCAGACAAGCGGAAAAAATGTAGCCCCCCCCCCCCCCCCCTCCCCCGGCCCCATTCAAGTCTACTTCTCCGGAATAACTCCGCTCTCCATTAGAGGGTGAGATTGCTGGACTCAACGGTTTGGAGGTTTTGGACTCACATGACTTGCAGCAGACATCAGTCCGACAATGGCGGACGGCCCAGAACAACGATGATAACAGCCTTGGATGCGTGATCCGCAATTATATATCTGTAGAGACGGAATGACGCAAAAAATGGCCAACCACTGAATGCTAATGGTAAAATCCCACGCACAAAATGCAATGGGATGACCCGCGAAAATTTTGATTTTGTGGGACTTTTGTGTACAAAAGTACAAATCATCGTATTCACTGATGAAAACACTCTCATAGAATGTTTGCTCCACACTTTTTTTTCTTCACTTTTCAGCATTCGAGCTTCAATGTTCCTCCCCTTCCCGGAATGCGTATGGTAAAGTTCTGTCCATCTAAATCATCCAACATCATTCTTCATGAATCAGATATTTGTTTTTTTTGGAACAATTCAAAAAACTGAGATCGAACTACATCATAAAATAACTAAGACGAAACGACAAATGCAAAATCAGGAATGATGATTATAGGTGCCAACAGGCCTATAATTGATTGAACATTGATTTTGGTCGTCTGATGCGGATAACGCGGGCCGGCGCGCTCCGCCAAGTAGGCATCGCTCAGGACGGATGACTCTTGGGATGAAGGATGGCCAGCAATTCATCTGCTAATCTCGCTTCCATTTTTAACTAGGCCGTAAAAATCAGCGGCTTTGTATTCGCGGCGCTCGCCTCCGCAATCAATAAAAATCTCACGGCCCCGAGGTTGCGATCGTGCTCTCTTTGCTTTCGCGCCGACCCGGGCCGGAGACGACACTCCGACCTTCAAGGCTTTCTTATCGATTCGGCGTGACGTGACAATTTTGACCTGCTCTCGCCTGCTGTCGATATCCATCTTGAGGATGGAACCTTTTGACTGTGATGAACCGACTCCGACAACGGTCTGACACCTCGCGGACAAAACCTATAAACAAGGGTAGCAGCTGTGCCTTTGCCCTTTGCTTTCTCATGTGAAACCGAGACAACATTTAGAGGGGCAAACATGTCCAGAATCGGGACAGCTGTATTTATTTATCTTTCCTTACCTGAACTCTGGAGGCGGAGTCACGTTTGATCCATTTGATTACCGTCTCGTACACCAACTCCTCGGCTTTGGTGTTGAGGCTATCGTTGGACAGGTAGGCCACCAGGTCCTCCTTGGACACGCTCAGGATCTCCTCCTGTCCCGCCACCTGATCATCGGACACAGAAGTGGATGTTTTTTTTTTTTTTGGATGCCTCTCGCCCTCATGACACTGTGACTCAACCTGCAAACTGACTTGGGATTATTTGCGATTTATTGCGGCACTACCTTCTCAGTCGACCTAAAACAGATAAAAGCTCACACCTATGTAACGTTTTAGGAGTCATATACCCGTTTTATACCGCTGCCGTTCTCTTTTTTTTTTTCCTCTGTCTGCCCCATCTCAAACCTTGTTCTGTCTGACTGCATTTTCCAATAAATATCCATCACACTAAAAATAACCCAAGGAGGAGTATATCAGAACCCCCCTCCCCTTCACAGAAAAACTGCCGTGCCAACATAAAAGGGTATACGATCTTTCATTTTGCAGGAAAGGGTTAAAAAAGAAGAAGCTTTCTTGATTCAATAGAACTAATTTGACTCAAAAAGTCTCCACCTAGTCCAGAACATTAGTTCTTGCAAATGAAAATTAACTCATTCAGGACCAGCCAATTCTGGAACAAGTCTGAAAAGACGTTTAAAAACGTCTTTGGGAGTGAATGAGTTAAAAAACTCAATTAAAACCTAAAGAACATCAGGCTTGGGGTTGAGGATGTGGAGTCCATATTCTGCCTCAAACAACTTGCGTCAAATAACAGAACAAAATGATGGTCTGGTTGGTGTTCCTACCTCTGGAAAGTTCTGCAGCGCAAAGGCTTTGGCCATGTTGTGCAGCTCTGTGCAAGTCATCGCCTCGGCCATTGCCAGCACTCCCAGGCAGTTTGCCGCCGTCAGCTGTTTCTCTGCAGCCCACGATGAAGAAAGAGAAGAATTTCAAAGTGCATTTATGAAACAATTCTAGCTTAAAAAAAAAAAAAAAAAAAGTGACTTGTTGACGCTTATATGACGCCAAACAAAACCCCAACGGAAAATCGGGTCATCGACCGGATCATGAAAAAGAAGAAGAGAAATAAGTCAGAAGACCCACGAGGGGAGAACACAGACAGACCGATGAGGTCGATAGCGAGATGGCACACGTCGAAGATGATGTCGAAGGATTGTGTCACAGCTTATCTGCTTTCTAGCTACCTCGACACATCTAATAACTCCAAACGCCTCCCGGGACAAACAAACAGGGCGGGAATCGATCGCAGGGAGTAGGATTAGGAATTAACCGGGGAACATTAGAGAGGTAGATCTTAAAATGACCAGCAGGGGGAGGGCTCGCGGACCCCTCGGATCTTTTGAGAAGTTTGTTTTTGATGTAAACAATCCAAAGAGAGAAGGCAACTTGTGCAATCAACATGCCATCAGACGCACTGATCAACTGGCCCCATGCGAGAGGCTGATTAAATAATCGTCCTCAGGACGGACCCATGCCAGGCCTTTTTTTTTTCTTCCCCATTTTGATGGGCAAATGTGGCTTGCCCGAAAACAAATAGCGGTCAACAGAGGCAAAGCCAAAACACAAGGCGGCAGACGAATGATTCCACACCGAAACGGTTGTGTCCAAAAGAGAGTAAATGTGCTGGTGTTCATGAATTGATGATGCTCAGGCATTGGAGTGACTGTCTAACCGGAGGGCCCCCCATACGCAAAAATGAAAAATCGTTTCCCTATCGGTCTACTAATTGTCAAACATAATATTTGTCACGGTCAAAAATGATCCTGAAAAGCCCACTTCACCCATCGCAGATTGCCTCAAACTGTTTTTTGGGACTGAATTCGATGGAAAACTCGCTCCCCCGTCTTTAACTGTAGTCTTAGACTGCCAACTAGTGGCCTGGCATGCACATTACTACCTGTTCACACATGACACTGAACCGCTTTCGAGATTTTGATGCTAACAAATGTTTTCCTGCAAGTAGCTGTCGCGTGGTGTGAATTAATTTCAAAGAAAAGCAAAAGTAGGTCGACGAGACAAGACGGCGCCCCTCTCAAGGACAAACGCTTGTACCTGAACATAACCCTCCCAGCCCCCACTCTAATGTGCTAAAATGTCACAAATCTTGTTGAGGCGGAATGAATTGACGTCTCGGAGGAAATGAAGTCGACAAATGGCTTCCATGTTTGCTTTTTTCTTTGTTGTGTTGTGTGGCCCAAATAGAGAAAAACAAATCAATAGGCGCCGTTTCTGCTGTTTTCTTTTCTCCGCTCGCCCGCCTCTGACCTTTTTGTCGACATACGCTTCCCTCATGTTCGCTATACCTCAAACAACTCCTGAGATGGAATGCAAATACTGACATTTGAGGCTCTTTTTTTTTTTTTTTTAATCGTCCCGCAAGAAAGGCATTTCCAAACTTTAGGTGACACACCACCTTGTGGTAGACGCCGCCGACCAAATTTTATGTGAGCAGGCGACACTGACTTTGGAGGCAGAACATTTAAACGCAACTTTTCAGAGTTGCGTGTTTTAAGGTGAATCATTAAACGTTGCCGTCATGCCCTGCTGTCCCGCAATAATGAAAAGACAAGATTCTGGAAATGTAGCATCTCGTATTCAAAGTTTAAATTTGGTAGCACACAGACAAAATCTTGAGGTGTTTGTCTGAAGGATGCTCGGCCCACATTGACGCAAACTATTAATTGTAGTTCAAATTTGGCAGAAAGTTGACAAAATCCCACGGACAATACAGTACTGCCACTGAATGTCACCCAGAGGTACCTAAAATGGGGCTAAAATGTCTGTTTTGAAACCAAAATGGCTGACTTACTGTGTCTTTCCAAGCATGGATTTTAGAGATTTTTTTTGTGGGCCAATGCATGATCGACAGGCCTACCAAATTCAACGTTGGTAGGTGAAACTGACCTTGAAGGCCAAATTTCCAAGCTCAATTTATTAGTTTGGAATTTCAGAATTACATTGACAAAATGCTCCGTCCAAAAAGAAAGATGAAAACAAAAACAATTATGAAAATGTTTGTTTATGCACCGCCTGGATGTATGATAGCTAAAACGAGCTGAAAATGGATGCTTTGAAACCCAAATCTCTGACTTGTGCCATTTTGGGCATGGATTTTCAATCCTTTTTTGGTAGGTCTGCACATATTGGACACACCTACCAAATTTCATGCAGCTCGGTGAAACTGGCTTTAGGGGCTGCATTTTCAAACTCAATTTACTGAGTTGAATTTTGTATTTAATGGCGAATCATTCTAATTTGCTGCCAGGCTCTGCTTTTTCTCTGGCTCCTTTCCAACACTTGTTGCAAAAGTAGTAAGTTACCAAAGCAATGAGCCGCCAAGCCTTATAGACAAAAGTTTTAGGAGACACCTCCACCTCATACGCACCCACCTAGGAAAGAGACGCAAACTTTGCAGAAGGTGTTGAACTGGAACTTATTGGCGGCTTCCAACAGCGTCTTGGCGTTGGCCGAATCGATGACCAGCGAGCCCGTGTAGACGAACTCCAGCAGCTGCTCCAGAACTTCGGCGCCGATGTTGCTCATGCTCAGCTTCAGCATCTCGCCATTGCGCGTCTCCCCCGACGACCTGGTGCGATCAATCAGGACACAGACAAAGAGAGGAATTGGGTTTCAGAGGGCGGGCTAGGAGGGAATTTTTGTGAGACATAGGGAGAGGATTTTAGAGGATTTCTATTTATCTGAAAATTGCAAATAGTGAACTGCGAATATGCGGGAGATTACCTCTATATAAAACGATTATACGATACCTCCCCCAAGGCTGAGAGGCGCGAGGAACAGAGTATGCTCTACTCAGGCCGGGCTCGGATGACGGCGATTTGTCCACGCGGCGGCGGATGCCCGCAGGGGAGATATTAGGCCGTTTAGTAACACCTCAACACCCATGTTTAACGTCCCACGTGAAACAATAATCCACTCAAGGACAAAATAAATGGAACGCCCCCCCCCCCCCCCCCCCCCTCCCACCTGCAACCACTTTAACTCCCTGAGGCCACGGACATATGAAAAGTGGTCGCTATTAAGATGGATGGAGGTCCTTTCCGTGCGTCAATCAAGATTTTTATTGTTTTCTATTTGGTGCTGCTGGAGCCACTTTGCTGAATTAGAAAAACATACGCACACAGCATTGATGCTGTGATCAGCAAAATTGGGAAATTGCCCACCTTCTGATGAGGACGAAGTTGGATCCGGCGCAAAAATCTCCATAGTCGTCGCAGATTCTATATCGGCCATTCTACTATTTTAGTATTTTAATAGTACTAGTAGTAAGTATTGTACTCGGGCTCTTTCTGGGAGTACTTGAAAGAAAAGTACATTTTATTATTATTTAACCATTTAGTGCAATTTCCTTCCATGAAAACCTGCAGCCAAATAGATGCCACGCTCCAATTAATGGCCGGTTGCTTTGTCCACGTGAAAAAAACACTACAGAGAAGGAAAAAACCCCCCCACCTCCCTTCAAGAAAAACAAATTACAGAGGTAGACATCATTACTGTGATGCACAAACATTGCCTGCAGAAAGTAGGTGGCATCTGTAAAGCTGACATTTAAAGTGGAGTTCAAGGAGTGGTAAAAAAAAAAGTGTATGTGAAATGTGTAACATAGTAATGACAAAATGCTACATTTTTTAAAATTTAGATTTATAATAAAACAATTACTCAAAATATTTTTGACATTTCGAGTAATTGGTCAAAATGTTTCAAATTTTATTTTATTTTTTTTACTATAAAACACATTTTAAACTTATTTCAGTGCATATAATTTATATAATTATGATGAACACTCAAATTAGCTCATGAAAAATATTTTTTAATTATTCATAATTTAATAAAAAAAAAGAATTAATGTTGAAATCATACAATTTGGGGAAACAGCTAAGTTACTGCACTTTTTTCCCTTTTTTTTTTTTTTTTTTAAACAGCAGTTATAACGTGAATGCTTGTCAGACCAAAACTGGACATCAAACAATCAGGATGAGACGACAGGATGGTGGGAAGAGGGAAGGACAGGGGAAAAAAAACAAAAACAAAAAAAGAGAGAGCAAGAGAGAGAGAGAGAGAGAGAGGGGGAAAAAAGGGTGAGGCAGGGGCGAGACGGTTCTTCCACAGGGAGCCAGCAGCCATCCTTAACTGGGAGGGTTTGTGTTGTTCCATGACTTTTCGATAGGAGATAAGACCAAACGACTGTCACCCCCCATCCCTGCCAAAAAAAGCCCACCACCATCACACCTGCAGTGATATCCTGTAGTGTATGAACTCAAAGACATTAGTCGTAATTTGAAGCACACCCAGGGGAGGGAGCTGAGGTGAGGTGAGGTGAGGACATCCCAAAATAAAACTGAAAAGTCATTTAATTGTCTCCGCATAGCTGAAAACACCCAAAGTTTAAAAAAAAAAAATCAATAAAATTTACCATATGATTATTGTTATTATTTTGTTTAATGTTTTGTCCTCCTGCAAAGCAAAAAAGCCACATAGCGTTATTGACCTTTATCCCGCACAAAGGTCTGCCTGCAGGGAGGTGGGAGCGGAGGGCAAACGGGCAGGTGGGAAGAAAGAAAGGGAGGAAGAGGGGGGGGGGGTCAAAATGGTGGAGGGAGGATGGGAGGGAAGAGCTATTAAAACAAAAAACAAACACAACATAAAATAATTTTTAAAAAAACATCAGGCTGGTCAGCAGAAAACGGCTCGAGCGGCCATGGACATAAATTAGGGATCGTCTGAAAAAAGGAGGATGAGCTACACCCGGATGGCGGAATCTGTTTGTGAAGAAATTGCTACACTTTTCCGAGAAGGGGAGGAGAATGGAGGCCAAGCACAGAGCACACACATTGGCGTACGCATCCACGCACACATAATGATGAAAACGTACAATTTAGGCAGTTGAGCATTTGTACATCTTGTCTTAAGATTCGTGATTCGACTTGGATAGCAGTCGGACAAAATTTCCATGTGCGGTTATGCCTGTGAAGGGCCCTTTGGAGTGGGCAAAATGACACATTTCCAAACAAAACGGCACCCTTCCTCTGTCTTTTTGAGACTTTTTTTGTAGGTGTACTTATGTTAAATATGCCTACCCAATGTCATGTGAAACTTAAAGTGGCTGCGGAGGGCAGAATTTTCAAACGCAACTTATTAGAATGACCCCTAATAATGGCCAAAATGAGCCAAACCAAAATGGTCGACGCCCTGTGTCTTTTCAGGAATGGCTTCTTGAGGCGTTTTTTGTGGCTCCACTCACGATGGAGCTGAATTGTCAAACCTTGCGTATTTGACCATATCCTAAACGTCCTTCCGCCCCCCCCCAAAAAAGTTACTTTGTGGAAACCAAGGTGACATTCTGCCTGCAAAAAAAAGGGTGAAGACTTGTCTCGCTACTGCGATCAACTAGAACAAAGACTATGACATAGAAACCTGAGGGGAATTGGACAGAGTCCCGTCCTCCCCCCGGGGTGGGTCGAGCAGTCGGTTTCACACAGCTAGAGAGGACGAACGTGTCAGACCGGCTCGGAGATTTTTTTTTTGCAGCGCGTGGTCGTAGCGATGCAGAAAATGTGGACGGATGCCATCAATTAAATGCTAAGCGAGCACACTTATTGGAAAATGCGGATGGCTGAAATGGAATTACAGGCCGTCATCTGTCAGCCTGCTCGGCGCACCGGCCTTTTAAGAGGAAGGGTCTTTTTTGGGGTGGTGGGGGGGGCTATCATGAAGCAACATATTTCAAAAATTAGTTGGAACTTGTACAAAAAATGGGGGAAAAAAATTCACTAAAAATAAGGCTTGATTTTCTTGTGAAAAACAAATGATGTCACCCTAAAAATGAGCAATGGTGAATTGCAAAAAAAACAATAATAATAAAAATTATTGCGTGTGGAGCATGGCAGTGAAGTTTGATGTGTCTAAAACACAAAACTCAAGTAAGTTGCTTTTGAACATTCATCCCCAAAGCCAGTTTCATTTATCAGAGTGAAGTTTGGTTCACCTAAACAGACCCACAAAAAAAAAAAAAAAAAAAAAAAAAAAAGTCTCAATTCATGCCCAAAAAAGTATTTTGCTCTGAAGACGGTATTTTATAGTCACTATGGGCTACTTCCATAGCTGCATGAAAGACGAATTCCTCGTCGAGATTTTGTCATTTTTGCTTGGAAACGGTGAGAATTTTTGCCATCGCGTGTCGGCTGCGAAAGTTTGATGACCGCCATCAAATATAAAACTCGAATAACTGAACTCAGAGCTAGATGAACATACACACGAACGCAATAGCTCGACTCGGCTCGCCTTCAAACTGCTGTTTGTGTTCCCACAAAGGGAACACTAAGCAACATTTTTTTTTCAGAAATACGGTCGTCTCATTTACGCCCCTTAAAAAACATCGCTCGATCGTGAAACATTGGCGCTGCTCGTCAAATGGGAAACGTGGTTAAAAATGGGGTGGTGAGGGAGCGGGGGGGGGGGGGGGGGAGGGGAGGTTGCAAGAGATGAATTGTTGACCTTTATCTCCAGATTCGGATACATTCATTTGAGTGTGGGAGTGAGGGGGGGGGGGGTGTTGGGGGGAGGAGAGAAGGAAGGAATGGCTGCTGGCCCTGTGCTAGAACCAAAAAAAAAAAAGGTCTTGACGCACCTGCAAGAAAGATGGAAAGAAAGAACAGAAAGAGAAAGAGGGCTGGGTGGCAAAGTGGGGGTTAGGAAAGCGACACAAATGTGCCCTACAAAAAGAAAGCGGGTGGGATCAAGGAGGAGAAGTGCTGTCAGGAAAAGGCAAACCTTTTGACCAGGTCCTTGAAATACAAGCTGCAGGAAGCTAGAACATTTTGGTGGACTTCAAACTCTTTGCCTTCAACAATTATTTTCAGGTCTGTAAACTCTTTCGCTCGCCGCTGCTGGTTGAGCTCCTTCAACATCTCTGTGGGGGGGGGGGGGGGGCAAAGAAGGAGGAGAAGTAGAAAAAAAAGAAGGAGAAGAAAAACAGACAGCGACACATTTTAGCTTTGCTTGAAGTTGCCTCGTTTGATTTTTCAGGACAGACGTGAGAATCAACAGCATTTACAGGGGAAGAAACATTCAGCAAAACCAAGTGTGGCAAAATTTGGAATCAAAATGTCATTATGGAACATCTCTGATGTGATAGCGAAAAGAAAAAAAAACACTCACTGAGAATTGTGGCATTTTGTTCTCATAACGATGACTCATTGAAAGAAAATTAAGCTTTATCACTTTTCGTACAAATTACCACTAAATTCTGAGCTAACGAGCACTTGGATGATCAAAATGAACAAGGTGACCCTTGAAATTTATGAGGGGAGAAAAAAAAAGTACGTTAGTACTATTCTATATTTATTTTGAGTCCTACTACAAAGAAAAAAATAAAGGTGGATTTTCCACTGCGGCTATCTGCTTTTCCTCAACTGGAATTCTCTGCACCCCGCAACGGAATGACGATCACAGAATTGGGAAAGAGTCACGCTTGGAGCAAACCGATGCAAATTCGGGATCGTAGCGCCTCGTCGGACCAACTGCGGCGTCGGCTTGGAGCTGCTTGTCTTCCTGGCGTCTTAATGAGGCGCCATCAGGGGGGGATGCTGCGAGGGAAAGTCGGCGGGAGGTGCGGTGAAGTGGGAGGAGACGTCATGCTTGTCCCCCCCCCCCAATCCAGAAGGCCACTTTGTGAACAAACACAAGCCATAACATGGGCGATAATGATTACGGACGCTCTTCTTCGCGCCGTTAAAGCTCTTCATCGCCAGTGCCGGCTGCGAGGGACGATTCATTCGACAAGAGCGACATTTGGTCGACAGTGGAGTTTGCAATGCGCCAAGGACAAGTCCTGCAACCGGCGGGAGATTTTAAACAGGACACGCGTACAAAAAGAAATGAATCGGTTAAAATTTAGGGAGCCTGGGATTCAAAACTAGACTCGAAACGACCGCGGTTTCACCAAGTCGACGTTTCAAACGGTGTCATTTGCACTCGAAACTTGACGGAAATGGCACAAATATCAAATTATTTATGGGAAGAGCATTTTGGACAGTACAATAGGTCCTGTACTTCAGTCATTATTCCACCCCCCCAGTTAATTTATTTGTTATGGTGAATTTTAGAGGTGTCTGAAGTGCTCATTCCATGTAATAGAATAAAATAATTATTAATATCATACATATTTTTTATTTTAAAAATTATATACAGTATATACTGTATTTTTTTTTGGGGGGGGGGGGGTTGAAAATTTCCAAAAAGATGGCAAGTAGAGTTGATCTTCTGTGTAAGCATGACAAGAATGTATTTCAACCAGAGAGAAAAAAAAACTGCTAGCGCAGTCATTTTTTCTTCACTTTATGGAATTAATGATACGTACAAGTCCAAAACGTAACAGTTTGAATTGGGGGGGACAAAAAAGGCCGCGACCTGTTTCGAACTTTATGTGTTGCTGGCGGGCACTCGAGACATTTCGGACGCCTACTGAATATTTCATCCAAATAAAAATACATGTCGCCTTCTACTCCTAAGGAAAATGGTGGGATATAATAAGGAGGGTTCTCGAAATCTTCCGACTGGATGCACAGCTGCATGTCTTTGTTATCCCTCCCCGAAACACAAAAGCATTCCACTCCAGCTCCTCTTTGTCAGCGGGCCGACTCTAGTCTAGTTTGGACTCTCCTGCAAAAACGATATGGCTCTCGCATCCAATCATCCACGGCGCATAACACCCCTTTACGCCGTGAATAGAGCCCCTCGAGGGGGGTCCGAGGAGCAGACAAAGGCCGACTCCCTCGAAGCCATGCGGACACACCTGATGGCCCGATAGAGGAGATAATCATGGCTTCCAAGGGGTGTCGTCGGCCGGGAGGATTTGCCCTGGAACGACCCGTGAAACTACAAATGGCGTAGCCCATTCTTCAGTGCGGGGGCACGCCAAACCTACGTCTCAATACGAAAAAGATGCCCCGAGGGACGTCAAGTGGAGTAACAAAGACCTACGCTGGCTCTCGCCTTTCGGTCGCCGGGTGGACGAGTTCAAAACAGGACCAGGCCAGCCCCGATTGGTTGCTTCTTGGCCTAGTAACGCCATCCATGTCCAATCGGGGTACTCGGGTAGGGCCAACCTATCAGCGGATGCCGATGCTTCGGCAATACCAAAAAAAAAAAAAAAAAGACGTGGCAAGACGCGATAGGTTAGCCAGAAAGGCTGCGCCATTGGGCGCCGATCTCGGAGCCATTTTGAGTTTCGGCACAGGTTTGACAGAAGAGGGGGTGGGCGGGTTCCGCCATTTTGTCGTCAAGGCAAAATTTTGGTGGTCTTTGTGATCACATGGCGACGTTAAGATTACGTCAGTATTAGGAATTGTCTGGAAAAAAAAAAATCGTATGTTGTTTTAAAAATATTTTTGTATTATTAATATTCAATGCATCCAATACTGTAAATTATTCTTTAATTATTAAGGATTTAAAGCTATTTTTTTTACCAGATATATTTTTGCCAGCGTATGTGGAACATGTTTGTGAAAATGATTTTTATATTTTTATTTGGGATGTATTTTTCACAGTATTGTCCTACACAGCACAAAAACAGTTTAAGTCCTGTAAGGGTTTTTTTTTTTATCAAGCCTTATGTTAGCAACAAGTCTACAAAAACAATTTCTATATATTTTTTGGGAGTATATTTTTAGCGTTATTGTCCTATAAAGGATAAACACAAAATTTTGAATGATCTATGAATTAAAAGGCTCTTACAGTATTCTATTTCACCGAACAACAAAAAATTCATGTTGAAAAAAACAAAACAAACAAAACCAAAACAAAAAAAAAAACCCCACAAAGAAAAATAAGTCATACTTTCTGACCCCTTTTGTACTCTTTTAAAGATTCAATAGTAAAACGCTGCTTGCTTAATTGGCCGGAAAACAAACCAGCACCACGAGTCGATCAATAATTCAATACAGAAGTCCACTAAAATGTTTTTATTCCGAGCGTAAACCGACAGGAGCATGTTTTATGGCGCACATTAAAAATGGAATCAAATCAATGTATTAAAGCATTTACACCGCATGCTCTGCTTTTGAAACGAGAGACTCAAGCATATAAAGCGGATTTTTCATCGCAAAAAATGTAGTTTACTTATCGGTAAATTATCGGAAAATCATTTTTTTCATATTTTAAGTATATAGGCAAAACAAAGCACGCGAAATTGGGTCATTCTATGGTAAATGTCGGAAATAATTACAAGTTGTATTCTCGTTATTGATTTACTAATTTTACACGTTCAAACCTAATGACAAATAAATGCACTTGTTACAAATTCCAATACTAAAAAAATGCATCGGATGCTCAACAATATATTGAACATTTCAAGACATTTGAGAAAATTAATTTCTCAGGTATGAACATTTCATCTTTTTTATATTCCAAATATACACTTGAGAATTTAATGTGAAAAAAAATTAATTGTTTTTGAAAGATCGTATTTTATTTTCTATTCGGTAAAATTACCTACATAATTTTACATGCAAAAAATAAATGATCTAACATTGACCTAATTTTCTCATGCTGAATAAACAAAAAAAAGGATAAATCCAACTTAAAGTGTAAAGACATTTTTTAGCTGTAATTCTATAGAATAAAGGGCAATATTCCATATACAGTATTCAAACAAACAAACAAACAAAAATAATCAAAGGCTTGCAAATGTTTTTGGTTGCCTGCGTATCGAAAACAAGCGAGGATCAAAGCCGTCGGTCGGTGTCCTTGTTTCATCGCGTGGCCACGTGACAAAGTCAGATGGCTTCAAAACAATCCTCTTCCCAATCAGCCGCATTCATTCCGCAGGAAATCCGCTTGGATCGTCAACAACTTGGCTCTCGCCGCCTGGGAGAATAGTCCGCAAAGACGCCGTTGCTTTCAAATCTTATTTTTACATCCTCTTTACAGCCGAGAGTGCCGAGTTAAGAAGCTACTCGTCACGGGCGCGTAGGTGAGGGGTGGGGTGGTCGATGGTTGCAAAGGGGGCTTCTCCCCCCCCCAGCCCAAATACGACATAGGGGCTCTAAAGGGGACCTGGACCATGGCGATCCATAGGTCAGACGTAAGGAAGGGCAAATCCGAGGACAAGCTCGAAGGGAAAGAAAGTGTGTCAAGGACCCCAAGAGGGGGTGTGGCTTCAATGTTAGCCCAACCGAAAGGGAGAAGGGGGCCGTAGGTGACATATTAGCAGAATTGGAGTGTTGAAGGCTACAGGAACACATATTTTAAAAAAAACAACAAAAAAAAAAACGATATATTTTTTGTTTGTTATTTGTTGTGATGTTGCACCACAGGAATGACTCTGAAAAATGGGACATCACTGCCAAAACATCAAATTATTTAAAGCAGGAGGAAAAAAACCACACACACACCAAAACAAAACAAACCCCCCCGCCCATGCAATTAATCAAGTCATGATGCCTATTTTCTCTTTTAAATATTCCAATCAAGGATATCAACTATAGAAATTCTATAAGCTATAACAATCCCTGTTTTAATGCCATTTAGGGAGTGTTGAATAAACATAAAATATCCGACAATCTTTTTGATGAATTGAACTCGATTATGGTGCAGGTAGTTGATGCAGCGCATTATTCTTCAACGCACACAAAAACAAAGGGATCTTGGCCATTTTCTTTGTTTTTCCAGTCCTGCATCACGGGAATAACGCTGAACATGAGGACAATGTCAACACCGCCCCTTGAACAATTAAAAGCGAGCAGGAAGCAGCAAATAAGGTCGTGATGTCCCATTTTCTGCTCCAAGCCGAATCGTGCAAGATCAAAATTCTGCCTTTCAGAGGATAACCATGTTTCTGCACCACATCATTTAGACAACTGTTTAGAAGAATTGAGTAACCTCAGTCAGTCACAGTGGACCCTGAAAACATTCGAAACATTAATTAAAACACCCCCACTGCACTCTTATTGTCTTTGCTATTAAATGACACTCGATGGAACCTAAAGGGACATATAACTGCATTTTCTCACTTTTTCTGGCATCAACTATTTTAAAAAAAAACTGTTCTAACACCTTTCTACAGCCCACACACGGCGAGCTTTTCCAGCACTGGAATAAATATTTCCACAAGGGAATATGCCAAATAATGACATCTACTTCGCATGCACTTCCAGCCAACGGCACTTCATCAGAAATGTGTAAAGATTTTATTTTTTTTTTTGCAGCAGCAGCACTGCTGTGCACATCTCAAGTGATGTGTGACGTTTCTAGTCACCTTCACGCTCTTTTTTTTTTCCAATATATCTACAGGTATGTATTTTTTTTTTTAAAGATACAGGAATGTGGAAAGACTTGACGGCTTCATTTCACCTTAATGACAGTTCGCTCGATTATTTACACCATTCTCCCTTGTGCAAAAAAACACACTTGTGCTCCCAAATAGGAACTTCACGTCATTGAATGAAAAAGACGGATGCAGATAAGTGCCCACTGGACGCTAATGAAAGCCCTGACAAGCACTCATTACATTAGCTGCGAGTAAGCGTGACCTAAGACGCAAACAACAGTGATGATGCTCACAATAATCCATCCATCCATCCATCCATCATCTACCGCTTATCCGGGGCCGGGTCGCGGGGGCAACAGCTTTAGCAGGGAAGCCCAGACTTCCCTCTCCCTAGCTACTTCTTCCAGCTCTCCCCGGGGGATCCCGAGACGTTCCCAGGCCAGCTGGGTGACATAGTCTCTCCAGCGTGTCCTGGGTCTTCCTCGGGGTCTCCTCCCAGTGGGACATGCCCGGAACACCTCACCAGGGAGGCGCTCAGGGGGCAACCGAATCAGATGCCCAAGCCACCTCATCTGGCTCCTCTCGATGTGGAGGAGAAGCGGCTCGACTCTGAGCCCCTCCCGGATGACCGAGCTTCTCACCTTATCTCTAAGGGAGAGCCCGGACACCCTGCGGAGAAAACTCATTTCGGCCGCTTGTAACCGGGATCTCGTTCTTTCGGTCACGACCCATAGCTCGTGACCATAGATGACCTCCACTTGGGGCAAGATCTCCTCCCCGACCCGGAGGGGACACTCCACCCTTTTCCGACTGAGGACCATGGTTTCAGATTTGGAGGTGCTGATCTTCATCCCAACCGCTTCACACTCGGCTGCGAAACGCTCCAGTGAGAGTTGGAGAGACCCGTTTGAAGGAGCCAACAGCACCACATCATCTGCAAAAAGCAGGGATGCAATACTGAGGCCCCCAAAACGGATCCCCTCAACGCTTCGGCTGCGCCTAGAAATTCTGTCCATAAAGGTTATGAACAGAATCGGCGACAAAGGGCAGCCTTGGCGGAGTCCTACCCCCACTGGAAACGATTCCGACTTACTGCCGGCAATGCGAACCAAACTCTGACATCGGTGGTATAGTGACCGAACAGCCCGTATCAGGGGGTTCGGTACCCCATACCCACGAAGCACCCCCCACAGAACTCCCCGAGGGACACGGTCAAACGCCTTCTCCAAGTCCACAAAACACATGTAGACTGGTTGGGCGAATTCCCACATACCCTCGAGGACCCTGCTAAGGGTGTAGAGCTGGTCCACTGTTCCACGGCCGGGACGAAAACCACACTGCTCCTCCTCAATCTGAGGCTCGACTTCCTGACGGACCCTCCTCTCCAGCACCCCTGAATAGACCTTACCAGGGAGGCTGAGGAGTGTGATCCCTCTGTAGTTGGAACACACCCTCCGGTCCCCCTTTTTAAAAAGAGGGACTACCACCCCAGTCTGCCAATCCAGAGGCACTCTCCCTGTTGACCACGCGATGTTGCAGAGGCGTGTCAACCAGGACAGCCCCACAACATCCAGAGCCTTGAGGAACTCCGGGCGGATCTCATCCACCCCCGGGGCCTTGCCACCGAGGAGCTTTTTAACCACATCGGTGACTTCAACCACAGAGATAGGAGAGCCCACCTCAGAGTCCCCAGGCTCTGCTTCCTCCAAGGAAGGCGTGTTGGTGGAGTTGAGGAGGTCTTCGAAGTACTCTACCCACCGATTCACAACGTCCCGAGTCGAAGTCAGCAACGCCCCATCCCCACTGTACACAGTGTTAGTGGTGCACTGCTTCCCCCTCCTGAGACGTCGGATGGTGGACCAGAATTTCCTCGAAGCCGTCCGGAAGTCGGCGTCCATGGCCTCACCGAACTCTTCCCACGCTCTGGTTTTTGCCTCGGCGACCACCGAAGCTGCCTTCCGCTTGGCCAGTCGATACCCGTCAGCTGCCTCTGGGGTCCCACAGGCCATAAAGGCTCGATAGGACTCCTTCTTCAGCTTGACGGCATCCCTTACTGCTGGTGTCCACCAGCGAGTACGGGGGTTGCCGCCACGACAGGCACCAACCACCTTACGGCCACAACTCAGATTGGCCGCCTCAACAATAGAGGCACGGAACATGGTCCACTCGGGCTCAATGTCCCCCGCCTCCCCCGGAACATGGGAAAAGCTCTGTCGGAGGTGGGAGTTGAAACTCCTTCTGACAGGGGATTCCGCCAGACGCTCCCAACAAACCCTCACAATACGTTTGGGTCTGCCAGGACGGACCGGCATCTTCCCCCACCATCGGAGCCTACTCACCACCAGGTGGTGATCAGTTGACAACTCCGCCCCTCTCTTCACCCGAGTGTCCAGAACATGCGGCCGCAAATCCGATGATACAACTACAAAGTCGATCATCGAACTGCGGCCTAGGGTGTCCTGGTGCCAAGTGCACATATGGACACCCTTATGCTTGAACAAGGTGTTCGTTATGGACAATCCGTTGCGAGCACAGAAGTCCAATAACAAAACACCACTCGAGTTCTGATCGGGGGGGCCGTTCCTCCCAATCACGCCCCTCCAGGTCTCACTGTCATTGCCCACGTGAGCATTGAAGTCCCCCAGCAGAACAAGGGAGTCCCCAGCAGGAGTACTCTCCAGCACACCCTCCAAGGACTCCAAAAAGGGTGGGTATGCTGAGCTGCTCTTTGGTGCATATGCACAAACAACAGTCAGGACCCGTCCGCCCACCCGAAGGCGGAGGGAGGCAACCCTCTCGTCTACCGGTGTGAACCCCAATGTACAGGCACTGAGCCGGGGGGCAATGAGTATGCCCACACCTGCTCTGCGCCTCTCACCTTGAGCAACTCCAGAGTGGAAGAGAGTCCAACCCCTCTCGAGAGAACTGGTACCAGAACCCAGGCTGTGTGTGGAGGCAAATCCGACTATATACAGTCGGAAATTCTCTGCCTCACACACCAGCTCGGGCTCCTTCCCTGCCAGAGAGGTGACATTCCATGTCCAAAGAGCTAGCTTCTGCAGCCGAGGATCGGACCGCCAGGGTCCCCGCCTTTGGCTGCCGCCCAGCTCACATTGCACCCGACCCCTTTGGCCCCTCTCATGGGTGGTGAGCCCATGGGAAGGGGGACCCACGTTGCCTCTTCGGGCTGTGCCCGGCCGGGCCCCATGGGTGTAGGCCCGGCCACCAGGCGCTCGCCAACGAGCCCCACCTCCAGGCCTGGCTCCAGAGGGGGGCCCCGGTGACCCGCGTCCGGGCAAGGGAAACCTTGGTCCATATATTTTTGTCATCATAAGGGGTCTTTGAGCCGTGCTTTGTCTGGCCCCTCACCTAGAACCTGTTTGCCATGGGTGACCCTGCCAGGGGCATTAATCCCCAGACAACTTAGCTCCTAGGATCATTGGGACACACAAACCCCTCCACCACGGTAAGGTGACGACTCACGGAGGGGGCTCACAATAATCAACGAGTTATTAATTAAGACCGACATTTCAAATGTTAAATTAGTTGTTGAATCGCTATTTATATCGTTTATCATCCAGATCCAAATAAACTCAAAATTGTCTCGTGCCGGATAGCGAATGAGGAGCTACTTTCAAAACTGGCTAATTGTTTTTTTTTTTTTTGCAATAACTACGAATATTTTAAATATAAAAATTGACATTAAGTGAATCTTAAATTCACTCGCCTGAAACACTTTGTCAAAATCAAAATAACCTGACATTTGACACAAATTGTGTGTGCAAGCACGGCGCAAAGGCCTCAAGTTACTTTCACAGCGTTTCTTAGTTTTTTTTTTATACCCTTCACACTCGTAGCGCGTTTATGACTCGCCGCATTTCTCGCCGACTCTTCGGCATGTCGACAAACACAATAACAACATTTTCGCGTCAGCTGAGCCCTTTAAGATAAATGTCACCGCGTACGTGTCGCGTGTTTACCGGGCAACATCCTAAAAGTCAAAGCGGCTCAAGCGGGAAGGTCAGCGGCGGGGGCTATGCGACGCTTGCCTTTGATCCCATTCGGGAGGGGTGGGGGGCAAAAAAAAAATACATAGTGTCTCTCTTTCATGATTTTTCGGACCATGTTTAAATATGGCAGCTGTGACCTTCATTTTTTTTTTTTGAAGACAGACAACATTTAGAGCGTTAAGAGATGCTAATAAACAACACCGCGCTAAACCGCTAACCCACATACGGTGAACTATTCCTTACAGTATTAAACGTCAATGGTCATGAAGCATATTGTTATCTGTTATGTTACTGTATCGATACGCTAGTCACGAATACCGACGTGGCGCTAAACCCTGCCGGCATCGGTTTCAATAGCAATACTGTAACGTACCGTCCCACCGTCTGTTGCTATGCCACGTGGATGAAATAGCATGAAATCGCGGCTGTATGACATCCGCTACCGACAAATAACGGCATTGTGATGTATCGCGTCGTCACGCGTTATACAATACACTCTCCACGCAACCGCATCAAGTATCGACACCGTGACAACTGTAATATATCGTCATGTGACGCTCGCAGAAACGCCACAATGAAAAGTCAATAATGCTGCGATTCGGCGTCGTTCGATAACATTACGTTATCTGTGCCGCCGGCATGGCATTTTCCCATCGCACCTAAGATGTCTCGATTGCAGTCGGGAGCCCATTATCATCCGTCTACGTTGCAGACAAACTATCAATCTCCCCCTGCCCCCCTACCGTGCCGACCTTGCTGCTAACTCCCAGGAATAATAAGATGGAAAGGGGGAGCGACTCCTGCAATTGTCTGCTCCTGTCATTAGTATTTATTAGATGTCCTGCATGCATTATCAAAGCCATTTAAAAGTTTTCTGGGCAGAAGTTTGACACGGGCACGGCCGACATCGTCGAACGGCGCCTGCGCCAACGGAGGGCCGCTAGCGTCGGCTGCAATTAGGCCTTCTCATTAGGAAAAAACATCCGCCGCACCTCAGAAAAGGCTTCCGGTAGCATCTGCCGTGCTTACCGGCTAGTCTTTCTTCTGCCTTTAACTTGTTGCGGTTCTATTTTAACTTGATCAGAATACGACTTAAAAAGGCTGAATGGCTCAAAACTTGGTTTTAGTTGAATACGGCGAAATATTGAGTTTTGATTGTCGGCCCTCGGAGACCTTGACTTCAAAACATGCCATCACATTCTGAGCTGGGAATGATCACTCGGGCTTTCGTGCCCTCACATCACGAGTGTCGCAGTCTTCTCTTTACCTGTCTGAACAAAAACTCAGTCCTTTTCGAGCAGGTTTTCACATAATGCAAGCTCTTTCAGAGCATTTTGGACAGATTTTTCAAGTCCTGTCGAATTTTATATACATAAATACACACCTACAGGGACATTCATATTTTAAGGTGCTGTATACAGTTCTTTGTTTATTTTTGGCTGTCTAGCAAAACAAATACCGGGGCGGTGAAAATATGAGGTTGTATCGGTTTATAGCCACGCGACTTGAATCACACGCGTTGTAAATGTCTCCTCGTGTCGGTTTGTGCCCCGGAAATCAACTTTATTTGATGGGCTTTCATGGCGGCTCGTATAGTTTTTCCGTTAAGTTTCCCGAGGGGGCGGGGGCAAGAAGCTTCCCGGAGCCAAATGGACTCCAGCTATTTCTAAATCTTTCTTGCTTGTTTTCTACTTGGAACAGGTGTATTTATTTTCGGGGTCTCAAACATGAAAAGCCAAAACTCACTCAAGTAGTGCCCAATCAAAAATCGAAAAAAAATGACAGCGCGTTCAAGATCATCATGGTAGTGATGATCTTGAAAACTCTGAGGGACCTACAGAAGGTGCTAACAAGTCTGCCACGAAAGAACGGCGGAGCGGGGCGAGTCAAAATAACGACAAGGCGTCATAGGCGGGAAGGAAAAGAATAAATCAAAGCGCAACCGAGTGGTGAGACAACAAAAGGCGACGCGATCGCGTCAACGGAAGCAAAAGTGGCTTGTCGAAAAGAGGGCAGGTGCGGGGTGGGAAGGGGACGCTCTCAGGACGCCATTATGCATGTACAACCTGATCTGTCAGAGCCGCGGGTTGGGCCGGCGACGTTCACGAGCTTTATCTCCGAGATCCGGGTGATTAATGAAGCCGTCGCCGCATTGTGCACGCGAGGAAGTGGGCAAGGGATGATCAATCTTAATGAGCTATCCGCTGTCCGTGCATTAACTGCAGGCGGGTAGAATGTACGGACGGGGGGGCTCCTCGTCTTTAAAATATGATGAGGGAGAAAGCGTGATGTTGGAGTCGGCCTTCCTGCCGCCGACGTATTCCCAACCACCTCGCCCCCACTTCCCCTCTCTCGCGAGCTCCATAGGGGCAAAAGATGTACAAGAAAGTTTTGGATGAAAGCCACGCTCTTCCCAGCTAAAACCGCAGAGCACTAATGACGAGGGCCGGGCATAAAAACGATTAACCGACCCACTAACCCTAGTTAGTACACATTGAAAACCCAATTTGACAGTGCCATTGACGGCTCTTGAAGTCGAAAGGTCCATTGTTTTACCTGCAGTGGTGGTGAATGAGTGAAGTCATACCCACTAAACCCCAGGTGTCAAAGTTAAGGCCCGGGGGCCAGATGCGGCCGCCACATCATTTTCTGTGGCCCGCAAAAGCAAATCATCTGCATGAACGTCCATGATCCTAAATCTGTACCGAAATCTCAAATTGTAATCGTAATTTAAAACATTTCGCAATACTTTTCTGACCTGGTTCACACTCACTATAGTCATGCAACAAACAACTAGTTGACTAATTTCAAAACTAGCAATGCTTAATTTTTTTGGTGGACAAATAATCATATGACGACTGATCAATAAATGTTGGATCATATGACCTTTCTGTTAGCAACCAATTCAGTCATCCACCTCCTGTAACAAAACAGGCAAATCAGCAACAACTTACGCCAGAGCGCTAACATAGCCTAAACTAAACCCGAACAACAACCAACTAACGCTTGACACGTACAGTTTTACAAAGAATCCAAATTTTCCACAGTTTACATTGCCAACGGATATATGCGTTCGAATCAATCCCATTTCCGAGCTCGACCGCGCTGAGCTCGACACTCGCACACCCCGTGGCTGATAGTCATCAGGACAAGAGGATCGATTTAAACAAGCTCCTCAATATACTCTCCCAGCCCGGTGCCCCGCACTGTTTTACGAGCCCTTTAATCAACAATGTCAGTCACCTCCGCTGACGGCGGAGTCTGCCCAAGTCAGGCGCAACACTTATTTGAGTTACAATAGGAGTAAAATGTAAACGTAAAGAGGAGGAGAGGTGCACGCCGTCGACAGGCGGGTATTACCGGGAGTGCCTGCTGTGGGCAGTGAAACGAGGTGGGCAAAATTATAGAGCGGAGGAATGAAACATCACAGCGGGAGACGAAGTTAAAAGTGCACACGAGGCAGATGATACGCTGCACTTTCCCGTTCCCTGAAATATGCAACGAACCCTATCTAATGCTCACCATTTTAAACAGCCATTTAACTCATTTAGAATTTGTCAATGGCTTTCGGTAGGGAGAAAAACGCACCCGTTTTGATCCATCTCAGGGGTCGGCCATTCTGCCAGTTGCTGTTGACCGAAAATGACATCACAGTGCCAACGGTGAGTGCGCATAGAACATATTTTTGTGAAGTTTCACAAACCCCTATTCATGAGCCCTAAACCCAAACTATCCGTCCAACCTTCCGTCTCATTTCCTCGTCCGCTTGTACGGTCATGACAACATCGTAAAGTCACAAATCCAACGGTGGTTTAAGACCGTAGGTATACAGCTTTGTTTGCCAGGCATGCGCACATGACGGCGGGTGACGAGAATCCCAACGCAGGCACGTATCGGCACACGTGCGCGCAAAGAATAGAATGTCGTTCGAGCGGAGCAAAGACAAATTGCTGCCTTTGAAGATGAGGCGCAATTTCTGCCACGATGCTTTCTGCAAGGCTGTCATCTGTCAGAATGCCCACACCCAAATCAGAGAGACACACACACACATTTAGCGGCCTGTTGTGTGCGTGCGCGTGTGGATTAAAAGTGCCGTCAGCATCTCCAGCATCAGGCCGCTTTGCCATCAAACGGCGTTGTCCTCGCAGCGAGCAACTCGTAAAGAAGCAATGACATCACTTGAGAGGACTTGGCTAGTTCAGCTCTTTGTCAAGCAATCGCTTGGAAACGTCACCGGCGAGTCATTTCATGTTAGCGGCATAAAATGCGCTTCTTACTTCCTGTTTGACTTCACAGAGAGTGCCGAAACTGATTTCTGGTGCAACGACTGGGCCAAAAGCAGCGGCAACATCAGTTGGTTGCTTGTCTTTACTGCAAATACAATTCTGCAGAGCCTCCAATTCATCTTTCCCAACAATTTTTAAAAAAAATTTATTTTTACAAACGGTCCCTTTAAAAAATTATATACATTAGAAATAATAAAATGAATACGGGCAATATTTATTAGGTTAAAATAAACTTTTTTTTTGCCGCCAAGTTTATTTATCCTGGCATCTGAACAAAAATATGTCATCACCATTTTTGGGGAATTTTATTTTATTTTTTTTCTTATCCCTTCGTAAACCGGTTTGTGGACTAGCAGTAATGTGTATTTTATTTTTTTTTACTTTTCCATTCATGTTTTATTGTCTCTTAACCACATTGGATTATTCTGGCCTGCCAGGTTTGGACGTTTATTGGTATCACTACATTTCAGCATGTGTTCGGTGCCAGTGCCATATAGGTTAATTGATTGAAAATGTAATTACAAGATCGGAGGCTAATAATCCCTCAGGCCGGAATCCCTTCTGCAGAAAACTTCTCGTCCTACGATGCCGCGACAGCCGTCGAGCAATAACATTCTGGTCCCTCTTAGTGGGAGGTCAACGCAGCCGCGCGCGTATAGGTTTAATGGATCATGACAGCCGATTCAACACGCCGGAGGCAGCAAAAATTCTCATTTTATAGAGAGCAGGCTGAGCCGACAATCCTGTCTAATTGTCCGTTTGCAATTCTACCTACAGTCTCATTTCAATGTAGAGCGGGCAGGCCACAAAATAATTGCTTTTCTGCAATCTACGAGTTCATTTGCCTTTGTTTTATTGATCGCAATGAGTAGGGGGGTGCGGGAAGGGGGGTTTGGTGGTGGTGGTGAAAACAATCTAAACCTAAATGAAAAGCTTCATTAAATGTGAAAATTGTACCGTGAATTGCAAACATCTGTTTCTGATGCGTCCCTGCATTGCAAACTCCCAAGGTTAAAACCAGACGGCAAATTCAGCTTGCAGGCTGTGAATCAACTTTGCAAAAAAAGGAAAAAAAAAAAACGGCGCAGAGGTAGGCACTGGTCAGATTTGTAAGGGTCGATGGTTTGGGGTGTCAGGACAGACCTGGTTTATCAGTAAAGGCGCTTTAGTTGAGTCTGAGGTTGAAGAAGGCATGTTAGTCTGCAGACTCTGTGTTCAATTTGGGTCTGTCGAATTGAACAACACAAAGTAAATCTACTGGCAGAAGAAGCCGTGACTTCTTCAGTTGCATGAATGGCAACAAGCGGCTCGAAAAGTTGATTGCACTTTCTGCCATCTAATAGGGGCCCAAACAGCTCCTTGCTCACCTTTGGGATGTCCCGGATCGCTGAACTCGTACTTCCCCATGCCGACAGTCCGTAGCATCTGCAGCCCGTTCAGACCCTCTTGATTGTCGGTGGCGGCCGGCGGGGCGTTCGCGACGACCGGAACATGGGCGGCGGCCCCCTGTCCATTGCTGAGCTGGATGAGGCCCGGGTGGTGGGCGCTCAACTGGCCGTTGCCCATCATGCCGTGAGGACTGGGGTGCACCACGTGGTTGGACGGAGCGGTGGCGTAGGGAGGCTGGCCGGGCATGCTCAGCACCATGGCGGGCGGCTGCGGGGTGGACTGCGGCCTCAGCTGGAAGTGGGCGGTCATGAGGGAGTGCTGATGATGGGACGGCGGCACCGAGGTCACCCCGATGATGGGCGACTGCGCCGTCACGCTGTGGTTGTAGGAGGGCGGATGCGGGAGGGCGTAGGTGTGAGGCAGGAGGCTGGGCTGGCTGACGGTGGTGACCGGCGCCACCCAGGCGGGAACTGCAAAGCAGAAACAAGAACACGATTCAACCAAGGAACCCTCGCCAAGGCTAATACAAAATCAATCAATCCATCAGTCAAGTTAAATGAAGCAGAAAAATCCAACCAGTCATACCCCAATACAAGCGAGACATGCTAATTGACAGGCAGTGTTCAGTCTGTTTAAAAGTCTGTTCATGATTAAAATGTTATTGGATTTCCTACATGTAGTTGGAGGCAAGTGAAGTTTTGATTGATTTTACAATCCCCAAAAAAATGAAACTTCAAACTCGTAACCTTTCGTGTAAAAGTAAGACTGACTTGTTTCCAGCGCTAATGCTAGCTACGTATTGGGAGCGCTGCTATTTTGTTAAAATTGGAGAGAGAGAATGTGACGATCACAACGATGGACTTTTATAATTAGATGGCACATTTCTTTTGCTGCAGCTTAATATAACATCCGTGGGTTTTTTTTGTATATTACTCAGCATTGCAGAAATAGTGGGGAATGCCCCACTATTTCGCTTTTTTCGTCTTGAAATGTAATTCTGCTTATTTTTTTCCACACGAGTTTCAAAAACATTCGTCCAGCTGCTGCACCGCTGACAGCCAAGGCTGCATAAGAACATTTTTTTCTTCCTTATAAACGCATGCAAACCTCCCTAATGTTTAATTAACCCCCGTGTAAGATCAACATCATCGTGAGGGTTTCGCAAAGAGCAAACGCATTGCTTGTGCTTTTTTTCCCCACTGTGGACGATGTGTTTATCCACACACTCAGAGCCAATCATTTCCTACCCCGAGGCGCTCGGAGCGAAGGGTGTGCCGGGAAGACACAAACATATTCGACCTAAATGATGCCTCCCTGCCATAGTAGGCCTCCCTGCCACCTTCTAAAAATAACTGAACGCTGAGTGAAAAGGCCAAAGTCCAAACGATGCCAAAAAAAAAAAATAGAAAAAAGAAAGAAATAAAGGAAGCACTCACATTCATTACGCTGGAGGTGCTGATAGGAAAGTCACAAGTCAGTCAGCTAACTGGTATTGCCAACCTGTCAATTGCTCATTGCCAATTATTTTTTGTTGATTTTTTTAGCTCCTAAATGCAACATTTTTGACCCTACAAAACAAATTTCCTAAAAAAATAAAATAAAATTACCGGTATTATGTGGCCTCAGGATGACTCAACTGCAGAAGCAATGATGTTAGGCCTTTACTTTATTTGTCAACATTTTATTGTAACTCAACTGATGTAATTATTGTAACTAACTGTAATTATTGTATTAGCATTTTGTTTTATTTCTTTATTTTTTTTTTAACGTACAATTTGTTGCCTACGTATTGGTATTCGCTTTTATTACTACGAATCGGTCAATCAATCACAAGGTTGTTGCAATAGGGCTCTCAATTGTCCCAGTTCGTTGCCGTGACACCGCTGTCTGCTGGTGTTCTTGTTTGAAAAAGAGACATTTCGGGTGAGTCGAGGCAGGTCAGTGAAGGAAATTAACTGCTCTGGGGCAAAGCCGTTCTGGGGTGGCTTCATTACAATAAGTCTGAAGGGGGGGGAAAGAAAAAAAAAGGAGGAGGAGAAGGAAAAATAGAGACAAGGGCATGAATAGCAGACGACTACATTAGAGCGTCGACAGCGTTTTTGACATGGGCTGTTAAGACCGCTAAGGTGGTTTCTCTGCAAGTACGATCTTGACATTTTGTATAATGATATGCGCGATTAGGCCGCTTTATGCAGCACAAAAAAAGCAGCTGTTTGTACATTATGCAGGATGGTAAGTGCATGTAAAGAGAGCATGTTGGAAAAGCACTGTTGAATTTTGTGCGTTACCCGTAGCCTCGCCATCTCGATGCAGCTTACTGGGCGGCTCGTCCGTGTCCCAGGGGGTGAGCTGATTGATGGGCGTCTGTCCCCACCTCACGCCCGGAGCGAGCAGCAGGCCGGAGCTTTGGTTGTCCCCAGGAGACACCTGCAATCACACCAACAACAACACATTAATACAGATTATTACTAAACCGGTATTTTCCCCTAAATTGTGACAAAATATTACATACAAGGACTTGGCGGTTCAGTGGTTAGCGTGTTGAACTCACAGTGCAGAGGTCGTGGGCTCGATCCCGGCTCCAGCCTCCCTGTGTGGAGTTTGCATGTTCTCCCTGGGCCTGCGCGGGTTTTCTCCGGGTATTCCGGTTTCCTCCCACATTTCCCAAAACATGCATGGCAGGCTGATTGAACACTGGTTCGGAAAATGGATGGATGATGCACTTCCCACCTTCATTTTGGGCCAATTAAGAGCTCTGTTTTGTGATTTAATCACATTTTTGTTCTTGGAAATAATAATTTGAAATATCTCCTTTGTTTAACCAGGTAAGGCAATTGAAAACAGTTTTTTATTTAAAACAATGGAGGCAATTTAGGGTTCAGGTCTTGTCCAAGGACACATTTTGGAACTCCTGCAGCCAACTATGTCACTTGATCATCGTCCGGCTGGTCATGCAAAAACCGCAATTCTGAATAGAGTGAAGATGTGCTTTGCTTTGTCCATCCAAATAAAGTGTTTTTATTTTCACACCTGCTATGCGAAAAATCGTGTTTTGTGAAGTAGAAATGTTATCAGCCGAGTGCAGGCTGATGTAACGCTGGCTCAATCACCGCCGGACCCCATGGGACATCTTTTTCCCCCCCATTTCACCCGCCGCTTTGCCGTCTGGGCTCGGCCGAGTGCTGCGGGTTTTCAAGGGTTCAGCGCTGAAGCCGGATTCCCCTCCGCTTGGCCTTGGGAGTTAATAGAAAAGACCCCGATCCCCTCTGAGTGGCGCTCCGGACCTCCATTTCATTGTCCTGCCTGACCCCGCAGCGACGCAGTTTGGCTTCAGAATTCACAAGCAGCGTTATCATACAGAACCCATCCAGTACTAGTCATCATCAAAGTAGTATTAGAAACTAGTCGTATAGTAGTAGAGGGGTTCTTATCATTTTTACACCAAGTGCTACCTAGAAAAATTCCAAGCTCTTAAATATAACTGAAATGCACTTAGCAAACGTACTGTACTGAATTAAACATTTTGAAGCCGCTGCAACATAAACGTTTACGTATGAGCTGTTGCAAAACAAGCCTCTGCTTGAAATCAGAGAAGGTTCTTCGACTTGGTGATGCAGCAAGCGGCTCGCTGCAAGTTGCTTCAGTATTCTTCTTCAATTATATGCTCGTGATCATGAGGCGGCTTGGGTTTGTGTGACAGCAGCTGTAAAATAAATGGTCAATAGAAGTAAACCCGAAACGGAACCCTGGGGAACGCCCTTTGCAACAATGTTGTATTGTGGGATGAAAACTCGGTTTCAAACGGGCAGACAAGTTCAATGTGTGTCCACTCGGAGATAAATCCCTACTGGAGTTTCTCTGACAGCTGTGTGCGCCTTTGCGTGTGCGTACGATGGAAGCCAAAGACACCCCCCCCCCAATTGCAAAAAAATAAAAAAAGAGAGACAAAGGAGTGATGGAGCGAGAGAATGAAGCCCAAGAAGATGAGCTGTCGGCTTCTTTTGTCCACTTCAAGCTGTCAACTCAAACGCTTTACTCAGAGAAGTGCTGCATTCCGGAGACTCGGGGGGTGGGGGTGGGGGGCAAGATTCCTGAGCATATCCAAGGTGAGGAGATACTCTTTCCAGCCCTACCATTTGTTTTAATGAGCAAGCTTCCTCCGATTCCCTCTGCGGTGAAGGAAAACTCATCATTAATGCTGGGAATTCGACCCTCTTACTTGGCCCGCACCCACAAACATGGCCTCATTAAGAAGAATAAGAGTTTATCCAAAACACCCCCCACAAGATTTGTTGTCGCTTCATACTTTGGCCGGATAAATATCCATTTATACTACATGCCAGGAGCAAGGATGTATTTATTAAGACAGTCGACATTCTGCAAGCGGACAAGTTCGAAGAAACAGGAGGATCTTGGTCGGCAGCTGACATTTCCTCTCCATTTTATTTTGCGCGACGTGGTTCCAGTTGCATCAGTTGTGGGTCGCCTATTATCGTCGGCCAGCAGATGCTTTCTGCCCACTGGACAGAAAACATCTGCGAGGTGGGTGGAGGGTATGGGGTGCCAGATAAATAATTTGCGAGCCGGCGCCAAAGCCACTATTGGCTCTGGCCGGGAGTCGAACTCACACACTTGAGTTTGCAGTGCACAGAGTGGCATGCCGTACTGTAATGACATCAATTCATTAGCTAAACCTGCATCAAAAAAAAAAAAAAAAAAGATCCGTTTTCATATGCTGCAAACATCTTGGGTAATATTGGAAAAAGGCTCCCAGCAGGATGGAGCCATATTGCTACAATCAACTTATTGGAACATATACCGACCCCCCCCCCCTCAAAAAAAAACATGTTTATGCCTAAATGCATACAGGCGGTGCAGAAGGGGTCTACAAGGCACAGAGTAATGCAATAAAAAGATATTGCAACTGTAAATATTTATATGTATGATAACTTGCTCAATAAAACGCAACATGGGGGGGGCGTACATAAATGCAGACAATGAGATTGCGAAATCAGTTATGACGACGGACACTTTGTATTTTAATGGCCTTAAAAAATAAAATAAAATCCATCGCCGTGAACAAACAGGAAGCCAGCTATTTTGGATGCAATTGGACATGCAGCCATTACACTTTGGCTAAGTCCTACTGAGAAACTTGTTCAAATAAAATGAAGCACATAAAATAGCTTGGCGACAAGATATAACAAAATATTATTGCCTAAGACGTGTTAGGATGTGGGTCTAGCATAACGATTTCCAATGATCAGTTAGAGGACAGACACTGGGATGTCACATAACCCCCTCCCCCCCTCCCAACCACACACACACACACACGTGACATCCTCATCATGATGGTGATTTTGTCAGCTGACACCTGTCGCCATCTTGCCGTGGCATGCGACGAGGGTCTTGAGCCGAGCAAGGACGTCCGCTGCCCGCCGCCCGCCGCCATCTGCCCAGAATGTTTGTGGGGCGCAGGGAGCACCTCAATGGGATGCGGCAGATTTTGGATTGCTTTGAGACGTCGGTCACAGTCAAATGAATCGCTCTGCCGTTTTGTGTCTGACTTCCTATTAAGACGGCGAATTTTATTTTATTATTATTTTTTTTTAATCAAACATTACACAAGAAAGAACATTTTTTTCATCAAAAAAAAACATCAGGAACAGGAAAATGGTGTTCTGTATTTTCCTGTTCCTGATGTTTTTTTTTTTAAATATATCTTTTTGGATCTATTTTTGCTCTTTTAAAAAAGGCGCTTCAGGTTATTAAGACGTTACTTTGTTTTATTTCGCTGTTGTTTTGGGCAATGGTCTCTTCCAATACAAGAGGACCTGTGTGGTGTTGCTTATATTAAAATGCACCACCACCTCCACAAATCTGCTCGCTATCTCAGGGGAGACGCGCGTAAACAAATTTAATCAAGGCTCTATATTACTCCCAACATAGAAATAACACCTGTTTGTAATTGCACGCAAGGAAGGAGGAAAAGGAGGACCGTGCATGCAAGTAAATTCATGAAGTCCATCAACTTGCTACCACTGCTTTCCCACCTTACAAAATGTCAAAGTATCAGATGATAAAATACACAAACGTGGCTGGCTTCCCCTTTCGATCGCTTCCTCCATTGACATACCGTCAGCTTGTAACTACAAAACGCTGAAGAAGAAGGAGAAGCAGAAAGAGTTTGCAGGGAAATGAAATTCATGAAAGCCATCTGCTTGCAAGCAGCCTTCTCCCCCGCCCTTTGGCGAAGCTCGGACAGACATGGCAGACTTGGCTGAAATGTGGAAGCTGATGGGAATAATGGTTCTTTCTCCTAGAAATATCCATCGCCTCCTGACACCGATGACTATATACTGTATATAAAATTAAACTGCTAGTTGTGCGGTCCGAAAGTGAGTGACAACCAACGAGTCGCATTCACTCCCAATTACAGGCGAGAACTCGTCTCCATGGCAACATGGCGTCACCTGAATGTGAAGCCGATTAGGTCCGGGTGTCCCCGCGTGCTGCTGTGTCCAATCTATTGGGCTGCAAAACTGCTGCACATCTTGCACAAGTGAGTAAACAAAGTGGGTGGCGGGGGGGGATCCCATTTTTGTCAAGTTAACTCTAAAACTCATTTGTATTCTCTGGCATTTGATTCGGCCTGACTCAGCCTTGATCCTAGTTTTACTGTTTTATGCTTTCTTCGTTATTACTTTATTTTATTGTTATATATATGATATTTGCTCCATGTACAGCACTCTGTATACAGCGATGGTGGTTTTAAAGTGGTCTATAAATACAGTTGAGTTGAGTAAATGGTGAAGTATCACATGCAGATGTGAACTCATGATTGAAATCTGTTTTCATTTTAACTTTAGAATTTTTTTTAAAATTCCTACTGTCACCTGGGCTGGCATGCGCCATGTTTCCAAGCATCATAACATGCGCATCCGACATCCACTCGCGCTTAACGCTGACCCCCTGGCAGCGTGGCAGACTGACATCATGAAAATAACACTATCGTCTGCCGGGTATATATGGCGTTGATGCGCCGTGGAGCGGCTACAGATACGCTCGGTGATTTCTAGCCTGGGGGGAGGGCTGCCACCCTGATGGCTTGGACGCTACAATTGCGAGATTGCCGACATGCTCGAGTGGGAAAGCGGAGCTAATATCCTCCGAGTGCTCAGACCTCTCAGCGCTCGCAGCATTCCTTTTGTGTTCTTGTTTGTGCGAGACAAGCGGCGAACGGGGCCCATCCCGAGGGCATCGAGCAGTTGACTGCATTGAGCTGTGGAGGGCTGCTTCATGCCACGATAAAAGTTTATCGGGAGTGGTCAGCACAAACACATTGGGGGGAAAATCTTTCAACGGATCAACTCGGTACTGTAACTGAAGCGTTTACTGTATGTTGTGTACGCAATCTATAGACTATCAATTTGAAAAAGTATCCAGTCTTTAAATAAAGGGATGGCAATTCAAGGAAAATACAGAATATGAAAAGAAAAACAAACTAAAATGTTCAAACCAAGAAAAGTATTAGAGGAAAAAAAATGGGCTGAAAAAGAAAAAAAATTATATGCATCAATGTTAGATTTTTAAAAAATGATTAAAATAAAAATTAAAAATAATCATTCCTTCTATATATTCAACTTAATATTAAAAAAATACACGCATAAAATACTACCCCCCCCAAAAAATCAATATTTTATAAGTTGCACACTTGTGTTAACACTGAACTGGCTAAATTCTGATTCTACCTTGATTCGGTGTGAAAAACAAAGCAGGAAAAGCGGCCAAAATCACTGTGCGACTTGCTCAGGACTTCCCAGCCCATCGTGGCCAAATCGCCTGTGCCGGGCTGGCAACAAGCAGGCGACCAGCCAGCCGGCCAACAAGCCAGCCAGCCCTCCAAACAAGACCCCCCGCTGCTTCGACAAAAAGCCCGAAAACATCATACTGAAGTGTCTTCAAAGCAAATTGAATCAAGCGCGGCTGCTTTTTGTTTACCCGACATGAGCAGGATTAAGCTGAAGCGGTTGAGGCAAACAACAACATAGACGTCTGATTGAGCCGTAATACCGGAAGCGACACTCATGGCGACTCTTTTTCTGCAAATGTGACTAATTAGCGGCGTAATGCCGCAAAAAAAGCAAGGAGTGCATTCATCAGCGTGCAAATTGGAAGTCAATGAAGCAGCTGGCTAGCTGCAGCTTAGCGCTAGCGATAGCATATCACACTACAAAGCTCTGATAAGTGCAGCCCTCAGGTATAAAGCTTTAATTCGGGGCGACACATCATGCTGTGAGCCCATTTAAAGTAGCAGTAAGTGATTTCAAAAGCAAAAAATAAATACATAAAATCCCCAAGAAAATGCTAATCCTTTATCTGTGTTGCATTGGAATGAAATAAAAGCTACGCGTTTCCGGTAAAATTGTTCCTCGCTGTTGCTTAAAGTGCGAGGACCAAAATATTTTCTGGGCAGCTTCATTCCTACTTTTGAGCTTCCTCTCCTGGGGTAGCTAAAACAATGCCGGACCCCTGCTGGCCCTGCTCAAAGGCAGCTTTTTATTCAACAAGATGAAGCGGTCACCGAGACCCTCAGGGGGGCTCCCAGCATGCATGCCTGTCGTGGTCGGGGGTCTGACCCAGCAGAAGCGAGGTGGGGGGTCTTTAGAGTGAAGCAGGTGGGGAAAAAAAACGAGCCCTGTTTTGACAGTTTTATGAGTTTGGAACTGCCTCCGGTAAGCCTCATACAAGTGCTAAATGCGATAGGCGGCCAATTCAATTAGCTTGGATTGTACATACCAATCAGCATCAAAATATTTGATCGTTTAAGAGCTTTTGTTCATTAGCAATTAGCCGACTCAATTGCGCCATGCATTTAGCTAGCTAGCTTGCTAGATAAGCCTACACTCCATCCATCCATCCATTATCCAAACATCTTATCCTCACGTGGGTTATTTATTTTTTTAAACTTGAAATGGTAAAGGAAAACAGGCAGGCAAAAGCAATCACGAATCACCCCTCTGGAAGTTTTAGGCAAGATCCGCACAGTCATTTGCATCCACGATGGGTGAAACACAAGCATTACAACGCTCACCGAGTGAGCAGGGAAGGATTTTATCGGGTTTAAACACGGGCCAGAGCCGAACTCTTTTATCTGCTCAAGCATAATATTCCCCCTCAAAGTGTCTTCGCACCGAGAGCCCAGTGAAACATGGATTTCATACATGGTTTAATCCTTTAATTTGATCGTTCAAATGCGCCCCTTCTCTGCATGCTTATTTGCACTGTGGAGATTGGTGCTCTTCAGCTCGGTGTAATACGGGGACTGCAGTAAATCTCACATAAGTTTAAATGTTTCTCTTATTCGTCTGAGTGGTCACAGCGAGAAGGTACTTCTTTGACGGTGCTGATTGAATTTTAGTAGAAGAGATATCTAAACGCAGCACGAGCAAAGTCGCAATTGTCAAAGTAGTAGTAGTAGTAGAGTAACTCGCTCAGTAGTGCCCCTTGAAAATGAAAAACTATGTTAGGTTAGGTCTTTCAAGTAGGAACGGAACTCCGTCGGAAACTAAAGACTTCCTCGATCTGGAGGATTTCGAAGGCTGCGTCGAATTTTCCCAGAAGCTGACTTTGGGACTTTCCCCAAGTTCTCAACTACCTGAATTCAACTTGTTTTGCAGCCACAGCAGAGCGCCATAAATCCAGCGTCGGCAGCCAAACAAAGCGGCATAGTAAACAATCAAGATGGCCGTGCTTGATATTCGCTGCGATACATCGCGTGCTTTGATGGGCTCTAATAGAAATTCTGTGTAATACCTGCTGCCGGCATTCCATTAAGACACATTCACGCCGCAAGGCCGCGTGGAGCTTTCTGTTCCACTGAGCACAGCCATTTCCCTTTTCATTTCCTTTTTTTTTTTTTTTTTGCACTGCCCCTTTTTATTATGAAAGGATACCATCATCCCGCGCTGGATTTCAGCACCTGGCGCAGATTCTGCTACAGTGATGGATCACTCCATCATCAGTCCAAAGCTACGCACCGTTGTTCTTCTCTAAAGCCGATTTGTAATTGATTGAAAAGTGCTGCCTGGGTGGGGTGTGTGTGTGTGTGTGTGTATGTGTGTGTTCTCCTCGCACAATTAAGTGTCACGAGCAAAGCATCGATAGCAGTGATCAATGCAGCGTGTTGCAAAAAAACCTAATCCGGCATTGTGTCTGGTCGGGCCATTGATCCGGTCGACAGACTTCATGCCGGGGCCGTCGCAACAGGAAACCGGCGACGGCCGCCTTGATCAGCAAGGAAGGAACACTAACAAAATAGCTTTTGTTCTTCCCTATAACTTGACTGACAAGGTTTCTGTGAGGGGTTTGGAGTCAGGATTTTAGATCTGAGGAGTTTGGAGATGGGGTTATGGTTGGTATAATTTTTGGTTTTCCACTTTTCCCCCCTCAGATTATTTTTCATTTTTATTTCAATAATTTTTTTAATCTAACATAGATGCATATAATTTTTTTTATTAGGTAAAGGTTTCAGGGTTCATGTTAAGGGTTGGGTCTGCAGGGTGGGATTAGGGGTCAAGATTTCGTGTTTAGGATCAGTTTCAGGATCGAGGAAAATTGTTTGGGATTGGGACCTTGCGGGTTAGTGCTACTTTAGGTTTGGTGGTTACTGTCAAGGTAAAAGATTAGGCGTCTCGGGTTACTGTTCAGGGTTCATACTTGAGAGGTGTTATGGTTTGCGGAAAATATTTAAAGTTTAAGGTTAAGGATTGGTTTTGCAATGAGGGTCAGGACTACGGATCAGGGTTAGGGTTTGGATTGAGGATTTCAGGTCAAGGTTTTGGGTAGGGTGTTGGCGTTGGGGTTTAGGTTTGGAGTTTTTAGGCTGATGAGTTAATAAGAGGTTTTTGCTTTTCCCAGTTTCAAAGGACAATGTTTGGATTCTTTGTGCAAATCTCGTTGTCCCACATGTCCACCATTTTTCTAATGTCGTGCTCACTCATGCATGAGAACGCAAACAGACAACAAGATTGTCCTCCATAAATCCACAAAGCAGACGCAGCCTTCCTGACTTACTTACTTTCTTACTTCCCCCGGTTGGAGGATCCTAAAAGTAAACCACCTTCACACTCTGCTGCCTGGATTTGATTTATTAGCTTCTCGCCCGTCTCATCCCGTCGCAGACTCACCGCTTGCTATTTGCATTGAATGGTGAAAATGTCAGCAAATTCCCCTCTTGGGAAGATGATCCTTCACAAAACGACCACGGGGGAGAAATCTCCTTTACTGGTGTGCCCTTCTGTTTCTTAGGCACATTCGTCACGGTACACCAGAAGGTGAATTGAGTCAGGATGCCTTTTAGGCGTCGGGTGGTAACAGTAGAGGGTCGAGGGTCAGGTTTTAAGGGTTTCGGGTTAGGGTTATGGTCAGGGTTGAGAGTTTTGAGGTGTTATGGTTGAGGTCTGGGGGTTGAGAATTTAGTTAAGGGCACAGGTGTCAAACTGAAGGCCCAGGGGCCAGATCTGGCCCAGCACATCATTTTATGTGGCCCGTGCAAGCAAATCATGTTTGTCAACTTGCATGATCTTTGCTGGGATCCTTCCAGGGGAAAAGAAATGGGCCTTCTGGAGTATTTGGCAGCCTCCGAGCAAGTCCGTTGCTCCTTAAGGCAACGTCCATAAGCTAGCTCGTCTGCGCTGATGACTGCTGATTTCATTGGCTCCCAACGAGCATCGCCATCAACGTTTCAAGAATGCGAACGTCGCCATGTTTGGAGACAAACAAATCTGCTTTGAAGCAGACAACCGCAAGAGGGGTGTGTGTGTGGGGGGGGGGGGGGGGGCGGCTGGCGGGAGTGGGATTAAGCAGCGATTTTCCTTTAAGGGGGCCGCATGGAAAGTGTAACGAGGAACGCTGATTGTTAATCAAGGAGATGCCGACTCAGTTGTCTGCTCAGTGACCAATCCCAGCGCGCCCTCAAGGATGGATTAGGACAAAATGTCTGCAGTCTGCTCTCAATCGTATATTATTCCTTGTACGACAATGTGTCCCATTATAAATACAACATAGTTATTTTGCATGAATGTATTGCATCTACTGAAGTACTTTTAAAGTGTGCATTATTGATCGTGTGAAATGATGTCAAACGGAACCGTTTTATTCTACTTTTCAGACTGAATTGAATTAAATATGGTGGGGGGGGGGGGAATGTAAACCGACTGTTTGACATTCCAAGAATGAATAAACTTTAAAAATGACCAATTCAACTGTATTTATTGCTTCTTAAATAATATTTATATAAGTAAATGTAAAGGCATTATTCATGAACTTTCAGGAATTGATTACCTGTCACAACAATTCAATTGACTTCAGAGGAAAGTAACCTGCCGAGGTTGCATTTCCCACCAGTCTTAGAAAATTCCATTTGATTGTCATTTTTTAACACCTTATGAAATCACCTGAGCGACTTATCGGCACTTCCAGACGTCGTCGATCGATAGAAAATAGGAGTCAATGACACACTTATCATGGCCCACCATCATCGCGCACATCAAGAATTATTGACGGCCAAGAAGAAGATTAGGGGAAAAATGAAAGCGGCGACAAAGGCCGGCGCTTGGACAATGGCGACCGGACGAAACTTATCTATGCGGCGTGCGTCAATCTGACCAGACGGGATGTCGCGGAGGTTTGCGTACAATCGCCGCCATGTCCCATCTGACCTTTGGCATTGCCGCTTTTGTCCCTTTCAATCAAGCGAACCTGGAGAATTTCCAAAGGCGGCGGTCCAACAGAGGCTGTTATTTGCCCATGTGCGCGGGAATGGAAACAAACCGGCTCACTTATGAGCGTTGCTACGAGCCGACGGGCCCGATGTTTCAATCTAATAAGCAGTCACTGGATATCACGCTGGGATGAAAGACAAGATACGGCGCCGTCATGTCTATTTATGTCACAGTGACTTTGTCAACGGTAGTGTCTTGCCGCGCAATAATAGGCTTCGCAGGTTGCGGGAGACTGCGAAAACCACATCGCGCCAAATGCAAAGGTTGAAATTCCGTTGACGGTAACAAATAAGGACAACAGAGGAGGACAAGGAGCCTCCTCGATCTACTTCTTAGGAAGAATACAATTTGTACCTGACGGTAGGCTGAGGGGCTTGAAAAAAAAAATCGGCTCAGGTCGATTGCATAGCATACACAATGAGTGGGTTCCGTCAATTTCCACGCTGCGCCCTGCTAAGTGCAGTGTGAAAAGGGCTTAAGGCCGTATGGAATTCCGATTAGAAACTATGCGGCCGTTCGAGCGCCTTTTGTTGACTTCTCGGTGGTCATTCTACTCGAGTGTTCCTCAGGACTGTCAGCGCAGGAGAGCGGCGAGCTTGTCAAACGGAGAGAGCGTGACGAGAGGCTCGTCGCCGTCCGTCCGCCGACAGCTCCAAGTGGCTGTCGTCTTAGATTTGTCGCCGTCATCCGTCACCGGCGGCGTCTCGCCCCACCGCTCATGCGTGCGTGAGAGTCCTCTTGTCAAAAGGTGAAAATGATACTATGCCCTTTTTTTTTTTCGCCCTTCTCTGCCGTTTATAATTGGCTCGTTCTCCGGAGGCCGCCGAGCGATTGCGAAGAGTTTGCAAAGTGATAATAAGAGAATTAGCAAAGACAGCTGTTGTCAGCTCCAAGTCTTGTCGCCTTGAAAGTACAAGAAAACTGAGCGATGAAGCAATTAACTTTGTTTAAAAATAAAAAGTATTCTGTTAAGTTTGCACATTACTCACACATTACACACACATTCTAATAACCGCAACACATACTATGTTTCTAAAATACGTCTTTAAACTCCGATCAAATATGAGGTGCCTAAACGTATTCAAATTCATGATTCACTGCTTAGTTTTTATCTTCCACTCAAAAGCTGTGCTGATTGCAAATCCAAAGCGATGCAACACCGGCGTCTCTAATTGTCGACGGCAGGAAATGAATTCAGGCTGAGGGAGAAAAAACGTAGACGGAAATTGCTTCAACGCACGTTCGGTATCCCAAAAACAAAACTTGTTTTGATAAAAAGTTAATTATTGTGCGTTCGCCAGAGACTAAGCTACACTGTTTACAAATCTGCACCCAATCAAATATTCGGAGCGGAAAACTTCACGTGCTAATTTTCACTCCTAATAAATATTTAAGTTCATTTCCCAAAAGGTACAAAGCTTTTGGGTGATCAAACTGGTTGCTCGCAATGAATTCGAGCCAATTTTTCCAATGGGTACACACGCGGGTATAATTTTATTCCGCTCATTTAATATTCATCCCAGTTTTAAACACAGCCAGGAAACCGCACTGTACTTATGATTCAAATTTTTAATCATACCACTGCAAAATATTCACCGCGGTGACCAAGCCGTTTCTCATTACTCTTAGTATTATTCCATCGATTCCGTGGGTGTTGTGTGCATTGTGGTCTGGGTGCTTCGGGGGCTCTGTGGCTCAGGAGCGCGGAGCAACTGGAGGGTTTGGAGGCGTGGGGTGCACCCTTGCTAGTCATTTGAGTATTACGCATAAATAATAGATTAGCTTTTAAATGCAGATTCTAATAGGGTGAGACTCAATCAGCCTTTTGTGGGTCTGACCTTAACTCTGGCCGAACAAATGACTCCAAACTCACTTCTTTTTTTTCTCATTAGGAGCGTCATGCTTCGCCACACTGCCGTAACGCACGAGTGTGTGTGTGTGTGTGTGTATATATATATATATATATATATATATATATATATATATATATATACACTGTCCTCTCAGGTTAGCTACGGTGAACCTTTTCAGTGCACGAGACAGCTTTACTCTCATTGGCGTCATATTGCCGATGCATCATTTATTAACGAGCACTAAGCCCAGTAAGGTGACACTTGACACTTCGGGGGGGCTTCATAAAAGTTTTTCTAATGTATTTATTAATGTGTCTTAGTATCTTATTAATTTTTTTTTTTTTTTGTCATGCACATTTTGTAGACATCATGGACAAAATGCAATGGTCGTGAGGCGGGATGGGGGGAGAAACACAAAACAACCCCCTACCCAAAAGAAGAAAAAAAAAACAGGCCGTGATTGCTATGAATGCCCGGCAAGATATGAGGAGTCTCAAAAATGAGCATGACAAAATGGTTTGGATAATAAATCTAGTTGGTCATCGAAAAATTGGGTGACTGCAACTAAAGCTGACGTCCTAGGATGTATTTAAAACTGTGATGAAAAGCAATTTGTATCATGTTTGGCTGCATATGCTACACGATTTGTGGTGTATAGTAGCCATTTTGTCGATTTCAATCACGGAACCGAGTTAGAAGCTACCAGCGAGTTTAAAAGCAAAAAATTAAAAAATTTAAAAAAAAGAATTTCAGGTTAACGCCGTTAAGATTTTCTTTCACACGCAGATCAATATATAAGATTAAATCAATTCAATTAAACGCAACACAATACCTGCGGAAGCAGTTCTGAACCCCCATCATCTAAATGCTAATTACGTGTGCAATTACTTTTGCAAAGTGTTGCTTTTCAACTCGCCAAACTATTAGCTTCAATTTGCCGGCTAATTGCGAGGCGGCGCGTCGATCCGCTCCTCCGACACGTTGACTGTTATTTCCCACTAGGATGTAATCGGATGACTGTGGGAGGTTACAATCACGCCGTGCGTGTGTGCGTGCGTGTGCGTGTGTGTGAGAGACTGTGTGGTCTTTGTTGCTGTCTTAAATCTAAGGCCTCAGAGACATTTATAACTTATAAAGAGAATTTATAACGCGAATTTGCACACTCCACTACGACTGCATCGATTCTCCCCATCCCCATATATTTCCGTGACTTGAAAGTTGTATGAGTTCGATTCTGGTAGCCGTTCAACATCTGTGTTGCATGGTATCCACCAACCGACGAACTGCTACTCACAGCCCAGGACCATTCGACTACATCCTACGATTGCTCTAAAGCCTGAACACCGTTTCTGACCGCTGCAAATTTGGGCGCCTGTGACTTGCTGTGCAATCCAGGAACATGTTTATGCAGCGCTATTAGTCGGACTAATTAAGTTGTGGGAGCATTATTTCTGACAACCAGTCAATATTGTCTGTCTCCATGTGTTGCTGCACTCTTTATGTTCTGATATTCATTGCTTACAGGGTAACTGGAACTTCGACTTTGTGTGAGTTGTGTGTTCAAGTGTGTGCAATGTGGGCGGCACGTTACTTGTTATTTCAAGCTGGGCGAGAGCTAATTAAAGCATTCCAATAGCCGCTATGGTCAAGTTGTTTATAGCTCTCAGGATGCTACGGTGGTTTTTGCGCTTTATGCTAGCAGGAAGGCATACTTGACAGTGATGCAGACCTCTCCCAGAAACACACACACACACTCGACATCCGAGTGTTGTTTTTGCGTACCCACTCCCAAATATATAGGCCCTCATTTCATTGGCTTAACGACCTTATTTCAACGAACTTAATGAAACGCGCTCAAGTACAGGCACGGCCACAGTTACTCACACGCACGCACGCACACACAGGCTATGTCTTCATTATGAGGTCTGGTTGGTCCCCCGCGGAAACAACAACTTATTTATTGTCTCCTCTCGTCCCTTTTAGAGTTATATTAACGATGTTGGCCTAACAGGTTGCATCCATAAGCTCTCAATTGCTTTTTGAATAGCATCGTGGAGCCACGCATCAGATCAGTGTCGGCTCCGTGGAACACGGATGTGAAGCAGTGGTGAGAAACGGTGCTTTCTTCAACCTGTAAAGCTACAGAATGCGGATTTTTTTTGGGGGGGGGGGGTGTAGTCCAATGGGCGTACAACACAGATATTAGGGGTATCAGGATTTAGACAACTAACGGTTTAAATATGTTTCATGTCATTAATCAAAAACAGACAATCCAACTGAATATATTGTACAAGTTTCTGAGCTTAAAAAAAAATAAAGTGACCATTTGGGCCAGATTTGGACATGTGATGTAAAATCAATATTCTGTGGCCAGGACTGCAATCTGACAGCTCAATAAGCTTGGGGGGGGGGGGGGGGGAGCTCTTTCGCCTCCCACCTTAACTCCTTGAACATCCTGCATTCCTTTGGGGACTTAACAGCTCGAGGCACATTGGTTGTTTCACATGACAAGCTCCCGCCGACAAAGCGAACAGGGATTGCCAGTGTGCCGCCCGGAACTAGCTGCAGCGCGCACTCTGTCAAGATGACGACCGGTCTTTCTGTCCATCTGACCTCCAGCGGCATCATTACCTCGTTCGGGTACAATGAAGGAGCTGATGCGCGGGCATCTCTACGGAAAGTTCCCAGAAAGCTCCCCATCATGTGCGTCAAAAGGGGGGTGGGAATAAAGCAGGGCAAATATATATATATATATATATATATATATATACAGTATATATATATATTTCAACTTTAAGACCATCTAAATGGATTCAGAGACTTGTTTCGCAACGCATTAGACAGTTTTGAAGCTAATTGTTGAGAAAAAAAAGGTGCAAAGACAGATTGAGCTCAAATGAAGTATTTATGGAAAAAAATCATGTGAATAAAAATGAATTAAAACTGACTTTTTTTTAATAAGTTAAAACGAAATAAAAATGAGCTATTGTGAAAAATACTAAACTAACTGATAAGTACGGCACAGTTTTGTCACTTCTGGAGAGAGAGAAAGTATTTTTATTTGCCTGTAATTTGCATGAATAAAAAGCTCCGCTGTTAAGCAGCTGCGTCGCCACACCAGTTTTATATTTGGGTGTTCCCCCCCCCCCCCCCATTTCTTTTTTTAGGAACACAACTCATTTCTGTAAGTGATTAATCGTCTTATGAATATTAACACTCTCCAGCAAGGTGTGACTGCCACATTTTCCTCTTCATCTCCTCAATTATCACATGAAAAATATATTTATATATATATATATATATATATATATATATACACACACAACACTCCCAATTTTCAGGTGTGCCTATTTAAGTGTTTTTTTTTTTCCGGCAACTAAAAAGGCAGTCTTCATATTGATGTGTGAGAACCAACCTGACCCTTATTTAATTGAAATGATCATGAACGACTAGTCTTTCGATCTCTAACGGTTTGCCCCCTAAAATTGTTAAATCAGCGGAGCTTTTCACGTGCCCGCTTCCTTCAACCTCAAACTTTTAAAACCCTCGATGTGAAGTGATCATCATAACTAATAACGTTCACGCAGCTAGATCATTTCCTAAGTAGATTTACCGAGGGCTCGTCGCGATCCCAACGCGGCGCCTTCCGTTTAACACGTTTGATTTGCGGCACGGCACTTTAAAAATAACGAGGACGCATCTTGTTAAACTTTTACAATGTTTGTATGAACGTAATATTGCCGTCGCAAGTGGTGGTTTTTATGTCGATACGCGCGGGTTCTTTAAGAGGAGGCCATCACTTATTTATTTATTTTTTTGTAATGAATGCGACGACGGCATGAAAACCCGCTGATAAATAATTAACGGAGAGACTTGGGACGGGGACGTCACTGCGAATTAACTACAGTCTGCTGTTCCGTGCGGTTAACTTTACATCGGTAACGGACAATAACGCCAGATGGTGGGCTTTACACACATGCACACAAACTGTACACACACACACGCGCACGCGCACACCTTGAAAATAAAAGCCAAGTTGTTCCCATGTCGCACCAATTCACACTGTGATTGTGAAGACTCCGGAGCATCGCTTTTACATGTGTCGGAGGATCCCAGTAGGAATTGCCAACTCGCCAGCAGCTTTCATGTGATTTGACCGAATGGCGGAGGGGATCCGGATGGAGAGCCAGCCACCGGAGGTGACTCCCGAGATGCCCGTCTTGTAATTAAAGCAGAGTCGAGCATTTTGCCTTTTAGGCGCGGTCGCTGTCCGTTGCCGTTTTTGCAACGATCTGTTGCAAAGCTCTAGGTAAGGAAGAGGAGGTGGGGAAAATTTTTCCAGGAAAGACGAACAAAGTGCCATCCTGGGTGGAGCGCTACGCTAACATGATCCCGTTTCCTCCCACCTTGACCAAATATACTAAGTGGCTTGACAGGAATGTCACCTCATTGCGCTTCAATGCTGACATCGGCTATGGTGGGAGTTGGCGAGCCCCTGCGATTGGGCCCGCACCAACGCAGATTTACGATTTGCCACCAGTGCGTTCGGGGGAACTCTGCGCTTAAATTGCAACCAGCGTGTTTACTACCCAGGAGAGCGCGTCGATGCCATCAACTTTTTTTAACTTTAAACTTTAAAATAAGTTCACTTGGACAAACTGACAAAACGTCCTCATACATTACTAAAGCGGCTCCAATGCTTAATCAAGCCTTCCTGCATGTCAACAGTAAACAGGAGGGGACTCTGTGACGATGATGCGTCATCTATACGCTGCGCCTTGAGCAATGACTCACAGTCAACAATCAGCCCCAAGTGCACTCGCCAGGGTGTCCCATAAAATCGCCATACGCAGGAGAAATAATACATTCCACACAGAATGTGACTTGAGTACAAGCAAATGACTGGAAACACAACTTGACTGCTCACACTCTTGGCAACATTGCTCTTCCACTCGAGTTCAACAGGTGTCACTAAAGAGCCAACTTCGGACGACAATATGGCTGGCCATGGTCGGACAGTAACTAAAATGGTTAGGAGTAGGGGAGCATGACAACAGCCTAAGCTAACAGTTAAAGAAGTGCCATTTTACAACCAGTTTGGAACGACAAGGCGTGAAATCAGCCCAGATTTGGAGTCGGGAAGTAGAAAATGGAATCGGGCAAGAAATTTGGCTGAAGACGCACAGTGTTTGCCTGCCTTAAGTCCTTATCTGACTGCCATCAGTCCAGTAAAGTCATCAAGCTTTTTGACCCCTATGGGTCACTGTAGCTCTTGTGCGTACTCGGAAATGATAAAACAATTATGCTACTTTGATTAATACGACTCCTTATGCACTACGGTGGCCTTAGAGGTTAGCTCGTTAGCCTGACAGTTTTGAGCATCAGCTCCGCCCTTTGTATGTTGAGTTCTTTGTGGTAACCACTGAGATTTTTTTTTGCGTATTTGATGAAAATAGTTTGTGTTCATAATGAGGCTGACGGCGGGCGTACAATAGTGTTTTAAATGTACACGAGTCACTTGCGGCAGAACAACAACATTGCGTACGGTTACAAAGCCGTTGAGATCCCAAATGATTGAAACCGTTCTGCCTCTCTTTTCTCGTTTGTTTGCGTTCACGAAAAAGACAGACAGTCAGTGCCCGAAGGTCATTTGCATAATCAAAGTAGGGGGGGGGGGGATTTGTGCGGCAAGGACGGAGCTCGGAGTACAGGCCTTGCTCTTGGCAGAGAGAGAAAATGGATGGAAGGGAAAACCTGTTTGGGGGCAGTTCAGATCGGAGGCTCCAAGAGGCAGGCGTAGGCCAACCATGACGACGGGAGAGCAGAGAAACATTTCCAGAGGAACGAAAGACGGGAAGCTAACCACGGCGAGAAACTCGACCGAAACGGGGGGCCGCAAGTCTCTTACCTTGATCGATGTCGAGGTGACCGAGCCCGCCGCCGCGATGCCTCGCTTGGCCGCCACCTCGCTGCCCGCTGTCGTCACGACGACGGCGGTTGGCGTGGGGAGCAGTGAGGGAATGATGGGGAGGGGAAGGAGCCCCGGGCGGTTGTTGCCGTTGACGACGGCAGAGGCACAACTATGATTGGCTCCCCCATTGTGGAGGCCCGATAGGCGGATGTCGCGCCGCTCCCACGGTGCTCGGTAGTCCCGTTCGAAGCGGTGGTGGTGGCGTGACATCACTTCCTCGTCCTCTCAGAAGAAATATCAACAGCAGGCCTAAAGGACAAGCATGAAACATGCTTTGTATTATTTCCAACATATATTTTGGTAATTTTGTATATTTGTGTTTTTTCTCTTTTGGTATTTTGTAATTTGCGAAGGCCCTGTCGTTTTTACTGAGCCATTCACTGCCATGAGCGCAATCTTTGACGTCTTAATATTAAAACTCATTCAGTACCAGCCAATTCTGGACCAAGTCTGAAAAGACGTTTAAAAACGTCTTTGGGAGTGAATGAGTTAAGATAAAAAAAAAAGAAAAACTTTATTTGCCCCACGATGGATACATTTGCAATGTGCAATTGTTCAGCAGCCTGACAGCCGTCGGTAGGAACGAGCGGCAGTACATCTCCCTCTTGCAGCGCGGGTGTAACAGTCTCTGGCTGATGGAGCCGCCCAGTGCTGTCAGGGTGGCCTGGAGGGCGTGGGAGGGTCTGTCCATCATAGCTTCCAGTTTAGTTATCATCCTCCTGTTGCCCACCTCCTCCAGAGTGTCCAGGGAGCAGCCCAGGGCAGAACTGGCCATCCTGACCAGTCCAGCCAGTCTCTCGCTCCGTTATACTGATAAGTATAAATCACAAAGGCCTTTCCCCATCCCTGAAAAGTGCTGTTAGCAGCGGGTAGAACTGCTCAAAAAAAAAAAGTCTTGAGATGTCACTCTCCAATGCTTTCTCCGTTCGCCTTCACTCTCCGGCCGCCGGCCCCCCCTTTAATAACCTTGAATTTTCTGAGCGGTTACAGTTGTATTACCACTAAAAAGATGTGAGGCGTAGAGAGGGAACATGGTGCTCGTCCGGCGGAACAATGACGGCGGTTTGCGCCAGCTAATATTCTCCCTTATCTCTGCAGCCCCACACCTCAGCCAGGAAAGAAGAGGGCAACCGGGTAATTCTTCCACAAAATAGGTAGAGAAGACACACACACACACACGCATGTATGCATTCATATATGTGAGTGTGTCAATTACGAAGAAGAGAACCTCACGTCGCAAGTCCAGGCGCCACACAGTTATAGTTTGAGGTGTCACAAAAGCAAAAACAAAATAGCTGCGTCACTTCCGAAAACACAACTTCCACCGTACAGGGAACTTGCATCCAAGACGTGGCAGTAAGATGACAATATGGAATCCAATTACGGCCTTGTAGCACGTCAGATCACAGGGAACCTATTTACAAATGCGCTATAAGATATCATGAGAGCGCGTCGCACGGGAGCGGCAGCTGCACGACGGGTCTCGGCCAAACCAAATCCCGCCACGACTGCAACTGCGAGGCGAGCAGATGCATTTGAGCTTCCTAATTAGCGATTCTTAAAATTCCCTGCATCGCTCCAAGTCAGCTTTTCAGAGGTCTCAGGGCGGAACCTAGCGTGGAGGAGGAGAAGAGGAAGATGAGGAGGGGAACCAGACCCCCCCCCCCCCCCCGCACACCTGTGCGCACTGCCAGAATAGATAAAACTTGAAATTCATCATAACCGCCCAGCGGCTAGGCATTCGGCCATTTTGCGTCATATCCAATGAAATATAACGGGAGGGAAATGTTGACAATCATGCGAAACGGGGGGGATGAAAACGCAAGAACCATTTTGGTTGCAGACGCATTTGGCTGCGCTAACTTTGCCAGTCGGGGGAACCTCACTCCATTCTCTTGCCACTTTGTTGTACCGATACAAACGAATATATGATTAGAATGTGCTGCAAGGGTGATGGAGCTTTTGACATGCCTCATTTTACTGAAACCACGCAGGAATAAACGCGACGAAGGAATTAAAGCGACAGACGGATGCCGCCAGCCAGCTAATGTCTTTCAGCAGCAGCAAAAAAAAATAAAAAATAAGCCAACGTGTGCCAGCTCGAAGAAGGATGGTGGCATATGTGCATGTGAAATGTGCAATGTTTGCGTTTCGCCTCCACGTCCCCAATCCACCTGCTACCGATACTCCCCAAGAGGATCGACTCTATTTCCAATCTGTGGTCGCATTTACTTCTATTGACCTGGTGGCAGCCCTGCGCGCGCGCGCACACACACACACGCACGCACGCACTGCATCAATGATCAATTCATCCATCAGTCAAGCGTGCGTGCTATAAATGAGACTCCCCAAAAGTGGATCTGCTCTACTAGAACAAGATATTGCTGTAAATGAGCAGCGCTGCGAGATGCCGGCGCGCGCGCGCACACACACACACACACACACACACACACACGGAAAGCAATGAATATGCTGACAGATCCTCCAGGACAACACAATGTTCATCCTGACATTTAAATAGAGCAGCGGCGCAGGAGTAGAAACGTCAAAAGCATCACAGGCGCATGCACACATAAGCAAGAAAAGGGCAAACGTGCCCTGCAACAGGAACCAGTTTGCAGATTGCTTTTGTTGACAGAGAAATGGAGGATTTTCTCCCAAAAGTGAACTGATGTACATTTTCCAAGGCAGTTTCCACGTTTTTCCTGAAAGGTGACCGTTCATGGATGGTCAGAGGTTTAGCCAACCAAGTAAATTATAAGCGGAAGCTCAGCGTGGTCTCGGGGGTCCACAAGTGGAGAAGAACGCAGCATACGTGCCACACCATTCTTGGGATTGATTGTTTCGCATTAGTCACCGCAATTCTTCCTGGCGCTTTGGGGAGAATGAATACTTTTACTACAATTGCTACAGCTCATTAGTGCTCTGGAAAAGAAGCAGGCAGTCAGTAGTGGGCCCTGGAATAAATATAGGACATCTATGAGGAGAGAAAAAAAAAAGCCTGCAGGCCAAGCTGCTGTTTTGCAGCCCAGATATCTTCTGCTCGGGTGATTAATAGTGACACGGAGGATGGCTCGGTTTAAATAGCTCCAGTTTAACGGGGCAACTGGGAGACGTTTGACTCACAAATACGTGCGAACTGCCAGATAATCAGCAGAGAGGGTTGCTAATGCTACACTAAAAGCCCATACAACACCGAAGATCACTCGTACAAGGTTCCGCCGTGGTAGCGAGCACCCGCCGCTGCCCGATTTGCGGGTTTCGCGACATTGCTTCTGACTGACGTGGCCAGCAAACGAAAGAGAACAGGATGAAGGTCAGTGAGCTCGCACCTATCCGTGGCTATCCTAATAACAACTGACCCAACAGATTAGACCGGAGATTTAGGTCCAGATATTTTGCATTCAGGAGTCACGCTCAGTATTTGCTTCCATAGGACTTTTTTTTTTTTTTTTTACGCCATTTGATCCACGGAGGTTGAAAAAAGGTAAAACGCCAGGTTCTTTGTTTGACAACAAAAAAAATGTCTGAAAAATAAATCCGAAATGTACAGAGCTACTTGGCCCGCTGTAAAAGAATGGCCACGTTGCGGCAAGCAGCTGTGTTACCCAGAGCGCGAGAGCATCATTTCCGACAATTGTCTGACATCTTAACGAGGGAATGATTGATCCCTTCATCGCCAAATGACCAGCGGATTAGCCGATAATTAAAATCGCTCATTAGCGGCAGCCTCCGACGCTAACTTGTCATTGGTTACAAATGACCGAGCAGTCGGACGCGTGGCCAAAGAAGAAAAAAAAAAAGGACGCCATCCGCCCCTAAAAATTACACAATGACCCGAAAAACCTAAAACTGGACTCTAACTTCAACCGAGCCCCGAGACAGAGAAGCTTCATCTGGCACGCTCGTTTATTGACAAAATACGGGGGAAAAAATGTTGGGCATAAGAAATCCGAACCCTGAGATTGAACAGTCTCGCGCGTGGTGCGGACTGTTAAATCAAATTGCGATTGTCTCGAAACCCACGAGTGGTCCGATTGTTTGAGTGAACAAAGCCGAGCCACAGTTGATGGGATTAATTAACAAGGATTAACTTTCCCTACCTTCTTTCTTTCGCACCCTTGTTTAACTTCCTCCTGCCGTTACAATAATCCTTCAATCCCCCTGTCCGCACAGGCTCCGGATTAAACTACGCGTCTGTCTGCGCCGTCGGTTCAATCTGTTAAAAAAAAACAAACAGGCGCGCCTTTGCGGAGGTAATTAATATTTGTATAGTCTCTAAAATAACGGTGTGACTTTACCGAGTGGGCGCGATACGGCTGAAAAGTATATCGCGATATGAGTAAGTCATATCGCGTCGATATTGATAATTATGAACACAACTATTAGAATGTCGAATAATCTGGTCGACATAAAGGTCAAACCTCGATCTTTAACCTTAAAACTGTCCACCTGTAATCCCACCCTGAACGATGAAACCTAAATTTCTAAGCTAACCCCTGCGTAAACCCGAAGCATCGTCCAAACCCCCCGACCCCCGCCCCCCTTGTTCTTCTTCTTCTTCCATCCAACTAACAAAGAGAATGAGGCACGCGAAGAAGAGAGGGCGACGAACATTGCTGGACGACATCAGAGCCGCGGCTTGAGATAAAGAAGAAGAAGATGAGGGAGAAGACGCCAAATGAGAAACGAGCTTGGCGAGATTGTGGAATGGTGGAGAAGGAAAAAAAAAAAACCCCACACGCTCTTTCATCAACACAAGCCCGCGCTAAATCACTTTCCTGGCAAGAACAGAGCGGCTGCTATCTCGACTTTTTAATATGTTGCCAGAGTGACAGTGCGTGATACAAGACATGGACCAGGAGGTGGGGGGCGCTTGAGGTGCTGGCGGGGTAGGAAGTGCGCTCAGGAATCACAGAATAGTTCCGATTTTTTTTTTCCTCATTTGTATTTAATTCACTCAGCGACCAAAGTCGTAATAACGAATAGGGCCCGTATATTCTGACATTTTGCGGGATAAAATTCCAATAGCCGAGTACGGTCATTAAAAAGATCGATAATGAATAAAATCACCTTTTTGGGGGAGTGTTTTTGAATCTCATTATTTTTGTCTTGTATTGTAATGTATGAATATGTGAAAACAAAAATGTAAAAAATTGGTAAAAATTGGCAAAAAAAACTTCAGCAGATTTTAAGAGCCAATGAGTGCAACATTTTTATTCCCCTTGAATGAAAATGAATAACAGATTGTTTGGAAGCTTTAAGATAAGCAGCCTCCCCCTAAGGCAAATTAATGTGGTTGTTTTATGTTTAGTTTGACTTTGATTGGTTTGTTTGTTTATGAGTTGTATTATTTTCCAGAACGTTGAGTTTTAGTTTATTAGTGTTTTTTATATACTGAGTATTTTTCAAGTTCAAGGAGAAAAAAAAAAGCGAATGGATGTTGTGTAATAAAGTAAACATCTGGAATCATCATCAGAGGCCACCGTGTCCTTGCATGCAGACACAAACAAACCCTCCTACATGGACTCTTAATGCATCACAACAAGCTCTTCTTGTGCCCGCCATGATATGAAAGAAGACGAACCCCTCCGAAGATATTGCAGTACATCGGTACAAACTGGGTGCTGTGCTCCTGTGAGGGTCACATTGATTTAGAGGATATTGAAGTGTTTTCAGAGGGAGGTTGGGGGGGGGGGGGGGGGGGGGAACTTTCCCCTCCAGAACGCGCAGCGCCGTCATCCAAGCGAGCAGATTACGCCCCGACCTGGCAGCTTGACCTTCACTTAACTACGCGGCCATCACGCCTTCTCCTCGTGTTTTATTGACTTGATTCCATCTCAGCGTCTTCAAATAGGACAGCAAATGTTGTTACAGAGAGCATCTCTTCCAAATCTCCCCCCCCCTTTCCCACACACACACAGCACTGTTCGCCCCCCCCCCCTTTTAAAGTGGCGCTAAATAAGTAATGGGCCGTCTCATCGGCTTTGGCTAGCCACTAACCGGATGGGTTACAGTAAAGGGAGATTAATGGATGCAGGGATGGAGATAAACGGACGAGTGGCCTGTGACGACGGCTAAGTGACTTATAGTGTACGCCGCACGCCACTTCGTCGACCACACCGCATCCATTTGCGTGTCCCCGGAGGAGAGACGCGCGTGAAAAATGACACCTCTGGAAATCAAAGCTTGTTGTCATGGAGAAACTGACCCCCATACACGCCGGAAAGCCCTTTTACACAAAGGGTTACCAGCCCCATGGGCCACTTCGGGGTCCAGGACAAGGATCGGCCAGGCCGGGAGAATATTTAAAAAAAATAATTATCTATTGTTGAATGAGAATTATTGCTTTATTAATGAGTCAAGTACAACACAAACAGTATGCAGAGAGCGATACTCAATTATTGAAAGAAACTACCTTTGCTGTACATCTTTTTCTTGTTGAATTAGAATCATCACAACAGTGGCTTTGCCAACTACTGGCCTGACATGCGCATTCCGATACAAGAGCAATTTTTGTCATTTATTTATGGGGCCAATTTTCTTGTCTGTTGTTGTTGTACTGTTTTGATTCTGTCGCTAAACGGTTTGAAGCGGCTCCACAATAACAAGCTAACAGCTTTATCCCTCCTGCACCAAACTTTATAAGTGGGCACAATGCAGTCAAGCGAGCCCACTTGGCAGAGCGCTTAATGATGTGGCTGCGGTTCTTAAACACATTTATTGCGACAACACCACTTGGAGTTGATCTTTGGAATGTTTACGACGGAAGAAACTCGCGACAATGGCATCTGGTGACAATGTCCCGCTGAAAACCAGCCAGCTCATTAGGAGATGCCGGTTTTCCACGCATTGTGATTGATTGGGCTGAACATTTCATCCCAGAATGCCTTCTTGCACTTTTACTGCGCCCTTCACAGATTCAAGCAACTGCGTGCCGGATGGAGCAAAGCAGCCCCAGAATGTAACTGGCAGCAAGAGTCCCACCGATGTGCAGCACATTTCCCTGTAGCAAAGCAGGCCCAGAATATAAGAAGCAAAGCCTTCTGAAACTGGGATGTCGCTCGATAATACCTTGAGAAGCTTGCGATGTTATTGTTCCCCTGCATCGACACCCTGTGCCAGATGCAGCCTAAGACGCACCAACGAATTGCGTCCATGCGTGAATGCTGTAGTCTGAGTCAATTTCTTCCACATTTATTCACGCTCGTTTCATGATTCCTTCCGAAATCCCTTACTCAGTTCATGTGTGACGGTTGCATATAATTCATGTAAATGCGGCAATCTGCATTGGACGGGTTTGCTCATATTGCGCTTTGCTAGCGCTGTTTCCACATCCTGGCCAACCCCGCGCTGATCAATTTGCTCAATTTAAGCTTAATTAGCTGCCCGCGCACGGCATAGCCAATCCATCTGCCTCGGTCCGGCTCTAATTAGCTTGACACTCTGAAGCCGTTCTGTCACCCTCAAAACGACAGCAAGGTTACCTTGCGACGCACAAAGTGTCCGATGCTGCTTCCTTGTAAGCCTGCAAATTTAACAACTGCTCATTTATGACAAGCCGGCACCGCGGGCGCAATCAACAATGCCCTCGGGTCATGCGTAAAAGATGCGTTAAAAATCCGACTCGGTCCACGACGGAAGCAGTTTGGGGATTGGCTATAAAAAGATGCTACCGCAGTTGCTATACCGGAGCTTTGTAACCACGCAAGATAATGAAAGTCTCGGTGGGAAAGGTGTTCATAAATAAAACAAGCCGCGGTACGGCTGCATGGCATTTGCTGTGCTTTTTTTTTTTCTGGAGAATGGTTAAATCAATGCTAATGCCGCGCACACAGTAAATAGGCATCGCTCAGTGGCACGTTGACCTGTAGCTGTTGCAGACATGACGGCGCATGAAGTGAAACAAATTTCAAGGAACTGCGGTTACAAAATGCCGCATTTTTTTTTATTCCATAGGAGAAGATAAGCAGCACGGTTTTGAGTCCCTTCCATACTCATCTGACTATCAAGCCGGTCGAAGTATAATTCTAGTTTTGATGGTGGACTTCAGAGGACCGGTGGGTTCATCGCTTTGAGCACGGGCGCCTTGAGACTTTTGAGAATTCCGTGTCAACTGGTATCAGGGTTGAATTTTCACGGTGAATCCTCAAAATGATCCTCCAATTTTCATCCCATGCTCTGCCAATAGTAGATTTTGTGCAGTCAAAAAAACATAACCCTGGCAATTTAGCGTCGCCTGCTTCCAATTGAAGCTCACTTGGGCAAACTCCCGAGTGAGAGTTTGTCAAAGTACCTCGTATCCATGCAAAATAGCTGCTTCAAACCAAAACGTCCCACTTCCTGTTCAACATGGCTCCTTGAGACCTTGAGTGAGTTTTGGGGTGTCGTGTTGGGAACATCAATTTCAAGATTGGTCACATTTCTGGCAAGACATGAGCGAGCACCTGATGCTTGAGGTGCAATAAGAATCTACTGAAGCGGAAAAAAAAAAAAAATGTGACGGACGGAAGAATGAACAGCGCTCGACTGGGATTTACGCGTGGTGTATTGAATTCTGGAGCAGCGCAGAGGAAACGAATAACCTGCGTGTGTCGCAGAAAAAGTACAAAGTAGGATCGGAGGAAGCGCACTCCCTGTCCAAAACGGTCATCGGGGTTGAGCGTCATATCATTGGTCAACCGGGGAACACCGGACAGACATCAGTTAAGCGCTACTTGTGACCTTTTAACCAAGTAAAATATTTCGAAAGATGACATCATGTGCTTGTATCCATCCAAATCACAGTCCAGGCTGGACAGAGGACTCGTTTTTGAAAGATTTAAGAATTACGACATCTCTAAGGGCGGTCTGTCGCGAAATGGTCCTATCGATCTAATTTCTGACCTTAGTGCTTCTCTCAATCAACTCGGAGTGGATAACAAGGTAAATCCGTGAGGCGCGTGCATCGACAAAGACAAAATGTTGCGGAAAGTCTGATCGTTGATCGTCAGGCAGTCGGACACAACGCTGCACTGAAAAGCCACATTGAGTGAAATCGCTAAACTGAGCAGTGGGTCCAAGAGAGCCAATCCTGGATTATTTATCCAATCTTCGAGAACTCCCGAACCCACCACTAACATCCGCAAGACTGACGATGTGCGATCAAGGAAAAAGTCAAGCGACTGCACAAAGTGTCTCTGGCAGAGGACGCCTCGTCTCTTCATTAATGGACGGAGGCGAAAAGTAGGGGGGGTGTCATGCCGTCCCTTTCACTCACCCCCCCCCCCCCACCACCACCACCACCACCAAGAGTTAAGAGCTCGTCAAGCACAAGGTAATGAGGCTACTTGGAGACGCCATATGACTTCAAGGTTAATGGAACACCTGCCAGTGCAAGGGAAGAAAAAAAAAAAGATAACCCGAGAAGGTTTTGTGTGTCTAATATTTTTTTTTTCCCTCGACACGTAGCCTCGAGACGTCACTCAACAAAGTGATGCTTCAGTCAGCGAGAGGCGATGAAAGCTTCTTCAACAACATGAGTCATAACCCCGAAGGTGAGGCGCAATCAAAGGGTCTCACGGAAAAAATAAAATAAAATCCGATAGACTGTTCGGGGAGGAATGATCCGGGTGGCGGATCGCTTTTTTGTTCCATTAATCAACCCTTTTGCTGATAGACAAATATTGAGATGAGGATTAAACAAGCCGGCGGCGGTGGCGGCGGTGGCGGCGGTGGCGGCGGTGGCCTCCTGCTTCCTCTCGCCGGCTGACAGAAAGGAGCCCGCTGAAAATTATGCAAATGGGCGTCAGGCTAACCAACGAGAAGGATGGCAAATTAGCAGGCTGTTTAGTCTCACAAATGGCGCTAATGCAGATGAAGGGCTGCCGCCGCCGCCACCTGATTTCATTACCTGAACGGAAAGCGGGAAGGTGGCAAAGAAGAAACGGGAGAACAAGATTGACACTTTATTGACTGAAGAGATTTGACAAAAAAGACAAGAGACAACCAAACTCAGCCAACCAAAACACTCGAAAAAACATCAAGCCACAGCGCGATTTCTGTCCTCCACTTTAGCTTTATCACATGTAAAAGCCGGTAAACTGGCCCCTACAAATCAACCCAGGGACAGAGAAAACAGAGTCAAAATCTTGATCTCTTACACTCGACAAAACCCCTGGAAAACTGGCATTTTTGTAGCACGCGCCACCAAAACTCATTGGAATTAGGCTTTTTTCTCAAGATCAAGGTCACCTGTGGGGCTCTGTTGAATATATATATATATATATATATATATATATATACAGTATATATATATATATATATATATTTTTTTTTTTGAAGATTAACACTATCAACACAAGACGATTAAAAAAAGATATACCTGTATACATATATATATATTGCCACAACATTACCCTGACAACCAAAGAAGAAGAAGATAAATTGGGTTGTGGGAGGTTGGCTGATGTGGTGCTCCAATCAAGTCGGAAAATCAAATTAGCGAAATCAACGCGACAAGAAAGTTAACGGCAACTGAAAGGAAGGAACGGGAGAGTGTTTCAATAATCAATAGAGCGTGAAGCGACAAAAAAAAGTGAGAGAGAGAGAGAGAGAGAGAGGATATCAGTGTTCATTAGTCATAGCTAAGAATGAGCTCTGGTCGGTGCGAGAAGACTGTCAGAGGCTCGTAATCAGATGAGCAACGCCACTCATTAAATTCCAGCAGAAGCACAGCGACTATTGTCCTCCACCTCTGTAGGAGCTTATCACAGCATCTCAACATCCTCATCCTCCTCATCCCGTGGCTACGAGACTCACGAAGACTCCGAAGGGTCGCTTCACGGAAACCAACAGAGGTTTGGTTTCCTGCATCAAGGGTCACGATTGACTTAGGCGGTCTTCTGTAATCGTCGCGGAAATGACTCGACTTTTGTTGTGGGGATAGGCTGGCTAATAAAACGTGTTTCAATCAGCCCGTATCGCACTTTGCGGCGAAGGTTTGCAAGTGCGTGCGCACGTAGCGGGTGTTGGGGTTTTGTCAGGATTCAGTCAATGTTGCAAACAGTTGCAAAGACCTTCGTGGACTGTTTGAGACCTTGAACAAACCCTGAGAAAAAAACAACAACAACAACATTCACTACGTGCGCGCACACACTTGAAAACCTTTGCCGCTCAGTGAGATCTGGCCTTTAGCTACATCGATTTTTCTTTTGTGGATAATGGCTAACTGAGCCATTCAAAAAATGATCTTCAACAAGCATATTGTCCTGGCATGAAACAAGCTGAGCCGTCTTTTGAGGAGCCATCACGGAAACCGAACTCCGCAACTCCCGGGATGGGGTGGACGGGGGGGGGGGGACGAGAGGCAGGAATGCTACGAGAGCAGCTCTCGGCGCGACATACAAGACCGGCAAAAAAGAAAAAAGAAAAAAAATCAATTCTTCCTTTTCAAGCTGCCCATTAAAAGGCGCCGGGGAGACGTGGAGCGCTTGTTCAAGACACACCATTACAGCATATTATGTATTCTGTTGCGAAGGCGCCCGGCACGCTCCATTACACTAAACCGCCAAATACGCAGCCAGGTCCATTTTGTCCTGACAACAACTAGAAATCCCCTCAGAAATTACAGAATGAAATATTCTCACACCGAATCAAAATGTCAAAACAGAAATGAAAATCGACGCCTATAAGAGACGACATAGCCAACCTGAGAAAGTGATGCAAACGGTCCACTTAGTCACTGAAAGCAGCATGGGGGAGATGTACAACAACGGTTGCTTGTAAGTAGGATGGTTTTTTTTTTCTTCTGCCATTTTTACTCATCTCTCGGCATTCGCGCCATAAAATTCTCAGTGTTCTTGAGTGTTGCGCTAGTAAAGACGCGCGTACGGCATCATAAACACAGAGTGCGGGAAAACGCCCCTTTAAAAAGCCGCTCTCGGCGGGTCTCCTCTCAAAACAACGGCCCAGAACGCTCAGTCAGGCTGGACCGGCTGGGGAGTCGAGAGTCTTGCGCCGGTGGTGCGTCCACTCCATTTCAACAAGCTCACACAAAGTCAAAGTTTATTGAATTTTTTGGCCTTAAAATGCTGAACTTACTCTCTTAAAAAAAAAATTATATATATATATATATATATATATATAAAAATAAAATTTACCATGAAAAATATTGTACGGCTTTTTTATTATTAAAAGGTATTTCTGTTTATCCTAAAATTCGACTTTTGCATAGGAAGAGAAATCATTTACGACTCCCCAAAAAAAAAATTAAAAAATAAAGTAAAATAAAATAAAAATGCTCACATTACTTTCACAGTCTACTTTTTAATTTTTTCCTTTTCAGTGTGGTCCTAATGCTCTCTTTTTGTGGTGGATGCATTTGGAATGAAGCAGATCAAAAGAAGCTCACCCCCGTCATCTGATCAGCCTTGAAAGCCTTGGCTGAGTTCAAAGTCCTTGCCCACTCTTGCACTCCCATTCCTGCCTGTGAACGAATACTTGGTTGGACTGGCATTTGAGGCGCCCCCCCCCCCAACCCCCCCAAAAAATAACTTTGAGGTTGCCAAGCCAAGACAGCAAAACAAATAAAAAGTGAAAATTCCTCCAAAAGCGTCTTTCTCCTTCATCGTAGCGGGTGCTGAGCTTTCCACTTTCAACTTTTAAAGCCCTCGTCGTAACTGCAGAGGTGGGCATCCTTTTGTTTCAATCTATAAACACAAATGAAAAAAAAAAAAAGACAGCAAAAAAAGCGAAGAAGAGCAACATGATGCAGAAGGGTGATTTTTTTTTTTGGTGTGTGTGTGGGCCAGTCAGAATGTGGATGTCAAGGGCTAGAAAGAACAGCAAGGCGGCACACACAGACTGGCAGTTGAATAAGAACTCATATTGGCAGCTTTCTTATGTAGACAAGCCAAAACATCCCCAACAAAGATTCATTTAAAAAGGATGAAGAAAGATTCTAGAAAAATAACAACTTTCTCAATTTTTAATGAATTTCTCTTTGGAATATTTGGAGTTTATAAAGGGAGCATAGACATCCTTTTCCTTGGAAAACAACAACTTCCTTTTCAATATTATTTTTAGAATAGTACAACCTTATTTAAGATAAAACATGACTTTAAAATGTGTTGCGTTTTAAATATAATTTCCATAAAAAGTTTATGCTAATAAGATTCATGCTTTTAATTTGTAAAAACTGTTTCTTCATTCTCAAAAAAATTTGAGTTGTTGTTTGAAAAATAAGATTACTTCACTGTTGAAAATATACGATTTTATTTCGGTCAGATTCAATATTTTTTCATCCGAAAACAAATTAATTTTTGGAAGATGACAACTATGTTGAAAAATAAAAAATATACTTCAGAATATAGAAAACCTTCCTCTCTGACGATGATTACTTCCATCTTGAAAATACACGACTTTTTTCCTTTAAGATTACAACCATTGTCGTGATGAAGCTACTTGAAAATATGACAATTTTCATATTAAAAAAAACAAAAAACTTCATGCTCATAAGGTTATATGAATATTTGCCGAACTAAGAACGCACTCTCACGCGTCCCCACACTGTATGTATGTATCAAGTATTCCTAATCTATGTGCAAATATGCCTTCGTGCAATATGTGCTTGCTTGTGTTTGCATATGGACTTGTTTGTTTGTTTAGGCTGTGTGCGTGTGAGAGCAAGAGAGTGCGAGAGAGCGAGAGTGTGTGCCATCACTCCTCTTGTCCCTCATGACTGCTGTTTGCAGCCAAGTGAAACACCATCACTGCCATAACCGACAAACACACACTCACACTCACACACCCGCACACTTATGTACGCACGCAACTACCTACCCCTGCCCCTGTTACCCCCCGCCCCCCACCACCCCACACAGGCTTTTGATGGCGCCATTTCACGCGTGCCAGAGCGCAAAAACACAAAGAAATGACTCATAGGGTTCCCTTGGGTTGAGTCGACACATGTGTCGCCAAAACGTCCAATCGTGTCTCACACAAACAAAAAAAGACGACCTAGTCAAACTTGGTGGTGACAACCAAACAACTTTAGCACTCATGAGGCGAATGACATTTGGCGTTGATAAAAATGCTTTCAAATAACAAATAACCTGAGCGTATAATTAAGGCAACGCTTCGATATGACAAGTCAACACTTTGAATCAAATGTTTTCAGAAACAACAGCCAGATTTATTCATTGATTAGCGCACCTACGTTTTTTTTTTTTTAATCCGGTTGAGAAAACAGGTGCCCGGTGCCAAATAACTCAATAACACTGACAAAGAGCAGTTAACGGGACAATCAACAATGCATTCGAACGGCTGACTCGGCATTTTGGAAATGACGCCACTCCTTGTATCAAACATAATAGAGCTCGGAGACGAGCGCATGCAGAATGCGGAGAGCGAAGAATACCAAAAAAAAATAAAAAATACAAACAGACACAAACTATCTGCTGGACAAATGCGGTCCTCGCTGAAGTCTTCCAGAGAGCCCTATTGCATTTTCTTATCGTTTTCCGTCTTTATGATTAGCATCGTGCGTTTTGACAAAGTCAGTGCAATGGGGGAGCGTACCGAGCAAATCTAATCAACATGACGGTTACTCATTTAAAGAGACAGGGCGGCCATTTAGAAGCACTGCTGCTGTTCATTACGGACGATCGAGTTACATCGTAGGGCGAGCTCGTGCGGGGATCACATTCGAGAGCGTAACGTGAATCCTCAACCCTGGCTTGAACCCGAATCTTTTAGAAGATCTGGAAATTAGGCTGTGCACAATCAAGATTTATTTTGGAGCTGTTTATTGATCAGTGAGTTGTGGTAAAAACAAAACAAAAAAACAAAACGTCTTTACGTGCTTGTGTGATGAGGTTAATCTAATCTGTTGTCATCTTATTTTGCAGATCCGGTCCATGACGTCAGTGATCGACGGGCAAATAATCAAAACGGATGACCAATTTTGCATCAAAATACAGAAATCAACTCATCCGATCTGTGCGAAAATTTGACTTGAAAGCTTTTATCCGTTAACGCTGGTTTGAGAACCTTTGTAAAACTGTATTATAGACCACAAGTATCGGTAAACTCATTCACTCCCAAAGACGTTTTTAAACGTCTTTTCAGGCTTGGTCCAGAATTGGCTGGTACTGAATGAGTTAAAAACCCTGAACACTGCTGTAAACCCTAACCCCGACTTGAACCCCTAACTTGAAATCCGAAACCAGGCTTTAAAGTCTGATTTTAAATCCTCACTTTCAACCCTAACCCTGCATTGAAACACTCATTTGAAGCCCTCAACTTCCTTCAAAACTTTAATCCGAGACCCTAACATTTATGTGATGTCTCAACACTCCCTAACCCTCTAACTCCGAACCCCAACGAAAAAAATTCCGTCGCAATTTGAGCATGGACACAATGCCTCTCTTCTCTGTTCCTGCGCGAGTGCTGGTCTCGTCTCCTTTGTGCGAGGTTGTGAATGGGCGCTTTGACCGCTGACATATGAGCAGCTCGAGTCCATCATCAGCATCCAGATGAAAACACACACACGCACGCACGCACACACACTTTTTACTCCTTATCACTCATCCCGCAGTGGCCATCCGCCGCACATTAGATCCGCTTTAGTGTGGAAATCTCCCTATAAAACGTTAGTTAGCTGAGATTATTGGACTTCATTGCGCGTAGTACAAGAAGTACCTGTTAAACGCCAACAGCGGATATAACGGTGACGTTGCTCATACGGCAGGGAAAGCGCTTCTGACGCGCAAAGGACGCACCATTAGGATGCAGAGCGCTAGGAAGCCACGGGCTGTTCTAATGTTCGGCTTCCCCGGCTAGAAAATCGAATGTGGAACCGCAACCGTGACTTGAAATCCTAATGTTTGTTTGAAACCTGAACTCGGGCTTGAAACACCAACCGTGGTTTTAAACCTTCATAGGGAAACCTTGACCCAAGTTTGAAACCCTAAACTTGAAACCCTAAATCAAAACCATGACCATGTCTTGAAACATCAATGTCAAACGCTAACTTGAACCCAAAGCTGAAATTCGATTTTAAAAACACAAACCCGACCTTAATCGTGTCTCAGAACCTTCATTTGAAAGTTTTGCTTGAAACGGCCTGGCATGAAACCCCCAATGTGATACTCAAACTGCAACCTTAACTCATGATTCAAATCCATGTGAAGAGGCTCACCGTGCCCATTTTTCATTTTTCTTCTAAATCACGAGAGAAACGACAGGACAAAAGCAAAGCTGCGACCGCCTGGCGGAAGTCCAATTTGCAAGGCCGGAGCGCTGTTCGGGCATCGCTGCGCATTTGCCGGCGAGGTTGCGTCGGCGCCGCGAAAACCAAAGCGTCTATGACACGGCGGAGATTGCTCTGTCCAAAACGCAATCATCCACAGGTGGCGCCGTGGCGCTGATGAATTACCGCGGTTTAGGAAAAGACAATGACTTGTCAAGATGGCCGCTGATCGCCTCTGAGTCTCCCAGACTCGGAACACTTGGTGAGGAAAACAGCTTCCACAACTCAGGGCAAAGATAGCTTAGCAGTAGATTAGCGATGCTGTCAATGGCGTAGGCTACTCAAAAAAACCAAAAACAAAACGTAGCCCATAGTAAAATCAGAACTGTCCTAAGGCTGGTCTAGTTCTGGTTCTCGTTGGACTTCTGGTTTTTCTATTTCTTCATCGCACTTCTGGGTTGAATTCTAATTCGGGTGGTAGTTGGAGTTTTGGTGTTTGTCATTTCGTGTTGCAGTTCTTTTGGTTTTGCTTCGGTTCGACTTCCGGTTGAGGTTTTAGGACTTGTATTCTGCTGGTACTGGTATGGTTACGGTCCTAAGTCCTAACTGCGCTTCCATTTCGAGATCTGGCTTGAGCTTTGTTTTTATTTTGCTTGTGCTTTCGGTTCTCCACTTCAGCTTTTAATTTGATGGTTTTAGTTCCTGGTCTCGTATTAGCTGTGGTCAGAGTTCAGGTTGACTTTCCGTTTGTGGTTATTTGTCAAACAACAAGAAAATATCTGTCTCGTATTTAAGACGCTGCAGCCTGATCTTTTTTTAATTTTTTTTTAGATTTTGCAAATAAAAAAAATTAAAAAAACAGTAAAATAAAGGATTTTATTTTGAAATAACTACGCAACCGACATACCGTTCGGCAATTGTCTCGGAGGAATGACAGACATCTGCTGCCTTATCACGAGGTGTCCATTTTAATTGAGCAAATACGGTTCGTTACACTGTGCGGCGTTTCTCCTCAAACAAAACAGAGTCGGCATAAATAGTAAAGCCTTTAAAAATAGAGAAGGGGTTCGGCACGGGGTCACTGGCAGTTGGCGACATAGCAGTCATCTTGACAACAACGGGCGAGGTGGTGGCGTAAGAGGAGCGACATGCCCGCCGGGCGACCCCTCGAGCAGAGCATCGCTAAAGTGCTGACTCGCTGCGGGGCCGGTGGAAAGACGCGGCGGTACGAGCCCCTTCCCGCTCATCAAATAGTAATGAGCCCTGTGCTGCGTGCGGTCAGGTTGCCGCGGTGGAGGAGTGGGGGGGCGGGGGGGGGGGGGGGGGTACAGAGTACGGAGGGCGAGGTCACCTCACGGTCACTAAACAGCACTGCGCGAGTAGCCAAACATGGTTAGCCAGAGAATAGCGGGCACAGTTTCGGATACGACGACGTTTGACTCAAAGTGTGGATTTTTTTTTCCCTCATTGAGTGAATTGAGAGACGAACATGGCAGCTCATTTTTGGTGCGGAGCGACACAAGGGGCAAAAATGAGCTGGGTGCTCACGGCTTGGGGCAGAGGGGGTTTGAGGCTCGGGGCCATCCATCTCTGCTTTCAGGATGCGTTGACAAGGTCACGCTCCCCTGGGTGCGAGCCCTTGGGCCGTAACCACGGACACCCAGACCAAACTAAGAGCTGTCACTCAAGCATACAGAGTCACTAGATGGCAACGGGGGATAGGCAGACACCTGCTGTGTGTGTGTGTGTGTGTGTGTGCCTGCCTTGGGAGATATCAGCAGACCTTCATGAAACACTGACTGCTGACAGCGAGGAAATGTCTTCGCAAAAGGGCTAGAGAAAAAAAATGAAATAATTGGCCACACATTTAAATTTTAAGAGCCTTTAACTCATTCACTCCCAAAGACGTTTTTAAACGTCTTTTCAGACTTGGTCTAGAATTGGCTGGTACTGAATGAGTTAAACTCAATACAACGAAACATGACTCGGTGATGCAGACCTCCATCAAGGCCAAGTACAAGTACATTTATATTTCCATGACACCCTTTTGATGGGGGGTGTGGGGGAGAAAATCAATGCAGTTCTCGTACTGGGACTCGGTCTGGCTCTAATACTAGATGTGGTTCTACTCGGTCTAATTCTGGTTGCAAGTGGAATGTACTTTTACTTCTAGTTTTATGGTTCGTGCTCAAGTTTTGATTTTCGTTGACGTAGTACTTCTGGATTTGGTTCACGTTCTACTTCCCGTACAGGTTTGAGTTTTGGTTCTGCTGGGTCGGTTCAATGTAAGAGACGTTTGTTGAAGAAACTTTGCAGTAATTTCGTATTACGCAGAGGAAAAGCAAAGTGGTGCGCTGATCTTTGACGATCAAATTCCCCGCAGAGGTGATTGCGGAGAAGCAAAATGTTTTTAAAACTTTTTAAGAGACAGAAAACGGGTCAAAGTTGAGCCCAAATATCACAATTAAGAGTCGTAGATGTCTTTTTTTCTTTGTCTGGAGACGAGTGTGTTGTTATCTAAGGGCAATTATGGATTTTTAAGCACGGCGGAGCATCCATTGGAGATTTTCTCTTGCAAAACAAAACCTAAGCAGCAAGTTAGCCTCCACGTTGATAAATAGTCTGCAGCACGGCAAAAAAAAAAAACACAAATAAATTATTCAAACTTCTACCTTGCTTTAAAAAATAAAAATAAAGGACGACGACGGCTTTGTGTATCTCTTAGGCTCACATGCTGCCATTGATCCACCTCCCTGTGGCGCCTGCCTCACTCACTCGCCGTGCGGCAAAGGAAAGCAGCATTAGTCACCTGCAGGCCACCGCGCAATGTTGTGTTTTTTTTTTTGATTTTATTTCACAGCGGCGAGCTGCGCCCGACAATGCTAATCAACTTTGAACCACAAAGCGTCGTTTCGTCACGCGGGCGAGGAAAAAAAATGCCCCTCGGCTGTGTTAGCGTGACGTTGTGAACTTGAGACGCACAGCGTGAAACAGATTTCTGATTGGACGTATGTATGCGAGTCAATGCAGATATTTATGTGTTCCATAGCTTTTTTTTTTTTTTTTTTAAATCTTACCCATCCTACACCCCGACAAGGAGACGGATTTGCTGGAGTTCATCCATTTCCACATGCTGTCAATATTCACATGATCACATCGTATGCAGCATCCACGTTGTTATGGCAATTTCCCAACCTCGCTCGGAGGGCTGACGGCATCGAAAGAAAAAGCGCAGAAAAAATAAATAAAATTAGAAGCCTGCAGCTCATTGTTCGGGCAGCGGTGCTCGTCTGGGGAGTCGGTGCTGCTGCTCGCCAACATTTCCCCACATTCTCCGATACTTATACCGAGATCATTTTCCTCCGGCAATCGGCCGGTCTTAATCGGCCGCATCTCTCTCATGGGCCGCGGGCAAACTAACGGAGGACACTAACGAAAGCCTGCATGGTCTGCGAAGGGAAAAAAAATTATGATTCTGGAAAAGCCTCCGTCTGGTTTTGTGTCTGTCATTCTATCGCAGTCTCTGGTGACCAATCCGCTTGTCTTGGAACAATTCACAGCTTTTAATGAAAGAAATACATCACGAACAAATCTGATTCTTCAACGCCAGGGTACTACGAATGATATAGTGTACCTGAGCTCTTTTTGGTCAGGATTCTAATCTAACTTGTGATTGATTAGTTGATTACGGGCCGCGTCACAATACTTGCGCCGACATCGCCTCCATAAACACCTGATTCGAGTCTTTTTTTGCGCTGCCGGTGTTTGTGCTCAATAGCCGGGGCAGACATCTTATATTGATTGCTTTGTTTCCAGTGCAGCGATACATAATTCATCAAGCCTCAGTGAGTGTGTGTGTGCAAAAGTGTGCAGGTGTGGGTTTGTGTACAAATAGCAAAAGGGGTAAATAATCAATCAAAGTCAACACCTTCCCTTCACACAATTAAAAGTGTTGCAGGAAAACAAAAAAGACTGTCGCCTTCTCTTTTGGCCCGCCCAAAGCACAATTATGAGATACGGCGGGACCTTCACACAAAAGTTACGTGCCGTTTAATGCCCTCACATCTGACATCACTCACTAGGCCACGCCCCTTAAGTCATTACATCATTTCATTGTCTGGGGATATTCAGATTTGTCAGTCACTTCAATAAAGAGATGCAACGATTAATTGACAACTCCTGAATGATCGAATTAATCGCTAATTAATTTTAAATGGTCTAAATGTGAAGAATTTCACCTTGCCAATGGTAAATATCAAAAGTGTGTCCTGAGTGTAACTAACAGGGAAATGAAAAAAAATTGATTAGCATGGAAGTGAATTAAGCTCCAAGCTTGGTTCTGAAAATGTTTTTACTTGTAAGTCAAGGTAAGGCTGTCGATTAATGTCCAAGTCCATTTGAAGAACAACAAAGAGTTGAAGAGTAAGTTGAAATTACTTTGGGGAGATTGGGGAGGGGGGGCCGCCTCGGTCCCATGTCGGCTGGCCATCACGATTCCCAACGCAAATTTAGATCGCGGATCCGCCGGTCGCGAGTGCGAACGCCGCATCGCCCGCGATTCGCAGACATTGATTAATCTCATCAGGGAGCGAGCTGGACACAGCAGTAATAAACTGCAAATTGTCTAGCGGAGCTCACATCAAATCAGCGCCATGGGCGAGCTGGGCTGCCGTTGCCGCCGCCAAGCCAAGAACAGGCGTGTCTATTCTGAGGTTTAATGCGATGGAGGTAATTAAGTACGTGCTAAACAAACTCGTTTGAGCGGAATCGCTAATAAGTAACAAACAAGCGCGACTTCCTGTTCCCGGTCTTTGTCCCTTGATCGCCCACGCACTCAGAGAGATCTTTGGCGGAGGCCAAGAAACATGAACATTTTATTTTTTTAATTATCCCTTTTGAAAACCTATCTTGAAACGATTAGATCTACAAAAAAATGAGCCTGCACCGATTTCATGTTTGATGGTGAGATCCAACATGTACTGGACTGCGGGAAATTCCATGCAACTTTCAGCGGGTTTGTCAGCTGAATTTTGCTCTCCAACTGGAACACGGCGATACGAACAGACTGTAATAACTTGAGATATTGCAAGGGGGGGGCTACAGTTTAAGAACATCCAAATGTCACTAATGGACGCGAGTGCGCCCATGAAATATTAAACAGGCGGAGAGAATCTAATCCCAGACTCAATTGAATAAATGAGAAAATATATTAGATTCATTTATTCAGTGACTCATTTGGAAGCCAGTGGCGAATACCAGACTCCCACAGCCGGCACAAATATGATATAATTAGTTCACATTTAAGCATATTTTTTAAAAAAAGAAAGAAAAAGGATCTTGGATCCTAAAAAATAATAACGCTGAGGACTAATTTGAGCGTCATTATGCTCGGAGTATCCTCAAACCGCCCAGCGTTTGACACGCTAACGCTCAATAAAAGTGACAACTCGAGAGGTCTCAGCAGATTCAGCAAAGAGAGAAGGAAAGAAAATAAATAAATAAAAAAGAGCCGCCATCTTTCCTTCGAGTATAAATGTGAAGACGAATGGCGGGGAGTTGAGCGGGAAGTTGTCATCTGTAATAAAATGTGAAATGTAGAATAAATGTGATTGGTCGATCAGCCATGAATCGCTTTGATCGCGCTGACTGATCACACACTTTTTCACCAATATCAAGAAGAAGAATCAATCTGAGCATCACAGGTTAACAAACGGGCTCAGGGAACCGATTAGATGTTTGAGTTTGCACTTTGGGCTACAAACATTGACAATGTCAACAGTTGGCGAACGGACAGACAGATTTGTCATCGCTTGCAAAAGAAAAAAAAAAGTGTTTAACATTGCAGAGAGAAATCGGTAAAAAAACGGCATATTTTTTGGGAGGAGTGGGTGAGTTTGAATATCATTATCTTATTTTTTTTTAAGGTTGTAATGGCTTAATGTGTACAACAACAACAACAAACAAAAAAATCGCCCGATATTTTAAAAGAACCAAGGCCCTAGTCTTCATTTGTGTCGGTCGTAAAATATCAGCTCGTAGGTGGAAGGTAATGAAGCCGTCCAAAAGGGAACAGAAGGACCATCCTCATGTTTTTGGCATTGGCATGTGAAGGAGGTCGGCGAGGCGAGCAGCGGGGCGGCAGATGGTCTGAGAGACGGTGCCACCAGCTCCGTCCAGCCCAGCTGGGTGAGTGCGCGCGCGCACACACACACCCACACCCACACGCGGCAGCCAGAGAACAATGTGCTTCAAGCAACTGTGCTCTTCTGGCCATCTCAGGCGAGACGCCATGACGGGAAGACGTCCTTGCGTTAACACGTCCAACATCTGAGGTCCACATAAGGTCCAACTTGGAAGCTTTCACCGGAAAATCAAGTCAAGGTCAAAAACCCTTGGCTGACTATGTTTGCACGCGTGCTTGGATAAGAAACGCAATAAGGACACATCATTAGGTACATCTGCAAACGTGCTACTGTATAACCCGTGCCCCACCAAAAAATGCTGACATCACAGTTTTGAGTTCACTCTTTCTCCACAAATGCAATATGATTGAGAATATCGTGTTTCGACTAGTGGCGGTGCATTTTATTTTATTTTATTTTTTTGCCTGTTCACTTCGGATCTACGACTTGGGTCAAAATGCAAAGGGATGAAACCAAACATACTCGCTCATGTTGGCACTTGTTGGAGCACCGAGGAGAAAGAGGAGTTGGCGAGGAAGGAGCGCCCGCAGGCCTGCTGACCTCTATCCAGACCGAGCGGGGACGATATTAGCGCAGCAATTAAAGGAGATGACAGCCGTCAGGCAGGCGGAGACGGAACGCCGACTTCTCTCGAGTGTAATAGCTATTGATTTTTTTTTGGTGCACAAGCAAAACAACACAGCCCGGAGACAGAAAAGAGAAGCAAAGAAAGGGGAGCGCGCAGGTGAGTTGTAAGGGGAGGCGTTCCCCTAGGCTCTGTGCCGGGATGCTCCCAATACGCTCCAGAGATCAGAAGACAAACTCATAGCTGGGAAAAAAAATGGTTTGGGACGTAAGGATAATAATTTTGTTTGTTTTTTTGGTGTACTCAGGAAAATAGTATTTTATTATTTATTTATTATTAATTTAACAAATAATTCATCTTTATGCTACTATGGATTGTTTCATTTTACCACAATTATTCCACAATTTCCGGAGGGAAGAAACACAACGGAACTCAAGAACTCAAAAAAAAGGGTGTTCAATGACGTTAACAGTTTTAAATGCAAAGTTTCATTGTTTCAATCAGATTTTCTGGAAGAGAGTCATCTCGAAAACCAGGTCAGGTGAGTTACAGTTTACGTGTTTTCATTTCACGTATTGGGGGTAAAATGTCTGTTCTTTATGCAAGTTGCCAACACGGTGCTAAAATTCTGGCACATTCCAGCTGTTGTGGGGGTCTGCGTGGAGAAAGCCAGGCACCCCCCCCCCCGCCCCCCACCACCACCCAGTGTTGGAATGCACTTTACGATTGCCTATATTGCTCATTACCACATCTGTGCTCTTTGCATCCATAAAGCGGCACACTTTTTATTTTTTTTATTTTTTTATTAACGGAATAATTTATCCATACAGCGAAGTTCAGAGTCACATGACGCTTTCTTCGCAATGTGACAGCACCGCCATTGGCCGGCTTTCTAAGTCACCGTCATCAATCATGACAGCAGAGCCACTCGACAAAATGTCTTGACATGATACATCGAACCACAAACGCTGATTCTCCTTTTAAAACGGGAGAAGGAGAGAACAAGGTCACACAAATGATTACCCACCACGATGACATCACCTGCGACAGCTCAAGACCAAGGGCCTGGAAATAAATACCTCCGAAAGACCCTCAACAACCTTTGGGGGGGCGGATGAAGACACCCGGTATGAAAATCGATAGCAAGTCGAAAGCCTTAAATAACACTGCTGCTGACGTGCCAGACACACGAGATGAGAAAATGATTTTAGGGGGACTCGGCGTTCTCAACGACACCAACAACAACAACAACAACTTTGGATCAGAACATTTCTGTCACTTTGAGGAGAACCTTTGGACACAGGAAAAACAAAAACAGAAAAGCGACGTAGGGCGTTTCAAACAAACCGCAACAAAGAAGGAAAAAAAAAAGGTTTCAGAAAGACTCGCTGATGTTCAAAGACCAGCTGGCTCTTTTCTTCTAATAAAGCCGTTATGAATGCGAAAGGCGTTACGTCGCCTTGTTGATTTAAGCCGTGCTGCTTGAATTTGGCTCAAAGCCCCACACACACACACACACATTAAAAACGGCCTTGTTGTTTTCCATTGTTCTCATCCTACACTCCAAACATAAAAATGTTTGCTTACTTTCGGCAATAAGCTACTTAGCATTTAGCCAATTACAATTAGCCTCAAGGCTAGATCGCACACATAAGTGAAAGCAAGACAGAAAAAAAAAGATCTTACTTTTTTTTACTTGCTTTTTAGTGACAAGTCGATATTTTGCAAGGAGACGTGGTGGATGGGGAGAGGCAAGTTATGCCAGTGAAACGGCGCAAGTAATTACAGGCTGTCAAAAAAGTAAACATTGATGTAACTGATAAGAAGTGACTTTTTATCTGGTCGGAAAGTCGCAAGCCTCATCAAAGAGTGCGGAGCCCGGGGTTCACTACGGGACAAGGAGGCAAAGCGTAACGTCACTTTTTCCCTAATTTTTTTTCACATTTTCCTCAAAACACGGAGCCAGCGGTTGTCGTCCACAGTAGCTGAATAAATTCACTTGGCTCAGACATACTAAGGAGGACGCGCTTCGTAATCTCTGCCAGATGCGTGGCAGTCGCATGCTGCTGCTCTTGTGAGACGTCTAGCCACAAACTACAGGCTGGATACCTTAAAGCAGGGGTGTCAAACTCATTTTTGTCACGGGCCACATTGTCGCTACTGTTTCCCTTGGAGGGGCCGTTATGACTGTTGCCAAAACAATTGTTTCACCACCACCGCCACCACCATATTGATGGATAACTTGTTTTGAAATCAGAAGCCAAGAATAATGGCTTGTTCAAATATTGTGATCATGGATTAGATGAGACAATTTGAAATTTTGGCCCAGACTTTAAGAAGCATCATGGATGTAGACATGTAAGATTTGCTTTCGCGGGCCACATAAAATGATGTGGCGGGCCAGATCTGGCCCCCGGGCCTCGACTTTGACACCAGTGCCTTAAAGCAGCATCGTAAATCATCCGTGATGTCTCGCACGCTGCAAAAAAAAGGGCCATTTGCACGCATTATTAGCTTGAATATGTTGTTGGGAGCCCCCCCTGCTGTGCGCCAGCGTGTGTCCGCCTCTTACGATCCCACGCTAAAGGACGCAACTCCCCCTACGCCCACCATCGTCGCTTCTTACGTCGTAATTTCACCAGTGGAGGGAAGATAATTGATGGGGGTGGGGGGGTCTTGGGAGGAAAACCTGACCTTCCAAGCACCTCATCATGATAGCACATCTTACAGCAAGTTCAAGGGTCACCTCATTACCACCACCCCAAAACCCCTGCGTCGGCCATATCAACCATTGTGCTGTGTCAGCAGGTAAGGGAGGGTAATATATGTTATTTTTTGCTCACTCGTCAGGCAATATATGACGTACCCCCACGTTGGCCAATGTGATCTAATAAACAACCTATTTCTAAAATTTCAGTCTCCCTGTGTAGAGTAGCTAAAAACAACAACAACAAAATTTGAAAAGCAGCTTTCTGTATAGTGCAGTGCAGTTACACATTAATAATGCATCAAGGCATTACGAATGCATTATTATGCCCTAATAACCATAAATTCAGCCTGCCTCCCGTGTTATACAAGAACAGCGTAGTATGGGTCATTTAATTAGCACATATTGCAGCTAAAAAGTTATTACACATCAACAATACATGAATGTTACATTTAGGTATTATTGATGCATGGTTTGAAATTAATAACATTTAATTCAGCTCTCTTTTTATATTATTCAATCACAGTGTAGATCAGGGTAGGGCTGGGCAATAATTCAAAATCAATATGCATCGCGATAGATACGTGATCAATACCAAATGTCTTTGATAAAATGTTTGATTCGTGTGGCGTACCCACGTGCAAAAAAAATGACCGGTAATGAGTCTAGTTCATTGTTGCATTGACTTACGTTGCAATCAAATTACATAAATGTGGCCTTTTTTCTACGTTGCTTTATTTTTCAATAGTTACAAAATCTAAAATAAAAATTCGATATATATGAATATCGACCAATAGGTAATACTTATATCGAGATATACTTCTCAGTCGTAGCGCCAAGCCCGAGTATGGGGCATTTATTAAGTGCACAGTGCGGGCGTGGAGAATTACACGTGCCCCTTGAGAACGAAAGTTTGCTGCGCAGTGCCACCGAGCCGCCTCCCAAACCCCAATTGTAATTTACTGCACCACTCAGCAGGAAGGACGAAGGCCGCGCTTCCCATGGTGCCCTGCAATCTTTCATCCGCAGCGGGTCCGCAGCACGCCTTTACGCGGCGGTCTGTGCGTGCAAACCGGGCAAAGCCGCGTTTCCTCACGGAGGAGGATTGTCATCCGTCATTATAGGAGGGTAAGCGCAGAGAATGATGAGGCCTGACAGCTGCGCGTCGTCGTCACGAGTCTCCGAGTAAACAGCTCGCGCCGCGGCGATCATGACCGTTACTTTCCAATGTAAAAGAAACGGATTGTGTCTGTCAACGCTGCCGCCGCCGAGTCATTTCTAACCTTTTGAGGTTTGGACCGACTTGGTTTTATTTTAATTCATCGAAGAAGACAACCAAGCACGGTGCAATTTCTAATAGCGAGAGCATCAACTCGAACGGCACACGCGCAATCATAAATCATAAAACCTTCAACGTATGAAGATGTTAACGTTTGTGAGTGCTTTAGGAACATTCAAGAAAAAAAAATTCTAAATGCAAGAAAACTAATCCCTTCATTTGAGAACGGCGACGCAATCGCCATTGGATGTAGCTTGAGCATCGTTAGCATCCGTCGTTTTCGCACGTCTTACCTTCAGTCTCTGCTGGATGACGGCGATGCTCATCACAGACAAATTACATTCGGGGGCGTATTCCCGTCGCACACCTGCGGAAACGAGAAAGCTCTGTGACTTGACGACGTTAACAACAGCAAAACCAAATGCTGTTGCCTCGATCCTGCTGTGAGTTGGCCTCTACGTGATGAAAACGAGGAACCTCTTTTTGCCGCAATGAATGAGAAGCTTTTTCTGGAGACGTAATAGCGGAATCGCGGCAATCTGGAGACCAGATCAATGACGGCGCCAGGACGGGCGGAAGCTAGCAATAAAGCAAGCGCAAATGTCCAGAACATTAGCGTGCCGCGTTGGCTAATTGGGTGGCGGGAAAAGGTCAAACCGGAGGCGTGTGGCTGCGGAAGTGGGAAAAGCACTCAGGGACAGGACACCAAAGTAAAAATGAGTAAAAGATATTAAGCCGGATGGAAAGAGCAGAGGTACGACTGCAGAGGTTACTCTGCGGGATGCAGTACTCCCAAAGCACACTCCACAGAACTCCTTGAGGACCCTGCCAAGGGTGTAGACCTGGCCCACTGTTCCGACAAAAAAACACACTGCTCCTCCTGGAATCTGAGACTCGGCATTGTGGTGTAAAAAAACACGACAGCACAGTTTCACATCACCATGTCAAAACATGGCATGACGATGGCAAAACTACAACGTCACGGCGCGGAAACGTGTCATTGGGGCGCCAAAACGACATTTTGGTGTAAAAACAAGACACGGCGGTGTAAATGTGACACTTGGGCTGCGCCAGCGTGCAAGCGGGAGCTCCCTGTGCTCGTCTTGAGGCTTTGCGGGATCACGAGCAAACTCCACATTCAACTCTGAGAAGATCCTGAATAAAGCATCACTCAGCGCGCGCATATCTTACTCCTCGCTTAAAAAGGAGAATCCACCCCCCCCCCCCTCCAACACTTATATTTCTACACCCACGCGTGAATAAAACACAGACTCAAGTGTTCTCTCTTGGGGTTTTTCTGGGGGGAAAAATAGGCTACCATGCCAATAAGAAGCATTCGGCAGCTCCATTTTGACAGCGGGGGAAAAAAAAAAAAAAAACGAGGGTGGAATTGTTGTTATAGTGTCGGAACGCCAGGATCTGCAGCCGGCTGAATATCAGCAGTGACAGTTTTCCGGCAAAACTTCTGCGAGTGTTAAAAAAAGAAGACTTAATAATAAGAGTATGGAGGAAGGATGGTAGCTTTCGGGATGAAGTCGTATTTCTCTCGACTGGGTCGTGATGATTGTGCAGGGGAGGGAAAAAAAAAAAGTACAAAAGTGCCTCCTGGCAAAATCTAACCCGAGGGAATCGTTGCAGGCTGCGAGAATACGGCTTTATTTCACAAAGATGATGAAGGAAAAAAAAAGGAAAATGTTGCAAAGTAGCCGTGAGAAATGCTGATTTGTTTTTTTTAATTCATGCTCTAGAACGTTCGAAATCAGTTGTTATGATTTCCCAGCAAGTGGTCATTTTCTGTGGGTTTTTTTTTGTTTTGTTTTGTTTTTTTTAATGCCTGCGGAAAATCAACTTTCAAGCCGCGGAATTAAGATTTGCTCTCCACAGAATCACCACTGCAGGTTCCGGGGGGCAAGAAGCATCACTGGTAATCAAAGAGTTCAATATGTGAAATAAACCAATCAATAAAGAGACAAAAATCTTATCAAGCAGCAGAATGAAGAAGCCTGAGGGAACGGGAAGAGGAAAAAAAAAAAGGAGGTGTAGCCACCATGAAATGAGAGATGCTTCCATTAAGTGCGGGCATCATTTACAACCTCATTGACTTCTCCCGATTGATGTAGATTTTGCCTCCTCTATGCACGATAAACAAAACCTCAAGTAACAAAATCACTTAACAAACTTTAGCGGCTTGGACTGCCTTGCGGGTGGGGGGGGTTCCCATGACCTGAGCCGCCACTTGACCGTGAAAAATGCTGTGAAAAAAAAATGCGGCTTTTAATTAGCGGAGGGCAATTAAGGCCTCGGCGATGCCACTCGGGTCCAGGGCCAAAGTGGCCGCGCCCCTTTGAAATGTTTCTCCTCCTGTCAGGCGCGGATAGCCGATATTACGCACCCGCCATTTTGGTACGTCAGTTTGTATTTCAGGCTTTATTTATGAGTTCTTGACACATGTTCTTGCTTAGGTAAAAAAATAAAAAATAAAAATACGAAGTATAAACTTATTTTTATAATAGCATTCTGTTTTCTAGCTCCCCCTGGTGTTAGTTGTGGCTGTCTAAACGAACATAAAAAGCGGCTCTGATTCGATATCCGTATGGATAGATAAATGTTATTAATCCCATAAGGTAAAAATAAGATTAAATCACCCGTAATAAACAAGTTACGAGCGAGGTTTTCATTTTGGGTTATCTTTTCCGGCGGGCCTTAAATCATTTGTCTGCGGCGAAGGAATAAACGCGCAAAAGCTTCTCTGGGCAACACGTCTCGTCTCATTTGCATTTCTTGACTTAAGCGGATACATAAATCATATTTGCGCCAAGGTGTGCGTGCGCATTTCTAATCGCATCTTATTTACAGCGCGTTTGCCTTCGTCATGAATTATTGGCCGAGGACCAGCCGAGACGGCGCACGCTCGGCAATTGATAAATTAAGGCTGGCGGTGGACTTTTGCCTGCGTAAATACCTGCAGCACAAAGGCATTGGGGGTGAGGTGGGGTCATTAATTGTCCTTAGCGATTACTTCAAGTAGCGTCTGGCTGCTAATGACAAATCCAAACACGCTCTTCCTGAACCATCGCCTTCATTAGGACAAGCGATACGGCGCTACCTCAAACGCTAGCTTTTCATCACAAGTGACAAGCATATGGCGGCCAAGCAGTCGCCGGCTAGCGCGAGAAGCTGATGCGGCATTTGACGTCTTAGTAGTTTGTCAAACAGGAAAAGAGCGACGGAAAGTCAAAGAAAAATCAAGATGCTGGCATTGGCACAAAAAATAAAAATAAAGAAAAATCAAAATATATCCTGAAGCAACTGTTTCGGATTCCTGTGGACTGCTTCAAATCAAAATGGCCGACTGCCCTTTCACTTTCTTTATAATTGTGGCGACACAGTGGTCAACTAGTTAGCATGTCGACCTCACAGTTCAGAGTTTGATTCCGGCTCAGGCCTTCCTGTGTGGAGTTTGCATGTTCTCCTGTGTGGGTTTTCTCCGGGTACTCCGGTTTCCTCCCACATTCCAAAAACATGCATGGCAGGTAGACGGAACACTTTAAATTGTCCCTTGGTGTGAGCGTGAGCGCGAATGATTGTTCGTCTACGTGCGCCCTGCGATTGGCTGGCAACCGGTTCAGGGTGTCCCCCGCCGACTGCCCGAAAACAGCCGGGGTTTTGCTCCAGCATGCCCGCGACCCTCGCGTTGATCAGCGAATTAGAAGATGAATGGATGAAAATAATTGTTCACCACTAACCACTTGCTCCTCGTGCTGACCCACAGGGACGGAACACGGAGCCGAGTCCCGGCATGCCATGACAGTGGACCTCTATTGAAGGATTTCCCTCAATTATTCAAATTTACAATGAATTATTACAATGACACATCCGTGTCATTTAGCAGCCACGCTGCATTTTTAAACCCTTGAGTAGAAGCTTAAATAGTGCATGACACGCGGCGCAAAGTTGAAATAACAGAGCGACGAACATCGCGCGTGAGGTTCCGTCCCGACATTGCCGGCGAAAGGCCCCGGCAGATCGTCACGTTTTCCCAACCCGCCTGACCGCGTGTGTGGCTCTCCCGTTGTGTCATCGTATGAGGCTAACAGGCTTAAGTGCCCCCCCCCCGCCGAGACTCTCAAGACCCGGCCCCTCACCATCCACCCGCTCTGATGGCGCCTGACAAGCTTGGGCCTCAAAGCGGGCGCTCGCCCCCAAGCATTCCGAAACAAACCGTGTGAAGCTTGAGTAGGCATTGAGGAGATGATAATGGCTTTAAACAGGCACTAGAGGAGAAATTCTGCAAAACGCAGCATTTAAAGGGGAGAAATGTTCATAATAAATTGATTTAAGTGTATTCCAAGAACCCTTTACCGTAGCTTATTGGTTCGCCGTTTTGAACGGGAATGAAATAATTCAAACAAAATTAACTGTTCACCCAAATAAGACTTTCCGTGCATTTTCAAGGACGACGTGGGACTTTTTTTGTGGGTCCACTCGTGATAGGCATCCCTACCAAATTTTGTGTGGCTAATTATTAATTTTTTTTATTCTTATTTCTATTATTTTTTTAATAAACTAATACCATGCAAGTCAAATGTACTCAAAACCCCTTCTCAGGTTAATATTTACTTAAAATTTCAGAGTGAAAAAAACCTATATCCCACATTATCCCTAATAAATATCACTCCAAATTTTTTTTTCCAGTGTAAAAATTAATCGGAATGTTTTACCCTCAAATTTTATTCTGCTTAGACTGAGATCAAATCGAGTCTGTTTAGAGTAAAACCTACTCGAGGAAATTTACTCTTTAGACACGACATACAAATAAATCAATAACATTTACAAAAATATTTAAAAAAATAAAACCTACCGACTGAACTAAATGAAGCAGAGTCCCCCCCACTGTTCCCCAAACTGCAGCCTTTGCGATTTGAATATTGCATTCGACTACACTGCAATGTCGATTTGAATTTGATTAATTGTTCGGCCCGGTCCATATTCATCAACCTAACCACTCCAACCTAACCGCTTCGAGAATGCTTTCATCAAGTTATCAGCAGGCGGCTCACGTCACAGCCAACCCGAGCCACTTCCATCTGACACGTTAATCAACACAGGCCGAGATCGGACAACGCGCTGTGATCAATGCTCGTCGTTAAAGCGATCAGTGCATGGAGCAATTAGGCTAAGTGCAGGCAGGCGCTAAGTTGCTGGCTAAAAAGGTGCACGACCCCCCCCCCCCGCTGTCATTTCACTCAAGCTCTCGCCACTCTTTCCTGTAAAAGCATCACAGCATTATTTGTAAAAGGAGGCGGTGGGGGGGTTGCTAATGCTAACGAGGCACTTCATCTTTCTTTTACTTTGTTGAATTGTTTTTTTTTTTAGACTCTTGCTTGTGCAAAATCAATGGTTTGAATCATTAAAGCAATACATCCAATCACAAAAGGAGCAACGTTGAAGTATCACATTTAACATTTCGCAGCGGTTGAAGTGCAGTAAGATAGGACGCCCTTCAGAGCAGCCACTTCCATCTGACACGTTAATCAACACAGGCCGAGATCGGACAACGCGCTGTGATCAATGCAAATCACACGCATGATTTGGTTTCATTAAGCAGCAGAGCGCAACAATGAAAATCATTTTATTTTTCTAAAATAGTAGGGTTTGTCTGTCCATATGTTAACTAGCACGCTATTTCTTCGTTTATTAAGAATGGCAAGAGGATGCTACTATTTATATTCGGGAGCAGGAGGAAGCTTCCATTGTTGGTCAAATAAGAAAAATAAATCCACAAAAACAAGCAAAAGTGTATCCGAGACAGTGTTTGTTCATATTTATTTCCTGGTTCGTAAAACATTTGGAGTAAATGGTCGGGATTGTAACATTCGCAGTGTGGGGCAGTTCTTTTGTAACTTAAACCATAAAAATATGAAGTAGAGATCATGAAAAGAAGCAAGACTGCCATTGTTTGTGCATATTTAATTGTATTTTAATTTCCTGGCTCATAAAACAATTAAAGAAAGGGATGGTCCTTGATTGGACGAAACTGCGTCATTAGCATTCTAGGGTAGTTCTATTTGAACTTAAGTCAATAAAACAGTGAATACAATTCACATAAACAAGTCAAACTAACCATCACCATTGTAAAAGTGCTGTTTTTCGATATTTACTAAATATTGACTTCCTTGTTTATAAACCAAGAGAATGAAACAGACAAGGTTGTGCCATTCTCGTTCTGGAGCAGTTCCAAATTGGCAAAATAGCAAACAAATACCTCTTTCGCATCGGTCGTAGTTTTGTGCTTGGTGGAGGCAATAACGACAACACGAATGGCCCCGGGGCGACCGCATTATAATTTGCTGAGCAAAGCGACAATGGGAGCCATCAGCTAATAGGATAAATGTCTTTGGATGGGCCTCGAAAAGAATTCCTCCAGCCAAGGCCAGTTCCTGGGCCGGCGTAATTCACATCAGACAAGGACGGATTACCCTCAGTGGTGAAAAGGGAAGCAATGTACCGTACTGTACTGTACGGGGATATGCAGCTGATGTGGCAAAAGTACTCACACTCTTCAAGTCAGTTAAAGTACAGATACTTAAATCCAAAATTAAAAACAAATGTGGGTAGGGATTAGGAAATGTATAATTTAACACAAGGGGGGAGGTGGGGGGAATGATCTATAAACAAAATTGTTATGTGGGGGGATCACATTACATGTCATATGTTGTTATGTAAGGCTTTAATGCTATCAAAACAATGCATCCCCAAAGCTACATTGGCATTGTGAACGAGAAAAAAAAATGCTAGATGAGCCAATGATAACTAGAAAATTGAGTATTAAAGGCTCTTTTTTTCTTTTTCACATCATCTGCAAAGGTTGAAACAAAGGGACAGGCCTAGTGTGAGAAAGCAAGGAGTACCTCGTTTTCAAATAAATCCAGGGAGTTACATAAAAATTATTGAGAAAAGTAAATAAATTCAGTACAGGTAGATGAAAAACGTACCTCAGTACAGTGACATAGTGCACGTTCGTCACTCCGCTCGTAAAAGCGTCTGCAAGAAGTAAGAGGGTGGCAGGGGTTTATAAATCATGCTAAATATGGCGACCAGATTATGATATTACCATCATTGGAACCAACATGATGCCGAGCTCCGACTTGGCCGAGTCGAGCGGCGACTAAATATAGATGCAGTCAGGAAGTTGCTCCACAAACAAAATGTGTATTATCCAACAATATGTTTATGATAGAGGTTAGAGGTCAAGCTCCTTATATTGTGACCCTCTCATGCAGCTATGGCGTTAATATGATGCAAAGCGGGCCACTAAACGCATTCATTTAACAGCACAAAAATGAGTATTATTGGAGGTACAATGAGGTGTCTGATCCATGCTTGCATCAGCATAGCTAAATCAATGCAACCTGAACACTGTGTGCTTGGGAAATAACAATAAATCCCTATTATAGCTAATCATGACTTTATGTAGATTCATTCAAATGCAATTAAATATGCTGTCATTGCAATTTACACAAGTCCCGTTAATGAGTGCTTTGTCCAGCTGCATGCACATCATGACCAACAACAAAAATAAACATAATAATAATGCACAAGTTGTGTGCGCCTGCGCACAAGGTTTAAAACCATTCATTGATGCCATGACAAGTGGCCGACACAAGAGCACCGAAAGGCGGACGCGGCGTGGCTTACCTTCCGGGGACGCTCGTTGCTCCGGTGGTGCTTGGTTCCTCGCCCCGACCGACTAATAGCCACCAGCTGCAGCTTTGCTTCGTTCCTCCCTCCGTGCTCCCTTCCAACGCGGTCCTTATCCGGCAAAGAGGACGGGGCGCTGGTGCATTGTTGTCCAAGTCGGTTCGGAGGAGGGCCGCGCAAAGGTGAGCGCGTTCGTCCGTGTTGCGGGTCACCGTAGACGAGACACACCGTGACGCAAGGGCACTGATGAAGACTGGAGGATGACAAGTGGGCTTTGCGTTCACTACACTCTGAATCAGGCCCCTCCCCTTTTCGTGCATGCGTGGTCCGGCCACACATCGGTAAGACAGCGCCTCCTGCCGCACACTCGATGGAAGCCCAGGAGTGATTCTGGTCAACCCGATTTCATTTTAGATCCAATGGCTGTACTGTCCAGACGGGACAGAGAATGTTTAAAAAGGCTTGGTCCTATCTACAAAGGACTATAAATATCACACTTGACTGCAAGTAAATGAAGGCAGAGACACGCCAAAAAAGGCAACTCCAGTAAAATGCTCCACACGTCCTATCCTGCAGGAAAATGTTACATTCTAGCTGATAGTCGGCCTTCTTATCAGCGTTCCATTTATTTTTCCTCATTTCTCTGCAGCCGTGTGTTTAATTGGCTGGCAGAGGACCCCATTATTCTCATTAGCAATTAGCATAAGCAAAAAGGGCTCTCATATTGCTGAGGAGTGTGCAGTATGTCTTGTCAGGAAATTCCGGGTCATTTTTTGGGGGAGGTGACCAGGTTGGAAAAAAAAGTTTGGTCACAATTAGGAGATGATTCCAAACATATCTTGATACATGGAGTGCGATACAATTGAACAAATGTTCATTTGAATGCGGAACGATTTCATTCAGTTTGATTCTTTTTGATGAAACTCATTTTGTCAAAGTACTTCCTGCTTATGACTCCTTATGTATTATAGGCAGGACAGATTAACTAAGTGGGGGTCTTATGGAAGTGAAATTACACACATACACACACACACACAAAAAACAAAACATTTATGCTGTCAGACAGTATGTCTGCGTTGATCCATTATCTCTGTCTGGAAATGAAACAGCATTGATTCACTCTGACCCCGCCGCCGCCACTGAGCTTTTCTTTTCTTTTCTTTTTTTGAAGGTTAATTGCTTGCTATAATGCTTGTTTTTTTCCTCTGAGGAAAGTAAGTCTATTCATGCATAAAAACACAGCCGCGGATTTCCAGTGAAAGACTGAAGTCACAGTCGAGACAAGTCCATGTTTTGAAGACCGTGTCGGAGCACTTGGTCTTGGCCCGTTTTAATTCGTAATCACATTCACAGGGGCTATCAAAATAGCGGTTGCTTGGCTTTTGTTTCACAGATTCTGATTTAAAGAGCTTTTGAGGAACTTTTGCATCGAGATTTTAGTTATTTGGTTAAGTGTCTGACAAAAGACAAAAAATCATTTAAAATTGAGTAGATTTTTTTTTGAGCAATTGTTTCTTTTCATCAGAATTTTGGTCTGATTCCTTATTTATTTATTTGACAACACCTTTTGGAGTGATTTTTTTTGGTTTCAATATTGGGGGGACAATTTTGGGTGAATTTTTTTTGGGGGGGGGGGTCAACATTTTTGGAACATTTTGGACTTTTTTTGGGGATGAATTTTAATACAATTTTGTTTGCAAGCCTTCAAAATGTGGCTTGTAGGCCAGAATGCCGACTACATCAGATCACATGACGTGACTTGTATGAGGCCCTCGGGAGTTTGCGTTGTGCAATTAGACGTGCAGTAAACCCATCAAACAATGTCACATGTCGCCTGCGGTCATATAAACAAACATATACAGTATATACTACATATCACAAAAGTTGATGTCCACACAAGAGCAGCTGATAGAGGGACAACGCCAACGTGACACTTTATTGCCACGTTAAGTCCTTGACAAACGAGCAGCATAAAAAGGAGCTTGTGGAGCAGCACAAAACCTAACGTATCCAATAAAGCTCTGAGATAAGAAAAGTGCATCCGTTTAGAGCAGTTTCTTGAAACCATTTTAACGTTGCCTTTGCCATTACATATCTAATTCGCGATAGTAATTCATTTCATTTGGTTAATGGGCGTTACTGTTTTCTAAAATATGTAACAGGATGTAAAAAAATGCTTCTGTTAGATTTTAGTATGACTTGACCGTGAATTTCCAAGGCAAAATTGTACATTAATACGCCTTTTGGCCACACGGTAGAGCTAAAGTAATTGTGGTCTAATGGATAAACATGCACTGTAGCTCCAAAATAATTTTTTTTTTTTTAAATGAAAGTATTACTGTATAATAAGAGAAGATGTCATTTTGATTTGACTATAAATCTACTTTAAAGTTCTATCTGGATCCAAATGATTTTAGTTTGTGCAACCACGTGACAAAATGTAATGGGGGGAAATTCAACATACAAAAAAACCCCAGTTTTTGTCAGTGTGGGTCACTATGATTTGAATGATAAAATTAAAAGTAACCGAATAAAAATAATTAAGAATGATAAGATTTATATAGCGATTTTGATTCAACACATTTATACACATACTGTACATAAATGCATGAATAGATACATATATACATCACCGATATGTATATGTGCACAAATACACATGTATTTCAGTTTTATGAAAATACATATGCAAATATGAATTCATTGTGATTCTGCTTCATCTGTTCATCCTGATCTTGTGTTTCCATTAAATACAAGCTTGGATAAAATTACAGCATGACACCAAATCGCAGTTCACAATTTTATTGACGTAATAATAAATTTGGACAAAACACCAGAATCTCGCCAGAAATGGTTTTAAACGATATCATCTGAACATCTGAGGCAGATATCCCACCATGCACCACAAAAACAAAAATGCCTTCCCTGGTACCCCTTTCTCACTAGTACCAAATCAGCACCAATTTAAATCAAAAAGGAAGCTCCATCTACAAGGGAAAAAGAAAAAAAAAAGTTTTTTTTTAAAATTTTACTAGCGGGGAGGAGAACTTTTGTGGAGGTGGCCATCCAGGCTCGACCAGACCCCGCCCTTGCAAATTCAAGGAACATTGAGAATAAACCACTTGCAGATCTCTGCTGCGCATGTGTGGGAGTCCAGGTAGGGGGAAGAAAAAAAAAAAAAAAGGAAAAGTTGGGAGCTAAAGTACCCTTACCCATAATGCACAGCGCGACCCGGAGTTCTGCAAGTGCTTTCCGATCGAAGAGGGGGAGTGGCGGTGGGAATAGTAGCCCATAAGGTGGATTGCGAGCATGAGACAACGTCCTGTGTCAAAAGAAAAACTCAAACCCTGCAATGTAGTACTTTTAAATATATAGATTTATACTTCTTGATATATATATACTGTATATATATATACACATACATATATATGTATGTACACATATATTCATGTATAGCTGTTTAATTTGAATAAACGCCGCACTCTCGTTTTCCCAAAAACTTTAAATACAAAATTTTAAACGGTAGCCACACGTTAAGTGCACACCGCCACGAAATAGTTGGCATTTATTTGTAACAGAAGACTATTCCACGGGTTGCAAAATTCCAGACATTTTCAAAGTTAGATTTCATGGGAATTTAGGGGAATACGGTGAAGCCCCAACGCGTGTTCAGGGTGTGGTCATGTATGCCAATTTATGTTTGATTGGTTGGGGGGAACCCTGTTTTTGTGCTCAGCCCCAAGCAGTAACTGTATTAGTACTTGGAAATAAATCTGTTGACATTATTTTGCATGGACGTCTGATGATTACAAAACAAAATCGTAAACCTCATCGCATAAACGGCAATTCAAAAAAAGAGTTGGTGAACCAACCTTCAGGGATTGTTTTGACCTTGATGACTGAAACCCTGTAAAACAAACAAAACATGTGGCGGGTAAATTCCTTATTCATCCATTTTCTAATGCACTTATCCTCGCGGGGGTGACGGACGTGCTTGGAGCCTACCCCAGCTGTCTTCGGGCAGAAGGCGGGGGACACCCTGAACGGGTTGCCAGCCAGTCACAAGGCACACATACAAAAACAATCATTCACACTCGCAGTCACACTGACGGATGATTTAGAGTGCACTGTTCACCTGTCAGTTATTCCCCAAAATTCACATGATACACCACAAAAGATGTCCAACTTTGAAAATTCCCAACCCCTAAAGTTCTAAATTTAAAATGGTGGGACACGCATCAAGTGGACGCTACAGCGGAATGCGGGAAAAACATTCCGAGACTGAAAGCAGAGGAGCAACGATGAAAATCTTTTTTTGTTTTGTTTCAATCCCAGTAATGATGAAGAATCCAATCGCTGGTCTGTCCCTTCATGCTTGCCGTAGTGTCAGAAATCGAGCACCATATCAAACCAAAAGGAATAATTACAAAAAAATGTTTCTTGAACAGCACATGATGCTACATTATTATTTGTGGGTCAGCTTCCAATGTTTATCATGCCAGGCTTGGAGAGTTTTTTTTCTTTCTGTGAAAATGCTGGGGGTGGGGGGGTGGAAAGCAACAACATGGCTAAACGACAGCTGTAGTCTGTTTGTGCTTGGGCGTGTGCTCAACTGAATAAGTGCTCCTCTTCCATGGTCACCTCCGGTACCATCTGTTCCGGCTCCCCTCGCCCTCCCGGGGAAGCAGCGGCGGCGAACCAGGGGTGCTGGAGGATCTCGCGTGAGGTGAGGCGCTCGGTGGGCTCGCGGCGCAAAATAGCGCGGATCAGGCACTTGGCCTTTGGCGTGAGCGTGTCGGGTACGCTGAAGTGGCCGCGGCGGATCTTGCTGAAGAGCGAGCCGGGCTCCACGTCGTGGAAGGGGTAGCGGCCCACCAGGATGGTGTAGAGCATGACGCCCAGGCTCCACACATCGGCCGCCTTACCCGAGTAGCTGCCGCCCGCGGTGAGGATCTCGGGGCTGACGTAGGCCGGGCAGCCGTGTTTGTCGGACAGCGAGTCGTCGCTGCCCGCCAGCATGTACGTGTCCTCCAGGCTCTCCAGCTTCAGGGAACTCCTTCGTGGCGCACCGGAGCACAACAACAACATGTGAGGACAATGATCGGGGGAACGCCGCCATTTTCCCCATCGTTTTGCTGTAATATCGGAGGGGGTCTTTAGCACGCACACAAACAACGAACTGACGTTCTCCCCATTGGGAAAAAAAGGAAAGACATTTCAAAAGTGGCGACAAAAATACATTGGAGGGTTGAGGAACTGAATTGCCTCCAATTAACTTTTTTTCTCCTTCCCAGCAAGCATAGGAGGGAGGGAGGGAGCAAGACAATCGAGACAAGGCCAACACGGATGCCTTTTTTGCTCTGATTAATGTGCATTATTCCCGCCCCAAAAGAAAAATGGTGCCAGCAGGTACTAGTAAACCCCTAGGACAACATGAGTAGCTCACCGGTCTGTTCTAAAAAATAGCTCACCAGTGATGGGAAACTGATTTACTTAGAATTAAAACTGATTATTTTGATCCGAACTGAATAATCCTCAACTAGGTTTCTGATGCGGTGATTTTGTAGGATCTTAACTCTGCTCTGTAAAAATTGTCAAAATAGGGCAACAAAAGAAATAAATGTATGCCGTTTACGTGACCTCCGTGCGAAAGGGCCTGTTAATTAAAGCGGCACAAGCGGGGTAATTAGGCTTGACGGAAAGTTATTTTGAAGACAAGAGGAAGCGAGGCGGGTAATTCCTCAGGATTAATGCTGAGCGCTCGTTTAGATAAAAAAAAAAAAGACAAACGTGTCGGTGCAACGAGGGGATTTTATTTTGTATAAAGTGGCCTGAAATAAGAGTAGTTGAATGTCTGCGCCCCAACCACACACACACACACACACACACACACACACACACACACGCACGCACGCACGCACGCACGCACGCACGCACGCACGCACGCACGCACGCAAAAATGACAGAACAGCTCGTGTTTGCTCTGTAAAGCGCACTGGAAGGAGACTGAGCATACCCTGGAGTGCTGTTAAGTAACAAAAGCTTTTAAACCAGATGAAGAGCGTGCGGTCCCTCTTAAATGTTGTGCGGAAAGAAAATGCTCTCCAAAAAAAGTCAAATTGAAGGTCCAATTTTCTCATCACTTATGCCCGATCACAGTGAAGTAATACGCCATTTCGAAAGCGGGAGACTCGCAATGTTTATCGTCGCCATTGTGCCTTGTAAGATTTTTTCTTAAACGCCCAAATGGAGGTGGGCGCCTTCGAAATGCACACCCGTGATGCTGTAGCGGGACATTTTTGAATGATTCAAGGCGAACACGGGAGAATCCTTTTTAACTTGATTGTGTGGCGAAGCAACGGTGGCACTGCGCTTCACCACTTAGCCACACGGGGGCGCCATTCGTACAGTTTGTTGCCAAATTGAGCTACGGTAGGATGAAATGGATGCACAGATTTACTATTTGATCTGTAATTTCAATTATTATATGACCTTAATTATGATTGAACTAGCAACAGACGCATTTATCTCCCAGTCTGCTGACTAACCTTAATCATTTGCCATGTGATTTGTAAGTGATTAGGAACCGATGCAACACAAACATACAGTACCTTAGACACAATCGTGAATTGGTCCATATGTTGAGTTTTGGCCAGACCACTCACCTGTCCTCGTTCTTGAAAACAAACTTCCTCAGTTTGAGGTCTCGCAGCACCAGGCCGCTGTCGTGGCAGTGCGCCACGGCCGAGGCGATCTGGTAGAAGAGGCGGGCGGCCTCGTCCTCGCGCAGCTTCTTGCAGGTGCGCACAAATGAGTGCATGTCGCCATGGCTGCGCTCGAAGAAGGCGTAGGCCCGGGTCTCGCCCAGCAGGACCTCCAGGACCTGGTTGATGTGCTGGTGGTGGCCCAGGGCGAAGTAGGCCGCCAGAGAGTCCTGGTACCGGCCCACGTCCAACACCTGAGACAGAGGGAAACAAAGTGATGGATGATGATGTTGGGAAGCCATTTTAGTCAACCTGCAAAGATGGCGTTACACAACTTGTGAAATTTTATTTTCTGTTTCCAGGGGATTGTTTACTATTCAGCATCAGGCAAATCCAGGAGTGGTGACATGAAAATATTGGTTTCCTTGGGTGCTATTTCTCACCCATTCGGTTGTGTAATCAATGTTGGCTTGCGGTTCTGCGCAGCCATCATTCATCTTTACAACACCGGCCACGTTATAGCTACGGGAGGTGCATTCAGGGATATCTAGTAAATAAAATTGAACATGGTCTTTTATTTCTTTCTGTTCAGTATTATCAAACAGATGACCAGGGGGAGTTACAGTTTGTATTGAAATGCTTCAGTTGAATGATACGACCACGCGGTTGTAAATGATTCCAAAGTCGACCAAATTCAATTTCCACCACCACAAATTTGGGGGTTTGGCATTTTAGAGCAATGACGTAGAAGTGAGGGGAGGAACTTCATTTAATGAGGCAAAAAAAAATTTTTTTTTTTTTAAACGTGTGGCATCTATCAGCAATCACAACGCCCAATGAAATGGGATTTGGTATATTGATGAGGAATAAAAGTGTGTCATATTAGCGATGCACTGCATCCCCATGTTGCAGTGCCCCTTGAGTTGCCGTGGCAACCCCACTCCTCACACTCCTCTTCCTCCGATTGACTCGCTTCCCGCGCTTGCAGCAGAAAAGAACTCCCCACAGCGCCTCATCTTAAAAACCTCCTTGAGACGGCTGAGCTGGCGGGAGGGATCAATGACGGGATTGATCAGCCAATGATAGGGTGCCTTGGCATTTTGGGGGCAAACGTTCAACGGGTGGGCAATTCAAGTGTGCTTATTATGACATAAAAAAGCAATTTCATGCCTCATGGATTTACAGTGAAAACACAGTATTAGGCACGCAGAAATGACACTTACTTTGATAGTCTCCCTGTCAGAGCCGAAATAACCCATTTTAAGTGGCTCTATTATGCTTGATGGGTTTTTAAAAAAAAGACAGCTCTAACTCATCAAGATGAAGAATATTGGCACCGAAGATTGGTCTTTCCCTAATTTATACTTTGAAATAAATATACAAATTGACACATGGTTGGCAATGGGAAAATAAGCTTTGTGCCTTCTTGACAAAGTCAGTGCTCTTCCTGGCCATCTGAGGGCACTACAGACCATAAATTATTTGAAAAAATGATTACTGATTTTTTTATTTATTCAACTTTTATGACGCGCATCGTTATCAACAACGCAGCATTACTTGTGTCTTTTTTTTAAACGACACCGCCAGTGAGGTGTCAAGTTGCAGCCTATCGGGTGCTATGAGAATGTTGGTATCCAGTGCACAATAATAATAATAATAATAATGCATCAGATTTATACGGCGCCTTTCTGGACACTAGACACTCAAAGCGCTCACAACGGATACATTATTCATGCATTCGCACATTCATACTCTGCTGGCGGTAAATTTCATAAACCTCAGCTGCCCTGGGGCCGCCTGACGGAAGTGTGGCTGCTCGTCAAAGGAACAGCTCGCCGGTATGACGGAATGTACCGGTGCAAAGCATAACTACAATAACACTGTGCAGTACATTTAAACGACTGCATCAGAAATGAGGAATTCCCTTTCAGTGGCACATTTTACATGCAAATCTTGTGTTGGATTGAAGCGGCGGGTGCGCGCTCGCGCGCGTCCGTGCGTGCTTCCTGCACCATAATGAACGTTACGTCATGCGATCCCATTCACTTTTTCCATGAGCCTCCTCTCTGGGTATTTGAAATGCGAGCCAAGTAGTGCAGAGCGCTCGCTTGTGGATCAATGCAAATGAAATGTAAATATTTGTGCACTTGGGCAAATGTGTATGCACTTGATGTGTGTGGGCCCACCTTGCAGACTAGCTCCTCGCCGCTGTGCAGGTGAGCAGCCCTGAAGACGTGGTCCCCCTCCAGGGGCTCCAGCAGGAGGTAGTCCCCGATGCGGGAGATACAGTGCGAGGCGTCTGGGGTTTCCGGGGGACTGGGCGAGCCGAGGTTGGGGCTGAAGCTCTGGTGCGACTCGGCACTCCTCAGGCAAGATAGATCTTCGAAGTCGTGCGATTTGTGCCGCGATCTGCCATGACGTGAAATGTTAATAGGACGTGACCTCTGTATGTTCATGGGGGAATGTTGGTGTAATAGCTCCACCGGGATCGGCGACGACGACTGCTTCAGTCCGCTTTGGGGTCTTCCTCGGTCGGGATAGCGCTCGTTTGGTTTGCAGGGTTAATTGAATTAAAAAGCAACTTGGAGGATAAGAGGCAAAATCAGAGCAGACTCCACTCGCCTTTGTTTTACCATTCACCTGAAAACGTCCCAAATGCACGGAGAACGTTTTCCAAACCACTTAACGGCCCTTATTATGTTGCGTTAAAGCGTTCAAAAATGCATTAAACTGTAAAAAAAAGAAAAAAGAAAAAAAGAATCAGTTTTAATGCACTGAACGCGAGCTATAAAGCATCTGCTCGTGTGTTAGCTTATTTACCGGTGTATTAAAAAACATTTATAAAATCGTTTCGTAAAATAGAAACAATAGATCTGAACGAATGCTCGTGAAAGCAGTACAAAAAAATAATAAGTAGACAAAGTAAACTTGCTCCCAGTCGATATCGAAAAACGGTGATTAGCAGGTGTAGCTAACTAGTTAGCCTTCGTGTTAACAAGTACCAGGTCGGCCCTTGTTCCATAGAATCCACGCGAGGGGGTCGTCACGGAGAACCCCCCGTGCACACGAGTTGGGGGTGGGGGGTAAAGTGGACGTGGTGGTGGGTTGTTTTGTGAGGAGAAGCAGACGTCCTCTCTCTCCTTCTCTCTCGCTTCCAGGTGGAAGGAGGGTGTCGCTTGTCGTGCGGGAGGAATGAAGGAAAGAAAGGACGGGGCCGGCTGATTTTCCCGGGCCTATCCCTTGATTTAGCAGGGCATCCTCTCTCCCGTGACGCCGCGGTGCCTCTTCCCTGGGCTGGCTAGGAGGGGAGGAGAGATAGTGGGATATCCTGCCTGGTTCCTTCAGTGCAGAGTAAAGCTGCACAGTGAACACTGACTCTAACGTCACGTACTGCAAGCGAGAAGCCTCCTGCCCCGCCTTCCTTACGTCACTGCCACTCCGGGTTCCTATTGGCTCACACCGCCCTCCTTCTTTCCAGGATTATGCAAATGACGAGCGCTCACGTGACACGTGGAATTTGAATGCATCGCGTGCTGGCAAATTAGATTGGGGAGAGGATGGAGGAGGAATGGGGAGACGCTACAGTAATGTGCAGCATTCCAAATGTGTTTCCTCTCGGAACGATGAGAGGGGTGCCGGAGGGTTGGGGAGTGGTGCTTCCCTCTTTCAGGGAAGAAGAACAGAGGCAGGATTCATCAACCGAATCGAAGCAGTCCACGTTCAAATCGATCCATCCTTTCATCGTCTCACACCCCACATACTGAAAACTGCATCGAATCGTCTTTTGTGGGAAGATGCACAGATCTGATGGGAATGAATTATTATTGTACTGTTATACTGTAAAACATAACATACACATGAAACCGTCTCCCTTCTTGCTCTGTGACAGACTCTTTTGGGTTTTTTTTTTTTTTTTGTCCAAACTGGTATGAAAACTTCCAATGCACAAGACAAATCCCTAAAGACAAGCCTCCTTTCGTTTGTGAGGCAGATGTGGTAACCACTCATGAATCCTAATTGACAATCCCTTCTACACACTTGAGAAAAGCCCGCTGGGAATCGTCATCATCGGCTTTCCAGACAACCCCCTCGCCGCCCGCCCACCCACTCCACCAGACTGCTATCTTATGACTGACGTGTCCTAGAAGACTGGCAGAGGTCAACTGCCAGAGGATGGCTAAGCTTCCTCACATCCTCACAGTGGCGTTACTCACCCTAAACGAGCTGTCGGGCCTCCAGGGGCCGGAGCTCAGCGTCATCGTCGCAGTGGTGTGCAATCTAGCTCAAGAATGTGGCAGAAGGCCCCCGGCATTCCTAAAAACTCACAGATTTTGTGTACCCTGGCGAAAATATATGTCAATATATTTGATCACAGATCGACACAAAATTGTGTGAGTCTATCAAAACAGGACGCACGAAAAAGTCTCAAGGGGCCATGACCTAATATGAACAGGAGGTCGGCTATTTTGGTTTGAAGTACCAGTAGCCATCTTGAATTGAATTCCAGGCCTCGTATTTTGACAGCAGATGGATTAGTGTACTAGTTGCTGGCAGAAAACGATTATCAAACATTTATTGAGTAGCAGAATGTGACCCCTTAAACTGACCGAATGCCCCCATCCGTGATGTGCTTTGACGCTGACACTGCCTTTCCCACATCAGCAAGATCCTCTCAGACATCTGCAGCACTTGAAACATGAAATCCGAGGGTATGGTTCTGTTGCTATTATGTCTCCGCACAAGGCGGAAGGTCAGTTTGAAAAAAAGAAAACCCTTGTCGTGGCGTTCAGCGGCTTGCAAGATAAGCGACGGCGAAATGACAATCACGCTGTCCTCAGTTGGCCTCTCATAAAAAGCTCTCACAGTCACATTCATTCACGCTGCTGCCATGGCAACCTTTCTCCATCCCCCGAGAAATATTATACAGCACCACAACATAAACGCACACACTCGCACGCAGTTCTTATCAAGAGTTACCTGTCATGTGTGCTTGAAAAGGAAAATGACGGCGGCGTCAGTCAAGTCAACGATTCATTTTCGAGCGCGCCCACGGCGCATCACAAGGCGTCCCGCTTACACTTCGGAAATAGATTACCGAGCGACGCCTGATGCGCCGCGTGTATGATGCAGTGGCATTTTTCATCACAATGTTGTGATGGCGCGTGTTCGATTTTCAACTTGGGAGTGCAACTAAGACAGCAGCGCTATCTGCGCAATCAATGCTAATCGACTTCACCAACGTAGATGCGAACATCAAAAACATGGCGCTATGTAAGGCCTCACGGTTGAGCACAGACTACGCATGAAGACAAATGAATTGTCTGTAAACGCTTTGAGACAGGGAGTGTCTCGAGGCAGAAATCTGGGGAAGGGTACAGAAAAATGCAGCTTTGATAGGGTCCCTCTGAGTGCGTCGTCAAAAACGCTTGAAGCAGACAAAGTTGCGTCAACAAAGTATTGAGCAAAGGCTGTGGATACGCAAAACGTTTTGTTTTCATGTTTTAATCATGAGATGTTGTGTGTGAAATTCCAAGGGTGGGGCAGGGGGTGAATTTACTCCATTTAGGAATACCCGTAACTAAACTACATAAAGGGCCTTAAACATTGAAATTGGCTGCCAACATACCAGCGAATATCCATGTTTTCTATGTTGCAGTTTTCAGAATGTAACGTAAACCTGCAGATCCTTTTACTTTTATTTTTGAGCCGACAGGTTGGGTCCTGTACGACAAATGAAGGCCAATAAAAGGCACCTCTAGCACTTGCATGTCAACACCTGAAATTCAATTTCCTGAACGCGGCTTCCTGTTTTGTCTCCGGCAACACAGACCGGATAGCAGGTGCAAATGGACAAATCCTTCACCGTACGCAAGTTTTCTTTTCCTCGTTGACTTTTTGTTTTTTTAAGTATGCCTCCAGAGGGACAGCTTGTGCTTTAAAAGTTGATCACATGAGAATCTAGGCCATGCCGGATTGAGGACAAAGGCAGATAAGAGTGTCCGTCGTTCCGTAAAAAAAAAAAAATCTGAATAGTTGGATGATGGAAGCACAAAGGGAGGACTGTGCCCATTTCAAGGATGAGTCGCTATTTAAGATAATAATTTGACTGTCGTCTCTAAAGACCACTGCCGCGGGCCAAATAGCTTGAAGATGGGGGAGAAAAAAAACAGTATTGAACGGCCTGTGATTACTGTCAACGTTTGCGGTATTAGCTCTGACAGGAATGATGTGTTTGCAACATATTTGACCATCGGAGACTGGCACGAATGGGTGTGTGGAGCATACGTTAGCGCTTAACAATGCCTGAGGATTCGAGTTCTAATTTGCGGTTTGCAAATTCTCCGAATCGTTGTTGGTGTTTTTGTTTTTGGTTTTATTCTTGGCCATCACTAAAATTAAGGCATTTCTGTGGTTTTTTTGGGCTCTTTCTGGAACATGCTCACATAGGCCTTCAACTTTAATCGCATCTGCCAATCAGTTTACTTTTTGGGCCAATTAGCATGAATAGCTAGCACACATGCTATCCAAATAAAATGGCTTCAGAATGAGGACGGATTATGTGGGGAGGGCAGTTTTGACGCGGGTGTATTATTTGAGCGACGTGAGATGAAGCGCAATCCAACAGTTGTGAGGCAAAAGCAATTTCCTCGGACGGGAGAACACATCCTACTAACAGGTCTGGGAGCCCGACTGCGCAGGGTGCCCGGAGAATGTCTGCCACCCCCTCGTTTATTCCCTCTGTCTCCTACCTTGGTCTACACCCTTGCAGGGGGTTCGCGCAGCCTAAACAATGTCTCAGTACTTTTCCGATGTGTGACTCCATGGTGTTTACTGGTTTGATTTGGTTTGAGCAAGGTTCGGGTGTGATCTACCAGAGAAAGACATTTCACACGGCACTCCTGCGAACAGAATCGGCGGTATCCTTTCAAACAGAACTATGCCGAATTGGGACAGTGTGCATCGCTGTCAAATACAATATGCTAGCTGCCGCGTCCGATGCTGAGGTGGTACTCCCCGTAGATTGGTACATGAGCGGCAGAACGGGTCATGCCAGGATTTATTCGCCAGTGCCATTGAGACACAATTTGCGCGTACTCTCCCAAAATGCACACATGACTCTGGCGCAAAAAACGGCTTTTGGCACAGACGCATGTTGTCGGCCAAAGTGAGGAGCGAGTCTTGCAGCACGGCTACTCTTTTCTGACTCAGACTTCCAGAGGTGTGAATGTCTGTCTGTCTGCGTGTGTGCAGCACTCTCGCATGGCCCCCTGCCAGAGCTCTAATTTAAGATGCTCTGCTGAAGGGAAGGAGATGTGCTGTTGGGTAAGGGAGCGGGAAGAGGGAGGGGGGTGGGGGGGGAGGGGGATTGTTTGAGCCACGAAGGAGCCAAGCCCAGGCAGAACCCCGGAGTGGAGTGGATGGCTGTTAAGCTCATCAATGGACGGATGAGTCATCGCCACTGCAGTCTCTGTACGTTCCGTGTGTTCAGTGTTTGCACTGTCACCTGAGCCCAGGCGCTGTATGCACCGACGTGCGAGTGTGTACAGTATGTGCGCGTGTGTGGGCTCAGAAAACCTGCTAAGCAACAATTTCCACATCCGGCAAACTCTCAAAGGTCACAAGCTTTCAGACCGCTGGCTGCGCCTTGCATCTGATTTCCATTTGGGCCACTTTCACTTTCAAACCTCCCACCTTCCTACAAAACTTCATTACCGCCGAGCGGGGGAAGAGGGGAAACTCCAACTAGTAGACGGGGAAAGAAATTGTTGTTTGACGTCCCGTTGTGGTAATTAAAGTGAATTACTGCCACGGAGAGGATTGGAGTGGAACAGGATCGTCGAAACAAACAAGCTCCCTGGCTACAAGTCGAAGCCTGTTTGAGCCTTAAAGAGCACGGTAGGCAGGAAGGCAGCTGTTTAACAATCCACAGTATGTTTATTGCCTATTAGCATACACACATGATGCAAATTCATCCAAATCATTGATCCCGTTTGTCGTACGGGAGGTGGAGCAGAGGGGCTAACAAGATGATACTGAGTCTCGAGAGACGAATGCTGCCTGTTCATCAGAAAATGTTTTGGAAAAGATGTCGTCGTCATTATCATCATCATCATCATCATCTCATACCTGCTCTCACGCCTGTCTCTCAGACTGGGATTTTACAAAGACTGAATTTTGCAGGGTCGCTATAAACAAGGCGTGATTCTTTCTGCATTTATTACCCACAAGGTGATGCCGCTCTCTTGATTGTTTGCAAAGTTTCCTCTTTCTGGTGTTTTTAGAGCTCATCTATTGGCTGTTGGTTGCGTCACGTCACCGCAAAGGCTGACAGTGATTTTCCAGTCCCAAATAGCAGGCGATGCGGCGAAGACTTACCTATTTTGGGTGGCCTCAATTTCGTAGAAAGGAAACCAATTCCTGCAGACTCGAGACCCAAGTGCAAATGGATCTATTCCAGAGGTCTCATATACAAAGCCTCTCAAAAGTCGTTCGGGAGCCGCCCCTAGAAAGTTAGAAAAACAAGTCTCACTGATCAGCAAGAAATTAGGCGCTTTTTTTCCTGTCATCGGACAGAAAGTCAGACATTTTGGCTCGAAGCAGCCATTTTGGATGAATTCCCAAATTTTTCATGCTTTGGACAAATTCCTTCCAAGAAATTGGCTGAAATGAGCCCCAATCAGAAGCAGATGAGGGACCCTCAAATGACATGTTGAGTATAATGAGGTTTCACTCTGAGAAGGGGTCCAACACTAGTTCGCTAATCGACATGAATGTCGATCATAACAAGACACATGAAAAAGTTTCTAGGATCCAAGCCAAAAATCAAACAGGAAGTCGGCCATTTTTTATTCAAAGCAGCCAATTTGGGTGGAATCCTAGCACTCGTACTTTAATGATCCTACCGGGGAACTCATCCAAAAGCTGTAGAATCTCGGCTGATATTCAACTTGACTTCACTTTCCATTTCTTTAGATTCAGCTTTGTTGTAGGAAAGATTTTTCTGGAAACAACATCCATCACGCTTTTGATTGGCTAAAACAGGCATTCGCAGACATCTTAGGGTCAATACGGTTGCACTTTACAGCCTGCCGATAGTAGACAAAGTGATTTATAAATCTACTTTTTTTTTTTTTTAAATGTGGAAAGTTGTTTTGACAAAATATTCCCCGCAAGACAACATCTGATCGGCAACCTGGCAATGCTTTTGACGTTCCTCTGCGGTCCCACAGGGGATGATTTGGTGTCCACATGGTGGCCTGTGATTGCTCCAAATGACTAGGAAAGGAGCTCAGCAAGAACTTGGACTACCTTCCAAAAAAAAATAATAATAAAAAGCTCTCATTCCTCAAAACCATTCAAGTCGCCAAAAAGTGCAATGTCTCTGTGTGGCGACTGTCCTTGTGAGGGCTATCTTTAAATTCTGCGGTAAGTGTGTTGCCATGACGCCTGTCTGGAAAAGATTCACAGCTAAAATCTTATCGGCTTCATTTTCACTCTACTTATCACGGCTGAGTGCTGCTCAGGTCAGACTGCCCTCTGTCCTTTCCTTAAACCCGGACAGCGCGTGTGTGCGCGACATCAGCTATCTTAGTCGCGTTCTTGGTCACCGCTAACATTTAGGATCACGTATCCTTCAGAACCAACAAAAAAATTGAAGGGTCTTTATGGCAAATCCTTGGAATGATCTTGAAACCTTGACGCCATGGTGCCCCGACATGAGATGGCAATTTAGCATTATCTTATCTTAGCATTATTTATTATGTGTCCAAATACATCTTGGGATATTTTCCTCGCCAACCGACGTATCCTCGGTTTAAGCTAGCTAACAAGAACAAAATGCTGGGAATTCGTTGCGTACTTAGTTTATTCGTACTCTCAATTGGAACAGTAGGAATGGACCAAAAAGAAATAAAATAGCTCCTGTTAGTGGAAAGTATCTCACGCAGCAATTGTAATTCTCACGAATAAACGTCACATGCAGTCAATCACGTTTAAAAAACACATTCTGGTGTAACAAGAAGAAATGCTAATGCTCACCAGGCCCTCAAAGCATTTGTTTGTGTCGCCACTCACTTTGTCATCAACACACACGCAGCAAAACCAAATGTATCATCTGGTGGCGCACGCCTCTGACAGCGTCCGCTAAAGGTGAAGTCAAGTAACCTTTGAGTACATTTCATTTTTTGGGGGGGGGGGGGCATGGGGCGTGCATTACTCGGCGCTTGGACCCTAACCTTGGCAAACAGTGAGGGTTCACTGCACTCGGAAGAGTTGTTATCGTGCTCGTGGGACCTAAATGCATAAAGCGTGCGCTCATTATGCGCTGCACCAACACGCAGTGGATACCGCTGTGTATAATGAATATGCCATGACCACCCTCGAGCACGCGTTGCTTGCATTATCATTGCAAATAAGGCAAGACACGTGTAGCCACACACACACACACACACACACACACACACACACTTTTAATTAGTGAACACACAAGCATCGACACACATACACACGCACACTCACGCACAAACGCAAAAAAAAGCTTGTAGTGACTCAACGCTCCAATGATTTCGGATCCCGATCCCACTACCAAAGGAGAGCACATGGTGACTCACAGTTTCCATTGTGGCCTGCACGATGCCTGCGTGTGTGTGTGTGTGTGTGTGTGTGTGTGTGTGTGCGCGCGTGCGGGTCTGTGTGTGCAGGTGTGTGTTTGGTGAAGCACTTGAAGCAAGCAGGCATGCAGGAAAGGGAGGGGGGGGGCGGAAATCATGGAGCTTACGGTGGGGTAAGAGCCACCCCATCTTGCTTCCAGTTGACCCGGTGTTGCGCAAGCTGTTGTTGATGCTACATTAGAGGGCACGCACGCACAAGCACACACACACACACACACATCAAAAGAGAAGAAAGGCAATTACAGTGACTTGGGCATGATTCCGTTCAAGCAGTCGGCATGTATTACTCGTATCACGTGTGACTTGACTTGCTCTTTTAGTAACTTCAGCCTCCCTTACTTTTCAATGGCACCATTGGACGAAATGGATATCAATCAATATGGCAGCATCGCTGATTGGCTGTAATGTTATTCATTGTTTTTGTTTTGTTTTTTCTCTCGCTCGCTCGTCAGTTGCCATAGCACTGCTGTCATTGTGGGCCAAGGAGGATGCAGAAGAGCGGCAATGGAGAATGACAGGAGTGATGCTTTTCATTACTTGCGCTGTATGTGTGGATTAATGCGGTTTAAATTAGATGAAATGTTGATTAAAGTTCTTATTGATTATAGTAGACGCGCCATTTCTTCCAAATGTGGCTGATGCTGGCAAGTGGCTTCAAACCGCGGCAATATAGTTTCTCGCCGGCATGATACCTGGAAGAAGCATCCCCCCGCCTCGAACCAGTTTGGACCGGCTGCCGTGTCCGCTCCCACCCAATGTGACGGCTTAGCATGTGACACAGACGCTCCATGTGATCCTCTCGTGATCGCTAACCGTCGGTCACAGGTTCTTTCATTTTCATGGGGCTTGATGTCTGCAAACTAACAATCATGATTTTACATTTGATGTTTTTAATATAATGCACATTTTAATTACTAGTGTTTTACCGATTTTGATTTTTGTTCACAATTAATTTTTATTCAAATAAATTCCTGTGTTTACATAAATAAAAACCATGCAAGTATACTTATACTTCTAAGCTTGCATGATAATTAAATTTTCACTTTTAATACTGAATATGTATACTGTACACATTTCATGAAATTATTTATAAATAATCAAAATTATGATTGTTTTGGGTTCGCTGTTTAATTCCTTGTCAAATGAGAATTACGGTTTTTAATTCAACATTGAACTATTTTAAAGAGTGATCATAATCAATCGTTTGTGAAAAAAAAACTGTTTTGCTGCTTCGTGCTGAGCTATGGTACCAATTGCAAAGTGTCCCTGTTTGCTTGTTTGTGTCATCCAAAGCATGGCAATCTTATTTTTCAAACCGCGGTTGAGGTCTGCGCTCTTCTCGTAAAGTTTAAAAATACAGGTGCAAACTTTACAGTTGTTTGGAAAATGACAGCTTTGAGCTCTTTTAAAGAGGGGGAAAAAAAGGGCTGATGGTGAGAAAGGAAGGAATTCAGGAGGCCAGTTCAATTCAATTGGTTGCCGCTGCGTCACATGACGGGCAGGTCACGCGATACCTCCTTATTGGAAGACAGGAAGTGGCGAGCGTTGGCGTCTCGCATGCATCACTTGTCACTCCAATTATAAATCATGCATTGAAGGACGGCAGAGGTCGCAAAAATACTCACACCCTGTAATTTAGCATAAGTACAGATACTTGTGTCAAAAAGAAGGTTCAAAAAGTACTGATTCAAGTACTGTACGTAAATGTAGAATTTATCAGTCACCAAATAACCTTTCATTTGACGATCAATAACCTCACATCTACTTTGCCTTTCAGCATTGCATGAACACACCCTATCAACCTCCCAAAAGCCCTGATGCAAAGTTTGGCAGCGTTTGCCTCAGGCTCGGCGTCCTGCTGCCTCTCCGTGTTGGGTCTCTTGTTGTGGCTCCGATCGGAACATGACGCAACACAGGGCGGCGAGCAAGAAACAGGCGGGTGGCGGAGCAGCGGGAGGAGGGAGCTCACCTTGGAGGACGAATGACGGAATTGACATCAAGGACGCGGAGCGATTTGTGCGCGCAACGCTCGGCAACAGTGTACACTTTTCCACTCGAGAATGTCAGCAAAAAACTTTAAACGGGGCTGGTGCATAGGACATGGGGAAAAAAAGCCGTTTGATTCTGGTGAGGATGTGGTTTAACGGAAGCTATGATGACGTTTATGATCGTGGTTTATTATTTAGCAATTTGTCGTCAATCTCACGTAAATTCCAGATCTGGCCGTATATGCTCCGCTACATAATAAATTCATTCCTTCAAATGACAGAAACAAGATTTATTTATTGATTTCCCATCTATCTGTGCAGTTCGGTAACGCTGGGGACCGCTGGCCTACCTGAGAATCTATCACTAGCGTGTTTAATGGTAACAAACTAAACTGCCTTTTTTTTCCCAGTAAACAATCCAGCAGGACAAATTGAAAACTGCACTTTCAGGGTCAACTTTGAAGTTCACTAATGAAACGCGCAGAAGGGGCTGATGTGTCGGAGGTGTTATTAATTTTTGGTGCGAATGGGAAACTTATTAAAGAGAGCTTTTGATCTCTTTTGCATATTGGCTTGTAATTAGCGACGCATGCGAGCAAATGCCTCCTTTTGCGTAGCGGGAGAGTGGGCTGACAAAAGAATGAAAAGGAAAATGACGCGCCGTTAGTCGGCCTAATGAGGTTGTTCTCGTCCTCGCTGCCCCAAAACAAGCTTCAACTCTGTGTGGTTTGTCCAAACCCGCCGATTAATCACGCTTAAATCAGGACGCTTCTGTGAAGTGAAGGGGTTCGTCCCCTTTCATATTTCGCGCAGTCAAAATAAAAGCTTTGATTCCGCTGGCCGCCGAGGCGATCTGCTGCATTGCGGGAAAAGGACGACCAATAGCCGGCAAGAGACGGTCTTAAAAACTTTGTGGAGAGGTGCGACATCATGGCCGAATGCCATTAAATCCCATCACACACACACATTTGGTGCGCCTGTTTTTTGCATAGGGGCGCATTATTGCCACCCTGCTGAATTGCATTAAAAAAAAAAAAAAGGCCCACAGAGGCAGAATCCTCCCAGGAATTCTATCTGCGCTTCCCTTCCGTTCCAACATCACTGTATCAAAGACTCTCCATGGACTTTTCTGCTCATCCTTTTTGGCTTCCACCCAAAACTTGTGACCTTTGGTCAGAACTCACTTCACCACCAAAGTCCGATACAACAATGCTCCTGGCCTGTTAATCTCACCATTCATATACACTACACCACTTCAGAACGAGACCAGAAGATGGGAATCCCGTACGATACGGCACATTTCTTTTTTGGACCGTTCCAAAGAGTCTGGAAAAAAAATGTCATATTTCGGTGTGAAACTTAAAGGGTCTTGTCCAACCCCTGATTGAATCCTTTTGTCCTGTCAGATCCATTTAAAAACAGTCCATGATGTTCCAAGAGAGGAGCTTCCTTTTAGGAGCATCTCTTCCTGTAACAAACATTAGCAACAGCGCTATCTCACCGCAGTCTCTGCTTTAAGAGCGTCGTGAGTGGCAGAAAGCATCGTAAATTACACAAATGCGACAGGCGTCCAGGGGAGAGACGGCAGCGTAATGCGAAGCAGCCATCCAGTCTCGTGAATACACGGTGAGTTTGAAACAGAATTATGCAGGCGGGTTAGATAAGAGTTATGGATGAGTTATTGTTGTGGATTCAGTTTTGCTAGCCTGTCGGGTTTTGTCCTCAAATCACCATGTCCTGGTTTGCACTCCATCTCCGCTCCTACCAGCTACTGTACATGGGAAAGAAGAGAACCTTTGCAAAGTAAACTGTCCTAATCTAGCAAATAGAGAACATATTTGACCGCTGCGGGGCAAAATAAACACTATCTTCATATTGAGGGTTTTCTTTCTTCACGCGACATGAATTGAAGCGACCTCAAATGACTTGGCTTGGGTTCATTTAGGTATCCACCTGTCACAGGACTTAAAAGTGTCCCCAGTTTTTGGTGATGCGAGCTAGAAGACACCAATCACAAAGCTAAACAAATTTGTTAGCAATGGTTAACAATCAGGCAACATGGACCTACGAATCATTTTGCGCAACATGCTGAGAGCCACAATCAAAGCGAGGTGCTTTCGAGGCTTAATGGTGGTAACATATTCATTTTTAATCCATAAAGGAACCAGGAGAGAGCCTCAGTGGCGTTGATGGAAAAGCCAGCGAGTCCTCATCTTTTTGCCTTGCCAGCGGCGACGTCGGCATGGCAACGGCGGCACAGCGAGTGACTGAGAGAAGGAGGGAAAACGCCGGTCGTTTGGCAAATGGGTCACCCGGAGAGGAAACCCGCAGTGACGGAAAAAGTGTTACGCGCTTTGCCCCTGACCTCTTTGGACACACCGTTGTTTAGATACGGCCCGCGTGTTACAACATAGACGGTTAAACTATAAACCGGATTAAATTCTGAGTTTTTGGAAGACGGCCAAAGCAAGCTTTCAATCGCGAGGTACATGTGTAAAAACGAGAGCCAGATTTGAAGGACACTGCAATGTAGGACATAAAAATGGCTGACCATGAAGTTATTTTAAATTACAAAAATATGAGATAAATAAATGTACATGGGGGGGGGGGGTAGTGGAATGTAGAAATATATGAAGAATGCAAAATATTGGGAAAAAATTAATACAATACTTGGTTAAAAAAGTATGCGACAAAAACTACATTAACTATTTGACCAAAAAAAAAACAACCTACAATTTACGTTTTTGGTAAAAATGCAAAAATATTCGGAAAAAAAGTTAAAGCATTTGACCCCCAAAAAATCCAAATTACACATCTTTAAAAATGAAATATTTGAACATTAAAAAATACGTAAAATTGTTAGCCACAAAAAATATGTAAAAAATAAAGTAACATCGTGGTGACATAAAGAAAGCTGGCATTTGCCAGAGCGCGAACCGGCGGGGCTGACTTATCTCTGCCCGCCGACTTTCGCAATCGCTCGTAAATCGTGTCACAGGTGATGCAAGGCGATATAAAGAAAGCGTACACGCACACACATTTGCACAGGGGTAGCCTATATTTCGACACGTCTGTGCGGCTGGCTCGCCTGGCGTCGGGTTACATCACCCTTCAGAGAACGGATGCTCCGATTACAGGAAAGGCAAACACAGGCCTCTGGGGTCTGCGCAAGTGTGTGCGGGGTCCTGTTGCGCGCTTATGTAACCAATCAGAATCCTCGATGCCTTTCTCTTGACGGAGGCGGCCAGCTTCGGGTTCGAGTTTCATCACTCGATTGGGCACACAGTTTGGGGGGGTTGTTTGGATAAGGGAGATGATGCACTCGTCTCCCGGAGCTGTGTCCAACCTGCTGACATTTTATGGTTGAAGGCCCACGCCTATGTTGTACATTGCCAAACACGATGACAGTTAGCAAATACGTTGGGGATTATGCGCGCGTTCCACTTCTTTCGTCCATTTACCCTATGTCGGTTGGCAAACCTTCCAAAAAATGTGCATCGCTTTGTAAACCGCCCCGCTCCAAAAATGCTGCTGAATAATTAAATAAAATCAAGCACATTTGGTGCTGAATATTTCATAAATTGTAATTTGGTCGGACGCGCCGCAGAGGTTTCTTTTCTTTTGCCTTTGAAGGCAAAGAAAGGGACACAACACATCAGCTCCCTGTTGCTGGGTGGCGGGAGGGTCGACAGGGCTGCGAATTTGGGGTGGGCATGTTTTTCAGGGGAAAAAAATATATATTAATGAAATGCAAATATTAGACAAGCTACAATCTATTCACCACAAAAAGAAAATTCGCATTAAAGCAATACAATAAAATAGATAAAATTGGAAATATGTTGTGAAATACACAAAAATATGAGATGATAAATAGAAAAATGACAAACACACACACATAGCTGTGCAGCCGCGCTGTGTTAAATGTCAGTGAATTTAGGCTGCAGAATGTTTTTACAAAGCAGGGAACCCCATCGGATTAATGATGTGTACGATTCCCACGATGATGCATGCGTGTAGCGTATACCTCCCACAGGGATAAACAAAACATCCCGACACGTGCCATGCGTGCAATCTCGGTGGTGAATATCCCAACAGTTCCTCGATTGGATGCGCTTCCCTCGGGTCTCCGTGACTCATCTCTCATCACGACGGAAAAATTCTCACACTGCCACTCACACCGGAGCAACACAAAAGGAGCCTTTTTCTATGCTTCTTAATAAACTACGCCAATGGGATGGGGGGGGGGGGGGGGTAGCCCCCTCGCCTCTCCACCCACCCCCCGCAGGCTGCACGTGGGATCACATGACTTTACCAGATGAGTCATACGTCAGGTTGCAGGCGGAAAAGACATCAGCCGTGCGCCACTGAGCCAGAAACTCCAGTGAGACTGGCAGGCTGTTGGCAGCTGCCGGCCTTCTGTGACTTTTCTGGTTAAGGGATGTTCGATTTGATGTTGGGACGCCCCCCCCCCCTCAAAATTGGTGGGGATGCGTGGGGGTATTTTTACTGTTTCACACCTCATTAGGTTGGTTAATGCCAAACCCGAAAGGTGAAGACGCATGCTTGTCTTGCATTGCAGTGAGAGCAAGCAACTGGTCTGTCTCCTACCGACAATGGCTCTAGGTACTGGACAATTCTTGTTTCAGTAAAAAAAAACATGCACTTCATGAAATATGTTCAAGATGCCATTCTACGGTGCAGGTGCACCAAATACAGTATCCAGTGAATTCAAAATTGACACTGGTGAGTCATCAGTGGGCATCACTGAAGCGAGGGTCCCTGATGAGACAGACCGACAAAGATCCCCGCGGAAAGTCTGCCACGACGATGCAGAGTTTCCATGGCAACATGGTCTGACAAGAACATTTTACCCCCCTCTTTCAAATGAGGCGCCATTTGAGATCCAAGTGGCAGTCTTTGTGTAAACAAAGCCAGGGTGGGCCGGCAGGTCAAAACTACAGGGGGGAACATTGCGTCTCCGGCGACAAGTCGGTCGACAAAATGATTGGGCCTGCGCGACCTTGCTGCTTTGCAATGTCGTGGTGATGAAGTCAAGGTGACCCCCCCCCCCTCCCAACACACCTCTGACATGCAAAGGAGAAGGAAAGGATGCTGAGCTAAATGTCCCATGATGTAATGTTGTTGGTGCTCATCTCAAGGTGTATATCTGGTGCACTTAAGTTCATCTACAGAGGTCTAACGGCTCAGATGAGTTCCATCTTGTCCACATCTCACAAGCCTGCGTCGCGGTCTCGCTCCTCCGTGTAAACGTGTCAGTCGTGGGTCTCGCCACCCCACCTCCCACAACCGCGAGCTCCTACACGCTCTCACCCACGCCATTTTTGGTCATATTCAGACGAACAGTGACTGGCTCGACAGTTGGTGGTTCTTGGAGCAAAGCTGGGAGCTCCGACTGATGATTTCGCAAGCATTCTTGTAGCATTTTCACACACATCTGGTCTCCTCCAAGACAAGTGGACCCAAAGCAAATGTGTGTGAGTCCATTTGACACTGTATATTAAGATGCGGTATATTTGACTTGATGAAAAGCAATTCGCCTTGAGCCGTTGAGTCAACAAACGCTCTTCTCCGAGAAAACCGCAAACGGCGTTTATTTTACTGGGAGTCGCTTCCCTCGGCCGCTTTAAAAGCCACGTCGGTAATTTCTGTGAAATCTCTCCTCCCCGCAGGCGATGTGCCCATCTTGGGGGTTTACTCCTTAGAATTCAATGTGCAGGTTTCACTATTAAAAGACCGTGAAAAAAAAAAGGCCGCCAGGGCCGAATTTGCAAATTAGCCGTGGAACCCGGAGTTTGTTTTAACGCTCGGTGAGGAATTATTTACAACCAACCAGAATGAGAAGCATCCATTGGATCAACAAACAGAAAAAAGCACAGCCCGTTATTGCATGTGATATCAATTCTTAGAACACAAAAAGAGGAGAACATTGCAGAATCCTTACTAACATCTTTGACATAGCGAATTCTCTCAATGATCCTAAAACCATGGTGCCATCCACTATCCACATTAAAAAAGCAGAGGCAAAAAAGATTTGCCATTGAGCAGCAACGAGCCACTGAAATTACCCCAAAATGTCGGCTGCAACACACACACACACACACACACACACACACACACACACACACACACACACACACACACTCATACAAGCACACACAAGCACGCCTGCACGCAACTTCACATCCTGACATCCATTTCCTGCAGCAAAACCTCCCTGTTATTATTACACAAGACTCAAGTTGGAGATCCGCCATGTTTGACAAGAGCCCAGTCGGTGCATCCGAGGGTTAACAGTGCGGCTGCGGTCGTCCCCGCCGCAGGAAGGAAGATATTTGCTTTGGTTGTGACACCAAAAAAAAAAATGAATGGGCAACAAACTCGGTTTGTTGAATGCTGGCTTTCCGGTAGCCTGCTGACGCCCTGTGAAGGACGATACAGGGACCGAACGATTTTAACTTTTTTACAGGTCTTGCATTAACGTCAATTGCACATTTTAAAATATCTGTTGGGGAGAGCATTCCGGGACCCAAGTGTGTCACGCAAAACAGTTTTTGCCACGCCCTATAAATTAAGAAAAGTGAAATAGTGAAAAACAGTTAAAGGCTATAGTATATATTCACAAGTGAGGCCATTGTCCTTCTTACACTTTGCACGGGTTTTCACCGATTCTTACTCGAGACGTTTAATATATTTGGAAACAAATCTCTGAAAAAAACTTTGGAGGGTCTATCATATTTTGAAATAACTGATGGAACAGCACATAGGGAGGTGATAGCTTTGCATTTTCTCACTCCTTCCAATTCACATTCAATCACAAACTTGGAATACTGTTTACGTGGCTCCATGCGGGTTGAAGCTGGGAAAAATGGGAAAGGAACGGGAAAGCCTCCAGAATCAGGCACACCGACCAAGCGTAACATTCCACATGAAACCACGTAACGTGTGCGTGTGTGTGTGTGTGTGTGCGTGCGTGCGTGAGCCGTGTGTGTGCCATATGTGATTAGAAGGTCGAGGCAAAGAGGGAGACGAGTGATGCAATTCCCCGGAAGCAAAACCAGAGAGGACACGGGGAGGAAGTAAGGAAGGAGGAGGAGGAAGGAGGGGAGGGGAGGTTGCTTCTGTCGGACTCTGCGAATGTGCTGACGAAACAGTTGCATTTGGAGAAAACAACTTATATCTACTCGTCTTTTATCTAATATTTGTAGATTTTTTAAATATAATACTTCTGTTGTTTTGTCTAATTTTGTAAAAAAAAAAAACTGCAGTAGGGGCGGGGGACACCCTGAACTGGTTGCCAGACAATCGCAGGGCACACACAGACGAACAACCATCCGCGCTCAATTTAGTGTGTTCCATGAACCTGGCACGCATGTTTTTGGAACGTGGGTGGAAATCACAGTACCCGGAGAAAACCCACGCAGACACAGGGAGAACATGGACACGCCACACAGGAAGACCAGAGCCAGAATCGAACCCTGCACCTGTGCACTGTGAAGCCGACACGCTCACCAGTCTTCCACCGGGCTGCCCTTTGTTTAATGTTTTATCAAATTTTTATTCACGTTTTTTTTTGCTGCATATTTTTGTTTAGGTTTTTTTGTTGCTTATTTACTCATATTCTTCTTCGTTTTGTCATCAGTTTTGCATATTTCTCCAATATTTTTGCCATTTTTTTCGAATATTTATGAGTCTTCCCATCTGATATTTTGCACATTTTTTTGCATTTTGTCTAGTATTTGAGGACAACAGGAGGGAAGAAGCATCAGGAAGGAGTTTGAAGGAGGGAATGCTGTTTGTGGGGGCGCTCTGGAAAACGCACTGAAGGGAACTGTTGCGTTGTGGGGAAACACCTGACTAAGCGTGCCACAAATGTTACCAAAAAAGCGTGTGAGTCACTTATTAAGGCTGCGATCTATTTTGGCTGCAGGAGGTAAGCCCTCTATTTCTGAACACGGCGGCAGTGGCAGCGAGCGGCCGTCCGTCCTTGAGCCTCTCAAGTGCGAGATTCGGTTACAACGGAGGGAACACTGGCAAGGACGAATGAAGGAGGAGGAGGAAGGAGGGAGGGAGGAGAGGAGGGGCGCGGGGGGCACTTGGGACACAGGCGGTGAGTCAGAGGCCAAAGTAATTCCATCTTGGAATTCAGTCTATCGTTTCATCAATGGAAGGATGGAGAGGCTAGGCTGATCAATGAAATGGCAGCGAGTGTCAAATAGTGATCTTTCCAATGCCTTTCATTTCGTGAAAATGAGTCTGCGGACATCGGATGAAAGCGTCTTTGTTTTGCACATTCCCACACGATTATTTGCTCATTTGCTCGGCATTGTATTGAGTCACTTTGTGGCTTTGGCAAGCCAAAGTCTTTCCAAAGAAGTCCTCTGAGGGACACATTTAGGAAACAATAGGATTCATTACAGCAATGTTTCCCAACTTTTATTGAGCCAATGCACCCATTTTTCAGGAGGAAAAATCTCACCCCAAAATAATAATGTCACAAAAAAGTATGAAAATTTAAATGAGAAACTTAGCAGCCTTCCTCGGTGTCCTAACACTTCAAACAACAGATATTTGAAGACAAATTGTGGAGCAACACGTTTCCCAATACAGTATTCACCGGCATATATTCGTTATCCATTTATCCACTGAGAATTTGTCTGCATGACTGTATTGTACTGCCCCTGAAAAACATGACATTTTTGTATTTTTCCACCTATTATGTTTTGTTTTTTGTTTTTGTGCACCATTTTGCTTTATTATTTGTGGGGACATTTCTAATGTTTGTGTCTATTGTGGCTTAATTTATTTTCTCGTATTTTGTATTTTATTTATTTTTTGCCAGTCGCTGAGGCCACAGTGGTGCACTCGCCGATGGTGTGGATGGAGGTGTAAATGGTTGTTTGTCTCTATAGGTGCCCTGCGACCGACTGGCAATTAGTTCAGGGTCTAGTGATGAGAAATCTGCTGGGATAGGCTTCTGCGACCCTCTTCGGGAAAATCTGTTACACTTTGGATCATATGATGTTTTCTTTGAATGTAATGTGTTACATCACCTGACCAGCTGCGATGAATCAGATGCTTCTTACTTCCACTTCTTGTCCTTGACCTTGTCTGTTTTATTGTCTTGCCAACTATAAAGGGAAAAAAAGGCAGTGAGCATCCTCCTTAGATCAACATGACACAAAATGTCCAATCGTGCAATAGGAGCAGGGAGCCACAAAAAGCATGTTGCTGAAAGGAAATCTTTGGCCTCATGTTGCTGCAAAAAGCATAGAGTCTCATCAGTCCAACAAAATTTGACCACAATTACAAAGGTCTGCTTTCAACGCTGTGGTGTCCTCATCTTGCTCTTGAGGTTCCGGCTCGACTCGCCAGGGCTAGACTCTCGTGGTTTGGCATACAGCCAATCGAGACAAGCCTGGACTCTTGTCTATGTGTGTGTGTGTTTTATTGCAAACTCACCCTTAAAATTAAATGTGTTTAGTCACAGTATAGTCTATCACCCTAACGATAAGATAATCAAGGTTCACCCCCTTGAATAACATCAGCAAATAAATATGTTAGGTTAGCACATGCGCCTAACAGTTCTGAGGTTGGGGGTTCAACTGCAGGCTCCAGACTTCCTTATGGATTTTGCATGTGCTTTTGTAGATTTTCTCCAATTACTTTGGTTTCCTCCTGCATTCCAAAACCATGGATGTTAGGTTCATTGACAACTCCAAATTATCCGTAAGTGTGAATGGTTGTTTGTTTATATATGCCCTATAATTGTTTTGTATCGTTCCAGCATTAAGACTGAGAAGAAAACACACAATTGAGGTTTTTGACGCTTGCTAAACCAAGGTCTGAACTGTAAGATCGTAGCACCGACTCCACAGAAGGGAAAAACATGAATGGAATGATTGATGTTTATTGTTGAATGAGTCTGAGGGGAGCGGAAGGCCAAACCACCGCAGAACACGGAGCTGGACCCAGTGGCGGTCGGTCTGGCTCAGCCCCAGTGCGCTTGTCTGGTACAAAGAGAAGACTGCGGTTCTTGGAGCTCATACACCAGCGCTTCACCGCTGCTTTGCTCTCTTCCCAGTTAATTTCTGCATTTTAGCATCTGCTGCCGAGTATGAGTCATATCTGGGGAGAAGCTGCAATGCTTTCGCATTGACATCCGATGGATACACTCCATCCAGATTACACGGTTTTGGTGTAGATAGAGGGATTTATTTTCCACACATCTGTCATTATACTCTGCATGAATCTCGGACCAAGTAAGGGCAGTGGTATTCTCGACCCAACAGATAGGGCTACAGTTAAAAAATATTGTAACAATAAACGTGAATTACTGCCCTCTATGGGACTGGAAACTATTATCTTTTAATAGTTTTTCTTTTGATCAATAATATAAACTTTGATAACTTGATATTTTCGTCCTTCACCCTCAATCTGATTTAATTAAATGTTTGGGAACCCTTGAATACAGTGACAAGAATAAAATGAAATTAATTTATGTGAGTGCAAAGCTCTGGCCCTGCGTGTAGTATGAGTCACCGAAGCGAGGGAGCACTGCAGGCTTGTAGGATTCATTATGCTAAATGGGAGCTGTATAGATTTCTTTGAGGAGGAGACAAGAAACCTTGGCAACAGCAGAGCATTCTCCACCGTGCACGTAGCGTTGCATGGATATTTACAATGTGTTTTGCATCTCGGAGGATGATTTATGCCATTCTGAGTATGAATGGCTTACTGACACTCTCCCTTGAAGGTGCTTGGTTATCAGATGTCTCTCTTACCTAACTCCCAAGTTATTATCAGCAGGAACGGACTATTTAATCACCTCGTTTTTTCGTACAACGTTCAGTACTAATTAACTGCTGGATGTCAGAATGAAAAGGGGAGAAAAACTGAAAAGGATGAGATGTAACCGTATGTATTGTACTGTATACGGTAGTTTATATATATATATTTTTTTAAAGCTAGTTGGCTCGCTATGTTGACAAGCTAGGCAATAGCGCCGTCATGTGGACAAAGTGTGAACCTATAACCACAAGCTCCTCGCTGATTTCCATGTGTAAATTTTAAAATAAAAAATATGCCAATAAATCATCACAGAACACCAATAAAGGCGAAAATCATGTCAAAAATGTGCCATTTTAGCAAGGACAGAGAACAAATACATATACGGTACAGTACAGTATAAACCTTCCATCTAAAAGCCACATTGCGCATGCGTAAACCCACACTGGGCCTTGGACATACAGTATACGGAGTCTCTTTGGAGACAAACTAGGTTAAAACTGTTGCGAAAGCGACTCTTTGTGAACAAATCTTGTTAAAATTTGTCACATATATTGACAACTGACGTCCCTAAAAGAGCACCCGTGATAAAACTGCAAAGTATTGCTTTTATTTTTATTTTCTTCGCCTTCATGTTGTTTGTCTAAGCGGAGCTGCCGTCCATCTTCCCCTGCGGATTAAGTTCCGTGTGCGTTTCGAGTACGCATAGGGATCGGCGTTTTCGACTGTTCAGAGGGGCTGCCATTTTAGCGACCTTACGGTAAGAAAGTCGTTGCGATCCTAAAATTTGGAGTATGAGCCTCAGCCCTGTTTTCTATGCAGTTTAACGGTGGCTTTCGTTCGCCCGTATTGCCAGGACAACGAAATGGGCACAGATTGTATTGGAATGTAAAAATAATATGGGCTAGCGTCGTTATTTGAATGCATCTTTCCGGAAAACGTTTCTGCATGAGTGCCATTGGGCTTATATGTAACACTGGCTATGATCAGCACTGGCTATGATCTACACTCTTTTTATTCACACATTTATTAAAACACAGATAGTAGGTATGCAAGGATTAAGGTTTCAAATTACGGCTATACGGTCACTGTTGGGGTTTCAAGTTCAGGTATTGAGTGGGAGAACCTAAAAGTGGTGGTAACCCCTTCCTTTCTTTGATATCTAACTTGCTTCGGCCACCCTTCTTACCCTCCATCATTTCAGACCACCCTGCAGCTCTCCGTTTCGTCTTTGCATACATCAGTTTAAAAAGTGTAGAGCAGTGCCTTGAGACTCGGGTTTCAGCGAGCTCGGCGACCATGCTCAAAGGATCATTCCCGATTGAAATGAAAGGAAATGCCAATATTCATTCTTGGACCCCGCCCCAAATTCAACCACAATGTAAAGAGTTTGGCGGCCCGGTAGCCCAGTGGTTAGCACGTCGGCTTCACAGTGCAGAGGTACCGGGTTCGATTCCAGCTCCGGCCTCCCTGTGTGGAGTTTGCATGTTCTCCCCGGGCCTGCGTGGGTTTTCTCCGGGTGCTCCGGTTTCCTCCCACATTCCAAAAACATGCATGGCAGGTTGATTGGACGCTCTAAATTGTCCCTAGGTGTGAGTGTGGGCGTGGATGGTTGTTCGTCTCTGTGTGCCCTGCGATTGGCTGGCAACTGATTCAGGGTGTCCCCCGAAGACGGCTGGGATAGGCTCCAGCACCCCCGCGACCCTAGTGAGGATCAAGCGGTTCGGAAAATGGATGGATGGATGTAAAGAGTTTGTTTTTGTTGAGAATAGCATACTATTATAATTTATATTAAACAAATATACAGTAATTACAGTTGTTTTTACATCAATGTGTGTGCCTAGGCCACCTGGGGGCAGTATAGGACACAGCTAACGTTATAGTACACACCTAACGTTATACTGTACATTGACCCGTCTCTCACTCGTCACCACTGTACCTCTTCGTTGCACCCTGTAACACCTGCCGTTACAACTCTTGTTTCCATCAGTCACTCTATGATGGGCATGGCGGTGGTCCAGCTCAAGTCCCAAAAACACCACAAGGATATCCTGGACGCCCTGCACCACCTGAGGCTGCAGGGACACCTGAGTGACATCACAGTCCAGGTCGACTACCAGGGCCACTCACGGGCATTTCAGGCTCACCGGGTGGTCCTTGCCGCCTCGAGCGGCTACTTCAATAACATCTTCCTGTCACTGGATGCCATCCCAGACCACATCCCGCTCTCCAACATGCATCCATCTGACTTTTCAGACTTTTTGGAGTTTGTGTACACTGGTAAGGCGAAGGTGGCCCGGGACAGGATGGCCGATGTGCAAGCGGCGGCCAAGATCTTGGAATGCAGAGAGCTAGCCAGGGTTTGCAGCATGAATCGTAAATCCCGGTCGGATGCGGTAAAGGAATCGTCACAAGTGACCACGACTGGCAAAAAGAAGAAGCCATTGAAACCTCAGCTTCCTCAGAAGAGTTCAGAGCGGCTTTCAAAAAGATATAAGGTGAAGACCACCAAGCTCAAACTGAGTTTGGGTGGCCGCAAAGTCTTGCAGAGAAGTATCCCAACTAGAAGCGAGGAGTATAATGCTGAAGAGGAAGATGACTATATGTACTCGTCCTCCCCCACCTCACCTCACTTTGATGACAACACACTGAGTCTGAATGATACGGAGGATACATTGCTGTTGTCCGGGGGTGAGGAAGAGGACATCAGGGCGTCCAACAGCACCTCCAAGGGGAAATTCTCGTGCAGTGAATGTAATCGGTGCTTCCACTACGAAAGGAGCTACCTGAAGCACATGAGGTAGGTGCCCGGTTGTCCGGGGTTCCCAAACCTACTTTTGGTCCAGGGACCCCTAATTCAGTTATTACCGTGCACATACATATTTGTCAACTGGAATCTAACCTGCCACACGTTTTACTAGATTAAACACAGGAGGATTTTATTTATCATCACTGTCATTTCGAACAATATTGGATAATTCAGAAATCATCAGGGAAATTTTGGAGTCACAACTCAACTCGTTGTCTTCCGCTTCACGCTTAGCACCTACCACGGAGTCAAAGCTGACCTGGTTTACCGCTGCGAGACCTGCCTAAAGACCTTCTCCAACCGCAGCAACTTGAGGATCCATGAGAAGCACGTCCATAGCAGTGAGCGGCTTTTCACATGTGAGATCTGCGCCAAGACCTTCAAGCGCAAGAAGGATGTGGTGCGCCACCACAAGCAGGTCAGGTTGCAAATGGGTGAAAGACATCTTGTGAATTTCCACCAGGGTTCTGGTAAATTCCCATGAGAATTTCAGCTGGGGAATTATGGAAAATTTCTATCGGAATGTATGGGTATTAAAAAGCAACAAAGTCCTGCAACTCGAGCACCAATCCTTTTACCGCATTTCCTGACTCGTCCACCTTGCCTTTTTAGGTGCATGATCCTCATGTGCACCAATGCTCCGACTGTGGCAAGTCACTGAGCTCCAAAGCATCCCTAAAGTTGCACAAGCGGACGCATAGCGGCATCAAGGCCTTTGTCTGCACCGACTGCGGAGCGCGCTTCACCCAGAACTCGGCTCTCAAGATGCACCACAGGTACGAACTTGGCCACGGAACGAATTAAACTCACGAGGTACCGGTGTACTCTATTTACTCTAAATAATGCATTTTTGTTCATCTATTGATGCCAGCAAGGTATAGTGACAGTCAAAACTACTGAATTCAGCTCCATGAAATGGCAGAGAAGATTTATGTCTGGCTGTTGGTTGTCTTTAGAATCCACACGGGCGAGAAGCCCTTTGCCTGTGATGAATGCGACTCCCGCTTCACCCAGAAAAGCATGCTGGCCTATCACAAGCGCTCGCACACGGGTAAGACGACAACCCAACTACGATCTTGTCCTTTATGGCGCTTTCGTCAACTTTTGTTGTTGTCCAAGGTGAGAAACCCTTCATGTGCGAGGCCTGCGGGAAGAGCTTTGCCTCTAAGGAATACCTGCGGTATCATTCCAACATCCACACCGGCTCCAAACCGTTCAAGTGCGAGCACTGTGGCCGGGGCTTCGCCCAGAGGAACTCCCTTCGGCAGCATTTGACAGTGCATACGGGTAAGCATTTGGTTTGGATCTTCCAAGTTTGAAAGCTGAGATTGTCATTTGACATCCCGCACCCTGCCCTGCCCCAGGCGAACGTCCTTACGCCTGCACTTACTGCGACAAGCATTTCACACAGCTCAACGCTCTCCAACGGCACCAGCGCATCCACACCGGTGAAAAGCCCTACATGTGCGGGTTGTGCAGCCGCACTTTCACTGACAAGTCGACTCTTCGCCGACACACTGCGGTGAGTTACACGCCGTCTCGAAACTTGACTCGAACAAAAGACCTAACAGATGGAGAAATAAAAGTGTTGGAACAAACAAACAAACACAAAATTCTGACCGACTAACCAAAAACTATCCAACCACTAACGTAACACTAAAAGCAAAAACAAACCCCAAACTGAAAATAAATTAAACCATAGTACAAATATAAAAAATATAATAAACCACATCTGGTGACCTTTTCCTCCACTGTGTCCCAACTTAAGACTCATGATGCCAATGCCCCGTGGAAGAACTACCTGGTGGTCTTGGAGGGCAACGTGGAGGAGAAGAAATCCAAGGCTACAACGCAGGAGAAAAAGAGCGCTGCCAAAAAAGCATCGAAAAGCAACGTCACCTCTCTCGCTGCCGCAGTGCCTCCCGAGTCGGGGCCCATCACCCTGGTGAATCATGACCACCTGGGCATGGTCACCACCATCCAAACTGAGATGCTGTCTCGGGATCAGGCGGTGACGTCAGATGGCAGTAGCGGTGGCATCACGTTGGACAGACCGTTTGCCATCCCTGTGGAGGCAAACTGCTCCGAAAGCACCCACTCGCTCCCCGTGGATACCCCCTCCATGTCATCCCTGCTGGAAGAGGCCGCCTCGCACACCATTCTGGCTCACGAGGCCGAAGCGGCGCAGCTCAACATTCTGACCGTGGTCGTGTCTGACAATATGTGTAAAGATGAGCAAATTCGGCAAAGAGCGTCAGAGATTAAAGGAGATGACGGCCAAGCCAATCCTGAGAACGTGTGAACGTAAATACGAATTCCATTGGACTCCATGTTTAACAGTCATGGCTGTATTAAATCATTATTTGAGCTTATTTTTAGCTGTTGTACTTGCTACGTGAATTATGTTGTGAACATTAAAGGAATTGAGATTTTGAATCAAAGCAGAAATAGTGGCTGGCAGCACACCACTCATGAAAACTAGTTACAAAAAGACGTTTTCTGGCATTGTTATTGGGGTATGCATAATTCATAATACTGGGTTATGAATTGCAAATAAGGAGCCCTGTATCAACAAAATAAATAAAAGATGTCATTACATTTTGGTCCCAGATAAATGAATTGACAAAGTGTGTTAGCATAAGGACATTTTTTCTATATTTGCTGGGAGTTAAACCATTAGCATATTGTAGAATGTCATTCAAATCAATAACTCCAATGTGTTTTGAGTTCTTCTGTGGAACACAAAAACAATGCGATTTTGGATGACTTGGGTGCATAAAACATGGCTGTGGAGCCTAACGGATAGAATACAACTTTATTGTCCATTTGCACAAGCTTCAGTTTTTTTGTGTTTTTTTATTTTAAAGAATAGGCTGGATACTTTGGTGATAGATTGGAATCGACACGGGTGGGGAGGGGCATGCTTGGCGAGGAGGTGGAACGACATGAAATGATAGAGAGCTCCCAACATGGCAGAATAGCCGTCAATAAGTATTGAACCGGACAAAATCAGTCATAATTTTAAATAAAACAATCCTGAGGTATTCCACGCACATGGAGAGGAAATAAATGGCTTTTGATATGCATAACAGTCTCTTTTAACGCATTTCTAAACTTTCTGAACCCGCGAGAACGTCGTCATAATGTGTTTTAAGTAGAACAGGATTGATATTGATAATATTTGCTACAAACAGTTCTGAATTTGTGAGAAACACGAGCAATTTGAGAATCTTTTCGCAAGGTTTTAGTGCGCTTCCTTTAACCTTCATTGTGTCGCTCGCAAGAGGATGTTGTATGTGTCACAGTAAAGAAAAAAAATTGTGCAACTATTGCGGTGGATCGATAACTGTTTCTCTCCAATGGGGGGAAAAAAAACTTGTTTTAAATTCAGACTCAACCACCATGATTTTTTTTCTCCCAATCGGATCATGACCCAATCGTGCTATGTGAAAGGTCACAAAAATGCAATTATATTTAGCCATTTCAAATATTAAAAAGCATACGTATCGGCTGCAAAGGTCTTGTTTCTTTATAGTGTCACACCTCATTGAGAATATGGGAGTTACAACGACAAAAAGAAAAACCTTGAATGACTAACATGAGGTATACAGAAGTGTTCCACTCGAGAGGAGTGGATGTGGAAATGCTTTACATATCGACTGGATTTGGACGGAAACGCCACTGTAGCACAATGTTGTGTTGTGGGTGTGTGTGTGTGTGCGTTTGGGGGGGCGGGGCATGCGCATAACTTGATTGTGTGGGCGTCCGCCTACTCTCATTTGAGGTCTCCCTCGTCACCCTGGATGGTCTTTTTGATGCGCAGCAGCAGCGTGGTGTGCCACTGGTCCAGACGCGAGATGGAGTCAAACTCCTTGACCTGAACCACAAAAGCACGGCACGATTGTCAAGCATAAAGCAGATGGCCACGATGAAGAGAAACAGGTGACAAAAGGAGAGAGTGTGGATCAGCCAAGAACAAACTGGCCAATCTCAGTTTTAAAAATCAAACGTGGCCCTTGAGCCTCCTGAAAAAGACTTACCGCCTCTGTGAAGGCCTCGCTGTTCTGTTCCTCATGTGCCTCCAGCAGTTTCTTAAACAAAAAAAAGTAGATTATTAATACTTTTGTTTGAGAAATAAAAACTGAATGGCGGTTACCTTCAACAGTTTGCATTCTCTCGAATCTGAGAAAGCCGGGAACATTTCCTCATATTTCTCCACAGCAATCTATGGGGAGGACACACCTGGATGGGAGAAGGTCTTACCAGCGGTGTAGAAGAAACCCTCAAGAAGCATACTTGCCTTAGCGTTGAGCTCGTCCACGATGAAATGACACAGCGCCGCTTTGAAGAAATACTCCTTTGCGCTGTACTTAAGCAGCGGGTTGTCCATCGTGTTGGCGCCGACCTGTTTGTATTCATATTCATAAAAATCATTCAGCCTCATTTATAGATACCAATTATACCATTTAATGAAATCAATTTCCACACTCATTTCAACCAAACTGTCAACTAAGTGTACATTTTTAGTAATTGTTGTCCCACAAGGATCAATGCCAGACTCCATTTTGACCACGCTTTTACCTGCTCGTAGATCTCAATGGCCTTCTGGTACTGCTCCAACTGAGCACAGTAGGCCCCCACCTTCAGCAAACACTTGTTGGCCGAACTACAGGAAGAAATCACATCACTATTCTAATATAGATTTCTCGCAGATAGCAATTTTGAATACCTGTTAGATTCCTCTCCCTTGTAGTAATCTGCCGCTTGCTCAAAATGTGCAATTGCCTTTGCAGAAGAAAAACAAACACTATTAAGTATTCTCGGGCAATAGTGGCACATATTTCCAGAATCAATTAGAAGTGTACTTTTTCGATGTCCACCAGGTCAGCCTCGTAGATTTCGGCGATACTGATGTGATGTTTGGCAGCGATGGTGAATCTTCCCTGGAATGGATTTATTTCAATGAATTATTTAGTTGTTAAATGAAGATATTTCTACCAGTGTCAATCAATTTTTTTTGCAGTATTACCTTTTGAGACAGCTTTTGTGTTGGATAACGTTATCTTGTTTTGCTAATGAAGTGTCTATTTACTACATATTTTGCTTTCTTACCATGTCTGTGTAAATATCGACGGCGGCATTTAAACACTTGATTGCCTCTTTTGGCAGCATAAAGAAGAAGAAAAGGAAGAGAAGGAGGAGGAGAAGGTGAATGTTAAGTCATGAAAAGTGTTAGTTTACATGACAGAAGTTAAAAACCAGAGAACACAAAAAGACACACAAAATGGCTACTAGAGACAACAAAATGTGTACAGCTTAAGCATTCCCAGTTGATGTTATCGGTCCAGAGGCTCACCGTTGGGATCGGACTTCTTGTATGCGTTGCCGGCGTCGATAAAACTGGTGGCGCTGTCGTGTTTGTTCTGCAGCTGCATGTGGAGGTGCGCAGCCTTGCAAAATGCTCCACCAGCAGCTAAAAAATGTTTAAAAGAGTTATTTAACATTCAGGACCATGAGTCAGCATTAACTTGGCAGCACTATCATAAAATGCTGCTCTGTGCAAAAAGAAAAACATCCTTGCAGGTGTGGGGGGTTTTATGTTTATTTTTCATGTTCTTAGCTCACCACTCCAGTTCTTGGCCATCTTGAACATGTTGGCTGCTCTGCAGTACATCTCACAGGCCTCCTCCACTTTGTGATGTCCTCTATGCAGAAAATAGAAAGGGGAAAAGGTACATGACACCTCAATAAAGCCCTGTATAGTGTAAGCCATTAATTGGAGTGGACTCTCTTGAGTTCAGTCTGATAGTAATGATAAACGAGAGAGCCAGCCAATCATGCTAAAGGATGACATTACCCCATGGCCAACCACATAATTACCGACGTTACTAAACATTAATTTTGCCTTTTTAAATATTTTGTCAGTTATTTGCGTCATAAATTCAACCAAGGAGGAAAGTGCTGAATAATGCTAATGCAGTCATCTTAGTGATTTTTCTTTTATGGATGATGTGGTGCCAAATTCACGATATAAGTGATTAGCCTGCTGCCGAAAAGTAGAAAAAAATGTCGTGAAGGAATACAAATAATCATGATGAGCTAGCTTGTTTAAAGTATCAAGAGGCTAACCAATGAGTTCGCATATATAACACATGTCATGCCCTCGTAGTTGAATGTCTATATTTATTTGTGTGTGTGTGTGTTTTAACTTAATACATGAACAAACCGGTTCTAGGCGTAAAGAAACGGGCTGTGTGCCAGGTAATGTCACGGAGAGCAGCTTACTTACCCGCCAAACATCCCTCCCAAAAAAGAGCCCGACGACTTGACTTTCTTGTCGGCGTCGGCCATGAGCTGTATCGCCTCTTTTTCTTTTCCACTGTTGTCCATGTTTTTAGATTATAAACTTTGCAGAAAAGAACCGCAGAGGATTGACTTGTCAGGGCAGGGATTACGCAGAGCGGTTTTGCGCAGCAGTGTGGTTCTTAGTCACTTCGACTGGGCACGGTGGGAGTTGTATTTTTACGTCAGCGTGTGCGCATGACTTTTGAGTGAAAAAAAACTACAACTCCCAGCTCAATGTAAAAACGAATGATTTTTACACGAACGGAAGCGACGTTAAACACCAGTGTCGTTTTTCGTTGTCATGTTAACATTTTACACTGTATTGTTTCTTACACTATACCCTACCTCCTAACACCATAAATACAAAATGTTAAAAGTGAAAGTGACTTATAAAGTAGCTCACAATTCTGACCAACAGATGGCGCCAGACTATTACATTTTACGCTTTTCCCGGAAATTAAAACGCAAAATTGTGTACACACGCACTCCAGATTCAGTTTATGTTGAGGTGGTTTGTTTACAGCAGCAAATTACAGTACGGTTCCTTTTCGACATGCTGTTCAGTCTACATGTGATTTGCAATTCACGCATTAAAATATATTGCACACCCTTTGTCGTAATTTATGCCTGACTGCAGGGGCGGTTCTGGATCAATTTCACTGAGGGGGCCGGGCTGGGGCCAGGGGTTTTGATGGGGGGGCACATTCAACCCAGGGCTAAAAAGACAGATTCAAAATCTTGACTTTTTATTTCTTCAGACTTTGAAATTGTAGTCATAACATTACAGTGATGAGAAAAAAACAGTATTAGGAGGGCTAAAATGTCTGCAAGCGTAACAATACGCTGTGTCCATCTGTTGAGAATATTCAAGCCAGGGGATGATATGGTACCAGCCTGCCGGGGACAAAAATTGCAAATACACTGAAGCTAGATGTTTTACATGCATATAATTATCCAAATTTTAAAAGGCAATGTCTTATATATTGATCCTGTTAAATAAAAATTAAAATAAAAAGGGAGACTAAAAAAGTTACACACACACGCGCGCGCGCACACAAACACGCGCACATACACTCACACACGCGCGCGCGCACACGCAAATAGCACTCGTGTCGTGGTAATTTCCTTCTCTGCGGACTGCTTCTCATTTTCCCGCTCATTTTTAAATGGCGCAGCGCACTAAAGGGTCCGACTAGAATGTTAAATCACGCGCTTTGGTTCCACCTTTCGCATCGGCGACTCGGCACGACTGCGTAATCTGCGCTCGGAGGGGGGGGGGGGGGGCCACAGGGGGGGGCAGAATCGGTGCTACAGGGGCACTGGCCCCCGTTGCCCCCCCCAGAACCGCCACTGCCTGACTGGCCCATATCATCAAGAGCCATATGGCTCTTGGCCTGGAAAAAGTCAACACACATGAAACAAAAACAGGTTCCTCTTAATTTTTCGAAGCAAAGAGTATGTTTGTTCGCACCCTGTTCCAAAAACTCAGCATGAAAATGTGTCTGTGCATGACATTCCAAGACATACACCACCAAGTGATAAAGTATTGTTGCTAGTAGGATACTAGAAACAATGTAACAGAAGGCAAAAACAGTCCTCCAACTAAAGCTTCCCAATGATGATGACATGACCCCTATGTGTGTGTGAGGGGGGGGGGGGGGGACCAAAAAGCTCCACAAAGTCAACTTGCATCAAGTTTAAAGAGTGATGTGTTGCATTTTTACACTTCACGTGCCACGTTATAATCATTTCCACTTTCACAAAAAGGCCACTAATTGAGGAAAAAAGTGGACAAAAGCAAGACTAAAAACAGGTTTGAAGCTCTTATTTGAACAGGTTCCTCATCTTCATACAACAAAGAGGATGCAGAAAAGTGGTTATGATTGCACGACTGTCTGTGTCTTATGTGTTGTGTTGTATGATTTTATTTTGACTTCAAGCTGGCACCGCGAGAGTGGCTGCCTTTACAGCAGCTCCTATATTTTGTTTCACTTCTTCCTTTCATAACTTTGCTATGAATTGGGAATTTCTCCATTGTGAGACTAATAAAGGTTTTCTTATCTTATCATCCCTACTGCTTTAAAGGGAAATGGCTACATGCACAAAAACAATGGCACATACTGTTGTACTATGACAGCTACGGTAATCCACTGTTATATTGCAGTTCACTTGTCGTGGTCCAGCTCTATCGCTGTTTCTTTTCACATTTTCAGATTTTTTTTCTTTGTATTTGTGTGTGCGCGTGCATTGAAATACTCTGTGTTTAAACAACGTGGTTAAAGCGTGAAGAATGGGTATGTTAGGTCTTATATTACAATCCGTTTTTTTTTTTGATTATTCAATCGATTTTCCAAATATTTTTTGCTTGCAAGTGTTGTGTTTAAAAAGTCTACTTTGGACACAGGTAAGTTTGGTATGTAACTCCTGTGATGAACAGTGGATCACGGCACTGCATAATGTTGCAGTGCTTTATGCGGCCTAATATCACACTTCAGTATCCCTGCCTAAAATCTGAACGCAGAGGCAAGCAGTCGCTACAATTGAAATTCAAAGTGGCCATTTTGTGCACATCAGCGAAGGTACTTGTCAAATTCAAACTCAGAACACAAAATCCCTTTTGTGAGAATTGGACGGGGCTACGAGGAGCTGAGGCCAGAGTCGGACTCGGCACTGCCGCTGCAGGCCCGCTCCTTGCCGGCGACACATGGCGCCATGGAGCACGGTATGGAGTAGCAGGAGCAGGCGGGACTCTTAAGGGTCTCGTCTGTGATGACCTCCCGCAGGGAGTGTTGCTCCTCCACCTGGAAGATGTTGGACTGCTCCGCTTGTTCCTCGCAGATCCTAGAGAAACAGAGGGGGAGTTTGCTTTGCTTTGATACATTTCTATCAGCAGTGTCAGCAACATATTATCATTTTGGTGAATTACATTTAGCCATTTTACACTTAAGATACAAAAATGGGCCATGAGGCAAAGAAAAAAAACATTAATGCACCCATTTTTGTTGACCTCAGCACAATGAGTACAAACCTGCATTTGGGCTCAGTGGTTGATTGCATTAATTGCTCTTATGTCACTTTCCATTGTTTTCAAATTATTGTGAAAACAGCTGCAGTTTTGTTGGTATTGGAGTTTTGGGTGTGACTGTATTTTTTCTTCAAACAGTACCAAACCTTAAAACCCTTGGGGTACTTCAAGTCTTTTCTTGGACTTTGCACTGACACGAAATGGCAGGACAGGTCGCATCTGAGCCTTACTAGAAGAGTGCAGAGTGGCACTTAGTTGTCCACTTCTGCCACTTTGCAGTGTTGAAAACAACGGTTGCCATCCATGTAAGCGTTTTACGCGTCACACCAGATGTCACGTAATTATTTTCATTTTCAGACTACAGGAGGCCATGCCGCAGTTGAGGCAATATCCTGTCTGTTACGTATCCATTGCAGCAATTTTATGTCTAAATATGGATAACCTGATGAAGAACTACAATGTGGCGTCTGTGTAATTATGCAAGCAATCCCCATACTGATGCATATTTTATTTTTACTTTTGTCTCAAGATTGAGGGTGTTTTTTTAGTATAGTGTGACAGCTAAGTATCCCAAATGGTGAGGCAGAAGGCTGGTGATCTTTTAAGCTTTCGACGTAAAGTGAGGCTGTAATCCCTTTAAAGACTATCATTTGAATTCCCCCGGAGGATCACATGCTGCAGAGACCAAACCGAATGTTTGTTCTGTAATGTTTATGCTACTAAAAACCTTGATGCTAAAAATACATATAGGATCCCCATGCAATTCAATTAGCGCTGTGAAGTCGGAATGTTTGACAAGACTCATGAGTAACTCTCCAAAGCTTGGCCCGTGAGGCATTTTGTGGCCCATGGCTGTTCGAGTGAGCAACGCATCCAACACACCCGGTGCCTCATGCAAAAGCTTGTCATTCAAGTTTGAAGCAACCCAGCCACAGAGCGCGACATGCCAGGACCCATAAGGCAAAAAGAAAATGATAAGTCAGGGCAGTTGACCAACTATTTCTTGTTTGGTTCAGTCCCAATGCACTACTCTGGGTTAATAATTAAGAAGTGCATAACAAGTCAACTGTCTTGCATTATCACTGAGGAACATTGAAAGCTCCTGTTTCCAAAGTCAAATATGAGCATCCAAGCACTAAAATGCCAGAGATACTTAACAGCAATCTGACGGACTCGACTCCAAATTTGGCAGTGAGACGTCAGTAATTCTGGGAGTAAAAAAAAAAAAAAAAAAAAAGGAGTTAATACAAGTGCCTGTGGGACATGTCGCAATGCACGATGAATTGTATTGTGGAGAGGAGCAGAGGAGAAGGTCACACACGGGTGATTATTTTCTTGTCTGATGTGACGAGCATTGAAGATGTGGAGAAAATGTTTTTGCAGAAACAAATCTGTGAGAAGGCAGAAGAGAAACAAACACAACCTGCTGACCTTGCAGCTTTTCACCGCCAGGCAACTTTGTGACCCGCTCCAAAAAAACACAATCAACTGGAACGGCAGTGGACGTCCGCCAAAGCCAAATAACCCCTATTTGTCAGACCGGGAAATTATCATCAAAATTTCCTGTAGGAGATGGTAATGCAACGAACAATTTGGTCACTTTCCCACCATGCACAAATGCGATCGGGCTTAAGAAGTGAAAATAAGTCATTTCGTCATGTTGACCTCAATGCAGTAAGCCAGGATTGGGTTCAAATCTGGGCTCCGGCCTTCCTAACACTGACTGAGTGCTCAATAACTCTAAAATATTCATATTTCATGAAAAAGAATACCGGTAGTTAAGGCAAGACAAAGACTCTGCCCAACAGTGACAGTGCATGTCCTGCCACTGAAAGGCAGTTAGGCTCTAGCTCACTCACGACCAGAATGAGGACAAGTGCTATGACGACAGAAAAAAAATAGAGGCACGGATGTCTTACCTGTCATAGATGAGTCCGTCAATGCCCTGCTCCCTCAGTTTCCTCCTATTCTCGTGCTCGTTGTTGTCATCGCCCCAGCTGAACACCACCAGGCCTTTGTCCTGCGCCTCCCTGATGAGGCTCACGTTCATCATCAGCTCCTCGGTGTGAGCGCTGATGCCCTGGACGACACATTTGTTAAAAAATGTAAGCCTGATGTCCAAAAACGGGAATAGTGTTCCTGTTTAATATCCAAAGGAGGGTCCAAAGGAGGGTGGGCGGGGTCATACTAGAATGTTCTCGCTCTGAGCGAAGCTCATGGCGATCTCGGTGGTCTGGCAGCGGATGTCCATCAGCTCTGGATACTTTTCAGAGATGCCCTGCGTCAGGAAAAGGATTGGGTACTTGTTCTGCTTGCGGCGCACCCTGAGGGATAAACACAGGAATAAATTTGGATATGACTTCATAGGATTCTATGCTACCAGACATCTAGCGGTTATTTAGTCCAGACTACATTGAATAGTACAGTATTTATTACATTATTTGGAAGTTAGTTAACTCAACCCAACCCCATTTAGATCGGTAAAATTAGCTGTGTTTGCATTTTAGTAAAGTTTGTGTCTTAGTTTGACTGACCACGAAGATGTCACTCCTGTTAACGGTCGTATGCGAGCTTACATGGAGCAGATATCGGGGTCGAAGCAAGAGAAGACGATGCGTCGCTTGCCTCCTTCACGGAGAACGCAGGACAAAATGATGTCTATGAACATGTTCATGTTGAAGTAGGATGACATGTTGCCTTCCCATGACCCGTCCTGTCGGGACAAACGTTGAGCGCTTCGCACATTTCCATAGATTTAGCTGTCGTGTTCTGTTTTAGATGCATCACCTTCATCTGACTGATCCATTTGAGCTCGATGTTGAAGCCCACATGTTCTGGGAGAGCTTGGAAGATCTGCGTCAGGGGGAAGAGGAAGGATTTCAGTCAATCGAGAAGTCAAAAGAATGATGCTTGTCTTACCTGCGAGAGCGACGGGAAGGGCTGATGCTCGTCAATCTCGTCATCGTCCTCCATCATGTCTGAAAAAAAAAACACCGTTGGGTCAGCTGAGTTATGTTATTTGACGTCGTATCTGAATCAGCTTTTGGGAAAAAAAATAAAATAAAATTTTAAAAAAACAAGACCTTTGAGATCGCTTCCCTTCATGGCGGTGACGTGAGCCAGCTGAGTAAACAAGACAAACACACATACTTAACTGGGCACCTTGAGAACTGTGCGGCAATCTCACAAACGTGCAGTGACACTCAAAGTTAACCCTTGTGCCCAATAATATAACTGTCAAGAAAATACAGTCACGTCATTAGGCTGCCTAAACTAGAAGCGTTCTTCGAGTAGCTTTAATATCAGAGAAAACAAAAAAAAATGTCAAACATAACTTTTGTTCTAAATAAAATTTAATGACAGTAAATTAAATTTTTGGGCCACAAAAATGGGACACGTGTGGGTATAAGACGAGATTTAAAATACATCAATAAAAACATTTCTTTTTGCCCCAATCTGAGCAAAATGATTGTCATTGAAAAAAAAAAAAGTCTGATGAGTTTGTGTGGACTGTGTAACTTACCTTCAGAAGCTGCAGCTGATCAAACGTTAGATCTTTCACAGGCACCTCAATGAGCTCTAGAGTCTGGTCATTTTTCTGGAAAATGGCACGCGACATCCAAGTCAAGATAAGGGATTGTTTTCCCATTTGACATGCTTCTACCATTCCACGTGACACTGTGCAAAAGTCACTGTGTCAATGTATTGCGACGTGAGGCATGACCAAGGCTGTTTGCACATAGACGTAGCTGACCTCCCCCTTTGTCTACAGCGCTCATGGAGCCCGTCAAGTAAATGCTATGCCGTCAATCTTATGTTGTCATTGTATTTCATGACCCCAATCCAAGCTGTGACCTTTTTCTTGGTGGCGATGCAGCACGTGAGGTCATGGTACACGATGGGCACGGCGTCTTTGGAGAGGTGGACGTCGAACTCCACGTAGGCGGCCCCCTGCGTGTCCAAACAAAGTTGCATGGGTTTTGAACGGTGTACTGTCGAAAAGGTCGCGCTGCCTTTGTTGGCATCCAAAGAGACATACGTGCTTGGCGGCGCTCTTAAACGAAGCAATGGTGTTCTCTCGCACTCTGTGATGCCTGAAAACATAAATAGTGCATTTGGAGAGACTGGCATGTAACAAGAGAGGGGTAGAGCGCCAAAAGCACCTTTCGCACAGCCAGTCAAAAGCTAGAACAAGACAGCACAGTGAGACTTTCCTTGAATAGCCAAAACCAGCATATTGACTGTACTGTACTTACTTGGCAGCTTGGGTGCTTCCAGCTCCCCGGTGGCCCACGTTCAAGGACCTTCCTTTCTTCCAGTACTTGCTGAAGGTGGCACTCATGTCGCACTGCAGGCCCGGGATGGGCCTGATCACCAGGTAGTCCACTGCAACACAACAGACGGTTGGGCTTCTTCCTCGCTGTCATCTCATCTTCCCAATCTTTACAGGTTCCTTGCCTCGCACTTTGCCGATGGTCTGCCTGGAGTTGCGCCCCATGATGGGTAGCGTTACCAGACCGTGGTCCCTGCCGCTCTCCAGGAAGGTGGAGGAGAGGAGGCAGGCGGTGCCCACGTAACCCGGGTGAACGTTGCCCTGGACCACGTGCTCGCTCATATCTTCCTGCAAAGTCCCACTATTAGAAAAAAAAGGCTTTCAAAGTCATCCTCACCTCGACCCAGGCGTGTCTTCTTGCCTCAAAGAACTCAAAAGTGAGCTCCAGGTTGTCGGGGTCCATGCTGTGGATGCTGTACTCGGTCCACCGTGAAGGTTCCAGGGCGTAGCCGCACTCTGGCTGCGAGTGGCGGGACTTGTAGCATTTTGGGCTGATCATGCTGATCTCCAGGGTGGTGGGCACCTTGGGTGGGGATGACATGTTGTGCGAGTCCTCGCCCTCTTCGTCCTCCTCCTCAACACCCTCCAGTGTCAATTTGATCCTGAACAGATGGGCAGATGCAAACTATGTTACCAAATGGCATGTTACCTTACTCAGGCCTTAATTGTTTTTCCCCAAAACCTTTTTAAATCAAAGCCAACTGCAGGGCACTATATAAAATGCATTAAAGCCAGAGCTGCCCGAAATGAACAAACAAAAACAAAAAAAGCAGGTAAAAAATGTCCATGTGCTGTTTTTGGGGTTTCAAAAAAATGGAACTACTGCACACTTGACCTCCTTGACAAAATGGTCAACGCCTGCTCAGTGTTCGTGTTTTATTCAACTCATGTAACCGCTGTGGGCTCAAATCATTCTCCCAAGAGGATGTGTTGGGCGTTGCGTTTTGGCCCACCTGAAACGAGACTTCTTGAATTTCTTCTTGGTGATGGACACCGGAGACATCTTGGAATAGTGCAGACGCAGGCGAATCTCCGTTTGGCACGTGAGCCAGCCGACGTCGACACACGTGACCCCATCTAAAGCGTGGGAGGACACAGCAAATGAGGAAGGACATCGTTCATGCTTAATTTCAGTTCTGTTCTAGCTCCAACAACGCTATTCAGAACCAAAGTCTTAGAAAATTAAACTATGCCCTGAATTAAAAACAAAGTCTGCTGTTGCTCAGAACAAATAAACAGGACGCTAATATTGTGGAAAAAAAATATGAATGGGAAAAAAAAGTGATTTCGTATTTTTGTTAATCTCCAAATGACTTTTTTTCCACTTTGGATGCAAACATTATTTCGGTTTGACAGTGACAATATAAACAGAGATTTTTTGTTTGTTTTTTAAATTCAAGCAGCTGACACAGTCCTACTTGAGGAAATAAGGTTAGCTTTTTATTTCTTTGTTCATTTGGTCCAATGACTTACTGTGAATTCCAAACTGCCCACTGTTGACATTCACGTGAGGTGCTGTAATGAAGGAAAACAGCATTAGAGAAAGCAAGAGAAAATAAATGTGTCAAAAAAACAAAACCGCTCAACCCAGAGCAGCTCCTATTAATAGTTACTTTATATTAACAACAATACATGATAGTGTAGCTATACTTTGTGAACATTGAATGGCAACCATTAAAGGACAAGCTCGGAATGATGCCTTTCCAAAGCTAACACCAAATATTGTGAAAAGAAAAGAATTTGTTCCCAAGAATGATCGTGTAACAGTAATAAAGGGTGGTGTGACAAAGGTGTTTTTGCCATAGGCTTCTCTAGAACCAACTTGGTTTGCGAGAGCAAACATTACAGTCATATGCTTGTTACCCCAAGCGACTACTGCAGCGTTTACGTGTGTGTAAAGCTCGTTCCAGAAAGTATCCCAGCTCATCGCTTCCATAAACCAACAAGTGCTGAAATGTTCTCCAGGGGTGATTTTTTTTTTTTTAAAGCTCTACAAGGAGTTTATTAACAAGCTTTGCCCAAGCCAAACCTGTTGTAATACCTGTGGGGCTCATGGTGCGGGGATGATGATGGCTCTCCCACACATTGACTATCACCTGAGAAGGATCGCCCGCCCTCTGCAAGTAAAATGTTTGTTTTGTTTTGGGGTTTTTCACAGTTTTAATGCACACAGCATGAGTAAAAGGTTTCGGTCTGCTCTTCAAGTCATCTTTGGACCAGACAGACCATCAGTGGCCTTGGGCGGAGGGTTGGGAGGAGGGGTGCATGTCTGAAAAGGGGGGGGGGATTTGTGAGAGAAGATGGAAATGTTAGGCCCTCCATGGAATCGCCAGATTTATACAACGAGGTTGGAGAAAGTATTTTGACAGCATTTTAATTTTGAAATACCACCGTTTGTGGATTGAAAATCATTTCTAAAATATAATATTAATAAATACACAAACAGATTTTACCAACAACTTAACCTGCGTGTGCATATGACGAAATACAGAATTTGCTTATCGTGTCATTTATGGCATTCAAGTTTGCACATGCAGCAAAATTTGGAACCACCTTTCGTCGAGTCTGCAACAACAACTAGATTAGATGATTCTTCGTAGGCATTCAAAGGAAGGTGAAAGTTCATGAAAGAGAGAGAGAGAGAGAGAGAGAGAGAGAGAATTATTCACAGATTCACAGACAGAAGAGGGGGAAAAAAAGTAGTCTTCTCGGTCCTGCCAGAAGTCAATCCATGACATCAGCTAGGTCGCACTTGGACATGTCACAAGATAGAAAACAAGTGTGTTTAGTCAGGTTAGCACGAAATCTTTGCCCCAGGTACTTAGCCTTTAGATGACGCATTGTTGTATTATGAAACATTTAATTGTCTACCATGGATGGATTTTCCTTTCTGTGCCTGGGAGGAGTCACTCAAACAAAACACAGCCACAACACATCGTCCATTTCCTGTTCTATGGTTTTACAGTAATTGCACTTTTTACACTTCACAACTGTTGGACACAGTTTCTTGAAAATCTGTGTCAATTTCATCCATGTCACACCCGACAACTTCACAATTGCAAGATATTTGACTTATGGCATCAGAGTGTTAATATAAAATGACTCACTTTTGCCTCTAGAAAGAAGCCCTTGAAGTAGCGGTACTTGACCTCAACTCCCCTGGGAATGGCGACCGTTGTCATCCACTTATTTCTGGTGAAGCGAGAGGGGACATTGCAGTCAGAATGCAAACAAAAAAGATCTTTTGAGCCTTTGTGGAATTGCAAAACCAAGTTATCACAAACCCCTCATCACTCAGGGCTTTCAAGACCACTGCTTTTTGGTAGCTCCAGATGCCGAGGGATTCACAGCTCCCAACCACGGCAATCACCTCGCCTGAGGAGCATTCAGGAGCGGAAATTTTAAACAGGAAATAAAAGGCCAGTAGCATATCAACTACCTCGACAGCATAAAACACAACAGTCAACCCTAGCTATTCGCAGGTTTTCAGGAGCATTACCTGCTGCAAATAGCAAATATGTTCCATGTCAATATGTTAAAAACCCTAAAAGACTTCAATAGAAGTCTGGCTCTTTGTGCAGTTGACATCAGAGGAGCTAATGTGGTAAGCATTTCAAGATGAGGCATAGGAACGTCTGGTAAGAGCTCAAGGCAAGGTACAGTATGGACCCAACGAAGGATAGAGTTGCAAGAATGACAATGACATTAAGTGACAAATCAGCAAGGGTTGACTATTTGTACTTTTGTGTTGTGTCGGCCGGGTTGAACAAACCTGGACAAGTTTCTCCTCTGACACTGAGGGTCACCTGGGAGACGTCCATTATTGACAAGACTGTCCACTGCCACGTGCCAACGAGAGGGGGGGGGGGGGGGGGGGAATATATTATTTCGTGTACATATTGTCACTCAAATACCCGCATGGACAGTAATGTAAATGGTGTCGATAGTACACATTTATATTAACTGTGGAAATGCTTTGACGCTTTGTACAGTTACTCTAGCAGTGAAATGTCATTTTAACCCTCCTGTTGTCCTCGGGTCAAAATGACCCGTCACTGTGTTAAAAACGCCCCAAAAAACCCCTAAATGATAATTTTTTAACTTGAAATTTTATGACTTTTCCTAGATTGGCCCCAACTGCAGAAAAATTGAAATGTTTTTATTCACATTTCCATGTGACATGTGACAACATTCCAAAAAAAAGTACAAAGGTGGTCTTTGGGTCAAAATGACCCATGACGCAAATAGGGTTGAAATCAAGGTCAAGGTTATTTACACACCATAGAATGTTTCAGTGTTTTAGTTGTGTCTCAGATCAATTAGTAGAACACGTGAACAAGACAGTAGTAGACATAAACAAGACAAGATACGTTCTCGTAGATGGCAGAACTCTTTTTTTGTGGATTTCAAGGGGCTATAAAGGTGCTACAGATGACAGGACTCCGAATTCTCTCTGTGCTGACGCCATGAGTGTGCATTATGACATTGAAGAGGCTCTAGAGCTGATTTTTTTCTGCTGTCCAGCAAGACAACTGATTCTGAAGAGGAAGTAGAGGATGTATCAGAAGAAGATGGGGAGGAATATAACCCAGAATATGATGAATCATCTTCAGAACAAGAAGAAATCCCTGAAGCTGAAAGAGAGACGTTCCTTTCAAAAAATGGCAAAATAACATGGTCCTCAGCAGCATACAACCAACAAGGCAGGCATGCAGAACAAAATGTACAGGAGCTCCTGAGAAACCTGATGATCCACCTTCCACAGCCACTTCCCCAGCGAGGGCAAGTAAGAAGAAGAAATGCCAGTTCTGCCCTCAAAAGAAGGCCTGTAAAACACATACTGTGTGCTATAGGTGAAAGAAATATATCTGCAAAGGCTGTGCACTTGCATACTGCGCTACATGTGCTAATTAGTTGAATGGGTTATCTTATTTTTCATATTTTTGTCTTGTATTGTATTGTCCTAAATAGTTTACTGGAGGAAAAACAAGAAAGAAACTTTAGTCATTGGAATGAATACAAATGCATCCATAACTCATTTTCGCACATTTTTTTCCTTTTATTAAGCTATAGAAATCCAAGTGAAGAGGGAGAACTATATCACACATAATGTGGTGAAGGACACGTTGTTTCTTCAAGTAATATGAAATTTGGTGTTTAAAATTCAATTTAGCTGCTTATTTGGGGGGTTTAGTGAAGATGGGCCATTTTGACCCGGAGGACACAGGGTGTGTACAGGAAATGAGGACAACAGAGGGTTAAATAAACCGGTTTACCGATTACACAAGTATGTCACTTAAATACCCTATCATGTAAATAACATCGAAAGCACGCATTTTACATGAAGTTGCCGTTTTGTTTTTATGTGTGTTTGTGTGTGTGTGTGTGTGGGGGGGGGGGGGGGGTAAGTACATACATTTAGCCTAAACGTTTACAACCGAAATTGACAAATTACTAATTTTTTAAACACCATAGGCCACGCAAAGCCTGCCCGACAGCTTTCCTAATTGTTCATTACCTTTTTAGGCAGCGATGGGACGGTTCGTGATGGAGTCCTTTTGGTCAGGTTACAAAGGCATCTTTAGGAACGGTAACGAACCTCTCCGCCTTCCGCGAGGCATTTTTTTTTTGTCCGACAACGAATGATACCGCTGAAATTAACTTGAACTTCTTATCACGTCAACGAAAACGGCTTCAAGGCGGTGACACGCGTAAAAACCGCAGAGCTAGTCCAACAAATATCTTTCTGTCCTCGCCTAGTGGTCGAGAGAATAGCGACAATGTAGAGGATTTCATTTCAAATTAAAACAACTACAATGTTCAAATGTAACTTTTCTGTTATTTAATTTCAAATTTTTGACAGTATGATGATAGAAGAAGTATTCAAATAATTTCATTGCGAAATATTGGCTTTTTAATTATTTTCGTCTCGCAAACAAGACACTCTTGCGTTTTTCTTTGAAAGCATGCGTTAGTGTTATTTGTCTCCTTATTTTCCGCTTCCCTTCACCACACCGTTGTAATAAACAAGCTGAGACCAGCCAAAATTCATAATGTAGTAGTTATGTTCACGTGTTTAACGGTGAAAGTCTCGTGTTTTCTGTCTTTTTTTCTTTTTTTAACAAGGGTCAAACACGTCTGAATGACTGTGGTGCGTTTATTGTCGTCCGCGGAGATCGTAAAACACGTTTTGTTTCATTTCCCAATCAAAAAACACTGAATACACTTTGGATTGAGTTGACGTAATAATGCCTCGCTGGCTTTAACCTTGCCAAACACAATCCAATGTTATCGTTATCTAGACTAAGATTGCATCTGAGCATTTTATGAAACACCATCAATGCAAAAACCGAACGATCAGGAAGATTTTTTGTGTATGTAGCCATTAGGGAAGTGAAAGTAGTAGTGTCTTACTTTTAGGCGTCCCGTTCCTGTTTACTTTAGTGTGCGCATTGAACGAGCTAGTCTGCTTCAGTCATACGCACCGAAGCGTAATATCATTCATCTTATGATAATAATAATTGTGCACTCGCATTGTCAGATGTTAATGCCGTGAGTTGGAGAAGGAGACTTTCCAGCTGCATAATCGTGCAGCATCGGAAAAAAAACTGAACTGAAGGACACTCATCAATATGCCATTACAAGGTTGCATACAGAAGCGAGTCAGGTAAATGTCAAGTTACATACCTGTATACTTAAGAGAAATATGTGGCATGTTGATGCCTGACTGTGTTTGTACTTGGCTGAATGTGTGTGCAACTGATTACTATCCAGGAATCTGTCCACATTATTTATTTTCACACAGACTGTTATCTCTCATGGAATCTTATCAGGCAATATAATCAAGACTGAATGAATGCAGCGATAAAAACATTATTGCTGGCCACATATTCTCTTGCCAGAAAAATAGACTGATATGAAAGAATTTATGCAAAAGAAGCACCAATAGCACAAAAGGACAAAAAAAAAGAGACAACAACAAAACAAAGTAGATCCCCAACATATACAAATGTCAAAGGTGCAAAGTGGGACTTGTATCCATAATTATTGAACCTCAAGGACAGTTAGGAGCAGTCGAACCATTGTAGGTAACAGCATAGAACATAGCACACTAACCATTTTTCTTTGAGTGACAAGGCGTAAAATTAAAGATATGTTCCAAAAAACACTCGAGTGTACAAAAGCAGAACATTTGAGTGAACCATAGCTTTGGTTTAGCTTTTCCTAGGCCAAAAAGGACCAGGCATGGCTAAACTGTAGAGGTCAAGTCAAGTTACAGAAGCAGAACCTTTGAGGGTACTGCCACTCCCAATGACAAGTCACGGTATATCAAGCTGTAATGTGCATTATAGGCAAACCCGAAGATAAGAGTATAAAAAGTAACGGATGTCGCCAGCCTTCTAGGGCATGCCTTTGTCTGACTTGCAGAGAGGCTTTTGCTCTCCCCCCGGGCAGAACGGAATTTTGCGAACCCAAGGCAGTGACGACAGACGCCTTGTGATGCCAAAGGGGAGGTTGTAAATGTCGTCGGTTTCCAAGGTCGCAGAGACCTCCGGGTGCGTTTCGTCCGTGCCGAACAGTCCACGCTCGCTTTTGGTACCTGTATCACGGAAGAACTCTTTTGAAGAAGTGCGAGTTGACGGCTGAGGCTAATTTAGCCTTAAACCTACCAGGAATGGTGTTGTCCAGGAAGAACCCCAGGAAGCCTCCGACAAACATCGGAGTTGTAAAAAGGATCTGCAACACTGCATCCACTTCACTTTGGCCTGCGGAAAAACGCATCCAGACGTTTTCATAGGGTAATTAGGGCCAATGCTTGATGTGCGCTAGGACCACGAATGAGTCCTTGGAAAACCGTCTCCCCACAAAACCCAATGCATTTGAAAACTCATGCCTTATGGTGTCGTTTCATGTCAGTAAAAAGATGCGATTCATACCCGTGACCAAGACATTTGGATTCTTGGTGATCCAGTTCGGAATGACTAGCCCAGAAAACAAGGAGAAACCGAGCACAAAGTTGTTCCTGGAGGAATTCATATCTGTTGACTTAAAAAAAAAAAAAAAGTAAGGTCATGACTACTGGATAAAAAGGAAATAGTCACTCCGGGTTACCTGTAGGTTAGAGATTCCCGTCGCAGCGATGACCCCAAACATGATCAGGAACATCCCTCCAATCACAGGGTTGGGAATGGTGGAGAAAATGGCTCCGATTTTACCCAGGACCCCCATTACGATCATCACGACTCCACTGAGCAGAATTACCATTCGACTTCCCACCTGCACCACAGACACATCATCAGAAATCATTCATTCATTCATGTATTTCAAGGCACTGTCAAGCAGATACTTTGATGGCGCTGAAAACTTAAAATGATGTCGCGTTCTCTTTCAAACCTTGGTGATGCCCAGGGCAGCCACGTTCTCGCTGAACGAGGTGGTGCCGTTCCCGGTGCCAAAGGCCCCCGCCAACAAGCTGCCAATTCCTTCCACGCCGATTCCCCGGTTGATGGCGTGCTTGGGCGGAGGCGGCGCCCCTGAGAGCTTGGCGCACGCATGATAGTCGCCCACCGACTCTGCCATGGAGCACACGATTCCCGCCATCATGCCAATAATGCCTGCCAGGTTCACTGCCGGGGTGCCCCACTGGCCTGTGGAAAAAGGCGGTTCTCGATCAAGGGGTTCTCCAACTGGGGTCAGGGGTCTGTGAGCCATAGCTCGGCTGTCCCTTGGACCTAAAGGTTGGAGATGGACCAAATCAATGTGTGGATCGGAATGCTTACCCGGATAAGGCAGGACAAACCAGGAAGCCTGGGTAACCACGTCCCCCTTCACGTCAGTCCGGGCCTGGTGTCCGTATTGGTTCGGATCAGATGGCAGCACGTCGTAGATGGTGAGCAGGTGGCACACTAACCAGGAGACCGCAATGCCCAGCAGAATCTAATCGACATCAATTTTTTAGCATCGTACGGTAACTGTAGCGGAGTATTTTGAGGACCTACGGGCATCATCTGGAAAATGTAGAACTTTTTGGTGTGCAGCTTCTTGGCCTTGCTGTATGCAGGAATGGGCAGCTCGATGAATCGCAAGTACTGGGAGAACAGGATGATCAAGACTGCGGTCCTGTGCATTTTAGAAAAAAACGTTACTACTGCTTTACTGCGGGTGTTTGCAAACCTTTTGGGTCCGGGGACTCCTCAACACGCAGACAGACATTCCATTTCAAGTGTAGCAGACGCACATGGCTGAGATTCCCCAGTGGCTGCCGGCCCTGACTCCAGCCGCGTCGAACATGGACAGACCGATGAGGGAGATGGTGGGCGCGATGGTGAGAGGGCCGACAAAGCGCATCAGGAAGCCGACGAGGCCAGAGAATCCCACTACGATCTGCAGGAGGGAGGCCACCATGATGGAGCCTTGCAGCTGGGATGGGAGGATGGAACCTGAGAAATTATTCCATCAAATTTGACCATTTTTGAGCCGGCTTACTGTTGTCAGTCGGGTCCGCCACACTTCGATGAAAACGGGCGAGGACGTGTTCACCAGGGTGGCATTTTTGGTCCAAGAGGGACACTGGAATTCGGGTATGGACAACATGGCCAATGCTGGGGTGAGTAAGGCGAACGTGCCCCCCTGCAGGATGGGAAGCCTAACAAGAACAGGAACCAATGGTGAATTTTTTTTTTTATATATATCACAATCACAATCTTGAAAGTGTGCGTTATCCAATATTTTCAATCCTAAAATGATGAATTAGCATGAGCTTACATCACTGGGAAAATAACCACACTTCATTTTCCCAATGGTCCAAATGTTACACCCCTTGTGTTTAGCATGTTCACACCTAATGCCAAAGGTGACCTGCAGAATGGTGCACAGCCCCGAGACGAAGAAGATTGTATTGATCAGGTGACTCTGGGTCAAGCCGTCGTGCTGCAAACACAGGCTATCCGCCAAGATAAGCGGGATGGCGATGTTGCTGCCAAATGCTGTCAGGTAATGCTGTGGAGTAGAGAAGAAGCTCTGTAAATTGGACGGGGACGTTGCAAAACTACACTTTTTTATTTTTATTTTTTTTTGGCGACACGTTTATAAATCACCTGAAAGGCCAGCAAGACTAACAAGTACCAGGGCGGGGTCTGGGTCACACTGTACACTGTCACACTGTTGTTACGGTCCACTTCACCACTGTTTTCACCGATGAAAGGCTTGAGGGGCTCTGCCGCCCTGGGCTGGACTTTGTCCTCATCCATCTAAACACACGAAAAGAGCACTCAGAAAAACAAACCATAAATCCCTCCCAAAGCTCAAACAGGTAGCACTTACAAGGTCCTTAAACTTGTCATGAAATGATTAATTTAATGTGCAGTTCAAAAGAAGTTTGTTAAGTTTCTAAAAAGATGTTTGTTCTTACAATGTGTTCGTGAGATATATGAGCTAATTCGGCCTCTGATAATATTCGGAAATGTCTCTCCAATTGTTTGCGAAAGCTAATGCTTACCTCATATAGATTCACTGTTTGTTTTCTAGCTAAAATATGCCGTCTTTTTCGTGGTAGGTTTTACCGAGTTACTATTGCATGAGCAGTATTTTTGAGTCTTTATTTTGCACTTTTTGTCAACACATGTCTTTAATAGACATACCAAATGGATGGACACTACATATTTGCTTTATTGGCCCCTGAGCCTTAAGTTTGACACCACTGTATATCAATTTTGGCCAACCACAAACCTGAATAAAGTCATGTCTGGAAATATTCAACAATTGCTTTTTCTTAAAGTATTTGAATATATTTTATTATAATAACAAAAGCGCGCATCTCTGTGGATCAATACTCACAAACCATTGATGGTCTCAAAACGACCCTTTGCATAATAACACTTACAGGCTGTTGGCCCGTTAATGATTTTGATGTTTAATTTTTCATGTTAGGAGATTAGAGAGGCAATTGTTGTGAAAAGATTTTTAATTGCGGTAGGAAAAATACTCCAATGACTGCACACACAAAAGCTTCTAATTTTCTTTGTTGTTTCAAGTATGTGCCCGATGTGGCAATGAAATCATAGGTGTGACAAAATATGGCCAAAAGGTTTTTATGGTCTCCTCAGGACGATACGTGCTTCCAGTATACATACACAAAATTACCATATAGCTCTTACTTACTTGTAAATCTCACAACTAACATATATAACTAGCTTGCCTATCAACAGCCAAATTCCCTAATTAGCGAGCTAAGCATATTAACAAAACTAACAAAAAGATAGGTCAACAAACAATCTAGCTGTCAATTAGCGAGCAACTCGAGAAAGTCACATGTGTTATCTCTTTTTTTTTCCGTTTAACATGCTACCCAACTAGTTAACCAACAACAAGCTAACAACCAACTACTCAACTGCCAAATGACGTCTTATCAACAAATACGGACCTCATCTATCCAGCAAGCTAACTCAACAAAACGTGACTCTTGTAATTTGCATGTTACTTCCCCCCGCATAATCCTGCTGCAAAGTAAACGTATTCATAAACAAAGTAATTAACGAACCAACAAACTCCATCATTAGTACCAACCAGCAAGCAAACCTCATAACTAGATAATTCACAAACGCATATCTACCGATATAGCTATGTATCTATTTAACTACCTCAAGGAAGTCACTTAGAAACCAGGTATGCACTTAAGCTACTATTTGCTACTCGTTAACTAAAAGCGAACTATCAATGTAATAATTAACTAGCTGAATAAAGAAATACGGTTTGTCTTTCAAAATGTATTGTCAGAACAATAAAACTAGAAATTCAGCCACCTCCTTAGTCCCAATCTAGTTATATGATTATTCTAAATAACAAGGTTAGCCATTGAAATAAAGGTCAGCATCAGCATCAAGAGTGGAACAGGATTTGTTTGACACCTGTCACCCGAGGCCGGACACGATCGTAAATAACCGGATTGCATCTTGCTGACCTTTCACCCTTGTGAACAACATTTAATGTCAGTGTCACATTTAACAAAAAGGTTACAAAATGGAGGAAAGAATAAAGGGCCACCAGCAGTCAATTAGCTTTTAATTGACACGGACGTGCGCACATAAAGGTGTCGTGATGTTATTTGATTTTATTCTTTTTGGTGCAGCAAGAAGACAAAATGAGATCCACCAAATGCTCATTAATTATTAATACAAAAAGATTTTGAGTCAATGGTACTTATGCTCCACCATTTTTTACCTGCCCAAAGAGCTCACGCAGATAGAGTACTGAACTTTTTTCCCTTTCTACCTCACTTATTGCTCATATATATGAAAATACGCAAGTTTGGCCGACGAACTCCCTGCAAATGCCTTCATGCACACTTGCACACAAGCACACACGTCTGTCGTTAACTTCACATTACACGTGCTTGAGTAATTGAGGAATTCACATAAAATCGTCCAATAGAAACTACATTTCCATTCAATGGCTTTTTTTAAAATCCTTGAATATATAATTCTCCTGGAAAAAACAACTTTTGAACAAAACAATCAAAATCAACTCCACTTTCCAGACACCTTTCCTGTATTCTTCTCCTCGAAACAATTCTCAAAACTTCTTACTTACAGGTTCCGTTCTGGCCACGCGCAGCACACTCCTGTGGAGGCGAATTTGAGCAGTGTACACCAGACATACAACTCATATCGCATTTTAATCTGAATGCGGCTTTACCTACCCAAATAAACTCCTGGCAGTGTGGAGAGCCTTCATCCCCTTGTGTAATTGTTCCTGCGGCAGCAGAGAACGCAGAGGGAGGAGAAAAGGAAAATTGAGACACTTGAGCATTGCTGCTCATTGTGGTGGTGGGTGTGTTTGTTGCAAATGTAGTTGCATTACTGGTTTAATGAAATGAGGTTTGTCAAGCACACCATCGTTTGTCATTGCTGGCAGCTAATGATTGAAAGGACTGCATCCCTTCAAATGTTTGTTTTTCCAGGTCCAAGTTTCAGTCTTCACATTGACATCACGTGGCTAGTTTAGGAAACAAAGAGCATGGAATACTGTTCAAGACAGTGAACCCTTGTTGGAGACAAAAACCTGCTCACAATAGTATTGGCTTGCCCAAAAATGTTTAGAATGGCCGGTATAGAAAACATATTTAGCTCTCAAAATTCTACGATTGCAACACAGTAACTAGTGGGTTACTCTAGCATGTGAACGTTTTACGGGATTAGTCTGAGGCCCAAAAAAGGGTCTACTGACTTTTGAACACGAGTTGACTGAGATTGCTTGATTATGAACAGCCATATTCCGAGTAATAAAAGGGTGTGCGCACTTGTGCAACCACATTATCTTATTGAGTTGTGCAGGTTATACATCACATCAATGGTGAAAAATGATTAGGAACGATTTGTCTTAGTCACACATTTTCAGCTCTATGTCATGCTCAGGGCACAAAATACAAGCGTAAACAACAATAACGATAAAAAAAAAAAACCATCCTGGTAAATAACTATTACAGTGCACGTCGTGTTTTATCTGTTGCCTGTGTACTTTATTACATTGAAGAATAAAATGTGATTTAGCGTAATGCTTCTTGCTGCACTTTTCCCCCCTCCTTTTCTTTAATATAAAAAAGGCCAGGGAGCATCATCACAGGGCGTCACATGTGAGCGCACACTGTTGATGAGAATGTGGCAGGCCTGGATGATTGAATGCCGCTGGCTGCAGTCCCCCCGCCCCCCCCCCCCTCCTTCTTTATCCTCCTCATTCTGCTGAAGGCCATCTCACGACTCGCATGCACGATTCTTCTAACAAACACGGACATTGGCCCACCCCGACGGCTGCGATTTTAGCCCCCGTGGGCAATGCCCATGTCCACATGCTGGATGTCACATCAGACTTTTTTTCTCCCCTTGTTCTTCTTCTACAGTATCTGTTTGTGTATGCACTCATGGTCGACAACAAGCCACTCTAAAGCAGACACGCTCACCTGAAGTCCCGCTCCGCATGCCAGACTGTTCCAGGCACCGGCATACTATCACACCTTCTCTCCATGACGTGCATGTACTCAATGCCGACAACGAGGCGCTCTAAGGCCGCCATACCAGTGCACTCGTCACACTCGTCAGGCTGGCCTTTGTCACACCTTGTGTCATTCATTTATAAAGTCAAACGCCGTGTTGAATAAAATTGTAACAAAAGACATAACTAATACACATAAAAAGATAACTAATCACCCTTGGATGATGTCCACTGGAGTGTTTGACATCTGACCAGTGTGCATAATAGGGGGCTTAACCTCGCAGAACACATTTTTTTCCCCACCTATAAAACGGACAGAATAAAAATTTGAAAAAATTGATTTCAAACTACACAGGCGATTCAACTGTACACGCACACACACACGCACGCACACTTGCAGGGATACACTAGTTCAACTAAATCCAAAACAAATCTTAACACAAGGACCCGGATGACAAGAACAGGTGGCGACAATAAAGGCACATGAGGAAACAAAACCAAATATAATCCAAAAAAACCCGTTTTCTTTTCTCTCCGTCTCTGATTGCATTATCACAGGCTAAAGGTGTCCTTAAAGCTGCATTAAAACACATTAAAGTGAAGAACTACACAGTAAACTTAACAATGCATGCAATTATTTCAGTTTGAATGGTATCGCTTCTCGGAACGGAACTAAAAACGAAGGTCTGATAATGAAGTTTGCAGGGTGTGTGATTGCCAATAGTTGCCATGCCTTTGGGCGCCTCGCGGCATTAAGCCCCCACCCGCTGACAACTACCCTGTTCCTCTCAGTAATGTTTAAACTATCACCTGTGTGATGGCTTATTTCGTCCACAGGAGAAGAACAAAAACAAAGAAAACGAGTTGTTGCTGCTTCTCCCTGCAGGTCTAATGAGTCATGACATGAGCGTCCCCTCCCACGCTCCTTCCCTCTCCCCCCTTCCTCCCCCACTCTGAGCGCCTTTATATTAGAGGTGCTGCTCCCCTTCCCGCAGAAGCATCCCTCCCGCCTTATCGGGAGGCACACCGGATCTCACAAGATGACTCGGACTCCTCTCTTTCTGCTACTTGGGTTCGCTTTTCAGATAGGTGAGTTCAGCACCAAGGACAGTGACTCTGAGCACTTTTTTTTTACTGCACCTCTATTTTGTTGTTTTCCTTCCTTGCGTTTTGTTTTGTTATGTTTTTGTAAAGCCAGGCATATTTGTCTCTCGAGCAGGGAATCAAGCACTTCCAGTGGGGAAGGATGGCCAAAGAGAAGATGTGGTAAGTTACTGTATTATTTTGCATTAACATGGATGTACCGTATACGATACGGTATATAGGGCATATAGTATGCAGTACTGTATCCTGCGTGCAATCACCAATGAACGCATGAGAATGCAACCACACATGCATACAATCATTACTGTGCAGGAAGGAACTCACACTGGGTGCAATTATCCATATATGAAGGGTTACTTATTTTACTCCATACACTACAGTAATGAATGTAAAATACTAAATATTGTGAAAGTGTGCCATGCAGAAAGTTGAAGGAAAAATAAACTCAAATGAACAAAACTACTCACCCTTAGATGAGTGAAGAACAACCCAGGTGCAGATTACTGCGTGTGGCCAGGAGGAGAGTCTCCTTGTCCTACAATTTTTTTCTAGAAAACCATTTCATTATAATGTCGGTTAAAAATGATAGAAAAAGCACAAATTCTTCCATAAGGTTTTGTGGAATCTTGATAGCAAATGGATCCAAAAAAAAAAAAAAAAAAACTCCCTTGGCAGAGTACTTAGCATACTGCATAAAATCAACTCAAGGCTTATTTCTTAATCAGGTGACAAGATGTTTGGTGGAGGTTCTGTCCAAAGCATTCACCCACCCGAACACCCAATTGGACCAAGAGTGCAAGGAGATCTTCCAAGCAGGTTTGTGCCATGTTCCAGTTAGTTCAGCAAAAAGAATGGCAAACAGTACATGATCCATTTTGTCCTTTTACAGGAATTAAACATGCTCCGCTAGACAAGAAGAGCAAAGAGGCGACCAATGAAGAGCAGGCCAAAGATCACGCACAAGACATCCATGAACTCCAGAGCGCAGTAGAGTCGAACCGGGAAAGCGCAAAGAGTGAACGCAATCAGGAAACCTGGAGTCTGGAGAAAAGACACCAGGGAGACGATGGCGTGGAGGAAGAGGAGAAACGGGAGAAGAGAAGCAGCTGGAGGCCAGGAAGGTTCCACCAGAAGAAGCCCAAACGCGACAAGGAACCTTTGGGAGGAGAGTCCAAAGAGGAGGAGCGCGATGAAGAACGCAGTCAGGAGTCCTGGGATTTGGATCAAAGGAGCGACGATGACCTAGAGGAGCAAGACAAGCTCATTTGGAAGCCCTCAGATCAATACCACCCCAAAAAGAAGTTCCACAAGCGTGGAGATGAGGACTACGAACGCAGCCAGGAGTCGTGGGGGCTTGATGACGAGAAGGACAAGAGGGAATGGAGGCCTGGGACTTACCACCACAGGGGACACAAGAGAGATGAAGAACTATCAGAGGAACCAGATGAGGAACGCAGTCAGGAATCCTGGGATTTTGACACTAGAAGGGATAAGAAGGACTGGAGGCCCGGGAGATATCACCAAAGGAGACCCAAACGCGATGAGGAACTGTCAGAGGAACCAGATGAGGAACGCAGCCAGGAGTCATGGGGGCTCGATGACGTGAGGGACAAGAGGGAATGGAGGGTTGGGCGATACCACCAGAGGAGACACAAGAGGGATGAGGAGATCTCAGAGGATCTGGATGGGGAACGAAGCCAAGAATCTTGGGATTTTGCAACCGATGTATCCAAGAGAGACTGGAGGCCCGGGAGATTTCACCAGAGGAGACACAAACGCGACGAAGAACTCTCAGAGGTACCAGATGAGGAACGCAGTCAGGAATCCTGGGATTTTGACAGTGGGAGGGCTAAGAAGGACTGGAGACCTGGGAGATACCACCAAAGGAGACACAAGCGTGATGAGGAACTGTCAGAGGAACCCAGAGAGGAACCAGATGATGAGCGCAGCCAGGAGTCTTGGGATTTGGAGAATGACAGATACAAGCGGGACTGGAGGCCTGGGAGATACCACCAGAGGAGACACAAGCGAGACAAAGAGCTCTCAGAGGATCCGGATGAGGAACGTAGCCAGGAATACTGGGATTTCGACAGTGACAGATACAAGAGGGACTGGAGACCCGGGAGATACCACCAGAGGAGACACAAGCGAGATGAGGAACTGTCAGAGGATCCGGAGGAGGAACGCAGCCAGGAATACTGGGATTTCGACAGTGACAGATACAAGAGAGACTGGAGACCAGGTAGATACCACCAAAGGAGACACAAGCGAGATGAGGAACTGTCAGAGAATGCGGATGAGGAACGTAGCCAGGAATATTGGGATTTTGACACCGACAGATACAAGAGAGACTGGAGACCAGGTAGATACCACCAGAGGAGACACAAGCGAGATGAGGAACTCCCACAGGAAGCCCGAGAGGAACCTGATGAGGAACGTAGCCAGGAATCCTGGGACTTCAACGGGGAGAAGAAGTCCTGGAGGCCTTGGAGATACTACAAGAATAAGCCAAAGCGTGATGAAGAACTCTCAGAGGAAAAGTGGGAGAACTCAGATGGAGAACGCAGTCAGGAGTACTGGAGCTTCGACAAGAGACACAATAAAGATGATGACAAAAACCCTGAAAAGTACATTTGGAAGCCGTCGCATCAGTACAACCACAAAAACAAATACCACAAGCATGGAGGGGAGGAGGTGTCTGAAGATGAAGACCTGAGTGACGATTCAGAAAATCCAGAGGATAGGAGCGAAACCCTGGGGTATTTAATTCTTCTGACAGATTACAGTCCAAGTCCTCAGAAAGTGTAGAGATGACCTCTTGGTTTTACTCGGGGTTAAGCTGAGTGGTTGTTTTTGCAGATATCTGGCTGAGAAAAGAAACCCGTGGATCTACAGAGGCTACTACCATCCCGCCTGGTTCAAAAGGAATCGAGAAGAGGACGCTACCCCAAACAAGGTAGACCAGATGTTCACGATCAAGCGTCAGAGCAGTTCCAATTCCAAATGTCGAGCATCTAGACTTTTGAACGCGGTTCTGACTTTTGAATGAGTGCAGATGGATGAGGCGGCCAAGCTGCTGAGTCACAAAATCGACCAGCTCGCCGACCAAGAGGCATCACAAGGCGCCACGCATCCGAGGGCACTCACGCCGCATGAGGTTCGTCAGGCTACATTTATCTAAAAATCATGTCATCCCTCAATCAGACAACTGGATAACATCTCACGTCATCTGTTAAAGGTTCTTCGCAGCCTTGTCCCAGCATCGCAGAACACCCTGTCCTGATATAAAACAGCGAGAGAGCAAATTATAACGTGTATGTTAGGCTGACTTCAGCCCTAAATTCCGTGTCTGTGCTGTTCTCGTGTTGTCTTTTTGAATCATTTGTGGTCAGACTGACAATAAAAGCCTTTGAGGTTTGCCCAGGGTGTTCAAGCACCATTCTATGGTCGAAAATCAGCAGAAGATAACGTGATGTTCTGTGGGTAAACTATTTTCCATCTCGTGCTCGCTGACCCACTAAAGCCGCGGAGCACATCCAGTCGCTCCTTCACAAACACGCTTTAGGTGGGGGGAGAAAGGGCAACTCATTATGGAAATGTACATTCCACACACAGACATGCCAGGCACTTGCCGAATGAGTGCACATCAACAACTTGGCCTAGAAGTACTGACAATGCTAATATTTCCCCAGCAGAACTTTGGCACGGCTCCGCTGCCTGCATCTTTTATTTATTTTTCCCCCCCAAACAATTTTTTTTCCCTTCAATGGTTGACAGCACCTTTTTACGAGCCAAGCTTGCTGCACCGTCACGACCTCCCAGGGCCATCACGTCTCCATTAGAAAGACACGCGGTGGCTCCTGTGCATCCTGTGGGGCTAAACGATTAAAACCAGAGGAAATGGCTTGTCCGACCATATGGCCAACTGTACATTATTATTTATTTTATTTTTTTTGCAGGAGAAAGCACTGGAAAACCTGGCGGCAATGGATGAGGAGATGAAAAAAATTGCTGCCAAGTTGCATAAGGAATGAGCTACGCTTTCAAGGTTTACATGGAAAACAAAACGCCGTTCGTTTCGTCCGCAAAGTTTAAGTGTCTAAAAAAAAAAACCTAAAATGGAGCCGTGCTTAAAAAAAAAAGAATCAACGACCTTATTGCTGTATTTGTGTTATTTTGATGTGACATCCTAAACGCGTGCATGGGAATGTTTTTTTGATGTTTATCTATATATATATAGCAAGTGTCTAATTGACTGATGTCATTGTCTTTTCAAGTGTTTGTGTTCAATAAAAGGGTTATTCTGGGAACAAACACTTTTTTTTTAATCCTGTGCTGTCACGTCACGACCCATTTACTCACAAAAATGATTAATTGTAATATATATATATTTTTTTTGTGTGGATGTTTTTAAGACGACCTGCTAACGTCTTTGTTTGGATCAATTAAAACAAAGTAAATTCCGCATCGGAAAAAGTTTTAATTTTGTGAAGATTCAGTCATGAGGCTACAAAAAATAAAACTTCCAGAGTAAAAAAAAAAAAAAATTGTGGCCTAAGTGACAAATCTAGGGTGCATCTCTTTCGAGGCCTTTCCTTGCTTAACTGCCTAGAAGAGATTGCGATGCACCGAAACAGACATTCCCGCCAGTTCTGTTGCCGATGGTGCTTTTAAGCCCTTCAGCTTTCCGTCATTTTTTGTTTTTTTGCCGCTGGCTCTTCTGTCACTTTTTGTTTTTTTGGCGCCGGCTCCTCTGAGTTAGCCTGGCGCGAACGGTCTGTCTCCACGGTGATACCCGAGAGGAGGTAACCGCCACCGCCGCTCATCAACAGCATGGGATGCGTCCTGTTAGGCAACACCTAAGGGGACAAAACACAAGTCAGGACATTAATTCTACGACGAGGACCTGAAGGTAACACTCGGTGGGCAGGATGTAACCTGATAATGACGCAGCCATGTGTCGGTGAGGCGCAGGTTGACCGTGCCGCCTTGCTCCTTCAGTTTGGTGAAGCACTCGACTAGCGGCTGCAGAGAAGACGGTAACATGGATGCAGTGATGTTCACCAAGCTGGCAAAGTTAGCGTCATTTCTTTCACATACTGACAAAGTGGTCAACAAGACGCATTAACCCACACTACTTTATTTCACTCGGCTTGAGAGTTTTTGAACAAAAAGCTTTCGCCCCGAGCTTTAGGAGCCACACATCCTATTCTGCTTATTTTCTGTTTTTACGACAAAACATTTTAATACTGAATTGCTGAGACACTTGCTCCCATTTAATTTCCTTGAGGGATAAAGACGCATTTTCTTTGTGTATTTTCCTTTGGTGGGAAGCTCATTTCTCACAGGACCCCTGCAGTAATAAGACCCGTCTTAAATAATAACCCTTGTTCGGCGGAATCCATTTGCGAAACTCGCACTGAGCTCACCTCCTTATACTGCGAGTAGACCACAAAGGGCCTGGAGGGTGACAAGAACCTGAGCAGGCACATCAGGACGGGACATGGGTGGAAGCGAGAGGCGATGACCAATCTGCAAGGACCGCAAAACAAGTCAAGTCAAGTCAAGTCAAGTCAACAGTATTTATAGAGCACCTTCAAACAGCCATCGCTGCATACAAAGTGCTGTACATGGAGCAATTTAACATGCACAATAAACAGTAAGACAAATCGGTAATAAAGGCGGTAGAAAGCACCAAACAGTAAAACCAAGAACAAATCTAAGTCATGCTGAGTCGAATGCCAAAGAATACAAGTGAGTTTTGAGGAGGGTTTTGAAGATGGGCAGCGAGGAGGCTTGCCGAATGTTTAGTGGGAGGTCATTCCAGAGAGAGGGACCAGCAACAGAAAAGGCTCGATCCCCTCTGAGCCTCAGTTTAGTTCTTGGTACTTCTAATAAAGTCAAAACAAGATGAGCCAAGCAAAGAATCATTTACGCCGTCAACGCATTATTGGAAATGTTGTCATTCCGCCTAATTTGAGAAGCTCGTGATTTAGGACGCAGGGGGAGCAGCGTAATAGCGTTTACGATATAGCCGCTATTATAAAGGAGAATCCATAAATGAACACCCTTGCGACGTTTCATCAATAATAAGGAGGCTGTGGGGCTTGAATGGCGCTCCACCAACTGGCAAAGTTACAACGGTCATAACACGATTCTGATCTAGCTTTGTCCACACCGTCCCACGGGACATTCCATTTTACATTTCTGAAAATCCATTTCAATCATAACGTCTATATATAACGTATTCTTGAGAAATGACACGAACCCGTCTGCGTTCATGCCCTCTAACTGGGCCGCTGCAGCTGCTAGCTTCTTGCGCCTCTCCTCTTGCTTCACCCGCTTGAGTTGAGCCTAAAACATTTCAAACACCATGATGACCATGCAGCAACCTGTCAATCATAGCCAATCTTTAGCCATACCTTCGCATCTTTGCTTCGTTGGCGATCGTCGTCTGTGCCTGGTTCCCCGCTGGCGTTCGTCTCCACGTTCTCGGAGTCACCCGGGGTGTCCTCCATCTTGGGCTGCGCCACAGCAGCCACGTCGGGGTGAGGTGCCTCTGAGAAGCCGGGAATCCACAGCATATTACACTTGTGAATGGAGAGAGGTTCCGCAAAACTAGCACGTGTCTGTATTTGCGGAAATTGTTGTGGATCTTCCTTTAAGACAGGCTAAAAGTAGGATATGGCTTCAACAAACTCTAGGGGAACCTGTACCTTCAACAGTATCGGGGTCCTTCGGGCTTGTGTCCAGCGTGCCTGCTAGCAAAGCATTCACGTGACAGATGGGAAAGTCATGCAGCGTGTCGTGGAAGTGAGCGGGAAAGCCAAAATTCTCCACTCCTGGCCGGACCGGCCCGCCCCCCGGGTACATTTGGATCACTGATCCAAAGCCTGGACGGGAGGAACAGGAGATCAAAAGAGCGAGTTAGAAAATGAGAAAGCACTTATTCTACTTTAATGGGCATCAGATGGTGACATTTGGATGACCATTTCGTATCTATCATACATTGATGTATGTGTTAACATTTTCTGGGGGAAAAAATGCAATTTCTGTAAAGAATTTTAGAAGTATAACAATTCAATGCTTTCAATTTACCTATGTTTCCAGCCGATGCCCTTCATACAACCGGATTAATATTTATTGTGTTGGTTGTGGCGTGCTGTGAAATGTTACTGAATGTTAAGTATGTGCCTCGGGATGAACAACAAACTCACCTCCCATTCTTTCCATGACGGCCCCCAGCACGAGGCCAGCACATGTTTCAAACACCAACACTTTGCTGCCGGCGTGGATGTTGGCCAAGGTCAGCATCTGCGCCAATGTGTCATATCGCAAGTGACTGTACCACACACACGCACACACACACACACGCACGTACGCACGCGCACGTTATTCAAACCGTTATGCGTTTCTGCTGGACGCAGGCAAAAAAGATATGTATATTACCAGATCTTTCCTGGCTCTCGTCCGTGGTACATAAGCGCCATGATGCGGCAAGTCGGTTTAAGAATGGTCACTGTGTTCTCATACCTGAAAAAACATGAGATACCACTCACACACATACAATGATTTTATTATTTTTAAATAAGTGCTGGGCTCTGGCTCACTTCTTTATTTTCTTCTTAATATACTTGTCCTGGGCGAATTCTGTCTTATCCCTGAAGGTGGAGCTGTTGTCTATGAGCTTCTGGATGATTTCCTGCAGCATAAACAAAACAACATATTGAAAGAGACTCTCAACTTGCTTCACTTTTATTACTGCTCAACCGAGCCTTAAGGTCTCAAAAATAATGAGCCCATAAAACATGGACAAGGTGGATACCGATCTACCCCACAGTGTCATGGTGCACGTCATGGAATTTCCAGCATTACCTGACCCTTAAGGCCTTGCTCTTTGAGTGTCTCAATGTCATCCCGGGTCAGCTTCTGCGACTTGCCGTCATCCACGATGTTCCGATTGTCCGTACCCGCCTCCTTCGTGTCTGTAGGAGAAAATGTTGCGGTCAAGCACTGTGTGGCTCAGTGCACAAGTTTTGCATTTTGTGGTCTCCAAGCTCTCCTTCTTCAGACAACTCTCGGCATTGCCAATGTTTACTTCACTATTTATGTCCTTTCCCGCACTGAAAAACAAGAGCAACAAAAAAAATACTTACCAGATGTTGCACTTGCCTCATCTTTTAGTTTCACAGGCTGCAGCTGTCCTCCAGATACAATGTCAAAAGTGGTGCTGTACAGGTGCCCCACGGCGTTGTCCAGGAAGAACCGCTGCTTCTCAAACACCACCTTCCTGTTATCACAATATGGAGAAATAATGTTTTTTCACAACTTATGTCAGTTCCTTGTTAACGTAGACATGAGGTTACTCATTGGAAACCCCCAGATTGATCAACGACCACTAAAGTCCAGTTTGCCTTCGCACACAATCTCGAAAATAACACTTGTTGCGTGATCTTGACATATGATCAAAACGGCACGAATTAAACGTTTGAGACTAACTTTGTCGACTGTATTTGCACAGCTTTGTAGATCTCGCCCCGCTTCAGCATAACGTAGTCCCCCTCGTTGATCTTATACGGGGAGTCGTCGTCTCCACTGTCCGCCATGATCGGCAAAATAGACAAATGACCGCTCAATATCGACAAGATTTCGAGAAACAAAGATCACCGTGGTTTATGAAATTATCGTTAAACTCGCGTTGCACGTGTTGTCTTCCACTTTCCGTCTCGGGGTGACGGGTAGACAACAGAATTGAGCTACTTCCGCGTTTTCATCATTGTTGGTGGTGATTGGCCTGAAACCGACTCTAGCCAGCCAATAGCGTGCGATATTTTGTATAGCAGATGCCGATTTCAGAATCATCGATTTAAAGTGAGTATTTTCTAAATAACTACTGTAAAACGTATATTTCTCCATTGTGTCTTAATGGACTAAGATAAATTTGACCTGAATATTTGTTTTAAATTAAGAAGTTAAAAATGTACAAATCAAGCCTGTTGTACGCATTGTATGGAGCTGGATAAACACTGTTGTGGAGAGAGACAGTTAAAGACAATAAGGAAGTCACAATGAGGTAGTAAAATCATAAAAAGGGATTTATTCTTACAAGGGTCAATTCATACAAAGTTTGAGACCAAAATTATTTACACAAACACCAGGCCTTGGCTTGACTGCAGATCAAAATGCTGAAAATGTTTACAAAAAGATAAATAATAACTAGACAATTCATGACATTATTGCTCTGTTGAGCTCTTTTGTGGATTACAAAACAATAGTATTTATCCTTGGCAGGGATTTACTGTGTTTCATCAATAAGAGTATCACTGTGTTGTTCGCTAGCCCATTACGAAATTACAGCATTGTCTTTTCTCAATCTTGACCTCCGGTCAGTTTGTGGAACAGTTCTTCATCTAGGGTCTCATTCTGGTCCTTGGATCGCGTTGAGAGGAAGATGTAGCCGCCGATGAACTCGTGCACCACCTTACAATCGCAGCTCAGGCAGCAGAAAGCTATGGTCACGTTCTGGTCGAACTCAATGGTCACCTACAATCACACACGCACAGCAATGCATGGCTTCGTGAGACTTTTTTGTGGGTCCACTCATGTGAGACGCTACTATCAAATTTCATGCTGTCGAGTGAAACAGGGTTCGAGGGTAGAATTTTTAACTCACTTTATTAACATTTGAGACAAAATCTCTGCAAGAAGTTCTTCCAGGACCGTGAGAAATAGCTAAAAAAGTTCTTAACGTGGTTGCTTCAAGCCAAAATAAAAGGCTCCCTGAGTCTTTCCCAGTTTTTTTGTCAAAACTCACTTGTCTTATTTCCCAATTGACGTTCCACTGCTTCATGTTGGCGAACCTCCACGTGGTGACGGGCAGGCAGGTGGACATGTCAAGACGGATCAGGCGATTGTACGAGATGCCAAGGATTTCGTCCTTCTTGCAGCCCCTGAACCTGATACAACAAAGTGGACTTCTTGAATGGTTTCTGATGAATGACACACTTTTTTTTTTTTTTTTTGCCTTACACACTACCTGACGATGTAGTAGTTGATGCCAAACTCTGGGAGAGACTGCCAAGCCTGGATGAAGCGCATCTTGGCATCCATGAGGGACAGGCGAGTTATGTTCTGATGGGCCTCCAGGATACGTGCTGTGAGCTTGACACAAGAACATTGAGTGGCAACCAGTGTTATAAAACATCACTTCAAAATCAGCAAGTTCTTTTTGCCATCTATGCTTCCATCAACCTGCTTCGTCTTGTGCTTCTTGGCGTAGCGTGGCGACACGAAACATTCGGCGTTCATCTCCATGGCGTCCAAGTCGGGCGCCGCTTGGCCCGGTGGGGGCGCCAGGCTCTTCATCTGCAAAAAGGACTGGATGCTCCGCACCTCTGACTTATACGAGCTGTATGCCATGGTCTTGCCTTTGGAGGCCAGGATGCACGCCGCCTTCCACTTGGCGTACTGAGTCTCCTGCGGCACCACAAAAACATGGTTCAAAATTCACTTTTTCAATCACCGTAGAAAAGGGAGGTGTGCAGTCTGGTCAATACAAGTAAGTTTAATTTGACACTATGTATACAGGTAATTTCAGCTTTACAGATACCACGTCTACTTGATATGCGCAGTATGCGGCAAAGGAGCTTACGTTGTCACATCGGATGTACACCTCATTCATCCCATCCGCCACCGGCAAAAGGAGCTTGATGCCGAACTTCTTGTCTGTGACGTTGACGTCAGGGACGATCTCGCAGCCTGAAGATAATACAGTGACGTAAGTTCAAGTTCTCATTTCTATCAGGAATGAATCCTTGAAGTCACACAATACCTCGTAAGTGAAACTGCTCTATGGGTTCTCCCACGGCAGCTTCCTTGTTCTTGTAGTAGGAGATGGTGGTGTCCTTAAATACAAACCAGTACTCTTTGTAAGGCCGCAGTGTTAGTCTTTTTGGTCTGAGTTGAGAGAAAGTTGTTTTCACAGTGATTAATTTATTTTACACTCGTACTCAATAAGTCAAATCTATTCTCTTCTCAATTGTATTGTTTAAACCATTGTTAACTTATTTTTGCACTTGTATGACTGTTAAAAATAAGTCCAATCTTTGATGTGTTAAAAAGATTTTTCCACTTCTTTTTAGACTTTTTAGACCTTTGTGTCATTTTACAGTGTTTAATCTCCCCCCCCCCCCCCCCTATATGACCATTAAACATGTCGAGAGTCCGAGGTGGAGACACCATTTGTGTCATTTACGGCTAGCGGCGGATTCTTGACACTGGTAACAGAGTAAAGCCAACAGGAGGTAGGTTTTTACCTGAAAAGGCGCAGGTAATCTGCCAGCTCTGGAATGTCTGTAATGTCTTCCTGGAGGTTGGAACAAACAAGTGTCGATGATCAGACATGCAATCAACAGAGGCCCCAAAAGATGACATGACAGTTCTGAAATACATTTACCAGAATTCTGTCTGAGACGCCGCCTTCCAGCGTCACCTCCAGGTTGGAGAGGGCGGCTTCCACTTCATCAATTTCCTGCTCGTTGGAGTGGTCCACTGGATCAGTGGACACGGTCAGTTTACAGATGTGATACTGTAAAGACAAGACGAAAGCTCAAGTCCATTCACTCACTTACAAAACAAAACTGACAGACAATACGTTTTCCGTTTTTGATGTGCGATGATGTCACGTTATCCTATTCACCTGTAGCGACGCAAACATGAGCATCTCCTCCTCGGTGCAATCGATATCCTCGAGCAGGATGGACCAGCGAGCCTGCTCGTAGAGCTGCGTTATCCTCACGGCGTCGTACTGAAATACAACATGCATCTATTTACCAGTTGGTGGCCTATGGGTCAGATTGACCCGTCCGGGTCATTTTTGTGTGGGATGCCATATATATATATATATATATACATTCAGAATGCTGAAAGTTTTTTTTTCCATTAGACTTTAGCTCTTTTACTGAACCAGTGTGAATGGAACGGTGACCTAAAAAAAAAACCCCAAAAAAAAACATGGTGTGTCGCAAGCCATGACTTGTGTCGTACTGTTGCAGATTGACGTGGCGTCATCGTAATCATCATCCCCATAAACAATGATGTGGCCCTTACTTTGGGATTGAGGTCAAAGAAGACATTGTACTTGAAACGCAGCAGCAGCTTGTCGTTGTCTTGAACGTCCTGTTCCATTAGGGAGCGCGAAGAGTCCAGCCACCTGTCAAATACATGGCAAGTATGAATCAAAATGAATAGTAGCAGAGGAAAGACCATATGCAGGAACACAATGAAGTCTTCTACCCGGCGTTTCTGATGGCTTTGTCCTCCAGGGATAAAGGCTGGTAGAGCTTGGCCAGCTCGTCAGGTGGCAAGTTGGGCTGGCAGTCGGCGAGGGGGTTCTCCCCAAACCACAGGCTGGTGGCCGACACCGGCATCCCGTTCTCTGGGTCGTAGGTGGCCGTCATGGTCTTGCTGTACATTGGACCTTGTGGGTTAGAATGAATGATTAGGGGTATTGGCCTTAGGGTTGCGACATTAAGATTAGGAGAGTGGGGTACCAGGTTTGGCGGTGACAGCTATAGTGTCAGGATTTCAGATTAGGGCAGTGACGTTTGCTAAAAGTTTTTTTTGCCTTTACCTGAGCCCCCTGGCCCGCCGCTGACTAAATCAATGTCCCAGATATCCTCCAGCGGAGAGTTTTTCCCTCTTTTTTTCTTCTTCTTGGATGGATCATCCGGAGGCTGGAGCAGGGACAGTTCCTCAGACCGGCGGATGTCTGACAAGGAGACGAAGAAGGAGCAGTGGCTTATTTAAAACGAATCAAGTTACATTTGAAAAAAAAAAAAAAAGGGGAGAGGATAGGGACACACTCACTGAGGATTTGACAGATCTCTGCCACGGCCTTGAAGACCACGCAGGAGAAGCCGACGGTCATTTGAATGGTTTTCATATTGGGGAGCTGCAAGAGCAGGCTTTTGTGTTGGGGCGTGTAGCGCAGGTCTGCATCAGCCTGTGTGGTAGGAAAAACGTAAAACTTTGAAACAGAGCTGGTCTCGCAAGAACCGAGAAACCCACATCTCATTGAATGCATCCAACGAACCATGAGACACGAGCGAGTGAGAAATTGTATCGAATAGGAGACTGAGTACAGCAAGAAAGGTGGACATTGCTTAATCAATGTCAAATAATTGCACATTGGATAAGCACACATTGCAATTTTTTTTGGGATTGATTTTGTCGCTGACAAACGTTTAGTACTGGATTCTACCTTTGAAGTTATTATCTCATTAATTGAAAAGGAAATGCATTGTGGCTTGCACAGTACTTACAATTTTCTCCTATTTTCCCCACCTGAATTCCATACTTGTCCAAGGTCCAGTGGGTTTTGAGCAGCCAGCATTTCCGTTGCTCCCACCACAGGGCATGATCCGACCAATCCTGGGGAGCCTCTGCACATGAAAACATCACGCATGTAAGATATAAAAACCCCGTCAAGTGGATCGAGAGACTCGTTTCTAAATACATTATAAATGTATTCATGGTACGCCAGTGCCTCACTCTTCCAAGTCTTCCATATAAGCTCGTCCATGTTGACAAGGCCGTGTGTGATCAGGTTGACTCTCAACTGAACTTTGTGCCCTGGGGCAATATGAGCCATTGTGGCTAACAACAATGGCACTCGAGTGTGGAGCAATGCGAGGCAAACAAAGGTGCGGCCTGACAAACAACAGGGCAGATAGTGTTCAAGAGCTGCGACATCTGACACTTACTGATCTTCTCCACCAGCTTCAGCATGAGACCTCCGATGTGCAGGTCGCCCTTCACGCGCAACTTGAAGCGCATTGACTCATCGCCGTCTTTTTGGTCCACGTGTACCTGCAACTCCCATGACGTTTCCCCATACTCTGCTGCAGTCATCATTACTCTGCAAAACCATGTATAAAATCAAAGAATTATACATATGTAAAATGATAATACAATGTGTACGATGCACAAATATTCATATGAAACAAAATAAAACATGGCTGGATACAAAATGAAACTGAAATATGGTGTGAGGCAAAAAGTAAATTGATATATACTGGTAGATAGTAGGATGGAATGAAATAAAACGAAAGTAAATACGGCGAGATGTAATAACTTCACATAGCCGACTAGGATTAAATACCTGCTTGGGGGAACTAGACTAAACTATGTTGTTTTGGTTCTTTGGAAATATTGGGCAACAGCTGGGACAAAAGAATCAGAAGATGTTTCTCAACTTCCTATGACAGCATCATGATTAATTTGGCTGCCAGTCCGTAAACATTAAAACAATGACGCCACAATGAACAGGAAAAAATATTATTATTATTATTATTATTATTCTCAAAATAGTCTCATTTTTGTCCTTTTAGTGTCACTGTAACCACAGTTCTGCGGGCCCTGCAACTGTCCATTTAATATTATAAGTGTGGGATAAAAGGCTTGGTGGGGAAGGCAGGTAATGAGGGGAGACAAGAAGAGGAGGAGGAAGAGGAGGATCAGGGAGGGTTCCGCTGTGGAATGCATGACGAGCAGGGACATGACTGTGCTGCACTGGGCACCAATCTGCAGCTTGGAAGTAAGGAAAATGCTGGAAATCCCATCACACGCTCAGAATAGTTTCATATTACAATTTAGATTGATAAATAAAAATTGTAAAATTAATGTACAGTAGGCTTAATTGTGAGCATGCATCTCCATTGGTCATAATGTTAAGATCTTATTTTATTTACATATATAAAAAATGAATTGCAAAAAGCCCACAGAAAGGATATCCCTAACCTAACAGGGTTAATTATTCTAATTCCTCAAACTGTGGTGGAATTGCATACAAAGTAAGGGCATGTTAAAGGACATGTGTCAATTGTTTTTTTAAAGCTTTGATTTACACAGAGAGGTCAAAGGTTCCAGACAACTCAAGTAGAATAATAAGTAAAAGCACTATGACACTGACAATAACAGTCTTTTCTTACTGCTGTGGAAAAAAAAACACCCCAGTAAATTAACCATTAACTTACACACTCACGCAGGACCAAAAACGAGTTAGACGCAATATAAATCACTTTTTCCTAATCGAAACCCTTCTTTAACAGGACTCACCTGGATTTGGATATTTGAGGCGCTCCCGGTGGAGTTCTCGTGAGAAGTGGTGGAAGGAGGAACTGGAGTTCGTTTCAGACGGAAGCTGCGCCCCTTTCTCGGCAGGTGAGTGACGTAAGCGGAAGTGGTCCTCTGTGTTATCTCTGCTCGTCCGCAGGATGAAACAAAGTGATGCCTGTTTTCCTAACAACTGTCGTTTTTTTGGGGGGTTCAAAACGCAGAACTAATTCGTTTAGGGGTCAAAAACTTACTGGAAGGTAGCTCGGGTGGTTACATTCAATTAGCACGTGAACTAATTTCCCTGCAAATTCTCATCGAATTCCTGGAGAGAAAATGGCTGCAATGAAGATACAAAGTGTTCTCCTCTTTCCTTTTTGGATTCCCGCAATTAGTGATGCTACCTCTAATACTGAAGGTCCGAAGCACGCTTCAAACTCGATAGCCAATTTATAGTGAAGCAGTGAGTCGGAGCTTGGTTCGGGTGACGTCACTGTTATCATGAATCATATTTGAATTCCCACATTGCTAAATCATTAGGACAAGTAAGATTTGAGTCATATTCAAGATGAGCCGTTCTTACTGACGGGATGGCAAATACATAGAAAGTAAAATGAAGTCTGCTATGAGTAACGTGTTGTCATTTTGTCTACAGGCCCTTTGACTGTGCAAAACTTGCTGTCCCCCAAGTAGAACACTTGCTTAAGCATTCAGTTCACCAAACACAATGTCAAGTCTAAACACTGAGTACGCCAAGCACAATCCCAAAGAATATATGAATGACAAACAAACTTTCAAGTCTTTTTATTTATTTTTTAAATTGTGTATATATATTAATGCTTCAAGGATCTAATTTATACGTTGGGGTTCAAATTACAAATTCCTTGAAACACCACTGACTTTGCCAAGTCACTTGACACATTTCTACATTAAAATTGTAGGGTTTTAATTATACACAAGATGCACATCACATTTTTCTTCTGAATGAATCCAAATTGCCTCTACTATGCAGAAAGAATGAAGTGTAAAAGCACTAAATGCTCAACCCGTATTGTTTTGTGTTTTTTGTTATTGTAAAGTGTCCTTGGGTGTCTTGAAAGGCGCTTGTAAATAAAATTTATTATTATTATTTTTAAATGATTTCCTTTATCCAGTATTCAAAATCACATACCTGTTGCTGCCACACGACGGCGCCAGTTCACCGTGTTAAAGTTGATCCCATGCCCAGTAGTTGGAGGACTTGAGGAACAGTATTAAGTTCTGTTGTCCTGAAAGGAAGAAAACAGGGGCTTACGTTTGCTTCTTAGTGTAACACCACCCTGGTTTTAGAGGCTTTACGTAGCTGAGCATATCCATTCAAAGTGAACAATCCCAGGAGGATTATTTATGGGGGGGGGGGGGGGGGGCTAAGGAAGAACTGGCGGCCCAAGCTGAACATCTCCTGTTAAGTGCAGTGTGAAAAGGCCTCCTCAAGCTCCACCTTGCTTCAACTGCCTGTTTCCTTGCTATCCTCAGCCTCTTCTCTGCCTCCTTAGCTACAGTACCCAGCTGACTTGCCTCATATCTGGACGCTGCAGTATTATACGCAACAGCTTCCGCTCTCCTGCAGCAACTACATTTTTCTCTCAGAAAAAATCGATCTCCTTTGCTTACACCTTTTGTGACGTATTAGCGCTGGATTCTGGCTTATTATACATCAGTTTCTGCGTTGCCAATTTTCTTTCTGCCCTTTGTTTCCTCTTGGATAAAATTTGCTCCTAAGTGAATACAGGAGACTCTTATTTGGATGCATTCAGTGTCACGGTGCTTTCACACCTACTGTATCTGTAACTATTCACTAGGTGGTATTTTGTAGTATAAAAACCGAATGCCCCATGATACTCCACAGTCTCTACATAGCTGCAGCACTCCACACCCAAAACAAACATGCTGATTGTGTCATGTTTCTACATGCGGTGGGCTTGTGTGAGAGGAAATGTAAATTGTAGAGAGGGGAACAAAAAAACAAACTCCTTAGCTTTGGAAAGCATGGAAAATAACCAGTCACACCGAGTCCATGTCCCTGAGACACCTGCAGTGAGTGGCAGAAAAGGATGAATATTGATGATAAAGTGCGCTTTTTGAGGCTAAATAAATTAAATGGAAGGCGGGCGGGAAACAACATCTGTGGGGGCCCTCTTTTGCCGACTTTCCGTATTTACGGAAAGGGAAAACCTCCCGGTGACCTGGGAACACGCTTACCCAATTAGCAGCCTCGCCTATGGATCAAATGGAAGTGAAAACATTCGCTGCCGTGACGGAGACGCATCACAATGACCCATTCATGCTGCCGAGGCTCGTGCTTTGGGGAAGATTTGAGGGGGGGGGTTCTTCCAGAGACTTAGTGGGGCGGTGGGGATAGACATGAGGGAGTCATGAATGCAACAAGGAACTACCTCACCGCTAGCTTTGATGGCTCAACGGAGGCCTAATTCATGACTCAATATGGGTGCGGAGGTAAACACTGTTCAAAAGTGTTGTTTTCATAATGTTACCAAGTCGCCGCCATCCGCCCCCAACCCCTTGGACGCTCTCACCTCTGCAGCCTGGTGAGACCGCTGGACCTGTTCCTGTGGGAATAGTGCAGAAAGGCGGACGGGGGCATTTCAGGAGGCCTGAGAAGTAGCAGGGAAAGAGAAACTCTTGACAGCACCCAACTCTGGGGACTGGAACGGGGGCGCTGCCCTATGGCCCCGCCGAGTGTTAAAACTCAGATTCATTGCCCTCCTGAAAATACATTTCCAGTCTCGGCTTCTTAATTTATTTTTTCGGAAGCCTTCGACCTCTTTGGAGGTCATGAAATCCCTTGCCACGCAACATAACATGCGCATTCGCTTATTTGGTTTGCGAGTAAGTTTAGAAACGTCCCCTTAAAAACGAACTAATTGATGAATATATCACAATGTCTTCACATGGGCTGTGTTTGCGCTGCGACCAGAAACTCAGAATAAAGCTTCCTCTATTTCCAGATTAATTGTTTATTTATGAGTGTGGAGCCACAGGCGCTTCTATTGACGGAATCGTTTCGAGGTTTCCGTTGAGCCTTATAAATGTGTTAGCTCCACGCTATAGGAAATCCAAATGTATGAAAACTTCTCAGACAGCAAAGTGCTGTTGCTGTGCTGTATTTCTGGAGGTTGCAGGACTGATCTTTTCTGCATCAGTCCAACGACTAGGGCCTAAAACCCACCACCCTAAACCAGGGAGAGGAAAGCAAAAATGGAAATAAAATAAACGCATAGTCATGCTAGCTTACCCTGTGGCTGCACCTTAGCTTTGACCGATGTGCTCCATACTCTCCATTTTGCTGCTGTAGTCCATTTTATTGCTGCCCTCAGTTTCCTCCTGGATGAAATTTGTTGAAAAGTAAATGCATGTGACCATATTTTGGATGCATTCAGCGGGGCAGCATTTTTTGCAGTTTCATATGGCTTGTTCTCTGCTTTTTGTTTTTCTTTTTTGAGCAGTGGAGAAGTTGCAAAATGCGGGGTGGCCTTCTGCTTCTGTCAAGGGAGAAACAAAAGCTAGCGGAATGGGGGGTGCGAGGATGATGGGAATTACATCACTGTAAGCCACGGCCGCCACCCCTGATATCCGATGTTTCTGCACAGCGCTCTCCGCATGGAAACATCTGATGGAAATAAAAGTTTTCACGGTGCCTGCTCGAGCTGTCGTAAATACCGCCTGTCAACGGTGTATAAGGCAGTACTGGAGACAGGGTTTATGGCAGGGGACGTAATACGGTGCCTCTTTGGGAAATGTGGCTACCGTAAACTGCCAGTATCGCTTTACCTGTCTCTGGCAGCTCCTTGTCATTCTTCAGTTCTGACTAAAAAGTAATAGATGGTGATCATCCACCTCAGACGTGTTCTTGGCTGACTGCAAGACGCAAATTGTGCGTAATAACCTTCAAATTTTCTCTTTCGTCGTCACTCTCACGGCATGAGGGGAAAGTTTGATGCTGTTTTTTTTTGTTTTGTTTTTTTGTCCCTGTGTGAATGTCAGGTGTGCTGAATGAAGCCATATGCGCCTCTGTGACTTTTATTAGCTTTGTCAAAGCCCTCAGAGACTAGAGAAGGAAACCCTGCGTATACAATGGCTTTAAAATACCACCTTTTCCTCTGCAGGGCCTGGATTTCAGAGGCAATGATGTGGAAGCGATTTGATGCCGCGCCGCCGCCTGCTGTGCTGCGGACGAAGCTCCCAACCCCCCCTTACAACTCGGAGATGCTGTGACCGATCTTGCAGGTAGAGTGTAAGAGGAAGTGGGGGCCTCGCGCCGCTTCCCGCCACACGTCCACTTTTCCGACCGGCCATGAATGGGTGCCATTTTGAATCATGTAAATCCGACTAGCTTCTGCCTGTATCAGCTGATGCTGGTTAGTGTTGTCTTTGGCCCGACCTTAAAGGCCCAGGGGTGGGGGGAGGGGGAGTGGTGCGGAGAAAGACATACTGAGGGTTAGTAAAGGTTGCATAAACTCAAGCCGGGATAATTTTACAGACACTTTCTGTGGTCGGCTTTCTGTGAATGGAACGATTGTGGGGGCGGAAAGTCAACCCTGTTAGGATTCAGTTCATTAGCACCTATCTGACTGTTTGAAGTTACCTATTCATCCGGTATCTAAGCTCCACTCAGACCGAAGGGAATAAAAATGATATCTGTATCTCTATATCTATACAGGTTTCCGAGAGTCATTAAAAAAACATTAAAAGTTCATTAAATTGATTTAGCAAAAATGAAGGCCTTAAATGGCATTCTTTCTAATGTCCAGAGGCACTAAAAAAAAAAAGTAGTAGTTGATGGAAAAAGATTATTCACAATTTACCTTGACGATACAAACATTTAATAATTTAGATTGCAAGTACAAGCGTGATGATTGACAGGCTTGGATTGATTATTTGGTCTAGGACGGCTACATCCTGCTACATCCTCATTTAATTCTCCATCCTTGAATATAAAACGCGAAGTTCCTCTTCAAACCGACCAATAAAAAAAATAGAAGCTCCTCTGCAAAGTTTGTGAATGGAGCAAAATGTCCGATTGCTCTTCTTCTTTGGATGACAGATCATTTGAAATCACAGCTGACCGTATTGCTGTTTGTCCATTGTTCCGTCCTTCCATCCGTCTGTGGAAGCGCCCATCCGACATCAATGAAAACACAACATTGGCGTGAATATGCCGTCGCCGGACTTTGTATCTCAAATTTCAATGGCTGTCCTTCTGAACACAAACTAGTTCACGAAATCGTCATTTGCTATGGCAACTTAGCACGCCAGCTGCACGTGACTGTCTCACTTCACGTTGGCTTTTCATAACAAAAAATATGTCTTGGCAAACCTCCGACGTGTGTCCAGAAAAAGACATCGCCTTTCTCCCAGGAGTGACACCTCTTCGTATTTACAATCCTTGTTCCTGGCATGAGAAGGGAAAGACAGTCGAGGGCAGTGGGAGTAAATAACGGGATGGGGATGGGGAGGGAGTGGGATGGGGAGACACAGACGGACCACCGCTGCAGATGTTTTCCACATGTAGGAGGAAAACAAGCTCGCAGCAAGATGAGTGCGAGGAGAGGGAAGCGAGAGGGCTGCACCTGTTGTGGGCCGGTCGCTGGCCAGGGGTGAGCTCACTCCCTTGAACGTGTAAGGCTGCTTTTGCTATTAAGCGGATCAAGCAAAGGCAAGGTTCACTTTGAGCACATTTTGAAATTGCATATCCCAGCTTTGCATGCGCATAGCTCAGGATTTAAAACTACTCGGAGCTGCATTCTTTTATCGCCGCCGGGTGTCAAACGGGGTCAACACTTGAAAAAGATGCAAAACAGAAGTTTGATTGTGTAATCCGTAAAGTGGTTTACGATAAATCTTGTTTCTTTTACGCTGCTTTTACTGCTTTGGCTACCAAAGGAAAAAACAATTACACAAGCCAGACACTTACCGCGCATGTAAAAAAAAAAAAAAAAAAAATGTACTAGTTAAATCTAGAATGGCAGATTAAGCGCAGGTCTCCTCCAAGGCCAAGCTGTCCTAATTTGCATCAGCACTGGTTAAATACTGTACTCCACAGTCTCCGTGTTGCTGCAGCGGCCTGTTTTCTTGCTGCCCTCTGTCTCCTCATTGATAACATTTGTCAAAGTAACAACAAGAGAATATTGTTTGGATACACTCTGTGCTGCAGTGTTTCGGCAGACGATATTAAAAGGCTGTGAAGTTATGAGTTACAGTATACCCCAGCGTCTCTACTTTTTTGCATCGGCCCATGTTCTTTCGGCTGTCGGTTTCCGCTTGGATAAAGTTTGTCCAAAAGTAGATGCATGAGTCCCTTGTTTGTTTCACTGTAGCAGCATTTTTTGCAGTATCCCGGGACCCGTTTTCTAGCTGCCCTCAGTCTCCTCGTGGATAAAATTAGTCGGAAGGTAAATACATGAGGCCGTGGGTCTTTTGCCAACGCCAAACGATACAAATTTAGATCAGTGCTGCCTATATGTCCGAAAAATAAAATCCAGAGTCTGCACCTTTTACAAATAACATTTCATGGGTTTCCTCTGCAAAGCTTGCCTGATAGTCCATCCCTTTTTTGTCTGCTTATTGCGTCAGCCAACCACCAACGTGAAGACTTCCTTGACGGATGTAAAAATACTTCTTAAAATGAAGTGAAATACAACATGAGGCCATCCGTGTTTTGATGTTTTGGAGGGAGGGGGTGGGGTTTCGGCGAGGGGGGGGGGCGGTGGTCTTAAAAATATTTAAGTCAACATCGCACACCTGCCCGATTTCCATCGATCACTCAAGACTCTCTTTATTTCTTGTTACACTTCGGAAAAGTGGTAGGTAAATATCATTTCTGACAGGGTGACAGGAACAAGGTCTGGTCCAGCCTTGGAATGGAGTTCTTGGGCTAATCATGCATGATTGCAGCCCTCGCATGCCAAAACACACTCAGCGTGAGAGAGGCTGTTTTCAGCTGCTTGTTGCCGCAACACCGCTGGATGACAGCTTGCTATTCTCCTGAGGGCTACCACTCATAAACCCATCTTGACCGGCTTGGTTTGTAGCAGGTACATGGGCCTATCTGGGCACCGTCCTGTGGGGATCCGGTCAAGGCTGGCAGCAGTTGGCACTGCGGGGAAATGCGGGCACAACGGTATCTCTTGTTGTTGCAAATTGTTTGTGGCAACGCTCTCTTGTGGAAAGTCGAGGCCGGCCAATGTCTAGTGCCAGACAACTCTTACTCCAGCTCACCTGTGCCGTGACTGTGGAACCAAGTGACCCAGATCTGGATGGAAACCATTGCAAATATTTCCCCATGCAGTCTGTGGAATAAGCATTTGCTGGGCCTCTCTGCTGGGTTTTGCTCAAACTGTAAATGATTCTGACTCTCCCGTTTGTGTCATCTGTTCCAAAGAAGTGGTAAACAGTCAGTTTGCCATCGAGCCATCCACGCATGTAGCCCGGTCGTGATGCAAGGTGAGGATTTAAGTGGAAGAAAACATCAGTCAAGTGCTTAAGAAAGACGTGTATCTTGACTTGCAGAATTATTTCTTGTATAGCAAGCAAAGAAACGCAAATTGGAAGCAGAGTGGTTGGATGAGAAGGCAATCTGTATCTAATTTCCTTGTCTGCGCAGCGCTCCTGGCGAGGACCAACCTCTTTTGCCCAAACTACTGCTCAGTTTAGAAGCACAGGCCATGCTGCAAATATTTGGCTTGGCTGTGGATGTTGAAGTATATTGGCACAGAGAGCATAGATATAAAAAAACAGCAACTCGGGAACAATTATGAAAAAAAAAGTGAAAAACAGTCGAATGAAAGTGCTACTAGTGGTGCATGTGTTTTTCCTTTTCCTGTCCTTTTCTGTCCTGTCCACTCATACACTGAATGATGACAGCAACTACTGTCAACTATGTAAACAAGTACACAAGTGCCATTGAGAATCGGGACAAACGAGTGCAGAATTGCTCTGGTTGATGACAAGCAAGGAACATTGAAGATTAAAAAAAAAAAAAAAAAAAAGAAGGAGAGAATCCAATATTTTATACTTGACTTGGTGTTTGACAGTGTTTTCCGAATAGAGGATTGGTCTTAAGCAGGGGTGGGCAAACTTTTTGGCTCGGGGGCCGCATTGACTTAAAATTTGACAGAAGGGCCAGGTCAGCACGAGCTATGGTACATTAAAAAAAAAAAAAAAACGGCATTTGTTGACAGTCCATATCAAACATCAACAGAACAAAAGCATGAACGTACTGTATTAATATACTTTTTTAAAATGACGACAGTGTTGTTGATGACCTATTTTAGCCTGTGCATTTCTGCAGATGGGTTGTGATCAGACCAGTAGAAGTAGAGCGATACAGAGGTCCTAGGTGGTCGAAAAGATCCCGCCCCCCCCCCCTCCCTGTGTTCTGCAACTTCAAGTCAATGCGCCACCTGGCGGTGAAATGCCTGTCATTACAAGTCCAATTGAAATGAATGCAATCATTCACATCGAACCTTAATTGTAGACCGACCTTCGGCGGGCTGGATTAAAAAGACCAACGGGCCGGATTCGGCCCGCGGGCCGTAGTTTGCTCACCTCTGGTCTTAAGACTACTTTTAGGGATTCACAATTGTACTCCTATTATCAAACTCAAATTCCTGGTCTTATGTGGTCTTGACTTCAGTACAAGTATGTGGCGTTTATATTGTCTTATTCATAAGTGAGGGGAGGACGGAGTGGGAGAATCGGTACAGCATCTGCAGTGATGCGGACTCTGTATTGGTCCGTCGTGGTGAAGCTCTCAATTAACCTTCCAATCTACGATCCTACCTAACTCGCCTATTGTCACAAGCTAAGCTTTGTGACTCGACTGAGCTAAAATGAGCTTACTCCGCCAGGGTGTCTGGGCTGTCCTTTAGAGATAAGGTGAGACGATCGGTCATCCAGGAGGGACTCGGAGTCAAGCCGCTGCTCCTCTGCAATGAGAGGATCCAGATGAGTCTTTTCAGGATACCACCTGGACACCTCCCTGGTGAGATGTTCCGGGCATGTCCCTCTGGGAGGTGGCCCTGAGGACCACCCAGGACACGCTGGAGAGAATATGTCGCCTGGCTGGCTTGTGAACTTCAAGTGGCTGGAGAGAGGGAAGTCTGGGCTTCCCTGCTTAAGCCGCTGCCCCCGCGACCCGACCTCCAATAAGCGGAAGAGAATGGATGGATGGATGGGTTTCTCAGGTTCGATGAAATCTGAGGCTAAATAGGATGAATAACCGAGCCGTTGCGGATTCAAATGGGATCGCACAAGGCGTTGTAGATTTGAGATCTTCTATTGTACGCATGTTTAGCCCCAAAATTAAAAAAAAAAAAAGGCCTCATCAACAGGTCATTGAGTGTGTCGTCTCTCATTTGCCATTGACGCAGCGCCTGCGGGACACAGCAAACAAACACATCGTTCCTCTCATTGACACAGGCACCAAGGCAGCTAGCCAGCTACCTAGCTAACCGTCATGCAAACCTTTTTAGCCAGCTTTGTTTGTTCACAGCTGAGGCTCAAAAGAAAGGCAGCACCGGTGCACTAACGGGCCAGCTTTGACAATTTTCACACAAAGGCTGCACTGTTGGCTAACAGTGAGCGGCCTGTTTCTGGGAGGTTTGCACTGTTCCTGGGGCCCATTTCATGGAACAGTTAGCAAGGCCAAAGGCAACCCGTGGACTGGAGTGATAGTTAAGACCTTCGAGGCAAAACCTGGGTCTGGGCTTCCAGCTCTCCCCTTGTAGCCCCCCCCCCCCCACCCTCATCCGCACCCCCGCCACCCCTAACCCCTCCGTTCAGATGCTTTCACAAAGCCAAGTGGGAACTCTGGGTGCTGCAGGTGTCCTCTCATAGAGGGCCACATCACATGGGCTGGCTGATGAAGTGAGCTGGCATGTTTTCCCTCACCGCAGGTGTTGGAAAATCTGGACAGAAATGAATTGGCCAAGCAGCCATTTGCAGTATTCGTAAACATGATTTTCATATTGCGAGTTTGTAAATAAACCACTGCAAATACTGTCGAGATTTTTATGGTGATGTTGGATGTGGTGTTTGAGGCCGTGTTCACACCTTGGTTGTCTGGTTTGGATCAAACCCCAAAAATATTATACATGGTATGTTTTTCATCGCATATTGGCTCCTGGTTTAATCTAATAGCAAAACTATATCTACTTTGTTATTTTTTTGGCTCCTGGTTTAATCTAATAGCAAAACTATATCTACTTTGTTATTTTTTTGTGACTTTCAGAATTATAATGCTGTCCCCGGATGGGATGGGATGAGATTTAGGATTGGATTTGTTTACTGATCCATGGTGGTATTTTAAAAATATGATTATAATGAAAAAAAAATATGGCATTGCTTCATTGTATCCGGCAATTTTTTCTGGACTCCAGCTTAGTGATTTCTCACTTAACACTGATCCATATCTTTGGTTTGAATTGATCTGAACCCAGCATCGTTTGCTTGTGCGCGTGAACCACGAAAGCGTCTTCAGTCAATCACAAGAATCGCACCGGTTTGTTTCAACCGAACCGAACGCGATGTTAATCGACGATCTCCAAAAGCGAGTGAAATCGAAATCGGTTGAACGTGATCTGCGCATCACTGCAAATGTGCTTTAAGACAAATAATTAATTCATCGTATATTATGTTCGATTTGAGGCCTTCTCCAGCTGCACCTTCATTTCGAACCGTCGTCGTTTGATTCTACCTCACTAGTACAAAACGGGAAGAAAAGCGTGTAAGTCAAAGATGCCAGAGATGAATATCTAGCCTCCTCTCCTTCTCTCTGACCACAGAGTGGTCTTAAAGAGCCCACTTCCTCCTTGATGTCAACCCTTAGCCGTGCCTGTCCTGTACTTTTCAGTTTGGTTTGGACAGAAGGAGACGGCCTGGCCGACAGGAGTTGGGAGGACAGGGCCCAGGCTTTCCCACATCACTCACAGCTTTCTGATATGCGGTCGCGCAGGCGGCTAATGACAGGGGCAGACATTTCGTATGAAAGTTTCCTGCGCTCCTGTCTGACATCAGACCCTTAAATATGGGGGATGAGAGAGTGGCATGGCCCTTTTGGCGAAGACAGCTCGACCTGTCTCAAGTTCACCGACAATCTATGGCGGGGTTGCCCTGAGCATATTCCTGTCCAATACCAGACAAATGCAATCGTTATATATATATACGTCGTGTAGTATTGAACTTGAAAAGCCGTGAAAACAGATTTGAGACGAATAAATGTCAAGTGTCACGAGTTAAAAGACCTCATTGTCTTTGCCGGTTTGCAACTCGACCGAATAATCAAGCGGCTCGGCGACATTAAAGCGGGCCGCTTGCTGCACCTGCATCCACAGATCATCACACCATTGTGGCATTTGAAGAAAAGACCCCAGTCAAACACGTCCCCTGACCTTCTGCCGCTAACATAAACTAATTAGGCTGGCTCTGAAAGGAATGGCCCCGCCGTTAGATTAATCAGCCTACGCAGGTCTGGACCGTGCAATCCCGCTCCAGCCAGCTTGCCCCCGCTAGACCCTCATTATCTCACGTTTTCAAAGGAGCGCCGTGGCGAGGAGGAGAGGGAGGGGCGGGGACGGGTAGGAGGGCTGCGGGGATGGAGGAATCAGTCGAGGTGGCGGTGGTGCAGGAAGGGGCTTCCCCATTTCAGACCCGGAAAGGAAATGTCAAGCGTGAAGCTCTGTGAGTGGTCAGTGCTGCTCGGTCCAGCGGGCGGCACAGAGGGGGTCTTTGTCCACCATCACTTAGCACCAATTACAGCCCGTCAAAATAGTTTTTCTGCTGCAGGGCGACGTGTTAATGGGCCCGGCGTTGGGTGTGAGGAGCGGCCTTGTCCACACACACCAACCGGGGGTCAAGGGTTAATAGATCCCTTCTGATGTGGCGGATGAGATTTTTGCAACCTTTAGCTGGCAAGGGAATGCCAGGACAAAGCCTGGAGAATGTGATACAATTAGGCGGACAGCTCGCTAGTGTCAATGCGGTGGGCCGCGGATGGCTGCGCCGGCTAGGACCAGATGGGCAGCTGGACCGCAGCCAAAGCGGAACCGATGAAGGTCAATCCCCCCCCCCATCCCACATCCATTGAAAGGACCCAGGTGAGGAGCCAAAAAGCATCCCAACTGGAGAGCATCCTTTTGGAGTGAGAAACGATTAACACTCCTGGGGGGGGGACAAACTTCAGAGGTGCTTTCTGAGGACAAATGAACTCACCTTGTTCTCAGGAAAAGGTCAGAACGCTTTCAGGCTTGGAGGGAGTTGACCATTTTCAAACTGTTGCCTGTCATCAGTCAAACTTGGAAGTTGTCTTTTGTCTCGTATGGGAAAAAATGAACCTGGCGTGGCTGGTGTCTGACCCGCTGGATGTTTCCTGAGTTTAAGTAATCAGTGATTATCTGATGTCAAGATGGAAAAAGTCGGCGTTGGTGAAATTGCATTGTGCTACGTGTGCTTTGGTTTGGATTCGTGAGGACAAAGCCAGGCCGTTTAAATGCATAAGTGTGGGAATGGAACCGTTGCCAAACAACCTGTGCCAGGGGACTCGGGAGATTTTTAGGAAAATACTCCACACCACACGGAGCAAATCCAACCACATGCAAGCCTGCGGGAACTCGTGGGTGACATCAATCCACATATGAGTAGTCTCAAAATACTTTCTGGATGTACTGGTGTTCAAATCTACCCCCTGTCCTCCCCCCACCCAATCCCTGAGTAAATGGTCATGGTGATCTGTCGAATCGAAGTCGGGAAGGGGGGGGGGCTCTGCATTGGATTTGTTTAATCTGCATCAAGTTTGAACATCTTATGTAAACACGGGAGTGCGCGCCCATGCCAGGAACGCTACTACTGGAAAACGTAAATGTCGGCGGTCGAGTTTGGCAGAGAATCACAAGAGCGGAGGCGGGAGAGAGAGGCCTGCGCCGAGATCAGCTAACCTCAATTGTTAGTGGCGGGTCAAAGACGACCGCTTCCATCGTCAAATTAGTGTCTTAAAATGGCCCGTTTGGATCACGGCTCATTGAAGACCACGAGGGGGGGATGCGTTTCATTTCATTTGATTTTTGTTGTTTTTTTGATCATTGACACATGATCACTCTCGGAAGTCGCCCCCGTATTTATTGCATGTTTTATAGACTCGCGAAGCTCCGTAAACATAGACGTGGCGAGCTAATTATCTTTACACTAAGTTCTGCTGTGGTGAGTGATGTGGAAACAAAATTGAACAAACGCAAACACCATTAAGAGTTCGTGTGTTGCTTTTCAACAGCCCCCGTCTTGTTGGACTCATTTCCTTAATGGCTTTGCAGCTGTAGTTCACCCTCGCATTAGGCCACAACTCTTTGGCAAGCGACGCCAATGCCCCCACCCCGACCCCCGCCGCCCACCCCCTTCGCCTTGTTGTCCCTTTTGAGATAAGTGAGAATATGACTTTGGCGTGAAGGGATGATTTCTATGATTTATAGCTCAAGCTGTCATCCCTTCAACTACAATGGAGCGTATTTTGTTGAAGGGGGTGCGGGGGGGGGGGTTAGCGACTGCGAAGTGAAGGTCATTGGAGGTTAATGCCAATCGCAGTGCTTCCTTGAAGCGGCGTGACAGCGTGTCTCCTCCGCTCATCGATCAGATGAATTCCAATGACATATTCTTTTCTTTCTGTTATTTATGACCTTTGTTGTATGATGGATCTTGGCATGTACTCCTCAGGTTCACAATCTGTCGTAATTTTTGTCTTACGTATACTTTATTCAGATGTTTGGACTGATAACCGTTTTTTTTGTTGTTTTTTTTTGGGTGCGTGAGATTTATGACGCGCGCGCGTCCGGTGGGAGGGGGGGGGTTGAGATCTTACCGCGCCGACCTTGTTCTTGTCTTTAATATTTTCATCGGCCCCGCGCTGGTCTTTGACTCTTCAAAGTAAAAGAAAAAGGCAGAGGATGAGAGAGACAAAAGGAGCGTCGAAGACACAACAGCAACGGAAGTGCGCGAGAGAGAATGCGAGTCAGGCAGAAATGTTGGCCTAAAAGGAAGAGGAGAAAATAAAGGAAAACAAAGCCAGGCGAGAAAGGGAGTGAGATGTGGGCCATTCATAAGCAGACTCCTCTAAAGGGATCCTGGGCCAGCACACCTGCTACTATTCACTTCAGAGGAAATAGACACTCTGTGGAAGAGAGGCTTTTGGCCTCAGGACAAAACCACTGCAGCGCCAAATTAGAAACAGGAAGGACTGTGGCTAAGGCTCAGATTAAAAATGCACTCTCCACATGGACTCAATATACTGCGGCCCTGATCCCGCTCTGGAAACCCAAAACCCAACAGCACTATTTTATGCTCCAGTCAACAGAACGCACCATGTTTGCACAGCGACAGTACAGGGATTCTTTCCACTGTCAACCCCTGCATGTTGGTAAACTGCAGACTTTACAAACGCCATTTGTAAGGCAGAAAGACAGGGTTGAAGTATACTTGATTGCATTGTCATAACTTGTAACGGTGGCGACTGTTTGTTTGAGTTTTTGCCGAGGCGACTGTATCCTCAGCATTTGAGGAAAAGCACACGGACAAGTCTTGGGCCAACCCTAGCTTTTTTTTTTTTTTTTTTTTTTGAAATTGTGACATACCGTCCACAAAAAAAAAGAAATCAAACCTTCAAGAGCTTGTTTACATCTCTTGTTTGCATCATGTGTGAAACAACACAACCAACTAGCGTTTGTGTGAGCTGCCCATTTCGGAAAATAGCTTGGATTATTAAATGCAGCGTCCTTGAGGATACAATTGCATTCTTTTAATTATGGTGGGCAGGGTTTAGTTTATTCAAATTTAGATTTGCTGCTCAAAACAGTTGTTGTCATGTCAATAAAATCTGTTCTTGTGTTGGCACACACCAAAGTAGAGACGTGTGGGGTGAACATGAGGCAGGACCACCTGATTTCAACAGGGGTGGTGGGGGGGGGGGGTCTTGGATCTTGGTATTTTCCACAAAACCTTGTAGAGGTGAGGCCATGGAATGATCTTTTTTTTGGAGAGGATCTGGATAAATGTTCAAAAACAGTTGTCTGTCGATCCGTCATTGGAGATCATTTGTGCATTCCCTTTGTACACTGCAGGTGAGAAAATAAATATCAATGTAAACGGGAGACTTTTGAAGGGTGATTAATATGCATCGGACCGAGATTGTCATGCTCGCATGGAAAATTACAGCATAGAAATCGTCAGCTGTCTTCTCATCGTATATACTGTATATATTTCTTTTAACCTAGCAACACATGAATATTCAAATACCCTGTCCACGCCTCATCGGGTTTTTTGTCTGCTGACAGTTGCCTCAACGTATTTCCTGACCATTGACGTACATAGTACCACCCCCCCCCCCCCTCCCTGCAAATATTTGAAAAATAACATAGGAAAGTGGAAAAAAAAGGTATGTACTGATGCTTAAAGAATATTTCCATTTAGTCATGGGCCCGTCCGAGTAGTGTAGTGCGCGTTCCTCAATCTATCATTTGACTGTGGTCACTGATGGTATAAAGGCCTCACTGTAATTATTCCTCCATATATTGAGGGCATATAGAGTTTGTTCCTTCCCCACACCGGAAAACAGCGCGACCACCACACCACCTCCGACCCACTCTTGAGTTCATTTTTTCATAATGCAAAGTAAAGATTTGCAGATAGACTTTTTTTTTTTTATGATGAACTTCATTGAAGGTCCTGTTAGCACCATATTCATTGTGTGGGCACTTTTGACGAATGTTTGAGCGAGAGCCTGTTGACGGACGTTCACGCATTATGCCATGACTTGGAGGAGAGGAAAAACCTGCCATGACATCACTCGCAAGTTGGAGTGCAGGTGCAGGGCGGTGGACAGGAAGTGAGTAACGGGAAGCTCGGTGAGGCAGACTTTGCCGCGCTGCTGTCAGTCTGTCGCTCGGCAGTTTGAAGGAGTGACAAATACACCTTGCAGCTGAGTTGGCTTTGGGAGACTTCAAGGGAGGGTAACAGCTCATTAGCATGTCCGAGTGGAACATGGAGAATATTATTGTAGCCCGTGTCAGTCATTGCGGGGGGGGGGGGGGGGGAATTACGGAGTCCACTATTGTTGTGATTATTCTTCATCTTAATCAAGTCTGCATGAGTCCCTCTTATTTATTTTCAATTAGCTCAAAACATGACGTTATCCAAGGCAGTTCATAGATTAAGACAAAGTACAATGAGCTAGTTTTTGTTTTGTCTGGATGCGGTTGTGAATCTTGTGTGGAACATAATGACACGTTTTCACCTGTTGTTGAGGTACTCGGTGTTGATCTAGATAATCGCACTAATTGCAGTGACCGGCACCTCGATGTGGATGAGCTGACGCCCGCACCCTTGACGATAGATGTTATACAAAACGTATTAGGCTAATGAGAAAAATGCGGTGGAGTGGAATTCTGTCATACCACCCAGGCAAAATAGAGCCCGTCAACCCCTTGGCTATCTGCATCTGGAAGCGGCCTTCTGGTAATCTGCACTAAGTACAAAAAGTTCAGCACCAGCTTGTTCTCATAGACCACCGAGTGAGACCCCCCCACACCTCCCCCATACTCCCCAACAGGTCTCCTTTCATGGCTTGGGATCAACGGGTGCTCCGCTGGTTCCAGGCCTAGAGCTCCACAAGGTGCTGCGTTGACATTGTACTAACTCGGGACAATATTATCATTGGTTTTATGTGATAATCGTACCTCGGCGAGGGCTAAATACTTTTCTTCCTTGAAAGCTGCGAAAGACCATCATGCGTCACGCCCAAAATGCAAGACTAAGTACAAATGTGAACATCCATGATGGTGAGATTTACTGTGTCAGATATGGACATTTATTTCACAGGCGTGCTGCGGGATGTCATGTCGCTTGCTGCCTTTGATTGATATCTTCACTTCCGACTACAAAGGGAGAGGGCCGCTCCTGCAACCCTTTTCAAGCGCTGAGTGTAGGAGACGCCCTTCAGCAAGCATCCTAGTCATCAGTCGCTATTCGCCTTGCATGCACCTCCCCACCCCCCAAAAAAAAAAAAAAAACGTAACCATCAACAGGAATAAACACTGCACTGACCTTAGATCAGTGTCTAGAGGCAAATCCATTCACCGTTTTAGAAGTTCATATGTGGTCCATATGGAAGTCCTTCCTGTATTCTCTGCAGAAATGTGTTGGTGAACAAAGGGCTGGAAACACATCCTGAAGTTATTTGATCACAGGACGAGAGTACAATAAAAGTAAAGAAGATTATGAAGTAGAATTTCCCCCTCCTTTGATAGTTCTTCAAAAGAGGAACATGATTTTGAACCTTGGAAAAAAAAACTGGATGTGCCATTTAGTCCACGTATTGGGCGATAAAGAGTTTGAAATGGTCTTTCCTCTTGTCTAAGGGGCGTTGAATCATGTTCCAAACCGGTTTTGCTCGAGGGGGGGTGGAAAAAAGTGTTTGGCGCAAGAGCTTGTCCATCAAAGGTTTCGCTCGCCGTTTCCCCGAGGAACTAGTGGTGATTAAAGAGCCATTAAAATGTGGACCTGGCGATGCTTTTTAAGCTCGCAAATGTAGAACTTCATAATGGACTCCTCCAAAGCCAGAGGTAATGACCTCAGCATGTCACTCCAGGCCAGCTCCACAACGATTGCCACGGACAATTAACTCTTACAGCGATGGCGCTGGCTGAACATATGTACGAATAGTCGCCATGTTGTCAATTCCTGCCTGCACTTTTTGTCATGTCAATGTGGCGATCAAAGTCCAAACAAGTTAATTTGTGGCACATTTACAATGACTGCCGAATCGCGCTCACATGCCTAAGTGTGTATGCGTAGAAAAGCCGTGCAATAATTTCCTCATTTGCCCCGCTAAAACCGATCCTGCGGATGCGTGTCCGTTTGATGTGTTCAGAGCTGCAGCGCAGATGCTACAGTTTTAGCTACGTCGGACGTCATCTTGCCGGCTGTTCTCGGAATACAGAAAAAACACCACCAGCACCACCTCTAAAATTAGCGTGCGCAGCACATGAAGGGGGAGGCGGGGGGGGGGGGGGGTGTTCGCGAGGAAGAGAAATCCCTCCAGAAGCTATCGTCTCGCCTCAAGTCGATCGGTTTTTCTGAGTGATCGTGTGGCCTCGAGCCAATCGGAGATCGCCTCTGGTGACTTTGAGGCGGCTCTCATCAAAGATAAAAACAGCAAGTAAATATATTCCTCTTCTGGGCCTCGCCAGGAATCTGGAAATCCGATTTTATATCCCTGTATTTGGCTAGTTTGTGTCACAGTCGTGCCCACCGCACCTGCTCTTTTGTGTCTGCACCCTGCCATTTTCCATCTGACCACTAAATGCCCCAGACTTTTTCCTTAAGCTTCCTAGGCCGCTTGCTCCAGTTCAGCTCCGAGGTCTGTTTGTTGATATGTCTAGGAGAGCCGCTGCATTAATGCCAACTCCAGTAGGGTCAACGTCAGTGAGTACCATAGAAAAAAAAAAATCGAACTCGAACGGCATGAGCTGAGAGTCTTGTGATGTGACCGAGGCTGAAGAAAAGGAGTGAAAGTCAAATTCCTATTGATCGCACTCTTTGATGTGAAGGATGTCACGCATGGCGAGTCTTATTTTATTTATTTTAGTGGTTAGCGCGTTGACCTCACAGTGCAGAGGTCGTGGGTTCGATCCCGGCTCCGGCCTTCCTGTGTGGAGTTTGCATGAGCTCCCCGTGCCTGTGTGGGTTTTCTCTGGGTATTCTGGTTTCCTACCACATTCCAAAAGCACTCGACACTCAAAATTGTCCCTTGGTGTGAGTGTGAGGGCAGATGCTTGTTCGTCTCTGTGTGCCCTGCGATTGGTTGGCAACCGGTTCAGGGTGTCCCCCGCCGACTGCCCGTAGCTGGGATAGGCCCCCCCCCCGCGACCCCTGTGAGGGTAAAGCGGATCGGAAAATGGATGGATGGATGGATAATGTGGGAGTCTTCTGACACACATTGTACATTTGACCCAAATAAATCGGGGTTGAACCAAACCAAATTCATAAGTAAACAAGCAATTTCCAATCATCAGATGCGTAATGCTGTTTTTGTGCATAAAATAAGCTCTGAGCACCTTTTTTTTTTAACGGATGTGCCAGATGTTGAACGAGAAACGAGGGGTGGTGGAGTGGCGGGGATCTCGGAGGCTCAAGTCTGTGCAGCAGGTGACGGGATGCTTTCCAAAATCACATTATTGTGCTTTCAAAGTGATTGAAAATACATATTGTCATTTCAGGCGTTTTTTTTTTTTTTTTTTTTGTGTTCCTCTCCCAAAAAATAAATGGTTTTAGAGCATTGTGAGTGAGTTTTGAATGGTGGCCTCTTGTGTCCCCGGTGGCTGACCGCACTTGGAAGCCAGCGGTCTGGCGATGAGGCCTGAAAGTCAACCCGGTAATGGTGGAGATAATAGGTCCTTATGACTTTGACCCTTGAAACCTGTTCTTAGCAAGAAGTTTAGGAGTGGTCCCGGAGGAGCTGTCCGATACTAAGCGCGGAGGAGGCAGAGGAAGAATGGTCGGAGGAACTGCAACCCTTATTTGGCTCTAAGCGCATTCTTAGGAATGAATAAGACCCATGTATGCAACATTCAGGGAGCCGTATTTCTACCCTCAACCAATGAAAGGTTTATAGACTCTAACTAGAAAGACAAACCATTAAATCTAACACTTGTTTTAAACACAAAGATACTTCCCCCGGCCCCTTCGTACCGCTTCCGACATTACCCCTGGAACCCACCTCGCAGGAATGTCCAATGCTTTTTTTTTTTTTTTAAATCAAATGTTCATTAAATGCGCCCATAAAGTAACTTCCTCCCTAAGACCGTTAAAAGTAGCTACTAGCGCAAGTATGTGCAGCCCATGTGCAGGCTTGCGGTATATGGTGGGGTCGATGCAACAGCAATGGACACCAGATGGGGGTGCGATGTAGCGGGGGGGGGGGGGGGCGTGGGGGGTGGAGATGCTAGAATCAAATAACACATGCGGAATATTGTGTTTGTGAGCATATATCATCACACTGTTGCATCAACTCCAAAAGCCGAGTGCACATTTGGAAGTGATATTCAATTATGACCGTAATTTAACATTCGCGCAATGTTCTACACACACATACACACACACTGCCATCTTTTGTTGAACACACATTTGTTTTTTTTGCACCCACCAGGAAGCCCTTCAATAGTTGATTGAAAAAACAACTGGTGCACTGGTTTTCCATGCGAGCGTTTCATATGTCCGAGATTGAAAACCAACATTCCACGGTCCCGATGTGCGCACACTTTAAAAAAAAATTTTCGAGCATTTTGTGCAGCCTTGTGATCCCTCAAAACCCCCTTTTCCCTAATGCAAACACGGCAAAAAATGCAATCCGTCAAAACTGCGCAAATCTCGGGCTTGTTTTGTCTTCCACACATGTACACACACACACACACATACACACCTCCTCTTATGATCTGATCCCACCATTGTAGCCCCCTCACCCCCCGCCCCATGTCTTATATATATTCTAGCCTTCAGTTCAGGCTAGAAATGACAGTGCTTCCATCATAAAAACATTGCAAGCAGGAAGATATTGACACAGGTGTTCCTGCTTGAGACTGTCTCGCTGCAACACATGATATGTTTTGTTTCTGCCAGCCAGCCCATTCCCACTGTCTTAGTGAATAAGACTCTCAAGCTGTTTTCACTGTTCGCGTACGCTTTTGTTTGCCGCTGTGACACATTCCTAATTTCCACCTTGGGATTGTTTTTCTTTGATTCGTCCGGCGTTGAGACACAGCAATGACTCAGTCATGTGAGGGTGGAATTAATCTGTCTGAGCACGAGCTGGATGTGAACAGGTGGAGGTGTGTTTGTCTTAATTAATTTAAGTGCCAGTCGTTTTCTATTTTTGACCCCCCCCAGGGCCCGTTGGCATGGCTTCAGTCTCACACGTTTTTCGCGTGATCCCCGGGTAGCAAACCTCCGGATGAATCAACTGTAGGCTTCCCTTCTTTAATTCAGGCCATGTTCAGACCTGTAATTTGGTTCTCCGATACTGTCGAAAACAAAAAATGGTATCTGGTGCGTTTGGAATCAAACGTTCATTCCTACTGAACAAACCCGAGACATAAATTGTGTCCACATGCTAAAGGTGTTTCTGGGAATCGTATCCAACCCACAAATTCGCATTTTGTGTGCATGTTTTCGCCATTTAATGGAAATACATTTGTACTTGGTGTGCGTTTTAGACTTGCGTGCGTTTTTTGTGGCCACCAATTGTTTTCTTCTTTTTTTATCTCTTTTCACTTGAGCCCTTGTCTGCTGCACTTGAATTGACCTAAAAATTGCTCTTGATCATTTGGACTGGACGGCATATTGTATGAATCAATCATCACCTTCCCCGTTTTCGAGTTAGGTCGTGTTTGCACCTGTAATTTGGTTCTCTTGTCCAAGCCAAAGCAGAAAATGACACCGTTTTTTTTTTTTTTTTAATGCTCTACTTTGCATTCACACTGCCCCGTCTGCAATTTGACTTCATAAGGTTCTGTTTGAAACAACTACGGGCTTACCTACTTTATTCAAAGCCATGTTCCCATTCGTAATTTTGTTCTCTGGTCCGGGCCAAAACAGAAGATCAGACACTGCCTTTTTGCATCAGATAATTGGTCTTCATATTTAATGAAGGCGATGTCCACACCCTGTAATTTGGTTATCCGGTCTGGCCAAAGCCGTGGCATGACACTCACAATACAAAAAGGTGATGAAAAAAAATCGCACAGCAGTACAGTTTGTTTTGTTTCGTAGTATCGGGTCTTTTAACCAAAGCGGTCGAGTTAATTTGAGATGTTCGCAAATGAACAGAATATACCACAGCAGTTCACTTAAACCAAAGCTTTGACGCTTCAATCATAAATCCGGACAAATCTGACTCGAGTTCATTTTCAGCCAAAGCATTCACATTTGATCCAACTGAAAAATCGCAGCGGTGCGTCGACACCCGAAGCCTTCATATTTAATCCATCAGAAAGAGGAATCACAGAAGACTTCGTATGGACCAAGCTCAAAGCTATCAAGTGTGAACACACTTTTCTTCTGCTAATTTGACAAGGAAAAACACCGGGAACTGCTTTTCACAAGAGTCTTGGGGGTCTTTGCCGTCGTTCTTGGAAAACAAGCTCCGATGTTTTTCTAACCCTCCCACGGGAGTCTCTTGCGCTTGTGTAACTTGTCTCCGCCGTCCTATGACTGCACTTCGCTGCAGCAGCGGCACTCTGACCTCAGCCGACTACACTATTGTTGTTGCGCTCCAGTTACACTTACCATCAAGAGCTCACCGCTTGCTTTTGCAATCTTTGTAAGAAGACGCGCTTCTGCTGGCGTGTCGTGTGTATTTCTGTGTGTCACCGATGTTGGGGGGGTGGAGGGGGGGGGGGGGTGGAGGGGGGGGGAACTCGAGGCAGAGCATATTTTCTCACGATAAATACACATTTATTTACAAATAAAGTGGTTATGATAGAAATAAATACAAAATAGAAAAACATCTGCGCATTATACTTCATGTGGTATTGCACCCATTTGGAAATGTACATCAGAAATACATTTTTTTTTATCAAAACCAGTAAAAGGAATATATTCCTCTGATTAAAATATTTATTTCCCAACTTGACAGAGACATAAATATATTCATATTATATGCTTCTTCCAGGATAGCTCTGTTTGTGTCTTTTCATATAAATAACGTCTTCATTGGGAAAACCGGGTGTCCATCATCACCCTTTTTGATGTCTCTTTTTTTGACGACTTTTTGACACCTTCCGCCTGTAACCCGCTTTCTCATTCTCACCGGCAGCCGCATCCCTCGACCACCATGTCCTGATAGTTTTTAAGGATGACCTTCTCGTATTCATCCAGGTAAAGCAGAGAGATGGGGCTCAGTTCGGTAGGCACGCAGCACGCCTTCGGGATGTTGGAGTTCACAGAGTTGACCAGCGTCTGCACGATGGCGTGGTTGGTGGAGTTGAGGTGGTCCGCCAGGGGGAAGGGACACTCCCCGTGGCAGTAAAAGGCGTGGTAGCCCGGGGGCGCCACTATCCACTCGTTCCAGCCCACATCGCTGAAGTCCACGTATAGCGCGTGCCTCTTGCAGTTGGCTTTGTGCTGGTGCTTCCGCCGCTGTTTGCGCAGCGTGGCCTGGCGCTTTTCTCGCGTGTGCAGCACCGAGTCCCCGCGCCCGTCGTGGCCGTACGTCACCAGCAGAGGCCTGGCTTGAGGCCATGAGTCCTGGTCCTGGTGCAGGGACCTGCTCACCCGCACGTGCCTGCCGCGTCGACGGGCGTGCTCGTCGCTGGCCTGTCGGTCCTCCGGGTGGCGCACCTCCACCATGAAGCCGTGGTTGCGACCTTTCCCGGAAGTCCACTGCGACACAGCGGGGCTCACGTCGAAGCTTTCCCACCGGCTGAAAGAGTCCTTCACCAACCGGGTGTCTAGCAAGCGAACTAGAGGCTCCCCGTCGCCGCCAGATTTGGGCGTGCCGAATATCTCGTAAATGTTGATGCGATGGAAGCCGGCGGCCGCCGAGCTGACGTTTGCGGAGCCGTTGTTGGGGCCGGTGGTTGTGACGCCCTTGACTTGGTCCCTGTAGATGCGAAGCTCTGCCGACGTGATGCGCTCCTCTTCTGGGACGGAAGTGAGGTTGAAGTAGAACCGCTGGGTGGTTTTGCCTTTCAGACTGGCCAGGGCCTCCATCGACTCTAGAAAAGACAGCGCAGATTGAGCTAATTTGGCAGAGGTAGACCGTCAGGGCCAAACTGACCTACAGTACATTTTACATGAACATTTTCGAGAGTTTTTTTTTTTTGTCTAATTAGGTTGTTACCACGTGAATCTAATCCGACGGGGGCCGTTGGAATCGGGAGTGCTGGCCAATGGAATTGAAACTATATTAGCAATGGGGACCGTTTCTTTCACCAGCCACATTCACAAGACCAACTAGATTTCGTCGATAAGTAATCGGCATCTCTGGCAAGTTCTTACCCAAATATTGATTATAAACTGCTGCAGATGATAGAAGTGGCATCGTACCATATTGTTTTTGATATAGGACCAAGAAGTGGATGAAGATGTGTAAATCCACACTGAAAGCTTTTTTTTTTTAAATTTCATCTTTAACTCATTCACTCCCAAAGACGTTTTTAAACGTCTTTTCAGACTTGGTCCAGAATTGGCTGGTACTGAACTGCTACACGCTGGTTTCTCTCGCGGTCAAGTTGTCGCACAAACAAAACTAGACAGGCGTGACTTTAATCGATGGACAGTTACCATAGCAACCACAGAGAGTCAAGGAAATCCACCTGTAAATGCTCCGAAGTTCAGTGTCAAGGCGACTGTTTCGGCAGCCGTACATTAATCCTCAGACAACACACAGGATTCATTTAGCTCGGGATCAGGACCGTTTTAGAGAGACTTGGAGTGGTTGTTCCTTGAAAGTGCATTTAGAGCAGCCACGTTATTATGACTGCCCCGAGGCATGGCTAAGATAGCACGGTATATAGACTCATTGGTTTTTCCCTCCTCGCTGCGTAAGTGACACAAATTATAGTGCGGCGTGCAATTTTCTGCGCCGCAATCCCGCTTTGAACTCTTACTTGTGAGCATGACGAGCCGCGATGTGCACACGTCGTTGCAAACTTTGAACGACGCGCCCCATCGTTCAAAGAAGCCGTTTCGGAAATTCCACCATCTCATCCTAAAGCTCCCACCAGAGGCACAAAGACCTCAATTAGGCGTATCACTCCTTATTTGATGTGGTGAGGGGGGGGAACCCCAACTGCCCCCACTCTACCTTGTCTCTCCTTCCTACTCGCCCCCCCCCCCTCCCCGAATCCCAAATCCTCCTGCTCTCCGTGTTCCAAATCCTCTTTGCTCCGTCTCGCTCTCTGTCACGCCGTCTTTAGCTCCCTCCTCCTCCTCCTCCTCAGCAAACAAGTCCGGGCTTGTTAGAAACGTGCGACTTGTAGATTGCGTTGATCAACATTCCTAATTTCTTTTCAGGCTCCCGTGCCGAAACAAAACGGGCAGTGTCGCTTTGGGTTTTTTTTTTTTTATGTCGCCATACCGTTTTACGCAGCTGCTTTTTATTCCTGGATCTTGACTGCAAGTGAAACCGAGGACTGTATCTGAGCAAAGCGATGATGATAAACAGATGTGTCAATCATCGGAAGACAATTGTATTTTTGGAGCCCTTGTCAGTTATGACACCTTTTGAATCTTAATCAGGTTTTGCCCTTTCGAGATCTGGCCTACGCTATAACCTGAAATCGTCATCTGTTCGCTCCCTATTCAGGGGTTCTTGGTCCTCATCTGATCTGGCCTTCCTAATTGTTCTCATTTTTAACTTCTGGCACCCTTGGTTACCTACCCTAACTTTTCTTCTCGACACTCAAACCAGAATTTTGTCCCCCTAACAGCACCCCTGGGTGTAATCCACCCAACAGAGCTTTCAGAGGTTTCCTGGTCCTTAACCAGGCTAGTCACCACTTTTGCCCCTTCTTCAAAAGCACCACCAATCACCTGCAGAGGTTCCTGATCCTAAACTGGTCTGCCCTACCCCCTCATCAGAATTCTCATCCGCCTAAGCTTTTTCTTCTAACAGCAGCAGACTACGGTTCCAGTCCCCTGCATGGGTTCCTGGTCCTCAACCGGTCTGGCCTACCCTCAAACCAGAATAGTCATGACTTCCGACCCACTTAGTTTTCTCCTCTGGAGAGGTTACGGATCCTCATCTAGTCCGGTAACAAATCGTGATGACTTTTGCACCTTTCTCTCGTCCGTGCCGGCCCTCTGCTCGGTTTCCTGGTCCTCAGCTGGTCTGGACTACACTCAAGTCTGGCTTGTTTGCGGCGTTTCTGAGTGTCGCACCCGAGTAAACGCAAACGCCGCCCTCCAAACCGCCCCAGAGGTCTCTGCGTTTCACCGCCTATGTCACTTTAACGTGCCACCAAACACTACTTTTGGGGATTAAGTGGTCGTTGCTATTATTTTAATATCGCATTGCGGCAAGTCGAATGATTTCACATTTAAAAGACACTTTAAGTAGCTCAACACTCAAATCGGCAGTAAAATGAACCGAAAAACCAAGAATTCATCTAATCAGGGTAGTAACGGACGTTTTAACGACGCAGGAGCATTTTTGAGGAATGGTGCAACGTGGAGAAGAGGTTATTTGGACAGGATAACAATTTGGAATTGCGTCTGGCTGCATGACGCATTTGCCTTAATGCCATGTTGTGGGTTGCTGAAGTAACCCGGGGCCCGAGCGATCATCTGCGCAAAGGCCAACGGCACTCTTTATCCCGCTCCTGCGGTGCGTGTCTGGAAAAACTGTTTTCAGAGGCGTACTGCAAACACCATCAATTATTAAGTAACAAATTCACCCCTCAGGGACTCCACGGCCACTTGGATATGTTTTGAAGCTCTCGCTACGGCCGTGGCCAGCGGACATGGTAAAAGTACTGACGCTGGACTTCGTTAGAAGTCGAGATATTTGTGGGGAAGAAATAAGAGCACGAATTCGACTCTTTTACTGAAGTGAAAAGTATCGAAGTTTGTTCCAATTTTAGAATTGAATTGAAATCGAATGCCAGAAGCAGCAAGTTGTTGTTTTTTTCCGGCTGTCACAAAACAACGCGTTTGCCACGACTCAATTTTGGAGCCACCGTCAAACGAAATCTCTTAAATAAGGCTACGGAAGTGGAATATCTTGCTTCGTCATCATCGTTTGTCCCTGCTCATGTTCCTCCATGTCACCGCTGTAACAGTTTTTTTTTTCTGCCATATAACGACACAAGACCTTAACTCATTCAGTACCAGACAATTCTGGACCAAGTCTAAAAAGACGTTTAAAAACGTCTTTGGGAGTGAATGAGTTAATCAATCAAGATCGAAATGGTAGTTAACAACCTCTGCCGGGAAGTTAACAAATTAAGGAGAAGAAAGGACAGATAGTTGTTTTCAAGTACGTGGTCAGAAAATGTAATCCTCGAGTACAGTTTTGAAGTATTTGTTACTTCCCAGAAGTGGAAGCCAGACGCCCCCCCCCCCTCTCCATGTTTGCTCAAAGGCCTTGCGTCACAACCTTTTTTTTTTAAGTGTCCCCAAAACTTGCATTAACAGTGTAAATAAATTAAGACGCATGTCACCTTGCGGATGACTAAAAAGGTGCTGTAAAACAACCGAGTGCTCTGAAGTCAGCGTGCTGACACCCTGAGTCACGTTTAAGTACATGTTTGGGCTGTCTGAGAGAGCCCAGGAGCTGGAGGCTGACAGGTCGAGGTATTCGCTAATACGCACCTTCGTGGTGAAAGCTTCTAATCGTGTTGGCCTCGCTGGCTGCCCTCTCGGCGTGCCTTCCCATGTTCTTGGGCCGCCGGGCACTGTGGTCGCCGTTGGCCGAGTGCATGCGGTACAGGTCCACCATGTACCGCGGGACCACGGCGTGCTTGCCTGGCGACGGCCTGCGTTTCAGGCCAAACATGCTGAGGAGCCGTAACTCAAACTCGTGCAGGGCGCCCGCAGATTGCTGCGGGCTGTGCCGGCCCGACTCGCTGCCGTACCGCCTTCGGCCCACCTCGGGGATGAGTCCCGTCGCGCCTTCCATCAACACCTGAGCCATAAGCAGTACCATGAGAGAGCCGACCACGGTGACCATGATCAGTCAGTCCCTGCGGAGGAGAAAGTGGACGTCCTGTCAATTTGCCGAGCGACATGGAAGAAAGGGGGAAGACACCTCGTCGCTTTGAGGTGGCAGCGGCGGCGGTTGGCAATTAATCATCGGCATGAAGTCTGATCTCTAAGATGAAGATGGAGGAAGTCTATGAAGGACAGGAAGGGCAAATCAAAGAAGTCTCCAATTAGAAATACGCCGAAGGAATGCAGGCGAGTGGAGATCAGAAGAGGCATGAAAGAGTCTTTTCGAAGAGGGGGTGGGGGGGGGGGGTGAAGAGGGGAAAAAAAAAAGAGAAGGGGAAAAAAAAAGTTAGGAAAAGAAGAAGCCCAGCCTGCCAGCCGGCCGGGTGCTACAAGCGTCAATTTGCGGAGACTTTGACTGTATAATCATAAGGGATAGGGTTACTTCAAGAGGCTTGCAGGTGTTAGATCTGACGTGCACCACCGGGGCCAGATGTACAACACATCTAAAAAAAACAACTGCCTGCAAAGGAAAAGTGCACTTTAACCACACTTTTTCCACTTCCCTGCCTCATTGAAGAGCATCAATACATGCAAAGCGTGATAAAAGTCACTCGGAGATTTGAACTCACACGCTCAAGTCTTGTTTTATTATTATTATTTTTTTTTTCTTACCTGACGAGGAAGCGTTGTGTCCGGTCGTCGTTCCACCGTTGGGCTCCGATAAAGTCCACATGAAGTCGCGTTAAATCCACGCTGCTTCTCCGCGGAGGACCACAGACAGACAGCCCGACACCCTCACTTGTCCGCTCGCGCACATAATGTCACGCGCCGGCTCGGTTCTCTCTACGATTTGTCCTTTTTACGCACACACACACACACACACACACACACACACACACAAAAAGAAGAAAAACCAGAGCACCAAACGCGTTCTTGTCACGAGGAAGTTTTTGCGCGCAAGAGGGAGCGATCAAAGTCGAACGCGTCTCGGTAGAACATCTTCCCAACAACGAAAAAGCGTGTCAAAGTCTGGAAGCAAAGTGGACTTGGGTGCGCTCCGGAGCGGCGTTGGATGGTCGCGTCGTGCGCCACCGACGGAGTGCTGCGATTGATTGGCTCCTTCCCCTCGACCGGCCACTCTTTTTGTCGTCCGGTGATGTCACCGAGGGGCTGTCAATCACATGGCCGCCCATGAAAGCGCCTCCCGCGGACTTTTAGCCCTCGGGCGAACGGGCGGGGTGGTAGTAGTAGTGGTGGTGGTGGGTGCGAGACTCACACCCAAGCCAACTTTTTTTTTCCGCCTCTTTTTTTTTTCTTTTACCGTGTCAAATAAACACATGAGAGTCAGTGACACCCCCCCACCCCCTCCGTTTTTTTTTTTTTTTTGGAAGGCCTTCTGGTTTCTCACCCGGGGGGCTTTTATGATAAGGAAAAGCTACAATAGCACTTAAAACAATGTAAATTTGGATTAGCACCAATTTGGGAACCTTTCGAGATACAGATCTTCTGCTTCTTTCTGAAGTGGACTAACATTCATGCATTATTAATAGGATTAAAAACCCCCAAAAATGTTAGATATGTTTCCGGTGAATATGAAATAGATTTGACTCCACCACTCAAACTATATCAATACAAATCAGCGATAAAATTGTCCTGTCGAAAATTTAGCAAGTTGCAATATTACTTTGGATGTGGGATGAAGTGAGTTAAGTTGGAACCAAATGCTCGACCTGTCAGTACCTGCTCCATTGGTACAAGGTGAGAATTTTAGCCACATTTGTGTTGAGTATAGGCTGGAGATTTAATTTTTGATTTTTTTTTTCCTTTCTTCGTCCCCATTAAAAAAAAAAAAATCCACCATTGATCCCCTTTAGCGGGGCCCATTAGGCCATAATAGTTGGGCCAGGCGGTTGTTATGGCCAAAGCGGCTGTTCTGTTTTCATCCAGGGTGATGGCAATAGATTAAAGCCCGCAAAGATTCACAAGATACTGTATCTTTGTCTCCTGCCAGGATAATAACATTTGATGAAGGATAATCCCAGATCATCCACTTTGCAATTAAAATACAGATATAGGCCTCTGGTTGCATAACGTTAGTCACCTCAGCAGCAAACTTCTTACGTGTTTGCTGTTGGGATCTTAGCGATGGCTCCCAAAGCAATTGCAACACAATAGTGAATATGACGCAAAAAAGGATATATACAGTATATATAAAATGTGTGTGTGTGTGTGTGTGTGTATACATACACAATTTTCTATTAGCCAGGTTTTAGCCTTTGGAGGTTACACCTCATGCACAAGTCGGCACGCTCACTTCATGCCGTATTTACTGTTTTTCACTTTTTTTTTTTAATATTTATGCCCTACTATTGTTTTTCATACAAATATTTACAGTAATGACAGTAACAGTCTGCATGCTTGTTTCAGTACAGGGGGGGGGGGGAATTCAAACATGGCACATAGCAACATTCCGAACTGTTTTCATTTTTTAAATATATTTTTTTTAGCCCTGGAGAACCCATGGGGTCAAATTTGGCCCCTATAAATTCTGCTACTCAAATGCTACCCTTAAATCCCAAAGGGTCAAATTTGGCCCTAATCCTAAATTAGGATTAAAGCAGTAAATATTTGGAAAAAAAACATATATTTTGGTGTTCATGGAACATATAGCAGTCATTTCATGTAAAATTCATCATTTTCCAAAGAAGAAAAAGGTTCTTGGGTTATCCAGGGTTAAAGTATGATATCTATTTTTTTCCCATGACTTGCGTTCCATTCCTTCTCCTCTTGTCGAGTTTGAAGTAAACCACAATCGGCGCTTCATTCTTTGCATGACAACCGAGCGCGAACGACCAGCAGACAACCGCCACCATCGCTGCTCTACTTCTTTTCCCTCCAGCGTGCATTTGTTTGTATATGCGATCCACAAATATTCCCTGAACAAAAACACAAGGTCAGACCGGAGGGGCTCCCACACAGAGCTCGCTTGCGCTATAAAAGTGAAGGGCTTCAGAGTGGTTTACTTTTCTTCCAGCCGTGTTTTTCCCCGGTGCTACGAATGAGTGGGGAAACATCATTCAAGTGAAATGCAGCTCTGTCAAAACAAGCGCGTCTTATAGCTTTTCCCACACTCTCATTCCAATCGGGAACATCTTCATACGTCATATTCAATTTTTTTTGACAGCGAGGAGAACCCCTTCATTGTGCGAACTGGGATTTTTAACACCCCAACTGTTAACTAGTATGTAGCAAGTACTAATTACTGCGATTATTTACATCGTCGTCAAAAAAAATGATTGGCCAGGAGTTTGTTTGTTTCATTCTTCCATTTTTGTTTGTCAGTTTATCCTCTCCCTGGACACCTCGTTAGGTCGTTCATTTATGTCGCGGATAAGCTATCGAAGTTTGCTCGGCAGTGTTGCCCTTTCAATCAACGTGTAATTGGATCAGCGCGGAGACTGAGATTAGATAACGGTGTCATATCTGTCTCGAACAATGACATCCGCGGTATCGGACTGCGGAGGAGGGGCAGGGGGGCGGGGGGGAGCTCAAGATTGAAGCCGCTCTGGTTCTGTCGCATCGGCATGCAAATCGAACTAACTCCATCTGAAATACTGTGATGTCGAGACATCTGATAAAAATCCATTCGGCCTCCAACGATATATCATTCGGACTTTTCAAAATGTTCGTGTCGTGCTTGTCTGCCTCATCCTTTTTACAAAAAAAAAAAATTCTGCTGAGTTCACAAGTTTGTTTGCAGAGGAAGACGTGAGGCAGTTACAACACACTTCCTGTCCATTACATAATATGCTCTGACCCTGTACCAAACGGAAGGCACCCTAACATATAGTACCATTAAAAAAAAAAGTGAGGGTTCCTGTTGGGATTCACTCTCCATCTATCCATCCATTGTCATCTAAATTGATGATCCTCATTTGGATAGCAGGAAAACTGTAGTCGATGCCACCTTACTGGACTGGTCGCTGGCGCATACGAGGTGTGTCAGCAAAGTTCCAGGACTGGCGTCATCGAAGATAGAAAGAGGAACCAAAAATATATATATCTCACATCCTGTGAGTAGGGAGGTTGTTCTAACACTGAAATGTTCTTCTTGACCATAAATTGTCCGAGGCTCAGCGGATTGTGAGCAGGCAGGTTGTCATGGTGTCAACTCTCGCCTCTTCTCCTGCACAGAAAAAAACAGTAGCATCATCTCTTTGTCGACCGGTTGTTCAGCTGGCACATTGAAGGGGAAAACTTGAAGCTTGCGTTTGACTTTTTTTTTTTTCAGTCTCCCGCATAAAGACAAACAAGCATGACATTTACAATAATGTGTTAATTCCAAATGCATTTTTGTGGTCGGGTGAGGGAATTGAGAAATCCAATTGGTTGCTTTATCTTGTGGAAGACTTGCTGAAAATGTAGTGAGATCTTCCATGTGTGTGTTCCACGTGTACGTTTTGGTCTGGATGCGGATGGTACACCACTGGCTTGTCATCACCTACATTCCACGAGTCGGGGGCGGTTTGTGGGGAGAGGGTGGGGGCGGCTGAAGCCCTGAGATGACACCGCAAGATCCAACCATTAGCCTTTCACCTGCTGTTAACAGCAACTTGGCCGGACTCACGGCCTGCATTCCTCCGCCTTGAGCCAGATGGGCTTTTTTACACTCTCGAATATGACCTGCTATGAAATCGATTTGGCTGTGCGTTTGCTGTTGTGACTTCTCTAATTTGATTGTCTTTTTTTTTTTTTCCGGGGAGAAATGATTCAAAGTGGAACGCGGAGAAGCACGTCTAAGGCGAGCACATTTGTGCGGCGCGAATGGGAGGCTGGTGGGTGGAAGTGGGACAGATGCCATATAGGTTGTTCCCGAAATGGAAAAGCCGCTAGTGTCAGAGACGGCCGGCAATAAAAAAATAAAAAATAAATAAATAAAAATGAGACAGAGTCAATATTTATGGACACCGAACATGTGGCACGCTTCTCTTCCCCACTAATTTGAGCAACAAGTCCATCTCCAGATTATACGGCCCCCTTGCAGATCACAGGCAACCAAGGCTCCCAAAAAGTGCGTGCCAAAGAACGCGCTGACGTTGGTCACGCGCTACAAACGGCGCATAATTTAGCGAGCTGTTTATTTGTTTGTGGCTTCTTTTCCATGACACTCTTAATCTTCACGCTCGGCCTGTAATTATAAGCATCCACTGCAACCTCCAAAGTCGAACTCCAACTGAAAGGAGTTGAAGCAAATTTTCTGGTGAAAAAAAATATAAAAATCTGCACCATAAGTGAAATCGGGTGTCGCGGTATAGCCGAGTGGAAAGCACGCCTGCCTCACAGAGAACCGGTTCTGGGTTTGAACCGAGGCTGCGGCCTTCCCGCGTGGTGTTTGCATTATTATCCGAGAACCAGCGCGGCTTCTCTCAGGGTACGCCGGCTTTGTCCAACAATCGGAAAACTTGCATGTTAGCTTCTTTGAAGACCCATTGAATGTGACTGGGTGTGTACCTTGCGACATGACTGCTGAGTGACCTGCCAGTACCGAATTTCAGATTCCGATTTTTTTTTTTCAGTACAGTACTGAGGTAGTCCAGAGTTCCAATGTGGATCTTATAGACACTGCACATGAAGCGTCATTTCTTTACTTCATGTGGCCTTCTTGATAACATGCAAATAGGAATGGTATCGAGATGCGTGCCCCATTTAGCATGAGAGAGAGAGAGAGAGAGAGCGCTCTAAGTATAGGGATGTGCCCTTTTGAATGCAGCTCCACTCATAAAGAGCCCACGCGTCACTCAATTATACGTCTGCATGATTAGAAGCTTGGGCTCTACGTAAACAGCCCGCGTAAAAAAAAATAAATAAAAAAAAATTACATTTGACCACTCAACGGCCCGAGCAGCTGTTTACAGGCAGAGGAATGGGAAGCACTTAGCGAGTCTGCTGCTCAATATCTGTGGAAGTGTGTCAGTTTGCTCTTTCTACTTACAGTAGAAACCTCCAAAAGTCCCAATGCCCTTAAAAGTCGTATGGGGGGGGGGGGGGGGGAGTCACATAAATCTGACCTTCAAGAAGCCTTGGTTTGGAATGTAGCATCGCAATCACGCAAACACAAAAAGCCAAGCAAGAACATCCCAATATTCAAGTGACCTTCACTCCAAAACACCAACAAGGTTTTTAATCACTTTCCCCACCGAGGTGAAAATGCGTCATGTGTAATGTGGCTCATTCATCATGGATGCCCGGGACTCATAAACATGATGCACCCCCCCCCGAACATCTTCACTTTCAATTTTTAAAAAAATTAAACAAAATATTTTTTTAAACGCATCGCCATCTCACAGGCCAAGATTACGGTCCGATGTAGCGCTTGGTGTTTTATCAGCATGCCTGATGACACACAGAACAGTGCCGAGGTTTACGCCGAGCCCAGAATCTAATATCAGACTAAGCAAGGTCAGATTGTCGATACGGTTTGAGGTTAAATAAAACCAATGACACTAAACAAGCTTGCTGTTGATTACGTAACCTGTAAACATGGCACTTGGGCTTCATGGGTAGGGAAGGGGGGGCTTCTGTTCCTACGAAAACCGACCTTAACCGACTTTGTACATTAACCGTAATCGACCTCGTCGCCATCACTGGCCATGCATTTTACAGACTACTTTTACGTAACAGCAACATATTTTATTTTCCCAAATTGCATCGAAAACACGATTGAAATGTCACGCAATCCGACAAATAGCACAAATACGTGACAGTAATTGAGCCCCATTTGACACCATTTCCCGTTTACAGCAGAAAGCGCTTTTGACAGCATCTCGGACAAGCTTTCACTTTCGTCAAATTGGAATTCGTTCTATTTCTGTGACAAATGAATGGTGCAACCGACTTCTGAGGGGCCGCTGTATGTATTTGAGCAGAGGGTTATCAATTTTGGGCGTTAGTCTGGTTGGCCGGTACCACGTTTCCCAGCTGCGCTTGGCCACATTTGAGCTATGCGCAAACCTGGCCTTCACACCGCCCAAGTTCGTCCTCAGCTCTGCAATTCTCCCGTCGTTTCATTCAGCCGCTGTCTTGCTACATCTGATCGCGTCCGTCGGGCCTACGCAGCAGTCAGGGGGCGGGAGAACAAGAAGAAGAAGAAGAAGGAGGCTCGTCGGCTACAGGGAGGACCTGATTGTGCTCTGGCATCCGCAGAATGACATTATAGCGGCGTGGTTTGACGATAATAATAATCCTCGGCGCAGCTGTATAAACATTGAACTGACATCCACTCCCTGGGCACGCCGTATGTATCTTTAACTTTGTCTGATGCAACTATTAGTGTCTCCGCCCAGCTGGCCAAGCCTCCCTCTTGGGCAATATTCCATCCCCATTTGTAAATTGCCATAAATGTCATTGGAAAATGGATGTTCGCTTCACATCGCGTCGGAAGTGAAGGGAAAGCGCACCGTGTGACAAGTACGAGCGTGTCATTGACTCTCTTAAGTGTGGGAAGTCCTTGTTTGATTTTCTTCAGGCAATGACGCCCCCCACCCCACCCTCACTGTCTAGCGTATTTCCTGGTAACGTTTGTCTCCATTCGTGGCACTTTGTGTAAATATTTATGGGACTAAACTAACTCTTCTGTATACAGTAACCCCTCTTCCACACACAATCTCTTGCGGAATGCCATCTAATTGGCGGTTTCCTCTGTTTATCCGCTCTCCGTATGGCGGAGTGATGTACAATCAGGTGAAGATAAAGCCGTCAATTGAAAAGGAAATCAAATGAGGTTCATCATGCACACTCCTCGCCGCCCCCCCACCCCCACCCCCCACGCACACACACCACCGCGTCTGTAATTCACATGCTAGATTACCATTACGTGTCGTTTGTGTTTGTGATATAATAAACAGACTCCAGATGGCTCTCGGGGTAAGATGTATAGTTCCAGAAGCCAGGCGGTGGAGAACTGCCGTATGACTCCACTTGGGCTCCTTTTCTGTTCTGTCTCATCGCAACCACGAGGAAATAGCAATTAAAGCTTCCCAGGTCGGGGGATTAATGCGTGTAGTGTCCCCTTCAATAAAACCGCATGACTAAGATTGGACAAATCCGAGGCCTAGCGAGAAGCAGTTCAAACTGTCTGACTCGGGTTGCCTAAGCCCCAACACATCCTTGACACTGTGCAGCCATGTATGTAAACGGAAGGCAGGAAACGAGATCTGCCAATTTTCGCTCTAACCACACGACGCTGTGTTTTTGTATATGTCTATGTAACAAGTAGACAAGTCTATAGACTGGTTTTGATCCAAAAGTCCGTGAAAACACATACAGTGGTACCTTGACTTTATTTTGTTCTATGACCGCGCTCATAACTGAATTTATTCAAATAAATAAAAGACCCCCCCCCCCCACCCGCTGAAATGAATTGAGATTAGTTCCAGACGTCACGCAAAGCACGATATGTCATTTTTATTAAATACATAGCACTGTACTTTATAAAAATAAGATCAAAAAAACCTTTAGCAGTCTTTACATTGTCTTGTATTTAGGGTGCCAAGCGAACTTGGTTCACTGAAAAAAAAAAAACTTTGTCAGTTATTTGCTCAAAGTATTGCAATTTCACCACTGAGTTTAATTCAAAGAAAGCAATGGAGATTCATTTGCGCCTGTCACTACCATCGTCTCGGTCTTTGCTTTGTCATCAGGCTAAAGTGAATGCTTCACCACCCAAAAATACAAATGATTATTTTCTGATCCATTCACCGCTCAAATTTGTTGACGGTTACCGTATTTCTATGACCATATTGCGCATACGTATTAAACATACATAAGACGCGTTGAATTATTGGACGCAGGCATGGTTAAAACGTAGACGAAGCTTAAAAACATATGCTAGCATGTATGCATGCTAGCAGGAGCAAAACTGAGTTCGGTTGTATTTTGTTGAAGTATTAACAATGTACTGATGTTATTTTTTGGGAGGGATCAATTCTCATCCTCAAATCCATCATTTCTGTAAACGAAATGAAATCAAACACGCCAGGTTCCCTCGCGTCATTGCCACAGTCAGTCCCTTTGCCAGAAAGGATGCCTTTTGCGAAAGTTCGAACAACGGCGCGAGCGGACACGGAAGCCCAAACATCCTTTCACAAATTGTGGCGTCACTTCCCCCGGCGCCGCCTCCCCCATCTTAGTCAAGCTCTGTTGGCCATCGCTCCCTCGCCGCTCGTAACTTCACGTTGGCCGTTTCTGTCCAGTCATTCTTCTAATGCTTGGACACTGGGCCTCTTGTCATAAAGTCAACTTTTTAAACCCAGAATGAAGCATTCTATTTTCATAACCTGGTCAAGTAATCATATTACCTAAGACTCCATAAAGGGGAACAAACAGTAGCGTAGAATCCAGGCTTCTTTTTATGTGCCTTGAGTGGCAGATTGGCTTTCATCAAAGAACCCTGGCGAGTTAGAGAGTCATTCCACTGCGCCCGAGCATACGAAATTGATCCTCATATGCGCAACATATGGTGGAAAGCAATTTCCACCCGAGTGTTTTAGTATTTCCTCCTAATTAATTTCGCATGTACGAGACAAGCGCGAGCGGCCTCCCAGAACCGAGGCACAAAAGCCAGCTTTGTTTCATTCGTTGGTCTGCGGTTTTCGAACTCGCCTGCGCTTTTTTTTGACACACCGTATTAACACCGAAGGCAACGTTTTGGGTAGGGAAGCCACATCTTGCTCTCGAGAGGGCCGAGAGTGAACTTTTATCATCGGCAACAAGCGTGCCTTGCACGAGGAAGAAGAGACGGTAAATTCCCAGTCCGAACTGTAGTAACGGAGTTCGCCATCAAACACGACGGGTTCCCTCGCGTCATTGTCGGAGTCAATCTCGTTGGCGCGCGGCTCCCCTGAAATTATGTCGGCTTTAAAAAATAAAAATAAAAAAATCAGTGTAAGTGGCTATTTCTGTCCATTACCATGGCAACCAAGCACAACAGTAAAAGCTGACTTCTTGCACCTTGCTATCGTGCTGGTCCACTTCTTTTCTATGGTGTCGATCACCGGGATGTCAAAAGTGACCGGCACCTCATCCGTGTTGGTGATGCGGTTGGGCTGGACGTGTAATTATATTTTTATTTATTTATCATTTTTTCATTTATATTGATATATTTTGTTGTATTTCAGAATGCGAAATATGCTTGTCTCTCGTCACTTGCCGTAGCCCAAGCTAGGGCTGTGGGGATTGGTTGAGAGAACAGTCGGGAATGGAGGCCAATTTACCAGTTTAGAATTCACCTGCTTCGCAAGGGAAAAAAAAAATGGTCGCATCCTACCGCGCCGCGAATTAAGGCAAAAAGTCAATTGCGTTGTACTTTGATCATCCCAGGCCACCGCAAATAGTCAGGAAAGCTCTAATCCGTTTGCGGTTGCTCTACGTTTAGTACGGCAAAATGATCTGTCAAGTTTGACAACTTATGTCAGGTGGTAAGAGCCCAGCTTACGTCTCGGCTCGCTGCCTGGCAATCCCGAGCGATATTTTGAAAACAATATATTGTAACGTCTTCCAAGAATCACGGGAGAAGCGAGTCAGTCATCTGACGTTTACCTACAACAGCACTCACACAGCTACTGTGTGACCGTGTTTTCCAAGTAGGCTTTCCTGGGTGGGTCGATTCCAACTTGAGGTAGTCTTGATCCAACGTGTTTCGCTATCACCACAACCAGACCTTGATCCGATCTGGCGCGCTCGCGCCGTAAATTTCATCCGACTTTTTTTCATCCGCTTGGAGTTTCCACAGTGTGAACACGCAAACTACAAAGTCACGGCCTGCCCGTGAGACACAACAGTTTCTTGTTGGTACTTGTCGGCACGTCAAGTCAAAAGACTTCCTCGAGCGTTGGCGTCGACACATGAATAGTTGCCTTGATCAGATTAATCATTAAAGTCAGGAGATAGGAGCAGATCTGGCCTTTGTTTTTGACCCAATCTCCATGCAGTGACACCTTTGTTTGGATAGGGCGTCTGGGACCACCTGGAAGAATGTAACTTCTGTTTGCCCAAACCGCACATTTCTCCACTTGAAGGCTTCCTCTTCTCTTCTTCCCCTTTGGAGAGGTGGCTTTTTATCTCCACTAGCTCTTCATCTTTTGTTTTTTTTTTTAGATGTGATGCATAACTACAGAAGAAACTGTCCAGAGGTTGCAAGCGCCACAAACAAAGCCCCCCCTCCCCAAAAAAATATGGAGTGGTATTTGCCACGCAGATTCAGAGTTGAGATACAAGCAGGTGCTTACCGGAATGTCTGAAGTTAAAGGGCGATGGTGTGTTATGATTACAGACTCGAAGAAGACTGCTCAGACTCAATCAAAGGTCTTTAACGTTCTTCCTGTCTCTTGTGTCTTCAAGATTTTCCCAGACTAAATTTCATCCTTTCGGCATCTCGAACGTATTTGTTTCGCTTTGATGAATTGAGGTGTTGCTCTGACAACCTGCATACCGGATAGCTTGATGATTCTTTTTATTTTTTTTAATGTTCTCATGAAGCATCTTTTGTTATAATTTTAGCGAGAACCAGTAATCTGGTGAAACCACTTTTCAGAAACAAAAACCCCCGGTGTAAAGCCATTTCCAGTCCGTTTCCAATGGTCGATTGGATTGAATTGGATTAGATTGGAAGCAAGAAATCGGAATCGTGTCACTTGAATCCTCTGGTGTCAATCTGGCCCTTGCTTACCTAATTTGCACTCGACAAACGTTTAAGCCAGGGGTGTCAAACTCATTTCACATTGTGGGCCGCATACGGACTCGGTAGATGTCAAGTGGGCCGGACCATGACCATTATACCATACTCTGCTATAAATAACCAAAATATCATGTCTTTCCTTTGTTTTGGTATAAAGAAGCATTGGTGCATTGATACAGTCTGCTGTGTTGGGTTTGTCTCGGGCACAAATAGAGACTGCTGTTCTCTTCTCTGATCAAAACAATGTTGTCTTCTACTCTGATCAAAATGGTCTGCCCCTAGCGGATAATCCATGAATTGCATTTTATTTAAAATATTCATTCTGTGTCTTAAATGCATTTTTTCACTTTGAAATTATCCTGCGGGCCAGATTGAACCTCCTTGGGGGCCGCTTCCGGCTCGCGGGCCGTATGTTTGTCCAAATAATATCTCGAAAACGACAGTTTCGGTCAATGATTCCGTTTGTGGGATGAAGACCTGGAGACGGTTTTCAAGGTTGTCGAAAAACCCTCTTCTGTTTGCGGCATCAAAGCATTTTTTTTTCCACGGCGGCAGAGTTACGAGCTCTTTTGTGGCATGCCTCATTTGTTGGGAGCATTGGGCGAAGAGACTCGTTTCACCGTGGAGTCCTGCGGTGAGCTTGGATTACACCCGTGAGTCCCCCGGTATTACGAGCCGATGAGTGACAGGAAAAATGGGGTGAGCTCTTTTGCAAGGGGGGGGGCTCGAACAAAAACACCAATAAGAAGGAGACGGGAGAAACAACAGATGAGAGGACTGATCTCAATCTGCTCCTCCCTTCTGGTTATTGGCAAATAATAGCTCTGAAAAGGAAGCCGTTTGAAAGGCGGCCTTTAATCAGTTTTCTCTTTTGGTGAGCTCGTCGTCTAAGTACGATGGTAGATAGGTTCTAATTTGTTTCCTCATGGTGTCCAGGCATCTCCCCAGCGCGTTTCCCTTTCACACCACAACGGGCCTTGATGCCATGTGTGAGCATGGAAGCTTCCAAGGCTCCCCGGTGGTAAAAATTGCGTTGCCAAAATGACCACGACCTCTAAATGAAACACTACCCTTTTTTTTTTTTTTTTTTTTTTTTTTTTTAAAGGTTCCATTCAAAAGCCTTTGGTTCTTTTTTTTTTTTAAGGCCCATAAGGTAGCAATTTCACTCAAATATGGCGTGGCCCAATAACTGCAGAACTAACTGACACCATGTCAGCATAATTTTTTTTTCTTATGATGTGGATGTATGAGCCACGAGGTAGATCAAACATTAAAAAGGGTTGTAAAGCGTTGTGTCATTGTTTGCAAACATGCACCAACTCGGGAGTTACATCGTTCTTCATGACAACCCAGTTCTATATTTCCTCGCCTTTTTTTTTTTTTTTTCCTTTTTTGCTTTATAGAGCCAGTGGTCGGCCCCCCGAGGCACTGAGGGAGTACATTGTTCATTCCGGAGCCTGTGCAAATCTGTTTTAAGTTCAAGAGAGGAGGAACCCTTTAATTTAAACCCCCAAAATGAAGTCATTCATTCCCCGCTAAACTGCAGTGTGACCCACGAGGTTAAGTCAACAAATGTCCCTTGCATTACTGTCAAAGACCTCCAGCCCTCTCGTTGCCATCACATCGACTTCATCCATCCTATTACAGCCGTGCCGGGGTTCCGAAAAAATCTTCTGGAGTCGTCTGTTGCTTTTCCTTGTGACACGATGGGGAAGGGGAAGGGGAGTACCTGAGTCCTATTCTCGGGAAGGGAGGAAAAAGCCGTCTTATTCCAGAAAAAAAGGGAAAGGACGGACGGGCCTTGCCGTGTGCCTTAGCCCAGCAGGGCTCGCTCGGGCCCTCAAACCAGTTTTGGCGGCTCCGACGCTGGCTGGAATGCGAGGAATCCTGCTGGGTTGAGGTTCGAACGCAGGGGTCAAAAAAAAAAAAAAACCTCACTTTGCTGCTCGCAGCTCATTTTTCCCTTTCCACTTTTTAGCGGTTGTGTTTGATTACGGGAGGAATGTCAACTGTAAACCCTCCGCTGCTGACAAAGACGTGCCCTTATGAAGCGTTTAAGAGAGAGATCCCTCAAGGCCGCTTTCCAACAAGCACTTTAGTTTGATAAATTAGCATTTAAAAAAAAAAAAAAGGTTGCTCTCGTAATGATGTAATGATGCCGCGTCGAAAATGGATGGAATGGATGGATGCTTGTTAGGGTTGCCTTGGGGGTGGGGGGGTTGGCCTTGACTGTCAAATTTATAATAACTACAGGTGGAACGGCCCAAAAATTCACACAGGTGCAAGATGAACGGAAAAATAGAAATAGTGTGCAAATAAAATCATTGCTTAGGCTCCAGATCTGGTCCACAGACCTGGATTTTGGACAGGCCACACGGTCCTGACTCCCACATTCAACCATAGCCTGTACAGTAGAAAATGAAGGCATCTGTTTCGGGATGGCCGAGCAACACGACCAGCAGCCGCTTGGCCACCGAAAAGAATAATTCCCTAGATATGCCTAATGTGACACTAATTGCTTCTTAGCCTGTCAGAGGACAAGAGAGAGAAGAAACAGAAAGACAGAAGATGAGGGTTAAAGGGGCCGGCGGGGGGGGGGGGGGGGGGGGGGGTCTGGGTGCTGACTGAGGCTAGTAATGACTGCCAATGGAATGTCTACACCCATAATCCCCTCTGTCACCGCTGACAGATCCTCTTGACCTGTGAACTCCCCATGTAAGGAAGGGAAAGACAGGAAGTCACAACTTAATGAAATGACCCGCTAGTTAGCCCGTCCGTGTGGCCGTCAGATCGGGCGGCCGGGTGACGGTCGCTCGCTCACGCTTGTGGTCTCGCTTTGGCGGGCGTAAAATGTCAAAACAAGGGAGAAGAAAAACAATCTTTTATTTATTTATTTATTTTGCGGTGGTGTGAACGGTCGTCTGTCTTCAAATGTCCCCTTTTGTGATTGACTGGCCTCCAGTCAACGGTGTAGTTTGCCTTTCCCCAAAGTCAGCTTGGATACACTCTTTCTCTCTGTGACCCTGAAAATTGATGGATGGACTTGTAGGTCATGTGATCATCAATTGAGAATCATCATTTCAGAGGCTCTTTTCGGCTCGTTTTAGAGTTTCTGTTCATCAGGAGGTCCAGGCCTGTTATTTTATGACTTCCCAGAATTGGATTATGTGTTAAAAGCTATTTTCACATTGCCCGTCAAAGTTGGCTTTTTCAGCGTGTCGCTGTTCTGTATGAAAGGTACCAAGAAGTAATGGGAGAATCGAAGTCCCGATTTGAATTTCCTGCCTTCAGAAGACCTGTCAAAGGTGTAACTGAGGCGCCTGTGTGAAAAGGGAACGAACCAGGGCGAGATTCCCCAGACTCACTTCTCTCGGCCCCTCGATGTCGAAAGCAATTTTTGCGACAGGCATTTTATTCGCCACAGCAGATGCTGGATCAGATATGGCCATGCATCGAATGATCCGTTCCCACGGATGATCCGGCAAAAAACGGAAAAGCCTGGACTCGGGTGCTGCATCCAAGACCCGCTTCTCGTGCCCCTTTGTGTCGAAAGTAATCATCGCTCTCTGACGAGTATTTTATCGGTCACACCAGATGCTGGCTCAGACATCACTTTGCATCAGAGCTTGCGGCACGGCAACGTCCCGCCAAGTTAGGTAAGGCGAATCTATCCTTATGTCCAAGATCGCCAATATGAAAAAGTCTAATCGCAGAGACTACGAAAAAGCATTTATTTCTATGCTTTCTTATGCGTGTGCATGTGAAAAAGGCACACCGCAGTCTGCATGTTATTTGGCATAGCAGATCCGAAGATGTCGGCCAACTCTGTCAAAGGTTTGTCATCGATTCTCCTCGCCTTGTCATCGCGCTTATCTGATTGCGCCGCGTTTGGCATCTTGTAGTTGCCGGGTTTGCGGAAAGCTCCGGACAGAATTGGACTCCAGAAAGAATTGACCACAAAAAAGAAAAAGATTTATTCACAAAAATAAGTCAAAAGACCGACAAAGTTCAACAAATAAAGTTTATATAAGGAAAACGAGACAACCAAAAACATTTTTTTAAAAATGCAAGGATAAACCATAAACGTAAATTGCTTGTAAATAAATAGACAAGATGTTACCCAAACGCATAGAATACAAAAAAAACGTGACTATAACTGCAACGTAAATCTCGGTACATGTGGAAAACCTGGTGGGATCGTAAATGAAGAGCAAGAGCACGAAACGTCGAGACGAATTCAACACTTGGTGACTGTTGTGAGCAAGGCAAATGATCCGACAGAGCTCTTTGACAACCTGGGAGTCCTTAAATAGTCAGCTGACTACGCTGGCAGCAGGTGTGCACGCCGGAGGGACGGCCCTCCTCGGGCCGCTGCTGGCGAAACGCGAGAACAATCGTCAAGTCATTTGGGCGGGTTCTTGAAATGACTTCACTTCATTTGACCCCGACTTCATCTTGTGTGGTTGGAGGATGAAATGGCTCGGCTGATGGATGGATGGATGGATGGATCTGCCATTGAATCCACATCTCGCATCTTTACAGGTGTATCATCTGGGTGTAGTCTCTTTCGTGTTCACCTTTATCCTTCCTCCTAACATACTGTTTATAAAGTGCATGTAAGCATGTCCATCTGTCAATGTGTTTGACAAACACGCAATCGCCCTCGTTGCAGACTCCTGCCTGCGTGAGAATTACAGTTCGGATGAAGCCTTTGAATTACAGGAGGAACAGGAGGGATCGTCGCGGCCTTGTGCCGCTGAGTAGTGCTGACAGCAAACTGAGGAGGAAAGGAAAAATAATAATAATAATAACAACTCCAAAACGCGACTGGTCCATTTGCCGAAACACACTCTGGGAAAGCAGCATTGCAGGCATTCCTGCCTAATTGTATATCGGTCCTCTTCCAAAGGCGGGTGGGGGGGGAAGAAGTGTTAGGCCAGATTCCAAAGCAGCTCGAGATAGGATTGGGCGCTCGGGCACGGCATCCGTCCCCAACCACCTCCTTGGGGCTATTTAAAGGTACAGTAGGCTGTATTTTCCGCCACATAGCCAGGCACCCACCCTTCCGCCGGGCTCCATATTGGAACCAGATGCTGCTGGATGCAAGGCTCCTGCTAATTTAAGCGGACGGGGCAGATGGAAGCAACTCGCCCTGCTCGCGTACATACAGCCCCCTGTTGGCGTCTACATCATGAAAAAAAATAATAAATACCAAGCGTGGGCCTACTGCAACTAGAAATGGTGGCCAATCAAGTTTCCAATAATGACGACGATGACAGTTTCTCTGGCTCATGACCAGGAAATTACGAATGAAAAATCGCCTTTTGGCTAATTGTGGCTTTTTTTTTTTTTTCTCAGACACGTTTCGTTTAAAGACCAAAAAAAAAGCCATCCTGACTCATGCCCCGCCCCCTACCGATGCACAAATGAGCCAGACTTTCCGAATGACAATTTGAACATGATCCAGATAAAGTTGCGCGTTCTGTCCCGAGCGTCGTGCGCGTCCAACCAAAAAAAGTGAAGGAGCATCACCTGAGGCGGCGCTAAGCTGGCAACTCTATCCCCATCCTACGTTACCGCGGTGCCTAGCAACCCGAAGAGCTATTGTGCCGCCCCTTGCCGGGCACGTGTGCGCCTCTGCGCGTGTTTGCTGAAGAAATGAAACCCTACGCTACACAGGTTCGATACATAAGGGGAAGGATTGACACCGATACGCCGCGACTTGTGCAGGTGTGCCTCATGTTGTGTCCCGCGAGTGTTGAATACAAAGACATCCTTACTAAATAGTCGGCAGTGTTGCGAACTGACAGCCGCAGCTCGTGCCTCCTCCCAAGGGAGCATCTGGTCAATGTACATCTGCGGCGCTGCGAAGAGGGAAAAACTTGCGGATCGGCCAAGAAATTTCCTCTTTGATAGCGTTTTGTTTGTTTAGCTGGATTCGCTTGACCCGTGTTGACCCCCTCCCTTCTCAAGCTCAGCGGTCCGCAGCCAAGCCGACGAGCGCTCTGCCCTGCGTTGACATCCGTACGCCAACGTTGTGAAGTGTGCATTTATTTTATTTTATTTTATTTTATTTTTTTACAGTGGCGCCTTGTTCTGCACGCAGTCGAGATATGGCTCTCCTTAAGGTGACATGTTCATCACACAAAAGAAGCTTGATCAAGATATGACTTGGTGGAGGTTAGCTATGAGCTTGGCCCGACCAATGCGGGTTTGCCGATTCCGATATTTGCCAGAGGAAAATTGCGACACCCCGTTTATTGACATTGAGTCCTTTAAACTATTATTTCTTAGTTGTGAAATGTGGGGAAACCCAATTTTCCTATCAAGAAAACTATTATTATATATATATATATATATATATATATACATATATACACAAGTATATATTAAATATTGTATTGAATTTCCCAACTTAAAAGTTTATCGAAGTTGGTTGCCGAGCAGTTTGGAGTATACCCAACTTTTTTTCTTTTTTTTTTTTTTTTTACCCCAAGGCGGAAAACACATCACAGATCAGACAACACAGATAGATGAATGCGGCAAACGATCATTAATATTTATCTTGCTCATCTAAAAATAGATATACTGTACAGCGATGCCTTAAAATTCGCATGTACTGAAGTTTTGAAGAGCGCTGAGTTGAGTTTACGGTCACTTCATGATGCACAAACCGATTATTTATATTCGATTTCATCATATTATTCTGATAAATATTTTTCATTCTTCTTGTGGAAAACATTTGTTGGGGTGGTTTCCCCCCCCCCCCCCAATGCATTTAAAACGGGCATCAATTATCGGTGAATTTTCGCATAGAATCTTAAAAACTTTTTTAATGTATTTTATTTTATTTTTTGTATGTTTTGTTTTGAGTGGCTCTGGGTTGCCCTCTATTGGCCAGCCGTCACCGTGCTTGTACGTATGTACTGATACACCCCCATATTTCGATACTTCGTCGATACAGTAACGGTGCTTAAATGTGTTACAGTACTATTTGGGGGAGAGAAAAAAAAAAGAGCAGTTAATCCCTGAGTACAACTTCAGTCTCTAAATGCAACTTCCAAGCACTCACACGTTCAAGAACACACACGCACTCGCACAACACAAAGAGAAAGAGAAGGGGTTAAGGGGGTGCTTTGTTATCACCGAGGTGCCCCTTGGCTGTGATTAAGCGGTGTTTTCGCTGTCCCTCTGGTGTTCTAAAGCTTAGCGAGATGTGTCGCAGTTATGGCAGGAATGCTTCAGTGACGAGGCCAAGAGAGGGTCACGGCCAGGATGTAAACATCAACATTTTCTTTCTTTAAAAGGGTTGGGGGCAAAGCGGACTCCCCTGATCCTTTACTCCGCACCTGGCCCAAGGCACGGGCCGCGGACCAGCTTACCTGCTATCTTAATCCTCATTCGAAAACCATTTGCGAGGCACAAAACTGACCTTAGATCAGCATCTTTGTGCGAGCCGGGTTTAGGTTTGCGCCAGCGTGTAGGGATTGAGAGAAGGGATTTAGCCGAAGATTGCTATCGCAGCAGACAGGAGGAGTTTGTGGAATTGAGGCATCACCTCTTCGGACAATAGACCCTTTGTGCACGTCTGGTAAAGTCTAATCAATCCTGTGACATGGCTAAATTTGCCGTCATGCCCAAAAATGGTCTTAATGCAATTAACCATGACTTCAGTTCCATACATTTCACTATTCAGAAATTCACCTGAACATGTTTTTTTTTCTGTGCAATGTTTTTAGCTTCTCCTTTTTTTTTTTAACTCAACGATTGGCAGTTTTTGTGCGTATATCATCATTGTTGGTTACATCACTAATATGGACAATTCGAAATATTTGAAGGGAGACCAATTCTAAATATTTGCTTCAGGGGATGGTCCCAATCCCCCTGTCCAATATGCGAGGGTTCACTGTACACAACAGTTATTTTTCTGCAGTGGTGATACAACCACATCTCTCATAGCAGCTGTGTGGAAATGGTTTGAATTAGCCCCGCCGGTTCCCCCCCCCCCCCCCCCCCCCTGAGACCATCCAGTAATGATGCAAATTTAGGGGCTTTCTGACAAGGCCTTGACACTTGATATGTTGGTCAACTCCCCTCTCCGTGTTGGTTTTACCAATCCATAAATATTGGATCCGTGGGGACGTGTACGAGCACAAAAAAACGGGGAAAAGAAAGAAAGGGAGCAAAACATACATTGGTCTAGTGTCAGTTTTTCTTCTAAAGTTGGCCTGTTGGACCGCTGGTGGTCTGCAAACAACCCAGCAACATTTCTCTTTGTATTTCAGACAAAGCGTTTCAAAATGTGATGAAAATGTTTCACGCTACTCATAAATTCTCCATTGTGAGTACCTGATGATATTTACATGAAAGCTAATATGAGAAATCAACAAAAGGAGAATGAAAGCGTTTTCTTGGGTGTTCAATTATTCATCAGTTAGTCACAAAATAATCCTGATATCAATCAAAACGAATCAAAGCATCAAGTAAAATGTGGTCTTTTTTCCTGACTTAAGTTTGAGCTGTGCTGTCGTAGCTCACTATCTCACAGATCTGCAGCTCCATCTACTGTTGCACACAAAAAAAAAGAAGTGGCCGCAGCTGGGATTGGCAGCGCTCCGAGCGACTCCCTTCTCGTCATCGTTCGGAGCGTTGTGTCAGAAAAGGCATTCGAACGTCAACATGGCACTGATTTCTAAGCGCGTCGTATCTCCAACGAAACATGTTTCGACACATGTCTCGATACGCGGGATATGATGTGATTCAAGGACGAGGCGAGGTTATCGCTCTTGTCGTTCGCCGTCGAGGTCGTGCAATCATCAAGCTAGGGCAAAGGGCACGACAACGTATGTCGGCGTTAATTTTCAATCGTAACTTCAGTCGTCCGTTCCGAGTCGATTTGGTCGGTTGTTGACGTCAATATTTACAGCAGCTATATGGTTAGCATTTGCTTTTGCCAACTCTTTAGTAACGGGTGTGCAGGATGTTAGCATCCTATCGTAGACTAGCACGACATGAGTAGCGTGTCATTTGTCTGTTGCTTGTCGACAAGAGTGTAAAAAGACACCATTACATGCCCCGGCGACTCATCGCCCGTGTTTTCTTTTCCCTCCTGTTTTTTTGGAGGGTTTTGACGTGCGTCGTAATGAGTTCTTTGTGACAGACGAGCAAAAACCGGTCGCCCAGCTGCCGCTCATGACTGATGTCTTTGACTTCCTGCTTGAGTGTGAAAAGGCCTCTGTGTGGTCCCGCTCGCCTGACGTCGCGCAGGTTGGGAAATGTGATAGTCACCAATGTTCGCTGATTGTTGACATTACCAACAGTCGTGTTTGTGCTACCAAATGTGTGTGTGTGTGTGTGGGTGTGTGTCTGGATGTGGTCGTGGGTGTGTGTTTAATTCTAGCTTCCACTCACCACTTTCCGAACCGGAAGAACACCTGGAACTTTTTTTTCCTCTTCAGTGTGACATAAGACAAAAGGAGCGCTGTCGGTGTTTGATTATGAGTGGAAATGACGGGGGGAAAAAATAGCCATAACAATCATGTGCGAATAACAGTGCGTTATTTGAACCTCATCCTTTGTTTTTTTTTCTGAACGTTGCACATGTTCTCGATTAAATTCCCCTACCAGGAATTTACTCAATTAGCATCCTCCTTTCTAATCAGAAGCGGGGCTCAGAGGGAGTTTCATGTTGCACCACGGCGCCATCTTCTGGTTTACTGCCACATCACTACGCTACTATGCAATGTGTCATATTGGAAGAAATCAAAATTCTATTTCTGTAATCGTGAATATTTATTTACAATTCAGTTATTAGATTAAAAATATAAAATAGTGATATAACTGAATTTTAAATAATCATTGTAGTGAAATAATTCCTTCTAAATTTGTCAAAAAGGAATGACCATTTCTTTTCAAATTATTTCATATCTCGTACCATAACAGTACTCACATTTTTTTCTCTAATCCCCTTTTAAATTAATGCATGTGCCCAATAATTGCACTCGATAGTCATAACAATTAATACTTTTTTTTTTCATAAATGCAGGGCTGGTTTTTGTTTTGGCAAATGAGAACATGACTGCAAGTGCATCAACACCAGTCATCCATGTGGTGGCGCTAGTGTGCAGCACTAAACACGTTGGCAGTGTTTTATTTGGGGTTCACACAGGGGACGGAGCAGCCAGTCAAACTTACAGAAATCTCTTGCCCTTCCCTGCCGGTTCATACATTAGTGAAATGAGATTTCCTTTTTAATGCCTGCTGCCCTCTTGAGCCACTCTTGGGTGCTGGTGAGGCGGAATAACAATTAACAAAGTGTACAACGAACACTTTGAGCGCAACGCTGGACATTTTGCAAAATTGTTATCATTCTCTGAAGTTTAATGAAAGGAATGTACATGGCTGGACGAGAAAATGATATGAAGGAAATTATTACTGGATGGCTACTATGTGTTGGCGCCACATATCAGTGGCTGGTATCAGCACCCTCAACGAGTACTCAATATTTAAAAAAACAAGGCCGGTATTGGGACTTGCCCATCCCTACGTCACATATGATATCAGAAATATTGAACATACTGTATCCAGTGTTATGCATGCAACCTCAAAACCCGTCAGTCAGATATCAAAGTGCAGACTTCTCTGCCAAGCCAAGGGAAGCGGCCAACGGACTGAGTCACGGATGACGCATCCTCCCTCAGAGCCTCTCTCGCTACCGGCTCGTGGATGGAAGGCACAAATGAAAGAAGACTGGCCTTCTTAACATCAGCGCCCCAGACTCCTCCGAGACCAGCCCGACTCGCTCAGACAGACGGATGGAGGCAAGTGTGCAGAGTGGCATCCCGCTGTGGAAAGGACCGCATTCATCCCGCAAGGTTTTCCCCAAGCACGAAGGACTCGACGGACATGAAAGACCCAAGATCGAGCGTGACTCATTGGTGTAAAAACAGCACCGTGTCCTCTACCCGGCGTATTCTCAACCCTAATAAGCGTGTGAGTCATCTGGAGGCCCTTTGAATACAAAGCCCATTTTCAAAATGCCGTCAGACTCCATCAGGAACCAAAGTTGAAACCTGTCACTATGAATTTGACAGCTTGCCCGAGTCCTTTCCCATTCATCTGTTTTTTTTTTTGAGAAATGATGGAGAATATTCTGGCGGCCACAACGGTGGTGGCTCATGTTTAATTTAAGCAGCAAAGTTAAAGACCTTCTGGCGCACTTTCGACTCCTGTGACTCACTGGAGTTTTTTTCAAGTGTAGTCGAGGGGAAGGAAAATAAAAAGGCCGAAAGTCAAGTGAGGCCGTCAGTTGTTTACTGGACTTATTTCATTGACAACCTGTCACAGACGTGTCAGTGTTTTTGGGTTGTTGGTTTTTTTTTTTTGCGACGTCCTGCTGTCCTGGAATTGGTTTCTGCTCACCAATCGGAATGCAGGATTGTGTAGAGTGGAAGATTTTTCTGGGTGACATGCGTCTGGTGTATTGCCCGGCGAAATACATTTTTGCACTCGGAGAACTTTTTAGCTCATCAGGGGGGTTGCTGTGGATGCCGTCTGCTCTGAGTTTCGACACTTTAGGCAACGGACATTTGAAGAAAGATAATATCCCAATTCAAACTGGCATATATTCTTTATCCTTTTGTGATACAAGAATGTTATTGCAGTGCAGTGAGCCACTTAAAACTATTTTGAGACTCTTGTTTGTTTGTGTTTGCATGATTGTATTATTCTGGCCCAAGGCAGACACCCCAATAGGTGATACAAGTTGGTTACATGAATCAATTATTAATGAATGATACTACATAAATGTGTTTTCTTTTTAATTATGTCATTGCCATATTATTTATCATTCATTTTAAAGTGAATATTAGACAGTGCTGTTTTAATTATAAAAACACTTTTGGGCGGGAGGCTGCAATAGATTAATTCCGTCTCCATTAATTTCCATGAGGAAAGACAATTTGAGGTCCGAGTACTTTAAGTTCTTTGTCTGGTCACAGCGCAAATTAAACTCGTATGTCAAGGTACCAGGTGGCTTCTTATTACCTTGGACGCACGGGGGCGCCAGATCACCTTCAATCCTCTCTCTCTCTCTCTCTCTCTCTCTCTCTCTCTCTCTCTCTCTCTCTCTCTCTGCCTACTCCAGTTTTTCCAAATCATTCAGACTGTGAAGCTCTCTCGTGTCCACTATCCCGCCCCCTCACACACACAAACCTGCCGTCAATGTGCGGCGCACTGGCACCGACAGTGTTGTGGGTGTCTGTGGAAAGAAATAATAATTTAAAAAAAAGAGGTATTTTTTAGGGGGCGGGGGGTCTCTAAAGGAACAAGGAGGAGAAATACTGCTGACTTTTTTTTCCTCCCTCCACACGCGTGGTGGACTCGATGGCAGGGGCTCAGCCAGGAGTCCACGCGCTGCAGCTCAAGCCAGTGTCCGTGCCCGAGAGCCTCAGACGGGGCAACAAATTCATGAAATGGGACGATGTGAGTCACCGGCAGAAATTGTACTCTCCTTATGTTTGTGCATGCAACGATATGCTTTGTTGTTGTTATTACTATTATTGCACAAATATTATGACACAATGTGCTCGGGCGGATGATGGATGGAGGTGACAGTGTGTTGAGCGCGCGCGTGCTTTGTTTACACGCCATTTAGTATAGTAGGCACGCGTGCATGATGGTGTTATTGAAATTAAACTTGAATCAATTTCTGTGACATGACTTGAGTTGACTAATCGTCATCATAATTATCATCATCATAGCCCCTTAACCTCCTCACTCTCTGAGCCCCCCCCCCCCCCCCACACCCTCCCTTTGTTATTGTTGCCTGTGTTGGGCTTCAGACAAATGACCTTGATTAAAATTGATTGCATGCTGCCATCTGAGTGTCCTGTCAAAAGAATCCACAGTGGAGTAGTAGCTCTGTCCAGCAAATAGCCATATACCGTGCATGGCTGCTGCTGCATGTTGCCCACAGCCAAGTAGACAGCAGCAAGCAGCTTCTTCCACTTGATGAAATCTCTGTGTTGTACCATAGTCACCACACTGCTATTTCGTTCTTGCTATTTTTATTTGAATGGTACCTCATTCAAACCAAGGATGTCCAGGATATGACATTCTTTAATTATAATGCCCAATTTCCAGTATGTCCACTGAAGTGACTCATGCACTGTGATGTTTTTCAGGACCTTAAAATCAGCAATCTGCTGTTTTACGCCCCCCCCCCCCGAGTAGTTCAATCGAATGCATGTTCTTTACAGTTCTCAACTGCAGCAATTACCGAGCAGAGACGCGTGGCATGTGACAGTCAAGCCAGGGTGGTCATAGAAGACAAAGTGGTTTTGAGGAGTTACGGGACAAGAATACAATATGTATTGCTGTACATGATATATGTGTTTTCAAAAGCTTTTTTTTTTTGAACCATGCATTTATTGTATTGTTCTTAACGTATGCAAAAGCGGGTCACGACTAAACATCAAAAGGGAAAATACGGATCCCGCAAAAACTGTGTCAACAATGTAAACCGAACTTGGTGGCACCATGGTTATCCTAAAGATAATTACATTATTTTCTCCGAGTGGAACAAATGAGGCGCTTGATTGTCGTTTTATTTTGGTCTCTCAAGAATGATTTGTTTTTAGAAGTCCATGAGGTGTTTCCCCGACCCCTGAAATGCTTGTGTACTGAGCGTTTGTGGCGGTGGGCCTTTTCCCCAGTACAAAATGTCCTCTTCATTCTTTTCCCTGTAAAAATACAACACTCTGGGAAAGATGAGCTCAGATACCTTCTCTTGTTTAATTTCCCAGACACTTCTTCCTTCCTCTTTCCACTCGCTTGTGTGGCTTTATGGAAAGAACCCAGAGACAAGCAGACAGATGGACAGACAAACACAATGCTGAAGCTCCCGGGAGATAAATCAAATTTGGTGCTTTTGTGGTTTCAGATGCAACTCTTGAACGTCTCTTAACAGGAAATTGTACAGGCAGATCATTGCAGCTCATCCAGTTTTGTTCCTGTGCTCCCCCCATAGGCAGTTGTGCATTGAGATGCGAGGAACTCGAGTTACGAGATTTTTTAGACGCTTTTGCTTTGGCTCGCTCGTGTAAACGTGAGAGACCAGCACTGTATGGTGACTCCCTCTTGACGTGTGCTGTCAAATTAAACACAAAAGAAAGAGAATTACACTTTGTGTATTTAAAAGAGCCATATAACCTTGCCTGAAAGAACATTTTCTTTATCTTCTGCAAAGAGCAAGTAATATTCATGGTGTGCTGAGGAGCTGAGATGGTCTCCATGTACCGTGCGTAGATCTGTCCGTCTTGTACCGCAGCCCAATGGCCAGTGATGTGATGCGAATTGACACTTTGAGTTGTGAGCGTGGTCACCCAACGAATAGAACTCGTATCTCAAGGTTCCATTGTAGCTGCCAGGTGAACATAAAAAAAAAAGAAAAAAGATTTGCTCTTCCCTAAAAACAAAAGACTTACTTAATTTTACATTTTGTCCCCGGTAATGCACACCATTTGTTTTCCCAACATTTTCATGGTTCCGTGTCGCGGGGGATTTGAACATTTCATTCATAGCGCTGCCATCGAGCAGCAGTGGGTCTTCGTTTAAGTGAGAGTGGAGCACAGGCAGGCATCCAAAAACGAGTCGTCTTCGAGATGAGTGAGAGATGTTGGCGTGCAGATGATGTTGGCTCACTCACAACATCTTTTCCTTATATTATATATATAATCCGTGCTTGTGTCGTGCAGTCTTCTGTAATGCTGGGCGAATAAAGGACGTCAATATGCCCATTTAGAACTGCCGCCAAAGGTGATTGCTAATATTAGAATATACTGAGCGCGTGTGAGTGAAATTAATCCATTCAAAATATTTTGAATTGATATTTTTATGAACTGAACCAAACAAATCAATCAGGGCCTATACTCTCTGCAGTTTAGTAGATACGCCACAGCACCCTTACCGCCGCCATATGAGAACTGCCCATGAATCTATTTTAGCATGGCCTTTATGTGCGCCTACGAGCCAACAAATAGCAATGACAATCCACCACACTCGGTACACCAGAACAAGATTCATAATAACGATGGATCCGTGTGACCGTAGTATTAAAAACATAACCTACATAGACATTTGGTTGAGGAAAATTGTATTGGCTGCCAATGCTTGAGGACACACGTATGCCGCATTGTTGTCGACTTCTGTCTCTCGTCTGTCAAGATTGTGCAGTCATGCGACTCAGCCATTCCCGTCATCGCCTCCGTTGCTGTGTCGTAATCGGCAAGCCGGAGGGTTGCCATAGCGCCGCAACTCCACCACATCGTCTTACTGAGGTTTGAGCTAGAAAGCTAATGGAATATCGTGTCCTCCGACCCTTTTAATGTCAAAGCCTTTGATGCCCCCCCTCACCCCCCAGCACCAGATGGGGTCTCACCCGATTGCGACGCAGAACAGATGCCGGCAATTAGTGTTATCGGCAAATGCTGTGATAGAGACCTTGTTAGAAGCTTTTTTTTTACTTTGAACATTTTCCTCAAAAATGCAGCGTTGCCCTCGCTAAACTTGTTCTGTGAGTCTTTTTTTTTTTTTTTTTAAATATAAATGTGTCCAATAATATCCAGCACACCTGAGGGTCAGAACTGTGTGTTTGCACAAGGCTTGAAGTCAACTGAGGTGAAGAAAAAAAAAATAGAATAATGCCAGCAGAGCAGGCACACACCTCCACAGGACTTGAAGCCAAATTAAATTTTGGGGGCTCTCTAGTTCTGCTGATAATAAAATCTAAAGTCTATTAATTGCTCTTGTGGACCCACGAGTGGTTGTGGAGCCTATTCGGAATCCTTCTCAGCAGCTGTACACGCGCTTCGATCCGCTTCAGCTCAATTGCTTGTCTTTTCTTCTAGGACTCCACCACTGTGAGCCCCGTGACGGTAACCGTTGACCCCAAAGGCTACTTCCTCTACTGGACTGACCAAAGCAAGGTAAGGCTTTCCTGCTACACCACTGTACTATTTTTGCGAGATATTTGTAAGTCGGAGTGTCTGGCTTGTTTTTCTTCCCTGCAGCACCGAGGGTGCAAGCAAACTTAAAGTGCAAACACAATGTAGACATAATCCCCAAAGCGGAAAACCTGCCTGTGAAAAGGTTGCCAGTTAAAGCATTTACACCTGAGAGAGGTAACGGACTAACTGTTGTACAGAACAAAGCTCGGACATTTCCCTCACATTTGAATTCAAATATTTGATTCAGGCATTAACCCGACACCCGTGAGATGCAAGCGTTGTCTATTGTTCCTCTCCAAAGTCTCCAAACTCGCTCTTGGATTGTCAGCACAGTCTGTAAAAACTCACTGGCGAAAGAGGAGGATGGACTCGCCAAGCTATTGCCGTTTGTATTGTGTGTGTGTGTGTCTGTGTGTGTGTGTGTGTGTGTGTGTGTGCCACGCTATGAAATAGCCTTCATTGATTTTATCTTGGCCCTCATGAGGGCATCTCGAGATGTGCGCGGGACTGCTGATGCGACCGAACCTCCCCTGAGCGCTAATTAGTATTAGCACCCCGCGCGAAGGTAGTTGAGGACCTTCGTTGGCGGGTAACTTTAGATGTCGACCGTGAAGAGAACAGAACAACCTTCATCCAAGCCCACCTGAGGCGCTTTACACTCTGTTTACACCCAGCTACATGCGCTAAAGGTCACTTGTGCTGTACGCAACAGAGTGTACATCAACAAAAAGATCGGTTTGGTGCATTGCTCAAGGGCGGGGTGCATTGCTCGAGCCCAAATTGGATTTTTTTTTTTGTTTGTAATTCATTGTGCCTTTTTTGCAAATTCTGGCATGTCGTCACAGGCAATTTGCTTGAGCATGTCTAAAATTGAACAGTGATATAAAGTTTAGGCATTATAGTGTAGCGCCTTGTAATGCTTTTGACGGGCAAAAAATTTTTTTTTAAATTTTCATCTCCTTTTCGTTGTGTCTTGACCAATATGTGGAAATATCTTGCAAGGTTGATTTTCATTCAGCGGCGTCATCGCCGATGTTAGCTTTGTGTTCGTATCTTTGTGTGTGGTCTCCTATTCACTCTCTCGTGGCTTTTTGACACCGGTCTTTAAAACTGGTGTGACCCGGCCGGCCGGCAAAGCTCTATTAGGACATGCGTGTTGTGTTGGATTCGCCGTGCGGTTTTTCGCGGACGTCGCCTCGTGTTTATAGACCCGCCGCGTGTTCTCGCGGCACATCTGTTGAGCAGGCCATCTTAAACATGGAGCGACGCCGCCCGACGTCCAGTTGTGTTATGCGGCTGTCGGGGGGACTGGCGGCGTAATGGCCTGCAGAGTAAAAGCATTCCTGGGATTCCTTGAGGAACTACAACACAACTGCAGTCAGCTCACCAGTAAATGGCGCTGACTGAGGGTCTGCAGATTTAACTCGCCTTGTAAATGGACTAATAGTGTCCGCGCTGTTGTTTACTATCAATCAAATATAAGCACTTCCCTTGTTGAGTAATTACGGTGAGTCAAGCGTATTTTCTCAGTATTCACAGCCGTTCAATTATTTTCACGCTCGCGCGAGGGTATCGTTAGTGCCCCGGTGTACTTAACGGCTTGTCCGTTGAGGGTACGCGCGGCTGACTCACACCGCCACCCGCGCAGCCCGCCGACCTCGGACGAAGAACAGGTGCTTCTTTTTGGAGTTTAAAAATAATTAGCGCCGCCGTCGGCCACGGCGGGGGTTGAGAGGCCGGCGAAAGTGGACAGGGCGCGTAAAATGAACTATCCCTTTTTTGCTCGAGTTGCCATGCGACCGCTCTCACGCCACCTTTTCAAAATGTCACATTCTGTTTCGGTCGCTGCTCGTTTCCCGGAGAATACCGCTCGTTCTGAGAATGATATCGTTGGAACGCGATGTTTGTGCTTTGACCCCCCCCCCCCCCCCCCGCCCCCCTCCTCCCCTTAGCCAGCAAACGAAAGGTTAAAAAGGCTCTCAAATGAGGGAGCTGTGTGTTGACGCTGTCAGTCGCCCCCCCCCCCCCCTCCAATAAGCGCTCAACGTATTGAGCGTGAGTGATGTACCCATTCCGCGCCGCCCGTATCCAAGTCTCTGCAGAATACGCCGGCGCGTTCGCTCGAGCGCAGCAATTTCACTTGATCGCCGAGCTTGTTGCGCCACTTTCTCCGTCTGCGCTCCGAGACAAGCGAGGAGCAACAGCATAAATCCGCAGCCAATCGAAAGAAAAGTGAATTGTGATCTCAGCCGAGTCATAGCCTGCCACGCCGTGGCCCTTTCTCATCATTTGCAACCGAGAGCCAGTTTGAGAGGCACCGAGGGGAAAGTCACAAGTTGCCTCTTGGAGCCTCATTTTCACCAAGCAACACGCGTACGCTCCATTTCGTATGCAAATCTTTTGTTTCCGTTCTACAAAAGCACAGATAGGACCAGAAAAAAAAACTGGCCCTTTTTTCTGGCTTACCATCAGAAGAATTCTGAGGTGTCCTAGGCCTCCTTCTGGGTTGTACCTTTCTGTGAGGCGTCTGTAAAGCTTCCAAGGCAGAAGGCCCGAGAACCCTTGGACGAGACATCAGTGACCGTAAAGTCTCGAAGGAAAATCCTCTGGAACTGATGAAATGACTTTGTGGCAACCTTGCGTCCTTCGTAGCAACCACGTGGGCATCACCCGGTCTTGAGTACAAGCCCGATCGAATGAACCCAACGGACCATACCGTGTAATGCGAGTTTGGAGATTTGATGTCACGGATAAATCCTCCATTTTTATGGGGCCCGTTTGGAAAAGTGCGATAGAGGTCTGTAAGTCATTGCATTGTTGTCAGATGAGGTTAATCCTTCCGAATAGGGCGCATACCAAACGGAGGGAACGTTCAGAAATTTATGTTCCAACATTAATTTTAAGGTTTATGCCTTTAAATACTGCGGCCAGGAACTTATTGATATTGACCTTATATGCTTGGGGACTGTAACTTTTTATCTATGTTATTTATGGGCTGGTCACGTCATGTTATGATCACCCGGCTCGTGCCGCGACAAAGGCTGCTTATATTTTCTTGCCGCGTCCATCAGTCAGCCTGCGCATCCCTGAAAGGGCACAAAACTAGAGAGTGTAAAAATGTTGACCTGATGCATTGTTAAGTCGATGTGTCAAGCGAGTCCCAAGCGGAAAAACAGGATCAGCCTCTTTTGTTTGTGGGAAAATAATTACGATGGGTCCAATGGGGGGGAAAAAAAAGTATCATGGTTCATGAGGAGTGTTGAGTGCCATCAGCTCGTTCGAAAGTGCTGCGTCTGGTTGCCTGGCTAAAATCTGCCAGAAGAGTAAAGAGGGTGATTAAGTGTCTCATTGTCTCGTGGGCGCAGGTATTTAGAATGCAGATGCTGGCCCATTTCTGGCCCGCCGATTAAAGTAAAGGTGATCTGAGATCATTTTAACGCAAAATACAAAGAATCGTTTGCTCTGTGCGTAAGGTACAGATGCGCAAATCTTCTTGCTTCTGAGGTCGTAACAGGATTAACCGTTCGGAATTAACGCCCCTTACATGTGTGCTGTCACTTGTCGATCTCTGGAAATTGTTGACGTCAGCTGGTCTGGATTCATTAAATCCTTCAGGACTGGATTTGCAATATGAGGTTTGATCACGGGGCTCACTCTCCGAAAGTGACATTTAAAATTGGTTGCCATGGCAATCCACTTAGGGCAACTTTTTTATTTATTTTTTAATATAAAGCTGAATGCGCTTTCGAAGACGTTCACAACTCATTGTTACAGGGCGTCAGCTTTTTTTTTTTTTTTGCTTTCCTGATATGTCACAAATGAGTTTGAAGCTGGAGTGAGTTGAATCCACAGAGACATGTGAAAAATAGTTCCTTAGAAGTCCTGAATGCGAGGGACATTTGGACAATAGAGGGGCTTCGATCAGTTTTCAGAAAAATGAGTTTTTTGGAGCTCACAAAAAGTAGGAAGAACCACAATCATTTGACAGAATTCTGGCGCACAATAACAAGAGCGAGAAATGACAAACTTCCATATGCTGTGGACCCCGTAGGGTTAATTTCCAGAATTGGTGAATGAATTTATAGCGATGGCAATCAGTGCTCAGTGGCAAGCGGCTTCCACTTCAAGGCCCATTTGTTCGCCGAGCAATTAGCAAGGCTTCTTTTTTTGCTTTGCCACAATTTCCTTTTGTTTCCTACCGCACATCAACGAACGAGCGTCAACCCGCTCGAGTGGGCGACTGGAAAGTAGAAAAGGTCTTTAACTCCATCATGGCGGGAGGAGATGGATGTTGAGTGGTGAGTGGGATCGTAAGTAGGCATAATAACCCATAGCCAAGTTTTTTTTTCTCCCCATTGAGTGACCTTGTTAATCATTTACAAGCATGTTAGAAGAGGCTGCATAGCTTGCGTTCGCTCGCATAAATTCCCAACTCTTGTTGTCTGAGGCCATAATATTGGGCAGATGATTGCGTTTGAGCTCCGGATATTTCCATCCATCCATCCATTATCCTCACGAGGGTCTTCAGGCAGCAGCAGGCAGGGGGGGGGGGGGGGACACCCTGAACCGGTTGCCAGCCAATCGCAGGGCACAACTATTCATGCTCACAATCACGCCTCGGGACAATGTAGAGTGCTCCATTCACCTGCCATGCATGTTTTTGGAATGTGGGAGGAAACCGGAATACCCGGAGAAAACCCACACAGGAGAACATGCAAACTCCACACAGGAAGGCCGGAGTAGGAATCGAACCCACTGTGCCGCCAGATGTTTCCAACTTCCCTTTTTTTCTTACCCCCCCCCCCCCCCCCAAAAGCAGTCACACTTCCACCATGGCTGCTGCTCTCGCTCGTCTCCACACCCGGTTTCCACTTGGTGGCCGGTGCGTGTCATAGATGTGGGTCAGTCGCGCATCACCCCCCTGCTGAACTCAATTGAATTTCAACCGGGGGCTGATAAGGAGGTGTCGAATTCAGACAGCTGGAAAGAAACGAGAGAGGCTTGAACCAAATTTGAGCGAAACAATCCTCCACTTTGCTCAATGCTGCAATGTGCTTTCGACGCCTTTTCTTTGAACCCGTCGATCTTGTCAGAAAGGATGTCAGGTAAAACGATAACCGGTAAGCGTATTGGGAATGCTCCGACGGAAAGACCGAACACTAAACGCGTTAGATTTGCCCCGCAGAGAGCGAATGATGAATGGATTTCTCTTTCGGCGCCCCGTTTTGTCCTGACATCAAAAAAAGGCACCGCGGATGCCGCCTGAGCCGGCGAGGCGGCGGGGCTGCTCTGCTGGCTGCCACTGCCGTTGATCCTCAAAGGACTCGGTGTTGAGTTGCTGCGCTTGTGATGTCGCGGTTGCGGTCTGAATGGAAAAAAGAGGCACGGCGGGTCGAAAACGAAATCTCTTGAAGCGATTGTCGAAATTCCACAAATGTCAATCGACACGAATGTAGCTCCCAGAACGGACTCTCAAGGTACCTTATGCCAGTTGTGTTTTTGTTTGTACCTTATCCGGGACTAAAAATGTGCAAGTTTATGCAAGTCAAGAGTCAAAGATACCCACGCAGGGCACTTCAAGCCTTAGGAGGTACATTGAAAGCACTTTTACGGAGAGCCTCCTCGTGGAGTTGTCCTTTCGTGTGTGTCCACATTTGCATTTGGAAGGACTTGGAGAGGTGATCTCTTGTTTGATCCTTTGCGACAAAACACAAGGAGGCCCCGTGAAGGAGGCTCAAACGGAAAGAGCCGACCAAAGAGCACTGACGAAAGGACAAGTAAAATGGAGGAATGCGGGTTGGTGTCGTTGCACGCACCCACGCCGATTTGACAAGACGCTCGCCGCCATCCAAAGACGGCAGACGAGGTTGAATCTCAGTGAAAGAGACAGATGTCCGCCCAGAGGACAGGTGAGACGTCAGGAGAGCGGCGAGGGGCGACGCGCAACAAAGCGGTTTGATGGACGGACGGCGTGAGCAGTTTTGCTTTCCCTCCTGTCATCCCCGCAACGCTCCGCTATCTGTCAAACCGGGGAGTGTACTCATGCGCCTTCCGCAGTCCCCTCGGCGCTCTCCATCCGTCAAGTGCGGGAGCCGGAGTGTGTCTGTGCATTTGTGCTCATTTGATTGGCACGGAGGAACACGGTCACCAGATGCTGAGTGTTTACGCCGCAATAAAGACGTGGCCGTGCACGGGCGGACATTTTTGCTCCTCGCTTTTCAGGAGACCCCAAAATGTTTGTTCCCCCTTGACGATTGCATCGTCAAAGAGAGACAAGAGAAAAAGTTGCTGGCCGAGTTTCCTCCTGCATCCTTTTTTTTTTTTTTTTTCATCTGCACCTCGGCTGTTTGTCGGAGCGTGTCAGATATCCCGATAGCTAGAATCAAGCGCCAGCGCTCTCCTCAGACACTTTTGGGCCTCTTTTCTCACACCTTGGTTCACTCCTTCTGCCCGACCTGTCATCCCTCATCATTCTCTCTCGTTTTTTTTTTGTTTTTTTTTTTATCAAAGTCCTGTGCGGCTGTCAAGGAGCCACTTTTTTTTTTTTTTTTTGGGATGCAGCCTGACTCGATGCTTATTCATCTTTCTTCATCTACGTCAGGGGTGTCAAACTCATTTTCGTCGCGGGCCACATTGCAGTTGCTCTTCCCCTTGGAGGGCCGTTATGACTGTGAAACCATATAAAGAAGTCAAGTCTCATTTATTACATTTGATCATTTTAAATTTGGGTACAGATTTTAGGAAGCATCGTGGAAGTTGACATGCTGGATTGGCTTTCGCGGGCCACATAAAATTGTGTGGCGGGCCAGATTTGGCCCTCGGGCCTTGGGTTTGACACCTGTGATCTACGTGAATGTGTCACGAGGCTTCAGACCTTGGATAGGCGGGTGGAAGGATAGGTACAGTACATACGATATAGATAGCTACGCTACCACTCACAACACAAGTTGCGTCGCATCTGTCATCCTGTGGACTTGAGATGAAATCTTCAGTTGATATATCTGGAAATCTCCGGAATTGACTCAATAAGAGACACGACGAGGTTCTCTCTATCGGCAGCATCCATCATGGATGGCTTCCCCCGCGATTCTCAGTCACGCATTGGCGTAAACGCCGAACGGGAAGTCATCGAGAGGAGGCCGAGGGGTGAAATATGACAAAGATCATCAACTCAGTACGCGGCGGCGACTGCACCTTATCTCAAAGGTCTTTTACTTCCCCTCATTTCCGTTTTCCCTCCGCCATCATTTACCACTTTGACTCTCATGAAATATTCAATCTGTGGCTGTAACGTCCGAATTAATCAATCGTCCATCCTTTTTGACTTTCGCAAAGGCATCCAGTCGAAAGAGACAAGGAGGGATACATCGGAAGCGACCGCTCTCCTCCCACGTGTGCGCTCTCCGCGCAGCCACCCGAGACTTGAGCCTCCCTGTTGTTCTTTACCAAGCAGACGCATGGATGAGTTGAGCGACTGTGACTCGCCGTGCGAGCGCCACCTGTTTCCTGACACCTGCTGTTTCTATTATTTTAGGGAGTCTCCAGCGCCTGCATATATATATATATATATATATATATATGTTGCCATTTTGTATCGTATATATATATATATATATATATATATACGATACAAAATGGCGGTGTCCCCGGGACCTTTTGGATACGCTTTTCGTTGCGTTTTCTGTCATTTTCCGTGTCGTCAACTGTTTTCTGGTTCAGAGCAGCTTCGTTCCAGATGAGTACTGGCAGTCTATGGAGGTCGCATTTTCTCTCTCTCTCTCTCTCTCTCTCTCTCTCTGTCTCTCTCTCTCTGTATATACGTATATATATATATATGGACACACGTCATACGCCTGTATGGTCATGATAGCTTTGCTAAAATATGAAGTCAAACAGTGGATTAGGACTTGCGAATTGAATATTTATGCATCCATGATGAATCCCGCAAAAAATTCAGGCCACTGCTGATCTTGCCGAACAAAAAAAAAAAAGAAAGTCATGTTTTCCATTAGAATAAGCAGCATGTTGCAGATACATCAGGGCAATCCGCAGCCAGACAATATTGCCCGCGGCCGTCGCAGGTTAAGCACGCTCATTAATTTCTCTAGTTTCTCCCGACCCCCGCTGGTGCCGCCGCTCGCTTCCGAGGACGTGCCGCGTATGCTAACGGGCTTCCGTTCTTTATTTATTTATTTATGTATGTCTTTATTTATGTACTTATTTATTTTTTTTGCTGGCCGTTGCACTTTGAAAAAGGCAGAGGAGGCAAGAGAAGAGGCGAGGCACAGATGATGTGATGAAGAATATAAATTGCACGCAAGCTACGTTGCTCGGATAGGAACCGTTTTTAAAATCGCCACCTGCGAAAGGAAAAGATTCTAAAAGAGTCAAAGTCATTCTTGTTGTAGACATTAAGTGACCAAAAAAGTTTGAATACTTAAAAAAAAATAATAATTTAAGTTCATCATCCGATTAATCGGTTCTTGGAATTTTATCAGGCCGAATATCTGAACCTTCGTTCAGTCAATGCGGCAAACAATCGCGGAGCCACAGTAAAATGCATCGCTGAATCATTCAGCTCACCCCTGACTGTGATGTTCTCTTTCCCCTGCAGGAGACCGACTTACTGGACATCGCCTACATCAAAGATGCTCGCAATGGAAAATGCACCAAAACTCCAAAGGTGAGCCCAAATCGTGTGCAGTATTCATTGTAATGGACAAAAAAAAAACTGAGCACACTTCAGTTTGAGCGAGGGATTCTAAACGGAGCACGTGACGGCTAAGATGGCCGACGTCTCGGAAATCCATTACCGCGAGATGGAGACGAGCTGTCTGAGGTTGTGATGAGTGAGGTCGGCAGAAAAAGGAAGGAGGCAGGGAAGGATGTATCTATAGTGCCGTAGTTAGCACGTTGCTGTCGGGTTGAGTAGTCATTATTCAAACCCCCCCTGCCCCCAAAGAAAATTCAGTTCAGAAAAATGGGCCAAGTAATGTTACATAAAATGTGGATTTTACACTGCATTGCATGGTTACATTTTGAAATGAATCATTTTTTTCACCATGATAATAATTGCAAAAATATTTGTCATCAACAGCAAAAACCTTTTGAAGTAAAAAGTAGTTGAGGTAATGAAACATAATCATAATACAAGAATTGCAAAATATCGATACAATATTTTTTACTCAATTCAATGATGAATACAATTTAAATAAACTTAATGCAAATTAAATTCAACAAGTCCACTGTACTGTTTTAGTGTAAGATTATGGCCCTGTTTTTAAAATCCGAAAATGGTCCCAAAAAAATACAAATTAAATAAAAAATTGCGAAAATAAAACCTCCACACCACTTCAATGTTTCAAATATTGGACACATAATTTTTACACCATGCATACATTTTAGAATTTTCCGTTTTGTTTTTTTTGGCGTGCGGGGTGTAAAATACACCACTAAATTGCTTGCCATTTTTTTTAATGTCACCACCACCCTGCAGAGCTGAATCAGATCCACTATAAAAATGCTGCCTTGAGATGAAGAAAATCAATATCGCTGATCAATAGTGGCTACGTATCATCACTCTGTGCGAGAGGAAGGATAGCGAGCGAGCGAGAGAGAGACAGCCTTCATCCATCTTCATTTATTTATTCCCCTGTTTCTATGTGGGTTTCCGCGGCGGCCAAATTGCCCCAAACCAACATGGCAGCGTACAGCTTTGCACCCGCAGTCAGGCGAAGTCACGCTCCACAGGCAGCGTGTCATTAGACGTAGCTGCGTCTCGCCGGTTATGATTTCATTTCCCTGCTCCACCTGCTTTGCTTTTTTTTCCTTTTTACATAAAAATAACGTGGCTCATTGTCTCGCCATCAAACGCGTGGCCGACCCGCCGGCGTCTTCGCGCCACCCCACCTGTGAGCGGTCGCTGCTCGTACGTGACTCACTCTCCCGAGCCTGATGGAGGCGCATTGATGAGTGTTGTTGGATGCTCTTTTTGCACGTGTCGCTCCGTGTGTGTTCAAGTAGCGCGACTGTGTCCTTACTGGCACTAATTAGCATGCACCCACCCGGCCGTCATTCACACTGATTAGATTGGGGGCTTGTCAGAGCAACGCTTTGTACGACAGGGTGGATCTCCGAGTCAACCACAGACAAGCGGAGGGACGCGTTGTCTTCTTTTCTTCATTTCCCCGACTGTCTGTGGTTATTTTTAGTGCTTTTGTGGCCGTCACAGAATGTTCCCGCTGCGGTGACGACGACGCCGCGCGCTTTCATTTTCATTTTGGACCTCGCCTTTGTGGCCAAGTTCTCCAAAAGCTTCGTTTCCGCCGCTCCGCTTAGTTTATGATGATCAAAACCTCCACGACTACTGTAAAGCATCACAGTACCACTTTTTTGGCATTTAATGTATACAATGAATAAAATGAAAATAAATATCATCCGCTTCAGCATAAGCAGTCTAGGAAATGAACGGGTGGAAAGTGTAAGATATCGTGTCCGTTTTTTGTTGTTGTTTTTAGGGAACAATTGATACCAACAAATGCAACAATAACAATTTGAAGCATGCAAATTATTCTGTTTTTAAAAGTATAAATACCATTTGTTATTGTTAGTATTGTGCTATTTTTTTTTCTTCACGCTGGACTGATATTCCCATTCATGTCATACCTTTTTGAACAAATTTGTCGCCGTGTCAATCATGTGGTGAGGCAAGACCGCTGACAGCAAGGCATTTAAACTTCCCGTCCCTTACTTAACAGTTTCCATGGGACCTCATTAGGATTCAACTCCCCACACCCCTTCTCAGATTTACTATTTCCAACGAGATGTGTTGAAGTTAAATGTCTGCCCCGAATGGCTTCCCCGGCACTGCCAGCTCGCAGCTCACCCCAGTAGACTGCTGCTAAATGCGGCTCAGCTTGTGTGTCCGTGGCCTTGTAACAGGATCCGGGTAAAGACCAGCAGGCGCTCAACTGGGTATAGCCCACAGAAACAAATTATAGCCGCGAGAATGGACACGGTGTGGCTAACGCTATCATCGTCATCATCGCTGGTGTTAGGCATCAGTGGAATGAGAAGAGCTGCGGTGCTAGCGAGCACAACGCTAGCTTGTCACTTTGCAATGTTCACTGCGCTGCAAAGTGTTTTTTTTGTTTTTGCTCGACACTTGAAGCAATGTCAACAAACAAAACCCATTAACTCATATCGAGTATGAAAGCCCTTGATGGGCTACTTTCAGCTCTGCTATTATTTTCTCCTTATGTCATGCTATTGGTCGCACAGTGAAGCCAAAACCCACTTTCGCAACCAGCGGCATACAGTAAGCGAGATTCCGTGTTGCACCGCATGTATCCCACTGCAGCTGCCTCATGGTGTGTGTGTGTGTGTGTGTGTGTGTGGAGAAAGATGATATTGTGACGATGTCATGCTGCTATTCTCGGTATGCGTCGGTAGCCGTCGTTAAACGGGGCTCACAGTCCGTGAGTGCAAGGACGACGGGATTAGCGCCAAATCATTAAAGCCGTCTGGCGGCGATGGTGCTCCGTGTACTCGGTTGAATCTTTTACGTTGCGTTCCTCCGAATTGTAGTTCGTTTTCAGTGTGCGTCCCGTTAGTTTGGTAATATGAGCATCTGACCATGAAAATGTCTCACAGAGCTAACCCGAAATAAAACACGCCCACTTATCACCTGGGTGTATTTTTCATCATGCTCATTGGCGGTTGAACTCCAATGACCTCAACCTTTCAGACTGAGCTACTCGTACCCCCCGTCTGAGCCGATTCCATTAAAAGATTCCATGGATTATTGATTTCCATAAAAGAATCCGCCACCTCTCGCTCTGCGGCGGGAAAGAGGCCAACGAATAGAAGTGGCGGGTAAAAGGTTAGCCTGATTGACCGGCTTGGCTTTGGCTTTCTTCTTCGATCAATGTCTCCGATTAATTCCCCCTCTGTGCCATTAACGCCTGGTGAGAAATCGAAGGGGACGCTAGCTAGCTGGCTCTGACACTCGCTGATCCGCCAAACAACATGAAATGGAGAGCGGAGTGACCGACACAGATTACTCCCTCTGTGAAAAAGAAAAAGAGATTACAATGGTGCACCTGTTCCAGCCCCCCCAATCGGAATGCCGCTAACAGACCGTTACTTTGTCTTTTGAACTTCCTGAGTATCTTAGCTTGTATTCCGAAGGAAGAGAAGAGAAGGATATTGCTTTTCCAAACACATAAGCCGCATTAAGCCCTCATGAACAATTTGACGATTGATTCGTCTCGGCGCTGTAAAATGCACAATGTAAATACACCGCGCGCCGTATTAAACTCAGACAATACACAAACAGCTCTCAAGATCGATGTCCGGTTCACAAAAGGGCAAGTGTAGCTTTGCCGACAGAAGGTTAGAAAGTTCTGCAAACAACTCCGCTCGTGCGTTTTCGAAAAAGAAATTGAACATGAGCGCCGGCCTCGGGGACTATCAGCGTCTAAACTCGCGCCGATGAAATCCCATGTGACATTTTGTTAAACACAGCAAATGTTGACCTTGGAGATGATCCAATACGCAAGAAGTGTCCGGGACAAGCTGAACAACAAATACAGTGGCTTGAAAGTCAGCGTATTACTCGGGGCTGTCTGTCTTCATAAGCCTTTGTTCCTCTGAGTTAGAAGAAACTCCCCAACCTCAATAATCTGGACCAACATCTGTGCCGGTGTCTATTTACTGGAGCCATTGCATCACCCTCACGTGCTAACCTTTTCTACAATCAGTAGCCTAGTTAGAACCTTGTCCGCATCCTGTCAATTGACCCAATTTGACCTTTTGTGCTGCATTCACAGGCCATTTTTTTTTTTGTTTTTTTTTTGTGGTCTCGGCTCATTTCATATGGAAAAGAGTTTCACGAATCACACCTGCATCGGCAGCGAAACGGCTCTTCCTACACGACGGGCTTGACACACGCTGGCTGTACGCGATCCACCGGGTTTGTTACCACGGAAACCACCGGTAGATGAGAACAAGAAGTAACGAGGGCGGCCAAGATTCTGTTGTGCACGGTGGCCCCGTCAACCCCCCACACCTCCTTTTCCTCTCCGTCGTCTGCTGTAATCGGAGATGATGAGATAATTAAACGGATTGTCATTGCATTGAAGCGCCCCAATTTAATATCGCTTTTTTTTTTCTTTCCTTGTTTTTGCCACTCCAGTGAACACACCAGCGACGTGGTTTGATTCTGTTTCATCAACATCCAAACTTCCTGCCTGATTAATGATGGGCGCATCTGCAGTCGGCTGAGATAGGAAGCACATCAAAACCGTATTTTCCATCACTTATTTCCTGGCCGATTCTCGGAGAAAGCGCTCTGCTTTTAATTGGCAGCAAAAAAAAAAAAAAACGCCTTAAAGTGACTCATCGCACTGATTGAAAAGTGTGAGTCATTTAAACGGTGGCAGCGTTAAAGGCGCGGCGCTAATAGTCGTCCCTTCAGAGGTGATTCTCACTCGCAGCGATGAACTTTCTTTCTTTCCTCTACCAATCGGCCGCATTTTAATTGGGCCCCGATCAATATCTCCCTAGCCGCCTTGTTATCAGCCATCTTTTTTTTTTGTAAGGGACAAGCGTTTGTGGTGGGTGGATCAAATGATGGCTCAGCTCTTCAGGATTTTATTTTTTTTTTATGATTATTAATCGCCGCCACGGTCACACCAGCCACCCATTAATCACAGAGGTGAGGCGAGAGTGAAACATCGCAAGCCAGCTCCATGATCATTTTCAGTGGAAACTGTGTGTGTGTGTGTGTGTGTGTGTGTGTGTGTGTGTGTGTGTTAGCACTTGTGTGTGTTATATGAAGACACTTTTTTAGCCACCTTGACCCCGTCCGCATTCTTTAGTTTTTTTTAGGAGGGGAATGGAGTGGCAATGTTGTGTTTTGAAAACACACTTTATCTCCTCAAAAGTAGTCAATAAAACCGGCAGATGTTTCGTCCTTTTTCTTTTTCTTTTAGGACTACTTTTCAAATAACTTTTTACGCCTCGCTTTTATTGGGCCCTTGGGTGTACCGAGTGAAGTGGCCTGTGATTGTTTAAAAGGTCTGGCTGTCTGTCTCATTCAGTCTGTCTGTTGGTCATTCTGGCTCTCAGTTTCTTGATTCGTCGGTCAGTCACGCTCTCCATCTTCTGTCGATCATTTTGATTCTCAACCAGTCTCTCATTCTCATTCAGTCTGTTGGTTGAATCATCATCGTTCTCAGCACACGAGCATAAAAAGCTGATCGGAAGCCAAGGTCTCTTTGGGTCGTTTTCTGCCATCAATGAGCCGTCAAGGATCATTGATCGCCCCCCCCCCCCCGCCCCCCACCCCCACCAGCAGCACATCCCAAGGTTTGTTTAAACTGACAGTCCTCCTTTTTGGCACACCTTCTGTGAAGCCTGCTTGGTGAGGGCAGATGGCTCGAGGATGTCCAAAACAGCGGGATGTCTTCATCACGCAGCAGCTACTAATGGCTAATTGCTAACTAGTCACCGCATGCATAAATCCTCGCAGTCGCCACACGGGTGGTCTGAATTTGATCATTTTGGCAGATTGTTGCGCGCATTGCCAAATTGAAAAAGCAAATATTACAGGAGCAAGGTGACAGCTCTCCAATTAAGGATGTGACAGTGATGATGGCAATAAAGCGCCTCGGCCATGATGAATAGTCTTCATAAGGCAAAATTGCCTCTCAGACAGTTCAAACTTTGTCTTTCATTCAGTTTTTGACCATGTTGGTCGTACGGGGAGTTGCAGACCGTTGGTCTCTCCTTTCGTTAAAACGGTTGGCGTCTGTGGACCACATGACGAGCATGTTTGGTGCAAAAATAGATGTGAAGCAGTCAGACAGCGTTAGGGGTAGCAAAATTGATTATTCGGTTGATCAGTTGATTATTCTCTTGACTTGACTGCTGCATGCAACTTAAAGGGCCACAGAGGTTGTCTGTGCGTGCAACTGGTGGTGCGCTGTTGTCCTGCGTTTGTTTCCTATCATACATCCAAACGGTCCAGAGGTACAGTGCAACATTTTGTGTCCAAATCAACCACAAAATATAAACACAACAACTGGCAAAGAATCCTTTTGAGCCCCTAGTACTGCCCTAGCAGAGCAAAGTCGGGGGGGCCCCCCGAGGGAGAGTCTACAATGGGGACTCGGAGTAAATAATTGACAATGAAGCCCTCAAGCTGTTGCCTGTGACCCACTGGTGGTGCAGCATGGTGGAAGCATATGCCCACTTCCTCCCCCCTTGAACTCTTTCCACTGGTGCCAAAACAGCCTTCTGTGTCCCGATATTCCACGAAGCAGATCCCTGCCTTCATAAATTCTTTTTTTTTGGATTCGTTTTCACCAGAGGTGACTTCTTTTTAAATAATGGGGCACATTACTCAGCAGTCGAGGGGGCTGTGTAGCAACACTAGATGCCAACGTGTTCGATGGTGTAATGTAGTCAAGCTGGAAGCAGAGGTTTTGCTTTTGAAGTGGAGATTTCCTGTATGTAAGGCCGCAAGTACGGAGACGGCGGACGTCATTTCCGACAGAATTTGATGAGGAAAAGCTTAATTGTTTCAAATTTAGTTTCGTTTCCGCTCGGTTTTTCCGCTGGAGCACGTTGAATGCTTTACGTGTGGACATTTTGTAACCTTTGCGACAATATTTTTGTGGCAGGCACGTTAAGTTTGGAGAGGTTTGAGTCGACCGCTGCTGCCAGTATTCTGTCAGCATTGTGCCGCCTTGAGTTAATGAGTGCGCCGCAAGACGGCGGCGTAATTACTGTAGTTTTGTACCTGCCGCTTTCTCGTGCCCGCTAGCCGTTTTAAGTGCCCGCTATCACCCGCTTGACAGACAGCTCGGGCCAAACGGGCTTCGTCTAGCTTGAAAATTGATGCGGATGAGTCAGAGCGAGTGGGTGAGCATGTGAGGAGCCGAACACCGAGGACACGTCGACAAGGAGGAAATGCTTTTGACTCATTCAGTACCAGCCAATTCTGGACCAACTCTGAAAAGACGTTTTAAAACGTCTTTGGGAGTGAATGAGTTAAGGATGGGTGAAGTATCGTGTGTCATGTCCTTATCAACATTTTTTTGTCTTTCTAATCTCACACCTGTTCTTTGTTTCTTTTACGACACAGACGCAGGTCTTACTCAATCATATCATTTTCCAAGCAGGAACAAGCCGTTTTAAAACACAATATCTTGTAAAAACCAGTGGTTCGTAAAGTCTTGTAACGAATGCATGCAGAGAAACAATCAACAAGCAAACTCCACATAACCTCCTCGTTAGAGGCGGCACAAAGAATACAACCGTAATTGTTCCCGATCTCCCCTCCTCCCCAAGCATCTGCCGCCTCGATGAAATTCTGCAGCCTTTGGATTTGGCAGCGTCATGCGTCGTTACGCAACTCCTTCGCTCGAGCTTGGAAGATGAAGTCTCGCCTATTTGGTTTTGTGTGATTCCGTAATGAGGTGTGTGTTCGGCTTGCGTGCGTGAATGCGCGTGTGTTGAGACTGATGGAGTTGACGTGCAGGAAGTGTGCGCGGCAGGTAGAGCGCTTCCACCTCATCAGACGCGACCCTCTTGCCCCTTTCCGCCTCTCTGACTTTGCCTGCACACTCAGCGGGAACTACATTTTTTTTTTCCCACTGTCGCTTACTCTGAAACTTTATTTGCACTCTAAAAATTTTCCTCAGTTGCCCTTAGCCTCAATTTAATCTAAGAATGGATTTACAGTCACCATTGGGATATGTGTCATGTCAGTGTCACATAATGGCAGCAGCAGCTTATAAAAAGAGATACAAAGGGAGCGTATGTTGTAAAGGGGCTTATGGAGCTGTATTATTGCAGATCCTTACATAACTGCACATTAAAAAAGAAAAAGCACGTTTCATTTTACTCCCATCTATGAGTAAAAGGTTCCAATTTCCTCACTATTTCCGCAGCTTCAAAGTCTCGCCGCCGTCACGTGCGCCCCGTCAAAACACTCGAGGCTGCATTAACCGCATAATGCAAAGTGCTTGTTTCGCGTGCTGCGTCGCCAAAATAGTAAAAAAAAAAAAAAAAAAAGAACCCTGGCTCAAAAAGAAGAATGACGACAAGGAGTGTAAGTGACGAGCTCCTCTGTGGCAGATTAGCGACGGCTAACGATGATTTACTTATCGGGATCGCCGTGATTGGCAGACAAAGACCCAGAGGCGATGAAATTGTTTTCCTGAGTGAGTGCACCCGGGAAGAAGTGTCACTTTGGTTGTCTGCCGGCTCCTGGCGTGAACGAAAGAAGTGAAACAAGCTTTCCTAATCAACCTCCAGGCATATTTGTTTTTTGTTTTGTTTTTTTGGTCCAATATGGCTCTTTGAACATTTTAGGTTGCCGAGCCCTCCTTTAGACTAACCCTGATGCGAAAGGGTTCCAGCATGACTTTTTTTCCCCCCCATTCCCCTAGATAATTTCTTCAGGTTTCACTTTCTTTTGGTGGAAAATAGGTCCCATTAATTTCGCCCACACCGTGTTACACTCAAGCATCTCATGTGTGAAGTCGCCGCCCCGAAGGCATCCGAGCGCCTTGGCGGCTTTTCGGCGCCGCCTCGTGAAGAATGACTGCATTAAATTGGCACAAGGCTGTGATTGGATTATTCATGACCAAAGGATGAGGCTTACATCGGTTGTATAACTGCTCTTTTGAAAAATACATTTTTCACGCTGCTCAGCTCTGGAGTGCGTCACAAGACGAATCTACCCCCAGAGCCAACATTCGGCTTGTCAGCATCCGGCATTTGAAGAATGACATAAGTGAAGTACTCCCTGGCCCTTCGTTATTGGAGCATCCATTCATCCATTTTGTTCAACTTTCTCTGTCAGGACCAAGGCCAATGGCTTAGATAAATGTTTTTTCTGCTTGTGGGGCGGTATGAGAAGTCTTCTTCTCTCCTGACTGAAGTGTCAGTTAGAAAAATGTCACGTGAGAAGCACCAGTGGCCGTAATTCACATTGCAATCGTTGAGGAATAATTTGGTGGAAATTCAGACGTGGGTTTAGCCTACCATGGAGTGGTTCTTTGCCTTAAAATCTGTTCGGATATGGTGCATGGTCTGTTTTTCCCATTATCTACCTGAGGGGTCTATGATCACCCCTGGGATTAGGGCGTCGAACTACATTTCCTCGGTAGATGAATCGGCAGAATTGGCAACCAATGGTTGTGGAAGATCCAATGACAGTCAAGCTCGAGATCCCATCCGTCAATGTCAGATATGTGTTTCTTGCCGGCCGTGACCTATGAATTGTCCCTGCGGGTGGCGGCCACACTGAGTTATGAGAGCGATCCAACGTGCAGCCTTCGGTATGTGGGGGTTTTGCCGTGCAATCATGGGGAATGGAACCCCCCCCCCCCTCCTGATTAAAAATAAATAAATAAAAATGACCCTCTTCTTCGTCTTCCCCAGAGATTTGTACGTGTTGTTCATGAGCTCACACCAGAGACAGTCGTCATGTTCGGGTTATGAAAGGTGTCCGCGCCATTAAATAGGCTGTTTGATCAGTTGGGAAGCTTTAAAGCTCAACTACACGCCCACAGCAGGCAAGGGGGCGGGGAGGTGGTGGGGAAAGCTTTGGTGCCGCAAAAGTAAGGGTGTGAATCGGAAGGTTTTCGAGTTATTTTGGCAGGGCTGGATTAGCGTTAGCTCTGCCTGAGTACTTTGCCACAAAAACATTTGTGGTGTGTGAAGCTGTAAGATGTTGTCTCGTTTCAAAGGAAGTACTTCCTGCTTTTCATTTGATTGTCGAGCATAGTTTGATGGGCTCACCCCCCCCCCCCGATACAGTTTGCCATACAATTGTTGACGAAAGGGCAGCACGTCTGCTCACACCATGGCTTCTTCCTAGCGGCAGTGCGTTTTAGTAAATTGAAAGTGGCCTTTCTTTCCCCCCCACCCTTTTTTTTATGGGTTGGTTGATGGTTCGAGTGACTGATGCATCCCTGGCCATAATCAGCCGTCTTCAGGATTGTTTCTTGGATGGCCAAAAGGGAAAAGTGAGGTGGACGGGTTCCGGAAATGGGGAGGTTCCATTTTGCCCGTCCTGGCCTGATGGAAGAGTGAGGCAGCACATAAAGCTCTTTGTTTGATTTGTTCAGTTATCGCAGCTCGTTTGCTTGCCCCGCTAAGCTTTCACAAGACCTTTTGTCGTTGTTAATTAAGCGGCTGTTTTGTATGCTGGTCCAACAAGCGAGAGGGAGTCTTATTCCTCCTCTTTCCCGCCTCAGAGGTATTTTGTATTTCTCTAATGGGCTGTGTTCCATGCAGATGAGCTGTTTAAATGTGTATTTGTTTTACTGCCTCCTCCTCCTCAGACAATTACATTCCCCGATGCGCATCCTGGCGTCAATGCATTGTTTTTCGGGGGTTTTCACATCACATTGAACGTCTCTGAAATTGCTGTTTGTGTCAATTAAATGTATCGATTGCTCTTGGGGATTTTGTTGTACTCGCAAGTAAGTAATAGATCTTCACGGAACTTTTCGTTTGGATGGGATAAACATACAAGTGGTTCTGTTGTCAAAGGATGATGGTGCCTTCCTAACCCAACTTGCGTCAAGGTCTCAAGTCCTGTAATACTTGTTGCATTCATTTTTGCTGTTTTTCCCTTTATGACTGATTGTTTAAAATGTATTTCATCTCATAATGTGCTCATGAATGAATAAAACTCTATTTGATTTGTCTGAAAAATCCATTCAAAGTAACAATCATATACAACTTGGCGTGGCGTTCCTCAGGGAAGTGTTTTAGATCCATTTGTTTATACAGTATGATACGTACAGTACTTTTGGCCGCATGGTGGAGATACATTGATGCTATTATATATTCGCGAACACCCGTAACCCCCCCCACACCCCCATCCCCCAAGCATTTAACATATCAGCTTTTAAATGGCACAACAATCAAGCACTTACACTCTTGCTTCTCACCTCTTGATGTTTTTAAAGGGCAAAACCAAAAACGGTGATGTGACATTGCAGCGCTGCTCTTTTCATGGTCCTTAACACCTTTTTGTCTTGTTTTTTTTTGTCTCCTTCATTTTTGACCCAGCCGTGTCTTCTGTGTGTTGAAGGAGGCAAAACTGCGCGAGCTGCTGGATACCAGCACGCTGGCGGGTAAGATGGAGAACAAGATGCTGACGGTGGTGAGTGGTACCGACATGGTCAACATCACGTACCTGAACTTCATGGCCTTCCAGGAGGAGACAGCCAAGGTGGAGTATAGCACACATGCAATAGTTGAAGAAACAATCCCCAAATTCATTGCTCCTGGGTTCCCCCTATAATTCTGAATTTTCATTTACTTATTATTGCACCCCAGAGCTTAAAGAAATGTTAGCATTCACGCTAATGCTAAACAAGACCAATGTTGTCCTGGCTGGTACACTTATATGATACTGTAATCCAAGGCAGGTCGCCATGGCAACAACTACCACCATTCTCCAGTGTACCATCTCAATGTAATGCCATTTGAAGGTCCAATTGTTTCATATTGCTGCTTTAATCCACTGCATTTGACAATTCTCGCAAACTGTCTTTTGCATAACTTGTGTATAACTATAACTTTATTCTTATTATTGTTATTTTGGAGGCTGATGTATGTGTTTCATTTCCCATAGGAATGGGCGGAGGAGCTTTTCGCTCTTGCTTCCAATCTGCTGGTGCAAAATATGTCCAGAGAGGCCTGCCTGGAAAAAGCGTAGGCCATCTCCACACAACACACACACACACACACACGCACACGCACACGCACACGCACACGCACACACCACCAAACCCAACCCCAGTTGACTCGTGTTTTGTGTGTTGAGTAACCCAGCCAATGACTTTTATAGCACGTCTTAGACAGCCGTCAGCGCCACGTCACCTCCGAGCACGATTCGATTCCTCTCGGCTAGACTGGCCTGAAATATGAATCCGCCAACAACGCGCGGCTATTTGTTGTTTATCTGTGATCAGCTCTCAACCACGAATGCCTCCCTCTCCCTCTCTCCTGACAGCAGGCAAATTGACTTATGAGACAATAAAAGCAGCCATCGACCGACCGACCGCGCGCTGGGCAGACTTCTGTCGGCTTGTGTCATCGAGTGCGGTGCGAATGTGTAAAAGTGGGGCATGCTAACTATTTGCATGTTTTGCGCACACACACACGTAAGTCCTACACAGTATACTGTGTCAAAAATGTAAACATCAGGGTAATTTCAGAGTTCACTTCGGTGCCACAGAGGGACCACGCGTTGCAAGCATACCACCAATCGCTTCAGCAGACGTGCAAGCAAAATGTCATCGCAAACGACTTCTTCTCGTATTCCCTCAATGCTGTAATCTTTATATTGAAGAACTACGTTTGCTAATTAGTCCGCAGCACGAAGATGGTGGCGAAACCTGGTATGGGGAGGGTGCACCCTATGTAATATTATTAGTGATTACTTTAGCTACATATTTTTTATGCAAAGGTGTAAAATTAAGTGTTTGGTTATACATTGTCATTTCTCACTGCTCTGTATTCAATATAAAATTTGAAAAAGTGTCTAAAACAGTGGCATTAATAGAATGTGAGTGCCGTAAGAAGTCTGTAGTGGATATTAATTATTAGCCAGCAGTCACTTAAGGGCCCGGCTCTTGTTGCTTCTATTTATAGCACCGTCTCGGATTAGCCTGCACGGGCTAAACCGTCGTGTAACTTCCAGTGTTTATGTACATCAGGCATATGACAGAACATGTTTAATAGAAGCCCGATTGAAATGATTTGTTGTTGTTATTGTGTGCAGATACACGCGACTGAAGCTGCAATTGAACCCTGAAGGTCGAATCCCTGTCAAGAAGTAAGCCGTCTCTTCATCCTCATTCTCCTTCATCCTTCTCCCATGCAGGGTTTATGGTCGTGCTTTCAGGGAATATATATGGCTGGCGTTAAAAGTGTGCAGGGAGCCAGGGTTTATACACTTCTGAGTGGAATGAGCTAATTAATTCGAACCTTTAATTAAACGTTTGTTTATAAATGCTACACCGCATGCGGGATGGAAGGGGGAGACTGTCTCAGCTGCTTGCATACAAAGGGCCAAAGAGACTAGAAGTTGACACAAATTACAAAAAGAAAAAAGTCTTTCAGAGTGGCAATAATGTTTTTCATAAGATGCTTCCTACATGCTCTCTGTCTTGGTCAGCAATTGTCAAATTCTCGGCTGATGTTTTTGTGTCATCCCTGCAGCATCTTCAGGGTGTTCTCGTCGGACCGCAAGCGAGTGGAGACGGCGTTGGAAAACTGCAACCTTCCCTCGGGCAGAGTGAGACACCCGAAACATTCCTTATTTCTCCCTTTTTTGTTTGTCCTCATCTCTCCTTCTTCTTGATTTTCACGCGTCCGTCAGTGCCGTCGTCTGAGTCATCCTCGCTTGTCATGACACAAGCGCACCCGAGGGAGCCGCACTGATGCAACTGCTTTATTTTTACCCTCCTCACGTGTCACCTCAACCCCTCAAGTGTACACCAACCCTCCAGCTAGTAGTGTCTCCGTCCCATCAACAGCATTGATTTCCAATTATGGATTTGTACTTAGTGAGCATTTAGCAAAGTGTTTTCGTGAGTCATGACCATCATTTTAATTTATTTATTTATTTTTGGTTGTTGTTTTTGATGTTATTGTTTTTTTTAAAGTGTCTTAATTGGAGGATTCAATGTGGAGTGCTTAGCAAATACATGGCTAAGGCCGCCAAAACGCGTCATTGTTTTAGGTTAAACCAGAACAGAAAGAAAAAAAAAAATCATCGCCTAGAACAGAAATGTCCTTAAAGCAAATACACAAAATTTGGCAAAACTAACTTTTCATTAGCGAGGAACGACGTTAACAACGCCCCACCCCCATCAACTGAAAGCGACAGTTTGGATGTTTGCAAAGTGTCGGCAACTGCTTACATGGCGGCGCAGACGCGTCGTAAAGTGAACCCTAATGAATGGCCTCTTAATACAAACACCGCGAACACCAAGGAATACAAACCCGCTCGCTCTTATGCTCACACGTGTGTATGTGTGTGTATAGAGATATGTAGAGCGAGCAGTAGCTAATTAGCACAAGGAGCCGCAGGAACAAACGTGTTGCCTTGTGATAGTCTATCGGGATTTTGCTGCTGTTCCTGCGGGCTCGTAATTACATCTAAATGGTACGCCTGTTAATCCTTAAAACACACACACACACACACACACACACACACACGCCCGCGCACACAATGGCCTGTGTGTCAGTGTGATGATAACCGTAGAACAGAAGATGGATCGTACAGGCCATTGGGATACATCTTCAAAAAAATTAATCGACTCTGGACTAAATGATTGGGACCCGTTTCGGGATCAATTGATGGACAAAAGTATTGGAATACATTTCTTGATTAATTAACTCATTCGCCATATTGAGGGCAGAGTTCCCTATTTTGACAGCAGAAGCTGAAATTTGCTGCCTAGTCTTTATCTTCTACTCAAAAGCTGTGCTGATCTCAAAACAGTAAAAGTACAACTACTTTCCGCCTACCTATTTAAATATGTTCTCGGCGATTACATACTTGAGCGGCCGTGAATGGCTGGATTCCACTTTCTTTTTCCTGCCCGAAGAGGTTTACAAGTTCTATTTTGTTTGATGATGCAACAGTTTGCTTATTTTAACCCCCCTCCAAAAATTTGCAGAACGACTCCATACCCCAAGAAGACTTTACGCTGGAGGTGTACAATCTGTTCCTCAGCAACATCTGCGCCCGGCCCGAGTTGGACCACATCTTTTCAGATGTGTAAGATGTTCAATTCTCTCTCTTTTATTTCTTCCTTTATTTCTTGGCTTTTTCTTTTTTTTTTTTTTTAAACAAGCAGTTTGCGGGGTAGCCATCGCCTTGGTAACCTTAAAAAAAGGAGGGAATCTAAAACATTGGCAGATTGTGTGGGATAAAGGGCAAGTCTATTTGGAGACTCAAAAGGCGGGTGATTCATTGTCCCGCTTCTCTTTTCGTGACGATCGTACACAGAGGCTTTCGGGCCATGTACTTTACTGGAGATTGCATCATTCAAAGGGAAATTTAGCACCCTGTTAATTTTGAAGAACCTTTATATCCTTTACCCCCCACCTAATTTTTATGGGACGGTTGTTCTTTGGGACATGGCAAGAACCTTATTTGCTTTTGAATGATGCCAAACTCGAGGCTGTGGTTGTTCCGAGAGAGAGAGAAGGAACTTCACGGCATTCGATGAGAGCAGTCAAGGACGCTGAACAGTCAGGAACAGTCTCTGCCAGGAACGTACCATTAGAGCTGAAGCATAAATGAATACATTTATTTCAAATTAGTGTCAATTTTTTTTTTAATCCAATCACGTCTACGATTTCATCGTCAAAATTGCCGAATTTGCATATGTCCTTTTCAAATGCATACAAGAGCGAGACAGGAAGTGTTTCTGTTTCTCTTAACGTCGCCGGTGTCATGTTTTCAGACGCTTCCAATGTGCATTCTAAATTTCCATAATCAGGCTAATGCAATCCATATTTATGGGCTCCATTTTGTGAGTTTTGCTGATCACTTAAAAGCGCAGAAAGAAAAGAAAGAAAAAAAAAGCCCCAGGTGAGCCAGACATTGCTATGAGGTAAACACTGCTAAATGTCTGATTGTCAGATTAAAACGTTTTCTTCAAGTCTCCCCCTTCTTGTCCTTGCGGTTCAGGGGTGCAAAGAGTCGCCCGTACCTTAGCGTGGAGCAGATGACTGAGTTCATCAACAGCAAGCAGCGAGACCCCCGACTCAATGAGATCCTGTACCCGCCTCTCAAGCCCGAGCAGGTCCAACAGCTGCTGGATAAATACGAACCCAACGCTGCGCTCGCGCAGAACGGTGAGTAGGGATTCATCCAAGAGCGTGTATGGTCCATTTGCTTCGTATTGGGACAAAATCTCTTGGTCAATTGTATGATCAAAAGTTATCAATCATCGGTGGGGGAACGTTTGGAGCAATGTTTACAAGATTTGGACCGCCTGCTCGGTTGAAAGGAGTGCGAGTAAACTCAAGGTGGTGTATGATGAAGCGCACGCGAGCCCCTGCCCGCTTTTTTTTCGCCATCAGAAGTGACGAGTGAGCGAATAATTCATGAATGAACGGCGAGATGGCCGCGCCGCCGTGAATCATGAAGTTCTCTCAAGTCTTCGCCGGTGTCGGCCTGCGCACGAGCAACCGCACTCAACCGCCATCAAGGTCAAGGCTTTTCATAATCTGCGGAAATCTACTCATCAATAGACCGCTGCCAAGCACTGAGACATCATCTCTCTCGTGGTGTCGGCATCCACACATTTTTCCGCGGGAGTATGTATTTTTAGGACGCCTTCTGTCAAGAATTACTTCTTTTTTTTTTTTCCATAGTGACATGACGGAATAATATGAATCATTTATTGCAGTTCTTAACCGCTAGGAATGAATATTTAATCCTGGAAATTTACCATTCAGACCAATTTGCACAATCTCTGGAACAGAGATATATATGCATGGGTCGACAGATGGAAACATAGAAAGATAGACGGTGATAGTATCGATCCTCTCATGACAAGCCAAACCAATTTTTTTGTCCCGGGTGTCAGAGCTTATTTGATGTTTTTATTTTTTATTTTTAATCTCTTTGATATATTTGGTATCTTATGTCATCAGGCTTGGGCAATAAATTGCTCTCATCACCCCTAAAGCATGTTATTTCAACTGTAATCTCTGGTGTGTGTTTACTCCTGCTCCTTGGAAGCTCGCCCTTCCCACTCCCAAAGATGACATATTTTGCCCCGCGCGAAGTATTTATCCCACCGGAAGAGAAGTGCAGCCATCTGCTTGGCAGAGGGATCCGCGCACTCGTCCGCACGCCCCATTTTCACTGCCCTCAAGGACACTCCCTGTTGTATTTCTGCCTTGACATGTGCTCCACTTTTAATGATAATAATGCCCATGTAAATCTGCAATAATTTATAAATACTAGCATGAATTATTATTTGATTTAAAAATCAAATGGGGCCCCTCAAGCCCAAAGGTTTGCCTGCCACTGCATCAGACTGCGGCGCCAATATTGTGCCCAGTGAGGTGCACATGCAATGCTTTCCCAATCCGGGATCAGACGTCTGCTTTATCCATACCTCTTCCTCCATTAGTAGCGTCGAGTTCATACATTTTAGCAGCTCTTGAAATGTCTTGGATGTTAACATTGTTAAAGGATGGGGGGATGGGGGGGGAAAGACACCACTCGTCTTTATTTTCACTGGGAGGAAGCCTTTATGTCACTTAATAAGGGATCATTAAATTCTGTTGAGTTTGAAAATTCAGCGCTTGAAGTCCCTTCTCTGAACAACTTCAAATTTGGTCGACAAGTCCATCATGAGGAGACCCGCAAAAAGATTTCAAGAACCCGTGCCATGAAACTCATTCATCACTTCATGCGGTTGAAATCGGATTATTTTGAACTGGTAAAAATTGCCTCCTTTGGGGCGAGCACCTCCAGATGTTGACGACGTGAACGCCGTTTCTCCTTGTTTTGTCTCCTGGGAACGCCGAGGTAGTTGTTGGAGAGTTGGAGGGGTTAGAACCTCCTGGTGGCCAGGGGAGCCCCCCCCCCCCTCCCGCCACGATGCCGAAAGCTGCGATTTCACAGACGACAGCCCATCGTTAATTAGAGAAATGACTCTGCAGAGGGCGGCACTGCATTAATTAGCGTAAAGTGGCCTGCTGCACCCGCCAAGCGCACGCATCACTTTGCATATTTAGCATCACATCAGAATGTGCGTGTGCGCGTGCTCGGCAGAACGCATGAGAAAATCCTGAAAATTGTCTTCTGGTCGCCCCCCCGTGAGAATGTTGATTTCCAGTTGGTTGTGCAGGTCAGATCTCGGTGGAGGGCTTCGCCAGGTACCTGAACGGCGAGGAGAACAGCATCATCCCCCCAGAGAAGCTGGACCAGAGTGAAGACATGACCTTTCCCCTCTCACACTATTTCATCAACTCCTCTCACAACACCTACCTCACAGGTACCCGCCCACGCACGCACGCACGCACGTAAACATACAAACATACGCACCCTCATTGTTATTCATGAACTTTTCTGCTGTGCCTTGTAACTGCAAGAAAAAGACATTTTCTTCTCCTCACTTCAATGGATGTTAAGACTTCTTCTTTTAGTGATTCAATTTCATTGTCGGCCGCTCTCTTTTGAAGTGGATCAGACCGGGGCTCCTCTGATTGGGAATTTCCTTAACTCATTCAGTACCAGCCAATTCTAGACCAAGTCTGAAAAGACGTTTAAAAACGTCTTTGGGAGTAAATGAGTTAATGGCCGGAATAATGTGGAAATAAGGAAGCTGTTCAATCTCGCACGATATGACTGCGACGACAAGATTGGCGGCTGAAATGCGATCAGGTTTTGAGCGGATGTTGTTTTGTATTTCGTGTAGCGGGGCAGCTGGCAGGCAGCTCTTCGGTGGAGATGTACAAGCAGGTTCTTCTGTCAGGCTGCCGCTGCATCGAGCTGGACTGCTGGAAGGGGCGCACCACTGAAGAAGAACCTGTCATCACCCACGGTTTCACCATGACCTCCGAGGTCTCCTTTAAGGTACCGGCCAAGAAAAACAAAGCTTGATACCTCAACAAGATCTGTAAACTAATCGATGGGCGTCGTGTGTTTAGGAGGTGATCGAGGCCATTGCAGAATGTGCCTTTAAGACCTCACCTTTCCCTGTCATCTTGTCTTTCGAGAATCACGTGGACTCGTAAGTCTGGCGAGCAACACGTGTAACATGTAATAATTGGATCTTAACGTACCGATAACTGATTCGGGATCATCTGGATGCTAAGCTACACACAACTGTTGTATGTAACAAACTAACCCAATATAGCAGTTATTAGCTATTGCTATTATAGTCGTCAGTTATTTCCTGAGTGTGTTCCTCCAAGGTCTCCTTCAGCAATCAGTAACAACATTTCTCATTTTTCAGACCCAAGCAGCAGGCCAAGATGGCCGAGTACTGCCGCTCGATATTTGGCGACGCTTTGCTGACAGAGCCTCTAGAAAAGTATCCTGTGAGTCTGACACACACACACAGTCAGTTTATGGTCTCACATAATGGCCTGGTATTGACAGTTTGTGTCGCATTTTGCGAGGCGTGTTGGGCGTCTGTCACACTTCAAAATGGCTTCCCGCAGATGCGATACATTCATGCGCGACTTTCTGTTTACACGCCTTTGAATCTTTCAGGTTCTTTATTGGCCAATATCACACAAGGGGCTCACCGTCTCGCCGGCCGCGTGCGATTAAATGGTCAGACGACAAAGTGCGGCCGGCATAATCTTTTGCGCTGCTTTTTCTTGGCAGACCCTTATCAGTCTCACTTCTGTTGCCACGGCTACCGGGCCCAAGCTTGCTTTTTATCCTTCTGTAACCAAACTCTCCCATAACACGTCCCCACACTCCAATCCAAACGTGACATATTGTGGACTTGAGACGATATTTAAATACCTATAACAACGCAGTATAGCTACCCAGGCAGTCAAAGTTAACGCCTCATTATAACTGCATACCCGACTTATATTTGACCTAGTTGCAGCGTAATGTAGATAATGTGACGTTCCAGAGGCTGGCAAAGTTAGCATGCCGACACAGCATGTCTGCATGATTAAATGTAAATAGCTTTTGTATAACATGGAATAGTGGAACATTAATAGGGTAAAGTTAGCACATGAAGTTGTATGCCTTCCTGCAGTCCATTGTAAACGCCGCCACAGTTTCCATTCCGATGCAAAGTGAGCGAAGTGAGGTTTGTGAGGCTTGCGCTTAGCGCCCATTATACCTCTCCGCAACCAATCGGAATAACAAAAGCATCTTCTAATGTCAGCTAAACGTGCCTTTTTCTTGGCGTCCCCTTATCAAGATCTCCTCCTGTTGCCATGGCGACCAGGCCAACGCTGGCTGTGGCCTATTGTCACCCATATCGTCCTCTTTTCTCCAAACACGTCATTGTGTGCACCGGCGCAGGGTCATCGCGTGACGATTATTGTTTCAGGTGTATACAACGCTCCCTGTTTCCATCTGCTCCAGCGGGGACGTCTTTTCAGAAGCGAGCAGAAGCATTATCTCCCCTCAGCAGAGGGGCTCAGTCAGCCCTGACACTGGGGATAAAGCGGGGGAATGTAGCAGGGGGGGGGGGGGGGGGTGATAGAGCGTGTGCTCGCAGAACGTGATGTCACGGAGTCCAATTTCGACCAGTGGCTGTATAATTGTGGGGAGAAGGTGATGGCAATGACGAGCGAACCCCCCGCCCCCCACACACACACACACGTCCCTCCCCCACTTGCGTGCACAACTTAGCCAATATGATATCCGCTCTGGATTTCCTGGATAATGGTTGCTGGGGAGGCGGGTGGCGGCAGATAGACTAATGTGGCCCGATTGGTTCCAGCTGAGCCTGGCGGTGACAATAAAGATGATTGCTGGTCCTACCATCAAATTCACTCCAGGGAAATGTCATTGAGTCGGCTTCCAGGGTTTTTGAAAACAACCTCTTTGGCAACGAATTGGATTGGCCAAATTTCCAGAGTGTATTCGCTTCAACACGTTTGGGTGGAAAGCAAACAGACTGAGAGGCTGGCAAAATGAGCGCATCAATCCTTCCGCATCCTCAAATGTCATCACAAATATTGCCGTATTGTCAACCATCAACGCGGGTTGCCTTTAAGTGAATGGAGAGAGGTTCCTCAAATTGTCCAAGTTGGCTCATTCATATATATAAATAAATATAAAACTCAACATAGTGCGGTGAAATGGTATTTGCTGGACTTTATTTGAGTTCAAATTGGCTCATGTCGTATTTGTATGTCAAGGCGTTTCGCTCTGATCGTCTCTGCTGCCTTTCCACTTGTTTCTCCCGCCCCGAACAATTAGTGCTAATGTCTATCTGTTATTCTCTCTTAACGGCGTCCTTTGACGTCATTCCTTTTTCTCCGGCCCGATCTGCCACTTGAATTTATCACCGCGTGTGACGCAAACACAAAGATATAAAAAGTGACAGGAAAAGTCAGTCTCCCGTTTCTCTCGTAATAAACACTTACAAGGACACTTGCAAATGTGTTCGACTTTAAGACATCAACAGATTCTTTCATTATTTGCCTTGTTTTAGAATTTAGATGGCGGGTTGGCATCCGATATCTCTTCTTGATGCCTCACACTTTCATTGCGAGAGAAAAAGCACTTGAGGCATGTGGGGCGGCCAAGTTAAATTGAACTTCCCCAAGTAATTTAAGGTCAAAATCAATGTACTCCATGCCCAGAATGCCAATCGGGAAGGCATCAAATCTCATATGCAAAGGTGGAGCGAAGACCAGGAAAAATGAACACCTTCCTGCTTGTTGTGTTGTTGTTTTGCACTCCCTTTCGAGAAAGATTGATGGTTGTGTTGGTTTAAAAAAGGTTTACAGCTCATGTGTCGTGACTCACATCAATATTTCTAAGCACTGTCATCGTGCCAGCGGTCTTTCAAAACGGTTTCCTTCCGCAAGCACTTATCGACAGCACATTTTATTTCCCTTCAAAGTTTTTAAAATGCCTGCTAATTGAGCAGCCGCCCTCTCATCTAGTTGGAATCTGGTGCGCCTCTACCCAGCCCAATGGAACTGATGGGCAAAATTCTGGTCAAGAACAAGAAGAAGCACCTCAAAGCGTCGTCGGACGGCAGTGCCAAGAAGAAGCTGTCGGAGCAGGTGTCGAACACCTACAGCGACTCGTCCAGCGTCTGCGAGCCTTCTTCGCCCGGAGCCGGTAGCACATACGCATGCATGCATATGAGCACACTGACGCTGTTATAACGTGCTGCGGTCAGTGGAGGAACGCCGCTCTCATTGTTTATCATTCATCACTTTCATTGCCCTCTCCATCAGCTGAATGGATTGCATATACTTCCTGTCGGACACGGACACCGCCTGCCCACCTGGGTGCCTTAAATACATAACACACATGTGTATCTTGGAGCAGTGTTTCTCCAGTTTAATATAAATGCAGAAAGTACAAATTGGGACAGCATCCTGGTCGCAGAGAGGTGTATTATTACGGGAGTAAAGTTATTCATTGGTCAGTAATAGAACTACTTGACTTGTTTTTGCACGCGGCACACTGTCGCACTGTTTAGCTATGCATCAGATAAACCCAAAATCTCATTGTGAGCTGTTTCTCAGGACATTGGAAAAGCGTTTTGTTTTGTTTTTTTCGGCATAGGGTCCACAAAGGAGGATGTGACAGAGACATCCCAGCCAGTAGAGGGCGCCGAGCTCTGCCTGAGGCCACAGGGAAGGAAGTCCATCGGTGAGTTATGGAGGATTATTTGAAGTGTGGGGCGGGGGGTTCGTTTTTTTTTTTTGCGGGGGTGGTGGGGTTGCAATTTAGTGGTTTCAAAAAGAAGAGTAGAAGAGTGATTTAGTCTATGTAAGCTTTTGTTAAATTGTTGATTATTATCATTTTATGTTTTGAACATTATAGTATTTGATATTAAAGTTACCTAAATTATATTCTCTTTAATAATTTCTGAAACATGTTTATGTTGAGAGCGTCTGATTGGCTGAAGAAAACCGGAAGTGTTTTAGTACCCGGAAAAAAGAGGTGTGTTCTCGAACGTGCTGTGCTGCAGACGTTTTTTCTCCCTTTCAATAAAACTGCATTCAAACGATTCTATCTCTCCTTTTGCCGTTCGTAAAGTAGAGCTAGCCAGTAAAAGCAACGAACCCCTCAAATTACAATCTATTGTCGACTTTGTTTTTAACTATCGGAATTATTTGGCACTCATGCAGTACTGCATTCTGCGCTTGCATTTTACTGTGCATGACTGGGCCTGCGTTTGCACCTTTTTTTAAACTGTGCATTATTTTTATTTTATTATTGTATTATATTATATAGTATGAACTGATGTGATTTTGGCCCTCATTCAAGGTGAGGTGGAGGCTGAAAGTGAGGACGAGGACGAAGACGACGATGACTGCAAAAAGGGATCCATGGACGAGGTTGGTGCCGTGCCGACGCTGCCTCCTAGTGCACCTTTTCGGAAAACGCGCATGCATTACCGAGAGCATGTCAGCATTTTGACCATGTGCATTATTGTCAGGGCACGGCGGGCAGCGAGGCATTCGCCACGGAGGAAATGTCCAACTTGGTCATCTACATTCAACCTGTGAAGTTTAACAGCTTTGAGGCATCCAAAAGTATGGTCACATGTAGGATGATTGTTTTTTTTTTTTCTGGACTTTGTGCATCTTCATTTGTTGTGTGCCTTCAGAGACCAGTCGCAGCTACCAGATGTCGTCCTTTGTGGAGACCAAAGCTTTGGAGCAGCTCACCAAATCTCCCGTCGAGTTTGTTGAGTATCCTTCCTTATTTAACTTTTGCACATTCTTCCATGCATAAAGGGATTTGAGAGCTAAAACGGATGTCACACGATTTACCTAATTGAACTCAAGTGAATGTATAATTGGGGTGTCAAAATAGGGTTCCACACCAAGGTATCAGGATAGCTGAGTCCATTCGTATTGTGTGAACCTTGTTATCCTTAGCCTTGCTTGCTTTGTGAAGATACAACAAATTGCAGCTCAGCAGGATTTACCCTAAAGGCACCCGAGTGGACTCCTCCAATTACAACCCTCAACTCTTCTGGAACGCCGGATGCCAGCTGGTGGCGCTCAACTTCCAGACCATCGGTAAGAAATGTACAACCTGTTGCGTTATTGATTCTGATCCTGTTCCTGTTCCTGCGTGCAGATCTCTCCATGCAGCTCAACCTGGGCATGTACGAGTACAATGGCAAGTCAGGCTTCCGACTCAAACCGGAGTTCATGAGGCGGCCCGACAAGCACTTTGATCCGTTCACCGAGAGCACCGTGGATGGGATCGTCGCCAACACGCTCTCTGTCAAGGTGAACCATTAGAACCACCATATGCAGTGGTACCTGGATCCGGGCTGAACGATTTACTCAAGATACAACTATATAGGAAATTAGCTCCATATTTAGCGGGGCATCAATGATTTGCCTTTATGGCTTCCTCGCCTCCCCCCGTTCTAGATCATCTCGGGCCAGTTCCTGTCGGACAAGAAGGTGGGCACCTACGTGGAGATCGACATGTTCGGCCTTCCCGTGGACACCAAGCGCAAAGCCTTCAAAACCAAAACATCACAGGGCAACGCCGTCAATCCCGTGTGGGATGAAGAGCCCATCGTCTTCAAGAAGGTGGTCCTGCCCACACTGGCCTCGCTCAGGATTGCCGTCTTTGAGGAGGGCGGCAAGTTCATAGGGCACCGCATCATACCCGTCTCGGCCATACGGCCAGGTCGGTAAAAGTTGGGATGAAAAGGGCGAGGGTGTTGAATTGGCTTTAAAGGCCTTATAGGGGGTTTCTAGGTCAAGTTAGGATTTCAAATGAAGATGTCAAGCCTGATTAATTTTTCAAGTCAGGGTTTCGGTACCGTATTGTGCTTTCAAAGCTCCACGTGGATCTTCTTCTTGCAGGTTATCATTACATCAACTTGAGGAACGAGAAGAACCAAACTCTGACACTTCCTGCTCTCTTCGTGTATGTGGAAGTCAAAGATTATGTTCCCGACACGTTTGCCGGTGAGCGCTCACTCGGACACGTTTTGTCAAACCCGACCCCATCATCATCATCATCATCATCACCGTGTCTGTCCTCCATGCTCAGATGTCATTGAAGCCCTGTCCAACCCCATCCGCTACGTCAACCTAATGGAGCAGAGAGCCAATCAGCTGGCTGCTCTTACCTTGGAGGAGGGCGGGGACGATGAGGCCGACAAGGAGGTAAGCCACTTTTCAAAATAAAAGCACTCGTACTTTATATTGCACTACCTATACTTGCTGATTGGTTGAAAGAAGCACAACTTTTCAAAACAAAAACACATGCATATTTCTCTCCGTACTGATTGAGTGCATACAACCTTTCAAAATAAAACTAGATTGATTTTTGACAGTTCATCCAAGTTTTTGTGCATGACTCGCGTGCGAACTGAAATTGAGGTTCATTCCTCTGGGGGGCGCCCTTTAGCTGATGTGACTTGTAGTGTGGCCATGGCAACCGTCTCCAAGTGAGCTGAGATGAATGCCAGGCCAAGGGAGGACACGGAAGTGAACAGATAAGAGCACTTCGTATTGGAGATGGATGAGTATGTGCAGGCTCTGGGTTACAGGCGTTACAATGACAGAGTGTTCCGGAACACGCAGGAAAGTTTTATTGGTGACCGGGATGATGACATTTGACTTTTTTGCGAAGGTGGCGGTGTCACATCTCTTTTGACGGACAGGTGGAGGCGGGCAGCGACCCACCCTCGGAATCCAAGACAGACCCCAGAGCCGCGGTGCCAGCAGAGAACGGACTGAGCCACACCTCAATTGCCCCCAAGCCGCCATCGCTGGTTGGACATCAGTCTCAATCTGCAGGTCGGTAACGCCATTGGACACTTTATTAAGTACACCTGTGCATTCTAATACCATCCATTGCCTATGGAGGGTATCAAGCATAGGTTATGGTTTTGAATCTCTTTTTTTTGAATGTGTATTTATTTTTAGATGGGCAGTATAAATAGTTTATGGTTAATGATTTTATCACGTGTTTCCTGAACCACCTCCAGCTGGGTGACATCAATTTCTGGCTCTGTCAAAGTACATGCAGCGCATTTATGGAGAATTGGGACACTTTTTTTTTTCTTTTTTTTTTTTGTGAATACATAAATATAGGGCTAAGAGGGGTAACGAAACATTGGGGTTCGGATTGGGATGGGAATGTCAAATGCCTTATCATTCTTTTTAGGTTCTTTGAAGCCACCTGTGAAGACTGAAGACATCATCCAGAGTGTCCTCACAGGTAAGATCCTCTTTTTTGTTTTTTAATACTTCACCTCCTCACCATCATTGTGCGTTTTTAGAAGTGGAAGCTCTGACGCTGGAGGAGCTGAAACAGCTCAAGGGCTTTGTACGGGAACAGCGGAAGCAGTACAAGGAGATGAAGGAGCTGGTGCGCAAACACCACCGCAAGACGGCCGAGCTCATCAAGGAACACACGGCCCGCGTGGGCGAGCTGCAGAGTCAGCAGCAACGAAGGCGCAGTGCCCTGCACAAGAGCCACAAACGAGATGGTAAGAAAAGGTAGGTAGCCCTCTTCCTCTTGAACTCCTCGTGGAACGAATGCAACTCCAGCTTGGCCAACATCTCCAGAACCAATTTGTTGTCTGTGTGCAGCCGGTCGGAACAGTCGCTGTCCACGCTGGACCGGGAGCTCTGCGATTTGGACCAGGAGTGTGGCCAGCGTCTTTCCGACCTGAAGGAGCAGCAACAGCAGCAGCTCCTCACGCTGCGCCAGGAGCAGTACTACAGCGAGAAGTACCAGAAGAGAGAGCACATCAAGCAGGTGAAGCATTTACAAATGCACTTTCTATCTTGTTGAGGAAGAAATCTCTGGCTTCTTCCTCAGTACATTGTGTGCCGAATGCTCATCGCCCATATTAAAAACACACAAGGGGAATGAATTAATTCTGCAGTGCGTGTCTGTTGTGGAAAAATTAATTTCCTCTGCTCAGCTTCACCTGCACTCGCTGCCAAGTCAGTTCTTATCAAGTCAGATTGCAACATGCCTAATATGAGGCCTCTGTGAACAATATTGGAGGCGTGTTTATCATCAGGAGACCCATAAGAAAGTAGCAAGAAGCAAGGCCTGAAAAGTGACTGGAAGTGTCTGCCATTTTGGGTCATCTTGACTATTTCTGTGACCAACAGGTGGCACCGTAGGGCTCCGCCTGCAGCCGCAAACCTGTTGGTCGTTGTGTCACGAGAACTGTCATGTTTGTTTGTGACCAACAGGTGGCACTGTAGGGCTCCGCCTGCAGCTGCACGGCTGTCGGTCATCGTGTCATTCGTTGTTGGACTCCCGGCGCGATCGCTCTGTCGGGTCATTGTTTCTGTTAGTTTTTTTTTTTTTTTTTTTTTTGCTTCAGCCATGGTTTTTGTTCGTTACTTTGGATTCTTTTTGTTGTCATGACTTTGTTTTGGATTTAGTTTCCTCAGTATTTTGTTAATACAATTTGTCAACTTCACATGGACAACGTGAAATCACCATGAATTTAGACTTTTTGTCTTGATTGTGTTGCGCTGAAAATACCAGCAATTTTTTTTCTGCCGAAAAATGCTGAAAAATGATAACCCATTTATTCCTGCAGCTTTAATTCTTTTTGCACCGCATGATCATTTTCTCTGATTGCGTGCAGCTAGTGGAGAAACTGAACGCCCTGGCCGAGGAGTGTCACGGTGCGCAGGTGAAAAAGCTGAGAGACATCTGTGAAAAGTGAGCGCATCATTCAGCATTCATCGTATTGCAAACCACAGGAAATATCTCAACCCCTGCCGACTCTTTCCTTGCAGGGAGAAGAAGGACCTTAAGAAAAAAATGGACAAGAAGAGACAAGAGAAGATCAGCGAAGCCAAGTCGAAAGACAAGAACGTCACGGAGGAGTGAGTGTTGTAGTGTACTGATGTGACCACAAGGTGTCGGTGTAGACAAAGAAATGACTGATTTGGTGCTGCCATTGTTCCCTGCAGAGAGAAGCTGGAGATAAACAGGTCGTTTGTCAATGAGGTGGTGCAGTACATAAAACGGGTAAGAGTTTTGACCGCAATGCGTGCATATACATACATACATATATATATATATATATATATATAAAGAGAGAGCGAGAGAAACTTGGAATATAATTTTCATTAGTGCGTGTTATTGTATTTTTGGTAATCTCACTAAAATAAGACAGCATTTATGAACAAAATGTGTGTGTGTGTGTATAGCTGGAGGATGCGCAGAGTAAACGACAGGAGCGACTGCAGGAGAAACACAAGGACATACGACAGCAAATTTTGGATGAAAGACCAAAGGTAAAAAAGAAAACATTTTACCCTCTGCTGAGAGTGCGACGTGATGGGTGTTGCACAGTGCAATTTCCCCGGAAGAGGCGGTGCGAATGGTGACATCACCACAATGACTCCCACGGCAAACGCACACAAAAAACATATTTCACCTCCAAAGTAGAAATCATTCATTTCAAGGTCAATTTTAATCCCATCAAATGTTTTTTTTAACCTTCATAACTAGCATACAAGTGTTGACGTAAATACATTGAAACACAAAAATCATTGTCGCTGTAAAATTATGACTTATTCTTGTATTATAATTTTTTTATTTTTTATTTTTTTTTGTAATGCTAGTGTAGGCTTTACCCCAGTAACTTTATCCCCAACATTGCCTTTTATAAAATACAACTTTATTCATAATATTTTGACACACACAACTTTCCTCTGCCTAGACCTCAGTTTTAATTAACCTGAATTGTACGTGATTGCGCAATGTTGTTTTTGGTTGGGATTGTGTGTCGAGCACGAACATGTCTTATCATCAATGTGTTTGCTTGAGTCTTTGTCTCTTTGCTCAAGCTTTGAAATAACACGTGACGCGGACACATATGTGGTCGTCACGGCAACTCTGGTCCCCCCCCCCCCCCTCCATCCAGTAACCCTTCCTCCATCCTTCATGACACTCTGCAATTTGCTAATTCGGAAGTGAATCCATCTGTGTTGAGGAGGGAGAAAGTCCCAGAAGTGTGTGCGTGCGTGTGTGTGTGTGTCAAAAACAGGTTGGAGCGAGTCAAGATGGTGGCCGCTTTAGACTTTGATCTGCAGCATCTTTGGCTGCCGAGTTCATGTCATTATGCGTGTGTGGGTGTGTGGGTGCACGCATTCCAGGGAATTTCCAAAGTTGATCACCCGCTATGGCGTGCACCTCTAAAGTCATTTCATGTGAGACTGAAGTTCCGTGAGCTCCAAAGTATTTGCTAGATTTTTCTTGAGACCAATTCAAGCACCCCCCACGAGCCGAGTTAGGATAAAGCGGCTCAGATGATGGATGGATGGATACTTTTTTTCCACAAATAATGGTTTCTACTTTCATTTCTTTTTCTTTAATAATCTGGGGGGGGGGGTTGTATTAAAAATCTGCAGCAACATCAAACAGAGCATTTCCAGTATAACCCCATTTATAAGTAATGAGTTGAGCAACTGTCCTATCTTAAGCTTCCCTTTGGAACTCCTCCTTTTATGGTGGGAATGACTGCTCTTTTTTTTCTACATTCCTGCTGTTGCAGAGAGAATTTAGAGAAAGGGAAAGTGAAGTCAGGGAAGGACACACACACACACACATACGCACTTTGTGAAAAGTGTCTCCCTCTGTTTCAGTAAGCATTTGTCTCTTTCGCTCGGGCGCCACTGTTGACTTTCATCGTAGGAGCCAGATAACGTTGAGCATATCAATGAAGCACACACACACAATGAACAAGACAGTTCTCCTTTGATGATGATCCTCTCATGTTATCTTCTCTAAGTAAGCTTGTACTTTTCGAGCCTAATTGTCGACGTGTTTGGAGAAAGGAAGGTTTTCTTGTCCAGCCTCTGTGTTTTGTGTATTTATGGACTCGTCAATCAGTCACAGGACGCACTAAAAGTCTCAAAAGGCCCATCCCCAAAATTGAAATCAGCTATTCTGGTTTGAAGCAACCATTTTATGCGACTTCTAGTTCGTTTGTCAAATTCCTTTATGGCGGCGTCTCCAAATGTGCCCCATTCAGGTATTCTAGACAGATGAGTGATGCTAAATTGCCAAGCTTCTCCCTTTCCCTCGACAGCTCCTCGAAAGGAGGACAGCCGCTGAAGAAGGTCATGCTGCTTGTTGTATTTTAGGAAACGTGCGCCCGGGGTGTGTGGCGTGCACACACTTGTTGACTAATGTTGAAAGAGGGGGGAGGCACATTGGGAACTTGGTGGACGTCCAATGCGAATGTCGGTCAGAGTGCAGACACAACTTTACTTTCTGACCTTGTTTCATGCATGAAGGCATTTAGAGGAAAGGCATACTGTGGTCCCACTGCTAAACTAAAGCATGGTTAGTTTCTAGTTCGATCACAGATACTGTGATAACACTTGTGACACGCATACACACACTCTCGCACATATCTCTCTGTGGTGCGCAGACCCTCCGACTTCCTTAGCATATGCCAGGGTGTCATCAGAGGGGCGAAAAAGACCGTTTTAATCAGGGGCTGCTGGCGCCACGCGCCAGGCAAGGCTGCACGTGTGCATACGCGCAGTCACACACGCCTGCATAGTCCCACCCCCTAAGTAGGTCATGCGCAGTACACAGCATGGCGCTTTTTTTTTTTTTTTTTTTTGCCATCTGCTTGTGATGTGATGAGCTCGATGTCCGCTGTGTGAGAGCCGCACTGAGAGTGAGACGCGAAGAAGGATGGAAGGGAGGGGGTAGGTAGAGACGAAGAGAGGAGGGTCGGGGCGTGCAAGGTGACCTTGAGATGCTGCAGAGACTCCCAAAATCAGTCTTTTTTTTTTCTTTTTTAGGAGGCCTTGCACAATCTTTACTTCAGCAATGAGTGTTGTCTTACAGATGATTTGCGAAAATGACAAATGACAATGTCACTTCAAATAGCAGATCACTGAATTTTGGTTGAATTAGGATTTTCTTTTTTCTTTTTTCTTTTGGTTCTTATTTTTAGTGAGCTTTTAAAATTTTAGATGCATTTAAATTTATGGCTAATTTATTTGTATTGTGTATAGTTTATTAGTTTATATCTTGGATTATATTTCGCCTTTTTTGTATTTTATATAATTAATATGTATAATATATGTCGGCTTTTGTTTCATTCCGATTTAGTTTGCCATTTTTGTTTATTTAATACATATGTGTATTGGAACTGATAAACGACCTGACTTGGATGGATAAGTGGCAGAGAATGGATGGAATCCCAAAGAGACATTGTGGTCATCCATGTCACATAAACATTGTGTCCCAGCCAGCGGGGGCGGGGGGTGTTCCTCTTATCGACTTCATTTTGCCATTACTTGGCCACAGAAGTGTCCATAAATCTCATGAAGTTGAAAATTGGATAGTTTGTCTCGAAAGTGCAATGTGTTTTTTGGATCAGCTCAGCTCCAATGCCGGTGGCTTGCCAGAAAACTGCGACGTGGTTGCTCTTTTAATTACGCTGCTCCCCGGGGGAGCCACTCGGGTAGTTAAACAGAGAAATCAGCATTAAAGCAATCATTGGCACGCGGTGAAATGAATGCTGTCATGTGTAATCATTGGATGGGGCTGGGCGGGGCTTTGAAAGCACTCTCGCACCTCGGGACAATTTAGAGTGTTCAATCGGCCTGCCATGCATATTTTCGGAATGTGGGAGGAAACCGGAGTACCCGGAGAAAACCCACGCAGGCACGGGGAGAACACCCAAACTCCACACGGGAAGGCCGGAGCCGGAATCTAACCCCTGCACCTCTGCGCTGTGAAGCGGACGTGCTAACCAGTCAACTACCGTGCCACCCGACCGCTGAGCAACCACTTCCAAATATGGGCATATGTACGCCGGATCTGGGAGTCGGTGGGTTATAAGGGTTTATAGAGTTAGGTGGGTCTCAGGTTAGTGTTGACCAAACATGTTGCAGTTGTTCACATGGAGCTCACACTTTCCACTTCTCCATCCCCAGCTGCAGAGTGACTTGGACCAGGAGTACCAAGATAAGTTCCGCCGGCTGCCCGTGGAGATCCAGGAGTTCGTCCAGGACAGCAGCAAAGCCAAGCCAGGCGACGCTAACCCGGCCGCTTTGTCCTCCTCCGCGGCCGAGCGGCTCAACCACAAAACTTCGCAGTCGGAGGACGACACCGAGGAAGCCTCGCTGGAGCGGGTCTACGACACGCCCCTTTAAAGGTGGACTGCGGTTGTGTTTGTGAACTGGTCTGAAGACTCATTGCGGTGAGTAGCTGTGATCCAGACCCCCCCCCCCCCCCTCTACTCCCCCACCGTGTAAATAGTACTCCTGTTGTATTTGTATTTCACCTGTGTGGTGTCACCATTTGGATGCGGCCACAGTTTGTGTCACTAACTATTGAAGGAATAACTTACTTGAACTATTGCACATTTTGATTTTCTTTCATGGTGATGTCTGGTCGGCCTTTTCTCCTACTGTTTTTTTTTTTGTTTTGTTTTGTTTTGCACTGAGCGCTCACCTCCCGACTTTGTGACAGAAAAGGTTTACCCAGAATCTCTTTTTTTTCCATTTTGTTCTCACAGAACGATGCTGCTATTTCCTTTAAATGCCACCGTTTTAAGCTTTGATCAGTGTTTGCGCAATGTTTAATTTGACCAGGATGTGTACAGTTTCTGCATGTACTCAAACTAACTGTACATGTGATGGTACCTCTGTAGTGATTGATTTGAAAAGTTGGGCTGATTTACAAAAATTAAGACAAATATTCGAACATGCAGGATGCTTTTGGGGAAAACACACTTGTACAGTGAAGGCCAAGCTGCATATTTGTAATCCGACATTTGCAAATTCACCTGTTGCAATTTTGGGGAGGGCGGGGGGCCCATCCTCTGTTATTCTGAAATTTTTTTTTGCTGTTTTTGTGCTCAGGCAAAAGCAATAACAGCCGCCACTGCCTTGGCACCATAAGTAGCATTTTGATTTCAAGAAAATGAGTTTAGGAGCTGAATTTAGACAAAAGTAGTCCAGGGTGGCCATTTTGATCAATCTAGTGTCGACAATTAAAAACACTTTTTTTTGGGGGGGGGGGGGGGTGTCTGACTCACAGATTTTCCTTTTGGTTACACCAAAATCATAATGGAATGTTTGCTAACCAAGGCACATATTTCATAGTGTTTTCCATTCACTGATCTAATCTACATTTATGGCTGCATTTTTATTTTAATTCAGGACTGGAACAGTATTTTACAGATGAAGCAAAATGATCAAGACAATGCGATAGCACAGTCAAACAAAAAAACCCTAAAACTGGTAGCAAGGTAAGGAATTGTCGAGATTCCTGTTCCCCTTCACAGATGCCGTTTGTGGCTAGGCAGGATTTGCCTTCGTATTTTTGTTTTTTGTTTGTTTTTGCAAAGATTTTCCCACTGTTACTATTATAAGCTGTGTAATATTGAATACTTTGGTAACCACTACTGACAGAGTAACACTTGTGAAAGAGCAGCATATGATTTTAATCACAGAAGAGAGAGGGGGGGGGAAGTATTTTTATTCATTAAGTTCCTAATTTATGCATAGTCTTGACTGACTACTTTGATTTTAAGGCGCCACTCCTGCACTCTTGCATTTGAACGCGTATGCACTCTGGAATTGTAGTGTGTGTGTGTGTGTGTGTGTGTGTGTGTGTGTGTGTGTGTGTGTGTGTGTGTGTGTGTGTGTGTGTGTGTGTGTTTTAGAGGCTAATATATGATGTAGATCAAATAACAGTATCGTACAAAGGGAATTTTATCTGTAATTAAAAATAAATGTGGCTGTTATGATTGTACATTCCAAGGGTGAATTTTGGTTTGCTTTTTTTTTTTTTTTAACTGTCCATATATAGATAGATAGATGGTGTTTGCCGTTTATTCACCTTTAAGAAAACCTGTTAAGCAATGCGGCAGAAAGATCCTCCGTGATCACCAGCTGTCATGCTTACGCCGTATAATCATAAACGTCGCCATAGTGACGAATGCAAAAGTTGCATAAGGACACTTGTGACACGGTGTACATTGTCTGCTGCACTGATGATGGTTGGGGTGGGGGTGGTGGTTCCGTGTGTGCCTGGGGAGAAGGGGAAGCCCTTAACCACCAACTTCCTGCCATTGCCTTGGCGACAACAATTCTCAAAGAATTCCCAAGAGGAAGGCGACTGTCGGACGAGCTCCGCTGCAAACACACTGCCTGGATTGTTTGCTGCAGCGGATGAGAGATATCAGCTCAGTGAGCGTCTGAAGGATTACCTTCTGCACGTGGCCTTTTTCCCTCTGTGATGACGAATAATAGTAGAGGAATATGGTTTTCAAGAAAAAGTGAGTTGTTTCATATCCACCAACATGAAGAGACTCACCTCCCAGGCACATGCTGCAGATCGTGAAGGGTGAGTTTGACATTCCTTGCCCATTTACATTTCATGACATTTCAGAATGTGATTTGAAAAGCTCTCTGTACTTTTCATGAAATTTTGATCATGGCCACGGTTTGACCCAGGAACAGATAAATCCCGTGATCATAGTCTGCTTTTGCTGTCTGAAAAGCTTCGTTTGAAACCTCCAAAGCCCATTTTGGGACCCTAACCTTGATATTAGCATAACTTCACCTTTTTTTTTTTTTTTTTTTTTTTTGGTTCATCTGGGAAGCTGTCGCAAGCATAAACTGTGTTCAACATATGTAGCCCCCCCCCCCTTCTCAGGTCGCCCCCCTACCGATCGGCGTGACCAGTTTTAACAAGATTGAGCATGTTACGTAAACACAGTCGGAGGATGGCAACGAGGTGTCCTTGGAGTGGACGTTAATGAGGCTCTTCAACACGCCGCTAAGGTAGGACAAACATTCACACACAAGTGGATGCAGCATACGCACCACACATGATACATCTTGTCTTCTCTATACATGCGCTTTGTTCTCCCTACGTACTGAGCATTGTGATGCACAGTGCAGTTGTGCCGAATATTGCAGCTAGTTAGTATAGCGTAATCAGTCATTTACATGTCGCAATATATATTTAAAAAAAACATACCAGAATTAGCACGGGAATTGTGATGTGACATGTATAATCGGAACAACCCCGCCCCCCCCCCCCCAAAAAAAAGCTTTTTGCTGTGTTTTTCTTCATAAAACCACAACTTTTTTTGAGCCTTGAAAAACTTTGGCAGCCAATAATTTGGAGTCACACAAGCCTGAAAGATGAACTATTTACTGAAAGGAAAAGCTTAAAAAAAAAAATCTTTTCAGTTCGACAGATCAGTGACAATGTGACGAGCGAGTACCTTTCTATGTGTGACGTGTCCTCAAACCTGTTGCGTGACTGCGATGTGTTATTGGTTCAGCCTAATAACCTGCAGCCATTGTCCTGACTCTTGTTTGCTGCGCCAATATTCTGCGATGTTAATTAAGCGGCAGATTTTTTTGCCTGCCTAGTGGCGCCACCGTCAAGCCGCTCGCGCAACATTGTCACTTTGCGTTCGTGTGTGTGTGTGTTATGGTATAGTTTGTGCTGCAGGAGGAGTGACTCATTGTTGTTGTCCGCATGCAAAACGTCAGTGCCGGGAAAGGTTACAATCATTACGTATTGATTTGTTTTTCCACCACAATTCCTTACAAATTGTTTCTCGACACCGCACGTTTTATTTTCAAGGTCACAACATTCCAAAATGTCCCCCCGCGCGTGCCTTTTTTCCATGTCATTTCAACAGCCACAGTGATGGGCGTGGCCTGTGTTTTTACTGCCTTTTTCGTTGGCCGTTGCGGCAGGCAGCTCCTGTATGATATTAATATTACAATCTCGAACATTGCTGTTGCCAAATCATGATTTATGCCAGATGCAGCAAAGCAGCGTTTCAACATCACGACGACATAGTTTTCTGGCATTCTTCATTTTGGTGGCTCATTTCGCTTCAGAATGCTTTCGAGATTTCACTGAACCCTGCATCAGCTCAAGACACCCGCAAACCACCCAGAAAACAAATGTCAATCCAGAATGCCTTGAAATTATCACGACTTAATTGTTCCCCGAACAGACTCAAACTACCTTGCGCCGGATACAGCAAAACATCCCGAGAACATAGTCAATACATCAACCTTTCTGACATTGGGCGACAAGCTTGCTTTAAATGTGTTGAGAGTGCCCCTGCAACAACTCAAGACTGGATACAGCAAAGTAGTAGAACATAACTAAGACAGAGTTTCTGGCGATGGGATCAAGACATTCCTGTGCTGGATGCAGCACATTTTCTACTAATTCACTATTGGGGCTGTATTTTCCAAGTTTCAATGATCAGTGTTGTCACCATTTGCTCCCACGCATATCATTAGAAATTGGTTACTGTATTTCTTTGGCGACATGTGCAGCCTACTGTGCGTGCGTGTGTGTGGAAGGGGGGGGGGCGCTTTTAGTGTTTGCCCGGATCAAGGGACGGCGGCTCCAGTCGTCAGCTGTTAGACAGGCAGGGAGGAGCTGGATGTGCTTGGGCTGGATGACTCACTCTCCGCGCACTCATTCACCCCCCCCCCTGTCTCTCTCTCTCTCCCCCCCCCCCCCCTCTCTTACAATCAAGCATAACAAAAAGAAGAGCAGCTTGTGGGTCGGACGTCCGCTGCTCCGTCTCCACGAGCACCGGGACCACCACCACCAGCAGCAGCACTCGCGGGGAGACCAAAAGGAGATAGCTGGGGAGGGAACGAGCCGCACTGGACTGCTTGTTGGACTCCTCTGGGTACTCAGCATCCTTCTTCTTCGTGGATTAAAAAAAAAACACATTAAAAGATTGCGAATCTTCTAAGAAGCTAGCGCTACTCGTACTTGTTTTAAACGATCCTTTGCAGATCTTTTTTTGCAATGCAACGCTCGTGTTTTTTTTTGTTAAGAATACAAAAAAAACTTGATTAGAATAGCTCGCGTCACATTTATTCCACGCACAGCTGGAGACAGTTCTTCGCTCATGGCTAACTTGCTAGCGTACGCGGAGCTTGAAACGTTAGCAGGTAAAAAGAAAAAAAAACGTGACACATTTGTTTCGATGCGTGTGTACGTGTAAGCGCGCGGGGGCTTTAAATGCAAAAGAGGGGGAGAGTATTGATGTTTCCGCGGTCTGTAAGGGTAGTGGCGGTGGGGGCAGGCACAGCTAGCCGTGTAGCGGGACAGAGGCAGACTGCAACCGGGCAATGACAAAGCCGGTGCCCGCCGTGCAAAGGCTGCTGGAGTGTTTGTTTTTAGCTAGTTGTTTACCGGAGGTGCTATGCATTTGTGTGTGTGTGTGTGTCCGTGTCCCATATAATACTGCTGCATGCAAGGTGTCATTGCTCAAGGTCTCTCCTCCAGCATCATGGATGCAATACGAGGAACCCTGCAGGATGTTTTTGTCCGCGCCCCCCCCCCCACCTGGTGTTGTTTTCCTGAAACTGGAGAGGTACAGGAAGTAAAATATGAGAAAAGTATAATATTCCCAGGATAAAGTCAAAATGCTATACTGTGTGTGTGTGTATATATATATATATATATATATATATATATATATATATATATATATATATATATAAATTATAAATAAAAATTGAAACATATAATATTCCCAGAAAATACACCTCTAATTTTGGAGGAATGCTGAATTATTATAAGAAACATTTCCAAGGGTTAAAAAATGTAATATATGAGAATAAAGTTCATGTTAAGAGAATATTTTATTTTTTAGGCTTAACGTTGAAATATTAGTAATTTAAAGTTATATTGTCAGGAAAAAATATTACAAGAATGAAGTCGTAACATTATGAGAGTTAAATTGTGAAAAAATAATTCATAATTTCACATCGTAAAGCACAGGGATATTCTCGTAAAACATGAAATAAAATGGAGGGTTTTAAATGAAAAGGTTAAAATCATGAAATTATCATTATCATACTGGGAAAAAGTCACAATTTCTCCCCCAAAAAAAAGGTTGATATTATAAATAGACGTATGTTAACCCTAACCTGTGTTATGACAGCTATGTTTTCGTCAGTTTCAATTCTAATAAACAGTATTCCTTTCTGCTCTGCTTCGCTTAATTTCCTGAAGCAAACGTCAACGGCAACATGTCTGTTGCTCGGTGTGACAAGTGTTTGTTCACGTGCACCCGGCAGATTAAGTGTTCCATATTTGTTCAGTGTAATAACCCGCAGGCAAGCCGCTGGGTGTATTTGCTCTATAAACAGCTCCCAACTCTTCGTGTAGCATTTTCCAGAAACTTTTTTTCTTCACGTCAAACCATCTTCCCTAAGATGGCGCCATGTGGGTGGTGTGCGATGCCATTTTATTTCCGTTGCCTCAAAACAGCAAATTGTTCGAAAAACAGCTGAGGGAAATAAATGACTATGTCCGTGTCACGCCGGACATCTTTGTGGATGTAGCTTCCCTGCTGAAGTCATGTTCGAGAGCAAAGTAGCAAAGACCGGTGTCCCCTTTCAATTTTACAGGTGCCATATTGCAACACATCAGTCTTAGTATTACCAATTGAGGTGTGGTGTTTATTCATTCACGTCGACCATCCATACTGGTAATTGGGGCACGTTTATGAGAGGAGACTTGTTCTCTCCTTCTGCTGTTTTCTGTGCCTCCTTTGCTTGTCCTTCAGGTGAGCAGCTTCCAGTCCCATCGAGTCACTTCCATACTTTCTCTTCACGTCGGCATCCGAGACAAGGTTTCATATTGTTGCCTGTTTGCTCTGATAAGGCGCGTATCTGACTCTGCTGCTGGTAGGCGTTATGATTTGTGCTGTGCTTTTCCCCGACGGGCGGGAACCGGCGGCCTCCTCCCCGGCGAGCTTCCGACTGTAAAGCAGCCAAATAAGCCCCAATGGCGTGATTGATGAAATTCTCTCCCCTTCTTACCGTATGTCCTTTTTTGTCTCTGCAGGCTGGCCGAGACATGAGCGTTTCCCGCTGAATGTAGTTGATGCAGAACTGGTGAGTTGTTGTTTTTTTAAACGGCCGGAGGGTTTTCTTCTTGGATATTAGGCCTTTACCTCTTGAAACTGCTTCGTCATTATTCTTAGGCCAAATAAATCACCATTTTGATGACATTTCTCATATTGTGGTGTCTTGAGATGAGAGTTACTCCACTTGTGGGTTTGTTTTTTTCCCCGATATGAGCCGTTGTTTGGATAATTTATTGTATTTTGTTTTGCTTTGACTCAACCAAACTCACTTTGCACTACATAGCACCTTGGCAGACAGCGAACAATTCGTCAACGAAGATTGATATAAACCAGAACTCAAATGTGATTTGGCAAAATTCAGCCTCAACAGTCTTATTTTGCTGCATGAAATTTGGGAGGCGAGTCTGAGTAGACCCACAAAACATTCTCGAGAGGCCATGCCCAAAAACACGCAGGAAGACTGCCATTTTGGTTTGAAGTCACCATTTTGCCCATTGCCTTTAACATCTCATTCATCCATCAGATTTTGTCCGATACCAATTATGAACTGTGTATCCTATACAGAAACTTGACAGATTTGTCAGTTTCCGTCAACATGTGCAAGGCGTGGTGTGCATGCGCCGCACCGTGACAACACAGTCACTGCGAAACCGGGCCGCTGCTGCTGCGTTGAAGCTTCCCAGAAGGATGCCGTAATGAGGCAGGGAAGTGATAGCTCCCCATACGAGGTTCTCTGCGTATTATGTAATCTGTATTAATGATGACATCATGTGTAGCACAAGGCCTGCGAGGGCGTGATTAGCATTCAGGTGTTTTACGCCTTTCTTCCCCTGTATATCATCTAAAATCATGTCTTGAAGTTATCGAGTCATAGTCTAACACCAAGTCCTGTAAAAAGGGATCTTTAAAGTCATTTAAGAAATGACAGCAAAAAAGAAAACAAGCAGGCAGCTACTTAGTGCTAACGTAGCTGTAATTGTCATCCACTTTTTTTCCTCTTAAAGGCGACGAAAGCTATCCAAGTCTTTTTTTTTTCTGCTAGCGCTCTGTTCAATGCATGCCCACACACGTGAACACCCGCAATCTTCCCCCATGGCTGCGTCCACGGTGGGGATACACGTGAATGAATTTTGCTCTTCCAATTAAACTGCCGACCTTCGCTCCAGAACGTCGCAATACTCGACGGCGTCCCATCCTCTGCTGGATTGCTATTATTACACACAGCCGGCCCGCTAAAGGCTCTTTAGTAGAAGTCAGCAAAAAAAATAGCAAGAGCACAGATTATTATTACTGTACATCAAGCAAGATAAATAATTATGTAACATTTATCCATCAATATGTGGCGCGTGGTGCGTTCGTGCCCATTGATTTGCATCATCCAAAGCCGCCGTCCTCGCTTTTCATCCAAAGGATTGAGCCTAATTTATGGCCTGCGTTTTCACAACCGTCCTTTGAACTTTATTGCTTGTAAAACAAAAACCAGAGGATTGCATTTGAGTATTATAAACGGGGGGGGGGGGGGGGGGCAATGGATTTCCCAAGCCAGCGCCAGATATTCGTCAGCAGCCACTTCTCGTCGCTGTCATTTAAACAAACATCAGGGCCCGGCGTATAAATCCATTATTAGGAGGCTGTCATAACAAACGGTGAACATTATGGGAAAAGTGCTCGCAATCAAAAGCGCATCGCCGCGCGGCGACGGCCGTTTCATGAACGCTTCTTTGAGAAATTCTTTTACAGAAAAAGAAATGGACCACTTTTTTTTTCTTTTCTTTTCTTTTTTTTTTTTTTACAACAATGAAAGTAAAGCGCAAGTAACCACTGTTTATTTTACGATATATACAGCGGAACAAAAATCTATTCCAGGACTACCCCTTGTTTGGGTTTGAACAAAAATTCCCATAGGAAATAATAGAAATAGCCATCAGTTCTGGAACCAAACCATCATATTCAACTTTTTTTTTTCATTGACCAGCTAGGCATTTTTTAAACATTTTAACCTTTTAACACATTTCTATCCATCCGGTTATTAATACGGTGGCCCACATCTCTCCTTTAATCAATCACGAATGAGTAAACACTCGTTCGGTGCGACGCTGACTTGATTTTTGGACAAGGAAACGCTGTCGTTCTTTTCAAGGTGCGGGAAGTGATGATTCGATCCGTGTTCTCTTGCTGACTCGCTCAGTGGAAGAACAGAAAAATGACCGAGTCTCAACTCCCCACTCCAACCTTGGAATTGAAACTTTGGCTCCTGACAAGCTTTTACAAGTCCGTGCCGGATGTAATTATTCATTTGTTCCACTTATGATCAGGCTTTGCTGCAGATTCTTCTGCTGCTTCGTTGATTTGCCTAAAACTTTGGCATAGAACCAGACCTCAAAGTGCATCTTTTATTTGGAGTCTTATCCTATTTGCATTTTTTTTTTCTATCTGTTAGTTTAAACTTTGTTAAAATTGTGTCATCGATGACACAGTGACGTTTTTATTAGTTTTTCCCCACGAGCTCCATCATCAATAAAGATAAAGTGAGCCTATTCCAGAAGTAGGCATGCAAGCCCGAGGCATGACGGTACCTGCGCCATGCTTCACAAATGAGCTTGTGTGTTTTTTGGATCACCAAGCACATCCTTTATTTCTTCATACGTTGGACCTTTCCACCTGTCCTGAGGTGAACCTCTACTAAAGTGACAGAAGTTTGGATTGGTTTCTTTTTTCCTCCCATCCTTGCGGGTCTCTTTGCCGGTACCGATCAGCTTTTTTGCGATTTGCAATGACTTGTCTCGGATGCCGTGGAGCCTTTGATTCTTGTTTGCGCTGTCTGACCAAGACGTCGACTGGCTGCTTCTCTAGCTCGCCACCCTATGCGTCGAAACTTCGTCCTATGTTTGTCTTCGTCGTTTTCAACCGAGGGCAGTGTTTAAAGAGCATTTTATTGTCGTTGACTTATTCTTATTAGACTGGCTCACCTCTATTTACTCTTGCATGACAGTTAGGACCATTGAAAGGTTACTAAACCGTGTACAGTTGACTAAGGTTTTACGGCTGTGACAGTTGTCTCAAACAAGAGAACATGTTGTAAATCTAACTGATCTCAGCAGGAAAACGGTCCCCCTTTGGACCCCCAAAGACCCTTTGCCCATTCAACCCCTCGAGCACAAAGTGTTTCATTCTCCTTTCAAGAGGTCACTGCGCTCCTCTGTTTAATTGATCTAACACCAGAATAAACCGTCCCTTCCATTCCGCAGCCTTAAAGCCGCTCTTTCCAATCCGGCAAAAAAAAGAAAAAAACCTCCCAGCGGGCCTGTGGGGATGCAGCTGCATGACAAAAACCTGGGTATTTGCTTTTGAGAGCGCTGCCGTCGTTTTATGTCCCAGAGGAGCCATATGAAACGGGAAGATGGCTGAGAAATAACCCCCCACGGGGTGTTTGGGGCAACTGATATTCCAGCAGACACCAGGGACAGGCCATGTTTTTTTGATTCAGACCACCAAATGTATTTTGCAAGCCCTGATGTAACTTGTAAAAACGTCCTTCTTTGCCACCTTGGCTTCTCTGACCTCCAAAGAGCTCAGAGAAGCCAAGTCGGAACCACAATTTCCGTTGGTTTGGTTGTTCATTGACCTGGCATGATTGTCTAAAAAAATTACAACAAAAATGTACATCGAGTGAAAAGGAGGTGTTGCGTCTCGAGAAAATGAAATGTAATCAAGCAAGTCCTATTCTAGCAATGAGCCCGCTAATGGATGTTAACATAACGTAGTACCTTATGTTAATTTGTACACAACAACATTCCTTAAAAATTCATTTTTCTACCAGATATTTGTAATGGTATTTTTTTCCCCCTCTGGGTAGTTGTTCATCTTAAATCCAATTATTTTTCTTATTTCAATTAGATATAAACAGCAACAAAAAATCTGTAATTATAGATCTTGACTGATCCAAGATATTTATTTTGTGATACATTTTTCACCCATACCACTGAGCCCTATTGGGTGGACATGTTTCATGTAAAAAAAAAAAATAATAATAATAATAAAAAAAGCTCTCCCTACAGTAGTATCACTCGGTACATCAGGAATTTTCAGTAAAACTACTCTCGTGGTCGAAATCTATCTGCCTTGGTGGAGTTCTGCGCTCTGCGTTGATTGCATAAAACATCAGGTTGTCTGTGAGCCTGCGTTATATTTAGAAGAGCCTATTCCAGGTAACATGGGAGCCAATGACGCACTGTGTCCCATCTCATGATACCTGTGGGATATGGTGTGTGTGTGTGTGCGTGTTTGTGTCTGAGTGCGCGCTTGAGTCTTTGTGCACGGGTTGTTTTAATCCCTTGCGGCATTGTCGATGGTGAAGTGACGCCGCCGGGGCTCTGCCTCTGTGTACACCTCGTAAATCCTCACATAGACTGCTGCTTTAATGGTAATTGCACACGTCGTGTCCCATCCAAATACGGTCGACGCCTATACGGTACAGTACGTCCTTAACGCGGTCTCAATCTAGATGGTCTATCAGTTCCATTCGTTTCCCAACTGCTCACCTAACTAAAAACAAAAAAAATGCAATCAAAAATCAGTATTCCCCATTGAAATGAATGGAAATGGCATTTTGCTTCTGGTGGTGTGCCCTGCGCTGCCTGCATTTATCCGTTTATCTTTGTACCAAGCAACCGCGCAGCCACAAGCACTTCCTGTCCTGCTTGGGAAAAGCCATGGAATTATTGAGCGCTTTATCTCCTCAAAGGCGATTGAAGATGTCGTCTTCTTTAAATACATTTACAGTAATTGGTACTTTTTGTAATGTCACAAAGCAAACTAATGCAGAGAAAGAACGATCCTTTGTAAACAGTAATCACCATTGTACCTCGGGTGTGTGTGTGCGCGCGCATGCGCATGTGCCCATGAAACCCCCTCTAGGCGCCCTTATTATTACTGTAAGTGTACACCATGAGACTGAAGTCAGCAGCGTGATTACACTCAAGAAAGATTTAATTTTCTTCTCGCTGTCTTCATGACCCCCTTTTATTATTTTTTCTGCTTTCAGAGTGATCTAGTGCTGGCCTTTGCTGTTTACCCTCCCCCATACCGCCCCTCATTTTGCCGCCCCACCCTGCACGGTAAGTACATCAAGAAAACGTTTGGTCACTCTTGAAATGCAAGTGATCTGCGAAGTTGTGTACAAATTAAAAATCGGCCTCCCCCCACAGCCCTCTCTCCAATCGTTAATAAAATGCAGCAATGAAACAGTTCGAATCAAGTCCTGGGCATCATACTGGGGTCGTTAAAGGCAATCATTCAAATCGACTACTTTCGCTAAGCAGCACAAACACGTGAAGTGTTTACTCCACGGGCGGGGATGGAAACATAACTTAGTATGTGTGTCTAATGATGGGTCAAGCAATTTGTGTCAAGGCCCAAGGGAACGCTCAGGCCCGGTGGCCTTGTGAGGCCCCCCCATCCGTCCCTGTCAGTATAAATACACACTGGGGTGCAGATCACAGGCTGGAATGTTTGTCTGTGTACTTGTTATTGAGTTGTGTGTGTGTGGTGTGCGGTGACATCTGCATGATGTCGCCGCTATAAGCAGGCGAACTGAAGGCCATGACTGGCCCCCGGGTTGCTATGGCGACCAGTTGTGTCAGAGATGAGCAACATCTGTGGAGTGTTTGTTTGTCAGGCAGGTTTTCCTCCTCCAGCTCATCTCGCTGTCTGCCTGAGAAACACTTGTTACAAAAAGAGGATTTCTATGAGATAGTCGCTTTCATACTCAAGGGCCTTCTTTATTTATATTTCTACAATTACGGAGGTGCGCCTGAATTGTGGCCTTGAATTTATTCCCCCACGTCATTTTGGTCCATATTAAGCTTCTTAGCTGCTCGGTCCAGAGCAAGTCTGTCCCTTGCGGCTCACGCCACCTGCCAGTTGCCCAAGTCGCGTCCTTTTAGAGTGAGCTGCCAGAATGAGAGTCAACTTTCAAGGTGTGACTCAAGTGGCGGCGATAGTTGGAATGATTCCTTCTAGTTGGCCTCGGGACCTCTCACAGTAGGTTGAGCCCAGCGCAAGACTCACATTACGGGGGGAAGCATGTGACCCCTGGACCTTGGAGCTGCTCCTCCTCCACCTTCTCTCTATATGGACATGTTCTATTTTCCTCAGCCCCGAGCCTTAGCAGGGATGCGCACATTCTCTATCAATTCATACTTATTTGGGCAATGGGAGAAATCCCTTATTTTTGTCCAGCTCATCCCCCCCCCCCCCCCCCTCCTTGTCTTCCCCTTTGCTGTCTCTAACTCACGAGCGTGTTTATAGCGAGTTTCCCCTCGTTGGGGTCATGTTGTGGATAGCAGTCGCATCATCGGCTCACATTTCAGATTTAACATTACTGTACTGCGACCAGGTGGAATGCATTGTAGTTTATAGTTCATGGTATTAAAGTGGTCACAGAATGGAAAATGTTTGTGCACTGGAGCCTCAGTTGACACATTTATTTCATTCAATGACCTTGTTCGCAAACTCAAACGTTCGAAAACCCAGATCATTTTTCCCTTAATTCAACCAGCTGCAGAATGTAGTCATGCGAAACTTGTTTTTAATTTCTGTGTTGTTAAGAATAAATACGGTACAATGACACTTCGAAAGTCACTGCAACGTCTTAGCCTTTTCTCATACAGTAATCAACCGCATCGCATTGTGGGGGGGGGGGGGGGTGTTTGGGTTAGCAATGCTAAACGTAAAAGGTCACTTTACTCCACTAGTTAGTAACGGGTGCATGGCTCTCTTACAGACCCTCTCTCAGAAATAGGCAGATCTTTTTTTTTTTTTTTTTTCACTTGGTTGTTTAGTTATACACTTGACTGTCGAGTTGGCACCCCAGAGACCAATCTATTGCTTTGCAAGACATTAAAAAGCTCATTTTTTAAATGTTTCTTTGAAGACATAGCCCCCAATTAGGTATGTTAAGTCATGAGGGCCTGAAAGTTGACCTTGTGGAAAGTTGAAATCATTTTCCATTAAAATCGCAAGCGTCTCAGATACCACTGTACACTTTGGTTAGTGTGTGTGTGTGTGTGTGTGTGTGTGTGTGTGTGTGTGTGTGTGTGTGTGTGTGTGTGTGTGTGTGTGTGTGTGTGTGTGTGTGTGTGTGTGTGTTTGGGGGAGGGGTGTCCTTAGTTTGTACTTTGAATATTTCTGACCATGTTTGGGCAAATGCGCTTCAGGAGATCCCTCCTCAAGTTATGTGTAGTTGGGCAAACTGAACCTTTGACCTCCTAATCTGCTATCACCGAGACCATCGGAGACACACACACACACACACACACACGCAGTCTCTTACAGCAGTGGACAGCGCGTGATGTAACACGGTAATTTGGGTATAATTTGATGTTTTCACTCTGGAGGCCAAAGCCTTGTTATCTAACGTATTCTGTCCAAAGAATTCCAACGCTGGCAGGTTGTCCTCGCCTGTGGCACCTTTTGTCACCTCCAAGTCAGGCACAAACGCATCCGTGCTCAGATTAGATTTAAGCCTGTCCATTTAGATTGTGGTGTCCTCACATGCCAGCAGGAAAGATTATTGTATGAATATTAGGCCATCTGTGTGTGTGTGTGTGTGTGTGTGTGTGTGTGTGTGTGTGTGTGTGTGTGTGTGTGTGTGTGTGTGTGTGTGTGTGTGTGTGTGTGTGTGTGTGTGTGTGTGTGTGTGTGTGTGTGTGCGCGCGTGTGCGTGTGTGTGTGTGTGTGTGTTCGCCGTGTGCCAGCGCAGCCTGAAACAACATGCAGTTTGGAGCCAAATGCACTCTGTCCACGTTGTGAGAATTTTGACTCGATTTAGCATTTTTGTTTTTCTTTCCGCCCATTCTGTTGTGTTCCTGTTTTTGTCCTCGGTCAGCATCCATCAATCCCAACAGTAGTTGCGAATATATTGATGAAATGCATGTCATTGAACTCGTCTTCCACTCCCACGCTTGCTTCCATTCAACGTGCTCCCAAATAACCCGAGGACAGACCTTATTTAACCGCCCGTTCAACCCATTCACCCCGCCACCTCCTCAAAAGCCTTCTTTCACTGATGTTATTGCCCTCAGCTCAGCAGACGCACGCACACACACACGCACACACATTCAGTTTAGTATCCTCTATTCAGTAAAAGCTTCAGGCCGTTATTTATTAGGGAGACGCTCCGTCCATTAAGCCATGTGTTAAATTCTTTGGATAGCTCAATTTGGCAGCGTGCGGATAGTAAGGTCTATATTAGAGCTCTTTAGGCCATGCCTGGTCTTGTGTGTTTGTTTGATGTATTTTATCAACTAATTGACATCTTCCAGTGGGAATTAGTAATGGATATTAGCCCCCACGGCTATGTTTGAATATGGCTAAGCCAACGAATGATTGATAGTTGAGGCAACATTGGAACTCGTCACGTTAGTACTCTTTGGAACAGCAAATGAATGACGTAACCCGGGGACCCGTGAGTGACGGTGAACTATAAAAGGCAAAAAGAAACATTGGGGAGGCCTCGCTTGGGTCACGGCAATCTTCCTTGAAACAGTTTTAAAGTCTGATTTAGGTTGACATGAAATGCGGATTAGGGTTTTTTTACAAACACGGTAAGATCTTAATGCGTTTGTACTTAAAAATCTCTCGAACAAATGTGATGTTTAGAAAAGGGAGCTTTTAACCTCTAACGTTGTGGGTCAAATTAACCTGTTTGAAACATCCCCAAAATATATGGCGGCGGTAATGCAAGGCAGGGAAAAAAGCAGATCGGGTCTAGCAGGAATTGCATGAGTTGTAATTCTAAAGTATTAACAGCATGTAATGCATGGGATGTCAAAATGAATATTTCTTCATAAAATACATTGAATGTCCAAAGTTTGGAGTCATTTCACACAAAGATAAAGTGCAGTGCGTCTATTACCAAGCAGAACCGGCTTACGCAACAGCACGTCTGCAATTGCCCACCCAGAATAATACAATCATCGTTAGCTAATTTAATATATCTTACCACCCCTAGTTAGAACATATTTTAATGGACCGGTCAAGGAAAGACACCAGCTGCCGGCTGGCGCTTTCAATTGCTTTATTGAACAAACATTGTGCAATGTGCAGACTGCATCACTTTTGGTACCAACCCTCGTGTCACAGGGCCAGGGAAGGATCTCCATCCTTGTTTGGGGCGACTCCGTGTTTGCTTTGCTGTGCCTTCAGCCTGCTGTTGACTGACTCATGAGCCAGGAAAAAGATGGCAGCCTTGCTTCCACTGTCATATTTGCTGTTTGCTCAGAGAACACGGGCCGTATTGCAGTTGTAAAATCTCTTATTGGATTAAAGACCTTTTCCCCCTGTGTAAATGTCGGACCCGTATGGGTGATATGCGCTGCGCAGTCAAGCCAAACATGAAATCTGACACAAAGAGCATTTCATATGACATGTCACTCGTGTATGTGCAACCCTAACCCTTTTTTTTTGGTCATGTTTTGTTTGTTTTTACAAATGGGGCAAATATCTTCCAGCAAAAGGAGCTCATCTCATGTTGTTCCTTCGACCGCAAACTGGTCGAGACCAATTTAATAGCGCATCTGCTGTTCGTGGCCAAATAAGGTACTCTTATTTTGCCTCTGTTGGTTCGGGACCCAGTTTTTCAACAATCGGTTCCATTTGGCTGTAGAGAATCAATAAAAAAAATTTAAAAAAGAGAGAAATGAAAACGTCAAGTCTTAATGCCACTCGTCCTGAGCACCTAAGGCGAATTGAACCCGTCCTCTCGCAACCTTTACACTGCCTGACGGATGTAGCCTCATTTTGGTTTATGAGGTGTGGGACCGCTGGGTGTTCTCTATCTTTTGTAATTATCTCCTTGTCAGGGTTTTGGACAGGCGGTGCTCGGACCTTACTCGCTCCCGCCTCAGTCTCTCACCTGCGCGGTACGACCGCAACCCAAAGCTGTTCTTGGACATGAGTCATCTCTCAGGGAAAATATTACCTAACGCATTCTGTGGAGATCTAGCCTAGCACAACCCCGACAGGACGGCGCAACCCAATTAGACTAAATTAGGATCCAGCTACAATCTGATTTGGGATTATTCGTCAGATTTAATCAGATGTTAAAGACCATCTGTTCAATTGCGGAATACTTCCTCTAGCTGTGTAAAACACAACTGGATTTACTACGGAATAAAATGCCATTTTGAGGGCTTTCCCGTGTTCATAAATATACTGTTATATAGATTTTTTTTTTGAATGATTAAATGATCACACTGTGAAGGGATTCATAGTATACATGCGATAAAAAAAAAAAAGAATTCTAAACAAATTCAAATTTCTATCCATTAACTCATTCACTCCCAAAGACGTTTTTAAACGTCTTTTCAGACTTGGTCCAGAATTGGCTGGTACCGAATGAGTTAAGGTGTTTAATAATGGACCTCGTCGAGCTAATGGTTGTACCGGTACTGGAACCTGACTGTTAAGGCTTATAACCCTAAAAGTCCAATAATATACTATCTGAGCACTTTCATTTTTCATCATATTATGCTAATCCATGCTTTTGGCCAAGTGCACTGACATGAAGTTGTTTTTCTGGGTTACAGTACTGACTCCCTGCCCGGTCTTGGTCATTAATCAGCAGAGGAAGTGAGCATCTCTGTTTTCACCCCCCCCCCCCCTCTCTCTCGACACACCTCGTTCATCTGTTCTCACGGTCTCCTGGTAGGATGCCACAGATGGTAGAGCGCCGGGTTAGATGGACTCGGCCCATTTTGTTTTATTTTGCCGTTGACGGGCGCGATGAACTTGCCAAGCGCGCTGTGGAGCCGTGATGCAAAACAAGCAAACGGGAAGGAAATACGAGTTGGTAAACAAACAGGCTTTCAATCCGGTGCGAAATGGGCTTGTTTTTCATGTCGCATTCGAATAAAGGCTTTGTTGACCTCGAATCCAAAGCGATGCAACGACATCGTCGACAGGGGATCTGTTCGTCGTTACCATGACATTACAAACGACAAATATTAGACATCAATGGTCGGTGAAATGATTGTCTTCCAGGTGGCCAACAGAAAAAGGTCCACGGCAGGGAGTGAGTTAAGTCGTATCTTGACATCAAAAGATGCTTCATCTGCTCTTGGCACATGCCAGTGTTCATCGCCCACATCAAGAGCAGACACCCCCCCCCCCCTCCCATTGGCCTCTTTCTACTCTCTGTCACATACAGTGGTTTGCCTCACCCGTCTCACCCCCCCCCCCCCCCCCCCCGACTGATCGCCAGCCACTTTTTTTTTTTTGTGGCATCTCGCCTCTTGTCACTTGTCTGTGCTTATTTTCCCCGCGTGTGCCCTTCTTACTGACCTCTCTCTCTGGTGACGTACAGTCTGTACTTGAGTAGAAGTACAGATATTTCTGTAAAAAAAAAGAAAAAAAAAGATATAGTTTAAAAAAACAAAAAAGCAGCAAAGTATTTGCATGGTTTTACTTGCTATCTCACCCGTCAACAATCATCCCCGGGAGCAAAATGTTTGGTTTTTAGCATGAAACCTCTCCGCACACCATCTATTCGGTATTGAGTAGGGATTTTTCATGGTTGACCGCGGGAGCCGAACCCCCCCCCCCCCCCCCCTCATTACAAGAGTGTCTCCATTTTGAAATAGTCATAAAAATAAAGATATACACCGCTCAAATTGAGTCAATAAATGTTCCAGGCTGTTAATCGCGCCGCATTTCACAGCGAGAGCTGCGATATTGCGTCAGGCTGGAATGGGGAAAAAGGGCATTAACAAGGTTAGGCAGTTTTTTTAAACGATAAAAGCCGGGGAATGAAGATAAACGAGAGCTGTCAGCGCGATCAAGATTGGAGTCACAGTTTATGACACGGCGTTTTGTTCTCGAATATTCGGTTTTCACACCCATTTGAGGCCCGCTGCAGTCCACCCAAAAAGAAGTGAAATGATGTTTCTGTGTACTTCGCCAACTGTATTTTGCAGATGTTCAACTAATTGTCCGACTTGTGTGACTCCCCTGTGTCGCAGGTCAGGTGAGCAGCCATGACAAAGTCGTACGAGTTCAACTGGCAGAAGCACGTGCCCGAGTTCATGCAGGAGGGCGCCCCATTCGACAGGTTTGATGAGGTACCAAAAAATAAAAATAAAAATCTGCGGTTTTCTACGGGTATTTTGCCTGTGCAATTTTTAGAGTATTGTTTTATCTTGCACATCAATTTAATGCTCAGAGCAAAGGTGAACCCGACATCTCGCTGACAAGCCGGAAGTCCGTTGTTTGTATTTTTCCGTGTGAATTTGAGTGAATAAACGGTCGGCATTTCGGAAACTAGAAAGCCTGCAGGCGATCTTGTCTTGATTTTAAATCGCCTTCGCCAATTCCACCCCCACCCACGCGCACACACTCAAGCAAATATGCTAAACAGCATGGATTTTGTTTTTTCTTTTCTCCCACAAGCGACACCCCGCTGAGTGACTGATGCTTTCGAGAGTTAATGTTTGTTATGATGTGTGAGCCCGTCAGCAACCTGTTTATATACTTTTTGACAGTCGTGTTCCAGAACATCTACACCATAGGGAGAGAACGCGTCCAAATATCCACTGATGGATTGATGAACGAACTATTTTGCCTCTGTTCAGGACCCGTACATCTTTGAACCCAATTGTCAGGTTAAAGTGGACGAGTATGGCTTCTTCATCACCTGGAAAAGCGAAGGAAAGGTACTAACTACGGCGAGCATCGATGTAAAACCCACAAATGAAGTTCTTCTTGAGCTTTTATGTAGCTTTGATAAGAGTCTCATTTTGCTGGAGGTGTCAGCTGCGCTCGGGTTAACGCGACCCTCAGTCGCATCGCTCCTGTCGGATGAATATTTAAGACAAACGCATGTCTGGTTCCTTGCTCATTAATTGTCATTACCTTTCCTCGTCGTTACCTCGTCTACCCCCGCAGGAGGGCCAGGTGCTGGAGTGCTCCCTCATTAACAGTATCCGTGTCGGCGCCGTCCCCAGGGTGAGAAAAAGCGCGCGCGCACCACCAAAGCCCCCCCTCCCACAGTCATGAAAAAGCCGCACACGGATATTATTTATGTCGAGAGCTGCGTTTTTGTTTTTTGTTTTTTGATGCACCGGGTTAAGGAGTTTGCACGTTCGGGTCAAAAGCTGACGCTGAGAAGACATTGTTCCTCTCACAGGATTCATTATGCCCACGATATGAGAGCGAGGTCGAAATAGACATCCGCTCGTAAAAGTCTGGCAATTTGTCATGTAGGACAAACTAAAGGAGAGATAAGTGTGTGGTGTACATATTAAATATCAATAACCGTGTCCGGACGGCCCCCATAACGTAGAATTAAGAAGCAAGCCATCAAGTTGCCCACCTGCACGACACAGGTGTGAGGTGGCTTATGTGGCCATTAGCAGCTCGCTCTGCACTATTGACATTCAGCAGACGTGCGCTTGTTTTATCCCTAAGTGGTGTGTGTGTGTGGGGGGGGGGGGGTGCATGCATGCTTGCGTGCGTACGTGCATGTAAGGCCACCTATCAAGATGCTGTGGCCAGATATCGGCTCCTCTTGTTGCTGTGCTGTGTGAGGCGCGCACACACGCACACACACACACACACACAGCGGCGATGAGAGGGCTTCTCCTGCGAGGCTAACATTATTACTTACACAAGCACACATAATGCAATGAGCCACATGGGAGACGAATGGCACTTAGTTTGCAAATACGCTGGCCTCGCTCTGCCTGTTGCTAGGTGCCTTGCTTTCACCCTTAACACACACGCACGCACACACTTGAACACAATTTCATATAGAGCACGTGATTGGGCGTGTTGTACAGTGGTGGGAAGTAGCAAAGTACAAACACCTTGTTGCTATACTCGAGTCAATTTTTCAGTCGTGAAAAAATAATGAAAAATTAGGAGATAAATGCTGATTTTGATACCATCTTACTTAATGAAATGGTTTTTCTTTCCCATGCCAGGACCCAAAGATCCTGTCGTCGTTCGAGGCCACGGGCAAGACGGAGGCGGATTTGGGGGGCTGCATCATCTGCATTTGCAGCGGCGCCGACTTGGTTAACCTCAGCTTCATGTTCATGGTGGCGGAGAACCCAGACACGGCCAGGGTGAGTTTGTTACAGAACCAAGCTTGTTTTCGAGCCGCTCTTTCTCGTTTTAGGCATCCCAACTGCAACGTGCAAATAGTTGATAAAAGTCAGCTAAACTCACTTAAAATTTTGCTTCCGTATTCAAGACAGCTGCTTGCTGCTATATCTCACGCAACTTGCAAACAGACAAAAGTTGATTTTAGCATCGCGACGATAGTAAGAATTCTCAGCCAAGCGAGTTAATTTGACATCACCATTGATGTTAATTCCTAAAATCATCTACAGCTTTGTGTCATTTGAATAAAAATGATTTTTTTTAAAAATCTTGAAAAGTCATAAAATTGCCTAGAAACGGTCAATTCCAGCCTTAAAAGAGGCCGTGTGTGGTTTTATCGAGGATGTTTACGCTCTGCAGTGTTTGCCGCCACGGGGTGACCCGATATTTATTCATCAACACACACACACACACATGCACACGCGCACCGTGTTTGACCACAGGTTTACGCTTTCACACACACTCACCAAGACACCATCAGCACCTTCCGGCATGCATGTGGCCCGTTGTAGCAGACCTCAAGATGTGATAGAGTTATTTACATCAACACACATGCGCGCGTGTCTGTGTGTCAAACTTGCCTGTAGCATCGTCGGGTGTGGCTCAAGAGATCGGTTGGGCTCTGAGGTTGGTGGCTATGGGCTTATTAGCATGATATTCTGCTTGCTGTCATGTTAAACGTCCTTTGTTTTGCCGACGCGAGTTCCCTAATACGCTGCTCGCTGCCGTTTTGTGTGTCCAGAAATGGACGGAGGGGTTGAGGTCGGTGATTCACAACTTCAAGGCCAACAACGTGTGTCCGATGACTTGCCTAAAGAAGCAGTGAGTGCAAACCGGCAGCCGACCGGCATACAGGTCGTCGACTAAATTGTGTCAAACGTCCGTGTGCCCTTGTCTCAGCTGGATGAAAATGTGCGTCCTGACCAATGTTAACGGCAAGATTCCCGTGAGAGGGTAAGAGCCAATTGGCACGGAGGCCGGGACTCATTTTTATGCCACTCACTCTTTTTCTTTCCCCTCCAACTCAAGGATTACACGGACGTTTGCGTCAGGCAAGACGGAGAAGGGCATCTTCCAGGCTCTGAAAGATTTGGGCCTTCCCAGCGGCAAGGTGGGCTCTCTCGTGCGGCAACATGCAAGCTGAAGCTTAACTCATTCACTCCCAAAGACGTTTTTAAACGTCTTTACAGACTTGGTCCAGAATTGGCTGGTACTGAATGAGTTAAATGGATGACGAAATATTTGTTTTCATTTCGCCCACAGAATGACGAGATCGAACCCTCGGTGTTCACCTTTGACCTTTTCTACGCGCTCACGCAGAAGATCTGCCCTCGCACGGACCTCGAGGACCTCTTCAAGAAGATGTGCGAATCCGTCTTCCTTCTTTTTAAGATTTTGGACCGCATTTTGTGTATTTGTGGACAAATCTCGACAGACAAGTTGACTTCGGAGGTTCCACTGCAGCTGACTTTTTTTTAATGAACACAAAACGTAGTGCCCTTGCGCTGCGTCGGATTCACGTTAGCTTTGCCAAACGAGAATCGCCATTAGCTTACCCACCGACCGCTGCATCCTCTTGCGAATAATTGTGACAAACATTGTCGCTGCGCCTGCCGCACTAACGAAAGCCTCTAACCCACTTCTCCAGTTCTCAAAGCATTAATGGTCTTCGACCTAACGAAATTTTCACCGGGGATGCTGAGTCCCCGCAAAAAAAAAAAAAAAAAAAACGAAGAGCTTGTTGTTCCGAATCATGTGAATGGACTGCCTGCTGCGTGAACGACTGACCATTTCCAGAGGCCTAACATTTTTTTTTTGTTTGTTTTCTCTCTTCTAATCGATTCCTTTGCAGCAATGGAAGCAAAAGTGATTATTTAACAGTAGACCAGTTAGTCAGCTTTCTCAATGAAGTAAGCGCTTTATTTGTTTCTTTTTCTCTCTCCGCGTGGGTGTGTCTGTCTGAGATAGTTGGCGCGTTTGTGTGAGCGCCCGTGTGTTTGCCTTGCCTTCACCACCCTCGGTGTCTCCAATAGGACTCCATTAAGGAGACTATTTCAATTCCAAGGGCGACTTCTTCCAACGCCAACTCTGCATGCCATCCCTCAGCCCCCTCACCGCCCCACCCCCCCCCCAGCCCCTCACCGTCCTCACTCCCTCCTGCTTCAGCCTAAGCCAGTGTCTGATGGGTGTTGCCACGGCAACGGGAGGGTAGACGTTTCCATCCTGTTGCTTCCCGCTGGTTGTGTTGTGTTTCTGTGGCCACTGCATCCCACACGATACAAGAGAGCATCTATTTGTGATTTGGCGTCACGTTTGAGTTATCATCCCTGACGTGCAACTTTTTATTTTTTTCTTCGTTCAAGCGTTTCCTTTTCTCATTTTTTACGCTTGCTCCCCAGAATCAGCGGGACCCCCGGCTCAACGAGATCCTCTTCCCGTTCTACGATCCCAAGAGAGCCACACAGATCATTGAGAAATATGAACGGGATGAAGAACTAAAGAAGAAAGGTGAGAGAGGAGGAGAAGGGATGAAACCGGAAGCAAGAGTTCTGTCGGCCTCTGCTGCCATCTGTCAGTGGTCAAAAGAAACTACAACTAGTTGTGCCATATTGTTGGCAAGAACGGCTCAGATAATTAGTTCGTTATTTTTTAAATCAAAATTTCTATTCAAATTAAGACGTTAAATTTTTTTAAGTATATTTTATTATTGTGACGGTGTAGTGGTACACCACAACCGTGTGAAATTATTCCCATGATTGCACAAGCAACTTACAAACGTAATTATGACATTTGTACCAATCAATCAATCGAGTTGATGAAATGTCATCCATTTCAATCCTGTCCAGGCCACATGTCCAGCGACGGTTTCTGCCGCTACCTGATGTCGGACGAGAACGCGCCGGTGTTCCTGGACCGCCTGGAGCTGTACCAGGACATGGACCAGCCACTGGCCCACTATTTCATCAGCTCGTCCCACAACTCCTACCTGACAGGCCGACAGTTTGGCGGCAAGTCGTCAGTGGAGATGTATCGCCAGGCCCTGCTCTCAGGATGCAGGTAGTTTATTCAGCACGTGAATCCACATGAGCGGCTCGGTATGCAGATGTTGATTGTGGGCTTCAGATGTGTTGAGCTGGATTGCTGGGACGGCAAAGGAGAGGACCAGGAGCCCATCATCACTCACGGCAAGGCCATGTGCACCGACATCCTGTTCAAGGTGAACGGCTTTCGGGAACATTTTTGCATGGGGTGGTGGCACCCTCTTGTGGATAAAGTTGGTTACTACATCAGCCGTGATTCCACGCAGGATGTCATCCAAGCCATCAAGGACACAGCTTTTGTCACCTCAGAGTTTCCTGTTATTTTATCCTTTGAGAACCACTGCAGGTATGTTGCACTGTTGCGATGACGTCGTGTTTTGACGCGGCGTACAATTGTCACTATGTGTCACACACACAGTTCACGGCCTTTGCTCAATACTTTGTCAATGCGCCTTTCTCAGCAATTACAGCCTCGAGTCTTTTTTTTTGTGTGTGTAGCACATCTGCGTATGTGTGTGTCCAGTAAACCGCAACAGTACAAAATGGCCAAGTATTGCGAGGAAATCTTTGGTGACTTTCTCCAGAGGCTGCCGCTGGACAACTTTCCGGTAACGTCTCCTTCCTCCCGAATCACTTCAGCTACTCGCTACAATTGCACCGTATGACCGTTCAATTTTTGCAGATCGAATCTGGCCGTCCTTTACCCTCGCCCAATGACCTCAAACGAAAAATCCTCATCAAAAACAAACGCTTGAAACCGGAAGTGGAGCAGAGTAAGTACACCACCTGTCTAATGTGTCTTCATCTTTATTCCCGAGCCATTCGGTGGTTGTAACGTGTTTTGTTGCGCGTCGTCCAGAGCAACTGGAGGCCTTCAAGAAGCACATGGAGGCGGGAGAGACCAACACCACAGCCATCATCATGGGAGAGGAGAACGAGGACGACGTGGAAAACGGTTGCACTTCAATGTCAATTTCATTCGACAGCAGAGGGCGCTCTAATGACAATATGGCCGCAAAATGAAAAACGATTGTCGCTCGCTCGAGTTGCCGCTTTTGTCCGTCCGCACTCAACATGCGATGACGATCTGCGCAGGAGAAAAGGAGCCTGAAGATAAGGACGTGACCTCAGAGGCACCGAGCAGCCTTTCGGAGGCGGCCAGTGACAAAGAGGCCAACAGTGACTCTCAACCTAACGCCGTGAGCGCCAAAAAAGCCGAGGAGCGCAGCAACAGTATCAAAAAGGTGAGACGAATCCACTTTTACCAGACGAGCTCCACCACTGTTGCTTCATTGCGATCCAGGTGCCTGAAGACGAGGCGACCGAGATCTCCGAAGCTACGGAAATAGCCGACACGACAGATATCTCTGAAGCATCTGACCCGGACAACAACAAAAAGGTTCGTGTTTGACATCCCCCACATCTGGACCAGCGGCACATGAGCCTGATCCAGTTTGTTTGTTTTTTGTTTTTTTTCATCAGGGCGGCGAAGGCTCCGAGGACTTGGAGGAGGTTCTGATCGCACAGTACACATACGTGGGCGCCACCACAAACATCCACCCGTACCTCTCCGCCATGGTCAACTATGCGCAGCCCGTCAAGTTCCAGAGTTTTGATGTGGCTGAGGGTGACTTTGTGTTTATCTCTTAAAATGGATCGTGCTTGTTTTCTATGCATGAAAGAATGTTTGATGGCAGATCTTTTTTTTTTTTTTTTTTTAATATTCAAGTGGACTTACTCACGTAGGTGTACTGTCCGAGATATTTGAGTAATAGTTTCCTTTGAAGGTTGTCTTCCTAATGTTCCGTTCAGCACGGATATGAATTAAAATGGCTTCGATTCGATGTGTAGAGGAGAATAAAAATGGGAAATTGTCGTGAAGCGGATTCGCGCGGCTGTATCGGGCAACCACAATATTTGAGTTGTTCTTTTGAAAACTGACATTGACCTTGTGACTTTGCTCTTTAGAGAAAAACATCCACCACAACATGTCGTCTTTCAACGAGTCGGTGGGCCTCGGCTACTTGAAGACCAATGCCATCGAATTTGTCAAGTATCCTTTGGATTCTGGGACAGCGTTTCCCAACCTTTACATAGCCCAAAAAAATAAAATAAAAATGCTTGTCCGCTTAGCTTTGCATTCACATCCATTTGTGAGTAAACTATTAGTTCATTGTATGAGTGGCAGCGTGTGGATACAAAAGTTGTATCTGCTATCTAGTGAAAGAGCATTTCTTTGTTCTATGTCACGAGCATAGAATTAGATGAGCAAAGGTAGATTATGTTGTCAGTAAATCATAATTTGGGGACAAATTAAGTGAATTTAGGTCATCAAACCATCCGTCGGTTTTTGTGATGCTTTTTGCTGTTGGATAAAATGTGAACTTTGTTTGCTTGGGCCTCACATATTGCCGCACAACGCTGTCTTCTTCCAAAGGGACAGCTTGACCCAAGCTGTTCACACTAAAAATAGTTCTGCGATGCACATGATGCACAAGCGCACGCGCGCACACGCATGTACACGCACCCGTGCACATACACCCTGCGTCTTTGTCGGAATGTTCCTGAGCCCGAGCGCAGCTACAACAAGCGTCAGATGAGCCGTATCTACCCCAAAGGGGGCCGAGTGGACTCCAGTAATTACATGCCTCAGATCTTCTGGAACGCCGGCTGCCAGATGGTCTCGCTCAACTTTCAGACCCCAGGTACCTCATCACGCCACGCCGGGCCCCCTGAGTGTGCACACTCAGTTTAACATTTTTTGTTGTTGTTGTTTTTTTTAAGCAATTTGTTCCATTGGAAGTAATGAGCATGGAAAATGTTATATGCCTTGGTCAGTAAATTGTTTGATCTAATGCTACATTTTTTAAAGGGTCTAGAAAAAAAGAAATGCTTGCAATATATCAATGTTTTTAAAAGTGAAGACAATTTGCATATTTGTTACTTAGCAAGAAACATACATTTGCTTTGGAGGGCCACATAGAATGATGCAGCGGGCCAGATCTGGCCCCCGTCCCTCAAGTTTGACTTTTTTTTTTGTCTGTACCTGGCAACACAAATGAGCAAAGCGCTTTCAAAAAGGGACAGAAAAGACGAGCGGCGGTCTCTCTTTTGCCACACTGCACTTCGCCGCCATGCCCTTATCGCGGGCGCCAGCCTGTTGTAAAGCAGCTGTTGCCCCGCCGCCCGAGGCTAAAGGACCATTGAACATATGGCGTCTCCCGCAGCTGGCCATGTGCGAGGCCAGAGGCATTGGCACGAGAGGATGAGCACTGTAAGCCCTTGCTGTGCTTTTGATTTTTCTGTGTGTTTTCCCTCCTCCTCCTCCTCAGATCTGGCCATGCAGCTGAACCAGGGAAAGTTTGAGTACAACGGCTCCTGCGGGTGAGAGCATCTCCTTCCTCTCTCTCTCTCTCATCACTTAAAGCTTGTCACATCTCATTAGCGGTTGCCATTGGCAACTGTAGCCGCCGCCTCGTGCTCCCCGGGGCCTGTAAGTGGGTTTTCGGGGATGTCATCTGTCTATCCCCTCCTCGGAACCACCGCCCCCACTCACCCCGAGGACTCAGACTTCACTGCTAATGCTGGAAATGTAATATGTGTAATATACAAGGAGGTCATGGGGCTTTTGCCAAACAGCAGTTATGTCTAATGGGACATGGGGGCACATGACGGTATCCCCTTGGGATCTGTTAGAAAGACATCCAGTGAAAGTGAAAAATAGGATTTCATCAATTTTCTTTGTCCCCGTTCTTGTGCGCATCAGGTACCTGCTGAAGCCCGACTTCATGCGGCGGTCAGACCGGATGTTTGATCCCTTCTCAGAGACGCCGGTAGATGGCGTCATCGCCGCCACATGCAGTGTACAGGTTAGCCAGCAAACGTGATCTCATGTGTGGCTTTTTGCATCGTTCCAACGTCTACGCTCGCGGGTCACAACATTCGGCATCTTCATATGAGATTCAAAGAAAGAACTCGCATCAAAAATGTACCTTAAAGCAAAATAATTTATGCTCTTTCTTAATGTGTACAAAAATCCATATTGCATATCTATCGATGCCAGCGCAGCCAACATGGGACACACTCCTTTGCCCTTCCCAACGCAGGTGTTCTCGGGCCAGTTCCTGTCAGATAAGAAGATTGGTACATACGTGGAGGTGGACATGTACGGCCTGCCGACCGACACCATACGCAAAGAGTTTCGCACCCGCATGGTGATGAACAATGGGCTCAATCCCGCCTACAACGAGGAACCGTTCGTTTTTCGGAAGGTACGCCTGATTGATTTTCCCTCTACGGTGCACAGAAAAAAAGAGACGTCACTCGTTATCGACCAGGTGTATGCTCATGAAAATCTAAGAATTTATTATTAGTGCTGTCAAACGATTAAAATGTTTAATCGCGATCAAATGTATAATTTCATAGTTAACTCCGATTTATCCGTAATTAATCCGATTTTTATCTATTCAAAATTTCCTCCTATTTTTCCCATTTTAATGCTCTCATCAACATGGACTCGTGGATCCGTTTTCTTTGTGCAAAATGCAAATATTTCCTGAAACAACAATTTTGACTTTCAATTTTACATTAACGTTTTTCACTTGGAGCAGTTATTCAAACCTGAAGGACACTTTATTATTTTAGAGCCGCATTAATCTCACGACAAAAAAGATTAATCGAGTTAAAATTGTCTTAAATTAATGCCGATAATTACGTGTTAAACTGACAGCACTATTTATTATATATGAAAAACGTCATAAATGCATAGTTGACACTGCAGGGTGGTGACAGGTTGCCGTGAACATGCGTGTGTGCAAATGTGCGAGTGAGTGTGAGAGCGTCAGAGAGAAATATTGCTGCTCTCAGCACAATGAGAAGTCTCTCAGGCGTGACCGTGACTCCAGCTCCCCTTTAACGCACACCATCAATCACAGCCCCATGCAAAACTACACACACACACACACACACACACACACACCAAATTACTGTACACACGCACCCACATTGAGCACCCTCAGCGAGGGGCGTCGCAGGCTGCCGGCAAGATCCCTTTTGTCACGTGCGCGGGAAGCGACAAACGCCTTGGAAAAAGCTTCGCTGGCGTGCGTACGTGCCGGCGTGCGAGCGCAGCGAGCAAGACTCGCGGGATGAGTCACAAAGCAGGCGGGGCGGCGCCAGACCCCGCTTGGTATCCGTTCATTCATCTCGAGTGAGCATTCGCGATCGCAGATGATCATGCTTGCTTCAGGTGGAACACAAGAAATATATACGGGTGATTGGTGGCTTTTATCAATTCATTTGCATTTTTTGTGGGGCAGGATGAATTTAGGTTGTATTTAAAAATAAATAAATAGTTCACCACAGCGGTGACTCACCGCATGGCTTGAATTGAATGTCAGTGGCTTTTTTTTTTTTGACATGGTGCTCGTCAATCGCAGGCTACAACGTTCTGTTTGCCGTTTTACGGTTAGCATCACAACATCCTCTTCATCGGGAAAAATACGCCGATAAAGAAGCCTTGGAAAATGCAAAATGTTGTTCGCATTTCCTCGCAGGTGATCTTGCCGGATCTGGCGGTGCTGCGCCTGGCCGTGTACGACGACAACAACAAGTTGATCGGCCAGCGCATCCTGCCGCTGGACGGCCTGCAGGCCGGCTACCGTCACATCTCGCTGCGGAACGAAGGCAACAAGCCCCTCTCGTTGCCCACCATCTTCTGCCAGATCATCCTCAAAACCTACGTGCCCGACGGCTTTGGGGGTGAGTCAAACAAAAATCCACCGGTGTGACACGAATTGTTTGCCGGTTGATTTCACGCCGCTCGGTTTATAAGAAGCCGTGAGGGGGAACTTTGTTGGTTTGACTTCCTTCCCTCTGTGCCGCCGGTTGTCACGACGGCGCGAGGCAACGCGCTTGCCACAAAGGCTTTAAACATGCAAATGAGAAGACATTTGCAGTTGTCATTAAAGGAAGCCAAAGGGTTGGGGAGCAGGGAAGTAATGACCGCGCTCCATCACGCCTCCTCCTTCTGGGGTTGGGGGGGGGGGGGGGGGGGTTCTGATGCTCGAATCACTTTGTGTCATTGTTTAGTGATTGCTTTTCTTTTTGTACTTCTGCCAAACCCTTATTGTGTTTTCACAGATGCTTGTAGTGGATCATAAAGGGAAGGGTTGGGGGAGTTTTTTCTCCCCCGTTTTTTTTTTTTTTTTGATAGTTCCATTACAGTTTGATGACAGTTGAAATCATTATAGTTTTATATTATAGTTTCCTGACCTCTATTACACCTTTATGTTCATTAAACTTAAATGCTTCTCTCTATCGGGATGCATACGATATAACACCTTATTTATTTAGCACCTTCACAACAGCTGCAGCATCATAGAAGCTAAATTAAACTAAAAGATGTATCCAATTCCCGTGTATTTTTGTAGTACAGCTTTATCCACATTTGTTTTCCTTTTTTTTGGGGGGGGGGGGGGCTCTAATATTTTATGTATTTTCCTTTGGATTCAAAAAAGTCAATTCAAGTTGGGAGCCCATATGACAAACGTGTAAGCCTCGGCGGAGCTCTCCAAAGCTGAGCCTTTGCGGATTTCAATCCCATTTTGCAGCTATCGTCGACGCTCTGTCCGACCCGAAGAAGTTTCTGACCATCGCGGAGAAAAGAGCCGACCAGATGAAAGCCCTCGGCATTGACACGGTAACCGTCGCGCACGGAAGAAACGATCCGCCGCCCGCCGTCGTGAAAACGGACTCTTGCACGCGCGTCCCGTTTTCAGAACGACATCGCCGACGTCCCCAACGGAAGTTCCAAGAATGACAAAAAGGGAAAAGGCAAAGGGGATACGGTGAAGGCCAGCGTGACGCCGCAGAGCAGCTCCGAGCTCGCTCAGACCGCCAACGCTGCCCAGAACAACACGGCGGAGATCAAGAAGGGTACGTGGGCCTTACACACACACACACACACACACTCGTGCGTTCTTTGAAAACACACACGGCGTCATTTTATGTTGTCCCGCACTGTTGCAGGTAACGCGCTTGTACCTAATGTCAGCATTGACGACTTGAAGCAAATGAAGGTACGTTTCAAGAAGTCATTTGTATTTATTTATTTATTTATTTGTTAACGGTATTCATGAAGTCGTGTGATTCTCTCCCACGGCAGACGTATATTAAACTCATAAAAAAGCAACAGAAGGAGCTCAGCGCCTTAAAAAAGAAGCACTTGAAGGTGAGCGACGCAGTCCTGCAATGCTTTCTCCTTCGATCGCAACTGAATGTTTGTGTTTTTTTTTGTTTTTTTTTTAATGGTCTTTTCAGGATCAAAACGTGACGCAGAAATCCCACGGCACGCAGGTGGACAAGATGGCGTCAACGCACGACAAGGAGAAGAGCACGCTGGAGAAATTGCTGGAGAAAGCCATCAAAAAACGAGGGTACAACAGCTGCTGCGCTGCCGCCAATTTTCTTTTATTTATTTTTTTTTAATACACAACAAAGAGAAAACAAAGACTTACGCTGCATTCCAAATTATTTTTTTGCTCCAATTTTCCCAAATAGTCGATGCTAATGATAGTCAGTGTAATTTGAAAGTCATCAACAAATTGACTGGGTTTTTTTTTTTTGGTTTTTTTACCAAACCTCACGAGGAAAAATATATATATTTTTCGTGACACTCATCAGGGAATAATTGATTGTGGCGACTAATTTCTCTGACCGCATCGATCAAAAATGAGTCGTCGTCTTCACTGACTGGAGTGCACGGGTGTACCTCATGAATCGCTCAGCGACTGTGGTGACCCACGCGTGTCGTGTCGTTCACCAGGGAAAACAATTGCCATGAACTGAAGAAGGAAACCGAAGACAAGATCCAAACGCTGGTCACCGACCACAAAGCCAAGGTGCAAAACCTTCACCCCAAACGTGCGCCTTTTGGCCCCCCGTCGCGATCCTGAACTGTTGTGTATGCGCGGTAGGCGAAGGACGTGAAGGCGCAGCACGCCAAGGAATGGTCGGAGCTGATCAGCGGCCACGGCAGCGAAGAGCAGGAGATGAAGGACGCCCACGTCGCGCAGCAGTGCGAGCATCTCAAGAAGCTGCTGAGTAGCGTGCAGGAGCAGCAGACCGGACAGCTCAAACTCATACACGAGCGGTGAGACGCGCTTTAAAAATCCACTCTTGTGTGTCTGTGCCGCGTATGACCGCCAGCTCCGAGTCATTTTTCCCCGTTTGTTGTCGTCACGCAGGCAGAGCAAAGAGATGCGAGCCAACCAGGCTAAGATGTCCATGGAGAACAGCAAAGCCATCAGCCAGGACAAAAGCATCAAAAACAAAGCGGAGAGGGAAAGGTGCAACACACACACACAAAAAAAAATATGATGGAGTGTCGGATATTGTCAAGCGTGTCGGATCGTCCGCATCTTCTCAGGGTCCGCTGACTCTGTGTCCAAGGACGTACTGTTTACTGTACGACATTCCGCCCCCGGTCGCGCGACCCGACTCGTAAATAACACTCTGCGTGTCATCCATGTTTAAAGTGCGCCGACGCCATTTTGTTTTGTGACGCGCAGGCGAGTGCGAGAGTTGAACAGCAGCAACACCAAGAAGTTCATGGATGAGAGGAAGAGGGTGTGTATGCGAGAAAGGAAACAAACGCGTGCGTGTGCTCGTAAAGGGGTTAACGCTGTACATTTGTGTGTGTGTGTGTGTGTGTGTGTGTGTTAGTTGGCCATGAAGCACCAGAAGGAAATGGAGCAGCTGGAGAAGGATCAGAGAGAGCAGGTGGAGAAACTGGACAAGTTCAATGAGCAGGTGCAACAAAACACGACGTCTCACATTTTTCCAAAAAAAAAAAAAAAAAGATGACAGACATTCACCAGACATTTCATTAGGCACACCTCCCTCAAAAGATGACCCGCCCCCATTACTCATTCAGCTCCACCCCTCCACGTGTGTCTCCATGTGTGACATGTACGCGTACGCATATGTTCATTTTGGCTTGTTTTTAATATGATTTGCTTCTCCCGGCACAGCTTTTGGCATCACACCATGCAAACAAACAAAAAGGTAGGCACCTCCTCCACCTTTTTACCACGGCACACTTTTTTGTTCCTTTCATTCTTCATCAAGTCTTTAAAATGCCCTCAAGGCCGCTCGCTTCCAACGGTAGTTTTAAAGGTTTTTGCGTGTATTTCACAGCCATGTGCTCACCGCAAGGTGCTCATGGGGTGTTTTTATTGCCAATTGAAGACTTAAAGAAACTAAGCAAAGCTGCCATCTGACGAAAGAGAGCTGCTTTCGTTCAAGGGGCCCTGCAGGGGGGAACTTCAAGTTTCTGGGGGGGGGGGGGGGTGAACGTAACTTGAACATGAACAGGTGTACATCGACTTTTCATATCCATCGTATGCTTCATGAACGGATTTGTGTGCGTGCCGTCCTCGAATATGTTCTTGATGCTTTGTGTGCCTGCTGTGAAAGGCAAAGGACATGCTGCAGATGGCCAAGTTGGAGGAGGAGATGGAGCGCCGACCTGCCACAGTGGTGTGAATGTCTGACCCCCCCCCCCCCCACCCCCACACACACACACACGCACACACACACCGTAGCCCACCTACAATACCATTTAGCTTTGAAACTGTGCACATAAACACTTTGTTTGTACGTGACATGATTGGAATGTAGCACTGTTTGTACAACCACACTTGATTTCTTACGCATTTTTTTAATCATATTTTGTTGATGTAGCACGGTCTGACCAAAAAAAAAAACAAAACAAACAAAAATCTGCAGTGGTGATGTTCCACCTCAATGAAAACTTGTCTCGATGCTCCCAAACAAGATCAATTCAATTGATTCTGATTTTCTCATCAACACTTCCAGACAATTAATTATCATTACTCACTCCCAAAGACATATTTCTCTTTTCAGACTCCACATTCAATCCCAGGTCCTTTTTTTTTTTTTTTTTTTTTGCCAAGATTTATGGTTTAAAAAAAGGGTCTGGAAATGGCTGGTTCTGTCATGAGCATTTTTTTAATCCAATTGTGTGGAAGCATTCGGCAAAAAATTCCTTTCTTATTAATATGATTTTACTGCCAAAGAAAACCAATTGTGTTGCCTGAAATATTTACATTTGAAAATGTTTGAGCGATTTTCCACCTCTGCAAAGTTGTTTTCAACCAGAGAAACAGGCGTGGGCAAAGTCTGTTCTTTCTTTTCAGCGTTGACATTTGATTATCAGGAGTTTTGCGTTCGTTCGTTCGTTCGTTTAGTTCATTTCTTTTTCCTCAAAAATATTGTTCAGTGAAATGTATTTATTGATATTTATTTATTTGTGTTTTCATCACATTCGATAATTTGTTCACTGTAATTGGAAAACGTAAAAGTATTAAAACAATTACAGGAAAAAATATTTTTTAAACACTTTTTTTTTTACCTACATCCGATCCAAACTATTTTTACAGAACCATTTTAACTTTTTTTTTCTTTTTTTTAACCTAATCTACACATGGCTCAGTGTCCATTTTTCAAATTAAACGTTACTACAGAGGACAAAAGTTTAATGTGAAATGATTCACATCAGCCGTAATGCCAAGCGGAGGCGTGGGGGGACTACAAAAATGGCCACCTAAATCCTCATGACAACATTGGGACGTCGTCACATGTGGTGAATGACGATCAGTTTTTTTTTCTCTCTCTTTTTGTTTTCCGTCTAATTGGTATGAGCAAGGGAAAAAAAGTGCTTTTATTCTTTGGCTTTACAAACGTGCCACTCAATGTCTGCTAGGATTGTTTTAACTTATTTGAGCAAGTCTCAATGCCAAATTCAAGAGTTATTTATACAGAGATACATATATATATAAATAAATGAACATATAAAAAAATGATGTGTAGTTGAATTGTCTGTTAGGGGCTTTTTTTTATACTGTACCTCTCCAACCAACCCTAATGTGTGTATGTGTTCTTTCTTGTCTCTTTTATTCTCTTTTATTTTATTTTTTTTGTATTTCTAGTGTACTGTTGAACTTTAAGCAAAGATGACTTGGTTGTTACCTGACTCCTTTAATACTGTTTTATAGTATGTGTACCAATAAATGGCAGTGGAAGAGGGGGCCTGAAAGCATCAGCTTGCTTGCCTTTTTTTTTCCACTTACGTACACTTATGTAACAGCAAGAAATCTTCAATTCTACAAAAGAAATTTGAATCATTTTAACATTTGAACTCTTAATTATGAAGCATCTAGAGCAGTGGTTCATATGCACATTCCCCGAATCCTTCATTAGTGAAAAATAAAATTACGCTTTTTAAACAAACGCCCTTTTTAAAACCTGAAAAATATAAACACAAAAAGTATAAGGTATACGTTTTTTAATTGTGCACAAAACGAACCAGCCAGCCCCCTCCCCTCCCTCTACCCCTCCCTCCCTGTGCTCTGCAATTTCAAGTCACTGCGCTACCTGGCGTTGAAATGCCTGTCATTACAAGTCCAAATGAAATGAATGCAATCATTCACATCGAACCTCAATTGTGGACAAATCTTCGATTAAAAAGACCAACGGGCCTGATCCGACCCGCGGGCCGTAGTTTGCCCACCCCTATATTCTAGAAGGTGACAACAACCTGACTGTTTTCAATGCGTGTCCGCTTACGTCACATAAGTTCCTGAATATGCTTAAAAAAAACATTCATTCGGAATCAGTCATAAATGGAGTGGGGAAAATATGGGATAGAATTTTCCAAGCAGACTTTTTACACAAAAAATACAAAAATAAAACTTTGTAAAATAGACGTTCCAACAAAAGCCTTCTGAATAATTCAGTTGTGCTCTCAAGGTGCTGATGAAGAAAAAGTGCCTGGGTCCTGTGAGGATCCGCAGTGTACGTCAAGGGGGGGGGGGGGATTGGCGCCACCTACCCCTCTCGCCCCAGCCTGACACTATCACAACCCCACCCCAAAAAGAAAACCACTTTTATGTCTCATAAGCCACCTTGAACAACAGCTCAGTCGCATGAAAGCGGGGACGCCAGACTTGCCTTGCAAAATCGCCGTTTTTCTCCTTGACTCGCTCCGAGCAGAACGTAAAAGCTCCAGTGCACGTTTGTGCAGGCGCAGGGGTGAAGGCGGACCCTTCGGCAGCATCGGGTGTGTGTGGAGGGGGGGGGGGGGTCTCACGGTCACACCTCACTGGTAGCGCAACCTGCAACCGAGTGGAGAGCCACTGCGGGGATGTGAAGTGACGCGTACCAGATGACTTCACTTTGTCACATTTCGTCTTTCGTGCACTGGATCAAGTATCATTTTGTTCCATGCTATGTATCTATTTATTTGGGGGGGGGGGGGGGGGTTGCATCTGTGAGAATTTGAGGGGCGGGATTCCCCCCACCGCCACTCTCTCGCTCTCTCTCTCTCTCTCTCTCTCTCTCTCACCCCCCCCCCCCCCCCCCCCCCCCGCCGCCGCCGCCTCTTCTTCCTCTCTTTCCCGCTCAGCTCAGGTACTCGCAAGTCGCTCCGGGTTGTCGTCTCCGCTGGCTTTGGTGGTGGAGGGAAACCTGCTTGAAAGATGGGACGAGCGGGCTTCAGCACCATGGAGAGCGGACAGCTTCTTTTACTGGGTCAGTGAGGATTGTACGTCTTCAGTGTGCGCGCGTTTGTGTGTGTACGTGGGGAAGAAAAGTGACTTATCCAAAGCTGAATTTCAATCAAGGGTGATTTTTTTTTCCATTAAAAGAATGTTTTGAAATCTGATCAGCAGGTGTAGGAAAGTATTTCTATCCAGGTTTTATTCAATTTAAAAGGAATGTAATTTAATATTTGTAAATGGACCACAAGCCAAAAATTCCTCAACTCTGTGATTTTTTTTTTAAATGTCTTTTTTTTTAGTACTGACTCTGCTTGATTTTGGGCGTTCTGAATTTGTGTGTGTGTGCGCGTGTTGCAGTCGTTACTCCACACTGCAATGTGCACAGTATTTGTGTTTCCCCCCCCAAAATGTGACTCCTCCAAGCACATTTCTATCATTTTTGGATTACACCAAATGTATTAAACCAACAAAAAAAAAATCATAAAATCCAATGAGCGTTTCTCTGTCAAATGATTACGTGAGCTCAACTTAAATCTCAGGGGCCCATAATTGGCCCACAAGCTATAGATTCCTCACTTCAATTTTTTTTGGGGGGGGCTGTATCTTTTTCTCTTTGGGAGCCCTGATCCCATTCCTGCTTTTATGTAGTGTGCGTGGGTGTGTTGTTTCGTTGACTCAACACTCCATTTTAATCAGAGCACACAGAGTGTATGAAAACGTCAATATTGAATCCAATGACTTAGGATTTTATCATTTTTAATTTAAGATCTTTGACTCGGTTGTCATCGAAATGGAGGCTCATTTCAGTTTTTTTTTTAATGCTGACTGTGCATTTTTTTGTTGTTGTTGTTTGTTTGTTTTGGAGTACAGTACTGATCGTGTTCCCGTGCAGGCGCGTTGCTGCTGTCGGTGTCGGTGGGCGAGCAGGAAGGAGAGAACCTGTCGGGTCTGTCGGAGAACCCCGACCGGGCCATCTTCGCCGTGCGGGAGAACGGGACCACCTGCCTCATGGTGGAGTTCGCCGTCAAAGTGGTCGTGCCGTACGACGTGCTGGCGCTCAACCGGATAGACGTAAGGAGGACCCCCCACTCCGCCCCTCCGTTGTCATGCCGCATATACACCCCACCCTCATTCCCCCCCAACCCTCACCGCCCCTGCCACCCCCTCAAATCAAACACTTTAAAGTACCATAATGAATACATTTAGACGCAGATCAGATCAATAAAAAATTCAATTCAATGTAAAAAAAAACCTCATCATACAATATTTTGGGCAGATGTTTTTGTTTCGCTTCTTTTTAACCGATGTTAGGCTCAAGGCTTTTTCTAGGGTTGTAACTGGCATGGAATCCTAACTCGGCAGAATTAAAGGACTGCACATCCATATTTGTTAGCGCCACTCAATCAATGATGTTCTCTGGCCATTGTGTGCGCGGGCAGCTGATCACAGAGCAGGCGTCGTTCACGTTGCCTCGCGGCGCGCAGATCGACGGCAAGTGCGGCCGCACAGAGTCGGAGATCCACATCAGCTGGAAGAATGCCTACACACTGCGCATCTTCTTCTCTAAGGTGCCACACAGACACACACACACACCACTTGACCGCGATGTGACATAGTACCACCTCCAACCAAAACATTAACTTGAAAGTACTTTTATCAGCTATAGTTATCTTTATTTTAAAAGGTTTACAAAGTTTTTACAAATGTGATACTTGAAATGTTTAAATTGTGGGTGTGCACACATGCAAGGCCAATTCCCACATTTTATTCAAGTCTGATTAAGATTTTATTTAGGATTTTTTTTTTTTTGTGACTTGTCACCTCCCGGATCAATTGAATCCATTTCAATACTTTGCTGTGAATGTTGTTGCGAAGATGGCCTTAATTCTCGCCTGTGTTGTCGCGCGTGGCAGGAGCCGCGCGCCAAGGGTGCGGAGGTGTGGAAGATCAGCAAGGTTCAGTTCGTGTACGACACATCAGAAAGTACTCACTTCATCAACGCCTACAACCGTGAGTCGGATTATTCGAGCGTGACTCGGCAGCTTTGCCGCGACATCATCCACATTGAACTCATCGCCTTATCCAACGGTATGAGTTGAACGCTTTGGTTGTCTGACAATGTTTTTTGCATTCGCCATCAGCGGGCAAGCGCACGGCAAGCACCCACCGCCTGTCGGCGTTGGTGACGCCGGCCGGCCATTCGTACGTGTGCGCCGCCCAGCAGACGCTGACCCTCATCAGCAACGACCACCAGAAAGGCGTCACCGTCCACATGTACGACATCCAGATTCAACCCTTCGACATGGCTGCGGATTTTGTCTTCAGCGAGCGTGAGTACAACACCGGCCGCTGGTAGCGTAGCGCTTCACACGCAGTCGCTGGAATGTGGGGGCCGGACCCGATGGAATGCATTGCAGCTCACGGTCTATTTTTGCTGCTCAAAGATGAAGTTATCGTCGCCGTCAGAAAGATGTGAGACGTAGTAGCAGAAAATCATTGTGTGCTTTTTCCAACTAAATTACCACATTTTCTTTTTTCCTTGTCACACACTCAGCATACAAGTGCATCACAGACCAGCGCGAGCGCCTGGAGGAGACTCTACCGCTCATCCTGGGTTTCATTCTGGCGCTGATCATCATCATCACGCTGACCGTCTACCACTTCCACCTCAAGCTGAGTGCCAGCAACACACCACCGCAGCTACCATGCGACCGCTCTATGTATAAGAACATGTAGTGGACTTCCTTCCTCGCCTTGACCATCTCCAGCCTGGCATGGATGTTAGCATAAAACGCCGTGCATTTGGAAAGCCATTTGATCATTTATTCCATATCCTTGATGTCCATGTCCATCAAATAAAAAAAAAAAAAGTGTACAATGATATTTTCCTGGAATGCTATGCCTAAAAAACTCTCCTGAAAACACTCGTCGTTGTACACCCCCCCCCCCCCCCCCCGCCCACACTCATTGATGTCTTGCAGGCATTCTGTCCAAGAGATAGATGAGTGGAGTCGGTGCACAGATGAACTATTGATTTTGTCATTGAAATTGACAGCGGCATTTATTTCATTCTATGCAGCTGAACTTGCGGTGCAATTTGTGTTCCAATTTTATTTAGTTATGTTGCATTTCGTGTTTTAGTTTCCCCACTCCCAGCATTCACGAATTGAGGTGAATTTATATCCGGCGTATCGGCCCTCGTGTTTTGATTGAGTGACGTGCCGTGGAAGGCCGAGAAAAGAAGAGAGGCTGTTCTCTGCTTTCCCGCCTCAATCAATATCCCATTTTGCTGCAAAGCACTCGCAGCACACCGAGACAAATCAGACCGTAAGTGACGTCACCTCCTCCCACTTCGTTTGGTTCTCGGCTCCAAGCCGCTGCGGATTTGGGGGGGGGGGGATGATGAGAGGGCAGTCAAGACAAGTGAAGACGGCAGTGAGGGAATGCCCTGGGAAAAATACTATCAGAAATTTGTTTTTCAAAATCCGGCGGGAAGGTCAAAATGTCACATTTCGGAGGCCTTTTTTAAAAAAGATTTTTTTTTAATGAAACATCAAATCTGAATGCTAGTACTGTGGGTGGACACTTGAGGTGTCCGAGCGTGTCGAAAACCTGGTGTGGTTGCGGAATAACTTAGAATCAAATTATCAGGTGAAATTGACGTAGAATTATTTTCCATCTCAACTTGAGAACGCTTCTTGGCGCTGTTCTGGGAGTTTACATACATACATACACACGTGTGTGTGTGTACAGTATGTGTGTATATATATGTTTATTCCAAAGAATTACCAAAGAGAATCAAATTGATATCCAACCAGAACAAGTATTTAACACACTTTTTATTTCAAACACATTTTTATATTTTCCAAAAGTCGAGATCAACACATTAATTTTCAATTTCAGTTTTTAGTCCCCCCCCCCCCCCCCCCCAAGTACAAAACATGTGTCCCTTATCTAACTCCATAACGCACACGCACTATGTACAAATCACAGTGACTGATGGGTCAAAATGGATGCAAACAGGTTTTAAACTGTCGCATTACAGGGGATTTCACGACAATGACGAGCCGTAGTCGTGTATTTGTTTTTCATTTTGTAACCTCCTTGTCTTTTTTATTTTTTTTTATTTTTTATCTTATTGGTTTCTTCAGTAAGTGCTACAGTCAGTGCATCTTGTGACACGAGTGGACAAACCCATTTCATTGGCTCCCTGCAATTGCCAAAGATACACTCAAAGCATAAAATGCTGACTTCAATCATATATATATATATATATATTTTTTTTAACTATTTCAATGACATGTTTTGGACATATGTAGATGTTTATCATTTAATTAATATGTTGAAATTTGTGAAAATGTGTACGGCTGGCACTGGTGACATGCTTGTATCGTTTTAATCAATCGGTGAAATAATTTTTGCAGATTTTTTTTTTCAGCAAATGAAAATCATTGTGTTGATATAATGTCGACAGCATGATGTATACGATACATCATGCTGTTGCCGCATCGTTCACCTTGAAACTGTACGTTGTATAGTATCAAGGTGAACGATGCTGCGTTGGCTCACTTAAGAGTGAGGATTCTGCCCGACAGCAATGATCGAGTTTTGCCAACATATTTTTTTTTGTCCACGACATTCAAGTGACATAAATGGTCTTTTTTTTTTTTTAATCTATTTGGTACAGTATTCATGTTTATTTTAGTGAAAAAAAAGTTTCAAAGTGTTTTTATTTTTGTGTTGAATTGACAAGATCATAAAATGTGTAATCCTATTCATAAATTATCATTCAATCATTTAAATGTCCATTAATGTCTTGACACAAAAACAAAGTGAAGTCACAGTTTCATTGCATTTGAGTGTATTTGAAGAGATCGTTATCGACCGCTGGGTTTCTTGTTCATTCAATAATTTAAACAATAAAATGACTGATTAAAAAAAAAAGGCCACACTCGACAAAAACGAATTGCAATAAATAAATACTTTAAAAAGCTCATAGAAAATGCCTTACCTTACCCTTTTTTGCCCAAAGTTTTGAAGTTCTGTCTACAAAGATGGATAGTGGTAATATATATTTAGTTGCTTTTTTTTTATAGTAACAGTTGGGTTAAAATGGGATATTTGGAATATTTCATGTTTATGTGTGTATATCAAAATATGTAGATCTAGGTCTGTAGATATCGGTGTAGATCTAGAGATCGAGATCAGTCGATATAGATGTATATCGTCAGATCTAGATCTGTGTATTTGTGTGTGTGTGTGTTTATATACATTTGTTTATGAAAAAATGTTTACATAAATTATAAAGCTGAGGAACGTCTACTGAATACTGCTCCAATCACAATGGCTACCACACCATCAAATACCCAAAGTTATCAAAACTGTACACTCAATCTTACAAGTTGCTCTGAAAATACATGTGCAGCTGGAGTGTGGGTAGTTATTCGCCCACACAGGCCTAAAACAACAGGAGTCCGCTTCAGAGTTCCATAATTTCCTCATAGTTGTTTTTGCATGTCTGTCGGTTAACTAATCTACGTCACGGTTACAAGAGGAGTCGGTTTTGACAAGGGGTGGGCAGGATGGCAGTCACCACCGAAGTGCGTGTGTGTGTGTGTGTGTGTGTGTGTTTTCAGCGGTGGCGGTAGTGTCTCATGAGGGGCACGATGCAGGACGGCGGTCCCGACAGTTTGAGGAAGGGATGCTGGAGAAGCTCCTGTGCGGTGGATCGCTGGGAAGGCTCACGTACCAGCATCAGGTCCAGGAAGGAACGCAGCACCGATGACACCTAACACAACACAATCACAAATGTTACTCAGTTTGTCCTGTTTTCTTCTGTCCTTTTTTTCTTTTTCAAAAAAAAAACGTCTTACTATTCATGGTTGGGTTTTTTTCCGGCAAAAAACGCCTGACTATACATGGTCATTTTTTTGGGCTAAAAACACAGTAGTATACATACCATTCACAGTCACTGGTGGTGTAGAGGTACACTTTCGGTCCAGGCAATGGGGGTTCAAACCTCGCTCAGTGATGTGTGAAAATGCAACGCCAGGCACTTAGTTACTTTTTCCTGGAAACCCTCGAAAGTGCATGTCAAATACGCCTTGTAGCCCAAAAATCGCCCATGTAAAGGAAGGCATTTTCTGCCAAAAAATACGACCATGTATAGGAAGGCGTTTTTAGCACCCCCCCTAAAAAAATTATCATGAATAGTAAGGCGTTTTTAGCAGAAAAAAACGACCATGTATCGTAAGGTGTTTTTAGCACGAAAAAACTACCATGCACTAAAGCGTTTTTAGCGCAAAAAATGACCATGTATAGTAAGGCGTTTTTAGTGCCAAAAAAACGACAATGTATAGTAAGGCGTTTTTAGCCCAAAAAAACGACCATGTATAGCAAGGCGTTTTGAGCTGAAAAAAACGACCATGTATAGAAAGGCGTTTTGAGCCGAAAAAAACGACCATGTAGAGTAAGGCATTTCTAGCCGGAAAAAAAAAACGACCATGTATAGTAAGGCGGTTTTAGCTGAAAAAAAAACGACCGCTCAGTGACGTGTAAAAATATAACACATTTTCCTGGAAACCCTTGAAAGTGCATGTCAAATAGGCCTAAAGTGCAAGACAAGTTGCAGTCACAGATAGTGTAGAGGTATACACCCCGGTGTTTGGTCCAGGCAACCCCGGTTCAAACCCCGTTCGGTTTTGTTTGAAAAGACAACACTTTTTCCTGAAAACCCTCAAAGGTGCATGTCAAATACGCCTGTCGTGCAGATATAGATACAGTCGCTGGTGGTGTAGAGGTATACACCCCGGTGTTTGGTCCAGGCAACCCTGGTTCAAACCCCGCTCAGTTATGTGTGAAAATCCAACACTTTTTTCCTAGAAACCCTCGAAAGTGCATGTCAAATAGGCCTAAAGTGCAGGACAAGTCACAGTCACAGATAGTGTAGAGGTATACACCCCGGTGTTTGGTCCAGGCAACCCCGGTTCAAACCCCGTTCGGTTTTGTTTGAAAAGACAACACTTTTTCCTGAAAACCCTCAAAGGTGCATGTCAAATACGCCTGTCGTGCAGATATAGATACAGTCGCTGGTGGTGTAGAGGTATACACCCGGTGTTTGGTCCAGGCAACCCCGGTTCAAACCCCGCTCAGTTTTGGGTGAAAATACAACACTTAGTTACCTTTTCCTGGAAACCCTCAAAGGTGCATGTCAAATACGCCTGTAGTGCAGATATAGATACAGTCGCTGGTGGTGTAGAGGTATACACCCCGGTGTTTGGTCCAGGCAACCCTGGTTCAAACCCCGCTCAGTTATGTGTGATAGTATAGTATGTTGTTTTTTTTCAGACAAAAAACACCTTAGTATATAGTAAGAAGTTTTTAGCCCGAAAAAACGACAATGAAAAACGCCTTACTATACTATGTTGTTTTTTTTGGCTCAAAAACGCCTTACTATACTATGTTGTTTTTTTCGCCTCCAAAACGCCTTACTATAGTATGTCGTTTTTTCGGGCCAAAAACGCCTTACGATACTATGTCGTTTTTTTCGGGCCAAAAACGCCTTAGTATACAATGTCGTTTTTTTCGGGCCAAAAACGCCTTACTATACTATGTCGTTTTTTTTCGGCTCAAAAACGCCTTAGTATACTATGTCAGTTTTTTTCGCCTCAGAAACGCCTTACTATACTATGTCGTTTTTTTCGGCTCAAAAACGCCTTACTATATACTATGTCGTTTTTTCGGGCCAAAAACGCCTTACTATACACTATGTCGTTTTTTCGGGCCAAAAACGCCTTACTATACTATGTCGTTTTTTCGGGCCAAAACGCCTTACTATACTATGTCGTTTTTTTCGGCTCCAAAACGCCTTACTATACTATGTCGTTTTTTTCGGCTCCAAAACGCCTTACTATACTATGTTGTTTTTTCGGGCCAAAAACGCCTTACTATACTGTCGTTTTTTTCGGCTCAAAAAGGCCTTACGATACTATGTCGTTTTTTTCGGGCCAAAAACGCCTTACTATACTATGTCGTTTTTTTCGGCTCCAAAACGCCTTACTATACTATGTCGTTTTTTCGGGCCAAAAACGCCTTACTATACTATGTCGTTTTTTCGGCTCCAAAACGCCTTACTATACTATGTCGTTTTTTTCGGGCCAAAAACGCCTTATGTGGTTTTTTTCGGCTCAAAAACGCCTTACGATACTATGTCGTTTTTTTCGGGCAAAAAACGCCTTACTATACTATGTCGTTTTTTTCGGCTCAAAAACGCCTTACTATACTATGTCGTTTTTTTCGGCTCAAAAACGCCTTGCTATACTATGTGGTTTTTTTCGGCTCCAAAACGCCTTACTATACTATGTCGTTTTTTTCGGCTCCAAAACGCCTTACTATACTATGTCGTTTTTTTCGGCTCAAAAAGGCCTTACTATACTACGTCGTTTTTTTCGGGCCAAAAACGCCTTACTGTACTATGTCGTTTTTTTCGGCTCAAAAAGGCCTTACTATACTACGTCGTTTTTTTCGGGCCAAAAACGCCTTACTGTACTATGTCGTTTTTTTCGGCTCAAAAACGCCTTACTATACTATGTCGTTTTTTCGGGCCAAAAACGCCTTACTATACTATGTCGTTTTTTTCGGCTCCAAAACGCCTTACTATACTATGTCGTTTTTTTCGGGCCAAAAACGCCTTACTATACTATGTCGTTTTTTTCGGCTCCAAAACGCCTTACTATACTATGTCGTTTTTTCGGGCCAAAAACGCCTTACTATACTATGTCATTTTTTTCGGCTCAAAAAGGCCTTACTATACTACGTCGTTTTTTTCGGGCCAAAAACGCCTTACTGTACTATGTCGTTTTTTTCGGCTCAAAAACGCCTTACTATACTATGTCGTTTTTTTCGGGCTAAAAACGCCTTACTATACTATGTCTTTTTTTCGGGCCAAAAACGCCTTACTATACTATGTCGTTTTTTTCGGCTCAAAAACGCCTTACTATATATACTATGTCGTTTTTTTCGGCTCAAAAACGCCTTACTATACTATGTCGTTTTTTTCGGGCCAAAAACGCCTTATGTCGTTTTTTTCGGCTCAAAAACGCCTTACGATACTATGTCGTTTTTTTCGGGCAAAAAACGCCTTACTATACTATGTCGTTTTTTTTCGGCTCAAAAACGCCTTACTATACTATGTCGTTTTTTTCGGCTCAAAAACGCCTTACTATACTATGTCGTTTTTTTCGGCTCCAAAACGCCTTACTATATATACTATGTCGTTTTTTCGGGCCAAAAACGCCTTACTATACTATGTCGTTTTTTCCGGGCCAAAAACGCCTTATGTCGTTTTTTTCGGCTCAAAAACGCCTTACGATACTATGTCGTTTTTTTCGGGCAAAAAACGCCTTACTATACTATGTCGGTTTTTTTCGGCTCAAAAACGCCTTACTATACTATGTCGTTTTTTTCGGCTCAAAAACGCCTTACTATATATACTATGTCGTTTTTTTCGGCTCAAAAACGCCTTACTATACTATGTCGTTTTTTTCGGGCCAAAAACGCCTTATGTCGTTTTTTTCGGCTCAAAAACGCCTTACGATACTATGTCGTTTTTTTTCGGCTCAAAAACGCCTTACTATACTATGTCGTTTTTTTCGGCTCAAAAACGCCTTACTATACTATGTCGTTTTTTTCGGCTCCAAAACGCCTTACTATATATACTATGTCGTTTTTTCGGGCCAAAAACGCCTTACTATACTATGTCGTTTTTTTCGGCTCAAAAACGTCTTACTATACTATGTCGTATTTTTCGGCTCAAAAACGCCTTACTATACTATGTCGTTTTTTTCGGCTCAAAAACGCCTTACTATACTTTGTCGGGGTTTTTTGGCTCAAAAACGCCTTACTGTACTATGTCGTTTTTTCGGGCCAAAAACGCCTTACTATACTATGTCATTTTTTTCGGCTCAAAAACGCCTTACTATACGATGTCGTTTTTTTCGGCTCAAAAACGCCTTACTATACTATGTCGTTTTTTTCGGGCTTAAAACGCCTTACTATACTATGTCGTTTTTTTCGGGCTAAAAACCTCTTACTATACTATGTTGTTGTTTTTTCGGGCTAAAAACGCCTTACTATACTATGTCGTTTTTTTCGGGCTAAAAACCTCTTACTATACTATGTTGTTTTTTTTCGGGCTAAAAACGCCTTACTATACATGGTCATTTTTTTGGCTAAAAACTCCTTACTATATCCTATGTCGTTTTTTTTTCGGGCTAAAAACGCCTTACTATACATGGTGGTTTTTTTCGGCTAAAAACGGCGTACTATACTAGGTCGTTTTTTTTCGGGCCAAAAACGCCTTACTATACTATGTCGGGGGGTTTTCGGCTCAAAAACGCCTTACTATACTATGTCGTTTTTTTCGGCTCAAAAACGCCTTACTATACTATGTCGTTTTTTTCGGCTCAAAAACGCCTTACTATACTATGTCGTTTTTTCGGGCCAAAAACGCTGTACTATACTATGTTGTTTTATTCAGGCCAAAAAAGCCTTACTATACTATGTCGTTTTTTTCGGCTCCAAAACGCCTTACTATACATGGTCATTTTTTTCGGCCTTACTATACTATGTCGTTTTTTTGAGGCGAAAAACGCCTTACTATATACTATGTCATTTTTTTCGGAATAAAAACGCCTTACTAAACTATGTCGGGGTTTTTTCGGGCTAAAAACGCCTTACTATACATGGTCGTTTTTTTCGGGCTAAAAACGCCTTACTATACTGTGTTTTTTTTCGGGCTAAAAACGCCTTACTATACATGGTCGTTTTTTTGGCTAAAAACTCCTTACTATATCCTATGTCGTTTTTTTTCGGGCTAAAAACGCCTTACTATACATGGTGGTTTTTTTCGGCTAAAAACAGCGTACTATACTATGTCGGGTTTTTTTCGGCTCAAAAACGCCTTACTATACTATGTCGTTTTTTTCGGCTCAAAAACGCCTTACTATACTATGTCGTTTTTTCGGGCCAAAAACGCCGTACTATACTATGTTGTTTTATTCAGGCCAAAAAAGCCTTACTATACTATGTCGTTTTTTTCGGCTCCAAAACGCCTTACTATACTATGTCGTTTTTTTCGGGCTAAAAACGCCTTACTATACTATGTCGTTTTTTTTCGGGCTAAAAACGCCTTACTATACATGCTCGTTTTTTTCGGCTAAAAACGTCTTACTATATACTATGTCTTTTTTTTCGGGCTGAAAAAGCCTTGCTATACCATGTTGTTTTTTCGGGCTAAAAACGCCTTACTATACATGGTCATTTTTTTCGGCCTTACGATACTATGTCGTTTTTTTGAGGCGAAAAACGCCTTACTATATACTATGTCATTTTTTTCGGAATAAAAATGTCTTACTATACTATGTCGTTTTTTTTTCGGGCTAAAAACGCCTTACTATACATGGTCGTTTTTTTCGGGCTAAAAACGCCTTACTATACTATGTGGGGTTTTTCGGGCTAAAAACGCCTTACTATACATGGTCGTTTTTTTCGGGCTAAAAACATCTTACTATACTATGTCGTTTTTTTCGGGCTTAAAACGCCTTACTATACTATGTCGTTTTTTTCGGGCTAAAAACCTCTTACTATACTATGTTGTTTTTTTTCGGGCTAAAAACGTCTTACTCTACATGGTCGTTTTTTGGGCTAAAAACTCCTTACTATATCCTATGTCGTTTTTTTTTTCGGGCTAAAAACGCCTTACTATACATGGTGGTTTTTTTCGGCTAAAAACGGCTTACTATTCTATGTCGTTTTTTTCGGGCTAAAAACGCCTGACTATACATGGTCGTTTTTTTCGGGCTAAAAAGGCCTTACTATACATGGTCGTTACTCGTAAGGCGTTTTTAGCCCGAAAAATTGACCACGTATAGCAAGGCCTTTTTAGTCTAAAAAAAACGACAATGTGTCGTAGTGTAGAGGCACACGCGCCGGCTTTCGGTCCAGGCTCCCTCGGTTCAAACCCCACTCAGTCACATGTGAAAATAAAATACACCAAACTCTTTGCTTTTTTTTTTTTTAACTGTAAATGCTCACTAGTGCATGGCAAATACGCCTATAGTGCAGTGCAAGTTACAGTCACTGGTGGTGTAGGGGTAAACATGCAGGTGTTTGGTCCAGACAACCCTGGTTCGAACAACCGCTCACTGATGTGTGAAAATACAACACCAAACATGAAGTTACTTTTTTCCTGCAAACCTTTCGTAGGCAATGTCAAATATGCCGACAGTGCAGACGAAGTCACTGTCACTGGCGGTGGAGAGATACGCGTGCAGGTGTTCAGTCCAGGCAACCCCCGTTCAAACGACCATGTTTTTTGGGCTAAAAACACCTGACTATCCATGGTCGTTTTTTGTGTTAAAAAGTCCTTCCATTACATGGTAGTTTTTTTGGGGTAAAAACGCCTTACTATACATGGTCGTTTTTTTCGGCTAAAAACGCCATACTATACTATTTCTTTTTTTTTCGGGCTAGAAACGCCTTACTATACAATGTCGTTTTTTTTGGGCTAAAAACGCCTTACTATATACTATATCGGGGTTTTTTTCGGGCTAAAAACGCCTTACTACACATGGTCGGGGGTTTTTCGGGCTAAAAATGGCTTACTATACATGGTCTTTTTTTTCAGGATTAAAAACGCCTTACTATACTATGTCGTTTTTTTCGGGCTAAAAACGCCTTACTGGCAACATGGTCGTTTTTTTCGGCTAAAAACGGCTTACTATACATGGTCATTTTTTTTCGGGCAAAAAACGCCTTACTACTGTCGTTTTTTTTCGGGTGAAAAACGCCTTACTATATATACATGGTCGTTTTTTTCGGCTAAAAACGGCTTACTATATATACTATGTCATTTTTTTCAGGCTAAAAACGCCTTACTATACATGGTGGTTTTTTTCCGCTAAAAACGCCTTACTATACTATGTCGTTTTTTTTTTCGGGCGAAAAACGCCTTACTACTATGTTGTTTTTTTCGGGCGAAAAACGCCTTACTATACATGGTGGTTATTTTCAGGCTAAAAAGGCCTTACTATCCATGGTCGGTTTTTTTTTCGGGCTAAAAATGCCTTACTATACTATGTCGTTTTTTTTGGGGCTAAAAACGCCTTACTATACATGGTCGTTTTTTTTTTCGGGCTAAAAATGCCTTACTATACTATGTCGTTTTTTTTGGGGCTAAAAACGCCTTACTATACATGGTCGTTTTTTTGGGGGGCGAAAAACGCCTTACTATACATGGTCGTTTTTTTTCGGGCTAAAAATGCCTTCCTATACATGGTTGTTTTTTTCGGGCTAAAAACGCCTTACTATATCTGGTTGTTTTTTTGGGGGGTAAAAACGGCTTTCTATAAATGGTGGGGGGGGTTTTGGACTCAAAACGCCTTACTATACATGGTCGTTTTTTTCGGCAAAAAACGCCTAACTGCATGGTCGACCATGTATATAGTAGGGCATTTTTAGCCCGAAAAAAATGCCTTATTATACATGGTCGTTCAAAAAAGCCTTACTATACATTTTCGTTTAGCGGAAAAAACACATTATATATACATGGTCATTTCGGGGGAAACAAAAGCTTTACTTTTCATGGTCGTTTCGGAAAAAAAAAAAAAAAACATCCCTGCATGTTTTTTTTTTCCCCCACATTCCGAAAACATGCATGGCAAGTTAATGGAACGCTAAAATTCGTCCCTCAGTTTTAATCTGAGCGTGAATGATTGTTCATCCATGTATGCCCTGCATTTGGCTGGCAACCAGTTCAGGGTGTACACCACTTACTGCCTATAGACAGTTTTTGTATTTGTCATAACCATTTCTTATATTTTCTTTTTTTTGTACTCTTTGTATTATTCCACTTGTTTTCTTGTTTTTATTACACTATTGTATGAATAAAAACATGTTATGTTTCATTTTCATCATAGCAGTTCTATATTTTTATCATTTATTTGTACTTTTTAGTATTTGTTTGCAGCTGTCTTCGGGCAGTAGGCGGAGTCACCCTGAACTCGTTGCCAGCCAATCGCAGGGCAAATTAGCAACTGGGCTAGCTGTCCATTTAGCTCCTGGTATGCTGACAAACATTTCAGACATTACAAATTAACATTTGGCTCTGCTAGCTAACGCTCACCTTATGCGACTCTTTTAGCCGCGGGGGAAGGTTGTCACGTATCCTCCTCATGGCTTGCAAGGGGGGCTCGTTAAAGTACGGGGGCTCACCATCTACCATTTCAATCACCATGATGCCCAGCGACCACACATCTACCTGCACACGTGCGCACACACACACGTCATGATAAATACAATCATGAAATAAAATCTATGATGTAGCAGAATCAGTATGTGTATTACCTCTGTTCCATAAGGCAGTCTGGAGATGACTTCCGGCGCCATCCAATATGGTGTCCCTACCAGTGACTTCCTCTTGGGCACCTCTTTGGACACTTGGGCACAAAAGCCAAAGTCGGACAGCTTGATCTGCGCGCACATGTCAAAAAGTTACCTGCTTGATTGCTTTGTGGTGAGGGAGGTGCAAATCTGACCTATTAGCCACTAATTGCTTTTTAGTCATTTGTTGTTCTACCACCTATTTGATTGGCATTGTGGATGCTACAATATTTGCTTCAGCTTAAAATGTAAATAAAATACTATTTTTCACCTTTGAATTTGATCACAAACCTCTAGTTCTTGTTTAGCATTCAGCCTTTTTAGCAATATTACATTTCGAGCCTTCTGATTGGCTGATGAGTTTTTGACCTGTTTGATCAGAGTACGCGTCTCTGTCAAGGTGGTGACGCATGCATGTGTTTACCCGTCCATCGCTGGTGAGAAGGATGGAATCACTTTTGATGTCTCGGTGGATGACACCTTGCGTGTGAAGGTAGCACAGGGCACGCAGCACCGACAAGCACACCGTGGCAATCTGCTCCTCGTTCATCCTGTCACACGTGCGCATACACACATATCATATGCAGTCGTACTGTGTACTATTTTAAATGGTTGCGAAATCTACGTAAAAGTTGGAGGTTGTATTTTCAGGGGTGATACGCAGAGCAAGAGGTCCCAGATGGAGGTTCAGGTGCAGTGCGGCGCCTCACCCACACGCACACACACGATACATTTACAGCTTTAATGAACACACGCACACATGGCCAGCTGGCAACTATGTGTGCCTTCTGGTGTGGCACAACCCTTAAACTACTATCGGGTTTGTCTCTCTGCGTGTGTGTGTGTGTGTGTGTGTGTGTGTGTGTGTGTGTGTGTGTGTGTGTGTGTGTGTGTGTGTGTGTGTGTGTGTGTGTGTGTGTGTGTGTGTGAGATACTGGGATAGCACTTGTGTCAAATATACACACGCACACACACCGACACAAATACGGGGTGTATTTGTGTCGGTGTGTGTTTCTGAAGTCAAAGTGTCACACGTTTGCAACAAGACAAATGAGTCTTCGGTTAATGAACAGTCAGTGGATGCGTGTATACACACGCACACACACACTGTATGAATGCTAAAATAAGCCAACCTTTAAAGTAAATTTTTTTTTGTGCTAAAATAATTGAACTCAAGTGTTTGTGCGTACCTAAGATGACTGTCACGGTGTTCGAGCAGGATGCAATGGTTCTGGGCTGACGGAGGACTCGAATGACCTCATTCGTAAATTCAAAGAAAGTACACATGCTGGATCTCACGTGACAGTGGTACTTAAGGGTGGAGAGTTAGGATGTCAGATTGAATTTCTGAATGCACCTTTGTGCTTGTCTAAGCTCACTTTGCACTGGTGCAAAGCTAAGATGACTTGGTCTTCTAAAATAAACCAACTGTCTCCGAGCTAAAATAACTTAAAGTGCACTTAGCTTCTTGTACTAAACTAAGCTCACTCTAATTTAGTGTAAAGCTCACTCTTTGTGCTATGATCTTTTTTTTTTTGTTGTTGTTGAGATAACTCTGCTTTGATGCTCTCCTAAGCTAATTGGGTTTTGGTACTGATCTTACTCAGTCTAGAAGCCTTTTAGTGAGTTTGCTGTAAAGGCTTTAAGCAACACTTGTGTGGTCGTCGTGATGACTTTAATTTCCATTGTATTATTTGAGGCTAAAAAGATCCTACAAGCATTCGTTTAATGATGTACAGCTAATTGAAATTTGAGTTGAAGAGGGGGTTTTTTTCATTTCCTTTATGAGGGGACATAACGTCAGCCGACTGTTCCTCAGCCAATCTTTTTATTAGCATGCGCCAACAATCCACAGAAGTGATGGGAATTAAAGTACCAAAACAATCAGCGTGGAAACTCATTAACACAGGGAGACAATTAAGGGAAAGTTGGTGAGTTAAAAAAAAAAAAAAGTCTCAAATGTTGTGAAAGACTTCATTACAAACCATCTGTGTCATGTTCCTCCACTGCTCACGTGTCCTCTGTTTTAACTCCCTCCACCCCCACAATTACATATTACATCTGGGGAGCCATTTGGAGTTACACTCCAGGCATATTTTACCATCAGCTAAACACACTAATATTTTTATAACTGTTCCTGTATACACAACATGTGATCACTTGTGAATAGAAAGGTGGTAAAAATCAATACAACTAAACCAGGGTTCCCACGGGTCTTTAAAGTTAATAAAAATCCATAAAAAAAAGAAGCTGTAAAATTATGTTCTTCATTGTCCTCAATTTTCAGGGAAAGCTAAAATCAATAAAAATCCTTAAAAATGTACCTGTGGTCTTCATTTCATTTGTGTATGTCATTTTCCCCACCCTTCCAATTCATAGTTTTGTCATGCCTTCCTGGTTCCCGCTCTGCTTTTCCCGCTGATTCCAATCAGTTCTGATGATCATCACGTGATCATTTTGGGTCATTTCGGGCCAATTTGACATACGGTATGTCAAATAAAGGGCTTGCTGTTTGCCCATAAAAATAAAAATGCAAGTGGAAGAGTGGGAACCCTGAATTGGGGTTAGGGCGTTTTGGGGGTTAGGGCGATTGCAGGGTTACCATTCTTCCACTTGCTTTTTATTGAAGGACTTTTGAGGGCTAATTTAGCCATTTGTAAGGACTTGTTCTCCATTCAGCAGGGTATTCACGGTGGATTGAATGAACAGAAAGCCATGTAGGTTAATTTTTAAGGATTTTTATTGATTTTAGAAGCTTTCCCCGAAAATTAAGGACAATTCATAATTTTACAACTTTTTAATGGATTCTTATGACCTTTAAGGGGGGCGGCCCGGTAGTCCAGTGGTTAGCATGTCGGCTTCACAGTGCAGAGGTACCGGATCGATTCCAGCTCCGGCCTCCCTGTGTGGAGTTTGCATGTTCTCCCCGGGCCTGTGTGGGTTATCTCCGGGTGCTCCGGTTTCCTTCCACATTCCAAAAAAAACATGTGTGGCAGGCTGATTGACCATTCTACATTGTCCCTAGGTGTGAGTGTGAGCGTGGATGGTTGTTCGTCTCAGTGTGCCCTGCGATTGGCTGGCAACCGATTCAGGGTGTCCCCCGCCTACTGCCCGGAGACAGCTGGGATAGGCTCTAGCACCCCACGCTTGATCCTAGTGAGGATCAAGCGGTTCGGAAGATGAATGAATGAATGAATTACCTTTAAGGACCCGTGGGAACCCTGTAAACGACACTGGACTGGAGTTCACGGGGTATAAATATTACACTGGCATCACTTAGCATCGCACATGCTCAAAATCACCTAAGTGGTGTATCAAAGCACATTTGTTGTCTTTGATATGCGTATGTGTGTGTTTAGTCCTTTACCTGGTGTGTGTGACGATGTCAGTGAGCGCCCCTCCCTCCAGGAACTCCATGACCACCCACAGCTCGTCTCCCACCAGGTAGCTATTGTACATGTCCACTACATTCTCATGGTGGTAGTCCCTCATGATAACTACCTACACACACACACACACACACACACACACACACACACACACACACACACACACACACACACACACACACACACACGTCATTTAATATTAGCTCTTCATTGAAATGACTCTCTCTCTAAACAGATTCTGGAGTTTTACCATAACAGGATTACATGTGCGGATTATGAGGATTACAATGAAACTAATTAGCTCCAGAATCAACACCCTCTGATGTACGCATGCCGAGAACACACGCGCGCACACGTGCGGCGGTATTGGCACCTCATTGAAGAGCAGCTCCCTCCTCTGCTGCTTCCTCAGGTCCATCTTCTTGACAGCCACCTGTTTTCCACTGTTTTTCTCATTGGCGATGCACACGATGCCTGTGGAGCCCTCACCGATCTTGATGAAGCTGTCCAGGTACTCACGGGGGTCACCTGATGACAGCATCCAGAAGAGAAATAAATCATCCTCTATGTGTCAATGTGTAAAAAAACTACAACAGAAAATGGCAAACAAATGGCCAATTTTCACAGATTTTAAAAGAGATATATGAAAAAACAACCGGAATTAAATCCGATCTAAAATCCCACAAAACAATTCCGACACTGTACGGTACTGGTACCGATAGCTGGTACCGATAGCCGATATTGTGCACAATGTTACAGTGGCTTACCATCATAAACGTCTATCATTTTTGATGACTAGTTAGGCCTACGTAACTTGATTTGAATGTTGGTCTTTATCATAACACTTGTAGAACAGAGTAATTTTGAGGAGCTACTTTGGTGAAAAAAAGTTTGAGAACGACCAACTACTGAGTTACCTGGATTGACGACTAGCTGCAGTGCGGCTCGGAACTGCTCGTGCGACACTCTGGAGGGCTGAGTGTCAGAGCTGGAGCCCCACGAGGGAGGAGGGTACGCCCCCGGGGGGATGTAGGGTGACGACGGCTGGGAGTATGCCCCGCGCAGCGGAAAAACATTGAGAAATAGTGAGATGGGAATTCAATCACGTGTTTGCTTGTGGTGCTTAGCGTCTCTTGCTAGCGTACCTGTGGGGTGTATGGCGGGCTGGGCTGGGAGGGCGGATGGTGGTAGGGCGACGGCTTGTAATGGTGAAAGACGGGCGGGTAGGGCAGGTGTATGGGCGGGTAGCCGGGGGGCTTGGCGTGGTTCTGAGGTAGCTTGAGGGGCCCGCGGGGGTAGGTGTCTCCGGCCGTTGCGTGGGGGCTGCCGTCCCGCGACGGACGCTCGTAGTCACCCTGCGGGAGGTCATGCGGCAACTTCAGTCATGCACGCAGGCAATTACAAAAGACACCGAATCACACTCGCTGAAGCATGACTGCGTGAAGTAAAGCACTAAATACAGTTTATAAAGCTCAGTCATGGAGTTCATAATGAGATGTACAGGCCATTTTGATTGGGTTGGACACTTTTGCTCAATCAACAAGCATGGGGCCCAACTTGGGATTCAAGGGAAACAACATTGGTGTCAATGAGGAACTAAATTCTCTGGTGGCATGTGGGCGCACGCACACGGAGAGGACTGGAAGAGGAGGAGGATCATTCCTGACGTGTTAAGATGGTGTATAATTACATGGTGCGAACTTTTATAATCAATCACTCCGTGCAGCCTGAGAAGGAGGTGCTCCACGCCACCCCCCCCCCCAGCCCCCCAACCCCAATCGAGCCTCCTTCCCACTGTATCGTTGTCTGGCTGGCTGTCAGCCAAAGGGGGGTCTCCTGATCCATGTTGGTTAAACGCGCATTAATCTGAGTTTGGCAGGGTAATCAACAACCTAACTCAAGTGTGAAATTGAATTCGGTGGCGGAACACGGTCAAGCCCGCTTTTATGCTAAGGCTGCAAAAGAGAGGGGGGAGGGGGGAGGGGGGGGGAGTGCCGCAACATCAATTTGTCACTGAGAGCTGCTGCAGAGAAAAGGGGGAGAAAAGAGAGAGGGAGTGTGTGTTTATTATTGTGCGAGAGAGGGGATAAATAAAGCTGGTGTGGGACTGTGTTGGTTACATCGAAGAAGAAAAAAAAGGCAAGAGGGGGTTTGTTACAAGAAGAATAGCCCTGATTTCTGAGTTTAGCGCTTAGTGCAGGGATGAGCAAGGTACAGCCGGAGGGCCACATACAGTCAGGACGTATGGAAATGCCCGCCAGGCATTTATTGCGCATGTTGAAGACTCCGGTAATATTTGCTGCATTCATTTTCTCCCAAAACTGCGTCGTTATAATGTATATGTTCCTTTATTTGTATTATTTTCTCACATTTTAACATTTTGGGTAAAATGAAATAATATTCGATTTTATTACATTTTTCATTTACAGTATATCCATCCCTTATGCAAAGTGCTCATCCTCATGCGGGTCGCAGGGGTGCTGGAGTCAGGCAGTAGGCGTCGTACACCCTGAACACCAGTTTTCCCACCCCGGCTTTAGCAAACGAATGAAAAAAATGACCTCCCCCATTACTACTGCAGTCCAATCCCGCATTGCTTGCATTCTGCATTTCTTTTTCTATTTGGTGAAGCGTGGAGGTTAAATGCTTTTTCATCAAGGCGCCCTGGGATCCACATCAGCAAACCTACTGGACTCGTCGCTGTGTGGAGGGAGGAGAAGGAGGAGGAGGTACGGTAGTAGTGCCGCAGATGCCATCACGCTGCGCGGCTGCCTTAATGGAGCCCAGAGAGTGAGCATAAGGACCGAACCCCCCTCCTCCTATTGCAGGTTGACTGCATCGCTACTTTCTGCCCGCACGGCAAGAGCTCCAAAAGTGACAGTCCAAGCTCTATGCTGCGGTTTAGTTTGTAACAGGAAATCCTCATCTGAAGTGGGATGGCAGATCAGTCAAGTCACAGCATCTTTTAGATAGTATACGGACACAATGCAATGAGACAATGGATTCAACAACCGTAACAGAGTCAACAAAGTAAATGATAACGGATAACTTTTTGTCTGGGTATTCATATTTAAGAAAACTTGTATTCGGGTGTGTAGATAAATCGTTCACCTTTTCTGGTGTCCAAATGTATTGTGGGCATGGGTAACACAGCGTCAGGTGAGACTTTAGAATCTGGCAGGAGTCATCGATTCCACCACTAGGTTAGATTTGTTCAATGAAAACTAACGAAACAACTCAAACTGAGAAAACAAAACAACGAGAGCTTCTTCAAAAACTATACCTAGTTAAAACTATGAAATTAACTACAAAATAAAAGCTTTTTTTTTATTTAATCCATAATCTTATATATATATGATTTTGGTGTATGGCCATACAGATGAAAGAAATTTGAACAGGCGAAGGGAGGGAATTGTGAAGCAAAGGGAATTGTACAGAAGGTTGCTTTAATCTATTACCAAGTTTCTACACAAAATCCTTTTCGGAGCGTCTTTCTCATTGTGCTCTTACATAACAACCCCATTAAAATGGAACATATTATTACTTAAATGTAGTCTTGCTCTGGGACATCTCTATTCTTTTTGTCATATACTTCCCCCGTCCCCTTCTTTTGTTCCCCTTCGACTTCAATTTCTGTCCGCTCTCCTCGTGTTCAGTGTGTCACGGCCCTGCCCTCGATGATTTAAGCGCTAATTGATCCGACTGCGGAGAAGGACTGAAAAGGTGTCTGTTAATGTCGGCAGGAAAGCCAGACAAATTAGTCTGGAAATAAAGCGTGAGCGTACTGAGAAACCAACTAAGGAGCTCACTGGACACTTCAATAGGTACACCTATACTTGTAGTTTAAGAGCTGCAGTATCATGGGAAATGGGTTTTTTTTTTTGTATTTTTAGCTATATATAATATCAAGTTTGGCCAGTGGGTGAGCTGGAGAAAATTGCGGCTGACTTGGGTCAGATGTGTATTACACCTTGGAGTGGATGAAAGCCATAATTCAGTTTTACGTGGGAACCACTATCCACTGTGCGGACAGTCTAAATATTCCGCACTGTGCAAGCACATGAATAAACACACAGTGTTTACCTTGTTGATGGTCTGTGAGGCGGCGAGGCTCTCTGACAGGCGTGGGTAGGTGTATGAGCTGTATTGGTGGGCTTGGGCAGGGTTCTTGAAGGGACCACCCGCCACATAGGGGACATTGGGTTCCTGGAGCCCGGACCCCGAGCGAGACCTCTGCCTGATGGCCGGCATGGGGCTGGTCTGCATCACGTACGAGCTCTTGGGCCTCTTGTCGTAGTCGTCCCGCATGCCACCGTAGCTCCACTCGCTGTCCGGGTAGTTGATCTGCTCGCTATGAAGGGAGGCACGGGACGGGGTTCCCACCGACGTGTCCCGGTAGTCCTGGCTGGACGAGCCGCCCACCGACGCCCGGTAGTAGCCACTGGAACCCACCCCGCTCCCCACCGTGGACGCCACCTCGTCGATGGAGCGCCCCTTGCTCTCCAGGTAGGTGTGGTAGTCTGGCGGCAGCTTGCCATAGTCCGACTTTTGGGGCATGGCGTCTGGGTAGAAGGGGCTGCGGATGTGGTGCGAGTGGCCGTTGTGCTTGGTGAAGCGGTAATGCCGGCCCAGGGCCCATTCGCCGTCAGCAGAGAAGCCGGGCTTGTCCAGAGAGTAGTCCCGGCTCCCGGAGGTGTCCAGATCGCAAGAGTAGCGCGAGTAATAGTGGCCGAAGCCGTTCTCCTCTGGGCCGCCGGCATGGGGGCCCGCTGAGGTCCTGGAGCCAGCGCCCGCCTGGTGAGCGCCCGGTGGACTCTCCTTACGCAATGAATTGGAACGCGTCACAGAGATGTTGTCAAACTCCTCCAGCAGGCCATTGATGGATGCGTCTTTGGGGGGCCGGTTCCCCCGCACGATTGTCTACGAGAGGTGAGGGGGTGGGAGGGGAAGAAAAAAACTTCAGTGACAAGAACCAAGAGGGGGTTGGCAGGCTAATAAAGATGGGGGTGCATTCCGCTTCAGTTCAGCCATTCCAGTCTGAGAACTGAATGAATTGAAATTCATTAGGGGACACAATTTCAATTCTTTGACTTTAGAACAAGTATGACGTCAATCATCACTTGCAATGAAGAAACAAGCAATTCTCTAGCTGGATTTACACTACATGCTGCAAGTCATACAATTCAGTGCTGAATTTGTTCTTATAAGTGGTAAAATTCAGATATGAATACAATAATAAACAAACAAAAAAAAGAAATATATCCTGAGATTGAAATCAACGTCCTCAAAGATACAGAACCTTGTACTGTGAGGCAGGCATGCTAACCGTGAGGCTAAAAACAGATCTGGTGATGCGTAAACAGACAGATAGGATCTACCCCTTCAATGCAAACCTCTAACATTGGAATACTGAAATACTGTGAGCGCTGACTTGTAGGTCATATTTTCTAGATTTCCCCGATAAGCACCAAGCACATTCTTTTTGTCATTCTTTTCCATGGATGGAAGAGAAGAGGTAGGATGAGATCGTCCAAATGTGGATAAAAACAGACCTGACGATGCGTAAACAGACAAATAGGAACTTTAAAAAAATGCGGCCATTTTAGGGGCATTTTGGCTATTTCTCGGCATCACTCAAGGGCAATCCTTTTGTGGAGATTTTGCCTGACTGCTGTCAAATTTGAAGCACAAATACTAGACCCAAATTGCCATTCATTTTGTCATATGGGTGGAGTATGTTGGCATGCTAGACTCACCAAAAAACATGTGACTCAATTTGAAAACTTAGCAAAAACATTTTCATTTTTGGTGGCATGACTATCATGAGTAGATCCATTTAAAAAAAGTCTCCAAGACCAAAACTGCAAAAGACGTACAAGGTAACACAGTCTCCAATTTCGGTTTGAAGTCTATAGAAATCTTGAGATTTTTACAAAATGTGAACTTTTTCAGGCTTCTATCATCCACCCAACACACACAAAAAAAAGCCTCAGCTTCAGATGCTAACAGGAAGCCAGCGGTGTATCTGAGCTGCTGCCTTCCCTGCCCCATTTCCCTCGCAACAGATTAGCTTCATTTTCAGTGGGCGTACCGGGGGAGGCATTGTAGTAGTCGTGACATCGTGCGAGTGCACACACACACACACACACACACACGTATACACAAAGCAAGAGTGATTAGGGGTGCACGCATACATGTGCCTGGGTGCAGAGGCGGCTTAAACATCAGGGGTGCTTCTCATCCCCTCCTACCTCACGCTAAGCCCTTTACACGCCGTGGTCGCGGTGACTCACGACAAGCTGGTGCCGCACTAGTAGTGGATCACGACACAAAAGGCGTACTTTGGCGTGTAGGGAAAAGTATGAAGCGAATCCAGAGACAGGAGGCGCATTTGGAATTGTTGCATAAGGTACATAACAAATTGTCAGGCAAAGGAAAATTTCCAGGGTAGGATTAAGCAATTAATCGATTTTAGCAATCGCTTCATTGGTCGGTTATTTTTAAATGGAATTTAAGCAGGTTCTGTAGTTCAAAGCTCACCCACATTGACCGCCAACTTAGTGATCAGGTCACTTACTAGACTTCGGATCAAGGATCCATTTCACTGACAAAACATTTCTCCTGGTTTTAAAAATATGCGGAAGAAGCTACAAGATTTAGACGCACAGAAGACTTAATATACAAAAGCCAGTTCATACCGATTAAGGCACACATCGGCAAAACCAGTTGTCAAATCTCTATCCATTTAAATATGACCATTCAAAATGGACCACTATTTATTTCTTTTTTTTGCCTTTGATGTGGCACTTAATCATTTATTCACATTTAAAACGTTAAAATGTCTTGGAGCACCCTCTATTTTGTGCGTCACACATGCAAATGTTCACATTTAACCTTCCAACGTTCATGCTCATATATACGAATCTGCCTTTCGTATTCATTTTTTTTTTTTTGCACGTCAATATGGGTGACATGTCAGTGCTAACGCGTGAAAGCTCGGCGCCGTGCATGTATTAGAAGCCAGGCCGAATCTTTAATACAGCAGTGTATTTGAAATTGGTGGCAATCACAATGACGCGCATGAAAGCCGCTAAATTAGCTGTCAGCAAATGCATACGTTTTGATTCCCCCTGAGGAAGAAAAACTGTGCACCTTTTTTTAGTAGAAGGGTGGGTCAGAACTCTGCAGCTTTTGCAGCCATGTTCATCCTGGTACAAGAAAAACCACACGTTCCCAAACATTTCAAACTAATTAAGGGGCATAATTGCAATACCGTTGTAACGTGACTTTGCAATATTTTTGCTCACTGTTATCACACCATGCCTAGGCGTGCCGACTGCATTTTGAGTAGACCCATTTTGGTTTGCAATACATGGGACTGGGGCGTGGCATGATTAATCTCAACGTCAGCCATCAGCAAATTCTTGGTTTGGACGGACTGTCACGCGTCTCTGTCATGCTCTTGTCACATGTGCTGAGGCAGAAAGGCGGCAAAGCGGCGATGTGCTGACACAACAATACATCTGTATGTCTTCAAACACCTGCACCAGCCTCCCCGTTTAACGCTCCGTACTGGCGCCGTTCATCCATCAGTGTCGACACGCACATCGGAATCTCCAGCTTCAATGCATGGATATAAAGTACGCATTAACACAACAGTCAAGACCTTTGGGATCGTATGCGGGTTCATAACTCTGCAGGATTCAACATTTGATGCAGCATTTCCTTGGCGACAAAATGCGGACAGGACAGGAGACGCTTTTGTTTTTGATTAAACATAATTGCATGTTTGCCGAATATATGCTTTAGTCCAGCTGTAAGGAAAAACAAAACATTAGATGTTTAAATTGAGAAGGTGCCGGAGTCATTTGCTGCTCTTCATTTCGGCAGATATGAACAATAAATATACAAACAGGAATGGTTGCCTTTGACATATTGCAATAACTCGAGGGGCTCATCTGCTCACATTTATTCACAATTTTTTATCGCTACCTTTAGGCTAGTTGGGCTTTTTTCAGCGCATACATATGCTTCCGACGATAAACCGTTGAAGTCACCTCTCTCTCTCCAAGCAAGACCCCCCTAAGGGTCCCCTGCTATGAGCTGCCTGGGTGCCGTGAACTGGAACACAAGGTGAAATGTCCGCTATATGCAGCGACTACATCAAGCTGAGCGGCTGCAGGATGGATTTTCTCAGGGACACGAATCTGTCATGATTTGGACAGATGCTGCAGTTTGTCCAACAAGCTGTACCTGACGGAAACAGCACAGAAGAGAACGCCTGCATCAAACTCGTTGCATTCTTACCCAGCCGGGTGATCTTAACATTTTGAATATCAAAAATGAGACCAAAAGCAGGTCATTTTGACATTATTACACATGTACCAGTGATGTCGCCGACACAGAATGGGGGAACAAAGTCAACCGGCCTTCAGACAATTTTGCAGATCTCTGCGTGAAAGAAGTTTGCAATCATTTGTCAGGCCACATTGCAAAAGCGAGCAATATATATTTCTTGCGTTCGGACACGAACGGGGCAGACAATCAGCAGCCTCTCTCATTTTGCTACATACCAGAATAATAAATTAATTGCCCGTTACGGGTCTGACGCGGCACTCTGCGTGAAAGCCCTCTAATTTGAATTAGAGGGCTTATAGGGACTAGCCTCCCCAGAAATCGTCCCCTGTACGCCTGGTGCATACCCTACCCACCCACCCCTCCGCTGCCTCTTTACGTCCTTACGCCAGCGTGAGTCGGGTCGTGCTCGGCGTTGGCTCTGACAGCGGCCATATTTCACTGGTGTGCCGCGTTGGCCTGTCCTTTAGAGATAAGCTGTAATAGATCTACTCACCACGGCCTGCTCAAGTTAAGTACAGCAGAGAGGGAGAAGAGGAGTAGGATGGGAAGAAATGAGAGGGGTTGGGGGGGGCAGGAGAAAGGAAAGGACAGGACAGGAAATGACAGGGAAGATGGCGGGAAAGGAAATGAGAGTGGAGTAATGACAAAAAGAAAAGGATGGAGGAATGGAAATTGCAAAGATGTGAGGAGAAAGGAACATAAAAGAAAAGGAAAGTACAGCACTTAACAGGACAAGAAAGGAAAGCGGGGAAAGAATGAAAAGAAAAAAGGAAAGGACAAGACAAGACAGCTAAGTCAAGGAATGTCATGATAGGACAAGAATGGAAAGTATGGATCAGGACAGGACAAGAGAGAAACACAAATGAAGGGGAAAAATGAAAGGAAAGGATCATACAAGGTGGAAAAAAGGAGTACAGGACAAAACTGGGGCTGGAGAAGGAAGAAGACAGGACACGAAATGAGCAGGGAGTTGACAGTAAAGGAAACGAGAGTGAAAGAATGACAAACGAAATGAGAAGGGAAACTTCAGGAAAATCAACAAGGGTGGAGATGTAAAGAAGGGAATGTAAAAGGAAAGGAAAATGACAGAACAAGAAAAGGGAAAATAGGAACAGAGTGGGAGTGGATAATACGAAAAATACGAAGAAGGAAATCTAATGTGACAAATGACACAACAAGGAAGGATAAAATGAGAAAAAAGAAAGTCAACTTTCTCGGAGAAAGAAAAGAAACACGTAAGGGGAGGAGGCGGCTGCATGACAAATGAGGCTCGTTGGGAGATAAGGGGGGATTAACCTTGCTGGTAATGAAGGCGGGCATAATTAATGAGCGTGTGCTTCTGCTGACTCCTGGAGGGTGGGTGCTCAGCGGACAGCAGCATCTACAGGCGGCAGGACCAGGGACACTAAAAAGTAGACGTCTGGAGGAGGGGGTGGCGCTTCATTGCATCGGCCAGCCTGGGACTGATATTACATGTCACTAGACAATTACTGGTTTGATGCTTTACCGTGGTTTTAAAAAGTCAAGGTTTCAAGAACCACTAATACTGTGTCACCAGTAATGAGGTCTTGTTGTCTTTTGTTTTTTGAGGGGATTTCTAAGCTGTGCACAATATGATTGGCTGCTTGCAGAGCTGAGTAAGTGAGCAGCCTCTCTGAAGTTCCCGTCAACGTCACACAGGGGAGGGGTGAGTAGTTACACACAGATGTAGAGGAGGGAGCAAAACGAAAGACACTGCAAACACGGAATAGTTTATCTCAATGTGCATTGTCCTAAAAAGGGGGGGTGGGGGTGCCAGTAGGTACTAGTTAGCCCCAAGAGCAACACGAGTAGCCCACGGGTCTGTTCAAGAAAAAAAAAGGCTCACCAGTTAGCCTTGATGTCGTTGTGATTTATGGTGTTGTGTTGGAAACCTGGCAGGCACGCAACACGCCGAGTGTAGCAATGCAGATAAGTATCTCTGCTCCTTGTTCACACACACATGAAGCACATCACCTTGGCTACAGGCACGCACGCACACACGCGCACACACTCCCACCATTCATTATAAACACAACAAGAACAACAACATATCACATCTTGAATTGAGCAGGATCATATGGTGCATCGCTCAGCCGGAGTTAAGATTTTTTTGGAGGACTGGGGGAACTATTTTCAAAATGTTGTCTTTGGTAGTATTTTCAAGAGGTTTGGGAAACTCTTCTCTTGGGGGTGCAGGGGGGTTCTGTAGAGCTGTACTTAACTGACTGGGGAAAAAAATGCAGCAAAGGAGCAAAAATAGTTGGACAAAATCGAACCGAGTGTCTTAGCCTCTGACGTCCTCTGCTGGGTGTTGCCAGTTCATGCAACACGCCAAGTTACAATGATTCTGTAACGTGTGGTAAGAGAACCATGAGTGGGAGGCTGGCGCCCCCTTGCGGTACGCCAAGAAATCACTCAATTAAATGTACAAATTGCATCATGTGGCTTCAAAAAGTCAGGGGGTTTTTGTACAGTTCAAAGTAAAATAATATTTTAAGTACTTTTCTGAACTTTTTTCAGAGTTTTTTCATTACTTTCATTTATTTCAATTGTTTTCTCTTAAACACACATAAATTAGGACTGCTGTATTAAGCACAGTGCAGTACAGTACTGTATTCCGACTTGTCACTTAAAAAAAAATAATAAATGTAGTTCACTGTTTATCCGTACGAGGGCGGCATAAGATCGCATTTTGAGCGTTGAACATACTTGGTGGTACTTGGACTTGCTAATTGCCTTCATTATCAAATTCCTATTCTGCAAGGCTATTACACCTGTACCATTTCGATGCACAAATTGCTGTCTACTTTTAATTAACTGTGTGGAAGTGCTTCCAAAAATTGCAACAAAATACCGGTAAATCATTCAATAAGGCGGTGAAGGTAAATTCACTGGCATTTTGAAAACCGTTCTGGCAAAGCACGCAAGAGGTTGGTAGAAGCCAACAATCAACAGAATGACAGCGGTGAGGAGGGAATGGATCAATGGCATCTACTCCAGCTCCCTGCCCCAGAAGGACAAAAGCCTCTCACTCTCTTTCTCCATCAGCAGCTATTCTGCTTCAAGTGAATTCCTGCAAACACCAACTTAATCCCGCATCAATTCAGACTGGGCCTGGTTCGATTGGACTTGAAATTAAAGGCGTATTGATCAGCAACAGTAGCGCTCACCGAATGAATGGCACAGCCAACGATGAGGAGGATGATGAAAGTGTGTCAATGCCATCATTACTTTGCCGTACGAATGAAAGGGTTACCTATATAGTGGAGAAGGCCATTACAATCCAACAAAGTATCCACACTTATTCTTAACTTGCGCTTTCTGTCTTTGGGGTCATCCGCTTCTTCTTTGACAAACACCTCATGCTTTTGTGGTGCAACAGAAAGTAAAATGGAGGCTCAAACCCTGACATCTCTAAAGAGCACAGAACCACCAAAAATAGAAGGTCATAGTCAAATGTGCGACCTCAAGCAGCATCGGCTCTTCCACCAGAAAGATGTCACTTTCAAAATCAGTAAAAGCTGACGTTTGGTCTCAACCGAAATCCCACCTGTTGTAGTGTCCCGTCCATCTGGCTGGACTCCGGCCTAACGGCTGGTCCTTCAAAGCCCCTCGTTTGTCTGGCCTCAGTGGCTCCTCGCCCCCCTGCCATGATTGATACCGTTGGCCCCCAGCTGGAGACCCTCTAGCGTCTGAGCAGCGTCACGATCAGGTTTCCTCTAAAAGCGTCGGTGGGTGCAGCAGGGCATTGGGTTGACATTTACAACTTAGCGGGTATCACGTGCCGCCATTTTGACATTGATGCCCTACTGCGCCCTTCTGAATGTCCAAGGTATTATTTATTTATTTTGGGGGGGGGGGGCATTAAAGTGGCAACATTGTGTTACAAAACAATTCTCCATGCGCCATCTGTTTGTTCACAATCCACCTCTTCCAGGATGATGTAAGGCTTAATGTTGAGCTTCCTGAAAATACCCACAGAGATTTCTACTCCCACACTACCCCACAGTGCATGCAGTTTACGGAGACGTGTAGTGGTGGTGGGCGGGGTGGCTCCATGGAGACAGGATAAAAAATATAAAAGATCTCAGAGCAATGATGGTTTGATTTTTGTCAATTTAATGTCTCTAAAAGGAATGATTTGATTTTCTTCAATGAAGGGCAAGGTTGTCGTCTTGTGGTTGGTTAGCAAGTCTGCCTTCACTGTTCCGAGGTTTGCGGTATGAATCTCTGCAAATGGTTGTTTGTCTATCCACTTCATTCCTGGAGCCTTTGATGTCAAAAAGATTATGGGCACGACTTTATGTGCGACACCGGAAGTAGCAGTGAGCCATTAGTTATTCGCGGTCTTCATTTCCTGCAGTGGTTTGTTTGAACGTTTTTTGTTTCCTTATTATCAGCCTTGTTGCGAAGTACAAGTTGAATCTGTGGCAACGAGAGCAATGTTTTTCACATGCACCACAGACAAAGAATGCTGCTGTGCGAATCCACCTCCTACCCGGGGATGACAAACACTGAAGGATTAGGCTGAAAATCATCAACTGAAGGAGCACAGAAACTTCATGCATGCGCTCCTTTCATTTTGTGGTATTTTTGCTGAATGTTTCTTCCGAATATTTTTGTCATGCGGTAATCTATTTGCTGGGGATCGGGACTGAGGCTTCCCGCAAAACGGCGAGTAGACTGTCGAGACCGTTGTAAAGCGAAGGACTTCCTGCAATCAAGTCACCACAAATGCTACGAGAGCAAACCGCTCACTTTCTCCACGTCTCACTTCCGTCTACTGAGGTAGCCTAAGCAAGCTGCAAGGACGAGACAAAACGCGCTCACATCAACACACATGCTAACATTCATGTGAACGAACAAGGAGGCAAACACACACCCTAATCACTGTAAATAAGCCCCTTGGAGGGTGTGAAAGTCGAGGTGCAACATGAGACGATTTTCATTACTCAGGCGTTGACACGCACACGCACGCAGACACTAGAATTCAAAGCTCGACGTGCCGTTACTGAGACGGCCATGTTGAAGACATGCTGCTGTGGGGATGTGTTAGCCCACACTTGTGGATTAGCCTTTGCGATGATGATGGCGGCGGGGAGGCCAGAAGCGATACTAATGCTCCAGTGGAGATGAACAGGCTGACAAGTAGGCTACAGGCCTCACACACAAACCATGAGACAACCAGTGGAAGCGCAGTGGTGCTAGAAGACGTTACTGCGGCCCAATGGCCAGGACGACTTCTCGACTAGACACTGCGCTCTCAGACGCACGCACGCACACTACAATACAGTAATCAATCCTCCATCGCGGGTGTAACATTCAAGAGCACCCCCACTGTGGGTGAAATCCATGTCAACACAGCAGAATGATCTTTCACAGAGGCACTTTGCACCGATCATTATTTTCATTATTAGCATGATAATAATCAACATCAGGAGGGGGATCATGGGAACATGCTGCTATAGCTCATCAAGTGGTTCCTTGGGGGGAGGGCAGTGAGGGTTTTTGGACTCATGCAGAAGAGTGGAAATGAGTTCTAAAGCCCGTATCTCACCGAGCGGCAAAGGTTTGCAAGTGGGTGCGCACGGGTCAAATGTTCATTCAACGTCGCAAACGGTCACAAAGACGTCCGCCGTCCGTTTTAAATGGTCTCGAGCAGTTTCTCTTGTCGCAAAGAAATTTTGAATACGTTCAGAATTTGATGGTGATAAGAAAAACTTTGCAACCATTAAAACTGTTTGGGAATTGTCGCGCGAACGTCTTTGCAACTCCCTTCGCCGCTCAGTGTAATAACAAGACTTGGCAGAGCAATGTAGTTATGTCATGTGTGGAGTCATTTTGCCACTTCCCGCCCCCACCTGGATGCATGGTAGCAGCAGGCAGCGGTGAGGAGATGGAGAAAAAAAGGCAGTGGTGGGGGTCGGGGGGGGGGGGGGGTGCAAAGGAAGGGGGAGAAGAATGGTGAGGATGTGGACAGACGGGTAGAGGGAGTCATACTTTGGGCGTTTCGGACAGCTGGACCTTCTTGGGAGATATCTGTGAAGAGAGCAAGACAATTACTTTCTTGTTCCCCCCTCTTCAGAGATATTTCCTGTGGCATATTGCTGTTCTTGGTTGTGGCCATTTCAGTTGTGTGGCTAACAAGCTGAGATGCTAACTGTGTGCACTCCAAACAGCACGAGAGTAAGTCATTCATCGTGAGAGTTAAGGCAGACATGATTCACACCCCACATTGGATCAATGACGGACAGTGTAGGTGGAGATCGGGGGGGTGTCAAGAAAACAAGTTGGGGGCTCAGGCCGGTTCAAATTGACTGAAACGTCTTTATGAGTATCAGTGTGGAAGCCAATGAACAACAACACAACAGAGGAGACACTCGGAAGGGTCAGGGACGAGGAGACACAAAGAAAATGGAGACTTGCATTGATGTTCATGGACAAAATTCTTGTTTGAACAAATTATAAATGTAAATCCTGCATTAAGCATATTTTCCTCGTTCTTTTTTGCCACTGAGTCATGTTTTTGCAGCCATCTGCTAAGTCAGTTTACTCAACACTTCCCTAAGTCATGTTTGAGTGTCACTTACTCCCCCCCAAAAATGTAGGTCTGCTCTATTTTTACAACAACAACAAGCATCAGCTGTGAGCGGCATTTGTTCTTTATCTCTTTGATTCTCTGCTGCTCAGATCTCTGATGCTTTGTTCATGATTTTTAAGGCGCCACACCACTGGGGTCTTTTTAGATGAGCTTAATGAAGGGGGCTACAATTGGGGATCACTTAAAACACCACAAATTAGAAGTGAGCTTCGGATGTTCAACATCAAAACCGTGTTCACGGGTTTCTAAATGCACGTTCAACGCAGCGCACTAGGATGTGATTATTAGATGGCATATTAAGAGTGATGTAATGGTGCGAGTTAGCCAGATGGTATTGGAGAATACAAAGGAACAAGTGTCGGATGGAATGGTGTGAAGCCGACATGCTCGAGTGAAAATGTATCCTTTAAAGAAAAATAAAGATTAGAATCACAGGAATGAATCTGAAAAAAAGTCAAACTGGAGGAATAAGCGGGTTCAGAACTTTAGGAAATGTTCATGTATGGTTGGATCCATGCACCCTCACTCCTACCTTCATGGGTGCAAGCTGGATGGGGGTGATGTAGGAGGGGTCCACCATGGGCTTAGGCCGGTTGGCGGTGTCGGCCAGGAGGCTCTGCCATTGCTGCGGCAGCCCGGTGAACTTCTGCTCCCGTGGATCGAAGCCCGTGTGGACCCGGTGCTCGAAGTTGGATGGGGCCGAGATCTCCAGCCGTTTCTTCTTCTTACCGAACATGCTGGAAAGCCCTGACAAACCTGAAGAAAAATGAGGACAAATCACATCACTTGTTGCTAGATCTGATGTCACTTTTCATCGAACCGTCGCATGATTTGCTAATGCTATCCCCCTGCTGCCAGTTTCCAGCATCGTCTCATGTCTCTTGACAGCTATTTGCTCTTTAAATGCATGATGCTAGCTTCAATGTTAAGTAGCAATTGTTATTCATTTTGTAAAATATGCCTCGCTTGGACCAGTTAGTGACACGGTAACTAAATAAAATGCGTTATCATGTATTCTACAGTCGAGTCTCACAATGATGCAAGACAGAAAGGAGGCAGGAACAAGCACAAGTGTCTGAACATGCCAGAAAATAACAAGTCCAGTTTGGTTATGTAATTTAAACAGCAGAGGAAAAAAAAAAGAGAAAAAAAATGAACTCCTTCCTCTGTGGTGGAACGAAATGTCAGACAAATGATGCCAACTTGGGATTTTAATGCTTCCATTGGGACTGAGAGCGTCCTATGAGAGTCACGTGAAGTGCGTGGTGTCCCTGGGACAAAATGTCATGACGTTCGCTGTGAAAGGGGCTCATTGTTTTTCTCTTTCTAGGAGCCATTGTTGCCAGAGTCATACTTAGAGCACCCGGTTTTTTCCTTATCTGAGTCTGCAATGGCGCGTAACATATTACTCGCTAGCGCCACCTGGAAAGCCTGAAAATATTTGTTCACTGTCATTAAAATGTGCAGGCAAGTTAATCCTTACCAGATGAGAAAAAAAAAGTGTCAGAAAGCAAAGTGACCCATTTTGCTTCAGAGAGATCCAGCAAATTTGTGTGCATCACAATAGAAGACCGAGCATTTGTGGCACCTACCCACCTGTGTTACAGCTTTGAACATTTCCAGGTCAACTCCGTCAAACCCATTTTGTGTGTGTGATTTTCACGCAGGTCAGCGACACAAGAAAATGGCAGCCTCGCAAGTCTGAAAAAGGCAATCGTTGGAGGACTTGCTTGGGAAACGTTCAGCACCAATAGCAAATCTTAAACAAGCTCACAAATCACACAAGCCAAGTGAATGTCACTGCCAAGATTTTAAATTGAGGACTCAACAAAGTGTAAATTCTCATTTATGTTTTACATAAATTGAGCGACACACACACACGTACTAATTAGCACGCCTAATTTGAGCATTTCCACTCCCTTGCGATCAAAGTCCAAAGGACCCATTGTCAGTTATATGTAAAGATGATCTTCAGCAATTATCCTGTCGTGCGGAGGCATGTGTGGGCTCACTCACAGTAAATTAGGCGTCGGATGAAAAAGTTGTCCCCGAGTGTTAATTCTTCATTTTAGCAAGACATGCTGGACTACTGGACTTTTTGCAAAGGATTACTTGGATGAGCTAAGTCCTCAACAAAGTTCAACATCAATGATGCCAAAAACAGGCAAAAATCTGCATTGTTTTTTGGGGGGTGGGGGGGGAGGGGGGGTTGTCATCAAACTATGTAAAATCTCTCCAAAAGCATCCTCTACTAGATAAGCAGCCTGGAACACAAAGTTCATCCTTCCACTTTGCGCAATCTTATGCAATATATATGGGCTGACATCCAGATCTACTACCACGACTCCAAGACCACGCTAACCTTGTTTCCGTTTTTAGCACCAGCGCCGCACAAGGTGACCGCCGCAAGTTGGAATATCGACACGCGGATCAGTCCGCGGACCAAACATGACGAGGCTGGAAACAATGTATAAAGTGGGAGGGGGCCGAGTGCAACCATTTCCCAAATACAAATAAACAAGTGTATTGTTTTCGCTGAGCATTCAGTATCGCATACTAAAGCGTTAAATTCTGGTATGATGGTACTTGTCTTCATCTGTCATTTCCTAAAAAGACAACAGCTACCGATGTTGCACTTTCCTCAAAAGAAAAAATGTGAAATATAGGGGGGCGGGGGGGGGCTTCCATTTTGGAGTTGTTGTTACATTTGGTATTAGCGAATTTACTACAGGAGCAATTTGCAGCTTTGCATTTAATGTTTTGCAACCGTTTTAACGAACGTGATCTGAAAAGCAAATTATTGTCCAAACGTTAAACAAAAATCCCAAACCCAATAAAAAAAAGTGAATATAGGCCACTACAATCTGCTGCACAACAGATAATCAAAAGATGGCAAATAGCTTCCGAGTAACATTTGAAGAAGACCAGAAACAAATTCTGATGATGGTGGCCTGCAGGGAGGGTAGCCATGACAAAGAGGGCAGACTCCTGACCTTGTTGGCCTCATCTTGGGATTATTAAAGGTTTACGGGGGCTTAAATTGTCTCTCGCAAGGTTCAAGCGCTGAGAAACGACAACGCATACGCCGTCTCACCGAGGCCACGCATGACCTGTACAAGTGTTGAGGCCTAGTGGAAGAAACTCCATTGGTAGGAAAGACCCCCCCCCCCCCCCCCCGCCGCCCCCTCCCTGCACGTCACATGCCCTTGAGGTGTTATAGGTAGACTGTAAGGTTACACACTTAACGTTATGCCGCCACACAGTAACAATGTCTCACAGTAATGAGCAGAGGTAATATATCGCAAACGTTAAGTGTGAACCGAATTAAGTCAAAAGTGACGGTTGGACGGATGAAGTGAAACACAGGTCAGCTCCACTTCTCGAAATAAAATGCACACAAACACAATGTGAAAGGGCTGAGTCGTCCCAGGGCAAAGATACTGATTCACAGGCTGACTTGTCTCCAAACCATCTGTCATCCTCTCCAGTCTCCACAGGCATTTCCCCACCACACCCTTTTCTCTTTTTTTTTTTTGAGACAGCCAACGGCCACAACACAATCTGACCGGAGCCTGATGCACCTTGCACAGTGCATTCGGAAATTATTCACAGCACTTCACCCTACACATGTCAAAACTGTTTTGGGGTGGAGTTTGTCACATTTAAAAGTAAACAAAAATAAAATATCACGGCCATCCTGCGCTGAAAAGTTGTCATCGACTGGCTGTCATGCACTGAAACCCCATCGTGACGGGGTGAGGCCCTCACGTTGCCGGTGTGAGGCGGGGCTGCTCGTGGCCGTGATGGCCAGAACTGGCCCAGGAATAAACCGACCATTCAGATGAACAATTATTTATAATTCTGGATGACCACCTCGCCGGTAAACACAATTGACTCACTCACCACACATCGAATTGTGTTTATTGGGGAAACTGCATCGGCATACACATTTGGGTTACCATTGCTGCCACCTTAAGCCTGTTCTAAACTGCAGTGTATCCCGTCCGGCGTAAATGCCACCCAAATGAGACAGTTGAGTTGCTGTTCTTACCTAGTAACAAATGCCCAGTGTCTTTTAACCAGTCAAAGTGCTGGAGGTAGGCCATGGCCAAATGCTCTGATGCACTCAGATCCTGGTCACATGCTGGACCATAAGTGCATCTCTAATGGCTCCATTATCCACCACAAAAAACAACGAGCCTTGGAATCCCTTGGGGTTGGCGGGGGCGTCGGTACAAGTGATGATTCAGGATAGCTCCCGGACTCTTAGCAGCCCCCCAAGAGAGATGTCGTTACTACGACGACGAGCCCGTGACTGCGTTTGTGCCTGCATGCTCTGATAACTTCCAATGCGAGACTGAAAAAAAAAAAACCGTTGATGCCAGCGGCCCGGCTCGTACACCAAGGCGCGGCCAGACAGCTAAAGCCCGGGCCCATCCCATTCTGCTTTCATTGTTTGCTTAACTCCGTCTGACCCGGCCGCATCCCGAACTAACCACTCCCTCTTCTTGCACTGTCAAGCATCCCGCGGACGTGACACGCGAGGATGCGAGTTGTGGCAAAGTGATGTCGTTTCCTCTTAGGCTAGGACAAATGGCCTAGCAGAGAAGATACGATAGATGCCACCGAAGGAAACAGCTAGTCCGGTCAGTGGCCGTGACACAGCCTGGAAGCTTGCCGAGTGCTGAGGAGAATTATGGTCACTTACGGCCATCGAAACACTGCGTTGGGGTTCCAGCACCATGTATCACACAAGTGTTGCCCAACCTCCACTGAGCCAAGGAACGTATTTGAGATTGGGAAAAAAAAAATCTCATGGCACTCCACCAAGCCAAAAATGTCACATTAACCCAGTAAAGTACATTTTCGACAGCAATGCTATTGATGGCGATAGGATGGGGGGGGGAATTGACATTAAGCACCAAAGTTCACACACCCCTGTAATAAGGGCAACATGGGGGCATGAAGCAGCCATCCAGTGCGTTACAACATCCAGCGCCGTACGACAAACATCTGTACGTACGGATACACGTACAACACATCAGACAACTGATAAATGTTTCTTCTATCAAAAGCAGAGCCCGGCGTGTTCAACGGACTCAATACGAGCTTGTCAGACAGCAAAGAAATGAGGGGCAACGCTGTGGGACACCAACAGATTTGTTTACACTGGCCTCTGTGTGAAGCCCCACAAGTGAACGAAGCGTCTAATGGTGATCATGGAGAAAATACTGGATACAGACTAGTGTCGCATTTTCTTTCAAGGGATCAGTGCGTTTGAAGCTTGCTCGCAGGATGAATAAAGTGTCTATCCATCCATCCCTCTATCCTACACTGTTTGTGGTGCATGGTCACATCGCCACACACAGATACCTTACATTTTAAAAATAACATTTGCTTCTGGTGGTTTTTCTGAGCTCAAAGCAACGTGTGTCTTTGAAAGCCTCATGCTTCTCGCGACCATTATTTCACATTAAAGCCTCAACTTAATCATGTAATATTGATAGCCCGGTGAGAAGCCTCCCTCCCTTTTGTCAGGGGAAAAAATAAAAGAGTGCTGTGTTTTGTCATCAGGAGGACATAAAGAAGATGAAGGTTGACAGTTTTTTGACAATGCATTTAAACAATTTGGAAAATTAAAATTTGAGGAACAAATTCCTTATAACTGCAACGTTTTCCTTTTAATACCATTTATTTCCTGCTATGACCTTACTCACATAAGATCAGGTATTTATGATGGTAGTAATACTATGACTTTTTTTCCCCTCAATATTTTTGGGGGGAAATCCAGACTATTTTTGTGATAATACATTTTTTCTCATAAAACTGCTTTCTGTAACAATATTTATCATAACTTTTTTCTTGGCAAATGGTATTACATTTCTCAATAACATTTCCTCCGTGAAAGAACATCGCAACTTTTGTTTGTGAGTGGCACGTTCTCACTACATTAAGATTCTTTTGGGGGGAGGTTGTGTTGGCTGCACCAGAGCTCCAGCTGCTCCACTTGTTGGCGGTACGCAGACTCGTCGCCGTCTTTGATGAGATCGATGACCGTGGTGTCGTCTGCGCACTTTATGAGTTTGACAGCTGGACTTGTTGAGGTGCAATCGTTTGTGTAGAGGGAGAGGAGCAGTGGGAGAGAGGACACATCCCTGTGGGGTTCCGGTGCTGGTGGTGCGTGTTGATGATGTTATTGCTCCTAGTCTCACCTGTTGTGTCCGTCCCGTCAGGAAGCTGAGGATCCACTGGCAGATCGTAGGGGACACACCGAGGTGGAGAAGTTTGGGGGGGAGGAGTTCCGGGATGATGGTGTTGAACGCAGAGCTGAAATCCACAAACAGGATCCTTGCGTAGGTCCCTGTGCTGTCGAGGTGCTCGAGGATGTAGTGCAGACCTATGTTTACTGCGTCCTCCACAGACCTGTTTGCCCGGTAGGCAAACTGAAGAGGGTCCAGCAGGGGTCCGGTGACGTTCTTTCGGTGGTTCAGCACAAGGCGTTCTAAGGACTTCATGACCACAGACGTCAGGGCGACAGGCCTATAGTCGTTCAGTTCCCATGTTGCCGATTTCTTGGGAACTGGGATGAAATCGGCAACTTCAATCTCTCTTACTGTGGCCAAGGTTAGCCAGCAGGAAAAAAAAAAAAAAAAAAAGATGTCAGCTTTGACAGATGACGCACTGACAGGATTTTCCCCGCATGTCCCGTTTGCTGTGTTAATCCTCGGAAAGAGGAACATCGGTGTGACCTCGATTTGGGAAGAGCAAAAGTTCACATGACCATCCACTTGCGAACAAGTAGGAGAAGGTAAAGACAACAGGAGCTGGGCAACTGCATTCTTGATGTCTTGTTAGTCGGAAAGAAACAATTTGCGCTGTTGCATTTGTCTTTAGATGCTAACTGACTTCAAATTGGCCAGTGTGTATTCAGTGGCTGACTGCCAGTTGCTGGGAGCTTGCGATTGGCATAGGACATAAATGTAAGTGGCGTCTGGCTTTGTGTTTTTGTTTTCCGGAGAACACAGCACAATAAGGCGAGTTTTATCTTGACCAAACAGGCCACAGCATCACCCCGTGCAGATAAACTGAAACTTATACAAGATTGATCAGAACGCCACAACTGGCCCTTTATCGCATGCCATAGAAAATTCTTGCTGTAAGAACGTAAACTGACAAACACCCGTATTATACTTTTCAAATTTGTATTAGTGTTATTATCGTATTTAGCGAGCGGCAAAGAAAAAGCAAAAACAACTATCAACAAAGCAATGCTGAATTGCACGCGTTGGTCAAATTGGCATTCCCCGTTTTACGTACAGTATTATACTAGCCATTAAGCTAGTAGGGACGACGCTATGATGTATAAGCTCGAGAATCTCTTCAAAGTAACACTGAAATGTTGAAGTGCATATTTCTTTGTAAGAAAAGATGCTCTTTTAATCCTCGCTGGTTCTCCAACCATGAGAAGAGGCGGAATTATTCATGACACGAGTGGTAGGGGAGGTGAGCGGAGAGCTGGTTGCTTTCAAAGGGCACTCCAAGGCCACTGCCTGTAACTACTCCAGCTGCGCTTTGCTCATGTGGCCCTCTGCCGCTTCGGCTTTGACGGCTTGACGAACCTGGGAGAGACAAGCTGGTTTGACGGCGACTCCGGTTTGGACTGGACTTGACATTTCAGAGAGTGCCTCGGCTCTCTTGACTTATTTCCAGAGTTATTTTCGGAAGCACTGTAAACTGACGTACATTATTCATCATGTGGAGCAAGAAGGAGCATCACTTGAGGACAAACCAGTCACAAAACACTACTCTGAAAGGAACAAACTCCCTTCCTACTGCTTCTTGGGTTTTAAGACGACCGGGTCCAGGGAGTTACTTTGCGGGCTCGTATGGGAATCGCATGGTTTCTGGTGCATCAGATATGTCGTCGTCTTCTAATCAGTGAGATTTCCTGATTCTGAATGTTACAATTGTGATTCGTACGATGGGGCGACAGGCCTCAGTGCGACCCACCAGCCCGAGGTTCCCAGCAGAGATGTTCTCATCAGAGCAGCAGACTCATACCAGTCCACATGACTTCACACCATCGATGCGCTGAGATAACACGTCAGGATTAGCACCTCATCACGTCCCTACGCAGTTGCGTGCACCAATTTGGGCGAATCCTAACTGAGGAACGAGAAGAGGCTATGGCGGCAATTGCCAAAATGGGGGGGATTAAAAACCGCTGCCGGGGTGACGAATGAATATCTGCAGGATGATTCTTGCAACTTTACTGTCATTAGTTGGCAAACACAATGTCAACTCGCGCTTACCTACACCGTCAAGCTAATGCTAATGTTATGAGAGAAATTAGCCATTTCATACTGTGTTCTAACAGCGTGAGAGCGAAATAGAGAGAGTGACACAACGACAGCAATCGACGTAATGGGTCTGATGAGCGTGCAGCTGCTGGTTATAGAGCGCTACTGGCATGCCACGCACGCCAGCGTGCATCATTTTTTTTTCTTCTTTTTTTGTGAGCTGTTTCATGCCTGCGCATCAAAAAGGGCACAGCTGTGTCACCGGATAACCACTTTCATCCATTCAGCCGCCGCATCTGCGCTAACGCTTTGTGCTATGTCATGAGCAACCGACATCACAAGATCTTCAGGCTGTAATGTTCACTCACATGCATACAGAAAGTTTGTGTATTCGCACTGAAAAATCACATCAAAAAAGGCAGACGAAATGCCTTTTGACACTGAACTTATGTGCCATCAACCAAACAACTTGTTGTGTAACTGCTGCCGAGGTGCAGCAATGCCATGGCATGCCTGCAAGCGCTGTGCATTGCAAAATTATTTTTAACTATAAAAATGTGAGCTTAATATTAAAGAGGCTACAACAATGCTTTAGTTGTATCACCTTTCCCCCTTCTGATCAAGCCACAGCTTTCCATTGTAGCACGAACGGATTTTGCCGATTTTCAGCCTGATTTACATTGAATCCAGCAAGAAAAGGCTCCAGGCTACTTCCTGTTTGGTTGTTTAGCAACCAATGCCAAATAAGGTCTAACTGTACTTCTGGCAGTAAATGCTTCGAAGACACGTTTTTCCCATATTTCTCCTGCTGGACTGGTGCACCTCCTAGCCGAGGTTTGTTTTGGGTGTGGTTACATCTGCACTCTACATATTCAGCCGCAAAGGTAATTGGGGCAATAATGACTTTTAAGTCTGATGTTGGGCGTGCGCAGTTGAGATAAAAGCATTTTAAATACTCTGGTGATTAACAGTGGCATTTGTTGGTGTTAATAAAGCAGCAAAAAGTGAGTGACGGAGCAGACGCCGAAGCAATTGGCTTGCTCAGCCCGGCCCTTTCCAAATAGGTATCGTTTTAAAAGGCGATTAAACTGGAATTAGGCGGCAACTGGTCGAGTCTGTGCACATGAAACCAAACGAGGAGGAGTTTTGCACAATTCACCGGCTGACAAGAATAAAAGAAACTAACAAATTAAACTCAACAGAATTGAATCCCAAATGGGTACATTATAAATTCAGAAGATAACTGGTAACAATAAATAAATAAACTGAAGTGTTGTTAACAACACTGCCAAATTTGAATGTTCAAAAAAAACAACAACAAAAACATCCGGGATATTAGAATGAGGCTTCAAAATCATGAGAATGAAGCCACTCCCACTCCGCATTCCAATGCTGTGGGGGTGTCTGTTGAATAAGATGAAACCACACCACACTCAAATGTCAACTGTCAATCAAATACCACTTCTACTGCGTAGAAAATGGATGCTACTTTATCTACTGTCTTCCTTATGTCTCTACAAAACTACATTGTCCTCCCCTCCTCCTTCTCTCCGTGACAAGCTCATGGCTGACGACGAGGTGCCATGCCAGCCCAAAACCCCTGTTCACGTGCCACCTCTCATGTTAGACTTTCATTCCATGAGGTGCACACAGTCACAGCCAACAACAAGGTGCTCTAAAGCGGCCACACAAGCAGACTATCCGAAGGGAAGATGCATTCGAGGGGTGGGCATAGCTAGCAAACTGACTCCACGTCCCAATTGTCCAAAATCACAGCCGTTATTTATGTGTATATATATATATATGTACACATACATAAATATATACACACATACATACATAAAAAAAAAAAAACAGCACGCCTGCCTCAGCCTGTCGGGCAGCTGAGGCAGATGCGGTGCTCCATGCCCTTCAGGCAGAGCTGGATGTTCAGGCTTCACTAGACCTCCTCAGCAACACAGACGCACACCCAGCACACACGCGCACACACACATTGCCAGAAGAAGTAGAACAGCCTCATTGAGCGGAGAAATGTGAAGAGGATTTAGGTTATGTGTCTCTAATTCTATGGAAGTACGCAGCTTAAGGCTTTGTGTGCGTGCGTGTGCGTGCGCACTGAACACTGGAAATGACGAAAATTGCCATGGCGTCAGCATTCGCTTGAGGTATGGTGTTGAAAAAGTGAAAACTTCAAAATGGCTTCCACCCCTATTTTCTTTCTTTCTGTTTAGCGCCAACGTGCTGCACTTGGGCATCTATAAAACAGCTCTGTGGTTTGCATGTTGGTTACACAGCTATAGTATAAATGTATCCTTCACAGGCAAAATGAAACTTGAGCATTTCATACATTTACATTTTCCCTCCATAGAAAGCTCTCTGGGTTTCATCTTGGTTATATACTTCTGGCTAAATGCATGACATTCCAAGTTAACTGTCCTGCCCTCATCTCATCTTTCTCCTCAGCCCTTACAAGGTCCCTTGTCCTCATCTGCCTCACCGGGCTATCTGTGCACTTTCCAAGTGTCATTTGTAAAGGTTGGGGCCTAATTTGCAAAAACCAGGCGACCAGAGGAAGGCTGCCAAAAAAAACATCCAGCTGGCTTTTCCGAGAGGCTCCAAACTGTCACACAGGTAAGCACTCTAGCATAAAGATGCCGCTTCGAATGATATAACGGGACGAGTGGGGGAGTCACGCATAACCGCCGACTTCCTCCTCCTGGTTAAATTATTCACCGTGTGACTCCATCTTATGTAATTTAGCGTGAGCAACCAAGGACACCAAAAATAGATGATAGTGTTGCCTGTTTAGTCTAGTCTATGCTGACATTTTAATTTGTATTAGTTTTAGTCTTGCTCAGATTGTTTCTAGTCCAGTAAAATTCTGAGCATTTTAGTCTTATTCTCATTTTGGTCAAGTTTGTCCATGACTATTTTAGTTGAGTTTTAGTCAGAGAACAGATGATATTTCAGCAGAGATGCCAAATTCAGGTCCAGAAAGTTAAAACCACAGTTTGGCGGGGGGAGGCATTTACCAGAAATTCCATCTTCTTCTGATCAAAAAAAAAGATATACTGTATCGCTCATCAGGACTTGGGGAAAGGGGTTGTCACCCAGAGAACAGAAATAAAACGACGAGATTTCATGACATAGCAGACGTACTTTATTTTGTAAATCACATTTAGTCTCGTTTTAATTTGTCAACCATATGACATGATAGATTTAGGTCCAGTTATCAACACATGACCAACAATTTGCATCTCGTCTCCCTTATGTGATTAAAGTCTCGTTGACGATATTTTGTCCTAATTTTTGTTGATGAGAGCAATAGTGATGATAGCCAAGGATCCAGAAATGGGGAGGGAAAAAAGTACAATCTGCAGTTTGTGATGGATTGGACACTGGTTATGAGTCATATTAGTCGTGTAGGCTATAGCATTCCCTCAAGCTTTGAACGTTATGTAAATCTCCAGTGTCAAGAGTACATGCTAGGACACGCATGCAGACACTACTGTTGTTGTGATGCTCACTTAAAAAATGTCCATCTCGTGTTTTGTTAACAATTTGGTATAAAACTAACAAAATGAAGCCGAGCAAGGATTTTTTTTTCATGATGGGAAACAGCATGGGTCTGCCAGAGCCATTTATTTATTTACAGTGGATTGACACACCTTTTGAGGTCCACTATTTGAGGAAATACATGAAATACTGTAGCTCTTATTTTGCACAAATCCCTCCTCCTCTCTGAGGAAACACAAGGTCAAGCTCCAATGCCGCAAATAAAGGCCAAAATCAAACAATTGGCAGTCCAACCGGTGCTCGATGTGTTGCGTACAACGTGTTTAGTTCTTATTACTGTACCTCCATTAGGGTGATGTTTGCGCCCGTGGCGATTATGAGTTTAGCAAGTGTGAGGGGGGAACCCCAGCAAGCACACTTAATGTTCCTCTTCCCGACACTATTCTAATCCCATAGTGAATTTGAAATGTAGCCATCTGCCGCCCTTTATTTACCTGCCCTACATTATCACACAGTGAAGGCTGAGTGTGTGTGTGTGTATACAGTACCATGTTTCATGCTTGTCATACAGTAGTTGTGCTGCAAAAATACACAAGTAGTATACCTGCAGTGGAAACGATATGGCCATGACATATAAAACAGTTGAAAGGAAGCTTAAGCATATTATCAGCGTTCGACGGAAATAAGAACATCGCATGCAAAATGATGCAAAAACACGCACTCCGATCCAGAATGGGGAATGTGTGATGCCCACCCGCTACTACCAAGGACAGCTGCCGAAGCGCGGCGAGGAAGCTGACAGCCATAACAACAGCACACGCTCCGGCCCCGCAGATGACAGCTCTCTTACCGCATGAATGAGTCGCCACAGCCCGGATCGAGCCAAGCCGAACCCCGGTTGTTCGGACACATTAGGCCGAAGAGAGCGTCGCCAATCCCGCCGGCGAGCGTTCGCTTTCTCCGCTTTTCTCCTCCACCACCATCAACCTACTATTGACTACACTCGCTCAAAATAGAATCCAAACACACGCCGGCACTCACCTGCTCGTCGCCGAATGGAAGAGCTCACATGTCCCGTGGCTTTCTCCGGTTCTCTCCTATGCGATTGTGGCGAGAGAGGAGTCGGGTAGAGTTACGTGTGAGCCAACGGCGCCATGTTGAGTCTCCGGGAGCAGTTCTCCTGCTGTGCGCCACATCCGGGCCGCTCGGAGAAGCGAATTAGTGGCCGGAGTGGGGCGTTGAGCACCGTGGGAGAAAGTGTAGGTGCACCTGTGTTAGCCCCGGGGATAAACTCACCCTCTCGTTCATTGAGAAGCCTCCTTCCCTAAGTGTGAACGCGGATTGTTGCCGCCATGTCGTCAGCAGCTCCTGTGCTTGTGCTAGCGTGATGCTAACGCTCCATTCCAATTACATTAACGACACGTACCGGGTTTAGTGCTGACGTCACTGTTGATTAGCATGCACAGGTTCGAGAGTTGAGCTTTGATAACCTTAAAATGTACAATTTGACTCAACAGGGCCGTCATAACTCAGCTTTAAAATGACATTTGGCTTAAACTGGAGTGTAAAAAACGACAGAAAGCGTTTAAAAGTGAAGCTGTTTGATCGCGTGACGTCATAGAAAAAAGATGACGGCGCCATCTCGTGGTGTATTGTGAAAGTGCGGCTAAAACGGAACCTACTGAGACTAAAAAAACGCAACATAAAAATATATAGTATACTGTATTTAAAAAATCGAATAAAATAGCAACTTTCGATACATTTTGCTAGAGTCATGAAAGTTATTCTATGTAAAATAATTTTTAACATTTAATTTACATGTATCTTTGTATTCATTCTATTGTTTTACTCATTTCATGATCAGTTTAGTTTTTCTATTGTTTTAAATTCTAATTTATTTGTTAATATATTGTATTTAGATGTACATTTTGATGAAGGGTTTAATTTTTGGTTATTCATTTTATGCAGAGTGGTCGTTTTTAATTTGTTCTGTGATTTTAATATGTATTCTATTTCTATTTCAAAATGTTTATTTTACTAATCTAATCTTTCTATTTACATTTTATATTTACCTCAACTGCCTTTTTTAAAATAACCATTTCATGTTCGTCATTCAAAATCAATGATAATGCATCTGCTTGTTTTTATACAATTAAAGGTCACCCAGTAAACATGTTGAAGAATTCCAAGATTCGCTGTAATTTAGGACTTTTTTTGTTAGCGTGTTGGCTAATCTAATAAAGATGCGCACAGACAAACCGATGCCATTGTCAAATCCTGAGTGTTATTTGTCATGTTGTTACCTGAAGATTTATTGCAAACGTATATGGAAGCAGGCGCTTGTCTCACTTGATATGGTCATATCACATTTCGCTGTAAATTACTTTAGTTGTTGCCATGCCAATGGTGACTTGTGAGAATTAAATGTCAATGAAAAGGCACAAAAACAAAAATTGCACTGTAACAATAAATGACAGAAAGTTGCACACAAATAAACCCTGGTGGGAGGTAATCAGCACATTAGAAATATTTATAAGGGAACCCTGCTTGGATAGGAACGTCATCTGTTTTTTTAGGGGCGGGGGATTTAATAGATGCGTTGAGGTAAAAATGCACTTACGTGTTATGTTCATGTGTCACACGAGCAGGGCACTCCTGAAAAGTGGGCATGTCCAGTGAGTGAGCATGTTTTCGTGTCTATAAAAGTAGATTTTAGTTCTGCCTGCTTGACTGCTCCCAGCCGACTCAAAGGCATAAGCAAGTACAGTACACTGCAGCCTGCCAGCACCTCCAACACCACAGGTAAGCGTTTGTTACATACTTTTGATTATTTTGCTATAGACCTTGATGCTCAATGACAAAAGGTCATTAAAATACAGTCATTTAATATTATATAGATTAAGATGCATGGTAAAATACTGAGATGACTGAATCAGAACTGTTTCGCTTCCCTTATTTCCGTACAAAAGAGTGAGAGTTGCCTCTGGTATGGCTGACAACCAATGCAAACTATATTGAACATAATATATGAAGAGCTCAAGAAATATATCAGCCAGCCTGTCATAAAGAGACCATACAGTATCATGAAGTGCTGCTTTAATATGGGCTAAAAGAATAATAATAATGTGATAATAAAAAACTTCTGTCCCAGCAAGGGAATTTGTAACATTAACAAGTAAGCATTTTTATTATAATAGGATTAAAACAAAAAAGTTATACAAATGTAAAGGTAAATCTAATATACAAAGAAAATTGTTTTTAAATATAAGTAGTCAAAAATATATTGTCAACAAAACGTAATACGTTTGTAAAAAAACAAATAATTTGTTGAACTACTAAGTTTCTTTTTATTGGTAAAAAGTTACATTTAAAAAATGCATGGAACAATAATTGAATTTTAGCTTTAAAAACTATTTAATCATGTTGCTTTATTAAAATCAAAAGCAGATATTTTGGCAGTTTTCTACGCTGTTATTTTAGGCGAGCTAGTGTAATGTGCTAATCTCTGTATTTATGTATCTTTTCGCTTTATACGTACATACTTAAACCCTAATTTAATTAGCAGTCACAAGGTCAAACAATGTGCTGAAGTCAGGACACTCACGTTGTTGACTTGTCCTCACACTCAATGATCCTCTGTGTGAGTCACCGTCCTTCCTCAAGTCATTGGTTCGTTGAGGACTTTTAGTGCCACCACAGCAACATTCACTCAACTTGGGGAAATAGGCGAGCTCACATCGTCAATCGCATTGACGTTAGTCTTTGATAAATGTACTCTTTCATTTACATTAAGAGTTCAGGATAATTGAATCTGCAATTAATCTCACACTATTTAGGATCTTCGAGGAGCCGCTTATGGTTTTTTTTTGTTGAAATATCAGATTGCACTCCGTCAAACCTCACGTTAACATTTTTTGCAAACACTGAAGGCAGACTTTTCAGTGTACCTAACGTCAACCTAGAGGTGTTTTTGTAAAAAGTACACAGTTGTTGTTGAAATTTTTACACAGATTTTTGGGAGCAGCTTGTTTTGCCCAGGCAGCATGGATGTAAGTAGCTCACCACAGTATCAGATGCAAGCACAGGTAAGAATATTTGCTTATTTCCTGTATCTTAACATGAATGTTGATGCTTGTGTCAATGTCGCACCGTCAAGTTGGTGTCCTCCATACTGTCAACCCTCTCTCTGCCTCGTATCTCCATCCTGGCCCCCGACCCTCCACCCTCCACACCCTCTCCTCCTCCTCTACCTCCTTCCCCCCTTCAGCATGCTGACGTTCTGTGTGGCAGCTGCCCGCCTGGTTCTGCCCCACAGACTAGCGCACTTTGGCCAGGCCAGACGCCTGGGACCGGCTTCCCCAGCTGGCCTGCGCAGGCCACCCAGCAGATATTGCCCACCCAGCAGCAGGTCCAGCCCACCCAGCAGGTCCTGCTACATAGTTCAGACTATAATTTTAATGATGTCAACATTAAAACGCCATCAAAATGCATGTATTTGTTGCGTTCATGTTTCAGGCCTCGCAACCTGCACCGTGCTGGACCGGGCAGCCTAACACTCCATGCTGGTTGGGGACTCAACCGTTGCCCGTCTCTGGACTCAGCCCCCTTCCGGTCCCACCTCAGATCCTAACACCCTCGCCTGCCCCACCTGCAAGCATGATCCCTGCTTCAGCTCCGGCTCCAACCGTGGCTCCGGCTCCGAGTCAAATCTGCCAGCCTTGTTGGCCTGGCCAGTACCAGCCTGCCCAACCTCCGGTTCAGGCTCAGGTACCCTTTCAGGTCCCGGCTTTATCTCCAGTTCCTGTTCCAGCACCCGCTCCCGTTTCCGCCCCTGCTCATGCTCCAACTCCGAGCCTCCATCCATCTTTGCCAACATGGACTGCCCATCCTGGTTGGCCTTACAACCCCGGACAGCCAGGATGGCCCGGACAGAACCCGGCCCTGGTGCCGAAACACTGGCTGCCGCCAACATCAGGACCACTAGTAAGTAACAATGCAGAAAAAATGATGAGTGACTTCCGTAATAATGCTTTTGTTCTTGGTTCGGTTTTGATGTTTAGAGCGTACCATACAATCTAAACCTGGCTCGAGGTGTCTACGACAAGATGATGATGACCATTCTGGGCCAGATAAAACCTAATGCGAAAATGTAAGTACTCCAGGGGAAGATTACCGCACTCTGAAAAGTGCTGGGTTAAAAGTAACCCATATTGGGTGAAATAGCCAGGCCAACGCTGGGTCCAAATGGGACCGAGCCAATGCTGCGCTATATTTATACCCAGTGTATTAGGTTGAGGATTTCACTTGGTACGTTGGGTCAAGATTTTGATCCAACAAGGGGTAAATACTATCAATGCAGATGAGTTAATGCTAACAAGAAACTGGTTACCAAGTTATTAGTAGGCTCCCCAAGAATCTCCTAAAAAGACACAAAACGGCACTTATCCTCTCAAATTTCAACCATTTGAGGTATTCATCAAACAATATTTTCATAGGTTCACTATAAACTTCCTACGAGGCAATGACATCGCCTTCCACATCAACCCTCGCTTCGGTGAAGGGGGAAAGCAAGTGCTGGTGCGTAATCACAAGGTGGGCGAGCATTGGGGTCCGGAGGAGAGGGACCTGAAGGGACCCTTCCCCTTTGCCCTGGGGAGCCCCTTTGAGGTGAGCTAAAGGAAGAGTTGCAACCGCCTGGTTTGCACATGAGCTCAGACACATGACCCCTTGACTGACTCCAGGTTACCTCTCCTCGGGTTGAATGTCAGGCTAACGTTTGGCTGAAAAGATGGAAAGGGTTGGAAAGGCGATTGGGAAAGCTGATCCTAGATCAGGGAAATGACGCCCCACAGGGAGACTCCTGGAGGTCAGTCGTGGTCTCGTGTTGTTGCTCAATCGCCTCACTAACCAAAACAAAAAAGTACAATGGATCTGCCAAAGTCAAGAGCATAAACAATTAGGACTTTGACTAACCTCATACATCTATGCAATTGTCTACTAAAATAATTTCGAGCTTTTAGGCCGACTGTACGTGTTTCCATGAATATGAAAGACAATTTAGCGTTAAAGAGAACAGGTTTCAAAATAGTGGGTCAGCTGGACCAGGTGGGGCACTTCTACAGTTGCTCCTAAAGTAAAATGCTCACTGATTTTGTGTGTGTGTGTGTGTGTGTGTGTGTGTGTGTGAGCGCGTGTGCGTGCGTGCATACATTTTAGATGAAGATCTTGTGCACACAAGACTCCTTCCGCGTGGCGGTCAACAACATTCCGTTGTTTGAATTCCGCCACCGTGTCCGTGAGCTCAACCAGATCAACAGAATCAACATCCTGCATGATGTCGTCCTCACTTATGTCAATGTGGAGACACTTCCATAGGACTGCCTCACAAAGTCATCAATTAATGAACATAACATGATATTGATATATTTCCTAACTGTGATTAAATGTGTTACACGCTCCTTCACCATTAAAGCCACACTAATATTGATGAATGTATACACATTATATTTAAACAGCTTTGTTTTCAACGTGTGCATTCTACCACTTATGAATTTGTATGAATGTTCTTTAAACAATTAAATAGCCTCCAACAGAATGTTGAGGTTTCTCTCAATTTTTGATTTTCAAATGTAAATTTAATATGCTCATTTTTATGTTGGTACCAGTTAACAATTAACATTTCCGCTGAATAATCGTTTATCATAATCGGCATTAAAAAGAAATCCCTATCAGTTGGGTCTTTTTGTAATTACGTGTATTTCTTTTTTTTATGTTTATAATTTATATGCACAATGGTCTACCAATAGGTTAAATATACCATCAGTATCTTCTATCAGTATACATTTATTAGACGTCTGTGCGATGTGAATGTTTCCTTTGCCATCATCAGGATGATGCTATTTTTTTGAGATATTGTGCAGCCCCTACATTAAAAAATTATCCTAAATATAAACAAAAACACAAAGAAATAAATTAATCAATGTTCTCCCATTTCATGGACTTTATATGTACAATGCACATAGAAACAATCATCAAATCCACAACATCAAAAATGTTGCACAATTTATAATATTTTTTTTTTCACGATTAAGTTTCTGATTGTTCTATTTACTTTTAGCTAAGTTCAGGAATGGGCAGCCCACTATCGTCAACTCCCACATACTTGCAGGCCGGCACCTGTGGATTCCCCTTGTTGCGCATTTGTTTTAAATACTTTTGTTTTTGTTTTTTTTGTTGTTGTTTTTGTTTTTTTTGTAGGGTAGCCAACCGCCTTTTTGTGGAAAACAGAAACTGGTTTTCCGAATTTGTATTATAGTCTGTATTGTATTAAAAAGACAATTTCAACATGTAAAAAACAAGTGAAAGAGAGCTAAGGCAACAACTGTCATCTAGAAAATTTGAGCAACCATCGGAGTTTTGATAACAGAAGCTGGCCTTCTGTTTCACATCTTGCTCTCCAGCTTTCTCTCAACTGACTTGAGCAAGAGCTCTGCATACTGCTCCAACAGAGCCAGGGCTTTGTCACCTTCACCTTTGACCTCTGCGCCCCAGGGGGCACTGTTGGGTGGCCAGGAACCCGGCAGCAGGTCCAGCTCGGCCTTGGTCGACGTCAACGCCCCAGACAAAACCTTCACCATCTCCTGACAGACTTCTTCTCCGCAGTCCGGAGAGCAGTGGAGCACCTGATGTAAACAGAGATAAGTGAAAGGAAAACCTGCAGTGGTCACAGAAATAACATGCATCTGACAATAGTATTAATCAATAAAAGCTTAATCAATGATTATCAATTGTGGTTCAAAAGAATTCTTTAGATATGAGAATTATTTAGATATAGATTTATATTATTTCAATTTTATTATTTCAAAATATATTCTTCTTCGGCGTAGCTACCACCATCACCACCACCTCCATCCTCCACTTTTTATAGGAAACACGTTTTGGAGTGGCACTAAACAGCTTGAAGCCTCTTTGAGGAATTGTAACTGTCATATCTGCCAAACTGCTGCATGTTGTGAATTGAGTTGAGTCACTGTCATTATACAGCAACAAAATCAGACAACCGCCAGCTTCCATCTTCAAACATTCTCTCAGGGCATCACTGTATAAACGCACACTGACCTCGGTGTAGAGTGTGACGGTTCGCCTCAGACTGCAATGAAGCTCACTCGCGGCCTGCTTGCACACTTCCAAAGTAATGGAATCACCTGCAGAGTAAACACGAGTAAAAATATAACGAATGGAACATTATAACGACACACACATTTTCAAGCTATGTCTGTGCACACTGTTGTGAAAAAGTGAAGAGTTGTTCTCAAGAGAATACAAACAACCCAATAATTGTTGACTGCATTGCAAGTCCACTCACCGGCATGGCACTGCCGGGAGGCCATCGGGGACAGAGAGGTTGAAACGCAAGCTTGCGGCGGCCAGTGCGAGGCAGAGTGACGACGAAAAGGACCAAGCGGAGTAGGAGGTAGAAGGAATGGAAAAGGAGAGCTCGGAAACGACAGGTCGGCGGAAGGAGAAAGACCTGGATGTGCGAGTGGATGTTCCACCACCACGGGGAGCACTTCAGGTGGCGAGCCTTCGGAAGTCAACACTTTGTTCTTCTCTGCACACATAAAAGAAGAACATAGATTCAAAAAAAGGAACAAATCCGTGTTGTGTTCCCAGCAGCCACATTTGCCTGAAACAGAGGGCACCGTGGGATTTGGGGCATTTATTTCCGAGTGTATTCAAGTCTTTTCAAGGCCTATCATGTATTGCTGACAGGGTGCCGAGGCTCAAAGACGCACTATATTTCAGCACGCCGGTTACCACGGAGGCCGGTATGTTCTTGGCCGACCTGTTACGTTCTGATGAGGTCCCTCGCGTTCATCAGGTTTCTATTGACGAAATATGGCAGCTGACTTAGGAAGTGGACTTCCACAGCAATAACTGTTTGCCCATCCCATCCCCCGTTTTGCCCGTGGTAGGCTGAAATGGATCTGCAGTGCCCGTTGGGAAGAACATATTTTGTAAACGTAGCCTTACCTGTGTAGGATGCGACCTCACACGCTAGTCCCACGGTGGGAGAGGAAGCTTTTGTTGGACTTCCCTGACAAAATGAGCCAGCTTTCAGCTCCAAGCTACGTCGAGGGCTGAGAGGCTGCTTGGGCTGAGGGATTCGAGAGGACATCGGCGTGACGGCAGCGAGGGGATGCCAAGACGTCTCTGCTACGTCCAGATCCCCCCAGGACCTACGGGCCTTGGGGAAGTGGGGGAGGTCGAGGCCGATGTGGACGCCCTCACCCACGGATAATGAGCGGCTGCTTTTGGCCATGGAGCTGGCTGTGGGGTTCATGTAGGAGCAAGGAGACTGCGGCGAACCTGGCGAGGGCGAAGACGCGCGCGCGGACGAGGCTTTGAGAGGGCCTCGGTCCAGGAGGAGACACTGGGGTCTTTTGCACGATTCCTTATTCTCACAGGGCAGCGGAGATCGCGGAGCTGTGGGGAGGAGTAAGTCGTTTTTTTAAAACTTCAATGTAAACGTCGTCTACTCTTATGAAATCACAGTGGAAAGGTAACGTACAGGCGATGGTGAGGTTCTGAACGGACTGAGACTTAGGCAGACTGGCGTTGCTGTCAGGCACCGGAGGTTTGGATGGCGGCGTGGAGAATCTCCAAATGTGGGACCCCAATGTGGTCTTCTTCTGGGGTCTCAGGATGACTGTGGAGTCTGTGACGAGCCTAGTGAGACAAAAAATATATTATAATAATAATAATAATAATCAGAATTTACTAAATGCCACTTTTGAATTCACAATCTCGTGACATCTTACTTTGGCCCCTGGGAGACGCTCGGGGACACAGGGCTCTTGTCCTCTGTGGTACTGCTCTGCCCGTTTTCCATCAAGGGGCGCACTTTGGACACAGGAGGCTTGTGGGAGAGCCCGTGGGCTGCTTTGGAAAACAGAGGCTCTCGCCTGCACGCACATGAGCAACGTATAATGTGAACTGTCTTGGAGGGGCAAATCACTTTCTGAAAGTGGTACTTAAGATGAACTGTGAGACATGTTTTTGTATTAATTTGATGTATTTTGTTTTAACTTAGAACCTGTATCTCTGTTGTCTCTCAATTTTGATAAAGGTATAGAATTTTTACTTCATTTTTGTTTTTTTAGCAACTTCACCCTTGAGGGCGAGACACCGTGCCTGTCATATTGAAACGCATGATAAAAGCAGGTGTCCAATGGTCTTTCACAGCAATGTAGTTCAAATTTATATGTTATTAGATTCGACCTGTACCTCCTTGAAGTGGTGCTACGTACCTGCTGTGATCTCCTCTGGCCAGGAAGCGTGAAGAAATGCTGAGCCTCAGGACTCTGCTCAGCTCGGCTGCAAATCGCATGCTAACTACATTAAAAAATAACCTAGAAAAATCCATAAGCATTAAAGATCATCCTACCTGTGTTGCAGGCGTCCGCCAGTGTCTCAAAATTCTGCCTGAGGAAATCTTCTTGTCCGGCCTCGTCCACAATGGCCGCCTTTGCCTTTGCTGCCTCTTCTTGCTCATCCTCCGAGCTGCCCAGGCTAAGGGACGCGTTGTCTGCAGAATCTGTTGATGGTTGTTTTTAGGCTAAGCTTCACGCAAGAGTTCCTTCTAATTTTACAAGTCTTACCATCCAGGATGCCATCGGGACTGGTTCCTCGGCTGCCATAGCCCATCGAGCAGGCGCTGTCTGGGCTACAGCTGTCCTGGCTCTGTCTGAGCACCTGAGGCTTCCTGTGAAGCGAATCAATTTGCAGGTGTCAATATTTTGTATGGTGCTTTTGGCGGCATTATGAGATTGTGTACAAACATGCTCGTACCTATCTTGTAGCGCCGCATCATCTTCATCATCCTCCCTCACCAGTCCGATCATTTCAGAACTCTCCACGCCTTCAGGCGAAAGCCAATCACAGCGGATGATAGGCTGACGTAAGTTTTTTTTATCGGGGCGATCCGAGCTCAGAGCAGAGTCGTGGAGAATGGGGGTGCTACTGCATGCTTCCGTGTCGGTGTGATTGCTGGGAGTGAAGGTCTCCAGCTGCCTCAGTTCTAACATGGACTTAACCTTCAGCTCCAGAGAGCCCCTACGACGAGACCAGCGACGGCGAGGACGACGTCTGGCGACTGCCGTGGCTAAGTCGGGCTGGAAACAACATGGGGGTGGGGGGCTTTTAAGTAAGCAAAATATTAAATTCTTATTACAAATAATAAATAATATAAATATATATCAGTGCTTCTCAATTATTTTCTTACCACCTCGCATCCCCCAAAGTATGTTAGCTCATGAAAAGATGATACAGTAAGATGCTCCAAAAAGATTCAGTGAAGAAGTGCCTGCCACTTACTTTTGCTGGCTCCCAGTAAGGCGCTTCTCCCGAGCCGCACGCGTCATCTTCTCCGTGGCTGCTGTCAGTGAACGCATTGTTGCTGGAGTCGTCGTCGCGGCCATCGGAGTCTCGATGGACGGCGCCATCCTCGTCGTCGCGCTCGCTGTCTGAGGAGAGCCCCACCACAGCAGGAGCGCTGTGCACCTCTCGCCTGCCCATCAATTGTCACAAATGAAATCAAGAGTTGGCGGAATTTGGGGGGGGGAAAAAGGGGAGGAGAAGGTGAGGTCACCTGAAGGCAGCACACTTGAGTGGCTGTCGGAGCTGAAACAGCTTCTGTTGCATGCTTATGGTCAACTCTGGAGCCAGACGCCATACAAATATGCAGCTATGCCATGGAAACAAAAGAACAATGGGTTAGTACTGAGTCATTAAATTCACTGACAATGTTTTGTCTGGTCTGAAATGACATCCTCACCTGTCCCCTGACACGCTGATCAAATGCTTGCAGTCGTTGGTGAACCTCAGACCAGTCACAATTTCTGAAACATGCAACAAGTGGGATGCACTGCTTGTCTTTGGCTATCTGCTAGTCTAATGTAACCAAATTTATGACCTCACATGGACAAATGTGGTGATGTCCTATATGACTATCATTTATGATGCATTCGAACCTTATCTTAACGCATCCCATTTACAATGTTTTCACCCCTTTAATGTTCACATTCTTATGTGTCACCATGTCTTTTACCTGAATGGCCAAACATGGTGGCAACACACTCTCCAGTGCGAAAGTCAAAGATGCTGATGTTTTTGTTGGAGCAGCTGGCAGCCACGTACTGACCAGACGGATCGATTTGAACCTGCAACACCAAACACACACGCACACTTTATTTGGTACACCATGCACAGGTAATCTCAGATCAGCAGCCCTTCTCACCCTAAGCAGGCTGCCGTCATCACAGAGTGATCCTCTGTACAGTTTCTTCTGTTTGCCATTGCTGATGTTGAAGATCCTGTTGATACAAAAACACCTGACCTTACACGTGCGCACGCATGCACGCACGCATCCACGCGCACACACCTGATGCAGCGGTCCTGGCAGCCTACGGCCACGTGCTTGCAGCTGGGTTCCACGCCCATGTCGTACAGCGTGGTCTTCCTCACCGTGTGGTGGGAACACCTGAACTCCGTTCCTGTGTCGTTCTGCAAAAAAATAGAGATACACATGCAGGTAAATATTACACAGTATATTTTATATTTCACATTCACGTTACATACAAGCACATTCGGGTGCAGGATTCATGCAAAGTTTCTTTTCAGCAAGTGGCCAAAAATAATAATAATTTTTAGGTGTTGTAGTGTCCCCCATTGCTGGATTTTGAGCATTTTCTTTAGGAGTGTGTCCTCTTTCTTTTTGTAAAAAATAATAATAATAAAAAAAACACACAAAAAAAACCCATTCATTTTCTCGTAGAAGAATAATGTGTATTTACCTCCGGTGGGACTGAGGTTTACCTCCTATATCTGTTGACAAATGTTCGAAGCGGTGTTGGCACTCATTAACCATGCTGTGCGATTATGAGGATGCTGGCTGAGGCTGTGCAAAGAGCCCCATAAATCTTAGTGGTGACTAACAAGCGGTTGTTTATCACGCCCCATAAAAGTTAACATTCACAGGCGGCGAATAAGAATGAACACAGAAATAAAAATGGACCCTGATTGGAAAAGGTTTACTGGTCCACACTTTATGCTAAGCTACTTACGGCAGATTTAAGGCGAGGCACATGTGTGTGAATGTGAATGTGCGTGTGCGTGAGAGTGAGTGTACCTACCGTGTGTGCGGTGCGGAAATAGATGCTTTTATCTGCCCCACAACTGATCAACCTCACTTTGCCGTCAATGGCTGTAAGGAAAAATTCAAATTGTTGTATGTTCACAGAATAAATCAAATTATGTATTATACACAAAGTGAACAAAAGTATTGGGGCACAGTATTCCGTCAAAAGGCCTCTCATTAATAAGAACCCTATGATACGTTTTCTTTAATGTACTACAAATGGTGATTTTTTTTTTCCTGGTGTTCCAATCAGGAACAATAAAAATGCCTTATAATGTAAACATAGTCATTTTTTAAGTTATGATCCTACATGCGACGCTAGCATCATTGCTACTTGCAAACGTGACCAATCAAAGGATGACACGATTGATTGCTGCTTTCCTCCTGTCTGTGTTATGTCCCAATTATTTTGTCCATACAATATAAGATGAAGGCACATGTGAGCACGCATAATCAATAGTTATGGATTATTTAAAGAAGTGGTGCGCACAAGGACTAAAAGGTCTCAGTAAGCTCACCGGCGAAGCGTACGGCCGTGATGGAGGACGAATGCTCGTCCAGCGTTTGCACAAGGCCGTAGTCGGAGGTGGCATCTAGCACGTGAATCAGGCGATCTCTGCTTGCTGTGGCCAAAAGTTGCAGACCTGCACGGGAACCAAACTATTCAATACAATACAGAATTCAACTTGCTTGTGGATCAGGAGGGAAGAATGTAGGAATAAAGGTAGAATGGAAGGAGAAAGCGAAACAAGGATGGTCTGACAGGAAGGAAGGAAGGAAGGATTGACATTACACATGCGCGCTGTTGACCTGTTTGTGGTTTGCTGTATTCCAGACAAAGGATTTCAGCATCATGAGCTTCCACTTTAAGAATCTCCTCCATGCTGCTGAGGTTATGGATTCTGAACAGAACAACAAACAAGGCCAAGCTTCATCTACTGTATCAGAATTGTTTGTCACAATAGTAGGCACAACTGTACAATTAAAGGACAGCAAGTGGTGCTTTGAAATACAAATTCAATTCAATCCGTGACCTATCAATTCTCTCAAATCATCTTTCCCGCATTGAAATAAATGACCTGAGAATTCCGTCGCGGTCTCCGGACGCCAAGTGTTTTCCATCTGGGCTGACACAGATAGTGCGGACGCCCACCCTGCTTTCCACCGGCTGTCCATCCGTGTTGGTCAGATTTTCTGCTTCCTGCAAGGCAGCCGTGCTCGTGCCTGTATAGATGATCTTGAGGAGGTCCTTTGACCACAACAACAACAAAGCAAAAGACATGAGCAGTTTTTAAAAAATTGTATTGAATATGTTGTTTGTTTGTTTGTTTTTAAATGAAGTCACACTGACAGTGCTGAGGATGTTCCGAGAATGAACATGGGTGCGCTCATCCACGTGCCACAGTCTGATGGTGCTGTCGGACGAGCAGCTGAGAAACGCGCCGGGCCGCACACTCGCCACCATCTCTCCAGAAATATCCGGAAACATCTGAGGAAGCATTTTGTCCACAATAGGATCTTGTGAACATAATAAAAAAAATGTGTATAGAACAGCCTATATGGGTCAATCAGGATTCATTTGTTGCTTTAAAAAAAAAAAAAATTCCTGACTCTTTATGTATGTGGATTTATGTATTTGTAATGTTATTACGTTGGAATTGTATTGCAATGTTTTCATGAATCCTTATATTTTGATTGCAATTGGATATTTTTTTATAGTCTTTATACATACCTCAGGAGGACAAGGGGAAAAAAAGCATATTGAAACAATTCCTTTTCCTCTTTTTATTTATATCACAGAATGCAGGTTTGCTTACCTCTAGGTCCCAGACACAGGCGGCATGGAAGAGGGCAGAGTGGACCTTGGCCACCCGGGTGAGGTCGGTGACATCCCACACGAACACACTGTGGTCGGCGTATACACAGCTTAGCCAGTGGCTGATGGGGTCGTATGTTACGGCCGTGGCGTCCGGGTAACGGGCATCCATTTGGCTGCAGAGTAAGTGACTGGAAGGAGAGACAGACAGGACGATAGTTCAAGGTTTTTGTCCACCTGTCGCTTTAATTGATGTTTAAAGTGATGTTGTGGAGGTAGGTATGTGTTTATGTGCCTGCCTGCGCTTCCTCACCTGGCTTGGGTGACGGACGCGACGTCTGCTCCGAGCGGGTGTGGTCGAGGCAGTGTACAGACAAAACGTAGGTCTAGTGGGCTGAAGACTCGTACTGTTCCGTCAGCACAGCTGCAGAAGATCCGGTCCCAGGACAGAGACAGTGACTGGGCCACGCTGGTCTGAACAACACGGAGAAGAATAGGTCACTCATATAGTACAGTACAGTAATACTGTTTAGTGTTAGATACAAAATGAAGTGTATGAAGTGTGTACTATACTTGAATACCTTATTGCAAATCGTTTTTACCTGCAGGTCCACCCACTTATCCAGCATCCTGTTGCCGTTGAACTCACACAGCAGGCCAGAGAACGTGACGCAGAAGGTGGACTCGGACTTTTGGCCTCGTCCACAGGCCACGTCGCAGAAAAAGTTGTTCCTCAGCTCACCCAGCAGACCCGAACGGCCCAGCAAAGGCATCGGGGTGCTGGCCTAAAAACAAGACCAGCTCATGATTTGGGTCATTACCCTCCAAATGTACCCTAACATATATTTTATAACCGATAGAGAGCAGTGATTCAGTGCTCGTGAACAAATGTCCAGCACAGGCGAACCGTGCCAGCGTTCGGCTAAATTGCTCTGCACACAAGTTCAGTTACTGCGGTCACACCTGACCAGGTGAAGTGTCAAGAAGAAGAGACACAAATTCAAGTGTGATTGAAAAAAAATGTGATGACTAGGGAGTAATGTGTGTTTGGAATTAACTAAAAGAATAAATCTAATGAACTGTATTATCACTCTTGACTGTATGATTAAAATGACCTAAAAGTATGATTCAAATAAACTCAAGAATAATTAATAGAGACCAATGTATTATTTAAAGATACAAAAGTATGGCTGAAACTAATGTAAACTCAAGTGTGACTGAGAAGAAGTAAAGAATGGCTCAAACAAACAAAATTCGGACTAAAACATATTTAAGTATGGCTGAGATGAACTCAGGTATAATTAATACAGACCAATGTAGGATTCAAATGTGCACAAGTCGAATTGAAACAAACTCACGTGTGACTGATATGAACTCAAGTATGATTAAAACAAACTCCACTGTGTTAAGGCGAACACAAGTCCGATTTTGAGATTTTATGATAAACCACCACAGTCATTAAATGCGAGGTTAATATGCGAGTAGTACCTTACTGGCCTTGCAGTGGTCCAGATACCAGAACTTGACATGTCTGTTGCCCACTGTAACAAAGTAAGAGCTGTCCTCAGAGAAGGACACGCCCGTTACCTTGCTGGACACCTTGTTGGCAGCGATGACCACATCCTTCTGCGATAAAAGGACCGACACGTTACAAACTCAAGTGCTCGTGCAGTATAAAGTAGGCAGTTGCACACATACTTTCCACGCCCAGACGTTAACCATCATGTCGTGCTGGTTGCCCACGCTGACGATGTGCTTGCCATCAGGTGAGAACGCCACACAGGAGACGCCGTATTCATGCTTTTGGAGTTCAGACACCTGCCGGCGCTCCGACACGTCCCACAGTCGCACGGCGGGAAGGTGGCCGCTCTGTGGAAGCAATCGGTCGGAATGTTGAGTTGCTTTTTTTTTTAAGCAAACCAATTCAGTTAAAGTCAAAATGACGATCAAATCGAAGAGAATAGAACAGAAGAAGAAACAAAAAAAGGCTATTCACAAAACAAGCTTAAGTATGATTAAAATGATCTCAAGTATATTATTTATATTATGTATAGCAGACATGATAGGGATAAAACAATAACCCACGATTAGCTTCAATTAAATTAAAGTACAATTAAAACAGACTAAATGATTTTTTTGGGATTTTCCTCTCATTTCTTTCCTTTTTTTTAACTCTGTAGTATGGATCCCTCTGGGTCCGAAATAAAGAATAAATTAGGTAAAGTAAAGCAGCACTGGTGGTGCATGAAAACATAATGGAGACTGTGGTGTTCTGTTCTGAGGTTTCAATGTCAAGGCAGAGTGGAGAGATTACTCTTTGGCTACACATTTGCAAGACTTGTAACCCTCTCACATCTCTGTCACTCGCTCTGTAAGGGATCACTGAGCTATTTCCACCACCTATCGTTTTAAAATGGCAAAGTCAAGGTCAGTGCTAATAGGTGAGATAGGTCGTCCAGCAAGGAGGACACCAGAAGAGTTGGCTCGCATATAGAGAAGACGGTACAATACAAGAGACACCATACTATAGTATCGTTTCCATCCATCTTCCATCATTCTATCCAGTTTTGAAAAAAAATGCAGGTGTCTGTTATAATAGAAATACACTTGGGAAAATTGTTTTCAAATCCGAACAAATCAGACAGCCGCAATCCACAATGAGTAAACCCTGCAAATATGCAAATGACTATATAAAAGGTCTCTGTTCTCGAATTGGCCCAATTAAGAAGCATGCCGATGAAATAATCCCGTTTTATTAAGAGGCAAAACAGGGGCCAACTTGCTCTCGAACTTTGCTCTGCTGTCACAATAACTGGCATACACGCATCCACTTCCACAGTGAAGTCCTTTAATCAGCTTTGATTGGCCGATTGGGACAGATTACGCTGGCACTTTGTTTCCAGAAGCCATAGATGCCAATCGGTGATCCTAAAACAGCCTATAGAAACACTGAATCCTTAATCGACCAGCATGTGCATGTGCACCTAAATCCTGCATGGGATTTTCTCAATGAAACCACAGCATGAAGTTATTTTACGAGTTGCAGTGGTTGACTGCCAAGTTTTATTGACATTACATTTCAAAACATTTTTAAACAGCTTTTATAAATCAATTTATTGTTAGTTGAGTGAATAATTCATAGATGATGACTGACAAATTCTGCTCATGACATTTTTTTCATGAATGCTTTTTTTGTCTGTTTGCGTCCTACAAAAATATTGGCTTGAAACTAGGCCAGGGCATAGCCCGCCTCGCACCCCAAAATCAGTTCTGATCGATAAGCGCCTCACCTCGCCTGTGACGAGGTATTTGCCATCCTGAGAGAAGGACAGAGCCGTGATGGTCTTCCTGCAACGAGGAATATGCGATGTATCCATCATGCGTTGACATTGTCGCTATTTCAATGTAAACCAGCTCACCTTGACGTGTTGATGAGGTGCTGCTGTCTATTCTTTCTGGGGTTCAGCAACACCACAACACACCTACACAACGCACACACAATCAATACATGCAAAATAAAAAGAAACATGCATGCAGCTTTATGTACTGGAATGGGACCAATGTGAGTAATCGCCGTTAAGCTGCTATTAGCTTTGTTCAGTGTACTGTTAAATAACAACCGCAGGATGGATTATACGACACACACAAGAACAATAAAACGAACTAAAGTACAATTAAAACAAACTCAAATAAGAAAGAACTTGTGATTAACAAGCTCAAGTATTACAGGAACACGGGTTTGAAATGAATAAAAGCATGATTAAAATAAACTTGTGTGATTGAAACAGATTTAAATATGATTGAAATGATCTAAAATATGATGGAAACACAAAAAAACAAAACATGAAAAAGTACATATTGGATGAAATCCATTTAAAAGAAAGACACTCCAGTTTGGGGGGGGGGGGGGGGTTGTGCACCCTTCCTCACCCTGCAGGATAAGCCACGAGTCCAGTTTTGGGGTCACAGGCCAGGCAGCTGTTGCCCAAAGCAGTGATGCCAAGAACCTTTTCCAACATAACCTACAAAGCAACACATCAGTCAGTGTTTGGACAAAATACCATTTAAATGTATCAAAATTCGGGCTTCGCAACTTGATGGTGCATCCATTTTAATTATCTAGTCCTTTAAAGATGCAGTTTGTGTCCATTTAATACCAAATTATAACAACATATATTAGATGAGCATTGCCAAATTGCAGTCGAGCTCATAGGCACTAACTCCAGATGTCAACAAACTGGCTGATCATCTATCACTGTGTTGTTGCTCGTTTATGTAAACTTGCCTTGCTGGCCAGGTTGTCCCTGCAGTCTTTCCCATGTTTGTCCGACGGCGAGCTCAGCAACTTCCTGATGCGGCTCTTGATGGTCAGTCCATCACCAGACATGGTGACCCCGGGACCCTCCAGTGGCGGGCCTGGTAGTTGACTTCACGTCGCTGCAAAACAATCAATTCAATGTTTCCTTTCCAGAGTGAGGAAGGAGCGTCTCGCAAAGTGGGATAGCCTCCCTGCTGGCGGGACATGTGGATGCTTAATCTCCTGAGAACGGTTTAGCCGGAGGCCCGCCTGTCGCCTCAACCCAAGCTCCAGGAGTTCCCCCTTGTGATTACATCAATGGTGGCGTTTGTGCCTAATTAATTGACTTGATTGGATTAAAAGGCAGGGAGAGAGGGGGAGAGAGAGAGAGAGAGAGAGAATGGAAGCTCTTTTTGCTTTGACTGTTTTCGCAATTAATATAGTATGAATCTCGTGTCATTATTATTATGAAAATTAATTTGTCACTAGCATCGTGTTGCCATTTGTGGTTGCGCATTTACCAACGACTCAAAACACGTAAGTCAAGTCAAGTATACAACATCGAATCAAACCACAAAGGTTCTTGCTATGAAAAACAATAAATATTACTTAAATAATGCATTTCCTTTTTCTTTTCGCTCACTATGTTGTTGTCTCGTGTTGCCAAGGGGGTAGAGTGTTAAGAACTCGCCGTCTAGGGTAGGTTGGGGTCTGCCTTCATGCTGTAGGGATAAAACCTGAAGGATGATATCGAGAGTGGCCTTAATGTCAATTCAGTCTATTCCAAGAACCCTTGTAAAACAAACCTTTAAAAAATTTTGTTGCAACAAACCTACGGCAAGAAAATAAATCATCATTGCATATAACTCATTTCAGCTTGACCATCGCTCATTGACAGCAATATATTAATAAAACACACACAATCATATATTTAAAAAACGCTAAATAAATGTGAGTCATTTATACTTGTAAAGATTTTAAGGTACCGGTACTCAATTTAACAGCAAAAAGACTCCCATTGAGAAAAGCATAGTCAAAGTACAAAAGGATTACATTCACTCACAATATTAGTCCTTTTAATAGATACAACACATGGTAGTCTTTATGTTGTTCAAATCATTTACTTTCATAAACAAAGTGCTCGTAACAAACATGATTCCCACAGGCCAACAGAACAAAAAAAAAAGTCTATTAAAATCCTCATAACAGTAGTGTGTGTTAAAATGCAATGCTTAACATTTGCAGTACAGAGGCTTTTTATTCGGGCCACTAAATGGAAAACAACAGCAACAACTAAATCACAAATAGTGACATGTTTCATGAAGCTACATTCAGCAGGTCAATTAATGCTTCCTGACGTCTTGGCACCAAAATATCCTGATTCAGTGAGACCAGTGAGGAGCATTGAATATTCACAGTGGTCTTGGTCCTCATATCCCCAAACCAAGGTTACAAAATTCAAGTTGTGAACTTGATGTCAAAATTAATGGAAATTCACGAGGGGAAGAGAAATGTACGAATATAAAGGTTGCTCTTACTACAGAACTTAAATATAGTTTTCTATTTGAGCAAATCCAAACAACTCAATTTCATACAAGTATTGAAAAAAATTTACAGTAAATAATTGCTACTTGGTTATTTACGGTGTATGTGGACTTCACATACGCAGCTGCTCAATTGAATTTGTAAGGGTGTTTGCTGATGGAAAAACATGATGACATTTGTGATTATTATGTAATTTTCAGGATTTAAAGCATTCCCCATCTTTTAACTTTCAATGGAAATGTCCTATGAATGTTCCTGCCTTTTGCAACCCTGACACAAACACACACACACACACGCACGCACGCGCGCGCAAAAACATAGGCAGGCACATCTGGTGTGAACAACTCGGCCTGAGTTTGTAGTCAAAAATGTTCTTATTCTGAGTCTGAATTGGGGTCCAGCTCCATCTCTATGTCTATCCAGGACTGGCGCTTGGCGCTCGGGAAGTCCTTACCCAGGGAGCCTCGCGTGCGTGGCCGTGACGCCCCACCACCAACATTGTATTCGGGGCTTGCAAAGGGCTCGCTTTTGCGGGGTCGCCCTCTCCTGCGTTTAATTGGCTGGTTGCTACAATTGTTTGGAATGAATGTTTCATCCTTGTCTGGTTTTTCTTTCCTTTTCAGGATGCTTTCACCCTTTCGAGGTCTTCCTCTTGGCCGACGTGCGGCAGATGCGCTCAAATTAGACTGACGTGGCACCTGCTTCCCAGGAGCTGCTGTCGTGGGTTTTGCTGCATAGGGAGGTGACGCTAGGTCCAGGGGGATGGTCGAGTCGGTGCAGGAAGACTGGGTAGTAACGTCTGCATCCTGGTTGGGGTTCATCAGCATGAACGTGTAGATGCCTTGGCCTGCTAAGAAAAGACACAAACGCGTAATTGGAACTGTTCATAATTCATACTACTGTATAGTGATATTCTGAACCCCCCCCCCCCCAATAGGTGAATAACACAACATGCACAAGAGACGATAACAAGAAAACCAAGTCAACAGTTTTTGCCCTAAAAACTATAGAGGGGAAAAAAATGTTCAGTATTGAAACGTTTGTCGTTTTCTCTGCTTTCTGGTCAGAAACAGGTGATTTTGTGAAACCAACCCATGTTCTTTTGCTAACTACGAAAGAGCAGAAAAGGCTAGGGGGAAATAAACTACGGTACTCAAAGATTCAACTCTTACTTTTGATAGATTTGGCACTTATGACAAAACAATATTAAGTAGGTTTTAAAAATGCACTGTAAAGCCATTAACAATTTAAAATGTATACATTACTAACATGCACATATGACATATATGTCGTAGGCTATGAACAGAAATGCATGGGTGGTCCTGGACATGTGCGAACTTACCAGGTTTCATCGACGAAGGCAGGATGAGTCTGCCTGTCTTGGAGCGAACCAGAGGGATGGCAAATGGTTGTGCAGGTTGGGTCAACACCTCCTTGGGGGATGGAGCCGACACAGCAGGCGCTGTGGCATCGTTGGGCTTTGGAGCAGGTGGAACAAGCTTTTGGGGTGTGGGAGGCGGAAGTGATGGGGTTTCAGATTGGCGTTCTGGAACTTCGGACAGCGGGGGCGGTGTTAGTGGAAGGAGCTGGGGGGATGGCTTTGGTGGTGGTGATGGAAGTAGTTGAGTGGTTGGGACTGGGGGTGGTGGACTGGTGGCGTCTTTGGCATGCTCCTTTTTGGATTGGTACAGACGCATGAAGAAAGGCTCTGCTTTGGAGCCACCTTTGTCCTTCAAGCAACTGAAGATCATGTCCAAATTGCCTTTGATCAGTTCCTCAGGCTTCCCTATTTTCCCCCAAAAAATCCAAGAACACAGAAGACTTCAGTTTAATTGATCTTTTTTTCTTTTTCTTTTTAAACTGTGATCTAACAAAAGGGGAACACACACACCAGTCAAGCGGGACAATTTCTTCAAGTAAATCGCTTGGATCTGGGCCAGCTTCTTCTTCCTCTCCAGAAGGCCGTCAGAGATGGCCCTCAGCATATGGATTTCCTTTAAAGCCTAAAAACCCCACATAACAAGCGGGATATCGATTTTTCACCAAAACACATTCGGTTCGACATTTTCAGCACACACAACGACAAAAGGAACAGCAATCAACAAAATACAGCCAAAGCATTGAATATGAAACCGGTGAAATACCAACCATTGAGAGAAGGTGTAGTTTGGAACCGCCAGGTTGACCGAGAACGTTCTGCAGCTCGTCAAAAAGTGCACGTTGCTCCAAGCGGCGTTGCTTCTCGGTAACAGAATGGTCCCTGCGCCTCCTTGTACTGGGGTTTTCCAATTTGCCCTTGCACAATACCGGTGATTCATTCTGGGCCACTTCCTTCAGTCTTGCAATGGCCACTTCCTGTTTGTACTCCTCGATGGTCTCGATGTCTACAGTGGAGTCCACCTGGAGACAACAACAACAAAAAAATGATGGAAGGTGGAGCACGCTGTTTTCATGTCATAGCCTTGATAGAATCCTCAATTTTTATACCATGCTCTACCCACATTGCCAAGTGAAGGTTAAAATCTTCGGCAATTTAACACGGCCTCTCAGTCTTCATAGATTTTTGTCAAAGTACTAGCTTTAATTTTCGGGCATAAAAGGTTTTACGCACATCACTGTCATGGTCTGCGCTGTCGTCAGACAAACTGGATTCACAGTCTTCTGAAGAACAAATTGGTTGCTCGTCCTTCGTTCCCTGGGTTCCGTTAATGGCCACCGGCACATCCTCGTTAGTTGTCCCCTGCTGCGCTACTATATTTGTGGGTTCGTTCGGCCTGTCTGATTTGGGTAAGCGAATGAGGGTAAAGCCCCCCGGCAGGGTGACGCTGGGACAGTTGTTGTCCTTCTTGCTCGGGTTACACGGTGGGCAGATTCTGAAGGAATAGGTGCCGCTCTGGCTCAAGAAGCTGGGTGTCTTCAGTGAAGGTGACACAGTGAGTGAGACGGTCGAGCGGGCCGACCGCTGGAAAGGGTTGATGGCAGCGAGAGCGGCGAGCTGCCTCCCCGTTGGACTTTCGGGGTCTTTTTTCACACACGGTTGCTTTAACAATGGAACTGGGGAAACAAAAGATAAGACTCATGAAAACAAATTTAAGTCAATATGGTAATTTGCATTTGTTGGCGTCATTTGTTCTTTCCATTTTTCAAATGCCAATCAAAATGTAATGATACATATTTTTTTTTAAATCCAACAAAAGCCAGATTTTCAAAAATATACCAATTAATGTTTCAATATATTTTTGTCCGTTGTTCTCTTACGGTCAATATATACAGCTAACATATCTTAATGCGTGTTATGAAAAAACTCTGGGTCACATAAACCTGACCAATTAAATATTACAATTGTGTGAGCATTTTTTTTTATCTTAAAAAAAATCCAAATGAGATTTTCCCACTTTTTGGGGTTTTTTTGACTGCCAACTGAGAATGGACTGAATAAATCATACACCGATTTTTCAGAAATAAAATGATCATACAAAGCGGATGGGTCTGAACATCAGTACTGTCCTTCGCTGGCATCGCTATGGGCATCAGTCTGCCAGTAGCCTTCAAGTTCTGAATGGCAGGTTTTGCATTCAAGTTTTGATTGTCAAGTTTTGCCCCAACTTTGCGCACAGCAGTGATGGGGGCATGGTCCACCTTGCGAGTTAGGTCGGAGCGCCGCTGCAGCCTGCCTGTGGCGTACGCCGCAAGCCGGTTGGCTGGGTGCAGTGACCCCATGCTGCCTAGCAGCAGGTTAACGTAGTTGTAGGGTTTGCCATTGACCTGTTTATGGGAAAAAATAGAAAAAAAACAACAATAATTAAGAAAATGGTACAGAATATAACAGGAATCTAACATAAAAATTTGCACAAAAACATGGCCAAAAAGTTGAATAAATCAATACATTGTCATAAATAGGTTGAAATATAAAACCATAAAAAAATAAATAATTGCATGAAGCTCATAATGTATTTTTGGTTATAAAACGGTATGAGGATAGAACTGAAAAATGCATTCATGAGGTGATAAATGATCAAAATAATTGATCTCAATTGTTTCATCAGTTAAAATCCCAACCAATATCATACTTGTTCTTGAGTCTCACCTGTATGAGTTCAGTCGTTTGGCCGCTAACTGGTTTGGTTCTGGCCACCATCAGGCCAGCGGGCAACACGCCACTTAGGAAGGGCTTGACTTCGGATTGCCACACGGGCTGCTTGGAGTTTTCTTCCGTTGGGTCCAGCGCGTCCTCGTTCTGCTCCTCAGCTTCGACGCGAACGTTTGCCGGTCGACTGACGCGCACCTGGAGGACACATGATGATGCCATTTTCTATCTTACCCCACAGACTGTTCGCATACTAGAGTGCTTGTGTTTGCTATTACAGAGAATTGCAACTTCCAAGGTAGGGTTTGGAAGATATGGCACTCGGTAAGACACAAGACGTGTATTTCAAAAATGGTCTGTGTGTGTATCACAAAAGTGAGGCATATTTTACACAGTAATCCATAGTAATGATACTAAGGGCCTGAAGTGCAACACACCTACAAAGAGCGCGGGCTCTCGGCTAGGGTGAATACGCAATGTACGGTCCACTATATGCAACCTTGGATTAGGCACAGAAAACTCACCCTATAGGTGAGGCTGGACCCGCTAGGCTTCTGGATAAAGATCTTGGTGACAGGGTGGATGAGATATGGTCCAATGTTGAAGAGCTCGGACAGTTTATCCTGATTAAGGCGCGTGCACAAAGTCTGCAAGATCATCTCACGGTCTTCCTCCCAGCGGCATACCGACTGGATCTCGATTTGTTTTTTAATCAGTTTCTCTTTCAATACTGTGTTTTCTGCAAAATAACACACAGGCGTTACTGTAAACTCATTAGGAAGTCAATTTAAACATACATCATCGTAATGGTTCTTACCTTGCTTTTTGGGTTCGCATGGGGCCCGACTACGCTTCTTGGAGTTGGTGGCCAGTGTTGGAATGTAATCGATGGTGTTTTGAGATGGCGGCTTGCTTTTGAACGGACGAACCCGCGCGCAAGTCAGGAAGCTCTCCAGGTACTTGTACACAGGATCCTTGTCCTCTTCTTGAATCTGCAATTATAGGTTGATGTTGCTCATTTACAGGAAACTTCCATTTATTCATTTAATTATTCATGTAATTATTTTGAACCTGTTGCCTGGGAAGTGCCATATACGGCTTGAGGGGGTTTACAGGGGGCGCACATTGGCTTTTGGGCTGAAAGAGCGGATCTGGATCCGCGTCAAAAATATTGCGATTCCACAGTTTATTGGACTGCGAGGTGGAACACGGCTTGTGCTCAAGACTGGTCCCTGCTGGCAGAAAAAAAAAAACACTTGAATGACCATGACCCCTATTGTAGCACTGTTAGGGACATACAAGTAAAAATATTTGTAAGAAAAAACATTTTTATTTAATAAATACAAAACACACAAAAATAAAAAATATGCACGCATAAATGTTTTTTACAGCGTGTCATAGTGCTTAGATATATTCGGGATCACATTTGCATGCTGTCAAGAAAAGATTTGAATATGCCAGGCCCAACTCATAATCTTACCACTATTCACTTCATCCTGCTGCCAGCTATCTTCTGTTGTCCGCTTGGAGCAGGCACAGCCGAACATGCATGCAGGCTGGCGGCAGTGGAGCGGGCCCACGACGGGATAACTGAGACTAAAGCACACACAGCCCAGTCGGCAGAACTCTTGTCTGCATTCTGGCCCCGTCATCTTCCGAAGTGGATGTGGGGGGGATTTCTCTGCCTGCTGGTGCAGTGTCTGATTAAAAAAAAACAGAGGAGGAGTAGGAGGAGGTCTCAAGATCTTTTCTGATGGAAATGCTTGACCTTCACATGACTGACTCTGATTATTATCATATATTGTGCAATGTACATCAGCAACATTTTTAGGCACGCCCGCCATTGTTTGGTTAGTCAGTTAAGAGCTACTGGACATCGCGGATCACGATGAAATATTGTGATGCAGGTCTGGACAAAGGTGTACGGTGCTGATGGAGCTTTTGTGGTCGCTGAGTGGATATTTAGAGGTGTAAAAAAAATGCCCAGTTGGCAATTGTTTGGTACCTCTTTGGTCAGCATAACAGCCAGCGAGGCCGAGACCCTCGTTGGTGTCAGGCGCGTTCGGGTACAACCCTGGCTAACGACATCGTCCTCCATTTCCAACAGTTTCTGCTGGACAATCGGTGGGGCAGATGACGTGATGGCAGTCATCAGCCGGGAAGCCTGTGTCGGTCTAACCGCAAGGGGATAGGAAAATGTCCCATTATATAAACATGTTTTATCACATTGATTTTTCGCCATCTGCTGGCAGAAGTGTTCATTAAAGCTGCTTTCGAGACTTCTGGAGAATGAAAAAGACAAACCAGACTCAAGGCAAGAGCCATTTGTGGTTACTTTGATTTAATGAACTAAGTGTTGCGTAAATTTGTCATTCTCAATGCCGCTTAGCCTGTAGAGGATCGTGGGGGTGGGTGGTTTGAGTGCTGGAGCCTAACCCAGCTGACTTCATGCAAAAGACGGACTACACCCTGAACACATTGCCAGCCAATCGCCACTTCTCAAAAATATGACTTGTGCCAAAAGCAGGTCACTAGCCATGGTGTCTGCTAGCCAGAGGCTGAGCTGCACTGTAGTGGTGTGAGTAGCGTGCAAGGCCTTTAGTGTCCCTCATCTATTATGTTTTATGTACTACGTTCCATATGGAACACCGAAAAACATATACGGTTACACCCTGAGAGAGGAACCCGCCAGCAAGTTGTTACCTCTGTGGATTTGAAGCACGAAGCATGGTGGTGGTCGGAGTTCTCGCCAAGTACGGGGGTGGCGATGTCAATGCAGCATAGAGCAGTGGCTTAAAGGAGAGAGGGCAGGGCTTGTTGTTGATGCCAGCGGGCGTCTTGCGATGCTTGAGGACACTGTCCAGCGTCTTCACGTAGCTGGCGCTCTTAGCGGGCAGCTGGTAGGCCACGGGGGCTTCGGGGCCGGTAGAGAATGCGGCGGCGCGTTCGCTGATTTGCTGGGCCTCGCTCTCCAAGTACTCGTCCAGCATGTTGCTGCAGAAGGCCGACAGGTTTTTCTGGGAGCCTGGAAAAAAGAAACAAAATGATAATCATATTTAAAACCCAGTAAGGGACTCGGGAGAAGGTATAAGCCACCTCACCATCGCTTGGCTGCTTGCTTTGAACAAACTTGTTCTTCCAACCCTTTATTTTAGTCACGTCACTTGTTTTTCCTGTTCGGGAGATGAAAGTCAAACCCTCACCTGCAAAGCAAACGTGCTGAATCAAGCTGTCACTTTCACAAGGCCACATAAACTACTCGGGTTGGGGAATTCAGCCCTTTCTTGATTAGTTTGAGGTTGTTGCTCGGGGGGTTTAATTGTCATTTTAGTTGCTTCCGGAGTTCAAAGCGTGCTGTGTCCTGTGCTGCACTATGAGTAGCTAGTTTGCATTTCTGAGGTATGTCTTAACTAGACTTGTGCTGACTTACTGTCATGGTTGAAGGGTGGCAGTGGCAGGCGAACCCCCAAGTAGAGCAGGTCAATGGGCTTGCTGGGATCCAGAGAGCTCAGCTTCAAGCCCACTAAAAAAAGAACACAATTCATGTTTAATATTCTACTATTATTATTATAAGGGCACAGCAAGGGTCATATTTTGAGCCTTGTGTGTAATTGTCATGGTGTCAATGCATCCGCTCACCCTCCTCCAGGACAGGATGGATCACCTGTCTGTGCTTGGCCACTTTGAGGTCCTGTCGTAAGATGGCCTCAAGGCGACCAATCTTCTCCTCTGTAGTCTCTGGAGTGGACTCTTCTGAAATAGGTGAAATGATTAGATTTGCGAGATTAGATACAAATGGTAGAACAACTGTAAAACAACACGCGGGCTTTGTACCAGTTTTCATTTGCTGCGTGGGAGTCATCAGGGAGGAATCGGGTGATACCGGCGGAGACTTGTTGGATGGCTCGGCTCGGATGTGACTCTCCAGAGCTTCCTGTATCACGGAAAAGAAGCCCAGTTGAAAGGCATACGAACATGCTATGGGATGCTCGGTTGTGCTTTTTCCGTCGTCTGCTTGGTACGTCACGCATTGCAGGTATTTTGGGGATTTATTTTTTATTTTTTTGCTCTATAGTAGCCATCAATGGGTTTCAAAGAAAGTGAAAATGAAAGTGTTATCAGGAAGCCTGAAAAATTACTGCTTAAAAAAAGGAAATAACAGCTAAATATTTTATGCAGTTTGGTTTGGTGAAATTTACCATTTTACTATTGTAATAAATTTGCACAGTTATATTTGTATGGCATTATTTTCTGAATACGATGCTTCAGAAAAAGTGTGCACAAAACAAAAACGTGCAAAGAAACAAGCAAACAAAAAAACTCAGATTCTCTGTGGATACAGCATGGGCAGCAGAGTTAGGAGCCCTCCATAGCTTTTACTCCGTGGAAGAGGAAGCTGCAGGCTAGCTACAATTAGCAGGCACAAGGAGGAGACATCGGTCCCAACCAGCGAGTGTTAAACACAACGGGGGAGGTGAAAGTCTGTGCAGGTTCCATGTTCGGCGCGCTAGGTGATGATATTGTTCGAAAGGTCTAACGTTTCCTGATAAATAACCTTTCGTTTCTTGCATTTTAACATGCAGTCCTTCACTCACGTGACTACACAGCCTTGTTTATGTTCACCATGGATACGGCAAGCCCAAAATGGCTGCCACATTTTACAAGGAAACACTGTTCCCAAAGCCCATCATGTTTGAAGCAAAAAGACTAAGATGTTGCAAGTTATTTGCTTGCCCTGTGATTTGTTTTTCATAATAAAATGTAGTTTCCACTTATTTTCATCATGTACTATACTTATTTTGAACCACACACTGATCAAAATAAGGCGAGTGTAACTCTGCTCTTGGGATGGAATGGATTAATTTAATTTCACCCATCCATCCATTTTCTAATACGCTTGACGAAATATGAAAAAAAAAAAGTTTTACATTTTTAAATGTGTATTTTATGGTACACATACTGTATTTTATTTATATATAAATAAACTGATGACCGAAAAAAAAAAAACATTTATGACTCTAATTACATTGATTGTGTTTTGGAAACGAAACATTTATGAAGCAGACAAAGACATTGTTGAATCTGTAGTTTGCAGGCATTTACCCTGGTGGCGAATGAGACAAAGGTGAGGCCCTCGACTTCATCCAATTCAGGCTCTGCGGTGGAGCTCGCTGAGGGTCTGCCACAAGCCGCGGGCCGTAAGGTAGCAGATTTCCATCCTCCCTCCAATCTGCTCCAGTGCCCGTTCCTGTTGTTGTGGCGCCTACACAATGTTCTCTGGACCGACGGCGCAGAACTCACACAGGATTTTTTGGGGGTCTCAATGTGTAGCCGCTTGCTGGGCGACTTGTCGTCGTCTGTGTTGTCGCCTTTCGTCAGTGAACGTTTGAGTACAATCCTCAAGTCTCCGACGGCTTGTCTGCCTTGCACGCACTGAGTGACTGGATCGTGGTTGATGGTGGGGGAGAATGTGATTGGCTTCAGGACAAGATTGGACTCTTGTTCAGTCGGAAGGTAGGCCGAGTCAGCACTCAGAAGGCTACGAGAAAACACAAATCAACATTCAAACTACATCAGCTCCACTTTATGACCATTTTGAATTTTCCGGTACTTTAAAGCGTCCAGATAAACAACTAACATTTAATGATGCTCACAACTTAAAAGCAGTACATGCATTAGCTGCCAAAAACATTTTCTTTTTTACTCAGTGATGTATCGGTACAATAGCAATGATTACACATGTTCTCTTTCAGACATGAGACATTCTGAACAGTACCAAACATTCAATGTACAACACACAGAGATGGCTAGATTGGCTTTTCTGCTGCTAAATCTGTCAAACGAGTAATTGGCAATATTGTTTAGCATACACATTCAGAGGAAAAAAATGCTTTCATTTTTTTTACTATTATTAAAAAGAAAATTATCTATTACGTTACTTGAGTGAAATATTTTGTGAATCTTGTAAATCTGCAACCTGCAATATAATTGAGGTGATTCTTCTTTTGCCCGGGAACCTCAACAGGTTTATGAATGATCTATTGCAACGGAGTAGCTTAATCTTGCGCCTTGGTGGAGGTTAATGTTCACATAGAGATGAGATCGGTTCACAAGACCGGTACCACGTCCGCGACGTAAACAAAATTTATGTGCAAGTCTGAACATGCTGTAGTTTATCACTCACCTAATCTAACATAGAACAGTTAGTAGTAAGAACTGATGACGCCCTGAATTGGTTGCTAAATTCGGCTACTTGGTGGATGTAAATGGTTACATGCAGATAAATATTATGATGAAATGAATGCATGTGAACCATTTATTCCTACTTGAGAAAAAACTCCATACACCCAAAAAAAAAAAAAAAACCTCCTACCTTTGGTCAACAGGTTTGCATTCTGGTTGCTCCTCAGGTGGTTCCATGTTGAGCTGCAGTTTCTCTACCGGGATATCGCTCAAGTTGGGTCCGAACCGGTCCTCCCTGAAGCCCTTGGCGAAAGGATTGTGGTTGATCTTCAGCTGTGTGACGAGAAAATTCTGGTAGGTGGTCACTGCCATGAACTCCGTCTGCGGGAAGGTGAACGTCAAGCTTTCGGGTCCCACGACCGATGGCGTGATGTCGTTGGACAGGGGAATGACGTGGAGCTGGGGAATGTAGCGGTGCATGGAGGTGAGGATGATGTGGCCCTCCAAGTCTTTGGGGTTGTTGGTGACTTTGAGTTTGTAGAAGGACAACATGCTACCCATGAGGTCCGAGCCGCGGCACGGTGAGTAGTGGTGGGGAAAGACCCGCGCCGCAATCTGGGCCTGATACTCTGCCGGGCCCACCACCTCCCACTTGGGGGAGTTCCAGCGGTACTTGTATTTGTCTGAAGGTACAATGGAGAGCATCAGGCTGTAGTGTCGCTCAGGGTCCAGTCCAGCCAGGCGGTAGCGGCAGTAAGGGAACATGCGGCGGCCCTGCTTGGTGAGGATCATCTCCGTGCCGCAGCTGTGGAACTGCTTCCACACGCGGTCGTTCTCCAGCGTCACGCTCATGCCTTTGCACATCAGCATATTAGGTTGCTCATTGTCCGGGTTTGGACGCCCGAAATCCACCACCGCCGATTTTGTGATGCTCACAGAAAACGCCGGCGAATCCGATGCAGAGGCGATGTGCGAGCCAGCCGGGCTCATCCCCGAGACGGTGGGCAATGCCACAGTGGGCTTTGCCGGGCTGGCCTCGGCAGGAGAGTGGAGGGCTGTCACACTTTTGTTGGTACTCGCCACAGAGATGGCCGTGGTGGGAGAAGGAGGTGTGGAGGAAAGGACAGCCGTGGCGGGACCTGAGATGGGGATATTAGCCATGGGTCCCTCTTCAACATGCTGGTCCTGCATAGATACGGGTTGAGGGTGTGTCGCGGGCATCACTAATGCTTGCACTGGATTCACTTCTTCCTAGATGAAAATAATACATACCATAAAATACAAGATCGCAACCCCCAAAATCACCCATAGAAAGCTGTTTAATATGGGTCCTGATTTGCTGGTATCTTTATTATCAGAGTGAAGATTATGAATAGATAAAGATTCAAACCAGGCTAAAAACGTGGCTCTTTTGCCATAATTCTGATTCAGAGCTTTCAAAGTATTTTTAAAATCATGGTTTTCGAAAAACTTGTTCTTGCAACTGTATGCCCCCCCCCAAGATATTTTTTATTTATTTACTTTGCTTTTAAATCTCTTTAACTATGTGACTAGTTTTATGGCATTATGTGAAGCATGTTAAGTTACAGTGTGTATGAAAGGCATTAATTCTGGCTGCATTTACACTGTTCCTGGCGGCCATGTTTACGCAAATTTTAGTGTGACGTGCGCCTTTTATTTCTCCACATGTAACCCTTGCTAAGTTTTCTTACGGTACTGCAGTACATCGAATCAAACCAAATCTTTAACTTAAAAATCTACCGAGATACACATCAAACAATCTTTCATTGGAAAGTTATATCTTTAAAGAAAAATCAACATTAACAGAAACCTACTGGCAATTCATACTGTAAAACAACAAGAAACTCATTGCAACATACCCTCTCAAACTGAATTGTACTATATTGAATCAAATTGTAAACAATCAATCGTTCTACTTTAAAATAAACCGTTCTTGACTTGTATCCCACCTCATGTAGTATCAAATCATTTATTGGAGAGATGCACACCTATTCTGTTTTGCTTTCATTCCTTTGATGTGAGTCCAAAAGCCATTCATACTTGAAAGTATAGCTCTTAATCCCAGTTGCTGTGCAGAATCCTTGCATCTCCAAAACCTTCCTTTTTTTCAGTTTGTTGAGCCTTTAACATTACAGTACATCATTAAAGAGAGCACGCCATTTTCAACACTTTAGAAACAACAGTAATTAGGGTAGGGGTTAGACTTAATGAACGTTCGAAAGTTTAATGTTTATGATACTTTTATGGTTTAAGCTTTGAATATAGGCAACGTTTAACATGTTTAGGAGGGGATGGGGTCATGATGCCTAAATGCAAAAAAATGAAGTAAACGGGAATAACAGTACATTGACAGTATGGTTCTAAGTTTAACAACAATTGACACTCAAACAATAGTTTCAACTGCTCATGGATTTCTCCCGAATAGGACAATTCTGTAGAACGTGAGCTGGTTTAACACAGCACTGCATCACACCCATCGAAACATCCGTGACCCACAACGACAGAACGTCACCCGTGAGTGTTTTTAAACGTTTTAGCGACCTTTTCTCGTTCGGTCCGACACCGACAAAAGTGGACTTTGACTTTCCCGCTACAAGTGGGACCTTCGACGGCGTGACCGACCAATGGCAGCTCGGTGTCTCCGCGTGGAGGACATGGCTGACACGGCTGGCCAAGGATCCCGTGCTCTTTCAACTCGAAATAAATCAAATAAAAACGCCACGAGAGTCCATGTCGCATTGACGTGTGGAATTTAAAACGAGATTAAATTTAATTAACGTCGGGTTTTGTTGAAGAGGAGGACAAGTCGACAACGCCATAAAGCTACACACAAACATACAGAGGTGTTAATCGCTATCAAAAGGCACGTCGCCGCTATGTTTACCCCCTCAAATGCTGTGTTATATCCGTCTAAATGTTAATAATATCGTAAAGCCACACGAAGTGATGGGGTCTTGGGGGGAAACAAGAGAGGGGGAGATAAATAGAAAGAGTCCTTAGGCAGGCCGCCACTCACCAAGTTGGAAAAGTTGCAGTTTCCTCAAACGCCTCACCTCTCCGCTCCGGCAGGCCCGCCTCGTGCGTGGCCTCGGTGGCGGCCGTGCAAGCCGACTTGCGCCGGCAGAGTGTCGGAGGGGACACACAAACACTCCTAAACTGTTGGTCCGTCGAGGCAAAGTGGCAAATAATCGAGGCCGGAGAGAGCCACGCTAAGGCCAGCCCAGTCAGGATCTTTCTCTCTCTCTTGCATCGATCGACCCTGCGCGCGTACACGCCGAGCCAAGAAGGCGCATGCACAGTATCAGCCTCCCCCCACCTTCTGCTTACCCCATCCCCCGTCCTTCTCTTCCTCCAATAGCGCGTGATCCTCGCTTAGCAAACGTGTTGAGAGCGGGAGATTTTTTTGTAAATAAACAACAAAAACTACGAGAAGTTGTTCACAAAATGTTTCACAAGACTTATTCCTCGTGGCGCTTGATATCTTACCTGCTCGGACTCGTCGACTCACGTACACGCGCACACACAACAAACGTTGGGTAGTGGGCTGTGACGTCACACATTGGCGCCACGGCTCCTCGGTAGCCAATGAGCATGCTTCTTCTTCCTCACCCAAACTCAACTGAAGTCGTCAATATGTTACACTCGAACCCTTTTTATACAACTGAAAATAATAATGGTGACGTACTAAACAGAGACACGGTGCGGTACAAAATAAGCCGTAATCAATAATAAGCAACTTTTCGCACGGTTGAAATGAGGCGAAGGTGGCTCGTCATTGGTCAGTCATTTGGTTGGGACAAAATGGCGGCTACTGTAAACAGTACCGTGTACAAGTGTCAACATTCTAAGAAAATCAATTTTATGGCATTTAAAAAAGCACAACTATGGTGACACTTGAAAAAAATCAAGAGTAAAGTAACTTTCTCAATTTTCAAAATCTATATTTGTGGCTTTGTTGTGCTAAAATGCATGGCAAAACATGACTCCATATGTCATCATATTTCATACATAATTTAACAGCAGTCTACACCAAGCCCTCTGAGTCATTACAGAAGTCAATTCACTGAATGCTTTCTTATTACTGTATATTTTAAAAAAATATCTTCCTACCAGCTACTGCATAGCTACTGGGGGCATTACAGGACACACACAGACATGGACGATGGCGGGGAAGGTGATTCCAAGTGCCCACTTCACAGCGTAGATCTTTGCACATCTGCCCGTGGAGGTCTGCTTGCTGTTCCTTATAAACGTACTTTGTGTCCTTTGACATCCCTGATTCGAGCAAATCAGTTTCTTCTTCTGCCATGTCAAGGACTGTCATTGCGCCTCAGATCCTCTGCATTTAGAGGGAATGAGAGGACCCGCTTGGTCTCTTAGCGAAGCAAGTCGGCTGTGTTCACACACACACAATGGCGCAAATCACCAAGCTGAGTGTGTCTGCAAAAATACCAACACTCGGTCCAAACCACTCCCTCGCAGAATTAGCAGGAACACTCTGTAAACTTTGTTTCAGGCACCTTTAATCTGAATGTTATTAAAGATTAAATGTGATTAAATGTGAAAAGAGTCATTTTTATTCACTGTTCACAATTTAGGTTAGGGTGGATCTTAACAACTGTCCTAAAATGCAAACATTGCATTGACAGAGTTTTTTTATGACAGTCTTAATGAGACAACATCAAAACAATTACTTTTTGCAAAAGTTCTTGTTGGAAAACAAGCTTTTACCAATACCAAACACGTATGGACTGATGGATGTGTAGGACGTTGAAATAAAGAATTCCAATTCTGCCCAAAAAGGAAAGTCAGTGGCATTGAAAGTCATTTGGAAAACCAAATAAAGAGTCCAATCTACCTGAAACAATGTCATTGCCACCAGGATTGCAATGGTGCTCCGGCGGAGCCCTCGTACGTGACACCTTTTCTGATTCTGGGTCAAGCCACACACGGTGGTGATGGGCTTCACTGTGGTCCTCGGGCCAAGTAACCCTGTGACGATGAGGCAACTTGTAAGCGTCACAATAGTCAGAGGCAACAGGTAACACAACAGAATGAAGGTGTACTTGTAAACGCGGTTAACCGTCGGACAGTGGTTGTTGCTGCATAGAAAGAAGTCCGGCGGGCATCCCGTGTGATTCCATGTATAGTTCCCCATGAGATTCCCTGTCGAGCCTTGCAAGTTCATGACAAAAATGGGGGCACTCAAGAGGATGGCGATACCAATGCAAAGCCCAATTGCTGTCCAAGCGGCATGGATGTTATCCAGGCAGATGGGAAGGTGGACTCTGTTGTTGGCATATCTGAGTTTCTGGTAGCGATAGATGCTGATGAGGACGGTGAAGAGGATGCTGCCGATTTCCCCCAACACCGTCAAGAATTTCAGCGAGCGGCACAACCATGCCTCCAAGACCTCGTAGGACCTCTGAAGAATGATAATGTCATAGATGTTGACAATGACAATCTCCTCCAGGTTGGCTGAAGCCAGCCCTAGAAGAAACAGCTGAAACGTCTTGACCGAGGAAACCCTGGTCTGAATTATGGAGAAGATGAGAAAAACATTTCCCACAAAGCCAATGCAAGAAATTAAGACTCTTAAAGTCAGGAGGTAGAAAGAACCTTTCAGCATCATTAAAGTTAAGTGTGATCGGTGCAAGGTTTAGAAAGAATCTCCCTCTATCTGTCCGAGACCAAACAATCTTGTTATGGAGTACTCAGAGATGCTGGAAGCTTGCCGATTGGCGGACTGGCTGTGCTCATCCTCCAAACGGTAAAACAAAAAGCAGGCTGGAAAAATTTGAAGGCTGGGCATCATTAAATTTTCACCTCTGAGCTTTTCATAAGTGCCACTCAGAGACGAGAGCTTCATTCGGGTTAGATTTAGGGCAGCGGCATGTTGTTGGGATGTTATTTTTTTCCCCCCACTGACTGACATCTACAAATGCATATTGACTACACTAGTATTATGAAAAAGTGAGCATATGAAGAGTGTATTTAAAGGCTGACACAGTTACGGTAAGTTCGTTTCTTTAATGTTTTATAGTCAGTTTTTTATGGTTATAAGACTCTATTTTATTTTTTATTTTTTGCATGACGTGATCTCTAGATGATGAGCCGAACAGCGGAGAAGCCATAATGGCACACAGGGGTCTCGTGATGTTGACAGAGGACCAGTTCATGTTTCAGCTTGTCTCTTTTTCCTTTGCTAGCGCATCATCTATTCGTTAGCACAACTGAACTCCCTCCATACTGAATCAGCTTAATGGTGAATCCCACTGTGTGCATGTGTGCGTGTGTGTGTGTGTGTGTGTGTGTGTGTGTGTGTGTGTGTGATTAAGGCTAAGCCCTACACTGGCAGCAAATGGGGAAAAGGGAACGTCGGGGATGGAAGTTTTGGCAGCTTAGCCTTCGATAATTATCAATCAATAATTTTTTTTTGTTGTGTGAATGTAAGCTTGTTTTTCTCATTCTTAATTAATATTGTTTAATATATTTCATAATTATTTACTTTTATTCTATATGACTGACTTTACCGGGTACAGGATGCTTACCCTAATGTTTTGATGTGCAGATGGTTAGGGTCGTTTTTGCCTGTGGTTGTGAATAAAAGCCTGCATTTTACATTACACTTTTTGGTCTGTTTGCTTTGAATTGTGAGTACAGTACTGACTTGAAACATGCAAGCTGTATGTTGGCAATGAGATCAGTTCAACTCACTTCATTGCAGTGCTTTGGAAAATAGTGAACAATTCTTCAAAAAAGAAGCTTCAAGCTGTTTATTCCCTCTCCCAGTTGAAGTTTGCTGTTACACTGAACATAAAAAAGACATAGTGTATTTAAAACATGAGGATAGATGAGCATTTCAGTCTAATATCTTAAACTGGACACTGATTCCCATCTATGTCACCTATTACAACAGGTTGAACACAAATGGTGCAACAACACATGTAGAGAGAAAATATAACACTGAAAGTGATGTGTTCTTTATCATCTGTGAAGAACAGCAAGTATTTGTGCCGTACTGATGATCTTAAAAGAGTTGCGACATCTCAATGAACAGTGCATCTGCCTGCCTGTCTTTTACTGGGACTGGAATGGATTAATAGCATCTCCATTTATTTCAATGGGAAAAGATGATTGATGAGACATATACACTTTATTACACAGGTGCTCGTGTCCGGTGACGTCACAGTGGACCCCTCCCGCAAAGTTATCAGGGCGGGTCGTGCATACGTGTCCCCCGCGTGCGTGCGCGACGTGCCTTGCCCCACGTTATACCGTCACGCGTGGATACCCCTTTAAAAGGCTCACCATGTTGCCATCACATGCTCCGGCGGCGCGCGCGAGAGAAGGATGTAGACGTCCCTTCTTCACCTCCGCTTCTTTTTAAACATTTGGAGAAAAGCCAGGAATCGTCCAGCAGCCTGTAGACTTTTCCATTCGGATTCCGCTGTCTGCCGCCTGAGCTGTTGTTGTTCCGCACGCTGGCCGGAGGCGGCTGCGCCAAGCGAGAAGCTCCGTGCACTCGGCTCCGTTTAGCGGCTACAAGCCAGCCGAGCTGGCCGAGCAGGGCTGGTGGTTCCGGGGAGGTGGAAGTGGTGGAGGCGCTGGTGAACAGAGCTGCGAATTGGTTTTAAAACGAACTTCAAACGATAGATCGAAAGAGAGAGCGATCGGGAAGAGGACTCGTTGGATCGGAGTATTGAGAAGCGGTACCCCCGGCTGGCTGGACTCCCGCACCAGTGAGCTTGAAACGGCTGCGAGGTTCAACTCCATCGCGGTAAGTCGTCCGGTATTTTCCCCTTTCGTCGCGGGCCTCTTAACAAAGTCATGTCTTGAGGTCCTTTTCAGACACAAAATCCTGTTATATCCTCATCATGGTGGGGAAGAGATTGCCAGGGAGTGGTAGTCTAGGACTTGTTTGTTATCCCGGTGCACCCCCACCAGCAGCAGCAGCAGCTTCACACACATTTTCATCCACCGGTAAAGTGCAAGGCAAACAATGTCGTACGAGAGCGAAATGAAGCTAATTAGACTGCACAATTACATAAAACACTGTTGGAAATGCAGCCCAGAGAACATATTATTGTATTATTGAACGTTTTACTTGGCCCCAAAAGGCACCGTTATGCTTTAAAAGTCAAGTGTCAAGGGTATAGAAATGGCCAAAAACAATGAAATCCTGCCCAAAAATAAATTATGGCACTCAAACATCATTATTGTATTTATCATACCCAAAAAGGCACCGAACATTAAGTATCAAAGGTATAAAAAACAAATAAACAATGGAATTCTGCAAATGTGCAAAATGTGCATGCGTGCTGCAAATCACTGGATCCTAGCTGTACAAAAGTTCAGGCCGTTTGGCTTTTTCCTGAACCAAAAATGATCCAGGTGCTGTAAAGCTCGAGTGTCAAGGATCTAAACGGGAGTCGGGAGGCCGGGATTGTTTGGGGAAGTGGGGGATTGCATTGGAACTCTCTCGCTAGCAATCCATTTATGTTGCTTGAGCTCCTTCATTGGATTTATTGTGCCTTTTTACGGCACCAAATATATACCGGTGTGCTGTAAAAGTGAATGGTAAAGACGACAAAACAGAGGCAATATTGTAACCCTGCAGTATTCGAGTCAAGCTACAATAATTATTAGACTTACTGTCCTCTTTCCAGAACCAAAAACGTACATGTGATTTTTTTAAGCTGTAAATGTCAAGTGTCAAGGGTAGAAAATGGAAAAACATTGGAACCAAGAAAAGTAATACATTTATATTCATTTGAGCCAAAATTGTACCCTTTCCAGGACCAAAAAACGTCAAAGTATTGTAAGCCATAAAACTTGAGTGTCAAGTGTACACACACGAAAAAAACAGCCATGTACAAAGTCGTAAATGGACAAAAAAATGTGTACGTATGCTGAAAAAGTGTTGGAAAAATAGACATTGGAACTTTCCAGTGTAGGAGTTAAGTCACCCCAAACTCCACCTCAAAGTGGCCACACTAGTGCCAAGCGCTGATCACACACTGACTGTCATATAAAAAAAAAATACATAAAATAATTCCTCCACACTCTTCCCGCTTCTTCCATGACGTGTGCACACTCACAGCCAACAACAAGGCACTCTAGGGAACATAAACACATCGTACATTCACATTAAAGCACAACAGTGGTTCGTTGGCTACGCACGTTGGCAGGTACAGCAGTCCCATGACAACAGTCAACTAACAGTATGAGAACCCCGAGAGTATTTTTAATGTTCTGACTTGTACAGTATGTGGATATGTGATTATAGACAGAATGAATTGCCATGATCCCGATCCCATCAACGCTCGTAGTTGACAATTAGGTCATGAGTGCAATGAGCTCACAAGGGGGATGATAACATCATGACATCACTGATAAATCAGATGCTACAGTGCTCCGGGTGTTTTTATGGTTGGGGATGACGTGATTCACTTGCCTCTATCTACAAGGTGACGATAGAAAATCTCTCCTCTAAATGTAAAAATCAATATAGCGATTTTTATTGAAATACAGATCCACTTTTAAGATGATAAAGAAATATGAGATACACCCACTATCATCTTAAATTCAGCCCGCAGAGCATTTCGATTATCAAGAGTCCTGTAATATTTCGAGCTGCAATTTTATGCAATTTTTCATTAAAATGACTTAACAATTGGTTAATTTATTGTAAACAACAAAAAAATAGTCAAATGTTTTTACATGTAGAGTTCCCGTGTGATAAAAGTTGTTCATTCCACAGTAAGTCTTTTACGCCCCCGCCCCCCTTACTAAAGAGTCATAAATGTCTCACGCCAAGATTTTAATTAGTGGCACCTACTATATTAAGCTCAATAAGCAATACTTAGAATTGAGCCAGAGCAATAGAGCAATGATCAGTGGACCTCAGCCAGTGCAGAACACTAATGAATCGCTGAATGAGTGAGGGTTGGCCATTAACAGACATGCACTCAGTCTTTTTGTTATATCAAAATACGGCGGACCTGCACCATTCAACATTTAGATTTAAACAGTAAAAAATGATAGAAAGCAATGGGGATAAACCACCAATGAGCGTTTTCCATGAAAAAAAACAAGGAATGGTATAGTTCAACTACAACACTAGTCATCCCAAAATACTCTTCAATAATGCCAAGAGAGCTAGTTTGCAAAATGCGTTACATTTTAAGCCTCCACCTCTGACACGGCTTGACTGGAATGCTAAATGACGGTAAAGACGCCATCATCCTATACTGTGAAATAAGTTTGGAATTTAATCCATTTGAGACAGAGATCATACATACTGCAGTAGGTGCTGCAGTATTGGTTAGCAACAGGCTCCACAGTTTAAAGCGTTGAATAGCGCCTATGAAATGAGATGATTGAGGCATGCGTCTTAAAGGGATGATGAGCACCCAGGCACTAATTTGTGCTATATTAGCGGCATAATTGCTATTCATGTGGTTTGTTTTTCATTTTTAGGTTTTAATATTTACTTTTAGTTCCTTGCAAAGATGGAATATTTTTTGGCAGGCGCGTTGCTGCGAACCATGTGATTCCTCTGTAGCCAAAACAAGAGAACTTCCACAGAAACATCTTGGAACTGAGCTCACTTGGGCTATCCTTCTTAATAAGATACATTCAGTCTAATTTCAAAGTTTGACCTGATGGTGACGCTGGAGGACAGGTCAACTCGTTGATAAGTTTTATTATCAAGAGGGTATTATGTAGTCAACAAATAAACAACAAAAACTGGGTCAACAAATTCATGTGCATCATTTTCTGGAGCCAAATATCCCTGGGGTCTGATTGACCCCAAGGGTAAAATGTTTTTGGTTGTTAATGTAAAAAGCTACAAAAATGGTCTCCGTTTGAAATTCATTTGGCGTTTCACTGTCAAAATATTGATATTGAACATCGTTTTGAATGGTTACGAGAACAATCAAACACTCTATTTAATAAACCTGGTACATTTTGCCCGTTAATTTGAGGGAAAACACAATTAGGATCGTTTGCTTCAACATGCAACCAGGAAGAAAAACACTGGAACGCACACTCGTCCACGCGCACGCGTCCACAGCGCCGACGATCACTTCCACGACTCCCAAGCTCTACCGTTTCTGGGGGCCGTGCCAACATCTCACCAGTCCGGCTCCCTCGCCTCGCTCCCTCGCGCACGCTCTTTCACCCCCCCCCCCCCCCCCTCCCGCGAGCAGCAGGAAGTGCGGCGGTAAGTTGTCACCTCGATCGGGGTCGTCGCCAACTTGTTCCGACGAGAGCAGAAGAGAATTTTGTTGAAAATGGCTTATTTATTTGTCGAGGGGGAAGGGAGGCAGCGAGGGAATCTACCGTAGCTGTCGGTTCGTTTGGGGAGGCGCTCAATCGTGTCCGCCGACGTGTCGACTCGTTTAAGAGGAAACCGTTTAGAAAATGTGATCGGATGGAAAAGCGAGGCAAGGAGGGAGTGAGTGCCTTTTATTTTGCTTCTGTCCGCGTGCCCCCCCCCCCACACACCTTCCTACCTCACCTCCCTCCCCCAGCCCATATTTAGAGCCTATTCGCATGCGTGAGCCACTCAGCCTTTACTGTATCCCATCCTTCCGACACATACATGCATGCATGCAAATATGGATGTATGCATTCATTTAAAGTAAAATGTGATTTGCCTGTGCTGCAATCAAGTGTGTGTGTGTGTGGTAAAAAAAAAACTCGGAATTCTTTTCAAGCTTTTTTTCTGTAATCGCTCAGAACCTCAAACACCCCAGCACTGTCTGTCCGTCCGTCTTTCTAGCCATCTGTTTGTACCATTGGATTACATCCAACGTGCCCAAAAACACATTTTCGTTTGCTTTCAGTGTTAACCAAAAAAATGTACTGTGACAATATGCGCAAAAATGGAAAATAATGTAGTGTCAAGTAAATAATATAGATGTGAAAAGAAATGGTGCAGCAACACAGAGTGACAATTTAACAATTCTCACAAGCATATATAGAGGTAGCTCTGTCTCATTATTTATATAATTTTGGGGACCACTTGTCTGCTGTGCTGTCGCCTCTAGGCTGCCTCCAGAAGCATGTGATGACCCACACCAGTCAGAAAGGTTCCCGCCGGGACCGCAGTCCACTGCAGCCGCACGGCCGCAACATGGGCGGGGAGCAGGCTGAGCGCGCCCTCCGCTTTGGCCGGACGAAGAAGATCGGCGAGGTCATCCGGCGAGAGAAAAATAACAAGGCAATGAAGGACAAGCGGGCCAATAAAGATGAGGAAAAGAAGTCCGACAGGAAATTGTATCCGCTCCGAGGGAGGCTTGGAGAGGGCTTTAGCTGCCATGTTCTCCTCACAAGGTTGGAGGAAAGCATCAGAAAGAAAGCTGAAGAGAGATCTCTCAGAGCCAAGTCCAGGAAAGGGAAGCTCGGCGAGGGCAAGTTGGCATCTAAAGTCAAATCAAAGCTTCTAAGGGCTCACGTCTCACAACCCCGCAAGCGTCGCCTGGCCTCCCTCAACGCCGAGGCCGTCAACGCTCTGCTCCTGGAAAGGGCCACCGACCTCCAACTGGCAGCCAAGCTGGCCAAAAGACACCAGGGGGAACCTATCAATGGATCAGGTTCCCTAGATGTAGTGGCACCTCCAAAACCCTCTCGAGGGATGGTCTCTAATCCGTCCTGTGCCCACAAATTTGACCAAATCTCCAAGAAGGTCAAGAAAGCCAGGCCTACCAGAGTAGACAAGAAACGGGCCATGAGTTTGGAAATTCTGGATGTGCCGACCCCAAGGCGACTGGCTGGACTCAATGCTGCCGCCCTGCTGAAGCTGACCAGCTTATCTGCTGTGTCCAAACAGCGAGTCAAGACCGTATCCACCACCACGTCGGACTGCAAGACTCCTTCCCAGATCCAGACTCAAAAACAGCCTTCAAGAGTTAAACACAAAGAGCGATCTCAGAAGCAAAAAGAGGCTCCCACGAAGGTCTCCCCCATGCACTGTTGTTGCGCAGCCTGCAAGGATAAGGCCGACTTTGAGCCCAAAGTGGACTGGGAGTCTGGCAACCACGTGCTGGCCAAACCGGGCTACCAGTTCCGCAGCATGTTAAGTTACTCCCTCAAAAACGTGAAGGAAGAACAGCTGGAAACTGAACTGAGCCCCTGCTATTGCTGCCCCCCTGAGGGCTCCATGGAATACTGCCACCGTCTGGCCTTCTTCCTGGGGCACCCTGAGTCGGGCAACCGAGGTGGCACACCCGTCAAACACGAGTGCCTGGTGACCACGCCGTCCCTGACACACTCCCACCCGGCACTCACCCTCAGCCCCCATCCCTGCCTCTGTTACTACGTCCACATCGCCCCACACCCGCCGCCACCTCACGCGGCAACGTCGGCCACGCTTGCCCCACGTCCTCTGAACTTTGTGCCACCTGCCTTGTGCCCAAACCGGATGATGGGTTCTAAGCTGCTGCCCGGCTCCCGCGTCGCCCACACCTCAGGCATACCTCACCCGGCATGCTGCAACTCTGTGGCGTCCCCATGTTACGGCGACACCTGCGGGATGGGCAACTACACGTGCAGAGCCGTGCCCACCGTCGCCAGCAGGGGGTGCTCTTTCAACGTGGGCTGCACTGGATGCTCGCATGGTATCAAAACAGGTTTGTAGGAAACAAACTTATCCATTTGATAGTTATTAATGTTTGTTGCACACAAGTTTTTTTTTTATCATCTGATCTCCTGCAGTCTACAAACTGCAGTTTGGGGTTCAGATTAGGTCTTCCCTGATAAGGTTTACCCCAAACAAATGCCGTGACAAACTACACGACAACCACAACAATTGGACTCCATTGTCAAATAGCCCAAAACCTTGAGATAACCTTGGCTAGCTCCACCCAAATAAAATTTCAAATACTATCAATACGGTCAACTGCACATTCAAAATGGTACTGTCGGTGCAAGGGTCAGGTTCCTCTCCTCGTCGTCACGGCAACAAAAGCCAGATTCGCCATTGTCCCAGAAGTACGGTAGAATGGGGTAGCGGTTGCTCATTTGCATGAGCCGTAACGCGCCCAAAACACGTCAGCAAGGCTCGATGTGTGATAATTCTTGATTCTCTGTGCATTGTACAATAATGCGGCAGATGTTATTAAGACAAGAATGATGCATAATAAGTCAGTTTTTAAGACATTAGTATGAGAAGTTTTCAAATGTGCCGACTGTGTCCATTTTCCAGAAACTTATTCCTCCCCTCAAGGTGACCACAACCCATCTATTCTGGTGCCGCCGTCCTTGCCTCTCTCCAACTGCCCTTTATCCAGCATGCCCACTTCCACCCAGACTACTAACCCCCACCTGCTCAACCCACTGTCGGACCATGAGCAGCATCAGGTGCCACGCCGAGCCTGGCTAAAAGCGGCCGCCAACCAAGTGTCCGGCGTCTCCAACGGAGACCAAAGCGCCGGGCCTCGGCCCCCACAACAAAGGCGAATTGGCCGCAGACGTGCTACCAACGGATGGCGGCCCGTGGGGGTCTCCACGGAGAAGGAGGTTTTCATCGCGGTGAGATTTAAAAAAAAAAAAAAAAAAAGGTGATATCCTCTTGGAGGCAGTAGACGAATGCTGATTTCTCTTTGTGCGGTGCCAGGGAGAGGACGAGACGGTACTCAGGCAGTGCTATGAGGGCGTGGAGAGGGACGGCGAGGTGATCCGCGTCCGAGACACGGTGCTGCTGCGCTCGGGCCCGAGGAAGAAGTCCCTGCCTTACGTGGCCAAAATATCCGCCTTGTGGGAGGATCCCAAAACCGGTATGCAAGGTAGCAAGGATTGATGGATGGAGTGTCAAGGTTGCTGACATATGTGGTGTGTGTATGTGTGTTTTTATTGGTTGCCTCAGGGGAGCTCATGATGAGTCTTTTCTGGTACTACCGGCCAGAGCACACACAGGGAGGCCGAGACCCCAGCGCACATTGCGAGGTGAGCTGACTACTACTACTGTCACGGCACAAACATCACTGTCATTTCTCAAATTTTACAGGAGAATACTCATAGTGTTAAATCCTTTCAGACACAACTACCATGTTTATACTTGATTTTTGTAAATGTTTTTATAATTCCTTGGGAATCTGCGATCGCCATAAATGTTTTTTTTTTTAGTTTTCTGTATTGTGATGCCACCACACAAGGTGATGGGAGACAACTAAGAATGTAAAGCTGTTTTTTTCTTTTCAGAACGAGATCTTTGCCTCTCGACATCAAGACGAGAACAGCGTAGCCTGCATTGAAGACAGATGCTACGTCCTCCCGCTAGCCCAGTACTGTAGGTGAGGGACAGCAATCACATCGTGATCAGTTTCAGTGTGGTTAAAGGTAGAATTTGAAGTCAATTGAAAGTTTGGACTAGACCCACAAAAATCAAGAACAAGTTCTTGTCTGATCCTCTGGTTCCAATGCAACAATCCCGCAGGATCTCTGTTTGAATGAGGCTGTCCCAATAAATTTGCTCATATATACTGAACCTGAGAAATTCCTAATAATGCATGTTTGTTTTTGTGTATGTAGATATTGTGCCTTGATGAAGCGTCGTTCTGAAGGCGCCCGACCCAGCGCCGGCGTCAGCAGCGTGGTGCCCTGCTGCCAGGATTTTGCCCCGCCCTCCCACCGCTGTGTACCCACGGATGTGGACCCAGAGCTGGTCTACCTCTGCCGACACGTCTACGACTTCCGCTATGGACGCATGCTCAAGAACCTGCAGTAAAAAAGGGACTGGCGACACAGTGGGTGGCGTTGTGCGTGGAGACAATGTTGTCTTTCCTGTGACATTGTCATTCATAGGCATAGGCTGGTATCAAATTCTGATGGTGGTATGACAACCAAAAGTAAAAAAAATATTGCAAAATGGGAATCGTAGTGCACTTATATAGCGCTTTAATTAGACCATCACAGTGCCCAAAGTGCTTCAGTGAAGCTCACATTCACCCATTCGCACACACATATTGAAACATTTGGGTAAAAAAATGTTTTTCCATTTAACATGCTTCGTAGATAGATTAATAAAAAATATATATATATATTTTTCCCCCTAAATAAAATCAAAATGTTATCATGTTTCCACCAGTAAATGTAGTTATTTCTCAGCAGAGGAGTCGCTACGAGAGCGGAAACAAATTGATGTGAGCCCTGCTAGTTAGCTAATTAGCTGCTTCTGTAGCGAATGGAATGTATTTATTTCAGCAATTGTAGACACGCTAACTCTCGTAGCTGGTTGCAGACATTTATTTCAAGAAAGTGTTATCTTAATACTGTATATCAACGTCACGTTGAATTTCTCAAAGAGTGGTGGTGTGCTCGCAAATTTGATATCGCCCTCGAAGTATTGCTTGCAGCCACTTTTCAAAAGCATGTTTTGATAATCATTCTTCTACCGGTTCATTGGTACCTCCGACAGGATTAACACAATAGTATTTTCAATTTGCAGCAGTTAAGTGGCCCAAAAATGTTGTGTTTTTTTCCACCCACCCTGGTCATTGCTCTGAAGCAACGATGGTGCGTGTGTGAAAAGGCGACGCACGGAGCCCTTGAGCTGGCTAAAGAGGTTACAGTTATATCATTGTACAGTGACTCGGTTGAGCTCGCTTGTATTTTCTGCTTCCATCAAATCAGATTTTTCTGCCTTCCTCCCCTCTCCACCATCCCCCATTGCCTGCCAGGCAGGCTGAACACGAACGAGGCTGATCTGAGCGACTGTCTCTCACATATCTCCTCCCCGAACGCACCTTAGCTCCGTGTTTGTTCCGTTCTTAAGCCAGCGGCTCAAGGTTCCGACGCTGAACTGCCACTGAGTTTTTAACCACTGCTCCTACTGGCCGTATATGACTGAAGCCATTGCTTATGAATATGTACGTATGCATCTATTTATGCGTAAGAAGCTATTGTTGTGCGTCAGAGGGTGCATGAATTCAAAGGTCTGGCCCCAATCAGAGCCTGATCATGTGTAATATTGATCCTGATGCAGCCCTAATTAATTTGGAATATTTGAAGATACTTTTCTATGATGGCACTTGCAATATTTTTAGGTGATTTCTTGTTTTGCCCCCTCAGGTGTAAAGCAACTTAATTGTATTTAATGTCATTACTTTCTGTTAAATTAACAGGTTAGATTCCCCTTATAAAATAAATGCATAAAAATGGAAGTGTACATATTTCATCTGACTAGAAACATTGTGTAGTATTTTTGCAAGAGCTGTCTGAATTATATTTAAGGATATGTAAATGAGGTTAACTGTACTTAAGTGGTCAATTTAAGTTATTGGAGAGCATGCTTTGTTGAATTGTTGATCTCCTTTGATCGATGGAAATTGATTGTTTAATTTATATGGTCAAGGTAAAAAGTCAACCCCCCCCCCCCAAAAGAGGCGCTGTGCCTCAATGAAGTCGGTGGGTCATTCGTTTCAACAAAAAAACCCCCATCTTGAATCAACCATAGAGCAATCAAAATTCTCATTCATTCGGCAACACTGTGGACTATCTCAGTTCACTGCCGCCGTCTTGTGTGTTAAAGAAGCTGAGAGGATAAGCGATTAGACATGGTTTGTGTCACACAGGAAACACGAGTCGGAACAAAATTGGTTTGCACCGATGCTTCTCATGGATGTATATTTTGATATATTCGGAAAAAGTCTTGGGACAAACGGGGTATAAACAAAAAACAATGTTTTGATATTTTTGCAGCAGAGACGTGTCTCTCGGATATTATTGTCACTTTTTTTTGTCACACCCTGGAAGAGCTCTTGAATTAATGTAACATCCCTACTGATTTTAATGTTGCATTGAAAGAATATTGATACATTTTAATGAAGTTCTTTGTGAAATTTCATTGTTCGAGTGTATTTTCTTTCCTCCCGCATTTAACCCAGGAATGTTCATCGTGGGCGTCGACTGGTAAGCACGTCCGCCTCACAGTGCTGAGGCGGAGTGTTCGATCCGGGCTCCGGCCTTCCTTTCCTACCAGACAATAGGGAGCGTGTCAGACTAACATTGTACATTCATAATTTTGCATTGACATTTTACTTTTATTTCATATTGATGCATATGCCATATTACTTTTAAACATTTTAAGATATTATTATTGAATATTATGGAATACAATTCCACAGTCAGTTTTGAGGAAATAATGTGCCTCTCCTTGAAAGGCTTTTTAAAGCTCAGCAAAAAAACAAACAAAAAAACTGTCGTTTATAATATAATATAATTAAAATGACCCCTCTCTATGGCTGTACTCGACATGATTTTTTTTTTTGTTCCCCTTCTAGATGGCGTTTGAGTGCAAAAGGGAAGCTCTCCTTTCTATGCATGTGATCAAAACAGGAAGTGTGCGATGGTCCCCGGTCATCGTAGGAGGGCAGTAGTGACTCCAATGTATGTTTGTGTTAGTTGTGGTGGGGGGGTCCGAATCTTTGTTGCTTGTGCAAGGTCTTTGCGTCGGGAGCGGAGCTGCATTTGTTGCGGCAGGGGCGGGTAAACACCCCAGCTGGCATCAATCCCACGCACACACACAAGACAGACGCACAAATGCACATGCGCTAACACAGAAGAGAGAGACAAGGACAGACATACACAGTTACAGAGACACACATCGTACATACACAAAACGCGCACACACACACGAACAAAGTACTGTTGTGTTATTTATTCATTTTTTTATTTGTAGGAAGTTGTTTTTGTGCGGACCTTGTGAAAGTGTTTACCGTCATGTACTGTATACATGCACACGCACGCACAAAGTCTACCCCCACTGGATTGTGTGTGGAGATGGCTTAGCAGGCTCTTAATCTGTCCCCTGAATGACATCAGTCTCTCTGTGCCCTCGCAAGCCTGTGAAGGTGGAGGTGGGTGGCGGGTGAGGCGGGGGGAAAGTAGGGTGAGTGACCTGCTGTTCAGAGAAGGTGACCCACATCATGGCTGCGGGCATGGCCAAGGGGGACTTGGAGGAGCTGGTGGACCCTGGTTTGGGCATGGAAGAGGACCCCGGAGCTCTCCTCAAGAGGGGCTCGCTAAAGGAGGGCTACCACAGTGACTCCCTCCTAGCGCCTGACGCTGACTCCATGACAGGTAGATGTCTCTTTTTTTTTTTTTTTTTTAACTATAAAAATGAAAGTAAAATATTCTAGTAGGGTTTCTGATTCGTGGTGTGGGTGGAGCTGTTGCTGTTTTAGTCGTTGTGATGTAGGCACAATTTGAATGCTGCGTCATCAGTACAGTACGTAAATGAGGAAACAGTGCAAACCGCTCATTTGCTTTCAGAGATACAAAAACAATACTAAAGCCTGAAAGAAAAGTTTTGTAAATTTCCATGGGAACCTCACTATTCAATGAACTATCTTTCCGGAGACTGTAATTTCCCAGTCAGGCTATTTAACGCATGCCAAGAAGATCGACGCAGGGCCCTTTTTTGCCAGATGCAGAAGAAAGTCTGGCCTGTCCAAAATGATTCCTGTTATTATCCTATTTTAGCCGCACGTACATGGCGGGAGCCCGGGTAAGGGGGTACTTTGCCTAGACCATGTAACAATGTGTGATTAGTAAGTGTGCCACAGCCATAGCAAGAGAGAAGGTCACAGCGATACAACAGCCTAGCTAATTAAATGTGCCAAAGCAGCCTAATCTAACAATTCCGTCTGAATTTTTCTCAAGATCTCTTGGTTTTGTGCATATTTTTAAACGTGTGTAACTATTTACTTATATATGTGAGTTGATATATTTGGATGGAAGGCATGTAGGGAGAGCGTGGCCTTTGAACGTCTGAGAGGGAGCTTCAGGCTGCTAATTCCCTTTTACAGGAGTGGGATTATGTGGGATTCTAATCCCAATCCCCATATGGAGAGTGTGTATGTGTGTGTGCGTGTGTGAGTGTGTGTGTGATGTCACAGCCGGTTTGAGGGAGAAGACAAACAGGAAATCAGAATCAGATTATGTCATGCTGTATCGATTACAGAGGTACTTTGAGTTAAATTGGTTCTGTGACCAAACTCATCACGCAGTCCATGTTTTTCAAATCCATTTTTTTCCCCACTGGAATGTCATTAATCCATATCAGCAGCCCAAAAAACCCACCATCATTTCCTAAATGTAATAAAGGAAAAAAATAGCACTGCCTTTTTTAAAAATATTCGTGTGTTTCGGATGTGAGCCTTTATTGGGCGTGGCCTAGTTGAGTGACATTCTTGTGCTGGATTCAGGTTGAACTGCATGCGAGAGCAACACATTTCATTCGTTGCTGCTCGCTCTCCTCTGCATGATTTGGCCACCAGGTAGCAATATAATCCAGTCACGCAGAGATATGAATTAGAATTTCAGTCAACTATTGTAAGTGACTTGGACATCTGTAGTAATATTCAACATTTTTTGCTGAGGATAAAGAATGCATTCCTGAGTACAGGTATTGTTATATTGCCTGTCTACGTGTGGACTATTAATAATTAAACCGTGCCCATAAGAAGAAGAAAATTAAAATGAGGCCAGATTTTCCCCATTCTGTCTCCCTTTCTCTCAGTGACATGAGTCTTATGTGTGAGGCCAGTAGGGCGGGGTCAGAGGGGCTCAATCTGGGGGATTATTATTGTACCCCCTCTCACACTCACACACACACACCAATTTAGGCTGATTTGGACCATGTCTGAGGTTTTAAGCCCAGAGCGGAGGGCTTTAAGCATTCAGAGCATCCTAGTCGCGTTGCCAGTCGCCGTGGAAACCAAAGCAAGCACAGCATCAGGAGGCCCGGATTCCGCAAGGTGGGTCCTGGAATTGCGTCTGCGGAAGATGGACCGAACGTCACCCCGTGTGAGTGGCCCCAAAGGAGGGGTGAGGAGGACAGAGAGAGTATGCTCTCGCGAGGAGAAGAAAAGGAGGAAGACCGCCAAGGTGACGGAGGAAGGCCAGGCGGGCCCGCAGAGGTTTCACCGCGATTATTCGTCATCAGCATCCAGCGGCTCACATGGTACGCTGCCACTTCTTTTTGCGTTGACGAAGTGACTTTTGTTTGCCGTCCCGTCTGTCCAGCTGTGCTTTGACCTCATTTGCTTTAGTCTGACTCGTCGCGCGTGAGATGGGAAGGGGGTTGGAAAGCTTAGTCTTAATGCTGATGAAAAATGGGGTTTTAGGCATATTCGCGCCACCTTGTTATTATTTGTTTGACATTATTTATTCCGAATGTGTCTATTTTTTGTGATTTCTTTTTTCTGGTTGCCCGGCTTCCTTCCATGTTGCAAAAACAATCAAGAAAAACTTTGAACTGAGCTACTCTTAAAACACCAAGTACCACCTAAAAAAAAAATACTTGTATCTCCAACCGCCACCACCATGATCAACATTAAAAGTATATTTAAAATTATTCTAAACCAGTGTGGCACTATGCATTTTAATAGTAGCACTGCACTAAGTATATATTAACATGTATGCACATAAATGTTCAACAAAAATGACACAAAAAAATAAATGTTTAACAACAACCCGTTTTTAGGGATTAAGTGCATTTACATTAAACTACAACAAAAGTGCATTTGGGCAATAATATTTTTTTTTTTTGCATGTCACTCAAGAGAGCACTGTTCCATTGAAATTGTTCCTACCAGACAATAGGGAGCATGTCACAATAACATTGTACATTCATAATTTTGCATTGACATTTTACTTTTATTTAATATTGATTCATATGGCATAATACTTTAAAAATATTAGACATTATTAATGGATATTATGCGATACAATTCCACAGTCGTATGAAGAAAGTGTCCCGTGATGTGGGAGATGGACCCATCTGTCGATCCATTTGACAAAGCCGCAACCTCAATCATGTGACCTGATCCAAACAAGCCGGGGATTTCATGAAAGCGTCGGAGAGATGTGTTACATAATGAACGCCGACAACATGGCGTCATCCGTTTGTCTCCATGTCCCTCCTCACCCAGATGGTCGCAGCTCAGCGGCCAGCAACTTGGATGTGGTCGACCGGCTCACCTACCTGGAGCAGAGGATGCAGATGCAGGAGGATGAGATTCAGCTACTGAAAATGACCCTGGCCGACGTCCTCAAGAGGCTCAACATCTCCGAGGAGCACCGGCCCGCCAATGCCGCCGCATCGGGCAAGAGGACGTCGGGATGTAAAGGTTGGTCAAGATTTGTGGTAACACTTCACTTTTACTTCCATCCGCTGCCACTTTGTCTTTGAACTGTGAACTGGAAAAGACAACGAACTCACTCAGCAGTGCTCCTGGAAAGTTTAACCCCCCAAAATAATTACTGTCACCGCTTTCACGGATAACCACTAAATTTGGCTTGAAGCAGCCTTTTTTATTTGTTCCCCATTTCTTGGGTTCCGTCAAAGATGACCTTATACTAGAGATTTTTTTTTATCTTGATGACTCAGCATAAAACCCCAAACTTGGTGACTTTGGTAAATGTACAACATTTATGTACATTGGTGTCCCCTCGCAGGGAGGCCTGTCTCGTTGGGTCTACCCCCAAGAGCACCTGTGGGTTCCTCGGGAGTTGCCAGCGTGAGGAAGAGCTCCACCCTACCATCTGGAGCTACCTGCAGGAACTACAGTCCGACACCCCCTCGCTGGTGAGAGGATAATATTAGATTGGAAAAAATAAATTGAGTTGGGAACAAATATATACTGACTTGTGTCTTTTGTACAGTGGTGTCAGGAGCCCAGCAGGAAGTGTGAAGGACAGTCCATGTAAGACCCCCAAAATGCGTCCATCCTCATCAGCGTCGTCCTGTACAAGCACACAAGAAGGGTGAGGTTGTCTTTTTCTTACTCTTCTGACTCTTGATCAGCGAATTGGCTGCATGTGCTTGTTAATACAAATGATTACAATGATATGTTTTCCTCCTTGCCAAAAGGAGCAGCAGATCCAAGGAGGAACCTGTGGCTTTCGGTAAAATATTTAAGTTTCACAATTTATCGCTTGTAAAAGAGACACCGACATGAAGTGTGTTGTTACTATGCAGACATGAGGCGAGTGACACACAGCAAAGGTAGGACTTACCCATGACGACATTACTACCCTATCTAGTATTTAAGTGGTCAAGTATTTGATTCATGTTTTTCTGTCGACTCTTCATATATTTCTTCATCTCACCGTGACTTATTTCCCATGTCCCTTGCATGCTATCCCCTTCACATTCCCCACCATCCTCCCCCTCGTCCCCATCTCACCGCTTCACTTAGTGACTATGCAGATCTATCTGAGCCCCCACGCAAGAAAGACTGGGTCTTCTGAGACCATTGCAACATCTGCCCCCACGGTGCCTGCAGCGGGTGGCAGTGGTGGGCCGGGGGGGACCCAGCAGGCAAGGGGCGCGACCAAATCCGATGCAAGGAGGAAGAGCCCGTCTTTCATGTTGAACCTCCAGAAGACCCCCTCCAGTGCCACCAGTCAAAAGAACACACAGCAGGATGCTAACAAACACAAAAGCCCTATCAAGTCCCCCAGCCAGTACTTTCAGATTTGTTACTGACCAGCTAGAAACAACGCCCCCATTATGTTGTCACATTACCTGCCGATCTTGTTTTGGACAACTTTTGGCTTTCTTATTGACTTAATGGATTTCTGCAAATAGAGACGTATAGAACATAGCGGTTGGTCTAATAGTGAGTCTTGTGGAACACCACTGTTCAATGCAAAAAGTTCATTTCGAAACATACCGGTACTTTAAAAACGAAACTCACCACCTTGTTGGAATCCATCATTAAAATAGTGTCATTTCATGAGCTATAATTTCTATGATACACGGCAACTGCTTTTAGTAAGACTGTTTTTTAGAGCCATGGCCACTATTTGACGAAACATTCACAATAGATTTTAAATAGGTTGGTCGTTTCTGTTATTTGTAGTAGTACTTCCACAATGTGCATTACAAACACATACAGGACAGAATGTACTAGAGTGTAAGGTTATGTGTTCAAAAAAATTAATAATAAACTACCTTGTGCTGTGATGTATTTCCTTTTGTTCATAAATGCACATCTCGGACTGGTAACTGTAGAGAGAAATTCGTTTCTATTTATGCACATTAATGATTTGAAATCAAGATTTCAAGTCCATCTTTTGTTTGATTGCATACAAAGACACATTTCTCGCCATCGATGATTTAGCCCTAAATTTCTCATCTAAAACTATAGGCTCCTGAAAGCTTTGGCGCCCTCCTGTGGTCACAAAAGACATACACGCCTGCTCAGTATTCCTTGTACTATTGAATACTGTCAGAGTGCAACTTCTGTGTGTTTATCAAAGCAAAACATGAATGGCTGAAGTCCTACCTATCTATCCATCCATCCATCCATCCATCCATCCATCAATCAAAGAATATCGATCTGAAAGTGTACGTTTGAATTAAAAAATAGCTTTTGACAAAAGCACACGAAACCATTCAATAAAAACATAGTTGCACAAATAAAATTCAAAACTTAAACAAAACGCAAAACATCTGTTTGTTCTTTCAAGAAAAGGCTGTCGCGGTTCCTGTAATGGCCACTGGAGGCCGTGGAATCTCATCACTGAGCGCGGTGGGAAAATGGCATCCCTGGACCGCCGAGCAGCTCTTCTCTGCCCGGCTTCGATGCCATGGGACAGCGGGCTTGCAGCCGTGAAATAGCAGCACTGCGACTATTTATTTAAACACACACACACACGCACATTCGACCAGAAAAGGTGGCCATTCGTGTTGTATTTCCTCCACCTTGCCGCCTTCCCAAACAAGTCCCCCTTCCTCCTCTTCGAGGAAGCTAACATTTGCACATTAAGGCGGCGTCAGGAGGCGCTAGCAACGCCGTTTTCAACACCACCCAAAAGGCGCTGGATGATTGACAGAAACACGGCAGAGCTAAAATGAGGTAAGAAGACGTTCTTGCAGTTTTTACGGATTTGTAAAAGTCGGTTGATGATACTGAAAGTTAGCTCGGGTGAGGGCCTGTCACCTGCCCCTCAAATAAGGTGCACTTGATGTGATTGGCCGGCCAGCAGGTCAGGTGTTCTCTGACACAATCCGTGCGCGTGTGTGTTGAGCATGCGCACAAACGCCTCAATTATAACTGTATTTACATTTCCGGTTAAGACAGCCAGTCAGTACCACCGCCCTGCTCCATTGTAAATTTGGGTCAGAAAAAGATTGCCAATTTAATACAGCATTTAGCATATTTGAAAAATAAAACGGCCTGAAACCCTTTTTAGTGCAGGTGTTGAAAAAGTGGGGGCGGTTAATCACTGCCGTAGTGCCAGTTAGCAAAATTTCTACCATACTGTACTATTTTTTCTTCTTTCCCATAATTTAACAGTACATTGCCATCTTGCATCAAAAATGAATTTTGGGATAAGATTGTGCTGAACGGAGACCTAATGCACAGCAACAGACTGTCAGATGTATTAAAGTATTTGCCCAGCTGTCATTGATGATATCCTTGTTATCTTGACTGACTTTGCTGTGGTTGCTTGTTTAGCATTCTCATTCTGACCCAAGCCCAGCCCGCTCATGCTCTCCAAAAGCAGGATCGATCGGCGGGAGCGAATGTCACCCGCTGTGCGTGATGTGTATTGATGGCGTCCATTGTGACCCATATGAATAATAATAATTGTAGCCATTTGCTGGTTAAATGTGGGACAAGGGCAAAGAGGTTTTGGAAAAGTATTACTTCAACCAGCCGATCTCCAAGCCACAAGGAGAAATTCAGTGTCTGTCAATTAGATAAAACTATTTGCAAGCAAAGAATTAAAAACTAACATGAACCTGTTTATTTGAATACTTGCGTGCGTTGCCGGGGATACAAGGACTTAACTGCATGTCCGTCGTTGCACAGTAGAGCAATGTCAGATGATCAATTAAAGAATCCCACTGGCCAAATGCAGCAGGACAAAGCCAGAGAGCTGTGTACTAGAAAGCGAGTGCGCAGTGTAAATATGGCAGGGATTTATTTCTTCCAAACCATGATTGCTGCAGAGATTATGATTTTTTATTTATTTATCTGAACATCATTTATAATCCGCATGCATCTGCAGAAGATGAAAGCACATCAATATTAAAGGTTCAAAGGTTCAAAGTTTGGATGACTGGAAGTCTGGTTTGATGAAAAGTGTGACCCAGCAATGTTGGGTGTTCTTTTTTTTTTTTTTAAACCTCACTACTACTCAACTGCAGAGGGTACCAGGCAAGTGTAAGGTTATTGGCGGTAGGAATGGGAATTGGAGTAAATGTACTCGATTATGGGGTAAAATTGATCTTTTACATGATAACATATTCATTAACCCGTTGTAGTCTGACAACTGGCCCAACCATTTTAGGAACCGATTAATAATAACGTGTTGTGCTGCTGTTCTTCCCATTATGTGCTTCTATTCACAGCCACTCAACACAGTGCATCACTGTCAATGTCTCTCTCGAGCTGCGTTGTATTACTCTGTTAATGAACAACCTGTGAAAGTGTGTGCACGTGTATGTGTGTGTGTGTGTGCGTGCGTGCGTGTGTTTGTTCGTCCTGAGATGTGAGCCATCAGATGAATTAAATTCTCTCTCTCTCCTCCTCTTGCTCTGTGTCTGTCTCTCCACGTGGTTTTACGCTTGCCCAATCCAGCAGATGGTAGGGGGAGGTGGATGAGGGTGATGGAGGAGGAGAGGGGGAAAAGAGGAAGGGAGGGAGGGCTGGCAGGACCAGCTCTCGACACAGCTGGGAGGGGAGAAATGGAGGGAGAGATGGATAGAGAGGGAGTAGGTAATCCAATGAGACACCGAGAGGGGAGGCAGAGCGAGGGCAACGCCTCAAAGCACCAGGAATCTCTCTCCATCGCACTCTCTCTTTTTTCTCTTTATACCCAGCATCCTCGCTCGCTCTCGTCCGGCTCTTGGCGCTAACTGGAATCCAGCTTTTCCTTTTATTTCCTGAGGTGGCATTGTCATCTTTGTGTATTGTGGAGTCATCTCGCTCGTTTAAGGAGTTGGGATATCGGTTAGTGGGCTGTTTTTTTTAGCGAGAGAGGAGGGTGATGCCTTCCTAGCATTTCAGGTGCTATGTCGCCTCTTGAACTCTGACGTCTTCTACGGAAGCCTGGACCGATCATAAAAAGGAGACTCTAAGGCGCGCATTTGGCGTTTCTTTTTTCGCCGACATGGACATCAACCTGCAGTCGCACCGCTTCTACTTCCCGCAGATCTACTGCGCCGAGCCGGGGGCTCAACCACAGCTAAACGAGTTCAAAGTCAGGTAGTTAATTTTATTTTTATTTTTTAAAAGAACGTATGATTCTGTCTCTAGGAGTGCAGCTCTGCCTCAGCGGTGACTGTGGCCTTACAGATGGGAGGAGGGGCAGGAGGAGGTGAGGATGCATGCTAGTGTATTTGGCCCCTGGGAGCAGCATTGATGGCCAGTGAAGGCTCATCAAGCCGGGCGAGAGCGCAGCAGTGGGGGTGCTGACAGAGCTGCGGTCGGGTCACAAACGTGGTCGTTTTGTTTTTTTCAGGCGCCTCCCTGAACGCATCCTTTGTTCTTCATGCCGGCATTGGTGTTCCTGTGTTGCATCCACAGGCTGCCCTCGTGTTTGCCTGAGGCGCCAAAAACCAACCAGTTCACATATGGTCGCTGTTGCTGACAATTACTGATGTCACTTAATGTGATTTGATTCAAATCTTTCAAAGCTGTAACTTGTAGGCTTGTGGGTAGAAACAAGAGGAACGTGGGGGGGGGGGGGGGGGGGTTGTGCATAAATGTCTGTATGTGCTTACAAGATGCGGGGCCTGGTTTGATGGGATGTGACATTGGTGTGTGTGAGTGTCTTGGTGTGAGCTGTGGCTGACAGCTGCTGCATAAGCGTACTCATTGTGTTTGTGTTTTACCCGTCCTCTGGCATTCAACAAATGGCAGAAAGTTGCAGTGGCTCTCCTTTCCCATAGCCGGGGACATTGCATTCAGTTAGTACAGTGGTGCCTTGAGATCCAAGTGACTTGACTGTCTGATGTAAAAATCTCACAAGGGTCGCGGACATGCTGGAGCCTATCCCGGCTGCCTTCGGGCAGTAGGCGGGGTACACCCTCAACACCCTAAAGCAGCAGTTGTCCTGGCTTCACAGATTGTGATATGTTTGACCGCGACTCCTCTAACAGCTCCGATTAGTGCAGCTTTAAGGGACTCAGCTTGGCTAAGAAGCTTTTTCCTTTGGCAGCGGTGCCCCACTGTTGGAACAGGTTTACAGGGGCGTGATGCTTCACTATATCGCGATCACCATACCAAGCATACGCCCGCCGTCCCTCCACCCCCATCTCAACTGGCCATGTCGCCCACGTGAAATATTAGCATAAAAAAGGTTAGCCACAATTAGTGTTTGGCAAATTAGCTCCATGCGGATCAGCTCAGGAGGTGAAATTGTATGTGGGCGATTTGTTCGGTGAGCCTTTGAAGTGAGAGGGAAGGTGATGTGGAAGAATGAAAGATGGGGGATGGGGAGAACCGCAAAGCTCAGCAAAAGGGACGCAAGTATGAAAGTTGACCGATTATTTTTTCCCCCCCCATTTTTAAATAACTAATACTGTACTGAATTAGGTATGTGGGAATGAAGTCGACCCAGCAATTTTCCGTCTAGTACAGGGGTGGGCAAACTTTTTGGCTCGGGGGCCGCATTGACTTTTAAAATTTGACAGAAGGGCCAGGTCAGCACGAGCTATGGTACATTAAAAAAAAATTGCATTTGTTGACAGTCCATATCAAACATCAACAGAACAAAAGCATGAAAGTACGGTATTAATATACTTTTTTTGAATGACAAAAGTGTTGTTGATGACCTATTTTAGCCTGTGCATCGCTGCAGATGGGTTGTGATCAGACCAGTAGAAGTAGAGCGATACAGAGGTACTAGGTGGTCGAAAAGATTGCCCCGCCCCCCCGTGTTCTGCAACTTCAAGTCAATGCCCCACCTGGCGGTGAAATGCCTGTCATTACAAGTCCAATTGAAATGAATGCAATCATTCACATCGAACCTTAATTGTGGACCAACCTTCGGCGGGCCGGATTAAAAAGACCAACGGGCCGGATTCGGCCCGTGGGCCGTAGTTTGCCCACCACTGGTCTAGTACCTTGTGAAAGTCTGGAGTCTTTTTTTTTTCCTGTTGCTCTTCTGTATCAATAACTTTGACATTAAGGGAGGAATGAAATGAACTCAGCATTTTTTGGTGTGTAACAGTGTGTGTATCTGCAATAATGCCGAGACAAGGGTGTGAAGTTTAACACAGAAACTCATTTCTCTCGCCTTGTTGAGTTGACAGTTATCACAGTCAGAGACTGATGTCATCAAATTGTCACTTGGTGAATATGCACACAGTGTAGATCAGTGTCTTGCTTTTGCTTGGTTCTTTGTAAAAGGCACTGTCGGATACATTCAGGACCTTGTGTTATGGCCATTTTTCACTGTATCTCTTCGTGAGAAGGGCTTCAGTGTCTGTTGAGGGGGGCTTCTTTTCGCTGCATGTGTTCCCATAAAGCATTTAAGAGTTTCCTGGTTGCTGATGCTGAGAGATGTAAAGCAGTAACAGCAATAGCAGCTTCTGGGGGTAGGAGGTTGACGTGAAAGTTTAATGAGATGCTTTTATAGAGGCATTATCAAGCACGTGTCTAAATGCAGCAGAGTTTAAAGTGGTCATGATGAGAAATGTTCTCCAGGCTTTGGGCTGCATGGACAAAACCCCCGATGGTGACTTGAAGGTCATGTCAGCAGAAATAATCAAATGTCCTTAAGCTCCAAATGGAGACACTGGCGAGACAGATTCCACCGCAGTGGTTTTATCACAGTTGGATAGTGACAAAAGCCTGGTGTGAATTGCTTACAATAATAATATGGCTGTGCACAGAGAGGAACCGGTTTACAAAAGAAGAGTCACTGGTACCAAATTGATGATTTGGTTGCTATACTTAACTACTTTATCTTCTGTTTGGAAAAAAAAAAGCCAAACACATTTTTGATTCCCTTTGATAACATATCTTATCTTATTAATTGATTCAATCGGGGGTGTCCCATCACTTTTGTCCATATTTATTCCGTATTTCACACAGAAAGTGCCTGCCGCGTCCTCATGAGACATTTGAGTATGATCATAATGCCAGCATCAGACAGGATGTGGCATATCATTGCTCGCTCCGTTAATGAGTAGACTGCCATGTGGTTTTTCCCTCTTCACTAATACATTTATTTATTTATTTCTCACCACTGCTCATTCATCTTTTCGTCTCAACCAGGCAGCCATATTTTCTAGGCCAGAGCCAATATTTTATGGCTGTTGTCATGCCAACAGATTAGCCTGCTCGTGCATGCTTGTAACAGTATAATCAGTGTGTGTGTGTGTGTGTGTGTGTGTGTGTGTGTATTTAATTCGAGGGGGCTCCCTTTAAATGTCAAGCAGCACGTGTAGACAGTGTTTGAAAATATAAACAGGATGGGGTTTCTTTTTCCATAATTGTCGCCATCAGCGCTGGACACGCAACCAAATTCCATGGCCTTCAAAAAGGATTACGTGAATTAGCATTAAAACTGTTGTCAATGCTCCAAGTGGCCAAATGAGCTTTACGCTTACTGATCCCCTCCCTCTCCAAAATCTCCTGCTTGCAGATTTTTTTTTTTCCACTGTGGGAAACATAAACAGGATCTGGCTTCTGTTTCTGAAATAGGAGACGTAAACGTATTCATAGCCCTCACACATGCACAATGCCGCTGTGTGTGTTTAGCATGTTCAATCGCCGGTAGCGTTCAACGTTTAATTACGTTTGTGTTATGCTGTTTGCTTTTGTGCAAGCGCTAAAGGTGGAAATAAAACTTGTTCCATTACTTGGACAGAAAGACGTTGTTTAAAGTACATTAAGCCCGACCCCTCCAGAGTTGAACTATAAATATACCATAAACTATGATTCCAAACATCATATATGACTTTCAAAATGTTTCCTAGCTTATTCCTTTTAAATTCAGTACAGAAAGATGTGCGCGGTGGAAAAGCTCACTGGAGTCCATGAAGGACGTGGAAACACGCAGTATACTGTATTCACGGAAGACAAAAACACAAAACAGTTTGTTGACTGTTGTGAGGATTTGGACGTTACCGCCGAACAGCTGCCGAGCGCCACAAAGACACCTTCTGTTAGCTCATCCTTTAGCGCGACACTGTGATGGACTGTGTGAGAATCACTAACTGTAGTGTACGCAGAGAAGAAGAAAAAAACCCAAACACAAATTAATCAATCTCTATATTGATCAAAGTCTCAATGGACTCTGTGGATAATGTCAAACCAAGACAAAAGTCTGAGGCGCAGCTGAAATATGAGTCAATTTGAGGAAAACATTCTCAAATCTTGAGGTCAGAGGTGTAATTATTGAAACTATGAGTCATAGTATGATGAGACATAATTTTATATGATGAGCAGCACAATATATATATATTTTAAATTAAAGCATGCATCTTAAAAGGAACCCCCCCCCCAAAAAAAAACTTACAAGCCCGATCTGTCCTTTCTCCTTATAAAGGTAAGACAAAGGCAGCTTGATTGATATAGCACATTTCATACGCAAGGTAACTCAATGTGCTTTACATAATTAAAAGTCCAACTTTTGAAAGCATTAACAAGCAAAAGAACTAAAGACATCCAAAAAAGACACCTCACAAGAACATTAAATGTTTGAGTCATGTCATGTCACAAAAATAAAGTCGAAATATCACCAGCTCATCTCAACAGCATCTTTGTTTTGACAAGTTACATTACACATCATTTTGCATTTAAGGTTGTAACACACACACACACACACACACACACACACCAGAAAATGCAGCCATGTGTTTAATTTATTTTCTTTAACTTGTCGACTCAGTTAAACTTTAAGCGGGGCGTCTCGGCAACTGGCAGAAAATGGCGTCGGAGAGTCCCAGTGGCATTGAAAGCAGCATGAATAAATGAGACGCCTGTGCTAAAAGAGAGGCAAAGAAGGCGGATCTGAGGGGAGGAAACGGAAACACACACACACAGACACACACACGCACACACACACACACACACACACACACACGCTCATACGCAAGCAGAGCAACCGTGCAGCTTGGATCAAATATGAATAGTTTCTTCACGAGACATGAATAAGTCACAAACACGCATACACTTTAAATGTCACCCAGGCTGCCACAGTGAATTCTGACAGGAATCTCAACAAAGCACTCATGCGAGAAGAAGCGCAGATTTATTAATAACATGAATTTTATTCGCACAGAAGGTCAGCAAAATATTAGAAATGGCTCTCGGTGTGATGCAATGCAGTTAGTTGTCCAACCGCAGTGACGAACATTGTTTTACGCAATACAGAAGTCACTCCATTGCATTCAATCAAACAAGAATGAATAAACTGTGCATTAACATGTCAGTTCATTTACTCCCTGCCCTTTCTTCCTTTTTTTCGCTAATTGTTTAAACCAAATGCATTCAGTGGCTTTTCCAGCAGCTGCTGATGCTCTTAATGAGACAATGTGTGTGTGTGTGTGTGTGTGTGTGTGTGTGTGTGACCTCCAGTGTTGTGTCTGGCTGCTTTGTCCATCTGACTGTTTGTCTCTGCCCACTGTGGCACGCTTTGTCGCTCCACTTTCCCTTTACTGTCATCACACACACACAGTTAACGCACGCACACACCTGTACCATGTGTTCCGCTGACAAAAGACACACGTGCAAGAGGAAAAATGAGTTAATTCAATGGAATTACGTCGGAGGCGGGGAGCAAAAACAGACAAGGAGCAGCCAACACAGTTTTGACTTGCAAATGAGATGAACTAGGAGGAAGAAGAGAAGAAGAAGATGCCCCATCTGTGTCTCGGCCTCTGCAAAGCTAAAATTAGACCACCAACCCTAGAGGCAAAGACAAAAAAGCTGCGTCAGAAAAGGGAAGAAGGGAAGGTAGTTTGGGAAGTGAAAGAGGGAAAGCACAGTGGAAGGAATTTTATTATTATGCACAGCACGCTCAGTAAGTACATCCGGCTCACAGGTCTGAGATCTGGGGTTGGAATGGGCCTCTTAAGTATGAATGTGATTGTGATGATTTTATTTATTTATTTTTTTTGGTATTTGCCCAGCAAACGGTTGGCGACCAGTTCATAGTGTTCCCCGTCTCTTGCCCATTGTCAGCTGGGGTTTTGGCTCCAGTTTACCCTTGACCCTAGTGAAGATAAGTGCCACAGGAAATGAATGGCTGCGTGGACAATGCACTCATGATGCTACCAGAATCAAGTAAAATTTTCATGAGAAGCTAATTATAATATTGTGGAAATATAGTTTCAACGCTACAAAAAAAGGTTACATTCTTTCCATTGTAATGAATGAAGTCACATTATTATCCTGAAAGAGGTAAACTTTTTTTGCCTTTTTATTTTATTTTTTTACTCCGCTTCATGTGCTCGATGGCTCATTTTGCCTTGTAGCCAGGTTCTAATTAGCGTAGTGTAGCACAAACACAGGAAGCTGGGAGTAGACGCCGACCACCCACCACCTCTAATGGTCGATGTTTTTTGCTCATTAAATGAAAACTGCATACCGGGCAGGCTGGAAACAAACAGGTTGCGGTTAACTCAGAGCTTCCTCTTCAGGTGCAAAAGCAGCAGCAGTGTGACGCTCGTGTATAAGAGGAAATGTCCAAGGTTGCACATTTTATCCTGTCTCCTAATTGGTTTGTTTTTGTCCCCCCCACCGACCCTCACCACACCCGCCCACCAGCGAGCAGAGCATCTGCCAGGCGAGGGCCTCCGTCATGGTCTACGACGACACCAGCAAAAAGTGGGTTCCCATTAAGCCGGGCCAACAAGGCTTCAGCCGCATCAACATCTACCACAACACCCCCTGCAATACCTTCAGGGTGGTGGGTGTCAAGCTGCAGGATCAGCAGGTGTGTCATGCGTCACCCGTCTGTCAACATTGATGCACACAGAGAACCCAATCACCTGTCTAGGCCTTTACCGACACACATACTGTCATGTAAATGACATGCATGCATAACGTGATCATCTGGGTATCCACACACACACACTCAAATGTATGATGGATGACATGTCTCCTCACGCGTGTGCAGGTGGTCATCAACTATTCCATCGTGAAGGGGCTGAAGTATAACCAGGCCACGCCAACCTTCCACCAATGGAGGGACGCTCGGCAGGTGTACGGCCTCAACTTCGCCAGCAAGGAGGAGGCCACCACCTTTTCCAACGCTATGCTTTTCGCCCTCAGCGTGCTCAGTGCCCAAGACGGAGGTGGGTCACCATCCAAAGAGCATCGTGCCGTATTCTAAATAGTACTGCGGCATACTCAGGAATATTTTGGGGATTATTTACAATAAATGCATCAACAATTATTTCATGAGATGAATGAATTTAAAAAAACGTAATAATACAGGCTTTTTCTCTTTCCCCCCTCCTCCTCCAAATAAATGTACCCATTGGCCCATAATCGTGTTTTCTTTGAAACGTGAAAAGACCAGATTTAATATCTGTTTTAAAAAAATTAGAGGGGGGAATCAGTCTGGCTGGAGATTACTCTGATTACAATGAACCCACTTGTCAGTTGAACAAATGAAGAAATGTGAGGTATGCCAGAAAACATTTGATATCATGATCAATGAGTAGCCTCCCTGCCTCTCATGTAAGCGCATCACCTCCTCAATCATAGCGTCGATTGTAATTGAAACAAGACTCTGGGGTGCTCGCTGCACCTCTGCCGCCTTGGAGGTTTGCGTTACATGACAGATGATCTGTAGCTAGTTGGTAAGTGGGGGAGGGGCTTAAAGTGAGGCGATGATGGTGGCGGAGGTGGGAGGGCAGGCAAAGTCTAACTATGGTAGGCAGCAGCGAGTGGCTGTGTCAGTGCTTGTGTGTCTGTTACAGTCGCTTCCTCTTCTTCGGCATGTCATGTAGGTGCACTCTTGTATATCTCGTTTATGCATGATATTGTTTGATCGATTGACTTTGGCATTTCTGTTCATTTCAATGGGAAAAGTAGATTACGAGTGTTTTTGGCCCAATCTCACCATCTGCGTTAGTTGCATGAAGCTAGATTATCTCTGCATTCAAGCATTGCAAGAATGAAAGTGAGTGTTGATTTTTGTGTCAACGTGTGTTTAAGTGCCCTTGGTTTTATGCTTAATTGACTTTATATTGCTTGTTGGAGATGTTTCTCCCCCATTTCATCTTAGCTGCTTTCTCACACCTCTTTTCCTACGCAGGTCCAGCTGTACAGCGACAAGTCCAAAATGGACCAAGCTCAGAAGAGATGGAAGCTCAGAGAGCAAGGTGATTAGTTTTTTGTGATATATACAGTATGCTCTGTCTCGACTGATTAATCGGCTCATCGTAATTCTATTAAAGTTGGGCGATTCTCTATTTTTTTAAACAAGTTAACACATTCCAACATAAGACATTTAAATGAATCAGCCGATTAATCGGTCATCCAAATTCTACTCCGACAAACATTTTGGGCGGAGTTCCTCAGGAAAATGTGTCAGATCCTTTCATTTTCTTCACATTTTACTTATTGTAATGTCCTAGTACTATTGTCCATATCTTAGCTGTATGAAGAGTATTTTATCTACAGCGTGAGTTCCTGCAGGCAGATGATGGAGCAGCAGCAGCAGATACAGGCCCACATGGAGCGGGAGCGATGCTCCTCCAACTCAGGTTGTGATGTCACACAGTGATATCATATTAGACCAAAATGGCAGCTCGGGAACTCCCGCTTGCTCTTCTTCCTCCATCCAGGTTCTCCTTTCCAAGGCCACCCCGCCGTGCTCTCTGTGGCGCCCCCGGTTGTACCTCCTCCTGCGTGCTTGGCAGCGGGGCCTCCACCTCCACCACCACCTCCTGGACCTCCGCCACCCTCTGCCGGAGCCCCGCCTCCGCCACTGCCTCCCCCGCTAGCCAACCACGGGGAAGAGCCAACAGCCCAGACAGGGCTCGCTGCCATGATTGCCGGCGCCAAGCTGCGGCGGGTACAAAGAGTGAGGCCCCTCAATCTTCATGATTATAATTTAATTACTGTTTGTTATTATGTCCTAACATTTTTTTATCATTAATTAAACTATACATTGATATCAAAGTCTACATTCCTCTGTTCAAATGCCATTTTTAATTGAAAATGAGATCAAGAGGAATAATTCCAAATCTTTTTCCACCTTTCACGTCCCTATAAGAAAGGGACAGTTAACAAAAAAACATTTTATATAACTTTTCAAATGTCTTGGTCTTTCTGTTTTTGCTTTCTCTCCACTCTATGGCATATGTTCCATTTTTCAGCTTTTTAATTGAATGTTTTAACAATGATGCTTTACTCTCACCAGCCGGAGGAGAGCTTGTCCAGCTCGTCTAGTTCGTCCAACGGCAAAAACAGTGAAGTAAACCGGACGAGTGGCGGTAATGGAGGACTGATGGAGGAGATGAATGCTCTTTTGGCCCGAAGGTCAGACAGAAAAAGTGTTTTTTAATGTTATCGATATCTTTTTTCCACCTCGGTTGCCTTGTAGTCAGGTTTGAAGTTTGAGTTGCCACTTATGGTTCATGCTTGTGTGATATCACCTCCTTATTTATTAAGTAATTTAGTAAATAGTAATTTAATAAAACACAGACTAATGAGAATATTAATTATTGATATGTAAATGTTCTTGGCAGATCTTTTTTTCCCAATTCAATGGACGATGTGCTTGCTTCTGGTGTATGAACCGTGACCACCTGGGGGCAGTGTAATACCGACACTAAATAAACTACATGGAGATGGGCTTGGCTTATCCACGCCACTTTATTTTTGTTTTATTTACATACTTTTGAATATTTTTTTTATTCAAAACTTTCCTAACATGACACCTTCTCTTGCTCCCAGAAGAAAAGCAGCGTCAGAAAAGCCAGACGACAACCAAAGTGTGAGTGTGTGGCTCATCCGCTGATAAAAACTGTCTTATGCAAGAATTGTCACTGTAATGTTTAACAACTTTTAAATAAATACTGTCACGTGTGTGTCTTCCCTCAGGATGAGCCAAATTCTACTTCCCCCAGCACTAGGGGGGGTCAGAACGCCACAGGTAAGCGAACATTAGCATCACATCAAGATCTTGACGCATGATTGCATTTTAATTCATTATTTGAGAGATGTCAGATGCTTTGTGCTGTTATTTTCACGCAGATCACTCTATACGCATCTTCTTTGTACAGATGGCGCAAAAAAGCCATGGGACAGGGCCAACTCTGCGGACAGGGCCATGGCTTCAAGGTGAGATATATGTATTTTTTATTATGATAGTGAAACACGCAGAAAATGTATATAATATTTGCTTTAATGACAACCTCGTAGGATACGGCTTGCGGGGAGCGGCACGGACGCAGATGCGTTAGACATGGACAGAATGAAACAGGTACGCTGTCTCTACAATTAAAAAGACATTTTCTTTGCTTTACAAAAGACTGACATGTGTGTTCCTTCAGGAAATCTTGGAAGAAGTGTTCCGCGAGTTGCACAAAGTGAAGGAAGAAATTATTGACGGTGAGAGCTATTAATCTTATATTTTACCAATACATGTGAATGTCTTTATCAATTACGTTCAACAACATAGCCCAATCAAAAATGTTTACTCCACATTGGCAGCATATTGCATGGAGCTGCGATTTATTTATTGATTGATTCCCCACAGCCATTAGACACGAACTCATTCGAGTGAGCACAGCATAGATCTCACCTGTCCAAGGAGATGGAGAAGGAGTTGGGCCTAAACTGTGCCGTCCATTATGGTGTTGAAGAGCCACCGTAGCCGCCATGTTTTTGCGGTGTGCATTGACTTGAGGGGAAGTGCTGTAAGCATGTGTTTGTATGTGTGCGCGCACTTGTGTGTGTGTGTGCGTGTATGTGTGAGTGTGTGTGCATGTGTGTGAAGAGACAGTAAATTCTTTACGTTTGTCTCTTTCCCCCCCTATCTTTGGCCTGAAAAACATGAAAAAAAACCTCTATATTCAAATAGTTATATGGTGTCCAGGAGTTTATTCAACACTTTTTTTTTCAAATCATCATTACCCTTACTATCTTATTCTTCATTATTGGTATCTTTTTATTAGAGGGCATTAGCCAGTAAAAATGTGGTTCAACTAAAAGAATATGAATACAATCATAAAGGTAATCCCTCCGTTCGTTTTCTATAGCAGTAATCCTCAATAGGGACTGGAGCAATAGCCTATTCCAGTTGATTTAGGAGAGAGGCAGGCCATACACTGGACTGGTTGCCAGGAAACCACTTGTGGTCAGTACGAAGTGAAGCTGACATGCACATTTTTGGAGAGAAAGAAAAGTCATATTTAATTACTTATATGGTCCACAGGAGTTAATATTTTTACCCTTACCATATTTCTTATTAGAGTTTAGTTTAGAAAAAGAATATGCCCAAAGACAGCTGGGATAGACCCCACACACCCACAACTCTCGTGAGGATAAGCGGTTCTGGTAATGGATGAATGATAGTAAAGGTAATTTTGGACGTTTTTATTAATTTGCTTTTAGATTAATATTTTTAAATGAATTTATTTCCTTTTTTAACAGCAAAATGACACTTTTGACCAACAACAGTCACTGCAATACTCTTTAAAAAAAACACAACACCCCAGAATATTTGTGATCATGTTAATAATAATAATTTAAAAAACGTTTATTGGCTGCCAAGTATTGTTTATTCTGTTCTCTTTATGATGACAAAGTGCTTCCTTGTTGAAAAACAGAAGAAATGCACTGTTTTGAAATGAATTCAAATAAAACTGTGAACATCTTGGATAAATAAGGCTGACTCTTTTCCTTAATGTGGGTCGTCTTTTATAAAACAGTATTTCTTTCATTGCCTTGATGCCAACCCAAATTGTGCATTTTTTATATGGGTTGCACATAGACAAACACAAGCCTGGATGTATAAAATACAAAACCTGGCCCCCCCTCCAAAATAGACCCCCCCCCCCCTAAAAAAAACATTTCGGGCACACGGACGGATAGTGCGTGTTCGGGCAACGTCTGTCTGGCTATTCAAGTCTCGTGATGTTTCCCATGTATGTATATGAATAAATGGGATTTTTAAGAATCATGCTATCGCATGTTAGATTTTTTTGGGGGGGGGGCGGGGGGGGGGGACTTCCGCCTCGCTATCCAGGTCTCGCGATATTTCCTTACGTAGTCGCAAAGCGGCGACGAGATCTGGTGCGGGACGGAAGAGTGGCGAGAGTTGGAGCCGAAGAAGAAGCAGTGAGGTCGGCCAGAGCGAGAACCGGAGCTGGGGGGCGTGTGAGAGGTAACGCGGCGGGTCCCGAAAGCCCGGAATTTGGTACATAAACGCGGCGTGAATGAGACAGGCAAGCTGGAGGACTTCGACATGGCATCCGGAGAAACTCTGTACATCGGGTCGGACGGCACGGAGATGCCGGCCGAGATTGTGGAGCTCCACGAGATAGAAGTGGAGACCATACCGGTGGAAACCATCGAGACCACGGTGGTCGGAGGCGAGGACGACGACGAAGACGACGACGATGTACAGCCCATGATCGCGCTCCAGCCGCTGGACGACGAACCGGGGTCCCTCCACCACCACCAGTACCACCACCACCACCACCATCCAGAGGTTATCCTAGTCCAGACACGCGAGGAGGTAGTCGGCGGGGATGATTCTGACCTGCATACGGATGACGGCGGCGGGGGCTTCGAGGACCAGATTCTCATCCCGGTGCCAGCCCCCGGGGTGGAGGACGAGTACATCGAACAGACGTTAGTGACTGTCGCCGGGAAGAGCTCCATGGGACGGGTGAAACGAGGAGGCGGTAGCGGTGGCTCGGGCGGGAAGAAAGCGGGGAAAAAGAGCTATTTGAGCGGCGTGGAGACAGGAGCAAGGAAATGGGAACAGAAGCAAGTGCAGATAAAAACTCTGGAGGGGGAATTCTCCGTGACGATGTGGGCGTCGGGTAAGTCTTGTTTGTTAGCCCCGCCACGGCTGTAACATCTCGGCTACACGAGGCCTTCTTTGCCAGGGCGTTGTCCTGCTGCTGCACCCGACTAGTTCCTGGAGTGTTCCGTCCCGTCGCAAAGTGGCGAGCGAAGCCGCACATGACTTTTGGTTCGACGCGGAAACTTCGACCAAATGTTTTTGTTTTGACGGGAAGCCATGTTTTAAGTGTTACTGGGCGCCGCCATATTCCCCGAGTCCAGAGAAGTATGGCGGCGGCCCCCGAAAAAAATGGCGACCGTGGCGGGCCCAAACATAATCATGCCTATGGTCCCATGGTACTCCACCGAACCGGACTAAATGTCCCATTCTGGCCGGATTTGGGTTCACAAAAACTCGTAATTCCTCGCCGTGCAAATGTTAACACAGTAGTCGTGCGTAAGATGTCTTTATCGGCTTTTTGGGCCATTCTGGGGCAAAATATTTTTCGTTAGCTAATGGCTAACTTCAAAGAGTGGTTAGCAGTTTGCTGCTTCGAAGGAAGTAGCAGGCCTCGATTATCCAAGTCTTGTGTAGCGTCAGCAATGCGTTCCACGCGTAGTTATTTTCTTAAAGTCTGTTTATTGCTTTGGTAGTTACGTAGAGGCCAAAACATGTCTTTTATGCATAAGGATAGGTTTAAAAGCACTAAACTGTTTATTTGTAGACATCCACTGCAGTGTTTCCAAACTCTTAGTAAGCCAGTGCTCACCCCATTAACATTACAAAATGTTACTAAAAGTATGTAAAGCTATTCTGTATGTGAATGAAGTGAAATTGGATTTGAGAAATTTGTTCTTTTTTCTTTCACATTCAGGGATGGGAATTGATCAAAATGGAGCAATTCCAACTAAATTAGCAACACTTGGTTATCTATTTGCTTATCAATTCTCATTGGGTGATGGAATGAGACGATACAAATGATATACTATGTCGTTGTTGTCATTAAAATCATTTAAAGTCATGATATATTAAAAACACTTCATAGTGTTCTGATGAATGTAGAAGCACAATTTTATATCTCAATATAGATAAAATTGAGTGATTCCTGATGAAGATAAATTGGAGACAGTGACCCTAAAGAAGGCCAGGAAGCAAAGCTGGTAGTGATGGAAATGAGAGCGACAGCCAAGGTTGGATGTTTTGGGGAAAAAGTTAAGAGGGAGCCGGCTTAGATGGTAGAATGGTAATGTGTATGAAACTGCTGGAAAAGGATCAAGGCCAAGACCAGAGAGGTTGATATCGGTGTTACAGTTGAGGAATGCAGAAGATAAACTGCGGTGGATCAGGATGGGACTCTGTGGCGACCCCTAATGGGACCAGCCATAAGGAAAGGAAGAAGATCATGTTTTTCCTTTCAATCACATGAAATTATTGCAACATTTCTCAGAACTTTTCTCCATTTATTCATAAAACTATTTTGAAAAACAAAAGATGAATAAATATGCATTCAGTGGGAAAATGCCATTTGGTTGGATGAAGCATGGGTTGATGGGTCAGAGGCACAAGGATGACAGGTGAAGTAACTGTTAGTGTATTCCAGTGTACATTAGATGTTTAATATCGCTGTGCTCTGTTTCCCCACTTTGACAACATGAAAGCTTTGTAGTTGTAGCAATCAGCCCCGCTCTCATCTTTCTGTGTGAAAATTTCCCAAACTTTTAATACCTATCCAAATCTATTTGGGAGGCTTTACATTAAAAAAAAAATCTTCAGTAATGTTGCTTAATGCAGCCGTTTCACACAGACTTGCCTGCAGGCACATGCCATTGTGTGTTCGGTTCAGTTCTGTAATGTATTTCTAGACAACCATAAAGACATTGACCACGAGTCGGTCGTGGAGGAGCAAATTGTGGGTGACAACTCCCCGCCCGACTACTCTGAGTACATGACTGGCAAGAAGCTCCCCCCGGGCGGCATCCCAGGCATTGACCTCTCAGACCCCAAGCAACTGGCCGAGTTTGCCAGGTAGAAACCTCTTGGACAAGTTGTTATTAATAATGAAAATCCTCTTTAATTCCCCCAAAGTACTGTTATTCAGTTACATCATCTGCTAAATGTATTTTTTTGGCCCCAAACAGGATGAAACCCAGGAAAATCAAAGAGGACGATGCTCCCAGGACGATAGCGTGCCCTCATAAAGTAAGTTCAATTTCATCCCTGCTGACCTCCAGAGGCGGTGCCTAACAGCACGGAATGTTCCTGTTTGGTTATCCAATACCAGGGTTCTTTGTGGCTCAGAAAAAAAAGATTTATTTATTTATAGTGGGTGGTGGCTTAATTGATTTTGAAAGAAATTTTCTCTCAATCTCTCTCTTTTTTTATGTGTGTGTGTGTGTGTGTGTGTGTGTGCACGCACGCACGCATGCTTGTTTCCCTCACCAGGGCTGCACAAAGATGTTCAGGGACAACTCGGCCATGAGGAAGCACCTGCACACCCATGGCCCCCGCGTCCACGTCTGCGCTGAGTGCGGCAAAGCCTTCGTGGAGAGCTCCAAGCTCAAGCGCCACCAGCTCGTCCACACGGGGGAGAAGCCCTTCCAAGTGAGCCTTTTAAAGATCTGAAAATGACGCATTATTATCAGACCCGAGATACACTTGAAGCCGGCAAATTAGTACTTATCAGGCTGCGTGATAAAATGTGTGAGGTAAAGGGATTTAATGGAACCATTAGACGAGGGTTAACAGGTTTTCAGCATTTACATATTGATTTTCTTGCTGTTTGGGCAGAATATGTACTTGTCATATCCAATATTTAAAAAGATTCAGAGTACACCCTCCTGCACTGCAAAATTGTAGTCAATTGACAGCAGTCATTTTAAGTCTAAAATGTTTTCCGACAAAGGAATTCATCTTTTTTTTTTTCTTGAACCCTTGACCTAGCCACACACTTCATATTAGAGAAATGGGAAATGTAAACTCAACAAAGCTCGGTTGAGAAAGCAATTATTTTGCCTTGGATTCAAACCAGTGGATAGCTGTGTTCGAGGCTTTTTCATCGTGTGCAAAGAAAAGACTTTAGCTGCGTAAAACGGGCATGAAGACGCATTTTTTTGCCAATACGGCTGTGCATTTTCATTTATTTATTTATTTATTTATTTATTTGAGGGGTGGGCGAGGTCTTGCACTGGTCTTAAACGTGTTAAATTTAACTTGAAGTGACCGGCAGGAGCCCTGATTATGTGTGTGTGTCTTTTGTGTCCCAGTGCACCTTCGAAGGCTGCGGCAAGCGCTTCTCGCTGGACTTCAACCTCCGCACCCATGTGCGCATCCACACGGGCGACCGTCCGTACGTGTGCCCCTTTGACGGCTGCAATAAGAAGTTTGCGCAGTCCACCAACCTCAAGTCGCACATCCTCACACACGCCAAAGCCAAGAACAACCAATGAGACACACTCCCATCTGCTCCTCAATGCGCCGTAAACACCCCCCAACAAAACAAAAAACACTGAACACTCGTTTTTTTCCTGCCCCACCCCGCCGCCATTGGCATTTCGAATGGGATAGATGGAGCCTGCTCCCTCCGCAGAAGACTTGTTTTTGCCAGAGTGGTTTTCATATAGTCACATGGCTTTTATTTGCCATTCCGGTGTGCATATTGTACACCAACAACATATGTTACGCCCTTCTAGTCGGCACAAGAAAACAACCACCTATACTGTACTCATCATAGACGTTTGGACAAGGAGGTGTGATTCTTTAAAGTGTTTTATCAAAACATTTACTGGTTTTTCCGGTTCACGACCAGTGAGCGGTGGGATAAGTGCGAGTGTCACTTCCTTTTTGTTTCAAATGTGCTGTACAGACTTGAGAAAAATTACGCCTCTCTTTTTGTCTCCATGTTGTTGTATATCAACTGGCCACAATAAAAGAAAAAAACACTCATCCCTGTTGGAATAGTAACACGACTGATGCAAAGGCTGTCTCTCCTAATTCACCTTTCACATTTAAATTTTGTTTTTTATCTTTTATATTTCAGGCATCTGGCAGCAAAACAGTTCATCAGATGTGTGTGTGTGTTTTTTAATCATTGTACGATTTTGATTTCGAAGACGGTTTGCAACAAATGGTAAGATGTATTTGCTTGAACTAATATTTGAGGTTGCCTTCTCTCGTGTGACCTTTTGCTGTTGTAGTTTCCAATATTTTGGTGAGCTTATTTGCATAAGTACGTGGGTCAAACTGATATCGCCGCAGTAATAAATACTTTGTTAGAGGAAGTCATTTTCATTATATTCATGTAATTTCCACTTTACAGTAAAGCAGGACAAGTGATTCACTTGAATGGTATTTACTTATTTCAACATGTGCGTTCATGAAATATCTTGTGATTTGCTTTTAATTACTAGGAAAATTTAGGGATACTAATGTAATAGATTTTTAAAAAATATATACATATAATTTATTAATAGTTATCAATTTTTGTTTATATCCTTTAGAAAATTGAAGGGTATTTGTAAGTATTGAATTTTTATTTTTTGCTGATTTTTGGGGGATTTTGTAACCTTTTAAATAGGGACTTTGCTAGAAAATGGAGGGACATTATTTTTAAATTAAAGAAATAGAATATGGAAGGAAAATGGTCAGTGATATGCTTTTATAATTTTCTATTTTATTTCTTAACTAGAACAGAGACTGGGATTCTTTCCAAGTTAACTGCGCTAACAGGTAAGTCTCCCCCCACCCCCCATTTCCTAATTCAAGCCGTTTTACACCCAGATGCTGCCCTCTGCTGGTCACAGGTGTCATCACACTGGGAGCTCTCCAAGGTGCTGTTTTACTGTCGTGTGAGTCAAATGCAAATCTTTTTAAGTGCCTTTTCATGCATGAATTGTTAGCACATTACATAGACTCATGCACACACATTGGTAGGCAAATCCAGAAATATGTTATGTCACGCATCGAACAAAGACTGGCATCTAAAGCAAAAGATTACGAATTACATTGACACACACCACTGATGAGAGTTTGTTGCAGTGAACATACCGTGAAATCCAGTCTTGGTGTGTTTTGTGTGACTAATGGTGCCTATATATATGGTCTCAAGAAGGACCATATATGATATGATGATTGTGTTGCTAATCTGTGACATATCCAAGACCAATTGACCACTGTACTAATTTTGGACAATTCACTCTTTGTGGCATTTTTGGAATAGGCATTCGGTACAAAAACAAAAAACAATACTGGCAATTAAAGAGTTAATATTCTAAAACTCATTTAATGTTTGGTAGTTTTAAGCAGTTTCGCAGTTTTGTCTGCATTTACTGCTGGAAGAATTGAATCATGGAATGTGACTCAAAAAATGTTGACATTTTATCATTAATGTAAGTGTTTAGAAAGTGAAATGTTTCAGAGTACAACAAATAAAAAGGAAATTTGATTTAAAAGCCATTGTTGCTCAGCCCAAGTCATTTCCACTGTACCTGAAGTATTAAGATGTTTCATTGAAGCAGAATTGTTGTTTTATTGGCGTGACAAGGGCAAAGTAAATGTTTTACTTGTAATGCAGCTGCAGTCTGTCAAGGCTCCAGCAGCTGCTCTCTTTCACACACTTATTTCATTACAGCTCATCTCCCCCGCCCCCGTCTTTAATCCCGTTGCTATGTGTTTACCTGCGCTGTATTTAGTTTTCGGGAGCCGTCACAGCCGCCGAGCAAGCGCAGGATTTTCTTTCTTTTCATTAGTCTGTCTCCCAGAAACAAGGACGCAGAGTACCTTCGCATGTAAAGGCGGGATTTTCTACTACAGCGCTTGTGTTGGATTTCATTAAACATTGCAGAGAGGGTGCGTAAAGTGGCAGCAGTTTGATAAATGATTTCCCCTTGTGATACTAATGTAATTCAAAATGAGAAGGATCAAACTTTAGGAATAGGGGTGACCACACCGGTCATATCCTTTTAAAAATATTTATTTTACCCCGGATCGTAACATGACCAAATTGAGTTAAATTACTCAATTTTCATTACTTTTTTTTCATTTTCAGTTTTATAGTATGTTTTGCTAAAAAAAACAAGACACAACCACATATGACTGTATATATATATAATATATACAGTATGTACATACACAACTCTAATGATCCTCATCATTTGCAGGATAGCAACCCTCAAGGACCGGAGTTTGACACCTGTGATTTAAGCATTGACAGCAGTGTACCTAATGAAGTGTCTTTCTTCATGTGTCTGTAGGGCCTAACTCGGTAAGATGTGCGCTTCACTACTCTCTGTCTCAGGTCAATTCTCACAACCTCTGAACCTTATTCAAAATAATTTTTTTAATTGGAAAAAAAACTTTTAGCGGTGGGGAGCACAGCCAGGGATGCTATTTCCATGCAGAAACATGTTGCCAAGGTAACAGGCAAGACCGTGTGTGTGGGTGCATGTGTGTGTGTGTGCTCGCCACAGACAGGTTCTGCGGGCATACGCTGTCGCTTGTTACACTTCTGATTGCTGCCTCTGAGTAGTTGAAATTTTAAGGCCAATGTTTTTTTCCTCCCTCTGTCACACAACTTGTAATGCATCCGCCGTCGTCTCTGACACACTTCCCTTCCTTTCTGTCTTGTTTGCGCTCATTTGTAGTCGGCATCTCGTCCCTGCCTCTCGATTTGTTTCGCCGCGCCATAATTAAAGTCTCGGAATGAGCTCTGGTGATTTGTAATCCCACAGTGTGACCACTCGCGCTGTGGAGCTTTGACACTGTCTTGTTTTGACAATAATGACCATCCCCAAATCGCTAATTAGGTCATGCCACGACTGAACTGTCTCTGTCACCAGACACACACACATGCGCGCCTGATAACATCCTACAAAGAGTGAAATCGTGAAAAATCAGGCTGCTGTTGCCGTTCTCAAGCACTCTGGCGTTTCCACTCAGTGCGCTGGAATCACACCCTGCTCAACTGTCACCTGTCAATCACATACAATTCTGTCTAGCTTCTTTCTGATGCCTACACGTCCCAACATGTTAGAGCCGTGAAAATATATCTGCTTAAAGATTCACGAATATGTCCCACCAAGTCTGACTTGCTCTCTCACCAGCTAACCGGCTTCCAAAGTGAAAGTCGATTGAAAAATGTCCTATTTTTAATTACTTTGCAATAGAAGACATCATGTAATTCAAAAACGGGTAAGGCTGTTTGGATAGCAACGGAATTCAAATGGGTTGGTTCAGTTTCGTCTTCCTGTGTGAACAATAGTGTCTATTTACTCGGGTGATTACAGTTAGCACTGTGTAAATCCTAGAGGGCTTTTGACAATTAAGTCTTGCACACCAAAAGCCATCCATCACCATTTGCTATCTCGTTCTTGTCTGAGCTGATTGCAGAAACAAAATTTGTTGTACATGATACATGTCATTAGATTATGTAGACCTACCAAATACGTTTTTTTTTCCGAACACAACTCCTAATGTGTAACTATGTGCATTCCAGTGATGAGATGATGATATATGATGAGGATGATGGCTTTCTTGAGATGATTTTATCCCACTGTCCATCGATATATATACCGCGCATCTACTTCTGTTTTCCTATCTCTCCCATCCAGGCCAAAGGCGTCAATCCTGCGTTGACCTTTACGCGGATGAGAAGGTGAGCTGTTGCATTTCTAATTCTCCTCCAGCAGAGTTTTGCAATTTAGTCCATATCCGAAGTGCAAATACGGCCGCCATATGATCTAAAAGACGTGACTCGCCATTCACAAAATCACGAGTCACAACTGATACTTTTTTTACGCACGTTCGACAGAGCTGCAGAGCGTACTACTTACCTTTTCGTGTAATTTTTTCGTTATGAGATCGTTTTGAATTGAATTGTTTTCTAGGACTTGTCTCATTTGTTTTTTTGTTTTTTTGCATCGAATTGAAAAATACTTTCCTAATAATTTTGTTTAAATTAGCCTCTTAAATACTTAATTTTGATTAACTTAGAGTACGGTGCACCCCTCCATACTCATGATTTGGCACCCGCAGATTCACATAATAGCTGTTTGTTGAATGGATTTTTTTTTTCTGTCTGTTAACGTTTTTGAAATATGCATAATTCTTTGGGAGGTGGGCTTTATTCACACATTTCCACCATTATCTGAGGAAAACACACTGGATGGAAAATACCAAATGTATTGTTGTGTCTGTGTACATGTATGTGCCTTTAAGAGGCGGGGCCTGGTTGGGTGTGGCATTTGAGTCTGCTTGTGATTTTCTAGGCGTGAGCTGCGGCCATCTGCAGCCCCTGTGTGAATGTGCTCATTTTGTTAGTGTCGCCTGGTTCTTGTCAGAACGTCCGCTCCAAAGACAGAATTTGTGCCACGTTTGAAAGTAATTCTCGTTCATCTTTCGGTTCGCTCCCAGCCTATACGAGATGACGGCTGATCAAGCGTTAGCAGTAAGGGCTGCTTCCGATGCGCGTTGGCATGTTAGCCTCACACGCCCCAATTAGTGTGACAGCCGCGTTAAGCGTAACATTTGACAAGCATACTTAGATGAGATCAACGGTGGCAATAAGTAAGATTATCACGCAAAAAAAAAAAAAAAAACAGACTGGATTGCTAATCCTGTATGATCCGGATGACGGTATACCCCCCGGCGGGTCTGTCGATTGCTACTTCCTCGCTATGCTGTGATTTAACATTTGGAAGTGAATCATGACCCCCTTCCAAACACCCCTTGGCAACTTTCTGCCATCTATTACAAGGATTCTCCAACTCAAGCAATTCTTCCAAGCGGTCGCTCATAATCCTAGTGCCAAATTAACATAATTACTAAATATGATTTAAAAGATGAAGATAAACTTTAAAAGTTTAACAAGGCAAGAAAGTCATATATTAATAAATAAAACAGCATTATTTTTGTCATATTATGCTGGGCGAGGCACCTTTATTCGCAAAGTAATTTGGACTATATACTCAAAAACTATTTGATTGAAAAATCTCTGGTTGCAACACCACCGCCAGGACGCTTGGTTCCGTTCCTGTAATGTCGATGAACCAATTGAGTCGTTGCTGAGTAAACAAGGCAGTCGTCTTGTGAATTGACCATTTCAATTTCCTCTCCCGTTCCTCTCGCAGCCCAGACGGCTGTTTTCCCAGAAACAGGAGTCACATTCACTATTAATGAGCGAGGATGTTCATCCTGGACCCATTTACTCTTCTCAATAATGGATACTCCATCATAATTGGCCATGCATATATTTTTTTTGCACCGCCACCTCCACCTTGGTGAGGAGGCGGAGTGGGGGGCGTTGTTTTGGTGTCCCCCAGGTGCTCTTGGTTGCATTCTCCCAGGAATGGGCAAACCTTAATAAGAGCGCCTGCTGCAGGAAGATAATGAAACGGCAGCCAGCCAACAGTGCTAAAAGGCGCTTTCGAATTAAGTATTTCTATTACATGGAGGATTCAAATCACCTCTCCGGTTTGTTCTAATAGCTCCGCCGATGTGTTTAAAAACAAAGACGCTGGCGCCGATTGGAGCCATCAGCTCTGTCTGCGATCGTGGTGGCGGCTTGTGTGGCCCCCGATCAAGAGACTCATGCCATTCACTTAAAAGTGGCACAAAGAAAATGACAAGTCTATGTCGGCGGGAATTGAATTTAATTGGTGGAACAGCGGCGGTGGGAACGTACTGTCTGATTCAAATTGGAAAGTCGGGAATGAGGGTGTTGGGTGTGGAAACACTAGAAATACCATAATACCAACCTTGTTCCAAACCACCTAACGCTACCATTAAAGTCCCGTAAATCGTATTCAGAGATTTGTTTCAAAACACATTATAAATGTTTAAATGCTGAGATGCTGAAAATATGTGGAAAGACCAAAAATGATGTGATGCTTATTGTCACTTTTAGGAGACTTTAAACCTTACCCCAAACTCCCTAACCTAGGTCTAAAAACATGATGAATCTTACAATCCTAAAATGGGGCGAGTCCAGCCTTTGAAACACGGCATCAGTGGTCTTCCACTTTAGGCTGTTGTTATGGCAATGGTCACATTATAGTGCGGTCGCAAAGGCCGGCTACTGCTTAGCCAGCTCTGATGGGCCTCATTGCATTGTTTTTCCTCGCACACAAACTTAGCTGTAGGAATTGCATTTCAGTGGTCACCATGGCAACAACCTGCGGCGGCCGCACCACTCCTGAGTCAAAAGCACACTTATTAATTTATTAACTTCTCGCGTTCCGATTATTCATTCATCTCATTCAATAATGTGGTTCTTTTGTTATTTAAAGAATACATAAAATTAGTAAATACTTGTATATTGATTTCACTCGTCGATTGATGATCAGGCCGATATGTCAGTTAAAAAATAAAAATAAAATCACGTGGGCACAATAAAGGCCAGCACTTGCTAGAGACCCTTTCATTCAATCTGCTCTTTGCTAGCCTTCCGTCCAAAATGTGTTACTTAAATAAGGTCGCCCCCTCTCCTTCATTCCTTCATTTTGGGCGGCTGCCCTGATGCTGAGAAGCCTGAGGCTGCAAAAGAAGCATGCGAAAAGATGCTCCTCCTCCTATTTCACATTCCGTCTCATTCCCCGGTGGCCTCTTTTTCCAAGCTCCCCTCCTCCTCCTCCTCCTTCCCTTCACCCCCGCTGTATTTGTTTCGCAAAACCCTCCATCTTTTCCTCGCTCATCCCCCCTGCATGTATTATTTAACGGCACCTCTGGCTTTCTATCAGCAAAGAATGAACCGAGGCTCCGGCCAGGCTCCTTAGCATTTTAATCAGCCCTAATGAGCTCCTGATGCTGAATAAACATGGTAGCAACCAGCTGGCGCAGATGAAAGTGTGATGCTTTGTCGTACATGCGAGGCACCCCGAGCCCGCGCACCCCTAACGACTGTATTTATTATAGCCCCCCGAGACTCCCTGCTGTGAGAGGCAGAGCACATGTAAGAATCAATCAGACAGCATCCGGCAACCAAAATATACAAGAGATGAGCTCATGTTCATGTTGTGTCGCGGCTGCCGTCTCGGATCAATGTTAGATAAGCCCCGCACAGATATGCTTAGCTACAGTTCGTGATACAGTCAACTTTGGAAGAGTAAACCAGTCTAACCCGAAACTAAAACCTAATCCAAACCTGTTTTAACACAAAGGCCCTCTCAACAACTACATTTCTTTGACCTGTGTTGCAATGTCACAGATGTAAAAGCCACATCATTTACATTATTCCCCATGAGAAGGACTGTTTCAGTTCGATTTTCTTGAACGGATTAATAATGAAAACCGAGGTTCCTCTGTATTTATTATTTCCTATATACCTGTGGCTCAGAAGCAAGGGTTCACACCCAAAAGAAAAAAGTACCGGTAGTATAAGTGTACTGAATGTGGAGCCTCGAAACCCGAAACAGGGCCGCAGTTTTTCCATCGCACCACATTGGCGTAGGTGCGGTGCTCAATCGCTTGGTGGGAAGAGTCTCCAACTGTAATTCTTTCCCGATGGTCACGTCTTGCCACGTTTTATTTTTTTTTTCTCACAACGCATGTCATCACAAAGCACTGAGTCACGTCATTAGCATGAATTGAATTGTTGGCACGCTGACATGATGTCGCGCTACTTACATAACAGATGCTGCCAACACCCCCCACTGTCCAAACCTGAGCCGGATTGACATTGACAGCGGAAAACTGCTCCAGGAAAGCAATTTTTAACTTTTTTTTTTTTTTAATAGCAACACAGACATACTGCAGTATTGGACATCTCAAGTTGAAATTTCCCTTGTATCACTGCTTTATTTATATTGTTAAACATCAAACAAAAACAACGGCAAAATCAAGAGCTGACACCCCCCTCCCAGTACCTAATTGTGCTCATTCCTCTTACAAGTAAATTTACATCAGCGTGATAATACGTTAAGAGACTGGGGGCAGCATGGAAATGTCTTCATTTGTCTGAATCTCATCCCCGCGTAACGTAACCATGCCCGTCGGGTCTTGACGTACTTATGTGATAAAAGTGATTCGATCAATTCAAACCAGAGGGCAGTATCAGGCTGAGTCAACTTCTGCCATCGCCCCAAAAAAAAAAAAGCTGCATTATGCTCCGTCTGGCATGTAAAAGCACATTCATTATCTCCACACACAGGGGAAAAAAAAAAGGTCATTCGGAGGCGAATCCTCGTCTGTCTTTATCGTGCAGTGTCTGGGTTACCGCATTCGGAATGACGATAAGTAGTCGCCAAATGGAAAGCCGTATGGGAATTTATTCTGTATCCTTTATGGAAATGCTGATTTAGCATTTATTCAATATCCTTGTGCTAGTAGCACTAGTGCACCCCATTTGTTCGACTAGTGCGCTGAATTGTCTTTGGAAGAGGACGAAGATCGTACTTTCATGTACCTCAAGATTGATATGAAGGAGATGGAATAAATTCTCAGACAGCTTTATAGAAGCCATTTGAGCATTTATTTGATGTCCTTTCAAACAGCTTTCCAGGGCCGCCTTGAGATATACGCCTTGGAAAACCTTTGTACAGGAGCTTGTTTTATACTATACATGTTGTGCTTCTCATGGTCCACTTGTGAAGAAAACATCGATTGGTTACAGCGTATAAACCAAAGGCGGGTCCGTACGCCCGCTCATATTTCCATTTGATTTGCGTGGAGGTCCTTCGGGGCACCGACCCTCCCCCCTCTCCTCCAAACGGCCGGACGCTAACGCCAACGACAGGGCAAGGCGGTTCTCCTTCAAGCAGGCCACCATCCAATTCAGGAAAAATCCGTCGGTAAACTCCGAATCATAAGGTGCTCTCCAGGAGGCACTCGGAGCGGGACAGCTTGTCGTGGGCCCGTTGAATGTTTGCGGTGTTGAGCATCTGCGGTAGCTCGCCACTCATGGACAGGCTTCGCTTGGAGCGCAGGCTGGTCCCCGTTTTGCCGTAGCCCACGTATAAGCGCTCCCGGCACGAATCCGCATTGAGGGAGTGTCTGCGGTTGAATCTGACGGCCCCCGCGGGCACGGTCATGTACTGCCGAGGGGCCTGGCGTGCACGCGGCACCCTGCTGTGAGCTGCAGTCCATTTGGGAGCTTGGGCACGGGATACCACAGGTGGCACCTTCACATCTGAGGAGTTATTGCGATTGACGTTGTTGAGTTCGACGTCCTCTTGCGTCTCGGCTCGCCGGACGTCGGACGGTTTTGACAGGGCCATCGGGCGCCTCACCCTCGGGGAGGCCGGGTGCCAACTGTGGCTGGCGGCCGAGGTCGACACAGTGCAGTCGGGCAGTGAGGGTTTGGCGGTGCCGGAGTTGGCGGCGGCGATTGCGACGGGCACTCGCTGCTTGGCCGGCTCCAGGGGCGGGAGGGCGACTCGCAGGCAGTCCTTGTCATTCTTCTCCGGATGTAGGACCTGCTTGGACAGAGACTTGGGGAGTCCACAGCCTTGAAGTTGCCCATCGCTGCTCAGGGAACGAATGTCGCCCATCTCCAGAGTCTGTTGGAAAAAAAGCTTCAATGTCTTTGTACATGGGTTAATGTTCACTCCGTTGCTTTTAGAGAAATGGCACTGCCACATAGATGTTACTTAGCCTTAGCATGAAGGTAGGAACTGAAAGACTCAGCTATGTGGTTGTTTTATATACACGAACTCTCATTGTCAAGTTTTTTTTTATGCTTAGATTGGCATTCAATTTAAACTAACATCTTTTTTTTTTTAAAGAGCATTTACTATTTCTATTGTGACAGTGGCCCTACTGAAAGCTGGATTATGTTCCCACTGAAGGCCTGGGTACTAAATACATTGCCCGCTACTGCGCTTAGACTAACCTTATCTGCGTCTCCCTGATTGCACACTCTGTAGCGGACAATGAGGAAGACGATAAACGCCAGCACTGAGGCCACGATAATCCCTCCAATGATGACCACGATGGTCCCACCCAGGAACTGGGACTGCATGAAATGGCACCTCAGGTACTGCGGATCCGTGGTGAAGTGGATGCAGCCGATGACCCGTGTGGCGGTCAGTGAAGTGACCTGGTCGTCGTAGATGGCCAGCACGCACAGGTCATACTGCGTCCCCGCCGCCAGGTTGTTGACCAGGATGCTTTCACTGGTGGGCGGGATCATTCTGGGAAGATGCGGACGGGACACGGTACGGCACGCGGCCAACATACATTTACGGTATCCTTTATCTTATTCGTGCGTGTGAATGTGTGTTTCTATAAATTGAGAAATGACATCATTCATAAATTCAGCATTCTGTACATGTCAACGGGTTATTTTGCTAGTATTTACTCATCTGGTAATGACCTCTGCCATCTGTCCTTTTTCAAGATTAAACGGCAATCAAATTTGCCCACCCCTGGATTAGCGCTTCATCAGATTATGCAGTTGATTGTTTGGATGTTGACATCCGGCCATCCGAGACATGCCCGCCTTTCATCGTTGGTGACATTTGATTCATTCTAGGTGGCGTCTTTTGTGATGAAACGTTCAGTATGCATGCTATCATTTTCCTGCATTGCAGCTCAACACCAAAAACACGCTTTTGACTGCATCATTTTTGCATCCCATCATGTCCTTGTAATGATGAGCATCTAAGTAGAGAATAAACTAGATGAAAGACGCATGGGATGCTTTTTTATTTATTTATTTATTTTTTTGTGCCAAACGCCGGCCAGGCTGACGGTGCTTTCATCTTCAGCTTAGTGCTGACATTTGTTATTTTTGATTTTGTTGATTAAGCATTATCACGGCGGTAAATGGTACACTTTGGATGGGATTAGGAGTTGAAGAAGGAGAAGTGGGATGCGGTGCATTAGGACTCCTGATTGGATTAATGGACACCGCAAATAATCACAAAGACAGTCCAGTCCCTGCCGGGGGGGGGGGGGGGGGGGGCCGAATTCCCTGAGGGATTTTGGTGTCCTGAGTTAGTAAAACAAGCGGTGTGACACTCTTGATCATGTGGTTGAGGTCATCTTATATTTTGCAAGTTTGCAATTTTACAATGTTCTTGAAAATTGAAATTCAGATTGGTTTTCTCATTTGATTGCAATGTTCCTAAAAAGGAATATATTTCTTTATTTTTATTTAATATTTCTGTCGTTTTCTGGTCTACTTTTTTTCTCATTCAGATTTTGTATCATAGAAATTCTTTCTTTCAGGCAAGTGTACCACTACAGCAGCGGACATGCTCACTACTAGACCGCCGTGTTGACCCTGGTTTTGAAATGTCTACTCTTAATCCTCACCTGTACACCAGCGAGTCATCGTAGGTCCCATTGTACTGAATCTGGAACATACGGATGCCCGGAATGTTCCTTTGGAAGTTGAAGTGGACCACAGCCGAGGTTGACGTGGCCTCGGCTATGACCACCTTCTTCTCCAGGCCCGTCTTGGCGTTCCCGAGGGGCACACCGCCGCCCGGACCCTCCGCCCCCGTCTTGGTCACAGTGGCGATGTCCGAAGACCCCGGGTCGGGCTCTTGCTCGACGGCTGTGTTGTTGGTGATGTGAGGCAGCTTAGCGATGACCAGGTCGACCTTCTGCTGGGCTTCTCCGGCCGGGTTGGAGGCCACGCAGGTGAAAGAACCTAGACATAGGTCATATCATTTGATGAGTGCACTTGTTTGTTTTGTTTTTTTGTTGCTTTTTTTTCCCCCTCACAATCTACAAGTTTTTTTGATTTTAATTTGCAAAAAATTACATGAATTTATCTATTGTTGATTAATTGTATTTATTGATAACTGGATAATTAGATATTGTAAAATATTTTAAAATTGCATATGCTATACATGACTTAAAATTCACGTAATATAATGGACATTATAATTATATAACAATTATTCTGGCTGCATTTATTTTTTTGGTAAGAAATCTTTCAAGTAACGGATTAATTGTTCTACTATAAAAAATAATTTTGTAGGTTTAACATTTTAAAAAAAAATTTAATAAATACAATTGCTGGTTAATATTCAAAAAACCACAATAACTCATTACTCTATGATTAGAATAATAATAATTTTCTTACATCCACATTTAACCCCGCTTCCCATCCACAAATGACCCGGCCTGTCTGTCCATTTTGAAAATGAGCACAAACGTTTTCCCGCCACTGAAACAAAGCTAAGGATAGGCATGTATTTAAAACAACACCGTTTAGGTCAATTACGCCTACAGTTAAACCTATTTACAGTAAGCTTCATTTAGCACAAACACAGAAAAAGGTTGAGCATTACAAAGGTAATAAAAAGCCGTGCAGCACTTGTTAAACGGACTATTTAATGGTGCTACATCTCAAACGCTAAGTGTAAGAACACTGAGGACCAAGTCCATAAATATTTTTAGTCCGTCTTCTTTAATGCATGTTTACACTTTTTTTCCCGACTGAATAAACAAAAGAAGGCACAGCGTGTGACTTTCACAGGTAGGTTGACAAACTCTTTTGCCAGTTACTTTTTCTCATCCAGCTCGAAATATCCCAAAATATCCACAGGTTGTTCAAATTTGTTTTAAATCGACAAAGATATGATGTGTTGCTGAGTTTCCCGGGTGTATTTACATGTTAACTATTCTTTTCTGGCGCACTAACAAAGAGGCAGAACGGTAGCCCATCTGTGGAGGTACTCCAAATGGAAGAAACATTTGTTTTATCGTCCAATTCCAAATATTGAAAGCCGCTTAAACATCCTTTAAGCGGTTTTACCACATAAACAACCAAGGTCCCACGTGTACATGAGTATATTATTCTTATCCACAAGCTGGGAAGGAACCAAAACGTAGCAAGCCTATGACGTGATTTGGAAGGGAATTAAAAAAAAAAAATTCCATCAAAATCTTGAAATTTGTCTTCAAATGTGTTTTACCACATGAACAATTAAGATGTCTTTTTTTTTCCCAACAGGTGTACTATTCTTGTCTGGAATGATAGCAAGGAAGCTATAAGGTAGGTAACCTGTGGCAAGCTGTGGTTTCACGTTTAGTCCGGAAAAGAAATGTTCTTTTTGTCATCCAACTCAAAATACTTTAACTTAACTTACTTGTAACTTAATGATCTAACCCGGTGGATACTCCAAACCAACCTGAGTCCTTGACGGTGCTGATGTGGATGTCTAGCGTGCCATCGCTGTGCACGGAGGCTCTGGAAGAGTTTGACATGAGGCGTCCGTCGGGGGCTATCCAGTGGATGATGGGGTCCGGGTCGCCCCGAGCCTTACAACGTAGTGTCACGCTCTGACCCTCCAGGGCCCGCAGCTCCTGCAACAACAACAACAACACTGGACTGATATATTGACCAGGTTGGGGCTTTTACAGCTCTGCTCCCTGTGAATGTAATCGACTATTGATCATAGTTGCCACGTTGAATTATCGCAGCGGCGAGGCTGTCGATACAGCGGCAAACATGCGTGAACGATAAAAACATTCAGTGATTTAAAAGAGGTGAGATACGGCTGTCCTTTGCGCCACGCCGCCTCTATTGGATCGTTATATTTTTTTCTAGACCTCATCGCTCTAATGACATATGTAACACAATCTGCAAATAGCTTACTAGTTGTAAAAGTCTGCCAGCCAAGTGTGAGGCCAAAGCGAAATAATTGAGAGGGGGGGTTTGGGGGGGGTGGTCACACCTGAGAGTGTCTAGTGATGAGAGGAGGCTCGCACAGGAACTCCTCTTCCGACACAGTCCAGAAATAGCGTCCGGCGAGGTGTTGAGGCGAGGCGCAGGTCTCCAAGTCGTCCTCGCGCCGCAACCTCCGCAGCCAGAGCAGCTCGCAATTGCACCGCAGCGGGTTCCCGCCAAAGCTCAATGCGAACGAAGTGGGCCCCATGATCCCCGAGGTGGCTAGGACCCCAGCTCTTTGAAAAACCGAAGAGATGAGGGACTTCAGTTACATGACTGGACTCAAGTAAGACTTAAGATGCTTTTAGGACTTGGGACTTTCTTGGCTAAAACTTGTGCAAGACTTGACCGGATTTGGCTTTGTATTCATGAGATTCAACTTGACTTGGATTTGATATATAATAATAATAATACATTGTCATAAGACTTCAGACTTGTGACATTCACTCACCTCTGGAAAATGGGGTCCGGGGGCAGCTTCTGGAGCTTGTTGGAGGTCACGTCCAGCCTCTTGAGCTTCTGTAGACCTGAGAAGGTGCCCTCTGGGATGTAGCTGAGCATGTTGTGGTCCAGGTTGAGGGTGTGGAGGCTGGACATTCTCTGAATGGCCACCCAGGGCACACTCTCGAGGTTGTTGTAGGACAGGTCCAGCTCCTCCAGGGCCGTCAGGTCATTGAAGGCGCCGATCTGAACGTGCGTGAGCTGGTTGTTGTTCAGGATGAGGTGGTGCAGCTTCGACATGCCGCTGAAGGTGTCGTTGGTGATGCGCGTCAACCGGTTGCTGTCCAAGTGGAGCGCCCGCAGGTTCTCCAGGTCCTTAAAGGCATGCGGCACGATGGTCCCAATGGTATTGCGGGAAAGCGTCAGGTCCACCAGCTTGGTCATGTTGGCAAAGTCCTTGCGCTTGATGCTGGTGACGAAGTTGTCCCCCAGGCGCATTTCCACCGTGTGCCGGTCGATATTGGGGGGCACGAAGAGCAGTCCCTTTTTATCGCACAGTGTGGCCAAATTGGGGTTGAGCACCTGGCAAACGCAACGCTTGGGGCAGACTTGAACCTTGTGGGCCTTTACAGTCACACAGAGGACCATCAGATAAAGCAGCAGGGCCTCCATTGGACTTGTCATTCACCTGGTTACACCTGCAAAGATAAGGTAGAGAGAAACGCAGATAGAAGGGAAATGGTTTATCGAGCAGAGACTGCGCAGCGCTGTCATCGCTATTAAACATTCATTTGTCTTGCTGGGGGGAATTCGCTCCCTTCAAGACAGGGATGCTTTTGAGCCCGAAGCGCTTTACAACTAGGTTGTAAATAGAATCATTGGCTCAGCACTCTGTCCAAATTGTAAGCAGGGGGTCAACAAACAATGACTGCCGTGCAAATTAGACGTGGGACTAATTAGTCACCTGCAGACTTCAGAGGCCCGCGTGACTGTTTTGTGTTGTGTGTTTTTTGGAATCGTTTAGCGCTTTTTAAAATTTTTTTTTTTAACCTTTATGCTACCCAGTAGTTGGTTGCACGGTTGCCAATATGTACGAGCAACATTCTAATATTTGCTCCATGAAATTGTATTAATTGATTCCCAAGGGTCAGTTATCTTTATTTTGTCGCGTTTCACTTGGCGGTACTGCTTCCAGTCCATTCCGAAAAAAAAAAGATTGCGTTGACAGGCATTTTGAAAGGGGCTTATATCTCAAAGTCAACTTGGGAAACGCCAATGCCGCCTTTCTGATTCGCTAATGCCGCCGCTTTTATGTTTGCGTACACAGAGATGAAAGTCTGAAGTGTCCATCCGAGGCCCTGATCAGAATTAGATGCTTATCCCCCCAGGATCATGTGGCCAAAAGGATTGAGATCATTGGGCCCAGTGGCTCTGCAACGATGCGCTATGCCCTGCCATTGATTTTTTTTTTTCTTCTCTTGACTCTTACTTATGACTCAGTTGGGAGATGGAGGATAACGAGAGACCCATTTGATGAATCCCCCGGCCTTGTCACTGGAGATCGAGAGTAAAGTGGAAATCTTATAGCGACTGTCAAGAATTGGAATTTTGAGTCATTTTTCTGTCTTGTATTCCGCCAAAGTGAAAACCAATCCAATCAAATGCTGACAACAAGCGATCCCCAGTCCCATAACCGCAGTAAAAAAAAAAAAAAAAAAAATCTACCGGCTAACCTTTAAATACAGATGAGAAAGGTCAGGTTTATGGTTATGGCTGGGTGGTTTTCTCGTAATGCCTCCGTTGTCGGCACTGCGTCCTGACAGCGTGGATAAAAGTCTGGCCTCGGCACGGAGCCCCTCCAAATGAATCCTCCTGTGATTGCGGAAGCCACCATGTGTCGAATAACCTCGATAGTCGGCAAAGGAAGGAAACCATCAGACAGCGCGGTGACGTTTCGGGAGGGGTCAACGGCGACGGTTATGCTTTGACAGGCGAGGAAAATGTGGGACAGAAGGAGGTCAGGTTTGAAATGCGCCATGAAGATGATGATCAGGAAGAAATGATATTGTCGCAGTGAGCCTGCTGGGTATGACATATCTTATGAGTACTGCTGATCAAGATGCAGCGAGCAGACACCTTCGCAGAGTCCCACACGGAATTAATCATGACGTGCGAATGTTGAGACATGCTGTCATGGAGCCGAAAAGAGAAAGCTAGAAATGTCTTTGAGTTCATGTTTCCAGAAATCGCAATACGGTTTACTATCCGTTCATTTATTTGTCTTTGGATCATAACAGCCACACTCTGTCTTAAGTAGAACCATTGTCGAGACCCTAAGTAGGCTCTCATAAAAGTAAAAGTACAGCGTCTAGTCCTTTACTTTAGGTCCTTGTAAAGTGGAAATACTGCAAATGTCTTCTGAATTTTTCAAGTGTACAAAATGAGGCCTCGAGATCGTGAAAAATCAAGCTGTTCCCTCTCCGCTCAGAACAGAGCATGTTCGCCGAATGCGCTGAAACTACTGACCGCTTAATTGCCAACTGTCAATCAAAAAGCACTTCTACAGCATTGGAAAAATATCTACACACGACTGCGTGTTGTACCCACAAAAATGCGTACGCTAAAACTCTCCGGTGGTTGGAATATATGCCACTTGATGGATGCGGGGCTTTTCCACACTGTGACAACGAGGCACTCCAAAGCAAGCCACCTCAGCCAGACGCTCGTCTAATTCTCAGGGTGTAGGCATCGCTCACCAGTTAACTCGGAGGTATTGAACTTGTAGATGTTGATGACGATCTGGGGTATCAAAGTTGACTGTTCACCTCAAGGAGGATTTGAGGTCTGTGTATTCATTTGAATAAGGCCCTGATGCGCATAGGCTTATGGTGAGATGGATCTAAGGTGCTTATGAACTTGTTAATCAAGCGCTAAAGACTACACCGACAATGATGAGATGTACGGGGTGCCCTTTTTAACGAGGATGTGAGGTGTATATGTTCTGGTTCATGTGAAGCCAAAGGTGTGTATGTTGTTTTTCATGAAGATCCGAGATGGATACGTTCATGCTGATGAGGCTCTGAGGCGCAGTTCCACGTTGTGAACTGCTCTGAGGCTGACTGACAGGACAGGACCTCTGTTGATGGGCAACGAGGCAGAAACGACCTGCAACTTCCATGCTCAAATTGCGCTCAAGACGTGATATTGATTTACTGTGGAGAGATTGAGCCTTCCTCTCTCTCGCTGCACCTTCCTGTGGAAAACTTAGCTGAACGTGACGTGAATAGTTACCGCTAATCCCCGGCGAAACAGGACAGGCGATATCCACCACCGTATCCACTAATTTGCATTTAATTACCGGCGCTCCGCTGGGATTTGCATAACAGGTTGCTCTCATCAGGTACACCAACAAATAAGCAGATAATCAATCAACGTGCTCATCAATCACGCTCTTCCTCTTTGAAATGTCACACCGCCAACGTGAAGTCATTATTCTGCACGTTGGGTGCGCTCATTTCTCTCTGGATAAGCTTAAGGAGGGAGGGGGGGGGGGGGCAAAACTGAACACTGACCGTCATCTCCTGCCCAGTCAATCACATGTTGCTTTACTACCTCCCAGATTGTTTTTGCGCCCCCCGGAGTACACAACAGACTGACAGCGCTCGCCCACACGTGCACTCCGGTGGGTGGATCGCTGCTTAATAGAGGCAGCTCGCCACACATTGCAACCCCGCCCCACCAATCTATGGAAACAGGCGACTGCAGCATCGCTGCGCCGTACAGTAGCGGAGGATATCGATGCTTGACTCGCCTTGCGACTGTTTTGCACAGGGGAAATGTTTTCCGATGATACGAGAAAGCCTCGGCAAGCCCACATCCAATCAGGGAATCATGGGAAGGTCAAGCAAGGCAAATGAGATTGCCCAAAGGAAGCTAAAACCAGGCCTACACAATCTGTTCAATATTTCCAATCGCAACCGCACATCACTGGAAGAATGACTCAGACTCAATCTTTTAGAGATTGTTTTTATCGCTATGTTTATACCTCACTGAATACATTTGATCATAATCTAATCATCTTTTAAAGACATCCGATAATCTGTTTTTAGATGACTTTGATTGGAATGGAGAGAAATTGCTCAGATTTGGAGCAATTATCAATATGTGTGTACCCCAACACAACAGGGGGGGATCACTCAGGATAATCCTTTCGAGACATTTGATAATCCGGCCTTTGCTGACTCGGAAATGCTCACATTTGGCCTTATTGTCTCCGTGCGTATCCCACTTGAGCAAAACGAAACAAGATGCAATGTGGCTGGAAAATGGCTGCAGCAAAGCGGTTTATGAAAGTGACCCACCGTGGATGCCGCAACGTCTGCCTCACTCGCGCTTCTGTATGCGCCGTGACGCTCCTCTGAACGTGATAACTCTTTGGTGACAGCGGCGACGCCATGGCAACACAGAAAAAAACGTCACGCTGAGGGGAGCGTGAAGGGGGAGGTGAGATGCAATCCGGGGAGTGGGCTCATTTTCAAGATCACCTAACGACATTTATAACAAAGAATCCCCAAAGGAGAGAGAGCACCCGGACACATTTAGTCACGGATAACAAATGAGGTTCTGCTTTAAAGCCCCCGAAAATTGTCAGGGTGCTATTACTTGCTAATGGTCAGAGACAGCCATTGACACTAATGCTACTGATGCTCTCACTGCATCAGTTTCTGATTGTTAGCTGGCCAAGCCTGCAGGTATTGTTTTGAACGCCTTTGGCAGGATTAGCCCACAAAAAAAAAAAAAAAAAAAACCACAAAGAAAGAAACACAAAAGCAACTGAGCAAAAAATAACACAATACCCTGGAAATGTCTAAACTGTTGGCACATTTGCCAAGGAGGAATGCATTCAAATGATGTATATCTGAATAAATACAGCGATGCCTTGAAATATGCGTTCCATGACCACGCGGATCTCAAGTCGTCTTTCCCCATTAAAATAAATGTAAATGCAACAAATCCATTCCAGCCCCCCTAAAAAAAAAAAAATAATAAAAAATTCATTTTTAACTTTTTTTTCTTCAGAAATGAGATCAGCTTTATTGTTATTACACCACAGGGTGCCACGAAATGGAATAGACTGCACGCACTCTGCGGCCTCACACACGCAAACTTTTCAAAGTGACACATTTTTTTGGTAAAAACAACAGAGAAAGGAATCGCAATAAGGAATCTGCCTGGTGAGCCTGTTGTGCTGTTTCATGTGTGTAGACACAGAAAATTAATTTAACACACTTTCCCCGTGGCAGAATTGGCCATAATTTGGATTATTTTATTATTTAGATTTATTGTGTTGTTACCTCAGTTAAAGTGATATTGTCGGGCATGAAATTGCACATTACCATTTTATATTTTTGGGCTAGCTGACATTCATGCTTTGATTAAAAATCCTAAATCAGGTACACGCTTAAGTATTTGTTTCACAAAAAAAATGACTTGCTCCTACTTATTTTTACTGGACTACTTTTTACTGCTACTTGAGTCATCTTATTCAAAAGTCACAAAAGTTACTCGAGTACAATCTGCGGCTACTTTACCCATCTCCGATTGCAATGATATGCTGCTATGCCACACAATACTCTTGGTATATTTTTCCTCTCTGTTTTTCAGGCGGGGGGTGTGGCATCTCAAATGCAATTTCAGAGGCAACTGCAATTTCTCTGCTTGGACTGGATGTCAAGATCTCAACCCGTGTGGGTTGAGCATCGCACTAAAATGACCCTGTTGAATCAAGAGAAGTACTGTTCATCGGCATCTACAAGTCTACCCTGCCATTTTGCAAGTGTTTTCCTTCGCGCGGCATCAGAGCGGGAAGCAAAAGTCAGGATAGGATGGTGAGGAGCAAACCGACACACAACCTTCCTCATATTTTCCGACGTCTAGCTGTCTAGAACAGGCGGGAGATGCAGCTCAAATACTCATCAGCATTCCGCCGCCGCTCTTGTGCGATCGCACCCCTGATGTGAGGGGAGGGGGCTTATGACCTGGGATTTTCTCTCACAGAAACCTTGGAAAGCACTGTGGAATATCAATATGAGATGTGCGTTCTCATCCGTACGTTTAATTCCTTGCCGGCGCGCTACACTGACGATTTTATGTATAGAAGGAGTGAAAGGAAAAATAAGTTCAATCCCTTCCCACGTTGCATGCAGACAAAACCCGTGACAACCCACTTTGTCGCGTTTTGCGGCGGAATGAGGACGAGCTAAATTGAAAGTGAGCACAACACATTCTTCATAAAATAGGTTTTTCCAGTTAGGAAAATTTTAACTACAATGGCCACTTGAGAAGTGTTTTTAATCAGCCAAACTAGAACGAATATTGTAATATTGTGCTTAATAAAAACGAATTAAACAGAATGCAAAGAATTAAACTGTTTATGCATCATGAATTAGTGCTGCAATGCATTCTATTGTGCTGCTCCTTTTGGTGTGCCAACCTTTGCCATCTGGAGGCAGGATAGAACTGCACACAGAGACGCAAACAAAATACAAAGAATATAACTTGTACAAAGAGTTATAGGCCTTTGAGTATAGTGGTGTGCTTGTTTTTCAAAGGAAAAAAATAATCCGAATGACAGCTCCAATGTGGAAAAACCCATAAGGCAGGTAGGTCACTTGTACCTCAAGGCGTCAATATATGTACGATTGCCACGGAAACTCTTCACAGCCCTTGACAGATTTTTTTCAATTTGATTTAGGTCTGGGTTGTGGCTGACACTCGTGACTGAACCCCCCAGTTGCTCCTGATCCTGCGCCATCAGTTGGTGAATGAGGTAACGGTGTTAAGCGCTTTGCGTTTCGAAGGTAGAAAGGTGCTATACAAGTGAAAGTCAATTTAGCATTTACCATTTACCTGTCTGCATGTGAAGCGTGAAGCGCTGGGGGCTGGGGGGGGGGGGGGGGGGCATATGGTAGGCCCGCACTGAAGACTCAAATGATGCCCGCAGGCGCTTGGGGAATAATAAACCACACGATGACTTACACTTGACATGAGGCAAGGAGACGCCAGGCTTAATTTATGTAAAAATATGATGAGCCATGTTGATTACCGTGTTTCCTCAGACAGCGACCTAACAGATGCAAAGCCCCAATTAGTAGCCGGATGCATCCAAACAGCACCTCTACCAGAGAAGGAAATGGCTCATAACTAATTACCTCTGTTGCTTACCAAAACAGCGCCACCTACCAAACCACATAAACAGAGTTGCCTGCATAGTAAAGTGATTTGAGATGGGATTTTTAATGAAGATTAGCATCCCAGTGCTTATAAATTTTTCCTCATTTTAATGATTTTGTCTTCTCCAAAATCACCCCCCCCCCATTATATTTTAAAATGTACCCGTGCATCCATCTTTACGTCTCAAGAAGCTGGCATGACTTAATTTTTTTTCCACCTTTTGTTCCCCGTGGTGGCCATTTTTGCTTTGTTTTAGATTTCCAGTTTTGACTCTTGAGTCAGTTTGGAATAAGTTGCTCACCAAAACACCAGCTCATCACAAAGCATCTACACGGTTTGGAGCATGTTGTAAAAGAGTCACCTGCATAGTAAAGATGATATACAGTATGCGGTGTCAGCAATTAGCATTCCAGTAAATTCAAATTAATTTCTTTCATTCATTCATTTCTCAGATTCTTGTACTGCATTTCTCTACGTTAGTCCTTTTTTAAAATTTCGTTGTAAACTCCACTTGCTCTTGACGCACACACAAAGGCCTCCTCACACTCTGCAGTTGACTAAACTCTGCCCAGCCCTTAGGAACATTTTGTTTTTAGAACCACATCAAAGCCCTTTTCTATATTTTGGATGAACGTTCTCCAGACAGTTTTTAGAAGGCTGACACATGCCTCGCGAGGTGTGAACATTAACACTCGCTTCACCCGGGTTAGACGCCAGCACGCCTTGTGACTGAGGTGTCATTTGCATATCATCTCGGCTTAAATCGCTTGACGGTCCCAACAGAAAGGGGAAGCTTCATCAGTAGCGGCTATCAGCGCATCCTCGGGGGGGGGGGGGGGGGGGCAGAGGCAATAAAGCACTCATCGCGGTAGACATCATATCTGAAATATGGCCCAGTGTTCGCAACTGATCACCTATGTGGGGAAAACTAAAATACATTTTTTTTTTCCTGACCTTGCAGGAGTGCTGCATGCAAGTACACACCTCACGTCAATTACACACCACCCCTACCCCATCACAAGAGTTGATTGACATCTACGGGGAGATTTCCTTTTACCTTGCGGAGGACACATCCAGCCCCACAGTCAAAGGTAGAAGACCAGCATCTCCGTCTCGGAAGGAGGTAAGAAATGGCAGCGGATTAATGCAGGTGTCCCGCACACGTTCGCCTGGCTTCCGGTAACATGTGGCCGGCCTTGGCAGCCCCGTCGATGCCCTTCAAGGAGGAAGGAAGAACAGGAGATCCGCCACGCCGGGGAGGAGTGAGCATTGCTCGGGGGAAGGCAGCCTCACCTCCTCCTCAAAAAAAAAAAAAAAGAGTAAGATAGAAATGGATGGAGAGTGAGAGAGAAGAAGAGGAGGATGGAGGCTGCTTTTTTGAACAGCCGCCATGAATGACTGCAGCCAGATGTTCGTATAATTCCTCTCTCTCGTCCCCACTCTCTCTCTTAATCCAGATTGCCTGCTAGGTTGCCGCCGTCATACATCCGTGCAGACACACGGCGCGCACACACACGCACACACTTCCTCTCGCTGGCCGGTTCCACTGGCGCTTGCGTTCGGAATTGCAATGGCGGCTGCACAGAGAGCGTTTTGTTTGCGCGGACAGATGCAACGCACACTCACACATACATGAGCCCTGCCTGCCGGCCCGCCGCTCTCACGGGCCCAGCGTCATCATTTATTCATGCACACGCAGAGAGAGAGAGAGAGAGAGAGAGACTGCATGCGCGACAGAATGCAGCATGCATCACTTTCTCCTTCCCAAAAAGATACGGATTTGGGAGCAAAACTCATTCAGCCCCCCCACACCTGTTCGGCTGACCAACAAAAAATTGGGTGGACCTGTCTATCATGATGGGAAAAAGTCTCAAGGTCCCGTCTTTGAAAGTGACAAGAAGTCAGCCATTTTGGTATGGAGCAGTAAATTCCAGGCTTCTGACTAACGCCTACGATAGGGTAATGGCCCCAAACAAGCCCAAATAGGAAGCAGGTGTCTCAGACAGATGGGCAGCGGTCGATTGCGAAGCTGTAATGTTTAATTAGTTTAGGGATAGACTTAAATGAAGAGGATGGGATGAAATATATGTCGTTGCTTCTGGGTGTTCCCGCATCTGTTGCAATCGCAGTACAGCGCAGATCAGTCATTGAATAAACGTCGACTTGGCTGAAACTTAAAGCTCTCCTGTGAATCAGTTGGCACGCTACAACAAACCCCCCGCCCCCTCCCCATAGTCCACATTTCATACCTTAAAAGTTATTTATTTAGCCCTTCATCACAAAAGTATCTCAAAGGGCGTCACAGACCCACAGTTCAAAAAGATTCGACATCTAGGAAAGGAAAAACACATTTTTATGAAACATTGAAAAGTGGATCACGGAGAGGAGAAATGGCAGTAAAACGGGCCTGAAACCAGATTCGCATGGGGGGGGGGGGTGAATGTGGCCTTCAAAAGGTAAATACAAGAAGCGGGCTCCACTGTGCACATGAAGTGTATGACGCTTTGTCTCCAGGGTGCAACTACTTTTTGTATCCTTGACTTTGACATACCTTTGAACCATACCTCAACGTTGGACCTCCCGGTAGTTACAAACAGTTACCTTGAGGTCCAATTATTAGCGTTCCGGGTTATGGAACTGGACACCTAATGTGTACTCGCCAGCGAAAGCCCCGACGGGACACTTAAGTCAAGATTATTTCAAACAATATCTCATGTATTTGATTACACAGCATATTGCAATAGCAGCACTTTGCCGCGGCCCGTAATTACAACGGGCAGGCTCTCGGGCGGGCGGGAAGTGTGAATGTCAGAACTCGCATGTTGAGTGAGTCACCAGGGCAGTTGGCGGGCAGAAAATTGCATCGACAATCCCCGCGCTTCTCTCGGCGCAATACAGTGTATTGGATACATTGTAGTTTTCCTTTTGGAACGTACCTCATTTTCAATCATGGAATTCCTTGCTACAATTAATATTTTTATTATTTTGCCTCATGTTTCTTTACACGATACTTCCACAACTAAGCTGCCTGAATACTAATCATTTTTCGCAGAGTACAAAGAATATATGTATGTCCGATAGCGTCGTGATTTGGCCTGTTTACAATCGGGAAGGTGTTTAAAAAGTTGAAGGAAGAATAAAATCTTTTTAAAGGGTGTCAGCGTCTGGAATGCACAGCGGTTCACTGTCCACACTTTGATCTTGTCAGTGGCTGATGTCTTCCAGCAGCTGCTGAGTTGTCAGCTCATCGGTCTTCACCCCCGTGCGGCTCTTCATCTCCAGGAAGAGGCCCTCGATGTCCCGTGGCGGGTCTGCGATGCTGCGACTCCACAGGACCTCTGAGATTCCCAGCAGCTCGCGCACACGCGCCGCGATAGCCTGCCGAGCGCACCGCAGGTGAGTACGTAAAGTCGGACGGGGGTAAGGGAGCCCTTTGATAGAGTGTCTAACTTTTTGTTTGGTGCTCTCGTTTTGCCGAGAATTGAGACTTTTTCGTCTTTTGAGAGGAAGATGAAGGAGCCTGTGTGAGCGTCTTGAATAAAATAATCCTTCGTTATCTGTTTGCACCTGCTTCCGCCTTGTTGCTGCCACACTGAAGCAGACACGCTAAGCTAATTTAGCTGTCAGTTCAGTCTGAGAGACACGGGGTATTTTGATGATCATATTCAGCTGTATGAGAAGGCTTTTAAATGAATCAATCCAAAGTGAATGTAATCCATTGTGTAGGTGTAACCTAATTAAGTGCCCAATGAATCTGTGAGTCTTCAATTTGAATGCTACGCACTGTTAATTCAAATCAAGGTGCACATAGAGTAAAAGTGTTTGACAAGCAGAAAGCAAATGTTGGATATGGTCATGTGTGCTGCGCATTGTCTCTAACCTTCTTTCATATTGTATTATAAGCTTCTATTGTATATTTTAAGACTTGTGAGCGGCTTTCACTACCTGCATGTCTTTAAAATCTGTGATTCCAAGTCTTGGCATATGGACACAATCCACAAAGATCAGCTTCCTGCCCGTGACACAGTTCTCGGTGAAGCACAGCTGCCATGAAAACAATTTAACTGATTATGATCACTATATCGTCGTTATCCTGTGTTGTGTCTGGCGAGCATCAATAACAACCTACTTTATATTGTGGAAATCCAATGGATTCAATCCATGTCGCAACATCTTCAGAACTCCATTGCAGGAACTCCATGTTGCGTGTACCCATGTTACCATGGAAACTGGCTCTTCACAACTCGAGTGTTTAATTTTACTTGTTTGCCTTCACCCTGCTTGTCCCAGAACGAGCGTTGACGCTTAAAACGATTTTCATTATATCTTGACTTTTTTTATTGTTCGTGTACGCACCTTTTGACATATTTTTGACGCGCGCATCGCCAAGAGGTTTGAACCAGAGACAAGTTATATTCCGGTGACGCAATGGTGGCAGCCAATCATCTTCTAGGAAATTGGGGCGTCTGTTGAATACCACATGAGGATTGGTCCGCTGTTTAAACCTCCCGCCTAACAAGGAAGCGAAACAACGACTGCACTCGTTGACGTGTTTTAATCGATTCATAAATCACACGGAGTAATGGTGAGCCACAACCATTGAGCACTCCGATTGGTTTATGGATCGCAGGTTGCGGATCCAACCCCGCCTCCTGTTTTCTTGCCAGGGGACGTTTTGACGGCTTCTACGTGCTTTGTGGGTCGCTTGAAGGACTAAAACTGTAACCTTAGTTTCCACAATGGCAGCAATATTCCGCTCCGTGCTGAAAAAGAAGGTAAATCATAAAACTGGCGTTAAAATGTCAACTTATCGGCTGCTGGGTTGGAGCTAATAGCTACGAAGCTATCTTGCAGCACGCGCTGCTGCTCGCTGTTTGTTCATGAGACTTGGTTGGTCGGTTAAATCCGATCCTATTCGCTCTACTTAAATTGATTGTACAGTAAATGCGTTTTGATTCCTGACATGAAATGGGGCCTTATTTGCACAACGTGAACCAGATTGCCTAGTTGAGTGCTAACCAAATTTGTTTGAATACTTTCCAGACATCCTCCGTGCAGCTGGGCCGTATGTGCTACTCCTCTGTGGTAAGATGAGAATTCGCACGATGCAGTTTATCCAACTCCCCTATATGTAACGTCACGTTGACGTTCAGCGTCAACGTGACAGGGCTCCTTCACGTCACTTTTAGTCTAATTGAAGCACTTTTCACTGCAAAAACAAAACAAAACGTAGAATTATAGTCAAACAAAAGCCCCTTTCCACCCTCTAGTTGTTTTTATTATGAGCAGCATATGTTCTGAATCACTAGTTGTCCAAAAACGTTTGAACCCCTGCTTGCGTTGGCCTTTTACTAGAGCTTGGGCTTCCTCCAACATTACACAAACAATGCGTGTCAGTATCGCAAAATCTTTCTCACTCTGTAAATCTGAATCAAGCTTTTGTCGAGTTCCACAGCAGCCCTCCAAGATAGCTGGTGCCTAACTTTGCATAAATGGCTGCTCTCGGAGTTCAATGTTTTCATCTGAGGTGGTTGCAGCAGTCCTTTTGCTTTGTGGTTCACCAAGAACAAACCCTGTTGAAGTCCAAACCAGTTCAGGGTGTACCCCTACTCTCAATCAAAAACAGCTGAGATAGACTCCTGCAATCATGTTCTCAATGAAGACGTGCTGCAGAAAAATGGAAAGATAGATTAACTCGCACAAGATTCATCAACCCACCAATAAAAGTCCTACAGCCATTAAAAATGCCTTTAAAAAGATAATGGTTCCACATAAAGTTTCCATTTGAGAGTGTACATCACGTGACGATGTATTTGTGTGACCTCTGCAGCCCACCACCAAGCTCTTCATTGATGGAAAATTTGTAGAGTCCAACACATCGGAATGGCTCGACATTCACAACCCTGTGAGTATTTATAGATGCATTTCCTGGCTCTGTTGCACTATCAGAGGTAGTTTGAGGAGATGAAACAAGTACTGCAAAAGATATCGGAGTCCTCGGCAACATTCTGGCAAGCTCATGAAGCCTCGTAAATACGCAAGTCAAATTTACGATGTTGTCAAGGACCAGCAAAAACATTTTGCTATAAATGTTAATGCATGAGCTGATGTAACGACTTCCCCGCATCGGTCGCAGCCGGCGTGTCTGAACGGGTTGTCTCTGCTCCCCCCCCCCCCCCCCCCGCAGGCCACTAATGATGTGGTGGGCCGTGTCCCCAAAGCCACCCAGTCAGAAATGCTGGCCGCCGTGGAGTCCTGTTCCCGCACGTTCCACTCCTGGTCGGAGACGTCCATCCTGAGCCGCCAGCAGATCTTCCTGCGCTACCAGCAGCTCATCAAAGACAACATTGTAAGAGTCGTTGGACACGTGTCATTACAACGACCTTGTGAGAAAATGTCGCCGAAGCTTGTCTGTTGTCCTTTTTTTTATTTTTATTATTTTTTCAATTTTAGAAAGAGTTGGCTAAGATGATCACGTTGGAACAAGGCAAGACGCTGGCAGATGCTGAAGGCGATGTATTCCGAGGACTGCGTGAGTAGAAGTGCCGAGGTTTTTTTGTAATAATCCTCCAATTTGAGGTAAAAAAAAAAAAAACACCAGAAAGCATGTCTGTCCTCATGCAAACGCTTTGTGAAGTTGTTGCAATGAGAAGTTGATACCTTTTCAGCGCAGCGTTTCATTGATTTAAATCGCAGTTTGCCTATGGACAAAGTACAACAAAAAATGAGAAAGGAAAAAAGCAAATGAGGTGTTATTGATCAATTTAAAGTCCCCTCGGGGTAAGTGTTTTTCTTGACTTTCCGGTGTTATTTATCTTCATGGATTGATGCGTTTCCAGTAAAGACAGCTGCACAGTGGATCGCGGCGCGAGGCTTCCTAAAGCGCCCCAGTGAGCTTTTTATGTGCGTCGTCCGGATTGATCGCTGCTGGCCGCTTAATGGGCCGCGATAAAAACACAATTTGGCTCGATCTGTCTTGCTCTCTTTTACTTTTTCTTTCTGATGACGGAAACAGAAATCCTGCCGTTGACTGCGTCGCACGCTCGCCCGCAGTAAAAACGCGGCTTCAGCGAAATGTGGATGCTAGCTTGGGCGCTAAATGGGAACGCTCTGGAGCAGGATGCAAACCTTTTTTTCGACGCCAAAGTGACAAACGCTGTTCCGTAACAGCATGCAGTCACACCCTGTTGACACAAGCTGCGTTTACCCGAAGGCAATCGGCCGCTTCGGAAACTACTGCTCGAGCAAGTGTTTCATTAAGTATGAACTCATTCACTCCCAAAGACGTTTTTAAACGTCTTTTCAGACTTGGTCTAGAATTGGCTGGTGCTGAAATTAAGCATGAAGTAGACGGCTTGCTTAAACATCGTTTTAACAAGTTTGATGAACTCTGACATTTTTGTCAGCCGACTTGACATACTTGTAGCTTTGTCGCCATCCCTCGACAGAGGTCGTGGAGCACGCCTGCAGCATCACGTCGCTGATGCTGGGCGAGACGCTGCCGTCCATCACCAAGGACATGGACACATACACGTACCGCCTGCCCATCGGCGTGTGCGCCGGCATCGCTCCCTTCAACTTCCCCGCCATGATCCCGCTGTGGATGTTCCCCATCGGCATGGTGTGCGGCAACACCTACCTGATGAAGCCGTCGGAGCGCGTCCCCGGATGCACCATGCTGCTGGCCAAGATGCTGCAGGACGCCGGAGCGCCCGACGGCACCCTCAACATCATCCACGGCCAGCACGCGGGTCGGTGCCGTGAACAACGCGGGCGCGGTTTTTAGTCCGAGGAGAATTTGAAAGCCTTTGTGTGTGTGTTTTCAACGCAGCCGTCAACTTCATCTGCGACCATCCCGCCATCAAAGCCATCAGCTTTGTGGGATCCAACCAGGCGGGAGAGTACATCTACGAAAGAGGCTCCAAGAACGGGAAGAGGGTGCAGTCCAACATGGTACGTCTAAGCCTAAAATATTAATACTCACGCTCGCGCAGGGTTCTGCAAAAAAATTGCAGCTTGCTGAATGTATTAGTTGTTTTACCCAGGGTGCCAAAAACCACGGCGTGGTGATGCCGGACGCCAACAAGGAGAACACCATCAACCAGCTGGTGGGCGCCGCTTTCGGAGCGGCCGGCCAGCGCTGCATGGCTCTGTCCACCGCCATCTTTGTGGGCGAGTCTCGCGAGTGGCTCCCGGAGCTGGTGGAGCGCTCCAAATCGCTGCGCGTCAACGCAGGTAAGCAAGCGCCTTGCCCTCCCTGAGTGTCAGTCGCATGTCGTCGATTAACGACGAACATTGTAAAGGCGATCAGCCCGGCGCGGACGTGGGCCCGCTCATCTCTCCCGAGGCCAAGGTCCGCGTGGAGTCCCTGATCCAGAGCGGCGTCAACGAGGGCGCCAAGCTCCTGCTGGACGGCAGAAACGTAAACGTCAAAGGATATGAGAACGGCAATTTTGTGGGACCCACCATCTTGGGCAGCGTAACGGTAATCCTCCGTCAAATCTTCTTTTTCTCTCTCGCCATTGTTTCAGGAAATGCGATGACGTTTTCGACTACCTACAGGTTCCTCAAATTGTCCAGCTTCTTATGTTGGCATTTTTCTCCCTCTTAATTGATGTGAGAAGCCGAGCTTCGTCCCCTACTTTTTATCCTCTATTCAAAAGCTCTGCTGATTTCAAGACTCTCTTTCACGTGTACAGGTTGGAAAACATACTCAAACAAATGTCGTTATTCAAGCAGCCATCTTTTTAATGAGATAAATGAATACAAACGAAAGTGCATTTTTAATTAACCAATACTCAGGTTGGGGCGGTGTCTAAATTAATGCAACAAATATGACGGCACTCTTGATGTCGTTGTAAGTGCTCGGAGGCCACACTTTGCCTGCCCAAGATGTAATGGAGGGTGACCATAGACAGAAATGCCCCTGTAAGAATCTCATCACTCCGAACAAAAGCATCCTAACACTTTTCGACGGTTGCCTCCTTTTCGCTGCGGGTGGGGTATTTATTCAGACGGAACATCGAATCCATAATAAAAGAAAGTTCCACCGCATTGTAGTGTCTTCCCGCAGCTGTTCAGTCTTGTGCCCCCCACTGCGCGTCTATCCCGAGGAAGATGATAAAATACTTGTTTTACGCTTTCACCGAAGCATAAAAAGTTTGAACTTTCAAGCAGCTGCAGGCGAAGACTTGATATTTATTGCATTTAATGATGTCTCCAGCCGGACATGACATGCTACAAGGAAGAGATTTTTGGACCGGTGTTGGTAGTGCTGGAGGCTGACAACCTGGATGACGCCATCTCCATGATCAACAGCAACCCCTTCGGCAACGGCACGGCCATATTCACCTCCAACGGGGCCACGGCGCGCAAATATACGCACGAGGTGGACGTGGGCCAGGTGAAATCAGTCGGCAATAATATATAGGACATTGACATGTCCTCATCGAGAAGGGACTGGGGCATTTACAACATTACCCAAATACAGACGGCAACCTGTCTGCATGTATGATGTAGTGACGGTCGTTTGTGATTTTTCCATAGATTGGCGTGAATGTTCCCATTCCTGTGCCTCTGCCCATGTTCTCTTTCACCGGCTCCAGGGGCTCCTTCAGGGGAGACACTAACTTCTACGGCAAACAGGTCAGAAATCTTTAAAATCGGACATTCGCCACGGAAAAGCAGATTCAGTGACTCAAACGGACCCGTTGCACATTTATTCGCGTAGGGTATCCAGTTTTACACACAGATCAAGACCGTGACGTCGCAGTGGAAAGCCGAGGACGCCACCGTGACCAGCCCGGCGGTCACCATGCCGACCATGGGACGCTAAACCTCCAGCGCTACCTTCAGTGACTTTGACATGTGCCTTAAAAAAACATGATGGAGGAAGGATGCTCTTTTCTTTTTTTTTTTTTTTAAACATAGAAAATGTATTTCGTTGGTGGGTTTTTAAAAAGCTGGGAAACAAACAGGTCATCATCCGCGCGCCTCCTGCGGACAAAGTGTTGCCGATCCTCATCGATATCGCGTTGACAAGTTAGATCCTTTTCGTGATGTCTGCTGTGGTTCCTTTTAAGCCTGTAGGTGCAATAAAATCAAGATTAACCTCCAAGCAGTCACATCAGACGTCTTCCGCCAACTAGAGCTTCCCAGCACACGCATCAAATGATACAGGTGTAGGCTGATTTATGGTCCCATACTAAATGTGATGACATACTTTCATCTGTGATGCTTTCTATATTCCCTGTCAATGTTGTCTGCTCTGTGTCAGATTGAAGTTTAATGCCAATAAACTGCCGAGGTTTATTTGATATTAGTGATGCATGAGATGTGTTTGGAAAGCCTTTTACTGTAAAACGCTATGTCACACTAAACTGTAGATTTATTTGCAAGGCTTGCACAAATTTATCAGCCAAATGCTGCAAAGGTGAACCCTCATGCGTTAAAAAGCGTACCCACTTTTAGCACACTGTATATTACAACACAACGGAAAATAATGTAACAATTTGAAACACATTTGACCTTTTTTTTGGTACGCCATACTCACGGGGAAATGCATTCAGAATATGGATTTTGTTGTTGTTTTTTAAAATTGTTTTAATAATTTCTTTTGGTTTCAAAAAATGCTAAAATCAAAATTGGCCATAATTCAGAGCTGTGCTAACCGAACCATTACGCATCTTTCGACGAGGAGCGTGATGGTGAGACGTCCGTTTCTCCTCTTGACAGTTCGATTTTCACAACTTTGCCAACAGCTAATAAGTCAGATACATGTTGCATGGCAGCTGTTTATTCGACGGTTTTTTTCCGAGTTCTTTTAAACTTGGTTTGATTTGACGTGTTTTCGTAAGCAAGCATGCTGTGGCTTTAGCTCGCGAAAAGTTGCAAAAAAAAGCTAACCGACGAAAGTTTGATTTCACCGCGATCCTTTGGGTTTTGCAGGCTCTTCAGCCCGCGGCCCCGTTGGGACCAGCAGAGAGCACCCCGCAAGCATCCAGACGAGATTTGCGTCTCAACTATTCCAGCGGAGTTGCCCCGATCAACAAAGCATTTTGAAACAAGGAATAAATTTGGCTTGCACGTTTGGAAGTGTGCGTAATGGGTGTTTTATTTGCACTTTATTCACGATCGCCAAGAAAGCAAAATGACGGAACGACGCGATCTCTTTGTGCAACTCGTCTTCAATCGAAAACGAAGTTGGCTTTGCAAACTCTCTCATGATCTCAGGATGACATTCTGAAGGCTGGCAGCGGTAGGAAATACTGGCGGGCTCGAGGGGTTATGGGTGAGGTTGGCGTGCCGTCACGTCGCACACGAGAGACGCCAATCGCGGGACGAGTGCGATCCTCCATCTGCTCTCCGTTTATAAATTTAGCAAGTCGGATGAACACATCATAAGGCTAACCTATGTATACATGTAAAAATTTCGCCGCACAATGGCCGAATGGTAAAAGACAACGCGTGGTAGTCAGGCGACCCGAGTTCGAGACCAGCATGTGCTCCATTTATAAATTGAGCAAGAATCGAACCCGGTTTTCCCGGGTGCTAAGTAGTGTCGTTATCCATTTGACCACGCAAGGTAACAGAACGAACTTTTCGGGGGGTTCAATTTATAGACCTTCCCAATTTCAACGGGACTGATGATAATATATATATGTAATAGTTGCAGACGTCACTGTGAAAAGATAGTCCAGTGGTATATGACAGGAATTCTCCACTGGTGAACTCGGGTTCGAGCCCCGGTGTTGTCCTTTGGCAAAACCTTAGTCATTTGGCACGGATTTTTTCAACACATCACATTCACTTCCTGTTTCAAATTAAAACTTTTTTCTTTCCTGAAGTGACGTCACGGGCGGAAACCTATTTAAGCGGGCCTAACGAGGCAGTCATTCTTTCTCACCTTCGACAGCCTCCGCTCGTCCTCCCGCTGCTCCAGCTCTGCACAGCCGTCCAAGACGGAAAACCTCCAACAAGGCGAGTTTTTTACTCTTTATGAGCCTCTTAAAACGCACCACTTTCGCTCCTTTTGAATGGAAAGCAGCACGTGTGAGCGAAAATGTTTGCTCGAGCATGAGCAATCAAGGTCTCCTGCGACCTTACTTTGCAACAAAACTCCCCTCCCCCCCCCAACCTTCTAGGACTAAAGCGACGTTCGCCGAGAGGGTAAGTAGACAAACCTCGCGAAAATGTTTGCTCGAGCATGAGCAATCAACGTCTCCTGCGACCTTACTTTGCAACAAAACTTTCCCCCCCAACCTTCTAGGACTAAAGCGACGTTCGCCGAGAGGGTAAGTAGACAAAACTCATTTCTAAATTCACAATTAAACCGAACTAATGTGCATGCGTGCGTGTTAATTGTGTCTTTTCTGTTCGCAGGCACAAATCTTCAAATTGACTAAACACAGGCCACTCGCTGTGCGTTTTAATGTGGAATTTAAGTCCTGAACAGTTTGGAGCAAGCCCATTTAATTTGTCTCTTTTTCTATCCACAGGCTTTGCATCTGCTACAGAATGGCCAAATTGACTGCAACACGGTAGAACTGCCACATTTTTAAGATGCCGCCGCACGACAGAGCAAATTCCAATGTGTCGATTGTCATTTCTGTCTCCACAGGCTCATGTCGACCGAACAACCCATAAAATGGCTGCCATCCTGTGGAGTTTTGGGCGTCGGCAGGTCTTTGGCATGTCGACCAAATATCGGGGTGCTGAGCCAGGCGCTTGGAAGGTTGAATATTTAAAAGTCCAGAACTTACGTTTCCGTGTCTTTCAGGCCACCGTGCTGTTGAAGAGGCGTCCAGCTCTGCTCTCCTCACAGGTGGAGCAAACTTGCATACACGTGTGACTACTCGAAATTCAATCAGCACGTGATTGACTAAAGATTGGGCACAGGTGTCAAAATCAGATGTGTAAAAAAAAGTGTTTGGCTTCAACCAAAGGAGCTTCTCCTCACCCAACTCCCGGGAAGCTCGTTGACCTGCTGGTTGAGTCGGTGCACCTGTGGCTCAAACCATGGCGGGGCTCTTAATTCTGGCCCTGTCACACTTACCCAATCAGGTGCGTTGCACCAGGGAGAGAAGGAGGAAACTTCTCAGCGGAGTGGCACCTGCTCATCATGTGCGTTTGTCCACCAGATGGTGGTGAAAGACCAGAGACGTTGTGAAGCCAGTCGTCCCTCAACGTTTGGACCAGTTGCTTGTCGGCAGGCCCTCAGGAAACGTGGAGTCACGATCCATCTGATGTCACACACGCAGACTGGTGACTGGAGCTTCACCCAAACAGCACTGCATCTTTTGTTTTCAAGCACACTCACCTGCTTTTTCTTTGACTCTGCATGCAGTGCAGCCAGAGACCCTGCACCAGCTGGGCAAAGAGGCAAATGCGACAAGCTTGTAGCAGGTCCTCGCTGCTGCCTCCATTTTCAACGTTGCCGTTGAAACGTACAAAGAGTGACTGGTCTCTCGTTTGTGGTGTTGGTGTTGATCACGCTCGACCAACTGTCGCAGCAAAAGGTTCCAGTTAATCAACACTTGAAAAAAGTTGAAAAATGAGGAGCAGAGTAAAACGGAACTGCGTTAGTTTGTAATTGGTGTCTACCGACCTGTACATTGTCTTTCAGATGGAGTGCGATGAGGTGAAACGTAACTGCCCCATCCGCCGGTAAGGAGTCTCGGTTCAACAAGCCTGTTTTCATTATTCAGAGTAGCAGGAAGCTTGTTCTTGGGTCCTCCGTGCCACAAGAGGGAGTAACCTGCTCACCGCCAGAGTCCACAGACCTGTAGGCAACACTTTTTGCTCTTCTTCCTGTTCCTCGCAAGGTGCTGAAGTCAAACTTTGGGCCAGCCTGAAAAGTAGGAGACATTTACACTCGTTCAATGCACCATCATGACTTTTTTTTTTTTTTTTCCCTCCCCAGGCGTCCTGCTCTCGAAAGCCCCAACAGTCTATCTCCCTGGTAAGTTTCATGCCCAACACATCTTTGTCTGCACAAGAAATTGACTTGCGTGTAACTCACGGATGCCTTTCCTCTCAGGTCAACACACGTGTATCACGTTCTTCTCAAGAGCCGACCAGCAACAAGCAGACTGCCATCCAACTTGCAACTTTTTCCTCTGCTGTGTGATTGTCTACTCTGCAAAAGAAATAAAGCTTGATTACAAAGAACATTTCAACTCTCAACTTCATTTTTAAACATCACCACAATCTAACTTAAAACAATTTATTTTCATTTTTTGCCTAAACTTTAGTTTTTTTGAAGAAATCTTTTTTCCAAATTTTTTCAAAAAAAAATTTCAGAATTTTTTTTCCTGGCAGAAAAATCCAGAGTGGGTGTGGCCTAGCTGGAGTGATGGCTGATGATTCGCTGAGGGCAGTAAAAGTGGGTGTAGCATGACGATAACATGCTGTGATTGGTGGAAAGGGGGTGTGATCATGCAAATTAGGTGTTCTCCGATCGGTGAATTCCAAAGGAGGCGTGGCCATGCAAATTTGGAGCAATACGATTGGCCAGAATTCGGAAAGTGGGCGTGGGTATGCAAGTTGATCGATTCTGATTGGCTATGCAAATGTATGCAAAAGAGGGCATCACCCTGATTGGTGGATTTCAAATTGGGTGTGGTTTGGGCGAGCTTTGCAGAAAAATTTCTAAGTCCCACTGGAGTTTTGAGGTGAGAGCTGCACTTCGGTCACACCAGACAGTCTTTTCACTGTTCCCATGGGTTTCACATGACCCAAAAGCTCGATTCCTGTAGTTTCGAGTCATGTGGTGACCCAAGGGAACAGTGAAAAGACTGTCTGATGTGACTGAAGCCCAAGTCTGAGCTCAAGACTTCAGTCTTTGAAAAGGCTTTGAGTGAGTTGAGCATGGATTTGGTCATGAAAGGCAAAGACTCAAATTCAAGTTGAACAATTTATTGTACAGAAAAGCGAACATGACAATGTAAAAGCATTTGACCAGTCAATCTTTGTGTGGGCCAGTTCAAGTTGCACGCACACAAACACTGACGACAGGCCCGAGATGAGAGCATGTGCTTGACCAGCTCATGCCTGATGTCACTGACATCTCATGACACACCAAGGTGGGACATGAGCACGTCTGACTTCTCTCACAGACAAAAACTAACTGCCGTGTACTCCACAACAACATGATCACACTCTTCTGGTCAAGTTTTTAAATGACATTGAAGTGGGCCAAGTTAGTCATATGGATGCATATATTTATATAGGCATACATAGACACATTTTTAAACTAACTTGGTCCACTTCAAGGTTTAAAAACATATTCCAGAAGTGCTTGATGATGCTCGGGTTGTCTATGTGGAGTTGACACTGTTGTGCAGTACACGAAGCAGAAGTTGAGGTTGAGTGAGAGACAGACAGGCGGGCACACTCACCTCCACCTTGTGGTGCAACGTGACATCAGACATCAGCTCTTCAGGTACACCACACAGCTCAGGACTCACACGTGTCCAAATGCAGGTTGGCATCCCTTCCGCATGTCCTCCGAGGCTGGCGGCTGCGCCTTTGGCCCAGTCATCTGACTAATCTGGTCAGGCAGAAAAACAAAAGTGGAAAGTCACACACTGTAGTCCATAAAAAAAGAGTTGTTTCTTTTTTCTTTTTAATTTGAGTCATTATTCGTAAAGTGGCATACTTTTACTTTCAACCCGTCCATTTCCAAACGTGCCCGCACTCGCAATGCAACTGTTGGAGCGATCCACTCGCGGCTCTCTCACCACACCTAAAGTACAATGAGCAACCTCCTTTCGAAAAACAAGTGAACAAAGCCACAGGTGCATTTGTGTGAATAGTTTTGAAACAAATCTGTCCCTTGACAGCTGAGGTCTACTTGTCGACGGCGTGCTCGCTCACTGCCCCCTTTGCTGACGTTGTTTTTTTACGATAACTTCCAGTGACTTAGTGAGTCACAACTAAATTAGAGGAGCAACGTATCGTCACAACGCTCCCATCCGTCTACCTCTAATATATACATTCACAGATAAACTGCGAAGTCAGTTTAGAATGTTAAAATTACTCACCGAGAAAAGGGCTTGTGGACAGCGGAAATACTTGCTCATTGAACCGGATGTGGTACCATTCTTGTGCTTGTACTTATTCTTCTTCTTGGTGAATTGGATGTCTTTAGTTCATATCGCCCCCTACTGTCCGGGAAACCACAAAGTAGACTGGATAAGTAGACTGAGAAATGTATGCACATTTTAAAAAAAGAACATTGAGACCTGAAAAGTTTTAGAAATCAAATTTTACAAAACGGGGGGAATGAGGGCTCAAAGGTAATAAAAAAGGAAATAGAAAGAAATGGGGCTTCATTTTTTTTTTAATAATTAAAAAAACTACGCCGATGAACAAAATAACTATGCTTAAACATTCAAATAATTCATATTTGCAAAACCAAACCAGAAAACACTTTTTTTCACTTTATTTAAAGTAACTACAAAAACGCATATAAGTTATTTGGTTGTCTGTTTTCTCATTAGTTAAGCAAGAAAGTGAAGAATGTGGAAGCAAGTTGGACCCTGGGCGCCACCCTGGATCACTTTGAAAATCTCCAAATACATCAAGGTGGCGGCGCTTGTTGAAAAGGTCCCCATTCTTTGCCTGTAATGTTGACAGGTTTGCAGAGGTAACGATTACCTTTCAGAAATCTTAGGGACGCTTTTTTCTTGATATAAATGTTGATCTTTGACACTTTGCAGTGCAGAAGTGCAGGGTTCGATTCCAGCAAAGTGCGGCCGGTTGACATCAAAGACACGCCTCGTCACGGACACCTAGTCAACTGGCCGCGCTTTGTGTCCGTGACTAGGCGTGTCTTATGGTCAACCTGCCGCGCTGCAAAGGTCATTAAATCACAACAAAAAACGAAATCAATATGCAGCAGTTTAATTTAACATCACCTTCCCCATGTTGTTTGTACAGTACATTTTGACGGTACATCTAATGGAAGGCAAAATTCAGATGTACCTCATACTGAAAGCAGGCAGGACAAGCATTGCACATTGCACAGTGCAGTCGACCCTGCATGTTGGAAGTCTTAAGTCAGCGATGTCCATGTTTTGTTCAGACAGTGTTTGTCAGGCAGCCGTGTCCAGCCGAACGTCCCTCAGAGGCTGCATGAAGAACCTGAAGATCACCAAAGCTTCAGAGGTCATGGAGGTGCACTTCAACAAGGCTCTGGAAGTCCAAGGAGTTCAACCGCTCTTGTATCCCGCCGTTGCTGCCTCACAATCAACCCACACTTGAAGCGACTTCCCATTTTCCCTCCGCAGCTCCATTTCGGTCCGACTTAATGTTCAATAAATACGGTCAACGTCTCCTTAATTTTGTGCATTTGCCCCGTTTCATCACAACACTCACTCAACTGTTCAAAACAATCAGGATCACCCATCTATTATTTTTGAACAGCTGGTATGTTTCCTCGCTTCCAATTTAAATTAGCTTACCTTCATCCACCACCACCACTTGGCTAGTTTCAAATAGCCAAGTGGTGGCCTTTCCATTCATTTCTATAGCAGTGCCACCACATCTCCATGAGTGGGCCCTTCTGTCGTCATGGTGACAAGCTGGTGTGGAGAAGAGAGGACACTCACAGATTCTGCGGGACCTGAGGGAATGATAAGCGGACATAAGTGCTCATGTCAAGGACTCACGCTTACGATACATGGTCTTTTTTTTCGGCTAAAAAGGCTTTACTATACGTGGTCGTTTTTTTCGGCAAAAAACGCGTTACTATACATGGTGGGGGTTTTTTTCGGGCTAAAAACGCCTTACTATACATTGTCAGGTTTTTTTGGGCTAAAAATGCCTTTCTATACATTGTGGGCTTTGGGGGGCTAAAACCGCCTTACTAGACATGGTCGTTTTTTTCGGGCTAAAAATGCCTTCCGCTACATGGTCGTTTTTTTTTCACCAAAAAACGCCTTACTATACATGGTCATTTTTACCGGCAAAAAATGCCTTTCTATACATGGTCGTTTTGTGGTGCTAAAAACACCTCACTCGACATGGTCGTTTTTTTCGGCAAAAACGCCTTGGCTTGACAATCTAAAACAGCCTCATTTACACGGTCATTAGAAAAACCGTACAAGTGTATATGCAAACGATGGCCGAGACCTGGATTCGAACCCTGCACCTCTGCACTGTCAAGCCAAGTGACTAACCAGTCGACCACATTGGCAGTGCGATATCATGGTCGCAACTAACAACCCAAAAAGGCCTTTGGCTACATAGTCGCCCAAAAAGCTTGACACGCAAATAATGGCTGAGACCTGGATTCGAACCCTGTACCTCTGCGATGTTAAGCCAACGCTCTAACCAGTCAACCACAGTTGTGGTGCTCTTCCTAGCCTGTAAGAACCCAAAAAGGTCTTCAAATACATAGTCGTACAAAAAGCTTGACAAGCAAACCACGCACCCCTGAGGAAGGCCAAAAACATTGTCCTTCTCACCCTCCCCAAAAAAGCCACCACGGAGGTAATTGTACTTAAAATAAGTGGCTTCATCCCTAATAAAAACACCAGTCCACCAACCTGGTGACCTGAGCATGGCGTGATGGGGGTTGACGGCATCCACACCGGTGGCCATGGGGACCAGGCTGGCCCTGCTCTCGCAGTCGACCTCCAGGAGGCTGCTGTGTGTCAGGGCCTCAGCTGTCACACAAATGAACCAAAAGTGACATTGTCTGCCGTGTGTCATTCCATCTTGTATCTGTCTGCTATTATTTTTTTCAAACCCCACACCCACACTGTAAAAATAACCCAGATAGAAGCACAATAAGGGACTAATAAAGGATACCTTATCTTACATGTTCAATTAGACCTCGCATGCCAGAATACAAGTGCCTATTTTTTGAGCCCGTCTGTCTGCCTCACAACACCCGCGATCCACACCATGACGCGTTTGTGTCGATAAATAATTTGGCTTGCCAGAAGAAGAGCTCATTGGGAGCTCTCCGCGATTCACCCTTTAAATTGTTCAGTGCACCTCATATGAGAGACAAAAGCAGCAAGACAGTTTTTATTTATTTTAAAAAGCACACTGTTGGAAAAACTCAAGGGAGGAGCTAAATGCACTTGAGCCTGATGATTGGTCAGCCATAAAGAAAAGTGGCACTTTTTAAACCACAGTCGACCCAGGGGAAGCGCGGTGTCCTCATGGTTCACGCCTGCCTCACAGTCGAGAGGTATTGGGTTCAGATCTCAGACCGTCCTGTGAACATTAGAGGAAGTGTGTGTGTGTGCGTGTATGTCTCAAGACCTGTTTCCCTGTTTTCAGGTGCGAGGCTCTCCTCCCCGTGACGTCTCCTTATATGGACGTTCCTGCTTCCGGACTGAGAGAATGTCTTCCCACAGATCCCACATTGGTGAGGCTTCTCCCCTGGGTCACACGTAATATCTAAAAGTCACTCACACCACACACACACATTCATATTGCCGGGGGGTGGGGGGATTGTACTGACCAGAATGTACGAGCATGTGTTTTCTCAGACTGGAATACTCGGCAAAGGAGCGCCCACAACCGTCTGCTTCACACACAAAAGGCTTCTCTCCTAAACACACACACACGCGTTTATTTTCACAAATATGATCAAATCACCACAATATTTTTTAATCAGAACCCCCCCCCCCCCCCAAAAAAAAGTAATGTGTGAAATTTAATGCTCCCCATTTAAAAGGCATTTTTATCACCTGTGACTGCAATTCCACTGCGCCCCACCGTGGTGCTAAAATGTGTGTGTGTCATAAACAATGGATAATGGCTGCTCTGTTAATCTGACTCTGGCAAGAGGAGGGGACCGGAATACGCTGTTAAATAATCTGAAAATCCCACCAAAGCCGCAGACGGGTCAAATCATCCCCGGTCTGTGATGGTTTCGGTGCGTTTGCTCACCGGTGTGCACGCGTTTGTGGTTCTTTAGGTTTCCGGCTGTGGTGAACTTCTTTCCACAGTTGTTCTCCTTGCATACAAAAGGCTTGTCGCCGCTGTGCGTCCTCATGTGAACCTGAAGACGCTGCAGCACGTAGAAGCTCTTACCGCAGCCCTCCGCCACGCAGCGGAACATGCGGTCATTCCTGACAACAAACAATGAACAAGGCCGAGAAGCCTGTGATCACGAGGGACGTTAAAATGCGACTTAAAATATGGCCTAGAATACATTTTTAAGATGAGGCCTTTTTTTTTTTTTTAAAGAACGGTCAAGACTCATGAAAGTGACTTTTTGTAAACCTTTTCAAAGTCTTTCCAATGAAAGCCATGTTATCTCTGCCGTCACCTGTGTGTTTTGAGGTGATACTTGAGATGAGCAGGCCAGGTGAACGTCCTGCAGCAGCCCTCAAAAGAGCAGCGGAGGATCTGCCTGGCGGCGAGGGGGCGCCCGGTCCGAGGCGGCGGGAGCGGCGCTTGCGGCGGCACCGTCTCCTCTCGCTTCTCGCCACCCGAGGGCAAGTCGTGCGTGAGGTGGCCTAGGCAACGGACAAGCCCGTCAGTAAGCCGATGTCAGTCAGTGCAAACACAACGAAGCTGGTAGTGCTTTTCTAACATCAAGAGGAGTTCAAAGATGAACCACAAGACCTTAGGGCGTCACTTAAATATTTATCTTCTGGGTCTTGATCTCAGCAACACACCCGAAGACACACAAGCATTTATTACTCGAGATGAAGACGTGCCAAGCATGCAGAATGGCCGATAAATTGGTTGTGATCTTTACGCTTGCGTTGAGAGGTGCTGCAAAGTGTTGCGTCGTCGCCAATTACGCTTCCCCCTTCATCTCAGCACTGACCTCATTCGGCTCAGCTCCCTCCTTTCAAGTAGTGTGTGTCCAAGTCAGCTTTTGCCTTCTAATTCTAGCTTTCACAGCTACCGTAACATAAAAACCGTCTCACTTAGATTGTTTTTGTGGCTTGTATCGACTGTCTAATTGGAGGTAACTGAGTGAACGATGAAGGGGATGAGATCAAGGGGCCTTTCCTGAGTTTTGTTTTTGTTTGCGAGTGAGGAAGTTGCACCGACCGGGATGTGATCTTGAAGAAGGGAATGGATTCTATGAGTGACTGGAAGAATATTTTTACCAGCGTTAAAATTCGGAAACTTCCTACTACGTTGTAAATGATGTCACAGTGAGTTGTGTTTATTGTTGCCAAAAGAAAAAGGCGGCAGCTTTACCGTTGGTGACGTTGGCTGATCTGGCATCCTGACTGGCCTTGGCATCCCGTGCCAGCTCCGCCCGCGTGGCTGCAATGAGGCTGTCGTGGGCCAGCTCCTGCACCCGCAAGTACCAGGGGGTGATGCCATCCAGACCATAGTCTCCCGTCGAGACGTCGTCGCCCGTTCCGTCCCCGGCAAAGATGAGGGACTCCGAGGAGGCCGTGATGCCTGGGACAATTTTTGACATTGAAACCAAATATCAATTGCCGCATGATAGCATCATTACTTCAACACGACAAATTTATGGATTACGAGTTTTGAAAACTGTCAACGATAATAGTTATCATCTATTAATGTTCAAGTGAGTGTGAACACGGTAACAAACCTACTGCAGAATCTCAACATTATTTATTCCACATGACAATTTGATTATTTCGGTGCAGATTTTAGCATGGGTCATGCAAGTTGATACACATAAAATGATGCAGGGGGCCGGATTTGGCCCCCCGAGCCTTGAATATGACACCCGTGCTTGAGACAAAGTAGTTCACGAAAACTTGAGTGTTGCGTACCTTTTGCCAGGTTCAGCAGAACGTAGGACGTGCCGTCCGACTGCTGCAGGTCATGGAGGATGGGCGGCGGACTGGGCGAGTCCCGCGGGTGTGCCACATGCATCTGCTGCACCGCCAGCAGGCTCTGTTGTGACACGCCCCCCAGCTCTGACAGTGACGCGGAACTCTCCGGTTGGGGGCTCAGCGTTCCGTCTGAACAGAAAAGGAAAATTATATTTGCATCTAAATTATTCCACAAACATTGAATGCCTGTGACCTTTGATCCCTCACATGGCACTGCACCAAAAACCGGCATCATTGTGTTCAAGATATCCCCATGTGGGTGCAAGAAGACTTCAGAAAACCAACGTTAGCGAAACAGTTTGGCACCACATCCGTAAGGGCAACTCAAAACTCTGAGCATGCAAAGCAAAAGCCATTTATCAACCACACCCAGAAACGCTGCTGGCTTCTCAGGGCCCGCGCTTATCTCAGATAGTAATGCAAAGTGGAAAAGTGTTCTGTGGTCTGATGAGTCAACTTTTTAAATTATTTTGGGAAATTGTGGACATCGTGTCCTGGAGCACAAAGAGGTAAAGGGACTGTTATACATGCAAGGTTCAAAAGCCAGCATCTGTGATGACATGAGGCTGCGTTAGTGCCGAACATAAAACATCCATATTATTGCATTCTGCATTGACGTAATTTTAAAGCATGATTTAAAACCTTTTGTACAAATTAAGTCGTGTAATGTGACCTGTGAGCTGCAGGTGGCTACACAGAGAGCTGCCGACAGGGGTCAGCAACGGCAGGCAGGGATGTTTGGACTCTGTGTCCTCCAGATCCTGGACCAGTGGGATGGACGCGTTCTGGACAAACTGCACCAGCAGCTGAGAAGAGGACACAGTTATTTTCCAATAAAGGTGACATTACATAAATGTGATTGTTGTTTTTTCGTAAACACGGTGCGATTTTCCAATGTCAAGAATCACAGTCTCCATTACAGCAAATAAGCAACACTTCTTTTCAGTATCATTCCCACAAAAGGATTACGAGGAGCTACTTGTTCAGCTAACATAATGTCAGACACATAGAAATTATAAGACTCCAGGCTCTTGACAAAATCGAAGTCATCGCAAGTGTATGCACTCTTGCTTACAATCAAGAAATTCAAGATGTTGTGACAGTTTGTGAACTTCATTAGTATCTATACTTCCAACTAACTTTCCTATTTCGTGTTTTCATTTGCGTGTGCGTGCCCTTAAACACGGCGACGGGAAATTATGCATTGTGGGTAAAGTGTACTGTTTAATGCATTTCATATACACTACAACGTCATGGTTGCACAAGGTTACCTCTGGTTTGGAATCGAGCTCATCGGAAAGCATGAGTCTCTCTCGGTGTCACCTGTAAAGCAAACAGCAGAGACGATTAGAAGCGAAACTTTCTTCACGAATAAAGGGCACGAAATTGATCTCCGAACCTTAAGAAGCTTAGAAGTGAGGTTCTGAGGTGGTCATAACAAGTTTGTGGTCATCTTGAAGTCGGAAACATGGCGCCCCCAGCTGTAGCGGCAAAACATTAACAGTCAGATAAAATGTCACCTATCTTAAGAGTTGCTTATTTCGTTTGCAATTACATCACGACGAAGAGGCCACCAAATAACAATAAGTGAAAAACATACCAAATGTTGGGTAACTAGTGTTGTGAGCCACAAGCTAACTAGCTACATAGCAGCAGCTACCGACTCGCCAACGGTCTAAAAACACCACCGGTTTAAGTAGTACATTAAAATAACACTTCAAGTCTGTTTCTCACCTCATAAAAGCATCGTTATGTTGAAACTGTGCCAGGACAGGCTGGTTTATTCCAACCGAACAAGAATGTTAGGATAGTACTGCTAGTTGGTAGGCTAGCGGCTCCATTCAAAATCGTCACAGATGGACTAATCAAAACGCCTCTTCCGCCTTCTCCGTCCTCATCATCCACGATCACTGTCGCCATCTTGTGACCAAGAATGGACACGACAGGGTTGGTTTGCCTTTGGACTGAAAGCATTTATTACACAAGAAATGAGATGGAAAATACAAAAATGAGACACAATATTTTAGACACAAATAAAAAAAAATACCTTAAAATTGTAATTCTATTCTACTCATGCTGATTTAATCATTAAATATTGACCAATTTTAAGCAGAAATAACTGTGTATGATGACAGGTCCTACTCAGATTTATATCGAGAGAAAAAGCGAGCGAGCGAGCACAGAGAGAACATGCAAACTCCATACAGGAAGGCCAGAGCCAGAATCGAGCCCTGCACCTCTGCACTGCAAGGCCGACGTGCTGACCAGTCAAACCACAAGCTAGACTTGCATGGGCTATGAAGCTGCGGGATTGAACACCGCACACAAAAACCATTTATGCGCACATACCCTTTCTCACATTGACTAACGCTCATTCTCTCACATACTTAATCATCTACTCTCAGAGCCACATACACTCACACTCATCCTCATTCCCTCACTTGATAAGGAGCAGATAATGCACACCTGGCATCTTAAAACCACTCTCTTTTAGTTTTCTGTCAAACAAATGCCTCAATTATCAGCCACAGGATCACAAAGCAAAGGGTAACATTACGAGTGTATGTTTTTGATAAACATTGACGACAGGTGGCCGAAAGTATGTCGAAAGACAATTACAAAAGCAGAAACTAAAACTGGACTGACAGACAGGACTACAAAGCACAATTATGAGTGGCTTAACGTGGTCTAACACCATTAAGAAGACTTGAGTACAACAGTTCAAGATCCACCAATGAGATTAACCGTGATTATATGTTGGTGGAACCCAAACATCTCACATTAGACATCCTCAGTCACACTGGAAAATATACAGTACACAATCCCTCATTGACATGAAACATTTCAAGTATTTTTTTTGGGTGCTTAATCCAGAGGGAACAAGATATTCATAGTGGTTCAGGCATATGATGATTAGAATTAGCTGCCATGTTTTAGTCTGCACAGGATGATGCAAAGTGCTCAAATGCACCACAATCATAAATGTCGTTTTCAACTTTGAACATTTTCAAACATTGCCAGATCAATAGTGATGCCGACACGCAGCCTCCAAAAAAAGGTCTACATCAAAGATGGCACAACATGAAGCACCCGGTTTCCCTAACAGGAAGGCGGGATTGACAGGTGGTCGTTGCCATCGTCCCTTGCATGAAGTGTGAAATTAAAAGACACTTGAGGTACGCCTGCCAACATCTCGGCCAATCAAAAGTTAACACTAAGTAAGGTGTGGCGGCCATCACACACCCCACCAATTCTTGCCACAGTGAATTAGTGGTTAGTATATGCGCCTCACGGCGAGAAGATTCAGGGCTTGAAATCATTGTAAACCGCCACCTTTTTTATTTGTTGACTCTTTCAAAGTAGAGCGAACCAGCACATCTTGGCGGTATTCTTGTGTTTAGGCCATAGGACAGTATTGCTTTGGCACCGATGGATGGCATCTTGGTATTTAAGAAGGTTGAGGAACTTCATTCGGACAAAAGTAGTCCTTTGCCACCATCTCAAGGCATCAAGAGCCAATTACGGTAAAAGAATAAACCTTTTTCAGGGCATGTCGATTACTTGAGGATTTTTGCGACTGCAGGGGTTGGATTCTGTTATGCTGAAGAGTAATATTCAATCAAGAGTCATTTATTTAATGGATTAGTTTAAGTACAGTGGTGCCTTGAGCTATGAATGATGATGAAAGATGATTTGCTATACAACGGTGGTCACAGATGAGACTCGAATCTTAAGGCACCACTGTATCATAAAAATGCATTCGTATCAATAAAGGCCTCAAGCGTAATAAAATGTCAGCTGTTCTATGGAAATGTGACATGTTGGGTTCATGTGGACTCTAAATTGTTTCAGTGACTGTGAATGGTTCCGGGTTGCTTATGCGTCAGTCCAAGTGATACAAAAGGAACGGCTGGATTTTCTATTAATATGTCTTACAGTAAATGTCAGTTTGGTATTTATGGGAGTAATGTAAATGTGACTTTAACAAGAGTGCGGTGGATGTTGGGCCAACAAAATATCTCATTGTGTCTGGGCCTGGGGGCAGCTGGCAGCCAAAAATGTAGGCCAAACTGTGCAAGCGAGGGTTGGGGTGGATGCCTAATGTGGGCAAAATTACTCTCGCTCCATCCATCTGTCAGTCTGTCAACCCCCAACCCCCCCACAAAAATAAGCCCTGGCCATGCACTTCCCAGTCGGCGGGGCTAATCGTCCTTTAAGCCAGTGAGTGGCGCCCGCTTCTTGTCCTCCTTTTCCTCCTCATGAAGGCTGGCGTGCAGTTTGACGCAGATGCCGGTGTCGCCGCTGCGCAGCGCCTGCAGGAAGAGATCAGTGTGCTCCCTGAGGCGCTCCAAGTCCGACTGTGTGCGGCGGTTCTGGCGCAGGAGCTCTTTGGTGCGCAGCGTGATGTCCAGGAGGCCCGATTTGCTCAGGATGTTGTACGTGTTGCAGAACCGCTTCCGCCTCATGTCGTCATTGTCCCAGTCGTGTTCGGCCGACGAGGCACTGTCCAGAGGTGTCGGACTGCTCGCGCAGCTGGGAGGGAGGGAGGAGAAAGATGGGGATGATTCTGATTGGCTGACAGCCGGCGAAGGCGCCTCGCCGGCGATTTGAGGGAGCTGTGTCTGCGGCGGTTGCGTGTTGTCGGGGGTTCCGGAGAGAAACGAGGTCTCGCTCCGGCTCTTCTGCGGTTTCTCTTTTGGACCATGATCCCGCTGAGACCCCGATGCCGAGGAAGTCGACAAAGAGGTGGAGGAAGTGGCGGTTCCCCTACCCAAGGACGAATTGTCGCCAGGATGCGGCGCAATCTTAGGGTAGGACTTGAGAATGGGAAGATACTTCTTGGGGCGCCTGTGTCGAGAGGCCTCCTTGGAAGTTTGGCGGGAGACAACGGGCTGCAGGAAGACCACCTGAGTCGGCTGGACCACAGGCTGAACCACCTCCATGGCGGGACTGAAGCTCCAGGGCTTCATGGCAGGGGGGTTGTCTCCAGGCTGCCGCGATAACATCGTTAATATCATTATTATGGCTCCATAAAGAACAATACCATGCATTTTACCATACATATACCACAAATATGTTTTTTGGGGAGAGGGTTGGTACAGATGAATTGCATTTCCATTCATTTTAATGGTTGAAGTTGATTTGAGATGAGTGATTTGAGTTGCAAGCATGTTCACCAGACTAAATAAACACTGAAGTCAAGGCACCACTGTAATTGACTGTTGTGGCTTGAGCACACAGACCGATGTGCTGTGTGTTTGTGCAGTGCGCTTATACCTGTTTTAGGAGCATATTGTTCATGATGATCATGGGGGACATACTGGAGTAGGATCCCCCTACCACAGCCAGCTGCCCAGAAGTAGAACTCTGGGCGCCCTGCTGCACGGAAGGCCGCGGCGAGTCCTCAGAGTCGGTGTTGTCCACGGTGCTCGTATGCTCCGAGCTCGCATCTGAAGAGGATGAGAAAAAAAAAAAGAAGAAGAGGATGTGCCATTGGTTGGATGCTCATTTAAAACACACGTGAGGGCTGGTAAAAGTTGAGAGCAGAACCTGAGAATCCGGAGTCCCTTTCCGAGTCGGCTCGGGAATTGTTGTGAGACTTCATGATGTGCAGCCTGTTGGCGGCCCGTGAGTCGCTTTCCGCCTTGCGCTTGGCACTCATCTCCTCGCTTTACGGCTGCTATGGACAAGATGGGCTACCAGCAACTACATCAGCATAACAGAGGGTAAATATGGAAATCAACAGACAAGATCAGGAAACGCATTTCACTCTGAAGACCTTATAAGCCGAATATGAATGGCCGTAAAATTTGTCTTGCAACAGGGAGAGATGCAAAACATGCAGGATAACGGCCCTCCGGGACTGGAATTGCCCACCCTGCTCTCGAACATCGATGCTTGCCAAACAGACCGCCGCCATTCCTCATGGGAGGGTGACCCCTCAGCGAAGTTCATTATCCATTTTTCAGAGCATAATGTGCAGTCCGCTAACTAAGTACTGTCATCTATGTTTACCTTAACGTATCCCCACATGGCTGACATTGGCTCCTGCTCCACCTGCTTGAAAGGTATACATCAGGCTGGTGAACTATCGGTGTTGTTGGATTGGAGCATTTTTGTTTCATGAACGGTATAGACGCACAGTATCGTCACTGCTATCTGCACAGTATCGTCACTGCTATCTGTGCATCCATACTGTACAATAAACCCTGATCACGTTACAGATTTTTCGACAGAACAAACTACTCGTTGAAGACGGCACTTGTTCGTGCCTATCCATATATTTTCGTCTGGTTGTTCTGTAATACTGTAAGACACATTCCAACACACGTCATTACTTAATAGCCTATACCCAGCTGACTTTGCAAGAGCCAAACGCAGGGCAGATATGGACAAGCAAAAATTCACAGCAAAGGACAATTTAGAATCTTCAGTGAACATAATACAATATTGGCATAGAAGAGGAAGTCTGAGTACCTGCAGAAAACCCACACAGGCACGGGGAGAACATGCAAACTGCACACAGGTAGGCTGGAATCCAGATTCGAAAATCCAACGTCAGAAGGTGAAGTCAGTAACCACTTGGCCACCACCGTGTTGCCTGTAAGGTAAGCATGTTATGTTGCTTCAGTGTTTTGTTTTGTTTTTGGAGGGGGGGGGGGGTATCTTTCGAGTTTAAACAATATATGAAATCATATTATTCGTTTTGGGGGGCGGCTCGACCTTCCGCGTACACAGAAAATATATGAAAACTCCACAAGTTGTCCTCTGAAAGCCGCACATCACAGTGTAAATGATAAACTGCACAGACTACTTGTTCAAGGCAAGCGTTCAAGTTTTCAGAGTAGGACACAAGTGCGTTATTCGGAAAGTATATCACATATTTTAAGGGCCGTGTAAGCTAGTATGTGTTTACAAAATGCTTTGAGGCGACATCACAAAGAACTTGAACATTAGCACTTTTGTTAGCTACGCGCTAATTTGACGACGCATCCACAGCTAACCTTTAGCCTTGACTGTGAAGCGAAACATACAAACAAACCAAATAAAACATCGAATGTTAAAATACAAAAAACTTACTTCACTGCTTTGGTCTAACGACGATGAGAGTAAGGACACGAGCAGGAGGAGGGTGGAAAGTGTAGTGTATCCCGTAGAGGCAGCTTGCTCTTCGGGTGGGTGCTCTTAGTCTTTGGACGGTGGCTGGTGGGCACCACTCGCGTCTTTCCACGGTACAGTACACGAGACCGGGTGGCTCCTCCTTCCGCCTGTCAGTCACATGCGAAGCAAGGTGGCACCAACCTCAGACAGACGCCGTAAAATATCATTTAATGGACCTCCAATGGACTAATACATCTACATGTGTTTGCGTGGTCGTATTCTATCGCTACAAGACTGTAAGAACGACGCCAAACAGGAAATAAGTGCCGGAGACGTTGCCATATTTAGAAAAAGAGGACGCAGGTTGTCTGGAGTCTTACTGACGTCAGCAACAATCCCGCCCACACCGTCGCGTTCCGACGTCCTGATTGGCCAGCCTGGCCAGCAGCTGAAAAACGTGACTGCAACCCAATGTGAGGCAGACGAAGTACACGGTGTTCAGGAGGCGTACGGTACTGCACAGACGCAAAACACAAGCATATCTCATGTACCATCGGGGAATCCACTGACGTGAGCCCGTAATATTGCCTTACATAATAGCCTTGCTTGTCTCGCAACTAACTTGATCTCCTATTCTCTGGATAGGGTGGCGTCATAAAACGCAAATCTGCTCTCTGGCGGGAGACAAAAAGTCCTCACATACTGAAATTGCGGCAGTTACACGAGAAGGGAGAGACAGTGATTAACATACCAAGTATGAATCATAATAAAATCTAATTAATTCACGTGACACTTTTTTTCGGCGGTAATAATACGCCCTTTTATAATACCTGTTAGAAACTTGCATTCTATTATCATTTCTCCATGTTTGTGTTTTATTGTACATAACAAATATGATGCAAGGAAGTCCAACCAGCAATTTATTCCCTGGTTTTCTGTATCAATACGTCCCTCGACATTTGCGGTCTCATGGGATTGCAAAATGTTGCTGTAGTCTGTGATCCTATTTCTACACGTACTGATGTTACTCGTCATTCACGGAACATTTAACACAAAAGAAAAATGCATGAAAGACAAAAAGTGTCATGTTTCTGCCTAACTGGGATGTCGTGTGCTGCAATTGTATGACAACCAGTTCAGGGTGGTGGCACAAACACATTTTTCTACCGTAACATTTGTGAATCAAAGGCCATATTTTCTTGCTCGTTGGGTTAGCTGAATGACTGAAAACACAAACATGTGTATGTGCAGGAGACCTTTATTTGAAGACTTTGACAGACAGCACCTGTGCCAATATTAAATAAATATAACCTTTTTTCACCCCTGTTAAAACAGTAAAGCCTCATGCTTGTTTTAACACGGTGTCATTTTGTTTGGACCAGAAATACGAAGCAGATGTGTACCTTAAGACATGAGCAGGGTGAAACTGTTACAAGATACTTGGGTTGTGGTTCTACAAGGGAGGACAATGTTGCAACAGCGTATGTGTTCTACTTCTCTGTGGAGAAGGCTCGTTTCATGAGCGGAGGCGGCGTCTTGCCGGCTTCGTACAACGACTCGGGAAGCGGCGTGCTCAGGCAGCACCAGTCTGGTATGCGGCCCGTCTGGTTGTAGTAATCACGGGACACTGACCTGCTGCCCAAGATGTCCTGTAGTGCACCAAAGATGGCGCCTAGTGGAAATTTACCAAGTTTAAAATAAGATTTTCTTTTTTTTTCTTCTTCAAAGAGTGAAGTCAAGAGAGAGTTTCACACCTCCGACCCAGGCGGTGCAGTTGGGTTTGGCGGGCGGCAAGTGCATGCGGAAGTTCTTGCTGGCCAGTACGTCGCGGTACTTGGGTTTCTCCACCAGCAGGCGAATCTCGGCCAGCAGCCGGTGTAGGAAGCCTGGCAGCATGGCCGTGCCACCGATCACCACCAGGTTTTCCGACAGCACTTTGCGTGTGTCAATGGGGGACTAAAATAACACAAGATGAAATTATACTGCAACCACCCATAGGAAAATGTGTGTGTGGTTTTTTTACTTATTTTTACTTATGTAAAAACACATAAGTATAACATAGTACATTACTTGTGCAAAAAAAAGTACGGAACTGAACAACAACAAAAGAACAAAATATAGTGAGAAATAACCAACATAACATAGATTATACATTGCTTGCTTCCAAATAAATACCTGATCATTTCTATTTAAAAATTATCTATTCCGACCTCTCTCTGTGTACCTTAACCAGGGCGTCAAGTATCAGTGAGGCCACGCTCTTCTCCTCGTTATCCTGCTCAAACATAATCTCCATCAGAGAGTCCCTGCAAAGAAAGTGGACAGAGTGAGGTTCCCCACGTTACAAAAAAGATAGCATGTCGACACAGCTTCAGCGCTGCATCTCAGTTTAAATCCTGCCATTGTACATATAGATACGACGACAACTAACACAAAGTGGTTGGAGTGAAGTTCCAGAGACCGGAAAAGTTAGCATGTTGACACGGCAAAATCTGCACAATTCATTGGAAATATTCTGTGCATATAGTTCCAAGAAAGATCGGTAGAAAGTGAATGGGCGTGGGGTTCCGGATGCTGACAAAGTTAGCAGGTTTGATACTGTTTTCACCTGATTGATCCTTTGATATGCAGGATTTTCTCGCCATCCAAAGGATAGTCAACATCTGGTGGTGGAGCCGGACGCTACAAACGCAAAGAGAAGACAACAATGTCCTCAAGGCACAGTGAATTAGGCGTGTCCTTGACGTGTTCTCACATCTTCCTCACCTCGGCGGAACCATCCATGTTGAACTTAGCCGCCTGGAGCTTGAGGCCTCTCTGTAAGTCGCTGACAAAACATGTCCTCACTGTGTGAAAACAAGACCGTTGTATAAAATACTGCATTGATAAGGGTGGAATTGGAGATTGTTGTTCTGACCCACCTTTTATGTCTTCCACTGTCTCTTCTGGAATAGTGCCTTAGCGGGAAAAGGGACGGGAATGACAGTACTGGATAAATATATGGTCCCAAGATTCAACATGCCTTGACGACTTCAGGGATAGTGACGGGCCCCTTTCACGCTACAGTGTTGCCTTGGGATGCAAGTTTAATTTATTTCGTGATACAAAACATTTGTATCTCAATTCATCTTTCCCCTTTGAAATGAATGGTAATTGCATTCATCTGTTCCAAACCCTCCCCATTTTTTTACATTTTATATAATGGAAAATAACGCTATAAAATTGTACTTTACATGTCATTGTTCTTTATAAAAGCAAAACAGTTTTCCCCCACCCTCGGTTAATTTTGTCTGAAAGGCACAGAGTGAAAAATAAAACAGTTTTTCATACCAATGATGGAGGGTACACTTTCCCCAGTGCTGGTGTCTGTGTCCACGGTGCACTGTTCCACAAGAAGAACGTCTAATTCCCTAAAATAAACACACAAACAAACATACATAAAATCGCCATTAAGTCAATTATCTTATAAATGCTTATGTGTGTGTGTGTGTGTGTGTATGATACAGTCCAAATAAAGCTACTCGCTTGTGAATGGCTTTTCCGCCCAAAGGCAATGCCTCCCAAGCCGGCAGGATCGGAGTGCACTCATACACCTGATAGTGGAGTTAAGACATTTGCGCATACTTAAGTCCCAAACATCAGAAATCTGTGTTTAAAAAAAAAAAGATCTGTCCCTGTTTTGCATGAAAGGATACAGGCAGCACCAGCGTCTCAGTGTGGCCACAGTCCATCACGAGGGCCGAGTTGATGCCTAATGTCATGATGGCCATGAGGTGACTCGGTGCAAACAGCACAGAGGGCACCTAGCCGATAAATAAATATGTAATGTAAATAGCCCACATGAAAATTTGAGAAAAGGTGACTGTTGTTGCAAGGTGTGTTGCCGCAGGAATTTTCAATCAAGTTGTACCTCAAACTGTTTGAAGAAAACTTTGGTGAGCGTCTCTCTGAAGTGAGATGGGCAGAGGATGGACTCGATAATGACCACCCTTCTGTCGCGAGGGTTCACCAGCAGATGTCTGATGATTGGAAATATTTACAAAAAGTTTCAGATGGTCAACTTATTTTTTTTTAACTCTATCAAAGAGCATACAGTACAATACCTGAAGTACAGAGTGTGGATGAACTCTTTTAGGATGACATAGAGCTCTTCTGTGTTTATGTTGTACTGAACCACTTTGGTTGCCTGAAAGAGAAATAATGCAACAAACCATGAGACTTCAGCTGAGCCTGCATCTATTAAACACTAGACAAGATGGATAAAAAGAAAAAAGATTTTCTTCTGACCTGCTGCTGTCCCCGCTTGCGGATCTCGCTCGGAATGATGAACCTGGGCCCCGTTTCCCCTGCAAAGCCACATCTGGAATTGGGAAAAACACACAACAAATAACGTCATTGGCAACATTCTGTTCAGCAAAAATAAGCAGCCGTCGAATTAAGTTGTCGGATAAAGATGTCTTTGTCATCTGCTTCATGTGATTTGCCTGAAGCGAGACTGTTATGCTTGATTTAAGTCAGCGTTGCCCAAATAATAAAAGCAACCAACGTATTTTCAATAAGACAATAGTACTACCAGTAGGTTAGAGGTCAACTTTTTGGGTTAGACAGTTTCCAAATAACCGAGTGCTTAAATAAATATCTGAAGGGACATTGAAATAAGAAAATTATCTTTTTGAAGACAGGGGGCAGTTAAAGTTAGATTAATCCGATTTGAGACGTCTGTCTCTGATGGCTTTTTTCCAAAATGTCTTCATTTACTTTGCATCCTGGGCACACCGGCACAACGACAGACTACAAATGACAATTCTGCATCGCACATATATTAAGAATGACCACATTAAAATAATTGAGAATGATGATATTCCTATTTAATTTACAGCATCTTAATCGGTTAAGCTCCACTGACAGTTTATCAGTGACTTGTTGTTGGCAACATTTCGTGTCATGAGTGCTTTCCATAGTAGTGAAAAGAAAGATTATTGTTCAATGTAGCCGACAAAGCCCCCAACATTTAGCACTTAGGCGTTTTGTCAGCTAGCCGAATGCTAACGATTAACACTCACTTTGTGTACGCCGCTCCTAGATCAATAACGATGGCGGTTTTTTCTGCTCCACTGCCCAGACCATCAAACAATGGCATTTTAACTTTTTCAATTTCAATACAGTCACTTCAGTTGGCGTCGATTTTTCTTCGCATTATTTCTGGGATGGGCCTGACAAGTGCGATGACGTCACTAAATATGCCTGATAAAAATGCGACAAAACAGGAAAAAAATATTTCGTCGCCGGCTTTCAAAATATCAACGCGCATTTATATTTGTAGGAAGATTTTTTTTTTTGCAATTGTAAAACAAAAATGTGGCCATTACAATTTAAGATTGATTTACGCAAACGAAAGGTATTTCCCGTCATTGTGATTTAATTTGATCACATATTAGTAATATTACCGTGTAAACATATTATCTTACTTTAAATATGCAAAATATATTTGGACATTTAGGAGATCCACTTGGTCCAAGACATCAAGCAAAGGTGAATGCAAGATAGCCATCGAAGACTATTGAATTATTTTCAAGATTTATTGTATTCGCACGATGGTTAATGTTTAATGCACATTACTGGATAATTCCGCGTAAATTTGACGGGGGTGAGGTCACATTTTTATTATTTTCCTGTTTATTGATTGGCGATTGGGAAACAACCATACTAAGTACCGCCACCTATTGGACTGCACGGCACACCGAGGATAAACGCATAGGGGTGAAATGCATACCAATAAATAAATTACACCACACTCTTAACATTATATAATGGCTTGATTTCGGATCATAAGGTTGCATTTAAGATAATTTACAGCCAGAAATGCGGGGTGACTGGCAGTTTCCATCATTTGGGGCTAACTGACGGCGTCACTCACTGGTAGGCGCATTTGAGGAGAACACCGAACCTCCTCTCTCTCTCCATCCATCAGTACACGAACCCCACATTCCCGTCTCACTCTTGACAATCTCTTCGATCCATCATGCACTCTGGAAGGTAAATGCATTCGCTTTTTGTCATTGTTGTTCTCCAGATACCCGAAAATGTGCATGGATTTAAACTTAACTTGTGAAATGCGATTGGAGTGGAATCCGTAACGCAGTGTGGAGTGGTTTACGCTGCATTTTTGGAGTCGTCAGTCGAGGAAGGGGGGCTGTTTTGTTGTTGTTGACATGTTTGAGCATTTCTGGCAACGCCTACAGTGACTTAGCTCGGATTTGGTAACCATGACACAGCGTATCTTAGAGGGTTTTTTCCCCCCCAATATTAAAACAATAAAATAAAATCGCCACTTGCACGCGTTAGGTTGCTTTAAACATTTTACATTCATTTATCCTTGCAAAAGGCGAGAACGGGTGCTTTTTTAGGTACCTTAAATTCCTTCTGTTGGTCCTAAGAGATTGAAAGGAAATTATATCATTTCAAAACGCGCCTGTTTAAATTTTGTGATGTCACATAACACACACAGACACACAGTTATTTCACGTCAAATGTTCTATAAAGTGCTCTGTTACAGCTGCAGGTCTTAAAAAGATGTATTGTAATGAATTGATTTAAACGTAATTTGTTTTGGTTTTTAATTCAGTGATTGTTTGATGTGCCACTAGAGGAAGCCAACGAACCAACAGTGGTAGTCGTACAACAGATTTGAAATCACTCGTTGTATTATCATCTGGATAAATGATCCTGTGCTTCTTAATGTGCAGCCACTGAGAGCAGACAGATGTTGCCGTGTGAAATGCTCTTTCACCTCCTCCTGGTCGGAGTTTGCCTGTGCGTATTTGGAAATACGGTCCAGGATATCCAGAAGGAAAATGAACACTCTCTCGGACGGAGATCCTTGAGGATTGTGGGGCCAACCAAGGACAGTCTTGATGCAGAATCCAAGCCCGGAGCGCAAAAGAAGTTCCGGAGGATGTTTGACAGAGAGAACATCTACAAAGCTGTCCTGAAAAGGACACTGAGAGACACATTGGGTGACATCAATGCCATGCTGCATGAAGAAGCAAGGGGGACTTCCTCCATCAGAGCTCCAAATCCAACCAGTCCCATCCCCATACCTGTCTCTCTCACCACCCAGACCGTCACACTGTTTTCCACATGGGATCGTCAAGGTCCAGTCATGCCCACGTCACCGGACCTCTTCTTTCCCGACATAGGTGAAGACTCCATGCTCAAAGAGGACAGCGTGGAGGGCCTGTGGACAGAGGCTCCCAGACCCAGCGGAGGCAAGTGTAGCTTTGTTGTACAGTGGATGACTAATTTTAATTTTGCGATGAAAGTCATAGATATTATTAGAGTAAATATGTTTTGGCATTGCATTGCATTGCTCCCGAGAGCAGACACGGCACCGCCGCCATCCCAAGACGACACCACAGAGGGCACCATGTCTTCCGAGTCCCTGCCTCTCATCTTTGAGCCACTGGAAGAATCCGTAACTCAGCTTCCGGCTGCCATCATGGCAACAGCAGTGACGCCGCTGTCAGGGACAGACTCGGAGCGAGTGGTCGCCACGGAGACAGACAAACCACCACGCACAGGGTCCCTGATGACGGCCGATGGCCAGCTCCTGGACACCAGCAACCAATCAGGTCAGAGCCTCCAAAATGGCTGCTTCAATCAAAAATGTTTGATATCATCCTCTTTGGAGATGGCAGAGTCACAATCAGTGCAAAAAATTCACTTGCATCTCTGAATTAAAAAAAATGTTGACCAGTGTACAGTAATCTAATTGTGATTTTTCCCCTCCCTCAATATCGCAATTGTGAATTGCTATGCGGTTGTGACTTAAAAAATAAACCGCGCCCAGGTGCATCAAACATCCACAATTTTCATCTGCACTCCCCCGCCTCCTATATTTTATGACGTATAGGATCAGTGCAGATGTCAGAACTCACAGATACTGTGCAAACGTCCACTCTCGATACCATGGCAACTTATCTACCTGTGCCCAAACCCCAGTCAGATTTAGAGGAGACGAACTCTCAGGGTAAATCTCAAAGATGGTAAACTTTTAAGAGCATGGCTTTACATTTTTTACTAATTGAAAAGTGACTTAACTTGCTTGTGTTTCAGATGATCCGGGTGAGGATAAGAGTTCAGAGGAATTGATGGAGGACGAGGCCAGCGAAGAGGACCCGACTGAGACAGCCCAAACTCCGTACAGCCTCATCCCACCACCTCCTGTCTGGGTGCAACACAACCAGGGCCTGAGTATGAAACAGCATCGGCGCTTTGAGAGGGGATGACATTTTCGTTAGTGTCAAGACTTTTTGAAAGTTGAATGTTTCAAGTTATCACACTATTTTTGCATTCAAAAACATTTAAAGTCAAACTGCATTTCATTTCGATGAATTAAAAATTGTGGAAAATGTTTATTTTGAAAAAGTTGAAAGTTACAAGACAGTTTATAGATAATTTTTGAATGCTATACCATTTTTTTCATAAAAAATGTTACAAGATGTACTTAAAAATATAGCACACTTTTTCCTTTTTAGAAGGTTTGGATGTGGCAAGACATCATACAATTTTTTTTCGGTTTAGATTACTATAATTGAATTGAATGTCACGAAAGACCACAGTGTGAGAAACACAAAATGTATGTGAAATTGTGAACTTGCCTTCCAAAACTGCCGGAACGGTACTTGAATACCAAGTTCAACTAGAAGCACATCATTTACGTTGACCCTTTCTTGCAGTGCACAGCTGGGTGGCGCTGATCCGAGAAAAGGTGAGACTAACCCCCTAACCGGCCTCATTTGTTACTGCTTTTTTTTTTTTTTTTTTTAGCGCAAGGTATTGTGTTTTTCCCCACGGGGCAGGTAGGTTACGTTTCGGGCATGTTAGCCCCGGTGGGCATTGGCATGGCGGGAGCCCTTCTGCTCGTGGGCGCCCTCTACAGCATGAGGCGGATCCAGCAAAGGAGGCGGAACAGCTTTAAACGCCAGCGCAGGAAGGTCCGGCCCGCGGAGGTCAGTATGCAAATATAATTTACCTCTGCTAAGAATATCATGGTAGCGGTTGTTTGTGAACAGGATGATGCAAAAACCTTCAATATTGTCAATTTGATTTTTTTTTCAGCACCATCGTGTGTACACATTATACATGTGTATAATTGCCTCCTACTTAGCCCACATGCCAAAAAATGTATTTCTTTGTATCATCCTGTCACCAATCAACCATCGAATTACAGCGGTGTCTTTTGGAAGAGGTAATGACGAACCCCTACGAATTCTGTTGCCCGTAGCAACCAGGCGAGACATGCGCCGGCCGACATGATCAGGCCATGCTGCTGGCAGACAGCTCTGAGGATGAGTTCTGATCCGAAAGACCGAGCCAATCAAGGTCACCATGACAACAGCATCCATATACCATCGCCTCAGACAGCTTTATATCCCCAGACAACCTGACGCGGGAACTCTATTCCATGTTTTAAAATGGCTGTGTGGCCAGATGACACACATTTCACATAAAAGAAAATCAATGAAAAGGTACACAAAGTAAATACAGTATAGTGCCTGTAAATGTATTAGGGTAAATACAAATGTATTCACCCGGACTTAAAAGAGTAGGGCAACAAGAAAGCAAAAGAAGAGCAAAAATATGGCACTGATTAGATGCTAATGATGCCAATCATGTTGTTAGCCCAGCACTGTTCAAATACAGCAGTGGGTTGCAGTTTGGAAAAAGTCTTGGATTTTGCTGCTTGACACATGGCTACTTTAAGCTGCATTAAAAAAATGTTAATGACATTTCAAAACACTGCCTGGTTACGATTGTTATCTTTTGAACACGTTTTCCTTTGTATTAGGTTTGCTATGTTGTTAACAGGGCTAGCTTATCAAACCGAGGTGGTATCTAAATTTAAAATATTTCTTATTTTCAGCTTTTCAACAGGAAATGTTTCAAATGTAGCGTAAAACACAAAACACTGGACTACCCCAGTTGTCTCTCTAGTGTTATTGTTGGTGACCAGGTGTGACAGTTTTTTTTCAGATTATCATTTTGCAATTTTGAAGTCCAATCTCATAATTATTTAGGAGACATTTTGTTTTCACCTGCAAGATCTTTCAGTCCATACTCATGGAACACATCGTTAGGTACACCCACACATCTACCATGAATCTAATGAGATGCATTATTTGAGCTGACTTTCTTGGATCTGATTTGATTGTTGTATTTTTCATATATTCATTGTTGAACCGTATGTGTTCATGCAATAATACTATGCTAAGATATAAAACATGTTTTGCCTTGTGGTTTTCTTTTTCAAATTAAAAGAATTTCCGAATATCAAATGGAGTGAGACTCGTGCAAAAACAACTTAGACTACTCCGGTGTACAGCAATTAAAAAAGAAAAAAGAAAAAAATCAAATAATTTATTCCTGTGTTCTTTTTGTTTTGTTTTCTCTCTCTCTCTCTCTTCTACACATTAAATAAAAGCTATCAGACATTTTCCATAACCAAATCAAAGGAGGCAGCGAGGATGCTGAGGAAGAAGGGGGGGGGGGCGGGGGTAAAAACAAGTCTGACATGCAGAGAAACAACAGCAAATTGCCTCTTTTCCAATACGGAGAGAATGGCGGAAGATATTGTGAATGGTCCATTAGATGGCACCAGTGAGGACATAGGACTTCCAATAAGGTGGGTGGTTCATCATTTTTTTCCTCAAACGACAAAGACGACAAAGCCCTTCAGTCAGATGCGCTCAGGCTCTAATGCCCTTTAAAAAAAAAGACGACGGCACTGCCTGGTTCACAGCATTATGACAAAAATGTCAGGGAATAGTCGCGCACACAAACGGATTCCAGCTTTTCATCCATTGACGTACAGGAGACGGGTTCAAATAGCCCAGTCGCCGTGGCAACACATCCAGAAGGGCAGAAGTAAACATCCAGTCTGAGAAAAAAAAAACTAAGCTTGGAAAAAAAAAGTCAACACTGTCCCGCATAGTCACACACACAAAACAACCGCACAGAGGATCAATTGCGTCCGAAAAAAAACGGCATTAAGACCCCCCACCCCTATTGTTCTGACGTCAAATGTGACTTGGCAGCATATTGGCGTGACAAAAGCACGCAGGCAGGAGACTATGCATAAGATGAATTACAAGTTTCCAACATCGACAGAAGGTAAAGAGTCAAACAGTTAAGAACAAATGTGTAATTCAGAAGATTCGGCGTTGTGTCAAGAGACAAAAATGTTGCACTGTAGCCAGAGTGATGTCTGTGAATGGCCTAAAAAAAACAAAAAACAATTGAGAAAGTCGCATAGTTATATTAACAGAATTTCCAATTTTACTTACGCTCTAGAACTTTTTAACTCTTGGCATTACACATTTTAGATGAAAACTGCATTCCAATGGAAAATAACAGTGTAAAGCAGTTGTAAAATTATGAAGTTGTAGCGTTTGTCGTGCAATAACAACACCAACAACAAAAAACTACAAAAACGCATCATTTTAACGTGCTCGTTTTCTGTAACGTCCCACCTTCATTTTCATGAAATTTCAATTCGTTTCCTCCGAACATCGTGACATTTGACATAAAATTAGGACTGACTGAACAAAGAAATGTGAAAATGTTGAATCGTTGGAACAGAATCATTACGAGAAATAATTTAGCAGAAGGAACAATGTGTTTAAAAGGCCAAATTGAAAAGGAGTTCGGGGGTGGGGGAGTGACGATAAAGTCGTAATGTTTCAAGACTGCTGCATTTTTTTCCTGGTGAAAGGATTGCAATAATAATGTAACGCAGACAATTTATTCTAGCTGCAGCTGTTGTGGAAGCGCTCCATAAAGCTGTATTGTATTGTGAATTATTTTGACGTTTGTCATTTGAATTTCAAAACTGCACCAAATTGTGCAAAAGTCATTCTTTTCCAAAGTTGCACCATTATGAGTAGACAATTCTAAAGTCTACAAAATGTTATGAGTACGTTTTATAATTTGAGGAAACCAGACCGCTTCCTCCCGACAGATATTGCAGCTTTTCTCAAAAATGATAATCATTTTTAAATTGCACCAAATGTTTGAAAAAGTGCATGGTTCCAAAAAAAGTATAGAATACATTTGTAATATAATTTGTAAATGTCATGCTCTTTCTTTTAATTATTTATTTTTGTAATTATGACTTCACTTTTTTTGCAGTGCAGCCCTAAATTGCGATTTTAAACAAATGATTAATGAAAACGAAATAAATGTGTCCACCCAGTGAGCGGAAACAACGAAAATAATTCTCTGTGTGTGTCTGTGTGTGTGGGTGGGGGGGGGGGGGGGTTGAGGTCAACAACGAAATGAATCCAGTGAGAAGTCAAAATTGGACACATACACACTCTTTTTGATGAAGTGCATCTGACATTTGTTCTTTTTCAAAGAAAACCACAAAACAAAACAACGAACGACGCCTGCTATAAGTGTGTGGTTTCCAATTTTTTGGGGGGATAAACTTACGGAAAACACCGCGAACAAGCTTGTTGACGGCAAGACCGTCGCCAGGCCAAAAGCGAAACCATCACGTTAACCCCGCCAAGAACGTTATGTGATATGTAATTCTTAATACTGACTAAAATGACTCTCTGAACCTTTTAAGCAGCGCTCGGGACATGCATTGCATATTTGGATACAAATGGAGGAATTTTCTAAAGACATTTTCCTTTCATTTTCTGTAATTTCTCAGCTAATAATGCATACATTTTGATGACAAATCAGCGTATGTCAATGGCTATACCTTTTCATTCAATGTTTACTCTACATTTCCTTGGCAGAAATTAACAAACTATTGCATGCCTTTCTTGTTGGCCTTATCTCTTGGGGGTTATGAAGGAGCTGGCAGTGCATTTGAACGTTGGTGAGGCAGCGGGTATTTTGTCAGAAAATCCGCAAAAAAAAGGTTTTCCTTATTTGGGCTTCACTGGATTTTTACGAACAAGGACAATTAAAAAAATAAGGGGCGCTCTCACACACAAACACACGCACGCAAGTCAATCTTGCGCGCACGCACGCACACACACAGGTATGCAGTCATGACTCCTCCAAGGATTTTAAAAAAGAAACAAAAATAAACTCCAACATTAAGTTTGGGGGTCTTTTAGGCCCCTTGCTTACTTGTTTTTCATCCGTCCACGTGCCCTTGCCCAAAGTCTGAAGGTCAAAAATTGTCATCAAGGTCAGAGACCCGCCACCCCCTCCCCACACTACTCCATCTTTTTTCATGACAGGAGAAAGAGAGGCCTTCATGGAAACATCTGGAGGGCAAGAAAACGCACATGTGTTTGTGTGTGTGTGGATGCACATATACGTGCATATTGTTGGTTGTATGCGTGTGTGTCTGTATGTCAAATGTGAAATGAGGCAGGCATGCTCGATGGCTTGCCCCCCCCCTCTTCCTCCCTCCCCAGTTCCGTTCTCCAGCTCAGACCCCCTCAGCGTAGCCACAGTTTGAGCCTCAGCGCGTCCACACCGTTCAGGTAGTACCTGAAGAGCCGCTTGTCCCGCACAAAGCCTAAATTCTCATACAGCTTCAATGCCGACTTGTTGGTGATCTCTGTCTCCAAGACCACCTGGAGAGGGAGAAACCGGGGGGAAGTTAAAAAAAAAAGAACATTTTGCAAGTAGAAGAACAAATGAATGGGGTTGATTTTTTTGGAGAGCGTGCTTACCTCGTCGCAGTCACCCTCCACCATGGCGTAGATGGCCTTCTTCACCAGATTAGTACCTGACAACACAAAATGGACTTACTGGTTTATGTTCATGCCACGCTTGTTTGGTAGACTTTTGTGAAATTGTCGCAGTGAATGCTTCAAAGACTGCAGGCCAAACTCTCCATGAAGTAGATAAATTAGCCGTTTTTCATATTAAAAGGTCACTGGAGTGCACTTCTATAGCACTGTTATCAATACCACATGGAATCCACCAACATTTTGACTTGTACCAGCTTTCTCGTCGCCATAGGCCAGGGGTGCCAAATTCATTCTTGTCGCGGGTTACTTTGGAGTTACGTCATCCCTCAGGGGACCATTACGACAGTGAAACTGAATACATGTTTAATTGTCACATTGTATTATGACTTGCAGCACAGGTAGCGTGTTAACACCAAAGTACATATTTAAATTAGTAACAGGACCTGATCGTGATCCAAGGATTCCCTGTATGTATTAGTCAGCGAAACAAAGAACGACTCTTTTCCTCACCGATGCTTTTCCTTCTGTGTTTTGAGTCGACGGCCAGCATAGCGATATAGCCACGATGGAACATCTTCTTGTGCATGTCCAGCTTACACACGATGGCACCGACGCACTCCTGCTCCACCATGGCCTTCCAAAACACAATCACAGAGTCAACCCACTAGAGAAGAAGAAAGTGGGTGTGGCACGAAGCCAGGATCAAATCAGGTTAAATGTTGTCTTTTAGATCAAATAGAACAAGAACAAGCACAATAAGAACCATTGACAGTTCGTTTGAAGTACCTGTGGCATTACTTAATTTGTGTCCTCCAAAACTGTTACGTCTACTATAGATTACGGCGGCAGTAGTCAGTGAGCTTGTGTTTGTTAACCAAAACACAGTTTTTGTATACCCATGGTTGAAATGGAAGCAGGAAAAGCTACCTCGCGCTCTCTCGCCTACAGAGTGACGCATTCATGAACTGGGAAATCGGAACACTCACAGTAACAGAGCATGACATATTTGCCACAAGCCCTCAATGGCAACATAGAACAATAAAACACATACGCCAGTTTGTTAAAATATACTAATTCATAGTGCTAAGAAATATGTTCCTCCTAATCGTTCAGGATTTTTTTTTGTGTAATTTTGATTACCCGGATCAATTTACGACCTTTAAATTATAGATACTCGTGAAGGAAAAAAAAAATGTTTTGGATGACAGTTAAATAAAAACAAAACCAAATAAAAAAATCAATACAAGTGTTTATTTTTGTTTTCTTTAGCACAATGCATTTTGAATTGTATTCAAGCTGTAGGGGAATAATGATTAGTATGAGAGGAGCTGCCTGCTGGTATGATCTGACGCAATTTAAATCTGATCCGACGAGTCGACTAATCGCAATTACTTTTGGTGCTTAGTCGACAAGCAAAATAATCGTTTGTGGCACCTCTCACGGACTGAGGTTCACTCCCGGCATTGTATTGACTATTTAAATAAGTACATTACAACACAAAACACCACATAGATGAAGTCAGATGATTCAAAGGGTTAAACTAGGTTCAATACACATTTAGTACAAGGTACTTTATAAGCATCTCATGCAACTGACGCTCCAATTTAGAAAAACTTATATATAGGTCCCCTGTGAACCACCGAGAATATTTTCTATAAAGTGCAGCTGTTTTAATAGGCACTTCACGGAACTCAAGCATAATATGAGATGTGGTGGGGGCTGGGGGTTTGACACTTACCAGGAAGCAGAGCTGCGGCCAGTTGTGGATGAAGTACCTGTACGTGTAAATGGAGTAAGGCTCAGACAAGTCCTTGGTGATGAGTCTCATGATGGATGGCATCTGCAGCTCGGACTCGTAGCGTACATAACAAATGTGGCCGTCCTCCTGCGGCGAGGCGCCCAATTCCAGCCGGGCCAGCTCGCCCGAGGGCGGTTGGGGCTGCGGCTGCTGCAGCAGCTCCATGCTCCCAGAGCTCTCGGAAGCGAGCGGCGCTGCCCGAGTTCTTGTTCGGGCCGGCATCCCGTTCATGCTATTGTTAACCAGAGGAGAGTGTCGGCCGTTTTTGGAGCGGGGGCCTTCGCGTTGGCAGTGTTCCATGTCGTTCGGTGCGGCCGTGGTCTCGTCGTCGTCGCCGCTGTCACAGTCGTCCGCTGGCGGTCTCGGATTGTCAAGGTGTCCCCCTGGTTCCTCCACAGGACTACCGGCCAAGCCGTTGAGCTGCTGCTGCTCCACGTCTGGCATTTTGAGGTGCAACGCCGGCGGGCTAGCTCTCGCTAGCATGTTTTTCTGCTTCTTCCTGACCGACTGCTTGACTTCGGCGAGCTGCTTCCCCAACCCGGGGTACTCACCGGGTCGACGCGGCCCTCTGTCCTCGCCCCCAGCCCCGGGGAAAGGCGGACTTTCAGTCGGGGATTCGGCCGGTGCGCTACTAGGCCCAGGCGGCACTGTGGCCATCCCACCGCATCAAGGTGGCGATTCGCGGTTGGGAAACGTCGGACACAAGCTCATTCACGACGCCCAGCGGGAATACGACAGCGCCGCGGGTGTGACTCCACCGAATGCAGCGTAAATCCGCTGATTATTGAGGCGAAAAGGGCTCGCGAAGCGGCGACGTTCTTCGCTTGCTTTCTCCTCGAGCTCTCCCTGCTGCCGCAAAGTGCTGTCGCAGCAAAGGCCATTGCAACACTGCCGCACGGTGATGTTTTACGACAGTGCCGTAAAACCCCTTAGACAGTTACTTTGCCCCACAACATATATTTTAAAACCGTGTTTTAATTATTATTTATTATTTGTAAACGACTAATACGGAGCTAGTGAATATACCCGAGTTAACACACACACACGTTCCACCACACTGTAAATAAACATGATTTGTACATTTTGCGGCTAAAACAATAACTAATTTTGGGGGAAAATGAATATAAATGGGGAACATTTATGGTCTCAATTAATTTACCAATAATTGTGCGATTCAAATGATATAAAATTATCAAGCACTTTGTGGAGATGGACAACCAAAGTGTTGTAATTTTCTTAACTTCCATTAGATGGTGCCAGATCATGTTTTATCGCCCCATTCTTTGTTTCACGACTTCTGTACCACAATTCCACAAAAGGATTGTTTGGACTTTTTTTAAGCCGAAACTTCAAAGAAGTGGCACGAGAACCTTCCAAATGTGGATTATGGTCCGTCATTTCTTGGCTATAAATCGCCACTTTTTTTTCTCCTGTTACCAATAATATGTTTGGGAAATAGTATAAATAATAATGTATACGACCCAAAGTGACAGTGAGCAGTACAGAAGATGAAAAATCATATCAATTTAAATATATGGAAAAGAGAAAATAATTCGTATTTAAATACATAACCTTTCCCCATTGTGGGACTAATGCCCACTGTGTTCTATTGATAAGTCCTTCAATATAAAATTGATTGCATTTTTTTTTTCAAATATGGTGTTCAAGTTCATTGACAGAAAAGATAAAGAGATGTAGATAAATATTTTTCTTGAACACACTCGAAAGAGGCATATAGAGCTTGATTTGTGCAGTGCTGAGCATGCCTTTGAAAGCGCTCTCTAAGCCTCGAGGTGCTGACAACTGGTGAAGCTCCGCAATGAGACATGTGCAATCAGTTCCCCCTCTTCAAATCTCCTTTCGGGGCCTATCTACTTGAACAGGCTTCTCTTAATGACTTCTTCATCACTTCTCGCCAGCTTTTTCCAGGGACTCTCACAAACACTTGGCTGCGTATAAATACGTTCACTCTTCTATTCTGTCCCCGTTGTAGCTTTTTTTTTCCCCCCCTGCAACCCTGCTTTCCAAATATCTCCGGGGTGTCAGTTGCGTCATGTGACTGGTGTGCTGGTGATTACAGTGCTCGCTTGGCACTCAAGTGATGCCATGAGCCAAAAATACCTTAAAAAAACAAGTTGTGTAGGTCAAAACGTACCCAAATATCTGTCCCCCCCCCCCCTTCTCTCCACACTCTATCCCAGTGTCCTTCTCCTTGTCTCTTTCTGTCCAGCCTTGGCGTCTGGTTCACGAGAGTTGCATTTAATTAGTTTCTGTTGGCTTAATTAGGGACTGAGTGAGGGGGCGGGACTAGAACAAAAAGCGGGTTAGGTTGCATGGATGGAAGGATGCAGTTGCACTGTGGTGGTTGCCAGACGGCGCCCAAAACTGAGTGAATTGGACGAGGCGACACCGTCTTGATTTTGCATGCCGGGGCAAACCGGGCATTGGCCCTCCAGATCCAACCTATGGCACTGTGGTAAAGAACTAAAATCTGTGTTTTGTCTTGTATGAAAATTAAAACTGGAGAGGAAAAACTACCCCCGTGCATTTTTGCCGAACCTCACTGTCCTCTCTCAGCTGTGTGAGATGACAGAACCCATCCAAAGTTGCCAAGGATACAGCATTGTGAGCCTGTTGTATCGTTTGTTGTTTTCTTGTGATCGACTGAAGTGCTGATCTGTATGAGTTTTTTTTCTTCTCTCTTCATTTGCCTTTGACCCCATGTGGGACAATAGAGGACATAAAAAAAAAGCCATCCAAGCAGGTGAAGTGTATTGCCTTGGCTAGAGCATGGGGATGACATCACAGGGATCAGTGGTTGGGCGAGAGGGATGACGAGTCTGGATTTGACCTTTTCTGTGAAGAGAACGATGCCATCTCTGGCATGGCTGCAAAGCCCACTGAGTGAGCGACGGAGTCCTGGGGCTCTTTAGACATGGCACCACCGCAGCGGGGGGGGGGAGCCCAGACAATCACCCAGCTTCAGATCCAAAATGGAGGGGCGAAGGACAGAAGGGCTTAAGGTGAAGGACGGAGAAGACTGAGAGCTCAGGGGTCCAGGTGGGAACGGGAAGCTGTGAGGAGGGGAAGAAAGGAACCGGAGGAGAAGAGGAAGAAAGGGGGAACCACCGAGAGATGGCATGCATTCTCCCTCATATCCCTCCTCCTCTGTTATGGCGTTTTATCGCCATCACGGATCATGCCGTATGAACAGCGATCCAAGTCAGCCATCTGCTGAGGCTTGATAAGCCTGGGAGAGGCAACCATTGAGCTGTCACTCACTGAAAGAGAGACAGAGGAAAGGAGGGAGAAAACGGGAGAGGAAGGGAAGGCAAAAAGATCGGCGAGGCATCTGTCTAGTGCGGGAAAAGACTTAACGTCAACGAGACGTCCGGCCTCCCAGTAATCCCACTTCTCTAATGAGAAGTTGTTCAGTGGCCGATTGAGGCTTTTTGTCGCGTTCCTTTTGCTTATCGTGCCATGCAGATGTTTTCCTTAAATGTCATCAGGAGCATTCAGTGTGATTAAGCCATTTACAAAACACTGGACATGAAGGAACACTTTTTAAACGAGGTGGTAGTCCCTGGATGGGGTGTTGCATTATCATTGTGGATGAGACACCCCGGGATCCCCAAATTGAGAATTTCTTCTCAATTAAGATGGCATGCAGTTGGTCAAGTTACATCCCACTAAAACATGTATGGTGCTAAAACCACTTAGCACATAACTATGTGGTTAGCGTCTGCAGCAGAGTTCAATTCAAGTGTAAAAGGAAGTGAAGCACTGTATTGCAGAGCTGCCAATTGCAGGGACCCACAGACCCACAATACAGTCATAAGACAATATTTTAAAACCCATGCATGGCATGCATTTTTATGCCATACTACAATATGGAACTGAAGAAATGGCTTTCATAGAAAAAAATGGAGGTGATGGCTCAGATTGATGATCATTTGGAGGATTCACCACTTGAGGTCTTGTTTTTTTTCTCACTTTCTCATCCTCATGCATTTCCAATCAGAATGTCCTTATTTTTAGTCTTAAAAGCAACATTTGCACACCCTTCAGGAGGTAATACTGTGGCAATAGTGCAGGGGCATGAATTGAGGCCGGGAGGGGGGTCAGGCCTGGGAGTGAGGGGGGGTTAGCAGGGGATTAGCTGAGGCCAGTTGGATCATTTTACAGCCGCAGGACCCCCTCTCACCCGCGGCAGTCTCCCGGACAATGAGGATTAAACTCCTCTTGTTCCTCAACTTGGAAAAAACGGCAGGGCAACAAAGGCGCTATTCCTCCTGGGTGCCTGGCTGGTAGCTGGGTAGCTGAGTCGAAGAGGGAGGCGAAGGGAGGGAGGCGAGGAGAAGGTAGGGGGTCCATCATAAAATTAATCCCTTCACAGTTTGCTCTGGTGCAAAGTGAGATATGAGGCAGACATGCCTAATGAAACTGTGCAGTCATCGAAGGGCAGAGCGATAAAAGCACGCATCAAACTCGTCATTAGCGCCGCTGCTAAAAGCTCGTCGAGAGGTTGGCGCTCTCCCTGGGTGACTGGCACCACATTAATCACTCTGTGCAAAAAGATACTCCACCTACCATGCATTTTCTCTTGTTTAAAAACATCCTGCACCAACTGACTATTTCTTAATCAACTTCGATTAAAAGACATTTCGAATCACACCAAAATGCCCCTTCTGGGCTGGACGACAAATAGCACTTGACAATTCGGAGGAGGAAATAAACAGTTATTTTAGTTTAAGCCATGCAGCACACGGGAAAGTGAATGGAGAGGTGGGGTCCTTCATATTAAAAACGGTTTTTTTTTGTTGTTGTTATTTTTACAAAAAAAAACCCCAAAACAAAACGAAAAGAAAAGCTTCTTCGCGCTGTCAAAGCCAATCAAGGTCTGTGCTGGCAGCGCCGCCTGTCTCCCAGGCAGCCTGCCACAAAGGAAGCCCGACACACCTCTCACTTCCAATCTATGCACTCCACCGCGGGCCTCCGATTCAAACTCCCATTATATTGTCACCATTCGGATCGTCCAGTAAAAAGCCGCGATCAGTTTTATTGACAAAAGCATCCGATGGTTATTCATTCATTGGGCCGGGAGATTTCTCGACTCCAAGCCAAATATAAACATGGCGATTACAACAGCAACAATCGTCTTGTGCGCTAATAAACGTGAGCGACAAGACTTGATCCTTGCAAATCTCAAATACAAAAAAAAAAAAAATCTTGAATAGACAACCCCCCCCCATTCCAAATCGCATTGTCGCGCAAATCCCGTGATAAAAGGCCTAAGAGTAACTCTGCGTTTAGACTCTTGAAGACTTTGGTTAAGCCAGTGCCTCTGCTACTTTTCAGCCCCGGCATAAATCTGTCTCTCAATGGCGATTGGCTCAAAGCAAGGGGGCCATCTTTTTCTCAAGAACCCCCCCCCCCCCCATCCCGCCGCCGACGCCACTTGCATAGAGTGTAGCCGTCACCAGACAATGGCTGGTAACTGGCAATTAAACAGCATTTTCCGAGGAATCCGTGGCACTGGTCTAATGGCATTACCATTGGATGATTCAATCCCTGAATAGTCAACAGGATTTTGCTTCTCCGCAGGAAAATACTGCTTCATCGAATTACCCGTATTACATCGATTTAGCCAAAGATTATGATTCAGGGTTCAGCGATGACGGCGTCCCTAAAATGTTGATCGGCCACAAGAGAGGAAATTTAAAAGTGAGATGAATTAAGCGTTGGTTGCTGCTCCATCATAAAACGCTAACTCCTCATAGCACAACAGATTCAGTAATAATATCCATGTAAGTGAAGAAGGTCAACTCTCAAATAAACTTGAAACTGTCTACTTACTGTAACTATTCATTGGGCTAGCGACAGCAGCAATAAGGATGAGCTGCGTACACCCCTGCTTGCAAGATAAAAACAATCATGTCGGGAGTTTTTATTCACGAGGAATTATTATAAGACGTGAGAAAAAGTGAAGCGCTAAGAAGACTTTCCAGATGCACTGTGCTGTACGTCAATATTGGTAACGATCGCGAAACATGGCAAGAATGGTATTTGACCCGCCGCTGTTTAGCATCGATTTGTTTGAAAACCGACAGGTCTCCTGTCAGATGTCAAGCAGCACATTTGTGGCCTTCAACCTCCTCATGGGCCGAGTCGGGAGAGGCAGGAAGAGGGGCCAAGTCCATTATCTCACAATGACGAGGCTAATTACTGGGCCAGGCAAGCCTCAAATCACACGGCGGCAGACCGCCTCGTCTTGTGTCCCCCCGCTCACCCGACGTCTTAATTGCTCTTTTATTCTCGCCGTGTGTTTTGCTACTGTGCTGACGCTCCGCAGCCATTTTGCCACATGAAAGCGAGATGCTAATTGCCTGCAATGGAAATATTGGTGGCTGTGATTAGCAAGCGTTTTGGTGTGAGGGAGCACTGAGCCTGCACTCCCAATGTTAAAAAAAACCACACACACACAAAGCCGTTTGTTATTGGTTTGTCTTCGTCCACGTTTTGGGTGGTAAGGTTGAAAGTGTCGGTGCGGCTATTGTGCGCGGCGATTGTCAGACAGCAATGCTGGCAAATTGTTGACAGATAATCAGCAAAATTACAGGGAAATTAGCTCAGCCAGTGAATTGTTATCATTAGCATTCATGACCACAAAACCTCATTTTGTCAGAATATCGCACAAACATGACGGCTTTTATACGGTGCTCAATTTGGACAACTGTCAAGTTGGTGAAGTAAGAATCCAAGGTGGTGAAACAACTAAACTTAATTGGAAGGGGATTTACCCTGGTTTGGATTAGCTGGTTCCGCACCTGGGTGGAAAAACCAACAAGTGTACTCAAGTATGAGTTTTGTTGCTTTATAACATGACTGAAGTAAAAGTAGTCCTCCAAATAATTACTTGAGAAAGTAGTCCGTGAAAAAGCAACCTTTATCTTTGGTGCTCTTCAAAAATTGCAGACTGATTTTTCTCCCGGCTCCTTTTGATTTTGCACATAAAGCGCAAACGGGTCGGAGTGGGGCGACCAATTGCAATTTGCATTCATGTGTTTTGCTTGACCTTCTGGTTTTATTCCACAGATCATTACACTTTGAACAAGCAAACAAAGTCTTGGAGCTTTATGAAGTTCTGAGTCCTCATTAACAGCGCGATAAAAATATATTACATCAAGACTCAAAGACTGGGCCACTCGTGTTGCTTATGCTTCCAGAATTTTGTAGGACACCACAAAATATTTGGTCACAATATCTCGGGTGACCTCAGACTCGAACCTGGAGCTTTACTAAAACCCTGGCGCGACCTTGAAATGCTCTGTCACGCATTTAAATGCTTTATGTGATAATTCAAAGGAAACGACGAAGGAAGAGAAGCTACTTTTCCCGACGGTTGGAGACGTGTCGGCGTGCTCCAGCAGTGCAGAAATTGGTAAAGGAGGAGGAGACTGAGGGGGGGTTAGCAGGTCGGCTGTTCAAAGGCTGGCTTTTTGCATTGTTGGTCAGTTGGGGATTAAAGTCCTTGGTTCGGTGGCCCAATAGGTCCCTCTAATTAAAAGCAGAGAAAGAAGGCAGACACACACAAAAAACAGAAGCAAAGAGAGAAAGAGAGAGCAAATTTACCCAGGAAAGAAAGAAAACCGTTTTCAGTGTAACAACAGTGGCCATCAATTGAAAATGGATTAACTTGACACTCTAGTCCAGTGGTTCTCAAGATGGGGCGGCGGGGGGGGGGGGGGGGGCAGCAGTCTGCGAGCTGTTGCTTGCGTGGCAGGGGTGGACGGGACGGGGGCAAAATAATTTGCAGTAAACGATGTCGTATCATTTAAAAAGCTCTAAATAAACCTCCCTACCTTAGCTTTGAACGAAGTAAAAGCTCTGGCAAGATTATGACACCTCATCACGTAAATCCGACATCCACTCACACCCACATCCACTGAGCGGCAACTGATTCCATGCTACCCGCACACAAGCCATGCAACTGCACCACTACGCCATCGGTGACTTCTGAATATAGGAAATAATTATGACAAAATTTAAGGGGTGGCCATCACAAAGCTTTTGTGGAGTGGATTCACTGTACTTTTCCTTAATATAGTCTTGAAGATATCCAATCTTTTTCTTTTTTTGCATTAAACTATACAAACTCAGAGTTTGTGGGGCACTGTTTGCCATCATCAGAATTTGAATGGACAACCATGTGTATGCTGCAGCACAGATGCTAGTTACCAGTAGGTGGGCTGTTTACTGTGCGGATGGCTGGTTGTGTTTTTTGTTTGGCCCGCCTCGCCTTCTCCGCGAGCCCAGTGGGTGCTCTGGGGCTCCCGGTGGGGGCTGCTCCCTGCTGATCAGCTCCCAGGTAATGAAACTTCCTCACTTGGCCTGGTTTAAAGAGTCTGTGTTGGGGTGAGGGGGTGGGAGGGGTTAACAAGCTACCAGCAGGGACAAGGAATGCAAACCCCCCAATGAGTAGACTGCAGATTGGAGAATGGGTGTGCAGAAATTAGCAAAAATACAGCAGGTGCAAAGTGCATGCACAAGTGAGATGTAATGAGCAATTACCAGAGGCCGATATACAGTATACAGTATACTCTGATGAACAGACAACTGGCTGTCAGATTAAGAGTCTTACTCACGAGTCTGGCTACAAGTTCTTTTTGATTGATTTCTTTTTAAAGACGTTCTTGACATTTTACGTTTGTGCTTCTCGCCATGTTTTTTCAAAGCATCTTTTCATGCAAGTAGTTTTTGCTATATTTCCGTTTGTATCCTCACATATTGGATTGCCCTGTCCTTTGAGTTTGACATGCAACTGCAGCCATCAAAGAGGCTTTCCAAAGACGCCAAACAAGTCATTAGCGAAAACGACGCCCGCTTTGCTTCTTTTGCGGCATTATCAATACAGACTGGGCCCCTGATGCGTATCAATAAATCTATCAGTGTCACATCTCCTGTGCAGATGGCACCAGAAAACTAATGTGCCATACAGTTGTGTGTGTGTGTGTGTGTGTGTGTGTGTGTCGGGGGGCAGGGGGTCTAACAGATGGAGTCATAGATTTGACCTTGACCACAGACATGTCCCGTGGCATCTAGCCGGACTCTGTCAATTGGGCTCCAGACAGGAGGAGCGAGTATTGCCTGACGCATTAACAAAATCATTTACCTTTTCTTTGACAAGCGCGGCCGCCCGTTTAGCTGAAAAATGCTCCCCCCGGAGCTGGGAGATATCTCTCTGCCTGCATGAATTATATATAATACAGCTGAAGATGAAAGCACTCAACGGGAAGCTGACAAGATGGGTGATGAAGCAGGAGGGGTGGGGGGGGGGCTCTTTGGTTAGGGCTGTATCAGGACATAATTCTCGATAAATAATACTTTTTGATTACATTAATGACGTCCCACTTTCCCTGTCTGGAAAGAAAATAGGGGAGTAAGTGCAACAATTTCGTTGACTTCTGAGCACATTAAAACAGCAGCACCTACCAAGCAACGAAAACATCCTCTTAGATCAACTGCTGTGGATTCTTTCAATTTCCAATGACCTCTCATGAAAAAAAAAACAAAAAAACCCAAGTCTCACATAAAGTAAAGTTTGGAGCCATGGCGATTTCTGGCATGCACGTCACATGCTGCATGGGGGGGGGGGGGGGCAAAGCATAGCATTTTAAAATTGTACAAAATTTCTATGTAAAATTGTTTTCTAGTATGTAATGGTATGAGAAGTCAATTATTAGTGTTTATGAGGAGAATTTTTCGGCCTCTGAAGAAGAGATGCAGGGTGGGATGGAGGATCTGGGGGAAATGATGGGAATGGTAAATGGGCTGTCACTTTAGCGCTGTAAAAAAAATCCACTAGTGACATGCAACTATTTTAATAGTCAAAGATTTTTTTTAATAAAGTAAAAAAAAACGCTACAATTCACAGTAAAGCTACATGATATATTTTATTATTGCTGTTGTATTTAAAATCACACTTGAGTTTGTGTAAATTTAGTCACGATGGTCGAAATATTAGAAACAGCTCTTTGTAGGATGGTGAACAAGCAAAATAGTAACCACAAAAATGCATTATTATCTTAACTGTCAGGCCATCGCTAATCAAAATCTCAGTATTATAAATTGACCGCAATCAATGGTGCATCATCATGTTTCTGTCCTATTCTATGCTTTCTATTGGCTCCTAAAAGTCTCTCATTCTCCGTCTCGCTCGCTCAGATTCTCTCTCTCTCCTTTTAGTGAGTGCATAAATGGTGTGCATCACCAAGTATCATCCGCTTAAAACTGGAGTTGAGCAGCCAGAGGGGAGGCCCTTGAACGCATTACGGTAAGTGTAAAAGTTTATTTTGCTGTAATTGAATAGAGTTGGATACACCCCCCCCCCCTTCCAGCTCCTACTCCCCTCGCTTCACCCAAATGGTGGCAGAGCGGAGGAAGAGGAGGGTGGGGGAAGAGGAGGAAGGTAGTAGTCCATGTTGGGAGTTAATTGAGGAGGCGTTGTTTTTTTTTTTTTTGCTTAGGAAACTTTGCAATGTTGACGCCCCTCCAGTGAAAAAGGCATTCAAGTGTTTAATGGAGCACAAGTTAAGATAAAACCACTTGGATGCATGTACCAGGATGTCGACCATGTTTACTCATGCTACTAAGACTTAATTATAGTGATAAAATCAGTTAGATTGTAGGCCTTGACTAGGGTGGAAAGGAAAGTTTAGTAAATTAATGCTATGAAAAAAAATACAGAGAAGATTTTAATGATATAATCAATTCTGGACAACATTTTATTTTTAAAATAATTCAAATAAGCTATAGAAATAGAATAAAGACACATTTATAAAATAACAATGACAACAGAACCAAGAGAAAGATATTTAAAGAAAAAAAAGGCAAAATTAGTTATGTTATCATTCAAAATGATAGTAGGCTATTTTTCGAATTACATTTAGATCAAGGATCCTTGAGGATTTGCCAAGAGATTGATAACAATTATAGTAAAAAATAAAAACGTTGTGTCGGTTGTTATTGTTCATATTGGGGGTGTTTTGTGTGTGTGCGTGTGTGTGTGTGTGTGTGTTCATGTGTGTCTGGCAGTCAGCTGGTGTGATCGACACAATGCCAATCTTTGTCTGAGGGTACTGATGCAAAAATGAGGGAAGCGGACTATATACAATATATATCTATATGCAGTATAGAAAAAGTCGACACACCCCTGTTTGAATGCCAAGTTTCCTATGAGAGATAAATCAGTTCAAAAGTTTAATGAGACTTATAACCTGTACAACTCATCTAAAAAGAAAATAAAAACAGAGCAGGGATACATAATTTGATGTTCTTGCGCAGGTGTTTACAGACAAATTCAAGGTAAAAGGGAGTCAACACGCTACATCCACAATCATTTCAAGTTGCACTAATTAACCGCAAATAAAGTTCAGCTGTTCTCGTAGACTTCGAGTGTATTGTGCATACAATGAGACCCCACCCCCTGCACAGCGTCCCTCTAATCAGGCCAACGCGTGCCACTCTGATTAACTCGTCCAAAAAGAAATCAGCTCTTCTTGATTGCCAATGACAATTAAAGACCGGTACTTATGATGATTATTATTGAACGGATGTGGAGCAACCGGTGGTTTAAGGGGTGGAGGGAGGAGCAGGGGGTGCAGTCTGGGTGGGGGCCCACAAAAAGTGACAGATTGCAGCGTCCGTTATTGGCTGTATTAAAAAATAAAGGACACACAAAAAGCGAGAAAACATACTGTAACAGCACATTGTGTTTTATATTGCTCACTCTCAGGTTCTGATTCCTGTCATTCTGTATTTGATGATTGCACTTTAATTTGTCATATACTTCATGCAGCCCTATAGGTAGGACAAATTTCTCATTTGTCAAAATTAACTTGACAACAAACCTATGTACGTGTGTGTGTGTGTGTGTGTGTGTGTGTGCGTGTGTGTGTGCATCGTATACATATGCATGCATGCAATGGAAAAAACACGAGCAGGTTTCAAAACATTTGTATAAAAATCACAACAAAGGTAGACTTTTATGACTATGAACCTTTAAAAATATTACTGCAATCACACGAGACTGATAAGTAATCAATTAAAAAATATATACAGCATGTATATTTTTTTATTATATGACGTAAGGGTAATTATTTGATGAAGAAAAACTTCCACGATGTAATGCGCACGTTTAAAACAAAACCTTCAATCTCCTTGTTTGTTTAGATTAAGATTAAGTACCGCCTCCTAATCAACACTTTGCGATAGTCTCACCTTCCAAATCTAATTACCGGGAGCAATTCATTAGGAGATGAGGACGAAGTTGGGGAGGGGGGTGTTAAAAGTGAGTCGGAGGCAGGAGTGTTTACTTGCCTTTAAGAGTGTCTATGTGATTTCAAAATTAGACCCGCTTCTTCATGACTGCCCCCCCCCCCAAAGTTATCCTTCGTATTGTAATTAGGTCACATTGACATGTGCGGAGCTTTTAATGCAAACACGTCACAAAAATTGGAAGTATGGGTGGGGGGCGCACTGTGTTGGAGCTGGCGGGGTTGGGGGGGCTTCATTGTATCTGAATGGCGCATCTCAGTTTGCAGCTTTTGTTTGCAACTTCTTATTATCAGCGTTACTTATCGTCAACAGTGGGCTTTGTCCTTGCAAATGGCCCCCCAATCAACTGCCCATTTAGCTGCGGCCTAACCTGTGGGTATATATGCTAATGCTTGATGAAGAGGGGAAAAGAATGGGGGAGGGGTGCATTTTTTAACGACAATGTTTTGTTTTTAAGAGAGGAGTATGTTTTGGGGGGGACGGATAGACAGACAGCTGGGAGGGGAGGGGAAAGAGGGGAGGGGGAAGGGTCTATCCGTTTAAGAGCCCCTGCACACGTTTGAGACCCTCACTTCTTTTGCCGCACCTCTATCATCATCTTGGAACTAAAAGAGCAGTAAGAAACTCTTTTTGTTCAATTTTAACGTTTTTTTTTTAGGGGGCGGGTTATCAGCCATCACAATGATGTCCTACTTGAAACAGCCCCCTTACACGGTCAACGGACTCAGTTTATCCTCCCCTGGGGTGGACCTACTGCACCCTACCGTGGGATACCAAGGTAAATCATGAACTATTTTGGAAAATAAGTGAAGGGAATTTTTTTTGGGGTGATTTCGTTCATACGTGTTTCATCACATTTGCACGCAGGCACGCCTCGGAAACAGAGGCGGGAGAGGACCACCTTCACCAGGGCCCAGCTGGACGTGCTGGAAAACCTGTTCACCAAGACGCGCTACCCGGACATCTTCATGAGGGAGGAGGTGGCCCTCAAGATTAACCTGCCTGAATCCAGAGTGCAGGTCAGCCCCCCAAAAAATATTCATTCATCTAGTATATTCTGTTCATTTTTTTTTCAAATGTTCAATGAAAAAAAATCTAGTGCACACAAGACGATGCGATTCAGAAGGTCATTTCCTCACTCATATCAAAAAGAATAATAATAATTTCTTGTGAATTGTAAATTCATGAAAGGGTACAATTTGGATTTTTCCAAACTATCAGAAATATTTCCATCTTGTCTAGAGATTCACTTTTGGAATTGAAGTACTGAAATAGTTCTTGACGATATTGTAATGGATTGAGATGCACTATTTGGCATCACTTGCAGGGTTTTAAATGATTTAATTACTGGTGAAATGGTTTAGATGTGTGAAAAATATCATGCATCAAATGTTTATGACGCAAACATGTTGTGGTATTAAATGTTTGCACGGGTGTTTCTCCACGAGCTTTAAATAATTATGTACGGAAAATATATCGGAACGAATTTTAATCAACATAATTATATGAGTATTTTGGGGTACATATTTTACAGTTCAATGTTGACTTTCGTTTGTTTCTGCATATAGGCAGATATCTACATTTTTATTTGGTGCTTAAAGTGTTAGGTGGGTGCAAAAATGATGCACCGATTGCTTTTTATTATTGAATGAGCATTTATAGGTTACATTTGAAATGCGTTTTAGGGTGACAGGCTGTAATTGATCAAGTAATTGTCTTGGCCTCTATTGACGAAAAATATTGTTTAAGATTAAGATATCCTTTATTTGTCCCACACTGGGTTTATTATATTTAATACAATTGTTGCATGATATTGTGTGGATTCAATGTTTCACAGTCGCATGATTGGCTCTCACTCACGCAGGTATGGTTCAAAAACCGAAGGGCCAAACACCGCCAGCAGGCCCAGCAGACCCAAAGCGGAGCACCCAGCAAAGCGTCCAGCACCAGGCCGGTGAAAAAGAAACCCTCTCCGGTCCGGGAGGCCAGCTCGGACAGCGGGGCGAGCGGCCAGTTCACGCCGCCCCCCAACGCCTCTCTGCCGCCCGTGAGCACCGCGGCGACGCCGGTGTCCATCTGGAGCCCGGCTTCCATTTCGCCTCTGCCCGACCCCATGTCCGCTTCCTCGGCGTCCTCCTGCATGCAGCGCTCCTACCCGGTGACGTACACCCAGGCCACGTCTGCCTACAACCAGGGCTACACGGGTTCGCCGTCCTACTTCTCCGGCATGGACTGCGGCTCATACCTCTCGCCGATGCACCACCACCACCACCACCACCACCAGCTGAGCTCCGCCATGAGCCCGATGAGCAGCGGAGGAGGCGGCGGCGGGGTGTCCAGCCACCTGAGCCCGGCGTCGTCGCTCTCCTCGTCCGCGTACGGCTACGGAGGCACCGCGGACTGCATGGACTATAAGGACCAGACAACTTCGTCCTCATGGAAGCTCAATTTCAACACCGATTGTTTGGATTATAAAGAGCAGCAGGCGGCGTGGAAGTTCCAGGTTTTGTGATCTGATTTACAGGCCCTGGGGGAGCGGGCGCGAGCCGGCCGGAGGGGGCGGGGGGGGGGGGGGGGTACTCCTCTTCTACCTCTTCTCTCCAACCCCTTTTTTTCATCTGAGAATTCACACTCCAGACTTTGATCGAGCAGAAGGAACAATTAAAAAAAATAACAAACAAGAACGGAACTTTTTGGTGGGGGTGGGGGAGTTTAATAAACTTCTTAAGCATCCCGAATGTGATCAAAGTTTTGGCGTGTGCAAGATTTCTGACATGGATGCACTACTTAATTTATGACAAATATGTTTAAAAACGAAAAGACAATCAAACGTTTCCCTCTATTTTCTCTTTTATCCAATTCTGTTTTGTTCTATGTTCTTCTAGATTAATTTCCTCTTTTTTGTTGCTATTTTTATTTTTATTTTTGCAAGCAGCGGTTCAATGATAAATTATTACAGTTAAAATGGGGACTATGCATATGCAGGTAACGCTGTATTTAAATAAACATGAGCCAAGTTGCATGTGTACAAAGCCTATATCTGCTGTTTTTGCTTTGTGACCTCTATCAACGTTGCACATTGATGAGAAAAGACATATTGCAAAGTGAGGAGAAAGTAAATTGCCGACTTCAAAGAACCAAAGTCATACATAGTTATGAGAAATAAGTCACTTAAATTACAAGTCTGACTATTGTTGGATAAAAGACAACATTCTGAGAATAAAGTTGAGGTGAAGTCAAATTTGCAAATATCCCCAGTGTGGGACAAATAAGGGTTATCTTATCCAATTTAAGTCATGCTCTCAGAAAAGTCATATTAGGAGAAGTCACAATTACACCAGAACATTACAAGACTATAAACACTGATGTATTTCCTTCAACTTCTGACCCACAGTCTCTTTCAAATCAACCCAAGAGACGATCAATCGAAAAAATCACTTCCATCTGCTGCAGGGATTAAGATTTTTTTTGGGAAGGGAACCGTCTACGTGCAGGATTACGGGAGTGGAGGCATGGAGGTATCACTCTAATTAGGACTAGAGGAGGGCTTTGTTGTCTGTTTGACCTCCAATTAGCCACCAAGGATATATTAAGACAAGTCGGTCTTGAACGCAGCAACGTTTGAATCAAATCTCATCACTGCAATCAGAGATATGAAAATGTGACATGTCTGCCTTTGGAAAAAGTTTTGGGGCCACATTGAAAAGTCACAAAAAGTCTTGGGACGTACAAAGACAGAATCAAATGCCCCAGTACCTGTCACTGCGTCACTGAAAAGAATATTTTGCTCCCCCGCAACATCCTGGATCAACTTCAACAGGTTGCGATAACCAAATGGCAACAGAGAGCAGAAAGTCATGAGTGGCCCTTAAGTAGCAGGAAAAGAGAAGAACCCCCCCCCCCCCCTCCAACGACCCCCACAAGGCCTAGACCACTCGAGTATCCATTGGCTTTTAATTAAGCACAAGTGCCACCAGAGGGGCCATATGGAGCTGCCAGACGCGCTTTATTAATCCCCTGTTCGCTTGTGAGCATGGCAAACAATAAAGTAGAAGAGCAAGCCTTGGAAGCTTCTTTTGGGTTTTTTTTTTTTTTTTTGGGTTCCTGAGGCCAGGCTTTCACAAGATGATGCACCTGACTGTGGGTCTGGGAATTCCGTGCCGGATTCCTGACGGCATGGATGGTCATCCACCACACTCGAGTGACTAAATTATTGGGTCCAAAAAATGTATGCCGATTTTATGAAAAACAATATTTCAACCTAAAAATAAAGGGTCAGATTTATTATTTTATTAAACCTCAGATGAAATGGGGGAAAAAAAACGGTTGCGGTTAAACTCTCATCAAGCACTGTAGCACTAACTGCCAGTCTTCAAAAAACAAACCCGACACCCCCAACAAAATAGTGTAGAAAAGTTTAAATGTTTTTGTTGAGGATGAAATAAAATTGAAATCAAACAAATTGTGAGAAAAGTCATGAAGTTATGAGGATGAATTACTACTGTACCAAAAGTGTTTTTTTTTTGTCAAAATATGTCTTTGTTAAACGTATATATTAATTCCCAATTCGTGGGTTCCGATCGAAGCCACAGGCTAATCGAGATGTTCACTGACTTAGCTGAATTATTGATCAGACAGGTTTGCACACATTTTGCACACTATTTCTCTAAGTCATGATCCTCTATAGGACACCCAGTTAATATGTCACATAAGTGAAAGGTCAATCCGTGTCTGGGAGCGAGGAAAGGCGCGTCAAGAAAAACGTTTAAAACGGACAATTCCTGATTCAAAATCCCATTGGGAGGGAGAACGGGAGGGGGGGGGGGGATATAGACTGTTATTATTATAAGATCAGCTGTGCAGTGACAGGCGCGTGACTTCATTTTTGTGTCAGAAACAAAAGAAAGAAGTGAAAGTAGACCGGGGCGACTGAGCAACTGTCAGAGGCGAGGCGCGGCAAACAGCATTAAAAAGCGAACGTGGGAGCTAAGTGGCCAGTTTTGCTGGTGAGAACACAACTGTAGACTATTGTTATGCATAAGCGTGTGTCCTACATTCTATCACATATCAACCACGGCAGCCCCATACATTATTCATCTGTGACAACAACATGAACAACAACACTGCTGCTCCACTCGTGGAATCTCATTTGAATGAGCGAGACAATGGCGTTTGTGTGCCGGAGTCAGACGAGCCGTTGAGTGCGCACGCTCGCGCGAGACACAAAACGGCAGCCGTGGATTTGCAATCTAATTGTGGTTATATTAGTGTACACGTCAGACAACACTATACAGTATATCTATAAAGTGGATTCCAGGATTCAGGAAAAATCCGAAAGATGTAAAAAAATGAGATATCTATATTATTTCTTTATATAAAATGAACGCTTCGTTAATGGTTCCTTCTGTTCACAACCTCGGATTACGAACGTTTGGGCAACAAAGCACTCCCGTCCTTCCAAAATTTGACCATGAGTGGGTGCGCATCATAAATCGCCTTATCAAAGGGCAACAGGTAGATGGTGTAAAAACATCCATCCATCCATTTTCCGAACCGCTTGATCCTCACTAGGGTCGCGGGGGGTGCTGGAGCCTATCCCAGCCGTCTTCGGGCAGTAGGCGGGGGACACCCTGAATCAGTTGCCAGCCAATCACAGGGCACACAGAGACGAACAACCATCCACGCCCACACTCACGCCTAGGGACAATTTAGAGCTTCCAATCAACCTGCCATGCATGTTTTTGGAATGTGGGAGGAAACCGGAGCACCCGGAGAAAACCCACGCAGGCCCGGGGAGAACATGCAAACTCCACACAGGGAGGCCGGAGCTGGAATCGAACCCGGCACCTCTGCACTGTGAAGCCGACGTGCTAACCACTGGACTACCGGGCCGCCACGGTGTAAAAACAGATTCCATCAATTTAATCCTCAAAGTCACATCAACGAGATGGGTGTCCCAAAATTAACTCAGATTGCGAATTTGTTGACGTGTCGACTGGTTACGAAAAAAAATTACAAAGTTAAGGGAGGTAGAGTCACTCAAGTGGGTTTCACCGAGGTCATACGGGCGTGTCGCGCTGCCTTCTCAACCGCCAAACTATGCCGTCCGCCTACATACAATGTAGAGGTCAAAGTTGGAGGGGCCTCAGAGTCTCGTTGCTTACAGTGAGGCCGGGTCAACAAACGCCGCTCACTCGCCTGCTTCATCCACGCCACGTATTCCTCTATAGCTGGGAGTGGGAACTACTATTAGGCTTGCTAATTTCCTTCCCGCTCGTTAAGCGTGTCTGGCTGAGAGGCAGATGGAGGCATCGTACAGTAGACAGATGCCTCGCCACCAGCTCCCGGAGGCGAACGTGTCTTTTTGAGATGGCGGCGTGCAGGGGGCAGGGCTTGGGTGATAAGCGGAATCAAAGGGTAACGGGTAACGGCGGTGCGTGTTTCCCCTTCAGCCCGGTCGGTGTACATCAGGCAACAAGACTAAACACCACATCGAGCACTTGAGTGTGGATGTGGCTCAATCTTGTCCGCGTGTGTGTGTGTGTGTGTGTGTGTGTGTGATACTGGAAGCGTGTGCCCTCGACGCAACCCCTGCAGCCGTCACACGCCGGGCCACCTGCTTCGGGATTAGAGAGCATGCGGATTACACGCGTCACAATGGAGGTATACAAACACAAATATGGACACGCAAGCGCGCAAACCGGACGGGCCTCGAGGCTCGCTAATAGCATCGTCAATATCTGTGAATGGGCTCCATTCGGATTTGTGAGGATGGCGATTTCGAGTCAATGTGACGTTACCCTACAGACGCACAGATAGGATCGAAGCATCGTCATGAGCATGAATTCGTTGATGCGCTACATGGAGAACAGATGATTAAAACCACACACAAGAAGAGTTCATATTGAACCGTCAAATAAATTTTGTTACGCGAGTAAGACCAAGACTTAAAAAGCTAAGTGCAGGGTTCATCTACAGGTCATAGTAAATCAAAACTTCTTAAAGGCCAACTCCACGAAATGTACTCGAGTGACTGATTGGCAACTTGTATTATTACGGTAGCGACAGATAGCGAGTCCTTCCACCAGTACAGTCTACATACCCCTCGAGCACTCACCACACCAATCCCTCTAAAATGCCTCCCTGCACCCCCCTGCAAGCCCCCGCGGGGTTGCTGGGTTTGTTTTGCTAATGACCCCATCCCGTTATGACCTCATTCAAGTTGTGCTGGGTAATTGGTGGCACACTGACACACTGTGGTGGTTTGACAGAGGGTGGGCTGGGGGGTGGGCTACATCCCATTGTAAACACTCCTCCCTGACAAATCAGGTATTGTTATTGATGATTAACGGCAATGGAGTGAATGACCGCCTGTGAGGCAAAGAAAAGGGAAAATAAGGACAATGATGGAGGCCAAGTGATTAATCATTGTCATTCACGTCATGCAACATATGACATTCCAGCACTGTAGTAATGAGTTGATGTGTTTACAGTTTGACAGTAAATTACCTCTCTAGTTTGAAATTGTTGTCGGAACAACTTTTTTTTGGGATATAGTGCAGGGGTGGGGAAAGTATGAGCCATAGGCCCACACAAACTGATCCATTCTTTAGTCCTATAAAAGTCTTGAATTAGGAATATACTGATACGTTACTTCTATCGGTACCAACACTGTATGTCTATTATCGCACCATACCAAGACCCCCTTTTTTCCACCTTGACATAACTATTTTGCCCTCTCCAAGTGTTTATGGACACACCTAGTTGAATTTTACAGTAAAAATAGCACAATATTAATAATAATAATAATAATAATAATTGAAATTATTCTCGTTCATACATACATATGCAATCAATTTTGTGAAATTGATACGGGTACTTGCGACAGTCTCCTTTGTGTCTTTGTATGGAAATGTTATCCACACGCCTGTCTCACACCACCCCCTGGAGGGCACGGTTCACACAACCATCCGGGATGGAAAACTGATTCAAAATCCGAACAAACCGAAGATGGAACAACCTTCTTCCACTTGACTTTGCTTTTTATCCAAAATCTTGGGAAACACGCGTGACAGGCTCCTTCTGTATATGAGCTGCAATTATCATTTTTTTTCATTGGTGGCAGCCCTAAGAAAAGCCCCCCCGCATGTCTCCCAATCAAGCTCATCCCACTATCACAGCGGACAGGGTTTACTTCCAGAGACACCAAGCGAGGGTATTACGGAGGGGAGAGAGAAAAGAGAGGCAGGCAGGGTATTATAAGCGAGCAGGATGAGAGCAGTGAAGGCATTTGGAGTCTTTATTCGGCTTCCTAAGCCATGGGCTGCACTCCCAATCCGATTGGTCGATAGGGCCATGCCATGTAAATGAAATGCAAAGCAGGGACAGACCCCTGACTTTGCCAATTTGCCAGGGCCCCACCTTCTGGTTGTCTTTATTGGCCCCCCGTCTTCCTCACCATGTGGCGTCTTTTCTTCCTCGTCAGTATCACACTCTGCAGCCTCTGATTCTTACACCCCGGTAGATAACCATTTGCCTTTTTCCTCCCCCTTCTGTCTACGAGATGAACTCTGTACTTCTCTAATGTTCGGTTCCGTGGACTTAATCCATTCGAGCTTTTCCTGTGAAACGCCGGCGGTGATTAAGCATATGCTCTTTCCTTCTTTGCATGCGCAGTTTGCTAAACATTACGTTGAAGGACCGCTCTGGCGGCTTTTCTCAAGCAAGCATCAACATTTTCTTCAAGAGCTGCACGAAAATAGTCAAAACACCATCATATAAAAAGAGTAAGGCTCTTCGATACCAGTACAAGTATTCCCTCTTTAATACGTGCCGCTACTGATACCAAGTATCAATGAGTACTTGATTACCCAAAGCATGGGGAGAACTTAAAACCTCCACACAGGAAGGCCAGTGCTCTAATTAGAAGGCCAAGAGAAGCTCTCGATATTGAGGCGGTTTGATTTGTTGGTGAAAACAATGACAGACAGACCGCTTTTGCACCACCATTGGATGGAAACAATGAAGTCATAACTCTGAAAAAGTTCACTACTTAATCATGACAAAACACAAGGTGAGGGTACCACTGTAGGTTGCGCAACAGCTACATGACAAGAAGGAAGGAGCCTGTCATACATTTATACAGTATACACATGCACACACACTTGACCCTACCCCATACCCGCTTCCCCCCCCCCCCCCCCCTTACAAAACACACGCGCCAAGTTGACAGCTCCAAGCTCCGTGGAGAATGAGTCTCGCTTGCATTACAATCGTGCAGGACAGATTCCATTAGCGCTATCTGAAATTGAGCACAGGGAGCAGAGGAGCAGCAGGCAAGCGGGAAGGCAAGAAGACGGCAGGAAGGCTTCGGCATTTGCGCTCTTATCAGAACGGTGAGGGTGAGCGCTGACGCCGACGTCACTAATCCGGATGGCCGGGATTGAGCGCGAGCACGCACTTCGCCGTCACACACATGCACGCGCTGTTGTAGAGACGTTGGTGCAGGAGAGAGAAAAGAAACCTGTGAAAGTGCATTTCCCCCCCCCCCCCCCCCCCCTATTTCCGGGCCACACCACGAGTCCTGATGTGTTTTGGGATGGTTTCCCGGTGCTCCCTGACCTGAAAGTGTTGTTTGAGCAACTTGGAAGTTTTGGGGAAATTGCAGACCTTGCAAAACTGATGAAAATTGATCCCTGCGAAAGTGCAGGTTTTATTTTTCCATTTTTCGGCCAAACCAGGCATCTGACATGTTTGTAAATTTTCTCAGTACTCCCTGACCTAAAAGTGTTTTTTTTAAAAAGGTTTATGTTTTTTGTAACCCTCAGTTGCAAACAAGTTACCTGACTTCAAAAACTCAATGTGCATTATTATTAGTGCTTAAACGGTCAAAAAAGGTGTAAAGACAAGGCTCCGGGCAAAGAAATATAATTCAAGACTAGAACTAACCCAATAAAGCACACTTCAGAAATAAACGCCATGTTGACACAACAGCTTTCATTCTGCGTTGTTTTAGGCTGTAAATAAAGTCACTATGTTCCATATAGGTTTTCGAGAGTGACATTTTTTGTATGATGAGCAGTGTTATTTTATTAAGTTTAGTACAATTAAAATGGGTTGTTTTTCTTTTGTCAATTTATTGTCCATACTGTACTGCCAATGCGTCCAAGGTAAAGGGAAGGGCAGTATAATAAAGCGTGTTTTCCAAGTCTCCCTGTTGCAACACCGCCGATTCAAATGATCAGATCACCAGCAAGCTCTGCGGAAGCCTGACATTGAACCTGTTCACTTGAATCAGGTGTGCTGCAACAGGGAGACTTGGGAAAACATGCAGGACAGCGGCCCTCCAGGAACTGAGTTTGACACCCCTGCCTTAAACAGTTACTCGCTAGGAAAGCAACGTGAAACGTACTTTAGAATGAACATTTCAAGGTCAAGAAAGGGTTATTCTTACCCTCTCCTTAGTTTGCCGGTGGTTTTAGTTGATCAAGAAAAAAAAATCTCAAATCAAAATCAATCATGCTCACGGGCGAGTCTTGTCGTAAAAAAGGCGAATTACAACATTTTGTGGTAGACAGCGCCGACTACCGTACAGGAGAGACATTGCGGTCAACAGGCGTCACTGTCAACATATAATAAAAAAAGGTTTGTTTAGGTTGAGCAGAAAACACAAAGTAAAACAAAACAATTGAATGAAGTAGTGTTTGACGCTTTTATATCAAACATGACATAAAACTAGGTAAATACAATCGCAAAAGTGCTGACAGGAAGTAACTGTTGAACGCTTGGCTATCACGTGATGACCAATACAAAGTCTTCAAGTCAAAACAAAACAATTAATGCTAGAAAAGATCATGGTGTGCTTCCATGACTACAACAGGAAAAAGCAACAAAATACGTTAACTTTTTTAGCACGGTTCAGTACAAAACTGAGTGAAACAGTGTGTGGGCTGGTGAATCTCTCGCCTTTAAAATACACAGTAAGATGGTTTGAAAAGTTATTTCAAAACTAGAAAATACAAAATACAAAAGCCCTATACCCTAACAAACATCTCCAGTAAACTGCAAACATTATGACAAGATGATATTCTCTATAATCCTTTTTCCTCAGAATATAAAACTGTAGTACAAATTCAACGTATCATCTTTTGTCCTTAAGCAGTTCACTCCTTTTTTGGCTGCTCGATGAGTTTGCCCCTGTGGTACTTCTGTCCGATTCCGTAGGGGACGTGAGCGGAGATGGTGCCCAGTTCTTTGGCCCCCTCAATGTGAAACATCTGGTCGTCAAAGTAGATGTGCGGTTTTATCTTCTGCAGCAGGGGCCCTTTTGGGGCTCCGGCCAGGAAGAGAGCCTCGTCCACCTCCAGTCCCCAACTGCGAAGGGTCTTCAGCACTCGAGCCCCTGAGCTGGCGGCGCTCCGGGCCGTGACCAGGAAGGTTCTTATGGGGCAATCCAAACGCTCGTTTTTGGCGTAAAATTTTCTCTGGAGCTTCCCTAAAGCCTCCAGGAAGCACTTCAAGGGGCCCTAAAACCATCACAAGTGTTTAATTATTTGACATGATTGACAATTTCACACCAAGTTTAGCATTAGTGCCTGTCAATGGGGATTTAAAATACAATTCTTATATTTGGAAGAATAAAATGCAGAATACGCATTCATTAGCCGACTAATTAAAAAAGATACACAATGAATAAAATTGCTTATTTTTTGGTCCCTCGCACTTATGACAATAAAGATATGTATTACAGGCACAACATTCAACTGTTTTAGTTTGAATTGTGTATGGAGTCCGAATACAGAAAAAAGTCAGTTCAGTGTGACTTGGCCAACTTCATCCGCCTCTAGTATGAGGAAAAAAACATTTAATTGTAAACTATACTTGATGTCTCCTTAAAAGACAAGAGCAGGTACCTGAGCAAGTGGTTTGTTCTCAAATTTCTTCTCGTGCTCAAAAAAGCTGTCCAGGCCACTTTGCTTCACAATGATCTCCGACTCATCCGAGAAGAGGACGGCGTCACCATCGAAGGCCACCCGCAGCTGATTGTCGCACAGCTCATTCTCTGTCTCGGGCATGAACATTGTGGCCGCAGCAATGCCTGAAGCAGAAGCATAAAAAAAAATCAAATGCCAAAGCGCATGTACATGAAGGACAATGTCATATCTTCATAACTCCATCACATGCCTTCGTCAATGGCCTCTGTGACTTTCTCAGCATTCTTGGAGAGATACAGATTGGTCATGTACGCTTTGAGGTAGCCGATGGGACTTTTCCCTCCAGTCATACAGAATCTCTCGATGGTCAAATCTGAAAGGAAGTTCCGTTGAAGAGTTGTTAGCAGTTCAAAGCTGTTCAACATCACACCAACAGCCGGCGTACCATAGTGATTGATGCTGTTGATGAGGCGCACTCCAACTTGGGCGTGGTTGTTTGTCATGAGGACAATGTCAAACAACTCCTCGCTGTCCGGGTAGAGCTCCCTCAGCCGAGCGTTGACCGTCATCAGCGCCTGCATGTTGTGGGAGTACGGTGAAAGTTTTGTATGTATATTTTGTTGTCTTCTTTTAAGTGTATGTTCTTCAGCCATTGCATTTTATAGTTTCAGTGACTTCAACCTGATTGCTATATTCTACAGTATATGCAACTTCCCTATGTTACACAAGCAAGGGATTTCAAAAATGTGCTACGGAAAGAGAACACCAAGACATTTGCATCGTTTTAACACCCCTTGAAGATGTATAAACAGTAACTAGGAAAAAAAAGTCACCTTTCCTAATTTAAACCATCAACATACAAAGTACAATACTTTGATGACAATGGTCGACCTTGAATTTCAGGTTGAGATGAGTTGCCTATGTCTGGAAAGCTGTTTTGTGAGTGAATTGCGACGAGGCCTGGCAACCTGATTCACCCACGGACAAGCAAGCGTTCACACTGACAATTTTGAGTCTTCAATTAACGTGACATGCAAGTCTTAAAATACATTCACCAAAGTACTTGGACAAAACCTATGCAAATACATTTAAATTGCACTAGGAAGTTGACCAGCATCACAAAGTGGATTGCGTTTCAATGTGGGTAGTTCTGTGTGCATACAGTACTGTGAGACCAAGTGAAGCATTGCAAGCACCACACCTTGCAAGCAAGTACCCTGCAGAGACTTGCTGTCAAATACCTGCCAGCTCACCTTGACGAATGGGAAAGCAGGTCCCGGTTTCAAAGGCTCATTCTCGTGTTCAACCTGATAAGCCACGTAGTTCTCCACTCCTTCCTTTTCATAGATGAGCCTCTCCGCCACCATGTTGAAGAGGGTCCGGGATGATACAGCGATGGTGACAGCAAACCCGGGTTTAGGCTGGAGAGGCACGGGCAACAGTCAAAATCATAAACATAAAAACAACATTGTCACTGACGTCACGTTTTCAGTCAAAGTCCCTAATATAACAAATACGCGAAGTTAACGCTCGAGGCTCAAACTCGTGTACTTACCGGTCTCGGTTTGTTTGTTTTGAGGTGTTCAAAAAACGCTTTGGCCGCGGCCCAGTCTTTCTCCTCCGCGTTGTCCTCCACTTGACTTGACTCGTTTATCTTTATGTCGCTCATTTTCCGAAACGAAAATAGATCTGTTTAGCCAGAGAGAGCTTTGTAATAAGTCCGACCAATAACAAGCAACTGGGGGGGGAGAAAGAAAAAAAAAGTTTGCGGAAGTAAAACAAAAGTGTAGTAGGTGTGTCGCTACGATGACGTCAGCGCATTCTTGAGTCAATGCCGGAAGTAAAGTGGGTACCCTCTTTTAATAGACTGTAATGTGATCATTATTATTATTTTTTAGTATCGGATTAATATAACACCCACTAACAGTCCCGCAACTATTTAAATGAATAATTGACTAAAATATCTCACCAGCCAAACAGTTGGTGCACCTAATATCCCAAATTACAAGTATGCGGAGGACGACTTTACTATTAAGTTGTCATCTTACCAAGCACCACTAGATGTCAGACATGTACTACAACATAACTAGACGTAATGTGGTTTATTTTTTTCAGATTTGGAATAATATGCAGGAGAAGCATAGCATCCCTAGTTATATCAAAATTAGGAATGGGTTGATTTTTGTGAAAAAATGTTCAACGTGAGTTGTTGCACTGTTGGTTTCTGGTCAGTAGTTTTGGCCATCCTTGAATGATAATTTTTATGCGAGAGTTTTTTTGCACTGGAAAAAAACCTCTACAGTACTGTATGTGCATTATTTGTTGTTTGCTTCAAATCCCTTGTTGTTGGGTTAAGATAGTTGATATTTTATACGTGTATTAAGTTTCCCAGCCCTGGTCTCGTTCATTACTTCAGAGGTCTGCTGTAGTGCATTTGCCATATTGAACAATATAACACAGTGTGTATGTATTTTACGCATGAATGACCCCAATGTGTTGACATGAAGACCATCACGCACCCCCCTCCCTCACACTTGGTAGAGTCCGGGACAGAGCATCATGGCGGTGGACGGTAAGTGTTTGCTCTCAGGTGTTGTGTTGGGGGGTGGTGATGGGGGGCGGTGATGGGGGGCGTGGATGATTCTCGTGAAACTTTCCTGCGGGACAGGTCGACGCCCTCGTTTAAAGCCACATCAAGGGTGTTTTTAAAACGGGGTATTTTTTTAGGGGGGGGGGGGCGCGCGCGCGCGCGCGCGCGCGGCATGGTGATGGCTTTCGCGAGGAGCTGCATGATGCTGAGGAATGTTACAATCCCAACACGGGATGCGCCGATGCTCGTCAAGTCACGATGGAGTGGTGCGTTCAGGTGCTCTCAGATTGTAACTAAAACCGAATGAATGGACACTCAAACGCCGATTAATTTTCATTACTATGCCATTCACGTGGGTTCAGGTGTGCCGAACACTTTTGTTTTTGCTGGGACTGTGCGGGTTAGCGGTGGAGTGTTAGTACCGGGGACGGGCTGTTCTTGTCACGAAATTGTACGGACAAAGGACGTGACCCACGTGGTGAGTTTATGGTCTCATTCCAAAAGAAGCTTCAATGGAAACGGCCTCAGCAAGGTGGCACGTGACTTCCAGTGTCCCGCCGTGGACATCGTCAGCATGCACATTTACAATTCAATTGCACGTGAACGAATGTGCACATTCACTAGTGGGCTGCACAGTTCTGGTAACACTTATGTGGACACTTAATGCCGACGTGAGCCTACACGAATGTATCCCCGGTTTTGAGCCGACAGACGTGTCGCAGACAAACCTAGGGTCTCTAGATATAGTTGATTCTTAAAGAACTGAGTTCACAGCGTCATCATTTTACATAAGTGGTTAATCATCTCTACTAAATTTGATCCCAAATTCGCTTTGTAAAAATTACAAGCCTGCATGAAAATGCTTTCCTCTATTATTGCTTCTCATAAGGCATGAGACTTAAAAGTGGTGCTCTCAGTTTTGCTGATGCGACACTTTTTTTTTGGCATTGGCAAGCATTTGGCCAGTGGATGAATTGCCTGCAGAGAGTTTTAAGTGATTGGGCCTGGGTGCTTCTGTCAGTTGTGCAGCAGAAAACAAATCAACCTCCAGTTGGGCCTCTATTTATTCTTATTCGCCTCCTCACATTTCCCCAACATAGGACGTTGCAGTTGATGTCATTTATCTCAAGCGAATAAAAAGCAACCTCCTTCAAGCCGTAATTCCACTCTTCATTAGCTAATAGCAATTATTTGAAAAGTGTCTTGAATCTGATCATGACTACCCAAAATCAGTATCCAAACCACTGTCAATTGATACTGCCAATGAATATGTACCTTTTCTCACTGCTAGAGGGTGTTGTTGTGCCTGTCTGGGCGCTGTAGAGCTTCTTTCCTCAGACTTTTATATACAGTATTAATTCCATTTTCTATTCCAGAAATGGGGGAAAAAAGCATTGGAATTCCCAAAATGAAAAGTCCAAAGTCTGTACCCCTATTTCTCATCTTCTCTCACCAGGGGGCGGGAGGAACTGCGGCGTTCACGAGCTCATCTGTGCACGACGAGGTAACGCCAAGCGAGCATGCACGTCTACGTGCTGGCACCCATTTGATTTTGGAGTTTGTTCCCTTGGCATGTTGCTGAATTATGAATTGCGTATCAAGTTCACTTCAGCACAAGGAGGCAGCAACGTGTCGATGATTTATTCAGAGTTGAGGGCCATGTGTCAGCAACTCGTATACCTCTTTTCCTAGACAAGCGTATCTTATTTTCCCGCACCATTGCAGAAGTTAATACAACATAGAATATGGTATCACATTAATAAAGTTTGCAAGAGTCCTACCCACCCCATTAAAAAAAACGAGAGTTTCTAATGTTGGCTCCCTGCGTCTCCACTTTCCAACGTACGGGGCTGAGAGGTCAATTTACCTCAGGGCTTTGAATTATTCAGCCACTGTTGACATTTGTAGAGCGTTGCCATATCCAATGTGACAATAAGCTCGCTACATGTTTACGGCATATTTTCTTTTAGAGATAGCAGGGAGGCTGGCAGTTCCAGCATTTCCAAATAGAATAGCTTTCTTCACTATCTAGCAGACGAGAGGAGCTTCTTTGGAAATAATTTCGACTTGAAAGAGGATATTCACATGGTAAGACGACTGCAGCAGAGGATTCTTTATCTTTTAGGATTTAATCTTCCATCAGGTGTGCAGTTTGCATCTTTTGTCAGGCTGTATTGTTCTCGACATACTGATTTGCAGATAAATGAACAAGAGTACATATGAATGCGAGTATGAATGGTTATTAATTTACACGTGCCCTGGGATTAACTGGCGACCAATCCAGGGCATACCCTGCCTCTGCTTTACAGTCAGCTGGGATAAACTCCAGCTCACTTGCAAGCATAACGAGGACAAGCGCTACAGAAAATGGACGGCTGGATTGGGGTGGGGGGGGTTGTGTATTTTCTCCTCATTTCATTGAGTCAACCTCTGTATGACATTGTACTCAAAGTGTGTGGGAGAAGCAGGCTGATTAACAAAGGCGAAATGCGCTGCCAGTGCGCAAACTAGGTCTACGATGCAGTCAGGCTCTCATAAAAATAGCACAGGCATGATAACATGCACCGCGACTGGCCTACATACAGAGCTGATGCACCTTCGAAGTGGAGAGAACTCCGATTGCCGCAGCAGTCCGGACTAAGACGTTTCCCCCCCTCTCTTATTTACGCCGTGTAAACTTGCTCGTGAAGCCCCGAAATAAATAATACTCCCCCCCCCCCCCCCCCCCCCCCCTTTGTCCCATTGTGCTTATCTCCTCCTCAGTGTCTCCTGAGCTTCTGGGTGTCCTGTCCTCCATCGCTGCCTTCATGGCACTGATGGCTCTGTTTTTTCTTTACCTCAGCAACAAACGGTCAGTGGACAATCCTGACACCGTGAGCAACAAGACAGGTAACATGCTGGCGCAATTGTCTATATACAGTTGCTTCCTTCATTACAATCTATAGTTGCAGTTCATTCTAAAGTGACCCGCGTGGGTTTTCTCCGGGTAGTCCAATTTTCTCTTCTCCCACTTTCCAAAAAAATGCAGGCAGGTTGATGGAACGCTCTAAAGTGACCCTTGTGAGGATAAAAAGCAGATTGGAAAATGGATGGATGGATGAAAAAAAAACCCCCTAATAAAACGATTAAACCCGCCCTAAAAACGAACTCAAATTAATAATTGAATAAAAATCCAGCCATTTCACTGGGTAATAATGACTTGAGCTGTTGTCTAAGTACATTTGGACTTCACTGTCTTAGTGCACATGAAATGTGGTTGTGGCGCGTAGGATGCCGCTGCCGCTCCCTCCTGTTAACGAGCGCTTGTCCGTGTCAGTGCCCGTGATGAGCTAACCTGCCGGTCAACTGGACCCCTGCGGCGAGATGGCCTTCTTCAAGAGCTTTCAGCAGAACCTTCCGTCCGTCAGCATTTCCTCCATCTTGGACACGGTCAGCAGCAAAGTGGACGACCTGGCCAACGCCGTCAGCGACGTGACGTACGCCGTTAGCGAGCAGCTGACCGAGCAGGTCAGCACCATCATCAACAAGGTCCAGGAGGAGGAGGACGGAGATCGGGATTGGGCGCAGACGTCCACCACGCAGGACGGGAAAGCTGCGAGTAGTAGTTTGTGGCCGGAAACGAGTTCAAACTCGAGAAACAACCCAAGCGGTGACGTCGCCGAGGCGGAGTACGAACAAAGCCAGCTGGAGTGGGAATGGAGGGACGGATGCTGGCGGGTGAAGAAGACGGAAGCCGAGTTAGCGGAGGAGGAGAGGAGGAAGAAGGAGGAGAAAGAGTTGCTGGAGGAGAGGGAGATGAGGAGGAAAGAGAGCAGAGAGAAGCGCTTGGAGAAGGCCGGCGCGACTATGAAAAACCAGGAGCCTTCCAAAGAGGGACAGGAAGAGCAGACAGAAGCTGATGAATTTAAAAAAACAGGCCAAGAAGCGAGGCAAGGTGAAGACACGACACAGCCCGGCGGACGCGACGGGTGTGATGAACCGCCTCAGTCGTCGGGCGCTGAAAGTGAGAGGATGTTCCCTGAACAGGAGGAGGAAAAGAATGAACGAGATGACGGGGAGAGGTACAGCCTTGAGAGAGAAGGTGATGATGAGGACACGCCGGATGCCTCTAGAACTCAAGTGAAAAAGAAAAAGTTGGATAAAAAGAAGGAGAAAGCAGCTAAGAAAGCAGAGAAGAAGGAGAAAGGCAGGAAGCGTAAGAAGAAAGACAAAAGCAAACAAGGTTAGATGGTGTGCCGCTTGGATGCTTTCAACTTTCCGTCCTTTAAATTGACTTGACTGGACTGGACGTCGTCACTCGATTAAGCTTCTGTAATTTCTTGACTATTGTTGTGGTGTTCTTTCATTTGGAGAATTATCATCTATTTTTTTTCACCCGACAGTCCAATCGCTTAATTTCATGTGATACGCATGGCACAGTTGTGTTTGCTGTCATGTTACATTCATTGAGACAAAAGTTCTTTTTTTTTTTTCTTTTTTGCCTGCGTGTCCTATCAGAGGCGGTTTTGACAGAAAGCGAGGAGGAAAGAGACCCGGAGCCTGTGGTCCAGTCTGCGGCCACAGTGTGCCGCAGCAAAAACAAGGTGGCCACAGAACAGGAAGACGACAGCAGTGAGGCCTCCAACCAAGATGGTGAGTGCCCCTTGAACAGTTGTTTTGGTGTATGACAAAAAAGCCTCGCGCCTCATCTCCGATGGAACGACAACATTCTATTGTGGAGGTGCTCATTTGATGAAATAGCGTCAACTTTTCGTGCGCGTGTGTGGAACAACATCTCACTCACCTGAAATCTCTCTGTGTTGGCGATGAAAGCAGCCAGCCGCATCCAGAAATTACAGAAAGCGCCTTCGCTCACGGAGGGCCAGCCTCCCCCCTATCAGGACCGGGTCTCGGTGGCCTGCGTGTCTTCCTCCCGTTCCCGAGTCGGTAGGGCGTCATCCCCTCAGCGCTGCTCCAGTGAGGCCAGCGTGGACCAGGACACGAAGAGCTACCTCAACAAAGGTTGCGAGGAGGACATACCCAGCGACAGCACTGCCGTGATGGGGCCCGAGGTGAGAGCAAGGTTCCTGTTTGGGGTCCTTTGAAAAGGCACATTGACTATTAAATACTAACAAATCTGCTTTGAAAGCTAGTACAAACTAAAATAAAACTCAAAATGAACGATAATGAATGTAATTTTTTTTTTCAGGACAGCTCCGGTCCACCGCTGCCTTCGGCCTACGAGCCGGAACCCCTTGCCAAGTACGGCACGCTGGATGTGGCCTTCGAGTATGATTCCAACGAGCAGTGGCTCGCCGTCACGGTCACCGCGGCGACGGACATCCCCGCTCTCAAACAGGCGGGCAACATCTCGTGGCAGGTCCACCTCGTCCTGCTGCCTACCAAGAAGCAGCGGGCCAAGACGGGCGTCCAGAAGGGCCCGTGTCCGGTTTTCACCGAGACGTTCAAGTTCTCTCGAGTGGAACAGGAGGTGCTGAGCGATTGTGCCGTTCGATTTCGCCTGTACAGCATCAGAAGGATGAAAAAAGAGAAGGTCCTGGGCGAGAAGGTGTTCCACCTCACCAAGCTAAACCTGCAGGGGAAAATCGCTTTGCCTGTCACCCTCGAGCCTGGATCGGAACTTACAGTAAGACCTTTTTATATCAGCACATTTTGTCCGAAGCATGGCATGACATGCAACCGCTTTTCATGTTTCTCAGGGTTGCGGCTCAATGGTGAGCGTGTCCCGCAGCGCAGGGGCCGTGTCCTATCGCTCCACCGAGGACTCGTCCTCGCCAGAAATCCTCCTGGGACTCGTGTACAACTCTGCCACGGGACATCTGTCCGCTGAGGTGATCCAGGGGAGCCATTTTAAAAGTACAGCATCCGATAAACCCGTCAGTAAGTCCAGCAGCTTCTCATCGCTTCGATTTTTGGCGTGGCACTGCAACTGTTTTGACTCTGCGTGCTGCTTTTCACCTCCTGCTTCTCCTTGTTTCCAATCTTGTGTGCTATAGATGGTCTGTTTTGTTGTTTAAAGCATTTCGTTGGGGGACAGCTTTATATCATGAGAGGTAAGAACCTATGTCTACAGAATAGGCGTTTAGTCAACTTTACGAGCTTGAAGGAGGTGAAACTTACATAAATTAATTCAAATCTGATGGAAAGTTTGATGAATTTTAGTTCAATTAAATAATGTTTATGTTAAGGCCCGGAAAATCACGATTTCTTGCGGAGAATAATAATCACAATTCATTTTTTCCCCGGTGTTCCTCAGCCCTATTTTCTATGATTTCCTTATTTTTTGAGCTGCAACTCCTGATTGTCAATTTCCAAGCACTTTGCTGCAGCGTGTGACGCTCGCCGCCACACTCACTTTCTACCACTTGATGGCTCTCTCCCAACATCATCCTTTTGCAGACACCTACGTGACTCTGACCATGCTGGACTCCAAAGGCAAGGAGATGTCCAAGTTCAAGACGGCGGTATGCCGTGGGCAGCCCAGCCCCTCCTACAAAGAAACCTTCGTCTTCCAGGTGGCGCTCTTCCAGTTGACTGACGTGTCACTGGTTCTGTCAGTCTTCTCCCGCCGCAGCAGCATGAGGCCTCGGGAGCGCCTGGGCTGGGTCTCCTTGGGCCACAGCAGCACCGGCGAGGAGGAACTGGCCCACTGGATCGAGATGAAGGAGGCTGAGGGCCAGCAGGTGTGTCACTGGCACACCCTCACCGACACAAAGGGCCTGATTTACTGATTGTCCTGATTGACTGAAGGTTTATGCAAGCAGGAAAGGGCCCAAACCCGATTGCTCACACAAACAGATGTGGAAGCCGAGCTTCTAACCGAGGGCACCCAGGAACGCGCGTGCCAAACACGCAAAATCGCAATTTGAAATGCCAGAAACAAAAATTAACGTGACATACTGGCTAGTCAGCAATGCAATTTTGGAGCTACTGAATTATCTATGGGCTGACTCCGAGCCAGTCACAAGTAGGACTCATGTCATATCACCTATGACAAAACTCCTTTCAACTCCGCATTTCCTTGCATTCTGGGTCATTTTGAGCTCACTGTGACAATTGGTTCTGGACTCTGCCGGAGCAGTTTTCTGGGTGTCGATCGTGCATATGATGCCCACTAAGAGTGCGCGCAATCTGTTAGCGTGAGTGCGCAATTTAGTGCCTGCCATTTGGGATCTTTGTAAATCTGGCCCATATTGTGGGGAAAAAAGTGGTCAGGACACCTCATGCTGTAGGAGGCAGGTGCTACCTGTTGAGACCTTGTGGGTGGAAGTTTTGAGAGCCTGAAGCAGCCATGAAGAAGGAAAGTGACGTGTTTACTGTCGATATAAAAATAGAACACACCCCTGTTAAAAGACAAGATTTTATTTATTTTTTTACTGGCATGGGACTTAGAGTAGCTTTGCCATACAGTCACATAGTGATAGTATCACAATACAGGGATTGTCCATCCATCCATTTTCAGTTTTCACATGAAAGGACCCATTGACACCCATGTGATGAATCAGTGTGTATCAGGAAGCTGTAAAAGCTCGGAGAAAACCACACAAGCACGGCGAGAATGTGTCGACTCCACAATGAAATGTCAAAGTAGAGATTTCAATCAGAACCTCAATGCTGTGAGGCAGATATGATCACCACTCACTCGCTGTGCTGCCCAATATATATTATTTCCCCGTAACATGCCATTGTAAGGGGATTGCAATGAATCAGGGGGGGAAAAAAAAACGTGTATTTCAACAGGGTCATGTGTTCCCGTCAATACTACACCATCACGCCTGTAGTAATTTGCATGCAGTCTGCAGCAACTGTTTACAATGTGAAGAGCCTTTCCACGCGGCATAAAGACATTTTCGCTCTTGGTACCTTTGGGAGGCAGAGAGCTTGGAGCGGGCGGGCTCCTCCTTTTGCAGCCACCAGCATAGCAGACACTCTGCGGGTCACAGACATTGACAGGCAAAAACACTTTGACTGTTTAAAAAGAAAAAAAAAAGGGCCTATCCGACATGCTGCAACGATGTTCACAGGCTGTGCTTTGTTTACATGCATTATGCAAGATCATCCTTTTTTTAATCAGTCTAGAGGTTTACCGGATTTCCACAAAGACCTCGTAAAACTGGCGCCACATGATGCAAAAGGAAGTGGAGTCAAACCATGTCCCTGCAGTCTTCCAGAATAGGGCACAGCTGCTCGGTGAGGGTTATTCAAGTGCAGCTCGTCTTCTCGTGTCAAAACACACTGAGCCTCTTTCACAAGTCAGCCTTCTGACAAGTGTGCCGAGTCCATTCATGCACAAATGCGGCACTTTCTGTGGAGAGATATGCAAACTGCCGTGTCGGCGGCATCGTCTTATTTCCTCATTCCGAGCGAAAAGACTGCGTATCCGTAGGGAGAAAGGACGCTGGACCTCCAAAGTCAAACAACCCCAAATTGGTACAAAATTCTAATCATCTCAAGAGACCTGGGCTTAAAATAGCGGTGGGAAAAATTCTATGTACAAGAAGCCAGCCACATTTGATGACAAAAAAATAAATAAAACAAAACACCCTGAAATGGTTGCCAGCCAACTGCAGTAAGAGAATTATGTATTGTGGCAATGTTGTTACCTTACTTGCACAGATATCTGAACACAAATATTTTCTCCTCTGCAAATAGGACTAATCATGTATTTAGCTATTTATTTTTAAAGCAATTTTGGAGGTGACTTATGGAACACATTCTGTTTAAATTTTACACTATTGATTGGGGGGACAAAACAACACCAAGGTTTAGAACAACAGTTTCACTTTGTGTTGGGTCCAAGGGCACCTTTTCAGTCTTCCTGCATGGACTATATCAAACATACAGTATGCCGCAGAAATTACTTCACAACGACGACATTTAGCAATCAGACACAAGAAAAACCAGATGACTCCTGTTCGAGACAAAAAAAAAAAAAAGTCAAAATGATGTTAATATATTTTTTTATTTCCATTCACCTGACTCCTGTCTCCTGCTGGTTCAGAATAATGACCCTCTTTCCACACACTCGAGGATGCAGATTTCCTCGATGCACCTTGCAGAACGGCTGCAGCATTTGTGCAATAAATTTTCCATGCTACTAGCCATGGAAAACCAGCTGTGCCACAAACCCCAACCCCCGTGGGAAGATTAAAAAAATACCAGCCGAACCATTTAGTGCCTCAGATGGCGTTGTGCAGTTACGAAGCCTCGTTGGTCTTCAATAAAAAGTGTAACGTGGCATTGCAGACAGACAGAACGGCATGTTTGGAACTTCAAAAAAAAAAACTGCCTCCTAAATTTGGCCCTACTTGGACTCCTGCCTATGAAAACGTTTGGACATAAGAACACCCCCCTGGGAGGAAAGTGGCACAAGCTAGTTTTCCTTGGCCCCCCCGAGACTCAAATTTCCTGTCCTTTTATTGCATGTGTCAGTCAATTACAAAAAAAAAAAAAGGAAAAAGTTAATCATGTACTCAATAAATATACGGGAACCATGGACTCGAGCATGTGTTTCTTAAGAACTGCGGCATCTAGTTTGTTTCCTTAAAAGACTTTCAACTCACAATTCTGAAGCTCAAATGAATCACCTCGCTTGCGGGCGTACCGGACTGCATCGTTTGTACCTGTTTGGCAAAGAAAACATTCATGGAGCGATTACTTTCTCAAAAAATAAAAGTGAAACCAATATGGCGACACTTTAAAGTGACATTTAGACATATGCGTTTGGGAGAGTTCTGTACAAGTCGGTCATACACGGTGAGACGAAGAGCAGTCAAGTCAGGACATGCAATGTTCTGTAGTGCACCTCCATTATTTCACCTTAATTCTAACAGTTTCACGTCACCGTGGGGTAGTGGATTGACTTTGTGCGGTGTTTGGCAGCTGAGATTGTGCATGTCACAAATGGACAATACAACCAGACACTCTCTGAAATGACATTGCTACAATACAAAGGAGCATTTGGGCTACGCTGAGGAAAAACTAGTAGACCATCGTTTCCTCATGCCATTGTATTTTCTTCTTTAATTGTTTTAAATTTTGGCCATGCGATTCATAATTATGTAGAAAGTACAAAGGAGCGGTGGCATGGAGCAAGTAGCATTTGCGGTGCGGGCACAGAGAAATGAACATCTTCTCTGGAGGGAGTTTTGTGTTTCCAATAACACCACAAAAAGTTACTCCATTTGTTGCTCAGCTCTGAGGTGATTTTATTTCTCATCCATTTTCGATATTGCTTGGCCTGATTAGAGTTCACAGAATACACCACAGACTGGAAACTTATCGGAGGACTGTTGTCGTTAGGACTTTACTTTTACAATGTTACAGCTTTTAGAAGTTCTTATCTTTTTTTTTCTTTTAAGAGTGGCCCAAATACTCCTTTATGGAAAAAAAAATGACGAAAAAGCAGGCCACAACAGACTGTGGACACACATATACACACACACACGCACACAACAAAACTGCTATCAGCTGGTTTCCATGACAAAATTCAGGCATTATGGTGACTTGCTGAACTCAACAGGAATTACCCCAAAGGTTCTAAGTCAGGGATGGATGGGGGGAAAAAAATGTCCATTTGCACATAAAAAAAAAACTCAATAAAATACTTTTGACAATCAGTGCTTCCATCACATACAGTATATGTACTCGGAATACAGCTCATCACTGTGAAATGACCAACCAGAAGCAATGAAACTGTCTGTGGGTCAACATAGGTGACCAAGTAGTTTCCATCTTTTAGATAGAATTTATCCCCAGTTCTGTACACTCACCACTTTCAGGATTATAAAACATCTGTAGTGGTTCATGACGAAGCTTGATGAGGACACACACACACACAAAAAAAAAAGGGAGGGGTGGGGGAACCACTTGAAGGGCTTTTTCTCGAGGTTGGCAGTGGGGGTCCTCTTTCGATGCATCCATTCAACTTCGTCATCATTTTCGCTTTGGCTCTTCGGCCCGCCGCTAGATGAACTTGAAGCATTTGGTCTTGTCGTGTGGCAGGCGCGTTTTGAAAAGCACAGAGTCCACACGGAACTGCGTGTACAGCAGCGGCATGTAGCCATACACCTTGACGAAGAAGTTGATGCACTTGTGGCGCTCGTGGAAGTGCGAATCGTCGTGCGACAGTGCCTGAGGGCAACCGGGGCAGCGGAAAGTCCAGCGAGACGTGACCTGAGGAGGGCGAGGCAGACGAAGAGAAATAGAGAATGTGTTGGCTGGTGAGAAAAGACGACATTTAATCCATTGAATTGAAGAACCCCGTGTATGAAGAAGCCACAGACATTCACCTTGAACCATTCGATTTTGCCATCACGATTCCTTTCTCATCTTTTTTGTGTTTTATAGTTTGAGGTGTCACAAGAGCAAAATAAATAATATTGGTATCAAAGTCACTGTTCTGTTGGACATGACATTTCACAAAAGCTGTTTTCTCCGCTTTTTGGTTAGAAACAGCTATTTTTGGTGAAAACAACTCAAAAAGCTTGAAAAACTTTCGAGTGAAAGAAATTCTACTCTTTGGTAAGTTTGGTGCTTAAATGGTCACAGAATACATGCGAAATGCCCTAAAACAGCTGGCAATATGAGGAACTCTACTTGGAAAACAGATTGCAGTCATGAGTTAAATAAGAAACTACTCACGAATTACGTTAAATTGGATAAATGCCCCCCTGATAATCTATCACGACACACTAGTATGTTTGAAGAACTGCCTCTACGAGGAAAAAAACGCTTTTATTGTCCTTGTAGGCGGCCACTTTTATTCCACACTCTGGGAAGCCACTTTGGTCGCAATGATCCACTCCAGGTCGTTATGGTAACAAAAGACTGACTGCTAGCTGCTAAAATAGGTCCACCCGCCGATGCGGATGCGTAATCTACAGAGTAAGCTTGTTCTCTGATGAAACACCCAAAAATCAATCAAGTCAATGTCGCTTCCCTCCCACCTCCTGGAAACAAATGTGCTTTATAAAAGTTGCGATTTCATCTTATTTTGTGATTTATCTTTGCGTCAGTTTGAAAAACGGTGAGACCGAGGGGACAGACATGCTGTCCAACCTCCAAAGTTGAACAGCACAAAACCTAAGGGAGTAAATTATGCATCTTCAGTGCGCCTTGATGTCGGCCATGAGTGCACGCACGCCGCACAGACAAAGGTGGAAGAGCGAGCACGGCTGACTGCTCGCTATCACTGACCTTGATTGGTGGTTTGCGGGTGATGTGCGAGACCAGGAAGTTCATGGCGATGTCCTCACAGTTGATGTACTCGTCCACCATATCTCTGATGGCCTGGGGCATCACGTAGGAGTACAAGTAGGCGTAATACTGATGGGGAAACATATCAAGGTACACATGCTGTGTAGGTGATACGGCATTTTACTCTCGGGGGTGGGCGGACGGGTGGGTGCGAACCTTGTGGAAGAACGCCGCTCCTGTCAGGACCATGGAGAGCTCACAGGAGTAGTTGGAGTTGTAGAGCCAGGACTGATGGTTGATATCCCAGGCATGATATCTCCCGGGGAAACCGACAATACGATCTCTGGCCTCTCGCCACACTCTGAGATAAGGAAAACAAACAGGAGTCTGTGTGAAAAGACGCAACTGGAGGCCGCGGAAAGTCAAGCTGTTGCGGCTTTGGGTGAGAGTCAAGTCGTCGTGGTTTTGGCTTGTGGCTGCTTTGGACCAACCGAACCTCAGACCGAGGCAGGAGAGCCAATTACAACATAATTAGACATTTCCTAACGATCACAGCGCACAATGCCGAGACCCACTTTGGGTGCCAAAAAGCTCAAATATTTAATACCTTTACTGAGCTCCTCCAAGATCTCTTGGAAGGCAGACACTGCAAATTATTCTTCTCCTGAGCTCCAAGTAGAGCCGAGGGGCACATTCCAAAGTAATTCTGGAGCACTTTGGAGTCATTTTCTCCCGTGTACGTACACACACATACACACCTGCACACAAGTCTGTACAAGCTGTTACTACAGTGAGTTGTGGACATATTTTGAAGGCAAGGGGGAGCGGGTCGAACCACATACTTTATTTATGACGAGATGGCAACATTTTTGTCTTGGTATTTTTGATTTCCTTCTCTGGTTATCGCCTAAGCTTTGATCAGATTGACTCTATTCAGGGATATGTTTTTTTTCTGGAACTGAACCACAACATTTTTCGATGCACGTATCAGCGTCATTGTGTTCCGCTTTGCTTACAGGGCTTGCACACACCATAAACTGTATATATTCAATGATGGGCACTGGGCTATTTGAACAGAGTCCACACAACAGACCTGAAGCCAAACATGATCTCATCATGACGTAGGTGGGCGTCATCGTCAATCGAAAGGATGGCCTCGGTCTCCACGACATCCCAGGGAAGGAAACGGTTGTTGAGGCTGTTCTTTTCGGTGCGGACGACCTGCAGAATGATGAAAAAAAAAATTTGGGGTTGAAAAATGATAAACGAACAGTCTATAAAATGCGTCCTTGGCTACTGACAATTTTGAATGAACTCGGATTGCCTGATACGTCACATTGGTAACTTGTACTGGAATTTCAAAGGGGGTGGTTCAAAGGGGCTCTTCAAACTACGACCGCTGGCTTGTTTGCCGGACTGAAACTCACCACAATGGGCAGCCCGATGTCAGGCCACAGCAGGTCATCAGAAGGAGGCTTGGGTGAATTCCACACGACGACCACCTTGTTGAGGTATGGCAGTCCGTTCAGCCGCTCCAAGGAGTTCATGAGCACTTCCTCCCTCTCATACGTCAGCATGACCACAGTAAACTGTTCTCTGGGAACGTTCCCGCCTAACGATGCTTGGAACTCCTTCCCGGATCCTCCCGTGCCTCCACCGATGGGCCTGAAACCTGTCCCCGAACCCAGAAATTTGGCTTCGGAAGGCAGAACGGGGTCCAGCGGGGTATGGGGAAACAAATGAAAAGGGCCGGGAGCGCGGTTCCATGTTTGGTATGTGCTCACCGACGTGTACGTAAAGTTGCGGAGAAAGCGTGGGGAGGCGTACGGAGGCTCCGTCTCTACAGGACCCAAATCAAGATCCCCGTTGTCTGCTAAGTTAGCATCGGTCCCTGCTAGCTTCCCTGCTTTATGGGGGATTTCTTGCGCAGGCTCTTCATTGATGGGCGCGGCAGGAACCTGAATCCTGGTGCGAATGTTGGCAAGGATCGTATTAAGTATGTTCTCGGAGGTGGAAAAGTAGGTCTCCCACAGAAAGCGACCCTGTCGTCTCATAGCTAGCATGTCATTGTCCGATAGGCTGCGCAGCAGGAAATGGAGTTCTGTCACACGTGGTTTAGGGACCATAATGGCAGCTTCGCTCCATCGAATAAACTGGTGGTAAGGTAGTTTGGAGTGGTCCCCGAGCACAACGGGGATGGCCCCGACCTCGAGAGCTTCGAAAAGTCTCATTCCGCAGCCCGCCGAGGCAACCACTTGCCCATCTCCTGGAGCAATGACCAAGGCAAAAGTAGATGCCTTAAGGACCTCCAGCCTGTCCTCTCGCTCTCCACAAAGAGACCACTCAGTGGGCAAACTCGGCGTGGGGTTTTTACAGGTGAACTCTATGAGCACCTGATCCAACTGACTATCCTGCACTGCTTTTAACGTGCCAATGATGCGATCGTCATAGTCAGCCGGCGGATCGCCGTCCATCTCTTCCTCAAACGACTGCGGAGGAGCCTCTCGCAAGCTGCTCCTCAGCGACTCGACCCTCTCCCCCTGGAAGGTGAGGAGGTATTTCCTTTTTACGGGTACCTGATGAGGCAACTGCAAAAAGTTGGGCTCAGAGAGGGCGTGAACCAGCGGGGATGCGACCATGTCAAATCCTTCTCGATACTGCTGCTCCATGTAGGTGGACTGAACGACTGCTGCTCGCCCCGTGCTGACATTATACAGGAAATTCTGTGTCATGGACTTTCGCGAAAGGTGAACCAGTACATGATTGTGCCCGTCTGACCTCCAATAAGGAAGCGCTTTAAGTTGCCTCTCCAAATCCGACGGATTTGGCGGGAAAGAAGTCGGCGCTTCCTGTAGTTCCCCGACCAACACCAAATACAGACACGCGATGCTGGGGTCATTCGTTACGTAAATATTATTCTTAACCGACGCGGCAAAAGCCTGCTTCACCAGCGGATCAATATATTCCCCCCACGGATAGGAGCCTGTGTCGTAAACGTAAACTGGAAATCCAGATGTGAGGGGACAACGGGCGTAGTCAAAGCAAGTGTGCAGGCGGCAGGATCGGGAAGATTTCGGCGGTGGGAGCCCAGGATCTTCCTTGTCAGGCAGCAACCGGACAGGCAAGGAGAGCTTTGGCTGGTTTTGGGACATTAGTTCTTTATAGGAATGCTCCGTCTGACTGATGACATTCTTCAGCTGCAGTAGGTCCTGCTTGGCGCTGTCGATGCTCCGCTTGCAGGCCTCAATGCGCAGGTTGAGCCTGGCGATCTCCCCGTTGAGCTCCTGTCTCTTGGCCTCCAGCTGGAGCAGCTCTTCGCTGACGGACTCGCGGATGCGGCACAGATCTTGCACATGTTTGGCCTCGCACAATTCGCCACCGGGCCGGGGCCCGAAGATCCGCTTATCAGGACTCCCGGCTTCATCGATGGTCGTGAGGTAGTAGTGGGCAATCAGCGGGAAGAAAACCAGGATAAAGAAAAGCATGAAACTGAGCCAGGTGAGACGCACACGCCTCAACACCCATGGCTGTCCGCCACCCCCGAGTCCGCCGCCGTTACGCTGCATTTTTGAATCAGTCCGCCCCTTGTCTCATCAAGAAATCAATGCTATGGGGTTCTGCAGCAGCCATGATTCGACCTTGTCAGGCAGAGGGGGGGGGGGGGGGGGGGGGGGTGGGGGTGGGGGTGGATGTTATATCATCAAAGCTTGGTTCATGTGTTGACCTTCAAAAATTTAAAAAAATAAAAAATGGCAGGGTTTGCCTCTTCTTCTTCTGGGTTCTGTGGATATCCACAGAGAACCCAGCTTCGCCTGTAAAGTAATCTGTACCCGACTCTGTGAGAGCCTAAACAATCTTAGGCCATATTTATGCGATGCACCCTTTGCAAATCAGAAAACGGTTCCACTTCTGAGGAGTGGCACCCCTCAATGGGTGACGAGGGGCGAGCATGGCGGCTCAAAGAGAGGTCAAATCGGGTGGCCCCGTTGCTTCCGTCTGGAGTCGAACCATTTTCTGACCCCAGGAAAATGTTCTTCTCAAACAGGAAACCTGAGAAACAGAAAAGACGCAAATAAGGGTACAACATTTATATTTGGAAAACATTTTTTTTTTCTATCAGGTGGTACACTTGCCGGACTTGCGTGCGGACGGTATGGGATCGCTTCCTGCTAAGTCATGGTGTGAATGTGGGTGTGAATGGTGGTTTGTCTCTATATGCACTCTGCAACTGGCTGGCGACCAATGCAGTCCGCCTTCTGGCCAAAGTCAGCTGGCATAGGCTCCAGCAACTTGTTTCTGCCGTCGTTAGTCCAAAAAGATCCTCGTGCACGTGCCCCTAAGAATGCTGCTTGGCATCCTGCTGCTCAGTCATGAGTGGGAGTGGCAAAAAGAGATGGGATGATTATTTGGAGCACAACTGTCGTGACAGTGGGGGGTTGTGTGGGTAATGGCAAGCAGATGTCGGCAAATGTTTCTGATGCTCAGCCTATTCTGTGGCCCGAAACCCGCGAAGAAACACAACAACACATTGGCGGAAGTTGACCCAGCTCTTAATCCCTCCGGTTGGAGCAAGCTCATCAGCGTGAATATTTTCTTGCGACAATGGATTTTTTGTATGCCCTGTACTTAGTTCCTGTGGATCAATAATAATGCCACATTACCATCTGTACCTCTAAGCTGTGATGCAGCAAACGATTCAACAGACTTGACACTTGCCTTTATATGAACAGTGTGAATATAAGGTTACAATTCAGTACTGGAGAACCCAAAGTAGGCTCACTCATTTGTCATTTTTCAGGAGGCTGATTGACATTTTTAGGGCTGCGGTCGAACGTGGGGGATAAATACGGGTTTTATTTGACTGTCCGTCAAAAACATCCATCCATCCATCCATTTTCCGAACCGCTTGATCCTCACTAGGGTCGCGGGGGGTGCTGGAGCCTATCCCAGCCGCCTTCGGGCAGTAGGCGGGGGACACCCTGAATCAGTTGCCAGCCAATCGCAGGGCACACAGAGACGAACAACCATCCACGCCCACACTCACACCTAGGGACAATTTAGAGCGTCCAATCAACCTGCCATGCATGTTTTTGGAATGTGGGAGGAAACCGGAGCACCCGGAGAAAACCCACGCAGGCCCGGGGAGAACATGCAAACTCCACACAGGGAGGCCGGAGCTGGAATCGAACCCGGTACCTCTGCACTGTGAAGCCGACGTGCTAACCACTGGACTACCGGGCCGCCTCCGTCAAAAACAATCAATCAATATCGTGAACGCTTGCATCGGGGAGGGCATCCTGCGTAATCACTATACCGCACGGGAAAAGAGAGACATTCGGAATTAATGACCGTCAAGATGAAATATCTTTGGCGGTTTCACGAGAAGCCGAAGCAAGGTCGGCAATCTCATTGCCAAGCGATTGTGATTAGCATAGCAACGCGTTGAGAGAAATGGCAAACAGCGAGCCGCCCCGAATAAACTACCCAGTTTCAATTCGTGCACAAGCAAAAGCCGCAGTTCAAGCTCAACAACGGAGCGGGGCGAGCGTATGATTTGCGCAACGTATGAGTCATGATTGGCAAGAACAAAAGACGAACGCCGCTTCCAGGTTGGCAGACCATTGAGGACAAAATGCCCGCGTGAATGTTTGAACAATGTCCCTGCATAACGGCAGGACGTTCTGATACAGTCCTCGAATTTCTCTCGTGAAAGAAAAGCAAGAAGAGCAGCAATGTGTAGTTTGAATTATAGTTAGTTAGATTACACTGGCAGCATTATCCGTCCCCATGCGGGGAAGACAGAGGGAGTAGCAGGTGAAATGAGTGTGCGGCCTCTTGAGATGACAATTTTTTTTCTCCCTCCCGCCTCAGAGCACTGGAGGTAAGAAACGGGAAGCAGAGGAGGATTGGCGGTCTGATGGGAAGATCACGGAGCTTGTTTTTTTTTTTTTATTATTAGACCCCGAGTAGCAAGGTTCCACGAGGTAGAGACATGGAGTCTAAAATATCAAGATGATGGTTCATATTATTCCTTTCATGAAAAAAGCGGTCAAGATCAACCTGCATTAAGTCCTCAATATATCGAGACTGTATAAAACATTTGAGAAATAGTTTTTTACCTTTAACCCAAACCTCCAACAGATTTTAACTCATGAGATCAGTCACTTTTTCACGGTTCAGACAAAATGTTTTTTTTTTTACAGCTCAGGACTGAGCCGCAGGCTGATTGAACATCTCACATAAAAAGAATACAAAATGAAATCTGGCTTCTGGAGGTGACCTGCCTAAACAACAAAATGTCATCCTGTCTGCTGGGACTCCATACGACCCTCGAGAATTTGTGTCCTTGCTGGCTCATTGCTTTTGCAGTATACCCTTGTCGTCATTAACTGGGAGAGGACATGGCGACGAGTCGCTCACTCGGGAGAAAATGTGGAGGTAACTGCTGGGGAAGGGTGGAGTTCCAAAGGACACTTGGCAAAGGGTAGCAGCTGGTGAAGCCATGACTCAACAATTTGTACCTACAGCCTGTGACAAGAATCCACATCAGACACAACAGACAACGGGGTCAGACTTCAAAGCGTGATGGGAATTTTGCGCTGATACGTTTAGCCCGTGACATGAGCGAGCTGACTTTTTCGACACGTTCTCCTTTATATTGTGACGACAGTTAATGCATTCAAATCAGTGGATTAATCGAAATCAGATTTGAAGACAACACCCTTCAAACTATTAAAACGGATCCAAAAAAGTTATCTTATCTTATCTGATCTTATCTTAATCACCAGATGGAAGCAAATGTTACCTTTGCTCTCGTGAAATCGATTTACTCTTCCAATGGCCTTTTGTCAAACGCTCCTTCTGCAAAATAAACGACGTTATCTTGCCCATGGCGGCGGGCGTCGTTGCAGAATCCTCTTGAGAGGCTCTGCTAGCCAAACAAACGGGACCGGAACAGATTGACGAAGGCCCGACAACAGCTGCCAGAACCCCTCGGAAGCTTCATCTTCCTGTACACTGATGGATCGTGGGAGGGGAGCCAGGGTGATTAGTTCTTAACATGACAGAGTTATGACCTGAATATTCGCCAACTGGCTCCAACTTAACCACCCGTGTCTGCGCCCTCACTTGTGTGCAACAAGAGTAAAAAATAAATAAATAAACATTTCTTGACGGTTTGTTCATGGAAGACTGACTCACAGATTCTGCATTGTGGTTGGTGCTGTTGATGCGATATTGATTGAGTTTTTAACCTGGTTCAATTTTTGTCACTTTTATTTCATTTTTGTGCATTACTGAACGCAGGATTTATTTTAACTTCAGCATGACCACATTACAAATTGACTGTATTGTTAATCTAGTTTGCATGTGACAATACTGTGAAAAGCAGAACTGTTCATAGCATACTCCAGGAAACCAAGAAAAGACACTCATGCCTCACAACAAAGTGCATTATTTTAATTTGAGCATGAAGTGTTACAAATGCTAGCGAGAAAAAGATGACTGTGTGGAAAAGGCATCAGCTGACATATTTTGCTTCCTGACCGGCAGGAGTGGTGCTGTGAGGAGATGGCGTTGAGTCACATCATCAAAACCCAAGACATCTGATGCCAATTTCCTTTGCTTGTTTCAGCTCACGCACTTTATCGGAAGTTACAACTGTTGGCATCAGAAATAATCATTATGAAACAAATGGCTGCCGTTCTGACACCAATGACACGGAACAGGCTGGCCGCAAAAGTCTCCAATCTCTGAAAACAGATGTTTGTTTAAACAGGAAGAGAGCTTAGCTACGATTCTGTGGTTTCTGAGGGCAAGGCCATGCAAGTAGGCAGCAGCTGCATTTGGTGAATCAGTCAGCGTCGAGGATGGCAGATGGCAGCTCAAAAAAAAATAAATCCTATCCCGTCTTCCTTCTTGCAGCTGTTCTTTCGGCTACAGCAGCCCACATTCTGGTTGTATAGTGAGGCGTGTGATGACTGAAAACCGATGCAAACGGAATCGTCTTTTGTTCACCACAATATTAACGATGGCTGCTGTGTTCTCATTCAGCTGCCTGTATTCTTCCAACCTGGACAGACGTTTTTTATTTATTTATGTAATTTTACATGTTGAGAAAAAGCCAAATCAAACCTGGCAGGGAGGCCATTCAATCTTTTATTTAAATCAAGGGAAGGGAAGAGTCAGTCCAGGTCAACTAAACTGTATGCAATGTTAACATTTGGGTTATTTTCATTTCTTCACCGCTCACTGTTGTGTGGGTTTATTTTGAAAGATCAGAACATGCCATCATGCTTACTAATTGAATTTTAGTGTTAGGTTAACTCTGTCAAACAAGACATTTACTTTTCAACATTATTTTTTTCTTTTCTTCCCAAATAAAAAGCACATTGGTTTTTGTTCGATTGTGACTTCATGTAAGTCATTTACGAATGGGATATGTTAGGTAATCGATTGCAACATATTCAAACTCATCTCTTATTTGTTTCACAACGGTGAAGGTCAATGGAATTTGTTCATTTCCTCCTGATCTAATGATCAGCATCCCTGTTTATGCTAACCATAATGGAAGATTACAGCGGAGTGCTGATGCTGCCATTGGTCTGCACTGTGACAAGAGTGAGATCGATTTTGAAAGACACACAATGTCAATCGGGACATTGAGAAAAATCTATAGTGTTTTTTTTCACGATGCAGTCTGACTTACAACATTGCGTCTATGGTGCTGTGAGCTCTATGGACTTCAGGGAGTTCTTATTAAAGTAGAAAACTTCTGAAGTCACCGCAACGCCTTTATTGAAGTGATTTAGAGCTGCAGCTCTTGAATACAGTATACTCAATCTTAATAATCCCCCCAAATATATGTTTGCTAGCAAAGAAATATGTGCTTTTTATAGGAAATTGTTGTGACTTAGTGGACTAAAGCGGACATGGTGTTAGAAAAAAAACATATAGTGTTCATAAACAATGGATGCAAAATCCACATGCATATGAGCACACCGATGTGGTTCGATCGATGAGTGCCTTCAATACACACACACACACGTCTCGGCTGCGTAACACCAGCAGCCTTCCATATTAGCCTCCGATAAGTCCACCGTCATTGAACTGTAACCACGTCGGAATCAACAAACATAAAATATGCTGGTCGTGACATATACATTAAGGCAAAACATAAAGTCTCATCTAGCTACTAAGGTTAGCCTGTTATCGCCAGGACTGGTCACAACATTATGCATGATGCTCTGTCCTCTTGACTGGCCCAGCAATGTTAGCTTCAGTTGCTACTCACCCCTCCTGATCCTGCAGGTTCAACGTGTTGTCCAAAACACTCCGCAGGTTTACTTACTCGTACATCCTCCAGGTGTGTTAATATGGAACGAATTAATGTGAGGGATCGTGTAGCAGAGGAGCTCACACCATCTTCATTAAAAACTGCATTGTTGCTGCTACCGCAGCACAAACAGCGGCGACGCTGTGCCGCTATGCATTGTGGGAAATCAGTCCCGTAGCACCACGTACTAGAACAAATAGTGAAAATCTGTCATCTTCTGGTTATGAATGGTACTGCAGTGTTCTGTGGAGTGTGAATTCACCAATTGAATGGACATAGGAGCAACTGATATGAGGTTTTCATCGGAATTAACAATTAAATATTTCCCATGCTGGCCCTCAATTTTGGTTTAAATATTATTTTTGTTATTGATCTGCTTTATATGTATCGCCCGGCTAGCTCAGTCGGTAGAGCATGAGACTCTTAATCTCAGGGTCGTGGGTTCGAGCCCCACGTTGGGCGTAAAATTTTTCTTCTTCTCTGTTTTCACATTTCAACCCCTTTCCTTCTACAGTTGTTTTTTGGTATGAAAAAGCATATTTTCCTCCCCCTCTGCTTGAAAATGCAACCCATTCCCTTCTGCTAGTGTTTTTTTAACCATAAAAATGCAACGTGACGGAGGATGTTGTTTATGATTATTTTTTTAAATAAAATGTAGGAAGTAAAACACAGATTATGCGCATTGTGTAATGACAATAAAGATTCTGACTCTAAATTAGGAATTAGAGAAGAGGAATTTTACATGGACAGCACATGTAGTATCTATGGAGTCCCAATGAGGGCGCAAGAAAAAATGTCAAAGTGCAAATTTACTGAATTTTAGCCGAAGAAGACACGAAGCAAGTCGCTGTTTGATGACATCATTGTCCACGGTACGAAATGGAGCGAAAACACATGTCAGCTTTCTCCATGTATCAAACGCTACCAACTCAATTGCCATCTTCTCCTAAGAAGCGTTCATTGCAGGTAAAAGAGAAAAAGAAAAACATTTTTTTAGGTGGTTTAGATTTTTACATCTGAGCCATTGTGCTCTTCTAACGATGCACCAGGTCTGGTGTTGGTAACGTGACGTAAAACATTTTAATGCCCAATCTACCAATGGTCAATGTAGCCATTGGCATCCTTTTTTAAATTTTCTGCAGAGTAATAGTACTCTCCATTTCACACTCCAGATGAATGCATGTAGTTATATGCTCCCATGGTTTTATACGTATTTTTATGCTGCATGCCCTCTTTTAAATCTTGTTGTATTTTCCAGACGGCATCGAAGAAAAGGAAAAGAGGGAATGACGTTGCAAGCGTAATTTCTAATAATATCGCAACACAAAGTAAAAAGAAGAAAATGAAAGCCAAGAATCATGCAGCAGAGGTTGGAATCCAGGAGATGGCTGAAGTGAGACTCAAACTTAAATTGATACAACCTTTTGAGGATGTGTTGCCCTCTCTGTCATATATATACAGTATATAAAGAGTTTTTATGTTTCAAACACAGCCGGAGTCTGTAAAGGCGGGTGAAGAGGCACTAAATGTGTTACTAGCTGAGTTGGCACAGATGAACAACAGCAAGCAGCGTGCCAGCATGCTTTTCCAGTGGCTGATCAACCCTATTCCCACCAAGGCCTTCTTCAGGTAGATGGATAAATTGTTTTGCAAAATTTGACCATCCTTTGTACTTTGGCTCTGTGTTATGGCCTTAAAATCCACAATGACCCCTCCACCTCTACACTTATACAGTTCGAAACAAGTTTTTCTTTGTTTTTCTTACTGCCATCTGGAATTCCAGTGCAAAAGTGCCAAATACATTTGATTAGATCAATTCATCGACCAATATTCCTTTGCATGTCAAGTATGTATTCAAATACCATTCTTGTTTTCATCTCCAAGGGAAACATGGGAAAAGAAACCTGTCCTTGTTCAGCGTAAAAATCCCAACTACTACAAGGGAATATTCTCCACAGAAGAATTTGATCGCATTCTTCGACAGGTAAAAATCAAAGACAGCCCCATATGATTCAGTGTTCGCTTTTAATTCGCAAGACCGAAACCTTAAACCACTTCTTCTGGTGCCATTTTTCTTTTTCTTTTTTAAAAAGGAGGATGTTCAGTATGGCGTGAATCTAGATGTCACAAGCTACACAGATGGCAAGAGGGAAACACACAACCCTCCCGGTAGAGCACTGCCATACACTGTTTGGGACTTCTATGAGGTATGTTAATACATACCATTGTTATTCACATTTTTAGAAACACTTTCATCTTTAAATGCGAAAAATATGGCAATTTTCCCAGAATGGCTGCTCTCTTCGTATGCTGAATCCTCAGGCGTTCTCCTCCACCGTGTGGAATGTGCTGTCCATCTTGCAGGAGCATTTTGGCAGCATGGCAGGCGCTAATGTGTGAGTAGGACATCTCCTCGGGGCACGATGGAAGATTAGGTTTAAATCCTTGTGATTTTTTTTTTTTCCCCACCTCAGCTACCTGACGCCGCCCGGCACACAAGGATTCGCCCCACATTATGATGACATTGAGGCATTTGTGATTCAGCTGGAGGGAAAGAAGCACTGGAGGGTCTACAACCCAAGGTGAGATGACACAAAATAAGATGAAATACAGACACTGCATTGAAAGAGGCGCAATGATTATGATCCAACTGTTGGTGACTTTGGAGTAACATAAAGCCATACTATTGCATGAAGTTATATAAAACGTGTTTCTATTATGTGGATAAAGCTGTAGCTTTACAAGAAAAAGTTACAATTCTTCAAGCGGAATCATATTCATTGCTGAGAGCCATGGTGTATAAAAAAATTGTATTTAATAATTTGTCAGCTGAGATGCAAGATTTGTTCACATTGTGTTGTAACTTCCCTTCAGGTCAGACGATGAAGTCTTGCCTGTGCTTTCAAGCCGTAAGTACGCCTAGTACAACAACACAAAACAGTAGATCCTACTTGTCTTAGTGGTGGTGTTTTTGTATTTCCAGCAAACTTTAACCAGGCAGAGATTGGGAAGCCCATTTTGGAAGTCGTGCTGGAGGCAGGAGATCTGCTCTACTTTCCCAGAGGGTTCATCCACCAGGGCGACTGCCTCCCTGATGTGCACTCCCTGCATATCACCATCTCCTCCTACCAGAAGAACAGCTGGGGAGATTTGCTGCTGAAGGTAATGTACTTGCATCACAGTAAACAAATACAATAAACTAGAAGTCTCGAGGTGACACGAACCGAACAAAAATACAGTAAGGTGAAACCACTCAACGTTTTGACCCCAATAAGGACAATCGCAATAGAAAATTAACAATAATATGCACAAGTCTTTTTTTGTTGTTGTTTGGTGACTATTTTGGAGATGGAGTGGCACCTTACGGTTCTCTTTCCAGATGGTCCCTACCGCTCTTGAAATCGCAATGGAGGAGGATGTCGAATTCAGACAAGGCTTACCTCTGGATTACATCTCCTACATGGGTGTTCAAAACTCTGACAAGGTGCGCCTCTTCACCCGACGTCAACATTTCGCACGTGCTTTTATCCCAACTCGGCCTTGTTTGCTCTCTTGTAGGATGATCCACGGAGGGCCGAGTTCTTCTCCAAAATCGACAACCTCATGAACAAGTTGAGGAATTTTGTTGCAGTTGACGCCGCTGTGGATCTTAAAGCCAGAGAGTTCCTTCATGACTGCTTGCCGCCGAAGCTCACAGCAGGTGAGCCCTTTTTCTGTACTACGGTTCTCAATGTAAATTTGTTCTAGCACCGACGCAATTATACTTGAATTACTGCAGTTTCTGAGCATGTGACTGATCCCAGCTCTGTTTGAACTCGCCCCTCCTGCAGAGGAAGCAGCTGGCAGTGTGCACGGAGCACCTGCTCGGTGGGAGGAAGGGCGCGTAAGGAATGCAGGCGCATATATCACAAGCCAGACCCGGGTCGGACTCCTCCGAGCAGGATGTGCCCGGTAATTTGACTTACCCGAACAGAATGTATGTAAACAAGCGATTTTCAGCTTACACAGTTTTGGCATTTCTTAATGCCGAAGGTTATGCAGTGATGGAGATGCCGTCCATCTTTACTACACCACCGACAACTCCAGAGTTTATCACAAAGAGGAGCCGAAAAGCTTTGAAATAAAACCTGAGGTACACGCAGAACTAATCTGACCTTTGCCTTTAACTTTGTAAATGTAATTCTTCTAAAATTATTTCTTTCCTCCAGTACACAGATGCAGTCGAGTTTCTGATCCACTCATATCCTGAATTTGTGAGTGTGGGCAGTTTCCCGTGTGATTCTTTACAGGAAAAGGTGTGTGTTTTTCTTGCTCCTAAAATGGAGAATTTTTGTATCAAGGTACAGACAATGATGGGTCGGATGTTGCTCATGTACCTGCTCTTCTGTTCCTCACCAGATCTCTTTGGCCAAGCTGCTTTTTAAGAAGGGGGTCATCCGAATGGAATCATTTCAGTAGTGGCTTCACATCCTTCGGAAAACCGAATTTGAAGAATTAAAAAATGGGATTATGTAGTAGTCGAAATACTGTACACAATCACCAAACAGGAATCTCCAGATGCTTTCCAATTGATTGCTGAATCACATCGTAAGTATGCTTGCTCTCCGATGAAGGAGTATTAAGGCCCAGATGAAAAGTAAGTCATAATATTGCGGTAATCAAGAAATTTAAATGTGTGGCTGCAGTTTTTCACGGTTATGGTTTAGACCAGCAGCTGCTGTACATCTCTAAAAACATGACACATATTCATCCAGTAACGTCGTGATTTTGAATGTTTAAAAAAATTGTGATTCATAATGGTAACTCAGCAAGAGGCCACTTCAGTTTGTGTACATTTTTCTGTGGAGTAGATAATTTGTTACATTAAACTGACATTGTTTTAAAAAAAAAAAAAAAAAAAACAGACTATTACTTGTTTTTATCATCCATTTTCGGTAGCTCTTACATTAGAAGCTCGAGCGTACCATTCACACTACAGGTTATGAGCTAATTTACATTTTTTTTAAATACATTTATTCTTATTTATGACTTTATTCTCAAAGCATTCTTTTTTTGGTGGAGCTTAAATGCTCTTGTACTTTACCCTGTGTACAAGTTGGGATGTTACAGTTTGAGCTAAGTGACACAAATGTCATAAGTATTTTTTTTAAAATAAAAATAAAACCGAGTTTGATGGGAAAGTACATTTATTGTTGGTTGATACAACTCAAAAATAAAGACACATGAGTCTTTTTAAATATTCTTATTTCAGTATCACCCATCAGCCATTCACACTGCGCGCATAGTGGACAAACACTGGGGTGAAGAAGTCTATTTCCAAGTCACCTCCTCGCCAGGCTTCAGCTCCCTGCAGAGAATAGAAATATGAAGGCAATCAACACATTTGCTTTGAGAGACAACCTCAAAATATAATGTAGAATCCAACCTGCTGTATAAAAGACTTTTGTTCCTGAAAGCGGTCAGCTTCTTGTCCTGTTGCTTGTCGAGGTACCACCCGATCACAAAGCCCATGGGCACCAGCAAGTTCATCCAGTGTTCACGGGCGAAAGTAACAAAGTTGACCATGCTTGCTGCAAATACAATAAGAACCAGTCAGACTTTCGTAAGAATCTTGACATTCTTGAGTCAAAATATAGGAACGATAACGAATCACAGCAAAATATACAGTATGTTGATTTATGTGATGCCATACACATAAATTACTGTATATAGCATGACATTGTAGCAATCATCTGCATGACCGGTGGCCATTTCTACCTTGACGCAATCGTAGAAGTGAGATCGGAGAGAACGAGCAGTCAAACAAGGCTCACCTGGAGTACATTTTAGAAGGGCTACAGTGCCGATCATTTAAAATTGTTTAGCTTATCGTGACCCCGTTCAGGATAAACGGTCTTGAAAATGAATGTATCGATAGCTAATGGCCTAGCACTATGTGCAATAATCATATTATAATCTTATAGTATTACAATAATTAGAGCATAATTATGACAGCAATTTTAAGGAGGTTAATAGTCACAGAGAAAACGTGTATCTTATATTTTTAAAAAGTTACCTTTTGTTCACAGAAAGCTATGTACGGCCTTCTGCTATTCACTCACCAGACAGAGGACATTGGAATACACCATCTGCGCCGACATGAGTGGGTGTTTTAGCAAATTGTAGGTATCAAAATAATACATAAGAATATGTCTTTAGCGATTCCAGAATCTCTATTTATAAATTTAGTCTCTAAAAGGTCCATCCAATAATTTTATGGAAACTAAATCAATTCGTTATTGTTTATAATATTAGTCAATATCTGATAGCGAGTTAGTAGGCTCTCATGCACTTTGACATATGATGCAGCGGCAAACATGGCTGCTCGTGGTGATGCTACGACGCTAGCAAAAATGTCCTAAAAGAAACATTAAAGAAGAATATCATAATTATTTGCTTGTTCAACCACCCCAATGAATATTTAAATCTAAATGTTATCTCAATGAATGGTACGTTTAAAATCTCGAGGTTATTTTACGTAGCGCACGCAGAAGCGTAAATGCAGCTAGCGAGTAGACTTACCGGGTAGTTGTTGAAGCGTGACCCGCAATTGTGTGAGTATGTTTTTACCCTAATGTATTTACTAATTAGTGGCTAAAGTTGAATGATTTACAATTACATTCTAGGCCGATACAGTTTTAAATAACGATAGCTTCCTTTTTGTGTCTTTCCAGACACGCACTTGGTCAGTGTAGCTCGTAATTCTATGCTTGAGGTTGTAATACATGTATTGTTTTTACAGCGTGAAGACAAGAGAGAGAGCCACGATGACGTCCATTATCAAACTGACAGCTTTGTCAGGGGTTCAGGAGGAGTCCGCCCTCTGCTACCTTCTACAGGTGGATGAATTCCGCTTCCTTTTGGATTGTGGCTGGGACGAGAACTTCTCAATGGACATCATCGATGCCATAAAGCGGTAATTGGATTACTTGTCTTATATTTAGAAGGAAGGTAGAAAAATCGGTTTTATAGGACGGTCGTGAAGCCAGCCATACTGTATGGTATTGATATGGTAGCGATAACAATGTAGGTGGCAAAAGTGAATAGACTGAGATTTTCCTTGGCAGTCACGAGGAGAGACAGGATCAGGAATGAGCTCAACAGACAGGATCAGGAATGAGCTCAACAGACAAAAAGCGACAGTTGCCAGATTGAGATGGTTTGGACAAGCATATGGAGTCGCGCGTAACCTGTGGGCTATCTATAATTGTTCTTGCAGGCATGTTCATCAGGTTGACGCCGTGCTTCTCTCCCATCCTGATCCTATACACCTTGGAGCTTTGCCGTATGCTGTGGGTAAATTGGGTTTGAATTGTACCATATATGCAACGATTCCGGTCTACAAGATGGGTCAAATGTTCATGTATGACCTGTATCAGGTGAGAAGGATTCACAGGTGCATTTACATACAGCTGAGTTTTGCATACAGTATTAATTCATTTTTCATCTCTTTTCCCTAATTAGTCACGAAACAACAGCGAAGATTTCACTCTGTTTACCCTTGATGATGTGGACAGTGCTTTTGATAAGATTCAGCAGTTAAAGTATTCGCAGATAGTCAATCTGAAAGGTGAGTTAAATTGTGTTATTAATATTTGTTGGCCTAAAAGTTGGACTCGCTACAGTGGTTATAGTCACGACACCCCTTACCAGGGCCATTATTTATACTGCATGCAATGTAATCATCATTTCTTCCTCTCTGATAGGAAAAGGACATGGTCTTTCAATTACACCACTTCCTGCCGGTCACATGATTGGTGGGACCATTTGGAAGATTGTGAAAGATGGGGAGGAGGAGGTTGTTTATGCTGTGGACTTCAACCACAAAAGAGAAATGTAAGAAGGGATAAATGTTGCATGTCGAGGCACAAAAGTGAACATCGCTTTGAATGCGAATGGTTAAACTGGTGACCAGTCCAGGGTGTACCTTGCCTCTCGCCTCAGCTAAGATCTCCAGCTCGCTAGCAAGCCTAATGACAACAAGCACGATTAAAAATGGACGGCGAGTTGGATAGTTATTCTCTTGCTGTACCGACTTTGGTTGATTTTCTATTTTTAGCCACCTGAATGGCTGCACTATGGAGAGCATCAGTCGACCATCCTTGCTCATTACTGACTCCTTCAATGCTGCATATGTACAACCCCGCCGCAAACAAAGAGATGAACAGCTACTCAGTAAGTACTGTAATTGTTAAGGTAACAATTGTATTGTGACTGTTGTATTGCAAAATGCTCCTTTTTCTGCTTGCTTGATCTTGTCACGTGTTTCCCATGATTGAGCCAGGACAGATTAAAACAAAAAAAAGATTAAAAAAAATTCAGGCACACCACCAAACAAAAATAGTATGAGATCTGGTTACACAAGTTGATTACAGTTATGTTGTACAGTCTAGTGGAAGAATGCTTGGACCTGAAAAAAAAAAGAAAAGTTTCATTCAATCCACTATTGTATACGTTGATAAATGATGCTTTCTGTATACTGAAAAAAAATGTCAAAATTATAAGCAAGGTCTTAAACGTATTTTTCCTCATCTCTGTCCCTTTTATTACCTCCCTGCAAAGCCAACGTAATGGAGACACTCCGTGGGGATGGTAACGTGCTTATCGCTGTGGATACAGCTGGGCGGGTGTTGGAGCTGGCTCAGCTCCTGGACCAGATTTGGAGGACAAAAGATGCCGGGCTCGGAGCTTACCCACTCGCCCTACTTAACAATGTCAGCTACAATGTTGTGGAGTTTTCAAAGTCCCAGGTATCGGTCTTGCCTTCAGTTTTCTTGCTTGTCAGGTTCAATGCAACAACAGGATGTTGATGCACAATTGTATCTCAGGTGGAGTGGATGAGCGACAAGCTGATGAGGTGTTTCGAGGACAAGAGGAATAACCCTTTCCAGTTCCGTCATTTGACCCTCTGCCACAGTTTGGCCGACCTGGCTCGGGTTCCCAACCCTAAAGTGGTGCTGTGCAGCCAACCGGACCTGGAGTCTGGCTTTTCTCGAGAACTCTTTATCAAGTGGTGTCAAGACAGCAAACACTCGGTCATCCTGACTTATCGTACCACTCCTGGCACATTGGCCCGCTACCTCATTGACCACCCGGAAGAGAAGATGCTGGATCTGGAGGTAAGAAGGAACATGATGAATATGTTCAGAGGAGATTTCCATTTGTCCCTGCGGAGTTTTTATTGCCGCTTTAAACTCAAGTGTATATAATCGCGTGTAAGTTCACCGCCAATTTCAAGTCCGATTTGCAGTTAAAAATAAGTCACACCAGAAAGGGCAAAAACAATGCTGCGTTGAAGGCATCATTGGGAATAGTGCATGTTAAGAGACAACCAAAACAGAGTAAAGGGGGCGGGGGGTCTCCTGGCATTAAGTTTTTGGCATGCAGCCGTTGGCCACAGCGAATAGAGAATTTTGTTTGCGTGAAGAGTTGAGTGCAGAGATAAACTGGGCTGTTGCAGCAAAGTGGCGACTCTGAAATATTATTAAGACACAGTAACAATGCAAGTGAGCAAACCGGTGTCACCCAGTATTTGGTAGTCCTTGGTTTTGCCAGTATAAATATTGGTGATGAGCCAAAAAATGTTTTTTTTTTTAAAGATAAAATTGATAAAACAACCACATGTGTTGCTCTGTTGTTTGTCCTGACAGGTGAGAAAAAGAGTGAAGCTTGAAGGAAAGGAGCTTGAAGAGTACCTTGAAAATGACAAATTAAAGAAAGAAGCGGCGAAGAAACTGGAACAGGCAAAGGAGTAAGTCGGGTTTGTAGTGAAGCGATTCTATAATTGGGAAAATAAGACATTTTTCAAAAGGTGAAAATAACAGAACTTTAAAATATGCACAGCAACTATAAGGTCCAGAATGAATTCATTTCTTCGAGATGAGCGGCAATTTGGCTGCATCTCAGACATTGCATCATATTTTCGGCATGTTGAGTGTGTGCGATTGAGCCAATCCAAATGCCGGTTTGAATGTTTCAATGTGTGTGGATTTGAAAATATTAACAGTTAACGCTTCAGCATGGACAAAGCTGACACTTGACGCCGGCACTCTTGCAGGGTGGATGTGGACTCCAGCGACGAGAGTGACTTGGACGAAGACCTGGATCAGCCGACGGTGGTAAAAACCAAACACCACGACTTGATGATGAAGGGCGAAGGAAACCGTAAAGGCAGTTTCTTCAAGCAAGCCAAGAAGTCCTACCCAATGTTCCCAACACACGAGGAAAGGATCAAATGGGACGAGTACGGAGAGATCATCAGGTATCCCGTTGACGAGATTGCCGCAACCTTTGGAAAATAGAAGTCGAGCTATTATGTATCAGTCGGTCGTCCTTTTTGATTGCAGGATTGAAGATTTTCTGGTTCCTGAGCTGCAAGCGGCCGAGGAGGAAAAAAGCAAACTGGAATCCGGCTTGACCAATGGCGATGAGCCGATGGACCAGGACCTCTCTGTTGTTCCCACAAAATGCGTATCTAGTATTGAGAATCTTGAAATCAGGTGAGTGATCACCAACTTGAACTCGGCAGTTTAAAATCCAAGGAACATCATTTTTTTCAAACATAATTCTGCCCTTGTAGAGCCAGAATAACATACATAGACTACGAAGGTCGCTCCGACGGTGATTCAATCAAGAAGATCATCAACCAGATGAAGCCCAGGCAGCTGGTGATTGTCCACGGGCCTCCTGAGGCCAGTCTGGACCTGGCTGAGTCCTGCAAGGCTTTCAGCAAGGATCTCAAGGTGTACACACCCAAACTGCAGGAGACCGTGGACGCCACCAGCGAGACGCACATCTACCAGGTCAGCTCGGTGTATCCTGTTCTCCAGCTAGCGATGGGGCTGATAGGTCAACTTATTGATTCTTGGTCAATTAGAATTTTCTAATTAATCTCTCTCTGGTTACATTGCGGAATGACAGCTCGTTAACATATTTGGGATGTAATGGGTTTAATAGTAGCAACCAGCAGAGGGCGCCACTACTTAAAAGTATATTACAAAATAGTATTTTAAAAAAAATGTGTTTATAAACCAACGATTGTTGTTTATTTAGTATTGTTTAATGACGAAACAAAATGAAATAAACAACAATTAACTCATCAATAGCATAAAAGAGGGAGCGAAGTTTTGTTTGAAACACTCTGGACTTGGGTGCTAATTAATGCAAGGATTACTGGTTTGATTGGGAAAATCATAGAATGATTACTATTGAATACACACAAAATATTTCGGTGTGGGGGGTGCAACAGATTAATAACATTTCAAATTTTATTGGAGAAAATGATTTGGCATTCAAGCGTGATTGAGTTACGATTTTGGTAACGGAAGAAATTAAACCTGTAAGTCAAGGCCCCAGTGCACCGACCTTTTGTTTTGCGCTGAAGGTGCGGTTAAAAGACTTCCTGGTGAGCTCCCTGCAGTTCTGCAAGGCCAAAGACACCGAGTTGGCGTGGATTGACGGCGTGCTGGACATGCGTGTGGTAAAAGTCGACACAGGCGTGATGCTGGAGGAGGGCACAAAGGAGGAGCCCGACGACGCCGAGCTACCCATGGACACCGCACCCGACCTCGGTATTGATAACAGTGCCGCAATGGTGGCGGCTCAGCGGGCCATGAAGAACTTGTTTGGAGAGGACGAGAAGGAGCCGACAGAGGAGAGTGATGTCATTCCCACGCTGGAGCCGCTGCCCTCACACGAGGCGAGTGAACTGATTTTTTAAATAATTTTTTTAAACCAGGTTTCTGTAGTCACAAGACTCAATTTCAGTCTCAGTAGTCACCATAGTTTTATTTTAAACCTTATTTGGATATTTGTGTGATTTTATTAATTGCAAACTAATTACACCACGGCCATAGAAACAGAACTCCGCCATAAACTGAAGTATGTGTGCCGGTGTTGCCTCATTAGGTTGTGCAACATTTTTTTTTTTTTTTAGGATTCTGTTGAACAACAATTGAAAAGAGATGTTTGACTTCCACTGGTTAATTTCTCAGTGACTTTACTATTCCTCTGCCATTACTTGATTTCAAGTCATGTCAGTGACCCAGGTGTTTTTTTCCCCCCCTCTCATTAACAGAGCCCTTTCAATTATTTTTCCCGCGTCTGTCAATGTATCTTCTCCGGGGGCCGTCTCCTTGGCCTCTCAGGCTAGACTGACTTAATTTCAGTTCATTTTGCTTTTCATGCAAATTAACCTCAACCCAAGGAGAAACTCCAAGCAACGGATGACTTTTTGATCTTGCTTGTAAAAAGGTCTCACATTAATGACTTGAAATTCCTTCCCAACAATGCTCTTTTGTGTGCTTAACGGGAGTGTGATATTTTCCCCTTTTCACACAAGCGCACTCACACACACAAACACACATTTCAATTATGAAAAGTCCCTTCTTGTGGGTCACAAGTTATAGAGTGCGGTCACATCATTTAGTTACGCGGCAGTCAGAAATCTCAGCAAGGGCTCTCCCTATGATGCATTACAGCCGACGAAAACCACAGCGATATTGTTAAATGAGTACCCCTGTGACAGTCTCAGTCAAAAAGGAACATTATCATCTTTCATCTTGATGAAGGCAGATTATTTGATACAGTGCTTGTACAGGGGCGTCCGCTATGTCTTGTTGCTATAAATTGTCGCATTGACTTAAGACCGTTTTTATTCGTATTAACGTAATGCATTCACAAGGGCATAAAACCAATCCAGCCTGTCCTTGGAGTTAATGTCCAACTGCTGTACCGCGGCTCTGTGCTCCATCCAGGTGCCCGGACATCAGTCGGTGTTCATCAACGAGCCCCGCCTGTCCGACTTCAAACAGGTCCTTCTCAGGGAGGGCATCCAGGCTGAATTTGTGGGAGGAGTGTTGGTGTGCAACAACCTAGTGGCTGTCCGCAGAGTGAGTGATCTTTTTTTTTTACTCTCACCATTTTATTTGATTGATGAAAAAAGTGTTTATTAATGAAACAGAACATTAACTAAACAAAAAGCACAATTTGCCAAAGTAGGGCAGAGAACCCAGAGGCTTATGAAGCGTCTCGCCTCAGGAAAAGGAAAAAAATAAAATAAAACCCACCACAAGTGAAACTGAACAAGTCAAATAAAAGGAAAAGCAGGAGCAAACCAGGACATCAACATGAAAATGTATAATTGACAAGAACTTAAAATAGATGCAACCCAGAACATGAACTCAAAGAGACTCTCGGAACAGTCGGCGTCAAGTGCAATGAAAGCGGAGAAAACTTGAAGCGTCTGATGCTTTGATGTCAAACCGGTGAACATCCCTTTAGTTTACGTGCCGCGTAAGACTGCATGTGTATCAAAGGTGAAATTGAGGTCTCGCATTTTTCTGGTCTTTATCCAGACGGAGGCGGGACGCATCGGCCTGGAAGGCTGCTTGTGCGATGACTACTATAAGATCCGGGAGCTGCTGTATCAGCAGTATGCTGTCGTATAGCAGCAGCAGCCACCACCGAGGCCATCCCTTACGAGGGAGGACTCTACGCAGAGGAGAGGACCCTCCGCTGCACCCTTGGGTACCTCCAGCTGAGTCCCCAATACATCCATTGTACAGTTTCACTTTATTTTATATTCCATTCTTTATTTCTAGATGACATTGGGAGGATGCTGTTCTTTTGTTTTGTTTGTTTTATACTGACTGATCTCTGTATGTGACAAGAGATACCTCTCCACTTCATTTTGACAGTAAATACAAAATGTTCCTAGTCTGAATTTCTGTATTTGTCTCAGATGCACAAACAATAGTTTGTCTGTAAAAGCCACATCACAAGTATGGTACTTTATACACTAGGGGTGTGCGAGCTTTTGAGCTCAAGGGCCACATTTAAAATGGACTGAGAGGCCCAATCATTTGGAGATGAGTTAAAAAAAAAAGGGTGCAGAGGTAAAATGTGTCTATCATGGATTCAGCCAAATAAACAGTACTTGATTAATTTGAGGGGACTAAAGTCATATAAAAAAATAATACGAATACAACCTTAAATTACACCTACCAGCCCCTGTGCCCCAGTCGGCTTTGTTCATGTAGTAATGTTGATTTAAGTGATGATACATCAAAATCATATCAGCGCTTTTAATTACCGGTAGCCCAAAGCTAAGATAGGGAGAAGTAATTGCTTTATGTTTGTTTTATTGGCGAGCCTCTCCCCAAAGGTAAAATAATGAGATCATTTATTGCAAATGATTTTGCGGACCCCAAGATTCAGCTTACAGAACCCCAGTTGAAGAACCAACTGTCTTACACACAGGCAAGTTGGGCAAATCTTGGGAAAATGTCAACTTAGATGGCTAGTGTGAAAGCAGCTAGTGTTGCTTTTTTTTTTTTTTTTTTTTTTTTTTTAAATACAGAACTATAATCTCAAATGTCAGCTTTTTGGAAGGAAATAGAGTGCAGATGAGTTCAATGCTGCCTGGCATGTTGCGGCACAACGTTACACAACACTCAAGACACGCAACTCTAAATTCAGTTGGTCTCTTAACATGTGAGACGGGATAGACCTGCTCCATATGTAAAGTGACCTGTGCCTTTTGTGATGTGGCGCAATCCAAATCAAAATGAATTGCATGCGTACTGGCTGCACGATGGTTGACTGCTTAGCATGTCCGTTCAATACCGGGCTGCGGCCCTCCTGTGTGGAGTTTGCATGTTTTCCCGATGTCTACGTTGGTTTTCTTGAGGTACTCTGGCTCCCTCCCACATTCTAAAAATATACATGGTAGGTTGACGGAACACTCTAAACTGTCCCTTGGTGTGACTGCGAGTGTGAATAATTGTTTGTATGCGTGCCCTGCCATTGGCTGGCAACCAGTTGAGAGGGTGTCCCCGCCTACTGCCCTAACATGACTGGGATAGGCTCCAGCACGCCCGCGACCCTCGTGAGGATAAGCAGCTTGGATCATGAATAGATGGATGACAAACCCAAACCACATCCTCCACCTGCAGATAGAGACATTTCCGTCTGTTTCTTGCAGACGGTGTCAAGCGTTCTCGTGCGGCAGGTTCATGTGAAACATAGTATGACGTTGTCGCCCGAAGAGACAAGTGGGCTGGAAAAGACCTTGCGGCCGCTGTCGTGCCGCTAGCTCGGATTAGCCCTTCTCGTTTATCATTTTGGGATTGCTGCAGCCAAACAGATTTGAGCTCGCTTTCCTTATCTATTTTTGGACACGGCAGTGTATTAAAAAGATGGGTGATAAGAGAGCTTGTCGATGGCGAGAGGACGGGGAACGGTCACGTGGGCAGCCGGCAGCTGGGGTTACGCTTTGACTTGATTGATTAGATTCACGGCACCGTGCGAATCCCCAGCGTAGCTCCGTAAATTGTGAGATTGACGTTCTCCTAGCAAGTGCACATTATTTGTAACCTCTCTCTTTTGACACACGGTCTTATCAATGTGTCAACTTTGCATAATGGGGGAAAGAAATGTTTAGGCGGTCATAAATTGCTGTTTGGTTGCTATCAGACACCATCAAATGTGTGACACCTCTTTCAGCCAATGAACCTCTATCTGTCTGTTGGAGCAGAGACCTTAAATCAACAGACGCCTGATCAGGTGAAGTGTTAGGTGATGTAGCAGAGAACCTCAAAGGGAGGTCTTCAAAAGACTTACACAAAGCGATGGCAATATGGCCTCTAATAGGGTAGAAACAAGTTGATGCCTCAAAATGACAAGACTCTTAAATCATCGCCATCCGCTCCTCTTGATCACCGCCACTTCTCACGAACCTTGCACGTGCCCCGGGTGTGATGACGAGGGGCGACACTCAAACGGGACAACAAAAGTTGAGTCGGGTGAGGGAGGGAGGAAAGGAAAGGAGAGAAAGCGAGTGTGTGTGATGTATGTGTGATGCGTGTGTTTGTGTGGGGTGTGTGATGTGTGTGTGTGATCATGCACATGGTTGGAGGAGTTAGATTCCAGCACGGATGACTGGCTGTCGTGCAAGCGTGTTTTGACAGTTGCATAACATACAGTTTTGCACTTTAGGGACATTAAAATTTAAATGCTCTGTTTTAATCCATGGCTCACACACAAGACGTCACGCAGAAACGCACCGATTGTGCCTTTCAATTATTTGTTCACTCTCGCTGCTGTGAAGAGCTGAGCAATATGAAGAGGCCACAGTAAGGAATTGGGGGTGGGGGGTGGGGCATGGCTAGATTGTAACCGAGCACGCCATCCCTTTGCCAATGCCGTCACTGCTTTTCATTTCGATAATTGACCAGCCACGCCAGAAATGTCCATCAGCTAATCCTCTTAGTTTTCATAATGCTGACTCTGTCACAGAAGTCCCCTGTTTTAATGTAACAAGCGGCTAAACCCGGTGAGCAAACTGCAGAAAGCCCCCCCCCCCCCCCACCCCTCTCCAGGGCTCACTCTGCCCCCTAGAGACCCTTTTTTGGAACGACGCAACCTGTCAGAGCAATCACAGATAGTGTAGCTCCGTATTGGCTCGCCCTTGGCCGCAAAACTGGGCTTGAATACAACCGAAAAAGTGTAGTCATCTCATCGGAGGATCTGCAGAGTGGGTAGCTCTTTCCTTTTGTGTGGAGGATAGATGGAATATAATCCCTTTTCTCCTCACTAAGCAGACCACTTTATGCCGCTGACATAATCATCTGAAAGTGGATGCTTTTTTTTTTTTCTTATGTCGTCACAAAACATTCAAACCTAGCATAAGGCACATGAAATCCCGCGCTAAATAATAGGAAAGCATCTTGTAAATCTGCCCAAATGTTAATCGTGTGGAAAGTTTTCATGTTTGGTTATTCCTCTTTTCTGCCTCAGCACCCTAATCCCCTTCAAAATCGGATATGCCTTAGCCGCACAATGTGATATAATCGTTTTAATCTCAAATGATGAAATTGTAGTTTCGAGATGTCCCATTCGTTGTTCGCGCGCAAAAATAGAAACATCTTTTCACCAAATTACCAATCACAAGTCTTTTCATTTATTTATTTTTTTTTAATACGGCTTGTCATCATGAGAATTGAGGGTGAGTTTACCCTACCTAATTTAGAATGAGAGGCAGGAGTGGTCGCCAGTCAGTGGCTTTTTTTTTTTTTTTTTTTTTTTTTAGGGCCAAATCATGTGAAACTGTTTTCCTTACATTCTTCTCCCTCTCGGAGCAAAACAAACCTGAGCAGTTCCTTGTTCCACAACTCGAGGCATGTTGCTGACGTGCGGGTGGGGGGACTCCAGTCAAGACAATTTCAACTTGGGACTTGCTTGGCTAAAACTTGTGAAACCTTTTCTTTGATTTGTCATTCATGAGGCTCGACTTGATCTCCATGATTCCAAGTGTTTGCCCGTTTACATTTAGCTCCGACGTCATCTTAAAATCCACAAAGACAGGGAAGTTAGGTGCACACACTCTTATACTGACATTCACACACAAACACTTCCAGACGGTCAACAGAACACAACCTGTCCGGGGCCCTCCCCGTCCGTGCGCTCCGCACATCACACGGACCCGACCGTATGTGATGTGACACGACTGACACAACCTTGAGAGATGCGAGGAGACCCTGCCGATGATTAATTCATAGCCGGAGAGCAGAACGAAGATTAGCTGGCTGTGGCTGCGGGTGTGGGTGTGTTTACGCCTGCGGACCACCGTTGCATGACACAAGGCCATGTTGGGAGGGCTGAATCATTGCCGCTGAATGATGTCCGTGTGAGAATGACGGGAGCCCAAACAGAAGAGCGTTAATCCATCCCGGCTAGTCAGCGTTTGTTTGCATGCGTGCTCTGGTCCGATGGCACCAGCAATCGTCATTTTAAAACCTTCTCCACTGTTAACGTGACCTTTAACCTATACAAGTCAATGATAAAATCGATGACAGAACCTAGATTCATCCTCGGAATGTTCATTGACAAACATGATACTTGCTGTCTTATTTGCTCTAGAAACAACGACAGCAGCCCAGACGACAACTCAAGAATAGTCAGACGGGTCTGTTTTCTGCCATGTTTACCCGTCACACCTGTGCGGGCATACAAATAAAGCGACAAGACAGCCACAGATTGTTCAACACTCATAATGAATATTAAATTTTTTTTTGACTTGCCGTTAACTGAGAAGTCTTTCCAAGGAGCAAAAATCCAAAGCTCTCCGGAGGATGCCAAGCATGTACTGTTCTTCCAGCACCAGCCGTTGGCCAGAGAGGGCCTCGATTTTAAAAAGTAGACAGGTTGTGTGGGGGGGGGAACAAAGAGATCGTCGTGCCTCCATCTGTCTGCTCGATTCATGAGAAAAGCATCAAATGCGATGCCAGCCCCCCATCATGGAAGGTGTTATATTTGCTTTTTTTTTGGGCCACGTGTCATTTGGTCAGCTATGCATCTCGGGCGTGCGCACGCCCGAGCAGAATCAGCTTATTTATGGGATAGCGTAGCATAATATGGCTCTCATGCAACACGGTTAAAGGACGTATTATATTTCCGCTGTCCCTTTTGTCTCTTGCATAATCCGAACCCAACGCAAAGACACTCCGAAGTCACGTCAAGGACGGAATGTATTGCTGTCATGTACAGTTGCTGCTTTCATTACTGTTAAAGGGTCATTGACGCATTATATGTTTGTGCATTGTGCGTGTTTATATAATAGGTCGCTACTTGGCCAAGTTAGTAGCGCGACAGAATGACAAGAGTAGTGGCTGGAGATCAGTTCAGTGAAGACCCCCTTGGCGAAAGTCAGCTGGGATAAGCTCCGGCTCATCCGCAACCCTACGTGAGGAACCCGTAGTGGAACAGAAAATTGATGGATGGATTTAGGATGCAAAAAAAAAAAAAAAAGTACAAAATTGTTTTATACTTTTTTTTTTTTTTTTTGCATCCTAAATCCATCCGTATTAAAAAAGGTACTTCGATGTTCCCCCAATTAGTCCGTTAAAATAAGTTTCACTGTTTGGCCATACTTGTTCCATGGCTCTATAATACTCCCCCTTAAAGTCGGACTTTTGATCACCGCATCGAAACGCCGACTCATTCCCACGAAATGAGCAACTACGACTCTCGTGGCAATCATGCGCAACTCGCGGATTTTGCCGTTCACACCCTTGATATTGAGCCATTCGTTGACGTGCAGCGCAAAGACGTGACTCACGCTTGGCATTTAAACCAAACAACACATTTACACCAACTTACTACTCCCCTTTTTCTACATCATCCCACGTTGAAACACCCCCCCCCCCACCAGACCAAAGCAGCAAACCTTGCATTCACTCGCAAGGAGGAGGTCCAAAAGAGTCTGTGTGTGTGTATGTTTGACCAAAGCGGCGAGTGTAAAGTCGTGGCTAAATCTCTGTAAGCAGGCCCTGGCATTGGTCCCCAATTGCCTGCCTGCTGTGTGGGCAAGGGCCCGGAAGAGACGTAATCCCCTGGCATGGATGGACTCACACATGTTGATGGGCATTTGTGTTTCTACAGTATGTGCATGCAGAGGTTGAAGGATAAAGGCCAAGAGTTGCTGAGACATCCAAAAAAAAAAAAGCCCTGATGTGAAGCCGTGCTTAATAGCAGCCTTCACATGATGTCTTGCATGCTGTTTGGAGATGGTGTGCTGTGTTTTTTTTGGGGGGTGGGGGTGGGTGGGGGAGGTCTGCCTGATACCATCCTGACAGGGCAGCCGATCTTGAGCTTATGTAACCTTTTCGTCTGCAGAAGATGGCATTGCACAGCATTTTTACCTTTCCTGCTGCTCGGTTTTTAAGTGGGCAGCCGTTGGGGGGGGGGGGGGTGGCAGAGTTGACATGGCTCTGAGTGAAGGACAAGGCAGCCCACCCACCCTCTCATCTTGGCACTTAAGGTGACCTCTGTATACACCAGCAACTTTACCTTTTTTTTTTTTTGCAAGGAAGTACAGGAAGCAGACATAAAAATAAAAGACAATTTGTTGACCAAAGCTATCTCATTTATTTATTTTCTATACAGCTTCTTTTGAATTATTGCAACGTGTCCTTGGGTGTAGGCTGGAAGGGGCTTATGAATTGCTCGTCCATACATTGAGGAGGGGGTGGGGGGGGGGCGTAATACTTTCCTTGCCACGGGCACCGGCAAGTCGTGCTATGCCACTAGAGGAAGAAATTACCGTCTGGTGGTTGGCTGAGGACGTTTGACCTGACTTATTGAGCCCGATATCAAAAAAATGCGGATGGCAGGTCACTTGAAGGCCATTTATTAGTTATTGGTAGATGAACTCAGGACCTGGGAATTATTGGCTTTTGCTTTCATAAGACACTATTGAACATTCTGTTACTCGCATGCAGCGGCGACTGTGTATGTGTGCAGGTCGGTGGGAGAGTAGATTCAGAAGTTAATGCTGTGTGTGATTCTTTTCAATATGAATCCATCACGAAGCACGTTCACGCAGACCCGCACAGGTGACTCGGTATGACGCATAAAAGGCAAAGTGCTGGCATTGTCGGGTTTTTTTTTTTTTTTTTTTGGTGGTCCTCTCAACATATCAAACCACTGATTGGCTTTTGGTTTCATAACACAGGATTGGATGATTTTGCTGCCTGCACAAATGGCATGAAGGCGAGCTCCAAATCCTTGCTTTGATCTCTAAAAAACGTGACAGCTGATTGACGAATTGGTGTCAATGGTGGACAATGGAGGAGACCACTGTCTCATTGAGATTGGGGTAGGGGGTGGTGGTGGGGGGGGGGGCGAGTGGATGAAGGTCGGCCGGGTAGGAAGGAGGAGGGCCGAATCCATGTGGAGGGAGGCAGGGAGGAGTTAGACTCTGCTGCACGAGCACGACTGCTGCCTGAATTGCCTCCACGACCACGCACGCACGCTCACGCACGCTAACGCACGCTCACGCACAGAGCATCAGGCGCAGGTGCGTGGACTCGCTCCCCACGCAGCTGAGCGAACCTCTGTTGATGACGGGACGTTGGAGTCTTTGGAGGGGGGGGGGAAACGCCAAACTACAGCGAGGAGGAGAAAGGACAGCCTCTTTTTTTTTTTAAATGTTTTTTTTTTTTTTGTTGAACCTTCCCCCTCGACACTCCACTCCGCTCCTCTCCACGGGACAAAATGCACGCCGGTGTGGGAGCCTGCTCGCTTTTCTTATCCCCTCGCCAAATTAAATGGTCGTCCTACTGAAATGAGGACCTCATCTCAGCTGGGTTCATTGTGAAAAAAAAAAAGGGGGCGCTTTCTTCGGCTTATTTCAAGGACGGCGACCGAGGAAAATAAACTCATTAGGGGAAATAAAAGTGGCCGGAGGACGAAGGAGACATGGAGCGGGACGACACCGTGAAGGCGCCTAAGAAGAAGAAGAGCATCATGGCGAAGATGTTTAAAGTTCGCAAAAGGAGGGAGATGCTGTTTGTACAGGTGTGCTTCATCTGCAGTGCCCTCTTAGTGGCGTGGACCATGTCGGCGCTGTTGACCAAAGCAGGTGAGTGCGTGGATCGCACAAACGCACACATGGACGCACGATATCTGCATTGTAATCACGCATCACAACAAATGCGATCTGGCGGCGAGACGTTGAATGCAACGTCGCTGCATTCCTCTGCAGATTCTTGATGCCGCTTAAAATCACCCAACTTGGAATGCATTCGTATTTATTCAACTACGCCGAGGTCGCCTTTTACGATGTTTCTCCGTATTGCCGCAGTGTGCGCCCCGTGGCAGCTTGCACATTTTTTTTTTTATTTGGAGAGGAGGCACAGGCGCGTAATCACGGCGCACGCACGCCTCCTGTTTTACATGCACACACACGACGGGACCGGGAATCTGTTTGATTTGTCCTTTTTTTTTTTTTTGCAGCAGCAGCACGATCCACTGTTACCGCGCACCGTGGTCGGCACCTCCCCCATCATACACGCACACGTATGGATGGTGATTCTCTCTCCCCCCCCCCCCCCCCCTCCTCAGTGTAATTGAGATGGGCAGTCATGTATGGTGCGTGTGATGTCCCTCACTCTCTACACATGAGCCACCCCCCACCCTCCTTCATGTCAAAAGTCTTCCCTTTAGGCTTGTGCAAACACTGACATTGCAGCGCATCCCAAACGCGGCATCACAGCCGTTATGTAATCCACGCACCAACCTTGGGAATATTGGTTGAGCATCCCGCTAAAACAGCAGGGATCCGAGGTGAACTAGTGGGCAATGCGCGTATACAAAGGGGGTGTCAGTGTTTCATCAGTGCTCTCATTGCGAGATGTGACCTGGATTTGGAGAAAAAGGGGGGTGGGGGGGGGGAGAATGTCATAAATATCATTTGAGAGATTTTGCATACAGTCAACCCGCACTTATTCCTGAGGTCACAAAATTTTCTGTGCAAATAAAAAACAGATTGCTGGGGGAAAAAAAAGTAGTTATTCGTGCTGATCCGCGGCTCTCCAAAAATAGCCCCAGAATTATCAAATTTTCGTGTTGCTATTGATAAAGCACATAAGGGAAGATATTTATAGAAAACAAAAAATGACAGGACGGTAGCGTGGAGGTGACGGCTTTGTAGCCAGAAAGAAGAGCAATTGTTTCTGTCAGCTATTTGAATACATTTTGTAGATTGAGTTAAACTATTAAGTATTTTAGGTTAAGCAGTTTGCATCAACATCAATGTGGCCACCATCTTTGTGGGGTTTTTTTGGTTGCAGAAACTTGTCAGCCAATCAGATCTACCTTCCCCAACCGCCTTGTCTCAAGATACATTGTTGTGTGAATTATATTCTAGTGCATCGGGAGTTGCTTTTTACATCAAAAAAAAACCCCTCAATGTCTCCACGAGGTTATCTAATTTTGACATAAAATGGGTTTTCGTCTTCCATGAATGTCCTTTTAGACAAACGTATGGATATGACTTTTTTTTTTTAAGGACCCTGCTCCCACAAATGAGACGCACCGCTGTCGTCTAACAGCGACCTCATCTCACATGTATCAAATTGTTGTCAGTGTTTCACTAATGTAGTCCATACACGCGCTCGGTGCCTCTCTCATGAAGCTCTTTTTTTTTTTTTTTTTTACCCTGTCGTGGGATCTGTCCATCTGCACCCACTTAGCCTCCGTTGGGGGGGTTGGGGGAGGGGGCTACTGATAGCATCAGAAAACTCTCCTCACTGTACTGTAGGGCAGATCTCCAGCGAAATTCACCGAGTTTCATTAATTACATTAAAACAAGAGGCTTAAATGATTATTCTGCAATGATCTCATACATGCGAGTGCAAAGCTCTCATTTCCAAAGGCAGCATTTTATATGCGCGTGCGCCCGTGTATAAAATGTTAGACCGACGCAATCGTAGCCATGGCGGGACTGTTGTAAAGAAGCCTCGGGAATTGTTCATCTGCAGTTTGACAGCCATGTGGGCCTATGTGAGAACAGCAGAACTCCCCTTTGAACCCACGAGGCCTACCATAATCAGTTCCATTTAATTGAATAGATCTTTCTGAGGAAGGAACGAAGGCTATGGAGGGGGGGGGGGTGGGCAAACAAGAATGTCTGTGGAAAAACCTGTTTGCACTCGCCTGATTTATAGTGGCGTGTTGATTTTTCAGAATAATCCAGATGGATGAGGTTTGATGCTCCTCTCCTGGGTCATACACCGCCATAAAGAAGGCAGAGGCGTGACACGCCGCCTTGCATGCTGATCCTGAAGCGGATGTGGGTGTGAGAGAGATGTGATGGACAGGGCTTTTCTTTTTTTTTTTTTTTCTTGTTGTTGTCCGACGACTGAAGGCGAACGTGTTTGCAGCCTAGCAAGGTTGATGGGCGCATGTTTGGCCTTGGTTACCCCCCTGACCCCCCGGTAGGTTGATTGAACCGAGCTTGAGGATGTCCTCGCCAACGCACCGGCCTGCTGAAATCTTCAGGCTTGTGTTTAGCAAATGGAAGGAAGTGGCACCGCTACGCTAATAATATGAGATTTAAGAGATTCGGTGTATCAAACATTTCACAAACATTAAAAAAAAAAAAAAAAAAAAGGCATTGGTTTTTAGCAATGCTTTTAGGGCAGCTGTGGAAGACCTAAACAGTGAATGGTGGTCACTGCTGTGACTTTGCTGATGCCTTTAGTCAATGAGTGTATCGGCTGGTAAGTATATTGATCATAAAGCAACTTAATTCATTCATTCAAGGTGGTCCAACATACTCCAAGTGACTGGGGTTTGTCTTGATGGCCATATCGAAATATTGGTTAGTCAGCAACTTGGTATGTTAAACCATACCGTGCTCATGAATATTCCGGCCAAATATGGCGGCTATGCATGAAATCAATTCAGGAATGTGGGAAAAAAAAAAAAAGACAATTCACAACCGTCACATGCTGAAAATAATTTGCTGCGCGCGTTAACATCAAAGAGGTGGAAGCATCGTCCCTCTGTGGGGAAATTAGCCTTTGCGTCAGGCGGGCAAAAGTGGCAAACGCGTTTCACGAGGTACGCTTTGCCAAAATTTCCGTCGAATCGGTTTCTTCAATTTCTGAAACGCTTTCAAGTCTGGATGTCACCCATAATTTTATTTGTTCATGCTTTGCTTCCTCAGTTGTGGCCGGAGGGGAGCTTGGCCCGCTGAGGCATCACGGCGTCCTTCACATGGTGAAAGCGCCCATTATAACCGTGTCATGTGAGTGGACTTTCGCAAGCGCAATCTGCGTGACCTCACAAGCCAGAAGTCGGACTGACTGGTTGGCTGTGTTGCACGCTCTTGCGCAGCAATAATTAGGCCCTTACGTCACCCAAATCGACTCATCATTTTGCGCACAGCAAACAGTTTTCTCATCTTGCCAGAGGCCTCGTGTCATTTGTGTGGCACAAATGATGGAGAAAGTTGAAAACACATCCAGGCGGGCTGGTACGATTTTTACGTAAGATATTTAGGGCTGCAGTGCTTGTCCTCGTTTACAGAGGCTTAAGAGCAGAGGAAAAGTGTGCGGCGGCTTCGTTTTTGAAGCACTCTTGTGGGAGAAATTAAAAAAAAAAAAGTTGGACATCCACATAGGACACATTTAGGGGATTAAGAATGACAACCATCCATCTCGATTTTTGAGATTCCCTCAAAACAGAAACCGTTTGTATGTTCACTCTTTCCTCCAGCCTGTTAGTGATACGCCTGAGCGCAAAGGTGGTTTTTCAAACCATCTCATAAGCGACGCTAAATCGGAATCTTTTTGTTTGCTCTGCAGGCCACGGCATGATAATGGAGGAGCGTCCCGATCCGGAGCACTGGGGGAGGCGGCTCATGGCGTCGGCGGCCGAAAATGAAACAGAGGAGCCCAAGAACTGTTCGGCGCCAGGTATGCCGGCCAACACCGTTTTGGTTTTGACATTCGTGCTGGTTTGAGCCTGAGCAAGCACAAGACTTTTCAAAAGAAAACCGAATGGTGCTACCTGATCACTGTCAACGATTATTTATGAGAGCCAAATAGGCCGTAATGTGTTTTTATAGCTTGCTCTGTTGCCTCTAAATTGCTCGAAAGCATCCAACGCGCGCAAATTGAGATGAGGAATTGCTGTACATGTAGAGGAGATCTTTAATGGCCACAAAACACATTCTGGAATTGTTGCTCTGTCAAAGTCCTTGACATTTTCAGACATGGCCCATACTGTGCTGGAATTATTATTTTTGTTGTTGTTTTCCATTCACCATTACTTTGTTGGCAAAAATTTGGGATTTGATTCACTTTTGTTGCGACTTCCCCTTGATCTGGAGCGACTCAAAGGCTCGTGTTGATTGAACCACAACAGGAACAGATTTATCCGTGGTTATAAATACTTATTCCATTGGACTATCTGCAACCGTATCCGTTTTGTGTTCTCGGCGCGAGTCGCAAAGTGGTACGACTGTTTCGTGCGCGGCAGCGAATGTTTCTATTTCGGAAGACGTCACAGTGATTCATCGCGGCCCGCGGGCGATTCTTCCCGACGTAATCATCCAAAGAGTGTTTTCAAGCAACAGCGAGTAATTATTTAACCAAATGGGGTTGCGTGTCAATTTGAGGATTTGTTTTGTTTGCGTATCATACAGTATGGAAGGGACAGCAGGGCGCAGGCAATTTGGATGTCATTTCAAGTGTCACAAGCTGCCCGACGGGGCCCCAACGGGCTATTACCTCATTTCTGCTCCCACTCTGGAATTATTCAAATGAGCTGCGTCGTACCAAACTATGAAACACAACCACCAAGCACGTTTTTATTTTTTTTATTTTTTACAACACTCATAAAATGATTCAGCATGTGACTTTTTCTTTGTTGTGGCATAAAAGTAGCGGGCAACTGATTGAATGACTGGCGTCCTGGAAGTTTTCCTCAACAGAAGTGTAATCCTTAAAGATTACCATCATCCGCCCCCCGCCCTCCCCTCCACCGCCCCTTATACAAAAAGTCCCCTCATGCACCAGACTGAACGTCTCATTCCGCATCACCTCATTCACTTGAAAATCTTTAGAACCACCCCCCCCCCGATCCTTGCACCGCTCTGTTTTGTCAGCGTGAGTCAGTCATATGACTCGCATCATCTCAGAAAGAATGCCGCCACGAACACATGTGTCTCTTTGTTGCAAAACCGATTGGTCTGTTCTGACCAGTTGCGGAGCACATGACTCACTCTGATTTTTTTTTTTTTCCTGCAATTTATCATTCCAAGAATTTTCGCAAGTCATGTCTCGTCACGTCACTCGTGGCCCATTTCTTCAGCATGCTTGTTAGCGCTTTTGGTGCTAAGTGTTCTGATTACGGATTCATTTATTGCTTGTTTGTTTAAAAACACACACACACACACACATGGGAAGAGAACCTTAAACAAAATCATCGCAATAAAAAAGGGAAAAAGGGTTGGGAAAAAAATTGCAATGACATCAGCCCTACTTGCGTATCTTTTAAAACGCATACCGACCTGCGGGAACCATCCACAGCAGCCAAACAAGTCTGACTTCAATGCAATACTGTGAAACATGTCATCACCTTGTGTTGATTCCAGAGTAGACCGAGCGCTGACAAAGTGGGCTTCTTTCTCCCTTAAGAGGGACGCGCTGGGTGTAAATGGATGGAAGTTGATAAGGATGAGAAGGCTCGCTGGAAATGTGTGTGTGTGTGTGTGTGTGTGTGTGTGTAGGGGGGGGTGTTTATATGCTGAGCGGGCGCAACTACTGAGGCTCCATTTCACCGCACTGCATAGATCACACTTGACTTTCCTTATCGTTATTGATAGAAGCCTCGCAAGGTGCTGCCGCCCATCTAATGTTGGTCTTAAGTGCATTTTTATGGATGTTCTCGCTTGAATGCGACGCCGTTCTCGCAGGATGAGGCTTGACTCAGTCCAGTCAATTTGTCGGGATGCGTGATCGCTGGATGTCCTGCATTTTCTCTGCGGCGCCGTGTTGAAAATGACTTCGTTTGGACGTGAGGAATTTATGTTTTTTTTTTTGGGGGGGGGGGGGGCGAAATGTGGAGTGTATTGCTCAGGTGCAACCAGCAAAGGCGCTGTTTTGGCTCGAAAGACCAACATGACCTCAGCTCGGCGCAGTTACAAATCCTTTGTAACTTTGTTCTGTTCAATACTGTACTTACCTGGAAACAGGAGTCCAGAACATTGAGCCCCTCCGCGCCATCAAGCCCATATTTGAAAACATGTCATTTCACAGCAGTGAACCTTACGGTCCAACGGTTTAAGCCCCGTTCAGCGATCGTACGCAAACGCCACCTAACGGGACGTCATGCTTAACTATGTGCATGTTGGTGCGGAATGGCGTGTCTGAGTGCTTAAACGAACATTGTGAGCATCGCTCCGCATGTGACGCGAGCATGTGGATGTATTGACCCGCCAAGGGAAGAGGATAATGGTGTGTATGCGTGCGTGCCTTTTGTAGTTCTCCATACAAGACTGCGTACATGGCGTTTTGATACACACGAGCAGCGGCAATTATCTAATTGGCCAATCGTGACCCAGAAGAATTCTTCAGCTCTTATCGTCTCTTGAGTATAACGCTGTACGGTGCTGCGGCATTCTGGTTTGGTTCTCCCGTGTGACAGAAAGTTAATGTCCGAGACATTGCACGCGGTATGGAGTTGAGTTGTGTACGCAAGACTTGACTGCAGCGCAGAGAAGACTTCATGGGAGGCCGAGCTCGCTATTATGCAACACATTCACTGTCTGCTATCTTACACGATTTTGAACAAAGGAGTGCCAGTGGCTGGTTTGCTTTGTTTTTTTAAGTCGGCATCATCGAACTGAGAGCCGTTTGTCGTATTGTGACACTCGGCTGAAGTTAAGTCATGAAAATGTTAGCGCTTACTCTGATATGATCTGATCTGCGTTTATGATGATAAACTTTTTTTCTCCTTTTTTTTTTCTCAGACTTCATCCCTGACAGGCTCAATAGAAACGGAGACCACTATTGCATTGGACCCCTTTCGATTGCGCTAAATGGCCAATGAGGGATGATGGGATATGTTGTGAAGGGAAAAGGTTTGACATTTTGGAAACTGTGATGACATTTTACCCCCATGCATCTCATTTAGCTTAATTTATATGACTAAATGAAAACAATTATTCTAATCTTAACCAACCTAGCCTGGAGAGGGTGGGGGGCATTTCAAAGAACTCGCATGTGAGGAACAACGTCCTTCGAATCGCTGTGCTGCGGAGTCGTTTCATAAAATCCTCAAACTTCTTGTGAGCTGTCTGTGTGGTCTTATAATGAGCTGATAAAAGGAGCCGATGGGGCGGGGAGGGGGGGGGGGCTTGGGGGCGGATGGGTGGATTGTGCTGAACACACACACACACACACAAAATGAGTTATTTCTTGCATAAGCAGCCCAGAAAGATGTCCGAACACAGAACGTGAGGTCTATTTTTAGATTTGTGGCTTAGCTTCTCCTCAAGAGGACTTTTATTTATATTTGTTTGGCCTTCTATTCTCATGCTGGTCTTTCATTTCCGATCTTCCTCCTTTATTGAACTCTTAAATATTATCATCATCCATTTGGTGATTAGTTGTCCTTAATTGAATCTAATAATTCAAAAGGAATGCAAAGGTGCACTAAACAAACAAATTTACTCAATTTTATTTAAGTGGCTGCAGTGTTGTACGAAGGGAGGAAAAAACAATTTGATATGGGTGATTTTTTTTGTCGGGGTGGGCAGTCCAACTTTCTTGCCAGACTTTGAAATATGAATTTATATAGTTCCCAAGGACTCATTTTCCTTCGCAAAGTGACTTTGCCTGTCCATATGCTAATGTTGTCGCCGGCCTATTTAAAGGCGTCACTTATGTCGTCCCCGTCCTCTCGCGTTGGTCTGTCCTTGAGCGGTGAAGAACGTCGGCGTGTTTGTGTCCGAGCGAGAGGCGCGCGCTTGTCCCGCTCAGGTGTCACCGAGGACTGCGACGTGACCACTGCTGACGTGCGAACACCTTGGTGGTCGCACGCTGTCGACGGCCACTCGGCTTGTGCTATTTGTGCTGTTGAATGATCAAATTGGCCACTTGCTGCTTGGGAAAATTCACCAAGTACTTGTTTGCGGGAGAAGAATGGGTTTTACGTGTTTGACTATATGTTGATTAAACGCGCAGTCAGAAATTGTTTGTGAAGAAAAAGGGGCTGCAGAATAGATGTTATAGGATCATGCTACATTTGCCGCAAATGCTTGTCTGCTTCATTCATGTGTGCACACACATCACCGAGTATAAAATACAGATTTCCATATCCATGCGTGCTCATACCCGCAACAGTGAGGTTAGGACAGATGCAGAGTGAAGTCTCAGGTGAGCCCCGTTCCACTTCCTGAGTCCATATGTGACCAGGTCTCAAAACGGGCCTTTTATTTCATTTTACGCCGTCACTACACCGCAACGCATCCATCCTGACCCGACGGTAAACATTGAAGTCATTTGCATCAAACAAGATCGCTGTTGCTTATTGTCGCCTCAAGTGAAGTAGCTGCAGGGGTGAGAGTGCGTGCGGAACGGACAAAACTGGACTGGACTGTGTCCCGCCACATTTTGTGTGCCAGTTGAGAATGTCGAATGAAATCCAGCAGATGGACCAACTTTCCGCGACAGATTTGACTTTTGAGGTTCTGTTTGGGGAAATGAGTGCCCCTCCTTTTCAAAATGGCGTGGTATGAGATCGTCAAGGCTTTTTTTTTTTTTTTTTTTTCATGAATCCATTTTCCAGTTAGGTCGTGAAGAACATTGACCCTGTTGCGTAATAAATCCCGGCCTTGAAGGGCTGTCATCGTGATCCAGGGTGGTGAGGTCATGGAAGTCTGCTGACCCGTCACAATGTCACACAAGTGGTTTGGAGTGCAGCGGGGGGAAGGGAGGAAGAGGAGCCGGGGCGATGATGGCGGCGGACACGTGCCTTACTGTCACGCCGCCGATGTCGTGCGTTGACTGTGACATTTCCTCTCTCCCCAGCAATACACGAGTTCCCCGATGACCTTTTCACCAACAACGAGCGAAAGAGCGGCGCGATCCTCCTGCACATTGCGGCGGTGAGACAATCTTTCGAAGTTTCGTTTTGCACCTGCACCCACCACAACTTGATAAGCCCATGAGAAATGTTTTGAAAGCCGTCGTAGCTTTTACTTACAAATGACGTCTGTACAACACAGTGGTCAATGCTAAAGTGCTTTGTTTTTTCTTTTATGGGCGGGCGGGGGCAGTCAAGCAAAAGTGTGATGATCATTTTGGCAAACCAGAACTTGCAGCGCAAAAATCAAGTCTACTAATGCAGGCCATAAATTGCACACACGGCTAATGTGCAGCGTGCAAGCGACGGCTATCAAATATTAATTGTCTATCCCGGAGTGTTGGAAATGAAGTCCTCCTAAATCTTCATTAAGTATTTAAAGTAATTCTCAGCCCGCTCATGGTGACTTCCATGTTGGTTTGAGTCATGATCGTGCTGAGACAAAAATAAAGATGAGTCATTTTAGGGAATGACTTCATTTATTACTCCTGTCATGTGCCACATTTAGATTGTGAACTCAAGAACATCACTTTAATAAAAAAAAAAAATTACTATGCCTTATGGTTTGAGCCACATGACTTGTTCACGAGTGCACAAGTACTATATGCTCGTTTTTTTCCCCCTGCTGTGCCTGCGCTGCCCCCCTGTGGATAGCATAGAGCACAGCAGCACAAACCGGCTTCTCCTCTCTCACCTGATCTATAATTTATCAATTCAACCTCAACTACCGAAATAGGCCGCCTGACAGCCCCCACGGGAGCGCGAGCACGAAACCCACCCTCCGTGCCTTTCCTGTTTGTGAAGGGGGCACATTTATAAAGCGTCTGTCATGCTTTTATTCTCCCATGATGACATCTAAAAACGTGGGTATTTTTATGGTAAATTCTTGGCTTCAGACTTTGAGTAAATAAGATCATTTAATTGACAATTTGCTCTGGGCTTATTTTCAACAAAGTGGCATCGTTAGACAAATATCAATATGCGTGGACATGCATTTATGAGGGTCATTTTCAGTCTTTGTCTTGATGAGCTCACTAATGATTCATGTATTAACCCAGTTTGCAGGGTATTTTCATAGCGGGCTATTGTTGATGCCAAGAAAAATACTATCAAATGAAGAGAATGAGTGAATAAATTATTAAACTTCTTGACTGGTGCTTCTGACGGTGTAAATGCTTCATTTGCACGATAGCGCCATTTGCCCCAATCATGGCAACATTTTTTTTTTTTTTTTTAATGAATGAAATCCTATTTATCAAATGTACTTGATTGGAATTCCACTGCCTGTGACCCCAGACCCTCTACATGTTCCTGGCACTCGCCATCACGTGTGATGAGTATTTTGTGACATCACTGGAGAAGATATGTGAGGTACTTTGGGGGCATTTAGGGTTTATTTATATTAAGGCTGCCATTTTTCAAAAAATTTAATTACATCACCATATCCACTCTTTTCATGCAGAAACTACATCTTAGTGAAGATGTTGCCGGCGCCACCTTCATGGCAGCTGGCAGCTCTGCGCCTGAGCTTTTTGCCTCAGTCATTGGTAGACACACACACACGCACACAAACACCCACGTGGTCGGTGTCACCAGCGATCCTGATAGGCTGCCTTCTTGTGTGCAGGTGTCTTCATCACCCACGGAGACGTGGGGGTAGGGACCATTGTTGGCTCGGCCGTCTTCAACATCCTTTGCATTATCGGAGTGTGCGGCATCTTCGCCGGACAGGTGTGTGCGCGCGCGTGCGTTCAAACCTGTGAGTTTCGGGGACCCAGTGCATCTGCGTCCTCGCTGTTCACGGACAAGTGCCCTCTTAAGATCGTTTTCTTATGGAGGTTCGATTGAAAATAAAAACATCTCTGGTTGACTTGAAGAGAACGGAGCCAACGCTCAAGTGCTGGCATGAAAGGCCCCGTACAAATCTTGTATCTTCTGTGTACCTCGTAGGTGGTGATGCTGACTTGGTGGGCAGTTTTTCGAGATTCCTTCTATTATATCCTGTCTGTCATCGCTCTTATTGCAGTAAGTTGGACTCTTTGAAGAATGTCGTCGTTACATTCGATAACTTGTAATGTATTTTTTTTCCCCACTTTACACATTGCAGTTCATCTATGACGAGAAGATTGTGTGGTGAGTCAAATGACACGACCTCAATTTGTGCCGATTTATCGGGAACTGTCATGATTTTATGTGGAGGTATTGCTCATTTCGACCTAAGCCATGCCCCGCCCCCAAAATGTTTGTCATTCGATATGGAGAATGAATAATTGGTTAAAGGTCAGCATGGTGTTTCCAGCTTGATTATTGATTATGAATCGCTTATTTCAGGCAGACTCTTCAAAAGAAACTGCCTCAGCAGTCTGCGCTACCTCAAGTAGTGATGGGGGAGGAAAAAAAAGCTAATAAATATTCATTACTCGAGCTTTTTTTTTTTCCTTTTTATGAAGTTCCTTTTTCTTTATCCTTATCTCCAAATCTGGGAGCAATTTGATAAGAAATGTTCTGCGCTTCTACTCCCCCGCTAAAAAAAAGAAAAAACCTCAATCATTTAATTAGTTGCCACAGAGGCTGTCGTCCCTTTTTATCCAGTAATTGCTGATTTCAGCCTCAGAACCCCGGTACAAAGTTCTCGCCGAGTGCTGCGTGTCATGTACAATATAATTAGAATGGAATGGCGATTCTAACCTATTTTTTTAAATTTTTATTTTAGGTGGGAGAGTTTAGTGCTGGTGGTTATGTATGCTGGATATATTCTGATCATGAAGTAAGTGCTCAGTCAGTTTGCAGGCTCAAACCTTTTGACTGCGAGGTGCTACCAGTCAGTCGATATTCAGGATATTGCATTTGGCACCGTTGATCTTGAAAGCAAGTCAACATCAACGATCGCCGTGCGTTTTATGACGATCGGTCTCCATGTGGTGCCAACAGCGCTTATAACGAAATGACCGATGAAAACGATCCTCATTTCGGGTTTTAAGCGATCATTTGCACCATCAATCGCACCGACGATAAAACAAAAGTGCTGACACTCTGGGATCGTGACGGTGGTAAAAAAAAAAAAAAAAAAGGGGAACATAGCGACATTACTTCGAGCTCCTGTAGGATATCATGGTCATGATAAGAATTTAAAAAAAAAAATGCAATTGGACTTGTTTTCCCTTCATCACAGATCTTGTGAGGTTGTCTTTCCAACAGAATGCTATCATTATTGGATCAAGTATTTTTTTCCCCCCTCCTTAACCCTTTCAGGGACAACAGAGGTCATGCAAAAAAATTCAATTCAATGTTAAAATATAGATCGAGGCGTGTGTGCGATCCGATGCAGCAAGCCGCGGTCATGGCGTGTGCGTCTGTCTGGGTCCAGCTGGTAATCTGTGTTGCACTCTCGGCAGCGGAGGCAGCAGCCCGCTCGCACTCGCTGCCACCACAGGCTTAATCTTCCGCTCCATGCGGCCCTAAAGAGCAGCGGCTTAACTGGATCATTCCTCTCTCCTTCTTCATTCTGTAGGCAAGACACAAAATTGACCGAGGGGATGCTGTCATGTGGCGCACCCCCCCCTCCTAAAATATCCACTGGCCATTTTAGGTTTGTTCCTTTCAAAATGGAAGTTGCTTGGAGGTGTTTACTCTCCACTCAGAACCGACATTTTTTTTTTTAAACAAAATGCACAGTAGAGGTCAAACCAGAGAAAACTGTTTTGACGTGCAATTTTCCTAAATGAGCAGCTTTGTTTCCAACTCCAACACGACACGGCAATTAAAATAAACAAGCTTGCGCAACGTTGCGAAGGGTGGTTGTTACGACATAAATAATTCACACCGTTTGCACTTACTGTAATTTTTCAAAGAGAAAATTTGGCCAAGTTGATGAAATGCTTTTAGCCCCCCCCCCCCCCCCCCCCTCCCCACATCCCCTGCTTGTTCAACATTGTGTAGGAGTTAACAGGGGCCACCGACTCTGTTCACAAGAGCCAGCCTCGTGTTTTCTATTTGGTGTGCCAGGAAGGTTCCGTGATAATTGGCCCAAAAGATTGGATTTAAAATCAAACTACTCCCCTTCAAAGTCATTCCTGGAGTCTAATGCGCATTCCCAGCCTCCTCTGCCACGCTTTCACATCCTCCCGGAAGGATTCTTTGGCCAGCGGCGTCATCGCTAGCCATCTTGATGTCATCCACTTCAAGATTGGTCCCCGAGTCAGCTAAGTAGGAAGGTTCATCTGTGCCAGGAACCGCCGGATGCCCGGCATTGTCTGGCCCGCACCGACGGAGAAAACTCCAAAGTTTATCGTTGAACTACGGTATCTTTTGTGGCACCAGTCCTGGAATATTTCTGACTCACCTTGTACGCTAGATCCTCAGACATTTAATTTTAATCGCCTGTTTCATCTTCATAAAGTGCAGCGCTTGGCAATGAAAAGGCTCGGGTTTTTGCAAAGTAACAGATCCGTCACAAGACTGCCACATCTGCCAAAGCTCATCAATTTTTACGCGTGGCACCCTGTGTGCAAGCGCACGCCTGGGTACCTTTTTTTGAATGGCAGTTTGCCCCTTCACGCGGCGGTCAACGACTTGGTTCCTTTCTTTTATTTAGCAATGGGCATGACTCATCAATTTAATAAAAGGCGCATTGTGGGGAAACCGTATAGGGAGTGGCTTATGTTCGCAACACGTTCAAACGGCTTTTGTAGGAATACGTCGTGTGCTATATCGTGAATAGGGGACTGATTTTTTAAGCACAGCGTGAGTGAAGAACAGCAGCAAAGAATCGGAATGCCTCTTGAAAGGGGCGGAAAACGACACAAGCGGCTCTGAAACCAAAGCCAAATGGAATCACGTCGCATTACAAACCGTTTGGAGGACATTGGGTAGGAAAATTAGCCGCAAATGACCAGCAACAGAGCGGCTTTTGTGTTGTCTCGTGTTCTTAGACTTGCTTTGTAATTGTCATACGGATAGATACACTTATTGACATGTCATGCACCCAAGTGCCCCAACCCACAAGGGATGATAAAGTAATTACAGATCCTGGATGGTTCTCAAATCATCATTCATGGTGCAATAAAATAAAAATGAATCATTTTTGATATCCCCCAGATTACACAATAGACATATTATTGTCTCCTTTGGAGTGTTAGTGAACTTTCATACACGGCGAGGTAAAAAAAATGAGTCTTGTGGCCAAACCCCGTGAAGCCGATTTCAGGCTTTGTGTGCATTTGTAATGCACATTTTGTGCAAAGTAGGTAGTCTCATGCTGCGGCTGTTAGCAGAGTAAACAAGAGATTTTTAGCTCTTGAATATATGTCAAGCAAGTCTTTGATCTCCGCTGACCGATCCTCTTGTGCGCCTCCCTCACCAGATTCAACTCCAGCATGCAGGCTTTCTTCATGGGGAGCTCCAAGAAGAACGTGGCCAACGGCAACGCGGCCACCAGCAGTGAGATGGAGGACGGTAATGCACCTTATTATTGGGATGACGACCCGTCAGTGCCCTTGCTGGCCACAGGTAAGGTTAATCAGACAGGCGGGGGGTGGGGCAACAGGAAACGGCCTCGTCTTGGCCCCATGACATGTACATCATTGAGGAAATGTGACTTTCTTTGGCAAAACCTCCGCGGGAGGTCATGTGGCTTTTCATCTCGCCTCCTGTTCTGCTCAACTTGCTTCACAATTGCTTCATCCGATTCGTTCTCTCTACTGGGCGAGACGCTTTAATTCTCTCTAAAGATTGGCAACCTTCCACTTGCTGTGATCCCAATGAGCTGTATTACATTAACCGCTATTATTATACTGTCTGACATGACTGAATGACCCACGGCCCCTCATTTTTTTTCTTCCACTTCTGAAGCTTTTTTATTCAATTAGATGCTAAGGCGTGCGTGAGAATGCTGTCTGAAGTCATATAGTGTGGCAAGAGAAAGGTAAGGCGGAGGCGCAATCAGCCGTGGGTACCGTTTGCCAAGCGACTCGCCTCCCAGGTACACATTGCGATGGCCGTTTTCGTCAGTGTCATCTGTGAACGGCGAGTCCGCACCGTTGCTCCGTGAAGGTTCACTTCTTATTACGATTGAATGACAGTTAAGAATGCTAAAAGCAATACATGAAGTCTACTCGCAGTTAATGAGCATTCTCCATGCTAACGTTGCAAAGTCAAGTCGAGCTTCCTTCACTCTTGAAGTTTTTGTTATATTTTAGTGTCATGGGATTGCAACTTCCTTGGAAACCCCCCCCCCCAACTTCAATAACATTTATCATTCTTTTGAGCCACTTGTTTTAGTTCTTCACTAATTTCTGTGATTACTGACTGGATCTAACCCGCCGCCTGTCTGTTTAGCCTTACTAAACTTGCTCCTGCTTGTTGTCAGCGATGCTGTGCCGCTCTGTTTGCGTTGCATCCTACTTTTCCGCTGCTGCTCTCTCGGCACGCTCCCGACTGAAGTGGTAATGAATTTAAGAAATGTTTACACACATTAATATATTCGCCTTCTTGCGTGCATGAGTCCAAATTGCACTAACGAGGGCAAAGTTGGGAAAAAAAAAAGTAATCTTTTGGTTGGCAGAGGAGTCATAATGTGCTCGGGAGTCATTCTTTGCCGTTTTTACACGATGTCAAATGTACCGCCTTCACCCTGCGACTCCAGTGAAGCCCACCAAGGCTTACAGCCGTGGCTCGGTGGTGATGGTGGACGAAATCATGAACGCCAGCCCGTCCAAGTTCCGCTTCCCCGAAGCGGGCCTGCGGGTCATGGTCACCAGCCACTTTGGACCCAAGACCCGCTTGCGCATGGCGAGCCGCCTCATCATCACAGAGGTACACACGAGAGTTGTAGCAGACCGGCGTTGTCCTGTATCTATGTGGACGCCGTGTGCCCGGGATTTAGTGTCTCTCTTCCGAAAGCGCCAGAAGTTGGTCCAGGCAGCCAATGGCATGGAGACGCAAGTGATTGACGGCAAGACGGACATAGAGAATGGCAACGTACCCGAGGACAAACCCACTGAGGAGGAAGAGGAAAGCGGCATCTCCCCGTTTGGTCCTCCCAGTACGTGGTCGATCGGGACATAATTGACCCCTTCGCTCTCGTGAGCGACTGAAAGCACAGACGACCGAAATGCTTTGTGTTTTGCAGAGGGCTGTGGCAACAAAATCAAGTGGCTGATCTCATGGCCGCTGCTTCTGTTGTTGTTCTTCACCGTCCCAAACTGCGGCAAGCCACGCTGGGAAAGATGCTTCATGCTCTCCTTTATCCTCTCAACCGTCTGGATCGCGGTCTTCTCTTACCTGATGGTCTGGATGGTAAGTTTTTGGCACTCTGTGTATGTATTGTTGTTTTTGGTGTTATTTGACATACGATCAGGTGTCTCGAATGTTTTGGTGACATGAAACCAAAATGAGCCCAGCGCAAATTGGTGTCAATAGAGATTCAGATCATCATTTTACTGCACAACCAATCGGTGATATTGGATGACAATGACGGAACGTTAATGTCGAAAAATTATCCGTTAGTCTAGAAAGGCTTATTGAGAGTTTCTGCCCTCTTTGCAGGTGACCATCATTGGCTACACTCTGGGAATCCCCGACGTCATCATGGGCATCACCTTCCTGGCAGCAGGCACCAGCGTCCCCGACTGCATCGCCAGTCTCATCGTGGCTCGTCAAGGTCGCCCCCCTCACATCCCTCGGCGTCGAATCTAATAATACATCTCCACGCGGACTGTGTATAAAATATCATGACCACCCCGATGTGCCGTAAATGCTTCCGGGAATTTGTACTTTGGAGATACGCTTGTCGTAGCGTTGCTCATATCAGTTCTCGTGTCCACGCTTGCGTGGTGTATTTCAGGCTTGGGAGACATGGCCGTGTCCAACACGATCGGGAGCAACGTGTTTGACATCCTCGTGGGCCTGGGCGTCCCCTGGGCGCTCCAAACCATGTGTGTTGACTACGGATCGGAGGTGCTGCTCGCCTGTTTCTTTCAGTCACTCTGTTTTGCGCCACCACGAGTGTTTGCTGGACCTTCGCGATGGCACTGAAGTGAGGCGGTTGTTTCGTCTTTTGCAGGTGATGATCAACAGTCGAGGGCTTGTGTATTCGGTGGTGCTTCTGCTGGGATCTGTGGCCCTCACAGTGAGTGTTTTTTTATTTTCTTGCCGCTTCTTGTTCTGTGGGCATTCAATGAATCACAATTGAGTCAACGCCCTGGGAATGAAACTGACCTAGTCATTTGTTTTGCACCGCAAACAGGTACTGGGCATTCACCTGAACAAGTGGCGTCTGGATCTGAAGCTGGGCCTATATGTTCTGGTCCTGTATGCCGTCTTCCTCTGCATCTCGGTCATGATCGAATACAACGTCTTCACTTTTGTCAACTTGCCTATGTGCTTTGAGGATTAACACGCGATGCAGCTGCAGCAGCAGCAGCAGCAGCCGGACACCAAAACAATCCTCACAGCCCCAAAGTCCCACCCTTCCCTTCAATAATACTGGACCTATCGGATCCCTCCCACAACCCGTTGTCTGTGTAGTCCCAAGTATGTCCATGCGGTGGCACACTTGAGTCATTTTGCATCGAATCTTTGCTCACACAGTGCCAGTCCTTGATACTCATTTCGAGGATTGCCTGTTCCTGCAGTACTACTGTCCACCTGTCTATTTCGTCCATCCATTTAGCACGCCTTTAGCTATCTGCGGTGGGGGACTCCAGAATTTAATTCTGCCCCCCTCAACCCACACGTTGTCACCATGTCGTCACTCTTTCATGTTGACAGAATCCTCACAAGGTTTACTGAGAACCCAGGACCCAAAGAGAAAAGCACACACTTTTTTTTTTGCGCCCCCAAGACGAGGGTCTTGTCCTTGGCAGCTTCCCTCCTGCAGCTCCCAACTTGACACAAGGAACTACAAACGCTGTCCCTCAATGACCGCCTGCAAACTTTTCTCACCTCACTTGATTAAAAAAAAAAAAAAGAAACTACTTTTTCAGGACTGTTTGGGAAGAATCAGTCCAAACTGAATTTTTGAGTTGCGACTGCACTGCACAACATCGAACAGGACACAATTTATTTCTTTTTTGTAATTATTATTATTCTTTTTTGGTCAAAAATCCCTCCATCTTTTTGTGAAAGACAGAGGGAGAGCATGTTGCATCCCACTCGAAACAACTTTTTACGCAGATGACTTCTTGTGCTGGATGGAGATTTGAACACCCTCAGCGCTCGCTCAACTCAACCATCTTCAGATCAGTGGGATGGATTTTGGTTTGATTTTTGCCATCAACCTTTGAGACAAAGGAACTAGACGGCTACCTTGATGCTGACTGTCTGCTAGACCACCTCCCCTGGCCAGTAAGAGGGGGCGGGGGTGCCAACCACAGCCACCAGTGATCAGGGACAGCTCTTTGGTGGGGGGGGCTATCGTGTTGAGTTGTATGTAGATACTGCACTTTAAGAGCCATCCTCTCATTCTGAATCAACTAGTGCTTCCTTTGGTGCGTGTGTGTGTGATACGAATGTGTGTGTGTGTGTGCGCGTGTGTGTGTGTGAGACTACGATGAGCACACCCGCCTCTTGTCCGCAGTGCATGCTGGGATGTTAAATGCAGTGTTCCCCTTCCTCCTTCGAGCAAAGGCTGCTTGTGTCTATCAGGCATCTCCATGGCAACCGCCTGGTCCAGTTTTACAAAGAGTAAAAAAAAAAGAATTAAAAAATTGGCAGCTACCGTGCAATTTGTTGCAAAATTGCAAGTGATGAGCCGAGCTACAGAGAATTATGACAGAACTGGTGGGTAGGGGGGTGATATTCCTGTGCCACATATGTCGGCCGGCACTTGTATATGCAATCTCAATGTCATGACTTGTGTGTGTGTGTGCGCGTGCGTGACACGAGGCCCCTGCCAGGTCGCCATGATGATGTTGTTCGTTTAGTACTCGATGTGTGAGCTCACAGGTGTGCTTTGTCATTTGTAAAATCTTTTAATTTTTTTTTTTTTTTTTTTTTTGTGATTGCTGTTGAACTGAGCCAAAGGATGGACACTATGGTCCCTTTTTCCACAAAGGGCCAAAAGGAGCGACGCGATGGATCGGTCATGTTTTGTCTGGACTTTGTCACTTTTTGAGGACCTGTATTAGAGCACTTGGGAGAGTTGAACCCCCGCCTCCTTGAAGATGCTCGTCCATTTCTATGCTTGATGGAGGTGACCACACAGGGCCCATCTGTAGATACACCTTATTGTACTCGTTTGGAGTCCAAATGTGCAATTTTTTTTCTTTAGTTCTTAAGGCTGCTCTGTGTGGTCCTATCTTGGTTGCCGGGTTGGAGTTTTGTCCTCCTTGTTGTTGAGCTTGCGTTTGTCAGCAAGTCTTTTTCTTTTTTTTTTCTGAAGGAAGAAGAAGATGGGAGGGGGCGGGGAGAATTATTTGATGCAGAGTGGATGTCAGTCCAAGTGTTTATCACGCACACGCTGTGGAAAGGTGATGAAAACACGAGAGGACTCGTGTGTATTTCGTTCATTGAATGCGACCTGATGCACTGTGAGCTCAATGTGATGTGGGAGTTGTCAACAATAACTGATGAACAAAAAAAAACAAAACGTCTAATATAAAGTTAATTACTATTAAAAAAAAACAAAAAATATACCGTATAACTTATATGAATGTATTGTCTTGCTATACTGGACATATCCAACCAATGCATTTTACTGTAAAGCAATAATGTGAAGAAAAAAATAAAATGGCAAAATCATTCCTGTACGTTTGTCTCCCAACTTCTTGCATCACTGGTGAAATTCAAGTCATTTATCAGCTGCTTGGATATATAAAAAATATATATACTGTATATATCTTTGCGAGGCCTGACCTGTGTGTTCAAAGTTTTGTCCGACAAAAAGAGCTTTTCTTTGCAAACAGCACTTTGCCAAGACAACGGAAATAAAAAGCTTTCAATAGGTATTCATCTCAAACATCTTCAGATGAAACAGCCAAATTTTGAAGATGACTAAATTGTCGCCACGGAGTTTGTTTAAAAATATCACTTGTATATTAGCAATATATAGTAGCAAGCCCAAAACATTTTTGCTTTTGTTGCGTATAATGGGAAGAACAGAAATGGATGTTCAATTTGAATCTTTAAAAGTACCCCACTAAGAATAAGCGATACAAAGAATGGATGGATTAATTCCTACTATGACGAGTTACCTTTTTTTTTAGGGGGGGGGGGTGTTGTGACAACCCCTTATATAAAATCGAATTTCCCAGCTATCGTTGAGCATTCGCCATCACCACTAGGGAGCAATATTGACTCACAAGTCAAGCTTTCTTTCCCAGCAAAGCCATGACTGAAACCGCATCTTTTTTAATGGGATGATGGTTTGGGGGGTCAGATTTATATTTTTATTTATTTGTTTAGTTTTGATGATAGTTGTTTGTATGCTTTGAGAGGCAGCCATCTGATGAATGGGTCAGCATGGATACCGCACAGGGTGCATCCGCCTAATGAGCACGGGGTTTTGTGCTCCCTAACAAGCAGCCAGCACCTCTCCAGTGAGCGAGTGTGTACACACAAACGCACACACTCTCTGACCTTTCTGTATACGACACTATCATCCCACTTGGAAAACCTGTAAGTCTCTCCCCTTGACATTTTCGTTGCTTTTTGCAAGACTGCGCCTCTTGGTATTTCTTTGCTGCTCCAATGCGTGGCAGACCTGAACAGTGATGGATGTTGAGCAAACTGGCTCGGTGGTTCCGCTTGGTTGCTGTTCCCGTTCCATCGAGGAAAAATGCCAGAGTCAGTACTTCTTTTATTTATTTGTTTATTTAGTTTGCTTGGGTAACCGAGTTAACGCATTAATCGTTTCTGTAAAAAGCTTTCTAATCGGCATCACTGATGGAGGGATAACCTATCCTGCACAACGCATTCAAACAGCTCAACAAAATGGCCAACTCACCGGTTAAGGCCACCATATTGCGGACAGCGATTGATTTGGAACACAGCCTTTTGCTGAGCTGCTGCTGCAGGAGTAATTCTTCCACAATCACAAATACACTTTTCTGCTTCTGTGGAGGTGCAGCGCCACATTTAGATTCCAATCAAAACTCCGGGTCAGAGTCTGCGTTCCTGCTGGCTTACCTTTAGCTCAACAAGCACATTCAAGTCACAAAGTTTCTGCTATCGGAAGCGGCCCCCTTTGAACTCAATCACGCTGGCCCGCCGACGCCTTCGCAGTGGGACGTGGTCGTGCATCGCAATCTATGCACGGCACAGCGCGCTTCATCTTCATCGGCGCCTTACCCTTGCATGTATATCCCCACGTTGTTCTCTATCTGCCGGCGAGATCTCGCCTCGTCTCTCGGGTTGTGGCTTGATTGCTTGCAATAGTTTTTCCATCCAATTGTCACCGAACATGACGGACATGCTGTACCGTGTCTCAATAGGAGGCGCTCAGCTATTGTCATAACCGGCGCCCGGTGTAGTCAGATAATGATGTATTTGTCACGGTGAATCAGTATGTAGCCCATTATGGATGGTTGCGCATGCTTTGTTCTCAGTAACTGTGAACAATATACCGTATTTTCACGACTATAAGGCGCCATTAAAAGTCTTAAATTTTCTCCAAAATGGACAGGACGCCTTATGATGCGGAGCGTCTTGTTTATGCGCCGAGTTCCAAAACCTGACTGACAGCCGACACGCTGTTTGTATAGAGAAAAGGCGGAAGTGACTGTGGACAGGCATGCGGCAAAGAAGTCGGCCAATCAGTGAAGGGTGGGCGTGTATATATACATATATGGAGAGAGAGAGAGAGAGAAAAGGCAGACGTGAGTGATGACAGGCATGCGGGGAAGAAGTCCGCCAAAGAGTGAAGGGTGGGCGTGTAAGTGGACGCTAAAGGGACGCTACAAGCAGGTACCAACACCTGTATAGAGTGTGGCTATGTGCATTGTTGCAAAACAACTTGGGTTTTGGTTTCTAAGAACCCCCGAAAATAAATTCTACAAAGAGACACGCCTACGAAGCTCAGTTCAAACTTCAAGCCATCGGTTATGCTTTTGGCATGTGTGCCCATCTCACAGCAGCGGTGAAAAACCAAGTCAAGCAAATGAACTCTGAGCTTGCCGTTATTCCCGGAGGCTTGACTAAAGAACTCCAACCGCTGGACATCGGCATCAACCGGGCGTTCAAAGTAAAGTTGCGACCGGGCGTTCAAAGTAAAGTTGCGAACGGCATGGATGATCGATGGCAAACACAACTTTACAAAGAGTGAGAGGCAGCGCCGGGCGAGTTACGCCACAATTTGCGAATGGATTGTGGCTGCTTGGACGAACGTGTCTGCTTGCACTGTTGTTCGAGTTTTTGGCAAAGCCGGCATCATTTCTGTGGAGCCACATGGCAATGAGAGTGACTGACAACGAGAGGGAACACGGCGTTTTTGATGGATTACCGGTACTTGCACAATTGTTCAATTCTGATACAGTGGATGAGGACTTTGATGGATTTCTGGGTGATGATTGATCGAAAAACGTGAGTACATTGTACAATGGCTAAATAAAATACAACGGAACTCAGTTTTAGTTCCGTTGCCTTTTTAAAAACGTGTTTTTAGCTTGTATCTGTATGTCTTGGCATGCTACCGTATGCTTCAAGCTAACGTGTTTTTAGCGTGCGCGCATGCATGCCGTATGTTTAAGCTGGCGTATGTTTTACCACTTTAAAATTGCGCCCAATAATACAGTGCGTTTTGTGTAAAATACAGAAATAGCACCCATTAATGAGACTGCGCCCAACCATACGGTGCGCCGAATGGTCGTGAAAATACGGTATGTTTTCTATCAGGAAGCATCTCTTGTTTCCACCAAGTGTGAGAGCGACTGCCAAGTTAGTCAGAAGTTCTTATCGTCATACATTCTCAGTGTACAAGTTGTCCTCTTTGTTTTGCGAGCAATAGGCTGGCCAACTTTTCATCCTCTTTAATCCTGTTTTTTATGCCAACAGAAAGACGGCTCTGGGTGTGCTTTGATATCGACATCTTTGGGAATCATTAGTGATGTATTTTGTGAGATGACAAGAAAAATAGCAGGAAAAGAAATATTTCGGAATAAACCAAACCAGACCTCAAGCAGTACTTTTCCATCATAAATGTTGTCTCCATTTGGAGCTGTTTCATTTTGCTTCAGAATAATACATTTATTTTCCTTCAATTTCAGGCAAAGGCCCCCAGGGAACTGCTTGGCCCCCCTTACAATGAAGTTGCCAATTTTTGTCTGCGCACCACCTGCTTCTCGACTAAAGCACTTTCACCACAGTTTGAGTCGGGTACATGCAGACCGATATTTGGGCCATTTGAACATAAGATGATGTGCCGAGCCAGATGTGGCCCCCGGGCCTTGAGTTTGACGTGTCCTATGTGGTCCAATTTTTCATTCAATTTGTCAGGAATGTTGTTGCCGCCCCCCCTCCCCCAGATTTGCCAATGATAGCCGTTCAAAGATGCACAAAATTTATTATCGGTCTCTCAAGCGTTTAACATGAGTATCGGAAACAACCTGGCAGCTGTTTTATGAGTGAGCGAGGATGATTTGCATATAGATGAGTGTTCTGAGCAGGTTGGACCGACGCGTCGCTCGCGAGGCGACCGGCGCGTGATGACGCGGGAGATGTTTACCTGCAAGTGGGCCCACTGAAGCAAGTAAGTGAACAAAGTCAGCATTCGTTAGCGCGCATCCTGTACAAAGCGTCTCCGTTTAATTTGACTGACTTTGATTTCATGTTGCAGAGTCTCGTCGCCTGTGGAGATGCTGGGTCCATGCAAGGTGAAAATTCTTTTTACCAACAGAATATGCATACCTTGCGGATGTGGAGCGTGGCCTCTGATTTATGGATGACTCGCTTCCAGGCCCTCTCGAAAGCTAATATGTTGCATCGATGTAAATGCATTATTTATTTAAGGCGTTCATTTGCTTTCCCACCTTTAAGAATAACTTTTTGCACCGGCAAGATTGATTAAAACAATCGTGGCATCACGCGTAAGCCCGACAATAAAATCCGATTACATCGGGCGCTACAGATCACCATCTCACAGCCACGAGTATCAATAGTCGGTCTCAAGCCTCCCAAAAGAGACTTTCTTAATTAAAGTCGGGCTCCGGTTCTTAATTGCCTTTGAACAGATTCGATGCCAACAGATTTAACAGCAGACGGGCAAACCGCGACATAAACTGGCGCTGTGAATTAAAAGATAATAGCAACACAATTACAGTTGTTGCAGAGTCAAGACCTCACTTGGGTGTGTAATTAAATACTTGGACAGAGCTAGATTAACCGCTACGACAGCTCACAAAGGTGCTTCAAATCAAATCCTAAAACAAAATGAAGATTTTAAAGGGGAAGTCAAGTCAACTTTTTTTTTTCTTCTTGAGACTCTGTACCTCCGCTAGTCTAAATGCGACATTCTTATTCATTTGACATTTGTGGAATATTTGTTTCCATGTCAGGGAAGTGCCATTTTGCCACTTCCTGTCAAATGAAATGACATCACAGTGACTGAAATTGACCAAAATTAGAAAACAGTTGAGTTTTCCAAGCCTTCTGCACTGTGATGTCAATGTTTTTTTTTGTCATCTTAAACAAATGCAGTTCATAAAGATGAAAAGACCGCAACAGATTCACAAACAACACGCAACGACGATGGACTGAGAGATGATCACAGAGCGAATGTGAACACTGCAGCAATAAATCATCGACTGACAGCACACAAGACAAAAAAAAAAAAGCTTCGCACTCCTCAGTCAGAAAGCAAACAGGGCCGTGTTGTGAATCGTTGCGTTCTGGCCCAAAATACAAGTTGACATTTTCCTCCAAATGAGGAAGCGGGAGCGTTACACGAAGCCTCAGACATCTGCGAGGAATTACATGACATTGAGCGATGCCCTACGTTTTTTTGGGGTTTTTTTTGCCGCCGATCTTTTACTGTTGCTTGCTTGGCAAATTTCTACACGAGGGTTTCTAAAGCCGCTTTGTCTGTTCGGCAGCCATCGATTTTTTATGGTTGCCACTTAAATGTCTGCTGGACCCGATTTTTTGCGGGCATGGCACGAATAAAAAGAAGATAAAATCTCCCTTTATGCCGTGCTGGGAAATCCTAGGTGATGTGTTAAAAAGCGGTCTTTAATTATTTTTGCATCAGTTAGCGACTTAGGGAGGGAATTTAGTAGAAAATGTAATTAAAGCTACCGGGAAGCTGTTTTCGTGAAGAATTTGGCACAATTTGGCAGCATATTTATGGACAATTTCAAGCGTGAGTCAAATGTGGTGCCCGCAGGACCCCCAAAGGACGACAAGTAGCTTGTGAGCTTGTTGTAAAAATAGCTGAGCAGTGGGACATTGTGATTTTCTCGGAATGTCATCATAAAAGTCCTCAATTTGAAATGTGAAGACCGGCAGAGATTTTGAAACTTTTGCATATTGATAAAATGGGTAAATGATGCAATTCACTCAATGCCAGGTGTGTCGATGCCAACAAAGTGAGGAAGTGTTCCATTAACTTGCCATGCATTTATTTTGGAATGTGGGAGGAAACCGGAATACCCACAGAAAACCCACATAGGCACATGGAGAACATGCAAACTCCACACAGGAAGGCCGCAGCTGGGATCGAACTCTGCACCTCTGCACTGCAAGGCGGACGTGCTAACCAGTTTTTCACTGTGCCACCATCATAGTACAGTATTAGTAACGTCATTGCATTAATGTGCGGACGAAATCCGACTGCCAGACTCCAGATTCAATTAGTCTTTACCAACAATATGAAAACCAGGAACAACATTGTTGGCAATGTTCTTTTATTAAAACATAATTGGCCTCCCGCTCGTAAATGATATACAGGCTAATCATAACAACAACAATATTAAGAACAAAACAAATCATAATGAACGAAATAAAAGGCTGTTCGGCTTGTTTAAGTTGCTTTTTTTTCATTTGTCACTCTGATAATTTATTCTTTCATTTCAAGGTTTTGAGACGTTTAGAGGAATGTACAGTTGAGAAATAAAATCACCAACTCCCTTTTTTCCCTTTTTTTTTTTTTTTTAACCTGACATCAACAAGTAGTTTAATCCCATTTGCACTTCACACACCAACAGACACACTTGTATTACAAAATGATCCGTCATAAACAAATCCGGTGGTAAACAAGCACACCTTTGCGCGCGCACACACGCACTCGCTGGCATACATGCTGTGTATTCGCGTGCGCAGTCGACGGTCCGGTGCTTGTTTTACTCCGACCCATAGTTCCAAAGCGTCAAACCACCCGAGGCGTCGGCTTCTGCTGAGTTACACAACACGAGTGCACGTGGCCGAAGCGTCGGGCCGCTATCGAGCCGCTGCTGCGCCGAAGCGCAGGCCGCCTGCTCGCCGTGGCCATTTGTCACCATCTGCTCCTCTTTTGCCCCGATTGGAGGCAAACGGGGAAACTTAACGTTCCCTCGTTTGGTGCTGGTACTGGTGACCTTTAAAAAAAAAAAAGAAAAAAAAAAGACACTTACAGAGAGAGGACCAATTTTTACACGACATAAATTTCCTCGGCTGCTGGGTTTGGAGTCTCTCAGCACAGTCTGAACCTTTAAACACAATGCAGTGGTACCCTGGCTTCGGAGTGGCATTTCCTCCAAGGCGATTTCTTCCGTATATAAATTTTTCGTTGTTGACGAACTGGAAAAACTCACTCGAAAACCAAGGTACCAAGGTGGCGTTGTCCGATTTCACGTTAAATTCCATGACGCCGTTGCGATGCGCATTCCAAGCGGCGAGACGCCGGCGGTCATGTGTCAATGGCGTCCTGCGCCGGAGAGGGTTCATGCGGCAAAGCGGTGGCGTTGGGGAGCGTCTGCGTGTGGCCCACCGAGTTCTGCTGCAGTTCCATGGCCATGGCGTTCTGCGGATGCGGGAACTCCTTGACCTGCCTGCGGTACTCCAGGAAGGTGGACGCCTTGGTGGCGATGGCCACCACGTTCTTGCCCACAAAGATGGTGGACACGCGGCTGTCCTGAAACAGCACCATGTTGACGCCTCGGATCAGGATAGTGACCACGTTGATGGTGACCAGGCTTAGGACCGGGTAGAGCATCATCTTCTGGGGGGTCATGTGCTCGCCCTGCATGCTGATCTCGCTGAGTGACACGCAGGGCAGGATGAGGAGCAAAATGTAGCAGTAGAAGAACATCAAGCCCTCGGCCCAGATGGGGAGGCCCGTGCGTTGGGGCTCCCACAGATTGGCTTGGATGTCCAGCAGATCCAGTAAGTCCAGCGCCACCCAGAACAAACGGCTTCGCATGTCCTCCTTCTTGCGGAAAGTCCTCACGTATTCCATGCTGTCCAGCGCCACCAGAACCAAGTACAAACCCGGCACGCACACCGACAAAAGTAACGTCAATGCTTTCCGCGCCACCGTCTCCAGACTCTTCCTGTCGGCCTTGCAATTCTGGAAGACAAAGTAGAGCTTGATCTCCAGCACGAAGATGTACAGGAACCAGAGGATCATGGCGTAGCCTCGCCGAGCCGTGCGCACCTCGGCCCCGACCCACACCGCCACGTAGCGCAGCACGATGAGGAAACACACGTCCCCCACCAGCACGATGATGCACACGCCGATCTTCCTGGGACCCTGGTTCTGCTCCACCAGGTAGGCGTCCATCAGGGCCATGCTGGTCATGATGACGATGGTGGTCAAGCACACGTGGCGTTTGTCGGGAGGCGGCAACACCATGGCGAGGGCACCTCGGGGGCTCTCACTCGCACGTTACACCTTTAACTCATTCAGTACCAGCCAATTCTGGACCAAGTCTGAAAAGACGTTTAAAAACGTCTTTGGGAGTGAATGAGTTAAGGGGCGGATCGCCTTTCGCCGGGAACGTCCCACTATGTGGAGGCGGAGCAGAGCGCGGAATGAGCACGCCAGCACAGGAACATCACTTCGTTACTCGCCGCGCTTCCATTGATTGAGCGGCGTCCGCCCCTCCTGAGAGTCAGTTCTCAGGGCTCCTGCGGATGGCGGTGCAAGCGTATGAGTGAAGGGAAACGGAGGAGAGAGCGAGGAGTCTGCAGTGGCCCGGAGCCTCCCCCCCTCCCGGAGCCGCCATCAATCACCAAGACAGCAGGTCAACGGCCCGTGAGGCCTTGCGTCCTACGCCGGCATCCCCGTGGGGAGGCTCTTGGAGGAGGTTGAATATCCATCCTTGCCACTCGCCAGCCCTCCTCCTCCTCCTCCTCCTTCTCCTTGCCACGTGGCAACTTCGCAGCCTGGAGGAAGGAAGAAGATGAAATGAGGAAGATTCGGGGGGGGGGGTTGTTGATGGAAGGAGAGAGCAATGGCGGGATCGGAGGAGGAGAAAGAAAGCTGTCAGCACCGCGGGGTATATAACACAGTTGTCATTGCCAGCAGCGATTGCACACGCGAGCAGCCAAGTGATGTGTCAGCTTGGCGCCGGTGCATATAGGACAAGACAAGGTATAATAAGATTGCTTCACCTCTCTCTCTCAAGAGTATGTCATGTGTCTCTGGTCATCAAGCGGCACGCCTCCTTATCCTCAAATGAAATTCCATTTAGCGCACTGCACCCAGCGGTGTCATTTTGAGAGCAAAACCAATAGAAGAGCTCATTCACTAGTCGCATACAGCAGCGACTTACCCTATATCGTTGTTGGTTTTTTTTTTTACGCTTCATTTTTCTGCATCATTACCCCGCACTACGCTTTTAATTTGAGCCCGAGCAAACGAATAAATGAATAGTTCATTTCCTGTGTGTCGAGGGAGTGGCAGTTTCCAAAGTCAAACATCTGCTGCCGCTGCAGTTAAATTGTAATTGTTCGTTTGTGTCTTGGTACATTGGCCCTGATTTTAAACAATACTGAAGAAAATTCATGATGACATGTCGGCCTGCCACTGGATGAAGTCACGAAAATCTAGTCGTCTTAGTGGCCAATGAACAAAATACAGCATCGGTGGGAGATCAAACCAAAACATGGTCACACTTTCCATTCTTCAGTAGATATTGTAATTCTCTATGTCAGTCTACCTGTGGATGACTGTTTCTGGCTGTCACATCTACAAAGTTACAATGTGAATCGTTGATTAAAAAAAAAAAAAACTAATAACAGCAGGGCTTGTTCTCATTCGGCTTGCAGATTAAATTGGAGCCAATCCCAAAAGTGAGAATCACTAAAGAGACTATATTTATGCTGATGTGAAAATTCAATATCTCCAGTAGTCTTTCGTAAATGTAAGGTTGGTATTTTATTTCTTGGAACGTCAACCACCGTGCACCAAAACATGTGAAGATAAAATTCATGAAAGAACCAATAGTTTGATTGGGCGAGTGTGTGAATGAGAGAGGGAACGGCAAGCATAGCCGCGCAACGAGCCAAAAGCGCCATAAAAAGGCAAGCAAAGCAGGCAATAGCACCCCGAATACATCCCTCCCTCTAATTGACCTTCGCATACACACCCAACCCACACTTTTACAGCCATTAAGACAATTGCATTCTTTTTAATTATGCCGTTTCGCGCACTTCCGAGCTGCTCCTGAACGCATCATTAGACTCGTACGCACGCAAACGCAGCAGGTGTTCCGACGTACGTAATGACGCTGGTCGCTGCAGAGCCGGTTCTAATGTTCAGCAAACAAGCCATGTAAGTTGTGTTTAAACTGTTACACGTCGTTAATGTCGACAATTTATGACATGTTGATTGCTCGCGATAAACAGCCACCCGCAACACAAAGCAAGGCTTTCCTTATTTTCTGCTCACACGTTCATGTGCTGATCAGAGTTGTGACGTAGACTTCTGGTGTATGTCAGGAATGCAGTGTTGAAATGTTTTTATTGCACTACTGAAGGTGCCGACAGTACATGTCAAGTGTGTCGCTTTATAATCACAAAGTAACTGTAGAACAACCTTCCCTCTAAGTACTTCTAGGCCATCTTATGCGAATTGGAAAGTAATGTTGCAAAGCAAAAACCAAAATGTATGCGTCAAGTTGCCACAAAGAGCACTCATGCTTGGGCTCAAGGTCCATTTATCAACACCCGCTAACCAACTATGGTTCCTTGTCTGATATTAAAATTATGAAAAAAAATCTGTCGAAGTATATGCATTTGTAACTTATGCATCAGTAAGACTGCACACCGGCATATGTCCTGCAAGTATTGACTTTTAAGCAATTTGCAATTGAAATGAATGATGAGTCAGTATATGTTTGACTGAAACAGCTATTCATGTATTTTTAAAAAAAATATATTTATTTGTAGAATGATCTCGTTTGCTTTTTCCCCGGAAGATAATTTCCATTTATTTATTTATTTAAAATAACTTTTGAAATCCAAATGAGTACTTTGACTTCATTTGACTTTCCATTTCCCCTCTTGGCGTGATATGAGAAATTTACAGGGAGTTCAGATAAAAGCTAAATTGACTTTGTATGGTTTGAGGTGGTTTTATATATTTCTATTCGAAGTGTTTAAGCCCCATGAAAACATTCCACTCTACACTGGATGGTGTCACTGGAACAGTGCCAAGCCTTCGATTTAGAAACCTGAGCATGGAGTTGAATGTGTAAAACCCATTAGGTAGAACACATTTTAAGAGAGAGAGAGATTATACTCGTAAAATTATGATTAATTGGCTGATTAGGATAATACTGCAGATCATGAGGAATGTATATGAAAACTGCACCCTACATAGAGCCTGCGCATCACCTACACCTATACAAATGGCGCTCATAATTTTTTCGGAAAGGTTGAGACTCTTTTTCTTACCTATTGAATTGATTACAACGAATGTCATAATACAGGAGTGTGGCCTCGAATTTATAGGCATGCATGAGATGCGTGCGGCGCTCTATGGAACGGAAAGCTAATGAACTTTGACAGTGAGTCATTATCATTCATTCTGCATACTGTTGTCATGCTTTGTTAAAAAAAAAAAATTGTGGTGGGGGAAAAAAAAATCCATGTGAACTGAGTTTTAATTTTGGACTCAGCGTTCCTTTGTGTATTTGGCGTGTTTTTAACGTGTGGGTTTTCTGTGGGTAGTCTGGCTTCCTTCCACCTTCCCAAAACATTGCATTGAGTTCATTGAAGATTCTAAATTGTGATTGGTTGTTTGTCTTTATCAGGGGATGGGCAATATGAATATGCAGGGTTGATAGTAGTTTTAAATTGTAATATCACCATTAACCACAGGGTGGCACAATTGGCGTAGTTAGGTCCTGTACTACAATCTGAGTAGGCCTAATATTTTTTTATTTTATTTTTGCAAATTTGGAATGATATGCGGGACATAGACTTGAATAATGTTACAATTTTACATTGACTTTTATGCAAACAGATCCACAATGAGTTTTTTTTCCCCAGCAGTTTTGTGCTGTCCTTGAATGCACCGTATGTGGATTAGGATAGTCAATCTTTTCTACATGCATTGAAAAAAAAGTATGATCAACAATGAAATGTATTCAGAGACCACGTGGGCATATTTTGTCCATTTTTTCCAAAATAATTTTTGTCATCCATCTGGTTAGGAAGAGCGTGGTCCTATGTGGCCTCCTCGTAGCACTGATGAAAAATGGAGGGTATGTTGTAGCATGCAGGTTGTTTGTGTAAGCCAGGAGCTTGATGTTAATAAAGTCTTTGAAACGAGAGCTTGAAGTGAGCACATGTTTACACTGGCTAAATCATTTCCTTGTATAGCTTTGGACCGATGACTCTATTAACCGATGCCTTCAAAGGCCCCGTCGGCGCTTTCAGGCCAGGTCTCTATCCATCTTGTTAAATCAGTTCTATCTTCACATGATAGTTTACCACAGTCGCTTCCCCTCGCCAATTAAATGCTGCATTCGAGACTGCTTGGAAATCCTCCACACACACACAACACACAGTAGTTTTGGCGGATTTTTTCTTTTTTGGCATCTTCAATAAGTTTTAAAAGTTTAACTAACAACCCTACAATATAGAGTAGTTTTGGACAATACGTAATTTTTTTTTTTTTGCAATGTGACACTAACAGGAAAAATAAAAAAAAGCCAAGTCTGATCATTCCACAGAGAGCTTCAAAAATGGTCTGGAAAAAAACAACAAAAAGAATATAAAATTGCTATAATTTTTTGGGCGAAGTGGTGCCTCATCAAACGCAAACACAGGGGTGCCAATATTTTTGGCTGTATCATTATCCTGCACAGCTCAAATTCAGAGACCTCAGCACGCAATTTTCATGTCGATCTGTTTGTGTTGAACAGTACAACCAATAAATGGAGCGCTTTTATCGTCCATCGGCCATTGTTGTGTGAAATGCGATGACTGACAGGCCACTAAATCGCAATCCCCTGAGTTGGCAAGGAGGAACTCAAGTCCTCAAGCCGTTTCAAATATATATTTTTTACAAGTGGGAAGTAGGAAAAGTGTGATTTCCTCCGCGTACTCATGTCAGTCGCGATGCTACTGCAACGGGACGGCAAATTGCTCTGGAGTGGCCAGATATATAATACGTGCGTGTGTGTGTGTGTGTGTGAGAGAGTATTTTTTTCATTCATTCATTTTCCGAACCGCTTCATCCTCACTAGGGTGACGGGGAGTGTTGGAGCCTATCCCAGATGTCTTCGGGCAGTAGACGGGGGACACCCTGAACCGGTTGCCAGCCAATCACAGTGTAAGTATTTCTATCTACAAATTTCTCCTTAGTTCTCCTGATTAGGTCCCGAATATGTAGTATCCTGACCGCTTGCCACCCGCATAATAGGCATTGCCTTCATTGGACGGCTATTTATTTTTCAGTTTGTGCGCTTGGCTCGTTGTCAAGAAGTGACAGATTGCCTTGAATCCAGCCAACAAAGCTCAATCGAACGAGCGCTCAACGTGCAAAGTCACCACACAGTGACGGTGTTGCGCATTGTTTCAACCCAGACCTTCTCTTCCCAAATGTTTACTGACAAGATTTAGTTTTTGTGGGCTGAGTGTTGATCCCATTATTCACAGTCTGGGAACTACCAAATTGTAATAGCACCCCCCCCCCCCCCCCCCCCAACCCCCCTTCCGATTAGAACATGGCAAAGTGCTCCAACCCAAATCACTAAACGCAGCTTGCGCTCATGCCTGGAATCACTTTCCAATGTTTTGCCAATCGTATTCAAATGGCCCCCGAAGGGACCGAGCGTGGTCGCGTATTGACTGACTCCTTCACGTCATGTTGTGTGAAGGTACGTTGGAGCGCACGGCTGTAAAATAAAGCATCATCTATCACTGAGCTACCAGGGCTTCTTCCAAAATGAAATGTGTGTCTATGTATCGCCGCTCGCGATATCTTGACAGGCTCGGTTGTTGCTCGCATCCTCTCGAAGCATTTCCACCAAGTGGTGCAGGCCCGTTAACGACGGCTAATGAATTCAACAGTTCCTCCATTGTGCTGGCAGTGGAGATCATTGCAGGGCAAATTCGTAGCTTGAGTTTGCTGGAGGCAGCTCTTTCAGCCTGAGTGGATTTTTCCTCGGTGTAGACGCGTGCTTGTGGCCTCAAGTCTTTTTTTTTTTTTATTTAATGAATTTGACCGTTTCAATGGAGTACCCGAGTGATGGGCATGAGCCATCGACTGCGCGAGCCAGTCTAATTGCAAAGTATCGGCATCCGTCAGGAGATTCGAGGCGGTAACCCAATTTTACGGGCTAAAAGGACATTCATTGTCTTTTCACTCTGTTGTTAACCCAAGTTACACTCGTGGAGAAATGTCGGGCAAATAGTCCGTGCAAGTACTGCACAGACGATTTTGTCAAAACGTCTTTTTTTTTTTTTTTTTTCTTTTCTTGGTGGCTGTCACATTCTCATGGCTCTCGAAACTAAAAGGTTATGACTTCAATCCAAAAGCTGAGTCACTCAAGTCGACCCGCAAATGTCATCTAAGCTTAGAAGTCAAATCAAACGTAAAATGACACAATATGCCAACATCGACGACACGTTCTACTTCGGATGTTCAACTTGTTCCCCGAGTGGATGATGAGAAAGTTAGTCAAATATATTTTCAAACGTGGCTGTTTTAGGAAAATACACAGGAGACCCGAGATTAAAACCAAGAACCTTAGAACTGCGATGTGGACGTGCCGACCGCAGCGCGCTGCCAACGATCGAATTATTATGACCCGATTTTAAAAAGGATCATCAATTCCCTCTCATTTAATCCAACACATCATTAATTTTGTTCAACCGAGGCCATGGTGATTACCATAACTCTTTTTTTTTTCTTTCAATTTCATTCGAACATCGACGCTTTGTTAACATGCTCCTCCGACACAGTCCCATCACTTCGAATCCCGGTGCGCCGATGTCACAGTGGAACGTGCGTATCGATTTGCCCGTACAATGTATCCATTCAAAGTCCATTCAAGCATCAGGATAAATTATGCAGCAATATCCACTTCTTGTTCTGCCAGTAATTGTCTCCCTGACTCCCGCCATGCACTTTGGTCACCCCCACCCCTCGGCCCCCCCGCCACCCTGGGGAAGATTGGCATCCATAGTCTCATTCAAGTCACGCCGCATGACTTGCTTGCTCGATTTCACTTGAGAGTAAAATGACTTTTCAAAGACAAATATTCGGTATTCATCACGTGTGTCTCGCCCAAAAAATAAGCAGGACCGCGCCGTGCCTCCGGAAGTACAACCACGTACGAGTCGATTGGTAACGTTGCTAAGCAACACAAGGGGGGAATCCTGCGCTGTAACATTTTGTTCATAAGCTAGGTCGCGGCGGCAGTTAGCTTCCCACGGTTCGCATTTTCGATTTATTTTGTGGGAAAAATCTGGTCGTTATCGTGACATTCATGTTATTTAGGCGTTCATTGCAAGCCAAATCGGTAAAATGGATGATGTGAAATCGGGACTTGGAAATGTGAACGTTATAGGGGGTGAAAACGTAAACGGGCACATCATATTAATTCGCAAGACTTCATGAGCAGATTTTGCATAAAACATACACGCTCCTGTCACCGTCAATATGTCGTGGGAGGCATAAGGAACACAGCAGGGGTAAAAAAAAAAAAAAAAAAAAAAGCGGCAAGGGGGATGAGTGGAAAGAGATGCAGCAGAGCAAAGGTTGCTGTTGCATGTGATTGATTAAAAGGCCAAAGATATGCGATATGGAGAGGATTTGATGCGCTGCTAATGAGGCGGGAGTTAAAACGGATTGCTGAGCAGAGGATTTAAATATTAGCAGCCGAGGATTAATGGCGGGCAAAGTGAGAGATTTCCCTTTCAATAAGTCATGTCTGGAAAATCGAACCCCTCCGAAAAGTAACAAGAGGAATTGCACTGATGGTTTAAGAAATGCATCTCCATTTCGTGGATTAATTTTATTTACGTTTTTGGAAAAAAAAAAAGTCAACATTTGAGATAACCGATTTGACATAACACAAAATTCTTTTGAAAAAAAAAGCCTCAACGGGCTTCTGAAGTTGAACTCTGCTTTGCACGGTAATGGAACAGGAAACATTTCGCTCAGGGTTGAAGACCGTTGCACGCGCAAATGACTGTGAGAACTCAACTTGCAAAGTGCCGCGCAGTACAAATGTGCACCCGTTTCCCAAATTATTTTGAACAGACCCCAGACTCTGGCAGAATTTCCCAATCCCGAACCTCAGAAATGTGATGCAGATTTGCTGGGGGGGTGAACAATGTATCGAGAAATGCCTTCAGAGCGACACAGTAAATCAGCGGTGGCTTGATAATGCGGGAAATAAATCATTCTATTCCATTTGCAAGCGTGCCTATGTCGAAAGAGGCCTGGCTGTCTGCCATCTCGTCCGATCCCAGCGCAGCCGCGTGCCATTTGCTCGGTGCGGCAATGGAACAAAGCCTGGCGGTCCAACCAACAAATTGTTTCTTGGTGCAATTCCTCTAAGCGCCAAGAGAAATCAGTCTGCCATGGAAATGTGGCTCCTCTCTGGCTAACTAGCCGACTGGGGAACGGGAGGCCGGGCTTTCCCGATAGTCTCCTGCGAAAGATGACTTTTGAGACACGATGCTTCCGTTACTCCACATTGTCAATCCTTTTTCCTGAGCAATTGGAACAATCACACACCCCAGGCAGTGATTCGGATTGTCTCCAGTGAGGGGTTTGACGCCGCCGCCAAGGGTGCCTTAACTGGAAAAAAAAAAAATTCTTGGTGCGGTCGAGATGTTCGGGGGGGGGGGGGGGGTCCGCTTCTGTTGGTGTCGCTGAGCTGCTATCTTCACCGACAACTGTTGGAGTGAGAATAAGCAATGAAGCTAATAGCTAAAGCTCTAAGCTAATAGCTAAAGCTCGCAATTCAACTGCCCGCCCTCAACTCTGCTGGTCGCAAACTTTGGGTCGTGACTGATGGAACATATTTTCGAGATGTATTTGCTCGCAAACCTCTCCGGTATGTGTGGAGGAGATGCATTGCTACCACTCACCTTTTCGGACTTTTCACCACCCGCAATGTGGGTTGGCTAATAAAATAGTCCAGGCTTTTGCAGCCCGGCAAAAGAAAAGTTGACAGTGGAAATTGGCATCTTGGAGCGAGAAATATGTGTTCATCCTCTGCCGCACCTGAATAAGGGTTCAGGTGCCTTGACTGTGACTTGCAGCTAATCAATCTGTCACAACAGCTCAAAGGGCAGCCCTCTGAAAAGGAGTGAGCCTTTTCATCCACTGTGTGCAAGAACATCGCTAGGAAAAAATAAATCCAAACTGCAAGGAATATTTTTTTTTAAATATTTTCCATAAAAGTCTTTCATAATATCTTCGAAAATTGGCCTGTCTGGCACATTAAAATTTTCCCCAGACGGTATGAACAAGGAATGAATTCCACGGAAGGTGTTAGCCTGTTGCCTCATGAAAACGGTGTGCAGACTTGCTTGACAAACACCGACTTTAGTCCTCGCCAACATCAAAAAGTCGCGAAGCAGGTATGCGGGTCCATTAAGTTCTGAAAATGAAAACACTCTTGATTTCCATTTTCTTTGATTTGTCATTACGTAGTCATCACTTTGGGCTTCTTGACTGACGATTGCTTCAGCACGTGCCTGGGAGCCTGAAAATGCTTCCACGGTGTCCAAGTTGACGTTTTGCTTCGCTCTGTGCCTTAACAAAATGAATAGTGATGCATAAGTGCCGGGATGCTTTAAGTGCCTTGTTAGTCCAAAATGAAAAGAGGAAAAAAACATTCAACAGCGTACAACTTTGGTCTTCGAGGGCCGCCTTCCTGCACATTTTCGATGTTTTCCTCCTCCAACACGCCTGATTCAAATAATCAGGATCATATTCGGGCTTCTGCAGAGCGTACTGATGAGCTTACCAGACGACGACGTCTTAAGTTATGTCACAATTAAGGCTTGGCTATTTGACTACGCATACCGAGTGATAAATATGTCACAGGTGTCACTTTGTGGAATCTCTTCATAGCTTACCGGGTGCAGGTAATTAGCATGCTAATTTGCGATACACATTTGCGGATCATTACATAATATCACATTTGACTCACCAGGCTGCCATATTGCAATCTTTAGCACGATCAATAACCCAAACGTTCTCTAATAACACTTGTCAACTTGTCTGATGCAAACAGTCCCAGAAAGGCTCTGCAAGCAATTAATTGATTGAGGGCTGCGGAGGCGCCATTAAAGATGTTCAGGTAACAAGTAAGCTGGAGCCTCCCCCCCGGCTGACTTTGCATGAGAGGTGGAACTGAACTTGAAGCTTTCTTCCCGAAACATTAATTTCCCTCGTCATTTTTATCTGCCCTATGTCGACTCCTTCAAGCGATAGCTACGGAGAGGCAGAATGACGAAAATGCATCACTGCAACTTCAAACACTGACTACCGGTATCTCATAAGAATCCTGTTTTATGTAGGTCATTGAAATGGTAAAAATAAAGCATTTTGTTGCACAATAATTGACTATTTTTCCCCCTTGTAGAGAGAGGTCATTAGTGAAAGCACTATACCTCATATGCATATATTGGCCTCGGTTGGAAATGCATAACAAGCGGTGTTGATAATGAGTTCGAGTCCCTCAAAATGCCACCATGAGTTTATTTATGCTTTGGTTTCACTCAATTAGGTCTAAAATAATTCAGGGCACGGCCTCCCGTTGGGCAATCTGATTTCATTTTCCCCCTGACCAACATGGCTAGTTTCTGCTTGCAGTACCCGCATCGTTTGTAATCTCGTTTGACAGAAGCAGGGTCGGGATGAACCGCCGTCCATGTTGACATGCAATTTAGTTTTTGCTAATTATAGTGCGCCGCGGTCATAAATAATTCTGGGCTCCTCCGCTATCCCTCACCAGCTCGCTTTCATCGTACCAACGGCGCACGAGGGGAACACCTACACACATAGAGGCAACGGATGCTAATGTACCGGTATACTCGGATGCTTTACAACAAAACGGGGGGAGGCAAACGGAGGAGAGGACATTGAGCAGTGCATCACTCCCTTACAGTTGCGAGCCATTCATAAATAGCCAGCCTTCGCTCTGTCCTGCGGTAACCGATTCCTTGAGACTCCAGTGCCTCCACCTCCCTGAAGCAATGCTTTAATAGCACAGGCGCTACCAAAAAGACGGAAACATAAAATGCGTCTTGACAGGAGCCGAGGAAAGCAATGGAAAAGAGGAGGCTGAAAGCGGCCCGCAAACAACAAAGCGCGCCGGCATTTTAATTATAAGAAACGACTTACGCATGTGACACTTGCTCACCGCAATCAGGCACACAATCAGTCAGGACATGGGAAAATAAAACAGAAATAAGAGCACAAAGTACATAAAATAAATAAATAAGGATTTGGATAAAAGTCACTTGATGTGATGTGACGGATGGCTCGCTTGAGTCATCGGATAAACTGCAATCGTACTGCCGCCATCGTAATTAGTGCGAGGGCTATCGCTCAGACCTCGGTACCTTTCGTGTTTTTTTTTTTTTTTTCATTTACCGCGCCTCAGTTTTCTTTTTGCCGTGCTACCTTGAGGGAAGAGTACACCCGATAATGTCAAAAAGACGTCTCACTCTACAGCTGTACCGGGAAAGAGAAAATCAATGCGGCAATGATTGGAATACATATTTTGTTTCTTCGTCCTCTCGCTTTTTCCTGCTGCCATAAATGCTGACATTTTCCTCCCTCTTGCCCCCCCTAACCATACGCTCCCGCTCCGTTGTCTCCGTCTCAGCTTCCCTATCTCACTGAGGCTGTTTGACCCGGCTGCTGAGCCTTCCTCACATCCGACAATCTTCTCCCGCTGCCAGTTTTATGATGATGATTGTGGTACACATCTCCCTCGGGGTCGTGTGTTCGAGGCCGAGCTCACGCTCTTCATGTTTACACGGCAAGGACAAGCCATCTGAATCGAACGCACACCCGTTTGGATGAAAACCACTGCACGTCAATGGATCAGGATTCAGTTTTAACTACTTTCTGGTCTAGAACATGTCGGCCATGTTCACACTGCAGCTGAATTCCGTATTTTATATTATGTTTTTTTTAGCAATGTGCGGCATGTATCAGATAGATTTTTTTTTTCCATGCGGGGTGTACATGACAATTCAGATTATTTATTTATTCGCCTCCCCAAAATTTGACTTGGGCCTCTTTTATAGGTGGATATTTACTACTAGAAATTGAATAGAGTATGTGTATCCTGACCCTGGCGATTTATGCCTTAAACTGTTTTTATTGGTTTGCCAGATTCTGTCTGTATAGGCTGCGTTGGCATTGAAATATTTCGAGCCGATTCCTTATCGATTCTCTTATTGATTGTCATTTGGTGAGGAAATGAAACTATATCCATGGCATCATTGACGTCTTTGTCTTTTCGGCCTGTAAAAAAATATTTTGTATTTTTTTACGCACCTGGTGCAAACTGTTGAGTGTTAGTGCAGTCTCAAAACCAATGAAGTAATACATTGATCCCCCCCAAGAAAACAGACGGCCGATTCGTGACAGAAAATTGAGTGCAATTTAACATTCATATTATGCCACCTTGGAGAGACACCACTTAGCCTGTTTCACGGATGTGGATTATGCCTGCCGGACAAAATTTCCCTGTCGGTGGCTGCGGCCTTTGTTGAGTCTTTTGCTTAAAAGCAGCATGCAAGCGCAACCCTTGCGTCGCCACGCTGAAGCCTTCGTTGGCGCAACTGTCCAAAAACGGACTTCCGCAGCGGTGCCGCCCTATTTGCCAAATGCTCGACCTCCGGATTTACGACTTGAGCAGATGGCAGAAGTTGTACGGCTCCGACTGATCAATCACAGCCAGACATCTCTCAAGCCTTTTACTTGTGCAGTGTTGATGATCGAAACTATGACTCCGTCATGGCTTAAATTAGGTTGTTGAGGTCTCAGCTCGTAAATCGCGCGGATGGTACGACAACCCCCCTGCAGCAAAGAGCCTCCTGATGTAGCACAAAGTGCTGTTATTCCATTTGGAACATGCTAGTGGGCGCTGCGTCTATGTCAGCCAAGGGGATTAGAGTCATAAAACTTGGCGCTGAGATGACGTGACATTTCACCCCGCCCGTAAAATCTCGGCGGGGTGCTCGTGCCGTCTCGCTCGCGCTGAATATGTTAACTGTCTGCATAAACAACAGAACATCGTGATTGCATGTGCATTTATCTCAAACATTAAACAAGTCTATACGGACATCTGTTACGGTGTATGACTTTTTTTTTCTTAAATCATGCATATATTTAACTTTTAACAAACGTAAAGCCATCTAGATTTGTGCGCCGATAAAATATTAACATGTTTCGAAACGTTTTGACGTTTTCATTCAGGTTATTTATTTATTCTGGTGACTTGTATGGCGTATGCTCATTTTATGTTTTTGTGTTGCCCAGCATGCATATATTAGGGCACCATTTATCTTGTGTGTGTGAGCATCTGCACGACAGTATCTCCAGAACGGGCAAATGGAAAAAAAACGGGGACAATGAATGACATTGACAGGCGACATGCGTCAGAACGTCTGTTGTAAGGACACCGAACTGATCGTTGATAGCAGATGTGTGTCTAATTGCGGCGGGGTTGGGCGCCCCGAATACGCCTGTCTCCTCCGCCTCTGCCTACCAGCGAAGCACACCCTCCGCAACTCCCAATCACTGCCTCTAATTAGAGGCCTTATCTCTGCCAATCACGGCGCCTTTTGCTCTTTTCCACGGCCCGCTGCGCATTTAGCGGGCTAACAGGCGCAGCCGAGGAGGCGTCCTGGTCACAGAGGACAAGAGAGAGATCGACAGGGAGGAGAGAATGAAGTGGCGTGAGATGCCGGATGACTTGGAATGAAGCGTAATGGGCTCCATTTAGCAGATTGACACATTTTGGGGTTATTTCGGGTGAAATGAGTGGCTTTAAACCCTTACTTATTTAAAAATGTCTAAAATGGTAGACGGTTTGTGAAGCCTCATTTAAGTTTAAAAGTACGTCCGAATTGAGAGCTGCTTCCCTTCAGTGCCGGACCGCGTTGTGCCGCAACATGCCAAGCAGCGCAGAGGTCTACTGGAAGAGATACAGCACAATTAGGAGCAAGACAAAAAGGCAGAGAATGTCCTCATGGCAGACCACGCTCCAGTAATAGTTATTGTCCCCACAGGGCTCAATCCCTGTCCCCCTGGAGTTTATTATAGTATAGTATCCATAATACATAGCTGCCTGGGGTGTTTTTTTTTTTTTGGAGGGGGGGGGGTGCAGTAGCTAAGTCGACAAGGACATTTGCTTTGGGTTGAAATTGGGTCCGCTCGTCTGTCACCCTTGAGCAAGGCCCACTGACAATTTTCCCCCGACTTCATGTTTACTATGCTCAGTGGGAATTCGTTCTTTTCCCCCGAACGGCACGCATTCCGTTTTGCCTCAGTGGGCTTGAAGAAGCTCCCCAATTAAGTCGTCACAATTGATTAGCACGCCCATCTCTAGTGGAAGCAGTAGTCGTCATTTTTAAATTTTTTTTAGTTCTGCTGCTGCCAAACAGGATGCAATGAAAACACGACGTTCTTGTTGTAAAGTGACGCAATCTCATTAGGATTTGCTTACTTAGCCATCGGCTTTACTGTCTGGTATTTAAACTGGGAAGGGCACGGTTCGTATTGACACCGGCGGGTAAGAGCATGAGAGCTTTCCAGGCAATATTATAGCCGGCTAAAGTAGGTTAGCAGAGGTTGCCATGGCAATGAAAGAGACACTTCTCTTTAATTTCAGGTGATTGGCTGTTATTATAAGGTCACATTGCTATGTGATTCTCAGTAGTTTTTTTTTTTTTTGCGCGGGTGGTTGTAGTGATTATCGACGGGACAATTTGCAGTTCACAGGATTCTGAATAGATGCATTAGAAGATTTTCGTACTCCCTGTGCTTCAGTGTGTTTGAGAGTTTGTTAGATCATTCAATTCTTGGGAGATGTGAACCGGAAAGAGGTTGTAAATTTGATGTTAAAAAAAAATTGATTCAAACAAAGGGACAGAGGTGAAACTGTCCGCGGAGATTCCGCGGGAAAAGCAACACAGCAATTGTCTGTCTCCCTTTCTCAATGTCTGTCCATGTTTGTTAGGTCGGGGAACCTCTTCAAAATCAATTTGAAGGAAATTACAATTCAGCCAGAGTTCCATCATTAGGTTTTATAATTTCATCTTCCTCCTTCAGTGCCTTTATCCCAGAGCCACTCAGTTCATCTCTGCAGCACAACCCCGGTGAATAATTAACCGCAGTCGTGAGCGGCAAGCCGATGAACGACACAAGCGTTCTATCGTTCCCACACAGACGCACACCTGCAGCGGTGGCGGGCTTTTAAGCTTCTTCCTGCTCCCTTTTTTTTTTTTAATCTCACTGCAGTTTTACTTTAGCCTAACGTACCGTGTCTGGAGCTCTGACACACGAGACAAGGTCTCGGATAGGTGCGCAGGGCAAAAACCGTCACGTCCACGTGCGACCACGCTGCTATCGCTTCTTTTTAAGCTCAGGACAGGCGTGGGAATGATACGAGGCACATTGGGCCATCCTGCCGTGACACAGAAGGTGACAAGGCTGTTAACCTAAACGAACAAAAAGAAGGAACCACGTCGCGACTTGCTCACAGAGCCAATTTGGGATGGAAGTTTGGAAACCCCGACGGCGTTGCTGTAAAACAGAACCAGAGTCTTAGCTGGGCTTTGGCGCTAAGACGAGGTATTGATGAACAAGGTCCTCCGTGATTAGTCAAAAGTCTCCATCGGATCTTTTTGAGCAACGGTTGTAAGGCCACATTAGTAGGAACGCCGTGCAGCCGTTTTGAAGACATCGAGTGATTGTGTTGCCTAATTGTTTTGCCAAGAATGCACCGGCCAATAATATCTTGCCAAATCAAACAGAATGTCGAAGCAAGGCCGACTCGTTTGCATTGGCATGCAGACAAAGCCTCCGGGATATATTTAACACACTGACTGAATACATCTGTTCGCTTCGTCTTCCTCTCATTCATGTATAGTTTGGATTTTGTCTTTTGCTCCATTTTTAATTTGGCAACTGAGCGGAAGGGCAGCAAAGTCTTTGTTGTCGTTTTTAGCAATTTGTCTCAGGGTAGGTTTGGTCTGCCGCATGTGCGCCGTCGTTTGAACCCGAGCTCGAAATGCTCATGAATAATCCAATATTGAACCCAAAAGTTGTTCGACTTTTCTCTCTCAAATTTACCTTTCCATCCATGGATAAATTTGAGAGCAGTGAAATTAAATTTGACGCAAGGACTAACCTGGCATTTGTGGTCGCGGTTGAATGGGTCCATTTGGTGTTTGGCTTTCAAATTGGATGAGCACTTTGCTCTGCAGGATTGCATGAACGGGCACATCCAATGCTTGCATAGGTTCTCTCCAGGTACTTCCTCCCGTATGTTGTCAACATTCATGTCCGTTTAACTGAAGTTTCTAAATTGTGAAGTGGTTGTTTGTCTGCCAAGTTTTATTGAAAAGGCTTTGTGAATACATTTCAAAAAAAATCTTTTTCACATTTGTGCGCACTCTTTCGTTTTTGTCTTTATTTCTTACTGTCGTTTTACTCGAGAAGGAAATTCCATTTCTAATCCAATTCGAACCTCTGAGAGCAGTGTAAGTAAATAAATGCAGCACAATCGCTAACCTGACATTTGCGGTTCCGATTGAAAAGGGCGCTTTTAGTGCTTTGGTTCCAACTTAGCTCGCGTTTGCAGGACCGCATGAGTGCAAGGACAGCAACAAGCAAACAACATTCGACAAAAAACACGAGCGATATGGTTACCTTGAATTCTAACCTCTCCAATGAATGTTAAACAACCACAGATAGCTGGAAGTGCCGCAAAATTACTCGGGTCATTAATTTAGGTAATTGATAGTCACTAAAGGTCAATGCACACAAAAGCAGAGATTTTTTTTTTTCCCTGGCGTTTACATTATTCTAAGCTGCAGCCTGTTCGAAACACAACGCGCCTCTGTGCTGTTGCTGGGATGTCGAGACATTGTGAGCAGTCTAACTCGGCGCCGCCACCTTCATGATTGATCTGCCGGACACGCGTAACAACTGGCGGCGACATTTGTTTTGACCCGCTGTTCGAAAGCACTTGGATTGCAAAGATTGGAAGCGGCGCGGCATTGTTCCAAATCAAGCCGCCCGCCAAAGCCTTGATTAATCGTTGGCATTAAAATCTTGACATCTGTTGGTTAATTATCTCCTACCGCTCCGTGGCGATCATTTTTGTCCCTCGGATGAAACGCAAGGATCATTAAGCGAGCGTCGATTTTCGGGCAGCTTTGAACTAAGACGGCCGACGAATAATTTGGGGATCTTTGCGGGGCAAAAGTAAACGTGACCTTTCTGTGAAATCACTTCAGAGCAAATGAAGCGTCTTAATTCGACAACATGGAGCCTTCATTAGATCGATTCATATTGTAACATCGGCAAAGGTTTATTAGCGCACTAGCTTGTCACTGCTATCGAAAGAGATCTTGCGAAACTCGCCGAAGCAATTCTGCCTTCTCCCGATTGACCTCTTTGACTCTTGTCGCCCGTCTCTGAAGGCTAAACAGTGGCTGAGCACAGCCCTCGTTCGGCCATCATACAAAATGTTGTCGGTCTGCTCCTGCGGTGCCACTCGCTGCTTCCTCCGTCTTTTGACTCCGAATCGGCTTGCTTGAAAGTGAGTGACTGCTGTGATCGGGAATCTGAGCATTTTAGTTCGCCCAACTTTCCTATTATGGTTGAGAGAAAAGCTTTGTGAGCCACGAGAGATCTAATGTTTGTCCGGACGGCGTTCGCAAAGGAGTTAACTGTGGCAGCCATATGCCGCTTGTTCCATCGCGTCTCCGCTGAGATGTTGACGCCAAAAAAAAAAAATATATATTCTGTTGCAACAAAGTTTTAGTCATTAGGAACAGACGGATGCACAACATAGTCGATATTGATCTGCCGAGGGTAAGAATAACATTCAAAGGCATCATGCTTCTGGGACTCCGCTGCTCGGGTTTCATTAAGCGTAAACATTCCGAAGAAAGAAATCACTTGAAGTGAGAGAACCCGAAGGAAATGGAAAATAAGGGAGCCCTACAAAGCCACCAAAACAAGGAAGTCCAAAGAAAAGAAATGTCTTTTCCTTTTGTACATCTTTGAGTAAATCCCTTGATGCCGCGGCCAACTCGGAATAAACGAGCATGTTTGCTGGATGATGAAGCTTTCCGGGCTGGCGGTGGCTGCGGCCCGTGTCTCTGGCTCCGACTTAAAACTGTGGGCAGCAGCTTTTGGCCACGCTGCCAGAGAGCCGCGTGGACAAAGATGAAGCACCCGACACCGCTTCATCTCCGGTTCCAGGAACAACACCCACATAAACGGACGCTTTTGAGCCTTTAAAAGAATCAGAAGGAATGGACGCTTGCATCTGCTGTTATCTGATGTGTTCCGAGGCTTATTTACACCGAGCGGTACTATTTAGTTCGACACAATTGTAATGGCGGGGGGAGGTGCAAAATAGGTATGGCGCCGTTCGTTTTCTGTCACGGTGCTGGTACACATCAAATATCTCAAGTCAATCGCCACCATGAAAAAGCTCCCCTTGCATCATCCATTTCGTTTTCTTCTTCTACTTGTTCTTGCTCCTTGTATTTTCCTGAGATCTGGATTGGGGGGCAAGGGGGGGGTCTCATGATTGTTTGTGGAAACCTCGATATTCGTGTGATGTGCTATGTTTGTTATCTTATGTACGCCGCATTCTAGAAGAGTCGCTGGAACACACCCCCTCCATCTCGTGACGAACTGAACTTGACCATTGGAAGAGTGTGTTTGGAATCACGCGCCTTCGCGTGTTGACAAAAAAAAAAAACAGCAGTCGATCAAGAGCTTCATGTGGCAGGCAAGGCGTGAATTATTTGATCATCTTCATTTTCTGGCTTATTGCCGAGTGGAGTGGTCCGCCCAACGCCCATTCGCGCCCCGCTGAGTTGAGAGGCAAAACGAATGGCGAGAGAAAGATAGAGAAACGAACTCATTAGTGGAAATAAGTGGGAAAAAAAAAGTGCCCAATGTTTATGTGTTGACATATTCCCTATCCACTTTGTGCAGCACACTGAAGGACGGACGACATGACTGCTGGGTGCGTGTTGATGTTGCCTGTTAAGTGCTGCAAGAAGAGAGCGGCAAAACAGAGGGAGGTGACTTGAGGTCACGGGGAGTGAGGGTTGAAGGCGAAAAGCAAGGAAATGAGCGAGCGAGCGAGACGGCGAGAGAGCGAGCGAGCGAGACAAGTCCTCCACAGCCCAGAGGCAGTGACACACCAGCAGATGTTTCTGCCTCTCAACGCTCCAGAACGCGCATCACCTCAGAAAGCGGCTGCTGCTACTCATCAGCCCAATGGTGGTGGTGGTGGCTGCAGCCTGGCTGAGGCAGACACCCCCCCCCCCAACTGTCACAACTGATCTATATTGAGGCTGATTTACGCAATTGTTACTGTTCCGGAGCAATAGAGGCGCTAATCCTGCAGAGCCAGCCCCATACAGCAGGTTTAAAGGCCGACGATGGCAGAGCTCACCTCATATGCCTCGCAAAGATGGTGCATTTGCGCCGTCCGGGCAAAGGCCAGCGAGTAACAAACGAGAGGGGAACGTTGGGGGCCGCAGTCTGTCGGCTGGCACGTCGCTCCGACGCTCGTGCGCTAATGCTAATTCAATCAGGAGAGCCTTGCTTATCGAGCGCCGCGACACAGAGTGTCGGCGAAACGTCAAAGTCCCCCCCGGGGCTAAGTTGAATTAAGAAACGCGGCAATTAAAACACACCTCGCACAGCACCGCTGGAAAAAAAATTGAAAATAAAAAAAATGTTCAGTCGACATCGGCTCAGTGGAATGTCGTTTTGAATCGGGTTGGTCGGTTTGAAAATAAATCATCAGGGGAAGACACCGTCGACAGCAAAATGCATTTGCGTCCCCCTCGGGTGAGTCACATTGTTGCATGTGTACACACGGAGCAAAGAATGTTGTTTACTTACTGGACCGTGCCATAATTAATGAACATCTACATCACTGCAGACGGCATATGGAGATGTATAATTGCGTGCGAGCCCCTGTCTGCTACTTCTTCCCAAAGCATAAATAAATCGACATGTTACACAATATGGCGGCGGAAGTACAATGGATCTCATGCGGGGAAAGCGCCGGGGCCTGATGGGTTTCTGGGGATGGCGCTCGGAGCCTTTGGCAGGTCTGCGCCACTGCCTTCAATCTGTCCCTGACGCAGGAGCATCGTTCCGACATCATCCCGACTTCAATGACGGATATGTTGATTGGCGTGCGGATGAAAAGGAACTCGGTTGGACGGTTGGATGACCGAATTGTCGGACGGGTGACTGAAAAGGCGCACATGATTGGACGGAGGTCTACGCAGATGAAATGCGAACAGATACTTCAATGGCGGACGCAAGGCAGAAGAACGTGTCAGTGGGTTCATGGATTTAAAATGGACGGATAAAAAATTGCGGGATGTTTTATGCATGGGTGAATGACGGATGGGCAGAAAAAGCCAATGTTTGTTTGACGTCAATTGAAGTGAAATGATTACGACCTTTTTTTTTTTCCCTGATGGGGAAAAGTGAGGGAGGCCGGGGACTTTTATTTTCTCATCAGCATTTGAAGCATCCTATGAGCTGTGGGACAGACGTTATTTGAGGAATATTTTTTTTTTTGTCAGTGGAGGAGACTGTGGCACTTGAGCTGATGTATTTGCCCATCGCTTGTATGTCTCTGATAACTGCTTGCCTGGAGGGCTACAACGGCTCCAATATTTCACTCCTATCCAGCCTCACCGGCACAGTTTTTTTTTTCTGCCAGAGTGTACGTGTTGGGATACTTCATTTCATCTGTGCTGTATGTTTTACATACAGTACATTTGACAATAAAGTTTATGCAATCCAATCCAATCCAATCCAATCCAATGGGCGGTTAGAACATGCTGGTTTGGTCCGTAAGTGAAACCCCACGGCGGGATTGCTTTGGCGAAATGTGTGAGATGTAAAAAAAAATAAAATAAAATAAGAAAAGCAAACACCCACGGTCAAACACAAGATGAGGCAACTACTCGGCGGACGAGACATATTTTATCACCCCCCATAAAAACCTTGTCGTCTCACTCGACCTGGCGGTTATTAGTCAAAAGTCGCTGTGGCACTTTTGTTTTCTCTCCTTGCAACGTTAAGGGATTGGCGCTCTGATTTGCAATTGTCCACATGTTGTAACTCTGCTTTATTGACTACTTAACACCGAAGCAACCGTTTATTTCCCCAAACAACCTCTCCTGTCCGACGTACTTGGGCACATAATCGTTTTGACCTTCCCCTTGCGTTGTGTTTATTTCCGCAAGACTATCTAATTAAAGAGAACTTACTTTAAGAATTGGATGTGCCGGAAGCTCACGTTGATGAATGTTAATGACCGCATAAGCTTTTAGAATGAAAGATTGAAGCCAATATGCGCGCCGTTGTAATCTTTGTCCCGAATCGGTAAGAGTATAAAATACCGTTTAACCCTTTGTGATGACAAAATTGCATTCTACTACATTCCAACGTCGATTTGAATTGGATTCATTTTTCCTCCCTTAGCCTACGCAAGACATTTCAGGAGTCCATGAATATATCATCTTCAATGGAAGAGTGTCCACAAACGGGACGTCATTGACTTTGGGCGTTTGCTCGTATGACAGAGTTGATCAAAGTGCCGTTGCTTTGTTTCCCCTCTCCCAACAAATGCCGCGCTCACATTCGAACGGATCACAAAGCAATCCATAATGGACGCCTTGTTAACAGGCTGAGCATTTCTGATCTCTAATTAAGGAGGATACGGTATTTGCAAAGAAGTTACAACGAACGATGCCCGGAGGCTGCTTTCCCCGTGTGCCTCTCTCGGGCCATATTAGCATATAGTATGGCTGTTTGTTATTGAGCGACCGTGCCATTTGGCCATTGATTGCAGTGGAAGCCATTAAGGTCAGGGAGATTACGGGTCTTGCAAAGCACCGATTCCAAAGCGGAAACCAGGGGCTGGAAAACTGTTGCGGAAATGAAATATGTGCTGTACAAATTGCACACGGTGCGACGGTGTGTCCGCCAATGATGACGCCAACAACTTTTCCGGCATATGGCGCGAGCAGGCGGAAATGCGGGATAAGACGAAGGGGCTCTCGTTTAGCTTGCCCCTGCTAACGGCCGCTGTCGAAATTAGCAATCGCATTTGATGTTCCGGGCGCACGGAGCTATCAAGAGCGCGCTGGGTTTTGGCCTGCGTGACAGCCTCCCACGATGTCTTCAGCCGATCATTGAAATTGGCCTGCGGTTACTATGCAGCGGTTGATGGAGGCGGGGTCAGAGCCCGGGATGATTGGTGATGGGGGGGCCGAGCGGCTGCGCGCTACCTCGGTCGGCTCGGTGGCTTTCTGCTCATATATTTATAGCGATACTGTATTTAATTGAGTTTCCAGCGGGTGGGCTGAATTTTAAGGAGCCCCGTAAATGGAATTGGAGGCATGCAGAAACACAATCTTACCTCTCTGAGCTCATCCGCCCCTACACACCTGCCCGGCGCCTCAGGTCTGTGGACCAGACTTTATTAGAAGTACCAAGAACTAAACTGAGGCTCAGAGGGGATCGAGCCTTTTCTGTTGCTGGTCCCTCTCTCTGGAATGACCTCCCACTAAACATTCGGCAAGCCTCCTCGCTGCCCATCTTCAAAACCCTCGTCAAAACTCACTTGTATTCTTTGGCATTCGACTCAGCATGACTTAGATTTGTTCTTGGTTTTACTGTTTGGTGCTTTCTACCGCCTTTATTACCGATTTGTCTTACTGTTTATTGTGCATGTTAAATTGCTCCATGTACAGCACTTTGTATGCAGCGATGGCTGTTTGAAAGTGCTCTATAAATACTGTTGACTTGACTTGACTTGACAATCCGCAGTGCAATAAGCATGCAGAATGCACTATCGCGAGAAGCGGCTCGGGTTGTAACGAGAGCAATGCAACGCATTTGAAATGGAGCACGGTGACCCGCAGTGTTTTGGATGCCGGGAAGTGTGCGGCTGACCTTAAAGTTGTTCTTTGAAAATGTTAATCAATTCAAAGACTGGGAACCTCTGCATTGCAACTGATAGCGATGATTTAATCAAGCGCGGAAAGCTAAAGTCGAGCAGGGAGAATGCGTCTGGTGTACTAGGGGAGGACCTTGATATGTGCACTTTGGTGAGATAAACGTATATCTTTGCATTTTTTTTTTTGCCCTTCAAATGAATCATGAGTTGAAATGCATACAGCACTGTCCCATTAAACTCCACCGCAAACTTCATCTTTGATGATGTAATATCCTTTCGGCAGGATGTGTCGCAGTAAGTGTGTGGTACCGCGACGTATAAGCCACCGAGTTGCGCTGACAGTTTTTTTTTTCCCCCCCCTTGAGGGAAGAAAGGCAGCTTTTGCTTGGAGTGAGGTATTTATTTTTTCAAGTGGACGGCTCAGCAATGTATCTATTAGAGCAGAGGCCACTTCAGTACTGTATTTTATCTTTTATAGTGTGAGACAGTTGAGAGCACATGCCCCCGAGGTGAAAAGATTCCATTGCTAAGGTGATGAAGGCGTAGCCAAGCGTGCAGCTTGACTCCTGCGGGGTCAATATTCAAATTCATTGTGTTTATCGGATCATAAATTGAACATGATGGATTAATTTGCATTGGGCTGCCTCATCAGCCACAAAATAGAAATGAGCAACCTCCAGACCGTCGAGTCCGGAGCTTCATAGCCCAGAGGAAAAAAAAAACCTGGCGACTCCAAATGTGATTTCTGTCAAGGACACTGGGGTGGAGGACCGTGGAAACATCCCCGCTACGATTTGCACTCAATTCTTGCCACTCGCAGCTTCGAGCCGACATATCAGACGACAGTTAACAGCAAGACGAGTGTTATCACGCGTTCAATGTAATCAAAGATTCTAATGAGCGTCATTAAAATTGACACTGCTAAATGCGGGACTTCATGAAAATCACTGTGGGTTTACACTGTCAGGGGAAGTTGACTGTGTTTTCCGAGCCATCAAAGCCAGTTACAGTGCTGTAGGCTAAGAGCAGGAGGGTGTGTGTGTGTGGGGGGGGGGGGGGGGTCACCTCGTATCCAGAGCGAGCCTGGCATGTGCATTTTTCTCCCTTTTATAGAGTGTGAATTCATTTGAGAGTGCAAAACAGCTGCAGCACCGCAGCAGGGAGGCGAGCGAGATGCGATACCGGGTGGCCACCGCACTCGGCGATCGGGAATTAAAAGGTCAAGTATTTAATCCCATCTTAAAAGGCGACGTTCGGTAAGAATTAAAATGGTGTGAAAGTCCCGATGTGGTGTTCAACACAATGACACATTGCGGCACTCGACTATGGCGGTGATATGACTGTTACGGGCTCCCCCCAAAAACGCCAAATGGCGGTGATACGAGTTGAATCCTGTGCACCTTTATATATATATTTTTTTTCCCTGTGCGAATGCACACCGGCGCACCCATTATGTACACCCCTGCTTATAGCAAAGAAGTCATTGGGGTTTATACGGATTGCGAAGCGGCGATATATACATGCTTGTTTTTTCAAAATCAAATCATCAGATTTTTAGTTGTCAGGGTAATGTTTAACGAATAAATTTGGAATTACAGTGTGTTTTGAAATCATAATTGAGGTTTCCTTGAGGAATTAAACGTTGAATAGAATTGAATTCCAAACATTTTTAGGACTGGGGTGCCATTACGGGCAAATCTTAGTATAGCACTTTACTTTCTTTCATTCATTCATTCATTTTCCGAACCGCTTAATCCTCATCAGGGTCGCGGGGGGTGCTGGAGCCTACCCCAGCCGTCTTCGGGCAGTAGGCGGGGGGCACCCTCAACCGGTTGCCAGCCAATCGTAGACTTTCTTTCTTTTGATTTATCAAATACTCACTGTAATTACCACAATACTCTTGCATTAGCGACCGCACCGGGCACTGGCTTGCGTGCATATTCGGATTGCGTCTCCGCCCTAGGACAGAAACTCTTCCGAAACCGTGGAACTCCTCCAATCAGCTGACACGACTCCGATTCATCAGCCTGTGTGCAGCAATCGTGACTGTCGTGTAATTATGATTTTATTGATGCCATATTTCAAGTCTTAAGATCATCCAACAAAACTGGAATGACATGGCTGACGCTGCATTTTGGCAAACTAAACCCTAAAAAAAGATGAACGGCAAGCTGGCCCCTAATCGTGCATGACGCTGATTTCCTTTTGACGTTGCATCAAAAAGTGTCTCATTAATTTGTTCAAAGGAAGACCACGGGTGACTTTCTCATGATCTCACAGTCACTTGAAAATATTCTCGCTGTTGGTAGTTTGGTGGTCGCGGCCAGATATTTTTCTCGGCGACCCTGCTTGTCGGTGTGCGCGCGCGTGCCCGCGAACGCAGGCGCGAGCGCGCGGCAGACCGGAGGCAAGAGCCGAAAAGGAACAGCTACAATTCAACAAAACTGACGTGCCGCCGAGCAAACTCGTCCTCGAGAACCAAGACGTGCTCCAAGTGAAATTGTTTTTGACGAGAACGTCGAGCCCGTTCGTTGTTCGGGAATCGGTGAAAGAAAAAATGCTGAACGCGCACAAACGCATCGTTTATCATCCAAAGGCAGCGAAGAGGAAAGAGTCGCAAACTGGAGCCGGTAGGCGGTGACAGCGATGATAAAACCAGCTTTTCACTGCATTTTTAGATGCATATATTTTTTTTCCTGTCAGTTCAACAGTGTGTTTCATTTCATTCATTTGACACAAACGAACCTGAACTCTGCTGGCTTACCGTCAATGGACGACTAGTCTGTCCAAAGTGTTGAATCTCATTGCAGGCTCAGAAGAAAGGCTTTGTAAATCCGTTTCGAAGGCTGGAGGGGAGGGGGGGGGGGGGGGGGGGTGTAATGAAAAAAAATATTGTAATTAAAAAAAAAACGGTCCGAAGTAGTAATAACGTCGTTTAGTTACACGTAAGAACGTCCCATGCCCGACACGAAAGAATTCAGACATACATGGTGAGTCCAATCTGCAGACTACAGTCAACCGCAAACGCTCTCTCTCTCTCTCTCTCTCTCTCTCTCTCTCTCTCTCTCACTCACTCTCAACCCCCTTGTCCCTCCCACCCACCCCCTCTCGCTAAACAGGGGGCATTTGCCTTCTTGGCAATGATGTGATAAAGAAGTATTCAATTTGAGTTAATTGATTGCAACAGTGCCAAAACCAAAATCCAACTCCCCTTGCATGTTAAATAGACTAAGTAAGAAAGAATCAACACCCCCCCACCCCACCCCCTTCCGTTTCCATCTCCCACAAATAGCGCACATACTTTGCTGAAAATAATTGAATTAATGGCCACTTTGTTTAGAAAGGGAAAGCAGCCATCTGGATCAACTTCCCCTGCCCTGTCACCATGTGCTGTAAGAAGGGAGCAACAGTTTGCAAGGGAATGTGTCATAAAAATGGCCGTATGCTGTAAGTAGCGCTGGTGGGAGGATTAGTCTCTGAACAAAAGAATGACAGTCGTAATTAATTTGGGACCGCCATTTTGCACGTATCACACCATCTCCTGGGTTAGTAATTCAATAAGATGGAAATGTCAGGATTCATTTGTCCCATTTAGCAAATCTGTCTTCATTATAAAAGAATATTTATGGTGGACTATTGGAAGTCATCACCGGTGAAAGGCTCCATTAAGCATCCCAGCCAAATAACGAGTGCGACGGAACCAAAAAGTTGCACCTCACGTTGATTTTGGTTCATTGGTCATGTCGCGGCTGCTATTTCTGCCTTTCACGCATGCAGGTTTAATTCCCCGTCCTGTGTTCAAGTTGGCGTTCAGTCCAGGGTGTCTCTCACCCTTGGTCAGTTGTGATCCGCGGTGTATAAAATGGATGGATGGAGGACAGGAGTGATTTGGCACGCAACGCTAGCTCCCGTAATCGACGTTGAATTATGCGATTAGACATTAAATTGCCACGATGTGCACGTAGGTCAAAAGCTCACGACGGAGTACTTCAGATTCATAAGTGGCCTCAATCAAGTGGTTGATTGCAAACGTCGGCTTGTTCTCGGCGCGATGGCAAAATCACGCTAGCTGCAAATGCTGTTGATGAAGACGTGAATGATTAACATGAGTGCTCTCAAATCTTTTTTTTTTTTGGGCCGAGCGAAAAAAAAAGTCTTACTGTAATTAGTGGGAGCTCTGTGAGTGTTTCTCCCCTTTTTTTTTTTTCTGGATTCAGAAAACCTCCCGAGGCTTGTCTTTTAATACCGGGTGCCGGGGCTCCATGTGATGAATCGGTTTTGATGGCTGTATTACTTCATTTGCGAGACCGTCGCAACATTATGCAGAGCGGGTTTGCTGCGTGCGAGTCAAGCAGCGATAACTCGATACCTAAAGTAGGACTGCCTCTTTGAAAAGTGCCTTTTCCTTCGAAGTTGAAGGCTCATAATTTGGCCTGTTCCCATTTCCAAAGGTGCTCGTCAACCGTATTTCTTTTTGAAACTCATCTTGCAGGTTACCAAGTGAACATAAAAGAAATATGAAACTGCATCTTGTACAGTCACCATTCCTCAGCGAATGAAAACATACAAATCCAGCACCGTGTTGTTGTTTTTAAGTGTCGGTCCGCACACTCGTTTCCCGATAACCTTCCGCCTGGTTCTCATGGTCACGTTAATAACGTACGTGATGCGACACACACGGATCTCGCGAGTCAAGTGGAAATGCATTCGTACACGTGAAAAGATCCATTTCTATACAGCGCTCCGTTGTTCGCAACATGAGCATTATTCATCTACTCCGAGTGGCGAGTGATGACAAATGGGACTCAGCGCGGCCGTTCTTGCGCTTCAAGGCGGAGAGCCTCTTGCCTACATAACGTCGGTACAATTTGTCATCCTGAATTTTCGAGCAATCGACTGCCCATGACATTAAGCAGTCCTACATTTATGCTCTGAGCTTTTTTTTTCATGCTCCTTGATTGATCTGAAGCAGATAGCCCGAACACGTTTCATGTCTCTTCGTATCTGACACTAATAATGCCAAACGGATTTAAAAAAACAAAAACAAAACATGAGCAAGGTCTTATACACAGTCGTAAATATTTTTGGCTTCAGTAACTGTAAACGTTCATACTAACATTAACATCATACCACATTCATAATCTATAACCAGGTCTCCTTATTTGCATATTGAGGCATATTTTCCAACATATACCCCATATGGAAATATGATTTTGGCGGTCACCTTCAAAAATCTCATTCTGCCCTCAATTCACAGTTATAATAATCATAATACATTTCAGTTGTGGGCGTTTTGCAGCTGTAAAAACGCCCCCCCCCCCCCCCCCCCCGCGGAGAAGAATCTGCTGCTGCTCAATGTCTTTCCAAACCACATCCATATACTGTGGAGCGACTGCTTCCATGTCCTGAATTTACCCGCTTGAAATTTTTAAGTCGGACCCCCGCCCCCAGCCACAAAAAACTGGTGTGAAAGAGGTTAGTTAGCGTTTTTCTTCCAGTGCGTTTCACATGGCCAGCCGCGAGTTCCGCAGATGCGGCCTCGAACCATCTGTCAGCGGCCGTTGTTTTGCCAAATCGCCACTTGCGGCGTGCGTCTTGCAGATTCGGCGGTGACATCATGCTTTTTGGACGCATATTAGAATGATTTGACATGCTCTGTTTGCCTTTCCGCTGCCACCCCCCCCCCCCCCCCCCCACTCCAGCAATGCCTTCGACGCTTGTCAAACCCCAAATAAATGCAAAAGTACCGGTACACTCACGCGCATGCAACAGCATCAGTAAATATCTCCCGCACAATTTGTGTCGCTCTCCATTTTCACTGCAGTTCTAATGGGGAGTCAATTTGTCCTCATCTACATTTCATTCCATTACCGGTATTCATGTTTTCAGCACACACAGCTTGCAGTTTCTCGCTTTTAGGCTAACTCTCATGTTAACTTTTTATTTTTATTCTCCCCCCCCCCCCCCCCTTCAGCTTCCCTTCTGCGTTTCCTCTCAGCTCTGCTTTGAAGTCCTGGTGCCAGCCCCAAAACCAGCTCCCTGAACAAGGTGAGAATTATTATTTCTTTTTTTTTCTTGCGGGTTTTAAGTCAAGTAAAAATTCATTGAACACCGAAAGGAACCCACAAGCGGTCCCCAAAAAAAAGTTCTCATTTGACCAGAATAGAGTCAAACCGTTGCGACGTCTATTTCCTGTTTTTAACACATCGAGGGTGACGTTTGCAGTGCGTATCAGGCGCATTGACGCGGGACCAAACAGAAATAAGCCCTGCCGCCACATTGACAGCTTCAAGCGAGGGGGCGTATCGGAACCTAGGGCGTTGTCAGAACTCGTGACAATGTCGCTTCCCAGAGTTGAAACAATTCAAAGGGCTCCGCTACTTTTGTCCCGTTTGAAGTCAATATCTGAGCTATTCATCGCCCAAGAATACTTTTCAACACAGCCCTGTAATTAAGCGTTGCAGTACATTGAAAGGGCCAATAAGATGAAACTTTAATGATCCCCGAGAGGAGATTGGGCTGTTGAATGTGGTCTAAAAATGTAGCAATGCAGTAGGCAAAATAGTCGACCCCCCCCCCCCCCCCCCCACCCCACCCCTCTCTTTGCAGATACATACTGCGCATAAGTACATACTCATAAATAATGAGGTTGGCTTCCTGGGCCTTGTGTATCCCCTGACTTTCATCTGCGCTCGACAGAGCTCCTTTCCATTTCAAAGCCGTAACTACGACGCCGCCACTCGCACGCCATCTGTAGCGGCATCGGGCCAGGTAGTGCTTGAAACGACGACGGCGGCCACATTTACCATAGCATGTGACTAAAATACGATTCAAGAGAATCTGATTTAAAGAACCAGAGTTACCGCATGTTGAATCTGAACCACATTGCAGCTCCGAGTTGTGTGCAGTCAATAAAGTGTGAGTGGCTTGATTTTTTTTTTTTTTTTTTTTTGGTCAAAGTATATATCAGGCCATTTTCTTAGCTTATTTCATGGATTAATTTGAGGATTTTTGAGCAAGTCATGACATAGTGCTTGCATGTTGAGTATGGGAGTTAAAGAGTGAGTGAAACTAGAACAGTGATTATGTTTATTAATGCAGACGGTTGGCATTTGGAGGACAGCAAGTGACTTAGAAGTGTGTGTGTGTGTGCGTGTGCATACTGGAAGTCGAGGTGGTAAAGTGCAGTGCAAGCCTGCCCGGCACTCTGCGGGGAGTCATGCGACATGTTCCGAGATAAAACTCCACTTGGATCAGCATATTGAAAGATTTTTTTTTCTCAGCAGAATTAGCTCCTTGGAAGAAAAAAAAACCCTCATTTGCATACCGAGTGAATGCAAAACAGAGTGCCAAAATAACAACTCGAGCAACTTGAATCCTTATCCTTTATCCTCGTGGTGTTGGGGTTTTTTTGTTTTTCACCTCATTTATTTCTTCTGTTTGTTGTCCTGCACTCATGATGAAACGGAATCGCACCAGTGAATGAAATGGATTTTTCTTTTTTTAAATCAACAGCGGTTAGCAGTTACGAATTCGAGTTAAAATCTTAAAATCAGGATTTGCCCCCCCCCCCACCCCCCAACAGCACCATGTCCAAAGTCAGGGGTGCAACCCAAGCTACGATTCTAAACAGTCAGGCTTTTTCAAAGCAGGGTTTTCCAATTCCAAACGTTCACCATTTTTGACAGCTCTCCCAAAACTGAGTTGAAGTCACAATGTGTGACCTCGTGTTTAAAAGCAGTCAAGATGTGCAAGGCGGTTTTGGCTTGCACACAGGTTCTTGATTTTTAAAAGTGTCGACGGAAATGAATTTTTAAAAAAATCAACTGTCAAAATATTTGAGCTCGGGTTTTAAAACGGTCACGGGGTTTAAAAGCAAGTGGAATTATGGGAGAAGACAAGAGAGAGGGATTAGTGGAGTAGCCGGGTAGAAGAGAGAGGGTCTTGCTGTGGAAGGTTGTTCTTGATGTGAGCCAAGGCTTACAGAGATTATACTCACTGGTCACACATCAATCACAGCGGACTTACTGTCAGGAATTTGGAAGTCTTTCACTTTCTGCGGCTCCATCGCCATCGCGACCCAATCGTTTGTTTTGCTCTCATTAACTCGGCGTCGGTTTGCCGTGTTTTGACACCGGTCGCTAAGCAGCTGCCGCTAAGGCAACGGCAAATGGCCGACGGATGGCGTTGGCGTGAAATAGCAAAAGATTTCGCACAAGCTTTTATCAGGCTCGCAGTTTTCGTTTCGATATTCGTTGGCCCCCCCCCCCCCCCAAAAAACAAGAATTCACGCGCGTCCAATGAATTTGAACATAATTGACGGCAAGCGATCTCAAAGGTGCAATGTACCAATTAGCGCTGTCAGCCTCGTGTTTTATTTTCCCTGACGCGTTTTGCACAAGTGGCTAATCTGTCGGAGGTTGTCATCGTTGCTTTATTGCTTGCAGTTTCCCTTCCGATTTTATTATTTTTTTTGGGTCGAGAAATTCAACTCGACACACTTGTCGCCACCTGCGATCCAACAACTCATTAAGATCGTCGGCATTGCGAGAACTTCGTGTTGAGAGCAATGTTGAGAGCACGAGAACACGACCAGAGTCGCGAAGCAACCGCGAATGCTTTTAACTCATATCCAGCCGAGTCAGACCACCTGTTTGAAGTTGAAGTAGTCCAAGCCTACCAAGCACATCGGAATTAATGTGCCTTTCTGAATCGACTTTTATCTGTGAAGATGAACTCTCGATTAAAATGGCAGTTTCATCATCACGCATACCAATGAGCTTTTCCTATCAGGCTTGTGTCTTCAAACGGTGTCTTTTTTTTTTTCCTCTATTGACTGACATTCTCTCAGCAGTCTGAGTCAATGTTTTTTTTTTAAGTTGCGTAATGGCAAATAAGGTACACTTGCTAAAAATCCACCTTTTCACTTCACGCTACCTCTGTGCCGACAGTTTCCTCAGAAGTGTTCAAGTGTTTTCTTTGGCCCGCACGTTTTGACATTGGCGTTGGCGTGATCCCTCGACCAGATTGCCAAGATTGTTCTTGAAGTCGGTTCTTAATTAACACGGTCTGTCGGGACTTTATATGGGGTTTTTGTCGTGGTGTGTTTTGCTGCTCTCCCGCCATAAAAAAAATAAATAAAAATCAACTCGGCGAGGCAGATTTGAAAAGAACCAAAATCAACAGAGACTACTTCTGTTTTGCAGACATTTCAGCCTATGGGATTAATATTCCGTCGCCCATTCTCTCCCTCATTTGTGACTCCTCGAACAGCTTTTGAAGTGTGACGCAAGTTTGACTGTCCAGGAGACATGATTTCATTAATTAGCCAAACTGCCTGAGCAGTGCAACACATGATCTCCATTTTTACTCAATAGATGTCATTTTAGGACGTTTTTTTTTTTTTTAACAATAGGGAAGTGAGAGTTTTGAAAAGGTCTTTAAGAAATGGTCTGACAAGACCGCTGAGAGTTGTGACTAAATTATTACTGAACTGTCATGCGTTGGACAACGCCCCTTGCTTGAACTCGGCCACCTACGGCAACATCATTTCTTTTTAAATGTTTTTTGTCTGTCTCAGCCCGCCGGACGACCTTTCAACTACAAGTTAAAGTTACAGTTGTTCATATGATATCAATTTTCGTAAATGCTTTATCGGATACGTTGTGCTTTCCGACTTTTGTTTTGTTGTTGAGGTATGAGTTGACTTCGAATGATCTCATTCGATGTTTTCGTCCGTGGTCAAAGTCCAGCGTCTGTATTGATGGAAAAGTTGAGGAAAGCTTGACAATCAGCTCTTGGGTGGTGACGAATGAGACCAATTCTTCGTATTGACGATCGAACATCAGTTGTGCCTAAGCAGTAGCAAAGGCCCACATACTGTATGTCGCCATCTTCCGGCATCTCTCTTGCCTTCCCTTCCCTTCTCTCCCAGTTGCAGAGCATTTTAAGTGGATTGAAGAAAAAGGGGGTCCAATGTGATTTGACCACTGAGTTTTTGTGGGGAAGAAAAAATAGAAAAAGGATCATCTGAATGATTACTCGTGTATTCGGTCAGGTCGACACCTTTCACATCAGCCTGTGCAGGAAAAAAAAATCACTCTTCCGGAAGGTTAAGAAGAGAAAAAAAAAGGAGCAGATCATTCCCTGCCAAATGTGCTTTTTGCTTTCTGCACCATTTTTTTTTTTTTTAGCTTCCGTTTTGCTGCTTCTCACTCACAGAGCAAATTCTTATCATTTAGGGCTCACTCTTCTGGCTTTCCCTTCCCTTCACTTTTTTTTTTTTGCACCGCAGTCTTAAAAGCATGGCTCGGCGGTGACCCAATTACTCTAAGTTGTGCCTCCCTGGTAGGATGTAGCCACGTCGCCCCCAGGGGAGACTCGTCTTGCAGCGCACAGACCGATCCGTCATTCTCCTTCACCTCCTCTTGTCACATTTGTTCTTGTCGCGCAAACACATATGCTGCCAGGCATCCACACCTGCCTCCTCATTCACGCCCACAGCTGGACTGGAAAACGCATTTGCAAATCAATAATAGACAAATCTCATCGAGTTTGGACAGACGCTTGGATTTACTTCCAATGCACATTGACTTAGCCTTCAAACACTCCTACACGCTCCTGTGTGCTGTTGCGTGTGACACACCTTCGCAATTCTTCTTCTTTGTTTTGACAGGCTCATCACTCCCCCGCTCGTTGTTAGTCTAATCCTGTCCGCATTTGCCCGCAATTCAATAATTAGGACGCGATGAAGGCTGCAAGTCAGTCAGTCACTTTAACTGCAAAAAAAATAAATAAATAAAAAATGAAAAAGGTGAAAATGGTGAGGACAGATCTGCAAATCACAATTCGTTCGCATTGCAAGTGAATTCGTACATTTATCTCTGAGTGCATTGCAGTTAGGAAACTTCGGCAGTTACTAGCATGCACCAAAATGTTTGAAGTGGCTTTAAAAATATATATATAAAAAGGCAGCCCAAGATAAAATCAGTGTGTATTCTCCCATGGCCACAATTTTTCAGAACCTCCCCATGTTCCTTTATTAAGATAAGAGACTGTCCTTGTATCCTCTTTGTCATGCTGACGTCCTAAAACTGTTGCTGTGAGCGCAGCTTCCCTCCTTTGAATATTGTTCCTATGACTGAACATTTTTTAGCTTGGACCTTTTTTTAAAAAAAATGGTTTCTTGGCCTTGCTTGTCTGCATCAAACATGTTTTGGCTCGGAGAGGTCAGAATAGACAGAACTGCTCAATTTCAAACAGGAACGAATATAAGATCGTCACGTAGCATCCGGGCAAGCACGTGACAGCCCGTGCAAGAAAGCACTTCAAGTCAATAAAGCCTCGCAGATTAATGGAGACCTCATCTGTAATCTCCGGGCATTAGTTTAATGATAGAAATGGCGAGGCAGGCTTCAATTGAGGTGAGCCACCGCTTTGCCCACTGGACCTCTCGCTAATGGATACTCTTTTCCCCCCTGACCTTTAATTTGCTCTCTGTGTGTCACCGTCTGCCCTTCTGGTTGCTCAACGTTTTCTTCACTGAAATAAAAAATGGGTGGATGAAGGGTTATCTGCCCATCTGACAATCAAAGCTTAGGAAAAAGTACCCGCAGCAAGCCTCGTGCGGGAATCGTGCTGGAAGGAAATGTAAAAAAACAACAAAAAACATCCAGCCAACACGTGAGCACCTTTGGGTCCAGCAAGACTTTTGAACAACACTCGGCAGCGACCGTATGGAAAAGCGGACAGACCCAAAGCGGGGTTGGAACCCGCCGTGCCATCGTTGCCTTGATTGGTGGCCGTCCAAGCGGGTTGGCTGCTGCAGTCACCCTCAAATATGTCCAACTAAGCCCAGTTGGAAGCCAAGCAGCTGCTGTTGTGGTGGGGGCGGGGGGGGGGTGAAAGGCGGATGACATCAAGTCAATTGCAGGCTGACTGAATGGTGCCTTGAGTGAGGAATTGATTCCTCTGCAATTGACCTTCCACTTTCATTGGCCCATACGGCCTAGAAAAGAAAAATACAAAGGGGCTGGACGCAGCTTGCGTGGAAGGGGAGTTCGACACTTCTTCAGGCCTGTTACGTCAAAAGCATTCATTGCTGTGCCCCCCCCCCCAAAAAAAAGCTTTATACTTCATCCCACACACCAGCGCTGCGTCGAATGATTTGTTCGTGCCATCTGGCGGTGCCGGTATCTTTGTAAAAAAGTTAGTGGCTTGTTGTTGCACAAGGGAACGTGGGTTCCAAATTTTTCTCCCAACACTGGAATAAAAATTCTGTGGAGGCACTCGAATGACTCAGGGGTGTGGGGGGGGGGGGATGTCATGATTCAAAACACACAGCCCGTTCCATATTAGCAACCCGGGTGAAGTCTCGCCGTGGCATTTGATGAAAGAAACCAATTTCATCCGCGGTGATCCCGTCTTCCGTCAATCACTTCCCAAAGCGACTGACCGTGATTGGGATTTGGTGTTCACTCGGCAGTTCTTCACAATGAAACAATTCTGGCAATCTAATTTGTATGATTGAATGCTGCCTTCGTATTTGTCACCGTGTGAAGTGTTCGGAAGTGATAAAACCATCTTAAAGATATAAGTGCCTTTCCTAAGGATGACTTCCATCCCTACTTTTATTCCTACCGCAAATTGGATAGGAAATAAAAAGATGTAAAAACATTGAGGAGCGCGTTTGAAGAAATCGCCTCACACGAGGCCGCTGTCTCGCAGCCCCTCGACAGTTTTTCAGCGGACTGATTCTTTTGGCGTTGGAAAATGGGGTCGCATTTGCAAACGTTCTAAGTAATGGCTCCCCGAAGGCGCCCGCCCGACGATCTCTGCTCGGTACTTTGTTGCTCTCCGTAAACGCCAGCAACAAGCCGATTGGCTAAACTTCTCCTCCAGAACACCAGCCTGCTGCGCGGCATCTGAAAGGCGGACGATCATCTGATAAATAGACCGAGCCTTTGCGCATTGCAAAACTTGCGCGCGACAGAAATCGCAGAGATGAAACGAGCGCCATTAAACTCGGAGGAGCGCTTTTTTTTTTTTCTCTTCCCCCAAATAACCCACATTGTGTCGTCTGTGTCTGAATGCATACGCTCAGTAAATTGGCCGACCATTTTTCGTTTGCGTGGGGCCGCGCGAAGTCGCCGCGTGCAATCTTGAAGTGTGCAAATGAGAGGTTTGTGGGCGTCTGGCTGCCAAACAGCAGCGTGAGCGCGTGCGTGCACGTGTTGATAGCGTGTTCCTCCCTGCGCCGAAAGACAAAGAATTCACTGAGTCAATTTCAGGGGTCGGAAGCAATTGATCCTATTTTCGGAGCTCCCTTTTTGCTTGTGTGACACGCTCGCAGTCCATAAAATAACATGGCTGACATTTAGCTGTTCTCCTCCGTCGAACGTCTTTGCTCCCGTGCGCTAATTGACGCGTTAAGTCGTATGTATGACAGTTGGAGGAAAACGGTCTCGAAAAAATAAAAAAATCTATCACAGGAGCAATTTCAATCGATGCTTCCGTTGAACTCTGCATGTTGAGACCTCGGATAATGGCAAGCGTGCTTTGTTGCTCGCGTTGTTTTCAAGCATAGTAAATCCACAGATGGCCCGAGCGTGTTCTTGTTTTTGTCTGACGTGTGTGATGGGCACACTCAAATCATTAGCGCCGATGTTCCACTGCGCACTGTTTACTCGCGTCGTGCGCTACGGTTTAAAAAAAAAAAAAAAAAAGCGATGCACCGCTATGACATGAACTAGAACAATAAAATACCGGTAAGGGTGTTTTCTACCGAGCTGATGCGTCACCATAGCAACTGCTTTGACACTCCACTGCCACATTCGGCTGCCAATAGCACTGTCTTCTTGTCCTTGTTACCTTCTACCGGTGCCTTGGCGAAAAAAAATAATGGGCATCACATCAGCCAGACTGGTCATCAGCTGGATATATTGTGGAGTTTGCCCTGCGTACTTTTTTTTCCAGCCCGCTGTCAGTAACGTATCTTGATTGCTTTGCAGTAATTATGCCTGAGAGCTGGCGTTTGCCCGACAGTTGCCTTAAAAGGAGCTTTTCAGACACGTGCCAAAAATTGCTTGAGGTTACCGTCGTAGGTTTCAACTGAGGGGCTCCGGGATGTGCCGGTAAATACAAAGAGAAGGCGGCCAACTGTTTGCTTATCTCGTCATTAGAATGCGGATGCAAACTCATCATTTTTTTTACGCCATAGTGAACGACTTGGGAGATGTTATACGAGCACTCAGAACAAGCTGTTAGTCGTCCCTTTGTGTCTGCTAATAGCATGAGCCGAAGGTCGTTTACGGTTGCATCGCGAGACACAATCATGAGTCGGAGCACAAAGCTTCTTGATCATGGGCTTGCGGTGAGCTTCTTTACTTGAGAAACGTTGTTTTGGCCTCGAGAGGTACGCACACACTTACAAATTTAAAAGAAAAACAGATGCTATTCAGGTTCGGGGGGGGGGGGGGGTTGGGACCTACAATAGGCTTCATGAAACACGCCGATGAATAAATAACATTGCTGCTGTCAAAAACAAGTCTTCCCCTATGTCTTTGTAATTTTCTTTAACTAAAATCCCTCTTGACTTTCTTCACTGAGAGCAGACATATAACCCCCCCCCCCCACAATATTCTTTCTTAAGTCCTTTCACCAAACGTAGGCGGGTCTCACTTCCGCAGACAATATGGCACTGATTCAATAGTATTCCACAGTTCGTCTGACTTCAATCTCTCTCAAGAGGCGCAGCACTTTTTTTATTACTTTTATTCTGTGTCAAATATAAAAGTCATTGAATCAGAACACTGCACTTATGGCTCACAGCGTGTTTGGAGGTCCGTCAATAAAGAAGAGTTGCGCTCCACCTGGAGATGACTGAAATCAGTTAGCTGGCTAACTCGGTTAGCTAAACAAAATTTGCTACATCAAGTAATGTGTTTTTTTTTTTCCAGATTAGACAGAATTTTTGAATTATGGTTTTTAGGCTGCCACGAGACATTAAAAAAAATGTCTACAATGAGGCCAGGAATGGGCAATATTTTCCATCTCCGAATCTGTTGCATCATTTTCGGGAACGCTCGCTGGTACACGTTTCTCCGTATTGCAGCAGTTTATTTTTTTTCTGCCTTCTAAACTCCTCGAATCTCATGACGTCAAGCAAGATCCGAACCGCATTATTTATTTATATATATATATATATATATTTTTTTGGAATGATTAGGTCTGTCAATAATTGTGGCTGTAAAGATTGACTTTTACAACGAGGTACAAGTTTCTGTTCATGTGCTTTGTTTTTCCACCTTTGGGGTGCTTCATCTGCAGTTTGACAAAGGACTCGGGAGTACCGATACAGACAAAAGAGTTGAGAAACGCGCACAATATTTCAGTCTCCCTCTGACAGACTTGAATCTTTCACACCTCCGCCAACTTTAAAAAGTCATGATCGGAATACTGAGTACGCCTATCGGTATTTTCCGGTGCGAGCACGGGGATCTTTCGCGAGGATCAATTCCCAAAGACTGACACTTTTGGCTGCTTAAATTGTTTTGCTGATGCCGCGATACGCTAAAGTGAGACGGATAGTTTTGTCCCAGCTCATTGCGTTATGTCGATAGACAATCAGCCATAAACCAGATTCTCCCCCTCAAGGTAATTGGGCCAATGCAATTAGTGCAAGGAGACTCCTAAGTGTTCCCAAATGACGCCGCATCGCAGACGTGGCGGGTAGCCGCTTATGCGGAGAAGAACTCGGCTTTGGCCCGGCACCTCCCGGCAAAGAGACACTCGGGCGACGCTTGAGGTGCTTGACGTGGCTCGTGGCGTCATTAAAATCACGAGAAGTGGAGCCGAAAAGACTATCGTTGAAGCCTGTTCCGTTCGATAATTGCACTGTTGGAATTTTGCGCGCATTCGATCTGCGGTAAGCAGCGCCGAAGCTTCCAAGCGCGTGATCTCAAATTCAACTTTTGTAACTTTTTAACCATTCCGGGCATGCTCATCCCCTTGACCTCATCTTCCAGCTTCTGGCTTACTCGCTCCCTTGGGTTTCTTTCCAAGTAGCTCATCTCTTTTAGCTCCGGCTGTGATGCAATACTTTCTGAGAGTGATGTGCCTCGCCGCATCATCCTTTTCGCCTTTCATATCTGTCAATCAAAGTCCTCGTCGACTCGGGCTCAAATCAACAATTCGGTCACATCGATGCGCCCGCTCTCAGTCTCCCGTCCATCATTTGTTGCGCCGTTCTGCATCTCTCTTTTTTTCCCACGCCTCAGGAAGGGCCACGGATGGCAAATTCAAGTCAAGCCGAGACAGCGACCCATCAACTACGGTCGCTGATTGTCAGCTCTGAATGAAACGGACGGTTGGCCCGGGAGGGAGACGGATCTGTGATCACTGCTTTAATTCTGGAACCGCAGTCGAAAAAGTTTCCAGTTTTTACACGAGCCATTTCCAAAACATAGAAAATGGCCGCCATCTATTCTCCATCGCAAACTTTTGATACCAAATTGTCTTGCCTGGGTATCCTTGAAGAACATATTCAACCACCTTGTTGCTACGGATACAAGTTCTTCACTCCTTCCATTTCAACGTACGCCCCAATCGTGAGTCATTGTGAAAAGAGGTGCACCCCCCCCCCAAAAAAAAAGAAGGCCCGTTGTAGGGGAAGCGCCATTCAGTCAAGCCCATTTATGAGTCACGCCGTTTCTATGATGTAAAAAAAAATAAATAAGGCCGTCTCCCTTCGAAACCAACCTGTGATTTGGAATCGGTCCACTCTCAATCAAATAGTTTTCATTTGCCTTGAGAGTTAAAGCTGTCTACTCCTGATAGAAGTCCCAAACTGACTCGTTATCACCTGACACTTCACAAGTGAATCCCAATTGGACACTCTCCAGAGTCGGAACCCCCGAAATCAGATTGTGAGTGGCTGTGACACAACCGAGTCCCTTCACCAGTGTGAGCGCGTGCGTGTTCGGGTGTGCGCGTGTCTGTTCCCTCGCTGCCGGACGTTTAGTCTTTTAAAGGAGATTGCGTCGCAGTGATTCCTGCCTGTTCGTATTAGACTCACACGGGGGTGTCAGCCAACCTCTTCTGCTCTCAATTGAGAGTCCATCAAAGCGGTGCTGTGCCGCCCGTGCTCGCGGTTAATTGAGGGAATGTCGGGAAAATGGCGGCCGACTGAGCGACGGCTCTCAAAATCTAATAAAGGGGGCTCTATTGAGGAACGCGTTGGGACTCTTTTACATTCGCCACGTACCGCACCGGGTGTTTGAAAGCACGGACTCGGCGCCGCACGAGAAAGGCCGCAGCCGAGCTTCAAATTGCAGAATTGTGCTAACCCCCCAGGAAGCCCCCCCCCCCCCCCCCCCAACCGTTGGTTTGAATGGGGCGAATCTCTCGACATCAATCCACAAGCTGCCGCCATCAACAATGTTGCCTTTGTGAAAACGTCTTATTTTGGACACCAAATCCATTCCATTATTGATTGGCGCCAAGAATAAAATGACACAAGTACAAATTGCCAATGTGAGAGAATCCATTCGCATGGGAACGCGCGGCATAGCAATTCTCCACCGACCATTAACCAAAGAAGCACGTCAAGGTCTCCTTCACAAGTGTCACAATAACAGCATGGAAGCCGTTTCGGAAATAAACATCTTACTTCTAACGCATAGGTGGAAACTTGCAGCCGAATTTTCGTGGAAACTCGTCTCTTTCTCTGAGCAGCGGAGTGAAGAACAACACCTGGAATCTAAATTTAGTTCAAACGGCCCTGATTTCTCTCCCATTCTGTCACCCCCTGCGCAGTCCTTGACTCTTGTACATTGTTTTGTGTCAAAGAACAGTGAGGGAGGAGTCGCCTTGTTGGGGCGAGAGAGCGGGCTCGCACGCGCTCTTGCGGCTGCTGGGAAGCTGCCAGCAGATCGCCGTAGGAGGTAAATGTAACAAGATAACAAGGCAAGAGGATGACGCGTCTGGTGAAGATTTTGCTCTATGCACAAAGCAGCATTCTGATTTATATGAAATCTAAATGCTCAGTCTGTCAAGTATTCAGTTTTAGCATGAGTGACTGTAATCGCAAATACGTACCATTAGCTTTTATTATTATTATTTTTTAGGTCATTCATTTTGCTTGGATTTTTGTCCTCTGGTTGCTTGTTTAATTTCGGCGAGGCTGCGGCGACATTTTAGATACTTTAGCTAAAAAAAAAAAAAAAAGACATGAATTGTAATTGTCATGATAGAGAGAAATATATGGATAATTATTTTGTGAAATATCATTTTATTCACCATATTAATTTATTTTGTTTTTCTAAAAATCTGCTGTCCAAAATGGAAGCATATCTGTCAGAGCTTTGAGCTAAACTCCCCCCCAAAAAAAGCATAAGGTTTTTTTTAAAATAATCATCTTAATTGTGTGTTACATCGTAAATTCAGTTTCTGCTGACATCAAGTTCTGCCTAAGCAAAATCTACGAGATGGCCTCTGAGCTCTTGTTTGTTGCCACGCGCATTCTGTTGCTTTGTTTATAGCGAACATGAATCTGCTGTGATGCTGATGACTGGCGTTGCTCCCCAGGGGTAGCGGCTCACCAAGATGAAAGCCCCCTCCGAGCTGTCTGCGCTCGTTGGTCTGCTTTGTTATGTATCTGCATTGTGGCGAGGCAGGATCGCCTGCTTCTGTCTGTCCAACGAGCATCGATCTGTGTCAGGCCTCCATCTTGTCATCTGGCTGCAACTTTTCCGCAAAAGCAAAAGTTTTGGGTGGTCTCTCGTGCGCCGGTGGGGACGAACGAATACGGCAAATAATTTGAATGTACTGCTGTAGTGTTTTAATATGTATGGCATTTTCAGCGGCATTTTATTTATTTTTTCTTTTTAGGTGTGGCACAATTCAAGACAGTCAAAGTGCATTACTGAGATGTCGAAATACATTAAAGATAAGACATTAAAGTTGTATTCAAATGACACGATGAAGACAACAGCAAAAACAAGCAAATAGTTTAAAGTTTAAAAGAGAGGGTACATATTTAATGGAACAGAGCTACAGTAAACAATGTTTTACGCTTGGGTACAAATGAAAAGTTTTGGCTGAGCTCGGCCTGTCGAGCTAAAACTTAATTCACCTTGTTTGCTCTGTAGTCTGTGATGTATTGAGGGCCAGATGGTGGAATATTGTTTTGAGGGCCATTTTGTGCGATGTTTATGGGTACGATTATTCTCAAATCTTTGCCTTTCAAACCAAAAGTCATGTCAGGTGTTCATGGGGGTGGGAAGAGGGCGGCGTTCATCAGCAATGCAATGAGCAACAGTCAATGTAAACTGGTCAACCAAATTATCAATGTCATTGACTGAATTTACTAACTGGAGAGGAAATGGAATTTGTTCCTTATTGCTAGCTTAAAAAGGGGCACGAGTATGGATCCCTGAGGAACCTCACTGGGATATCAGTTGGACATTAACTAGTTATTTTTTAACCACCAGTTACTTCTTAACAGGCAGCAATGACGACTATCGCCCCATATATGGCGAGACAAAAGTATGCTTTGCTCCATCAGCTGTTAGTCTTTTGCCAGTCACATCCTGCTCTCCACCACAATCTCTCCTATTCAACTTTGAATTGCTTCGATTCTATTTACTGGTGTCGGTTGCTCAATGACGTGAAGTATGTGAAACAGTGCTAATGCCTTCTCCTTTGTAAAATAAATGAAAGTGTAAGAAACACGCCGCTAATTTTGGAACGTGAATAGGAACGGTTGCTTATTTTAATTATTTTTACACATCACTGATTTTATTGCGGTTCTCTTGCCTCACTTCTGTGCAGTCAGCATGATTTCGGTTCCCAGTAAAGAAAATGGGTCGATCGGTCTTATTTGCATCGGTGGTATGTTACACTTTTTATGCACGTTTTTTTTTCAACTTATTGTGAACAGACTGCATTTCTGATTGCACAGTTCAAAGGTGATTTTTGAATAGAATTGATAATCGATATCATTGGTGAAAGGGGGTGGGGGGGGGGTGGCATTGCTGAGCCATAGAAGTGTGCTGTTGAGAGCGGCCAGAGAAGGAAGACAACTTGAGATGTGAAGGAGATGGCAAATATCCGATAAGAGCAGAGCAGCGAAAGCTCCCCGCACTCCCATAGACTTTCGTTTTTGAGAATGACAGTCCCGCAAAATATATTTCCGGAGGTAAAAAGAGCAATACTCACACCATTTCAAATCTCAAGGACGTTAAGGGCTCCCCGATATGAGTGAAGAGGGGGGGGGGGAATTACTTAATAGACAGCTTATCAATTATCCAGAAAACGTTGTAAATATTATGAGCAATAACAACGAGCTGAATTTATAAGAATAAATCTCTAGATGAGGGTTGCCACAGATGTCATAACTTTTTGTGAGCGGTTTATATCATATTGTCTTACGGCCTCGTTGTTTTTGAGCCAAGGCTGCACTGTGATGGAGCCCTGCCCCTTTTCGTGATTCGATTGATTTTGTATTCTGAATACCAGCCAAAAAAACTCAATTACATTTGATGACTGACAGTCGGGAGTCCTCCGAGCGCAGCATTCGGATCCCGCCGCCTCAGTGAAGGTTTGATTGAAAAAGTCTTTTTGGTGAGATATGGATGTGACCCCCCCCTCCCCCCGAATCCAATGCACTTATCCCGGAATTCCCTCCGCAAGTCATGTCAATGAATTGCAAAGGATGTCAACCTTGCGTCTTGCGCCCCTTTGATTTTGTTTGGATTAATTTTTAGGGATTAAAGTTAATACTTCTCTTTCTCTCTCAGACACACACACTTTTAACAGTATTTTCACCTGTATGCGGTTTTAAAGCAAGTCACACTCCCAAAAAAGCCGCGGAGTAACCACACGATAAAATATAGATGCCTTTGCCTCGTAAAAAGTGAAAGAATGTGACGTGAATGAATTCTCTCTCTTTTTGGTACAAGGACCGGAAGGGGAGGTGTGTGTGAAACATTCATTCAAATGTTTCTCGCGCACACTCCCGGCGACGATGAATACTGCATGTGATTGTAAAGAGGAAAAACAAAAGGGATGGGCTGCGCCGAGCGTTAAGTGCTGCTTTGGTTTGCTTTTTACACTTTAGGCCGCGACATAGGCGTTGCCATGTTGCTGTGAGAGAATTATGGCAATGAGAATATGGCTCAATGAAAAATGCAAGACAGTCCTTCCCATCTTGGCTCATTAAAACAAACAATGGGCAGTTATTTTTTTTCTCTCTCTTCAAAGAAAACTGTTTAGTGCAAATTCATTTGTCAGTTTATCCATCTTGCAGGACTTTAGTTACTGTAATTAACATGTCTCGTGATTTCCACCCGGGCCAAACGATTGACTGGGGCTCATTTTAACACAATTAAATTGCTTGACTCTTTTCATTTTGTTTTTCCACGCACCTCCTTGATTTGCTGTCCGCAATTTTCTTTAAATTTGTTGCCTGACGGCAGATGTTTATGGATAGTCAATGGCTTTTTAAGTGTTTCTTGGCAAAACAACAATAATAATGTCAGTGATTGGCAATTATGTAAAATATCAATAAATCAAATAAGTGAGGCTGTACATCAATACGAAGTCGAGCACACGCTTCTCACTGTCATTATGTATCTCGTAGTGTCACTCACATTCAAAATCCGTGAGGCGTAGCAATCATTTTCTTGCCCGAGTTCTGATTTTAGACCGAAGTTTGGAATATTTCTGATGGACACATGAAAGTGGATTAGTCAGTAATAGGAAAAAATAAAATAAAATATGAATGCTTCTCTTCAGTCATCATTTCAGAACTAAAAATAAAAATAAAACAAAAAGAAAAATGGCCTTCTGGCAGAACAGTGCATACATAAATGTGGGTTATTATGTCCACGGGCACAGTTGGATGTGGTGCTGTCAGAGGGAACAACCGTAAGACAAACGTGACGATGACGCATTGCAACACTGCGAAAGACAACCTTCGCGATTGTGGGAATGCAGGGCGAAAGGAGGGAATAAGCGCTTCAATGCAGCTGGACCTCAGGGTGGTCTCGAGGGGCGTGAGAGGAGCAACGTGGAACGAGCTCGCGGCAGACATTAACAGTCGTCGGGAGGGGGGGGGGGGGGTGTGAGGCTGCGATAGCGAGCAGCGAGGCAGATTAAGGTCAATTGCACCTTTTTCCTAACGCGCCATCTCCTTTCTTTGAGAGGATGGGGTGGGGGGTGGGGGGGGGAGTCTTTTATCCCACCTTGTACTCATGATTCAGCAGGCGGGATGATCGTCTTCACGCAGCTCCACCTCAGCAACATGCCCTTGATCAGTCTGGCGGACAGCGGCTCTTGGAGGGGCTTTCTTTGCTCCGTTATCGAATACAAATGAGACACTTTTCCCAAAGTAATTGCTCTCCGCTCCCACTTAGACGTCTGCACCCTGTGAGAAGTGCTCGTACATGTAAATTATCAGCCTCGTGCAGCTATGAAGACACCTCGGCCATTAGCAGAGGGACACTGGAAGTGTGCTTTGTGCTTTCATCGGCATATGCTGATGAAATGTTCATATCTAATATTATTTTTGTTTGTTTGTTTCTTAGCTTTTCTGGTTAATCGGTATACAGTACTCCATGTATGAAACCGTTGTTGTAGCCACCCGGGTCCAGATGCTGAAGGGAGTGTTAAAGGTTTTGGTCGATGCTGCTTGAGATGTTCTTTGAGGGGCCATTTGATTGGTTTGAACTTCGTTTGTGTTTGACGTTTTGAGCGCACGTTTGCTGAAAATGTTGGTCGAAGCCAATATTGACCGGCTTTTGTGGCGTTCCACCGCATCTCAAAATGGCCGTCCCGTGTACACTCGCAATAACGCCGCAGTTGCTCGATGCGCACTTGACATTGCGGATAGTTCTCGAGCCTCCTTTGATGTATTGCTCTGCCAAGACAAATTAGAGACAACGAGACAACAAAACAACGAGACAACGCTGAATGGCGCAACTTCCTATTCATGAGAATTGCTGCTCCTTTGCATGTTGGGTCCCCGGGGCACGTGTGTAAACGGTATTCCCTGCAGCGGTGTCAGACAGCCCACGATTTGCATCAGCTTGTCACACGACCGGTCCCCAGAGAGTATGCCAGGGAATGTAATTAAAGGCGTGTTTTCAACATTGATTTCTTACCCCCCCCCAAGGTACGGAAATTCCAATCAAATTTGGGGGTTGGAACAGCAAGTATTTGATGCGCTAATGTGCGGCAACTCTCCGGCGGAAACGATATTGCGCTGCTTGTATTGTACTCAAGCAAGGACGAATAGGAATGGAGAAACTAAAATGTGACACCCAACGGCAGAAATTCACTCGTGGAATCAATATTGTCGTTTTATATTCCTTTAGAAGGCTGAATTACTGATTGTGAAATGACCAAATTTGACTTTTCACATCCCCCAAAGCATCTGAAATATATAAATTATCTTGACATTTTTCGCTTCTATTTTTATTTTTTATTTTTTTTCTGTTTGTTTGTTGCAAAATGCACAAGAAGAAAAATGATCGTACTTTTATTCCGATTAGCCGCGGTGACTGATGCGATCATTGCAACTCCAGAGCCCTTGACGTCCCCCACGACAACAAATTGAGCCCACCGCACGGGCTTGGATGGTGGCAGAATTGGGACAGCACCGTCACCACCAGCAATCACACTACAACAGGGATGGGAATTGATGAATAAATAAAGCGGGGTGACGGAACAAGAAAGAATCCCAGATTTGAATTTAGCTCCGGCCTTGCATGTTCTCCCCGTGCCTGTGTGGGTTTTCTCTGGGTATTCAGCTTTCCTCCCACATTCCCAAAAACATGCATGGCAGGTTCATGGAAGACTCTAAATTGTCCCTCGATGTGATTGCGAATGTTCAGGGTGTCCCCAGCCCGACTGCCCAAAGCCAGCTGGTATAGGCTCCGGCACGCCCCGCGACCCTTCTGGGGTCAAGCGGATCAGAAAATGGATGGCTGGATGAATGTACGTTCGCGTTTGTGTACGCTTTGCTTCGACCCGTCTGCCAACGCGATTTGCTGGACTTTCACACTGCGAAAACAATGCCACTAAGCTAACGATTGTCTTCACTCACGACTCTTCTTTTTTTGGGAGCCATTGATTCTCACTCCTCTTTGTACTTCCTGGAGGAAGGATTTCGACTGCCCAAGGAAGGGAAAAGGGGAGGGAATTGAATGGCTGCGGAAATGGAGGAAAAGGAAGATGATAGAACGAGGGGAATTCGAAGCGGAAACTTGACTTTTCCCATCTTGAAGTTCAACTGAAGTTCATGAAAATGGGGCGTGATACTGTACCTGTCGCCCTGTGCGGGTCTGAGCCGCTTTAAAGACAGCAACAACATGAGCTGAGGAGGAATAAGAATGGGCCGCAGCTCGCTTGAAATTGGCGACACAGCAGAAGAATTGTGAATCCACACCCGGGCCCTCTCTCAGCACGCCGTTGTTCATTCTTCCATTAATCTGTCACCTCCCACTGCCGAATCGTCATGGCGGCGCAGGAGGAGGGCGCGCAAGCACCCAGATTCTTTACACTTTGTGTTTGATGTCGAGAGGCATGAATGAGAGTCTTTAAATAAGTCAGGCTTAAACCGAGTGAGCTTTCTGATTCGATTTTTCTCTGGTTTTGCTTTCTTTCTTTTTTTCTTCTTCATTTTCTGGCACATTTCTTGTCCTTTTTTTCTCAAGATGGTAGAATTCCAGCTTGTCTCCGACACCACATGTGGCCTTCGCTGTAATAAAAATCCTTTTTGTCTCACTCTTAACGGTATCAAAGTGTGCAGCCGCGTGCGCCGAGACTCTCATTTGCCAACAGTCAATCAGAGCAACGTGCGACCCTTTGAAAAACGATGCAGTCAGATTGTATTTATCAGATGCTTGAAGCTTGACGGGGCATCGCTGTGTGTCAGCTACGATCTGTGTCGTGGCGTCTCATCTTTATAGCACCTGAAAAAAAAAACCCAGCCGTGGAATTTCTAGTCTGGCATTAAGGTCACCAAACTGACGGAGCGCAGCAAACCGGCGCTGGAGATGCTCCCACGTGAGGGGGACCCAAACACGACCCGAGCTCATTAATGCATAAAAGAATCATTCGACGGATTCTGCAAGCGTCACGGGACGGGGAGGTCCGAGCCCCAAACACGAACTTGCCGTTCGCTGGCGAACCCGAGTGAGCGCAAGGGGGGCTTCGCTAAGTGAAGCTTCTCCGCATCCGACTGTGGCCTGACAGCTCTCGATTCTCGACGGATGATTAATGTGAGCTGCGGCTCAAGCCAAAATATGTTTGGTGTCATCCGTAATATCGTCACACAGTGGCCTGGATGTTGTCAATTCTGGTGGCGCGTTGTCTGTATCCATCAACAGATGCTTGATAGGAGAGGTGACAATGTGGTGTTTTCATTACCGGTTTGGTTTGGAACCGTCAGTCAATTCAGCCGTTGAGGACTCGAGTGCCACAAAAAAGTTAAGGAGCGATCGTCTTTGGGCTTGTCTTTGTCGATTGATTAGGTGGAAATTTTGCTCAAGGATTCGGCGACGTGAACAGCTTGGGCAACTTTCATGAATTTCTTGCGGCGTCATTAAAAAGTCCAACTTAATTAGAAAGTTAGCTCCCAGCTGCAGACGGGTGCTGCAAATTGGGATAATTGCCCATTTGTGCCTAACCCCCGGCCGGCACTCCATTTTCAAGTGTTTAGTCTTCCCTCTTTAATGAATCTCTTCATCCCACGACACGATTTACAGTCAGGGCCCCGTTTTACCAAGAGTTGAACAGGATTCAGATCACACTCATTCACTCCCAAAGACGTTTATAAACGTCTTTTCAGACTTGGTCTACAATTGGCTGGTGCTGAATGTGTTTTAACGATGGCGTAATTGGCTCGAAAGATAAAATAACAGAAAACTATAAGCGGGAACTCAAATCATTAGCGTGCTGTAGACTGGATTTTGAATCATACTCATAAAGGAAAAATTGGATCACAGGCGGAGCCGACTTTGAAGTTTCTTCAAGACAACTCATAAAGTGGCTGGTGTGCCTTTATTCTCTCCCTTCAATGTCCTGGCACGGTCCTGATTAGATGACAGACAATCTCCCGGGGATCCCAAACCAACCATGCCGGAAGATGTTGCAGGCGGCACGATGCTCTCCACGGTGTCCTCGGTGTGAACCCGCTTTTATCCGCACAAAGAATTGCGAGCCAATAGAGAAATCTGAAAAAGTCTTGTTTTCAATCCCTGGGAAATGTCGGCGCTCGCTGCGTGGTGAATGTTGGATCCTGGTTTCGCTCTGGCGCCAGCTGCAGGTCAGCTGTAGGAGTCTGGCAGTCATTTTTTTTCCCTTGCAAAGTTCTTGCAGTCCCGTGACCTCCCTCAACCTCTTCTGGCGTTTTCACGCGCGTTTCTCCGCGCTCTTGACAATGCGCTGCGAGGCAAAACAAACCTTTGGAGTATGGCGACGTGTTCCACCGCGGAGGAGGTGAACTACCCGAGCAACTTCTGCTACGCCACGAGAGGCGAGGTGCTTCCAACTTCTGGTAATGATGTTTCCTTTTGGAGCAGTGTCAATTTCCGATGTGGATGTTCACGTTGCAGCTGGCAAAATCTGTACTTCGGATTGTATTTCTGCTTCGGGCGGTCTGACGGCGGCCGTCATTGACGGGGGGGTCTGCCATCGGGCAGTCGACGTGTCCAATTTGTACCCAAATTCTGCACCAATGATGTTTGTTAGTCACAAAAAAGCCACATATGACTTTCCAGCTGCGTCTGTCTTTTTATTTTGCCTGTCTCTTCCTGTCTAAATTCCTGACACTTGCGCGTCCAAACACACACACACACACATTAATTTGTTAAGGTAATTATAAGAAAATCCTTTTATTTATTTATTCCCCCCCCCCCCCCCCCCACAAAAGCAAGTTTAACAGAATTTTGCATGACAACAATTTAAATTCTTCAGTCTTAATCTCCTCTTGTTTGGAAAACAGTCTAGCAGTGTGTTTTAAACGACCCCCCTCCCAGGAGCGTATGCAAAGGTTCAGGCCGGCAATTAACGAATGAAGTGGAACATAATGACAAGTGTGCTTCTTGACAAGCTTTACGTGCGCTGACAAATAACCGCCGTGCTTAAAATGAACCGAGAAGGGACGCGCAGGCGAAGCGCGGCAGTTGATTTAAATGTCACCGCATGATGTTTTTGTTGCTATGGAAACATTCCAACGAGACTTTGTTGATGTTTTGCCTTGTTGAGTTTCTCTCCAAAGAACTACCGGAGTTGTATTTGTCCACCTAATGGGCTCGGTGAGGGGTGTTTGTTGAAAAGGAAGCTTGCAAAATGGTTTGGAGCGTGAGATGGGAAAACCAAAATAATAAGCACCACTCAGCCGCTCCCTACCTGTGGGCCGGAACGAAATTGTCCCCCCGGCTCCCACAAATGTCAGCCAGACAATATCAGTGGCAACAGCAAAGACGGAATGCTGATTCGGAAGACGCGAAGAGCGCGACGGAGGCGAGATCAATTTATAACAAACACGCATTTACAGGATGTGACAGACAGGAGAGTGATTTGAAGAAGAAATACTTTCATATTTGCTTTTTTTTTTCCCCCCGTGAAGAAGACGACATAGATACAAGTTGTTATGAAAACCAGAGAGCTGTCATTGGGTGAAAAACAAGCAATCATAAAACTGAGAGACACCATTGCACATTTTTGTTGCCAATAGTGCTCGCAAAGTTAGCGTCGTTGTTTCAAAACGGCGTGTACGTTTGTTAAGCGGGGCTGTGACCCAAACGAGACCTCTCTGAAATTGTGACCGTAGCTCGCGGTAAGCTCTGAGCTGTTGTTGTCAACCCGACGGAACTTGTAAGGGAGCTGACCTTTTTGCAATGCCGGTCGCCTTTTGTGGCTCTCGACCTCTCGGGGGAACGTGTGGCCTCACTTAGAACTCCACCAAGGACTTGTTAGTCCGCTCCAGTAAAACCACGAGATTGATGAAACTCACCCGTACCTACCAGGCGGGCGGTGCTCAGTTATCCTCCTGATTTTTCTTGCTCTTAGCTTGGCGAGATGTGGCTCAAAATATCAGATGTGCCTAACGACGCAGACGCGTCGAGGCGCTTTGCTGCTGTCACGTGGCAGAAACGCGAAAGACGGCGATCAAACGAAGAAACGCGGGAGAAGATGAAAGAGCGAGCGACGTATGACGTTGAAATATGCGACAGTGACAATAGCGTTGCAGACGCACAAGGCTTTTGCTTTCTTGTCGGTACTCTTAAAACCTCGATCAGGTTAACGTTCACGCTTGTACCCCTTTGTCACAATGACTTACGCAAACGAGATAAGAAATCCTTCAAAGCTTACTTAACCCTTTCAGGGGCAGCAGTTACTACCACGACAGTGGACAACATGTCATGTTATCAGCTTACACTCCAATCGTGTACATCTCACCTCTGCGAATTTCACACCAACAACAGCTCATCATTGCAGAATATGAAACAAATCTGACAGGTGACAAATCAAGGCACAGCAAAAAAACAAAACAAAACACACACACAACCAAAGTAAAGTGAAGATTTATCACAGCTGACAAAGCACCTTCGGAACATCATTACGCGCTTCCAGTAAAGCTTTGCCAACTGAATAGATTTTGTTTAGCCTCATTACAATCAACGTTTTAGGGTGCATGGTTGCCTCTTACATCACTGCTTCAGCCGTCAGCCAGACGAATGCTGCTTTGTTGAGCTGTCTGTGCCCCTCTTCGTCTTTCTGTCTGCGTCTCGCTACTCCTCATCTCCGTTGCTGGTAATGGATGCTGAGACCTGATCGATTTTTATCCCAACGACCTCGGTCTGGGCCTATGGCCATCTTCAGTGCTGCTACTTAAGCTAATACTGTTTTGTTTTGTTTTGTTTTTCTTGAAGGCACGGCTATGTTGACCAGTTCCAGTCCCTTCAGGACATCTCTTGCGTCGCATAAACAAATACAGAGCAGAAGACCGTTTTTGACAGGGATCAAAAGCCATTTGGCAAGAAATTTTCCTGCTTGGTGATGAATCGAATACAATCTGGGGAAACTGCCACAGGCATGTCCTTCCATATGATGGCCTCTCCTCTCTTGTACTGCGTGGACAAATGAGCACGATGCGTTTTTAATTAGCAGAGCCTATGCAGACATATTTGATGCGTTACATACATTATATAAGATGAGTAAGGGGACCAACAACAAAGCCAACGAAGATAAAGCTAAAAATAAATAAATACATTAAATAGAAAACAGCACTGTGAAAATGAATCAACTCGTTAGCTGGTGTCCAAAAAAAAAAAAAAAGGAGCAGTGCCTTCAATCTAATTTATTTCATCACGTCTGACTTTTGGACCTGCAGACACAAAGTGGATGACTGCAGCCGGTCCACTGGCTCATACCTCCAGGCTTCCTGTTTGAACACTGTCTTTTTTTTGTTGTTGTTGTTGCTGCTGCTGCGCCTCACTGATCATTTGTCACAAACAAGAGCAGATACTATCGCCAACCCAGGGACTATCGACTGCAGTTATTTTTACAGCCTAGTTTGGCTTGAGGGAGCCTATAATGATTCTTGTGCATGCTTTTAAAAGTTTTCCTCATTGCCCTCTGATCGTAGCTAATTGGCCCCCGGGCGGTCATATTTCCTTGCAAGGGCCCCCCCATGAGCTGCGTTTTGTCAATAAAGCATTTGAGCCCACAAGAAAAAGACATGCATGACAAAGATGAAACTTTTGATCATGACTAACGGTCCCTCCGGTCCCCGTGTGCTTTAACTCATTCAGTACCAGCCAATTCTGGACCAAGTCTGAAAAGACGTTTAAAAACGTCTTTGGGAGTGAATGAGTTAAAAATGCTTGTGAATCTAAGTGCCACTTTGCAGCAGTGGCACGTCCTTCGCGAAGAGCATTCGTTTCCTCCTGCCACTAAAATATCACGACCACTTTCTTAAGTTTTGGCCTTTTTGGCTTTAATAGCACACGTGCTAACAGTGTCACAAGCACATCCTAGAGTGTGCAGGGCATTTGCAGGTCATGCAGGAAAGCCTCGCCAGGAATCGCTATGAAGGCATTGCCCTCAGTCATGAGGGTTAATAGGGAAGCGCTCCTTGGGTTTACTTCCATTAATTAAAGCGATCACGAGCCCATCATTTTGGCTTCGTTTCGTTTCAAAGGCGACCTGCTGAAATGGAGCAGCTCGGAACTGTGATGCCGTGTCATCGCGGGGCAGACCCTTGACTCCGTTTGGTTGAATAACTTGTGCGAGAGCTTGAAGTCCTCATTGCGAACCCTTTCTTGGTAGCACCTGTACTCATTCGTGTCACGGGTAAGCTGGACTTTGGACTTTGGGGCGAGAGGTGGGGTCCACCATGGGCTTATATAGAGAAACAACTACAGCGTTCACAGTCCCACGGTTCACCCGTCAAGTTTATTGTGCATTTCAGCTCGATCGTAAATTTTACCCAAGAGCCAAATGTCCCCTTTTTTGTGAACAATGCGATGTATGTTTAACCCTTTCATGCTGTCCGCTGTAGTAACCGCTGCACCCGAAAGGGTTAAACGCAAACACCTGCTGACGTTTGTTAGCGTGAGTGTTTCCTTGGCTGGATGGTTCATGCTGAGACTGCTGGCCATTATCAGTTTAGCAGGAGTGAACAATGACCTTTTGACTCCATTACAGCTGATTGGATTGCTTCTCGCGGCACGGCTGGCTTACCGCCCACCCGATACGCCCGCAAGCAGCACATGGAAACCTTCAATTTGGTGCACTCACTCTCCGTCCTCCCAACTTTATATCTCTCAAGAGCATCCCTGTCATTCCTTCCACTCATCCGTCTTTGGAGCTCCCCAGTAATTTTTTACCCACCCCCATCATTCTAGATGTGCTTCTCGAACGTCCCTTTCCAATTGCTGTCACATATCTGCCTATTTTTGAACCTCGTCCATCACAGTGCAGTTCTGGACAATTTTGCAAATGCACAATGTGCCGAAATGTCTGGGATATTGAATGGATTTTTTATCTATAAAACCTTCTGATAGCAAGAAAAAAAAATGGATCATACAAGCTGACGTTAGCCAAGGCTGTTAAGTTGCCCAACATGAAATGTTACCGGTTTGATGTCTTTGTTTGGAATATACAATCAATTTCATTGAGAGAGAGATAGGATTTAATCTAATTTTGAAGTGAAAAAATTCAATAAAATTATACTATACTGTAGAGGTATCATTTCCCCCCTACTATTATGTTTTGTATTTCTTCAATGCATAAAAAAAAAAAAATCCTGATAGGAAGTGACACGCGTAAGCATGTGCATACCCACGCACCAAAATCAAACATGTCAACAATAACCTCAGCAGAGACATAAAATGAACGGAAAAGCCAAACAAAAAGCAATGACTTTTTGAAGCGTTTCAACCCTTGTGTTGCTGGTATTCTCGCGAAAAACAAAAATAATTAACAGGCAGCAGAGACGGTTGCTGTTCCATTAATATAATTTCCTGAGCGGGTTTTCATTAAGATTATGCAACCTGGCTGCAGATATTTCCTCCCATTTACCGAAAGAGCATTAGTGATGTTGACCATGGATTTATCTCAGTTTTGTTTTTTGGGGGGGTGTGTGGGGGCAATGTGCCAGTCAGGCTATTTCATTACGATTCGTTATCTTGCATTATTATAGAAACGCCATTGCAGGGCGATAAGACACCGACCGGTGCCTTTTTTTTTTGTGTTGTCCCTGAAGCCGAAAGCACAGCGTTACTTACAGGAGATTTGCACCTCGCATTTCAAGTACCTGCAAAGACGGAGGAGAAATGAATCAAACCTCCTCCTGAGGCCTGAAGTTTTATTGAGCTCTTGAACTTTATGTGATTAATACATTCACACGCTTTTGCACAGTACGGTTAAAAAAAATAAAATAAAAATCCCCGTTCCTCTTCCCACCTGCTCATTACAGTAACAAGCAAAGTTGGAACTCGGTCTCTGCCATGAATACAATTAACACCAGAATGGCTCCCAGGAGACAAAAGTGTGAGACATGAAGTATTCCTGTTTGTTTATCCGTGCGTATAGGCCACTTCCTGCCTCACACAGAATGGCACAAGATGAAGAAGGACTGTACCATTTTTGACTCTTGGAGGGGGGTGGCGAAAGGAATTGAGTCCAACAAAGCGTCAAAATGAGAAATGTAGTAACGGGGTGTTTCTGTTCATGTGCCTCCTTTTGGTTAATCGAAGCCGGTGTAAGACCAATTTTGTCTGACTTTCTGGTACAAGGAGCTCAAGTTGTGCTGCCTGGCTCAGATCAGAGAGAGAAATTGTGAAGTTACGGGTGGAGCCGCGTCATTGCAATGCATCGTTGGGTTTGTTTGACATGAGGACTGAATAATCAGGATGGGTTTTTTTTCTATATTAATCTCAGATGCTTAATCAAGCTTGCTGTTGTCATGTTTTGCCCCTGGAAATGCTATTTCGAGGCTAGCATGGTGCCGACCATGTCGTGATCATAAAATGATGAGACCAATGATGCAAAAATATATTCCTCACCATCCCTGGAGGCAAAAAAAAAAAAAAAAAATAATCTTTACACTCAGTGAAGTGCACCATGCTCAAGCGCATCAATATTCATATCCGGTACCGTCATAGATTTTTTATTTTTTTTGGTGGGGGGGGGGGGGGGTATCATCGTGTTACATACTGTGAATGTGCCACCTTCTACTATCGAAAGCTAAGACGAGCTGAGACCTAGTCAAGAACGAGGTTAAGACAATGTGAGTCCATGAAAGGATTCATCCACTCAACGAGGTTGTCCACATTCGCGTTGATCTCATCATCGTTCCGTTTGTTCTGAGTTGATCTCTCTTCGCTTGTTTGCCTTGCAGTATTTGACTTGGAATACCTCACTGGTTTTTGATCATGCTTCCTTGCTCTCTGCCGCTCCTCCCTTCACCTCTCTCGTCTTAGTCTGGTTTTGATTCACTTTTCACATTCCCCCTGCTGACTTCGTCGATATCTGAGCACTCTCTCTGCACTCTCTTTCCCTTCTGCTGTTATCCCTTGTTGAATAGTTTTCATTCCTGGTTTATTTCACTCCTGTTCATCAATACGATATTTCCGCAGGGGGTAAAAAAAAAAAAAAAAAAAAAAGACTCCCTGTCTAAAAATGGAAAATAAAAAAGTGCACAGGGGTGTCGCGCTGCTACATGAATTCCTGCGCATCTTATGAATGCTGCCAGCAATCCCGCCGACAACTCACTTAATTGCCTGTCATCCAAATTTTGGTGAGTTCGAGGAGGTCTTGGAAGTCTAAGCAAGTTTATATAAAAAAGAAAAAAGGTGACAAAGGTAGCAAAGATTGCAGGTGGGATGAGGAGGAATCAACCCCTCAAAAGATGGTGTTGCTAGGCAATCCAAATCAATGCACTCTCAAATATTGATACAAACACGGTCAAAGAATAGCTCATGTAGCCTCCAACATGTCGGTCGTGGCACACATACTAATAATTAGCACAACATAGAGCAAGCCGGTGTATGCCGCTTACATGTTCAATAGTATTTAAAATGCCACGTACAACAAACAACAACCAGGCATGAATATGAGGCAGGATGGAAGGTTGTTTGTTGAACTGCAGGTGCTAAAACCAACCGACAAACCAATTATATTATCTCATTGAGCCCACATGACTTCCAGATGACTGGTGCGACAAATCAAAACGTACTTTTTGCTTGCTCCGTTTCGTGTTTGGGGTTTTTTTTGGTGTTTTTTTTGCCCATCAAAAAGTTTTGCAGTCTGCTGTGTGACACGATCCGTCGTGTGTGGGATTAGTAACCGCTAAATTCTGTCAAGCAGGGATGCTTCTTTTCCCCCCGATCGTTATCTTGCACTCACTTCACGCGGTGTTGTGATATTTCCAAGCCACGGGACCCGCAATAATATTTGCCATTGATTTACCCGAGCTGCAGATTTTATCATCCCCCGGCGTTCTAATCAGCTCAAATTTAAAGCTAGCATCGTTTCGATCATCCAAAACTCCTCTCCTCTGTTTAGTGCACACGTTGGCTCCTATTATTGACCGACTATCAAGAAATAATCATCCAACTATCAACCATCGTGTCCACAGTTTCGTGGAAGGCTTCATGTGACACATACGGCGCATTATGTAGCCTTCAAGTGTACACAAAGACAATATAAGAAGTGGCTACTTCCTTCCATCATGGAAGTCGACGTGCGTGTGTGTGTGTATGTGTGTGCGTGTTTGTCCAGACTGCCTCCCGAGGAAAGAAACCGGCGCGGGGACAGTGAGAGATAAATGGGCTGTTGCCGAGGGCGCTCGCACATAAATAAATCACAGATTCCAAACCCTGAAGTCAGAGGTTACAAGCAGGAACTGTAAACACACCCGTGAGTGCAAGTGGCTGGATGCGTGTTGCATTTGGAGAATGTAATTCTCCATGACAACACCTTTGCTTCGTTGCTGACAGGAGGTGCAATTCGGACAGCCGCGCGTTTGGGTTGTTGATGTGTAAAGCGCGGCCTGACCAGATATGACTCCGTTGAGATGCGCTTGGAAATAGATCTTGTTATGAAATCAAATTGGGCAGCCGGACTTGGATTTGTCAACTTCTGTTGAGGTTCATATGAGTGAGATGGAGCCCATCCTTGATGAGACAAAAGGAGGAGAGCACCTTCGATTGATCCTCAGTCAAACACAAAGCAAATCGTGAACATACTTCATCATTATCAGAAAGACTCCCTTGAGTGTCCTTCTCCCAGCAGTTGCGCTCAAGCAACAGCAGACCGAGGCCGCAAGCGGCAGCCGGCATGTGTCGACAAAGCGCGAGTCGCAATCGATCGGAAGGATTTTGGCGCTGACGCGGCTCGTGGCTGCACCCCAGGGTGGGATTGCGGGACTCGGGTTCAAGCCAAATGACACCAAAATGTCAATGCGCATCTTCGTCATCGGCCGCAAATCAATTTGGACTTTGCGCTGGAGGATTAGTGAGCGCTTGATCGCCACCTCTCCCGGGAAGCGAAAAGAGCAAACAAATGGGAGGTTTCCTGCTCCAATGACAATTCCGTCAGTGCTCTCTGACGGCAGCGTCTATTCCAGATCAAAGCCACACTTTTGCCAACAAGAACCTCAAGCTATGAGTTAATGTTTGTACAGCACGTTAACTCGTAGGGCAACCAGATAATATAAAATAAGAAAACTGGTTGTTGAACTCGTTAAGCTGTTCATATTAGTTTGTGTTTGTAAATGTAACAAGGAATGCAATAACGCTCCAAAATTGTCCCATGTTTTTAAATGTTGATTACATCAGCTTGCCACATCTTTACCTCCGCCAAGGAGCTTTTGTTGCCCTGTTAGTTAGGTTGTTTGCATAAAACGGCAGAGCCAATTTCCATTAAAGCCTGTGGAGCGGTGAGGCGAACACATTCCATTTTGGTGCGGCTCCAGGATTTTTCTTTTCACTTAGCTCTGTGAAGCAGGGCATTTTCCCAATGTTTTTCATTTCTCTGTGAATGAAGCAGGAAAAGTCATGACATATTTCGAATTATATCGATTTTGTTGTTGTTTGTTTTTTTGTTTTTTTTCCTCTTGCATGTCGGGGTGCCGCGGTCAAGAGGTCAGTTGTGAGCTTGATGAGCGTGGGCCTGAATGACCAGCGAGTCGATTAAGTTGAGAGTGTGAATGGGTTGCTTTTGGTGTTTTTGGGCAGGCTCCACTCATTCATTCCGCACCCTGACATTCGCTGAGGTGGCGCAGTGTACTTTGTGACTGTGTTTTTACACCAAACATTGTAACAAAGTGATTGTGTGAATTCAAACCAACAGTGGCGGTTAACACGCGTTTTTGTAACCAACAAACGTGTCGTCCCGTGGTACAGAAGCTAAGATAACAAATTCACAAACTATCCTGTTTCGATACATGTATCGAAACAGCCATGCTAGCATGCTAATGGGAAACTCGGCAAAAAGTAGATGAAGGAGAAGCTCTTCTCCTTTTGATAGCCTGCGCACAATCCATTGATGTTTTTAAAGCATATTAGCGATGGACTGTTTCATTGCTGCTCTGTATCGGGATGGAAATTTAGAAAGTGCATCTGCTGAGAGCCTCTGCTTCAGTCGTCCGCACTGTGGAGACAGCACCATCTGTCACAGTGTTGCTGTAAACAGTGATGCAAACTGCCACATGTTACAGGTTCAAGCGGGTCGGGGTGTAATATGACATAGCGCTAACTCCCACAAGAAATGCGCGGAACAGCTGTGTCGCGGCCCATCTTCTCGACGCTCTACTTCTGTGAGTTTCAAACTCGAGGCTCAACCAGGCAGTGCGAAGCTTCTCTGTTGTGTACGTAATGTGCGGTAAATCCGTCCATCCATTTTCCGATGCCCTTGATCCTCAAAAGGGTCGCGGGGCCTGCTGTAGCCTATTCCAGCTGTCCTATCCCAGTAGGCCGGGGACACCCTGAACTGGTCGCCAGCCAATCGCAGGGCACATACAGACGAGCAACCATCCGCGCTCACACCCACACCTACGGACAATTTAGAGTGTTCAGTCAGCCTGCCATGCATGTTTTTAGCATGTGGGAGGAAACCGGAGTACCCGGAGAAAACCCACGCAGGAAGGCTGGCGCCGGAATCGAACCAATTCGTCAGCGCCACACGGTCTCTAATGCGTACATCTTGGCTGGCCTCACGATCTCTTTTGCCCGTCGTGTCGTTGTTTTACCCCTCCAGCCATCTCTTTCATGCACATATATTCTGTCTCACTTTGGCTGGTCGTCATTCCTCTCCTTTCAAGTGTCAGTCGCCCACCTTTCTAAATGTTTCACCAGCTGTTCCCTTCCTTTCCTGCTGAGCGCAAATGACTCCTCCGAACATCACTGTAACTCTTCAACCTCTACCTTCTGCTTGATGGAAATACCTTGACAATGAGAACGTGTTTATCGCTTTGAGTAACTGTCCTTCAAAAAAAAAAAAAAAAAAGCTGCTGTGTTTTGTGTAGCGGCGTCTTGGCCATTAACATTAACAAGTGCGATATTTTTGTCTTTTATGAACAAATGGACGTTGTTACATTGTCAGTCTGCATGACAGGTGCATTTGTCTTGAACAAAGAGAAAATAAGAGTTTTGTTGCAATCAACAGCAGATGCTTAAAAAAAAGAAGAAAAAAAAGAAACAAATATAAAAATTCTCCAGTTCGAAATGTGTGGTTCACTTCCTTAAAGGGAAAAAATAAAACATGTACAGCACCTGTACTTAATGAAAGAAAAATCATTATTTACTATTCAATATATGGAATCCCTACTTGCTTATTAAAGCCCGGGCCTATTTTGGAGCAGTCAAATTATCACATAGCGGTACACCGCATTAGGCAAAGCATCAGAGAGAAAAAAAAAGTCGGCAAACACGCACCCGGTGTTATCCTGTCACTCACTGTTGCTAAGTGCTGTGACAGGCATTGGCTTATTAGCTTTGGTGGACCTCGGTTTCCAGCGAGCGGAGCCATTCATGCAATCTGGCTGGAAAAGCTCGGGGAAAATAAACCGCAGTCCCGGGGACTCAATTTAACATGGCTGTCAGAATGTCAAATGCCGGACAGTGCGGGTGCTGGTCGAGGAAGCGGGACCGTGCCGGGCCTGAACACAGACAATATGAGGAGGAAGCAATATCTGCCATGCTGGATCAGCTTTAATGTCAGGCCACTCGGGGCTGGCTAGCCTAAGGGAAAAGAGTGTGCGTGTGTGTGTGGGTGGGGGGAGGGGGGATTTGCTGTGTGATACACAGGGGACATGTGTCGTAAAGCAAAACTGCATTTGGCATAATACATTGGCAGCGATCTGTGCAGGTGAATTAGCCACAGTACATTCACGCCGTTCGGGGTAGGAATTTATTCATGTCATTCCTCCCGCCACCCCCCCCCCCCCAAGTTTTTGAAGAATGATCCCAAGCAAAAAAAAAAAACAAGAAATGGCCATCGGCAGGCGCTGCGTTACTAGCTTAGCTAGTCCTAAATTTACTGTGTGCACGGTGAAGCTACTTTCGTGCAAATCAACAGAAACTCCTGTTTCCCCAGGAATCCAAACCTTAACTGCACGTCTTCTATTTGATGTCACATCCTCCTGCTTCCTCGGCGCTGTCTGCTAACGCAGCGGAGCCAGGCCGGAAAGCTCTGGAGACAATGGCGGAGCTAGCGAGCGCAGATGAGGACATCTTGCGAATCCCCACGGCTGTATCTTCATAAATTCATGTTCCTCTTGGAGTCCTCGCAGCACACACTTACACATTCCAGTGTGTAGTGCGGAAACTCAAACGGAAACTTCGGTCAACAAACATCCAAGATGTACGACACAAATCTATTGGTTGCCTTTGAGGGCTTGTATTTTCCTCAGGGCTTCCTGTTCCGGCAGAATAATACCGTAAATCCTGTCATGTCTTGCCGGTTAATTTTTTGGCATCAAGATCCTGCTCCCATAGCCGATACCGCATCCCCATGATGATTGATGACAGAATATCATGCCACCAGCCTCATAGTGGTGGCGCACGACCCTTAGGAGGGACAACTAAGGCCCTTCTGTAGTGGAGTGCTCCCTCCCCCCGCGCACCTTTTGTGGCGATAATGTCTGAGGTTGACCCTGCGCAGATGAATCAAGTGTTTCCCTTTGGTGGACTTGGCCCAAAATAAGCTGAGCAAGCATCTTCTCAAGCATCGTAGTGACACATGGTACAAATTGCTGAGTCAGCCTTGGCAGCGAAGCCGGCGGTGTAAAGAGAGTGAAGGAATGGCACCTACAAATCAGTGCAATCAAACAACCGCAGGTCCACACCGTTAATGTTAATAGAGCCAAGATGTTATACCTTACAGCAAAAAGCAGTAGTTGCAAAAGAAAAAAAAAGTGTGTTTTCAAAATCCAAAAATATGACTGCCCACGTGTGGCTTGCACACGTTGCGTTGACCACGTTGTCTTAATCTTCAGGGTTTATGTTTGTTTGCGTCTGCCAAAGGGTAAAGAAAGCAAACGGATTGTGTTGCTGCCTACGTCTGCGGGTGTGCAACAGAGGAACAGATAGTGGGTTGCATATTTAAGTTGTTTATTTAGCGAGCGAGTCTGAGGGATTGTCAAAGTGTGTGTGTGTGTGTTTTCAATTGTGTGTGGATGACAGCAAGGAAAGTTGTCAGTATGCGGGTGTGACGGGAATGATGATTACTGGATATGTTAGCATGAAAGGGAGCCAAAGGTTTGCATTGTTGTTTTGAATGTGGGTGTGTTTATCCACAAGGAATGTGTGTGTGTGTGTGTGTGTGTGTGTGTGTGTGTGTGTGTGTGTGTGTGTGTGTGTGTGTGTGTGCGTGTGCATGCATGTGTGTATGTGGGGGGGGGGTCCTTCCATGAGCTGGAAAGCTGCCAGGTGCCCCTTGCGGATGTCTTTGTGGTGATTTAGGAAGCGATCGATTTCATGGTACTGCTTTGTTTCTCAACTCTCTCATGAATAGCAGTGCAACTCGCCATCACCCATGTTTGTTTTGTTCTTTTTTTTTTTGCCTGCGGCTGTTGACGCTGACATTTCCTCCTCCTCCTCTCATGGTGAAATTCGCTTTATCTGTACGTGTCAGGACTATCACAAAACCAAGGACAATGATGACAATTCTGATGAGAGAAGCTTGAGGACTACAAAGCGGGGCAATATCCGAGCGGGAACCGAAAGGTGCGCGTGTGTGGTGTACGACAGAGCAAATAGATTTTCAGAAGAGTATCGACCGCACACGGCCAAACAAAAATGAGTCATCGCTGTTTGTTTCTCCCTCCGTTTTTGCATGCGGATGCCGCTTTCTGAGGGCTGGAACGCTATCATAGCCAAAAGAACCTTGGTGACAACGCAAATGCACGTGTCATACCGGAGAAGCTGCACTGTTTGAGAAAGTTCTGCGGGTTGCAGATCCTGCCTCGCGTGACCGGTCGGGAATGAGGTGGAAAGGATGAGGAGGAAATGATCTGGAGCAGCCACCTGCTAAAACCTTCTGAATAGGTTAGCTTACTAATTGGCTCATTCAACCCGGACTTACACAGCGATGACTATTTGTAAGCCTTTATTTTTCGTGCGCTGTGTATAAAGCCTTTGCAAGCACCAAAAACGTGCTCCATGAATACAAAAGATCCTCCGTATATGACGTGACCCCACTACCCCACTCACACTATTTCAAAACAACTCACTGCTGCAGACATTTCGATGACTCCATGGCAATAACGATGAGGACAGTTGTGGTATTAATGGCACATAGATTGATGCCAGTGAGGAAGCGTGTCGTGACACAGTAATCATACTAATGTTATAGCATGAGTAATGATGCTGAACGTGCTGGCAAATGGGCTCGTTATCGTGAAGGGGGGGTGGGGGGGTTGATGAGGAAAAGGATGATGTGCTCTATTATGATGATAAGTAGCGTGATGATGAAGGAAACTGGATGAGCCGTGTTCCAAAAGGGCTTTTGTACGCTTTTCGTTGCTCACCTGCACCACTTTGCCGTTTGGCGATGGGACGTCGTAATGCAGCCAAAGTGCGAAGATTAAGTCCTCTTGTCTTACCTATTTTGAAAGATTTATCATCTCCCGATATTTATCTCAATAATCTTGCCCTAAGATGTACATGAACCTACTGCCGTATGTAGGCATAAAAAACAGGATGACAGAGGACTGCATGAAATCAGTCATTTTCAACAAAAAGTAAGTTGTGTGCCACTATCTAATGGTGAAAAATAGAACTTTCCATCCGGAGTGAAATTTCTGGTTACGTCCGAACAAGGAACGAAACGCGGTTGTAAACGGAGGATAAAATGTCATGATTTGAGTTTTCATCAACATTTGTAAGATTTTCAAGATGCAGAAAACAGATGCAGAGCCATTTGTTGTGTCTCAATAAGGCAAGCTGTATTTCATTTGCATGACAGGGCAAACAGAAAGTCGTAAAAGCTGCGACGCGACCATTCATCTGATATCGGCTATAGCACAAGGTCACCGATTAGTGACAAGTTGATGCTTGCATTCAGCCAATTTTCAGCGGAATCATCCATCCAAATGCATCCCCCTCCAGTTTGTTTCGCCTTTCAGGGGAATGGTTAGAGTTTGGAACACAGCCCTCCTGGCTGCACATTTGCATCTCCAAGAACACAGATGCTCTGTTGTTTACTCCGCAGCAAGCCTTTTCTGATGTGCTCATTTTCCAGAGGAGGAAACGACATGCCTCTGTGCAGAATTTGGACTCATTCACCGCTAATGAAACGGAATGATGACAGTTTTGCCTGGGACCGCCGCTCTCATCTGGGTGACTCATACTGTGTCCTCACACCCCTTTCAACTTCGATTTCTAATTAGTTGGAGGGCAAAGGAAATCGTCAGCCCACGTTATTTGGTCCGCAGAACATTTTGAACATTTTAATGGAAGCCTGACCACGCAACACACTTGTAAAGACACTCATTTAAAATCCAGCTGAGCGATTGAACCGCGTGTGATTCATCTCATCCCTCTTTGCTTCCGACCCGGGGTATGTTGGAATTATTTAGCAGAGAGACGATGACCAAAACCCTGCTGCGGGGACGCGCCGCCTGCAGAAAGATAATAAAGCACAAGCAGAAAATTGAGCGCCGTCACTCGTTCTTTCATTTCAGCCAGCAGGAAGTGTTCATAAAACGTAAATTAAATCTGTCCCCCTCTGCACCCTACGTGCCAAACAACCAAGAAAGGAAGAATAGGATGGCACCAAACGCAGCCTTTGTTGTCGCCGGTGTTGATTGTCTGCATTGGAGGGCTTTCGAGGCAGCACCGGACTGAGCTCAAGGGGGATGAGTGGAAGGATTAGGTGCGAAAAACGGCAGAGTGATGCACCAGGAAAAGGAGTGTGGCCGAGGAGCGACAATCAAGGATGAAGTGAGACACCCTGAAAAGGTGATCCGATACGTCGAGACAGAGAATGAATGTTGGAGGCCGGAGCTTTTAGAAACTTCAGTAAAGCCAAATGGAAGAAGGCACCCGGCGTTAAATCCCGTGGCCAGTGGGGGCGGGATGGAAGTTAGTCTTCCTATGCGGGAGAGACCTTATTTACTGTGGGGGCCGGGGGGGATGGATCTTCAGCTTTCATCTACAGACTTTAACAAGCCTGCAATCCATCCTACATGTAATACGAGACCGGCTATTAATATGGGCAGATTTCTTCCCGCTGGCTCTCTGTGTGACTCTGTGTCACAGTGCAAAGCATTGACTCAAAGTAACATGAGATGAAATTGCACAAATTAGCCTGCTGGGCACTGATATGACTAACGAGATACGCGGCTCACAGTAAATATCAACCCTGTCTTGCTCATGCGCTGGTAATGTGGCAAGCGTCCCGCTGCGGCCTCCATGCTTGTTCCCTGGCCTTCAAAGTGAACATCCTTCGTCCTTTTGTCAAAGACGCGGAGCTGCCGGTGAGCTGGAAGTCATCGCGCACGAACACAAGGAATGAAACGTTTGCACAGTTAGGTGGTCATGTAGTCGGGCAATTTAAATGTTCGTGGCTCAACACTGATGGTTGTGTGATTCCAAGGAAAATCAAATGGAGTTAATGGAGCGGAGAAGAGGACTGGAGTGAGAGGAAAACAGCTTTTATTAAAACGACCAAAGGTTTCAACCTTTTTCCACAGTGTCCCTGCGGGTCCTATTTTCACACCCAATGTAAACGTAGGGCAAAGCAGAGTCGAACTGCGCATACGGTAGTGGGTGTTTTTTCTTTTGGTATTTTCATAGACACGTGCCGGGAGAAAGGGGCCTGTGCTCAGTTGTGGGAGCGAGCACAGGGCCGCTTGGAGCCCGCCGTCTACCCCCGGTCGTGTCAGTGTTCATGATGTTGGTCCCTTCTTCACACAAAAGTGTATCAGGCGAGTTATCCAAGATGAACGGGGGCGTACTACTACTACTACTACTACTACTAATAATAATAATGATAAGAAGAATACATATAATTCATAGTGTGCTTTTGATTGAAAGTTAACACATTGGCAGGAAAAGGGAGCAATAGAAGTAGCTCACTGAGGCTTTGGGTCTCATGTGGACTAAAGTGGGGGGACGAACTCCAGCTCCCATTCATTTTAATAATATATAATAATATATTTTCATTTGCCTCAACTGTTATAGCTGCCCTTGTAATTTTTCGTTCGTCCCATCAGACGTGCACATTTAATGTCATCGTGCAGGCTCCAACTGGCTGCTTAGAGCTGCTGATTAAACAGCATATCAAGTATAGAACAAGGGCCAGTAGCTAGGCAACAGTTTTTCAGGCTAGCCTCAGCTCTTCTCAAATCACCCTTTACTTTTTTTTAAAAAACTTTTTAAACATATTTTATTTTTTTCATATCACTAAAGTCCCAGTGACAATGCTGTCACTCACTTAAATATGTGTTATTTTATCATCGCCACCACTGCTGCAGCAAGGCTATCGGAATGTGAAAGCCCCGTCGTTGTATATGGGTCGTAATAAAACCACTATTTCATATTCACTGCCATAAGCTGATGGAAAGCGTGAAATATGTATAAAAATGACCACCCATATAGAACTGATTGCATCAGAGGCGACAACAGGGCGCAAGGCTCGGTAGAAGTGGAATGTTGAGTAATTGGCTGCAGCAGTCGAGAATGAACCAAACGGGAATAATTCATTCAGTCGGCTAATATAGTACAAATTCAATGCCTCCATTTTTATTGTCGTGTCTGAGCAGTGATTTCTCTGCTCAGAGCATCTCCGTCATTTTTCAGTGGGCTTGATGTCTAGTTGGCTGCAAAATAAAAAAGGCAAAAGATTACATTAGCATGGTAGAGCGTGATTTGGTGTGTTTTAGCTAAATGAAGATCCTGTCCCTGTTGAAAAAGTTTTCTCTCCTTTGCTTCCCACTTGCCCAAAATGCTCACATTATCAAGCAAATTCATCTTGCGGGGCTCCAGTACGTGGCTGGATTTAGACTCGGGGGCTGCTGTCAGGCTTTATCGAGCGCTCCCTTTTCTTAGTGGGAAGGGAGGAGACGCCCTTGCCAAGCGGAGCTGGCGCTATGACAGTCGCCCTCGACGTCTTTACTGCTTCATCCTTCACTGACTTCCGCATATGCTCACAGCACATACACGCACTCGTACAGTGATGAGCCGTGTCAGATTGGTCATTAGTTTCGTCGTAGGGGTCGGACGTGTTTGGCGCTAAGCTCACCGTACGTCCCCGGTGACCCTGAAATCTCAACTTCGACGGTGCCTGTCACTTGGGTTCTGTTAGCGCCCCCTTAAGAAGAAGAAAACATTTCGTGCCCCTCACTCAACTCTCCGCCGCGACTATGAATAGGATCATTTGTTTGGACACATTTTGTGCTTATTAACATGAAAGAAAAAAAAAGTATTATCGATCGGTAAGTTGAAGTGCATCAAAATGCCTGAAATTCAAACAAATATTAAATGAGCGCGCCACTGCCACCTACTGTAGTGAATGTGCAATGACTTTTTAGTCATATAAGGCAAAAAACAAAAACATGTTCACACGGTCACATGTACCCCACTGGCATCTCACCGCGCCCCTGCAATCTGACATCGATTCTTAACGCCATCCTGCCATTTGAATTTGGCTCTTGGACCTGCAGTGTAAATCCTGCCAAAGACACCCCTTTCTTTTCTCTTTTTTTTTATGCGAATAGCTCTGGGTGACTCATCTGCGCTCTTCTTCTTTTCTCATTAAACTGGCAGCCAGATGGGGAGGTTGTGTCACCGGTAGTGGTACTTGTCGGTCATCAATGAATGGCCACCGCTACCTGCAAGCTTGTCACACCACCGGCGCAGAAGGCCTTAGCAATGAAACACGGGCCGTCAGCAGTCGATGCGACCGCCGATTCTCCCTCTGTTTGCCTCCCGGCAGTTCTTTTTTCCGCGACGCTTTTATGGTCGAGGTGATAAGATGTGAGAGAAATCCTTCCGTGCCCGCCTTGCGAAGAAGAGCAATGTTAATTTTTGTAACGTCCGTTTTTGCCGTTGGCTCATCGAAAGTCGACACAACACCGATTTTGTGATTGCATGTGTTTATGAAAGCTGTCTGTTCCGTTTGTGGCGGTGCAAGGATCAATCACGTGAAAGATTTTGCTCATGCGTGTTCTCAAACCCCAAATAACTTGTTCTTGTATACAATGCTACAACAGTGTTTGTGGAGCCGTTGCGAAAAACGCACAGTTGTAAGTGAATTGGGCTTGGTTCATACTTGGATGGGAGACCACCCAATTAACACCAGTGATTAATCAGAGTCGCTGGTATGATGTTTACAAACCCCACAGCGAACCTCAAAGTTGAGTTTCTTGTCGGCATAGCTCAGACTGCAAATTAGGATGAGAAACTATTAAGGATTAAAAAAAAAAAGTGTTGATAAGAGAGGTTAAAAACTGACCTCTCTTTATCTTCCTTCTCCCTTTAATTCCTCCACACTCTCAATATTGAAGTTCTTTTCAAGCCTTTGGCTCCTTTTTTTCTGTGCTTTGCCAACACACACAATTATTGAATCGCTACAGGCTGTCCACTGTAGTGATCGCTGTCTCTAAAAGGGTTAAAGTAAAAAAAACAAACAAACAAAAAAAACCCACCTGGATTATTTAATCCGAGGACAGCCGTTGATTTTGTAAACCTGTGTTTTTACAAATCAGTTAGATGGGTGAGCTGTTACTTTGCTGCTGCCAATGAGCTGCATTGTGGCCTTGCTTTATGTTCTCTCCGCATCGAGTCGAAATGCCAGACAAGTCTGCAGATGGAGGCCGCTTCGCCTCACAGCAGCAAACACGAGCCATTAATCACGTAGCAACAACAGGGCACGCTGATGTCAACTGTGCTGCAAATGGGAGGCCTCTTAAAATCACATTTTATCATCTTTGGAATCGAGCTCTTTATTGAAATTCCGAAGGGCTCTTCACCTCTTTGTGTGGAAGGAAGAATATCAGCACTGAATGTATTTTAAAAACAGCTTGTGAAGAACACTTCATAATTGTTCATTCAATAGCTGCTGTGGCACTCAGGAGTGGGAAGACCTACTTCACAAACGTTAAAAAAACTGATTAAAAAATACAGCGGGCTGCTGTAAACTGCAACCTTTAAAGTCGGAAGCTTTGAGCACATGCAAGCATCCACCCTTTTGTTTTGTTTTTTTAATGGCACTTTATTAATTTTATCTCCTGGCCACCACTTCTCCGCTTTCCACCGTTTTCAGTACCCCACCTCACGTTTCATTCTCCTCATGTGTAAATCATATTTGCAATTGCAGACAAATCGGTCCACGGTGGAAAGGATGTCGAAGGGATGGATGCTAATGAGACACCTGCTGGAGTCATCGCAAGTCCTCGGAGGCCATTGATGTCGGAAAGGTAATGAATTCGCTATTTAACAGCAGGTAAAGCTGCTGCTTGTCTTTGACAGAGCGGCGTTTGTTAATTACTATTAAAAGCTAAACAGGTTCTTGTGTATGTGCTATAAAAAAAAAGGTGCTTTCAAAGCACAAACCTGCAACAAGCTGTAAAACTCAATATTATACTGCTATCTAGTGTTTAAAAGGGGTTGATGCAAGAGACGGACCTCCTTTGCATGATGCTGGCTCGGGAGGATATTTGAGAGGGCTTTTTTTTTGTTATGTTAATGAGTATATTGTAAAAATGATGACATCTAAAGCCACGGTCTCCACTCATTGGTTAATATTCGGCAGGAGAAACGGAAAACTTTGGCCTTTGTCACACGCAGCGGTGGCCTGGTGGCCTGGTCTAGTACGGCCGTCGGTCCCATGCTGCCCCTCATAGGTCAATCTCGGTACTGATTCGGGTGGAGACTTCGCAATTGTCGATGGAGATGTGTTGAACTGAGGTGTTTCACCGAAAACGATACAGCCGAGTCGTGTGCCGTGAGAGGAGAGGAAGCCACTCGAACAAAGCTCCATTGCTTTGAGTATGAAGAAATGTAATGTGTACGTTCCGCCACACGGTGGTAGTGCTGCACCATCTTTACTTTACCACTCAGGACCACTTCAAATGAGATCTCTTTTGGAAGTTTGCCCCTGTGAAAATAGGAAGGCTGTTTTGATGTTATTGGGCCGCACGATGGAATGTACCCAATAGTCCGGAGAGTTCAAATCTCCGCTCCAGAATTTCTGTGTGGAGTTTACAGGTTGCTTAAAACTACATGAAGAATTGGGATTACAGTATTTGGCAGGATTACAATTTATCACCACTGATTCATTATTTCACATTGATGGGCACTCTCCCCGATTTTGCCGGTCCGTCCTTCGTCCGCGAGCTGTTTGGAGTCAGTTTGCAATCAATAGCCATTTCTGCAGCGACGTTCGTCAACTGAGAGTGACTGCCGATTCATCTGAATCTTGCTCTGTGAAATACCGAATAAGCAGGACTCACCCAGTCAGGACTGCTGAGTGTGGTCATGTGCAAACTTTACCCCCACACTTTACAGTAGTGGGATTGGCTCGGCCAGTGGGCGAATGGTATTTTCAAGCTTAATCAGTTGACCTTTATACCCGCGTTCTTTTTTGTCTTCCTTTTTAGCCTGCAGCAGCATATAAATAATGTACTGGGCATGGATACATAGTGTATATTGCAAACAAACATTTACACTCATGGACAGTTTCCAGTCTTAAATTTCAAATTCCATACAGGAAGGCCGGACCTGAGATTTGGACCCAATTTTGCGTGAAACTTCAAAACATTTTTTTTTTTATTTTACTGCTAGTCACTTAAGTGGCTATTCCATTGACCAAATGCTCATTTCGTGGGAATGCTCCAACCACAGCACCAATCTTGTTTGACCTTCACGCTAACAAAAACAATTCCCTTCATTTGTTTTCCACTTCTGAATTCAAGGCACGTCCTGTTGTATTTACACAATTCTTCACAGCCCTTAAATTTTTCAATGAGTGTCTCTGAGATGTAGGAACGTTAAAGCATTTTTCCCAAGATGTTTGTACCAATCTGGTGGCAACTCTCAAGCAAAATAATTCATCACGTTTAAAAATCTATCAACAGTCGGGGACACATCCTGACTTGAATTCCCCCTCTTCTGTACTTGATGCAACGAGGGCGTTGATATCCTCATCAGTTTGGATATATTTCTCCTGTTGTGAATTTATCACAGTCGATAAGATCACCAGAGCTGCTTTGCTTTGGCTTTATCTCTAAAAAGAAAAAGAAATTTAACTGTGCCAACTGTTATGAAGAGGAGCGCACTTCGGGAAGGACCCTGTAATTTTCAGTGTGATAGTAAAGGGGTCATATTCGGGAGAACTGACATTTAGATTGGAGGGAAATATAGGCGGGAATTGTGTGCCTGGCCACCATCAAGTGGGAAATTAAACCAAGCCTTCTGCTATCTTTCTACTCCCCCACCCTCCACAACGGAAGACAGATCTGCTGCTAAAACGAGTTTATTTCATCATGGAAAGACATATGCTGCACAAATATAGATCTATGTTTTTGATAAAAGCATGTCACAGGCTTGCTGTTCAAGGAACTGTTTTAAAATGCGGTGGGGTGGGTGAGTCATATTCTCTTTTTCAAGTGTCAAGCGATGTGCCATCTTGTGCGGGTGTGTGTGTGGGGGGGGGGGGGGCTTGTTGTTGACAGTCGTCCTCCACTCCAGGACAACCTGTCATGAAAAATTGTAGTACACCATCCCAACACTTGGGGACGTGCTGCAATTTGTCCATTCGCTGGTCCACCGGGCTCACCATCAGTCAATAGACCAAAAGCGGAAGCAAAACTGTACTGCCTTCAAAATAAATGACCATATATGAAACGAATCAGTCGTCCGGCAATATAACTACATCCATCCATTTTCCGATCTGCTTATCCTCACAAGGGTCGCGGACAAGGGGCGCCGGGGGTGCTAGAGCTAGAGGAAATCGGAGTACCCGGAGAACATGCAGACTCCACACAGGGAAGCCGAAGCTGGAATTGAACCCGCTACCTCTGCACTGTGAGGTCAACGCGCTAACCACTTTGTATAAGTACTGGATTTAAAATACAAGTATAGTAATTGGTTGCCGATCTTAAAATACTAAAATTAGTATTAATATGACCATTTGTATTCAATAACAGAATCATTAAGACTCTGTTGATTCAAAACAGTGCAGTATCATACATAGTAATATATAAAATATAAATGATCTAATGCAGGAAGAGCATCATAACAACAACAAAAATGCATAAAATGGAAAGATAGCTGCCACAGTGCCACCATCTGATATGCCATACGGAATGAAAAAACTAAAAATATATATATTTCTAAATGTAATTGTTTCATGTCATCATTGGGCTAGTTAATACAATAGTAATCATACATTTAAATGTTCAGAAGTGACATTCTTCATTGTATTAGTAGTCCTTAGGGTGGTTTTCCAAATACTGCAGGTCAAGGAAACAACCACATTAATAACGTCTTCTAAAGTCCTAAGCAATAAAAAAATACCATAATTTTTTGTTTGTACATTAGCAGTGTACACTTAAAATATTTAGCACATCGCTGCATGTACATCCATCCATTCATCCATCCATACACGCGCATCGGCGCAAACGCACTCTGGCTAGTAAATTATTGTGAAAGGCCCTTTCCGGAAGTGGAATCCTACCCGCTTCCCTGAATTCTGACGCCGGCAGAAACCCACAGTCCAGCCTCACTGCTCGTACTCTTTACCCCAGTGTCTGAGTTCCTCTCTCGTCCCCCTCTGTTGTTTGCACTCATCGTTCCCCCTTGCATCCACAGGGTTCGCCTGCCGCCTCGTCAGACCCGATCGGATGCCTCTGGAAGCCAGGATCGCACGGCCAGGTAAGCACAGCGTTTATCCGTGACTATGTGGCGGCCACTGTCCGTATGTTGCCCCCTCCCCTCGCCTTCACCTCCACCACGCGACATTCCCGGCCTGTTGCCTGCGTCGCTGCCGCGATCGGCGAGCGAGCGCGGCGCAAGGCAGCTTCTGCTCGGTCCCGTTATACGGCTCCTTAGATTGCTTCCTTCCCCGGAAGGATGTTGCGCTTATACCCACTCGAGTACGCTATTTCCCCATTCATCGCCACCCCCCTTTGTCGCTTATTCTCGCCAGCACGGCGGCGGAGAGCAGCAGGTAATCAATCCCGGTGCAGCTGTTGAACTGTCATGGTTGTTCACCCGGAGCCTTCTGGTTTGATTTTCAGCATTACTTGAAGCTAAACGCTGCTGCAAGGCGTATAGCGCGGAAGCTAACCGTCTTGTCTGCTGGGGTTCCCGGTCCATATGAGTGACCTCCACCCACGCATTGCAATGCAACTGTGTGCATCCCTTTGCGCCCAATAATGTGTTGTTGTTTTTTTTAACCATTTTTATTGGTGCCTGTGTTGTGCATGCGTTGCTGGTGCAGGTGTTGCATGATCTCATTCTCCGTGTCAGGCGTGCATTTGTTGTCAAGTGGAGGTGTGGTTCCGGTCCTCGATGTGCTTTGTATAAACACAGACGTCTGTCAAGATCACACAACGTCTTATTTATTTTTTGTGCGTGTGTGTTTTGTTGTTGTTGTTTTTTTTCCGCGGCCCACATCATCCACTCAGTAGTTTAAATGCGATCAGCACATCAGTGAGGGATCATTAGCCTGCACATTGAGGTGCAAGTGGCACAAGTTAGACTGCGAAACTTTCTTGTTTGTAAACGAAACGCACTGAATGCAGGGGCGGGCATTGCATTTCGTCACAGAGCCTTCAGTGGGGACTTACCCAATTTGATTAACTTCATTACTATCATGCTGCACACTATACAAAAACGATGCAATCACCCGAAGCGGTATTTAACAATCAATCATTTAAATAAATTACATCATAGTCATCAGTGATGCTGATGATGAAATGTATTGTGTGTGCAGCAAAGCTACACGTGTGTTTTGCGGGTCACTGTCGGCCGTTTGACGTTAATGCTGTGACCAACCAATCAGAGGATGGGAAAATGCTGACGTCATAGTGTGTCAGCTCGCTGGATGAGCTCGAAGCGATTCATATCGCAAAGAAACAGTCAAATTGCTAAAAATAGTAAAATGGGCAAATTACATTAACGTGATAGTACAGCTGATTGGACAAAAAAAAAATCGGGTCACAATATGCGCTCGCAGAGAAGAAATAACACTTGTGGAGTTAATCCTGAGGCTCGTCCAGTGCACGATGGCTGTGGAGGCGAATTTATTAATTTTTTCGGCAAACGCGTATGACTACGGAGGACCGCGTAACCAGACGCACTCCAGCAAAGCTTCATTAGTCTGCCTTTGACGGCAATCAATCACCCGATTGCCGAACTGGGCCACAATAATCCGATCCTTTCGATCCACTTGCAACCGAGATCTCTTGTGCTCCCACCTGAATTGATGCCATCGCGGTGGAAAGTCAACACCTTGGAAGCTAATGCATCATTAATGTTATGTAATAAAGTCCAACCCCCCCCCCCCCCCCCGATAACGTGAAGCAGACTGATTTGAGTTAGCAGCCCTAATCTATTCATGAATAAGTAAACAGTGGCACAATATTGCCCAGGACGAGGGAAATGCATCTCAACTCTTCTGCGTGAGTTTACACAAAGTAAAAGATTGTGATCATCCTTTGCCTCCACCGTTGCGACTTCTCAACCAAATCAATGTCCGAGCTCGGGGCCCGTTTGTATCGAGCAAAATGCAAATAATTACTTTGGGACAGTTCATTCCCGGTCGCATAAATTTTGATGAAGCACTTACATCTACGACCTTGATTGCATTTGTGACGAGCAGTCGCAATTTGTTGCGCTCGTTCTTTATTTTGCCGCTCAGGCGGGATTTATACTGCAGGTCCAAGTGTCCGATTGCGATGATCGGACTTTTCTTGACTTTATATTTCGACATACATTTCAAGCGACCAATCGGGTATGGCGATGTTAACACTGATGGAACTGCGGGAAACGGGTCTTGTTTGGGTTTGGGAAGATGCCAAATGCTGGAGTCAGATTTCTGGAAGAGGTCGGGTTCTGAATCAAAGCGATCCAATTCGTTGCATGTAGTTTTCACTTTTCATGTACAAATCGAATTTGTGCCATTCGAAAGCAAAACATCGGTATTGTGTCACTTGCGCCGTGCAATGTAAATCCAGCCGGCGTGGATTCGTTGAACGCTGCGAGTCGTGCACTTTCTCGTAGTCTCTTTTTTTTCCCCCGTCTCTCTCCGCCTTTCAATTGAGCTTCCGCCTTCCGTGACTTGTCTGTCTTCATTTTTGACTAATGACTTCATTAAACTTATTAGTGCTACTTTGCTGGCGAGGTTCGATATCGAGCATGCCAGTGAGCCAACCTGGGCGGTGATTTTGTTCTCCAGTTTTATCTGCATGAAACAGGGGCGCCTATTTGTGGCACAAGCAAAAGCCAATCCCGCTTTTTAGGTCTGCGCCGCAATCCTCCGCCGAGTGGAATTTTATTCAAAATAGCATTTGGATTTTTTTTTTTATTTATTCTCCCTTTCAATGCTGTCTGCAGTACCAGCCTGTCACCTGCACAGCAGGCGCCTCTGTTTGCATGAAAAGACATTCTAATTTCAAGCGTCACAGTGTTTTGGCTCAGTGTACTGTGTGCGTGTGTATTATGCTTGATATTGGCTCCAGTGTGTGCATGTTAGAATTACAACAGTTTGTGTATGCGCCTCACACTTTGGAAGGGGCCAAAAGTAAAAGGACAATCTGGTCAGCGGTTCCACGGCAAGGCAAATGATGATTTTTAGTGTCCCTTTTGGTGCCTTAAAACTTGCGAGGCATATCTACTGTACATCATTCGCCTTGTTTGGGTGCAATTGCTCTCAAAGTAAACGCAATGATCTGCAGTTGAACCACACCTTGTTTTATATAAATATAAACGTCTTTTCAGACTTGGTCCAGAATTGGCTGGTAATGAATGAGCAAATAGTCTCCTGCTTTTTACAACCGTGCCGTCACAGACACATTCTTTGGCTGAAAATGTCTGCCCGATGAGATGCGGGAGTTGAATGAGGGGAGCGCAAGCGGCACATATTCAGAAAAAGAAAACCACCAAGCGAAGACGGGATGCAAGGAGCACAGGAATACCGACACATGAAAAAATCTTACATCATTGTTTTGTGGGTATTGTTTGTCTGTGAAGGCTTCCCCACACGTTGTTTTGCAAAGGGGGGTGTTGAAGGGCGCTTTGTTTGTCTCCTCCCGGTTCTGTACAGGACAAAACTCACTTTTTTGAGGGGGGGCGGGGGTACTCAAAAAGACTACATTTTTTGTTATGATGATGCCGTGTTCGCATCGAAGGCTTCGAAGATGTATTCAAAATAAACCCTCTTCAGGTTACCTTGCCCATCTGCAAAATGCCCACTGGGGCGGTTTGTATCATCCACCAAGACCGCAGCCTTTCAGAAGGCAAAATTGGAAGGAAAAGCACCGCTCTGCCATCACTCTTCTGCTCTCATCCTTCCAGCGGCCATTATTATCAGCAGCCTAAGACAGAGTGTCTGAGTCGTGAACGTAAGAGCCAATCATGGGGGCGACTGATGGGGCAGGTGTCCATGGAGAAAAGCGAGCAATGTGAATATACCGCCGTCCTTGTTTGAAATGGAGCCCAGAATTGCCCAGCAAGCCCGCATGCCCTCAGATTAGTGTCGAAGCCAGGTTGGAGATCGCACAGCTTCAACTACGCCCGGCAGGATGTTCGAATGTGTCTTTGTATGGCGAGACGGTTCCGAGCTCCGTCACTCACGGCCGCTGTCACGTGTCAAGAGGTTCAGACTTGGATGGCCCCTCAAAGAGTGCGTTTGGCCCCTCAAATAGTGCGTTTGGCCCGGCATCGAGTCTGCGCAGCCTGCGGCGTCCTTTCATCAGAGAGGATCCGTTTCTCTGCATGAGCGTGCTGGCTTTCTCCATGTGTGTCTCCCAAAGCAGTTGTTGCAGCTGCAGCTGGCAGAGTGGGTCTTACAACTTCTTTTTTTTTTTCCTTCTCTCCCTACTTGAGATGTCCAGAAATACGATCCAAATGCTGCCTGTTAATTTGCCTCCTCCCCCCCCCCCCCACCCCTCATTTGCATTTTCGAGGACTTCACTGCAATTGTGCTGCTCCGTTGTTGTGCTTTGGCCAAGAATTTTGAAATACAAACCTTGCGCGTGTTTTGTACACGACAAGTAACCATAAACAATCCGCAACGGTTTAATGCGAATTACGTTTTAAAGTACTTGTACATAAAAAATGGGGAAACGCCATGCTCCATTCAGAACTGTCACAATGAAATATGGCCTAACATCGCTCCACAAATGTCTGCATTTCCACTAGCCATGGCCCATAAAACAACCTTGTCAGCACGATGGAGCCCACCGTTGACACCTGAAGCAGACCTGACAGGGACGGCTGGAGACATGTTTGCGAAAAACTCAATTTGCTCGGCATGTGCGCAGCATCGCCTACTTTGTATTCAGCCCGCATTCGTCTCCATCCGAAGACTCGCCCGCGTCCATCCGTCCATCCTAAAAACGGTCAGACGCTGCATCCATCTCTCGTCCTGAAAGCGCAAACCCACGAGAGGCGTCCACGTTTGGGCACCACGTAAATATGTGGGGCAAAAGAGGCAGATGGGGATGAAAAGGGAAATCTGGGGGGGGAAGAGCGAGGTAAGAATCGGGACAGCTGCGCAACTTGAGGCGCAAACAGCCTCCCCTCCACGTCACCCACCCCCTAAAAATGTAACCGTGACCAGAGACTCCGATGCTGACCAGTACGATCAGAGTGACGGTCGTCCAAAATTGCTCCGCCCTCAGGACACAAAATGTCCAATGACACAAAAAAGACGAAGATTCTGAGTTCTCATGACAGAATGGGATCATTTTGCACTCAGTCCTGCCTCCCTGTGCCGTGCTTTAGAACTTTTAGAACCGGTCTCAACGGGATGCCCAAATTCTCTGCACCCGCCCCGCTGCCACCTCACGGGAACAACCGAATCGACGGGCTTCTTTTTGAAAACGCCGTCGAATTGACCTGCGTGGAACCGTCACAAAAGTCCTGAAAGAAGCGCCACTCCTGCGACCTGGCGTACGATGAAAAGCCGACATTGTCTGACTCAGTGGCGCCTCGGGGGCTTTTTGCATGTCCGGCTTCCCGGCGGTTTTCTTTGAGATTTCGGGGGTTTGTTTGTGAATTTTAGCGACAGCGCTGTTGATCCCCCCAGGGGGAAAATTCATATCCATGACCTCCGTTGAAAGGTCAGAATTACGGGTCAGCTTCAGTGAGCTGACCTGGACTCGATGCAGCATTTCATTTAGCATTAAAGCCCCTTCTCATGCGTTTGCCAAGTATATCTGGAGCGAGGTGTTCATCGTCCTTCGATATATTCATCAAAGTCGTGTCTATTTTTGGTATGCGCGTGCGGCTTATGGCATTGCCATGGGAGACTATGAGCAAGATCGTGAAGGATTGGCTCGATTGGATTTCAGCGGCTGCATCACCTGACCCGGCATGGCGCGTTTTATTTATTTTTTTAAAGATGGCAGGGAAACAATCAGACTGTGAGCACACGGAATGTAGGGCAAACTCCGCCTTTGTAGCCAGCAGTCACGAGCGTTCACAAAACAGCGCAAAACCCCATGAATGTCATTTGACAGCTTCGCGGTTACGTAACAGAAAGTCAAACGGAACGCCGTCAGGTCGGAGCCGCCGGGCGTTTTCAAACGTATCCGCGTGCGGCGTTTATGAATAATAAGAAGTGATTAACATCCGCCGTCCTCCGAGCGTTCGCGTTGAATTTCATTTCAGTCGTAAATGGGACACTGTCGTGTCATGGTTCACGCTGCTCAATTTTGTGCATCTGGCGTGCTATTAAGTCTCACTAAGTGACCATTCAAAAGGACCTCCGGTATTGACTGAGAACCGGTCCTTGGCCAGCGGGGCTCGGCTGCGGTCCCGCGGTTACTAAGAAAAGCATGAGCGGTGCAAACAATGGATGGATTGGACCTTCCTGTTCGAATTGATGAACCGGAGCCATTTGTGATCACGTCAGCGCTTAGCGCGACGAAGGCTGTCAAGTGCTCAACAGTTGTTCTTACGTACGATGGGCGTCACACCGGCGCTTACCTCGCAACCGGTAAGCCGTAACCAGGCCCCGCCCGTCGACACAAAGATTGCAAATCAAGTTTAGCAGAACAGGAGACGCGATTGACTCGATCGTTTGCTACTGCCTCCAAAGCCTTCGACGGCACTGACATTGGAGCGACGTCATTTGCAGTGGCGAGGCACTCGATTTCAATTTGGATTTGATTACCACGATAGATTTGACTGGAGGCAGCATTCCCTTTGGATAATTGTGGGAATGTCTCCCATTGGACCGAGCGCTGTCTCTTTCTGCCCCGCGATATTTGTCAGTCGTGGATGTTCTGTTTACCCTGACAAGTATCTCTCCCCGATCGCGTTACTATTGATTGAGCGGTAAACTAAATTTATAGCACTAATAAAGCCGGCTTTGCTCAAAGAGAGTGCATTCTGTATTGCAGAAATATCAGGACACGTCTTGAGCTTGCGGGGGCTGGGGGGGGGGCAACCTCTGATTTGTCATGTCTGCATACACTCTTGATTTATGATATTTTTTTCCCCCACGTGTTACTGGCATGACACTGCCATGACAACTCATTTGTTGCCTCTTTGGAAGCACGTTTCCCTCAAAAGGCAACAAATGGATCCTCCCCGGCCCCGCCCCTTCACATCTCTTTTAAAATTGCTTCAACTTCCCCTTCAAGATCCACGAGTAACACAACAAAGGTCCCTCTCATACTTTTAAGTGTGACACTCCCTTCCCATCCGTTCTTTTTTTTTTTCCTGTCAAGGGTTACAGAAACTTTGGGTGGCACTTGACAGATTTAGAAAGCAAAAGGCACTCTTTCATAACTCACCTCTTGTCCGTCAAAGTTTATGTTAGCCTATCCGCGTGTTTCCTTTGCGGGTCGAACGACCGCAGTAGTTTTTCTACGTGACCTTTAGTGCCTATTCTGTATCCGTATGAGTGGCAGCTTTGGCATTTACCTCTGGCAAAGTCTTTGGGAAACCAGCAGGGAACCCGTTCGCGTCAGGCGTAGCTGTCATGTCGCCTCATGGGTGCCTCATCACATGGTGTGTCACCTCCTCTCTCGCAATCATTTAGAATTTTTTTTTGTTATTGTCCTTATTCTGCACACATAGTGTTTTTTTTTTGTTGTTTTTTTAAATTAAGCAAGCAGCTTCATACAAGTACATTTCACCCTTGAAGTCTTTGGTCCACTTGAATTCAACTCTAGCACATCGACTCCCACACACTTTGATTTGTGGACTAAATTGAGGATTATCACAAGCTAACCTTGTGTTATGGTTGTCCTGCAAAACTTGATTTGTTATTTTCTTTTTTGATAATAAAGCCAAATTTGAACAGAGCCGTTCTCCTTCTTCAATATAGTGGCCGCTGTCTCAGTAGTGCGGGAAGCTCAGGTTCATTGTTGGATTTACCATAACTGCACTGGAGTGGATTGATGGGATGGATTCTATGGAACTCCCAAATTTTTGCATTCAGGGCTTCGGTGACCTTCAGAAAGTCATCCAACCCCCCCCCCCCCCCCCCCCACCCCCCTTTCATGATGCGCTTGCATTGTGATGAGTCGTTAGCGGGTATCGCGTGCGCATGCAAATAAACGAAGCGTGTGTTCCTAACTTTAATCTCCATTTTCTGTGCAAACATGGACATTGGAGGAAATCAATCAACTTTGGTGACATATCTCATTATCAAGGTTACAAACGGCCACCACAATGCCGCGTTATTAAGAGCTGTAATTGTTCCTTGTCGTTAATGAAGAGCTACTTAGTCCGTCTTAATTTGAGAGCTAATTGCATGCGTACAATTTCGATAGTTGTCCTCTGGAGAAAGGAAAGTTAGAGCAAGGTCATGGGTCAGCCACGCGGATGTCAAGTTTTCTCTCAATCTCCCACTTGCGGTGACGGAATCGACCCAAGCGAGGTTCTGATAACATTTTGCCAAATATTTTGTCACTGTGTGCCACGTGCCGTACTCTGTTTTCCGTGCGCTGTCGAAAAGCCATTTTAGTCCAGAGCAATCTGGTTTTTTTTTTTTTTTTTTTGCCAGGCTGTTACTTTGAATCCTCCATCAGCCTGCTTGAAGTAAATTGCATGTGTTTTTGCGGTGTTCAGTTTGCTTGAAGGGAACGAGTTGAGCCTCAGTAGTCCGACAGGGCGTTGTTCACAGAAGTGAATTAAGGCCAGCGTGACACAATGCCAAGTTGCACGCAAAACTGTTTATTTTATTTTATTTTATTTTTTGCCTCACCCACTTTGTTTTCCGATCATTTCAAAGGAGTTAGGGTTACAGAGCTGGAATTCAAGCATTTCGCTTGATCATAAAAACATATTCTTTGTGTAAAATATTAATTTGTGAATAATTTCCCTGCTTTATATTTGGGGGGGGGGGGGGGAAGTTCAGTTGCCTGCTGTGTGAGTGTGAGTTTTTCTCGCGATGGTCTGGTTCAGTGACTTTGTGTGCATCGCTCAGTGTGCAGCAAACTGTTTTTTTTTTTTTTTAGCTGGAGTACTGTAGCCGGTGAGATTGGTCGGTTGGTTTCTCTCAATTGTTGTGTTGCATTGGTTCTTCCTCGATGCGCCAGGGTAAGACAATGAGTTTGTGGTCATGGTTGGAGCGGAACTAGAGAGGACAAAGCAGAAGGAAAAAAAAAAAAGTAGAAGCGAGTGATGGCAGCCACTGACCTTGTAAATTCTTCAGTCTAAGACGAATAATAAGAATGGGGGGCTGGCACTGCTTCGCTAATGTGTGTGATCATTCTAAGACGCTCCGTAAGGTCAATGGCAATAGATATGTGGTTGGGGCACCTTCAGTGTGTGTGCGAGTGTGCGCGTGCGCATGTTGTGAGACAGCGAGAGAGAGAAAAAAAACAAAAAAACGCACACATCAACAATCTGCATGGCTGAATCCTGTGGTGAAGCATTGCGTGTGTTCCATAGCAAACAAGTGGTGAGCCGTGCAAAAGGAATTTCAGGCCCTCGAACAGCGACGACCACACTCCTTTCAAAGATCAACAATCAAAAATTGTTTGACATATACACACACACACACACACACACACACACACACACACACATACACTTAGTGGCGCGCACACATGCCCACACTCCCACAGTCGGTTCGCTGATTTGTTCTGTGGTCACGCATGGTGGTTTCCTAATTTCGCTTGCGGCTGATATTAACTCAGTTTACTTTCCTATGGTAAATGTTCTTCCTGGCTCTGCATTTTTCATTTATTTTATTTTTTAAATTACTGGTCCAGCCCCAGCCAGTTGCGTTTAATTCACTAAAAGCTACCCTGTCGCCACTTGGCACGAGCGTGCAAACGGCACATGTAGCCAGAAGCTGCGGGTAACATTCTCTTTGAATTGGAAGGACTTTGCGGTAATTCAGCGAGCCACGTTTTAATCCCATTATCAGAGAGAAGCATACAGCAAGGAACAACACGGCCGGCTTGTTTTCTCCGCTGCTTTGGGGCATGTGGGCGAGCGGTGGGGGTCAGCGAGTTGGGCGGGGCGCGGGCTGCCGGAGCAGGTGACATCTGTGACCCAACACAACAGTGGACACATGTTCCTTCCTCAAAGGCTTCTGGCAGCCTCTCTGCCTCATTGGGCTCATGCCGGCACACACACACTAAAAAAAACAAAAACAAAAAAAAAAAATACGTTTGAAATGATTCACCTGAACCACTTTTTAGATTACATATTTGTATTTGTGTTCTTACAACTGACCGAATTTTCCGCACTATAAGCATTCAATGTTCTCCATTGCGCCTTATAATCCGATGCACCTTATATATAGTCAAGATGGCGCCCGAGTAGGCAGCCGTCAGCAAGTGCTCTCTTGAGCCTTGCTTTTTTTTGTTGTTTTTGTGTTTGTTTTGTCACTTTGTGTTTGTTGTTACGTCGTGTGGACTTTTTTCAGCATTTTTTGGCCACGACATTCATCAAGGAGGAGACTCTGTGCTTGGTGGTTGCGCCTTATACCAGCACTGTTTTTGACTGGGAGGAATGTCGGCGCCATTTGACTGTCGTTGCTGGACAGTCAGCTTGTGTCTTGCGCCTGGAATGGGCAGCATTTTTCACAGCCCCGCTTTGTTCAGCGGAGAGATCGGTGCTGTTGAACGGTCTGCGGCTGGATGGATGTAAGTCTTGAGGAGCCGACGATGAGAAGAAAGGAGCGTTAGCGCGGAGCGCCGATGCGGATTTGGAACTGGGAGTCGTGGCTTGGAGTTTGAAGCGGATTACGTGGGACAGGAGAAGTGAACGAATCTCTTTTCGACAATGGACGCTGCAGCTTCGTGTTTGCTTTCAAAACTTAGCTTGTAGCAGACGTGTGCACATTTTCAGCATGACGTCTCTGATCCACTGGTGAAAGGACACTTTGATCCTCTCCTCTTTCATCTATAACTGTTTCAGACAACAAAATGTATGCAGAAAAGTGGTGAAGATTGCACGACTGTCTGTGTCCTATGTGTTGTGTTGTGTTATTTTTGTTATTTTGACTTCAAAATGGCGCCGCGAGAGTGGCTGCCTTTCCAGCAGCTCCTATATTTTGTTGTTCTACTTCTTCCTTTCATAACTTTGCTGCTGTGAATTGGGAATTTCTCCATTGCGAGACTAATAAAGGTTTTCTTATCTTATATGGATCAATATTCTCATTTCTTGGATGTAGTATGTTCAATGTTCGGTAAAGCACTCTGTTGCAGCTGTAGCTGTTGCAAACTTTTGACTGAGGTACAAATTCTGCTGACCTCGAGCAAAGTTTAATTTAGATAATTTGTCATTTTTGGTAGGAGTCCTTGTCAAAAGCACACACATGCTATTATTTGCCTGGTAAAGAAATGAGGCAAGAGTGTTCGATTCAGTGTCGGTATCTAAACTAATATCTGTGCCAGGATATTAAATCTTTAATAGCTATGGCATAGATTTTTCAGGTGACAAATGTTTAAGCCTTGGCAAAGGTCTGCACTCTGTTTGTGCTCCTGTTTTATGTTAAATCGATTTAGCCTTTGGCGATCCCGGCATTAAATTATAAATACAATTACTGTAGCCTCTGTCAACCAAATATGAAATGACCGCGTAAAAATCGACCGCCTTTGCTGTTGATTTTTCATTGCTTTTGGCATAGGGCAAGGTTTATATACTAGTTAGTTGTTTTTTTTTTTTTTTTTTTTTTTTTTTTTTTACCTTCCTGTTCTGAAATGCTTTGTTCTGCTTTCTGAAGCCTTGACGTTATATTTTGAATAGTGCTATTTGACAGACATGTGCGCATGATGTTTGACTCATATTCCTCAACCGGCTTGTATATACGCCCCATGTTTTATCAATAACCTTTGGACAGAAAGGGAAATCGTTTTTTATTAGCTGCCAAGTCTGTCGATTTTCCCGCCCTGAGAACAATCTTATGGCTGTGAGTGAACATTATGCAGGAAAATGGCTGGTAATAAAGTCTCCTTTTAGTCATAAGAGCTTTCTAATTTTACAAGGGAATGTAAAGCATGACGGTTTAATAAAAACAAACAAACAAAAACAATTACTAGTCGACTAAAGTGTTCTTGATTCTCGTGGTCTCGGTTAGCATTAGCCGCCTTGACTGAGGATGCTAAATGCGGAACGACTTCAATTGATGTTTAACAAATCCATATTATGAGATGTACACGGCACGCCGTCACGACCCATTTAAGATCGAACGTCGATATAAACGACCATGAAGGAATTTTAGCTCTGCCAACATTCCGTTACAAAGACACGTTTGCAGATACACACGCAGGCTTGTTGCATACTGCCGACGTTAGCATATTCCGGATTAAATTGAAACTGTCCGGCTTCACTCAATCAGATGATTGATCTTTCTTAACCATTCCATATATAACCGAGGTATTAGCTGCCCGGCAAATTGACAGTCAAGTAAAACAAAGGTTCAACTTTCACCTAATTGAGTTCTGATTGCCCGTCACCGAACAAAATGTCGCTGTAGAAAGAGCGGGATGATAACGCGTAAAACAAAACTACATGCAATTTATTTTTCCCAATGATTGTACTAATCCGCCCTGAGTTAAGGATTGACCGTAAAATGATCTTTTAATGACCATCGCACAATACAAAGATTTAGCGTATCGCCATCCATTCTCGCTCTTTTCAAACAAAGCCTTCCAAGTTCCTTCTCCCCCTTCCAGGGGCGACACCGTTTCATGCTTACGACCACATTTTGATGTACATTTGGATATCAGTATTTGAGGATTTTTTCATTGAGCGGCGAGACAAACCAAACTGAAACGGCAGACGTTCGGTTTTCATGATTCACAGCACAGAGGTGAACAATTCCAGTCTTCACGAATGGTTTGTTTGTTAGTTTTATTCCCCCCCCACTGCACAGCAAGACCTTCAAAGGACAATTTTAATGGCGTGACAAGAATCCGCTTGTTTTCGGTCACTGTATCGTGGAAAGTTGATTCTAAGATTTTACAAGTTTGTCGTCGAAGTAAACAGTGATTAATCTTGTGTAAAGGGCATATCGTCTTTAATATCAGCCGGTATTATGAGGTCAGTATTGAAAGGCACTTTGTGAAGGATCTGTGGTTTTTTTTTTCTCCCCTATATGTCCCCTCATATTGTTAATTTAAAGGTTACACAAGTAATAGAGACCATTTGGCTTTGTGCACCCAAATAATGACTCATTTTTAATTATGAATTATTCCCCTGCCCTTTGGAGCCCTTGTTCTTGATTTTAAATCAAACCTAATGAGTGTCATTCTCACTAACTCGTGCTCTGCGACAAGGACCTTTTTTTTTTTTTTTAAACACCAACGTGGATTATTTTAGAATTTGTTACGCTATATATTGCACTGTAGGATTTCCCCCCTAAAATTGCTTGCATTTCAATTTTTTCTGATCTTCTGGTCTACCCTGAGTTGATCACCGTATTTCCACGATGCGACACCCCGCAGCGTCAACTGAAGCCTGATCAGGATATTTTGATGACGCCGCACCCTGGCAAAGCCAACGCAACGAAAGCGCTTGGTGCAAGCGAGGCTTTCTCACACTTGCGTTACAGCCCACATGCTCGCACGTTGGCCTGAGCTCTGGGGTGCACGAGGTGGCCGTCTGTTCCCACTGTTCGGCTTTTCACTCCCACCGGCTGTCCAGATGGACCTGATCTGAGCACCGCCCCTTTTTGCCAGGGCGACACCGGCTCTTTTCCTTTGAAATAGTTTTGAGGTTTCGATGCCTTCCCAAAAATGCATCAAAATGGTTTATTCTGCCATTAGACAGATGGCGGGAGAGAACCCCCGTAAAGGGCTAACCTGAAGCAATGCTTGGTCAATAAAAACACTGCAGGCAAGGATCAATTGTACGCAGACCGACATGAACTCATTGTATGAATGGATGAAAGCGTGTTTGCGTTATGTGGATTGTGTCTTACTTTTGGGCTTCCGTTTGAAGCACTTTATTTGGATGACTTTTCAATTGTGTTGGTGACTGTACTCAGAATCAACATATGGGCCAAAATGGCTTCTCGTTCTTCACTTTTGATGATGGGTAGTTGACAGTTTCAGAGACGGCGCTAACGGAGCGCTGATTAGGTTAGCATGTCTGGTAGAATACTTTGTGACGGTCTACAATCTTACATTTCGAACCTGCAAGATGGCTTGACTTGGCGTGCGTCGTGATTTCTGAACACAGTGGAACGTGAAAGGTGAAAGCCACAATGGTTTCCCCCTTAAGGAGGCAATGTGAATAGAACTTATCAGTTCAGAGTGAACTGTCGTCTTCATGGGAAGTCAAACTTTCAAGGTAGTAAGTTCAAAGTGAAGGTAAAGTTGTTGTTGTTGTTTCTTTTTTTTTTAAGTAAATCACTTCCCATGACATGACTCCAAAATCCCACAGAAACTCCACAAAAAAAACCAAAACAAGGATCATTCAATTATTCAGTGCAACTTTGCTCTTATGTTCCGCGTTGGCCTGCTTCGCAGTAATAATAAAACAGGTCCAATTCACTTGAGGCGCTCCGTCGCAGGAAGCGCGCGCTCGCACACCCGCGTGTCTTTTTTATTTTTATTTTTTCTCAGCACCTTTTGCTGTGAGTGCTACGGTGAGTCTGGGAGCATCTTTTATATCCTCGGCCCCGGCAACTTTGGGTCACGTGATCATCCCTTTTGGCTCTCAGCACTGAATCATTTTTGCTCCTTTTGAAATTCACCGTCCGAGTTGCGGTGCCGTTGTCGCAAGATGCTTCCGCTACGTTTCCATTCACTCTTTTGTTAAATGCTCTTCAGTGAGCCGATATTTTCTTTGCTAGCAGCCCCCCCCCCCCCCCCCCAACTAGCCCAAGGTGCATTTTCCAATATTGTCATCCAATCCTCTGAGAGTGATCATCTTTCCACTTCTCTTGAATCCCCTTTTCCTCTCAATATTCCTTCCCCATGTTCCAAGCGCCCTTCTTCCCTTCCAGTTGCGTCTCTTCCCGCCTGTCGCCATCCCGCCCGCAGCCTTTAATCATCCCCGTTTCCGCTTGCCTTGTCACATTTTGCCCCCGTGCATGTCTGTCCGGGCCTCGTCACCAAAGCGCGGCGCTCGCTCGGCTGACATGGCGCCGCACCGCTGAGGGCCTCTGATGTCCGTGACACATGCGCTGACCTGTCCCCTCGCTTCCCCGAGCTCTGACATCATCAAAGTGCGACGCGGTCCTGCCCTCGGGCCTTTTTTTGGTGGTTTAATGTGATAAGAGCCACATCTTCAGAAGAGGAAGGCAAAATAAATTACTTTTTATTTTTTTTTAACTTTTTGGGGGGTTTTTTTGCCGTATGATATCATTTTCTTACTGGTTTCTTTTTAGACAGTGAGCTCACGTTTTTCGCAAGGGGAAATGTTCCGGACCCCCTCAAAAGAAGTGAAAATCAGCAATATAGAGAAGTTTTATAGATTTACCCCTCCCACATTTTTAACCAAACGTCTATTGCGAAACCGAAGTCACCACAACCTAATGAGAGCTCAAAGTTTTGCTTGAAGGGAAAGAGAAAAAAAAATGGCGTCTGTTTGTGTAAAATAACGCAATCGGTGAACTTGAAGTTTGTGAGGCTTTGACAACCACATGCAAATAGGGTCAAAGCACCCGGAGACTCTTTCAATAAAACATTGAGGTTAAGGACAAGAGGCCTGCTTTATTCATAACGATCGTAAGGGGAAGTCTCGCTTCGTATGGAGCGGAAGGACTTCATGCGGGCAGGCATTATGGACTCCGCTGGGTGAAATGATTCCGTGTTGTCATTAGATCAATGAAGACGGAAGACGCGTCTCCCTCGAGCCGATTTCCTCAATTCAGTGGAGACAACCTTGATCCATTTGGAGATGCTGGTCAATCTCCCAAGTTGTTTGCTATTCTTCCGTCGTGGAGGCCGGTCCTTATTTTACGAGAAGCGTCGCTTATATAAGTCGCAAAATGTGGAGTTAATCCTTGCGCGTTCACGGATGAAAGGAGATGTTTTTGTTTCGGTTCTATGACTGAATCCCACCTCAGTCCAACCTTGCCCCCTTTGTTGCCATCAAGCACTGGCGATCTCGATGTCGCCGCAACCCCGTGACTCAAACGGCGCAGTTCTCACCCCCGCGGCATATAACAGGAAACAAGGAAAACCACTGTTCCCCCCCCCCCCTTTAAACCAATTAGATAAAACCGCAACAAAGCAGTGAAACATTCTTCTCGTGTCACCGCTGCTTTAAATCAATTTAAAATTGATGTTAGTGAGAAATGCTGCTTGTCCGCCACGCTGATTTTCATAAGAACCCGAATCTTGGTTGCTGTGTTTTTGTTTTTTTTTCTTTTTCTTAAGTGAAGTCTTTTGCTCCTTGGAAAAAAACGTTAATTGACCATATCAGGTTTTCATCAGACAGCAATGTGATGATAGTTAAAGCCAAAGGGTCCCAATTACAGTCTGCCAGTGCACTTTCCGTTTTATGTCTGGGGTGGTATTTTTCTCCTAATTATTGTTGAAATGTCCCACTCTGATCCAGTTTCTTCCGGGTCCTTTGATGTGAAGGTGAGCACGGCCCTTTTGAGATGCCACGCTCCGTCGAGGCGAGATTAGATCCTCCCCCTGATGTCGGTGATCTCTTGGCGTACGCCCCGAAGAGAAATGGCAAAGGGAGTCCATTAGATCGGGACCACGCTGATCCATCCAGACTGACGGGTGAGAGGACTTGAGACCAGGGCGGGCAGGCGGTGTTCATTAATGCCTAAGCCGCGGCTGGAGAGTCCAATCAACCGATACGCGAGACCCCCCCCCGCGCACGGCTAGTCAAGCAAGGAAAGAGGCTGCCCAAGCGTGGGCACTGATAGCTTTGCCGCCTCAATTGATGGCTGCTTACAGGAGAGTAAAATGGTCGAGCGATGGATGAGCTGCAGAGTGATGGAGCAGCAAGGGGGGGGGGGGGGGGGCGCTATCTCAAGTGACTCGCCGATCGTCCGAGTTCAGGATCTGCTTTTGTTCAACGTGCGAAGCCTTCACAGTACACCGGCACGGCAGCCCCAGCCGTTGCCGGCGAAGGTGTGAAGTTTAAATATTACATAAGCTGTCACCGCGATGCTAATAAAAGCTGTCAGGGGGCTGAAGCATGCTGTAAAAAGCGGTATTCCTCGGTAATTAATAAGTAATACAGTGCAACCCCCCCCCCCCCCCCCCCCCCCAAAGAAGAAGACAATCTGTTCGGTGATTGTAGCTGAAAAACATTCCAGTTCTGTTCCGCTCATTGAATATCATCCACCGGTGAGAGAGACACGTTGGAGAGCGTCGAAAATAGACTTCACACGGATCGGAAGCATTTTACGCAAAATTGGTCATCGGGTTGTGATTTGCCGATCAGTCGCTGACCGTCATTGGCCCGACCTGGCATGATAAAAGTGAATCACAGGTCACATATAGACAACACTCACCCTCAAATTCACACATTATGAACACTCTCGAGTCTTCAGTGAAGTTAATGTGCAAGTTTGCGGGACTGGGGCAGAAGCTGGACTACCCAGAGAAAACCCGGAGAAGGAGATTCGAACCCCAGACTGTGACACCCCCCCCCCCCCCATCATGCTGCCCTGATAAATGACTACGACCAAAATAATGTCCCTTATCCCGCAATGCTTTGGATTTGGATTGACAACGCAAGGCTTTTAATGCCACCGTAGTCATGCAACTAGTCCTGGACTGTCGAGCGCTTTGTAAAATTTCCTCCTCGTGAGACCCTGTTGCAAACTGCACCGGAATGGTCATGCCGACAAGTCTGATGGTACGCGGAGAGCATTTATCCGTTTTAAAAATAGATCCCGCTGCCACCCCTCTTATCGAGTACAAAGCTGCCGTCAATGCCTTCGTTCAAGTTTTTTTTTTCTTCCTTTTGCTGGACACTGTCATGCAAACGCTTTCCTTTTTAGCACCGATTTGACACAGATTCTGCTTCGCTGCTTAGAAGCGTCCGCATGCGATCTCATGACACGGTGACATGTTCCTTCGCATGGGCCTCGATCGGCGAGTGACTGATGGCTAGAAGCGTCGAAGGCCAAAAAAAAAAAAAAAAGGCCTCTTTGCCTCCGAGCGCAGAGGAGGAATGAAATCAGAGCAGGTTCTGCTCCATCCGTCAGAACAGGCGGAATGAATTCTGGGAGGCTGAGCATGCTAACAAGTTCATTATTCTAGCTTGCTTTTGGAGTCATGACCATTTTTCATCCAAAGCTATTCCATGCCGGGTCACTCTTGTCAAATGAAGCCACGTGTGAACGCGGATAAATATTTGCTTAAGGTGCAGAAGGTGTGGACTCGGCGACAGATCCCGTTGCGGGGTCGCGTTTGTCTTGGCATTGTGCTGAGAGATCAAACGAGCGACCCCATTTGAACTTTTGCATTCCAGTTCACAAATAACCCAAAGAGACCTACATTCCTCGTATAATGAGGCTCGGTTATGATTTTAAATAGCAGCGATAGTTCGATGGGGGAAAGTGAAGCCCCTTTTTGTTTGTCTTTATCCGCTCTCACGTTGCAAATGTAACCCGAGGACGCAAATTCTCACGCGGATCCTTCACTGAGGTCTAATCGGTTGATGGATTCACGACGCGGCATTTGGAAATTCAGATTGATTGTGGAAAATGTCAGCGTACTTTGACTCCCTCCACCCCCCCCCCCCCCATTACGCCCTCGTATCATTGACAGCAAAGTTAAGCACGAAAATATCAGCTGACATCAGAGCCAGCGATTCACCAGAAGGCCGTCAAAGCGAGTGATTCACCAAAACAAAACCCTTTCGTCCAAATTCCTCGAGCCTGTTTCCATTTTTGGGATCATTCATGCACCAAATAACTCTTGTGTCGCACCACAGCGCCATTATTCTCCATCATCAACACGACCAGTTATTGGTGTGCGCTTTAGTATTGCGTCTGCTGTGTATGAAGGCACGTTATGATAAATAGTTCCCCTGCAGCGCTCATGGACGCATTGCTAATATGTAGCGGTGAAGACACATACCGTTTCAAAAATTTATATACAGTACAGTATATTAAAAAAAAAAATCCCTCAAAGGTGTTATACTTTTCTTCACAAGCGTTCAGTTTATTATCGGCTCGAAAATAGATTTCCAAATAACTTGGACGTCATTATGATATGCTGTCAGTTTCTGTGTTGAGCAAGCTTTTTGAAAAAGAACATTTTGGAGCCCGTCTTGGATGCCTCAAAAACTGTAGTAACCGCTGTTAAGGGTTAATGGCAAGCATAGTCTTTTGGTCTTGGGAAGTACTTGTGCTGAGAGAGGAAAAAAAAATGCTATGGGTGCATCCAATTAGTTGAGTATTTCCGACTTTGCCTTGAAACAGTCATTTTGACTGTTGCAGTCAACCAGTTGACTCTCGGGACGTTTGAAAGCCGGGTAGAAGTATGTCTGTACCACAGGGATTTTTGAACTTGCAATCACAAAGAATCTCTTTTCGCTCAGAAATCTAAACCATGAGAGAGAGAGACAGAGAGAGAGGGGGGAAAAAAATAATGGAGTAAAATTCTGCAGGGTGGAAATTTTGTTGCTAGGCAACTGTTGTTACTCTTCGACAGGAATCCAGATGGGGAAAGAGGCGCTTTGGCGGCGCAAAACAGACAAAATGAGTGGACCAAAAAAAAAAAAAAACCCCCAGCAAGGTCCTGAAGTGTGTTTTGACAAATTGCCCCCCCCCCCCCCGCCATGCAAAACAAGTGCTCGCTAAAGCGAGGCTTTTTTTTTAAATTGTGTCCACTGGAGCCCGAGCACCATTTCTTTTTCAAGGCGGCATTAAGAGTGACTTAAATGAGTTTCCTAACTTGATCAAATCAGTTCAGGGAGCTTTTGTCACCTTTCCTCAGCACAAGGGGGGAAATCTTTCTCCTAGCTCTTCGGTCCATCATGTGGGGGCCCTCTGATAATTTTTCTTCCTTTATTTTATTTGGCTCCGTTTCACACAAACCCATCCTCTGCCTTTGGCAACCGGCGCGGCGTCTGACATTGATGCAAGATTTTCTTAACACGATTCCCCATTTGCCTCCGAAGATTGGGGCGTGGGATATTTATAATCTTGGGGCACCAGTTAATGGTATTTGCAAAGTTAAATCAGTTTAGTGCATGTTTTCCATAATGGCTTTGACTACGTGGCATTGCCAGCGGCTCCGACTTGAATGGTGGAAGGATGGCTCTAATTTGGGATAATGGGTGAGTCAGCCATCATCATCATGTGTCCCTTGGTGGACTGCAAGACGCTCATACGCGCGCGCGCGCGCACGCTCCTGACACAATAGATCAAGACGGTGGCACATGCAGCCCATGCTGACATTTGTGTGCCGGGGAGGCCTATTCAGTTACAGGTACCAAAAATATAGACAAAGAGGTTAATCACTGGCTAACCTAATCAAGTCATTTGTCATCAGATTAGATTAAAGTGTTTAACCTTGCTTTGGGCCACTGTCTGGTCGAGATAGACGCGACCGCGTCAGGCGAGCGGCTTGTCAAAAAGCCGTGAAGTGATTATGCACGATAAACGACTGCAGCTTGATGTTCCAATCAATGCTCCCGCTTGAAAATAAAAGGTGCGCCCATAATGTGTGTGTGTGGGGGGGGGTCCATCGGAGGGCGCTTGCCTGTGGGCGGGTTGTTTCAAGTGTGATGCGGGCGGAGGTGGGCGTGGCCGTTGTGGGAGATTTTAAACGCCGGATGTCGGATCCCCTGGTGGAGCGACGTCTTGACTGCGGCCGGGCAGGAGTGCTGCAGTGGCTAGTTTACATTCCACAGTCGGCGAAGCTTCACCAACCTCAGCTCTGCTTAGACATGCACACATTAATACATCCGCTCACGCCTGTATGCAGTATATTCTACATGCCCTCACCTGCATCGAATCATTATTTATGATTTTTCTCTCGAGCATCATCAATAAATGTTGCTTGGCGATGGCCTTCGTCCGTCACGCTTGACAGGTCACTCCGTCACATGGCCAATCATCAGTTTCTGTTGTCACGACTCACAAATCCATTTTTTGAGCAGCGCCACAGGATGTCAACGTTAGGTTGCTGTTCAAACTGCAGACTGCGCCTCTGCTGGCTCTAGCCAGGAACTGCACTCATTACCCCCCCCCAAAGCACTTCGGATTATCAATTAATTAATTAATTAACTAATTAATTTGTTATTATTTTTAATTAATTAAGCGCTGCAACCAACAGTCCCTTTATATGCATTAAGTGCAAACCACCGTAAGTGGTGGGTTCGATTTCCAGGACACAGGACACTCCCCTAGGGTTTCTCCCTGTTGGCCTCATCAAAATCTTTCCAAGACCTTTAGTCATGGAGCATATCCATATTCATGCGCCACAAATTGATCAAGCTGTGCCCTTTCAGACACGTGACATCGTAACAGCCGGACAACTGCCGTCGAGGTTCCGAGATTAGCCGCATATGCTCAACAATGTCACAGCTGTAATTAGCAATATTTGTTGATGAGTTTATTAAGTCTGAACACACCACCCCGTGCGCTTCACTCGAAAGCGGGCTAAGCGTGTCGGCGGTGACACAGTCCCAGTGGAGAAACCAGCCACTTTACGACTGTGCACGGCAGTATAGACCCCCCAGGAGATCTATTACCAGGGGTCCGAGATTTTGTCTCTGGGCGGATTCCCTGTTCTGTGCGCAGTCTGCCAGAGATCAAATCCGCGAGGCGACTCCATTAAGGATGGGGGCGTTGCCGGGTGGTCATGGGGTAACAACTGCGGATCGTCTGTACACTCGCACTGGGAGCAGCTTTCAGTCTAACTCCGGTTTAATAGCAAAACACCCGTTACATTCTACAAACTCTCCACCTTTCCTAAAAAATAATCGATCAAAACACCACGAAAGCATTTCTTGCAATGCTACTTTGCCAGACTAATTAGTTTGTGGATAGTGTCCCAAAATAAATTACAACAATGGGTAGTTGATGTTACTAATCCACTGACGGCGATATCGACTGACTAAATGCAGTGTCAACACAAATACTGCCAAAATGTAATCCTCTACAATTTATACAACTGAAAATCGATGACAACTGTGGTCAATCAAGTGGCCTGAGTGTATTCTGAGTTTCTACACCTCTGCCTTTCGTTGCCAATATTAATTAGCGACAACACAGCGAAGACCCCCCATGCGTATGAAACTTTGAGACATTTTTGGGGATCTTTTTTTCCCCACCCCGATTTGGATTGATCGCATGTCGGCAGTACTAGCGTCAGACGACACAGTGGAATTTTCTCTGCACTGTCGAGCTCCCTCCCACACTCCAAAAACATTTACGTCAGGTTAATTGAAGAGTCTCGGTTGCCCGTGGGTGTCAATGCGTGTGCGTCACTCAAGCAGCGTTCACCCTCTAGTTTTATTGGACCTGGTCCCACTTCAGCATGTCATCCAAAATCTGACAGTGAATCATCAGCCAAACAAAACATCGGATGAGAATGCAGCGAGTGTCCTCTTCTGTCGACCTTCGCAGTTGTATTCACAAAATGAAGGATGGCAACAATAATAGTCCACGGAGAGAGTCAGACACACAGAGCTCTCACACTGCTCCACCAACCGGCCAAATTACATTTTTCAACCAGTGCTCTCTCTCTCTCTCTCTCTCTCTCTCTCAAAGAACTGTCATGGAACCTCTTTATGCCTTTGCTTACTTGAAGGTGGAACATTGCCGCAACTGCGTTTGCTTTCATGCAGCATCCGAGAATCCAACTTTCAGGCCTCTCAGTATTACAGGATGTTAGACTTGAGTGACAATTTTGCATCAGTGTCCTGCCATTCCGCCACGTGTACTGCTCTGTCCTGGCACTTGTGGCTATGATACTTCCGGCAAGCGCAGAATATCGGTGAGACAACCCAGTCGATCCATTCCGAGTCGGTGCCCCGTGATTGCGATCGGTCCAGTGTACCAACCGCATCTTGGTGTAAGTCTGCCGGAATAGTGTTTCGCTCTCCATATACGGGGACAAGCTAGAGTGTACGGACGGATGGACGGACGGTTGGACTTGTGGATCCCGCAGTACCCTTTTGAGTCTTTCCCTGCCTCCATGCCTCTTGGTTTTTGCGAGGATCCACGAGAATCGTGACCAATCACGTCCGCCCCTTCTCCTGTCAGCATACCGCTAACACCAACGTGACACATGGAAATAAATGCGTCCTGGTATCCAGCTGCGCAGTGGCGAGAAAACCACCCGCGTGCACACATGCCCGTCACCATGGGACATTAATTCAAAGCATTTCCCATCTCCCCTTGTCGTCCCACAAAGCTTAGTTGAAAGGACGCGAAACCCAGCACGTTCGCCGCTCCCCCGGGGAGTAAAATTCTAATGAGAAGGCACCATTATAGGTCCAGCAGGAGTCCGCGCCGCCGAATCGCTGCCGCCGCTGCCACCGTTCCCCCCGTGAGGTCTTTCTCTTTGTTAGTTAAGGGACAGCAGCCGCAGACATCCTTGCTCTCTGCTTGTTAGCCGGCAGTAATGACCGGGCTGCAGAGAGCCAGTCGACCGGGCCAAGCCGCTGGCAGGCCCGTCTTCTCTGCCGGTCCTCGGCCCTGAGACAGAAAGGGGAACAGAACCAGACACCGAAGACGACACTCTGGAAGGATGAGATGTAAATGTGGAAAGAGGCTAGAAGGCGGATTGGGGAGGAGGAGATTGATAGCTGCACATAGGAGAGGACCAGACTCGACCATTATCAACAGAGAGAGTCAGGCTCAAGTTGGCACCTTGAACTCGTGTTGAGCTGGCGTTTCATCATGATCGATTGAGCCGAGCAAGCGGCGCGTTCAGATCACTGCAAAAACGTTAGAGACCAAAACTCCCTTGTCGGTTGGTGCGAGGTTTTGACGATGGTGTTTTCAGTGATGCAATAGTTACGTTTCCATCTCACTTGAATTGCGTCGGTCATGAAAATGGCGTGAAGATGCAATGTTTTTCGGCGTCTGAGAAAATTTTAAAGATGTTTGAACACAATCATCAGAAAATAATTCTGGAAAGCAATCTGCACTAGTTTCAAACTGGATTGTCATGTGTGCCACACCTCTCCAATTTTTTTCAGAATCGTAACTCCACTGTATGTCACTGTCCATTTTACATCACGCTTGTCCTCAATTGGGTCACGGATGAGGTGCGGGGATATCCCGGTTGGACCGGTTGCCGTACAATCGCAGGGTTTGTACCGTATGGACACTCCCATTCGCACTTGTTGACCCACTCGTAGCCAGTCAAGAAATGATGCACACAACCATAATTTGTTGGGTTGGCTGACAAGTACACAAAATGATGAAATGTGGTGCTTTAATAGGAAATACATTAACAGGGAAACATACCTTGCCGGTGATAGATTTTGTTCCACGGCATCAATACATTTGTTCCCGACTGCATTTATCTTTTTCTTTTTTTTATGTACCGTACTCTTGCGTTTAATGGTTCCCAGATGGACCGTATTTATTCCTGATTCGCCATGCGTTCCGACTCGTATCCTGCGTGCGGTGACGGAGCGCTGTTGTCATGCTTTTTTATTGTGTTGGTGTGACACGAGCAGATCAATAATTCAACAGATGACACGCCGGCCCTTTGGATTACAAGGCAATCTAAAGCAAGGACATGGATTGGCCCGTTTCTCACCGCCGCCTTTGGCGCGGTTTCCCAGGAATGTGTGTGTCGTATCATAATTGTCGCCTGTTGTCGAATGGCTAATAATATATATTTGGATGCGTACCAATGGCCCCAATGCAACCAAATGCGTCACAGAACGAATCTCGGGCCGGTCTGAAGCTCTGAGCCGACTTATTTTGGGACTTTTTATTTGAAGCATGCTTCAGCTTGATCAATTGAAACCATTAATGCCGCCTGAGGGATGGATTTGCTTTTTAGGAAGAGTTTCATTCGTCAGCTCGACGAGTATTGATAGGCTGCATTTCTGGAGCGTATTTAAGCCGTAGCGGAAGGACTCTTTTTCTTTTTCTTTTTCTTTTTTTTTTTCGTGGTTGGCATCGAAATGCATCACGTGTGGCGTGAATCACCGCTGTCGAGGGTGCGATGATTATTTCACTATCCCCTCCCTCATTGTGAGACGCATGACTCCGAGCGTAATGTTGTGTGAAGACTTGCAAACAACATCTGTGGCAGTGGCAAGCAGGCACTCCCAACCGCGGGCCCCCGCTCGCCTGCCAAATCCGCCCACATTACCTCTCAGGTCTGCTCAGCCACCCCCACCTCGTTGTGCTCCTTTAGAAGGAGCCATCTTTCATCCGGACTATTGATGCACACCGGGGCTGATGCAGCACTACTTGACTGGAACCGGGCTGGCTGTAGCGTTGATGCGCATCAGTACCCGTCCTCGGACCCCCGGGAACAAGCACGAGTTGTAATTTTGGTGCACTTTCAGGACTTGTGCGGCTTTGTTTCCCTCTTTGCATCTGTTCCCAGAGGGGCTAGCGTGCTGTTTATGCTGCCACCCTGCAGAAGCTTCTGCAAATGATGATAAACCGCAGCTCGTAGATCCTCTCGGATGATAACATTCCTGCGTTCAGGAGCGTTTCTCCTCTTCGTTATCTCCAGTGACCACACACCAAATGCAATCGGCTCAAAGGAACACCGCATGCCATCACTGACGCCAAGAACTCTTTAAGTGCTCACGGTATGGCTCTCCCTTTTGAAATGGGCACGCCCAAATATGGAAGTCGTTGCTATCAAGTCAAGGGCTGTAATTGAAAGCCATCTCCCTATCCTGTGAATATGGTCAAAACAAATGGTTGCCACGTTTCAAGAAATGAAAACACTTTTTTTCCATCCCGATGGATGACTTAACTAGTTAGCAGCACTTTGTCGAGGCTATTAATCACCATTTAAATGCTCATCAGCGCTGTCTTAACTCATTCAGTATCAGCCAATTCTAGACCAAGTCTGACAAGACGTTTAAAAACGTCTTTGGGAGTGAACGAGTTAAATGACAGACGTCGCTCACCTCATTTCTCCGAGACAGCCGACGACTGTTCCTGTCTCACTGGGTTACATGCTCAGAAGAATCGGATTGGCTCGCCGGTCCGGAGGAGGAAAGCTCAGTCGATGCAAAAGGGTGCTGAACAAGCAGCAGCCCAGAGAGAGATTGATGGACGATGCTGTCTAGACTACTGTCAGCACCTGCTGCATAAAAACAACCGACGAGACACACACACACAGTCTATGGGAGTCTTGGCATATACCTGTCCATTGATGAATTGATCAGGGGTTGGGCAAGACCCCCTTGTTCCCTTTCCATCGTAATTCTTCATCTGCTCAAAATAAAAAATGAATCACCTTCTGTCCAGCTCTGCCGTTCGATCTGAATTTTTGATGGGCTGTTTCTGTACTCAGGCATTGTTCGTGCCTGCATCGAATAGAAAGTGTCACCCTGTTGGTACTGTAGCGGTGTGGGACTCGGTCTCTTGTTTTTCCACATCTAAAGTTGGAAGTAGTAAATCGAGGAATTGTGTTTGTAGGTGTGATTGCATCGGCTGGCGAGCCGTATTGGGGTTTTCATGTGCGGTTAACCGATGTGATGCGAGCAACCCGTTCCCCTTTACTGGTCTGGAGAGGAGAAATGCAGCGCTTGTTTCTGTGCTCAAGCTCTTTTTTTTTTAAATGGGTAGGGAAGACTGTGGAAGATTTTCTCCTAAGTAAGATTTAGGACCCCCCCTGCCCATCTTTTTTTTTTTTTTTTAAATAGAACATGACGTCCAATGCTGAGATAATGTGTGCACAGAAGATTGTGTCAGTTGTCCTTACACTAACAACATACCATTCTGCATGTCCATGCGAGCCAAGGGCGGGTCGTCGTGAGTGATGATCGTGCCCCCCCCCCCCCCCCCCCCCCCCCAGCAGAGCCGAAACCCTTCGGTGTGCTGACGGGACTCTTTTGCCACAACGGATTAAACTTTTATTGAAGCGGTCAAAAGAGATGATGGCAGCCTGCCGCGGCATCTTGCAGACTAATAGCACTTTCCTCACAAGGCCTCATACATCAAGCCTTACACAATCCCGACAAAATCTACAGAACAACCGACAAAAGAGGTCACAATCGAGTGGGGGCGGCGTTCGAGTGGAAGGCGATGGGCTGCGTGGTGCCGAGTGGGGAAAAATAGAGTCAAGTCAAGCGAACAAACGCGACAGAGCACAGGAACGACTTTGTGATGGGGGCAAGGCATTTTGTCAATACGGAGTTTGTTATGAGGCATGTCGGCAGTGCCGCCCAAACATCCCCCCCCCACCCCCCAATTGGGAAAACTCCACACAGGAAAACCAGAGCGGAGATTCAAAACCTGAGACTTAGAACTGTAAGGGAGGCAAGTATACATTGCCGCCTTAAATGTAAATAGATGTACTTTTAAAAATTAATTATGCAACAATTAAGTGAAAAACACTTCGTGCGGCGGTAACCATGTGTTGCCTTCTTGCGTCAAACTACTTCATCGCGCCTCAATTAAAATGTCGGAGCCGTTTTTCCTGATTTTGCGCTCTTAGCGGACACGAATGTCGTCAACCCACCCCTCGTTTTATGGCACAGCCAAAACAGACCGTGGCAAAAGCGCACTCATTTGTACCACTTGACAGAAACACGGCTTAAAAAAATCTAACCTCCCTGCACAGCCACTAAATCCCACCAATTTTAAGTACTATCCTATCATTAAGAGGGACTATGTGAACATTTCTTTGCCATCCTGACCCAAAGCGAAGCAAAATACAAGCTCACTGAAGTCTCTGCTAAGCATTTCCCCAGTGGCTCTGGGTTCAAAAAAAATTAAAGGAAGCTCGAACAGAATCCGAGCAAGAAGCAAATGGAGGTGTGAGGGAGCCAGCGAGCGGAATGAAGCCGAAGCTGGGGGGGGACAACGGCAGCGCAGCAGCAAAGGTGCTGTCGGGCAGGTGCACGGAGGCAGAAAGGCGCCCATCTCGGCGTGTCAATTATTTATTTCAGAGTCTCCATTTATATTTATAGCTGCCGCCAGTTCACTCGAGGATGAATACGGGAGGATGCACCTCCGGGCATTTTTGATTCTCAATTTCGTGCACATGTGTGAAGAAATTGGAGCGTGTGGAGGAAAACTTGAAGGGACAGAGTCGGAGGGTTTCTTGCTTTGGAAACAGCCTTGGGGGGAGGAGGGGGGGGGGGGGGGGGGTCTTATGTAAGGATTTCAAATAATATGTTGCAGTTCTTCTAATTCAAAAGATGGATGTCAGGGGGCGGCCATGTTGTTTACATCTCGATATCACCTGCTCCCATGCCCGCCTCGCTTTGGAAAAAAAAAGATTTTTCGAGTGAGCGTAAAATAAATGGAGATGTCACTTTGTGCTGCGGGGATTGTTGAGGTCACAGAGCAAAGGCGCCGAGGTTCAAAGACAAAGAGTTGAGGTAATGTAGCAGAAAGTGATGAATCGGTGGGAGCTGTGTGTTACGGCTCCATATAAAAGTCTTTCTCTGTATTAGTCAGGACTCGGATCCCTTAGGGAACACTTTTCACCCCCTGCCTTGGTTTCTACAGCCACCATCTTTCTTCCAATTACTACCTCCCTGGCACCCACTTTACCAACAACACCCTCTTTATTTTGACCCTCCTTTTTTTTTTCCTCGTACGGTTTCTGAGTCGACCACCCCCTGCCTTCATCTCCTCTGTGAAAGACAGAGAGAGAGAGTTATAGAGAGAGACCACCTTGGCTCGTATTTGAAGGGGATGGTGGGTTTTTTTCTTCCTCAGCCAGGGTATAATGGGAGTCAACCGCAGATCGTAAATTCTGGGATAGAAGATGAGTGAGGTGAAAAAGTGAGCGTTTAAAGGCCTAGGCTGAGCTGGGAGTTTTATTAGGAGCTTATTGCTCGAGAGGCAGCAGAGCGCACCGTCACTCCTAACTTTTTGGGATAGGATCATCGAGATTGCTTGCAAACGCGTTTTGATGTGTTAATTGGAACCGCTGCGAGGTGAGCCGTACTCGTGAACGCTCGGGCCCGGCTTAATAATTAATTGATCATCGCTGATTGATCGGGTCTTGAAGCAACTAAAAGCGGTGTAGCTTGTACTACATGGCTCCGGTCAGCAGGGGCGCTGTCCGTGATGTACTTGGTGGTGTGCTGGGTGGATGTGTCCAATATATGAATCTTTCAAGATTGGGATCATCAGTTCAGCACAGATCTCCACTAAGGCTCCATCAGATTAAGTATGAAGCAGCAAAATTGAATATTTCAACCGGCAATAAACAACTGCCAAATAGTGCTCTCCATTTTGCTCCATTTAGTTCAAGATGGAATGTTTCGAGAAGGCATTCGAGGATTATGAATCGACGGAAATGTGATTTTTGCTCTCTCCTCTGAAGTCCTCCGCGGCCATTGTTTGTCATCTATCGCCTTGTCCTCCGGTGTTGGTTCAGCATTGTCCAGACCGCTCAGGGAAGGTTGGCGCTCCCTCTGTAGGGTTATGACAGGCCCTCCCTGACAACCCCCGCACCCGCCCCCCCACCCTCCAACCTCACAAGCTCATCCCATGCACCCCAGGCTGGTAAAGGTCAGCCGTCATTGGGATTCATTCCAAAGGGGCAGAGAACAGAACTGACAGGTGTGGTTTGTGTGCAGTACAGACAAAAGGTAGATGGATAACCCGGCCCTTTTTCACGCCGTTAATGATGGCCAAGGTTCTTTGCGTCATCGGCTTTCCTCAAAAAATGATGTTCCTCAACTCGGCTGCGTATAAAATAAATGCTCATTTTTTTGAAAAGAAATGACGTTCCTGCCATATAAATTCTGCCCGAATACAATAGACTCCACCCCCCTCACCCCTCCGTGTCTCACAAACACACACTCACCCCCAACGCGGAGCCAGTTCATCACCCTCACTGACGCAGCAAATTTAAAAAGCCGACCTTGACACGTCTCGGCGCCTGGATCCACCTTCACTCATCATGAGGCATCTCAGGATGGCAGGTGAGGCCGTTGCTCGGGCCCGCATTTTTTTAGTTGGACGTAAAAAGTCATAAAAGACGAGGGTGATGGATGCTTTTTTAAATTTTACTGCTAATCATGTGTCTCCCAGTTCTAATTAGAAACTTGTTTGCATAAACCATTACCACCAGCTTGCCCCCCACTAATTTGATGTGCCTTCATTATTGTGTGTGCGTGTGTGTGTGTATGTGTGTGTGTCTCTCAGCAAATTCTCTGCAGTGAGAACCTTGGAGGCAAGGCCAAGCGTTTCAATGCCAAACTGTATTGCAGTTGCAGGTTGTTTTTTTTTCTGACGTTGTCGTTATGTCGGACAAGTCGTTTGGATTTTGCGGCAGGCCGCACTCGCGCGGCGTTGAATACGCTTCCCCTCGCTCCCCGTCGTTTGTTTGCTCAAGTTTTTACTTGCCGCGCATGCACGGCAAATTCTCCCGCTGGCAATTAAGATAATAGAAGACAAAATTGACATTGTGGCGCTAACAGTGCCCCATGGCTGCCTCGTAGCTCAGGCTATTAAACAACAGGCGCAATTACCTGCCTTGCAGACGTCGGGACACGAGGGTGTCACTCTGAAGACACTTGTCTCTCATCATTTGTTTACACTTGGGCGTCTCCAGCCGCAGTTTGTTCTATATTTATTTGCCGAGGCTCGTCTGCCCCAGTTTCCGGTATGTTGCTCCCAGGTTATAACCCCTGTCGTATTTTTCCACTGATGGCAAAATTGGTTGACTCACATGGCTCGTAGGGCGGGCAGTGTGGTTCAGTTCGCGCTCGGTGATGGCGTGAATGGGTCTGTCTCTGTACGGACCCAGTGATTGACTGGAGATCCCAGTCTAGATTGCGCAATGCAATTGAACAGCGTGTCTGTGCACCCAAGCGGTTTCCATTTCTAGGCTCTGACTTTATATTTCGAGACACTTGGCCTGCAGCCTTTCATCATTCTATTTTGCAGTTATCGAGTTATCGGGAATGGCCTGATGCTGGTTATCGTTCCATACCGTTCTCTGTGCTGAAGATTTTTGCAATTCATATTTGCCTTCTCGTAATTCATGCCCTGCCCCCCCCCCTTTCCGCCTTCTTGAACTTTGAAATGTTATATTCATGTGCTATTGAAATGAAGAAAAAAGAAGCTCCTGAATTTAAATGCCCGACGTACATTGCCTGAAATGTGTCATATCTTGAAAAGAGAAATTCAGAAGTTGACCTTCCTTTAAAGGGAGTCTGGCAACATCCTTAACCTTAAGGTGACACGTTATCTCAATCACCGGAAGTTGTTAGCGATTAGCATAGCTTTGCGCTATGTCTTGTTATTATTACTCTCATTCTGAGTTTGTTTCGTGTACAATTCAGCCATGATAGCTGTTGCTCATCACGACATGTGTATGCGCGCGTGTGCGTGAATCGAAAAGTAGATCTTCGGTGAAAAAAGGTTGAGCGCCCCTGCTCCAAGTTCTTTTATTTTTCTTTATTGGAACAGGAGATTTAAAGTTAGTCGAAAAATAAATGCCCTTTTTCCTGAGGTCTGTAGCAAACACGCGGCACCTGGCTGATGATTTGCAGGCAGTGGCAAATCCGTTGTGCCCCAGAGTTTTATTTATGATGTTTTATTCTGACATGTTTGACCTTAATCGTAAAACTGCAGTTCTAGCGATTTGGATATTGCACTTTTGTCACATTTCAATCTGATTTTGATTAATCGTTCAGTGCCAGGCACCGATTCACACTCTTTTTTTTTCCCCCATTTCATTTTATTTTTTGTGTTAAATCTGAGTCTTTCACATCCGTCCCCTAGGAAAAGGCTGGAAATATGTTGCGAATCGCTCGCCTGGGCCAAGAAAATAGCCAGTAAAGCTGCTTAGAGTTTATTTGTGGGCAAAGTGTGGTGGCAACAGCTGCTGCTAAATTGCAATGCTTTTAGACACCATATTGCCCAGAAAACTATCTGAGGGTGTTGCCACCTTCGCCGTTATTGTCGAGGATCAGACATTACTACTACTAAAAGTGGTTATGTGGCTTGACAGCCAACATTTGATTGAGATGAGATTTAATGAGGTTTTCGCCCAATCGTTACCATTTTGGCCATTTTTGTATCACGGCTATAAAGTACTGTAATGTGCAGCGGGCACCGTTTGGGTAATTTGCTGTCACGGTGTGACCTCGAAGACCTCCCAAAGCAGTCCGTTTGTTAATACTGGTCGTTAATCACTTTCCGCGCTCACCATCATAAAACTGTTCTCCCCTTTGTGCCGGCGGTATTTTAAACCACAACGTTCATAAAGAGGAGGAAAAAAAGGTTCTCTGTTAATGCTCTGGTCGTTGTCATTATTTTTTCCTGTTTCCTGTCCTCTACCTTGATGCTTTTGCAAATGTGGAGTCAACATGTGGAGTTTATCCTTATGATTAAGCTGAAGTCTTGTAAGAGTGCTGGAAGATTTTCTGCGGTCTCGTGTGACATAATGCATCAACGTTTTTTTGGTTTGTTTGTTTTTTTTAATCCTCAAAGTCTTGGCCAATTTCCAAATGGTGCATCTGCCAGGTCTTTGACTTTTTTTTTTTTTGTGGTGTTGTGGGATCAACATAACGTTAGATTAAAATAAAACACGTATTGGCATTTTCAAAATATTGCGTTGCGTTGGCATACGTGAGGAGTGGGAAAAAAAAATAAATTATATTCGTGTTGGAGAAAAAGCTCCCATGGCTGAGCCAGAGCGGTCATGTTAGTGTAATGGAAGCCATCCTCAGCTGAGCTCCATGCATAATTCAGCGGCGGACCTCATCTCGTCGCTTATTGCCGACTGAGCCAGCCAAGCCTTGGTGATGGATGACCTCCGTTGCCAGCTGACTCACATTGAAGATTCACTTGCTAGGACCGAACACAGGTCATCGCTGATGACCCCACCGCGTACCGCTATCCGGCCCCCCAGGGCCCTCGCATGTTGGCGTGGCGTTCGTGGCGCAATTCAAACACCGTGCCAGCCGACATCGACCTGACAACGCCCGCTGCAGGGTGAAGGCTGTTTTCAAATCCAAGGCGAGATGATCTAGGAAACATTTTTAAATGGTATTTTCTGACTCTTTCTGATGATAATATCATTTGATTTATTTTTCTTTGTTGTCGTCCTATATGATCCTCATTCTATTATCGCCACAGTCCGAGGAAGTGCACATGACTTTGAAGTTTTCTTCGCGCAACGGAAGTTAACTTTCAAATAGAAGTGGAATTGTTCTCGCCGTCAGTGTTATCTTAATATTCCCTCCGATGCCACCTGGCAGCGGCTGTTCGCCTCATCCAGCGGTTTTATATTTAGCGGTTTTAGTGTTCTGAACATAAACCTCATTACGGCTTTCAAACACAGTGAAAAAGACTGCCTTTTTTTTTTGTTAAGTCCCAGTCGTGTATTAGCGTCTGGCGAAGGGCCCTCTCGCAGATCTTATTTTCCATCATAACCCCCCCCCCCCCCCCCCGCTCAGCACATCCGAGGCCTGCGTTGCTATAAGAGCAGTGAGGTCAGTCGCAACAGCAGCGGCATTCATGAACGACTCTTCCGATATCCGTGACTGCGCATCTGCAACAGAGGAATGGAAGAGTCGACGTTGACTGGGAATTCGCAAACAGAGAGAGAGAGAGAGAGAGAGAGGGAAGAAATTTCATCTGTGCTGCACATTTGACAATAGTTGTATCCAATCCAAACACCCGCTAACCTGCTGCCTTCATGACCTGACCGCCCTGCAAAGCCATAACAGCCAACCCCCCCCACCCCCCACAAACGTCTCTCCAAACTCCAAGCGTCTCTTGGATGAGAAGTGTTCCAAAAACCTCCACGCCTTGATTCAAGTCGTCCTCAAATACCATGACCTACATAGCCGAGAAACCTCACGGTTTGGTCAAGTTCATCACAAAACCGTTCGGAACAGGTTGGCGGTGGCTCCGGAAATCGTATCACGCTGACACACTGTTCGCAGCATTTCCCGTACGTTCAACGTTCGCGATTGTGTTGCTATGGCAAAGCCAGACGGGCTAGCGTCAGCCCCGCGTCCCCGCCGCTGCCAGGCGAATACGCTTTTGCCACGTGCTGAACTCTCGCCGACAGACACACGAGCGACTCCGCCGCGTTGTCAATCAAGCGCCACCGCCTACCGACGCCTCTCGGCGAAAGTCAAAAGATGCTCGGTATTACTCCGGATTGCTGTGGGTATGCACACTGGCGCACTCTGCGCTCGTATCTGCCGGTCTTTATCTCGTCGCGTGACGGCACCCGGTCGCCTTGGCAAGGCTTTGTCAGTGAAGATGACAGGGAAGGTTGCTTCGTCAACGCGGCATGCGTCCATCTCCGTTCCCCCCCCCCCCCCCCCCTGCTGCTCGAGGATGAAGGAAAACGATGATCGAGGGATTTTTCTTCCGTTCCCATTGAGCTCGCCGTTATCACCTTGACAGATTTGCGCTCAGTCGTGGCTCCGGGGATGACATCGGGTACCAAGCATCTGTACAATGTTGGTTTGAGTCTCCCGTTTTCCTGTGTCAAGCGTTCAAGACTTGAACATTAAAGCCATGCGATCCTGCTTTGACGTCAGACTGGCTCGGACCAACCCCAACTAACCTCACTCTTGTCGCTTTTGTATTCTTTCCGCAGGGCACAACTTCAGCAAAAGATTCCGAAGGGACTTGAAGGAACTGGCGAGAAAGCCGGGGAAAGGTTGGCCAACGCCGAGCCGGGCGGAGAGGGCGGTAGTCGGGCCACCGTCGGGCAGACGCCTGAACATGCTCACCATGCTGTAGCGAAAGGAGACAACGCTGGCTCGCAGCCTGGAGAGCACCCCGAACCCTTTTTTTTACCGTCCCAGAAATCCTTCCTCTTGTCTACCGTCTGTCCAAAAATGCCAGTGCTAAAGTTGGCACTGCGTTACATGTGGTGACAGGACACTAGCGGGACCGTCAGGTAGCCCAGCGGGTCGTTTGGGGGTACGAGCACATCAAGGAGGCAATTTCGGGCGGGCGTGGTCACACCATGCGACCCTGGGCGGGTTCATGGCGTTGGATCACCCTGGTGCTGTTGGCCTGGGGGACGCTACTCTTCTACATCGGCGGCCATTTGGTGAGGGACAGCGAGCACCCGGAGCGCTCCAGCCGAGAGCTCTCCAAGATCCTGGCCAAGTTGGAGCGGCTCAAGCAACAGAATGAAGACCTGCGGCGTATGGCTGAATCGCTCAGGTAAGGGGAAGCTGCAACGGATTTGCCAAAGCGAACCTTGATTATTGGTGCACTGTCGATTATTAGTTGACTTGAAATGACAAACATGAGCACTCAGTCAATGTCCAATTGATTGTGGGGAAAAAAATCTGTCATTTGGCACACAAGCGTACACAGCGATGTGATGATGATGACGATTTTTCTTTATTTCCCCCAATTTGATCCACCTCCGTCGGTTTATTTGGCGAGGCGCGCGGTCTAACAAACAGATGTCGTCGCAAAAAGTTTCATCAAAAGCCAATCAGCGGTGGCGCAAATGCCCCGTGACAAACAGAGATGGATGGTCACGCTCCTCAGCAGATTTTAGCGCCGTAGCTTCGGAATACTTTGGCAAACTACAGCCTTGTCGTTTAAGCCCATTAACCACGCGGCATCTTTCTCACATTCAGGAACTGCCTAATGGAGAGACAGATGGTTCTCCTCCTACTCCTGTATGCTGACAGTGTTTCTTTTTAACACGTTAACAACAGGTCCGTGTTTTGGTAAAGCTTCCGTGGGTGCGTGTGCATGAGCGGGGAGCCCATTGGTGTATCCTGATGTGAGCAGGCGTTCACAGGGAGCGCACGCTTCAGATGTTGCCCGTGCCGCGTCTCTGTGATATTCAGATTCACTTTGACGCGGGGCCCTCATCAGTGTTCCCAAACGCTCAAATACACACACACACACACACGCCTCGCCGCAGACAGCCGGTCCCCGATTGAATCTATCGCTTTTTGTAATTCTTCACAATTGCCCCGGCAACAAAAGGTTGAATTCGTTGGAAAGTAAAAAAACAAGAGGGTCTTTCGGCCGAGCGGAGGTCCAGATGGATCTCTGACACACTTGTGTGATTGTTGCTTATTGCTAAGATTGTATTCACAATTTCGAACCAGGGCTGCGCAGCCCCTTGTTGCTTCTCTTGCAGTCTGCAGCAAAGCCATCCAAAATCACCCAACGCCACCTTAAGCTCGCTGAGCCTGTTTGCCTTATATTCTTAGTCTCAAATGCTGTTTTTCCTCGCCGCGATATCTACTGAGCTTGGCTCGGCTCTGCCCTGCTTGGCGCAGCGTTAGAGCAGTCTGTTTTTCCCTTCCAAAATAGTGCGACGCCACGCTGAACGTATCACAAGGAGAAACTCCTTCTCCTGCATGTACCTGTCCACACGCGGAGAGACACGTTTTGTTCTACCACAAGGACGACTGCAGCGTCCAAACTATTATCTTCCATGATGAAACCAAGGCTAAAGTTGTTGGCCATTGTTCCAAACTTTTGACGTCTTTATGGAAGCCAGAAAAATGTTAACGCCTCCTAAATCTTACATTTATTTGAGCTGAATCAGGGACTTTTTAAATGGTGGCTTTGTTTGTGACAAGGGCTCTGCACGAATCTGTGGCGTCTCAAATTGAGAGGCGACTGCACCATTTAAAAACGAATACTGAATCCATTATCACGTGAGGATGAATATTAGCGTATTGTCGTATCTACCAGTGTCGCAGAAATATGGAATAATAAATATATACATACGCGCGTGACGTATTCGAGAGCGACATCCGGCAGTGTTTTCACATGGACGGGAATATTTAGCCGGCGAATGAGCGTTCTATTTAACGGTTAAGCGGTCAGTATTACAGCCCATCTAGGCAGCGTATCAAGTTCTTTGTCGTTACTTTGCTGTTGGTCTCTGATTCCAAGAAGAAGGCGGTATGCAAACTCGGACTCCGGTTGGCCTAATGCTAGCTCACTGGTATGACAGACACAACATGAATGGACAGCATGGATGGATTTAAAACCTGACAAAAAAAAAAAAAATCCCAAAACAAACCATTTGCCCATTGTACAGTGAAGGATCCTGGAGGTTAAAGTAAGTTATTTTCAACTAAAAAGGAAAACCTTCCATAGGCCACATAGAGTCTTGGTCCACTCAGATGTTGAGCACCAAACATGCAGGATAAGCAGTCAAGATAACCATTCAGAGATGTCCCAAGAATCTCACTTTAATCGCATGGGTGGGGAAAACGCTCACATTTGGCCAGGCTGCCTTTATGTGTGTGGACGACAAGTAATAAAAAGCCCGTCGACAACTCCTCCAGCACCTCATCCAGGAGTGCCTATTATCCTTAAATGACTATCTTAATAGACGCGGAGCGAGCATTATTGCACTGCCCGTCATCCCTTTTCACAGCCCCCCCGTCTAGGCTCACCGCCTCGCACCACCCTTCCCTGCTCCTCATTTGCATCGCCTCACCACCAAACTGCTGATGGAGGCACGGCACGCGGCCAGACTGCCGCCCGCAGACCTTTGTCACGGACCCACTGACTCGGTAAAAACTCACTAGCTTTCTGATTGACTAGCTCAGCCCACGTCTGACCCAATTCGCTGCCTGCGATGTCCTCCGGGTTTGGACTGGCAACATGAATGTGTCAGTGTCAACAAACCGAGACGCTCTTTTTGAAAAGCATCCCCCGCTGACTTAAGATATTAAAAACCTTTCTGGACTGTTTCATGCCATGCCCGCTTCTCTCATTGAAATTCAGATCCATCAAACTTACATTAATGGAGCGGGCTCCTACTTTTTGCGTGGAGTTATTGAAACCAGCAACCCGCTGAGAACGAGTTACGGTTCAACTTGGGTTTGAACTTATTTCATGCGATGCACAAAAGAACAGTGTTACGCAAGGCTATTACACAAAACACTTGAAGGGGTCGTGTTGACTTGAGCCCATTTGTTTGTGTGGATTATTGATTCGCACATCACACGTTATTAATTTGCGCCATGTAGCAATAAGGCCTCAAGACTCTTCCTTTATTTATCCTGGTCAATGGATTCCTGTGCCACTAATGCATCATTTTGCGTTATTGAAGGCTCTCCATCATTTAAAAAAAAAAAAAAAAGGATCGGGCGAATAAATTAATCGGTCAATGCTTCAAATTAGTATCACCTGCCTGGCCTTTGGTTAGTCAAGTCATTAACAAGTCCGAAGCGCAGCGTCAACCTCCCAATGAGGCAGTAGCCTTAATGAGAGATGAGCAGGGGGTCGAGCATCTCAATCCATCAGGCTCCGCCCCCTCTGCAGTTGCCACTCACCTCAGACGCTGAGCCCCAGATCAAGCGGGCGCAGCGGCGCTCGCCGGGCCTGCTGGTGAGACATCGGCGAGCGCCAAGGGTGACGGTGACAGCTGGGCTGAGCAATGAGCTCCTGATTGATCCCCGGGCATGCCGGCAGAGGGATGGAGGGCGGGCAGAGGTGGTGCACAGGGTGCGAACAGATGGATGCTGTGAGGACAAGTGATGGACGATCAGGCCAAAAGATCATAACACTTTTGTGCTGTCCTCAACTCTTTTTAAGTACCAGGAAGCTGCAAAAGGGGATTTGGGCTCCTGGGCTCCCCCCTGCTGGTTTTTCTAAGCATCAGCAGGTTTTTTTTTTTGACTGATAAACAGAATTTGGTCTCGATGTAAGTGGATGAACAGTGAACCATGAAAAGTGTCTAAACACCATGACATCACCAGCCACTTGGACGCTGAAAACATTCATGAACTGTTATGTTGTTGTTGAATATTACGAAAGACAAAACAAATTAGACGAGGCTAAAGCAAATGCACTTTTCGATCTCAGCTAATGATCTCTTGAGCTGGTCTAGCATAACATCTGTCCACCATACAAAAAAAAAAAAGAAGCCGCCTCAAAATGCGAACTTGCCTCAGTGATGTTGCAGGCCTTTTTGAACAAAGGTCAACACATACTGGGTCCATTGCTGTGGGCTGTGTGGGCTGTCAAGAAGGCCTCAGATCAGATGTGCTTGGAGAGCATTGCAGCGTGCAAATCAAGAATGCGCCATTCCGAATCGGTCTAATTGGGATTACAGCCGTTGAGTTTGCGCTCCACATTTTAGATACGGCACAGGAAGAAGACGTGTCGCACGGAGATAATTCATTTGACACAATCTGGATCGTCAACATACAAACTAAAATTATTGTCACAAGCAATGGCTTGTGACAATAATTTTAGTTCCCATGAGTGGGTTTTTTTTTCTTTTTGCCAAATCTTCCTGCCCATTTGTGGTGTTGACTCACCCCACCGTTAACTTGCAGTGACGCTGGATGTCGTGAGCTGGGGTATACTGCGACCCTTCTATGACCCTCAACGGGTGGGCGGAATGACGGGCGGATCCGTTTTAACGATACAGTCATCTGTCCCAGTATTCCAAGTCTGCTTTCTCGCACCGAGCTCCAATTTAGAGAGGGACCAGTGTGCCATAGCAGATGTTTGCAGGTCCTCTAGAGATGCCATCTGGCTAATTTGGGCGGGGTGTTTCCTAGGCCTCGCGTCTGTGTGTTAAACCGCTGCTTTGTATTTCGTAGGATGCTTGCAGTCTATTTGGAGTGTGGGAGCGAATCGCTGCACCTTGTCTGTACTCATTGTCGAGCGCGGCGATGACCTACTTCCACGACCTTGGTCAAGAGCCTATCATGTTGCGTGGTTACCGTTTTAGACGGACTTGAAACCCATGGGAAGTTATGTCACACTGAATGTAGGCCAACTTAATGTTGAACCGTGTTACGTGATGTCGTTCGGGTGGGGTCCTTGACGGTGTCTTGTTGTATGTTTGTTTGAGGAGGCCATGACAGATTGTAGCGCTGAGATATGTCAACCAATGTATGCCGCTCAAGTGGACGCAAAGGGGAGTGAAATATATGGCCCTATACTTGTTTGTTTGTTTGTTTGTTTTTTTACCCTGGGTCGAACATTGAATGACAGAATATAGGAGATATATATATCCTCACTTTTCTCAAAGTTACTTTCATGGCCTGGAAAGATAGTGTAGCCAGAAGCACCGTTGCACCTTTAAAGTGTCGTCCTGATGCCCGCCGGCGACGGATGTTTGTCAGTCAGGGAGCAAATTGAGTTTGCATGCCTTTATGACTCATTAACATGGCCTTTGCAGCCACCTCATCAACGCCACGTTCCATTTTTCTGCAAATAGTTTCCTGTCGAGGGATGTCAGGCAGTTATTTTTTTTTCTGTCTGGTTTGAGAATACTAAAACACTCATTTGTCAATCCCGTCGCATAGTCAGAGCTATATCGCTTAGCTATAGAATTTGCTTAGTAGTCGTCACAAATCATTTTCAGCCTATTCAAAGTTGACCTTTTCAGTGCCACAGAAATCAGGAAATAGACGGTCTCGGATAACACGAATGTGGTGTGGAATAAGAGTGGCTGGGGGCCGCATTGACACTATGGCTGTAAACAAATGGTTACAATTCACCAGGGGTCCGTTTCGAATAGACTAGAACAACCGAGTAAGAACAGATGCCGCAAACCTGACTGAAAATACAAATTCGCCAGCCAGGCCAGTAAATGATGCCGTGCTAGTGAAGGTAATGTATTCACATAGCCATCCCTAGTTAGCTTGACTTTTCAAGGGCAGAGTGGTCACTGATCCGAAATTTGACATTTCCGGAACAGTGGCCACTCGCCACATTAAAAAATAATGAGCCAATTTATCATATAGCATGTCTTGTTCTGTGCGTCACATCACTATTTGTCAATCATCTGTTCGGTATCACCGCCGCTTCCAACCCTCCTCAGTTTACGGCGCTTTCTTCTCAGGCGCGTTTATGAATGGGGAGCTCCCCTTTCATACGATTGCATTGAAGTGGAGAACCATTTCTTTGTCGTCATCACCATCCAAGCATTGAAAAGAAGTCAGCGGGGAATTCGTATTTGAGATCTTGCGTCGGTCTCTGCAATCTTTGTTTCCACTCTTCTGAGAAGAAAAAAAAAAAACGATGTTCAACTGTGTAGGCAATACATTTCAAATGCAATACACAGCGACCTGGCACGTTTGATGAATTGTGATCAACTTTACCGCCGTGGTTGTTCAAAGTACAATTTGTGACCCCGGGCCCTGGGTCCACCGGCACCCTCTCCTCGCTGTACATCGTAAACTGCCGTCGGCTGCTTTGTTTATTTAATCCCGGCAGATTTTTGTTTCTTCTGTTCTTAAATATAGAAATTGCTTTGTTTGTACAGTCCCAAAAGAGTTGGCAGTGTCATTTTCAGGCAGAATATATATATATATGTATATATATATATATATGTATATACTTTTCCCCCTATTCTAACTCTCACAGTTTCAACCCTCCATGGAGCTTTTCAAAAGAAAAAAACATTTTGTGGGCCCGCCTTTGTTGACTCACTGTTTTGGTCATTATTTTGTTTCAAGTCGTCCTTTGACTATATCAGCCAACCAAGTAAAACAAAGTCTTCTCATTTTGTTGTCGGATTGATTTCATCCTTTGAAACGCGGCATCTGACAAAAGTTCAGTCGCTTATTTGATGGACTATAAAGTAACCAAATCCCCTGGCCGGCTTCTGCCATTTTTATCATGTGAATAAATGTGTGGCCGGCGGCCTTGCGCAATGTTAGTACTGTGTGAAAAATAGGAGTAGCTGCCAAGTGGTTTACGCGTGTGGCTCATTCAGACATTTTGGAATTCAGGTCATTTTTATGTGTCATCCACCGACAAATGCCCCATTCAGTACTCAAAAAACCTTCGGCCTGCTCAGGTTTCAAGTGCAGTGGAACGACTTTGACCTCCTAGCCCTTCGGTGCCCGTGTCCCAACTTCGGTTGGGTTGGTTTTTCAACCGCCCCTCTTCATCATCTGCACGGTGCTCACATTATGACATCACGAGAGACCCTTTGCGAGGCTTCCAGCAGGATGTTCTCAGAGGCGAGTGGCCACCGAGCTTCGAGTGTCCTCAGCGCGTTAGAACAGAGGGATTGCTAGACTGGATGACTCACAGAAAGGCGTAGAACTGGACATGTTTGGAAAATGGCGGGGTGATGACTCAAACACCTGTCGTGTCGGCTCCTTGTTCGAGAACAGCCGGTGCTGAGCAAAGTCCTGAAATATTGAACGTTTGGGGCAGGTGAGAAAGTCAAATGACGTTAATTCGGAAGAAGGTCTCGAGTTTTAGATTCACCGGAAAATGGACGATCCTAATGTTTTGTCAGAAGTGTGTCACGGGCTTTTACCTTGGCTCATGTCTTCCCACGCCCCTCCCGTCGAGTTCTAGTGGAAACATGATCGTGTCGTATTCGGTTTGCTTTCCAAGTATTTATTGCGTAATCCCGCTCATTGACAAACAAACCGCGGGGATACAAAACCTCCTTGGCTGACGGCGCAAAGTGGAATGAAAACAAAAACCTCTTTGGTCGTATCATTATTGGATTGCTTTAGTGGAACGGCGTAAAGTAAAAAAAAAAAAAAACTCTGGGACTCATTAACCTTTACAATTTGGGCCCGTGCTGACGACTGAACAAATTGAAAGGAGGGGGAAAAAAAAACCCTGCAGCTTTGGTGACAATGAAAGCAATCATTGCATTTAGTGCTGCACTCCGTGTGGTTAATTTGAATTATAACCGTGTCTGTCTTTTATCTTTATTGTTTGTCATTCCGGGTGTAAAAGGCACGCCGTTTCATTGTTCCCGCTGAAGAAATATTGTATTTGCGGCTGACATCGTTGCCCATGCGCTCTTATACTGAATGTCTCCATGTTCTTTTTTTTTTTTTTCTTTTCTACCAGGATACCAGAGGGTCAGGCTGACGTGGGCTCCCTGGCCGCGGGGAGGCTGCGCTCGCTGGAGGACCAGCTCACCCGAGCCAAGCAGAAGATCCACACCTTTCAGAAACTGACAGGCGATGGTAAGCTTTCCTCTGATGAGTTGGCAGGCAGTCGAAGCACAAAATATGAAAGGGCTTAGTCTTGGGAATACCGTTTGTTTTTGTTTGTTTATTATTCCTCTCAGAGCCACAGAATGCTGTGTGTGTGTGTGTGTGTGTGTGTGTGTGTGTGTGTGTGTGTGTGTGTGTGTGTGTGTGTGTGTGTGTGTGTGTGTTTGATTAAAATCAACAAAATACGTGTAAACAGTGAAATAAAAATTATATATAATAATCATATCACCACTGAAGTCATGATGAAAGTAAAAAAATTAAGATAAAAATAAATATAATCCACGTATATATGTTTCACTTTTTTTAATAGAGCTGAGATTTATATATATATATATACTTTATACACACACACCACAAATAGTCATGTGCTTTTTGGCACGACACTCGGCAAATATTAAATCGATGCAGAACGCGGTGGGTTCGATGTATGTTTACCTCTCTAAGCGGTGGTCAGAAAGTGCAGGAAAGCTGTCAGGTGAGCGGGGAAGGTGTGAATAAAGCGGAAGCGCTGTGAATGCCCCCAGTGGCACAATGCGAGTGAAAGGGAAGAGAGGAGACAGACACGGAGAAAATAAAGAGGGACATGTGAGCGTGAAGGGCAGCGCAGGGTCAGACTTTCCATCTTGCCGCAGGGGAAGACGACGCTAAAAATACCCTCTGGCCATTTTTTTTTTTTTTTTTTACCAAGGGAGGGGAAGAGAGAAAAGAGAATGCCAGATAGCAAGTAAAGAAAATAAAAGAAAAATAGATTTTCCATCTCATCCTGCTGGAGGCCGTCTTTCCTTCTGCCTCCATTTTTATTATTATTTTTTGCATGTGTTACTCAATGCAGAAACCAGAGCAGGCAGCTGTGTTATCCATGAGGGTTACTCCACATTGTTTGGCTGGGGGTGGGGTTTTGAGTTCCTTCCTGTTGTTAGATGTGTGCATGAGGAAAAATATGAAGAGAATCCAAGAGAAACGGACCTACGAGGCAGAAAACACAGCCATCAAGGGCTTCTTAATGAGGTCAAAGTAACACCCAAGGACACAAAATAAAAAAAAAAACGTTTCTGTTCTTTGTTTCGTTAGCCTCCTTATGCCCATGTCATGTATCGCACAAACATTTAAAAAAAAAATTAAAAACTGGCATGGTCTTCCAATTTACTTCAACTCGATTCCCTTTGAAGTGTTATCTTGTTATGGTTGGTTTTGAGCTTTCTTTTTCCCCCCCCCCCCCCCCCCCCAATGCAGGCCCGGGGCCCACTCAGGAGGAGCTGCGCCGTCGAGTGGACAACGGCGTCAAGGAATTTTGGTACTTTGTTCGAAGCGAGGTGAAGAAACTGGCCAATGTTGAGGCCAGCGAGAGGCAGAAATACGCCGAAACTCTCCTGACCGATTTGGGGAACCAGCAAAGGTGAGCGTGCGTCATGAATGCGTTCAGATTTACAAATCAAGAAGATTTGTAATGTTTTCAAACACACTCAATATTTGCATGCGACTACCGTTGATACGGAGAAGGAAAATCTGTAACGAGAGATTGCTGCTTGTGTTTCTGATCTCGCGACAAAATTTGATTCGTTGGTTCATCGACCATCTGTCGGGGGGGGGGACAGATCAGTGGGGGTCCTTCGGCTCTGTGGGAAGCGCCACATCCGCGCTGTACTATTCTTAAGAACCAAAGGTTCATTGATTTCTTTATTTCCTTTTCTTCCAAGCCATAAAACACGGTACAGTCGCCCTAACTCGCTTTCCCCGGGCTGGAATTCTATTTCCATTCATTTTAATGGCAAGAAATGACTACGCTCGGCAAACAAAAGACTCTTATCTATTATCGCTGTACTGCTTATCCTGTTCCGGGACGTGAGGTGGAGGAGCGTATCCCCAACAGACTGGGCAAAAAGGCAGGCCACTCTCTGGATTGCTCACAAGTCAGCCAAGCGAATCACTACACCGTCAGGAATGATGATGAAAGAACAAGACATTTTATCCCAGAGGTTTGCAGTTAAATAAAATTGCCCCCCCCCCACACAGCCCCTCAAAAAAAAAGGAGTGCAAGAAAAGGAGAATCGAAAGGCAGCAGACCTTAAGGAACTTGCGTATTACAGAAGTTGCAAACATCGATTTACTTCTTCCGACTTGTTTTTTTTCCTGCTAAATATGAGCCCGTCATTTACCAGTCCGAAAAATGATTTGGTCGCGCTCTACCTCCATTCAATTTATTTGTGGGTTTTGTGTCTGTGCTGCGCGTGTATACACAATGACAAGTGTTTACAACAGGCAAACCTTTTTTTTTTAGGCCAAAATCTTCCCATTTACTTTCTCTTTTGATTCCCACAACAACCTGTTTACGTCGCGGACTCGTTTGGCCTGGATTCACTTCGCTGGCTGCTATTTTGATAGTCGTTATGCCCCCCATTGTTCCATGACATGGAGCCACTGATGGTGTAGTGGTTCACTCAGCGGCAGGGCTTTGTTTACCCCCAATTTTTTGTTTTATATCCAATCAAGAGGGTTTCATTGCACAATTTCTGTGGCCATCCTCATTCCAGGGCACAGCGAAGAGTAATGTACATGTCAAAAGCGATATTTAATCTGTACTCACTTTCTATTCATGCATTCAGCGCTGATAAGAGGTCAGTGCGCTCTTACGGTAAAGCGCTCCGTCCACAAAATAAACAGTCCTTTTTTCGCGCAAGTCATTGAATGGAATCGCAAAACGTATGTATGTGCATGATTTAGTGAAGCTGCCGCGCACTCGGCTGCTGTTCCCAATTCTCGCGCAAAGTTTGGAAATTAGGACAGGCACAAGTGGATGTTTGAGTGGTTGCTAAGAAAGTGGTTGCTCAGTTCAAAGGTCACAGACTCACTCTGTCTAGATGGCAGACTTCCACTCAGTGGGTGCAACTTATCCAAGTGATTCATTGTAATCCTGCTCAAGTGGCTTATAGAGGCCATTGTCTTAGTCATTGCAGGCTAAGCAGCTTTTCAAAGACTGATTCCTCACCCTCTAACACACACCCACATACACGCACACACACGACTGACGTGGACCTTCATGGGCGACTTAAAAAAGGAACCTGTCCTTTTTTAAGTCGCCTTAAGTGCTCCAGGCAGTAGGCTAAAAAGCTCAAGTAAAGAACACTCCAATGTTTAACTCCAATTGCAAATGTCTTCAACGTACATGAAGTAGCACCTCAACAACCTACGCTAAACTTAGCTCCCTCATCTCTGGGTTCGAGATGCAACATACTTCCACCATTTTAGCGTCTTCAATACATGTGGCTCAGCGAATTGATTTTCGGGTTGTCTGCAAAGCAATGAGAAAGTCAATCCCATTTCTCCAGAAAATCTCTCCAATAGTTAGGATGTAGATGACAAATGAAAAGGGACTTAAAGTAGACTCCTGGGGTGTAACTAAGCCATATGTCATGTGTTGGTGTACCTTTAATGAGATTTGGCCTATTAAGTGACAGCAATAGCTTTGACTCAGTCGTCTTGGTGAGTGTGAGCTTCTTCATGCTTCTTGTGTGTTTTCATTTTCTATTTGTGCATGTGACTGTCCTGTTCAGTATACAGCTGAAAGTACATCGGCTATTGCCACACTCCCTTTTTTTTCCACTTCACTCGGCAGTGGCCCCTCTCAAGCTGCTTGCACCTCTAATTTATGCTCTCAGCACAAAGCAAAATATCTCAAGTGACGGCTCGAAACCAGAAGAAATGATAAGATGGGCCACCCATAATTCAAGACGCCACTTTCCTACTTTTTTAATGTTTGTCAATATTTTGAGGCTTTGGTTTGTCTACCCGGTGTTGTCATTCACAGCCTAATGGATGGCGCAGGCACACTGCAGTCCAATAATTGGTCACCAGAAAATAGTGGCATTGATGTGACATCGAGAACGGCATGTGCAGAACACAAAAGGCGCATTTTCCAAACAGAGCTTTTCTTGTAATCAACAACCACGTGCCAGAAAGAAAGAACCCAATTGATCTCTGCGGTAGTTCTTTGTGTAAATAAATGTCTTGTTCCTTGTTTTTTTTTTGTCAAATTTGCTGGCACGTAGTGAAAAGCCAGATCGGTTCAATGGAGATCTATACTCCCCCACACTTTGATTCCAAAACAGTTTGATAGCATTTAAAATGCTTATAAAGATCATAAAATATTGCTGTACCCTAAAGAATGCAGTAACGTCGACGGCTTACAAACAGCGGGTGTCACGGCTCACCGGTTTCTGGGTTTGGTCACACAACGTTGGCAATGCAAGCCCAAAGGAGCTTAGATGTCACTTTCAGAGGGCAGTATGATGCCATTATGGCCACCTGCAAATAATCTTTTACAGAAGTAACACACAGCTTGAAACAGTCGCAAACCGAACTGCGCAGAAGTTGCAGTAACAACAACAACAACAAAAAAAATGGTGGTGTTTAATTTTTGATGGCAAAGTGTCAAGAGTACATTTCCAGTCCCAATTTACAGTGCTATCATCCTCTGAAGCTTGAAAAACATGTCTTTGTCCCCCCCCCCCCCCCCCCCCCCCCCCACCAGTTGGCAATCTGCTGTTTCTACACTTTAAAATAAACCTCCAACGTTCCTCCTGAATTAGCGGGACAGTCCTCTTCACTTGAACTCAACACATTCGGTCATGACCACTCAAGCGTACTCAATTTCCTCATGTCTGCAAGGGGATTGGCCCCTGCGCTGTTGGTAACGTCATTCGGTTGATTCACGATAGTCCCCTTTCGTAGCCAGCAAGGTTTGCTTTTGGCTTCCCGCAGTGGTTCCCTGATGGCTCCCTTGTGCACACTCCTGGAAGGAAAATTGACATCCATTCACGGTCCATGGTTCCAAATTCTAATTGGGACAATGAGTAATGCTGGAGTCACGGTTTGTAGAGAGAGGCAATATCAACTGTGCTCCGGTATTAAAATAGGACATTTCACTGCTTTGTGGGCGCCCGCGTCTTTGGACGAGCTACCAAATATCCGAATAAGACCTCTCAGACACACAGGATTTGACTGATTTGGGTCAAAGAAGTGAGTAATATAAATTAAGCTTGCATAAGTGTGTGTTTGAGAGAGCGTTTGTGATGTGTTTGCGTTCGCCCGTAGCGGAATACATCAGAGCTCGAGCTTTCGGGCAAGTTTCCGAAGAGGATGGCCACGATATTTGGCAGCGCGTGACATCTGCACACATTTTCTGTCAGAGTCTTGCAGATAGGCAGATTTATCCCAGAAAGAGCTAAACAACCATATCATTGTGTTGTCACTCAGCAGGATGTAGATAAAACATTTTGAGCCTGCGTAATATTGTATTTGCAGCCTTCCATCATCATAATATACTTTTTAGTATGTTCGGTGCCCTGCGGAGGATAGCAATAAACCCCTGCCCCTCCGTCTACCTGCTGTGGTTCAAAGAAGAGAATAATAAATCCGCAACCTTATTTTATGTTGATTTAATCTGTGTGCTGTGTGGCAACTTGTGCATGCCTGCCCTGGTTTGAAATCAGGAGAGATGAAAAAAGGGCCAGGAATAAGATCAAAGACATCTCCGTTTGCATCTTGTGCAAATATTCGCCCCGCTTTGCCAGGATCACAAATAACGCAGCTGTATGTGCAAGCAGGGGCTACTAACACAGTGGAACTTAGACCTAATTGATTCCGCAACCAAGCTTGTAATTCAAATCACTTGAATCTCAAATCAGTTTTCCCCATTGAAGTTAATTGAAATGCCATTAATCCGTTCCGGACCCCGAAAATGCATCACGCGCAATCACAGCACAAAGCAAAAAAAAAAATCTACCAAGCCACAGCACGCCTCTTGAAAAGCCAAAACAATCATTTTTCAGCCATCAGAATGTTTTGAAAGAGTTTTCAGTAAGGACTGCAGGTTGACACGACACATCAAAATGGGAGTTCTTCCTGCGACTAAGTTTAGCCTAATTAAAAAGAAAATTGGTATAATCCATTGTAGCTGCTTTTATACAGCATGTAATGTTTACCTATCACACATGGTAATTGGATATCACTGCAACAAAATTGTCAACTGAGCGAATAGTACAAAGTGATCACCGTACACCGGTGGTTGTTCAAGGATGTTGTCAGACAGAGTGGCAATATAACGTCAAGTAAAGGCCAGCTGAAGTATCATTAAACATTATACCTGTCTGACTGCACACAATGCCGACAATAAATATGACAAGAGCAATATAATACAGAGAAACCTCTCAGGACTTGGTAATATTCCAAACACAATCAACGTTCGATGACTTTCAAAAATTGATTTCTTATTCTTGTGGAATAGTGTATGCCGATATACTGTACTGGAGTCCGAGCTACGCTCAGTGTCTTAATACTGCAGTAATGTTAGTCGCTTTTCATAGAGGTTAAAAAAATTCAAGTTTGAGGGTGTTATTATTCTGTCAACATGTGTTGCTGCACTGTTTGTGTTTCAATATCCGGTAGCTTAAAGGGTAACGCCGCCGCATAGGTCCTAATTGTTAGCCAATGTGGCTATGGTGTTTCCCATTCTATGTTCAAATGTGCAACGTTTAATTCCTTCTGTTGGATGTGTAGTTTGACGGTAACGTTCAGCTGAATGTCAACAAAAAGCTTGAAGCTTCTTTTTTTTAATCATGTTTTCTACCAGATTATTGCTTGTTCAGTGAGTTGAGTCGAATTGAATATATATGAGTGAATAGTTGAGTTGCATCGGTGGCTCGTATCTAAAAAACAAAAACGTAAATCAGGTCACTTGTAGCCTAAGGCACCACTGTATTACAGTACGTCCTGCATGTGTGGTAGTACAATATTTACAACTTTTATTTTTTTTTGGAGGTCTTTTTTTTTTTCCATGTTCTGGTACCACTTTTATTCAGCAAAGCATTGGCAAGAATGAATCGCCTGTTACGCTGCCAGCTGGTGAAATAATTTGCGCTTGAACGAAACAAACAAACAAACAAAAACGCTCTTTTACAAAAGATTCTTGAATTTGTAACTAGAGGTTTGGGGGGGGGGGGGGGGGGGGGATTCGCAAAAGACCGACCTCTTATTGTGGTGGCAGGTCCATCATGGCAGACCTGTACTACCTCAGCCAAGCAGATGGAGTGGGCGAGTGGCGGATGAAGGAGGCCAAAGACCTGTCGGATCTGGTCCAGAACAGAATCACCTACTTGCAGGTACTTGGAAACCACGCGTGGCGCTTCTTTCCTCTCTTTCTCTCTCACATTCGCTCTCTGTCTTTCATTTCCTCCCTCTCTTTCCCTCCGTCACACTCTCGTACACACTCGTTCGCGACGTGTCAAAACTCACCCACGACGAGAAGCGTTCTATCTGGCGGGCGAGCCGTGCAAATGTTTTTCTCTTTTGCATACGCTTGCCAAAGCCCTTGTGCATTTTTGTCACCGTCTTTCACACCTGCTTGTCTCATTTGCACCAATCTATAACTGTCTCCGTCACTTTCCGACAAGGTGCAGGTGAGAGGCGTGATAGCGCACTGTCTCACCACTCAAATTCTTGACTGCTTAGACTGCTTGTTGCTTGTCGGCGCTTTATGAAAACGCACCGAAAAAAAATGTTGACTGGGTCTGCTCGTGTGGCATGGCGCGTTCTACCTACGCTTGCTTGGGTTTTATCCACATAGTTTCCACGTATATTTATTTGGTATAGACCTGTTATTGTCCTGTAGGGTGCTAACGATTGTGATAGGAGCAAATATAGGGAGTTCTGCTCCCTATAGTCATAACCCCAATAAATATTTTCATTCAAAAACACTTCCACGTCATAAATAGAAAACCATCGAACGATAAACACCAAATACAGCTGCAGCGAAGCACGCCGTCCTGTGCCGTAAAACGTCATCTTACGCTTCTGAGCAACCTATGTCAATTCGTCCCGCAAAATGTTCATAACCACAGTCAACATTTATGAACTAAACAAGTAAATGAACCCCGATACATTTTCTCGAACTAATTTGGGCCAATGTAAGACAATAAATGTCACGGCACTCGTGATACTGTCACTGTACTGCAAATGCGCGGTGGGCTGGAATCAAGAAAAGAGTTTGCTAGTTTTCAAAAATAATTCCTGGGCCTCACCGATGTACACGGTCGATGCCACTTCCAGCTCACCACACGCATGCAGAGTGGCACGAGGACGTTCACCACCACCCCCCCTGTCGGCACGCTCCCGTTCCTCCGCGGCGGCGCCGCTGTGTTTTGGGTGCCACGCTGTGCCCTACAGCATTAATGAGCCGGCATGTTTGATGAAGAGGACCGAGTCAGCCTGGCTGGGCGGAGGCAGGCCCACTAACAGCTGCTGTCACCGCTGCTGAGGGATCGCGCCGCTCCACCAGCTGCCATTACTAATTTATCACACACAAACACAGACATGGCTATGCACAGATGGGTTCACGCGCACGCACACACACACACGCACACACACACACACACACACACACACACCTGTGCGAGGCTTTTTCCGCATTTGCACCGCGATTCCTCATGTGTGTCTCTTGTTTTAACTGACACACATACATTCGAACCTACACGGGTCTGCGCGCCCAAACTTCCAACACCCCCCCCCCCCCCCACCTCCACACACCTCGCTGACTGTGCCACCCGCGGTATTCTCTCCCCTCGTTCCTGCTTTAACTAATTCCATGTCTGCCTGCGCCATCTGGCCACTCATACAGTGAACATGGCAGCTCCTTTGAAGAGTCCTCTGTCAGACGAGATTTTTTTTATTTATTTTTTTGCCACTTTTGCATGTTGACGTACAGTACAGGTGAAAGGACAGCGTCGTTCCTTGTCACAGCTGCCGGTAAAGCTTTTAAGTAGAAGCTTGGAGCTGACATGTGGAATTCTTTCAAAGATAATCCGAACTGAAATTATTACGTTGTTTTTTTTGTTGTTGTTGTTGTTTTAAAGGCACGCTTGATGGAAATGTTACTTTTTGTTTGTATTTTTAAAAAAATAAAATTAAAAAAAGACAGCTGCCCACCCATCAAGTGTGAAATTAAACTACCAAGTCAATCTTTTCTTATCTGCCTGAATCATGACAAAGTGTTTGTGAACAAGCTAATCTGTTCTGCACTTCTGCATCGCTGTTACATAACGGAAGAGATGTGGGCTGTTTTCGAAATGTGTCACTCATTCTCTACTTCCACATCACGATAGAAGTACTTTTACGTTGGATGCTTTATCGTTAACTCTTTCCCTCATATAAATGTTCCGATACTACAGCACAGATACCCCCGGTGTGCAATGTTTCAGAAAGCAATGTTTGGTTTGATTTAGGTTGTCCCAAGCGCATGGCAATGTACTGTATTCTGCCCATTTGGCATAAGATTGCGGTTAAAAATTAGTTTGGAGAGAGAGGCCAGTACGGGTTGTCACCAATTGGGTGCTGAAAGGACCCAAAGGCACGGAAATGCCGAGTTGAAGAGTTTTGTCCTGTGGCAGGCCTTAGATCGTTCAGAACCTGCAAAACGGGATTGCCGTTTAGACACAAGTGTCGCCATCATTTTAGTTTCTGTCATTTCATGGCATGGCATTTAAACGATGCAAAATCAGCCATTGAAATAATTCTCGGCTTTAACAAATGAAATTGTGCGTGCAAATCGGCAGACGCAATCCGGCGTGCGCCCGGTGAGTCGATCGACTTTCACGTGTGTTTACACATGCGAACCTTCCGCCGATCAGACCCGCGGTGACTTTGCAAAGTGACGGGCAACGAAGGCGACAAGTATTGTCGGGTGAAATATATCTGCACGTTGTGAAGCATTAATCCCCTCCATCTGTTCAACTGGGTTAAGAATCCACATCCCGGCTTTGTAGCATTGCCACGCGAGCCGTATGCACGTCTCTTTTGATGTACATTACATGTGCATTACCAGTCCAATAGCAAACAAAACTAAACAGACTGCCAAATCAAACCCAGCGGGGAGCTTTGGTTGGACTCCAATATCTTGAAAGTCTGTTGTTTTTATTGTCGAGACAAAGCAGAGCGACTGCATCCTAGAATTGGATTTGGAGTCGGCTTTTAGTTTACAGCCAAACGACCAGTTGAAGGCACTGCGGCGAGTGAAGGTTGAAGTCGTTTGAAGTCTGTTTCTACAAGAGCGAGCGCGTTAATTTAAAAAGGCAACTTTTTTTTTTTTTATAGACCGCCGCAACTCACAAAGTTAGCGGCTGTCAAACTAAATCCTGTCGCTGCTCTACTTGAGCCAGCGTGTGCATCAGACGGGCGATATCGACATCCTTGACAGACCCTATATGACAAATTAGAAACCGATGGTTGTTCGATAATGTTTGACGTTTTTGCGTATGAAATGCAGAACGAGTCGTGACTGATACCTGACGATGTATCTTCTATCAGTTAGTCGTTTACGAGCACCACTGGCATTTTGTTTTTTACTTGGCCAAGTAGCCAACGACTCGACAATGATGACCAACCTGTTTTGTTTTTGTTTTTTTTGTTTTTTATTCTTTAACCACCAGCGTTCGCACGATTACACCTTGCTACCGAGGATCTGGCGGCCGTGTGAACGCCGCGCCGCACATGTAAATGCCGTGCACATTTCATGGCTTGCCTCTCCCAAGGTCGGTCGAGTATGAAAGATGAGACAAAAACTTCACAAAAGCTCCTTGTGAGGCTGCTACTGTAGATTATCGGTAATTGGTATGCAAGTCCCTCACACTTGGAATTAATGCATGGCCACACGATTGAAAGTCAATGCGGCACACAAAGAAAGGGAGTTTCACTCCATGGAGCGTTCCATTTTTTTTTCCCTTTTCTTGGTCAGAGCCTCCCAACTCGACTTTCAACCTCCTCCCACTCCACCGCTTTCTCACCCGGTTGCGAAAAGCGAGTAGAATAGTGTGAACCCTCCGCAGCTGCAGCAACTCTAATGAGGAAAACACTCGCATCGGCCGTGTAATTGCTGTTTAGGAAGCCGGTTGGCACCGGGATTGCCTAGTCACAACTTCGCAACTCGGCTACAAAACAGACTGTGTCACTCTGCCGGGTTGCTTTTGATCCCCCCCCCCCCCTTTTTCTGTACTTGTATATGGTCGTTTCGTTCCCCCCAGTGTCACTCGGGGATGCTATGCGTAACGCTTTTTATCAAATGTATGTTTAAGTAAGGCAAGTGGAAAACAAGTCTGAGGAATTAATGGAGTGGTGGAAAAAGGTGAAATACGGGGGGGGAGGGGTGAAAAACTGTGAAAGGTGTTGAATGCCACGTCACGCTCAAATGGCTGTCAAAAACGGATGCTACTTTGTCACGTGACGGCAGGTTGAATGCGTGAAAATATATCCTCCCTAAGCTTCCCGTGGCTGGGTGTGTTCATTTCCACGACGTGACAACTGAATGTGAAAATGCATGCGGGATGACTTTTTTTTCTCATCACCGTCTTGTCCGAACATACAAATGTTGGTCAGATTTCCGAATTGTATAAGGTGTTGTGCAGAAGTTAGAAATGGAAACAGGGAGGAATTACTCTTCATGATATCCAGGAACTAAAACGTATTTTGTTTGCCTGCAAGTTTCAAGCACGCGGTTGAATAGCATTGCCGGGGGGCAGGGGTTAGGGGGGGGTCTATTTTCAGCCACCGAGGAATATTTGCTCACGTGTATTTATGGAAACAGACCTGGGTGTGTTAATTGGCAGAGGAAAAAAAACAACAACACGCACACAAAATGCCCTTGTCCATTGTAATAACGCAACATGTCACCAAGTGGAGCAGCGAGGCCCGTTGGTGCCGCTAATGACGTTTCTTTTTCTTTTCTTTTCTTTTTATCGTTTCAGCAGCAACAGAGATCAATGACACGAAAGGGGGAAAAAAATGTAATTTTCTTTTGCTCTCCGGTGAAAATAATACATCAGAGTAATTTCATATACTCTTCAGGCAATAAAGTGTTGGGTAGGATTATCAGAGAGAGGTAGGAGCAGAAGAAGCTTCAGAAGAGGCTCCTGTAATATGAAACAAAGGGAACCAAACAAACAAGAACCGTCGCCGCGCGTTATTAAAATTCAAGGACCAACTCTTGGGGTGCGCCGAGATGAAGGTCAAGCAATAAATAGTATTGAAAAAAAATATTGTGCTTTCCCCCTAGAACCCGCCGGACTGCGGTAAGGCCAGGAAGCTGGTGTGCAACATTAATAAGGGCTGCGGCTACGGCTGCCAGCTCCATCACGTCGTCTACTGCTTCATGATCGCGTACGGCACCCAGCGGACGCTCATTCTGGAGTCCCACAACTGGCGCTACGCCCCCAGTGGCTGGGAGAGTGTCTTCCTTCCTGTCAGTAACAGTTGCACCGACCGCTCGGGCGCCACCACCGGACACTGGTCAGGTATGTCCAAAATGCCTTCTCAATAGCACACGAGCAGTCACGAGCTCATAAAATAGGTGCATATGTCAGAGCTCAGATTTTAACTCAGTCACTCCCAAAGACGTTTTTAAACGTCTTTTCAGACTTGGTCCAGAATTGGCTGGTACTGAATGAGTTAATTGTACACTTTATACACAAGTATGAGGCTTTGCAGCATAACTCAACAGTGTGTGTTCAATCTCGAACGTTCTCTTGCCAAATTGAGCGTGTACGACTTCCTTTTTTTTTTTTTAATGCTGCTGCAGCGAAAAGCAAGCGGTGTATGAAGGTCTCTGGCTGAAACCGAACGATGCAATTCCCGTAAAAGCACTTTGGCGGCTAACGTATTAGCGGGAGGCTGCCGCTCAACGCTTCCCGTCGCCAAGTAATCCTGTGACTTGAGAGTCCACTAAAAGAGTGCACACAACTCGATGTGGTAAAGAAGGTTTATCCGTCAACTGTGAACCAAGACTACTTCACATCAAGGACGGCGCACGGGTTATTAAGTCCGTACAAGACTGAATGGTTTTCTAGATAGAGTGGCCAAAGGTTAGAACATTGTTACATGAGAGCCTTGCCGTGTGCTTCTCCAACACTTAATGGCAAAAGAAAATGGATCCAATGTGCGCGGGATTCCCCCTTTTACCCTATATTGCTCCTGCACTCACAGCTAAGGTGCCCTTGAACATCCTTGACTACCCACCCCTTTGACTGGAAAGTCGCCCACTCATGCCGTGGGTCGCTCATGGTGTGTGCGTAACGGTTGCATCCAATTTCCTGGAGAAACACAAACACGGCCTTAAAAAAAAAAAAAATTTAAATCTCTTGCTTGGTAACGCTCTCGTCAACCCTCGACAGTCTTTTAATTTCACTTTTTCGGGCATTCCAAATGCCCGGTGCTATATCAGGACTATGTTCACTGTATCCACCGCCCTAAATCCATTTTTAGAATTGACCTGAATGAGTACCAAAGTGAATGTTGTGAATCTTGTTTAAGCCTCCCTGTGGGGATCCGGAACAAAAACAGGCAGCGCCGGGTAAACTCAAGTGCAGGAGGCTGCGTTTTTTATGGGAGGATTGACACGTGCCGCTGTCTACACACAGCTTGTGTTTACCCCTCCGCTGCCCCCCCAACCCCCCTCAAAAATAAACAATGGGGTTGCACAGATCAACGGAGTTGTCTGCCTTCAGGCAAAAAATAAATTAATAAAAAAATCCCTCCTCCTTAAACGGGTTTTGATGCCTCACTGGAATTTAAAGTACCAGTGACGCCCAACAAATGAGAAACGGGAGATTCGGGAAGAATTGCTGCTTTTTTTTTTTTTTTAACAATTTCTGTCATTCACACTCGCATGTTCAGTCATTCGTACACTGAAATGGAATAGCGGAGACAAAAGATCAATGCGTTGATAAAATAGGTTACACGAGCGCTGTACATGCAGCAGACTCATTTATTAGTCTTGAGTTCCGAATCGAAGATGCGATGATTACTAGGTTGGCTTATGGTTAAAAAAAATTTTTTAAAGTGTTTGCCTCTGCAAAACTGACAAATCCGAAGCGTTTGCAAAAGACGATAAGTGAATTGGAGGGTTTGACTATCAGGCGTCGTCTGCCTCACGCTCTCATTCGCTATCAATTTCTCTCTGCGTGCCTCGTTGTTCTCGCGGTCGCATCCTTTCAGCTCTTCATTTTTTTTTTTTTTTTTCCCCAGCACCTCATTTGACTCATGCTCTCCTGGGCTCTTCCTTCTTATCTGCTGCTCTCGGGGTGCCTCGCCTCTCTTATTCCGCCGCCTTTCATGCGTCCTTTTGACTATCTGCTCTCTCTGTTTCCGCGCTATGTGTCTCCTCGGCCTCCTATGGATCCATCGACGCCATCTGGCTGCCCCGAGCCGACGGCTTATTCACCGCATACATCCTGCATTCTTATGCCTTGGCTTTTTTTTTTTTTTTAAGAAGCAGGTTGTCTGGGCCACCGCAGGGAACGAGTGACACATTGGCCTTGCTAATGTAGGCCTGTTGCTACCTGACTCGTCCCAATTGTCATGTCTGTTTCATTAACAGTAGGCAAGTGCCATCTTTGCGGCGCGGGGCCGCAAAACGAGGCCCGGCGGCTGAAATATGCAAAACCTGTTGTTAATGCTCCCTTTCAAATGCGTGTCCTTATTCTCGTTGCGCCTTATACTTAGCAATGCTTTTTAACGGAGCGGTTGGGAACCGATTTATAGGAGAAAAAAAAAAGCCAGAATTTCGAATTTTATTCACAACCCACCTTCTCAAAATAGCTTTATATTGTTAACCCACTTCTGTTAAGAGTTTCCCTTCGGGTGCGAGGCATTTATAGGAATTGTATATGCATCTGTGACTGGGTAGTTTTGTGAGGGAAAACATATAGCTTCGGGGGGGGCGGAATCAAAGATAGTGGAAAAAGTCATTATGGGACCTGCTTGTTTCTTCCCGCGCATGGGAAATTGCGGAAAACAAAACCTAAAAAGATGGGATTAAAGTGGAAATAACATGCCATGCGCTCGCCTGCGGGATGGCAATGTCGACGGGGAGAGTAGGTCCTTGGAAATGTGCTTGTTGTTTTCATAGGCACGCTAATTAGGATATAGAAGAGCAAAGTGTGTGTGAGTTTAAAAAAAAAAGGGAAAAAAAGAAGTTTTCCAGTTTAAGTAGCGGTTAGCATGTTGGCCTCACAGTTCTGAGGTCTGGAGTTCGAATCTTGGCCTGACAAGCTTCATTTCCCACATTTCGTTACAAAAATTGTTAAGTGCGGATCAAACAACTCATTTCTCGGATCCGACCGACTCATTAACCGAATGTGAAAAAGTTCTTGTTTTACTTGGGAATGTTTAGCCGGAGAGGGCCCAACGTGTAATTAGATGAAGACGGGGGGGGGGGGGGGGGGGGGGGGGGGTTATTCCTGTGAGATTATGACTCAGTTCATTTGCAAAGTGACTGCAGGAGCATCATGTTTGTTGTTCGCTCTTCCTCTTGTCTCTTTGGATTCGGCTCCTGAAATATGTATGAAGCCTTCTAGGTGAAAGCTTTTGGATCTAATTGAGCGGCTGTGGGTGGAAGATCAGTCCATTTGTGCCGAGTCTCGGAGCCATCTTCAGCCCCCCTGTACGTGCGCGCCGTGCCGGCATTGTTATGTAAGCGGAGCCATCTATTGTCAAAAAAACAAATGTGTGTGTGTGCGCATGCATATATATATATATATATATATATATATATATATATATATATATACACACACACCGTATATGCCACCATTCAAAGTGTCTCTCATTAAAACCAATTGTAGTTCAGATGTTCTAGTTGGCTTTCCGTGACATTTTTGCTTTCTTGCAAAAGGCTGATTGTTTTATGACAACACTTAGTGGTACTTGGAACCCTTCCGAATGTCCGCCCCCTTTGACTTCGTTCCATCTGAAGAAAAACTTGGCCGCAAATGTAAAGTGACGTCCCGGCACTGTGTCCTGCTTGTTCAGTATGTCGCCACCGTATGATTCAGCATTGTGACACTCGAAGCGAGGCTCGCCTTTATTTCTGTCCTTGTCCTTTAACGTGTTTTTATGGACCCATCATGTCCGAAGCAGAGTTTACACACGCGTTGCCGTTTATTTAGGAAGTGTGCCGATGTTTTTTATAGCAGTATTAGGACCTGTCTCCGGTGCTTTGGCGCCCTCAAAACTGATTATCTGCAAAGGTGGGACATATACACACACACACACACACACGCGCGCGTGCACGTATACACACATTTTCTGAAGGTTTTAGAACCGAAAGTCAAGGTTGTCTTCCAGGTATATCCCCGCTGGTGAAATGAGATTATCAGGGGCTGCGTGAATGTGTGCTTGCAGTTTATCGTTACTTTCACACGCTTTCGCGCACGCGCCCTTGCGGTCGTCAGTGAGTGCATACGTGCACGTACACTCGAGTGTACGCGAGTGTGCACGGTCAAACGGTCGGCCTCGGTGTGTAAGTTGAGCGTTCTGGCGACGCCGCGAGGTTTTTGCTACCCCGAGAGGTGACCTTTACAATCAGCCCGGCTCAACCCGTTGCCCGCGGCTCCTGCCAATCTCGACTCAGCCTGGAGTTGCTGATGGCCAAGCGCCCCCCCCCCCCCACCATCACCCATCCACATCCTATCTTTGATTCGAAGGAGCTTCCCTTTGCCACGTAGCAAACTTAACTATATTCTGAAACTGTGAGTAGAAATGTTGACAAAGTTCATTCCTAAGGTTTCATTCTTCACGACGCACGGTCTCTTCGCAGGGGAGGCCCACGATAAGGACGTCCAGGTTGTGGAGTTGCCCATAGTGGACAGTCTTCACCCTCGCCCCCCCTACCTGCCTTTGGCCATTCCCGAGGACCTGGCGCCGCGTCTGCACCGCCTGCACGGTGACCCCTCCGTCTGGTGGGTGTCCCAGTTTGTCAAGTATCTGGTGCGGCCTCAGGCCTGGCTCGAGAAGGAGATCCAGCAGACCACTGCGAAACTGGGCTTCAAACACCCCATCATTGGGTAAGGCAATTTTTTTTTTTTTTTTTTGCATTTCCCTGATGTCTTTACACCGTTTCTATTAGGCGCCTCCTATCAGTGTTTCAAAGCAAACAGAAGGCCTGCTAATAAGCAAATAAAGACATGGCTAGCAGCCATTTGCTGAGGTTAATATCAGGTTAATGCAAGCGTTTGGAATGCAACCGAAACGGCTCTATTGTGCATTTTATTCTTTATCGTCTCCAGGCTCCAGAATTAGACTTGTTTGAATGTTAGCGCAACCTGCTGCGAAAAAGACCCAAACCAACAATGAAAATTTCCCGGCATAAAAATATGGTCTATATAGAAACCGCCACCGTGACTCCGCCCATCCGTCCATTTTTGAATCCGCTTTTCCTCACAAGGGGTCACCGTGACGCACGGCCCGCTAAAAGCTAATTGAGTTACGTATACGCCGTTGTCTGTTTCCAGTTAATCTCAAACAAACCACCCTCTTCTTAAATGGGCTGCTAATGAAAGATAACGCTCCGACTCTTTTTTTTTTTTATATATTTTTTTCGGTGTATTGAACAGATATGTTCTTTCATCAAACTCTTTTAAATAACTTCAAAGTATCCTCATGACGAGTGTTTCGAGCGGGTTATACAGCTTGGTGTTGAATATGAAAACCATTTCGAAGTCTTGCTTTTTCTCTGACGGCAGCTTTCAGTTCTCCTCTCGGTTTTTCATTTCGTGCACTCTAGACTGGAGGCGGAGTTGATGCGGCGAGTTTTGTCCATGAGTGGAGTATGTATGTTTATGGACATCATTTCTCGACACAGATGAAGTGTAGGTGGTACTAACGCGTGTGGTCCCGACTGCCGGCCCCCGAAAAATGCCAACCAAAGTGTTTGTTCCAATGGCACACGACTCCTCTTGTTTGGCCCACACGGCTCAGCAAGTTTCATGGAACACCCCCCCCCCCCCCCCAATTGCCTGGGGTCGTGTCCCACTTGCTCCTCCTCTTAAAGAGGAGCAAATGTTGGTATTTCACGTACCTCCTCTGGGTGCCTTCCCGTCTAACCGGGAGGAAACCTCAGAAAGAACTCGGCAACACCGAAGGGATTTCGTGTCAGAGCTGACCCTGGACTGAACATAAGGAGGTGGGACCATGGCCATCTCAATTTCGACCGCTGCCACCTGGACTTGGACGTTTGGAGTTGATAAATGGACAGATGGCCGTGTTTTTTTCCCCCTCATTATTATTATTTTGGGCACCTGGCAGCCAGGTGCCCAACTCGGGGAAGATTTGCATTTTGCCCACAAGCTCATTCTCTTCATGCTGCACTTCCTGCATGGGCTGTTATCGTCACTCGCTCACTCAGCCCAGATGGGAGATTTATCATTCGACGCCCATGCGCATGATGATGAGGACGCAGCAGGAGAAAAGCTCCGTGTGAGGAAACGTGGCTTTCAGATCCTTTTGCTGAGGTGGACCGAACCTTTCACAATGTCCCGGGAGTCTCCAGCATTCTCCAACTCTACTGGGAAAGCAAAATGTTGAAAGCAAACACCCCAAGACTGCGAAGCCGGTCTCCACCCCACGAAGGATTCCTTCGTGGGGTGGAGAGTTCCTCTCTGGATGCTTTGACCTCACTCATCGCGCCGCCTCCTGCCTCCCGATCCGCTCCGCTCATTTCGCTCCGACTTTTAGTTAACGTTCCGCCTGCCTCTGCCTCCTTTCATAAGCACGGCAGCCGCCGTCCGTTGGAGCGCTCCCCTCCCCTTTCATCTCCTCGTCCCGTTCTACTTTTGGATTCAGTTCTGATCGCGACTCGCGTTTCGTTTGTTCTCGCTGCCAAGACTCGAGATGCCGCTCTCACCTTTCCCTCACGTTCCCCTTGGCACTCATCTGTATTCACCAGCCTCTCACGTTCCACGCATCTCTTGTTTCGCTTCTTTGTGTGTGCTGCCCCCCCCCGCACCCACCCCAACTACACGTACGCACGCTCCCTCCCAATCGCTGAGAAAATGTTGGATCACTTCTTCTCCTCGCACCCTCACTCATCCACTCGATGAGCTAATGTTGCAGCAAAGTGCCCGGAAGCTTCTGTCAGCATTCGGGGCAGGAGCGAGAATGTGTGAGTGAGTCGGTTGTGGGCAAGTTTGTGAAGTTTGGAAAAGCAGGCGAAAGTTGAGAGGGGCCACACTGCTTACCAGCCATTGGCTCGATGCTAAACTGCTAGCGACGAGGTTATGAGGAAGCGTATTCCCATCGCGGTTTGGTTTGCGCCATTTCTCTCATCTTTACTATCGTAACCCACTGAAATCAGATCAGGCCGCCTTTCCCTTTCTCGCAAGTTAACATGCTGCCTTGTGTGCTCTTCCCGTTGTTAAGTTGTGCTCAAAGCGTTTGCGGTCACCGCGATCCATTTGGCTTTTGTGCAACGCGATCCATTTGGCTTTTGTGCAACGCGAATGCGGCAGCACTTTGGGACCCCCAAGTGATTTTCTTGTGACCAAACCACGTTATTGCTCCCGACTATTTTTTTTTTCTTCTTCATTCTTTCTCCACTTTGACGCACTTCACAACAATTACAATCGGTTTGTGACGTTGGAAGCATCTTTTAGATGAACCCGTCAGGCTTCAGCAATATAAAGGTTTTATTTGAACATTCTTGACTGCCATACAAGTTTAAAATTGTTGTTTGGTGGTTTGGGTGGCCACTGTCAATAAATAAATAAAGAACTAAGGGGTGGGGGGTGGGGGGGGGGGTTCCGTATGTGACGCTTGTTTAACTGTTTTGACATCACGCTGACTGGAGAGGAATGCATTGGCGGAATTCTAAATAGGGACGCGCAACTGAATTCATGTAGATCATTAGAGCAAAACTTTGATTCTAAAGAGAGGGGGTTTCTCTCCCCCCCACCCCCAAGCCATGAAGGTTGCGGATTATTAGCAGTCAGGCAGCAAGAATAATCATTGCGGTTACACGAGGACACATCAACCAGAGTTGAAAGTGGCTACTAAACCACAAAGTGCTTGCCCCCCCCCCTCCCCCCCGGCCTAATCTGCGCAGTCTAACCAGTGCATCATGCAACTACTGAATAAGACAATAGTGTATCCGTCTCACACTCGTAAAGCTGCTAAGTCGAGCGGCCCAGTGATGTTTAAATCCTTTTGATCGTCTTCCAAGGTGCTGACGTCACATGCAAATAAAAGATTTATTTGGTGTATATGGAGTTTTGGGGGATTTCTTTTCAGGGGGGGGAAGGGTGGGGACATGTCTCCAGTGTGGGTGTCTATGAAATACGCTGGCGCACGTTGCCAGTATGCTGTCTGAATAGCGCTGCGTGCTTTGAAATCAGGTCGGGGGGCTGGTCTGGAGAAGTGATGGGCCAGCACGATAGAGTGAGAGAGATGAAAAGCCGGAGTTGACAAACACCCACTCCCACGCGTGACTTCTATCTATTTTTTATTTGCCACCAAAATAAAAGGGTCATTCCTCCAATGCCGACTGATCTCGGGCCCAGTCTGTTTATGATTCTGTCTCAGGAAACTCCAAAGTACCCCCCCCCCCCCTCCCGCACTTCCTCCCAAAAGTGTCAGAGGCAGCCCGGAGGCAAGAGGAGCTGGTGGCATCCCTTTAATTAACACGGAGCTGTCCGTAGCCCAACACAGATGGTCGGACTGGGCAGTTTCCCGCTGAAAGATTCAAAATGCTTTTTTATTCATTGCATACGTTGATTGGAACTGCTATCTTCAAATGTTTTGGTGTTTTTTTGGGGGGGGTGAGTGCGGCACTCAAATAAAATGTTGTAAAATCCCCAAATTAGTTCAAATCGGCCGGCATGGCTAACTTAACAACAATGGTGTCATTTAGCGAACCCAGTCCGGTATCGAACCGTGACCTCTGTACTATGAGGCAGATGTGCTAACTAGTCCATCGCCGTGCTGATTATTTTAAATTAATTAATGTCCTTTTTTTTGGGGTGTAATTAGAAGAACATGCAGTGTAACGTGGCTCTAAATCACTAAGACTGTGCATAGCAAGCAAATAAATGAATCATGGTGGGCAAAATACACACAATTAAGGCAAAGTAAGCCAATTAGCCACTCGGGTAAGAACCCGTCAACATCATGATTGCAAATGTGTCATAACAAATGAGCCCAGTCTCCCCCCCCCCCCCTCCCCCCAATAGATTTTGCAATTTTCATTTCTTCCTCGAGGCCACAAGTCACACAATACAGATGTGGCTGGTTGCTTCGGTAATGTCGCAGTTGGAGATGGAATAAAAATTGGGTTGCGGCATCTATCAGTTTGAGGCATGCGGCGGCGTCAGGAGAGGACGTATGTGCGTTCTCATCCCGTACCTCCTTTTTTTTTTTTTTCACCTTCATAGATGCCGTCTGCTCCCGCTCCATCCTGGATTGCTGGAAGGAATGACACAGAAAAAAAACAAAAACGGAATTGTTGCTTATTTCTGCTGCTGGCTTGTCCTACATACGCCAATTCAATCCATCCTGTGTGTCTGCAAACACCTTCTATCACCGCGATTCATTTGGCGGTCTATATGAGGAGATTGGCACGGCACAAATGGAAGGAAGTAGGTCAAGGGGTGACGCTGTCAATGGCGCTCATCGGGCAAACGTATCGGGACACCGACGGGAATCAAAGAAAATCTGGACTTGGGTCCCTCAATTGACACCGTTAAAAGCGACGCCTCCGCACCTCTCCTTTGCGGAGATAATCCATCCACCTCACGGATGTGGCATATCAACATGCTGATTATTAGGCATGATTATTGCGCGGTTGTGCCTCGGGCCTCCCGCAGGGAAAGCGTTTTGCGTGTCGTTTGGAGTCTTTTACATGCGGAATGCAGAATAAAGTGAACCCTGTGGAACGTGAACGCATTTGTGCGGATCTGTGGTCTGCATGCAGTCTGCCGTTCACAGCGAATGATAGATGATGATGTTGACGATGATGCATTGTCATCTATGACCGGGCTTTTCTTTGTCACTAAGTTTATCGAGTGGACTCACGAGTCAAATGAAACCTTCATTCGTTTGCTTCCATCTTGAATTTGTCAGTTGAGCCTTCAAAGGAGCTTTATAGGAAAACGTAACGACGAAAGCCGCGGTGATCGAAATTCAATTTGTCTGAACCCGTTTTCTGTCCCTCATGAGCGCAGCGTCCATGTGAGGAGGACGGACAAAGTGGGCACGGAGGCAGCCTTCCACCCCATCGAGGAGTACATGTTGCACGTGGAGGAGCAGTTCCAACATCTGGGCCGCCATGCCCACGTGGACAAGAAACGAGTCTACCTCGCCACGGACGACCCCTCCTTGCTGCAGGAAGCCAAAACTAAGTCAGTCTCCAAGATACTATGTATTTTTTTTCCTAGCTAAGCTTGTCCCCCCCCCCCCCCCTGCGCCTGACTCGCTTGTTCCGCGCTCGCCCTCTTGAGGTATCCTGACTATGAGTTCATCAGTGACAACTCCATCTCGTGGTCTGCGGGCCTTCACAACCGCTACACTGAGAACTCTCTGAGAGGGGTCATCTTGGACATCCACTTCCTTTCCCAGACGGACTTCTTGGTCTGCACCTTCTCCTCCCAGGTCAGTGCACCTGTTTTGAGGTGAGTTACAAACGGCGCGATCTTGCCCCCATTATTCGCCAATAGCAAGTAATTGACAGCGTCCCTATCAAGTTACTGGCAAGGCACTACTTTTATCCAAACGAAGCTCCGCAACTTATTTCTACACCCAGATCACCAAATAATGACAAATTGTCATCTGCTCAAGCAATCAAATAATGAGTTAAGTTGCCGTATTTTCCGCATGACGAGGCGCCACTAGATGGCGCTGCACTAAAGGGAATACAATACAATACAGCATTATTTATATAGGGCTTTCACAACCGCTGCAGCTGTAACAAAGCGCTTTACAGAACTGTTAGGTCCATTGAAATTGTCCACTGGGTGTGAGTGGTTCTCTGTCTTTCTTCTGAAACTCAGCCGGGATAGACTCCAGCTCACCCGCGACTTATAAAGACAAACCACGTCGAAAATGGATTGTCGTACTCGTTATCAAAAGGATCATGACCCAGATTCTGGATCCAAATCCCGGATGACTCACTTTTGAGTCAAATAAAACAGTTTCCGATAAAATATTTACAACTCATGCTGGCAGGCAACTTCTTTTGTCGTTTAAGTCACACATTGAACTTTTCCTTGCATTTACTGCAGATGCGACAAAAATGTAGTCAACCGCGGGGGGGGACTCTGGTAGCTAATAAAGCTAAATATAGGTACATCGACTTATTAACATAGAATTATTGTATTCGGATTTCATGAACAAGGAAATGACTGGATATTAACCAGTGTTTAAACACGCTCAGCAAATAGAGCTGCTTTTTTTTTTTGCAGCTCGCATCAAGGAACAGAGAGCGTTTAGAGCAGTTGCCATAGCGACACTTCATTTACCGTAATATTCCTCGCCGGCTGCTCTTTTAAAGTCTCGTTGTTTGTATGGTGTGTGATGGCTGCAGTTGGCGTCTGTTTGACTGAATGAACAAAAATAACTTCCAAGTCAAAAGACGTGCATGTCTGGAAGAAGCAAGTCAAAAGAGCCCGTCGTCCTAATTTATCCACGAGGGGAAAAGTGGTTGAACAAAACCAAATAAAAGCAAGCAGAATCAGAATTACAATCCTTCTCCATCCTCTCAAATGACCAAGACACAATGTCCAAGTATTTTTATTGTTTTGTTGCCCAATGTCATGCATACATTTTATCTCAAGCTAAATTTAAAGCAAAATTCGCCAGTTTGGTTTTCATCCCAAAAAGAGGACCTTGAATAAAAATCGCCTCATTTGAATTCGCACTTGCCATATTGAGGACAAAGAAATGGCGAGTCAAGTTCTTTTTTTTTTTTTTTTTTCCAAACGGTTCAGCATAAACCAAGGTTGGGCTGCGTTTCATCCCTCTTCATCTCAGGTGTGCCGCGTGGCCTACGAGATCATGCAGACCCTTCACCCGGACGCGTCGTCTTTCTTCTACTCGCTGGACGACATCTACTACTTCGGAGGCCAGAACGCCCACAACCAGATCGCCGTGTACCCCCACCAGCCGCGCAACGGCGAGGACATCCCGCTGGAGCCCGGCGACGTGATCGGCGTGGCCGGCAACCACTGGGACGGATACTCCAAGGGCATCAACCGCAAACTGGGCCGCACCGGCCTCTACCCTTCCTACAAGGTCAAAGAGAAGATCGAGACGGTCAAGTACCCCACGTACCCCGAGGCCGACAAACTGCTCGAGTCCCACAAGAAATGAAAAGGGGTAGGGGGAAAAGTATCAAAATACAAAAAAAAAAAGCATCCGAAGATGAGGAGGAGAAAGCCGTAGACTCTGGTTTCCAGGGAAGGAGTTTATTTTTTTTTTGTACAGAAGGAAGAGGCCTGCATAGCACGCTAGATGAGACGAAAGGACCTGCAACCATGGGTGACAGGATTGCACTCTGTGTGTGTGTGTGTGTGTGTGTGTGTGTGTGTGTGTGTGTGTGTGTGTGTGTGTGTGTGTGTGTGTGTGTGTGTGCGCGTGCGAGAATGTGTATGGAGGTGTGTGCACTTGTGCTTGTGTCAGGTCAGAGAGGACTTGCACCACTACTCCCCGTCTGACGCATTCAAGCAGGGTCTGTTGAGTCTGTAGATTTTAAATAAACTGAGAAAACATGACAAAAAAAAATATCGGTAAAAATAAAAACTGTCCCGGGACAGAGCGGATCTTTACTGTAAAGACTGGAAAAAAGCCCCTGACAACCCCCCCCCCCTCTCACCCCGCCCCCATTTCCCAGTGTGCAAAACTGGAGAAAAAAGTGTTTTATTTAATTCCTTGTGGTTTTTGGTTTTTAATTCTATACTTGTTTTTGTTTTCTATTTTTGTTTTGTTACCGAATGTACTGTATCCTCTTTTTGCCACGCTGCACTCCCATGTAATTCCTCCATCTCGTCCCACGTGCAATTAATTTTCATATTCCACGTCGTGCTTTTAATTCTTTTTTTTTTTTTTTTTGCTGCCTGTGCGATGTGTACTGTATCACGTGTGTGCGTGCGTGCGTGTGTGTGTGTGAGATAGAGATGATGTGTGTGTGTGTGCTGCTTTCAAGGGGCCAGGTTAGCAACCTCCCTGGTGCCTGTTTTTTTTTTTTCCACCGCCTCCGGACTCAATTGTGTTTGTGTGCCTGGCAGCATTGCGAGGGCGGGGGTAAATGGTGTGTGTGTGTGTGTGTGTGTGTGCGTGTCTGCGTGCGTATGTTGTGGGGGCACTTTGGACAATGGAGAAGCTGGGTCACCCCCCCCCACCCCCTGCCTCGTGAACAATGGTCAGATTATTAGGATGATGATGCACATCAACACGCTAGCCAAATGAAGCACTCCACGGCTCTCTTCAGTTCCATCCTTTTATTATTTTTTTAAAACTCTTTTAAAATGAAAGAGGGCAAATGTGTTTTTAAAACGATATCGCTGTCTCTTCTCGAAAGCCATCATTTCATGACTTATGTTCCTTGGCATTGTCTTTGATGACCACACATCGAATAAACTTGAGAAACCGACGCTGGTTTTCTGTTGAACTTGTTGCGGGAGTCACTGAGATGGAAAAAAAGACAAATTCGATGATTTTAAAATGTGATGTCCTGTATGCTTTGAAATGGTGAATGTTTTTTTTTTCTCCACACAATCTAGTATTTTCCAGGTCAAATGTTCCTTTTTTTTCAGTGGTGCAAATTGGAGTTCCAAACATCAAGTGTGACATCATCTGCGCATCAGACTTGAGGTCAGTGGGCGTCTTGTGATAAGTTATCATGTGATAAGTTGAAATGTGAACATATTTTTCATGGTTTTAACTTCCAAATGAATGTGTTTCCCCCCCTAAACCCCAAAAAGAAGCCCAACTTGCCTTTTGACGGGCATCTCCAATTGACCCATGACCCCGGTGTCCCAGTAGCCCTCCCGCTCCGAGCATTACCGGCCTACTTCCTGCACGTCTTGACTCCTTTCTAATCTCTTTGTCTTATTTATGTGATGTCTTGTTGCTTACTCACTCGGGGGGCTCGGGGAGTTTCATCAGAGATGGCGCTTTAATTTCGCTTTCCGCACGCTTCATTGAATACTCATAAAAAGAATCGCTGGCTGCCGACGGTTTTCTGCACGGGCGAGTCATAATAATTGTATGGGTTTTGTTTCTCCTGCCCCCCCCCCCTGCTTGACAACGGTCCACAGCCATTTTAGAGCGTGTTGACCAAGAAGTGGTAACGCGCGGCACTGCATCAAGCGTCTCATTTGAAAGGGAGCCAGTCCCCGCTCGGGCTCTCGTGCTAACCGGAGGCCACTTTAATTAAAATGTGCTCATCGCTGTCACGCAGTCGTTTAAGAGAGACGTTAGCTCACTTCATTATTCTCCTAATTGGCCGCCCAACCTGATGGAGCCTGCGGATTTTTAGAAGGCACCTTCTTTTTTATCACGCCTTGCGAGTTTGACTTCTGTTCACCGGGGAACACAGCGGAGGCCTTTGCGGGTCACTAACCCCCGACGTGCGGCCCTCAACCAACCGTTGCGCCATCAAACAAAGCCAGTGATTCAAAAATAAATAGATCGACGTACGGCTTATTCTGTATCCGCACGAAAAGGTAACGTGTACATTCGGGGAAGTCATAGAACCTGCAAGCTAACGTCAGTAAAATATGGTCTGCGCCATCACACCGCGGACCATCAATCTTGCAAGAGACGAGCGATTTCATTCCGAATGACTCATGCAAAATGGGGGGAGGAAATACAAATTAGTCCCGTCGGCGCGGCTCCCTCCAACGCGGCGCTGGAGTCGCATCCGAGTGTCACCTTTGTGCAAAGGTAGATAGTAAGGACTTCATCATTCTGCCATCGGCCTTAAATCAACACAGCAGTTGGTCTTCGCCGCTTGACATTTATCAGATGAGCATCGGAAACCTCCTCCTTGTAAACTGCGCGCTGTAAAGGGAATTCCTGGCGAGGCGGAGGCGCTCGGCAGCCGGGGAGCGACAAAAGGGCTTTCGTTTGGCACATGGAGAGCACATGTCGAGGATTTTTGGTGGGATGCCCGCTGGGGGGTGGCGACAATGAGGCACACGAGGACTTGAGTTTACGTTTGATGGGCTCTATAAAATGCCGTTTGCCGGCCAGCGTTTTAAAAGTACACCGGTGGACTTTAAAAACAAATAACAGCGGCGCCCGTGTGCGGAGTTTCACGAGGGCCGTGTGCACCGAAATGTGTGCTGGTTGAAGGAAGTTCAGAGAGGCCGCTCCAAATTGCGATCGCTTTGCACTGACAAGGAGCTGGGCGACGTCCTGCTGCAAAGCATTTGATCCCGAGCATTGTGTCATTTTTAAACCAACGAAAACCTCAACGAACTCTGGGAGGGGGGGTGGGGGGGGGCGGGGAGTGAAGACTCGACAGCAAACAAAGCAATTTGGCAAACATTCAGTCATATGCTCGTTTCTATTTGTTTCCTTGCTTGGACTCCAATTTGGCAGAGGAGTGTGAGCATGTGTGTATGAAATAAGGTCTTGTTTGCTGATGCTTCTTGTTGAACGTTCGCCCACTCAATCTGCCGTGCTTTTTCTTTCCTTCTCGCGCGTCCTTTCCGTGTGAAACTTTCCAACTCGGCGTTGAGTGTTGATGTGTCACGCAATTGTATGCGATTAACTTCCCACGTGCAGCCCACCGGTGCCCTTCACCCCCACCTCCTCCGCAGGATGACGACAGCGCTCACTCGGGTGAGTACGATGTTTTTTAAGACAACAACAAAAAATTGCCCATAAGGAATATGAGTGAATAAATGAAAAGCAATGTCATGTTCCTACAGGAGATCTCCTTTGAGTCAGATCTCCAGGCCAAATCTGTGTCCTGCGTTGATTTTTGCATTTTTGATAAAGTGCTATTGGGGCATGGGGGGGCTGGGAGCACTTTGGACCATCACACTTCCTAACCAGATGTATGACAAACAAAAAGTTCATGCAGTCTTCCAATGGTTGTCATGAGTTTGAATCATTGAATCCCATCCCCAGTTAAGAGGGTGTGCACACTTTTACAACCCCCATGATCTCAGTTCATTTTTTGTAACTTTTGTTATACGCCACATAGATGGTGAAAACAATGGTTTAAATGATTGATCTTTCCCTGTTTTTATCACACACACACAAAAAAAAATGGCGATTGAACAGGGGTGTGTAGACTTTTTATATCCCCTGTATGTCACGTCAAGTAAACGTCCATTGTGATGCGACGCCGGCAGCGGGGCGACGGAGAAACCCCAGCCGCTCCTCCCCGTCGCCGCTGTGCCGCCTGCCGTGATGACCATTAGTGTCTGGCTGCGGCTGCGGGAGATAACAGCTGATTTAGGGGCCCGTACCTTGACACAGCCAGAGAGAAATAGCCAGCTGCTGCTTATCGCACTCTTTGCCATCCTCCACTCACTTTTACATTAGGCTCACCTATTCAAAGCCATCTGTCTTCCCGATAAAAACCACTTCCAGAGAGGGCGTCGCTTAAACCGTCGTCACCGTTTGCGGAGCGACAGAGGGAGGCGGCACCTAGCCGGAATGCTTTCTCCGCACCCAATAACAGCCCGGGGGCCGCACAATGGGGGCTCGACGACAAAGGGCCGCGCTCACAAAGCTGACGGCGGAGTGTTCTGATACCATCCCCGGGGCTCGTGGCAAATCAATGGGGTTTTGGGTTTTTTTTTTTTTTTTTTTTTTTTTTTTTTTGCTCAAATGAACGCGGCAGGCTGAATCATCGAAACAGGCGAGCCTATATCGCAACATCAAATCTCTGCAGACTTTATCATTTATCAAATAAAAGGGGAGGTGGCGGGCTTACCGGTCCAGTGACAGAAATGTCATTCACATCGACTTCTCTCGATGTAAAGACAGAAGCATGTCAAGTCAGAAAAGGTGTTATGAGAGAGTCTAATCGTAGTTAGTGGATAGTGGCAATTTTCCTTCAGTCTTCGTCTGCTCTGTAATTTCTGTGTACCAGCGTAATGGCCCTTTCTTGCGTCTGGGCTTCGATAGCAAGAGAGACAAGATGACTGCCCTTTACTTTTCTCTCTGCTGATCGCAGAAGCAATTTGCTCTTCTTTACGCCGTCGTCTAAAAGGCTCCTGATTGCAGATTATGACCCGAGTCTTAAGTGCGTGCGGCCGTTGTAAAGCTGCGCTCGATCGAAATGCCTCCTCCTAGTCTGTGTGAACCTTGACTCCGGCAATCAATTTGGATGGCCAGCAGATTTTCTGAGATGTAGGAACTATCCCACTCGGAGCATAATCCCATGCGGAGAAATGGCGTTTCCTCGAAGTGTGAATAAACGTATGGTTGACCGGTTAGCACATCCGCCTCACAGTGCAGGGTTTGATTCTGTCTCCAATCATCCTGTGCAATGTTTGCATGTTCTCCCCTTGCCTCCGTGGGTTTTCTCCGGGTACTCCCTCCCACATTCCAAAAACATGCGCGGCAGGTTAATGGTGCACTCTAAATTGTCCCTAAGTGTGATTGTAAATGTGAATGTTGGTCTCTGTGTGCCCTGCGATTGGCCCCCCCTGCGACCCTTGTGAGGAGAAGCCGATTAGAAAATGACTCCTGTTAAATCTACAGTCCTGTGTGACCCCAGCTGTCGTGTTCGTTCAGAAACCTTCTGTACAATTTCCAATCTTTCTTGCAAGGAAGATAACTCTGAGTTTCACCACTTTTGTTCAAACAGTAACAAAAGCGTGACCTTCGCCTTCCTTGAGCGCAGTTTATTTTTTTGCTGCAGGACTCCATTTTTTTTTGTCAGCCAAAAAACGCTAACTAACTAAAGCATTTTTCACAAAGCCTATATGTGTGTCTTTAAAAAGTCTCTCATCTTTCAAAAGTGTTTTTTTTTTTTTTTTGTAATTGTCTCCCTGGGTTGTTCTGTTAGTCATCCTGCCTTTGAGTATTATCCATATATTTGATGACCTGGTAAAAGGTCATGTCTTTTTTTTTCCTCCCCCATTTCCTACGTCGGTTATCTGAATTTGGGTTGTTCGTCCGCCGAGTGCGTTTGTAATGTGTTATGTGCAAACAGTGCTTTTCTCACCGACCTTGCTTGATGCTGCCTTTCATGTTCAATGGCCGCATGTGTTCGCTTTGTGTTGATTGTTCAACGCGCATACAGCGTCAACGTGTATATCTGTTGGACTCCCGCGGCGGTGCATTTCCAAACACGGTTGTTCATTCAAAGCCACGACACCTCCGCACGTGCCCTTGGGGCCCCACCGCTCGGCATGAGAGCGGGCGGAAATTACGAGCAGATATTTATGAGCATGAGTGAGCACGTGATTAATCAGCCGCGCAGTGAGGGGGCTTCTTGATTTCATATGTTGAGCAGGTAAGACGAAAAAAAAAATCTTGCCCAGATGTTCAGATGTGATTACTTGACACGCATAACATATTATAACTGCACGTCTCCTTTTCCTCTGCACGTTTGAATTTTTTCAAATCGACCAGAATTTCATCCAGCCAATGTGTTCAACCCCGACTCGCATTTCTGTCTTCTTTTCCAAAGTTTGGACACAATCATTCTAAATATCGTGACACTGTGCCTCTTGTTTGCAATGGTGTCTTTGTCTCAGCTAGCTAACGGCTAACACCACCAAGTACCTGCAATGAATGTGACTGGTACTACGCTCTTAGAAGTCGGCCTGTTCGAGGACGTTATCAAACATAATTGTAAAAGTGTCTCCGCATTAATAGCGACGCTGTTAGTTCACTTTTGACCGGTGCGCAGCGTGAGCTTCAAAAGGCTAATCAGCGAGCTAATGAGTTCTCTCTACCTGCACCAACAGGAGGCCTTCTTTGCGGCTTTGGTAACGAAAGCAGGCCGCCTGCAGATTGAGATAGGAACGTGCTATTTGACAGGTCACACCTTTAATCGTGGTGCTAATGAACCTGCTGAGCAGGCATATTCGATTACAAATTACTCTTTCAATTACATCGGATACATGGATACAGCCGCAAAGTCTCACAAGGTTCTTTGTGCGCACACCAGGTAACATTTCATTTGGAGACGATTTAACAGTTTGCTTTGTCATTTGTTTATTATTTAGATGGTGAGTTTTCAGAAGTGGAGGCCGGGCATGTGGACGCACACTTCCAACAACCTTGGCTGACTGATTGGGGCGGGGGGGGGGATGCTCCAATCCGGCATGATTATCTGCTGTAGGCCTCTGTGTGTACCCGAAGTCGAAGGAAGATTGTGAAAAGGTAAAATGTTTTCCCCCTGACTAGTCCAAGCTGCTTTGTCTTGCCCGTGGGCAAGGACAAGACGGCGAGCAGTCCTCATCCGAGATGAATAATGCACCATTCAAAGTCCCCGCGACTGATCCGAGCCCCCGCGAGAGCCCCAAGCTACGTCGTTACCTCCATGTAAAAGCTTCTGCGGCTGTGCCTTCTTGCCAAAAACTCAGAGCGCACAGCGTGCAACTAAAATCCTCATCAAGCTGTCCCAAAAGAGTCGCCGTGAACAGTTGAGGGAGGGGGTGGGGGGGGTAACAGCACACAAGGGTGTCATGATCAATATTCCGAGGAGTGCTCGCCAAGGCTCCGCTTGAGATACGGTAAAGACGGATCTTATCCAGAATCCGAACGTGTTTGTCAAAGCAGCGGCGAGAACGATGGAAAGAGTTCAACACAGACTCAGACTTTACTGGGGACAAATGGAGGAGAATGCACGGTGAATAATTTACACGGGCCAAAAATAACATCAAAACAAACAAACAAACAAAAAAACGACTGTTGTCATCTTTCTGTAGAATCCGTGAAAGAAAAGCAACAAGGGAGCCAGAGTGAATTGGCGATACACAACATGTAAATCTTCCCATCAATCAAGTGTTGGCGCTCAAGTGATGATGATCTCATTTCAATTTACTGCCATTGTACTTATCGTGAAATCTGCAGCTGTTTAATGGAACACGAGGCTCGCTGGGGACCTTGACTGTTGAATGACTGACTTGTGGATGCACAGGTGCATAGTATCCATCGAATGGAAGAACGTTTCGTCATTCTGCCTGTCACGATATGTCACCGGTATAGAGAGATGAGCGCCGAGTATATTCGTAACAACGGTGTAAATAGCCGTAGATGGTCTCACCTTAAACGGAAACCTGTTTTGCTTTTCTTCTTCTGTCCAGCTTGCAACAAAACACTTGAGAACGTGACACCGTTTTCACGTAAAGGTCACAGATGACAAGTTTGGACGACTTCAACTAACGCGAAGATGTAAATGTGAATTCTAGCGGCTTCTGTTCACAGCGCGGCGGGTGACTCATAGATCATCTTGAAGGTTAGTATACAAGCTGTATTACCATATGCGCATCATCATAGAGTCCCGCGCACGCGCTTGTAAAAGACTTGGTGAAAGGTTTTATTTTTTTGGTTGTTGTTTGTTTGATTAATGGTACACCTCCGGAGACCTACATGAAAGGCATTCTATGCACTCTGCTGCGGCTAATTTAATCAACCTGGTTTGCATGAAATAAAAAACATTTCATGATTTGAATGCTCCCATTTATTCATGTCATTTTTCTTACAGTGCGTACTTTTCGGTATTTAACTTTGCACTGGTATCAAAGAGAGATAAAGCTAAGTGGGAGTCATTCATCTGGAATCCTTCTAAATCATTCAGTTTAGATGATGGAATAAAAAAAGGGGTCATGACGCTAGAATTAAAAGAGCCAAAAAAAAAATTCAAAACTGACTGATACTTCAAATCTACATGATTTGATTTTGGGCAATTTAATGCTAGCAATGTTGGAGTGGGCTCGTTTCTGTTCCCAGTGCACAAAGGAAGGTCCTTAGAGGCACGCTCGTATGAGTTTGATGTGGAATAACATGCACAAAGATCTCAAGCCAAGCAAACATCTTTTAGTTGAACTAGAACTGAAATGATGAGCTCGGCCCTCTTTCAGGTCCAACATCGGGGGAGGGGGGGGGGTAACAAAAAAAAAAATCACAACAAGCTGCAACAAGGTGTGGATGAGAGCGAAAAAGGCTGTCAGTTTGTGCCCTTTGGTTGACAAATTCAAAGTCTGTGGGTCTTGTTAAAAAAAAGAACAAATTGGGGATGTGTGGTCATGGTAGAAGTGGTGTGCCTCAGGAGTCATACACGAGTACTCCACACTTACTATTTAATTGGCCCCAAGACAGGCTTTAAATATTGTGTTCAACGCCGAAGTGTGGCATGGCGCACAGCGGCCTGTCAAAGAGAAGCCAGTGGCTCTTTTAATTCCACCTCAACAACTGAGTTGGACCTCTCTAGGCAGATGTTAAAAGTTGAGGATTAGCATGATGCAATATTGGCATTGCTAATATACTTTGAATGATTACATGCTAGTCATGTGCAGTAAAAATACAACCCATGCTGCTGAAATAATTTTATCTATCATTAAATTCCATCTCTTCACACATTTCTCACTTCCGTGACACTTTTCTCAGGTCTTTGTTAGTTTGGTGGCACCGTTTCCACATTTACCATCAAGTTCAATTCAGAACAGCCAGGTGCTTTCTTACTGCCAGGGGACTGAGAAATAACAACGAGCACAAAATCTCATTGGCAGAGGCAACATGATTATTGGATTTCATACTGTGTTTATCTTTGTGCTCGTCTGGTACTTTGCTTTTTTTTTTTCGTTCATAGTAAGAAGCAGAAAAGGACAACAAAATCTGGCAGCAGCAGCAGGGACAACATTCTGGTAGTGATTGGAAAAATCAATTTTAGGAGAGAGGAAATCGTGCAAGAGGAGGCTAAAACAGATTGTATCTGCCTGTGTGTGCGTGTGTGTGTGTGGGGGGGGGGGGGGGGTAGCTGGAGCACAACTGTCAGATAGATGCTCACCTGGTCAAACTGTTGTATACCTACCAAATTGTATTTGCCTATTTTCTCCTGTTCTGTCAAATCTGGCTGTAGTCTGATTTGTCATCGTCATATACCTGCCCGTGTTGTCCATGGCTGAATTTTGTGAGCAGAACAGACATCACTGTTGTATGATTTGGAAACCTTCACATATTGTGGATTTTGAACAGGTTTTAAAAAAAATGCCGTACCCTGCTTCAAGGTTCCAAAAAAACAATTGAAGAAACTGTAATATCTAACATATGATCCTGTTTATGCTAATTTAATACGCCAAAAAAATACATTTAGAATGGAGCCCCCAACGCGGCCAAATATAAATCTTTAATACTTCACAAAAACTAATGACTATCAGGGGCAGGGTGGCCATCCGGAATTTCATGAAAATATGTTGCTTTTTCCCAAACACCTTTTGTATTTCAGGGGCCATAATGGCTGCTAGCGGACGTACAACCCTGGTTTTGGGTCATTTGAAAATACATCCTGTCCAACATTGCAGCATTAAATCGGACTTGGGCTTTAGCTGTCGCGGTACATAGCATTTCTCAATGCGGCTCCACGATAAAAAGCACACTTGATGTCACTCGACAAAATGAGATTAAACAAAGCACTACAATGTTAGTGACAACGCGCGTTTTAGGCTTTTCACACAGTCAGGTGTTGTTGAGCCGGATCAGCTTTGTTTTCCGTTGTGTTTCCTTGGGTTCATGTGTCATCTATTGCTCTTCATGCTGTCACTCAGAACTGGAGGAGATGGAAGTTTCTACCTGGAGATAATCCCTCAAACACATGATGTCATGAAAACCTGTCACATCCTTATTTTCCTCTCCGGGGTGCCATCGTCGGCGTTTGACGCTGTAAAATGTCTCATTTTGACACATGAATGTTGGCGGATTAAATGGACCATAAATCTGACAATGATTTGCTCTCGGTTCGTTTTAACAGCCATCACATCTTCTGATGGCCTCGTTACAATTTAAAAAAAAAAAAAAAAAAAAGGAAAGCACTTCATTCTCTCGAGTGGGTTGTCAACGTTGATAAAAGTAAGTCTTTAAAGAAGATATTTTATGTGCCCCCCGCCGTCCTCCACCGACACACACACACACACAATTTAAAACATTCTCAAGTGACATAATAATTTATCTGGGACATGCTTTTGTCCAAATACCCAAAGGATCACGAATTATAGAGTATTTTATGCACACGATTTCTTGTCTGGTTGAAATCAGCCCATTTGAGAGGCTGTCCACGCAACACCACATGGCGCTTACCCATATACTGTATAGGGTATGTATATGTATAGGGTGCAGCGGACACGTCATTAAACACAAAAGTGGGTAGACGAGCCACCACTTCTACTCAGTTAAGAGTGCTGATACTTCAGAATACAATGACTCAAGTAAAAGTACTTTTACTTCCATCTCCTCAAAGGTTTCAGCCCATCCTTGTAGCTGACTGAAGAGAAAGGGAGGCCGAGAACTCGAGCGGCTGCCCTCCATCTATCGTGTGTGACAGGCGCTCGGGTGCTGCTCGACAATGACATTTTTTGTGGGGCCCGCCCGAGCAGGTGGCGACGCCCCCCCACCCCACTGCCTTGTATGAACACCTGTCGTCTTCATTGTTTTGTTTTTTTTCCGCACCCAATCATGTAATCCACAGCTCACTCTTCTCCCCACGTATCCCGCCGCAACCAAGCAGGCTCCCAGGCGGCTCCGGGATCAGACTTGTGACGCTGCTTCACAGCCCATCAGTCCAAAAGAAAGCGATGATGAGATGTGCCTGATTCGTGAGTAATTTCACATCACACTGGTTCATCACACTGTGCTGTGGATTGAGACAGAAACTTGAAGGGGGTAGTCAAGTCAAAAGTGATCATTTACAATAATATGTTCTATGTGTCTAAATGCGCTGTTCTGATTAATCTTGCACTTGTGGAGTATTGAATTAAGCAAAAATTTATCCGTTTTTCTTCATTTTAGGAGGCGGCCATTTGGTCAGTTGCTCTCGACTCAAAATGACATCACAGCGGCTAATTTGAATAATCTGGTTTTATCAATGGAGGTGCATAAAACAGATTATTATAAAGACTTTTGGGTGGCCCGGTAGTCCAGTGGTTAGCACGTCGGCTTCACAGTGCAGAGGTACCGGGTTCGATTCCAGCTCCGGCCTCCCTGTGTGGAGTTTGCATGTTCTCCCCGGGCCTGCGTGGGTTTTCTCCGGGTGCTCCGGTTTCCTCCCACATTCCAAAAACATGCATGTCAGGCTGATTGGACGCTCTAAATTGTCCCTAGGTGTGAGTGTGGGCGTGGATGGTTGTTCGTCTCTGTGTGCCCTGCGATTGGCTGGCAACTGATTCAGGGTGTCCCCCGCCTACTGCCCGGAGATGGCTGGGATAGGCTCCAGCATCCCCCGCGACCCTAGTGAGGATCAAGCGGTTCGGAAAATGGATGGATGGATGGATAAAGACTTTTTTAAAAAAATAAACTTCCCCTTTAAGTTTTTGCAAGTGTTTACAGCTGGAGCCTATCCCAGCTGACTTTGGGCATGTGCTGCGGTACGCCCAGCACCAGTCACCAGCCAATCGCAACAGGGCCAACCGCCCAAACTCACTTTCACACCTGAAAAACTGTTTCCAAATAACCCAGGAAAGTTGTTTTGCAATGTTTGTCTATTTTGACCATAATTGGATCGGTGGACGGCGCAATGTGGTAAGTTTGTTTTGTTTTGATAATTGTAGTGCAGTACTGCGAGTGCCAGCCTATGGTTCACACAGAGTGATTTAAAAAAAAAAAATTGAAAAAAAGGAAAAGAAAAAGAGGCCAGTCAACACAGAAATGACCCCACAGGAGAGACAACCCTTTATCTTCCCATTTCATCTGACATTGATTATTGATTCATGAATTGTTGTCAAGGTTTGATGTGCCCTTGAACGTACACTCGCTTGCCCACATTTGCATCCTTAATCAAGTCCATTTTAGCTGCAGCCAACCCACTTGACGCTAGGGATGGGCTCATTCCAGTATGCATGTATGTGTGTATATATATATATATATATATAGGATTTCTGCTCTATTATCAGCAACAAATTAAAGCTGGAGGTCGATGTGGCCATGCTGGATTTCTGAATTAGTTTGCTCCCGAAGTAATTAATTGAGGTTAAGTTACATCCATGCACACGCGTCCCTGTGGTTTCAAATCCTCCAAGCAGCATTATTCTGCTGACCACAGAACATTCCAAGTGCCCCCCCCCCCGAATCACACTAAAAAGCCTGGTGGAGCTGCGCCACTGTGGGAGTGTTTACAGCCGCATTCAGCCACCACCAATTGAAGCAACTCCTCTCATGCTATTAATTGTGGCGCAACAGACGGTCTGGATAGTTGACAGTGCTATGCGGGAGCGGACAATGTACAAATTGCAGCAAACTGTGCATCAGTGGAGCAGTGACACTGCTCGAGTCATGCTGTGGGCGAGTCGACCAAATGACTATGAGAGGAGAGCTCGAAATGTAATTGGTTTAAAGTTGTGACCAGTGTGTAACAAATGACCGACCCCTTGTACATTGCACCATTCGTCTCTGATTAGTTGTTTTTCCTTGGGTGTGGTGGTTTCTTGTACGTCAAATAAAAAGCTCAGGAAGGGTCCAAAGGAGACTGGATTGATTTTATTTTTTTCACAGATCATATGTAGGCCTGTCAGCATCATGACTGTTTTGAAAAATATGCCCAATTTTTTTTTTAATTGCAAACTGCCCTTTGAACGACAGATGGATCTTGGCAGAGGTCGAAGCTCTACTGATTGCTGTCCTACTGGACTCTCTCATCATGGAACTGGCCAGTGATCGACTAATGAGGTCCATATGCGGCGACGACGGTGAGTGAAGCGCCCTCAGTTTCATATTCACTCTTGGTTGACACCAACGGTATTATTTGCCACACTAATCCACTCATTCAACGCGGCCGCCTCCAAAAATCAAATTTACAATCCCATTTGGAGCCTGATGTTACCGCTGCACCTGTTGATTGGCAACGCTGCTCTCCTCACGCACCCACCTGCGCTGACACACACACACACACACACACACACTCATGCTGCCCGCTCTCTCTCAAATGCTTCCTTTGCATAGTTTCCATAGCAACCATCCACTTCTATTCTGTTGTTTCTCCAAAGATGGAGAGCAGCTAATTTATCAAAATGAGGGTCTTTTGATGGTGAAGGAACCTAAGTTCCAAGATTTACATAATGAAGGGATGTGGATCAGCTGCGTTCTCGTGCTGATTATTGTTTTTTGATGAATTTCGGTCCACTTGTCCTTTGCTAGCTCAGCTGCGGCAGGCTATTGTGTCCCCGAAAAACTCTTGTTGTACACCGGTGGGACTTTTGTAGAGTGTGAAGATTAAAAGCACGCTTGTGTTGCAAACATTGGGTGATATGAATTTATTTCTTTCTCGATTTATTTTTTGGGGCTTTATTACGCCTGATCCCATCCTCACATGGAAAACAACCAAATCACGTCGTCGGCAACCCCGATGTGCTTTTGTAAACTCGCTCCTCTCTGTTCACAGCCGTGTTGTGAGTGTAGGCCTCTGATGTGTCTACATTGCGTGTAAAATGCCAGCGTGTGGCTTGAATGCTGTAGTCTGTACGGGAGAAAATTCCCCACTGGTCCGAACCCTTTGAGGTCACGATAAACATGCTCCATTTGGTGCCCTGTCAGAAATATAACACTTCAGACATTTGTGGCACGCCATGTGCGATACGTGCACCGGGTCTTAGTTGTGCCTGCGTGTATAGCGGTCGTCAATAGGTGAGAATTTAATCACACCGGGCCAGATGTGTGCCGTATTGATTTGCGGCTGTTTTGTGAGCACAGCTCCAGGCGCTTCCGCCAGGGACGTCGAGCCCTTCATCAAAGCAGCCTCCTTGCGGGATTTAGTCCCATCGGTGGAAAGCACAAAGGACGAGTGTGAGGTTTTTTTTCCTTTTTTTTTTGTTTTGTGCAGCGCAAACGGTGAATCTGGAGTGCTTGTTGAACCGGCAGTCTCAGAGGGGCACAATACAAAAACTATCGATGCTAGAGGACAGAAAGCTCTCCCCAATTGATTATGGATCATGAATGAATCTTGAATTGGTGCGTACCGTTTCTTATAAAAAAAAATAATAATAATAATTATAATAATAATAATCTCCCGGTGACTAATTACTAATTTAAAAACGCTAGGCTATTTGCAATTATACGGATACATGCACTTCCATTACATTCTATTCAAACGAAATGGAAGACAGATGAATTTAATTGTGACATCTGGAGGCGTGCGTCTCTCCAAGAAAAGCCAATTTGATACGATTCAAGGAGTGTTCATTTTTTTTACATATATTTCTTGAATGTTCTTTGGCGAAATTTAGCTTAAAGTACCGAGCGTGCCTGTGCTGTTTATCATCCTTTCATTGAGGGGGGGAGAAAAAAAAGAGAAACTCTGAGGAAAGGAAGTGAAGTGTTGAAATTTGGGTATTTTGTCTTTTGCGGGTTGCATGGTGAGGTTTTTCTGCTCTTTGTCGGAATTATTTTGAGAATTGAATTTGCTGTTTTGGAAATGTCCTGAGAAGATCCATAATTATCCTTCTACAGTGACTATATTGTAAATAGAAAAGGCGAGACGTACCATTTGAGACTCTTTACAAAACAAACTTTTTTTTTTTAATGAAAAAGTAGATGAACAAAATTATTTGAATTCTTCTTGCTAAAGTTTAGTTTTAGGGCATCCCCAATAGACCAATAGAAAAAAAAAGGTCTTATGCCAGCCAAAACAAGCACTTTCAGGATAATGGGACATGCGTATCATTAATTATTCACTCTGCATTAAATATAAATTGCACCACTCAAACCTTTCCTTAAATTGTCTTGACTTTTTTGGGGGGCCAGGGGGGAACAACCTGCAGGGGGGGGGCCTCTATTGTCAAGGAGAGAACAACAATCTGTCACAAAGAAGTTTCTTACGCCAAATGTGATGGCTGTTGTGACATGACCTCCATCGTGAGCTGTGATGCAGGTCGCGCTCATGTCACACACGACTCTTTCAGTCTTTTTTTGATGCTCTCTCAGATTCCTACCTCGGCTTCAAAAGAGAGCCAAAAAGTGACACGTACCGCACTAAATGATCCGGGGGGGCGAAGAAGCCGTGTTTGAAGCCGATTCTAATATCCCCTCTTAACGCTAATCTGAGGGGAGTGTGAAGCACAAAGTGAACGAGCGGGGTGGCGGTCGGAGAGGATAAGACGGGCGGGTACGAGTTGAACGCAAAAGTGAGTTTGGGAGAAAAAGAGAGCAAATCAGAGCGGGTGACCGGTGAACTTGTCTCGGCCATTTAATGTCTTCCCTGATGGACTATGATTGGTTCATTAACCCCACCTCTCCGGGGCGGCAAAACTGGCTCTGCTGCGTATTCGGCTCACGTGCACATACTCGGCCACACTCACCCCCCCCCCCCCCCCCGCCCACACTTACATACACATGCAAACAAATATGCTCATTAACAAGCCAACGGAGTGGGCAAGCATTCACGTAGAATATAGATCTTCATTAGACGCGCAGCCGATGGATCATTACGCTAAGTACGCGCTCTGTCGAGCCTGAACGTTGAGCAACAACGAGCCCTGTGCGCTGCAGTGCCATGCAAAGTTCATTTATCTGTTGCGTGATTAAGTAGTCAGGAATGCATTTTCATCATCAACAAAATTAATAACACACTCTCAAAGCTGCCGGGTGGAAAGTAAGACAAAATTGCTTGGAATAGCAAACCCAGCTTTGGGTCCAAAAGGGACTGAGCCAACGCTGGGTCATTTATACCCAACACATTGGGTTGACGATTCTGACCCAGCACGTTGGGTCGAGATTTTGTTCCAACATGGGGTGAAAACTGCTCAGACTGATGATTTCAAGCTCGCGAGAAATAGGTTTGTGAATGGCGTCCAAGCTCAGAAAAGTATTTCATTTTCTGTAACTTTTCCACTCGTTGGAATTTATTGTGTCAGACCCCAGTTTTAGCACAATCAGCGGTCATTTGGTCACGCTTTGCAAGGGCCTATTTTCTTTGGCGAGTGTTTGGTGAGATTCCGGCATAGTCATGTGTGCTAATTAGTCGAAGGAGACATTTCTTTGGGTCATCATCCATGCCAAGGGAACGTGAGAATTTAATCACATCCTGACAGATGTGGGCAGTATTGATTTGTGGCTGTTTTGCAAGCGTAGCCCCGGGCCTTCTGAGAGGGACGTAAAGCCCTCTATCAAAGCAGGCTCCTCGCAGGATTTACTCAATAAGAGTTTTCTTTCGCGCAGTGCAAAGGTGAAAATGTAATGCTTGTTGAACTACAATCTTTAGGGGTTGATGACTGGGTGTGATAAGTCTGCATATAAATAAACTATTCTCATCTTATTTTTGCAGCCCGAGTGGTAAGCAGGCTCCCTCTAGTGGTAATGCAATAGAATTGCTGCCCAAGTACAGTTTGGTTGTATTTAACTTTTAATGTCCTTTTTTTTTCTTGTAATGTTAAAACTTTAGGAGAACATCCACTGTTTTATTTTGGATAAATATTTAGGCCTGCCATGCTATGTACAATATTTTACCCATTTTAATGATGGTCTTTTTTTTTTTTTTTGGTGGCCGATCGTTGATGTAAAGTAATTTGTGACCCACAAAGTCTAGTTCGACGTATGACGTCCGGCCTCTCTTCCATCTGTGATTGCCGTGTTGACGTTATCCACCAGAGTCGCGAATACAGATTAACAATGGCTACTTTTACTGGCAAAGTAAAACATGCTCGTAAATACACAATTGATCCGTGTATTTTTTAGCAAAATGAATGAGTAGTTTCTTAATTGAGAAAAAATATTCCAACCCATTGCAGAGGGCGAGACCTCCCGCTACAGTCATTTTCCACACGCCTTTGTTTTGTTTGTGCTTATCAGAACAATTACATATGAGTGAGTCAGTCAAGCAGTGGCAACGGATTCAAATGCCACCCTGTAGCACAATCTCTGTTTACTCTTTGCTCGTTCTTATGCTCATGTACTCGCTTGGGATTTGTATCACAACAAAGAGAGCGTTCAATTTCATGTCTGTCAGTAATTTATATTTAATGAACCTCAATGTTTTTTTTTCACCGCCACCCCTTCATTAAGTCTTCATTTATCATAGCGAAACCTGTGCATGTTCACAATGGCGGCTCATAGATTGAGGAAGCCTTCGCACTGCTTGCTCAGCAAAAAAAAATTATAGATATATTCTGATTCTGCATTATAATTCTTAGCACTACATTGCCCAGGGATTGAGAAAATCGGCATGTGCGGCAGCATGCGCATGCCTACATAAGCACCCGTGGGTGATATTTGTTCTTTCGAGGCACGTGTGGCTACATGCATATCGTGACACGGGGATGCCACAACTGCTTTACTGCTGCAGTGTTTTCCGCGCGGCTCAAGTGGAGTGAACGGGCACAAGCAGAATTTCCCGTCCCCGCGTTCTGCATATGCTCCAGCACCTGGAAGATGGGCCTATTATCAGTGCAAGGACTCCGAGTAAATCGTAGTCTGCCAATATGAAAGACGTTGCATTACCACTGGCTTTGGCCGGCCGTGCTCTTATGAGAGCATTTCCATCGCTTCTGCATGGTTTGGAGGGGGGATGGCACCGTTTGCTGAAATTGATTTGACTGGAGAGGAGAAAGATTTACAGAAGAGGGTAGACTTACTTGAGGTGCGCGAGGAATAAGAGGAAGGAGCCAAGGACACAGAAAAGGTGGCTGCCATTATGCCATCGCGTGACAGACGGAGCTTGTGCTCTGAATCTCCACATTTATAATGAGGAATCATTGGGGAGTTTTTGCAACCGGCGAAGATGGGGGGAGCCCTCGGTCGTAACCTTGAAATGCCATAATTACATGAAATAAGTGTACGGGGAGGGGTGGAGGGGGTGGCTGGGGAAGAACCCTTTGAGGCCATAAATATAAAAACAAGTGAAAAACTGTTAATCCAGTGGTAACCGAGCATACCTTCCATGCAAATCTTTTACAACCCATCATTGGATACACTACAAAAACAAGATATAAATACTCAAACTGACCCCCATTTTTTGTGGGGGGGGGGGGGGGTTTCTCAACAAGAATTCAATAATTGATCACGGTTCATTTTGTGACCATTGCAAAAGATTTCTTGAATGCATACAGCCGCCTCTTCTTCCCCAGCTGATATCAGTTCTGATCCTTCGTCCTCCTTGACCCTGTGTTGAACCGTCCCTCCATTATCTTGGTCCGAGGACCCTCCTCGCACGCACCACAGGATATGGTTCCCCTGTCATCAGCTCCCCTCCCCTCCGCCCATACTTCTCCTGGCCAGAAAATGTAACTCCGGATCCTTGATGGCCTTCTGCACGACGACACTTAGTTCCCGTCCATTGCCTGCTGCCCGCCCGCTAATCGGCATTGGTGGGGGGCAAGAAAAAAAAAAGAAGAAAGCATCGCTGCGAGGCGCCGTGTTCCCCCCAAGCCCACAGAACCGGGCCAAGGTCACTCGCGTGGTTCTCGCTCACTGGCCGCCCGCTGCGACCAATCAGCCATTTGCTACTTTCAAGGACGGAAAGATGACAATTCCCCCATCCCCCCCCCAACTTTAGAAGTTGACCACAAACGAAAAAGCAGCAGCAGCTAATTTTATTACTAAGACAAACGACAGAGGAACGTTATCTGAAGATCATATTCTTCTTTGTAATGAAACACTCGGGCTTGTCGCTGAGCTGGCGTATGAGCTCATTTCACCTATTTTCTGCTCCCTCCGTGATCGGCGCTCATTAATAATTAACACTCTCCCCATTTGTTTTTGTTTTTTTGTTTTTTTTGTTTTTTGCACGAGTTAGCGATATAAACGTGTAAAGCGATTAATTGGTGGAGAGTTACCTGTCACTTCTGCTCCCTAGGTGTCCCTTAGACTCTTCAGATATGCTGTCGGCTGAATGGCTAACTCTACGTTTGCCAAAACTGGAGCAAAAGCGATGACTTAAGATGCCTGATTCGCACGGTGCAAGAGGCTCTTTCAAGGAATTCAAGCTATATACAGTACGTAAAGTGCATAATTATACACCAAATAGGCTGCGTGAAACCCTGTAAATGTTGAGTCACAACAGGGCGGTCATTTGAACGCCATTGAACTGAAGTGGAGGACGATTGATTTGCCTCGATTGGAGATTGTGGGCAAATTCCTTTGAAGAGACAAAAGGTATGAGGACATTTATTGTTCAAGACTTGGACAAATTGGCATCGCTTCTCCTCTCGTGGATTAGACAGACATTCCCATTTACCACGATGATTTCGTTTCAGCTTGGTGCCTCGGGCAATTTTCTGGCTCACCTTACCCACTTTGGCGGCGGTCTTATTTTGCTCATGCAGTGTCTTACATTTGATCAAAGTACCTGTACATTGGTCTTCGGTATTAAATTTGCCCTCCGCAAACCAACAGACTTGTCCTTTGCTGTGATTGACTATCCACCGCTCTTCCCTCTCTATGTTGCGCATGATTTTTTTTTTTTCCTAATGTTTTAGAAATCACAGCAGTGTTCACACACTTGTCTTGTCAAGTGTCGGCAGGACTTGGGGAATATTTCTGCTCCACTTGGCAAAATCCTTTCGTACGCTTGAAGCCGCGCTTGTCTCTCTCGCTTCTCTTTTGCTCACTCTGGCTCTTTGTCGCACATTCGTGTTAAAGTTTAACATACAGCAGAATTAAAATACATTCTGGTTAAAAGCCGGCCCTGCTGTTTGTAGCCGGTGGCTGTGCTCGCAGCGTTTACATGGTTTCACCTACGTGCTCATCGCTGGCTAACCGGGCTTCATCTGTAAGCACGCTCAAGTGTTGAGTGTCCCCGCTTCCTCCTCAAACCTTAACTGGCTAACTGGCTCGCTGCCCACTCCTTAGCGATGTTTTCGGAGCCCGCTTTGCAAGTCCTCTAATCTCCCCTCGGCTGTACACACTGCCTTGTCACAATGATTTCTGATGAGGTGCTTAGGATGGTTGTGTTTTACTTCTGCAAGAGTATCCAGAGATGCACAATTAGGCACTGGATGGGAGCCAAATAGCTTTCAACTTGTCATTTCTCCTTCTCAGATCGGCGTCATTCCACTGCTGACAATGGAGGAGACTTGATCACAGATTGCGGTAAATGTGACCAGGAGAAGATGAGAAGCAACATACACAAATTATTCCTGGTAGGTGCAAGCCTCTAACAGACAACACAAATAAATAAATGACCTACAAAATACCGTTATAATTCAACACAAAAACATGGCTACTTGCCACTTCATTTACATTTGCACTTAAGATACTAAAACATTAAAAAAACAAAAAATAAAAAATAAAAAAAACACACTACCTCTTGACCAACAAGCATTTAGTATAGTAACTAGCTTCTCTCAGTATCCCTGAGACAGCTTCACTCAGGGCCTTTTATTAACCATCCATCCATTCTGGTCGCGGGTAACTGGAGACGGATAGAATAAAAAAGGATTTACTGGCTGATTTGAGTTTACGTAAAGCGCGCTAACACGATCATTGTCGATGTCCAAAACTTGTATGTTTTATGTAGACTTATTTAATGGATCACTCGACACAAATATAAATCCTAACACCACCTCAACAACTTCCCCGAACATTCGAATATGTGCCACATATTGGAAACTGTTGACTCACTTGAATCTGTGCTAACATTAAAGCTCTTCTTATCTTGTGGCTTTGACACAACAGTGCTTCTTTGTAAACTAACCATCATTTAGAAAAGGGCATATCTTTGCCAGGACTGGCTGCCAAGGTTTTTTATTTTTTATTTTTATTACTTAAAATATTGTGACATTGTAGTTTTGCTAATTAAAAAAAAAAAGTTGCAATTTGGAACTGTTGGCTCTTGGAAGTAAGCAGCTAATAAGAGATTTTACTCGGTTGTGTAATTTCATGCTTTCTGAGTAGGCGGGCGCTCCAGAGACCCAACTAACTGTCTACAAGCAATAAAAAGTGAAATTTCCATCATATACCGTGTCCCCTTTAAGGCATGGCCAACCTCCAAATTTTGACTTATTTGGTGAATTGATGTTCCGCTGTTTTAAGTCCCTCACTCTCAAAGCAACGATAAATATAACGTAGCGTTCAGTGAAATATTATTTCATCTAATCCAAGCACACTCATGAGAAGTTAACGTTCAAAAAAAAAAAGCATGTATTGAAGGAAAAGGAGATCTCCTTGCTGCTTTTTTTGAATTTGGGTTTGAAAAAGGCTTCGCCCTGCTGGGCGGAAGTCCGTTTTCAGCCATCAAAGATATAGTTTGCGTGTGGATGATTATATGTCATTATGTCTGGACATTGTTTGAGACAGCCTGAGCGGAAGCCAGAGAAAAGCTTTTGGAACCCCCTACAGGGCAGAGTTTCGAGCCTCCCATTTTGGTTTGCTCGCCACACAATAGAGCTGAGAAAAGACTTGGTAAATCAGGCGGAATGCAGCAATCTGTTTCTTTTTGTTATCACAAGGTGGTTTAATCCATTACAGCCAGTGGGGGGGAAAGTACCAGAGTAATCTTATGAACCCCAATGTGCCTGTTTGTAGGATTCATCTTTACAGGGTGGGTGGGGGTGGGGGGGGGGGGGGGGTTGATTGATTGGGCATGACTGGTAGATGGCGTTGGGTACATATTTACAAACTGCTAAAGATAAGACTCAGTTGAGTCTGGGCGGGAATCAATAAACTGAATATACTTTAAACGTGAATATGGCTGTAATGTAGTCATGCCTCCACACACTGCACAGATCCCGGTAGAATTGTGAATTGTTGTACTTTCAAAAATATATATACCGGCTGCTGCGCTCACCTTAGGAAAAAGTTGAATTCAAGTACACATTTTGGTCAGAAGCAAAAAGGGGCCCGAGCGCCTGCCATGATGTACTCAACCCGCTGTCAACATTTTTTTTTACCCCGCCCACTTGTAACCACGGCAACTTGCCAAGGTAATTGGATGGCAGGATGTCACAGCAAATCCAGCTGTGCTCCTGCAGGATCAAACTCTCTTCAGAAGAAATTGTGCTTCCACTCGTGGCGTGGCACTTTTGCCCACGCGGAGGAGCCCAGACGCCGGATGTTACAACCCGCGCTTTATCAGCAGCTGCCAGAGTACGAGTGGCGTCCACTTCACACGCCAGCAACTTGATTAGCCATCAGCGTTTCATCGACTGCGCCGCCAGACAAACGTGCGCGACGTGTATTATATCTCTGCTACGCGTGCACACCGTCGCCTTATGGATGCATATTAATGTGCTCCGTCCACGATCAGTCGGTTGGCTTGGTTCATATTCCCTTTGATTTCCATTCAGGCAGGATTCCAAATACTGCCATTAACATCAATGGCGCCGTGGAAATGTCCCAACAAGCCATTTTGAATTAGTGTTAATGTTCCCATTGCCGCGGTGTACGCCTCCTTCCATCGCTCTCTGCTCAGCCCGGCAGGAGGTCTACTCCAGCCGCACCCCCATGACCCCCCCCCCCCCACACACACACACACACCCCTCCTCACACTGTCTGTTGTCAAGGAAAAGATTCTGCCATTCGGAAGCGTCTCCTTTTTTAATTGAATTATAGCAGCAATGAGGCTGTCTTCAGTCGCTGCCTTCCCTCCACTAATTGCTCCATTTTCCCCTGCATCCTTTTCGCTCGCTAACTCCATGCAATTTTCTGCTTGGTGTCTCTCCCCCATTCCCTCCATTGCCTCTGTCAACGTTTTCGCACAAACTGTCTTCAGTGCTTTGTTTTATTTATAAATCAGTCATGCCACAACATTCCAATGAGCCTTTGTTGATAGCAATAGCTGCATAGTGCGCCATGTCTTGCGCAGGGAGGTGTCACAGAGAAGCAGTAGCAATGTTCAGATTGAACTGGGGCACTCAACCTCACACGACTTCAACTCAATCTGGATACGGCACTGTCTGCACAAATAAGTGGAAAACTTGTTGCCATAGCGAATGCATGGACGCGTGGAATGTTCTTGCTGCTGTTCCACTTGTTTGGCAAAATAGACCCCTTCTGACAACGTCGGCTGAATGGATCGTAGACTGCGGATCGACCGCATGCTTTTTTCCAGCCAGCGAGCGAGCAGTGTTTGCAACATGTCATGATTTTGTGATATCGGTACTCGTGCGTTCGTCATTTTGAGTTGCTTTCCTTCAACAAATATCGATATTAACTAACCAATAAGAATTGTTGTGGGTGGGTACGGCCACCTATGGCCCAAGAGCTGCGTATTCTAAATAAGTTTGCATTACAGCCGGATCTACTCGTGAGTGCCTCATGCTTGGTTTTGCAAATCTGCATTGTTCCCAGGTGTCTTTGGGTAGAGCGTAACATGTGCTCTTCTTGATTGTTTTGTTTTTTGGTGGTGGTGGTTGGGGCGTGGGGGGGGTCTGATCTTCGCACTCATTGGTCACCTGGCGTGGAACAAACGCGCATCCCAAGTACAGACGATACGAGCAGATGATTAAAAATGAATCTTGGTGAATGAGTTATAAGATGCCCGCCGGCGAGATGGTCCATAAATCCCGTGCTAGGTCACACTGCCCAGCAGAGCCTGGGCTTGCTTATTAATAGCAATTTAAGTCTCCTTGCGTTTGATGCACTGCGGCTCTGGCTGGCCAGTCCGCTGCAGGCCGCTCCCCTCTGCACTGCGAGCACTCGCCCTTTCCGCCATCCCCCACCCCCCACCAAACCCCCCACCCCACATCACGGTTTCAGGGCTGCACTGTCACCTGCTGGTCATGGCTGGCATTGCGAAGATTCTGCTCCAACCAATGTGCCGGAATCATCTTCTCACTGGGGCAAAGATTATGAAGAAAAAAGAAAAAAGTTGCGAGCATAAACGCTGTGCCGCTGCATTCATATGCTGATATGGCCATTAGGCCCAGACTTTATACAAACGCTCCATTATTTAGGTGTGATGGGGGAGAGCTAAGCCTTTAAGAGTGGCTTAAAAACTCCCATAAGACATGAAGTCATGCCCTACTTTTCGCCCTTCTACACCCCCGCCCCCCCCCCGCCAAAAAATATCCACCATTGCCTTTAATAAATAAAACTGAGAACAGTGCCCTACTCTAGTTCTAAATCGCCCAATGTTTTTTTTTAAATCTTTTTGATGAGGATTTTTAAGTGTGGCGAATTGTCTCAGCAGAGTGCAACCCAAAGCTTCCAAAATTGAATTATCTTGTGTGGTTTCAACTCCCAGGTTGAAATCTCAGCTCAGCCTTTCTTACTTGTCAAGTTTTCTCCTGGTATGCCATCACTTGTTACATCACTAATGTTACCTTACAGATACCATCATGAAAGACTTAAAATAGTACTGATCTCTCAGTGCAAACCTTCTTGAGTTCAATGTATGCTTTGAAGTCACTCAGCATCTCTGATTCTGGATTGGGCTCAACTTTAAAGGTTCCTCAATACTAAATATTTCCACTCCCACCCTGTAAAAGTGTATCTTTATTTCTCTTTGTGTACATCTTTGCACCGGGATTCTCTTTAAACTTTAAAGTAGTCGTAAAGAGCTATTTGCTCCGTGGGGATTATTCGTCACTGAAATACCTTGTTGCGCTCTCTGTAATCTTTCTGAGCGCTCATTTTCTTCTCGCTATCTTCACTCACACATTACCCCTCCTACCAGGTAAATTAAGATTTTTGGCTCGGAGGCAAAAAATGTCATTTCATCATGTCATCACCCTTTTTTAAAAAAAAATATCAACAGGATTATATTGACAGAGAGGATTAATTTGTCCTACGTGGAACATTATGAATCTTCTAGGCAGGGTGATTTTAGTAAATTACTATTAGCTCTTCATGCACGCCCATCCCCTCCTAAAGCCATATCGCTGTCCCTTCTGCACTGCCACAAATTAAGATACTGTAATGGGCTGCTGACAAAGAAATCCACCGGCTGATGAATAGGCTTTATTGGTCCAAAGTGAGCCGTGCTTGTGGTGTTCATAATGGGGGGGGGGGGGGGGGGGCGCTAAATGAATCAATGTAAATGCAGTTGTCATGCTGCACACCCTTCTAATGATTGAGTCTATTCCATTGAATTGCTGCATAGTCACCGTGTTCTAAGCTTCATATTGACCAGGTTTGAATACTAATTCCTGACTCGCAAACGACATTCACTCATATTTTTCTGAGAAACTATTCTCTTATTTAAATCTCCCCCCGTCGAATTGGATTTAATACTTATAACTAAATGACTTTCCTTGAAGGACATTTGGTTTGCTTCTTTTAATGCAACCGCAGCTTTGTTGTCGTTTATTTATTTATTTATTTTTTTATGAAGACGTAATAAGACGCTGGCGGATGTAATTTCATGCTTTTGTACTAATGTAGACGTTGTCTAGTCAGCTGTCCTTGGCCGCCTCCTTTTGGCTGCACGGCTTGATGACGCTGGTGCCTGTATAAAATATGAACACAAGGTGGTGCTCTTGTTGTCGAGAAAAGCTTCTTGTCCGCCGGGTGCGAGTCTTCTGTGGAGGACGATGAAGCTTTTCCGACTGATAATCAAATCATGAAAAAATATTCCTCCATATTTCCATCACATACAAATGGCAACCTAATGGTTAAGAAATAAATATGACACTGGTCCAATGGATTTTTTTTCATTTTTATTTAGAGATGCAAGTAAACTTTTCTAGATTTTATTTTATTTTTTAATGTAGCTGTAAAAAAGGGTGCGTGGTGAGGTATTTGAGTCATCATTTTCTGTAGCCTATTAGTATTTGGCCGTTGATGTACTACTACTGAATCCAGATTAGCGTTTTATATTTATATAGAGTAATTACTAGTTTTCATTTAATTATATTGGATGGATATTAAAGTGACATTTTTTTCCCAGAATTTGTGGCACTTCCTAGAGGCCAAGAAGGGGTCTCTTGCATGTGTTCATCCTGCCTGTTGATTCCCAGCATCTATTGAACGTAACTTGTAAGCTACTTTTAAAATCAAGTAATCGGTAATGTTACTTTTAATGCCAGGTGATGTGTGAAATAAATCAGTTAATTTTCAAGGTAACTGCGGCGACCCTGAACTAGACTCACCAAATGCCCTTCACAAAGCTAGAATTAAAAAATAAATAAAATCCAGTTGCATCACCTGATCAGTTTACATGATATCGCAAAGGTATGCGGGCATGCAATGCCCTGCTCTTTGTTGTCTTTTTGCATTTTGGATGAGCCGACAAAGCTTGAGCTTCCCCACCTCCGAACGCTTGCCCGACTCGCTTTTTCTGTGGCCCTCACCGGTGACCTGGCCGTGCCCAAGTCATTTCAATCTAAATGCAAATTTCATCAGCCTCTCAATAAGAAGACTGATATGAGTGTCCGAGTCGATGTGTCGTGTGGTCATGTCGGTCTCAAGAATGTCGAGTCTGCGCTCTTTAGTCATGACTAAAGAGCGCAGACTTGACATTCTCCCGGATTGCGTTTCCTTTTTTTCCTACCTGATAACTCGTTCTCATTCAGACCAATTTACATGTGTTTCTTTGATGGGTGTTGTGCGTTTGAATCCATCTGCATTGTTTGACAAGAAACCATACTTATGTTATATATTGAGGACTATGTTGCAGGTAACGCTGTAGTGATCCAAATTAGGATTGTTTGGCCTGGCCCCACCCATCCTTTTTGGCAATTTTCCTCCAGAGAAACCCTCCAAATGAAACCTCATTAGTCGTCCATATGTTGTTTCGCCTTCCCGAGCACTCTTGCCCCTGCTCTGCCGCAGCTCACTGGGACTCTGCACATGTTTACAAGACCAACAGAAAAACCCGCCGCTGATAAATATATCCTCCACCCTTTGACATTTCTCTTCCCCTCTGCCTGTGCCAGAACCTCCATTTTTGCCCTGTTGTTGTCGGGTTAGGTGAGGCGGGATAGAGGGATGACTGGTGAGGTATGCGTGAGGCAGCGAGCATGGGGGCTGCATAGAGGAAGCTGAGAGAGGAGTAAGAGCACCCCGGGGAGGCTGCGCTCTCGGGGTGGTTAACATGCAGGTTGCATATTTCTGAATTGCAGAGCAGCCTTGTCTCTCCACGCTGGGTCACTCAAGCCCTTCCTCACGAGTGTTTGTTGCATTCCTGCACAAGTGGGCAGGGGAAGTGTGCATGTGCATGCCTGCACATAAACACGGGCATGTATTTATGCTGGCAAATGCGAATCTCTGATTGGGGGTGGCTGCGGTGGGTGTGATTTCTCTCTCTCTCTCTCTCTCTCTTTCTCTCTTCCACACGCACTGCAGCAAGAAACACTCATCAAACTGCAACACGCATCCCACAGAAGTCCTGCGATTGAGCAGCAGTAGTAGCAGCAGCATAGCCCGGGCCTCCTGTCAACACCCCAGACGTGACACAGCCAACAGCTAAACACTCTGCTCCCGTGCTAGCAATTCTCTCAGGTGGGGCCTCTAAGGTCTGCCAAAGGAAGGCTCGCACCACAGGACATGATTAGTTCTTGCCAGGGATTGGCTCTCACAATCGCTTAGATGCCCCTTTTGTGTCTTTATCTCTTTTTCTGTAACATCTATCTGGCATTTGTTGTAAAAGTTAAGTATTCTGGCCTTTGTGTGTCCTCGGGTGGTCCCACTCTACTCACTACACTACACGTCATCGGACGTGCACCGCGCACCGTATAAACTTCTCTTCCTTGAGCAGCTTTGTCGTCGTGGTTGCCATTACAGTGTGGCAGCAACACTATTGCCAGCCACTTTGCTTTCATCATCCAAGAACTCAGCATGGTGCTGAATGCTGGGGGGGGGGGGTCATCCCCAGGGTGACTTCATGACTGAGTGGTGTTGCACTTTGCAGATTCAGGTTCACCAGCCGCAGCTTAGAATAGATCCACTTTAGGTCTTCCTGAGCAACATCGGCTCAATCTCGAATGGAATATGGAATATGCTCTGTAGGATGTTCGCCCCGCCCCCCCCCGAACTTCTACATGTACATCCTGCGGTCCTTGAGGAGCAGTGGCCCACAAGCGAGGCACTCTGCTTCTGCTCGAGATGGCTTCACGGTTGATCTCTGGCCTCACTAAACCCATTAGCGGCACTTTTAACTCATTCGGGCTTGTGGGGTTTTCTCAGCTGCTCTCCGCGCGTTCACTTTGGCTGACCACGCAGCAACGCCATGTGCACCAAATCGCGATGGATTTGGCATTTTGAATGATAATTATTGTATTGTACCAGCGATTGTTAGCTTGGTAGGGAAGAGGAAAACACAGTGGTGGGCTGACCGTGGTGACATGACGCTCCATGGCATTCTTGGCAAATGCAATCAGTGTGTGAACATGGGCACGGTAATCTCCGGGAACTTGGGCAAGCATTTTTTTTTTTTTTGGTCCTTGGTGAAAGGTGTCTTTGCCACGCTAATTCCATTACTCGGGGTTGAGAAGCAAAAGAGAGGGCAACAGTGAGCCAGGAGTAACTCATTGTCACGTTGTTGGCGGGCGACCATTACAACCGCGGTGGCATTAGCGTCCTCTGGGGTTGTGGCCAAGCTCCACTGGTGGGGAAGCAGAGCGCGGACAAACTGCTATCAGTAAGCGAGGAAAATCCTTTCTGCCTCTGGAGCCAAAGCACGGTAATCTTCGGTTGAGGAAAAGGAGAAAGTGGGTAGGCAGGGCACGTACTGGTGCGAGAAGCTGACGCCGGGAGAAGGAAGGAGGGATCGGCTGAGCCAAGCATCACCGGTATTTTCTCAATCAACGCAAAAGGGTTGCTGTCTCCGAGGCCAGTTAGAGACAGGAAGCCGTGTGCGTTTTCGAGCTACGAAATTTCGAACCGGTACTTGCACCAGAGCTCTGGCCGTGGTTGAGGCTCCAGCTATGACTTTCTGTCATGACAAAATGGGCGCATTGAAATTGTTTGCGCCCCTTTCAGTGTGCAAGGCATGAAGTTCAAGATTATTTAATTTCGATTTCTGATAGAGACCACAAAAAATAAATAAAACATAATTTTGCTGCTGTGAAACCAAGGACAAGACCCCCCCCCACCGTATTCAATTATGGATATATTTATGTGGGCATAACTTGAACAAATTGAGCCTTTCAAATCGTAAAACCACACATTGATGTAAATACCTTGTCCCGTTTGCTTAGCGTCCTCATAATTTCCATTCCGACACGAGATTGCAGCGTTCCGCCTTCGCCCACTCGAAAGCTATGCTTTTATTGGTTGCGTGTTTACCCCTCCCTGAATGATTTCTTTTCTGCATGGCCGACTCATTTTTGCCAAGGGTGTGAGTCAGGGCTGTGTCCCGGGAACAGCAAAGTCCATCGAGGGCCCTAGCAGGGGGGTCAGCGTGCGCTTGCCTGACGGTTCTCCTCTGTTGAGGCGAGGCCCATCCGGATTTACCTGTGGACAGCCCCCCCCCCCCCCCCCCCGGGGAGCGCTTCGGTGAAAGATTGACTGCGAACAGAGCGTCAGGAGCTTCCGTGATTCTCGTAGGGCCAGCACACGGCTCGGATGAGTAATATGTCACGTACTGGCTGACTGCGGGCCTCTCTTCTTCCCCCGCATCATCTTCGCTTGGCAGATAAAGGAAAAGGGGGAGAAAGTGGAGTTTGAACAGGAGAAAGGATCAAATGTTCCCGACGTTGGACCGAGAGCATGTTGTGCGCGTCTGCACACGTGCTTGCGCAAAAGCGCACAGCTGCGAGTGCATTCACGTGTCCCCATGTTGCTGTGGCGCTGCGATGAGGGGTAATGGGCTGCAGGAGAGAGCTTAGTGCGGCAAAATGTCTCATTGAGTCAGCCGTTGCAACTGATCTCATGCCCGGCCAGGTCCGCCCTCCCTTTTTTCTCTCTCTCTCTTTCACATGCTACTTCTATCACTTTCACTCTCTTCTTTCTTTCACTCGCTGTTTCTTTACAGTGTCACACTTAGTCTTTCTCTCTCAATGCGCTTCTCACTTTCTTCCACCGTCTCTCACTTTCTTTGCTCTCTCTCTCTTTTGTGCCCTCACTTTTATTCTCTCATTCATTCTCTCTCTCTCGTTCCGTTTCCCTTCTTCCTCTCTGTCCTTTTGCCACCAAACCCCTGCACCATTTTGAGTCTGCTACAGAGCCGGCAGCGCCGGCCCCAGTCGCACGCTAACCAGATTACCTGAAATCGTCACTGTCATTATCCCACATTGGGCCCATCGGAGCTTGAAAGTCACTCCCAACTTCTCAAACGGTTAATAGGTATGTGTAGAGGAGAGATTACGTTCCAAAGGCGACCTGGCGTCTGACAAATCCCCAATTTTTCTTTCTTGTTTTTTTTTTCTTTAATCCCTTCCAGATTTATATGTCAGATGTGATGGCAATAGTCAGCCAAAAGTGTATCTGGAACATTTGTGTGTGTCTATCAAACCGCGGGAATAATTTCATCCACAAAATGCTGAGAAGTACTATTAGTGGTTAATTCGGAACACAGCCACATCCCCGGTTATTAGAGGGGTTGCACACTTGTGCGACAACATTATCTCTGTTGTTTTTGTACTTTATTTCTCGAATAGAGTTCAGTTTTTCATTTCAAGTTGTGTAGGTTACAGGTCAGATTAAAGGTGGGAATTTTTTTTTTATGATTTATCTCTGTCTCATTTTTCTTTTTTTTCTTTTTTTTACACCAAAAAAAAGGTGGCATTTTAACAGAAGTGCGTGGACTTTTTAAATCCACTTTATATTCATTTCTGTACCTGCCTTAAGTAGATCATCAATCAGCACTGGTCTGGATGACTGAAAATATGCTTGTTGAACCGCAGCTTTATTAATAAGGGTTAAAGCGAGTCTGGAAAAACAAGGACTAAATCCGAGTACCAGCTGGGGTCCCATATACAGGCGTCATCTTATATACTGCCAGTTTGTTTGAGGTTGTTTGTAGCTGTCACTTATGATGTGCTCAGAATGTCGTAAAGGCAGCCAAGTCTGTGCCTGTACACAAACATTGCATCAGACGTGTCACTTTCAATAGATAGAGGGGGCATCGATGGACGCGTGCCTGAGCCTCGCTCTGCTAGAGAGCCACGTCGGTCAGATAATTAAGGCATCCATAATAACATCGGTGGATCTTAAATTCATTTAAAAACGGCTTCGGGGGGGGGGACGGGACTCCAAGTGTTTGTGCGGTCATTCTAAAATCTTTCAGGCTGAGAATTAACATCCAGATTCCAAGGTCGTGGAAACGAAGACTGTTTCGGTGTAGAAATAAAGATGAAGATACGTGCAATGAGCATGCCAAGCCAGTAGCTGGCGCTGTCACTTATGAGAGAAACAAGACCAGCTGCTGGTCCATCCTGATTAAATTAGCTTTTGAATAATTGCCGTCAAATTTTTGGATATCATAGGCTAAAAAAAAACCTTCAACTAGAATAATACTCTGCAGAGTAGAAGAATGCTGCCGGTTGATGTTGCCTCCCACAATTTCGGTAGAATCTTGTCTGATTACTGTCTCCAAAACCAAGCCCAGCCGATTAAGTGTCTGCTGCTCATTCGCAGATGGGTAATTGTTGTTGTTTTTTTTTTCTTCCCCCACTCACCTACTCCCCGAACATTGGCGCCAATGCAGTCAGGTGTTCCGTGAAAGGCATCGTGGGATAATATCAACTCAGCCTCAGGGTTTTTTTTTCTTGTTTTCCTTCACCCCACCCCTTATTTTAATTAAAGAACAGCTTGTCCTCATCAGTAGGGCGACTTTCCAAGACAACATATGATTGGCTAGAGAAGCAACAGGTCCAATCGTCTGCTACAGATAAGCAGGCCAACCAAAACACACACACACACACACACACTACTATGGATGTGTGGCTATTCGACAAAGCACATCATGCGAGTAAAAAAAGCGATGCTAAAGCGGAACGTATAGCTGCACGCGCCATGCTTCCTGATGTTTTCCTTTAGGAATGCTTCCTCACTGAGGTGGAAGCAAAGGCTTGGGAAACCTTCGAGACGTGCCCTGCATGTTTGATGAAAATGGGTGGCTAATGCACCTCTTTCCATTCTCCTGACGGGGAAACGTCTTAGAAGCATTTCCAGAATTCTCCCGTGATCCCAGTTGTGAAATACAGTGAAACCTCCAAAGTCGAACAAAAAATGTTGGGCCACAAGCTGATTTGTTTTGATTCCCAGACATTCCTTCCCTAGGATGTAACGTGAATTTATTATTTTCAGGCTAACGCTGTCGCCATTATGGATTAATTTATGGTATGATTGTATCCGTGGGCCCTGTGTTTGCTTGGCAACAAGCCCACAGCGTACCCCGCCTCTTGCCAAGTCAGCTGGGAAAGACTCCAGCTTGCCCGGCGACACCGTACAGTACGTTAAATATAAGATGTGTTGTATTGTACAGTATTAGCGAATGGATGGATGAATATTGCTCATGTTGTACTGAGCAAACAGACCTGTTCCCATTTGTCAGTATGTTCGGCGGGAAACATTTGCAGTTTCCCTCTCACTGGCTCCTTTCTGTCATGACATCACCCGAAAAAAAAAGTGTTCAACTTCAAATTTGACCACTTTTAGGTCGTTCCACTTCGGAGGTTGACTGTATCCCCTCAGGATCCCCCCCACCGCTTTTTCTTTCTTCCTCCCGTATATTGTGGAGATTGCAGCCCCTGACATACAGCATGTCACGTGCCTATAGATCGGGCCCTCTCTTCTTGCCCTTGGCCTTACATCTGCATCTTGTGGACGGGAAAGGAAGTGAATCACCAGCGGGAAGAACATGTTTACTGCTTCCTCCGTCAGCTGGGGGCTCTCCTTATTATTGTGATGGATGGTAGGGGAAAAAAGGAGAGCGATGGCCCTTGCCTCCTCATCACCTCTCGGTGAGCAGCAAGCAGCTCAACTGACACTGAGGTAATTACCCCGCCATTATGACGAGCGGGCGCGCATACACGCGTTACGTCGACGCGGCCCCGTGCAAAACTCCAGATGGGGTTCCGCTTGGCGCCGGGCGAGGGAATTCTGCGAGCGTTTCGTTTGTTCGTGTGTCCTCGCGGCAGCACTTTGGGGGTTCTGCCTTTGTTTCGACATCCAAGATTAGAAATGGGCTCCAAAATGGATCTCTTGCGGAAGTGGATATAAAGCTCGTAATGTTGCAAAATAACTTCCATTTTTGTGCTCAATCTACTGTAGGTTTCTTGTCTTGCAGGTTGAAATGAAAAAATGCGTCAAGCAACCCGTCTCTGCGTGCCGCTCTGCCGGCTTCTATCCTCATGCCCGTCCAATTTAACGGGAGTAATGTCAGTTTCTTGGTCGGTTCATCTGAGACAACATGCATGAAGCGGGCCAATCAAGCGGCCCCATTTCTTCCATGTACGTGTGTGCTCGTGCAAATGAATTATGTATATTGATACCGAAGCTAGAGCATGGACACTTTTTTTTTTCTTTCCATGAGAACAAACGAGAAATTATACACAGTGGAGGCATGCAGCAAGTCTATTAATAGCAGCACAGCCTTTCTCGCCGGGGGATGCGGTTGCATTTTTACAGGTCAGACTGTGATCTTCTCCCATATATCTCAGCTTTGAGACAGAACAATGAAAAATGTCAATAAAAATGAACACATCTAATTTGCCTCCAACCAACAGAAAGGGGAAAAGGTTCTAATTCAGTCTCAGTCTGTCTCTGGAAAGATCATGACGTCAAATATGGAAGGTTTCGGAATCCAAGCAGGCTGCCCATTGATGAGACTAATTCAGTCACTCGGCATGCTTGATCCTGAGATGTGTGTCCACCAATTATGATAAAAATGGGTTATTACAAATGTATATAATAAACCAGACAGGTCGCTGTTCCTGGCGCAAGTAATTAAAGGTGACCCAAGGTACTGCCAGCACAAGGACTGTCTTAGTTGCTCCCTCCACAGTAACGTGTCTAATTCTGGTACTGTGTCAGTGGGCCAGCTGAGTGATGCACGCCTTCATGCGGTGATTGCTCGACATTCTACTCATCTCGTCTGCCCCCCCCCGCCTCCATCACCCCCCCCCCCCCTTTGCTCCATACCACCACTCCTCGTCCTCAACCTCCTCCCTCCTCTTTCTCTTCTTCCTCCATCCCCGCTTCATCCTCTTCCTCCCTCTCCCCAGCAAGTTCGATGCGATCGGCTCTGGGCCCTGCCGTGAGTTGTCGGTGCGGGCGACAGCGCTGCTGAACATGGCGTCGGACGGGATGATTTTAACAAACCACGACCACCAAATTCGGGTCGGAGTCCTGACAGGTAAGAAGAGAAACGCCGACCAGCGATCGTGTGTCGCCTTTTTTTTTTTTTTAATTACAACCGAAGCCGCTTGAATCTTTCCCATGTTTGCTGATGTCGCTGCACCCCGCATGTTCCGTCTCTTAATTAAAGACGAGCACTTTCTACGGTACGGTCCATTCCATCCGGTGCCGTGGATTTGCGGGGGTCTCAAGGTGGGCTCGGCGTCGCCGAGTGTCCGCTCGTGTCGATTCCCTTAAAGGAGAGGAAAGAGGTGGCCGGTTGATGTGTATTGAATAATTCATGCGCGGATCTGCTTTGGCTAAGCTGCAAATTACAACGGGCGCGCGCGGGCGTGTTGCGTGCGCGTTTCCTCGTGCAACGTATGTGGACACCTGCCGGTTTGATTGAATTCATTATTTGGCTGGAGGTGTTGCTCAAGGTGGCGGAGCGGATGAGCGCATCCTTGGCCTGTGCCGAAAATGCTCGTGTGTGTCACATGTGAGGGGGTTGGGGGGGAGGGGGGGTGCATGCTCACAGGACACATGTTGGATCCGTGGGGGCTGCAGACGCATCGTGCATGTTGGATGCCGGATAAGACAAGTATGCGTGAGTGTGTATGCGTGTGTTTGTGTGGATGGGGGGGCGGGGGGGGGGGGGGGGGGGTCCTCCTCCAGACACGATGACTGCGCGTCTCTCAGCAATGTTGGGAAAGGGATGTGTCGGATCTGTTGGCCGTCGTCCTTCGTTTTTTTTTTGGTTTTTTTTTACGCGTGTATAGCGGTGCACTCTCTTGCTTTGTCATGTTATCGTGGGCTTGTGCATGACCCCCCCCCCCCTCCCCACACCCCCACCCCGCGGCTAAATGCTATTTCAGAGGACGCGCCGTGGATGCGCGATCAAAGCTGTCCAGAGGAATATCCTCGCTATCGTCCCCCAGTCCCCCCCCCCCCCATTTTCCCCTCCTCTTCCTCTCCCCCACTCGTTCTGTGTGGGGCTGCCTCGATCAATATTTCAGGAAAGGCTGAGATCACACACATGCGGCAGACTTTATTTCCCCGCACATGGATGCAGTAGTGATGGCAGCGGTAGAGCTGTGGGCTAATGACCGTGTTCTGAAATTCTGCCAGGGAACCCTCCTCACCCAAAGAAAAAGAAAAAAAAAAAGCACCAGCGCAGCCTTTCGCCCCCGCATCATCATCACATTCTCCATCCCTGGCTGGAAACAGACTGACCGTGCTGAAATCGGGCCGCCCTGACCTTAGCATGCTAGTACCGAATCAGTCGCGGAGAGCAGAATAAACGCCAGTGCTTCAATTTGGATCCACTTTCACTTAGCGGAGGTGCTTTCATTGCGCAGCCAAGTAGGTTATGTTTTTATTGATCTTGCGTCGGGTGGGTGGCTGGGTATTTGAACACCGAACCTCAGAACTGTGAGGCAAACGCGCTGTCCTTCCAACTCTTGAAACGCAAGAATGCACATCTTCACTCAGTCTTCCTTGTTGCGGGAATGACACAAACAGATGGACTCAAAAGGCATGGCATCAGTCACGGAGAATCAAAATCACAGTCCTTTATCCAAATCAAAGTCTTTTGCAGCTATTTGAACACTAGATGAGAGTCCGAACAAGCCAGTGAGGCGGGGAGCAAAAAAAAAAAAAAAAAAGTCCAAAACCTGCTTGAAACCGGAAACATTTTCCGCTCCGTTTAAGTGACCAGTTCTCTCTCTCGTGACACTAGAACACAGTGGACGCTGGGGAAAAAAATTGGACACCGTTGGAGTAGTTCTCCTTTAAATGAAGCAGCTTAAGGGATGTGCACTATATCAGTTTTGGAGCAAAAAAAAAAGTTTTTGCTTGGTCACAGCAAATGGCAAAGTTGGGTTTAATATAATTTTTTCAAAGCAAATGAGCAATCTGTGTGGCAAAGGATAGCATTTTCCAGCGTCAAAGCAACAAGACTTAGACAAAATGATTGGCTGGTTCCCACCAAACTTTGGCAGTATGGATTACAAGCCAAAGAAGAACCCGTGCGGATCCGCATTTTCACATTCGGCAGCGTTGCAGCGAAGGCGCTTTTCAGCATTTTCCTCTCCTGATCCAAATTAGGATTGTTGGCCTTTGGTGGAGCTCTGCGCTCTACCGAGTGTTGTTCTAATTCCTCCATGTGTGGGCGGCTGTTTGCCTGCTCACCCACTGGAGGGTCTCGGTATACCCTGCCTCTTTTCTCTCCAGGCAGGTGACATGGAGCCCAGGGCCCCATCTCAGTTTGGACCCTGGACACGCAGCGCGGGAGAGCGTGGCTCGAATGATTGATCAACATCGGCGCTTGTTTGAACAGAAGGTTTGGTTTGGTCGGTTTATTTGCACGGAGGGTTGGGGGGGGGGGGCGTGTTGTCATTTGTCAAGGAGGTGACGCTCAAATTGTGAGCTTCTCTAACGGAGGATGAAAGCCTTTTTTCTTTGAACCTGCATGTTGATGTGTCCAGTCTTCTATCTGTTCAACTTGACTTTTAATTGACTTTTAATGAGCTTTAATTAGGCCACGTCTATCTCCCCGGCTCTCAATGTGACATTCAGTCACCTGAATTTGTTGGCCTGCACTCAGTGCTGTGAGCTGGCGTGTAAAGAAACGACAAAAAAATAAATGAAGATGTTTGTAATGTGTCGAGGCGCTTCCAAGTCTAATGTACCGTATTTATAATAACGTAGAGAGAGTATTCTTAAAATGCCTAGCTGCTAGTTTGGTGGACTTGCTGTGTACATTTTACCATTCGATGCAAAATACAATGCAATCAAACCGTTTCCATTCTGCCTCCCTGCTTGATTTTGTTCCACTAGGACTGAGCATTGAGCAGGAGGCCCGCTACCACAAAAGAAAAATCACCACCACCTCCCTCGCGTTCAAAATAAATATGGCTCTGATTGTCCGGTTGCATAGACAGGTTGTCAAAGTAGCGCTACGTTGGTCAGAACCTCTTTAGCCCCCCTGTGGAATTAATGAATATGTAATACCCCCCATAGTTTTGTATTAAGCTTTACTAAAAGTGGAATGCAGTCACGGCCAGCAAAGTGCTACCGGAAAAATATTTTTTTGGCGCTTTTCACAGTAGTAGGTCTAAGTGCGGCAGCTAGCTCGATCTGACCACACAGTTAGTTGGCTAAATAGATACTAATTAGCACACAGGTGTCAAACTTGAGGCCCACGGGCCTCATCCGGCCCGCCGCGTCACTTCATGAGGCCCGCGAAAGCAAAATCAAGCCTGTCAGCATCCATGATTTCTTGCCAAAAAGTTTGAACTTGTCATATGTCATAAATAATGGCGCGTTTGTCTAAATCCGTGGTGTGTGTGTGTGGAGCTTGTGTTGCATGATGGCTTGATTCTTGTTCCATGCAAAGCCAGCCCTAATGATGTATGGCTTCGCTACACACTGCAGACGTGCAACATTAGGGCATCGTTGTAAGTAAACTCCCAGGCCATCCTCACAACAAGTGATGTTCCAGGGAGCAACCCGGCAGCCAAACGCCACACATCTTTCCCTCGCCTCTCATTTGGTGTCACAATGTCTGCGTTCCCCCCCTCCCCCCCCCCCCTTTTTTTTTCTATTGCGCTTGGTTGTAACAGCTGAGAGCTGCTTGGCGATGCGTGGGCTGACCTCCAAACTTGCATGTTCATCAGAGAGACATGAATCGACAGCACGCAGCCTGGCGTCCTCAATCTCCCGTTTGGATGGAACGAACGAATGCTTTGGCTTGGTGGGATGACGGCTTTCGCTTTAAGTCAGGTCATCACGAACATTTACTTTGCATTCTGGAGTTTGTCTAAATGCTCCGACGATTAAGGCACTGCTCTATTACAGTGCAATCTCCCTGCACTGTACCTTCCTCTTCCTCGGTGAGCAATTTTGGGGGGGGATGTCAATTTACTGCACTGTAATATCTGTGTTTTGGATCTGCGTCTTTAACTCATTCACTCCCAAAGACGTTTTTAAACGTCTTTTCAGACTTGGTCCAGAATTGGCTGGTACTGAATGAGTTAAGAGGTGTGGCCTCATGGGTGTTGTCAGGAGCTGAAGTTGGTCTGCATGTGAGTCAGTCTGTGTGAGTCTTGCCCTGAAGCTCCTTGCGGTTGTTCTCATTTGACTAGTTGTGTGTTTGTGTGTGTGAGAAACTCCTCCTGTTCATAAATGGCTCAAATTGTTTCGGGGACTATGGCTCTCCTTGCCCACATTTGAAGGCATCATAGCACCTTGGCTAGAGTACCTTAATTGCCGTCCCCCGAGGCCCCGCATCATTTAGACGGTGACATAAAGTTTATGACGCTTGCCTGTAACAATCATTTTTGGCTCACAACACATCCCGCTCATCTGAAGACATTGTTGGAGTTTGAATTGGGCACGCTGGCCACATTTTGTCGTATCACCTCACATATTGGCAAAGGTCAAATGTGACGTGATGTATATGGATATATGTATATGTATATATATGTATATATGTATGTATATGCATATGTATGTATATATATATATATATATATATATATATATATATATATCTCAAAGTGGATGTTAACATTTGGATCACTGTTGCTAAGAGTGCAAAGGTGATTGTCGACCCACAAGTCAGATTTTTGTACCTTCTTGTCCTTCTCCTCCACTCTGACGTGATGCCGTTCGTCTGCGTATCCCCCGAATCTCATTTCAGCTCTGTTTCCCTCTCAATGACACCCTTGCATCTGTTCAACAATATGCCACGTCGACAAGACAATGGAATCCTTCCCAAAATCTCACTTGGTGCCTTTGCGTTTTGCCACGAATCCCTAATTGGTGTCTGTGTCGACCTTGATGCGGATGTTGCATAAAAGCCAGAACAACAGAAATCGGAGCTTCTCTGTACCTGTAAATGCTAAAAAAAACAATAATATGGCCATGTAGTCAAACGGGGGGCCTTGTCCTTCTTGGGTTGGATTTGCACTGTAACAAGATGTGGAAAGCACGCTGACCCTTCTTTCTCGAGTGCCCTCTCACTCTCTATGCATGTCCGCGCACACACAGCTGTCACAGCGGACGGCAGTAAGGCAGGCGGCCACGTGAGCTGAATAGACAATGGCGAAGCAGGGACACACAAACAGAATAAGAATTAAGTCCTCTCCGCGAAGGAATTATTTTCAGTGCTGAATCCGCCAAAGTGGAGCGGATTGTTGTCGTCGCGGCGGAGGGAACATTGAGACCTCGGCTCCTCCCGTTTCTTAGCACGCAGCCATCACTCTCCCCGTTCTGCCACAGTCCGCGCAAGTAATCCCCCTGGCCCCAAAACCGCGTCGCAGTCCGTCACTCAGGCGAGGCGTTAAACTTGTTAAGCTGCCGTCGCCGAAGACGAGAAGGTTGTTTGATATTCTTCTTGGGAGGTCAAAATGATTAAGTGAAGCTTTTTAGTGTCAATATCTGGCATGGTTTGATTTATTAAAAAACAAACACAAAAAAAAAAAACATTGGGCAATTAGTGCTAGATGCTCTTTTCATACTGGTGATAAATTCATGGTGGCATCATTTAGCATGCAGTTTGCAAATGTTTATTGATGAGGAAAGGAAGGTACACATATTTCACATACGTAAATTCAAAATGGAAAAAGATGTGAATGAAGATGATATAATATGTACATTTTACATGACGCCATCACAACGTCTTGAGTCCTGCTATCAGTTTACCTCTGACCTTCGTTGTACTCAGCCCACTTTTAAAAAAATAATTGTTCTAATCTATGTTAGTTAATTTAAAATCCAGAACTATATGAGGTGATCTTTTCCCATCGCAACTGTAAATGTTCTTTGTGGTTCCCTCCATGTTATTGTTGAGATGTTAATTACAAAAAGGTTAATTAATCGTGTGCCATTTTGGACAGAGTGGCATCTCATGAGGCATTATCTGCATAACCATAAACTCCATTGTACGACTGCAACATCTGGAGGGAATTAAAATGGGTGGGGGGGGGGGGGGGAGACCCACCTTGGTAAACGGAGGTCCACTGTAGTGGGTTCATTTATACTGTATGTTTGGGGGGGGATGGTCCATAATGGGGGTCAAACGCTAAAGAGTAAAGGCATTTGAGATTCACAGCTGTTTGTTTCTCTTTTTTTTTTTTTTTTTTTTTTTGCTGAGAGAAGACAAAGATTGAGTCCTTTGCTGCAAGTCAGTCCCTCCCGATAACCCGCACGAGGGGAGAAACTGTTGAGTGATTCCGATGAAGATTTAGATAAAAGATACGGTACTTGGTTTTAACTGATGACTTCCCCTTGTGGTCTGCCGCCACCGCAGGATCCTCAGCCGAGGTGTTAATTAGACCTGGGGGGGGGGGGGGGTGGGGGGGGAGTGGTGGAGAATGCAAGAGGGGGTGTCAAGTCAGCGGGGTTGGGGACTCGAGGAATGTCCGCTTAGCTGCCTTGCTGTTATCATATCCAGGTTGGCAAAAAATGAAGATCGCTTTTCTCTTGACGAGAAGACTATAATTCACGTTGTCTCACTCGCGTGCGCCTTTGTCAAACGAGATACTTTGTCGAAGGGTTTGTCTACCGGCGCTGCCATAACGAGAAGCTTGCACTGATGGTCGCCCGAAAGAATGTCCTGTCAGTGAATCATCAGTTCGACTTGAATTGATTAGTCTGACATTGTTCTCTCTGTCTAACACCCCCCCCCCCAAAAAAAATTATTTTCATGTGAAATTTAAATTAAAATTCACAAATTCCACTTACTACTGTATTCCAATTCTTGTATCGATGAAATGTTTCCAGATTACGATGTAAATCCCTTGCCTTGATTGTATCTGTTGACTGTCAATTTTTGCAATACAGTAATACACTTGTCCCCCCCCCACTCCCCTCCATAGAGAGTGCAAGGAAGCCACTTGTATTTTCCCCGCTCGTGTTTACTGTTGCCATGGAGATTGCCGACATTGCCTTCGTAATTGACGACGATTGCTGCAGTCGTTGGCCCGCTCATATGGTACATTAGTAACGTCAGTTGCTGTAATCACACCCATATCAATGATGATTAAAATCCAGTTTGACTAATCCCAATGCTTGAAAGTCCCCATTTCATCTCCTACATCTCCCCCTTTTTTTCCCCCCACTTGCTATTTCTGTTGCCATTGCCTCACTGCTCTCCCCTTCCTTTCGTACACCTTTCAAACTTTTTTTTTTTAATACCTACTTGCTGTCTGTCTGCACTCAACTCCTTCTCTGCGGACGCGAGCAGTAAGAGGGGTGCATATAGGTGTGAATAATGGAGGTGCGTTTGATGGCTGACCTTGTGTGTTTGCACGGTAGTGCGTGTGTGTGTGTGCGCGCACGGTCCGGGTGTTTTCACGCACTCCCTCAATTATTCAGCATCGCACCTTTACCGATTCTAGCAGCATATCGTGGAAAGCGATTTATTTCAGGATTTCTACTTTTAAAGACGTCAAACTCATATGATACAGATTCGCCCCACCGTAGGGGTTGAACAGACTAGTCGACTAGTTGAGGAGTGGACGGCAATGTCATTTAGAGCTTAAAGTCAGTGAAACAAACGCTTTTGTGATTTTTGGCGTCTCGGCTTGCAGTCGGATGATTTATGGAGGAATTCCAAGTTGCTTGTGTGTTCAATATGTTGCACAGATGAAATACAGGCTAGGTTCTCATGTTTGCGATTCTAAATTAGAATTTGAATTGGCTGTTGTCTGCCAACATGACTCATTTGAAGTCCACAAAGATCTGCCCAATTATTCCCCGTCACAGCTTTGTATCCCCGTCAAACCACAAAGACCTGAAATGCACTTGCTCCCCTCTCCAGGGGTTTCCCTCTTGCTTGTCCTTGCGCTGTCTTGTACATGTGTGAGTGTCTCCGCGAGGATAAGTGATGAGATGTGTGAAACAAAGCAAGTGGAGCACTCTATTAGGCAGCCCTTGCCTGCAGGCCACCAGACAACTCCGCTAGCCACACTGGTCCTCGCTGAAGTCAAACGTCACAGTCTGACTTGTTTGAGATTCCGTGAAGTACGGCTACTATTTGTTTTGGGCAGTGTGTGTGTGTGTGTGTGTGTGTGTGTCTCTCTCTATCTATATACACACACACACACACACACACACACACACACATACACACAGTAGCGATCATCACAAAACTATGTCACTGGTTGTCTGCCAATGAGATGCATGACCAAGAGATGAGGGTGTCCAAGATCGAGCGCGCATGTGCACTTGCTGACATTGTCCAGAGAATTGAATGTAATGAAGGTAGCTGCAAAGAGGCTGCTTCATTAGCAGGGGTTCTCTGGGCGTGTGTGTGTGTGTGTGTGTGTGTGTGAGAAACTCTGTATCTTGGGAAATAAGAGGAGCCGAATGGTTCACGCACACCCATGCTCTCTCTCTCACACACAAACACACATGCACACGCACGCATTACCAGCCACCCAGTCGCTCACCGACACACACACAGCAACAAGCATTGTTGTTTTTGCGTGCAATTTCAATCCATAAATTTCCTCTGTGCGTCTCTCAACGACGGCCACACTACTTTCGAAGACGGGAGTGTGCTACAAAGAGCAATGTTTTTGCCGCACAAAGCGACAGCGCATCGTTTGAAGGCCCCTCTCTGTGAATGGGGACTCGCTTCAAGCGGTATCGATAAACGACCGTTCCGAGTGACATATCAAACTGAAATGAGGAAGTGTCAATTTCGGGAACTGATCATTTGCAAGATTTGCATATTGCTTCGAACCGTTTCGAGAGTGCCCGGTCCGATTGGATGGGCGAATGTTGACTCAATGGGCCACATGCAGCGCATCAGAGCGTTGAATCTGGTCTGCCATGAAACTTGGAAAAATTACAAAAATCAAACCCCGGTCGATCCAAAAATGGGGATGATATATGCCTCTTTTTTTACCTCATGAATTCATCATGGCTCGCAGAGGACTGAAATGGGTTCTCAACCCCCGCTTGAGATGTTTTTCCATACGTTTATCATTTGGAACCTTGCACAGAGCCTCGTGTGAAGCAAACGTCATTTTAGCTTAGTGTCGTCTTTCACGTCAGACGGAGCACTCGAGATAATCTTGCATTAGCTGATTGGCCCCGTCCGATTGATTCATGCCGTCGTATCCCGGGTTCCTCAACCGCTTGGTATCCGACTGGAACTGTCCACCCGTCGTGCACTGCCGATGGACTTTTTCTTCTTCTTTTTCACTTCTGTATATGGAAATCAAATGAAGTGTTTCTGCATAATCCTGCGAGTGTGTCACTAACCACCACAAAGGACATGCCAGACGTTCTGTTGCCTCGCACGTTGCACTCCGGTGGAGGTATTTAATAATGGAGTTGTTGTTTGGACATGACCTTCGGAAGAGCGTCTTCCCAGTTTTCATCTCCTCCAAGACGTCACACAGTCAGAAAAAGTGTGCGGCTCCTCTAAAAGCTCCTGCGTCATTCCGGGCACAACTGAGTTCCCATTTCGCTTTGTTGCCCCGTATTTTACAGTGATTGTGGGCAGAGCGCTCTGAAACCTCAGCTGTGTCGGACGGGCTTTTGTTTTGCTCGGCTGGCATGAAATCAGACAGTGAACTGAGGGGTGGGTGACGGGGAGGGCAGTGAGTCGCTGAAATCCGACCAAGACGCGGCTGCTGTCTTTCACCGCATGCGGATCCTGTGCGCAAATGCGCTTTAACTTCTCACCTGGGCGGGATTGACGACGCAGGGGTTTCACTTTTATCAGCGGCCCAAATTGATTTCGACGTGCCGGCGTTGACTCCGGAGCAGGACTCGCAACCCTACCGTGACCCTTGACCTCTTTCACTTTGGATCCTCTCTCTCTCTCTCCCTCCTCCTTTCCCTTTGAGTGAGCGATCACAGAGCAACCATAAGAACGTTAAGTCTCCTCAATTACGGCATGTGAAGGGAGAAGGGGAGTGTAGGGAAAATTCTGAGGGGAGGTTTTAGAAATGTGCAGCTGTACTGATGCCGGTGTAAGGATGTTTCTATTTCAATCAATCGAGCGGTTCTCAAACTCATTTTGACTTCTGATAAAAGAAAGGTACGAATGGTGCACGAATAGAGGAGCTCAAGATTAGCCATATCTCTAGCTATGTCGTCCTAAACATGTTTGGGGGGCAAACAGTGGCTCATTTGCATTCCTCCCCTCCAGGAAGTAAGCTGTAAATATTGATCATTGCTTTCATTTGAGCAAAACACGTTAGCGACGTTTTCTCATGATGCACGAGAGCCGTTTTTGAACTTGTGAACAAAAAGGGCAAATTGGACTCACCTTTTGCATACACGCACCACCGCCCACTTCAAACGGTGTCCACTTTTGGCTTTTGCAGCAAATTACCCAACGATGGCTGATTGCACCGCATGCGCTCAGGAAAGCCCGATGCATATTTTTCTTGAGGTCTGCGTGTGTAAACATCTGTCGGAAGCGCCACGCAGCACCGACTTTCCGCGGGGCCATCAAAATGTAACGCGAGGTGCAGAAAAGGATGCCATACCTCCTATTCGGTAGGCGCAGGAACACGTCACATGCTACATGCACACACCCCCCCACACACACACACACAAACACACACCCACACGCATAGCCTTGCCCGACTTTGCTATTCATCATGCTGCTAGTCAGTATGAGCAACACTCAGAGCCGGTGATTTATGATTAATATTTGCGGAGGGGTGGCCTCTTATCAAGCCCCTTCAATGCATTGATTCCATTGATCAAAGGGGGTGAGGGGGGGGGGGGGGGTGCATCGAAGCAGGTAGGGTAGGTTGTGTGTGCGTAATTTGCAAACTGCAGGGCAATTCCAATGATAGTGTGGGAATTGAAAATTAGGAAGCGGGGGCTAGTAAAAGAAGTTTAGGGTGTCGTGTTCAAGGTCTCCGCTTTCCCTCGCGCTGTAAATTGTCTCTGGAGCTTTGCGCGTGGCTTCATTAGTAAGTGTCTTTTCAATATTTATGGCCTTATTAATAAAACATCAATACAAGAGGCCTTTGTGAAGAAATGCGGCACGCTGCCGTCTCAAAGTTCGGACGTTGGCTGGTTGTGGACGGAGGCTCAGGTGAGCAACGCGCACGACGCGGCGGTAAAAAGGATTGCCGTAGGTCATACAAAGGACATTTGGAAAGAGAAAAGCTCTGACGGGGGCCTCGTTTGCGAGCGATTGCTCGTTAATTGGGTTTTTGAATGAATTTAGTGGTGTCGGAGTGTGGATTGGTTTCGCTGGTGCTGCGTTTAAACCACAATCGTGTTTTATTCATGGTGGCCCAGCAAAGGTGCTGGTTGGAAACTGGAAAATGTTGTTCAACCACAAAACTGTCGGTGGTCAAAATGGTGGCGACCGTGTGGGAGGTTTGCAAACACGGATTCTCTCCCTCCTTTAACTTCATTACCGTTTCTCCATCACCTGATTCTGCCTTCCACTCTCATCTTCTTGGGCCCCCCGCTTCCCCCTCCTATACATTTTTATTAGTCCCCTGTGTTACATCTTCTCTACCTTAACCCCTTTCCAATCTTTTACCACCGATGCTGCTCCTCTTCCCCCTGCTATGGTCCCCCTCCTCTCATCCACTGCCAATTGGTCTCCTCCACAGCATGTCAGGGTTCTTTCCCACACCACCCTCCCTCAGGGGCATTTGTTACCCCCCCCCCCCCCCCCCCCCCGCCTCCCCGCCCCGCAGCCTGTGCCGGAGCTGCCTCTTCACTCTACGGCCGCGCTTGCCCGAGACTCAGCTGCGAAGAACAGAGCCGTCTGTTCCTCTTTGTCTTTCTGTCTCTGCACATCTGGCCCCTGTGTGTGTGTGTGTGTGTGTGTGTGCTGGAAGTGGACTTGCCGGTGTGTCGAAGGTGCAGTGGAGATGCCAGATTTCTGCCCGTATGAGGTCTGCACTCGGGATCCGTCTCGGGGCCGCTGCTGAATCCAAATAGATGGACTCATTTGGTGTTGGAGGAGAATCCCAAAGGTTGAACACAAGCCATTTTGTAGCGTCGACATAATGGGCACATTTAGCCGTTTATGCTCCGTTCTGCCCAAACCGATCCGGCCCACCGACCGTTTAAATTGGGAAGGATCATTATCATATGTGTTGCTTTAATTTAGCCTTTGTATATTTATCAATATATTTTGTCATTCACTTATCTCATTCAATTCAACTGGTTAGTTAATTTTTTGTAAATAGCAAAATGAAAAATATCAGTGACCACCCCCCGCCCCCAAAAAAACCTCACGTTCACATATGTGTAACCATCATTTGATGCTAGTTAAATCAATTCTAAATCTCTATGCATGTATTTTTTTATACCGCTTTTCCCAAACTGGAGCCTATCCCAGCTGATTTTGAGCCAGTGGCGGAAAACCCCCTCGACTGGTTGGTTGCCAGTCAATCAAATGGCTAATTGTAACTCATACAGTCCCAAAAAGATCCCCCCCCCCTTTGTATTCAAACAAAATATTTGACTTATTTCACATTTAAACTCGTTGTTCCTCATCTGCGAATAAACAAATCGTTATGTCTGTAAGTATGACTGCAGGAAGGGCCCTCAATGGCACTTTAAGGCTACAAATAGCGCACGGCATAAGAATACTCCAAAAAAAAAAAAAAAAGGATCGGAATTCTACCATAAACTGAGGGTCCAATCTACCCAACTGATAATTATCTCAAGTAGTCGCGTGCACACTGCGCTATTCACGAATGTCTCATTGTTTCCTTTCGTTGTCTTCTGCAGTGGCCGACCCACAGCAGTCGCAGTCAGGTGGTTCGCAAGGTTCTCCTTGCGTTATGTAACACCCCCCCCCCCCATCCACCTTCAACTTCCCAAATAAGATCCAACTTCAAATAAATGAAGTAACCCTCCGGTTGGCTCCCCCCCCCCCTCCCCCCAGCCCCCTGCAGCTATAAATAGCATCCTCACATCTTATCTAGAAACCGTGTTGTGGAGAGGAGAGGCTTTGAAACGCGGCCCCGACGCTTAGGATCCCATTGTTCCACTCTGCACCCCCCTCCCTTCCCCCGGCTGCTTACAGTAAGCCCTTGCGCGCGTGTGCGGATGCAACGTCTGAGCGTGTACGCGTTCATCTGCATCGCACTCTCGTGGAGAGATAGCGGCCATGATAGTGCGTGCGTGCGTGCGTGCGTGTCATGGGTTGGCGAGTAATTGGCGTGTGAGTTGCTGCTGGGTGTGTCGTTGATGTAGCCGCGCTTGCGCTGCTTACCCCACTGATCCTCTCAGAATTAACAAGGTTGCTAAGATACATTGGGTTTATATTGGATGACTTTATCTGCCGCAATATTTTAGTCAAGACCGTCAAGCCTTTATTAATTTGGTCATGCACGCTGCCTCGGAATGCAGATGTACTGCTCTCCTCTCCTGGCGTGGAGGACGGCGCAGGTTTTAGCCCTCCAGTTAGACCACGTCTACCCCACCCGCATTTACAATCTGGAGGCGGATCCACCATACCTCACATTTATCATGACATCGTTTAATCCAAGTCCTCGGGCCCCAGTGTTTGTATTCAGCGTCGAAAAAGCAGACAAGTGATCTCGCTCCGGCTGAGGCTTATTGGCGTGACGAGATGTCATCCCCTCCTACCAGCAGATGTCATCTCAATCTCATGTCTGACCTCCGTAGCGGCTTGTCCGGGCTGGAGGGCCATTGGCGCCGCTGTTCGATGATAAAGGGCAGAAAACAGTAGAAGTGGGCTGGCGAGACAAAGGCTGCCAGTGCTCTGCATGGCCAGTTTACATGGATGCCTTCTTTCCCCCAATAATGGCCCTGACTCCAATAGAAGCGCTGTGTGTGTCAAATTAACACCTCTGGCCGAATACTGACGATGTCTCTCTTTGACACGTGCCAAAAAAAGAGCAAGTTAAATCTTCTGACCGATCGCGGTGAACTGTGCGCAGAGGAACTCGGTTGCGAACCAAAATATAGGTCATCGAATCATGTCAACAGTCAGGCAAATTGGGATGATATTACAATCTTTGATGGTGGTGAAGTTTTTTTGTTTTTTTTTTGTTTTTTCCCCTGAAATGGTGCCATGCAAAACCCTTTTGGAGTCCAGTATGAGTCGGCCCTCTCCCGCTATGTAGGAGCATCATCTTTCCCATCAGATCTTATGATTTGCCGCAATTTCAGCATGCGTTTAGCGTAGCTTGCTAGCTATGCCTGGACCCTGAAACGGCATCTTCCCTTTGGATCTTTCACTGCTGGGGCAACTTTGCTTCGATATTGCGCTGTAACTTATTTGCAACTTCCAGTCAGCTTCAATTCTTTACAGTCCTCCGACATTGATATTTTGGTTTAATTTTAAACCCCTTGCTTGCCTTTGACAACTGTGTCAGGAATTGCGATATTTGACAAAGCGCTCGTCATTTATTCGACAAAACAGTTTAGCCCATTTAATTAGTTTTTTTCCCAAATTCTTTTCTCACCACAAGACTTTTGACATCTGCCCACCGTGAGCAGCAGTGATGATAGACAACCGTTCAAATGTACAAAAAGATGCTTATGACATTTATCTTAGGTCTCCGTGCTTAAATTTGACATACTGTATATGTGTGTGTGTGTGTGTGCGGGGGTTTGCGAATGTGCTTGCCTACTTTGAGGGGAAATCCCCATTAGTGTAGGTTCTCGGCAAGATAATGAGCGCTGACTGCTTTATGTCCTGGAAATGATGGAGTAGGCAAGACGTACTTGATGAATGCTGCCAGCTTGACAGCACATGGCCCGTATAACTTAGCAAAGAAAACCGGATGGATAGAACCGGGCCCGTGCCCTGTCAGTCAATTGTTACGGAGGACATTTCCACGCGGCAACGTTTTGTCCGAAACACGACGGCTGCATCCTGTAAGGTTGACGGACCTCTTTGCGGTTCAGACGGCAAAAATGCACCTGGAAAAGTATTTCCAAGTGTCGCGACGCGGGGTCTTGTTGCTCCGTTGTTGCGCAGACTTTCGGACTTGGTCGTTCAAAGGAGCATCAACAAGCTTGAGTACATCAAATTGTTTGGAACTGAGTAGGGAATCGCATTTCCAATCCAGCATATGCAAATTTTATGCAAAACTTGCTCTGTGTTGTGAGCATCGCGTCGTTTGATGAAGGCTAACTTAGCAATAGAATCTAGTGTTGATGCTTTCTGCCAAACATTACGTCGAGCAATGTGATTTATTTTATTTCCCCCCCCCCCCCCCCCGCACGCACAGTAAACGTTGGTTTCTTTGCAGACGCTGCCGTTTCTTGATCCCTGCCCGCTGCGGCCTGATCTCTCCTTTGCTCCGGCACGGCACCGTGATTAACACTTTAACAGCGAGTGCGCGCTGGCGTTTTTGTTGTTGGGTGAGCATCCGCGTCTCATGTGAGCAGTTCTGGCCCGAATCGCACTTCTGACAATCAGGGCTGCCGCTCTCCTCCCACTGCCGTTGCCTGGGGATATCCGGGCTGCTGCAGTCACTCACACTCGCCGGTAGCGCTCAGACATCACAAATCGACTGGCTCATAAAATACCTCCGGCTTGGATGTTGGATGGAATTTCTCCAGGAACTCCGGAGAAATCCTCCTCCTTTCCAAAAACCCAGACGCTTACCTGCAACTTCCTGTTGGAGCTTCAAAGATATTTGTCTTTGGGGGAAATTGTGGCAACTAACAAGCTCATGGATCTAATCATGCTCGTGACCGAACTTTTGGGATGCGCCATCACGTCTTTCATGTATTTTCTCACAGCTGAAAAGAAAGTTGCTTCAACGTTTCGCATCCATTGGGGTGGTCGATGGCGTAAAAGCAAACTGATGAAAAACTCAAAAAGGAATACTGGTGGACCGAAAATGTACATGAGATGCAAGCGTGTCGAACAATCAAAGTAAGAGGGTGATAAGCTCCCGCACCCCCCCCCCCCACACCCCATAGATCTGCCTTTTGCTTTCATGCTCCCTGCATGTTCTTTATTTTATTTTAGCAAACACTCATCTGAATATTCCTTTGAAGCCTCTTTCAACTGGAGAAACTCCCCCACGGTTGTCAGGTTGCACCCCCCCCCCCCCCGTCGTTTTTTTTTTTTTTAATGTGCAATTGTTTTCACAATTTATCGCTTTATGCGACTTCTATAAAGCTGGCAGCAGAAAAAAAAGAGAGGCTGGTTCGGTGGAGGGGGGGGGCACTTTCTTTCGTACCTTCAGCTAGGGGTTCTCCGTGTTGCACACGTGGAAGAGGCGGTGGGCACGCATGCCTTTGACAGAAAACGTTGATTGGTTCAGAATGGTTGCTGCCTCTTGTAGGAAAAAGGAAGGGTTATTTTTAGATCAAAGGGGGTAGCTGGGAGAGAAAGACGGAGGATGGGCTATACATGCGTGCGCGTGCATGGCTTCGTGCGTGTGAGGAAGACTGGAGTCATGCAGGAAGTTCCCCTTCTCTCTCTCTCACACACACACACATGATGCCCCCTGTTTCCTCTCCTTTCTCACCCCTTTTGTTCTTCCTTATCTCTCCCTCCGCAGTCTCCCTCAGTGTCCCTCTTTCCCAGCTGGCCCAGTGTGCAAATGTCAGCACTCTCCCGTTTATTTGCCAGGTCCCAGAGCAACATCCTGCACACTCTGTCTACCTCCACATGGCTGCTCGCTGCCCCCCACCCCTCCCATTCGCTCAACCCCCAACTACCTAAAAATGGCTGTTTATTTGATTTCTCATAACTTTTCTCTTTCGACGCATCCCATCCACCCTTTTCACACTGTCTACATCCATCCCTCTGTGCAGTTTCCATCTTTTACACCATTCTTGCTTCACCTGCTTGCGCACCCCGCCCGCCCGCCCCCCTTCCCTTTTTCACGGATCACAGCGCTCCATTGGAGCACCGCAGCCTCATGTACAATGTTACCCCCGCTACACCGTCAGCAACCTCCCCTCTAGTGAATGTGCATCACCGTGCATCTATTTTGGGCCTATGTGCACATTTCACAGCGCACCTTGTCGCGCCACTCGCCCCCACCGTGTCATGTCGCCTCTTTCGGTCTTCTTTTCTCGCCGTGGTCGTCTCCCTTGCTGTCGCACGTGGTGACTCATGTGGCTCACACCTGCTCCGCAATGATGGGACCACACAATGTTAGTGTCACCGTGAATTAAAAAGGGAGGTGGTGTGGCGGGACTATATTAAATTTCATGCGGTGGAGACAGATGAAGACCCCCCCCCCCCCAAAAAAAGTATAATATATCATGAAAATGAATCGTCGTGTCATTAATCCTGATGACGCCACCATTTTTATTTTTTTTTTACCGTTTTGACATCTGGAAGTGAGTTGTGGCTTTACTGCAGTTCCCTGCGAGTGGTCTTATTTTGTATTTGACCGTTTGTCCGGAAATTTTGTCGAGGTTTCCCATAATGTCACGTCTGATCCAATTTACGTCGATTTTGGTCAACCTCGGAGTTGTATGGCTGCTCCAGTCTTCCGCAGCAATCCATTTGACGTGTTGCTTGCTAAGTAGCGTATCACGTGTAGTGCTTTAGTTTCCCTCTTTTCTTGTCTGTGCAGTGAGCGACAGCTGTTACCGAAACCTGGCAGAGGACCGCAGCGGTGTCAACCTCAAAGATCTCGTCCATGATCCATCCTTGTGAGTATTAGTCTCATTGATGACTCATACAGACGGGAAAAGAAAAAAAAGGACACCTTAAATGGGCGCATCTCCGTGTCTGTATCCATTTGATGGAGGGAGCCTTTTTCTGAAGGAATGTAACAAAGGGACTAAAAATATCTCTCGAACGCAACGTGTTGGGGCTCAGTGTCGCCCTGTGGAGGGAAATTCCCAGCATGCACAGCAACAACAAAAAGCGCTCCTCTGTCTCGCTGTGTCTGCAGGAGTCGTTCATTTCACAAAGAGGAGGTGAAATCTGCAATTGTTTGTTTTTTATTTTTGTTGTTGTTTTTTTATTTATGAATAAGGACGTGGAACATGAAAAGGAGCAATTAAAAAAAATAATAATAAAATCATCATCGTCAAAGTTTTAGTGAAACTGAAAAAAGATCCAACGCACTAAATAATTGGGCCTGTGGTTTAATTTCCTAAAACACACGTACTGTAGATGGAACAGGAAGTCATGTCCTTAAATAGAATTCAAACACCACACATTGCCTTTTTCAGTCGCAATAGTGCCGTAAGATTCCCCTCCCGTTGCCCGGGTCATTTTCATTACGTCCATTGATTGACTGGAGCGAGGGGGTCGGCATCAACGCGTTGTCCTTGCCCTCCTCCTGGAGGGGCCATGAAGCGCTGCCTCCTTGTCATATCTTTGGCTACGTGTCCACTTTGCAAAATTCTACATTGTAGACAGTCTGTTGTTGTGACTGAGATGAAGTTTTATGACCGGTGTGTGTGTGTTTTAATTGTAAAGCGTGTACAGCTGTATCGATTGGACATTTTGGGTGCCTAGAAAACGCAACGGTCCAGATTTAAACCAAACCTGACAAAGGGGTTGAGAGTAGGGTTAAGTGTCAGCCCTGTGTTATTGAAGATGAGGGATTTATCCGCCCACGAACAAAAACACACACATTTGGGTTGGCTGAGATGTCGCAGGTCAACGATTCTAATGTCTGATAAATGTCAGTGAGTGTTTCACTTTCTGCTATTTGGCCTTGGCGAAGGGAGGGCAGGGGGTGTGGGGGGGGGGGGGTCACCTTGCAACCCCGGAGGGTGTCACACTAAAATGCACACAACCACACATCGTGAAAACTGGACTCAGCATTGGCCCAGCAGCTTATGACGCGGCGTATACAGACGCTCCCTTGCATTAGTTCAAATTGGTTAATTTCAGGATGACAAGAAAGACCTGGACCTTGATTCATACAGACGATATTTGGTTTGATGGTTAAAAAACTCAAATGGAAGTACTGTTTTGTTGGATATTTCCCAGCCCCATGTCGAGTGGAATCATGGGAATTGCAACCCCTCGCTGAGCACTCGGAGCTCGTCAGGGATTTCAAGAGGTGGGCTTGTCGAGACCCTCCCTCCTTCTCACCATCAGTGGAGAGATGACCCCTTGAGAACCCCTCTACATATGGATGACCTGTAATGGGTTCCATGCCACGACGAGGAGCCTTGTGTGTGTGTGTTCTCGTGTGTGTGTGTTCTCGTGTGTGTGTGTGCGTGCGCGCGTACGCGTGCCCCCACAATGCACTGTCTTGCAAGCAAAGAGGAAAGAAAAGGAACACGAGAGTGAGTGCCCCTTGCCGAGAGCTTGTTTATTATTAATAAAAATCACCCTGGCAGATGGGTTTCATCTCAAGTGTCCCACTACCACCGAGATTTTCTGTACACACACACACTTTCAGTCAGTAATAATAATAATACATTTTATTTATAAGCGCCTTTCAAGACACCCAAGGACACTTTACAATAACAAAAAACACAAAACAATAGTGTACCCCTGACGGTGTTTCTCTTGGTGCTCGCACTCCTTTCACGCTGTCTCATCCTTCCTTTATCCTCTTACACTGCTCGTCTTTTATTCATAGAAAATTTGAAACATCCAGGCTTTCAGGCCCAGACTACTACCACACGAGACCCTTTCGACGCACACCTCCCATTGAAATCTCAAAACTATTTCCCCTTTTGCTCACCCCTCCTTTGTGAGAATGTTATTATTATTTTTTTTTTAGACCTCCGGCTAAAAGGCCGCGCCTGCCCTTCAACATGAGCTTTGGTCGATGTCTTATTCTTCTGGATGAATTTCAGTCGAGGGAGATTTATGTAGCTGACACGCAATGGTGGGTTAAACGCTCAGTTTAAAAACTTGGCAGATTCTGTATTGTGCAACCTCAGGGGTGTGGGACATTCATCCGCACTCGGGCACGGCGCTACATCGGGGTTACGGGGCGCTCTAGCAAGGTCAGAAATCTATCTAGTCCAGCAATGTATTTATTTATATATTTAAGTTTAAGTTTTAAAAACACTGAAAAGGTCACACGTAGCCCTTCTGTTCAACTATAATTCCTGTTCCCATGTTTGTGCTGCAGCTGTACCCCGTCTGAGGTCCGGGAGGGGTGGCGTACCTCTTTTAGTTACTTCCGCGTCTATTTAGATTTAGTAGTGGTACATGTATTTACAAAGAACGTTCAAACGTATTGATAAATTGTAGGCTAAATGCTAAAAGGTGGGGTGTGGGGGTTGTGATATTGTCTGTCTACCTGTGTTGCTACAATGTTTGTTTGAATATTCTTCAAGCTTAATACCACTGCAGGAGGTGCTATTCATTAGTCTGCCTATGGCATTTCCCATTATGTGTTAGCATTAAGCTAACAACAAAGAGATGTGTTTGCAGCCGTTTCTTGCCAACATACAGACAGCATGTCTGTGGCATCTTGTGAACCGTGTTGGATTTTGGAGGTTCCGCTGCATATGTAGCGCAACGTGGTCCTGTTGCCCTTGAGTGCACATGACGGTGGTGTATCATGTATTGATCACAGAGTAGTACGAGCAAAATGTGTGGGCCAATCAACAACGTCCTCACCCAAAAATAACATCGATGATCGCAACCCAAAACAACAAGTAATCATTCAATGGTGGGCGTGCGCACACGCACACACACACACACACACACGATGAACAGCGTAGCAAGTAGAGGCTTCAGATAGGAGGGGTTGCCTAGGAAACAGTGGGAAGGAACCCTCGTTATGTGTTGAGCATATTTTCACTTTGGCTGAAACAGAGCGCCATAAAACCCCCAGGAGAGAGAGAGACAGAGAGAGAGAGGTGATTTGTCTTGACAGCTCCTTTACTCTCCTGAGGTGTAACCCCCCCCCCCCCACACACACACACACGCATGCACAAAAAAGGACGAGTGTACATGCTTGAACATGCACGTGCACATGCTCAGCTGCACAAAAACTTAAGTACGGAGATGGCGGAAACCATCATCCCTCCCCAGCATATCAGAAGAAGTAAATCTCCTGTGCCATCACTGAAATGTCAGCAGTGGCGTGTGTGGAGAAGGTGGTGGTGGGGGGTAGCCAGGCGAGGGAAAATGTGTCATTTTTACAGAAATTCTATGTTCACCTTGAATGTTATTTGCAGTGTGCGGATTTTACACTTGCATGTGACAAGTCGGCTTGTAAATTGGTAAAAACGTCTAAAAGGATTATTTTAAAAAAATTAAAAAAAAGAAAGAATACCCCCAGAGTTGGTGGGTATCATGGCATTTAAGTGGCTGTCAGTCACGCAGGGGAAACATGATGCAGATCACTTCCAAAAATGACTCTCCTGTGTGTGTGTGGGGGGGGGGGGGGGGGGGGGGGGTTTACATAAAACGTGTCCGTTTTGAGCCTTCACCTTGAGCCTCGGGTTTTTTGGGGCGGAAGTGCCCTACTCAATTTGACCACAGGAGGTCGCCAGGGATCGACACCAGCAGCAGCAACTTCCTCTTGAGTGGACTGTCCTGTGGAAAAGTCCTTCCAGGAGATGTTCAAGGGCATTCCGTCTCTCCTCTCATCTCTATTCCTCTTTTCGGGGCACATTCTCCCATTTGCTTAAGTCAGAAAAGGCGTACAGGTGTACACCTTGCTGGCTGTGCACATTCTCCCATTGACTTGAGTGTGCCACTTACGCTAATGGACGGTACGTTGTCTGGGTGGCGCAACCCCTCAATGTGGGCGCAAATCTGGCCCACGTAGATGCCAAACGTCGACATATTGTATCATATAAAATGGTGACAAAAAAATTAATGAATTCAGCGCCACCAAGAAGCATTTCTGCATGATGGGCGCTTGGAGTTTGCTGACTTTTCTTTCTTTCAGGTTGGGTGGTATGATTGTGGCTTACAAGATAGTGCCAGACGAAATAGATGAAATCAAGGTACACTTTTATTTATCACATGATTTGCAGCAACTCCCCCACCCCACACTGAGGTTCTAACTACGTGTACGCTCGCATTTCAACAGGAGACTTTGGTGGACTGGTGCGATGAAAAGGAGCTTAACCTCATTTTAACCACCGGTGGTACCGGCTTTGCTCCAAGAGACGTCACACCGGAGGTGGGTTCACTCTCTTGGTCATTGGAACACAGAATGCTGAGCAGTCCAGGGAATGCCGCACTTCTCACACAAAGTCAACTGGGATAGGCACCAGTTTATCCATGATCCCAATTTTTGCATGTCGGAGGGGGGAGGAAAAAAAAAGTCAGCAAATACAATCAAAACACAAAATGCTTTTCTCACTTCACTGATGTCTCGCGTGATGTCGTTCCTGCAAATTATTTTTTTCTGTGCAACTTGAGAGCTGCGTTTCCAGGCATCCTCCCCACTAGAAAATGAGACTGCAAAGACAGACAAACGTCTCCTGATGCTTTTGACTTTTTGAGCATTTTGCTGACACAAACTTGTTTTTGGTGTGAGTGTGCATGTGTCTGTCTGTGTGAGTGATGATTAACATACAGTGTAATTATCTCCGAGGTCTCATGGGAAATAAATAGGCTGCAGTCAAATCCTTACTGATTCTTTTTTTTTTCCTTAATGTGGGATCGTGTAAGCAATTAAGAGATAATGGCTGGCAGGTGTCAGTACATGTGTCGAGCCCTTCTTGGAATTTTTTTTCTCTCTATTTGTCTTCTGCTCAGGAGATTTATTTTTTTTCTTAGTTGTCAGCATTAAAAAATGGAACAGGTTGATTTTTTTTTCCCTGATTAATAATGCATGACTCTTAAAATCAAAATTCAGACACATGCAAGAAATGATTGTGGAATTTTGCTCTGATCCAAAATAGGATTGCTCGACCCTGGTAGATGTCTGTTTGATATGGGTTGCGACTACGATCAAGTGACATTCTTTGTCTTTTCAAAATATACACAATACAACCCTCGGTTACGCATACACTTGCTGGCGAGATGACGACAGCCCGACCGCCCCCATCCCGTCCAGCTTCTTTCATCAAAAAGCTCTCATGGTAACAAAAGCCAGACTCACTAGAGGCCCAGAGAATCTAGCTGATTTCAGCAAAATAAACGAGTCAGAAAAAGTCTGATTCCTTCAGGTTGTAAGTGCCACTGTTCACCCGCGGCCCGCGGACTCCTTTGCTAACCAAAACTGCACCAGCTTGCTTCGTACCGTGCTAACCCACAAGACGTCCTCGATTTCGCACCGCACAATTTGGCCGTAGCTGAGCTTCAGCAGTATCAATGGCCCTCATCAATCACGTGAGACAGCAGCAATCTTCCTGGAAGGGAAGCCCAGGAGAGAGAGGCGAGCGGAGGAGACATGTACACGTTGTCCGATAATACCTTCTATCTGATTTAACCCCGAACACTGCCGATGAACACATCTATTCGTCTCAATGTGTGCTCTAAGCCTTTTCGAGACACCGTGTTACTGTCGAGAACAAAAAGCTGACAGGACAAACTTGTCTCTGTGACATTTTTGTCACAGGTACTGAAAATAAACACACACACACACGCACACACACTAAGGGCCCTGCTCATGCTCAGCGCAGGTCTAACGCAAAGGAAAGTCTAACTGCACGCATGGATGGCGATTTCTTTCTTTTGGCATTTTTGTTGACGATCGCAGTTAGAAACGGGCGCTTGCGCCGTTGTGAGGCTGAACACGGCTGACTTGATTCTCCGGCCAATCGAAGCGGTGCCCTTCATTGCCTTTAAATGCAGCACAGGTGGGACATGCGGTCTACTTGGGAGAAGCAAAACGGACTCGCTGGCATCCACGCATGCGCATGCATAGTACGTTTATGAAGGAAGATCTCCCCTTTGCGGATGACGTGAAGTGTGAAGTGGGCCGTTGCGAAGTGAGCACCTGGAGCTTCAACCCCCCCCCCCCCCCCCCCGGATCATGTGTCTGTCATTCTTAGCGGACTTGAGATGCATACGCGGTCTGCTGATGATGATCTGTCCGAAAACATGTCATTTCTCTAGGCCACTAAGGAGGTGATCGAGCGTGAGGCTCCGGGGATGTCGCTGGCAATGTTGATGGGCTCTCTCAACGTCACGCCGCTAGGCATGCTGTCCAGGTCAGATCTACTCTTTGGCTGACTTGCTTTATTACCTCTGCCAAGGCTCTTTGTTTGCTTCAGCATGGGTCTGTTTGTGCTCGCCGACATAGATTGCAGCTCTTTTTTTCTAGGATGTACCGCTTTGGTGAGACATGGATGATGGGGGGAAAAAAACCCACTAATAATATGAATACATGTAGATGTTTTACCATATATTCATTTCCACAACTGCAAGTTTACATGCCTTGCTGGAGGTCTGTGCTGCGTTGCTCATAATTGGCCCGTGTGTTTGCATGTTTCCAGACCTGTGTGCGGAATCCGAGGGAAGACACTAATCATTAACTTACCAGGAAGCAAGAAAGGCTCCCAGGTAGGCTGAGACGAGGACTTAAATTAGATTGTAAAGATGCTTCAAAATGGCGCTAAAGCACATTGGGGTTGTTAAGAATGCCGGTAGAGTCAGATGTGTATGAAACGATTCTCTCATTACATTTCGGGGAAAGCTGAGTACTGTACTAGATTGAAAAAAACATCTGACTATGCAAGTGCTACATTTTCTATTGGAAACCCTGTATTTAGCTCGCATAGTGAGATTGTTGATAGTTCATTTTGCGTCTTGGGAGGCGTTGACCACCGCTCTCTCATGACGCTTCAGACTCGCTCACCTTTCACCCTGCCTGGCACCGCCCCTTAAAGGCACATGCATCTCTCGAGCAATAACACGACAATATGTAAAGTATGTTCTGTACTTGTATGCGTGTACCCCACTCAAGGAGCTTGGAGAGCGCGGTTGTGTATGTGTGTGTGTGTGTGTGTGTGTGTGTGTGTTTTCGTGTTCACTGGAGTGATTCATTGACCCTCGCACTGCTGGTCGTTTCTCTGATGCCTTTAATAACCTTTGCGTACCCTCGTCTAACACAGAGGAACTCACCTCTTGGTTCAACTCATCATGCATGTTAATGAAGTCAACAGTCTCAAACTTGGGCCTTAAACTGGACAGTGATTTCAAACTCGATCGGCAAATTGGTGCCGTTGTTAAATCCAGCTTCTTTCACCTTAGACAGCTGGCCAAAATAAAACCTCTCCTCTCACATGAACACTTTGAGACAGTAATTCATGCCTTTGTCACATCCCGGCTCGATTACTGCAATGCCCTTTACTTTGGAGTCAGCCAGTCCTCCATTAAGCGCCTTCAGCTGGTCCAGAATGCCGCCGCTCGCCTCTTGACTGGTACTCGTAAGAGGGAGCACATAACTCCTACTCTGGCATCCCTTCACTGGCTCCCCATTCATTTTAGAGTTATTTTCAAGATCCTCTTATTTGTTTTCAAATCTCTGAATAATCTCGTGCCACCTTACCTCTCTGAGCTCATCCGCCCCTACACACCTGCCCGGCGCCTCAGGTCTGTGGACCAGACTTTATTAGAAGTACCAAGAACTAAACTGAGGCTCAGAGGGGATCGAGCCTTTTCTGTTGCTGGTCCCTCTCTCTGGAATGACCTCCCACTAAACATTCGGCAAGCCTCCTCGCTGCCCATCTTCAAAACCCTCGTCAAAACTCACTTGTATTCTTTGGCATTCGACTCAGCATGACTTAGATTTGTTCTTGGTTTTACTGTTTGGTGCTTTCTACCGCCTTTATTACCGATTTGTCTTACTGTTTATTGTGCATGTTAAATTGCTCCATGTACAGCACTTTGTATGCAGCGATGGCTGTTTGAAAGTGCTCTATAAATACTGTTGACTTGACTTGACTTGACTTGACTGTTATCTCCAAAGGCATAGATCACAGTACATGTGTGGGCTTGTGTTTTGCCTGTGATGTCTCAGATGCGAGTATGTGTGAGTGCGTGCGTGCTTGCCGCCCGCTCGTCTTATTTTAATTTTTCGCACCTCCCTCTCTGCTGCGCTGACCGCACCGTCTGTCTGCATCTCATTGCGTATGAGCATGCGCGCGCGCGCTAATCGGCCTGTTGTCGTTCAGACGACCGAAGTAGTCGTGGCTTCCTGCGAGCGCATCATCTTTTCTTTCAGTTAAACAGATCCAGATTTCAATTTTAGTCTGACTTATTTACTTACTTAGCTCCAAGGACGAAGCGGAGGTACTCACAGACACCTCACAATGCAGTGAAAGCACAAAGTGTGGCGGGAGGAATGTCTGCGTGTTTTTGACAATGTTTGTAGTCATTTTCCTTCACTCCAGACAGGACACTTGAGTTCTAGTTTTTTTCGCCAATGTTCAGACGGCAACGCATTTGAATGAAGGTTACATTAATCGCGACTGCTCGTAGGACCATGGTGGAGAAATGATGTTGCAGAAGCCCGTTTTGCAAGCCGTGTAGATACAGTAAAGCTTTGGCGTGATTAATAATGTATCTTTTCAGTGCTTAAAATATACAAGATGATAAATAATTTCACACATTAGCTCTTGTCTTGGGAGAGAGGAGAATGGAGCGTTTAGCATAGCGGCGGAGCCAAAGGCACACTGACATACTAAGACCAGAAAGCAAAAAAGCCGCCAAGATGGACAGGCTAATTATGTTAACGCATGTTTAATTGAAACATCTGCAAGAAGTGAAGACATTCTGTGTTATGCAGCAGTGGAATGTAAATAAGTATAATTATTATTTTTTTGTTACTGTACTGAAGTGGATGTTTCAGGTGTGAGTGTGTTTAAACATCAAATTGTTGAGCCAAACCAGATCATATCGTTAGCTACCTCAATGCTAGCATGATTCAGCGAAATAGTATAGCGAAACATAAACTGCTACTGCGGACCGAATAAAGATAATTCAATTTTACGGGAAATTTTTATTTTTCCAACTTTGCGCTCTGCGTCATGGTCCAATCTATGAACATTACTGATATTCGTTGTCGTGACAGGAATGCTTCCAGTTCATCCTACCAGCGCTGCCACACGCCATCGACCTCCTGCGTGACGCCGTGGTGAAGGTTAAGGAGGCGGCGGACGAGCTGGAGGACCTGCCGTCGCCGCCGCCGCCTCTGTCGCCGCCGCCCAACAGTTCGCCACGGCGTCAGACGGAGGACAAGGGCGTGCAGTGCGAGGACGAGGATGAGGAAAAGAAAGACAGCGGTGTGGCGTCCACGGAGGACAGCTCCTCCTCGCACATCACCGCAGCATCCATCGCCGCCAAGGTACGAACACATGGAACAAGAGATCAGATTCTGGCTGGGATCATTTTTTTGGGTGCGTGTGCATATTTTGTCTTCATTTGCACAAATCCGGTGAATCAAAAAGTTTGACTTGCAATATTATAAGAAATGTTTGCAAAATTGCAAATCTGCCAAATGCCAAATGTCATCGAGTGGTGGCCGAGGGCGTGCTCAACTGGTCACGGGAAGAAGCGTCTTTCGGTGTAACACAAAATAGTCAGTTCTGTAAAATGAGTGAGGGCATCGATTTGACGAGGGTGTTGACTAAACAGTGTATTTTAAGTTAGTTCCCACTCTCACAAATGTGCTTTTAAAATAACTCTTTATAGTCTTGATTCATTTCTGTGGTTCACAAAATCAAGTTAGCTGAACCAAGTAAGATTTTATTTGGTTTTGGTTTATTTTTGTTGAACTCCCCTTGAGTGTGGCTTGGTATCGATTAGCGGGTCGGCTTGTATTTCAGGAAATACGGTACATGCGATCTGTGTTTCTAACAGGTCTTTTCACCATCACTATCGTATAATATGGGTTTTGTTGGTGTGTGTGTGTGTGTGTGAGCTCAGATCCCAGACGCCATTATCTCGCGGGGTGTACAGGTATTGCCCAGGGATACGGCCTCTCTCAGCACCACGCCCTCGGAGTCGCCCCGCGCCCAGGCCACTTCACGCCTCTCTACCGCATCCTGTCCCACCCCTAAAGTATGTCTACACACGCACACACACACACACGTTGTACACTCGCACACTCTCGGCTATGTTGGAGGGTGCTCATTGCTAACGTGACCATGCCTACAAATGACATGTAAAACAAATAAGTTGCATCTCAACAATGCAAAAAAAAAAAAAAAAAAACGGATAATTGGTTATGGGACAAAGTAGGTTTGATAAAAACGGCATGTTGACATAACAGATGTCTCCTGCAGGATTAAAAAAATATAAATACAAAGTCAACGGGCATTCCCTGTTTCTCGCACGCTGTCCTCTCTCTCTTTCTCTCTCTCTTTTTCACCTCATGTTTCAGTGTCACGTCGCCATGTGTCTGGCGGACAGCAGGCGGGCGCCATGGGAATGGAAGAGGGGGTTGCCATGGGAACAATGGAATGGGATGTTAGTGGTGGGAGGGCATGCGCTTCATCTGACAGAAAGTGACGGGGGGGATCGCTCTCGCTCCTTTCTGAGGAGTGTTCCCATAGTTGTGCGTGGCGAACAGGAAAGCGGTCAGCCCAGCTCGTCCAAACACATTATTTTGATTAATATTCTCTTTGTAAGCTATGTTACCTGAGCCCTGAGCAACTTATAGTTGTCTATTTGCGTGTCTGTCAGCGATCCGTTTTTAGCCGGCCTCCAGGACATGGCCCCATCATATACTTGCGTGTGCTCATGTGCACCTCGGTGCTTCCTTGGCAACAGACGGCTCAAAGACGTTCGCCGGTATAGCTCCCAGCTTTTTTTTTTGCCTTTCTTTTTAATCACAGCAACAAGCTTGACATATGCTTGTTGAAAATTCCAACATTGCAAGCTGCTGCTGACAGCATGTGCAGAATGTCCCCAGAGAGGGAGGCGTTGTCGTTGTTCGCCACCTTGAAGTGTGGTTCTTTTCTTTGGACTGTTCCGGGGCGCCGTCAGGACGAGGCGGGCTTGGCAACGCCAGACCTCGCGCTGCCAATACGCAAAGGTCGCACTCCGGGGTCAAGCGAGGTAACACAATCGCTGCAGCAATGCCAGACATGTGCGATGCTGGGTTTTTTTTTTTTTGTTGTTGTTGTGTCATGGTGTGCATGAAGCTTGTGTGCGTGTTTTTTCAACAACCACCGATTCTCACGCATAGCCACAAGCACAAAGCGATACTAAATAAGACGCATATGGAGGATTACAAGCGCAGCATCTCTACAACCATTCACGTAAAACCATTTTCTTTTCCTGTCGCACTGTCGGAGGGTGGTCGCGCCCTTCCACTCTTGTTAGCATTTAGCGCAGTTATGTAATGGGAACGCCAGATTAATGAAGCATATTGCTGCACAGGCCTTGGACACGGGATGGTTCGACAGCCTGACGATGCTTTTGGGTTTGACATAAACAATTTAAAAGTCATTCATGGTGTGAGTCACTTTCGAGGTCTCCTGTGTGGCAACTTCATTGTGTTTTTCACAAATCAGAAATGTAGTCGAGCTGGTTGCTGAAAAGTAAAGAAATAACATGCTGAGTCAACCTTATGAGGGGTCGAAGACATGGTCATAATTCCGTGAATTGGCAATTGTTTCCCCATCAGACGTGAATAGTAAATTGTAGGGAGATGAGTTGGAGCAGTCACTTTAATTGCTGTATTATGCCACATATTTTCTTTGTGTTGAGGGTATGAGTAATTTTTCTTTAATTTTTTCTTGAGGATATCCAATGCAACACCTTGTTAATAGTCTTATCAAGGTGTTGCATCAGATGTCCTCATGAACTCAGTCTGGCAGCCCCCCCCCCCTTCTTCACCTCCCATTTGGACGACCTTCCCGCGAAGCGCTTGTAGCATCCCTTGTAAACAAATAGACAACACAGTCTCCGCTTCTGCAATCGGCTCTTCTAATTTTTATGGAGGATAATTCCTCCGTGCTTTGAGCAAAGACCGTTTTCGGTCGTACTTGTACTGAGTAAATATTGATGCGAGTCTAAAAGAATAATGATGCGCGCCTCTTGCCCTTTTGATCAACTTTCATTTTGGCGAAATTTAGAGTGGCTCGCCCGGAGAATTTGTGGATATGTCTTTTTCAACGTGCCTGTGGATGATAGTGTCGTGTAAGTGACTCGGAATCTTTCGCCACCCTCGCTGATCGGGTCGCGGACGCAGAAACTTAGTGTGGCTGCATTTCTTTTGTAAATTAGCACCGCTGGGTGACAGTGTGGCGGAAGTGCAGGAATGCTCCCAGGTGTATTTTCACAACTATTCTGACAGCAAAAGATTTGCAGTACGTACTTGCTTCTTACTTTTCCCACACCTGATTAGTGGTCATTCTCAGAAATAATCAGTCCGTCATCTTGTTCCGTGTATTTTTAACTGTTATGCTTTTGGCAAGAAAATTGCTTTGAGCGATTGACGAGAATTCAAGCATTCAAGGGATTCCAGGAATTGAAGTGTACCGCTAATCACTTGCAGCAATTCCTGTTCGTCTTTAATTCCCAGAAATATATTTTACAAAACGGACAAAATGAATGCACACGCAGCTCGCCCATGTCGTGGAATCTTTGATGTTAAGAAGTCGGAAGGATTGACTGTGTGATAAGATCGGGCAGATGGCAATGAATGATTAATGAATGGACAACTAGCTGCAGTGTGAGCGTTTATTGATCTGCCATCTGCGACTCTATTGCGGCTCCTAATCCGGAAACGGAACTTGTCGCTGTCCCTTAGATGTTTGTAGGAGTGAATTTCAGTGTGAATAAATTATCTATATGTGCCCGCCCTTTACCTGAAGATATCCAAGCTAAAGCTCCAGCTCAACTGTGACCCGAATGTTTACAAGCATTTTCGAGAATGGAACAATGGATGGCTAAGCTTGTATTGTATTCCTTTTTGGACACTGCACTTGTATGCTGTATTTATATGTATAGACTGTCATTTCCAGCGACAAAATACACATCTGCCTCAAGGTCATAAGGATAAAGGCTTCATTCTCGACTCATACTTTTCTTTTGTATTGTTGTGTGTGTGTGTACTTGCCGTTTGTTTGTTTACGATGCATTCCCTGTAATTTGGCGAACAACCAGATCAGGTTTTATGATAAGCTCCAGATCACTCGCGACCCTGAAAAGGGTCAGCAGCACACAATAAATTTATGTTCAGCAAAATATTCACTACAAATAGAATTTTTTCAGTTCCAGGATCATTATTGTTCCACTGATGTACACAAAAAAATAAGAATTTTGAACTTAGCAGCACACTTCACAAACATGGCTCAAAAAGTCATGCAGCTTATTTCATCATTCATCTGTTTTTATGGCACGATAAAATCTGGATGGATGTAAATATTGCGGCAAATGTTTTGGAGCTTCTAAAGAACACTTCTAGGGTTTTATTTGTTTTTAGAATTGCACTCTGGGTGGGATCAAATGCTTGTTAGGCGGGCCTTGGTAGGTTCCCCACTCCTGATTGAACAGATCCGTTTTTTTGTTGTTTTGTTTTGTTTTCACAGCCTGTGTCATCATCACTTGACAGTTTTTATCCCCCTCTAGAGGTGACAAATGGAAACCGTTACAAGCTTTTGTGTTTCTTTTGCCGAAATAATGTCACGTTTGTTTTTTTGGGCCTGACAGTATTGATCTCCTTTTGCGGTCTTGCGGAGTGTCTGGTAGAGGAGTAAGCGTGTACGTTCTTGTCGTTATCCCGGGCCCATAAAGAGGCTCGCTCGTCTCCTGGCCCGCTGGAGGTGGAGAGGATTTACGAGATGGGAAGAGAAAGGAAGGACAGAGCGTGGTTGAGAGTTAACGATGTAGAGAGGATGAGGGAAAGGAAGGAGCTAATTCAGGGGAGAGTGATGGCGACAAAGATGGAAGTCAAGCAGACGGAGGTTTGGACTCCGCAGCTTGTCTTTGCGATGAGTCAACGAGCTCACCTCTCGGTGTATTCGTCACCTCACATCATGAGGGCGAGGGAGACAAAGCCACATCCGTCCCTCACGCATCGTACATGCAGAGCCGCTCATCCGCAGCTAGAAGCCCTCTGATTTTCTGTCATCGCTGTTTCGCCCTCTCGCGTGTCGACGCTCCACTCTCTCTCTCTCTCTCTCTCCCTCTCCCACTCTCCCCCACCCCCACCCCGTCGCACAGCCATGCGCACTTGCCCTCTCGCTGTAGAATGCGCGTCCTCCTGGCGTGCGTGTGCCACCGCCGAACTCATTCAGTCTCGAGTTCAGGCAGGAGATGGTAAGTGTTGGTTTTTCCTGCTGCATAGCGTGTAGGCTGTTTACAAGTTTTGAAGTCAGCAGAGAGGCGCGGTGTGTTGCAGGTGCATTTTCTGTTATTCGGTAACATGCTGGATGCATTGCGTGTGCATAGTTTGGTGGGTGAGCCTAATTTGGGAGGCTTTAAATATCAATCTGCGTGCGTGTGTGCCTGTAAATGGTCGTGACGGTGACGACGCCAGTGGGGAGATGATGCTTGCAGGCCCTGAGTCAGAGGTAGGAGGTTGAGTAATGGGCTCATGTGACCACAGATCCAACTGGAGGCAAAAGGCTGCAGGATGAGGACGGTGATCTTTACTTTCCGTGTTGTAGCTCGAGACGGTTCGCGTTACTGGGCAGCGCGGCAAACGCGGTCAGCGTCTCGCCTCTCGTAGCGTGTGGGAGCCAATCATGCGTGTTAGGTCAGTTAGAGACAAAATAGCCAATAGATGGGAATGTGAGTGTTGCGGCGACCAGTTCAGGGAGTAAACCGGATCTCGCCCGCGGTTAGCTGGCATACGCTCCAGCTCGCCTGCTAATGGAATGAGGACAAGCGGCATAGAAAGTGATCAGATGGGTGATTAAAGATGGGGGGCGGGGAAAAAAAAGATGCGTCGAAGCAGCATCTTCAGGATTTATGATGGCTTTAATCAGCTGACAAGCAACACAATTGTGATGTCACTCAGAGCTGGAGCCATAATTTATCAATATAAACGTCATCAATGCCTTGACACACCCAGGATGTGCTTACCATTGATTCTTTCAAACTTGTTCATGCGTCTGACTCCCACTCGGCGCCTCGTTCGTGGATGGTGGGGCCTCTCTGTCCTACTCTCGCGCTCTGAAAAGAATATTTCTTCTTGATTCAGATTACGCGGGGCATAACCTGTGGGACGTCTTTCTTGGCAAGCTGTCGGCCTCTCGTGGAGTCGTTCACCTATCTTGCCATGAGGCCAATGTGGTTGTACTCTGAATTTGAATGGGAGTACGACCTCATTGGCCCGTAACTAAAAGGAGCAGATTTGCGTGGGCGTTGCACAACTGACTTGATGCTGCTTGTCTGACGTGATCAGTTTAGACCAGTCTGCTTCTCTCTGGTGTGTTTGAAATGTTTTTCACTATTCGGAAGGAATGTACTTCTAGATATTTTATTGTGTAAAAACAAGTCCAACATTGGATGTACATTAAATGAAGACTAACTAATCATTGAAAAAAAAAACTCACATTTTGTAAGGTTATGAATATTTATGGGACCCTCCATTTCTCCATTGAGAAGCTGTGTCGAATACTCTTCATTTAAGCTGAAAAAAGAAGAAAAGCGATTTTTTTTGTGTCCCTTCCCTTGTCTGGCTCACATGAGAAAGACCATTTGGGTCAAGTTGCTCCGGGCTTGAAGTGCAAATAGCTGTGCCCTCATTCATATGTGTGCACTTCAATGGCTTTGTGTTTGTCTTATAAAAAAGTAAACGGATACCTACTTATTTATTCGTACGCGCCATCATGTTTTTGATGTGTGTGCACGTTTATAAATAGATTGTGTGCGTTTGTGTGTGCCTGTGCCCGTCCGTGTTAGCTTTGCATGTGTCCGCGCCATATTACTCACGCTGCAGCAGCTGAACCCGAACCCTGGAGGCATGATGGAGAGACAATGGGAAGGAGTCAGAATAGTGAGTGGCGAAGAGGGAAGAGAATGAGGCGCAGGAGGGACAGACCGGAAATGAAAGCGAACCGTATGAGAGCGCCTGACCAGCTGGATGGAGCGTGCTCATCGGCCGTATGGGCTGCGATGGCAAGTGGAGGGTGGTGGTGGTGGGGGGCGGGGGGGTTGTCAAATGTGCTGCGTTTGCGCCCGCTCTCTCCCATCGCTGGCAAAGTCGCTCAGGAGCTCATTAATTTCTATTTTCTAACTCCCCTCTAATACGTTGGGATGTGGAGACAGCCGTAATGAATCAAGGTGCTGGAGGATAAAGCACTTGTGCCTAATCAGCTTTGCTTTTTGGTTTGCTTGGCTTACCTGCAGCTGCTCCATTGACGGTACCTCTGCCAAAGATGAAATTACAAAGGCGAGAGGTTAGAGGTTTTTGGGAAATATCAAAACACAGTGCGTTAGTAGATGACGTGGCGTACTGGAGACGGCCAATGCAGGGTTCCACTTGACAATCCACAGCATTGTGATTTGCGAGAGAGCGATTCTTATCTCTTTGACAGTGCCTTTTTCTGAAAGCCATTTGTTATATAATCTAAAAATGCGACAGTGTCATAATGAAAGCGCTGGTTTGAACTAATTGCGTCAGTCGTAATTCAAAGTGAGCTCGCTGTCCGTGCTGGCGATTATTATCTTTTTGCCTGAAATGGTGTTTCTTTTTGAATGTGCCTAGAATGTGTCAGGTTTGGATGAAGGTGCTTTATGAGGCGAGCAGATGTCTCGCCGAAGCCGTTTTTATATGTCGCTTAGCACCTGTCACAAACGTACCGTCTGTCACCAAATGGTGATACGAGGTGTAAAGCTGTCCAGCAATATTTATACAGAACAGTCTGTGGTGACTATTAGCACAACAACCTGTCGCATCTTGATAAGGGAAAGGGGAAAATGATGATTGTAAAACAAAAATGTTGTGTCAAGGCTGAAGAGCGGTACTCTAGTCGAGATGGGACGTGCTCACATTTCCTCAATGTCCTCACATTTTGATCTTTTTTTTTTAAATACATATATGCCCCAACCAATACAAACCATTCCAACTTCAATTCACACATTTTGAATTTCAACAATTAATTCCACAGCACTTGAGTTTAGTGGATTCTATGGTTATATACACACACTGGTTGAGCCCAGAAGAGTAGAGTCCTGCCATAGAAGTGGGCATTCTTGGAGATTTTCTTGTTCCCCTGTAAATGTTTTTTTATGCAGGTTTCGTGAATAGTCTCTATTGTCTCAACTTGCACATGGTACCAATTGGATACAAAACATGTTGGGTGCGAGACCCCTTTTCTGCTCCTACCTGCTGTCCTGATCTGACCTCCTCTATCCTATCTCCTCTCCTCTCCTCTCCTGTCCTGTCTGTCCCCCTCTCGGCTGCCTTGCCCCATCTAAGGCAGTCACAGAGAGACCGATCGTCCCGATGTCCGACCCCCTCGCCCCCTCAAAGGCAGGGGGTGCTATCCTCACTTGCACCCATCAGTCTCTGTCTGATTCTGTCCCCGCCTGCTCAAGTCCATTAACCCTCTTTCTCTTCTCCTCCTCCTTTTTTGTGTCGCACCAGGCGCGGCTCCCCTCCTGTTCATCTACCCTAAGCATTGCCGAGGTACTCCTGCATGCGTTCAGATGCATCGTTACGGGCCTTCATCATGTCTAATCTCCTTCTCCAAGATTACATCTGCCTGGCATGATTTCCTCCCTCCTTCAGTCCTCAATTGTGTGTGCTGTCCTGCTTGTTTGTTTACTTGCCATCCTCCTCTTGTGTTTTTGTGTGAAGACGATGGTCTTTTGGTATCGATGCCTTCAGTCGGGATCAATTTGACCTAATCTGCCTCTTAAAACCCCTCAGAGGCTGAAATCTGGTTGGAATTAATCAAACTGGAATTATTACAATTTCACAAATATTAAAACTTAAAATAGATTTTAAATGTAATTCAGAACCCCTCGTAGTGTTTCGAGAAGGCTTGCTGTCAATTGACAGTCCCTGCCAGTGATGGACTACAGCATGTATACTTTAAATTTGCCGCAGTAGGAACCGAACTCCGTCATAAACCGAGGACCCACTGTACAACCATTCACACAAGTTTGAAAGTTGAATATTGACTTTCTCATGTATGCACACTCCGCTCAGTCAACCCCAAAGAACAGCTTAGGCCTTGTGCTAGAAGTGCGCAGCAGCTCGTCAGTACTCTGGCCCGAAGCCCGGTGATTGTCATCCGTAGCTGATAAAAGGCATGACCGCAGCGACGCTTAACAAAGCCGCTATCACAGTGCATCGATTTTCCTGTAGCCGTGCAATAATGAGCCTGTATACAACACACACATACATATGCGCAGTCATATATCCATTCATTATCTGAACCGCTTATCCTCACGAGGGTCGCGGGCATGCTGGAGCCTCTTCGGGCACGAGGCTGGGTACACCGTCGATGTAGGTGTATCTAGGGGTGTTGGTTTGGTTGAGTAAAAAGTAGTCCAAGTGCTTGTGCCAGGTTTCAGTGATGTCCAGTCCAGGTTATTGTCAGTTATGAATTTGTGTAAGACGAGTTCTAAGGTGTTGTGTGAGCGGGTGTTAAAGAGAGCCAGTTTGAGGATTTTGTGATGTACGGGAGCCAGTGAAGAGATGTATGGGGCAGTGGGCGGAGATTTGCATTTGACATTTTAAAATATTTTCTCTCATTAGTGGAGTGGTGAGGGGGTCTGGCTGTGATGATGGATTGAATGCGGTAGATGGCAGCACTGAGCAGGAGTAGACGGTGACAGCTGGGGCCTGTAGAGGGAGCTATGGCAGGGGGAAGTGTGTGAGGTGCTAGTAGAGTAGAGGAAGAGGAAGGCTCAGGTGTGCAATTTGTGCTTAGTCAATTTGAGGAGTGGTAATAGGTCCATCCATCCATCCATTTTCCGAACCGCTTGATCCTCACTAGGGTCGCAGGGGGTGCTGGAGCCTGTCCCAGCTGTCTTCGGGCAGTAGGCGGGGGACACCCTGAATCGGTTGCCAGCCAATCGCAGGGCACACAGAGACGAACAACCATCCACGCTCACATTCACACCTAGGGACAATTTAGAGCGTTCAATCAGCCTGCCACGCATGTTTTTGGAATGTGGGAGGAAACCGGAGTACCTGGAGAAAACCCACGCAGGCCCGGGGAGAACATGCAAACTCCACACAGGGAGGCCGGAGCTGGAATCGAAACCGGTACCTCTGCACTGTGAAGTCGACATGCTAACCACTGGACTACCGGGCCGCCTTGGTAATAGGTAGTGATGGAAAAATGAAGCCCCATAAAGCAGTGAAGCCCTGCAGGGAAATACTTCACACACGCTTCGGGGCTTCAAGATGAATCATTTTCTCGACTACGCCATCATGCGGACAGGAAAATGTAAAACATGCTTGGTGCATGCAATAAAATGGTGGGGTGTAAATCATGCTCTGAACACATAATATGTATTTGAGGAGTGTTTTACATGAATTGTTCTGTGTTACTTTGTCTATGTTTGTGCTTATGCAACAAGTGAAAATATAAAATGAGGTAAAATAAAGTGCTTATTCGTTTTTATTTAAAAACAATATTTTTGGACTCAGGCGTTTTCTTTTTTTGCAGAGAATTTCACCTGCTTTTGAACAAACTCTTTCACATGGTACTGATTAAGCAGGGGTGCATAGATATGTGATAGCAAGTTGGTATGAAGGGGAATCCATAGCGTTTCTTTGCAGCTTTTATTTTGAACACTCGAACCTATCGTATCATTTCCTGAATCAGTCACGTGGTACACTCCCTTCGCGGGGCTTCTAACGTCGCCAATGACGTCATCAACACGCGCTTCGACTCCCCATTCATGAACTACTCATCTAGTTTACGCGGCACACGCTTCAGGGAGTCGAACCGTGGAGTGGTGGTGAAAACCATCCGCGTTTAAAAGGGATGGATGGCGGAGAAGTTATAGGCACCCCAGCAAGAGGTGAGAAGTCACGGAGATTGAGGATGTCAAAGGGTGTTTTTCAACAGGATATTGAGCTGTGGGGCGGGTCGGCGGGTGGTCGTTTGGCTAGCAGCAGGTGGTCGTTTGGCTAGCAGCAGGTGGTTTAGCTAGCAACAGGTGGTTTAGCTAGCAACAGGTGGTTTAGCTTGTAGCTCGTGCAGGACCCTGTGGGGTCGACCGCCACTTGCCTTCCACTGCTGAGGCTCGCTCGCTAGTTTGTGCTTTCTCTCGTCATCGCTCGCTATTTCGCTAGTTCAGCACGTGCTCTCTCGTCGCTCGCTAGCTCGTGCTCTCGCTCGGCGTTCGTCGTCTCTCGCTATGCAAAGCCGCGATTACGAACGTCTAGAAACACTCTCTCTGTTGCGCAAAATAACAAACGGGGTCAATAATCCGAAATAGTTAGACACACGCACGGTCCTGTTCTGTTTACCGTGTTGGCGGCTTATTGGCAATTGAAACAGAAGTTACAGTCGATGTGCTTTTGATTGTGGCTGTATGTGTCGTATGTGCGTGCCTGTGTTTGGAAAAGAACAGCTTGTTCCACGTATCCCCCCCCCCCCCCCAAGGGCTTTATTAACACAATAGTGTCGGTTGTCCAAGCTGCAAACGGTCATGCTTGTTCCCTGCTCGTGTGTGTTTGTGTGTGAAATGAAGATGAGTGACTATCCTGTGGCTTCCCCCAGGCCTCACGGAGAGAATTCAGGGCTCACCTGGATGAGGTCATCACGCTCAAGTCAAGGTACTCTACCTTGGACCAGGTAAACCCGCTAACCTTCTAGCAACCTCTTGTCCGATCTCTCGGCATGCAGGCCACTGGCATCCCACCGTAGCACCCGACATGCTCATAACACACACCGATGCAGCATTTGGCATCTCCAGCGCTGGTGGTGGTGGGGGGAATGAGTGTTTGATGTCCTGCTGAATTTGTAAGTTAGCTCACTTACAAAGAAACAGTCTCTAATTGGTTTGGTTTTATTGACGTAATATTTAGATCAGTCAAAAATGAGGCAAACAAAAATTGACGACAAACCACATAGTAATTAGTATTTGGAGGCGAAGCCCTTGATGGAAATCTCATCAAGGAGTTATTCAGCTAGCCGACATGGTAGCGATTTGGTAGTGTTTATAGTGGCAATTGGAAACACTTTAAATCTCGTTGCTTGTTGCAAACATTCTTTTCAAGTCGGCACTATCGTAACACAAGTATATTAATGTTACCTTGAATTTGTCCAAGAGTAACATTAATGGTGGCGCTGATTTTATCTTGAAAGTATGACCTGATTAACAGGAACTCTTAAGAACCACGTTTCTTATAGCCTTCCTCGCCTTCTTCTGTCACTTAACCTGCACAGAAGACACATACGCAACCTACCTTTGAGATGAGGATGTCACAAATTCCTCCTTATACTGCAAGTTTTTGACTGATGTTATTTTAGCAAAGTCGATAAATAACCATACAAATTGGAGAGGATTTCAGTTTTTTAAAAAAAAAAAATCAAATTTACAAATTTAGCCGGTGATCAAATGATTTTGTTCCTGTACATCTTTAATGAAGATGTGCCCCTTTTGTCAGTGTTATTGTTTTTCGCTATGGTTTCGCTATGGTTTACTATCCTTACACCTGCTGTGGGTCATGTGCTCTGGAGATGATATTTTGTTTTTCCAACCAGATGCGCTTGTTGGCACCAACTATAATTGGAGAGCTTTTCACAAAACGCATCACAGAGGGGAGGTGTGTGTTGCTGGTGATGTACATGGCATTTAAGTGAGCAGGACTTGCAACAAAAAGTTCAACAAGTGCAGTCCGCTTATGGAGATTTTTTCCCCCCCAAAGCTGTCATGTGCATCCCCCGCCACCTTTCATGGTCAACGACACTCCTTCCCTGAGCCTGACATTAAAACTACACTATGTGGACAAAAATCCTTTTTCACATCATTGTTTTGGGAGGGCTCCAGCTCAAAAGGTGGTTGTGCGACCTCTGATGGCTTTTGTATTGGCGGGTCATATTTATCAATGCAACCATACAAGACTCAATTATTTTGTCCACATCGTGTATCTCTACTCACATTTATTTTTCAGTCATCCCCATCCCTGTTCGGTCGGTCGATGTCCTTTCTGCAGTAGCGCTTCTGCCCTGAAGTTTAGTTTGTGTTGTTTCCCCTCCCGGTCTGTTTTCGCCACTGCCCAGGGAGGGCAACTTGGCTGCAGATCGTTTTCAATACACACGTTGTCCTCCATCGCTCCCATTCCTCTCTCTCGGGGCGAGGCCGCTTTAAAAGAGCACTTGCTGAATTGTCGCACAAATTCTTTTGGGTGCATAATCTTTTCGGCCGCCCCTTTAATTTTGTGCTGATCTTAGCACGGCTGCGGTTACATCTCATCATTTCCTGCAGCGTCTCCTCACTCGGATGGTTATTAGCGCTATCGATTTCTGTGAAGCCCGGCCACCTCTGTCTCCCTGACCTGGCCACGCTCCCTGTTTTGTATTCTACGAGGTAGCCGCAAAGGGCAAATCTGAGGGACCCTTGAATCGCATTAAACAGAATGGTTAATGGGGCCCGGTATTATGGGTCTAAAGTCTTTCGCCACCTTTGGGCTCTTCCTGCGGCAATTGATTGAGGTTGACATGCTGCGGGATGAGCGTGCGTGTGCACTGCAGCATGACAAACATGCTGCAGCATCCCATGAATACAGGGCGAAGGTTCCCGAGCGTTGTCTGACTACAATCCCACACGCTCGTAGGTAGCAATCAACTGTTACCGGTGATTTCAAATCGTTTTGCTCACTCGTGAACTGTTTTTCTGTGTGCATGGCGTGTGCGTGTGTTCACATTTGCATCCCCACTTTCTCTCTTCTGATACTTAATTGAAACGTATTCCACTTGTTGGGGGGAGGGGTGCTCCAGGGTTAATTAGTAACAAGCGTGAACATTCCCCCCCCCCCCCCCCCCCCCTCTTTATGTGCAACATCACATCCTCACAGCGGCACGCCATATTCGAGCCACGGCGTCCATCGTCCTACGCCAACTGTCTTCCCCTATTTTCATGGCTCTCCGATGGTGGAGTCTTTGTCGTCATCTCTCCGGAGCTTTTGTTTGTTTGATCACATCACCCGTGCACTGAGGTTGTCTTGCCGTGGTCCAGCTGAGGGCTTGACTTTCCGATTACCCTGAGGGGGATGTATGAAGTTGCTTGCTTAGCGTAGCTCTCATAGTGAGTTTGCTTCTGATGCCATTAGCTCCACTCTGTAACCGTGGAGCGCAACGCCTGTGATCGTGTCTGTCGCAGTCGAGTGTCTGCATATGTGATCTGTGTGTTGCTTTTTGTGTTTTTAGCTTCCCTACCCCCCACCCCCATCCTCTTCTCCTGGCAATTTACAGGCTGTGCTGGTGTGACTTAAAAAAAGGTCTTTTAGAACACAGAAAGCAAAAACACGATATTGGTGTGAAACAGGTCAATATACAGTATACATAATTAAAATTGGTGTATGTCAGAGCAGCGAGAGCTGGACGAGTGGGATTTCATAATTGCACTGAGGAGATACCACAGTTTGGGAGTTTCAGACAAGCTATTAACAGGGCCTTTCTTTTATGAAATTCATACTGTATGAAAGAGGGGGGGTTTCTTTTTTTTTTTATCAGAAAATGATCATAGTTTTAACATGATGGCAAGTCCTTCACACCGGGTCCACGGTTTATGACAGAGTTGTGATGGTGAGTTCAAGTATGTATTCAATTTTAAACAGTCTAACAAGTTCTCCTGGGATGGCCCAACAATTGGAGTACTGGAGTAGGCTCCCAGCCAGACTCCGTCTCCGCGCTGAGGGTTCAGCACACGAAGCATTCCGACAGTTTGTGACCCATATTTAGAAGAGGCTTTCGGTCACCATGTAACATTTTGGAGACGCATCTACGCATTCAATAATATTTGATGCGGTGCATAGTAATCAGGACCTCGATATAAAATCATCATTCAGCACCATTCTGATTGTTACGCAAAGCGCCACCAGTATGCAATCAATCCATCCAGTCCAGCCTGCTCCTCTTCCTCCTCCTCTATTGCTCCTCCTGTAGGGTTGTCCTGTCTGTATGTTTGTCCGTCCGTCTGTGTGGGGGTGTGTGGTGTTGCGGTTGCCGGAACAGATGCACTGATGCCTGTGATTCGATGCTTTATCTCCACTAGCTCCAGTGTAGGTTGGAGGGGCTTAAAGATGATCGCAGGAGGACCTTCAGCTCTCGAGTAACTATCCCGCCCCGCTGCCCTTTGCCTCACCCTCCTGCGAGGAGTGCGCAAAACAAACGCCCCGCTCTGTCTCCTTTTTCTTTCTCTCTCTTTCTGTATCTGTTCTTTCCTTTCCATGCAAAGGCTGTCTGAGTGTCTCTGTCTCTTTGTTCGCTTTGTCCATCTGTCTCCGCGGTTAACGTGAGTCTGCTTTTCACTAGCAATGTCTGGTGTGTTGGATGTCTGTCAAGTAGTTGCCATCAGGCCACTCCAGTAGTCTTTGTTTCCTCCTCTTTCCAGTTCTTTACTGCAATGCCCTCGGCTCTGTGTAGTTTTTAGCCAAGTCTGTCCACTCTGTGCTTCTTGTTTGTGCTTATCGACCTCTACGGGCCGTAGGGCCGCGTCACACTCATCCCGTCACCCGACCAGTCCGACACTGTCTGCGTCTATCCATGACCTCTCATTCCTCATCCCAGCCATCCTCCCGCCCGCTCACCTTGGCTGTTTGGTGCCCAGTTGGATGGCGGTGAGGGAGGGGAGGAGAGGTAAAGGGTTGTTATAGTTGGAACAAATCCACCTCGCACTTCACTGTCTGACTCATCCAGTTGATGTCACTCCAGGGAAGTTTTACATCAGTGAAAAAAAAAATCTGTTAAACGCAGAACTATTGGCATCGTGTGGTGAGAGAATGACAATGAACCATTTCAAAAGAAATATAAATATTGGTACATTTTTTCCCCTCCTCCCAATTCAATTAAAATGTATCCAAACATGTTAAAATCGATGAATAATTCATGATAGTATTTATGAGCCGTATTCAGCATTGTATATTCTACAAATGCCTGCTATGATTTTCGATCTCCAATACTGTAATTGGGTGTTAAAGGTGGCACTAAGCCAAAATCAGACGGGAAATCCCTCCGAGTGGTTAGCTACCCATGAAGTAGCTGTTGATGCAGGGCTTTTTGGTAGTTGGATGTCATTACTGTAGCTACTTTAGTTTATCACTTGGGAATTGTAATTCACGTGGTAAGTGGCTTTATTTTTCACCAAACGGTTACTCACAACACTGCACCTAAAAATTTGAAGCACTGACACCAGAGTTCAACCGGTAGTTACAAATTTGCTCGTAAATATTGGCACGGTCATTTCTATTTGTGCCGCAGAATTTGTCATGCTGCATATTATTGTCGGGTTATAATGTACTGTATGTCATACAAAAGTGGACTTTAAAACAAAATAAGGAATATTGCGGTGAAATGTAGAGAAACGGCAAGAACCAACGCAGACCGTTAGGTAATGTAACACACGAGATTGAGAAGTGTGGATGACAATTGTTAAAAGATTCATCCAAATTTGGAACCAAAATCGTGCAGACTCGAACCGAGGGCAGCGGTCCACTTGATGCGCACAGACCGTCCTGCCGTCAGCGCACGTTGCCGACTGTCCTCTCGATGCGATGTGATCGTATTATGTGTCGTGAAGACATGCGCGGTCGTTCACAGTAAGCGCTGCGCTACTACGCCAGTGACGATGATGGCGATGCAACAGTCTTCCAACAAGCGGGGCAAAGGGCACGGTTTATCGTTGACGTGACACTTTGGTCACCTCGAGCGTGTCGAAATAGCACCACTGTTTATCTCCAATTTCCACTGCTCTCCCTCTCTCTCTCTCTATCCCCCCCGCCCCCCTCACTCCTCCATCAATCTCTAGGTGCAGTCGCGATGCAGCAGCAAAGAGAATATCCTAAGATCAAGTGAGTGCCAATGTTTCCACTTCAGAGTCGGTGCCAGTCATTTGTGTGTTTCCCGTCCCTACGCGGCCTGTTCTCTCAAAGGTTGAATACAGAACATAATTATTTTTTTTTCAATTGTTCTCAGTTTTGACCATTTGACTTGGTAGAGTCCACTCTAAGTCTGTATAAATGTTCATTTATAGCCTCTACATTTTAAACCAACTCCAACATGAATACGTGAGGCCCACAGATCTCAAGATTTTTTTTTTTCATTAAAATTTTTTTTTCTCCTTTGGATCATGCACAAATTGCCGGTGAAAACATCTTGCTTTTTTTTGTTACCATGTGTACTCTCTGTATGGCTTTTATTTGCGCTTGTGATGTGACAAGCAATGCGTGTTTGTCACGCCGTGTTTACGCGTGCGTGTTTCTCGCCGATGTGATGTTTTGCCAGGAGGTTGTTAAGTCTCGCGCCGCGCGGCAGAAGCGTAAGTGTATGTTTAAAGGCAAGAAATTGGGTCAAGGCAAATCAAAGCGCTGCGCCGATTTGGCACTGTGGGAGGGAGGGAGGTAGGGAGGGAAGTGGGGGCAGGGAGAGAGAAAAAGAGAGCCCCCAGACCTCATCCGGTTGCATTGTGTTATATGTTGCGAAAGCATACTCGGATTCAGCCACGAAAGGAATATGCACACATAACAGAAGCCCAGTCCCACCTAATTTCTGCAATTTGAAAATGACATAATTTCTTTGATGGATCATTAAAATCTTCCCTGTATAGTGAATATATACTTGTAAAATATACAGTATGAGTTTCCCTTTTGAATTAAGCGACGGAAATCCATTCCTATCCTGCAATCTTGTCATGCATTGAGATGCACCTGTAGATTTCCAAAGCTTTGAGTTGTTTACAAAGTCGGGTCAAGGACCAAAAGTGATGTCACACTTGTTTATTTCAGGTCACAGTGCTGTGGACATTACCAAGGTGGCCCGGAGACACCGCATGTCCCCTTTCCCCCTCACTTCCATGGACAAAGCCTTCATCACTGTGCTGGAGATGACGGCCGTCCTGGGCACCGAGATCATCAATTACAGAGGTGAGCACCCATCCATGTCAGGTTTTTTTTTTCCCCCCTTTATCAGTTGGCAAAAAAAAAGGTCCACAATCTCAGTCATGTTTGTTTGTTCTTGAGCACGCTTTCATATTTGCTGTCACCCCTCTCAGGGTGGCGTAGCACAATTTCGCACACCCACATAAATATAGACTTGACAGGAATCGAAGAATCTTGGGAATTTCTATGATGATTACCTGTTTTTTTGTTTGTTTTGGTTTTTTCTGGCATTGAATTTTGAGGAAATGCCTCTTCAAAATTCCTGTGCTGTAATCATGCCGTTTCAAATTGGAAGCCTTCATCACAGCTATAGTGCTTGTCGGATTGAGATTTTCTTTATTAAATTAGTATGATTGTATATTAGTGGAACTTTGTATAAATGATTATTTCATTACGTGTCATTTTTTCATTGCTTTACAGCGACGTTTAAAATTGCGTTTTTATGACGGATGATCTCATTTTTAAACTTGTCAAGCACTGCAGTGTCATAAAGAAGTGACTAGTATCTGCTGGGAAGCGTTGTAGTGGTTTTCCATGCATTCCTAGTTTTCATAAAATTACCAATAGTTATGTCATTTTATTTATTTATTTTTTAAACAAGCGGGGGAGCAGGGTACACGCTGGATTTGCAGGAGCGCAGCTGCCGAGGCGACAGAGCAGTGAGGAAGAGGAGATATGAGAGATGAAACATTTAGACAGGCAACAGCTGGAGCAGCTACCCTTCTGGAATGCTGTGTGGGTGGTGTGGGTGTGTGTCGCGTCACATAATTACAATGACTTAAATTTAAGGCGCATAATTGATTGCTTGGTGCCGTTGTCAGCGCGGTTGCACTAGTGGGGCCTGGTGAGGTGACCCGTCACCACATGCTCATTGTGTAGTGTATGAACTGCCCCCTCCCTGAGTCAAAATGTTTTCTATATTGCCCGCGCTCCTTTCAGCATGACAAGAAATGTGTGTTAAGCGTACGCTAAACTCGAATGGGGTAATGTGTAACTAATGACGCACCCCACTCAAACGCCGTTCAAAAAGAAACCGCTTTTCCCTTGGGTGGCAGCTGTGAAGCAATAAACAAAAAGCTGATTCGAAAAGCTTCTTGAAATTGTGTCAGACACCTAACTGCTCCGTCTTCCCCCTCCCCCCAAAAATAAATAAAACTATACTATTTACATTCCCATGTCTTTGCCATGGTTTAAAAAAAAAATTGCTGTTGAATTTGCGCCACTGAAGGAAATCCATCCATCCATTTTCCGAACCGCTTGATCCTCACTAGGGTCGCGGGGGGTGCTGGAGCCTATCCCAGCCGTCTTCGGGCAGTAGGCGGGGGACACCCTGAATCAGTTGCCAGCCAATCGCAGGGCACACAGAGACGAACAACCATTCACGCCCACACTCACACCCAGGGACAATTTAGAGCGTCCAATCAGCCTGCCATGCATGTTTTTGGAATGTGGGAGGAAACCGGAGCACCCGGAGAAAACCCACGCAGGCCTGGGGAGAACATGCAAACTCCACACAGGGAGGCCGGAGCTGGAATTGAACCCGGTACCTCTGCACTGTGAAGCCGACGTGCTAACCACTGGACTGCCGGGCCGCCCCGCCACTGAAGGAAAAAGGGGAAAATCCCCAGTGATGAAAGCTCGTGTGGTGTATGACAAACGTGGGTAGTAACTGCAGTGTCATGTGTATGTACATGTGCTCATTGGTATCGGTGATCAGAGCTTCATATTACTACCCTCATTTGCATAAAGCCGCTCAGAGAAATGAGATGCAGTCCATATATAGCCCAGCAAAGCAGCATTTGGTTCTCCCCCCTCCACCTTTTTTCACTTTTTTTTTCCTATCTTTGCACGTCCCTTTTTCTCTGAAATGTGTGTGTACAGTAGCAGAATATTGGAATCAATAATTCCAGATGTGCAGTATTTTCACATTTTTCTCTGGTGTCATGTCAAGGGAAGGGCTGTGTTTTGATTGTTGTCGTTGGCAGACGGGATGGGTCGAGTCCTCGCTCAGGACGTTTATGCCAAAGACAACCTGCCGCCCTTCCCTGCCTCTGTCAAGGATGGCTATGCTGTGAGAGGTAACGCAGTTGATTCCTGCTCATTTTGCAAAATGCAAATTTTGTGGCGCCTGCATGAAATGATGAAATGAATGATCCACAACAGTGCTAGGCCAAAAGTAGCCAAATTGGGTGAAAAATCTTACTCAATGTTGGGTCCAAAAAGGGACTGAGGCAATGCTGGGTCAATCGTGCCCAGTGCGTTGTATTGACGACTTGACCCAAAGTTTTGATCCAAAAGCAGCTTGTTGGCTCCACGTGTCTTATATTTAAAAAATAAATAAATAAATGGTGCGATGCATCTGCTGTCAGCGCTCGCTGGTAGAGACGAGAGAGTGCCACAGGTTTTCTATGTTTTGCGTTTCCGTCCTGAGGGCCTGCAAAGGCATTCATGTGCACTGATTTTTAGCGCTTGGAAGGTGACAAGAAAAGGAACAAAACTGGATTTATGTCTTATTACATAAATAAACGAAACACCAATCATTACACTGTTTGTCATTCCACAATCAAGGTTGAATGGCACAGTCTCGAAAAATGACCGAATTCTACTTTGCACAAGAGATATAATCCACTCTACTCGCATTCTCTGTCCTCTTGATTGTTCCTTTTGCAGCCCACTGAAATACAATGACTCAACTCAATTAGACCCCTCCCACACTGGTGGACCCACATCAGCACACTCTTGATGGATATTTTTTTCTTGCTTTTTTTAGCCGCCGACGGCCCGGGCGACCGCTTCATCATTGGAGAGTCACAAGCAGGCGAGCAGGTCAGCACGCTCGGCATAGCCGCACTCAAGAAGCACTTGCGTCACTTTTCATGTCTGGAGCACCCACCTTGCCTGCACGTGAGATCAGCTACTTTTGGCCGTCACCTCAAGTTGCTCGGGAAGGAGTAGTCAGACTTTTGCAACCCAAGAAGACATTTTGTCATTTTATTGCACAATAGCCGTTACGCAGCGGTGCTGCTATTAAGCACAATTGAAATTTCATCTGTGCTGTATGTTTCACATACAGTACATTTGACAATAAAGTTTAATCCAATCCAATTTCTATGAATACTTGCCTCAGAATTCACACCTTCCTAGCATGTGTTGCTTTATTTTTGACGGGCATCTCTCACATTTAACTGAAGGTAAGACGGAGAGTCAACTTTGGACTGACTCAAATGACCTCACAGTGAAGATGAGTCCTCTTGCTATGTCCCTGTGTGTGTCGCCGTACAGCCCACCCACACCGTGATGCCTGGCCAGGTGATGAGGGTGACAACCGGCGCTCCCATCCCCTGCGGGGCTGACGCCGTCGTTCAGGTGGAAGACACCGAGCTCCTCCGCGAGTCCGAAGATGTAAGTTTTACTCTAATGGAAGGGAATTGTCAATCTCTGCCTGAACGGAGTTGACTAAGATTTTGTCGTTAGATTGATGCCTTAGCAGCAGATGCTACTTGTAGCACCCGTGGTCAAATCATATCTTTTTAGAAATGGCAAAAATGCACACATGCTGATATATGCACAATAGTAATATTCATTCATTCAAATTGAAAACTGTCCACCCCAAATAGAGGAGTAGAACCGAGCTAAACCGGGACTGTGCAGTGGAAAAGCAGCAGATATGACTGTCGTTATAAAATACTTCTGTCAACTAGTTTGTCTTTCAGGGCACCGAGGAACTGGAAGTACGAATTCTAGTCCAGGCTCGGCCAGGCCAGGACATCAGGTTAGTTACGGGAATTGGATTTCCATCTGCAAAAAGAGACTAAATGAACCCTTATGCAACAGGCTACAACACCAACCAACATAAATCATCTTTGGTGCTATTTTTCCAAATGACTTCTGCATCCACCCCCTTTGTGTCCTGGATTCGGCATCTACGTATCAGCCTCCAAAGGCATTTTCCGTCCTGTCTGTTCCATCAGGCCTATTGGTCACGACATCAAGCGTGGCGAGTGTGTGCTGGCCAAGGGCACCCACATGGGCCCCTCTGAGATCGGCCTCCTGGCCACCGTGGGAGTCACGGAGGTGGAGGTGCAGAGATTTCCCGTGGTGGCGGTCATGTCGACAGGAAATGAGGTTAGGTCATGAGGAATTAGATTTTCATTTTGGAGGATTATATCTCAATCCACTGTAATAAATTCACATTGTCTGGATTTCCAAAAAGCCTTTGCTGAAAGAAATAATTTGGCAGTGCCATGCTCATGTTTATGCACAGTCATCGTTGTCTGCTTTGACTGCAAAATTCAACAGTCGGTGGCGGAATACAATCCCATTTATAAATTGCTCACTTGTGAACGGCTGGATCCAGTATTTTTCTTCTCATGTAGTTGCTGAACCCAGAGGATGACCTCCATCCTGGGAAGATCCGGGACAGCAATCGCTCCACCCTACTGGCCACCATCCAAGAACATGGCTACCCAACCATCAATCTTGGCATTGTGGGAGACAAGTATGCCTCCATTTTTTTCTCTCTCTCTCTCTCTCTCTCTATCTCACATACATATATATATATATCATCAACGGTTTCATATTCGGCTAAGTGAGTTGCTATTCAACACCGTCGGTGCGTTTGTGTGCATCCCACAGCCCCGATGACCTTCTCAATGCTCTGAACGAAGGCATCAGCCGTGCTGATGTCATTATCACCTCAGGCGGAGTATCCATGGGAGAGAAGGTATCAATTAACCCCAAGCTGATGCTGCGCTTCACTGACACATTGTGGTAGACATTAAGTACTGCAGCATAAAAAAAATTAAATTAAAATGTTGATTTGCAGGACTACCTAAAGCAGGTGCTGGATATAGATCTTCATGCTCAGATACATTTTGGTCGGGTCTTCATGAAACCAGGGTAACCAGCAGGTTCTGCAACATGTTTGACTGCCGCGGGATGACTACTAACTACGAATCAATGTCAACTGTTTTTTTTTTTTTTTCCTACCCCCACCCCCTCCCTCCACCTACAGGCTCCCAACCACCTTTGCCACGCTGGATATCGACGGTGCTCGTAAACTCATCTTTGCCCTCCCAGGTAGTGTGTGAAGTTGAGAGAAAGACGCGATTTACTACGCTTTTACGAGGAGTTGGTCTTCATCTATCTTCCCTCTCTCTGTCCATCCGCCATCCATCCTTCCACGCGGGCTTCTGTCCTAGGAAACCCCGTATCCGCTGTCGTCACCTGTAATCTTTTTGTCATCCCTGCCTTGAGGAAGATGCAGGGTATTTTGGACCCAAGGCCGACCATCATCAAAGCGAGGGTAAGCGCGGGTGGAGCGACAGCACATTCACAGCCATGTTTTGGGTTTGAACTAAAAGTTATGGTGTCATTTTTGTCTCAAAGAATACCTAATCACTTTCTCTGATCAATTGCAGTTATCTTGTGATGTGAAATTGGATCCTCGCCCCGAATACCACCGCTGCATCCTGACGTGGCATCACCAGGAACCTCTGCCGTGGGCCCAGAGCACAGGTAACATCAGATGCGTTCCGAGGCTAGCCGCACGACACGCCGTCTCGGTGTGCCTTGAGGCCCCCCCCCCCCCCCCCCCCCATTGACTTAAACATGCCCGGAGTGCCTCGCCGAGATGCCACCTGGATCGGCACCTCTCAATAGAGGAGTGGTTCCTTACTATGTCACAATGTGGCGTAAATATATTGATATGTTTAATGTATTGGAATAACTCCTTCGCGATTTTAGGGGCCGTACGAAGCCCTCTTACACCTCAGGCATGCTACATGCGCCTTACCCAAAGTGTCCCGGAAATGGGTTGCGGCAGAATATGGTGGGGAGCACTTTTCCGCGTAGCCCTTTGTTCTCATTTGAAGCTGCTCGCCCTTGTGCTCCCTGCAGGGAACCAGGTGAGCAGCAGACTGATGAGCATGCGCAGCGCCAACGGACTCCTGATGCTACCTCCCAAAACCGAGCAATACGTGGAGCTGCACAAAGGGGAAGTGGTGGACGTCATGGTCATCGGCCGGCTATGATGTCGTGGCGGCGGGGGGCGGAGGGTCGCCGTCGTTTCTCGCGAGGGTCGTTCACGGGCGGTTCACGGTGCATGTCCACATATCATCGACTATTCTGTAATATGCAACGGCACAGCTAGTTTTTGTTGATTCGGAGAACGTTGAGATATAGTCGACATCTTGATCACAGCCTAGATATACTGTATAAGAAAAACTTAATTTACGGAGAGTATAGTATTTGAAAGAGAAAATACAACTTTTAATGGAGGAAAAAAAATCTAATGATAAAGAGATTTATTCTGTAATATATTATGATTATTCTTATGATTATTCTTCTCATCATTATTAAGGCAACTTTGTTCCTTTCATTGCAATTGCTTTGTGTGTTCAACGCTAGACCTTATCTATAGCAGTAGCATTTTAATAGACAGCTGTAGGTGCCTGCCAGGACTGGGAGGGAGAATTCTCATCTTTAGTGGGAAAAATACCCGTACCCTGATTTTAATTTAATTTATTTATTTAGTTTTGAAAATGAAGAAAAATACTGAAGACTCCAGATTTCCCATGGTGCTGCAGTTCGGAGGAAAAGAGGGGCACATCGAGGTCTTTTTCGCTTTTGATCGCCCATCAAGGTGACACTTTTTCTCTCGTTAGTATGCATCATATTGGCTTCACAGAGCTTTGCTTGTCGTTTATCTCGTGAGTCTTGTTTATGTGCGCGTGCCAAATGCCTGGGTGTGGGAGGGAGTCAGAGAGGGGTGGGGTGCAGGGCGCGCCCAAGCTTCCTTAAGTTTGCGGTAACCAGGTGGAACATTTGCTCCCGCCCTGCCCACCACCCTGACTACAAACCCCTGCCCAGGGATCAGCTTGGGGTGGGGGAGGGGAAATATATTTTATTTGAGCAACTATTTAAGAAAAAAAAAGCAAGAGAAGAAGCAGCTTCTTTAATTGCTGACAGCCTTTTTAACCGACTTCACAAAATTGTACAGAAAAAAGAAAATAAATAGAACCATATTGTACAGATATGTGACCAGCACTCCTAAGGCAGTTATTACAAAGCAATGAGGAGACATTGAACAACGCTGTACTATAAACATTTTCTGTAATGATGCTGAAACTGATGGAAGAGACTACGAAAATAAAATCCTTGATCATTATGTAAAAAAAAGGTTGGGTTTCCTTTTTTAATCATATTTAAACCACTATAAGAGAACTACATTTCTTTCACCGTATACAGTCGTAAGAAGGGAACTTGCTCTTCCTCAAAGCAAAATTGGACTGCAATTTATTGAAATGTTACCATCAGAAGTGATGGATAATAGAGGGCATTTGTTCGAGAGCAAGTAAAGGCCATGTTCTTCACAGCGTGCATCTGAAAAAATGCATGAAAACCAGTGATTGCACCGAGGAAAAAAACGTAAGTTTGTTGAATTTACTTGAGTATCCAGCAGTTGCACGAAATAAAATCTGGATCCATGTACTTTTTTTTTTAAGTGGACCACAAAAAAACCCCATCGAAATCCAGATTTGATTGTGTGTACCCAGCGCACAAAATAAAATAAATTCAATACACCATTTGGTCATGGTGTGACTGATTTATTTTCGAGAAACTGAACACCCAACTAAATATTCTGTAAATGTATAAATTATTGTAACCCCCCCCCTTTCATATTAAAATGATACTTAACTAAATTTTGCTTGTTTTCAGCAGTAAACGGTGACTATTTTGCGTATGATTGTCATGTGCAGTCAACACCATCAAAAATATTTTGTCACTTGCTGTCATTTGAAAATGACAGCAAAATTACGCATGGCTCAGGTAACGACCAACCGCGGCTCAGCTTGCAAACGTGGTTACCTGAAGATATGTGATGTCAGTCTGAGGCAACGCTGCCTCCTTACGGATGGAGAAGGCATGGCCTTTCCACACGTGAATATCCGAGACCACCGTGTGCGTGCGTGAATCTCTTGAGAAAGCATGACGCTTATCTGACTCAAAAATAAATGCACATGCCCGCTGATCCACAAAGGTACACCTAGACAAATTTATCGTGCGTCCCGATACTTTTGTCCCGAGGCTCACTCCGTTACACTCCGTAGGACGCGTGTGACCGCTGGGTAGCGCTGTGGTTCCTCGGTGTTGCCAAGGGAGACCGCATAAAAACACCTCGTGCAAGTCTTCAATGGCTTCAAGAGTCCCTGAACTCAACTCTCACTACGACAGGCTGGACGTGGACCACCGGGACCCCAACAGAGAAAACGTTTGCTATTGTTCTGATCTTCTACCGTGACCCCCCCCCCCCCATTTCTTTCTTCTTTTTTTGAGGTAAAACGAGTAGCGGTGGAATTAAAAAAAAAAGATCGGCCGGAGGCATTTTAAGCCGTATTCACGGACTCCAGTGGTGAGTATTCGCCACGGTTCACGGGACGAGGCTACGTAGTTGATTTAGGTGTTAGCGGCACTTTGGTCCTTAGCTAATCTGTACCGTTTAAACTATAGGGAAGACAAAAATCTTACAAATGCGGCGTTTTACTCAACGTCACCCAGCCTGCTCCAACTTCCTTCGAAAACTAAATTCAAGCAGCCATTCTTGCCAAAACTGACATTTAACGGCTTGTTAGTCGCAAAATAGTTGCACGTGACGTCTTTTTAATCTCCTCAAAGCAGCAGTTAGAGCGACTAACAGTAACATTTCCACCTTTAGAGCTATCAGCGGTTAGCAAGTTAGTTTAACCACGCAGTTCGATGTATAAAAGTGACTCTTTAGATGTTATGCTAACCTCGTCTCGGCAATTTTTCATCACTTAAGGGTTACGGTATCACTCAATCACAGTGCAGAACGCATACCTTTTCATCAGTTACGTTATCAATTGTAACATGACACAAGCACGTCCATTATTTCCCTCTAGTATGTGACGGGACTTAGTCACAAACGTGGCTATGAATATACTGTATTGTCATGGTAGTGTTCCACAATAATTAAGTTCAAGACTCAAATGTACTCCTTGATTGATGATAGGTGAAGAACTGTACAAAATGTACATTGACTATCAAGGGTCTGATTTAAAACAAAAAAACAGTTTTAAGTCTCATCCCTAAATTTGGGGTTCTCTGATTTGGTCGTCGAGAAGATGTTAAAATGAGAGACAGCGCATGAAGTGTGAGGAAGATCCATGAATGAGGACCAGTCTTCCTCTTAGTGGATGCTTACTCATGTTCATGACATCCTTTCATGCTTGCACATATTAAAGAAGTTAATTTCAAGTGAGTATCAGGTCTTTTTTATTTATTTATTTTTTTGGTGCGTGTGTGTGAATTCTTTATCTTGGTCATTTGATTAGATCATATTTGATCATTTCACCTCCTATTCTATCCTATACACATAACTGACTCTCCTGTTCAGGTACCTCGGCCTGCTGAGATATCCAAGGATTAATTAAGGCTGTGGCGACAGATGGCCCTCTCCGAGTCTCCGCTGTTTGTCAGCCGCCAGTCTAAACTGAGATAAATGCTTCCAGGGCTTGGAGCAAGAGATTGCGTGGGGAGGGGGGTTGGGGTGCTGCCAATTGTGATTAGCTGAGGCAAGTCAGGAGTAAAGGAGGAGGGCTGCCAGGAGTCTGATATAAATGGCTACTGGACATAAGCAAAAAAATAGACCTTGTTGTCAAGGTGCATGTACCTGCAGGATAGGATACCTTGCAAGATAGCCTGTACTACAACCAAACACAGCCGCACAAAAATGCTTTAATAGGCTATAATAAGCCTTATGGAGCTGACCGCTTGCAATTTCAATTAGAGGCGAGTGTGCTATTTTAACATGTAAAAATATCTAAACCATATTTAAAGATGCATGTCAGGGTATTGGGGAAGGAATCACTGGGGCCTTGATGAGGGCTTTTGACAGTCTTGATTAGAACAAGAAGGTAAGAATGTATTGGAGGAAAAGCGCTATTAAAATTGAGCAAACTAGAGCCTGATAATGGTGTTCTTTGATAAACTTCTTGTGAGACTAAATATTGAACGCTCCGGGTCTAGTCTGCCTTTATGTGGGTATTTATACGACCTTCATGTTTGCATGCGTTTCAGGATGAATGTCTGCCCCATCATCTTCATCCCCTGTTGGAGTAAAATGGCCCCAGATGAGAGACTCAGCACCACGTCCTCTTTACAGCTGAGCTGAGTTCAGCCAAGACTGAGGTGGTCTGAGCTTTATGCTGGGGGGCAGTGATGATCACGTCCCACATGAACGGTTACGTACAGGAGGGCGCTGCCCAGGCTATTGGCCACAGGGAGCGGGCGGTGGACTGTCCCGGCGACGAGAGTTGCCTCGTCCAGCCCGTTCACTGCAGCGCCCAGATGGAGAGAATCCAGCACTACCAGGACGAGCTGAGAAAGAGGAGGGAAGAGGACGGCCGGGGCAGGCACGACATCGACCCAGACGCTTCGCTGAGGCTCAAGAAGCTGGCGCAGAACCTAAAAGTGGGCGTTGACAATCCCACCTTTGAGGGGAAGGAAAATGCTACCAAAGATGCACGTTCCCAGGTTCCTCTTGCCGGTGGGTTGACAGAAATGGATATCTCGGGGTCTTTAAAGGGGCTCACAGATGAATGCGGAAGAATGGCAAATTCTGAGCTCTTTGTATGAGCAAACCGCTTTCAGGTTCCTTCTTCCATTCAAATTCAAACTGAGCATGCCTATAAGAACATTGCGCCGGAATGCATTGGTCAAATGAAGATTCAAGATTGAGCAGTGAGTTGAGTGGTTGTTAAGGCGCTCACTCTTTTATTAGCAGTTTGAATGAAGCACCAGTTGCGCTCTCAAGTCAAGGGTGAAACACGATTAGCCTAAATCACACTCTGCTATTAATCACCTTGCCAGTGTGCGCCGTGTATAAAAGAAGAGAAGAGAGCCGAATGACATCGGAGCGCAGGTAAAATCGTCATCCGCGCAACACGTGTCCTGTGTGTCCGTCTCCATCAGAGCTGGAGGAGCTGCTGCAGGCCGTCAAGTGGGCGCAGCAATGTGTGACCGACGCTCAGAGCCAGCAGGATGCCGAGCTGCTGCTCCAGCTGCTCGCCAACGACGACTTCAAGTGCGCCTACAGCATCTACACCGTCGTGTCCCAAAAGATGAACCGAGTAACCCCCACCTCACCCCTCACGGTGCAAGCGCAGGAGCTATGCCTAGAGGTATGCCGTGTGCACAAACGCAACTCACTCAGCCGAAAGCAAAGCGGGCGGTAATTGACTTATGTCCACAGGGCACAGTTGAGCGTGCGTTTGTTTCCTGTCACACAGAACCAGAGACAGGCGTTGTAACCCGCTTTGCTGTTACTTAGGTAAACAGGCCCACCGTTGGAGTTGCGTCAACTCGGTAATCAGAATGAGGAGGGGGGCGGGGGTAGAATAAGCCTTTATCACGTATGAAACAGGCAGCCTTGATGTGTGTAAAGTTCATTGAAAGGCCACCAAGCAGCACCGCCGCTATTCCAGTCTTGCCTTGAAACAACCCGACTGAGCCGGTCTATTTTGCTGTCAGACATGGCAACGTGGAGTCCTCCCGCGTGCGCAGTAAACCGGCGTGTGTGAGAGCGCACACCGGGCACAGATCCCGAAGCGTTTTAACAACCCCGAATAGCCGTGGTCGCGCCGCGGTGGACCCTGCCATTGGCTAAACTAATCTCTTAGCAAACCCGCACGGTGCCGCGCAGTGCAGCGGGGAGCAGGCTGGAAAAAGAAACTCCAGCGGCTTACTGTAGTGTGCTTGGAGGAGCGGCATGGCTGTGGGAGGGTGGGAGAAGTGCGTCACCTCGGTGAGCTTGATTTGTGTCATGGACACAGCGGACTGCTAACAACACACCAAGGACATTTTGTAAGACTCAATTCCCAGATATTTTTTTTCATCCACAAGCACAGTTTTATTAAAGCCAGTCACAAGCATTCCTACTCGCATTCACCGCCACTGAGGGTTTTTTTTCCCCCCGTCAGAAAAAAACGGCTATTCTCACCAAATGGTACATTCAAGGAAATGATTCAAATTGGGGGCCGTGGGGAAACTTGTACTCTTCCCTTGGAATTTCAGCTAGATCTTCATGTGAACTTCCGTTGCTGCGTGTATTCAGGTCCAGAAGATCCTCCAGTCCAATCAACAGAGAGAAGGCTTGGAGCTCAGGGCTCTGCTGACCAATCCTCATCTCCAGGTCAGGTGCCTTGTGTCCGATTCACACCCGTTGACTTGGTGGCTCGCGATTTTGCTCCAGGGGTTCCCTTGCGGTTGTGGAGTGTAGCGAAAGTAAACAGGCTGTCGTGTCAACTTTGTCATTTGTTAACTGTTTAGTAAACACGGCGGGACACGTGCTCCAGTCTGCCACGGACACCCTCAATTTGAACATACGTGTGAACGTATTTGATTGACAGGCGAAGGTGGAGCAGAGTTCCAGTGCATTCAGCATGACTTTGGGGACTTACTTGAAATATGTGGCTATTTTTGGTGCTCACATGGTTTTCACCATGGAACATATGCAACTGCATAATAGTTTTGTTGGCGTTAACTTGTCCCGAATGCAATTTGGATGCATAGTCCAAGTACCCATCCTACAAAATCCCCATATTTTCTGGGAGAAACCAGCGACAATTGTCACTGTCCCCCAAAAAATGCAAAACTGAGAGGAGTTGGGGTAAAGGCAAATGGCATGACTCCTTCTTGTGACACCATCCAGGTCGGTCCCGATATGTGGCACTGGATTTTGTTTGTCTCATTTCAGCAAAAGCGTGATCCGACCGTACAGATGCATCCTTACTCTTTGCTTTGTGCGCACAGGCACTGATGCAAGCACATGACAGCTTAGCTGTGCAAGAAATGGCAGAGGACAACGTGATCCAGTATTTTGGGGAAACTGTTAAAATGGTGCGGCTGCATAAGACCCGTGACACTCCGCTGGTGAGAGGCCGTCTACGTTCTTCATTGTTCAACTCAATAGGCAATAGTCAGCGGGAAAAACGTAAATGGAGCGTAACCTCTTAAGCCACACGGAATACCTCGGTGGCTTTTGAGTGAAAAGGTTTCATTGCAGAGGAATCACCTGCGCCCTTGAATATTATAAACAGTGCGTGCGTCTGCCTCTAGGGTGCGACTGTGCGGAATGACATGGACAGCGTGGTGGTGAGCCGCGTAGTGAAAGGCGGCACCGCCGAGCGCAGCGGCCTGCTCAACGAAGGGGACGAGATCCTGGAGATCAACGGCGTGTCCGTTCGCGGGAAGCACGTCAATGAAGTTCACGACTTATTGGTGAGAACTGGGGTTGCAATCGTTGTCATAAAAATGAGTTTTTATTTTGTTTTTACTTTTTTTTTTAAAAATTCAGTTAGTTTTAGGAGCAGGTTTGTCCGTTTTTAATTTTTTGGGGGAAAATGCTTTGTTTTTAGTTTTTATTAGTTTTAGTATTCGTTTTTTAAATGTATATTTATTAAGTGCAGGATCAAAAAAAGGAAGAAAATAAGGACATAAAATAAATGACAATTTCCAAACAATCTTCTTTATGCAAAATCAAAATAAGAACATTGAAAATGAATCCCAAAAGCTCAGGTATGAAATTGTTTGACATTTTGGCTGCAATTATTATTATTATTATAAACTGAGAATCAACTTCGTGATCGTACCCAAGACGCATGCACAGTCAATGAAGACTCAACGCAGATTCATCCTATCAGTGTAATAGTTGACAGAATTTTGTGGGGTTGATCTCATGTTACATCCAGCGAGTAAACATCATCTCACTCAAGGTTTGTTTTCACAGTTGTTGCATGAGCACTTAGGTGAATGATGACTTCATGGTGGTTTTTTTTTAATGGACGTTCATCTCTTCTCGTCTTGTCCGCCAGCAACAAATGCACGGCACTTTGACCTTCCTTCTCATCCCGAGCGCTCAGATTAAACCTGCCCTACACAGACAGACCGTGGTAAGTCTCTAAGGTGGACCTGCGTGGCCTGTCTGCACGCACACACGTAGCCAAGGGCAGCAAAGCGCGTGTCAAAACACTTCCGCCCCCTGTTCCACAGATGCACGTACGAGCTTACTTTGACTACGACCCCTCGGATGACCCTTTTGTGCCGTGTCGGGAGCTGGGCCTGGCTTTTCAGAAAGGAGATATTCTCCATGTAATAAGCCAGGACGACCCCAACTGGTGGCAGGCCTACAGGGACGGAGATGAAGAAAACCAGTTGCTGGCGGGACTCGTTCCAGGTTGGGCAGATCCTAAATACGGATACTTTTTTGTTTACTTTGATTTCCTTCGTATGACATAAAAAAAAAAAATCATGACTGCACAAATAGCTAATCATCTCAGCATTATCAGGCAATTTCAAGTGAGACCCGTCATAACTGTCTGTTGTCTTCACTTTACGGGAGCTGTGCCGCATTATGTCACGTCAACATTGACAGTCTGGGTTTTTATTTATTTTATTTTTAGACTAGGAGGAGTGAAAATAGGTCAGATGCATTTGAATGAGCCTTTTTGTTAAAACTAGATCACTGTAATTCTTTAGTGTCCAACTGGTCAGCAATGGACCTAAGTGTGTGCAGATTCGTTACAGAGTTGAACTTAGTGTTTTTGTATTTCGTCACTCATAGCTGTAAGACTTTTGGAAAAGACTTTGGGTGAATATGATGTTACCCTAGTCGCTTGAAGAGTTTTTTTTCCTGGTTGCAGGGGTCATCATTGTGCAGTCGAATCTGGTAGCAGTATATAGTGGAATACCAGCTTGAACCATGGGTCTTTGGTTGATACAGTCATGGTGGCATGTTTTTTAATTAAGGGAATAATAATGGAGGTTGGGCGGATTCAGCCAGACAGCTACAGAATTAAAATGAATATTTGTGCAGTTCAACCAGTGGTATGGAAATGCAAACCACATATTGTGGCAGGCAACCAACGCAGCAGCACTATCTGAGCCAAGCGCCACTCGTCTGGCAAATCCCGCAGATTAAATCAAACACCTGAGAATTATTTGAGATTACTCTTTGGCCCAAGGCTGTACCTGCTACAAAAGGAGTTTAAGCAGTGGAAATGGAAAGTGGGCCAACTCAAACTGAAAAACAAAAATGGCGGAGTTTGAAACAAAGCAAAGTGTCTTTACGCACAACAGTCACGTCGTCGTGTTTTTCAGGGAAGTGTTTCCAGCAACAGAGAGAGACCTTGAAGAGAACACCACCAGACCGGAGTAGGGAACAACAAGGTAAGAAGATCGCGTTGCTCTGCACTTTGAAGGTTACACATGGGCAAGGCAGGATTTTGCCATCGCAATAACTGCTACTTTTTCAGGGAAACGTTGGTATGTGAAGAAAAACAAGAAACCGAAGAAGAAAAGCACATCTCCTCTGAGCAAAAACACCGGTAAAAAGAAAAAGACTGTCTTTCATAACCACGCTTCCCTTCGCGCTCCACTCTCACTATCTTGTCTGTCAAACGTCGTCTGCTTAGATGCGTCACAAAACACCTCTAGCGATGGCGCACATGACCCGGCCTCTGCTTGGCTCAGATTAGTCTTCTCCTCACAGACGGGATCAGAGGCACCAAAAGGTTCCCCAGCGGGGGCTTAAATCACTTGGAGGGACCCTGCCATGTCATGTGGTGCGCACCTTGCCACACAGACAAACACGAGCGACTCGCCTCATGAGCTTTTGAGTCCCCAACTGTAGCTACGAAGCAGATCTGTGGCCAAACCAGCCCATGACAAAAAGCAACGACAATGGTCCTCATTCAAATCCCTAAATCCTCTCTTTGCTCCTTTTAAATTACCATCAAATTGTGGCATACTCTGGCATGTTTTCATTCTATTTATTTTATTTGTTTTTTAAGGGGCAATCCACATTGATGAACACTGGTACAATACCCACCAAAGTTAGCATACAACTAATTTACATTCATAGTCGTTGGACAGTTGACTAAAAAGGGAGATCAGATTTAAAAAAAAAAAAAATCCTTCACCAAAATCACAGTCTGAGGCGCCTAAGTGCACATAGGAAAGTGCTTTCAGTATTTTTAGTCACTCAGATTCAAATTTCAAAGACAATCCCCCAAAACCCGGATCAGTTAGGTCCTCTCCTGCCACACAAACATGACTATGAAAACTTCCGATCTCCACAGAACCCGATGAAGTCCTGACCTATGAGGAGATGTCTCTCTATCACCAGCCTGCCAACCGCAAACGTCCCATCGCTCTGATCGCTCCGACAAACAGCGGCCACGACGAGCTGCGCCGCAGGCTGCTTGCTGTTGAACCGGACAAGTTTGCCGTCGCCGTCCCACGTAAGTTACCAAAATTCACTTAAAGGAGACGAACAGATTGTGATTTCATTGCAACTCTTCGGTCATGTAGACACGACCAGAAGCCCGAGGATACACGAGCGAAATGGGCGCGAGTACCACTTTGTGAGTCGACAAGGCTTTGAGGCCGACTTGTCCGCGGGGAAGTTCATCGAGTCCGGGGAGTACGAGAAGAACCTGTACGGAACCAGCACGGACTCTGTGCGACACGTGGTCAACTCTGGACGCATCTGCTTGCTCTGCCTCCACACCAGGGTACAATAGCATGCTTGTCTATGTCAGAATATCGATCGACGAGTCTAATTTGGGGCCAGCTGCGGCGCACGCACGACAAGTAGCGCCAGCCTTTCCGATGCAGTACTTCAGAGTTTTGAGTTAGGGCTGTCACAAACGAACCACTTAAGAATCGATTATTCTTTCGATTACGCGAGTAAATTAAAGATAAAACACTTTACCTTGCAACTGAGCAGTGCCGCGGATTGCTGTCAGTAGGGGGACCCACTGTTCAAATCCCAGTCAAAAAACATCCAAATAGGTGTACTGCCTGTGTCAAATTCAGTAGGATGCATCAGGAAGCACATCCGCCATACACAATTCCTGTGGGGGCCTTTACAACCAGACGTGCCGCTGTGGGGTTGGGGGGCCTCACTGCCTGCACTGCCGTGTCAACTTTCCACCAAAAGTGGGTATTAATAGACTATAAAAGTGGTCATGATTGTACAGCCCAGAAATGCCTCGGGGCAGAGGAAAAAAAAAAAAAGCTTAACCATTTGGTCGCCTTTTTTCCCGGCCCTAGTTTTGAGGCCATTTCTTCGTAGAAAATGCCATCAAATAATGATGGGAGGAAATACTGTCTAATACTTTGTGACCCTTCGACAGTCATTGAAGCTCCTGAGGTCCTCCAACCTCAAGCCCTTCGTCATTTTCATTGCGCCTCCTTCTCAAGAAAGACTGCGCACCCTGCTGGCTAGTGAGAGAAAAACACCCAAGGTACGAAATAGTCTCCCGGTCAGTTTTCAAGCAGATGACATGAAGATCGATTGACATGATATTAAATCTTCAAACTCAAATTCACCTTCTGTGTCTCGCACAGCCGGAGGAGCTCAAGGAGGTCATCGAGAAGGCTCGCGAGATGGAGCAGGACTTTGGCCATGTTTTTGACGCCACGGTCGTGAACGTTGCGCCAAACGAGGCTTTCTTTGAAGTGCGCAAACTCATCGAGAAGCTGGACACAGAGCCTCAGTGGGTGCCCACCTCCTGGCTCTGCTGAGCTTCTCTGGAGGGGCACGTGGACGTTGTGGAAGCCTCCAGTTGAAGGACAGGTGGAATATTTTTCATTTGCACATTTCCTCAGAAATGGACTCAGGTTTCTTACAATTCTTTGTATGTCTACTTTGTTCATCCCCTCCTCCCAACTTTAGCCGTTTATGAAGCATAGACGTAGCTGAATATTTATATTTGTACATACAAATTCTCTGTGGAAGATGTAAACATTTTACTCCGAAATTGTATGTCTACAATGGGAGCGTCAAAATGATATGCCGTAATGATTTAAGAGTCTGCAGTTCCATTTGTTAATAGACGTGCAGGGGTTTTTTTCCTTATCGCAATCAGTATTATGATTATTATTATTATTGTATTTTGCTTTATCTCATTTATCTTTTATTGAAAGCCCTCAAACCAAACTTGTATATAATGACTGGTTATCATTAAACAGTATATTATACTGCAACCCCCCCCCCCCCCCCACCCTTAACACAAATAAGCCCGTTATTCAAACCTGTCCACAATGTGGGAAAGGCAACAGTGTGGTGCAAAATCTCCGCCAGGATTCAGGTGAGGCGAGTTGGGTGAGGTCCCAAAAGAGAAGAGTGCTGAGTCTACTTATTTTGGACACCAGCAGCAATTCTCTCATACTGGCCAGGAGATGGCGACAAGGCAGCGGTTACCGTACTTTGTGGCATGTGATTTTTGGATAAAATGTAATAAACCATTTCTCCGGCAAGCCAAAGCAGTCATGATGACCGGTCACCAGGTGGCGATAGTGTGCAAAGCGCAAATAAATAAGCAGAAAATATTGGCTTGGATTGCTGGATGTCATGTCTGCCCTGCGAGTGATTTGGAGACGGGGCACGAGGGGATTCGTCAAGTGCGTTGCACAGGTGCGGCAAGATGGCGACCATGCACGTGGCCTTTTCTCAGGTGAGTGACCACACGAGAAACTCGTCTGACCTGGAGAGATCCACCCCACAGGTCACTCCTTCCAATCACAAATCACGTAAGACGCTGTCAGCCTTCTGGCAGGGTTGCCATTATAAACAAAGCATCTTGAAACATTTGGGTTAAACATTTGTGACTGTGTGTATCGTAAGGCGTTTTTTAACGACCAGGTAGAGTGAGACGGTTTTAGCTGAAAAAAGACAACCATGTATAGTAAGGAGTTTTTCGCCCCCCCCAAAAAAAACGACCATATACAGAAAGGTGTTTTTCGCATGCAAAATAACACCTTACTGTATAGTAAGGCATTTTTAACCCCCCAAAAACCCGACCATGTATAGTAAGGCATTTTTACCTCAGAAAAAAAAGAACTGTGTAGAACAGTAGTGAGCAAACTACGGCCCACGGGCCGAATCTGGCCCGTTGGTCTTTTTAATCCGGCCCGCCGAAGGTTGGTCCACAATTAAGGTTCGATGTGAATGATTGCATTCATTTCAATTGGACTTGGCATTTCACCGCCAGGTGGCGCATTGACTTGAAGTTGCAGAACACGGGGGGGGGGGGGGGCGGGGCAATCTTTTCGACCACCAAGTACCTCTGTATCGCTCTACTTCTACTGGTCTGATCACAACCCATCTGCAGCGATGCACAGGCTAAAATAGGTCATCAACAACACTTTTGTCATTTAAAAAAAGTATATTAATACCGTACTTTCATGCTTTTGTTCTGTTGATGTTTGATATGGACTGTCAACAAATGCAGTTTTTATTTAATGTACCATAGCTCGTGCTGACCTGGCCCTTCTGTCAAATTTTAAGTCAATGCGGCCCCCGAGCCAAAAAGTTTGCCCACCCCTGGTGTAGAAGGTGTTTTAAGCGCAAAAATTGACCATGTATAGTAAGGCGTTTTTAGTGAAAAAAAAAAACGACCATGTATAGTAAGGCGTTTTTAGCCACAAAAAACGACCATGTATAGTAAGGCATTTTTTGCCGAAAAAAAAGACCTTGTATAGTAAGGCGTTTTTAGCCACAAAAAAACGACCATGTATAGTCAGGCGTTTTTAGCCCCAAAAAACAACCATGTATAGTCAGGCGTTTTGAGCCCAAAAAACGACCATGTATCGTAAGACGTTTTTTGCTGAAAAAAAAAACGACCATGTATAGTAAGGCATTTTTAGCTGAAAAAAACAACCACATATAGTCAGGCGTTTTTACCGTCAAAAAAACGACCATGTATAGTAAGACGTTCTTTGCTGAAAAAAAACGACCATGTATAGTAAGGCATTTTTAGCTGAAAAAAACAACCACGTATAGTCAGGCGTTTTTAGCCCCAAATAACGACCATGTATATATAGTCAGGCGTTTTTACCGTCAAAAAAACGACCATGTATAGTAAGGCGTTTTTAGCTGAAAAAACGACCACGTATAGTCAGGCGTTTTTACGCCGAAAAAAACGACATGGTATAGTAAGGAGTTTTTAGCCCGAAAAGAAAGACCATGTATAGTAAGGCGTTTTTAGCCCAAAAAAAAAACTACATAGTATAGTAAGGCGTTTTTAGCCGAAAAAAACGACATAGTATAGTAAGGCGTTTTTAGGCCGAAAAAAACGACCATGTATAGTAAGACGTTTTTAGCCCGAAAAAAAACGACATAGTATAGTAAGGCATTTTTAGGTGGAAAAAAACGACCATGTATAGTAAGGCGTTTTTAGCCCCAAAAAAATGACCATGTATAGTCAGGCGTTTTTAGCCTGAAAAAAACAACATAGTATAGTAAGGCGTTTTTAGCCCGAAAAAAACTATAGTAAGGCGTTTTTAGCCCGAAAAGAACGACCATGTATAGTAAGGCGTTCTTAGCCCGAAAAAATTTGTTTTTACTTTTTTTTTAAAAATTCAGTTAGTTTTAGGAGCAGGTTTGTCCGTTTTTAATTTTTTGGGGGAAAATGCTTTGTTTTTAGTTTTTATTAGTTTTAGTATTCGTTTTTTAAATGTATATTTATTAAGTGCAGGATCAAAAAAAGGAAGAAAATAAGGACATAAAATAAATGACAATTTCCAAACAATCTTCTTTATGCAAAATCAAAATAAGAACATTGAAAATGAATCCCAAAAGCTCAGGTATGAAATTGTTTGACATTTTGGCTGCAATTATTATTATTATTATAAACTGAGAATCAACTTCGTGATCGTACCCAAGACGCATGCACAGTCAATGAAGACTCAACGCAGATTCATCCTATCAGTGTAATAGTTGACAGAATTTTGTGGGGTTGATCTCATGTTACATCCAGCGAGTAAACATCATCTCACTCAAGGTTTGTTTTCACAGTTGTTGCATGAGCACTTAGGTGAATGATGACTTCATGGTGGTTTTTTTTTAATGGACGTTCATCTCTTCTCGTCTTGTCCGCCAGCAACAAATGCACGGCACTTTGACCTTCCTTCTCATCCCGAGCGCTCAGATTAAACCTGCCCTACACAGACAGACCGTGGTAAGTCTCTAAGGTGGACCTGCGTGGCCTGTCTGCACGCACACACGTAGCCAAGGGCAGCAAAGCGCGTGTCAAAACACTTCCGCCCCCTGTTCCACAGATGCACGTACGAGCTTACTTTGACTACGACCCCTCGGATGACCCTTTTGTGCCGTGTCGGGAGCTGGGCCTGGCTTTTCAGAAAGGAGATATTCTCCATGTAATAAGCCAGGACGACCCCCACTGGTGGCAGGCCTACAGGGACGGAGATGAAGAAAACCAGTTGCTGGCGGGACTCGTTCCAGGTTGGGCAGATCCTAAATACGGATACTTTTTTGTTTACTTTGATTTCCTTCGTATGACATAAAAAAAAAAATCATGACTGCACAAATAGCTAATCATCTCAGCATTATCAGGCAATTTCAAGTGAGACCCGTCATTATATATAGTCAGGCGTTTTTACCGTCAAAAAAACGACCATGTATAGTAAGGCGTTTTTAGCTGAAAAAACGACCACGTATAGTCAGGCGTTTTTACGCCGAAAAAAACGACATGGTATAGTAAGGAGTTTTTAGCCCGAAAAAAAAGACCATGTATAGTAAGGCGTTTTTAGCCGAAAAAAACGACATAGTATAGTATAGTAAGGCGTTTTTAGCCCGAAAAAAACGACCATGTATAGCAAGGCGTTTTTAGCCCGAAAAAAACGACATTGTATAGTAAGGCGTTTTTAGACCGAAAAAAGCGACATAGGCGTTTTTAGGCCGAAAAAAACGACATAGTATTTATAGTAAGGCGTTTTTAGCCCGAAAAAAACGACATAGTATAGTAAGGCGTTTTTAGCCGAAAAAAACGACATAGTATAGTAAGGCGTTTTTAGCCGAAAAAAACGACATAGTATATAAGGCATTTTTAGCCCGAAAGAAACGACATAGTATAGTAAGGCGTTTTTAGCCCGAAAGAAACGACATAGTATAGTAAGGCGTTTTTAGCCGAAAAAAACGACATAGTATAGTAAGGCGTTTTTAGCCCGAAAAAAACAACATAGTATAGTAAGGCGTTTTTAGCCAAAAAAACCGACATAGTATAGTAAGGCGTTTTTAGCCCGAAAAAAACGACATAGTATAGTAAGGCGTTTTTAGCCCGAAAAAAACGACATAGTATAGTAAGGCGTTTTTAGCCCGAAAAAAACGACATAGTATAGTAAGGCGTTTTTAGCCAAAAAAAACGACATAGTATAGTAAGGCGTTTTTAGCCGAAAAAAACGACATAGTATAGTAAGGCGTTTTTAGCTGAAAAAAACGACATAGTATAGTAAGGCGTTTTTAGCCCGAAAAAAACGACATAGTATAGTAAGGCGTTTTTAGCTGAAAAAAACGACATAGTATAGTAAGGCGTTTTTAGCCCGAAAAAAACGACATAGTATAGTAAGGCGTTTTTAGCCCGAAAGAAACGACATAGTATAGTAAGGCGTTTTTAGCCGAAAAAAACGACATAGTATAGTAAGGCGTTTTTAGCCAAAAAAAACGACATAGTATAGTAAGGCGTTTTTAGCCAAAAAATACGACATAGTATAGTAAGGCGTTTTTAGCCAAAAAAAACGACATAGTATAGTAAGGCGTTTTTAGCCGGAAAAAACGACCATGTATAGTAAGGCGTTTTTAGCCCGAAAAAAACGACCATGTATAGTAAGGCGTTTTTAGCCCGAAAAAAACGACCATGTATAGTAAGGCGTTTTTAGCCCGAAAAAAACAGTATAGTAAGGCGTTTTTAGCCCGAAAAAAACGACATAGTATAGTCAGGCGTTTTTAGCCGGAAAAAACGATATAATATAGTAATGCGTTTTTAGCCCGAAAAAAACGACAATATGTCGTAGTGTAGAGGCACACGCGCCGGCTTTCGGTCCAGGCTGCCTGGGTTCAAACCCCGCTCAGTCACATGTGAAAATAAAATACACCAAACACTTTGCTTTTTTTAAAAAATAAACTCTCCCTAGTGAATGCCAAATACGCCAATAGTGCAGAGCAAGTCACAGTCATTGGTGGTGTAGGGGTACACATGCAGGCGTTTGGTCCAGACAACCCCGGTTCGAACTCCGCTTGGTGATGTGTGAAAATACAACACCAAACACTTTTTCTTTTTAACTGGCAACCCCCCATAGTGCATGCCAAATACACCTATCTTTCAGGTCAAGTCACAGTCACTGGCAGTGTCGAGGTACACATGCAGGTGTTCGGTCCAGACAACCCCGGTTCGAACCCTGCTTGGTGATGCGTGAAAATACAACACCAAACACTTTTTCTTTTTAACTGGCAACCCTTCATAGTGCATGCCAAATACACCTATCGTTCAGGTCAAGTCACAGTCACTGGCAGTGTCGAGGTACACATGCAGGTGTTCGGTCCAGGCAACCCCCGGTTCAACTGACCATTTTTTTCGGGCTAAAAACGTGTTAGAGGAATCTATGAGCAAAATTGTATCATGTTTAAAGTTTCATTTAATCTGGACACATCTAAACGTTTGGGTGCGTATCCAGCACCCCCAAATTCCTGTGCACAAAGCCAGAGGGCTGTTGAAGTCCACAATTAGCACGTCAATACAGGTGGGCGATCACGGGGGAGAGGGCGAAACTCGGTCACAAAAGGGGAATGAATAATTCGGGAACAGCGGTTGAACAACAAAAGACGAGTTGAGAACACCCGTCGCGCCCAGACGACATTGGCCATCCGCAAAGTCGACAACATGCTAATTCGATGTAGACCAGCCAGAAAAGGCGCCAATGTACTAGTGGTTTTTCCGGCTAAAAACGCCTTACTATACTATGTCGTTTTTTTCGGCTAAAAACGCCTTACTATACTATGTCGTTTTTTCCGGCTAAAAACGCCTTACTATACTATGTCGTTTTTTTTCGGCTAAAAACGCCTTACTATACTATGTCGTTTTTTTCTGGCTAAAAACGCCTTACTATACTATGTCGTTTTTTCGGGCTAAAAACGCCTTACTATACTATGTCGTTTTTTCGGGCTAAGAACGCCTTACTATACTATGTCGTTTTTTTCGGCTAAAAACGCCTTACTATACTATGTCGTTTTTTCCGGCTAAAAACGCCTTACTATACTATGTCGTTTTTTTTCGGCTAAAAACGCCTTACTATACTATGTCGTTTTTTTCTGGCTAAAAACGCCTTACTATACTATGTCGTTTTTTCGGGCTAAAAACGCCTTACTATACTATGTCGTTTTTTCGGGCTAAGAACGCCTTACTATACTATGTCGTTTTTTTCGGGCTAAAAACGCCTTACTATACTATGTCGTTTTTTTCGGGCTAAAAACACCTTACTATACTATGTCGTTTTTTTCCGGCTAAAAACGCCCTACTATACTATGTTGTTTTTTTTCGGCCTAAAAACGCCTTACTATACTATGTCGTTTTTTCCGGCTAAAAACGCCTTACTATACTATGTCGTTTTTTCCGGCTAAAAACGCCTTACTATACTATGTCGTTTTTTCCGGCTAAAAACGCCTTACTATACTATGTCGTTTTTTCCGGCTAAAAACGCCTTACTATACTATGTCGTTTTTTTCGGCTAAAAACGCCTTACTATACTATGTCGTTTTTTTCGGCCTAAAAACGCCTTAGTATACTATGTCGTTTTTTCCGGCTAAAAACGCCTTACTATACTATGTCGTTTTTTTCGGCTAAAAACGCCTTACTATACTATGTCGTTTTTTTCGGGCTAAAAACGCCTTACTATACTATGTCGTTTTTATCGGGCTAAAAACGCCTGACTATACATGTTCGTTTTTTTCGGGCTAAAAACGCCTTACTATACATGGTCGTTTTTTTCGGCCTTAAAACGCATTACTATACTGTCGTTTTCTTCGGGCGAAAAACGCCTTACTATCCTATGTCTGGGTTTTTTTGGGCTAAAAACGCCTTACAATACTATGTGGGTTTTTTCGGGCTAAAAACGCCTTACTATACATGGTCGTTTTTTTCGGCCTATAAACGCCTTACTATACATGGTCGTTTTTTTCAGCCTAAAAATGCCTTACTAGCACGTTTTGTGAGTTTGAATGTATCTTCATAGGAATGAGTTGTGTGGTCAAATTAATTCTCATTTAGGCTTCAGGAGGTCATCCTGAACAAAATACATGTTGAAGTGTGTGCACAAGTCCTTTGGTTACTATGTCGTTTTTTTCGGCCTAAAAACGCCTTACTATACTATGTCGTTTTTTTCGGGCTAAAAACGCCTTACTATATATACTATGTCGTTTTTTTTTTCAGGCTAAAAACGCCTTACTATACATGGTCGTTTTTTTTTCAGGCTAAAAACGCCTTACTATACTATGTCGTTTTTTCCGGCTAAAAACGCCTTACTATGCTATGTCGTTTTTTCCGGCTAAAAATGCCTTACTATGCTATGTCGTTTTTTCCGGCTAAAAACGCCTTACTATACTATGTCGTTTTTTTCGGCTAAAAACGCCTTACTATACTATGTCGTTTTTTTCGGCTAAAAACGCCTTACTATACTATGTCGGTTTTTTTGGCTAAAAACGCCTTACTATACTATGTCGTTTTTTTCGGGCTAAAAACGCCTTACTATACTATGTCGTTTTTTTCGGGCTAAAAACGCCTTACTATACTATGTCGGGTTTTTTTCGGGCTAAAAACGCCTTACTATACTATGTCGGGGTTTTTTCGGCTAAAAACGCCCTACTATACCATGTCGGGTTTTTTTCGGCTAAAAACGCCCTACTATACCATGTCGTTTTTTTCTGGCTAAAAACGCCTTACTATACTATGTCGTTTTTTCGGGCTAAAAACGCCTTACTATACTATGTCGTTTTTTCGGGCTAAGAACGCCTTACTATACTATGTCGTTTTTTCGGGCTAAAAACGCCTTACTATACTATGTCGTTTTTTCGGGCTAAAAACGCCTTACTATACTATGTCGTTTTTTTCAGGCTAAAAACGCCTTACTATACATGGTTGTTTTTTTGGGCTAAAAACGCCTGACTATACATGGTCGTTTTTTTCGGGCTAAAAACGCCCGACTATACATGTTCGTTTTTTTCGGGCTAAAAACGCCTTACTATACATGGTCGTTTTTTTCGGCTTAAAAACGCCTTACTATACATGGTCGTTTTTTTCAGCCTAAAAACGCCTTACTGTACTATGTCGTTTTTTTCGGGCTAAAAACACCTTACTATACTATGTCGTTTTTTTCCGGCTAAAAACGCCCTACTATACTATGTTGATTTTTTTCGGCCTAAAAACGCCTTACTATACTATGTCGTTTTTTCCGGCTAAAAACGCCTTACTATACTATGTCGTTTTTTCCGGCTAAAAACGCCTTACTATACTATGTTGTTTTGTTTTTGGCTAAAAACGCCCTACTATACTATGTCGGGTTTTTTTCGGCTAAAAACGCCCTACTATACCATGTCGTTTTTTTCTGGCTAAAAACGCCTTACTATACTATGTCGTTTTTTCCGGCTAAAAACGCCTTACTATACTATGTCGTTTTTTCCGGCTAAAAACGCCTTACTATACTATGTTGTTTTGTTTTTGGCTAAAAACGCCCTACTATACTATGTCGGGTTTTTTTCGGCTAAAAACGCCCTACTATACCATGTCGTTTTTTTCTGGCTAAAAACGCCTTACTATACTATGTCGTTTTTTCGGGCTAAAAACGCCTTACTATACTATGTCGTTTTTTCGGGCTAAGAACGCCTTACTATACTATGTCGTTTTTTTCGGGCTAAAAACGCCTTACTATACTATGTCGTTTTTTTCGGGCTAAAAACACCTTACTATACTATGTCGTTTTTTTCCGGCTAAAAACGCCCTACTATACTATGTTGTTTTTTTTCGGCCTAAAAACGCCTTACTATACTATGTCGTTTTTTCCGGCTAAAAACGCCTTACTATACTATGTCGTTTTTTTCGGCCTAAAAACGCCTTAGTATACTATGTCGTTTTTTCCGGCTAAAAACGCCTTACTATACTATGTCGTTTTTTTCGGCTAAAAACGCCTTACTATACTATGTCGTTTTTTCCGGCTAAACGCCTTACTATACTATGTCGTTTTTTCCGGCTAAAAACGCCTTACTATACTATGTCGTTTTTTTCGGCTAAAAACGCCTTACTATACTATGTCGTTTTTTTCGGGCTAAAAACGCCTTACTATACTATGTCGTTTTTATCGGGCTAAAAACGCCTGACTATACATGTTCGTTTTTTTCGGGCTAAAAACGCCTTACTATACATGGTCGTTTTTTTCGGCCTTAAAACGCATTACTATACTGTCGTTTTCTTCGGGCGAAAAACGCCTTACTATCCTATGTCTGGGTTTTTTTGGGCTAAAAACGCCTTACAATACTATGTGGTTTTTTTCGGGCTAAAAACGCCTTACTATACATGGTCGTTTTTTTCGGCCTATAAACGCCTTACTATACATGGTCGTTTTTTTCAGCCTAAAAATGCCTTACTAGCACGTTTTGTGAGTTTGAATGTATCTTCATAGGAATGAGTTGTGTGGTCAAATTAATTCTCATTTAGGCTTCAGGAGGTCATCCTGAACAAAATACATGTTGAAGTGTGTGCACAAGTCCTTTGGTTACTATGTCGTTTTTTTCGGCCTAAAAACGCCTTACTATACTATGTCGTTTTTTTCGGGCTAAAAACGCCTTACTATATATACTATGTCGTTTTTTTTTTCAGGCTAAAAACGCCTTACTATACATGGTCGTTTTTTTTTCAGGCTAAAAACGCCTTACTATACTATGTCGTTTTTTTCAGGCTAAAAACGCCTTACTATACATGGTTGTTTTTTTGGGCTAAAAACGCCTGACTATACATGGTCGTTTTTTTCGGGCTAAAAACGCCCGACTATACATGTTCGTTTTTTTCGGGCTAAAAACGCCTTACTATACATGGTCGTTTTTTTCGGCTTAAAAACGCCTTACTATACATGGTCGTTTTTTTCAGCCTAAAAACGCCTTACTGTACTATGTCGTTTTTTTTGGCCTAAAAACGCCTTACTAGCACGTTTTGTGAGTTTGAATGTATCTTCATAGGAATGAGTTGTGTGGTCAAATTAATTCTCATTTAGGCTTCAGGAAGTCATCCTTTGGTTACTATGTCGTTTTTTTCGGCCTAAAAACGCCTTACTATACCATGTCGTTTTTTTCGGCCTAAAAACGCCTTACTATATATACTATGTCATTTTTTTCGGGCTAAAAACGCCTTACTATATATACTATGTCGTTTTTTTCGGCCTAAAAACGCCTTACTATACATGGTCGTTTTTTTCGGGCTAAAAACGCCTTATTATACAATGTCGGGTTTTTTTGGGCTAAAAACGCCTTACTATACTATGTAGTTTTTTTCGGGCTAAAAACGCCTTACTCTACATGGTCAGTTTTTTTTTGGTTTCCAAACGACCATGTATTTTGTCTCATATTTTCTGACGCTTCGCCAGTCCCTTGAAGCTGCTGAGGACATCCAACGTCAAGCCCTTCCTCATCTTCATTGCTCCTCCATCTCAAGAAAGACTGCGCATCCTGCTGGCTAGTGAGAGGAAAACACCCAAGGTACGAAATAGTCGCCCTGTCAGGTTCATGCAGATGGCATTAAGATTGATTAACTTGATATTAAATCATTAAACTCAAATTCACCTTCTGTGTCCCGCACAGCCGGAGGAGCCCAAGGATGTCATCGAGAAGGCTCGCGAGATGGAGCAGGACTTATGGCCATGTTTTTGATTCCACTGTTGTCAACGCTGCGCCAAACGAGGTTTTCTTTGAGGTGCCAAGCTCATCGAGAAGCTGGACACGGAGCCCCAGTGGGTGCCCACCTCCTGGCTCTGCTGAGCTCCTCTGGAGGGGCACGTGGACGTTCTGGAAGTCTCCAGTTGAAGGACATTTCCTCAGAAATGTGAACTTTAGCCATTTCTGAAGCATAGACGTAGCTTCATAATTATATATGTAAATACAGATTTCTGGGGACGATGTAAACAAGTAGTTTTTTTCTATCCCAGTTGTATTTGGGCAGTAGGGGGGGGACACCCTGAACCGGTTGCCAGCCAATCGCAGGTTATCATTAAAGAGTATATTATACTGCAAAATCCTCCCCCCCCCCCACCCTCTCCCTCTTAACACAAATAGGCCCGTTCTTCATACCTGACCAAAATGTGGTTTAGGCAACTGATATGTATGATAACTAAAAACAATCAACCTTTGCATATTATTCATGATGAATTGATTATGCTTGCAATGAAGACTGCTTATGCCTGCAATCATAAATTGACTATGCCTGCAATGAAGACCGCTTCTGCTTTTAATAAAGATATAATGCTTTTAATCATTATATACTCACATTTATAATCAAGAATTCTTAGTGCACTATGTGGCAGTTTAGGGACGCAACCACCTTTTCGAGGACGTGGTTGGGAAGAGATAAGTATTAAGACTAAACAGGAGCAAGGTTGGACAGTGGATGGAGCCATCAAAACCAGCTGCAACGTGATGTTTTTGTAACAATTGCACACGTACGTAATTTACACTCACATAGTCAAACAAGTTCAGTGTGTGTTCAACAGCCCCCACCCTTTAGGTTGGACACACCTATGTAGTAGACTTCCCAATAAATGAGGGGGTGAAGAGGGAGATCATTAGAGTGACGTGCAGAGAACTGAAACCTAACGCTTCTCCTCGTTCCCTCCTGGTACCAGAATTGAGTCTCCTGTCTCCTCCTTCTGTTTTATGTCTAGATGTCAAATTGATGGACCTGACAGCAACAGTGGTGCAAAATGGCCGCCAGGATTTTTAGCGGGGGTGCGTTGGGTGAGCCCCCAAAACAGCAGACACTGGGTACACCTTTTATTGGACGACCTGTTGCAATGTGTGTTACAGCAAGGGTCTCACTCGGTAAACACCCTTTCAACGAGTTATGGCTCTCACACACTCTTGACTAGCGCAACCATTTTAAGATTTACGGCATGCAAACTGAGGAGAAAACCCTCATCACAATTTACAATTAAATGTACTATTTGTACATATGTTGCATCTCTTCATACTTATCTTAATTGCTTTGGAGTTCTGGACAAACACTGAAATGGGATTCTTTCCAGTATGACACAACAGAACACATCACACAACACACAAATGGTCTTCAGGAGAAGACTTTGACATTGCCCTGATGGGCACGGAATAAATAGATTTAAGGGTTGCCTTGACGACGACGGGGGGTTACTCAAAGAGCAGGTCTTCGTCCGTCTCCTCTGACAGCATGTTGGCAGGCTCAGCGATGGAGCCCAATTTGGCCAGGCGGGCGGCGATCTCCTTCTCCGTCCTCTCTCTCAGCTGCTTCTTCTTCTCCTGGATTTTCTTCAGCCTGAGAAGACGATCAATGGCATGTCGCGCTTCGCGAGACCTTGACGAACAACCCAACGAGGGACGCATGACGACACCAACCTGTAGAACTCCTCTCGTTCCCTCTCGTCCAGCTCCGTAATGATGTAGGTCAAGGTGCGGTCGATCCGAGGGATGATAACTGAAAGAGACCGCGATTAGTCTTGAAAATGTAGAGTTCAGGATCAAATGTTAACTTGTTAAAAGCTCACCGTGCTCAATTGCATTCACGCGGCGGTTGGTGATCTTTATGGCCTCATCCAGAGTGACAAAAGATGTCTGGGGACAAAATGTGAAGATGTCATTTCTGATATGGTGTGTTCGGAATGCACGGTTGTCTTTGACTGAATGCACCCCACCGGATGTTTTCCAGATCAGCGGTGTGAAACTCTTTTAGCCACCGGCAGGGAAATTGATGGCTCGACTGAGTCTATGACTTTGGGGTTGTGACACGTGTAACTTGAACAGCGGTATTATGCACTGCACTTGACCGGTACCTGTAAGGAGGCCAACTCCACGAGCAGCTCCACAGCTCTGGCGTAGTTCCTCTTCAACCTGGAGAGCTGCTCTCCTCCTCGGGCCAGACCAGTCAGCTCATAGCCTGACAATCACAAACAGGGATGTAAACTTGATTGGGGAGGTGGCGGGGCTGAACGCATATTCCATCCAGATATTGTTTGACTTACTATCTCCGCCTTCTTGGTAATGCTCAAAAACTGGAAGAGTAACACCTGCCACGTTGTCTTTTTTGGCCCGCACCTTCACCTGGGCTTTGTTGACATTCTGAATGACTGTCGTGCTATCGCCACAAAGACGAGTATTAGTGTTGCACATTCATTCATTGGTTTTTAAACACGACCCTTACCTGAAGTCACCAGCGGCAAATTTGGCTTCAGCCAAAGAGAAGGCCGCTTCTCTCATCACCTCCCCCATCTTGGTCTTTGTCTGAAAAGAGAACGGCATATAAGTCCGTAATTAATACTCTCTAAAGCTTCTTGGGTTGTCACAGGAAACAACTGACCTCGATAATCTTGCGAAGGATTTGACGGAACCGCATGGAGAGAGCGTCCGACTTCTTCTTCAGGAGGTTGCGGCCTGTCTGCGCTCCTTTCATACGAGCCTTCATGATGGTCTGAGCCCTGCCAACAAACAGGTCATGATGACAGCTGAGCACAAGTGAGCAATGACATAGTTCACAAGGTATTCGTCAGAGGCAGATTTGCAATAAAGCTGCAGGATGCCACTTCACTTAGGGTTGTGTTCTATATCCCACTGGGCATGCCACACTAATTTATCATCATGTTGAGGTTTAACCGTGGATAGAAAAATTCTACACATTCCTGCTCAAATGCCAAGTTTTTGGGGAATATAAAAAAAAAAGAAAAGAAACCAATACCTGTACAACTCAAATGAAATAGTATCTATTTCAAACGGTCGTGGTAAATAAATCAAATTAGATCATGCATTTGTTCAAGAGTGTGCGCCCTCCTATGACTGGTGGCGTAGCCGTGTTAGCATTATCCCATGACATCAAAATTCGGCACATGGGAGTCTGCACAATACTGCCAGCATTTAGAGCGCTTCTCATTCACCCCATATACATTTCAGCAGTTCTTAGGCTTTTCGAGTTTAATATGACTGCATACTACCAAATACAACAGTACACGATACATGATGTTCCTTTGTAATTTCTAAATGTATTCATCTATTGGGGAAGCTAGCTAAAACTTAAAAAGACATTACGTGCAAAATTGTCCAGTACGGATTTGAAGACTGCCACCATTCAATCTAATCAGTGAAGTAGTAACAGCTCGCACGTCACATGACAAGGAGGCTTCCTCTTTTCAATTTTAACGCAGAAAATGAATCCGAATCGCAAAAAGTTAGATCACAAGTAGGCAAAGCATGTCTACGTACACAAAGCCCAGCGCAGGAAAAAAAATCAAATAGCTATCATTTGTGGTTGGATGCTAAAGCGTTAGCAAGCGAAGCTCTCGAACAAACTTACATTCTGGATGGGAATACGTCGATCCTGTCCTTTCCAGACATCTTGTCGGCTTTCTGGTGTTTATCTCAAAGGTGAAATTCTCCAATTTATCGTTTTTCAGGACCAAATATTTCCTTCGTGGACGGGTTGAGATGGTCTTAAACTCTCCGGCCGTGGATCAGCTGACCTGCGGTCACGTGACGCCTAAAGAGCAGCTGTGCGCATGCGAGGCTGGAAAAAAAATGATCTTTTCCGGGTCGAAAAACTAGCAGTCGTGAATCTGAGCTAACGGATGCTAGTTTACAGTCACTAAAACGAAGCCGAGTGGAGCAACATTGGAAATTTAAGCACGCAGTGAATCGCTTTCAAGGCTTTCTTTACCCAAACACATGAGACAGGTGAAGTTGAACGGACAAAGCACGCTTTAGTGGCAAGCGGGCGACGTTGGCTGCTAGCCTTGTTTGCATGTGCCGCATGTGAGCTGGGCACCCGGTTACTAGATCCAAGCTAATAATGCTATTGGCTTTTTTTTTTTGTTCATTATTATTTTAATATCGTTTCTTGTGATAATATGACACCATAAATTTCACGTAGGGCAGATATTTTAATAATCGGAGCCGTGTTTGTCTTACTGCATATATGTAATGGTAATTAACACGTTGGGAGCTTTTCTGTTGCATCATCTTGGGTCCGACATAAAGTGCGAATGCAAATATTCTTGACGATACTGTGCTTTTTGCGGCAATGGTTTATATTCATGTTAAGTATTCTGTTGGACCACTCAGGGATTAAAACCAGAAGTTACTTGTTGGTACGATGATACAATATGCAAATTGACTACTTGGAGCCTCAAATATGTATGTAGTTTACTGGATAGCCACACTTGGAAAATATTTGGTTGAAATTGACGTTTTGACTTTAGATTTTTAATTTGTTACTTTTCATTCGTTAAATTTTTGCTTCGTATTAGTTTGTTTGTTTTTAATGGGAGTAATAATATTTGTTTAATACTGAAAAAAAATCACCAGGTATTGAACCATAATTCCCAAATGACTCTGAGCTTCCCTGTTCTGAAGGGCGGTGCAGTATACGTAAATTGTAGTTTCAGTTAAATATTTTTCTTTGAAAAGCGCTCTCGTAGCATTTGGTGATCTTCAGTTTTTAAGTTAGTGACCAAACCCTAATGCAAATAGTGAACATTTATGAGTAGGACGCAAACGTTTTAATTGCCTATGTTGTTTAAATTCAACCGCTATTTGAACCTCAAATTATAACCCTAGAACTCTCTAATATTCAAACTATTTTTTGTTGATGTTTTTGAAATAGCAATGCCTGGACTCAGCTGTCGATTTTACCAGCACCGCTTCCCAGAGGTGGAGGATGTAGTCATGGTGAACGTGAGGTCCATCGCAGAGATGGGAGCCTACGTCAGCCTCCTAGAGTACAACAACATCGAGGGCATGATCCTCCTGAGCGAGCTGTCGCGTCGACGTATTCGCTCCATCAACAAGCTCATCCGCATAGGACGCAACGAGTGCGTGGTGGTCATCCGAGTAGACAAAGAGAAAGGTTAGTTAGCGCGGTGGCCATGTGCCCTTTGCTACTCCGCTGTTCATTCATGTTTGGTGGAAAGAGCCTCAACCGTGTCTCTGCTCTGCTTCCCCGTTAGGATACATTGATCTATCAAAAAGAAGAGTTTCACCAGAAGAGGCCATCAAGTGTGAAGATAAATTCACCAAATCTAAAACTGTTAGTCAGATTGACATAATTTGACAGCAATCCTGTTTGGTTTTTTTCTGTGATTGTAATCATTGTCTACAGATGATTTCATTTTAAATACAATTCTGCACTAATTATGACTTTACTCATGTGCTAGTGTAGGCTAATGAGACTACAGCATGTTCTGACTTGTAATTATGGTTATAGTTAAAATAACAATTGATGCATGCGTGTTAATACACGCAGGATTGCTCGCACTGAAATGATCAACTTTTGCCCATGGAGCCGACACTGACCTGTGATGTGTGTGCGCAGGTATACAGCATCCTGCGACACGTGGCCGAAGTGCTGGAGTACAGCAAAGACGAGCAGCTGGAGAGCTTGTACCAGCGCACCGCCTGGGTCTTTGACGAGAAGTACAAGCGGCCAGGATACGGCGCCTACGACGTCTTCAAACAGGCTGTGTCGTAAGTGCTGTGGCACTTTGTCACGCGGACCAACACTGTTGATCCTTCACAAAATGAAGCCGGCGGGAATTTTTCTGACAAAATGGGACTTGTTAATATCATACCATGGCACGTGTTCTGTTGGTGCAGTGATCCTTCTATCCTGTGTGACCTGGACCTGACAGAAGAAGAGAGGGCCGTGCTTATTGACAACATCAACAGGCGACTCACGCCGCAGGCCGTCAAGATCCGAGCAGGTGAGAAAATAATTTTGAAAAAGATTCGATTTCTAATAACATCACTTTAATTCATGATAACAGAAAGAAAAACCTCACCTTTTCTTGTCTTGATGACAGACATTGAAGTGGCTTGTTACGGCTACGAGGGCATAGACGCCGTGAAGGATGCGCTGAGGGCGGGACTGGGCTGCTCGACAGAGGCCATGCCCATTAAGGTGACATCATGACCACAAGCACGGAGTTGAAAGAGCTTTGACCTTTCTTCCTCATACTGACTACAGTGACTCTGCTGTAAACAATGTCGATGAGAAAGAGGCCGATCTTTCCCCACAGATCAACCTGATCGCTCCTCCCCGCTACGTGATGACCACCACCACTCTGGAGCGCACGGAGGGCCTCTCCGTCCTCAACCAGGCCATGGCGGCCATCAAGGAGAAAATCGAAGAGAAGAGGGGCGTCTTTAACATCCAAATGGAGGTGAGCCAAAGCATTGATGTGGTTTTCGATGAACAACTAGTATGGGAGGAGCTCCCATTCCTAGATAGACATACGGCAAACCAAATGCGCGTCACAACTGTTCCCTTCAGCCCAAGGTAGTGACGGACACTGATGAGACGGAGCTGGCCCGGCAGCTGGAGCGGCTAGAGAGGGAAAATGCCGAGGTGGACGGAGACGACGATGCAGAGGAGATGGAGGCCAAAACAGAGGACTAAAGAAATATGGATACAGTCAGTTCATCAATGACAAACTGCTATTAAAAGTGCCTCTTTTGGACTTTTAACAGCAGTTTTCTGTTTAGCCCGCTTGCTTAAGAAGATATTTGACACATTGACTCGTTCAAGGGCACAGTGTGCTTCTATTTTGTAATGACATCGGCGTGACCCTCAAACAAGTATCCATGGGGTTGCCACGTAACGGGGTGCAAACAAAAAACCGCAGGATCTGCTGTCTGCCCGTCATTCAGTGGTGACATTTACGGGGGATTTTACTGATAGGATCTACTCTTGTCTGTTCCCTTGGCAACAATAAAAATCTTGATCTCGACATGTCATAAGCATCTTCATTTCCTAGCTTCAACACATTTAAGTATCGCCAAATTTTACAGTCAACCAGAAATAAAGTATAAAACAAATTTTTATTGAAATGGTCACCAATACAAAACACAATGGAGAGCATCTTTAACTGTAAAATTTTCCCGTCGAGGTTTTAACAAATGTATTTTGGCTGAAATGATGAAATTAATGACATGGCCCCCACCAAGCCGTCATTGCAGGTGTGCACACAAATGAAGCAACCCACATTCAAACGACACGTTGAAGGCAACCTTTCTCAATTAGCTCCCCACCAACAAGAAGTTCAAGTACTGTGATTAAAAACAAGCAAATGGTCCTTTTCAGGAAATTATTTTACCCGCGAGTGACATTATTTACAACGAAAATGGTGACGCGGCAGCTAAGGACAAGTTGCAAGGGCCATGACCAAGCTCTCCTCAATCTATTATACATTATAACGAAGAACGGCATTTGTTTTATTTTACCAGACCAATCTTCTTGGCTTCCGTTTCATAGATGAGCAACCTCCACATCTTTACAATGAAGACTTCAGCCTCTTCATCAAGAACCTACAAAAAAAAAAAAAAAGTTGATTCATGTGAAGCAAATTGTTGCCGCATAAAATCACACAGCCCTACAAAATGGCAAATGCACTATACAGTAGATAAGAGTCACGTGACGGCGGTGGGAAAAAAAAAACGTCCGCGTGTCAATGACTCACCATAGCGACATCATCCAAGATGCCCTGCGGGGTGCCGTGAGCCATCACCTGCGGAGACAAGTGTGAGTGCAGCCGTGCCACAGGCGTGGGGGTAAGCGACCAAGGACGAGATTGATACCTTGGAGCAGACAAAATCCACTAATGTGGGCTCTTCCTCTCCGATGTACTCGATGATCTTTTTATTGATCCACGGCCGCACGTGTCGTTCCATTAACGCCTGCGGAGAAATCCAGAAGAAGCATGTCACGTGACCGGCGTCCCCATCCCGTCGGAGTACAAATACTAAGCAAGTACTGCTTACTGTGTCCACCATGGACCAATCCAGAGGGTAAGAGAACAGATCGGGCTTGGCCGTGGGAATCTTTTCGATGAGGCTCTTGATGTGTTTGCGCTTCTCCTCCGAGTTGGGTCCCTTGGCCCCGTCCGCCCCCAGGCTCTTGTCGTCGTCGTAGTCCAGAGGCACAAGCTTCCTCTTGCGCGGCTGCTCGTCTGCTTCCTCGTCGTCGAACTTGCCAAAGACGCTGTCGACGGGCAGCTTCTTCCTCTTGCCTGCACTGGGCTGACTGGGACTGCCGCTCGCACCTGCGTTAAGGGTTCATCTCTGAAACGTTCACTTGGTCAAAGTCGTCTTCCTGAAACTTCTGAATAAGATGTGCGACTGGAGGCACAGAAACACCAAGTTTGCCTAGAGGTGGTTTTATAGCCTTTATCTTTAACATGCTTGTCTGAAATTGTCTTTCGAAGCTCCAGAGGCAATACTCTCCTTTATGACCTCTGGTCCATGTTTAGTGTGCTAAACATACTGTAAATATTTATTTTTGACAATTCTTTCAATGTTCCACCCCTATTTCTGAATGTAGTAAAATGCACTCACCAAGTTTGAGGCTTAGGCCGATCTTGGGTCTGTTCTCATCGTCAGGCAGCTTGTTGGGGGGCGAGTTCTCATGTGGGATGATGATGCCGCACGGCGACTCGTTGCCGGGCGTGTCGGGCGACGCGTTGCCGCTAGCCGACGACACGGACGGCGCCGCCGTGATGGGCCTCATGGTGGGCTTGAGGCAGGGTTTCACTTCAGGGTTGTCCTCTTCGTCGTAATAGTTGTCTTCGCCCTCCTCGACCTCCTCATCCTCCGAGTGGGCGCCGTGAGGACGATGCTCCGGTCTGTCTTGGTGGCCACTGTGGTTCTCCCTGTGGTCCCCTCTTTGTTCACGGCGGTCCCCTCGGTGGACCCGTGAAGCCCTATGGCGCTGCTCCCGTGGCTCCTCGGGCTCCGGCTCTTGGACGATGGGAGGCCGTCTCAGTCGCTCCTCCTCTTCCTCCTCCATCTTGACCAATAGGATGCGACGGAGGTGAAAATCATGGACATGAATCAACGTGCAAGGAATGATGACATGACCTTCACAGAGACAGCGCGCTCGCATCCAGATTCACTCACACACACATACACACGAATGATGCCGTCATGAGATCAGCATTTACCCTGCGTAGCTCCGAGTCTGGGTCTGGATGTCCCTCGTCTAGCAGCCTCTGTCTGATTTTCTCCAGCTCCTCCTTCTCTCTCTTCCTGTCACGCTCATCCGCCTCCGCCTCCTTCTCCCTGTCTCGGAGGCGCTTCTGCAGTGCACTGCCCCTAGTGGCCGCAACGAGCAATGACACATCAGAACAATGGCTGCTGGGTTCCCCCACCCTCCCACCCCCGTCTGCCACCAGACTGTAAATATAGGCCATTGTCATGATCAAAGAAAAATTAATAAATTTTTGTTACGGTAGATATCTATAATAACCTCTTTGGCGTGTTTAGGTATACAAAGGCAGTACTGTCCGTTGGTTTTAGTCTTGCACTTTGTCTGCCCCAAAATAGCTGACTTACTCTGCAGGTCATCGAGCCCAATTCAGATCAAAATGGTGTCACCTGGACAATGCACTGTAAAAATACAGCCAAATTGGGCTTACGGGTGATGTGACGACCTACATTGGCTTTCGTGCCTCCTACCTGTAGTATTTAGGGTCATCTCTGTCATCGTCGTAGTCTTCCAGGAAGCCTTTTAGCCGTTTGCCTTCCTTTACCTGACACAGAAATGAAATGGGAACACCTTACAGCCATTCTTAACTACAGCGGAATCTAATGCTGTAAAAATTATTGGCCTTAAATCACAGTGTGCGATGTCAACACATCGAGACACGAGACCACATTCCTGCCAACAATTACAACAATGCACTTTCTGGGAGGATGGTGCGAAGAATGTGAAAGGAGAAGAATGTCCAACTAAGTTTTCTGTGGGATAAGAGCAAACACAAAAGACTTCAACTTAATTGTTTCACCAGTTGTCGAGACGATTGAGTATGAACACGGATGACGGAGCAGACGTTTATTTCCTTAATTAGCAAGTTGGTTCCCATTCCCACGTTCTTGAAAGAACCCTCTGTCTGCATTTGTCTTCACATTTTTTTGTGAAACAAGGACTTTGGAATGCAACAAGAGCAATCTCGAAACATCTCAAATCAGTCTCATCTGTTTGACAAGGTGAATGAAGACGTACTGTACGTTAGCTCCTCTAGCCGCAGAGCGACAGGCTAGCTGCTATATCATTGTTACCTGTGATTAGAAAGGTTAGTATCGCTCCTTTTTTTTTTTTTTAAGAACCCCAGAAATTCTACCAAACTGAACTTTCATCACACAACCACATTTGGACACAGCTGAACAACCAGGAATCCAAAGTATCCCAGTGGGGTATAACCGCTAAATGGGTGTTGCAAGGAGGGAAGAAGAAAGAGGTAAGTGGACATTTTCACTTGATTTAGGCAGAGCCGAGTAACAAAATCTCTCTCACCATCTCTCGTCGGCGCTCCTCTTCCCTCTCGACATCTTTGGCATAATCCCGCGCTTTCTTCCTCTCCCTGAGCTCCCAGTTTTTTAAGCGCTGTTGTCAAAATGAGGCGAGATGAACCACACCGCCACCAAAGTCAAACAAAAGCGCTCCTATGAGTCCACTCCTACCTCCTGATAGGCTGCTTCTTTGTCTCGGAGCTTCCTCTCCAGCCTCCTGCGTTCATGCACCTCCTCCTCATCGTCTTGGTCTCGTTTCTTTTCTCGCTCTCGGCTCTTCTCCCTGTGGCAAAAAAAGAAGTGCCGCACTTGTTTGCATACAAGCGGTATCCTGTAAAAACTACATCAGCTGGTTTGTACGAAATGGTGTAACGTACAATGTCTATCACAACATTCCGGCGTCCATGAATTATATAAAAGTGATTTTTTTTCGTTACCTGGAGCGGCTGCGGGCAATGCTCTTGTCTCGACTTCTGTCCCTCTCCCAGTCTCGCTCTCTGGTCCGGCGCTCGCGGTCTTTGTCTCGGTCCCGTTCGCGCTCTCGTTCCCTGTCCTTCTCGCGTTCCCTCTCGCGCTCCTTCTCCTTCTCGCGGTCCCTTCGCTCCCTTTCGCGCTCCTTTTCCCGCTCGCGCTTCTCCCGCTCAAACTCCAGACGCTCCTTCTCCCGCTTGTCCTTCTCCTCCTCCCGTTTCTGTCGGAGGAAAACACACAGAGGTTCAGTGGACGGACGGCATGGAGCGAGGCCAACTTTTGCACTCAACTTGCTTCAGTGGCAAGACGAGGAGCTTTTCATATGCTCTCACTCGTCCATGCAACGGCTACAAGTCCTCAAGCTTACTTGGGCTACAGACAGTCAAGTATAGTGAAGATGTAACTGGAAAAATCATACGAGAAACGACAAAGGGAAAAAAAAAGACGCCGCAAGAGACAATGCAGTTTGTCAGTCTTTGCTTGAACTTGTTGTTTGGGACTTACAGGTGATGAACTATGGACTCAGCCCTTCGCTGCCCCTATAAGCCTTCTAAGTTAGGCCTGGGAGGAAAGCAGGTCACACGGTATACAAAGGAAACACGTTATGGGTTTGAGGTTTGTTTGAGCATCATCAACAAAACAAAAAAAAACTTTTTTTTTTAAATTTCAGTGAGTACATTGGCATTCTGGCAAGAACATCAGGAACAATTTGAACAGGTAAATCAAAAGTATTGTAGAAGCTTGTCTTACCCCCTTCAGAAGTCTACGGCGGATCCTGGCGACCCAATGCGCACACACACGCACACACACACACACACACACATCAACTCTGCCTTTGAGAGCATTACACACAAGGCTTTTTGGATGGGAACATCTTTGAGTAAAGGAGGGAAGTAAAATGCTGGACGAGCTGACACACAATCATCCTGACATACTGGGACGGACAAGCCTTGGGTCTAATGCGTTGCTAGACAAAAATAACAGGCGTAAAGTGCACAAAATAGATGGATAGTTGTTATTCTTTTAGTGATGTCACATCAGTTGACTTGTTACTGTATTGCACTTACCTTTCTAACATACAGGAACAACGATCCAAGTCAGGGAAAAATGAGTTTCCGTAGTCAATCAAATAGTGACCTACACGCGAATGGACGTCGTGCTTCAAACTAAGTCAATGGATGAGTCGAGCATGGGAAATTACTGTTACTTATAGCCGATACTGACATGTCGCAGTAAACAACCATTTCATTCAACACAATTGTAAACCTTCCTATTGTGATTTATTCATCAGGAGAGGCATTTCAATGAATTACATTGCCTCTTCTCAAATTGAACACCTTACCAATACAGTACTTTCTACACTTCAGTAAACAAAGTTGTAACCCTGGCGGTCACTACATGAGATACTGTGTAATGTAAATCATGTCAAACTTTAGATGTACAACGAAGGCCTGATTGAACATCTTACCTCGGCCCAGTACGTTCTGCAGTTAGGTCAATGAAAACCCACTGGTCGCGATTTGACGAGATGATGGAGAAAAGCAAATACATTCTATTTTAACGCATAGTTTCTGTTCAATTTTTCTGGTTGGAGCATTTGATTTAGCAGGATGCTAAAATTTGAAATAAGAACAAATGTCACTCCCTTTGCCCTCCCAGAATGTAAAGACTGAGATTTTGTCTGCTTTCCAGCCTGGATAAAAGTAGAACGCTCGCAACGTGTCAAGCTCAGTATATTAAGACTAAGGCAGAGCGAGCCAGGCAGTGAAAGACAACGAGATGAAAACAACACCTCCAAACATCACCACATGCAGAGGCACGTACCTTTAGAGTCTTCAGACCACCGAGCTGCTGTGAAGAGGGCACCCCCCTCTCTCATTACCCCGTACTTATGCATCATACTTAAGATGGCCACGGTTACGGCAGCGGTTATTGACAAAGGTTTGTGCTTTAAACAGAACCATCATCATTTAGAACAACGGCTTACAGAAGACTCGCAAAGGCTCACGCACTCTTCAGCTTTCCGGTGCACCGCTAACGGGCGCGGATTGGTCAGAGTTGGCAAGGACGCGGGTCAAACGGGCCGAAGTGCAGTGCAGTTGCCCCTCTGCGAGTCCTCAAGAGGGGGGCACCCAGTTGATGTAGAAAGTAAAGGAAGGCTCATACTTACATCCTATCCTCGCAACTTTTTCCAAAGCTCTGAGATTCATCTTGCTTTAGTCACCATATGATCACTATCATAATGGTGGGGTTTAATCAATAGATTAGCTTTTAAGTAACTTTTCATCGTCTCCATGCATTGTGTGTGTGTGCGTGCGTGCGTGCGTGTGCGATAAATGCAAAAATATTTGTCACACCTAAATAGATTCAATACACAATTCTTTTGAGGTGAGACTCGGACATGAAAGATCAAATACTGCACAAGGTGTGGAGCAAATTAATCGCAATGTGTACTTTAATGCTACCCAATTCATGGTGTGGTCCTAATGTTGGTACAATGTATCAACTGTTGCTGAGTGTGCAAGCTACAGGAGTGAACTACGTGATCAGCTGCTGTCCAAAAACCTGTAATGTCAACTAGAGGATCAAAAGGGTGATTTTACCTTGTGAGTGTCTCGAAATTTACTAATCTCTCTGGTAATCAGGTCTCTCTTGTCATCCTCCATATCGATTGTGTTCAAGTCATCCTGTGGGATTGACATACGTCATTCCTTGCCACTTGTTTACGGCACAACTCTTCGAAACCGACTTGTCGTACCTCATCTTTTTTGTCCTTTTTTCTTTTTCGCCGCAAGGACTCTTCATCCTGACAAGGCGCGCTGAGCTCGTCAGCATATTCCCGCATTAATGCATCAATGGCACCTTTGACGACCTGATCCTTCTTTTTGGTCTCCTCATCCAGAACCTCCTCTTGATCGTTTCCATTCTCCGAGTCCACTTTCTGCTCATACAGAAAACAACGTCTAAAAAAAACAAACAAGCATAACGTTGAAGACCAAGATTACTAAGAAAACAAAATGTCCTACCCCATTAGCGCTCTTCTTCTTGGCCTTCCACTCATCCAGCTGTGCTTCAGTTTTAGGATCCACTCTCACAAGAAGGTTTTTGTCCCCAATGTGCATGTCATGAAGCAGCCGCAGAGCTCGTAGAGTGGAGTCCGGCTCTTTGTACTCACAAAAACCAAACGCTGGCACAATAGACAAACATGAGAATATTTACAAAGTCCCGTTTGACCGACATTTTTCTTTTTCTTGCCGAAACTCTAGACACTAGAATTTCGAAAAATGGCGGTTTACAAATGTCACGCAATGTGAGGGTTCTATAAAACTATATATTTCTTATAAATCAATGAACTTGTTTGTGAAAGCCGCCTGGGTTTTTTTTAAGTGTTCTTGAAATTAAGTATGTGCAGTGATACACAAGGACACTTTCCCAGTTGTGTTCAAATCCGGGTGATACACCCCCGATCTAATCAGAACAGAACAGTTTGATTAACATTCCAGTCAACTTTAGCCGAGCAACGGCCTTTCATCATGGCTCACCTTGTAACTTGCCCGAGGCTCCTTGAACTCTTTTCCAGCTCAGAACTATTCCACACTTCTGTAAGAAGGGCACAAACAGACCCCCAGAACAAATGAGTTTCAAACAATTACCAGTTCCCCAAAGAACAATAATTCAGACCATCAAATGTGAGCATTTAAATTGGTGGCAAGGCACCATTCTTAATAATTAGTAAATGTATACCAGACCCTCATATAACCTCGCCCCTCACCGCGAGCAGCTGCCGGATGAGCATATCTGAGGCTTTTTCAGATATGTTGCCCACAAACACTGTGGTGGTGGGGCCAGCCTCGTCGTCTTTGGCTCTGAGGAGAGCGTCCTTCCTATGGACTGGAGGTTTGCTGACCACAGGCAGAGACGACACTATTACAGGATTAGGGGCCATGATGCCCATGTGGACCGGGATCATCGGAGCTCCTGCAAATGAAAAAGCTGTGCATTACTCATCTGTATTTAATATTCATGAAAATGCTGTAATTTTTTTCAGTCACGTTGTTCAGTTTAAGAGGCATACACACATACAATTAGGCCATGTTGGTCATCTTTAGTACACCACAGAAGTCAGAACAATAGCAACACACAAGTCTATTGCGTTTTAGAAATTGTTTAAAATGTAAAAAACATGTTTTACCACACTTAAACACTGTTTAAATTAGAGCATGTGAATTATTTGGAGCCTTACCTGCAGGGAAACCAGCATACTGAGGAGGTATCCCAGGAGGGGGTAATAGTGGCCGGTTTAAATGTGGAGGAAATGACATCGTGGGTCTAAATTGGACTGACCTGATGTGGAATAGTGACAAACACGCATTATGTTTTACTCTGAACATCGAACACAGACGATACTAGTATCAGAGTGTCAAAGCGAAGACCTATTGCTTTAATAAAGGGAGATTCCAATTTCCCCGCATTGTAAACTGTAACTTTAGCGTTTGCTATCGTCGTTGAACGATTCCAGAATCACACCCTGCTAACGGTTGGCAATCGTGCTAAGGAAATAGACCAGTACCTAGGGGTCAAACTGCGGTGTTTGGGTGAAAACAGAAGTTGTGTCGCTTATTTTTTACTGTAGTAGTCATAACGACGAAAACGTCGACAATAAAATGTTAAGGCCATTAACCACGCTGTTACCCGGCATGGCTAAACTATGCTAAACTACCATCAGCTAATAAACGCTAACAGTCTAGCGAAAGAAATAGCGCATTAAAAGACAATATACATATACACCTACCCCGAAATATTCCTTGTCTGAATGTACCAGAGCAGCCAAAACTGTTCTTTAAAGTGCAAACGGCTTTCAAAAACTGCTGGTGTTGGATTAGCACAACAGCTAGCTACCGGCCCGCTGCTACACAGACGCAAACGCCGAGGTTGAAGCAATGGAGGAGCGAGAGGTTATAGTTCCGGGATGTGGCCGTCGGACGGAGCTACAATGGTTTCGTTCAACACTCAGCAGAAAACAGATTGGAGGGGACAAATCGAACAAACCTAACATGTATGCTAATAAGTGTTTCTATCAATATAATATGTCGTACTCGGTGATGTGTGTACATTTTTCCTGTAAAATAAAGGGTCAACCGCAATACCCGTCCATTAATGGTTACTTAATAAATATATATTGGAAAAGCTTTAGCGTTTATGCTTGACCGACATGTGCGCCACTTACCCCGGAAGTATTGACTCGAGGATGCATTTGACGTCATTGGATTGATCGGCGTTGTCAGAAAATCAACATGGATGCCGCCTGGAAAGTCAACCACAAGCATAATCGTATGCTTTCACTTCATAATTATTGGTTGCACACTGAGTTCACATGTTCTCATCCAAACAAAGATCAGACGTAGTTTTCATAAACAATCATTAAAGAATTACGTCACATATGAATGTCTCATATGTCCGCCCTTTACTGCTGCAAAACAATTTTTGTTTTGTTATCGCCTCCACGCGAATTGTGCACCGTGAGAACCAAATTTGATTGAATCGTGAGTATATCGGATGACATTTAAAATCCACAATGTGTGTGTATGTATGTGTTCCATATCTTTCTCTTTATGTATGTCTTCCATACATTAATAATGACAGCATTGTTCCCTGAGAAAGATTTGGAAATTCCAATTTGCGAGCACAAGTTGTACATAACAAATATGCAGATGCATGTCGAAACTAACTCAATTTGAATCTAAATAAACATTAAACATGTCATGTCTTAAAATGTTCAGCATTCATGCGACCACATATCTCATACAATATATGGCTATATATATATATATATATACATATATATATATATATATATATATATATACTTTTATGTGTGGTTCATCTATTCTCGCACTCAAACGCACAATTTTATAGTTTCCGTATCCCGAACAGTGTCGTTATAAACATCACAGAAAGGTTGCCATAGTTTTTGTGTTGTTCAATGACAGCTGTGCGACGATGGCTGCAGTTGACAACCATGTGACGTCGCTCTGGTGCGTTTTTTTTTTTTGGGTTGTAGAAAGTGCGAGAAGAAGCAAAGCACACCCTCTTCATTTCCAGTATCCCTGCGTCCGATTAAAAAGGCCCTGGTGTTTTATCGATTTAACATGATATGAACAACGTTATGACACATTAACTTTAAACATATGCCTTGTGACAATTAAAAGATTTTTGTTTCGATCATGTTCGTCGACAATATTTGAGGACTAGTTCGTCCCTATACGATCGACCTCGAAAGCGAATCATCTATGATGCCACAAGATGGCAGCACCCATTCAACGCTTATGACTACGTAATTGCAGTTTAAACTCCAAGGTTACATGTAGCTGTACTGAATATGCTTATTATTACAATATTAGTGTAATTCAAAAGTGCATATACTTTGACAGTGGCTATTAAATCACATGTCAACGGGATGTAGGAGTACTGACAACACTATCTATTTTTTATTTGGGGCGGGGGGTTTAAAACGTCACCAGTCATATGTCTATGTCAGTTCATTTGATATTATTTTGAATGCAAGTTTAAAGAAGTGCTAAAGTCATATTTCTGACTGTACTGTGGAAGGAAGCCAGTACGGATTCATTGGTACACAGTGCACCGCGGATGGATATGACTTGCACCCAGTCGAAACTTGCGTGTATAAAGATTCTGGTCTATTGAAAGCAAGTCCCTTTTTCCTTTTTCCTCCAGTCAAAGAGCGGAGGGGGACTTTTACTTGTTTGCATTTTATTCAAGAAATTCCAACGCAACAGACAAGGTTGGTTGGTGGGCACCCTTCCCTCGCTCGGTCGTTGTTGGTGAAGCATCATTATTTCTTGGTTATGCGATGTTTTTCGTACCAATGTGATGCGAGTCCCCTGAGTCACGACGGTACCCTGAGCATCAATTTGTCTGCTAAGTCTTATTTATGTCTTAAAATCTATCACACATGCGCAGCATGCTGTCACGTAAGGTTTGTTGAGCGTTTTTGACCCATTGTCGGATCGTGTTAAGGATGCAGCACTGCAGATCAAGGCGTTGGGTCGAGTATTGGTTACATAAAAACAGGTGGGGTGGTGATCGTCGATATTTAGCTAATGTTCGCTCCGTTTATTTCAGACATGGTCGTAATGGAATTAAGCGTTAAATTCTTAATCATGATTATACTTTTTGTCTTTTTTTGTATATATTTTTTGTTACACCGTCAACAGATTGTTTGTGACAACAATCAGTCTTTCAAGTCATGCTGTATTGAATTTAACGAACATATGGATGCTATCGCGGTAATTTTTTAAAAAACGTGTCTTATGTGTCGGCCACACTCTTGTGATCCATTGTGTTGCTTCTGGTTAAATATGCCCGCTCATGTTTAAGTATAATGTGTGACCAAAAATTTGGGCCCACGTTGTATGATTTCTATGAATAAAATGTTACGTTGGTCGTTATTCTCCGTAAGCACGTGCTTTCCGCAGCCATTGTCTGAGTGTTTGGGCGCCATGTTGGTAGAGGGCGACTTCCGCCATCTGGAGCAGCACGAGGGCGACTGTCTTTAGTTTGCACGGTTTACTCGCTTTTTTTTTCTTTTAAACGCATTTCCGGGACACATTAAGTTGTTGTAGGAAAAAAAAAAAGCTTGCTGTCTTTCCTAAAACCGAAAGTGTTTGTTTTGGGTATTGGTCAAAATGGCTACACCTGTGTATTGCTGCAAATAAACTGAATTCAGTTTAACACTCCATCTTTATTGTGCAGATGCCTGAAGAAATGCAAGAGATTGAGACCTTTGCCTTCCAGGCAGAGATTGCTCAATTGATGTCCCTGATTATCAACACCTTCTACTCCAACAAGGAGATCTTCCTCAGGGAGTTGATCTCTAATGCCTCTGATGTAAGTCTCACAGGTCTTGAGAGGTCAGAGTTTAGTCAGTTTTGGTTTCATTCATGGTGCGGTTTTAATCAATCAGGCTTTGGACAAAATTCGCTATGAAAGCTTGACTGACCCAACCAAGATGGACAGCGGCAAGGATCTGAAGATTGACATCATTCCCAACAAAGTTGATCGCACCCTCACCATCATCGACACCGGCATTGGCATGACCAAGGCCGACCTGATCAACAACCTGGGAACCATCGCCAAGTCTGGCACAAAGGCCTTCATGGAGGCCCTGCAGGTAAATGGCTGTGTGTGTGAGAGAATTTTTCAGTCGAAGCATCAAGGCGCTAGAAAGTGATTGAGAGAAATTAGTTCCACTGTTTATCATAGTGTGAGGTTCCTATGGGCGGCAGTGCCTTAGTATGGTATCGACGCAGTCTATCAATACTCAAATTTTTGCAACTTCAATTTTTTTCTTTCAGGCTGGAGCTGACATCTCCATGATCGGTCAGTTTGGCGTGGGCTTCTACTCCGCCTACCTCGTCGCTGAAAAAGTGGTCGTCATCACAAAACACAATGACGATGAGCAATACGCCTGGGAGTCCTCTGCTGGTGGCTCCTTCACAGTCGCCGTCGACAGTGGTAGGTTGTCCAAACCCTGCTGACCTGAAGCCCGCAGTTGTTTACTTTTGACAGCCTGTTGAAACACGGTGCATTCATGGTTGCGTAACTCTCCACAGGAGAGCCAATTGGCCGTGGAACAAAGATCATCCTGCATTTGAAAGACGACCAGACGGAGTACATTGAGGAGAAGAGAGTCAAGGAAATTGTGAAGAAGCACTCCCAGTTCATTGGTTACCCCATCACTCTCTTTGTAAGTATCGCTGGCTCGTGTGCTGCATATTGTGCAAAGCCGCACTCTAAACCGCATCGGCTAATGTGGCGCATAGGTGGAGAAGGAGCGCGACAAGGAGATCAGCGACGACGAGGCAGAGGAGGAGAAGGCCGAGGACAAGGAAGACAAAGAGGACGGCGAGGACATGCCCAAGATCGAAGACGTCAACGAGGATGACGATGACGACTCCAAAGACAAGGACAAGAAGAAGAAAAAGAAGATCAAGGAGAAGTACATTGACCAGGAGGAGCTGAACAAGACCAAGCCCATCTGGACCAGAAACCCAGACGACATCACAAATGAGGAGTACGGAGAGTTCTACAAGAGTCTGACCAATGACTGGGAGGATCACCTGGCTGTGAAGGTAATTGGGCAAGGCCAATTACATTTCACAGGTTGCCTTGCATGAGATTTGGAGATCAAGTGTTCCTCGTCACCTCCTTGCAGCACTTCTCTGTGGAGGGCCAGCTTGAGTTCCGCGCCTTGCTCTTCATCCCTCGCCGTGCACCCTTTGACCTCTTTGAGAACAAGAAAAAGAAGAACAACATCAAGCTGTACGTCAGGAGAGTTTTCATCATGGACAACTGCGAAGAGCTCATCCCAGAGTACCTGAGTAAGATTACGCTTCGGCCGAGCGTCGCAGGGGTCTGCCGGGCCGCTCTGTTTCTGATGTTCTGACGGTATGCGATTTGTGGTTCCCCCAGACTTTGTCCGTGGCGTGGTGGACTCCGAGGACCTGCCCCTCAACATCTCCAGAGAAATGCTGCAGCAAAGCAAGATCCTGAAGGTCATCCGCAAGAACATCGTGAAGAAGTGCCTCGAGCTCTTCGCGGAACTGGCTGAGGACAAGGAGAACTACAAGAAGTTCTATGAAGGCTTCTCTAAGAACATCAAGGTAATTTGTCAAAAGCTTTTGTCCAATTAGTATAAATCGTGTGAGGTTTTTGACAAAAAAAATCCCATTTGTCTCAAGCTGGGCATCCATGAGGATTCCCAAAATCGCAAGAAGCTGTCCGAGTTGCTCCGCTACCACAGCTCCCAGTCCGGAGACGAGACCACCTCCCTCACAGAATACCTCACCCGCATGAAGGACAACCAGAAGTCAATCTACTACATCACCGGTCAGCCTTCAGCTTGGCTTTATAAGATAAGATAAGAAAAACCTTTATTAGTCTCTCAATGGAGAAATTCCCAATTCACAGCAGCAAAGTTATGAAAGGAAGAAGTAGAACAACAAAATATAGGGGCTGCTGGAAAGGCAGCCACTCACGCGGCGCCATTTTGAAGTCAAAATAACACAACACAACATAGTCGTAAGCTCTTATTCTGAAGTATCGCTCTAATTTTTATTAACTTACCCTCAAATGTAATCTTTCCCCAAGGTGAGAGCAAGGACCAGGTGGCCAACTCGGCTTTTGTGGAGCGTGTTCGCAAGCGCGGCTTCGAGGTCCTGTACATGACAGAGCCCATCGACGAGTACTGTGTGCAGCAGCTTAAGGAATTTGACGGCAAGAGCCTGGTCTCCGTCACCAAGGAGGGCCTGGAGCTCCCTGAGGATGAAGATGAGAAGAAAAAGATGGAGGAGGACAAGGCCAAGTTTGAGAACCTCTGCAAGCTCATGAAGGAGATCCTGGACAAGAAAGTGGAGAAGGTAGGCGGAATTGCGACAACTTTGCATCAATGCCAAAGCATTTGGACTCCCCCCCCCCCCCCCCAACCGTAGTTGTGTTGTTACAACAGGTGCCTTAGTTGAACATTACTTGTACTCTGGTGAGTCCATCCCGCAGAGTTTTGACAACCTAACTGGTGACTGTCATTTAACATTGCCTGGTTTGAAAATGTTTGGTTTTGCGTCAGTGAATATGAAAACCACTTTTTGAGTCGCATGCTACTTACCCTCCTAGGTTTGCCTTTTGTAACTGCATGCCTGATGTGCCGTTATCCTCCCACGCAGGTGACCGTTTCCAACCGCCTGGTGTCATCGCCCTGCTGCATCGTGACCAGCACGTACGGCTGGACGGCCAACATGGAGAGGATCATGAAGGCCCAGGCTCTCAGGGACAACTCCACCATGGGCTACATGATGGCCAAGAAGCACCTGGAGATCAACCCCGACCACCCCATCGTGGAGACCCTGCGACAGAAGGCCGAGGCCGACAAGAACGACAAGGCCGTCAAGGACCTGGTCATCCTGCTGTTCGAAACCGCCCTGCTGTCCTCTGGCTTCTCCCTGGATGACCCACAGACCCACTCCAACCGCATCTACAGAATGATCAAACTCGGACTTGGTAAGAACACCCAGAGTGTGGGTATACAGTGGGGGTTGCATCAAAGCTGCTATAATTTGATTCAACTTGAATAATTCGATTGCAAAAGAAAACTTTACCAACGCAGACGTTAACATTGATGTTGGTCAATTTTTAGATAATCAATTAATTGATGAGGGCTCACCACTGGTGCGTGAAGCAGGATTGTAATCTGTTATTTCTCCATTTTGTCCCTTAGGTATTGACGATGACGACGTCCCCATCGAGGAGGCCACTTCCGCAGCCGCCCCAGACGAAATTCCTCCACTAGAAGGCGACGGCGAGGATGACACTTCACGCATGGAAGAAGTTGATTAAACGCCCCGCTCCACGTTTATCTCACTCGGTATCACATTTCTATTGTTCATCCTTTAAACTGCAGTAACTTTAAAACAAATATTCATGTCGTTTTGGTGGACCAGTGTTGCTCTTGAAGAGCATTTATCTGCAAGACCCTCCTTTTTAAAGAGAAGCGGTTTGGGGGGGGGGTTTGTTTTGTTTTTTTGCTGTAAAGTTAGTGGTGACCGCACATTTTGTTTTATCAAGTACCCTGTTGCACTGAGTTTTAAATGTGGGAGTGAACATGGGAATGGTACATTCCATTGTAGGGTCTGGTGAAAGTTTGGGTGAAGTTCTGATCATCGGCAACACTGCACGCTGCATGGAGAGAGAGGACTGACTAAGATTCCTTTGCCTGAGTCCAGGCTTGTCTGTATTAAAGTATTGTTTTGCAAAAAATAAACATGCAATACTGAACTCAAGTCTGGCTTTGGCTCTTCAGTTCCGGTGACATCACAATACGTGTGCTGTCCCTCTACTAGCCACTAGGGGGGAAACCTGGACTAAAAGTGAAAGCAGTGTTTGAAGGTTGCTTCACTTGAATGTTGATTTTTATTTTCATTTTTAAATTAGCAACTAGGAAAGACACATTTTGAGATTTAAACTGGGCGCAAAGTGGTGACCCTTCCCCAAGATTTGGAGTCGTTTTGGTCTGTACATGACTTGGTGTCTCAATACAGCATTATTTTTAATGGACAACTTGGCATTTGAAATGGGGCATGTTACAATCTGCTAAAACGTCGCTCGTTTTCCCATAAGTTTTCCATTTTATCAATAGTGTACAACCTCTCAGGGTGTGTGTCCATGTACATATTTTAGTCAACGTCAACGTAGAGAGGGAACTTGGTCAAGAAAGCACACCAATGCCCTCTTGGGTTTTTTTTTCCTTCTACAAATGCTTCACAAAGCAGATTTTGAGCCGACGCCAAAATTATGAACCTTGCTATTGAATGGGTCAAGCGGATGAGAATTTTTGGGGATTCCCACATGGAATATTCAGTAACTGTGAGGAAAGGTCACTCAAATGCGATCTAGTCACTACTGTAAAATACAGAGCAGCTCATCCTACGGCATTATGCAAACATTATACAACCTGTGGAAACATGTGACAATGCTCTCCACCCACCAAAGTGCAAATATGGTGTGTATGTGGGGGGTTACTCAAGTGTTTCACCAGTGGTCTGTGACGTACCTTTTGGTGACCTTTGCGGTCATACGGCTGCTGTATGTCTGACTTGAAACTCTGGAAGAGATGTTCAACATGCTGGCAGGTCACTCTGTCCTTGCTCCAGCGATGTGAGTGACAAAAGAGGACAGCGAGTGAGTTCCTACATATGACAGTCAAAACGCAGCCTTCAGGTTGATGCACGGTGAATCATAATACACATTGAGGTTTGTGAGTCAGCCAAGGGCGGGATTATATGGCTAAAAAAGGGGGAAAAAACACCTAATCATCACACTTCTGGGATATCAATTTCACAGTTACTGTTATGTCATTGTCAAATGTCAGCTTTTTTTCCCCCTCCAACTTTCCAAGCAACCACAGCAGCTAAATATATACCCAAGGTAATTATGCTGTTCAACAAAAGGTAAGATACAACCCAAAATATTTTTGAATAGAAACTGGCCTGTTGAAAAGTACAGTAAATTTCCTGTTCAACGAGTTGATGTGATCTCAGCAAATTGAATCAAAGGTTGAACTAAAGGAACGGGAACACCATGATATATTAATAAGTATTTTATTATTAATCAATCCACTTACCATAAGTAACAGAAGTTACACTGAACTACCCCTTGAATGTGTTTAACGGGGTTTGTCCCCCGCACATCAGTCATGGAGCGGTCGAACACAGTGCAACCGACATGGTGGATAGAAACAAATTTAAAGATACATGAACATACTTTGGAGTCGATGCTATGATGTGAAGACAATTTAAAAAAAAAGTGTCTTTAAAAACAATGCAGCACAAAAAGAACTCCTTCATAGCATCTCTTTTGGTCACGTCAAGGGCCCACAATTGGCACAAAGTAGTGCGCACACATCCACTCGGGGGCAACAATATTACGTTCCGAAACAAGAGCAAGACAATTCTGCACTTGACTGTGAAAGTGTATTTGGACCTCGAATGAAATGGCAATTAAGTGTCCGCGTAGTGGGTTCAAGGTACAGTATATGCGCAGTTTCCTGGTATAACAAAGGCCGCTTGCTCTCCGCATGGGAAGCACATCTGGCGACTGTGACAGACAAACATGGGTTTTTTATGATATTGATCGTCTTGTTCCAGTACTCAGTCGCAATTAAGGCCAACTTCATAAAGTCTTTTAACTGTTCTGTCCACAAAGCTCGCATACGCTGGTGACAAAAAGTGACCTTTCGGGGGCAAAATTACAAGGGGAACCTGAAATGGGACTTCTAACCTTTACAGGTCAACTTCCTTTGACTTCATTTTAAGGGGAAGCCAAGTCAGCAATGTTCTGTGCGCCCGCACTTGTCGAAACATCGCATTCTGATAAATATTACATTTGTGGAATATAAATTCAGATGAAACATCCACCTGGTTTTCATCCAACTCAGGGGGCGGTGATTTTTCCACCGTGCTGTCGACTGGAAATGACATCACCGTCGCTCAAGGCTCGGTTTGTGAACGTCACATGATCAAACCCAGAAAACAGCTGAGCCGTGACTGGACTCTGACAAATTAGTCCTTTTTTTTTAGACAGTGGGAACTCAAAAGTTTAGAGAGGGTCAAACTAAGTTCTCCTCTCAAGGTTCCAGTGCATTTTAGATTCATCCTGAAACGTGATGAATTTCTTAAACTTTTTATGGAATCGTTTTTTTTTTTCTCAGCAGCTAGCAGTGGCCACACCAGCCACAGGTGGTGTGGGAGGGAGAGAACATCTTGTGACTGGGAAGAGGCAGGCCGTGGAACAGAATCTCATGAACCGCTTGGAGGCACAGAACGACAAAGAAAAATAATCCCTTTAAGTACCTAACAGACACGAAAAAAAGATGTGAGCCGTAAAAAAAAATAAAAAAAAAACACCACAGAAAACGTGGTTTCAGTCCTCAGTTTAGCGCGAGCGCTACACCTTCTGCGGCATCGGCTGCGCCTGGCGCCGGCCCGACTTCATCCGACTACGTGCGTACACTCGCAAAAAGAGAGCCAGGAACACCACGGCGACGCCGAAGCCGCCGACCAGGGTGACGGCGTGGCCGTAAAGAAAACAGGAGAGGAGAATGGCGATGGCCTGCCGCAGCGTCATGATGATGGTGAAGACAGCGGCGCCAAACTGGTTGATGGTGTAGAAGATGAAGAGCTGGCCGCACGCCGAGCAGACGGATAGCAGCACGGCGTGGAAAGCGAACTCCGAGTGACGCGCCATGAACGCCACCGAGTCGAACAAGGCCCCCTGCTCCAGCAGCGAGCCCACCGTGAAGAGGCAAGAGAACAGGTTGACCCCGAACATCATTTGGACGGACGACATCTTGTACTTGAACAGGTTGTCCTGCCAGTTGGAGGTGAAGCTGTCGAAGACGATGTAGCCCCCCAGGATGACCACGCCGCTGAAGGTGGTGACGGTGGACGGGTGCTTGCCGGCCGTGCTGGACAGCAGGAACATGCTGACGCCCACGGAAATAAGCGCGGCCGTCAGGTACTCCCAGTACTCGTAGCTCTTCTGGGAAATCATCTTACCCATGAGCATGACGGGAATGACCTTGGAGGCCTTGGCCAGGACCTGAGTGGGGAAGCTGATGTACTTGAGAGCCTCGTACTGGCACCAGCTGCTCATGATGTTGGAGAGCGAGGCGAACGAGTACTTGTACATGGGCGTGCCGTGGCGCGGCTGCTTGAACAGCAGGCACCACAGGCCCGACACGGTCAGGGCCAAAATCCGGTTCATGAAGACCAGAAACTGAGAGTCCTTGAAGCGCTCGCCCTCCTCCTCTGGAGTGGAGGCGCCGTAGGATCGGGTCATGACCCTTTCCTGCAGGACTCCCCATGTCAGGTATGACGCCTGGCACACCGAAACAGCACAATGAGCGCGAGGTCGGTGGGAACTGAATGAATCAAATTCGTATCGACGCCGCAATGCCGCGGAAGGCAAATGTCCGAATCGCAAAAGCTGGCCCTCCGAAAGATATCGTTGTCAGCTGATCTATGACGTACTGATTTATGTTCACGCCACCCTTGTTTGTGAAGGTGTCGTAGTGAAGACTGCAAGAGCTGTTACCAAACGGACTCTTAAAACAAACATTAAACAGTCCTCCCTGTATCCAAGCAAATAGAAGCATAAAAAGCCCAGGATCCTAACCGGCTTGTTTTTTAAGATTACCTGTACATATATATTCTTGTGTGCATAATGGGAGGATCCTCACCTGAAGTCCAGCAGCACAAAAGATCAAGCGACCAGCCTGTCCCAGCGTCGAGCCCGAATCGCCCTCGTTCCTGGACGAGACGGACACGTCGTCCAGCAGGCCCGACTTTGCTTCCGTTCCAAATACGCAGGCCTTGATGACCGGATAAAAGACGCCACTACCTGAAAAATAATTTAAGTACCGCATAAGGTGTCGTCTCAGAGCAAAAAGGGATCACAGCACGCCAGAAATAGAGCCGCACCCGTGTCCAAGTAATTGGTACGCTTGAAGTAGCGGATAAGGAGGTAGCCGGGGATAATTATGGTTGAGTATCCCAGCACGTTGACCAGGAAGCGAAACAGCCACACATCACGCCAGTCGTCCTGTAAGGAGAACTCTTCTTGCGCGGTAACCACAGATGGGAAGATGAGCAACACCAGGGCAGGACAAACCCTGTGAGGCGATCACACAAAAGGCAATATTCTCAATTAAAAAGAAGCAAGAACAATGCCAACAGCGGATCCTCCAAGATCTATTCGTCAATCCATTATCGATAGGTTGCGGATGAGTTGGAGCCCAGAGGCAGTACAGCCAACGATATAAGCTACCAAGTGACACCGTCAGTGGCGTTTGCCGACATTCTATAATTTACGAGTAAAGGGGAAGGAGGAAAAAAAAATTGTTTTCAAGAAATCATGCCTCGGGGTAACTGCTGTGAGTGCAAGGTTGAAAAAAGAACTTTAAACTGGAACGAGAAATAAATTCACACACCCCAGAAAAAAATTGAGATTTGAACTCTTGATCTGATATGTTGCATTTTCAAATGGCCGTTACATCTGTGACGTGTCAACTCTCTCTTTTTTTATTGTATGACTAATGGACATCACTTTGAATGCAGCTATGGTGGTGCTCTATAAATTAATATGATTTTTACAGAGCTTTTCGTCTGAAATAGAAATACAATTTCCATTCAGTATTTTTCAGCTCAGATTAGATGGCATGGATGAGTCAATGAAAGTAGAAGGTGTGCCTCTTTGCCTCCGTGGCAGAGGGATCGGATCCCACTCGGGGTGAGGTCGCCATGTCTGACTCACACAGTACGTCTTTGTGCGAGACTGGCCTGTGGCTTGGACTGCCAGGAGCCCACTGCAGCAGAGCCTCAACCTGAACAAGCAGTCAATTGCATGCAGGAATGCTGTGTGCAGGTTGGCCAGCAAGTTTGAACAGACTCAAGACCGACTGGCTCACGAAGACAGACAACACATTCATTTTACCTACGGTAAAGCGTGTTCTGATTCAAGTGTGGAAAGACTGGGCGTCTAACCTTGCGCGTTCAACACTGTTGCAAAATTGCAGCACCAACACCTACTCTCCAAATTAGATCAGTAACAAATTTTAAAACATTGCCTTGACAAGCATCTCATAGAGTGGATTCGACGTGACGGTAAATTTAACATCATTGCAAACATCACAGCAGTGGATAAATCACACATGGCACCGAGGAACACAACGAGTTACTAAAAGACCCCAAGAAATGTATTTTATTTTGATCGTCAACGGAGAGGGACTTGGTCTCAACTTCGCCTCGGTGACCGGTCCTCGCTTATTTCAACGTTTGCTCCGCGGGTCCAACATTACCTTTGTGAAAAAGATGGCATTTTCCACCCGACACCTGGCGCAGCGGCGGCGACACACTCAAACGCCGAAACGGAGCATAAAGTCGGTCCGTTGGGAAGACGCAGATAACCGAGGATGTGTTTTCTCCGAGACGAGCTGCCTTTAGCCTGCTAGCTTCTATTCAGGATGAAAAGCCGATGTGTTGACTTCAACAGGAAATGCGCCCTCTTCTTCTTAACGTTGAGGGGGTGAGGATGAAACTACGTTGAAACAGCGCCTCCTGTCATCGCGGATGAGTTATTGCAACATTGCATCTCTAGGCTGACGTCATGTTTTGTTCGGTGCAAGTGAAGTCTTCGTAGAGATGTTCAAATGCCAGTGATACAAAAAGGCAAGATAAATCATTCCAAAACATTCGCCACCGATACGACCAATAATTTGAACAACTTAATTGAAAAACAATGAAATCTTTTCATGGGAAGTAAATAACCGAGTTGTGATTGCACAAGTGTGCACACCCTCTTATAATGAAACGATCTGGTCTCATGTTTAATATCATAAACACCCAAATTTAGACGAGTGGCGTGTAGACTTCTTATCTTTTAGGTGTTATGGACCTGATTATAGCTCAAGTTGGTGAGCCCTTCCTTAAGCCGATATTGTGCAGCATCTTGGGTGATGAGTCTTGAAAACAGTCAGTTGTCACAGAATCACAAAGGTGACAGGATGCAATTATCTTTTAATCCATTTTATTACAAAATTAATGAGCGTGAAACTATTGTCATCAACTAATCTGGCCAGTGCAATTATTGTAACACCGATCAGTAAAGCAAAAACTCCAAAAAATGTGATATCACAGATTACACCTCCACGAATTATGCAGTTTTATAACAAAAAGCTGTGCTTGATAAAAAGCAGCCAAACAATTTCTGCACTGGTGAAATTTAGAAACAGGGGAAAAGCCGTTTCAAATTTTGATTACTAGCTATTGAAAGTGTTGATGAGAAAGAGGTAGATCTTTGAACTAATTTTTAATGTCTATCCTGATGCAAACATGACCGTCAAGAGGAGAGTATCAAGCGGATTGTTATTTTCAGGGTTCAAGTCAAAGATGGTTAAGCAGAATGGCGCCTTAATCCCAGAGACGAAGTTTAAATGATGCCTATAGAACATATAAATACAGATTCAATCACAAAGTACTACAAATAGTACAGTTCAAAGACAGTTTTGCTCATGAGAGATTGCTGCCAACAGTCAGCCCGATTGATCTTCATGAGCATGCGATGCAGCGCCGTACAGTAGCTCAAAAGTTCACGCCAACCACTGACCTCCCCAAAATCTGAATGTCATCAAATGGAAAGAGAGCCAAGATCTGAAAGACAGAAAGTAGTGCTAGAGCAACACCGTAGTGGTTTCAGACATTGTTTGCTCCTTGTTGTTAGGACTTCTTACATCATTGTTGCCATCGGCCAGGTCCAACGCAGTCTCGTCCTCCACGTTGCGCAGCATGGTGTCGGCGCCGGACTGGCAGAGGAGATTGGCGATGGCCGTGTCTTGCCGCCCCACGGCGAGATGGAGCGGCGTGCAGCCGTTGAACATGGCGGCGTCCACGTTGGCGCCACCGTTGAGCAGCAGCTTCACCGACGTGGTGTCGCGAATCTCCACAGCGAGATGGAGCGCCGTTTTGCCGCTGGTTCCCTCCTGTACCGAAGGGAGGGCAGAAAGAATAGCTCGGTATGAGGTTGCTTCTAAACTCAAGACTACGCTGTTCTCCCTTCCATAAAAAAATAATAAAATCCAATATCTAATTGTGATCCTCAGCAAGTTGTGCGGCACTGTTCAGACCAGCCAAATTAACCTTTGATTTTCATTCCAAAATACAGAATGTAGAATATTAACTACATCGTCGCATCCCTTTAAATGAGCAATGAACGGTTTCTGTTGGCTGTATGCACATAAAAAACAAAAAAACTGGGGTCCAATATATCGTAAGACATTAACTCGTCAACTTTCTTTTAACTCATTTTTTCTAAATCAGTTTCAGGTCAAGTGGAGTGAAAAAAAAAACTGTTCCCAGTTTATCACCTGTTCATTATACGTGACTAATACTTCTTTTGAGACTCTCCAAACCACCAAAACCCCAAAAAGATCTACACGCAGCATGCAAACGAGAGAGTGATTACACTAACCTTGATATTCAGGTCTGCGCCCTTTGCCATCAACAGTTTCAGAATCTGGTGTTGCCTGCTCAGCGCTGCCAAGTGAAGACAGGCAAGACCTGCAAGTGGATTTTTGTGGTTAGATGTGGATATTGAATGAGAGACGCCATGTTAGTGGTTTTCCAAAATAAAAAAAACAATAATTTAAAAAAGGCACACAATGACGGGATGTGCTATATCAGCATGCACTATATCAGCAGTTAAGTAAAAAAACAACAACAACAACAAAAAAATACGGGAGACATGAATGGTGAGGCCTTGCAGCAGTTGAGTGTTTGTACCTCACCTTTCCAGTTTTGGGTTTCCAGGACCAGGGCAAGCTTGCTGGCAGACATTTCACTGGTCAACTCTGTGGCACACACGGTCAGGCCGTGATGGCAGGCCACGTGCAGCGCCGTGTTTCCGTCCCGGTCCTGCAGCTCAATGCTGACGCTTTTGGCCACGAGACTCTTGACGACGTCGGTCAGGTTCAAGTAGGTGGCCAGATGCAAAGGACTCTGCAGAAACAAGTCATCAATAGGACACGTTGGACATGGTTTACAGTACTCCTCAATTAAAACTGGCGGCCATTTGACCAGCGTGTGAATTACAGGAAAAGTTTGTGTGTTATTCATCTTGAAATGGTGCAGAGAAGTGTGCAAACAATGGGCCCCTAATATCAAAAACATGAAGGATCATGCAGCGAAGACAGCATAACTAGGCAACGTGCGTGGGTGGTGGTTATTTAAAAAAACCCACACACAGTCTGATTTTGTTTCTGTGTGCAAATGTTAGAATGTCTTCAAATGACTACCAAGAGGAAATTAGGCAAGCAAAGGGGACTGGGGTAAAAGAAGAGGACCAAGTGAGTCATTGCTGAGCATGAACTTCGCCTCTTCTGAGGTTTCCACTGACAACTTGTGCCACTTTGCTCCATTTTCACTTTGCCTTAAACTACAGGCAACAGACGGATCACGCAGCCTTGTAACAATTCACCGCGCAGCTTGCCACAGTTCTTTTTCTGCCGAGGAAGAGCACGGGAGTTTCCACTGAAAATCACTAAGTGAGCCAACACTGGAAGCGCCTACGGGGACGTCCCAAAGGGAGGCTGGACCTGACTGTATATAAAAGAGGAACAATAGTTCTCTGGAAGTATATAGTTAACAAAAAAGAAAAACAACTTCCACAATCCACATGCTAACACAGCAGCCACCCACTGGAAGTTTCTACGGTCGATAATGAGTATTGTCGTGAAAAGAATTTACCTGATACAAATAGTTCTGGATGTCCAGGACTTCTTTTGGGAATAGTTGGATCAACTGTTTTGCAATGAATGTGTCTTCGTGGATGATGGCCAGGTGCAGGATTCTACACAAGTAGCAAAAAAAAAAAAGAAAAAGAAAAATCAGACAGCAGACACAAATGACTTGTCTAATTTACTCACTAATCATTCAAACGCTTAACAAACAGCTTACATTTTGAAATACAAAGGACGGAAAATAACATTTAATTGCACACACAAAAAAAAAACAGTAACCTCAAACACTGAAGGGGAAGTTGTAGCAAATTAAATGTTGCGTTGTTGTGTACAAAAGACAGGAAATGGAACCAAGCTTGAGAGCTTAATTTAGACTTGACAAGACAAGTGTTTATTCCCACACTTGTGAAAAATACTGAGCTAAAACTTTACAACACAGAAAGCCAAGTTGCAGTTACGGGGCTCTTGTTTTCGTTTCTATCGAGCAACGGTGCATGGCCAAATTAATAAAAAGCTACCAATGCTGAAAAAAACAACAACAAAGTTTTGCTCATAATGTGATATATTACAGCATAATGCGGTTAGAGTAGCAATAGTTGCTCTTTACAAGCGCTCACATCCAACGCATTCCACAAAGTACACCAATTACATGGCTAATGCATCACATTTAAAAAACCGCAGACGAGTGGGTCAGCCATGCGAGCAAATGTCTGCATTAAGACATGTCTTCCTGGTTTGAGTCAGCATTGAATGAATAAGTACCAAAAAAATAATAATAATAATCCCACCGAGGAAAACTACAGTCTGCATGTGAGCTACAGTGCGTTTGTATGCGTCTCCTTCCCCTGGCAAATATTGACAATGCGTGTGAGTGAAACCGCGAGGCATCATAACCGACAAGCATCAGACGGAAACAAAAAGAGGTCAGGCGCACGGCGAACAATTCTGTAACTTCATTTACTGGTGGAATTCCGAGCCTGCGATGTCAATCGAGGCCCACTGTTGACATGGCAACAACGATGACATGCACACGAAGCCTTCGTGAGATGACAACGCTGAGTGTGGTCAATTAAAAAAAAGGTGCAGAGTGTCAAAATGACACTGGAACAAGCCAACATCTTGTAGGAAAAGCCGAATGACATCATCTATCGATAATAATCGTACAAAAAAAAAAAAAACAGAACCAGCACTGTGCTATCCTGATGAACAAGTTTCTTGGATAAAAAACAGCCAAGCCGCTCTCACAGCGCATGCTTTGTCTGTGCCGCGTGGGGAAGTCCAGGCCTCTCTCTTTCACTTCTGTTTTCTCACTCAAGAGCCTCACCGCCGTCTGTCTGCGTGCATGACAAGTCGACTAAATATATGAAACCCCCTACAATACCGGCATCGCGGGCAAACTCAATGTTCTTTTCAGCATACATGCTTGCAAAATGGTGCACTTAGCTGATATATTTTACAATGAGGGGCAGATGATACATCATAAGAGGTGAATGTTAAAGTAGTACAACAGTTAAATCAGCCATATCAGTTTCCCAGTGAGATTGATTGAAACGCGATTTTTCAGTCCTACACCACCGTCGGTTTGGATTTAACAAAGAAAAACAAGTTTAAAAAAAACATGTACAGTACATAATGTAGTATGTGTGTGCTGAATGTGTGCCTTTGAGGGGTGTGGCCTAATGAATGGAGTCAGTCTGGGGATGGATTGCAAACCATGGAAGCTCACTCGCAATGCTAATCTAGGCCCATAACAAAAAGCAAAAAAAAACACTCGCAATTCAAAATAAGTCCAGTAACTAAAAAACATATTAGCAGGACACTTGGGTTTTTTGAGAAAGTTGCATTCGATCCTCAAGGAGATATGACCAATGATAAACCCAAGTCAAATTATGATTGTTTATACGTCACAGGACGTCATGAATTTGCGCCATCTATGGTTCATGGATCAGCGCATTGATTGGACTGTTAGAACCATCACACACCTGCACTGGCATGAAATGATTTGCATAATCTCATCTGTCGTGATTGGAAAACAATGTCACACGATTGAGTAAAAAATGAGACAAATACGAGCAAAAAAAAGGTTTTCGTTCGCATCTGTTATTTGTATGTTTGAGTTACTGGTGTCGGTTAATGGAATAAAAACTTTGGCAAATAAATGTAGTGTTTCGAAGATTTCAGTGTTTTGCATGGAATGCATCAAAACAAACAATGTAAGGTGAAACGGTTCAAGTAAGCGTCGACAGTAAACTTTTTTTAAAACGTCCACTTACGTATCTCCATCTTCCGTCATGGATGTGATAATGTTCTCCTCCTGTTCTGAGAGTCCAGAGCTTTTCGCTGGTGTTTCTTTGCTGTCGAAAGTGATGCCCTCTACTATTTCTGCCAGGCTCTCCACCGTCAGTGACGACGACCCATATGCCGAATCCAAGCGCTCTTCCACGGCTGGAAACTTGTCCCTCGGCCCGCCGAGCTCGGTGCTGCGCTCCTCGGACTTCAGTAAGGAACAGTAAGAGTTAATACCCGAGTCCACACGACTCTCCTCCAGAAAAGCATCTTTGCGATAGTCGCCGCTGGCCATCGTGGGTCTCCCCGGTTCGTCCACGACGAATCTCCGGATACAATTCAATGGTTGGTGGCGGGTGCTGCCGCCGGAGACCGGAGCTCTGAGGACGAAGAGACCGCCGTTTGTGGAAAGAGCCGAGGGCGAGAGCTGGTGCCTTTCATGCCACTGGACGCCTAAAGACGTTGCTCAAAGGCTTCGGTTACTAGCTTGTGACGTGTTGTGCTGGCGCCTGAGAAAGTTTCGACGCACATCGCGGACGCGAGACGAGAGTGAAGCGGCCTGTGTGTCGCGGAGATATCCGGTAGCGGGGCGAGCTCCTCCGGGCGGGGAGTATATGAGCAATGCAAGGCGAGAAGGGGAAGAGCCGACATGTGAAGAGCTGAGCTGTTTTTGTCACGCTGGGGAATCCCCGGTGTGAGACGACGAGAAAAAAAAAGGTCAAAACGGACAACTGCGCATGCGCAACAGTAAATCACGGTACTTTGGACCTTGCTACAGTACTTCGAAGATCTTTTCATCCGCAGAGGTGGCAAAAGTACTCACACTGTACTCAAGTTCAGTACAGAAAAAGTGGTAAAAGTACAAGTTAAACTGCTATAAAATCATCCTGAAATCATGGCATTTAAAATCCAGGGGATCCGATCATCAATCACTACTTACCAAAGCACAGCCTCATATGAACTAAAGTGTTGAAACCAGTATATCAAATATTTTTCCTCCCACATGTTTTTGTATGAACATGAATGTGTTCCCTAACGATTAATCTAAAATGTTTATCTAGGAGGCAATGCACACTCCAGCGATGCTGATTATATAACACGTATGGACTGCGACAATAATTGTGTTGCTTTGCAATTTTGCCAAAGGCATTGCAAGACCTGTTCAATTGCACACTTCTCTCCAAAAGGTTCAGACTAACAACTTCTTCCACGTACTGTATTTCCTATTCTCGTTTAAAGATGCTTATTGTCGTTTGGCCTTTAGAGGGCTCACTTACACAGTCAGACTAAGACTGCCAGATTTATCTCAATTATTGCTGCCAACAGCCGCCACCTGTCTCTATGCTTACTTATTTCAGTTTATGCCAAGAGTGCATCCTGTGTTCACACCAAAGAATGTGATATACTGTATACTACACAAATAAAACATACACCATGCATTGATATCATTGTTGCTCACATAACTCAGCATCACCAACAGGCCCACCAGATATTGTCATCTTGTTCCCCACCCCAACCTCATTATACGTTACCCTCAAGAGTAAAGGACCCCTCGCAACCCTCACAAAACCTGTTTGCTCACCTGGATAGATGGTAAAATGGTCCAGCCAGAGCCACAGGGTTCTGTCACAGGTTCTTTCCTAAAGCTGTCAGAATCATGGACATTCTGTTATCAAACCACCACACGAAACACCCAAAGACAATTTTTACAAACATTTAGTCATTATCAATGTTATGCCCCCCCCCTTATGTGGTATGTTCACTTGAATATAAACAGAATTTCCCATGAACATTATAGTGAAGATAAAGACATTCAACCTGAATGAAAAAGGGTGTGAATATATATCTGTCAAAAATGGCATGCATGGAACAATTAAGAATGTTATGGTAATTAAGACAATGCGATCAGAAAAAATTGGAGTCTTATGATGATGGTGGTGGGGGCGTTTTTTTTTTGGGCATGTACATACGACTTATGACATTGGCGATTCCAATGTGGATGGTACATGCAGGTGAGAGGGTACCAAATATCAGGGAGGGGGGGCTTCGCTTCCGCTGTGGCAGCTCCACCCCCACGGGGGGTGGGGGGGACGTATGATCCGTGGACATGTCCACGCACACGTGCCCGCCTTCTTTGTCCCCCCTTCATGGCCACAACCGGGAACGGGAAGCTGCCCCAACGGCCGCCTTTGTCGTTTCCGAGCGTCCCTTGAAGTACTCTCGTCTCGGCGTCCAGACGTCTCGTCGCTCGGTCTCTCCCCCGCTACGGTTTTCGTCTTCCCTGCTCACCTGGAAGATGTTTCAGGTTCGCTTCGGGGTTCTCCTGGCTCGGCCGCTTTGTCGGGTGCTTTTCCCGTGTGTTTAGGTTTTCGGCAACACCGCCCACACCTCTTTTGTCCCATCCCAAGTGGAGCTCCATGCCGGACTTCTTTTGTCATCATGTCCCCAGCATCGGCCGGTGAAAGCAGCACCTGCACCGTCGCCCCCGAAGAGGAACCGGAGCCGGGCAGCCCCAGACTTGAGGTGAGGAGCTTGGATCAGTCGCGTTCGTTTGGATCCAAATGGGGCGGGAATTCAAGCCTCTAATTGGAGTAATCAGATGCTCCTCACAATCTGGTGTAAGTAACCAGATTGTGCTGAACAAATTGTTTATTTTAAATTACTAGTGAAGTCGAGCATCATTGGTATCCAAAATAGGGTTCAGGTACAGTACATCATAAAAGGTTCAAGAGCATACTGAGCAACGTATTACACGAATTCATAAACCATTTCATTGAGGCATTCATAACATCGAATTGTCAATGTTAAGACGAGGTATTTGTATGAAAAATATTTGTAAGCCATAAATACAAAAAACGTGGAAAGAAAAACATACAATACCGTTTTGTGCCACGTGATGATGTATTCTTACGTCTGTAATTGGGGTGATCATTCTGCTCCTTATAATCTGAGTACAATAATCAGATTGTGGGGAACAAAGGGGTTTATTTTTGATCACTAGTAAACTATGTACAGTTCAATTGTATTTCACTTTGAAATACGATGCCTTTGATATTTAATCTCTCTAACCTGTATTCACAAATGTATTTGACTGTGCAGAGGATGTTGTATTCATCCAACGGCACAGTTGAACACAAACTGCATAGATGTGAGTCCAATATGGAATGATCTCTGAAGTCAAATATGTAACTCCAATTTATCCATTACACAAGAGGCTTTTTATATAACATAAGTGGTCTTATTATGTCAAGACAAAGTGTCCATGACTGCGAGAGCGGCACTTAAGTCAAAGGCATGACAGCGATTGTCCACTATTGTAATGTTTCAAGGCGGGACGTCATGTATCTTTTGCAGAAAATTCATGCAGTGTGCAGATGGCAAATTTCAAGCTAAATCACCCTTTTGTAAAGTAAATGTTCATTTAAAACCAAATTTTCCATCGGCGAGTCAATATTAAGGTGCTTTTTAGAAGTGATTTATCATTCAAGACAAATTAATTGTGACCAAGATGGAAGTGAGAAGCATTAGGCGTCAACGTGTATTATTCATGCTCGCCTGTCTCTTGAAGTGCTGCTGACATGTTGGATTCCATACATCAATGCAGCGATGCTGACTGTCGTGTCCACTACGATGCAGGGGGAGCACCACATGCGAAATAACCTCTTGTTAAAATTAGCCTTTTATTATTTTTTTAAATCACAACCGCCTTACTCTATTTCATTTCCATTCTGCCGTTTGCTGTTGAATGAATACAGTATAGCAATAATCCGGCCTTCCTGGTACTTTTGAATCCTTGCCAGGTTTGCATGGCAGGCTTCCCAAAAAAGCGTGACTAACTCATGATCCAGGCACGGGGCTCGCTCTCCCCCGAGGTGATGAAGGACGCCACCAGCTTTACGCTACACAGCCACTCTGCCCCCCCCCTCCCTCCATCAACGGCTTGGCATCGAGTATGGACGTGAACTTGCATGCACATTGACTTCATAGAACATGCAAAGTCAGACAGACACGCATTGGGGATTTCTGCCAATCACGGGCTCGCCTCTGCTTTGCAATAAGCGCAGACTGTGACATGTGGGACCGCTCATGCATAAACTATGAAAAAGCACTTACGAGACTGCATATTTGACTAAATATTTCATATGCACGCGGGTCTCTGATTTTGAACCATTTTTAGCTTCAGAGAGATATTTTCTCCCAACTATGTCACAGCTACTCCTTTTTTTTTCTTTTAATTTTGCTTTGCGTTATCGCGGGTTTGTACATTTTTTCCGCTCGCTTCTGCGTTCAACTTCTTGGTTGCGGTTTTTCAAAAAGCATCATCCAAGGTTAACATCGTATTCGTTTAAAGGGCGTTACCCTGACCACACCTGATATTTTATTCTGCGGCGGACTTGACCAGAAACCTTGAGTGAAAAAGTGCAACTTGACGGTTCTTGCCTGCGAAATTGTGCGAACAAATCTACGCAGATTGCCATCGACTCACCGTGGTCGTCTCCTCCTGTGTGCAGCTGCAGCCTCGGAAGCAGTCCCTGCTGAAGTCCTTGTGTCAGAAGACGCACTGGAAATGTCTGCTGCTCTCCCTGCTCATGTACGGCTGCGTGGGAGCCACGGCCTGGTGCCAGGTGACCACCGTCACACGCCTCTCCTTCGACAGCGCCTACAAGGGGAAGTCCATGATGTACCACGATAGTCCCTGCTCCAACGGCTACATTTACATCCCTTTGGCCTTCCTGGTCATGCTCTACGTGGTCTACCTCGTGGAGTGCTGGCACTGTTACACCAGGAACGAGATGCAGTACAAAGTGGACGTGGACAATGTGGCCGAGCGAGTCGAGAGGATGAAGCAGGCCACGCCGTGCATCTGGTGGAAGGCCATCAGCTACCACTACGTGAGGAGGACGCGGCAGGTGACACGATACCGCAACGGAGACGCCTACACCACCACTCAGGTCTACCATGAGAGGGTCAACACGCATGTGGCCGAAGCGGAGTTTGACTACGCGAACTGCGGGGTGAAGGACATCTCAAAGCACCTGCGGGGCCTGGAGCGCTTCGCTATCACCAAGCTGAGGTTCACCAAGTGCTTCAGCTTTGCCAACGTGGAGTCGGAGAACTCTTACTTGACACAGCGGGCCAGGTTCTTCACAGAGAACGAGGGCCTGGACGACTACATGGAGGCCCGCGAAGGGATGCACCTGAAGAATGTAGACTTTAAGGAATACATGATTGCCTTCACCGATCCGCGACACCTTCCCTGGTACGCGTCGCATTCCGCTTTCTGGACCACGGCGGCCTTGACTCTCTCCTGGCCTTTACGGGTGCTGACGGAATTCCGAACCGCCTGCGTCCACTACCACGTGGAGAAGCTTTTCGGCTTCGACTATGTGCCGCTGACTCCTTCCGAGGAGCGTCCTTATTGCAGGCACGTCCCGCGGGTCAACACCGTGGACAGCACGGAGCTGGAGTGGCACATCCGCTCCAACCAGCAACTGGTGCCCAGCTACTCCGAGGCGGTTCTCATGGATCTGGCCCAGCTCTCGGGCAGCTGCCAGAATTACTCTGTTTGTCATCGCTACGGCAGCTACAGGCAGAACTGCCAGCGTTGCCACCGCGCCATCAGCAGCTCCTCCATCTTTTCTCGCAGCGCCCTGAGCATCTGCAACACGGCCAGCCCGCGCCTGCCCTTCAGCGCCAGTCGCTTCTCGCTGGGGCGTCTGTACGGCTCCAGGCGCAGCTGCCTGTGGAGGAGCAGCGGGAGTCTGAACGAGCCCCCGACCCGCCCCACGGAAAGCACGCGCTGCCTGTCGGGCCAGCAGAGCGGCGAGGAGAGCCCTCCGGCATACCAGGATGCTCTCTACTTTCCCGTGCTTATCGTGCACAACAACGAAGGCTGCCCCAATCACAACCATCGCTCCCTGCACAGAAACGGCTCTTGCGTGGAGACTTCACTATGACCCTCGGACAGGGATTATGCGGGAAAAACGGAACAGAATTTTTTTGGTGTGTAGCACACTAATGTGCTCCCAACACTGGTTGCGAATCACTCAACAGGCATGTTTTAACTTATCTGTCACACACATGTAAAAAAAAGTTTACATGAAAACGTATGAACTAATTCTGTAACGTCCGTCGTCGGGGTTGCGCTGCATCACAGCGAACGGACGCCTGAGATTTCGGAGAAAAATCGGAAACAAATGTAAAGCCGGAACGACAAAGCCGGCGCGACATCAAAACGGTTTCTCCTCATGCCTGATAGCGAAGCTGAAATAACCCATTAGCAGAAATGGCTCGGCTGCGATGACATTACACTTCCTGGCTTGGTAAATATAGCAACACGGATTATTAATAATTCAGCAGAGGAGCGCCAAAGGACACAAGCACTACATTCATTTTTTTCAAGGCTTTCACACTGGCTGTAAATGTTGTATAAATGCCAATTAGACACCATTAAAAGCTTGTCATGTCAGAACTCTGTCAAACTAGTTACATGTTGACTTTTAATACTTGGCAATATTATTATTATTATTATTCAGCCTACCTCTTTAAGTGCCTAGCAATTGAACTATTACCAACAAAACATTTTCCCCTCTTTCCTCCAAATCAAGTTTACACTTGGGTGTGTCTGTGTGCATGTCCTCTTTTTATTGTTTCAACTACAATGAACATTTTTTTTTCTGCCTTCCTGATGGTGAAATGGAGCTGCGGCAAAGCTGGATGCTGTGGCAGCTGCTGATGCATATCAGAGAGACGGGCAGAGAGCTGGCTCTCAAAGATGCTGAAAATAGGCGGGGGGGGCTGCACTCGCTACTGATATTGTCACATGTAATAATACGAGAAGATGGCTCGAAAGAACTGAGGGCTCGATGCCGTTGTCAGGCCGAGGGAATGTTCATGAAAATCGGGAGTGCCGCAACTTTTCAAACGGATATGAAGGAAGACATCGCTCTCAGGGTGAAGATGAGGTTGAATGAGATCGAGCCGTTAAGTCCGTGAAAAGCAACAGATGAGCACTGTATCCACGTGACCAAGGATATGCAGTTATTAGCATTTTTTTTTTTTATGGAACACCCTGTATATACCATAGCGTGATTTAATATGTAGATTGAAACTGTGTGGGGAATGAAAAAGTTGCATTATTTGCAAAAGTGGCTATTGGGTTATTCAAGGTATGTTTAAAGTTAAGATTATTTTTTTAATTTGCATTACATAATAGCCCATTCATGATTTCTGTATTGATTTTAAGGAAATAGCATGTCGTAGTAACCCTCTCACCGCAACAGTGAGAGGGTGTAAACACATCTACTGATCGTTTCCTTGCTTGATTTTATATTGTTATAAATGTATTTTTTTTCCCCCAGCTCTAACCGTTTACACTCTTCTCAGATGACTTTCAAAAACATGTTGGGGTGTGTTTGTGTCCTCCAGAAAGGACGAGAGTTTCGCCATGCGTACGTTTCCAAGAATCCGCGTAAGGATAGTTCAGCCAACGATATGCTTGCATTTTTATACGTAGACGCCATAGCCAAGTCGTGCTTATAACAAACTATCTATTGGAACAGAACGGCTCCATAAAAGACTGGAAAATGATATTATGACTGTTAGTAAACGCACTGAACCCTTTACCATGTAATAACTCCCTTTGATTGTTTTGTTTTGTTTTGTGTCAAGTGTTCAGGGCAGTTTGTCTTTTTTATTGAATGCTGGACTCTTGTCTGGAGACTGTCAGACTTACTCTGCAAAAAACAAGAGGGGGTGGGCAGTGGCGGACAACCGGGCTAAAATAAAAGCGTCACTTACAAGAGGCTGGCTGGCAACGTTTATTTTATTTTTTATTTTTTTGAAAGCCCCAAAATGATTTGTGTATTGATGGTCATTTTGATATATTCAAAAGATCGTGAAAAACGGCCACTAATGTTCAATCATGTTTTAGTTGTCCAGTGAAAGTATTTAGCAGTGTCTCCCTCTTAAGACGGTCAAAATTACTCTTGTGACTTGACTCTTCTACACTTGGCTTTCAAGCAAACATTTGTGGGCTATCCACCCGTTAAGCTCTTTTATTTAGATAGTGTTTTGGACACTTGGATTTACTTGGTTGGCCAATTATGTGCGATATGATGCATCAAAGTATTCAATAAAATGAAATGAGGTAAGTAGATCTACCTAAAGACATCAGGTGCTGCCGGTGGAAGTGCGCGCCTCAGAGGGTGCCTGTTGGTGCAAAAAATAGAAACTGAATTTTTGCTCAGTTGCAAGTACAGTATAAAGCACGTCACGGATTTTAAGAAAATAAAAGAGGCTTTACGTGGCCAACATCTACTGTACCTTGTCATCTTGTTCTTGGCCCTTATCATCTTGTTCTTGTCCCTCGTCATCTTGTTCTTGTCCCTCATCATCTTCTGGTTGGACCTCGTCGTCTTCTGGTTGACCTTTCCCATCTGGTGATTCTCCCTCGTCATCTTGTGCTTGCTCCTCATCGCCTTGTTCTTGCTCTAAGCTCTCGTCGGCGCAAACCACTTGGTTGATGTCGGAGGCGCTCTCGTTGGTGCGAACCACCCGGCGGGTGAAGGACGCGCTCTTATTGGCGCTAACCACCTGGTTGATGATGGAGGCGCTCTGCTCGTTGATATCTGTCAGACGGACGTCGCATTCTGTTAAGCAGCTGTTTTGAGCGATGGCCTCCTCCAGTGCTTTGCCTCCATCCTGATTGCATACAGACAAGGGAAACAAATACGGTGTGATTCGTGGAAAGCGGGGGTTCTCAAACTGAACACCAAGTACCACATTAAAAGTCAAATTGACGTAAATACTTAAATATACTGAAAAACTCCCTACATGTTATCTAGAAAGTCTCAAATGTAAGTATAGGAGAAGAAATTTTGTTCTTAAAGGGGAAGTCAACTGAAAAAATTTCTTTACAATAATATCGATGCACCCCCCACTAGTCTAAACACAGCAGATTAAAAATGTATTTGTGGAATCACACATCACAGTTGCTCAGGGCTCAGGTAACGGAACAATCCCGGCTCGCCTGTTTTCTGAGTTTGGTCATGTGACGTTTTGGAAGTTGAGCCGGGATCGGCCGGTATCTGAATATGACGGCTGTTTGATGGTGTGCCCGTCACGGTGGCCATCTTTGAAATATCTTAAGACATGAAACACACTTACCACGCCCAGTTTATTGCAGGAGAGGTTAATGGTCTTGAGCGTTTGATTTTTAGCCAGCGCTTCTGAGAGCAAAATGGCAGTGGGCCCAGTCAAGAGGTTGGCTCCCAAGTGCAGATGGAGCAGGGTGCTGTTGTTCAGCAAGGCCTTGGCGGTTGCTTGCCCGCCCTCGTCGGTCACTCGGTTGATTCTGAGGTTGAGGGACAAAAGGGTGCAGTTATTGAACAAGGCTTCGGCAATGGCGCTGGCTCCCACATCTCGAATAATGTTGTCGCTCAAGTTGAGGATCTCCAGTTTGCTGCTGTTGAGCAGCTTGCCGACAGCCTTGGCCCCCTTATCTCCGATCACATTGTGGGAAAGGTTGAGCTCTCTCAGGGAGGGGTGGTCCACTAGGTGTTTAGCCAGCAACTTGCACTTTTGATCATCAATGTGACTTTCGTAGAGTCGTACGACCTGTAGGAATGGGAAGCAGATTAGGAGGTGTTTCAAATTACTAGCAGGGGTTATTAAATGCAGTCATCAGAAAAAAAAAAATCAACCTGAAAAATCTGTTTTTCTCTACTTGTGTATGCAACTCCAGTTCTAATCACTGTACCTTCAAGGTTTTGCAGGACTCAAGCGCCATGGCGAGAGTCTCGCAGTCTCGTTCTGCCATCTCAAACATCTTCCATTCAAAGTTCATCCCACACTGCTTGACCCAGTAGGTCAAGTGGAACTCCTCCAAGCAGCTGAGCTGATTCAGCAGAGTGCGGAAGTCAAAGTGTTCCATGTGAGCTGCGTCCGAGTCAGTTTCGCTCAGCCAGTCGACGGCGTCGCCCTTTCCAACCTTGGCCTCCTTGATGGGCGGCAACATCTGGGAGATGTCCAGCCTCCTCACGTAAGCCTCGCACAGTGGGATCTCCTCACTGACGATCCTAAGCGGGGTTGTCTCTGGGATGAAATGCTCAATAATATTTTCCAGGTGTCTCTCGAAAAACATTCGCTTCCAGCTGTGGTTGTAGTGAGACACGTCACAAATTTCCCACCGTTGCTCACAGCAGCGGCGCCAGTAGACGCCATCATCGACCAGGTTGGCGGTCACAGGAAGGGGTAGAGAGGGCGACAGCCTTTCCTGCACAAAATCTCTCTGGCTGGGTATAAGCTCCTCATAGATGGGGGTGCCTGTCACAGATAGCACTTGAAGTTGATGACTCTAAAATCTTGTGATATGATATGAAGGTTGGGAGTAAAAAGAATGGCATACCCTCAAAGTTTCTCACGATGCATTCGAGGCAGAGAGTTGATAAAAAGGGCACAAGGCCCAAGGACCAGTTTGGATTTTCGGCAATGATTCTCCTCAATCTCCTGCTGTCCACAGCCAGCATGGTTGGGCCTCCAGTGAGCCTCGACATGATTGCAGGAGGTTTGTGGAGGACTACAAAAGAAAAGGTAAATATTATCATGCACTTTGTGAATGTCATTGTAAATCACAACTTTTATTTTAAGGCTCGTCGTTCTGTGTTATCCATGGTACCAGAATGTTTACATACTTAGCCTAAAATATGACACAAACGTCTCTGAACACACGATGTTTAAACGACGTGAATTATCTTTATCTCAAGTCTAACTTATGAAGGCGAAAATAAATGTCAACAAAACACTACCAAGAAGTTTGCACCATTAAAATGCGACAACACTCAAGCAACAAGTATTCACACACACACACAAAAGAAGTAACAAATTTGTCTGAAAGAACACATTGAATGAGTCATCTTGGTAACATTAAGTCGTCACGCTAACACACACTTTGCACGAAAGTCAAGTCGACCTTCGCTAACTGTGACAAGGCACGTGTAAAACTCTTCTATCGATTTAATGGGGCAAGACTCACGGTAATATACTTTGTCCTACACTGTTGGTAAAATTAAATTCGTATTCAATCGGAAGTCACATACCAGGGGTCTCGGCGAGCCACGCGTTTCCGTAGTAACCGAACGCTCTTCAAAGGATTAACAAAATGCTGTCACCCGCAGGACGTTTGGGGAAACGCAATGGCTGAGCACCTGGAGACAAACTAGTCATGCAATAAATTGGCAGCAAGAAATGGATGAAGGGCCAGTCAATTAAAGAAAAAAAACACGGAAATGTTTTTATTGCTTTAGTTGGAAAACATAATTTTTCGAAATACAGCTCTTAACACGAAGTGCATCAATGATAGGAATTACTATTACGAAACAGGAATCCAAAGAAGTCCAGTTGTAGGTGTCCACAGAGCTGAGGCTGTTGTTATGGACACCGGTTGTTGCTATTAATCGCTGTTCTCATCACGAAAGTTGGTCCTCAAACCTGCGAAGCATACCAGAAAAAAACATTTGTTCATTGGAGTTGAGGTTCTAAGACTAGGATGATGTAATACAAGTTACAAAATGTCCTAAATTCACCCGTGTAGTACAACGACAAAGTGTGTACTGCCAATCAACTCTGATGACAGAAGTAAAGATTAACGTGTGCCTCGAAGGTGAGCCCATTCATTTCGACACTCAACATCTGATTTGGGGGATGTACAATTCATCTATTATCATTTATATCAACTCACCTTAGCCATAAGAGCATCCGGAAAAGTGCCACTAGATCATGAGATTGATACACAACATTAAAAAAATAATACTAATACAACTAATTCCCCATTAAGTCTCCACCATTTCACTCACTGTAATGGGAACTGCTGCGAAGCGGTCTGGAGGCCCATTGGGAGCTGTTTGGAGTATCTTCAGAAGAGCTGCTATCGCTGTCACTTTCACAACTGCTACTTCTGCTGCTGATGCTGCTCTCATCCTGGATTTCAGACACATCTGCAAAATAGAAAGAATTTTTTTAAAAATTCCAACATTTTTCAAATGGCTTTCACAAGAACCTTCACAAAATACTAACAAATGAGCCAAGTTCCTTTCTTGTCGCTGTGGATTGAAATTTGGATGCAAAAGATGATACAGGTGCACTGCCAGGATGGTATTTTTTTTCTTTTTGCGTCTAACAAAATGTCCATCACATTCGAAGTAACTTCAAACTCACTATGAGAGGAAGTGCTGTGATGAGGACTGGAGGTCCAATCGGTCCTGTCGTGGGTCTCCACAGAGTCGAGAGAGCTGCCATCGCTAGTGCTATCGCTGCTGCTCCCCTCATCTTGTATCCCAATCACATGTGCAGGGCCAGCTGCTGGCGAACTAACGGGAAAAGAACAAAAAATGCTCATGAACCGTCCAGAGAATTACTGTGTGACCTGGGTCACGTTCATATATTGACACTGATATGCTGACATTACATTTCAAAACCAAAAAAAGGCATTTTTGTTTCCACGAAGTCCACATCCAACATGCTGGGCAACCTTAAAGGTCTTCATACATTCTGTCTCACGTAAACTACTTACTGAATCGAGTCGTAATGTTTTCTCAATGCGCAATGTTTTGTAGTAATGTGCACGACTGTCATGATGACCGCGAAAAAAGACCCAGTGTATTTTTAATTACTGTCAGTATTTATTATCACTAGTGTCATTGTCATCCCAACAGGCTGATGAAAGGATGTAAAAATGTCACTCCCTTTGAACAGAGCAAAACGCTTATGTTGAGGTTTAGGGGCCTCCGTCTTGGACAGATTTAACGCACATCTCTCCTTTCCGCTCAGAGACGAGCGTCTGCCGTCTGGCCTTCATATCCAAACTGAGGTTCTCCACCATGCTGTTGATGCAATTGTCCAGTGCAAGACATCGCGTCTGGGACTTGATGGCCTGTCGGCAGATGGGGCACTCCTCTTTCTTTTTGCGCCACTGCTTGATGCAATGGCAACAGAAGCTATGAGCACAGTTCAAGATGACAGCCTGAAGATACCAAAGGAGAAAAACGTGTCCTTTTGGTCTGTTATCGGTTGACACGCGAGTCAAACGTGAGCAGATTGGACTGACTCGCACCTCAATGAAGAGCTCAGAGCAGATAATGCACTGAAGCTCGTTTTCCAGGACCTCTGTCACTTGTGTGACAACTTCCTCCTTTTGGGCCCTCGCCTTTTCCTTCTCCTCCTGGGAACAGAAATGGCATGAGGCCCTACAAATGCGGCGCGTGAACGAGATTCCCGGTGTCGCAACCCACCTTCGTCACTTCGAGCTCTTTGTTTTTGGCCAACAGAATCTCCTCGAACCTTGTCCGAGAAAGTGCAAGTTCATCCATTACTTTTCTCTGCTAATGGGTGTTGAGAACAAATTGAGCAATAAGAAGGAAAATCTTACATCGAATGCATTTCTCATTTGCGTATCGTGTGCGATTTTACCTCTTGCAAGGCATCTTCCAGCTGTTTTTCCATCAGCTCCTTTTGCTGCTGTGTTTTCTAAGCATTTGTATCCAGAAGAGGGAGTAAAACAACTGGTTAAACATTAGATGCTAACTCAATTTCTGCATGGCTGACAGTGCGTCTAAAGAGATTTTGGTCTCTTCATAAACACATTCGCTAAAACCCGGTGGAACGAAAAAAAGACGCCGTGGACAAGACTGCTATGGTCGTAGAAAAATATATATTTGGACATAAAAAAATGAAAACACACAGATTACCAATGAGAGCGTGTCCATCCGACCTCGAGCGTCGTGTCGTCTGTACTACTTTAGCTGTAGTCTCGGATAGACTAGCTTAGCTGTTCTCGTAGATCAAAGCTCTTTGATCTGTAACATCAGCGCTGATTGGTTGAAGCCAAAAGACGTGCGCGTGCGTACATGTTCATGCTGACGCACACACAGCAGAGAGCAGCGGACCAGCGACTGCTGAGGTGGGCTTCGCTCAAGTGGCGTCGCCACACGTCTTTTTCTCTTAAATTCCATTCATGAAAAAAGTACTATTAAACATCCCAATGCTATGCTAGAAGAACTTCGTTATTATTCACTTATAATCCAGACCAAAAAATAAATAAATCAGGTCACGGTGTAGCAAAATGCTGTTGACTTTCTTTGAGCATGTTCTCACCTCCTGTTGCCTCTTAGTTTGACTGAAGGATCTCTCAAACATCTCCATTTTCTGCATCTTGCTTCGTAGGGTCTTCAGCTGCCACTGCAGCTGGTTGATCTGCTCCTCCCTGAACGGGTCGCCCGATTGGGGTTCATCTTCCAGCGAGGCGACCTGCCTCTGCGTGTTGTCCACCTGCTCCCTGAGCATCAAAAGGTTGTGGCTGTACCTGCAATAATAAGAATAAGAAAACCTTTAGATATTTATAGCAACAGAGCGTATGCGTCATCTTTGTGATCGACACGTACATCTGCAAGTTGTCCAGGTCGCAGGGGACATCTAAGCCACCGCAGCCCCGGTCCGCCTCTTCCACGTATAGCTTGGGAGTGGCCTCCTCCAGCTGAGGGCAACTGCGGCGCTGGTGGCGCCTGGCTAGTGGCAGAGGGCATGGCTGTGCCAACGACTTGTCCGGATATGAGCAGCGGTACAATTTGGCCTTTGAGGTTGATGGCTCCACTTCTTCTTCAGTGAGTTTTCTCTTGGATTTCTTAGGTATGTTCACCGCTTTTTCGGGCTCTTTCTGTCTGTTTGCCAAGAGGTGCTGAATTTCTCTGAGGGGCCGCTGCACAAGGATGTAGTCAAACTCTACTTTGGACCCCATGACAGGAACGCCAAGATGTATAGAATCGCCAAGCTGAAGCAGGTGGGCTTCTTGAGCGGGTATGCGGATCCCATTCACCCACACACCATTCAGACTCTTGACAGTGATCACAAAATGAAAGAAAACATACTTCATACATCGCAAACATTGCGGCTTTCTGGGCCTACAGATATGTACAAACTCTAAAAATGGAACCTTAGGCCACACGCTGTGCAACGGTATGGTAATGAATTAGCTGGATTTACCACAGCGACTCTGATATCCCTCTTTGCAAAACTGCATCATGTATGTGATTCCATGTTCCATGTTGTACATGTAATTACACAAATAGGCCTCTAATTGACACCTCCGTCCCACGACTGCGTACCTGCTTGTCTGTCACTGTCCAGTGTCCATCTTCTCCTTGAGAAAATGTGCAGTGCAGCCTGGAAATCATTAAAGGGTAACTTGAAGACAAGAGTTGGTAGGTCACGTCAAAACCACGGCCAATTGAAACCTAAACGCAAGAAAGGTACGAGTCAGTGCCTCGGTCTTTTTTGTCAGTCTTTGTGGCTACATACTAGCACCTGTGGCTTCACCACAACAGGTTATTTTGATTAGCTAGCTAACCACGCTAGCAAAGTGTTCGTACCTCTGTGTTTTCTACCAAGCGAAGCCAGTCTGAATTCCTCCCGACTCTCATCAAACAAACAACTTCTGAGTCCAAAATGTCATCCTCATCAGCCGCAGAGGGGTCCGTCGTGACTTTATCCATCTTTACCTCATGTCGTACCTCATCATTGTTGCTTACTTGCAGCGTGTCCGTCCCGTAGCTGACGTACTAATGATGTCACAGCTGCGTAGAGTTACGATTTACAGTACCGGAAATGGTCTGGGATATTTTCAAAACAAAGCACGTCAATCGGATATGCTGGAAATTACTACAAGGTTTCTAGGGTACGAACGACATAACCAACTTTCTCAACCTTTATGCTCACTACACGTCGCTGGCGCTGACGAACACATTTACAATATTTGCACAAATTGTGCACCGAGCTAGTTTCTTTTTACTGCTGGATTATATCTTTGTCTTAAAAGTGAGTTTCGGAGGAACGATTACACTACGTCCTGTTTCTCGACAGAGCGTCTCCACCCGCCCCTAATCGGACAATACAGTGTTTCAAATCGCGCGCACCCTTAGCACGAGGCGGGACTTCCGATGGCTTCTCCTCCTCGCGGACGGGACTTCAGGGTGTGCACAGAGCAGACAGAAAGGGTTTGGTCCGTTCCGGTTATGGGAAGGGTGTCAGTGGTCGCCGTGTGAGTCAGCGTGGCCCCGAACTGCTGCAGAGAGCCCCGCGGTGGAGGCGGCTCAAGCCCCGAAAAAGTCCCCCGTAGATGAAAGTTGTTCTCGGCTATGCTGCCCTGAGTCGGCCGCCGGTACCCGCCCTACCAACATGTCTGATGTCAACAAGACTCTGCAGAAATGGCACGCCAGTTTCAGAAAAGGCACGGACTTTGACTCGTGGGGACAATTAGTGGAGGCTATAGACGAGTACCAAATGTAAGTGTGTGTCCTGCCTCCAACATGCATGCATACAGCCTTCCATCGGTTGGAGCCATTGGGGAGCTCTCACAAATTGGCTCCCGAGCTGTCATTCAGACCTCGGGAGCATTTAAGTGAATCTTCCACACACATGACGTGATGTGGCATTTGTTGCGTGCGCGCGCGTATCTTACTGTCTTCCTTCCTCAGCGTGCATGTGTTGCTATGTGCAGAAATTCACTAACAATATTCCTCAGAGTATTGAGAAATATCAGCCACACCCTCTCATTGTTATGGGTGGGTTTCCTGTGGTTTGAGAGGAAATACTTGACAATAAAAAAAGACCCATCCCTCAGGAAAACCAAAGTCAATCGTGATCATTTTTCTCCAGCTAAGTAAGCGTAAAATTGCAAGAATACTGTAATAGTAAGGTTTCAGATTAGGACGCATTGCTCTCTGAACACCAGGGGGTGGAAATGTGCATCGAACATTCAATTTATTTTATCTGCTAATTTAAAAAATATATATTCTTGTTTAATCTCCAGTCTTGCGAGGCAACTGCAAAAAGAAGTGCAGTCATCAAACTCATCAGACTTCACAGAAGAGCAGAAGGTAGAGATTTTTAGTGCGTTGTGTAAACAAGGATCATGTCTTTATCATGTTTTTTTTTTTTTTTTTTGCATTTCAGAAAAATTTAGGGAAGATTGCAACATGCCTAGAGATGAGGAGTATCAGTTTGCAGGTTAGTGTGACATGTGCCAATAAACTCCAGAGGCCATATGCTAAAACTGATTCAACTATTTTAATAATAACACAGATTTTGTCCCAAATTACTTTGACAAGTTTAGGTCTGGGCTCTGACTGGGTCCTTCCAAATATTAATCTTCTCCTGATTTGATTGATTTGTATGTGTGCTTTGGTTCATTTTATGCGGTAAAATGTGTATCTATGAGGGTACACAAACATTTGACGGCAGTCGTAATTCCGATTTGTATGTTCAGAGCACGCAGTCAACAGAGGACTTCAAGTTGGAAGACTTGAAGAAACTAGAAAGCAGTGAGTCACTGACCGCCATATTTGTAGTTTGGTGACGCTCCTCATCATTTTCGACTGATGCACACAATGTCCTTTTTGTCCGTAGTCATTAAGAATTTATTGACGTACACTAAGGAATTTCCCTTCGATGTCCAACCAGTCCCCTTGAGGTAATAAGCATCTTTCGGTATGTTTTGTATGTACGCTAGTATTAACTCATGAACATCCTCATTAGAAAAATCCTCGCCCCCGGTGAAGAGGAGAACCTGGAGCTGGAGGAAGAAGATGCCGCAGCAGTCGCCGGCTCTACAGAAGCGTTCCCCCCGAGAGCTCCCGGTACTTTTAAAACCAAAACAAACACGGCGTCCCCTTTTGCCTGCCCGGTTGAAGTCGCCGTGTCCCCATTTGATGTGGCCGTCTGTGTTTTCTGTCCTGTCGGTGCTGTGCTGTGCATGACTTCACCTCTCATTCTTGCCTGCCTCCTTTCTTCCCAGCCTCACAAGGTAGGAAGGACCTTAGCATCAAAGTAGAGTTGTGCTGCCGTTATGCGCATGGCTTAGATTCCGGTAGCAAGATCTCCTGGGATCAACACAATGTGAAAAGTTGATTTATCCTGGTTGAACATTTTTATTTATTTTATTTTTTTATCTGACATCTTTGTCCCACCTGAAGGTACCTTGTTACCACGGTTACCCTCCGAGCCTGGAATGACGCTGCTGACGATACGAATAGAAAAAATTGGTCTGAAAGATGCCGGGCAATGCATCGACCCGTACATGACCATTAGCGTCAAAGGTACTAAAAACACAGGACGACAGCACCTCCCTCATTCTTATCAGCGTTGGTGTTGGTGTTAATGATCCTTATCTTGGAAAATCCTGCACGTCATCTCTTGTTTCTGCGCGTGTAGATTCAAATGGGGTGGACTTGAACCCGGTGCAGGACACCCCCGTAGCCACCAAGAAGGAAGACCTCTGCATTCACTTCGGTATGGACGTGGAGATCCAAAGGCATCTGGAGAGACTACCTAAAGGTGACAGGAGAGCACAAGCGTGGGCAAAATGTGACAGAATTTACAAATGATGATAAATAAAAAAGCAAAAATTGGGGGGAAAAAAAGATTACCGCTAAATAAAAATGAATCATATTTGTATTCCGTGATGTAGGTACAGCTCTATTTTGACTCAAAATGCCACTGCACCGAGCTTTCACACGTTTTGCTTTGTCCTTAAAAACGATAGATCTCGCCCCGATTGTTTTCTGACCCCGGGTGAGATACAACGCTCGAGCTTGAACGTGTGAGTTTTCAAAAAATATCAACTTGTCATCTGCAGGGGCAGCTATTTTCTTTGAATTCAAGCACTACAAACCCAAGAAGAGGTTTACCAGCACAAAATGTTTTGCCTTTTTGGAAATGGACGAGATCAAGCCTGGACCCATTGTGATTGAGCTGTAAGTCAATTTTGCACATTATTCCATTGCTATTTAGCGAGGGTTGCCTTTTTGACATGTTCTTGATCAACTACAATTTTTCCAAAAATAAATTGAATAGGATAGTAGAATCTTTTTGCGGACCTCCAAGCAACATCTCGCTGACCCCAGTTTGAGAGCCTTGGATGTAGATTCTTAAATCAACCTAACAACCTTTGCAGACTCGAACCGAACTCCCATCTATAGTTCAAACCCCCGTCATTTTGTTTTTCCAGGTACAAGAAGCCCACCGACTTCAAGAGGAAGAAACTTCAGCTTCTCACCAAGAAACCACTTTATCTTCACCTTCATCAAACCTTGCACAAGGACAGCTAAGATGCCCACAAGGCACCCAATTACACACAATACACCACTACTAAATCATAGTTTTGTTTTTGGTTTTTTTCCCCCCCGTCTCTATATTAACAGAGTAAAAGGAACATAAACGGGAGGTTGTGTCAATATGAGGTGCTCAACTATCTCTGTTTGCACTGTCGGACCTTGAAACAGACGTGTGCAAAACACGCTGCCAAAAAAAGCCGACGTTATGTGTAGCAAACATTCAACTGGGCTGCTTGCAGAATCATTTCCATGTTAGACATGAACAACATCTTCAACGGAGTCCACAGGGAGACTTTTTGGTGCTGGTTATCATCATTTCAGATCATGTTAGTTATCGTTAGGTTTAAAATTGAAAGTAAATAAAATAATACAAGTGGAATTTGGGCATGCGGAATTTCTGTTCTTTTCACCAACTCTTAAATGAATCTCATCCATACAAATAAGATCTGCCCCGTTGTTAATTGTGTATTAATAGACTTACTAACAGCAGCAATGCACCACATGCAAATTATTGCACAAATTTAAAAAGTTGTTACAATTTCTATGTATATGAACTAATGCTTTTTTGCGTGAGCTACACCAAATAGTCATATCGCAAAGTCACATACAACACCGTTTATCAAATGTTTTCACCTCAGCCATTTAGGAATTGCAGCCATTTTATGCCGTCGTTTTTCCAAAAGTGTTTTGGACAATTGCCCGACCGAAGAGGAACACAACAAATATTTCAGAGTTGATTATCAGGTATTGAGTTTGACATTTGGCAGCCGTTTGACTCGAGCGACCCGGATGAACCGAATAGATCAATTCTCCATTGAGTTAAACGTTTGCTGTCCCCTTCTGAGACAACATGGGTCTTTTCATGACATTTGCGTTACAAGTGGTGCCGTTATTAATTCGCTCAGGCGGGGGTCTTTGACCTTTTATCTTCTGCTTATGTCAGTTGGCATTTGGAGAGTAATAACAATAACGTATTTGTGTTGGCCTTTGTCGCAAAGCTTAATTTGAATGTCACGCATGTGCACAAAATATGTCTCTGCCTCAAGCTCACGTTCTGCGACGGCGGGCGCAAGGGATTGCGAGGACATGCGCATGTTACATTTCTTTTGTTCGAAAAAGGATCAATGTCACCTTCCTATGATGGTCTTCATTCATTTTGATTGCAATACTTGATTTTGAGACTTTATTTTTGTAAAGGGTCCGGGATTGTGAATGACCTGTAAGATACACTAACTGATGACGCTGCGGTAACTGTATGTGTGAAAGTCTAGAGTGGTTATGTATGACTGGCGGAAGAATTTGATCAAAACATTCATTTCTAATAAACTGAAGGGGGAGAAGATGCAGTTTAGTGACTGACTTTGCATTGTGTCATCTGAATACACCTGACAATATGAGGTACGGTTGTTAAACATGTTGAGAACACGATAACATCAGAACGAGCAATGGAAATTAAAACCTTTAAGCCTCAGAGGTCTGGATTCAGAATTCATACGCAAGATAAAATAGAAAATGTCCAATCAGAGGTTGATTCAACTTCTGTGGAAATGCTTCAATTGAAAGATGAGACTCAGTAGGGTGTGTAGCCTCCACATACCTGTTATGTCGTCCGGACGTGCTCCTTATGAGCTGGATGTCCTCCCAAACTTAGTTCACGGCCTCTGGGAACTCCAGGATAATCTGTGGTGCGACGTGGCGGCGGTGGATGGAATGAAACGTCCCAGATATGATCAAGTGGATTCAGGTCAGGGGAACGGCAGGCTGGTTCATAGCAAAATTTCATTTTGCCACTCTGCAAAGTGAATTCAGATTTGTCAATACATGATACGAAGTGCTGAAAATAGGCAATGACTGAGAAATAGAGTGCTCGGTTCATTTTCATACCTACAGCCCAAGAATGAGTCTTCCCTTTAAATACAACGCCGGTGTAACCACATTAGAGCGCCTCGTTGCTTCCTGGGAGTGTGCGCACATGGAGAAAAAGCATTTGCATTGTAAATTATCAGAGAGAAATCTTGGTCATTTTTCATTACCGGGCTTACTTTTGGTCATTTCTTGACATCTTTTATTTTTCTTCAATCACATTCTATCTGATTTGAGCACCCTCAGAGACAGCTAAAATGTTTGGTTTCCCTAAAGGGAAGAAAGCATGTAAAAGTTACTTGTAGGCAAACTGTACTTGGATAATATAAGACCAAATGATTTTGCATTCTTTATTATTAAAAGGTTTCTACCAACATAGTAAAATAAGTTATACATCTGGCCATCAAATGACACATTTCCTTTACAGTCAGCTCCAGAGGAAACTTTTGAGAAAATGTTTGATGCTGAAATGCTAGAAGCTAAACCTTTCTATCCCCGCCTTTTAAAAAATAATTTCCACAGGAAATGACATTTAAGAACCTTTAAAAAAGCAATTGCTATATTTTCAAACACAAATCCTTTGACATACAGTGAATTATTGCACAATAAGATGTTCCAAAAAAAAAAAAAAAGTGGCAACCCTTTCAGTTCTTGAGTATGTGGATTTTTCCACGCAATCACTGATAATGCTTAAATTTAAGGACCATGTTTTAAAATAGGATTTAGGTTTTTATTTCATGGCTGAGATATGAAAGTCATGGTATATATAGGACTTTATCTTGTTTAACATGACATGTTTGTGGGGAGTGTTCAAGTCCATTGCCACAGTTGGTGGCGTTTTTCTTTTTTAAGGCTCGACCATATCTGGCCTCGCCGAGTCCCGAGACGCCTCCCGCTTTGGGGGTGGACCTCCTGCCGAGGTGCGAGGAGCGCCGGCTGGAGGCTGACCAAAGGCTTCGCTGTGACCAGGATGTGGCGGGACAACGGGAGGCATGTTTGCCGGGAGGCCGCTGTGCTCGCGCGGGCCTGGGAAGCGCATGTCAGGAGGGAATGGTGGGCGCGGTCCCAAAAGCCCACGAGGACCTGCAAAGGAGGCGGTTCAACAATCAAGAGACTAAAACAGTATGTTCAATCAGTTCAAGTTTTATGTTGTACTTGGTTAGACAAAAAAAAAACTATAGCTGGAGTTACACTGCGGGTCTAGCGTGCTTAATTGTTTGCCTGTGTACGAGCATCCAGCCAATGGGACTAGAACGGGCAGAACATACCATGTGGCATCGGCCCAAAATGATGAGGCGGACGGAACGGCGGCAGCGGTGGACCCCGAGGATCGATGATGTGGCCTGGGCCGGGCCTGGGATGGATTGAGTGTCCATTGGCAGGGCGGGGGCCAAAGTCTCCTCCCATTGGCCCAGGCAGAGGCATACCCGGGTGCCCGTTGGCGGGCAGCGGAGGCCCAGGAGGAGGAAGAGGCACATTTGGAGGAGGGCCATGGGGTCCGGCCGCTGGATGGTAGAGGGGTGGTCTCAGAGGTCTGTAGGGACCACCGGGTGGCAAGCGGCCGTGAGGTCCGGGAGGGAAGAGTGGATCATGGAGTCCAGGACCAGGTGGTGGCGGTCCTTGACCGATGGGGCCAGGAGAGTCCCTGATAGGTGATGCTAGGAAGGATCCGGGACCCTGAGACGGAGAACAAGTGTGCTGATGTTGATCATGAAATGCCTCCTTTAACAGCGTCTGAGACCACCACTTCAGAATACAGTCATCCCAATAAAAAGCCACAAGCCAGATCACTTATAACCCTCCAACCCACAAGCATGATAATTAGGACAGAAATGAGCACCGCCGTCAATAAACTGCTGCTTGTTGCGGTTGTGTTCTAACCACTCAAAATACAACATGCAGTCAGGTCCGTTAAGCAAACTCCAGGTTAGGTTCGACGAGGGTGGGGGGGTAAAGGGGAGGGGCTTGCATACACCTTCACACCGAGCACAGAGACCAAGAGACAGCCTCTTTACTCACTGACTCAGGAACCTCTTTGGAGGCCTCAGCCTCCGCCTCGCCTTTTACGTGCGGCTCTACTGCTCGAGTCTGCTTCACAGCAAGGATAAATACAAAAGGAAGTCAAGGTAGGAGTAGGGAGGGGAACATTCAAACCCGTTTTACCAATCTAATCTCTCTCTAACCCTACAAAAAAATGGGATTCCCATACTCGACTCTGGGGGTTTGACTGCCTAAAAATAACCAAATGTGACTTACCGAACCATCCATGTTGGTCGGCGATGAACTGCGGGGGCCTGACATGTCTAACAAAGAAGAAGAAACAAAAAGGTTTAGTAATAGTTGACATTTGAGGTTCAATAAACGAGTCTTACCCATCCCAGGATAACGATTGTGTGGGTCTGATGGAGGGCGTGGACCTGAGAGGTGACCAAGAAAAGATGCTCAGTAATGAATGAACAATAAACCCCCTGCAGACAGTCCGTTGCTCTTCTTAACGGGTAGAAAGAGGGTCAGGATTTAGGCAGGAAGAAGAAGATGCAGAAGAAGGAATAAAGCAACAAGAAAAAAAAGGATGTTCTTTGAGAGAAGATGAATCATGGTTTAGGGGAAATTAAAACATAAATCTTCAAGGATTTAGGAAAAGGAGAATTTAAAGTTGAAGGTGCCCAGAGAAGATGTGAACAACCAAAACAAAGAACCAAAGAGTGGAGAAGGCTGCAGAGAATATGAAGACAATGCTGAAGTGGGGGGGATAACAAGGCGGGGAGGGGAAAAAAAAAGTCCGCAAAGGAGCCCACTGAACTCACCATAGGGGTCAATTCTTCGCCCCACTGGGGCTGAGGGAGGGCGCCTGGGACCCTCGATCATTAATGGGGGGGATGGCGCCCCCCCACTCACTGGGGAGGGGCCATATGAATCGCCTGTTGTGATCAAACCAGCCGTTTACCACACGAAAAAAAAAAAAAAAAAAAAAAAAAAAGCTGCCGCCACTTTGTAATAAAACCTCAACCATGAGTTGAATGCAACATGGCAATAATTGTGAGGTACTGGATATAAAAGGTTCATCAACAAATCTAAACGCCCAAACGATGACGAAGCACCGCGCGGCATGGAGAAGCCAATGTGTGGCCTTGCTCACCTTGGCGAGGGCCAGCAGCTTGCCCCGAGTTGGGTCTGAAGAGAGGAGCGCGGCGCTCATTCAGCTGCGAGGTTAGTCCCGCCAACCTGTGAGGGAGGACGCAACATAACAAAAGTCAATGTTTTCATTCTGCAACATTACGCCGCTAAAAAAGTCAAATGAAATGAATCTTCCGGTCCGTTGTGTCGACTGACTTCTCACGCAGCTTGGAAGATTCAAGCTTCTCTTGATTCAAAGCCCGCTCCGCGTTACGAGCGTTAACCTAATTAAAATTTAAAAAAAAATAAATAAAAAGAAATTGAAATGAAAATCTTGAAACGAAACGTGCATTCCTCAACATACTGAAATCCAGTTTACCCAGTTGGAGTGTGTCTTGTTTTCCTGTTCTTTGATCTATAAGCAAAAAGAATTAAACTCTCAGTGGTGGGGGGTTGATGCAAAGATGACGCCGCATTCGCTCCGTGAGAGTCTACCTGCTCTTTATAGACTTCCTCAGTCTTCTTCATCTGCTCTTCCATCTCATTAATGCGCCGCCGCAGAACTTTGACTTGCTCCTCGGCCTCCACGGCTTTGCCTCCCACCTCGGACAGCAGGTTCTCTTTGCTGCGGCGCTCAAGCTCCTCCTTCGTCAGTCTCCTGTGACGTCGGGGAAAGGGCATAGCTAAGCTGCGCGCGGCTCGGAACGGGCTGGATGGCTTTCCTCCGCTGCGACGCGGTTTATGAATTAAATACAAGAATGTGACACTCAAAAGGACAGCAAGGCAAGCCAATATTCTGTTATTTCAACCCCACATGGTTTGCTGTGCAACAGACGTCTCCAAGCTTTTTTAACCAAAGATCTACTTTCCAAGCAACCGAGCGTACTTGAACAGCAGCTGGATAACAGGAATCACCTCCTTTATGTTGCCATACACATCACATTGACATTTGCGAACGTAACTTACTGCTGCAGAGCGTTTTCCTTTTGCTGGTACATTTCCACCATGATTTCATTCTTCTGCTGGAGGACTTTGAACTGGTTTTCCACGTGGCTCTTCTCACTTTTGAGGGTTGCGATGCTGTGTTCAAGCTCCTGGTGTTTTTCTGCGGCAAAACAAGGTCACGCTCGACAACACTTCTCTGTGACAACGTTGCACGCGTTTTCCATGACCCACACACCTTCCAGAGCCTTTCGGCTTTTTTCTTCATGAAGCAGTTTGGACATGAAGCGGTCACGCTCCTCTTCGATCACCGTGAGCGTGGTCTGGACCTGGATCATGACAACGATGCTTTAGGACGACACAAAAATATTGATAAAACCCGCCAGAGCTTTGTGTCTCATTACCTTGGAGACATCCATCATCTGTTTGATCCTGTTCTTTACTGCCGTCTTCTTATCTGCACAAGCCATGACAATGAAACCACCTTATACAGAATTTGTATCTAAAAATCTGCCTCTCTTTATGCCGCACTTACCAGGTGCCACTTCGCCATTCAACAATACCTTGCCATCGCTTTTTTGTAACTCACAGGCGTCAAGGTCTGCCAGAAGCTCGGACAAAACCTGCCATGAGGAGCATCTCGTGTGAGCTGATAAGTTGGTGGAATGTTTTGCTGAAGAAACATCTCAACAAGTGCAAACCTCCACATTGTGATCTTTGAGCACCACTGAGTCCTCCAGCTCTTTCTGAGCCTTCTGATAGACTTTAATCTGCTCGCTCAGCGCCGTGTGTTTGTCCTCCCACTCTCTGATTGTTACTTTATGCTAGAAAAATGAGAAAAGAAATGCAGTGTTACACCTATGCTGTGGAAGCATCCACTATCCAAGGGGCAGAACATTGTAGCTTATGATCGAGCATGCACGAGTCAAATATTGGACTGTCACCAAAATGTAATCACCCCAACCTTGGGAATAATACCTCATCATTTTAAAAGCAGGCTGAGAGAGTGCATCAAAAGCTGCAGACGGATGAAGTTGCACACGAACATTCCTTACCCCATAACAGCTAATTAAGGATTTGTCATGGTTTTAAACCACACAAAAAAACGCTCTTACGTTTTTATTTTCCTCTTTCAGCCCAGCGTACTCTTTTGAAAGGCATTTGTGCTGGACACTGTGTGCATCTTCCCGAATCTTGGCCTCATCCAAGAGGACCGTCGTCTGGGGTGGAGGGGGGAGACATGTTCCATTTATTATTAGACCTCTTGAAATCAAATGCAGTCAAAAGATGATGTAATCATTTGTACCTTAGCTAAAGCTTCCTGAACTTTCTTTCTGCTCAGCTCGAGCTTCTCGTTTGATTTCTCCAATTTTTTAATCTGTTTAAGAAAATAGTTTGCAGAGTCAATCAAACAAGACCGTTTATAATACACTGACAATGAATGAATGATAAAAAAAAGAAAAAAATAACACACTCGATTTGCAATTTGTAGTGAGTTTTGTTTTTCTTCATCAAGTTGTTTTTGGTATGTCTTCTTTTCTTCCACCATGCTTTCATATCTTTTTTCAGCCTCCAGAATCTGTCTCTACAAAATATAAAACACAATTTAGAATTTTAAATAGCATATATTTAAAAGTGAGCTGCATACAACAATACTAGGTGTAAGGCATTACTGTACCTCCAATTTTTGCTTCTTTTTCATTGCACAACTAACAGTCTCTGCGGAGTCCTTTTGGGTTTCTTTCAACTCTTCAGTCTGTTTTTTTTTTTTTTTTGGAGGGGGCAGGGGGATATTCACAAATAAAACCAGACATTTTACAAAGTATTATATTGAAGCATGTTCACGTTTTATTTCAAACTTACCTGTTTCTGGAGTTCATTCAGTCGGGTCAGTGCATCATTTTTCTCTTTTTTAAGTAATTGGATTTGATCAGCCAGCTGGTTTTCATCCACTTAAAAATATATATATTTCAGTTACCCAAAATGATTTAGCTATATCATGATTTGTCTTTCTTGTGAAAATGAAACTTACCAAGATATTGCCTTCTCTTTACCTGCAAAGCAATTATTAAAGTCAGTGGTCTGTCTGTAACACAATCATGCTAAGAATACTCGTGTTCAGTGAGAATATATCAGATGTAAATATTACACTTTACTGATAGTGCTGAAAAACACAGAGCCTCACATTGGCAAAAGACTTACCACGAGCACCGTTTTCCAGAAGAAGATGGTGAAGGTCAGTAGGCCAACCACAGCAGTGATGATGACAGCCTGCCAAGGACAGCCAAACAGGGTTTCCCCAGGCTTCCACTCTTCTGGCAGTAGTGAAATTATCTGAGGGAATACACACAACAATACAGTTCATGGAATTAAAAAGAGGACTGGAATGAACAGGCCAAAGGAATATACGGCAGGGAAACTTGTGAAACCTGACTCATAAATAGCACGGATAACACCAATCAACAAAATGCCTTTCCCCCTTAATAAACAGGACAAATGACAATGCATCAAACTGGTATGTGTATCAAAGGAACAAACTGCATCTCTCAAATTAAATTCTTCCGCTTTAATGAACAGTTGGTGGTTTTCAGTCTCCAGTATTGCAAAATGTCGGAGCAGTGCACACCAACGACAAAATAATGGAAGAGAAATTCAGTCAAGATTGGAGTGTAAATCATTAGCGAGGAGGAGGGTTGAACATGCATCAGCCATGATGTTAACACGTCAGCGCATCATTACAACATGTTACGGGCATTGAGACGATTTTTTTTCAACTTACACGTTGAAGTTCCTGAAGAAAGAACATGCACACATTCTCGAGTTCCACGAACGGTCGTTTTAGTATATCGCTCTCCATGTCGCTATTCATTCCTTACAAGAACCCAAATAGCCCCAGCACGCTAGTTTGACATTTGTTAGCTTGTGAGCGGGTTAGCCTAATATGGATGGCTATGATGGTACAAAAACAAACAACGTTGGATGCCTACGTGTGTGTGACCAAAATGTAAATACACACAAATATAAGGGAGAAATACTAAATCGAAACGAGTGTAAAGCCGAAATCGGAAACGGCAGTTGCGCTAACGGTAATCAGCATCGAACACGTATCGGGAAGCTGCAAGCAGACCTGGACAGGTTGCGTTAAGAAAAAGCGGCACCGGTGCGAAGACTAGATTTTGTAAAAAGGCTGATGTTATGTGTATGGAAGAATGCCAAGACGTTTATCCCTGTCAAAATAAGCTGTGCGTTTCTGCTAGCAAGCAGTTAAACACCGGCTGCGTTGAACTTCAGCCTCGCTAGTCAACATGACAGGGGGGAGGGGACACGCGAGACGTTCACGACAACTCGGAACTTTGTACTATTTACTGACGTCGATTCTTCTTCCTGTCGGTTGGCAAACAACCGACGATCATACCGTACATGGCATTACCAAGTGGATCGTGACCGGTGGATTTAATCTGTCAATGCTGTAAAAATAAAACCGAAACGTGAGCTTTAAAAAATGTAGAATACATTTTCTAATTCAAATTGACAGGCCAGCGTGTAAATCCAAGTGAGCTGAACTTCACAGCCCTCTGAGGTAAGACTGAAAAAAGACTTATTTTAATTTTCTGTTCGATGTAACTCCAGTACTGCAGAAAATGATTGCTTTGATTGCATAATAAAACAACATAGTTAAATAGTTTTTCAAAATGGTTTAAAAAATATATACTTCTGCCCGAAGACGGCTGGGATAGGCTCCAGCACCCCCCGCAACCCTAGTGAGGATCAAGCGGTTCGGAAAATGGATGGATGGATACTTCTGATGTTTGTTAAAGTGTGTCATTAACATGATTTATGAAGTAACAACCGAAAGGGACTAAGATAATTTTATCAGAATTATTCGTTGTTCCTTCAATGGCTTGAAAAGAAAAGCACTACTGAAACACGTTTTTTAGCTCATGATACTCACAAGAGTGGTCCACTCTGCAACTTTAGCCTCGATGACTGTCGCAGCGCAACTCAGAAAAGTCAACGCATCTGAGAGAAATCCCACTTGATCCTCATGAAATTCAGACAATGGCTCGATGGAGTCCAAAGACCCTACGCAAACAACAATAGATGATATGATGGAATTGGAGGCGTCAGTGGAACAGAAACTCAAAAATTGCATTGCTGCCTCTAATTTTGCCTGGGCGACACTGGCATTGCTGTGTGTGCAGGTTCACACCTGCTTTATTTAGACATGGAATCGAATGTTTGGATAACCAACCTGAGGACGAGCGCTCCATTTCTCCAAGGCCCTTGTCTAACGGACTTTCCAGTGTGGCTTGAGGAAACTTCTGCATCTCGTCTGACGCGCTGAAACCTGGACGGTTTTCTTCGTTTTTATTGAAGTGTCCGCCATCATCCCCCACACTAATATCCGGTGTCGTACGCTTCTCGCCCAAGAGGTCCTGTGCTTCTTTATCAATCTCTGCCGCCTGTTTGACAAACTCCGCTACAGTATGGTTGGCGTCAGTTTCTGTTTCTGGCACGTCAGGCTCCTTGTCCGTTTCTGGCACATCAGGCTTCTTGTCCACTTCGTCAATGTGAGGCAAATCATCTTTTACTTTCATGTCCGGTTTGTCTGAAATGTCTGAAAAACATTGTAGCTTTAGAATGGAGACCAGATGTAGTGAAAATCAGGTTGGAAGATTGGTGCCAGATATTCTGAAATGTTTATTCATTTCCCCAAGAGTCTATCAAGGAAATGTTAAACATCACACACACATAATCCCAAAACATATTAAAAGTCAACAAATTTATAGATATAAATATACATACCTTTGTCATTAATTCCTGTTCCCTCTTCTGCCAAACGTGCGCTATCACTTGCTGCAGAATACTTCTGTCTCAAACTGAACGCCAGCTCCTGGAAGTCGTCCAGTATTTCCGTTTCTTCGTCTATCATATCCATCTGCTGCTCATCATCATATCTTGAGTGCCGGCTGTCCAGAATGTTCTCAATTTCATCCAGGATGGTATTTTCCGAGGTTTCCAAGATGTTTTCAAGTGCATCTTCGAGGTCTTGAACCGTGCCGGAATGTGCAAGACGGGTAGCCTGTAGCTCAGTGTCCAGGTCCAAGAACATAGATTCCAATTTGTAGAGATTCCGGAGCCCCAGGAACCTCTGGAAACGCAGCATCTTCTCTTCGGTGTAATAACCCTGTAGCAGAGTCAGCCTCAGCACACTGTCGCTGTAGACGGGCTCAGGACTTGAGGTAATGAGTGGGCCTGTTCCTGGTGAGGCGTTTTCAGTGTCTGCATCAAACGACTGCGAGAGAGAAAGTGCATTTTCATCTTCAAGTAGGTCTTCCCTCCCCTCATATTTGTCTTCATCCATCTCTGTGTTTTTCTCATCCGCACGAAGTGATTGATCATCACCATGTGCCTCGTTGTGTTGATGAGCAACTTGGAGTGAGACGCCATCTTCCGCTGCCTTATTGACAGGCTCGCCGAATGAACCGAGGGATTGCATCGGCCTTGGAGGCACATCACGGTTTCTTTCAGGAGTGATGACTTCTTCGTGAACTTCAGTTTCATTTTCACCCAAAGCTTCTTTGGAGTCTTCCTTATCTTCCATTAAAATGCTGTTGTCGTGTGTCTCTTTGTTAGCGACGCTGTCCTCTTGGGGCACCGTTTTACGTGCCTCCGTTACCTTCTTGTGCAATTCAGCTTGAGGTAAAGTGTGCGATATAGAATCAAACGTATGTTGTACCGTCGCATCGGTTGGTTTAGGCGTTTCAGCTTGAGTTTCCTCATGCTTCATCGCGAGGGCGCCACCGTCATCCTCAAGATCAAACAAGAGTTTCTCAACCACTGTTTCTGTAGGATCTACAGACAGAGAATTTGGCGAATCTGTAGGGATTTGATTCAAGGTCTCTGGCTCTTTCTGATCTCTAGGATCTACCGAAAGAGAATCCAGTGACCCTGTATGGAATGCATCTAGGTTCTCCGGCTCCTCATTTTCTTTAGGATGGGCAAATTCTGAATCAGGTGAATCTCCAAGGACTGTATTGACATCCTGTGGTGTGTTGTCTTTTTGTGGTTCATCAAAAATCGCAGGTGGTTCTGACTCAGGCTCTTCCTCCAAAACTTCTTCCGAACCAGTCCACTCTGTGTCACTCCCACCAGAAACATCGTCATCAAATGGCGTCAATGCGACCTTCTCGTGAACAGGTTTTGATTTGTCATCTTGCGCAACCACAAAAGTGTCAGCTTCTTCCTCTGAAAAAGAAAGCAATGGCGTTGCTTTTGCCTGGTCGGTATCACTGTGTTGGTCAGAATGACCTTCAAATGCTTCATTCTCCTCCTGTTCATATGGAGTGACTCGCGTGGTGGCTTCGGCATCTGTGCTGACAGCATCAAAAGTTGACCCAAAGGAAGTTTCTAACTCAGAGATTTTCTCTCCTTGAGAAGTTGAGAAGGTAACATGTTCCGACACGAGATCATCTTTGAGTCGAGATTCCTCCACATCTTCTTTGTGGACATCTTTGGTTTCATGCTTCTCTAATTTGGCATCTTCAAGAAACGTATCTGTGGTGGTAATTTGCTCATTCGGTTCATCAGCAGCAGCATTGTCAGTGTCATCAGGTCTAACTTCTGTGTCAGGCACTTTTTCTTCTTGAGTTTGGTTTTCCACATCAAGTTGAAAAAAAGAGGCACTTTCATTATCTGGGGCCACGCCAATATCCTCAGCTCCTATTACATGGTCATCCACCACATCCTCCTCCTCCTCCGGTCGGCTTGTGTCTTTCACAGTGTCCTCTGACACTTGGGTTTCGTCAGAATTCTCTTCATTTTCATCATCACTCTCCTCCGTTGGAAAACCCAACAGTGAATCTATCTCATAGTTGTGAAATTGGTCAAATCCTGTGTCGAAACAGACAAAATCTGTTTCCTGTAAAGCAGACAGAAGTGGATTAGCGGCATAATATTTTTCAAACAAACTGAAATGCAAAAAAATGTAAACGGGTAAATGAATCAGTTGATTGCTTCATCTTCACATGGTCTACCTCTGTTGGAACTTCAAATTCTTGATCTGTATAAACATGGTTTACGGCCAGTAGGTCCATTGGGAAATAACCAAAGTGACTTCCGACCTGTGACAAAGAGGTGCACGATGAATTGGCAGAATTCTGCTGAACATTTAAATAGAAAGTCGAATTTACTCACACTCCCAGCCCATATGTCAGCCCTTCTTCCTGACAATTTGTAGTATACATAGACCGTTTCTGATTTCTTAAATGACAAGAACCGACAGTCCGGTCCTGAGAAATCTTCCACTGCTTTTCCACGACATAGGAGCACTGCAAAAACAAAATGCAGAGTTATGGGTGTTAGCATACACAAGCACATTACAGTACATCCTTTCCATGAATACCAATATTCTCCCGCTCACAAATGAGATCGTGAGAGAGAAATTGGTGTTCGTAAACGAGTATGTAAATATAGCCTCGCAAGGCTTCCCAAAGTTGGAAATCTAACAAATAATGCAATACATGCACTTTTGTCTATGTTAGTGAGCCCCTGTACAACAAGTTATGCAGAGATCATTTTACGCTTCTGCTCTTCTCTCTGAACTGAGACAGTGATTTCCATAAACAACATTTTTGGAGCGAACCTCGAGGTGATTGTTTAAACGGCCGCGGTAAATTTAAATAGAAGTTATATCGTGAATGAATATGAGGAAAAGTGATAGAAACGAACAAGAAAATATTCTAAACGAAATCTTGATTTTGTTTTTAACCCATAAAGGGGTAGCTTTCTCTCCAGTTTGTTTGGCTAACAAATCCGATAAATGAGGAATTAACGCCAATTTGCTGAACAACGTCGTTATGTAAAAAAAAATGTGTGGTGACGTTTTACGCTGTGAACAAAACTCGTGCTTAAATCATCAGCTGTTACTTATCGTTGAACTAAGTATTTATTTATGTGTTCGTGGCGTTATTTGCGATTAGCTGCTAACATTCCTTAGCCAGTAATGCAGGCCGGAGCCACCAGGAAACCGAAGGCTGCGCCAAGGCGAACAACCTTCAACAAGAATCGGCAAACATTCACTTTAGTGTACTGGCAAAGATAAAACAACAGCAGCCCGCGTTATCACCGTTGCAAATATCGACTGTCAACAGGTCAAGCGATAAGGCTCAGTTTATGGCTAACTGCTTTGGGATGGATGAAGATGCATGCCCGAGCGACCGGTTCACGATCAACAGAAAAACTTACTGCTGCACTCCTCGTCGGCGCATCTCTTAAAGTCGGAGAATCGCTTCTCCAAGGCGGCGGTTGAGATAAAATTAAATAAAAGTAATAAAAAGCCTTGTCGGTAAAAGTGCTTGGCTGCCATGCTGGCAGGTTTTGTGGTGAGCAGGAGCACTGGGGCGGGAGACGACACGTCAGCAAGCAGATGAGATCCGGCTGGGTGTAGGCAACGCGGCTCGGTTTTCACTGCAGGCTACCCGGTTCCTCTTTGGGTTGTTTGATTTCTCATATCTGAGTCAAATGTTTCTCTACGGTTTCCTGCATATCGCCTCCGAAACAAGGTTTTCCAGTGGACTTCATATTCATTAATTAAGTAGATGCTGTTATCATATTGGACAAGCTCCTACACATTTTGAACTGCAAGCAGACAGTATTGTGTCGTGCATGCAAATAACAAAATATGTAAGCTTACAGACTACGTGGACAATGGCAGGGAGGACTTTCCCGCTGATGTTTGCATTTTTATGAGCAATATGGTACCGGTGCAGATTGATTTAATTAAGCAATACGATCAATAAAAGGAAACAACCTGATTACCAGGTTTATTTTATAAACCACAGACAAGGAAACATAATTTATACGTGTTCTGTCATCTTTTTTTTTAACAGATACAGATCCATACACTGAAACAACATCATACACACACACACACACACACACACACACACACACACACACACACACACACACACAATCTAAAGATACAAGAGACATAATATTCGACAAGATACAAGAGGAGAAATTAAGGCGTTGAATTAATACATAAAGAAATAAATACAATACATAAAATAATGTCTGTAAACAACTTAAGCATTCGTTATAGCGCGTGTGTGATTTTTTCAAATTTTACAACGTGAACAAATCAATCGCATAAATGACTGTCTATCATTGGATGTGGAAGGTTATTTTGACGTGCAGTATTGTTCCGTACGCTCCTTCTAAATTTGACCCGTAGAGGGCAGCCTCGTGCAGTATGAATTATTACCTACCAAAACATAGTAGAAGAATAAAATCCTCATGTGGAGTACAGTAATAACGTTGTAAGTAGATCTATATTTATTTTCACCTTTAAACTCTAACAAAGTGAACGTTTGAATCTCACGTGAAAAATAGCACACAGTTAGGAGCCAATTTCAGCATTTTTAATGAATCGCCAGCGGTTCAGCGGAGGGATGTACGAAAGCTAATTACAAAAACAGGCAACAGTATATTATGCATACCGTGCATGCAGTCCAGGTATATATTCGTTTGTGCCATTGATATTATGTGTACATTTATCACTATATGTCAACCTTCAGGTGGAGGTGCTCAAAAGCACCAAGCATGTAATGAAAGGTATCCTCCCACAAGAACAATAACCGCTGGATCATGGACGACCTGGAAAATGAGATTTGGTCTCTTGTACAGTTTGATGAGCTCAATGATTCATCAGAGAGCAATGTGACCAAAAAAGAGAAAAAATCAAAGCTTCCGTTGGCAGATCCATTCCCTCTTGGTGAGTAGAACATGCACATATCATCAACATTGCTCAGTTATTGATATGATCAGAAGACTTAAATACACAGAGACTTTTGAGGCGCTTGTTTGGATTTCATTAGAGTCAGCTGCTGTACCTTGAGTGTCAAAGCAATAAAATTGTTATTCCCTTGTAATTTCAGAGACGGCAAAGGAAACAGGCTTTCACAGGACCACAAGGCTTTGCCTCGAGAGAATCAGAGAAGCGATGCTGCATCACAGATGGCAGGAGGCTGCAGAATATATGGCGTGTTACCCCCAGCAGTTGGAGGACACAACTGCTGTGCACGCAAAGCACTACAAAGAGGTACAATGATGTTTGGTTAGGGCCTCAAGTACTTCGAACGGGCGTTGAGAAAACAAACCAGGACTAACAAATGAAAACGTGGGGCTAATTTGTTGAAAAAAGAAGGGTCAGTAAAGAAGGGTGTTTGCTTTTCAGATGATTTGGAGAATCACCATTGAACTCCTTCATCATCACCCCAACTCAAAGATGGATGACTATAACATCATCTATGAGCGGATGAAACATTCAGGAGTTAAACATTACCTGATGGTACACCGACATCATCGCCTTGTGCACGGAACGTTGCGCCGTACAACAACTGTCTAAATCTTTGCATTTCTAGATCTGTCTGGAGCATTCCTTCCACCTGCTGCTCCATGGCCAGATCGAGAATGCAAAGCGTCACCTCTCGATCGCTGAAAGCTGGAGGTATGGCAAAGAGTCGGCACGCCACTATCAGAGGACTAAACTGATCCAGGCCTACAGGAGTTTGCTGGATTACATTATCTGGTGCGACAAGAAAAATGCATCCTCCGAGACCAGTAAGGCGACACTGCTTAGCATGTATTATTTAGGTGCAACACGTGGTTTGCATGTCACAGTCAAAAAATGATCTGGGTTGAATCTCGGGCCTTTCCGTGTGGAGTTTACTATCTCGATTCTACACCAGACACTGAACAATATAAGTAGACAATGGCTGGATAACTGTTACAGTCACAGATAGATATGCTGCATTTATCCTCTGGTGTAATACCGCCACCTCCAGGTTAAATCTATTATTCAGGGAGCTCGTTGACTTAATTGTACACAGCATACGGGACAATTTCGTTTTTTGTTTCACATAAAATTATCAGTTGTTTTCTATTTTCAAGATTTTGCAGACCCTGGAAGCATCCAAGACATGCACAGTTACTTTAGACAGGCTTCAGTCAATCTGAAGGATATTTTAAAACATCCCGGTGTTTGGGATCCCTTCATACTGAGTTACGTCGAGGTAAACACATTCAATAACTTTCAGTGAGATTGAAGCATTTTGGAAGTGTAGATCTTAAATGATGCTCCACTGTAATGTTGTGAACTTTTTTTTTTTGGTAACAGATGCTCGAATACTATGATGATCAGGAGGAAGCAAAGACAGTCCTGGAAGACTATGCGTATGACAGCACGTTCCCCGCAAATCCAAACGCGCATGTCTATCTGTACCGGTACTTGCAGAGACACAACGCGTCAGTGAGTAAATTGCTGAAAGTTTTAAAGGTATTGCCCTGGTTACGTGCCACAGTTCTTATTAGTTGACTTTCAAGGAACCTCTTATTTTATTTGCAAATCTCCCTTCCTCATACCCTTAGGTCCTCCATTCTTTAGTTCCAAGCCATGAGCTGATGTTGGACTATAGTTCCTTTCTGCTTTTCTCAGGTATTTTGAACTGAACACGCAAAACATAACCACCACTCTAAATAAAGTGCTGTACATGGAGCAAAGAGAATTACTTTCACCCCCCCCCCCCCCAAAAAAAGAAAAAAACAAGCCTCATGCTGAGTCAAAAGTCAAATAATAAAAAGGAGTTTTAAGACGAGTTGTCAAGATGGGTAGCGGGGGGATTGCCTAACTTTTAGCAGGAGGCGCAGGATGAGTACATGAATATGTTAGAAAGCATTGCTGAGGACAAGTATAGTATTAAATATGATGCCTTTTTTTATTTTGTCAAGAGCAAACAGAAGACATCAAGACGGCTCTTGGAGTTGTCCTTGATATGCTCGACTTTGCCTGTTGGAGGACAAGCATGGACGTGTGGAAGTGTTTAAAAGACATCGTTGACAAATTACAGTCAGAGTATGCCATTGTTCTTACGATATTCAGTTTACTTAGTGCCAAGTCGGTTGCGTCAATGTGGGCTTCATCTGTCATCGTCGTCGTGTGTTTCAAAACAGTGACGACTGGAAGGAGGTTGTTGCAGAGAAGATGGCGGCAAGAAAAGAGTGGTGGCCCGCACTGCATTTTACAAGGTTCCATGCTTCCGAGGATGCCGTGCAAAGACCCCAACTGATGAAGGTGAAGGCATCGCTCGCCAAGATCCTCTGTCCAGGTGAGCTAATGTCATCTGTGTATTTTCCATCAGTTTCAAGTCATCAATCACGTCAACAGTTTATTTTCCTTACGTAAGAAGCCATGGTTTAGCTTTTTAAATGTAAAATAGATGCTATGTCAGAAATGTTTACGTGAAATCAATGCATGTCAGATACAACAAAAAAATCTTCCTGTATTAGAAAGATAGAAGCGTTGAAAATAAACGGTTACAAAACTTGCAAAATGCGTTTGCATGAATATTTAAGAGAATGACGCAACATATTTTATATTTGGTCTTTGTTGTATTTTTGTACTTCCAGAAATGACGCTCACATACCCTGCTGGAAGCAAGAAGCGATAGTACCTTCTCTTTCCACCAGGGGTCGTTCTAGCACTGTATCTTTGCTTGAATAGGCTGCTGATATGACCACCTTTTCTGGACAGAAAGCACATTTAGCTCTGAGCCAGCCCTCATGGGTATTTTATGGGTTTTGGAGCATTTGGTTGGAAGTCTTCCTCTGTCCTCGGCTGACTTTTGCCGCACTACTGCCACAAGTCGGCGTGTACACACGCAATAATACACACCGCCTCTGTTCGCTCTGTTGTCATGAGAGATGACTCAAGCAGCGCAGACCTCACAACCGCCCAGTGTGCTTTAATTTGGACAAGTATGATAGATTGTTGACAGCCCCATGTGTTTAGTAACAATAGCTGTCATAAACAACGCGCTTTGAAATTGTGGTTAGGTGGCAGAGTATCAACGCTAATATTTTAGCGCACACAATAAATTGTGGTATCTCCTAGACTTGAATTTGTCTTTTTTTTTGTATCTCATTGTATCGCAACATCAGTCACGGCTCACCCAGCATTTTGTTTACTCCTCTGAGTCCTTTGCACCAAACCGTGAAATAAAGTCTGCATGGCGCAGCATGCCAATTTAATAAATGAAAGTGTTTTGTAATGATTCTGCTTACTTGGTTCGGCTTGCCACAATGTTTGCTGTGCAGTGTGTGTGTGTTGCTTTGCAGTCATTACATAAACCAAAAGCCCAGAGCACTTGCCTGGCCGTAGAAGCAGCTGCTGAAGAGATCTGGGGGATACGAGTCGCATGTCATTTAAAAACTCAGAACTCCAAACAGTGAGCTTAAAAATATACACGGTGACAACATGTAAACAAATACAATTAGAGTCAACCATCTTAAAACCATCTGTGGGGAAACAACCCGAATACGGCCTCAATCACCTGTCCTGACAGCTAGCCTACAAACCATGCATTCATTAAACTCTGGAGGTTCCACTCAGTTTGTTTTTTTTCCAACTATCCCAGCAGGTTTCAAGGTGACTTTGATGACTAACCAAAAATGTGGAGGGGAAAAATGTTTAATTCATTGCTGAGCCTAGAAAAGCATGGCATTTTTCATTGTTATATGAGTTTGACATTAATTGAATTCCCCCTTCTCCTGCTTGTTCCACCTCATCTTCCTGACACACACAAAAACAGACAGCAGTTTGTACTCAGAGTCTCACTTGGGTAGGCTCAGTGGATTTGTAACCTCAAATCCAGCCTCTGATAGCACAACTTCTCTGCAAGTGCACGCCATTTCCAGCCTTGTACGTTAAGGGAGTGCAGGGTGTTAAAGGAAATGTGGAGGGTGAAAACCTCTTAATTCAGCTCTGCATCTGGGGCTTAACATACTGATGTGCTTGGCAGTGCTGCATTCTACTAAGGCGAAGGAGTTCAAGGAAAACATTCAGCCCAAGCCAGAAACGCAGCGAAAGATCAAAACCAGGAAATGCAAGTGAGAAAGGAAATCCATCAGGAGTCTGAATTAAAAAGAAACAGAATTAGGTCTTATAATTATTGCTTTAGTGCAATTAATCCGTGCATACTTGGTATGTTCAAACAACGATGGCCCTTGTGAACAGTTTATCAAAAATCTTTCGGGACATTGAAGCACTGGCAGATGCTAAGACAAAATTGCTTGAGGGGAGACATGGCTTGGGGAGCTTTTGGGAGGAGAGAAAAATAAGATTCCCCAAATCCCCCCCCCCCCCCCCCCACACACACACCATACTGTGAAGCTGAAAGTTGACACCCGCAAAAGCTTTGTTCTCCAGAGTGCAAAAAAAAAAAAAACAGCGTTCAATAATGTATTGGATGAATAACGACTAAGCTGATTTCTGGGGAGCTCGACTGTGGTGGGCTAGGATTAGAATTTTTTTTATGCAGTACACTGGCTCCAAGGAATGATGAGTCTACTTAAAAATGTCCCAAATTAATATTTACTAGTTATTTTTCCCCCTCTGTGTTTGTACACTGGAACCGTCAATTCAGAATGCTCCTAAAGTCATTTAGCCACATCGCTAAACGTCTGAGGGGCTCCTTCCTTTATTGTAACCATTTAACAAACTGGGTGATGACCAAAAATTCCCAAATGGAATGTCTACGGTAAAAGCTGAAAGGTTTGACCGAACTCCCATTTTCCCGATAACAATCTGCACAGAAACCCAATAAATTTCACGACTGCAAGCAATTTTAGCTAGCTACCGAGCCTGAAGATAAATGGTGAAGATTTGTTGCCAAAGGTACACCCACTGTCACTGTACCTTTCCTGTACATCTGGTTAAGCAAATGGGTTACCCGACTCTTGTGGTCACAGTCGGAAATCGAACGGTTGGAAAATGTTACGAAGCCACATGCATGAATGTTATTTTGTTTTTCCACCGCTTTTTTTTTCCGTTCATTTTTTTTCTCTATTAACTCTACGTTTGTCATGATATTTAAATGCTTCTGTGATCTAAAACATATAACTTGTTTTTTTTTATGCCGCCGAAATAATGGCATCAGCTTGACAGATTACTGCTCCGATTTTTTATGAGCATGCAAAATAACCAAGCAGCTGTCTTTTTCTGATAAAAAAAAAAAAAAACGGAACTAAATGAGAGTTGATTGCAGAGCCGCCAACGAGCCGGTCACGTAATGCCTTCTACCTTCCAGTGAATCTGTCTAATGGTCAGTTTTCATTGCCTGACCTCCATCAAAACGCTGCTCTTTTGTGGCGGCTTTGGTCCACGCCAGCTTTTAAATGTGCTGTTTGTCTTTCTTTGTCCCGATGTGTAGCTAGCTGTGTGTTAGGTCAGATTAACAAATGTTAAGGCCGGTGGCGCGTTGAATGACCGCATTAACCAGAGAACAATGGCAGCGTGGAACAAAGGCCTTTCACGACCTGTCTGACAGCTTGTTGCGTTGATGTCATCCTCTGACTCAGGGTGTTGCCGCCGTCTCTGTCACGCTGGACGCTCGGATGGATGACATCACCAAGTGACACACATCTCGCTCCTCATTCTGGGTTTTTTTTTTCCGCTACTTTTCTTGGGTCAGTAATGACCTCATTAGCCTTCATGTGCTGTCGGCTTCTGTTTTGTCACAAAAACAGGGAAACAAATAGGTCATGTGGTCAAGACCTTTGGAGAGTTTTGTAATGTCGGTGACTTTAAGTGAATAGAAATGTGTCGATCAGCACCATTAGTCTTTTGTATCGGTATGCTGACTATTACATCAGAGGGAGCGATGTACCTCGGAAGAAGAAATACTTTTAAACGGCCACGCCATCTCCAGAGCCGGAAACGTAACCACTGCTCCCCCCCCCCCCCCCCCCCCCCCACCACTTGTGATATGCATGACAAGTTAACTGTTCTTCATGTGTGAATTTAGTGGACTGACATTTGAACGCAACCTTCATGGCAGCCTAGTAAAACTTGACGGTCGTCACGCTGAATGGAAACGACGAGGATCAACCCGAGATGTGCACTTTGAATGAAAGATGGACGCCGGTCGCCGTCATTTTATACGCCCGCACAGATACCGAATCCAATTTGTGCCGAGTCAAAACAACATGGTGGTAAACCTAAAGCGTGGCGATCATGTTGCTGTTGTTGGTTTTATTCGTAGGCACTCTGTGCAGCGCAAGATGTCAGCACGCTTGGTATTCGTCAAAAGGCTTCTATTTGCGCTATTCCGTGCACCTGCTGTGCCCCCCCCCCCCCCCCAGCCTCCATCTCCGTCATATGAAGTGAAGCGTTTCGCATTTCTGACAGCTTGTGTCAAATTTTCTCGGGAGTTAGCCTGAGCAGAAAGAACGCGGCGGCGGCTGCCGACGCAGCAGAACAAGACGGGAAGACAAGCCTATCAAAGTCGCCGAATCACACTTTTACAAGTCATACAAAACATTTTGCGGCGAGCTAGTCTTGCAGGTCAATTACGTTGTTTCCCCGCGTTCATTTGCAGTAAGACCACCGCAGAGATGCAAAGCGATCACAAGGCCGAGTCGCAGCCCCTCGTGGGACTGGTCCCACGCTCCAACACAGACATGCAGCAGGTGACCCAGAAACAGTTGCTATTTACACGCCATTAACAACGGCTGCTCGGGGGTGTCATTGTTATTTATATTTAATACGCTTATTTATGTTCAAGGTGGAAGGCAGCACATATCTTCTGATGAGCTGGCGCGCAGTAAAATTTGCGAGAAAATGTTTTGTTTCTAGATATGCGCTCTAATGTTGTCATGAGACCGACATTTGAACTTTGACAGCTAGGCCCGCCATCAAGTAATACCCAAACTGAAATGACATGATAAACAACAATCTAGAGCCTATCCCGGTGCGCTTTGGGGCGACGTGAACCCCGCACGGGTCGCCAGCCAATCACAGGGCACAAATAAACAATCATTCCCACTCAATTTCCCAGCGATTGACCTTTTAGAATCATTAGACGCCGAATTCGCATGTTCTCAACGTGAGTCATTTGTTGTTTTAAACAACGCGACCACACTGTGTTATGTCGTCTGTTTGATGATGTCACAAGGCTTTGTCAACAATGAGATGTCAAAAAAGGATAAAAAAAAGGAGAGGTCATCTTCCATATCAAGTACTTGATCTACTGAGGTCATCTGACAAGAACGACGACGACTGAAATGAGCACAGCTAAAGTGAAGGAGCTCAGGAATGCCACTGGTACGTGACGACTATTATTTCCTGTATTATGTCTCACTTTATGTCGACCGGTGTGATGTCATCATCCATTTATCAACATGAGAGGAGAAAAGAACCGCAATCGTCAGGCAAGGAAATCAACGATTCCTAGGAATCAGATTAGCCGGGAACCATTTCTCCAAATGAACTTTTTTTTTTTAACCCTTTCAGGGACAGCGGCCACCACAGTGGGCAGCTTATCACGTTATCGTGTTACAGGGTGCATGAAATACTGATAAACAGCTTGACCCAAGTGCCTTCTAGTACCGGTATACCATACAACCGTCCAGCGATCTGTGTTGTGGTGTAAAATATCACCAGGCATCATCTAATATGCTCAAATTCATCCATGTGTGTTTGTGTGTGTGTAATAATGCTTCTATTCTGGGAGAAGGTCACAATTATAATTGGCCTGCCACCCCAGGCAGAATGACAATATTTGCTATTCTTGAGATCATCATCTCACGCGTCGCTGAAGATGAAAGCGTCACATCAAGATAGCGAGCGCGCCGACGGCCGAGATCATTGACCGAGGCTGCCCTTAACGCGCGACCATAATTGCACACGTGCAATTGTGCACGTTGGGATGCTGTGATGGTTAGCTGTACAATATTTACTAGTTGCTAGGTAACCACAGGGGATGATCCAGTCCTCCCCTTTAGGGGAAGGGACATGCCAACGTGATTGAATAATACCGAGAAGGTCAGCGCACTCAGAGGTAAATAGGTTTGCCATTAGTTCAGAGATGGAGACGTTACGGTAAGACGGTGGTTTTGTTGGTCCGTCATGCCGGTTGTACTCGCAACACCCCAACGGTTTGTATTTGAAAACTCCACCGACTGCACGCTTCCCGCTCCGAAACGTTCATCTGCCTTCACATTTTGTAAGCGTCGTCGAGGGGAGTGCCAAAGGGACAGTCTTGAGACATGGAAGGTTTGAGGTTGAGGAGAAACAGATAAATCCACTCCCGGTTGTTATGTAATCAGTGGAAGCCAGTGAATAATGAGGCCCACAAAAAAAAAAAAAAAGTGCTTCATTTCAGTTTAACCATTTGAATCAATAATCTACCGTGATGGCTGTATAAGGTCTGAGATCACCATGGGAACAAGTGAAATTTAGTTATTTTGAGAAAACGATCCTATTTTCTTTAAACGTTTCACACAAGTGTTAAGTTTTCAATCGTGTGTATTTCTCACGTTTGTTACACTGCAAAACCAATCCTTTGTTTCATTTGGATTTAGAGGGTCCGAGTGTTTCCCTCATGAAACTTTACATCAAAGTCATGTAAAAAGGTTCAATTTCCAGGTTCTCCAGTCATTATTTCACGGCTTGCCAGCTACCACTGGTTCGTGGTTCCCATTTGTGGCGGTTATTGTAACACAGCCCCCCCCCGTTTGTCATACTGGTCGCATGTCTGGCAGCTAAAAAAATGTCCTGAAAACTGACTAATCGGTCTCGTTTTTAAATGACAATGACGACTTTCAAGTCCTGAGACGAGTTTCGCACGCTTATCCAACCATGACGGCGAATGGCAAGAAACTAAGACGGCACGCAGCGACAGACTAACCGAACGTTTGGCGGTGTCCCCGCCTCGCGTTTGGTGAACATGTCGCTTTTCAGGCTGTTGGGGTTTCAGTCGCCCCATCAGGGCCTCATATGTCCCTCCTCAAGCATTGATGCCGTGCTTCACTCGATAGGATGGAGCGCTGCAAGAAAGAGGCCATTCAGTTCCATAAAATACAAAGAAAAGACTTAAATACCAAAAACGAGGAACCAAATTTTGAATCAATTCAGCCGTTCTCGACCTTACTTAACATTCCCACATGCTCTGAATGTGACATTAAGTCTGTACCTTGTCAAAGTCAGGAAGTGGTTTGTGTCTGTCTTCTGGGCCAGCAAAAAAAAAAAAAGTCGGCATCCGTCACATTTTCCACGCTTCAAAAAAAAAAATCATAAAGCGAACCACTTGACAGTATTTTACTTCATTTGTCATGATCTCATGTTGGTGGGATCTCAAAACATACAGAACATCAAGATACCGAAAGCCACATTCACTCATATTTTCCACTGGCTGACATTTCTGTGAGCTCAGTGTGGTTCGAGCGCTTGCAAAAGTTAAAGAAGAAAAAAAAAAAAACACGGGCAAAATCTCAATGAAAATGAATCATGAATGACTTGCAACATTTGATTGTTCCCCCCCTCCCCCATCCGTTGCATAATTGTAGTTCCATTGACCTATAGTGCATCAAATTATGCTTCATTTAAAACAACGGATCATTTGACTGAACATAGAGACGGAAGAACTACAACACTCAAAATGCAATCATTTTTTCCCCCTTCTAGAATCTTCTGTGACCCAGCACCATCATTGGCTTTGTTTCTTAACTACATGTGGCTGAGTGACATACAATCCAGTTTTATGTTTTCTGTTTAACGTAAGCTTAACGAAACCAGTCGCACAGGCCGAGCCGGACCAATTTACATAACAGCTCGGCCATCATCTCGGCATCTTGTTTCAAAATCGCCACCTTTCAGTCGCAAATATAGGGCCATGAAAAGCATACAAGAGCTTGAACGAGGTGTGTTGGTTTGTAATGAGGAGAAATTTGTCTTCCACCGGATTTTAAACGGCACGTTTACTGGTGTGTCTTCTTCATCTCATTTCTTTATAATCAGACGACCAGCCCTGTACTTAAAGAAAAAAATGAAAACATCAGTTTCCTAAGCGAGAGTCACGCATTTCAACACAAAGTGAAACGAGAAGAGCTGGCAATGCAGTCCGAATAGGCTTGTCAATTTCTATTGTCAATTTCTAAATAAGTGCACGGCGCACTAATAATAGCAGCAGTAATAAATGCCCAGCATTGTTTCGGGTTGCAGCTGAGCATAAAAAGAGAGCTCAGACTATATTTAGGGTTTCAAACCAGAAAGTCCCAGCATGCAGTCTTTCGTATTTGACAACATAAGTCATCCAAATGGGCTCGAGCTTAATAACGTGTCTGCCAATAACATCAATTTAGTAACGTTGTTATCTTAATGTCGACCAAACAGCTGTACGAAACCTTAAACAATGTGTAGTTTGCATGAGTGCCTGCAGCAAGACTGTTTAACGGTGGTCACCTTGGATCAGAATCAAAACAATTACTCGCCACTACTAATGGCACTAGTTGACTTCATAATACATATATATATGAATATATACAGTATATATTAGATACACACACACACACACACACACATACTTTTTGAATTGAACGACTGGGGGGAAAAAACTTGTTGGATATTCCCATTTGTGGTATGGAGATACACCTGTACAGATATTACATCTAAGAGAACAGCGATTTTATCTTTCCTAGCACATTGCTAATCAATTCTTTAAGAATTCCAATTAAATAAATGACTATCACTTTGAAAAATGTTTTCCTCGTGAAACAAAACACCTACAAAGAGGAAGTATAATACTCAATTTAGATTTTAGATGTAGTTATGCAGTCACAGGAATATGCCACATGCTGTGGTTTACTTTTCGATACCGCACTTCGACTAAAAAAGGTGTCCTTGAGTTTCTAGAAAGGCGCCCACAAATAAAATGTATTATTATTATTATAAAAATAAAGGTGACTTGTAACTGTGGAAAAAATGATTTCAGACATTTTCACGCCTACACAACAGACCGATACCATTCAAATACTTTTTAAGGCCCGATGGAAACGTAACATTTTCGAGCACACTTCCTTTTTGACGAGCGGTACGTGAATGCAGCGCCTCTTGCGTTTTCCACACCGACGCGCGGTAAGTGAAAGCACCGCAACTTCCTTTTTTTTCTGAACTTGATCGCTGATTGGCTGCCCGTGACATCATCGCTGCGCGTGCATGCGGCTGAAGGCAGTTTGAAGCCGCGGTTTTAAAGCGGCAGACCCTTCCCATCCGCTCCCCCCCTGCCTCCCCCTCCTCTGGCCCAGAACCAGACGTCCCGGCTAAGGCCCCTCCCATTGCAGGGCGGGACCTCACTGTACCCAAAAGATGCATTTAATATTAATGAAGTCGCGAATTGGCTCCAACTCGCGTCAGTCCTGCTGCGCGACTACTGGAGGCTGGCGGTCTTCCTTCAACACCATTTCTGGGTAACGGGGTAAAAGTAGCCCCAAAAAATGTTGCCGATCCACTGCGCGGGGACTCGCTGAATGGAGGCAGCCCCGTCATCGAGCGGACATAGTGAATTACCGGACCCCCGACAGCAACACACACACCGGTAAGCAGAAATCCAGCGCAAGTTTGCCAATTACAAGTTGATTCAATGACCGCGTGGATTTCACCGTCTTACTCTCATCTGCGAAGCCATCCTTGCGCGGCCGTTTCGGTGATATTTTGTGATGTTAACATGTTGCTTTTTAGAGTTTTAAGTTTGCAACGCAAGCGTTTGGGGGTACTGAATTCAATTATTTTGATGTCATATTGTAGCGGACGATGCTTAGGCGCTCATCTCTGTATGAATCCCACGTTATATTCACAGCACGTCCTCATGGCGAGTTTCTTCAATGAATTTGTCCATGAATGATTTCTATTTGCTGTGCTGGAGGATGACCACGGCAGGCAGAGTGCATGCATGAATGCATGCATGCAAGCAAGCATCCATGGCGGTGGTCCTTACATAACGACCCGGGATGACAGGCTCTTAAAACGCTTTGCATTTGGAAGGAATTTGCCATCCATCTTGACGTCTCTTCACTTGTGGGAGAGATCAAACTGCAGCGTTGCAGTCTTTTCTGCTGTTATCTCGCCAAAAGTAAAAGCTTGGGATCAGACATAACCAAATTGGCCATATTAAAAAAGCATGACGCTAACAGGAGGTTGATTCAAATCGAATTACCTCAAAGTGATTCACTTGAAAGGCTCCGCTGTTTGTTCTTGTTATTAGTGTGGGTGTTGCCACTTGTAATATTTGGCTTCAGGAGCCGCTGTTGATCACACAGGCTCCCGTGCTGATTCACAGTCTTGAGCTCTCTGTGCGAACGCACACACGGTTGAACCGAGCGAGGCCTTGAAAATCTTTTTTTTTCCCCTTCCGGCGTCAGAGCGGCGTGTTGAGTTCTCCGTAGACGTCCAGCCCTCGGCCTCCCCATGCCTCCATCTCCCCTCGACGACAGAATTGTGGTGGCGCTGCCAAGGCCGATCCGACCTCAGGAACTCCGACTGCGACTGGACACCAGCTACCTGGACTCCATCGCCTCCGCCAGCAGCGACAATACGGTCCTCAGCGCCACCGTGGTGAAGATTCGGGCGACGGCCAATCTTGTGACGTATATGCCCTCATCCAAGGGTTCCACGCGCTCCTTGTCGTGTGGATGCAGCAGTGCCAGCTGCTGCTCGGTGAGCACCTATGAGAAGGACAGCCCCAGCCTGAACCACGGTCAGGTGAGCGCCAGCAGCCCCAACCTCAGCTATGCCGGACCCCCTATGCTCAGCAACCACGAAGCGTTAAGCGCCTCCAGCCACGCCACGGGCGCGCCAAAGGCGCACCCGTCCACCACTGTGAGACTCATCCACCCCAATGAGCTGGCCAAGCGGATGACCTGCTGCCCCATGGGTCACACCGTCGGACCCGTGCCGGTCATCATCGACTGCCGGGCCTTCACGGAGTTCAACAAGAGCCACATCCGGGGGGCGGTGCACATCAACTGCTCTGACAAGATCAGCCGGCGGAGGCTGCAGCAGGGAAAGATCATTGTGCTGGATCTCATCTCCTGCCGGGAGGGCAAGGACTCCTTCAAGGGCATTTTCTCCAAAGACATCGTGGTCTACGACGACAGCACCGCCGACCCCAACAGGGTGGCGCCCTCGCAGCCTCTCCACGTGGTCCTGGAGTCGCTGAGGAGGGAGGGCAAAGACCCCATCGTTCTCAAAGGTGAGTGAATTGGTCGAGGCGGGGCAAACGGCAACGCAGGGCGGGCCGGGAACGGAGCCTTCTAGCATATGAAGGGATAGAAAGTGCAATTTCACGGGACTTAAGTTTGACTCTGGGGCCACTAATTCATTCTCAACGTCCGAGAGCGATGAGCGGTTTCGCAGCACTCGGAGCTTGAGCGCCAATATCAACCGAAACAAAGCCCCGAGAGGTTGCATCATCGTGTGCGGTGTTTGTGTAAAGCCCGTTCAACTTTGACCTTTAGCGCTCCGATCAGCTGACCGCGGCCCGCAGGCAAATGGCTCGTTTAATCGCGTGGAACGGCGCAACGTAAAATGACTTCTTGAGCGCCCCCGCCTCACGTTCGCATTCTTCACCAGCGCCTCTCGCGTTTACATTCTCGTTGACGTCAATTCAGAGGAGTGCGTATGTGCGCGTCTGTGAGATGGGACCTTGTGGTTTCCCAGAAATGTTGTCGGAGTGGAAATTTTGAAAATGGTCAAGGTTTCGGCAGTTTATGTGAATAAAAAATGTCGCATCGTGATATGCATCTGTACCCTTCCTGGTTAAATTGTTGACGGGTCATCATTGCACACAATCATGAACGTCAATCTGTGTCTGGCACGCGATGGTTAGCATCAGTTATTAGTAATAACATAATTAGGGGTCATTTGAGTCAAGATCAGAAATGGATATTGAACCGAAATCTGCACCCAAGAATTAGCTTAGCGTGCAAAAGTTTCTTCGGATGTTCGTCTCTTAGCAACCCTGGTTGAGATTGCTCCTTCTTTTGGAATCGGGGTCTCCAAAAAAGCCAAAGAAAAAGCTGAACGGGTTATCCTTTGCGATGATATGCTCACACGCTTCCAACACAACATCAGTTTTCTGTAATAACTCTTTTTTTTTTTCTTTTAAATGCGAGCTGGCTCTCTTCATTGCAATATTCCGGCACGCAATCACAACCGCCTCCATCCTTAGTACCGCAAAACACGTAACCTCTCTTGAATATGAGAATGACTAACTTCCTGTTTTCATCTCATGGACGATTTGCACATCCCCCCCCCCCCCCCCATCTCATTATTTTTTTTCACAGGCATGCAAATGTCCTGTACGTATAACACTGGCACTGCTTTCACGGGCAAAACTGGAGGCGAGCGAATGACGTCTTGGTTGAGCGATTTTTGACCTCGCCTTCAACTAATCAACTATTCTCCATCAAAGACCCGACACGGGACGCGGGACACTCGGCTGCCTTGCTTTGAGACTTTTCTCTGAGGCCCAAAAAGCTCCATTCATCATTCGCCGTCCCGATCGCAGTGACGAGATTCACATGAGGCTAAAATTAAACGGGAGCGCTCGGTTTCATGAAAACGCGCGCTTAAAATATTTGCCGCGGATTGATTGCGTCGCCCGCCCTTTCCGAAATGAAAAAGCACCGTGCTTGGGTATGCCCCCCATGCGGGGATAAAAGCGGATTCCGTTTTGACCTCTGATGTAATGCTCATCTGAAGTCTGCAGGAAGCACACAAAATCAATATCGCAATTTCTCCGACACGAGCTTGAAATAATCCATATCAGGGAGGCGGAATAGAAATTTGATGACACTCTCACAAACACAGCAATTAGACAGTTGGATATGGGACGGAGAGCGTTAGAAAGAACTGCTCAGACTGTTTATCGGCAAACTGTCGCGATGCTATTCTTTGTTGTTCTACCCCAATTATCAGGTGACGTTTGTGCGTTCGTGCGTGTGTGTGGAAGAGAGCGGGGGAGATGTATGACAACCAGAAAGTAACTCGCCACCTGCGCAGGCACCAAAAGAGGAAGCTGCAAAGCTGTGCAATGACCTCACATTAAATCATGCATCAATTATTGCTCTGTGAACAATATGTGCACTGACAATGTGTGCGTGTGTGTGTTTCCACACGACTCGACGCTATTACGGGTGACAGGTGCAAACCAGTTACATAGGGGGCAAAGGTTCAGCGACGGTGTCTCTTATTAGCCATTGTCCCTCAGCTATTGTGGAACAATATCCCCCTCCTAAAATACGCTTCGATATGCTTTGCGTCAACACACGTTGCGTCGAACGATCGTGCCGGAGAGGAGCGGTCGATTTTTTTTTTTCCTCGCCGAGGTCAGCCGGAAGAAATGCATTGTAATTAAGAGCGAGAAGAAGAGGCAGAGAAGATCGCCAACTGAGCTCCGCTAACAGTCGTCGTCGTCGTTTTCCAGGAGGCCTTAGCTGCTTCAGGCAGAGTCACGAGAACCTGTGCGACCACTCGCTGCACCTTCACGAAGGCCCGGACTCGGGCGCGGGCGCGGGCCTCTCGGGGGCGCTACCTCACATCCTGCCCTCCACTCCGGACATCGAGAACGCAGACGTGACCCCCGTGCTGCCCTTCCTCTACCTGGGCAACGAGCGCGACGCTCAGGACATCCACTTGCTGCAACACTTGAACGTGGGCTACATCCTCAACGTCACCACCCACCTGCCGCTTTTCCACTACGACGCCGGCCTGTTCGTCTACAAGCGCCTGCCCGCCACCGACAGCAACAAGCAAAACCTTCGCCAGTACTTCGAGGAGGCATTTGAATTCATTGGTAGGAAAACATCGACTCGGATCGAAATCGCGCTACATAGGCCTGACTTGATTTTTTTTTCCAGAGGAAGCACACCAAGCCGGTCTGGGCCTTTTGATCCACTGCCAGGCCGGCGTGTCTCGCTCCGCCACCATCGTCATCGCCTACTTGATGAAGCACACCTGGATGACCATGACGGACGCCTACAAGTTTGTCAAAACCAGGAGGCCCGTCATCTCCCCGAACCTCAACTTCATGGGCCAGCTGCTGGAGTTCGAGGAAGACCTCAACAACGGAATCACGCCACGGATCCTCACGCCGAAGCTCACGGGCGTGGAGACCATCGTCTGAAGCGTTCCAATCGCTCATTGGCTCGTGAGTAAGTCGCTATTTTGATTTTTTTTTTTTTGTTTTGTTCCTTGACTCTCCCCTGCTCCCGAGTTCATCTCGGACTCTGCGGAGTGCCAAAGCCTTGCGTCAGCAAAAAGCCGTGGGTCAGAACTGATGAGAAATGCCAAAAATCTCCCTACTGTTTGGACCTGGCTGACATCCCGGAGGAGAGCGCGAGTTGAGATGTTGAGACAGAGCGAGAGAGAGAATGTCTCTCGCTTGGAAGCGTTCCATACGGGCCTGCAGAGGAGCAAAGCGTGAGACGGGAGAAGTTCACACTTCGCACTGTGGGCACACATGTTGGCGGGGCTGGCCAATGGTGTTGTTGCCAGTCATTTAAAAAAAAAAAAGGAAAAAGAAAATAAACAGTTGAAGACACGTCTGGTGTGCTAATGTTCTATTTTTATACAGCGGTGACCATGACAAGCCCACTATGGCTTAACTGTGCAATAATTTCTGAATGGAATGCAATCTTGATCTTCTGTGTGTGTGTGTGTGTGTGTGTGTGTATATATTGGAAACGTTTCCAGCTCTTTGCTAAATATCGCTGTCATGTCATTCATACCGTATATTCATGTTGCGGGTGCAATGCTGATTAGGGATGGGCGCTACATTTCCTCGATAGACGGCGGGAAACCATTATGTCCTGCTTCCATACCACAATCGAGCTGCTGACTTGCTCTTTTGAGAACAAAACGAGAATAAATTCTGGTTTCAGCCAGTCGCGTTCTACATTTGGCATCAGTGGACTGAACGGAAGATTAAGAGTGCAACCAAATTGTTGAAATTGGTCGAATCATCCATTGTCATGCCCATCCCTAATAGTAACGGGAACACGTTTTCGCAGTGGTTCTCAACTGTCGTCGCCCCGGAACCTTCATCGTTTCAAATTTAAGGCTCACTTTTAAAGAAGGTAACAATAAAGATAGTCTCGGACAGATGGCAGTTATGTTTTCAAGCATATTCCTTAGCTATGAAGTCGGCTAGCCCAGCGGCTGAGCTGTACTGGATTATTTACGCGTAAAGTGTTGAAAAGTACAGGAAAAAAAATGGTGGGTCGTATTTACTCAATTTTGGTTCAAGATACCTCTGTTCAAATTAGTATTTTTATTTTTTACTCGCTGTCTGCGATCCACCCAAAATGGTCTGCGGCCACGTTTGGTTCCCGGCCCACCAGTTGAGAATCACGTTTGTATCTTTTGCCAAAAATCAACAAAACCACAGTCACACATGGAAAAAAAAAAAAAAAAAAAAAAAAAAAAAAAAAAAACCTGACAGGACATAAATTGAACCTAAAAGAGGGTTACGGGTGATATTTTTATTGAACTGAATAGATGTATTTCACTGCCTGCTTTTCTTTTTTTTTTTGGCTCCTTGTCATCTTTGCGCTAGCTATCTTGTAATATGCCCTGACTGAGTGTGTGGCTATTCTGCCGAAAATGTCTCTCAAGCCCTGTCATGATGAGTTGCGGTAATACACGGTAGCAGAGGTGAGGCGCGCCCACCTCAAAAGAACGCAGCCCTTCCCCGCCAAATCTGGTGTGACCTTTCGACCTTTTCACACGAAGCTACGGCCGAGCGAGCGTTTCCGCCCGGCGTAGGCAAAACGTCGCTTTCTCGCGCTGTTTCTAGTGCCTCGTTCAAATGCCTTAACTCGCTTGGAGATGCGCCCACGGCGGAGGTTTTCACCCAGAGCTTTTTGTAAGTGCGGTCTCGGTCTTCTTGTCCTTTCAGATGAAATTATTTTGAATTTTGCTGGGCGATATAAGCCGCCAGATGTATCCTTCCGTGACCCGCCTTGACAGTCTTTGTCATTTGCATTTCGAAGTCAAAATGTGGCCAGGATATGAATCATCTGGGGCTTGACTGGAATGTAAATGTGAGTCATGGGAAAATAACGAAGTGTGAATTCAACTCGATGCTAAATAATATGCCCACATCCAAAAGTTGACCCTCAGCCCACCGCGTCTCAATTTTCACACTCATTGACTCATCGCGCATGAGGTTTTTTTTTTTTACTTCCTGCCTTGGTTAGGTCATTACCGGAGCTGGTGATGGAAATAGACTTTTAAGGTAAAATACTGAACACACTGACACTATCCTCAACTACAACAACCACCCCCACCCCCAAGTTCCATATTTCTTGGTGAAAAATTCACGCTATGCAAAGGCGATTAGCCTCGGGGCAGAAAAAAAAAATACGAGAGCTTGCCATCCTGAGCCAATGTTATTTACGAGTAATGTATGCTTTTGTTTTGCGACACATGGCTTTTTTTGTTTTGTTTTGTTTTTGGTATGCACTGATCTACAGGTATATAACAATGTAAACAGTGTAGTGTACATCGCAGCTATCAGCTTGAGGCGACGAAGGACGCCATTTGCTCCTGCTGCGTGTGAGGGACTCGCGCAGTCCATCTGGTGCTGTCTTTTTATCCCGCAATGCCTGTTCTTTTTCTTGTAATGATTTTCGTGTCCGTAGCTTGATCTTTCTTTTCCTGCCTCACAACAATATCATGTAGAGTCTCTGCTTTGGGCTCAGAGGCTCCATTAGAATGATTTACACATTTCTACCCCCCCCCTCCCCCTTGGTGTCAACTTTCAAGAATATTCAGTACAATATGTGACTCTATACAGTATCTATTTTCTTTGTATGCGTACATTCGGACTATTTTTGCACTGACCTATGGACAGATGGATTTATTTTTCTCCACAAAAGGGTGCTATTATAACGGAGGCCTTCTCCCTCACCTTTTTTTTTTTGCATGACTTGCTCCGAATTCGTCCACTTGTCTGTCATCCCTTCGACTTTGACGACTGCTCCTCCTCGAACGGTTACCACTGAAGCACTGTAATTTTTGTAATCTCTACTTGTGAGCTTTGAAAATAAACAGGGAGGCTTCGAGTTTGGTTTCTCACCCCCCCCCCCCCCCCTTTTTTTTTCATATGATCAAAGAAGTTCAGACCAAACTGCAGCTTGTATGCGACTTATTAAAATGGAAGTTGTAGACTCTGGAGCATTCTTTTTTTTTTTTCTTGGCCATCTCTAAAGCTCCCATAAATTCCGTGTCATTTAGAAATATTCAAAATGTCTAAAACGGACGGTGTAGCCTCAACAGTTCATTTTGGAGTCGAGTTTGGGTTTAGTTTATTGTTTCGAAAAAGAGTGCCAAAGAGTGGTTCCAACATATTGAGTTATTTATTATTATTATTATTTTTTTTTTTTTGCTGAAGTGACAGGTATCAATTGTCGCCCCCCCTTTGGGCAAATGGCCAATGCATAGATGCCGCTTCCAAGACGCGGGACATTCCCAAACGTTGTAAGGCTCAATCACAACAAACCAAATGTGACAGCATGTATTTCGAGAGAAAGCGATGTCGCCCTCGTGAAATGTGAGCGTCTTCACGGCAAAAGACTTGAGAACGAGCTGCGCTCCCCTCTTTTTTGGAACATATGTCACGTCGCTGCCGGGCCTATATTTATTCAGGCGGTGGGGGAGGGGTCGCCGGGGTCAACATCCCACCATAGGAACAGGCACCAAAATAGTGGTTAGCGTTGTTTCTAATTACGATTTGATGAGCGCCCCGCCTCATTAATCCTTCCCTATCAGCACTGGGCAGGCTGGCAGCCCCAGAATAGAACTGATCTTTCCAGCGAGCCCCACATGGACGTATTAGGCAAAACGGGCCCGAGAGGAGGGCCTACCTTTTACGAAACACACACACACACACACACGCATGCCGACACACAAGCGTGTGCATGACCTCACAACAACAGAGGACGCGGTGAAATGAAACAGAGGAGCTAGCTGCGTGAGGCCCCGGGACGGCCGCGCTGGTTATCATCAAAGCAGCCCCCTACTCCAACCCAGGAAGACGCGCTCATACGACGTGGCACGCTACATTCCGCCACCTCAATTTTGCACTTTGACACAATGGCTTATTTTGGAAACGCTCGCGATCCAATAAACACAGTGCCCTATTTGTAGTAAGTGTAAATGGTCCCCATTTTTTTTTCTTCTTGAATATTTATGACGGAAGGTCCACCAGCTGATGTTGTAATGAAGCCACAGGAATGATGTCATTGGCAGCGCCCTGGAGCAGGATTCCAAAACGTTTTCATTTGACCGATGATTAAAGTATGCAGTTCACTCTTTGAGTAAAAAAGGGAGTAAGGAATGATTCCAAAACACAGCCCCCGCCTCACTCCCACGTCAAGTAAAATGGCAAATCGAAGCAAGGTTTTCTGGGAATTAGATGAGAAAATCCACGCCGACCGTCACAACCTAATGAGATTCAGCCATCCATTTTCCATACCGCTTGTCCTCTTTAGGGTCACGGGCTGGAGATGACCCCAGCTGACCTCAGGCGAGGCACACGGTTTATTCGAGCGTTGTCGCGCCAATCGCAGGGCCCATGTAGACAAACTAACACTCACACCTAAAGTTCCTGTTAAAAAAAAAAAAAAGCAACTAAAATGTCTTCTAAATTTGGCACGACACAAACAAGAGGATCCATAACAACCACGACAAATATGAATGATGAAAATCTTTGCAAGGTATGTTAAACAAGGCTGCAAAATATATTCCACTGGGCTTTTCCATGCCGCGACAACGAGGCGCTCTAAAGCGGCTACACACCCTCAAAACTCCTGCTCACTCGCTAGCTGTCAAGTCAGATTAAAAAAAACCCCATCCAGGATATTGTGTATCAATTATTTGTGACACTTGCTTTGTATCTCTCCCATGTACAAATCAGCACCGAAACTTTTGATATTCACCCATAGGTCATTGAGCAGCATCACGTAAGCTCCCGTGTCTGTTGTGCTTTTTGTTTTGATCCCCACGTTTCATTATCGATGCGCGCATGCATCTAAATAAAGCAACGAGCTGGCATGTGTGTGGATGAAGACCGCTGACGCAAAATCGACTTTGAAAGAAGAGCGACATCATCGGCTGCGTTCAAGGACAGAGTCTTGAATGAGGTTGCGGTTACCATGGGAAAAAAAGTCTCATGGCATGGCACCAAGACTGCAACTTAATGCACCGGCAAAATGGGTTCAAAAAATAACAACTTGACGGATATATTAGATCGCTCGGTTTCGGGTGCGGGTTTTGCACGCGCAAGACTACATTTACAGTTTGAGGGGTAACTGGTAGGGGTATCTCCAGTGATGATGTAACACACCCTGGCAGGAACACGATTAAGTCCCAAACGGGCAGAAACATTTTATTTGTCGATTTTCAGCAAGCCGCAGCAAAGATATTTGGGTTTTTGACGGGCCGAGTCAATCTCCAGACATATCGAGGATGCTCTTTTACCCGCTCAAGAGACAACTACATGGACTGACGTTATGGAAAAGCACCACAAAAAGAAGAACTTGTCTCATGTCCAACATTTGAAGTCATACCTCAATATTTTTAGTCTTCTGCCAAAAAAATAAAAATAAATTGGAGGAGAGCGTCGCTAGATGACCGGTAACAGCGCAGCTGTTGTTTGTGAGGTCGCCGAGGAAACGGAGGTCATTAACGGCCCTATCGAGTTACATGACGTTACATCCGAAACCTCCGCGTCTTGGGAGTCAGCGACCCTCAACTTTGCACCGCACCTCGCTGTCTACCTATCGTGACTCAAAGCGACCGACTGCATGCGGACGGCATGTGTTCGCTAAAAAGGTCAAATCTGTTCGTACTCACGGGAGCAACCCCGAGCTATATTTGTCCCACTACGGCTATCAAGGAAAACAGAGACGTAGAGTAAGTGTTTTGGGACTGGTTACAGTGAACGAAGAGACCAAATAAAACGTTAGTTATCCGCTCCCACATGCTTGAAACACATTTACACTTCATCATAGTTCGTATCTCTAAAAATGTCCATGTTCACCCATAAAATTTGGGAATAAGGGCCTATTGTGCTCCTGGGATAGGAAAAAAAAATTGTAAAATGTATGCAAGCCCCATAGCAATTAGTTGAAAGGAAGCGAGTTCCGCAAATGTCTTAAAATGACTTTTCTCATCTGTGGGATGTTATTTGGTAAAAATGATGCGTACCCCCGGTGATTCCCCCCTCTAAGCTTTGAGCCTGAATCAACGCTGGTTGTTGGTTTGTGTGAGTTGAGGCGTTCAAGCAAAATGAGGCCAGTAGTTAAAATAATGTATCTGGAGCAGAAGAAGGGGAAGAACTCCACATTGTGCTGTATCATTATTCACAGACTTTCTGGCCGAGGGTGTTTTTTTTTTTTTGGGGTTGTTTTTCCAAGTTAAGCAGTTTTGCGATGATAGCAACAATTTAAATGTTTTCATTTTCTATGGTGCTTTTCCTCATTTTAGACAATTTATTCATCTGACGACTGGCATGGAATTACTGATTGAAGAAATGTCAATATTTCACCAAAAATGTTAGCACATGCTAATCTGTGCTGGTGTACAAGTTGGTGCTGATTAAAAAAAAAAAAAAAATTGGGATTGCTCCCGCTTTGGCAGAAGTCTGCTCCCTTCTTCGTACCATGTACAGATATAAATATTTTTGCCAGCCCTATTCCTGTGCCCCACTGCCTAAAAAGAGCGTAACTAAAGGTCATTCCTCTAAGAATAACGCACATGATGATCGCAGATGTCAGGCGGTAGTCATAAACTACACCCAGTCATCGGTCACGTTTAAAATGATTGATGACATAATTAAATGTTAGTCCGACGGCCCGGACGCGAGTAAGCGGCCACGTTTAGGTCTCGGCACTCCTTAAAAACATTCCCTCTTGTGATTCATGAGGCGAATCAGGAGGCAGTAGCCGCAGCAGCGCCTCCGCGTTTGTACACAAGGCCGCGTGTGTAGCAGACGTGCGTTACATTTTGATCAAGTCGCCGGTGGGCGCGAGAGGAGCTTCACCTCACGCCACCTAAATCCTCAACGCGGCAGCTCGGCAAATCTACGTGACATATGGTCGGGCGTCGCCGAGCTGTGTTCCGCGAGTCGGGCGGCGGTGACTCATATTCAAAACAAACCCCTCGACGAAGCGCCGAGGCGCAACGGCGAGCCTTCGCTCCGCTCGGCCGCTCGTGGATTTGATCTCGTGCCTGAGCCTGCAATTTGAACTCGCTCGGATCCGGCTATGCTTTGCCCCCCTTCTCGGTCACAAAGCTATCCTGTAAACAAACACAGTGCAGCCCAGCCTCTGCAGTCAAACATCCTGGCTGATGGGTGTGCTTTTTGTGCTTCGTCAAGCGTATTCGAACGTCAATGCAGATGGAAAAGAAACTAGCATGTTACGATGGTAATTTCCAGCGGCATTTTAATTAACAGCCTCTCACGTACAGTAAGGCACACACACTCTTTCGAATGGCTTCCTGATGAAGCTCCCTCATGAAGAAAAGCTTCAGAATAAAACGTGACGGGTTTGCAAAAAAAACTGTACGAATCAAGATAGGAATGCAGACAGACGTTTGGTTTCCACTTTGTGCAGTGTGAATCACATTTGACAACAGATTACAAATTAGAGACATCTATTTTATTTTTTTTTAAGTCTTACATCATCCGTCTGGTTACTTTGGAAGCGTGCTTAGAAAAAAAAATGTATGGCTCTTTCATGTAATGGTGTCATCTGGTGAGACGTTGTGATTTGTGTTCTTGTTTGTGCAATCATTTGTGTTTTAATGACATGATTTAACGTGGCACTAAGATGACTGATGTCTCTTAAGTTTTGTGTGTGGCGCCGCCATGAAAGCAAGTCGTCGCATTCATCTCCTGCCTCCATCTTGTCAGAGTCTAACACTGCAGATTGAAGAAATTTCATCTTGTCTTGTCAGCAATTTTGGAGGGACGTGCATTTTGTGGCATTGTCGCCGCTGTGCCATATTTTATGTTATATGTTATTATGTTCCGTGCTAAATTTTCTTGCTTGGGAATTCTTGTCTACCCTTCTACTGACTGATACCTTTGAACGAGGCCATCCTCTGATGCCGTGGCAGCTCTGTGGAGGCGACGACAATAAAATTTTTAAAAAAGTCAGAAAAGCCTACTAGAACAACCGGATGTGATTTGGGGGGGTTTCAGAGGCACGTTTGCTGCACGGCAGCCGTATGCTGACTCATTTGAAATGGGTACGAATGGGATTGGGCCATTGTCCACACACACACATACACACAATCCAATGCACTACAATAAAAAGTTATACAAATGTTTTTTTTTGGGGGGGGGGTTGCGTTTTAACCCCAACATCCATCCATCCATCCATCCATTTTCCGAACCGCTTGATCCTCACGAGGGTCGCGGGGGGTGCTGGAGCCTATCCCAGCCGTCTTCGGGCAGTAGGCGGGGGACACCCTGAATCAGTTGCCAGCCAATCGCAGGGCACACAGAGACGAACAACCATCCACGCCCACACTCACACCTAGGGACAATTTAGAGCGTCCAATCAGCCTGCCATGCATGTTTTTGGAATGTGGGAGGAAACCGGAGCACCCGGAGAAAACCCACGCAGGCCCGGGGAGAACATGCAAACTCCACACAGGGAGGCCGGAGCTGGAATCGAACCCGGTACCTCTGCACTGTGAAGCCGACGTGCTAACCACTGGACTACCGGGCCGCCCTTAACCCCAACATGTGTGCCACATTTTGAGTAAAAGACAGATCATGAATACGTTAAAGAACGGAGCACGAGTGAATGACATTCCACGAGACCAAGTTGAACATGTGTGCTCTTCTCTGAGAGTATTTTTGATCTTTTTGTTTGCTTTTTGGTGCCATGTTTTTTTTTTTTTAATTATTACCCGAGAGGAGACATGAGTGCAGCTGATTCAGGGCTTTTTATAAATAACTCAAACTGTGTGACAAGGAGCAACAGTGCAGCTGAAGCTGCCTGCAGGCCTCGTCACAACCCGTGCAAAAAATGTTGGAAGCTGCTGCACTCTTGTGGACGGTATCGTGATGTACTGTAGTCTATTTTCACCCAACAGGCAGCTTGCCAGATGGACTCGTATCTAAAAGTACAACGAGCACGATTTGCTTCTCATGATAGTTTTTGCGGGAACGGTAACGTGCCATTTATATATATACCGTCACTTTAATTGAATGCTTTTGTTTTAGATGCCAGGTTTTACTTCCTGGTCTTCATACTTGGCTGACATTCATTTCTAGAGTGAGGAGTGAGCTTGTGGGCCGGAAACTGCAAAAATATTATATATACAGTATATATATTTTTTTAAAACACGATTCACATTGAGAGCATCAGAGAATGAGCCGAACCAACACTTTTGGATATGAGGCTTTTGGCCATCGTAATAAGACAGACTGCCGTGTCCAAAGGCTAAAGAACAATAACAGGCTATGCTAATGTTAGAAAGAGTCTTTTATTTTGTTAATTGTGGGACAAAGGGACACTGCAACGTGCAATAAAAGTGTCATTTTTCACCTCCTCCGTAAACAGCTCGTAATGTTGAGATGAGCCATTGCCTATTATGGGCTCCATCCAGCCGGTGACATCAGTAAACGGAGCAGGCGAGCAGCCGCGTGAGCGAAAGCTGAACCAATGCCTGGAGAGTCTGGACTAGCTCGGCTCTTCGTAACCCAGGTAAGACAAGGCGCTTGTTGTGCTTGAGCCTGGGAACCCAGCGACGCTCGGACGCTTCTCAAGCTGCCTTGCGAGGCACAAACTTTGGGGAGGTTGGATCGTGAATATTGCAAAGGTTATGGGGTTATGGGACAGCTTTATTACTTTGACAAATACCATTTGTCCGTGGGGGCTTGAGGTGGGAGGACAGGACAGCCGTATGCCTGCTTCGATTGCCGCGCAAAGAAAAGGCCGCTGAACTCTTTCCTCCCCTGTGTGACTTTTGAGTCACCCTTCCGAGTGTGCGTCTTCACCAAATGAGAATTCATCTTCGGGAGCCCACGGTTCAGCCAGCAGTCACATCTCCTGATTGGAGTGAGGGTGAAAGGCTGCAGGAAGTTGGGGAGAGATATTGTGACTTGGATGACATACTTGAGGACCTTTTTCTTCTATTTGCTGACATTTCCAAGGAGATGAGACGGGCAACGTTGCCAAATTGCACTGTTAGGTTTTGAAAAGGGAGATTTATTGGGACAGGACAACTTTTGTATTTTGAACTCAGAAGCTATGAGCAGCATCGCGAAAGGCGTACCCAGGCGCTCTCTTGTGGACAACCCGAACACTGCAGGGTAAACCCAGCACAACGCTTCAGCAATGCTGTTAACTAGTCTCTTGTCGAGCGATGCTTTCTTCTGCAAAATTTCTTGGTTGAGTTCGGTGCATTTAAAGGGCTTGCTCATTATTTTTCTATTCTATTTCAATTTGATAATCACACTTCAGCTTAGTTTTCAAAAGGAGGTTTATGGGAAAGTCCTCCCAAGATGATTTTGCCCAACATGAAACAGGAGTTCCAAATTTGTGTCAATCACCACGCGTTCTGGTGATGTGTGAATTGACCATCGGGTGGCACTGCAAAGTTTCCAACAAAACGAGACTTTTTTTTCTTTTTTTGTAAGTGTTAAAACAACAGATTAGCTTCACTGGCTGCAAAAGTGAAGGCCGCTAATGTCCTCCGTCCCGCTGTTTGGAGAACAGGATGATGGATTCAAGCGGGCCCGCTTGCCAAATTCACAATTCTGTTCCACATTGCGAGTGCATCAAATCTGTCGGATCGTTTTAACTGCTTTTCAACTCAACCTTTTTCCATTGCGCTCGAAATGTTGGATCCACCTCGTTCCATTCCTCAGCCCTTCGCTCATTTGATGTTGAACTGACATCACGTCCAACATAATGGACAAGAGGGCAATGAAATGTTTCTCTCTTTGTTTTATTTATTTATTTATTTTTAGAAAAAGAAGCTTTTGGGACAATGGCGGATCCAATGAATATGACAGCTGATAAAATGCATCTTGGCTCGTAAGTCCGGTTGAAAATACAGATGGATTTTGTGAGCGTGAGGCAAGACGACGTCATCACATCTGAGATTAATTACAAAAACCGTTTGGGAGGTAGCTCCAGTGATTCATCATCACTGATGATTTGTGTGCTTATTGGACGTAATGTGTGTATCGCTCCCTCATTTAGATCACTGCGGAGTAGATAGTATACAAATGATTTAAGGGGACGTTTGAAGGAAAGTTGACTTTTGAAATGGCTGTTAATCAAATAGTTGCGTCTCCGGAGCGCCTGCCTCCCCATCCCGAATGGAATAACACTAACAAGTAAATATTGTGTTTTCGGCCTATTTGAAAGTTACACCCCACTGTTATGTAAACAGTCAAAAGGTAAGCAGAGCTGCGTTGCATACTTCTGCTAAAAAGAAAAAAAAAACCTGGCAACGGGAGTTTCCAGGATTCCTCGTTTTAGCGTGTTGGCCGTTGTATAAGAGACAAATACTGGAAAGCGGAACCTGCAGACAACAATGTGAACGAATGAGCGGCACCCATGTGAAACCCTGGCTCACCTGACCAACGGATACGATCTCTTTTAGCCAATGAAAAAAAGCATTTTTGGCAAAGAGAGCCGGTCTTCTGACCTATTTCAAGACAATGTTGCCATTTCCTGGGAAACAAAAAACAAGCTGAATCATAACGAGCCCCATTTCATGAAGAAATGCTCATGGAAGCAGCCAAAGTGTCAAATGTTGAGGAAACGTTGACCCACCCGCCGGACTAACGGGGTGGGGTGTGGGGGGCTCCCCTGCATGATCGCACTGGGTGGCAGGGCTTTGGCACGCCGCTCTTAAAGCATGACTTCTTGGTGGTGTTAATGGATTTACTTAACTCCCGCGCCTTGACTGGTGTTTTCCACTGAATTAAAGTGTCAGGGCCCACAAATCAGCCGGGACGACTGCGAGGCCTTGCAAGCCGCGTGTCCTTTCTGAACGGGTTGTTCACCGGACGCGTGAAATTGGACCTGTTAAAGTGACCCGGTGCTACCGAGGCCCAGTTTATGCTTCCGTTGACTTCAACGTGGAAGCCATCGCCGGCTCGCACGACGGCGCCGGCACACATCCTCCTATGACAGCCATCTTCCGACAAACCCCGCAAATTCGGATTCCGTGCACATGTTATCGCTATTTCCTGTCCGCAGATTAGTTTTGCTTGTGTACGTTACACAATACCTATTTGGTGGCCGCAGCGGAGTATTTTGTGGCAACAGATTAGCATTGTGAGCGCACATTACAGTATATCTTTATTGTGGCCGCAATTTAATTTTTTGCTTTAGTCAATAAATAAATAACATTTGAAAAAAGTCTAGTCATCACAACTCATCTCACTATGTTCCATTTAAAAGTGGCTTACTCTATACTGGCAGTATAACCCAGTCTATTGCAAGTTGGGTTTTTTTGCAAATAAAAAATAAAATGTAGTTTTGTATACATTATACACACACACACACACACACACACACACATATACACATTTACACGTATATACAGACATACTGGTATGCATAGATATATACACACACGCACACACCTCCGCCTTTCGGCCTTGTCGGGTTTTGGCAAAACCGGAACATTTACTAAATGAATTGAGTAATGGAGAAATCCCTTGGCATCCGCGTTCCCGAAGAATTTCCATATTACAGCATGCGATACTCCCTGTTCACAGCGCTCCGACGCAGCCAAGCAGCCCCGTAACTGGATCGCCAAAGGGATTCGACTGCAGCAGATGCAGCTCAGTGCTGGAAGATCAACGCTGAATGTCTCCTGCTTTTTTTTTTTTTCATTTACGCTCATTAGGGCGGCACATAACTCAGTACTCCATTATCACTTCGGCAAAGAGCCACTGGAGGCCGGCAACTCATGCAACTGTTGCAAGGTTGATCAACAGTTACAGCTCCAAATATTTTAGTTCTGAATGGACAATGCTGAAGGCCGAGTTCTAGAGGTGTGTGCGAGCGAGTTGTTCCGCACCCCCACTTCTTTTTCTTTTACAATATCCGGCTGTATCGCGGACATTTTTGAATTGCTTTCTACAGTACAGGGTCCGAGCAAACCCAAAATGTGAGTCGTGCACTGCGCAATACAACGTTGGGCCATCACACGCAAGGCAAGCGGTGAGGACTTCCGGAAGAGATGTTACATCACGACAAGTAAGAAGGACCCCAACTAAAATTCTGCTGCGCGGTGAGACGGTCGTGCTAAGTCGACGGCCACCGAGCCGCCCCGCTTCACATCCAAAAGGGGGAAAAAAGAAAAAAAAGTGAAAGTCTAAGACCTGTTCTAAAACCACCTGAATCCCTTTGGAGATTCTTTCCCATTTTCAAACTTTCACCCAAATTGATATCACCAATTTGTTCTTCCTTCTGAAGTGCAATGAGCAAGACAGGAAGAACAGACTCGGCATCAGAATTAGGGAGGCGGGTCCAGACAGGGGACGAATACCAAGAACAGAGGAATGAGGGAAAAACCTCATCGGTGACCCGTGCCCCAACTGGGGTAGAAGGCTTAAAAGATTCAAATGATGTTCATCGCGCTCGAAATGACATCTGATCTCACACGCTTTAAAAAACAAACCCGTCCTAATTCTTTTTCCAATTACAAAATGTCAACCGCAAAAGTCGACAGATGGGCGAAGGTCAATCGCCAAGATTTGAGACGTTTCAACATTTCGAGCGTGGGCGGCGGGCGCATGACGGTGAAGTTTGATGACTGGCTTTAAAAGACAAAGCGCCAATAACTCAACTCCACAATGTCAGAGCTCGAGCCAAACATCTTGTGTGTGATGAAGGTCCCGCAGATGTGGTCCATTTGCCTGTCGCTTCAAAACCAATGATGCAAATCAAAGCCTCGAGTTGATTTCGGGGCTTCGGCTGGCACTCGCAGCCGCTTTGATTGGACGGAACCATGCGAGGAATGCGTAGGAAATAAGCGCTTTGCTCGGAAGAGACTCGGCGGTGGCTATAAACGATCGGCGATTCAATAAAAGCACGATTACAAGAGCACACAAATGAGCCTGGAGTTGATTCGCCGCAACGCCACTTTTTAAGGGATCGCAAAACGCCTCAACCGCGCGCCCCCTTTGCCGTGTTGCGGGTTTCTCATGTGGCAGTCAAGAAGCCCCTGTGAGAAAGCGAAAGGCCTTTCCCAACACGACTTGGGGGGCTATTTTCATCGAGCGAATCAAAGGCAAGGCGATATCGGAACAGAAGCGCCGGCCGCACGCACAAAAGGTCTCGGGATTATTTTGGCAACCGTTGAATTGATTATTTCGCTTTATGGGGCTCTGGGAGGCGAGAGCGGGGGCCTCGCTTTGTGATACGGCGGCTCCATTTGTGGCCTTTGTGAGAAAGGAAGCTCCGGCAAGATCAATACATCCTCTTCGTGGATTTCCAGCGGCGTGTGACGTGCGTGCGGGGAAATGAGCCCGGCCGAGGATACTTTGCTTGTTATGGATTTGACATGAACTTGGCCCTCCGCCCCTCACAACGTGATGAATGTATTATTTAATCTTCCTGTCTTTGTTAACCTGCTTTTGGTTGGGAGGCGCAGCCGTTCTCTCGCTGCGTGTGTGACCTTTAGATTCTGACGAAGTATAATAATAGCCACGAAATAAAATGGAAGCGCTCCACGCGGACCCCTTCTCACTCCTGGAAACGGCGTTTGTATTTTAAACGTGCACGCGGATCACCTGGACAACATTGATTTAAATAAACACATGCGGCGCGGCGTCACTCGGACAGCTGCTGCGATGAAGGCCCGGACGGGGTTCGCGGGAAGTGTAAGCGAGGCCCCGTAGTTTTGTTTTCGTGCAGTGTACTCTCACGAGAGATTAAAACAATCGTGAGCTCGACTGCAAAATGTTCCACAAACTCGGTGGACAGGTGCGAAAATGCTGGTGATAGTATACGGTGGAGAGCGGTCGGGGTCTGCTCCGCTGACCCAAACATCAGTAGAACCGAGCTGTATTTACATTGTAAATGTGGTCTCGATGGGCTGCAATGTCAATCTTCTAAATCGCTACGACGGGGCGTTCTAATGCGTCTCCCAAGTCATTCGCCCCAATAGATTAAAGACTTTTTTTTTTCTCTCAAACTCCACCCTAATAAGCATTGCAATTTTTTTTTTCAAGAGGCCCCCCAACCGCCCCCAAAAAAAGAGTTTTCCGTCTCGGTTGGGTTAATGCAAACATATCGTATCATTTTTTTTCGCCGTTATAATTTTCCCTGATTGTCTTTTGGTTGGTGCCTTCTAGTAACGTACCTCGAAGGAATTTGAATGTTTTTGAAAGGCCTCAGCAAATCGTTAATAGCTCGACTGCAAAAGACATATTTGGGCCCCGTCAAGATTGTTGGTTGAGGCCACAACAGGAAAAAATGTAGATGCCACTCTGATGGAAATCCGCAGTATGCAGGAATGATCAATCAGTCACCGATTAATCAAATTTTTGACGACGATTGCTATCAATTAGATTTTTTTTTTCCAAAAAACTCAAAGAACTAAATATGCTTTTCCTTTTATGACAATGTGTACCTTTTCAAGTGCAAGCTGACTGTGAGAAACTGTGGCTCGAGGGGTTAAAGCGAGCTCTCAATTTATCTTATAGTCGTGTGTACGTGTGTTTGTGCATGCGGGAACAAGTCCGGCTAAAAATAAAACTAGTTGCCAGCCGACTCAGACAATGACAATATTCTTTGCAGTCGAGAGACGTCAGAGCAATTTGGGCAGATGCCAGTTTGACATCCTTACATGGGAACCGTCTCGGGGATCTTTGGCTCAGAGAGACACAATTGAACGTGGGGGGGTTTCGGGCCAAGAGATGTGCACACGACCGCTTCAAAAACTGACGGGACTATCGGCGGCGCGACGTGCCTTCAGCGGCTGTTTTAACAAGCGCGGGTTGACATCGCCGCAAAGGTTCAACGCCGTTGAAAGGCGGTGTGGAAAAATGGCGGCAAAGCTTACCCTTTCCCACCGTACGACGACAACCGGTGCCGAACTGTTGGGTTCAGGATTCTCGCTCTTCTTAGCTCAAACGTTTACCAGAATCAAAAATACTGCAAATGTATCATTTTGCTCACAAGAGGTAGTGATGTCATCTACGTACGAAATGAATGTAACACTGGTCCAAGGACTAGTCCTTGACGAAAAGGCCAACATTCGGCTTTTTGGGCCTGACATAACAGTAAGACAAGAAAGAGAACATAACCAAATCCATCTGCGTGACCATTTTGAGGAGCGAGCTCCTAAAACTGCCGTTGCCCCCACACGGCTGGAGACAATAGACCACAAACCGAGCCAGGAAGCTCGAGACCCCGCTACGATTTACTACTTTTCCCTCCTCGCTTACAGAACAAACACTTGACAAAAGCAGTCAACCGCCTTCAACCGAGAATAATGACACGTTTCTTTCTTTACAAGGTTGTCCAAATTAAAACTCATTTGGAGGGGGAAATTGAGCAATGCCTACGGACCGAGATCTGTTCTTCACATTTTGGGGAAGGAAGTGAATGTCAATACATATGTTTCTGGTTCTTTCTGCCCTCAATGATGCATTATATGACAGTGGATCTGGAAGCGGGAGTTGAGCGGTCTCCAGTGTCCCATCACGCGCATGCCGCAACAGCATGCCCCCCCCCTCCCCCCCCATCTGGCCGGGACGCCGGAGGTTTGGAGTTACGCTCAGACTCGGCGTTGGAGATGACTTAATAAAGAAGCTCAAAGCTCAAAATGCCCCAAAACCTCATCCCGCAACAAGGTTGTTACAGTAAACGAAAAGTTAGAAAAAAAAAGTTTTAAGTGTAACGAAAATTTTGTTTACAAGCTAAAGTTAAAACAAAAGTGCTTTTGGAAAATGAAAACTAACCGAAACTACATTTTACGTACGGAAAACTAACTGAAAAAGCCCAAATGTCCTTTGTTTTCGTCTTTTTCAATTCATATCACACGTGAGCTGTCAAGTCATGTCGTCATTTCAGTGTGACTTTATGGTGGTCCAGAAGAAGTCAAACAGTCTTTTGAGAATTGCAGTTTAATTTACTTTAAAACACAATATTTGGTATACCCTTTTTTATTATTATCTTGCACTAAAAATATATGCTATATTTAAAAAAATAAAACTAATACAAAGCATTTTCAGGGAAAATAATAAAAACTGATAAAAACAAACCAGCTCTAAAATCTAATTAAAAACTAGATTTAAAATCCAAAACAGTACAAAAATATATTTAAAAGAAAACACACCGGACATTTTTTCCAGCCATTTTTTTTACCTACCTAATGTTTTCCACTCGAAAATGTTTTGGTGAGTTTTGCGCTATTCCCCCACCCCCACCGCCACCAACCCCTGGGAGAGGTAGAGATTAGCTAGAATGTGATGAGATGGTGACAAATATCCAACACTCCCTCACATCGACAATCCGGTAAGCAACCCACACCGGAGAAAAGGAGGACTCCGATTGGGGCCGGAAAACCAAACAAAACTTCCAACAAAAAAAAAAAAAAAAGGAGACTCGTCAGGAAGCAAGATATCCATTTCATGGCCCCGTCTGTTTAGCTGCCACCTGTTAGACATGATCATTACCACGGCGCAAGGGGCGTAAGGGGGCTCAGCCGGCCACATTTATATCAACAAGCCGGGATAAAACTGTCTAATTATCCCCCACGGCCCCTCCTGTTTGGCCCTCGGAACTCTCCGCGTGAGCTGGGACCATTTGCCTGCCGGGCTTGTGGCCAACTTGTGCAGGCTGGCATGTTAAAGCCCGTCCTAATGACAGCTCTCTTTCAATGTCAGATTGTTGTAAAATGCTTTGCGCAGCTTATGCGCATCATGCCGTATTAGTCCAACTCTACGGAAGGTCAACAATTCCCAACTGCCGATGGCAAAATCCTCTCGTGCCATTTCAAAAAAGACAATATTTACCACGGGATACAAGACTGGGTTCGATTTTGACATTTAAATCGGGTGGGTTGACATGATCGGGAACTTTGCTGAGAACTGTTGATTAAAAGACATCCTAACATTTTAAGACACGTAAACGTGATGCCAATGAGCACGAATCGCCAAACTTTGGTGCGTCAGTGGCAAAACGGAGAGACGACCAAACATAAACACGTTGCACCTGTGCAAAGCTGACAATGATCGTAACAGTTTTGATGGCCACAGATGGAATGCGACGGGTAGCGGCGGGGGGGCCCGCGTCCTCGGGGGAGGTAGCATTAAGGTCTTAATTAGGACGCAGGGGGTGGGGGGGGGGGCATTCAGAGTACGATTGCGTGACGAGGGACGCAGCCAGGGCAAACCGGAGCAGATCGTCTTTCCTAGTTCAAGGCTAATTGCTGAAAAGGGATCTGACGTGGATGGGGGGGGGGGGGGGGGGGGGAGACACAAGTGGTATGTAGTTAATCATGTGAGGTCACCGCCACTGCTTGTTGGGACTAATCGGCGTGTCTTTGGTCGAGCCCTGTCGTTAAGACGCGACAGATATAAGCGGCATCAGAAACGTATTGGCCCAGCATTGGGAAATAACTCACTTTTGTTGAGACTGGGCTTGGCGATCGTCAAAGTGGGTTTCGAAATACGCGAGCGAGGGCGGAATTGTCACTCAACAAAAGCTGTCGCGGTGGCGTGCTTACCTCCAGGAATCCAAGTCATCGCAGGATCTCTGATGAAGCGGCAGCTGTGGCAGATATGATTACTGCAACTGGCCACGAATTGGACCCGGGCCGATAGCTGCAACGGCTCTTGAGTTTGGAGGGCATACCCAAAAAAACAAAACAAAAAGAACAATGTTCTGTTACGTGTTCACATGACCAAATATTCCAGATCTTTTAACTCATTCACTCCCAAAGACGTTTTTATACGTCTTTTCAGACTTGGTCCAGAATTGGCTGGTACTGAATGAGTTAAAAGCCTGAATCTAATGTGCAGCTGACAAAACGGAAGAGTATGCGAAAGGCACAGAAACGGGCGTCTGTGAATTTTGCCGGTTCGAGAGCAAAGTGCGCAAAAAGTACTTCGAACCTCAAACAAGTGGACATGAGTATTGGCAAGTTGAGAGGAGGTCACATTCGATTCACCTGGGAAAGATTAGAATGCGCTTGAGGTTCATTCAGTCATTGCGCAAAGCGCACCGACGCGGTTTTGGTTTGCCAGCTGCCAATCAGCTCTTTGCCTCCCCCTGTGCGCCGCTCAGCTGTTTCTCGTTTTGCCGTTCGCCTTTGTGTGTATTTCACTCTCCTGCTTTTGCTTGCGCTCCGTCGCGTTCCCTTGTCATCCTTTGTGCTCGTTCCAGCGAGGACTGTCATGCGATACGTTTCGGTGCCGTGTAAATTCCGAGCGGACGCGACGCCCTCGGAGGCAAGCCTCGAACAAAACTGCAAAGCCGCGCGGCTCTTACGGTCCGCTTCAAATTGGTTGATGTCGGGCGATTTGCACCAAAGTTTCCGCCACCACGTATTAAAGCGTCTCCTTCTGTGAGACGAGGTCATGGCGCGACCATCCGTGTTTTATCTTAACTGGCTGGCGCAATTGTTATGGTTATGCAAAAGCCCCCCCGGGGATAATTTCTAATAAACGATCTTTGCAGACTTTTGCTGCGAAAAAGCTTTTCCCACTTGGTATTTTCATTGACTCCATTTTTTTCTATTTTTTATTTTCTTTTTTTTAATCAGGCTACTCTCATGAAAACGCAAGCACTCAGCTTTCTCCTTCAAAGACAGTCACCTTAAATCAAATTAATTTCGGTTAATGCTGATGTATGTATTCTGCGTCTCTCTTACGGATTCCACTGGAGGTCCTGCTGGAAGGACAGCTCGCGTTTGGATCCAGAAATCAAAATGTTACCTTGTACTTACTGTTTCCCCTAGTAGAAAGCAAAATATCCCCCGCTTTGAAGCACTTAGTGCATAGAGATAAAAATCTATCTGAAATAGGAAGACAGGGCTCCGCAGGGAGGCACTCAATTGAAACTAAGGCTGTACCCGACAGACCACAGGATATGCCTGCAAAATGTAGAAACATCAAAATGGTGAAAAAGTCTGTTAGTGTCCATTCATATAAACTGTCTTGTAATGTTCTTGGGCCCTGAGAGGATTATTTGAGGGTGGGGGGGAGAAAAACTACAGGAAGGGGAGAATGGTTTTCACATAACTTCTCTCTCTCTTTTTTTTTTTTAAACGCACACTACAGCTTTTCTCTCCTCCCTGCAGTTAAATGTTGTATTCCACCGGGTACCGGAAGGAAGCAGCCCAGTAAATCCCTGCTGCAAGACTTAAAACGGAAACGGTATCTTAGGACAGGTGAAAAACTTAAAGATAAGAAAGTCCAGGCGGGCCCCTTGCCTTTTTGTCTCCAGAGGGTAATTATCGAGCCGCACAATGTAAAGGCGCAGGCGTTTGGTTTAAATTTAGCCAGGCAGGAAGCTATAATGATGAAATAACAATCGCTTTAGAAAACAAAGATCCTCCTGATGAAACATCTCGCACTCTGTCGGTTATTATAAGCTGCCGCTTGGTTTTTAAGACTTCTTTTTTGGGCCAATTTGCAACCTTAAATAGTGCATGACTAAGTTTTAAAACCAAGGGGGGGTTCTCTTGAGGTGGATAAGGAAGTCTTCGCTGAGCTGGCTGTAATGGACGAAGTCGACGTACGCACTTGTAAGGTTTTATTTGAAGGAAGGAGTTTGGACATTGAAAAGTAAACAACGAGAAGGCCTTCAGAAGAGTAGCCAGATGGGTTTTATGATTTCAAGTCAAGTATTACCGTTTAAGAGGGGAGAAATTTGTGTTTCGTTTCGACCTTACACTATCTCGCTGTGAGTGCTCCTGTGGCTAGAGGGGAATGTGCAGTCAAAGGACACAGGCATTAAAAAAAGATTAGGAAATAAAATGAATGCCTGCACCCTGACAGGCAAAAATGATGTGCCTGGAGGGCTTTCCCTACATAGCCCCCGTGTGACTGCCATGCTGCAGCTTCGTAGGCTCATCACCATTGGGGTGTGTCTGTTAAAGGGAATAAAAGGTCCACCATCTGCTGCACGCCAAGCGCTTGTCATGGCAAGATGAATTTGAGTGTCATCAAGTGTCGATGGTATCCAAAGCATCGCCGAGCGCCTCGTGGAGCCGGTTGCAAAAGTTGGTTGCAGAATGGGTGCAGTTTTTCAAATCAACATTGTTTAGCCGCAGTGTCAGGCAAACAAAAATGGGAAAACCTCAATAGACGTCGCATCATTATTTGGTAGTTAAAGGAAATCACTGGGTCTTTGTGAGCCGATGAACACGTGTTTCACAATATTTACACATCTGCTTTAATCTGAGCAGTTCATTTATTTTAACTTTATTAAAATAAACACACTTGAGTGTTAGCAGCTGGCTAACAGAATGGAAAATAAGAGAGAGTGCAGCATAAACTCATATAGTGAATTGCTTCAGGATGAGGAATCTGAAAAACTTCAGCTCAAAGGGTATAGGTTGTTGCCTATACAAGTAGTTGTTTTTTTTTTGATGCCACACACTCGATCAAAACTGAACAAAAACAAATGCTGCAGCAATAATGGCTAAACAAGATCTTCAACAAATGTGCTGAAAAAAAATGATTTCACAAAAGTTGTTCCAATTGTTCAATGCCAAAACATGCCATGACCATCTGTGTTCCCTTGCTTGCTTTGGGGAGTATAGAAGAGGTTTGCACTGATGCGCAACCTCAATAAAATGGCCTGATCCAGAGAGACATCTTTCTATTTGTCCACTGCCAATTCATTTGGGAACTAATAGTGAAAGACAGTGAAAGGGGTCATCTGAAAGACATCTGTAAACATGTCGTTAAATCACCCTCACTGATGGCAGGGAAATTCCCCCCTCTGCAGAATCATCTTGTGGCTGGATGAATACATGGCCAATAGAGGACATTAAGATTATTCCCAGATTGTTCTTTTGCTCCCAACAAAATGATGGGAACCTTTTTGGAGGTCTTGCAAGTTAAGTTATTTTAAAAACAAGCCAAACAAGTTCTTGACATGCTGCATCATGGATACTCACTTAAATTGCACAAAATAAGTTTTCATTTAGAATTTAAAATGGCTTACCTTAACCAGAATCCCGTGTCACATGGTTGCTGATGGTGCAATTCTGGTGGACTAATGTGCCTAGTAAATCCTTGTAGAAAGCAAACATTTTACTTCTTGTTCTTCCTCCTTCTTTTCTTAGCTTTTTGGCGGACTACAGGTCTTTGGTGCATACCGCCACCTGCTGTACAGGAAGCGCAAAGCGTTTCCAAATCCAGCCAGCAGCCCCGCTGTTGTTCACCGCCCGTGAAAAAACCCCAAGAGGCATGCGGGGGTGTGTTTGTCAGTTGGACGTCAGTCGGTGACGGACTGACGGACTTACCCATCTCTGTATTTTGGTACCTTGCACACAGAACTGTGACCTGAGAAAAAAAAAAGCTGTAAAAAAGACTGAAAGGGGCTTTATGATTGTCTTGTCATCATTGCGCAATGGCAAAAGCGGTTTCACGTGACCGCATATCTTTTAAGTATACATACTCTGTCAATGAATGATCTAAATCTTATTGAGTGAATTTGCCCTCATGAAAAGAACACTACATCGTTTGACTCTTTTTACAGTCAACACTTCTCACTTTGACATCAATCTTAGAATTACGCCAGAATTTCACAATTTGTGCAACTCCAAAAAGTTGAGCCGTTCCTTATTTGGGAAACCAAATACTGACATGTCTAACATGCCTGGTTATTGTTGAAAAGGCATGACAGGCTCCTCAGTTTGTGGAGGCTTTCAACAAATGGTTAGTTTGTTTATTCAAACTTCCTTCCGGCAGTTCTTCTCGCAGATGTGTATCTGGATTTTAGCAATATTTCTGTCAATATTTCCGCCTATGTAGTCTTTCTCCCCCCCCCCCCCAGAGGTCAGTTGCTCGTTCGGCAGCAGACATAACACTTGTGCTGTAAACACCCATGAAAAACGCTAAACCATATATCAACATTCATCTAATCCATACGCTCTGACAATTTTACTGTGCTCATAAAATAATCGCAACAGCCCGCTAGCACATTGTATTTTTAGTCGTTTTCAAAAGACTTAAATTACACTCCGACGGCATCAAGATGAATTTATTGGCAGCGCTGATGTGAGTATACTTTTTCTTTTTTTTCCTTGGTGAAGAAAGGGAATTTTCCTTTGCACATCCGTGCCAAGAACGGGTGGGGGAAATCAATTCCATTCAACTATTCGTCAACTCCCTTTAGAAACATTTAATAGTGATAAAATTTATGGCTCTACTTTCCGAAGGATATTGCCAATGGAAGTTCATCTTGATGAAAGTGGTTGCAAATGCTACCATTGTCTCACATTTTGGGTGACAGTTCAAACTTTGGCCGCAGTTTGAAAGTCGAAATGAGTTAAGAGCAGCGCATAAAGGCCGAGATGGAAGCTCGTGCGTCTTTATCGGCCGTTTGCTTGTCTATGCGCACAACAGCTAGACAATACACGCCACGCTGTCAACACGGAAGAGAAGAGAGAGGACGAGCAATGACGGAAACAGATCACTTTCAGGAATCCGCTGAAGCAAAGTGTGAGCAAAATGCAGTTTCCATATGTTTTCAACGCTTGTTGCCCCAAGACACATGACAGCATCAACACATTTTTTGTGCCTCGTCTGCTAGCAATTAGAACGTAAATAAAAGTCAAACAGGAAAACGGATGAGCCAATCTTCAAACTTTTGGTCATTTTATGGCGTCCCTCGGATCGCCTGCCATGTCTTGATTTTCTTCATTTGCGCAACTTTTGTGTTACCGTTTCACCTCGATTCCATCACTCCTTTCCATCCAAATATTACAAAGTTCGTGAGTCGTAATATAGATCGCAATTCAGAGCGAAAGCCTTTTTATTGGACAGCAAAGCGTTGCCTATAATGAAGTCATTAAAACATGGACCGGCATTGTAGATCCAACATGGAACGGGACAAGGGAGTTATGGTTGGAGTGAGTTATGGATCATCAAGGAGCCGTTCAGGCCAGTGATGAATTAACATGTACTTAAGTTTACTCCTTTTTTTTTCTTTTTCCTTTCTGACACAAGGAAGGAAATGTTCCTGCTTTTCTTCTGGATGTGCCATTTTCTTCTCTTCATCTCTCTCAAATTCTCCCGCTGAAGCGTCAAGCCGTCAAATTGAGCGTTTAAAGGCCTTTACGGCTCCCTGCAGAGGCTTTCTCATCATGCCCAGAGTCGACTCGCGGGGTCAGGGAGGGAATATCAATTCGCAGGCGAGAGAGAGAGAGAAGATGTTCCAAAAAAACCTTGGCACAACTACTGTAATTTACTTTCATGTGGCTCATCAATCAAGCCCGCGGTTCTCTTTTTGCCGTAATTGCTGGGAAATGGTGTAAATCAAGTACAGACTCTGAAATGAGCCTTGAAAGAGAGAGGCGTGTGAGCCACTCAATAAGGACTCATTCATGTGTACGTGGTTAAAACGTTGGCTGAGGATGCTGATTTGAGATGCGTTGATGTCAAATCATCCACCCGAGTCCGTCCTGAAATTGCGCGAGCAACAAATTGCCCCCCCGAGCGCTCGGCCTGTTCTCCGAACGGACGCACGTCTGCACGGGACAACGGCATCAACGTGAAAGCACGCATCTGTCAGCCCTCCGGTGAATAAGAAGAGACCCTTTGTGAGTCCGTTTAGTGATGCGGTTCAGCTGACAGGTAGCGGAAGTGATGCTTGAGCTGTGGAAAGAGCAAACAAAAACCTTCCTCGAAATTCAAATACTCCATTGGCATGATCTTATAGCATTTCCATTTTTAACTCATTTGAATTTTTTAAAATACAAACACATATTATACATGAAAGATACAAGAAGAACGGGTAACACAAAAACCTCAGAAATTTAACTTATCACCACAAAATACATATGAATAATCATACCCAAAGATGTACATTTTAAATGGATCACTTCCCGTCGGCGTAAAAAGCAGGATTGCAGCAGATGACACTTGACAATTTTATACCAAAAGTAGGCTGTGATGAAATACTTCCTGGTTTGTGCTTCTTCTCTCAAATTTGCTCCATCTAGTGGTCAGAAATTTAATTATAACCAATATAAACGAGAGTGCGGGCAAAATGGTGGTATTAGCTATTAAAAAAAAAAAACCCTGAGAAACAGCAGGACCATGGATCTGGAACCCGCAATTGATGGGGTTTTACAGTAGTACCTTGAGGTACAAGTCACCTAACTTTTCGCAATACAAACTGTTGCTGGCCGATTTGTTTGCGTTGACATGCGAGCAAAAGAGGTGAGCGCGGTATATGCTAGCAAAGTCAACTCGTCTGGCTTCACAATAAGCAGCGGTTTGAAAGAGAGTGGCCAATTTTTAAAAAAAGAGGCTGAAAGCTGTTTTATCGCCACTCCCAGTTGACGTTCAGAGTCTATCGTGGGCCAATCTTTTGTTGTGCCTTTTTTGTCATCCATCCGTCGAGCGTATCCTACACTCCTGCCTTGCCTCAAATTAACGATCAAATGTGTTCCGGTAGTTGTTGTTTTTCTTTTTTTTTGCTGCTTTCAAAACATTGAATCAAAACGCTTCATGATGGTAGAGGGAATAAAAAAAAATAAAAATTTAAAAAAAAGGAGGACCTTGGGGGTGTCCAATATAGATAAATCATATCTTCTCAGGTGCAGGTGTGTTTCTTCCATCTGTAAGCAGTTGACTGTGTTCCATTTGATCCTCCCCTCGAAAGTCTGAGAGGACAGGTTAAGTAAGTGTCAAAGAGGTGTGACTGCCTTCAGGCCAAATGGGGAAAGTCGGGCTCCAAGTCAGGGTTCACCAGCGTGAATTATGGGACCAGAGAGTCATTTTCTATTCCCACTCAACAAGCATTCCAAGAAGGCGCAATAATTATGAGCTTCTTAACTCACTGTATTTCCTGAAATTAAATCATTAAATCAAGTCGAACCGATGAGGTCACGCATGACAGGAAAACCTGAGGAAACAAAAGTTCTGTGCGACACATGGAAAATATTGCGGTGTAAAATGACTTCGAGTGGACCTCATCTTTGCACGTCGTTTAAGGGTACGCGTCTGGGGCGATGCCACGACTTACGTGGCAGCTTTCGGCGTTTCAGAGGCAGCTTCAGAGTCACCTTCTTCCACCTTTTGTAGTCCATCTCCGCTTTCCTGCTTGAGACCATGACTGCAACTGCTTTCCTGCAATCGACACGCATGCGGCTTCCCTTTTACCTGTAAACGCTGCTCTGAATCTTGTGCCGGAACAAGAATATCATTTCTAAGTATAAGGAAGTACAAATGTAAAAATGCTACAAAATCTCAATTTTACTCCGTGGCGCCCCCTCCAGTTAAAAAAAAGCATATTTATTTTTAAACCAGGAGGCCCCAAGCTGATTAATTCAATACAAACTCAAAACATTTTGAATCTTTTTTTTTTTCCCTCCAAGTGAATGTTATGGAAAACATGACTATGTAATGGCTTGTGTACAGATACCGGCAAATTGGTTGAGGCTTTTGGAATGCCAGACCACCCGTGAAGAGTAAAAGTTAAAGACCAAGTCAATCTTTTGTTAACTTCAATACCTCTGCTCATTTACTCCTTCAGGCACAGTTTTTTTTATTTTATAATTTTTTTTTTGTAAGGCCCAAAAAGTCTTGAGCTGTTCCTCAAGCTGGAGACAAGGTCAAAGAAATAAGGTTTGATCTGTTATGACACTCGAGTAATTATTTGGACCCTGGAGGAGGAACTTTTCTTTGGCTTGACTACTGCCATCTCATATTTTACTTGGAAGATGTGAAAGGCCTGTGTTTGTGGCTAAACTTGTAAATTCTCACTTATTCAAAAGAATCTTTTTTTTTTTTTCCTCCTCCCCAACTTGCATGCCGAACATGCGGAACTTACATTTTGCTTTACTATCAAACATGAATAAATATCTCAAATCACATAACTGGAATGGGTCAAATAAAATCCATATTTTGTACACCGTGTGCTCTTGAATTTTATCTTACTCGCAAGCACATGCGTAAATAACATTTTGAAACTGCTATTGATATTCCAACAAGAAAATGGTAATAGAAGCAATTTGATCCCCCCGTTGATGCTTATCTAAATTATACAAATATTTGACACTCAATTATATATAATTTATCATAACGAATATTTACACACACACACGAGCGCGCAAAACTTTTAGGTTCTATTTCACCGAATATATTCAATCATTTATTTTTGGCAAGGTACCAATTTCACTTACAGACGTTGAAATAACTTGATGATAAAAATACAAAAATGCTCCACCTCACCATACCTTCGTATTTAGTTTGCCATACCACTTCGGTCCGTTTACATAAAAGGTCATATAGATCGTGCTGTATTCAAACGCGGACTTGTATCCTCCAGTTTTGGGTCGTCATCTTAAGTGAGGGCCGAGCAGTGACCCCGGGACATGAGCGCAGGAGGAAACTGAAAAGTGCTGCTAAAATAATATACCGCTATTGCTAAAAGCCAGGCGAAGAGTCAAGCCCCGTGTTATTTCATTCCATAAATCTCCCACAAGAGGAAACGTGCATGTCTCATAATCCGGTGAAGCCCGAGTATTTCTTCACAAGTGACGGCTTATAAGAACGTTGAGCTGCTCGGTAAGATGTCCCTGACCCACGGGTCCACTTGAATTTGTGGAGAAACGGGAGGGGGTTCCCGCTGCAGGTATCGCACTACGAGGTGTGTGACCGCTCCATTGAGATGGAATTGTTGTTGAATGCAGCTGGTGATGACTTACTGCATCCACGGGAAGGCAGAATGACAGCATGGCAGGTTTATAGGGGGGAGGAAATGATAGTAAAAATATATACGTTTGTCCAAAATGGGAAGTGGGGGGGGGGGGGGGGATGAAATCACTGGCGGGGATGGTCCGAAATGTCTTAAAAACGTGTCCTGTGAGTCTGTTTTTACGGCACATTTGCTCTTCACATGGGATTTAAAGATATTTTTAAAAAAAAGACAACTGGCCATCTATCTTTTTATGCAGACCCACACTTTCACAGATGGAAAATATGAAGCTTAAATATACGGACATAAATCCATTTGTATGACGAATCTAACTAATGTTATTAATTGAATTTGAAACTAAAGCAAACACGGATTAAGAGCCTTTTAGAGCACAGAGGGCAAACGTTCCTGGAAACGAAACCTCCCCTTGCTTCCTTCCTTGGTGGAGGTAATCAGAGCAGACCAACGCTCCGATGGCCACGCGTTCGGATTTCTCGTCAAGCAGAGTCATTTTTCATCCCAAGCAAGCTCATGTTTCGGCATTACGGCGCATGACTGACAAAGAAGTCAGTTTGACATATTGTCTGTTTGCCGACCTTTGCCTACCATACGACGAAGTATTGACGCTCATTGAAAGTTTGCTGCCAAGTAGCGATGAATGTCGTTGCATGGAAGAGATTACCCGTCGACACGTGTGACCCGCGAGAGTAGAACTACACGTTTCTATCCATCAATTCAAGCTCGGAAAAGTACAGCACAGACATTTCGGAAAAGTTCAAGTGATTGACCGTGCAATGTGCGATCACTCATCACAAATGGACCCTATTTGCTACTCGCTCGCTCTCTCTCTCTCTTTCTCTCCATCAAATGCCGCGCATTCCTCTTTATTTGCTCACGCTCGCTCCTCCCTGCGGATCCCGGGCCTGACTTTCCCAAAGCCGATATTAATATCACAGGCCATTGTAATGGAGTTATTTTCATGGAAGCCCCGGAGGAAGTCACGTGGCTATGATTAGTCCCTGGAGGACCCGGAGTCTCCATCAAGCGCGTTGTTTTAACTCCCATCAATGAAGTGGAAAAGCTGAGGAAGTAGCGATTGCTGCGGCTGGCTGGGGTGTTCTCTAAGCACACCTATTTTGTTAATGGGGCCAGAATACACCAGCTCGCCTAGGTCCGCGAACCCCCCACCCCCCCCTTTTTTTTTTTTCTCTCCGGGAGGGGAATTATTCTTAAACTGCAGCTTGCAGAAAGCGCATGCACATGTGTGCGTTTTTTTATTTATTTTTTACATTGACCCACCTCCATTAAGATTGATAGCAATGGGATCTGGTGGTTAACACGCTGTTTAAGCTTGGGGAGGGCGGGGGGTGAAAAAACAACATAAGGAAAAGCACAAGGACTCACACACACTCAGCAACTACACGCAAGGCTGAGCTCCAATGCATCTGCCATCAGGAAGACAACTTGAGTTAAGGTGGAAAGAAAAAAAAAAAAAAAGGCGCTCTGGGATACGTTTGCTCTGTCAGGTTAACGCTTAAACACACATGAGTGAGAAAAGCAGACACTGCCACATGCATGCTTCCCCTCATAATTCTGTTCACCTTCTTCTTGACCCAAAAGCCACTGGGCCACTTTAGCACCGAGCCGCTTCCAAGGAAACAGGAAGAACTGGCCCGCCGAGGCGGTTGACAGCTTTCAGATGGACTATTGCTGATATCCGCCATGTACACGGAGGAAGTGGAGCCTTGCTCCCGCTCTTAGCCTCATCATTGTCTTGACGCCGGCTAATTACAACGGTGACATGACGACGTGGCAGAAATTAAAGTGCGCTTTGGAATCGACTTCCATTTGTTGACGATTAGCTCACTTAAAAAAAAAAAGCTGTCACAAGAGACGTTTTTATCAGCTAGCTGTGACCATGCTGCTGGTTAACGTGCATTTACCTTATTTTTAAAGAAAAATTACACTGTATAAGGTGGGATCATCCATTTTCTATGACATGTGTCCTCACTGCGACATGAACTAATCAGTATTTATCAAAGGATACTGTACAATTGATCATGTCTTTACCAATTAAATTTAAGTCTAGGGAAAGACAGAAGCATAAATCATGACACTACAGATACAAATCCGGAGTGTTCAATTCTGCAACATTTTTGTTGAAAAAGACCGAGAACACACTTTCCAAGAAAGGACGGTTCTGTTGAAAAGGGATTAAAAGAGACCGCCCACTTGATGAATGACTGAAAACAAAAAAGTCAACTTCATGTCAAGTGAGCGTTGATGTATTAGTTGTGTTGTCACGGGCTTCCCCGCGTCACCTAGCAGCAGCATTTCCAAAATACATTTAGTCTACCAACAAATAAATCTGGAATCGGTTCCCCTTATTTTGGCAAAGACAAACAGCAAAGTCATCATCGTGAAAATAAAATACGGCTCAGACCTCGCATTCATATTCCTGCACATCTGTATGTCATCTAAAATGACATAAGTTCCCATCGCTTTCCCTTATTAATGTCAGCTTTGTGTTGGACGCTGAGCTCCATAAACACCCACACACATGTTCATTAGACACACGCAGCGGCGACTTGATGTGGGCCCCATTTGACCCTGCGCGTGTTAAGCACACACGCACGCACGGCATGCCCTCCGTCCCCTTTGGTTTTCCGGGGGAAAATGGAAGATCCACATGGAGCATGTGACACCGCGGCCCTTTGCCGCTCCCCAGTCGCCGAGACCAGAGGAGGCCGCGCGTTAACTGAAGCAGGTGCAGTGAGTGCGGGCTTGTTTTTCTTCATTGGCTCCTCAGGAAATCATAAAGCAAATATATTGCTGGAGGACGGTTTCGGGGTGCCCTGTGAGCAAACTGAGAGGGGAAATGGATCAGCGAGTGGCCACCGGGGACAGTAAATCAACAGGCTAAAAGGAGGGCTGGATGGAGTGCGGAGGCCTCGGGAGCCCCGGCTCAGGGCCAGGGCCCCCGTCAGTCAGAACCTGGTGTTAATGTCAAAGCCAGCTGGACCAGAACCGCGCGCGCCGATGAGGAAATCATTGAACTGATGGTGTCAATTGCTGATGCACCAGGGGAGGTCGTGGTGGCACTCCACTTTTTTCACTATTAAAGTAAATCCCATTTTGGGGGCAATACTAGAGCTCCATCCATCATTCATTATTTCATACATACATACATACATATATATATATATAGAGAGAGAGGGTATATAGATATATACATATAGGGTCTCTCTCTTTCTCTCTCTCACTATAAAGGGTCTCTAGTATGAAAGAATGGTTCATTTTTAAGATGGAACGATTCGATCCGGTGGGATTACAATTCGATTCAGAATGTTACGGTTCAGTTCCAAAGGGTGTGATGCAATGAGTTTCTAGTTGTAAATACACACAGCCACACAATATATTCATATAATCTCTCCGCTCTGTGGGAACAAAGATGACTGCTGCAGCTGACTAAGGGACTTTCTCCGTCACTTCATTTTACTCTTCTAATAGACCACAGTGTTGCCTGGTACAATGTGGTATTACATTGAAACGGTGCAACAATTAAAATAGACCTAAAAAGAAAAAAAAAAACTCTTAAAAGTCCGCCAATATAGCAAGCCCACAATTGGTGAACCGCGTTGTAGCGAGGAACACGCATTTTGAAACGTTCCATTTCAAATCTTTCCATTCATGGGAGGATCCAATCTTTTCTGACAGTTTCAAAGTCAGCCAAAGTAAGCCGTATTTTTCGCAAACCACAAGTACAAACAACACTCAGGGAGATAGTCATGCGTGTTCATTTCAAACGGATTTCCAAGCGAGTTCCATTTTCCAAGAGCGCCGTCGAGAATGTGCTCTTCGGTGTAACGGGTCATCACTAATTGATACGTGCTGCCTGTCGGCGATCCAGTGAGGTTTTCCTTGTCACTGTCAAACGCTAAATGCGTGCGTGCACACACACTCACGTACGTTCTGCTACTGCATTTGATTCAGTCATCATCAGTTGGGACCATGTGGCCCTCTACGGCCCACCTCCCCGCCACATGCGCTGCCACACATACTTTATTCTTGGCCAGTTTACAAATTAGAGCAGCTGAGGTTTACTGCTACTTCACGCAGGAGGGCCGGGTGGTGGGTGTGTGGGGGGTAGAGGGCTGCTCAGGCTGGATACCTTCTCAATGGGGCATTCTTATGAGCCGGAGACACGAGCTGGTCCAGCCCAATTTTTCTGATTGAGTGTTTCAACACATCATATAAGGAAACAGCTGTGCTACAAATTAGTGCCTCGTCTGTGACATTGACTAATGTGCTGCGCTGATGCAGTTAGAAGCTCATGCGCTTTCCAACGCTCGCTCCAAACCACCATGCTCACACTTGCACAGGCGCGCGCGCACGCGCACGCGCACACACACGCGCACACACACACACACACACACTTCTCCAAATGATGCACTCGTCAGACGAGTGGAGGTTCCGCGAGGGCTCACTCCACTTCATCATCTGTCCTGTCATCCCACTTTTCGCCACCAAAAATACTGACTGTCGAGTAACACGTTGCTCATTTTTTCTCGCCTTTTGTTTTAGTATATATCTAAATTGGTGAAATTCACAGATCATTAAATTTCACGGTCCGATATGTCATTGTAACGGTCTACTCTTGTGACGTACGTCTCTGACAAATTGACGGTGCGCAGCGAGTGAGGCGGGCAATATTTATTTTATATTTAAAAAAGTCTTCTTGCAAATTCCTCTTTTTCTCATGATCATTATTGAGGCTGAGTGCTTGAATTTTGCAACTGTTTGAGGGCAAAAGTGTTAGTGGCCGTTGAAACACCAAATTGAGTCATCATTTTAGAGAAGTGTGCAATGCGATAATCATTTTGAGTGTCGATATTGTTGCACAACTCCAGAGCACATCTCATGAGAAGCTCCGCTTGTGATTCACTTACACTCAAAAAGTCACCAAAGTCGTATCGAAGGGATTGTGGAAATGGTACAAATCACAGCTAGGTGTCTAATAAATACTATAATACTCCAGGTTTTTTTTTTAGGTCAAAGGAGTTCATGCGAGCCAATAAAGTCAGAATCAAGTGAAGTGTTCTACTGCGAAAAGATGGGAAGACAAGAACAGACAAACATACACGCACAGTGGGGGGCGGGGGGAGTAAACGTACAGAACTCACCAGGTATTTTGCAACTTAAACGAAAATGCGGAGCCTTAGAGAAGTGAAACCATTTTGGCTCCAGGAGCATCTGGAGGGCCCAGGTTCCAAGGGTCATGTAACAGGGAAATAAAAAGGGTACTTCCCCCTTTTTGTACTGTACGCAATTTGTAAGTCTTCTCTCACTAAATAAAAACACATGTGTTGCAATAATACAGGATGGCGTTGTCATCGGAAGCTCACGGGCAGGTAAGCAGAAAAGCAACGAAGAACTGTGCTGGTTTGGATCATTTAACTAGCGGTTGGCCACTCATTATTACATCAGAAAGCTATAATGATACCGCAGCATCTTTACTTCCCCATTTTGTCAATGACACATGTGACCATTTCCTGTTTTAAATAAGCCGATTACCAGAAGAATGGCCCACCTAAGACTTTTTTTTTTACTACATTAGAACAGCCTGTACCATGCGTTTCCAAAGTGTAAGTATTGCTAAAATCTCAAGTTGCTGTTAAAATACAACAAATATAACAATAATAATACATAACATAATAAATAAAACAAATATATATTATACATAAATATCTTATTTTACACAGAACACATCAAATAAGACTGGATGTGTCGAGGCACGTTACTGTTGAAAATTGTTTTCAACTAAGAGCTAACTTAGGCTGAAGGATGGGATGTAGGGCCCCTGGGACCCAATACCATCACTTCTGTCTTCTTTTAAGTGAAATTCAAGAAATTTAGTGCCATCCAGTTCGTGATTTCCTCTAGACAGGATAAAAGTGGCCTCAATCAAGCGTCCTTTTTGGAAATACCATGTTTCCTTATGCTGGAACCCAAAGGGAGCAGATAGTGTGATAACAGCAGAGGCCCCAGAATTGAGCCCTGTGGAACATCACACGACAGTGGGGCAGTTCATGACTGCGAGCAACCAAGGCCAACACAAAAGGTTCTGCCAGCTAAAAAGGACCTAAACCGCTCAAAGGCGCCACCGCCGATGCCCACCGGGTGCGGCAAGCAAGTCGTGAACAAATTATCCAAAAATACTAACGTTTTGGATAGTTGACAAGGTAAGGAGTAGAAAATATGAGCAATTGCGTTCTATACTGAGTGAAACGACAAAAATAAAAAATACGGGACAGATACTAGAAAATTAACCTTAAATGCAATCAAAGTATTTATGTCATTACTTCCCAGCACTTCATTCTCAGCGTGCTTTGTGGCGTGTTCCTCCAAGGAGAAACATCGGGTCCGTGTGCCCCAATGTTATTCTTTCTGGCTCTCGGGATGCCACCGATAACCTTTCTGGTGTTGCCATACACTTGACCCCGTGTAAGTTAAACTTGAGGATGTGCATCGGCTTGGCTTGAGCCTCAGCAAAACCCGCACCATGGTCACAGCACCTTTAAAATGATCAAGATACAGCGTGATTTCAGACTGAATCAAAAAGAAAAACGGTCCCGCAGTGTTGAAAGCATCACATTTCCAAGCGGCTGTGTTATGATACATTGCCCACGTTGACTAAAGGCAGACCATGATGCCGAGTGCTCGGGCCAACCGAAATAAAGCTTTGATGGATTGACTGCAACTTGGACTGACAGAAATAACCATTATTGACCACAACTCCTGAGCTGTTCAAATCTTAAGAGGGAAAATAGTGACGATTAAAGGTTTATTTATAGTGCAACAATTTGATGGTTTAGTCCCGAGCGGGGGTTTTCAAAGCTGGGGAACGGCGAGCAACACGACACCGCGAGGGCATTCGGGATCGAATAGAACTGAAGTGAGATGGGCGGCTTTAAAAATAAATTATTTCCATTCTTTTTCTCAAGTTGTTTTCGTCACCCCTGAGCGACTTACACATTGCAAGATAACATTTCAGTGGGCTTGGCAGTTTTGTAATTTACTATCCAGAACAGTACTAATTTCGCTACATGTTTTCTTATTTTTAAGCAATAGTGTGATATAACCTAATGTGGAAATATATACACTGTATATATATATATTTTTTTCTCTCCATACATCCATTCCCACACTCAACTGTTGCAGTCAAGCATCGGAGTTTGCAAAACCTCCATCTGGCTAATGCAAAACCACATATTTCATACACTCCTCTGCCAGGGCACAGTAATACAATATCAACATCTTACTCCCCAAAATGCCTGTTTATGTGTTTTAATAGGCACCCTCACTCTGGGGCTTAAAATAATGCCACTGTAACCAGACCGTGTTAAATGATTTGAGATATGCTATATATACTGTAAGTGAAACCGTGTATGTTGCTTTCACCTGCGCCGTAATTAAGTAGAGCTCCCTTCAACAAGTCGTACAAATTATAGCCATGATGAATGATTTTCTGTTTTTGGTCCTGGGGATTTTGTTTGCTTTGCTCAGTGTGAGGCTTAGTGATTTAAGTTTACAATTTGGAGTTCATCGCCTAGTGATTGATTAGCGATCAGTGCACGGTGAGCCGCAACTCGTGCCCCAAAGTTAACAGGGAAGAGCTCCAGCAAGGCCTAAAATGAAAAATTGAATGAAAAACACAACGCAAGCTCAGTGGGCAAATACATCATCCTCTTGCCCGCCACGAGCTGCATTGGCTTCAGCTCACCTGTGACCCCGATGATGACAAGCATGATAGAAAAATGGATGGGTGGGAGCAGAAATTAATCATTTAACTGCTTGATTGCGTAAATATGCACAATGTTCAATGAAAAATTTGGTGTTTTCTATTTAGCACAGTCTTACTTGGCTTGAAAATAAAAGCGATCGCCTGCGGACACCAAAAAAAAAAAAAAATGCTGTGTTCCATTTACAATTGTCGAGTGGCTGCACACAATAGAATCATCTGGATGTAAGTCTGGATCCAGATTTTTTTTTATTTTGTGCAACCACTTGACGAAATAACATTGAGTTTAGTCTACATGGCATTTTTTTTCCAGTGTAGTTCTTTCCAGAGTGCACGCCGGGGAACGCGGAAGCCTCCTTTTCTTTTTCACTTTTAACAACTTGAACGGGAGGTTTCCACTCTTGTGAGTGCTTTTCCAGTTTACATGTATTTGATAAGGTGTCTAAGCAACTGCCTTTTTGGGGGGGGGGGGGGCACACCCCTATCATGATTAAATTCACATGACTCTCGACGTCGTCAGGAAAATAAACACGAATAAATGTACGTGTGCTACAGCACAGCCCCGCGAGCGGTTCTGGGAGTCCTTTATCACTTTCCTGAGCTGTTGAGCAAAAATAATGTGCCCTCTGTTATTCTCATCAGCGACGCAATGAGCAAAGTCTGAGGGGATATCCTGTTGGCCACTGAAAAACATTCATCCTGCTTGCCGCGGTTTTAGTGACACAAGATTTACAAAAGACTCCGCTCGCCTGCACAGGCCCTGCCACAACACTCCATATTTAGAGCAATGGACCTTGAATCTTGTGTTATTAGAGAAAACAAATAATGGAGGATCCATGCTGTCAGCCTTAGCACGCGGAATAGCCCAAACCACCCGTTCTGTTCACACTTACTTTAACAGCCTGGATTTGTTTGTCTTTTCTGGCACTTGTCCACTGCAGAATTACACTCGATCTGAGCTGCAGGTGACTGTGCATGAAATGGAGACAGTAGAAGTTGGAGGCACCAAAGTCGGAATTCAAAAACAGAACATCTGGAGACAAACTGGTGGAAAATGGATACACTGCACATCTCAGAGGACCTCCGGTGTATCAATTTATTGTCCATCCGTTTTCTATCGCGCCATTCTAATTTGGGTCATGGGTGATCTGGAATTTCCAAAGTATCAACTGCATGGCACACACTCACATTCACACCTACGGAAAATTCAGCCTTCAATGAACCTATCGTGTATGTTTTTAGAATGCAATAACGGACGGACGGACAAAAAAACAACAACAAAATAAACTTCCTTTCGTACGCGTGTCTGTCATGAAAGTAGACACACATGCTAACGTGTGCTAGCTTAGCCTAGCTATACACAGCGCGTACTGGACATAATGTAACAATCGACAGATATTAAATTTGCTTTGAATCTTGGCCAGAAGACTGACACCTTTGCCTATCAATATTTATTGTACTTGGTTTGTCACTAAAATAGCGTTAACAACCTACTTATCCGAGCAAAGTGTTCAAAACCGCTATGAAACAGATCTTGTGGCTACATCAGGAGGAACTATAATACAATACAATACAATACAATACATGCTGATTTATATAGCGCTTTCACAACAGCCGCAGCTGTAACAAAGCGCTTAACAAACAGTTAACATAAAGTAAAATAATAAACACAACACATAACATAAAACACGGACAATCGTGCAGTCATAACCACTTTTCCGTCACACGCTTTGTTGTTTGAAGCAGTTTGGGATGAAAGAGGAGAGAATCAAAGTGTCCTTTAACTAGTGGATCAGAGACGTCATGCTCAAAATGTGCACACGTCGGCTACAAGCTAAGTTTCAAAGTCAACAAGAAGCTGTAGCATCCATTGACGAAAAAAGAGATTGGTTCACTTCTCCTGTCCCATGGAAATCCAATTCAATTCCAAGCGGCGACTCTCGGCTCTGCGCCAATGCTCCTCTCTCCTCATCCTCAACTTCAGCAGCCATCCATCCAGCCGCACCAACGCCGACTGTCCCACAGCAAAACGGGGTTGTGAAAAATGCTGCCCATTACAGGCGCAAAAAACACAAGCGCCCCAGGTCTGTCCAGCACCGACAGTCAATGGCGCCGACATTCCTCCCAATCAAAAATAATGTTGGAGTGGATCACTGCAGAAAGTCCACTAACCATCATTCAGTGTGTGGTTTCTGATTTCTGGAAGGGCGCAACATTTGAATTCAACTGGAGTGTTAAAGTGTGCCCCGATTAGTTTTGCATTTTGAAATACAGAGCCATATCCTGCGATCACGGTCTGTCTCACCCAAAGTATGCCTGTGGTGAAGTCATGTCAAGCCTTCAAAGCAACGACATTAACATCCGAAACCGGAGGACACCCTGCTCAGGCCACCCAGGTTATGTTGGATGAGACGACCTTCATTTTTTTTCCTATTTGGATTTTACACGAGCGGGCGTCCCTCTGCACACTAAATCACTCAGGTGGTTTTGAGAAGCGACGATCGGTCTCTTATATGACGATTTCTGCCTCTTGACTCCCCTTTTATCACCCATTCCATGCAGTGCGCTTTCATTTCAGCCTGTGGAGATTCTGGCCATGGGCAGTTGTCTCACAACAGAGATTTTTATTTTGACAACCGACCTTAAACGGTAGTTTGGCTCAAATAACTAATCCCGCTTCAGTACTAAATATATATAGATTTTTTTTTACCCTCCATTTTTCAAAGCGTCTCCGGGTCGACCACCATTTATAGGAATATGTCGAGCAAAAACCACACAGGGACTATCTGGTACATATTTTTTTTGTTTAACACAGTAAGCCCGTTCATTCCTCTTGATCCCATTTTCAAAAATGTGATTTTTATCTCGGTTGGGCGATGAATCTTGCGGCAGAGGCCAGGAGAATTTTGCTGTGCTCTTCGTGTGCATGTAACTCACTTCACTGCATTTATTTGGAACAGAACAATTATATGGAGACTCGACATGTCTCTCGCTCCGCCTAAATTGTTTTGACGGCCGTCTATATTGCATTTTTCTGTTTTGCATTCCATGTAGCCTATGGGATGTACTTTCTATCGGAACCGCGATGACGTGGCAAGAACGATCCAAGATGTGATGATTTTGCTGTCCTCTGCTTTGCTGATGTGCATTTATGAGATTTGTGGCTTTGGACATTGTGATTTTCTAGGAATGTGGTATAAGGGATCATTTGAAAAGAAATTTGCCCCCTATTATATGATTATTATTGCGGACACAAATAAAGTGGCTGAAAGGATGCTACGAAAGGCTACACTGAAAAGAAAATTGTCGTTATGCTATAACATAGCAAATATATTTACTCTTTTTCTTTGTTAGTTTTATTTTAATCTGGTTACGTTTCAATTTTTTTTCTAAAAAAACAAACAAACCGCCTTTCATTTTCAAAATATATCTTTCAGCGTGGCCCCAGAACGTCGTACATTTTGGGAGTGATCTCTCAACAGTGATAATCGAACCAATATTTTGCTTTACTTTATCACGAAACACCATCGCTGATATTTATTTTATGTGGTATTATTTTCTCTTGAGTCTGCATTGCAGGACTGCGCAAACCACGCAGACAATAAAAATTCCTTTTGTTTCAAACATAAGTCAAGACTTTGTGGGCTGCTTTGGCTCGCCGAGAAAAAGTTCACTTTTCAATCCAGCTGCGCTGTCGTCGATGGGCCGGCTTGGAATGTGCCAGTAAAGTGGAGCAGAGGGGGAGCGTCTGCGTGAACGTGTTTAGATTCGGGACCCTGCGAGTGCATTAAGTACAACGTAAACACGCGCAGGCATAGCAGACGCTGACCAAAAGCAGCCCGGTTCAATGAACTTACGGGAGAACAATCTAAACGAAGGCGCTCTAAAATGCATCCATCCAGGATGATAAAAAGATGACAAAGCTGAAGGGTGAGAGGCCCAACTTCAGCGCTCCGATCTTCATTTCCCTCAATGGACAACTTAAGGGATCTGTAAACAAACTTGAGATCCATCATATCAAAACCGTTTTAGGTTTTATTTGGACCTCTGGTATGTCTCATCGCCTTCGGAACATGACAGTAATTACGGCCATCGAGGTGCTCGGCTGAGAGAGGAGACTGCTTCTCCTCAGCCGATGTGACATAGACTTGTGACATCATAACCCGGCTTGTTTGGACGAAGCCTGAAATATGTAACGGCCATAATCACAGACGAAGCAGATTTATTTGGAGCCGTCATCCACTGGCCTAATTCATACGCGCGGTTAACTGTTGCTGCCGGGAGGATTATCCTATAAACAAGGTAACATTGGATGGAAGGAATGTGAAGTTGAACGCACGATGAGGGTTGTTCTTTTGATTTGTCTCCGGTCATATCAGTGAAATAGTGTATGTCATCTTTTTTCTAAGAAGCAGCAGGAGCGCGACTCTTTGGTACCTATATGTGTTCCGAAAAAAACATTAAAAATCATGCAAACGGGCAAAGTGTACTAACTGGTAAAGAAGCACGCCGCATAATTGGCCTTGACCACTCCCACAGCGGCGCGGCCCCCTTCCCCTCATGCAAGGCCACCACTAGTTTGCAAAATTACCAGCATCAGGTCTAAGCTGCACCGGTGCAGAGATACGCCGTTTGCCGCGCCGAATTTACGCCAATCACGAAAATAGAGCCCCGTGTGCGAAGAAGACGATTTCAGGGCTAAAGCTTTCCTTAAGCTGCACGTAGGTTTTCAATTTGGGTTTTAACAACATGCTTTTACACCAGGTTTCTTCAGGAGGAAACTAAAAACCGATTTATACACCTGGGTTTTCGTAATATAGACGCGACAACCTCTTGACCGTCTCCACCTTGTTCGACGAGCGGTCGGCCGCGCTCCAATTTCACGGTTGTTTAAAACCGTTGTCACTCTTTTTAACTTGCTGGTATGAACCACCAAACATGTGCATAAAGCCTGCGGTGATTTAACAGCTATCAAATGAAAAGACAAATTATATCTCCTCGTAAAAAGAGTTGAGTGATTTGCGGCGCTCATTACTTCGGCGTGGCTCTCTTCGGTTACGCCGTGTTATGTCGAATGATGTCACCCTTCCCCCACGTGTGCAATTGCGCCGACATTTATTCCCGCAAAGGCAAATGGCGCCGCTAAATCAAACATAAGCGCTTTATGATGTCCCAATAAAGCAAAGTCACGGTGGGGGGGGGGGGGGGGGTGTCTATGGTGAGAGAAATGTGACTAACATCAACAGGCCTGTCTGAAATGTGAAATGAAGAAAGTGACCTCTTGTCCCATTGCTTTTTGCCCCACTTCCATCCATCAGCTTGGAGTCTGCACTAAAAGCAATCGGTCCGGCCGCTTGGCTCCCGCCTTTTAAAATATGTCCGACTGGATGGACACAAGTGTCGATGAGGTGGTATTTCTCAGACCCCTTGTCTCTGCCTTATCACTCCAGACGAAGGACTATAGAGAGAGCGAGCGGCGCGGGGAGGAGTGGAGCCCTAAAATGTGATTTAGTTGACCTCGCTGGTGCCGGAACTCACAACCAGAGCCTCATTAATTCTCCGGGTCATTTCATTTGGACATAAATTGGTTCAAAATCGCAACGTTTGGACGACTTCCAGACATACTCACGGAGTTATGAAATCGCGGGCCCCACCCTTTCCGACACTCCTCATGGCAACACTTTGCTGCTGATTTCCTGAGCGCGACTGAGTAAATCACACGTCTGCACGGAGGAGTTACTAACTCCTGATCAGACGGGAGGAGGCCAGTGGAGCATTTTGTGGTTCTTAGGCAGGAAATGTACCACACCAGGGGGAAAAAAAAAAAGTCATGACAAGTCATCATGTTCTGATGAGTAAAAATGTTCATTTTGAAGGAGTACTATTGAATTAATTGGTTTGCATGTATTGTCGCATCATCGCCATCAGCACTTTATTGTGATTGTTTCCGGTGAAAATAATTGTCACTAATTCATTTCGACGGGGACTGTTGAGGATCTTTCCAACCTCCACTTTGCTTGGTCAAGTTTCATAAACAACCACACGAACAGGTTTTATAAAGTCGAATTCTTGTGCATGTTTTAGTGTTCACGTGATGGTTGCATGCCTCATGAGCTGCAGTCGGGTTGGCCGCTTCGTGTTTGCGTGAGTTGTGGCCCACACCGGCTCCTTGCAAGTGTTCTCATTTTGTATGTAGGTTTGCGTGGGAATTCAGACCTTTGTTTTAGTTAAAACTTTTTTTATTTTTTTATTTACTATGACAGTCTTCACGTAATTTTACTATCGCTCCCCAAATACTCCTTCGTAGTTTTATGAGATTATCAGAAGTGGTTGATCTTACTCTCCTTTGCTGAACCTCGGCCTGTTTTTTTGGTTGCGGGGAGAGCAGAGAACTGCGAGAGCCCAATAAATTACACTAATGCGCATATTTAAAGGGTTTCAGATTGCCTCTGGCCTGTTATCAAGACTACTCCAGCGAGAATGTAAACTACCACCTCCCTCGGGCCAATATTTAATGTTATCAGCCTTTTAAACAACGCCGATGTTTATGTTATGACAAATAAAAGGCAGATTATTTCAGCCTTTTCTCACTGCTTCACACAGGCTGCGCAAGACCCCCCCCCCCCCCCCCCCCCCCGCCTAATGCTGCTGTTGGTCTCATTAATTCCAGCAGAGATAGACCCAGATTAGTGTAAACACAGTGGTGAATCACACCTCGGGTTTATGGAGACCCACCAGGCGCGGAGGATGCTCCAATACGAGCCCACACAAGTGAAGCCGCCGAAAGCAAAACAAGCCTAAGCCTGCTGATAAAAGCCGGATCGTTGCAGCGTTTATTTGGACACCCGGCGCCTGGCCGAGGGCAGCGTCTAATGAGACAGCAGCCCGTCCGGGGTGGATTCATCACCACTGGATCGGGGTTATCACTCACCGCCGCGCTCCACTACTTTTAATCAGGCTCCTCTCCGGTCACTCCCTTTCTGCCGCGGCTCGTCTTGAGATCCATCAGCATCCATCAGGACCTGGAGACAGGCATGGAATGATTTGCCTTTGCGTGGGTTTCATTTCACGACCTTTATGAAGGCAACGTATTCGCACCGGCCAACGTTTGCGCGACAAACCTTGACGATGCACAACTTGTTCCCTCGCTAACAGGCAGCATTGTGTCATGCACTCACACAGTCATGATATGCGGCTGATTAGTTCAGCTCAGGCGGTGATTTAGAACTTAGCGTTACTCACTGGGGTGACATGACTTGACGCGTCCCCCCCCCCCTTCCCCACTACCACAAACAATCACACTCGAGTCACGACACTGTTTCGTCCTGTTGTCTCGGATCTTTGTGAGGATAAATAACGCGTCATCTCATAACACAAAGGGTTAAGTTAAATAAGCACACATAGGGGGCTGATAGGAGCCTTAAATCTCACGGTGTTGACGTTTGGACTAGTTAAGTCAGTAATGCGCGCTCGTACTGCGATGATAAGCAACGTCGCGTCGAGAGCCTGTTAGAACGGGAACCTCACTCGAGACAATATTAAGGTCGATATTTTTCAAATCGTCGCATCACAGAAGCACCGCCTGCAAAGATTCTCTGCTGCCAAAATGAAAGTGGAGAGAGTTTTATCTTCTATCCTTTTTCCCCGGACCGTATTTTTGGAGTCTACCGAAAATGTCGGAGGTACACGGATTCCGTATGTACTGTCGGCGGGCCAACATTTTGGTCATCTGCAATCATGCATTTTTTTTTCTTGACTTGTTACAAGGCTATAAAAAAAATGAGGCAATGACATGTTTTCTATTTTAGTGTGAAGGCTTCAGTCTGGAAGTTATTTGGTGTCTCTGTTGAACCTGCAGCTGTTTTTGTTTACAGATGGCTGAGCGAGTCTCATGGTAAATGTGCTTCCCTGCTGCATTTTGTCCATCACTCTCCAATTTGAATCCACCGTGAAATCATTAAGAAATGTCATCGACTTTTCACAAATGGTTTTCATTGACACAAGGCATAGCATTTTTTTGCCGTGGCCTAGGAGCAAAAGGCACGGCAACTCGTCGGGCGGGTCTCGCGTGTCCGAATGAAGTCGTTCAGCGGTTGGACAGTTTAAGATGAAGTGGCGGACGGTCGACTCTTGAAAATGGAAAATCCACAATAAACCTGTTTCCGCGTTCAAGGGCAGCGGCAACCCTCTTTCCCTCCCTTCTGAGCATCCTCTCGGCCCGGCCAGATTACAGGCCGCGTTAACGCGTATGTGCGTCGTGGCTTCGACCCCGCCGGCTGCCGAAGAGCGCTGCTTCCCGTCAAAGGCCTTAATGGAAGCCAGATGTCTCGCTGTCTGTTTTAGGCCCATAATCAATAGCCTCACTCTCGAGTTTCTCTTCCTCTCTCTCGGGCAGCTTGTTAGGAGAAAATCTGCGAGGGTGTGGCGTGTCTGTGTTGCAAACAATGCAAAGTGTGTCAAGAGTGAGATGAACTAATTAGATGTCCCACGTGGCTTGTTGGGAGGGGAAGGAGGTGCCGTCCCTCCTTGCAGCCTCAACAAGCTGAGTGACACAACAGGCATGTTCCTTCTCGGGGGGGGGGGGGGGGGTTGAGGAGTGATGGATGAAGGGCATTCATATGAACGAAAGGAAGAAAAAAAATCATGCAAATAAATAACCTGAAGTGGCAATTGGAGTGATTGCGTTTGCTGGAGCTGTTCCTCTGACAGGGTCGCCTTAACATCTCAATTTCTGAGGTGGTATCAAGGGAAACATTGCGAAATTGATCGTTTGCATGTTAAGGGGATTTAATGCAAGGAAAAGTGCGGGGATTGGAGTTTGCAAGTTGTCACCTCCAGCTGGTGATGAACACCGTGAGCTGCGAGGTCAACTCGGTGTCAGAAGAGAGCAAGGAAAGGACGAGGTGGGATAACTTGCATCGTAGAAAAACGTTTGCATCCCTGATTTGAGTGCAGGAGAGTCTTACCCCCTCACTTTGGGGCCCTTTCTGTGTGAATTTTGCATGTTCTGCGAAGGCCTTTGTGGGTTATTTCAATTTCCTTCCACTACTACGACAAATTTAAGTTCAGTTTTAGGTCAGCTTCACTCACAAGAGTGCTCATCGACCATCTAGAGTGGTTAAATGCAGGGAGCACATTTAACTGTAATGCACATTGTACATGTGGGGTAGCCAAGGGTATTATAGGGAACAAAATTAACTAAAAGGAAATTTGAAACAGTATTTTCAGTCATGAAATATAAAATCGAAACGGGAGAGCTTTTAAAAAATAACTACTGAAACTACATCTTAGGTTTACAAAACTAACTTAAGATCGCTATAAATACAGCGGTCGTTTGGTAATCGTAGTTTACTTTAGGACGCAATACTCAGTGACTTTTTTTTTAAATTTTGCATTCTACAAATATTGCATTGATTGAAAAACTAAAACTATTCATCAAGGCTAATAATAACTACCAACCCCACTCTAAGAACAAATTTAAACTACCCGAATTAAAACAAAAAAAAAAACGGCAAACCGAAATAAAAACGAACTATAATGAAAAATGCCCTACAGGACCCTCAAATGACTAAATCTGCCCCTGCCGGTGGGTGTTTGGCTTAAAGGTGAAATGACTTCAACAAGGAAGAATGTATGCGCTCCGATGCCCTGGATGACTGAGAATCTACACAGACATCTTTGTTTTATGAATCAATATATTTTTTTTAAAGCCTCTGTGTTGTTACAGGTGAGTTTTACAGGTGTTTACAGTCCAGTGGATTAACGCCTTATTTAAAAACGGTACCATAAACAGCCGAGCATGCTTCGGATGGCCTGCGCATTAAACACTGTCATAAAGTGTAACAGCCTGTGCGCATTAAAGCGCCAACTGACTAGATATTCCTTGCAGTAGAATAAGTGGACCGGTTCCCAACACTAGTGGGAATAACTTCATTTCTTCGGATAAAGCAGCTGGCTGTGTGGACGCTCTGTAAAGTTGAATAGTCAAATATGCATGGATGATAGTCCAGCTGTGCAGTGTCATGTATTCCTAAACAAACCCCAGTGAGACCTGAACTCTCACCCCTTGCACATGTCGCTTACAGAGCTCTCAGACATTTTCTGCACAGCAGGCCTTTTTACAGACACGGCAAATCCCAAGCGCTACCATTATGGTCTCGGCCTAACCACGCCGATGCAAATAAGGACGGTAATTATGATCTCCCGTCCGCGTCTGAAACTGTCGACTAAATCTGTTAAAAAGGAAGTTGAATTTAAGGATGTGAAAGTGAGAAGCAGTTTTTCTAAATCACCTGTTCACTCGCCGCCCGGTTACTGTGGTGACGGCCGCACGGCACTCTGGCAGTCCCCGTTGTGTTTGATCTAAGGAACTGTAGAAATACGCGGCGGTTGCTTTGCAAGGCCTCTCGGAGTTCCCTGCGCCTGGCTCTGTTTATTTTGGAACAAGAACAAGACAAACCCAAGTGACGTGTTATTTATTTTCCAGCTCTTGCCCTCTCCTCCCCTAACAAGCAGAGCCGTGAAGAAGAATTCCCTGATAATTTGTCAGGATCAGTCTGTGGTGCGTGTTCTTTAGGGTGTTGACACCATGCACAGGCTACATAGTGGAGAGTGGCCAGGTTGAATACAATAACACAAAGGCTGATAAACCCCCACTAAAAGAAGGGGGGGGGCAGTTGGGGGCACCATCAGATACTGGGGGCAGATGAGCAATGAGCCAAGTGACATGCTTGATTGTATTCGTGGTCCCCAGGGTGGTCCAAATACAACAGGTCAAGGCAACAACCGCGACTTTAATAACAGCTTGTAAAATATCAAACAATGAAAATAATGCATCACTCAAAGATGAAAAAATATATAGAGGAACTTTACCAGAAGGTCGTGCTTGAGCATTTTTTAGCGCGCTAATTCCTATCCTCACACCCTATTAAGAATTTGGAACAAAATATTGCAATTTTTTTCTGGAGAAATCGCGCACTGAATGAACAAACGAAAAAAAATAGTTGTCTGACACACAGTACATTTTTTTCTCAACGTGTTGTTTAGTGTTCAGTTTTAGCAAGCGTCTGTGAGCCATGATAAGCACCAAAAAGGGGAAATATGGAAACCTCAAATGAAGCTCATCGCGGTCTTGACCTTTGTCTTCATGCAGGTGACGCCAGTTGCATCACCCATCATGCATTAGTTTCTGGTTAAACAAATAAATACACCACAAATTGTCTAGTGGCAAACAACAGGCGTAAATGCCGCTTTAAACGTGACAACGGTAAACAAAGCAGTTTCGCGATCTTTTCGTATGCTGATTGGATCGTTGGCACTAATTTAGCGGAATCGCGACAGTGCCCGGAGCTAGCAAGTTTTCGAGATAACACTTAACAAAAGCGATTTCCGAAACAGGGGTTAAATACTTCTAAGCACAATTAAACTTACAGCCATTGCTTCCGAAGGCGTGCAGAAAAGCAACGTTGCAGTCAGGCTTGCTCCAGCGAGTCATCTCTGAGTGAACGCGACGACTGCTACCCACAATGCATTGCGATAGCTGACTACGTTTTGAGAATAAAATACAGGTAAACAAATGCGAAGTGGATTGAATTATTGTAATTGGGTACCAAAGACAGTGTCCACCACTGGTTATTTTATTTTATTTTATTTTATTTTTTACATGAGTAACTCCACTTCCCATACACGTGATCTCTTTGAATTGGCCATTTTCTTTTTGCCTTTTGCAGAAATGACTTTCTTCACAAAAATCACCTTCCGAATCGGGTTTTTTAGCACCTCCTGTTGCTTTGGCATGGTTTTTACAGCCTGCAAATGTGTTCTCATGTGGACAGAGCTGTCTTGAAAAAGTAATTGAGTTGGAAACATTTCTTTAAAAAAAAAAAAAAAAATACTTTGAACATGTGGACAGCAGATCACGCTGCAGGCAGTCTACCAGTTCGCAAGCAGAGTGAAAATGTGCTGTTGATGACAGGTCATGTGAAAATTAAGGAGCTTTTTTTACATTCTCTCTTTTGTGTTTGCTTTTCTGTGGGCAGCCAGAGGGCGGCCATAATCCCCCTCTCTGCATGTTCATCACTCAGTAAATGTTGGCCTCAATGGAAAAGGGCGGGCAGCCCTAATTGATACCAAACCAATCCACAAATTATAACCTTTACCACAGAGTTGGCGTAAGTCAATAGTCTGCAGGCAGCAATAAAACGGTCCCTTCATGCACGCCACATTAAAACACAGGGCGGTAGGTCAGACGACTTGTAGCGTATAACTGATCGCTGCTGGCCATCCACCGAGTGCTTGTGTGTGTATGTGTAGGCCGTGCAATATTTGAGAAGTGTGCTGAAAGAGTGCTTAAGTAGTGCCGTCCAGGTGGCGGGTTCTCCGAGGGATTCTCCCCATGTGAGAGCCATCCAAGGAAAACCAGAAGCATCTGGAGCCGGCCACCCCGCAGCGCCCCACTGCGCGTCGCTGGCCGGGCCTCGGCAGCCGGTGCAGCAGCGGTTCGATGAGTATCGAGCCAAGGCGGAGCTGGGAAAGAGGAAGGGAGGAAACTCGGAGAGAAACCATGAAAAATGTGGAGCATGAAAATGTCTCCCTTGGTTTATGGCAGTGCAGCCGGACTTCCAAGAGCAACACATCTTTAAATTTAACTTGAGATGCATTTTTTTTTTTGTTCCACTCTTCACTTCTTTTTTTTTTGTTGTTGTTGTTGAAAGGATCGCCAAGATGCTTGGCAACTGCAGCCATGTTAAAAAAGCACTCGATAATGTGGCTTTTCGCAAACGTGGTGACAGCGTTTGTACGAGAGGCGCGTCTTTCCGCGCCAGGGACCATACATTGTTCACTAAGACATGCTTGCGAGTCAAATTTTGAATTAACTATGCTAATGCATATGAGTATTTTAGTAAGTGATTAGGGTAAGTCGAGAAAAGCCAGAGACGGGTTCCTCCGGTGAAATGGATATAAATGCGAGGGGGTGACTGGAAACCTCTTGGCCTGATAGCAAATTAAAGGTTCTGACCATGTGATGATATTTTGTGGCTCTCTGGAGGAAGTCATCCCTCGTGCGGATGATTGAGGGCTCATTTTAGACAGTTGAAGTCATAAATCAACGTTTGATGGAACAAACATACCTCGGAAGGAAAAGAAGCCGCTTTCCAGAGCGTCCACGTTCAGCCCTGCTGGCTGCCGTGAATAAATAAAATGCTCCATCGATGACGAAGACATTTGGCGATAAAATATAGTACACATGATCCCGAAAGTGACACATCTGCTTGCTGCCGAGCCCTTTACACGTCCATTAATGTCGTGAAATTGTAAAATATTACGAAATGACCTCATGCTTTGTACTTGATTTGAATGTTTCTTTGACAGGCAACAATCTCCATAATGCAAGAAAAATGTGCTTTTATCGTCATATATCGTCATATTTTATTAGTCATACCCCAGCTAGGCTGGGCGACGTTTTGTCATATTCCACTTTCATAGTCAAGTACCCAAAAGTGATACTTGAGTAGAAGTAAAAGAACTGAACTATAAGTTAAAATCAGATGGTGGAATTTTACTTGAGTTCAAGTCTTCAAGTATCTGACATATGTTGTACTTTAGGATTTTCTAAAATTAAATGTACTTAACTCATTCACTCCCAAAGACGTATTTAAACGTCTTTTCAGACTTGGTCCAGAATTGGCTGGTACTGAATGAGTTAATTGTTGGACATTTAGGAAATATCATGGAGTAAAAATTACCTGAAATTATGCTTCTGAAAGAAATTGCCAGAAAGTTGCCAACAAAGTAAAGTACAATGCCATGAAAGACTAACATGTCAAAAACAAAAGGTAAGCAGAGCTGCAGTGTCGATATTCATAGCATTACATGAGAGCATTACTGGTGTTAGTGTCTGATAAATCTCATTAGTGCGATGAACTCACGGCAGACGACGAGGCACACTATTCAAAATGAAGATGTATTTTTGGGGCATAGCTGGCTAGCTAAGTTGTTGAGTGTGAGTGCCGGACAATTTGATGCAAATGAAAGCACTCAAGTTCATCAAGAGTGGGAGAGGAACAACTCAAGGTGGTACGAGGTTAGTAGGGTAGTCACTGCGCCATGTTTTTAATTATTATCTTTTTCTTTTTTGTCACAACCCTCAAACACGTCCGATTTATTTAGAAACAAATCTCCGGTTTCATCTGACAGGGTCTTTCGAGACGTGTAAAATGTTTCCTCCCAACCTGCGTCGCCTCTTTACTTTTCCATTTATCACCTGCATTGTTCAAACAATTGCTCACTTATGCCGCGGTCTACCCTGCTCGACACTTTAAGTCATCCTCAGACACTTAACGGCGACAAAAATGTCTCCATCAGCCTATCAAGCAAGTTCTCATGCAGATAAAGCCCTGAAGTGCTGGAGACGCTTCAGCTTTTACTCACGTTAATACCCTCTCCAAGACAGAAACCTCCCCCATTTTTACTTCACTAGAGGTCATTTGTTTTTACACTTTGCTCCTTTTTTTTGTTTGTTTTGCAGCCCAAAGTGTCAAATATTGGTGAATCTGCAAAGCTGGTCTGCTTTACGGCTTGCCCTGTCCTCCTTGCCAAGAGGGACGTATGGGACAGCTTTTAATGGCGGCTGAAAGACTGACATTAAATACTCACCAGATGGACTTTCTCCTGTCCTGCTCATAAAAGTTCTTAAGACAGTTCACAAATCAAGGCCTCACACTATTATGTTAAGCGTTTGGGTTGTTATTGTTATAGTACATTTGCAAATACTCCTGTAATTTATTGCTTTTTGCGGATAAGTACAGCCTCAACCCACCCAGACGTCTTACATATAGACGTCCTCGGATGTATTCCGGCTCATACGACACTATTTTTCATGCAGCACAATTGAGGTGCAAAGATTAGGACCGAACTTCACAAGCATCGCACGGCACATCTCTGATCGCTTCTAATACAGGAGAGCACCGAAAAAGACGATATGCTGCAGCTAGGAGAGGAAAAGTGAAATTCAAGATGCGAAAGGGGAAAACTGCCTCCCTCCTGGGGGTCTGTGTCCTCTTTCTTTTTTTTTTTTTTTTTTCCAGTGGAGCGGAAAGTGGACCCTGTGGTAGTGAAAGTTTGTGGTTGTCCGGGTTGGGGGGTCACTCACTATTGATGCTGCTGCTTTTAGCCAACATCGTCACGCTACACACTATCATGTTTTTTTTCCATAGCTTAGCTTTAACGGAGGTGATGACAGAAAATAAGGTCTGTTAGAAACTGTATATGGTGCATTTTAGGATGAGTGTGTGTGCATAAGTACATATGAATGTGTGTGTAAGTATATATATATATATATATATATATATATATATATATATATATATATAAAATGTGTGGATATCTATAATAAAATATGAAATTTCAAACATTTGTGAAAACTAAAACTTTATTTAATATGTTTAATGTCGCGACAATGTCTATTTTGTACTTATCAAAGGAAATTTTAAACGCGACTAAATTTTGAGTCCCACTGCATGAAAGACCCATCAGTGTAGCCGAGGTTGTTTGGCTTAGCCCGCCGTTGTTTGATGTTATTTTTAAAACCACACCGCAACACACGTTTTTGGATCTCATTTCATATTCACACTCTGTACATTGTGGATGATGAGACTAACACATAATATTCTGTCGATATTTTTGGGAGAGAATTGCACAACTTCTTTCCACATGTTGCTCCTCAAAATTCATAAGTATCCCAAGAATTGGTTTTCATCGTTTGAAAAGAGATTAACTATTATGAACTTTTACATTGAAGTTGGGATGGAAAAGGGAGCTAGTTGAAAGCTTTGAAATGGAAATCCGTCTCACAGGTGAAATTGACAGAGAGGATGCTCCAACAAATTTACGGCTCTTATTGCAACAGAATTTTGTTTTTATTTCTGTCAATTTGAAATGCAAAAGCTGTGATGAAAGGGAATTTCTATTTTGCCACTTCGATTATTTCCGAGAGGCTGCGTGGCGTGCGAACAGCACTATAAATGGACGAGCTGGAATGGAGGCTTGTAACTGCATGGGTCTGGATAAATAAAATATATTCATTGAGGTCACGGCTGCTATCTGGAGCCGTTGAACGTATACAAACTATAAATTTGCAGATTCTCCCTCTCTCTCTCGCTCGCTCTTCTACAAGAGCAGTATTATTTGGAGGTCAAAGTTGCACTCGCATTTTACTGAAAGGAACGAAAGGCAGTGAACCACGTGCTAATATTAGACACCTTTCAAAAAATAATAACGGTTCATTGATTTGATATTTTCCGTCCTCATTCCAAGTAGACTGACGTATTTAATTCGCCGCACACGCTGTAATATCATTTACGTGTACTGTAAGAATGCTCATCGGAATAGTTTGGTCACAGTCATAAGATGTGCAAATGATTACCTGCTCGTTTGGAAACACGCGCGTGAGCCACTCCAGTTCTGGGGGGAAGTTTTTTTTTTAAGCCTTATATGAGAACAAGGAGGACTAAAACAATCAAATTGGAAATAGGAATCAGATCAATCAGAAAAGCCCGCACCAACGGTGAGGGGAAAAAAACAACAACTTTTATTTACAATATTTTCAGTGCAACTTATATTAACAAAATAGCACGACACACACACAAAAAAAAGGCATGTACAGTGTGCGTGTTCCGAGATTTCATTTTCTCCAGGTGAAAGAGCGCCGTAACATTTACAACGTATTCGATTTGTTTGAAAGCATCATGCAAGCTGAAGTCGAATGAAATCAAAACGTCTTTTCAAGGGAAGCTTGCTTGATGGTGTCCGTCATGATGAAATCACTTCGCTCCAGGAAGTGAATGGATGCGCAAACGCTTCACATTAGAAGCTAAGGGGAAGACGAAGAAGAAACCGAGTCCGAGTGGGTCGCCTCCATGATCACGCTGGTTTTGTTATGCTCACATAGATCCAAATGGTGCGCGGCGTCGTTCTTGTCCTCCTCGGGAGCGTCGTCGGACTCGCACTCGCTGCGTTCAACGTCGCTCTCGCACTCGGACTCGGCAGTCTCTTTGGGGTCCCTGCCCGACTCGGGCGTCCCGTCTGCGTCCGACTGCTCCTTGTCCTTGTCCTTCTGGGCCTGGGCTTCCTTGGAGTGTCGCCATTTCATGCGCCGGTTCTGGAACCAAACTTTCACCTGTGGGGACGCACGCACACGCATACAAATGACATTTTAAAATTGTCTTTAATTTAAAAAATAATTTTAAAATGGTCTTTAATTCTCCGAGTTTGCTGTTGTTTTCTCAAACACGTGAATTATATTTGTAAACATCGTAGCAATTGTTTTATGATTATTTAAAGGCCAAATGATTGCTGTGTGCCACAGAGTGTTTTATTAAATCCATTCGAATTATTGCTCAAAAACGGGACACGCGTTTTTTTTTTTTATTATTCAAAAGATTTCATCTAATTGAAGAATTTCATTTGTTCATTTTCTTTGGAGTCCTTTCAACACATGGCAATAACAATACACAAAAGGATGATGGGAAAAAATAATGCACAGTGTAACGTCTTGCCTTATCTGTATTTTTATTACTTTAGTTATATTGTGCAGTGTGTTTTTATCAAATGCACTTTATTTCCTCAAAGCGATATAAAAAAAAAGAGATGGCAGCTTCTGTGAAAACGAAAAAAAAAATCTTTAAATCATGTTTTTTTCCCAATTTGGTCAGTTTTGGGTGTGCATTTTATGAAATATAAAACTTCCTCAAAAATGGGTTACAAGCTTGTAGTAAAAAAAAAAGTAATCTATGAATAAATCAGTCCTTTCATCCATCTCTTCTGTAGAATTCTTCTCATTTTTTGCCTTGTTTGTATGTGTTTTATGATTACTTTACTGTATTACAATTTTTTTTGTGGTTGGAATGTGAGATTAATTAAATGCACCATTTAAGTTCCTGTTCAGAAATGGGACCCAGGTTTCTGTATTGTTTACAGAAAAAAATATATTTATTCAAGAAATGGGATTATTTTCCTCTTTTATAACTGTTTTACCATATTTCTTTTTTATAATCGAATGTGTATCAATACACAATATCAAATAGGCCGATAAATGTATATGGCTCACAATAGGATAGAAGCTTCTTACAGACATTAAAAAAATTGCATGTTTATCTCATTTTGAAGTCTGTGTGAGAGTTTTGCATCCTTTCAAAGGGGGTGCACTCAAATACCGACATTTGAATGACATCATGCTGACGTAGATTGAATCTCCTGCTGTTAATTCGGAGTATTCATTGAAATGCAGGTCAACTGAATGCCGTTTGAGGCCTGCCATTGCAGGTAAAATGCGCAGGCCAAAATCAAAACAACAAGAACTGCAAGCCGCAGAGCACATGCAGACCTCGGCCAAGGCCAAACAAAACAATGCTCGGGGTCAGCGCCAAACTGTACACCTTTATCCACATCCACTTCCTGCATTTCAGCAGAAAGATGCATGCAAGTTTGAAATAAAAATCTGAATAGGAATAGGCACTGTGAGCTAGCTTTTCACCAAAACGTCATCGCTTATCTGCACGTGCAGAATGTGGAGTACCAACAAAGCAAACTATTCGATGACTACACAGCTGAACTTTCACCTGAGCGTCTGTCAATCCGAGCATCGCCGCTAGCTGTTTTCTGTCCGGCTTGGTGACGTACTTCTGGATCTCGAACCTTTTCTCCAAGCCTTTTCTCTGCAGGTTAGAGAAGACCGCCCTGGACCACGACCTTTTCCTCTTGTACGTCTGCGGCATCGTGTCCTTGGTGAGGACGGCGTACGGACCTGTGGGTCGACCAGACAACAACGGAGGCGTCAGACTAGAATGGCCTGGAGGGGGTGGAAAAAAAAAACATTCCAGATGTTTTCCTCTGTCCCTTGGCGTCATGCATGCGGGCCGCGGGCTACCTGGGAAGGTGTCCTGAAACTGATGCTGGCCTGATTGTCTGCCGCCGCTGCTTAGTGAGCTCATCATGGCGGAGGCGTCGCTCATCCCGGGTTCTATGGAGAAGTACTGGCTGGCGGCAGGCTGAATGGGGATGTGCACGCCTGACTGACGGCTGGAGCTAACGATGGACTTGAGATCTGTTTGTGGGGGTGACAAATGGACTCAAGTCAAAAAACGATATCCGCAAACTGATGCTTTGACGTGTCACCAAAATGTACTTTTCAGGATACAGGCTTTCTGCTGCTGCCCTTGCCCTTTGACCCCGAGGCCGTGACTAAGGTTTCCCCAAACATAAACGAAAATGGAGTTCCTCCCTCAAAGCCAAATTTTGAATCCAAATGTGTTGACCAAAGTTGAACCGAAGCAGCTTTGTTGTTTCGATCCAATTCAACAACTAAAAAGAGTCAAGGTGCCTCAACGTTTGCGACCTGGCTGAATAGGAATCAAACTTGGACAACATTTTAAGTTGGGCAATTCAACTAAATGTTTGAACGTTTTGCTGTTGTGAAAATTGACTTCCCTGCATTTCACAACAAAGAAATAAAAGTTTGCAGAACGGCTGGCCTTTTTATGGAACCCCAATTTAATAGGTTAAAAAGTCATTTGCTTTGCCGTGCCAGCATTGTTGCCATAAATGTCAGTGATTTATATTTGAAAGGTTTTCCAACTTAAATGACTGTTTTGGGGCACAATTTAAAAAAAAATACAAGTTGTCTTTTTACAGTGGATATTGTCCAATAAAAAATGTATGACGAAAGACAAATGTGTGCCTTTATAGCTTGCAGGATTTTATCGATTAAAAAAATGATCAGGATTTTCCTTGTTAAAATGCAAAAGTCCATCCGTTCTTCTGATTAAAGTGCGCTCCGTAATTTCGTTTCAACTTTTTTTTCCCCGACTGCATTTGGCATGACTAAACACGTCCTCACCTCTTAACTTGTCCCTGCCCTTTGCGTCAAAGTCCGTCGACAATATCCGATCAATTCCGAATTTGAGGTCTTTGCTTGAAGGCGGAGGAGCCTGCGAGGAGTTGAGAGCCCCCCTGGGCACCGAGGTAAGCTGTAGTCCTTGCCTGTGGTACGGGGACGCGGGGCTCAACCTCGCCCCGTACACCGACGCGTGAGCCTCCCCCGGCCCGACCGGGGATGGACGCAGCGGGGAGCCGCCAGAGGACGCGCGGTGCTGCTGGCCCACGTGCACCATGAGGGCCGAGGAGCCCGGCATGTTCTCCGCATCGCCGGCCTGGAGGAGCTCCGCGATGCAAAACGACGGCTTCTTGATGGCGTCCACCGCGAAGCCTCCGGCGCAGTAAGCAGACCAAAGGCTGAAATTGGAGGCGTAAAACGGGTTGAGCCCGGCGGTGTACATCCCGGAGGTTTGCACTGGATCTTGTGAAATCTCACTAGAAAGGCATGCATGCGCGAAAACAAGCGAGCGCGTTTGGAACCCGTTGGTGTCAGAACCGAACCACTCTTGCTACTCTGAGATCCAAAAGTGCAGAGCCGGGCTCTGGAGTTACTTGCAGCGCTTTTGATTGGTTCCGCGCTCAGCCAATAGGCCGCTTTGCATTCACGCACGCACACTCGCGCACGGTTGACTGATTTGAGAGGTTTCCTGCGATGGATTGATTACCTTTGAGAGACTTTAAACACTCCAATTGTTATTAACCATCCGACCAATTGGACTTTTCTGACAAGAAATAATTATTAGTCAAGCGTAAAACGTGGATTTGGATTCAACAGAGAGTAAAGCGTGACAAATCACGCGCAAAATGGAAACCGTAGGACAAATGGTGCGGGTGACAAAGAATGTGGAGGTGACTCTGTTACTGTACTTGAGTGAAGTTTCAGGTATATTTATTTGAATATTTGCTGTATTTTTGAAGACAACTTTTTTACTTTCACTATGAAACTGAACCGATCCGCTCCTTGGGTTATTTTGACCAAAATGTGATTTTTTTTACCCAGCAGTTTTAAGAGTGTACTTTATCATCTTTGTCAAATATGCAAAAACAAACAAACAAAAAGCATAAGAGAGCTTCGGATTTGATTCACATCTGGATTTATAACGCATAAAAAAACACTCCGCGCCATTTATGTGTTATCAAAAGGAATGGGGCTATTGTAGATAATTATTTTGTACTTAAAAAAAAAAGATTATTTTCTTTTTTAAACATATATCTGTACTTCTACTTAAGTAGGAGTATTTTTGCCACCTCCGTATAAGAGGAGAAGAGCCCCCCACTCATCCTGTTTTGATGGGCTGTGATTGGTGTTAAATGAGCGGATACAGCCGCTAGATTAGCCTCCAAAATAGAAGCTGCTTTAGTATTTTAGGATACAACAGAAATCCTTATTTCTTCCGGAGCTGCATAAGGAAGAGGGATGGGGAGGGGGGGGGGGGCAGAGGGGGCGATGGGCGACTTTATAATGACTGTTAGAACTTCCCTTTTTCAATATTTGTGCAACTTTATCTCGACGCGCAAGTTGCACGCTGACGCAAATCCGTCCCCATGCTCATAATAAACAGAGGAAATCTATTCCCCGCGAAAACGAAAACACAATTAACTTCTGAGGCCGCGCTTCATCCGCAAGGGCCCTCAAGATTCACACGCTGGGAGCTGGCCAACCAAACTTTTAAAAGCACGGGGGGTGGGGGTGGGGGGAGTCATGGGAAAAAGGCTCAGGGGTGCAATTAATTAATTGCGCAGCAAGTGTACGCATCAGATAGAAAATTTTATTTGGCTATAATGTGGCCTATAAATTAACAAATAAAATTGAAGTAATTATTATGAATAATAAAGCACCCCCCAGTGGGACGGTTTCTGGAAACAATGGTTTGCGAAGGTCGCATTCATTAGTCTTGGTCCACCGTGCCGGAAGTTCAGATGACCCTGGCTGCCTCCCTATCATGATGTTTTCGAGTGACACGTTTTCCGGGTTAAATTTAGAAATGACATGTAACGTTCGCCCTCCACCGAGCAGTCAAAACAATCCAGGGAAGAGGATGTGGTTATTTCAGGTGCTGATGAGCTTTGCAGTGGGAAGCCAGAAGAAGAAAACCTGAAGTGTCCCCTTCCAAGGCGGGCCTCATTAGAAGTGTTTATGCTTTCATTACTGTGCCGATCGAACTTCTCCCACTTGGGCAGCTAAATAACAATAGGAAGGTCTACGATAATAATGTCAACAAATGTTATCCAACGTCACGTTTTCCAAAATTAGAATGACGGAGGTTGTGTTTCAGAGCAAATTGCTTGCACTAGCGGAATTTAGAAAAAAAAAAATCTCAGGTTTGATTAGGTCAAGTTCGTTTTTTGGTCATGATTTCACTCCGCTGTCTCTGCAATCACACATTTACAGAATCATAAAATACCTGAACTTTGCCATTTCATATCCGGATTATTTCCTTTTCAACGTCTGGAAATTTGCTCATGGAGCTTTTATAAAGACCGTTTTTACCATCAAGCAGCCTGCTTCCTCGTGCACTTTTTATTTTTTATTCCTCTCTAGATGTCATTGTGAGTACCTTTTTCCATAAACATAACTTTTTAGAGTATATGCATTAAGGATTACAAAAAGCCATTCATAAAGATTGAGCGACAATGGGGTTTTTTTTTTTGGTCCACCTGAAGAAAAATGGCTTTTTGTGCTGGAATCCAGCTGGCCAGTTCACCTTTACTTCCCTCTTCTCTCAGCCTTCCCTCTGTGGAGCTGTTAGATGAGCTCAGGTTACCGCAGGAGTCAAACGCTCCTACCTGCTTTAATAAGTGCACTTGAGTCCGTCTTCAACAATCAGTGTTGCACAACAGGTGACATATTGACTTCTTTTTTTTTCTGGAAATCAATGCGAGCATTGTTAGCTGGCCGAGATTAGTGACTAATCTTTTTTTTTGGGTGGGGGGCATAAAATTGAGTGCATGCAGCGTTTTACAACTAGCATCAGTGCAAATGGCTGCTCATCTATTGCATTATGTTAGCATGAAGATGACTGAGTGTTGCTATTACAGTGGTCCCTGGAGATACAAATGACTTGACTTAGCAGTTGCTCAATATACGAGTCGTCTTTTTCTACTTTGCAATTCTTCAAAAAGAAGCTTCAAGCCTTTTAAAGCATTTTTTTTTAAATTGGTTGTCTTAAGCCCTGCGATTGGCTGGCGACTGATTCAGGGTGTCCCCCGCCTACTGCCCGAAGACGGCTGGGATAGGCTCCAGCACCCCCCGCGACCCTGGTGAGGATCAAGCGGTTCGGAAAATGGATGGATGGATGGATGGTTGTCTTAATGCGAGGCTGGAACGGATTCATGGCATTTCCATACGGAAAGATGATTTGAGATATGAGTGGCTTGAGTTATGAGCGTGGTTGCGGAACAAACTAAACTCTTATGTCAGGGCACCGTATTGTTTCGTTGAACGTTTTGGTGTATTACTGCAATGTTTAATTCTCTTTTTTAATGGCTCAACTTTAGAGTAGGCATCAACCGGGTGAGACAAACATTTTGAAGCAAGCACCCTGGGCCTCTTCGGACAATTTTGCAAACATGAGTCTTCTTTTCCGTTCTAAAAAATGAAGTTGTATGATCTCCCATCTTTTGACGGTGAGGTCGTGAGAAGAGGCATGAAGGAATATTCTCAAAGGTGCCCTTTCCTAAATTTCAAGAATCCGGGAGGGTTAAAGCTGCCAAGCTACCAAGGTTACGATATGGCCTCTCTATACGTTTGTCCATTGTAGCTGGGACTGGAGCCGTTCACTGTACTCAGAGCTGTTAAGAAAGACAACCCAGTCCAAACCAAAGTATCAAAACATCAATGCGTCACGTGGGCACACAGCGAGGCCGCTGGCCTCACTACACCCGACGTTCACACGCAGAAGCCCATTGTTGTGGCCTGATTGCCGGCTGTATTTTTTTTTCTCAGGAAGCAGAAGAAAAAAAAAAAGTGAATGAGCCGCTCGCCCCGCAGCTCTTGCAGGATCAGAGGCTGGTCAGAATCAAATGAGTTCCATTATTACGCCGAAAATTATTGCTCCCCTCTGTACGGCTCCCGCTCGAGCCAAGATTACTATTTCTGGCAATGTTTGCCTTAGGAAGGAACTTTCGCAGATTTAATGGGACCTGGGCCATTGTGCAGGGCCTTCTGTATGGCACGCTGCCATCATCTCCACACAGGCAAAGGGCACGAAAGTCCATTCAAAAACAAGGTAGTCTGTCTCTGCTTTTTTTTTTGGGGACATTGACCCTGAATGCACGAAGGAGATCTGTCAGGTCCACATGAACTCAAGTGATCTTCATATGGCCTTTTCTTTTTTTAAAAACAAGGTTAAATGTCAGGAGCGGAGCAAACGTGCGTCATCATGTGGATCGTGACTGACTGCATTGCACTTGGCAATAAAACGCAGAGGAAACTGCAACGATCTCTGCTCCGTGATTTCATTTTCACTTCAATTATTCCACAAGGAATGACGTTCCCATACAAGCGGTCATTCCAAACTGTAAAAGACCAAATGAGTGGACTGCAATCGAATGTCAAGAGAACAAATGTGACAAGTCTAACTTTGTATCCGAGGATGGTTTTTTTCCTTCCCTTCCTCTCCTTCTTGAGGGCACCGAGTTTGTTTAATCTGCAGAATGATGAGTTTAAATGTCACCTTTGAAGTTTCAAACTACTCAATATTCTACTGTTAAACTTCATCATGTTTAGCGTGGGGGAAAATCATGCAAAAAATAGTCCAACATTACTTTTGAAGTCAACCACAATTAGTGCAACAAATAAGGCGGACATGCAAATAACATGATGTACGTTCCTGATGATTTATTTAATCTTAAATGGTTAGCAGGCAATTGAAATATTTGTTTATTAAAAGTAATCCAAAAATTATACTTTCAATCCGGTAAACTGCCGTTCGTCACGTTTGGTGCAATAGCTGCAACTACCCTGTAGTCATTTGGTGTGTCAAAAACAAAACCATTTCATGATAGTCAAATATTGCTAATCATCTATTGAAATTCCTCCTTAATTATTTGATGAATATTTTACTGTTAAACTGCAGCATGTGTGCTCATAATGAAGTTGGTTTTTCTTTGCGCCGGACTCCATTTGCTGACACTTCACAAACATGGCAGACATGAAAATGCGGCAGAAAAAACACAATTACCGGTAATTGGGATTTCAATGGTAGGGGGCATTTGAATAATTTGGACATTCTAGGGGGAAAAAAAAGTTATATTTCATACAATGCGACTAACTTTTTGTTGGCACACATTCACCGGTAAGTTCAATTTAAACATCCTGCAGTCATTTAATTTTTAATAATTTGGTTGGGCAAATAATGAATTTTGTGATGCATAAGCAAATATGACACTATTGTTTAACTCAACAGATATGCAAATGTTTTGACGGATGGAAATATTCAAAGCGTATCACAATTTGACCGTGGTTAAGATGACAAGGAAGCCGACAAGAGTTTAAAGGACTGCTATTTTGCTGCAAGGTGATTTACGTGTCACGTTGCGCTCTTTTGACTCGGTAACAGACATGAAGTGGTCATTATCCGGACATTGGATTGGCTTCGACGAAACACACTCACGCTGAGCCGAGCCTGTGCTGTAAACATGCTCAAGGGGCTGCTGTAATAACGGATGCTTTTGAATAGGATGGCGACGGACGCCATCTGTTTACACTGGAATGGATTTAAAAAGGCCGGCGGTTCGGGGGCCCACTGGTGCGCCCGTGTACAAATGTACACAAGGCTAAATCGCACCAATCCGTGAGCTAAATAAAGCAGGAGACGAATGGAATAAGTTACAATAACAAACCGTCAGGCCTACTGTTGGTAGGAAAAGACGAACGGCGGCCTCGAGCATACCACGTTTAAAATGATGAGACTGCGGCTCGCAATGAGGACAATAGCCTCCCCACCTTTGCCATGGTCACCTTGGATCACTTGACTGGTGAGGAGTCAGCGAACCAAATGTCAGGGAAAGCCTCCAAAAGCATCAGAACTTTGGAGCGGAATCAGAGGCGTCTTTATCGGGTGGCAGGTGTGTTCTGCAGATGTGTCAATTCAGCCACATCCCCATTCTGAGAGGGTAGGAGATCATGTTATTTTAGTTGTTTATTTTTGCTTCCCCTTTTGAAACATCATTAAAGAAAACATGAAGACACTGAAATGACTTTTTTAAATCACCCAAAAAATGGAATATGAACAGGGGTGTGTAGACTTTTCATATACACTGTAACCTAAAAAAATAATAAAAATTAAAATCACACCTATGGCTTAAAATGAGTGTATTGATACTACCGACATCTCTACAATTATAGAATTGAGTTTTTAATGCGAAGTGACTCATAATCAGGAACACAATCTTAATAAGCGGTAACTGCGAATGGAGTACTGGTGTTGAATAAGAAAACATCTGCACAATTTCTCCTCATATCCATCATGTTATCTCTCATCTGCTGAAGTTGTTCACAGACTTATTTTGCGCTGAGGCCGTCTCGGGGGAGCACAAGTCTCACAGGGACAATTTGTCCAGAAAACAGCTACTGGAAATCTGTTTGGACAAAGTCCCCAGAGCCGCTCGGGTTTATTTTTTTCAAGTATTTTAATCCGACATATTGGGATCCAAAAGGCTCATAAAGTAAATCCCCTCATCAATTTGTTTCACATGCTTTGCACCAATTTTCAGTATTTACTCGCGTTGATATTCTCAGCACCTAATTTAGAACTTGTGCCAACATTGACATAAAACGACACGGGCTGGCTCCATGTGTAATAACTTGGAATTATTGTAATTTTCAGGCTTCCCTCAAGCTGTGGAGTCATTCCGTTTTATGGCCTTGAGAAATATGAACAGCCTAATGTTTTCACCCACCAACCAAACACGGTTCACAGAGCACAAGTTTTTCAAGCTGGTAACGTTGTACTGCCATCTAGCGGCAGTACACGGTAACGTGCGGGAGGTAAATTTCGTTTTTGATACTATACCCCCCCAACCCATCTTTTTTTCCCCCTTTAACAGTCACTGTGAATTAGTATTTGACAAGTACAGAGAAGATTCAAACCCTACTTGCTCACTCTGACTGATGCCACTGTCAATTTTTTTTTTTAAATATCTTTCCTTCTTGCCTGATATCCTGAGTCTGTATTGCTACAATTTAGAGTGTATATTATATATTGCACATAAAATCATTGTCTTTTGCGCTAATGAAGACATTTTCTTTCAAGTTGTTAGAGGGTCATGTGTAGAAATCCCAGAGGATTCTCTTGGTTTAACCTTTGGCCACCATTAAAGCATTACAAGGATCCTCAGGGAGGACTTTGGGCCGAGTCAGGATGTGCAGGCCAGGCAGGTGTCAGCTGTTGCTGCTCGGACTTGCACAAATTGGCCACTTTTTTTTTTCCGTAGTGTAGAAAGTGATTACTTTGAAATGCATCACATTCTTTGCCAGGATATGATAGTGTGATTTGATGGCAGTTCCCTTTTTTTCCCCATTTGGAGCAAAGTGAAATGGAGCGGACACAGGACTTGTACAAATGTCGGAGGTCCGTCATCATGTGACAAGTATTAAGGGCTCACCGAGCTCAGATGAGCTTTCAATACTATTGAACACAACTGATGTAGTGGTGACGTACAACATTAAACTCTAGTGTCTTCCGGATGTGATCTCTCTTTGTTTTTGCGGAGGGATGTAGCAACATTAAGGCATCCAACTACCCAGTTATTATTATCAATAAAAATAAAATTCACTTAAAAAAAAAACAATTTCGACAAAAAATTAAGAAACAGTCAGGCAGTGACCCTTAAGTAAAATCCATAAAACTCCCTAATGATCCATAAAATGGTTGCTATCTTGCGCATGTCTTTTTTTTTGGTACAACACGAGACAAAAAAAAAATCTGAGTACCGTGCTAAAAGTCCATCTCGTGATAAAGAATGCATAAAAAGGTACAGTGTCTTGACTTGAGGATGCCGCGTTTGTGCAAAGTGTACCATGGGCTGCCTCGTTTAGCTTTGGTCGGGCGTCTGCACCCCTCCGTCTCCCATGAGTCGCTCCCTTTCTCCCACACTGCTCTCCTCCTCCATGGCCGCCAGTCCGGCGCAGCACGGAATTCGGGCCAGCACGGGGCGATGCAGTCCATTGTAAAGTGCCGTTCCCACCAGGAGAATGAAAAAGCCCAGTACCTGAAGACCGTGGAACTGCTCCCAACCTAGCGCCAGACTCACCGCCCAGATGACCAGGGTGCGCAGGCTGTCCAGCACCATGCGGGTCGTGGCACTGATCTCCTTAGTGACGCTGATGCCGGCAAAGTTGAAGAAAGCGATGCTGACCGTGTTGCCCAACAGGGCCAACATGATGAGAGGGCGAAATCCGATTTGACAGAAGGCGTCCAGCGCATCCTCCAGAACCTGTCGGGGGTTGTCGCTGAATTGGCCCACGTGGATGAAGTACATGGGGATGAGCAGCAGGGACAGAACAAAGAAGCCAAAGAAACCTGGACGCACAAATTGAGAAGCCATATAAATGTCTGACATGCAGGGTGTCCTCAAGGCCACTATAGTCCCCCCAACCCCAATCATTAAAAAAAAAAAAAAAAATTTAATTCAAGTACCAATCAGACAGACGCGACGCCATCAACATTTGACAGCATAGGCTACACTTTTTGTAAACATATAATTCCCGCCAAAAAGTGTCAATTTATCGCGCCTGAGCTTGGTCGATGTTTGTTTGTTCGCAATTGTGACATATGGATTATTGGTCACTGGAATCTTAGCTTTGAATTTGTGTCGTGCCGGTGACTCTCAACGCGCCTTGTTGTTGATGACATGTAAGCGACGCGTTGCCCTTTGAACGCTGCAGTATTGACTTCCGTTGGCAGATTATCTGCGACTGGAGCTCATGAGTCAAACACATTCTCGGGGTGGATATTTTGCTTTACCTTCAGTTCCAACGGCTCGCAGAGGATGGACGTCATGTTTGTAGACAAATTTTTCTTCCAGGACCATCTGCACGGCGACGATGACCTGAGCCGTGATGATCAAAAGGTCGCCTGAAGGACATGGCAGAGTAGTTGTGTTTCAAATTGGGTTGTGGGGGGGCATGAGACATTTCGCTGTATCAATTTATCATGGTTGCTACTAATTAGAATATACAAGCTCCACACATCACGGATGTGTATGATGGCAGGGAACTCCTCACCGGTGATGACGTCACTGAGTTTGTGGGCGTCGTCATGGTGTCCGCTGACAAAGTCGGCGAGGCCCACGATCACCAGGCCAAGGATGGTGACGAGGATTCCGATCCACTGACTGAGCAGCAGCCGGCGCCCGAGAAACGCCACCGAAAGTAGACCCGTGAAGATGATGACGGCTCCTCGCAGCATCTGGAAGCTGGAGGCGCTGGTCATGTTGAGAGCTGCAAACCGGAACGAGGAATGAATGGGACATGATTGGGAGGCCATCTTGGAACGCTGAAAGGGTCCAATTGGTCAACTTTTTTCAAGACTACCCTTAGTCACACAGAACTTCGTCTCAATAATTTGGAGGACTACTTTTTCATTTACTTGAGGTTTTGACAGTTGGCCTTATATTGAAATGGTGACTCGGGAACACCAAAGGAGAAACTTACCTTCTAAGCACATGAAACAAGGTGGAAAATCTGTGATGACTTACCGACATACATGGTTGAAGTGGCTAGCATGTCACACATGGCGGGGGGTAAGAAGAGAAGGGGGTTGAAACTCTGGCCCGGGTTCATGGTGGGCTCAGGCCTGCGTCGGTCATGGCAAAGGAGGATGTAGAAGACAGCCAGGCAGCTGAACTCTCCCAGGAACATCCCCACTGCCTGCGTGCCAAGCGCACAGATGAACAGGAAACTCAGTGCAAACAGAAAAGAGATGACAACGCTATCTTTCTAAGATATGTAGCTCAGCTTCAGGAGTACCGGCCCACTTCCCTGCTCGGATCTCACACGTGTAAACTTTGAAAGGAAAGCAAAGCGGTTACCTGGACAAACGGGTGTGAGAATGCATGTTCAGGATTACCATGGCAACCCGGTGCCCTGAACGTGTCTGCCCATCTGCCACAAAAAAAACCCAAGATGTTATTACATTTAATTATTCATATTCCACACAACTAACAATGCAAATGTGTTAATGATCAAAGCTGAAAAAGTTTTTAAAAAATTGAAGAAACGAGGAATTATAGAAATTGGGTGTTTAAAAAAAGACTAGGTTTGGTAAAGTATTGATACCGGGTATCGGTATCGAGCTGATGCCGGCCTTATTTTTAGGTATCAAGTTGCTGAAACTAGCCAGAGGTACTTAAGGTAAAGAAAATCTGACATCGCAACCCCTCCTTGGCGCTATAATGCGGGAGTTTGACACATCTGTAAATCATTATCTGCGTCCAATTTTATATATCAAAAGTACTAGAGGTATTAGTGCTCTGTATCAGTGAGTACTCGAAGAGTGAATACTCGCACTGCCAGAAAATTGTGTTGAACATTTCCAAATTTATTTTTTTGTGGGGGTACGTCCTAATGTACCGAGATGCACAAATCCAGAGCGGTTTATAGACCACAAGAGGAAGCGTAACTGATGTGTCGTCTGTTTCAGTGGGCATGACAAGGGAATGCGGTCTCAAAAAGTGATGACGCAGCACTTCAACCAAGCTGGTCTCATTACGACATCACAACTTTGTCACATGATTCCTCATGTTTCATATGCTTCAAAGTCGACCAAATGAGGCGCAACGTGCGCCGCATGCTGTATCCGCCTCATGTGACCGTCGTGAAACGTTAGCTGAAAGTAGCCCTATTCGTCTGCCCGCCTGCAATATGACCTGCTAAGTCTGCACTCTGTGATTTGAACTTCTAACTGCACTCACTTGGCCATGGATGCTACTCACCTGACCCGCCGACAACGACATTTGTGAGATGTGCGAGTCAGACAGTTACAGGGAGAGAGACAAGGTTAAAAGTTGTAACGTCAACCTCAGTCCTTCTTTCAGATTTCACCTTTGGCATTATCAGTACACTAAATATGGAAACTTCCATTCTACATCAGTCAAATGTCATCATTTTGGTTTGTAATTTGGTGACGATTTAAGTGGAAGCTGCAGTACACTTTACTGCATATTTACTTTTCACATTATACATAGTAAGACTGGTTCGTTTTGACTTTCAGATTAAGAAAAAACAGTGTATGGCTGACTTATAGTCCCTGTTAAGTGTTGCGTGCAGTACACTTTACCGCATATTTACTTTTCACATTATACATAGTAAGACTGGTTCGTTTTGACTTTCAGATGAAGAAAAAATAGTGTATGGCTGACTTATAGTCCCTGTTAAGTGTTGCGTCAACACGGCTGTGTTCTCAGTCTTTGCGCATATACTGTATACAGAAATATATTTGGGAACAAATGTCTCACTTAATTTCTCTAAATTGTATGGACACGTCAGAGGTAGGAAAGCATCGCCTGCTCCTTTTTCACCGAGCATTTTGTTTTTTTAATTAGTGTTACCTGACCGATCTGTCAATTTTAAAAGGGTAAATGCGGCTCCTGAGCACGACCTTGCCCTCCCCTGCTAAACATAGATGACATGATCACATTGTTTGATTTTTAAAAACTTGGTGCTTTTAATGGAATAATTAGGCTGCCCTGTAGTTACAGGTACCGGTGACTACATTACAGGCTGAGACGTGCATCAAAGCATGTTTTGACCTGCCCGTTGTTGTTATTTTAACTTTGCTTGTCCGATAATGCTGATGTGAGTTTCGTTACTGGCGTGGCAGTAAGCTTATCTTACTCACATGGCGAAACACATGTCAACCATGTGTGCACACATCAAGTTTTGTTCTTCGATCATTCTCAGCTCTTTACTTGCCGGCTACCATTGCCTGCTAGCAGTTTCACTTAATTAGTCATGACATGTAGACACGATAAGTGAAAAAGAACTAATAAAAGAAGCTCAACTACACTTACGTTGTTTATCGGGAAATGTCGTTTCATTCTTTTATTACCGCATTCTTTGTGGTAAACGAAACCCGTTATATCGCTTTGATAACCGTTAGCTTAGCATCACAGCACAACGGTTAGAAGAAAAAAAACCCGAACGTGTACTACTACTTACTTGGCCGACAGCGTGTTAATAGAGCCAGTTATCAGCATCAGTCCCGCGAGGAACAGTTGGTATTTGGTCCACGCCATGCCGGCGAGTGTGAACAGGACAAATGAAGTCGGAACAAGAGAGACCCTGGAGACGTCTCCACTCTCCGTGGAATCCCAGCAGACTGTGAACGCCACATGGCATATCACAGTCAGCTGACTACAGCCGCAACAATATGATCCCTTTAAGCCTGTCGGAATTTTGGAGACACTATAAAGTACATGAAACGCAAAGCCCACATCAAGTTGGACAAGAAAACGCATCACGTTAAGTCAAATAAATCTAATAATTCTTAAAAGGTTTGGCGTGCACTTTTTTTGTGCAGACCTACGTTGTTAAAGCCAAGTTATGCCTCATATACAATATTACAATACAGCAATTAATTTTGGTTTTAATCTTTCTTTTTAATCAGCGTCTATGTGAATTTACACGCGGCTAACGTTATTCTCTTTTTTACAGATAAACATGAATACATCATGATGAGCGTGTTGGAAAACACCAGGGGGGGACACAGACCAGCTACATTGCTTATAAAAAGTTTACACACTAATGTTTGAATGTGGGGTGGGGAGGGGGGGGGCGTCAACAAATCAGTTTCAGTGGCACCAGATTTTAAAATGAATTACAAGTTGAAGAAAACATGTCAGTCTCCTATTTTTTCCCCATCGGCTGTGCACTATACTGTATGTTTTGATTCCTAAACTCTCTTGACTCACTTGAGTCCCTTCTAGTTTCGCATCCGATGAGGTCTCCGGCTACTTAACGGAGTGTACTGGCAACATTCTGTTCCTTGCTCACAGAAGCAGAACCACTTCAGTTCCACTCAAGCATCAACTGCTGATGTGGATGAAGAAACCATCACTGGCAGGCCTCTGAAACGTCACATGACAGCTTCGTGTGACTGCTGCTCACCTTCCTGTTGTGCGGCTCATGCGACTCGACCACCGTTAAGCACGAACGCTGCTCACGCAGGGCTCATCCGTGCATGCTTTGCACATGTCACCGATATTTAAATTGCAAATTCAGCATCACTACGAATGTGATATAAGCTGCACTGTTCTCAGCTATTCTTTGCAGATGGGAATGCATTTGTAAAACCAAATCATAGGCAGAATAAATGTTGAACATGTGAAATGTCGCAATGGAAGGCTGAGTCACTTCCAGTATTAACTCATCAGAAAATACAGTCTATACATTGTTAGTAAGAAAAACAAAATCATAAGGACTTTTCCAGGTTTTTCCCAGTTATCAATTTTCATTTCCAGACTTGATTATGTCCATTCAGCTGAGTCTTGTTGAAACCTCAGACTGGTCTCCACTCAATCACACGGCACACAGAGACAAGCACCCATTCACAACTTCTATGACAAAGACTGCGAATTAACCTAATCAAAGCCGTTGTTACTCAACCAACGTCCAGAACAACTCTTCATGGAACTCACATTGGCATGCGGTCTACTGTGATCACTGGAGTGTGAAATGGGACAACTTCAAAAGGCAGCAAAGATTTCAATAGTCAGCTAGATATTCGCCATGTCGCAATATGCTAATTCTTTCCTAGTTACATCTTTTAGCTCTAAATCAATTCTATTTTTAGGAGTCCCGGTTGAATTAACTCAATTGTGAATTTTATATCTGGTCGGCTCTCTTACTATAGGCCCTACCTATACACCACATCATCTCCTTTTTTTTCCCTTTGTTTTTCTGATGCTGATGCAGCTCTCCTGAAGTCCTCCGGTGGTCCCCAGTGGACGCCCACCTCTCACTTTGAAAATTTAAAGCGCCGCCACCAACAATACTGAATAATACATACAGTGGGGGATCAGGAACATCTACGCATTTCGGTTGTTTGTCGTGATGTCAGCCATACAATGAACCAACAATTTGAAGCATCTGTTTTATTTAGTTTCATCCTGCTTTGTTTTGCCACTGCCGACTGCAACCCAGTGTGACTTATGACCTCACACGGCAACTTCACTTCAGGCAGGAAGTTAACAAAATGCTTCGTAACGCTGAGTAAGCCTTTTTTTGTGTTTTAGGGGATGACGAATTCCTGCGGTGGCGCGGTGCCGCCTGACCCGTGGCCCGCTGTCCTTTTTTTGTCCGCTCCTGCTCTGCCATCATTATCTACTGTATCAGCAACACGCCAGGGCAGTTGTCGTGACTGCGCGAGAGCCACCGAGGGCTGTCATTGGTTATGCAACTCGGACTCCAGTGGTGCTAATAGCCAGAACCGGTCTTCGCGTGGTCACAAGAGACCATCGAAAACATGTCGCGTTCAGAAATTGTCTCACCCCCTTCAGAGTTTCAAAGGCGGACTGAAATGTTCTTTTAAGACAATCGACCTCCTCAAATTCACCAGGGGCATTTCCTACATTTCTGTTTACATCAAATGTTGAGTGTTTTCAATTTTTCCTCTGATGTTCAGCCTACAGAAAAATGGAAGGATGCAAAGGCCATTTATTTATTTATTTTTGGTCATGATGGAAATGTAAGAAGACGGACAATTATATTTCATCGACACATTCTTTGCCGCGGCGTTCTCGTGTGGCTCGCACAGTAATCATTGCAATGCCAATATGGGCTGATCATCAAGCTGTTCGAGGATCTTTTCCACAAGGCCCGCATGGCATATTTTCCTGCAGATCATCTGGGAGGACACCTAATCATAAGTGACACCGAAGCAGGACTGCAGACGTGACGCTAATCTCAGTGGAAGTCAGAAACATTTCTGAGCCTCTCAGCGTTTTTCAGCATCCAAGATAAAATGGTACAATGGAAACTGCGGGAAAAGCTGAGATGCGATATATATTTCGGCACCTGATGTGCGTCTCTTTTTAATTTCTTGTAATGTAAAATAATAGCAGCGAGCAAATATTTTTGGGTCAATCCAAATCATTCCATTATTTTCCGTTTTTAGCGTCACATTTTAAACATAGCTGCATTGAAAACAATGTATTTATATCCACGTGCAATTTTCTAAAGCCTGACCTGTGGCACGGAAATTTTGGCTGTCAGAACAAGCTAGCGGGCTCAAGGTTGTCACATCATGTGACTCACCGTGCCTTCAGCCCTACAACGAGAGGGTGTTGCTTTTTGGGGTTTTGAATCCAATATATTGTGACACTGGAGACAGACAGCCTTCAACAATGGATGGCATTTATTAAACAGCAACATGTGAGTTTTATTCGTCTACCAATCTTCTAGAAGAATACTTTATGAGATTTGGGAGGGGTGTCAGATTTTTTTTTTTTGGCCATTCATCGACCACAAAATTTGTGAGGTGAACGTGGAGGAGAGTATCCAACCCTGATGTGCTTGACAAGGTAAAGGTCGTGACTCTTATTGGAAAATATTCCTCATGGACAACTCCAGTGAAGTCTTTAATGTTGAGATTTTTGTCCCTCCTAAACCTACTATATATTCTTCATACACAGTATGAAGAAATGAATTCAGTTGGAATTTACAGTTTCGTCACCAGTACATTTTGTACAGATTCTAATGAAGTCAGTAAAGTTGCTCTCAGGCCTCATTGTGCATGCTCTCTTTTCTGCCGTTAGCTGTTCGGAGGAACGTCTTAAGCGATGGCCAACAGCTTGTTTGGCAACAAAGCTGGCTTCACACATGTCCGAAGCCATGTAAGCAGAATAATTACAGAGGATTTGTATGGGAGATTGGGGGCTAGGGGGGGAACTGTACCCGAGTCAACGGCAGCAGTGCCTCAGGTCACAGTTATGCAACTGTCGCAGCATCACATCGGATGATACCCTCTACGCTGAGTGCCAGTTCTTGGAATGAAACAAATACTGTATATATTTTAGCCATTGCTTTCAGGGCCATGTATTCCATTTGAATTTTAATTTTGCACACGTTGGGCAGTATCGTACCAAGTGCTGTGCAGCAGCGGTCCCCAACCTTTTTTGCCCCACGGACCGGTTTAATGTCAGACAATATTTTCAGTGACCGGCTAAATACAACAAAATAGGATATGACCTGCATGAAAACGGTGGTATTTTCGTAAGATAATAATAAACACGAATCATGACACGAGGAACGTCCGATCTGGCCACAAAACTCTCTGGTCGCTATGGTAACGTTTAAACGTGCCTTCAAAATAAGATACACTGCAAAAAAAAGTGCATGAAAAATACAACTCACCATCTGCAGAGTGGGCTTGGTGCGTGGGAATTTCCCGTTGATATAAATCCGTGTCTTAAGTAGGACTCCTGATACTGTCTAATTGAATGTAGCCTTCTTTTTTTTGGAAGTCGTAGGCTCCTCTTCTTTGTCCTGGGGGGTCTTTTCCCTTCCCAATGGAACTTTCCCAAAAAGTTTTTTTTTTTAATCATTTTGCTTGCTCTTGGGTTTCAATTTCAGGCATGTCCAGCTTCGGGCCTGGAGGGCCACTGTCCTGGCTGTTTTGCAGCTCTCCCGGCTGCAAAACACCTGATTCAGATGATCAGCGCATGAATCAGGTGTGTTGCACCTAAAATGTTTTTTAGCAGTAACCTCTCACGTGACCGAGAAGCACCGCCTTCACCCGCGTCAAGAGTGACATACTGTCGACGGATATAGCAGATAATCTGGTAATTTTTCAAAATAAAACATCTTTCAGATTCCGATATGAATAAAACGCAAGTAATGTAAGTTATTTAGTCTTATTCTGCAGCCCGGCACCAAATGACCCACGGACCGATAGTGGTCCACGGCCCACGAATTACTCTCAGCATATGACAATGAGAAAACTGTTCAGCTGGCAGACACGTCAAGGAAAATGAGAATTTCAGAGTGATACTACCTTCTAGGTGCATGTGCCTGGAAAACGACCGCACCAGGTGCAGATTGTTATTCCAACATATGTGTTCATCACCAAAACTCAATATATTGCTCCGAGACAGCTTTCAGCGCACGAGGTGACATTTCCTCTCCATGTGATTAAGAGAGTGCAGCGGGCCATTAATGGCATTCATTGCTTGAGAGATAAAGATCTCAGCGGCTTGGCTGTTTCTTGGGTTTCCTGTGAAAAATGAGTTGGCCGAAGGCAACCAAATGGAACTCTGGCCACTCCCGCAATGGAGAAGTGGCAATGCTGAATGAAAGCATTACCAGTGGGGGGGTCACAGAGTGTAACTTTCGCGACAGTCATTGTTAAAATAATGTCACAAATGTGTCACAGTACAGTAAGAATGAAGTCAGAAGGATACATGAACAGACCACTTGGAATTTGAACGCACGGGTTATTGTTTAAAACCAAAATACGTTTTTATTCGGAATAAAATAACCCCATTGTGTCAACGTATAGCTACACACGTGAGTGACTGCAATTCTTCGGGTGCAACTGTCTTATTCAGAATCTGCATGTAGAAAAGTACCAGTCAGAAAGAAATTTCACACAACCTGTTTAGTGGAACATTGGAAACCAAACAAAACCAAACGATAGCCATGGAAAAAACAAATTTTTAAAATCACAGGGTTGAAGGGGGAAAGGGAAACTGTGCAAAGACCTGAAATAGTCTGATGTGTGTTAATTGAGCAAAGTGCATGAGGTTCAAACTCTGAGGCCATTTTTTGGTGAGGCGTACTGCCAATAATCTCAGTCATCAACACTAAAGTGTATCCATGCTTTAAAAAAAATAAAATAAAAATAATGGTTTCTATACAACAAGACACAAATGTGCACTGCCTTCCAGTGTCCTAAAGCGCATAACAATCTTCTAAGGTGCAGCAGTGAGTTCGATATGACTTTCGAGTATGTACAACGTGAGTTTACATGCAAGAGCTGCGATATATGGAAACACATTGACAGGCAACAAGGAATGAAACGAAGAAGACGAAGAAACAGAAAAGACAGAATGAATTCATTTGTATAAAACTGTGAGGTCTGATTGCAGGGATGGCGAGTCACGAGTAACCCTCATCTCCAGATTTGATGTTGAACAGTCATTCTTAACTTTAACATAAAGTATCTCAGAGAAGAAAAAAAAAGATGAAGCCGAGTTTGAACTTGACACAAAGAAAAAAAACCCCTCAGCAATGTCAGTCAAGATGTTTAAATATATACACGTTTCTTTTTTTCTTCTTCTTCTTTCAAATGGATCATATATATACATCCGCAGTCTTTTTTTGTTTTAGGAAATGTGATATTTACACGTGGGACCTCCTCCTCCTCCCTTTTGGACTGATCGTATGCACTCCAATTGCTAGCAGAAAAATCACAACGTTCAAGCAAAGGTGTGTAACAAACATCACGTTCATTCTCGTTAAAATGGTTCAATGATTTGTTGTTTACGATGATACTAATGCAGTGTGTTATACCGGAGACAAATTCCTTGTGTGTTCTACATACTTGGCCAATAAAGATGATTCTGATTCTGATTCTGATTAACCACGGAGATTATCAGTACATGTTTACAAATCATTTCGGTAGGGTGGGACAGCGTACTTTTTAATTTGGTATTTTTCACTTTTGACTTAACCTCTGATGAAAAGATGGGGAAGGTCTGGAATTTGGCGCTGATCCACATCAGGGTTGTTTTGTCTTGGCGGTCATTGGGGTTGTGGGTGAGCTGGAGCCAATCACAGCCGACCTGGACTGGTCACTGGCCAATCGGCACATGGACAAATAACCATCCGCACTCACGTTTACATATTTGGAAAGAGAAAGCGCAAGGCTCAAAGTAACTTTTGTTTCTTTGTGGAACAGTTCTGCTAATCTCCATACAGGAAGTCTACAGCCAAGATTAGAATCCCGAACCTCAGAACTGTGAGGTAGATGGGCCAATCGACTACCTGTAGCAGAGGTATGCACCGCAATCGTATATGACTTGTGTTTACTTTACGCCGGAACTGACCAACAGAGATGCAAAATGGGGTGGGAAGTCATCCCCCGATGTCCGGAGCGACCGTGCTGCTCCTTGTGCCACATGGTACATTTCAAGTGGGCTTAAGATCGCGCCTTTCTCCAGCTGCTCTAGATGGAGCATCTTCGTTTATTGAGTCTCCGGTACACGCTGATGCTGTGCAGACCTGTGGACACCGAGCTGATGCCTGAGTGGGGCTGCAGACCGCACATGCAGCCGTTGGAGTGAAGGGGGTTGGAGAAGGCCTCGCCTTGCTCCATGTAGCTGTCAGAGTTGGAGAGGTCACGCGGGATGATCATCGGAATGGAATATTGCAGTTTCTCTCTGCTCTTATACCAAAGGCAAGAGCACATGGACTGGAAGTGGAGCACCTCGGCGTAGACGTTACGCAGTCCCCGACTGGCCGCTCCTCCCCCGCCTCCGCCCATCGCGCTTCCCCCAACGCACCCGGACGCCGTGGAGGAAGGGGACGCCTGGTCCGTGGCGCAGCGCACGTGTCTGCCGGCCTGGCCGTTATGGGCGAGCAGAGCCCGCTGCTCGGCGTCCCTTTTCTCGTCCTCGGCGTTCATGGTCATGAAGCGGAGGACGACCAAGTTGAGGAAGGCTCCGATCACGGCCAGGCCGGTCAGGATGTAGATGAAGCTGAAGGCCACGTAGTCCGGCTTGGTCTGCAGAGCGTGGTGATTTTGCAGCGCCACGTAGTCGCCGAAGCCGATGGTGGTGAGAGTGATGAAGCAGTAGTAGTAGGCGTGAAAGAAGCTCCATCCCTCAAAGTGGGAGAAAGCCAACGCCCCCGCGCAAAGGGTGCTCATGCACGATATAAAACCCACCGTCACCATGTTGAACATGGAGACCTCGGTCCGCCTCATGCCAAGGCACTTCTTCAGGCGATGGAGAAGAAACCGAACAAAGGTGTTGATGCGTTCACCCACGCTCTGGAACATGACCAAGGTGAGCGGGATGCCCAGGAGGGCATAGATTATGCAGAACACCTTCCCTCCGTTTGTGCTGGGGGCCGCGTGGCCATATCCTGCCGGACGGGGACAAAAGAAAGAGAAACGGTCACTGGGGCGGAACGAATCAAATCTACTGTCCACGGCAACAGGGCTGCGAGAGAGACAGGCAGGTTTTCGAGAGAAAAAAACGAAACCAGCTCCTTTTTGTTGATTTGGGTTACCTGAAATCAAGGCTCGTCTCCGAACCTAATTTCTGCAATTATCATGTGAAAGGCAATATGGAAATTGCGTAGCGTTTGTGGTAAGAGCCTTTAAAAGATGTATTATGCAAAGCTAACAAGCAGGAGAGGCTTCATGTCAGCGGAGCACAGGTGCAACCGAGTCGCCACTGCTGCCTCTCATTAGCGGTTGTTCTGCTTTTAAGCTCAAGCTTTCAGATCGACTTCATTTCAGATCCTCGTAGCGCATCATTTTCAGAAGGCCGGTGGGGGCCGTGAATCCTTATACAAAAAAAAACCCCTTCAACTTCTTAATCCTCCCACATTTATTTTAGCAGATGGGTGCGCAGCTCCATTCAGAACTGCGCCGCAATAACACTCAAGAGTTCTTAATTGAAAATACAATCACGAGCACCGGGGTTCATCTTTCTGGTCTTGTCGGTGCTCGTTTGTCACCTAGATAAACGCCAACCCGCTACTACGAGACAAAACAACACCCACTGCATCCCGCGTGTTGATGACACTCATTAATTAGGCATCTCTCCAAGTGTGCGCTTTCAAAGGACATGAAAAGAATGGCATCACATGAATTGGCTCGGTCTCGCGCGCACGTGTCATCCAATTATATTCTCATTGAGCACTTGGGGCCTGGATGGTTCTTGACATCAAAACGCAGTCCAGAGCCTATTCATCAAGCGGAACGCCTCGGGACAATTAGTTTCCCATAGAAAAAGGCTGCAGTGATACAAAGAGGCGTTAGTGGCATTACTAAAATGAGGAAGAAACATCAAATATTAAAAGGTTAAAGTCCCAATACAAGTTCAAAAAATGTTTTTAAAAAATCTGGATAATGAGGAAAAAAATTGATGTCGATAATCATTCAGAAAATTTTATAATATACACACACACACACACACACACACACATGCACAACAACATTTTTATTGTTGCTCTTTGGGGGGGTCGCTGGATCGGATTGAAATCATTTTCTTTCATTTCAGTGAGGAAAGATGATTTGTGGTAACAGAACCAACTTTTTTTTTTAACATTATCACGTACAGAAGGTATGACATTGAAACAGTGGTGTGTACACCTGAGAATGAGACGATTGTATATAGTTAATTTTATTCACTGTACTGTATATAAAGTTGTTGTTTCTGCTCACTGCGAATCAAGCAGCAAAAGAACGGCAATCTTATTGGTGACATGCAGCCGGTCGCGGAACCGCATTTTGAACACGCAGGTGGTCTGAGCAGTGTGACGTCACTCTTATCGATGTTTACAGCGCACCCTTTAAAAGGCCACACATATCATGGAATGTTCCAGGCGACGGCAAATAAACACGGATTGCGTTCATATCGCTTTGGAACAGGCTGTCTTTGCGCTGGGGCCCGCTCACTTTCCCGGGATGCTTCCCCCCCCCCCCCCCCCCACCACCCCCCTCCACAGTTTGCTTTCATCTGCAGCTGTAGCGCTCCGAAGACATCAGTGTCTGACCCTTCAGATTGTAACTCTGACCACGAAACGGCAAAAGATGACTACGATAGCAGATTTTCCCACATTTAGACTCACAGGCAGACTTTGTCTTTTCATCGCAGACACCCCCAACTCCGCACGACCCCGTCGTATGTTTACTTTGGCACTTAAACACAGCTTTGGTCCGCTGAATCTCACCCCATTACGTTTCTGACTTTTGACCTTGAGGCCTTCTTGGCAGCTGCTGCGAAAAGAGCATGTGAGCAAACACGGCGAATTCGAGGAATATTTGAACAAGAATAACAAATGTTGATTTATTTTGTCGTGCGTTATGGCACAGAAACAAATTCCAGTCAGCTTGTGATAGTTTAATCAACAGACCCCAACGCAGCGGCGACACGGACTAAAAAGTCGGATTTATCACGGCGGTCTGACATAACACGAAACAAGTTCACCTCCATCTGGGTTGGCTTTATATCGATTACGCTGAAAATAGCCTAGCGCCGAAGTATCGGTAGTTTGGGCCCGTTTTGTCCTCCAAAAACATTCGCACAAACATTCATCAATTGGTCTTTGCTTGTCCGACCATTTAAGCTTCTGTTTCGCTCTCACAAAAACAAAACAAGGTCCAATTCCGCGCGTACTCCTCAGGTTCCTTTTTAGGGGATACGAAAAGAAAACTTGGCCAGACGTGAAGTTTTCCATGAGCTCAGTAAGCGAGCTATTCCAAGTAGAGTGTGAGATCTCGACGAGGGGGGCTGACTAATTAAATAAATCACGTGATTTATGGAACTGATACGCGCTGGATGCTAACTTGTTTTAAGAGTTTCAACACGGCTGGACTGAAAGGCGGTTTGCATCAACATCGGAAGTGGGGATGGACAGGCCTGATTTTAGGGGGGGTGGGAGTGAAGGGTCATTGAGGACGGACGGGATAGATGAAAGGAGAGGTTCAGGAAGCATGGAAAAAAAATAGCCCGAAAAGAGGTTTGTCTCGTTGTTCTGACGAGTCGAGAGTTTTGGTGGTCTATTGGGAGGATTGTACACAGAGCGGCAATTTGTCACACGCTAACTTGATCATATATTTCTTATTTTCAGGATATCCATGTTGTTGATTTCGTGTGGCAACCGCAAAACAAGCAAAATGTCATTTAAAGGCCCATTTAGGCAATCGCAAATATTTGAGTCACTGGCTTTTAAGGGGGTCACGTCAAGGTACTGGCGGCTCCGTTTCAAGTGCTCCATTTTGGGCTTTCAAAGTGCGTCCGTGTGGGCAGACTGGAGAGGAAAAAGGAAGAGAAAGAGGGCATGTAGGATAATATGATACTGGAGATTCAAATTGTGTTTTTCTTTTTGGGACGCTGCCAACAGATACAGTACGTGCGAAGAAAATATGCTCACTCCGCTTGAAGAATAAGCAAAGGAACAAAACGAGCCCAATCTAATTTCGCACTGCTATTTCACACCTTTTTCTTTTTTTGAACGTTTTTCTCCAGCATTTTCTCACTTGGCTTTATTTCGACATTTCCCACCTCCGTCACCCTTGGTGTCTGCGTGCCTTTTTGGTGTTGCGTGGCTTTCACCTGCGCCTTGCCACCCGATTCCGACGATACGCGCCAACTGTTGGGCATGGAAACCGGTACGGCGGCTTTTAGGGAGCAGATGCTGTCCTAAAGTGACACGCGCTGGCAATGCAACCGAGCACATGACACGGCGATCGGTTTACTTAGCGAAAGCGTTAATGCAATATGGAGAAAGGCCGGATTAAAAAGGGACACCGAGAGGCCCCCGGCTGATAAACATCAAAAGCCCCGGTGGCACAAATGACATTGTGCGCATTAAGCGGGAAGTCAAACTGGGCGCATTACGCGTCCAGGATTTTTATCTGTGCCTGGTTACAAAAGCGCTTACTGTCTAAATAAACATGAGAGTTGTAAAGTCCGAGCTGCTGCAACGGACGATATTTTCAAAAAGTTTAAAGCATCCATCTTTCTTTCTTTCTTTTTTTTTTTTTTGGGACACCATCTAAGGGTTCCATTATTGACCGTCACCAAATGGTAGTGAAAAGTTGGATATGTACGCGTCTCGTAACGGTGCACGCCAGGTCGTTTTGACACCTTTTTGTGGGACGAGCTCCGCCTCGGGCAAAGCAGATGGCGAGTGCTGGCAGACACGGAGTGATGCCGCTCCACCTCCACTCAATCTGCAGCTTCACCTTAGCGGGCCGAGTCGCGCAGGACCTGAATCGCCATCTGTGGCAAGACTTCATATAGATGACGTATCGGACGCATCTTATCCGTTGTTTACGTTGTGCCGTGGCTGATGAGAGGTGTCATGCAAAGCGTATTCTATTTCACCAACAACATTATGTCAGACTCCAAAACGTCAACGCTTCCATCAGACAATCTGCAAATGTCTTGTCAATTTAGTGATTTACTTTTGGTGCAATTCTGCAAATTAAAAAAAAAAATCACACGGAAACAATTCTCAAACTGCATCAGTGTACCTTCAGCGTGCGGTAGGTAATTAACTGAGGCAAGAGTGGAATGTTTGTCTGTTGGCCAATAGAGAGCGAGAAAGAAAAAAAAAACCGCAGACTTTACTTTTCAGCCCCCGGAGTCTCTGCACACTTTCGCATACATTTCCATTTGAAATTGATTTTTTTTGAGCAATTAATTGTAAAACACACTGGCGGTAATTGCCACGCACACTCTGTCACCCTTTCCCACTGTAGCCTGTGGACAGGAAGGCGAGGAGCTCATCCCCTCGCGATGGTTGCGATATCGGCATTGCCCGAGAAAGAAAAAAAAAAAAAAGAAGGCTTTTCAGTCTGTTGTTTTTGGCCCAAGGTTATCAAGGTGTTTGCATTTTCTATTTTCACGCCTACTTAATGTGCGCTCATAAACTTGCACGACGAGGGCGGCCCTCGAGGGTAAACACAATTCACCTGTGACTGTTATTGTTACTATCATCAGGGCCCCTCTGTGTGACAGTCCACTTCTTTACGAGATATTAGACAGATGCTGAAGACAAATTGGAAAAAAAAAAAAAAATTCCCCTCGGAGACAGTGTATGAGCAGGCGAGCTGCAGTTGCTTGCTGCGGTCAGAACGAATCGCTATTTATTTATTTGTATCCAGTTATATTGGTGTATAAAACCCTCGATGTAAAGAAGAAGAAAAAATCAATCAAGGGGGAATAATAAAAAAAAAAGTTAAATACAAAGTTGAGATGTAAGCAGGTTTTTTTTTTCCCACAACTTGACCAACTGTACTCTTGTTTTTGCATGTTTCGTGTACCGACGATGAAGAGTCGTCAAAGTGGGCCATTTTCCTTCCTTTTTATCCATACGCAACCCTCGACTGTATCAGTTCAGAAAATAAATATTAATTCAGATTGGGGGGGTTTGCCAATAATGAGAGCCCTGGGAAATGTGTTAGTTGAGTGAATGGTTTGAATGAATATACCGAAAACAAAGCCTCGCTTCAAAAGCTCTCCTTCGTTAAACTCGTCGGCAGCTGTGTTTGTTTTACGGAGCGAACAACTCATGCAAATTCACTTTACGGGCAAATGTATTTTGTTATTGTTTTACAAGAGCATCCGCTTTGACGTCCCGCGCTTTTAAGGCTCCTTCGCACTTCCTGTCTTTTATCATTTCCAATTGGATGACTTGAGTTTGTTTTGTGTCATGTATAAAATATCCCCCCCCCCCCCCCCCTTGAAATGATTCCACTGTGAGCGTGAGCAAAATGTTTTTCTGAACCCTGATCTTTTCTTGTAAACGTTCTGGAACGGGCAACGAGGAACTGCGGCTTTAATCCAATCATTGTTCTGGGAATAGTAACCAAAGTGTCTACACACAACTCACGTTCCCAATACCTTTCCTTTTCGGGCCACGAGAGGAGAAACAGAGAGATGGACAGCCATGTGAACACGGAGGGAGGCTTTGACGCACACACGGAGCTTCATGTCACATGCCTGGAGTGATGAGCTTTTTTTTCTTCTTTTTTTACGATGGAAGGAAAGAACTGGTTTTATTTGTTATACGGTATTAAAATACTGCCACTACAACTAATACTAATCATATTAATTCCCAAAATGTACATGCTTTGACATTCGGCTTATATATATATCAATTTTTTTATTCTCCAGAATTGTCGGAATTTTCTTGGGGCATGATGACATGAACTCATTCACTCCCAAAGACGTTTTTAAACGTCTTTTCAGACTTGGTCCAGAATTGGCTGGTACTGAATGAGTTAATTTGAAACGTCCACTGGCAGGATTAGGACACTAAAGCTAATGTCTTAGTTGCGTCGTGGCACGGAAGTCATATTCCAGGGCATGAGATTCGAGGTATCCTTCCTTTCACATGAAGAAAAAAGAAAAAAAAAAGATGAGAGTTCAGTGGAGCCAGTTAGTTAAAGCTTATGCTTCATGTCCGTCATGAGATGTATATTTATAACCCGGAATCAGGTCAGAAGGGAGCTAGCTTCAAGTTAAACACACCGCAGCTCTCACTACCGTGCGCTATTTGCTTTGGTTAAACTCCAATCGCGACGAACCGGCTGGACGGCGGAGTCCAATAAATACAAATGTTTTGTTGAGCGAGTCAGGCAATTTTCCATTCAGGCGGCGGAGCATAAAGCAGACGCGCAAGGAAGGCCACTCGTGTGAGTCACGTGACGTGAGCGGCGGCGGCAAGGGGAGTCGCTCCCATCAACATGATGAGCTTTGATATACAGTACCTATGATTCACAACGCACGCGTAAAACTTTCCGTTGCGTCATACTTTCCGTGGAAAGACGCCGAAGATAAAAAAAAAAAGTGCCTTGAAGTTGGGCGCAAAATGAGTTCCGCGCGAATGAAACCACTTGGAAAATATCCAAAGCAAAGGCGTTACATTGATGAAATTCAAGACAAAGAAAAAAAAAAGTTTTAGAAAGCGAGTTCGAGTGCCTTTAATTTGTAATTAATTACCGCAAGGACAAATTGGACGACATCAATTCTCGCAGGTGGCGCCACAAATCTATTTACCAGCAAGGTGGCTCCAACCCGCCAATCGCTCCCATTGTCTCTCTCTCTCTATTGAACACCAAAAATAAGCGTCGCGATCCGGGCAAACGCGGAATGCATGCAATCGACGCCGCATGGCTGATCCGCGGATCTGTATACGGAATTTGCTCTTCTTGGACCCGCTTGGAAACTGTTAGCCCGCTTCAGTGGAAATCATTGAAGAGACGAGCTAAGTGCTATTCCCTCCGATAAATCTCTCCCACCCTCCGCTCTGTTGGCGGGCACACTCTCAACCTTGCGTCAATGAAACTTTTCCCGCTGACCACCCAGCTTGACTCACGCTTCATTCTCGACTGCTGGGAAGGAGGAGACATGCAAGAGGGTTGTGAAGAAATGTTTGCACGACAATCCATCACTTTTTTGGGGGGGGGGGGGTCGAGGGGGGGAGCAATAGGAATGAGAATTAAAACTACTAGACTGGACGTTTTAAGATGTCTTTGCTTTTTGTACTGCATTGGCGCTTCGACAAAAACAATCTTAGTCATCATCGAGTCCCTCTCAGTGGCATAAGTGAGTCAGGAACGCCGAGGCCATTTATTCATTAACCGCACAGATCAAGAGCCCCACGTATTATTTCATCTCATTCTCAAGGTCCGTTGTGTCATTTCAAGGACAGCACCTCCATTATTTCCAAAACATCCCATCTGTTAATGCAATGGCCGCACGTCATATTGCGTCATTGTGCCCGCCCGCGAAGAGCAAGATGTCATTCGGTGGAAACCGTCCTCACTGAGTGAAGTGTCGAGAGACGAGCGTTCCCGCTAATGCCTTGATTGCCTGTCGCAATTGTTTTAATTGCGCTCGATTGGAGCACTTATCGTCTGGTTCGAACAAAACGTGCAATGAAGACGTCATTTTCTCAGCGCAAACATAAAAAAGGATAAGTGCAACATACACGATACTTCCTGAGCAGCAGCCACATGTGAATCACACCAGCACCTCTCATGTTTTTCGATCTGACGGCTTTAGTGTAAATCAAATAACAGCCAGAGGATGTAGACCACAAGTCACTTCTCATCGTTGTCCTCTAAAGGTCTGCCCGACCTTCGTGTGTGTGGTCGCATATGCGACACGTGCCCCGCCGGTTTCCTTACACGGACGATTCCCCCTAAGCCTCCATTATTTTTTATTTTTTTTTATCATGCGTCCCTCTCCGACACATGATCCCCATCTCTGGCGATCTTAAGAGCGTTTGCTTTCCTCATAACTCATTTGGTTTCCTCCTCACGTGGCCATTGCATGTAAACAGACACCCAGGACACCAGGAAAGTGATGACTGATTAGAGCTCGTTCTCTCCTCCTCCCTTATGCTGAGTAAGAATAGTCGATCCCCAATCGACGGCAGATCTTGCGGCTGTTTAGGGATGCGTATTTCGAAAAACTAATTAAGACGCTGTCTCGTTTGCTGTGGTTTACAGGACTGCGGCGTTTAGGAAATGAGGTGGGAAGGAGGGAGGGGGGGGGGGTGGATTTTGAGGGATTCTCTTGCAACGGTATTCACACAGTTCTCACACCAACTTTGGCACCTCTGGGGAGACTAATGCGTTCAAGCTCATTTGGAAAAGAACCGTTATGATAACTTCAAAGAATATACCATTGAAAGTGGGGTACGTGTCTATTTTTAGATATTGGGACTGGGACAGAGTGCTTAAATATGTCCAACTTGACAGTAAGGTCATTGCGGCGTGATCTTGAGTTGAGTACAGCGTCAAAACCGTGAGCCGCGAGGCCAACGGAACAGTTGGGCTCTGGTGTTTTCATTAATATGGAATGGCGACTTTGGAACACCAATCGCCGTGTTTGCAGCAGCCGCAGGGTTCACAGTTACAGAAACCCCCGCCCGGGCGGGCTTTGTATGCAGTTAGCCGCGCTAGTCTGATTGGGTTACAAGCCACGGGTCAGTCCTGCCTTGCCGCCTTAAACGCACGAACACTAGCCGGTAAGGCGATGCTGAAGATTAAAGATGAAGCACAAGAGCACAAATGCAATGACGTCATGCCAAACAACTAAAAAGAGGTTAAGCCATCAAAGGAAAGGATCGTTTTGGCGACAGCAAACGCAAATATTTTGGGCATTTTCTAATCACACGGCTCTCTAATCCTGAGCAGCACAATTTGTTATTTGGGAGCATTTGTATTTGAAGGAGCTGCATCACATTTTTTTATTTTAAGACGACCCCCGATGCTGTAATTCATCCAAATGCTCCGAGCTCAGTCAGCTCTGAGGCGGAACAATGTTGGCTATTTATAAAGGTGTCCTCTCCACTCGGTTTTGTGAGGCCAGACGCAACATGTTTGCGAGGCCGCGCTGGAGTTCAAGCGTATCTGATGCTATTGTCAACATGCGCTGTGCATTCTGATTGTATAATGACCCCATTTCATATCCCTCTTTTTTTTTCAGGGATGGCCCTGCAGCTCTGACACTTGGTGGGATTGCTGTGCCGTGAATAACATGTCATACGTATATTGGCATAATTTTTTTTCCATTTTAATATGAAAACAGCCTCTCCGTGAGCCGTCACCTTACCGTGGTGGAGGGGTTTGTGTGTCCCAATGATCCTAGGAGCTAAGTTGTCTGGGGCTTTATGCCCCTGGCAGGGTCACCCATGGCAAACAGGTTCTAGGTGAGGGACCAGACAAAGCACGGCTCCAAGACCCCTTATGATAAAAAAAAATTAAAGGATCTCAGTTTCCCTTGCCCGGACGCGGGTCACCGGGGCCCCCCTCTGGAGCCAGGCCTGGAGGTGGGGCTCGTTGGCGAGCGCCTGGTGGCCGGGCCTACACTGGGGCCCGGCCGGGCTCAGCCCGAAGAGGCAACGTGGGTCCCCCTTCTCATGGTCTCACCACCCGTGGGAGGGGTCAAAGGGGTCGGGTGCAATGCGAGCTGGGCGGCAGCCAAAGGCGGGGACCCTGGCGGTCCGATCCTCGGCTGCAGAAGCTAGCTCTTGGGACATGGAATGTCACCTCTCTGGCAGGGAAGGAGCCCGAGCTGGTGTGTGAGGTAGAGAAGCTCCGACTGGATATAGTTGGACTTGCCTCCACACACAGCCTGGGTTCTGGTACTAGTTCTCTCGAGAGGGGTTGGACTCTCTTCCACTCTGGAGTTGCTCATGGTGAGAGGCGCAGAGCAGGTGTGGGCATACTCATTGCCCCCCGGCTCAGTGCCTGTACATTGGGGTTCACACCGGTAGACGAGAGGGTTGCTTCCCTCCGCCTTCGGGTGGGGGGACGGGTCCTGACTGTTGTTTGTGCATATGCACCAAACGGCAGCTCAGCATACCCACCCTTTTTGGAGTCCTTGGAGGGTGTGCTGGAGAGTACTCCTGCTGGGGACTCCCTTGTTCTGCTGGGGGACTTCAATGCTCACGTGGGCAATGACAGTGAGACCTGGAGGGGCGTGATTGGGAGGAACGGCCCCCCCGATCAGAACTCGAGTGGTGTTTTGTTATTGGACTTCTGTGCTCGCCACGGATTGTCCATAACGAACACCTTGTTCAAACATAAGGGTGTCCATATGTGCACTTGGCACCAGGACACCCTAGGCCGTAGTTCGATGATCGACCTTGTGGTTGTATCATCGGATTTGCGGCCGCATGTTTTGGACACTCGGGTGAAGAGAGGGGCGGAGCTGTCAACTGATCACCACCTGGTGGTGAGTAGGCTCCGATGGTGGGGGAAGATGCCGGTCCGTCCTGGCAGACCCAAACGTATTGTGAGGGTTTGTTGGGAGCGTCTGGCAGAATCCCCTGTCAGAAGGAGTTTCAACTCCCACCTCCGACAGAGCTTTTCCCATGTTCCGGGGGAGACGGGGGACATTGAGTCCGAGTGGACCATGTTCCGTGCCTCTATTGTTGAGGCGGCCAATCTGAGTTGTGGCCGTAAGGTGGTTGGTGCCTGTCGTGGCGGCAACCCTCGTACTCGCTGGTGGACACCAGCAGTAAGGGATGCCGTCAAGCTGAAGAAGGAGTCCTATCGAGCCTTTATGGCCTGTGGGACCCCAGAGGCAGCTGACGGGTATCGACTGGCCAAGCGGAACGCAGCTTCGGTGGTCGCCGAGGCAAAAACCCGAGCGTGGGAAGAGTTCGGTGAGGCCATGGAAGCCGACTTCCGGACGGCTTCGAGGAAATTCTGGTCCACCATCCGACGTCTCAGGAGGGGGAAGCAGTGCACCACTAACACTGTGTACAGTGGGGATGGGGCACTGCTGACTTCGACTCGGGACGTTGTGAACCGGTGGGCAGAGTACTTCGAAGACCTCCTCAACTCCACCAACACGTCTTCCTTGGAGGAAGCAGAGTCTGAGGACCCTGAGGTGGGCTCTCCTATCTCTGTGGTTGAAGTCACCGATGTGGTTAAAAAGCTCCTCGGTGGCAGGGCCCCAGGAGTGGATGAGATCCGCCCGGAGTTCCTCAAGGCTCTGGATGTTGTGGGGCTGTCCTGGTTGACACGCCTCTGCAACATCGCGTGGTCAACGGGGAGAGTGCCTCTGGATTGGCAGACCGGGGTGGTAGTCCCTCTTTTTAAAAAGGGGGACCGGAGGGGGTGTTCCAACTACAGAGGGATCACACTCCTCAGCCTCCCTGGTAAGGTCTATTCAGGGGTGCTGGAGAGGAGGGTCCGTCAGGAAGTCGAGCCTCAGATTGAGGAGGAGCAGTGTGGTTTTCGTCCCGGCCGTGGAACAGTGGACCAGCTCTACACCCTTAGCAGGGTCCTCGAGGGTATGTGGGAATTCGCCCAACCAGTCTACATGTGTTTTGTGGACTTGGAGAAGGCGTTTGACCGTGTCCCTCGGGGAGTTCTGTGGGGGGTGCTTCGTGGGTATGGGGTACCGAACCCCCTGATACGGGCTATTCGGTCACTATACCACCGATGTCAGAGTTTGGTTCGCATTGCCGGCAGTAAGTCGGAATCGTTTCCAGTGAGGGTAGGACTCCGCCAAGGCTGCCCTTTGTCGCCGATTCTGTTCATAATCTTTATGGACAGAATTTCTAGGCGCAGCCGAAGCGTTGAGGGCGTCCGTTTTGGTGGCCTCAGTATTGCATCCCTGCTTTTTGCAGATGATGTGGTGCTGTTGGCTCCTTCAAACGGGGCTCTCCAACTCTCACTGGAGCGTTTCGCAGCTGAGTGTGAAGCGGTTGGGATGAAAATCAGCACCTCCAAATCTGAAACCATGGTCCTCAGTCGGAAAAGGGTGGAGTGCCCCCTCCGGGTCGGGGGAGAGATCTTGCCCCAAGTGGAGGAGTTTAAGTATCTTGGGGTCTTGTTCACGAGTGAGGGCAGGAGGGAGCGAGAGATCGACAGGCGGATCGGTGCAGCGTCTGCTGTGATGCGGACGTTGTATCGGTCTGTCGTGGTGAAGAAGGAGCTGAGCCAAAGGGCGAAGCTCTCAATTTACCGGTCGATCTATGTTCCAACCCTCATCTATGGTCACGAGCTATGGGTCGTGACCGAAAGAACGAGATCCCGGATACAAGCGGCCGAAATGAGTTTTCTCCGCAGGGTGTCCGGGCTCTCCCTTAGAGATAAGGTGAGAAGCTCGGTCATCCGGGAGGGGCTCAGAGTCGAGCCGCTTCTCCTCCACATCGAGAGGAGCCAGATGAGGTGGCTTGGGCATCTGATTCGGATGCCTCCTGAACGCCTCCCTGGTGAGGTGTTCCGGGCATGTCCCACCGGGAGGAGACCCCGAGGAAGACCCAGGACACGCTGGAGTGACTATGTCACCCAGCTGGCCTGGGAACGCCTCGGGATCCCCCGGGGAGAGCTGGAAGAAGTAGCTAGGGAGAGGGAAGTCTGGGCTTCCCTGCTAAAGCTGTTGCCCCCGCGACCCGGCCCCGGATAAGCGGTAGAAGATGGATGGATGGATGGATATGAAAACAGCAAAATGAGTAGTTCTCATTAAAACTGTAACATGAAACTCGGGAGCGAATAAAAGGTGAAGTGTTACTCGCTAAGAACACAAAATGCTATTTTGGACGTAATGTCCGATTTATGATCAAAATAAAACTGCCCAAAAAAAGCTCGAAATTATCCACCATTTTCACTCCAACAACATTGATTATTCTAAACGTGCTATCAGTAGTTCGGCAATTTTATTAATATTTGACATTCTCTGTAGTTATAGATTAAAAGTAATTTTACCCAAATATATGTGCATGGTCCATTTTTTTTTCTTGTGTTGTATGTTAAGCGTAAAGTTTAAGCAATCATTGCAGGTTTCTTTTGATGACTTTATTCTGAGTATCCATATTATTATTATTTTGATGACTATTCCTTTTCACAGTAATGCATTCGATCCGTATTCTTTTTAGAAAGATGACAACTTCACGGGATTTGTTCCCGTGGCTTGTAGCGGTCACGTGACGTGCTGCAAGTGGACACCTGTAGCGCGTAATCTTCATTTCAAGAGTTTGCAGCGCTGTTTCTAAGCGCACGTGCGTCGCCCACTTTTCGTTCTGCCTTGCGCCAGACCCCCCCCCCCCCCCCGTCCCCGATTACAAAACAAAAAACAGTGCGGCCGACTGACTTACCGATGGTGGTGATCACAGTGATGGCGAAGTAAAAGGAGCCGGCGAATTTCCACTGCACGCCGGCTTTGTGCGGCTTGAGCTGCAGCACCACTTTCTCCAGCACGTCAAAGTCCACCGCGGACAGGTTGAAGGTGTGGAGCAGCTCGGCCCGGCGCAGGGCCACCTCTCGCCTCTGGCTCGTCTCTGTCTGCGACTCCAGCGCGTCGAAAATGGCCGCGCCCACCATCAGGTAGGTGAAGGTGCAGACGATGAGGACCAGGGTCCGCACGTTTTGCCTCTTCATGGCTGCTGCGTGTCAGGGCGACGGGCCGAGAGCGAGCGCGGGTCTGGACGACGGCGAGCTGGGCTGGTTCATGGCTGTGTTGCTCTTCTGGCGTAGGGGGAGGGGGAGCTCCGTCTTGTACTTTAGGAGACGGGAGCTGTCCGTTCAGCACTACCCCACCCACCCCACCTTGCATCTGGGCCCTGCCTCCACGTAAGGTACTCCCCCACCCTTTAGCACATGCCCCCCCCCCCACCACCACCACCCCTCCCTCCCGTGGCACATGTGACCAGAAAGGCAAATAATCCTCCTTTCAAACACCGTGGGCGCTTGGTGTGAACTCAAGGTTGATGATGTAAATGCTGAGACCCAGTCATCATTGTTATTTTTGAACTATTCTTTCACTAAATTAGCATCGTCTCCATTGAAAACCAGTGGTGGGGGGTAACAAAGTCACACTTTACTTGAGTACACTATACTTTGACTTGCAAGTCGTCCACTTTGCAAGTTTTTCAGGTTATAAGAAGTCACCCGGTCAATTTTCTTGTGCCAGACCCCCCCCCCCGCCCCCGATTACAAAACAAAAAACAGTGCGGCCGACTATAACTATTATTATTTTTTGCCTGCTTTGAGTTGTGAGCAAAAATTCGACGTACGAGTGAGCTTCAGACACTCGGCCACTAGGTGGCAGCAGTACACTTAACAAGATGTGGACAACATCAGTTCAAGTTGGCTACTTTGCAGACAAAGAGTAGGCGCAGTTGTGTTTTATGGCCACATTTTCCATTTTTAAAACAAGATGCATTGCTGTAAATGCTCTCCTTGCGCACATGTGAGGGCATTTGCCCTGTAAAGGTGCAATTTTGCAATTATTATTCACTGACAATGACACATGAATGCGCCCAAAAATAACTTATTTTTAAACGTTAATTAACGTCACTAAATATATGCCACTAGGTTAGTCAAAATACAAAGCTGTTGAAGTTACGGAGTTTGGGGAATTAATGTGTGTATTGTCTTATTTTCATTGAAAAAAAACCCCCATTAATTTCCATCATTATAAAAGAAAGCACTCTACTCAATCTCAAATTCCACATCATGAGCCATGCCAGAAATAGCTCTGGCTTCGACAACCAGGTCAGGCAAGTCAGCTGTGACTGAGCCCGCCTAAATCATCCAATCAAATCCCGCAATCCTGTCGGCACCCGCCCAATCAATACATTGCTTAATCCATGACACTTTGATCACAACGGAAGATTTGAAAGCCTCCCTGCGACGAGCAAAGGTTCTCGATCCAATCAGACTGGCTCTCCCTTCATTCCGGCTGTGCGAATGAGGAGTTAACCTTAAGAAACAGCTGTGCTAGAGATTCAGGATAAAATGAACGAGAACTGAATATCGCCAGTGAGTTACGTGGACCGTTATAAGACGTACCAAAATCACGTCTCGATTAGCTGATGAGCTTGGCTAACAGCCCCTTTTAAATGCACGTTATTCCGTTTCTCCAGGCAGTGCGGTGCGGGCTGCATGCAGCATGTCATATACAGACCTGCAGGGCATCAACTTGGGGACGAACCAGCCCACAGTATCCTGAGCCATCAGAATTTTCCCATGGCAGGTTGTGACCCCCGGCGCTTTCGGGATAGGAGATGAAGCCCGGATCTTCATTACTGCGATTTTGAAGAGGCTGCAGAATCAGCACAGAACTCGGCAAATGGATGCTCTTTGAACCTGTGGCTGTTTGGCGTGGTAGATCTCCATCAAGTACACTTTCTGACTGCAGCAAAAATAACAAGTGCACAGTAGAAGTAGTTTCAAACATACCAAAAGTAGTTGTATAACTTTACCATCGGCTGAACAGCAAAAGTCACAACAGGAAAATTTCTAGGGGCGTTCGCTTCAGTGCCTTTCTGTGACTCTTCCAGTCTCTGTCTGCTGCGCCCTAATAAAGGCCTCTTATCTCTGGGGACATCCTGTTTGCAAATGGTGAATAAGGTGTGGCATTGGTCACACAATGTCAAAATATTAATCGTGCAGGGTCTGGGTACGGTTCCGCATAAAGCGCATCGAGTCGTTCATGCATCCGGTGCACGGTCGCGTTACTTTTTGCAGCGCCGGAGGTTTTCGAGACTGACTCAAATACAGCTGCGGCGCACATTATGTAATGACATAATACAGTATGAGGACATCCTTAAGGCAAAGCCGCCGAGACAGGAGCCATCAAAGGCCCCGGCTCCATCCGTCCATGAGTCTTGACTGCCAAGTTGCAAAGCATCCTGGGAAGGCTGCCCTTCAGCTTCAACACAGCCCGCAGCTTCCCGCTGACATTCAATTAAAGGCTCGCTTTTGCTCCGCCTTCACGACCGTGTCGCCGCTACTGCTGTCCGTTGACAATTATTCCCGACATCCGCCCAATTCCGGTTCATTCGACTTATTAGGCTTGTTTATTGGCACCCCGATGGGCCGGGCTTCACCTGCACGTGGCTGCTCCAGTGGAAAAAAAAAAAAACAGTGGATGACTGTGAGTGTGGCTGGCAGGCCTCAGGAGACAATATATACATCTCTATATACACCTCCGCTGACTCTGTTTGCAGCTGCAGACACATCCCATAGCTCCCGCGCGGATACATTTACAGTTCGACACAGCATGTGTACATTCGTCAAGAGATGTCGGGAGCTTCCGGGCTGCACATGTGTGTCCTACTCGGTCACGTTTTACAGCGTGGACGCATCAGTGGCATGTTGTCTTCGTGCGTTCAGAAATATTTGAACTCCCATCAAGCAGGTTGGAAAAAGTCTGTTTGGACAAAAGGAACGTAGTTGGATACAAAAGTACTTGAGTAACAGTATACGTGTGCTGTATGTGACTTCATGTTGCCTGCCACGGTTTGCATCGACATCACCGTCTGTCGGACACGTATGCAAATCACAGACCGTCCATATGCGGTTGTGGAAAAGTTGATGAGGGAATCTTATTCAAAAACAACAACAGAAGCAAACAGAAGCCCTATACGACATCCGGCCCGTCTACCAATCCAAAGCTGACAGGAGTTTTCGATACACCACGCTGAGGATTGTGACACGTCGACTGAATAATTCATGGCAGATTTATAAGTGACTACACAGAGTCTCATGGGGAGGATGTGACTATAACTGTCAGCTGATGAATTCTTTAAGCACACCTTTCGGTGGCTCTGGCAGGTGTATTATTTAGAAGTCGGGGCTCTGTCAAGGTCCAGTTCTCTCTAGAAAGAGACTAATTAACTCCAACAACCTCGCCGGCCACAGGATACTGTCGTGTATCTCACCGTTGACTGTTGTAAATCATTTCAGTGATCCCAAAGTACCGTCTTTGTTTCGCAACAGCGCACATTGACTTCAATGTTTTGTTTTCAAACGAAAGCTTTAAGTGAAGTGAGAAGAACCGTCATGAGAACAGGAAGTGCAGCAATGTGTACCATTGGTGTGCGTGTGGCATGTACATAAGCAGAGTGCTCTTCTCACAGTGTCCACACGCACACCCAGAAAAGCACATTCACAGCAGGGCAAAGATAAACATTGAGTGCGAGCCAATGACCAGGGGATGTTTTGTTAAGTCAAGAAAAGGCCGAGGTCAAAGATCAAGAGTTCCAGCACATTATCATGTTATCACGTGACGCGGTTGGACGTAAAGGAAACCTGACTGAAATGTATCTTCTTGTGACGTCACGTCTTGAACGTGTTCTCACAGAGCCTCGCTTATCACGGTGAAAACACTCGAGAGCACGTGGAACGTGAATTTAGTACGGTGATTCTGAGGCAACACTGCTATCTTGTGGATACTTTGATTCACGCGCCATCATCACTGCGGTAATGTAGTAAGTAGTCCTTATGCGATTGTTACTCACATCTCCAAGCAGGTAGGATTCCGTATGCATGCCATTTGTCCTAAGTGTTATTTGTATAACTTTGTGTTTCAATCATTGGGTCAATTACCATTTCATACTTGTTTTCCTTATGAATTTACCGACATTAAAAATACACCGAACGGGTAAAAACTGACCGTCTCAGCAATTCTCTATTAAGAGAGGTAAGCTGTTCAATAAGAAATATCTCGCTTTGAACCGATGGCGTTTTCCACAAGCTGACATAACTTTTTAGAGAAGTTTGAACCTTTGATTCTACAATTTCATCTCCATTCGGGTAATTGCAGTTCTCCAGGTTAACCGCAAGAGGGCGACAAAACTCAAACACCTCTTAGTTCAAGTTCATTGATTTGAATGCTGGTTTGAGAAAAAGTTAATCGTTAAGACTCTAAATTAAGATAATTTCCCGAGTGATTATATATACTTTTTTCTTTTCCACCATTGAAATTGTGAAGCTTCCTAATTTGCGTGGCTCCCCTCAGCTTTGAAAAAATTTGCGTTCGTCAAAACAAGGCGGGGCTTCGCACTCTGACTATTTTTTTTCCTCCACCGCCCCTTTCACACACTCGCCGTCTGTCTGCCACTGGGTGCGGAGCGTGCGTTCGTGGAACAACCGAGCGCCATGGACGGAGTGTACAAGCAAGGAGAGGAGCACACCCTGTCCCAGTTTGTCACGACGGAACCGGAGAGTCAGAGGCGGACGCCGCCGAACAGGAGCAGGCGTTGTAAAATCATCTGTGCGGTATGTTTTGCAAAATACATCCTGAGCACCCGCTTGAATTTCATTCGTCAGCAAAGACAGATTTTTAATTTTTTACCTTTGCTCCCAATAACTGTTTTGCGTTTTTTCCCCCATGTACGGTACTTTTAGGCCTTGTCTGCTCTGTTCCGTTTTGTTTAATTGCAGCCCCCCCCCCCTCTTCAGTGGTTAAACATCATGTCAAACTCTCGAGGTGGGAGGTAACAAAGTCCAAATATCTTGTTACTTCAGTTGATTTTTGGTTTGGCATTCAATGACCTTTTGCTCACTACATTTGAACACGTATCGGACTGTACTCTACTCTTTACTTTGTCGTAACCGACCTCAGTTACTTTTTCAACATTAACATTGATAGCGAGAGGTGAGAGTCACCGGTGTTTGAGGTGTTGTTTGAATGAGGTCTTGGGTACTGTAAGGACAGAAGCTTCATGGAGGAGCGGGACGCAATAGATTCGGAGAAGTAAGATATTCCCCATCCATCGCCTAATTAAACAAATTTTCGGCTGATTTGCGCCATTGCTTAAAAAAATGCCGGTCCAAAATTCACAGTCCTGACCATGTACATGATGTGGCCCATGATGGAAAGAAGTTGAACATCTCTGGTTTCAAGTGTGTGTGCGAGTGTGTGTACACGGAAACAAAATGTTTTCACCCTAATGCCAAGAGAAAAAGCCCAGCGGACAGGAGCGTCGTTCCCCCTGGCCCCCTCCGCCCTGCTCGAGAGGGTCAAAGGGGCTAGTGTGGGTGAGTGGTGAGGTTCTTTTTCCAGCTGCTGGTGAAATGCAGTTCAGGATACTGCAGAGTAAAGTTTCAAATGAAAGGAGATCTTTTTTTTTTTAACGACTTTCTGTGTGTCTGCAGTATAAACAGGAAACCCATAATACATCGCATGTCGCCCAAGATGTTATGTGATCAAAACAAAAGGTGAACTTTAAAAAAATTGCCTTGACAAAGTTACCGGTAGTAATATTTTTTTTTTTAGTGCATAGAACATACATAGTGATAAAACACATTCTTAAATCATGCCTCTTAATATATTGGTATTATCTTTTGTAATGGCAGGATTATGGACGGTAATAGATGGTGGGTGGGTGCCTAATAAAGTGACTGCTGATTTAATGAGAGAGATTTTGTACCGAACCTGTCCCAGCGGATTTTTGAAAACGTCTTGTTATATTTGGACTTTGGATTTTCAGCTATGGAGCTCTTAAGTCTACAATATCGAAAATAGCAATTGTTTACTCTTGGCGGAATGAAAAGGAACCCGAAATATTACGTGGACAGGCTAAATGTGGGATGCAAGCAAGGTTTTTGGGTCAAGCGTGTGCATTGTGAAAACAGTCTCGTTTATTTTTTCCAAGACCAACGATGCATCACCGGCTTTGGCCACGTACGCGGTTCAATCCACCAATTCAGTTTAAAATAAACGGCGAATCCCACATTTTTAGCAGCGTGCCTCCCACGATCACCTTTTGCAATGGTTTCCAAGCTAAATGCAACAAAATGGCACCGGACAGTTTTAATTGGAGACACGTGTGTGCAAACTTCAGATTCCAATCTGCTGCTTCCTGAAGTACATTAACAGCCACCCTGCATCTGTTTGCAATTCCTAACACTGCTATTTGGTAAACTGCACTCTTACAGAAGAGCTTTTGCAAAAAGAATTCCGGAAACTCTTTAAGGCTCGTATGAAACGTCGGTTAACCTGTGTTAAAAACTCGGTCAGGCGATTGCCGTTTGTGTATTCAAGGCGAATGTTTTTGGAACGAGCTTCCAATGACCCAACACGGTTGGCCTTTATATCGCAATGCGGTGACTTTAAAACTAAAAAGAACTCATCGTGTTACTTTAGTGTAGATCGCATCGGTGTGTTTTACAACTCCGCTGCCCGCCTTGACAATCTAATCCCACCAAAAACGTGGCTGACCGTGTATCAAGTGCAGTTTTCCACCAGACAGCCTGTTTACTTTCACAGACCACAAAGCGAGCTAAAGGGCATTCCCCAGGAGCCTCTTCATTATCCCCGCCCCCCCATTCCCCGTATAACTGTCAAATTCGAAATACCGCGACAGACACCGCGGCCACAGCATATTTTCATACCTGTCCCGGAATTCCAGCTCGCTTTAAATACTTCTCTGGTGGCTGATTATTCCGAAAGAACCGTAGAAGAGATGATTTTACTTTATTCTTTTTACTTCACGGGCAAAATAGACGTGGCAAAGTCAGGCCTGTGGACGCTTCCGTTTGTTCTTCACATTTCGCTTTCTTCCACAAGAACCTGCAGGCCTGATGCGGTGCGCGGCGCAGCGGTGACGAGCCTTAAGGACTCTATAAACTGATCGGTGAAAACCCCCTCTAATTATAAAGCCTCACGCCCGCCATCTGAGGAGGACGCGGCTTGCCAATTACAGGAGGCCAAAAGTCAACATCTGAAAATCGTTTCATCGCCATTTTGTCTAAATCAAAGATTTTTTTTTGTTTTCCTTTTGCAGGTTGTCTTTATCTGCTTACTCATCATCATCCTTGCACTGATATTACCCTACAAAGCTCCCAAAAACGGTAGGTTTGACTGTTTGTTGGTTCAAATCTCCTGCCGCAATGCTCACGGAAGGCTCGCTCAGCTCAGCTGTGCGCAGCTGTCCCTTGTCCTGGGTGGGGTGTCTTCTCTCTGGCGGCACCACCCGTTTGTATTCACTTACTAGTCTATATTTCCGATTTAGCGTGGCATGGAAACCGTATGGAACAAATTAGACTTCACCACAGCCTTCTTTTGCCACGAGACAGATGAGGGCATCTTTCTGGAGACTTCACACATCACCCATAAAACGCACTCATCGATAAGAAATATCGAACCTTGTGTACTTAACATTATTTCCCTTCAGTCATGGATTTAATGACTGCTTTTTTTTTTCCCACCCCCAGATGATGGTGTGCACTGGCTGCAGCACGTTGAGTCTGTGGCAAGCGAACAGCCAAAGTGTCCACCAAGGTAGCGCTTTTTTACTTGTGCCATTTCACGCATGTCTACTATACCATAGTTACGCAATACCCGTCTCCACCAATTTCCATAACACTGTGGTGCCTTGAAATAGAAGTGAGCCGACTCGCGGGTTGTTCCGGACGCAAGCCATATTTGAGAGGGGGGGGGGGGTTGTTTGTCTTATATAAAGTCAATTATTGCGTTCTGCTTCTGTAAATAATGCCATTGACTGGCGACGCCCACATGTATCGGGAGTGAGTAGCGACCATTGTTCCTAGCAAGGCTGCGGAAAACAAAAAAGAATTGTCTGTCGCTGCCTGAATGTTCCGTCTTCTTGCCCATTATAAAAAAACAAAACAAAAACGGGATCTTCTGTGATGGAAGTCTTTTTTTTTTTCTTTTTTTTTTGCAAGTGTGGAAAAATAACTGTGTATGCGGAAACCCCATCTTATGACTCAGGCATGTATTTGTGTATTAGGTGTGTGTGTGTTTTCCCAGACAGGCCTATTACAACATGGAAAAAAGGAACCGCTGGCACCAAATGAAATTATTCTCGGTTGCGGCGCCTTTTTGCTGATGCGTGGTGTTGCTCATGAGGCTTTATAAAAACTTCCTCATGTTGTGCTTTTTGTCTGGATTTATGTGCTTCTGCATCTTGGGAGCATGATTACGCAAAAACAATCCGGCTTACGTCAACCACATGTTGATCGGCTAGCAAATAATTTACCTTTTATTTGGGGCATTTGTCCTTCCTTACTCTCCCCTTGAAAGTCTCTCATTAGTCTTCCCGCCTCCTTGCTCAGTTTCACCAGGTCGCCCCTCATCCTGGTATCCTTGGACGGTTTCCGAGCAAAGTATCTGAAAGATCACAGCAGCCACATACCAGTCATCAGCAAGTTACGTAAGTGGCCAAAAGTTGCCTTTTTTTTTGTTGTGGTATCTGGTATTTGAGGAAAACTTGAGGTGACTGTGCTGCAGGAGCCTTGGGTACAAGCGCGTCACATATGCGGCCGGTGTATCCCACAAAGACGTTCCCGAACCACTACTCGATTGTCACGGTAAGCGTTAGCCGCACCTTGTCGGTTTCCTCGTGTGCCCGCCTTGTGCTCTGGAAGTAAGATCGGGGTTTGTTGAAGGGAATAACAGAGGTCCGGACGACTCTCTGGTTTGTATTTGCTGCAGGGCCTTTACCCAGAGTCCCATGGGATAGTTGACAACAAGATGTACGACGTCACCCGGAATATATTCTACAGCTTGAAAACGAAGGAGAAATACAACCCCAGATGGTACCAAGGAGAGCCGGTGCGTAAATCATGCCGTGTACTTTTTTGGGGGGGTTACGTGTGCAGGAATGTACATGATCAACTCTGTTTTTTCACTTCTCTCCAGATCTGGATCACTGCCATGCGCAACAAATTAAAAACAGGAACTTTCTTCTGGCCCGGTTCAGATGTGGCCATCAATGGCAGCTTCCCAGATTTCTACAAAGTCTATGACAGGTAAGAGTAGCACCGTTCACACGATGAGGCCGAGTCAAGTCATGTGACTCGAGTCTCTGACTACCTCCACCTCATAAAGTGCGAACAGTGCTACATCACGTAATATCGCACGGTGCTCATTTCTCTGTACAGGAGCACCACCTTCGAAACCAGAGTGTCGACGCTGTTTGAGTGGCTGGATTTAGCTCAAGGAAAACGGTATATATTCATACATTTTTTTCCCTGATATTTGTCATTCAATCCCACGAGGCTGCCACACTCTTCTTGGAGAGACTGACTGCTGAATGCGCTGTTGTTTTTTCAGACCCGACTTTTACACGTTGTACCTGGATGAGCCCGACTCATCGGGGCATCGCTACGGACCAGAAAGCAGCCAGGTAAGGCTTTTTGTCAACGGGTCATAGAAAAGTCAAGTTGAAAAAGGAATGCTTGTTTGCGCCGAAGGTTACAATTCTTTTTTTTTTTTTCGATCGTAATGATGAATTTTGACACTTGTAATTTGTTCTCCAGCTCATCGATGCCCTAAAGAATGTGGACCGGATTATGGGGATGCTACTGGATGGTTTGATGCACAGGGACTTGCTCCACTGCGTCAACCTAATCATCATATCGGATCACGGTGAGTGAAGAGCAGTCTCTGCAAGCCGACGCGACAGATTTGCTTGGATTCACCGGCCGAGCAGCCAAAAACGACAAGGAGATACGACAAATGTTACCCAAAATCCCCACCCGGACAGAAAGTTGGATGTCGCAAAACCAAGGTGGTGCCATCTTCGCTCGTCTGAAGTCTCTGCGGCTTCACAGTCCAAAGACATCCAGTCCGCCCAGATGGCTCCGAGGCTTACATTTGCTTTTCCAAATGTTGGACTTGCTTGAGTCACTGCGTCTATCACGTGGGAGATCACAAAACGGCTGTGTCGGTTGAAGAAAAAGTGCTCCCAGCTGTATAAATTACAAGAGATAAGTAAAAGAACACGTCCATTGTAAAATACCAGGTTTAAAAAAAACAACAACACACAATTAGAATGGAACATTATTCATATGTATGTTAATTACATAATTATTTCATAATAAAGATTTTGCGTGAGCTGGGGGTGTTTTCAGCTAAGCGTGGCAGCGAAGTTGACCAGCAACCAAATAAAAATGGCTCATCAAATAGTCCCGAATGTTGAAAACAGAAATTCGATGTCCTAGAATTTTCTACAGTCCTCCAGTGTCTGTGTTTTTTTTTCCAGGCATGGAAGAAGCAACGTGTGAACGGGCAGCATTTGTGTCTTCCTACCAGAACGACACCGACGACTTCACGGTCATACAAGGCGCGGCGGCTCGTATCAGACCCAGACGCCTGCCAGATGACTTCTTTTCCTGTGAGTTCCGAGCACCCCGACGTGCCAAGCGCACTTCCAGCAGGAAATCTGAGTGCCTTTTTGTTTCTCTCCACGCAGTCGACTACGAGGGCCTGGTGAAGAACATGTCGGTATGCAGAGAATCCCAAACCGGACTTATTGTATCATCTGCTTGCTTTGCCTCATGTGCAACCAAGCCCCGCCGTGTGTTGATCCTGCATGCTCGGTGTCTGTTTTGAAGTGCAGGACTCCCGAGCAGCCAATGAGGCCGTACCTTAAAGAGAACCTGCCCAAACGCTTTCATTTTGCCAACAATTTGAGGATCGAGAGAGGACACCTGTATATGAGAGAAGGCTGGCAGGCGGCGCTGTAAGTCATCGTTTGCCGTTCGGGTTAATTGATCGTTTGAACATTAAAGCAGCATTTGAATCAACATTGTTCAAATTGTGTAACTTTTAGATTTGTGTTTATTTTATTTATTTCAGTTTAATTAATGTATTTTTTATCAATTATAAATTTAAAAATATATTTTTTTATTTTAATATAAATATATTACATATATAATTTATTAAATTTTATTATAATAAAAATATAAATTATACATTTTTAAAATTAAATAAAATAGTTTATTTATTTTAAACTGAAACTAAAAGTTAGTTTATTTTAAAAGAATCTTTTAAACGAAAAGCTTGCTGCTTAATCCGTTTTCCACCAAAGTTAGATCGGGAATTAGCTTAACGACCGGATGGCCAGTTCTCTGAAGACAAACCCGTATAAAAGTATTGACAGATTTTTTTAATGGAAGAGCGGAACAGCCAATGTGTGTAAACATTTTTAGACTCGCAAATGTGTTCAAACGTACGTGCAAATACACTCGATGGTACGCGCAAATACGTGTTTGTTCATTAGCAGGCATTAAAAAAAAATCTTATTTCGCAATCTTTCCGAGTTCCCCCCCCCCCCCCAACCTACGTTTAAAAACATTTTTTTCCCACATGCACAAGCGCAATTCAATTTATCGCGGCATGGGGAAAATGCTTTGTTTTTAGCATTTAGCCTATAAGTGCATTTGAATGTCCGTGCACATCCATTGGAACGTATTTGCCGTTGATCCCGCATTGAGAGGTTGACACTTCCTTAGTCTTTGGCGCACGACTGAATACGATATCTGGATCAACTTGTTGTCATTTCTTTGCGCACAGAAACCGCAAGGAAATCAAGTACTGCTCGGGCGGCTTCCATGGTTCCGATAACATTTTTGCCAACATGCAGGTGAGACAAAAGCAGGGTGTTTTCATCGCTGAGCGGAAATATTGTGTTTCATAGAAACGTACGAGATACAGCGGGTTTAAGTCAAGGATGCCGATGAATGAGAGGCCATCAATCAGATAGGAAAGAAGGACGCAATGTGATTTAGGTTGGGTTCCACATTCCTCATCTTGTCTTTTGCAAAACTGGAATCCTCTGGTTAGTCTAGCTCCATTTGAATGGAACCATACGGACTAAATATAGTACTTTTTTTTTTTTAAACGACTAACTGCATACCATTCAAATCGGAACCCGATCGTTTTCCCCCCAGGCAATCTTCATTGGTTACGGTCCGGCATTTAAGAGCGACACGACCGTGCCTCCTTTTGACAACATTGAAGTGTATAACCTCATGTGCGGTAAGTGGCGCGATTATTAGCGGGACGCCGTTTATTCTGTGTTTCATGGGATGAAATGTTGTCCTCCACCCCGTGTCGCGCCAGACCTTCTTGGCATCCCTCCCTCTCCGAACAACGGCACGCACGGGAGCCTGAACCACCTCCTCAAGAGTCCCATGCACTTCCCCGTTCACCCCGCGCAGCTCTCCCACGATACGCCCTGCGAGGCCGCCGACTCCCACCCGGTTGTCCGCCTAAACTGCACGTGCACGCCACTTCTAGAAGGAGCAAAGGTCAATGCGGAATCAAGCCGTCATATCGTCAATGAATGAACCACACCTTCAATGACATCATTGACACTGCGCGATAGATTTCAAGTTTATTCTCCCTTTAGGGTGAAGACACGGACGCGATAATCGCCACTCCAAATGCCAGTGAGTGTCTTTTTATTTTTCCGCTTTACATTCAAGCGAGTTTGACGCGATCATAAACAATAACAGAAATTGTGTGGTTTTGCACGTAGGGAGTGTATTCATAGTTCAGCGTGCCAGCCCGTGTTGTATTTTTAGACATTTTATTTTAGTCGTTCGGCTTTGTGGCCAGCAGTTTGGCGCTTTTCTATTTTCCGCGGGCCAAAGTTCCCTTGTTTTTCCAAAACGAACGGGAGCCAAACCTTGACGTTCCCTTTTTTTTTTTTTCCTCATTTTGAGTCATAATGTTGTTAGAGGATGTCTTACAAGTCTGGCGGTGCGAATCTTGATGTCTTTTTGAACGCTCGGCTTTTCTCTGGCAGCTGTCAGATCGAGTTTACGTCGCCTGCACCATCCTTTCGGCGTTCCCAGCGTCGTCCAGCCGGACGCGACCTTTTGTCTGCTTCACCAGCCCAACTACATCACGGGCTACAGCCACGACCGTCACATGGCTCTCTGGGTGTCGTATACCATCCCGAATCTGGTTAGTCTTTCATCCCTAATCATAGCCTCGGCTCGCGGCTGATGTGGGTTTTTGGATGGGGAGTCAATGAGGGGTTTTACTTTTACAGTCGGAATTCCTCCTCGAAGCTGCTCTTAGTCACGGCCGCGATGGTGTTGGCCTTTCTCATTGTGTGTTTTGTGTCAACGGCGACCTCAGGCAGAGCCCCGTGGTTCAGAATGATGATTTCCCCCCCCCCCCCCATTCGCTCGCTATAAACAGGATACGAGTGCATTGCGATAAATTAGAACGGCATGGAAAACTCGATTCAAGATTCACACAGCGAAATATTTCCTGATTTTATTGATTCGAGCTTACATAATATATGAGCTTCATTTTTATCTATTCCTTTGTTTATTTGTTTTACTGATATGAATGAACTTTACGACCATATCATAAATTTCGGGTCGCCCTTGCTCATTATTTGGCAATTGCCACCAAACTTTACTGGGCTTGTCACTTCCAAGCCTGCTTATATATTGTCGGAATGTTGTTTCTAACTCCAGTTGCTGCTTCCCACCCCCGCCCCCCAATCTCCTGACCCTCGTCAGCGAGTACAGGGAGTAGGCATTAAAGAGGGAGCCTCAACATTTTGCACATACCACCCACGTTGTCACGACAAAGTGCCGAGCCCTGATCGACTTGGTGTTGTCACGCATTCCGTGTGATATTTTGGATCTCGGCGCTTCTTGTTTACATCCCGCAGTCCCAATGAAATGCAACTCACGGTGGTTTCCATTTTGGTCGAGTGACAATTGATGTGGCGGTCACCGTTTTATCTGCTGTCCAGGGAGTGATTCGTTGCTTTTTGACCCCCTGAAATCCAAATGCGTGGTCATTTGATCCAGAGATAATAGCTTGAAATCATGTTGATGGGGTGTCGGCTAGTAACAGGGATCGTCAATTCTCTCGTTGTCATGGTGAACCTGGTTTGCATATTTTAAAGGTTCATCAAGGGTTCAAATGGTGGGGCCCAGGTGGCCTCCCACATGCTCCGCCCATATATACTCTAAATGTTATATTTTGTTCGCGCATCATATCTATACAACATTTATTTGGCAAACTACATTTACCGATCACTTTAGAGTAGCCCTATGAATGCGACTCTTCTCTTTCAGGCCACAGCAAAATCCCCGGACCCATCTCGGGAGGCATGTATTCGCGCCGACGTCCGCATACCCCCGGCCACTAGCCAAATGTGCGCCAATGACAACACGCAAGGCCTGCTCTATCCCCGCAGTGAGTGCGCACGTGTCCCGGTCACAGCTCCTCATCTGAATTGAACTTGAAACATGTTTTTAGAAGCGGCCCGGTGGTCCAGTGGTTAGCACGTCGACTTCACAGTGCAGAGGTACCGGGTTCAATTCCAGCTCCGGCCTCCCTGTGTGGAGTTTGCATGTTCTCCCCGGGCCTGCGTGGGTTTTCTCCGGGTACTCCGGTTTCCTCCCACATTCCAAAAACATGCATGGCAGGCTGATTGAACGCTCTAAATTGTCCCTGGGTGTGAATGTGGGCGTGTATGGTTGTTTGTCTCTGTGTGCCCTGCGATTGGCTGGCAACCGATTCAGGGTGTCCCCCGCCTACTGCCCGAAGACAGCTGGGATAGGCTCCAGCACCCCCCGCGACCCTAGTGAGGATCAAGCGGTTCGGAAAATGGATGGATGGATGGATGTTTTTAGAATTGTGTTGTCATGTCAAAAGAAACGGCACACGGACGTCTTCCGCATTTAGTCTTTTGGTTGTAAGATACGAATAAAACGATGCTGCAGCACAAAATAAGTTTCTTTTTTTTTAGCGGATAGCATTTTATTGAAGAAAATCTTCACATTTCACCGTAGTGGATCATACTAAGGTGTTTTTTTTTTCATCTATTGCTTCTTTTTGTTTTGTTCCAAAAGGCCTCAATGTCAAAGACGGTACGCCAGACTCACTCATCACAAGCAACATGGTGCCAATGTACCCCGCGTTTAAAGGTGAGGTACATCCATCTTGGTGTATGAGTTTGCAACGTGGCCTATAAAATAACTGCATATGCAACAAGGTGCAGAAATATCTGGACAATCAAAGTTTTGCCTTCTGATAGCACATGATCCAAAGCATGCCACATCATGTTGAAAAGTGATCATTGACACTCGCAACACGTGACGCAAAGGAGCGCACATAACGGGCTGTGTATTTTCCTCTTACATCAGATGTTTGGAACTATTTCCACGATGTCTTGCTCCCAAAGTATTCAGAGCAGTTGAATGGCGTCAACGTTATGAGTGGCCCGATATTTGATGAAGATTACAACGGAAGAGTCGATGCTTTCAAGACCCTGGCGCCGTAAGTCTGTCACACATTTTGCCGCATCGGCTTGAGTTTCAACTTGAAAGTACAGTCGTCATTAAAATAATCCAATAATGTACCTACTGGGTCCCTATTCCAAACAATCTGGGTCTGCGTCAATTCATTTCTGATAAATAACAATAATGGCATGACTTGCACCTTTCCCCAGAAACGAGGCCCCCACACCGACGCATTTTTTCGTGATCCTGACCAGTTGTAAGAATTCCACGTTTGGTCCCGGTAACTGCGAAGGTCCCCTCAGGGTCAAGTCCTTCATCCTGCCACACAGAGCTGACTACACCGAGAGCTGCGGCGTGAGTATCGCCAACAACACGTGGCTGAGACCCCTCAACGGCTCCTCCTCTAAACTTATGTCACCTCCCCTGTTCATCTGTAGACCGGCTCAGATTTAACGTGGACGCAGGACTGGATGCAGCTGCATGTGGCCCGCGCCCGTGACGTAGAACTGCTGACTGGACTGAGCTTCTACCACGACAGGTTGTCCGTGGAAGAGACATTGCAGCTCAAGACTTTTTTACATACTGTTTGAAGTCAATTAACGGTCGGTTAGATGCATTTGGTCCGCTCAGTGGCTGCACTTGGTGCCTCATTTCTTTAAAAAAACAAAACAAAAAAACAAAAAAAACAGGTGATCCTAATGTTCAGGTTTAACTTTTTCTTTTTTGGAAAACTAGGATTATGGCACTTAAAATAATTGTTGTACATACTCAACGCCATACATCGGTTGTAGATTTTGTTCATCGTGTCATGAAATGACTTCAGTTTGCCTCTGGAGGCCAGAGCCAAAGATGGGCTGTTCGAAACTTGCTCAGTTGAAATGTGGGTCCATGGTTTCGAAGGAATCTTGCCCGTAAGTGCATCTCAATCATTTAGAATATCGCGGAAAAATACAATTATTTCAATCCTGTATTACAATTCAGAAACTCAAACTTATTATGCAGACTAAAAGAAATACATAGGAAAGAGTTTCTAGAAGTTTCCACCTCCCTTCTGCATTAACTAGGGATGGACGAGTACCGATACCAAGTATCCATACCAGGCTGATACTGGTCTTATTTCAAGATATTGGGTACACGCCAAGGATGCTGATACCAGCCACAGATACTTAAAGCAACAGCAACAACAACAAAAAAATCGGCTGTCATTTTATTACTTGAAATTTGATGTATCAAAAAAGTACGAGTACTATCGGCGGTTGTTGGTATCGGCGCGTAGTCGAGTGAATACTCGTACTGGTATCGGTCTGAAAAAAAAATTCCTTCGTATCAACAATCATATTGATTGCCAAATTTCTTGAGATGGTAAATTTGTGGTCCTCACCCTGCCATATCATATCCATGTTTAGATTGTTTTTTTCTATGTTCGTCTATTATTTCCTCAACTCGTGAATCGTGGCATGTGCACGTTTGCACATGGTCTCACATTTGAGTGTGTAGACCTTAGAATGTAAAGTGCCGGTGTGCGTGTGCGCGTGTGTGTGTGTGTGTGTGTGTGTGTGTGTGTGTGTGTGTGTGTGTGTGTGTACTGTATTTCTGGACTTGTGTGGACTCCCATATGACTGGGACCCAAAATTTATTCCGCTCAAGTGTGAAAGCAGTAACGTTAAACATGCTGTTTGAAGTCATGGAAGGTAACATAGCAGGGAGGAGACTGTTAAAAAAATGTGAAGATTGTATCAAAGCATGGTAAAACCAATTCGGTTCACCGATCTTCTTGTGTGTCACCGTATGTCCACTCTGTAGCTGCGTGCTCGCGGTCCAACTATTTTCCTTTTGGTCAGTTAAAAATGAATATATTTTGTGACCGTACAAATCCTTGAGAATGCTTTTAAAATGTTTTTACAGAACTCAAGTGTTAGGGTTTTTTTTTTTCTAGCTGTACCATTTTGTTTTAAATTAATAAATACATACAGTGAAACTTGTAAAGTCTAGTGTCCCAAAAGTGGTACAATTTTTTTTTTAACAAAAAGTGTCTCGAAAGTAGAACTGAAGTTTAAACCACCGCCTTGCAACTTCAGGATATCATGTTTGACTTGAACCTTAAACTCATCCTTTTCACTTTGTCTGTCGGGCATCATTAATTAAAGGACTTTACATGAATTACTTTACTTTTATTATTGTTTTTTATAGTAATCCACACTCCTTCAACACCAATCATAAATACGAGGACAATCATCTGGTTTTGCCCCGTCGAGTGAAAATGTCTTCTAAAGTTCACATACCATTGAGATGCATTTGTGTGACCCTTACATGGCAATTTGCTCCTACCTTAGAACTGCGCCCCCAAAAATATTGCACTCTGAAATTGGCTAAAGGAAAACACACCCAGGAAGCGTTCGTCACAGATTGCAGGGGTGCGAGTACACACACACAAAAAAAAGGAAGGAAAATGTGTATGAAGGCAGCGATCGCATCTGCAAGCTGACTTGTCTCTGGTCCGCTGAGCCAGAAGGTAAGCACTTGTAGTTTGTACGATTTACATGTTTTGTATCATGACAATTATTCCACACTCGAGGGGGAGTGTCCAGTCTGTCTCGTTTAACAAAGCCTGACTTGTCAGACGATCGTCTCGTTCTTGACGTTGTTCTGGCTGTCAAACTGCACTAGATGGACTTTGTTCTCCCTCCTGTCTTGCCATTGACAATACATGATGGCACTTGCCTTCTGGATTTCCTTTGCAAAACGTTCTTTAAAATGTCAAGGCAAGTTGTGTGTAATCAAGCCTGAGAAGACAACTGTGAGAGTTTATTGCCATTTGGACTGCGGTGGTCATTGTGGCTTGTTTTTAAGGCCGGGGTTGGGGGTTGGGGTCGGGGGCTGCCAGGAAACTCAGCATATCGTGAGGAAATACGTCAGCTGCCTCATAGTCAAGCATGAGGTTTAAGTGTATTTTCGCTTCTTGGACGACCCGTCATCGCTTCAGAAATGCCAGGCCAATGAGTCACCACAAAGCATGTACCATCACTTCCATCCTAGTACTGTTTGTGTTAGTGTGAGATTTTAGTTTCAAGATACAAACATTACCTTACAACATCATGTAAATTGCATTTGTCATCAAAACCAAACTGGAGTCATTTTAAATAGTACAAGCCATCCTTTTAAGTTTTCACAGCCTTCAATGCACCAAGGGAAACATTCTACATGAAAAAAAAAATCCTGTCACACCAAACGTCTCAAAAAGTGGTGTAGTATATATCTACCACATATGAATTTAATGAAACCCATTTAGTTGAAAACTAATTTTTCTTGTGAATGAATGGCAAAAGGTGACAGAGGATACTTGTAGCTTCCGCCACCTAGTGGCAGACCCTTGAAATGTTTTGCCTGTTTCTGGCAGAGATATTTAAAAAACTGAGACACCCCCCCCCCACCCCCCACTCCCATACGCACACACTAATCTGCATGATGAGCAATAGCCATAATTGACCTTAATATGAATCAAACAGAAAAACAAACCAGATACGAAACGGGTAGAGCTCGGATTGAAGAAAGGAAATTTCTTCAATTCAATTTCCTACCTTGTTGTGAGACTTGGCACTCGGAGTTGGAGGCTCGCTTTTCGTCGTTAGTTCCTCTGCGTCTTCGGTTTGGTGAAGATTGACTCCCGTGCTGCAAGCTGTGCTCTCAAATCCTGCACTTTTGTGGCACGCAAAAGTGTTTTTTGTTTGCAGGGAAACCCGTCTCATGGCTTCCGTGTGCCGTTTTGAAATGCCGCTCCAGGTTCGCTTTCTTCGCCAATGCCACCGTTGCATTGCAAATCCAAACAAACGAGGCTTTGAATGAAAGTAAAGCCAAAAAATTATCTTGCTCCCACTCAGGGTGAAAATGGTAGGTCTTGGCTCGTTTCCACAAACTCATCGGGAAGGAAAGTAGCTATTGGCTGTCGTAAAAGTCGCCAAATGATGTCATCAGGGCGTGTGATTAATTAGGGGATGTTGTTTTTTTTCTTTTGTATTTTTTATTTGTTGTTGGGGGTTTTTTTTGGTTTATTTAGACAAATAAAAGTTTATATTTACATCCAGTCAGGGCTGGATGTAAATATGAACTTGGGGGCCTGAGATGAGCGAGCGACCACGCTCGCTCTCATACAGTATCTTTACACATGAACGTCGAGCTGGAAAACGAGCGTGCAGGAGACCGAACTACAAAGCTATCAAGAATGCAAAGTTTGGCATTTGCTTTTGGGGGAGGTTCAATAGACATCAAAAGTGACAGGGGGAGTCAAACTCATTTTTGTCGCGGGCCACATTGTAGTTACGGTTTCCCTTGGAGGGCCGTGATCAGTTTTGGGAAACCATATAAATGTTTAATTCCCTCCACATATTACATACACAGCGCACAACGTATTGATGAATAACTAGTTTTAAAACCAGATGTCAAGAATAATGACTGTTATTGTGGATTACATATGACAATTTGGTTCAGACTTTAGCAAGCATCCTGGAACGTGACATGCTTGATTTGCTTTTGAGCGCGACATAAAATGATGTGGTGGGCCAGATCCGGCCCCCGGGCCTTGACTTTGACACCTGTGATCTCCACGTTCAAAGAATGACTTGCAGGTCTCTTGCAGTGAAGATCGTCAATGGGAGATAACCTCGCCATGCGCGCTCCTTGAATCTCTCAGCTCCAGATGACGGCGAGGTGTCAGAAGCGTTCAGGATCCAGTGCAGAGCGAGGGAAATGGCACGTCGTCAGGAGGACCGGCGAGAGGGCCAAATAACTGGAGACTCTCATTTGAGGATGGATTTTATTTTGCTTCAAGCTCTGGAGAGGGAGAAGATCTTGGAAGTGCTTCGGAGAGACAAACTCTTGCGCGCAGTGGAAGAAGACAGGATCAGGCGAGTCATTTTATCTCCCAAGAAGCCACAATGACAAAGGCTGAAATTGGTGAATTTGGTGGCCTTCCTTTGCCACCAATTTAAAACTCACCCGTTTCATTTCCAACAATGACGGTTTTGCCAACGCAGGAGGATGAAATTCCAGCTCCAGGAGATTCGAAGGAGAGGCGCAAAGAGCCACTCCAAGGAATACGGCCAGCGGACGTGCGCCCGCTGCCAAAGGCCCCTGGGAAAGTTCTGCAACACGGGCGCCATCTGCGGCGGATGCAGTCACCGAATCTGCGTCAACTGCCGCGTGCGAGTGAGAGAAGTGGCGTGGAAGTGCACCGTCTGCTACGCTTACAGGTACAGAGCGCCCGAAGCGCGAGACATTGAGTCAGTCCCAAATCATCCGATGACCTTTCGTGCAAATTTGGGACATTCCGGTTAGGCGATGGTGGCTTCATTTGACCGCTTTGTTCTGTCTTCGCAGAGAAGTCAAGATTCAGTCTGGAGACTGGTTTGTAGAGGAAACGACAAAGAAATTTCCTCCTCTCACAGGTTTGTTGAAGCTAGTGAATGGACACAACGAATCGGGCACCGGACCGTACAATGAAATGGATGCATTCTGTTTTCCACTGAATGTCCTCGTTTGCTTCACAGACAAACATGAGACGGTTGGGGAGAAACTTTTAAAGACGTACAATGTGATGAGGTATCTTTAACTCACTCCGTGTGTGAATATGTTCCTCGATGTGCAAGGTTTTGATTGCTTTTTACATGTCTTGATATTATTTTTGAACAGTTACATAGCGATCGTGCCACCAACACCGCCAGCCTACACGGGATTCGACTTCGAGGGCAGATCAGGGGTAAAGTACATGCCTAACGGAGTTCAAGTATAAATGCAAATTATACGTACGGGTGTCCAGAACTTTGTGTGTATAATCATCAGAATTCCAACAAGTTCAACGTTCGAACCAAATCAGTAGAAGATCATCTGTTTTCATTCACCACGAATGTTGGAAGTAAGTCACCAGTAAAAGCGCAGTAGAATTCAAAATAATCCGTCACAAATTAGAAATGACCAAATTTGGTGCACGGACGTTTACATTTTTTTTTCTTCATATATATATAAATGTGACACTTTCTAAAGATACTAATCGGCGAACCGCTACTAACAGTTCGGGAAATTTGCCTCCATATCGAGGCCAAAATTGCATCAGGTGTGACAGCAATAGTGTTGCACAATATCCTGTGACACCACCAGATGCTCTGATAAACTGATGTTCTTGCGGTTTGCAGAGATGTCCTCATCGCAAAACGATCTCGCGGCGAGCCTGCTGAACGTCGGCCGCGGCAAACATTTGCGCTCCGCCACCCAGAAGAGCCTCTCTGACACGGACCTCAGCAAATCCGTCCAAGTAAACGAAGAACTTGGGTCGAGTATAAAAACCGGGCAACGGAAGGCAACCTTTTAACACTTGACAAATGTTCCGCTCAGCTCTACCACGCTCCAAGTCTTCCCGACCTGTTCAAGAGAAGCAAAGACAGCGATCAGGAAGGACCAGAAGAAGAAGAAACCTCCAATAGTTCGGAAAACTATGATGGAAAGCGAGTGCGTACAAGTTAACACGCGAGGCTAGCTTTGCATATGAAACATTTTGTCATCCCTTGATCCTATCTGGTTATCTTGATCTAAAACGGAAGTGTCTTTGCTTCCCTCAGGGTAGCTTCAGTACCGAGTGCAACCTGCTTGAGAGTGTCAGCGCCAGCGGGGACATGGAACTGGCGCTGGCCTATAACTCCACCACATCCTGTTTGGAGATCACCATCGGAGCGTGTCGGAACCTCCCCCACGGAGACACCGCGAAGAGGACGTGTAACCCGTAAGGATAGATCGGGATACTCCTGAACGTCTATTTTGCCGAATGTGTCCAAATGGCTTAAAAAAAAAAAAAAAAAAAAAAAAAAACAAGCACCGTGTCCACGTGCAGCTACGTCAAATTCTACGTGATGCCACCCAAGAGTGAGAAGCGCAAGACGGCAGTTCAGAGAAACACCATCCATCCCGTTTATAATGAACTTTTTCAAGTAAGACACGTTAAAACACTTTTAAAGATGATCATTGCAATATTAAGACTTTTCCCATGATGCTCCTTCGTAAGTGTCAGTGTCGACTTGACTAACCTCACGTGGCTTTGCACAGTATCACATAGAGCGCCACCTGCTGACTGGAAAGAGACTGCAGGCCTCGGTGTGGCATTCAGAATTCCTGCACCGGAAGGTTTTTCTGGGCGAGGTCCTCATCCCGCTGGATGGTTTTCAATTTCAAGACAAAAATTTCCTGCGCTTCAACTGGTACCCGCTGAGTCCGCAGGTAAAAGCACACACAACATTTAGGGAGGACCGTTCGTGTACGACTATCGGCACCGAAATTAGAAAATGTTAATTACAAAAAAAATAAAATAATGAGACACCTTCTCCCCAGCTGAGTAAATATCCAGAGGAAGGCGCCGAAGAGCAAAATGGAGGAGACCTGCTGTCCAGATTTCAGTCCAGCTTCAACAGTCACTGAATAACTGCAACCCCAACGACTACTTTTTAGTTCTAATTGCACATGCATGCATCCGTCATCCGATCACTCATTCAGATGTCAATAAAAATGATTAGCAATTGAGAAAATGTAAAATAATGTCATGTGCGGCAGGTTATGTGTCTTCCGTGGCCTTCCCGTACGATGTTTGCATGTTCTCCCCGTGCCTGCGTGGGTTTTCCCCAGGAACTCCGGTTTCCTCCCACATTCCAAAAAGATGCGCGGCGGGTTCATTGAAACGCTTTTAAATTTTCCCCTCGGCCGTCCGTACGATGATGAAGTGTCCCCCGACCGGAAATCGCAGAAACTGAAGCTCGTTATTTGTTTTGTTCAAATAAATGTGTATTGTTCTGACTGTGAAATTAATACCTACAGAACGACAGCTCATTTCAATCAAAGACTTGCTGCTTTGTAGAGGGACTGGGTTAGGCGTGGAGATGTTTACGAATACATGGTCAGCTGAAGCCACTAGAAGAGAGCAGAACGGAAAAGATTTCTTTAAATGTCTGCCCCTTTGAAGTAAAATAAAAGCCCCCAGCCCCTTTTGGGGTAAACGTTTGAATAGGCTGCCATTAGATCAAGTCAATAATAAATCAATAAGGCTTACCTCCAGCACATTGAGTTTGATGAGTCCATCTCCATCCTTGTCAAAAGCATTAAAGGCCCCTACAGGAGAGACAGAACTGGCATATTTGCATCTATATTCACGTGCACATTTTTAAGACGACCGTGCGAGGTATACGTACTGAACATGCCCTCCAATCTCACAAAGCAGCAGATGTAGCTGTCAAAGTCAATGTTGAGGCGCTTGTCGGCGTAGCGCATGGCGATGATGTCATACAACTGTTTGTTGAGGTGGAGGCCTTCGCGGGCGAGGAGACGGCGCAGGGGATCAGATGAACATCGACAAAATGGCACAGCGTATCGTACAAGGCGATTTCTGCGCCGCCGCTCACCTGCGTCATTCACGGCGTTTCTCATTTCGAAACTGCTGATGGAGCCCGTTTGTTCTTTGTCGTAACCTTTGAAGATGACCTGCAAACCCGCATCAGCTTTTCAAAGCCACGTCGTGGTCGTGAAATGATCAAACGGTGAGAAACATACATGCCACTGCTTGATTTTCCTCCACAAGTGCTTAAACTCCTGTAGGTTTAGTTTTCCTGTCCCATCTGTCTGGAATTGGGCTCAGTCACGGCAAAAACGTCTCACGTCTACAACTGGAATGCAAACCTTCTCACATTCATCATGAATGCAATCGTGATTGGTTAATTCTACACACGGATTGGCTCACTGAGCATTGCCACGTCCTCAGTTAATAAGAGGATGTGCACACTTATGCAACCACGCTACTTTTGTTGTACTTCCCTCTTGAAGATTTTTTTTTTTTCATATTTAAGTTGCACATTAATGGTGGCAAACATTCTGAAAGGATTTATTTTGGTCTCAATTTTTAGAAAATGGTATTTGGACAAGGGTGTTTCGACTTTTCATATCTACTGCACTTACCTGCCTATTATATTTGAGCACTGAACACCCGAAAACCGTAAAGTTCAATGAGCCTGGTTATTTACTCCCCCATAACCTCGCATATCACCAGCAGAGCGCGAAGGATACGTCCATCAGGGCAATCATACTGCGACACGTCTCCAGGCTGAAACCCTCCATCGTCTTTCCGTTCGCTGCGGGAAAAGAAGCGCATGTTGAACTTGGGGGGGGGGGGGGGGGCTCTTGACACCGGACGTTGTTTTTCTCCGTCGACTCACATTTGGAGAGCACGTTCTTCATCATGGTCTGAAGCTCATTGGCAAAGATCTGCATATCCTGACCGGGGGGGCATCAGTGGTATGTCAAATCATAATAAAAACAATCGTGATGATAGCTGACGTGGTAAAAGTCTGCTCGCTTACCTCGCCGGCTATTTGTTGGTACATGACGCGGAACTGTTTCTCCTCTTCAGTTTCTTCCTCGGCCTGAAGGAGTTTTTTCTGCTCAACAGGAGAAAATAATCATGGGTAGTTGCATACGACCGGTTTATCCTCCAACGGGACTGGTAAACCATACCGCGCACACCACATAGTCCGCTTTGTATGCACGGATTATTTATGCAACTACAAACTACTTGCTGCATGACATTTTACAAAGGGTAGGTATCATTTTTCTATCCGGTTGCTGTGCGTCGTATATTATATAAACATCACCCCTCCGTTGATGAGAACATGAGCACATAAGGGAAAAAAACAAAAACAAAACAGGTGTTGGAGTCACTTGAGATCAGCTGGCCGGGGAGGTCAATTCCCAGTGATGTTATCTGACCCACTGCCGATTACGTTTGAGCCATAAATGACGCAGGTTTTCATCAGATACATGCTGCATGGCAACTATGATTAAGCGACGGCCGCTTTAGTGGAAAAGGAAATAAGGTTACTTTGGGCGTCTTCTTTTTCTCCCCCCGAATGCCGTCATGCAGGATTTCTTTGTTGGCGAATGCTCGGTCGGACACATACACAATCGGCTGAAAAAAACAAACAAAAAAAACCAAATGATACAAATTGGAGGGTTAGTCGGTGTGTGATTTACTTTCTCTGATTAGTTGTACAGTCTGTGCCAAAAGTGTCAGTGGTGCAAACAGGCGTTACCTTGTCCTTCCTTTTCTTGTCGTCCTGATGATGAATAAGACGAGGACGGTGAGATGAAACAGATTAGTTGCGAGAGACCAATGAGGGGAAAAATATCATATCAAGAGAGGTTTGACCATGGACAAAAGTATTGGGTCGACCCTTAAGCTTGCATAGATTACTGCAATATCAAAATAGAACCATTATGTTCACTTGAACTGCACTCTAGCCACAGTCATGGGACAAACCTGAGTTTGATCAGTCCCGATTGTGTCGTCCACTTCCCTGTGAAGAACACATAAAAGAAAGAAAAAAAAAAGATGTCAATTCCTATTGACTTGATGTCATGTGACACCAATGAGCGGTGGACGTTCCTTACTCTGAGGTGCTCCTGTTTTCGGAAAAAACCCTCAGGATGAACTGGCCCTCCTCGTGAGGCTCAAACGTAGTGGGGATGACGACATATTCACCCGGGGGCAGGCTGACACGCTCTGTGATTTCGCGCAGATTCATGTAATGTTTGCATTTCGCCTTGGAGGCGTTATAAAGGAAGAAGTCCTTCTGGAGATGTCGATTGCAGCCACACATCTAAGGCATGAAAGAAGAATGTCATCCAACACTCGTGTCCAAAAATCGAATTCATTGGCATTCGTAGAGAAAGTTGAGGCTTAAAAAATAAAATAAAATCAGGAGCTTGGTGCCCCACCATTGTTTGTCATGGTTTAATATGATTTGTAGCACATGTTGTGAATTCACTTTTGGTTGCGTACCTCTTTTGGCACCTGCAAAAGAATGAACAGAAAATCAACTGTTGCGTGTGCCCTGCTCGTCGTCTGAAATCGCGCGACGCAATCATTACCTCGTAGATAGAAAACCCAATAGTGAGGAACCTGGGCCCGAGCTGCTTCTGAACGCGGCGACCTTTCTGCATGAGAGCCACAACCACGGTGCAGAGGTCCCGCGGCTCCTCTGGGTCGTCATCCTCGTACAGCTGCAAGTGATACTGAGGGTTGGTCCAGAAGGTGTCTGTCAAAAATAGCATGGAATGGGGTCAAATGTTTAGCATATCTCATTGTCATTGAATATAATAAAATCAACATAAAAAATGTAAAACTCTAATTGCAAATATTGGACGAAAATAACAGATAAATACCGTTCCTAAATATTGCAGAGGATAAAGAATATATGCCTATGAGTATTGTCGTATACTCTGCCCGCATGTGTTGCTACCACTGGTATTCAACTATAGGTTGCTTCAAGGTTTAGAATGACCACAAGACTGATGCCAGTTTTTGTGTTAGCATTAAGCTAGGGGGCTTTCGATAGACAACATTAATGTGGTTTGTTGAAATACTCGGCTCTCCCACCTGGAAAGTTCCTGCAGCCCCCTGCTGAGCTGCCTCGGACCCATCGGCCCTCGTTGACGGACACGTTCCAGCTGTGTCTTTCATCACCATGCAGCGTGTCGGGGGTCAGGTTGCAGATCTCCAGCTTGGTGTAGTTCCTCTTGAAGTCATCAAAGGACATCCTGGGCGGGAATGTAAAAGAGGATCCTTCCTGTAGTGTTTTGCTTAGCACTAAATACATTTTCCAGATCACATACATTGATCTCTACTGAAATGATGATGCACAAATCAGGACATCGGTCATGTTGTGTTCGCACTAGCGTAAAAAAAATGTTTGCTTGGAGGAGACGTGTATTTTTTTTTTTGCCCCAACAATTTATTATTACCATCATTATTATATTATCATTCTTTCATCTAAATACCCTTGAGCACAAATATTTGCTTAACCCTACACTGTAGGTAAAATATTACAAATATTACAGTTGCCTTACTGATCGTGTTTTTGGTACAAACAAATTCACGAACATGGATTGTACTGACCAGAACTCACTCTCCTCAACAGTTTGCTTTTTAAGGTTGTTCCTGTCTGCAATGGAAATCGTGGACCATTCATTTGAACTGGGGGGGGGGGGGGGGGGGCAAATATAAAGAGTAGAGTTGGGTGTCATTTTGCAATTTTGGCACTTCTGACGACCTTTACTGCATTCTGTATTTCATGCAGGAAAACAAAAAGACACATAGGCACAAACGTTTTTTCCAGATTTTACTTTGCGCTCCAAGGTCCCTTCCATAGCACTCGGCCCCAGGGATTGCGCAAGCGGATTAGGCGCATTTTGCTGTCCTTTGCAACCTCGTCACACTAAGAAAGAAAACGGCATTTCTCATGATCACCTTGTGACTCATTGTCAAAAGAAAATACATGTGGCATCAAGTTACCTCCTCCAGGGCTATGATGGAGTAGGCGTGTCCCCGCACCAGTCCAAGTTCGGTTTTAGACTGCATTTCACTGGGGGAGGTAACCTGGGTAACATGATAACTTGATGGACATTTATTACGTCTGCCAAGTTTTTGCCAGTTGTGAAAGAATGTGGCTGACCCAGAGATTAAAAATAAATAAAAAATAGTACACGTGTCATTTTACAAACTTACATCAATGGAGCACCCCATCAGAGAGCCTCTTTGCAGGGCCTTCCTCATGATCTTATAGATCTCTTTCGGCGCCTCAGACAACTCAAAAAACTCTGTGACTCCTCCTGTGAAGTCCTCCATGGCTTCCAGAGTGTTCCCTCCTCTCAGGGCCTCGTAAGAGCCATTCAGCCTGAGAGCGGCCCAACATGATACAAATCGGTGCTGATTTTTTTTTCCCCCCGATTGTGTTCTTTGAAAGAAAGGGAAAGCTGGAATTTTTACTTGGCATAAGCTTTTTCCAGAAGAGCGCTCCAGAATTCGTTCTCCCGGAAGGATTTGGTGAAGACCAGCCGGTTGTTGTAGGTGGGGATGCGGTCGTCAACAACCACATCGATCCACTCGCCATAACGCCAGAACTGAGGATGGAAAACATCAAGGTATTGTTTTTGGGTGACACACACGGTGTAACAGTATAACTGCATACAGTAAAAAATGTTTGACTTGAAATTCACAATGGTTTGTATCCTTTTCTGTGCAAGATGTATGCAAATTGTAAGTAAAACTATTTAAATTCGTACTAACTTCGTGTTTAAATGAATATTCAAAGAAATGAAAATTCCAACACAATGACACAAAAAACACAACTTGCTCCGCTCCATTAAAAAAAAAAAACATCCCAGTGTGCAATATTGTAGACATTACTTCAAAGTACTGTATGCAGACAGTGCTGAAGTAGAACAACGACAGTTGTTTAGTTGATTATTGCAATGTACAAAAAAAAAAAAAAAAACTACCTGGAAATGGAAGATTCCGGCATAGTTTTCTGTGAAGCTCTGATCCCGAGGAATCACTCTGTAGAGAAGCTTCTCGTTCAAAGTCAGACAGGCGATGGCGGCGAGCAGCCAGCAGTCACCTATGAGCAGCAGATACAAACAGATGTGCTCCTAACATGTTTTTCTTTTCTTAATTGCTATAAGAGGCCATTCACAAAAGTCACAGTTAAACATGTCAATAAAGAACATTAATTGGGAAACTGACTTTAGCAGGAGGAATAACCCCTGCTCTTGAAGAGAGATAAATATGAATGACAGTAAATGCTGGCATGTGTGCCACTTATGTGCAGGTGTGATACATCATAATTTGCATTACCCAACTCGCCCTGACAGATGTCCGTCCTGCTGGCTGCATCCACAATGAATTGAGGGTTTTCACATATTTCCTGTCATGGAAAAGAAAGAAAGTGTCATTCATACCAGAATCGTAATAATTGTACTCACGTGGAAGAAATGTAGGATTCTTTGAATACCGGAATTGTAGTTGACGCCCTCAGCAAATTCTATTTTAGCTCAAGTAAGCACACCAAGCTGTCAATTATTCCAGGTCATTATTTGAAACTGAGATTATTTCAATTCGTCTTCAGACACAGGCAGTGAGAGATATTTAAATTGTGCAGGGAACGCACTTTTTTTATGACAGCCACTTTGTCTTTGCTTCTGTGTCGCTGCCAATGGATCAAAAAAATCACGAAATTCAACTTTTTAGCCCTCACCATAGCACTTTCAAGGAATTTTGAAAACATAAAATATTTAATGATTAGGCTTATACAGAAAAAAAACAATCGAAGGAAAACAAACACGCGTCAGTCTACTGCCAACCACATGATCTAAAACCATCTACGGGACGTTACTAAGGACAAAAGGTCCTAATTTCGTGCCAAGGTCAAGTCTAGCGCGATGTTCAGTCTAGCTGTGTGCATAGCCGGTGTAGTTATGAAACAATATCTGTGTATGGCTTTAATATGCTACAATTAGACAGTAAATCTGTGTTTGCAAATCTAAAGATGACATTTGCTGTGACTGACAAGACTAGGGTGTAACTCCTGCAACCAAACCCCATCTGGGACCTCTGAACAGCATTTGTCACATATTCAGAGGCAAGCAGCTGCTTTGGAATTCTTGAGGTCACCACCTCTCAAATCCAGGCCAGCTAGCAGCTCTTAACTGCACATCTCTGTTATGGATGCCTGATACCACTGACTGGAACTAATTAGCTGTATGCAGTGTGCAACGGTATCACATACACACACACACAAAAAAGAAATAGCTTCATGTTTTGAATATAGGACATACTCCCGAGATAGGATTTCGATTTCTCCGATACCCAGTTGGGGCAGCCATGTGTAATTTAAGTGAAATAACACCCTTTATTAGTGCTATTATTAGTCGTATCAAAGCACTTAAGAACATGTTTGTAGTGTTTATCAGCACTCTCACAGACCACAATATTCGGTATACTTGCACAATCTAATAATATCCAGTGTAAAAAAAAATTACCGTACTTTTACAAAACAATATACAGTATGTTTATTATTACAGCTCAATTTATGCAGTTCGGAATGATGCAAACTACAGCTATAATAATAAACATATTGTTAAATGAATCTAAATTTGATAATGGCTTTTTTTTGGAACAGGCAGATGGACTTATTTTTAAATTCAATATTCATATGTTCACTATCATTACATTGAGCAGATGTACACCTAAATGTTGGTCATTTACATTTCTGTCTCTGCTTGCCAAACGTGCTCAAGTTTAAAAATATTATCCATCATAAAATGGTATTGGTCATTTGTGACTGATACTTATAAGTGTACTCATAATAGAAGTGTGCACTACTAACTCACAAAAAAAACCCCACACACATTACGTTATGTACTGTATTACACAAATGCCTCATTAAAAAATAAAATGAGGTAAAACCTATATGCACTAAATTTAGAAACCTATAGGGCCAACCGATGATGTATTAAACGTGCGCATGCTTTTTCTGCTGATATAATCGCATGACATGTGACATGAGAACCCGGACCCCCATGCAGATGGGTCATGTGTCACCATGACATCCAGAGTGATGAGAGAGCATTCTCTCACCGAGGGTCGTTTCCACACAAACTTCATTGGGGGCTTCTGGTGGCTGTAGAAGAGTGAGGAGTCGCAGGCCGGGAAAAGAGGGTCCTCGAAGAGCACCTTCTTTTTCACATATTTGTCTCGCAGCTCCATGAAAGTCTTGAGACGCTTGGCATCTTTGACTGCCTCGTTCCTGCTAAGGATGGCCGAGTAGATGGAGTTGGCTCCGGCGAAGGGATAGTCTGCCTGGTCGTCGGGCACCTGCGATGCTTCCGTTTCTCGAAGCACTCGCACGTTTGTATCCTCCACCAGAGGCAGTTTATGATCCAGGTCCTCCATATTCTTTCTTTCTTCCTATAGATAACAGCAAGGGGCGGGGGAGTTCAATCTCAAAATACTTAGCTCCGGTGATCACTTGTAGTTCAAGTTGTCAGCTGTAAATCGTGACACCCAAGTAAACTCTCACACTCTTGGGCGCTAGACTTAAATATAGGTCCCTTACAAGGAGGGGAGGGGGCTTTTGGTCGGCTCACTCTAAAAATACACATCAGGAGAAAGAGACATGGTTGACACAGCATTTCTGAACAATCCAGGAACCCCTTAATAACCATTCACACTCACATTTATACCTATGGACAGTCTTCACTAAAGCTAACAAGTATATTCTGGAACATGGGAGGAAGTGCACATATTACATAGCATCCTTATTATACATAGCATACATCCTTAGTTGAAAGGAATATTTTCAAAATCGAGTTGTATCATAAAGGCCTCCACCGATAAGAGTTTCCCTTCCTTGTATGCTTTGCACTTGAAAGATACATTAATCTAAAGTATTGATATTTTCGCGTCTAGTTTTAATGTACTGCATATTTCATAGGACATTTACACCAAAAGCTAAAACAACTACTTTAACTGCCCGAAAATGATTTGTAATTGAAGGAACAACCAAACGTGAAGCAGTAGTCTTCTCTGCAGAGTAAAATGTATGCCCATTCATTGTCTTTATTGCCGTTTCAGCTAGAGCTGCCTCTTGAGTGCACTTTTTAAAAAGCAGTTCAAAACACACGGCAGCCATTTCTAGATTTTCATTTGTTTTTATTTTGCTGTGATCTAATTAATTTGTGATTGTTCCATCATCAACTGTGAAAAGTTGGCGATTCCGTATATGGTGCGTGTTCTCTGTGTAAAAAAAGTGATTCATTCAAAAGATTATCAAATAAAATGGGAGACAGTTAGACTCTGGTTGCCAGATCTTTTTAACAATGCTGTAAAATTGTGACGAGTCCGTTTAAAAACACATAGAAAACACGTTGAATTATAATAAACCATATCAGGATATCCAAAACAAAATCCTATTGTTATAGTTATCCTTCGTGCAAGGAGGCTCAGAACTTGGGACATTGCAAAACCTTTCTAAAATACTTCAGTGTTTTTCCAAGTACTTTAGCTGCGCAAAAGGGATGCATCGTAAAAGATCTGGCAACCGGAGCCTTGTCGGGTGTAGAGTGCGCTTGAGCAGTGCAGTGTGCATCTGGAACTTGTCGCCATCGCGTTTGGTTCTGTGTGAAATCTAGCTCTTTTTAGACGTTCAGTATGCCACGTTAATGGACTCATTTACGTGTCTCTGGGCTTTCCAATGAAACGTTACTATGTTAGGTGTTAGTAAATGCTTGTAACGGTGTAGTTGTGTCAACTGTGTGTTATTCCCATCGTTGTACGGACAGAATAATCTGGCGATTTGCAGCAAGGTTAACCCAAGGAGCGGTTGGCTGCTTCTGAACGCTAACGCCAGTTAGCTTGCAATTCCGCTCAGCATTTGAGCTGACTTAATCAGTGCAAATCGGACTCGGTTACTAAACTTTGTCGTGTCTACTGTCAGTGGCGGTGCTCTCTAGCTAAGGAAGCTAGCCGCAACTTCGCCGAGGAACCCAGAAGATCTTTTTCCCCTTCTATTTAGCTAACAAAGCAAAAAAAAAACAAAAAAAATCAAGCTTGGTACCGGAGAAGAAAGTCTGTTAAACTGGAGCGGACGCCGTCACTTTTGCGTCCTTTAACACGTATGTATTACATGTTATGCTTGGGTTACTCGTATTTTTCATTTTCTTAAATCGTGGTCTTTTCTTTATGGCGCTAATAGCATTATGAAAAGCCCTTCGCAATCATTCATTCTGTGCAATTGTTGTTCGAGGTAATGATAAAATGATCGATGCGTAGGCCCGTTGCTGTACGGCTAATCGTCGGTGTTGCACGGCCGGCCGCTCCGGGTGACCAGCCGACATGTCTGAGGGCTCCGAGAGCAAGCAGGCCCCGGACACGGTCCAGGAAGCCAAGCCCGAGCCGATGGCCGCTGCGACCGCCGCCGGTCAAGCCGTGTCGTCGGTGTCTCCCCCCGTGTCCGTGGTGAACCAGCCGGCCGCCACGGAGGACGAGGAGGAAGAAAGCGAGGACGAGTCCGAGATCTTGGAGGAGAGTCCGTGTGGACGCTGGCAGAAGCGCAGAGAGGAGGTCAATAGACAGTACAGCACATCCGCTCACTATTTTTATTCACTCTGTACGTTAGTTAGTAGAAGTATTTATCTGGGGGTTAATTGTGTCAATTGTGCACAATATCTTTTTGGGGGGTGTTTAGTTCTGAGTAGTTCTGAGTCTATTTGCACAAAGTAAGCCGATGAAAGTAAGGAGTATTGGTACCTTCTTATTACCCACCTCTGTATTAGTTATAACATTTCATTGTCCTTCTTGAAGGTGAATCAACGAAATGTCCCCGGCATCGATAACGCCTACTTGGCCATGGACACTGAGGAGGGAGTTGAGGTGGTGTGGAATGAAGTCATGTTCTCAGAAAGGAAAAACTTCAAGTTACAAGAGGTTGGTGAACTGCGAGCTATTACTTTTCTCGATGGTAAGACTTGTTTGTCCCACAGTATCGTGATTGGGGATACATTCCATACCCACCTGCAAACGGTGGTCTCAAACAGTTTTACACCAAAAAAGTAAAGCAAAATGTGCTACTGTATTACTCTGAAGGCGCATCCTTCTCTTGCTGTTCTGGTAACTGTTTCAGCAGTCTGAGTTATGATCTGTCAATGGCATTTGTTATTGCCTTGGCACCATCTGAAGAGCCCGGGTGTGTTTATGGACCAGGCGTGTGGTTTAAGCTGCATTTGTCCCTTACCTAATATGTTCTGTGTGGGATCCCAACTAATTGCCCCATCCTATTACATATTTGCCCCCGCAGTTGGTTATCAATTTAATGGCTCCTTTTGAACACAACTCCAGGACCTTACACAGGCCACATAAAATAACATGATGGTTATGAACGTATTCATTCTCATTACAATTCAATTACATCACCACAGCTGTTTCCTTGTGCTTTCTGAGAAAATTTCCCCTTCCTAGCCGGAGGGTGGATATTGGTACCGCCTCTTCGGTTCCTTACCATGATCCCAACAACAACAAAAAAACGGAAGGCCTTCAGCTACATTTGAGTTTTAAGATGCTTAAAAACAAGCGGTCAGACCCGTTGCCTGTGGCACAATCGCGGAGAACATGCCGTTCCTCTCCAGTTGCACATATTTAAGAGTTTGGGGTTGCTCAGCTTTCAAACAAAATTGTTGTTTGTTTTTTTTAGTGCTGAAATCTTTCCTTTTTCTCGACAGGAAAAAGTCAAGGCGGTGTTTGACAATTTAATCCAGCTAGAGCATTTGAACATCGTCAAGTTCCACAAGTACTGGGCCGACGTCAAAGAGAACAGAGCCCGGGTATGGCGACACCACTCACATGAGCATTCTTCTCTCGCGGCGCCTCGTCTTACGGCAGCCATGATGACTTGTCGTCGTCGTCCTCCCTCTTCCCGCTGCAGGTCATCTTCATCACGGAGTACATGTCCTCGGGAAGTCTCAAACAGTTTCTGAAGAAGACGAAGAAGAATCACAAGACCATGAATGAAAAGGTAAGTATATACAAGCCATGATTTAAAAAAAATAATAAAATCCGTAATGGGTCCCTGTTATTGTTACTTCACTGATTGTTGTGAATGTTTGTGTCAGGCTTGGAAGCGCTGGTGCACGCAGATTCTGTCTGCTCTCAGGTGAGTCTCTGGGATATCCCTTGTCAGCCGACACGTCCGCGGTTGGCGGTAAACAATTGTTTTGTTTTCACGCGGCAGCTACTTGCACTCCTGCGAGCCTCCCATCATCCACGGCAACCTGACGTGCGACACCATCTTCATCCAGCACAACGGCCTCATCAAGATCGGCTCGGGTATATGAGAAAGAAAAGTCATTGAGGAAGAATCTCGTCACGTTCAAATCACGGAGCTCATCTTTTTGCTTGGTTTCTAATTCCAGTGGCTCCAGACACGATTAACAACCACGTCAAAACATGTCGGGAAGAGCAGAAGAGCCTTCATTTCTTTGCTCCGGAATATGGAGGTTAAGAGCTTGCCTTTTATTTATTACAACGATGCGTTTGGTGAAAATCATAATTGAGCGCCCTGTTCTGTTACTTTCCTCTCCGCAGCTGTTGCCAATGTCACCACTGCCGTGGATATTTACTCCTTTGGAATGTGCGCCTTAGAGGTGAGGGCTACTTGACCACATTTGTGCTCCTACACTGGCAATTTGTTAGCGTCAAGCATTTTGGGATGAGATGAACACCTACGGATGAACCATTTCGAGTCTGTGAGTGAACTCGCTCGGTTTTCCACATGTCATTTCCCATCCCTCTCTCAGATGGCGGTGTTAGAAATCCAGAGTAATGGAGATTCGTCGTATGTTTCCCAAGAAGCCATAAACAGTGCCATTCAGTCCCTCGAGGACCCCTTGCAACGAGTAAGCGGTTTTTCTGCAACAGGGTTGTTTGGGGAAAGACTGCCCCCCCCCAAGATGTCACCTTTTGTCTCTTCCAGGAATTCATCCAGAAGTGTCTGGAGGTGGACCCGGACAAGCGTCCCACGGCCAGGGAGCTCCTGTTTCACCAGGCCTTGTTCGAGGTGCCGCTGCTCAAGCTGCTGGCCGCCCACTGCATCGTCAGCCACCAGCGTGAGTGGAGACGCGGCCGTAGAAAGAGTCTCTCTGCAAGCAAACGTGTGCACGGATGTCCTCACGTCGCCGCGTTTCCCTGTAGATATGATTCCAGAGAACGCGTTAGAGGAGATGACGAAGAACATGGACCCCAACCTGGTGATCATGGAGGGGAAGGAGGGTGTTCAGATGAAGTGAGCGGCATTCGTCGTCGCTTGGTTGAAGACTTGAATTCAAACCGACTGAGCTTTTTTTTTTTTCATCCCTCCTCAGGCTGTCCCAGTTTCCTGCCCTTGAGCTGGACAAGTTCCTGGAGGACGTCAGGTAGAATTTGCCATCAGGAAGTCAAAAGTATTTGACGACCGATATTTTGAAGTTGTTGTTCTCGCGGGTGGCAGGAACGGGATCTATCCCTTGACGGCGTTTGGGATTCCATGTCCGCAACAACCTCAGCAGGAGGCGGTCAAGTCGCCCATCGTGCCGCCCTCTGTCAAAACACCCACCCCGGAACCTGCAGAACTCGAGACCAGGAAGGTGAGAACTCGCCACGCAGCTCATGCTCAGGAAGCCCTCGGCTCGTCACCTCACGACGAACGGCTGTCCCACAGGTGCTTCAGATGCAGTGCAACATCGAGCCCGTGGATGAAGGCGCCAAACATCACGTGAGGCTCCTCGTCGCTGCGTCACGCGCACACAAATACACACGCGGGTGATTTCAAGCTGTAAACTTCGCGTCTCCCTCCGTAGCTGACTTTACTGCTCAAACTCGAGGACAAACTCAACCGACACTTGAGCTGCGACCTGTTACCAAGTACGTTATGCGCTCACAAACCAGATAGCCGGCCGGCCATCTCTTGGCGGACCTTATCGTGTGTTTTTTTTTGGTTTAGACGAGAACGTGCAAGAGTTGGCTGTGGAGCTCGTTCAGCTCGGCTTCATCAGTGAGGTAAGCGACCTGATGCAGTTGGCACGCCGCTGCTCACCCATCAGCTGGACTAACGTGCGCCCTCCTACCGCATCGAGTTCCGGCTTCCACTTGAATAAACACTTCGGAGCTCAATGCCAACATCCCCAATTTACCTTGTACGGAAACACTCACCGCCATGTTTTGGAGTCGGCATCTTGAGCACCACGCACACCACCTGCAAGACACACAGTCCCCTCCTTTTAGATGCGTTAAATCACTCGGGGCTATGTGAGGGGTATAACCTAAGTGAATTCACCTTACTTCCATCTGACGACGTTTCCTTAACTGTGTGGTGACTTTTTTGCGTCCAGGGTGATCAGCCTCGTCTCGCGTGCGTTCTCGAAGAGGCCTTCTCCAAGTTCTACAGCCGCAACGGTTCCCTCAACCCCGTGACGGTCTCCTCGTAGCAGAGGACACCCCCCCCCCCCATCCTCCCACCCAGCAGAACCCTCCTTCCACGTCCCGGCAGCCCCCCCCCCCCTCCCCTCCCCTCCTTGTACACAGGAGGAGGAAAGCCTTGTTCTTGACTGCACCTCCGCGCTGCAGTCTTTATGTTCTGGTCGGACAACGCTGCCACTAAGTGGTTCTTTTTTTTTTTTTTTTTTTTTTTGGTAATTATTTTGTTCTTCTCTCCCAACCAGTACAGCCATCAAGCCTCATCGCAACAAGAAAAAAAAATCACTCTGGCTTGTTTCTTTAACTTTAGTCATGAAATGTTTAACTGCGCGAAAGCAGTCTTTTTCCTTTCGTCAGTATTAAAACTGTATTTTTATCATTTTTACTGTTAAATAACTGTCTCCCCCGCCCTCCACATTGCAGAAGTGTTAAGTCTGCTTGTCGCCTCCTATTTCAACTGGATGGGCTGCTTTCCTGTCAAGCTCAAGACAATTGGAGAAAGCTTGTCATTCGTACAAGTCGAAAATATCCCAACTATTTTTGTTTGACTGTAATTCACTTCCAGCACTGTTGTGGCCGTTGCTTGTTCTGAATGTAAGCTTCTACTCACTCCTATTTTCATGCAACTTTCAGAACTTTAAAAAACTTTAAACCTGCACATGCTTATAATGTATTAAGCATAATTCTTTCCAAATTTATTCCGGCCCAGATTGGAAAACGGTTCTCCAGTGCTGTTGTTTGAATTCACGCTGTTACTAGCTCCACAAGCTCCTGCCTTGTGATCAAGTCTGTGAAGTTGGCATTCATTTTACACTAGAGGCTGCTTTCCATCAATGTGAACATTTTATTTTTTTACACTCGTGTCTGTGTGCTTCGCTAGTCGACGGGAATTAACGCGAACAAATTTCGGTCAAGTCTGTAAAGTTATTTCCAATGTCTGTGGCTGTGAATAGTTGGCTTCTTCGAAAGCGGCACAGTTTGCACTTTTCTCTCCACTTATTTTGCAACTTTGAGTGACAATATCCCGCAGCTCCCCAAAAACATGCAAAATTTGCGAAAAGGCCATCGTAGGGGATTCTTTGTGTTGCCTTTGCTGCGACCGTCTCACAAGGTGGATACAGATTTGGAGTGTGCTCGACACTTATCGCTCTTTCTGCTATCTGTTGGTTTGCCCTTTTTTTTTCCACTCCCTGAAAATTAAACAAAAAAAATCATTAATCAGCAGTTACTTTGGTCCAGTGTGTTCTTTTGAAATCAATCATGGATAATTTGCACTTTAATCTACAACTACAAACAATCTATTCCTCACGTATATATTTAAAATGTAGTTTGAAATTGGGTGGGCATAATCTATTCGTTGGTCAATTCATTAACATCGATACGCAAAACGGAGTGCACGAGCCACTGCTGAAATGATGCAAGTAAATGAGACAAAATTCAATCATTTATACAAAAAAAAATGGAATTCTCCATTCTTTCCTTATTTAAGAAAGGGTAGCCCTTGTACAAGTACTGTATTATACTCTTGGACGTACTTAACGTCACAATGTGTGCTCCGATACATTTTCATGCTGACAAAAAACACGTTGCCGTACAAATTGACAAAGAGGTGTAATAATCATAAAAGTAAAGCCAGGCTAAAAAATAGTTTTGATATAAAACACCTTAGAAACACGCTCTAAATAAAAAGCTACCCCCCCCCCAATGTTGGCGACATCACAGCTCTCTGGAATGTCATCCAGCTGTTGGTTCAAATCTCCATTCTGTACAATTATGTGTATGACTAGAAAAGAAAAAGCAGAACTACAAAAACAGTACATAGCACTTCAGTTCAAACACAGCACTCGTTCACATTAACTTGCGTGTCTTTCTCCCCTGTGGAAAAATCACATTTATAGGCACGGTAATTCAGTTTGTGGACCACGTTTGGTCAGCGTACTCCAAACCAGGATGAGGCCTCGATTCAAACCCATTTGTGTCGGCCATTCAAATAGTTGCCGCCACATCAATACATAGACAAAAACACACCGTTGCATACTAATTGTCTTTAAAAAGGTAGAATATTCTAATCAAAAACTGTTGTTTTAATTTTAGGTGGTATAAACCTGCTTGTCTCTATAAAGTGTCCCAAATGTCACTATACGCTTTCTTTTTGACCCCCCATTTTGTTTCAGGTATGAGCCATTAGAATTGGACAACCTCGCCTTTGCAATTTTGACGTTGACATTGAAGTGACGTAGCAAAATTGCTGCATGGCGAGACGTTTTTCTGTCCCTGGTGCACTTCAATAGCAGTTTGAGAAGCTTCATTGCTCTAGTGCAATGTAAACAAAATTTGAAACATATGCTTTCCAGTGGACAGCATGTGAATAACATCTTTGAGTTGGCGCTATGGAACATTGTGATTTGCATCAACTGCATATAATGAAGGTGAATTGGATGTTGACCAGCGGTTAATTCAGTGTTCATTCAAAAAGTATCTTGATTCTGACAACATTCAAATTCATTGGAGATTAAAATTTTTAAAAAAGTCCAGCTAAACACAAAATAAATACACATTCATTTAAACGCAGCTGCCTTCGCCCCCTTATTTCAAATATACAATTTTGTTAAAAGTCAACACGTTTCTGCTTTGACGACATTTTTGTAAATTGCCGCTTTTGAAATGCTGAATATTAAATATTTTTTACATTCATTTACATGCCACAAATTAGTAAATTGTCACTGTACAGAAGATGTATCTCCGACACGCGATTATTTTTTCACCCTTATACTATGTAAAACAAGTGATACATATTTTTAATTTGTGACATGATTAATTAACCATGCCACCCCCCAAAAAACGTAAACAAATGACCATATTTTAATAACAGTTGCGTTCATAATCAAAGCGGAACGTTTGTCAGTGCACAGTTCCTGGTACGCCGATTACGCGGACGGACAAATCAACATGGAGGATTCGGATAAAACCGCTTTGTTTGGAGTTTTGGGAGGCAAATTCCTTTTCAAGAAGCTACCCGACGGAGGCGTTAATAAACGCGTGGTTTTGTGCATATTCTGCCAAAAAGAGTTTGCATACCACCGCAGCAGTTCAACACTCCGCTACCATCTGAACGCCAAGCACCTTGCGCCCAGCAAAGATGCCGCAACGGCAGTTGGTCGTCAGCCAAGCAAACAGCTCGATAACGAGACTGGCTTCAGGCCCAGAACAAGTCCGTCAACATCAGAAAAACTAGCAAACCCACTCGCCATGTGGATCGCGCTGGACTGCAGACCGCTATCAGTGGTAGAAGATAAAGGACTCGAAAACGCGCTCAAGATTGCGACATGTGATCCAACTTTGAAACTGCCTTCCAGAAATACGATTTCAGCCATCATCCAACAACTCTATGACACGGAAAAACTAGCAAAACTGGATGCATTAGAAAAAGCTCAATTTGTGGCTCTGACTGGGGATCATTGGACCACCGTTCGTAATGGGAATTACATCGGCGTCACTGCACACATTGCCGCGGTCACAGACGGAACATGGCATTTTCAGTCTTTTGCCCTGACTGTGCTTGAGACTGACAGCAGAGACAATGCAGAAAACTGCGCGGAACGGTTTCTCTCCGTGGCAGTGATGTGGGGAATTCGCCAAAAGATCACCACCATTGGAACAGACTCCACACGAACCGCGATACCTGCAGCAAGACATCTCCCGTCCCAACACAGTCCTTGTATTGCTCACATCTTGCAAAGAACCATCACAGTTAGCCTTGCTGAATGTGGTTTTAATGGTGTCTTAGCAAAGTGTCACAAGATAGCGGGTCACTTTCAACACGACCCTGACAACATGGAGGAGGAACTACCCCGGAAGCAATCAAGACTGGGCCAAGAAAATGAGGAACTCATACGGGATGTTTCCATGAGATGGAATTCGACGCTTGATATGATCTCCTGTCTACTGAAGAGTCAAGAGGCTTTTGCTTCTTTACACAATCAGGAGCACAATCAAGACACATTAACTCTGACCGAGGTTCTTCAACTCCAAAATCTTACAACTGTCCTTGAGCCATGCAGGTAAATAAAACGATTTTCAACTCATTCGCTGCCCGACCCGTTCAAATGGATCTTTGACGGCTATCAATGACAGTGGATGAGTTGATAAGCGTTATTGTGATTGCTTCTTTGAAAAGCTCTCTTTGATAGTCATTTTGCAGATTAACATTAACTTTCCCGAACTGTCTATTGCAGATTTGTGACTGAGCTCCTCGGAGGCGAAACCTATGTCCCATGCTCAGTGGTTTTACCCGCTTTGTGCCACCTGCGCCGCACCATGGAGGTCTCAGGCAATGACTCCAACGACGCGGTGAAATTCAAGACCGCCTTCAAGAAAGAGTTCACCCAACGTGCGGCGACGCTCAACCATGAATGGCTCAAAGTGGCCACTGTGCTTGACCCGCGTTTTAAGGATTTAAAGTGTCTTGCGAGGGAAGAGCGGGAAGAGGTTTGGAGCCGCCTTGAGGCCCTACTGCAAGAACAGTGCAAAGGGACCATCATGAAGGAGCCAGCGAAGAAAAAGAGGCTGCTTCTCTGTTCATTTGATTCAGACTCTGACTCAGATGAGGAAGAACGGTGGCGCAGGGCCCTGAATTTGTACAGAGTAGAATCCACCATCAGCGAGACAGACTGCCCATTCCAGTGGTGGTCCAGTCGAGCAGGGACCCACTCACAGCTGTCTGTCCTAGCCCGCAAGTATCTGAGTAGCCCTGCCACGTCGGTGCCATGTGAGAGGCTGTTCTCACTTGCGGGTCACGTTGTCACAAAAAAGAGAGCTGCCTTGAGCTCGGAAAATGTGAACAGACTCGTTTGTCTTAGCAACTGGCTGAAAGAGAGAGAGAATAAGTAGGTGTGGAGGGCCAGTGGGTTTGCAGGTTTTTGCACTCGCATGTTAAAAAAAAAAAAGGTTACCGTGTCCATTTTGTAAGGTTATGAAGCGGTGGGGGGGGGGGGGGGCAGAAGGGGATGGTCCTACAATTACAGTTTAACGTTCAATTTTGGCCCAAGATATTTTCCTGTATGGTGTTGAAATGCGATTAAATGTTTTTTCAGTCAATATTCATTCCTTTTTGTCCAACATCTATATAATTTCAAAATTTTGCTTTTTGGGATAAATTGTATATGATTAAAATGCAATTAATCAAGTATAAATAATTACAAAGCCTCTAATTAGACTTTTTTTCAATCAAGTCCCACCCCAAGATTTATATATATATATATATACTGTATATGTATAGCTTTAGAAATTCTGCAAGATGGCGACAGTGAACTTCAACATCTGGCCATGATCAGTTCATGAGCTAGTCGTGAATCTCTTATGTTTTGAGCTTGCATTTTCCATCAAGTGACTGCTCCAAAAAAAAAAAAAAAAACAAGTGGATGCATTAATTGAATTAAAAGTATGAATAACATGAGCTGACTTACATGCATGGACCGAATTAGACGCCGAGGTCCAGGTACCACTGTTTTGGAATCGCACTGTTGACAGATGAGCTTCAGTGAACGGCAAACGTGGAGCAGGATGTCACTTTAGCACCAGTAGCGCAGTCCCAAGGCATGCTGTCGTGTGGAGTTCGCTTGGTGTCCGCTTCACGCTGGAAGCAGAAAAACGCGGGCGACGGCAGACACTGTCTCCTCACGTCGGAGGATGGGCGGGGGGTCTACTTCTTCAGACACTGGTACATGAGGGCGCGTGGATTGAGCATGTAGCGCTCTGAGCTGAGCAGCTTGGTGAGGTATTGAGGCACAGGGGGCCGGGGGGCCACGTAGGACACGGCGGGGCTCACCGCCATCACCTCGGCGATCTTCTGCTTCATGCCGCTGATTTCCTTGTCCTGCCTCAGCAGCTTGTCTGGCAGACCAACACACCAAGAACAAATGCACGGTCATTCATTCATCTAATCGTGGCCTAATAGTCCAAATGTATCATTACAGTTTACATTCCGTCACTGTTGCCTCCTTCAGCCACATAAACACGTGGCTGTTCGATAAAAAACCACAAGAGGGTGCTGTTGAGACACGGAAAAAAACGAGAATTTCAATGAGCAGCATGGTGGGGTTAGTGGCGAGCCCACGGCTCAAATTTTCGGAGATCCGGGTTCAATTCTCCATGAGAGCATCTCCTGGTGGAGTTTTCATGTTCTTTTTTTTTTTTATCTGAGTTTTCTACGGGCAGTCCAGCGTTTCCCGTCACATTGCACAATGGTCCAGTTCACAAGGTCCTCTAATGAGGATGTGCGCCATAAAAAAAAAATGGATGGATTTGAATGCGAGTGTCCAAATAAAAAACAATGTAGAACCTTGAGCGATCTCCAGCTGTCTGCGAGCGTCCCCCAGCGCTGAGAACAGATCCAGCTTGATGCGCGTCTCAGCGCTCAGGTTGTACTCCAGATGCTGAGCCTTGTCCTGAAGGGCCGACAGGGTGGACAGCAACATATCCGTGTCCTTTTCCACAGCGCGGTATTTACCTAAAGCCTAAAAAAGTTAAAATTCCAAATTAGAGAGCGATGCTGTGTTTGTTTGCTTTTAACATCATACCAATGTAATGTTATATTTGACAATATGTCTATGAATACCTCCACGTCGCTCTCTAGATCGATCACGCGACTCTCTTTGACTTGATACTGAAGCTGCAGTTGTTTGTACTCCGTTTCCAGATCTTTAACTCTTTTCCTTAACATTTGGCTTTCGCTGTTTTCTTGCCTGCTGCGAGACAAAGAGAAACCGGTCGCGGGACTTATTTACATCTCATGTTACGACCTCTAACGTGAGGCGTAAATAAATGTACGGCGGTGGCGTTCGGAACCTGGCGGTGACAGCCCGGGTCGCGCCAGCTGCCTCGTCGGGTCTGTGCGCCAGAAGCTCGGCCACCTGCCTCTCCAGTGAGAGTCTTGCCTCCGTCTCCGCTCGTGTCTTCTTCTCCAGGATGGCGCTGGTCTGCTTGTCCCGCTGCTTGGTTTTGCTCAAGCATATGATCCTACAATTTGCGGGGAATGAGGTCATAACATCACCACAAATTAGTGGATCGAAAAAGGTCCACTCACTTGCTCTGCAGCAGCATGTTGGACTGTCTCAGCAAGGCCACTTCGGGCCTGAGGCTCCTCTCGCTGTTGGTCAGGTTGCAGATGTGACTCCTCAGCTCCTGCTCGCCGTGTCGGCTCACCTGCAGCTCGGCCCTCAGCCTCCTCAGCTCCTGCTCCAGCCTGAGCGGGACAGTGAGCCGAGTGATAAAAGGACACATGCGCTTTGTGAATGGGAATAACTTAAGCATCCCACCTGCTCAGCTGCTCAGCGTGTTGATTCTGAGCCACCGTAGCACTTTTGTCCGCTCCGTCCCGGTTCGGGCTGACCGTTTTCCCGCCGGACCGTTGTTTCTTCTCCATCCTGCCAGCAGTTGGCGAAGGCGTGGCCGGGTTAGCTCGCCGGACTCTGGGTGACGAATTCTTCACCACGCGTGCGGCTTTGCCGGCCTGTTCCTCCTGAGGTAGTTTTTCTGGGGTTGTGGAGGATTCCGGTCCCGGTGACCCATTGCAGTGCGCCTCTTTGGACTCGCCGGAGCTGCCTTTGGACAACAATGGCTTCCGGTTGGATTCAACCGAACGGACTTCCTGTGTGGCCTTCTCGGCCGCTCGCTCGTCACTACGGATCTGGAGGCAGTCTATCGTGTGGGACTCGTCTTGAGGGAGAACAGCACCGTTCTGATACTGGTACTGACTGGACTCAGACTTTGACTTCCATTTGGAGGCTGGAAAAACCAAAACAAAGTCTATTAGTCACGTACAGTTTTTCACTTATTTTTTTGTCATGTTTGATTTGTTTTACACGGGTTCTTTTGGTATTTCTTTCCTTTGACCACTTGTCTGCTCATAATATATTTTGGGCTATATTGTAATATCTATTTATTCAGATTTTTTTTTGGGGGGGGTATCCCATGTATTGACTGAAAAACTCACTTATGTGCTCAAGCTAAAGCCCTGTCTAATATAAAAGCACTGCTTTGATGCCATATTGTGGCATCCTGGTGCCAAGCAACTAAGTTGAAGTGAGATGAGGAGCGTCAGTGATGAATTCCGGCTTTACAAAGATAGTAATATTACACCGACTGTTCATCTACATCATAAGCATTCCGCTCATGTCATTTGTGACTTACGGCCATTATCGGCCACCATCTTGGGGTAAAGCGGCAGGCCCGGCGGGAGCGAGTGCTGCAGAAGGTGCATGTGGAAGTCATTGTCACTCTGGACCGCTTTCTGGATGCGCAGTTTGAAGATGTTGGTGAAGTAGCAGGTGGCGTCAAAGCCAAGATAGACGACCGGATATCCGATGCTGAAGCACGGACACACACAGTGAGAGAAACGAAAAGGTTTATTCAGTGACGAGTTGTGTATCTGATTCCTGGGCCTTTAGTGGGGACTTAATCCGCATTGTACCACCACTATCTCATCGCAATTATACACACCATCAATTCAATATGAAAACTATTTTTGGAAAAACACAATTGAACAGCTTGCAACGGCGGCCAGTACATCCTCTGGACCAGTTTAGAAATTATATTAATCATGATAAAACATTTCAATTAAAAAAAAAACATCAGGTATTGTTGAGATCAGTTTTGGGTGAATCCAACATACCAGTGAGCAGCAAAAAGATGAGAAAGATTGGCATGCGAGGTTTTGAGGTCTTTGAGTCGAAGCGAAGCCTCCGTGTACACAAGAAGGATCCACAGAGACACCGTGGAGATGCAGATCCCCTTCTCTGAGGAGACGAGGCAAAACAAACCCAAAAATAATTGGTGAGAGATTTTTTTCTTCTTTTAGATTTTTTTTTTTTTTTTAATATCGACACGCTCACCTGTGTGCCAAATATAATTTAATACGACGTAGGTGCTGGCCACAAAGAAGAGCCAGTGCAGAGGAACAAAAATCAAACAAAAGATGTCAAGTGTGAAGGCGGCGCACACAAAAACAACGCAAATAACCTGCAAGCACACAAATTACGTTGTTAATAAAATGAATTCGATCCATGTCACAAGTGAAGCACGCTTGGCATTGACAAGGCATTGTTTCAAATGTCCACTTCCGATTTTTTTTTCCCCCACAAAGTGGCAAAAAAAAAATTGTGCATCCTCACCAGCCCATGGCAGTGGAAGGTTGTGTACACGCTCCCAAAGAAGAGCCAGCACGGCCACAGGTATTCGAGACGAAATTCCAGAAAGAAATCTGCCAGCAGCACCAACATCCAAATGGCCATAAACTTCAGGAACGTGTACGCACTGCAAAGATATCAATGAACACATCAATGGGTAAAGAAAAATCGAACGATAATCACATATTGTATCCGAGCCATCGCAAATCAATAGACAGAATGCAAAACCAAAGGGTTTAATGTAGCGTATATTTGCTGCTTCTTCAACATGCCAACATCCTCTGAATTGAAGCCACTTGACCAACAATGGCCGTCTTGATTTTGTTTTACGAGACCGCCACAAAGGCCAGAAGAAGAGCCGTGGTTCCCTCCCTTTGTTCTGCTCATCCATAGGCTGCTGTTGCCACATCGGCCCTTCTTTGTTTGGTAACCATGGCGATATTTCATCTGGAGGAGAGCGAGAACGTGAGGGAGGGAGAGAGAGAGCCACAGCATCCTCCCGCACATACTTTCAATGCCAATTGTTTGCAAGCGCGACTGTGTTTCATTTGGTTTTAATTTATATTAAAAATCATTCGGGAGCACAAAGGTGAGTGCATGCTAAAAAAATAAATAAAAAAATCCAGGATAAGAAGTTGCGCCCCCAAAAATATGGGAGGATAAGCACAATTCAGCTTGGAACCTTCAAATTAAAATTAGCACGTTCTCCTTCAAAAAAGATGCTTTGAATTTAACCAACATAGATACTACACATCACCCCAAAAATTATGTTAGTTGTAACACCAAGCAGTTTGTTTTCCCAATCAAAAAAAAAAAACCTGTGTGGAACTATTGGCCATTTCTTTTGTCAAGTTAATCAAGGGTAGAAGTTGTTCCACAAAAGAAAACAAAATGCACCATTCACTCACGAAACACATTGCCCTTAATTTGGATATTTAAAAACCTAGCTAGCTGCGTATTATATCCATCGATAGTTATTTTATATTTTTCTCTTTTTTTATGATGTAGTCATCGTTGGGTGTCACGTTTTTTTACACATTATAATTGGTGTGCGTTAGACCAAATAAGAGACATTCCAAGCAAAGTAACCCATTTTGGGAAAAAAAACGGTGACTCCAACCGTTTGTCAAGATCAAATGGCAGAAAACGAGTGGCAAGAGAAGCAGTCGGCTGGTAACTTAATGCAGCTTCCTTGCCCTTCAGTGAGTCAGCCCGTGTGAACAATGAGGTGCCACGCACGCACGCACCCACGCACGCATAACAAAAACAACAACAAGGCAGAGTGACGGTGACGTGATGCATGCAGACAGGTGAGTGGAGTGCCACTGGCATGCACACAAAGACGCGGACGGGCAGCAAGCACAACAAAAGCAGCCACCAGCGGGCGGGCGGGCTGTCTACCTTTCAGACAGCCGCTCGCTTATTTTCAATTTCTTCATCTTTCGGAGCCTGCTCGCGTCCACGTAGCGTTTCTTCATGGTATCTTCTTCTTCGTTCTCCCTCTCCCCGTCGCCCTTTGTCTCCCACCGCGACGGAAGAGGAAGATGAAGAGGGAAGGGCTGCTTTCTGCGCGATGAAGAGGATGTTCACGCCAACCTGTGATGAGGACGGTGATGGTGAGGATGGTGATGATGGTGGTGATGTCTGGGAACAAAAATAGGGTACCAGTGAGCGGCGGCGCGCATGCGCAGTGGACGGCGCACCTCCAAGCGCGGAAGGCAAACGCGTCGTCTTCAAAATAGATGATTGCGGAGTGACCAAATCAAGAAGTCCCTTGAGATTTATTGTCGGGTGAGGGTCCTTCCAGAAATGGATGACATATTTTGTCCAGCCCCAATGAAATTTCAAAATAATAAATGAACAAAATTTGATCTCAGGGGCACTGCCATTTTGTCTGCTACTGTCACTTGCTGTCCATTGAAAATGCCATCACAGTACCGAAGGGCTCATGTAACGACCGTCACGGTTTGGAACAAGTTCGAAAGTGAAGTGACCAAGAATCCAATGGTCAGGTGTTACAATTATTACTCTGTGGAAAAAGGAGAACCTTCCTATTTCAGGACAGCCATTTCTGCAGCAACCCAACAATCAGGCCTGTACAGTACGGCGGCCCACCTGGAGCTGTCAACACAAACTATTATAAAATAAACAAACATGCAAGGAATAAAACTTTGGGCATAAAAAAAAAAAAAAGGGACGGCACAGAGAGTGGATGGCCGGTTAGCAGGTCCGCCTCACAGTGCAGAGGAGCAGAGTTCGATTCCGGCCCTGGCGTTCCCGTGTGGAATTTGTATGTTCTCCCCGTGCATGCGTGAGTTTTCTCCGGGTATTCCACATAACCAGTTAAGGAGCCAAGCTTTAGTAACCTTAAAGAAAGTCTTGATTTATTGTTTTGACAGCGGTTGTTGCAATAGTGTGGCAGGCATGAAATAATGTCTCTCGCATCTATGTGACAGCGCCATCGCTGAACGGGCGATATCATGGATGAGGAAAAGGAGCCGACGCTTCCCTTTGCTCATAGAGGGAACGAAGGACATCCTGCTTTCGAGAACAATAGATGAAGGAAGCCCTACCTGCCTCTTTTGGCTCATGATCCAGGTCGTGTTCAGGGGGCAGGTGAAAATACAGAACCGAAAATGGAGGGGGGGGGGGTTAATCAGGAGGGTTGCTGAATAACTGCAGCGTAAATGTCATTTAAATTGTGATCCGTCTATCGTGTAATATTTTGCTTTTTGCTGCCCAGGAAAGAAATCCATCAGGGCTCATTTGCTTTAATGGAGACGCATTATGTAACATGAACTATTTGTATGCAAATAAATAATAAAGGTGAAATTAAATGCCGTGTTTAATTGAAATGTTTTCGACCTATTTCCGGAAATGTTTCTGTGCAGGAGCCCTTTTAAAATTAAATATTATCAGACTGTGATGTAACACTGAGTGTTTGTGTAGATTAGTGTTAGCTTCTGATCAGAGAGCACTTAAAATCATCAAGGTCATTTCACAGGTGGCACACTGCAGGGAAAAATTCTTGCAGATGCCCTTGAGTCTATGTGTTTAAGCTCACGTGGCCGCGTGGAGTCGCAGATATAAATCCGACGGCGGCCCGCAGAGGTTGTCGGTCCAGGATTTAGCAATGAACGCCTTCCTTTTTACCTTCCTGTGCGCCTCGGGCCTCTGCGCCGCCCTTCATGTGTCAGCCAGCTTGGAGGAAGAAGTGGAGATCGCGCCTGTAAGTGCTACGAAACTCAAAAGTCAATCATGTCAGATGCGTTTTGGTGTATTCAATGCAACAACCCTTCCTCTTCCATTTCGGATCGACCTACCTGAAGGAAAGTGAGTCGATTTATCACTCAGTCGCTTCTTTTCCAGGCACCGCAGACAAAACCGTATCATCATTTAACGCTACTTCGTTTTAGGCACCGTGCTGACCTCGGCCTCGGAGCAGAATGAGATCGTGAACAAGCACAACGACCTGAGGAGAAACGTCAAACCTACTGCTAGCAACATGCTAAAAATGGTAAAGAACAACCCATACCTCGATAAAAAGCACCGAATCCAAAGTGTATGTGTCGCTCCGCCACAGAGTTGGAACAAAGAAGCGGCGGCCAACGCTCAGAGGTGGGCCAACACCTGCTCCATGAAGCACAGCCCAGACAGCTCCAGGGTGATCAGTAGTAAGTTGCACGTTAGCCAGGATCCACATATGCCATCCAAAGCGAGCGCTCCCATTTTTTTTTTTCCTGCAGGGGAGGATGGAAAAATTGCAATGTGAGAAGAAATGTTTCCTTTGTTTGTCGTTTGTTGAATGTACCTGATTTTGAGATGGTGAAACCTCAAAAGCATCTACTGGTGATAGTGACTCTACTTTGGAATCATTTATCATCTGAGCTCTGCAAACGAGAAAGTACCAAAGGGTTACTTTTGGGCTGGAAAACACAATCAAGTCCTTTTTTTTGTTTTTTTTGTGTGTGTCGCAGCGAGTGGCTGCGGCGAGAACTTGTATATGGCCAGCTACAAAAACAGCTGGAGCAATGCCATCCAGTCATGGTATGACGAGGTGAATGACTGGCGCTACGGAGTGGGCTCGATCAACGGAAGAGTTGTTGGACATTTTACGCAGGTCGAGATGAACCCGTCACTTCATTAACAATTCATGTTTTGTTTTTTTTTACATGTTTTTGATCAACAGAATAAAACATTCCTCCTTTCCAGATCGTTTGGTACCGCTCCAACCAGATTGGCTGCGCTATGGCCTACTGTCCCAACTCCCGCTACAAATATTTCTACGTCTGCCACTACTGCCCGCCGTAAGTGCATAAAACACCCCTAACGCATGAAAGAACACACATTTGATTCATAGTGATTATAACCGAAATAACAGTTTCCTTATACGACCATGAAATAGTAACTCGGCCGGTAGCCAGTGAGCGAGAGTTTTAATGCAATAAAATATTTGATGTTGTGGCCTCCATTTTAGAGGAAATTACCAGTACACTCACCCCTACAAGTCCGGATCTCCCTGTGCTGACTGCCCCAAAGCCTGCGAGAACAAACTGTGCAGTAAGTCGAATCAGTCTGTGCTCTTCCAATGAATTCTCGACCACGGCGCAGTAATTAATATGAGCGATCGCCAAGGTGCGCTCCTGAAAATGATCCAAATATAATCAACCGGTTTGGGAGAACAATTAAATGCTCTTCCACTAGAGGGCAGAAGCTACAGTTAATCTACGCGTCCAGCCATTTCACACGATGTACATCTGGGTGTAAATTAAGAGGAGATCATGACGGTTAACATAACAACACATTACGGTGTCATCCCACTAACAGCCAACCCCTGTCCGTACACTGACAAGTACAGCAACTGTCCTGATCTGAAGAAACAGCACGGCTGCAACAACAGCAACGTCGCCTCTTGGTGTCCCGCCTCCTGCAAGTGCTCTTCTCAGATCATCTAAATGACTCTGACTGAAATGTTGCATTGAATTAAAAAAAAAATTATAATAATAATAAAAGTCTTGCAACTTGCATTTAAAGTCATTGTTGTGCGTCTTAATTATTCATTTAGATTTTTTTTTCAGAAAGCCATTCAAGTACATCATGCTAGTATTTCATCGTAAGCATGAGCGGTATCCTGGCTGGTCCGTTACTCATAAACCATCCATGTGGCCCGTTCCCGGTTGTCATGACAACAATACTTTTTTTTTTTACCCCTCCCGACAAGCCCGCGTACGATGGCCGATATTTTTGAAGCTCCTCAGTATCCAATTGTCACATCAAGTGCGAGTCCCAAGCAAAGTGCCGAAGGATAAACACAATTTGGAAGTGAATTACCCAGACACTGAGTGAAAAGTTGACTGATAATTTCACGCCGCCACCGGGGCGCCGAGTATGTTTTCATTTTCCACATGAATCAAGTCAAAGACTTCCTATTACATGCGCCGCCATTGTGTGGCAATGGGCTTCTTTTCCATGTGATAATACGCCACTTTCACTCAAAACAAACACTCGCGGTCCAATTTCTGCTCTAAACTTGGAATCCCCACGCGCGTGGTCACATGCTGAAGTTTGAACAAAGTTAACAAAGTACAATTTCAGGTACCTGCACTTCAACTTTGGGCGGAGTTACAAAGGCAGATAAGGGGGCCGAGTCTTTCCTCTGCCTAGTGCATCCAGTGATAGCGGATGTCCTCCTTCTTGGCGGCAAGCGATAAGGCCGATCGTGCCTTATCGCCCTCAGCAGTGAGCAGACGACTGTTGGTGCCAAGGCCACAGGATGCGATGGACTTCGTGGCATCGCTTTGTCCTCCTCGCCCCGCCATACATCATCTGTGTCTCGTAGGCGATGGAAAAATGACAAGCTCTCATTGCACGTAATTGGGAACATCTACTTGAAGAGCGGTTGTCATTTGAGAGACAAGCAAGAAGATTTTTTTTTGGGGGGGGGGGGGGGATAAAAGTTAGGAAGACAGACGCAAATCAGTTTGAACCATCAGTATGTCCAGACTGAAGACATGTTCATTTAGTCTGGTGTGTTATCGCTCTCTGGATCAGAAACAGGATGTCGGGTGTGTGTGGAAGGGGGGGGGGGGGGGGGGTTGGAGGGGTTTAGAGGACAGTTGTCTCCATTTAAAAAGAGTACGAAGCTCAACGCAGCAGACTATTTGATATAAACGGCATGGCAATCTTCACGGCCTTCCCGAAAACTAGCTATGAGATGCTTTTCCTCGAGTGCACAATGAGCGACGCCTGTTGATCTTCAAGTTAGAGCGAGAGCACCCACGTCCTTTCTAGGCGCTTATTCAAAGGGATTCAAGAAGAAAATAGCAGAGGAGAAAAGTTATCACCACATGTATAATACGCAGCCTTTCTAAACGATAGGACACGATCATTTCTGACATATCGTTTTGCGGGGACTCAAGTATGAGAACGACTTTGACGGCCGTGCCACGTCGGGCGCGTGCGCGCCTCATGCAGCAGGTGCCACCTGCTCGTCGCCACCGCCAGCCACGTTTTGCGGCGAGGTAAAGTTCAAAACGCGCTTCTGACGAAAGCGGGACGTGGGGCTTCCTTCCTTTACTTGGAGTGCGACAAGATGCACGGCAGCAACATTTGCCTCTTAGGCTGTCATCACACGCATGGGTGGAGGGGGGGGGGGGCTTTGAAGCAAAAGCAACGTCACATGCCGCCGCAGCATTGACAGATCAAGTTCATTGATAAGGAGGAAAAGACCACTGCGGTCACATCGGATGTCTGCATCGAAAAAGGTAGACGCAGTTGAGTCTGCTTCACATCAGCCATCAGCCGGGCCGGTGTTTTGTTTTGTCCCCCCCCGCCTTCCACATGCCAATGCTATCCTCACTGGAAATGTACATTTAAACAAACAAATTGCGCGAGAGGGGCCACAGCCAAAAGCAAAGGAAATGGTTAAAGTGGGTGTAAGCCAAACATAATGTACGCATTTGTGTGTAATCAAGATGCACTTAAGTTAAAAAAAAAACAAAACATCTTAATCAGTGCACACGATAAATACCGATGTCTATTCGTAGCGACGCTTGTGCCTAGCATATTATGAGAAGCGTCCCGGCTGGTCCCTCCATAATAAAGACCGCTCGATATGCGATTCTGCGTTGCCTTGACAACAAAAGATATATTTTCCCGATGACATGCAAATGATTGCGAAGTTATGTCAGTGTAAAATGATGAGATACTGTTGCTAAAAACGCAGACGCCAGGCAATTATTGTGATGCTGTGCGCCGCAATTCATGTTGGGGCCTTGCCCTCTCTCAATGGTGCCCGGATTCTCAGTCAAGTGGGACTGTTGCCGATGAACTTTTTTTTTTCTTTTTTGGCAGTACTTAAGCTGGGAGAAAAAAAAAGGGGGGGGGGGGTTGGCAGCTTTAACAACAATCTTGACAGGCTCGTCAGAAAGATTGATTGCTACCGAAAACCTTGCCCGATTTGCAATGACTTTGGTTTTGAAAAGATCTGTATTTCTTCAAAGGTGACTTTGCCTTCCTTAAAATAAACATGCCCGCCCCCCCCCCCAAAAAAACACAATAGGAGGCTATATGAAGCAAGACAAGGAAACCCTGCCTACCCTTTTATGACTTTTTAATGGATGCTTTCCAGCGTTTGACAATAGCGGATGCTGCTGCTATATGATCTATTCAACTGTATGCAGTCACAATGAAACCTCATCCCGTTGAGAAAATAGCCAAAAACCTTTGCACGTAAAACTCTACGTCTATAATCGTTTCGTTTGAAAAGGGGCTTTTAGAGTATATTTGGATCACCCATTAGGGTCCACGTCCTGAGAAAAGCTGAACGGCGAGAGATCAAACATGAAGGTTTCCACACACCCGGAATTTTATACTGTCCATCCGGATAATGATAACGTTTGCCTGACATAAATAAAAATGTTCTCCCCATTTTGTCTTCCCTTTTCTACTTTGCCAACATGTCTCAGCCCACCAATCTTTCCACATCCTGTGTATTGGAATCCTACTCCCCACACTATTGGACTCAGGATGTTTTTTTTTTGTTTTGTTTTTTTACCCCACATCTAGCCGACCCTCCCCTTGATGTTCCTACGTCTATGGGAAGGGTTGGGGGCCCTGCAATCATTTTAGTTTTTAATAGCATTCAGTGATAACGTGGCAGGTTGATTGCCACATGGAGCCAAACGAGGAAAGGGTGCGGCGAAGGGGGCCTCAATTAGGGGCCGTCGAAAGAATGCCACGCGAGATAAAGCAATTACATGTCGCTGCGGCGAGGAAGGCTCTTCGTTAAATGTCAGGGTGGACTGCGGAGGTAGCTTGTGTGAGTAAAAAAGAAAAAACGGTGCCGTTTGAAGGCTCCGCTTGTGCAACTTTCACAACGATCGAAATGGCACCGGCATGACATTAGGATCTCAATCCTCTGACAACGTGTCAACGCCCACCTTGAGCGGTTGCGTTTGGTCACTGAATGCCGATGAATAAAATGTCAGCTTAAAAAAAAAAAAAAATAGGAGAGGATCTTATCGTACATTTCGGGCTTGCAATGACCTGGGACCAGCGCTCAGCTCGTTTTATCTTCCAAATTGAGGAAACTAGAAAGTAAAGCAACTACTTATCTGTGTGCATGAGCAAACAGAAGAAGGTCCCACGTCGCTGCAAATTAAGACCTCCCCGTCCTGCTCTCCTCCTCCACAGCTGGCCTGTCTCACACACACAAACACACACTAAATGGGCCGCGAACAGTAGGGTTGAAATGGCTTTGTAGCACCAACAGGCAGGAACCGGCTGTTGTAATCAAGGTACAGTATTATGTAATTGTAAGCAAAGCACACTACAGTGGGACTTGAAAGTCTGGGAGGCTGGACAACTTCCAATTTATTCGTACAAATTGATTTCTCACGCACGATTAATGGATAGCGATTCAACTGTTGCCATCAAAGTCCTTTAGAAACTCTGCAGACAATGTGTTGGCCAAAGTAACATGAAACATTTTTAACTACTATTCAAGTGCGAGATAACGGTAAATCTTCGTGGAGGTGGGTTAGACCAAGTGTAATTTCGCAGACATGTGCAAGTTAGTAAAAAAAACAACAAAAAAAAGTGGTTTGCGCCAATGTGGGTGTGAACACAGCCGACTCAATTTGCGGAAAATAAAAAGTGGAACTGACAACATTATCTTCTGATCTAACTGACACTTCGCAAACAAAACAAATCTCGGTCTGGAACACCTTGAAGTCAAAACGCTGACTCTGAGCAGCATTTCAATTCAACCTTCTCTAGTAGCATTGCCGAAATTTCCCAGTTTCCTGGAATGCAGCATCGCGACGTTGTCCATTAACATTCTTTCCAGAGTGGTTAAGTTATGCAACATTTTTATATTGCAAGCAATTCAAATCTGAGGCAATCCTACGAACTGCGTGCACCGCTCAAACAAGCGGGAGATAACCGGACACCGTCCATAGCATAAACGGCGGCTGCAACATGAGAGCTTGCGATTGTTCTTGATTACTGACATCTAACATGCTGATTAGCCGCCAGTGGAGTCTTTCCTCTTGACTCCAAGTTTGCTTATCAGGATGGGCAAGTGTTCCCCTCGGCTCCTGACACAGGAAACGTGTTTTGGAGTACAGTATATGTGCAGGGTGGGGGCCGGGGGGGGGTGTAAAAGAGGAGTTTCATAATTGCTATCATTTGTGTTCCAGTTGGCGCTCGCTTGGTACAAAACAACTGGTGGTCTTATTTTTCGATTTGTAGGAATTAACGTCATAAGCACACAAGAAAACAAATACTTCTTTTGTGTCCTTAAGTAATGACATGGAAGAACGTAAACCACGGAGTATTAAAGACGACGGCAAAAAATTTGGAGATGGAAGATATTCCCCATCCGCAGTATTAACAGAATGTTTTTTTATGTCGTCGGCTCCAATATTGAGTGGCGGCGATTACGTTTGTGTAGTGTGTCAGCGTAAAAATTCTGTCTAATCTGTTCCGGGGTCACTTTTTAGAAACCTATGCTGTTGGTGGTTTTATAAACAGGCCGTGATGTCACAACCAAAACAGGAAGTGGGCCAGGAGACCGTCGTTGCTGCTGTTGGTGCATGTAACGCTTATCAGGCTTATCCGCTGGCAGCGTTTCTTTACAAAGTGACATCAGGCGCGACTGGCCTCGGCCTGGCGTGTACAGGGGGACCTCGGTCGAAAACAGAAAGGTGTGGTCGCGTATCGCTGACCTTAATGCCAAAATTAAATTAGGTCGTGCAATGTGCTTAATGAGGTCAGCTCTTACTACCAAGCTGCATGCCAAATCGCGGTTGGGCGTAACGTGTGAATTGGACTGCTTCCACATCTGATGTGACCCCTGACGATATTTCCAACTTGAAACACTGACGAAAACAATCGGTTGTTTTTTAAGGAAGTTGCTCACGTGTGCTTTGAAAACGGCTACGTTGGTTTGCATTGGAACGGCGGAGTCCTGGCATGTCTGATAAGATATAGTTGCACCAACGCCACAGGAAATTTGTGTCACAGAGTAAGCGGCATAAAGAGATTCAAGGACACGGCTTTTAAATCATTCATTGTGGGACGGGCTCTCTAAAAAAACACAAACGGAGGACCAACCACTGTGGCCATCCACTTCATCCTTGCCAATCACGCCATGTTTTTGAGGTTCAATTAAAAAAAATAATAATTATAATGCAACATTGTATACCACAAAACAGGGTCGCAGGAATTAATTTATGCAATTTTTATAAAGAGGACCATTTACGTTGTTGTTGTCAATTGAGTAAGATCCAATCAAACGCATGAAAAACAAGCAGCGTCTCAACTGCCACGGTCAAGGACGAATGAGCGTGCTCAGCCGAGCGCAAATCCTGCCGTTCAAGCTTGCGTGCCAAATATCAGAGAAAAATATTCACGTGTGCATTCACGGCGTAATATGTGTTTCTGTTATCTCTCAACATGTGGAAGTCATCCCCCCCCCCCCCCACACACCCCAAACACGTTCAGAAAAACGCTCCAAAACAAACAAATGCATTTGTTGGCATTGATTAACTGCTCGGCTTATTCATGAAAGGTTTCCAAGGCCCCAAAAAGAGAGACCCCCTCTCCACTTGGGCTAATTTTGGCCCGCCGTCCCCCCCCAGGCCCACTGTGGGAGCTGTGCATCAGAACCTCGGGGCCCAATCAAAGCTGTCAGCAATGGAAAAGTGAGAAAAGAAACACAGGCAGTATTTTGTGCCTATGATGGCTACACAAAATTGTACTGAGCTATATGAATAAATGCAAACGCTGGAAAGCTAGCGGATAAGATGTAGGTGTTAAGTGTAATTCCTGCACTTTGTTTTGGGTTTTTTTTTTTTTGGGCTCTGTCATGTCAGTCAACTAGAGAGGAAACCCATCCCTGCAAATGAATGGGGGTGGGTGGTGGGGGTGGCAAGAAACAGGGGGGGGTGTTCATCATCCAGGAGGCCCGAGACCTCTGCTCCGTCATTGGTCACGCCGAAATCGCGCATCAGTTTAAAAGCCGACGCCACTTTCTTCCCTCCCTTCACTCAGTCAGTCAGTCACAAAGGCCTATTGTGCGCACGCGCGTGTGTGTGTGTGCGTGTATGTGCGAGCACGTTCCTGTGTGTGTGTGTGTCCGCGCCACAGAGCGCCACAGAAAGACAACCGAGTGGGACTTGGGATGCCTGCGTACGCCACCAACATGAGACTCAAGTTCCCCATCGTGGCCTTGGCTTTAGAGGTTATCACCATCATCCTGTTTGCAGTCTTTGTGGTTTACGATGACGGTAAAGGTCACGGCCACGACGCGCACGACAACGACACGAGCCACCAGGACCCGCCGATGATGCTCTATCCCAGTAAGTGTAAATAGTGCGACTGGTTTGCTGAGGGATGCTCCGATGCGGCGCATCTATGACGAAAGAGGGGAAAAGTCGTAACTTCGGGGAGTGGGGGGTTTATGTGTCTTTCTGCGGGCCTTTAAAGGCCAAAATATTGAATATACAAGTTGGGTTGACTGTTACGAGACTTTTCTGCGGACGGTTTTAAGTGAATGTTATTGCTTGTCTTTTCCCAATTTTTTTTTTTTTACATTTTGGATCTTATCCAGTCCGGTTTTTGATTGGAAAAATGTGAACTCTATTCATCTCCGTGATGGACGACAGAAATAGAGGCTGTTTGTTGCAGTGCAGATCTAATAAGTGCAATAAGAGGAGTCACAGGGTCGCACTCCCTTTGGTCCAGCCAATCGCAGGGCACACATTGATTGATGAGCAACCGTCCGCGTTCACACTCACACCTCGGGACAATTTAGAGTGTTCCATTAACCTGCCATGTATGTTTGCTGGAATGTGGGAGGAAACCACAGTACCCGGAGAAATCCCACGCGGGCCCGGGGAGAGCATGCAAACTCCACACAAGGAGGCCAGAGCCAAAATCGAACACTGCACTGCGAGGCTGGCACGCTATCCAGTCGACCGGAGAAATTATTTGAAACTTTTCTACGGATGATGTGCACTCCATTTGCAGCCTTGCGCCGGAGTTGGTGCACGCTCACAGTTGGGCGTGGCAGGTGTGAAACCCAGAGATAAGCTCAGTGTAACAGCTGCCACTTCAAATGGGAAGCGTTTGCACGAGTTTATTGAATTTGTCGCATTGTTCTTGCTTTAAATGTTAAAATTTTGATGAGATAGACGATGCCTCCCTTATCGGTGGTCCTTGTTGAATGTTGTCCACATTTAAGTGAATTTAGATTATATGCACGGATACAGTAGAAGGAAAACGTGAAAAAATAAAATAAAAGCCACGTCTATACCGCCCGTTATGTCTGCTGCTACCGCGCAAAGTCTTGCAGCCATCGGCCATGTCATACTTTCTGTGCATGACAAATACCCATGAGGAAAAACAAATGACACTTTGTAAGGTGTGAAATGATTTCAAGCATCCTTCCCGACATTCATATTGCTCGATAGTCGTCGCCAAGCGGGAGCATCTCTACTGGTGAGCGTTACCTAACGTCTGGGCGTGACGCCAGACACTGTGGCTTCCTCCCAATTCTCGCGCCTCAAATTCAGTTGCGCCGCTCAAACTATTTTGTGACCCAAAAGGGTTTGTTTTTTTCCTTTTCATAAAGCATCATTTAGGTTGTAACGCAAACGTAATATTCGATGGGCAGCTATGATGATCACCGACCTAGTGATTTAACATGCACTTGTTATATTTAGTGTCAATTTAGCAGAGCTTATCTTTAAAAAAAAAAAAAAAAAAAAAAAAAAAAGATTTAAAAAGGTCAGACGGTAGTTTAAAAACGGTCTCCTTTCAAAACAATCATCATACGGCCCATGAGACGACACGGCGGCCATTGGATCGGTTATCGTAAAAGGAAATCTATTGTCTTTCTTGCCTGATGTTATTTCCATGGATGGATCTCATCAACATGAAGCTAAAGGTTCCAATTTCCTCTCTTTGAGGGAACAGTCATCATCAACAATGACCTTGCTTACTTGAGATGGGCGTAGCATTATTGTTTTCAATCTTCAAAGTCTTCAAGTATGAGTTAAAAAAAAAAAAAGCTACCTACATACAAGAGATGCTTCACTTGGCCAAAAATACATTCTCCTCCCATACAAAACCTATTTGAGTCATATGCTCTTCACAGAAGCCGAACAAGGCCGCTAAATCGCTCGGAACAGCGCAAGCGTTTTCTAATGCATTGAGAGTGTGATTGAATTGCTTTTTCAAGCCGACGAGTCACGGCTGACAAAACAGCACCCGTGTAAGGAAATGACTCCTGAGATCCCCACCGGCGCCCAATGAATTATTTCAAGCGCTCAAATGAGTGTGCAGGAAATTAATCGCGTGAGGTCCGTTTTTGAATTGAACACGAGAGACGAAAGCGTTTCATCTAATCCAATATCGCCACCGCCGCCGAGCGTTTACGCGCGGGGACTTGCGTGACCAAGTACTTACCCGCCTCCCTTCCTGTGTGCCTCCAGTGTTCCAGGATGTTCACGTTATGATCTTCATCGGTTTTGGCTTCTTGATGACCTTCCTGAAGAGATACGGCTTCAGCAGCGTGGGCATTAACCTGCTACTGGCCGCTTTCGGCCTGCAGTGGGGCCTCCTCATGCAGGGCATTTGGCACCTGGACGACGGCAAAATTAAGATCGACATCTTCAAGTAAGGCCAGCGCCATTTTAGAGTCCCATTTATGATCCTATCATCCACCCCTGTAGATGTACAGCACTTTTGTGTACAGCGGTGGTGGTTTTAAAGTGCTCTAGAAATACAGTTGACTTGAATAATCGGTTTTCCTAACAACGAGTCTTCTCACCTTGTAGAATCATCAACGCGGACTTCAGCACGGCCACTGTCCTGATCTCCTTTGGGGCAGTTCTTGGTAAAACCAGTCCTGTACAGTTGCTCATCATGACCATTCTCGAGATCACCATCTTCTCCATCAACGAGCATCTGGTGGCAGAAATCATGGGGGTGAGTTCGCCGGCCAATCTCATATAACGCAAACAAGCACCAACCACCAGAGGAAAACGATCCTCCTTTGATTTGTACCCGAGTAAATAGATAAGGCCGAGAAAATCCGGGGCCGACTCGTGGGCGACTTTGTGGAGACTCCACTTTGCGCAGCAATGAAATAATTCTCATCTCTTTCCAGGCTTACGATATCGGGGCCTCCATGATCATCCACGCCTACGGAGCCTATTTCGGTTTGGCCGTGGCTCGAGTACTTTACCGACCTGGTCTGAGGAACGGGCACGAGAATGACGGCTCCGTTTACCACTCTGATCTGTTTGCTATGATCGGTAAAAAGACAAGTTCCTACGATTGAAAGTCATTTGTCAATTCACTCCGAGTAGCCCTGGCCGCAGAGCGCATTTGGAGGCGGGGCTCAACGTGGGGTGGAAGGTGCTTCGATTTCCTCGTAGTCGGGGTCAAACCTTGAGGTCCACCCCACGTTCAGACGCACCTCGAACTGCGCTCTGCAGCCAGGTTCTACTCATTTTCTCCCAAGTTTGAGCTGCAACTTTCCAAAGCCTGCTTATTATTTTACGCCATCTAGGGGACACAAATGTCCCCGCAGCTTCAACACTTAGGGATGTGCTGTATGCTAAAAGGCCTCATTCTAGCAACCTAAACCAATAATTTACATACTGTCGAAATTGGACTTTTAAATGAGGAGCTACTGCCGCCCCTTACATTTGGAATTTGCGAAGAAATAAGATGAAGTCCATGAGTTTCGATTGCATCCTTAAACAGGGACGGTGTTCCTCTGGATGTTCTGGCCCAGTTTTAACTCGGCCATTGCTGACCCGGGTTTCACCCAACTCACTGCGGTGATCAACACGTACCTCTCCCTGGCCGCCTGCGTCCTCTCGGCCTATGCCATCTCCAGCCTGGTGGAGCACAAAGGAAAATTGGACATGGTAAGATCAACTTCTGTGGCACTGGAATGTGAATTTGACTTCAGTGGAGCGTACGTTTTACCCGTTCTGTCATCACATCTTTACTGTACAGGTGCACATTCAGAACGCCACCCTGGCCGGTGGCGTTGCCGTGGGAACGTGCGCCGACATGAACATCGGGCCCTTCGGGGCGATGCTGATCGGTTTAGTGGCGGGCATCATTTCCACACTGGGCTTCAAGTATCTAACTGTGAGTTTGGAAATGACCACCGATTAATACACAGCGCATACATACATTAGTGTTCAAATTCAAATGTTTTCTGTTCTCTCTCTGCAGCCTGTTTTGGCATCTAATCTGGGCATCCAGGATACCTGCGGTGTACACAATCTGCACGGCATGCCGGGTATCCTTGGAGGCTTGGCTGGTATCGTGGCTGTGGCTTTGGGAAAAAAGGATGGGTAAGGTTCAGTAATGCAAGGCGCCAAATGTCACTTTCTTTAGGTTGTGCTTGATAAAATTCTGACTGTTCGCCTTTAGAGGGAAAGCTAACATGCAAGCTGCTGCCTTGGCTTCGTCCCTTGGGTTCGCTTTGGTCGGTGGGGCTATCACAGGTGGGTGGAGATTCGTGTAAAAGGGCCTTTTCCAATTCTGACTCATCAAGTCAAAGACCAAGACCCAGGGTGACCGAAAATGTGTTTCCCCGATTTCTCAGGTTTAATAATGAAGTTGCCTATTTGGGGGCAACCTCCTGACCAGAACTGCTTCGATGACTCTATTTACTGGGAGGTAAGAAATGCTACTATACTTCAGAGATGATGGCAGAGAGTAAATATTTCATGTGATTGAACGCGAAATTCAGGACCATTCATCTTCTTTTTATGATTATTTTCCAGGTCCCTGCGGAAGAAGAGGAGAATGAGGAGAGCTTGGCTCACGCAGATCACTCAAAGAACAAAGCAGATGTTTAAAAATATAGAAAAAAAAAGTGCAAAGAGGAATCGTATTGTTCCACAATGCTCTTAAATGCAGTTTGGTTTGAGTTGAGACATTAAAAACAAACAAAAAAAAACAAGTAGCGCTCCGTGGATAAAACGGCATAATTAAACAAATGTCAATTGATATTCACAGAGTATTAAAATAGAGAAGTTTAAAATACGTTTTGAAAATTCAGAAAGTACAGTCAAATGCCCATCCCTCATGAAAGCATATTTGATCAAGATTAACCTTAAGGGTTGTTTTTACTTTTTGACACTGAAATAATCAACCGTTCACAAGTGAATTATCACTCAGCACTGGAACACGGCAATGCCTGTTAGCTTTTTTTTTTTTATCTTTAATAAATTTACTAGCATGTTTTTTCAAAACTATTTTTACATATTAGAATAACATGTATTTTTTTGTTTTCAAACTGTTATTTTTCACAAGTAACACTTTGGGGAAAGACAGGGACAAAACAGGGCTCCACTTGACCTCATCACCCTTACCTTTTGACCTTCACTGTTCCTGTGATGAACCAACGTGTGTGTGTGTGTGTGTGTGTGTGTGTACACTGTGGCTCATTTTGTTACTATTTTTATGACATAAATTGTATTTTTCTATGTACATACAAGTTCACACATTGATGAATTGACATGGTCAGTTTGGTTGTAGCCCTGCAGTGTAAAAAGAATCAGTCCACAATTTCTATTTTACCAGATGATGACAGAGGACAAAAGTTACAGATTTTCATATGAAATGCATCATTCTTTGAATCAAATGATTTTGTGTGTGTATGTGCGTTACAAAAAAAAGGGCTGTGGGTGTTATCAAACTGACTACATTAGATAGTAATCAATTCAACTTTTTTGGATAGCTGCGTGATACTTTGAATAATGACAAGCATCCATTTTTTTTGGAATTTGTGCTTCTTGTATTTGTATAATGTACTAACGCTGCCATAATAAATGTTTTGTACATCATGATAAAAATATGTTTGTGTTGTGACGTCATTATGATCAACTTTGGGCGAGAGGTGGAGCGCATCATTCGCCAATGTCAAACTAGTATTCATCGGGGGGCACATAATAGTTCTGGTTTCCCTGGGCGTGAGTTGAAAGGATGAATCCGCATCCTACAAATGTGTATCAATAAAAATAAACAAACTAAATAAAAAACGAAGTTGTTTTTCGTCTCTCTTCACTTCCTTGTTGTGAAGGAAGCTCGCAGCGGTGCATTCTGGGATACAAAATGTCTCCTGTGGCCGTTAGCTACTGCTAACCTGCGGACCATCGCCGCGAATTAATCTAGACGTATATACGCTGTAGCGTTGTCGAGGTGTTTTCGATAATAACCGTATTGCACTGTTGCCATGGTGAGTACTGAATGCCGGCTTCTGTCAAACGCATTGCGCGCGTAAGATATGCAAATGAGGAGTTGCATTTGGTTAGCGACACGGTCCGGGTCTCATCATTTGCTGCAGGAAGAACCGCTACATGCAATCTTTTCATCATTTGTTCATTTATTTGTGATTCCGCTGGCTATCTCCTGGTTATACCGGTTGAGAGAGCTCCATCGAATTGGGTGGCGGTTCGGTAACGCTGCAAGATGTTACCGTTAAATTTTGGTAAGAGTCCATAATTTGATGACGCCGTAGAATATTCTAATGTGATATCTTCTATGATTCAGGTTGTGCATTGTCCCATTTATGCATTTGGTAAAAATCATAAGAGTAGGACTATATGGCATCTTGAGTTACTCTGTGTCGTGATTTAATAAAAGACGACGACAAAGCAATTTAAATGGACGAATGGGATGAGGGTACGGATCTGCTTTTTGCATTCTTTCAGTCTAATGGAAATTTAAATTCAAGGACTTTATCGATCACGTCAAAAGCTTACATTATTGTCACAACACAATGGATGATTGATGTGTGAGCTCTTATCCAATTTCTTTCCCTATTGTGCCGAATAAAACATTTAACAAAAATGTACACATTTATCACTCTCAAAGTCTTTCTTCGCTTACCTTTCAAACAGTCCTTTTCTCCATATTTGACAGATTTGTCTCAATAATCCATATTCTTCTTTTTCTTTCCAGTCAACAAGAGCGGAGTGCAGAGTGTCCAGTTCAAGCTCCAGGGCGGATGACAAGAGCAGAGGCAAGGCTGCAATCAATCAAATGAACAAACAAAATAAGATATGTTACACATGCATTTGTCATTACGAAGGAATCAGAATCCTCAAGTATGGTAAAAGTTAGATGGACAAGGTCATTTGTCACCTATAATTGGTGTCACGTGAGTTCTAAAAAGATCTTATAACAAAATATACACTCAGGACTTAAATAGAATTACTGGGATTTATACTGTACATGCAGTGCGTTTACGCGGCATACTCTTATTTATGTGTAGATTGTTTGTTACCTGGGCGGCCCGGTAGTCCAGTGGTTAGCACGTCGGCTTCACAGTGCAGAGGTACTGGGTTCGATTCCAGCTCCGGCCTCCCTGTGTGGAGTTTGCATGTTCTCCCCGGGCCTGCGTGGGTTTCCTCCCACATTCCAAAAACATGCATGTCAGGCTGATTGGACGCTCTAAATTGTCCCTAGGTGTGAGTGTGGGCGTGGATGGTTGTTCGTCTCTGTGTGCCCTGCGATTGGCTGGCAACTGATTCAGGGTGTCCCCCGCCTACTGCCCGGAGCTGGCTGGGATAGGCTCCAGCACCCCCCCGCGACCCTAGTGAGGATCAAGCGGTTCGGAAAATGGATGGATGGATTGTTTGTTACCAGTGGGCATCCAGTCCTGATCTCAACTGAGTAGGAATATTTGGCTGTCCGCCTACCAGAGCAAGTTGACTCCAATATTCTCTTTACGCAGGTAGAGAAAAAAAGAAGCGTAAACGCAGCCGAAGTAGATCTTCCTCTTCCTCGTCTTCCTCCAGTTCATCATCGGGTTCATCCTCAGCTTCGTCCTCTTCTTCACCGGGTTCGTCACACTCATCCAGCAGCCGGAGTAGCTCCAGAAGCAGCGGTGAGTTTTATTCGCAAACTTTGATTTGATCGTTCTCTCGCTAAACGCGGTCGCCGATTTCTTTCCAGACTCCAGAAAGCAATCAAAGAAAAGCAAAAGTGACAAACCCAAAAAGGTATTTGTCTCTCTTGTGGTGGTTGTTTATGAATTGTCAAGTAACTGTTGCAAAACTTGTCATTTTTCATGTGCAGCAGAAGGGGAAGAAAGAGAAGAGGCATAAACATAAAAAGGAAAAGAAAGCCAAAAGCAGGGAAGAAAACTCCGGACCTGTTCAGATATCCAAGGTTGTTCATCCACATTGTTTTGACTGTGTTGTGAGAGAGTTAAAAAAATCATCAAAAATAGATTGCGTTATACGAGACGTGCAAAACGTACCGAAACATTAAACAGTTGGACGTGTGCATCCAAATCTCACTCCAATTGGAATGCCCCTCGCCTTCCTGCGTAGTTTACTTCCGTCTTGAAGGAAACGGGCACCTGGTATCAGATCTCATCGCTCGTTCTTGTCCTCAGTACTTGAAGGAAAAGAAGAAAGGCAGGAAGTACAGCATGATTTCAGGGAAGAAAATCAAGATGAAAGTCAAGAAGTCAAAAAAGGACAAACAGGTATGTCCACCCCTTCAACAGACGGTTTATTACGTTTTGCTCTTTGCTCTTCGATCACGTTGAATCTATTTCTACCACAGCGAGACAAAAATCGAGCCGAACTTCTGGAGTTCTTGAACTCTACCTTGTGATTCCCCGAGTGGGCACAGCAGCCGACCTCAGGAAACTACAAGCAAGCTGTCCAGGGGAAGAAATGTAAATAAAAGGTTTATGTCAAACCAGGGTGCGGCACACCTTCAAGCGGGGTACACACATACCGATGTTTAACATCTGAACCGATTATTTAGATGAGAGGGGGAAAAAAAAACAACTCAAGCTTTAAATCAAATGTCTGCCGTAGTACCAAGACTGACCTGTAAGAGACACCACAGTGCAGATGAAGGAGTTGAAAGCGATGTAGAAGTAATAGAAGAAGCTAGGCTGTGAGCTTATGTTAGAATTAAATTTCAGTCGTAGTACCAAGACTGACCTGAATGAGGCGCCTCCATGCAGATGAAGAAAAATGTAGCAGAAGAAGCGAGGCTAACTGTTAGCTTAACTTGCAACTAAATTTTTGTTGCAAACTCTTCTCAATTTCAGTTTTATTGTGGTGAATGAATTGTGCAAACACGCACTGCAATCCAACTAAAGCAAAAAAAATAAAGCGAGAATTTGTGTTGACTTTGTAAAAGGGTAAACAATCTAAATGTAGTGCCAACTATTGGTATGTGTGTACCCCCGCTTGAAGGGGACAACACGCAGCACAGCGAGGTGGTGCTATGACTGAATTTAGACCAAGTTGGCGAGCGGGCTCATGGGACATGTTTGCCGCTGATATGGCCGTTATGAACTTCAGGTGCACCTGCACAATGTCATTGGAATCCGCTATCTGCTCTGCAATGATTAAAAAATACTCAATTTTAATTCGCACTGTCAGAGAATATTCATTTTAATTATTTTTTTTTTGTTGTTGTTTCCAGTGCAGGTGTGCCAAATAAAGTGGCTATTGGCTGTCTACGGTATGTCAATAACAGTTTATTCGGCTATCGCTACTTTTTACTTAGGCTCCATTTGACCGTCGTCATTCGTCTGTATGAATACAACCGTTTTTATTGTGACCGTCACATCCTTGAAACCCCTCAGTTACGTCGGCATCCCCCCCCCCCCCGACGCGTCCTGTCAATAAATTTGTCAAACAAAATACCCCCCCCTTGTCGTTTTCAAACCCGTTCACCGCATTCATGGAGCTGTGTGTCACAATAAAGCAATCAAATGTTTTATCGCTTTCTCCTGTCGTATTTTATATTCGCTCTGACTTGGTGTAGACCTGCGCTTGTAAAGAGAAGGTACAGACGCAAAGCTTTTAGTCGGCTGACCTTGTATGGAGGAGCACCACGCATGGTCATTGTGCGCTGTGAAAGAGTGCGAAGGGTGAGTTATCCTCAGGTGATGGAGGCGGGGGGGGGGGGATTATTTCCTGCTTAAACATAAAGAATACAGAGCAACGACGTGCAAATTATGAAAAACTCAGGCAATCCGAGTTTGTTTGGAACGAGGGTTCACATTTTGTTTTTTTATTAACAATATTTGGGATCAGAACTTGACAAAAGTGTCTGCTGACATCGAGTTGGCGAATTACAAAAATGTGAAGGAATGAGTGGATTTCTTACCAGGTGTTTATTGTAATAAAATGTAGGATATCAATTGCAAGCCTAAAATATTTATCTGAAGGTGACATGCATAGAAACTAAAAAATAAATAAACATCACATGGCATAGAAAATACTCTCCTGTGTGTGCGTGTGTTAGATACATGCATGTGCCTTTAGGAGGTGGGGCTTGATGGCTTGGCACGTGACATCGTTGAGTTTGCGTGTGGCCGTCTTGCGTGAGCTGCAGCTGATAGCAGCTTCTGCGCGAGTGTGCTCATTGTGTTTTGTGGGGGTCGAAAAAAAATTCAAGTCAAGTCAGATTCCCCACTAAAAACTGATCACTTAAGTCTGACTCGAGTCAAGTCAGATGACTCAAATCTGCCATCTCCACTTCTTGGTCCTTCATTGTACCTTTAGATAAGTTTACTGCTGCTTGTTCCTTTGTATCTGAAGTCCGGCATGCTCGGCATGCTCCACACCCTCTCCTCCCTCTCGCTCCCTCTTTCCACATCTTCCGACACCGTCTTCAAGTCACTCAAACGGCCGCCCTCGCCCGAGATGAGGCCTGCTGCGCTCCCAAATGGGTTGATCTTGATGCGGGACCTGAAGTTCACCAGGGACATGCTCTTGGCGCGTTTATTGCTCCACTGGCGGGCGAGCCGCTGGGCCTCCTGCTCCTCCTTCAGTTGCTCCACAGCCTCCAGGAGGACCGAACGGAAGAGGCCCGACACTTCGTGCACCTCTGGCTCGCTAGCTCGAATCGTTTCACGGAACCTGTGCACAACCAAGAGGAGAGAACTGTCATTTTGCGTCAGATGCCATTTAATTTTTAGCACCTTGCTAGCGCGAGCACTAACGAGGCTCCTGAGACCTCTACAACGTGGGAACAGATGCGCAAACAAATTCAGGGTGTGCAAAAACACACAAGTTCCCCATGGGAAAATAAGGAGGTGAATCATGAACCCGTTTCTCCAATTGTTGTTTTGAATTGTAATATCAGTATTCACCACTAGATGGTAGACATTGCTTAGTTGTGCTCCAACCAGTCTTTTCCATCAGAAATGTCCTCACTAATCGGAAGCAGTTTACGTAGTTGGTCTAGAGACAGAATTACCAGGAAGAGTCCACCAGCATCTTATATATTTGATACTAACTTGAGTATGACCAGTCCACAGCAAGACGGCGGCACCTTGGAGCAGAGGTCCTCCAAGCCCAGCCTCTCCCCGGTGCTGATGTTGTAGGACGAGCGCGGCACACTGGCCAACCAGCTGTAGTCCACCCCGGTCTTGAGGCGTCGGTACTCGCTTTCCCTCTCTCTCTGCTGCCTCTCCGCCTCTTTCAGCTGCCAGCTCAGCTCCACCATCAATGTGTCTGCGACCACGTCGGCCGGCTCCCTGCGTGGGATGCGCCGGTGAGGCTCGTTCCAGCTGAACCAGGAGGCCATGGCGCGGGTCCTCCTCAACCGGATCCCCGAACTCTGTGCGTCGTGATGAATTCAAAAGCATGACATGGCCACCAGGCAGAAGATGAACAAAGAGTTTCACTGCAACTACTGTACGTGATTCAGTAATATTACGGTAGTCATTCTTAGTAGAGGATAAAGATTATATGCGTGTATTGTTATATTGTATGCCTAGATGCTATTCATTACATAATCTGTGACGTTTCTCAGTATGTGTTAGCATTAAGATGGCAATAATGGCAAAATTACATACAAATCATGTAATTCTCATAGTTTGTTTAGTTTGACAGTAAACCAACTGAAAGTTGCATCTTGAGTCTTTTTTTTTTTTTTTAAAGATTTGTTCACTATCCATCATGCTACTACTGTGAAGTAATCCGAGGTCACTGCCACAATACAGCAGTAGCATCCATTTTTTGCTCTTAAATCAAAGCAAAATAAATAAATAAAATAATGGACTAAAGGGAATTATTGTGGTAACCAAAATATGACAAACCTAGCAACTTAGAACACGCGCTCACACACACACACATATACACACGCACACACACGCGCAAGGTGACCACCTTGTTTTGTAACCGTCCTCTCTTTAATCTGGAGTTAATCCGTTCACACGATAAATCCAACTCCAAAACATTCCACATAAAATGTGTTTGGTTTACTCAATTCTATTTATACAATCGATATTATGTGGGGGTGTTTTTTTTTCCATTTCACAAGAAGGACACATATAGATATGAGTGAATGATCCAGATTCAACCGAGGAATATTTGACTGTTATTCCCACAATCACATGACATATAGATGGAAGGCAGCCCTTTGAGCAATTTAAATCTTCAGAATCGCGTCAAATGTATTTTTAAGTGGTTAAATTATCTGTGTGCTGAATTAATTTCATCAATTAAAAAAGGGAACTGTTTCTTACCTCTTGATTTCTGTGGAAAGTTTTTTTTTTTTTTTTTTTTTAAGATGACCTCCTCAAACCACAATTAAAAAATAAAAATAAACATTGTGAGCGAAAGCCTCAGTCCGATGTTGTGAAAAGCGTAGCAGGTACGTTATGGATCCACTCTCTCCATTATCTTCATCTCTGTATATCCCTCCTCCTCCTCCTCCTCCTTCTCCTTCTCCTCGTCTTCCTCCTCTTTCTCCCTGGAGCCTCCGTTGGCTTGCCTTCACTTGTTGCACTAGGTCGGGGGCTCCCGCATCTCCAGCGGGAAATTGAGGCCCCTGATGATGAAGTGCTTATTTCCCTTGATTTCCCCCCCGCCCCCTGAAATTCTCTGTTGCTATAGTAACTGGCCTAAGCCTATTTGTCCACAACAACCTCCATCAGCTGAGAGGGGAGCGATGAAGAGGCAGATAAAGGGGACAAAGCGATTTCAAAGAGGGAGTCCAATTCAAAAGGATGTTGTAGCGCTTGATCAAACATGTGGACGAGGTCGTGCGTGTGCCAATGAGCCTCCTGCGGATAATGTCTTTCTCTGACCCGTAGAGGCCCGCGTTACGAGATTGCTCGGCGATGCAGTAACATCGCATCTTTAGTTTGGTGTGGGTGGTGTAAGCGCACACTCAACACTGCGGTACGAACTGTGAACTCTGTTGAATCACACCACAATTTGCAGTAGTCTCAATGGAATTGGGGTAGGGGGGTGAGAATTAAAAACAGACTATTTTTGAAACCGTTGTGCATGCGCATTACTTGTGCTACTAACAGCCCCCCCCCCCCCAACCCACCACACACATACTTGAAACTACAACATTCTAACTTCAAATCAGAAGGGAGGTAGGTTGCTCGGTTTTTGATTTTTGTCCATAGAAGAGCGAAATTATACCTACGGTAAAATAACCATATAAAAAGTCTAACCAAAGGGTGAATTCTGCCTGCAGTCATTCCCAAACAACACTATGTCTCCTCAACTTGGAGGGAACAGATGGGAAAGTAAACTGCTCCCAGGAAACCCGACATGAGCCTTCCCTAATCCTTTAAGGTGATTCCCTCAACCGGCCACAATGTGCTCCACTTGGCCTTCCTTCAATTAACACTTCTAAGGGACGCACTTATACTGGCATTCATTATTAGAGGCGCTGACTGATCCAAGCTGCGTATCAAGGTCAGAGAATATGTATTATTAGAATCATAAAAATAAAAAGACATCTTTAAAAACAGAGTGCAGAAAGTGCTAGGCAACAAGAAGGGATGTTTTGTGAGAGGAGGCCTTTTTACAAATCCATTTTTCCTCCCATCAAACGACTTAGTACTGAACGAGATTTTACTGTGCGCTTACCCAAATCTTCCACTAGAGAGCGGTGTTTCACCAACCTTGTCATTCAACGCGACCAGCTCACCCGCACAGCAGATAAACTACGCAAGTAAACGTTCCATCATTGTAGTTTGCTTTTTACCCTCAATCAACCGGATTCGGGTGCAGCACACCTTGTGCTGGCATTCAGGAATAAAAGAAATCAGAAAACTACTAATAGTTTCTACTTGATCGACAAAGCAGCAGTCGACCAATCACATCCTGACTGAATGATCCCAGATACAGTATAAGGCAGGGGTGTCCAAAGTCGGTCCTCAAGGGCCGCTGTCCTGCCCGTTTTCCAGCTCTGCCAAGAGCAACACACTTGATTCAAATAATCAGGAACGTTCTAATGCTGCTTCAGAGCTGGTTGATGAGCTGATCATCTGAATCAGGTGTGTTGCAGCTGGGAGAGCTGGAAAACAGGCAGGACAGTGGCCCTCCAGGCCCGGAGCTGGACATGCCTGGTATAAGGGCTATGGGCACACTTGTTCATCAACATTATGACAGAATAAGGATGCTCCCCTGACTGAAACGACTTACTTCAGCACTCCTAGGTCGCAACTAAATAAACGTTTTAGGGCAGACAGGAGACGTCCCACAAATGTAAACAAGAAACTCCATTGTGCGACTACGTAAACTTTCCACTAGAGTGCGGTTTCCCCATCTTTGTCATTAAAGGAGAAGTAGTTGATTCAGTTCTAATGATCATTCTTTATTTTTACAATTAGGTAGCTTGTGTGGAATCAAACCGAGAAAAGAGAGTGTCCTCGGGTGTGTTGTCAACCTTCGACTGTGAAAACAAACAGTACAAACTCACTCAAATAAGCAGAATTCTGCCCCGCCTGCTGAACAAATAGAAATCCTCCAAATCATACATTCTTTACTCAGGCACCACGGTCAGGGAAAAGGTGGACTCAAGAGATTCATCACAAAATAGTTTTTAGATGCCTTCTTCCATCCATTTTCAAAACTCCTGATCTTATTTAAAATTGCTAGAAGCTGGCACCAATCCCAATTGGCTGGATGCCAACCCACTGACAATCATTCAATTCTCCGCCTTGTAGCCTAAAATCAACTGGATTGGAGTTTTAAGTGTGTCAACAGCCACAAACTTCACCTTATCTGTCTTGTTAAATCATCAAACTGCCACCTTGCTCAAATCCTCACCGCCACTAAGTTTCACAATGAGATTCGCATGTTTCATTTGAAAACGGCAAGGCTGATACGGAAGGAAGTGCTGGCTAATCACATGAGCACAGGAGAAAAAAAAAGAAAACACAGATGTGCTGACATCCACTTTTCATTGGCCTTTGTCCAGTTTCCCCTTTTGAATAGAAAAGCCCCATAAGCACTGTGGACTGAGGCCTCTGCCATTCACTCACAGCTCAATACTCACAAAGCTCACAAGCGTAAATGGTCAGAAAATGCTACGCAGCACTTCACGCTGCAGTGTGTTAACACGACTTGGTTTACATTTCATACATGAATTTGGTTTTCGTTTGAAACTAGAGCACACTTAACTTGGTTAAAGCTCAAATGCATAAATGCATACTCGGCTTTTTGGATGAACCTAAAACACTCTACCTGTCACGAGCGTGATGGTGTGAAGGACTCCAAAAAGCAGTTAGGAGGGAGGGGCAGGGTGGACTTCACAAAACGTGTTCATAAAACACAGAGCAAACTAAATCCAAAACCACTGAGTGGTCGGGCGGGGAGTCATTTCAACAGCAAACCAATGACACAACGGCCAACAGGTGTGCAGCTGCAGGAGGGGCCCCACAGTGCCCCCTGTCGGTCACAAAAACATCCATGACACAACCACCTTTACGGTCAACTTGATTTGACCTTCTTTGAACGTTCCATAATCAAATTTTAATCTGTAACTCCATCACCATTCCGTTCAGTCGTCATCGGGAGTGTTCAGACATGTCTTACTTTTAAATGTGATCGTCAGCTGATCATGCTTCACTGTCAGCTGGTCTTTTCTTCTGCTGCTGCTCACCTGACTGATAACAGCCCCTGTGCGCGTCCACGTGCACAGATTATATGATGGGGGCAGGGGGTGCGTTCATCATCCATCATCCTGACTTGATGTCCTTCAAGTGTTTTATGATTAGCGGGGAATAAATTATTGCTGGTCGGAATCACTCAGACTTGTGATCAAAAAGACAAAAGCGTAAGAAGGGATACATTTAGTTAACGCGTTCTTCACTCACACCTCCTGCAGCTTCGATACAAACAATACATAGAGCATATTTGTATCTATGCACGCCGTGACACATCAACTTTCCCTATAGGCTTATCTTATCTTATGCATAGGCTTTTAAAATTGTTTTCATTTTCGATGCAGGGGTCAAAGTTCCAAAGGCAACGCTTGTAGTTTGACATTTACACAGAGTGACGAGGTGCGCATTTCGAATCTGGGCCTTCAGTGTTGCCCTTATCGTCTTCACGAAGCCCAAAAGGTGTCATGGTATCTCAATCAATCAATCAAGGATACCCACACAATTTTTTTTTTGTTCACTAAACGACATGTCATCCCCACACTAGTCACCACTGTCATGGTGGCGGTGGTCCGTGGAGTTAACATTCCAGCCGGCTTAGGCTCCCCCTTGCCTGAAAGCTCTTTGATGGAGGCCATCGGAGCTGCCATGTGGTCCGATTAAAAAAAAATTTTAAAAACTCGTAGTGTGGGAGAGGAGAGGCCTGTCACCCTCAGCACTTTTAATCCACAATCCCAGAGTCCAAATGATCATCTCTTCATCGGAAATTCTTTTTCAATTTATTTAGGAATTTATAAGCCTCCACATCAGTACCCCTGGGGTGATAATTTAGCAATGCTGAATACGGTTGAGCAGAAACTCCTAAAATAGTTTATTTGCTCAATTCTTAACACTTAGGTGCATTAAAAGCATGCGGGAGGGGTAAAACGGAATAAAAAGGTTTTCTGTCATGTATTCCCTCTGACAAGTGGGGGGGGTTCACTGTATTAGCCCCGCCCAAAAAAGGAAAAGTGGCCGTCTAGCTTTCAGCCCAACACCAAACGTTTTTTTTGTTTTTTTTTGCTGACACTCCACTCACAAGTCGAATGGGTTCAACGAAAACACGGACGGCATGCTGACTCGCTTTTTAATGTTGCACACATCCACAATAGCCTGCAGGCAAGGTGCAAAGAACACCCGCTGTGAACAGAGAGCGCGCACAAAGCACTGTTGTATGCGTCGACAACATGAAACAAATGCATCGCAGCAGCGCACAGGAATGCTGGGTAGAGCCCTGGGTGCATGTTGCCTTTGCACTGCCCCCCCCCCCCCCCCTCCTCGCCTCTGCCTCTTATGTAAGACCCCATGACCGGCAATCGTATGGTCAGCAACTGCAGCCGTATTTGAAATAATGTTGTTTTCAAAAAATAGTTTTTTTTTGACTGCCTTTTTATCCAATCCAGTGATTAATCGACAGATTGAACAATGGTTATTTGCAGCCCTAATCAATGACACGCATTTCACAGAATTCTCACGCCCACCCCAGTCGACTATATACAAAAAGAGCAAGAGACACCTTTTAAGTTCATCAACTGTACCAAACAGCCATATATATATATATTTTGTCTCAGGATGACACAGTGGACAGAAACAGTAGATGGCATATCAAAAAACATCAGCTCACATTTCATCTTAAAAAGAAAAAAAAAACTAATTTTCACATAAAGCCACATAAATGTGCCCAAAGACACAAAGTAGAAGTGACTGCACATTATAAAAATGAAGGAACACATCCAAATACATTTCCCAGCACATTTGTTTACATTGCATATACATCGAATCAGGAGGGGGATTCTCAATTGCACCTTGTTAAGTGACAAAAAGTATAGTCATGTTTTTTTTTTTGTTTGTTTGTTTTCTTCAAGACAATTTCAAGGCCACTATAAGAACTTGGGTGCTCAGCCGTCCAAAGCAGTGGACAGATGAACTGCATGTTGAGTCACTCTGACAGTGGTGTGGATGCTTGGGACGACTCGAACATGTACATGCACCTTTTTTAGAGCTCTTGACCCAGAGGACCAAGTCTCAAGTTTGGACAGCGGGAACGCCGCCAAAAAACGACTGGCCATCATCGCGAGCCCACCGGCGACATCGCGGGGCTCGTTTCTTAGCAACGGGAGGCATTAAATCTCGAACGAATAGGGCCGCCGTCGCCGTTTACGTCGACGGCACTCAGTGCTATTACCAGTGGGCGCAAAGGCAGGCTATGAGGTCTTTATCCAGCTTCTTATCCAAAGAGGCCAAAAACTCTAACGAACAGCATAGATGGGCCGAAGAGAGAAGAGAAGCAGCATCTACTGAGCGTAATAGATTCTTTCTAATAACTTAAATACTTCATTAAGCAATACAATACTCCATTTTTAGGGGTGAGGGGATTAGGAGAATACATACAAAGTCCACAGGCTGAAGTGAGCGAGACGTGTGCTGCGAAGGACATTCGGAGGTCCTGAGGAGAAGCTTTGGCACAGCAACACCATGGTTGACAAGGTTCCGAAGACAGTGAACCCCCCTGACGTGCCATCAATGACCAAACGAATCGGCGTATCAATCGTCGTTTGCATTTTCAGATGGCAAGCGAAAAAGTCACTCGTTTCATTGTTATTATTTTTTAATCTGACAGAAAAAGTCAACTCATTTTTCCATCTTTATATTTTTGGCTTGGAAATTGAAAAAAAGAGGCCACAGCACAGAACTTGGTACTAATATTGGATCGTTTGTGTGGACGCGACCCGGAAATTTGGTAACAAGATTAAGGCCCGACCAATATGGACTTTTTGAGAATTTAAAAAAAAAAAGAAAAAAAAAGATAAATCGGCGGATTAAATAATTCATGTAATGAGAAAGATAACTTTTTTAAAAATATAAATTACAGGCAGAACATTTGACAGTTTTCTATTTCATCCATTCATATTTGTTTAGTTTCACAACAGAGAGAAAACTGCAAAAATATTACATATGTCTCAAGGGAAATATATACTGTATATTTTCAGAATACGTTTTGGTTCACCACAAATGTAAAAGTTTGGGAAACACTGCAATGTATAATAAATCATCCATGTTATGATATGGCTCATTTGATGGATGGTGGTCTTGGTCGTGGCTGATTGTGGCAACTAACAAGCTGAAGTACCTTTACAGCGGCTCGTTCGTGCAACTTCAGGGCCAGTTCAATTAAAATCAAGATCAATGCTATGGCCTATTTTTTAATTTCTCATTTTTGAGTGGAGCTAAAAATGTAACGATGAAAAATCAGGCAACATTTTGTTGGAGTTTAAAAACAAATGAAGTCTTCAGTCATTTTTTTTCATTTTAGGAAAGGAAAAAAAAAAAGATACACGGATAGAGGCTTGCGACGAAAGACCGTCTGAGGCGGGAACCACGGAGCCAATTTTCTAATCTTAATCGACAGCAGTTAGTCCAGCTTGTCACTTCTCTCACAGAGACGACTCCACCTCGGAGGTGACGATTACCTGCGGCTGCACCAGAGACACGGCGGCCGGCTCCGGGCTCTCGCCAATGGCCCTCAGGTCACCGGCTGCCTTCTTGTCGCCGGCGCCGCAGCACAGCTTGGGGGCGCACTGAGTCCGGCAGGAGAGCTCGCACAGGGAGTCCTGGGACTCGGAACTGAAGGTGACAAACTCGGGCTGGATGGTGGTGGCGTGGATGCCCTCGTTGTGGAAGAAGTCCTTGATGCGCTTGGCCACCTCCATGTAGGACGTGGGGTCGTGGCACTTGATGTGCGCCGTGGCGATGATGCGGCTGCCCGCCAGCTGCCACACGTGCAGCTCGTGGATGGCCAGGACACCGTCCAGGTTCAGCAAGCGCTCGTTGAGGCGGTGGATGTTGATCTGCTTAGGGACCGTCTGCAGAAGGATGAGGGCAGACTCCTTCAGCAGCGGGTACGTGGTGTACAGCAGGATGCACACCATGATGAGGCAGAGCGTGGGGTCCAGGTAGAGCACCCAACAGGGGCCCGCCATCTTGGCGCTGGCCGCGGTGGGGCTCCCCCGCAGATCCAGCAGGGTGTGGTTGCCGTGGTAGTGGTCGGTGGCGTGGCTTTCGATGCACGGGTTGACGCAGAGTTCGTCTTTGTTGCAGGGCTGCCACACGAAGATGAAGATGAGAGCGTTGATCACCACGATGACGGAGCCCAGGGCGTCGCCCAGCACGTGGAGGAAGACGCCGCGCATGTTGAGCTGCGAGGACGTATTGTGTTCATTGTCCACGTCCTCGTACTGAGCGCCGCCGTTGATCTGCACCTCGGAACTCTCTTTCGGGCTGACGTCTGAAAAATTTCAATTTCAAAAAGAATTGATTATTAAAGCAGTCCAACTAGTAAACGCCAACTAGTAAACGATATTAAATATGGATTAACGTTGTTAAATCTTGTAAACTGTGGTAAAAGAGCTCTCTTGCGGTATTACAATCCTTAAAGAATGTAACAACTTTATCATGCTCTGCAAATAGAGAATTGATACAACTGCAAATTCAACTTAAACTAGTCAGCGCGGTAGAGGAATGTGGAAGGGGCCCCGGAGTGGATTTGCCTCGGGCTCCACAAATGCCAAGCAGAAGAGGTCTCAGACCAAAAAAGTACTTTTTACATTCTTCCTACTTTATTTTTTTTGTGACGTGAAAATGGATCAGTTTGACCCGTAAGATGTCATATGCCAATTTCTTTCTTTTTTTTTCCCCCTTACAGGCCGTTGATGGTAGTGAATGTAAGTGATAGGTTTAAATCTTAAAGCCATGACTGTTAAGAGCTGAATTTAAATACAGCATTCATTTCAAATTGGGCAAAATGCAATCATTGATTAGGGTGTGCGCACAAGGGTAAGAAACTGTTTGCCTTTGCCTCAATCCCCGAGACAATGGAGGCTCATTCATCAGTGGCCAATGCTACACTTTCGGCCGTCGACTCCACCATTACGTTGACATACAGTCCAGTAAATGCAACCGGGGCATGGAAGAGGGGAGCAAGCGCTCTCCATTTATTGAAAATGTCAAGGCCAAACAGTGTGTGTATGTGTGGGGGAGAAACCTGGGTCTTGGGAATGACTTTAACCCTTCAGGGCCCAAGCAAGTGAGAACGACATACGCCTCGGAACCAAATGACCTCCAGTTTTCATGTGACTGCTTGTTTCTGAATAGGCTAAGAGGAAATAGATTGAACTGTTATGCAATGTGGACTGCTGACTATGAAGACAGCTTAGAGCACAGGCTGCCTTGGAGTCGCTTGGAGGGCAGCCAAAATGAACAAAATTGTAAAATATTTGTGCTTAAATAGTTAGTTCAGGTATCATCAAACTAAAAATGAGAATAGGCTATTTTTATTCGAGTTATCTATTGCCTTTTAATATATTAAATATAGAGAACACACAAAAAATATGTCATTCATTCATTTATTATGATTTAAACATTTTATGAAATATTTCGATATATGTGTGTTCTAATTTTTTTTGTCTTCTAAAAATATTGAAAAATGACTTCGGGAATGATGCTTTCTGGCAACAATATTCTATAAACTGCAGTTGTTGGTTAATTAAAATTAAATTAGCTTCAAGACGAAATGGGAAAATGAAACACAATTATGTTCTTGACGTTATCATAGTATACATTATGCAGAAATAAATACATATTTATACATTTATTTTCTCTTTAGCATGGTCCGCAAATGACATCCTACTGGCTGCCGGCGGAACAGCAGGCGGCCAACCAAAAATCGTGACAGTTTGGTCAGGTGTCCGTTTTTTTTTTTTTAAAGCATATTATAATTATGTATTTGACAGAAGTGGTCCTTAAGAACCAAAGTCGGCCCACCACTTGGTATTTCACTTACCGGTTTGACAAGCGTCCGTGGAGCTACTGTGGTTCCCCACCAAATTGTTAGTCTCTCCAGGAGTCCCGTTGCCGGCCCGGTGTGACTTGGCGCCTTTGCCCTTCTTCCCCCCGTGCGAGTGCCCGTGTCCCCCGCCGGCGTGGCCGTGGAACAAACAGAGCCCGAGCAGGTTGACCAACAGCCCCGCTAAGCCCACTCCGGCGAGCACCTAAAATTATTTTCAATTGTAAGTTAGGAATTTTTCCATTGTGAGACAAATAAAATGTTTTCTTATCTTATACCTGCGGCCGCTCGATCTCGCGGGCCTCGGTGAAGCGCTCGATCGCCTCCAGCACGATGGTGCAACACAACGCCGTGAGGAACACGGCGTTGACCAGCGCACCCATCACCTCGGCCCGGATCCAGCCGAACGTGTTCTTGTCGGTCGCTTGGGTCTTCTCGGCGAAGCGCACCGCGACCAGAGCCACAATTAGAGCGATGACGTCTGACAGCATGTGAAAGGAGTCGGACAGCATCGAGAGGGACGCGGTGATCCGGCTCACCACCACCTCCACAATGAAAAAGGCGAACGTCAGCGAGAGCATGCACATCAGCCGGACTCGATTGGGCGCACATGCCATTTTGCTCGTGATGTTATAGAAGGGGGCAAAAACCCAAATGAAAAAAGAAGAAACTAGCTCGCCCAAGCTAGCTAGCTAGAATGAACTCCGAGCTAACACCTCGAGCTAACTGGCTCCCCGTGAGATAATACGAGCCCCCCCCCCGACTACACATACACTATGGTTATCCCGTAATGGCAGCGGCACTTCGACTGGAAGACAACTCATCCGAAAAATAGCGACTCGGCCAACACCATGTCTCCAGTTTGCAGACGGGTTGAAACTTTGCACCCGAGCCGGTAAACTTTCCACACGGAACACCAGAAAGACTTGGGAAGGGACTCGCCCTGTGCTGGTCCCTATTGGACGAGAGGACGAAACGTCCAAGCTGATTGGTTGGATGTCGTCGCCTTCGTAAGTGGGCGGGACGCAGCAATTGGGCAACCGTGGTTGCTACGCACGCTATACGAGCGGAGTCTCGCGATGATTGACATGTGCATTATAGTCTAAGGCGGACCTCTTGGGAAGAAAATAAAAACAAAATATAAAATAACTTGACCATTGGTTACTGGACTATATACGTTACACATTTGACGTGATCAACGTGAGTTCTTGATGAATGACACGCATGTGTTCGTCTCGTTACCAAGCATCAATCGTCGTAATAGTTTGTGCATACGTGTGCTATGATAAAGGGTGTCCCCCTGCACATTCCTGGTGCGAAGCATCTCAGGAACTCAAATGTGACATAATCGTTAAAATTAGCAGCGCTGTAGAAATTAAAATATTTTGAGGATAGTGTCAATGACTAATTAGCTATTAGTGAAAGTCACGTTATGCCGTAATTGTGTGCCAAAACGATGATAAACTGGCGACACTGTGTGGCAAATTGAGACATTAAAATCAATTGAGTTATGGAAAACGAGCGACCTCCTGTGGCACATTTTGGTATTTGAACAGGAGTATTCATTAAACTCGATTGTAATTGTTTTGGTAAATACTACTTTTGTTAATTTGTAAAACCTTGATTCTTGTGTTGCTTTCCTGTATTTCTTTGTTTTGTACATCTTAATTTCATATTGTTTAAACAATCTTGAGACGTGACCTTGAGTGGCATAAAAGGCACCCAAAACAATTATTTAAGGGAGAAGTGGAAAATTGACTTGTAATGAAAACATGCCCCTTTGGTCAAAGACAATCATATTTACGGCAATTATAACCGACATGTAGTGCTTAGATTACATTAAAGCCCCTTGTTTGGCCACATGTTGCATTTTGAATCAATTTTTGAGACCTCTATAACCATAACAGCTCTCTTCATTACAATACAGCATAATCTAGATCACACAAGCACCCCACCTCATAAATAACAGACTCATGACAAAAGCTTAATTTACACTCAGTAGATATCACACCGCTACCATTTACACTTTATCACGTACGACCGTTAGACGCGGAAGCCGAGGATTTGACAGGCTTTCTCGACATCAGTCAGGATTTGAGCATGTCTGCTGACGAAGTCATCTCGTGGTGTCATTGTGACCGAGTGATCCAGCTGACGGTTTTCCTTGTCGGGGCCTGCGAACTGGACCCTCTTTGACCCCGGGGAGGAGTGCTTCCACACACCTAAGGTAACAAGAGTATTTTTTTTAATACATTCTGATTAAGAAGTTAGACCATTATTTTTCTTGGGAGATGTTTTTAAATTTTGGTAAACATCTTTATTGAAATTATTGTGTACTGCTTATCTAGCAAAAATAATAATAATAAAAATGGGTATGTAACTATACAGAGTTGGGCCGTGTGTGTCCAGATGTCTTCATTGGATGTGCATACCTATGCTTTTATCAAAAAGGGGGTTCTGCTCTCTCTGGTGCTCCGCGTGGAAATTCTTCAGTAAACTCTCCGCTCTGAAACAAAACATGAATGGGCAGATCATAAATCAAACCATCTATTCACTTTCCTATAGCGCCTGTTCTCGTTGGGCTCGCGGGTGAGCTGGACCTTATTGTAGCGGACTTTGGATGAGAAGCTGGACACTGCACTAGTTAATTAAGAGTCTTCAATGCATCTTTTTTGTTTTTAAATGTGTGAGGAAGCCAGAGAAAAGCCATGCAAGCATGGGAGAGGCATGCATTGATTAATGCCAGTCTTCTTTTCTTCAGTGAAGTACCTTAATAGTTTCTCAGCCGCAAGGCGCTCACGGACACACATCTCACGTTCCCGTCCTGAAATCAAAGGCAAATTAACAACTCGACATTTGTCCAAATATGAGATGACATAATTATCAATTATCTGGCATACTGCATTCACATTGACTTAGTTCAGTAGACAAAAGGTGAAAGTTTTTGACTGTCATCAAAAATTGTGAAGGATACAAAAATAACTTCCTGCTTCCAAGTACGAGAGGAAAACCAAACTCACGTTCCAGCATCTCCTCTCGTTCTTGGAGCGCCTTTTCCCGCTCTTTTAGAGCTTGCTCTCGGAGCCTGAGCTCTGTGACAGAAGGTGTTACTTCTGTGGGCTTTTGAGAAGCACCCTCAGAGTCTGCCGGCCGCCTGCGAAGCTGCTGCACCATCCTCTGCTCTTCGCTGACTGCTTCAGCCAGAAGGCTACTCTGGAGGATGGATTCCACAGATGGCCTCAGATAATCCTGATGACAACAACAACAGAGAACACCATAAATTAAACAGGGGGAAAAAGGGCTTCTACTTAAGACTTAGTAAACCGCTTCATGACACAGTACTTTCATGATATTTCTTACCTTCAAATTGAGCATTTTCTTGAGCAGAGTGTTTATTTCTTCTGAATATCGATACGGGATTCTGTTGAACTTGCCCTCTCGGATCTTGACGGCCAACTGCTTTTGGTTGTAGGCAGTGAAGGGTGGCCTGCAAAGACAAAGATTTGCGCTCTACAGTAAACAAAGCAACCCGTGCGGGAATGTGCTCATGCAAACTTACGATAGGGCACACAGTTCGTACAGCAAACAACCCAGTGACCAGATATCTGACTTTTCATTGTATGACATCTGGTTCATTTGCTCCTGAAAGACAAACGTTGCATCAATCAGAGCCTTTCAAAATTGCCACTACAGTACTCACAATTTATGAGAACCCACAGGAGACATATAGTAAGGCGTTCCGACAAATGTCTTGGCGAAGCTTGTTTCGTGGTTGAGGATCCGGGCCAGGCCAAAGTCGCCCAGCTTCACATTCTGCTTGACGTCCAGGAAGATGTTGGCTGGTTTCAAGTCCCGGTGAAGGACGGTGGGCCTGCCGTCACTCCGCTTGTGGCACTCCTTCAGTGCCAACACGAGCTGTGCTGTAACGCGCAGGATGAACTTTTCGTCTAAATAACGTCTGAGGAAAGACCCCCCCCCCCCCAAAAAGTTACAGAAATAACAGTAACTACCTTAGAATATTCTCTCATTTGTGTCTAATACGATTTATACAAACATGTTAGTGAGGGTCACAAGGTCACCTTTCCCTAATGCATCGCGCAATGAGGCTTGCCAGGTCGCCACCCTCGCAGTACTCCATGACAATGTACAGCATGGTGTTACTGCGGTCAATAATACGGTCATAGTATCTGACTATGTTGGGATGCTTCAGCTCCCTCAGCAGGTTCACCTCAGACACCAACATCTGCTTCTCGCTCTCGGCCATTGTGCCATAATCTAGCTCCTTCCACACCAGAACCTTGAGTTAAAACAAGTAAAGAAGAGAAGTGAGAGAGGGGAGCAATACGGGCATAATACATGCATCAAAGTTTCAAAGAAAGATCAAAAAGCAACACAGAATGTAATGAGGAAAAACTTCAAGAACAGCATGTAGGAAGAGAGATGGTTGAGATGAAAGGCGACAAAAAAAAAAATCTTTATTCAGACCTGGTTCATACATATCTGAATAAGATATTTATGTCCGACAAATGTTTTCAACAAATATTTCCTGCAATTATGACACTTCAAATTTTGGTTTCAATGTAGTTGTCGTTGCTTACTATTGTGTGCGCCTATGCTATAAAACCCACGTGACAACAACAAATACACTTCACGTTATCTCTGACGGTGTTAGGTGGCGTGACCCGGAAATCATATCAGTAGGAGTACAGGTACATATGTACCATCAATATTTTAAGCGTTAAAACACAGAAAAAGACAATGGTTACTCACCTTTCCGTCAGATTTCCGTCTTATTTTCTGACATCTTCCGTAAGAACCGGATCCAATGGTGTGCAGCACCTCGTAGTCACCAATGCGGGACGGCATCTTGTTTTGATCAACACAAGGAAACTATGCAAACGAGTTGTTAAAATGGCACATTACATTAAGGTATCTGCGAGATGCGCCGTTGATGCGTTTGTTGAACAGATGTCAGAAGTTCACCAAGCATTAGCGAGTATGCATGCGTCTGTTGGCGAACCAGAAAACGACTTTCCCGTTTTAAATGAGTGTAACAAACGTATCTCGATTGTGATTGGTTCGAAACTGTCTGGGCGTGGTGAGGTTGCCAAGGATATGGATTTTCGCAAAACCCGCGAGAGTAGAGCGGTAAAACGCATCAGCTCTCCACTAGAGAGCGCCAAATATTCACACAAACTCACAAAATATGTGAAAAAGTAATTGCTCCCTCAACCTAATATTTGGTTATGCTAACCTTGGCAGCAGCAACTAAAATCAAGGGTTTGTGATGATTGGTGATGACTTTCACATTGCTGTGGACGAAATTGAACTCAGCTTTCCAAAAACTGTCATTAGTCACAATTACGGTGTGATTAACAAGGGGGGCAATTACTTTTTCATGTAGGGACAGGTAGTTTTTGATTTTATATTGTGCCTAATAAATTAAATTATTCCTTAGAAACTGCATTTTCTATTTCCTTGGGTAGTCACTGTGTGATATTAAAATTGGGTGTCATGAACAGAATCCTTTGTATGTGATAAATATGCAAAGAAAAAAGAAATCAGGAAGGGGGCATATACTATTTCACAGCACTGTATAATTGCCATTTTGCTTCTTTCATCGAGTACATTTTCATGGCGTGTGAACAACGTTCTTGTTCTATACGAAAAGCTGTAAAACAGTCAGTTCCCTTTGCAGGTTCACTTACACTTGCTGACATGATTCATTTATTTGCTCTCCTGGAGAGTCGCGACAGCCCAAAACTGCAGCTCACACTGCAGGGAGGGAGAGCATCCGGGGCCGAATCTGTCAGTCTGGCTCTGCAAAGGTCACTCCAGCAGAGAGCTGAATGGCTGTGGGATGTCATAGTATCGTTGTAGCTGTGGTGAGTACAGGCTGCTGGGTCAAGAGGAAAACAGGCAGCTTAAAAAACAACAGACACATCTCACTGATGGAGGACATGAGTCTCGAGGGAATTCATCCAGCTTTTCCTCAGCATGTGGTAGACAATAACCGCGAGGGCTTGAGAATTGTGTTAATGTGTAGTTCAAACGTTATGAAATGAGGTTGTGTGTAATTTTATGAGTATGTGCTGTCATGCGGCATAATTCTGCCTCCCATACCTACCTGCACAAGTACCACAAGAATGACACGGAAACGATACCGCAGCAAAAACCTAAGCCATTAGTATGTGCAGTGCGTTGCTGCTTGTAGATGTTTATGAGCATTCGGAACATTTAAAAGTGACTGACACATGGGACCCAAAACAACCAAAAGGCTTTCAAAAGACATCCTGCCATCCTATTCTCTTGAGACGAGAGGGTGGGGAGGCACCGATCTTCCTCATTGAATAATTTTGACAGAGCCGACAGATAGATGGATACATCATTAGCCCTCTGAGGGGTAAAGGGATGTTTTATTCCTTGCTGCCACAGGGAATGCTATCATTGTCGGAAGACCCACCAAACCGTGATATTGAGTACCCCCGAGGCCCATACCTGCGAAATGGCTCATTGCAAAGTGACACTGCAGAACACAGACAGGGCACTTTTCTCTGGTGATGAGTTTGTTGGTAACATGATTTTTTGGGTGGGCGGCGGGGGGGATTGCTCAATACCACCTGATTTGACCTTTACATTGCATTGGCTGCTTTAGGCGTGATGCTTCCGGGCAGAGTCGACCCACCGTGATATAAAATCCAGAGAGAAGAGTGCAGTTGAATTTGCATATCAAAAAGGGTTAGGGTTCCTACAGCAAAAAGACTAATCTATCAAACGTCATCAAATCCCCTTTACCTGGTTGAAAGAGCATAAACGACGAGCAGAAAAAGGAGTTTACGATCTTTGATATTTTATTCCAACACAAGTTCCTGTGTTGTAAAATGGCTGTGTTACTAGGAATTTAAAGGAGAAGTACAAAATGGGAAATTACAGACAATTCTAGTATCATTTGTTTTAATCCCTATTGTGTTTACTTCCTAAAACCACATCGCGGAAAACATCACTTTCCCTCTCTTCACTGGAAACACGGTTGAAAAATATTTTCAGGGCCAGTGAATGACAGATTTTGAAATGCTTTACCAGTTAAGTTAAGTAGCACTTTCTTTTTTTCACACACTTTCTGCCAACACTGACAAAGAACGAGGGCCAACAATAACTAAAATTTATTTTTTATGCCAGCAATAAATGCTGTACATCTGTAATACTCTAAACTAAAGCAAAAAAAATGAAAAATAAAAACAAAAAATACCCCCCCCCCCCAAAAAAAAAACAACAACCTAAAAGAACATTTTGGACATGGCATGGCCCGTGCCTCTGTTGGCCCAATTTCAGCTCGACCCGTTTGGAACTAGTTGTCCAAACAAATCTTTTCATCCATAGGAAAACGGGACCAATGGGGAATGTAGTCTTGGCAGGGTTTCCCAAAAATTGTGTCGGTGTCTATTTTATTTGGGCTACAGATTGTCACTTAAAAATTCAATATGCTCACCATTTCTTTCTTGGCAACGGGTGCCTCTTGTAATAGATTCATGTGTGTTGTGATCTTTATCATTGATTTTATGTGGGTAATTCGCAATATAGGATTTATTTGAAGTCCATTTTGGTTTCCAAAAAGAACAAAATTCAAGGCTAGAGCTGACAACGTTTTGGGAAACTCTGTCCTAAGGTGTCGGCAAAAGCTAAAAACAAAAAGAGGGTTTACATTGGACCAAACAGGTTTGGAATGGCCGGGCTTGGGTAGCGTTGCAGATAACTTCCTGCTTGGGAAAAGGAAATAAATGTTGTACCAATGAGAAGTAAACACAAAATTATGTTTAAAAAATAAAACAAAAATAAAATCTGAATTATTCACAGACGGGGGACAAACAATGCTTTTCGAGGTTTGTTATGTACAGAGGATTTTGTGTCTTTAAAATGAAATATTTTATGAATTGTCTCCACCTTCTGATGTCACACAGTAACACTTGAAGCACATTAATCAAGGGGGAACAATTAAAAAAATAATAAAATAAGATGGGACGGGGGGCACCCACACTTTATCACTTCTTCCTACTGTATTGATGCCTACACTTTTTAAAGCCAAAGTGAATGTTGTTTTTGGGGGGGGGGGGGGATGCTGTGGAAAGCATTCAGCACAATTACGTTCCCTTGTGTTTATGGAAGACACCGAGCGTATGGCTTAAATAATTGTGAAACTATGCCGTTTGCTGAACAAGTGGAAAGGGAAAAAACAAAACAAAACAAAAGAAACAGTCTAGCCTTCTCAGCCCATCTTGTTGAGATGATGCGCTGGCAGACACGCATAAACACACACGAGTTGCTTTTCGAGTGATCCGTATGTTTCCACTCTAGCTTGACAGCGTTGAACTTGGAAGCGGGTTCGCCAGTGTAAACAGTCCAGATGACAACACAAAGATAAATGTACTGGCTGTCGTGGAGATGCGCAGACTAAAAAGGGAACCCCACCCCCACCCCCACACATATATAGGCAGCTACCATTCAGGAATATATCCTGGGACAGGGAGCAGTTTGGATCTTTAGTGCAATGTGGGCCAAGGGGGAGAGGAGCAGAGCGTCCACACGGCTGCTTCGAGACGCCCACCGGGCGTCGGAAAGAGGGCAGGCTAAAGGGCGGACTTGATGCTTCTACGCTCACAGTATTCAGAGACGCACACGTCCATACACACTCCATGAAACGACAGCGGTCCTTTGTCCTGAGCCTCTTGAATGCATGGGCCTATGTGTAAACATCAACATGAGAGCCGTGATGTGAAAGATCATGTGTCGTGTCAGGGCTGCAATTCTGTTCGTCTACACGTATACATTTTTTTTTCACCACCCCGCCCTGTCTCGAGTTTCGCCAGGTTAATTGCTAATGTACAGTCATCCATCGCATGACAGCGGCGGTTCCAGAGGCGCTTCTTGCTGCTCGCCTCGTCGGCGTACTCAAAACATACCGCAGTAGAGGTGCCGCAAGAGGCTGTACCACATGAAGCCGGAGACGAACGCGAAGGACTGGATGGCGCAGAGCCACATGGGGTCCAGGGTCATTTGCCGAGAAATCGCTTCCTTCTGTCCCTCGGGGGGCGGGAACGCTCCTGTGGAAAAGGAAGCAAGGAATGGGAGACGTGATGCGCTCCCTAGTGGGAATTGTGGCTGATGATTTTTCTTTGGCTATTTTCCCTACTCGTCTAAACACGGTATTCAGATTCATATTTTGTTAGCGGAAAATGAATTAAGTACAAAAATCCATCTGTTTCTATCCATTCTCTAAAAATGTTGTTCCCCAACAAGAACCCCGGGGTTGCAGTTTTTCTCATTTCAACAAGTTAATATGTATGCGAGGGTTATTCACCTGGTGTGTGGTTGCAGACTATATTTTATCGCGCTTGTTCAATAGGTCAAAAGCAAACAAACCTGTGTCATAGAAGTGGGCCAGTAAGTCCTCTTTCTCCACAAACCTCTGATACAGCCAGTCCGTCAGAGCCTGTTCCTCTACAGGAACCTCTTTAATTGGGTACATCCTGAAAGGAGACACACACACAAAAACAAAAAAAAGAGTTGTGTGAACAGATCTGGCATAGATCTCGCGTGTCAGCAACAGCCAGAAGTTCATTTGAAACAACAGTCTCTAAGAAGCTGTCTGTATGTAGCTTGCCGTTGTTTAGGAAAGTCACTTGCGGAGTGTCAGGCAGACAGAAGTGGACTGTTTTGCGATGCGACCACCCCATAAACCCCGAAAGGCTAGCCACACGGGGGGCCTCAGTGGGCTGCGCTCACACAACCCCTTAGCTCACCTTCAAATAGAGGTTACGTCTCCTCCCTCGGAGGAGCATTTCCTCTGCACTCAGCTTTACTTTAATATCCCTGACCATTTAACGTCCACCGTCAAAGGACATCTGTGCAGAGGATCTGGAGGAGGAAGGCAATGGACCATAAAGTATTGATCCCCTTTAATATGTATTGACTGGTTAAACTATTTATACTGCGGGAGCAAACAAAAAAAAAGAGGGGTTTTTGATCCCTGCTGATATAAAATGGTAAAAAACAAAACTATTGTCTCACAATGGAGACATTCCCAATTTACAGCAGCAACACTATTAGACATGAGGACAACTGTGGAGACCTCAATTTTTCGTGTGAACCGGGTGATACGCTTGTGTTCAACCACATGATTACAGGGCGAATCAAACGTTTTTGCTCTTCCATATCTGTTGCCTTCCATTTTCACCCATTTTGCTTCTTTGCATTTCTTATTCTCAAGATGTTGCTTCCGTTCCCAATTGGCCTCAGGGCTAATTAAATGTGGACCGTGTCAGGCAAAAGCTGGCCACTTTTACAGGAAAGAGGCAATCATTATTTAGGGACTCTGTTCAGTCTTTGGTCTGTCTCGTGGGGAAACTGAGAAGAAAAAAAGTGTCCTGTGACATTTCATTGAGGGTCCAATGTCATAAAAGCTGAACATTGAGATTAGTAATTGGGTGGTGGGGACCAAAATGTTGCGTGTCCTACTGTCCCTTCTTACATTTTACTAGTTCACATAAGGACCCCCTATGTGTGCCTGTAAAGCAGCCATTAAGGTCTTTCTTTTAAGTTTGAATGTTAAACCGGCCCTGCCATCACTGGGACAAAGTTGAGGGACAGTAGTCGGAGTGTGCTTGATCATTGCTCCATTCACTTTTCAATTTGCTTCCTCTCCGCCTTAAGGCTGTCGATAATCCAGGAAATGTTTTAGTCAGAAACAATGCACATGGCAGATGTAAAAGGGCTTAGCTGGAGGGAACAGCTGAGTGAGTTACGAACATGTTGATATTCAAGACCCTTCCGTCAATACGTAAGGACGCATTGACGTTGCACGAGCTGAAAGACGACACGGTACACAGTTGTTCCTTCACTGTGAGTGTGTGTCTGTGGCGCAAGAGCATTTTGTCACTGTGACCAGATGTATCTGACCAAATGTGCGGTGATGAAGTTAATGACTGTCTAGGCTGCGTACCTCTTATCAGTGCAGAGGTCACCAGTAAAGAACTATAAGATCATTGTCACAGGTGGTCATGAACTTTATGCTAAGTTGATAGTTGAGTTATCAATCCATGTTGCTTGTTGGAAGGTAAAAGGTAAAAGTTCATGGTTACTACATGGTTACATACAGGAGCACCTGAACACAAATTATTTCTAAATCTGAGTTAATCTTACGCTGTAGTAACTTCACACGAGAGAATATTAATGCTCAGCTCACAGTCTCCTTATATTGCCAACATACTTGATTTATTAGTAAATGTATTTTTTTTTATGATTGACTGACTACCGATTTGAATGAATAATATATGTACTTTTCCGGACACATTTGAACGTCGACTTCTAATGATTGTGTTACTGTATTGGGCTTTGAACCCATGACCATGTTGATGCTCAGAAGAGATGAGAAAACAGATGCTTCTTGTGCTTGGGAAGAAGAAGAAGAAGGAGGAGGAACCCCCCCCCCCCTCCACCAAGGATCTTATTATAATACTCAGAGAGAGGTGCGACGTATTGATTGTGGAAGCACCAAAGCCAATCCAAGCAGGAAACAGACAGCACAGCTCAATGTTTGTGCAGGAGGAAGAAAAATCTTTTCGAGACAGCTTCAGAAAGCAGCAAGATCAACATTTCAGCGTGCAACCAGGGTCTTGTCCAAAAGAGACAGCCAGGTGAGCAGCTTTAAAGCACCCATGTGATGACCTGGCATACCGAAAAAAAAACAACATCTTCACCACCTACCACTGCCCTTGCTCTGCCTCTGTACACCCACCTAACTCTCTCTCGTGACATCCAGTATGCTTAGGAACTGTGAAACTGAGATTATATGGTGAAAGTGCACGAGACAAAGGCGTGCTGACAACTCATAGCAGTGACGGGAAAAGGGAGGTCGAGGGATAAAAAAAATGTTACACAATGCTCAGCTGCCTGTTTGGAGACGCGGCCCCAGCCATCTGATAGCTGACCAAAAAAACAAAACAAAAAAAAACTGTCGCACAGAAACAGGCCGCAGCAGGTGTATTCAAGACCATTGACTCACCACCACAAGCAAGATTGACTGATTGCGCTACACAACATTAATTATGATCCATTGATACTTCTACAGTATACCAATAATCCCGCCATGTCACAAGGGAAACTGATAGCGAGCATTCTTTTCGATCAGACAAAAGGCACCTGGAGAAAGTGGAAGAGTGTTGATGAAATCATGCGATAAAAATGGAGGGATGGCAAGGAAGAACAATGTTCCACCCACTTTTGACATGAGTGTAAGTTTAGGATAGAAACACAAACCATTGTAATCCTGTTCTAGAGGTGTTAAAACCCACATGCTTCGATGCATAAAAATAAGGAGCCCCCACAGCAAGTGGGTTGATTTACTTGGCAGGGCAACCACACCGAACGGACAGCGACTGAGGTCTTTCACGTTGCTTTTTCTGATGACGCCAACTTCCAGCTCAAGTCTAAAATGTTCAGAGATTTTGTGTAACCGTGGAAATATGAAACAGGGTTCTCATCAGAGTATAATATTCCCCTTTTTGGTTTCAGTGTTTTTCTTGCCATTCAAGAGCACTTTGCGTTGAAGAGGAGCACAGGTGTACCTTAACAAAAGACTTGGATTGAAATTGCGGAGATGACGAAAGCTGATCCTTTTCCTGCACTGAAAAATATACAATCAAAAACCAAATTATTTACCGTTTGAACTATTCAGCCAGTGGTCAGACCTAAGTCAATCTTGTGCCAAATACTTATTTGGCACAAGTTATTTATGTTGTTTCCAATGTGGCTGAAACTGTCAACCGAGCACATCTGAACACTGCTGCTGGGTGGAAATGCGGCATTCTAAAGTGCATCATGCTACTCACTCCCCCAGCGTTCAGTTGATCACCAGGTACATTAATCCTCTTGTCTCTGCACCTGTACCAGCAAGGGTCTAAATAGTTTATGATCATTGATGTGGATGCAACTGCGTGTGGATGCGCGCGCGCAAGTTTAACAGCGGTGCCGCTAGCTTGGTGGGTTGCCTGTCTGCAGTGGCCCTGACCATGCAATGGAAGGTGACCGGTTCAGTGTCCGGTTAGTCTCACAGCCAGAGATAGGAATTGTGGAACCTCTGACCCCTTTATTACAATTTAAAATATAAATCTTTTACTTTATCCAATAATACTCTGCACACTGAAGTGTTCACAGCATCCTGAGGGTCATCATGACTGGTACCAGATGCCGCTTGACCCTAAACGCATCGCCTGTCATCTACCGCGCGGATACCCTGCACAGTAAAAAGACATTTATCTTGAATGGGGTCTTGCGATGAAGCTGATCCAGATACACCGTTATCATATACTGAGGTGAATGGATAACTGTAGGAGACCTTGAGGACAGTGACAGGACATTTACTCTGCCAAGAGCAGTCATATTATTAACAGGAACACCAAATGTCTTTACTCTGGTGGTCGCTAGCCAACCGCAGAAGGCGTGAAGTAACGATATAGCCCCATTTGTATCTTTTCTAACACCAAAGGAGCACCTAAAATGTGTTTCTTTACCGCAAAGGTATAAACTACCTTTGTAGAAAAACATCCCAAAGCTTGAAAAGGTGTAAAAACACCCGAGGCAAAAGCTAGAGAGCAAACGCGACAGCTGACTTGAAATTCAATGCATCCACTCAACTCTTTTCCTCACAAACACAAAGGAAGAAAAAAAAAGGTCATCAGGGTGACAGGACAGAGAACAGCGGTGCTTTAAGTCATCGAACAACTTCTTTAGCTCTGATGCATTCTGCTGACTCACTAAGTATGAAAGGAAGTTGGTGGGGACTTCCTTCTGTAATCTTGAGCCATCAGTGGGTGGACTCTTAAGTGCTCCCTCGATAGAAGTAAACACCTTAGGAAAGTGACATTATCGGTAATATCAGTCTCAATTTCCATGTACTAAATTCAAGTGCACCGGTCTGTGCAAATTTGATCATCGGATTTTGTATAACCCATACCTGTAGTGGACATGTGTGACGGTTGCCGACCTGTATCCAAAAATCCATGTCTGGATGTCCATGGGCCGGGCTTTGGGATAAGCTATGGTCACGTCTATCACCCACTGCAGGCCTTTGCGCTTTTTACCTGGATTACAGCAGAGGGGGGAAAAAAAAAAAAAACACCATAATGATGATGATGATGATTATAACAAGCCTAACAGGACCCAACGTCTAATACTTTAAATCGAATCTTTTCAATAACAACAGGCAGTTATTCACTGATTAGCACACCTACCTTTTTGGGAAATCTGGAGGAATTTGACACATGATTTGCTTTCGCAGGCCACACAAAAAAGATCTGGCCCCCGGACTTTGAGTATGACACCTGTGCCTTAGACTCAGCACGGGCCCCGCAGTACAGGGACTGGGGTGAGCAGTGGCTCATTTTTATGAGACTTACTTTAACCGTCCTCTCAAAACAAGGTCATTTTAGCAAGCATTAAAACAGTGTTACACTTTTTAAATGTCTTTCGATGAATTCAGTGAGAATCGCCTTTTATTAGTAGACTATGAAATGACATCTAATTTAATACACAGTACTAATGGACTGTATACAGACCTGCGACCACTGAGCCCGTTTGTCTAAGATTTAGCAAGGCGAGCCAAAAACCAAGGCACATGTTGCCGGCTCATTGATACAAAAGATTAACTGACTTGACGGGCGTCCTTGGTATTGATGGGAACCACCACAGACATCACAGAGTAGGTAATTGGATCCCAAGTTTCATCCTAGTGCGTGAACAGGCAGCCACAGCCTCGTGTGCGGCGGGCCAAAGTACGAGGCTCGGAGCCAATGCGTCGTTAGGACTAACAAACTCCACTGTAATAAATGGCAAAGGTGTGTCCTTCAGCAAACACTGTGAGGGAGACAAACGCATTGGAAGGTACCTTGGTCGGAATTAAGCCATGACTCAACACTGCCCAGAAGCATCCATGCGATTGGTTGAGTCATATGGTTTATCACGAACGAACGCACGCCATGAACGCTGCCAGAGTGCTCGCTATCTTTTCTGCAACACGTACAGTATGTCTTATCGGAGTTTAAACCACGCAGACAATGAATGGCCGTTGCACAGTGGCACCCATATTTACATCAAATCCCGTTTTCTGAAAGTGGCCCGTTTGGCGCGGAGTGAGTCAGCAAAATGCTGGCACCACCGCAGAGCATTCGGGAGGGTCACACACAGAGGACACAGGGACATAGTGCTCTTCGGGTGTATGTTTTTGTTGTTGTTTTTTTCCCCTTGCCCTATGTTTGAATGCCATTAGCTAGATTTAAGTGGAAGGACAACGCCTCCCGCACCAACCTGCTTGCAGCATCCAGAGAAAGCAGCTAAATCCAGAACATGCTCGGACTGCACATGGGGCCAATTAAGCGGTACATCTCCTTTGTTTTGACACTCTCTTCCTAAAGAGGGAAGAACTGCCAGTGGTTTGCATAGCGCCAAGCCTATAGGGCACACAGCCGAGCCACATTTTCAACAATGCTGTCCGCAGCAATCGAGACTAAAACAACGAATCACCCCTCAAATAATTGTGGGATTTTCTTTTGTATTACAGCTGGCTTTGCTTTTGTGTGTTAATATTTTGATTTATTTCAGGAAAAAGGCATCTCACGAGGGTGGCGAGTGTGCTGGATCCTACGCCAGAGACAGGGTACACTTGCAGGGCGCATACAGACAAACGAGCATTCACACTCATGCATTCACACCTACGGGCAATTTAGCGTTCAGTTCACAGGTATTTAACATGCGTGTCTTTCACGGTTGGCATCAGCAGAAAGCACATGCGCTAACCTGTAGGCCGCTATGCGACCCACTAATCAAGTCACTAAATTCAGTGTACTTACTTTTACACTTGTACAACGGGTAAAGTTGTGAAAATGTTGCTTAAAGCATTGCCGGTGTTGTCATTAAAGTTTTCATAATGTAAACAGCATGTTCTTTGGAATGTCGCCAAACCCAGAACCGCTTCGACTGTAAAGTGAACGTACTAACCACTTCCCCCTTGATGCAGTTTTTTAGTTCCCCCACATGTGGTTAACTCTCGAGGTTACTCCCTTTGCTTCGCTTATTTTTCGGACGCACCTCTGTAAGTGTCACTACTCGACTGTGAAAACACAGGAGTTGCAGAGGACCGAAGTCTTGCAAAATGATGACCAAATACCCCGAAGGGGAAATGCCATCCACAACAAACAAATGCAACCGTTTGCAAAAAGTTGGATCAAACTGAATTCAGGGTGGCGTCAGTATGTACATGCATGACTCGGTTACCTGTCTGATTGGGTGTCCCGCTCTCATTGGCCACACTGCCATTCTCGTGCTGGGCTGACAGAGTTTTCAGGATGACATGGGTGGCGCCGAGGCGAGGCAGCGTCACGTGGGTCAGGTGGGGTAACGAATGCTTTTTGGCAAAGATCTGGCTGGTTTCCCTCCGCTTGCGAAGGAAGCCACCCTCGGGGAACAGCACTATCCACTTCCTGTCACGACTGTGGTAATATTTGTCTAAGTGATCCTTCAAGTAGAGCAGCTGCTTGTCTCGGTGGGCTTTACCCTAAAGGGAATAAAGACAATGCTTGACACCCAACATTTGTTATATTCCTTGCATCTCGAGTTTGATTTCTCTCGTCTGAAAGAGTTGCGGGGTCTGTAAACTTTGTTGCTCCCGAGTTTGGTTTTCATTTGTTTTTTTTAATGGCCTTAAATAAATAAGAGGACAATCCATCAGGTACAACTACAGTTTTGTGAGGGATTGGAACCGAGCCCTGCCTTGAACAGAGAAAAACAGTGATTCACTGAAACTAGAGTTTCATCAAAACAGAATTAAGCATAGACGTGTGAATGCACACTTCTAAGACATACTGTATGTGAGAATGTGAAGGAGCAAACACAAATACGTTAGTGGGAGCACTACTGTATAGCACTTTGACCAGCAGTAATGTCATGCCGCGGATGTGAAAAATGACATTAGCGGTGACAGGAAGAAGATTCGAGGATTGATCTCCAGTCAAGGTCAGTTGGTCAAAAGCCAATTTTAAATGCATCAGCAGCACCCTACGGTTGACACTTAGTGAGTTTTACTGACTGGGATACGATGTCAAAGCCAATGTACAGTATGTGATATTCATGAACACCATGCTAACGTGTTTAAAATAGGATCTCGCTCCGAGTGCAAATGTGCAGCCAGTGCTGCTGTGCACATGGTGGTGAGATATGTCTGCGAGGCCCAATGAACAGCAGAGGCTTGCCTGGCTGTCGCTGGGTGAGGTATTTTGGGGGAGGATGTCAACAATGCACTCTGGAACGCCAGAAGGGATCAAGGAAATGACCCAAGCCCGGTCAGGCATGCCTGTGGCACAAGGTGCTTCAGCTGACTGTCCCCTCGATATCAGTCAATGAATCCTTAAAACAGACACCAGATTCCAGCACTTCTGGGAAGATAGCATACCCAATGTATTCCCGTGTAGGCTGGTCAAAGCAGCCTGCTCTGTTCTAGATGACCCCGCAACAAAGGGTTAGTGTGACCCAGCAGGGCTGAGTGGCCCACGACCCCCCCCAGACAGACTCCACACACTACTGTCCATAGTGGCTGACCTTCACAGAGGACGCCGCGGCCTTCAGTAGCCTAAACGCGTGCAAGCATTCCAGCTGGGACGAGCAGATGGGGAGTGACTGCACTTTTGTGGAGTGTGATAATAAAAATGAACTCAGAGCAGCAGCCGGGAGGTAAAAGGAGTTTGTTAATGGCCTTATGGACCATGGTTTTTAATCCAGATGCCTTCTGAGACTAGGGGTATGTAGGCGGGTGAGAAAAGGTCTCAATTGAGAATTCCATCCGCCCCCCCCCCCAAAAAAAAGAAATGAACAGAAGCTATAGAAGAGCATAGTAATACTTCATGGTGGGATGAGCAAAAAAGAGTGATGATGAACCCAGTTACCATTTCACAAAGCATTCTGAGCTCTTACCTGTCTGATGAAGAAGTCGCCGTGTATAAGGGACACTAGGCCAAAGTTTGTGTATTTGAACACATGGTCCATCAACCACATCATTTTTCGTACAACCTGACAAGAAAGACAAACTTACACATTTGATCTGCCCCTTTCGCACAGTAGCATACCGTCACCGTACTTACCTGTGCGAGAATAGAAATAATCGGCATGGCGCCTGAATGATTAACAGTTCGGAAACTTGTCTTGTATGGTTTGTTGGTTAGTTGTGTCTTGAACTGATGCAAAATGGAGTGCCTTACTTTGCTCGTCATTTGGTTCAATCTAATCTCAACTAGATACCTGTATAAGTCGGCGTTTAAAACTGTTACTTGGCATTTGATTTGCTAGCCAGAAAAACAGTTTTTGCCAACTAACCCATGATGAGAGGCACATCCCCGAGAAAACAATATTGGTAGAAAACCACATTGTGTATTTAGGCTCTGCGGAGACTGTGTAGACAGTTGAGGTCACAGCCGTTCTTACACGCCCTCCTCTCAAGGCTATTTTGTTTTCTGTGTTTGGGCCACATGAGAGAGTGAAATTGAACCTGTTGGAAAGGTGGCTCGTCCCATTGTGTGTGAATGTAGTTACTACTAAAAAAATTGCTTTTCAAATATTCTAGTGAAACTTGAATGTCGTGGTCAAGTCCTACATCGTAATCACATACAGGTTCATGGTAACACACAACATCGTTCTTCTTACCATGCCCTTGTCTTGCAGGCACATCATAAGGGTGCAAACATCTCCCGTGGATTGATGGTTGACAATGACCATTGCTTCATCTTCAGAGATGGGCCGCACGTCGTCACCCCACTCTGTTACTGCAAAGCGCAATGAGAAAGAGAGAGTTCAGCTCGCGTCCCGTATCGGTGACACGTGAATTCTGTTTCAAACATGGCAGGAAAACTGCAACTCTCCTTAATTTAGAACTATCCAGCAGCCCACTGATAACAAACAATCAGTAAGACTTCACCGCACAAATGACACCGTTAAAGCAGAATCCAGCACCGGCACTCTGTTTTGTGATCCAAGCGATACAAATAATTTGGAGGAAAATAGAGCCGCAAGCCAAACGGCAGACTGCAAACACGCACTGAAAAGGCCGTAGCTAAAAACAGAATAATACGCAACCATTATTTACTTGGAACCGTGTTCCCTTGTGACAAAGAGCTTTCACCATGACAATAACCGGCCTGAATTTGCACCTAAAGGGAGTAAATCTGAAGTGGCCTTTGGTCCTTTTTTCCTGATTTACATTGTTGAGCATCTATTCAGAGCATACAGGGCGTTTTACAAGCCAATTGCCAGTGTGCGATTGTTGACAGCGCACACGGGCGCTTAAACAAAAGGGGAAACGTTGCTCACGTCTGACGAGGGTCGGAAACAATAGTTTCTCTCGGAGAAGATGTGGACCCATTTGCAATTTAAAGTACACTTCGGTGGCTCAGCATATTAAACAGAGAACCGTGGAGATCTGCTAAAAGCCCGAGGGTGAAAGGATTCAGCTGAGCTGCAGTCATGTGCAGGGAATCCCCACAGTCATGGGTGGGTCAGCTCAAGTTGTGTGATGCAAATAGTGCAGCAGGCAGGCCTCTGCAAACCGTGTCCTGTCCAAAAATGGAAGGGGAAATTTGGATTTTTTTTCTGTAGGGTCTTATTGTTATACTACTTGAGCTCATGTGTTTTAACATAATTATGATTCTGATAATACCGCACCATCCAGAGCTGAAGCGACAGTGTAAACTGTGTAAGTGTGCCCGTGTGCGCCCTGAAGGCGATGTCAATTCATAAGGAGCGCGCTCTCCTGTTCGCTGATGTCCCCATTGTTGCTGAAGACTAGCATTAACGGAGATGGGTCATCTGTCGGATAGAATACATGAGGGAAATTGTCTTTGAGAGACGACACTTAGCGTAGCAGGGTGACAAGCACGCTCCAGGCGCAGTGTCTCATCCGAGAGCGGCGGTCAGTTACACCCACCCCTGCGCACGTTCTTCCCTCTCTCGAGCCAGAGGAGAATTTGGCCACTGACCCTTCCTAATTAATCTCTTGTCCCCACAGTTGTGACTCGACTGGCAAGCCAGAGAATGAGAGCCACATTTTCAATAATATGCTAATCTGAGGAGCCTCGCTCGAAACAAAACGCCTTCAATGTAAATAGCAGTGCGACTGCTGTATTTTTTTTTTTAAATAAACATGAATCATGGGTGTTGAGTGAGTAAATAAAAAGCTCCTGTGCTGCAATGGATCAAGTCCTTTTATTGTCATAATTCTAACGACGCCTGAGATATTCGACGAGAGACTGAGGTAAATTGGGTGAGATTGTTTCCCTGCCCTGATTAAAGCAGTGCTGTGGTCATATAACTGGGTAATGCCCCCCCCCCCCCCCCCACACACACCTAATTAACACATTTTTATTAAACTACAGAAAACAACTGACTTCAGCCTTTGGATCATTTTCCTTTGCAGGTTATGATGTCAATTTGACCAACGTCTACTACTGATATGGCCAAAAAATTAACTTTCCCTTCTAGAGACACTAAAAAGGTGCACAATATTCATCTTTGAGATCAGTACATGTAGTTCTTTCACAGGAACTGACACACAGTTAATGATAAAACTGTTGTGATGATGGCATTGATAAAGTGTCCCCCCAAAAAACGTTTGTCAAAGTATATAAAATATAAATACATTCCCTCCAATGAAAACCACATCTGCCTCAAACTGTGGCCACCAAAATGATAATACCGTACTGTGCAAATGATTCTCGGCAGTTGATGTTTTCATACAATATTAGCAACCAGGTGCAGCAAACGCTGTATAATGAGGACCACGTCAATCAAGTATGGTCTGTTGAGGCCCACACAGTCCAGGAAAAATAGAGCCGTGCCAAGTAACTGACAACACGTGTGTGGGTGCTGCATGACGAGCACCGGCGTTAACGAATGACGAGCGGCGGAGTTCATCCACGTTCATTTTTCACACGCAAATTTTTGCCAGGCCGAGTGCGAGATCCTCATCGATGGGCCCGTTTATGGTCACCATTTGTGGAAGGACGACAATTGGACCCAGACTGCTTGAAGAGGTGCCTCTTTGTCTGCTTGCAAGAATTGTGAACACCCCAATGATTCCCGCCAGTCCCCGCCATGCTTGTTTTAGGGTAAGAGGTAAGAATGAGACCTCAGACCGTTTGCATGCTTTTATCAAGAACAGGTTTAATGACTTACAACCCACCACGGGGCCGACAAGTCCTTTAAGGTGTCTGGACTTGGCATGCTTTTACCAGCTACAACTTCTCCTACTAGATTGTTTACAGGGTGTGAAGAGCAATGTTTACCTCTCTGGCTGCTCCTTTTGCAAATGTAGCATCAGCACATCATAAACTGCGCTCCACAAGTGATTCTGTTTGCAAGAGACTCAGACGTGTTTTGACTTGACCAAACATTGCAGACAGTATTTGACACTGGTGAATTCATCTCCCATTTGAATGTAATCCCAACTGGCTGCTGCTCAGTTAAACATTTTATTTTGACATGAGTTATTGTTTATTCACAATTGTTAAGTAGAGAAAGGCATTCTTTTGTGACTCAAGAGTGGAACCGTAAAAACGCGTCTTGGGTTACATAATTTGGAAGCTGACAAAAGGTTTATTCCAACTATTTATAAATTAATCAACAACGGCACAGCCAATTTTGCTGTGTAAACTTGTTTTGTGGAAAAAGTCTCAACTCCAGGGCACACGCAGCAATCTTACTGTTGCACATCAAATGTACATCACCTATAGTCAAGAGATAAGACGAGATACTGATAACGTAATGCATGAAGAAGACATTTGTCTATGTTCACTTAAACAGGAGATCTCAAAGGGTAATTTATTTAAAATGTATAACGTTAAAAGATACAACATTAAATGAAATTGTTAGTTTTAAAGTAAAAAAAAAAAACACTGGAATAATTTGATTTACATTTTTTCGTGAGATAATAAATTTGAATTCCAAACAAATTGGGAGGTCCGCTGGCACTCGAGAACAGATTGCATTCAACTTTGGAGGTGTACACTGTACAATATACGGTAGTGAAAACCGCAGTGCACCCTCCAATTATTTACTATATTATATTATATACACATCAGAGACATTTTAAATTTAACATCGCATCTAATTACTACCATAACAAGGTATGGCTCTGGCTCTGTTTCTTAATATTACAAAGTCTTCCTGACCAAGGCATCGCATTCGAAGCATGTTCTATAGGCTGACAAGTTTGCATTATTGATCAGTATACCTTGTTATTTCCCAATGAACACAACTTACAATCAGGAAGCATTTGGCTCACAGCCCTCCTGCAACCAAACACCATCGACTGCATGAACCACTTACAAGACATTTTACCGAGTAGACGTGGGAAATAATACAGACGGACTCTGGTGATTTTTCCCATGTCATATTACAGAGCACTTAATTTCTTTGTTGGTTAGAGTAACAATTAAACAACTTTGTGTGGCTTGATTGTGTCGAATGCCCGAAGTAACACTTTCCTTCTTGAATGTTCATGCAGCATTAGGTAAAGTGCAAAAATCGCAGATGAACAGATGCTACATGAACAGCATGGGGTGGTGCGAAGGCGCTACACTGACATGTCTTCCAACAATAACATTCGCTCCACAGGAGTAATATTTAAAAATTCTCAAGCTAATGTTGAGTTTTTGCCTACGCACGGAACACGTGAAGCAACTTGCAGACACCGAAATTGCGCGAAATAACTCTACAAGCATCAACAACTGATTTGAGCAGAAGTGGCCGGCATGATGAAGATGCTGATGTGTTTAAGATCATTGTTTGTGGTATAATTACCATTACAATATAAGCAATGATCAAAACAGTTGTTTTGACGAAATGTTTCTGCTGCTTTGTGCCAGTGATTGCAGATAGCATCTTACCTGTGTAGCCTGCGATCCAGCCCCACGACGACACCATGGCCAGCAGCCATTTAAACATGACACCCTCGAGGTGCCAGAATGTGGAGCTGTGCCATATTCTCAGCGGCTGCAGCACGAGCAGGTAAAGGCAGTAGGACGGGATGGCTACACAGTTGTTGATGAACATAAACACAAAACGGAGCACAGCCTTCAGCAGAGTCCAGCCCAGTTTGCCGGCCCCGTCCAACAGCTGGGCCATCGTGATCCACACTGTCTGGAAGAAAGAAAAGAACACCGTGAGACACCTGTGTGTGTGTGGGTGTGTCAATCACTGTACAAGAGTTGCTTCATTGATGAACACCAACAGCGATAACAGCAAAGAAACGTTCTGATTTAATTATTCTGACTTTGACTGAAAAGTCGACTTTTTTTTATATTTACGAGTTTCTTGCAGCATGTTCATATTTTGTATAATTTTGCAGCCATTTTAAGTTTTACCCCATTTTAAGTTTAAGTTGGTTGATTTTCAGAATACTACTATTGATCCTGTGTGTTTTAATTCACATCTTTGTTCCAAAAAGTTTACTTCTAGTCTGTTCAAATAAAGTTGAACCTGTGAATTCAAAGTGGGCTCACTTTCGAGTTTTTATTGGATTCTGCAAACAAGCCATATTCTTGTATCACACCTCTTCTATAATCATTTTCCTCTTTTCAGTTTATTTTGTTTTTGAAAATATGTCTTGAAATATAACGTGAACTTAACACGTTCTAACGTGAAAAATATTGTGATACCTTCCACTTATGTGATACTTTTCAGTAATTACGTGCCAGTGAGCCTTTTTTTGAGTGGCAGCAATAGATAAGCTTCCCAAGAAATGCTGATGGTCATAGCGATAACCAAGTCGGAGTGAGGCCATAATAAGGACCTTAAATGAAAATTATTGAAGGTTGTGTGTCTTCGACCAAGCTGCCTTGGCGCCACTGTAATGCCAGAAAAGATTGAACCATGAAAGGACTTCATGACAAGCTAGCTAGCACAGGGTCGGCTGTGCTAGTATGCAAAATTATTCTATTTTTTCCCCAAAACCCACACATTTAAATGCGTAAATACAAAACATAAAACCGCTTGTAATCTATTAAAAAAGCGCAAGTACATACTAGAATGGACATTAAATGAAAAACCCCAATGGGCTCTACTGTATTTGCACCTCCAGGCTATAGTCAGACTCTTTTTTTTTTTGACTTGACGTCTGGTAGGTCGTTACTTACCGAAGTAATGTCACAGAAGCATCCAAAAAGCATTAATGATGTTGAAAAAAGCGAATGTGTTGAAAGCAGGCGAACGCCGTCATGTGCAGGAAAACCCTAAACCAATAAGTTAGCACATTTTCCAGCACATATGGTCCGTGTTTTGGTCAAAATTGGGGACATCGCTCAATTGGTCTGGTGAAGTCGCAACAAACCGCAATCACACCCATCGAGGCGACGTTCTACAGGGCTGCTTGAGTGAGTCCCGGCGGGCACCGTTAGCCAGCTAGCTCGCTAGCAAGGAGCTCCACTCGAGCGCGCTCCGCTCCATCGCAGTCAGACACCGGGGTGATAATTCCACCTATGCATCATCACCATCATGGTCGTCTGGTTTAAGATCTCTCTCGAGGTTCTGTCTTCCGTGAAAAAGACAAGCCCCGATTTAGGCGTCGGGGCAGCCACGACAAGTGTTGAATGGTAAAGACATAAAGCAGTCAAATGGGTTCAACGGCGATATTGCTCTTGTAGGCTGGCTGGACCCTTTATCTATCTATCCGCTTTAAATCGAGATTCACACGGTTTGAGTTGCCCAGCGCCGATGGAGCTGAAGGCGGAGGTGAGTCGTATGCCTTCACAACAAATACATTTTGCCTAACCAACTGTTCTAGATACACTTTAAAATACATAATTTTTTAAGAACCTGAAAGTTTGAGAATGTTATAAATTGACTCATTTGTTATACAGTACACCGCGCCGACTCTGGTCGTTAGTTACAAAAAGGTATCCTTTATTCTGAAATCTCATAGCGGAAGTCACGCATTTTACTCCTCTCGCGCTCACCTGGTAGTAGTCTCCTCTTCGCCGAAGTGCGCACGCTCTCTTGTCAAATAATAGTTTTATTATCTTATTAGCAAATCGATCGTCGCTACATCCTGCTATAGTCGCATTACTTCGCCAGAGAGAGGGCGTGAGTTTAATGTTGAAAGGCAAGTACAAGCTTCCATTTTCATCATGAATAAAAAATCTAATTTACATCGATATAGAATAACGATATTTACTACATTGCTAAAATGTAGTCAATCAATGCAAGAGCAATGTTTTGTTTGGAATTACAGTTTGAGTACAGTACTTACCTCTAACGAATGATCATGATTAGTCTGCCCCCCGATGGTGCTTTTCGTGAAAAACAAGAACGCAATCCAAGGGCATCCATTACTAAAGTGTCCTAGAGATTACTTTATTTAATATTAATGGGTTAAGAAAGGGTCATGGATTTCCAAGCAATTTTGCATTACCTGTTGACTGGCTTTTATGCAGAAAATCTTCACCTGGACTGCATCCTGTCTGGAGAGAGTACTGTGTGGAATTCAGTTATCGTGTCCTTGAGGGGAAAAAAAAATCCAAAAGATCATCACATATTAAATCTAGTCTTTTAATCACTGCAACAAATATATACACACAGACAAGTGAGTAGCTGTAACTAAGAACATTAACTAAAAGCGACTGTATGCACTCCTCTGAGGAGCAGGCTGAGCTGCGCTTTGTTGCATTTGGTGGCGGAGCTGCTGGGAGTATGGATCCTCCATGGACTTGACCGACAGTGTGGTCTTAGGCCCCGTCTTCCACTCGATGCCGCTCTCGTCCACCACAGAAGCCTCCACAGTGACAGCATGAGTGCCCAGGATGGAAGAATTGAGCAGGAACTGGGTGCTGAAGTAGTCATTGTGGGGTTCCACCCGTTGCTCGATCTCATTGGTTGTACTCTCCAGAGGTATCTGAAAGGTATCAAATTAATCCAATCTATTAAGACGCTTGCCAATTTTCGATTAAAAAAAAACAATGACTGTAAAAAGGTAGAAGGAAAAACTGTAAGGAAGGCTTGTTAACTATACTGTACTTATTTAAAACACATTACCGAACAATATGCATCTCAATAAATAGATTTTCGAGACCATCCATTGTTCTTTTGCTTTCTTTCTTTTATATCATAAAAAAGTACAATACACAGAAGCAGGGATAAAAATGAATCAGCATGATATTTCAAACATAATTTGCAACGTCTGGATACAGGGACAAGATAAATACCTTGTAGTCTGCTCCTGGACCCTTGCTCTGGAGAGTGGATGTGACATTTAGGCACACTGACTGGATCTTCCTGAAGAGCCCTGGGCTGGAACCGTGTTGAACCACCCCCTCTACTTTGAGAGTCAGCTGCTGGTTGTTCTGCACTGGGATAGGCTCGTTTGGTGTTCGTGGGGACGGAGAGAGTGCAAGCTGGAGAAATAAGACAAGACACGGGTCAGCTATTTCAACGTTCAAAACAGAACACTGAAAAGCTCACTCGAGCTACACATACAATCAACAAGTTCATCGAAATAAATTTGAATTGTCAAGAAACATTTTACTTATTTCAGTCGCTCAATTCATCAGTGAATTTTACAAAATCTTTAGATTCGTTACACACATATTTTATGTTGTTTTCAAGAATTTCGATTATCTATACTGCTAACAAACCCCCTAAATTTACAATTCCTAGAAATAAGAACACCAAAGAAAAACAAACATAAGACTAATAGAATATAGAAATTAGGCAGTGGCTCTCTAAAAAGTATTTTCCTCTGTGTTTAATAAATCTGAGTAACATGACGACTTGATTGACATGTACCTTTAGAATACCATGTAAGGTATTAGGGCTTAGTCTGTTGATAACTTGTGATTTTATGGTCTAATGGGAAAAAAAACTCAATTTACCTTGATGCTGGTCGACTGAAGCTTTTGGAAGAAGTACCTCTGGAAAGACAGAGGGACCTTCAGCAGTGCTATGATGGCATCACAAAGACAACCTGTATGCTGAAAAAGACAGGAGTTAAATTTGGACACTATATATACTGTTATGTATTTTTATTCATTTATTTATTACCAGGTACGACACAGGTGGATGCTTCTTGTTTAGGGTCTCCACTTCCTCAAGCACGTGGGTAAAGACTGACATCATCCGTCGCTCATATTCACTTTCCGATTGAACTGAGCCAAGGGGGCCATACTCCTGGTAACTACAAGAGAGACACACACACACACACAGAACAAAGTGATCAGTTCTTGGGTAATTTTATGCAGCGTTTTAGTGTATTGATGCAACACTCAACATAGAAACAGTGCAGCGCAAACTCATTAGCATGCATATAAACTACATTGACATTTCACTGATGCGTCTCCGACAAGGCACCACATGGACATGACTAATCTTATCAAATATCAGACTAGTGGAGGTCAGAAAAAAAAAAAAACTAAAATATGTTTGACTAAACAGCAGTTGGTAATGTGCCACTATGGAATCCATAGCAAATTATATGAAAAATGTATTCCTACTGAATATTGTAGCATAAATCAGTCTTGCAGCCAGCGTTTACCTGACGGCCTGCGGCTCCAATATTAGAGTCTCGATCACATGAGAGACAAGCAGACAGCTCTGTTGTTGTCTAACCAGGCAGTTAAGGAAGAAAAAAAAAACATCACGGCAGAGAACGCATCAGTCAACGTGCGGAGACAGAGGTGAAAAAGGGATGCACTGTTACCACTTTTTTCCAAATAGTTGTATTTGGGGACTGACAATTGATAGTGCTATTCTGTCTTGCAACTTGCGATTCACAATGGGCTCAGTTTAAATATTGTTTGCCACACTGTTGACTTACATGTAACCTGTAACACAAGGCATTTTAGTTATGTGGTGTCTCTGGCTGAACACTCGGAGGCACAATGTAAAAGAAATAGGTAAGAGACAAAGAAGGAAAAAAAAAAGACAAAATGATCTCCACATGGCTGACTTGGATCCTACTTCATGTGCCTGTAAGTTGTACTGTACATCAGGCTGGTAAAGTGGTATCGATGTTAGCGTATCGGAGCATTTTTTTTTACATGACTAATGACAGAATTGGCAGCAATACCAATACAAGTATCGGTGCTTTCTTAAAGAGGATACAGCTCCACATTTCGGAGGGTGGCGTAGTCAGCATCAAACGATGACTGGTGTAACTCTGCATAGCGGGCGGCGAGACTTTTGAACTCATCCATGCATACTTTCATCTGAAATGAGGGAAAAAAATTGTACATGTACAATCATACATTTTAATATTAAAGTAACACTTTATTCTCATATTTTTATTTTACTATTTAACCATCCATCCATTTTCTGTACTGCTTATTCTTAAAAGGGTATTGCCATCCCAATGATATGTACTGTACACCATCTTAGGATAAACAACAATAAGGACAGTAATTACTTGGGATAGGCAGAAAGGAATATGGATGGATGGAGGGAAATCCCGCCTTAAACACAGCTTTGTTCTATAGAAATTTTTACCTGCAGAGAGATGCGGCCGCAGCTCTGCAGGTCGTGGCCTGTGCTCAGAGCGAGGGAGGTGGCGACGGCCGGAGGGGGGCTTGTCTTGAGGCTGTTGCAGGTGCAAATCAGCTGGGACAGTGCTTGCAGGTTGTCGATGCGTAGCTTAATGAACTCACACTGGAATGTAAGTGGATTTAGAGGAGTGCTGGCCGCCTGGAGGGGAGGATTAATCACATAACCTTATATTAACGCCGCAGTCGCACATGCCTCAAGATGAACTGACAAGATACAGGCAGGTATTATGCACATTAATCCGCTAACAGGCTGCATGGGATCCCATCCAACACCAAGACAATCAAGAGGATCATCAGCTCGGAGCATCTGTCACTCGTGATGGAGTTAGTGAAATAAATATTTAATGGCAGCCAGATGCCTGGCAGTTAACTGACTGTGAGGGAGGCAATGCCCTTTTGGTAGGAGCGCAGGGCCTCGGCAATGGCGCTCATGGCTCCGCTGTAGTCTCCGTCCTCCATGTGTGTCAGGCACTGCTCGGCCTGGGAGAACTCCTTGAGGCTGTTGAGCCAGAAGTAGAAGTGCTCCGATGCCACGCGGGTTCGCAGACTCTGGTACAGCTCGCTGGAGAACTCGTGGCACCCCTGCGGATTCAGGAGAACACTTTCACACAACCACGCAGAGCTCTACGCAGCAGTATAAAGTTCAACATGAACAGTGTACCCATAGTGGTGACTACAATACCCTTTACATACACATATAATTTAAATTATATTTTATTTTATTACAGTAATGCTGGAATGGGACTACTAGGGGACATCGAGACACTGTTACAGCGCCTCTTATGTGTCTTTAGACAAAACTGTCCTTATGCCGGCTGCCTGCTATTCAACTAGTGGCCCGTTGGTGGCAGTGTCATGCAGCTGGAGGGGCAACGGTGCGGTTCGAATTCGGGGGAAGCCTCCCTGGTCATGCATCTACCTCAGGCTAGGCAAAAATACAATTCGTGTTATAGATAATGACAAGCTTCTCATGCTTGATATGTTAAAAAAATAAAAGCCTCCCCTTTCACCTCCACCATTGAGCACAGAACCATTTGCTGGAACTGCTTTATGATCAATAATATGCGATTGGTAAAGTCCATGCTTACCATGCGGGAGGCCTGCCGTGCGATCCGGTATACGGTCCAACCATTGGCGACATTCTCAAGTTGCTGTTTGATGACGGTCTTTACTTCTGCTGACAGCGATGACTGGCTGGCGACAAAAATCACAGTGGCCAGAGACACCTGAGTGGGATCACAGAAGATGGAGAGCAAAATTAGGGCTGGAAGATCAACAGTAAAGCTTTGAGTCGAGTGAACCCCTTGTGATTCATGATTCACCAGAAGCAATTCTTTAGTGGAACCTGACTAAAAACAAATTGTTGAAAAGCTATTAGCAGCAGAGTAGCTAGCGTTGGTTAAAGTGTCATTGCAAACGAAAACTACATTTAAACGTTATACAGTAGGTGGGGTGTGTGCACTTTTCTCACCAGGAGCTCTTGCTGTTTGTTGGTGGACGAGTGACTAGCCACCCGGTAGAGGTCTACCAGATCCCCCAGCATGCTGTCTCCCAGCACCGGCAGATGGGTGGCGATGGCTGACAGAGTGTGGCACATGAGCACGCGAGAGGAGTCACACGACAAGTGGAGTTGACCAAGCAGGAATTCCACAGCAGACTGACTGAGGTGAGGTCGACTCTTCAGCAGCTTGACTAAAGAGGTGAGACTGGTCTAACATCACAGAATTGGAAAATTGTAAGCGAACTAAAAAAAATATTTAGTCATGAGAATTCAATCAGGCATGAGATGACTGAGTTAATGGTAATTATGATGAAGCCTATTATGTTACATGTTAAGTAAGAACTACTAAGTGCCACATGATTCATCCTAAAATTAAGATTACAAAATTAGTCAAGCTATTTATATTCCGATTACTTAATAAAGAAACCAGGGCCCCAGTGATAGCCAAGAATCTTTTTGTATGGCTATAAATAACAAAAAAGTACTCCCCTAAACATTCCACTAAATGCCTAAACAAAAGAGCAAGGCTGCAGTGCAAATATCTTCATTTGTATTGAATGATCAACTGCTTTACTTTAAGTGTAGCCTGGGCACTGGGGCTGCCGTCTTGACTGCAAAGCATCAGCAGAGATTCCAGCCCTAAAACTGTATCCTGCTCCAGATGGGCAATATCTGAGGACATACAATCATAGACAAATATAAGGCTGTGCGCTATAAAAAGGAAGCGCTTGTAAGTAGCTAGCACAAAACGTGTCAAAAAAATAAGACATCAGCGGACATTGAACATACCTTTTTCTGGACAGGAAATGACAATGTTGGAGAGCACAATGACCCCATGAGCAGCGACAGCCAGGTTGCTGTGGTAACAACAGTCCTGGGCTAAGTTCACAAGATCGGTGATCCGAGGAGGACCGGACACTGAAGAAAATGTTTTGAATTGAAATGATTCAATTAACGATTAAAAGCATATGAGAAGGTGGTGCAAATATAATATTTAATTCAATATAATATAAAAACAGAATGCCGCTTACCTGTTGTATGACTAAAGTACTGCTTAATTGCAATTGTTTCTGAGAGGGTGGACAGCACAGCTAACATGCCAAGCTTCAAACTATCATACGGACTGCTGAGTGCACACTCACACAATGTCTGCAAGTGAAAATGAAAATTTGATCAGGTTTACCATAATTTGTTCCAAATATAATATCCACATAATTTGTTTATGCACTCTGTGCAGTTTATACCATGCTACTTATAACAAAATGAAGACACTTGTCCACAGCTGTGGTACCTGTGTGTTTTCCCTTATCCAAAGATGCGGGGCTTTCTTCGCTAGAAGCTTGAGATCATTAATTGCCAGCCTCTTGACGGCTTTGCGTGGGTCATCTTTCAGGTATTGAAGGAGGAGCTGCAACTACAGAATCAAAGTAAAAGGCGTTCAAAGGGCCCTTGGAGTTAAAATGGTTTGATTTATCCAAAAGCGAACAACCTGCTTGGGTATGTCAATCAGGGAGGAGGCAGCAAGTTGGGTGAAGGTGTGCAGGGTGACAATGACCATGGGTGTGGAGGGGTAAGAGGTGACCAGGTTTTGCAAAAGTTCTCGGCTGCTGGATGCCAAACTGGCGTCATGGTGCATGTGCTGCAGCATGGGGATCAACTTCAGTTTCAGGTCCACGGGGGTCTCCAAACCTGAGGTGGTGTTAAGACAAAGGAACTGGACTTGTTAAACAAGAGTATCACACAATCTGCAGGTTGCTACCTTTTGTAGAAAGAACATTGGAATTGATGTTAGCTACCTTTTCAAGAATTCTCAATCATTTAAAATATTACCTTGAATCATCTCACTGACTTTGTTGCAAATGCCAGCTGCAAAGACTCTGAAAACAGTAAATAGCAGCAAAATAAGATTGTCTATTCAAAGAAATCTTTTTTACTAAAAAAATTGCAGTGGAAAGTCCAACATTTCACAAAATAGCAATTATGTTGACAGTATAGTATATCCTTACTTAGACTGTGCAGAAAAGCTGGCTGCAGCAAATATAGCAGCTTCCACTTCTACGTTGTCATGTGAGTCGAGACTCTGGCGAATACTGTGGTGGGCATTCTTCCTTTCTGGGATGATGGAGGCCAAACTGCCAAGCATCCTGATGAGAAGAGAAAAAACATGGTTGTTGACTGTTATTGCTTCTATATCAGTGCAGATGCAATGACGCGTGCCCATATAGTCGGGCTGGACGATTACTCTTTCATTTATTTATATAGCTCTTCAACAACAACTGCAGCTGGAACATAGTGCTGTACATAAAATATAGAAGGCAATAATTGAAAAGAATACAATGCTATTTTCTAATCAACATTTCCAATATAAATTACCTCAGAGTAATTGCTCGGGCCACGGGGTCATTACTATGGATGACTGAAAACACCCTTTTCACAAATTCGTCCACATTGAGGATTTTTTCCAGATGTTTTTCACTCTGTTGTGTCACTTTTAGTACACAAAGTCGAAGAAAGTTGTTCCTAAAATCAGAGAAATGAACTTGATTTTAGTATAGGCTCATCCTGTGCTATGTGTTTACTACAATCCACTATGAGTTACAGAAAGTTTGACAACCTTTTGAATATAATTCACATTGTACAACCGTACCCAAGTCTGAAGATGTCTGCGAGTTTCAGAAATGCAGAGTTAATGAGGATGGGAAAGGGATACTTGAGGAAGAGCTTTGGGAAGAGCACCACCGCTTCACACTGCTCTCCAGGCTTTCCGGATCTCAGCCCTGGAATAAAAGCACATTATATACAAGACATACCAATACCCTACTATTACAACAGCCTCATACAGAAGACATGACCTGCTTATTTGGCTACAATCAATAAGAACTGGAAGCTAAGCTAACTCGTTAGCAGGCTAGCCAGTTGGCACCTTTGTCAAGCTCCAAGAGTGCGGAATTGGCGTCAAGTTCTTGCTCGCCATAGCAAGCCTCCGACAGGAATGAACGTGCGGTTGAAAGAGACATTTTTTTGTTATTTTCCGCCCTAATATTTCACATTTGAAGGCACATACACGCGCACATATATTTCACGTTCATATTCCAACCGGATGTAGACGCGACCGAGCCCTCATCCGCTACATTGTCACAAAAAAATAACTTCCACATGTACTGTATTATTTTATTTTATTTATTACCTGATGGTATTTGGTAAACAAATTACATGTGGTCATATCATTTGTCATAAAAAATACATTGCTTATCTAGATGAGTTTTTCTGTTTCAAGCTTAATTCGAAACTACACGCATTGTAGGAAAAAAAAGAAAAGAAATGCACTCAAAAATTACTTAACTTAGAAACAATTCGTGTTCATACTTTCCAATTCATAAATGTTCGAAGTCTTAAATGACATATTTTAATTTTAAAGGCAAGTGGCGCAAAGAAAGAGGAACTGGAAGTTCCATCGGAGCGGAAGTTACAATAACGACCAATGGTGACGCAGAACTCTCCTCTAGCGCGAAATTCAGTCATTGAGTTTCGCGGGAAAGAAAAGCTACGTTAACTAACGCAGCTTACCACCATCACATAAGATAAATAGCTTACCAACTTTGCAGGCTAACAAATTCACATAAATATATTTTAGAATAATCAGATCGGCTCTCACAGAAGCACAGGGATGCTTTTTCGTTCAATTGTTGACAATCGTCTCGGCAGACAACGGCAGAATGGTAAGACAAAATGTGCGTTTTTGAAAAGAACGAGTAGTTCTGTTTAGCAGAGGTTATAATACTTGAGTTGTAATGTGTGTGAGAGATATAATATCAGTTTAAAATACGCAAATGCCAAATTGTTTTGTTATTTGCTATTTGGCTCGATTTGGGCGTCAGTTAAAATGAACAATAATCTGATTTGACCTGCTGCATTGGGTTTAATCAAGCAGATGTCCATATGAATTAACTATTATTACCTTTTAAAATCGATGATCTACTTGACTGTGGTTGTGCTTTAAATTAGTTACACAATTTTCCTACATCTCCAGTAACGGACTTGTCCAATGTACAAATGACATTTTGATTGACCTGATGGACTCCTTCATTTGGTTAAAGTTGTGGGATAATACTTTGCAACTGAACATTAATATGATGGTTTTATTTAGTGCTTACCCCACTGCAGGCAATTAATCTGTAACAAATGAGTTGTAAAGGTCATTTGCAGTTACCGCAGCCATTACCAGAGTAGCAGTTGTCAAATTGCTGGGGAAAGTAACACCTTTCAAATGATATTTCCATGTGTCAATCTGTCCAGCGTTACCTGCACATCCCTGGACCAAATACCCTCTGAGCTCATTTCTGGAAGGCTATCAGTGTGTTCGTCTTGATGAACACATCTCCTATGGGAACCTGGGTGATTCCGTGCCCCCGTTTGGGTTATCCTTCTCCTCTGGTAGAGCACTTGATACTGATCATCAGATGACCACATGTGCATTAACATGCATTTGACGCCAGGCTGTATTCATGTTCTCACAGCAAAGGAGAATCAGGATGTTCTGGCTGTGGCAAATGAAGAAGGCATTGTTAGGATTTACAACACAGAGGGGCGAGGAAACGGACTTGTGAAAGGTGCTTCATGAGACCTTTTGTGCAGTCCCCTATCTTTTTGGAATCGAAGCTAACTCTGTGTATATTTGCAGAATGGCTGGCTCATGAGAATGCCGTCTTTGACATAGCCTGGGTGCCTGGAGAGTCGCAGTTGGTAAGATATAGTCCATACTAACCCTGTATGGCATGTAATACCCTTCAAATACTTGAGTAATCACTATATTTCTTTTGATATCATTCCATCTCAAGCAATGTACAAACACCAAACGCAAAGTTTGTTAGTTTTTCTCTTTAAATTTTTTTTTAAAATATTGTCATGTATCCGCCTTAGGTGACTGCTGCAGGTGACCAAATGGCCCGGTTGTGGGATGTGAAGTCAGGCGAGCTGTTAGGCAGCTTCAAGGGCCACCTCTGCAGCCTCAAATCTGTTGCATTCACTTCAGATGACAAAGGTATACCGGTAAATTCTTATTTTTCAAAAAAACAAGCAAGGAGCGCTACTTCTCATTGATCAACAAGGGGAAAATACATGACCTGACTATCCATGCGACATAATGAATGAGTGGTTAGCAGAGCTGTCCCACAGTTCTGAGGTTGGGGGTGCGAATCCAGGCTCCAGACCACCTGCGTGGAGTTTGCATGCTTATCTAAGCTTTTCTCCGGGTGCTCCGGGTTCCTCCTACATTCTAAAAACATGTTTTTAGGTTAATTAAAGACTATAAATTGCCCTTGGGCTGAATTTGACTGTGAATGGTTGTTAGTCTATATGTGCCAAATCAGGGCATACCCCACCTCTCGCCCTGGGATAGGCTTCATCCCCACCTGTAAGTGGCACAGAAAATGTAGGGATAGATAACTACTATGTTTGCGAATACAAATCATTTCATTTTACATTGACATTGTTTGTCTTCTTACAGCTGTGTTTTCTACTGGTGCAAGAGATGGAAATATTTTGGTGTGGGATACCAGATGCAGCAAAAAAGGTACAATTTGCATTTTTCTTTTATGATAAAAAAACAAAGACAGATTTGACGAATTATACTGCTTCACATTTGGATTCTTCATAGATGGTTTCTACAAACCAGTGAAACAAATCCAGGGTGCTCATAAAAAAGCAGAGACAAACCCCGCATCAAAACCAAAGAAGAGACGACTCAGCACGCGCGGCATGGGCCCCAGTGTGGTGAGTTTCCTCAGCAAAGCTTCGCTCAAGCGCATGCAGCCTTGTGCCGCGGAAATTCTGACAATCCAATGTTTTGCAGGACACACTGCAGAGTGTGACTGTGGTTTTATTTCAAGATCAGCACACGCTCATCTCCTCGGGAGCAGTTGATGGGTGAGACGCACCCCCTCGGATGCTCACGTTGCATTTCACTTTGCTCATTGATTTTCAGTTTAATCATGTTTCTCAAATTAATCCTAAAAGATTTATTAAGATGTGGGACCTGAGGAAAAACTACACTGCACACCATCATGAACCTGTGGCCCTGCAGACGTACCCGTATCCCGGTTCTTCTATGCGCGTTCGTCTTGGTGAGTTTTCCGCTTTTGACTATTGCCCACAAGAATTTCTGTTGAAATGACAGCAAAAGCGACACATTGTTCTGCTTGCATTCCAGGATATTCTGGTCTCGTCCTGGACTCCACAAGATCCAACGTCATGTGCAACTGCACCGATGACAACATTTACATGTTCAATGTCAGTGGAATCAAAACTACACCAGGTAAACCAATAGCTACGCTTTGTATGTGTCTTGATCAACAAAATCCAGCGTCATTGCTGTTATTTTTTTAACAGTATTTATCACTAGATGGCGCTATAAACAAGAAATGAATACAGCAGCACAACACCAGAGGTCTTTTTGTTATTCTGTGGTGTTTGCTAGTAGATGTCATTTTATTAAAGCCGAATTCTGAGTTCCAACACACTACACTCTGGGGTAGACTGACAGATAGCAAAATTGTTAATTTAGCTAGATTAAATATCTAGCTATCTGATATGAAGTAATGCTTGTCTACCTCGGATTTTAGCATTTTAGCCTCAGGAAGTTATGGAAATAATCAAGGGTCAAACTGTTACAAACAGGTTTTGTTTGACTTTAGAGACCTATTTTCCAAGAAATGTTGTCCAAATGCCGAATTGTAACTTCAGTGAAATTTTGACCTAATAGGCTTCACCGCAGTCTTATCATAGTCGTGATGTCGACAGGGTTGGTTTGCAAGACTGACTTATTGTGAAATTCAATTACAACACATCCACCGTTTGAAAACGATGCCCTAAAAGTGGCTGCTAAAATAATTTTGGCACACAATGGTGTTTGTGTTCATCATTTCAGTATGTTTTCTCCCACAGAGGCAGTGTTCAGTGGCCACCAAAACTCATCTTTTTACATCAAGTCCACAATTTGCCCAAATGACCAATTCTTGGCCAGTGGTTCAAGTGATAACCACACATACATCTGGAAGGTACATATTCATGATGTTAAAAAAAATAAGTACATTTTTACTTATTGGCTTTGCTTCTAAATGATCAGAATACCTGTGCATATTTGTCCATTTCAGATCTCTGATCCTACGCACCCTCCCATGACTCTTCAAGGTCACAGTCAGGAAGTGACATCTGTTGCATGGTGTCCAACAGACTTCACAAAGGTGACTTGATGGTGTCGAATGATCCTTTGTGCACTGCAGTATACTTGCAATCAGGTTGCCGTACAACTGCCGTACGATACGATTGATTTCCTTTGCTCTTTTCGGAAATTCTCTCATGGCAGCTCGCTTCGTGCTCTGATGACCACACTGTACGTATCTGGCGCCTTCATCGTGAAATGGACGGAGCGCCGTCCTCGGTGGGAGAGGCCAATCTCGTTGGCTGGGCACGTCCTAAGAGTCCACACAGTAAGGACTATTTTTGTAGACAGCTGCTAAATTCCTATTCAGACATATTAGCACATTAGAAAATCTTACATCTTAATGTTGTGTTTTTAGAACATTCAAACCGCCCTGAGACAACCCCTGCTAAAGACCAGAGGACCGAGAGCATTGGAGGGCTGGCCTCTCCGCGCCTCGCTGCCTGTGCTCCCAGTATGGCCGCCTTACCTCTATCCTCTTGCACCACGTCACCTGTCCCTTCTCAGCAAGCCAAAGCCGCTAGTTATCAGAAAACGCCACGTTCCATCAAATCATGGCTCTCCCCGAGACAAGGATCTCCAAGCCAGAAGAGCCCTCTGCAGTGTAAAGTTCTGAGTTCGTGTTCTCAGAGTTCAGTGGGTTCCACTTCTACCATGGCACCACGAGCCAAACGCAGGCTGGAGACGGCCAACGGCTCATCTGATGAATGTGAGGGCGCAAAGCCGTTCGACTGTGTCTCAGAACTCTCCCCTGTTGCCAAAAGGAGCAGGGCCCAGTCTGGCATTTGCCGCCCAACTCAAGAGGGTCTGCTACAGACTGACAATCATATTGAGGAAGGGCGAGCATCATCAAGACAGATTGGCAAAGAGAACTACTGCCCCGGGGTGATAGACTGGCTGTCAGTGATGAGCCAAAAGATGAGAGGAAGCCCGCGTAGCGCACGAAGCCCCGCTGCTGCAAAGAAACAAGCAGGCAAGATGCCAGCTTCCCCGGTAAGCACACTCTCAAATTTTTATTTTCTTTTTTAACTGCTTGTCAAACTCTCCCCTCAGGCTCCTTAATTCGTCTTTAAAGGGAACCAGTTAAATTCAGTAAAGTGTCTTTTCTTGAACATCATAATGAGTAGCATTCATTCATTTTCTACACAAATTGCCCTCATTGTCACCATGCATGTGTTTTTGGAATGCGTGAGGAATTTGGACCCCGAACCTCAGAACTGTGAGGCAGACATGCATTTTGAGCAATTCAGTCCCAAATATCTTGCTGTCTCGAGGTGTAGTTATTTTCATTTCTTTTTCAACGTGCAATTCTTTTGTATACTAACATATTTTGATATTTCTCATTGAGTTTCATATCAAACAGGAAGGACTTTGGTTGATAGAGTCACAAGGAATGTATTAAAACACACATGATTGCTCTGTGCTATTCCTGGATGCTTGCAATTACTACAGTAAATCCCCACAAAGTTGCACTGAGTAAATTACAGGCATTAGTCCAAATAAGCTAATATTAAGTCTGGGTTTTGTATAGAAAGGTCCAGGGTTTGGACCAGACTCCACCAATTAAGGACTTAGAAACTGCACACTTGAATAACATAGTAGTTTAATTTGCACTTCAGAAGGCACAAAAGAGAACCATTTCTTTGGGTTATTTCCTGCTGTTAACGCCAGCCATGATGATTCAGGCATTCTGAATATGTTGTCAGTCGAGAAAATCACGCTCAGCTCTCTTACCACTTCATCAAGAGTCACTGTTAGGAAGTGAATAGAAAATTTGCAGACCATGATGTAAGATGTAACTGAAATGAAAAGTGTCATCTAATACATTCTCTTATCTACTTTTGCAGACTTTGAGCTCGCTGCAGAACATGAAAAAAATCTCCTCCTATTTCACGAGGAGACCCACAGAGTGACCCATCAGCATCTTTTAGTTTCTGTTTGTAACACTGTATAAACTGTGTTATAGGTTATTGTAACGGGCACCAACAAACTGCTTCGAACTGCATAATTGATCACTGATTAATTTTCCTTAACATAACATTGAACTATTTCATATTTATTGGGGCATAGTTTTTTGTGCCTCCTCGCCGTTTTTGATGCGAGTATTGGTAATTCTTTTACTCTATTGTGCTATGTTTAGCAATTGCGTTTGACAAAACGTACTCAATTTTATCCGATTGTTTCTGCACAATTTTTTAGATGTTTGACATTTGATTAAATTGAAATGGCCCATGAACGATGAAAGTTAAAATACTAATTACTCTGTTCTTTTCTGTCGTCTATGAACATACGATACTCATTCTTGAAGCACAACAGCTGTGATCTGCTAACCATTTTTTCTTGTTCTTGAGGTAATGCTCCAATTGTTAATATGTACAAAATAGCAAGTGGTAGTTGTATGGTTTGTTTGTGATGTACAGTTGAGTGGGCAGATTTTTTATTAAAATGGAAAAAAAAATTAAAACTGCAAATGGTATTGTTGGCTTTTTATTTTTTGATGAATGTGCATTACATCCCTAGGTTTTTTTAAACTTAAATGTCTTTTTGTTCTAAAAATTCTATTTAAAATGCTGTGTTAATAGACTATCGCCATATTGTGAAATAATGGAATTGATCTTTAATGTCATTGCACGTGCACAAGAGAATAAAGCATCGAAATTGACTTAAACTATCAAATAATAAATGCCTCTTATAGATCGATAGGGAAACATTTAAAGATGATCTTATTTTCGTGTTTATCTGCAAGTTCGGAAAAGGACTGTACATGTACTGTATTTGTTTTCACGTGTCACGTGTTAAGGTCCTCTCGTTATCCTATTCTATTGGTTAAAAAGTTTCCTGATTGGTACATTCTCTTCTCTGATTAGTTTCTGGAGACGTCAATCAAATAACCGTCAAGCGATGCAGTCTACCGAACTGTACTGTAGGTCGAAACACAACGACATAGCAGTGGTGCTGTGGTTGTTTATGGCTGCCGACTCGCTGCAGGCGTTCGGAAATTTGAAACATCGAAGAAAATATTCGCATTAGCGGGAGGTGCCGAATGGTAATTATAATCGATGTTTCGGTAGGGGACGTAACTACCACCGTGTGACACGCCTGGGCACGCGGCTAACTTTTACGTGTTTAAGGCGTAGGGAGAATTTGAACTTCATCGACCGCGAGGGAAAATACTCCGCAGCGGTAAAAGCGGTCCTCGAACACGGATATATAAATTTTTTTTTGCTGTTTATGCGAAGACCCACGTGGCTTTACATGGACCTTCTACTTTCTTCGCCTCGAATCTTGATGATGGAACAATCTGTAGTACCGCCGTGTCCGTCTTAAATCAGCTATGCTAACAAGCTAGTTATGCTAGGTACGTGTTAGCTACCAGCACAGTACAGTAGTTAGCCGCGTACATTCACATCTCCCGACAACTTTATCGCGGTATTGCAATTGGATTTGCGGGGAACGGGTCAATATTTAATAAGCATTTAAACAAAACGACGTTGTGCAGAAAGTCCACGGCCATTTTCCCTACAAGCAAGTGACTTGTTGGTTTTACCAAGAGGCTATGTCGAGTTGTAGTTTGGCTATTTTGCATTGCCCGTTGAAGATTGTTGCCCGAAAACAGCAAGCCGTACATAAGATGCAACGTCCTCAAACAAGCAATGTCGGATCACGCTGAGTAACGTCGCTGGTTTGTGACTGGAGGCGAGCGTCAAGTTGCGCAGGTTGCTCCACATTTTTGTGCGGATGCGAACGCTCGGGGAGGGGGGAAGGAAACATACCGAGGAGAAGACCTTGTTTTTGCGAATCTGACTGACGAGGAGCGCGACGGCGGATCGTCCTCGACTCCCGCATCAAAATGTCGGCCATCTCTGCATCCGAAAAAGTGGACGGATTTACGAGAAAGTCGGTGAGGAAGGCCCAGAAACAGAGAAAATCTCCCAGCTCGTCTCAGTACAGAACTCAGATCGCCCCGGTGGAGCTTTCGTCGCTGCCTCAGCTCAAAGGTAAGGGGATGATGATGGAGGTCTGGTGGGTGATTGAAATAGGCCATCACTGTGACAGGTTATGCCCACTGCACAGAATCACACCCGGATCACTGACTTCCATCCACTATCTTATTCAACCAGTTGTGTGTGAAAGTGAAACGTGTAACTTTTAAGTGAGTTTGCAGAAATACTGGTTGGCAGGCCTTCTAAAAGAAGACGAGGACCACCTGTTGCTTGGGATTTATCAGTTTGAATTATGTAGTGCAGTTCTTCCTCACCTTTCTTCAGCCAAGGCACATATTTTACATTAGAAAAATCTCAAGGCACACCTTCTCACAATGTCATTAAGGTTTGGTTAGTTGTACTGTCTGCAATGAAGTGGAAGAGCGTTGAATTTTTTTTTCTGTCTCCCACAATTTCCCTGATATAGATAGACAAATACATTTATTGTTAGTAAATTCATCTAAATCTCATAGGTTCAGAAAATGGTTGGATGGATGATTGGAGTTGCATAATTTCCCACGGCACATCTGATGATCTCTTTCCGATATGCCGTGTTTGGGTATCAGAGGTCTCTAGCAGTGCCTTGAGATACATTGTTTTGCCATTATACTGAGTAAAAATGCCCTTAATCCATTTCAGTCTTCCTCCCAAAACAACAAAAATGCTGCTTGTATTATAATGAGGAAAAAAATAGCAGTACTTAATAAAAAACATACAGTGATGATAATTGAATAGAATAAAAAACAGTTTTGTTACACTGCATCGATTGAAGGGTCATTGTCATGCTCTTTCTGTGGTGACCGCCTTGGCCACCTAGGAGCAGTATAAGACAGGCAGATGAATATTAGTGTTCATTGAGACTTCTCAACTTGTCCCAGTTCATTAGCACAGCACTAATACGGCAGTTGTTCTTGGCAGAGGATACAGTTGTTGTATTTACATGTACCGCTAATCAGTTTATGTTCGGTCCATTGCTTGGTGGTAGAGAACCACATCAAGGATTCTATTTAACATGCTTGTGAACTGAAAGGCTAAGCTATGTGGTTGTTTTGAATATGCAAACTATAATTGTCTTTGTTTTATGTTTCGTTTGGGAGATAATTAATTCTAGGGGTGTCAGTAAATGACTGGAAGCCTCAATTCTGAGGCCCACTTGTTTTCTGAGTTTGGTCATGTCAAGTTTGCAAACTGAGCCACAATTGGCCCTTACATGAGCAACTGCGATGTCTTTTTCAGTCGACGGCAAGTGGCAAAATGGCCGCCCCCTTAGATGGGGCAAAACAGATGAATTTTGCTGCTTAATTCATAGTCACACAAACACAATATTAATCAGAAAATTATGTTTTGACTACTGAAGACGCAAAGGACATATTGTAAAGAATGTTTTTGAGCTGACTTGCCCTTTAAGCAAGACTTGCTAGTTCATCTGGTATTATCGCAGCCTCTCACATTTATAAACAAAATATCATATGCAAGCAATTTCTGATGAATGTTTCCTGAGCTCTTCCTCTTATTGTTGAGAGCAGCTCGGCGAGTAGCAGATTCCATAAAAACTAGGAGTGTCCTTATTCATTATTTCCACTACAGTATTATGTTTACTATTGTGACCTTGCAGCGACAAGGACATTTATTTAGACGGCAGGTTTTGGGTCATGAATGACGAACTTTGAAGAGGCTTCAGCCCTCATGCAGTTGGGGTGCGTAGAGCTCCCGCGGTGTGATAGACACCAAAAAGATGAGTCACTTTGAGATCATCATCGTTGCTGTGGCAACCAGAAGCCTTGAGAGCAGACGAGGAAAAAGGTTTACATTCAAAATAGAGCCTTCCACGTTTAGGTTAATATCTCCGTTGCGGGACTGATTTTAGCCAGACTTAATTTTCGAAATTTGATTTTCCACAACTGTACTTTGTGGTGCGATGAGGTGATTCAGTGTTTTGGACACAACTATTCTTATTTACTAAATCTTTTGTGTATACATGACAAGCAAAAACACATTTAGCCCATTGATTGGCTAGCGGGGACAAAATATTCTTTTTCCATCGTGTCTGCCAGTAGATGATCAGTCAATAAACAATGTCACGTAAACGGACAGCGTAGCTCAGCAACTGTATTAATGTACTACAGTGAAAGTCATAATGATGACTTTTTGGCGGGCTCGGTTGTGCCCTCAAAAGTTTTTTGAATAGAATTGCTTCCTTAACCGTGTCGGTGGAAGATACGTTGTGGGAAGATGTAAATGGACGCATTTGTGTTAGCTTGCCTGCCTCTCACACTCCCACTGGCACAGCTGCTCTGAATAAGCAATTTGATTGAGCTGCGTATTTCGCGTGTGTATTTACTACCACAAAGACCAAAATAGATGCTAGAAAGCTGCGCAGGCTCACAAAGACAGCCATAAGGCCCGCCCCCTGCCCCCAGAAGTTGCACTGGTTCAAATGCAAGTATCTATCAAAGCATTCTTATTTACAGGCATGGTCCACATCAAAAAAGCATCCGGGTTCCACGTGCTCGGCAAAACCGCCATAGACTAGGAAGTATGTCTGTTCCTCACCCAACGATGCAGCATCAGAGATGGGTACAGCACCAGCATCATCTCTCTTTCTTAAAGGGGAACTGAACCTAAGACGTTCGAACTTTCTGTTACATTGCCATTCTTCTACACTCGTACCAGCGGAACTTGCTTCTTCTTCAAAGATGACGACGACAAAGAAGCAACTGTAATCATGGCAACTAACTTTCCGTTTTGCGCGACAAACCACGAATCCGCCAGGATTGCACCTTTGCTCACTGTAATTCTTCTGCACTCCATAGTAAGGCTGAGCTTGCTCCAGGTCCATATTCTTTGTGTGCACTCATCATGAAGGAATCCCACGCACACGAATATGTATGAATCACAATTTAGTTTTCCTTCATTCCTAAACAGGGCAGCGGACATTTGGGCTTGACTTCTTCACTGTTTGGTTCTTGTAGCCCCATAAAGTGGGGCTTTTGAGCAGTACTTAAATGTCAAGGACGAGTGCCGGGTCAGAAGTACTTGTTTTTTTTCTTCTTAGTGTCTCCCAGAAAATAAAATCAAGTGCGGGCATCTTGATAGGAGCAGTGTCAATTTGCCCTCATGAGACCGTTCGGATTATATGAAGCCAGATCACGACGTGTTAAGCTCTATCAGTTAAGAGTGTTCGAGGAATGTGCTTGAGACCGAGCCCGCCAGGTATTTCCTTGATCATACTCAATTGTATTTTAGGTGCGCAAAGAAGCAAATTGCACACAGGCAGGGATGCTCGGAGAAAGTGGCAAAATGACTCAACTGTAGCATTTGTCTGCTGTTACTGTTTTGTCTGGCCTGGCCCTTTAACCTGCTTTCAAGGCCGACCGTACCAGCATGCTTACAACGAGCACACTGTACACGTGAAGTAGATTCTTTCATCAACTGCTACAACTGCAACCATCCCATCGAACCGGTACAACGACTCTTGGATGTCCATTTGTGGTTTCACTCGGCTTTCGAAAAACTCACGCTAATTTTGAAATGTGAGATGTCGACATGGTGTAAAAAGCTTGTAACAAGCTTTAAGTTTCAGTATGATGATTATGTTGTTATGCCCCAACATGAATTTAACACCAACTCAAAATCATGTTCAAACCTTTCTTTTTTTTTTTTTTTAATTATCCTGCCATTGATTAGAATTTGAATTTGGATCTTACACCCCATTAACAAAATCACATTTTGGAAAATTTTAGTCATGTTTGTGCGAGACGGAAGCTGCTTGTTCAGAGGTCACCAGACCAGCATACTCACTTTGTTTTGGTTTCACTCTGCTCAGTTGGTTCTTTGAAATGTTGATAGATACTAACAGGGGTGGGTACGAATGCCAAAGAGTTTTTTTACATGGTGGAGTTTCCTGTATGAATGTTTGTTGTATATTGGCTGTGAATCATATTTTTACAATGAGAGTGACAACTTATGCCTTGTTCACAGTACAAACTAGTCGTTGTAAGTTTGCCAAGCACAACGCGATCTTTTCTGCGCTTCGACTGCATTCTAATTTAAGAACATTTGTTCGCATAGCAAATATGGTGAAGTTAAATAATTTGCTTCAGACTCAAACTGCTATTACAGCAAAACTAGTCACCCTTTGAAGACGACTGACAGTAAAAAAAGTGTTTGCAGTTTATATACTGGTGGAAATAATATGACCTACTAATTTTTGATTACGGTACCCTTTTTTTTTTTGGTCTCTGTGTTGTAACAACAACAGCCACCGTGCTACAACTGCACCATCGGCGTATTGAATATCTGTTTCCCATGGGGCTTGACCTCTGTTGCAGTAGGTTACCGAAATATTGGATATGCTAAAATGGAAAATTGTTGCATAACTTAGCCGCATTCTCATATGCAGTGCTTCTGCTAACATGAGACATGTTTCATTAATAATGTCATAGGTGTGGATTAGTTGAACCCCGTGCCCAGTAACCTTTTATACATTTTTATCACATTACATACATACATACATATTACAGAAAAATCTATATCGTCTGCCCCTGTATAGAGAATTTTAGCCGTCTTCTGTCCAACTGCATTTTCTTTCTAATTTCTAACACAAACTAGAACTGGGTGATAATTCCATTTTAGGAATCAAATTTTTTTAGGCACTGGGGGATTAGGATTTCAGTTCGAAATGACCAGATACAATAGAAGCCTGTTTGAAGGAAATGGCAAAATCAACTGCACTTAATATTGCCAAAGGCACAGTTCCCATTGTGTGATTTCAGTGGTTTAGCAATACTGTATGTCGAACCCACGCCCCCCTAGGTATGTGCTTCCAAGCTGCAAATATTTTGCTGAGGTGGCTTGCCTCACCTGTGCTGCTTTACACGAGAAAAGGCCAGAAGAGACCTGGAGGTGCTGTGAATCAAATCCAACCCGAGATGCACATCACCATGCAGTAGGAGAACAGTATCAAGGGCATGACCAATACAAAATACTTTTTTTTTTTACCCCCTATTGTCTCCATATGCTGCTTTTTAAAAATAAAAAGGTGAATGCATTCTTGAAATTCTTTATGGATGCATTTTATGCACGCTGTTTTCTGTTGTGCCGAAATCATTACAGTGAACTGCGGACATGAAATGACACGACAGCAATAGCTCACAATCTTCATCTCTGCTATATCTGTTTACGACCGGTGTTGTTTTCTCATGAATACCTCTCCGTCTTTCACCTCACACGTTCTGACTTGTATACAAAAACATGCTGCGTCATTAAAAGAGGAACGAGGAGTTCAGCCGTGCATTATCGGACCAGACATGTTTCATCACTAGCCGCACTCGCATCCACAAACACAGTGGGTCAAACTATAAAATGTATTTACATTGGGATACCTTGTCCTTATGATATCATGTACATGCGTGTGTCTGTGTTTTCAGTAGGACTTGCTTGGGGGAAGTGCAACGAAATGCTTTGGAAACAACAATGTCTTGTGCAGGCTGCCCAACATGCTTTGTATGTGTGACGACATCACTTTTAGATTCAGGGTCAAGTGATTTTATTTTTGTGTTCTTCTGATTTTTATTGGTGTGTAAAGAACTGTTCCAGACTTCTTCTAGTTGGATTAATTGTTCCCTTTTTTTTTTTTTTGGTCGTCTCATATGCACACCAATAGAATAGAACTTTAATGGAAATCTGTCTTTCTTTCTGAAGCACCCCGAGGAGTTTGTGCACTAATGCATCTGAACCTCAAAGGCAAAAATAGCATCACATTGTTGGGGGGAATACATATTAGACTCTAAAGCCATCTAGAGAGACACTAAGACAAAAGAAAACCTTCAAACACAAGTGGTGTAAGTTTAGCCCAATTTCGACTGTTACCAGTTGTTGTTCACAGAAAAACAGCAGGCTAAATCTGTCATCTCATGAATAGCCATAATATTAAATCATTGCAAATAATTATGCAGACTATTTGACAGAGGCTAACACTGTAGATTGTGTCAAATCCAGAAATAAAGGACGACTTTGACCTTAGCTTACAGAAGGAATGTTTGTTTTGTCCAATTTCTAGTTTAGAATTATGACTTGCGATCGTGAATTGTGCATATAAATATTGAACGCCTCTCTAAAATGTTAAGATAGTTCTTCTGCACAAATTTGTTTCTGGTTATACATGTGCCATTTATGTTTCAGGTCATCGCACCTTTTCTAATGTCAGTATGGGAAGCACCGTGACCCTCACTGTTGCATAAGTGTTCTATCGCATGTCAAAACCATCCGCTGATTTTTTTTTATCCCCCCCCCTCCTCTTGTATTTGAGTTGTGCGCCTTTCAGGTCCTGCCGACTCGCGCGCAAGAATACACTGGTTGTCTTCGAAGACAGTGTGCCTTTTGCACAAAGGCTCGACAGGATAGCTTGTAGCCCGAGTGTCGATGTGGAAGCCCAACTATTTCTTGAGGCATGCCCCAACCACAAATTTGAGCTATGGGCTTTGCTCTAAATCCTTAGTTACCATAGTTGCAGAATGCAGCAATAAAGCGTGTTCAGCTCATCTTGGAAGTCTTTGACCTTGCACAAAGTGACTGAACCCTGAGCAATGCTCCTCTCAGCGGGATGCTGTCCCGTGGCCACAGTGATTACCTACGCTGTGCCCAAACATAACATCAGTGTGTAGTGTGGCTGTCTGGGTGGCTTCCAAATGCTGTTAATAGCTTGGCTGGGTTGGACAGCTTTAATAACCACGGACGTACTCGCAGTCTAATCCATAAAAGGCTTTACAGTCAAAGCCGGGAATGACAAGGCTGCCTCTGTCTGGCTCAATATCGTCGCCAGTACGAATAACCTATGTATTGTTGATGCCACACTTTCTGTTGTGGATTTCAACAAGCCGGGCAAAATCTGTACAGGCTGTCGAGAAATGAAAGAAAAAGTGCATATGTGTTGGCTTTGTCTGTGGGACAATCACCGGGAACATTTTCTTTCATTTAGTCATTTGATGTTGGCAATGGCGAGCACTCTTCTCAATTTCCCCTATTTTTCCCTCTTGTGTGATTTCAGACGCTCCCTCCACTGAGCAGCAGGAACTTTTTACCCAGAAACTCCAGCAGTGCTGCATGCTCTTTGACTTCCTGGATTCTGTGACAGACCTGAAGAACAAGGAGATCAAGAGGGCCACACTGAATGAGCTGGTGGACTATGTGTCCACCAACAGAGGCGTGCTTGTTGAATCCGCGTACCCTGAGATCACCACGATGGTCAGTCAGTAGACGGTGGTTAAGGGGCTCGCCCTATCAGGATGTAGTCATTTAATTTCAAACGGAGAGATGGGGCACTGTAGTTTTTCAAATCCTTCATTGACACCAATTGCCTGATTAGCAAATTCATGCTATCACGAACGCCCTCCGTTGACTGATGTCCGCATGTATCGCTGTAGAAGGTACAGAGGCAAACACCTGCTTCACAACACTAACCTGAAAAAAATTATAGACTGGGGAAAAAAAAAAAGGCTTTCCCTCTAATAAATGCCCTCGTACTCTGCACTGAAATTAGCAAGCACCCCCTCCTGCTGCCGTATGAGGAAATTCTGTCATTCGGGAACGTCCTTGGTATTCTTCACTGTGAAGTGTGCAGTTTGTAGTCATTAGGAGCCATCGGATATATATCCTCTCCCCATGCTCAGTGAAATAGCCCGTGCACTCGAGGGGATTACAAAATGGAGGCTGATCATGTGTCTCCTGTCTAGACAGGTTTTGTCATGTCAGCACTATATGGGATATACTATATGTTGCCATAGCTACGGTATTAAAAATCCCCCATTGTGCCATGTCGACTCGAGCGGAAATGCAGGACGGCTTTGTGTTTTCACATGTATTTATTTCACAATAAGGCTATAGAACATTAGAGCTGCAATCAGAGGAAAAAAATACTATTCATATTTTGACTGATGCTGGCAGTCACTCTTATTGAATTGAACCCAAAAAGCTGGCAGCTGACTCCAGAAAGAAGTTGTAAAAATGTTTTCCAGTGAAGTTGACACTGTAGTTGCTAATGTATGTTGAACTCTATCATTCTTTTCCACAGATCAGCACAAATATATTCCGTACACTTGCTCCCAGTGACAACCCAGATTTTGACCCAGAAGAGGATGAGCCCACTCTTGAAGCTTCCTGGCCGCATATCCAAGTAAGGATATGATTTTGTTGCTTTTCTGCCTCTGTGGAGCTGCATCCCAGTGGGAGGGGCTATGTTGAGGCGACAGATGTTTTGGAATTGGCAAAAATAAAATTGAATACTAAGTGTGTTGTACGTTTGCACTGACATTTTAGTGTGTACCACTGCGTCAGAAATCTTAAAGAAATACACCATTTAGGTTTTTTTTTTGTTGTTGTTTTTTTTTTCTCATTGGATCTTTCAGCTCGTCTACGAGTTTCTACTCCGTTTCCTTGAGAACCCAGATTTCCAGCCCAGTATTGCCAAACGCTACATTGATCAGAGGTTTGTACTCCAGGTAAGCAATTTTGTGGGCAATTGCCTTTGAAAACATTTACCACAGGTTAACTGTTTCATCATGAAGGTCTTGGTAAATATGACAGATGGTTCTCCCAGCTGAATTTAGTTTTTGTTGGTACGATGTGTGGAAACGACGTAGGCTTTGGCCTTGCTATGCTTGCTCAGTTTTTCCCCCCCTCGCTCTTTGTGAATTTTCAACAAAAAATGTTTTGTGCTTATCTACCACCATGCATTTGTAGACATGGTTTCATGTGTTATATTATGCAACTGTATAGGAAGTAGTATCCAAGCCGTCCCTCCTCCCCACATAGTTGAATTTGGCAAAGCACACGTAGTTCTCAATAATGACGCTGCATCGGAATCATCTTTATTGGCCAAGTACGTAAAAAGACGCAAGGAATTTGTGTCCGGTTGGATGAGCCATCTGCACTGCCGTTCGTGTACAGGAGTCCCTCACCCCACAGCTCCACAGGAACCAAAGGGCCTGGAATGTTGGCTTGGCTGCATCAGAGGTGCCGGGACTGATTTTCCATGATGTGAGCGTGTCGTGGGGAGCTTTAAATAGCTGCCTGTTGTTTTGCTCTTTAGGGTGAGATGAGAGGGCTGTGGTTGGGAGCAAATTGACAGGCTGGAGGGATGGAGGTTTGGGTGGCAAGTGTGACGTCAGGGGGAGGGGGGGGGGGAATACACCAGTCCCACAGTTTGGTTAATTTAAGTCCTTGTGTACAACGACGTCGTGGGCTGAGTCGTGCATTGGGGGGAAGCGGGGGTGAGAACGACACATGGATGGTCGTAAGGTTCAATTTTCCAAAATAATAGCCTTCAGATGTATGTCAATACTGTAAAATAAGAATTTCAAATATTCTTTCCCTGCGGCTCGGTACCAAAAGATCCACTTCCTTGTATTGGGCCTGCCGCCCAGTGGTTGAGGAGCTCCAGAGGTCACAGAAGTACAAAATAGCTTGCATGTACGACGACGCACTCTTTTTAGGCTTAAATATAAACCACCAGCCGTATCACCGAGGCGCTGATGACAAGTTAACTGGAAGACAGTTGCCATACGATGCTGAGCCAAAAAATTCCTTTTGAACTGCCTCGTAATGATGACTCATGACGTGTAATGGCGCAAATAGATGTGACCTTTCAGGTGTATATGATGCATTTGTTTCCCATTGCGTACACACTTCCTGTTTTATAATCGGGAAATATGCGGCGCCTGCACAAATCCTACACAAATGAGGAGAACAACTGACATTTTCATGGACCCCCCCCTCCGCTGTCTCAAGCTTCTAGAACTGTTTGACAGCGAGGATCCAAGGGAGAGGGACTTCCTCAAGACCATCCTGCATCGGATTTATGGAAAGTTCCTCGGGTTACGAGCCTTCATCAGGAAGCAGATTAACAACATCTTCTTGCGGTCAGTTCAACATGATTTGTTGTTCAACTACTAAAGGTTGTGCCTTTTGGAGGCCTTGATGGGAGCGTTGCAAATAAATCCCAAAGTGCACTAAATATAACATTTTCCATTTGAAGCTGCTGAAATATGTTGCAAAGAAAGGAAGCTAACTCATGCCTTGCGTTGAGCAGTATCCTTTTAATTTGTCCAGCCGTAAACATCTAAATGATAGCAGCTGCGAAGGACGTCATGCTTCAGCCCGAGACGTGTTTTCTCTTTGTGTACTGTCCTTGCATGATTGCAACCCGAACCTATTTCTCCCGCTTTTCAAACTCGGAAAAGTACAAAAGCGCAGATGGAGGCATCAAACATTCCCAACAATGTGTTGAGTCTTTACAGCTCCTGTTGCTGCGTGACAATGGGATTTAGATGATTGAAACAGGGGGCCCTTAATGTCATTTCCAAAAGGCAAGGGTGGCAACATGGATGCGCCCACTTTGACCATCTGCCATGCAGGGTAAAAATAGTGTCATCGTTGTCAGGCGCTGGATGTACATACCACAAGTGTGTAGGCATGGCTTGCTGAACACGAGATGAATCACTTATTCGTCAATCATTTGGTTGTGCACAGAGTATCATTTTAGCATCGTGGAATTGGCTGTATTTGTTCCAAATATTTGATTGTTTCAGCCAAACAGCATTCATCTTACCGGGTTCTACTTACATCGCCAACATTAAACGTCACCCATTAAAAAAAAAATTAACAGATACATTTTTTTATAAAAGTGCGCTTTTGGGAGTTGTGTACTGCATTAACACTTTGCCTGTTGCACTTGTAGGTTCATCTATGAGACTGAACATTTCAACGGAGTTGCCGAGCTCCTAGAAATTCTGGGAAGGTGAGTGTATAATCATGCAAACACAGGCAGAGCAATCTCGACCTACTTTCAAGCCCCCCCCCCCCACACCCTTTTTTTAAAAAACAATTTTAGACTGCTTTATTTTTGGTCAATTTTGGTTTGAACTGGACTTCTGGTTCAATAATTGCTTTTAGTGATGCAATGGTACCCTTTCAATATAATCCCTGACTTTTATCCCATCGGTATGGTGATGAATGTCTTTCGTGTCTCCAGTATCATCAACGGGTTTGCGCTGCCTTTGAAGGCAGAACACAAACAGTTCCTGATGAAGGTGCTCATCCCATTACACACTGCAAAGGGACTGGCCCTCTTTCATGCTCAGGTAAGACTGTTTCTACACCGCCATCTAGTGGCTCCACAATACATTTTTGAATTAATAACCAATCGGAAAAATGTGTGGCTTTTATTCATAACTATTCAATGCCAATAGGAAAAAAAAGGAATCATTCTTAGCTGAGTTGCTGTCTCATGCCGTCATGTTGATCCTTTAGCACTGTCGTGGAATGTTAATTCGAGCTGCTTATCTTGTCTTTCAGCTGGCATACTGTGTGGTCCAGTTCCTGGAAAAGGATCCAACACTAACTGAACCGGTACAAAAAACAGGGGGGGGGGGGGGGGGGGGAGCAAATAAATAAATAACAACATTCCTCCCACTGTACACATTATCCCGGAGCGCTAAAATTAGTCAAGCTTCAGAATCTGTCGTGGGTGCTACAAAACCACCTACTCAACCAAGATAAAGATACATGATTCACATGAAAGAAGTCCCCAGTGAGTTGTCTTGCTTTATTTTTAGGTGATCCGAGGCTTGCTGAAGTTTTGGCCCAAGACCTGCAGCCAGAAAGAGGCACGTGCATAAAACTGCCCGCGCAGCAATTACAGTACATCAGCCTGCTTCTCTTATGCCTTCATGTTCACTTCTTTGTCTGAACAGGTGATGTTCCTGGGTGAAATTGAGGAGATTTTGGACGTCATTGAGCCAACGCAGTTCAAGAAAATCCAGGAGCCAATGTTTAAACAGATCTCCAAATGTGTGGCCAATCCCCACTTTCAGGTTGGTTTGGAGTCAAAATGTGTATTTGCTCTCACTTTTTGCCAGTGTTAATTTCTCCGTTTAGTTATCGCATTGTGGTTTAAAATAAATAAATAAATAATGGCTGTCAACCCCCTTTGTTAATTACCAGAGTCGCTCTCAGACGCCTGTACGGAAACATGAAGTCATTGCTGATTTTCTTCCCCCGCCCTGACAGGTAGCAGAGCGAGCGCTGTACTTTTGGAATAACGAGTATATTCTCAGTCTCATCGAGGAGAACATCGACAAGGTCCTCCCCATCATGTTCTGTAGCCTGTACAGAATCTCCAAAGAGCATTGGAATCCGTACGTACTCTTAACATTAAGTTGCTCCAGAAGACAGAACTCCATCTGACGCCACTTTCCACCGGAGCAATTCTTGACGCGTGGATTGGCCATAAGCATTCATGTGGAGTTCCTGTCTGGTGTTGTACGGTATTGACACACACTCCCAAATTTTACATTTCAGGACTATCGTAGCTCTGGTCTACAATGTGCTGAAGACGCTGATGGAGATGAACTGTACACTCTTTGATGAGTTGACCTCTTCCTATAAATCAGACCGGCAAAGGTGAGTCCAAACTAATCAGCATCGTAATCGTTATTATCAATGTATCAGGTACAGGGAGGAACTGGTTTCGGGTTTCAAAGAGTTGGTTTTAGCTTTCCATCATTGAAAATTGAAATTAGCGAAAATACGGCGAGCTTAATCCTAGGGACCTGAAGCAGGGGTTTTATTTGATCATACAAATATGACAATATAACAATTGGTTTATTTGACTTCTGAACATAATAAAACCAAAACATTCATGTGAAATAAACCTGATGTTGATTTTTTTAATACATATTCATTTATCGTTTGATTGTTTAGAAAATGCACGGGAAGGGGATCTTGAAAAAAATAACCGCATATTAAATGCTCAGCGCAAAATTGAGAGGGGAGAAAAAAAAATCTCAATTCAATAATTTTTTTTTCAAAATCGTTCGCTGTTAAACGAAGCCGACTTCCAACATTAGTGCGACAAGAATAGCTAACATGATGAGGATAGGTGTCATCGATACATGGTCGAAAATCATTCTGGTTGCATTAGTATCAATGGCACGTCAACAGATTTGTTCTGGACTGGTCTTGCTTTTAGTATGTTACCATCTTTTTGTCATGGTGCTCATGAGACTAATGTGTTCCAGTTATGCTTTTACAGTGCACTTTATTTGCTGGTTGCCTGTTAGATTGTTCACAACAAGGTCTTTGTTGTTTCTTTTTGTCGCTTCACTTATCACTCATCTACTTCCTGTTTACATTGCTGTGACTAATAAGAGACAGCAGCGATGTCGCGGGTTCGTCTAGACACTTTTGCACTTGAAATTTTTACCGATCGTGAAGTGCACCGGCTGGATAAAGAAAGTAAAACGCTCAGTTTTCCTGTTTTGACTGCGCTTTTTTTTTTTTTTTTTTTTTTCCCAGGGAGAAGAAGAAGGAGCAGGAGCGTGACGAGCTGTGGAGGAAGCTGGACGAGCTGAAGCTCAGCAACAGCACACTAGAACAGAACAACAGCCACAAGCTCCTAAGTGTCCAGAACAACAACAAGAATAGCAATAATAATAATGACCGGGGCAGCCAGTGAGAGCAACCCACGTGCCAACTGACACCGGGCGTCAGCTTTTCACACTTATTGTCTTGAATGGACTGACGTCGTCTCAAGGACTGTTGGGAAGGGATGAACAAAGATTGGGGCGGAGGGGGGCGCCGGCGGTGACGACACCTCCGCATTTTTATAAAACATTGATGAGTGACTTTAAATGCCTCACAGAAAAGATTTGATGTTACCGACAGTATATTGTTGATTTGTCCACTCTTGTTGTAGTCGGTGTCCATGTCCAGCGGTTGGAGGAGAGAGGGAGGGGGGACCGGGGGATCATGACTTGAATTCAGCAATTCAGATTGTTTCTGCCACCAGCTGAATCGCTCAACAAAGATGTCTATTTTGTACTGTCGTCGCTGCCAACACTTGTGCGCTGACCCTAGGGCTGCGGGAAGTGCATTGTGGGAGTTAAGAGGCAGCCGGGACCACACCCGCTCTGAGACGTGCTGAAATGTACACAAAAAGAGCCTCCATTCGAAATCCCAAAATGGAACAATCACGATGACCATCCCAATCGGTTTTGTCTATGTCTTGGTCTTGCGAAGGGTGTTTTGGAGTGTAATATTGTACATCACAGTTAGTTTTACATTTCAGGTAAATATTTTTTTATCTGGGCGAAACCATGTGAGTGGCACAGCAGCTTTTATTCAGAGTATTTACACTGAAGTATTGACACAGGGCTTTCAATTGGACACTTTTTAGCCTGGGTTATAGTGGGAGGAATTGGATTGACCGTTGCTTGATTGTGTTGGGGGCATATTGTGATGCTGCTGTTGTGTCTTTCGGTTTATAAATATATACAGTAAATATACTTCAAATAGCTGTTAGCTTAGTGTAAAGCCTGGAAACCAAGACAACATCCACAGTTCAGCTGTTTTATATTAGACCATGCTTAAACAGTCTTCGCCCATGTAAATGGTTTCGGGGGGGAAAAAAAGGTTTTGCCGTTTCCAGTCTTTATGCAGTGATGCTCAGCATACAACTGTAGGATGTATTTTCGTCATGTCTAACTACAGGCAGGGAAGTAAAGTTGTTGTTGTTTTTTTTTTAATTACTTTGAATTATTTCTGTAAAATAATAGAAGCGAAAGTAAGACATACAGTGCTATATTTTTCCAAAGTTTATTTTTTGGGCAGTTCATTTTGCAAATGGACTAAGCTGGGATGCCAAGCAGGCTTGATTGTTCAGTCTATTCGTCGAGTGGTTATATTTGTATTAGGGATGCACCGACACCACTTTTTTCACAGAGCGAATCGGAGTCTACAAGGACATACATTTGAGTACTCGTTGATATGAAATACTTGATTATCCCAGTACGTCTTGCAATTATGATGACTTTTTTTTTAAACTAACATTGTTCCAACACACAAACTCATTGAATATGGCATCCGTTTCACAAGATTTTTTAAGAATAACAACTTGTCCTTACTAAAATTGTCAAATCCAATTGTCTGGTTTTCTACCACGTTTTTCATTTAAATGTTAACTGTAACACAAGGGCAGGACAACTAAAGTCTCGTTTCTTCTCCATACTTGGGAGTGTATGACAAGAGTAAGGGACAGGTTCTTTGTCGAATTGGGCTTTTTTTCTGTGTCATTCGCAGTAAGCGTGTTTCAGGTGAATGAGCCATTTGCAGTTTCACCGTACAGGTCGAAGTCTAATCAAACTTGCCTGACATAAGCATATTCTTCGGGGTGGACATGTCACAGCACATTGCCCGCAAGCCTGGCCTCATCCGCCGCGGCTTTGTGGTGGGAGCTAAGCTGGCCGTACTGGAGTCTGGCTCGAGAAACTCAAAAATTCAACATCCATTTTGCAGAGCAGAGCATAATTTGCAGTTGGATTTCATGTTTCTAAAAGCATCTCCACACTGCCAGCATGGCTCCTACCCCACCTACCTGGGAGATAAAGTATATGTCAGGTTGATAAAGTGGTATATGTGTCGTAATATTAGAGCATTGTTATAAGTCCGAGTAAAAACGTACAGTTTCAGCCCCGATTCTGGTCTTGGTATCAGTGCGTCCCTAATTTGTATGCTAGTTTCGAGGTGACAAAGGACAATGCCGCTCTATTTAAAGGGGACCTATGGACTATATGATGTTGGTTCCGTTTTCAATGTAGTTTCAAAGTATTAATGTACATGTACAGTGAAATGACATAAAGGTCCTACCTGTGAGATAAACCTTTTTATTCTGTTGTCATGTCCAGATGATGATGATAGTTTATCATGTGGTTGACAACTGACTTTCTTTCTGCCCCCCCCCCTTCAAAACACACACACACACACACACTCATATATATGAGTGTGTGTGTGCGCGCGCGCAGTGTATTCTATATTAAGTAATAAATATTTTAAGATTCAATAGTAACACTGCTGGGATTGTTCAAACTTCACTGTCATGCTGTCATTGCGAATGAACAGCAAGTGGTCAGATTTCCTCTCATCAAGATGTGTTATGAAGTAGTGAAACAAGAAAATAAACACTTGGTTGTTTTGAGAACTAAACTTTACTACCTGTTCTTCCTCATGCTCTTACCTCCTCAAGTAGACTTTTTGTTGTTGTTGGGAAGTAATCATCATCTGCTCATTTAAGAGTCTTAAATGATCTAAATGTGTCTTAATTTAAGATCTAAATGTGTCTTAAATTAAGACACATTTAGATCATAGGGAACACGTCAGGGTGCATTTATTCTTGAAGGGGCTGTTTTCACCTGGCTTTTTCACTTCGAATGTTTTATTTACAGTTTCTCTGATGCCTTTTTTTTTTGTTTGTTAGTACAGCATTCCAACGTCTGTGATGTTTAAACCTACTCATTTGAGGTGAGAACGGATGAAGCCTATTTTGTAGTCTCAGATAGGTTTTTCCGAGGTTTCTTCATGAAATAAAATCCACACTATCTTTCTACTCCAAGCATAGAACACGCTTGTCTTTTTACTCCCAGCAGCTGTAGTACAGCATCATGTTCGCTAGATGGTGATATGATTTGTCATGTGTACGGTGTTGATTGCGGCTGTAAATCCAGACGCGACGCTATTCCGTTTATTTGGTGCAGAAAGAAAGTACATTTGGCTCGTGATAATTACCGGCCCAGAGATGCCAATTCAATCTGTAAACATGTTGGAGTTCTGGAGTTTGGGAATTCACTGTGATATGTCGCACTTGAATGACATCATGGGTCAACGGAACTTCGTTCGTATGGTGGGACGCACTAGAGTGGTGATCTTTTGAATGATATATCGGCATGTCGTGTGTATTATAGATTCATTGTATTCTATTTCGTTGCCTTATTTCAGCCACATTATAGTGCAGAGAGCGATAGGAAACACTGAGTCTTATACTGCAACATGAAAAGGCCTCATACTTTTTTTGTTGATTTGCAATGGCATGCAGGACAAAAATATTACATCAATATGATAATTTTGAGTGTATTGCTTTTTTGTAAAATCGGTTCTTGTACTTAACCTTGGTTTCTTGTTCAACAATGTTTTTTTTTGTTTGTTTTTTTAATGCCACCGAGCCTGTGTATATGAGTATGTGGTTATTTCTCATTTGCTTTAAACCGTTTGCTGTTATTAGTGGGTCGGTTATAGTGGGTCTTTTATACATGCGTAGAACTATGTATTCTCCAAAATGACGTTTCTATATATTCAGCATGTATTTTGTGCTGTTTAAAAGAGCATTTTGTCATACATCACGTTTGGAAGTGCGTGGACCTCTGTGTGCCCCCCAGTCACACTGATGAAGAATTATCGCCCCCACTATTATTCAAGTTGCTCATCCCTGCATTAGAATGTACAGCAGCTACCGCGTTGCCAGTCCGATTTTACACTAGCAGGATGTTCCGCTTTACGCGTATTACCTAGAAGTGCAGTTTCCCTGGCGACAAGTCGCGCGCCTTGGAGGAGATCATGTGGCTGCAAGTAATATACGTAAGAGTTTTGTTCTTTCTATATTTCGTCCACCAACCGGAGATGTTGGAACGGAGCTCCATGAACTACACTTCGGAGAACCTCACCAACACTTTGTTCACGTCCAAGTTGAGCGCCGCTGCTGACATATGCGTGGGACTTGCCATCCTCTCAGTGGGTACGTGCATCACCCCCCCCCCCTTTTATTTATTTCACGTTAAACCAATTTAGATTTGACAACTGTCGTGACGGTATTATTGCTGCTCATAACAATGTTTGAGAGTTGTATCAATTGATCACATATGGTGGAAATTGGATTTTTCTATGGTGTTAGTCTTTGTGCAATTTGACTGTTTTTGTCATTTTTTAAAATGAAAAACGTCAATTCCTCTAGTGATAGTGTAGCCTATTTATCATGTGACAAATATATTTTTTGTATCCGTCATACTCTTAAAAACCCTATACTGGCGTTTTGTTGGCAAAGTGGGGTTGAACAAACTGTTAACATCAGGGCTGCTAATGATTGTGGCACACATGATTTGAAGATAATTATTTCTTAATGGCCCCCTCCTCCCCACACTGCATCAATGCACTTGATTTAGAAAATGGATTCTTTTTTTTATTTTAAATATTAGTCCTAGGTTATTCAGACAAATGCTGAACACGTAATACTTAATTAATAAGGGCATTGTATGTGTTTGTGAGAGAGATTGGCAACCGCTGTGCTGTACTGAAAAAATATCCAAGACATCATGTACTAATCAACCTCCACTTAACTTTCATTACATTAGCGTCACCCAATACCAGTTTGTGGCAACCCCTGAAGTGGACTGCAATTGGCTGGTGATCAGTCCAGGGCACATCAATCAAGCCATGGACAGATGGGCGATATGTTCTTCTTAAAGGAAATACATACAAAAATAATAATTATAAGTGAAATGTAATCTGTTTCTGGTTGCCCCAGTGTTGCTATCAGCTATGGGTAACGGCATAGTTCTGGTGATCTGCTACCGCCGCCGCAAGAAGATGGTGGACTCTGAGCTTCTGTGCGTCAACCTGGCCGTGGTGGACTTCCTGTGCTGCATCTGCTTCTACCCGCTCTCCATCCTGTCATCCTTCCACCACGCGTGGCTGGGGGAATCTCTCACGTGCATCTACTACGGCCTTGGCTGCTATATCTTTGGCCTGTGCAGCATGTTCACCATCGCCGCCATCAGCTTCATCCGCTGTGTTAAAACGTGCTACAGCTTGGTTTATGGTGGGTATTTTGTCTCGATTTAACGTAATAAAATGTCATGACTTTTGCAGTTACAGTATACTATACATGGTGGACAAATGGTTTGCACTTCCCGGGTTTTGAATCTTAATATTGAGTGTGATTAACTTCTCAGCAGGTATTGTGTCTTTTTTTTCCCACACCCCTAAAACTTGCTTTTTCTATTGATTATAATAACCTTGATGAGGACTGGCTGTCCAGAAAGCGGACGGATGGATCTTTCAAGAGCAGTTGTTTTCCTTTTTTTCAGCCGCATGGCTGGAGAACGCCAACATCAGGCTGGTGTGCTGCGTCATCTGGCTGGTGGCGACGGTGTGGTCCAGCTTCCCTCTCTTCGGCTGGGGCGAGTACGTCCCCGAGCCCTACGGACTGTCCTGCACCATCGCCTGGCGAGGCTACCACACCTCGGCCAAGGACGCCTTCTACGTCATCTGCTCCTTCGTGTGCTTTACGCTGCTTCCCGTCTTGATCATCGTGATGTCCCATTGCCAGATCCTCTACAAGGTGTCCCGCTTCTCCTATTCTCTGTCGGCGCAAGGCATCCAAAACAACTTACGGCGTGCTGAGAAACGACTCTCCATGGTGAGCCCTTTGTATTGTTTCATGGCACCCACTTTATAGCCGAAGTCTTATAGTACACAAGCAAACAAAAATCTTGAAATAATTATGTTTCAATTGATTTGAAAATCAACCAATTTGAAGTGTTTGGGCCTGTTTAATCAAACACATCACAGAAATACAGGGTTTGCTCTCTTTCAAAGCAATAAACTTTGCAATGAAATTTAAAAAAAACGGCCGCGTGTTGGTTGCGCGTATTGTTCTGTCTGACTTACATGAGCATAGACGTTATCGTTGCCTCTGTTAGCATTAGCCTTAAGCGAGTAAACTAAAGCTAGGCTAGTTTTAAATACACACGTAAAGTTTCGTCTAATCGTAAACTTAAACTGAGAGCTGAGAGTGTCAATAAAAGGCTGGAAGAATGTTTATTGATTCTGTCTGCCTCAATACAAGCTCTTGCAAGTCAAAGCATAGGGGAAAAAAAACCTCATCCTCAAGACAGCTCGCATCTAAAACTCATATAAGGGGGCACGACTGTATATTGAATGAAAATTCCAAATATATTTGCAGCTTGTCAGAAAGAAATGGTGGATATCTACAGTTTCAGTTCCAGATCATCAAACCTCACATTGCAATGTTCAATCGACAGTACTTTCCATGCAAACACACTGTATTAATCACTCTTCTCTACTACAATTTCTCTTTCACAGACGCTCGGCATATCTTTTGTTGTCACCTAAATCGGCCGTTCCTTTGCACTTCATTATTTCGAATGTCATTTCTTTCTCTCTGCATTTCCTTCCCCAGATGTTTTTCTGCATAAGTCTCGGCTTTGTCATCGCCTGGGCGCCATATGCCATTGTGTCCTTCCTCTTCATATTCTACAAGGAGAACCACTACATGGCTCCCGAGGGCTTTGTTTTTCCCACTCTCTTTGCCAAAAGTTCCCACATCTATAACCCGTTTATTTACTTCTACTTCAACAAGACCTTCCAGAAGGAGCTCAGGTCCCTGCTGGTCTCTTTCTTTCCCAAAATGGGAGTGAATCGGGTCGGTGTCCATGCCGCTTCCAGCCACCCGGCCCCCGACCCCGTCTACATCCAGCTCCAGGAGAGAGTCCCCATCCGTAAGGCGTTTGCTTCATCTCGCGGTCAGACTGGGGGCGAAGGCAGTAAAGGCACCAGCGGTAACCACGTCCAGGAAAGACTGGTGCACACCTGCAGGGGGTCCACGTCAAAGAACCCCAACATTCTCTTGAAAAATAAAGCTGAAAACAATTCTTTGCCTGCCTGTGAGAGCTCCATCTAGACAAAGCAAAGGCCCCAAGACGCAAAGAAAGCAGTGTTTCAAGTGTATAGAATCAGCCGGTGAATTCATTCGGCGTAATTAACACCCTTTTTCTCGCATTCCCTTTCAGCGCAAGGTGCGCTGTTACTTCTTTGTAACATGAATTGATTAATTCCTTTCTTTGGAGTTTTAACACAACAATATCGCCGCACGATATTTATCATACACGCATTGTAGCTGTCCATCATGTTTGCCGCATACTCATACGCAGATGCAGCAGGGGAACCCGGACGCCAAAGGGGGTGGCAGCCGCCCGCTCGGTTCGTCGGTCTTGGTTTGGTTGGGTGCATTTGTGAAACTGCAGTGGCACAAGTGATCTGCCAGGCCGATCTGTTGAGTGCCAGAGTTTTCAAGATGCGTACTGTGTAATATGTCGTCCTTAAGGCAGTCCTTTTCACTTGCAGGCACATTAGACATATGCATCAGTCATATGATGTTTAAATTAAGATATCCTTTATTTGTCCCGCAATGGGGAAATTACAATCAGACTTAAGAAAGGAAAACGCTGGGTAGGGAGAGGCAAAAAAAAACCACGCTCGAACTATCCTCTTCTGAATAGTTGTGACATTGTACGACTATAAGCTGTTGTTGTGGAACTGTCGTCTCCTTGAGGTGTGGTTCAAAAAATGATCCGTGAGACATGTACGCATGGCGGGCTTACTACTATTACCTGTTACAAACTACGAAGGTAGCAAGTGCTGTATTACTGTACTCTGATGTTTTTTGTGTTGTGCTTGTTTTAACCTTTCCATGTGGTTGCATACGGCTTACTGTATATGTTCTTCTTTTTAAAAAAAAGTTATGATCTGAAATGGAAATATTTATTCATTGAATATATCATCTACACCATAAGAAACACAACGTGTATTTTTTTTTTTTAGCTAAAACAGTCATTTAAATTGGACCCAATATAGAATATAAATCTTCTTTTCTTTTTGCCCCGATCTGAGCAAAATGATTGTCATTTAAAAAAAAAAGTCTGATGAGTTTGTGTGGACTGTGTAACTTACCTTCAGAAGCTGCAGCTGATCAAACGTCAGATCATTCACAGGCACCTCAATGAGCTCTAGAGTCTGGTCATTTTTCTGGAAAAAGGCACGCGACATCCAAGTCAAGATAAGGGATTGTTTTCCCATTTGACATGCTTCTACCATTCCACGTGACACTGTGCAAAAGTCACTGTGTCAATGTATTGCAATGTGGGGGCATGACCAAGGCTGTTTGCACATAAAGATGATTCCGATGATTCCAATTCAATGAACCAGCCGAGGATGTAGAGTCCAGCTTTCGCCCAAAGTCAGCTGGGATAGGCTCCAGTTCTCGGTGTAGAAAAAAGATGGATGGACCCCTTGTTAGCGTTTAATAAGTCTCGCATGGGGATCTCATTATGTAAGGAAGCTGCACCAGTGGAACAAAACAGGGCACGTATCCATGGACCAAGAGAAGGCGGGACAAATTGGGGGGATGGCAACTAGGATCAGACTGGCACCGTCGGACCGGGTCAAGCCCAACCCCCACTGCCCTCTTTTTTTGTGTGTGTGTGCCTGCCCGGCCTCCATTGTTACAGTCCTGACCCTCATTAGTACCAGTTAGGGGGAGTTTTGGAAATCTCTTCAGTAATTGCTCATTTGCAAAACCGCCATTGAACCGAGTACTCCCGAGTTCTTTCCCTTCCACTCGCAGAGTGTCAAGCGACCAGCATGGACGCTACGTTTAGTGGAGGCATGGCGATGAGGAGAGGAAGCTACGATGAAGCCGCGGCCTTTCTGCGTCCTGTGAGTACTCTATTGGGGCTGATGTTCTGCCACAAAAACATTGATGGTTTTGAAGGATATGGAAATGAGCATCGGTGACCTTTTCACCTGTGACCCTGGACAGGATAGGTAGTAACAAATGGAAGGGTGGGTGAGTGATGAATGAATAATTCGTGTTGGGTGGTGAATCTGAGACCTCTCGTTAGTGTAAATGACTTAAGAAACGCTCTCACGGCTTCAGTAATTGTTTTTTGTTTCCTTACAGCACTTCCGAAATATGGCTCAGCGACGTCGCTCCGCCCCGTCATTGGTTTTGGGAAAGGCTTTGGCCATGCCGTGGTCTCCAATCAGGTTAGTGGGACAACATCAAAGCTGTAACTCTTACGAAACTATCAGAGCGAAGTGTGCAGTCGCAGGAAGTGTGTCATAAAAATGCCCACTTGTAGAAGCATATTCACACCTGACTGAGTGGTCGGTGAATCGCCATATTGTGGGGTCACAACATGGCCCACAGGACATGTCCGGTCCATCCAACATTTAAATTATCAGGAGTCCAAAATTGTTACATTCATTTAGCCAATTTTACTGGTTTAAAAAAAAAAAATGTTTTCATTCATTTTTTATACAACTTTTTAAAAAAACATCTATATTCAACCCCGAGAGCATAAAATTGCCCATCCCTGCTTTAATCTCGAATAAAATGCAATAAAAACAGAATTTTCAGAATTCTAACTGTAACCGCGTTCAAATTCATTTGCATTTCTTTAATGTCATACATTTCAGAGATTCATTTACATTGCGTGATACACCCACGGTTGTGGTCGAGTGGCATTTTTCACGCGTGGGCTACTTCCTCGTGGCTCACTTTCATTTTTCTTTTTTTTTTTTGACAGCAACTTAAAAACAAAGTGTTAACACAATTGCTTGCGCGAAGACCACCACAAACTGTAGCTGACGACTTTCAATAGTGGGCGAACATAATGACCTTTCTTTTTTTTGGGGCGGGGGGGGGGGGGTGTGAGGGGGCAGGGGACTGAAGTATGCACTTAAAGTCATACTGCATGACATGAAACAATACACACAAAGGAAGGCCAGCTGAGCCCCGGACATATGTAATGGCATAATGGGTGCTTATTATGATCCGGAACTGACCAGTTCCAAATACACGTGCGTCATTTTTCATTGGCTGTTAAATTTTGAGAGACGTGGGCATTCATTTTCTTTACATTAGCGAGTGCCATTGATGTTACTCACAGTTGTGAGATGAGATATGAAGCAGCCAGTTATCTTGATGGAGCATAATTGACAAGAAGCATTCAGGGGAACATTTTAATCTCGGCCCACTAGAATCTCTTCAGCCCCTCATGCTGTTCTTTCGCGAGCTATGGTGGAAGGTAGTTTACACAAATCGTCCTGTCTTTCACTATACCGTATGCGACCGGCATCGATAGATGAACGCCGTCATCGGGACCATAATGAGAATAAATGCTGTGGAAAAACGGACGGCTGTACCTTTTTGTTGTCCGTACAAAAAGGTAATCGCGATCAAAAGTGAGTTTCAGCCAGTTGGTTCTCAGTTTGACAAGTTTCGGGTGACAGGGGAGAGCACCGCACGCTCGATGAGTCAGAAGTGTCATCGTTGGTTTCGCAGACATTCATATCCAAGAATGCTTCTATTTATGTTGGACCTCCGCATTGACTCCTGAGGTAGCAGCGTTGTTTTAATAAGAGCATCCTATTGACGGTCAGATCAGCGTTTATTCCGCGGAATATATGGGGGAAAATGTCAAGTGAGGCGTAAAATAAGCGAGGTAGTCCTTTTGATATTAAAAACGGATGGCGGCCTTCTTTGGTTGTCATTTCGTAGCCGAAATCAATATACAAAGTTTTAAAGCCATGATGATTTTATATGCCATCAAAGTTTCATAAGATTTTACTCGTCCCTATCAGTTCTTCATTGCCGCATGCTACGTTTAGTATGCTATGTACAATAAAAATCTGTCTGTCGCCCCCTCTATCCGTCCATTCCATTGTTCTCCTTTAGGCCACTATTAGCTCCTGATGCTCGTGTGTGTGTGTGCCTGGTCTCTCTCAGAGAGGAGCCCTCCTGCTGGGTGTCAGTGGAGCACAGTCCCTTCGTCCACGGCCTCACCAGTGAGAACGGAGAGCTGCTGCTGGACGAGTGTGTGCACGTGACGGAGGGCACCAAAACGAGGGAGCGACACCTCTTCCTCTTCAGCGACGTCATCGTCTTCGCAAAGCTCAAGTGAGATGCCCGCCCGTGACACGAGTTGCATCCGCAAAACACAGCGACGCACTATAAAACGTTGCAAGTACGACGAAAATCAAGCCCGATTTCCATCTCCAGTGGGTCTTGAAACTCATCCAAAATCATCCAGTGTGACCAAAACCTTGCTGTGCAAGTCTGACCTTCGCAACCCATCGCATCACGTTTATTTCATCGCCCATCAAGTTTGAGTTTGGAACTAACAGAGACGCTTACATAAGTATGGACTGAACCACCAAACCACCAAGTTAAACCACACCCACCATCACATATTTTCCAAAATGATTCATACTCTCGTTCAGTACATCCACATCCCAATTTCTATGTTTATAGTTGAGCAGAAATAGTTGATCCAGATGGAAGTTTCCAGGATCCCTTACAATGCTACGAAAAATGTCCTCAAAATTATCAGTAGATATGTTCCTCCTTAATTACTGTCCATACAAATCCAATTTTCCTTATAATAAATAAGCTGTACAATGAAATTGGTGTACCGCAGGGCAGCCATAATTTATTGAACATATTTTCCACCACACTAAGAATATACTTTTTTTTTTTTAAACTGTCATTTCAAACTGGTTTGTGTTCTAATACGGGCATGTTCTATTCATAAGAGTAGCAGAATATGAGAGTGAAAGGGGAAGTCGAGGCAAAATGGGTGTTTTTAGACTTAAATACAGAGAAGGGAATCCCCGCGGAGACCAACCGCCGTTGTTTAGTCCCTCATGACTAAGCAGTGCCAAACCGTTGTTTTCTTCACAAATAATAACAGTGATGTCGTTTTAAATGGGCGATTCCTCGCAAGTCGATACACAAACTCAAGAGTCGGTCTCATTCGTTTCACGCTTGAGTCAGAGTGGATGGAAATTTGGAAGTTCCTCCGTGGGAGGCAAGACAACTCTCATTTCTCGACCACACACTCTGCCCACTGTTCCAGTAGGGCCACCTAACAACGTGTACAGTAATTATTGTAAACAGACTCTGTGGGGGATTTGAATGACATGTTGAGATGTTTTTTTAAATTGTTGATAAGTACACTGTAATAACGTCCTTGTGGATAATCAGAGCGCTTAGAGCATATATTGTGTTGGGATAATTGCAGCAATTGATTTTCCCCCCCTGCTCTCGCGCAGGTCGACATCCAGTTACCGTCTCAAACACAGAGTGAAACTGGAGGATGTCTGGCTTCACAATTTCCAAGATGAGACCCAGCGCGACGAGGAAACGGCGGAGGACGCGGGTCTCGGCGTGACCCTCGCCGTGGCCTGGGGCCTCACTTTTTGTCTGGTGTGTTTTGGGTGAGTTGAGATTTGTTTTGTACACAGCGTCAACAAAAACAAGCGACGCAGCTCTGAACTCATAGAAACAGTATTCGCGTAAACTATTTTAATCTTGCTTTAGGAGGAAGTGAATCTAGCCGCGAATCAAATATGACATGCTGGATTATTATTATTAACATTGTCGATACGACGACGCTATTTCTAAAATGAATCATTCAAATCATCCCGACATAATGACGGCTACGTTGGCATTGTGCTTTCAATCGATCCCACTCGCCGCTGTTTGTTAAGCTGTGTCGGAGACAAAATCTATCTTTGTTTTGCTCGTGAGGCACCATCTTCGTCTCCTTTGACCCCAAAGGCCACTCCTTCCCTTACGGTGAAAGTCTCATCAGGCGGGATCGATTGACGAGGAGGGCGCGGCGCACTTTTGTCAGCGGCTTAATGCGCTTTTGATGTATACATACTTCCCTTTAAGTTTGTTGATGGAAAATTCATTTCATGGAAGTTTTTATTCAATTTTAACTTTCATTATTCTAAACAGTTCATATATTTTCGTGGACACAGCCCTCTAGTCATCCATCCGTCCATCACGTCCCACGCATCATTTCGAGGCCACTGGCAGCTCACTTGTGAACCAACTGCTCGCGGAAGACAACCAAATCATGTGATCTGTGGTTCTCCGAAAAATAAGGAAACGGCAAAGAGAAAGTACGCTCGGCGACATCACAAGACCAAAATGTTGCAAACGAGCATTGGTGTAAGTGTCGGTCAAACCGATCCCCCCTGCGGAGTTTCTGTGGAAAGACTGGCGCTTCTAATAAAGTACCGTGTCACGTAAAGTGAAGGGCGACAAAAGCATTTTCGCTCACGGTGGCAGCACTTCAAACGCAAAGCCACAGAAATAACACGAAACCATTTGAGTATGTGCCAGTTATCAGTGAGTTAACTGTGGTTACACTTTTAGCTCATTTATGCTAACGCCGCAGCTCCATTGACCTTTTGATGCAAACGTGGTCATCTGGTTGCCCAATCAGAGAGGCTGCTTGGTGTGAGGGCCCGTTATGATGTCACTTAGCCGCTTTGCACTCTGGGAAAAAAAAAGAATTTACTGGATTATATTTGACACCTCATGACTGCTGAGGCATTTCAAGGACCCAACAGCAAAAAGTAAATTTCCCACCACCTGCCCCTTTGAGTAAAACGATCAACCAATGGCTAGCGACGTTCCACTGCGTCAATTATGCAGCTGACGTGGGCTCGAACCCCACCAGTTCAAAAGGTGTGGGCACCTGCCACTTTCCACGGATGGACTGCAAAGAGCAAGCAAGGGGGAAGTGGAGGTTGCTCGGTCGGGGGACGCCGTGACGCCTCTTCCTGTTCCCATGACTGACTTGAGTTACACTTTCCACCGCGTCAAAAGAGCCCCGTGACAGCTCGCGCGGTCTCAATTCTTCATTTGATTGTTGCGGTGCGGATTAGAAAGTCGCAGTCATGTTGTCATTTTGCCTTGCAGCTCCCCTGAGGTGAAGGCACGCTGGTTCGACAGCCTCCAAAGGTACGAGACTCCGACGGGTCTTCTGCATCTCCGATGCTGTTTTGTTTCGGATGCTTACATAAAGACAACGAATGACATCATAGAAAAAAAAATATGACATGTCAATAATCTTTTGGGTGACTTCTTTAACATGATTTTTATTTGACTGCAAGAAATCAGATGATTGTGGCTAGGAAATTTGGACCCAAATTAATAGAGGCCTGGATGCATTCATCTCAGAAATTATACATTTGAATTGTTTTTAATTTACATTTATGTGTTAATTTTTTTTTTCTTTGCAGTAAAAGCCAAGAGGCAAAAGCCAGGGCCGGTTGTGCTTCTTGTCCAGACATCCTCATGAAGGTGTTAGGTGGCATCACTCCAGTAAGTAGCATTACCGTCCTTACAGAATGAAAAAGCTTCACTTCACAGCTCTGTCTGATCATTTCTTTGTTTATCATTTAGACTAAAACACTCATTGGAGGCGGCATGGAACAATTTGTCAGCTTTGATGTAAGTAAAAACCTCCTTTTTTTTTTTTTTTTTGCATACCATTTCACCTGGTTGTCGGCCCGTGCACCCAAAGTGATTTCACCATTGTTATGGTTTCACACTTACGGTTTAAATGGCCCACCGTGGTAAACCGTAACCATAACTACCAATTATGTCTTAAATTTATTCCATTACCAATTATGTCTTAAATTTAATCCATTATCTGCAACCCTTTTAGAAATCTAAAATGACTCTCTGCCAGGATTCTACATAAGAGATGTCTTAAAAGATAGAACCAACGTTCTCTTTATGTAACGTGTTTTAATGGCAAGGCTCGATTTTGCAATTCGGACTTAATTGAGCGTCAGTTCGTCAAAGCGCGCGGCCCCGCTTCTTGCGCAATAGAACGTGGTTGGACTCACAAGTACTGTACCGACCTCGAACAATGCTTTTCTTTGAAACTGTAATGTTCAAAACTTTAAATTGGTTCTTAGTTTGAGTCAGTGACGAGTAGTCATTGCCACTGCGGTAGATACTACGACTGAAGTTGTTGGCTGGAAAGAAATAAGCCCCCCCCCCCCCGGCCCCCCAAGTGCATTCTGAAGTTCTTCTTTCATACTCAATAACCGTTTTATTTTGTTGCCAGGGAGATGCAAATACCTCGGCAGTGTCCCAGTTGTTGAATAACCAAGAGGACAAGCTGATGCAGACGCTGGGTGAGTTGAGAGCAACTTCCCCTTTTTTTTTTGTTGCAATTCTTCCCTCAATGGCAAGTGCGCAACAAGGGAGGGGCCCCAGCAAAGAGTGCCATACGTGCGGTGGCACGAAAGCAAAGTTGAAAACCGCATTTGCACAGAGGGAGGAAATACACAAGTGCAAAAAAAAAAAAAAAGGGCTCTCGGTCACTATGGCACGCCTCACGCACGGCGCACTTTAGAATGAGTTGAGTGTCACCGAAGTGCGGACGTCGGTCAAGCTGATGGATGGCACATTATTGATCCCGGCAGAAACGAAATGGAACTTGGTGAGAAAGCTGAGGAAGGGTTCGAGTTTCATCAGCAAAGCGGCTCAATCAGACGCCAAAACTCAACTTTTTGGACGGCCCCTCTGCAAAGTGTGCCCCGATGACAACTCGCTCCCTAAACCCATCACAGTAAGTCATTTGTTTGACTCGGAACTCTTTGGGCTCAGTGCTGGCCATTTGTGTCCATTTTGATGGAGGAAGAAAAAAAAGAGTCTGTTTTAATGCAAATGTAAGGAAACTTCCAAGTATTATTTTTATCAGATTTTTAAAGTTCCAATTTCCGCTGCTGTAAAAGCCAAACTCTGTTTACATTCGATTGTACCTGTAAATGTGCATCGTGGCCACTTAAAATGCATAAAGATATATTTTTTCAATTCCTTGTGATTGAATTCTACAAACAGGGATTTTTTTCATGTTATTTTTATCCGATGACAAAATGTATCCATTTTTGAACAGGGGAGAAATTTTCTAACCTTTTTTTTTTCAAATTCAATTAATCTGTTGTCCAGGTTGCTTAATTAGCACGACAAATCACCCAGGCACATGTAATTGGATGTGCCAACACGACAATGTTGACACGGTTAATCTCATTTCAATTCCTTTGGCCAGGAGATGCTTGTGTTGCTGAGGAAAAGGGGGCCGTCCACAGAGGGGGTGTTTCGGAAGCCGTGCAACAACAAGAACATGAGGGACGTCCGGGACAGGCTCAACAACGGCCTGGAAGTGGACATGAAGTCGCAGCCTGTCGCTTTGCTGGTCGGGTTGCTCAAAGTATGTCCCTCTTCTGACTTCACCTTTCATTATCTTAAGCGGTGTCATTTTATTTGTTTCGTTACCTCGCCTTACCATGCGGGGTGGCATGTCAGGTCAAATGAACGCAAGAGCCTCTATGCATAAACTGTACAAGGAAAAAAAAAAGCTTTCTACTTTCCGAGCGACTTTACAATGTACTTCTCTTTTTGCATAAGTGCTTTAATTTTCCATAAAAATGTGGATTTCTCCATGCATGATGTGCACCACTCTGGTCTAAGTACTGCCTGTCATTGTTGTTTTTAGAGTTTTCTAAAAGAACTCCCTGGGAGCCTGCTGATGTGTGACCTTTACAAAGAGTGGATGGCGGCTCTGCAGAGGGAAGAGAGCCAGCAGAGAGAGCGAGCGCTCAGAAGGTGGGCCCATGAGTCTCACTGGCATCATGACATCAGTCCTGGGATTAATGGCGCGTTTTAAGAAATTTGATTTGTATTTGTAACTAACATGCAATTTGTTGGCTTTCTTGCTGTTTGTTTTTTTCCCCAACCGCGTTCCTCTTCATCAGTGTGGTCGACAAGCTCCCCAGGCCCAACAAGGTCCTCCTACAGCACCTGGCCTGCGTCCTCTATCACATCCTCGACAATGCTGACGACAACAAGATGGACGCCTATAACCTCGCGGTTTGCATTGCCCCGACCTTGCTGCAGATGGAGGTCACACCGCTTGATGACCAGAAAGAAATGATGAAAAAGGTAGTTCTTGATCTGCGTGCTGCGGGAAACCTTGGCCTAGTTTGATATTTATTCATTTATTTATTTTTATGCTGCAGGTCACGGCGCTCACTCAGTTCCTGATTGAACACTGTGAGATCCTCGGAGAGAATATCCCACACCTCCTGGATACCGATGAAGGTGCGCAAACAAAATAAAGAATATTGAAGAGTCTTCAAACTGCTAGTCAGATACCAAGAAAAGAAACCAAATCTAGCTAGCATTGCCTTTGGCTTTGATGCCATCAAAACATCTTCCTATAGCTTTGCTAATGTTGCCAAGTGACAAACAAAAATGCTAAATTAGCTAACAGGTTAAAAAACAACTTAGCCGTATGTTTTTTTTTTTCCTGGTTAGATGGTCAATTTTTTTAATACAATCAAGAGATGACATCAAAGTATTATTCTAAATAAAGCCAGGAGGAGAACATGCTCTCTGGTTCACATTTTGCCTTATAATTCCCCAACATCCAGAGACAAAAACATTTTGGAATATCAAGTAAAATGCTTGAGGTGCTTAAGAGGGTGTTGATAAAGGAGTAGAACGTGAACTCCAAAAGTTTTCAAATGTCAGGAACCAAAGTAAAATGCCATCATTGCACTTAAGTCCGTAAGCAAATTACTTAATGGCACACACATCTGCACGTTCTTTAACAGAGCATCTCTTTTGCAGACTCGGTGTCCTCGCAGCATCACGACTCGGCGTATGACAGCACCGATCCAGATGGGGACGGCGAGGCCGGCGGAAGCGGTTCGTCGCCCTCCCTCAGCCTCAGCGTCACCATTTCCACATGCTCATCCGACGCGATCTTCGATTCCAAGCCCGCCTTCAACCGTCGCTGCTCCGAGCCCATCATCCTGCCCCCGGTGGACGTGGTGAACCTCTGCGCCCATTCCCGGAGCCATGACGACTGCTCTGTTGAGAACTTTACGGAGCAGCCTTTGAAAAAGCGAGTCTCTGAGGGCTCCTGGCAGCGGCCCGGTTTGTGTTTTTCAAAACCGAGCGGCATCGGCCGGTTTAGCGACACCGTGAATCAAATGATGGGCTGCTCCAGCTCTTCCCTCGAGAGCGCCGCCTCCAACCAATCCGAGGGCTCCGTGTTCACCAGCTCCCCGGCCGGCTCGCCACCGTGCTCCAGGAGAACGAGCCAGAGCATCGCGGCCCCTGCGGGACCTCAGCAGGACTCAACCTGGTTAAATTCAGATGAGATGAAGCGTTCACACTCGTTGAGGGCCGCCTGTAAGGTTCTGATGCGCACCAGGAGTTTAGGAGGCTTTGGCAGAAACAGTCTGAAGAAGGAGCGCCAGAACGAAAAGCCCTTCCCTTGCGAAACGCTGCGGGAGGACTCGCAAAGCGAAGCGGTCTCTCCGGCCGAGCCCAGGCGCCGCCCCCTGTCGGCCATCGAGGTGTTCAGGCAGATAGACAGTCGGCTGGCCTGCAGCCCGCCTTCGTACGAGCAGGCGTTGCACAGCGCGCTTCTTGCTCCGCAGTACGCTTCCATGACAGTACATGACGCCATAGCTCTAGAGAGAGGATCCCGACCGTCTTCTGGGAATTATTCCTCCTCGCCGAGCTACTTCAAAAACCGTCGCAGCACCGACAGTTGCACGCAAGAGACACAAGAGAGTCTAGAGCACAGGCTGGTCTTCCGCCAGAGGGCCATGTCCGAGTCGGTGTCCGCAGCGGGTCAACGGGAGGCCGCGTCACGACGATGCAACCAGTCGGTGTTTGAGGAATTTCCATATGCTAAAGAGTCCTACGTTTAAGCGGCCATCTCTTCAAAGCTTCGAAACCCGTAGCTTCAAAGCCACTTTGCGCGTTCTACTTTTGGCCGGAATTTCATTCCCTTCCCATAATTGTGCCTCAGCAGTACAATGTGCGCCCGATTGCTCCCCTAACGGTTCAATCATTTTGTACTCTGACATAACTCTTGACAGCGTCATGAAAAAAAAGGGGCCGTGTTTCTAGGCTACGGTCGTTCTGCCTCCGGTTGAACTCATCTGGACGAATGTATGTACAATGCACGTTGTTTATTCTCTGAATTCCAGATACAATTATGTGTTATTTCAACATCACATATGTATATATGTATGAATACTGTACATGCCATTCTTGAGTCGTACTATTACAGAGTACAAATGTATTGGTAGATATTTAGTCTATCAAAAAAAAATGAAGCTATGAAAAGTCTTGTCTGTTTTGAATGTAATATTGAATGCAGTGCTGTGTCAAAGTCTTTGGCCACCACAAGGTGTGTGTTCACATTCTCATGTATAGTCTCTCTTCTTGCTACACATGTCATCATGTGAGAAATAAAAGTGCACTGCAAAGGAAGGTGACACTAAATACGTCCCAATTTCACCTTTTTTGTGTCATTTGCTTGTCTAGAGACAGATTATCATGTCTGGTCATTTTTGCACTGCTAAACAACACGATGTTAATGGCCTCAGAATTTTGCACTGCACTGTATATAAGTATAGAAGTGAGTTACAGCAAGTATGGTTTTTTTTTTTTGCTTTGTTGTAATGGGCTTCTTATCCCATGACATTAAATCACACTGTGGACGATGAAACTTCTTGATTTGAATAATGAAAAAGAACGGTCGGAGTGGAACTTCTTTTGCATTTTTGCGTTTGAAAAACTACTGTCACAATCCACTTCCCTTTGCTACGTCAGTTGCGCAACAGAGTGAGAAGAGTCATTGAGACAACGCTGTGTTCTGACGCGTGAAGAAGGAAATCAGACACGGTCACATGGACGGATTTGGTTTTTCTCTGAATTGTTGTTCCTCCCTGTGACCTTCGATGTGCTTCCTTCCGTGTTTGATAACAGCAAGTGGCTGTAATGCTCAACAAATTGATGATATTGATCCATTTTGGATGAACCGATGAGCTCTGACATCTGAAATTGGGCATTTCTTATTTAATTAAGCTTATCAAAAGTAGGAAAGAAATTATGGAGCTCAACATGGCAGTACTACTCGTTTCCCCTTTCAATTCATTTTGTAGCGTGTCGAATGCATGAACATTTATTTTCTTATTGCTTTAAAATAAATGACCCAAATTGTGCCAATTGCTCTTGTGAAAGGGGTGCCTGGAGTGTGAAACAAAGATGATGCTGTGAGTAGGGAAAAAAATGATGTGTGGACTCATGCCCTGTCGATTGCATAATCTCAATCGTGGACTAATGAGACGAGGCCAAAGTAGGCCAGCTACTATTTAGCCTTCGATGCCACTTCACAATAAGTGAATGTTCAAGCGTTAACACTGTGACAGAAGTGAATGCACTCATCTGAGCGCAAATTTAGGATTTCTTTCAATGATGAAAACACATGACACGGGCCGAACAAGGTGATGGCCTGCTTTGTTTGGCTATTTGTGTTCCGTTGTAAACAGTGTCAACAAAGTGCTAGCTTTGCCGGAAACATTACATAACTGTGATTATTGGAACGGCTGGTTATGTAACGACACGGAGATGAGTAAGCGGGTGAAGACATTCGCAAATTTATAATACAATTGATACTAGATACTATTTTGGCTATGTGATTGAAATGAATGTGTTAGGTAATAGTCCAATTAAAATATTGCATGACAAAATGTGAGCTAACAGTTTGCAAAAGCTATCATTCAATCGAAATATACTTTTATGCAGGTTTAATCTTTGTAATTTGAGTTGCCATAAATGGTACACAGGATCTCATTTTGTGCTTCCTCACTGAGAATGTAGCGTAATCAACCACAGTCCTTTGTTGGAGTATAAAATTGCTAGTGGCTGTATGAATTCTTAATACCATTAGATGGAAATAGAGGACCCCAAAATATAATTTTGTTTCCTGCTCCATCTGAAACAACACGTCCAGTTTCCAAAACTGTACATTACGACACTTGCTTTACTTTCTGGCCACGGTTGCTATGTTTCACTTCCTGGTCACGGTTGCGAAGGTAGCTTGTTGCTTCTGCGCTCCTCGCGACCCCACACGAGCAAGCTAATAGCGGAAAACTTCATCGGAATTGCTTTCATTGCTTTTTTGGGGGGGGAGGTGTTGAAACAATGTCTTTCATTTCACGCAGCCAGAAAGGCACAAACGGAACGTACACGTTCTCCAGTCGCCCCAGGCCTGTTGAAAACCGCTCCAAATACAGAGAAAAGCTGACCGAAAAGGCAGAAAAGTAGGTTCGCTTCCAAAAATGCAAACCTTTACGCTCACTCTTGCTATTGGTATTGGTAACAATAACTATCAAATTAGGTAAATGCAATAATAATGCAATTCAAGTGAAATGCTACTCTCAATTTGTCAATTTTGTGCTATTAGTCTGGGTTGTGACTTTTCATAGTCTCTTATCGGTTCATGTCTATTGTCATACGTAAACTGCTACTAATACTAATAGTTTTACAGGTTGCAATTCTAATTCTGTCTCCACTGTTCTGTCTGTATTACATAACTGGTTTAATCAATTGAAATGTCTCTGAATATCTTTAAATGCTCTCTTTCTACCATATGGAACAGCACCATGGGTTAATCAATCGCATGTCAAGCTTTTCATTTACACGGCGTCAACTCTTGTCAACAGGGCGCACAGCACTTATGGAAACATCATGTATGATCGGCGTGTCATCAGGGGAAACACTTACGCCCAACGCTTCCTATCAACTGTAGGTACAGAAATTATTTTTGGACTTAATTACAAACAAAGTTGCATATAACAATTTTGGTGTGGTTCTCAAATGATCACCAGAGCTTGTTTGGTGCTCATTTTTTCCAACCGTCTAGCCACGTAGATGAAATAAAGAATTACAGCACAATTATGGAAAAGAACAGCCCACGGGCAATTCTCCACAGTCTATGAATAGCCCTTGCAGCCTTTATGAAATCAAAATAAAACTATGTGTGTCGGCAGTGCAAGTGAACAAGACCAATTACTGACCACTCTAACATTAAAAAACAAAAAAAACCCCCATAAAATAGAACAAATCTAACTGATGTCTTCATGTTAGCAGCATTCCTATTTCCTGCGCAGTTGAGGGAAGAGAGAAATTTTCCCTAGCAATAATTTTGCAACATTCTTATTTTCCTGTGCACAAGAACAGATGGTGCAGGAAGACCTCGCTGAAATGCAAAGACAGCAAGAGTTGAGGAGGAGAGCCATAGCTCATAAAAACAAGACCAAGGAGCAGCTACGATCGTCCACCCCGGAGGCCGTCCAAGGCAGAAAACACAATGTTGTCCAAACAGGTTTATTGTTTTCCTCTCGATTTTCGGGGCACGTTTGTCTGTGATTGCTCAGTCCATTATGAGTCAACGTTTCCGTTTTCTTTAAGAGCTTTATCTGGAAGAGTTGAGCTACAATATTGAGCTTTCACATATTGAGTGCCAGACTGATCCACTCCTGGACAGACCTGCAACGCCGCTTTTTATACCCGCCAAATCGGGCAAAGATGTTGCAACACAAATAGAGGAGGGGGAGGTAGGCGCTTTTACACTTTGATCCCCCTGTATGATGTAAGGAAAATACTAAAAATTGCTTCCGATGTATAATTAAAAACCGTTTTCAATGATTGTCTTTCGCAGTTGTTCGACTTTGACAGAGAGGTGCAGCCCTTGCTGGAGGTCCTGATAGGCAAGACCATTGAGCAGTCTCTGCTGGAGGTGATGGAGGAGGAGGAGCTGGCCTGTCTAAGGGCGCAGCAGAGGGCCTTCCAGGAGCTCCGCAACGCCGAGTTGGCTGAAGTGCAGCGGCTGCAGGAGCAGGAGAGACGCCACAGGGAGGAAAAGGTAGACACAACCGCCAGCAGAGGGTAGCGATATGCCATTTTTGATTCACTGTATACAATATGGGAAGAAAGACTTCACTGTCAAGGTCTGTGGCAGCATTCAAGAATGGCTTTCAACCAGAAAATCTGAAGCCCTATCCTGCCTCTTTTAGATCCCTCCCTACACCAACACACCTGATTCAAACAATCAGCTCATCAGCAAGCTCTGCAGAAGCCTGAAACGATCACCATCAATGATCACATGGGACAGGCTCCATCTAATCCCTAATGAGGACAAACGCTGTAAGAAAAAAAATGGCTGGCTGCTACAAGAGAATTTTTCTCTCTCTTCAGGAGCGCCGTATTGCGCAACAGAGGGAAGCACTGAGCATGGAAAAAGAGACTGTGGAGAAGATCGCAGCGCGGGCCTACACCCAGCAGTACTTGGTTGACCTTGTCCCGACCGTTTTTCAGTCCCTCAGGATCCACGGCTTCTTTTATGACCCCGTGGAGAAAGGTTGGGTGCCAAAGCAGTAATGAAGTCGTACTTTGTGTTTGCTTCTTAAGGCGTGGGTTCGATGTGCTTCTGATTTTCAGACATCGAGACAAACTTCTTTCCTTGGCTGATGGCTGAGGTGAACAGCAAATTAGAAAAGAGAAATGCTGCAAGGCAGCTCTTGGACAGTAAGTTTGAAAGCGTCGTCAGATGTTTTTTTTTTTTTTTACTAATTACCTAGTAAAATAATACACATGCATAATGCCTTCTTTGTGTGCGTGATTTACTGCTGTTGGTTGTTTATGTCAATTACGACTGTATGAGAGTAAAGGTAAGGCGTTAACAGCGTGTGTCACAGCTTCCGGTCCTTTGCACCTTTGCAGCTCTTACACTGCCACCTAGCGGATGTTTATTTATGTCATGAATGAGTTGTGAGAAAACTTTTTGAATAATTTGACCTTTCTTGTCTATTTCAGGACTCATTCATGATGTGGCCCAGAAAAAACTGCCACGCTATACAAACTTGGAAACGCGGCCAGAGAAGTAAAGGCTTGCATTTTAAAAACGGACTGAACTATTCTCACACGTTTCTTTGTGTTTGTTCAAAGTACACCTTGATTTTGTTTGTAATTACTAAGAGTAAACAGACAATTTGTCTCAGGCATGCCGTGTTTGTTCATTTTGCTCAGCTCAACTCGATGTTGACCGCTCAGGAGAATGTCGAACGGGTTTACCATTTTCAATTGTTTGCTCTGAGTGTTTTTTGTTTTTTTTTAGCAGGTTGGGAAGGGAAAAATCAATTACTTGTGCTTTCATTCAAGGTTTCAGAGAGTAACATTTCAGTTTGCTTGCAATTTAGTCACGGGCAATTCATTCAATTTCAGGCTAAGGGTACATATTCTCATGATTCAACTACGATTTTACTTTCTGTCAAAACACAGGACCGAGCACGGTTGTTATAGGCGTCTATTTTAATACCGTCGGCCGATTGGTCAGCACACCTCAATGCCACCGACGCACATTTGTCGCACGCTTGTGGGCGGACAACGCGCACCTGCCCAGCTGAGAAACTCATAAGTAAAAATTGCAGATCCGTTTTGTCATTATAGACATTGCTAATAAATGTACGATTCATTGTTCAGCGTACATTTTCATTATGCTCCCTGCTAAAATTGCAACATGCAATCGTACGCGCTCAAGAAATACCTTCATAAGGACACATCAAGGTCGCGCTACCTACCTATGTTGTGAATCAATACACGAAGCAGGCACTTGAATAATAAAAATACAAGATTGAATGTATAAATGCCCATCGTGAATCAATAAAAGTGAAAAGAATGACTGTGTCTTGCTCAGTGCTATAAACCCAACAAATCGCTGTCCAGTGAGATCATACAGATATAATGACGTTTGAATGACGCAAGGTAACTTGTTCCTTTTTTTTCCCCGAGTATCGTTCGTAATAAAGAAGACGAAAAGGTAAAGAAATGAGACAAAGATAGGCATGGATGTCTTGACCATGCCCATTGGGCGAGGCAGCCACATTAACGAAGATTTAAAAATTTCAACGATAAACTACACATTTTCCTATATGTTTGGGATTCAGTTCCACAATAAAAGTAGTAAAGTCGGAGTAAGAATGTGGATCGTGAAAAGTTCTCAATCTGTATAGCTGAAAAATATGAAAATTGCTTGTACATAATTATTGCGTACTCACATATTCAATAATGATTGAAAAAAAAAATCCGATGGAGGGATAACACTTATTTTGAAATGCAATCTTTAGCATTTCCTGCGCTTCTTTTGCGTGGCTACTGCCAACTTGTCAGTCGTGGGAATCGTTTAATGTTGACGATGACTGTCACCTGCAGGATCGACAAGAGGCTCCCTTCCGACGTCTTGCATTAACACCTAAGTGCCTCAAACTAGTTTCTCCTCTTGTTCGTTCTCCACGAAGGTACCGTGACTACACGGGGTCCGATTAATATCATCTTCTCGGGCGAAAGGCGGCAAAAGGACACAAAATGCCGAAAGCGGTGAGTAACTACAGTGTTTTTAATGTACCTATTTATTTTTGTATTGAGTTCACCTGAGCGTTAAAAAAAACACCCATTTACTGCATTTTGAGAAGGTTGATTTACTAATTCCTAAACATTTAATGTGGATGTTATACTAAAATTAAAGTTATTAAACATAACATTGAACCACATTAAACCCCAATATTTTATGGCTTATGATTATACTGACAATGGCTACAATTTATCTTCATAATATTTAATCATATCCTCAGCCTGTGTTTCAGGGATCTCAATAGATTTGTGTCTCATTACTTCCATTCTTAACCAGATTATTTTTTTTTAACGATTGAAACATTAAGTCAGAGTAACTAACAAGTTTCCATTTGAAGGCCAGCCACTCGGTCACTTGCTTTCATTGCCATGGATGGGAGTGTCCCAATAGTCTTTGCAAATCTTAAATAGAATTCAAGCACACACAGTAAAGCCTGATCTCATGCGAATTTAATAGGATTGGCCGAAAACAAATTCTTTGCTTGCCTAAAAGTTCATCTTGTTGTGTGGTGCTATATTTCAAGTGTACAATTCCCTGCCAAACTCTCACTGGAGGTAAAAAAGCAAGCTAACGAAGTTCTCCCGTGTTTTCTAACAGATCAGGTTTTGCTCCGAACTAGCTTGCCCCACCCCGGCCTGCTATTACACTCGGCACAGTCAAACATCACTTTGGAAACTCGTTGCTGGCATTTCGAGCGTCTTGTTTATTTTACTACATGGAAACTGGGCTATACTTAGTATTTCTATGAGGTAAATTCCATACATAGGAGAGTGCAAACACTAAGTGAAAATGTTATATTTTGCCCAAAGCGCGCTTCATTATTCCCATTCAAAATGTTAAGAAGTGGCCGAGTGTTTTTATGCGTCAACAGGTTGTGGTCATGGCTATAATGCGTGTTGTTGCTTTGTTTGGAATGGCCTTTGGGTTTTTTTGTGCGCGTTGCTGTGGAAGTGACAACAGAAACGAGTCAGTTTGTCTTCCATGATACTGTATCGTTAACTTTGGAAGGCGTCATGACACCTATGCGGGTTTTGAATTGCTTTATGGTCAAAATGGAGCCTCATGATGAAGCCGTCTGATTGCGACACACCACTGGAAATATAAATCATGTCACCGTTTTACAACTTTGATGATGCGCATAGTGACCCTGTAATTTTAATGGTTGGAATTTGAATGGCATGCCCTCCACTGGTTCTCCTTTGGAATTAGTGTTGTTACAAAAACCGAAGAAAAAGCACAGCACTGCAGAATGAATCCTTTCATGCTCGTTGAAATGAAGTTTGGAGTAAGTTTTTGTTTTTCCCTTCTCGCCTCACTTGAGTATTTATTTATTTATTTTCCCCCAAATAAAACAACCCCCCCCAAAAGAAATCCTTGGGCTCAATCGAGAAGTGTATTTATTGAAGTTTGCCATTGTATTGCATGATAATAAGTCAACTTACTGTATAACACACACCAAAAAACTTTTGAGGACGTTTGCCATGCATGTGACTCCCCATCGCAAAATACTTCTTGAAATGTTGAAGCGCACGCCCTGATGAATGCGTTGTAACTTATTGACATTTGAACCAGCTGATTGTTAGTCACGTTCCACCCAAGCGCAGCTCTGAAAATGATGTCGGGTGAAGAACGTCAAACCACGCGCTGACCCTTGCGACTGAGCATTTTTTTGGGGTTAGGACAAATCTGACCTTTCACCTGAATATCGGGTCAGAGATTTGAAGACCTACGCCCACTTCTATTTTCTTTACCGTTTCCGAATGGCCTCGGTTAATCATGACTTCCCGTTGGGCGACCTGCTCCGAGATCACATATCACTCACTGTCATTTTTCACCGTCTTGGCCGCCATTCACATTTTCCATTGGCCGATGTGTGTGTGTGTGTGTGTTTTTCTAACTTCTCCCGCCAGTAAATGCTGTAAATGCAAATACAGCAGCTCGCTTTCTATGTATGAGCCTTCATTACAGCGTGCGTCTTGCTTGAGTCGGTGCTGGGGGGGGGGGGCAAGTTTTTGCTCCCTCAAGACCGCAGCGACAGACTCAAGCTCAAAGGGTTCTTTGTCGCGCCGTGGAGTCGAGGCTGCGTTTCACCGCCGTTTTGCCTCCTCGCCGTGACTCAAAACCGGGAGATAAAGTTCTGCCTGAATGAGAGCGTTCCAAGTCGTGTGTGTGCATGAAGAGCTCCTTCACATTAGGCAAATATTTCCCATGCAAAATTCTCTCTCATCATCCCTGGCAGCATTATGCGCTAAAACCGCGCAGCGTTTGGACCGCCGCTCCCCCCCGCAGTCTCCCGGGTAACATGATGATGAGACGCTGCGATTGGATTTGGCCTCCCGGCAAAAATCAAAGCCAGTTAAGTGGATTGGAAGCAGGCGGGTCGCCGCTTCGGCCTACGCGTGTCCATTCAGCCGCTTACGATGGACTGGCGATGAAAGATGCCGCCAAAGCGTTCTGTTCTCGGCTTCGTTCCGGCCTCCGCAGGTCACGTCGCGTCTTTTGTATCCATTTCATTGAGTGGTAATAAGCACGGTCAACAGTGTTTTCATCCTCCTTTTCATGTACTGCATTATTAAATCCTCTGACGTTTGTGTGTGTCCGTGTGTGTGTGTGTGTGTGCCTCGCACAGGTCAATATTAACGTCAACGCCTTGGACTCGGAGCTGGAGTTTGCAGTTTTGTCAAGCACTTACGGCAAGGTTGTGTTTGATCAGGTATGTCGCACACCAATTCCGCTTCAAGTATTGCATGCATGACTCATTCTTGGAAGTCCACCGAAATTCCTGTCAGGAAACTCCACCCACTCACTGTTTAGGAAATTAAAATGTGAACAGTATCGTTTTTGACCAGTGACTCGTTGATCCGATGTTTATCGGCCGCTGGCGCCGTTATCGTGGCGGTGATCTCGTGTTGTGTGGCGCCGTACCTCTGAATCGAATTCGTCATCTTACCATGTCGTCATCGAGTATGTCGAATTCGAAGTAAGAATGAAAAAGATTTTCATTTGCGCGCTGGACAAGCGGGATTAAATGCTGGCGTACGAGCCTTTGGCGACAAGCGAACGACTGTGCGGCTTTTGTTTGGTGTCAAACATATTTTTTTGTCGCCGATGGTCCGCAAAGGGTTGAACTTTTTAGGTTGAGATACCCCGCAGGCCCCAGCTGAGATTTGTTATGAAGGTCGAACTCGTTTGGTGCCGTGTGACAGCACCGGGGGAAGAAAGGCATTGTTTTAGGCGCTTCCTGTCAAACTCGTTTTTCAATAGCTAGCGTAGCCAAATGCTATATATGCTGTGGTTGCATGTCAGCGGACCAAGCCTACATCTCATCTTTGAGTTCATCAAATCCAATCCCATCCAAGCATAATGGGACCAAACCGAGCGACAGCCATTCTCCACATTTTTACGACAATTTGAGGCGGCTGTTTGGTTAGCCTGCAGAGATTTTAAAAAATTTTGTTGTTTTTTTTTTGCATGAGTTATAATGAAGGAACAGGGTTTTTAGTTGTTTGTTATTCTGGTTTCTTGGGGTTTCTCGGGACTTGGATTTTTTTTTCCAACAACACCTTTTTTGCTGAATTAGCATGAACAACATCAAGCTGACCAAACGGCACCGTTCACCGACTGGCTAGCTGACAGCCAACGTGCAAAATGGCATCGACGGCTCAATTCTTTCGTCATATCGAAGCACAGTGACAGAACCGCAAAGATTAAAACGAACGGCGGTATGATAATCAATGATTTAAAAACTGTCATTCAGCCTTATCTCTGGATTCTACAGAGAAACATGATTGTTGAACATATCAGTGCTTTCAAGTTTACATTGGCGAAAAGTCATTCACAAAATTTTACTCTAAATTCAATGGAGGTCTGTTTAGGTTTTTTTTCCTGCCATGTCACAGCTGTTTTAAATTAAAAAAAAAAGTCTTTTATTTTTTTAAACAGCGTGGCGGCCCTCTGCCCCTCTTGCTCTCATATCAATGATTTACACTAAATGCTTGGTTGAGCTTTGAGCAACTATGGCAGATTAAGGCATCTGATATACGGCGTAGGTGCCCCTCGACACCAGCCGTAAGCTTTTTTGTTTTCCCAAAGAGAGTGGCGGGCCTTTGCTTTCAGCGCGGATCAGCGATTTAGAAAATAGCATCTGTCATAGCAAAGAAGATAAGCGCCTGCCGCTCCCCTACACACCCTCCGGCTCATCTCATTTTGTCTTAAGCTTGCTCGTCGCTCGTCCAAACTCATCAACGTGCCTCCTCGAGCTCATTTGCATTTTGAGATGCGGTGATTTGCGCTGTGGAGCATCTTGACGTGAATTTGACAGGTGCCACTGGCAATTTCTGACAGGTGTTCGCTTTGCACGCCGACGGAGGGTGTCGCCCAACCCGCAAGGGTTGCACTTGCTTTTTTTAGACATGCAACAGAAAAGATTTGCTTCTGCCACTTCTCTCTCTCAACTCATTTCCGCCGCTTGGATCTCGTTCTTTCAACCAAAGGTGAGGATAGACTCCATCCCGCCCTCCTTCGTGACCAAGACCCCGAAATCGTTCAGCTCTGTCCTCCACTCGGGTTTACGGCAACCTTCTCGAGAACCAAGACGCGCTCGGCATCCAGTGAAGTTGCGGCAAAATCCGCGTGCGGCGAAATGTTACTCTGCCAGACTTTAGCCTCCGGATTTACATCAGGATTGTTGGGCTAATCTTTTCACCAGAACTGGTGCAATTTTAAGAATGTTAATTCTCAATCTCGAATGACGTCGCTGACCTTACTTCGCCGCCTTGACCGCTGCAATCGACAACCAGAATTCTGATACTATAATGAAATATGGTCTTGTTTTATACAGCTGCTGTATTGGCGCTTATTAAATTGTGCAAGTGGACTTAATGTTGTTGGCAGGTCCCTAATGGCAGCTTCTAAGTCAATGAAACTTTTTTTTTTCCCCTCTCGAGAGCTTTATTAGGGCTCCGTGCAGTGGTTTGCAACCATGAAAGGGCTTGTTGTGTTATATTTCAGGTGGAATGAAGAGCTTTCATTTCAGTGTTTGGTGGTGGTGGTAAACTAAATACGATCCTTAAGCACCGTTTGCTCAGTCGAAACCGTTCCGAAACCGTCCCCCCACCCCCCACCCTCTTCAGGCTGTTCAGTGTTTTCTTTTGCGGCACCACAAAGAGTTTGGTTTCAATGGACAACTCGCTATGAGGCTCATTTTAGGCCGAGGGAGTGCTGGACTGTCTTTGTGTCGTTACGCACGTCACCCAGGCGACGGGGAAGATGGCTGTGATGCTTTGCAAAAAAAAAAATGAAGTGAACACAGAATCACATCATAGTTTCTAATCTTGATCTGATCTGTGCCGGATGATGTTTTGTTTTCAAGAATGGTTGCCTTCAGAATCAAAGATGAATATAGCCAATAAAATGTTGGACAGAGAGCGTTCCCCTTTTTGCAGGAATTTTATCGGGAGGCGGGCGGAGGGTTCCCAGTTTTGATAGGCACTTCTGAAAGATCAACTTTGCTCTAATCAGCTTCATTGTTCTTTTTAAAATGTTAATCCAATTATTTTTTTTTTGTGTGCTTTTTATCCGTAGGTGGTGAAAACAGTCGGCTTACGCGAGCTCTGGTACTTTGGACTCCAGTATATGGATGCAAAAGACTTTTTAGCATGGCTCAAAATGGAAAAAAAGGTGAGATGGGATTTGAAGCGCACTCACAAAACGGTCTGGATTTTGCAACACGCCAAATCAAAATACAGTCAAACGATAGAAGAATGCATTCCCTCATGGGCACGGTAGGCTCGGTGAGGCAATGTTTTCTTCTCAGTCAATCTGGAGCATAATACACAAGATATATTCTCTTTTGTGGTCAGCGTCTCCCCTCCTCCGAGAAAATAGAGATGTGTTCTCACGGCTCTTTTTGGTTTCTGTGTATACTTGTTGCGTAAGGGTATATTGTGTGTTCAGCTGGAGTGTTCAACTTTGCTTGAACTTTTCTGTTGTATGGTCAACACCGCTAAATTCCATGCCACCGGATTCCCGGAGTGGCTCGTAATCCCGTCTAATCTGTAAATCAGATGAATGAAGTCTGCCGCATGTTGGAAGTAATGGGGAACAAATGCGACAGTTTTTTTTTTTTTTTTTTTTTTTTTAGTTTCTTTTATTGATTTTTAACCAACCGTATCCTTTTGCAATATCTTTCGTCACAACATGAGTCTTGAACATGATAAACAGATGAGCCGGGATGTCAGATTGACAAAATTTGACTGATCCCGGTGCGGGCCGATTTGTTTGCAGCACTTTTAAGACAAGGTAGAAGGAATCTCATGATTGAAATCTGTTGTTTTGTGTTGTTCCTCCTTCTAAGGTGGTACAACAGGATGTGAGGAAGGAGAACCCACTGCACTTTAATTTTCGGGCCAAGTACTTTCCCGAGGACGTCAACGAGGAGCTGATTCAGGAGATCACGCAGAAGCTCTTCTTCCTGCAAGTCAAAGACGGCATCCTGAGCGACCAGGTGTACTGCCCGCCCGAAACGGCCGTGCTGCTGGCGTCCTACTCGGTTCAAGCCAAGTACGGCGACTACGACAAGGACGCGCACACGCCGGGATATCTCCTTTCCGAACGGCTGCTGCCCCGCAGGTGAGGTCGGGGAAAAGTCTGAAGCCGTTTGCGGGTGATATGACATTTATTTATATGCGGTCCTCCGAAATTAAAAAAAAAAAACGCACACACAGCCAGCAGGTCACTCTTCTGGTTAAACCTGCCCCGAAGGAAACGATGCTGTCCTCCCTGTCAACCAGACTAACAAAAGCGAAAGGTCACGTATGAATCATGGTTTCTGTGCTGGTTCCGAGTTTCTGAGTAAGCAAACCGTGAAACTGGGCTGAGGTCGAATCGTGACGAGGCCGCTGTCCTGAGCGGAGGGCGGTGGGTACCATCACCGACGGGAAAGTAGCTTCAAACATCCCGTTGAAGGAGCCGTGTCGGGATATTGATGAGGAAAAGGACCCACGCGGACGTTACATCACCCTCCCAAACTATTTCTTCAAGGTTTAAGAGCAATTACCGAATGCGGTAAATGAAACTATGAGCTGACTAGGCAGGTTAATAAGCAGAAATGAATCTCTGCATCGACGCTTTTCGGCGATCCGTTTTGAACAAAGCAAGCTTGACTCAAAAGTATCAATCTGCCATATTCTCCATCTATTCCTTACGTCTTTCCACGCCATCTTGTTGCGCAGAGTTTTGGATCAGCACAAGTTATCGCAAGAGCAGTGGGAGGAGCGCATTCAGGTGTGGCACGAGGAGCACCGCGGGATGCTGAAGTGAGTCTGCGCGTCGCCGACGTGCGAACCCGTCGTACGCGATGCTCAACTTGAGGGGGCGGGGGGCGCTTCCAGGGAGGACGCCATGTTGGAGTATCTGAAGATCGCGCAGGACCTGGAGATGTATGGCGTCAACTACTTTGACATCAAGAATAAGAAGGGAACGCTGCTGTGGCTCGGAGTGGATGCTTTGGGACTGAACATTTACGAGAAGGATGACAAGTAAGCTCACTTGATCGTCTGTTCTGACGTAACATTGATGTTTTAAAAAGAAAAAGAAAAAAATATTTTAGAGACTTTGCAAAAATTCTCGGCCAATTAGCATCGCACATCAAACTTGTAATCGGTCGCGAAACCTATTGAAAGAGTGACAAGTGGTCACTGCGCTTTTTGGTGTGTAATGCACTAAACATGGACCAGAGGAATCCCATGAAAAAAAGCGTTGTCCCGGGAGATTAGATCCCGAGGAGGATTAGTGACGTGTAAAACTGAAAAACACTTTTTGCTGAGCGCCAAACGAGGCGTGATGGGCCACGGAGCTTGTTTTGCGAACAACCTTGCTATCGACAAGAGCGAAGCCTCTCCTCTGCGGTGACCTCTGCCGTCACCACGGCGACGCCAACTGGTTTTTCAAGCCGCGCGGCACTTAAGAATGCGAGGCCAACCTACACCGGCGGCTCTGCAATGAGGGCGGCTGGCCCCGCGAAGCGGAGCTGCGAGGCATTGTGTCGCCTTGCGTGCTGAACTCAACGCGTTCTCCTTCAATCACCGCGTTTCATTTCACGCCGGACGCTTTACAAGTACAGCTTGACGTAAACTCATTTCTCCAGATGTTTTATGATTTGATTTTTTTTTTAACCTCTTGGCTCAAAAGATAAACTGATGAGTTCCCAAGCCACAATTTTTCCCCGCAAAGATTCGTCACGGCGCTCCGAAATGACATCCACATTGTTGCCTCAATTCCACAAGCGTGTGTCAGCGGGAGTCATGAAGTGAAATTCCAGTTTAGGCGGTGCACTTTCAAGCGCGAGTTTCGCCACGAGGCGCATGTTGGTCTTTATTACAGCGCAGCGATTGTTGTGCCCTGCTGTGTCCTGTCAAGTGAGAAACATAAGCGAGCCACACCTTGAAATAATCCCTCATACCCGCGACAGTGGATTCCCTATTTTTTTTAAATTTTTATTGAGAAGTCAGCAGGAGGGCGGGATTTGCTGTCGCGGACCGATTGACGCGAATGGCCGTCAAATTTTGTTGCTCGCTGTGACACTTTGCGTTTTGCTCCATCAGGCTGACGCCAAAAATCGGCTTCCCCTGGAGCGAAATAAAAAACATTTCCTTCAATGACAAAAAGTTCACCATCAAGCCCATCGATAAAAGATCACCGGTGAGTCATTCTTCTGCTCTTTGAGCCGCACTGACGACTTTTACACGTGTTGATATTGAAAATGGTACGAAAAGTGAATCCCTGTGGTGAGTTTGTTCCATCACAATTTTGTAGCACGTTTCATGCTGTGCCGGAAAAAAAAAGAAAAGACAATTGATTATTTTCTTGACTCTTCTTTCCTTCAGGACTTTGTGTTCTATTCCCCGAGGCTACGCGTCAACAAGTCCATCCTGCAGCTGTGCATGGGCAACCACGAGCTCTACATGAACCGACGCAAGCCGGACTCCATCGAGGTGCAGCAGATGAAGACGCAGGCCAGAGAGGAGAAACTGCATAGACTTAAGGAGAAGTATGTCGATGTCACTCTTAATACGTTGGACCACATCCATCCGTCGAGCGCTTGTCCGAATTATAGCGCCGCTCCCTGCTGACTTTGGGCCAGAGGTGGGGTACACGCGAGCCAATGGCAGAGCGCGAAAAGCGTTTGGCGAAAAACCTGAAATGCGTCGGGCCCAACCTAGTGGCTTTGGGTTTAGCTTCTGAATTGAATGATGATTAAACGTAATTATAGAGCTTTATGAAGTGATTATATGAGCCCAAGTTTTCACTTCTTGCACAACAGCATGGCCCCTAAAAATGTGATTTGATCCCCCCCCCCAACCCTTCCATGCCCCCTGTAACCCGATAACCTGAAAAGCTGTCCACTGTAGTAACCGCTGTCCCTGAAAGGGTTAACTTCTTATGAATTTTTCCAAGTAATCCTTGCACACCTCCAATGAGTCCCCACTCCCACCCCAGGTGGTGCACGGAGGACCAAAATCTTTTTTTTCTCCGTATTGTATCGACAATTCTCAAAACTTCTCCTCCATGGAGCAGATTAAAGCCATTAGAGCGCCAAGACCGAAGCCGATTTACCGCAGGCTGATCCCCGTTGTTATTGTCAAACTCAACACGGCGTCGTTAACGTATACAACAGCGCACTTTTCCTTGTCTTCCTTCTTGATCTCAATCCCCCGGGCTCCCCTTTACAGCTGTTTAAACACGCTGATGTAAGAAAGCAGACGGCGCTCGGCAGCTGGCTATTTAGTAGCAGGGTGACTTGTAATGAGTCCCTTAATACCTCTAATCCGCATATGATTAAACATCAGATCGCGGAATGTGGCTGGAGGAAACATGGAGCGCAAGCAGTGTAATAATCACGGTCATTTTATAAGTGAGAATTATTTAGGGTGGACGAGTACTGATACCAGGTACCGGTATCGTGCCGAAACCGGCCTTGTTTTGAGGTATCGAGGGACCACGACTGCTGCCGATACCAGTCATGGATACCGTTCACTGGCTCCCTTTCGTGGATGCTCTACCATCTTTACTTTAATAGAAATTTGATGGATCAAATGTACTAATGGTATCGGTTACTTCATATGGGTGAGAAAACAAAAGAAAATGGTATCGAACATCGTTACCCTCATTCAAAGTCTGCTATGTTGGGCTCCAGCTCACCTGCAACTTTAATGAGGGTGATGAAGTCCTCCAAAAAAGAAAAAAAACCCAACAAAAAAAAAACGCATTTTTGCATTCTGCCTCCTGGCCTGTCATGCGTCTTTTTTTGACTCATGGCAAATGCCTTCCCTGCAGGGCCCAGCTGGAGAAAGAGAAGAAGAGGAGGGAGGCCGTGGAGAAGGAGAAGGAGCAGATGGAGCGGGAGAAGAAGGACATTACGATGAGGCTCTACCAGTTTGAGGAGAAGATCAGGAAGGCAGAGCACGGTGGGGACCATATCAAAAAGCGGGGCAAGCGGTTTTGAGCCCCACGGGGAATACCTTTCCCTTCGTTTTTATTATGATGACTTGCGTCCGTAACAAATTGCAGTCGTTTCCGCAGCACAAAAATACACTTTGTCGCAACAATCATCCCCCATATTGATTCTGTATATATTTCAGATTTGCAGGAGCAGACGCAGAGGGCCGTGATGCTGGATCGGGAACGTTTAAAAGCAGAGGAAGAGGCTACCCGACTGGAGGCGGAGCGTCAGGCTGCCCTGCTGGCGAAAGAAGCGCTGGCTCGCCAGTCGGAGACCCAGAAGATTGGTCAGGAACAGCTGGTCAGTGCTTTATTGGAGCTGAAAAGTTGTCATTGACGGGCTGTTATGCGCCAAAACGTAATCGGCGACGGGGTGCGGCCCGGCACTCGCCGGAATGTAATCGTTTAATGAGGGGCGGGCGCGATGGCCAGGGGGCTGGTCCGCTGTTCCGCAGCCGGGACGACAACCGCAGTGCTCCTCTTGAGTCTTGAGATTTGACTTTGCCATGGACACTCCTCTCGGGTATGTCACGTTTTGCGTCACAGGCTGCAGAGCTGAAGGAGCACACGGCCAGAATCACTCTGCTGGAGGAGGCCAGGAAACGCAAGGAGAATGAGGTGGACACGTGGCAGCTCAGGGTGAGACTGAGGGAGCGCTTGAGAAACCGAACGCATTCTGAGAGGCAAACGGCCGTTACACATCGCTGATGTTCCTCATCAGGCCAAAGAGGCCCAGGACGATCTGATCAAGACCAAGCAGGAGCTGAACATGGCGAGGATGGCCCCCCCGCCTGCGCTGCCCATGCCGATGATGACGCCCATGCCGATGCTGACGCCCATGCAGATGCAGATGCTCACGCCGCTGCCGGCGCAGACGGCAATGCAGACGCCGATGCACGCGCCGACGCAGACGCCGTTGCAGGCGCAGCTACAGACGCCGAAGCAGGCGCAGCTCCAGACGCCGAAGCAGGCGCCGATGCAGACGCCGAGGCAAACGGTGATGGAAATGCCGCTGCCGCCGCCTCCCCCTCTGGCAATGTACAACTTTGACGACAACAGCGAGGATGACGAGAGCAGCAGCATGTACAGTGCCGACCTGCACAACGAGGCCATCCACAACAACAATTATCACAAGGAGGAGGATCGCCAGACGGAGGCCCAGAAGAACCAACGCGTGCAGAAGCAGCTCAGGGTAAGCGCCGAAAACGTCCAGCGCTCAAGAAGCGGGCAGACTTTTGTGCAGTTGGAGATCATCGCATGTTAGATAATATCACGAGCGGATGTCTTGCCTCATTGCCTCGCCGTCTCTCCTTCAGGATCTGACCGCTGAGCTGGCCCAGGCGCGCGACGAGTCCAAGAGCACCCAGAACGACCTCCTCCATTCGGCGAACGTGCGGGAAGGACGAGACAAATACAAAACCCTGCGGCAGATCAGGCAAGGCAACACCAAGCAGAGGATTGACGAGTTCGAGGCCTTGTAAGGAAGGAGCCCCGCGCCACTTGAGGCCCCCTTTCTGAATGGTCACTCGGCCTTTTGCGCTCGCAAGTAGCCACTGCGGGGCATCGTACAGTCGGCGCATCAGAAAAGCAGCGCCCAAATAGTTTCTGATCAGATTTGCAATCGAACCAACGCAAGTCCTTTTGAAATGCCGTTATCAACCCAGAACGAAAATGACTCGCAGTGACCACTCAGAAAGGGCTGACGATTGTTTATGCGTTGTCTTTGAACACTAGATTGCTCTATGCTCATTTAAATTCATACCTGGTTTAATATTTATAAAGTATACGGGACATTTAAAAAAAAAGGGTGTTTCATCTTTGGTTTGTATATTTTTGCTAACGATGAAATTTAAACATTTATATATATTGACCAAAATAATGTCAGTGTCTTACGTTCCCTGCTTATAGTTTCAGATCAATAGATAAAAAGAAAAAAAATTGTAAATTATTGCGCTTTAGTTGACATACGGAATCGCGTGTGGCCTCTCGTTTACTTTGCCGTTCGGCTGAAATGAGGATGAGCCATCGCTTTGTCTTCAGCTCGGGGCCGACGCTTAAAACTGGAGCACTTGTGCCTTTCTGAGCTGATGCTCACGCACGGTGAGGCATCGAGACTTCTCTTTGAGCAGGAAGAAAAAAAACCCAAAACACGTGTGTAACGTTTGGAACGCATAATGCCGTTTATTGAGTGTGTGAGACCTCCTTGACGTTGAGGTGAGCGTTGTGAAGTATTTTCACGAAGCAGTTCGGCCACTTTGGTTTCACCTTGACAGTCGGCAACAACTGTAATGAAACCATCTCTACATTTGAGACATATTGCCAACAAATAAAATGAATAAATAAATATGACTGGTGTGTGTTTGTGATCATACACATTGTTAACCGCTAACAAATTCTCTCTGACGACGGTTTTGAATGCGGGATTGATGATTCAAGTTTGCGAAGAACTCCCAACAGAGAAAAACAATGGTGTCATGTAATGTAATGGAAAGTGATGCTTGGTGGCCACACGCCAATCTCGGCCTTCTTCCACAGTCAGTCAGACACCGAAACACACACATCCAAATAGGCATATAAACACACCCTGTCTCCTATTTAACACTCACACTCCTTGTACATTCATAAACACCCGCGCCAGAACATACATAACACACCCTGCGGGCCGGCACCCAGTGACATGCACAAAAGAACAAAACAGCCCTGAGCACAGCGGAGTGGCTTTGCACGTTGAAGCGAGACGCAGGTTTGTACTCATGGAAACGTGACACAGTAGCCTCCCAGTGCAGAGTTGCAGAGTTGGATTCCGGTCCCGGCCTTCCCGTGTGGAGTTTGTATGTTCTCTCCGTGCCACCACCACCCAGCCTTCTTACTCTCAACATGAGTAAGCCCGTTATTCATACCTGACCAAACTGTGGTAAAGGCAACGGTGTGGTGCAAAATGTCCGCCAGGATTCAGCTGAAGTGGGGCCCCAAAACAACGGACACTGGGTGCACCTTTTATTGGATAAATATTTACAAATGATCAGTAATGATAAATTCACACAATAAAAACACGTGACACTTGTGCATATATTTATGGACCCGAGAAACACGCGAAAAGAACAAATATATTTGTGAATGGTCCGTGTCTCTTTTCGTCATTGGATGTTATGTTTGGACACAAATGGAAGAGCGGCTCCTCTCTTTTGGACACCGGCAGCATTTCTCATATTGGACAGGCGCCTGAAGACGATAAAGTGTGCGATGCAACGCCAGAAGCGAACACTCCATAAGAGATTCCAAGCGTCTCACCGTCTTTTTGAGCCTGTACACATCATAAGGCAAACCTATGAATACATGTAAAGATTTCGAATTTTTCGCAGCCGAATGGTAAAAGATATCGCGTGGTGATCAGGCGAACCGAGTTCGAGCCCCACCATGTGCTCCATTTATAAATTGGGCAAGAATCGAATCCGGTCTTCCCGGGTATCAAGTATTGTCATTATCCATTCGACCACGCTAAATCACCGAAATTTCTTTTCGGGTGGTAATATTAATAGATCTACATTCAACGGGACTGATAACAATAGATATATGTTATAGCCGTTGACGTCATTGCGGAAAGACAGTCCAGTGGTATATGACAGGGATTCTCCACTGGTAAGCTTAAGTTCGAGTCCCGGTGCCGTCCTTTGGCAAAGCCAACGTCATTTCGCTCGAATTTTTTTCACACATCATTCATTACATTCACTTCCCCTTTCAAATTAAAACTTTTTTCCTTTCCGGAAATGACGTCATTGGCGGAAACCTATTTAGGACGGGTCAAAGAGGCACTCATCCTTTCTCATCTTCGACAGCCTCAGCTCATCCTCCCACCGCTCCAGTTCTGCACGCCCGTCCTAGACGGAAAACTTTCAACAAGGTGAGTTTTTTTACTCTTTAATAACCTCTTAAAACACACCACTTTCGCTCCTTTTGAATGGAAAGCAGCACTTTCGATGTGCAGCAAAATGTTTGCTCGAGCATGAGCAATCAACGTCTCCTGCGACCTTACTTTGCAACAACCCCCCCCCCCCCCCCAACCTTCTAGGACTAAAGCGACGTTCGCGGAGAGGGTAAGTAGACAAAACTCCTTTCCAAATTCAGAATTAAACCGAACAAATGTGCATGCATGTGTGTTAATTGTGCCATTTCTGTTCACAGGTACAAATCTTCAAATGGACTAACACCAGACACTCACTGTGCGTCGTAATGTGGAATTTAAGTCCTGAACCGTTTGGAGCAAGCTCATCTAATTTGTCTCTTTTTCTATCCACAGGCTTTGCATCTGCTACAGAATGGCCAAATTGACTGCAACACGGTAGAACTGCCACATTTTAAGATACCGGCGTACGACAGACCAAATCCCGAACGTGTCAATTGTCATTTCTGTCTCCACAGGCTCACGTCGACCAGACGAGCCATAAAATGGCTGCCATCCTGTGGAGTTTTGGGCGTCGGCAGGTCTTTGACATGGCGACCAAATATCGGGGTACTGAGCCAGGCGCTTGGCAGGTTGAATATTTAAAAGTCCAGAACTTACGTTTCAGTGTCTTTCAGGCCACCGTGCTGTTGAAGAGGCGTCCAGCTCCGCTCTCCTCACAAGTGAAGCAAACTTTCATACACGTGTGACTACTCGTAATTCAATCGGCACGTGATTGACTAAATTTTGGGCACAGGTGTCAAAATCAGATGTGTAAAAAAAGGTTTGGCTTCAACCAAAGGAGCTTCTCCTCAACCAACTCCCGGGAAGCTCGTTGAGTTGGTGCACCTGTGGCTAAAATCAAACCGTGGTGGGGCTCTTAATTCTGGCCCTCTCACACTTATTCAAATGGTCAGGTTTGTTGTGCGGTCTCCGCAGATCTTGCTGATCTGATCATTTGAATCGGGTGCGTTGCACCAGGGAGAGAGGGAGGAAACTGTCAGCAGAGTGGCACCTGCTCAACATGTGTTTGTCCTGCTTTTGGCCACCAGATGGTGCTCAGGGACTTGATAGGCGTTGTGAAGCCGTCCCTCAACGTCTGGATCTGTTGCTTGCCGGCAGGCCCTCGGGAAACGGAGTCACGATTCACTTGATGTCACACACACAGACTGGTGACTGGAGCTTCACCCAAAAAGCACTGCATATTTTGTTTTCAAGCACTCACCTGCTTTTTCTTTGACTCTGCATGCAGTGCAGCTTCCAGTCAGTGTGCTGCCAGAGACCCTGCACCTGCTGGGCAAAGGGACAAATGCGACAAGCTGTAGCAGGTCCTCACTGCTGCTTCCATTTTAAACGTTGCCGTTGAAAGGTACGAAATAAGAGTGGTCTCTCGTTTGTGGTGTTGGCAGGTTTGACCACATTGGATGACTCACTGGACCAGGAGCAGCTTGGCCTGTTGGTGTTGACCACGCTCGACCAACTGTCGCAGCAAAAGGTTCCGGTTAATCAACACTTGAAAAGTTGAAAAATGAGGAGCAGAGTAAAACAGAACTGCGTTTGTTTGTAATTGGTGTCTACCGACCTGTACTTTGTCTTTCAGATGGAGTGCGATGAGGTGAATCGTAACTCTGCCCCATCCGCTGGTAAGGAGTCTCGGTTCAACAAGCCTGTTTTCATTATTCAGAGTAGCAGGAAGATTGTTCTTGGGTCCTCCGTGCCACAAGAGGGAGTAACCTGCTCACCGACGGGCACAGACCTGCAGGCAACACTTTTTGCTCTTCTTCCTGTTCTTCTCAAGGTGCTGAAGTCAAACTTTGGGCCAGCCTGAAAAGTAGGAGACATTTACACTTGTTCAATGCACCATCATGACTGGTTTTTTTTTTTTCCCTCCCCCAGGCAGTAGTAAACATGATTGGCTTCCTGCTCTCGAAAGCCCCAACAGTATCTCCCCGGTAAGTTTCATGCCCAACACATCTTTGTCTGCACAAGAAATTGACTTGCGTGTAACTCACGGATGCCTTTCCTCTCAGGTCAACACACCTGTATCACGTTCTTCTCAAGAGCCGACCACTTTGCCGCCCAGCAACAAGCAGCCATCCAACTTGCAACTTTTTCCTCTGCTGTGTGATTGTCTACTCTGCAAAAGAAATAAAGCTTGATTACAAAGAACACCTCAACTTTTAAACATCACCACAATCTAACTTTAAAAAAAAAACTTTAAAAAGTTTTGGGAAAAAATGAAAATTTGTTTTCATTTTTTCCCAAAACTTTTTAAAGTTTTTTTTGAAATTTTTTTTTCCAAAAAATTTTTTTCGAATTTTTTTTCCTGGCAGAAAAATCTGGGGAAGTGGGTGTGGCCTGGCTGGAATGATGGCTGATGATTCGCTGAGAGCTGGAAAAGTGGGTGTAGCATGACGATAACATGCTGTGATTGGTGGAAAGGGGGGAGTGATCATGCAAATTAGGTGTTCTCCGATTGGTGAATGCAAAAGGAGGCGCGCCCATGCAAATTTGGGGCAATCCGATCGGGCAAAAACTAGGAAGTGGGAGTGGTTATGCAAATCGCTCGCTTTTGATTGGTTATGCAAATTTATGCAAATGAGGGCCTCGCCATGATTGGTGGATTTCATATTGGGTGTGGTTTGGGCGAGCTTTGCAGAACTTTTTTCTAAGTCCCACTGGAGTTTTGAGGTGAGAGCTGCACTTCGGTCACACCCGACAGTCTTTTCACTGTTCCCATGGGTTTCACATGACCCAAAAGCTCGATTCCTGTAGTTTCGAGTCATGTGGTGACCCAAGGGAACAGTGAAAAGACTGTCTGATGTGACTGAAGCCCAAGTCTGAGCTCAAGACTTCAGTCTTTGGAAAGGCAAAGACTCGAATTCAAGTTGAACAATTTATTGTACAGAAAAGCGAACATGACAATGTAAAAGCATTTGACCAGTCAATCTTTGTGTGGGCCAGTTCACGTTGCACGCACACAAACACTGACAACAGGCCCGAGATGGGAGCATGTGCTTGACCAGCTCATGCCTGATGTCACTGACATCTCATGACACACCAAGGGGGACATGAGCACGTCCGACTTCTCTCACTGAGACAAAAACTAAGTGCCGTGTACTCCACAACAACATGATCACACTCTTCTGGTCAAGTTTTTAAATGACATTGAAGTGGGCCAAGTTAGTCATATGTATGTATATATTATATATATGGATACATACACATTTTTAAACTAACTTGGTCCACTTCAAAGTTTAAAAAACACATTCCAGAAGTGCTTGATGATGCTCGGGTTGTCAATGTGGAAGTGACACTGTTGTGCAGTACACGAAGCAGAAGTTTAAGTCGAGTGAGACACAGGCGGGCGCACTCACCTCCACCTTATGGCGCAACGTGACATCAGCTCTTCAAGCACACCACACAGCTCAGTACTCACACATGTACCTTCCGCATGTCCTCTGAGTCTGCCGGCTGCCCCTTTGGCCCAGTAATCTGACTAATCAGGCAGAAAAACAAAACAAAAGTGGAAAGTCACACACTGTCGTCCATAAAAAGTTGTTTCTTTGTTTCTTTTAATTTGAGTCATTATTTGTAAAGTGGCAGACCTTTACTTTAAACCCGTCCATTTCCAAACGTGCCCGCACTCGCAATGCATCTGTTTGAGTGACTTGTAGCTCTCTCCCCACACTTAAAGTATAATGAGTAACCTCCTTTCGAAAAACAAGTGAACAAAGTCACGGGTGCATTTATGTGAGCAATCATTTGGTTCTTAGACATGGAGCTTTATCTCCACTTGACTACTTTGACGCAAAGTATACACATTTTTTCAGTTGTTAAAAATCCTGACTTTTTGACCCGACCAATGACAACACCAACATATTTGGTGGTATTCTAACCAGATTGCTGACCGGGCACAAACACATCGCCGACTTCAACGGCCAAGACCTTGCAGGCGCGTGAGACAACACTATGGCGACGTCTTCAAGTTCAAGTTTCGTTTTATTGTTATTGCATAAAAACACAAAGAATTGGCACATGCCCCCCCCCCCCCTCCACATAAAAAAACACAACAGCTTTCATGCACCAGAGGCACCTGATTGTCAACATCCATGTTATCTTAGGAAAATGGGCGTGCTGGCTAACGACCCACATTTGTTGGTATTGTTTGAACATAGCGAGCGAGCTTCCAGTGACGGAGCAAGCAACAATGAACAAACTTAGAGAGCCCAAGTGTCGTAATCATCCTCCTAAATTGTGTGACTACATACATTTACATGTAAACGCCTAATAGAGTTTAAAAATGTTGAAAATACTCACAGACAACACAGCTGGTGGTCACCGGAAAGGGACATGTGTGGCTTCTTCTCGTCTTCAAGGTTTTTGGCGGATTCCATCTCCTTGGTGCATATCGCCACCTACTGTCCAGGAGATCGTCTGTTCCGTCCAAAGCGGTGAGTTCGAAGAGTGAATAGTCTGTCGCCTTGGCAAAGTTTGCGATGATCTTGTGAGGACGCGTGCGTAGCTGCGGATGGACGAGCCGAGGCTGGCAAAGGTGAGAACAAATGATTGCCTCCTGTGGCTCGATGTGTATAACGTCAGTTCAAGGAAAAAATACTTAAAACTGAACACGGAAACTCACAGGAAAGAAATTGTATTCCATCAAAAAACGTGGTTTGGACACAGACAGAAAATTGTCACGAGACAGTACTACTGTCTCGTGACAATTTTCAAGCACCCGTGTTTGAACCACGTTACTACTGTGACAGTAGTATTACTACCGTTACTACTGTGACAGTAGTAACGTGGTTCAAACACGGGGTTGCTTTTGCGGCCACGAAGAGGTTTACCATTCGACCACAGCTTCACGTCGGACTCTATTACTGTATATGCGAAACCTGAAGGAAACTTGTCCTGCAAAAAAAACAAACGACTAAACAAACGATTGCAATTGGTCGAATTAAGGGGAAAAATGACAATATTTGGGCTTCTTAAGATATCCTTTATTTGTCCCGCAATGGGGAAACTACGTCTTATTTCTTGAGACGCAGTTCGATTCTTGCATTGTTCCACTTTGGTTTGTAAACGGAATACAGAACGAGAATCAAACCCTGTTTGCATGAACCCCAAGCGATGTCTTATACCACTCTACCAAACGAGTTGTGGTGAAGTCACCATTTAGTCAGACCATATTTCTGTATTCAAACTAAGCTGTCATGGAATAGAACTGGGGAGATGGGTGACATACCTCGTGGTCACGTACACCCCTCCATCCCCACCATTGTTTCCTACTGTTAATTTCATGATGTCGTCCATAGGGAGAGACTATTTGCCAAGTCAGCTTGGTTTGAAATTGAAAATGAACATAACAAAGGGTTAGTGTCGTTTGTTACTTTGCTTTATTGGCGATCGTGAATAAAGTGCTGAACAAAACACAAAATGAAAATCAACCTATTAGTAAACTTTTCCTTCTGTTCTTTTCTAATGGTTTCAGCTGTCCATGTATTCATAAACATCTCCACACCTAACCCAGTCCCTCGACAAAGCAGCAAGTCTTTGATTTTTGTCCTGTTTTTATTTCTAGAAATGAGCATTTGTTCCGTAGGTGTTAATTTCACAGTCAGAACAATACACACTTATTTGAGCAAAACAAACAAAAAAAAAACCATCTGCGGAATCGGCATGATTATTAAGGGGAAAAAAAAGAATTGTAGATTTGCGCAAATGACAGAAGATGCAAAAGCAACAGACATTTCAACATGTCCTCATTGGGAGTCTGAATAACGTGTGGCCAAAAGAAATGGAAAAAAATGAGAGAAAGTAAGGGGGGGGGGGGGGGGAACAGCACTAGCCCACGTTTCTTCATGACTCTACCTTACTGTCCACATCTACATGATTCTGCATATGCCCGGGAACTTCCTGCAGATAAGACAACACTCGTGTCATTCATAACAATGAATAGGGTGATGACCATTACCACTGGAATGTTAAATTACCTCCTTGACTGCCTGCTGTGTGGAAAAAAACCCGCTGCATCCTCTCCAGCGACAGTTGACCACCTCCAGATTAGGATTGGTGTGGTCTCTGACAAGGTGTTGGACCAGGTGCTCCGCCATGCCGAAAATCAGACTGCAATTTTGCCACTGCCATGAATACACACACACACACACACACATATAAAAAAATCAACACGAGAATCAGATGTTTTTTTAAAAAAAGTGTATTGTACTTATGAGCACAATTGTGAGAGAGAGGGTTACGCGGTTAATTTTCCTGGCCACCTTTTTGATATTGTCACTGTTCAATAAAAAGCATGTACCTACAAATTTGGACCGTTTGTCTTTTTGTCCAATAGGCAAATAAATTACTGTATTTCTTATTGTGTTTTCTGGTACTTTGCAAAATATGTTCCTTTTAAGATTTAAAATAGTATGACACAATCATCCAAAGTCCAAAAGAAGTTTAAGATGCTAAAGGGGAGGTTCTTACCCAGCAACGATAATTCTTCATCAGGTTCAGTTTCACAGCTTGAACGCTTCCATCATAACAACCCGTGTAGATCTGTATCCAATGAGTGAGATGAAGTGAACCAATGTCAAACCCGTGACAATCTTTCAATTCCACTTACCACGCTCTTGTGAACGGCCATGCACATCACCATATCACTGTGACCACCGTACACTTGCAACCGGTCGTGCGTCTACAAAGCAACACACACAGATCATGCAAAACTACGTATTCGTTTTAGTAACGCATACTTCATCGAATGCTTTTGCACATGGACTGATTAAATGCAAGGTGGAAAAACAGTGAAACGCAATGACAATGAACACATTAAGGAAGGTGCTGCTGTTGGCCACAACTCACGCAGACACTCGCGCGCTGATGTCACAGCCCATCCCATCAGGTCCCGGGGTAAAAATGTATGGTCACACTAGTCTACACCCCGTGATGAATAACGGTTCACTCTAAACAAAATTTGAAATAATACATCTTTCCTACCTGGAGTTCGTAAACTCGAATCAGCTTGTCCAGAGAGCTGGTCACCATCACTTTCCCCAAGATGACAATTGACGTGACAGCGTGGCTGTGACCCTTGTAGATGCGTATTAACTCACCCGTCTAACATGGACAGAAAACACGAACGGCGGCAGGATCACTCGTGTGTCACCAACCTTTCTGAAACTGAGAGCTACTTCTTGCCGAGTGATTAATCGGGAAAAGCTACGAGCGAGATACGTATTTCTGAAAATGACAAATTTGCTGTCATTACCATAAATAATATGGTGTTACTATTAATAATTGATGACATCCATTTACGTAAAGACATCATTAAACAATAAGAATAGTAGCAATACTAATAATTAATGATTAAAAAACACATTTTCACACGCCACTTATCTGTAACACTTACATGGATGTTGTGAGCATGAACAGACGTGTCACTGGAGCCGCTGAAAACCAAGTCATTCACCACCTGGGAGAGCCCAAACACGAGTAAACCAAGTCATGTCGTCCAAAAAGTCAGCGTTGGTAAGGCTCCAGTTACCCATGAGCCAAATGAGTACACACACCATAGAAATCGGATGGATTGATCATGATCGGTGAGCTGTCCCCTCACCTTCATACAGAGAACAGTCTTGGTGTGGCCTTCCAGTGAGCGTAGCAGCAAACCGCTCTTGGCGTCTCGTACGCTGATGGTGCTGTCGTAGGAACCGACCAGCAGTACCCGACGGGCGCCCTCCTGCGACGTGTCCAGGCAGCTTACTCCTCGGGGGCCGTGGCATTCGAACACATCCAGCGGTTTCAAGGTCTAGATTGAGCAAGTTGGAAAAGTGCTAAATAGAGATACAAAAGTTGCTCAATTGACAAAACGGGGAGGACCGGCTCCATTCTATATGGAAGCTGCTTAAAATATGGATTTAAAAGAAAGGAAAAAAATCGCAGTGAAAAAAAATGGTTTCGGAATAGTTTACCTTTAAATCATAGGTGGCCACTGACCCATTGGCAAGGCCAAGAAACACAGTGTTCCAAGCCATGTGCAAACACAGCACTCTGTCAGGGAACAAGATGCTCTCCAGACATTTTTTCGACTGGTCAGCAAGGTGGGGGGTGAGGGGAAGCAATCAAGTTTTGGTCATTTTGAAAGAGGTGTTGATTTGCACGGAACGGGCCTCTCCTCAAGTTTTGTACCTTTATGCTGTAGATGCGAAGAGTCTTGTCACTGGAGCCGGTGTAGAGTCTGGCGGGCTTTGGAGAGGAGGAGACCAGCAGACAGTTGACTTTGTTGGTGTGGCCCTCAAATACCGTTTGGCATTCACGGTTCTGTAGGAGAGAAAGTTTAGTGTAGCCTAATGACAGTACTTACCACAAGCCAACATAAAACATTGAAATATGAATTTGTTTTCTTTACATGAGATTAAAATCTCTTCTAAAGGCCAATTTAAAGCTGTTCCCTTTTTACAGTACTATTGCTTGTTGTGACAATATCTATCGAGGAAATGACTGCTGGTGTACCGCCAGATTGTAAGCTCGCGCCGTGTTGTCCGCGGAGCACGTGTACAAGACGCCGTCGTGGACTTGCAGACCATGAATGGCGCCCGTGTGGTTCCGGAAGGCTCCCAAGGCGGGCTCCATCTCCTCCTCTCCAATCACCGCAACAGGCTCTGAAATTAGATTCCATAGGGCAAGATAAAAGGGCCCGTTACAAAAAGAAACCTTTCGAATTGTGTTGAGAAAAGTACAGTATTTATTTCGGCATTATTGTAGGTCCGTAGAGAAGAGAGAAAGGTCAAACCGTCGTATGTTTCATTTTCTTATCTTACACTCAAAAAGACATTCAAAGGTAATTGAATCTTGTGTTCAACACAACACCGATTGGATGAAAGTTGCTGTCAAAAGTTACAAAAAAAAAAAAGGAAAAAGAAAGAGATACGGCACCCACCTGGTGGTGAAACTTCGCTTTCCGACACATCAGTTTTCCTTAGCAAAGGTAAAGAGGACATTTTAAAACGGAATAGTTCGGCAACAATATATCGATTTGAAAATGGCAAGCTCACATCTTAAAAGGATTGGGCTGATGAGTCTGCACACTTGAAGACCTGCACTCCACTCGAAGAGATTCCGCACGCGCCTCTTGTGCACCTGGCACCTTTGAAGGCATTTCAGGTGAGTCCTCACTCTCAGAGTCATCAAGGTTGATGATCACCGTTTTGGGCTCCAGCACCTCCAAGTCAGCCTTCTCATCGCCTTTGTTTTTAATGACCAATGTGTTTTTATCTCCTTTAAAGAGCGGCATCACCTCATTTCCTTGGGCAGATTCCGAGGAGAGAGGCTGTTCCACCTTTTCTTCCTTTGTATCAATAATGGCAATTTCCTCTTTTACAAAGCTTTCAGCTTGCGCCTTCCTTACTTGCTCCTGCTGCGCGCAGGGCGAAGTGGCTCGACTGAGTGGATTTGGATCCTCCGCGATGGTTTGTTTGGTCGGAGCCACTGAGGGAGAAGCCGCAGCGAGCAGCGAGGGGGGAGGCGAGTACACGGTTTGGATCTGGGGACTCGGCTGTCTCGAGACGGGCGAGATCGCCGCTTCTTGCTTGATCGTCGTCATGGTGGGTGTTACAGCGGGCGAAGGGTGAGGCTGGCTGACGGAAGGTGTCGAGGCGGAGGTCTGGTGGGCGTTGGTGGAAGGGACAAGGTTGGGAAGGGAAGACACGGAGGACGGACTCAGACCAATGCCGTCTGGAGAGGCAGCCGCCGAAATTGTGGCGACCCGCTCCGCATTCGAGCTTCCGGAATACACTTCTGGAAAAGACCAAACTGATTTTTAATCTTTTGAAGGTGTTGTGTTATTTTTATGCAGGCCCGTGTTGTGTGCTTCTTCAAATCATTTTGTTGAACCACGGTTCAAAAGCAACATCTGATTTTCACATGCTAGCTTCCATTACGTTTTTATGTAGGATTACTTTTGTGTGACCACTGCGGGCTTTTCTTTCTAGAACAGAAGAGTGCCAACAATTTTGCTCGCACGAGTAATTGAACGTGCTACCTAGCACGAGGGCATCAAGACAAAAAGTGCGAAAACTATGCCCGATTCGCCTATCAAGTCTGAAAGCACGTTACCTTGCATGCTCTGCAGTATCTCAATGCGTTTGGCTCTCAGACTGTCCACCTCTGCGGTGCACTTCCAAAAAAATAAAAATAAAATTTAAACGAGAAAGAAGCACAGGCATTGCAAACTTTCCTCTCATGGCACTATTTCGTAAGGAGACACATTTCAATGCCGCTGGTGTACCTGCTGCCTTAACAACGTAAGCCTTTGTACTTCAGTGTAGGCTGCCTGTAAGGAATTGCGGGCGAGGACCAGAGACTTATCCACATCCTGCAGCGATTGACTCAACTCTTCTTCCCTGAGTGACACCGCCAAAAGCTTGTCCATTGGGGCCTGGTCTATCACGAAAAGGAAAAGAGAGATGTCTCAGGAGGCTAGGAATGGGAGCAGCCGGGTTACCAATAGCTGCGGTGCGTGATTGAAATATTAGGTTTACCATTGTTCAATTTAAATTTCCTCTTCTTTCCAACTGCCTCCGTATCAGGGACTCCGCTATCCTACAGAAACAAACGGGCATTTTCTTCAATGAGCAGTGTTGCCTCCAAAGTAGAACACCGCAAAAGGGTGGGCCTTGAATGCATCCTTCGCCATAAACAGGCTACAATCTAAAAATAAGCTCACTTGTAAATGTTGGTGTTTCCTCTTAATGGAGCCACTATTCTCTCGCTCAAGTTCCACCTTTGCTGGCGTTGCCGCTGTCGCTGTTGGGCCACAGCATTTGTCCAATGTCAAAGATGCTCCCTCATCAGTCGCTCCTGTCGTTGACGGGGTCCCACTGCGAGGCGCCTGCTCTGCCGTGTCGTGGGTAGCAGGAAGAGGTGTTGAAGTGAGACAAGATGGCGGAGGAGCAGGAGGAGGAGGAGGCGGAGGAGTAAGGGGCATGTTTGCATTGGAGAACGACTCCCAGTGGAAGCCTTCCGAGAGCATCAGGTCTTCGTTGACACCCATATCAAACGTAGTTTTGTTTTGTAGAGAGCTCACCATATCGATTCCAAACCTGGAAGCACACGCGTGACGGTTAGGAAAGACAGCATGACCATGAAGCTTTCACGTGGATGTGAAAAAAAATTGAAACATTTTCATAATTAATCTGAATATTTTCCCCCATCAATATTGCAATCTAATTTGCGTTTATTTTTTTTCAAGGTCTTATTCCCAAGTATTTTTGAATTGTAATACAAAAGTGTGTGTATTTTTATTCAATGTGCGGACTGTACTGTACGTTGACGTCTTTTTTTGCCGCCATCACAATTCGAAAATGACATTCTATTACAGCATAAAGCCTGTCCGTGTTTACACTAAACCTTTAGGCTTTTGTTAGGAAGTATAAATATGTCAGGATAAGACCACAAGAACATCTGAAATGCATTTGGAGTTAATTGGAGGACCTGGAAACAATGTCAGGAGTTATGCTGACTCCCATTTACCATGGGTTTGAATATAATAGGTTAATTCAACTAAGATTTGGCGTTTTTTTATTTACAATTGAGCTGGACAGATTATAGGTCACACTCATGGCGGCAAAAGGTTTTGAAATGCTTAATCCAGCAGGTCCCAGGTGCTGATGAAGCTCTCACCTTGGCGTCGCTTCTTTCCTCTTCGCTTCATTGAACATCTGCCTCCAGCTTTGCTTCGACCTGACTCCGGTTAAAGGGGTAGCCTGAGGCGGCAGCTTTGGGGTAAGTTTTGGCGTTATCCTTCTCAGACAATCCTCTCCTGACCTTTGACCGGCCGCTGCTTTGTGAGCGATCCGAACCTTCTGCGTGGAGCCGAGCTGCGGACTGGATGGGATGCCGGCTGAGGGTTGGGGGTCATTATGATCTTCAGCCGCGTCGCTCTTCCATGTGGCGGTTTTGCCAACTTTTTTGACACCGGCCGGGGTGGCGTCGCTGCCCTGCGCCGCTGCGTTCTTTTCGAGGGCCTCCAAGGAGGAACAAAGCTGAGACAGGCGCGCTTCTACCTCGGCGCTTTGCTTTCGGGCTTCACGATCCGCCCTACATGGCTCCCGCACACCCAGCGCCCGTCTAATTTCCCTCAGCATGGTGGTGACGTCCATATCTTGGGTGAGAACAGGCCTAGGCTGCGAGTTAGAGGCAGCCACGCTTTGCTTTGGTTCCGATGATGTGCAAGGCTCATCCGGGTTGAAGATGACACTTCCTCTAATAGGGAGGTGATCACTAGTAAATTCCGTCAGGTCCTCACGCTGGTATTTGTAATCGCTATAATGGTCTCTCCTCAAGGACCACGAGGAATGCTGCGATGCGCCGTATGTTTGACTGCTGTGTTGGGAGCTGCTTCTTTTGGCGGGGAGGTATTGATCCGCAAGCTGTTTGTTACCCTTGTTTTGGATGACGGCAGTGTGGTTGGGTTTCTGCTGGGCCCCCATCATCTGCTGTTTGAATGTATTCGGAGAGGCGTTTTGACGCATCACTGGCTGCTGTCCACTTGCTCGCTTTTGCTCAGCCTTCTTCTGGCCAGCCTCGTTCTTGGCTTTAAGCTGTCTTCGTTTTTTTTTAAGCTTTTGTGACTCTTTCTTCCTGCGAAAAAACACAAAACAGAGAAATTAATTGGGAGTAGTTAAAGTAAAAAGCGAAAAAGCGAACCAGTTGAAATCTTACTTCTCCTTCTTTAGATTTTTGTTTCTCTGGAGAATACCCTTGATCGTCTCCTTGTTGAGAATCTTGTGAATGGAAACAGGCTTCACATTTTTAAAATTCAGGCTCTTTAAATTGATGTGATGTTGAGCGGCGGCGATGTGCTGGGCGTACTGTTCAAGATCCATTGAGTACACCTGACACGCTTGGCAATCGTGACACGGGATACTGTGGGGAAAAAAAGATACCCATGGAATGAAGGAGAACCTCAATTTTTATCCAATCCTCAAGCTTTAAAAATGTTGTAAACATATCAAATGTTAAGAAAAGCATGCAAGTATTATCATTTCTCTGTTAGATACTACCCAGAGAAAACCCACACAAGCATACAAACTCCACACAGAGCTGTGTTTTGGACCCTGAATATCACAACAGTGAGGCAGAAGAAGTACCATAATTTACTCCAAAATGTTACCTACGGGAACAGTACTGAGTCCAGCTCTCTGTGATGCTCCATACTATGCATGTGCTCGTGTATTTTCTACAAGTGACACACACAGACACAAGTCACTTGCAATAGCAGTATAAAACTATATAATATCATCTTAAAATAAACTGAAAATTGATACTTACATGTTTCAAAAGCATTTCTCTACACAAAATGCAGAAATTACTTTTTGGCCTCTTTTTGCTTTTCTTCGGCTGGAACGGGTTGCCCGTGGTATGAGCAGGTACAAACATTGCCATGTCTGCAAAATAAATAATAAAGAAGAATAAAAGAAACAGGTGGGCCGTGCATTTGGTACCTGGTACCTAGACTTAATCCCAATCCAATTAGAGAAACCACCAGTACTATAGATAAACTCAATACAAAACAACATTCATCTGATTGCAAGGCAAAACCATGAAACGGTTAACTAATTTACACCACACATACAAGAAGTGCTTATTATTAAATGTATTGTGTTGCAGATGCCAACAGGAATATTATGATAGTTGAATATGTCTGTAATAAACTTCGCTTTGACCAACCAAATAGGGGATTGACAAATGCTGACATTATTGTGGGCCAGGTAGTCGGCCCCGTGAGGCCAATTTCAAATCGGTTTGGTTGAAGAAACAGTCGCAATGCTAAGTGGGCAAATTTACATCGGCCAGCACGACTGATTCTGAAGGCCTTTGGGAGATTAGATTGACTAATAGCCTCGTAGGGAAAATATGTATACATTTTCATGGAGCAAATATGATCATTTATATTGTAAATGTCAACCGTGGTACTGTATTCATTTGATTTCAACACGTCTCGCACGCATGGAGGCCTGAAATTGGTTGAGCATATTGACTGACAGAAAGAGGAGTGAGGAGATTGAGAAATGCCGCTACAAAGCAACAACCAACAAAGCTCATTGTGACTAATTATTAGCAAAAACAAACTAACAGAAAAAAAAGCTTTAATGCGTCTGTCTCAACAGACGACATACGTCGAAGTGTATGTGTTCGGTTGACATAAACGGCTACACGTACATGCAGCAACAGTAGACACTCAAACGATTACACTTACCGAAATATTTTATCTAATATAAAAATGTCAATAGAAGATGTAAATTTTACATGAAGGTTCACATGCTCATAAACTCGCATCGCGATGAAGCCGCCATGTTCGATGACGTAGCTCTCTCCCGCCCTTGGACAAAACGTCACATATTTCTTCCACATTAAAACAAAACAAAAAAACTTTTAAATAAATACACGTGAAAATGACTTAATTAAAATGTTAGATTTGACATTTTTAAACAATCTAGCGCGTTGACTAGTCTACTTTTTTGTTTTGTTTTTCTGGCAAGGATAAACAATCCGGAAATTTCAATCCGAAAAGTACATTTCTAATGGTGACTTACTTCCGGTTTCAAGTATAATGCTATGCTAAGATATCAAGCGGTGTTTACGGAAGACGCACTTTGATTAAAACATTAAATGACAGTCTTTTCTCAGACTGCACATTAGACATCATCCTTTTTTTAAATAAGTGAAAATGTGCAACGGCTGTGTGCAAAAAGAATACCCCGACCGGGTACGTTTAAATTCTGATTTTGTCATTAGTAACTGAACAATTTGGGATTAGTAATGGACACTCACATCTTGATTCTGATGTTTATAATAATACCGTACTTAAAACGTTTTCTTTTTTTCTCTGCTCAGGGAAGCACTTGTCTCGAGAATGGCTCCTATCTTATGAACTACCTGGGCTGTGCCAAATGTCATCACAGGGACTTTGTGTTGATCTGTAATAAAGACACAGAGGATGATGATGGAGAGGAGATTGTCACTTACGACCGTAAATTGTTGTGATAAATTTAATGCATTGTTCCTTTTATCCCATTGTAGTTTTTAATCTCCTTCCCTTGATACTTTGCTACCACCATCTTGTAAAGTAATGCTCACATATCTATAAACAATTAGAAGCTCTCATATTAAATATCTAAAAATGTTACCTTTATAATCCTCTCGCTATTAAAAATAAACATTGTTTTTCTTCTAGATGTTTGTAAAAACTGTGACCACGTCATCGCCAGGCACGAATATACATTCTCTGTTGTTGATGAATATCAGGTAAGTGGGAAAACCATCAAAATTACTTAGTGAAATTTTCTTTGTTCTGTGAGACCATTAGGTTCATGAGCAGCACCCAGTATTGATGAAAATCTACATTGCAGCGACAAACAAAACACACTTAATAGTTTTGGTCTCTACATGCATGTGCCTTTACACACACCCTGCAAGGGCACCATGTGACGTCTGCTAATCTGCATGCGAGTGTTTGGGTGTGAGCTGTGGCTGACAACAGCTTCTCCCAACATTCACTAAACGGCTGAAAAATATGTCAATGGTTGTTGCTCTCCCTTCCTGCAATAACAAGCATGTTGGTTAGTTATATTACTATATTGTCCAGAGACGTGAATGCAAGTTTGGATGGGTGTGTAGGCTGCAACTCACCCGTGACCCAAATGAGGACAACTATAAGAGGAAAAGTACTGATTTTACTGTGTTGGAATTTGCACTGCATCATGTTTAGTAGCATTTTATTGTAGAGTTACTTTCTGCGTTCCTTTCAAGGTAAATTGTTGGTTGCTGAGCTTGTTTTTGGTCGCTCTCATTTGTGTGCATTCATATTGTATCATTCAGGAGTACACAATGCTTTGCATGCTGTGCGGAAAGGCGGAGGACTCCATCAGTGTGTTGCCAGAGGACCCCCGACAGACTGCCTCACTCTTCTAGACCTCATAATACAACTACAATTCTCGATACAGCAGATTGACAAAAGACTCTGACTGGATTGGCATGAACAGGGTCACTTCAAGGTTATGTTCATTTGGATAAACAGTTTCTTATAAATTTTTTAACTTGAGTGCGATTGCCAACCAGTTCAGGCTGTACCCCACTTATCGCCCGAAGACAGCCGGGATAGCCCACGACACTTGTGAGGATAATCGGCTCGGATAATAGATGGATGGATATTCCTGTATGTAACTATATACCAGCCTATAATGTCTTTTGACCATTGCACTGTAAATGAACGTTCAGACATTCATGAATTTACAAAAATATTCACTTATGTACTATGTCTCATTTGAAATAAAATATTGACTTATGGACAAGGTGTCATTTGCCAACTATTTTGGCCTATGTGTGTAATGGCATCAGAACAAATTTTAAAAAAATAAATTGCCAATTTGTTTGGCATTATTATCAAGTGCTTGTTTCCTCTAATAAACTCATTGAGTGATAATTACTTTGGGTACTTCAAACTGACTTGGACAGTCAATAACACTTTTTTGGCTTGTGAACATGTATTTTCATGATCAAATGCAGCTTGGTAAAAATACAGTTATATATGCTGATGACAAATGAATAAAAACAAAACTATAATGACTCGTGCATTTACAAGACTGAAGAATGAGTGTGCGCATAAATACATTCTAATATGCTGATGCAGAACTATTTGTGGTTACTATTAAGCGGAGGTTTTCCAGCTGAACGGCACATTCCCTGGCTTTGCAGCTGGATGTTTACTGACCTTGTAGCAACTGGTTACCACTTTAGCAGTGGTTCATTTGGTTTTTCTAATGGGCAGATATGGCATGTCAAACATTCAAGCACATTTAGAAGAATAATAGACTTACAGATGTAGAATGCATGACAAGGTTATGGTGAGACAAAAACAACATTGCTGTTTTACCTGTTAAGCAACGCTACTCTGGAAACTACAAAGCCAAACGCACAAGTACTTTTTCCCCCCCTAGCACTACACTTTAGAGACATACATTTTTGATGTATCTTCGACTGTATGGATGTACTTGCACATGATGGGAAGTTCCTCAAAAGGCTACACATGGACAAAACTGACATGCTGCTGGCTTTAGGGTTGGAACCAGTGTGCAAAATTATACCTGGTGACAATTTGGTTGGCTCTACAGATGAAGGTAACCGAGACAGATTTGTGAAATTAGATGGTGTTCAATGTGGCAATTTAAAAGATTGCAAACAAAACTGCCAAATCTTGCAAGGGTATCCTGGTCAAAATAAAAAAATGCTTCCTGACACAACCTACCCAAATCTCATTTAGTAAGTAAACGTGCTTCACTGATGGACATGAAAGTGATTCATTTGTCCCATAAGAATACATGAGAAAGTGTTCAAAATTGAACAGGAAGTCCACCCAAACTAATTGTGATCGCATCTACTCTCCCGACGATGTGAAACATGAGTGTAGGATCATTTCAAACATTTGCCATGAAAAGGGTAATGGGTCAGTTTGAATTTTGCACCCCGGTTGCAACCGGTTTCATCAAACATCCCTGAAGTGTCTGCACAAAATCACTCCAGCGTTTCAAGGTATTGTTCATGGATCAATTTGAGCTAATGTAGCAAATAAATAGATACACACCTTTTTTTCTTACATTACATACAGTACCCATTCCCTTGAGCACATACTGTATTTACACATGCCGATCGGTCTTTTCTGTTAATCACCGTTTCAGTTTCCTTGAGCCTTTGCTCTCCTTGATCAAACCTTTTCCTATAGAGCGCGGGGCCAACGGAGTCTGCCCGGATGACTTGGCTTGCAAGGGGCCGTGTCGAGGGGCGGGAGGAGGAGGTGGCGCAGATGAGCCGGAGCGGCTGCGTCCCACAGGCGGTGCCTTGCCGTCGCGGGGCTCCTGGCGGGACGGCGAGCAACTCAGCGAGCGCTGCAGGACGGAGGAGCCGCAAGGGCGGGGTGGAGGCGGGCTGACCAGCTGGCCGCTGCGGTTCTGCGCCAACTGGTTCACACTGGACAAGGATTCCGCGTCGCTGGTGCTGCTGGCGCGCACTCGCAAACGCCGCCGCCTCCAAAGAGAGAAGACCATATAAATACATTTTTAAAATATAGCCTTGCATTTCTGGAATATGAATTAAGCAGCAAAATCCATTGTGCATTGTGTCACACCTGTGGTCGGCACATGGGCCTGCAGACGGTTTCCCGGGAGGCGGGTGAGGCACGAGTCTGCCGCTGAGCTGCTCGGGAACAAAGGTGGCGCTCATGGGTCGTGGGATCTTACTTTTACTGCCTGACGAAGAGGACAGAGAAAGAGGGTCTTCCCCTCCGCAGTCCGATCTGGAGCCTCGCTCCGAGGAGAGGCGTTCCCGCGGGAGAGTGACCTGCAGGTTTTCGCAGGAAAGTGATGGAGAAGGGGAGTGGGTGGGGGAGCCGGGGACAGGGCTGCTCCAGCGGTTTCTCCTGTCCCGGTGCAGGTTTCTGCCCGGAGAGTCCGGGGGAGTGCAAGGGTCTCGTATTGGGATGCGGCTCAGTTTGGGCGAGCAGGGAGAGTCTTTGGGCCTTAAAGAAGCGAGGAGCGAACAGATCGCTTGAGCCTGCTGGTTCAGCTCCGATGAGCAGTCAGGTAGACCAGAATCACTCTCGGGGTCTTTTGTGAAGAGAGCGGTTGAACCTTTTAGTGGGCTCGACGACGGGGCCAAATCCGTCTTCTTGCCATCTTTTAGGATTTGTCCGGGGGGTTCATCGGATTTGCTGGACGGGGCTTCAAGAGGTATGGTGTCACTCCTTTCGAGCACAGGAGACTGCGGTGTGCAGCTGGAAGACTGAAAACAACTTTGTGATTAGGGGCATGAATGAAAGGATTACGCAGAAGAAACAGCAACAGTACCAATTGAATAAGAACAGGAAGAACTCCAAATATTGATGGAAAAATAGGAGGCTGCCAAATGGCAAGCAATGGCTTTCGTGCTCTATGTTCGCATCGAGCCGCTCGTAGTGACGTGGCACTAAAGCAGCAGTCTTGTATTTCTTTGTACTCGCTTTATTTTGAAGTAAAAGAGGAAGCCGAGTTAAAATTTTTCTTTTGCACATTTTTGGATAGCAATAAAATTTGTTTTCATCACAAGTGCAAGGCGATGGCATTATCAAGTATTGAGGATACTCCAATGTGAGTCCAAGCAATTTTAGAAATTATGCTTGCATTCTTTCTGAAAAGTGGTCTGAAAAATAATTGGGGGGAGGGGTGTTTGATCTTGCCTACCTGATCCATGTGGGGTCGTCCCATGACGACCGAGGGCATTTGTCCCAGCATCCCTGGCAGCCTCCTGTGGCCAAGTAACCACGACCCAACAGAACACTGTGACACAACAGCACTGGCTGCTCCAACGGGGCCTTCCTGCGGCGGGTGGTTCTCGTTGTCGACGGCGTTCGTCGTGGCTGTTTTGTCCTCGCGCTGGGCTTCAGTTGAAGGCTTGATGGCTTGCTCCAGCTCCAGTACCACCCACTCCTGGGAGTCTCCCTCTTGCACCACAGGACTGATATTGACTGCGACAAAACCGCTGCTGACCGCACCTTCCTCCGGGTCAGCTGTACCCGCGCCGGAATGATCGTCGGACAAGACTTTCTCCCCGATGTGAGAAAGGACAGGAGGCGTTTTGACCCGACTAAAATAAAAAAAAAAACAATTAAGCAATGAGAGCCTGTGTTACGCCATAGTGTATGTGCTTCTCTATACTGTAATCACAGATTTTCACGTGGGACTGGAACGCATCTGCTTCCATAAATGAGGGTTCAAATTATAGGACAATAGTATGATATATTTGAAGCACGAACCAGGACTCAAGGAAGCGCTCAAGAGTAGGCTTGGGTTCAGGTGCAAGTCTCCTTTCAAACGCCAAACTCTGACTCTGACGCATCTTCCGGAGGAGTGGCACAGCTCGGTCCAAGTACAGCGTCTCGGATCGTACTCGCCTTGGAGAACTCTGCGCGGAGCCAGCAGGGCTTTGGTTGCCCTGGTTCTGACTATGCTCTTCCTCAGTCACCACCTGAAAAATAAATAAGTAACCCCTAAAATGAGGTCCTTGCAACACATGCGAGGACATCAATCAACCAACCAGCGCACAACTGACCTTCCTGATCACTGGCTCGACATGCTTCTGGGTTTGAATGCGGTCCATTTCATCCCATATGGCTCTCGCGGGAACGGACGCGGGGGGGATAGGGGGACAGTTGTCGGCGTCGCTGAAGCGCTCTCCGAGCATGAGGACATCCTCTGTGTTCTCCCTCTGCAATTCGACCGGCAGCACTGAGGCATTGGCCATGCTTTAGAAAGAGAGAGCAAGAGAGGACAAGACGGAGAGGGAAGGTCACTCTCGAGAGAAAAAAACCCTTCCAGTTCTACAGTGGGAAAGAGGTGAAGGAATAACAACAGCATGACTGCGCATGCATATGTGTACCCCAAGTGAGCTGGCGTGAGGCGGGTGAGCTCCTGGCCGGTCGGTGGCGCTGCAGCTGCGGTCAGCATGTCCTCCGAGTCGCATTTCTCCCAGTCGTAGGGATCATTGTGCAGCACATTGTGGCTTTTCATAGAGCTGTCAAACAATGACATCAGCAGCTGTCACGGGGGAAAGGAGGGGTACATACGAGTCAGCATTTTGGCAGTCGAGAGAGAACCAAACATGATAATGCAAACGTGAGCTCATGGCCAACCTCATAGTCGGGTTTGGTATAGTAGTCCAGGCTGAGGATGTGATCCAGGAATGCGCTAAACTCAGATGGTAAGTGATTAAGCATGAGCTGGTGGTCGTATGCTTCTTTGAGATTTCCGACTTGTTCCTGTTGGAGAGGAGGATTCAAATACAATTGAGACACATAGAGGCGACGCACGCTTTTACAAAGATAATAATGTTCAATTTTTCAACAGGGTACCTAATGCGTTGGCAGGTGAACATTCGTATTGTACGTTAACAGTTGTGTACCTTGTCTTTAAATTTCCTCCATGGGAGTTGACCAGACATGAATTCAACCAACATGTAGAAAAGGGACCATAGATCGTCATGACGACCAATTTCCTGCAGAGTCAGAAAAAAAAAATCACGAGTTTGCAGTCTTAAACCTTTCTAAATTTTTTGAGGCTTCCCTCTGCGGTGAACATCCCCTAGACCAGTTTCTACCTCCTTGGTGGAGGTAACGAAAGATAACACACGGGGGGAAATGTCTAGTCACCTTATTTTTATGAGTATTGATTGAAGCATATCGCACAGTTCCTCTGAAGCCAGCCACAGACCGAGGCTAGAAAAAAAAAGTTGTTCCAAGCACATTTGAGACTCCTTTATGCATTGAAAACCTTTTTAATCGTAGAGATTTTAGTTTGACAGATGGACTCGCAAATCAGTTCTGAGGGTACTTACAGGACGGAGTTCCTGGTTGGAGGTCATGTACTGTCGGGCCAAACCAAAGTCCAGCATGTAGCAGCACCTGCAAGTACTTGCTAGTCTTCCCATTGCAAAGTTAGCCTGTGAATGACATAAAAGAAAGTTCAAGGGACTATAAATAGTGAAATTTGGAATATGAAAATATGAAAATACAGTAAACGACTTCAGGTAGCTGTTGTCTTACTGGTTTAATGTCGCGGTGCAGGAAGCCCACTGAATGGATGCTTTCAATGCCCTGTAAAATCTGCTTGCCGAGCCTCAAAGTCGTCGAGACTGAGAACGTACCGCGGGCCCTGCTTCTCCGCAGATCGGCCAAGTTCCTCCCCTTTGGACAATTACAACATAGAGGCGTGATAACATTCATTAGTCCTGTTTTGAAACACAAGTACAGCGGAATTAAAACAGTATTTTTGAACAGACTGTGCGGAACCTGTCGGGCACACCACTGTACAGGAAACCAGGTTTTGCATCGAAAGTGAAGGTCAAACGCAAGAATATTTCGAATTGTTTTCCAAGCATTTGAAGCACTTTACAACTTTGTAAATGTTTGATTATAGAGTGCACTTTATACCAAAACGCAAGCACTCTTCGAACACAATGTTAATATTAAAGCCTTGCGTAACTCATGGGAACCTTGTGAAGAGCCTACCTGGAGTTCCATCACCACATAGTTGAAGCGTTCGTTTCGGCCAGCGCTGACAAAGCGACACACGTTATCTTTGCCTGTTGAAAAATAATAATAAAATAAAATGTGATTGATTCCTCGACACTGGATCTACAAGCACTGAAAGCAGATTTTTGTTTGCGCGGCAAAGTGTCACTCACCCTGTAGCTTCCTCAACACGACCGCCTCCGTCCTCTGCACCGGTTTGGGGTGTGTGGCAGACTCCACCTTCATGGCAACGGTGGCCTGGCTCAGTAGGTCCAGGACCTCGTAGACCTCCCCGAAGCCACCTCCGCCAATCTTTCTGACCTGAGGAGCAGTTTTTAAGTAGTACATAATAATAAAATAAGAAAACGAGCAAATAAAGGTAAATCAGTGTCTTCTTTTACCGTGAGATGAAATAATCTAACAAACAAAGCAATGTCAGTAAAAAAACAAACAAAATATTTGTGACATCCTGTTCACATTACCAGTTGAAAATTACTGCTCTAAGTGTATCTTATGCTTAAATAAGAACGGTCACCTCTAGTTAGCTCTAAAGTGTATCTTATGCTTAAATAAATAGTAAGGGGTACCTCTAGTTAGCTCTTACCACTCTCCATCTGTCCCTGACCACATCTGCCGTTGACAGGATGTCTGTATGCTCTCCACTCATGGTGAGTGCTCTCTGCTGCAGTCAGAAGCTGACATCAGTGGCACCAACCCATCACTGCAAACAATCAATTCACTCCTTAAACCACACTAGTTGACACCGGCAGTGGTGATAGGTAAGGTTATACACTGCACATACCTTCATGTCTTTAATCTGTGTATTTTAAAGTGGGATTTCGGAGACTTTAAATTGATTGTGCATGACATTCAAATCGGGAGCTAGCCAGTGGTTAGCAGCTAGCTTTAGCTGATTTTAACTGCAGCCTAAAGCATAATGATAAGAACAGTGGATAGGTATGGTTAGTAAAAAAATAGATAGGTATGAGAGAGCTGCAAGGCAGAAAATAAACGAGGCGGTGCTCAATGCCAGCTAGCATGTTTACTCCACGGTGGCTAAGCAGCGAGCCCCCGCGATCTCGTCCCCGCGTTACCTCGTTCGGTTGCACCGGTGGGACTCCGGGATAGAGCCTCCATGGTCCCCTTCTCGACGTCCACGTCATTCCTACGGTTCCTTTATCGTGCTGATGAAGGGACGGCGATGGGGGGCATTGTCGAAAACGTGAGCTGAGCTAGCCAGCTGATAATGGCCACAGCCACCGCTTACAGGGGTAACGGTGACGTCATAAAAGCTCCTGAATGAGCCGCAGAATCACCATGGCAACCATCTCCCCCGCCCCACCTACAGGACAACACAATCACGTCGGCTTTTTTTCCTCACAAACTGAATTTGCACAAACAGTCAGGCTAAACAGCCTAAACAATTGGTGGGTATTCATGCTGAATAATTGTAAACGTTATGCAGTATTCATGACAACGTCCAAATGTTACAAAAACAAAATTAATTGAAGAGGCATGTTCGGTTTTGTAACCAGCATTCCCCAATTCCTTTACGCACACAATCTACATTTTAAACCTCTCATAACACGCCACCAAATAAAAATTTCACAAAAAGTTGATATTGAAATTTGCTTGTCACCATCTGTAACTGACATCAATTGGATCAATCTATAGGTGTATTATTTGTAGTAAATAACATTTATGAATTTCTTGGAAATATATTTCCAACAAATGAAGTGAAGATGGATATTTTTACAACTGCCCACCTGACTTATACTGTCAAATATTTTTTAAAATAATATTTATTTGCATTGTTTCTCCTCATTGAAACCATCATGTGATACACAAACACAAGGAGGGAGGAAACATTTGTTCTCGAGGACCACATTTGATTTTCATGAACTACATATGTGATAAGCACACACTTAAACAAAAATTAAACATGCCCAGGTTTCAATTCTAATTCTAACACATTTCAATACCTGTATTCATACGTTTTGTGCGATTTTTGAGGTTTAAAATTGGTGACTTGACTCAATAGAGTTTGGGAAACGCTGCAATGACCGAAATATTGACGCGGCTCCGTCCGCCTCGGGCTAAGTGGTGTAACAAAACGATCGTACGAGGATGCAATGGGCGGGGCTAAGGCTGCAGGTTGGAAAACAGGATAAGCTCTGATCTGTTTGTGGGTGAGGCGCCGTGTGGCGTTCTTCGCTACTTTTTTGCACCGATTTCTGTTCATTTACACACCTTTTTTTTTTAAACCGTAGCGTTACGTGCGTTATGTTGCGGGACTTTCGATCAACGGCGCACTCTAACCGCGCCACGTTCCAACGTGCGGAAATCGCAGCGTTTCCACACGCTGTGGCTGCGCGAGACTGAAAAGTCGGCCGAGCGGGGGAGAGAAAAGTTGCGGACTTCCAGGAAAAGCACGATTTCGCGGATACAATGTGGAACATTGTGACTACGACGTGAACGAGCGGTTGCAGCAAATCGGTTTGGAGGATTTCACCCGTGTGGACTCGCCCGTTCGCCATATTTCCGCGCCTGGAAACTCCGGGTGAAAGTTACGAGACAGCGAGAGTTATGACATTTGTGGCGCACAATCCCTTCATGGATCTGCATGACTTTGATCACCACCAAATGGACTCTTCGGGGCCGGGCATGGAAAACCAACGGTGTCATTCATAAGGTATTACATTCTACATTGTGGCTCGTGTGTTGCATAATCGCCCCAGTGCTTCCAATGCTTCCTTATTGCTGCTTTTTCAACAGCCACCAGCGGCTATAAGCTCGAGTGCACGATCACCTTCATTTCCTGTATTTCTAGTTCGGCCAAATAGAAGCTATGCTGTCCAAGGGCCTCCCCTTTGCTGCTGACTGAATCAGAATGTCCTTTTTTTTTGCCGGACAGAAACATGACATAATGTTTTGATTGTTGACTTTTAAGCGTGCATGCTCTTTGACCTTTATGCCTGGGCCTCCATTTTCCTATTTACTTTCTGTTTTTCTCCGGGGGTAAATAAAGTGTCATGTTTTTTAAAGGTGCGGCACCCAAAAGAGGATGTGAAGAAAAGGCTTCAAACTTGAGTTGAGATTCTACATTTCCTTTCGGATTGATCCTTCCACATGCCATCTGAGTACAAAAGACAAGCGCAGGAAGTAAAAGCCCACTACGAGACCCGGACGTCAAGATCTCGCCATGAGTCTTCCTCCTCAAATGAGTACAGACAAGAGCAGCAAGCATCGGGCAGTGGCGGCAATGAAAGAGCCCTTGCAGCATTCAGGGGAGGTTTATTACGGACTAGGTCCTCCGTCGTTGGAGTCAATCCAGAGTGACTCAGCTGGCAGCTCTGGTGTATACAACCCAGAGAAAGGGCCTCAGGTTCTCCCGCCTTATCAGCAGGTGGCCCCGGTAAAGTGGGTGCACCAGGACTCCTTACAAGCTCCCAGCTGGCCTCAGGAAGCTCCTGTGCCAGGTTGGAGCCAGAACTTTGGGGCGTATATGGGTGGCGTGAACGCCCGAGGGCAGATGGCATTCCATAAGGTAGTCCACGACCCTCTTCAGATGAGCAGCGAAAATCAGCAGGTTTACAGAGATTCACCCCGGGCTCCGGCTCAGGCCAGGGGGCTGGAATGGGAGCAGCATGCCATGCAGCAGGCGCAGCTGCAGGCATATCAGCACAAAAGCGCGGAGCTGCAGGGTGCGGCCCACGTGCCTGCTCACAACATGCAGGGCTCCATCCTGCAGCCCTTCCAGACGACGTTCAACAAGCAGCAGTTCCCGCAGGGATACTACTCGGTTTTCCCGGGCAACAAGGGAATGCAGGGCTTGCCTTACGGCGAGCAGCCCAAGACGCAACAGCAACAACAACAGCTGCTTCACCACATGCAGCAGCAGCAGCAGCAGCAGTTGCAACAGCAGCAGCAGTTGCAGAAACAGCACCAACTACAGCTGCAGCAGCAACTTCAGCAGCAGCAGCAGCAACAGCAGCAAATGCAACAGCAACAAATGCAGCATATGCAACAACAGTATCATCAACAACAGCAGCAGCAGCAGCAGCAGCTACATGAGCGACAGCAACAAATGCACAAAATGCATCAGCAGCAGCAAGGACAGAACATCCCCCAGCAGGACACGCAACCTCCTAATTTCGTCACCCATCAGCCTTCGGAACCCTGTCCGCCCGATGTCGTGTCCAAAAAGGAAGCGGCGCCGATAGCAGAGTCGCCAAACGAAGTCCAACCTGAGCCATACCCCTTGGAACCTTCGGACGCAACGCCGGCCATCCCGAGACGCTCGCGCCGCATTTCCAGAGACGGCCAGTCCCCCTTGGCCCCGCCTTCGACCAACATGTGGCCTCAAGCACCCAAAGAAAGCTCCCAGAATGGAGTATCTGTGCAGCAGGCTGCGCGGCCAGGGGACGCCGCAGCCGCGACGGGGGGAGTCATCCAGAGCACCCGTAGGAAACGGAGGGCGTCCAAGGAGATCAACCTGGAGACTCTTGCCCAGAAGGCGTCCGAGATGCCCTCCATGCCTGAATCGCTGTCCGCTTGCAAAACTGAGGTTAAAAATGCTTGACTACATCACTTCTGTTTTTTTGGCCGTTTATCACGCTGTATTTCCACATTACAAAGACATGCATAATAGCTTCATTGAAGGCTTTACTTTTGTCTGTTTGCACCCTGTGATTGGCTAGTGACCACTTCAGGGTGTACCCTAGTTCACAATGTTTTGGTTTAGAAAAAAAAAATCCCTTATCACATGTATGTTTAATATACTTGTTAATTAGCAAGCTGCCAAATGTAAGTTTGTCCAACATGCAGTGAGTTAGAGTGACAAAAGGCAAGCTGTAGGTTTAAAGAGGAAGAACTCCCTAGTTCAGTGTCAAACTTCCTCCCAAGTCTTTCATCACCACTTTCTTGGTTTTGTTTATTCCAAGTTTTGCAGTCCCCTGTGCCAACTTGCCTACGACACTTCTCGAAGCATTTGTGCAGAAAAGCAGCTGTGATAGTGCTCAAACTGACAACAACATTGGGTCAGTTTAATAAATTCCAATATATAGTATATCCGCATATATCTAGCGGTATATTAAAAAAAAATTTTTTTTTTTTTTAAGAGCAAAGCCTTTTCACACACAAAAAAAAATACATCTGGGCACTGAATGATTGCTAATCATGCTCAGGAATAGTTTGTATCAGTCTGGAACTGCATTGCGCTCTATTCTGACCCTCACAAAGGTGTCTGAGGAAACCAATTTTCCTGTCTTTGACGCAGTCTTTGTAAAAGGCCGACATTTCGAATTGGTTCTCATGAGATGTTGCAAGTGGCCTCTTTAATGTCTCAGTTAATTGTCTTGTCGCTGAGCATTCATACCTTACGTGTTGACATTGCCAGTGGAGCAGCCGCTTGTATTTTCTCCCTTGCAGCTTCCCTAACCGACCGCAATAATGAGTAAATTGCACTCGCGTCGACTGGGTGCAGGTAACAGTATACGATTTATGGGAGTGCAAGTCATTGTGCTGTTGCACACAAGTGCGCGGTGGCCGCTGCATGTCTGCACACCTCCACATTCCTCAGGCTCCCCGCTCAGCCATCGAGAACTCCAAGGGAGGGGGCCGGCCTGAAAAGTTGCGCTCCCTCTTTGCCCAGAACACACCGAAATGCTTTCGCTTTGCCGTTCACAACGCCCAGTCGACCGCCGGGCCGATCCTGCCGTCTTTTGATTCAAAATGAAACATTTCATTAGTCAGTTAATAATTCATGACAAGTCCGTAGCAGTTATCTTGTGCTTTTTATGCGGGAGTGAACGTGGAGCATACGCTTTGCTTTTGGACATGAAAAAGTTATTTTTGTACTGGTTCTGAAAATATATTTCTCAGCATAATTAATTGCTAAAAAACAAACAAACAAACAAACAATACTGTTTATTATTTGAATTCACTTTTTTTGGCATACACTCTCCAAAAAGTGTAATTTGAGCCAAATATTCCTCCAAATTGTTTTGCCACGTCCTTGTCATTGGGTCTGAAAACCAAAATACATTTGGAATTCTTCTGTGATTAAAAATGGTTGATTGTTGTCTGTATAATCCATTTTGCTTTGCTTCTGTTCCACAACAGGGAGACGTTCCTCGAGGCAAACACGCCACCATGGTCCCTTTAATCATGCCTGTGTCGGTGCCAGTTCACAGGCTCCCACTACCCGGTCACGGCGCGCCGGCACACGGACGAGCGGGCCAGGCCGAGCGGCCCTCGGTGACGTCTGACTGCAAGCCGTCCGTCATCGTGGCTCGCCGCAGATCTCTCAGAAACTCGGTGACAGACAACTTTGAGCAGGTTGCTTCTTGGAGGACTTAAGATTTAGCGTTGCTTTTGCGCATTTGAAGCAGGATCGAATGTCACACTTTTGGCATCCTTATTTGATTGGCTGAATGGCATCAATTGTTCCACCTATTTGGGGAAATACACTACATGTGGTACCAGTGTGTCGGTTTTCACGCCAGATCTGTAAGTTCTCTTCTTGCTCACTCTAGGACGGAGAGAATGATCCCGGACTGGACGAGGAGGGAAAAACCAAACAAAAGCGCAGACCCCGGCCCGAGCCTCTCATCATCCCTCCGCCCAGACCTTCCACGCTGATCCCGGCGTCCGTTTACTCCAGCATCACCGCCTACCAAAGCAACCTGCGCTCCCCCGTGCGCTTGCCGGACAACCCGCTCGCCTTGCCCCCCTATACGCCCCCGCCCATCCTATCCCCCGTACGAGAAGGCTCGGGACTCTACTTCTCCACTTTCCTCACCAACTTTGCCGTGAGCAACCAGATCCTCCCGCCGCTTGCAACGCCCAAGACGGCCACCAGAAGCCTCCTGCGCTCCAGTAAGTCCTCCGCCCAGTCTTGTGTGGGTCTGGGGAAACCATTTGAGTTTCGATTGGACCTTAAGACGAATATCAAGGACAACAAATAAACACTAAAGCTTTCCATTGTGTGGGAGTTTTGGAGCAACCAGGCGCCATCCAATTCACCACATACTGTATCTTATATTGTTTCTGTTTTTTTTTGTTTTTTTCCAGCAAGTTCAGACATCACACCGCCGGTTCTGCCCTTGATCACCGACGCCACGCCCGTCAGCCTCGAGCCGTAAGCTGGATTTTCACACACAAAGCCTCCAGGCGGCCGCCACCGCGCCAGCGTCTTCACCCGCCGCTTCCGTTTGCGTGCAGGCGCATCAACATCGGGCAGCCGTACCAAGCGGAGGTTCCTGAGTTGCGACACCAACCTTTGGCTCAATTTGACCCGCACAAGGCCGACTTGGTTTGGCTTCCTTTGCGTGATGGCCAGCTTGAACACAGAGACGCGGAGAGTGGTTCGTCGCTTTCGTCGAATGTTGTTTTCACTTGTTCCGGATCGCCATCTGCCCACTCACTCACATCCTCTTCCTCCTCCTCATGTTGTCCTTTCTAGTAGAGAACCTGATGAACATGGCTTGTTCCAGTGTGCTCAGCGGAGGAGGAACCAACCAGGAGTTGGCTCTGCATTGTTTACATGAAAGTGGAGGCGATTTCATTGTGAGTTGATAATTGTCGCAGTGATTTATCGATTGTATTTGCACTCTTTATGTTCACTCTGACCCCTGAAAATGGAGGCACGGCGCCGTCATAATGTCAGCTACTTCAACATGCGAACGTTTTCGAGTTTGTATTTGACTTTCTGCAGTATTTGGAGTTTTCTGGGGTTTGTTTTGTTTAGGAGACCCTCCGACGTTTACTGCATCAGGGTCCAATCTTCCCGAAAGGCCATCAACTGGCAGATTATCACTACTCAGGTTAGTTGTGTTCATGAAAGCTAGTGCATTGGGCAGATGCGTTTACGGCTTGCTGACTCTTCAGTACTACTTTGAGATACACTACAGTATTTTGAATTTGTATTTAGTTTGCACATTATAGTCCATCAAGGGGAAATTCAACTCGCACTCCAATCAATACTTTGTGTTTCTTGAAAGCCTGGGACATTGTTTCTGAAAAAAAAAAATGAACCCGCTGACAGTGATCCGATACGTTGTAATTACGTAACAGCAATGACGTCATTAAAGTTTGGCCTGAGTGGTGTTTGAAGACTGCTTTTCGTTTGACTGATGGGTGGAACGATGCAGGCCACTTGATAGGAATCCATGAGCGGTGATTCTATATCGAGCCAAAGTCTTCAGGGAGTGCAAGTGTTTAGTTTCACTTCAACTTGGGCTCTGTTGAAACCACGCCCATAACTGTCAAAATAAGAGTAGAAATCGGATGCTGGAAGTAGCAAAGGAGACCCTCATTTTTTTGTTTCTCCCCTAAACATTAGTGTCGCCATTCCGCCGATTTCACTTTCACGACACTTCCCCGCGGGATTTTCTTGCAGGCGCCGATCGGTGGAGTGCCGAGGAAAAGCATTACTTCAACAAAGGGATGTCTGCCTATTGCAAGGATTTCATCTTGGTGCAGAAGCTGGTGCGCCTCTCCACTTTTAGCCACACAAGTTGACAAGTTGCCATTTTTTTTCTGCCGATAGTGAACGAATGATGACAGAAAGTCTTGACGGGTGTTATTTTCCTTTTCAGGTGCAGACCAAAACAGTGGCCCAGTGTGTTGAGTTCTACTACACGTACAAAAAGCAAGTCAAGATCACCCGCAACGGGATTTTAACCTACGGCCCTTCAAACTCGCCTGTGGATAAATACACAGAGGCTGTGGTGGACATCAAGGTAGAAATTGCTTTGCTTGTTTTATTTATTTTTAATATATCTATATTTATATTAATAAAATATTTAGCGTGTTTCCAAAACATGCACGTTAAGTCAACCAATGGCCAAATTGTGAATATGAATGTTTATGATTGGCTGGCGACCTCTCCAGGGTGTACGGTGCCTTTGGTCCAATGTCAGCTGACAAATAAATTTATTGACAAAATAAGCACACCATTTCAGCTTTTTGGAGGCGTATGGAATAAGTTTGTTTGTTCAAGAACATGTACATAGATGGCCGTTTTACTCGATCCAAGCAAGGAGAGCTTTCTATTTTATATGACATCTGCTTATGACAATTTTTTTCCCCCTTGGCAGTGTGGTGGGCGGCGGGGTGCTTTCCCATTCGATTACCGTCAATAAATAACATCTGGTGGATTAATTCGGGGTCACAACCGAAAATGAGTCTTTTAAAAGTTGTCATGGTTGGACCTACTTTGTGACTCTTTTGTGATTCCTTAGAGCTCTCAGCAATCTAAACCCACGCACCTACACACGGACGACAAGAAAGAGCTGTCGTCTGAGCAGCAGAACAACCAGCAAGCAATGGTGGCTCACTCACTTCAGGCACATGACTATGTGAGTGTAGCCACAATTGGTCGTGAAAGAATGTGTTCATATTTCATGTAAAGATCGATATCAGAATGCAAGCATTCTATTTCTGGTCTTACAATCAAATATAATTTTTTTGGAAGAACGGAATTTTATTTACCACGACTAACTATGACTAAATAAGGGTTTCTGATTAAAAGGGCAGCATTTGGATAAGGACAGCAGTTATTGCTAGGAAGAGATCCTCTTTCATGTTTTGTGCAGTCTTCTCGACAATAACAAAGCAACTTGTTCTCCAGGCGGGTACGAGGCTGGTGGTCAAAGAGCCGCAGAACATTGTCAAGGATGCTGCCTACACATCAGGTCCGCACAGGCCTCGCAACGACACTGCAGCAAAGAAAACAAAAGTGCCAGTCAAGCCCACGCAAGATCCTGACGCAGTATTTCCATGCAAGAAGTGCGGCAGGTACGACCAAAGCCGTCGCAGAAAGTCCACTTTGGTTAACATTAAGCGTGGTACTCCGTGTCCTGACTGTTGTTCCGGTGTGCGTCAGGGTGTTCAACAAAGTGAAGAGTCGCAGCGCCCACATGAAGAGCCACGCCGAGCAAGAGAAGAAAGCCGCGGCTCTGCGCCAACGGGCGGCGGAGGAGCAGGCGGCGGCGGCGGCTGCCCAAGCCCGCAAGGAAGCCTTGTTAGCGGTAGCGGCGGCGGCATCCCACCAAGGAGGGAACGGAGCCGAGAACCAGGGGGAGCCCAGCAGCCAGGAGGACTCGTCAGAGGGGGAGGAGGACGACAACGACGAGGACTGGCGCTGAGACCAAACTGGAATTTGCGGCTCAATGGATTTGAAGGGATGGACGAAAATGATCAACGAGAGCAGAAAAAGCACAAAAGAAATCTTTTAAGTCTTCCTGTGTAACTCTTGCACTCCTCTCCTGGCTGATTTAAAAAAAAAAAAGGGGTGTACATATTCATCAACCAGGCCAGCACTCCATATTTTCAATTGTATCGTTTTGAATATTACAAATGTCTTTATTTTTGTCGAAATGCACTTATACAGTCCGCTTTTGCCAATGCTGCCTTTTTACAAGTACTGTGTATCCTTTTATTTAATTAACTCTTTTTGGCAAATTTTCCGTATTGGGACGTTCCCTGGGTATTTTGGTATTCAAGATCAGATCGTTTGTAATTAACACAGAACAAAATGTTGTTTATGGTTCCTTTTAATTCCAATGTGCCCATGGCTTGTTTTCAAAAATACTTTGCAGAGTGTGAAAATGTTGCGTTGAATGATGCCGGTTCTATTTTAAGTTTGGTTGTACTTTTTTTACAACTAAATAACCTTTAAAAGTAATATGTAAAAAAAAAAAAAGTATATATAAAGTTTGCTCTATTTATGCTTTTTTCAATGATTTTGGTAATATAAATGTATCCTATCAGATACAATATAACTTGTGAATTGAAAATAAAAGTTAAGTGTTGAGAACAATCATATTAGTCGTACTGACATTTAATTGCAGGTACAAAACAATGCTTTTATTAATTTTGTTTGAATTGGATAATTTTATTCAATAACTGCCCTACGATGTCAGCACTAACCCCCTTTTTTTCCCCCCATGCGTATACATTTTGCTCAGCCTTTCAGTCGGATATGTTTGTGCAGTAGGATATTTTTACCCTCTGTATTTACATTTGAATTTCTAACAGATTTTTGAACATCAGCCTTGAACATTTAACACCTCAAATAATTAATAATATCCATAGTGACTATTTTCCCCTGGATGAATCGAATCTGTGGCTCTTGAAGCGTTATCGCGAATGACAGTCAAGTTGCATTTCAAATTCTGGTCACAAGATGTTAGCAAAGCGCGTTATTCTTTCACAACAGCTATAAAGGGAAGGCTCAAATTTCAACAGTGTCCACACGAGAGCTCTGTCTCCCCAGGATGCACTCAACCCTAAGGACATGGCAGGACAGCCTGTCACATGGGTAGATGAGATCCAGTCGAGGCCTTTGGGTCACGGTCACTGCCATGCATTTCATTGACCTGTGATTCCCAACCACCGTGCTGAAGGAGATAATCATACTGTATATCCTGGGCACGTTATTGGTCTGGAAATTATATCTTTGTTTAAAAAAAAAAAAGCATCATAATTTATCATCGATGCCAGTGCCATATGCAAGCGTCGGTTAAACATCTTGCCTTCATGACTAATAATGCAACCGAAGACAATCTCTGTCGTGATATTGTGGTTCAGCTCCAGCACGCCCGCAACCATAATGAGGATAAGTGGAATAGAGAATGGGCGGATGGATATTTTGTGGTCATCTATGACCACATATTAGTCAATAACTTTGTAAAGAACGTTGGAACTAGCTCTTGGATCTCGCGCTGGATCTTGAATTTTGATTCTTGCAGAACGTAGGTGACCATTCAGAGGAAAATCTTTTCCGAATATTTATCCCAAATGAAGGAGCAGCTCCAACAAATGCTGTGAAGAGAAGTCAAAGAATATCCACCAAGAGCTGAACCTCATTTGTACTAAAAGTTGCTGTGTGAGTGTGCAAGTGAGTGCACGCTGCTCGACGTCACCTCTCCACCCTTCCTCACATCCAGGTGTCCTTGATGTGGGGGAGGGGGGGGGGTTAAATCACTCCTTGTAATGACTTTCGAAGCCATATAAGTGACAAGGGCCCAAAGCTCAATTTCAATGTCATCTGCACCTCTCTATACTCCCCTCCGCTGACCTCTTGACCCACATATCATTTGATTGCTTATCCACCTGTCATGTTGAAGCCATGCATTTTAAAGGAAGACGTCGTCCTCATTTGCGGGCTAACTTAATGGAATTAAACTCTCCACCCCGCCCCTCCCGTGAGAGTTTTTAGCCACGGTCAGCAGCGTTGCCTCTCACACGCTTGTTCGAATAGCCCATCTTCGAGTGCATCCATCTCTGAGCTGACCGGCGCTGACATGTTTTCAAAGATTTGCCTCTCTGTTCGATTTGCCTGATCATTATCAAGCTTCTGAAAAAGCCTGCTGAGGAGCTGATCCTTTGAACCAGGTGTCTTGGCGGAGGGAGACATCAAAAACAGGCTGGATAGGACCGGGGACTTGGGTACCAGAGGTCGTGATCCTTAGCAGCAAGCAGCATATGATGCGCTGTCGTGCAGATTTCACACTTCAAGCATGCGACAACAGCGCGCGTTCCTCTGCACATTATGTCATCTTTGTACAAGTATGGCGACTCGACATGCTCCAGTGACCTCAGTTGATTTGCACCAAGCCCATCAGCCTGTTTTTAGTCGCAGGAGGATGTTTCTCTCAAAGCCCTGAGCCAACACTTTGCAGCTGACTCTTTTATGATCTCGCTGTCATCCGTCATCAGATGGGATGGATCCTGAAAGTGACATCCGTCAAAAAGTCATCAACATGCTTCTCCCTCTCCTCCGATGGGAAGGTGATGTAGTACTTCGGAAGTCACAACACTTTACAGGAGCTTTTTTTTGGGTTTGTTTTGCTTATGACAAGCGTTCAATTTTTATCTCATTTGAACTGACTATGCTGCCCTTCTATTGACTCCCACTCTTAGATTTTGTTCATGTATCTCCGTTGAAGCCAAAGTTACAGGAACCCAACTTTCCCCACTCAACTTTCAATGTGGAATAGCCCAAACCCGTTAATGGCATTTTTGCCTCCGCATCTGCTGGAATAAACCTCATAAAAACATCAAATTCTGAAATGACGACATATCGCTCGCCTCCTAACTAGCGATGATTTCTTTGTTTTGTCTTTGGCGCGTGCCCAAAGGAAGACGGCGTCACATAAATCCCATCCAGCTAGTGTATGCTTCCATCAATCGCATCATTTTGCGCTGATGTGCGGGAATCTAACTGAGAATTATTGTCTCCCAGAGAGCACGCAGAAAGCCGTTAGTTCAATTTGCTGCCAACGATTTACGCCCTGTGCATTATCAGACAAGGCATTCGCCTCACGCCAAAGGCCTTTCTTGCTTTACAAGTTGAACATAAATACGCTGAAATGACACCATTAATGTTCATTTATATAAACATTCCTTCCATTATGAACTGACTCACGGAATTGCTCTTGGATTTGGTCCTACGCTTTATTTGTTCACTCGCAAAGAGTATAAGATGCTTCAACCATTTTCCCTGGTAGTGCAAAGGAGGTTGAAGTGACAAAACCTACCAATCTAGAGCTTCAAACTAACTTTGAAATGAACCCACGTGATTGCCCCCCCGCAAATTCATTGCGGCAACCTGGCTGGTCAGGGGTAGAGAAAAAAAAAGTCAATTATCAATTATTCACAAGGTCATCTCTGTGGCCAATCATAGCCATCATGGGAGGGGCCATGACCAGCAATGTGGCAGCCAATTTGCCAGTGAATAATGTCTTTGGCGCCTGCTCTCACAGTGGCCATTTTAACGTCCATTAAAAAAAGGCAAAGCAATGCTCTGTCAAACTTGGCAATGTGGAGCCCCGTTATGGATGAAGCAACCTTGAGGGAGAGGGGAGAGTGCCGCTGGTGTCCTTACTTTGCTGCAGGTATTAGTTTTAATCACTTTGACCTTGTGATATTTAGAGTGTTGCCATAGCGCCAATATTAGCACACCAAGACTTTAACTTTTTAAAAGAATGTAAACGCGATCCCTTTTGAAAGTTTTGATACTCTCACAGAGCTTCTCGTATACCCTCATTGCGGGCAAGCGGCCTAACACCATCATCGTCCATTAAGTTCATGATCGATGATTCCCATCAGTCTGTATTGATTGTTCACATTTTCTTGGAATGCCCCCAAGGAATAAAAAAATCCCCAAAACTGCAGAGTGGAGCAAGATGAAAACCAAAGTGCGTAAACCCATCACATAGAGTGGGCTACAGTGAAGACATTTAAGAATTCAATGAAGCCATAGATTCTCATTGATTTTTAATTACAACCATTTATTGATGTTCCCAAATGGCTGAGTGGACGCAATTGGATGGCCAGTGCTTAATGATATCATACATGCTGAGCTAAGCTAAAAGAAGATATGCTCTTGTTTCCTTAAGGCCATATTTCATTGAGCGGCAAAGGTTTGCGAATGTGTGCGCACTTAGCAAATGTTGTATAAAGTAACTTTTTTAACATTAGTAGCTCACCCACCACATTTCTTGTCTGGCTTTGGGTTTCTTCTTATGGTTTTCGAAAATAAAAAACCTTTTGAGACTCCTGCACTGCTTGCCTACCTGGACAATTGGGCACTCCAGACTCCACAAAAAAAAAAAACATACTGTAAATCCAGATGAGCTGTCTCGAAAGGGTAGGTTAAAAGTAGGTATTCATTTATTTGAACATTTATGTGATCAGAAAACAGGCTGGACCTTGATCAATACCCGTCCGTCCCAGCTGAAGCTTACAGTCTAACTAAACATAAAACAAAAATTACCCTTTGTGAATTTAAAACAGCCAAACAATCGCCTGCAAAAGGTCACACTAGATTAATGCTTTCTAACGCTAATTAGCATGTACGTTGCGGTGCTTCAACCCTTTAGGCAGCGGACCGAACATAAATGATTCAGCAGCAACGCCGAGACAGACAAGAACAATACCCACAATCAAACACTCTTCATCTTTTAATCAGAACAATTAATATTAGTGCTGTAACGATGAGCTCAGAGAGGTGTTGTGCCATTATTGAATTTTAGATAGGACGCACCGTTGAAATAAAGATTGGCTGCTCTGAATAGGTACAATATTATGGTGTGTTATTTTTCATCCTTAAAATCCACATCTGAGCAATTAGCTAATTACTCATCAATTCAGAGGCATCTTGGAAAGGATAATTGTTACCATGCAGGCAAGCGTGTTTATCCTGTGACTGAATCACTACATCTTGGCCATCCTCCCTTCTTTGGGACTCATTTGCAGGATTCAACGCCCGCCCCGCCTGGCCTCTTTTTACTGCCTCCATTAAATTCATGCTCTCGCCATTGTGGCTCTCCGTGGATAGCGAGTGTTCCATCATCGCAGCGAAGAGCCGCCGCCGCAGCAGCAGATCAGCGATGAACTGGCCATTTTTTATCCCATCAACTTTTCATGGTCACTTGGGGGGGGGGGGGGGGGGGCGTCCAGTATCGCTCAGCTCCTCTGTTACTCACAAAGCCGTTACACAAATGCCGCATGTAGTTTATGTAATGTGTGTGGGCTGGTGATTAACAGAAGGGGAGACACTGTTGAACAATATATATATATATATATTTTTTTTTTGCTAAAGCGGCGTTACTGTGTCTTGTACATCACACATTGCTGTTCATTTGTCTGGTGTAAACAGGAGATGACACACACACAGGAGCCTTTATGATGTGGTTCTGCTGGTTTGCTTGACTGATGACTCTAATGTAGAATGGGCACAGAGGCTAATAGGAATGCAGCAGGATTCCAATGTCCTTAATGGGATAAGCCACCCCTCCAAGTCCAAGGCAAGGTGAAGATACCTTGACCTCATGAGTTATTGGTCTTCTCTAATGTGGAGCATTCTAAATCTATGACTTATATGTCTTATTGACTTATGTCTTTCCTTCACTTATGTGATTTCACCTGTTGCCAGGCAGAGTTGGTTGGAGTTGGACGGAAGCAACCAAAGGCACAACCCGCCACCATAAAACTTCCCATCCCGCATTGGTACACACAAGACAGCGAGCTATGTCGAAGAAAGCCTTACATGGGCAGTATGAAAGGGGCTATTCATAGCCAGATGTCATCATGATTCAGAGTTTAGATACAAAAATAAAAACACAATGAGATATCGCGTGAAAAGTAGAAATATGAGTTTCGGCAGGAGTCCACGTTTGTCATACGCGAATTCCCAAGGCGAGACGGTGGTGACTGCAAATTGTTGATGAGTCAGGAAAGTCCATAAAGATGTCGCTGTAAAAACAACACGAAGAGAAAATATCTGACTGCAGCCTGAGAATCATCAAGAGCCTGCGAATCAGTCCAGCCGCAAATACAACATTGACAACGATCGCACATGAAGGAAAGGCTTCAATAAAAGTTATTGATTTTCTTGCTCTGCCCGTTGTGAAATGGAGCACATCTCGGCTGACAGAAACTCAATTGTGCCGTCGCACCTTTCATCTCGCTGCTTTTGTTGTCCACCATCTCACGATGACGTGGATCAAATCTCGATCGGAGTTTACAAACGCATACGACGCGCCACTTGAGCCTTTATGGGATGAAGTCCACTGTTTCGTTTATCAAAATCAGGCCCCGGAGGAGGCATGAAGTCGTAGCGTCGAATGGAAATACAGGCCATTAAGGCAGCACTGACATTTGTGCTGACACAGACTTTGACCATTACGGGTGCTTAACATTTTTTCGCAACCACCGCACCAAATTTAATGATGCTTATTTTATGCTTATTATTATTATGATCAAGTTTACGCATTTCTCATTTCTATACAAAAAATACATCCCAAGTGTCTCAACAGGTGGACCACAGAAGAAATCGCAGGTGCTTTATGTTACAATTTTCAGGGTGTCATTGAACAAAATAACAAAAATGTATTCCTATGTTGAAGTTAAGTCAAGATTTTCAAGTATTTTTGTTCCCATCACAATCCACACTGAATTAAGGTACAAGCTCAGTGAGGGAAATTCAATTCACAAGTTAAGGTGCCACTGCTTTTATCGTTTTGGTCAAACAGCAGCTTATCCAAGCAGAATATAACATCAAGGGAGATCTAATCGATAGTTTTCACTTCACTTTAAGTTTACTTCAGCTCAAAACAGAGCCACGAGTCAAGAAAATAATTAACGTAACCACCATGATTAATGTGGGACAATTTAAATCAAGTTAGTGCAAAGAGTCTCTTGTTTATTTCAACATAAGATATGGCCCAGCATGGCCCCCATTAAAAAAACAAACAAAAAAACTAATACAGGTGTCCAAAAACAAATATTGCCTAGGATTAGGTGTATTTTAATGTTCCTTAATGCAATTAGTGGAGCATCAACGAACCAAGACTCGATACTTTTGCCGTTCGACAAACTCAAGACTCTGAGTAAGTGTGGACAAATCAATAGTAGATTACTCAGAAAAAAAATAAAACACGAACATTAGGATCCTGCCGCATGCATCATTGCCGTTTTCTCAAGCAGAAAATGGGCTTTCAAGGCTTAGAGCAAGGTTCAGGTGATTCCCGAGTGGCTGGGAGGGATTGTTATTATTATTATTTTATTTTTTTTGAAAAAAATTACAAGGAGCTCATGTGTACTTGGTTCCATGACCAACCTTGATCTAACTCAATATACTCCTATTTGAAAACAAAATTGCCAATTAATATGAATTGAAATGCCAGGAATCCATGACAGTATTTGTTTGGATGTGTAATTTTAAGGGGCATTGGCCGAATGTGATGTCTCAGCGGCTAAGGTTGGCCATTTACCACACAGTTAGTTCAGTGTGTGTCATCTCCGTGCTCCTTGTGAGTGTCGTCATTTTGCATTTGTATTGTTTGGCTGTCTGGTCCATTCCATTTAAAAACAAACAAACACACAACTTGTTAAATGTGGCGTTTTGTGTCTATACATGCGTGTGATATGACTGAAGGATGGTACATGCCAGTCTGATTCGACTAATATTTTTTTCCCATCTAAATCTAAATCGATTTTTTTATGTATTCTTTTTTTTTTTTAACCACTACAATTTAAGTGTCACAAGTATCAACATTGTACATTTCGATGTCCTGTAAGCTGGAGGCGTCCGTGTCGTCCCCGACGCTGCCCACACTGTTTCGGAGAGCGATGCTTCCGAGGAACGGATACACCTTCTCGGTGAACAAGTCCCTGATTTTGTAATAAGGAAGTTCAGGGTCCTGTCTCTCGAGTTTGGGGATACACTGGCTCTCCATGGCTTGGTTCCTCTGGTAGTACTTGGAGAACTTATTAAAAATGATGGTAACGGGCAGCGCCACCACCAAAAGTCCGCAGATGATACACACCGTGGCGACGATTTTCCCCGCCAGGGTCACGGGGCACGCGTCCCCAAAGCCCACCGTCGTCATGGTGATTGTGGCCCACCACCAACCGGATGGAATGGTTCCCAAATCCGTGTCCTCTTCCTCCTTCTCCGCAAAGTAGATCAGGGCGGAGAAGATGGAGATCCCCACGGAGAGGAAGAGAAGAAGGAGGCCTACCTCGTTGTAGCTGTGACGCACGGTGGCACCCAACGCTCGCAGCCCGATGGAGTGCCGGGCCAGTTTGAGGATTCGGAGGACCCTCATAAGGCGGAGAACCTGCACCACTTTCCCCACGTTCTCGATGTCCTCGTTCTCCTCGGCGCCCTCCTCGTCAGCCTTTTCCAGAGCCATGGTAGCGTAGAAGGGCAGGATGGAGGCAATGTCAATAATGTTCAAGGGGTTCCCGAGGAACTTCCTGCAGGAGGGGGCCACGATCAGCCGGATGATGAACTCGGCGGAGAAGCACACGATGCAGATCACCTCCAGGATGGCGAGGACTGGGTCCTCGATGGGCTTGTCGTTGTCGTCCACGTGCTGAAATTCGGGCATGCTGTGGACGCACATGGCGATGATGGACGTCAACACAACGCTGAGAGACGCCACGGCGATGATCTTCGACGCTCGGGAGTGACCCGGATCCTCCAGCCTAAGCCACACATAACTCCGCAACTCGGCGCACCATGCGCCCTCAAACTTGGCCAGGTCCTGATCCAGCGCCGACAGTTCCGCAAGGGACGAGTTGAAGCTGGGCTGCTGTCCATCTTCGCTCCTGGCGTCCCAGTCCCGGTGATTCATGTACTCCTTCCTCTCGTGAAACCAGTTGCGGCAGCAGTCAGCCAGGTGGAACTCCTGCACGCCCCAATATTCAATCTCCTGGCTGAAGGAGAACACGCACACATCCTCCATCATGTGCAGGCGTCCCGTCTGGTAAAAGTTGAGCACGCAGAGGAACACCTTGGGATTCCGGTCGAAGTAATACTCCTTGTCGGCGGCGCTGTAGTCATCACACAGCTCCAGGATGGCCGTCTCGCTCCGGCAGCGCAGCAGGCGGGCCAGACGCGTGTGCGGGAACTGCTGCAACGTGTCTCCATCCACTTCGAAGCAAAGTCCTCCGACGTTGAGGCGAAGCTGCTGCTCATCGTAGCCGCGTCTGTGGAGGATTTGCCCATAGCCCATGGTCCTGAGGTTACAGAGGGGAGTGCTGTGTTAGTGTAGAATACATTAGTTCTCTGAAGCAGGGAAATCAATACTGCTCACACACACACACACACACACACACACACACACACACACACGGGAAATGCTTGATGCAGAAGAGAAGTGGCAGGATGAACTGTCACTTCTTGGAGAGATCAACAGGATGATGAGCAGAGGCTTGACATTCCAGAGGCAACAAGTTGACCTGAAAATACACTTCAAGACTACTTTTCTCTTTTTTTTTTTTTTTTACCTCATCTTCTTTAGTTACGCGTTTCTTTAAACCGTGAGGGAAACACAGTCCGCATGCACATTTCCATAAAAGCCACTTGATTTCCTTTTTTTTTTTTTTTCTCATTACAGATTCTATTGACTTTCAATAGGATTACAGGTGACAACACAAGCCACCTACCAGGATTCAGATGCTCACTTTCCATCAAATCGAACTTTGTGCCAAGCCTGCGGTCACATTCTTATCCGGATGTTTGGTTCGGTGCACTGAGAGGAGGAGCAGCGGCTTCATGAGGGGGGAGGCGGAGGAGAGACGGAAGCGGGACATGGGGCTTCTTCGCTCCCTTTTACAGTGTGCAAGGAGGGGCTGGGTTGGAGGGAGTAAGAGAGTGAGAGAGTAAGAGACTTGCTGATGTGTGGGAACACCCAGTCGAGGATGATGTCACTGTCCATGTGACCTCATCTCCAGGCTCGACATGCAAAGTCGTAATTTTATATTTTTATAGAGGACATAGTATGGAAAATTGACTTTTTAATGGCCTGTATAAAAATAGTTATGTCTCTGGAGTTCCAGCCCATCCATCAAGTGTAGGAGTGAGTCACAAAGTGAATTTTTAGTGATCCGCCTATCTTTGAAAATGTTTCTGTGAGCCAGTCGTTCAGCACTTCAGTTCAATCTACACAATATGAACTACCTCCTCCCTTTAAGCAGAGCCACATTGAATTTTGTTGGATGCAGAGAAACAAATGCCTACCTCCTGTAAGATCAAGAGTGAGCTTCATATATTTAACAGTGGTTGACTTATTTTTACACTTGTAGCACAGTTAACGAATGTTAAAATGCTCCTTGCAGCATTGTCTGTCAAGTTCCTAAACATTTTCAGTTTCATTCAGATCTGATAAGCACATCATCAATTCTGAATGTTTATCGAGGACAAGGACATTGACGTGCATATTAACAGAGACAGGTGAAGCCCTCAAATGTGAGCAATTACTTCAGGCGAGGCCACCCCCAACTCAGCCCTATAACTGAAACCTTGCCTTTGACCCCCACTCAGATTCATTGTGAGGTGTCAAGCAGTTTAAGTGTCATTCAGGCCTTGACGGCAGATATGATATCAGGGGGTTTTATTGTTTGGCTGCCCTTCCTCACCTATTGTATTGAATTGACAAAGTTCAACGGTAAACGTTCCACTGCATTTTAGATTGACCCTGAACTTTCACTTGAAAGTTGCTAATGTCCGACTTTCTTGTGTGAATGTGGTTGTTCACAATAAAAACCGTTGAAAATGGAAACGTACGTGACAAAAGTAATGATTTTCATGGAATGTTCTCATGTGTCTGGAGAAACCCAAAGACATCCTTCTGACCTTTGCGCTCTCGTCTTAAAGGGCTCGTGCACCGGTCATACGTCCAATCGGGGCCTTGGGGTGTGGTGTTTAGGTCCATCAGTTTTGATGCGATCCACCTGTGTGCAGTTGTATTTTTGCAACCAGCTACTTCCTCATTGTGTCTGAAAGTCTCGGGGTCGCACCCCAAACATTCTTATAAGCTGCAGAAACAGGCACATTGTGGTCATCTGGTCCTTCTGTTTGTGTCATGGCTACTGCGTTTGGACTTGGGTTTGTAATGCTCCCTCTTTGGCCTTGTTTTCTCATTTGGCCTTCCTGCTTTGAAAGTAATTCTGTTGTTTCCAGGTGGCTTTTTCTACTATTTATATTTGGAAATGTAGAGCCCCAAGTGATGTCCTCCCCCCGTAAGTTAATTTGATCTCTTTTTTTTGGGGGGGGGGGGGGTAACTCCGTTCCCATGTTCTTTTAATGCTATCACTTAAGTATGTCATTTGTTTTAGGTATTAACACAACATGCCTGGGAAATATCCTGCGTGTGGATGTACGTCCACTTCCTGGGCAATTTCTTGAAGTTTCTGTTGTTGTCGGTAAGTTCTTGCTCAAGTCTTGAGAGACATGCTGCTTTTGTTTTGAAAGGCCCTGCAAAGTGGCTTCAGAGAATTATTTGGAAATACATTTGAGATATTTTTGTAGGTAATTGCTGAGTGTGCTTATGTGTGGCTAGTTATTCCCATACCCAAACGTATCTTCCTTTGGAGTGCCTTGTTGTTGCGTGCATGCACATCATGCAAAGAAAATAGAATTTGGTAGGATTAAGACCACTGTCAAATTTGGCTTTTCAGGTCACTCTGCTGTTAAGCTTACACAAAGGTTGGCAACGCGATGTGGCTTCAGTATGACTCACAAGCAAGGAACAATCATGATCTACGCATCCCTCCACAACTGTTTTGCTCAAAGCGTGGTATACCTAACGCAAATCTCAGCCGTGATGTACATTGCTCTTTACCACTTAATTTGCCTTCTAGGGGAACGGGTTCACAACGGTGTTAAATCTCAGGCTCTATTCTAACTCAATGGCTCAAGATGATGTGTACCGGGTGGCCGAAACATGCTCCTACGGCTCGCAGGCCTCCAGGGAGATAGTCTGTGACCGCAACTACATGGAGGTAAGTCGGGGATGGCCAACTTAAATGATTGAAGGGGCCCCTCACTAACATGGCTTTTGTAGAGTGCATGTGTGTTGCTTTGGCTGCACGTGAGCCTCAAGGCTGGCACACGAGATGTCACCGCAGAAGTAAAGATGGATGCTCTCTCTCGCTTCCAGATGTCCGTGACAAGGGTCGCTCCGGATGACGACGCCCTGCCACCGCATGGTGTTGCCGAGGTCAGACAACCCCACTGTCGTACGAACCTCTAACTGAACGTTCTTTTAAAATGTCACAATGTTTCACTTTTCCAGAGGCTGGTCGCCTCTAGATTCAAAATGTCATCGCTGGTGTTCTTCACACCCGAGGAGAAAAAGATGACTCCGCAGGAGGCCCACCAGGCTGGCTACGGAATCGCCAACACCGCCACGAGGCTCATCCTGCGGAGTTCCAACGCTGCGGCTGAGACGTACATACAGCACGTGAGTTGATTTGGGGCTCAATTTTGACCCTCGTAGGCATTGATGTTTTCAGACAACAGCAAGTGGCCAAATGCCCCCTCAAGATCGTATTGGACAAAGGCAATATTAATTGTATATATTTAAAGTCAACGTTTACATCTTCAGGTAGCAGGAGTTCCCATGTCTGTGCTGCAAGCCTCCGCCATCTTTGGAAAAAAGTGGTTCAGAAGCCAGATCGATGTAGCAGCTGCTTGTCCGCTGATAGAAGGTACTGAATGAGATCCACTCGAAGGGCGAAAGCTTTGAAATTCATGTGACTAATGTACGGCTTATACATTATTAAAGAGAAAAATTAGTCTATACTTTTGTGAATGGGAATTTGATGATTGCGCAACTCTGCCGTTGTCTGCGTGTATTCTAGGGAGCGTTTACTTCACGGAGAAGATGATCAGCTGGTTCCTGCCCGCACGCATCGACCCCGTCATTTCATCCAACCAGTTCAGACTTGTGGAGGTGCACGTGGGTGTGGATGGAAGGAGGCTGGACGCCAACGAGGTCTCGACCCGCCGTTACAACATAAGTGTTGACAACATGTACATCGTGGTCCGAATTCCCATTGGCTCTCCTGACGGCTTCTTCATGGTCAGACTCAAAGAAACCACTTTGAAAGGAGGATTTATTCTTTTTTCTTTTTTGCTAAAAGTGGTTAATTTTTCCAGAGTCTTGTCCAGAATAATCAGTATTTGGTCTGTTACGTGATTGAGCCCATGCTTGAGTTGCTGTGGATTGAGGAGGCCACCAATGAGGACACGAGATACAAAGTACTCTTCCCAATCGTGACTCCGCCAGCGCTTCAACCCTTAAAAGTCCAAGACAGTGAGTCTCATGACCCCTAATTAAATTTTTTTTTTTATCATCCGCTAAAATGGAATGGGAGCTGAATTTCATGCAACAGAATAACCTCAACTAAAGATTGTCAGTGATCTCAAAGGTTGGGAGATATTACTTTACATGCATCATAAATGGGGAGGAGCTCCTTTCTCTCTCCCCCCTTCCAGAAACTGTTCCAGAGGAGAAGATGTTCAAAATCCTGATCGGGCCTTTTGCGTATGACGTGGCTCTTGTCAACATCACCTTCGGCGACGAGATCCTGTCCGTCCACGACTGCAATAAGCGAGGCTTCAACGTGCAGGAGCGCCGCTCACAGAGCAGCAGACTAAAGTTCATTTCGCTCAAAGTTCCCTTTGCGGACCGCGTCGTCCAAAAGATGGTCAGCCATATGCTCTTTATACAGTGAAAATCTGGGGGGAAAAAAAACAAATTTTAATTGTAATTTAATCTGTTTTATACCAGACAGAAGCAGAGGTTACGGTCTACTCTCTGCGCTTGACTTTTGGCCTGGCAGTCTTGCACAAGTTCATGCCATTTTGTCACACTGCTCATTTGGAAGCTAAATTGGCTGAAGTAGGTGAGTGAATTGTGTTAAAAATGATCAAGCATAACTTCCCTTATAGTTACTATTCTGTTGGCGCAGTACTACTAATGTGGGCTCTGGTGATGTGGCCAAAAATTCACATCCCTCTTTAACACAGTGCAATTATAATGCAAACATTTCTGAGTTGAGTTGTTGTTCTTGAGCTCAGAAGTGAGTAAAATGACAATATAATTTTGAGAATATTTGCCATATTGTGTGCAGTAGATTTTTTAAAAATGGACGTTATTCTGATGTATTGAGTGACCAGAGTAATTTCGCTCCAATCAAAACATGTGGATGCCACTCATGGGCCAACAAATGTCATCTCATCTTAATTGTTAAGAGTAAGCACACATTTTTCTCACTATAAACCATATTGGAAATCGATTTTCAGTTCCAAGGCCACCCTCAGGCCAAGCATTCGCTACTGGCGGCTGTGATGCCACGAACTTCTACATTCTTGTGCAATTCGGAGCAGAAGGCCACAACTTCCACACTCGTCTGGGGGCACGCGCTTTGACCCACAGCCTGGCTCTGGAGTACAGCTTCACCACCAACGGAACGCACTTCAGCATAGTGGTGCCGCTTTCATCTCATGATGTTGTCTACGAGGTATGTACAGAACCTGAGTCGATTTTTTTATTTTTATTTATTTATTTTTTTTTATACACACCTTTAACATGAGTATTGGTTCACAAAGTTGGAAGATGAATATGATTAAGAGTTGTTCCGAAACGTTTCCGGCAAGTTTTTTTTTTTCTCTTTCTCTCCTGGGCTCCCCCCCCCCCCAGGCTATTGAGGGATCATCTATACGGAGCAGACTTGACATATCTTTGATAAATCCAGAGACCAATCTCAACATAAATGACTTCACTCTGACTTGTCGCTTTCCTTCAACACTAACAGGTTTGTTTCGAGCACTGAAGCTTTATCTCGTAACATTGATTGCAAACCCTTAATTTTTTTTGTGGTGAATGATTTGAGACGGCCATTGAATATGCTCGTCCCTTTGTTCAGTCGCTAAACATCGCTGACGGTTACCGTTGTTTCAGAATGTTTACCCAACGGCACCATGACGGCGCTTGCCATCAAACTGGAGTCGGTCCCCAGCCTGAACCCCAGTGAGCTGACCCTGCTTGACCCGACCTGTGGGCCGGTCTACAGCAACAAACGCTTCGCCTATTTTGTCTTCACTGGCAACACCTGCGGGACCACCAGGAAGGTAAGATCCTGACTCACCCGTACCGCAGAACACTGATCTGAGTTCTTTCTGTGCACCCTCAAAGTTCGTGTCAAATTCGATGCTCTATGAGAATGAAATCTCCTTGCCACACCAAGCTGAACTGCCTACAAATAATGCCTCGCATGAAGAACCAGAATATGAGTAAGTTGCAAGACTCGCCTCTTTAATTTGAGTGAATTGTATTATACAACACTGGAATATTCTATACTGCAACCCTCATGCACATGAAATTGACTTATGGGCAGTTTTGCGGTAACCTTGACTGGTGCACAACATGTTAAAGCTTGCCAAAGTGACCATTAAGAAAAATTACAACCTGAAGTCATTAAAACTGGCTGCATTTTAGGTCATTGTAAATATAAAAAGCCGAAGATCACTTCACGGGTAAGCAGTTGACTGTCTCCCCAACCCCCTTTTTTTTTTCCCTTCAAGCTTAAGGATTTCATGTTACTATGACGTCAACACGAGTCGCTCAGTGACCTTCCACACCAGACCTCGCAGGAGTGATCCGTATGCAGAAAATGGAAGGGGTGCGCTGCAAGTGGTGTTGAGGCTTGCTATAGGTATGCGGCCACTCATTCAACCTCAGAATAAGAATTCTTGGCAATGTCAAAAATTAGATTCTCCTCGGATTGTTTGAAGCGATCAAATGATGATGCGCTTTGGCAAGTTAAAGCGACCGGCGCACTTTGGTGACCTATCCTTCATGTTCCTGTGGTCACATTGAACTTGTCTATAAATGGTGAGTACACAGGACATGAACTACACTAGAGTAGCACTGAGAGCAAATCTCTGCCAAACAGTCTTGGACATGTCACTGCAACATTTGGTCCTGATGCAAGTGGAGTGTCCATGAAGAAGCATACTTGTGATTGTCAAATGTTTTAATTTTGTGAAAATGCAGAAAGGATAACATATTGATGTTATGTGTAGCTACCTCTTAAAATTAAGATACCCAGAGGTGATCTGGGGAAAAAAAATCAAACTTGCCTTCATGGTTTAAAACTTAAAGGCTCCTATTGGCAATTTAAGAATGAACCACTTGGCTGATGCTTTATGAAGTTGAAATTGGGATACAAGAGGCAATCTTTAAAAACAAATCACTTGACCTCATGCTTTATGTAAAAAAAAAAAAAAGTGCCCATAAATCTTGGTTGCTTGCCAACATGATCTCTGACTTTGTATGACAGATGAATCCTACAGTGCATTTTATGGCTCCGCCAACTACCCCGTCTCAAAGTACCTGCAACAGCCGTTGTATTTTGAGGTGGCGCTCCTGAGATCGACCAACCCCAAAGTGTCACTGGAGCTGGAGACCTGCTGGGCCACGGTCGACATGGACAGAAGATCCCAGCCCCGATGGAATCTGATCATAAATGGGTATAAAAGATTTAAAGCTGGTAGATCTGCTCGGGTTGTTGGACGGGGCCACTGTTTATGAATCTTGTGCCCTACAGCTGTCCAAACCCAGTAGACCCAAACCAGGTCGTCTTCCATCCGGTGTGGAAAAATGCCGGAGTGGAGTATCCATCCCACGTAAAGCGCTTTGAGGTCAACATGTTTGCCTTTGCTCAAGACCAGGACAACTTGACTAAGCAGGTATATATATTTTTTCTTTTAATTCCCCCGCCCCAGAATGCAGAATTCATTGAGACTTACCAGTTTGTCATTGCAGCTCTATATCCACTGCGACGTGGTGATTTGTGACTCCCGAATTCGCCTGAGTGACGCATGTAAGAAGAGGCGGTGTTACAGTCAAGACAACAGGATGAAAGGTGGGGCCACAATTTTTATTTTTATGCTTTAAAAAATAAATAAATAAAAACCTTTCTGTTCTAGTTCAAAAGAGAGCCGCTTCAAATGTGCAAGACGTCACATCAGTGTCTTCTGGATGCATCTATCTAAATTAATAAAAGTGACTTTTAAACATGACATTGCAGTGGTGGACTTGTTCTATATCAAACACTTTGAGATCTTTTTTTTTCTTCCCCCTCCCCTTTAATGGAGGAACAAAGTTCCTCTGTAAATTACCTTCAAGGAGGATCTTTTTTTTTTTTTTTTTTTATTGGTGTCAGTCAAATGTTAACTCTATATTGGGGGGGGCTTTATATTGGCCAATATGTTAGACATGTTTATAGTTTTGTATTATATGCAAGATGTACAGTATATGAATCAGACAATTGCACCACACTTGGTGATCACATATGATCAGCATATAGGATAAAACCGTAATGGAAGGGAGAAACCTTTTGTCTTGTATATTCTCTGAATGTGACCTGTCTACACACATCTGCATCCACATATGACAATGATAGTAAGATCAACATGGGGAAAAAGTTTGCACATGATTCAGCATGATCACAATTGCAAAGATTAGGTAGGTAATGTTAAGAGGTACTGAAGTCTGGGTGCAGGTGCCAGCAGGACCAAGGCAGTGTTTCATCTGGTTCATGTTTAGCATTGTACACACCATGTCACCAAAGAGCACGCTGACTGATTACAATTTTGGAGACACCTATATGCTTATTAGATGACAGCTTGGTTAAACAAGCCTTATGGCAGTGCTTCCATTTTCTGTTAACCATCCACCCAGGAACAAAAGCATTTTCCACCTTGGAGGGGGGGGGGGCTTACAAATGGCACTTTTGTAAATAAAATACATGAGCCAGAAATAAACACTACATCCCCCTACTTTAATGGTATACTGTTCTATTACGGCAATTAAAAAGCATGGTACACCCACCGTCAAATTTTCAAACTTTCCTAAGGTTCAATTTTTTTTTGGTGCAGGCCCATTTCATGAGTTCAATTCAGTGGTTAACCTTGTTAGAGGTACCGAACCCAACCAGTTTATATGCACATTCAAACACTTGTGATTTTACAAATTAAAGACTTTTTTTATGGTAGAGGCTATCAAACCCAGGTTAACCACTGGTTTAATTGTTGCACCACAATTGAAAAGCAGATTTTTGTAGGGTAAACATTTGCCATATTCCTTTATTCATTTTGTCCATGTAATCACTGCAAAGTTTTGACTGAATTCTCATGCAGCACATTCCACTCAATTTAGACAATTAAGACTTTATAATTTAGTCGTGGCAAAAAAAAAATTAAACAAGCATGCTCACTATTTTGAATCCATTGCAGTCCCGTGAAGAAAATGGAGCATTGCGATACAACTTTGTTTAAGAATCTTTATTTAGAGCTAAAGAGATGAACAGGACCAGTTGAGATCCTTCTTGGCTGTCTTGAGTCTGCGCTTATTTGTGCTGGGAAGAGATTAACGTTAGTAAATGTCATGGAATCATTCGATCGATAAAGACTCACTTTTCAATCCTTTGATCCCTTGGAATCCAGAAATGCTGGGACTGCGGCGTGGACACTGACCTCTGCAGATATCTTCCGATGTGTCGTTTATGTCACATACCATTGCTTTACAGTGGATGTAGATCTAAAATTTAAAACCACATTAGTATGCTGTACAGGATTGTTTTAATCTAGAGGCTGTAAAAACCTTGTACCTCATCTTTAAGAATCGCATCATCTTTGGTAAAGGTGAACATGTTTATAGAGAAACGCTTGAAGTGGGATGGGATGTTGACCCTGGCATCAGCCATGACGGGATGAAAGACTGTTACGTGGCTGTCCTCTTTGTTCTCACAACTGTCGATTCAAAAATTGGCATTGAATGAGTAGGGAGCACAATGAATAATGAAAATAAAAAAAACAAGGAAAACATACGTGTTCACGATGACATCCCAACTGGGTTGAGAACTAGAGTCTTCATAAGCAGTAGCCCAGCAGCTTTCCAAGATGATCTCCAGTGAAGGATCATTAGAATGAGTCAGTTCCACCTCAAAGTACAGAGGCTGCCTCAGGTATGTCACTACTGGGTAATCCTCAGCTTGGTAGAAGTAACTGTAGGAGGAGTCTGACGCAGAAAAACAAATTAGTCATTGTCCTAAACATTTTCGCCCGAGTATTCTTACCCTGAGCTAGCCTCATTTGGACATCAAGTTGTCCCAATCCAATCTCAGCTGAGGGGTAAGTGCTGTGGGATTTGTAGCCGAACTTAACAGTCCGAGTGTCATTTATCATGTAGTAGCAGGACACAGTTTGCCTATATAGAAGGGAAGGATGCAGCTGAAGTAATAATTCATTATATATGATCAATCAGGATGAAGACTTGCCTATACTCAGGATCATTAGGTGATGCGTAGGTATTGCCTCTGTTGGTATAATAGTGGCCAATCTCATTCTGGTACAGCATGTAGTTGTCAAAGAACTGGAGAAAAAGAAAGTTACCACTTTATCCTTTCCTCCACAGTTTTATATTTAAAACCAACAACTTACAGTTCTTGTGGTTCCACAGCTATCAACGCCGAATGAGAAATAGGCAAAGCGGTCATCACTGAAGAATGGCTTACAGGACTTGTCCTTGAGGGTGAGCCAACCGGGGATGAGGTTGGGAACAGACTCCACTTTGGCAGCCAGAGCCGTGATTGTTCCATTGGGATAGCACACTGAGGACAGGAGGCAAGAATGTCACCAAGTTCAGCCAACTTTTCCACTGCATCAAGGTTTGCCTTCTTGACATTTAAAAAAAAAAAAAAAAAAAAAAAAAAACCCCATTCAAGTCATGTGAGCCCATGTATGAAATTATCAGCCTGTCATTTGATATTTCTAGTTTCAAAAGAAAGCATTTCTTACTTGTAGTTCTCAAGGGGAAGTTGCAAGACAGGAAGAAATCAGCAAGCATCCAATTATTGGTCATCTCCCAAAGTAGTATGTCAAGTCTTGCCCTGATTGAATCGGCGGTTACGCGCTGTGTGATGGGGAGGGAAAAAACAAAAAAAAAGTTAAAGGCAGTTCCAAGTCATTTGTTATATTCCTAAACCCCACCTCAAATGTTGTCTGTTTGGCAGTAAAAGGAATCATAAGGGTAAGGTGAGTCTCATTCTCTTGCAATCTGAACTCTTGTTCCAGCTCAGGGGTCAGTGGCTTGTATTCAATAAGAGTCTCAAAGTTTTTGCCTTGATTTCCAAATGTCACTTCAATGTAGAACAAATGCTGATCACAAGTGCCTTTGATGGTGGGGAGTACTTAAGGCGAAGAAAGAAAAAATAAATTAACACCGTTATAAATGCAAGGCTGTGTTCAAATGTGGTACACATCTTACCAACATCCTGCAGAGAGGCAGTAAATTCCACGGGATGAGCAAAAGCCGTTTCTTCTGGCTGAATCAAGAACCCAAAGACTAGAGCAAGTGTGTAGGTCGTCACCAAGGGCTCAGGATTCTACAGATTGATGAGAATCCGGTTTCATTTACACACGTCACCATTGTAGAAACGCCAAGTAAGTCACATACATGTTTGAGGACTTCAGTGGCAACAAAGGGAACTTTCAGAGAGAAGCTCTTCAGACCACCAGGATGTCTGTGCTCTTGTACAGTGAAGCCTTTTGCGACGCACTCTTCCAGAGTGGATGTGCCAGTAGAGAACGTGATGTTCTTCAGCTCCACATCATCCAGGAAGGTGCCCAAGTGGATGCCGAACAATCTCTCCTCTGCATTAGTAACTAAAAAGAGTCACTTGTCAAGAGGATACCCTTAACAGAACCCTAATGAAACATTTAACCTTTAGGTCAACTTGACTTACAGTCAACAGCTTGGGGTGGCCTGGGCATAAGAGGTGTGGTGATTGGGAACAGGATTTTATATCTGGTATCTTCGTGGCTTCGCTCAGCCCGCCACATGACTTCAAGCATGGGCTCGACTGTGTAGGTGATGTGGTACTGGTAATCTGGGGCATGGCTCTGTAATCATGTATGGCAGTTTTAAATAAGTCATGGCGGACAAGCCGCATACCGAACGCTAACCTTGTTGTAGCCATCAGGAGAACCCACGGGGATCTCAACAACAATGTGAAAGTCTGTAGCGGACAAAGCGTAGCCACGTGCGGCCATCTGACGCCGATCCAGACGCTGTCCATTGATGCCCATGTACATCTCTAGAATCTTCACGCTGCCATCCAGAAGGGGAGTCACACGGCGGGGGACGTGCCAAGAAATCGCGTCTTCAGTAAAGAGCACGCCACCTGTCAGAAAACAAACAAAATGAAAAATCGGTGGTCTGGGTGAGTGTTTGGGTTTTAAAGAAACTCACCTGTAGGGCAAGCGGCCACCATGTTCATGACTGTGACACCTTTAGGTGACGTGTGGTAGGTGCTAACCTTGAAAACCTCCATTGGGACTCCGGCCACCTAAAATTGGCATTTCAGTTATACTTCAGTTGATGGTATAAATTAAGATTTGTCGCTTACATCTTCAGGATAAGTTTCTGCTGTACTGTAGGGGCTTCGTACAACAAGGCGGTGTGCAGTGGTCATGGCTTGGTAGCCAGCCTGTTCAGCCTCACCCTTCATCATCACTACTGGCTCAGGCGTGTAGAAGGTCATCTTCCAGATACCAGACTCATCAGCGGCCTATTTATAATTTAAAAAAAAAAAAAGATTTGATTCAATTGCAATGCAAGGTGCACCAGCCCTTTCGTATCATTTTAATCCACATACACTAGGGACAGCATTCCTCAAATATTCGTCATCACCCTGGGTATCCTTAACAGGTGGGGGCATGTAGTTAGACACCTAAAGAGGGGGAAACCAAAATGTTAAGTACAAACATTTGGATAAAAATGTCAAGTGGGCAAAAGCCACCTACTTCCATGTAGGTTCTGTCACAAAGAATCTCTCTGGTGGCCCAGCGGGTGTAGCTGCAAGTCCTCATTACGTTATGGGTGACCACATCCGAGGGTTTATTGCTGTACATTTGCAGTCTGAGGCCAACAGTGAAGGTTGCATCATCCTACAAGGACGAGAGTCCGAGTAGGAGGACCAAACAGTCACTTCAAAGAATTAAAACAAAAAGGTGACACCCGATAGCCATCGACAATATCCAAGGATTAAACCAAGACTGAACTTTTGTGCAATAAACAGATTTGCTAAAAAGCTATAGTTTTGAGCTAGCAATACTTTGTTGTTCACATAGCAGCCCATCAGTGATGTGTAGATTCTGGTGTTGCCCCACGGGTCAGACTCCATGCTGTAGCCACACTGAGCAGCCAAGACGGGTGTTAGCACGATGTGTCGGGTACCATCTGGTTAAAGAGGAGGAAATGATTTTTTTTTGGGGGGGGGGGGGGGGGCGCCACATCTGAGCCCTTTTAAGAGTTAAACTTACTGATGGCCTCCACTTCTAGTTGGTTCCCTACAGCCAGGGCTTTATCCAAAGAGAGCCTCATCAGATTACCCACACAGTCAGCTTTTAAACCACCTGTTGGGAAAGACGCTGCTTAGAAATAGTTCACATAATGCAATTGAAACAAACAAAAAAATATAAAGAAAAGAAATCTCACTTGGGTCTGTATGGCTCTTAGCATTTGGCTTTGCTTGACTCAAGGCAATTACCACAGCCAGCAGGCTACGTATCAGTCTTTGAAAACAAGTAAGGCCATTAGACACAAAACCACAGTGAGGAAAAAGAAACCAGATATACTTACACATTCTCTGAATTCATCGTATTGCAATCAGTCAGAGTGGAGCCACACCACCCCACCCAAAAAAAGATATGAAAACCTCACAGGAATGGAACCACTTGCAGAGATTGGCACACGAAGCCCAGCATGCCCCACCAACTTTGAAGTGAAGAAGGGGCTGACTACTTCATTTAGGCGTCATCACTTGCTATATATCACGGATATTTGTGATGCAACAGGTGCTCTGCATCAGTAATCAAGTCCCCGCCACACCAACACTCACCCACACAAAAGCTAATCTATATATTTACATTAAATTACATAAATTACAGAGTAAAAAATGCAGGAAATGTTTCTCATTCGCGTTCTCATTATTAACCTTTAAGCTACTCACTCATCCAAAGAGCACAGCACATTAAGAAGGCAAATCATGCAAATTGAAGGTGCTTTTAGTAGTTACCAACTCAACTATCTGGTACCCTGAAAAGGTTTTTGTTGAATTTACTCAATTTCGTCAAGTGGTTGCACATAGTAAAATAATCTGGTTCTAGGTAATTTTTAGGTTGACTATACAGCTACTAAAAAAAGATACCTGGATCGAGATGATTTCATTTTGTGCAGTGACTCGATGAAATCAAATTTAATGAATTCAACACACTATTTTTTTTCACTCAAGACCATTATTTAACATTGCACCAAAAGTAGCACATCTGCCTCACAAGTCAAGTTTTAAATTAAACCCATCCCTGGGTTCAAAATATAATCCATTATTCCTTGAATGATAATAAACAATTGAATCAGTGTTTCGTTAAAATATAGATAAGGCTTATTAAAACTCTCGTGTATGTGGCATGTGTGTTGAGACAAAATCATTGTGATCCAAACGATTAAACTGCATAGAAATTTATTTCATACAGTATGATGGTTAATGTTTCAAAAATGTGCAACCATTGTGAACCATAGAAATGGGTTTATGGAGGCAAAACAACTGACAATTCAATACTACATTGATGAGTTCAACAGAGGGTGGACACAAATGTTCACAGACATCAGTAGCCTCTGTTCGTCTTGTCCTGTTGGTCCAGCAGAGTTCGTCGAAGACCAACTTTGGCATCCGCAAAGGCTTCATTGAGTTTTAAAGCTTGTTGGAAATCCCTAACGGCATCCTCAAAAAAACCTGTAAGATATTAAGAGTAGAGGAAGGTGATGGTTTTCAAAGGTCTCACAGTGGCTTGTTGAGTCAGCATTTGCAGTTTCCCACATGGGCTTTGGATTTATAAATGCACACCACCATCTAGTGTCCTCGAGAAGTCAACAGTGTTGGAGTCATATGCAAGTAGTTTAAAAATGTAAACCTATATTTTATTTTTATGCAGTATTATAATTCACGCAAATATTCTTCAGCCTCAAGACATAAACATATCAATAAATAGAATCTTTCGTAGATAGGTTGAGGTTATTTTAATCGAACTGCATTTTTAACAACAGTAGAATGCAGGGTGTTTAATTAGAAAGGAGAGGGTCATTTACGACGTTCGGACAATGTTATCAAGGAGACAGTGTTGAAATATAGTTTGAGTTTACAACAAATAGCTTTAAGGATAATTTATTTTGAAGGCCGGAAGCCGGAAGTAATCTTGGACTGAGGTGTCTGTCCTTACCCAGTCTATAATGAATTAATCCTCTGTTGTAGAACGCTACTGCAAACTTGCCGTCAGCCTTTATTGCCGAGGAGTAATCCTCGACAGCTTCGTCAAAATCCACCCGAAAGTATTTTATTTGGCCGCGGTTGTTGTAAGCAGTCGCCAAACGAGAGCCTTCACCCTCCCTGTGAAAACAAGGTGACAGCGTCTTACTCTTGATTGCAAAGTGCCACAAACCGTAACAAGCCTTATAAGATAACGAACAACAACCTGTAATGTGCGCAGGATGAAATGAACTTGTTGTAAAGCTCTTCAGCTGTTTTGAAATTCTGTTTTTCAAATTCTATGTTAGCATTTTGAAATATTTGTACACACTCGGCCTCCATTACGACCAGAAGTGACGTTCCCCAATAGGGTTCAGTTCCGTTTGTAATGGGCGCGGCTACTTGTGACGACTACGGAAAAACATCTCTTCACACGCTGTGCTGAATATTAAGCGATATTTGTTTACTGCGCGTGCAAATGTCACAGCTTTTGATGCTTATGTACCCCCCCCCCCCCATGTCGTTGTATCCATTTTCTTTCCTGCTTGATGCTTGATTCTGTTGCAGGAAGCTGGAGCTTATCCCATCTGACTCACTTTCACACCATCACTGAGTGGAAACTGAACCCACACTCCCTACATGGACGTCACGCAAGTGAACCGCTGCACGGTCAGTAAACTTGTTCAGTTTAGTTTCTAAATATCCATTTTCCGACAGCTGAAACTAGGGGCCATTTGGGTTGCAGGTGAGTAGGAGCCCATCCCAGCTCACTTTGTCCAAAATGCAGACCACACTCTAGACTGGTTGCCAGTGAATCGTTCAGGGACATCTAGACAAAGAACTATTCAAGTTTAGTTTTGTTTTTATTGCAGTTGTGAGACATTCTCAAACAATTTTCATAGTGAAGGACACAGCTGTCAGGGGGAAAGTGGTACCTCAACCATGCAGAGGTCATCCGGTGGCCATGCATGCGTGCCCTTTTTGTGCCTCATTTATCCCCGCACTGTGTCAAACCCAAATAGTCACGTTTAACTCTGTCCTGGAAGGTAATGCATATTTATTTTTATGTGAAAAGGGCAATAATGTGCTAAACGCATGCATGTAGGTTGATCCACATATTCATAAAGTAGTATTTTTTTATTCATCCTTGCTTAGTTGCAATAGCAACATTTGAAGCCCATACAATGAAAGAGGAAGTACTGTATTTGATTTTGCCGTAATTCGTGTTTGCACCAAAATACCATTCAAAATCTATTCAAACTAATTTAAAGTGGAATAAACCCTGCTACTTTTTGCTCAGTGTTTATAGTTTATCTGTGTTTTCCCTCATATAATAGTTGAATGGATGGATGGATGGAATTTCTTTTCCTTTCAATCATCACCCTTACAATGACCTGTTTTGTTCTGGCTCAACTTCGATTTAAGCAAAGGGTTTACTTGAAAGACATAAAAACCTCCACGTGAACTTGAAGTAAACGTCCGGCGTGCAGCTCAGGAACTGACAATGTCTTCAATGTCTCTCTGTGCTGCGGTATGCGGTTTACCGGCTGAGAGACTTGACACAAAGTGTTCAAGTCCAAGTGCACACCTGAACAACCATCCATCACCCGCCTTCAGTCAGTCTTCCAAGGGCATTCCCCGTGAGGGAGACTGGAGTTTACTTTATGCATAAATAGTATGAAACTGAGGATAACATGAATTTCTCTATGTGCATGTTTTTAGGGATGTATTGATGAAAATGTATCAATTTTGATTACATTATTGATTCTGCTTCCGGATTCTAAAATCCCAAATGTATTTTATTTTAATTTTTTTTCGTATGTTAGTCTACTCCTTCCTTCATAGGCATACGTCGGCTGGAATCTTTACACGTTTTTTCCACCTCACAGTAATGTGTCAGTTACATTCGTCTTCTTTCTCCCACTGACACGGCAGCGTCGGCTTCGCCTTCCGTGTGTGTGCTAACCCGGCAAGGTTGCAAACAAACATAAAGCAGCTGTCTAGTAAAAGAGGAGACGCGAGTCGACTGGAGGTAAATGTTGACTCGCGACGGTGCACACAGAAGACACTCTGTGTCTGACTCGCTGTCTGGCAAACAAGCCAACCTGTCCCAGGGGTCACCTTTGACCCCTGAATATTGCTTGCAGTAACATCCAAAGCAGTAAATATACTTTGGGTCTTGTCAGATGAATTCATCATCACATATTAAGGCATCAAATTATGACTAAAATTTGTACTACTGTATGGTAACTATTAGTGTTTCCAATTCTATGACATAAAGCATGGGCCTCTTCTCTTGAGCAGCGGCATATCTGAAGTTCAAATAAATATCAATTTTCATGATTTAAATAGACACATTATAAATATGGTGAGCTCATCGTTTTTTATTCAAACTCATGATGTCAAGCGATCAGCTGTAATATATATTTTTAAAAAATAATGTTCGCATTAACAGTTATGTAGTTTCAATGCAAATTTATACAACACAATGTACTACATTTTCATGATATTTTAAACGAAATCAGAAAAAAAAACATAATACAGTATATACTGTATACAAAATATGCACTCGTATGCAGTTGAAGTCACAAAATATAGTCCAGATTTGACTTGTCTGTGGTGTTTCAGTCAAGATGAATGACGGACGCAGTTGTTGAAGAGAGTAGAAGTCACTGTAGATGCGATCAGTTATTCTGTGGCCCATGACAGTCTATTGCAGGCTTGACATCCATCCAGCAGCAATGGAACAGCACATGTGCGCGTTGCAGCAGTCCATGTCTCCGACACCCACTGGCAGCCTGTGCAAATAAATGAAAAGGGTCGCGCTGTGTGGTCGCCGCGAGGGTGTTTTGACTGCACGGTCGCGTCAGCCGAGCGTCAACACTCACCCCCATGTTGAGCGTCACACACGGCCCAGTGCCTCCTCAAGGCGCCCAATTCTCGGGGCGAAATCAGCAAGTGGCCTCCAAAGTTAAGGAGGGATATCTGCAAGTACGTTTACCGGTATACTCTTTGCCAATAGAGTAAAATGTCAAACAGTCACTCGGTGACAATCTGACGGACAGGATTAATGTCCGCTTCATTAGATACATCTATTTATTTATCCATCCTCCGTCCGCCCTTCCATCTGTCCAAATGTTATTTACATCCATCATCTCGCCATCATACATGCATTGTTTGTTGCTCAACAATATGACCATCCATCCATCCATCCATGGTCTGTCCATATATGTGACAGACACCACAGGATGTCGACCTAATGTTGGAGCCGGTGGGTGAGTAGGCTTGCTCAGTGCAGTATGTGCTATTTATAACATGAAGGATATGCGTGGTAGTAAGCTGCTGCAAGACCACCTGCGTCTGCTTCTGGAAAGCCAGTCTGGCTTCACACTTGCAAGGATCCACCACCACCTCTACCTTCACCTCTTCATCACAGTAAAGACAACATGTCACGGTGTTAGTTCATGCACGTGGAGTCATATTCAACGGACACATGAACGGTGTTATGATATTAGCGCGGTCAGGTTAATGTTCCCTTGCACTTACGTTTCTGGGAACATGTTTTCCGGTCGGCATTCAGGATATAACCGGCGCGGCACTTGCAGTAATAAGAGTCAATGTTGTTGACACAAATGTGCTCGCAGTCATTTCCAGTGGCGCAGGGGTCCAGACCTAGGCCGGGAGGTTAAAGGGTGGATTCATTTGCCAGCATGCATACACGAGGATGTTGTAGTATAAAAGCGTAAAATAGTGGAAAGATTATTACAGTCAGATTTAATCAGGTTCTAGTGCTGACATCTGCAGTCCATGTCGGGGTTCAGAATTTTCTTTTCCTTAAAATTTATTATCAAACGATCCGAAGCATGGAACACCCCCGTTAGACTGTAGGTGCCTCCAGTCGTGCGACTAGAACCAAGGTTAAATGGTACAAGAAGGTCTCGCGGGCCATCGTCGTCCTACCACACAGGGTCTCCCGAAACTTGGAGGTGAGCTTCTCAATAACACCGTAGGTCTCCACATAGAAGACGTGGTCCTCCAGAGGCAAGCTGGCCATCTGCTTCAGAGACTCCATGTCCGCACGGTCCACCCCGACAGCGTAGATCTCGATGCCGTCGGCGCGAGCCGCGGCGGAGATCTGCTCCACGTGGTCCTGAGGCCTCCCATCCGTCACGATGATGGCCACTTTGGCAATGTTCCGAGAGTGAGGCCGGGCTCCGGACTCCTCGGTGAAGGCTTCGTTCACAGCCGTCTTGATGGCCATGCCCGTCATGGTGCCTGCGGCCAGCGGCTCGATGCGGGAGATAGCTTTCTTCATGTCAGGCTTGTTGAAGTGGTCTTTGAGCAGGAACTCGATCTTGACTGTGCTGGCGTAGTTGACCACGGCCACTCTGGTGGCGTCCGAGCCAACCGCCAGAGTGTCGACCATGAGCGCCAGGAACGTCTTGACCTTCTCAAAATCGCTGATGCGGATGCTACGCGAGCTGTCAATGATGAAGACCAGGTCCAAGAGGCGGCGTGTGCACCGAGACTCTGGTGACTCTGGTGATCAACACAACAGCATTAAGGCTATCTCAGTATTACTACGTGCCAGTTCTTAGCGCAGACAGAACCATTGTGGGTTGATGCAAAGACGGACACATTCAGCCATGAGTAAAACAACTGACTTTTCGTCCTGTTTGACATGCACAGAGAACATTTTGGCTTTGTGCATCGTCTCCAGAAGATTGTGAAATGAGACAGGGGCCTGCATTCATTCGTTTCACATTGGTCTATATCCTTTCATCCTGAATGAAAAGGATACCAGACAAGAAAAAAAAAAACACAAAGATGTCACCCGTTAAGGTGGACTTGGAATTCTTTTTCCTCCCAGTCACTTATACAGACACATAGAATACCATTCAAACGTTTGGACACATCATCCAATTCAATCAAAATGATCATAATTGAAAAGCTTGGGATACGCTGGTCACTAGTAATAGTCTACCTGTCTTCACGGGACTGATGGTGGTGGTGAAGCCGCTTTGGGTACTGACCGGCTGTGGAGTGGTGGACTCGACTGGTGCCAGAGTGGTGGTCACTGCTGGCGTGGCGCTTGTGGTTGATGTTGGTGGCAGAGTCGGTGCCGCGGTTGGCGCCGTGGTTCGGCGTTGAGTGGGAGGGACAATTGGGAGGTACACCGCAGGTCTAGTTGCCACTGTGGGGTTAGGTTTTGTCGGACACTGGCCTTTTGGGTAATAATGGCCTATGGCGTAATGGTGGGGGTGGTGCACTAAAGGTGGGGCAATACCTTTGTAAATATGGGGCACCTGTGGAACCACTTGCCCTTTGAATGTGTGCTGATTGGGCCACATAGGGACTGCAGGTCTGTGGTAAGTCACTGGAGGAGATCGATAAGGAAAAGGTCGATACACTACCGGTGGGAGGATCCTTGGTGGCTGGTAGTGGTAGTGATACCCTCCTCTATTCGTGTAGTCACCTCTGTGAACTACAGGGCCACCAAAGAGGAGATCATTAGTAGGTCAAAAGGAAGATCGTGTAAGTTGACACAGTGTACACCAAAGCCGCATTTCCACTGAATGGAACAGGTCAGTTTGCCTCAGATCGATTTCATTTTGATTTGGGGACCTTTTACAATGGAAATAATGACAAATCTAAAATTAGTTCTACTGTTGAGTATAGTGCAAAGTGGAATGATACCCCTAAAAAGGGAGTTGGTATGGATAAAATATGTTGTGCTCTTTCACAGTAGGATTTATACTTCCTGGTGACGTTTTAAGGGAAACCTGGATAAATGTGCAACATATAAAAATTGAACTGACCTGTGTTGGATGGTGGAAATGAGGCTTTCGTAACTTTCAGTCACGTAAACAGTACAGTGCAAAAACTTTAGTCCACCAAAATCTTTGTTTTAACCGTCTTTTCAATCACTATGATACCCAAGTGTTCATTATTACTTTGCTTATAATGGTGGACTAAGACTTTTGGCGCCAAACTAACAAACGTGAAGAAGAAGTTTTGTTTTTTTGTGTGTGTTAGTGCGATAGCAGGATTACTTCATCTTAATTAATCACTCCTCGGTAGAGAAGTCGGGCCACTACATTGAGGTCAAGATGCACATCTCTCCACAAAGGTGTTTTTCAGTAATCCAGTTAACGAACAAAGATCCATGGAGGAGGTAGCAACCACTTTCTTTTCAGCAGAAAGATCAGCGGAAATAGGAATGTGTGCAGTTGGGTTGTCTGCGACAAGTCAATACTTTACATTGATAGTCGCACAACCTCGCAGACCAATAAATAGCATTCACTTCTAGCATTGTTGCAAAAAACGGTAGGATTGGACACTTTTCATTGGTCAGCGACAGAAAGTAAAATTTCACGCTGTGCACAATACCTTTTTAAAATTTGTTTTATAGTTTGTTTAGAAGATGACATTACTAGGCACACTATGTTCTATTTGACAATCAATTATAACTGCTCCAGAATGTAATCTTCCAGGAAAATATACTGCACATGATTCGATAAAGCTTGTGGCTTGAAATAAAAACTTCCAAACCTGCATGACACAGTGCCGTTCTACATCAGTGTATTGGCGCTCATTAAATTTAGCAGCTTAGCGCATATGGTCATTGATAATCATTGATAAAATTTGTGAGTAAATAATGCAGTACTTCCTCTATCCTGAAAAATGCAGTAGCATAAAATAATTGCATCTTGTATCAATTTCTTTAAAGGGAGAGTTGAACATACTTTCTGGGTTGAGTGTTCTTGTGAGTGGTCGTCCGTTGTTTCTGCTCTGTGCAAAGCTCTGCGCGTTGAGCCGGTAGGTGGCCAGCACGTCGCCCAGCATTAAGGGGGTGCCGCACACGAGACCCCACAGCCAGCACTTCATCATCACCATCATCCGCATCCCCCCCCTTCGCAACTGCCACTGGCGGTCTCCTCTCCCGACAGGGTCCCGAAGCTCCTCATATGAGGAGGCCCGAGGCCAACACGTCACAAATACATTTCAGTTGGGGGCTGGCTCACATGACCTCCTGGCCTCTGTGAAGGATGGCACGCAGGGTGGTCGAACTAAAAGATGTGAGCTACATATTCTGGGAAGGAGGGTCACGGCAAGTTCATACAATTATCAAACTGAACACTTGCGTGTACGTTGTGCTGTATTATGTATACTGCACGCTTGTGGCTGACTGGCAAGCGTCTATTCAGTTTAGCATCTATTTGGGGAGTGGCCTGCATTAGAATGCAGCTTGTAAGCAAGGGGCAAGGAACTCATGACTCAGGCATCTATTAGATTCCCCCGAATCGGCGGAGACCCAGACAAATAAAATAGAAAATTAAATAACGACAGATGGTCTCAAGTCTTTATTGAAGTCAGTTATATTAAAGCGGGTATAATGAAATGGAACAAAAGAAGCATGGTTAAGTAATGGGAGGGCATGCAACAACAACAAATGTTTCACGACAGATGAGTTGATGTCAAGCTGGTGGCAAAGCAGCTTTTTTTTCTCCCTCCCTCCTTGTACGCTGCTGGAAAACTAGCTGGCACCAGAGTGCGATGTAAACATCCGAGCTGGTGGTGGTAGTGGTGAACCACAGCAAAGCTAACAAAATAACACAAAAAAATAGTGCTGTGGCGTGCTTCTCAAAATTGAGATGGAATTGTTCTTACCTCTTAAAAAGATCAACAATTAAGGAGCTACAATTAAGTGGATTGTCAGTCTACATGAGGATGATGCTGGATTGTTGACTGCATTTGATTGAAACACTAATTGAAAATAAAAGGCTGGCATCGTTCCGTTCATCTGGATTTTCTCCGTCATCTTTGCACAAAATATATACAGTAGATAAGAGGCGGAGAGGGTTAGTGAGGGAATGTAGAAATGCATTTGGCGGCATGTGTTGTCCACAGTGGGCTGGTCCTTAAGACGGCATGTACGGCGGTGGAGGGTCCTTGTCAGGCATGTTTACTGCCATCTCGTAGGTGGGCAGATCCGACTGCGTGAGACAGGGAAGAAGAAAGGCAATTACAGGTGTGGACAAAGCCAAAGTCAGTTATTCCATTTGCTGACTACTGAAATCACTGGTGTAAAAGTCAAGGTCTACTTCTTTTGGCTTGTTTGTTTGTCCACCCAATACCTGACCGAAAACGATTGTTGCACAGTAACTCAAACATTTGTGTGCAACAAGGGTGTGTTGACTTACGTTATCCATTGTATATATGTTGAGACTTTTGGCTTGTCTCATCAGGGGTTGACAAAGCAAGTCACTTTGACACGGATGCTACCTACCTACCCATTTTTTAATCTAACCTGAGCCGTCTGCACAAAAGGTAGCATCATGTACAACTAAACTACCAGTGCTGTATTTGTTTTTATACAATCATGACAGGCTTCCTAGAAAAAGCGAGTGAATATTACTCGCACATTTTCACACTTAGGATGCTCCCGAATACAGTAGGAGTGCATGAGTGTGGTTGGCATGACCCCTGCTGGTGCCTGCCGTATATGACACATAACACAGGCTTTAATGTGCACTTCATGACTGCACTTATCTACTAAGAGCTGTTAACAAAAATGCTTTTATATTTTGAAGTGGTTATGAGAAAGGTCAAATTAGTATTTGTCTTCCTAAGCATGTTAACAAACCTGGGGCTGATTCTCAAAGGAGAGGAAGACAGAGACATCTGGTTTGTTCCTGTTGTTGATGTACTTGTAGCAGTTCCACACACAGTTCATCAAATATGCCTGCAAAAAATTTTTTTTTTTAAATCCAATACATAAACGAGACTTCGATCATCCAACTAAATGCCCGTCCCAATAAGGCTTAAGTTATGATAACAGCTATAATAAATGGATGGAAGGGTGGAGGCAGTTTTACCTTGAGGACAATTAGGAAGGTAAAGAGGATTAGCACGAAGAAAAACAGGAACCGTGGGTCTAGAGACAGGAGGTTATCCTTGTACGGGAAATCCGGCTGAGGAAAGAGAGTTGGAAAATCAATTCGGTTAAAAGGTCCAACACTCATACTAGTCATATTTCCACCTAAAGGACAAAAGTGGACCAGTTGAGTCATTTGTGTTATGCAATCATGTCATTGTTTATCAACTGAAAGATAGATAAGTACCATGAACTCAAGCAAACTAAGAACCTCGTTTTTATTCAAAAATGGCCTCTCAACGGTGTGTCGTTAATCAAGCAGTGGCAACAAAGTCAATGTGCTGAGTCCCATCCATCAGCTTGTGGACTAACCAGCTGGTCCAGGTACTCCTGTATCCTAGGCAGATAGGTGAGAGAGCTGCAGGCCACGAGGCAGCTTAAAGCAAAGTCGAACATCTGGTAGCAGAAGAACGGGATAAGCAGACCACTGCGATGCTAGAGACAAAAAAAAACCCAACAAAAACAAACCGGCCATAATTAATAGCATTGTGGATGGAGACATTCTTGTGGAAAACCAGATATAATAAATGGAGAAGGAAAAAAACAAACAAAACATTGTTCTTGCAAACGTTTTCAGGCAGGCTAAATAAATGTGCACTTACAGTAACGGCACCATACAGCAACATAGCACTGATAGTGACCATGAACAGAGAGATGGCCAATCCGGCACCGGCATTACCTGGTTGAATAGAAGAGAGACTATTTTGGTACATGTTTAATAGTGTTTACCAACTTTCATTGAGCATTGGCACATAATATACATTCAAAAAAAAAAAATCACAAAACGTGGATGCACTTAATTATTCAATTTGTCACTAGACATCACTGGCTAAGAGAGATTACTAGAGACACCTGTGGTAAATGCTGTCTTCCAAAAAAATCTTAACCTATTGCATACCCAATGAAGACTCCATTTAGCATAATTTAACATACCTGACATCCTGTCGGATGTTAAGTAATGGTCAATAACTGCATACTGTAAGTTGACAGAGGGAACACTTTCTGGATGGGTCGCTGCAACTGTTAGCAGGATTCCCATCAACAAATTGATTACCTGTGGGGGAGGAATACAAACCAGCATTGATAATGCATTTTTTAAGGAACCTATCTAGTCAACCTGCGCACATTTTCCTTTCACAATGAGGTGAGTATTTTTTTTAGAACATAAAAGACTCACCTTCCATCCTTACAAAATAAATGACAGACTAATTCATTCAAATGTAACAATGATTCCACTAACAACCCAGGCTAATCGTAGCTCCTGACATACAATGTTGATCTTTCTGTCAATATGTATCACTTTTCTGTCTTTATTGTTCTATTGCTCTAGCTATGTGTTTGCTACATTTTCGGTACAGTAACTGTGATATCAAAACGGTTTGTTCAGCTCGCTGGCTGTGTCGCTAACCGATCTACATATCATTTGTTTCGAAATCAGCCGTTACCCTTCTGCGATGGCTATGGAGTTGTTCTTGTCAATACGTTTGTGGATCATGTTTTCATTTTTTTCACTGCGTGAATAAAAGATAAACAACTAAAGCGTACGTTTATATTGGAAACTAGCTGGCTAAGGTTAGCATTTGGTGCTAACATGACATTCATCCACCGTTTGGAATTCAAGGCCATTTTCGGAGCAACAACAGATCAAGGATCGGCGTGTTTTCACTTAAAATCTGTTACAATGCCAACACATATGACACAAATCGTTTCTAGCATTAGTTTTCAACCAATCCAAATCGTTGTTATAACGTACCATGTACCATGTTCCGAGGATGATCGTCCCCGTCCGGACATGGCAACATCCGCAGCACCTGGTGCTGTACAGTTTATCTCGACTGAGTTTAAAGTGCTGCATTCCCCTCCCCCAAAGTATCGCTCAAGAGTCAGCAAATATATGTATGTATAAAAAAATATATTGTACAATGAAGCAGGGAAAAACGCCTCCCCTTGACAGGGCGCACTTCCACGTCTCTCTGGGTGAAAACAAACACCCGGAAAGGGAACCAAGTATGGCGCGTCAGGAAGGTCAAAAACTATTGCAGTAGACGCGCCCATTGTTGTCAAACGCTTTATTGCCACAGCGTTTGTCAATTCACCAGCGAGTTGCAAAAGCCCGATAACTGTCCTGGTCGTTCGAATCACGTCTGCAGAGTACGGACTCTCGAAGACCGGAGTTGGTGATCCCTGGCGTAGAATGTGCAACAAGATGGGTGAACAAAACGGGACCTCCATTGTTTTTAATGCCAACGTGAAGGGAGCGCTTCTTGCATATTTAATGAGAACATATTTTATATGATGATGATTATTATTGCAACATTACAAATATTTTGGTTGTAGTCCATGTTTCATGTTCAATTTTATGTACAGAGCTTTGTTACAACTGCAGTTGTTGGAGTTCCTGTATAAATATTGAGAAAGTCGGTGCAGGAACTAAGACGTTATATCGTTCAGCAGGTTTACACTCGGTGATGTAAACATTTGTTTTCAGTAATGTGCTTTAACATTTTTAACCTAATTTACCAAATTGTTCCGAAAATAATATCAGAAAACTGCCAATACTTCTTCATCCATGATGACTATTTTTATTGCCCCACAAAAACACATTTTCAAAGAAATAAAAATAGTTACGCTTAACTGTAAAGGCAATAAAGAGAAACGGACACTAATCCAAATAAATACCGTGCTGATATTATCATAGACAAGATGAGATGATCAAAAAATTGGGAACATTCAACTTCCGAGTGACACGGGAACGCAACACAGGCACCCTGATGGTGCGTGAATGAAAAACCGAGCTTGTTTATTTAGCTGATCCAGCTGCCATGCTTATAGTCGTGCGGACGCTATGTTTGCCAAATTGATACCAATTAAGACCTAAGACAAACTGGTGCAACGTAAAACTAAATGCCCTGTGTTTGTAATTTTGAACGATATTCCTAAATGAGCTCAACTGGCTGCAAAGAAGAAGAGGCCTTTGAATCCGCGGTGTTTGGGTGAGCCACAACCCTGGGATTAGGGTGATATCAATTTGCAGACGCGTTGGATCATCGTGTAGCCTGAGAGACCAGCTTGTCCGTTACACCTACGGTCGGGAGCTAACCATGTCACACACGGGACCCCCTCCCCGATGGCGGAATTGTCCCAGGAGAGGACAACCAGTGGCGGGTGAGACAGTCGAGTTCCAATTGCACTTATTAGCGTCATTTGCATGACATTATATTTAGCTTAGTCGTCATGTAGCATTATTCATTTCTGTTATAATCTGCTATTCGCAAGATTATACACGTGTACACGTACAGAACAATACGATTACATTTTCATCCATTATAAAAATATAATAAAACTGTTCCAACTGCACTTGCTGTCCCCTGTCATTGCATGTTAGCATCACAATATGCTAACATTAGCCAGTAGTGTTGCGTTTGTAAAAATTGGAGTTTTAAAGAATTGCTGTGAGGCACACTAAAATTTCGTTTTTGTCCAAACGATGCTTATTTATTCAAATTAAGTTCATAACGTTGTCGTTTGTGTTTCACCGTTTTATTAATGGTTTTCAAAAGTGTAGTTGCTATGAGGTTGCAGGGTTGTTAATCTATCACGTGTCAAAACAAACCGAGTCTACGCATGCGCACAGTGTGCATTAGAGGGAGTTTGTGTTCGAAATACTTGGTGCAAAAACACAACAACAAAAATCAAATTGGAAGCAGTATAGTTTAGTAGAAGCCATGTGAAGTAATAGGAATAGAATTAATCAGCCAAACCTTTTTAACTGTACAGGAACTGTCCCACATTCTTCACAATATCAACTGCTGCCCCTTAAGATCCATACGATGAGTACAGCGTAAGGTTACACAATATGCTTCTACAATATTTGAACAATAATGTTTTCTGTGTTTGTTTACATCAAATTTTTGTCGAGATGGCCTGGTCTTCATATGAATTGCAGGTGAGCTGGTGCCCTGGACTGGTTGCCAGGAGGGCCTGGGAGGCAGATGTGCTAACCAGTTGTCCACCATCCTGCTCTTTTGTATTTGCTAGGTAAATTCCTGCCTATGAAAACTATGCTGGGCCCCAGATATGATGACCAAGTTGCAGAGGAGAACCGATTTTACCCAAACATGCTGTCTAACTACTTGAAGAGTTTAAATGTAAGGAACTTTTGAATCACCACAGTTTGTCTGTCGTATTCACAACAAAGCATCATTTAACATTTTTGTTGTTGTCACTCCTTAGGTGAAAATGGGTTTACTTGTGGATTTGACAAACACGACTCGCTTTTACGACCGCAACGACATAGAAAAAGAAGGGATCAAATATGTTAAGCTACAGTGTAAAGGGTATGTGAAGATCATGACGTTTGTTTGAATTGCTGTTTGTCTATTAGCGCTCAGGAATTGGGTAATGAACAGTCCAGGATCACATAGAAAGAGTCCAGCTCTGGTGGCAGATTATTAATTCTGCAGCATCGTAATCTTTCCCCCCAGTCACGGAGAATGTCCTTCTAAGGAGACGACTGCTATGTTCATCCGACTCTGTGAACACTTCATGGAGAAAAATTCTACAGACCTAATAGGTGAGGAGGCAATCTCTTTAATTTTTTTCTCTGCAGCAGCGGAGTTTGAAATACTTCCTCTGGGTTTTGTATTGTGATTTTGAAAATACAGCCTGACAGAACAAGGTTTGTGTGGGGGGTGACAGAGAAAAAAACAAAACAAAAACAACGGATTGAAAAAAAAAAACTGACAACAACAAAGCAATTGCAGAATAACATGGTATGACTACCACAAATATTCTTACCAGTGAAGGAAAGGTACACCTTGTGACGAATCGATGCAACGGATTACCAATAGCACAGTTCAGGTGAGGTATTATGAGCCAAATAGTTCCACATCGTGCCATAGACGACCTGTAGGATGGACAATCCAAAGCATGGAGCTGACATGGAGCTGTGAAAGTTTTACCTTCAGCCAATGGGGGGCTCTCTTTCTCCTCTTTGGAACACCAGTTCCGTCAACCACACTAGATAAAACTTGAACAAAAGCCTGTCTGGTTTGTACACAAACTGCTGTAACATAAGCTCACATTGTGTGAGAGTATGTCCAGTCTTTAGCCTCCTGGTCATTATGCTTGGGGTCCCCCGCCCCGTGCCCAAATTAGACAGCTTGGCTTATAAATGTGATCCTCGGCACTTATGTCAGTTCCTCGATTTGAAAGTAAAGTGTGACGTTGTCAAACAAACTTACTGTGCACAGGGAGTGTCAGGGCAGTTACACAAATAAAGACGGCCCTGTTGGGTACTCTCAATTAAAGAGGGTAATTAAATTTTAATATAGCTAGAAATCGTTTCTAATTTACTATAGATGTGAATTTATTACTGAGTAGCATTATTGTTAATTAATCAATTCCTATTTTATTATTTTGCTGTTTCCCTGGTGTTCCACAGGTGTTCACTGCACGCATGGGTTCAATCGGACCGGCTTTTTGATATGTGCTTACCTGGTGGAGAAGATGGACTGGAGGTAAGGCTCGCTCACCACAATTGGACTGCTAATGCAGTGTTACTCTGCAATATCGCAGTTCATCCTTTGCGCCAGATTTTTAAGCCATATCATAGATATTCATCTATTGTGGGTGGGTCTGATCAACGCGGATTCACTGTCATTACAAGAAGATTGTTAGTGATTGGATCCACCCACAATCTTGTTGCACAAGGTCTTCTGTGACCAGCTCAACCATAAGGTGCTTTACAATTCCCTTTCATCAACCGGTAATCCAGTTCTCTCGATTGTTACCCTGTGTCAGACGAGACAAAGACGTCACTATCAATCAACACAGGCAGCGCAAAGCTGACCAGTTAGCAGAGTTTATTGCTCTCATGCCAGATATGGTTCATGCATTACAGTGACTGATTGCGGTGGGTGGGATGCGAGTCCAGGGATCTTTAGACAGAGGTGGGGCAGTTCGTCTGGGAGGACATGAATGCCTGGAAGCTGCTGTAGACATGTAGGCTGATTAAACCCTCCCACCACCCACTACTTCCTGTGTAATGAATATTCTCAAAGCATTAGGCTCATCCTGTGTGGAGCAAGATAATGCGGCTATCAGATGAAATCCCTGCATGCTGATTCCCCCCCACCCCTTTATGTAATCTCTAAGTATTTATAAGTAGTCGTAATGACTAAATCATCCATGAAATTAACTGATCATAAACTTTTATTGAAACATTTTTATTATTATTATTATTTTTTAGATTTGTAGAACACTTCTTTGAAATGGCCTCTATGAACCTTTGGCTACATAGACATATGCAGTATTATAAATGTTGCAAAAACAATGCAATAAATTGTGGTTGCCTTTTATATTAGACAGTCACAATACAAGATCAATCCTGCGGCATAGTCTATTATGAACTCTAATGCAGCAGTAAACGCATAATTGCATTAGAGCTTAGAGGACTTGCTTGATGTTTTGAACAGGAGAGGGGTAAAAATTCCACCAGGTTCATCTCATGGGCACTCTCCATCCTCAATGTTTTCCATGATTAAGGCCCACGACGTCTTCGCGGGACTCGAGGGTACGCTGTTTTTCACCCTCACCAGTTATCTCGCGGGCCAGTTAAAGTCCTCAGTTGCTGCATTGTGGCGCAACATTTAAATGTGACTTTGCTGTTTGTTGAACGGCCTGTTGTTTCGAGCCCATTCTCTTCAGGAGCCTGGTTGTGGCTGCTTTGGTCTGCCTGAGCTGTATTTTAAGTGCACTGAGGGTGTTTCCGCTCATATGCTTCTTCAGTAGCAGCTTGCCGTGGTACTGTCAGTTCTAGGATGCTCAAATGGTTCTGAGCAGTTGGCCGCAGGATGAGGTCAGGCAAGAGAATATTTATTTCTATCTCTGGTGGAAAATCAAATTTGTAGTCCAGGTCGACGCATATTTTCCAGTCACCAGTCTGGTCGAGGAAGGTCGTATTCGCTCTTGGCGTTGTTGTTTTGACCGGAAATTCACCTGCTTTCACAAAGGAAATTTTACTTGGTAGTCTATGCCTCACTGGAGGGAGGCATTGGTGGTTCCTTGCTTCAAAGGTGATTTGCGACTGTTGCAAGACATGCCTCCAAGCATAACAGCCTTGGGCCGGATTGGTTTTGCACCTGGTAAGGGAACGTTTCAAGTTTACAGGGGTTTGGCGGAGAGCACAAGTTGGGGGGGCCACATTAGACTGTGGAGCAGTCAACTGCAGGAACAGTTTGCAGTTTGTGCTTAGCAGGAAACACCTGTGCTGGCGAAGCCTGAATCTGGTATGGCTCATATTTAGTGTGGTTCATCCGTGTGTGTGGCTGGGTCGATGCCGCAGCGCAAACCACTGATTGTGAGCCATTCATCATGAACCCTGTATTCTTATAGATTGTAAGGTACCACCTACTTGCTCAGCATAATAAAGTGCTCCACAGCAAACCACAGAAGTTGTTACAGTTATACATCAAGACCGAATAATAAATTTGTGAAGCGAAAGTATTCGATACAGCACTTGTGATTGTACAGCATCTGGTCAGTGTGCAACTTCTAATCCTGCCTGTGTTTACTCTTATCAGCGTGGAAGCAGCCGTAGCAGCTTTTGCCCAAGCCCGGGCCCCTGGGATCTACAAGGGCGACTACCTCAAAGAGCTTTTCCGTCGCTATGGGGATGAGGAGGATGCGCCCGCCGCCCCCACGCTGCCAGAGTGGTGCTTTGAGGATGACGGTGGAGAAGTGGATGACGATGGCAACGCAGTTAACCAGGAGTCCGGGCCCAGCTCGTCCGGGTCAACGCTTGGCAAGCGAAAGAAAGAGAAGCTCAAATTGGTAGGACTCGTGCGCACTTATAAACGGAAGCCGCATTCCAGTCGATGGATCTCTTTGGCAGTGTTGCTTCAACGCATTTTACAATAGGCTTGTCTGCTTTTAATCCTGAAAAAAGGAAGCGCCGAATCGTCTCAAGTTGCATACAGCATTGATTCAATTCCTCCATCAACATTAACCTGATTCCCTCACTTGCACTTCTGAGATGGAGTAGTTACCAGTGTAAGTAGTAAAAATAACACGATTAAAAGACTTCAAGACAATCGCTTGGATAGGAAATCATCCACAAAAGCAAAGGGTAAATCCTTAAGTGCACTGAGAGCCCGTGTCAAGGCAAATTCAATTTCTCTGCCTGTGATGGGCTACAGCATCGCGTTGTGGAGGGACCAAGTTGGCAGGCAGAGCTGCGGCTCGCACCACTGCATTACTCCAGCATCGTTAAGGACTGAAATCTTTTGGTTGTGGTTGAGTGGCCCTCTCAAGGTTACTCATGCTGCTTGGTGGCCAATTGGATCACAAAGATCCAAAGTAGTGGGTGCTAAATTGTGCATTTGTGCAAACAGATTGCATGATATGGGCAGACGTGTGCGGCTACTAAGATGACGATCCTTTACCAAGATCCCAAATAACAGGTGCTAAATTACACGCTCCATCACTCCAACAGGTTGCACGCCCCGTTGGCAAATGCCGTTGGCTTGTGGAGGAGAATGCTGCTCTTTAGGTGGATCTGGTTTTCACCATGAAGCATTTGGCAAAACACCACAGCACAAAAATTCAGTTTGAAGTGACAGAATTGTAATCTTAGTGGAAGACGAAACAAATGTATTATTGACAGAAAATTCTTGCATTTTTGCACGTCTTTCAGGCACGATTTTTAAAAACGCAAACTTGGCCATCTCAATTTCTGTCAGGTTTGCTAAATCCTGAATTGATTTGCACTTACCTCCAACATCATAATAAATTCAGATTCTTCTCTTAAGATGATGTTTTTTTTTTTTGAGTATACTGTAGAAACTCAACATCGAAACGACTGTATCGAGATTTGAACCCGCATCCCTTTATGCTGTGAGGAAGGCTTGCGAACCGCACGCTACACTTGATTAATATTCTGAAACAAGCATACTGATTTTCTTCAGGTAATGGAAAGAGAGGATCTTGATGCAGAGGAGCAGGTTTATTAAGTTGAATGAATACATAATTCATGGAGCGATGGAGTGATATGGAGAGGTCAAATCAAAAAATAGCTGGATTAATGATGTTTACCAGTTGCTCGTTAACCCCGCTAAGAACCACTGTTTTGCAAGCGTTTCAGCTGCGTGGAAAAAGTGTCTCACCTATATGGTGTAGGAGGAAGTGTTGTTTTTCTGACTTCCAACACAGGTGTCTTTCATTGCGCCTCCCAGGGGGCAGTCTTCCTCGAAGGTGTCACGGTGAAAGGTGTCACACAGGTCACCACGCAGCCCAAACTTGGCGAGGTCCAAAGAATGTGTCAGGAGATGGCCGAGTGGAACAAGTAAGTACGCTACCTTCTTTTCTGCTAATCCTTCCCCTCTGGGAAAAGGGGTGTGCATGCGTTTGCATATGTGGGCGTATTGTGAGAGGCTCATTTCTCTTCAGTCACCGTAGTGTTATGATCCTGACTCTTTGAAACAGGCGAGAGAGTCAGGAATAGATTTTTTCGGATGAGGAAAATGCAGCTGCAGCTTTTTAACGAAATGGCTGAGAGTCAGCGCTGTCTTGACGAGTGAGAACAGTCAACATTATCTCCCATTTTCTACTCTCTCAAAAGTTGTTCTACCTGTATGGATGTTGCTATAGATATCGATACGAATGTACCGCAGTAATGGTAGTTTCCTCGTTTACCTGCGTTTGTCTACCTAGTTAACTTCAGAATGTATGTAGCAAGTGTAAAATAACACATATTTACATTTTATAACATCGATTTAAATTGAGACATGTCACGAATTGAATCAACGCGGTATGTTCCTTTTGCTGTTTCTCAGGTCTGGTTTTCCTGGTGCTCAGCCTGTATCAATGGATCGACAAAACCTTTGTTTCCTGGAGCAGCACCCCTACAAAGTCAGCTGGAAAGCTGATGGGACACGGTGAGCCTTCACAATATTGCTTGATTTGGAACTACCTCAAAGTCTACCAGACCATGCTAAATTAATGTTTGCTTTGCTTGTGATTAGACCATCTCACCTTCAGCAGTCCTAATAGACGCTTGGCAGCCTTGATCATAAAAATAAATAAATAAATAAATAAATAATAAAAATTAATAAAGAATTTAAATCAGAGCCTATTGAAGTTGTATTTTCAGAGGTGTTAAAATCAGCTTTGTCGCCATTAGTGAAGATGGTGTTGATGCGATTTGTGTTTAATTACTGGCCTTCATATAGCAAACCAACCGGTTATATTTGTTGTCGAACCTAAGATAAAATGGAAACTCTTCGTCTGATATTTGTGAACCGAAGACTTGTTCACAACCCCCCCCCCCCCCCCCAAAAAAAAAACAAGAATACCTCATTAAATCAGAGAGCAACCTAACCTAACACTGAATACAGATATGAGTCATCGCTCAGCAGTTGCACATAGAGTGACATAAAAAGTCGACACACCTGCCTAAATGGACAAGTCAGCCAGTTCGATTGCAAACCACTTGGACCATTTTGTGAAAACATGGCATGACAGAGAAGTCTTGCACATGGTCATGATGAGCCCAGCTCTTAGATCCTGGCCCTCAGCCGGTGCTCATCTGTCTGTTTTATGCCACCGGATTTGACCAGGGAAGACAAGAAGATGACACAATGGTAGGACTGTCTTCATTAGCGCTAAAGTGCTTTGGGATTGGGCCTCGCATATATGGTTAAGACTGAAGAGGCAGGGGCAAAAAAAAGATATAGATATGCATATATTAAACCGACATATCAATTTGAATATTTTCACAATTGCTCATGTGGAAATTTGATGTGGAAATGGTGAAAGCGTAATGAAGAGGACCACTGGGAGTTACAAGGGATTAATGGCCCCCCGCTGCAGTCTTCTGAGTGTGGCAGGGTTAGCTCCGGCTAACTAGCCCAATTAAACAACAGAGGAGCGGCTTCTGCTCACTGCATACCTATTTGCCATTCTACCAGATACTGGAAATGATCCGTTTGATACGCTCAGACAGTGATGCTTTTATTTTATTTTTTTAAAGAACTTGTTGCACTCGAATGCCTTTTTGTCTGCGTGCATGCTTAATTGTCAGAAGTTTTAAAACATTTGCTTTTCCCCCCTCTTCCCGAGCACAGTCTGCATAGTGTTTTTATCTTTTAGGTGTTTTGATCGTGTTTCTACTCCCACCTCAAGCACCTTTTTAAAAAGTGCAACTATATCCGGCCCACGCTCCCGAGACACTGTCGTTTCTTTACCCTCCCACATTTTTTGTTTATCTCTGCTGTTTCCAGAAGACTTTTGGACAGGCCTTGATATGCATTGCCTCTCTCCGTGACCTTTTAACTGAACATGTTGTTCAGAGGGTAATCCAAGCTCTCATTGGCAAGTTTTCACTGTAAGCAATTGAGCAATTAAAAAGCCCTTCCATCTCACCACAGCCTTGGAGGGCCCACAAAGCATCCTCAAATGTTTGTCAAAGCGGACATCCTTGGGCCATCATTTGCATTTGGCCACGTGTCTGCTCGGCTGCATGCTCCTCATGCACGGATGCGCCACTAATTGAGTGCGTCATTTGGCGGCTTGGTGATGGAGTGCTGCCTCCAGGAGTGAAATTCCTCTCATTAGGGCCCTTCTCTTAGGACTCTCGCTGCTTGAGAATAAGTAGCTACTTGCCGAGTCGCAACGCTCCAGCGCTGCCCTCGGTTGTCAAGGTAACGCAAACTAGACTCGGCATTGGCCCTCCTGCCGTAGTGGTGCGGGGTGGAAAAAAAATCTTTATAAATCTAATAAAGCAGTTTCGAATTTTGAATTAAGTTATTGGGATCCAAGAGTAAAAATAATTTGTCATGTGTTGCAGTGATTGTGCTAATCAATTGATAACAATGCTTAGAAGAGCAGAATAACTGAAGACAATTATTATTATTTTTTGCTCCTTTTGTAGAAGATATTTTTGGTCAGATCATTAATGAAAATCTATGTCTTGTACGTCATTCAAATCATGTTAATTTGCTTATATGGTATGGCGTTTGATGCCGGCTGATCCTTGGCAGCTTGTCAAATTTCCCACTTTGAACCAGCTGGTATTGACGGGATATTTATCACATCTAATCCTTTGGTGGAAATGATAAGGAGGCACAGCTGATCCGAGAGATTCATATCATCACCGGAGATGTCATCTTAAATCCATCTCTCTTACGTGACCTTGTTTTCCGAAGGGAGCGTGTTCTGACATCCTGTATTTTCTCTTGGCTGTCAATAAATTGCCTTATATGCCCACGTGCAGTTTTCGTTGTCACAAATCCCCTTAAATGCTTCAGACACAAAGTAATTAGTCTCTATTTTAGAGCGCACTGGTTGTAGTACTTAACCTTTGAAAAATGTTGCGTCACGGTTGCTTGTACTGCTTTATAGTTAATCCTGCTTTATTTAGTTCATGGGTTTTTTTTTTTGCTGAAGAGCTGCAGACAGTCTTGGAATGCTAATGCAGTTTTGAAGAGGTGTGCAATGGAGCCACCGTATTGTTTGAACATTTATGAGACATTTTAAAGTTAACTCGGGTCCACCATGACGCTGTTCTTTCTCGCCTTCAGGATTCAAATCCGAGCAAATTGGCAGGTAGACAACCGGAATGCAAAGTCATTTCAAGTAATTATTGCTGCAATATTTAGTCATTTATATGTCAGAAAAGGCGTCAGTCAAAACTGAATGCTGTTGTTTGCGTTCTGGATTCTGTTGAAACAAGATTGATCTTCTGTTGATTCTGAGCTGTGAGCCTGTCATGTTTTCAGGGTCCACTATTTGAAAATCTATTCAAATGTAATACAAGCACTACATATATAATTACTATTCCTGAATATTTTTGTTGCTAAAGAACCTCTGCTCCACACCACAGCCCATTCATCAGTAATATAGTAAAAGTGAGTGGGATGAATATTTACCCTGCAAGTCAATTTACAGTGTGCACCCTTAAATCTTCTACTTGCACAACTAACATTTCAGGCTTGAGGCCACAGCGTGCCTAGAAAAAATAAATAAATTGTATTCCGTAGCCCTTGCCACAACCATTTCATTAAACCGACCAGAACATTAGGTCGCCGTCTGAGCTGATTGCAACAGGGCTCTAATTAATGTTATTAGTCATACTTGTGTGGATGTGTTTACGACAACAGCTTTGATGTCTTATTATATACCTGTTCTTTTCTCGGCAGGACCGACATTTGAGTTGAGCAACTTTGTGGCTATTTGCGCTCTATTTTAAATAGTCCCGACAAATGTTAGGACTCCATTTAGATTGCCATTTTGGGAGCATGACCTGAAAACGGCCATTCTGCCATTCCTGTGTTGCAAATCACTTAATACAGCGTGGCAGCGAAGCCTTAAGTTCTAAATTGATGTCTTCCAAAATGAAAGCCTTTGATATCCTCCCGAATGACACTTAATGCTTAAATCCACAGTTTCATAATCCACAACCAAAACAAACATGACGACCTTTTCTTTGTCAATCTTTGTGAAGAATTTGAATCATTCAAGCCTCTGTGTGCTTTCATTTGCAAACAGGATGTGATGTAAAATCGTGATTATCCCGTGCAATGTCAGCTAACGGATGGTCCACTCTCCTCCCAACAGGTACATGATGGTGATCAATGGGAAACATGAAGTCTTCATGATTGACAGAGACAATACGGTCTTCCACATAGCCAATTTAGAGTTTCCTTTCCGGAAAGATCCACGCGTCCATCTAGCAAATACTCTTTTGGACGGGGTAAGTTTTCTTTTGCATCAGATTGACAGTCTTTGTCCGAAGTGTAGTTCACACAGTGTCATCGCCTGCATGGACTGGAACGGCAGCATCGCTAACCTCCATAACCTCACCATTCTATCCTTGCTGTTCAGTCTTGTGGATAATTGCTGTGGGATTCCAAAACCTCAGGCCAAAGACGTTGCAGTCTGGCAGTTGAGCCCCCTCACACATATAGATGCCACGGAAATCATCCTCCCATGTCCTGGGGAAATGGCTAATGGAAGTTTTTCTGCCACCCGATTCCTTTTTCTGTTGTGCTCGGCGTCGTTGCCTCGGAACGCTTGGCAGTGAATGATCTGAGGCGTGACCTCAGCCGACAATACCAAGCTTTCCTCTGAGGCATTTTTGGGCACTGATTACTGTTGGGCGCGAGCTTTACAAATTGAGTGATCAATTTTTCATTTTTAATGATTGATAATTTTGCTACGCATATGGAAATGATTAATGTAACGGTCGATTCAACGAGGTGTTGTTAAATAGCTGCTTCTGGCTTGATGATGGAGCACTTTTCGACTTGATTACTCAACCTCACGTCAATCAACCGCTGCTTTTGAAACATCCAAATCTTTGGGAATGTTAAGCGCGATTGACTCCGTGATTGGGCTTCTTTTGTCTGAGGCAAAAACGATGTGAAAAATGATTCCTCTCACGTCGTCTGTTTCTTGGCAAGAGTTTTCCCTTCTGTGTTCTTCCAAGTCACGTACAGAGCAACATTTGCTGCTGCTGTCTTCATTTCAAGTGCTGAAATAAAAACGAGTCACGCTGTTCCCCTTTTGGTTGCAGCGAAAACATGCTGTACTTAAAGAGCGGACTGTTTTTAGCTCATTCTCTAACGCCGCAAGCCCCGACTAATACCAAATTATTGACACAACTGTGCCTCTTTTGGAACGCTCCAGTTTGCTTCAATTTCATCAGTGCAAACAGTTTGCTATAACAAAGACTCATTTCGTCTACTAAAGCCATGAAGAATATTTAAAAAAGCCCGCCTCACTCAAAAACTCAATTCTATTGATGAATTATTATCAGTGCTGTGAACCACTGCATGTTTTGCAGGGCAGCATGTACAGATTTGCATATTTACCGTTTAAAAATGTGTTTGGAAACTTATTCACAGTTTTTATGCTGAGGCCATATTGCCTTGGTGCTAAGGAAGTGCTGAATTGAGGAGATTAATTGAGAAAAAAAGTAGTCCTTTGGTGCCATCTTGTAGCATCTATAGGCAATTATAGTGCAGTTTAAGTAGGGTTCGCAGTATTGTCACGATATGACGAAAACAAACCCGAATAGATACATGTACTAAAAGCTTTGCAACATCTTTTCAATACCAAAACCAACAATCAGCCAACACTTTTTGCAAATTAGAAATTTGGCATAGCAACGCTCAAAATGACTTGTCATGAATGTCAGGTTGCCGTGCTTGTGATCACGAAGATGACCTTTGAGATTTGATGCTGACCATTTTCCTGCATTCTCTGCACACCGGGTAATTTCAGTCTTATTAAAAACTGGCACACACACACACACACACAGACTTGGCCTCGTTCTCGTTGCAGGTGCAAAAATATCACGGTGTTCTTTTTACTACCTGCAGTGCTAAAAACAGTTGCCACAATGATTGCAATTTGAAATATTACTCAATGTTTGAAATTGTATCTTCGTTTATGGATCACATCTAAAGTATCTTTCGGCTGACTACTTTGCTCTGTTTTGTCAACGTTATCAATTTCCGAAATGTAGTCTGTGAATAATTCTGCACACCGTAGTAGGACGTAACGCCTGCATTTTTCTGTTCAAATGTCCGCATGTCTTTTACGTCCCTCGAGCCCAGGTGTGGTTGTGCGTTGAGACTGCAATAAGAACTTGTTTTGCCCTTGTGTATTTCTCTCTGTTTATAATAATAATAATAATAATAATAGATTTTATTTATAAGCGCCTTTCAAGACACCCAAGGACACTTTACAATAACAAAAAACACAAAACAATAATGCTTCTGGCTCTTCGTTCTCGGAGAGAGGTTGTGTTTTTCTATTTATAGGGAGCCATGTTCAAGTCCTGCTATGTTCTCTGATTGGTTTCATCTTTCGCCCGTAGGCGTTGGTCTTTGTTTATTCTCTTGTTGTCGTGGCGTTACCTCCCTTATTCCAATTTCTGGATGGCAACATCATGGGAGCTTCCGTTGTTCACACTCGTGTATTCGCCCGCGGCTGTCGTCCGACGGTTCATTGAGCGCGATGCTTCGCGATGACACCCTCGTTGCAATGGCGTCATTTCTCACTTTCCCAGCCACAGCTACAAATCACGTTACAAAGCACAGATGCCATTCATTCGCCTCTGCGCTGCCAACCAGCTGTCGGTTGAGACGTATAATCCCAGGAAGGTTGGACACGACGAATCAGTCTTTACATTTCTAATCACGTCTGAAGAAGCAGACACCTACACACGTGGAAAAACAATGTTGGCACACCTCGTAATGAAAAAAACCCCACAATCGTCAACTGAAATAACTTGGAAGTGATGAGATGATCATTTGCTTGGTTGCATCTTGACAAAAGGTCACCAACAATTTGCTGTGTGCATATAAAAAGAGGAACACTGCGAAACAAACAGCAGGCGGCACAGGGTGTCTCGAACCCAGTGCTGGTTCTCTGCGAGCAAAGAAATCTCAACATTTTTTTCATTTATGCTTTATTAATTTTGTCATGTTCAAATTATTTTTGTGGAAATCGATAATAGTCATTTTTTTTCTTTCCTGAACAGAGGGCTACTAACAATTTTGTTTATTCTCAAAAACTGTGTTAAAAAAACATGACATTTCTACTGAGAGAATTTAATTGCACAGTTTTATCTACTGCTTGTATACTTCCCTCGAAGAAAGGGTGAAGGAATATATTTTCAAAGGACTTCATTTGTCCTTTGCCCAGACCGCCGCGGGACCTATCTTGTCTTTTTTTTTTTTCACCGAAATATATTGTCTGATTTAAACCCACAAACAAACACATTAATCCTCAATATTTGCTGTGAAATTATTCATGTGAGGCTCAGTTTTTGTCAGCAGTGGCAAGCTGACATTTTTTTCCTACCTGTTATAGTTTTTCATTGAAGTCTGCAACTTCAGAAAAAAAAGTTAGCAGTATGAATATTTTATAAGCACAGAACAAGTCCCGTCCCGTCAGTTCCTGCAAGTCCATCCTTAGTCATCGCGCTGTCGAGTCAGAGTTTTGAACACACCGGCGGTCTGTCTGCTCGGTGTCGTCCATCGCCGCTTCATCTGACTCTCATCTTGAGAGTCTTGCATAATTGATACTTCGTCCTATTTCCGCCTCACGGCCGTCTTTTCGTCCTTCCTTGCCGAGGCACACACACGCCCAGTTCCTCGCGACATACCCTGCTTATTACCGCGGGTCTGTCTGAATACTTACATACATCCCCATGAGGGACCCCACTCACTGATCCCCATGGGCCCTGTGGCACACAGATGCTCTTTTAATTCTTTTTACATGCTCGCCGTTTTCAGGAATGTACTTGTCTATTCGTCACCGGACTCTTATGTCTTTGTCATTGCAGGAGATGATCATCGACAAGGTGAATGGCCAGCCCGTCCCCCGCTACCTGATATATGACATCATCAAGTTCAACGTGAGTAATCTTATGAGGAACTGTCATCTTTTCTCTGACGTCAAATTAGATGAGCCGTTGTGTTATGCAGCCATCCCGCCAAATAGCTGCACCGGAGCCATGACAGAAGAGAGAGAACACAGTAGAGTCTGGATCTGACTGTGAAGCTTCAACACGGTTGCTTAATTAAATGTGTGGTGACATCGGGTGTCGTGCATGAAATCCACATGGGACAGCAATCAGTGTCGGAAACATCAGCATTACGGCGCAGTTGCCGTCGCACCTCTGCGACAGTTGCGATCCACGGAATATTGTCTTGCAATATGCTGCGTCAATGCCGTTGACACACACACACACACACACACTCTCACGCGGAAAATGATATCTGCATTGACTGTGCTTTTGAAGGTGACTCCCGTTGCACAAGCGTCTCACGCATTTCATTTTCTTAACAAAGCTTAATTGCCACTCAAGTGTAAAATCAGCACTGCATAGACATCTCCAAATTCAGAGACCTCATGGGTTCCGCTATAGCGTTCATATAATATGCGGGACCATAAAACGGTCAGACGGGAGAAATAATCCGTCGCTGCAAGTTATAAGCACCATGGTCTCTCGGAAGTTAGGTTTCTTGATTTAACTACCCGAACAAGGATCTAGTTTAACAGACGGAATTGTAGTTCAGTAAATGTGATTTTATATAGAATATAGAATTGCTTGCCATTTTCAAAGGTTATATGCCGAATACAATTCTTGGCTTGGCTTGTATGGCTTGAAAGTGCATTGACAAGAATGGTCTATGCTGGTCTCGTAACACAGTAAATGAAGCAATCAGTTTGATTGCGGCTCGGGGCAGAGGTGTTCATTTGAATAAGCTCTGCATTATTTGACGCAGTCTGCCTGCTGGGTCTCAACACGACACACTTTACCCTCTGTCAAACCATAGTCAACTTTTAAGTTTAGGCTTCTGACTTTACAACTTCGATCCATTTGAGTTCATTGTTTGCGCATAGCCGCAGCCAAATCCTAATGGAAACTTTCTATCAATGCATACATCTCTCTTACCGTATTTGGCTTTGGCTATTCCCTCCTGAACTGAACTGACTGAGGATATTACTGGGCTATGAACACACCTTCAGCGCACTGTAAACGATTTCATCTACCGGACTGATCTGTATTCTGCTAAAATGCAGTCAGGCAAGCACAGAAACAAACACGCTTACATTGATCAACCGTAACCAAGCCACTGCTCCTTTCCGCATAGAAACCCGGTTAATTACCCGAAGGAAAGAGAAAGTGGAGAAGGGTACAGCTTTGGCTGTTATTTTTGTCCGCCACCCCCCATTGGTCCATCGATCACCTCTCAAGTGGCCGAATGAAGACACTGCTCTGACGGGAATGTCTTTTGTAAGATGTTGGGTAGTGGTTAGTAGCGCCGCAAGCTGCCGCTACAGCGCCGTTATATTGATCCGCGTTGGCCATTATTAGCCTCCTTCATTGTCTGCGGCGGATTGTCCCTTGGCGCCGAGGCCTCATCTTCAGTGGAGCAGAAGGAACATGAGACCACCTGCTAGGTCCGTGGCCTAATGTAAGACTCGAGTTGTTTGCAACGTCAGGGCTCCCAGAGCCCCGGGATTCTTTGAATTACAACATAATTGTGAGTGCGTGCCATCTCACACTACCATCGGATCGTTTTGAGTTCCTTCTAAATTTTTATGAACAATAAATGTTCCATCTTGCAAGAATTATGAATATACTTCACCCGTGAGGTTATTTCCCACGGAGCTAAATGCAATTTTCATTCAGCGGCATTTAGCTAGAAGGATATTGCCCGTTTTCATGTAAATAGCGCAAAGACGGGAAAAGTTAGGAGTCAGCAAATATAAAACAACGCATGTCCTGAATTGATATTTTCCTACAACATGAAAGAACTCGTATGAAACTAATCCAAAATAACATTGAGGCATATTCTTCATCTTTGCTTTGTATGTTTTTGTTCTGTAGAAACCCGAATCTCCTTTGAGATTCAGTTTCAAATCCAATATTATTCATATTGTCTCATATGATGCTGTACACTACATGTCTTCAAAATCTCTGCTCATGCACTTATACACTGTTCAATACCACAAGGAAAAGCTGAGTTTCATTTCTGCTCTGCCAGTGAGAGTTCCCCGCAATAACAAAGACAACTATGGTCCTCATGGAGTATCGACGGGTTCAAGAAAATTGGCTTTGAAATGCCTGCCGAATAAAGACCTTCGCTATGTGTTGCCGACCGATTTTAGTGCGCCGTCTCTGCGATCGAATCTGCACATTACTCCCTTGACTCATTTGAGCCCATATTTCATCACCATTGCTAGATGCCATTTAGCCCGAAATACTGTGGACCCGACACTCAAAAGAACTTTGAACTGTTTTCCACAGGCGAAATTGTTCTTTACTTATATTTCAAGTTCTTACTTGTTGCGGCAGCCTGTCTTAGAAAAAGGCTTGTGCTCCTGCAGCACTCTGTGGTGTTTAACATTTAATGTGAGTTATATATAGAGATTCTTGATGGCTTTATGTAGGCCTACTCTGACTTTCACCATAATGGAAGTTACGTAACACTGAAATTGTTATTGGTGTTGTTCCAATGGTGTGCTGTATGATTTTTGCTGTGATGTTATGTTCATTGCCCCAGAACACAGCTCCTTCAATGTCACTGCCACCCTCTTGGCAACGTTGTCTGTTTTTTCATCAATTGAAGAAGGATGTCCAGTTGTTGGTAATGTCACTACTGTGCCATATTTTCTTCACTTGACGATTGTCTTCCTGTGTTCCATGGCATATTTATGTCATGCGAAACAAGGGGAGCTCTGTCATGCTGCGGTAGCTCTTGGCCGACTGTGGAATGCGCTCTAAGATGTTTTGCAATGCAGCGATACATCACATTGTTTGTGAGACAGTTTTTTGTGTTTTTTTAAATACTTCATTCATTGGCTTTCGGGATTTGTTCCTTTTACAGAATTATTCAAAGCAATCTTTAATCTCTGGAGGGTTTGAAGAACAGTCTGCAGCGCTTTGGTGTTTCTCAGGCGTGGATAGCACACGCCTTGAATCATCCACACTTACATCTTGCTCTGTCCCTCTTGACACTTGCTGACAGATGGTGCCGAACGTGTGGGACACGATACCGGCTTTTCCGCTGTTGATGATTTGCCGTTTTCATGTTCATCATGCAAAAATGCACACCCTTCAACATCCATATTTCAGGAAGAATATTTTGCTGTTGAAATGGGTCGCTTTTTCAGTCGCATCAAAAGCAGTCATCTTACCTTGTGTCTTGATATAGTCTTAAATAAACCGGAGAATAGCTCACCAGGCAGCCCATCAAATTACAGTATTCTAATTTTGAAAAAAAAAAAAAAAGATTTGGCCGCCCACCTTTTGCACAGTCAACACACATCGCTTTCTTCCTCCCCTCTCCAATGATTACCTCAAAAGCTCTTGAGTACTGACCTTTCCTGCAGGTACCAAGCAGAATACTAATACAACCAAGACACCACTGTCCTGCTTGCTTTGTCCTGATGCTCGAGTGTTGCTTTATTTCGCTTGAGCTTTATTTAATGTTCTTACTAAGAAGCGCAATGTAAAACCTGACACCTCGGTAATAGTTTATCTGGGTGATTTGGGGTGGGGTGGGGTATGATATGACGCAGTTTTGATGATCAAAAAGCAAAGGCACAATGTGAATGTGGGAAATGCTTCAAATTTCAAGATTTGAGTGGAGGAATGCAAAGACATGATGAGACCGGGACCTTGTCAGGAAGTGTAGTACTTCTTCAGCCAGATGTGGAAGCAGTTAGATCTGAATTCTGCATGAAGGAAGAGCAGAAGTGATTATGGCTGTCCCTAGATTGGCAGCTGCATATTGAAACATGGCTAAATTATTTACAGCAGCTGGACAGGAGCATATTTAGATGCAATTACAATGCTCTGGATACGTTGAACGAAGCATATTGGGGTGATTGCAGAAATACAAGTTGTAAGCCATGTTATGTTTTCTTGTTTCTACCAGGTGTGATTTATTCCAGTCCCTGGGATTAACCTGCAAAAACTTGCTCCTCTAAATTCGTAATTTGATTCTCAAATGAAGTCTTTTATGAGCAAAATTGCTCCTCAAACATAAAACAAGTGGCGAGCAGTTAAAAAGGCAGGATGGCTCAGATCTCCGAGGCTGGGCACGTCCCGCCATGTGTAGCCATTACTGCAAAGGAACGTGTTGTCATAGTAACCAAGCAAACCAGATTTCACTTGACTGTTTTATTGCTGTTTAACCGATTATATTCGATGTCAAGTTAACCCTTTGGGGCATTTCACCGCCCATGATTCAACAGCTTATTTATTTTTCGTGGTTGGCGTTGGCCAATACTTTTTCAAGATGTTCCCATTTCTTAATTTGTTGTGACCTGCCGTCTTCTGTGCATTTGCTTCCCCGCATTTATTTCCATCTGAGACGGTTTCAGATTTAATTAATGTGTGTGTGTTACAGGGACAACCCGTGGGCCAGTGTGATTTCAATATCCGATTGTTATGCATCGAAAAAGAGATCATTTCTCCGCGGATGGAAAAGATGAAGACCGGACAGATTGACAAAACCAGGGAGCCCTTCAGTGTCCGAAATAAGCCGTTCTTCGATATTCAGGCATCACGCAAGGTAAATCATTCAGAATTTCTTCACGAGTTACAATCAATGTGGCATTTCAATACATTTTGGTTTGGGAAAATAAGGAAAGTCGTGTTGAAATTCAAAGATGTATCTAGGTTCTTGAGAGATAACAGGGTGAAAATCTTCCACTGCAAACAAAGTAGTGTTTCGACTTCGACTGTTTTAATAAAACATGAGCCTCACCACCTCGTGTACCAGAGGCGAAATTTCCTTTTATTTAGTTGTGAGAGAGCTGGAGGTGACCTTTCAACGATTAGCACCCAAGGACGAGGTCGAAGAGAGAGGTTTGTTCTGCCCTTGGGTAGTAGCATATTGTTTTTCGTGTTAAAACAAGGAATTCTATTTCATCCCAAAAATATATATTCTTCTTATTTTAGGCTAATTTTGAGATACAAGTGACCCGACTTATGAGTTTTTCGATACATGCTGTCATTTTGGCGTTTTATTTTATTTTGATTATTTTTCTTGAGATACGAGCGTTTTATCGTGGCAGGGAACTCGACTCACTTAACAATAATCAGTTCTTGGGGAAACTTGGAGCAGTACATAATTAATTTTTATTTTTTTTTTAAAAAGAAGCGCATTTATTGAAGAGAACAGTAAATGTGAGCAATAGACTTGAGCAGTGTGAAAACATAGAGGCAGAAAAGCCAGCGGGCAGTAGTCTGAAAGCATCCCTGGCCAAAAGCACTATTTATGGGTTTCTTTTATCACGTTCATTCATTTTGTCAAATAACAAATCTTCGCCATCTCGCTCTCAGTCGGGCTGTGCCTTTGGAAAAAGTCAGAGTACAGCTGTTATCCTGTAAAACGCAGTTTAGACACCTTTAGAGATGTACTTGTGCCATAACGTCAGGTCTTGGGGAGGTCAGCGCGCAATTTATTTGATGTTTTGCTCGAGCGGAGATCAATTGGAAACCTTGGCGCCGGCGCTTACTTCCGCTAATGATCGGGGGTTTGTGGGTGTGGTGAGATTTTACAAGTGTCTCTTGCTGTGCCAACACTTGACAATTTAAACTTGGACCTACGGATAGTTTTGATATGTATAATGTAATGTGAGGGATCATATCCCTTCCCGACGATCCAAATATTGTAGTCACTGGATCGTCATTGGTTCTTTTGTGTCGGTCAGTGATCATCTGGTCCCCACACAGCCATATCTCTGTTGTATGGGATGTTAATGTAGGGCAACTGGTGTCTGGCTTTCATTCATAGGAGCACAATCCTCCACTTTATGATATGTTGACCGCAGATTCCTGTTGAGGGGAGGCAATTCGGTCACAGGCTGAAGTTGTGTGCTTGCCTTTGTCTGACGCTAGGTTGATGTGTTTCATGGCTGACACTTGGACATTAAAGTCCTCATTTCCCTTCCAAACGACTCCATTTATTCATTTTGCTTCCTCCGCTCACCCAGTTGTACGGACCCGTTTGGCATGCGCCATTTCCACAGTTGAACAGCCACGACATGTTTTTGCGGGCTTGAATGGAATTGGCTGAGGAAAAAAAACAGACAGGTAGCCACTGGAGAAATGTGAAAGCATCCCTGCAGTGAAAGGACCAGGTTGCGCCTGGTCATTCATTTGGGGGGGGGGGGTTCCTGCCATCCTTTGGTCCACTTTTATCCTGAAAGAAAAGTGCCACTGTGGTCTTTGACGTTAATTTCCGTCCGCCAAAGTCCTAATATGTTTTTTTTTTTTTCTGGTGACTGACTGTGAAAGCTCCCCATCACTTTTTTGAGCTTTGTGCCACTTTTTCCCCCTTCGGCGTACTGGTTTGGCTCAGATATTGAATGCGGAATGTTGTGCTGCAGGCACTGAAACTGAGATTAACCAAATAGTAGGAATAGAAATTGTGATCCAAGTAGATACCGTGCCATGGAAGAAGGGGGCATTAGTTCAGCCCAGTTATTTATTTAATTTCCCTCCCCGAGAGTTTGTAGAAGCTTGATAGTCTTACTGCCTCTGTTGTTTGTTGCCGTGAAATGTGTAATACTCACTCACCATCTGGCCTGGTTGTCCTTGCTTCCTGAACGGCGGCCTTGCCAGTGATTCTGATCAGCCCAAGTTTATTGTCTCCCTGTGCTACCGGCATCACTCGCATCCCATCTGTTGCAAGTCAGCTAATGCAAGGGCCATTATGGGGGTTTTATTTACAAAGGGTACTGTTCATCCATCCATCCATCCATTTTCCAAACCGCTTGATCCTCACTAGGGTCGCGGGGGGTGCTGGAGCCTATCCCAGCCGTCTTCGGGCAGTAGGCGGGGGACACCCTGAATCAGTTGCCAGCCAATCGCAGGGCACACAGAGACAAACAACCATCCACGCCCACACTCACACCTAGGGACAATTTAGAGCGTCCAATCAGCCTGCCATGCATGTTTTTGGAATGTGGGAGGAAACCGGAGCACCCGGAGAAAACCCACGCAGGCCCGGGTAGAACATGCAAACTCCACACAGGGAGCTGGAATCGAACCCGGTACCTCTGCACTGTGAAGCCGACGTGCTAACCACTGGACTACCGGGCCGCCCGGTACTGTTCATGCCCATGTAATAAGGAGACGCTGCTGAAAAATAGAAGTTGGGCGAAAACACACATTTGTTGCAGAATTAGAGTGATGACCCCCCCCCCCCCTCACCTCCCCCCAAAAAAACTGTGATATAAAATGCCCCATGTTTGGTATTGAGCCCTTTTAGTGCCAGCTCATCCCAGCAGCCCATGGGTGAAATATTGTGCAAGATATCGATTAATGCTCTCTGGCATGTCTCGTTATCCGAGTCTGATCCGTCCGCAGCATCTTTGTGGCTCACTGACCTCACACTTCTGCTGTCAAGTCTTTTGCGCCGTGCAGATGAAAAAGCAAGACCTGTGGCAAGACCTTGCTCTCCTCGAACAAACACTACTCTTCTCCAGAAATCAATTTTTGCACCCACTCACCAAAGGACATTGTGCACCAAATTAAGCTAGAACATAACATTTTGCATTCACTGGGAGGAAAAGGTGAATACTCCCTGTCTCATCAGCAGTAGCCGTTATACTTATCCAATATCCATTAGCGGTTTATTATTCCCATTGTGGGCATCACCCTGTTTGTCTTTCCTGCTCGTAAATTGGTCTGCAAGTCTTTATGTGCCATATTTGCTTTTTCATTGTTGTTGTTGTTTTTTTTTTTTTTAGAACTTCATTTGATCAAATGCCGAGCGACTTTTACAGAAAGCATAACGGTCATTTCCAAAACCAGCCTGCGCTTGAGTAACCCTGCCGTGACGTGGGCTTTTGATGGAACTGACAACGATGCACTGGATGTGCAGGGCCATTCACAATAAGCTTCAGAGCCTCTAGCAACAACGACCCTGTAGCTTGACTGGAATATCAATCCATACCCTTCGCCTTTGAGTCAACCCCCCCCTCCCCCGACACACACACACACACACACACACACACACACGAGTCTCCCCTGACCAGAAGATGAACAGACAGCGCACGGACACAACAACACAATGGACCCGAGGAATGGAAAGCGCATAGGCGCGTGTGCATCTCGGGCACAGCAAATTTGTCTTTATGTACATCCTTGTGGGCATGCTGCATTTGTTTAAGCAGGAACAGATTTTATTTTTGAATGATGCTACTTTTGATTGGCTGTTACAAATCATGGGGAGAGACTAGCAATGAAGGTGAATGGCATATATAGCGCCGCATCAATCTGCTGTCCTGCTACAGCTCAATTGTATATATTCATTGAGTCCAAACATCATGGACATTTATCACGGGAGGAAATTGAGTGTCATTCTCTCTGATTTGCGAAGATACCAAATAGCGCGTTCACTCAGAGATTGGCGAGCGGTGTTGCCTGTGATCTAGTCCGATTGTAATCTTTTGCTTTGTCTCAAATAACATGCGTTTAATTGTACGCTTATCACTCACTGTAACAGATTGTGTGCACTTTTGGCAACAGGTGTAAAAGTGATGGAGACCGCTGGACTTAAATGAGGGTTTGCGCTTTTAGTAGGTTCTCAACATGGCCAATTTTGGAGTACCGGAAGTGATGGAATTCAGGGAGAAAAAAATTCTCAGCGGAATAATCAAGACAATCGTTTCTTCTGAAAATGTAAGCTAGTACAGCTCTAATTGAAAAGAATATGTCCTTGATCATATGGCATGACTCCTTCTTGTGACAGGCTTCAAGTCCGCCTTGGGGGTGCTCAGCTCAAACATCGCATTGCTGAATTGGCAACATATCTCTCATTTGTAGTTGTTTGTTTCTTTTAGTTGTTTGATGTTTCAAAAATGTCGAGAGGAAACATTCCCTCTTTGGCCCTCAATTTGCCTGAGCTTTATTCAAACATTCAAAATTGATTCATTCAAATTCATCTCAGGTTTGATGAATCACATTGGATGCGCCAAATCGTTTTCTTTTTTTTTTTTTTTGCATGCACTCCTCCCAGAGTGTTTAAAATGAACTGTGGTTTAATCTTACTCATTTGGTAGACACATTCCTGGGCGTGCCCGGGTCATGGGTCAACCTCTACATAATTTTTTTTTTGCATGTGCAAACATTTAGTATGTTCCCCCCCGTGTCCCAGTGCCTCTGTTGTCCCACCCTGTGTGCAATGAAAGCCAGATTTCTTCATGGGGTTTTGTTTCAACCCCACCCACACGCCCCTCCCGTAGCGCACAGCGCTTTGTTTCCTTCCCGGCGAGCTTTTCTTCAAAGCAGTTGCACTGTCCCCTTCTCCACTTAATCACTTCAAGGTACTTCCTTACAGAAGGTGGGCATTTTGAGTGGAAGTCTTATTTCTGCTCTCCTCTCCATCCAAGTTCACCGTGTTGAGCGAAAGTGGTGGGTGGGTGTGCTAAGACGGCAAGAGAAGTGAAATGGAACTCCTGGATCTCACCGCCCACTTGCCTTTCCCGCATAAAGACGTCGTTTCTTTGTAGTCTGGCTGTCTGCCTTTCTCGGTGTCAGCATAATTGTCAAGTTTGGTGTGATCATTCATCACTCTCAAGAGCACTGATGTGGCGTGATTTCCTTCTCCAAATACAGCGGGGAGCAAACACATTTGAGTAGCCGTTTAAGTGTATGTGGCAGGGCGCACGCTTCATTTTTCTTAAATCTAAATGAAAGTTATTTTTCTGTCTGCCTCCGTAGCGAAAAACGTCTCGAAAGTATTTTTCTCGACTTAGCGTGAAAGGAAGCCCGTCATCAGCGAACCTCAGCCTCGTCTCGGGGAACGACATGATTTGTCAGGAATACATTAAATTTAAATGCGGTTACGTTATGCCGTGATTTGTGGTTCTCGTGACGGAGGTTATTAGTTTGTCTGGCTCAGTTCAGCGACAGGATGGATGGATGATCCTGTCTTCCCCTGCGTTGCGGAGCGTCCCACTTTATCAGATGGAAGCAACTGGTCACGTGCTTTCTCAATGACTGCGGGCTCCCTGATTGAAATGTCAGCGTTGCACAAGAGTGGCAGGCTGCTGATTAATTTCGGTTCATGTTGTCTTTTAGTCGTGATTACACGGTTCATTATTCAGTGATTGGGTCTGTGCGAGTAAAGAAAGCAACGCTTTGGGAAGAAGAGGAATGAGCGAGCGCCTGTGTCTGTTTGCAGGATTTTCATTCACTTTTTGGGTCGTCTGTGTTAATGTCATTCTTTCGAAGGTCATCGTCAAGCCCCCTTCCTCGTGGAGATGATAATCCATCCGAAATGGGACTGCCACGGGAATAATGCGACTGTAACTGTAACCCTTGTCGATTTGAGCCCGGTGTCATCGCCGAATAGTAATCGATTCGATGAACGAGCATCTGCAAAAAAACGATCCACTGGCGGCAAAGCACATCGACAGTTCAACAATAAAAGCAGAGACCGTTAAAACACGGTCAAGTATGGCACATTAGAGGGGCACAGACAATAAATAAGGTGCTGGAGGGGGAAGTTCAGTCGAGGCCAGCCAAACGGTTTGTCAACAAATCGAACGCTGTTATTATTCTCATCGTTAATTTGCAGCCAACAATCAGATATGTTTTCACCAAACTTGGTTAGCGAGAAAAGGAGATGACACCAGGTTGATTTTCTGGTTCAAGAATGGGTGCTTTGCCTAAGGTGTCCTCTCCGAGTGCCTCGTCGTTTCCATCTGCCTTGATTCATTTTGATCGCCTGCCTGGAGATTAGACATGATACCCTGCGCTCTCGTCACTAATGCCTTTCTTCTTTATTGATCAAGGCAATTTCCTGCTCGCCTAAAATTTGGGACTGTGTCGTCTTCTTGAACGCGTAAAAGCCGAGTTTCCGCTTGGGCAAGTACGCCATTACAATCGACTCGAAAATTGTTTTTGCGTTTGCTTCGTAATAGTCTCCCTTTTTGCTCGGCTTGTTGTGCTGCATTTATTGTTTGCCCTTTCAAGGGATTTTATCAGATGCGGTCTTGTGATGTGCAATTGTATAGTAGAGTGGCTATTTCGTTTCACGTTACGAGAATTTTCCAAGGCATATGATACTGTTTTAGATTGATTTTCTATCCCCCTTGCAGCAGCAGCAGCAGGCATCTCCTCTTACCGCTGCTGGTTGAATTGTACATTTTTTTTCAGATTTGTAATTCATCTCTAACATTGTCACCAGGAACGTTATGTCCTTTTTTGTTGTTGTTGTTCATGGATAGTAAAACACTTGATTGGAACATCTGTCATTTCATCGCCGAAAATCAGTTTACTCTTTCAAACTCTACTTGGAACCCGAGTTTGCAAACTCATTATTTCTCATCATTCACGCTTCTGTCTTGAGGATCTTTTCTGGAGTGTTATCGCACTCTGCTGTGTTTATGCTTCACGTTTCAGATAACGTGTTTTTATTGTACAATTTTGTGGCTTTCCCCGAGGCTGTTAGTGTCCCAATACAAACATTCATTCCCCTTTCTCTGCTACCGCTTTGCAGTAATGGAAGACAAGAAATACATTCCTCACACGCATCAGCCATCAATTATTTGTCAACATTTTCCATTTCTTAAAGATGAACTCCGGATAGACCAGGTTTCTCCGAACGCTATCTATTTCATATCTTCCAAATACTAAGCTTCGGATTCCTTTGCAATGGATCAAGTTTTGCCTGACTCCATTCTCTTTACATTTTAGCTCTTGGAAGGCAGTTTTACGTCCCAGGTCAGCCACGAAGTTGATGGCCTCATCTTCCAGCCATGTGGGGTAAGTAAGGCCCACTTGACAAATGCATCAAATAAATACGAGAAACAGAAATTTCACAGGAACGCGGTCCAACTGCGTTTGACTTGAGAAGCGGCTAAATTCTGACGCAGTTGCACTCAGTTTTGGAATAACAGTGCAGAAGTCACGATGGGAAAAAAAAATCAAATAAAATAACCATCAAAGAATTGAAATAATTGTCCAACAAATACAAGTTAGGATAAGTGGTTCAGAAGTTCAAAAATTAAAATACAATTGAATATTAAATGCTATTATTTGGCATTTTATCTTTTATCAGTCAGGGTTTCTGCCACTTTGCATGTCGGGAAATACAATGTGGACTCACTCAATAAATCCTCTCATTAAAATGCATTTACTTTTCTGACCTTTTTGCTCGCAACATGGTTTATTGACTGGCACGGAGGGACAAATGCATCAGCATGTATAAGCAAGCTTTGATTTGTAAATAATATTTCGCATTATCAGCCGCAATGTGAAACAACACAGCAACTCAATAGGAAGCAACGTATACATTTAGTTTTGGAGAATGACTGTGAATTTGTAGAGATTGGATCGAAAATCATTCCTCGAGATCTCAACCAAAGGCCCCTGCTGCTGCATTTTATAGTCTTTAACAAATCGGGATCCGTATCGGATAAAGAAGCAAGCGCTGCCTGGCACTGCAGCCACTTCCAAAGCTTTGTTCCTCTCCCCAGTCGATGCATTGTTAATCTTTTTTGCGTGAATGAGATTAGGCCTCAGGGGTTCATTTTACCGGGGCCTTGCTACTGTGAACGGACATTAATATTCGCACAAAGGATCTTACTGCAGCAGCCATAGGTGTCTTATCAGAGCCACTGCAGAGCCTCTCTGGAATGTTTTCTTTGTTCACGGGATCGGACCACCTTCAAGACCTTCGACCTTCAACGCAGATGGCTAATATAAAAATAAAAGATTGACAATTGAATGAAGAGGTTCTTTTGCTCTTTTCGTGATTGTCTCCATCGCAACAGATAGCTAACAAAGGATTGGGCATTATTTCAAATATATTCCAAAATAGTTTCGGGCAAAGCTGAAACCCAAGTTAATAGGTCGGCGCAAGGTTGCGGGGGCTGCGCAGCGACTGGTTCTGAGTGTGCTCACGAGTTCACGGCTGATGATTGACACCTAGTTGGTCACTCCTTCTGCCTCTGATAGGTTGTTGTTCCTCGGTGCGGTTTGGTTAAACACAGTTGGTATATAGTTGCCAATGTTTTTCTAATGACTTTATCCCATTTTGACATTTCTGTGCAAAACTCCTTTCAACCCACACGCATTGTTGCTTGCGCTCGCTGATTGTAATTGCGTAATATTCCCACGTTTGCTGTTACGGGGGCCCATACCACATTTGTTTGTGTTGAATATTGTAATCAATATATGCACACTGTTATCTATTGTATTTACTTTAAAAAAACAACAACAAGAAAGCATAAATTGCATCAGTATTGAATTAAGCTCTGGATGACATGCATGTTCAATCTCCTTTTCTCTGAATGTTTTTATTCCGGATTACAGAATACGGGATCTGTGAGAACCTATTCATCTTGTTAAGATTTCGCCAGTCTTGTTGCCACGCATCCATTTTCTTTCTTTATTATTGTTTTTCTCCTCCTTTTTCCTGCGGCAAAGTGGAAAGCGTGGAGCTCTGTCTCTCCCTGCGCAAATATGGATTGTAAAGGATCAAATGGAGGCAAGCTATTTCAGGACTTAAAAGCGAGTAACAAATCTCTGATCTGCAGCCGTTCAATAGCTTGTCACCTTTTCTGTTTGCCGCACCCTCCAGCTTCTACTATACAGTCACCCTCCCCCAGCCCCCTCCGTGTCATTTATTTCCCCATGGTGGCTTGAAGGGTTATGGTTTGGTCCCGCCAACGATACCCGATTTACAGTAGTAGTTGTTTTCACATATCTCTATCGACGTAATGATGCCTATGAATTTATATTTGTGATGCCGTTGTTCCCTCATGCAAGCGCAACCCTGTTTTGCCCTCTTTTTTTCTTCACAGGGAGTTTCAGCATGCCTGGAAAAAAGAGCTTGTAATGGGATTGAGTGTCGGGTTTATATAATTGCATCTGGATTCAAATGTATGCATATTCCACAGAACAACAAATGAAGAGAACAGAATTACTCAAGAAAAACAGGCTTTTTTATTATTCCTAAAACTTTACCGGGATACAAGTAGGCCCTGCTTGACTGGCTGAGATAAATTACGGTAGTTAACAATTTCAAGCACTTTCCTTTTACCAAAATTAAACACGTCATTAAAATAGGCAATGATAGCCGCCGCCACTCCGACTGCCTTTACAGTCCTTTGTTTATTTTATTTTGGTTTGGTCCAAGACAGGGCGGACGTAGCATTTAAAATGATCACAATTTTTCCCTTTCTTAGCAAGGGAAAATTCTTGGTTGCACATGGGGTGACTTAATTAAACATAAATGACATCAAATGGTTTCATTTTCACCGTAATCAATGCGGACGGTATTATGATAGGAGTATATACTGTAATATTGATGTGCCACTGATTTGCTCCGGACTAGAAAATCCGCGAGTGCATAAAGTGGATAGTTGAAGTCTAAAACATTCAAATGAGAGAGAGAGAGAAAAATGTTGGCACTTCTAAAGCCTTTTGCATCACTGTCACGATCATCTGTCAGACGGCGGCCGCCTTTGCGTTGCTCTCTGGGACCCGCCGGGCACTTTCAAAGCAATCTGGCATTATTATATGGAAATAATTTTGATACAAGTACGGCTGAATTCAACGTGCAACACCAAGGTCTCTTTTTCTCTTAGGCAATAACAAAGCTTTTGTTGTGTGAAGTCCAATATTATCAATGCCGAAATTGCAAACGGAAGTGCTGCTGGGCGCACCTTGCCATTTGGGAATGCTTTTCACGGTCGTGTGTTTAATCGGGTGTCTGATTGGGTTTTATCAGATTGTTGCTCGGATCTATTCATCGGAGACTGCACTTTGCTTTTGAGTGGAAGAAGTTACAAAACCCGCAAGGAAGTCGACGTTCAAAAATCCTTTTTCTATGCGTGCACACTGTAGTTGTGAATTCCAAACGCTCACTAGCGCGTGTTCTCATCAGCTATGCAGGTGAGCTGGAGCCCAACCCTGCTGACTAAGAATGCGGCAGGGTAGAACAGTCCCTCTATAAAAAGTCCCTCTGTTTCATTTTTTTTTAAATCACAAAAACTTGGCATTGCAAAAAGGGATAATGTAGACCTTTTTGATCAACGATATTTTCATCAAAGGACATTTCTATGTTCTGTGTCGCCAGAGATACAAGCCCGGAAGGTGCGATGACATCCTGAAGTGGAAGCCCCCAAACCTCAATTCGGTGGACTTTCGCCTCAAGATTACAAAAGTTGGAGGCGAAGGGTATGTGGAACGGTACCCCTTGCACTCTTCACATTGTCTATGCTGATGTCACTTTGTGTTTCACAGTCCGAAAGATACCTTACATGAACAAGAAATGAACTGACATGAATCTTTCCTCTATTTCTCACCCTCCCCCACTCCCCCTTCCCTTCCTTTCAAATTGCCTTGGGGACCAATTGCTCTTATGAAACCACCGCAATAGTGTCCAGCGCTCCTTCCTTTTACCATATTGGCAGAGAATGTTTGCTCTTAGAGCCGATAAGTGCAAAGAGCACGGCTGCCCTTCACGTTTTTTTTTCTCCTCATTTTCTGGTCATCACGCTCTGTAACATGAATTATTCAGATGCACCGGTGCTTATCTTTGCGAGCCCCCGCCCGCCCTCAAAAAGTAGTTTTATTCCGTAAAAGGCAATCATTCCCTCGCAGGGAATTAGAGGATTTCCATGTTTCCAGTTTGCTTTTATAGTAGAAAGGTTATCAATTGCAAGTGGAAGGTGTCATTCCATTGAAAAGACCTGAAATGGAGTTTCAGGTTTGATTAGCATTTGTAAATAATGATTGTAAGATTATACTCACACAGTGGTGCTGGGTTGACACTTATGTGATGAAATGATGCGTTGACGTCGACTCGTCCTTATTGTTTTTGCAGTACTGCAATTAAAAAAAAAAATCACTGGAAGAGGGAATGTTTTTGAATCTGGTCACTGTGCTCTGATCTTGGCCGTGGAACAATGCGTGCGAGTGCACTCATCTTGTCCCATTACAGCAGACTTGATGCTCGCGCAGCCTCCTCCTCTGAGAGACGGGCGACCTCACTGACCGTCTCCGGCTTCTGAGCCTCGCCATTATTCATCGACAGTCGCTCACGCTTCATCAAAGTCGAATCTTGTGCGCGGGAGAACACGGGGGCATAATTGTGGTTGCCAGTTTGAAAGAGTCGTGATACTTCTCCCCAAAGAGGAATTGATTGGCAGCGGCCCTCATCCGACCTCGCTCCATCTTGGACTTTCAAGTCGCTCCTCAGTTACCGCCCGAGCGAAAGCGAGAGCCAGACAGACACACGAGGAGCTAACCGTCGCGTATTCATCGGCCCACACAATCAGTTCTACAGTTGGTTCAATGGATCTTTGAAAGAAACGCAGTTCTGAGGTTGGGGGGTCCGAGTCCAGGCTTCGATCGTTCAAGGACAGGACACACAAAGAATAAATTGTCGTGTTTGGTTATTTTACGTGCATAACTTTCTTCGAGGCCAGATTAGACGTATCTGGTGGGCTGCAAAGCAATGCATAAGGAAAAGCACGACTGTTGCTTTGAGATAAGGAGAGCACATTTGTCATTGAATACAGCATATGGTTTTCATCAAATTTTCAAGTTATATTCTACTTCCCTGTTTTTTGTTATTTTTTTTATTTTAAATAATTTCCTCTGAGCCATAGAACGTTATTTTTCTTGTTCTGCTTCTCTTGACATTTGCTGCAACCAACACTACAGTATTACATCCCAGTCTGTTTTTTTAAACGCTGTAACGTTTGATACTTTAGTTGACCCTAACTCCGTGACAAGTGATGATGTGTTCACTGAGCAGCAGTAAAATTCTCGGTTGCATTTTTATTTTTATTTCTTTCATTTTTTTCATTTTTGTAACAGCTCTGTTAGTCAGGCGTATTCATAGAGCAGTGACAAGAAAGGACAGATGCATGGGTCCATTACCGCAGCAGGGCTGTTTGGCTCTTTTTATGTCCTTCCATCCTCTCCGTGTTGGCTATTATTACACGGAAGGATGCCGGAGTGACACTTTCCTATTTCTTCTCAATCTCTGAATGAGATTCGCAAGAGCCGCACTGTAGTTGGAGCTATCGGTTAGTAACAATCGCCCCCTTTGTTTCCGCCACACAGACGGTTAACTAAAATAAAACGGCAAACCGCTCTCGACTCTTGGATTCTAATAGAGCTTGATTGTCTGCAAATAACAACAGGCTCGTGGTTGGGGGGCAACGAGAGGGTGTTGAGCACTGGGGCAGTGTGTGATTAAGACATCTGTTCTCTGCATCTCGGGTGTGAGACAGAAATACTGCACAGACACACACACACACACACACACACACACACAGATGCAAATAAAACTCACCAAGGTGTGATTGAACTGTGCCGACAGCTCACAGTCTCACTTTGTCACACAGTCAAAGTCACAGTCTCACAGTCTCACGTAATGAGTGGAATCTTATTTTCTATTCTGGACGGTTTCTTCCGATTTATCTTAGCCTCAGCCTTGGATTGTGGACATAATGTCATTCCCCCCCCCCCGCACCTCAAGCTGCGCAAAGAGACAGAAGGGCTCGCGGGGGTGCAATATCCCATTCCTGTCATTCTGTTACTGGCTGCAAAATGGAAGCAGCGTGATGATGTCTTTGCACCACTCAAGATACTCTTGAGCTGGATCCTTCACACGCTATTAACTATAGTCAATTTTTTTTTTTTTAATCTTTACAGGCTGCTGCCTCAGACGGTCGGCTTGCTTTACGTCGGCAACTACGAGAGGCCCTTTGCAAAGATGAAGGTGAGAGAATGTGTTGCTCTTCATGAATGACACATATTGTGATCCTGTTTAATCAATTCCATTTTCAAGTCTGGTGTGATGTGGGTGCAAAGTATACTCTTTATGAAACATCTATCATATTCTAGTAATCACATTAAACAGTGTCCTTGAATTCCTTATCTCTTTGAGACACCCGAACCCTTCCGCGCATTTCAGTCAACTCCCCCCCCGGCAACTATAGGAGCAAACATGGTATATGATGATCCTCTTAGAGCTGATTTACGGCCATCTCGGGCATACTTTTGACACGCGATGCATCACTTATGCTAATGAGCCTCTGGAAACTGGTGTAAATAATTAGTCTCCCTTTCTTATTTATACTTCTCCTACTTCATTTCGACTCCCATTTCCCTGATGCACGCCCGCTTCGAGACTCGAAATGAAACGGAGTCATTTTCCAAAGCCCGTCGGCTGCGCATTTTAGCTGAATTCTACCGATATGTGGCCGATGAGTGGAGCTCATTAATCATTGAAAATTTGGGAGTTGGCTGACAGACCTTGTCACCAGAAATGAGAATAAGAGCATCTCATCGTTGGACTGCTTCTTTCTGATGAAGCTACGACGGTCTAGAAATGTGAACTTGGCCTGCAGACTGCACTTTTTGTCACAATGTTTCTCGTCAATTGACAAGTCATGAATGCGGGCACTGGCTCCGATTTGAGTCCAAGGTACAATGTCTCAAGTCCCCATCTACAGTACGCCGGATATACCAAAACACAAAACTTCTGTCATCTGCAGTCATACAACGCTTGAAAAAAAAATAAAAATCCTCCTGCCAAGCTCTCCGAGAACCATGAGCACGCATGCGCCGCCAGAACCAACAGATTTGGACAGATTAAGCACCAGGTGTTCTGGGAAAAAGTGGCAGCCAACATGTCGACCTACACCAGCAGGAAGAAACTCAGCCTGTAGCTCGCCTGTACTGCCCTTCACTTGTCTGCCAGCATGCTGTGCAGAGTTCTCGGAAGGCACCGTCGCCCCACAGGGCCTCGGTTCTGTTTGAAGAGTCTTTCCTTGCCGCTATTTCCAAGTGCTTGCTCGTGTGGAATTCTGTTTCTTTTCTTATATCATGTAAGGGGAATTTGGGAATCTGTCAAGCGCCTCGATAAATCTTCTGCATTGAATTGGCACGATATGAATACAAGTGACACGACTTCAGTGATCGTGTCACTCTTTTAGATGCTTGTCCACCTGAAAGAAAAAAAAAAGGATGTACCAGAAATATTGTTGGGTAACCAGTCACACTGATGCTGCTGGCTCGCGCGCAGTGGAGCTGAAACTCGGCTCCGCTTTTTGTGATTTGCGTCGCAAGTGTACAACATGTGCGAAATGTGCAGAGATGTAACGCTGCCCCGTTTGCGGTCAACCACTTGATTTTTATATTTTGTGGCCGCAATGTCCATTGCGGTACGTGACATGTCAACACGCCCTGCTCCTGCTTTTAAGGCTTGTTAATTTGTATGTCTGAATTGCACTTGATGGAACTTGGCTCTGCGGCTTGTGTTCTCCATCTTCCTCCCTCGCACGCCGTCTTGCTTCCTGTGTGATATTTGTGGCGCCCCCGCTGTTAGTCCAGATGCCCCACACCCCGGGAAGGATGAAGCCCTCGTGTAGAATCCTAGGATCTTGCCAAACTCCTTCGCTTTCTTGGCTGATTTTCCTTGCCTGACCTTTGCTGAATGTCAATGTTCCCTGCGAACGTGGACGACACGCTGTTCGATGGTCTTTGTTGGTGTTGACTTGCCTTTTGTTCACCGAGGCGGTCTTTCAAGTAGGTGATCGTTGGTTACCGTGGCAAAGGGAAACACGTTTTTGACTTCTATGTTGTTTGTGTGCCATCGTTGAGTATTTTCAACTTCCAACTTGAAGGCGAAATGGCCGCGCGTTGCTGTTCGGATGTCAAACGGATTGTCTTCATAACAAATATCAGGAAGCAAGTCTGCGATCCAGATCACAGCTCACAACTCATCTGTTGGTTTGTTTGTCGTACTATCCCGCAGCATTAAATGATGCCGCTACTGAGAAGTCTGTTTTGTTTGGTTGAGCCTAAAAGATTGTCTCGTAGGAACTGGGCAAAATCCCGACATGGCAAGTCAGCCTCTTATATTGCCGTAGCTTCATTTGCGGTTGGGTTGATCAAGCAGGATGAAGGGGTATCATAAACTGATGTCTTCCGATATTAGAACCCAGTTCTATGTGAAGCAAGGGAGAGATAAGGTAGTCATGGGGCGATGAGACATGACAGCGGCATTGACAGTGATGGGCTCAAATGGATGAAATGGATCAGAAAGTGAATGCATCATCGCAGTTGAGGTTGCACAAAAACATTTTTTTCAAACAAGGCTAATTATGGGAAATGTTGTCTTGCATTCTCGCCGGTCTCGTGAATGTTCCAGGTAGATGTCCCTGGCGTTGTTTTTCGAGTTCAGTTCTGCTCAGCCGGTCGAGCAGCTACCATCTCGCCTTCGCACAATCGCTTCGTGTAGCCAGGCAACTGACTGGATGTTGTTTTCCTGCGTCGGAGTGTTTGACCTTCATGGAGGTGGGCAGATGCCTTCATGAAGGTGGCCAACTCTGTCATCATCGTGGAGAATGTGACAATGCCTGCTGCGTGGTATTTCCTTAGACAGCCTCGAGGATTGCAAGCTTAAGGCACGCAGTTGGGACTTGTTGCGGTTGTTTCTAAAACATGTTTGTATTTTTTATTGAAATGATAGCCGATGTACGCATTTTACTCACATTGCAGTTCAATGACAGGAACTTTAGCTATCCTTTAGCATTGTCGATGCATTGTTTCTCATGTAGTGGCCTCCACTCTGATTTAAAGGCTAAAATTCCGAAATGTTTAACTAGACGAGTGCTGTCCTTTGCTGAACTGGAGCCGCGCTCACTTTCTCAAAGTTGAGTCGCGGCTGCCTGTGCCAATATAGTCCCGAATGTTAATGGATATTTAATGTGTTTTGAACGCCTCGGTCATTGCAATTAGGGAATTTCATTGATGACATTCGGATGATGCCTTGTCCTCATAGCCAGCTGGAGCCAGATCTCACTCTTACAGAATGCAGTGGTGGGCTAATAAGTATAATTGGCAATCATCGCAACGGTGGTGTGGCATTGTCCTCCCTGACCGGTGAAAGTAAAAGGCCGCTGTGTTGTCTGTTGCATGCGCAGGCCACGAAAGAGCTGAAACTTTACGACAACAAGATCATCGAGTGCACCTTCGACAACAACAGCTGGGTGTTCATGAGGCAGAGGATAGACAAGAGCTTCCCAAACTCCTACGACACAGCCATGGGTGAGTCTTCTTTGTTGCGAGTTGAAGACTTGCTTAGCGGGCAGCCGTTTCCTAAAACAGCACTGAGGAAAGCACTAAAGGTAAGTCAACTCCCCTCCTGCATCTATCCAACGGCCACACCGAAAGTATCGGAGTGCTGACTTCACCCTTGATGGAAAAATAATGTATTTAAAGATACAACAACCTGAGTGAGAAATGCCCTCTTCCAAACAACCTGCACAAAAAAAAACAACTTGACTTAGACGCTTGCGTGTATGTGATCGCGCACATCTGTGGCTGTAAACGAGTAGATTCCAGTTGACAAATCTAAACTAGCGTGAATGGGTTACTAATACCTCCCACGTGGCTTGAACAAGAATTCACTGTAGCCGCTCCTTGACGGTTATCCCTCCCATCCCCTTGTCTTTTCCCAGCGGTATGTAAAAGCATCCAGGAACCCGTCACCAAGAAAATCTTGTTGGAGTATGTGGACCGTTGTCCTCAAGCAGTCCAAGCCCAGACCCGCAAACACCAAACAGACCCGGACTCTGAGCTAATGCCCCCTCCCCCTCCGAAGAGACCGAACCGATCCATCCAATAGACTCGAGTCAAGCACCCTGGGCCACTCCGGACTTTTCTACCGCCGCTGTTCATTCTTAGCACCAGCCATGTCTGCCTGATGGAAAGTCATATTTTGAGGCGTCCATATCCACCCAACAACCTGTCCACATTTAATTTACCTAGTTATATTGTTTGTAGCTTTAATTGCTGGTGTCTTATTCAAATAAACAGGGAAAAAAAGAGTCTGAGCTATTGGAGTCGATGGTCGCGTGTTTGTATTTAGAATTGTAAATCATCATCATCACCATCATCAGCAACTCTTCATAACCTGTTGAATTTTCAAATAAATTAAAAAAAAATAGTCCTTTCGAGATGTCACTTTGTTTTTGCAAGTGCAAGGTATTGATGTTTTTTCTGATGAAAAGAAAAGAGCATTATTCAGATCTGGCTTGGACGTGAACACTTCAAGTCGTCCAAATGAAGCCCATCTGCAGATTGAAAGGCCACACAGATGGGTGGGGATGTAACACTGGGATGACACACGCCTCACAAACAGACACGGCAAGTGGAATATCAATCTGCCAAAAGAAAAACCAAACCAAAAAAATCCCCCAAATTACTCAATTTATTTTGCTCATTTGAAATCTCAATTGGAGTTTCTTCATTTGACACCAATTTATACTACTGTGACCAGATTGAGTGATAATTTTGGCCATTTTCTTTTCTTTTTTGCCTTTTAGGGAGCAGACTGCGTATACATTTTTAGAAGAGGTTGACACCGTTGGGTTTAGTCATGCGGTGTGGAGGATCGAGTGAATCCAAGTCATTGGCATATAGGAGCATATAGGGGGGCTGGAACAAATCAGGTGTGCATGTGTTTTAAGGCCTGCCTTCGAGTGCCAGAGGCGACTGTTGTTGTAAGAGTTGAGATGGATGAGATGCACTCACAGGCTGCACTCGGGAGCTGGCTGACTCTCATCAAAGTCTCGTTCACCTTCTTGCAGTGATGATGCATCATTGCACTCCCGGAATATCCTCAACAGCAAACGTCACTGCGGGAAGGAAAAAAATAAAATGCCTCGAACAGCAAGCGAAACGTGGCACCGCTATGTGACGGTATCGCTGTGCAAACACCTTTTTGCCCCTTCTCCATGACGTTTCATTAGATGAGGAGTCTATTTTTAGTTTATCTCTTAGAGTTCCTCCAAAGTGAAAATCAATATTTGGTGTAAATTTGACACATCACAGAAATGCCCAATTTCAGTCATTCAACAGAAAAATCAAATTAGACTTCAAAATCATGCACATTCGAGCAGTTTGCCCCGCTCTCATCACGGTGGGCTTCTCGGCTGAAAACACGCCCTGCCAAGCCTCTTTCTCATGCCTACACAACCCTCCATATTTGATCTGGCAAAATATCTCAAAACCCCCGGTGGTGGAAGGTTTCCCACCGGGTGGACGGGGCTTTTCCGCGCTGAGACAACGAGGCACTCTAAAGCCACCACACCAGCCAGAAGCCCACACTGAATTTTTAACCCCACTCATAAATAAAAAAAACATTTCCCCACTCATTGCTCTTCCGTCTTTCCCTGCAATACGTGCACTCACTCGCGGCTGACAACGAGGCACTCTTAAGCGACCACACCAGCATACTATCCGAAGGAACGGTGTGTTTTTGGGGTGTAGGTGTAGCAAGCAATCAATCTATGAGCTGGGCAAGTTGACCCCCCCTACCCCACTCCCACCACCACCACTTTCTACGTACATCTCATGCAAAAGCGCAAGGGTCCTTCCAAGGCTGCCAGGCAAACACAAACAAGGGAGACGCAGAATCAGTAGCATTAATAACGCCGAGTGTTCTCCCCGACTGTGAGTCCCTCCCCGGGAGTGCAGGAGGCGAGGCCTGTGATGTGAGTGCGTAAACACACCATGCGAGCGCAGGCGGTGCCGTCGACATGATGAGGCCCACCGTTCTCTCTCGGCTCGAGCGCTGCCGCCCGGGAAGCTCATATTAAATCATCACAGGCCTTTCTTGCTGCATTGCTCGATGAGGTACTCGTGTCGCTGCTGGTCATCGGGCAAAGATGGCCGAGCAGGACTAGTCCTTTATGAGGTGGCTTGGAATAACACGTTTCGCTGCGGTAAGCTGTCAGGAGCGTGCGAGCCGATTAATACGCTCAAATTGGAAATTTAATTGCACACATTTTTTTTCCCCCGGGCTTTAGTCAGGGAGCCTTGGCGCCGCTGATCAATTCTCACATATTGCTCCTCACAGTCCCATTTGAGGGCAACTGTGATAATGCCACCGATGTCTCTGTAGAACGGGAGGAGGCACTTTTTTTTTTTCCAAATAATGTGACGCAAAATGGAGGGTTGGTAGGCATGTGATTCCCAACCAATGTGCCAAGGCACACTACAGCGCGCTGTTCGAGATTTCAGGGATAATCGATTAGCTGTCATTAATTGTTGCGCGTCTACTGAACATGAAATAAAGGTTTTACGATGTCAAGTTTGGTTTTAGAAGAAATTAATCAACTGGAAATTAATTTTGGTGTACTCTCTGTGAAAAAAAGAAAGATTTTGGCATTAGGATAAAATAGAAGTCAACCATCTTCATCAAAGTATCGCATTCTGAGGAGATCACTCAATCCATTTATATATTGAATTAATTTAAATACCCCTGGATACAAGGGCTTCAATTTGCTATCAACAGAAAGATCAATTTTTCAAATAATTTAAACAAATGTTATTAACCAAGACACAACGAGGCTGTTAATGTCAGGAAGACATCTTCAAAGGTTTAATTTCACAGTAGTTGCACAGCGATAAAAATGGCAATTTTCATTTTCGGTATTCCTCATTCTTGTAGCTGTGGGCTTTTGCTTCTATTAATTATGACCGCACGCCTGTAAAAGTAATTGAAGAAACGGTCCAGGTAGACCACAAATCCAAGCTGCCACGGGACTCAATTGATTGTAAACAATTCACAAGTTAAATGCCACGTATTGTTTGGAGAATAAAGACGGAAAGTAATTTATGACACGTCCCCCCCCCCCACAAACAGTATATATTTTATGGAACGATCATTCTTACACGCGGCCAAGTTAATGGAGTAAAGAAAAAGCTTGAATAACATTTTCTTGTTTTCATGATTTTTACTCACCGCCCGCAGGGTGCAAACAAATTGCCTCGCACCAAACTTGAAGGACGTGCAGAAAAAGTGATTTCAAGTTAATTTCATAGTGTGCCAGTTTAGAACGAAGAGTTAGTCGTCCTTGACAGTAAAACAAAACATGAGAGACATTGGAATTGCGAAACAAATATACTGACCTTTTATTGGTGATGTAACTCATGCTGGTCTCAGCAGAATTTTTAAAAAAATGTAAGAGTTAAAATTCATGTGAATCACTTCAATAATATTTAGTCGATTAGTCAACTAGTCCGCTTAACTACTCTAGCTTATCGTTGAAAGCTTGATGTGAACTCGCTGCTTACCACGTGTTCTGAACTCTTAACACAGGGTGGAGTAGCGACATATCGAAATGACGACGGACATCTGCGGTGGTCCTACAGTCTAAAAATAAGATTGTGGATGAGAATAGCGATTAGCTTGGCCAACTTAGTGTAATGTTTAGTAAGTGAATTTGTTGAGTTCTTCTGGCTACGTCTTTGCATGTTTACAGCTGTTAATTGGTATTTACTGCAGTGACTTAAATGTAAATTATATTACAATTGTCCGGGGAGCCTCTCGGGCAAACAAAAACTCAATTACAGGTATTCCTTTCTGCTTTTAAGATGCAGATCTGCAGTCACTCAAGTAAAGAGAGGACTGGCTTCACTTTATTGGATTTTGGTGACAGTGATGAAAGGAGACATTTTATTTTATGTTATTTTATTTTATTTTTATCGGGGGTAACGGTCCAAGAAAATGAAGTGGACATTCCTCGGAATGCATTACCACAATGGGGTTTTTTTCTTGAGAAAGTGTCACACGGCCAAAGTTGTCGTCTGGCCATACTTTGTTTCGCGGAGGGAAACGGCACGGTGGTGAGCAGTGGCGTGCGCTGTCGGTCTAATGAGAACACATCATAAAGGTTTTGTGAAGCGCATTACAGTTGTGAGAAAAGTTGCCGGGAGACAAATGCAGCCATCTTTGAGGAAAACGCAAAAGCTTGCTGCAATTTTTCAAAACTAGATCAGCTTCTGGCGAGCACACATCACGGCTGGCTGCACGTTAAAATAAAATACTGACCCTACTTTCAATAGTTTTCCCTGGGCTCTTTTAAATGGAGCCGTACCAAAATTTTTTCGTATTATCATTCAGACTGTTCAAACTTTTACTGCTCCCTGTCTTGGAATTCTTCGTTTCCTAAAAAGAAGAAAACCGGTTGTTTCACCTTCCTAAAATGAAAAGATTGAAGCTGTTGATGTTCCATTTTTAAATGACATTTACTGTACTCTTGTTTTATCATTACTTTCGGGCTCCCTGAGGGCAACAGTAACTGCGACGCGTGGCTCGCAATGAAAACAAGTTTGACGCCATTGGTGCGCGGTGTCAAAATGAAATACACGGAAACCTCAAAGGTCACCAACAATCCATTCCGTAACACCACTGACCTCTCATTTTCAAAGACATTTTTCCCCAAGGAAGTAACAGAAAGAGTCACCACCTTAGAATCTTTTAATAACTGTACAGGCAGTGTTTCAAAGGCGGTTTTGTTGTCGTTTTTCTTTGGTGTGTGATGCACTGAAAAAGAAAAACACGCCAAGTTGTCTGAGACACGCATCAAATTACAAATCGACGTTCTCATAAAAACTCCCCGTCTTGCATTGTCTGGATTGGTTCCATCAGAAAACACCAGCCAGTCGTGGTTATTGATCCACCTGCCTCTTGCAATTATTCCATTTGCCGTCATGTGAAGGTTAGAGGTGAGAACTTGAAGAACGGAAACTTGGCTATTTACTCGCAGCCCCTTGACTGTTTGCAGACTGAACAGAAAGATGATTTGCAGCGATGTTAGGTTAGGAAAAGAACATTTTGCGCCCAACCCGGAAATCGAAACATAGTTTTTTTCGAAATGTAGACCCTTTTTTTTTGTCTCCCTTTCTATTCCTATCATTCGTTTTCTTTTTTAATGCCTGCAGACAATTTCTTCCCAACAAGCATCTTTTCATTAAGAATGGTTGAAATCTACATTTTTTTTTTCTCCAAGTCATCAGACGTGCCCACAGCTAGAATAAATGCTGCGGCAATAAAATGTGTAATGAAATCGCAAAACTACGGTAATGTGATTTCAATGGTCCGAGCTCCCTCGGACAAGATCATTGGACAGGGTTCATGTTTTGTTCTCTCATCCTGCGTTAAAGAGGATGTTCATCACATTGAGAGCTGCTTCATAAGATGTCTGCCATACGTAAGCGGCAGACATCTGCACTGGAGGTCAGCTTTTAACGGCTCGGTCCGAATCTAAAAAGCGTCCTCCCCCTGGGTGGAAGTGGTTCTCATTCAAGGCAGCAATTTGCCCTGTTTGTCATTAGAGCCATTAGAGATAATAGAATGGCGAAAAATGGGCACATTGCGGCTGAGAGAACAATGGTGTCGACGTCCCGTTTTTTGTATCAAATGAGTCTCCGTGTCGTGTATTTTCATGATTCTCACATCAAAGCAGAATTCAGGTTGGCTGACGTGTTTTTTGTTTTTTCCGCCGCCTCTTTCACCACCCAAAAATGACCTGAACTGGTTTTAAACATCATTACTAAATCATAAAAACCTGTTGGGTGATACGAAGCTGCGGGGGAGTTCCTACCCAGAAAGAATATCGAAAATGTGACAAAGGTGCTTCATTTCAATGCCTGCCATAATAATCATGGGAGATCCCCAAAGTCGTGCTAATGTGGTCCTCAATACCGTCCGCTCAATATTTGCCCAGCGGAACAATGTTGATTTCTTTTTTTTTTCCTCTCTTTTATTGAACTACAGAGGACAGTGGAAGTGCACAATGCACTATTTTGAATCCCTCCACCCCCATAGGAAATCATGGAAATTGAACTAATCTATTTCGGGGGTCAATCTGTGGTCGTAAAAGCTTTCAGTGTACATTGTTTTAAAATGCCATACAAGTGTAACAGCTTAGGCTGAAGCCTACAATTTAAATCTGAGAAATGTAACCATGAATGAAAGTTTCATGACAATGAAAATCAGACATTGCTTTTGAATGATGGTTCTATCGAACTAATTGAATAAAAATACTGAAACAGGTCGAGACAAAAAAGACTGAAAATGATTTGAGCAGAAGGAGATGATCTACCGTAGGTAAAATGGCAAACCGAGTGAGCGTTGTTACTGTACGACTTCTTTTCTGATGTCACTCGCCGGTCCACTTAAGCTCAAAGCGCCACAAATGTCATAGCTGAACTTTTTTTTTTTTTTAGCAGGTTCGCGCTGTTCTCCTGCATGGGGACGCGTTTGGTTTCCTCTCAGGCCAGTTTTTCCGCGTCTTCCAGACACACTAATGACACGGCCTGAAGTCATTGGCGGGCTCTTTGATAACACGACGGTGAGCTGGGAAATGCTGGGCTTCACTTAGCCGTGAGCGTTTTGCCTCTTGGATGCAGCTCCGTTTTTTTTTATTTTATTTTTTTTAAGAGAGCTGTTTTTTATTGATCGCATGAAGCATTTTTGTGTGAGAACCTCAGACGGAGCAACACGTTTTTGTTTGGGTGCGGTGAGACTTTGATTCCGGAAGGTCATTTTTCAAGACAGATAGTCAGAGACGACATGCACAATGGACTTAAATCACCTCATCTGTACTGTGCTTGTCTCTTGTGAATTACTCAAAACACAGCTGATGTGTTAATCGTAGTATCCCCCCCCCCCCCCCAATGCTGATCACAGATTATACTTTCGGACAATTATGGCTTGGAGGCCAGATCCTGAATTGGCTGGAATGTACATCAACAAAGGATATTACTGCTTTTTTTTTTTCGACCCCTCTGAAAATCCAATAGCAGAAAATCAAGTTGGTGTGAGAGGGAGTGTGTAATTGATGTGTTAGGACTCAGGAAAAGCAGACAGCACACTTTTTTTTGAGGCAAGATAAACAAGTCATTTGAGCTGCATGGGATCTTTCTGCTTCTGAATGTTCTTTTTCCTTTTTTCCTCCACCAATGTTTTGACATACAAAAAAAAAAGATGATGTCGAAAATGCCGCACAAAGCAACGGAGATGGAATCACTTAACATTTTGCTTAATTTCTCAATGAATAATGCATGCGTCTTTCTATTAAAGGTCAGGCGTACGCCAGAGGTTCATCCTCAGCCTGAAATCCATACTGACTGTTTGTCCCGTGCCTGCTCAGCCTCTGACTGCGAATGGAAACTTTTCTTTGGACAAAATGTCAACATTTATTCCCATTATCCCCAATTTATAGTTGAACCTGCTTGAATCAGGGATGGGCGTATTCATCCATTGGTATCCGTCGTGAATTCTGTCGAAGTAGCTGTTGATGTTGAAGCAGATTAGGCCCAAGAGATGGCCTGCAACTATCAGAAGATAAGCCACACCCTATCGCTCAACTCCTCTAGGCAACATGCTTCTCCTCAGTGCGGCATTGACTGAGAAACAAGCTCAGGACATTGTGAATTTTCCCTCCATCTGATTAACGAGAAACCAAGAAACAAACAAACAAAAAAAATTATTGCGCAGATGATTCTTGTTAAATTAGTCCAGCGTGAATGATATTCATCTTGTTAAAAACATTCGTATTTAGTTCAAGGACATGAAATAGCCCCAGAATGAATCAATTGGACTTCTTTTTGTTGTTTGTTTGTTGGCGATTACACTCGAAATGCCAGCCTTCCATTCATGGACGTCCAAACTCTTCAGGCTAATTTGAAACGGTTACTGTGAGAAATTTCCAAATACATGCACAAAAGTATTTTTTTTTAAATGAAATTTTTGATTTAATGATCATACCCCCGAAGCATTCAGACCGTATCCTTCCCACTAGCGGCATCTTTTCTTCGTTTCTCATTTCGCGTGCACAAATCAGCACCTTTCAACATGCCTTGTCAATGCTGTCACACCTCCTCCTACTCCTCAGCCATCAAAAAGTTTCCATGTCTACATGAAGGCAAGGAGGGGGAGATGACAGCCTTTCCGCCCTTTTCCATCTCGTCCTTCCAGCAAACTCAACAGCAACCTCAACATTGCCCGTAAGTATCATCCGCAAACCAGAAATCATCTCTCACGGTTTGTTGAGAAGTAGGAAAGGAAGATAGGTGTGAGGGTAGATTGACCAGTCGGTTGGTCGCCAGTTGCTAGAAAGGTACCGAGGTAGGAAAAGAAAGTACTGTAGGTTGATAGGCAGGTAGGCAGGATAATAAATGACGTGGATGAAGAAGAGGGGAGATTGTTGTCACATGCACTAAACAGCCAGCACTTGCCAGAAGTTCCTGCAGCTCTTTTTAGGCCTGTTGGGAACCCTCCCTGACCAATTTTCTTCCCGATCGAACCTTATCGATTGTCACCGAGTGTCGTTTTCTCTTTGTCCAGTTAAGACTGGTGAGCAAATGAGAGACTTCAGCCGGGTTGTTTGTTACTCATCAAGTCATAATGAAGCATTTACATGCACTTGCCCTCTGTAGGTGCAGTGGGAGCTGCGGTCATTACAAATTGCTTTAAGTGCACAAATTAAATGGGGAACGTCAGATTTGGAGCCGACAATCGGTCTGGATAATAGCTTTGATGAAGCGTGATTACAACATCGCCGTCCTAATCACATTTATTGAAGTTGTCTACGTTTGCGTGTTAATTTGAGCAACGCTTTAGCCAAACTAATAGATTGTTAACGACCAAGCATTTCGTCTTCATCTCTGAATGCAATTGTCGCTGTGGGTTATTCACTCCTAAACCATCTGATGTTACAAAAAAGAATCCCAGCTGAAGGACCGAGGAAAGCCGCACGTAAAAATAACATTGGCGTTTCTAGAACACAGAGTGATCAACTTGGAGAGAGAATGTGAAGTAACTGATAGGAGTTTGCATCAGAGCTTTAACGTTAAGCTGCGGTGTTCACCTGGAGTCTGGTGTGCAAACAGAACAGAACTAAAACCCTTCCATGCTGACATTAGTATGCGCTTTGCATCCAAACATCCCGACGTCATTGACAAAAGGCAGACTTGCTTTCTGCGACATCAACATTCCGTTTTTTTTTCTTTGATGAGATGCAGAGGAGGAAGAGACTTTAATTGCTGTTCACTGCGATCCGAGGCGACGCAGCAAAAATAGTCAAATGATTAAAAAAAGTGGAATTTAATGAGAATAGAGAAAATACATTTGGGGCTTTAACTAAGGCAGGTTGTCAACACAAAAGGTGATGCGAAAGAATCATGATTTAGTCATGGAAGTTGCACGGAAAGAACAAGCTGAAAAATCAAAGCGATGGAAGACATCTCCAGAGCACAAAAATGGAAAAAAAAAAAACTGGGCTGGAGTGACTGCAGACTGTGACAGTGAGCCTGTCTGTCTTTATTTAGAGCCGTCCAAATGTGTGAATCTACAAGTACAGTGTGTGAATGTTCTAGCATGTGACACATTGCACGTCCATCATTTCGGCAACGCGGCGGGAAATCCTGCTCGCGATGTAAGTCGGAGACATGCTCGTGCGGAAGCTCATGTGCGCCTTTAGATTGTGTAGAATTTTACAGCACTAGATTTTTGTAGAAGAATGAGAGCGGCGTGTATCATTTGGGTGGGGAAAAGCAGGGTAGGAGTATATAATTATAGACACGCGTTCACACATTTTAACGTATCTCCAAAAACAATCTTGAAGGGACTGCTGCAGACTGGCGCAGGCTGACGATGTGGATTTAATAAGTGGTGGGTTTGTTTAGGAGGGTCTTGCGACCGCGAAGCTAGTGGGGAGAGTAGAGGTGGCGTGGGGGTGGGGGTGTGGGTGGGGGGGGGGGGGGGTCAGGTCCGCAGGACCGCCCGCCACGAGGAGGCCAGCTATTAGGCAGGATGCCGCAGCAACACTCGCGTACCCCGTCATCGGAAGCGGATGTTGTTGCCATGGTGCCAGAGCTTGATATGTGCTCGACAGATTAGATGTTAACTGCTTTCCACACCTTTTTTCTTTTCTTTTTTCCTTTTGAACGACGTGTCCTCGCCTCGGTCTTCATCATGCCTGCGCCGCCCAGTCATCAGCGTTGGCTGATGTGGAATTTTTCACCTGCGGCGCAGACAAGAGGCGGCTTCCTCGTAGCCATCCGCATCTCCCTGGGATAATTGGCTCGGGACAGCTTGTTGTTGGCCGCCGCCTTCTTTTTTTTCTTTTCTTCTTTTTCTGTGTTCTAGTCCTTCTCTGTGGAAGAAATGATGACGATGTTCTGCTTTTGTTTGCGCTCAACCTTGGCTGTGTCATTTCGATCCCTCTGTGGTTGTCATGCCAACGGCATATCGAAGGCCGCCGTGCCAATTCAGCGGAGGGTTGCGATGGTTGCGCTTCACAGACGGGGCGGGTACGCGCGCGTGCGCAGCCGCTCGCTCCGCGCGTTGTCATGTGGCGGGAATTTGTGACGACAGATTGGGAAGAAACGCTACAACCCCGCTCCAACGGTGTGTTGACATCGGGATCGAAACAGTGCCGAGGCTCCGTTTCACGACCAAATAGACACCAAAATTTGTGCTGTTTGGCCGTGTCGCACATGACAAATGCAGGATCAAGCAAATTAGGGCTGCTAATTAGGTGCGATTTCTGCTTCTATTAGAATGAAAATATGCACGGAAGCTAGTCCCCCACCATCACCCCCTCCCTCATACATTCCCTTGATTCACCGTCTTCATTGTTTATGTCTTGTGACCTGTTGTAACTGTCATATGCTTGTGCAGGAGGTTTTTTTTTTTTTGCCTCACTCAAATTATCCTCAAAATGAGGGTAGTTCGAGCGTGGGTTTTTTTCTCCCTCTCTCCCTCCCCTGTGGTTTCTTTCTGACCTTCGGGTTGAGTGAACGCTGGCGCGTTTTGGCTGCCGCTGCTCAACCCGTATTGTTTTGTGTTTTTTGTTATTGTAAAGTGTCCTTGGGTGTCTTGAAAGGCGCTTATAAATAAAATGTATTATTATTATTATTATAAGATAGGACATCCATGCATAGCTAAGCAAATCTTTTCCCCATGGTGCTATACATTTCGTAGAGGGCAACGAGCCACTGCAGCAGTCACAGTCACGTGCAAAAAAAAAAAAAAAAAATGCTGCTACATTTCACAACTTTTCAAAACCCTTCAAGCGACTTTTTTTTTCCTCCTTTAAAGCAATGCACACTATAACCTAGAAACGTTTTGTGATGTTTATAAGACTCCGAGACTCCCTTCAGAACAGGTGTTCACCCCTCCGCATCTCGACTGCAAATTAACGGCGCTTGCGCAAAGCCACCGCTGGCTAATTTGCTATTTCCCCACGACCCCATAAAGCGAGCGCCCATAAACTTTTGATGATATGCTTTCAGCATTTCATCACTGAACCGTCAAACTCCTTTTTTTTTTTAGGATGCTTACCTGTAAGTGCATCCCTTGTAGCCCTTCTGTTGTACGTTTCTTAACAATGAGCGTAGCTGCCCAATCATGAGTGGAGAGACTCAGTGTGGGGGTGGTTATTATGTAAATGAGCCCCATTTTTACATAACAGCACAGAATGTCTTGCTCACCGACTGATTTTTAGCAATAGGCAGATATTTTTGTTGTTGTTGTTTGATTTCACCCTTGAGTGGACAGGCCCTGCAGAGTATGTCCCATTAAAAATTCAACTGCGTAAGATGTATCACTCATACGCGCACGTCAACTTTTCTTCTTTTATTTATATATATATCAATGACTAAAATAAATAATGGAAATGAAATGAACATGAATAATTTCATACCTAGAAAATATTTTGCGGTGTTTTTGAGGTAATCTGTCAGGTCGTAGTTTGTCCTTATAATAGTTTTGTTCTAGAGGCGGCTTGAGAAAATCAAAGAGGGGGAAAAAAAACCCCATTCGTTATACTAAAGACAAATTGCCGTTGTTAAAATGAGATTTTAGGATTTTAGTTCTCCCACGCGTCCCCATATTCCGACAAACCCTTGTCGCGTGGGCGCGGCTGGCCAATGCTTATTATTTTATACATGCGCTTGTCCCAATGATTGCGCCCCAACAGAAGACCAAGCAGACATATTCAGGGGGAAAAAAGCAATTGTGGCGATGTACATTGGCGCAGCAACTATGCAGTTCAAAGTAATAAATCAGGAAGCATTTGTGTTTCAACCTTGTCGTCTGCCGATTAAGTGCAAGAAAAGGCACAAAAAAAGCACATCGGACACACAGTCGGACAAAAGTAGTTTCCCTGCGATGTCGCTGACCCGAGGGCTTGTTTTTCAAATAAGAAGGCAGCTGACGATACAATTTTATAGCATCTTATAACGGTGGACAATAACATTGTGTCTCCCTTGCCGCTATTGTGAGAGATGTGACTAAATGAATTCCAGCCCAGATGGAAGCGTCCGTCCGTCCTTTTGCACTTCCGGGACCTCGCCGCAAGGTCGGCCATTCTGGTCTCGCACCTCACATAGGATGCGCGATACCCTGACATCCTTGCCATCTGACCCGCTCCTGGCAGGAGGGTTGCCTTCTAACACCCAACCCCCCCCCCCCCCCCCCCCCCCATCTGACCTCCCCACTCCCAGGTGATTTCAAACACCCACGATGCCAGACCTCATCCAAACTCAAGATGTTTCAATGACTTTCAGTATTGCAAATCGTCAGCTGTTCACCCCCCAAAAAATGTCTGAATACTGAAACGATGATGATCTTCTCTCCATTTACTCCCAAACTGACTTCCTCATCGCGAAATGCGCATCGGTTTAATCGAACACAAAGCTGATACACTCTCCGGAAGCCGCGACGCGTGCGCGCACGAATGGCAATCATACATAATCAAATGATGCTCATGCTTTTTTTCAACAAATGCAAGTGGAAGCGTCTGTCACCTTGCGATAAACAATTGAAGCTACCCGTGCACAGAAGGCCTTTATTGGCTGGTTGGAATTAAATCCCTCCGCCGCGGACGCTAATAGAAGTTCATCAATCGCAGTATGAACCGGTGGATGCGGACGAACACGCACGCTTGACGCATTTCAGTCGCGTGCTTCTCCGAAACTCACGTACGCCAGTGTCGTTCTCATCAGCGGCGAGCACACAATTAGGAGAAAGGGCTGCGGGAAATTGGCTTTTTCATGAAGTGCATGTGACCTATTTTCCGGCACATTTGACACGTGAAGACCTTAATCGTCACTTTAGCCTACTTAGAAAAAAAAAAACCAAACATGCTAATCTTCAGATCAGCTAAATACCAATAGGGGTAAAAGATTAATGCGATCGAAAACAGTATGTGCTGATCCTATTTCTCCCAAGGAGTCACGGTGTGCTCTGTGACTACAAAGAGGCTTAAAAAAAATAAAACAAAGGAAAGATGCAAAACCTCACGACCTGCAGGCCTCATTCAGCGCCACGTTAATGTGAGACCAGAGGCACGGAAGGAAGCACTTAACACGTCACGCATCAACCTGTTGCACCTCAGGGATTCCATTCCATGCGTAAGTGCCCTCACCTTCCTCTGCTGGAACACATTCCTTATTTCCAGGCAAGTTTTATATATTCCAAGTTGACTGTATTGTTTGTGCTTTTCCCTCTCTCTCCCTCACTGATAGATGCATCCAGAGTGAGTCAGTGGAGGACAAAATGTTATGTAGCACAGCTGAAAGCCAGATGGCCCGAAGCTTTTGCCTGAGCCACCGCTCATTGCTCACTAACAGGTTAGCATGCCAAACGAATCAGTGGAAACTGTCACAACGTTCGGCGGGGGGGCTGGGGTTGGTTGGGGTGTGGGGGTGAGGGGGGGGGGGCACGCAAACTGCACCGTGCGGCCAAATGGATGCAAATGGTACTCTATTAAGCGTAACTTTTTATGCAGACAGGAGGCGGCTTTGTTGCATATCCAAGCAGATGCAAATGCCTCCGGGCCACTGCAATTTGCATTTATTTTTCAATCTCTGTCAAACATCCGACAAGTATCAAAAAAGTTCAGACACAGAAGCAATAGAAAATTCACACCAAAGGCGTCTCAAGAAACCTCTCGATGTGTTTGATGACGTTAGCGAAGCTGCATTTTGTCTTCCTTCACTGAAGCTGAAACGGTGGACTGATGCAGAATAAATATTCATACTTGTTTTTCATCAGTTTGTGTGTGTGTGTGTAGGTGGCTCATTGCCAATCTTAACCTGTCCGCTCTGTCGTGAGATCTATTGGTCTGCAAACTGCACAGACTTTCAACAACGTATTTGTGAAACAGCACGCAATCGTCCTGCGAAGTGAATCGTGTTGCTCGGTTAAGATCCACCACGTGCTCATAAAGTAGCAACATCCGCCACACATGTTCACCCTCGCCAGCAAGCTGTCATCTCTTAATGTTTGCATGGATTGTACATTGTCTACTTGCTGTTAATTTTTTTTAACCCCAAAAAAAAGTGCGGCATCTCACACATCACATTTTCTAACATTCTCCACAATCGTACAAGGACCAAAAAAAAAAAAAAAGTTAACCAATGTTTTGATGTTGTTGCTGTTTACAGTTCAACCTTGGAGCAGGTCATTCCAGATATCACGTGGATGAGCAGCCGGCAACCTCCGACGCATGAATTGGAACGTGACGCTTGTCAATGTGCTCCGCCGCGTGTGACTGACAACAAACATCACCGGTAACTCGGGTGGCGAGGAAATTGTTCTCACCGGGACGGTGGCTGTCCGTCAAACGGATGAGAATGTTAATGCAGCGTGCTGAACTTGCACATCAGACGTGGGGTTGAAAGAAAGCGTGTGAGTCAGAAAGAGTCACGATTTCAACACTGAACGATGCCGTGGCCCTTTTTTGCCTCGCATGAGAATTTCGATTTAGTCAGTGTGGGAAAAGCCTCTTTCACTTATCTAACATCATGACGACTGGCATTTTTTTTTCTAAAACAGTCGATGTCTATGTGGGAAAAAAATGGTCCATGCTGCAAAAAAAAATGTAGACTTCCTTGTGAAACAACAAATGGATTCTTCTTTGTTTTCAAAAATTGTTGGTGTCTAGATTATCCTCTAATCTATGTTGTGTGTCTTTGAATGGCAATTTCAATTTGTTTGGTTTCAATTGTATTCAAAGCTTGAAAGCAGAGTGCTTTTGTCATCTTTTCTCCCAAACACCCCCCCCCCGCCCCCACCCCAAATTGCTGTCACAGTCGCAGAGGCATCTTAATCTTATTTTGTTGTTTGTTGTATTTGATGCTTCTTTGTCTGAGCTCGGTGGTCGGCATTGAAGGAAAGGAGCACTGGGAATTGAAATGAGATTTCTTTGCGTGCGCTCCGACTGACCGTGCACACCGCGGGGCCGGCGGCCAGCTGGAAAAGTGGATGCAGGCACGTGACGTGGTTTAGAGGGAGCGACGCCTTATAAAAAGTGTGAGGAGTGTGGAGAGCACAGAGCGTCTGGAGGAGCCGCGCTCGCATCCTCCCGACAGGAGAAACACTTCCGCGCGCGCACAAAAACTAGCAATTTGTCTGGAGAATTTGGGTGAAAAAAATGGCAACCAAGCTTCATTTGTATTAAATCACACCGTTTTTTTGTTTTGTCTCTTTTGTTTCTGAAAGCATAGAGGAGGCTGGATGTTGCGCTTCTGGCTTGGATTAACGCGCAAAAGATAAAGGGCGGATCTGCGCGCTGGAAGGAATTATGTAAGGTAAAGCACAATCAATTGTCATCTTTTTGGGGGCTTTTTCCTCATCTCATTTACACTTGCTTCGGGCATTCTAATGCAATTGGTGGTCTTTTCTGCATTGAAGTACATGAGCATCGTTTCTGAAATAACTATGCAGATGGAATCATGAAGTGCCATTGTGCATTCTGTTATTTTATATTGCACCGGCATGGAGAATGCATGACATTTTCATCAGGTTTTACGTCTGACTGAAATGTTTATTCATTATGTCTTGTATGAAATGTAGAACCATGGGGAAAAAGATGCTCATCATTTGTCAAATAAGATTAAAAAAAAAAAAAAAAACTTGCAAAAAGTGTGAACTCGGTGAATGCATTTAAATGTGTTGCGACTCCAAAGTAATGCTGCAGCCCCACGACAATAAATACACCTACTGGCAAAAACACTGTATACCGTACCTGTGCAAAAAAAAAAAAAAAAAATCCTGTTTTTTGCACATTTTTAATCCCTCAAAAATGATCATGAATCAAATTGAGTTCTTTTTTTAACAAGCAGTAACTATGGACTCATTTAAATTGCACTGGTAGTGCTATATTCATGTTTATTGGGTTTCAGATGCACTGCTGCAGCCCCCTCCCCCCCCTCTCCCATTGCAGAATGCACCTCATCGGTGCCACTGTGCGGCCCACGTCAGACCACACAAGCCTTGCCGGGCGTAGGGCAAAATTTTGTGAAGGGATAGTTGGATTTAATCAAGGGGCCAGTCAGAGTGTGGTCACGGGCCGCATGTGGCCCGCGGGCCACCTGTTGCACCCCACCAAGGTCCTATAAACTTGGTACGGTATGCTCGTCATTTGGGACAGGCTCCACCCTAATGATGACAATTACAATGAAAAACAAAATGGGATTGTGCAGGCGTACCTGGTGCATGATGAAAGTGCTTTCCGGCAACCATGTCTGTGACACACGTCGTCCGTTTGCAGGTTGGTGTAAGCTTGCAGTCCTCTCCTCTCTCACAGCAACATGCAGTCCGTGCTGGACGCTGTGGCCGACACCACCTTCCGGACTATCACCTCTGGTTTACAGTACCTGGGCTCGAATGACGCCAACTACGACGAGCCCGTCAGCCAAGTGGACTTCAAGGGCGTCTTCTCCCTGCAGAAGCCCTTGTCCTCCTTCCGCAGTAACGCCTTCCCCGACAAGATCCCCCCTGACGAGGAGCTGATCCTGAGGGGATTCTACCCCACCAATGCCACAGAGCTCCTGTCCAACCGCAGCGCCTTCCCGGACGAGGGCAGTAACATACAATGCGGGGAGAACTTCATGGACATGGAGTGCTTCATGATTCTGACGCCCAGTCAGCAGCTGGCCGTGGCGGTCATGTCGCTCACGCTGGGGACCTTCACCGTCCTGGAGAACCTGGTGGTGCTCTGCGTGATCCTGCAGTCGCGCACCCTCCGCTGCAGGCCCTCCTACCACTTCATCGGCAGCCTGGCCGTGGCCGACCTGCTGGGCAGCGTCATCTTCGTCTACAGCTTCTTGGACTTTCACGTGTTCCACCGCAAGGACAGCCCCAACGTGTTCCTCTTCAAGCTGGGCGGGGTGACGGCGTCGTTCACCGCCTCCGTCGGCAGCCTCTTCCTCACCGCCATCGACCGCTACATCTCCATCCACCGCCCGTTGGCCTACAGGCGCATCGTGACCCGGACCAAAGCGGTCATCGCCTTTTGCATGATGTGGACCATCTCCATCGTCATTGCCGTGCTACCTCTGCTGGGCTGGAACTGTAAGCGCCTCAAGTCCGTGTGCTCCGACATATTCCCCCTCATCGACGAGAACTACTTGCTCTTCTGGATCGGGGTGACCAGCGTGCTGGTTCTTTTCATCATCTACGCCTACATCTACATCCTTTGGAAAGCGCACCACCACGCCGTGCGCATGCTGAGCCGCACCTCCCAGAAGAGCCTGGTGGTGTACTCGGCGGACGGCACCAAGGTTCAGACCACGCGCCCCGAGCAAGCCCGCATGGACATCCGCCTGGCCAAGACTCTGGTGCTCATCCTGGCGGTGCTGGTCATCTGCTGGGGTCCCGTGCTGGCCATCATGGTCTACGACCTCTTCTGGAGGATGGACGACGACATCAAGACTGTGTTTGCGTTCTGCAGCATGCTCTGCCTCCTCAACTCCACCGTCAACCCCATCATCTACGCGCTGAGGAGCAAGGACCTGAGGCACGCCTTCCTCAGCTCGTGCCACGCCTGCCGCGGCGGCGGCCAGCAGCTGGACAACAGCCTCGAGTCGGACTGCCAGAACCGCAACGCCAACATCTCGGCCAACAGGGCCGCCGAGAGCTGCGTGAAGACCACTGTGAAAATAGCCAAAGTAACAATGTCGGTGTCCACGGAGACTTCGGCAGAAGCTGTGTAATTGGCTGTCCGGTCTGGAGGAAAGTCGGTACACGTCACGTTTCTTGTCATTCAACGTAATGAAGCAGATTTGGTGTGGGGAGGAGGAGAAAAAAAAAAGGCAATTTAAGTCAGCTTACGTTGTCGTGGAGCAGATAAGCCAAACAATCCTTCGTTTTATGACACGAGCATGAAATTTGGCAGGGTTGCCTTTAAAAATAAAAACTGTGAGCCACCTGTTTGCTTTACTACTACTAACTTCAAATGGGAGAGTAGTTCTGGCCTTTCTCCAAGATGGCCGCCAAAATTTACCTTGGCTCAAAAAAGGTTGGGAAGCACTGATTTACAGAGTATGTTCATACCAAGTTTCCTGCTCCATTCACCTCCTTATCAACTAAATGATTCTGCCCCCCCCCCTTCCCCGTCCCCCCACCCTCCAAAAAAAATTCACATCTACCTGCTCCATTGCTAGTGTGTGAGCACAACGTGTGCCCAAGTGCCAAATGGTATTTACAAGGTCGCATTAACTGACTGGAAGGAATTCTTCAGTTGACTTTCATGATAGTCCAATTAGTGAATGCATTTTATATTTTTGTACCGTGACTTCAGGTTTTCAAAAACAATGTATCGTCACGTTGGGAACAAGGGGCTACTGACATTTTCAATTCCACACGTCTTACTGTGTGCCATTTGCACCATGAATAACAAGAAACCTTCTCTCTCTTTCCATCTCCTCTCTCTCTCTCTCTCTCTCTCTCTCTCTCTCTCTCTCTCTCTCTCTCTCTCTCTCTCTCTCTCTCTCTCTCGTCTTGACTTTCTCACAGAATTTCGTGACCAGACATTTTCTCTTATAATTAGAACAGGTCACTTTTTGTACTTCTGACAACACTCAGTGAGTGGCGACCATGCAAGGAGCGTGTGAAATGTAAACGAGCGGTGAGTCGTCGTGAGTCAATGCAGAAAAACAACAGCGCTTGTGAACCGAGAAACACAACATAAATGCAGTTTTTCGTTTGTTTGTTTGTTTTTTGACATGTTGTAAAAACGTTTTTTTTGTTTTGTTTTTTTAAACAAATGGTGGTGATCACTGTTGTATAATTGTGCCCATGTGTTTACTTGCTAGCCGTTAAAGACTGTAGAGTACCACAATCATCAAGTGTACAGTGTTAAAATGCAAAAATTGTGTTGCAATTGGGGATGGGCATTTTTACAAGAGGCCTAATTGAATTGTGTTTTATATTTTTTTTTTGATTGCATCCGAGAATCTTTGAATGTTCTGAACTCCTATTTCCATGCCAGTCTCATTAAGAAGGAATAATTGCGTGAATGTATTGTAGTTCAACTTCCTAGAGGTAACCTATTCTTCTTCTACCGCAAACTACTTGAGACTGAATCGACAGCGCCTCTGCGGGTTGCTGCCCGATTGCCACCTTGATTGATAATCACCGATCAATCAAATTAGAGTCTTAGATAATGCCCATCCCTAGTTCAAATCCTAATGCTCGGCTTTTCAGTCCAGCTTGAGGATAAAGATTTCAAACATCAAAAATGAGCTCGAACACAGTGTGCTGGTCACAACCGTGTGAGTTGCATTCATCCTGTGTCTACTTTGACTAGATTGTATGTATGTGATACCTAGTGACTTGGTGATATAGTTCCAACCCAAAGCCTTTAATGAATCATTACAGTGAGTTGTATCCAGTGCTACTGTTGCAGCAGATTGTAGGTTCATTTTTGTTTTGCTGCATAAATGCCACCCATGCACTGGCCTTTTGTGAAGTAGTCTTAGTGTAATGGAAATATCGTCTGCTGTTCATTTTAGGTGTACAAATACGAAAGAGATAAGGGGAGTGTTCACACTTACAAAAGAATCTCAGAAAAAGTGATCCCCCCTGTTTCCCCCACAAATAAACAATGTAGTGCTTTTTAATCTAGGAATTTGACAGCACAATTGTTCTTAGGTTTTTCTATTGGTGTGACGCTATCCATAACAGCTCTTGTGCCAGTAAATGCTTCTGCTGCCTCTTGTATTCTTGAATAGTAAAAAATGTCAACAGTCAAGTGACTTTCTTTACAGAAGTGGGAACATGAGGAATCCTCAAAAAAAAAAAAGAAGTCACAATTGCTCAAGTGTTTTTAATATTACTGTTTCAATAAAGTCACAGCTGATTGTCACGTTTGTCTTGAAACTATTTGATAATTTCAGGTGATGAACATCAGTGCTGCACATTTGGCTCGGGTCTCGGGTTTGAATCTAGGCTCCTGCCCTCCTGTGTCGACTTCTCAAGTTCTCCCTTGTGCATGTGGTGAGTCCTCTCCAAGTATGGCTTTCATTGTCTTGAAGTATAAATGGAAGTATGAACGGTTATTTGTCTGTAAATATGACCTTCTAATGACCAGTTCAGGGTGCGGCTGAGCTCGAGTTTACCACCCGTCTTTATATAAGGGAATAAAAAATGGATGAGGGAGAGATGGATCGAAAATCATCTCCCACCATTTAGCTCAATCCAATCACACAATAGACAATGTATTAGCGCCGCCCAGTGGATATTTTTTGTATTTTTAACTCAACCTTCCTAAAAACAAATCAAAAAAAAACTCTCCGCACGTTGCTCTAAGCAGTTTTTGTAGCACTAATTACTTTTGGCCAGTGTTGTCATCTAGCATTTATTTTTGTTTCATAAGTATTGAACATGTCGAAATCGTTCAGTAACTTTGCCCCGGTGGGTCAAATTACAGGATTTTGGGGGCGCGGTTCAACGGGATTGCTGGGAAATGTAGTATTCAAATTAGCGAAACATCATGGGTGATTAAAAACTACAACTACCGGTAGTTACTTTCTTGCGCATGCGCACAACAGTGAATACGAACGGACCAAAGCCAGCCGGCCGTTGAACCGTTGTGTTCACCCCGTACAGCGTAGAAAAATCTACTTTCATCTGACGATACGTCGTCGCGCAGACGTATCGTTGTGTCCGCTTTGGTTCAAAACACGTTTGTTGACCGAAATTCAGTGCCATCGGTTAACGGAAAGTCGCGTGAGTCGAGAAAGTGGCATTTTGACACACCGCGGAATTGCTACTACACCCAGTAGCCGGGTAACGAGAGCTAGCAGCAACGTCTCGCCACATAACGGAAATACTCGAGCTTCGAGTTGTCCAGTTGAGATTTTGGAGCCAGCGCGATGGCTTGTGGAGCTACACTGAAGAGGACTCTGGATTTTGACCCGCTAATGAACCAGGCTTCCCCCAAGAGAAGGAGGTGTTCCACAATTCGTTCTCCCGTCTCGTCGCCGCAGAAATACCTCCGGCTGGAGCCTTCGCCGTTCGGACAATTGTCGTCCAGACTCACCACAGGTCGACGATTCATACATTTCTCGGCGTTTTATTTGAAGTTGTGGGACGTTTACTATTGAAAACTGGGACCGGCGAGGCGTAGGCTAGAATTAACTTGTTGCTGTGGTATGCTGGAATGACTGACCAACATTTTCAGTCTCATTGACAATGCTGGATTTTGTTGTTGTTGTTGTTTTTTACGTGTTGACTGTAAAGTGATTCGTATTTCCGTTTCTGTCACAGAGCAAATCCTGCACAACATCAAACAGGAGTATAAGCGGCTCAAACGACGAAACCTGGACACTTATTTCCAGCAAGTAGACGGCTCCGCTGCTCTGGATCTTCACAATATCCCCAGTGGATCGTCCCTATCAGGTAACATTTTAGTTTGATCACTACACTGAGGCTGGATTTACATTGCATCCAAGTGCCCCAATTCCGATTTTTCAAGCAACTGCCACAGAACAACGCTGATATAGGTCACAGCAATCATCCAAATTCCAATTAACATCACAATGTAGTAGAATGCAATTTTCAAATTGAAAGGCTGCACTTTGAGGGGAAAAATAAACAACCCCTGCATCAGCCAGTAGGCTTTAATTTCTATGTATAAAAGATCCTGCCGATAAGAAAATGGACAACAGAATCTATTTGTTCATAATGTAGGAGTCAGCAGCCATACAATTAGGATCCATTATTTTTGTATTACCGGTAACTCTTGAGATTTCTTCCCTGGACAGGTTCCTGCTCAGGCGCCTCCTCCCCCACCAGGAAGGAACAGCCCTTATTTTCCCTCCGACAGGTCGGGATGATCTGTGAAAGACTACTAAGGGAGCGCGAGGATAAAGTCCGGGAAGAGTATGATGAGATTCTGACCACGAAATTAGCAGGTATGATGAATAAATAAACAAACCAAAAAAAAGGTGTTTTAGTTTGTTTCCCGATGATGAGAGTCATGCTAACACAATTATTTAAAATTTTCCCACATTCAACAGAGCAGTACGATGCCTTTGTCAAGTTCACGCATGATCAGCTCATGCGGAGGTTTGGAGAACAGCCTGCTAGCTGTGAGTTTGGTTATTTTTGTGTGTGTGTGTGGGGGGGAGGGGGGTCCTCCCCCAAACGTTTCTCTATGAAATTGCATTCATGTCGTCCCCCCTCTCCAGATGTTTCTTGAGTCAACATGAAGAATAATACAATCTACTGGAACCTCAGTGGTCGACTTGGACTTTCTCCCAGCTGTGCCATATTTCTTCCCAGTGGACCAGATGGACTAGTCTGCGGTTTTCATCCTTTTGTTGTTGCTGCTGGAGTTTAGGAGGACTCCCTGCTATTGAATCGTCCGAGGACCTTCTCTGATATCCAGCAGTGGCCTCGCAACGTTTCCTTGGCTTTCTTCTCTGGATGCTTTCACATACTCAAGGACGACTAACACCATGACACTCTCTGGCTGTTTTAATTGAATTCTGCTATCCATTTCCAGAAATTATTTTTTGTTTTCCACCATATACACAGGCATTTATTGCATCTAGATCGGTATATTCTGTATTTTTACCTTATTTTTCTCTTCCCCTTTCCATTACACCGAAACATTTTTCCTGTTGTAAAGGGAGGCTTACGATCAGGAAAACTAATAAACTGTTTCGACTGACATATTTGATGACCTGGTTTTAATGTATATCTTGCAGATGAATAATGCATTTGATGTGACAATATTGTCTAGCGCAAAGGCAGTTATGACAACAGCAGTTATTGGTAAGACACTACTTTGCCCCAGTCCTGCACATTTTTTGAAAAATGAAAACCGCAGAAAACATTTTTTACAAGCACCTAGATATTTTCTTGGGATACTGTGAAGGTAAGTCAAAATAGATTTGCGCACTTCAATTGAAATTAAACATGAGAACGGGATCACTGTTTAATTTTTTTGAAGATTGCTTGTCTCCAGCACCAGATTAAAATACGTGAATGTACACCCAATTCTTATAAATATAAATGCAAAAAAGGGTTTTGACTTCTGCCAATTGTGATTATCAAGCTAGGCGCTTGCGCTTGATGACGTCACACAAACAGGGACTCTGATTAGACACGATTCCGGAAAAGGTTTACCTAAACAGGAAGTATAGTCGATCCTCCCGTTTGTTGGGTGCAGGCAGTAATGGACATTTAAGTTAAAATGTTTTAGTATATATGTGTATGTATCAATATATATTCATCTGATTTTTTAATTCGGCATAGTTTGCACTCCAGGAATATGGCTTCTTTTTTCGGACGAACAATAGCAGCGAAGGTAAGGAGAAGAGGTCACTGGTAGGCTAACTTGGAAGCATGACCGCCTCTTGACCCGGAAGGGTTATTGCTTTCTTTAACCAAATTAATCTTGTTTTTTGTTGTTGTTATTTGTACTTTTGTGTAGCTGGGCAAGACGCTGCAGCAGCCTGAGGACGTTTTCATACCTGCTCTTTCAGCTGTCCCAATATTTAAGAAACAGTTAAGCATCTTTCTTTTATCTTTCACGATCTTTCTGTCACAGGTAGAGCTTTTAACATATTTTCTAAACCTTTGTATAACTTTACTCCTCAGGCAGACTGCTGACTTGAGGCTGTCAATAAGCATTTTAAGAAGTAATGGGGTCCTACCAGCTACTGGAGACATCCAGGCGCAAACAGAACACTTAGCCAATCAGGTAGGGTTGAGTGGAGAGACAAAAAAAAAAAAAAAATCTGGGTGCCAGTGGATTTGACAGAATTTTGTTGTCAATGCTAAATCATCCAGGATTATTTTTCAGCTAAAGCGGGACAACGTGGTGGAGGATATAGCAGCAGGAAGCGCTGTAATCAACTTCAAAATCAATCGCAAACTTCTTGCCCAGGTTTGTAAAATTATTATTGACCAATCTTGTTGTGTGTGTGTGTGTGTGTGTGTGTGTGTGTGTGTGTGTGTGTGTGTGTGTGTGTGTGTGTGTCTTCTCTTCCTGACCTGTAGCCGCTGTTCTTTTCTATTACAGAAAATATTGGAACCGTTTGCAACGGGGCACCGTGACAAAATCGGGCTTCACAGTGAGCTGTTTGATTCTCTTAAGAAAGGAACGACATTGGTAGAGTACAGGTATGTATTCCAATACAACACAAGCAAGGTCTCATGGTTTGCCAACAACGATACATTTATATGTTGCAGCTCTCCAAACATTGCCAAAAAGTTCCACGCGGGACACTTGCGATCGACAATTGTTGGTGAGTTTTTGGTAGTCATATGAAACACCAAATCAATACTGTCGAAACATCAGATAAGGATAACATGGACTCTTTCCGCAGGAAACTTCATTGCCAACTTGAAGGAGTCCCTTGGGAACAAAGTTATTCGAATGAACTACCTTGGGGACTGGGGAATGCAGTTTGGTGAGCGATTTTGGTGGGGGAAAGAAAGAATTCAAAGGGTTCAACACACACACTTGCTGGTTTAATAACATCCTTCCGTCCATTTTTCCTTCAACTTTTTGCCTTCAGGTTTGCTGGGAGCTGGTTTCAGTCAGTTTGGCAGCCAGGAGCAATTGAAAGAAAACCCTTTACAGCATTTATTTGAGGTGAAAACTGCATGTTCAGTGCATGTTGGACGACACGTGAATGTTCTGATATTGGCCTTCAATTTCATTTCCAATGGAATTCAAGGCTTGAAAGATTTGAATTCATGTTTTCAAGTCTGGCCGAAGGCGCCGGATTTCGGCTCCATTCTTTTCAGTGGCGTGGGTTCAAGTTCCATTGCCGGCAAAGACTCGATTTCTAAAATTGACCCCAGGATCCAGCAACACCTCTATTATATAAATCAGTAATTGTCTCCCAAGAGGCGCACACCGGTAATCGGTTAACCAACCCGTTGTATCTTTAGCGTTTTGCAGAACACAAAGCCGTCAGTGTCATGACTCCTCCAACTTTGCAGGTATACGTAAAGGTCAACAAGGCAGCTGAGCACAACGAGGACACGGTGCTGGCGGCCCGGGACTTCTTTCGACAGCTGGAGCAGAAGGAGAGTGGCGCCACATCGCTATGGCAACAGTTCCGGGACATCACCGTGAGCGAGTATCGGCGCATTTACGAGGTGTGGCCCCGGTGCGACGCCGCTCTGTCGTGTCGTCCCAACGTCAAACTTCATCTTGATGTCTTTTGGACCGTCAGCGCTTAGGGGTCCACTTTGATGTCTACTCGGGGGAGTCCTTTCACCAGGAGCGAGTCCAGGAGGTGGTGCGGCGGCTGCGGAAGCGAGGCCTCTTAAAGACCGCCGAGTATTCATATGCCTTCACTTCATGCCTTTTGACAGCTGAAATTCATATCCCGTTGGCCTTGCATGCTTAAAATTAGTAAATAAGACTCACTTTTTTTTTTTGAATGCAACTTTTCAGTTATGCCGAGCGAAAAATACACTCGTTTTTGTGTTTTCCAGGCAGGGGACGGGCATTGTGGATCTCTCGGCCGGAGACCAGAGCAACGTGTGCACTGTCCTTCGCAGCGATGGCACAAGTCTCTACATCACCAGGTTGCTGCCGTTCGCAACAAATCCAAGCGTAGAACCCGCAGCTCCCGGCGAAACCGACAATTCCCAACGTCTCGGAAACGTTACACTTGTAGTTTAAAAGTGGTACTTGAAAGAGAGCCTTCGGGTGAATTTGTGGTTTCATCGTTGGAATTGCATTTGACTTTCTGTCGCTTTTAGGTTGACGACAGGGCCGTTGTAGTAGTCCTTTGATTTGTTTTTCTTTCAGGGACATTGCAGCGGCCATCGACCGGAAAGAAAAGTACCATTTTGATGAGATGATTTATGTGGTGAGAACATATTATTTTTTTGCCATTGTTAATTAGGCCTCATCTAATTAATTGGTTGATATATTGGCTCTTAAAATTGAGACGCACTCTATGTTAAGGCTAAAACAAATACCATAGCTCAAAGTCATATGCCACCCCACCAGGCCCCGCCTCTTAAAGGAACATGCATGTATGTAGATGCTACAAGAGCTGCACTATTTTCCAGTCATTGTATGCGTATGGCCACAGCCAATAACAAATGGATTCGCTTTATTTCCGAAGCGATAATGTTTTTTCAAAAGAGAACATTTCGGAAACTCAACCAGCAACGTGTTTTGGATTGTGTTTGATTCGAGGAGTTAGGCGAGCTCTTCTGCAGACGCCGATGATTAAACTGTCATTCATCTAAGCTCCTCGACAGAGGTCTTTTCTGCTTGCTCGCCGATGTCTGTCAAACACTAATGTCGATGTTTGTATAACCCTCATGCAAACAGCGCCCTTGTGCAACAGCAGCCAGTCAATGTTTTTTCGAAGGGCGTCGTGCGCAAATGCCAGTCATCATGTTCACATTGTGTTTTCCTCTTACAGCAGTTGTTTGTCATTTCTGAAGACAGATAAAAGTCAAACACATCACTTCCAGCAGTTGTTCCAGATCCTGCAAGCGATGGGGAATTCCTGGGCTGACAGGTAGACAAAACTCCACCTGACCGTGTAAACTATCATAGTTCTTTTCAGTAGAGTGCAGAGCTACAATACCCACGAGGGATGGGGTGTGTGTGTGTGGTGGGGGGGGGGGGGGTCCTAAGTTTATGACAGAGTCCCAAATTGGTTATGGTCCCATAACGTCACAGAGACTAATTGAATATAACTTTAGCATTTAGATGCTGCTGGGTTTCGCTGCACTATCCAGTGAAAGAAAACAAAGCACGACACGAAGGGCAGTCTGATGCCAAGCATTTGCGCAGGTGTCATCATGTGCCCTTCGGCCTAGTCAAGGGCATGAAGACCCGGACCGGAGAGGTGGTCTTCTTAGAGGACGTTCTGGACGAGGCTCGCGCGAGGATGTTGCGCAACATGAGCCAGTCAAAAAGTACAAACCGCCTCGCCTTCGCACATCTGCATGTACTTCACTTTTCATATCTCCTCTCTGGGTTGCATCATTTTTTTTTTTTAAATCTCTGTCAAGTCTTATGAGATGACATTAGAACATTTTCCTGATGAAGTCCTCATCCATTTCTTGCAGTGACCAAGGAAATGGACGATCCAGAGGACACGGCGCAGAAAGTGGGAATCAGTGCATTAATAGTCCAGGTGAACGACATGTCGAGCTTTCACTCTGGTGGGTTTTATTTTCAAAATGACTAAGATTAAAAAAATGTGTTTAGGATTTCAAAGGCGCGCTGCAAGGGGACTACAAGTTTGACTGGGACAAGATGCTGCAGGCGCAGGGCGACACGGGCGTTTTCCTCCAGTACACCCACGCGCGCCTCTGCAGGTGTGTTAACAGACGTGAATGAGTTGAGTCCATTTGAAGCAGCATTCATCGAGGCATGTCAAGTCTGTTAATTATGTAAAATGATCTCAAATTTTGCAATTTTACTGTGCCCAGTATGTCATTGTCTCGATGTGGAAAATGGTTCTGCAGAACCTACGTGAATCCTTTCAAGCAGCTGAGAAATGTGGACCGAGTAACTAACTACCGGACGTAAAAGCCTCGCATGTACCTCTTTGTACAGTTTAATACAGAGGAATGACAACGTCGACGCTTCTACATTCGATCCGTCCTTACTAAGTGAGCAGTCGGGCGTCTCCATTCTTCAGCACCTCCTGCGGTAAGTTCAACAAAACCTTTTGCTGTCCTTATTTTTTTCGTGTTTGCCGGTAAAGACGCCACTTTGGGTCTCCCCACAGCTACGACGAGGTGTTGTACCAGTCGGCGCAGGATCTGCAACCCAAACACCTGCTCAACTTCCTGTTGAAGCTCTGGTAAGGAACAAGGATGCACTTTCCGGCGGTTCGGAGACCAATGGGATTCTCAAAGAAAGCGTACTCGCTTCTCTTGCAGCCACCTGGCTGCCTCGGCGCATCGAGAGCTGCCGGTCAAAGGGAGCCCTCAGCACGTTGCTCAGGTAAAAAAGAAAGAAAGAAATAAAATACATATAATACAAATTTCTGAAGTATGTGCGGATGTTGCGGGTCGTCTTCCACTTGAACCAAAGTGTCATTAAAGCTTACTGATCCCTGCTGTTAAAATTCTCTAGCGATTGGTGACAAAGAGACCCGGAGGCCAAATACAATGCATTTGATTTGTCTGAAAATTAACATATACAATTCAGTAAGTACATTTCTACAAAGGCACAAATATGATGTCATATCTTTGGACTTTGTGAATGTTCACAGGCAAGGAAGAGACTTTTCTGCGGGACATGCTCGGTCTTGGCCAACGGGATGAGAATTCTGGGCATCGTGCCTGTTGACAAAATGTAAATATTGAATGTAATCATGATTTCAATTATTAATTCTTTTTTCAAAGTTTTTTTTCTTTTTTTAAATTGAGTAACTGAAACACAGCAGCAATTTTTCACTCTTTAGACCGGTTTGACCCGTTTGGCAGGGACATGAATAGTGAAACAAACTCAACGGTCAGATTGCCAACTGGCAGCTTTGGTTTTGTTGCAAATGTGTACATTGGTATTGATACCAAATAAATATAAAAACACCTGCAACTGGGTACTCTAATGTGTTCATTTCAAGTATGAAAAACAATTCTGTACATTCATAATCTGTGTAGGGCACCTGGGTTGGAAAAAGTCCAGTCGAAATCAGGTAACAAGTGCAGTTGTTGGTCCTTCGTGTTTTTTCTAACATTTGACATTTGAACAAATGTTCAGAATCTCACTTTGAGATTTCAGTCTTAATGTAACAAAGGAAAAAAAATCACTTTGCCTCCTGAAAGTAAGTGGTGCTGCAGTACTTCATTTAGACATGGTGGAGACAAAACCCACACGCAGCATTGGATTCTTAAAGAATGATTACATTGAAAAAAAAAAAAAAAGTGGGGAAGGTGAGTGGCAGGTTTACTCCTCTTGCTCCTCCAAATTGTCTCTTGAGTGAGTCGGCAGGCTCACACGGTAACCAGATTCTGCTTGGACCCTGGGTTTGCACGTTCTCGGCTGACGGTGGATGCCTCGTGCTTTGGAAGGCCATACAGATAGATGGACAGGCACACCAGGGCGGCTCCGGAGATGAAAGTGGTTGCTGCGGAAGAAGCCACCGCAACAGCAAGTTCAGTTAAATGGACTGTGCATGTATTGTGCTTCCCAACAGTTCTCACAAATACTGAAGCATAGTTGGCGTGGGTGGGAAATTCTGAATAGAGCCCAAAATACAAGTATAACCTTTACAAAAAAACGACCAAGAAAGGTGTTTTTGGCCCGAAAAAAACGACATAGTATAGTAAGGCGTTTTTCACCCGAAAAAAATCAACATAGTATCGTCAGGCGTTTTTATCCCGAAAAAAAACGACCATGTATAGTAAGGCGTTTTTCGCCCGAAAAAAACGACATAGTATATATAGTAAGGCGTTTTTTTGCCCGAAAAAAACGACATAGTATATAGTAAGCCGTTTTTGGCACGGAAAAAACGACATAGTATAGTAAGGCATTTTGAGCAGAAAAAACGACATAGTATAGTAAGGCGTTTTTGGCCCGAAAAAAACGACATAGTATAGTAAGGCGTTTTTGAGCAGAAAAAAACGACATAGTATAAAAAGGCGTTTTTGAGCCGAAAAAAACGACATAGTATAGTAAGACATTTTTAGCCGAAAAAAAACGACATAGTATAGTAAGGCGTTTTTAGCCCGAGAAAAACGACATAGTATAGTAAGGCGTTTTTGGCACGAAAAAAACGACATAGTATAGTAAGGCGTTTTTAGCCCGAGAAAAACGACATAGTATAGTAAGGCGTTTTTAGCCGAAAAAATGACATAGTATAGTAAGGCATTTTTAGTCGAAAAAATGACATAGTAAGGCATTTTGAGCAGAAAAAAACGACATAGTATAGTAAGGTGTTTTTGGCACGAAAAAAACGACATAGTATATATAGTAAGGCGTTTTTAACCCGAAAAAAACAACATAGTATAGTAAGACGTTTTTTGCCCGAAAAAAAACGACATAGTATATATAGTAAGGCGTTTTTAGCCGAAAAAAACGACATAGTATAGTAAGGCGTTTTTAGCCCGAATAAAACGACCATGTATAGTAAGGTGTTTTTTACAAGCTCATCAGAGGCGCGCCACCATGGTTGACCGGTAAAAGCGTCGGCTTTTTCGAATCCAGGTCTCAGCCTTCCTCTGGGGGGTGTTTCCATGTCAAGCTGTTTTACACCCATGTCTGTAGAGGCCTTTTTGGGTTTTTACAAGCTTGGTATATCACCGCCACCGTGGTTGACTGGTTAGTGTGTTCTCTTTACAGCGCAGAGGTGCAGGGTTCGAATCCAGGTCTCGGCCATTGTCTCCAGTTTGCAGGTCAAATGTTTTTGGACGATGTAGTATGTAAAGGCCTTTTTGGGTTGTTACTTACAAACTGAGTTCAGAGCGCCACCGTGGTCGAGTGGTTCGTGCGTCAGCTTAACAGCGCTGGGGTCAAGGGTTCAAATCCAAGTCTCGGCCTTCGTCTGCAGAGTTTCTAATATAGTAAGCCTTTTTCTCATGACCATGTAGAGTAAGCCATTTTTTACCGGAAAAACGGCCATGTAAAGGGTTTTTATTCCCCAAAAAAATGACATGGTCTAAAAACGTGGTCGTTTTTTTCGGGCGAAAAACGCCTTACTATACTATGTCGGTTTTTTCGTGCCAAATACGCCTTACTATACTGTCGTTTATTTCAGCTCAAAAACGCCTTACTTCGGCTATGTCGTTTTTTTCGGGCCAAAAACGCCATACTATATATACTATGTCGTTTTTTCCGGCTAAAAACGCCATACTATACTATGTCGTTTTTCTCGGGCTAAAAACGCCTTATTATACATGGTCGTTTTTTTGGGGGCTAAAAACGCCTTACTATACTGTCGTTTTTTTCGGCTCAAAAACGCCTTACTATACTATGTCGTTTTTTTCGTGCCAAAAACGCCTTACTATACTCTGTCGTTTTTTTCGGCTCAAAAACGCCTTACTATACTATGTCGGGGGTTTTTTTCGGTTTAAAAACGCCTTACTATACTATGTCGTTTTTTCCGGCTAAAAACGCCATACTGGTCGTTTTTTTGGGGCTAAAAACGCCTTATTTAGATGGTCATTTTTTTCGGCTAAAAACGCCTTACTATACACTGTCGTTTTTCTCGGGCTAAAAACGCCTTACTATACATGGTTGTTTTTTTGGGGGCTAAAAACACCTTACTATACATGGTCGTTTTTTTCGGGCTAAAAACGCCTTACTATACATGGTCGTTTTTTTGGGGGCTAAAAACGCCTTACTATACATGGTGGGTTTTTTTGGGCCAAAAAACGCCTTCCTTTACATAGTCGTTTTTTTCGGGTAAAAAACGCCTTACTATACATTGTTGGTTTTTTCGGGCTAAAAACGCCTGACTATACATGGTTGTTTTTTTGGGGCTAAAAACGCCTTACTATACATGATCGTTTTTTTCGGGCTAAAAACGCCTTATTATACATGATCGTTTTTTTTTGGTGCAAAAAACGCCTTACTATACATTGTTGGTTTTTTCGGGCTAAAAACGCCTTACTATATATACATGGTCGTTTTTTGGGGGCTAAAAACACCTTACTATATATACATGGTCGTTTTTTTCGGGCTAAAAACGCCTTACTATACATGGTCGTTTTTTGGGGGCTAAAAACGCCTTACTATACATGGTTGTTTTTTTTGCGCTAAAAACGCCTTACTATACTATGTCCTTTTTTTCTGGCTAAAAACGCCTTACTATACATTGTTGGGTTTTTCGGGCTAAAAACGCCTTATTATACATGGTCGTTTTTTTGGGGGCTAAAAACGCCTTACTATACTGTCGTTTTTTTCGGCTCAAAAACGCCTTACTATACTATGTCGTTTTTTTCGTGCCAAAAACGCCTTACTATACTCTGTCGTTTTTTTCGGCTCAAAAACGCCTTACTATACTATGTCGGGGTTTTTTTTCGGTTTAAAAACGCCTTACTATACTATGTCGTTTTTTCCGGCTAAAAACGCCATACTGGTCGTTTTTTTGGGGCTAAAAACGCCTTATTTAGATGGTCATTTTTTTCGGCTAAAAACGCCTTACTATACACTGTCGTTTTTCTCGGGCTAAAAACGCCTTACTATACATGGTTGTTTTTTTGGGGGCTAAAAACACCTTACTATACATGGTCGTTTTTTTCGGGCTAAAAACGCCTTACTATACATGGTCGTTTTTTTGGGGGCTAAAAACGCCTTACTATACATGGTGGGTTTTTTTGGGCCAAAAAACGCCTTCCTTTACATAGTCGTTTTTTTCGGGTAAAAAACGCCTTACTATACATTGTTGGTTTTTTCGGGCTAAAAACGCCTGACTATACATGGTTGTTTTTTTGGGGCTAAAAACGCCTTACTATACATGATCGTTTTTTTCGGGCTAAAAACGCCTTATTATACATGATCGTTTTTTTTTGGTGCAAAAAACGCCTTACTATACATTGTTGGTTTTTTCGGGCTAAAAACGCCTTACTATATATACATGGTCGTTTTTTGGGGGCTAAAAACACCTTACTATATATACATGGTCGTTTTTTTCGGGCTAAAAACGCCTTACTATACATGGTCGTTTTTTGGGGGCTAAAAACGCCTTACTATACATGGTTGTTTTTTTTGCGCTAAAAACGCCTTACTATACTATGTCCTTTTTTTCTGGCTAAAAACGCCTTACTATACATTGTTGGGTTTTTCGGGCTAAAAACGCCTTACTATACATGGTCGTTTATTTCGGGATAAAAAGGCCTTACTATACATGGCTGTTTTTTGGGGGCTAAAAACGCCTTACTATACATGGTGGGTTATTTTGGGCCAAAAAACGCCTTTCTATACATTGTTGGTTTTTTCGGGCTAAAAACGCCTGACTATACATGGTTGTTTTTTTCGGGCTAAAAACGCCTTAATATATACATGGTCGTTTTTTTCGGGCTAAAAACGCCTTACTATACATGGTCGTTTTTTGGGGGCTAAAAACGCCTTACTACATGGTCGTTTTTTTCGGGCTAAAAACGCCTTTAAACGCCTATACATGGTCGTTTTTTGGCGGCTAAAAACACCTTACTATACATGGTGGGTTTTGTGGGGCTAAAAACGCCTTACTATACATGGTGGGGTTTTTTCAGGTAAAAAAACGCCTTACTATACATTGTTGGTTTTTTCCGGCTAAAAACGCCATACTATACTATGTCGTTTTTTGCGGGCTAAAAATGCCTTTATACTATGTCGTTTTTCTCGGGCTAAAAACGCCTTACTATACATGGTCGTTTTTTTGGGGGCTAAAAACGCCTTACTATACATGGTGGAGTTTTTTGGGCTAAAAACGCCTTACTATATACTATGTCGTTTTTTTCGGGCGAAAAACGCCTTACTATACATGATCGTTTTTTTTTTCGTGCAAAAAACGCCTTACTATACATTGTTGGTTTTTTCGGGCTAAAAACGCCTTACTATATATACATGGTCGTTTTTTGGGGGCTAAAAACGCCTTACTATACATGGTCGTTTTTTTCGGGATAAAAATGCCTTACTATACATGGCTGTTTTTTGGGGACTAAAAACGCCTTACTATACATGGTTGTTTTTTTCGGGTAAAAAACGCCTTACTATACATGGTCGTTTTTTTTGGGGCTAAAAACGCCTTACTACACATGGTGGGGTTTTTTGGGCCAAAAAACGCCTTCCTATACATGGTCGTTTTTTTCGGGTAAAAAACGCCTTTCTATACATTGTTGGTTTTTTCGGGCTAAAAACGCCTGACTATACATGGTTGTTTTTTTCGGGCTAAAAACGCCTTACTATATATACATGGTCGTTTTTGGGGGCTAAAAACGCCTTACTACATGGTCGTTTTTTTCGGGCTAAAAATGCCTTTAAACGCCTATACATGGTCGTTTTTTGGGGGCTAAAAACGCCTTACTATACATGGTGGGTTTTGTGGGGCTAAAAGCGCCTTACTATACATGGTCGGTTTTTTTTCAGGTAAAAAAACGCCTTACTATACATTGTTGGTTTTTTCGGGCTAAAAACGCCTTACTATACATGGTCGTTTTTTGGGGGCTAAAAACGCCTTACTACATGGTCGTTTTTATCGGGCTAAAAACACCTTACTATACATGGTCGTTTTTTGGGGCTAAAAACGCCTTAATATATACATGGTCGTTTTTTTCGGGCTAAAAACGCCTTACTATACATGGTCGTTTTTTCGGGGCTAAAAACACCTTACTATACATGGTGGGTTTTTTTGGGCTAAAAACGCCTCACTATACATGGTCATTTTTTTCGGGCTAAAAACGCCTTACTATATATACATGGTCGTTTTTTGGGGCTAAAAACGCCTTACAATACATGGTCGTTTTTTTGGGGCTAAAAACACCTTACTATACATGGTCGGGGTTTTTTGGGCTAAAAACGCCTTAATATACATGGTCATTTTTTTCGGGCTCAAAATGCCCTTCTTTACATGGTGGGGTTTTTTCGGGCTAAAAACGCCTTACTATATATACATGGTCATTTTTTTCGGGCTAAAAACGCCTTACTATACATGGTCGTTTTTTTTCGGCTAAAATCGCCTTACCATACATGGTCGTTTTTTGGGGGGTAAAAACGTCTTACTATACATGGTCGTTTCTTTCTGCAAAAAACGCCTTACTTTCCATAGTCGTTTTTTTGGGCTCAAAACGCCTTACTGTACATGGTCGTTTTCTTTCTGCAAAAAACGCCTTACTGTACATGGTCGTTTTCTTTCTGCAAAAAACGCCTTACTACACATGGTCGTAGTTTTGCCGAAAACTGGTTTAAAGATAAAGGCTCATGGAATGGAAATGTAGTCAGTTTCCAATGCATCAAACAAATGCTTTCATGAAGCTTCATTGTCTGATGTTTCCAAGTTGAACCGGTCTCAAGTTTACTTTTTGAATCCAAAAACTGCAAGTTTTGTTTTGACAATTCTTCTTGCATTGAAAGGCATATGAGGGTACAACCCTAAAAATAGTTTCTCTCTGACACATCACGTGTACACTTTACACACCTGCATGGCTTCGCAACAAAAGATGGCGTCAATACTGAACTGCCAAGGAGATTATCTTACTAATGTGCAGTCCAAACAAGATGACGGATGCCACGGTGGAGAGGACGATGGCGGCCGCCGCTGAGAAGCCCTTCATGATGTTGTCTGTGTACTTGACCACGATGGATGTGTACAGGCCTCCCACGCTCGCCAGGACTGAGAGCAGGACAACATCAAAAGTGGCCCAGAATGCCGACGGCCGGCGCTGTTCTTGTACTTACATACGACAAAGCAGACCCAGGGCGTATAGCCAAAGAAGAAGCCTTTTTCCATGACCTTCTCACCGTCTGTCACCAGCATGCCCATGAAGGTGATGGTGATGCCAGACAGGTACATTTGGATATTCCTCACCCACAGAGACGTGTCGGAGCTCTTCAGCACCATCTCAAAGTACACGCCTGAAGCACAGTTAAGTGCACTTACAAACAACTTCATAGTGAACATAATAGTCAAAGATGGCGACGGGCTACCTGCAAAGCCGGAGCAAAACACAGCGATAACAATGGCCATGAACCCATGAACAGGGTTTTGCTCAATCTGGAAACAACAAGAAGTGAAGATGACACAGGCCGCGTTTGGAATCTCCTGCTATCCACGATGTAAATACTTTGCTTTTTTTTTTTTATGCCGTAATGACTTTAGGTCATCCTCGATATCAGTGTTTCCTCAACTAATAATGAGTGAGGATGAACAATTTATCAAATGCAATCTCCAAATCACAATGGCTGCCAGTTTTTCTGGGTGAGGGCGGGATGCTTAATTTTAAGATAAGATAAGAAAACCTTTATTAGTCTCGCAATGGAGAAATTCCCAATTCACAGCAGCAAAGTTCTGAAAGGAAGAAGTAGAACAACCAAATATAGGAGCTGCTGGAAAGGCAGCCACTCTCGCGGCGCCATTTTGAAGTCAAAATAACAAAAATAACACAACACAACACTTAGGACACAGACAGTCGTGCAATCTTCACCACTTTTCTGCATACACTTTGTTGTCTGAAGCAGTTATAGATGAAAGAGGAGAGGATCAAAGTGTCCTTTCACCAGTGGATCAGATACGTCATGCTGAAAATGTGCACACGTCTGCTACAAGCCAAGTTTTGAAAGCAAACACGAAGCTGTAGCGTCCATTGACGAAAAGAGATTAGTTCACTTCTCCTTTTGGTCAGATGGTCGGTTTTATTCATACGTAGTAGTGTCAATATAAAAACATCAAGGTGTGAATGCAGGCATAGATTGGTTGTGGATGTGGTTGGATAGCTACTTGGACTTTGGCGCTGTCGACAGGCTCCCACTGCACGAGGCTGACCCCCACGCATAGCATGAAGATGGCGAACCACTGTCTCTTGCTGAGGGACCGGCTCAGCATGACCACCATGCACACCGCCGTGCATGGGATCTTCAGTTGATACGTCACCTGCGCAGAGAAACAATGTCAGCTGATCAGGCGGGGTAGCCATCATAATTGCAACAATCTGGTACAGGACAGTTTCTTCAAGCAAACACGTCCTACCAACAGGCTGAGTTTACCTGATAAACTGCAGCATCAAGGTTGCTCAATGCCCGGAAGATCATGTTGTTCTGGACTGCGTACACCAACGAGGGCACGCTCAGCTTTAGCAGCCCCCTGGGGTTGCAGAGCACGTGCTCCTTGATGACATCAAGCAGCTTTCTTGGGCTTCCGGATTCTCTGAGAAGGACACGTAGAATAGTTGGAAAATGTAAGTCAATCAAATATAGAAGTGCAGTGATTGGAGGGGGGGGGGGGTGTGTGTGTCAGCAGAGGGCAGTTAAAATGGTCTCTATCTCTCTGCGGACAGGTACCGGGAGGCAGACCGGTGGTTGGGAACGACCGGTCTCGAATCTAGGCTTACCTTGCCAGCATCCCGGTGCTCAGTATTAGTTTGATGACCTCGGCGAGGCACACGGCGGTGGTGGAGAAATACATGTCTCCGGACGAGATGGTCCTCGTGTACCGTAAAACCACCGTGTATGTGGCCGCCACCACGGTCATCACAGACAGGCAGTACAGCTTGAACATCAGGCTCACATTGTCTGAGGGACGATGCCGTGAACAAGTCGTTATTGCGCTAACTGGCTGAGAAACAAACATGTCAATCAAGTGCAACTAGCGTCTTCAGAGTTGTAATTTCGGTTTTTTTGTGGTGAACTTAAAGTCACCGCGACAGTTAGCATTAGCCGGTCAGCTGAATAAAAACAAGGTAGTGGGCCTCACCGCCACTCATTGTTGCTGAGGTGTGTGTGTGTGTGTGTGTATCCACCCGCGTTAATAATCTTTCTTGTAGTGAAAAAGCAAACACGCCAGTGGGCGAGCACACGCTTGATCGTGTTGCTTGCCTGGCCAGTAGCAGCTGCGTCTGGGCGTCTGCGCCTCCTACACTTCACCTCACTCAAAGCAGTACTGCTATGGGGTGACGTTAGGATCAAAAGTGGTCGGACACCCCCCCCCCCCCCCCCAAATAAAATCGACAACATGCATGGTTTAATGTTGAATAAAGACATAGCAATGCAATCACAATAAAACGGTGAAACGTTGTTTCTGTCCGGCGAAAATTGATTGTCACTCTTCGTAAGCATCATGTTGTCAGCACTATCAAAAGATGAAAGCAAAGCCCATCGAGGCCAAAATTCGCTGTGAACTATTAACCTAACCTGCGTGAGTCATAATTCATGATGCTAACATCATGCAGAATGGTGGATGCAGTCAAAGTCGTTCTTTTGAGAGTTGATTCTGCAGTCAAAGTCGTTCTTTTGAGAGTTGATGTCACGGATTTGAGTGGATGCATTTTTGGCGTTCAAAAAAGTGTTGTACTTTGAATTTAGAGTATTCAAATATTTGCCAATTGGATTTCTGGGCATGTTGGGTGTTTTTGTCCCGTAAAATATAATACGTATTCTAATAATAAAATGGCAAACAGACCATCGTCTTACTCTTGCGAAACATTGCTATCTAGAGGCGTGAAAGCGCAATTGCGGTCTTTTAAGATGCAAACTGTGATATATTTGCTCGTTCACTACAAACGACAAAATCAAGCTGTATCTCATAGTTTTAAATCTGGATTTTAAAGTATTTATACGTTATTTGTATGTTTTGAACCTTTATTCACCCAACCCACGAGCTGTCAACTTACCGTGGTGGAGGGATTTCCGTGATCTCTGTCCTCCCCGGCAGGGCCACCCATGGCAAGCAGGGCCGAGGTGAGGCACCAGGCAAAGCATGGCTCAGAGATGCCTTATTACAATGAAAAACAGTGGTTCATGTTTTCCCATGCCTCGATGCGATGAGGTTGGAACAATATAAAACCAAAATCTCCAGAAGGAAGTCTTTATTATTTTTTTATTATTTATCCTTCTAAATACGAAGCTACCATTCAACAAAATTGAATCCAACTTGAAAGGTAGCATGAATCAAAATGACATTTATATATCTGATATCCACTCAACTGCATGTCATGCAAAAAGATCAAAATTGATTCTATCCGGTAAACAACCGTTTACAGTATCATGTTGTGCAAATTAACATTGAGAGCATCAACATACTGGTCATTTGAAGATTGAAATAAACATCTTGCAAAAATAAAAAATAAATCGTCATTCTTCATCTCACGTAATAAGACTGAACAGTCTAAAGTGGCCCAAGCGTATGATGCGCGAATACATCAGCAAACATCACGGTTTGTTGCTTTCGGACCCACCCTCTCGATAACGTCGCAGTCACGATGAAATTCAAACCCCTCCGAAGAGAAATGGAAGCGATTATGTTTTCATGTTCGCCTCCTTGGGTTTGAATCTCCCCTTCGAGCCGTGATTTTATGTTGCCATTGTTTGGGACTCAGCCGGCATGCTGCTGTCAAAGGCGAAGCTTACTTTGCTGTACAGTAACGTCCGTGCGCTCACGAATTGTCTGCGGGCACATGCTCAAAGCCCTCGCTCTCCCTCACCAAGGCCCTCTCCAGGATGACTCGACCCTCCTTGTAGCGTTGGCTTTCCTCGGTGGCAAATTCGTACATCCAGCCCAGCTTGCTGTTGCAGTTTTTGCAGCAGACATCGCGCACACTGTGTCGTCCCGTCAGCATGACCCTGTCTTGAACCTCGCTGTGCTGCAGATTTACAACCTGGTTGAGAGAGCAGGAAATGTTCAATTGGTTTCATTACCTCTGCGACATTTATTAGTGTACGTACGTTAGTGTAGGTGGTACGTTCAAAACAATCAGATGGTATCTCTGCCTTGAGTCCACAAGGGAAGTTGAATAAGAGTACCTTGTTGAACAAAAAGGCCCGGCCAGTAGCGCCAGTGAAGCGAGTGGAGATTAGTTCTGCTCTGTTGGTCAGAATAGTGTCACAGTTGGCGCAGGAGAACAGACGAATGCCTCCAATGTGGTCCAAGAAGATGCGCCCCATCGTGCTCACCGGTGTCTATCTTCAGTCAAAAAAAGGGCAGGTAAGATGGTGCAACAACACGCACACGAGCCTCTCATGCTTCATAAATTCATACAATAAATCACACATTTATTGAGTGACAAGTTTCTAAACGGACAGTGGTTGCAGTTCATTAGATGTGCGAAGACTGAGATTATTCAGCGCCCGGAGCATCCGTGACGACGACCGAGTGCATTACGTTGCTGTCCGAATAAATACACAAAACATTGTTTATCTAAATGTTTACATCGTCAAAGAACGACAAACAAGAACAGGAGGCAACATTTCCTACCTCCCTTGAGTCGATGCAAGATATTTAGGGCAGAGAGACGTCTGAGTAAGATTGCGTTCACACGATTTCTCAAACGTTTCCTTGTGAGATGGTTGTCAACAAAACCGACGCAGACGACGCAAGCAGTCACAAGGGCCTTTGTTGACGTCCTCTGTCTTCTTCTTCTTGACTTCCGGAAGACCGTGGACATTTATTGCATTGCTGCCCTCTCCTGGTTAAATTATGAACAGCTCTTACGGAGCCGAATTGGTGCCTTGGGGAGACAAACACTCCGTGACTCTAGGAACTTTATTTTTTTTCAGACTATATTATTAAACACTAACGATAGAAAGCACATCTACTGTCCTTTAGCCTTGCAAACAGACAAGATAGTCGAGCATCACTTGCGTAAGTGATGACACCATAAAGATGAGCAAATTATTTTATAGCAGTATTTGAATGCAGACAATTGTGATTGTGTAATTTGCTTGAATCCAGAGGGTCACCGCACACGTGCATGCACCTATGAAACGGGGTCCTTTCTAAAATATTAACTACATGAACCGTCCGCCTTTGAGAGTAGCTGACGGCAGTCAAAAATGCACAGAACGTGAAAGAAAGTCTGCTGTAATCTAACATGACGGCGTCAAGTGATGTGGAGAGATAGCGAATAATAAAGATAATACTTTTTTTCACTTTTGCCCCATGGCACGATGTGAGGAAGTGAACACTCAAGGTCAAACAGTCAGCAGTTAAAGTGGCAAGACAGCAGTCCAGATCAAGACACAGCCTCACAGCTACAAGTTCTGACCATCAATACTGGCATTCTTAATAGCGTGTTGCTTTTGTATACCCTTCCAACATTACACAATGACACAAAAGAAAAGTCAATTTTCCACATCATTAAATCTTTCCTTCGCGACTATTTTGGAGGACTTTAAATTCAATGCGATCTTCTAATCTCAGGAAGCAAAAAGTAAAAATGCAGAAAAAAACAGTTTGTTGCTCTTAACCGAACACAAAGTTAGCTACTAATGAGTATACATTGTTACAAATACTGTACAGTGGGAAAATCAGAGGTGACGGTCTTGCGACACGGAGACGGAAATGAGATACCACAATTGCAATCATTGATGCATTTGGTGATTAGTCCACTTTCACTATTTATGGATTGAATGTTTTCGGGAGGGCCTTGGAAGAGTTATCGTTTCACTTCACTTCAATCATGTCCTTTGAACAAGCGAGTCCGGCCCGCCCCCTTGGGCATATTTATGAGACCCATCATCGACTATATGGTCAGGTACAACTGATAATAGACATTAGAGCACCGAAACAACCACCTGACACAATCAGCCCAGGAGAAGGACTTCGGGGGAGACGATCCTTACGAAGAATTAATTTCTGGCAAAGACAAATTGGGATTTTCTTCTTGTTTATTTTTCTTTTGATGAAGATGATTCCACTGTTGGTTGTAGCCACCTTCCTCAAGTTCTCCTGGGCAACAGGTCACTTGGTGTTTTGGTATATGATACATATGATGTATATATGATACGATATACAGTGTTGCCTCGCTACTTCGAGATTGTATATTATATATACAGGTGTGAAATCTCTGCTGTTTCTTCTTTTAGTGAATGGGCTGCCTTGTGATCAGACGCTCCACTCTCAGGAGCCCCCAATGAATGGTATTAAGTTCACGCTATGAAATAATGTTGTCTTTAATACGGGCATCATCAAATGTGATTTTGTGTCGTCAGTTAACAGAGTGAAGCCTGCCGACATTGCGGTTTTAGCCTCTATTGGAGTGCATACGTACAGGTAACCTGTTTTTATTATTATTTTTTCTTAGCACCACTATTTTGTTGGCGCGCATAAAATATGTTTTTTTTCCCTCCCCACAGCACTGAGTTGTCCACTCTGGCATCGAGACTTCAAGGTGCATTTTCAACACTCATACACTTCTTGCGTTCAATGAAATTTGAACATTTGTCCTGAGAATGAACAGCGGTTAACCATTGTACCTCGTGACACCAACACAAGACTTAAAAAAAAATACTTAACGAATGAAACATTTTGATGAAAGTGTCTCCCCTCCTCCCCTACCATCAGAACTGATGAGCATGTTCAATCCTGCACCTACGGGTCCTCGTTTGGAAGAAGCACTCATGAGCGCCCCTCGCTTCGGAAGAGACGGGTGAACAGAATTCTTGAAAATCGAACGACAGTATCTCAAACAGAGGTTGCTTTCAATTTCACGTTGAAATGTTCCGCTTGTAGCACGCTGCTGGAGCAAGCAGAAGAGGTTTCTCTCTACCTCCAAAGCCATCCGGTATGCTGGGGATCCAGTCGATTCACATTTCATACAAGGCGAAACTTGTCTTTGAGATGACATCCGTTGTTCCGTGTCAATTACGTTTGAGCCCCATCATGATGATTTCCGTTTCAGAATTCTTGGAAGCTGCTGCTGCTTTTTGTACAAGTGGACCAGTTCTGCGCCCGTGACCAGCAGGAGGTAAAGCGCGCACCCACAGGAGGTGTTAACGTGCATTCAAATGGCCACCGATTTCCAAGATAGTCATTTTCCCAATTGGATATTCATGCATTTGCACGGAGACACACTTTGACCGTCTCCACGGTAGAGTCGGCAATCTTGGGAGACGCGAAGCGAAGCGCGCTATAAAAAGCACGGCGCCTGGCGATGAGTGCCGAGAGATAAAAGGCTCAACGGCGTCCCTGTTCACGTTGCGCTTGTCCCTGCAGGCCGAGGCCGTTATCAGATCGGTGAGCGGGGAGGTGGACGCTGCTTTACAGCTGCTGCATGCTCAGGTTGAGTTCACGCCATATCCACTGATCTCAGGCATTCGATAATCTCACATTTGATCTCTCGATTTGTCTGACGGTCCGATTGTGCCGCAGCTGAAGCGGACTCTGGTCAGCGTTGCGTTATGGGCTGGAGAGAGCGACGCTTCCCAAAGCAGGTAGATGTTTACCAAATGATTGAAATTCAGGATCTGGCAAACGTGGGCCCGATTCTCACATTTCACGGGACAACACTGAACAAATGGCACTTTTGAACAATTCTCTCAGTCATACATTCGCATTTGATGACTGGATTGGTTTTTTTTCCGTGAAAGGTTCTGCCCATGCTCAGAACGAAATCAAGGCGGAGAGGTCAGACTTGTGAAAGCCACGCTGACTCATGCCTTGCAGGTTGGTCGCTGCCGTTTCCATTCCTCTTCGTTTCGCTCTTTAATTTCAACATGATGACGTTGGCAACTGGGGAGGTTCCTCCAGGTGGCTGACAAAGAGGAGGGATGTGACAGGATCACGGCGGTTAAACCGAATACTTATTTGGTTGCCACGTCGGGCGTCGCCACGGCAAATGACACGCCCGATATGTTTCAGGCATCTTTGAATGAGCTCCTGAGGAAGAGAAACTGGTCCAAAGACGACTTCAGTGTCATCCTTCAGGACGAACCTCTCGTCAGACACTTCGCTTCCGATAACGTGAGTCTTCCACGGTGACTTGAGAGCTTCTCGTTCGCTTTCGGCATGACTGCCAAGTAGTTCATCGCCGTCCTCTCCGCGCAGACCGGGAAGCCCGTGTCCGGGTCACGAGCGTCACATGAGACGGATAAACTGACGGCGCGGTTGTGGAGCAATCTGGTGAGGCCCACGGCGAGTTTCAGCAACACGCTCCTTCCGTGCGGCCACACTCGGCCAATTGTTGTGTCAAAACTTGCCTTTCAGCTGCAGCCTGCAAGTGACAAACAGGACGCGGACGACGATGGGAACATCCTTGCACTGCAATGTCCAACCGTGGTGCGTACGCGACACATTCGGGTTCTCTACTTCGGCCTGCTGAGCATTTTTAGCTGTTTTTGTTTCCCCTTGGATAGCTAAAAATGTTCGGGTTTTTTGCAGTAATTAATAGATGATGATGTTATTGGTAAAATACATTTCAAATCGTTGGTTACTTAATGACAGTTTAATTATGACGAGTTGAAAACAATGAATTATGATTGACTTGACATATACTGTACATCTTTGATTATTTTTGGAAACCTCATTCACGTTTGACCTGGCTCACCTATCCGTTCTTGGGCCTTGAAAAAAAAACATGACTCACTGTGACAGATTTGCACATTCTGAGTGATTGTGATGATAGTCGTCCTTTTCTCCATCCTCCTTCTCCACCCCCGTTAAAGGACCGTCCCTTCCTGAGGACAGAGGGAAACTCTCCTTCAAATCACGGCAGCGACGCTTCTCCTCTCCTCTCCCGTGTAAGTTGTCTTCTGTGTCACCCGAAGCCCGATGGGAGCTTTTGGGCCGTGCGCCTCTTGTTTCCTTCTCATTCTGGATGTGCTTTGTGCGCCCGCGCAGAACGTCGGCACACCCATGCGCTGCGAGGACATCGGCCCTTCCGACTCTACGCCCGCCTCTGGTAAGCGGCCGATATTTTTTAAAGTCAGCATGACTTTAAAAAATATCGATTTGATAATCTACAAAAGTAGAATTTGTACATCAACTCGCTTCATCAACTTGTCAGCTGTTTACGGCCCAGCTCAAATCCCCGACACGTGCGCCGTGCGGTTGATAAATGCCACATGTTGCTCTTTGTGTTTTTTATCAGTGCACGAGCTGAGGCCGGGCGATATCAGCGTGGTCGCTGCGGTGGGAGACTCGCTGACGGTGAGTGAACCCGATTGTGGCTTCGTACTTGACAATCGGTGACTGAACAAGAACAGGACTGTGACGAGTTGTCTTAAGTGGCGGGGAAAATATCGGATTTTTTTTTTTTTTTTTAGAGAATCACTAATCAGACAATTTTAAGGAAACGGTCTCGGCTCATTTTTGGAAGACTCAAGTATACATTTATAACAATTGGTATGCCGTTGAGAGGACGCCGTGGAACAAATTGTCAAAATGTAAAATACAATAAAACTTTTTTTTTGTTCTTCAAATTGACGGTGTTTGACAGCGTCGTGTCACTATCTTATATCATTTACACCTTTTAAAACTTTTGAAAAATGAAGCTAGGAATATGCTTGTTAATGAGTGCCATCTGTAATGAATGGGGGGGAAAAAAAGTATAGCCTTCTCTTTTTAATACTTTTTTTTTTGGGGTGCAAGGCAGGGAACGGGATTGCATCCAGCCAAACAAACATTCTGGACGTCCTGACCCAGTACAGAGGTTTATCTTGGAGGTGCCTGACACTTTGCTGTGTTTTTTTTTAATTGAATTCACATTTTTCGGCTTGAAATGAACATATTTCAATGTTTTGTCCAGTGTCGGCGGAGATGAAAACCTCACAACTGTAACAACTCTGCCCAGTGAGTCCGTTTATGATTCTGAATGTTTTTTTGTTTTTTTTAACTTGCACTGGAGATCAAGCTGCATTCAAACTATTTTGTTCGGTTCTAATAGATATATTAAAGTATTTTAACGCCAACGTGACGGGTTACTCTGTCGGGAGGGGGAAACAACACACGCCTCAGGCTTTTCTCAACCAGGCTGCGGCTGGAGCAAAAAGCAAGTGAGTCGTCCCCGATACCGGTTGGCTGGCTAGCCAGTTTTTCATTTCGTTATTTGTTTTCAACAAGGAAATATAAGAATAAATAATTGCATTATCTGTTTTTTTTTTGTGTGTGTGTTAAATAGGGACATGCCATCTCAGGTGCGAGCCCTTGTGGCCAGGATGAAGAATGACTCGGTAAGCACACGCGTCTGTTGCCCAAATGAAACTTATTAAAACTAAACTTTCTCCTGCACAAATTTTACATTGCAGAGTTAAATCTAATCCGAGGAAAAACAATAAATGAATGCGGCTCTGTCATAATTGACATGATAATTCCTCACCAACTGTATTTCTCATGCGCTAAAAACATGTACCGAATGACTGCTGCCCTCCACGCAGAGCATCGACTTCAAATCCGACTGGAAAGTGATCACGGTGTTTATCGGTGGCAATGACGTCTGCGACCACTGCTACAATTCTGTGAGTGCCTGCTGTCGAAGTAGTCAAAGCGTGGAACGGCGGTGACACTGCCTCACTCTTGCCCATTTACAGCTCTTCTACTCGGTGGAAAATTACGTCAAAAATGTCCGAGAAAGCCTGGATTATCTACACAAAGAGGTAACAAGAAGACACACAATCGCCGCGATTTCCCTGCATGGGTTTGACGAAGAGCCTCTCCGCCAGGTGCCCCGAGCGCTTGTCAACTTGATTGAGCCCCTGCATATTATCCCCTTGAGAGAAATGCATTTGGACGCCACGTTGAAATGCCCCACCTGGCTCGTCAAGTGAGTATCGCATCCCAACGGCGTCGAGACACATGTTGGGATACTTGAGCCCAAACAGAAATGGATCACACAGGAATGCGAGAGCCGTTTAGGATCTAGCGTTGGTCCGGTGTCCATCTTTTCACACATCTCGGGAGGGTTTGAAAGCCTCCAACAGATTCCAAAACCTACTGAATAATTTAAAAAAAACAACATTATAATACTACTTGTAATTTTATGTGCGTTTTTTTTCTGTCCTTCTGCAGTATTTTGTGCCCATGTGTTATCTTACCAAAGTCCACCTCGACCTCACTGGAAGATTTAGAGCAACTAAACCGACAGTATCAGGTAAGGTGGGGCGGGAATTCAAACGGTGACGTTCAAGGATGCCGCAAAGCGATGCGACTGAACGGTCACACTGACCTCTGACCCGCAGCTGAGGATCAACCAACTGGTCGAGTCCAAGCGCTACGACACTCGGCCCGACTTCACTGTGGTCGTCCAGCCTTTTTTCAGAGAAATCATTGTTCCCAGACTACCGGTCAGTCAGTGCTGCCAAGTAAAATTGGTTTCTTTTGATTTTGATTCATTCCTTTTGACTCCAGTCCACTAGGTGGCAGTAATTAACATTGCAAACAGTGCCGTTGTTTTTCACCGTCCTGTTTGATGTGGTGGGTTACAGCCTCCTTTGCCCCCCCAACGCAAGCAAACTAAAAATGGCAACTAAACGTAGTTGCGTTCAACCAACAAGTTGAACTCCACACAGCAACGCATACAATCATAGTTAATCAGAGACGTCGACAACGAGGCCTCAATGAAACGCTTACATTGCTTCTGTCCCAGGACGGCCACCCCGATCGCTCTTACTTCAGTGCCGACTGTTTCCACCTGGGCCAGAAGGCCCACACTCAGATGGCTCGCTCCTTGTGGAACAACATGGTAGCAGGCAAACGCACCACACGCACATTTCAACCCATTTCGCACTGCACTCAATTTGTGTTTGTACAGAATGCTTTTTATGACAGCAACGCTGACATGTTTTGATGGTTATCGTGCGTCCCTCTCTCGATCTGTCTTTTCAGCTCGAGCCTCTCGGAAACAAAACGTCCAGGCAGGATTTTGGCACCGACATTCAACTGAAATGTCCCTCAAAGGTAGGACGGACAGTTGAAGGAGTGTTATTATCGAAGGAACGCCTCGTGAAAGGCAGAACCATTAAATGCTCTTTGAATTGGACAAGAGAACTTTTTTGGGTGACACCTTTACGTCACGGTGTGGCCATGAGATTTATTTTGCCGTGTGCCTTGTTTCAATGGAGGCTGGGATATGGCGACTTCCGTAACGAAACGGCCGAAAACAAGCGCTGAGCTGCATTGGACAGCGACTACAGTAACGAATGAAATGGATTCATTCTCTGTCCGTCAGGTCCTTCTCGTGACGCGATGCTCAAAATCATTCCGTTTGTTGACAGACGTCCCCGTTCATCCGGACCTATCACAACAGCAATTACACATACGGTCCTCCTCCACCAATACCGCCGGCAAATACAGTAAGTCTGTTAACTGTATATTTGACTTGAATAAATCGAACAGAAAACACAAAATGGCGGTTTTGAAAAAAAAAAAAACCTGTCTATGAATAATAAGTGTCGCATCGTCTGCAGAACTGGGGAAGCGACTTCTCTTGCGTGGACCTTGCTCCTTCTCACTCTGTGCCAACATCGGGTGAGCTCCATGGCGGAAAATCATATCAACGCGCAAATCATATGCAAGAATCATTTAACCGTTACCTGGAAGGAGACTTAAAGAGTTCACAACATTTTGTTCCTACGTTGACAGTTCACGAGCTCAGGCCAGCGGACATCAAGGTGGTGGCGGCAGTCGGAGACTCCGTCACGGTCGGTGGCCTGATGACTTTTGGATTTTCGATCGAAAGAACACACTGATCATTTATCGTTTTTTTTCTGCATAGGCTGGCACTGGCGCTAAAGCAAAGAATCTGTTGGAGCTCAGTCGAGAATATAAAGGCGTGTCTTGGAGGTACGTTAAACTAATCCGAAAAAACAATGATCGACCGCCAGCTGGTCAACTCACGACGAATTCCGCTCGTTCGTTTGTTCTCGACTCCGCAGCGTTGGGGGAGACCGCGCTCTGGAAACTGTTACAACCCTACCAAGTAGGTTGACCACCAGACTATAAGGACTGGCATTAGAGCCCTACCTTCCGCTGGAAGATGGAGGGAGGGATTTTTAAAATCATCACCCTTGCTCAAATCATAATGTCACAATTTGTTGTCAACATCCTCACAGACATCCTAAGAAAGTTCAACTCGGCTCTGAAGGGCTTCTCGAAAGGTCAGGGTTCAAGACAGAAGGGCTTCAACATGGCTGCGGGAGGAGCCAAGACCTCGTACGTGCCAACGTTGAGCTCTCACTGCCGCTAACCGAGTCCAACGTGCAACTTTTGTTACTTGCCGGTTCTTCTGCCGCCCATATTTGACGGACAGTTGTTTCAGTGCAACACGAGTCACATTCTCCGTGTGGGAATATGGTGATCAGACTAAAGAGTTCCATTGTACCTTTAAGCTTGGAGCCGTCTTGCATTATTTTTACATCTGCTCTGTCACAGGGACATCCAAAACCAAATCCAGGCTCTCATCAAGGCCATGCGAGAACACAAGGTCACAACGCTAACAAAAATGACTTGCATTTGGATGTTTGCTGTTACTGACATTTTGTGGCCATACAGGAAGTGAACTTTGACCAGGACTGGAAACTTCTGACAATATTTGTCGGGGGAAATGACCTGTGCCACTACTGCACTGATCAAGTAAGTGTAAAACCTCACGAGATTTTTTTGTTTGTTTTTTTTTTAAACGGCAGCTGTGCTAATATACGCCATTTTTCCGTTTAATCACCGAGGCATCAGCAAAGCTGATGCAACTCACACTTTGTATTTTCTGCAGAGCAATCTGTCACCCGGTAATTACAGTCGCAATCTGATGCTGGCGTTAGACACACTTTACCAAGAGGTGAGTTGCGTTCATATGACAAGTCCGCTCATCCGCTGTTCCCGGGTGTTTGAAAACGGGCCTGCTTTCTGTGCACGTGCGCGCAGGTACCCAGGCTATTGGTCAATCTCGTGGAGATCATGCAGATCGACACGCTAAAACAAGTCAAGAAAAACACTCTGGGATGCTCCTTGCTTCAGAGGTTTGTTTTGAAAATGGCCGATTTCCTACTATTGAGCAGCAAAGAGAGCATTTTGGGGTTTTTTTTTCTTCCTATGCAGAACGAGCTGTCCATGTATTATCAACCCAACCGAAAACTCGCCAGAGATGGAGGAAATGAAACAAATCAATCTGGAATACCAGGTAAGTGAAAACTATTTTTTTTCCTTTGTAAAAATAAAAGAAAGTGAAATAAAATTTGCATCGTTGGAACCACCCCCGCCCTCCTCACAGGCTGAAATCCATCATCTTATATCTGGATCTCGTTATGACGGGAAAGAAGACTTCGCTGTTGTTCTTCAGCCATTTTTACACAATTCCTTCATCCCTTATGTGGGCGTAAGTAAATTGAATTCGGGCAAATAATGAAAAAATCAATCCGAATTGTAAGCGTGGGCGTTGTTGGTCAAGGAAGGGGAGGCGGACACCACTTTCTTCTCGGTGGACTGTTTTCACATCAGTGAGCGAGCTCACGCCGAGATGGCCATCGCACTGTGGAATAACATGGTGCGTAGTCCTCCACTCATCAAGCTTCCTTTCCATTATTTTGTTGTGAATTCTATTTTTCTTTTAAACAGTTGGAGCCCGTAGGCAGGAAACAAGCTTATAACAACTTCACCTATGACCGCTCCAAGATTCACTGTCCGACTGAGGTACGGTATGAGTGCAAAGAGCGCTCATCGTTTTTGCATGACTTTAGGTCGTGTCAATTCTGCTATCAGCAGCTGGTCGGCGAGATAAGAAGGACAAACTACTTTGATTAGATCACATCTCACGCAATTGGAAAAGGGATGAGGTAATAATAAAAAGCGGATAAGGCAATACAAGTCAATTGTAAAAGTCGGTACATTCAAAATGGTTGCGCCTTGTGTATCGTGCGCTATACCGGCAACGGATTACGTAATAGAAAATGGAGATGAAGACTTTCGGGAGAAGAGAAAAAATTTGCAAACTAAATAGAATCAAATGAAGAGTGCTTCAAAAAAATGTAAAACTAAGTGAAATAACTCCATTTTTTTTAAAGATGTAAAAGTCGCACTCTGTAATGTTGTCCTTTGTAAAAATGAAGTCAACGCATAATTCAATAGACTGCAGAGAATTGTTTTAAAACAATCTGTGCATCATGCTTTCATTCTAAAGTACATAGACCAATGAGAATCGTTATACTATCGATCTAAATGTGCTGCTCAACCATTTGTGTTCAAATATGCGTCGCTTCTAAAGCTAACCTTGTCAATGACGTTTGTTAGCATTAAGCTAAGCGGACTTCCCGAAGGCAAATTTACACCATGTGCTTGTTTTAAATACATGTTTGAAAAGTGTAATGCCTTGTATTTTGACAGTAAAATTACAAAAGGGAGTGGCGTTAAAAACAGTTTGGAGCCTCCTTTTAAATGAATCATTCAATATTTGCTATTTACCGACTTAAATGAATTGAAGCGAGTTTGCTGTGAAGGTGGTCAAAACACATTGCCGCTTGATATATACCGTGGTGCCTACTAGCAATCAATCACTCACTCAATCAATTATCTTGTCCCGTTTAAAGGCCATTTGCAATTCACTGAATTAATGTGACATTTTCCCAATGACATGTTGAATGCCATTTTCAACAGGCCAGTCCCTTCATCTTCACCAAAGTCAACAGTGCGCCTCGTCCACTTTGGACAACCACGACCGCTACCCCCACCGTACCATCATCGAGCAGTACGACAAACGCGTCGGCGCACCCGTGCGCGCCCTCCCAGCCGCTGTGGGTTCCACTGGTCGTAGGAGTCGTTAGTTTACTGGTGGGCATCGCCGCCGCCTGGTTCGTGTGCTCTTTCGTGCTACATAAGAGAAGCAAGGGAGAGTTCTCGGGAGATACGAAAGCAACGGGATTGTAATGCGCTTATCGGGTATGAGATTGTCTCCCATCCAAGCATGCCTCAGAACTGGACGGAACTAGGCAAGACATAAAAATGCCGGTTGGATTTTGTGAAGCCCTCCAAATTTCAAATGTAAATGTTGTGCCTTGGAACACTGTTTTGCCATACTTTGTCTCCAACATTGTTTTCTTGTTGGTGTTAAAAAAAATAAAAATAAATAATATATATATATATATAGTATATATATATGATAGTATTGAAATCTTTTGTAAGTATATATTTCCTTAATTTATCATTGATTTGAATACAGTGCAACTAAATGTTTTCTTGTATTATTTTGTATTAAAATAAGGACCATATACAACATGTAAATTATGGTTTTGTTTTGTTTTGTTTTTTTGGAACCAATGCTGTACTGTACAACACTTGGAGACATTCATTTTGTAAAAATTCGCAGGCGTCTTAAAACCATTTACAGCTTTCATTAATGTTGTGCGGGTTGCATATACGAAGGAACAGACACACAGGAAAATATTCAAGAACACAGCATTACAAAAATTGAGAGGAACTATTTACTCATGCAAACTAAGCTCACGGTTAACTCTCTACTCTGCATTAAACACAAAATACATATTAGAGAGTAACAACTTACTTCTGGATGTGGCCCTCATTTTTCATTTGATGTCTTGATAAAACTCACCGTGCCGTCAAAGCACTACGTGTGATTGATGACATGAGTGCGTGCGATGTACATGACACGACAGACGAGCGTCAGTCGGATTTGAGAGCGAGCAGCACCGACTGAGGCACTCTGCTGACGTAGTACTCATGGTTTCTGAGCGTTGCGAGCACGCCGGCGGAGTTCATGCGCTTCACGTTGGCGTCATAGCGGTATGGATTATTATGCATGTCCGTCAGTTTACCTGGTGGACCCCCCCCCCCAAAAAAAAGAAAACACACATTAAAGTGAAGTCGATGAGTGCTGCTAAATGAATGAAGTGCTGAATGTAAAGTGACGTTTCATACCTCCAACGCAGTGCAGAAGAACTTCGGGAGCACAAGTGTCCCACTTCTTGGTTCCCGGACTTGCAAAGACGTAAGCGGATGCCTTGCCTTCAACGAGCTGGATGATCTGCAGACAAGATCACACCATCACGGAACATAATCGGAGTTCGTCGACTCATTTGTAATTATTGATGGCAAAAAATGTTTTGCTTAGCATTGAAATGAGAACTTCAAAGTCAACTTTAGAGGTTCTACCGGATTGACTGTCGCGCCGAAAAATGAAAGCCATCTTACCTTGTTCCCTGCACCACCCACTCTTAAAACCTCCTGAGGTTCCATCGCATTGACGCAGTCGGTTATAAGCTTGCTGCTATGTGAACGGGTGGTGGTAACAATGATTTTGTTGTCGGGAACTTCTTGCAGCTGAAATCCAAAGGCACCCAGCCCCAGCATTGCCCACATGGTTCTTCCCAAACGCGCCCCTGGCCCGAGCTGACAAGAGACAAGCGTCTTGAGTGAAGCATCGCCAAAGGAGAGAAGGGCGACAGTTCACAAGAGGAGAAGCTCGACTGTTTAAGTTTGCTCTGGACCTGGTAGTTGTAGAAAGGCTGGTTGATGACACCTGCGATTGCTTGGCCCGCGTAAGCAATTCCGATCAGCACTGTCACATTATCCAAGAGACCTCGAGTACACAACAGTGCAGTATATTATGACAGATAGACACTTGGTCATTGAAATCATCAATGCAGCAATAAAAGATGCAACATAATTTGCAGTGAAAAAGGGGGGAAAAAAAAGCATGTTCTTTTTTGCATCATTTCCCATTTAGTTAGCTTAGTTTACATAATAATGACAAAACATCCAATAAATATAATAAATAATAATACAAGATAAAAAATAGAAGTGCTATGATAAGTGACAATTTAAATAGTAAATAATGAACATTATATAAATCACAAAATAATGATAACCAAGAACAACCAAAAATTTGAATTTAAAAACCAAATGTTTTCATGACACACACACATTTAAGTCAGGGTTTGGTGCTGTACTACCAATAAATTAAGTTAGAGCATTTGTATAAAGTGGACTCACCTTCAGTGTACTCCTTTGTGCCATCCACTGGGTCCACCCACACAACCAGCTAATATTTTGAGAAGACAGAAGGGGATAGGGGTGGGGAATACGTAATGTCCGCTAGATGTACCAATTTTAACAAATACCACGAGGGCCACTGGTAATGTATTTAGACAATGGCTAAGTTATAAAAACATTTCACAGAAATTGAAGTTATGCTGTTCTTTTGGTGATGAGCAGTGTGGTGGGACGATTACTTCACTTATCCAAAGTGATTTTTTTTAAAATTTGGTTTATACAGCTTGCAAGTCACAATCATGGTGGAAAACGTTTTGAAATGATTGATCACAACAGTTGAGCTGTGTTCGGTCGTGGCGCTTGGTGTGCATCAGGTTTTCAAATGTGAACAAAATGCACAATTTGTCTCCTTTACAAATAGCTTGTTTTACAATTAGGACTCTGTTCGAATACATTTAAGCCCCTTCAAACCCATTGTGATGGTGTAGAAAGGCAACATCACAAACACTCCATCCATTTCCGAATACCACTCGGCCTAACTGTACATTTAAAGACTAACCCAGCCACAAGTGGTCCATGAAAAAGTTCTGGTTCTTACCTCCTCCTCTTTCAATCCACTATATTCGGATGGACAGACTTTCTGAAGGATTTCTTCTGCCTCCCCGTTTTCAATTAGGTCCTCTGTAATCTCCTCAGATGGGAGTTCCTGCAAAGAGTCATATGAATAATGGTTATAGATCCATCCATTGTCTTATAGAGCTTGACTTTAATTGTGTGGTGGGAGAGCTGGAGTTTATTACAGCTGACCAGGTGAGACGCGGGGTACATTCACCCTGGACTGAGCACCAGGGCACCGTTCACACTTACATGTTTATGGAATTTGGAGATACTTGGGAGACATATGTGCAAAGCCGTAGCGCACATAAAGGAAGAACACTCACCTCCTCGGCGATGATAGTGATCTTCGGGAAGCGTCTGGACAGTGAGGCACAGATGCTCCGCTGTGCAAGTCTGTCCGCAAGTGTCTGCAGATCATGGGCCCCCTCCTGCATGCAACGGGGACATATTAGCCTCATTTTGCACACACTTGTGGATGAATCCCTCACCTTCTCCACAATGGCGAGGTCTCCACGGTTAAGCACTTTCCTCACGATGTCACCAGCTTTCTCAGCCACAGTGTAAGCCGAGGCTACTAAGCGAAGTACCACAGCAGGACTCCCAGACATTGCTGGAGGAGCAATACACTCAAATGACTGAACTATACAAATGTACTCATACTTAAACAATGCTAAAGGGTGGGTGGCCATACAGAACTTAAACGTCAAATATAGTATAATTTAGCAAAACACACACGCTTTAAAATTGTCGATCACATGTGCGGAAGTGACATTACATCTCAAACAGACAGGCAAGAGTTTCAACAAACGCGTCGACTGACAGTTGTTAACTTGGAAGGGGAAGCTCGAATGCAATTTGCGTTTTCTGTGGAAACACTCGCGCAAGAATACAGCGGCAAAGTTTTGAGGAATACTTACTGGTGTGGGCGTAAGCCCAACAGACACCTTGCAATTGTGATCAAGTCTCGTACATTAATTAGAAATGCAGCCAGAAACACCTCGAGCCCAAAGAGGGGACAGTGAGTGACAAGATAATTCCGCCAGGGCGAAGACAATGCGATCGCACTCCACGACAAGAGGGTGCTCCGTGTCGTCAAAATAAAGTACTTAAAATCACAACTAACCACCACTTTGGTCCCGTTAACACATTAGGAAGTATGAGCGCGTGAATGTTTGTCCAGCTCCCTTTCATCGCGGATAATCGTGATTGTACGACAGTGGGAAGTACAAGTGGTAACACTCTTGTTTTAAACAAGCGCCTTGCTACGTGAAAACGCGACACTGCCCCGTAGTGGACATTTGATGAACGTCGAGTCGCCAATTACAGATGTGCAAAAGTGTACTGTATCGTATCTTCTGTAAGATCCCAGGTGATTTTCAAGAGGCCGAGTACACCCTGGATTGGTCACCAATCGCAGGACAAAGAAAAATGTGTCTTCAATTGACCCAATATTCCTGGAATGTGAGCCCAAATTGGAACCTAGAACATCTCCAGTTGGAGGCTGGTTTGTGCCTCAAACCACATTAAATTGCCATTTTAAAAGACTACTTTCAGAAAATGACCTTTTCCAGATAACCGCAAACGTGAAACACTAATGGAAATAACTGTCAAGAGACAAATCACATTTAATGACATTAAATACATTGTAATGACAATTCATGTCAAAATACAAGTGCAATTTATATGCATTTCATCTGTTTGCAAGGGGTCGATAGCCCATCTCCGCCTCCAACTGCTCCGCGGTGAGAGCACCTAGCAGTGGTTGACAGTCCGGGTTGAAGACGGAATAAGCACTCATCTCCCCAGGCTCCCGATCATCCGGGTCACGCAGTCCCTCGTACAGCCAGTAGAAGAGGGAGATGATGAAGAAGGGCAAGCCGAACTCCAACTCCATGAAAAAGCTGAGCAGGACCACCCAGAGCAGGACTTTGAGCAGGGTGATGTTGGAGAGGTCATATCTTGTAGACAGCCATCTCCCCCACAAGCTGTCCAACATCCAGTCGCTACCGGCCTGTGGGAACACAAGAATCCTCTAATTTTAGCCTCTCAAAAGGTAAATACAGTATTCTGATGTCTGTTGTCCTTCATGAAGGCTGACGGGTTATCTTTCGTGTTTCATCAATGTAAGAGATTTGCTTTGTCCATTTCAAACAATGTGCTGTTCTGATAAAATAACTGACCAATTAATCGATTATTTAAAAAACCTGTTACTTGCCACCCTAGCTTGTTTAGATTTGGGACGCTAAGTACATCCAAGTTCTGCACCCAGTCGTCATGGCAACGAATTGAGTCCGGAGGTCAGCAAGACAAAATACAGGATACGTAGGTTAACTACAGTTCTTTGTCCTTGGTGTATTTTGACAAAAGCACAACACAATCCTGCTTTTAAGACACTTGGGAAATGATTAACATTGTGAAAATGCGTCTCATTATATTGAATTTGTGATAAGCTTCTTGGACTACTTGAAACACCTGAAAAACACAATGCATAAGATGTAAAGGGACGGCATTCACCTCTGTTGGGGGGCCCAATGATGAATTTTGCTCATTCAGTGGAGGGCTTGAAGGCGCTTCCACGATTGTTGTGGGAACAGTGGCGGCTACCTGCTCGCGACCGGAAGCCCTTTTAGCCTGTCGCCGAGCCCTGAAATCTGCAAGCCTCCGCTCCATTTGGGGGAAATAAACGTGTCACAATGTGTCAGCAGCCGCTCAAGCTTGATCCATCCAGCACATCGACACCTCCAACGTTCAGAAAGGTGCTTTGACTGCCACGTATCCACGTTTTACTGACATTTCCGTGTCACCACTTTGACGTTTACTTTAGCCAGCGCGTCTGCCTGAAAGCAAAACTCAGTGTCGCAAAACGCCTGTCGCCAATCAGCAGTCGGTGCACCAAGCTTTTTGGCTTGCTTGCTTGCGTGTTTGTTTTCATCGTGGTGGTAAGTTGGTTTGAATGCTACATTTGTAGTTGTTTGTTTGAATCAATACGGCTGTATGGTCAACTCATACGTTGTTAGAGGAGGGCAAGGTTAACGAGACATCGTCGAGGCATCAACTCAAACCACACCTAATTCATCCTGTTGTCATGATTATTTTACACCATTTGCTTTACAAACATCCATGTTACACATTGGCTTTAGTTGGCGTTGGTCTGACGTTTTGATAGTCTTTCAATTTCAAGCATATTACACTACTGATGTGAGGTTTCCACAGAACAGATGACGAACTCGGTATCGTTGTTAACCTTGCGTTATCGACAGAATTCAATCAACCTTGCCCTCACTGCCCCCAACTTTAACATTCAATTATTAGGTGCACAATTCAATATAATAGACCAATGTCGTGTGTTCTGTCGCTAGTGTCTTTACAGACATGGCCTCTGCACCAGCACAACAGCCCAGCCTGACTGTAGAGCAGACCAGAGGTAACATTGACATCATGCATATTAAATTAACAACGAAAGGGAATTATCATTTCGGGTTGAAACAATATAGCTTCAGTTCCTTAGTGTCATGGTACTTGTAGTTTTTTTTCAGATAGTTTTGGCGTTGTTTTTCAAACGGAATTACTGAAATAAATGCACATCTCTGTATTGTACTTTTGTGGTGCACCTGTACTGTATATGCATCGTAAGGTCATGTGCGTGTTTGTGTGTGTCTCAGTGGTACTCAGTGAGGTGATCCAGGCCTTCTCTGTGCCGGAAAACGCGGTGAGGATGGAGGAGGCGCGGGAGAGTGCATGCAACGACATGGGCAAGATGCTCCAACTTGTGCTCCCTGTGGCCACACTGATTCAACAGGAAGTCATCAAAGCGTACGGCTTTAACAATGAAGGAGAGGGTGAGAGCAATTCCAAATAGTCAAACACACATGACAGCCAGCAACCGAGTAGTTAGGCCCAATATGTGAGATTACATAGATAAACATTGTGGAGTGCTGCGGATCAGTCAAGAAATGTATGAGGTAAATATATAAAATATCTTCAAAATTGGGAATTTCTTGAAATTGTGTTCACATTTGAACGGTTGCAATTAGTGGATTGGCTGTGCAATTTGGAAGGAGTAGAATGTCCAAAAATGGTTTGACCACATGCCTGCTTATCTTAAAGGTGTCCTGAAGTTTGCCAGATTGGTCAAGATGTACGAAACACAAGACCCCGAAATAGCCGCCATGTCAGCCAAACTCAAGTCTCTCCTCCTGCCACCTCTGTCAACACCACCCATAGGTGGAGCAATTCCAGCCTCATGAAATAGAATAAACCAAAGGCTATGTTCAGACTACAGGCAAATGTGACCAAAATCAGTTTTTTTTCCCTTTTTGGAAATACAAGGCCTGTATCAGCATCTGACGCCATACTGTACTTCTTTAAGCACTACGTTGAGTGTGATGTCTTTGCAGCGCATGCGGGTCACTTTGGGGATGCATTGGGTTCACACACCAGAGACTGAGGTCACATTTAATACGCAATGATTACACAAAAAACCCCGTGAACATTAAGACCTGCAGTCTGAATGTAGCCTCAATGGGATGTCCACGAGATGAGTGTTCCCCATCTTTGAAAGGCTTCATATCAACATCATGTTTAACAAACTTCCACCATTGTCATTTCATGTAATCTTTTTTTACATCGTTTTTTTTTTGTTGAATTAACTCAATTTTCACATGGTTTTGTATACTGTATGCAAATAAATTCCATTGATGTATTCTTGGACAAGACAACTGAATGTGTCTGTGTCAAACTTTCTTTTTCCTCCTTTCAACTTCAAACAGTAGTCTTCAATAGAAATGAAACCACTGCAAAATCTGCCAATTCCAAAATTTCACATGACCAACGTTGTTTTATTTTCAATGTAGAACTTTTTTTTTGTACTCTTCAAATTAGGACTAGGTTAGGTTCACCTAATTGAGTTTTAAAACTGTCAATTTTATGCCGAGGGTCAATGGACTACACCAAGATATCATAACTGACATAGTGGAAGCAATGTTGGCTATCTGCAGTCCATATTTAGTTTTGTGCAGTGGAACAGCATCACTGAGCAGCTTAAACATATCTTTATTAATTCATTACGTTTTCAGGGAACAACGAGACCAAAAAAAAAAAAAAAAAAAAAACCTGACCCAATGCACACTTTCCTAATATGCTCCTCAGACAGATGGGATTAAAAAAAAAATATATATATATATATTTGAATGTGACCATTACAGTTGGCGACGCTTTACGACCAAGATAAACAACACTTCAGTGCTTCTATTCCTTAATAGTCTCCTTTAAAGTGCTCATTTTTTCCCCAAATGTAGTGCAAACCAGTGATTCAAAGCCCACCCAAGCAAACATGAAAGGAGTTACAGTGCAGGTGATTGGTCAGTTAGATTCATGGATTTTCTCGTCTTAAAACACAAAACAAAGAAAAGATGCGAATAATAATAATAATGTGGTGTATATTGAGTGCAACAAACCTGTCTGCTTTTCTTACCCGGTGCGAGCAACATTACGAGGAAAAGATCAAATTAAACACAGTCTTCCTTCTTCTACTGGTGAAGTGCGTGGCTCCATAAAACGATATATTTGAGTCATGTTGCTGTCACGTAGTCAATGCTTTGGGTGGTCGGTACCTCCATCTCAAAGTGATGAAATATGCTTTCGACGTAACACAGGACTTTGTGCCAGTCAGGACCATCCTCCTTCAGCATCTCTTCCACCGACTGACGCGCGGTCACCATGAAAGAGTCCAAACAAATACAACATTAGTGACTGGAATTACTGGACATGATTGGAGACTACACATGGGCCAACAAAAAAGGGATATGAATTAATAAAGTTGACAGAATGACCAGGTTACTTATAGTTGAGGTTACAAAAAATGGGTTAAAATATAAAATAGTTGAAATTGGATTGAGGAATCTAACCTCCTAACAAGTCAAGTCAAGTCAAGTCAACAGTATTTATAGAGCACTTTCAAACAGCCATCGCTGCATACAAAGTGCTGTACATGGAGCAATTTAACATGCACAATAAACAGTAAGACACCGCACATCTATCTATTTTCTGTTGTAGACAGTCACTACGGTATATATCCCATGAAAGGTTTGTAGAATTTCCTTCCGCTATTCATCATTGCTTCCGAGAAGTATTCAAACATTTTATGTTGCAACCTCGTACGAATGTAGAATGGGACGCGTCGGTGCACGGCCATTTTCACATCTCTTCAGAGATATTAGATCGGATTCAAGTCTGGGCTCTGGCTGGGCCCCTCCAGATCATTCAGTTATCCTGAAGCCACTTCCGTACGTCTTTGTCTAGAATGAAACATCTTTCACAATGTTGATGTGACTAAAGCCTCACCAGAGTGGCTGCGATCCCAACAGATTCTCCTGTCCTAAAAGCAAGGTCCAAATTTTCCTTCTTGGAGGCGGCGGGTCGGAGAAGAAAAGCACCATTTTTAAAATTGTTACGTCTTGTTTTCATTCTATTGCTTTCCTTCATGTCTCCTACCTTCGCCGCTGGGTTGAGGCTGTTGTAAGGGATGCGAGTAGGCAGATATTTATGATATAAGGCGCAGAAGGCCAATCCATTCTCCCAACAGGTGCTGAAGTTCGTGATCTCAATGTACTGTGACCAAAATGTTCAAATGCTCATTCTTCGTTTGCACTGTTAACGCCACCAAATTGTTATTTGACAAGATAAAAGTGTGCACTCCCGAACCCGATAGCCTTCTGTGTGACTTCGACACTGGCTCAGGAGGGTCTTTCTTCTGGCGCTGCCGTGACCCCGTAGCGGAGCACGAGATCCATCCGCAGGTCTGCAAATTGTGTCATCGTGTCAACGCGCTTTCACCTTTGCTATACATCCCGTTCAATTTAATAGCCTGTCGGACAATCATCGATGGATGATTATTCTCTTTGTTTGAGAGAAAAGGTGAAGTGTGTTTTTATTTGCTACATTACAGATACGGTGGTGCCTTGAGCATCTCCGTCACTTTAGGAAGTGTCACCGGAGAATGACATTTGGGTATTTGTATTTCTGCCAAACGTTAAGCGTTAAGTAAAATCTGACCGGGTCAGCATTTATTTTGAGGATTTATTGAAGAAGCAAACAAAAAAAAATCAGTACTCACTTGATCATATCTGATGGCGGGTCTTCATGTTGTTTTCCTAAAACATACAAAAAACAATCCATGTCACGCAAACTGCACATTGAAAGAGGACACATTTTGTGACACCAGTCCGAGAACTTTTCAAACACACCCTGTACTAATAAAACACAGTTGTTATGGCTTGTCTTCAAATAGTCGGGTCTTTGGGGCACATGGACATATTACCCAGAAGTGGCTTTGTACATGCAGCATCCATTTGCAGTTTGGAGGCATAGGAGTGAACATCTGTTCTGGACAAAGGCTCCGAATCTCCAGAAGTCTCCACTATGACTGTAACAGGTTGCTAGATTCATTACTCATGTTTTTTGACAATTAGTTATTAGTTGGAAAGAGAGAGGAAAAAAATAACATCAATTACCCGTGTGACAGCTTGACCAGCTGTCCTGGCGCTTTAAAATGTGAGACATTTTCCTCCCTCGCATTGGCTCTTCTTTCTGCCAATTATAAAAATAAAATGAAATTAACTGGTAGCAACACGGTCTGATTTTTCAGTCAAATATGTTCTGTATCAACCGAATGTGCTGTACCTTTGATTGTGGCAACGTTGAGCTTGTTTTCAGCGAGTTATTGTGACAGGAGCCAATAGGTAACGGGATACGGGACAAACTCCTGTGGGAGAAAAGCTTTCAAATTTTAGACTTGTACAGGGAACCCCCTGATGGGCAGCGGGGTTGTGGCAGGTGCTCTAATGTGGACTTACAAAGATCGTTCGGATGACATCACAATCCTCCTGGGATCACGGCCTCCTCCGTTTTTCTTCTCCAGCGCATCCACGTATACCTTCCCTATGCCCTTGGCCGTCAGCTGTGAGCTTGCAGATCTATTTGCGTCCTTCTCTTCGTAAGCTTCATGCTCGTCTTGGTTTTCAACACTGTCCAAGTCAACTTCCTCTATAAAGTAGTGCATTTTCATCTCGTGACCCTCCGCAGGGTTACTTTTGTCTTCTGTGAATCTTCCATCCATTTTCTGCTGCTGCTGCTTCTTCTTTTCGAGCGAGGACAGTCGAAAGCACACGTCCGTGTGTTGGGACCGCAGACATTCCAGCTCCCGCTGCGTCTCGAGCTGCCTTCCATGGGCCTGGGCCAGCTGCTCCTGCAAACTCTTGCAATCCTCCTCCAAGTCGCCGAGGGCTTGCTCCGATTCCGTACGCATCCTGTCGGCTGCGGAAACGGTCGCCAGCAGGTCCAACTGGAACTGCTGCCACTCCAACTTCTCGTTCTGATGCAGACGGCATAAGACAGACGTGTCAAGACTTGTGTGCCAGATAAAAGCAAGTAAATCTAAAACAAAAGATGCTATTGCCACAAGGCCTTCCATGTGGAAAAACTTAACAACACAAGATTTTGCTGGCTGAACTCACATTTAACGTCTCTCGCAGGCAGTTCACCTCCTCAGCTAGTTTGTCTCTCTCTGTCATCAGCTGTCTGACCAGCTCTGAGAGGATGGGGAAAATGCAAAATGAAAAAGTATCAACGAGAGTAGACTAATCAGCATCACAAAAGCCCCTATGATATTTGCAATTCTGCATTTGCACTCAGGTCAAAGCAATGGCTTCGTTGTGTTCACGAAGGCTGAAGTGAGTTGAAAAGTAGTGCTTTGCTGCCATCTTGTGGAATCTATGGGAAATTCTAAGAATTTTTCATTGAATTGACTTCAGCACATACACAAAACTGCTCCCCCGCGCCCTCAAAAAAGTGCAACCAGCTTCAGCTCTTCGGCCCACCCAAATTTAATATTAAACCCAATTTGATGGGTCAAAATAATTAACGCGACCTTGGGTAAAAGAAAGCCAATCTGCAAATCTCCCCTGCGAGTGAGTGGGTTAGGAAAAGCCAGACTTTCTTTTTTGGGTGTTCAGGAAAGAAAATGTCATCAAATGAGCATCCCTAAAAGGAAACTGTGGACAGCTGCACACAGATGATCCGGCATCAATGAAAACATGGCCTACCTACAGCTTCCGCGGTGGCATCCGTGTTGAGGCTGAGGCCCAGCGAGTTGCGATGACGCTCCATCAGGCCGAGCAAGTCCCGGCTCAGCTCCTCCCCGGACCTCTCGGCCGAAGCCTGAGGCTCCAGCCCGCTGTCACCCTCCTGCCAGCTCTGCTCCAAAGGCCATACCCTGGACGTATGTAGCGATGTCAGGCTGCGCAGACTGACCTCCAGGGCCTCGTCTTGGCCACTCACATTCGGAGACTTGACAGTGTCTAAGCTTAAGATGGCCCATTCGGAGGGAGGAGACATCTCCTGCGACCAGTCTGTTACTGCCAGGGAGTTGTCGGTGGCTGTTTTGAGCGAAGGCGTCTGTGTCCGTTGGGAGGAGCTTGTGGAGGATATGGCCATGGCCATGGACATTAGATCTGCCTCGGAGGGCATTGCGGGAGTTGGGAAGAAATCTAAAGGGGAACCTGGTTGCAGGAAAATCAATCACTGTGAAAAGGTCTGAAGCAAAGGGAGGTTGTTTTGAACAGGTTTTGTTTGTTTGTACAAAAGTGGCGGGTAAGGGGGGTTGTTGTACAAAAAGCCCAGAAAGTTAGATAAAACTGACCCAACAGTTTTTCGATTATACAGACACTCACTCTCCTGAACACTCTCTCTCACACACACACACACACTGGCATTGAGTGTGAACTCGTTTTAAAAAAAAAAAGTGTACCAGCAAGTTTATCGTTTGGGGAGAAAATCGGACAAAGGATTGTGTGCTACTTTACTGTGGTGTACTATGCACCTGCTGAGGAGCGGTAGTTCATATTCCCCATTGTGAAACAGGTCTTGAGGAAGTCTGCACAAGAGAGAACCAATCTAAAATGGAAAAACAAAAGTTTGAGCAGCGCGCGCACACACACACTGACTGCTGTTCTCTCAGGTAAAAACACGCTAGCTGTTCGGCAAATGCAAGACAAGATGTGGCATTGTTAATGACATTGCAGCTCCTGTAGCTGCCGTTAAAGTAGGCAGGCCTGAAGCAAGTGTCAATCAATAATCTAATCAATTTACAATGTCCTTGATTGATCTCATAGTGTGACGTTGGTGACATATTAAAGGCGATCACGTGCATCAGCTGCGATGACGCGCTGTTGTGCGAACGGCTCCTTTTCAATCCGATTTGGACTTTTGCAGAAAGCTTACATCAAGCGCGAACACTTGCTGGCCCCGGAGACCACAAACTTGTCGTTCCGACAACTCCGGAAGTGGATTAGAATGATTCAAGACGCCACAATGAGACTTTCGCACATGCGTACCTGGCAGCTACAAGCGTTTCACTTCTTGGAGCGGCTCAGGCGAGCGTCCGCGCCAGCTGATCGTTTCCGGCTCCTTCCTCGGAATGCCACGTGAATGACGTGCGTCGTAGTTCGAACGTGCATAGAGCTTTATAGAGATGCCGGCGCCATCCTGAAGTTCATGCGGGCTCTCGTGTGCTGCACGATCCGCACCCCAACATTCTGCTGCTTCCTCCTCTTTGATGCGTCAAAACAGAGGGAGGAACTTTTCGCTGGTGCAGCAGCTACACATGGAAATGCAAAGGAGTTAGGTCAAACTTTTATGGTATAACTATTTGGCAAGTATGAATAAATAAATGCACACTATTCATACCTGTCAACTCATACGGTTTAGCCATAGTTCATACGGATTTTGTGGTGAATCTTACATATATGGCCGTATCGCACAAATCATACGGATTCTGAAAATTTCCGTTTTTGTCCCCCCCTAACAGGTAGTTCCGTTTGCTTTGGCTCAGAATGGTGCTCGTCTACTCGAATGCTTTCATTTCCGGAATACAACTCTGAACACAGTAATGCCACTAAGTAGAATGATGATTAGACATTAACCAGACATTGTATTATGGAGATCTACAATAAATATCATTGAAAATTTCGTGGTTTTTTTTTCTGTGCCGTTATTTTGACATATAAAATGCTTTGGTATGTTATAAGGATTTTTTTGCTCTTTCTAAGGATTTTTTTGGTAGTTTATACAGGTTGGCGCTCCGAGAAGTTGACGGGTATGCACTATTGGACTTTTTATTCACGTGTAACAAAACAACACCGAATAAGGAAAGAGACTTAACAACAATACAACGGTAAGCATCTCGAAATGTACTAAACGCATCCACCAGACAATTTATGCGGCGTTGGATTACGTGAGGCGCTCACGTAACACCGACAATGAAAATAAGCCAATCGGAAGCCTGAAAAACGTCACTTCCGGAGATTTCTGGAACAAAAAGGTGATTGAAGGTAACAAGGAATTATATGGGTAGCCTGCTAGTGGGATGCTGTATCTCCTGAATATCACACATGCATTAATATGAGACAAATAAACCAGTTAATAAGTAGGTAAAAAGAGAAAAGCAAAAAAATAATAATAATAATCCACAAATAACCAGTAAGCAGCAAAAGCTTGACCCAGAAATGGAATATTTGTGATGAGCTGATTGTGCCATGGCCATAGAAAGAGAGACCAGTGTTGAAATGTCAAAATTTGCAGAAGCACAAGAATGGAAGCTGCAGCTGAAACAAATACCACACAAGTAACAATCAGGAGTCATACACAGTCGCGACAGCATGGCACCCTCCTCATCATGCTGCTCACAAGCCTGTCACATGCTGCAGAGGGATGCCATCCCCATTCTTCAAACACAATTTGTCAGCCAAAGAGCTTGTATGGCGAAGGTTGCCACTTGGAGGCTGGAGTTTAAAACGAGTGTCACTGGCCACAACAAAATAAGAGTTTTTTTTTTTTTTTTAAACAGGTGCAATCAACACACTCAGCTGCTGCCCGGGCCGGGAGTGGGACTCCAGAAGCATAACTCACAAATTTGTATTACATTTTAGGATTGTGAAAGGGTACATTATAGAAATTTCAAATACAGTTGATAGGAGTCCTAATTAACAGCAACATGGCCATTTCCTAGTGAGGGACATTTTAGCGCATCAGAGTTCTCTATTAATAGAAGTAGCAAAGAAGTTGCGACTGCATCACACTGTGAGGATGCAGACTTTGGGGCAGGGGGAGGGTTGTGGGGGAAAAAAATGGCGTCAGATGCGGTCGAGAGCACAAAGCTTGGTACACAACATCTGGGCGAGCGCTGCACACATCCATGCACGCGGATGCCTCGAGACCCCTCGCCTCCTCCACGCAGACTCCGCGGCGCGGAATCACATGCACGTTCCCCACGGGGATAACTAACCTCATCGCAAACACAGCTGGCGGGTGGGGGACCGGAGGGGGAGACATGATCGCCGCTCGCCGGCAGTGGAAGAGCCTCGTGAGGAAGTGACCTTCGCCGTGAATGGAACATGTCAGCCATGAAGAAGGTAACGCGCGCGAAAACATGTTCTTGTTGTTACGGCCGCGAGATCATGTGTGCATGTACACCAGCGAGGGGGGGAGGGGGAATAGAAAGTTGTGCAGAACCTTGATATGTCACTGCAAGGTGTGCGTTTGTGTTTATGGGTGTGCGTGCGTGCGTGTCTGAAGAAATGGGAACCAGTTCAATAACATCAAGTACCCTAGTACAGCATCTCCACTTTCAATGTTCCCACCTTAAGCCAATGTACAAAGGAGTGACTCAGCTGTATTGAACTAGTGTACATACATCTTTGTGTCACAGGTGTTACCATGGTTACTAAAGACTCAGTGCTGCCTTTTCTTGGACAAAGATGCAGGTAAGATGCTGTGATTCTTCGAGCAGGGCGACAGCAATGCGGTCTTGATTGATAAATGTGGACACAGATTCATTATGCACAGCAGTTGGGAAAAGGGAATACGAAACATGACAAATAATGATGCGACTGGTCTAAGAATATCCACGTTTTGAAAGATTTTGAGGCAATCTCATATCCCGGTGCCAATCTGCTGTCTGTTTTTATGATCTAAAAATGGTCTCGGACAAATGCTGCCGATTCAAGTAACTGTGAATATATTTAGGATTTATTTTTTATTTTTTATGTGCACATTGCATTTTTGTCCGTCTTTATGGATTGGAGCAGAAAGTTGAGCAACCATTTCGCCCCTGAGGATATTCGGTCTTGAAATGAGCGGGATTTGCATCTATGCTGGCTTTCCAATTATTGCAAAAAGTGTCGCATTTAACCATCGCTGTAATTGACGGTGCTCTCGACTCGCCTTTACGTGTATTTTTGTTGAACACCCTGCGCTATTAGTTCCTTCACCGCACGCCAAGTGCATTATGGGAAAGTCTTAAACCCAGCCTGACCCAAACAGGCCACGGTGAATCGATGACGCTGACCTCACTACAACTTGATGAGGGTGTTGGCTGTTGTGGTGCGCCAAGACGTTTGAGCTACCAAAAAAAAAAGGGTGACTGATTTGTTCAACTCAGCAGAGGTCACAAAGGGTTCACGACCAACCAAATTCTCACTTACGTCAGCACAAAGCAACGTTTACGAGCACCAGATGCTCACACACAAACAAGGTGGTCTTTTATCGCCGTGCTTCCCACCTAGGGGTGCAGCTCAGATTGCTACAGGACGGTTTTGATCAGTATTGAGCAGACTCTTCCATGTGTGCAAGTGGATGATAATTGGTGTAAACAGCATGATTGTCATACTGGTGCAAAAACATGTACTGTAGTTTGCCAGTGAATGAAAGAGAAATGGTAAACGTGATGTGAATTTTTGGTCCAAGTATGCATCATAGTTGAGTCGAGAGGTACGGTTGTGATTTTTGTTTTTTTTAATGACTTGCTTGTCGTAAGACATGTGGCGAAAATATTAACATTATTGCTTAGAGTGTAGGTGTAACGGTCAACTACAGTTTTCGGAACAATAAACCACAGCCAGGTAGCACCACTAGGTGGAAGTGTTTTCTCTAATAACAGAGTAGCTGCCTAGACCAACCAAAGTATCATTTTTATCCACAGCTTCCAAAGAAGACACTTGAAATAATAACTAGTTCAAGTTGTAACAACATTTCAGTAAAGTGTATGTCAACAAGAAATATGTCAATGGCGAAAGATGTGAGAAGTGGCAGCATGGGAAGAGTTTCAAACTTAACATATGCAGATGGTTGTGTATGAACGTGTATGATTTTTTTTTTTTTTTAACCTTCCAAGAGGATGGCTACACCTGACATGTGTGCTCCACTCAGCGCCATCATAGTTCATCTAGTCATTGTTATGCCTTCAATATGCCCAGTCATTTTCCAAACTATAACTTTAAATTCCAGCCACTCTCGGTTTTTCCCTGAATTCATCAGCCTCTTTTGTGCTCTGCAGCGCAGCCGAGCTTTTGGGGTCAAAAGACAATGTTAAAATGGAACAAATATCTTTTTGAATTGATTTTAGGCCATGAGTGCAGCTCATTGGCATTCTGATTGAGTGCAGGTAGCACTCAAGAGAAATGCGAGTGCAGTTCTTTTGACAGGGGGTGGGGGGGGGGGGGGGGTCATGTAAACGACAGCAGATCTAAGAAACAAGGACAACACAAGGCCGACAGAGAAATGGGAATTCATGACAAAAGAAATCAATATTTGAAAAAAAAAAAAAAAAAGGAATAAATAATGGTTGGCAACATTTTCGTCTTTCGAGAGTGTCAAGCAATCAGATGATGAACTTCAAGTGCATATGGCACATTGAAAGTCAACAATGTCTGGTGCTCATTTGAGATCCACACCCACATTTTTTATGCGCACCCCTGTCAATAATCATGAAGTCCTATTTTGCTGTTATTTCACACAGAAGTGTGTTTTGGGTCCATGTAGCAATCACCCTTGAGCTGGAGTGAATCAAAATGCAAATTCAGGTTGTTTGGCGTTCACAGCAATGTGTGCTGTGATGACGTTTTCTGCATGGAGTAACCGATGGTGCAGTGGTTTACTCGCCTGACTTCCGTGCAGGCGCATTGGGTTTCCGTTCCCACTCAGTGCCGGTGTGAATGCGAATGTGAGATGTTCTCGCTCTCTCGATACGTGTGCCCTATCGATACTGGCTACCATTCTAGGGTGTAGTTTGTCTTTCGCTCAAAGGAAGCATCGATAGGCTCCAGCTCATCGAGACCTTGAACAAGATATGTGGTATAGAAAGTGAATGGATGGATTCCTGTATGGTTTCCTTTGCGATTAAAAAATAAATAAAATCTCAACAGCGGCCCCCCCGTAGGCCAAGAAACAACTTCCATTTCTTTTTGTTTGCCAATACGTCATCTCAGTGATGCTACGTGATGTTGGCGGAGGCTTTATGGAGCCTGACGTTTTATGACACGCACAAATCATTACAGGGACACACAAGCGAGAACATCACCTGTGACTCATCACAAGTGCTAACAAACCACCACCGCCTCAACACCGAGATGGCACACAAGCGAGGGAAAGGTGTAAGCGCAGACTTGAGGGGGCACTGCGAGGAGGGACGTCAGCATGCATGCTGATGGGACTTGAAGCGCATGGCGCAACAGAGCTGCAGAATCCCGAATCCAGCACGATGCAGAATCCGCATCCTTGTTTTGCGGTGATGTGTGGGAGCCTGTGAAACAAGCAGCTCGCACTGCTGCAGTGGAGGAGTAAATGCGGAGCCCAACATTGCTCCAGGTGATCCACAACAGCCCAGCCGGGCACGCTGCTTTCTCCTCTTGCCTTTCCTCTCCGCCTCCTCCTCCTCCTCCTCTTTTTCCCCTCTTCTTCCTCCTCTGTCTATGCTCCATTCCTCCGAGGGCTTTGCAAAAACGGAGCAGAAAAGCAGAGGAGAAATCTCTGTTCTCTGATGTGAAACACCTTCTCGGCTGGCCGCAGCTTCCCAGTCATCGTGTGATGACACACAGCATATGTGCTCCAATGCTTCCGCAACAGAGGCTCGCTGCACGGTAAGACCACGGCTCCTCATTTCCAGCTCTTCAGTTTTTTTCTCTTCCGTGAAACTGTTGCAGCCTCAAGTGTGTGAATTGAACAGGTAGATGAGAAGTTGCACAGAGGCTTGTGTGTGTGTGTGTGTGTGTGTGTGTGTGTGTATCTTGATGTATGTCCACACCGTGTGGCAATCTGTAGCCTTTGGTTCGGGCGAAGAGGCTCCGCTATTCATTGACAAGTGTGTGTCCATAAGCAGTGTCTGCGTGTGACAGAATCCAACAGGGTGGGAGGGATTGCCCCTCGCCCAGGCTTCTCCATGGGCAACAAGGGGGGTTTTTAGCTGGACTGTCTGGCCAAACAGCTGATCATCATTCTCACTGCCACGCATGATGCCAACATGATTTGCTCCAAAAGAGCATTGTCTCATTTAATGGTATTCAATGATTATGTAATAATTTCTTATCGATTTGGTTTGGCCCAGAAGGGAGGCAAATAACCCACAATCTCAATTAATTGTGACTTGATTTTCATTGACGAGAGGACTTTACGGTCAGGAGGCGATGCAGATGTCCACTTCAGGAAAATACACCGATTCATCTGTCCGATTTTGGTTAAGCTGCCGGTTAGCTCGTGTTGAGTGTCGCAGATCAAAGCCTGACGTGACCTCATGAAGGTTCACCCCCGTATCGTTGTATTTGAATTAGTAACGGCCGATAAACTGGGATGCTGCAGTGATATCAAAATCAGGCCTCCTGCTGTTTGAGAGGGCTTCAGGCGTTTCGGATTCCTGTGAGTGGGCGTCTTAGCGAAAACACTTTTGCTATAATTATGCATAAACTGCCCGCAAAAAATAATAAAAAAAGTGAAGCTGAACTACTCATGAGCTGAAGCCATCATACACTTGGCTAGAAATGCATGTAGGTTGCAATAGATGTAACGTAATACTTTCTTTTCTTCTTACATAAGCATCAACTTGGTGGTCCCACAGCCACCAGATTGTGACAATCTCAGGACGATGTCTAGCAAGTACGTGGAAAAGGCTTTCACCAGGGAAGTGATTCCTAACCACATTTGTGTGCCCTGAGAGACCATCTGGTGCGGGCGTGGGAAACTTGTGACATTTTCGTTTGCGGGGTTAAAATACAGAACAGTACGAGCTTTGGCTCAATAAAAGCCGGGCAACTTCATTTTCTGAAGCCCTCAATCATCTCTATCAGCTCGAGGTTGTGACACCAGCCACTCTACTTCCCGTCGATAGGCAGACTCTTTGCTGTCGACGATGAGGTTGATGACTGGGGAGGTGGGGGGGGGGGGGGGGGGGGGGGTTGTCTGTAAATTTCAGGAGTTTGACAGCTGAACACTTCTGTAAATATTTCGTGATATTTATTTACTTTCGCTCGGTAGACGTCATGAAGCTTTTAAAGTTGAAAGACGTCAATATATTTGATTGTTTACAATTTTGGGATCATAAATAGAATCGCCGTGTCTTGGCTCTTCTGAGTTCTATGGTAATCAATATTTGTTTTGCAGTGTGAGTTTTAGAGGCAATTAAAATGACTAACCACCGATTGTGGTTGATCACAGTTCACCACAATCTACCATTTCCCACGCACATTATCCATCCGTCCAAATGTTTTCTGACCAGTTGGTCTTCGAATGTGTGTTAGAAGTGACAAAAACTGTGTGAAAATAACCCGAATCCTACTTTTCCATTTTGATCCTCGCTAGTCCTCTTCGGAACATTACCATGTTAGGTAGTGAGCAAGGCTGTGTGGGGGCGTACGAGTGAGTGGAAGGGCGAGTTTGAGAGTGTTCAGAGAAGTCCGCTTCACATTTGAAGCACAGCTCATGATCGATATGATTGGCTGTGTGCTGAGAACATGCACGAAATGAACACCCTCTATGGCTTCTTTGCCCGAGTACATACTCGAAATAATAAAATAACAGGAAAGCGAAAACACGACTCGGAAGTATCAGCTACTGCTGAGCGTCACCTGCAGCTCGGTGGCCCAAGCTTGAATTTCTCACTGCAGCATTTATTTGTTGGCACAAGCCAGCTCTGTCATTGCCACTAAAACATCTGCCAATAAAGGGATTTTCCTGCATGACACCTCTGGTTGCAGCGCACGACCAACACAAACAGGCACCGACTCACTCGGCAACTTGGAGCGTCCGGATCTGTTGCACACAATATAAAATACCCACTTTAATTTCATGACAGATATAAATATCCGTCACAGAGGCTGCTCACATTGATCAACTTTTACACACACACAAAATGAAACCAACCACTGACTTAAGGCAAACGCATGTTGCATAGGAAGCATATGGCGGCTAACGAGTTGCTAACCAGCACAGGAAAGAAAACTTAGCAGTCCGGATTTTCACTTTGTGCTCCTTCTCAAGCAGCGCACGTAGACAAAGTCAAATGTTTGACCGCAGTCACCGAACATGTTAATTAAAAGCGGTTTGCAAGAAGTTGTGAAATATCAATATCACCATCACCACACAATTTCGGAGCTTCCATTCTATTTTTAGGGAGCGGGAGGAAACCCCTTCACCCAAGTGTTTGTGTGTGTCCATGCATGTTGTAGGCTAAAAATAAATAAATAAATAAAAAAAATCAAAAAGCTGTTGCGATTAAGAATACAATCACCCTCCTGGTGTGTGGTGCTATGCTTTGACTTCCCTAATGAGGACTGGATTCATCTTGAGTCTCTGACAGTATGCTGAGCAGGAAATGTTGCTCTCCATCCTGTTTCCATGGAGATGCTCAGAGAGCTGTAGCACCCCCCCCCCCCCCCCCCCCCCCGTCCTCCCACCACCACCACCACCACCCAGCTTCTGCTGTACATTCCACCAAACAGTGCTGCTTCATAAGAGGGATCTGGGCCAGTGTGTGTGTTTGTGTGGGAGATGAAAACTGTGCATTCGGGCTTTGCATATTTTCACATGCATGCGTTTCGTTGTTTGCCACGTGAGTGTGTGTCGCCTCTCGTGTCTCAGTCATAACCTTTCAATGTGCGCGCGGGTTAGGTGCGTGTTATGAAGGCCGAATTACCAGCGAATCGGCACTATTGACAAAGCGTAAAAGTTAATGTACCGCGTGTACTGTACTGTGTGAGCGAGAGACCTTGTGAGTCAGAGGAATGGAGAGAGGCGAGGGCGTAGAGTGCCATCAGGAGAGTGAGAGGGTGAAGAAGGTCAGGAGTGGAGACAAAGAATAACGAAAAGACCCCTGATAAAATGGATGCCGGAAACGGTTGCTAAAACTTTCAAATGTGGACAGTTGAAAGGGCCAGAAAGACATTTTCAGATTTATAGATCCTGTACATGCGTGTCTCTTGAGGTCGTCAAGATCTCACGATCCCATCTCCACCATTCACTTCGGTGGCAGTAATTTGGACAGATTTAAAGAGTAGCATACACAGCACAAGTGAGAGAGGGATACACAACCTATTGCCACCAGCTGCACTGTTTGAGTCATTGTCGCATTAATGGCAGCATCCAAGAAGACCCAATTACCCCCCTCTTCTGCTCAATAGCAACCTTTTAAAAGATGAAACCGCTCCTTTTCTTCCAGTGACCAAAATAATCAGAATCATCACAATATTGTGACAATAAGTACTTCGCAGGTGCTATACTTGCAACAAAGGCAGTTTTATCTTGAATAAACAATTTATCAGCAACCTGGTGTACTTTTTGTGCTTTAGAAATGAGAAACAGCTGAAAGGCAAGACCCCAGGAAATTGACTTCAACTAAGATGAGGGCAATGTCTTTAGCAAAGAGCAAACTTGCCGTGGCGATACAATTTGGGGTTTTGAGCATGGATGGGAGGATTCAAAAGATTTTATGCGTTGGACCTGGCTTTGCAACACTTGAATTTTGTTTCTGCATTCTGTGCAGATGGGGCAATTACTGTGGATTAATTTCCAAATTGTCGAAAAAAATAAAATTAAATCCACCCACTCTTCTGCTCTAGTGCCCTTTTGCAGATGAAAAATGATGGCAGTCATTTGGGCTGCCTTCCTCCATGTTTTGCGAGAGCGTTACAATGCATTCACATCAGATCCACTGCAAATAGCACTTTTTTTTTTTAATTATATATTTTTTAACTAATGCCATGCGGCAGTTTGAGTATTCAGCTCGCAAATGTTTATACTTTGGCAGAGGTTTGTCTCTCATTACAGAGCCAGACAAAGTAGAGAGTTTGCACTCTGGGGTTATTTTTGGTTTGTAAAATTAGACAACGTACAACTCACCTGCATCTGTCTCCCCAATAGACGCAGGGTGCGAAATGTATATTTGAGACCAACGTATCAACTAATAATATCTTACACAAGGAAGTATTATGGCATATAAACATATTGATAGTTTGTGGTTTCTCGATCTGTTAACCCATCACACATGGAATGAGTGTGTTGCCTCACAGGCCAGGCATGAGGTACTCTTTTATTTTATTTTATTTTTTTCTGCAAAGAAACAATGTGCGTGTGGTTACACAGGTTGACATGACCAGATGGCTTTGGCTCCTCTTTGGTGCCATGCTACTCGCTGTGTGTTAATAGTCAAAGTGCTCTGACTCACACTGGGCAGAAGCCCCTGCCAGGTGGTATGTGTCCACATGGGGAATTCGGAGCGCTAATGCTAATGCGCCAAATCACGGTTTGGTCCGGCAAGTTCTTTTTCATTAATTCATGATTATTATTATTATTTATTTATTTTTTAATCCAAACCGGTGCAATGAGAATAGGACAGCACGATAAAATGCAATATGTGATCGAGGAGTTTATGCCTATGATAAGGTCGCAAATCTCCTAAGAAATCCTGATGTCAAATTTAACCCGTTCAGCCGATGTTCCCCTCTACAAAATCCTTCACAGCAGTAATGCTACCACCACCAAGTTTTCTTTGTGATTTCTTGGCCATAAGATGCCAGAGAAAACCAATGAGGAACCAAACTGCATCCTTTGGAACAAGACAAGCACAACAACAACAACAACAAAGGAGGAATGGGGCGTTTGGTCACGGTAAGGAAACAAACATTATTTGAGTGGAGACTGGGGCAACAAGAAAACAGGCCACGGCAGCAAATTTGAGATTATGGTGTGCAGTAGACCACTGCACGGCCCAGAGCAAAGACACAGCAAAGGGGTAAGCCAATGTTAGTAAAACATCATCTCAGTTGTTGAAATGAGCACAATACCTGACAATCCCCCCTCCCCCACCACACCAAATCAAAGTGCAGTCCGATTAGTGTTACACTTACATTCATTAGGTGGTCTCAAATGACTCCAAATGAATGCTAATGTGTGCTGAATGTGTGAGCAGCACTTTGACAACATGTCTACCATAAAAAAACTAAATAATGTGCTAATTTGACAATGTTGTTCTCAAGCTGCCAATTAATTCATAATGAACACAGTCAAATAGTCCAGGCATGCAATTAGTGAAACTTTCGGTGATATCCCTGATCACTGCTATTTATAAAGTCGTGAAGCGTAAGATGAAGCATGGCGAGGAGGGTGTCCTCCCAACATGCTTGAAATAATGATGCTGACATACAAGTCAAAACAATCAGATCATAGTCATGACATGTAAAGTGGGCACATGCAGCGTAAATCCAATTTTCGACACTCGAACCTACAACATGCCACTCGTCAGTGTGAATTATCATTTTCCACTTCTGCTAATCAGTCATCAGGATCGACTATCTAAAGGTTGTTTGGAGATGAATTAAAACAAAACAAAACAAAAAAAAAAACAGGGAGGCGGGCCCGGTCTGGCAGATGATGTAATAACCACAGTGATTGGCTGTTGCCTGGATACTGTCAGACAGCAGAGAAAACACGCCAGCCAGGTCGTATTGTCTCGTTCGGCATGATGACAAAGAATGTTTGAAGAAACCAATGCTGCCCAATGACAATAACCTTTGCTCCATGTCCATTTTCCCAAAACAGTCACGTACTGTGACGCGTATGTCGCGAGAGTCTCTCTTTTTATTGCCATGTGCTGCTGTGATGCCTGTTCTCTTTGAGAGACTTGCTGTGACCTTGGGAGGAGGCCAAGCTGACAGGGCCTGTCTGGATGATACGGACACTTGCAGCCAGCTGTCTCTTAGTTTGGGAGCTACACCCGCTAATGAGTCCGTGATGGTGCTTTAGATCGAGTGCCCAGATCAAGTTCTGGTCCTTTTTCTGTGGCAAGAAAAGGGCAATTCAAGTAGTTTCCTCTTGGAGTGGGATCTTAGCTTTTTGACAAGGCACAGTTGAAGGCTTAATTCCACTTTAAGTCGCCAGTCAGACCACCATCTGAATGCACTTGAGATGTTCCTTGACACCGTCATGTCAGGAGAAACTGCGCTGTTTTTTTTCCCCACACCACACAGAACATTACAGCCTTTTGTTACACCATCAAGAAGAGTGCCAGCACAGCAGTGTCTCCTTCTAAATTGGACATGATACTGCAATGCCGAGATGTGTCACTTGACCCGGAAAAAGAGTCAAAGCAATTCTGTTGATTTCAATTGCTGCCTCCCCGAGACGTTCAAAATGTTATTTGGTTTTGCAACAAATCAGGAATCGTTTGTGCTACTTTGTCATTGATGTTGGAAAGGGAAATTGGAATTGAAGAAATGACGCCCGACAGCCAACGACAATAACACGACAAAATACCACCGGAGGTTAATCGAGAAATTTCAGATAAAATTCTACATAAATGCTCAACTGAACGGGTAATAAATCACAGCGCTTAATATAAGAAATAATAAAAGTGCTTTGTCAGTTTCCCTGGCTCGTAGTTGTGCTGCAGTGGTGGCCAGTTAGTCACGCTCGATCTGTTTAAAAGCCGACAAAGACGGGGGGAATTAGCAATGACAGAAGGGCACGGATTGTTTCAGCTCGCCTGACAAAATATGCAAATGGTGTCATGGGAGAGCTGAATGTCACCTCAAAAGATGACTGACTTATTGGCAAGGTCTGCGTGCGCGCAGACATGAGGGAACAGCCGAGGCGTGTTTGTCGTCTGCGCGTGTTTTGATGTATTTCAAGCTCACGACGCGCACGCCTGAAAGGGAAATTTGACGCCGCAGAAGCAGGGACACTCCAGATGTATTTTGGCACAGTTCTTAGCAGAGTCACACAAATTGCTACTAGCGATACGCGAAGCCAACGTCAACAGTTGTATCATATTTTCTCAATGCGGTGATGGCTAATAAATAAATACACGATTGCACATGACATTTACAGGTGGAAGCGTACTCGTGCCAGGCATGGCGTGGGAGCGGAGCGGCAAAACTGCCCGGACTTAAAAGTTTCTGTCTTCTCAGTTTCATTCCCCTCTTGAAAAAAAAAAATAAATACAATGATGCAGCTTTCCATCTCCCGCTGACATATCTGGTGTTGCTTGGCAACCGATATTTTGTGTGTGTGTGCGTGTCTGTGTGTGTGTACCCTTACACTCATATCTTTTAGAAAAGGCACAGTCAAGGCTAAGTTCTTTGAGCGCTGACTGTGGGTGTTAAAACATTTAAATGCGCAATGGTGTTCTTCAGCAAACTCCAGGAACAGCTTTCCAGCTTTTTCACTTCATGCTCATCTGGTTAAGTTAAAAAGAAAAATTGTAACATTTGGAGAGAAATAATTCAAACTAATACTGTAGTTGAACTTTTAAGAGACTTGTGTGATTCTGTGGCTTGTGACTGTACTTTGTTGTCCTCGAAGCAATGAGGGGTTTTTTTTTGAGTCAATAAAATAAACTACCATCACAGTTTTTGACTTTGTTGCAAAATCTATTGTCTGACAGTTGAACACACAGTGGGGGATGTAATTGCTGCAATCAGAAGTCCCTTAATATAACAATAAAACTAGCAACCATGGAGTAGGGAGCTATCTAATTAGCCAATCATTAGCCATCATTACCATCTTGCACAACGTTGTAAGTTGCGTGTGTGTGTGTGTGTGTGTATAGCCATAGAAAAATGTGCTGTTGAGTGCACTCTTAGCTGAATGACCACACAGCAGATACTAGAGAGCACGGTTGTTCAGAGGCAGATTTGAATCAATATATAATATTGTACCGATATCTCCAGAAGATTGACGTCTGATCTAACTCTGCTCGTTTGTGTCCTGGTTTTATTCTCCTAATCAGCCTTGGGCCTATTAATCAAAGCGGGATCACGCCTGCTTCTCCTCGAGTAACATATGGCCACCATATTGATCGTTTCATTACTTGTCATGAGGAAAACGTGCAAGTCGTCACCGACCCCGTCTAATTATTCCGAAGAGCAGCTGATCTTGCTGTAAGTGTAATTATCACAGCATCCTGTTTTTGCTTTCATTAGCAGCCTGTCTCTGCCCTGTGCTAACAGAGACCTCGAGGAGGTTCTGCAAATGTCCTTTCACACGGTGGGAAAAAGGGAGATAAGTACCCGTACATGTAGCTTTGCTCATAAACAAAAGGAATGACACCAAGACGTGCGCAACATCCCACCCGTGGTTAATACGGCATAAACAACTAATGACTTGTTGCACAAATATTACTTATGTAATGCTGTAATTAAGGAGCAGTGGTCGACCTGGAATGAAAGGCTGAGATTTGGAGAACTCATTTTTCTTCATGGGGTAAGGAAGCTTTTTTTTTTATATGCAGCAAATAAAAACAGAACTCAACGAATTGCCATCCCTCGAGTCGAGTCTGTGAGAGAATATTATACATCGCCGATCAGCCATCTGGTTCCCAAACACCCAATGGCTAGGTACTCTGCACATGCACATTCAAGTCAGTGTGTATTGGTTGAGGTACCTAAATAAATCAAAGCAGCGTTGCCTAATAATTTATGCACATAGTTGCCCAGCTCCCTCAAATTATTCAGATAAATCACTTTCCCTGCGGTAAAATCAATGAGTGGCACACTCAGGCATAAAGCAAACGCAGCTCTTGCCCTATCTGTGAAAACGAGGTTTTCCCCACTTAAAGCGTAATGTGTTTATGAACTTTATGAATGATGCATTAGGGCGCAGTCTTGTTTACTTCTGTAATTTATTTTCTCTAAATGGAACTGATGTAAGGGTTGGCAAAGGATACTCGAGTAGTGTCAAGTTAACATAAAGAGCTGTGATCAACAGTTAGCAAACAACCATCACAGGCTGAATGTAAAATATAAAATAATGGCAAATACGAGATAACGTTTAGTGATTTATTTGAACTATGTGTGATGAATGTATGACATTTTTAAAAACATTTGTTTTGGGTTTACTGTACCCTGCACTTCAGCACAAGGGTCTTAACTGATGACCTTGGAATATGCAGAACTCTAGAAATGGTTACACAACGCTTTTTCCAACTTGGGTGGATCGATAAAACGCCCTTTAGAGGTCCTCACCAAGTTTCTTGGACTTTCTTATTATGAGCATTGATTGATGGGAAGTAATCCATTTGATGCTGGTGGGAACAACTACTGGCTGTAGTAAACAATCAATCGCGATGAATAAAGCTTTGTCAAATTAAAATATATCTGAAACGTTTAGGTTACCTACTTAAAAATATGATCAGCGCGAGCGGCTCATAATAAGTTCAACTTCGCTAATGATGATTAGAAAACGTTTGAATTTCAAATCAGCCCTCTGATTCAAATATTATTACCCACTGGCTGTGATTGATGTCAATATGAGTAATGCTATCAGAGTGACAGGCTGAAGTGGGGTTTTGTGTGTGTGTGTGTGTGTACGCGCGCACTGCATCGTTTCGTTTGTTTAGTTTTTTTTTTTTTGAACGAGGAGCACTGGCTACCGCCGCATGATGGTATAGAATGTTACCTCTCACAGGATGTGCGAGCGGCCGTCATTGTGGAGTGTCCCTTGTCAGTTGTCATTGATGGCCGACGTTGGCTTGGTGTCTCCGTGCCTTTAGAGAACGGCAAATTAAAGGTTATGGTGCATTTTAGGTTCGCCCGTAAATTTCACCAGAAAGCCAAAATCCCTAACCTTTTGTGAGTAGCGTACGGCATGCCGATAACATTTATTTTCTCATTAAAAAAATAAAAAATAAATGGTATGTTAAAGGCAGAGGCAAGCAACGAGCACAAAAGCAGGTTAAGTGCACCCGATGACTCATTACACAGATTGTGTAACGAATGGCAACATTTTGTATTAGTGGCTTTCATGTGTCAGCTTTTCCTACTTTATCTGAACGAAGCAAACATGCCCTTTACACATTTACTTTTACTCTCAATGAAATAATGCGAGCGAAAGCAAATTTATGCATGTCAGTCATTTTCCGCCACGGCTGTGAAATGAAAGTAAAAGAAGCAAAAGTCGACTTTAGTATCATGTACTGGATTACGATAATGTGTTATGACCATTTCTAGTCATTTTGGAAGGGATTGTTTCAGGCCAAGCTTCCTTTGAAGGGTTTGTGTGTGTAGTGGTGTTAGCGTAGGAGGCTCTACGGGCTACTGCGCAGTGAGTAGTGAGGAATTATGAGATCCTTATTTGGCCGTTTCTTCTGTGTAAGTGTGCAGAGAAGGGACAGAGGCTGTGGTCCATAGTGTGAGGCGTCACAGTAGCATCAGTCAGTGTCTGTCTCCTACAAGAACAGCTAAAGTGGAAAGCAAACCGGTCACAAAATACATCTCGCCGACAGAGTAAATTAAAGTCTTCAATTGGCTTCTATGAAATCTAATTGAGATAATGTTTATCCCGTCAGCATTGTCGTAACAGACTCTTCCCACCTGCTCAGATTGTGTTTCGGTTTATGATTATAGTGGCTGATTCAATTGTGTTGTAATGTTGTAAGTGTCACATATAGGCCAGGCAAGCATATAACGATTCAGTTCCAAGGGGAGATTGCAATCCCAGTTTCACAGTCATGGACTAGATCCTTGATGGCAAGAGCGAGTCGTCACTAACTTGCAGTCCTTGGGTGATATTCATTGGTCAGGGGGAGTATCTGTGTTAGTAAATGCTTTTTAAGTGTAAGATCAATCGGGAGCTTATGCTTGGTCACCAGCGATCAAAAAAAAAAAAAAAAAATCAGCACATGGAAAATATTTTTCACCGCAGTGATTCATGCGCTACAGTTTGGCTGCCTGTTGCTCCGTGCCTCCCTGTGGCATTTAGCTAGCTGCGTACTGGTGTGGAGGAGGAAGGCTTCATTTATGCCAAGTTATGCAACCATCTTGGGAAATGCATGGCCAGGAGATGACTGGAGCAACGCCGCACAGATTTAGCTATACCTTAGCAGCCAGCAGCACACTAGTCTCCCCGCAGTCTAAGAGTAGAGCACGCAGTGAGGCTTTCCCCTGTCTTTTTTTTCTCTGCTACGCTGGCCCTCATACCCCCCCCTAATGTGTGACATCTTTCTCAGGATGAAAGTGGGTTACAAGCTGCATCAGGTGCTGACAAAAGCAGATTTAAGGTCGTGAGGAAATAGCCTGCGGCGCTTACACCACAATAACGGTTGCGTAAGATGCTAGGCAAGAAAGCTCACGTCTGCAGCATTCAATGTGTGTTCTGGAAATGACAATGTAAGTGGAAATGTCAAAGCATCGGGACAGCCGCAGAAACAGAAAATTGAACAAAATAGGGTATTGCTGCGCCTGCCAGTATAGTGGAAAAGGTTTACGAAATGGAAAGTCATTGGGAGTATTCATCCACAAGAACGTGTGAGGTCAAACGGATCGGGAGGGAGGCATTTTACCTGGTGAAGTTCAACGAATGTATCATGTTTTTTTTCTCCATTTGCTTTATGCACCCACTTCCACCCGAGCTCATCCTTGGAATGTTTTAAATCTCTTCTCATACCATAATTAAGTCAAAGTGCAGTAGGTGCCCTTGCTTAAGTGCTTTAACAAAACTCTTTGGAATCTTATATTGAGCAGCCAGATATAAGTTTGGTCAGACACTTGACCAAACTTCCAAAGGTCAATCCAGGGGGATTATAGAGGTGAAAGATCCTCCATGCATGAAATATCGCAAAGGGAGTGGGCAGTATTGTCCGAGACAGAGTTCAGAAACTCATCCTCCCCTCTACTACTGCCTGGAGAGAATTCAGCCCTATGACACAATAAGTTTGTTTTCTATCAGTTTGTTGAGCCTGCCAGCATCCTCTGCCTTGATGTCACCTCCCACGCATGCACAAAATGGTACACTGGCCACTATGCATTGGCAAATACTGCAAAGCAGACTGCTGCAAATACTGGATGACCTGGGCCACCTCGGGCTGGTTTGTGCTGTTATTTGAGATTTTTTTTTCTTTTCTATTTAAGACAAGTTCCCCAGAAATCGACAATCTTTTGGTCATCAGCCTCTTGCTCTGCTACGAAACCCACTTTGGGCTTCTTCCGCTCTCTAAAGAATGCGGCGGTTGAGTCCTATGGGTTAGGTGGGAGCGGCACGAGACATTTTAAAATGTGTTGCTGGTTTGCAGACAGATGGCGATTGAGAGTTTTACTGGACAACGAAATGCAAGAGATTAACGCAAAAATTTAAGGTAGTCTAAAGATGAAGCCACTGAATCACGTCAGAAAGAAATTTAATGCATTATACATAAAGATCAATACGGAAACAGAATATTGCGGACGGGAAGCAGTGTCAAGTCAGCTGTGTTTCAAAGTCACAGGAGTCTTACTGGAACATCGCTTTGTGGATACTTTCATGGACACATAGAATGCGATTCATTTGACTTAAGTGCTGGTCTCCACATTTGAATTGTTCAAAAATACGCACCAATGTACCATGCGAAGCTCAAATAGCTTTGTGACATTATGCACAGAATGTGCCCTTAGCCTCTTCTCGGTGGCTCGGATCCACCCGAAACAACCTTGAAAATCCTGTTAGAGAACCTTGGGTTTTCAGCAGCGGTTACCATGACAACGGCGCAATTTATTTCTGGCTCCTTTCAAATGGTGCGCGAGATCAGAGATCCCAAGCATTATGTAAGACTGAGTACACTGCTCTACGCTGGGGTTTCCTGCTGCAGGGGAGAGGAGTAATTAATGAGCTCAGGGTGCAGGTACAACGGTGGGAAGTTGAAAATAGCTCATTTGCTGTTCCAACCCACATTGTAACCGCTCTACAATGTTTTTATCTGAATTTCCTCCTCCCGATTAGTGGTGTCGCTTCCTGCACGATTATGCAATTAAATGGCTGACAATTTCATTTCAAATTCAATTTCACCCAGAGAAATATCACACCTGATTATGCAATGCATGCCTACGGCCTCTTTCACGGAGATTATGGGATCAAAGGAGTGAATAGAGTGTAGCGCTGTCACAATCGAATGATTTTAGAATTGATTTATGAAGTGAATACAAGTAGAATTCTTGGGAGAATTTTTTGTTTTTAAACATTCTTCCTCATGTTTTTTTTTTTCTTTCTGTCTTACTCTTTGAAGCAGACCAGACGTTTGCACCTTGGTCCCGGTCTCGAAAGTTCAATGAAGCCAGACACCTCCCTCCGGCCAGGAACATGAAGGGCTTATCGGGAAGCCGCTCCCAACACCAGATCCCTTTACCCCATGGCCTTGACTATGATCCCTACGTGCATGACGTCCACCCGCACCATGGCTTGGACTCCCGCCACACCTCCTACTTGCTCAGCCCAACAGAGAGCTGCCCTATGGACTTCCAACATCGCTACTCACCACGGAGCTCCATCCACTCCGACTGTATGATGATGTCCCCGGCTGTGATGCCTCCCGTCGCCGTGCCCGACCACATCTCCAGCAGCACCTTCCCCCGAATGCACTACAGCTCCCAGTATTACGATTCAGCAACACGGGACGACTGCGTCGCCATCACCGCCTCTGGTACCTCGCCGGCGGTTGCCGCGGCCGTAGCCGCGGCCGCCGCCTCCTCGCATCACGGCGGCACCAAGAGCAATCGCCTCCCTGCCAATCTGCTGGATCAGTTTGAGAAGCAAATGCCACTCCACCGGGATGGCTTCCACACGTTACAGTACCAGCGCACATCCACCACCGCCGAGCAACGCAGCGAGAGTCCTGGCCGCATCAGACACCTTGTTCATTCAGTCCAGAAGCTCTTCACAAAGTCCCACTCCCTGGAGGGATCGTCAAAGATGAACGGCACAAAAGGCGACGTCGTCGGAGGCGGAGGATCAGGGGGTTACCATCATCATGGCCATCAGACAAACAAACACGGGAGCAAGAGGAGCAAGAGCAAAGAACGCAAGCACCGATCTGGCGGCTGGTGGAGCTCCGACGACAATCTGGACAGCGATAGCACCTACCGCACTCCCAGTGTTATGTCACGACAACACGGGGAACATATCACCCATTGTTACCCAGATTCCATACACGGACACCACTTTGGAGACCTGTCACTCAAGGCCTCGAAGAGTAACAACGACGTCAAGTGCATAGCCTGTGACAGTATGGCAATGGCGCCCGAAGGCAAATTCATGAAGAGGAGCTCCTGGTCTACGCTGACAGTTAGCCAGGCTAAGGAGGCTTATCGAAAGTCATCGCTCAACCTAGAGAAAACCATGATGCACACAGACCTGAAGCCTTCACGGACCTGTCACTATCTACAGGTTAGTGTGACTGCGCGATACAGTTACAGAATCACAAGCAATGTCTCATTAATGAGGCGAGGGGGGCGGGGGGTGACTGCAGCCACAGGAAGATGCGGAATGTAATGCAAAGCAGAGTAATATTGGTGAACTCTGCATTTCCAATTTAACTAGGACTCAGATCAATATCCACAAACGCCCAAGGGCAAAAAAAAATAAATAGTGACAGATTTATTGATTAGCAATGAAGCAAAGAGGCTTTTTGGATTCCCCAACGCTATCTACGAGTCAATGACTGCGTCCCTGAGACTGAGATCACGATATATTTAACCAGGATTCCCTTTTGTGTGGACACCACTGGGAACGATTGTGTTTTTTACAGCACAACTGAGTCGATCATTGTCACAGTGAGACGGAGAACAAAGAGGTAACCAAAAGACCCACGTAAATACTGCAATTTTGCCAAATGTAGCCTTTTGAGTATTCTTTACTTCCTCGTGGGCGGGTCACTGTAAATGTTGATCATCCGTATTAGCCTGCCCATAGTGTTGCTTCCAAAGTATAATATTTGCCAAAAGAAGGAGAAAACCTATTGACAAAATTAGCTGCACAATGCAATCAATTACTCCTGTCTGTAATTAGAAAGCGAAAGTGGTCTGAATATCTGCGCACACATCTCGCTGAAGACTCCCAAGTAGCAGCTGTTGAGCGACTGTCAATACAGCAGCTCTCTGACTGGCGTTTAACAAGCTGATGAGTCAGCCGGCGGAGTCCCTCCAGCTGCCACCTGATCACATCCAGCATGCTCTCATGAGAATTTCGAAAGGTGTCGCACAAAAAGTAATGCACAGTCATTACTAGAGATATCGTTTTCAAGTGCTTTGTAAACATTGGTTTTCTCTATTCAAGACTTTGACACACCAGAACATTTTTAGATGATCACTTTTACCTACACAATTGTGTCATTCTCTCTGTGCTTGTACTCGGTCTCGTCTGGCTTTGTCCCAGGTCCAAAAACACAAATATTCAAAACTCAAGACTCTTAATTGTGTTCATGGTTGTGTGTCAAAAGCCCTGCATATGTTCATGCTGCGTCTCGTCCTTCCTTTCTGCCCATCTGAGGCACGTTTGTCAAGTGAGGAAGTCTCACATGACTGAAAATTGGAGTAATCAGCCACTCGTCTCAGTGCTAGAGCCAACGAGCCGTATTATTGAGTAAAGTGAGTCACTCTTAGAGTGTTATAGGGACAATGAGCCCGAGTTAGTTTCGCTGTGCAGTGGATTTACTGCATAGACAAGTATGCGTGACCCACAATCATCAGAAAAGGGCAGATATGGAGAGCAGGATGTTCATTATATCAACCTTCATCGTAGCACACCTATGCTCAGGGCCGCACCAGACCGAGTGACATGGTTTGGGCCTCCTAATGTACTGCAGAGTACGTTATTACATTTGCAGATCGAAACTGAAGTAGACTGGATCCAATACCCATGGGGTGCACAGAGAGAAACAAGTTTATATTAGTGAAATGCTCTCTTTACAGCTAATGAGGCAAGAGCTTATGCAACTTGGAATACAATGTCTCAATATCTGAAACAGTCTTTGCCCTTGTTAGGCTAATTGGGCTGCATTGTACTTGTAAATATCGCTTGTTTGCCAAGTCTTACACGTGGTCTCATCGAGGGGACTTGCACCTTTTGTTCATCACACAAATAAACCGCCAGGTTCCTCAAGATGAGTGGGGAGGATACCCTGGGGAGAAGGATGATGAGATCCCATGTCGGCGGATGAGGAGCAGTAGCTACGTCAAAGCTATGGGAGAGGTGGATGATGATAGCGGCGATTCTGAAAGCCCCAAGACCTCCCCACAGAAATGCGTTCGGCCGGATGCTCTGGTTCTCAAGTCAGCCATGCAGAGACCCCATTTCGACACCCATAGGTAGGTCTGGTCCAATGTACCGCGTGACTATTTGTTTCCTTTTTTTTCGTTGGTTTGTTTTATTGAGCTAATTCTTAAAAACAAATCAACTGCAAGCGCATGGTGACAAATTCATGCTTTGTTGAATCGGATTCTCTTATTCTGTCAGAAAAAAAATGAACAAACATTTCATTCATTTAAATTTCCCCTACAAACGATGAAACATCCCACCCATCCTTCTCGCTACGTATGCTTTTATCGCGCATGTTGCTCTCCAGGGCTTTTTTTTTCAGGCAGTGCGAAACAAAGCCAAAAATGTGAGAATGCAGGGAGGCGTCATGCATCTGCCATCCTTCAGCCCGCTCACTTCTATTTTCATTGGTGCTGTCACAGCAGGGTTCTGATTACTCCTACTTTAGTCCAAACAGACTTCTTTTGTAGCATTGGAGGCCAATCTAGTCGTGCCATATGGTTGAAGAGAAACCAGTATATATATATATATATTCTATTCTTGTTCTCCACAACAGGAGATAAGTAGATCGGCACGATAGATGCCAGCTGACTTGAGCAATTTCTGGATTGTTGGACACCCGACTGAATGGAAATTGATCTCAAGCTAGTTGCATGACAGTAAACTTCCCATGAACCACCCATTGACCTCAATCAATAATGAGGAATATATTTTTCTCCCATTAAAAATGGTTTCACGTGGGCATCGTAATCAGATCAATCCAAAGCCTTTTTAATTAATGAAGGAATACAGCGAACCAGCAACAGCTTAATGAACAGGCAAAGGTGCCAGTCAGCAGGTCGCATAGTGTAAGTCAATCGATGGTCCATGTTTGACTTCTTGTTTGTCAATTGCCCTCATTCTTATACAGCCCGGGCTACCGCTTGCAAACCATGAGAGACATGCGGGCCCACCCGAGTGTTACGTTGGACCCCGCCACCACCTTTCATCCGCCGCCCTTCCGCTCTCGCAACCAGAGTTACATGCGCGCTGTCAGCACCCTCAGTCAGGCTAGCTGCGTCAGCCAGGTGAGTGGCAAACGCGCATTTTCTCTAAAAGCAACCGAGATATTTGTTTCATTTTACCGAATGTATCTTTAGAACGGTACAGATATTGAGACAGTTTTATTGGAGGTCAAGAGCTAATTGTGTTTTATGGACTGAGGTCAAAAAGCATCAAGTTGTTGACCCGTATCCACAATTTAATTTCCTCTCTGATTTACATCCAGACACACAACAGCATTTCATGTTCATTTGACAGTTAACCATTGCCAAATGTGAGGAGGAACAAAAAGGTTTTTTCATCAGAGAGCAAATCTGCATGTGTTGAAAAGGCCACGGATATATAAGTCACTTGTCATCCTGCAGGCCTAAGCAATAACGTAGCTGACGAACGTGCGAAAGAGCTAACTGCTACTTACGTCACAAGATTAGCGGCTAGGCACAGGGGCTGTGAGACAAAGCATCATAATTAACCACACATCAACATTTCCAGGTATTTCCCTTTTCATACGCTGCTATCAGTTGTGCGAGTCTGTTCTGGAGCTGCTTTGGACCCTGGTGGTTGCGACAGTAAAATGATTTGTGAAGTCCGTTTATGGAGAACAAGTAAGGAGAGGAAAATGTGTTTTTGTCCGAGATCGAAAATAAGCGTACCATCGGCCTACAATCTTTACTCTATTAAAGAATTGGTGTGAAACATTTACTGAGAATAGCAGTGGGATTAGTGCAGACTGATAATACCAGTCAACTGTTTAAATGCAGTTATTATTATGAAGAGTAAAGGACACTATTGGAAGAGCTAATGGACCACTGGAAAGATGGTTTAGTATTATAATGTGTTTTTTGTAGAAATGGGTATGAAATAGTACTGTGGGGGAAGGGGTTTAGGGAATATGAAAAATTGCTGCGCAATCCAAAGCTAACATATGTCCGACTGTGTTTTGTTGTGCTCTATCCTCTCTTTTATTTAATTTTGACTTTCATGCAGTTTGAAGTTGGTTGGGAATTGTCAGTGGCATGTCCTTATGCTAACACTCCTTCATATTTGCTGTGCAAAGGGGAAGAATCAAAGTGAGAAAGAGAAAGGAAGAGGAAAAATTAAGGACTGCTATTCCTGTTTTTGTCTCTCAGGTGAGTGAGACTGAGATCAATGGCCAGTTTGAGTCAGTTTGCGAGTCCGTTTTTAGTGAAGTAGAATCCCAGGCTATGGAGGCCTTGGACCTGCCGGGTTCGTTCCGCACTCGAAGCCACAGTTACCTCCGTGCAATACAGGCTGGTTATTCCCAAGATGACGACTGCTTGCCTTCAATGACATCCTCCACTGTCACTTCAACTCTCAGATCCACAACAGGTAAAACAATAACCCGCTAAATGAGAGAGGGCCTAAACCACATATCCTCATGCATCCTATACATGACCACAAACTTGACATACCTACATATGTACAGTGGGGAACCCTTGATTTTGTGAGATGCCAAGCTGTTTTTCTTTTTTTTTCCTTTCTCTTTTTTTTTTGCATTGCCCTTAGATGGATGTGCTTGCGTGTCACTTTGCACGCTCCATGCATCACTCGATTGGTTACCTGTCCATTTGCAAAGCTGTAAACCGGCAAAAGGGATGGGAGGGTCGCATACACTCACCACCACACAATAGCACAACTCGGCACAGCCACATGACATGGCATGTCCACGAGAAAAAGGCCCTGAGCATGTGAAATTGTGGTGTTCTTATGTATACGCTATTTGTTGTGAGTCTCACAGAGGGCTGAAAGAAGGGCACGGGTAAGGGGTCGGGGACTGGTAGATTTTTTAAAAACCTTAGACAATAAACTACCAGCCCCTCCCCCTGCTCCGATGCACCTGCACATTAAGATCTGGTCATGTAATTGGCAATCTAAAAACTAGAACCATATGATAACATTAAGGTAAGTCAACAAACGCTACAGGAAATACACATATATGCTGGTTGCACAAATGAACCGACCTGGGTCATGGTAACGCTGATTTGCCTTTGGCTATTTGAGGTATTGCTGTACGTGTGTGACATGAAATGTCTGCAGAGCACCGTCAGGCACACTGATGTACACGTGTCTATCACGAGACCGACCACCGGTTCATCCAATTCAAGTGAAATATCCAACTCCACAAACTCCAAACTGAAAATTTACTCCATAATTCCGGGACACAACTTTATGTGACACGATATTTGCAATACTGTTCCAAAAGTTAGGTTTCTTTGTGCAAGCAGAGCTTTTGCAGCAGTTCCCTCACCAATTGCATTTGGTGTTTGCCGTATAGAGTAAAGCTATGAACCCTATTGAAACATTTTTTTTTCCTTGAAATATGTGCACTTATGCTCACCATACCCTGCTTTTTGTACTTGACTTTTCTGACCATTTCAAATGGAAAAGAATGTGGGGTTTTGGTTTCCCTTTTCAATTAGGATTTTGGTCATTTATTTCAACCTATCAACTTCAATTTGGTTCCCATCTCCAATTTCCCCTCCGTGATAAAAGCACTGAGGACAGATTTGAGTGCTCTCCAATCCCACCGTCTTATTTGCTGAACTTGAAACAGGCCAAACAATCCAACTTTCGAGGACTCAATGGCAAATGTACAGCTAACGTTTTGCCGACGTGGAGGAAGGGCTCCGAGGGTGGCGATTAGTGATCTCCCATTTACGCTTTACCCCCTCCTACGGTGCAATACGACCAACGTCCCGATGGAAGAGTGGCCTAGAAATTAACGTTACCTGATTGGTTGGGACAGAAATCGATCCCTCCAATAACGTTTTTCACGGTAGCATACGAGCAGACCTAGTTTATGTCCGAATCGTATGAACGTGTCCGCCGAGGATAGCGGGAGGGGAAGGGATCCCGTGTGGTGCTCTGTAGGGCAGATGAGCGGCAAACCCCTCTCCATTTGACCAACCGTCTCGAAGGATAACCAGGGGGAAAGAACAACTGGAGGCATCAGTGATGGTTGTTGCAGGTATTCTATTGATACTGAAGCATACATATATCTATGCATATGTGTTTGCACTGCCTTCTCAGTGAATAAAATAGCTCTTAACTTATAGACCTTCTATAAGGGAACTGGTAGACTGACTCTTGTCATCTAGGGGCAAACAACTCACAAAAACTCAATTTCTGTGCTGGATCAAGGACGCAGGCAAACGCAACGCTGACTTTTGTGAGTCGTTTGTATGAAGTGTGCGGAGATATTTGTAAATGTACAGTAAATATTTGAGAGATGTCTACTTCCCAATAATCCAAATGTTTTCATTTTGCAATCATAGACTCGCCACTGTCTCAGATGTCTCATATGTGAACGTCCATTTTTTTTCCTTCTTCTTCCCATGAAAGTGTGGCTTCTTGTTAAAAGCAGGGGGCGGCAAAGTATACCCGTTGGCATTGAGTCTGTCAGCTGTCTTTGACTGTGGGATTGCAGCTCTCCCTTGTGTAGCCATCAAGTCGGGAGTAGTGTGCGTGGGGGGGGGGGGGGGGGGGGTCAAATTAGTCACCTTGGACCTAATATGTTCAATAGGGTTCATAACTGTTTTTTGGTCCAGTGGGTTGTGGATCTATCACTCTCTAGACATCTTTTTGTTTGCACTAAATGGCACTAAACTAATAGCCTCACAGAAACCAACATTTTCAGGAACCAATTCTCAAATAATCAAGTGCTGATTTGATGATGATTGTTGTGCTTGACTCCACTCTTTTCTGTGCTGTGCAGTAAAAAGATGGAAAGGTGCTCGTTATTCTTTGACACGACTGAGAAGGCAGTGTAAAAACATTGTGAAAAGCCTGCAGTATGTGAGTTCTGTGACAACTAACGCGGTTAATTTGAGACGGCACAAAAGAAAAAAATACCCGAAGCCATAATGCAAACAAACAATGATTTGCATCACAAATTTTGTATGCATGACTCTAAACAATCCCGGATGAATCATTAAATTGCAGCGTTTGTGCCGGACTCGCCGGCCAACTCACATACTGTATGTTTGTCATAGATCTGTGTAGCAGATTCTCTAGTTGAGAACCTCAATCACATCACACTCCAGCTGTTCCTTTCACCTTGCATATTTAAATCTTTCTTCCAGAGGGATATGATGTTGTGGATGCGACCTCTTTTCTAAATGACGACATGATAGAGGACGATGACGGTGCCAGCTCGTCTGCCTATGCAGAGCTAGAGAGGCTGGAGAGAGAGACGGTGGCTGCTCGCAGCCAGCACAGTACTAGCTCCACCGTAACGGCCATCTCGGTGCCCCCGGCAACGCCGCCATCGTACAGGGTCCCCAGTGCCTCGCCCATGGCCACGACTGAGCCGCCCGTCCCTCAAGCCATACAGGCCTTCAAGGAATCCGCAAACATGGTCGCCGCCTTCAACATGCAGTGGAAGGACGAGATCTCGGCCATGCGCTACGAGCTGGCAGAGCTGCGGCGAGACGTCTGCGGGGAGCTGAAGACTTTCAACAGCAACTTCTTCAACTTCACTCAGTGCTACAACATGTGGACATTGTGTCGGGAGCCGTGCAGCGACGGCGCCACGCAAACGCAAGACAGAGTGTCCATTGGAATCCAAGCGGGATCCAGCTGGTCGATCCGGCAGCACACACAGGACAAGTCAGTGATGTGTCAACCTGAACCGGCGCCGTTTAGCATCATGGATTTCATGAACCCACCCCGAATTGAGATCATAGAGGGAACCCCCGAGAGCACACCAGAGGGCTCGGGCAGCCCTGCAAGCCCGCTTCCGATCGAGGACTTCCCATGGGAGATCAACAAAAAGCAAAACGTCCCTAAGCCGCAGGAAATGTGCGGCCAGACAGGCGGCCACAGAAGTGCCAGTCTTGAACTGTGGTGCAGGAAGTACACCAGTGGGCCCATGTCATACATGTCGATGTCGTTCTAATCACGCCCATCTGTCATTCCAAAGGACGGGGTGAGGAAGCCATTATATCACTCGGCGTTCACGTAAAAAGGCTGTTGTTCGTCCCTTTACGCTTTGCAGACACAGTCTGTCATCTGTTATAAAGTTCCTTTAGCAGCCTCCAAGAGACCCCTTGTGTGATTTCACCTTCAGACTGAGGTGACACGTGAATGTGAGCGAGATGGTAGCTGATCTTTAGATCAACAAGTGCCAATGAGAGCAGGAGGGGTGGGGGCAGACAAAAAAAACCCTAAAATTCCCATTCAAGTAAAATGATCGACCGGTAATATCTGACGCTCAATTCACAAGGTGGTTTGTCTCTGCACACGTATATTAATTCACGTTCATTCCAGTTTCTCCATGTAGAAACATTTCTACCACCTGCGTATACTGTGAATAACTTTACAAACCCTTCAACTAATTTTGTGATGAGTGCAACATAAAAAATGATAGGCAAGTATGACTATATCTAAATGATTCCAATCAATGTGTTCTGTCACAAAGGCCTTCAGTTTATACTTTTGTTTGAAGCCAATTTTGAATATTTCAACAAATAAAATTTATGCGGGTTGACCACCCAAATAGTTTTGGGGGGGAAGTGGGAGGGGGGTGGGACTAAACCCTCTATAGAAGGGTTTAACAACATTGTAGCTTGAGGTTATGAACCATAAAATGAATGAAAAGTCTCTTTAAAAATTATCATTTAGAACAAATGAGGATGGCTTCAAAAGCTCCATTTTTGTTCCAGTCCTGTTTGTATATAATTGTACAATTTTGTATAAATATACAAGTATATACAGTACATAAATATAAATATATACAGTATATATACCGGTGTATATATACAGTATATTATACTCAAATACTTACTGTGCCAGTTTTACCGGTTGCAGTTAAAACATACTGTGTTGGATGAGGGGTGAAATAGAAAACCGTAGTAAATTGGGTTCAAAACCAAACACAAGCACCTTTTTCCAAGTCTCTGAGGCCGTTTCTTTCATCGTGTCCATCACCTGGGTGGTAGCAACGGTCATTGAAAATCTGTTTGCCTGAACAACATTTTGGTTGTTTGATTATTTATGTGCATGAGTAAAAAAAAAAAATCCCCCTACACTTTGGCTACAGTTTCAACTCTTGCTGCAAAAAGACCAGTCCCCAAACGTACAGTAGACAATCAGAGCCACTGAGGGGCTCTACCTCGCCGAAAAGTCCCCAGAGGTACAGTACGGTACCAGTGAATGTACTCACACCGCCTCACTAGTGATGGCCTAGCAGGGCTCTCGACTCATCTTAAAGGGTGGGAGTCACCGTTGAGTTTGTCAGTCATGAGCCACTCGCATTCCTTCTTGCTATTCATCCACTCCCTTATCTCGTTGTCCCAGCGCGGTGTACCAAAGTTGAGACCCAAGCCAATTGGGCGGGCGTTTTTAAGCAAGTTAGACCTGGACCTTGGCAGGGCCATGGAAAATTGTGATGGTTCACGGGCCTGACTTAAATGTGAACCTGTCAATGGGACGACTGTGCTGAGAATGGAGCTTCTTCCCATTTTCTGCTGCAGCAATTTGTGAGGCATGTTTAATTGAGGAAATTATTATTTTTAAAAAAAATTTAACTAGGTGGGATGGGCATTCGGACAAATTTCCTCGATTGAATCACGATGACGTTAACCATAAAAATGATAACTATTGCTATCTACTATTTATTTTAAATGCATGAAAATACTAGGGAGAGTGGGATTCATCCATATTTTAAGAACAATCATTTTAACAATTACATGCTTTCTAACAAAATAAATAAAAACACACTAACTTACCATAAGCCTGTTCACTTTAAACATACACATCACATTAAAAAAAAAAAAATTCAAAGAAAAAAAAGAAAACTTACACACTTACTGGTTGTTGTTTACATCAATGTGAACACAGTTTCGAGACTGTAATTGCATCAAATCTATCAGAAATGCCCACTTGCGGTCGAGCATCGTGGAATTGCAATCAAGAGATGGGAAAATCTCGCTCTGAATGTTCTCAACTCGTTTCCATTCTAGAGGCATATGAATCGCACCGTAATGGAGATATCTGTGTGGCCGTAGCTTAACTTAGCCATAGCTGAGGCGGCAGGCTGCAAAATAGTCAAGAGTGATGCAACAGCGCCTCTGCTGGTTGCAATTTTGTACTACACACCATTCATCCCCAAACCATCAGGATATGTACTTAACTCTGAATGATCTATTCAAAGACTGGTCAGTTATCATGCCGATCCCTAGGAGCCATAATTTGTTACAAAGAATAAATTGCTTTGGGCATTGGAAGGTTGAGTTTGCAGCTGAACCAAGTGGGGTTAAAGGTGACAAATGGTAAAAGGTTCAAATTCATTGTTGCTATAGCCCACGTGTGCAATACTTCAGATTTTCTGTTGTCATATATCCATCCATTTTCCGAACCGCTTGATCCTCACTAGGGTCGCGGGGGGTGCCGGAGCCTATCCCAGCCGTCTTCGGGCAGTAGGCGGGGGACACCCTGAATCGGTTGCCAGCCAATCGCAGGGCACACAGAGACGAACAACCATCCACGCCCATGTCATATATCTAAATGTAAAAAAAAAGCAGGTTTATAATGATTTCAGTGAAGGCATACGACTGTGAAATATCTCGCTTCTAAAGATGATTTCTATGTATACATATACGGTATATTGAAAAATGACATTATTCGGGACAACTGCAATGGCATTTCTCAACATTATTTTCGCCTTTGCTGGGGCAATGTGAGGTGATTTTTAAGGTGCTGGCCAATCATGATGTCTCCAATCTGCATACATTCATTCTATGCAACTTCTTGGTTCTTTGGTGTATTATGAGTTATATTAAGTTGCCCGTGATAGAATGGTCTTTTCTTTTGGTGACATTTTGTTTTCAAATTGTGTTGTAATAAACTCAAGTTCCTTTCTGCACTTGCCTGTTTTCAGTGGTCACAATCCAATCTTGATAGCTGACGAATTTCTCTCATCGGTAGCATCATGTACTCGCGCTCATTTTTAAGTGTTGCTGATTTGAAGTATTGTGCAAAGTCATATTTTTCTACAAAAAACAACCAAAAAAATTCGGGAAAACAATTTGAGCTTCATCTTAACGCCATCCTTTTTTCAAAAAATGTACCCATCCCTTGATATAAGTCAAGAAATGTAGCAACAACAATCAATAGACTGGCCTAGAAATTATTTTAGAATAAACACATGAAAAAGAAACATTTTAAAAGAGAGAGGAAATGGGAAAAGGGGGGTATTTTGCCACTGAAATACATGATTGGCTGTTTGTTTGAAAATTCTGTTGCGAATATGTTGTCACTCAGAGATCTAATGAAACAACTGTGCCAAATCTAGGACTTGCCATTATTAGATCAAAAGTTATGGAATGGCTCTTCATTTTTTTTCTTTTTTAAGCCCTTGATTCTCTTCATGAATTTCTTCAAAAGGAAATGTGCTTCTCTCTTTTGCATCAGTCATGATGCAATTTTCAGGAATCCCACACTGCAATGTTGAGAGAATCAGATTCTGTCCATGTTCGAAATCACCCCTTTGGAATACAATCGCTTAGCCTGCATTTGTTAGCTTGCGCTTATATTTTGTAAATGGATGAACCATGGATGTAATACTTTTTGCTTTCAAATTATGTTTGCTTACTGTGGTGTTTTTTGTGAATTTTTATTATTCCGATTTTTCTTGGCCTTATGTATTTTTCATAAATTGATATAAAATGTTGAATTAAAAATGCTTATCATGTTTATGTTGATGCAAACTTAATGGGGGTCATAGCTTTACAATAACATCCAAGCAAGCAGTTGCACACCAGCGAACTGTTTACCCTAAAACACATCAAAATTATTTTGCGGCTCTCAAAGCTTTTCCTTCCTTTCTTTCTTTTTCTTTTTCAGAAAGCTGTCATTTCTTTGGTTGGTTATTATTTCCTTTTTCTTTTATTCCCCATTTTAGGCGCCCGTAGCTTAGCTGGGGGGCGTAGAGAGTACGGTAGGTCCGGTAGGGAACAGCTTTATTATTTCTTTCTTTTATATGTTTCATACATTTTGTCTGACCCATTGACATTTTTCACTCGGTAAAAATGAAAATGCTCACCCGAGTGTATTTCAACTGTCTTCATTTTACTCACATTGAAGTCAATCGAAAGCTTGTGTACTTGTACTTGTTAAAGGAAAAAAAACCCCCCCCAAAGTTGCCATCATGTTAGCAGGAGCACGCCATCGTATTTATGTTGGCAACTATGCAAATTTGTATTATTTCATCTCATTTTGACGGATAAATTAACACAGCTTTTTTTAAATTCAATATATATATTTTTTGTTTTTAACATTTGCTGTTTAGTTTCATTCCTTTAAAATGATCAGTCTGTTAAATCCCTTAATGCATCCTCTTGCTTTAACCATTTGACTGAATCAATTATGGCGACTGTATCTTGCTCTTTTTCATACACTGGCATGCAGTCAGGCAGGTTAAGACCAAATCAGCAGCTTTGTTCTACAAACAAGCACAAATCAGTGCTCTCGTTATAGCTCTGAATAATAACGTTGTGTCATTTCCACTTTAGCAAGAAATAGTGGAGCCTCGAAATTCAAACAGCCTTTAGGTTGCGCAAATCCGAATTCAACTACAGTGTTCGAACTGCTATCACGCTTGAAGTGCGATATCAGTTTATCTTACTTCAGTTCAGCAAGGATCTAATGATTTTTTGGGGGGGCTTTTTTTTTGCATTTTTTTCCCCACCCCAAAAAAGAATGTGGTACAGCAAAAGACTCAAGCATGCCGCTGTGTGTGAGAAGAAGGAATGTTACACATTACTGAGTAACAGAAAAGAAATCTGTGATATTAAACAAAAACAAATCTTGTACACGTGGCAAAGATTTAAGTTAACTAGTCTCGGAACAGATTGTTCGTCTTTACACTCTAGTTTCCACTACATAGCCTTTTACGAACCAATAAAAAGAAAATGAGGTTCTTTTATTCTATTGTTGTGAAGAGCAGGGTCGTAACTTTAAAAGAGTATGTATGTTTTTGCTAAGGCTGAAAGGACTACGTCGAAATGACGTCGAGTCGACCGCTTTAGCCATACTTGTGCTCTGTGGCTCCCCCCTGAAGTTTCACCGTTTAATTTTTCAAATACAGCTCGACAGCGGCCTTTGTGAAAACTTAACTTCTTGAAATGAACACCACATCAAACTTTTTCTTATGTTTATTGCATTTTTAAAAAGAATTGTTTGGAGCGATTTATCATTTGGGGAAAGCCAAAACACCTAAACCTAGTAAAAAGACAAATTATTCAGATCATAATCTTGTTGACACGGATTTGTCCTGGTTTGTTGTGATCTTATCATACATGTAAGGTTGCACCACCTTGCATCCATGGGGGCATCACCACTGTATGTATGTATCTATGTATGTGGCGACCAAACAACATGCTTGTTTTGTTGTGCAAAATTCTATTGACATGACATATACAGTAAATATGGATGATATTAAAAAAAAAAAACGTACCTTTTGAATTTCGGAAATCCCAACGGCAGAAGCATGCACACCCTCGGGTGTCCTTAGATGTCCTCTGTCAGATCACTCATACTGTACATCTCTCCATCCACTCGCCCATCGTCATGAACCAGCCCTCACGCTCGAAAGGTCATCGTGATCCAACGGCCTACGACATGCAGACGCACAGGATAGATCTTGTACGTTAATCAAGGAAAGCCACTGAAGGGTGCAGTTTTCTTCAGGAGCAGAACAATCAATAACTTCAATGTTTAAAATGATACAGGAGCGGCATCAAGAAAAATCCGGATTTACCAATCAAAACCTAACTGGGTGGAAACGTGACACAGGAAGCCGAGGTTGGAAATGGAATTAATGTCGGAATTAATTTCGACAACATCACATGGCAAAAATTGATGAGGTAGTTGTGGCCAAAGGTGATTGTGAGTGATACTTTTTTTTGGTTTTGTTTCAGTGAGGTTGCTTTTTCCTCACTGAGTTGATGTCACTGGAATACAAACTGTCACTGCTTATCAAGCTGTTTGGCAGAGCGCCGAGATTAAACGTTTCCCGTTAAAGGATTAGTTTTTGTGCTTTCCAGGCTTTAGAAGACTAATATTTATCCTAATCTTCATTTACATATGATTGTCCCCGCAAAAATGGAATGAGGCAGGATTATCATAGGGCGCGCACGACACAATCACTCTGTTCCATTTCCAGCCCCCATGCTCATGCACAGCTCGTCAGTCATTGCACGTCATTAAGAACCGATCCGCCCTGATCTGCGTCAGAGCGGCCTCTCACCAGCCTCTCTGCCAGCCCTGCATCACAACTGTGGCAAAGGCGGCGTCTGGCGCGAGTGGACGGAGTCGCCAGGCGCGGAGTGACTGTTCAAACTGTTGCAACGACCGTTTTGAAACTTAAGTGCAGATCGCAAAAGTGTACGCTCTTCAAATGGTCGGTTCCATTAAGATTTAAGATTAAGACACAAGTCCTTGGAAGTGTCATTTTGTCTTTGGAGCGAGCGTGTCAAATTGTATTCTACATGGTCTAGTCCAGCAAGTAGTCATGTTTAAAAAAAAAATAAAAAATACTGTATTAAGTCTTCCCTAAGGCCCTCCAGAGGTGTCATATTATTGTTTGTTTAAATAATAATGAAGTGATCTATTTCAGATGCAATGCGAAATTTCAACATTTGACTTTGTTTTATACTTGTCTTGTGAATATGTGTACGTATTGTACATTAAGATAACGTGCCATGTCTGCTTTGAGATGATGCATGCGGTGTATGATGTGGATTGCTTTTTACAAAGGATATCATGATACATGGGCAGCATATCGACTTAAATTCGGACTGACAAATGTCAAGCATTGAGGGGGTTTTTTCCCTTTTTTAGGAAGGATTATATTTGGACACTATGAACAGATTGTTAGATCTGAGAAAATTAGTCGCCCACTGTATGATGACATTGGAAGTGGCAAAAGAAACACAGGTCAAGCTGGACAAACAGAGCAATTTTATTTTAATATTACCTATTAAATTGTCTTTGGTCATCAATCGGACTCATTAGACACTGCGAAAAAGAGACTGCAGTCAATCCAGAACAACTGTGTTCCTTTCCTGAGTGATGTAACAAATTCATTTGGAAGGGACAAGAATGTCAACAATTGGTTTTAGAAGTCAAGTTTGTTTTGGTTTGTAAATGTAGTCCATGAGTGTTTTTATCTGTGTCACACTTGGACAAGCCTCCAATAACTGGCTCCGCTTGGCTCTTGCAGGCATTCAGTTTCGTCTCCCTACTTCATGCAGTGTGGACCGCGCTCAGCCACCACCAGGTACCAGTCGGTCGCCATCTTTGAGATTTATTTCATGTAACCGGTGAATGTACGAAAGGCTAACTCAGGGTGTTTTTTTTTTTTTTAGTTAGTGAGTTACTTATTAAAAATAATATTTGAAGGCATTCCTACAAATCTGTGATCTGCGACCCACCACTAGAGGGTAGTGTTGTGAGAGAAAAAAAGCATGTGTGTACCTCCAAGAGGACTGGAGAGGAAAAGTATGGCTAGTCATCTCAAAATGTCTTATTTAAACAGATGGACATGCACGGTAGTTTTCTTTTTCTGCGTTGCTTTTCTTTTGTTTCCACCTACACAGATGGCCTCGTCTCCATCTTTTCAGACATGCTCGCATTCTTGAAATGGCAACGGGTCAGTGAGAAGAAGGAGATAATTACATCAGGAGCAAGTGTAAAGTTGTTATTTTGTCTTTAGCTGCTGGAGGGCGTCCCTTTGTCTTGACCGAGGGAGGACGGATGAGGGTTACTTAAGAAACTTGTCAGACACCGTCTCGAGTGAACGTCTATTAGGATGTGGCTAAATACAGTAACTATCTAGAACCGGACTCACATTCATCTTTTCGGTACTCACAGGATGTTTTATACGAGTAGCAGGCAGATTTGATCGCAATGACATCCAGGTTGATTTATTCCCGACACAACCTCCAGTGTCTGTTGATTGAAATATGCAGCAGTCACATTCATAGACGGGCAGACGGAGCGAGCAGCACAAAGGACGGAATGCCACAAACAATCTTTCCGCTAAATTAGTCCAGACTTGTAGGTTTAAGTCTCTTAATGGTGTGCTTCATTTGAAGGCCTTTGGGGATGACATGCTCCCAACATTACATTAAATGGTAACAAGCAAAACAATTTGGCAGAAATACGCTAGGCTCCATTACATCTTAAATTCATTTTGTATTATTTGTTGATCAATGTCTTTAGCTTCTTGGCCTTGCTTCATTTTTACCCTCGGGTCCATTGACACAACATTTTATATGCGGATTGTTAAAACCAAATTTGCTTTGTCATTCATTTTGATTACGAGACGTTTTTAAAGCCCAAAGAACAAATTAGAAAACGGGTCATTAAGACTTCATTATTATTCCCCGTGTAAAAGCCGAAATGGGTCGTCCGTGTAAAATGGAAGACACGCACCTGTGTTCGGCAACTGTGAAGTGGCACCGCAAAATATGGTTTTGAAATTATTCATTATAGCTTCGAGGCATATATTTTCATGTCGACACATTATTGCGGTTGATACAACTGAGTTGGGTGACTTTTTTTTTCCAGCCTCAGAGTGCCCTCGTCTTAATCAAAACTGTGGTCTTTCGTATGCAGTATTCAGCTGGTGAGTCCAGCCTGTATGTTACACGTTTGGTGTTGAAATTTAGTCTGTTGGCTCAAAGATGGAAAAATAGACATTCCGGTGTTTCATATCGCCTGAGTCACAAAGCTTCGTTTTGGAATCCACCCACTGTCTCCTGCAGCACTGGAGCCCCTTCGAGTTGGAAGGAAGTCAAGTCTGTGATGGGATTTGTCTTGACAGAATTCTTGTGGCTTGATTGCAATTAACTCAGAGCCAAATAGTCTGCATACTTGTGTGTGTGTGTATGCGCGCGTGTTGACTGCTGTGGCTACACCTGCTAACATTGATGTATGTGTTTTAGCAAGCAACAGATTGCCCAAATTTTCAGTTATATCTATTTTGTCCACTTTGCGGAGAGCTGTTGTTTTAGTTTCTCCCATTTTCATTCCTTGTAGAGATTGTTTCCAGTGTCCCTATAGTTTTGCTCACTGCCAGACATGTTCCGCACAGGTGTTTTGCAACTTACAGATGACATTTATCCCGCTAAAAGTGTGTGAGTTCCCATCATGCTTTTCAGGAATTTTTTTTCCTCTGTTAACTTTTGGTTTTTCATTCATTTTCTACCCTTGTTTTGCCTTGTCCTCGTCCTGTCCATCCTGCTTGTGCTATCCAGCGGTGTCATATCCTCCTAGTTACAAGAAGACCCCACCTCCTGTGCCCCCGCGCGCCACCACCAAGCCTCTTATCTCTGTGACAGCCCAGAGCAGCACCGAGTCCACCCAAGATGCCTACCAGGAGGGGAGGCAACCGCGAGGCGGTCTGTGGGCCACCGACAGCCTCGGACGTCCCATCTACAGCTCCATGGACAGCCTGGACAGCTCCAAAGCGGTCACGATGGCCATGGAATCCGTGGCGCCCAAGAGGCACGCGTCTTTGGGTAGCCACAGCTCCATCCAGACATGCGACAAAGCAGTGTTGGTATCCAAGGCGGAAGAGTACCTCAAAACCCCGAGATCCTCTATCGGGATACAGGTATGTGCTGGCAGTCACTGCACACACACGCACACACACACAACAGTATAACACACCACTCAGAGGTCGTGCAAGAAATACCAGCCATGGCGCAGTGGAAGAATGCATGTGAGCAAGTCCAAGCTGCTCTTTCGAGTTATAGACATGTTTGTTTAACTTATGTTATGTCCTGACTGTCAAGTTGTGCCGTCTCTTCAACAGGTGGAAACTGTGACAGACTCCGAGACTGAGAGCAAAGGCCTTCCTCAGTTTCACTCGATAGGTATCCAGGTGGAGGATCACAAAAGGTACATGGCATTTTCCTTTTTTGGCAAATCTTCACAAACCGTGACATTGATTCTAAACCATGTCCTGGATTTGTATGTCAATATTAATCAGATGACCTATGCACATTTAGGCGTGGGCGGGTCAAGCGCTCCAACAGCGTTACCACTGCGGTGCAAGCCGACATGGAGCTGGAGGGCTTCCCCTCCATGGAAGACAAGGGTCTGCAGTTCGGTGGCGCTTTCGGTCGCCACTCTGAGCCAAGCACGCCCACACAGTATGGAGCCATCCGCACGGTGCGCACGCAGGGCCTGTTTAGCTACAGGGAGGACTACCGAGCCTCCAGCGGGCCCCCCAGCCCGCAGCCTGAACCCTGGCTGGCTGAACCCAGCCTGGAGGCCAGCGAGGCGGGTCGAGTGTCTCCTCTTCGCAGGGACGGAGGCTGGTTCATGCAGCTTCTTCATAATGAATCCAAAAGGATGGAGGAATGGTGTAAAGAGATGGAGAGGGAGGCAGAGGAGCATGATCTGTCGGAGGAGAGTGAGCATCTCTCGTTCCACTTTTGTCCTTTGTTGTAGGACACTAATATTAGTTGTATCTTCTGCCAGATGAAATTTCACACAGTTAATTAAAGAGTTGGAGTCAAAAGATACCGCTAAGCATGGTTTTTTTGTGTTTGCAGTTCTAGGTAAAATCCGGAGTGCGGTGGGAAGTGCACAGCTGCTCATGTCCCAAAAGTTTCAGCAGTTTTACTGGCTTTGTCAGCAAAATCTGGTGAGTGATGGAGAGCAAAACCTTTATTTACTGTTGAAAATCCCCTCACTACTGCACGACATGCTTTTAATTTGCTTCATAGAGGGTTGCATTATGGGTAAACATCCCCTTCTCTCCATGTCTGTGCTTCGAGAATCGAGTTAGCCCCTCCAGCAATAGACCGCAGCGATCAATCGAGAAACAGTCCCTTCGCCGCCGTCAAGCCATCAGGAAACGAAAGGGGAATTCCAATCGGAAAGACTTGAGCGCTTCCATTAATTCACAAAGGCAGCAGTTTGAATTGGGCCTGAGAGTCTGAATAAATGGACTGCCACTGCATTCTTTGTCCTCATATCCGCAGCGGCTGGACAACTGACCACCTGTACAATCTAACAAGAGCAAAAGAGCTGCAGAAAAAAAACTACTTTTATTGAGACAATAAATATTCAATTTGAATGACATTGTCAAGGAGATAACTCTTAAATATTCATTATCAAGGTTGTATACTGTTTCCCATTTTTGGTTCGGACATATTTCTACAGGAGCGTCAAAACACGTCATATTAAAGATTGTAATGCTCTAATTAGCAATGAGCATAATTCATCAACCGCTTTCCACACACTGTAGCCACAGCACATCATTTCAGTAGAACTACTGTCAACTGACCATAAAGATAAACAAATGAGAGAGAGATATACAATACAATGAGGAATAAAATATACTCACCGAGACAAAATGCAGCATTTTGTCCTTTTGTCCTGATGGGAGTGTTTAATCATTGTTGTGAGCATCCAGGGAGTGTCGAGGCTAATGTTTACAACAGTAGTCAAAATAGCTTGCCAACTGTCAAGCACGATTAAAATATAATTCATGCCATCCTTACGCCACTCTGTGTTGAAAAAAACCAGTGGAATACGATTCAGAAAAGATAAATGACAGGAAAGTACAGGTGCAGTTTAGCAAACTCAATTACCATTACAATTCGGACCGACGAATCAAATGCCGTTCTCGTTTCCTGGTCATGGCAGTGACTATTCGTAAAATCATTGGTCGACGGAGCTCTCAATCATTCTATTCAACCATTTGATTGGTCACACAAAGTACGCATACGCCTGACAAGTAAACGTGTTTTTATTCGTCTCTGACGTCTGTTACTAAAAAGATTACTTTGACTAAAAGTAACATTTTATTTTGAATAATTACGTTTTAGTTTTAGTTCAATGTGCAATTATTAAAAATAATGGTTTTATTCAATCAACATGTGGCGGACTGTGATCCTATAAACATTATCCAAATTTGGTGTATTTTTCCAAATTTTCTTTTGAAATGTTTGCTTTATAGTATATGCGAAGGGCATAATTTCGTAACAGACATCCAACAAACGCATTCCACATGAGCACAGAATGGATGCAAGAGAATAATTGTCATTTTTACAAGATTTCCTTTGGTCCATCACTGCTACCTAGTGGCAAGCCATGGTGAAACTACCATTGTGTAGAAGCTGTTGGGTACTCAAACCTTTATTGGCGGTGCTGTAGTTTCAATTTTAGCTGGTTTGATGTAAAAAAAAAAAAATTAAAAAAAAAAAATATATATATATATATATAAATATTAATAATCCAATTTGTGTGTGTATGCTTTGTTTTAAACCAAGGACCCAAGCGCCATGCCCAGACCCACATCTCAGGATCTGGCCGGATTCTGGGACCTCTTGCAGCTTTCCATTGAAGACGTCACTGCCAAATTCGAAGAGCTGCAGCAGATCAAGAGCAACCAGTGGCAGCTGGTGCAGAGTCCTGAGAAGAAGGTATCAGAATTTTTCATGAAGGTTCACTGTTCTAGATTGTACTGAAATTAGGTAATGTCCTGAATAATGAAGAAACCTGCTTCATATGTTCCCGTCTTTCCCAAGGATCGAAAGTGGATTCCTCCTCTGACCAAGAGGCCCTCCAGGGGCCGTGGCGGCGTGATGCGGGAGCGATCCCTGGACCTTCAGGACCGCCAGCGTCAGGAAGCCCGCAGACGGCTCATGGCCGCCAAGCGCGCGGCATCGTTCAGACAGAACTCGGCCACCGAGCGGGCTGATAGCATCGAGATCTACATCCCGGAAGCTCAGACGAGGCTTTGAGGTCCACGGATTCATCCTTGGTCACCATTGTTGTGTTTCCCATCCAACACCAGCTCTCGGCATCACATCTATCTTCCATCACTCATTTAAAGATGTAGTGCCATTTCTTATAGCCTTTATTTTGAAATGCAGTCTACAAATCAACTCTGCAAATTATGAGGGGTACGGTGCTTGAAGCAAGCTCAAACAACCTTTTTCCCCTTCAGTTATTATTAATTGATCAAGAGCCTTGTAGGTGAGCTGCTATTGCCCCAAATCAAGATCCGATTTATATATTTTGTTGCCCATTGTAAGTTAAATATTAATTTGGTAGGAGTCAAGTCCTTGAAACTAATGTTGAGAATTCCACATTGCCGTTTCCACCTTCATCCATTTGACTCATGGAACTGATTTTTCTTGTCTGCTGCCGGATGCGTTCACAGTGCAGAACAACAGGAAGAGGAGAGTACGGAACAAAGCATTTTTGCGCCTTACGATATTCATGTTTGTATTTCCAAGGGAAATGTAGTTTATGAAGCTCACATGATAATGTTGCAGTTGAATTGCAAAGGACAGTTTGTTTTGGTTCTTTTTTTTCATGCCATTCTGCATGATTCATTTGGATATTCTGATAAGTATACTTACATTGGAATCTGCATTTAGTAGTGACAGGGCCATTGGTTGTTTTAACAGAGCATTTGCATCGGTTGACATTAGGGCATGCGTCTACGCTGCAGCATTTAGCTCGGATCTCACACACACACACAAAAAAAAACGCCATTTAGTCAACAAAAGAGAGGCGCAAATGACACTTTAACACTGGTCAGTTACTATAGTAAATGGTGCTGCTTTTTACTCTCCAAATGTTGTCCTTAACCCGGGCCTACGCACACACAGACACACTCAAGGACTTTTTAAAACAGATTTATCAACATGGTGCCCGTTGTATCCGCGCTGGTGTGTGTGCTCCATTGTGACATTAGGAAGGATCATCTTTGCAATGCGCCCACCCGCACACGTGTCCGAAACAAAAAAGTCCTCTGTGCAAAGACGTCAGGGATATTTGGGCGAGAAACTACACGAGTTAAGTACGGTGAAGGGTCAACAAGTCACTGCTGGCTAAATTAGGAGATTTTGAACACACAAAACTTGATGTAATAACCAAATAGCTTCACGATCATTTGAATAGTACAGCTGGCCGTAAATGAATACAGTCACAATATGGAATGTACCTATAAACTGACAGCTGCACAATCCTTTACATGGTTAGCTGGCTTGGAACCGGGAGAGTTGTGTCAATTTCATTGCCGTGGCAACCACACAGCCCTTACTTACTTACTTCAGTATACTATAGTTGGTGGACCAGTCAGGAAAGCTCCAGTTGCGTTGGCGTTATATTCTGTACATAGCCCACTGTCAGTTTTTGGTTGATAGCAGTGGATAATGTGTGTGGAACCTGAAACCAACCCCCCCCCCCCCCCCCAACCACCCCCCAGCAATTATTGCTTAATTTACATTAATGCAATTTATACAGATCTGTTTTTTCCCTGCACTGACAAGACAAAATATCACTGGTCATGTTAATAATAAAGCCTTAAAGCCTCAGGTGGCTGGAATATCCCACGGCGGGTTGTCGCTGGGCTTTTTAAAATATCGAGATATGTAAAAAAAATAAAACACTACAATTATATAAGTTTCATCAAAGTGTGTCCTCTAATTGACATCGCACGTATCTTCAAACTTGTAATCAGTCGGCCTATTTGAATGGTGACAATTTGTCATAGTGCTTGTTAGTGACATGGTGTGTTCCACACTAAACATGGACCAGAGGAAGCGAAGGAGAGAGTTATCACAGGAGATTAGGAATAAATTTAGTTTGGGTGCAGATGGAAGATTGGAAAACATAAAGTTGATAAATAGTCACCATCTTTTATGTTGGATGTCCAATTTAATTTTTCATCAAGGGGAATGCCTTCTTCTTGAAAGATCAAGAAGAGGATTTGCTATTTATTTTCTCTATTTACTTAAAGTGTTTTCTATTTCAGGCCCTTTTTTTGCATGTGGATGTAAAATGGTGGGAATTTATGGGGAAGATTTATTCGGCATATCTTGCACATATATAACTTGAGGATTTATTTAATGCTTACGTGGGTGGTCTAGACACATCTGCGACCATTTGGGTTGTTTCCTGCATCACAGCAACATCAGTCAAGGACTACTATTAACTATTCAAGCAGAAGTGTGTGTGTGTGTGTGTGTGTATTGTAGTGCTATGTGGTGAGGAATGTACAGGGTTTTAGATACATGGTGGGGTCAAAAAAAATGTGACCCACCACTACCGCTATACATGTGTAACTTGCACATGCAGACACATTTACATTAACTGGTATCTTGTGGGGCTATTAGTATATATATAAATCACGATATCATGTGCATGATCAAGAGGACACCCAAAAAATATATTTGCAATGAAGGGGCTTTGGCAACTATGTACATGACAATTCCTCAGGTGCCTTACAGTGTTGATGCGCGTGATGGCTGCTGCTGCTGCTGCTGCTGCTGCTGCTGCTAATTCTTTGCATCAAAAAGGGCTGCAAACTGGTTCGAGTCAGACCTGACGGGGTCTGCCCGTCTTAGTAGGGGCAATGCAACATTCGAATTCACAATGCATCCTGAGTTGCAACGGCGCGGGTCAGTAGAGGAAAAGCATCAAGATCCCCCTGGGGTTTTAACACATTTTTAAAATATAAACATATGGTTTCCTAATAGTTTTAGAGCGCAAAGGAAAGAGGAAACTTTGACATAAAGTTAAAATCAATTTTTTTATTAATTGTGAAGGAGGAAGAGTAGGCCAACAAATGACACTTTTTTGTTGTTACCTTTAAAGGCCACCGTGCTACATTTAGGACTACAATAAATGCAGTTTTGTTTTCGTCATCACATATGAGACTACAGAGTACATAGGAAGCATAAGAGAATTTTCTGGTACTAAAAGGCAGCCAGAAATTTCATATAAATATGCAAAAATAATATGTCAGTTAAAGTGAAAATGGATGATTAGTATGAAGGAGTATTAGTGGCACAAGAGGAAAAAAATTGGTAAAAAAAAAATCTAATTGTTTCCGTGAACATGTCATTTTGGGGATATCAAAGACATAAGAATTTAATGTATGCACAGATTTGCTTGTGGAAGACGAAGAGGACTAAGATCAAGTAATGATGCAAATATTTTGCAGAGCATAAAGACTATGTTGGTAGTCGAATAGCTAGAAGTGTAACAAAAACTGATTTGAATCGGGAAATCAGTTTTCATTTAAAAGATGCGAGTGCATCAAATCGCACGGAATCGTTCCACTTTAAAATATCGAGATATGTGAAAAAAAAACAGTTTTATTGGAGAGCAATATCTTTGAAGGAAGTGCCACCTTTGCAGAATTGACAACTTCATTCATATGTAAGTAAAATGACATCCAGAAACCCACCGCATCAAACAGTTTCGAAATGAGCCGTACCAAATCGAATCAAATCGTCACCTGTATCGATGCTATTTCCATCGGCCAATGTTTTACATCGTGTGTTAAGATTTACCCAAGTTAGCAGACTTTTGTCAAATGAAACATATGTGTTAGTCAGTGTCTTTGCTGTATGTTTAGTTTGGCTGTAAACTCATACAGCCAATTATCATCTATCCCCCCCACCTTTGGTCATGTGACATTCACTGCCACCATCTCGCGGCCGTGACCCAAATTATTCCTCGTAAAAAATAACAAACAAAAACCGGCTAGGAGAAAGCTTGTATCTTAAAAAAAAACTCACTGATTGGGGGTGATTTGTAAGCCAATGCAGCGCTGTTTTCAGATTTTTTTGTCTTTCCACTCTAGCCCCAAACCTCCTTGGTATTTTACAGAACTCACAAATGGACCATTTTACTGCCTTCATAGGAGCTCATGAAACTTGGACCATGAATTGCATCTTCTAAATTAGAAATGAACTCATTCAGTACCAGCCAATTCTGGACCAAGTCTGAAAAGACGTTTAAAAACGTCTTTGGGAGTGAATGAGTTAAACTGCTCCGATCGTTTCTATCGACATCAATAGGAGCAGCGAATCCACTCATCTTGTTACCTCACTGCGTGGTCGGAGTTGTGGCAAACTCGACAGGTGGGCTTGGGGGCCACGATTGCGTACTATGCAGCATTTGTATATGTGTGTTGGTCTCGGGTTATGAATTAGATTTTTAATCGATCGACTTGGCGCGATTGCATTTAACACCACATCAGAAAGTTTTTTACTGGTGCTCAATCTATTCTTGATTTACTTTTTTCGTTCATTCACACATTCCACACGCACACGGCAGAACCTCGACGGCTGGATCTCCTGCGCCACCTTTAATTGAGAAGCTTTCTTTCCGCCCTTGTTTTGTGCACTGCAAAGATGTCCTTCGCTTTTTGTGCTCTCTCTCCTCATAAAATCCTTGATGAAGTCACCTCATCGTTGACACCCGGCTTTATCTGCTCCTCAAGCAATAAGCTTAGTTTACATGCTTCAAATCCGGGTCGTAATTCTATTTTGTATTTTTTATTTATTTTTTGGGTGGGTGGGGTGGAGGGGGGGGGGGAGACACACTCCGCACTATGCTTTTTAGAACAATATTGATCACTTAAGTCCTTTGGAATCCACTCACTAGCATTGTTCTAATATTCTTTTTCGTTCATAATAAAATTATGAGGCGAGAGCAGTCACACTGATGTCTGATGTTTGCCTTTGATGGAGAAGTGTGTCGTGTTGTGGACGTTTTGGAAGAAAACAAAGGTTGAAAAAAAAGGCCTTTGAAGGGTTTTTGGAATATGACAAACGTGATGGTGTAAAAGATTATTGTCATTCTATTTTGAAATGTTGAGAAATATGAGGATGGATATAAATGCCAAATATTCTGTATTTGTACAAAAAATATATATATATAAAAATATAAATATATATATAATATACGCCTAATTTGAATGGAACTATTTTACGCGCTTGACCATGTTTTTGTTGTTTCAAAGACTTCTTTTGTCCACATGGTTTTTCCAGGCTCTTCAGATAGCATGCGGGGTAGTGAAAATGAATGTATTATTTAGTGTTTCATTGCTGGTCAGTATTACAGCAATCTACAGATTGGTTAGTGTTTCTAAGATTCATTTAAAAATTAATATTTCCTTTTGAGGTTTCTTTACCCCAGACACATTAACGTACAATTACTATTTTTTTTCATGCAAGGTTTGAATTTCCAATTCATATCACTTTTTGATTTCCCTTCTTGTTTTGTGTTTATTTGACTCTTTAAAACTACTGCCATCCACCATGTGTAAATAAAGATGCAAATTAAACTTTTTTGAAGAAAGCAGCAGGATTGGTTCACTTCTCACGTCCCGTGTAAATCCGCTTCAATTGCAAGCGCCGACTCAAGTTCCAAATACGCATCCGCGCTCCACGCCGATGCTCCTCTCTCCTCAGCTCCAGCGGCCATCCCAACCAGCCGCACCAACGCAGACTGAAAAATGCTGCCCATTACAGGTGCAAAAAAGAAGAGCGCCCCAACGCTGTCGAGCGGTAAGACGCAGCCAAGTGAGATGCGGTTGGAATCCGCATCTAAATTTCTGAAAATGTGGTCCTCAGTCAAGAAAGGGAGGAGTAGTCACCTCTTGTCAAGCAGGCAAGTGGATGAAATGCATTTCCTTTGTCGTGTCCCTTCTGAGGGACTCAAAGAGTGGGGCCGTTGTTCTGCATGGAGAAGCCAGATGAGGCGGCTCGGGTTCTGGTAAGGATGCCTCCTGGATGCTTCCCCGGTGAGGTGTTTTTTGACTCGTGATCCTCCGGATGTGAACGAAGTGGCTGGGGAGAAGGAAGTGTGGGCTCTGTCTAGACGTTGCTGCTCCTGCGACTTGACCCCAGGTTTGTGGAGGAAAATGGATGGATGAGTTAAAAAGTCCAGCAAAGGTCCATTAACCATGGCATTGTGGGTTATTTCCTGATGGGATTGTTGTGTTCATTAAATGACAGAGTCTTTTTGAAAGAAGTGGTCTTTTTTGTTTATTACAGCAAAGAAGCCTAACATTACAGACAATAACTATGAATATTGACTTGATATTCAGACTGGCTTGGCAGCAAACATCACTCACTGTTGACCATGGCCACTTTTACTGGAACAGTGGATTTCTTTGCTTTAGTGATTTGAGTCACTGAATCCATTATTTCACTCTTGCTTGACATCTTTTTTTTTTTTTTTTTTTTTTTTTAAACGAAATAAAAACAACAGTAACCTAAAAACAATTTCGGTTCCACAGAGAGAATTAACATTAAACATTTGTTTGTACAAACAAAAGTAACATTTTATCTGTCCGTTAAATCTCAAAATTAGAGCTTTTTAACATACTATTTACAGGATGCAAACTTGCTAGAGCCAAACATCTTATATCCTATTTACAATTTTTTTTTTTTTTTTTTGCCCTAATGGAGCTTGTGTGAAACAGAAACACGTCAGTCAGCACAAGTCAACATCGTGACAACACTGATGTTCCATCGGGATGCATTCAACAAAGTCTGCTCTCCATCCAGGATGCCGTTTGAAACAATAACTCCAAAAAAAATAAAAAATAAAATAAACAATCAGGCACAAGCGTCGCTTTCTCTGCTGGCCGGATAGAAAACAGCTCATCCCGTTTGGATGATGAGCCCAAATACCGCACGGACAACAACGGGAGCGACGGAGGGCTGTTTTGGACCAAATGAAGCACAGTGACGTCACAGACTCTTTTCAAATGAAAACAAGACAACACTACAGAGTAAATACTGAAAAAAAACAAAAACTAGCGCACCTCTACTGCTTCGATATACAGCTTGTTCTAACACTCTCGGCTCATTGGTGGGCCCGGTACGGTATCGCACTTTACGGTGGTGGCGGAGTGAAGAATGATTGTTCTTCTAAGCGACGCAAGTGAACAATAAATACGAACAATGTGCTTCAACCGTATACACATATATATACAACAAGTCTTTGGCTTATGAATAAAACATCCGCGGTGGCATAAAACGAGAGGAAAACGCGTGGTAGGCTGCCAGTGCACAAAGTAAACGAAGCCAAGGGACACTGTTAATAGTTGAACTGACGGTAATTGCGGATGACGCCTTCTCTCTATACGGAGTGACGAATTGATCGTGTGTTGGGCCCAGCCCTGGATTGCAACACAACTTAAATGAAAGGGTTCGCTTTAACACTTAAAAAAAAAAAAAAAAAAAAAAAACAATTCAAAGAAGAAAATCGACTTATTTAAAAAGCCAAAACGCAAATATAAAAACATGTCTTTTGACTCCAAGTTTCTTCATGAAATAATAAATGCAAAAGCCTAATAATACTCAACATGTAAACGTTTTTTTGTTTTTGAGTCAGTCTCGAGTTGACCTTTCGGGTTATTTGATGTGTTTTAAGATGTGATTCAGTTTGACCAAAAATACCTTAAAAAGAACATCGCGATGATGATCATCTGAAGCTGGTGGCATTTATGGAGCGCTCGGCGTGTCGAGAGACTAAACATTGTTGACTGGTGGCCCCTCACATCCAGGGCCCCCACTGGCACTCAAGAAGTTGTACAATATTAGCATGAAAGGAGCTTTCAACTTTCCTGTGCACAAGTCCAGGAGAGGGCGCTCTGACTTGGTCTGGAATGGATGGCGACATGCCACCGCCACCGGTGAGGGATGTTTTTGTGCTCTCCTCCGCCATCTCCCGACCTGTTTAGGAGGACTCGATGAACTCCAGCGCCAGGTCGTAGCAGAACCTGTACTGCTCCTGGACATGCACAAACACCACAAATGTCACATTTATGCATATGCCCGACTTCAACGTAGTCCACGTTGTCCACTTAATACGCATTTTATTCCCAATGGACAAAAAGAAAAGAAAAAGTAAATGCAAAGGAACCCGCACCCCCACACCCAGAGACAGCAGAAAGCCAAAGCTGGCCTCACCGGAGCGTCCACCATGTTGGGCTTGCTGTTCCTCAACGTTTTGACGGCGTGGAAGACGTCGACCACGCTCTGTCTCTTGGCCATCTCGCACACGATGCTGCTGGCACAGAACACGCCGCTACGCCCGCCTCCATTTCTTTACAAACACAAACGTGAGAACAAAAAAAATAAAAATGAGAACCACTGTTCTACAGTTCCCTCACAGGCATCAATTAATCCTTGGTGGGGATCCGGCACACTGACTGGTAAATATCGACGGTTTACTCACAGGCAGTGGACGATGGTTCTTCCCTCCCCCTCCTCTCCTTCACGCTGCCACTGGTCCACCTGCAGGATGAGCTTGAGGAAGGACCGCTTGGAGGCCGGGACCTCCCTGTGACCCGCCCAGCCCAAGTACTGGAACTGACGGACCATCAAGTAGCCTTCCTGTGGCTATCGCATCGGCAGACAGCGACAGTTAAAACATGCACTCGCACATTTGTGAAAAAGAGACTCCACCGGAGATGATGGAAAATTGAAATATCATGTATGGAAATATTGCGGTTCCAAAAAGGTTCCACGTTAGTTTCATCAAAGACTCACCCTGGTGAGGTTGCAGACTCTGAACAGCCTGCTGATCACATCGCAGTCCATTGAGCAGGACATACATTCAACTTGGACCGGCCCGTAACGCAACATGCCTTCTTCGGGCCAGTACTGGGGACAACCCTGTGTAGGTGATTGCATGTTAAAATGAGAGAAAAAAAACCCCGCACTGACATGGCTCCGCGGTGATGCGAAAAGTCCACCGTACCTGCGCTAGGTCAATCTCATTGAGCATCACAAGACTGGTGCACCCGTAGTCGTACACCAGGCGCCAAAAGTCTTTGACGGTGTTGGGCAGAGGGTGCTGGGTGACGATGAAGGCGGCAGGCTGTCTGTAGCTCTGAGAAATAAACGACACGGACGAGAAACCTCAGCTGAGACGTGTTGAACGTCCCGCGCGCAGGGCGAGGTGGCTCAAACAAACATGTTCCAGATGCTTGATCATATGATCATGCAGGAGAGCGGGAGGGGCGGGTGAGGAGCATGCGCCACAGACAAACACGTCGACTAGGGTTTACTTCGTATTCCGCCTACGTAAGCCTGTCAAAATGAGCCGACGCGACGCAGCCACAGGTGTAGCACAGGCGTCAATGGCGTGTGGAGGGGGAAACATGAGGGAAGACAAACGCGCGTGGCGACGGCAGGCGTGTGGATTCAGAGGGTGCTTATGGCAAGACGTTGAACGTGGGGGTGGGGGGGACTGGTGCAAAGACAGCGAAGCCATGAAACAAATCCAGTATTGGAATATTGGAAGTGAAATTTACCTGCAACTCCTCTGACAGCTTGGTTAAAGAGAGGCCAAAGTTAAGTTTTAACTAAGACGGAATTCTACAAAACCGCACTCGAGTCCTGAATGTTGGGTTTCGTTTACTCACAATGTAAACAACCACTACATGTCCTCACCTCGCGACCAAGTATTCTTCATGAGAACTTGGTAGGATGGCAGAGGAAGAAAAAAAATGCCACCATACATTTTATCTGCCAAATTCTTATATTGTGCTTAGAATGCTATCAAGACTTTTATTTTGTCATCCAAAATGTTGCGCAAGACTTTTGAATCCAAGAAATGCGGCTCCTTTCCTAATGACGGCGGACCGCTTCCCGTCGACATCCTTCTCGTTTCTCATGAAAACAGGCGGCGCTATGCCACTCCCGAGAAACCGCGGTGTTCCTTTGACATCAGTTATCAGAAAAGTCCAACTCTTCCTGACAACAGCAAATATCACATCGAGATGCTTGACATTCAGAGTACAATTTGGATTTTCCTCCCCTAGCCGATGTCATAACGGCGACACGTGCAGGCCGCTGTTCGCGGTGCTTTTGCACTTTCGTTTCCCTTTTCGTCAGAACCTGGATTTGTCTCTAGCTTTCTTGTGTGCTAAAACCACAAACACAGCATCACACAAACAGGGAGGGGAGACTGTATGTGTGCGCGTGAGTCGTCGAATTAACGCGTGCATCAAAATTTGGGATGTACTCGACTGGTCAAAGGTTTTAGAAAAACATTTCGGTGAGCCATTTTTTACGGTACTGATTTCTTGCCCAACCGCAACACTGTTCAACGGCTTCGTCGACTCTTCTAAAATGTTTGACCAGTAGTGTCGTTATTTCCGTATCACTTTTGAGTATTCCACTTGTTTCCTATGCTTTTTAAAACGGCGTGAAACCAATTTGCCAGGTGGGACGTACGGTATTGTACAATGTCCGAGGGAACGGTGCTGTTTTTCGTCGCGGGGACTTACATCCATGAGAGCCGCGTTGATGTAGTTGCTGCTTTCCCCGTCTATTGTGATGAGGAAGGGCAGGCACCGGTCAGGCGGAAGACCGTCCACGAAGCGGTTCTTATCCTGGTTTCTAGGCAACAACGCAATGCTGCAGTCTTCGGGCTGAGGCTGAGGAGTCACCGAGTTTAAAGTCTGGAGGGACAAAGCGAGAGACGATGCGGTGGCGTGAGCTCCGTTGCAAATGGCGGAAGTTGTGGATTTTGAGTGCCTGGACCATGCGTCGAGGGTGAAACTGAACAGCCAAGTCAATCTTGTAACAAAAGTGTCAAATATACCCCCCATCATAACAATGACATCTTATTACCTGGAACTCATCCTTCAGGTGGGACGAGTTGGTCTGGGAGTCGATGCGGATGAGCTCATAGAAAGCAGCTTTGAATTCACAAACGGGAATGGCCGTTTCCCCGCAGAGACAGGCCTCTAATATGGCATCGTGGATGAATATGTACTGCTCCTGGGGAAGGCATACGAGAAGCGTGTTTTATCGTCACGCGCGCACACGCGCACTCTTCCAAGAACACAGTGATCGTTGGTCACAGCAACTTGTTGGAGGTGAGAAAACAGACGTTGAGTGAGAGGCGGCAGGTGGCAGGTGGAGTTATGCAGATGACTGATGAAAATTCGAGGTACTATTTTCCAAATCATTTGGATTGAAGGAGGCTTCTCCGATTTCACGACTTCACTCGTCTACAAACTAACATATAAATGGGTCAAAACATGGAACACGGCATTACAAATTAGATCCGGGTGGGTCTTAAAAATAGTTGTCTCTCTTAAAATAACTCGGCTTTGTTATTAGCTTCATCCAAAGGAAGAATTTCGTCATCAAGAAAGAAGCCACATTTAACAAGGAGTGTGAATAGAGCGCACCGATACTAATATAGGAATGATTTATCTTATTCATAATATAATAGATTCATTCACATGTCTACCGATTCTATTTTAAGAAAACAATGATCCCAGAATGCAAATCATTGCAAATTGTTTCTTTTAGCTACCACCAGATAGCAGCAAAACCACATTTTGCAAATGAAACCAATCCTAGTCTCAATTCACCTCTGGAGTTTTTATACACACCACATTGTCTTTAAAAGAGGAAAATAACGTAACCTCTTTGTTTTTTTTCTCTTGCTATCCTGTTTTTGCCATCTTTATGTCCCGTTGCTACTATAAATATACGCACTTGAATTTACCGTGAATGGAGTGTGTTGCAAAGGTTTGCATTCACAACACTGGCGTGACAAGCGGTGAGTCAACAGCACAGACAAAACAGATGGACGATGTTATGGATGGAGTCCCTTCAGCCTGTACCGTGCGTGTCCCGAGTCCAACAGTGGTGGGTTGTTTACCGTGCCTGGCCCTAGCATGTGGATGCAGATGGATGATGGGTAATGCAGTCACCTCAGTCTGTACCATGTTGATCCTCCTGGACCGAAGCGCCTTGACGCAGTTGTAGATGTCCACCACGCCTTCCCGCTCCGCCATGTCTAACATGATGTCAATGACGATGAAGCAGCCCGTGCGTCCTGCCCCGGCACTGCACACAGACAGCACAGAATTAAGTCTTTGGATTGCTCTTTTCTATTGACGATCCACACATGGGTGTACATTTGAAGGTATGTCGAGTTTTATTTTCACCTGCAATGGACCACGATAGGCCCAGCGGAGGGTGGATTGGAGATTTTAACCCTGCGAATGAAGGAAAGCAGTCCCGTGGCGTGATACGGCACTCCATGATCGGGCCAGCCGGTGAAGTGGAACTGCTTGACTTCTCGCACCTCGTTGAACCCACGCTGGGGAGAAAGAAACATGAAGAACATCTCAACACGATACGTGCGTTTTGATGGCATACAAACTGTGTTTGGAATCGTTTCCTATCCACTGTATAGTGTCCTATGAAGTTAGTTTGCCTTCTTGTAGGTTATCCCCGACACTGTATAGTACTCTGGATGCTGTTTAAAAATCCCCCCCCCCAATTGGACTGTGGAATGAACTATAGATCACTACATAAAATAAAAAACAAACCAAAAAAAAACTCCAACACAGCCAACAAGTAGCTGTGGAACACGATTTGACAACTCACTCGCTCCAGTGTGAATGTGCGGACCACATATTCGGCAAGGGGCTCCACCTCAACAAAGGTCACCTTGAAGTCACCGTACACCTCTGCGTCATCCGGCCAGTACTTGTAGCACTTCACCTGCCATCAAACCAACACACAAAAACTTAGAATTGGCTGGTACTGAATGAGTTAATTATATAGGAACCATTGTTAAATATTTGTAACACCCGGGAGGAGAAAGCACAACTTACCCTTCCGACCTCAACTAGATTGGTCACCATGACGATACAGGCAGACTGTTCCTGCCACACCATCCTCCAGAAATCATAAACGGTCTCATGCACAGGACCTGCAATCATAAAGCTTCACCTTTTAGGGCTTGGTTAGGCCAGAAATATTCCATTTTACATCCGTTTGTGTTGTTGTCGATGTCATTTGCTTGAATGCGGCTCACCTTGAGTAGCAATGTAGTGGCTTGGTCTCTGATAACCCTGCAAGCACAAAACAAAAGTGGATGTTACTGATTTTCAATCCCAGTCCATTTCAACGGGATTGTCGAAAAAGAACAGGTCAGGCTTCTCCCGCCTACAATCGGGCCATCATGATGAGCATCACCTCCGCAATCTACACTCACACTCCCAATTAAATTTGAGCTCTCCAGTGAGAATGGGCTAGCAGAGGATGAAATAACGTCCAATTGAACTGAATTACCGTGCATTTTTAAACGCTTAAGACTCAACAGGTCCTGTTAAAAAGAAGACCGTCATATTCAACAGATGAAGCCGTGTGATCAAACGTGTCACCTTTCCAACCGTCACGTGTGCACATGGCAACAAGGGACTGTCATGTCCAAAGGGTATGAGACACAGAAAGGGAGTCGACAAGCGCAGTGAAAGCGATGCAAAGTGAGGGAAGAAAAAAAAAAAACAGCGCGAGATGAGGTGAGAGCTCTCAGACGGCGAGAGCTCAAAATGGGTCAAAGTGGAGACAGAGCCTGGCCTTGAGCATTTGACGGCTGCTTGGTGCATGAATGGATGTAAAACGAATGAAAGAGTCCACAGTGATACTTACATCCCTGTACAGCCAAATCTACAGGCCAGGCCACAGGCAGAAAGAACGAGTGGAAGAAAGAAGGAAGGAAAGAAAGAGAGCACAATAATGTCAGTGAGCGTCAACCGGAAACAGAAAAGTTGCATTGATGTGAAATGTGGATGGGCATGACCAAAAAAACAACAACCCCCCCCCCCAAAATAAATAAATAAAAACATTCTCAAAACTAGAATTAGATTAAATAGAAAGGACAAATCCTGAAGGAGAAGCAAATGATTTCTCATTTCATTTGACCAAGTGTCTTTTGTGACATTTTTAGAGCTCAATTCTGAGATTGCTGTCTTGATATCATCACAGATTTGATGAAGCTGGAAGTGCCCAGTCTACTAGTCCTATTTCTAGTCTGCCGTCAGCGGCGGCAAGCAATCCGGTGACAGTAGATTACATAAAAACAGAACCAAAAAAAAAAAAGAAAATCAAGTGAAAATTGTGACTGCGGGTGGAGAAGTGAAAGTGGGTGAGAATGACGGATGATAAAAAGATAATGCTGAGGGGTGATCGACAAACAAAGTTTGAGTACGAAAGGTATGAACTTGACGTCGAAAGACAATACTACGAAGAATGCACACGGCAAGTGGTGGGATGCGTGAAAAGTGAGCAATGGATGCAATTAAAAGTATAGAGGCCTGACATACGAGCGAGGGAGTGTGGTTTCGTTGGTTTCGTTGGGAGCCAATAGTAGCATTCGGCGCCTTTCCACTTACATCGATGTAGTTGGCGTTGATGTAGTCGGAGGAGGGGTCGTCTTCGATGGGCTGGAGAATAACCCTTGAATGATCATCTGAAGAAATACAACAGAAGGACGAAGGACGGGTTTGGAAAGGACAAATGTGAGCCGGTGAAGCAAAACAACCAATCAAAAACACGCCAGTATTGTTTCTCCTTCTATTGCGTGAAGGCCCCCTTTCTTCTTTTCTCGCAATTCATTCTCCTGGGAACGTACAAGTTATGCGATATCCATTTTGAACCACGGTTGCTTTAAAAAATATGTACTGGCTCACATGCTATGATGTTGCCATAACGGTTCTTGGTGCGGTTTTGCTCCTTCTTTGCCACGTCCCACGTTGCTGACTGGCCTTCGAAAAAACTCTGGATCACCAACAGCACACACAAAAACAGAAAACAACATGAAATGGGACATATGTGTGATCGTCTTCCTCATGAGGGTCTCGGGTGGGCTGGTTGCCAGCCAATGGCAGGATAACGCGGCCATACTAGCAAGAGCACCAATTAAGAGTTCTTGCCGACTTACTTCATATTCCTCCTTGAAGCCGTAGCTGTCGGACGTCTTCATCAAGTTGATGTGTTGCAAGAGGTCGGCCACTCTGATGGCGGGGTGGAGCTGTCCCGTCTGATAGGGCGATTCGGTGCCTTCGCAATGATAGCGGGGGACATCCAGGAGCCTGCTGTTCTCCGCCGCCGATGCACTGTGATTCTCGTCTGCGCGGGGGAGATTATTCAGAGTTAAAGATGGCCCCCTCCGATGAAGAGAAAAAAAAAGTGGGGGTAATAACTTGAGATTTGTTTCCACTTATATTATTGGTAACTTGCTTCTTAGTATTTGCATTTGGGTGCCTACCTGTAATTGGAACTACATGTCCAAGCAGCAGTAAAAAAAAAAAGAAAAAAATGTCAGTAAAATGTCAGACTGGGGTGGGGGTTGATTTGTCAAGGGTGTTTGTTGAAAGGGGCACATGTAATGAATGATGTCCTCCCAGACTGACAGGGAATGGGGACGTGAGCATCGTTGATAGATTATCCCACCAAAAAACGCTTACGTTTGTTTTTTGAATTTTAAATTGACCGTTTCCTTTGCCGCTGAACTGATGCCGATCCAGATGAAGACTACTTAGCCTGCAGTTCCCTGAGTTGAGATTAGTCACTGATTGACACGGCGTATAATACCCAAGCTCGGGGTCGCCACAACCAACTGCCTCGTCTTCGCAACTACTTATTAAATGACGTTGTTTATTGCATCCACCCGATGCTTTTCTCCGCTCCGAGGACGTGTCAGCTCATTAATGGCTGCTAAGATTTGTTATTGCCCTCGCCAGGCCAATTAACAGTAAACCTGACCTGACAGCGTCTTTTTAATTCAAGACTTTGCCGCTACTCCCCCCTTGTCCTGTGACGCGATTGGCCGGGACAGAGTGGAGCAACACCTTTCAGTCCAAATTAAAGGTTATGAAACGCATGGGCAACACTGTTTGGTGGCTCTTGGGAGGTTTTGGAGGCCATCGGGGCATGTTCCGACTGATTGTGTTACACTGTCAAAGCCAAACTAAATCCAAGGCATGAAAACGGCAAACAACTACGGTTTCATGAGTTCAGAATAAATACCACAGATGCCAGTATTGACAACATACTCCCTCTTTTCTCAAGCATCAGTGTCCGCTTTGTGGAGCAGGGAATTACATGCCTCTCAAAACCAGTCTAAAATGTGGAAATAATTAGGTCTCAAAGGGGCGGTGGGGGTTTGTAATTACACGGACTATCCCAAGTGCTCAGTGGGAAAGCGAAAAGCATGGCCGGGCTTTGGCGTGATTGAAGTAACTGTAAACACGGTCTGCTGCGCTGTAAGGGGTTAAGTTTTCACGCGAGAAATATTGACAGTTGTCGTCTTTCGAGCTCTCGCGCCACAAGGCGAAATGTCTATTTCGCTGTGCTTACTCGTGACACTTGTTGTCGTTCCTGAGACTTGATGAGCGCCTTGTTGTTCAAGCTTAACTATCAACCCATGCACAGACAAATGCCGGCGGTGCAACGCACAAGAGACTCCGAGATGGGATGGACGCCGATGAGATCGGGCGTTGCAAATGGGAACTGTTTTTTTTTAACGGCAAACCAGGGCTGAATGATGCAAGGCGACAGACAAGACAGTGTCTCACGAAAGATGATGATGACTGGTGACCGCTACGGGCTATTCGTAGGGGTGAGAGGTGTGACATATTCAACCTATTGGGGGTCTCACCTAACACAGCGGTGGGGACCAGCGGATCGTTGGGCACTGCGGGGAGGAAGCACCGTGAAGAAATATGTTGGCAATTTCACGCTCGCTCAAATGAGTGTTAGAGGCAAGACGAGATTTTGCGCGACGAGTTCTCAAGGTCTGACTAGCGAGTGCAAAAGTTGCATTTCTACCACTTCACTTTTAAACACAAAAGCAACACCAACAGAAAAACAAGAAACCGCTCAATGTATTTGGTCTGCAGAGTCCAGATGTGTTGTTAAAACGAATCCTCTGACGGATAAATGCATGCACGAAAAATGCAAGCTTAACAACAGGTTGAGATTTTGTATGACTATTCGGCTTCATGTAACTTATGATGATCGGATGAAAGAATAAAGCAAGGTACATCTGCTGTTGTGGTTGTGAGAGTCCATGAAGGTCACTGCCATGGGCTCCTCCGCGTGCAGAGTGCTCTGGTCGGCGTAGCTGCGGTCCATGGCGTTGACCATATGCGTCATTTCCTGGCGGGTGGTTCCGATGGCGTCCTTACGCTTCTTTGCGAGCTTCCTGTCAGGGGGACGGAAAAAGACCAGCGGAGTCAGCCCACAGTTAAACGGATTTTCAAATTGGCATCAGCTGGCCTGCAGGACACTGCTAGTATGGTAGCTTTTTAACATGAAATAGACCGCATTTCCTCACATAGTGGCTACTTATTGTCCAGATATTTATACATATTGATTAAAAGTAATTTCAACTGAATAAAAGTAGGATTAAAAAAAAAAAAAAAAAAGGACATGCACAACAATGCCGCGCAAGCACAGATGCTACTTGTCTGAAGCTAAATTGCCGGATACTAAATTTCGTTTCAGTCGGTACTGATGTACTGGCTAGCAACAGAGATCAAATGGGCTGAGGTAACCGTCTAATGACCATTGGTGAGGGATAGCGTCTATGAATTGAGGCGGTCGTAGCTCGCGACCCGATGCGTCTATTTGACGGAGGCATTTACAATATTTGCTTTTATTGGGAAGATAGCCACTTATCTGAGGAAACGAAGCGTACCAAGTATCTAGCCTAGCTGTGGGCTGCAGGCGGCCGATTCAAGATGCAAAGGAAAAGGAGAAGAAAAGAGGAGAGGAAGAAAACAAAAAAGAAGAGGAAAAGAAACAGGCAAGGATGGCAGATGTGAAATAGCAGATGGCAGCATGTACCAGGCTCAACTGAAGGAGCAAAGGGGGACGAAATGACCCTTGAACTCAGGTTAGCCAAAGACAAAACCTTTCTTAGTAGGTGTGCTGCCAGAAGAAAAAAAAGTTGAAACGCCCGGTCAAAGGATGTTCGAGATTAAAGTATTTCTTCATCTGACAGCAGGCATTTGAAAACTCCCAATAGGAGATAAGGCACAGCATTGACTCAACACGCTACTGATTATAGAAGTCTCGTTGAGGGTCAGGTCAGACAGAGTCGAGCATTATGAAAGGAAGAGATGCATCTTCGCCGGAACACCTTACTATTTCTCTCCAAAGGCTGTTGACATACAACAGAGTGAAACAAAGAAGTGTTTGAAAAAGCGCAAAAAGAAAATGAAAGTGTTTCACGGAGGAGGAAAAAAAACAACCAATTTGCGATGTAAACAGTGAAACGGAATTCCCAGAAGGCCCAGTACAAAAAAAAAAAATAAAAATCCAAGGAGAACAAAGACCTGAGCAGACTTTGAGCATGACAAAGCAAGTTATGCACCCTGAGCCGTCGTACGTATCAGTTCAGGCAACTTACATCCCATTTACTGACACGGCGCCGGCCGAAATTTGATCAAATCTGAACCACGTCTTCAAATGCTCGAGGTGAATCCAATAATAATTCCCCTTGGAAAGTTTCACTAAGTTGCCAGACTGATACGCTGATACGGTCTGACTTCTTCCCCAGTAGCCAGGTGGGAAACATGCTGCGCTCTTTTCTTTTTCTTCTTTTTCTGTGACCTCATTTGCCCTCAAAATACACCAACAGCGAAGGCCACAGACACGCAACGCACCCACAGAGCCACACTCTCTGTACTGACCAAGTAACGCAAAATGTCTGGTCAATGGAACAGGACAACTACGGAGAGATTGATCAAATTTGATTCACTTGGCGTCGTCACTTTTGGCCACCGAGAGCAGGCTTAAAGAGCAGAGAGAAAACAAGTAGTGCGGAGAAGACGCGGAACCACCACAGGAGCAAAACAAAAGGCCTCCCATAAAAAAAAAAAAAAAAAAACAGGGCGCAGTGGTTCAGATCCACTGTCAGCAAAGAGACTTTAATGTCCATGATACCTGTGACTTGATGGTCGGATGGATGGTCACATGACTACATGCACACAGAGCTACAAGTCACAAGTGCAGCATTCTTTTTTCAAATAACACGCTCGGGCCCGTGTGGTCCCACTCCGGCCTGCTTTGTAGACAGCTTGGGCCCTTTAAGCGAGACGTCTGCTTCAGAGCGACTTTGGAGCATATGTGGAGGACACCGGGGCTGAGGGCAATTCACATTCAGTTCAGTCTTAGTTGGACTCCAATCTCCGCTTTGGTTTTGTGCACTTGTCGCCGCTTTCTCCATTCGTTCCGTGCTACCGAATACGTGAAAGATTGGAATGTGAAGAAGAGCTGCTACGACTGAGGCGGCAGTGAATTGTCCCCCACCCTGGCAGGGCGTCAATGAGGATGGCTTTGGCTGGTTGGTCAGAGCTGAAAATGTGTGTTTTCTCTTGAAAAAAGTATACTGCATCTTTAAAAAAAAGAAAAAGAAAAAGAACAACATCTAGCCACTAATTAGCCCAGTAAGAGATCGGCAGCTGGACACAGCTGACTGTTGGCTCGCTTGTTGTTTACTTACAGGTAATAAGAGTACGAATAGTAGGTCCTCCTGGGGTTGTGAGCCAATCAGAAAGCAAAGAGACATAAGGGTCATGAATATGCAAATGAGGACAATACTGTCCCTGCAGGTCCCAACCAGCAACAACAGAAACAGAAGAAAGCATCTTTGGGACATGCAAAAAAAAAAAAAAAAGATTGTTTGCAATACTAGGGGGCTCTTTTGCAAAAAATTCAGTTTCAAAGCTGAAAACAAATTCCAAAAGAATCAAATGACTGGTCACAATGAACTCAATACAAGCCGCTAGACTTCCTTTCTCCGGTTTCCACTTTGTAACCATCCTCGCAATCGTTTGCTGCCATGATTCATCCTCAAGATTAGAGATCGATTGGATGTTTAACAGGTGTGGGGTCAAAGCTTTGCCATCTTCGTCCCACCATTTTAAAGATGCAGTATTGCTCAAAGTTCGAAGAAGGTTCAGTGACGATGGATATTGATCTCCCCAAAGATTCTCAACCAGAAAACAGTGGTGATCATTTGATCCACATTCTCATAAATCAAAGACAAAAAAAAAAACATTCCAACCCAACTGTTGCGGGCATCAACATTCAATATTTCATTTCAACACTCGGTTTTGTCTTTTGAAGCCTCATGGAGCTTGGCGACAGTTCCGTTGTGACCTTCAGCACTTCCGGTGACGTGATGTCACTTGTTCACATTTGAAAAAAGGGGCTGCTGCTGGAGCGTGGCTAACCTTTAGTAAGTTGTAGTCGTTCCGTGTCGCCACATGGTGATGCTGTGCACCAAACTATAACCGACAGCAATACAAGCGCCTCCATGTTGCATTCAGTCGGCAAAAAAATATTTTAGACACTTAAGCAGCAGGCTGATGTTTTGTTTTTGTTTTTTTTGGACCACTTGGTACTCACAGTATGTATAATTACGGATATGGCTGCGTGTTTACACTGTGCTGCATGAATGATATTGATCCAACCACATGACCTGAGTGAGCTCAGTCACGACCTTTCCGGCAACATGATACGTCCTTTGTATCGCGCGTGTGATATGAATTTGTTTTTGTATTTGTAGACTATATTACAATTGTTAATCAGATGATTCCGACTGGGGGGCTCACGTCTGCCCCTTGGTGGGCCCGGTGACCCCTTTAAATATTCAGCATATGTTTCTTCCTAAGTAGCTGCGGTCTCTTCCGTCTCCTCCACTTCTCGCCATACGAAACCTTTATTCGTTATCACCTGCTTATTACTTAACCTGACTTTGAACATCTTGCCGTGGCGTAAATTTCTTCTTTCAAGTAGTTGTTTCTTGAAGTGAGGGGTAGACTTGTATCAAGTGTATCCCCCCCCCCCCCCCCCAAAAAAAATCTATCACCAAGAGTGCCTCTACAGGGAGATCAACGTTCATGGTGGATGAATGAAGGATGGTGCTACGACAGCAAATATCGAGATGAACACAACAAGAGAATGTGCACATTTCCGTCTTGGCACGTTCTTTCACCTGCATGCGTGCGCACGGTGAGGCGACGCCAAGGTTTCGGGTCTGTGTCACTCACCTCTTCTTGACCAATAAGATGGCTACCAGCACCAGGAGAATGAAGACGAGGACGCCGGCGCTGATGCCGGCGATCTTCACCACGCGGTCCGTCTGCTTGGCGGGGTCGGGGATGACTTCGGGCTCCTCGGTCGCCCCTTTGGCATAACGACAAGTCATCAGTTTTGTGGTTGGCTCTTTGCTATCTGAGCATGAACCGCTGATTTCAGTTCATTCAAGTCCATCATTTTCTAGTTTATGAAAAGAACGAAACATTTACATCACTTCTGTAAAAGAATGGGGTGCAAAAGTTAAAAAAAAGTACATATTTATCATCGTCTATTACTGTGCAGCCTTCTGTAAAGCAAATGTCACATGTGGGGGGGGGGGGGGCTGTCGAAATACCACCAACTTTGAGCGTGTTTGCGTTTATATCAAGACTTTGATATTCCTGCCAAAATAAATACCATGGTAACAGTCATTCGTGACGCAAATATAGCCAAAGCGTCTGTCTGGGGATCTCAGAAATATGAGTATTAATATCCACACTCAGCTCATTAAAATCCACTTGAGTGCATTTTCTATTGCCGTTTTAATATAGTCCCCAATACAGTAAAAAAAAAAAAAAAGCACATAAGATGGTTCGAGTGGTTTCTGTCCATGCTCCTGAGCTCCCGCATACAACTTTGCCTTCATACCGTTGCTGATTATTTCAAGGAATTTCAAAGAAAGCAAATACTGTCAAACTATTTTTCACGAGAACAAGACGTGGCGTCGTCGTGATCCTGTTGATCACAAAAGCACGGAGCTGTTTTGATGCTCCTCATCTCTATTTCGTGATCTCATAACGCCGTAACTGTTTGGATTGCACCGTCAGAACATTAGCGCATTAGGATCATCCAAATAATCCAAAATAAAGACAAATGCAAAACTAGATTTCATGCCGCGTATCCATCGAACGCTAATCCACTTACAATGCTAAATATCAACAAGATAAACATAATCTCTTGTTCTTTTTTTTTTTTTATTAGAATTTTCATCTGCCGCCTTGTTTGTAAGCATATTATCTGGTTCTAAAATGTTTCACACGCAGGGGTCTTTGAAAATGCAACATTATGTAATCTACAGCATAAACGCTCTGGACGAAAGGACACCAAATGATGCACTTATATGGTGGATCTTGAGGAAATTGAGATACATAGGACGGCTACTCAGTGTTAGTTTATCAACATGAGCGTCATTGTTGGTATTTGCGCTAAAATTGTTTTAGGGATTATTTTTTGGGGAAGACATTTTTTATTATAAATAAGTATTTAAAAAATGCTCAAAATAGATGCCTGATGGTAACCCTGTTCAGCGGGCTTTGTTGCACTCAGACATGAGAGTAAAGGGGGGGGGGGGGCGGCACACACACACACACACACACACACACACACACACACACACACAGTATTTGAAAGGTTCCAACTAAGTATGACCTCATCATGCCCGTAGTAGCTTTTAATTCCTGTAAAAAATTATCCAGGTCAGTACACTCACACTCACACATACATACACGGAGCAAAAAGTCCCCGAGGCGGCGATGACAATACACAATAACCGAGATGACCTAATAGGACCACCAACACTTAATCCCCCTTCCCGGATGCACGCCTCAGCGCGCGCACACTTGCAGACGGGCGCAGAGAGAGAAAGGAGGGGACAGTCGTCTGACCTCTGCGACCATTAGTGTGCCTTTCTCCCTTATCACTGCGGGAAGATTTCAATTCTGTCACTTCGCTCATGTTTCCAAGCGGCCGGGCCACACGACGAAAGGGACAATGACCTATTTAATACTCGGCAACTATCTGCAAACACAAATCACAAGATGATGACACTGGTAACTTGAGCTCTCCTAAACTGTCCTCCAATTTGAGAGGGAAAATGAGACACCACACGAAATGGAACTGAGCCACCACTTGGGGACCTCATACAGTTTTCTCTGTGTGAATTTCCCCGTCCATGTGTCCTCAAACTAACCCCACGGCCTACAAGAGAATTTGATCCACCCCGCCACACATTTTTACAAATAAAACCTTGGACCAACTGTCGAGGACTCAAAACATTTCACAAATACGCATAAGGTACTCTCATACACACGACTGAAATGCTTTCACAGACTACTGAATAGTTTTTTTTTCTGCTTAGATACACGCTACAACATTTTCCCCCCCACTGACACCCAACTGAAACACCGCTCTCGTAGCAACTCGAGTTGCAAGGCTCAGGCTCCGCCCCATAGTCGTCAAGATTTCGAGTCAGACTCGCCATTGGCCGAGCTGCGTGAGGGGGCGGGGTCTACAGTGGCTCACTTGACAGGCCAGAACCGAAAACGGTCTAATTTCAGTGAGCTGTATTTTTTTGATCCTCGGAATGTTACGGACGCCTTTACTGAAACACCTGGAAACGATTATAAATTGTGAACATAATAGTATCCGGCATACATTCAAGCCAGTTTTCTTTTAATCTCCAGTCTAACAAGATAAGATAAGAAAACCTTTATTAGTCTCGCAATGGAGAAATTCCAGATTCACAGCAGCAAAGTTATGAAAGGAAGAAGTAGAACAACAAAATATAGGAGCTGCTGGAAGGCAGCCACTCACGCGGCGCCATTTTGAAGTCAAAATAACAAAAATAACACAACACAGCACATAGGACACAGATGTCTCCTGACTTTAACATGCTGTGTTGTCTATTTACAGTTCCTTACAGATTTGTGCAAACTTCTTAAAACGGATGGCTCTGGATAATAGGTGAATAATAATGATTGCAACCAGAAGCAGTGACTTCTCTCTATCGAGCTGTCCGCTCCATAACCCAGCCGTTATGGCGCACACAACTAAATCCACTTTAATGATTCTTTCTGCGGTCATTAAGGCTGATTGTACTCGAAATAATGTCCCTTTTTACAGTCTGGTTTAACAATCCTTCAAGGTCTAGGGGGGCAGAGCCTGGTCTGTCAGTTCAGTGAAGGCTGACAAGACTCCCCCTTTTTTTGGATTACGATAACGACACAAATGCGTGCGTGCGCCGACTCTGACCTTTCCTCTTCGCCATTTCACCGAAATGATGTTTAAATTTATGTCATTAAAATATGGACTATCGAGATCCACAATTCAAAGACCAACCGGCAGACCTTTTCACATCCAAGAGCAGCTGTTGGAACCGCAAAGTGCTCACAGCACCGCCATTCACTTGCCACGTGCTTTCTTGCCATGTTGTGTTAACATGCCCCCGCCCCAGATGCAAACACACACACACACACACACACACACACACACACACACACACACACACACACACACTCCCATACTTATCCGCGATGTAACCTGATCCTTTCCTGAAAACATCTATATGCGTCTGTCTGTATTTCCAGGTTAAATAAGCATCTCCTGAAGCCAGTGCATTAGGCTGTCAAACATATGGCCCCAGATTAAAAAAAACACACATCACATTTAGACTCCGCGCACGCTGATCCTGCGCGTGCGCGCGCACACACACACACACACACACACACACACACACACACACACACACACACACACACACACACACACACACACACACACACACACACACACACACACACACACATATTTCTCTCTCTAGCATTATATTCTCTAATACTCATGATGCGGATGTCCGCTCTTATGGAACACTCCGCCCTTGCTAAGAGGATGATAACTTGTTAATGCAGTTCACAACAATCTGTTAGTAAGAATAAACAGCTTTAAGAGGGAGGGGAAAAAAACTCCCCATCTAAACAGACTGATTTCATTGTAACAACAACAACAATAAACAGGAGTAGCACAGTAATACGAACACTTTTTCATTGTACTGAATTAAATTAAATGTTGGTTCTTACCTTTAGTGGCAAGCCTCAAACACTGGGTTTTAGTTTCCTGAAAGGGAAAAAAAATACATCAAAATTACAACACGAGCAGGACTGGATTTTGATAAAAATGCGCCCTGCCATTTTTGGCTTTTGATGAGCGCCCTCGTAGCAGAGCACAACCCATTGTGTTGAACGATTATGTATATTCTGAGCACGAATTATCAGACGTGATGCTTGATCGTCAAAGTCCATATTAGCATGGCATTGTAGACCAATTCTAACATGAGAAAAACATTATTTCGTGAGGCATTTAAGTTCCAAAGAAGCTTTAGCAATAAGGCCTCTAGAAATATTGCTCGCCGGGTGTTCAGCGAGTGCTCATACGAGTATTTACCCGCTCGGTGCTGCTAACGGCTTGAAAGTAGATGTTGTAGTTCTTCCTGGGAGCCAATGGAGGATTCCAAAAACCCTGAGGATTAAAAAGCAATTGACCATCAGACAATAGTTTGACTCTCGCATTCACAAATGAAAGGGACATGCCTGGTATGTCTTGTTGTCTCCGACCGTGAACGGGAGGGGCTCGGGGAGGTTGCTGGGGGACAGCTGAGCGGCATAATAATACGGGGATCCGCCGGTAGATGCGCTGTGATAAGAAACTGGAACCTGGGTGAGCAGGTGTGAAGCAAAACGCGATGTCAGTACAAACTGTCATGACAGCGTGGAAAATGAGACGACTATTTTGTAAAGGATGTTGATCACCACCTCAAAACAGTCGGAGGAGGTTTGGCGACGAGTTCGCCGGGGATTGACTTCCTCCACGACAATCTGGTACGCGCTGGGACAAAATCAAATCAAACGTAAGGTTTCTGGGTGGATTTGGTCACCAGAATAGCGTGTTGCTGATGTAGTCACCTGACAGGTGCTCCTTTAGCCTGCGCAGGTTTCAGCAGAACAGTGATGGTTGTCGCAGTTTCATTGAGAAAGGCCTCTGTCCCATCATACTCATCTATGGTTGGGGCTAAAAAAAAAAACAGATGACACGTTAGCATCACAGTGACATAAAACCCGTGACGTCCTATCTAATAATATTGTATGGTGGTGAAAAAGGGCTAATAAACATATTTCCCACCTGAAATATTTGTTGTGACATTCAAGGTGGTGGCAGGACCAAAGCCCTTGGAGGTGGATGCTCGTATGGAGAGCTGGTAAGTGACGCCCGGGTGCAGCTGGGAGAAGAGGTGGTGGGTGGCGTTGGAGGGCAGGGCCGTCAGTCCCGGCCGCTGGAGGGGTACTGACGGATCGAAGGAACGCAGACCACTATAGCCGATCTGTGGCGGGACAAAGAGGGAAAATGCACACCTTCATGATAGGTACTCAAGTGGCGCGGCGATCATCGGGATGGGATTCGGCATCGGTCCGAGGCTCGTCGCTGCCGATCACACACACACATACACACACACACACAAAAAAAAAGATCACTCGTAGCTCTTATTTTGCAGCCTGCAGCCACGAGAGACCGCCTGTGTGGAGAGCAGTATTGTGTCCCACTTCCAAATTCAGAAGGCGAAAAAAAAAGTAATCCCCAAAAAATAATTGTGCCCCATCGGACTGAATGAGCAGCCTTTCTTAGCGGCGGGACGACACCAGGTACCGCCATCTGCTCTTAAACTGGCGGCCACTATTTCACCGCCGCAGCCCTGCCAGAGATTGATTTATTCAATAATCCTTCGTTGCAGCTGTAAAATAAACCTACCTCATATTGGATGATGATTCCATTGGGCTCCGATGGTTCCTTCCAGTGAAGAAGAATTCGATCCTCAAATGGTGTGGCTCGAACAGACTGGGTGGGAACTGCACCTGGAACTGTAAAAGATGCATAGAGGTTCAAATTGCGCCGCCCAAATGTCAATAAACAAACAAACAAACAAACAAAAAACATCCCACCATCTTCATCTGTTTGGATAATGGTTTCATCGCTCTCTTTCCGTCCCTCCGGATTGGTCAAAATCATTTTGAGACTGACGTTGGTGTAAGGTGGTAGATTTCCGACGATGTGGCGCGGTGCTGCAAAGAACAACGTTTCATGATGTGGTCAGCAGAACGAAATGTTGCGAAGCCACCCCCAACACATTGTGTCATGCTGTAGCTAACCTTTGGGGTCCATGTCCAGACAGTCGGCTTTGCTGCGGTTGTTGGCCGTCATGTAGTGATAACAGATGGTGACGTTGAAGGTATGACAGCGGGTGATGTTGTAACCCAACGATTCCCAGTCCACCGCGATCAGGCGGGACCTGGTCTCAGCAATCTTCAGTCTTTTTGGAGTGCGCATGGGTTCTGGACAGAGAAACGCAAACCGGTACAGTTGGTACCCTTGGGTTGTGTACTGCATGTTGAACATGCATTTCTCCATTAAGAGTGGAGCTTCAAGGGCTACCCATCAACCTGCCATCTTGTTAAAAGCCTATCGGACATGCCTTTTATTTTAGAGGCACAGCTACCACTCCCCCCCCCCCCCCCCCCCAGCAGTTCAAAAAGGGTTAAAACACAATTTATAGTTTGTGTGCCTTAGCGGTTCCTGGCATTAATGTAATTACACTCGTGCAAACAGATAATGGAAAACATCCATTGCCTTCGGATACAAGTAGTGCGCAGCGTGCAGTGTTAGTCGGAGAAAATGATTACTTGTCATTTCGTGTTCGCATCGTAACAAATCGGCATCTCTCTAAGATGCTACCGAAAGCAAACCTGTGATAGCTTAAACCGAGAAAAAAAATATATATATAGTTTTCTGCATCCCTTCCGTACATGCCTTCTTTCTTTTGAGGAGACGGCACAAGGACACAAAGTTGTCGCTTGTGTTGACAAGCCATTATCTGTCCGTCGCTCACCACACATGCAAGACACATCGCTGACACACTGTTATTACCCATAAATATGTGTGTGCGTTCGTGTGTGTGTGTGTGTGTGTCCCCGGTGCCTGGAGCCATAACTCTGGTTAAGCTTGCACAAAGTGTGTCCCTTAGGTTCGGGGTAATCTTAGTTTGACCTAAGATTGAGGTCACTATTGTTTATGGCTTTGTATCGAAAGGGTCTCTTGTAAATCAACGTAATCTCCTCTGAATTGTGCACATGACATAGAAACCTCCGTAGCGCTGATAAGAACGTATTGTCAAGGGCAAGTCTCCAATCACACACACGCGAGCGCGGCCACTGTGGTTTGACATCACGATTGAAATGGCTCACTATTAGAATCGCATAAAGACATGAGCGGGGGGGGGGGATAAAGAAGATGGAGACGAGGGGAAGAAGACACCTCGGCAGGTCATCGTCAGTCGAGAAAACAAAATTGCTCGCTAATGTGAAAAGCTGCTCGTGGAGAGATGACGTTTAAATCGTCAAATCTGCCTCGCGTTCTCGCCTCTCTCCGTCTCCCCTCGTCTTTTCACTTCGCATGGCCCAATCAGTAATAAAAACAACCGGCTGCTGCGTGCGCCGATGCTAACGGCATCCTAAACGCCGTGTGGTATTCGTGCTCTTTCTCATTCATGATCACACAGGTAAGCCGTTGGATAATGATTTATTAATGGTCCAAAAGTTGCCCGGTTGAAAACACGTCCGAGTCCAAACCTGGACTGCATTTCTGAGGAAGTGACAACTTTCCAACCTGCCAGTGCGGTTTGATGGCCAGCGGTCTCGGTTGGCTTGTTTGGATGATAGCGTTCACATTTGAGTTCATTCGAACCAAACCAAATGAGGAGTGTGTGAACGCCACCGAAAAAGTCACGCCGCTCATATTTTTCCAAGCCGCGACGCTTCTCGCCCGCGTCTATTTGCTCAAAGGAAAGAAAGAACGAAGCAATTTAAGAGAGAAAATTAAACCCAGGCTATAGGGAGCAAAGGGAAGATAAAGGGAATGTAGGAAAGAGGAGGGGGCGGGGGGGGGGGGGTGGGGGGGGGGAGAAGACAACTGGAGGAGGATGCCTGGAACACGGCCAAAGTCATACGGGACCCGGTCCAATGGAAAACCACAGAGGCTGCCTTGTCCCCTTCCCCTCCTCTGGTAAACAGACAAACGGTCGGATTCATGTTGGAACTAAAAGGCTTTGTTCTCCACAGTCGGGAGCTTTGAAAAACAACAACAATACCAATAAACACCCAACAATAACACCGAGGACGGCGGGCGTCATATCAGCCCAACCCAGAGGTTGGTATTAAAACAACACAAAACAAAAGCGCTGGAATGAAACTAAATGAAATGGTCGTACACTAAGGATAAAAAAAAAAAAAAAAAAAAACAATCTCTCAACAGACACCGCAGGGAGAAGCCAGGCTGCATGCAGCCAGAGGCCCGTGGAATAAAAATGCTTTTGAAGAAAAACGGGAGAAAGGATGGGAGTGGGAGGGAGCAGAAAAGGCTGACGGGAGATGCGGCAAAATCCACGTTAATCTCTCCAATTAGTTCTCGGTAATCCTTCCACTGTCGCGAGGAAGAAACTGAAGTCATTCCATCCGTATTAGGCCCTCATTTCTACACATCTCCGCCTCCCCGTGGGCCTTCAAGATGCAGATTTGCACTTTCTTGCACGCTTTCATCCACGTTTGCTTCGGTCGGGGTGAATTACGCTGCGGGTCGTCATGACGGCCTTCGACATTTCGAGAAGGAGCAGGATGTCACTCATCCGAGATCAAAACGGCAAGCTCGTAAACAAAGTAAATGCGCGTTTATTGACTCCAAAGCCACTTCGTTGAGCTCGGTTGTGTTTTCAGATAAAATAGTACAAAGTTAGAAAACGCCTTCAATGTACAGTGTGTATTGTGTAGAAAGTGCAAATCTTACAAGGGCTTTTTCTTGGGCTGCCCAGAAATACTGCGACTCTCGTGTACTTTCTGTGTGTGTGTGCGGGATTTTGGAGGCTCGACCTTTTGGATTAAAAACTACTTCATCAGCCGCAAACTCTTCACTCCAACTCTATTATATTTCAGTCTTCAGACAAGAGCAATAAATCACCACGGAGGGAAAATCGAGAAGTGTGTGTGTGTGTGTGTGTGTGTGTGTGTGTGTGTGTATGCAGTTATGGGGTAAAAAAAAACAAAAAACAAAACATAAACTCAGACAGAAAATGAAGAAACGGTGCAGACAACTAAATAATTACCATCATCTCATTGAACTAAATTGGCATCGGATTCATGCTCTTGATATCGTTTATCGAAATCGCCCATTTCGAGTTGTATCTTTGTGTTTATTGTGCAGGCATCTACCTGTAAGGTTGTGCGGGAAATATTCAGTCAACTACAGGGGGTTGGGATCAGACACACTTAAGCAAACAGAGAAGGCAAAGGCGGCATTACCATTTAAATAACATCGCCGCCGCGCTGTGAGCGTCGCGAGGCGCGCACGCACGATTCCACATCCGAGCGCGTTTTGCGCGCGTTTGTCCGTATGCGCACGAAAAGCAGCGTGACATCATTTCAATATTAAAGGCAGCAAACGTGTGATTTAGCATATGGAATATGATGCTCTTGTTTCGGGGGGGGGGGGGGGGTCCTCTTTCAAGATGTTGCACACCACGAGATGACTCTATCGAGAGTGGTTGTGAACAGGGGGGGGGGGGGGTGAAGTCTGTCAAGTCACTTCAATGCAAATCAACTCATCGTGTTTGCTGAGGACGAAACGGTGGAACTACTCAAGACTGCAGAAATCGGTTTTATTATTATTTAGGCGGTCCGCAGTCTTCGTGCAGTCAAAACGTGGGCACCTCTCAGCGGTAATTTTTACCACAAGCTCCACAAATGTCTGCTACTTGGCGGACAAAAAGAGGTTCGTTTCAAGTGAATTCATGACTCCGTTGCGTGCCGACGGACGGATAGCCACACGTTGTGTTCCATGACAAAGAGTTACCAACGGTGGCGCAAAAAGCCGTGAGTGACAAGAAGATTAATTTCCAGACCGTCCAAAAGGAAAACTGCTGCATACACGACGCGCGTGGAGGAAGTCCCTCGCTTTCAATAAGCACACGCAATAACGCACAAGCATCGGTTTGGCGGACACCAGTCAGGCCCCGCAGTTATGAATTTTCATCTCTTTTTCATTTTCCTTCACAAGTTTCATCACTCTGGCACTGCTCTCGCCGCGCGCGCGCGCGCGCCTTCACTCCTGTGTATTTTCATCATCTGCCATCATTGCCGCCTCATTCTGTTTCTCATTGCTTTTCTTTGGAGTCGCCCCCCACCCACCCTCGCTCCGTCCCTCTCCCCCAGGCCAGCTGTGTTCTTATTTCATCCGTTTATTTCTACAAATGTCAGACAGAGTTTCTGCCCTCTGCCTATTGATCCACCGGGAGACTAATATGGAATGAAGAAAGAGAAGAGAGGGAAGAAGTGAAGGACGAAGCTGGAGCAAGTTGTCCTTGTCGACGCTTGCTGGTGTCGCGTCTTTTGTGAAGCACATCGAGTTACCTCGCCTATGAAATGCGCCGTTTAATTAAAACGGCCTTGCATTTCTTTTCGTGATATCATGATTATATGGATAATCGTGATCGTTTGGCTCATGCTAACCACCATATGAAATGATCAGAGCATTTGTTTTTGAATCACAAGGTGCAAAATAAAATGCACGACTTGTCGAAAGAGAAATGTTCTGCTTTGAACGTATTTTCCGTTGTTGCCTACCTGCGCATTTTGTCCGTGTAATGAGCGGAGGTCCGGCTTTGCCTGTCCCGCCCTCTCCCGGCCGCGTGAGTAAGACTCGGATCTCATACTCGGTGTCCGGGTCGAGATGCCATAACTTATAGTTGGGGGAGTTGACCGCGTGCGTCTCGATCCAACTGCCTGACGTCATGCGGTACTCCACCTTTGGAAAATTCATGTTCAGGAATTCAACATCATGAGGCATATTAAATGGATTTTTACGCCGATTTATGTTGTGAAATCAGATCAGAAATCCAACACACAAGCCTGGTAAGAGATTTATACGATGCAAAAAAAAAAAAAAATGTAAAAGTACATAATAGCTTCTTGAGCAAATACAGACCTCTTTGAGTATAATAGGACCGTCTCCAAATATGGAGTTGGCATTGAGCTGAATCAGCAGGTAGGTCGGCCCAACACCGAGCAGCTGGGGTGGGGCTATGGGGTGCGGAGGCTCTGGGGAGAGAAAACAATGAATAGGATCAACATAAAGAAAGCTTGACGGAGTCACGTGGGAATGACAGAACGCACTAAAAAAAAAAAGCAACAAAAGGAACAGGAGAGTCTGTAGTCGCAGTGATGGAAAGCCTCGGGAATGGTGAAACATAACGGTAATTCAAACAGGAGCACCTTGAGAGAGCACAGACCTCCGCCAAGGCGATGTGTGTGTGTGTGTGTGTGTGTGTGTGTGTGTGTGTGTGTGTGTGTGTGTTTTTAACCTTTTAAGAGCTTACACAGACAAAACGAATGATGAATGATTATCGTGGAGATTTTGCCACGGAGGGAAAGGTAGCCGCTCAGAGAGGAGCAAGTGTCAGTCCAGCGGCCTTGGATGGTGCTGCTGGCTTCAATTTAGAGGCTTTCGGCTTGAATACTTTGCCACCTGAGCCAGGCCACACCCTTGGAAGATTACCCTTCAATTGAAGAGCTTCAATTCAGGCCTATTCACCGAATCCTTCTCTCCTAATACGAATAACATCATGCGATATCATTATTTGGAACGTGCTGTAGCGCACCACATAACATAATTTCGATTGACTTTCAAACGGCAGCTTGTAGATGTGATGATGATTTATGCATGGCTTCAGTTTCCTTGGCTCGGTGTATACTGGTAGCAGCCGAGAATGAATTATAATGATCCTAATCTTACAGCAAGCGCAACTTTTTGAAGACGGCTCATCAAAAGACTTTCTACCTTCAGAAGGCGCCATCCCAAAAGGCTTTGAACAACAGTCGCGGCGACAAACGCCGTAACAATGTTGTGATTTTGCTTGTTTTTCAGTGGGTTTGAAATCATCACGGCAGAGGCAGACCTGCATCATCATATGGAATGTGGCTTTATGCTCAATTTCGACGGACACGTTTGAAACATATTTCAGTCATTGTCGTGACTTCAATGGAACGGGTGCTTATTCAGGTAATTTTTTTTTTTTTAAGTTTGTGTGAGTGTGTCTATACATTGTTATACATGGCGCTACTTTTAATAATACCCCGCATTGCCATCGCATCGCGTGTGCATATGCATGCTTGTTTATGTTTGTGTCGGGAGTGCATTTGGATTTGTGTTGAACGTGGCTGTCAGACTGAAAAGACCCCCCCCCCCCCAACTCCCAACACATGAAACACTGCAGTTTGACAGCGCGCTAGCTTGATTTCAGATAATGAATGTTGAAGCTAGTTCAAAAAAAAACTCGTGACGTCAGCAACACATCTGCTGGCGGCGGCGTCAAATGAAAAACCAACACGATGATCATAAGACGGGGAAATAAAAGCAAAAAGATTCCTGTCTTAAAACCGTTGACTTTTCTGTGTCTTCAACAAGAATGCAAGTTTGTGTGTGACTTCAAAAACCAGCGACTTATCTCAAACATAAATAATAGAAATATAAATAAAGCGCTAAGATGTTTAAGTGGGTCATCATGCGACTCCAGAGAAAACAGTGCTGAAGTTGGCTTCTTGCTTTTGATTCTCAGTCCCCTTTTTTTTTCTTTCGTTATTTGACATTTGTACAGTTGACCTAAAAACATATCCAATCATCAAAGGTGTTGATGTGATGAAATGGGCTTGTTGTCACCATCTGTTGTATTATTAATCAAGCGTGAATCCATTTTTGGGGTCACATGGAAATTATACTCGGTAAACAAATAGAGGCGAAATGTCGTATCTGTGTCGACATTGCACCATTATTGGAGAGAACGAACAAAAAGAAGACTTACTTCCTTCTTTTGTATTTCATCTCTTTTTGATCCCTAATTTTTGTCCCCACCTGCTTTCCCAAATATTTTTCTTAAATCATTTTACGGCAGGCCAATTTTCCTTTTTCAATTCCCGAGGCTACAAGAAAAAAAAATCAAAATAGAGAAGAAACAAAGGACGGAAAGAGAGTTGAACAGCATTGTTGACTTTTGAGCCCCGTGGGCATCGGCGTCCAACGTCAGCAACCTTGTCAATAAAGTTTCGTCTTCACCAAGCGCTGCTGACATCACCCTCGCTGCGATGGAGGCCGCGCGACCTCCGCAACGGCAGAAGGTGCGTGTTTGGCGGTGCCGATGGCCAACCGCAAAGATTCACTGCACTCTTGAGGCAATGGACCAATGAGCATCTTGAAGCGCAAAAACAGCATTTTTGGAAGTCGTACGGCACAGCTGTATGGATCCAAGAGTGGTCGCGGGCGCGTGTGCGTGTGACAGTAATAGCGCAGGAGCTTTTTAGGCCACGGCTTTGTGTATAATGCAAGCTGGCATCGCGGTGAGTGTGTGTGTGTCACGATGATGTGCTCTGTCACAGTAGGAACCAGAGGGCAAGGCTTTATTAGAGCCGCACTCTGACAAAACAACTACTGACAAACACAAACATACTCCGGACAGTATGGATGCTACACGTACACGCACGCTAAACCGATTCTTTCACTTTCTTGAGACGTGGTAACGCACAGGCTCAGGCGGTGTGAAACGGCGGCATCACATCCGCGCAAGGACGGAAACACGGTGACTTCCAAACACATCCAACTTGTTTGCCGAGTATCATTTCTAACAGCATTTAAAACCGTCACGATGTCTGTTGACATCACAATTCCTAAGAGGACAACTTTAACCTCATACGGTTACATCTTGGTTCTCGTGACTTTATCGTCTCAACAATCTTGACTTTTTTCCCGTCTCATAAGACGGACGTTATCTTGCAACTATGTTATGGCATGATTTTTGGATTTGAGTTTGTTTGTTTTTTGCCACAAAAAAAAAAGTCTTTTTTTCCGGTCACATTGTGTCATATGCCACTCCAATGTTTTTTGCAGTGTGATCCTAACATTTGTTGAACTATTTTCTTACTTTGAGAGATCAAATTGATTGATCACCCACAAGTTCCTCGGGTACATTTTGGGACAAAGCCATTCCCGGTTTGTGAGCTAAATGAAACGCACGATTGATGAAGAGCTGCAAAAGCTGCCGACAAATGATTTGCCAAACGATTTGCGGAGGACAAAAGCATCTGCCCAAGAGTGACGTCGGATTCCCAAGTCAGACCTCCCATCATGCATCTGTGCCAGTAAAAAAAAAATATAAAAAAATGCGTTCTGGGCTCTGATCTTGACAGGCTTGGCACACAACTAGACACACAGACAGTGCAGACAACGGTTCATCTTCTTCATCTACATAAATAAATATCTGTGGATTGGGCTAGCGTGTACCTGCTCGCAGGCAATCTCAGTCACCCAGCAGACCGCTTGCAGCCGCCGGAAATCAAAGCTGGATCAACGTCCCACTGCTGATGTCTACAAGTCATATCGAGGAACTCCTGTTTTTCCAGATTAGCATCGACTCATTTCTCCAATGTTAAATTTTCTCAAAACTCCCTCCGCCGATTTCACAACGGGATATATATTTAAATGCGGAAGGCATATCAAAATACAAACACAGCATGAATGCAGCTTACTGCATGTCCACACATACATGTCCTGCATACATATTAAAATTGGGATACTTTTAATAGGTTGAAAAAAATATTGATGTTTCTTTTGATTTCCCTCAGCTTCTCATCTTGATATTGCTCATAAATAAACATTAAGCGGACCCCCCCCCCCCTTCCAGATTCACGCGAGCTACCATTGTTTCTTTATTGTGATACCGTTCGCGTATCCAGGTGGGATTAGCATTTTTTTTATTTTCTATTTTTATTTTTTGCCAATATCCCTCCGAGATGCACAAACATCTTTTCACAGCTTGGAAAAGCCTCTCGATCGCAAGCACACAATGCGCTTGCTGAGCCTGAATGCATTTTCATCAGTATCATCATCTCTGGACGGGCGGCATTCATGATTAGACAACAGTTTCCTGCTGTGCAGCTCACTTACACTTCTTTGATGTCTGTTTTTATCTTTTATTCCTGTCACATATCAAATAAAAAAAAAAACATGATGACACCCCCCCCCCCCCCCCCACAATGCTAAGATACCAGCAATGTGTTTGCTGTTTGAGAAGAAAAGCCCATATCATTACTGGCCATATCATGGCTATAATTGTTTTTCTTATTTGGTGCATGAAATAAACAAATCCTCAAAACTGTCCAATAAGTTCAAGGATATGAATCGTTTCAATTCCACACAATCTCTTACATTTTTTTTCCCCCCTCATTTTTTTTTTCATGGTATAAGAGAATTGTGGGATTAAACATGTATCTGTCGGTCTTTGGCGTCAACTTAATCTTGCTTGTTGCCACAAAGTTAAAGCGCCGTGGTGGACACTGGCAAAGCTGCGTTATCGTTGTTGGCTCCATCGCTGCCGCATCATATGCAGAATAACAACTATGAGACTGTTTCTCTGTTTACATATTCAGACATAGTCCTCATTCTGCTACGGGTATATTCTTTGGCTAATGAGCTGACTATTTACATTTTATTCCACTTGCCCCCCCCCCCCCCCCCTTTCTGTCACTCCAAAATGTCTCTCGCCTTTAGCCTGTGTGTTTCTGTGCTCTCCCCGGGAGATAATCGGAATACGCCAGCTATTCAATGTGAATGAATCAAGAATCTTGTGGCAAACACACATCGGTGACACCTTATTAACCGCGTGTCAACTGCACGTGACAGATGAAGCACGCGCATACACACACTCCGCCACAGGCGGGGGCGCACACATACTCGCCGTTGTCCCTCTTCATCGATATTACCTCCACTCGACTGTATTCATAGAGCACTTTAAAACAACCATCGCCGTATAAACAAATGCGGTACGTGCAGCAAACATTAAGTCATGCAACAACAAACAAATCATTAATAATGAACACAGTAAAAAGCACAAAAACAGTAAAATTCGATTCAAGTCTCATGCTGGATCAAAAGCAGAGGGGACGCCAGAGTAGGATGAATTACGAGTACCGGTCAAGATGTGAGCAGCAGCACTTTGGACCAACTGGAGACGCTTCATGGAGGACTGGCTGAGTCCAAAATAAAATGCGCTCCGGTAATCCGGCTAAAATGTAACTAAGGCATGAATCACTATATCAAAGTGCTGTTGAGGAAGGAGAGGCTTTGCTATTGCTTACGTGTCATAATCTGAACATGATGAACCTCTTTTTCCATGCGGGTGTCATAGTGATCAGAATAACACTGCCCAGAGGAGTAGCTACGGGGTTAATGCAGCGCCACTTCTCATAACTGATGCTATGTTGCTGTTCTTTAGACCTTCAAGGGAAAATGTGACTTTTTAGTGCCCGTAAACAAATCGTTTGGTCTCTCGAGTGCCTTTCCACCCATCGAGTGTGAAATTACACAACAAAGTTTTGTCATCTGCCTATTTCTGAAAACGTGTCCGTGTCTGCTTTGCAGTGTTACATAAAAATTTGCAACAGCTTGATTCGGCAAAGCTCCATCGCCACTGGACGGACAGCCAGAGTCCACTCCATTTTGCCACACAATCAGCCAAATTCAAAACTGTTGATTTTCGCATCCATACAAAGACCTTTCTTGATTTTCGGTATAATTTAAAATAATCCTGTCTTGGCAGAGGTCTGAGCTCAGATGAGTGTGATTCTAGTTTCATTTTCCAATCAATCCCTCAGGGGAGCAATTTTCAATAAAAACCCTCACCTCTGACAATAAGACCGGCGAAGTTGGACACCCCCGAGCCGCGCTCCGACTGGGTGACGCAGCGATACAAATCTTGATCCTGATTGGTGACTTCGTTGAGATGGAACGAGGCGGAGAATCGTCGGTGGTTGATGTTCTTCCTCTGCGACACGGGGATATCTTCTCCGTTTCGCCGCTGTCGAGGACAGATGGAAACACGCACCGGGGTTTTAACGGGACTTGATCACGGTTTTCGAGGCAACCATGCACACACCCACACATATACAGTATGCACACAAAAAAAATAATCATTCGTATGTTACCTGAAGCCAGAGCTTATTGTTGGATGTGTCTCGCCCAGTGGCGATACACTGAAAGGTGGCGTTCTGGCCGGCGTTCACCTCAACATCTCCGAGACGCAGGAAATGAGGGGATTTGTCTAAAGAAAAAACATTCAAAAGAACAATGGATTCAGACGACTTCCTGGGTAAACCCTTTGCAAGTATCACTTACGTTGGGTCTTTTTTTTTTGCTTTGGGTTGAAATCACAATTTTTCCAGGCAGAGGCAGCACAGGTGTAAACAATATTTACATTTTAGGACATTTTGTAACCTGCAGCGATATGTTCACTATTACTACGATTAGATTTTTAGAAGAGACAGAAGAATCCGAAGCCCAACATTGCCACTGGCTGCGAAGATCGCAGTCACAATGTCACAGCTTCCTAATACTTAAGCACCACACTAAGGTATGGAATAAGCCTTTTGAACCCCCGAAGAGGCTGTGAGGCTATTTTTATTCCGGGGAGGTGATTGCAATCATAGATAACAGCTGAAAACACACACACTCGTACACACAAACTGAAAGATACACACACAAACCTGCGTGTGTGTCCACAAATGCAGCTGTGAGAATGAATGCTTCTACTGTGGAAGTTGGCGCTCTCCACTGAGAGTTGCTCCTCTCTTAATATTCACACCGCTTGCAGGTCACTTTACTGACAAAATTTGACAACCCCAAACAGAGCCGGGGACAAGCGGAAGGCACGATGCATTCCAGTATTATGACGCAAAATCGATAGGGGATTCTGCAAGTCAGGTCATGCTAAAAATGTGTCACTGCTGCGACTAGACAGATGCCGAAACTGAGCTTTAATTGCTTTTATTCCTCCGCTTGCGCCCTGCAGACGCCCGTCGGCGACTTTAGATGAACTCACACACAAGTGTTTTCGGAGGAGGCCCCCCAGCGGTGCGGAAACCGCGAGGAGAGAAAGGAGCTTTGGAACGTAACGTGAATTGCAAAAGGAGCGCGACCCTCATCACTTTCCTGTCAGCGCAGGACAAGACAGCGACTGTTCACTGCCGAGTGTGTGTCTGTGCGCGCGCGTGTCTATTAAGAGGAAAAGAGCTGAGTGGTCAGAATCCCTTCGCTCCATGATTGACCTAATCCCGTTTCATTTCCCGCTTCACTCTCTCCGATCCGCCATCCCAATTTCTCTCGCAGTCTTTACTCCCGTGTTTTACTTCTCTCGTTTACCCGCGACAACATGTCTCCTCTTGCCGCATCCCTCCCCTTCCCCGGGTCACCTTCCACTTATCTGTCCGTTCAACTGCGACAGAAACCATCCCCGGTTCAGTCTAATTAGTGGCCGAAGCTATAAGCGTCGACTCAGCGAACTAGGACTAATTGCTGGCATGCTAATGACTCACCGCACGGGTAGCTGAGCACCTGAATGTCATCTATAACGATGAAGCCCGTTTTCCTGTTCGATACTTCTGCTTCAAATATGACCTGTGGACAAATGAGGAGACAAAAAAAATAAAAGTTAAGATTTTTAGGAGGCATAGATAACAACATGACTCCTGTCTATTGCTTGGATTCATATATTCGGCCCAACAACCCGCCAAGATTCATGACTCTTCCCGTTGGACCAAAGTGATCTCCTTCGGTACACATAAAACCCCTGACGGATACATGATAAAAAAGAAAGAAAAAAAAATGAATCGAAGCCACTGCAGGAAGGGTAGAGAATAAAACGAGTATATAGAGTATGATGTGCTTCGCCATTTCATTGGATTCTCACCGTTTAGATTTCCCAATTTACATTAATGTGGCCACACCGCGAGGCCAATGTGACCTCCGCACATGGGGGAGAGAGCCACGCAAGCGCCTCTCGACTGCCAGGTCGACATGATCAAGACTTAAGATTAGGCCGGCGACTGTGTTACGGTTCAATCGAGATGCCATTACTGCCATCTTTGGGCGCATGTTTTTCATAACGCGTTTGCTCCTTTTTCTCACAGTGTTTGGAAACAAAGCGGCGGACACATGAGAGAGGCTTGCTCTCGGGACAAGAGAGGGATTTTGAACCAGCTGCTGTGATTCATCACCCGCGGGAGCGTGCATGAACTGGTTAGCCGTGACATGTTCCGCCTTCCCCTGCCAATCTATCCGATCATTCTTCCCGCATAGCCCACAGACATCACCCCGCTTGAAATATGTATTAGACCGTGCGTCTGTGTGTTACATACAAATATATGATTGGCTCTTGTGACCTTAAGTTCAATAAAGTGCATGCGCAAGTCCGTGTCATTCTTGTAGAACAGTTAAACGGAGCAAAGTTTTCACAAAATGTCCACCCGGTTAAGAAGAAAGAAGTCCCTTGCTGCTCCGCGCGCATCCTGTCGTGAAGCGTCGTTTCACAGCTGTCTGGGCTTCGACCGGCCCAAATGACTCACTTGAGCAAAAACGCTTTGAAATGTTTCGCGAGGACTGACATCACTCAAAGGGTAGAGCAGTTGTAATGATGAAGTTCATATGATTGTTTTTTTTTTTTTTAAATAATCAGCCCAAGTCAAACAGTACTAAAAGTACTGCTGATTAAAAAAATATGAATCCGACCATTGGGGAATCTGTCGTTGGCGCAGTGTGGGCGTGAACCTCCACTCCCCGGCCTGATTACCATGCGAGCTTAAATGCCAACAGAAGCGTGTTTGAACATGAGCTGGTGGCGTCACCACCTCGAACCAAAGAATCCGCCTCATACCCGGAAAAACCTCCATAAGGCCTCAGCAAACAAGAATTGATGACAGTCAATTACAACATGTTGACACGGAGCCTTTCAGGCCTCTTGGAGTCACCGAGGGGCGGCATGGGCACCAGATGGGTCATTCGGAAGATTCCTCCACCCTTCGCTTTACAGTAGCCTGATTGGGTCCCGAGGCGACACGTATTAATCAGGATGTGTGCGTGTTTGCGTGCCCTGACACTGACACTCATCTGCCACACGCATGACAGCAACACCTGACAACTACTTTGATATGCACAGACCATACCGACTTGTGACCTCTAAAATTGAAAAAAAAAATGTACACACACCTACCTGTATATATATATATATATATATATATATATATATATATATATATATATACACACACACACACACAAATGGAAATATATATGTAAAACTACTTGTGTGTGTGTGTGTGAATATAGTTTCCACACTGCCTCAAAAATGTACAGGCTCAAGCGGCAATGTCGCAATTGGTGACACAGATGCGAGTGCTCGGTCGCCCCCATCGCTTCTGACTACGACTTTCTTGCCTGATCGTCACCTCCTGAGCCTCAGTCAACACAAATAAATCAGTCGACTGCCTCACAGCATGAGGCTTGTTTGTTTTTGAAGCCCGTGCGTCTGTGTGTCCGCGTGAACCCTCAGGATAAAAGTCAAAGTATGTGGGCCATGCGTTTATCAACCAATCGGTTTTGGGATAAGGCCACACTGATTCTTCTGCCCTGACCATGTGTTTGATATGAGCGCGTGGTGTAGCTAAAAGAAATCCTCCAGATAAAAAAAATGAGAATCCGCCATTTGGTGTTTTTGCGGAAGTCTTTCTTTGTAAAACTGCATACAAACAGAAACGCAACACGAATGTTTGAACAGCATCCAATTATACATATGAAATGACACTCATGTAGCAGGCCTATTCTCTAACTTATTCAACAACCAGAATTTGAGGAGATTTAACTGGTGAAATATTGATATATGCCTCTAAATAACTTGCACTACAAACAGTAACACGTATAACTGTGTAAAATGTACTTACAGATTGTTATTGAATTTAAGATTGAGATTGGACTTCTACTTTACTTTGACCAGGGCACTCTGGCCTCTTCAATTGTGTTACGCAACATAATAGTTTATTGAATTTCCTGTAAGTGTAGCGGCCAGGTGTGCCGATACTTTTTTTATAGGATAAAGGAACATTCGACAAACACGGCATGTTCGCGGTGAAAGGTGGCGGGAGCTCACCTGGTATTCGTTGGGCCAAAAGGTGGAGACGGCCAGTTCAGCCTTCAGCCAATCTTTACCTGAAAACACCCAAGCAGTCAACAGAGGCCAAGCGTCAACCCCGGTGTAAGAAAAGTCAATGGCATGAGGATTTTCATTGAGGCGTTACCCGTGTATGTTGTTACGTTCCATATCGGGTTGGCCAAGGGACCTTTGTTCACCTGCAGTCATAAAGGAGGAGAATGTTTTTTTTCAAACTATAACTTGAATGTGTCCAAAAAAAAAGAAGAACACATAATAAGTCAATACCTTCACGAGAACATTGAGTGTGCCGGGACTGGAGCCATCGGCGCTGGTGAGTAAATAGTTGAAGTCAATGCAGTGAGTGTCGTTCTCCTTCATCACCGGGAGCTGGAACCTGGCCTTCTCCCCAACTTCATACTGAGACACATCCACATACATGTAGGAACCTGGGGCAAAGCGACATGGCGGCTTAGGGTCTGACCCATTCACTTGCAGCTTTGCCGTCTCAAGACCAACATGACGTTAAAGCCACGGCACCCCTCTACGGGAAGCGGGAGTTCAGAACATTCAGACGGAGCTACACTAAAGGGAATACAATACAATACGGCTTTATTTCTCCAGAGCTCTCACGAAACGGGGCCGTCTGCCAAAGCGATGCGGAATAAATGCAAGGCATTGATTAGAAAACTCCGACATTTCCCGTCTTTCGCTCATATTGAACAGAGTATATCCACGGATGCTTTCGGCCGACGCCAATTTGTGTGAACACAATGCTTCATTCGAGGCTGCTAATTCTATTTGCCAGTTAGAATAAGCACAATATGAATGCTGCAATTGCCTAAAGCAGAGTAGTGATTATATATCTGTCATTGTTCAGAGAACCTACAGTGAGAATATATTGTTCTCCACAAGAATGGGGAGGGCAAATAGTCGCACGTTTTCAATTGAGCACGCACACAAAAAGTCTGCATTGCAGCGCCCACGTGCGCAATATGCCCATCGCTGGCCCTTCTCGTTTCGTCTCTGCTCTGTAAACATGTACAGCAACAGTTGTGCCTCTCAATGACATTTTTTTCTACCCCCCCCCCCCTCATGAATAATCCTACTTGTGTCTGAAAACCACCGGCAGGAAGCCAACCGACTTCGTCCAAATTGGACAGCATCCACAAGAGCGGAAAAAGGACCCCTCCGAAGCACTAATATTAGTCTCGCTCGCACACACATGCAATAGGTGTCACTGCTGTTGCTTCTGATACTTTGTGACGCGAGGTGGATTGAAGATGCCAAGACTGTGTGGTCGCTAAAAATACACGTATCAGTCAGAGCCCCAGATATGTCAAGACACATGCCACGGTAAGAAAGATTACCGAGGAGAAAGCAGGAGTCCAAGTGTGTTTTAATTGCTTTACTTGTGTGAGACAAGCACAATATCACCCCCAAAATATCCCCTTAATGGGCCCTGCATTAAAAGTCCAACAACTGAAACCATGTGACTTTAAACACTGCCGATTTTCTTTGAATGTAGTCATTAATCGCAACTCTTGTGCTGATTTAATCTTATTTCATTTGAATCTCCTTGGTCATGTCAAATCTGCATTAGTTTTGCATGTGTCTGATTCCAAAATAAGGCAACAAAGTGGGCTAGTGTTTAGTACAACTCCCTTGCAGTTCCGAGGTTCAAAGTTCGAATCGTGACCTGGTCTTGCCTGGGACCTTTTAGCTGGCCAGTTCAGGTTCATCCAACATTCCAAAAATATGAAAAAAAAAAAGGTCTCCAATTCCCGAGTTATGAACTCCACTTTTAAGAACGTTCCTCCATCAAGACTACAGTCTCACCTTTGGGCAGGTATGGGGATACGTAGGGCACCTCCTGGGTGTTGATGTGGGCCCAGTCAAAGTCGTCATAGGGATCTTGTTGGTAGTCACATTGGGGGAAGCCTTCGTCAAATGTACAGCTTCCTGCAACAGGGAAAAGAAATACGTGTCATTGCAGAAAAGGTTTGGCATTTGGTTTGCCTGAGGCGAACAGAGTACTTGAAAAACTGACACGGGTTCCCATTCAAAATGGCTATGAGCTTGAATGAATAGAAACAGCAATTGAGGCAAACTTTCAATGCGGTATTCCGAAGTGTGGGTGACGAATAAATCACCAGGAGACGGAGCGCCAACAGTCATCCATCAAGGTTAGACGGAATCACCCCCAACTCAACCATCATTCTGCCTTCAGCGAATCATCCGAGTCCATCATCAGCACCGCTAGGCACGCGTGCGTGAGCAAGCCCCTACAGGGACCCCCCCGCCATTTCCCCCCTGCCCCCTAAACAGGAACTTGCTCTAATACAGAGAGACGCCGCCTGTCCCTAGTGGCCAGCAGATCCAATCAACTTGCGATGATACGTGGCTCAGCAATGTGCTGATAGGGACGGCGCACTGATTACGACTATCCATCTGATTCACTGACCTCGCAGCCTTGCATGGTTTGTGTTAATAACGCAGCTCTGGGGCATATCACGAAGAAAAGCCGCGTACCATCTGATACAAGTCGCTAATTGTTAGCGGGCGACCAATGCGGTGTAAACATCAGATAAGAGATACGCCGCAGCTTGAGCGCTCCGAAAAAACACTGACGCAAAAGATGTTGCCCATCCAAGAAGTTGCTTTCATCAAACCATGAGACCAAACGTGACAGCTGATGATTGATTAAGAGACTAAGTCCTTTAGCTTTTCAGATCAAATGAGCCATTGTTCAGCACAAGATTAAAAAATGGGGGCTGAAGGACCTTGCAAGCAAATTATCTGAATATATTTGCACCATTACACATCAGGGCTGTTTAGATTTTTTTTCCCTTGCAAATTTCATTGAGTTTGTGTGTGGTGCGCATTTTCTTGATCTTCCATTGTCAAGGCTCCCACTCATCTCGCCTTCTGCTGCCCTGCTGTCAGGCTGCTAGTAAAACTAGTCCCCTTTTAAAATAAAAATGCAAATCGGATCTATGCACCCAAGTCACGATGACGCCCAACCGATACTTCCAGCAATGTACATCTCGTACGTATTCGGTTCGCGCTACGGCTACCTGCGTCTTCGAGCGGGCTTGCACCGTGCCGTGATGGAGAGCATAACGACAGGCCTTGAGATCCCCCCCCCCCCCCCCTTCCCCACTGATCTGAGTTGGAGCTACAGTGGGAGGCCAAGAGGAGACAGCCGCTGCCGTAGGAGAAACACGTTAACGTCAAACTAAGTGACTGTTCTCGGCTGCTGGCTCTATCGCTGGCTGTGACTCACGGCCTCGGAGACGCATTGGATCACATTCCTCGTGGCGTTCTTCGTAAAAACCAGCCCGGCGCTGTGCATTTCAGTCTAGTTCCGTTCAGTTTTGTTAAGTCTTTGTCACAACCGGTTAAGCTCGCGGAGATGCCACTTTGTGCAAGGGGGCATGTAGTGCGCCACCACGCGTTTTTTTTTTTTCTGCTTTGAAGTCATACTTAACTTTGAGCCTAATTCTGCCCAAGTTGAAACGCGACTGTGCTGATCCACAGAACTACTTTTTGTCCTCCACTGTGTCTGTGTGTCAGTTCTCACGCAGCTGTCGGGTCGTTCTCTGCATGAGTGGAAACGGCAAAGTGTGCATGTCGTGGCTTTAAGTCCACAGTAACAGCAAGCGCCTACGGACATCACAAACCTTGTCTGGGACTTTGCAACACATGACCACGTACCTCTAATGGTTACTTTATAAGGTATAGCCACACAATCTATTGGAATCAAAACGCGCTGTCAGTAAGGTATTTACAGTGCATCTGGAAAGTATTCACAGCAATCGTTTTTGTTATTTCGGGGCTTTATTCTAAAAATGGATCAGAATTCGAAGCACAACACCTGGCCGATGACACGAAAAGACTTTTTTCGTGCTTACATGGGTGCTGGTTGAGTCGAAGCAGCTGTGGCTAAAGCCGGACTATGGTAGGGTTTTAGTTTCCGAGTTGCCACCTGCAACTTCAGGCATGGCGTGGTCATGTCACGAGCGTTGCCGAGTTTCATCCACACATGACGTCTGCATTCGTGGCCAAAATCTTTGTCTCGTCAGACCATAGATTTCTGTTTCTCATGTGCTGCGAATACGTTTGAATTGCACTGTATGTACACAGTCATTTTAGCATTGCACTGTATTTTATTGTGAATATTATTTATTCAGAAGAATGCTGTAATAGAAAGGTGGTTTACCCGTCTCGCGTAACTCAATACATGGCACACAATCTTAGCAGGATATGGCGATACACCGCGGCACTACAACTGCGGTTCATGTTGTGGAGTCACTCGCGGGACGACAAGAGAAAGTGGATATCGACGGCGTGCTTTACGCGCTTCGAACTGGAACACAAGCGGGTAAAGTGAAATGCCAGGTGGCGGGGGATTGACGAGGTAAATCCACACCATTTTAAAACTTGACAAGCGGGGGCCCACGATTACATTCACGGTGGAGACGTTAACCTTGTCTGCCATTTGGTGCTGGGATTGGACAATCAGGCACATTCAGTTCAATTAAATTCCTCGGAAGGCAAAAGGAAAAGTGTATGGCGTTCATTTGATGTATATACAAAATATATTTAGACAGCATGCATGTATGTATGGGTGAATACTGAACAGACCCCATTTCAAAAAACTACAAGCACGAGCTAGAATCCAGATGGGTCATTATGCCCCTTGCTCGTTGCTCCATTCACAAGGACACCGAGCCAGAGTAAACGACTGCATGCCAATCACTTCCTAATCAGCTTCTGTGATTGGCTGCCTAGCTAATGAAATAATGGTGACTCATCTGCATAATAAAATAATTAGAGAAATTTGATAACGGCTCAAGGGCAGAGGGGGCAATATACACGCATACGCCAACGCGCGCACACATGCACAGCGACAAAAAGGACGGATGCGGCGCTCCACGGCGGCAGACACATTTGTCCCTGTCACTCAAAATGATTTTGCCGTTATTTGTAAGTGACCCCTCCAACAAAGCGCATTAACCGTTTTCATAGCTCATAATTTGCTTGGATCACACTTAGGAGGCAGTCAAACTGTAACGTTAAGAAAATACGTAAGCAGGTGTAGGCAGAACATCGGTTTAGCGATTAGCAAATCTACCACGCAGTCAAAAGATCTGGGTTTGAATTTCCCTTGGAACAACCCCGTGTTGGAGTTTAATGACCCGCGTTTCCCTGGGGACTCGTTTCTCGACGTCTCTCGAAAGTCAACCTTGTCAAGAGGACAAAAAACGTGATCTGTCACCAATTCCAGTTCACTTCAATATGTATGACACCAGAGTGTCTGAGGACTTCATCTGGCTTATTACAGTCATATATGGTGGATATGTGGACCGAGCGAGCAATTCCGTTTGCCAAATCATTTTTATGGTTTTAAAGTTATTGATCTGAACGCTTCAAACAAGCCTGACACGCAATGATCTTGTTTGTATTGCATTTCCGAGAAAGAAACCCCACCATTGACATTTGCTTCAAAAGGGCTTCTCATAAAGTCATGTCTTATCATTTGCTCGGCGTCATCTTTTTTTTTTCCCCCTTGTTCTGCACAACTGTCTGAGAATAGGTGAAATTAACCTGAAATGATACAAGGTGACATCAGAGGCCCACGCACACTCCCGCTAACGCACACCTACACACACCCTCCTCGCTCGCTCTCCTGTCACGCTTCAGTGGCGCTCGCAACGCTGCGCCATCAAAGCCAGCCCCCCCCCCCACACACACACACATTTCGCCTGTTAACTATACACGCTGGCGTGCGCAGTCACACAGCCAAATGCGCATGGCCAGCAACGGCAAAACACACATGAACACACACACAGTGCTGTACTTTAATTGGAAATGCTGAAGGCAGAAGAATTTCTCCTTCATCTCACAATGCTGTAATTGAATCTCAGATGTGTGCGCTCACGAGCAGACGTGGGGTGGATTCTGTTGATTCGGAAGTTTCCATTGAAAGTAAATTTCTGTCCTTGCAACGCCTCGTCCTGCTCCTCTCTTGGGGTTAATGCCCCCGCCCCGCCCCCGCCACCACCCCTACGATTCCAAGCAACTTTACAGCACCTGTCATTATTTTGCGCTAAACCCGATGAAAAGCTTGCACAGGCCGCCGGCTTTATTTAAGGACAGCTATGACCTCGTTCACCGCGCGTTGCCGTTTCAAGAGAAAACTAGCCCTCATTCTGAGGGTTTGAATGGTCTGACAAAAATGCATTCAAGAGTGTTTATCCAATGAGGCTGCCAAGCGGCGAATGTAGGACATGTCGCAAAATGCGAACAAAACAACTTACTAATGAACCAAAATAATGAACCGCATGAAGTTTAGAGAAGCCGTAGCTCGGACGTCACAATCGGCCCCTTGTCGGGGCGACACGCAGTCTGGCGCTCACAAAATTCAATGAAGGTCTATTGAGAAACGGTGTCAAAATGACATTCGAATTGTTTGTATGATGGCCTGCTGAACACTCCTGCCCACTCAGCCAGCGCGCACCAAGGAAATTGTCTCGGTGCCCCCTTTTAGATTCACTTCTGCATTATTCTGTGTGAACGAGCCTACCACAGATGATTAGCAAAAACAAATCTTGTCAACGGCGCCATTTATCTCCTACGGTCGAATGCATGATTGAAATATTCCGCCATCTTTTGCAGTGCTAGTGGAAATGACGATTATTGAACAAAAACTCTGAACGCCATTTTAGTTCAATCTGTTTAATCGACACAGTACGAGGCCGTGTTAAAACCGCCATCGATATGGGTGGCGGACAACTTCCGGCATCGTCAATGCGCTTTGTTACTGCTCTTCCCTTTTTATGCTGGCATTTAAGCAACTTCAAACTCTGACTGCTTGACCGACTGACAAGAGTAGATAAGGGCCAGGAAAGTGGGAGCTGAAGATGGAGAGGTGCCTGTCAATCACAAACTGGGACTGGGAATGTCAGGTCTCTGGTCGATTCTTGGAGCAAAAGACACCAGGAAGGATTGGAAAACACTCCGAGGCTTATCTCTCCCACCAATCACCCCCCCCCACCCACCCAACGCCCCTGGTGCCTTTGCTATCCGTGAGCGAGTTCACCCAAAAAGTCCAGAGGGAGTCCGATTTCATCCTCTTCTCAGGGAAGTTGTTTAGCCCTGTTGCCCACACGCCGTTTCTAATCCGCGCGGTATACGTGTCGCAACTAGAAGTGCTCACTCAACAGCTGGCTACAAAAAATACGGGAGAGGATTGTGAAATCTGACATGATGGGAGTGTTCTGTCAAGCATGACAAGGTAAACATTTGCCACCGCAGCAAAGAGAGGGCAAGTGTACGGCATCACTTAAAAGCCAGCCTATAAAACTTCGGGATCAGAAGCTATGTCAATGTGTGTGATTCCGAATTGGGGGGGGGGGGGGGGGGGGCTAATGATTAAGCCCTTTGGCAGCACTCAGCTCTGCTCTCAGAACCGAGAGCACAGCTGGTAATTTAGCAGCGAAATTCCCAAAACGACATGTCTGAACTGGCTACTTTTCCCTCCTCCCTTTTACCGCACCCTTGACCTCAAAATGCTGACTGACTGACTCAGGACCGACGTTAGCGTTTTTTTTTCCGTTTCAAGCAGAACGGGAACAATGCAGGAAGCAAATCCTTTTTCATGACTTATCTCGCTGACATGCATCGATGCGACGTAACAGTGACTGTAATTCATCGCTGAACAATCTTTGCGATTAGTCACACACTAGCGAGAGATGCTGGACCACGGCCGCATCGGTGATGGGACGCAGTGGCGTTGCTCAGTGTTTGCTGACTGGAGACAATATAGTGCCCATTTACCCTACAAGAAAATGCACCGCCCGCTTTTTTTTTTTCCTACCAGTGTCACTCTTCTGTGAAAACAGCATTTTTTTGGAGCAAGGAAGTCAACAAATACAGCGGCAACATTTCCACAATGCCGGTGGAGCATGTAATAGGGACCCCATTAAAAATTGACCAGGGGTCCGTATTCCGCAGCAAAATGGACCACTGGGTGCTTTTGCAGCTTTGAAATATAGACACGGAAGCTGATGTTGTAAAGCGGCTGATGATGTGATTTCACGTGATTTGAAAGCGAACACAGTTCTGTCAATATGCCACCACGCTAAATTCTGCATCAAGATTTCCGAGACCCAAAAAAAGGGGGTCTAAAATCAACTTGATCCATCTTCTCTACAGCGGGAAACAGAACCTTTATGCATGTTCACCGATGGAATATGACAATATAATGCTTTAGAGAAGATTTGAATGGGCCGATCGCAAAGCGGACAGGGAGCAGCAGTGAGTCTCCTAAGCCAATTGGGCCAGCTGAGGTTTTGGACTGAAAAGCAGGTCTGGAGTGGATGAGATAAGAGCAGAACAAACGCACATTAAATGCCAACCCACACAGACAGGAACACACTCAAATTGGAATACGGTGTAAGTCAGGATAACTGGAGGTGGGGTAAACGATGGCAAGCGGGGGGCAAGCGGAGGGAAGTGATGAGAAACGTGAGGTGAGGAAGATTCCTATTATCAGGAAAAAAATCATCAGTTCAATCTGGCAGCGCTATCTTCGCCAGTCACGCGGATTGGGGACACACCGAATCGACGGGCTGCCCCCCCCCCTCCCCAGCCCCCACTTGACCGCCACATCGGTCCGAAAGCTGACCAATTTACTGGGCGAACAGCGTGTGGGATTAAGTCCGTGGATGTGCAGTAGAAGCATTTCTGTTGTTCGGCACTGCCCGGCGAAAAGCGGCTCACTGCACTGCCATACAAAGAATAACCTGAAACAGCACCAACGCTGGAGAGCAGGACAGAGGTGGGGAAACGGTAAAAAGTTGAAACCCCCCCAACAATCTTAAGAGGAAACTGCACCCAAAATAACAATTGCAAACACGTTTGTTGGACCCGTGAGAGCGATGAAAATGTCATTATATAAACCCAAACATGAAAGCTAAAGTGTCAGATGGGCTCTTTTTTCATCCGTGTTTGTGACACAGTTCCGTCTCACAACTAAAGATAGCTAACGGTAGCATTTAGAGTCCTAGTGGAAATGTACTTCTCACTCCGAGCGCAGACAAGGAGCGGGCAACGCAGTGGTGGGAAAACCTTCGATGCTGAAAAACAAAAGAAAAACCAACGCACCGAGGGATAACCGATATAAGCAGGCCAGACAAGAACCGTCTCAGCGGGGGTCTGCTGAGTTAAACATCCCATCATTACAGCTACGATGTCAGGTGTGGCGGCGCGAGGGTTTAAAAGCGGTACACAAGGGGCCAGAACTTGTTTCTCAAACGGCATAAACCATTTTTGAGCCTCATGTTATTGAACTTAGATGGCGTCCGTTTTACTCTGTTGCTAAACGGAAAAGCTGAAAAGAGAAACAATTTGAAAAAAAAAATAATAATATGACATTCATGAATCATCATCTTGACCGGTAAAATGCGTTTAAACACCACTTGGGGCACGTGACTGGTACGCGGGTGAAAGACTTGGAGGGGGAAAAAAAAGAGAAAAATGAGATTTACAAAGCCCTCCACTCCCGCTCCCCTCGAGCTGAAAGCGTCTGCATGTAAATGAATATTGGGATTTGTCGTCTCGTTACGATAGTTGTCAGGTGGCCCGCGGACAGCTGTTATTACATTGAGCAACGGGACGATGCTGTACATGAGCAATTGTGTGCGCGCGCGTGTGAGAAGAAACAAATGTAGTCAGATCGTTTGGTGCTCGCGTCCTGGCGGGAGAAGGCAAATGAGATTGATTCACCCTTGCTACAATTCCGTGTCACTGTTGAATGTTATGACGTGGCGCTGAGCGGCGAGGCGAGTCGCTGTGCGCTGGTTGCACGGGAGCGGCTTTGCGGAACCCAAAAGCTCTTCAAATGAGTTCAACCGGTTTCAAACTCGGGATGGAGCGCGCTTGCCTCGGGCTCACGCATCCACGCACACCCAGACGGTATTGTTCAATGTGTCCTTTCGCCTTGTTTCTTTGTCTCAAAGTCGTTGCCCGCAATCAGAACAATAAACAAATACACGGGTTGGTTTGGGAGACTTAATGGGTCAAATAAATGAGTTGCTGGCTTCAATCCCTGCATGCACATAAACTACTGGCCTTGATTTTTTTTTCTTTTGAACTGTGTATGAAGGAAGACAATAGCTGAAAGTATTTCTTTCGGGCTGCTAACATCACCTCTGATGCATCTTCAATTTCCACGAGAAACTGGTTTGACACTGACCCCCTTCAAATAATCGCCTGGTGCGGACGAGAACATAAAGTGCCCCCAATCACTTTTTGAGGAAGTACGTTGAGAATTGTACGTATTTATAGTTTGTAATACTTTGTGTTACTGCGCCAGAGTATTTGTTCAACTCTGTGTTGAACTGGCTGCTGACAACAGGAACAGTCAGAGCCAATGAAAGGTCTTCGTTGACAATTGTCTGTCACTGCGTTCATTGAAACGTTATGTCTCAAAAGTACAAGTGGTATCGTTACTCAGTATCGGCGAGAGAGAGAGTATTTGGTTACGGTAAAGAAAATTACGGCGAGGTGATTTCAAACCTGATTATTTTAACTTTGCTTATTATGCCGGTGTACTCGCATTAACTCCACAGTTCATCATGGCCATGTTCGTGTTTTCGAAATTGATTAACACGCTCCAGTCTTTTATCATCACACATTCTAACGACGCAGATAAGGGCGGCGAGTTGTAATGCTCTACCGAAGCGCCATGGAAACCAAATTCAAAAACGACACAAACACGTGACGATGAAGAATGCCGCTCCCTCAGTTTAACCACGCATGCTCGTATCTTTTTTTTTTTTTTCAACGCCGCGCAGATATGGCCATCATTTGTTTTTCAAAGCACTCTCCTGTATGCAGAAAATGTTTCCCGACCTTGGCGGAAAAGCCCGACCATTGATTTGAGAATGGCTCCACGCCGCCTCCATGTAAGCGCTAGCGTAATGTGTCAGAAAATATCTAACGAGCAAGAAAACACTTGTCATCCAAGGATCCTGCGCGGCCTTGAAAACAACTCCATTTGTGATGCGGGAATGCTAATCAGAACTAAATGGGTTCATTTTTCAACAGTTGCAGAAGGAACTGATAACGAATTAGATCGATGGTGTATGTGGCGTTTAACACAAACCCAAGAGACTGAAAATATCTCTTCGATGGGGGAGCGGCTCAAATCCTGATGTGTCTGTTTCATGGGGAGGGGGCGGGGGGTGATGGTTTTGTGGCCTGTTGCCCCAGGACATCAGACTCCGTGTCCCGGTTCCTCGTCCTGCCAGGGGCCTTTTTGCATTTTACCATTAGGGAAGGACAATTAGAGGAGGGTGCCACTGAAGCATACACACAACCTTTTCCAGGTTACCCAAGACTTTGAGACCAAAGGGGTGGTCATCCTTCGAATGGGTTGCTCTCTGAAGAGAAAAACAGGATCCCCAAGTACAGTTGAATACGTTCCCAATCCTCCTGTCATCGTAATTCTCAATATCTCAACACTGACTTCGAACCTGGATCTTTTTACGACGAGACATCGTCATATTCTGAGATAGCAAATGCCTCATGTTGGAATTAAGTGGCCGCCTGCGAACCCCCCCCCCCCCCCTATAACGCCCCCGTGCTTTTAAACTTTCCCACAGCATCGTCCTCACATATTACTAACACACATACGAAGCGCTATCTCCCTTTTTTTGACATGCCCACTGAGGCACGTCCGTGCCAAATTACGTGCCAAGTAATTAACGCTGCTTGTGTTTGTTCCATGAACTGTTGCTGGACCTTGATAATGGAAAACAAGTAAAGACTGGCTGCATTGTCATCATCTCATCTATTAATAAATGGCCCTCACTACACCTCTTGAACGTTCACCTCGAGCGGCCCCTCGACTAGTTTGAAAACTGCTAAAAATGCTCTCTCGTGCCTGATGCATTTTAAGTTGTTACAACACTGTTTACCACTAGATGGCAGTCACTCGGGGTTTGTCCATAGGAGAAGAGAGGTCCCTTCCATCATTGAAATGGCCCAACTCTGGATTACTGCTATCAAACAGAAGAGGCTTGATCTACTCAGGATTGCGGCACGGTTACTGAATTACACAATCGGGTCTCTGTTAAGTTGTTGACCATGTCATGAAACGGATATAAAAAAATAAAAAAAAAGATAATATGTTTTTTCTCTCTCTCGCTCACTTTTTCTCTGAAGTGCTCACTCAGAAAAAAGGGGAGGACAGTTTTTTCTTGCTCATGTTAATGTAAGTAATCCAAGTGGACAGGATGCTTTGTTATACGCTGGGAGAACCGGTTAGAGCGGCAACAGAGAGAGACAGAGAGAGGGGGGGGGGGGGGAATCACCTGCTTTAAATGTCCACCCCTCTCTTCCTCTTGGGCAATGTCGACAAGGACACGGTGAGAATCATTTCTTTAAACCCCAGAGTGTATTCAAGAAAACAGTTGCACGCCATGGGGGAAAGTTCTGAATTGGCACTTGCAGTCGAAGCATTTTCCACATACGCGTATGCACAAATTTATTGAAAATGGCAGAGGCAAAAGGATTTGGACTTTGGTGATTTAGTTGGAAAAATATGCAACACAAACATGCACTCTATAAGGGGGCCTGTGTGTGTGTGTGTGTGTGTGTGTGTGTTATGTTATGGTGCCATGTCCACAGGAGTTGAAGTCTACAGAGCCAGGATTTAAAACGTGCATACATGCGTGCACATATCTCTGAATACATGTGAGTATGCGATGGAATGCCAAGGGCGTAGAAAGAGGGCCAAAAAAACACACACACAAACAAACAAGTTGAAGAGCAAAAAGCAGCTTCCTTGGACTGAATGCGTAGCCGCGGGCAATGCGAGTGTGGATATGAATGCGCATGTGTGCGCCTCGAGCCTGAGGCGATGTGGCTGTGTGCGAGGAGCGCACTTGGAAAGAGTAAATGGCCCTACACAAACATGCTTGTGGTTGGACACTTGCCTCCATCTTCTCACCTTTAAAAAGGATTTTGGGCTTACCTGCCAATGCTAACCTTTCACGTGGAGCATTCTTAGTACAAACCTCACAGTAACGTCAACCTTTACAACACAGCACGTTCTGAGACAGTGGTTAACTTTTACAGCGTGCCACTCCAACAAAAGGTGAGACTGACTATTTGTGTTTGCTTTAATAGACGGCGGTTAACCACTTTTTAGACGTGAATGACGACAAATGTTGACAAATTGTATTCCGGGGAGTCGCCTTCACGTTACAACCGTGCCACTTGACACTGGTAAAAACTCGTTTGTATTGTTTGACATTTGGCTAAGTCGTTAACCTTTCAAACGTAAAGTGCGGTATGGCCAAGAGATAATGCAAACAGCCTGTTCGGCTCAAGGCGCGGGGATCGTGATTTCAAATGGCGATGCATTCTATTCTGTCCAATTGGGGACCTTCAAATTTGACGTCAACTGGGGCCCACGTTGGAGATCCGTAACGTTCAAAGCTTGCACGGTGAAACCGTATTGAGGAAAGGCGATCGGGTAAACCGCATGACTAAATATACGGCGTGTTTATCGTGGCTCATAATGATCAACAGAAGCTCGTCTCTCCTGGAATAAGTCAACTTTGCATTTAGAGCAAGCGTCCCCTTTGAATCAAACTCACAGCGATGTTTAGAATATTAAACAGGTAACAGCAGACTGTCTGTAACAGCAGAAACGCTGAATGATGCACATTCCGCCGCGCGGACTAAAGCTGATTCCATTATAGATAAATCTCATTTATCTATTCAATCTCTCCCTCTCTCTCCTATCTGTCTGTCACATTCTATTTCTCCCCCTTTATTCCTGCCAATGTGTGTCATTTCCCACTTTCAGACTCCCGCTCACCCTGTTTCTCTTTCGTGTGTGTGGGTGTGTGTGTGTATCATCATCCTCTTAACTCTTCATCCTTCATCCTGCTCCATTTGTGCCGCAGCATCTATCACTCTGTGTCATCTGTTGAATGTAATTGGTAAGCATATCTATGAAGAGGAGCGATGACACTGGTCGTAGTTAAAAGATGTTTTAAGGAGGGGGGGGGGGGGAGACGGGCAGGGCAAAAAAAGAAAAAAAAGAAATAGGCACTGTGTTGGAAAACAGAGTCCAGCCGGAGCAATCACAATGAATTCAACTCTCAGACTCTGCATTCATTCTTTGCACTCTTGCCTTCCCTCTGATACAAGCTGGTCTCTGTAATACAATAAAGAACTTGGCTTGGCTTTGCATGTGTGTGTGTGTGTGTGTGAGAGAGAGACAACTTATACTCCCAACTCTCAGTCTCATCATTGCAGTTCTTCCACCGAGGTGGTTTCAATAAATCACGCTGTCACACGCGCGCACACACACACACAGTCTGCGCTTAATAAGCAGAGCTCCTGGGTTTGTTGAAGCTGAAACTGCACAAAAGTAGAGTATTTTCTTTTCTTGGGTGGCAGTTCTTTATCGTCACTTCCCCCGCGCTTTTGGCAAAGTTGCGATTGTTCTTCTATTTCAGATGCATTGTCTGTGACGTCATCAAATACTTGGAACTTGAACATTACCCGTCAGTTCTCAGCACTCACTGTATTGGGAGACGTGCAAAAATATGGAGGAGATAAATTTGGGCAGGGGGGGGAAAAAAAACTGCACCGACAGATTGGGTTTGATTGAGAGTATTGGTCTGTAAAAAAGTTTGTACTCTCGCTTTCAGATTCCTTTTTCTCCCCTCTCAACCCTTCTTCCACAAACTTTCAAGCGGAGGAAATGTAGCAGCCGACTTGGTCCGAACGATGTCACGCCCTTGTGCCATGTCGGCATGTTCGTACCCGTATCACATTGATTCCGTTACCCCGACTGTCGCACCGCATGCGAGGAATCTGTCGCCGCTCCCAAAGCATGTCGAGCATGGACAGGACAGACGGAGAGAAGGTGGACAAGTGTGGAAAAAGAGCAAAGAGGGTCGGGTGGGGGGGGGGGGGGTGGAATGGACACCTGGATGAGTCCTGAGGCTGTGAGGGGGAGGTGGAAGGAAGGAAGCTGGGTGGAACGGTTGAGGGCATTCTCTCAGCTGTAACCTGCGTGCGTGCTTGCATGTGTGCGTGTTCCATATGTGCACAAGTGCTGCAGGAGTCTCACAGGGGGTTGCAACAGATGGGACAATATACACAAATGCGCACAAAACAAATGACAAGAGTTCAGCCATTGGCAACATGTCACCGCGCTTTAGCAGTTGCGAACTCCGCTTCTGCCACCTCAACACTGCAGCATTGGCATGAAAAGTTTTACGGCGCGGAGGCTGAATCAAGACCCGCATAGAATGAATGGAACAGATGAGCACAATTTGACTTCAAGTCAGACAAAACAAACCAAAATCCCGCGATGGGCATTTTGACCTTAGCTGAGTTGCAACCAAATCGTGTCCTCCATTCGGCACCGATAATCGGCCTAGTTGATAATCTGACCATCCCTTCAATCGACGACGACGCCCACCGGAAAACCAGCGTCAAAGTTATTTGATCATTTCCTCGCAGAAAACCGTCTCCAAAAATCTTACGTGACGGAGCTCAATGAGCTTTCCGGAAAGGGTTGTGTTGAACCAAAAAAAAAAAAAAAAAAAAGAGATTTGCAAACCTGTTAGTTCACACACAGATTGTAAACTCATTGAAAAGGATGAAGGCTATTGACACAAGGGCTGGTTGATCTTTGGCGCATCACCAGCGATGCCTTTTCGTGCATCGGGCCACTTTTTCGTCAGAGTGGATGCTTCAAAGAGCAATTGTGTCCAATGTGCCCCCGTCAACCTGCCATGCGGCAGTGTGAAAGTGCGAAACGGTGAAAGGGTTAATGGCGGCCGTTAAGGTTCGGGACCGCAATAGGAAGCGCACGCGCGCGTGCACGTACACACAGATAGTCCGTCAGTCGAGGAGCGTCTGACTTCGGCCTGCCATCGAGGCTCCGTGAAAATCCCCCATGCAGAATGAATGAAGAACCCGAAAGCGCAAAGTCAACGGGGAGCCAGTCTCACCTAGACGAGAATTTCATTCCGTTTTCTTTTGCCTTTAAATTACGATTTTTTTCCCCGCCGCTCGTCGAGAACCAAAAACAATTTTAAGATTAAGACCCAAGATAATGAAATTGAGTACACCCGTTTAATTGTTGACTAAATGGAAGTGTTTCCTGGTGTCATTTCTTTGTGTTCCACTCGATGACTGTCAAGCGAATGACGTCAAACGGGGTTAGCTCCTTTTAATCAAAACCGTTCCACGCTTAACAACACGCGACAGTGACAAACGAATGAAGACAGATCTTCATGAGTTGAATCCGAGCGGAACCGCATAAGATTCATACAACATAATTAGTCGCCGTGCTTGTGAGGACAATTATGGTCTGTAGAATTTTTATAAGGAGGCGAAGTATGTGGCCACATCTACTTTTCACAAATGCGTCCGTCTCTTTGACACTCCCCGAGGTCTCCAAAACGGCAAACGCATGACGTTCTGCTGACTCAACATGAAGCACTATTACAAGAACGCAATTTGGTTCCACACGTCTCCGCGCAGCGAGCAATCGGCCCGCCTCCGCACCACATTGGGCCGTGACTTTCATGTTCACAAAACTCTGCTCGCGCGCGTGCGTGATAATCGAGCGAGACAAAGTTGAGTCATCGGCGTAATGAGCGACGGAATAGAGGGGGAGAGGAAGGCGAGAGGGAGGCTCGGCGTGAGCCAGACAAACAGATTTAGTCTGCTAAATTGCTGCATCATACCCAACCCAAAGAAAAAAAGTTCTCAACTGACTTTGCCCTCCCACTATTTTGTACACATTTTTCGTCACGCAGAAAAAAAAAAATGAAGAGGCAATGTCAACGGGATCCCGCCTTTTAAAATCGAACTTGCTCTGCAACCGCGTCAACAGTGAAGGGCCTCGCCCAAAATGTGCTTCAAATTATCGACAAATTCTCAATGAGGCGAACAAAATTGTGACTCATTTCCCGCCGGCCCAAGAGAAACTAAGACGCCCGCTACACGCAAAGAGATTGGAGTGCTTCTAAGTGGTCATTTTACCCTCCGCTTCATCTCGTTGGGCCTGCCAAAAAAGCAAAGGAATGTGAAAGAGAAACAGACCCTAGAAACACAAACAAAGTGACCTCACAGTAGAAACGCGTGAACTCTTGGTGGAGGTTTCCAGCTAGTTCGCAGAGTAAGCAAACACACCCTGGAGATTGCGGGCTAAAGTCCCATTTCGCTGTACCCTGCGTGAAACTAGGCTGATGATTTGAGATTAGTCATCGCGCATACCCAAACGAGAACCTGGTCTGTTTCCCACATGTGTCAGACGTATTTACCGTAGTCAAGAAGTAGGACGGGTTGGGGGGGGGGGGGGGGGGGGTTACTGGCTGAGCCCTATCAATCAAGCAAAGTTTCCCACCCCCGTGTCTACGCCGTTATCAGCAGATATGAAGCAGCTCTGGAATGAAAAGAGCGCAGCTGCAAGTTTGTGTCACTTTGCCGCGTTCCTTATCCCACTTGAAGCAGCTATTGCTTCCTCTCCCACACACACACGCACACACACACACACACACACACACTCCTCTGCCCACCGCTCTCCTGAATCATATACTCCCGTTTCACCTCGAATTTCATAAAGGATTGGAAGTGTCAATGTGTGTCAGTCGTGGCGCAGCCGGCAGAGTGCACTTGATCTTCGACATCATGTTGGTGAAGTTCTCTCCATTGCGGTATGATTTATAAAAATATATATATATATATATATATATATATATATACACAGTATATATTTGAAAATCGGCTCAGCACTTTTGTGGGAGCCATGTAGCCCCTTCGACACAAACCACAAAACCAGACCAAGATCTTTACATCCGCGATGCCATCAGCGGCAGGTTTGCTGGAAGGGGATCGACTCATGATTCGATTCGAGGTGATTTTTAACAGCTTTCATCTGTTCTCGAATGCGTCTGTTTCGTATTTCCACAAATGCTGCGTTTTATGCGCGCTGGAATTATAGTCATTAAAAGTAATGTGATTGTTACAACTGTTTGTTGTTTATTTATTTATTCCTGGAAGGCCTTGGGAAAACACATTTCGTACCTTTGTTCAAAGGCACAAAAGGACAAAACCTTGAGAAGACGCGACAGTGTTCCTGACCCTCACAATACAAGCAGTGCGGATACAAAACCTGACCCCCCCCCCCCCTCCCGATTTCGAACGCACACCAAAATCCTCATTGAGCAACTCCACACGCTGAGAAAGTACTTACGAAATGGTGTTCGATTCATACGCAATAATTGAAACGTGCGCGTCCACTCATTCGTGCCGTTTCTGGACCGTTTACAGTCTTCGGATGTTGACAAGCTTCCACGCGGCCCCGGCCACGTACTCGGCACAAAACAGCGTGTGCGAGACAAGGACACCCACCGAGAAGCGTATGGCGAATGCACGTCAAATTTTGACCACGGTAAAGTGCAAGTGGTTAGTTTGGGGCCAGCGCGGGGAGAAAGTGTGGCTAACCTAAACCACATGCGGCTCCTGCTGTTTAGCAATCCGTGTGTGTGCCTTTGAAGCGTGTGCACGTGTGTGAAAGAGATAGGCGGCAAACAGAGGAAGCTCACGCCGCCGGGGGCTGGACCCAAGTTACAAAACTTTTCCTTTTCCAGTGTGATGCTAACTACAGTATATGTCGATGCGTAAAATAGCCCATAGGTCACTCTTAATGCTATTGTACCTTAACCAGAAATGACTTTCCTCAGGCTGCTCATTCTAGGCAATTAGACGGGTTTATAGTAGCACGTGTTGTGTTGGCATGTGCTGGACAGCCTTTTTTTCCCCTTTGGGAGGGGGGGGGGGGGCAGGACAACCAAACTCACAAACTGGAGGTGTGAGCACAGGCCAAGACAATCAATTTTTTTTTAAAAATGCAACTGAAAACCACTTTCAAATCAGAGTCACGATTAAAGTTTCAAATAAATCACCCGTCTAGGAAACGCGACACATTGTTTTTGTAAATACAGGAGACTCGTTCACCTGGAGAGGAATTTCAAAAATCTCCGTTGATAAGATCACACATTGACGGTAAAGCTGAGGCACACCCGCGCTTTTACCTTTTTGACCTTTAGCGTGTCATCGAGGAGGGTCTGGCTGGAGCCTCAAACCTCCACTGTCAGCCCGGAAATTTATAGCACACTTGGAAGCCGGAATAGTGAAGAGACGCTCATTAGTTGAAAAAACAAACAAACAAACACTACTCTAAAAACAACTTTAGAAGACTATATTAACGTACTAGAATTTTCTTCCTCTCCCTTGGAATCTTGTTGAAACTGGAAATGGAAAGCAATTTTATTTTGAAATGATTCCACGTACTTCCGGGGCGACGCCAGAGGTTTGAGGTCTCTGCAGAGACGTTCAGACTCTCTTGATGTATCAACAAACGCTCGGGAACCGAGATGCCTGACGGAGAGAAAGAACTCTCGCTGGGGAGAGGCACTTACTTTCAATTCAAGTTGCTATTGAGGTCTTTTGTCTGGAGCGAGTCCATTTCTATCGCGAGACAACTTATTTGGATTCCAAAACACAACGCGCCGACTATTATAGTACTGTTTCAAAGGTGGAGGTCAACAGTGGCACTAATCCTCCAAGAACAAGTAATTCCAAGTTAAGGCAGTCGTGTGTGTGTGTGTGTGTGTGTGTCTCCATGTTTGTAAGACTAAATGCAAGAGACATTTTATGTCATGGTGAGGCATTGCTGTATCTGCTAACTGTTAGTCCGACAAGACAGCAACCTTCGCATGCAAACACACACACACACACACATTCCTCTGCATCGACACTTTATTTACCTTTGGCCCAATCGAGACCTTGTGACTGTGAGCCGAGTCGCTTCGATACAATAAGACAGTGATGAAAGACAGGCGAAGCGAGTGTGTCAGGATAGAAAGGAGCCAGGGAGGAAAACCAACCGAAGCATTCCAGAAGAAGGTGAAGAGACGACGGCAAGGATAAAGAAAGGCAAGGCTGAGAGGCCTCGGCGAGATTTGAGAGGGGAGAACATGACGAGGTGAAGGGAGAAAAAAAAGTGTTCTGTGTGTTTTCGGTTTGCAGTTTTGAAAAAAATAAATAAATCACAGAGCAGCTTGATTTGGCGTACAACAAACTAGTTCTCTTTTATCAGGGCAAACAAACAAACCGTTATAATATGCTTGCCTTATTTATTTCCAGGAGGATGACTGGGATTTGCGAATCTCCATGTCGCTCCCCTGGTAATATGACCTACTTCAACAAATTACCATTCCCACCTTTAAAATAATCTGCACACGTTCTCCCCGTAATAAAACAACATGCCATCTGGATTTGGCTGCACCAAAAAAAATAATAAATCCCAGCCTTGCTCTTGTTGGGAGGGGAAACGCGGAAACTGGAGAGAGGGGTGGAGAGGCAATGGAGGTGAGGGCGAAAAGAAGAAAGGGGGAAGGGCAAAGTAATTCAGTCAAGAATCCACAAAACCTGAAAGGGGGGAGTGTCGGATGTGTTGTTTACATTAGTGAGAAATAAATTCCAAGAGGAGGAGAATAACTGGGAGTTGAATGTGGATATGAGAGCTGAGAGGAGTCCAGCGGGCACGGTGGTGTGGATTTGTCTAATCGGGTGTAGCTGCTGTGGATATCAACCCAAAAAAAAAGACGACAACTCGCGTCCAAAACCTCAAGGTTGCGTCCACATAGAAAACTTCAACGTTGGGTTTGCGCCGCTGCCGACAGTGAGGAATTTGGCCATGGCGCACTGTATCAAAGGTTGCGGCAAGAACACACCGCAGTGTTCAAATAACTGCAGCTTCTTTTTTTTTTTTTTTTTTTTGGAACTTCGAAGTCAAGACTTTTTCCTCGAACGAAACCTACATGGTCGAAAATACCCCCTTAATGCATTAACACCATTCCCATTCTACTGCCCCCCCCCCATATGACGAAAAAACCCCTGTTGCGTTATACGAAATCATTTTCTCTGCTCCAGCCTCGCGAAGACATTCACTACAACGAAGTCTAATCCAACAGCGACCTCTACTGCTTCGTTCAGAAACGGCAGCAGCAACCAACACACTGGTTTACATAGTGAACGATGTTTATTTCGATCACAGCTGCGAGTTTCCTGAACACAACGTTGTGGGTGGGTGTGTTTACATCTGAGATCAAATTTGCTACAGTGAAAAAACCCCTGTTGAGAAAAATTTCTTGCTGCAAACATGATTTCGTTGTAGAGGAGTTTGACTGTACAAGGCTCGCGTGATATATGGCGGCTTGTGTAAATCTGTATTAAAAAAAAAAAAAAAGAATCGAAACACATCGTTGAGTGCAGTGCGTCCGCGTGGGCTTGAATAATTGAGCCACATTCATAGTCGGGTTTCTTATGGAAATGAGAGGGTCAGAGCGCATGTGGAGGTAGCTATGACGATGGTCACTCGCTTGTTTGCGAGGCAGAGGCAGAAAGCGGCGCCTGGCAGATGTTGCGCAGTGCCAGCCTGTTGCGAGCGACGGACGGCAAGTCGGCGCATCGCAACGCCGGCGGTCTGCAGTCAACTCGCCAGTGTCTCTTTACACAGACAGATTTTTAAGTCCGCTTGTCAGCCATTTTTAACTCGACAATGCCCCCCCCTCCCTTGCTGACAGAGAGGCCCGTCACTGCGCCGACGCGAAGAAATAAAAGAGTTGGAAATGATAATCTTAATGGAGCGGTCATCCGTCTGTAAGCCGCCGATTCACAGAGAGAGCCCGGGTAGAAATATCTCAAAAGCTCGGCGGCTATCTCAAAGGCAAATCAGCTTACCGAGAGGAGACTTACCGGACGTGAATGTAAAGACGGTCGAAATGGGGGTAGCTGAGAGGGTCTGAAGGAAAACATCCCCTGGGATTTGCTCATGACGGGTATCAGCAACGAGGCCGACAATGTTTGTTTGTTTGTTTGTTTGTTTGTTTGTTTATTGAACATAAAACATATATACAGTAATAATTTGACAGAAAATAAGGTAGATAAAAAAAGAAAGAAATCAATCTTCATACAACACAGTTATTATGTTCAAGGGAGTAGGAAGAAGTAAAAAACTTATCTAGTCCTACCCCGTTATGTGATTGTATCTAATAAATCATTTTTATATCAATCAGAAAAGAAAAAAGTAAGAAGAAAGAAGTCTCCATTAAGGCTCATACTTTACCCTTAACCGTGATATTTTTACAACTTTTGGTTTGTATCGGGATTATATACTTCCACACCCTGACACTCTTGTGTCAATTTTCTCTTGTATTCATAATGGATATTTATATACCTTTCTCTATTTATCAACTTAGTTCTGATTTATCATTATATTTAATGTTTTGAATTTATCATTTTAACTCTGATTGATGTAGGTTGTTTGTACTATTTTTTTGAATTTGTTTTTGAACTCAGCAAGCGATTTACTCATTTTCAGGTCCGTTTCGAGATTATTCCACAGATTAACACCTTTGATAGATACACTTCTTTGCTTGATGTTTGTTCTTGTTTTGAGTTTTTTGAATAAGTTGGTACCTCTTAAATCATAGCTGCTTTCTCGAATTTCGAAAAACTTCTGAATGTTTTGGCAGAGCAGGTTATTGTGTGCTTTGTACATTAATTGGGCGATTTTAAAGTCAACCAGGTCATAAAATTTCATCGTATTTAATTTGATAAATAGTGGATTTGTGGGTTCCGTATATTTTGATCTATTAATAATTCGAATTGCTTTTTTTTGTAGGTTGAGAATAGGGAGTGTGTTTGTTTTGCAGGCATTTCCCCATATTTCCACACAGTAGGTCATATATGGTAATAATAATGAAGTGTATAATGTGTACAAAGATCTCTTATTTAGCACTTCCTTGGTTTTGTAGAGGATCCCTACGGTTTTGGCTATTTTTCTTTTTACGTTATCGATATGTGGCTTCCAACATAGTTTTGAGTCTATTACTAATCCGAGAAACTTGGTTTCATACGCTCTTTCTATCTCAATTGAGTTTACCATAATTTTAGCTTGGTGTTTGATTGGTCTTGTGCCAAAAACAATTAACTTCGATTTTTTCAGGTTAAGTGACAATTTATTTCTGTCGAACCAGTTTTTTAATTTGTTTAATTCGTTTTCTACGGTTGTCAGGAGCTGTTTCAGATTTATTCCAGAACAGTAGAAAGTTGTATCATCAGCAAATAGGACACATTTAAATTGTTTTGAGACCTTGCAGATATCATTTATATATAAGATGAATAGTTTTGGACCAAGCACTGACCCCTGAGGAACTCCGTGAGTGATTTTTAGTTGATTCGTTTTTTTATTGTTGAGTTGCACGTACTGATATCTGTTTTCTAAATAACTTTTTATCCATTTATAAGCTACACCTCTAATGCCATATCTTTCTAGTTTTTTCAATAATATACTGTAATCTATTGTGTCAAAAGCTTTTTTTAGATCTAGGAAAACCCCAACAGTAAATTCTTTGTTGTCTATATTAGTGTTGGGGCTGCATGTAGGCCGCTTAGGGCTACTTTGGCGTGCGCGTGTGTGAGAGGCTGCTTTCGTGACAGATGTCCTCCTAACTGGACTAATGGAAACCACTTCAGCCGGTGCCCGCAGCCCCATCGAGGGACGCACAAAAGAGCCCTTTGGCGGCCACCTGAAGGCCGTTATAAAGAGACTCAGTCCCGCGGTCGCGTTTCGAACCTCGACGGCTGTCCACAAAACAGTCTTCGAAAGTCAAGTTAAATGGACTTTTCACGGGTAATTCATCGCCTGCTCGAACAAATGCTGCTACTTGCCTCTTTTTCTTATCTTGGCTTGTCTAATTCATCTCATTTGGGACGGTAAAAATAAACATTGCCCTTGAACAACACACGCTTTGGAGAAATTCATCGACATGCTATTTCGAGACGCTCTTCAAGCAACGCGCCGTAATCGAACGACCGTCGGTGGCCCGCTTGCTGCTGACCTCAAATCTTAAATTGGTTACGCGCGTCATCAGATTTTCCAAACCCTCTTAGCCGACGCGGTTTGGCTTGACCTCGGAATCAGATATTTGCCAAACGTGGAGGAAAGCGCCGCAGCCCGTGACAACGGTTACGTCATATTCGAGGCTACCTTCTGATATTTCCTTTCCGTCAGGCTTATTTTAATACTTGAAAGTATTGCCGCGCATTAGCTAAAATTAGGAGAACGGCTGGCTCGTTCCCAAGGGTCATTGAATATCAAATGCTTAGTTAGTTAGTTCCGCCCGCTCCTATTTGGAACATTGGGCGACGAGCCTCCTCCATTTGTTCCGGTCACTGGCGACCCTTCTTGCTCCATGCCAGCTGACACCCATCTCACTGAGGTCTTCTTTGGCAGTCTGTCTCCACGTCTTCTTTGGCCTACCTCTCTTCCTCTTTCCACCCTCTGGCATCCAGTCCATGGCCACACTTGCCGGTCTCTCTCTTGGCAGCCGGAGTACGTGGCCGATCATTTTCTTTCTCCTTTCAGAGACAATGTCTGACAGTTCAGCCACTCCTGCCCTCTTCATCACCTCCTCGTTGGTGATGTGGTCTCTCCATGAGATCCTCAGGATGGATCTCAGGCAACGCCGATGAAAGACATCTAACCTGTTGGTAATGTTGGCCGTCTAATGCTTACAGGAACGATTTTCCAACTACGCTGATACATCTATCGTTTTGCTTTGTTTCTTTGACAAAACCTTATCATTTGTTCATAAGTGCCGAAGAGCTAAGCGAGCGCTTAAAGTGCTCCCAAATCTATTGTTTCGGGGACTGAGTTGAGTTGGAATCCAGCGAGATTAAGTGCAACGCGCTGCCAAAGAGCCTGTCCTGCTTAATGTGAACCAACAGTATTCCTGCACCGCTGCACTTCCATTAGGGCTCCTGTTATTTTTGTGTTAAATAATCTGGTTTTTCCCGAGGAGAACTCCGCAACTCGCAGACTATACATCGCGACTGCAAAATAAACAGCCGCAACTTTTTTTTTCCTCTCTCTCCAGTTTTAAGTTTTAAAGTGACTCAACACCAAATGGAACTGTTCATGTTCTTTCATTGGTAAAATCGCAAAGCCTTGTGGGAAAGTACGGCAACATTTAAGCCCCCCCCCCCCCCCTCTAACTCGGGCCATGCGAGGCGTCTGTTACTACGCTGTCACTTTCACAAACGAAAACCAACTCCCAGCTAGCGGCCGGTGGGAGTGTTTGGAGTGTGAAAGAGGAAGACGGAACGCGGGGGCAAAAATAGAGGATGCCCGCGAGGAATGAGGTGGGCCATCCCGAGCCCCTTTGGCAAAACTGTTGCAGCGCACGTTGCCCAAAAGATATAAACTTGCCTTGCATTCTGCATTGGTCACTTGTGGTGCCCAGGGGGAGGGGCACTGAACTCATTGAACGGGAACCAGCCTCAGCTAAACAAACACACCTGCGCGCTTTAAACATGTCACCGGCTGCGCAACAGCCCAGAGAGCGACACATGAAGGAACGCCGCCGGCGTACACAAAAAATGGCAAATGGCTTTCCCGACAGCTGGCCAGAAAAGGCCAACAAAGCACCTGCGAAACTGTTTTTGGTCCAAACTATTTCAGCGACCAATAAACCCTTCAACAAGGCCCACCTATTTTAAGACTTTACAAGACAAATTATCCTCACATGACACGGGTGGAACTTGCGCATCGAGGATGGGCAAGCAAGTTTGTTCACAAAATCTTCAAAAGGATCCACAGCAAGATTTTCATGTGTTTTCCCGTGTCCCGTTTTAAAGCGGCTGTAAAAGTTATTCCCACCACAGCGCGTTAGTGACGTTCCAAAGCAATATGAGGTGAGCTTTTTTCCGGCATTTTAAGTGACTGAAACACGTTTAAGTTGAATGTGATGGTTAGTCGTGACATCGCAGCTTGAAGATGAATGGCAAAAGCACCAACACCATCGAAAGGACATGTAAACGAATCCCAGCCCCCCCACCCCAAAAAAAAGTGGAGATGAGAGGCTTCCAATTGATGGTGACGTGTTGCGCAGCAAAGCTAAATTGCAACTCACCCTTTTCCGAGCGCCCCATGTGAGCTGGGTCCAAGACAGCAATGGAGAACACAATAAGACAGAATTAGATACAGAGCGTGCACATAATGTCAATCAGTCAGTATAGTAAGAGCAACGTTAGTCACAGGCCAGTGCAAGATCAAAAAGAGAAAAAAATAAATATACAAAGAAACTTATTCAGCAAATAAAGCGACAACAAATGAGAGACCGACAAAATGTAACGGAAGTGAAAAGAGCCTTGCACATGTCCCCATAGACCGAATTAAACCAACACATGGCTTGCCCCCCCCTGACCTTTAACCTCTGCTCCCTTCCACTCGCTCTAACCCTGTAAATGTTCATTTCCAAATCTGCCAACACCTGCTGCACAATCAGCCTCATCTCCATTTCAACTCAAATTACCAGCGTGTTTGTTTAGACTGATGAGCGCACTCTTGGCTTTTTTTTTTTTTTTGGTACAAATTTCTGCAGAGAATCAGGCCCACTCGCCGTGTTTGGTGAGCGTGTGCAAAGTGCAGCGTAATTAATCACCTGAGTGTTGATGACTTAATCCGTCATTATGCAGCCGTGTGTGGAAGTGTGCGAGTGTGTTTTGAACTTGTGTGTGTGTGTGTGTCTCAATAGTGCGTTTTATGCTCCTGCTGTGACCTGAGCCCGAAGGGGCACGGCAGAGATGGATGACACTAAACCAACACCGTCATTCATCAGGGAGATGATCTTTCCTGGATTCGGGATCTGTCGCGGTGTTGCAAACGCTCTCCTCCCTCCGTTTCCTTTGGCACACTCACTGTTGACTTTCTGACTCACGCCCTGGCGCCCTTCGTGCAACTCTGATTGCTCGGGACTGATAATTGTAAGGAGTGGGAAGTGTCGGTAAGTTGTTGTCATCAGAGTTGCGCAAATGTTTCATTTGTGTGTTAGAGCTCCGTGTAAAAGTGTGGAGAGGTACTGTGGCGCCTTTATTAATCTGGGGAGTCTTTACTCAATTCACTGATTGATCTCCAAGGGGCGATATTTTCTTGACACTCGAAAAATTTGGAAGATATCAGACAGCCATCCAAGTCGAAACTTGCCATCGTCTATCGCCAACCTAACATCGAAATGAAGCCAACTGCAGTATTTGCTAAACGTGTTCGGGCCCGAAATACAAAACAATCCAATGAAAAACAGGAAGTGCCGCCATAACTGTTTTTTTTTTTTAACTGTTGCGTGATGACTTCATCGCCGCCGGGCCAACTAGTTCATTCGCTGAGATCAGATGCCCATTTGATCCTAAGTTGTACCCCCCCACCCCCACCACTTGTAGATCAAGCTGTCAGGTTTCAGATTCACGTTGGAAAAAAAAAAGATCCTGTGTAAGTGACTGGAAGGTCAACACTATTTGCGGCTGGTACGTCTTTTCAGTGCAAAACCCCGCTATTCATTCAAGCGCACAAGTCTAATGAGGGATTAGCTAATGAATTCTCTGAGCAGATTAATTACATTTTCCACACGCGCGTGTGGGTGCGCCTGCAGACCTCATCCCCCAAACCACTGAAGAAATGAGCCAGGACTTTCAAGAGGTTTTTTTTTTGTTTTTTTTTAATCTGCAACCAAATTGAAATCCATAGAAAGAGATGCGCTTTGAGCAGGGAGGCGTTTGATTTGACGAGAAGACGACAATAAGGGAGATCGGCCTGGCGGCCGACTGAGGCATTGCTTTTAACAAGAAAATAAATAAAAACCCACTTTGATTTCGCCACAGTCGAAGGCGGAAAGATTTTCACCGGAATCTAAATGAGAAGCAAGCGTTTCGCATGCTTCCCTTTGTATCACTTTACTACAGAAGGCTTATTAAAAGAGGAAAAAAAAACACATAAACACACACACACACACACACACACACACACACAGCCTCTCCATCAGTGATAGTGCGCGCACACGCAAACACGCATGCACGCGCACACACACGTACACAAAGCTGACATGACAGAAAAACACACAGATGCACCCCTCCTGCCGTTTTCACAGTCTCTTGAGTGGACGAGATGCCCACGGCCAAAAACCAATGGTTGCATGTTGTCCCTCCCCCCTCCCCCCCTCCTCACTCTCACTCTCGCTCGTGTCTTTTTGCTGAGAAAAACACATTTCTATTTCATCTTCCAAACGGCGCCGTAAAGACATTATAATTATAGCAACTTTGTACTTAGGCTCCAAATGCAAAAACATGATTTCCAATTATAATTAAACCAGCTGTTGTGGGTTCGCCCAGGGAAGCTAATGCAACACAATGATTGCACTTCATTAAGATTAAAGACGCTGTCAACGCGGGTCAGCGCATTTAGAGAGGTTGTCACGTTGACACGCAGTCACTTATTGACATTGTAAAAGGCAAGCGCGGCAGACACGCCGGGCCACATTTATTACTCCGAGAGTGGAGGCGATAAGCCAAAACGAGGTTGCCGCAAAGCGGGCCGATGATAAGCGCGGACGCCAGAGAGCTCACGTTAAACGGCATCATTTAATATGGCACGGTTTCATTGGGACGTAATAAAATGGGGGGGAAGTGGAAGATTGTTGATGCAAATGAGAGTCATTTTCGAGAAAAGGACATCAACAATCCCAAAGTAATGTGACAGTTTTAATTCCTTTTCAACCGATGCGCGATTTGTCCTTGCGTGCATTTGAAGGAGACGCACGACATCTCTGCTGTCTCAAACTAACCATCATGGCGCCTAACGTTGACAAATCTTTTTAGTGAGCATCTGTGGTAGTGTTTCTTTTTGCAAAAGTTCAACAATATATGTGCCTAAATGTTTGGTGGGAGGGAGGGGCACTTCCAAAAGACTGACTGCGAATGTGTTGTACTCTAAAGTTAAATACAACTGAAGAAATCTCGACTGGATTTAGTCACCTCACCATACAGTTTTAACATTAAATTGAGTAATTCTTTCCTGGACCACCAGGGGGAGCCCCCATCCCACCTGTGGTATCTGTACCACCTCTGATCGTAACCATTAACTTTGACGGGTGAGTACCCAACACACATACACTTATAAATTTATCGTAATTGCTTGTTATTGATGATACTAGGGTAGCCTGGACTACAGGAGACAAATTCCTTGTGTGTTTTCCATACTTGGCTAAAAAATATGATTCTGATAAGATGCAGTAAACAATAGCTAGTTACAGCAATGGCGAATACTTGAGCAGGCGACAGTGTTGCTTTGGTCTCCATGTTCTAGCTCCAATCTCCCATTTTCAAAAAAAAAAAAAAAGGGAGTAGTTTTACTTTATTTTTGTTTAATTGACTTTTATGCTACAACTTTTAGGGCAATGCAAACATTGTATTTAAAACATTGCCTTTGGAGTTGTTAGAGGTTGTATGACGGTAACAGTTTGACCCTGGAGCCAATTCACTATATTTCATTTGACTATGGTAAACCCGTTTCGAAATTAGAACTTGGAAGTCAACAAGTGATACAAAAACATTTTGGGCGTTCCACTGCATTTGCAAATTTTGGAAACAACCCCTTTTGCTCGCACCCTCTTGTCCACCTTAACGATGACCCACCTCTAGGCTATGTAAAGCAGCATCTCGTATTTACTTGCAAATTAACTGCGCTTGCATTCCCGGGTAGGTCTCAAAGAAATCCCACACATTTGTTGCCCTGCAGACCAAATGGCCCCCAGGGAGGGGAACCAGGGGAGTAGTTAGGAGATGGAAGGGTGGGCTAGAGGAGGGAGGGGCCTGGCAATAAAGCTCACTGAAGAAGTGGTAATGAAATATTTTTGTATGCAAATCATCAACGAGCCTGGGCTTGCCCTAGCAGACTTTTTCCTCCCCCCTCGAACAGTTTCTGGTCATGGCCCGGCACATAAACGAAGCGTGCTGTGCGCGAGTCACATTTAATAAAGCTTTCGCGAGGTCGGATTGGAGGTCAGCTCTTACAAATACAGTACATTGCATTCACACATATTGGAGGCCGGAATTGCAGAGTAAATCCTCCGAAATTCCTCCCTTTACAGTCATGCCATTTTTTTTTCAAACAATAGCAATAAGTATCACAATACAGCATCGTGTGGCAATCTTTTTGAAATAAGCCAGTTACTGTCCAATATATGCCAATGTTATATAAAAAAAAAGTGTCACACAAAAGCAAGCATGCAAAATGTCGAGCGAAGACAAAGCTGACATGGCTGACGTGTGCTGTTTTTTTTCAGGGGTTAAAAAAAAACACTTTCATCTAAAACACAACACGCAAATAACAACAGGAATTTGATTGAAAGCTTCAGAACTGGAATTCTATTTTTCTGCATCCAAATAAATAATAAATAAATGTTTTCTTTTGTCACAACATTGCAAAGTGAATAGACTTGTTTCAGTAGTCTCTCTCGACGTCTCGTTTCATTCCAACCCGCTACGTACGTAAACACAGGATAGACTTAACAGGTAAACGAAAAGTAAGACGACTGCAATTGGAATTGGTGATACATATGCACACAGACTTTAAAGTGAATGCATATGACAGCAGTTCCGTCCAGTTCAAGTAACTGTATGTGCGAATTCTGGTTTTGCATAATATACAAAGAATGCATTTGCACGCAATGCTTAACATTTCCCATTTTAACAGACGCACATTTACCGGACTGTGCTTTCGCGAAACTGTCAGCAATAAAAGCAGCGACTACCACACGTCACGGATCATAATAAACGACCAGAACTTTGTCCGTTTTTGTTTTTGTTTTTATTTTACAATAAACCTCGTCAAAACTGAGCTTTAAACCTCCCAAAAGACCGCAGCTTTGATCAGAAAACTTTTTTTGTTGTTTTCGCTCAAGAGTGAACATGAACCGACGTGAGCGATTTGTGCAGCTTGGCCAACTGCCCCGAATTCAAACCTCAAGTCAACGTCGTCGTCGTCTCGCCGCGCATTTACAATCGGCAGCAAATCGATCAATCACCACAGCGACCATTGACAGTTTCTGAGAAAATGACTTTCAAGTTGACAGGTCGTGGCATGCGAATGCATTTGCGAACATTTCCGACACGATACAACCAGGGCGATGGTTGTTGCCAACTTTTCCGCTGCGCCTAAAAACACATACCTGGCCAGAACACCCTTGAATTAAACCCGAGTGCCCCTACATGGAAAAAAAAAACATTTGCACGTTTCTCTCCTGTCGTACCTGGTGCTATCTGCCCGGAGATGCCCGCAAGAGCCGAAAAGAGCAGCAGGAGTCCCAGGAAAAGACAGAAAAGTGTATCCATGTTTCAGATCGGCGTCTGGAACAGTTTCCCCGCACAAACTTTTGCTTCTTCCGCGAGTTTCTCCGTCTTCGAGTGTCTCTGTCAACGCTTATTAGGAGTATTTGTGTTTATTATTCCTGCCTCCTCAGCCGAGTCAAGCACTCCATTCTCTCCTTTGGATTTTCGGCTTCCCAACACGCTCACTCTGCAGGACGCGACACTTTGAGTAAGGCTGCGCGTGCGCGACGGAGAGAGCAGCGGCGTGCGCGTTCGCGCGCGGTGGCGTGACGTCACGTGACCAGGAAAAAAAACGGTTTGAACAAACAAGACGCCGAGAACGATGGAGAATCATCGGTTGATTCAACAATAGAAAACAGCAACACTTTGTGTAATCGAAAACCAGGGCCAAATTCTCAGTGTTACATCACAATGCCACAAACCTGTCAATCAAGTAAGCAAACACAAAAGAGTGGCAAATCATCAGCCCAATGTCAAAAAGAGTTTGCTCAAAAAAAAACAACAACAACGTGGGGTTGAAATTAGGAATGATTCCTCGGTTTAGTTTAACATCACAAAGGCAAACAGGTTTTTGATCAAAAAGTTCGGTCACGATGTGATGTCAGAGAGAGACTTGGCCAAAACACCATTTGTGCAGTTGAAATCAGGGGTAAATCTTCACATTATAAATCAAAGCTAAACTTTTTTTTTTTGAGGGTAAGAACAGGGCCAAATCCTCATTTTGATGTTACAAAGCTAGAGAGCGGTTAATAAAAAAACAAACACTTTGTGGCACTGAAACCAGGGTAGTGACTCGACGTGCCATCATATAGTAGATAAGAAGATATACAGAAATACATACAAACAATGGAGAAAATTGCAAAAGTTGACCTGCATGTGAAATTGTTCAAATGCCAGAAAGGAGCACTCGTTGCTGTTAAATCTTCCTCCGTACCTCTCTGTGCATTCCTGATGATGAAATTATGAACTGGCTCATGTTCTCCACATTTCCTGCAAGGTAAAATAACTCGCCCAGATGCCACCGATGGCGGTGACAGCATGTCAAAGCCAGGTTGAATAAACATCACGACAAATAAAGATCTTACACACTCGTGCTATAAATATAGCTTGTGGAAATGCAGGGGAGACAAGTAAATACATCCTGAGTGTTTTTCTCCTCAGGCAGTGGCCCCCTCTTGCATATAGGAGATGCGGGCACCCTCTCCTTGCTGTCGCCTTGCTCTTGCAGACGGCAATATTTGCATACGCAATCTTAGTCTGGATCTAGAGGAGCAATACCTTTAATAAGGTCATTACAGCAGCTAGATTGCTGCTGTGCGCCGGTGATTTGGTGTTCTCCGACTGTCCGAGCGGGATGTGTGAATTTCTAGCCTGGAATTGTCCCTCTCGCACTTTTTTCAAACTGTGCACTTTATATAGTAGCACACAGGCATGCCAGAATTTTAGACAGCATTACAGCATAATAGGTTGTCGTGAGCTAGCATAGCATGGGTTTGATTGAGAGCCAAAAAGCCACACTGCAGGGTACACACAATCACAGTTATCTGGAACACATGACAAGGGGAAAAAATGTTGTGTTGTTACTGCTCTCATAGCGTGCGCCATACTTGAGATGAGAGCACCGCAAACAAATATCAGCAAAGACAATTGCAAGTCTCCTGCCTCCTCAAGAGAGTCTGCAGTACTGGCCTGTGAGTGGCAATGTAGTGCTGCAACGCATCTGGGTGAAAGTGTTTTTAAGCACTCGAGGCTAGGTGGAGGTCTGCATTCTGAAAGCCATTCTAGATTTTGCACATTGGAGCCTTTGACTTTGCTCTTACTTTGTTAGGATTTGTCAAAGATGGATGACAGAGGCGCGAGTAGAAGCACTACTCTATGTTTAACCCCAAACCAAACAATGTAAAAGAGGTGACATGCTTCGGTCCGGTTCTGACGCCTTAGCCGTTAAACAGAGCAGCTATGCAGAAGCCAGTTTACATTAGAAAGAAATATGAGGAGACTTTAGTTTGTGTTTGCCAAGTCATTTGGACACACGTTCAGGTCTCAGGTATGCAATCTGATGTGGGAGCGTGTAAACACACATGCGCACAAATATGCAGTTGTGCATACCGTTGAGTCTCTCACCAAGAAGCCAGTTTTTCAGCTTGTCATTTAACAAGCTTCGGTAATTTGCTGGAGCAGACAAATGTCGCAAATCCGTCCAGCGACTATCAACGAACGCACGCATTCCTACACAGCTAAAAACCTCTTCCGAAGGCCCTTTGTGTACATGTTGCCGTGGCGCAATGATGTTGTGCCACAGGCTAGTGGCGCATTGTGATGACATGCCGCCGTATGCAGTCGATGAGAGCGGTGGAGTAATTTCACAGGAATCAGCAGAAGATTTTGGTGGCGTTTTCCAAGGCTCCCGGTTGCAACACACGTGATTCAAATGAACAGGTTCAATGTCAGGCTTGCGCAGAGCTTGCTGATGATCTTATCATTTGAATCAAGTGTGTTGCAACAGGGAGACTTAGAAAGCATGCAGGACAGCGGCCCTCCCGGACCTGAGTTTGACACCTGTGCACAAGACAGACGGCATACCATGGTAAAAAAAAAAAAAAAGGAAACTGCTTCATAGCTGTCTCCATGCAACTGTAGCTCAAGGACAAGCCTAAGCCCCCTCAGATCCTCCTTCATACCTGCATTTGCTTGTTGTGGGGTTTTTTTTTTTTACTAATTAAATGTGGCTCATCCCAGAATGTGGTTGAATCATGTAAACATATTTGTGTCCCCAAAAAGTTAACACATACAAACCCATACAAGTAACCTGCTCTGCAGACTGTACAGCACCTCACCGATGAGACATGGGAAGAAAAAAAAACGGGCTCTCCGCAAGCTACACAAACAAGCATAGCATTGTCTCCCAGCTTCACATATACTTTTTTTTTTTTGGGGGGGGGGGATATTTTATTGTCCTGGCCCCTTTATGAATGCTATTCCCAAACCGGCAAATCAACCACTGAGACAAGGGATTAGTCCGGACTACTCCAGCCAGTTTTCCCGCTCTGGTTGCAATGCTTAGCCAGGACTCTGTTGGTTGCGTTACAGTTAAATGGAAGACTTCACAGGAAGCGGCAGACCTTGATATAAAGGGAAACTGTTCCAGACCTTTTGTTTAGTTTTGTTTTGTTTTGCTTTAAACAATAGTTGGTATACAACTGGAACTGGATGAAGCAACATTGGAAGTAGGACACGAGATCAATTCAAACAATGATAGAAATGTGGAGAATGCATGCATTCAAACAAAGAGTGTTTGGGCCACACTGAAAAGTAAAAAAAGGAAACTAACAAGTTTTTTAAATGCCAAAATTCCCATGTCCAATTATCTACACATATACTGTACATCCTGGACTGGCTGTCAGTCAATTGCAGGTCACGTATAGTCAAACACACATTCACATTCACACTTGCGGACAATTTAGAGCAGACATGTCCAGCTCCGGGCCTGGAGGGCCACTGTTCTGCCTGCTTTCGAGCTCTCTCGGCTGCAACACACCTGATTCAGATGATCAGCTCATCAGCCAGCTGTGTAGCAGCATTAGAACGATCCTGGTGATTTGAATCAGGTGTGTTGCTCCTGGGAGAGCTAGAAAACAGTCAGGACAGCAACCCTTGAGGACCGACTTTGGACACCCCCTGATTTAGAGTCTTCATTTTACATGCCGTTCATATTTTTGGCTTATGTGAGGAAGGCAGAGCAAACCCGCACCAGCACGAGGGAGACATCCACACTGAGCTGAAATTCAAACCCAGAACCTCCCGCCTGCGAGGCAGGCATGCTGGCCAGCTTTTTGATTTTCAGAAAATACATTCTTTTTCAATATTCACACCCAAAAAAAAAAAAACCCCATGAAGCTCAGTCGCCGTGTTCAAGATGTTCAAGGATCAGCGTGCGGTCAAGTCACATTGAGCCCCGGCGTCCTCACGAGCATGGAAGCAGCGTCCAGTCCATCCCATTTGTACAAAGCCCGTGCTTGCATTCCAGGTCCAGCGCAGCCTGTGAGTTTGGGGCAATGCCCACTTGACTGTTCTGCCGTTACCATGGCAATGCCCACCAATGCCAGGCTGACACCATGTGGTTGCTATGGTAACTTTGTTTTTGGTCCAATTCCGGTGAGCCAGGTGTGTGTGCCAGCTGGTAATGACAGGTGGATGGTGGGATTGAGTGAGCGTGTGTCGTGTCTGTTTTGCAGCTGATTATCACAAATAGCGAGCCTCCAGGAGATCGAATAATCCAACGAAACGCCTCTTACGGGTCGACCAGAGACAGAATAGAAGTACTGCTGTGTTGTTTTGTTATGTTAATCACACTTAGTTAAACATGCATTCAAAAAAAAAACTTTCTGAGAATTGCTTCACATCTGTGTTGCATGAAGTCGGCTAACTCCTAGCCCCGTTGTCCGCTGTTCCACCCCACGACCATTGGCCTCTAATTCATAGAAGCTCGTTTCTGCCACTACTTTCTTCATTGTTTCTTGAAAAAAAAAAGTCAATTTTTTTATAACAACATAAACGCCGTCTTGTAAGCGACCCCTGAGTCTCGCTGCGGTCCCTCATGTGTAGCAAAAATGAACACTCACCAACGTTATCATCATCGTGGTGCGTGGACATTGCCCGCCCACACAGTCGCCCTTGCACAACAACATCAGATGGCCAAAGGGGTAAACTTTGTGCAAGGATTAGATAATCATGTTTTTTTTTCATCAGTTGTCATAAACGAGGACAAACATATCTATGGAATAAACAGTTGCTCTTGTCTTGCAGCAACTTAAGTGCCAGTCTGTTCGGTTGATACTAATTTGTGATAATAACATCGGCCTTGACCACTTCTTTTGCCGTTTTGGGAGATAATACCATGCATACTTAGCTAGACTTTTAGCGCGAGTTTACATCCTTGAAGCCTTTATTTACATGAACACGGTCCGTGGAGCTTTTGATAATGACATCGTGAACGCGTTTTCAGTCGTTGAAAAGTGAGTTCACACTTGTCCTGCACAATGAGAAAACTCTTTAAAAAAAAAAAAAAAAGACCCTTTAAATCCAGAAATTCTTTCCATGCTCAACTCGTCACAGCCTTTGAGGCGCCAAACAGAAAAAGTACTTAGATTGATAGGAGAATGGGCATCATTCCAGATTTGACGGGGGACGCCCACAATTGAGAATTGCCCCGCCCACAACAGATCTGGCATGAAGGTGCGTCATGAGAAAATGTCCTAAAGGCCAAAAAAGCTGACAAGGGCCCTGCCCTCCTGTTGGTTAGCTAAAATACCGAACCAATGCTCAAATGGTTTTCCACAATGCACACGCATCACGCATCAAGCCGGTCTGTCTCTCGACTCAATTTGAGGATGCGGTCCCCTTCAGCGAAAGATATTGCGGCGTTGATTGCTTTGATGGCCTGCATCGTGCTTTCTAATCCGCCTCGTCGGAGCGAGCTGCTGCTTCAGACGGATCAATGAATGCAACGGTGTTTTTATAACTGTTGGCGTCAGGGGTAACACGCGCCGCAATCTCAAATTAATTGCCTTGCATACAATCATGATGCAACTCAGTTATTGAGCCCTTCATCTATAAATGCCCGATGATTGATCAATCATTTCTGCTGTTCTCATAATCACCTTAATAATGCTCAGTTATTCTTGACAGTTTTAGTTTCAAGAGGATTGCCTAAACAGTGGTTGATAGTCGTCTATTTAATCAGATTTGATTCTAAATGCCGCACGGGAGTCTTTGGCCTGCTAGAGCGGTGATAAATATGAACTGAGTTGACCTTTAACCTCAGAAACCTCAGCCACCCGGTCAGACGTAATTCAAAATCAATAATTGGGTTTGGAACAGGCGACAGGATTATCCCTGAAGGTTTGAAGAATATTGGCTCAAAACGAGCACTGACAAACATACCTTTGTGAATTGAGATATATTGTGGCAAATTCCTTTCCAAGGAAATATGATGACTTTTTTTTTCTAAAACAATTTAAAACAGATGTTTCAGGAAGCTATCTGTGACTTTGCTTAAAATATCAAAAGTGATAGCACAATTGACACGCTGAATTTCTTGTGTTGCTGAAATGAGCTAGTTTTAAGGGGATGTATGTGGCTCATGGACACATCAACAAATTTAAAGTTCTCCAACACCCCTTGTAGGCAGACAACAAAATATCATCCCCTTTAAAGTCGAGGGAGTTTTTGACGACAGGTTTTGTTGACGCGGCTGCTAAACGCGCAGAAAAGCAACGCGCTAATGAGCCAGCCTTATCACCTATACTGAGAGTAAATTGCTCTCTGGTAGATTGATTGAAACTGCAAATTTCACAACTGGATGCTCCCCCCCAAAAGATCAAGTGATGTATTAAGATGCAAATTTGGTGTTAGAAGGTTTATAATTGTCATTGACGGTGTGCCAGAAAGGACGTGACAAATGACATTAGGCTTCTGTTTGCTCTTGCCAGGGGATGTGGTGTGTGTGTGTGTGTGTCACCATAAATTTTTGAGTTTGTTTTCCCATAGAGAGCAAGAGAGGTAAATTCATATCAGACTGTTTTTGCCAAAGGGGTGGTAATTACGGCAGTTTTTAATAACTGTGCTTTATAATCATTTAGCGCCGATGATGCATGAAACGCACACGCACACACAGGAGAACAACACAAGTGATCATCTCTTGAGGCGCAAATGAATTCAGATGCGATAGGCACTGGAGCTTAACTAAAGGGGAGCGAGGAGACGGATGGATGGATGGTTGGATAAGGAGGCGGGAAGTTCAAGAGATAGGAAGGCGGGAAAAGTTAGATGAAACATGATCATTCGGGCATGACAAAATTGTGCTGCATAGATCATTTGTCATCAGTGTGCACTGGGAATATATTTAGCCAATGGAGTGTTTTTTTTAGGGGGAGGGTTTGAGTCTCTTCACACCTGAACACAAATGTGCAGCAACTACGTTTCCGTACGTCATATAAACACTGACCATTAGCATGGCATGATCTGGGAGAAGGAAAAACAAAAAAATCAAATAAATCAACCCTCTCTGGCTTCATCTGTTCCTACAATTTGATTTTCACAAAAACACCGTGCCATGTAAAAACAACCACTGAGAGACAGAAGGCGTACCTGACAAGGTGTCAATCATTTTCCATCCACTTGCGGGCACACTTCAGCTTCAAGCTGTTACCTTGGCATTCAGCTTTGCCGAAACTATGGTGGAAGATCCAATCTCCACCCAACCCCTTTGAGTCTTCAATGCACCTAATGTTTTTTTAAATCTGGGAGGAAGTGGAGGTACCCGAATAAAACTCACACATTGTCATTAATGTCATAATTCAACAGCCTAAATCAAGCAGATGGTATTTTTATAGGTAATACAGAGAGGCTTACGCAATGATGGCAGCTCATCCACGCCTTCAAAATTAGTCTACATTTGGCTTTTGTTATTGGTCCTGATTCTCCTCAATAAGCTTTCACTTTGCGAGTTAGGGCTAGACGCTCCCATTTCTTTGCCACTCACAGGTTTGGACAGGTACTGAGCGAGGTAGCGCTGAGTGAATTGGTTGCCGAGATGGGTCATTAGCTTTTCGCCCTCGCCATCGATCTGCAGCGGGAGAGCCGGCGGAGAGAGAGCGAGAGCCGATCGACGTTGTCGTGCCGTCTCAAATTGAGACGATCGAGGGGAGAATCCAAGAACGAATGGAGTGGCTCCAACAGGGTTGGCCAGGTTAAATTGATGAAACGGTCCACAATGCTTTGTTTTAACTTAATGTCGCGAGGCCAGTAAGTGTGCTTGATAGGGTGGCCATCTTGTGACTGACAGAGGTTTTCAATAGGTTGACCCAGACAACAAAGGCAACTTTTGGGAATTATGCGAATTAGAAGTGAGGATGTAAGACATGCTTGTCATGATGCACACACGCGCACACACTACTAAATACTACGACTACTAAATAGCATCCATCCATCCTTCCATTTTCAAGACCGCTTATCCTGAACAGGGTGGGGGGGGGGGTTTGCTGGAGCCTGTCCCAGCTGACTTCGGACGGAAGGAAGACTAGACCCTGAACTGAATTGGGTGGCGCTCAATGTTTTTCTTAATGGCTGGCATCAAAAGCGTTAAAAATAAAATTTGAGGCACAAAATAGGACCACCGAATGAGGGTTTTTTTTTTCAACAGATGATTGTAGTAATGTACAGTTTTACCAAAAATGACAAAAAAGTGATTGTTTCCTTTCATGTCCAACTTCTCCATTAAATGGATCTCTTTAACTTTTAATTGAATACGCCTGGTAGAGTCAGTTCATCTGACACACACACAAAAAAAAAAAATCCATAAAACCAGCACAGAGGATTAGTTCATTCTCGCTTTGCCCAACGACTGAGCTCGACTCAGTCACAATTCCGAGGAAGAAGCAGCCTGAATGTCATTCCAATTAACTATTGCAATGCTCTTGTTGAGAATCGAACAGAAAAGTACTCCAACTGGGTGTTAAAATGAGAGAAGGCTGGCCTAATTCACTGAAAATTATTCCGTTTCCAATAGCATTGTCTTTTTCAGTTATGTATGTTTCATGGTCCTCGCAGCTTCGACATTTATGGCTTCGGCGGCCACTCAGCCGCTCTCTAAACCTTTGCAAAATTGTATATTTTGTATGAAGCCCGAGTATGTCTATTTAGGCGCGCATCGACTCAAAGGCATCAATCCGCTCCACTCATCCCCACCAACATCCTTACGATCTTAATGAGCTGTGACATCACTCTCTCGCTGTTCTAACGGCCCGTGACATCACTGCGGCCGTGCTTGCTTGATTAAAATGCTGGCAGCCTTCAGGAAGTCGAAATAAGATTCCAATCCAATCACGGCTCGCCTTAATGGCATTAGGAGCCGCCATTGGCTTGCTGCTCGCGCCGTAACCTGATTAGCGCTGAAGTAGTTTGATGTTAATGAGATTTGCTCTTATTGGTGTCTGATCACATCACATCACATCACTTATGCATGTGCACTCACGTGAATATATACATATATCTACGCTCACATACACTAAACCAAAGAGGTGAATGTGCATATGTCAAAGTGTTTGAAGGATTGCATTGTCATAAAAAGACCCCCAACCTGATCAGAAAAAAATTGAAGGGGGGTGGGGTGTGGGGGGGGCACAGCGTCAAGTTTGAGATACATGCAATGTATGGTGACCGTTCGGGGTGTACCAAAAAAACCCAACCAGATTTTTTTTTTTTATGTAAAAAGTGCAAGTGTATCAAAAAGAGAAGCTTTTATCCTCTGAATGAGAAACAATTGCAAGCAAGTACTGCAGCGTGTGCGCCTTTAAGAGGCGGGGCCTGGTGAGTGTACTGAGTGCCCGGGTGTGAGCCATGGCTGGCAGCAGAGACAAGAATCGTTTTTCTTAATTGTATGAATAATTTTGGCGCAACCATGCTTCCGCTGCCTGATGTTGACAGTTGTGGGGTTATTTACGTGCAATTTGGGTGCAAACTGTCAAGGTTGATCTGTTTGGGACCAGCAGGTGACTCTGTAGGGCTCCTCCTATGGCGGCACACCTGTTAGTCATCATGTCATTAGTAGGTTCTCTGTTAAAAGGACCCCCGGCCCAACCACTCATGGTTGGGTCATTGTTTCTGCTACTGGTGTGCATTTTGCTTCGTTACTTTAGCTTCTTGTTGTTTTTAGAACTTTTTTTGTTCAGGATTTTCTCATTGTTTTTTCAATAGTTTGTCAAGGTCACCCGGCTCCTCCTTCCCTCCTGCCTGCTTTTTGGGGTCCCCCGCCACCACGCTCATGACACAAACAGGTCGGTTCATGTGTCTCGTCGTTGTAAACAACCATATTGGATAGGTGTCATTTGGAATGTACATGGAAAAAATAAAACAATCGATTCGGCTTGAAACTGCAATTGGGCGTGTCGTGGAAATTCAGCTCAGGAGCCGAGGTTTGGTGTTGGCCACACTGTTGAAATAGTTCAACAGCGCACTAAGACAAGCTTGTGTGTGAACATGCAGGTGCAGGGTTCCTTTTATTCTCCATGAGCTGAAATTCCATCTCTTCTTTTCACTCTTTCTGATCCCCTTATAATTAATCAAGCAGAGAAAAAGAGAGAATAATAACTTGTGTGCCTCGCGAGAGGAAAAGAGCGTTGTAAGAATAGTGGGTTTCTCTTGAAAGGTGATAATAAGGAGACCTTAAAAGTACAAATGAAAGTGTCAAACCCCTCCGCCGCCCTCCCTCAACCGCCCTTACAGTCGTTTGCCTGAAGCCGCCTCTTCCTACGCAAGTCCTGCGCTTGGCCAGAAGTGAAGAAAGACAGAACGACATGTCGAAACAACGCTGTGCTTCTCGTGACATCTTTTCTTTCCTGCCTGACTGACTTTTTTTTTTTGGGCCAAAAATAAATACACTGCCCTCCTTGACCCCCTTCTCCTTTTCCACCCAGACTCTATTATTCACAACATTAATTCCAGCTCGTTATCAAAGCGCTGGTTTTTGATGGGCCTGCTCTCCACCAATTGAAATGTCACTTATTATGCTAATCATACACTCTTCTACTTTCAAAAGCCACTGTATTGTTCCAGACAAGTTTCATTATCCCCTGCACCACTCTAGTTACCCCCCAAAAAAAAAAAAAAAAAAGCACACTTGGAAAGGAGAGGAGATAACGCAGGCTTCCGGAAGAATCAAACCAAAAAGTCAGGAGTTCTTTTCGACATTACTGCAGTAAAACAAAAGATCGGACCCCGTGTTTCTTCTGGGTTGTATTCAGAATCATACATGCGTGACATATCCAAACCCAAAAGAATGTGACAGCAAACAAACATGGTGCGCGATGTACACTTTCGTTTGCTTTGGCGGAGGTATTTGCCATTGCAGTTGATCTTTTCACAACAAAATAAGAGATTTTAGAGAGAGAGAGAGAGAGAGGACTAAATATTGAGCTTGATACAAGAATGCCCGGGGACTGCACCTATTGTCTTTGTTCCACCGCAAAGTGCTCATTGTTGCTCATCCACTTAGGCACAGTGGGGTAGTACTCACACGCTTTTGTATTTCTATTACTTATGAAATTCATATTTATGTCAACTCATCCCAACCTATTAAGACTCTCTGTGCAACAACCTTAAGTTTAAAAAATAAAATAAAACCAAAATGTTGCAATTTTATGATCAACGTTTGATGGTCACACAACAACAGTATCATTTGGAGGACAATGAAAACGCATGTGCATCCATTTTGGGTATTTCGCTAAAATAAAAGAAAGAGAATGCACACACCAAACCAATTTTCATTGTGGTTTGGAATCATTGTTGCATTGGGTGTCGCTTGAATAGATATAATTAATCTTATTTATACGCATATTCAACACGGTCTCACTCATTTCATCATTGTCTGCTGGGTTGTTTGGCTCACCCATGCAACCGCGTATTTGGCAAAGGAAAGGGAGAAAAAAAGAAAAAGAAAAAAGGACATTAATTGTTCAGCTTCACTTCATCAGAAAACATGCATGTTTAATTAACAAGTTCTTTAGTCAAGATTTTCTCCAGTCCGAGACGGAAACAGGAAAAGAGAAAAACAAAAAAATAGTCTGCGTGAAAAATGGCATCAGACTACCAAAAAAATACAAAATCGTTCTGAGGTTTTACATTCAACCAAACCACAACATTTTGTCTCACAAAATCTTTGCTAACATGATCCAAAATGTACCGACATGCTAATAGAAATCGGCATCGATGTTACCTTCAACTAACAGGTACATGGCACCTATTGAGGAAAAGCAATATAGAAAATGGATAGATGTAACCAACATGCAGTGGTTTTAAAAGGAGTTACAACAACAATAATAAAACAACGCTTCTTAATGCGATCCAGATTTAGTCGGCGTTGTAGGCCGCCTCAAACATCTGGAGCGAGCTTATAGTTGACCTCTGGCCATCATGACTTGTAAACAGCCTCACCTTCTGAAGCCGACAAATAATTTAACCGTGGCCGCGCGGTCGTCACGTCGGTGTTTGTTTTTGGCACTGTGTCCCGATTGCGTGCGTCTTCGGGAGGGACCGTGACCATCGGACAGAAATGGAAACGGTACGCTCATTAGTCAACTTGATGGACAGAAACTGAGTTGGAGGAGAGAGAGAGAGCAAGAGGGGAAGGGAGGCCAAGTTGGATGTGAGTGACCCCCCCCCCCCAACCCCTCACCACCCCCACTTGATCATGCAATATTACCTCTTTAATAGATAAAGTCCAAAAGTGCTGAGGTGTACTTTTCCCGCCTTTCAGCCGGACCATCTATCTCACTAACCGCCGCCGCCCGTGGAAGCGGCTATTTCTACAAGGAAATTACCATGGAGCCTTTACTTTTCCGAAGGGCTGAGCACATTTGCCTTATCTGTGCGCCCTGCCCTTCCTACTTTATAACTTTTGTAATTGTTATTTAAAAAAGAAAAAAAAAACATTTCGTTTGAATCATTAGTCTGATGATTACATCTCGCGTCTCCTTTGGGGACGTTCAGAGTTCACTGGGGGAATTTGCAACTTCACCCCTGAACTGTAGATCTTAACGCTAGAATTATGTTTTTGGAAGTAAGATGGCAAGTATTGAATAGGGATGATCTCATTTCTGGATATCAACTAAATCTTATCACACTTGCGTTCTATGATTTGTGCAAGAATTATCCACCTGTGATGATGCTTATCTTTCATCTTGTGAAAATGACAATGTGATGTGCATTTTGTGGTGCAACATAGACGTAAGTCCCTCAGTGCTGATGTGTTGGAACAGTTTTAGTCGCCGCTCAGTGACAGGAATACCCGAACCTGAGCACGGATCCGCAAAAGGATCATCCAGGCTCCGGCTCGTGAACCGGATTAGGCTAACAGATGCAGAGAAGCAATATCACTAATGACTGAACCATAACGTACACACACACACACATACACACACACAAGTATGCGCATGCTGGCTGTTGCGCGTATGTGTACGAGTACATATACTGTATGTGTGTCGGATGCGCATGATGTGGTTTTGATACGATTAAGTTTAATCAGCATCTGTCTGTCCACGCCGCAGCTGCTGCAGCATAAAACAGCGGGAGGGGAGACTAGACGAGACGAGAAATGTTATGTCATGATGGACCTACGTGGCTTTAGCAGTCCGGTGGTGAATAAATGAAAACAGACAAATACGTGTACGGTGTAGTGTACATCCCATCCGTTCCTCCATTTTTAAAATGAATTAATTTATACTCAAATCTATTGTGGAATAGTCCAAATTTTGCAGAGGGGTGAATGTGACTGAGTGAAAAGCAGCTTTTTATTTTTTATTTTTTTATTTGTTGTAGAAAATATACTTTTCGTCTATTTGTGCTAAGGAACACAATGATCTAATGTTTCTTCAATTGTTTTATGAAATGGTCAAACTTAATTTTAGGAAGTGGTGCCAGAATGTCATTTTTCCGGTGTTCAAGGTAGTTTGAATGAATCTTTTAAATTGTAGTGATGAAATATGTCATCGGATCAATTTGCCGGACACTTTGGTGAATAAAATGTCTTTTTCAGTGCAATGGCCCGGATGCTGCTGGCGGCATTTCTATGATGAGACGTGCTTCGCATCGACTGAGCCTCAGGTACAAGCAGCTGAGCCTATTTTGATTCTTTTTTTGGTTTGTTTGTTTTTAATTATCATAATGCTCTCGTTATGATGCCACTCAATATTGTCATGTTCTTGTTTATATTTGTTCAATCCTGCCGGTTGACTGGGCATAAATTCTTATTTGCTGTGAGCACTTGAGGGGCAAACTAATCTGGTTGAGTTTTGAAATAGGGATGGAATGCCAAAGGAAATTCAAATTGCTAAGAAATGCAAGGTGGGCGGTGCGGAACCAAAAGTTTTGATCAGCCTGCTTTAAAAGGATAAGGCAGGGATGAAGAATCAATTTGGGAGATTTTTGGGGTTGTGGGGGGGGGGGGGGCGATGGCAATGTCTGGCAGTGTCACAGCCAAGTGGGTTCCAGCCAAAGGAGTTATGAATGATGAGGAGGAGGTCGGGAGGCAGACGGCTGGAATTTGCCGGAGCTGTGGACAGGTGCGCTCAGATAAAGCTAAGTCTTGCCAAGGATGGCTTTACAGACGAGTTCACTTGACGAATGAGTAAGCGTCGACGTGAGGAACGAGTCGGGTGTTAATATTTAAAACGGGCACCTCACCATAATGGTTTTGCTTGTGTACCAGCCAATTTAAGTCTCTGGCAAATCAACTAGACAGCATTCTCAACAGGTTTGATTGGTGACTATCCAACGGCCACATTTTAGACCTGAGTTAGACCCAAGTGCATATTTCGAAATAATATTAATCTACATGGATTTTTTTTGGTTTTTGTGGATGGATATACAGTAGTGTTGTACCTCTGTACCTAATGTTGTGTCCAGGAAGGAAGCGTAAAAGCCCTGAAGCTTCTCATACTTTGCCGCTTCCCCCATGACCATTGGATCATGTGGAGCTAGTTTTGCATAGATTATGAATAGAATACAGGTATCGGCAAGCGGATGTTTGCACGCACGCGCCCACACAGGCAGGAAGGCAGGCATCACAAATAATGGGCCTGTGGTACTCCCACATCCACACTCATACATGAGCTCCGAGTCTCTGTGGACCAGATGTGTGTGTGTGTGTGTGTGTGTGTGAGAGAGAGAGAGAGAGAGAGAGAGAGAGAGTCTATGGGTGGGGGGGGATTAACAAAGTTGGCAGTCAGCACAAAGCTTCTTATCCGCTGGAGTTAATTCACTTAGCACGCTACGTCTCCCTCTACTATCTTTGTCTCCCTCTTCACCTTTTCATCTGTTGCTTTTCCTCGCCTTCTTCTCATCATTTCACCACTCTCCTTTTTTTTTTTTTTTTTTTTTTGCTCGTTCGTTTGCAAGCTGCAGTTTTCTAATTTTCTACCTCCGTCAGCTGAATTGGGGTTGGAAAGCGTCCCATGCCTGTGGCTGTAAAAGCCCTGTGCTGATAAACGGGGACATTACTAATGAGGCTGCTTTCAGCTTTGAAAATTGACTAAAGGTGACTCGGTGTGACCGGGGCTTTACTTTTTTTTTTTTTTTTTTTTAATGCTTCAACTAATTTTGCATAACTTAGTGTCACTTTTTGGCCAATTGCGGATAAGCTGTTAATAGTATACGAACGTCCAATTCCCAACATTTGCCCTTGAGCAATCATGCGCTCCTTCAAAAAAAAAAAAAAAAACCTAATGGTTTTACTGCAACTTAATTATCTGTATGGAGATACTAAAGTCTTGCTGTTGTGGACTGAGCTTCTGGTACCACAGGGGCCGAGTCGGCTTTCACACATTGTACAGTGAACGCTTCTATTTTTTCTTTTTTAAATTTATGTTTTTCGCTCCAGTGCCTGTCACTTGGAGATGAGAGTTAAGTAGCTTTAATGTGGTTAATCAACCAAAACGTAGCAAGCAGAAACCCAGCGTGTGACTTTACTGTGTGTAATTGATCATCACAGGTAATTAGAGTAAAATTTAGCGGGAACAACTGCAGCATTGGTAATACAATAAGATGCATGAATAAACACAGGAGGTCACAGAACTGACAGCATCGATGGAACATTGATTGATTTTTTTTAAATAGGGCTTCTGAAAGAATCAATTTCATTGTCGGGACAGTACTGTGATGATTAAAATATTTCGACCATTTAGGCAGACAACTTGGTCACTTGGTTCAGGTGTGATAGTACAAAATTACTGTACTAAAAAAAAAAAAAAAACCTGCCCCCCCCCCCCCCCCCCCCACAATTACCCATGCTCACCGCAATGCTCTTCTATAGAAAGCGAAAGAATTGGATTACCGACACAAGGCTTTTCGTTGTTTGCATTGCAAGGCCTGGTAGAAATGGATTTTTATTCTATTCAAGAAGTATCTGAGCACAAAGGAGAAGGTTTTTCCATTCACGTCTGTGCTGCAGGAGAGCAAAATTGGGCGACAAGTTTTCCCAAGTTTGACATCGGAAAAAAAGAAAACCAACCAAGGCCAAACCCAAGTGAATGTTGTGTTGATGCCGATGTGTCGACTTCTATACTTGTTTGGCGGTGCTTTAAATATTACTTGTGGCGTGAAGGTTGGATGGCTACTACATTACAAACGACATTTGAAAACAACTTGTTTGATATTTTGGGATAGGCTCTTGCTCGACCATGACCATGCTGACGACAAGCGCGGTAGAAAATAGATAAATGGAAGTGGCTTTGGAAACGAAGGTCCTATTAACGCCGTCTTTTCACTTGTGGAGGCAGCACTTTGTCACAAGCAAATCATCACAGAGGGCTGGATTTCCTAAGATCCAGAACGCGGGCACTGCCATGTTGCACATTTCAAGATGACAAACCTTTTATGATCCAAAATAGTGCCGAATTGTGTGTGTACACTTACAGATTGCTAATTGATTTGTAATCAAAGAGGTGAGCAAACATATTAAGCCGAAACAGAAAAGAAATCAAGACTATGAAACAAAATTGAATAAACAAAGCTTATGACTGCTTGGTTTTTAATCATTTTCAAACAATTTGCCTGAAAGTGTCAAGTAGTTTGACCTCATCCTGATAGAGTAAAAACAGGTTTTGAATAATGTGTTCCCTTGACACCGTTTAATTTCTTTCTTTGCTCTTCCGCATCCGTGCCCCCTCATCATATTACTCTCGCTTTCATATTTTCATTGGTTTAACCAGTGTGAAAAAGACATGAAACCATCGCTTCTTTTCTTTCCTTTTCTAGTTGTTTCTTGGTTCATTTCACTCCCACAGTGGGTTACATGTATGGGGGGGGATGTTGAAGCGGAGCCAAGTCATGACACTTACTCACTCGCCAAATACGCGCGCACATACACAAAGAGTGCCTCTTTCAAATGGTGCGCTATTCACATTCTAATCTTCCTGACGGACCAGGAACAGAATAAATGGCATAAAAATCAAATTGAAATAAATGAATATGGCTTGATGGAAAATTGTGTATTACCGTAATGGGTTGAACAACAGAAGCAAATTTCAGCCATACGACAGTTTGCAAGGGGCAAGAGATGGACAATCTTCTAATTAGCGGCTACAGCAATTAAAATGGTAATCCAATTATAAAACATAGCTTTTGTGAACGGAACAAGCCTCTCGCAGATACATAGTTGCACACAGCAGAACTGTGCGAAGTTATCATATGGAGAGGAAATAACGACCCTGAAAGACATGCAATACATTTGCCTGAGAAAATTAGATTACAGTCTGCCTTGTCAAAAACAAAGTCCACAGCGATAACAGATGAATCAATCCATAAGCGTTTCGAAACACGTGTTGCGCTTTTACTTTCTGTTATTGATGAATTCTATGCTGATATTTGAAAAGTAAATGACTTCTATGTACTGTGTGCATTGATCGGGTGTGACTATACCTGTACATGCGATGCAAGATGACAAAATGCTACATTTAAGATAGCACTTCCGTCAGAGTTAATCCAATCAAAGATGCCGTCCAAAAATTTGCAAACCGTGCACCCCCACAGCAAAAACGAGAGCCACTCTGAATTATATCGAAAGGACTAGAAAAATCAAACGGCGAGCATGGTCAATAATCCGACAAGGACCCGGCAGCTTGTCATTGAAACCCACGGAACATAAATGAAAAGTGATGTTGTAAACGTACGTCAATCAGAATGCCGACGGATGTGATGAAGTTGTCGTGAAGTTCAAGAAACATGGGAAAGGAATTGAGAGTAGACCATATCACCGCGGAAGCTATAAATGCTCGGATGTTACGCAGTAGGCAAAAAGGAGAGGAACAATTAAGTTCAAGGAGTTGAATGAAGACAGACTGGGTTTGTTTAGAGGATGAGTTAGTTAGATGAAGATATGTTTGGCAGCCGGCCCAGGGAGCTCGAGGAAGATGAAGGAGCGCCTTGGCACGTCACCAAGTGAGCTTGCCGCGGAGAACGGAGGTGCGAGTTAGGAGGCGGGAGAAGGAGAGAAGGCGGGAGAAGGACAGGCCCGACCTTTTTGGCTGCAGGAGGCCGAAGGAGGACGAGGGAGAGATCAGAGGAGACACGGCGCCGCTTTGATGGAGCGTCCGTGTTTCGGATGTTGGAACACGGCGACGCGCGGCCTCGCTGCGAGAGCTGTGGAAGCACATCACAAGGCAGACGCGCACACACTCACATTCCGCTTTGATGTCGAAAAACGGAAGTGCTCCGGATGAAAGCGGCTCGGGGAGGAATGCGACGCTCGACTCGACGCTCGACCCCCTGCCATCGCCATCGCCAAACACCATCCACCCACCCTCCCTGCCTCTGTCACTTCTACTTTCCCTCTGTGGTCCTGCCAGTTAATTCCTAATTGGCTACTCCGTGCGCAACCTTGAAGCCGATCTCAATCACAGCAAGCCGCAGGGACCCGGGAAACAGAAATCCCGCATTGGTTGTGAAGAAGGAGCAGATCTGAGACGCTCCTTTCAACTGCAGCCAGAGAGTTCTTTAAGATCCATTCATCCATGCGATGTTGATCACTCGTTCCAACGCTTTACCTCCTTCACAAAATATGGTCTGTTTTACATTCTGGACTTCCCTCGGAGGATGATTTTGATTGCTGCCCTATCAGCACACGAGCGAATATTTGAGCATATGCTCCATGGACAATTCCCCACCATATGGGAATGAGTAAGGCACAAGCAGGAACAGACAGGTTTTTACTTTTAATTAACTGGAGGCGCCTTTTTTTTTTTTTTTTTTAGGTTATATTTACAAACCAGGCGCAGGGTTCGATTCTGGCTGTGGCCTTCCTGTGTGGAGTTTGCAAATTTCCTGCAATTCTTGAATGAACCAAATAATTCGAAATGAGATGAAATATTCACTGAAATGGGATTATTATTATTATTTTTTTTTTTTGGAGTGACTTGTTTTTTTTGTATATATAGTGTGGCTTTAATCAACATTAGATGAACCAAATTCAGCATTAAGCAGCAGCCCCTGTCAAATGCCCTGCAAGCAAAGTGAGTGTATTTAATTACCGCAGGTCTGTGTGTCATATCTGCACTGGACAAACTGTTATGTTGTTCAGTCATTAACAAGCAATTGGAATTCAAACCAAGTTTCATCCAATTCCCAAGATGGCTGCCTTAAGAGCTCCTGAAAGATTATGCTTTTTTTTTTTTTTGGCAGCCTTTTTGTCCTGCAATAAAAACTTTATGAAGCTGGCACACAGTGAGTTATATTGGCAGCAATAAACCAGCGCCGGAAATTCATATTTTCTGTTAAATGCCAGATAAAACTGTTGTTCTTTTTTACATTTTAGGTCATCCATCAGCCCTTCAACAAATGGAGTCAGACTTTTAATGTGCTCCATTTATGGGACTTCCAGCACCCACTAAATCCATCAGCACTTTAATACAGTGTATTATTTGAATGTGCTTTTACATTTACATAACCCGCTAGACTGTATTTATTGTGAACCTTGACCCAGACTTAATGAATAACCATCAGCCCACTGTACACTTTGAATGCATAAAAAGTCCCATATACTGCCGTTTAAATTAATGCGTATGAGTAAAAGGAAGAATTAATTTAACAGTGCTAATCGGGGTGTAAAATGTCTTTTGATTTTCTGCTACAGGCGCTTAATTGATTGCCAACCAATTGCAAGGCACAAATAAATAAATAAACTAAATCCCATTCGCACCCACATTCACGCCTGTGGACAGACAATTCAGTCTTCAACGAGCCAACCGTGCTTTTTTTGTTGTTGTTTTTTGTAATGTGAGGAAAAAGAAGTTCAGAACAGTGAAGCATTAAAGTGCAAATTCTGTGCAAAATATGGTTAAAAAAAATCTGTGCATAAAATCGAGATGCCTGGCCCTCACATCTATTCATTAATGGAGCATCAGTGCATGCGCTATCAGCCTTGGTTTCCATCCCCACTCCCCCCCCCCCCCCCCTCCAACCCACCAAATGTCATCCTTACAGAGCCAGGGACACAGTTCCATCACACTACAGTCATTCAGCGGAAGAACACTTCAACACGAGTGCTGCAATTGAGCGCGCCTCAGAATTCACAGCATAATAAGCTATTTGCATTACACGAGCACAAGGATGCAATCCAGTCCGTGCTTTATTTGATTATAAGTACGGCCCGCGTGCACGCCACCGCATTGTTCAGTCTTTTTTTTTTTTTTTAAAAACACAATTGGAGCAGATGAAATGCGGTGCACGCCTAATGCCTTTCCAATGCGGCACACTGCTTGGCACTGAAACAGACGTCATTTGTGTTTTGCGTTTGTATACTGCGAGGAGAAGATCTTGTTGGCCCAGGCGTGGTGAATATCCTCATTAATTTTGCATCATTGAGAATCTTACAAATGAAGTGCGAGTTTATTGATTGAATTTTCGGATCCGCTTTCTTTGTCACCGGCTCTTGCGTTTTTGACAGTTTGTTGCGTATGGAGGTTTAAAGTAGGGAAAGGCCGATGACATTAGTCAACAAATTTTACTCACATTTGTTAATCAGAGACACAAGTCACCTTTTTGAGATGATTTTTTTTTTGCACTGATTCCAAATCTATCCTCATTTTTCAAATAATAATAGTCATATATTTAATAATATTTATGAATTAAGATTTAGTTTCAGCAACAGGTGGAGTTGCTTTCCGAAACGTCATAGCTATAAATTACAATGCTTTGTCAAATCCGTATTGTGCTTGCTTTTATAGGTCCAATCTGAAAGTAAAACGATTTAATAAAATCCGGGAAAAGCTGTTAAAAAAAAAATGAAAAAAATCCAAATTAGAAATAAATATGAAAAATTGAGAAAATTTGGAAACATAAACATGTATATATAAACAAATATTCCAGGGACAACCTGCAAATATGCAGGGGTTGCCTGTGGTTTAAGTTGTAATATCACCATTCACCACTAGATAGCAGAAATTTCTTAGTTGCACTTACAGTGGGTCTCCTTCTGGATTATGCCTTATATTTTTAAGAGCACGTATTTTGCACGCATGCACATATTTTGACGATTTTTAAAATGCATTTTTGTTATACACCTGATTCGGAAAACAAGCATTGTCAAGTGAGTACATGGCATCATTGCTTCAGTCAGCGTGTGGTGAGTGGTGCAGGGCAGCAGGAGGAGCCCTAAAACAGTTGTCAAGTTGGACCAAAACTTCTGGTTTCTGCATGGGACAACATTTCCTCATGTTCCCCTCCGGAAGGAGGAGAGAGCGGAAGGAGGAGGAAGAGGAGGAGTGCAAAGTTCGTCTCAACTCCTGGTCACATTGGCGCGCCGGCTCCTCCAAAAACCTCACACGGGACAAACATGACGCGGGCCGGGCTGGTGCTCCTCGCCGCGTTGCTATGGCAATGCGGCCACGCGCAGCAAAGAGGTGAGCGTCTTCTATCGGTTTGTCCGTCGCACCGCGAGAGTCCGTTCATGATTACGTCACACGAGGCGCTTTGAGTTCTTTACACGCTGTGTATTGTCATCAAGATACCTCGGACGGGCTATCATAGAAATCGATAGTCACTGTCACTTTTGTGAAATTAGCGAGCAACGTTCAAAAACACCACTTGCTGATTCCTGCTGTGAGTTGTGCTCCTCTCGTTTTCAAACCAATTACAGACGTGTTTATCGGTTTGTGTTCATGCAAATTTAACCAAGGTGCGCTGCATGACTTGTGAGTTCCCCAGAGGCATCATTGGAAATGTGATGTGAATCCAGTATTCCCCCCCCCCCCCCCCCTCCCTCTCCAGGCCATTAGAGAAATCAATATTTTCATGAGATGGATCCATCTCAATGTTATGTCTCTGAAACATGTTGATCCCAGACTGCTTTGTTAATGTGAAAGCTGCCACGCTTAGTTGGATGGGTTTGATAGAATGCTCCATTGGGAAATCTGTCAAACTTTCTCAAGTCGGAAAGCCAAACTTACTGCGCGTAATTGATGTTTTCTCGAAAATAAGAGTGAAGGGGAAAATGATGGAAGGACGCACCGTAGCATACCATTTGAGATAGGAAGATGCATTTAAAGAAATGTACAAGTTAACGCAATCCAAAGTGCTCAAGCACTTGGCGAATGCAAGAACAATCGAAAAACATCGGAGAAAATGAGAGCGAATGAAAACCCAACGGTAAAAGGTCTGTCATTTGCGGTGGAGAGTAGTCAGCCTTGTCTCCCATATTGATTTTTAATTATAGGAATCGCCCAGTTCTCCTTTCAGCGGAACAGGTTCAAAAGATCTTTTATTTTTCTTCTTGGTGCCTGATTGCCCTGTTGGAAGGGTTTTTGTAGCAGAACGGGTTGCCGGCATTGGTGAGCGAGGCCTACTTAGATGCTTGACATGCGAGCAGCCATTACAACTCCACTCGCTTGATTTGTGAGACATTCAGGGTTGGGTCCATACTTGAACCCTGCTTAGATACATAAAACTTCACACGGCCCTCAGTGAGTCTCAAGCTTAATGGGGAACGTCTGAATGATTTTTAAAATTATTTACTTGAGTGCTCCTTTTTGTTTTTCTCTCAATGTGTTGTCTACAAGGCACTTTCACCTTTAACCGGAACAACAAGGAAGCTACATTGAAATATACTCAATTCCTTTCTGGTGACCCTCATTCTATAGAGAAGGCTGACCTGCGGACAAAAGTGAATTGATGATGAACTGACATGGGTTACCATTATATAATTTTATTTACGTATGTGTCTATGTATATATAATATATATAAATTTTCATATTGCACTCAAGTCAGTCTGTATACTGTACAGCTATTGATTGATCAATACAAGGGTAGGCTCACCCCCAGAGCCTTAACATAGAATGAGGAGAATGTGATAAATGACATTGTGCCAAAGACATGGGTCACTGGAGTGTTAACAGGTGTGTGTGTATGTGTGTGTGGATTATACTACTCCTGTGGGCTCTAAATTTAAACGGGTGTTAACGCTGGAAAGATGTGGCATACTTCCTGTCAATACTGGGGACTGAGGAGCCAAGGTAAAAAAATAAAAATAAAATCTGACGTACTGTTGTGTGTGTTTCAGCTATTGTCACATGTTAATATTTGATTGGGCGTTTTCCCTTTGGGCCTGCGCCCAACAAAAAAAAACAGCACATCCTTTGCAGACCAAAATCTAGGTCTTTTTTTTTTTTTTTTTTGTGCGTGCACACACCCCTGTTAGCTGGTTTGTTGTCAGAGCTGCACTGATCATGCTCAGGAGAAAATCAATAGTTAATTCTTCCAGGGACACAATCACTGCTCTGCCCACCTCGACTTTGCCTTAGTTAGACAGAGAGAAGGCGGCCGTGAGTTGATGAATTAGTAAGCGTGCCTGTGTGTGCGCGTGTGTGTGTGTGTTGACAGAGGCGCCTGCATCCGTACTGTTTACTAACAGAACGCAAATACCTGTACAATTGGAAAACAGACTTTTGGAAAATAATAGCAGCCTCCACTGAAGTCGGCACACATTCGTTAATTTAGGCCGCATCTAAAACAAACTCCCGTGAGGGTTGAGTCTGCACCGCCGCGTCAGTAGTGGAATCTCATACAAGGAATTGAAGTCTATTTAATCTATGCACGGTCAGGTAATGCAACCAAAAAATGGCCTCAATTGAACTTATTGCCCCCCACTGCAATTGTTTCATATCCATTATTTCCTTAAACTGTGGCCATCAATCAGATCGCCGATGTGTCACTGGAATGCGTCATCTGAATAAAACAAACACATCATTTTTCTCACCAAGACAAAAAACCCCCCAAAAAACGAATTATCTCAGAGTAGACACAATTGTTTACAAAGACAAGTTGAGCATCATTGCTTACCAAAACAGAAGCACGTGTGTATACAGTGTCTGAGTTGAGTGTGGAGCTACCAAAACGTTTTGTCGACTGTGGCATGCATATTAATCATGAAAGCAATCTCTAGTTTCACTTGACATCAATTGCCATTCCATTCTTACCAAAATACATCCAAACAAAGGCCTTGGGGTCCTCCTGACTGTTTTTGCAAGCCTTTTGATGCTCTCACAGGAAAAGAGCATCTTGTTGTCTTGTTGCTCTTCACCTGTTTGAATGTGGAGTGTGCGGGTAGCTCAGCCTATAGCCCTCTTTTTCCAAACACTCGAGGGCTAGTTCAATACGAGCACCTCCGATGACTCTTGTTTGAGAGTCAGCTCGGTTTTTACTTGATTTGACTTTTTTTTTTTTTTTCCAGATTGTATCGCCGCAAATGCTGATTATCTATCATATTTAGAGCTCATATACCCGGATCTCAGTGGTTCCACAGTATGCTTGATAAAGGGTTTTAACTATTTTAGCTAAAATGAAAGGGGAAAACGCAAACTGTCAGGCAGCTCCAATTTGACCTCTCCATATTTCGAGTTACTGAGAGCTAATAACGACACGTTTGAGATTCTCACTGAACGAAAACTTTTAAAGGTGGGCTTGCGGTTTTTAGATTTTAGGGATTAGATTGTTTGACCTTGTGGCTAGCAGCACAGAAGGCCCGACAACAGATGGACGCCCGTTGACCCTTGGCCACATACTCGCACATGCAGGCCTGCAGCTGCAAACCCCCTCCTTCCTTCTACTTTCCTCCATGTTGTTTCCCCCCTCTCTGATCTGTCGACATGCTTGTATTTTGCCAAGGAGCTTCCTGGGGTAACACATGGTGTCAATAATGACCCCCCCCCTCCTACTCACACACACACACACACACACACACACACTCACTTTCCCCTCCTCCGCTGCGGACAATTTCACATCCTGTATTGCCTCCAACTTTCTTGACTGAGCCTCTCTCTCCATTCGTTCCTCGCCCCCATGATGCACCTCGTTGGTGTATCCTTTTACTGACAAATAGCATTTGTACATGCTTTATGAAATCCGGATGGACTACAACTTTATATAAAAATAAAAAAAAACCCACATCAAACATGTTACACTGATGGATTTGGGGACCATTTTCACATTCCCACTCATCAAAAGCTTTCTCCACTTTTGTGTTTGTACCATTTCATCATTTCGCCCCTTTTTACCGGCCCCAGCTCCCTCCACTACACTACTCATCTCTTTCTCCTCCTGCTCGGCAGCCTGCCTTTCATCTTGGAGTTCGAATATGGCTCACAACCTCTGCAGCCATCGCCTTAGATCTATGTTTGGCATCACTTTCTTTGTCTCCGTGCTCTTTCGCTCTTGGTTTGTGGAGGTGCTGCTGGTTTGTTCCAGTTTAAAACCTTATGATCCACACTGAGGACACCGAGCGCAAGATGTTTTTTTTTACAGGAAGAAGAAAGTGTCCAAAACAGGTGGTTGAAAGAAAGCTTTAAAGTGAGACCCCAAGATCCCTTTAGTTTTTAGTAGTTGGTCTATATTTCAATTATTTTTTTTAAGGATTGGTTGTTTCTGGCCAAGATCATCTAAAGACACTACGGAATGCTAAGAGATGATTTTAGAAAAATAAATTAGCATTTTCCCTCCCTTGCATTCAAAGTTAGCAATTGTCAGGTTCTTGGCTGTCAAAACATGGAGAAAAGCGGCAGTTGAGAAACAGCCAACGCGATGAATAGCCCCGCCACTCGTTTTCTGAGCACCATGTGGAAAACCACGGCTGAAAGACTTCAACCCCATCAAACTTCCCTGGGATGCTCATGGACTGTGATTATTGCAGACACGCCTCAACATCTTGTTGAATGTCTTCCCAGAAGAGCGGAAGCTGTTCGTGGGTTTTCCACTTCCTGCAGATGGAATTGCGACATTTTCGGACTTTTGACAAAAATGCCCAAGTACATTCTGGCTTATGTTTCTCTCAATTTGAAATGCGGCTGCTTTGTGTTAGAAGTCGCGCACGGGTTCCCGGCAGCTGGTTTTCGTGCCTGCTGTCATATGGCGATTCTCTCCTACGCATATTTGTTCAACACATGGTCGCAGCATGGTTTTCGGCGTATTGGTATCACGGGAAGCGATTTCCAGAGAATGTCTTGGAAGGTTTGTTGTTGCATCTGTTGGTATGCTGCGTGCCCTGCTGTGATGATTTTTTTCTTCCTCTCCCATAACCTTCAATATTAAGTTGACCTCTAACCTCTCATACTCGTGATCTTTGACCCTCTCGAACCACCCTCCTTTGTCTCGGGTTATCATAACCTTAGCCTGCTGTGTGGTCCGAGTCTAAATCCCCAAATTCCTCCGGAGACAAAAACAAAGAAGGTTTGACTTGATCGATGCTCTGCCCAAGTGTGTTCCGGTCTACCAACAATTCTTGAGAAAATCGTTTGATTGCATTAATTGCTTCAAATACTGTTTCACATCTATACGGAGAAATATTATATGACGGGTATGCTAATTTTTGCCATTTTCATGACACACAAATCACAAAGAAGTGATTTTTGTGGGTTAATGGTGCATATAGTTTAGACTCAGTGTTTGAGTGTGCACGCAGCAAACCGAAGTGTGAAATTTTGATCGAGTCAATAAAAAAATAAAAAATCAGCTTCACAAGTACTGTTTAGCATGAGCGTGCACAAGTTGACAGGACTCCGGCTGTAGAGCTCAGGCCATGCAATGACTTCAAATTTTATTCGAATGACTTACCAAGTACATTGAAGTACATGGGTGACTTTGAATTAAAATTAAATACATATCTATAAAAATACAAATCACAGTGGGCTTTGTTTGAAAAGCGAACCACTGAATCAAAGAATTCCGATCTCTATCTCTAACCGGCGCATACGTATGCAGTGCACATCGGCGCTCAGCAGCTCAGCTCCTTGGTAGAAATGAACGCACGCGCTCACGCACACACACAAAAAAGAGACAGCAAACAGAAAAGCCATTATTTTCTTGCTGAATGTTTGTGTGATTCCGCTGATAAAGCATCAGAGAGAATAAGAGTCTATCAGAATGGCCAGGTTGGTTTTAGTGCATTCATACTTGTGCGTGTGTGTGTGTGTGTGTGTGTGTGTGTGTGTGTGTGTGTGTGTGTGAGTGTACACAAAGAACTAAGACAGAGAAAAATAATGCAAGAAGAGGAGGTAAGGTGGAAAGAAAAAAAAAAGTTTCTGCACACATTTTGATTTTCCATTACACCTGTGGCTTTTCTCAGCGATACGGCGTGTATGGATGAGATACAGCGAGCGGGAGAGGTCTGCATTCAGAAGTTCACATTTCTATTAAGTTTTTCTATTTCCATTATCGCGGTCCAAGGCAAACCCTCGGAGAGGCTAACACAGAGCAAATGTTCACGTTTGACAAAAGATGAAAAATGGGAAAATGTGTGTTGTGTGTGTGCATGCCCGTGCGCAGGGATTTTGCAGTGGCGGAACAGTCCTAGACTGGCCGCACCTGGGAATCAGGGTGTTGATGTGCTCGAGGTTGGGAGTTAGTCACGTTCCTGTGGAGGACACAATGAGTATTTGACTTGGTAGCCATGTTTTCCTTTATTAATGATTATCTGGACGGTTGACCTTAAGTGGAAAAACTCCTCGGCCAGCGATGCACGATAACTTCCGAGGCTCCTTTGGCTTCAAGTCTAGCGAGAGCGCCCGAAGACAGGATGTAATATCAGTGAGTTATTTGGATGTTTCTCTTCTCGCTGACCTTGTTTGGATCTGCGGGGGATAGCCGACCTAAGCGTTCAGCCCTGCCCTAAGCTATGACGGTGGGTGGTCCGTCAGCGCATTTATATGCTTTGAGAAACCCACTCCTCCGTTCGAGCCAACCAACGTGCCCATTGTTTTGTGAGAGACTCGATGAAGAAAGGCCCTTTGTTGCTTTGCTTGCTCCGCCCTTGATCGGGAGATGCTTGTTTGTGTGAGATCAGCTAATTCCGTTGAAAAGAGCCAAAGCCTCATGAAATCCACAATCAAACCCAACAATCTCCTCTTGATGAAGGGAAAAATCAATGAAGATGACTAAGAATGCAGCCACTGTCCCTTTAGTCACGAGGTTTTCGTCTCAGGGTTTTAGTTTTTTAACGCGAAACGGGCAGTTACCTTGAAACACGTTAGCACCAAGTGCTAACGTGTAAAACCTGATTGGGCTTGCTGTAGCTTGGATTCATCTGTGACATCATGAAACAAGGACCCTGTTCCAAATGAGCAGACCTTAAGGATTCCCCCAGCAGATCTTGAAAGCTCCGACTTATCCGGGTTTTGTGGATGCTTGATAGCAAGATGGCGGAGCAAATAACATCGGACCCCCTGGGAAATATCTTTGGGGGTGGGGGGGGGGTATATCTGAGCTTCAAATTAAGTTCGGCGCACAGGTATTAAAACAGCGCCGCTGTGACCTTAATGTCAGCACTATCCCCCGTATGCTAACTTTTTGGAGTTGTGCTTGAGCGCTTTGTTAACGTGTGGCGAAATGACCCGCTCTTAGCAGGGAAACCGTCCTTGCCAGCGCGAAACATCTTCCCACAGTTGGAGCCGCTCGTCCATCACCGATACAAACTGTCGGCCAAAGCCGAATGCAAATTTGGATGGAAATACATATTGGGGCCTTGCGTAAGCTAATGAAAATAATGTCACGGGGATAGCGCTTGGGAATCATTGCTGAAGGCGGTTCAAGAAAATATGATTGTCTTCGCCGGGCAGTGTATTTTGTCTAAAGTAGCGTGCGGGAGGCGAACATTTCATCACTATTTCACGACAGACATGTCTCTGCTGTGCGTCATCATCAGCCTCTGCGGACCGAAAGTAATCAAACTATGTTGTGCGCTGTGCTTCGCTGTACCGCCGTAGACTATTTTTCTGTGCTGCTGGGTACACGTCCACAGGTCGAGCATTTTCTTATATTGCAAACACCTTCCAGGGATTGAGGCTCTTTTTGAATGACTTGACAAGACGGAGTGTGTTGTAATCGAGGATCCAGATTTCATCTACTGGCTTGGGCAGTGCTCACTGTTGCCCCCTCCCCCCCCAAAAAGTCTCCCTTGTTTATTTGTGTGTGTGTATGTGTGTGGGGCGGGGGGCGGGGGGTTTCCTTGCTGAGGCAGCATGTCTTCGCCCGTGGTCGGCTCACGGTCCAAGCTGGTGATGCATGGAGGAATCAGTGTTTCAGTAATGAGTAGAATCAGCCTCCGTCGGCTGTTTACCTCTTTCACTTTTTGTCGAAAATAGATTCACAGAGGCGCGGGAGAAAATCTCTCCGTTTTCCTTCATTCTCAATACACGGCAACAGGTTTATCAGTCATTTTTTTACATTGCAACAACCTCTTCTGGTTCCATCTCAAACCAAGCGTCCCGTTTCACATTTGTCTCATTTCTCTGACCTCATTTGTTATACTTTTTCGCTTGTATTATTTTTTTCCCTCTTGACCCCCCTCCCCTTCGGCTCTCTCCCTTTTCTTCCCTTCTCCCCTGCCCATCGGGCCTCATTCATAACCTGTACCCATTACCCACCAAGCTATTAGGTTTTGCTAACAGTGATATCCATTGGCTGAAAATCAATGTCTATCCAGGGAGCAGTTTGTCCGTAGTGCCACTGTAAAGAATGCTCTGCGCTCCGCTACACATGTGCACAAACACACTCGCATTCGCACAAGAGTGCATGTGGTGCAAACGCACACGCGCGCGTGCACGCAAATGAGCGTAACTTCAGTGGAAACGTGTCGGAACTGTCTTGTTCTGATAACAGTCATGTGGAAACACCCTGAATGGTGTGTCCTGATTTAACATCTTTAGAATATGTGATTTGACAAGAAAAAAAAAAAGAAAAGCATCCTGTAAAACTCAAGTGCATTAACACTGTCATAAATATCTTCGTGTCAAACACACATCTCCGCTGCAGTCAATAGCGTGAACATTTCCCCTGCCGGGGCATTGAGCGCATGCTTCAGAGCAGCTATTAGCAGAGGTGTAGTCATCAGCGCAGCCCAAAATCAGCGAGTCAGCATTCCGCAGTCCAGCTCTGTCCTGATCAATAGCCATCCTTTCATCCTGCATGAGAGCCCAGCATTAAAAGCATTGAACCGAGACATCACTTGAACTGATTGTTGTAACTTAAAGATGTAATAATGGTAAAGTCGTTTGGTATCGGGGGAATACCATCTCTGTTGCAGCCTCGGCGACCTCACTTCACTTATTTTTCCCTTCTATAATCTCGTTAGCTTTAGCTAATGAACGCACAGCAGTGCATGCGTATAATTCCACCCACCACAAGTGTGTCAACAGGTTTCACCGGGACCGGATGTCCAAACTCTGTTTTTGATGAACGTCTGAACATCTGAACCCCCCCGCCCCCATTCATTCTGGCCTGAAATGATTGGATCTCATGCTCAAATTGTTGGCTGACATCTGTTAACAGGCCGTGAAGCGCTTAAGTTACTTCGCCGCTCCTCCGCTTGCAGACGGCAGAGCGCTAACAGAGACGGATTGCGATGCGAGCGTCCATAAGTCTTCCCGAGATTGTTGCATACTCTCGAGAACGACTTTCTTTCGGCTGAGAGATTGAATTTGTGTGGCTGGCCTGTCAATATTCCTCGTGATTACTGGCTCTTCCCCGTGCGCATACTTTGCTGATTGTACCCTATGGACACTGCCACTCAATTCGTTAGTCCTTGGAGTACTTTTTTTTTTTTTTGTGTCAGTCATTGTTCAAGTGAGTCGGGAACAGAGGGGAGTACAGCACAAAAATGAGACCGGGGCTCAGTTGAAAATGGGAAATAAGAAGGGAATAAGAAATAATAAAACCCCGAAGAGCGCTGAGAAGACAGCAATAAACGCGATTAACGTTTGCTTGCCTGTTTGTTCAGTTCAATCTCCTCGGTAAACTCCTTCCTGCACGAAACTCGTGCACGTCCATCTGGATTTCCAATTACCCAGAATCCCTTGTGTCCGCACTGGCCTCATCTAGTAAATGATGTTATTTCCTGGCCTGTCTAATAGTACATGTACTCGGTCCGTATGAGCTTGTGCGCACACTCATCTCCAAAAAACAGAAATGGAACACTGACATTTTACAGCCACAAGTCAGCCCCGTAGCCACTCGCGTACTTGCCGTGTCTCGCCAATGTCCTTATCTCATGCAAAGCATCCTTAAAAAATAAACACTCATCTGACAAACACGATGGAAATAATGTCCAATAATCTCCATAAAACTACACTGTCAAAAGTGTGATTTCAAAATTCCGACGACTCTTGCAAAGGCTTTCGATGTCGCGCCGCGTAGACCTTGGGCCGAGATCTTGAAACGCTTTGTCATACCATGCTAACGCCGCCGCCATCTCTCAATGCTACAAAAGTCGTATGAGCTTCAAGTACCCTTGGAGAGCCTCAACCGCCGCAAGGTCAAGATGCGTCTGCCGTCGCGGAATGTGACTACATCTCCAAGCGAAACTTTTCACTCAAAGCTGGAGCAATCGGCAGCGCCAGGGACCGTGAGTGCTGCGCTCAAGATAAATGCCAAAAGTGATATTGTCGCTCCTGCCTATGCCGCGTGTGTGTTGGCTTATTGTGGTCGTAGCTACGAGATGAGATTCTTCACCGGGAATAAATCTCTGCTGGGCCCAGAGATCAAGTTGCTCTCCTGTAAATCTGCTCAATGGCATGTTTTCATTACCGAGCCCAACATATTCCCCCGCATCCCCCCAGACGGTGTATTTGTTTGTGTTTATGTGTGTGTTGCAGCCTTGGCTGATGACTGGGTGAGCGCATCGCAAGGCTAGCCCAGATGAGTTCCGAACTTAAATCATACATGTGTAGTTCAGAGGTGCTTGGAGATGATTTAACAATGTCCTCATAACTGCCTCATCAGGTATGATGTGTGTGCGCGTGGGCCCCCACCCTCCCCCCACGCGCGCGCGCACGCGCAACAGAGGGACCAGTCGTAACACGGCTTGATAGATTTACTACAAGCTGTCCTGCCCTGGTTTAAATCACTCCAACCACTTATCCAGGAGTAATTGCACATAAAGATTCTTGCTCCACTTCAATTTTTTTTTTGGTTTAAAAGATCCAAGCGGATTTTTTTTCATTAAAAGTTCACATGGTACCTTTTCAACGATGAAAGAATGTAGGTGTTTGATTGACTGGCTGTCCAATTTGTAACTTTTCAATTTTGATGTCTGTGCCTGACAGCGGTGGCTTTATGCGGGGCCTTTTTTTGTCTGCAACATGAATTTAATTGCTGGGAGAACCACAGGGCATCAACACCCCCCCCCCCCCCCCCGCGACAGCGGGAGGCGGGGGGGGGGGGGATTAACCGTGTATAACTCGGTGGTTTTCCTGTTTAGTCTGACTTTATGACCGTGTGGAAGAGGACATCATTTGCTAAGATCAGTCCCACCACAAACACACAAAACGAGAGATCACGTGTGGAAGAAGAAACTCACAAACACACTCACCCACCCACCCACACACACACACACACACATGTCACCTGCACGCCATTTTTTTTCAACATTTGTAAATTCTCAGAGGCGTTTCAGAGGTATATCAGATGCCAAGTATCGTTCGCTGTCCTTTATAAAGGTACTTGAATTTATATGACGTCGCGACTGTGGCAGTCAGATATAAAATAGTCACGGGGGGGGGGGGGTATTGGCAGATGTTGTGGTGCCATTGTGAGTCAATGGAATGAAGTCTAATTGGAAAAAAAGGAGGGGAGTGGGTTGAGGAAATAGCCTGACCTTTTCTGATCCGCCCGCGGTCGTTCCTCCTGTCTTTCACATGCGCTCTCTGCCTTTTATTTTGTTTGTTGAATAAATGATTCACGACAGTATTTCTACAAAGGGGCGGCTGTTTGCTCTGGGTTTTCATTTTGAAGCTTCATTCCAAACTTGGATGAGATGTCAAGGCAGGAAGTCCGAGTGAGAGGAGGATGTTGACTTAGTTTTCATTGCTCCTCAAACCTTTGGAGCTGGAGGGGGGGGGGGGGGGGGAGTGACCACCAGATGTAGAACAAGAGACAGTGAAGACGAAACTATCGTATATTTTGTTTTCAATACACTTTGGTGGTACTGAATGTTATGCTTCTTTGTGTAATTGAGTGATGCACAAAGGTATTAAAGGATTACGGAGGTGACGCAACAGCGCCAAGTGTGGCACCCGCGTCCAAGCCGTAGCTTCTGGAGTAAATTGCATTGTGGTCCTGCTTAATTAACAATTCAGTAATTAACAATTCAATATGAATATTTCACTTTATTTTTCTCTTGCTACTGTGTGGGGTGCTCAAGTTGTTCTTCGATTTATTCCGAGCCCACGTGACTTACCTTGTTGTCCAGTGTCAACTCCTTACGCTTGGAGTTGAATAGTAAATGCTTGTTTGTTGCGCAATGATCTCCGAGACAGAATGCGACTTCACCACCATACTGTGTTGCAGGTAAGATTTGTTTCTTTTCGGTTTTGTTGTATCTTGACGTTGATGTTATTTTTCATAATCGTACCTGATTGTATTGTAGCGAGCCTCGCAGTCCACTGTGGCCGCCTTGAGCCATGGTCACGTTATTGTCCAGTGGGCACAGTCAGCAGCCTTTCACATCAATCGCTTTTTGATATTCCTTTTCGGTAATAGATTTCCACCAACGTAATTGAAAAATAGCCGGTGAAATGTCTTTTTCAAATTATTTTTTTTAAATTGACGCCTTTATCCCCCCCCCACCGCGAACCTTAGATCATGACTCTAATCTGATCGTACCAGATGTTCTACCACTGTATTTGTCCCTTAATACACCTCATGAATAAAAGATGAAAAGCTGGGTAAAAAAAAAAATTATAAATAAATAAAAGAAATAAATAAAGGCAGCAGTGATGCAGAGTATTAATGAGTCCTGCTGTGTTCAGTTGGCTGCAGGGATTTAATGAAGCGACTGGATGTTTTCTATTGCGAAAGCAGCTTGTGAGCCTCAGACACAATCTGATCTCATGGTTTCTCATGCTAATTTATGTACATCTGCCGGGTGGGGTCTATTCTGATTCAAAACATGACTGTATTTACATTTTAGGTCCTGCTTGTACTTCATTTCAAACATTACTATGCTACTTCGGGTCTTGACATGATTGCTTTGAGATTGAATTCCTCTTTCAAATTGAGTTTATTGTGTAAAGGTAAGCTATTGTGTTTAGGCCATAAGTGATTTCCTTCACCTTCCACTCGCTGACGGTCAGCCTCAACCAGTCTAATTTGCTACCGTGAAAATGTGTGGCTCTGCGCGTGCTCGCGTCTGGAAATTCTTGCCAATGCAATTATCAGGTCCTGCAGTCCTGTGGTCAGGCAGAACATTCAGAAATATGAAATATATTTAGATATGCGGGTTGAGGTGTATTTGCTGGTCGTAGATGGCTTAAAGGTCACTTTCTATTTGGGGGAACCGGCACTCCAGCCTGGCAATGATCACTGATAATTATAATTATCAGTGATAATTATATAAATATATAATTTATATTATAAATATTTATATTGCACTTAATTGAACGGTGTTTGTTTGTTTTTTCTTCTTTCTTCTTTCTGCCTACATTCTTGTTGCTGGAGGCTGTAAATTTCCCCAGTGTGGGACAAATAAAGGATATCTTATAAGAGGTGATTGTTTAAAAAAAAAAAAAAGGTGAACGCACAACAATCAGCGGTGACAACCGTCTTGCATTTTATCGGCCACCATTAAATCTATTGTCAAGCAATTATAACCAACATTTCAGTAACCATAGAAACAAGATAGTGGCCACATCAATCCTTGGAGCTCATGTAAATGGCCCCGCCAGCACCTCCTCCTCAACCTTCAGATGTTTGCATTCATCTGAATGCTCTCCAATCTGGTTAAGATCCCATCCGAATGATTTGGACATTTGCATTCCGGCATTGCTCCTCTGAGTAACGTCAAGGTTTGAAGTGCACGCGAGAAAAGGATCTTATGATATGCAGAGATCAGAGAGGTCAGGTTGTATGTTTGTGCGGATCTCCGCATGGGTCGTTTCGCACCAGCCGTTTGCTTTGTGCACTCTGATTCTCTCGTATTCATTTGACCAGTTTAATTTTCTGGAAACTAAAAACGATGAACAAAGTTTATGAAATGACACGGAATACTCCATTGAATTTCTTTCTTTTTGTTCCTAAAATCCTTGATGCTCAAGTTGCTTCAACAAAATATCCAGATCTGTTGCGCTCTTCAAGTGCTCGCTTATCTGTCCAGAGTATCTTGAGGTGATTGCGATGTCCTTTAGAAACAGGAAATGAGTTTTGTTCTCTTCACGCAGATAGCGTCGAAGCCACCGAGTTACGAAAGCGGTTTGTTGTTTGCTTGAAGCGGAGTTGAATCTCTTCCCAATGGCAAATGATTATTCTTAACAATGAAAACAGAAAAATCTGTCTTAGCGTCTGGAGCTTTGCGCGTACTGTTTCTCCATTCATCTTGGATTCAGCCTCCTCGTTGTGTCCTGTCTGAACATTTATCATGACTGTTTGTTTACCGTGTTTATGTGGGGGGGGGGGGGGGGGGGGTGAATATCTCGAGCTCTGGAGTCTCTAGAAGTCTCCAAGATCATCACCAAAAGCGAGGTTTGTTGCGTCCATGTATTTATTTATTTATTTTTTTAAATCCAGTACAGTGAAATTGGAGTTTAGATTTGGAGTTTTCTATTTTACTTTCTCCCCGAGAGTTCTTTGTCCATAAAGTGAATTGACTTGGACCGATCCCTTAGTTGCTCCTCAGCATTTTCCATCGCTGGCTTGATGCTTGCGCACAACTTTACATGCAGATGAATTCGCATCCTCCATATAGTGCGAGTATCGAGGACGATAGTAGTCTCATCCCTCACTCCTCTCCCAGCCTTGACCCTTTTTTCAACAACGCCTGAGAATCCTTCCATCCATCCCGGCATCTTCATCAATCTCTCCCGTGTTTTTCCCCGGCCTTTACCGCTGAAGTGCACAGGGTTGGAGGGGCAGACGGAGAGGCAGGTGCACAGAGAGATGATCCCGTCCTTTCCAACCTCCTTTTGATTCCATCACGCTTACATCTTCGCCCCAAAACTCAACAATAACACATCCATCACGCGCACGCACACGGGGCAGCGTGCGCACGATATGAAGACTCATTTCCTCGCCTGACAGAAAAAGGCAAACACTCTTTCCTTGCACAATGTAATAAAGAAACCGTGGGGACATTTACTCCTTTAATGTAGATTGGTCTCCATGACCAATGTCTTGTTTTAGTGACTGTATTGATCAAGTGGTGTGAGTCACTAATCTCTCGCCCCCCCCCCCCCCCCCCACACACACACATTTCTTGAGCCGAGGCACCTATTTTGCACTGCGCAAGCGGGTGGCAAAAGTGGTTACACAGATTAATTTTGTCCCCTCTGCCATCTGGTGAAAGAGCATTTCATTGTTCTGCCTGTCACCGGACGTCATGGAGATGGATTGACTTGAATTTTTTTTTTTTTTTTTTTAAACGTCATGAACCTTCCTTGAGCCTCGCAAAATTGTGCGGACGCATCCTATCAGACCCGTCTAATCCCCCAGATCTAGGTGATAGTATGATACTATCGCCTTTAATATGGTAACAAAAAACATATTTTGATCTTGTATGTGTATTTGAGTCAATGTCAGAAGCTTTTAGTTGGCAATCAGCTCAACAGACAAGGAGGTTCCCTGGTAGGATTTCCCAACCCAAACAAGTAATGAAGCGACACCGGGGTTCTTTGATTTTTTTTTTTTTTTTTTACGGCAGGCAGACGAGAAGGATTTGCGAAGAACCTGAAGGCAAAATATCATTGTGCGTCTGACATTCACCGGGTTTGAAATCCGATCCCCGTCCCCAATGTTTTGCCACCTTTTTGTTTAACGTGAAAAGGGAGCCGAGGCAAGTTTTACCCATGAGAGCAAAATGGAACATTCACAGCAGGTTGCTATGGCAGCCTCTGCAGACAGAAACCCAGAAGAATCTTTCGGAAAAGTTGATTGAAAAGATCAAGATCTTCCCTCAGATGAGCCGGCCAGGGTTGATCAGACCCCGGCTTGTGTCCCAGTAGCATTGGATCCCAAATCGCTCCTCTCGATCCAGAACCATCTCGAGGCTCTCTCTGCTACCTCCATGGTGTCCTTCGGTTGTGTAAAAATTCTATTATGCAGCATCTTTGGTCATGAACTGACAAATTAAAAAAAAAAAAAAGATGCACTGACGAGATCAAACAGATTTTAAAGGTCGTTAAAATAATTGATGACAAAATGTCTTCTAAGCACACCGCAGCCGTCCAGATGCGATGGATTCAATTCGCTGGGAATGAAATTGAAATGGATGAATGGGAATAGTCACACGCACTCGAGTTATATTTTTAGACCCCGGTCATTACCGATTGTTGTTCTTTCATATTTGACATCAACGACAGCACAACAGAGCGATATGGAGAACGATTTATGTGTGAGAATATGTACATTTAGAAGCGATCATTTGGACGTCTGGAATGTTCTTCACAGCTCAACAGTGTCGACATCTGCTCCAACAGCTGTGCGCATCTGGACACACACAGAGACACTCGCACCCCTTTCCTCCACTCGCGGTTCACACGTTCCCCCGGTTTATGACTGGACTTCATTTCTGTGTCTGTTTTGATGTTTTCATATCATTGCACCTGTTTAAATTGAACTAAGTGATTTATCCTTAGTCGGAGTTTAAAAAGACAAGTATGCAACTCCATTGTTTTCCGGGGAAATTCTTCTGATCACATTCTGTTTTGTTTTCAGTACTTGTCACGATTCCTCACTTGTCGTATGAACTGTAATTTTCTTCTTTTCTCTCTCTTCTTTTTTTTTAATGTTTTTTTTTTTATCCCAGGTTTATTCCCGGCGGTTTTGAACTTGGCTTCTATGGCAGATATTACAACCAACGCTACATGTGGTCAATCTGGTCCAGAGATGTTCTGTAAACTAGTAGAACACGTACCAGGTCAGCCTGTAACAAACGCACAATGTCGAATCTGCAATCAGAACAGCGCGAAACCATTTGGTAAGAGAGAGTCTCACTCACACACGCACTTACAAAGTATTCAACCTAGCTGACGATAAAATTGGTCACTAATTCATCACTGTAGATGTGACTTGTTCAAAGGAAATTTGTGGAGGATGACTGCCACGTACGTCTCTCTCGATCTACAGAGCGTCACCCCATCGAATACGCGATCGACGGGACGAACCGTTGGTGGCAAAGTCCCTCCATCAAGAATGGAATGGAATACCACTATGTGACCATCACGCTGGACTTGAAACAGGTAGCAAACAAGCACTTGTACACTTTCACGATGCTGCTTTTATATGTATGGGCACTGCTCAACCGAGCTTTGATAGCGCAAGATTCATCCCGTTTGGGTTATCTTCAAAACAGCTAACACGGGTTCTAAAATCAGGTCACGGGGGCTCCCAGTTGGCGACCCATCCTGTGCAGTGACCCTTCGTCTCCTCCTTTGTCCCAGTCAAGCCTCCATAGAGCGCCACAGAGAACTGATTGAAAATTGATTATAACAGTTGACTGCGGGCTTGGCAGTTGACGACAATCATCATCTTGCTCCATTTGCCGTGCACACATTCTTGAAAAGCTTTTTAATGCGAGAGACATTCTTTCTTGGCGACCACCTCCTGACGGTGCCAGCACTCTTATTTTTCGAATGACATCTTTTCCAGAGTAACGAGCGACGCTCGAGACCTTGCTCCTGCAGCGTCGCTGGCAAGTTTTCGCCGGATGTTGTTAATTTAGATGGTTGTGTGATACCCACATTTAATATCGTGTACAGCTTGTTTTGAACTCAGGTAGCGCTTGTAAAATGTTAATTAAAATATTGTTCGTGATAAACGCAAGCGATGTTTCTGACATCGTATCTATAATAATAATAATAATACATCACATTTCCAAGCGCCTTTCATAACACTCAAGGACACTGTACAACCAAGAGCAATAGTAAAACACAGATAAAATAATAGACAAAGAAAGAAAGATTTAAGGCGGGTAGGCAAGTCTAAAGGGAAATTGACCTTTGGGGCAGTCACAATCTTGCCCCGTGAATTTTGCCTGCCAACACATGGCATAGGGAGGAATAAGACACTTTTTTTTGGTCTCAGTTTTCAGGAAACCGACAGAATGTTGAGCCCTAAACATTGCATCATCAAAGAGTGCAAGCCATTTATCAACACTTGAGACCGGTCATTTATTTGTAAAAATATTGAGCACCGTGAAAACAAATTTGACGACAACCTTACTTGTGCTTTTATAAGACTTTGCTTCAAGCGTGGTGCAGCAAGGCATGACTCTTTCTTTGACAGTGTAGCATTAGCATATGTATAAAATGATATCTTTGAATGTATAAAACATATTAAGAGTTGTTTTTCCTCCACAGGGACTTTGACTAAAATTGAGGGTTGTATAAAAAGCATGAAACTTGATGGGGAGCGTGTTGCAGCAGCGCAGGCCAATGCAAAAAAGTGCGAGAGATTGCAGCATCTGTTGTCCTGCGCAAGACGATTTCAAAGCTTAAGGCCAAAAACATCGACCGAGCTCGCCGCGTCGCCCATACCTTTATTTTATTATTATTTTTTTAATATGCCTTTAAGTGTATGCACGGCACACACAACCGCATATGTTCACGGAACATTTCCCTTTTGCAATGTTTTATCCAGAGGCATCGATCTCTCTCTGTCTTGCTCTTCTGCAGGCTCTTCATTACTAAAGCAGACGTGGAAAACACTCATAAAAACAGTTTCCATTTCGTATTTCTTTATTTTCTTTTCATACAGAGAGTCCTATTTTAATATGTTTTTTCGACACACTGTTATGCATGGTACGGCAGCATTCAAAATGCGCATAAACAGGGCAGCAACACAACTCCGCAGTGAATATCTGCTACTTTCTTGCCGACAAGTTTGGCGAGTACAAACATTGGATGTGTCACATGATTAAGAAGGGGGCCAAAAAACACTTTATGAGTCCAGTGAGATGTTAACACATTTCCATTGACAGTAAATTTTTAGGCTGCTGTCTTGTGGCATATGCACCTGTCAGCTTGTCTCTTGTTTTTAATGTTCGCATCCCACAACTCACTCGACTGATATGTCTGTTGTCATTTTCCTAATTAACTCTCACGACTTCGCTTTTGGTCTTTTGAACAATTCATTTCCAAGTCACATTTTTTGTAGCTTTCCAGTTTTACAAGCCAACAAACATTGTAGCATGTGTCCATCAGTGATATTTCACCACCAGCTGTTCCTCCCCAATTGTTTGTCCAAAAGATCCTGGAGACAACATGAATTCCAGTCCGTTTAATGGCAGGCGACCCAAATCCACTGGACGCAGGCCTCAAACGGTCAGCTGGAGAAGCAAAACAAACCTTTCAAAGTCTTCATTTGGATCTGATGCGCCCTTTTTGCTTGTATAAAGTGTCCGTCGTCCTTGATGAGTACTTATTTGTGCTTTAACCAGTAGACTTTTGCTATCTATTTGTAGCAAATGTCATACAAATATCCACCCATTATGTATTTTCAAGCCGCCTGTATGTAAGTGTCATGAAAATTGTTGAAAAACGTGGTCTGTCTTTGCAGTTCTCTGTACGCTGAGAAAACATTGTACCAGATAGAGTATCAATTTTTTTTCCCCCTATTCATCCAAGAGAACATTTTTAAGGTCCCCGGTCACTGATGTTAGCGCAGAGGGCCTGGCTATCAGACAATGTTCTGTTCTCGTTGGCTCAAAACATGTTTGTCCTGATGGAGGGTCAGGCCTCAAATTCTTTCACAGGAAACTCATCCCAGTGATGACTTTACCACCCTTCGATTATTTGATTAAAGTGTGACTCCTTTCCCCAAGCGCCGTAAATGCTTTGCTACACACTCAATTGTTCTATTTGATGTGAATACACGTGAAAGTCATTCTTTTGTCGTGGCTACGAGTAACTGCGATCGTCTTACTCTGCAACGGTCTCTTCTCGCTTACACACAGACAAAGACGGTGGCTGCTTGGATCACTGCACTGGGGTGACACGGCTGCCCACATCAAAAGATGACTCACATTGACTTGAGTTTGGATTCTTGTCTATTACCCTACTTGATGGTGTTTACAAAATCGAATGAGCAGTTTTAGGGATGCCGTTCTAGAAGTGCTTTTTGGTCCTTTAACGCATCGAAGTTTTCATTTCAAAGATCAGTGTGCACTTTTTTATTTTGCACAATGATACTTTAATAGAATTAGGGGGATCCAAACCGGAACCTTCCGGTCTAGAAAGCAACATCCAACTTTCTCATCCAAGAAAGCCCCTCCAGCGCCAATGGTCCTTAAATAAATTATTATCCTCTTAACTGAAAGAGTTTTTGCAGTATCGAAATGCCATGGATTGGTGGTCTGGCTGCTCGATACTTTCTGAAGTGAGATAAACCTGTAGTCATCATCATCCAGATGTAAACAAAATGCGGTGTTCAAACCAGTTTCACTCATTCTTCATCTTTATGTTGTCAGATTTTCCAGATAGCCTACGTGATCATTAAGGCTGCCAACTCGCCTCGCCCGGGTAAGCGTTTTCACTCCATTATTGAAGCAGCCAGCCACATTACTTTGATTTTTGGCACGCAATCCGGAGCACATACAGTATACAAGAAGCGCAGGAAAACATTTCAGAAAAACGAACAATGCATTTTTGGTCTTTTTCCACGAATAATTAAATCAGATTATGGAGAATGATGAGATTGAGAACCAAAAAAAAAAAACAAAACAAAAAAACCACAATAGCGCTTAAAGCTACAGTCTATCAAGCAAATGATCAAACGTTGCTGTTTGAACACAAAGGAGTTCAGCATGGACCTTAATTGCCTTGGGAATACAATGAAATATCATATCATATAGACAGTGATGACAATATAGGTCATACTTTGGTCAACATGCATTTACGGATGCATTGCCTCCGCTAAAATATCTCTCTCTCCTCTGCAGGAAACTGGATTTTGGAGCGCTCGATAGATGGCGAGACCTATGAGCCGTGGCAGTTCTTCGCCCTCACAGATACAGAGTGCCTGACCAGATTCAACATGAATCCAAGGACAGGACCTCCGTCATACACCAAAGACGATGAAGTTATCTGCACATCTTTCTATTCTAAAATCCATCCTTTGGAGAACGGAGAGGTAATATTACTTTTTTTTTTAAGTAAAAAGGAGTGAGCAGTGAGTGTCTCGATTGTCCTTTTCACACAGCACCTCTGTTCGCTACCAACCAAGTGCAATTGCGTGGAAATGGTTGATAGAAAAACACTTCAGCTGCGTTCCATTTCAGGGAGTTGACCGTTTTAAACCATATTATGGCGAGGTGAATTGAACTGCATCTCTCGGTGTTAACATGGATTAACACAATATTGTTGCTGGCAGACACGTTCATTGACGTCCGTAGATGCTTTGTATTGACTTTGTCTTGCCTTCAAAGCTTCAGAAAACCCACAAGACTGGACAGGTGATTTTTCGGATCAATATGTTTTTTAATCTTGTGCTACAAGTTATTATGTTATGCACATTGCCCAATACTGTATAGTAATCACCATAAGGGAATGAAGTTTTGCTATCCAAGGTTATTGATGAAAGGTTTTTAGAAGCAAATAGGCATCGAACCACATTATTTGTGTGACGAGGCCTCAATACTGCTTCAAAACACATTTGACGAGCCCTACTCATGAAGTCCATTGTGGTTCCGTTTTGCTTAACTGTATTGCCTGCGTTATTGATGTGTAGTTTAGTTTTTTTGTTTTTTTGCTAAAGATTTGTGTCTCAGTGTTCAGTGCGCAGACCCACAAACAGATTATGTTCAATGAAAAGTAATTGGTGTGTTGTTTTTGGGGTTTTTTTTCTGATGGCAGAGGACATTCAAGACATGATTTAAAAAAAAAAAAGTGATCATTAAAACCATAATCATTTCAGGCAACGATAGATTTTTACTTTAGTGAAGTCATTATGGGCGGCTTGATTCCGGCTCCGGCTTTCCTGTGTGGAGTTTGCATGTTCTCCCCGTACCTGCTTGGGTTTTGTCCAGGTGTTGTGGTTTCCTCCCACATTCCAAAAACATGCATGCATTGTCTTGCTACAATTATGTGTGGATGCTAAAAGTGGAGTTGCAGTCTTAAGTGACATTAATGAACTGAAGGCATCAGGACACACAAGGGGCTACATTTCCATTTCCAACATAGGCCTCTAATTGTAGTCGCCCGTCTGGATATGTGTGCACATTTTCCCCATGAGTGCGAATGTTTGTCTTTTTTTTTTTTCCGAGTGTGTTTGTCCTGTATATGTTTGTGTGCACGCGTGTGTCCTGTGGGGAGCGCACCGGAGGGGGTGTGAGCGAGGAGATGTCAAGAGCTGCAAGTAACGGAGGAGTCTGAATGTGCCGTGTGTGTGTGCGTGCGTGCGTGCGTGTGTGTGTGTGTGTGTGTGTGTGTGTGTGTGTGTGTGTGCATGCGCGCTTGTGGTTGACAGTTCCCGAGCTGTCTGATCGCAGTGCAACTATAATGAGTCAGAGGCGATGTGTCTCTCTCACACACACAGACACATGCATTCGCAGTGTCACTCACAACACATTCACACCTACACAGCCATCGCCTTCGTTACTTCCAAGTGTGCGTCTTGCACCCATCCAGTATTCTCCTCCTCACCCCGCAACACACTTTTGGCACAATTGACGTATTTTTGGCAGATGCCAAATGTTGCTTTTGGCCATATTTGTGAGACGGCTGACAGAAGTTCTCCTCCCTTCTCGCTGTGGCTGCTTGCTTACATTGCTCTTACCGGACATCAATGCAGTACATGTTTATACTATACATGTATGACATTATGTCCCAAAGGGGTACCACATAAATGCTCCTTGGTTTTCTCCACATTCTTAGCAGTCAAACAAGTGTCAAACGTACTCAACTCTAACATGTTTTCTTGCTACTGACCCAAGAATGAAAACAATGTGGTTGTTTTATCCAAAACCATGCAAAAGGCTGGGTCGAATTGACCCAAGTACGAAAAAATGTGGTTGTTTTGTACAAAACAATCCAGAAAGTGAGTTCAAATTGACCCAAGTAGCAGGGCGGTCTATTTTTGACCCAACATGGGATATTAAAGTCCAGTAGAGTCGACGCATGTTCGTGAAAGTGTGTTTTGATGTGACTGTCCTTTCCCCCGCCGACCAATCCGTTACCCAAGACGAGGCGTCTTGGGTAACGGATCACCTCTGCCACTCTCCGTCACTCGAAAAGACTCAATGTTTGCCTTCTGTTTCATTCGGTCCTCCCATGTCACGATTTATCCATCTTTCCCTCGTATAGATCCACACGTCTTTAATCAATGGGCGTCCCAGTGCGGATGACCCGTCCCCGACCCTGCTGAACTTCACCTCTGCCCGCTACATCAGGCTGGTGTTTCAGAGGATCCGAACGCTCAACGCAGACCTCATGACGCTCACACTTCATGACGCCAGAGATGTCGATCCCATCGTGACGAGACGGGTGAAGCTTATTTATTATTATTATTATATACAGTATGTTTTTTTTTTTTATCCTAGTCATCTGGACACATACTTTATCTGTCAGTGTGGAAAGGGATTTTAAGTTTTAAAAATTCTAAGCCATTCAACATATGTTGTTAGTGGGCCCTGGAAGAGTTTGTTTATTCCTACAATGTCTTAATGTGTGGCCAACATGAGAACCAGAAGGCTACTTATGAGTGGGGAAAAAAACGAGCCGCTGTACCTGAAATAAGAGATGAACTTTTGATCAATTGTCACGTTTCCATCAACAGCAAAAATAAAAGAATCGTACCTCCCTGTTCCAATTCTTTGGGGGGGGGGGGGTGTAAGGTCAAGTCAATGAATCTTAATGCTAAACACTATTTGAAAGGTTGTCTCGGTTGCGCCGCAAATACTATAAAGCGACAAAGTGGGTTAGAATGACTCACCAAGGTAATTCTTTTGCTATTAAGGGTGCTACTTCAAGGTTTTTTTTTTTGTAGATGAATGTCATCACTGTGTCAGCAAATGTCAGGGCACTCATGAATCCTCTCCCTTTGTTTCTCCTCAGTACTACTATTCCATTAAGGATATTTCAGTGGGAGGGATGTGCATCTGTTATGGTCACGCAAAGGCCTGTCCACTCAACAGTTTCACAAAGGTAAAGCACGAAACTCCTTCACATTTTCAAGACAACATACTTATCATAACGTGAAGAAAAAAAATATAAATATCAAGTCGCCTGAGGCTTGAAGGTTTTTATGTGCCACCTTGATACCAAACTTCTTCCTACAGGGGACACAGGTGTTGTCTGGCACGTCAGTTCAAACAGTCGAGCGTTTGATCGCAGACACCTGATCTCTCGCGCATTTTCCCCTCACACCTTTGTGGCCCTCTCGTCCTGCGCGTGTCCTCGGGCTGAAACGAGCCTTACCTGGATGTGACAATTGTGTGACTCTCTCGCGAGCTAATGATGTCATTGAATTCATCCGATGTCATTCGCTTCGGCAGTGCCAGTTCTTTTTTCGTTCTTTACTGATCTTGCCACCGCAACCTCACATTGAAGAAAATGTATGTACCCCCAAGACTAAGGAGAAAAAAAAAATATCTGCAGATATTCAAATTATTATGGGGTTGGCCCGTAGTTAGTTATGATTAATTTATACATAAAATGGACTGCATAAATTTCCTTAACTATCGCTACACACAGTACAGTTAGAGAATATTTGAATAGTAAGTACTGTATTTAATTATCCTTATAGGGAGTGTTATATTATTTTAATAGCCTATATTTTATGGTTTATCATCCCATCATCGATTTGAGTTGAACTTGGTCCTATGTCTTCTGCTGGAATCGCAGCTACCGAAAACACTACGCCATCAATGGCCCATATTTCAGTATTTATTTTCTTTTTGGCAATGGAGGAATCATGCGGTTCATCTGGAATACCAAATGTGATCCTGAGCCGAATTAAAGGCTTTCCGAATCATCATCATCAATATGCAAAATGTCTGACAGACTCTCAGGTTTGGAAAAGATTTACAAACTATCGTTTGTTGATTTGGTGTCTGATGGCTGCCATGAATAATATATCAGTCAACATGTTTAGCCTCCACTGTGGCAAAAAATAAATACAGACCATATTCTCTTTTCTTTCCTTTCAGAAAAAATGTGAACATAAACATAGAAAAAAAAAATAGAAAGACGAAACAAAACATAATCCCTAATGTGATTTAATAGACAGTCAATATAGCTTGACGGACGTTTTTGCAGTACATTTACGTCTTCTACACCGTCACCCATAAACGCTGTTCAGTCCTGAGCAGATGTTCAGAGGGCAGATACGATGGAGACCTGTCAGCTGATTTGTTGCTGATTGTCCACAGAACATCTGTTAACATCAACAACATCTGTGAGCACAAGAGCCGCCCGAAGCCAAGAGCCGCAGCGTTTTGTCTCCCGATTAAAGTGTGTGTGGGGTGAGGGGTGTAGGGCGGAATCGACTCATGCCAAAATAACCAAACTTGGCCCTTGATGCGCAATTGTGCTCTGTTCAATCTGGCAACCTCTCCTCATCAACCAATTTACAGAAAGTACAAAATTGAATTACTAGGCCTCCAAATTGGCAGATGTCTTCCATTGGCGTATTGTGCTCCAACTGTGTTCTGATGTCTTTCCTCTCAGGGAGGTGGCTGTGATCCCATTTGTTACCAGCTGATAATGTGGGAAGGGAAACAAGATCTTTTTTTTATTGCGCTCCCTTGTTGATACATTCTTGTTTGATAGACCACTTACAAATTCCGGTAATTACCTTCCGCAGCCGTCTATCTGAATATTCAGTTGACTGTGGCTGAGCCGCGTGAAGCCGCATTTCATGACGATTTGGATAAAGATACTTGATGCTGAGATTTTCGCAATCAAATTCCACATCCTCAATGGATTTATTTGCGCTTAAAAATATGTAGAAATACGACGTCGGTGTTCTTTATGCGCAAGTTATTTGTTGCTTGCTGTTCTGTTTACCGTATTTGGCCTATTTGGACTTTCAGATATGGAAGGCATCATATTCTGACATTCTTAGCCATTTCATAAATTCCAGACGCTTCTTTGAAATTCACAGATAGTTCATTGGACGTTTGATGAACACATACCTTCATAACCGTGTTTCCATGCAGAAGTTCAGCTGCGAATGTGAACACAACACATGCGGCGAAAGCTGCGATCGTTGTTGCCCCGGTTACCACCAACAAGCCTGGATGGCAGGAACCTTTGTCACTCGACATGTTTGTGAGAGTAAGTTGTAATGCAATGCATATTTATTATTTCAGCGAGTTAGGAAAAGGAAAATAATTTAAAATGTGCCCTAACGGGGGGGGGGGGGGACATTCCAGAGACTTTTATAATAACGTTTATTTCAAATCATTGCGAATGGGTGAAACGACACGCTTAGGATCACACAGCAGTAAAATGAGAATCAGTTAGCATTTCATTTTACGTAATGCCATAAAACATAACCGTTTTCTTATTGAAATGAGAACGAGCTGTGAACACATTCACGTTGATGAAATGATAAACAAAAGGCCCCGATCATTGACAGCGCGCATCATTTTTGCGCATTTTACCCTCGGTTACATGGGGCCTCGATGATGCGTCCGTTAACCCCCCAACCAGGGGGTTGATGACTATAAATCATGTAAATTGTTGACAGGCAACCGTAGGATGGGGAGTTCAGTAGTTTGTAAGCAATTGCCCTATTTCCGACCCTCTCCTCTGTCCTTGCTTTTAGAGTGCAACTGCCACGGGAAGGCTGATGAATGCTACTTTAATCAGACTGTAGCAGACCGATCACTCAGCCTGGACGTCCACGGCCAATACCGAGGGGGTGGAGTGTGTATTTCATGCCGTGACAACACAGATGGCATCAACTGTCAGAGCTGCGTTACCGGCTACTACAGACCTGCGGGGGTAGGTTGCGTCTCGTGGAATCCAACATTCGGGTTGTAAGAGTCATTGAGGAAATACTGACTTTTGGTCTTTTTTTCTTTTTTTTTTTTTTGTCATGTTAAGGTGAACGCTGAAGATGAGAACCCCTGCACGCCTTGCTCATGTGACCCGCATGGTTCTAACGGGCAAACCTGTGTTGAAGACTCAAGCCGGGCGACGCCCTGTATGCAAAAAATACTTAACTGTCTCCATATTATAGAATAATACAGATTAAAAAAGGGGATTGTAGTTTTTTCAGTCCATGGATGCTATTGCTTGTGGACACTTAAAATCAGAAATAGCGCTTCACATACATGCATAAAAATCCCTATAGACCCCATTCCGCAAATAAGGTTTTCTTTTTTATAGAGGCAGATACATCAGAGAACGCACAACTCTTCGCCCTTGCACACTCGTTTTTAAAAATGCGCGTGCGCTCATGTGCGTGCGTCTGTGTGTGTTTGATTGACAGCTCAGCCACCAGGGTCATGCCGCTGTAAGGATGGGTTTGGCGGCCTGCGATGTGACAGGTAACGCGCGCACAAACACACACGCACACACAGATTGTGACGGGTGAGCTGAACCTTTCAGCTGTTGTCCGCTCCAATTAGTGTTTGGAAATTGCCCTCACAGTTTTCATGAAAACATGTAACGATTGACCAATATGCTGTACTTGAGATGACCTTTGAAGCTTACCAAATAAAAGCCGCGTTTGATTTTTAATTGACTTCAGCGCAGGCTTCCTTCGGCTCGTTTTTGCAACTGCTTATCGTATCGTCATTTTACTCCGACGGTGATGCCAACTCCGAGGCCGAATGAGTTAAATTCATTCTGTCTCCTCAAGTCAGATAATCTTCCTATAAACCTTTCATCCAACAATTAAGGCCAGTAAAATAAGCCGCGCAGTCAACTAATTTTTAATGGCCGGGTCTCTGTTGGCAGTTAATGAGGTGGAATCTTTCCTCTGAGATGCGTGTGACACGCGCATGCATGCTTACCTGCTTTGCAAGGTCAGCCGTTTGTTTTAGACCTGAAGTCTTGTAACAGTTCTACTTTGAGTGGAGTGGGGTGGGGGGGAGGGCCACTATCAGGAGAATTGACCTTGCGAGCTACTGTTTATGGAATCCTTCCCCCCCCGCCCCCCCATACTCATCACCTTCCTCTTTTGTATTATTAAATCCATTTGTCTTTAGGTGTGCCATTGGTTACATGGGCTACCCAGACTGTCAGCCGTGTAACTGCAGCATCGACGGAAGCGGCAACAGTGACCCGTGTACTTCACCCTGCATGTGCAAGGTCAAACAAACACACAAAGAAGAACTATCACGACTCTCCATTATGGCCCGGCTTTTTTTTTTCCTTTCTGTTAGATACAACGGAAAAATAAAAAGGTAGTGGGAGAAAAGTAGGATACCATTTCTTTTCTGTTTGTAGCTTACCAATTGGAGGAAAGGGTGAGGTCATTTTGCCCATACATTTTTCAACTTTGAACCGTATTTAGTAATTCACAATATAGATAATTAATGATGGACAATATTTAGATAGTTTCTTGGAAGTGTCACAATTTCTTTTGTTGTTGTTGGGTTTTTTTTGGTGGGGAGGTGGCAATTGAACTGATAGTGTAGTTTTACATGCTGCATTCATCTCGTCCAATCAGGACTCACCACAGTGAGTCGCTCACATTCACATGATGGACCATATCTGTATGTCGAATCGCATTTGTAGGCCATTTCCTAAATATTTTTCTTCCTGCTCACAAGGCTTTTTTTTTTTTTTTTGTCCTTTTTGTCTCTATTTTCTCAACAGGAAAATGTGGAAGGAGAGAATTGCGGGCGCTGCAAGCTCGGTTTCTACAATCTCCAGCGCGACAATCCTCGCGGCTGCGAGAAATGCTCTTGCATGGGCGTCGCGACCCAGTGCTCTGCCTCCGCGTGGGTTTATCAGAATGTAAGAAATGGCACACAAACTATGATTAGGATTATCTGCCATTCTGGCTTTCACAAGCAAACATTGTTCGATGCCGCGGAGGCGGCGGAGGAATCCGCCGCGGGTATTTAACCGCAGTTCAGTCTTTGTAGGATCCAAGTGCAGACACAGACAGCTGCTAAGTAAGATAAGTGAGGTTATTATTACAGTGGAAAAGCCAGATGGAAACATAAAGGAAGAGCTGGAGGAAGGCATGGACCCGTTTTGCAGGCCATTCACCTTGGGTCACTGCATGTTTTAGGCTCTAAAGTTACCTCATTAATTATGAAAACTAAAAAGAAAAACAAGTTAATGCAAATGGGGTACCACATAATCGATTACAGCCAGCACAGGAATAGACCTGATCAACATTCATCCAGGCATTGGATGACAGAGGTCGACATGATCTTATTAAACCATGTTTTTAAAGCAAAATATTAGACAGAGTAACTTGAGGAAGAGTACCTAAGTGAGAAGAGAAATGAGGAAAGAGGCAATCGGAGAAAAGAAGATGAGGCGGAAGATGAAATGAGAGGCGAAAAGAGGAAAACAGTTTTTGACTGACAGGTAGGGGGATGGGACGAGGGGACGTTGACAGAATGACAGCTTTGATTTAGACACTGATAGTGTGTGTATGTGTGTGTGTGTGTGTGCCCATGTGTTCAAAAGGGTAAACCAAGGTCAGGTTAATTGCATGACAGATGTGTGTCTGAGGTGTTCCTCACACACACAAACTGACAGGCTGACATGTGACAGATGTGCAGACTTTTTCAAAATAATTTGAGTTCAATAAAAAAAATAATAAAAGCAAAAAAAAAAAATTCCTGCATAGAAAGTTATTGCGTTGCCACTTAGAAACACTTCATCATCATCTCTGATTCATTTCTTAATGAACACGCATTCGAGTACAACCAGCAAGTAGGCATCTCATGAATGTGTTAAATTTAGCACACGTTCAAGTGTTGTTCGTCAGAGGAGGTTGTGTGTTCTACCGCGTTCAGGATTTTTCTTTTCTTTTAATGAATTAGAGCAGAATTTCCCAACATTTAGAAATATCTCACAGCAAAACACCAGACAAAAAAACCCAACTTTTTTTTTATCATAAATGAGTAATTTTCAGATCTGTCACAGCACACTGATGGGCTGCAGCGCAACGGTTGGGGAATCACCGAATTAGAAAAACTTCACCATGAACCTTGCTCGTCTTTTTTTGAATGACTGTTGCGCAGGAGAGCACGCTGATTGGCTGGCACCTGAGCGGAGATTCGGGACAGATCGTTTGGCCTATTCACAGAGAGACACCTCGGTATCTAAACGTTCACCATGCAGATGTGGTGGACAACCTTGGCTCCGCTTACTACTGGAATGCGCCTCAATCATACTTGGGCAATAAGGTGAGAGGTAGACCTACTGCCAGGTTAAGTTATATCATTGTAATGTTATCATAATGCAAATCCGTATAGAATGTGAGCTTGAAAATGAAAGACATTACAACTGTGATATGCAGCTAATGCACATGCAGGTCACTCTCCATTGGATTTTTTTTGCAATCAGTGAGAGCTTTCTAACATTTTGAATGACATTTTTCGACCAAAGGTCCTCTGACATTGCTCATAGTTTTCGGCTGTCAAAACTTCATCGGAGCCGTCACCGGTTCCTGGTGTCAGACAAAAGCCCTGTCGCGTGATCGTACGTGATCTGACAAAATCGAAGAATAGCAGAATGTACCGATGGAGATGTGGTTTAAAAAACAAAAAACAAAAAAAGATGTCATGTCAAGTGACAGAAGAGGCTTCAAAAGATGCCAAATATTATATTGCATCACCTGGACTGACTCGCACAAACAAATATGTGTGCTCTCAAAATGAATGGTCCTAAGCTAGCAGGCCTCATGAAAACGCATCCCGCCGGGACACTCGCCTCCCCCCCAGCAATGCCTCTCTGGATCTGCTTCTGCTAATGTCACCGATTTGAACACGTGCCTTGTTTTCTTTTGTCACGCTAGCCATGATTAGACTTTTAACACTCGAGCTTGCAAATAGCTGGAATCCGTGCTTGCGAAGTGGAGTTCTTCCAGACTGCCTGTGATGTTTGTCTGGGTGTCATGGCTTCGAGGAAGAGACTGCTGCTGCCGCCGCTGCTGCATTTCATTACTTTGCCGCCCGCAGGCGCCGTCTTGTCATTTCATTTATTTGTCTGTACTTCTTCAGCTTCATCCCTCCAACCTTCCCTCCATCTTTGTTTCTTTTTGTGCCCCCCCCCCCGCCCCCTCTAACTCACCCTGTCTCTCCAGGACTCCCATTTTCCCTCCTCCTGTTCCGCTATCATGCCTCGCCAACCTCCCCTCGGCTGCCCACCCCTGAGCTCCCAAAAAAAAACAACAACAAAAAAAAACATTGCTTGACGTCATCCCACCACCACAATGATCTTCAGTAAGAAAGTGAAACACAACTGGGAAGTCAGACACATACACATTGTGTCCTCTCACTTTGTACTTCAAAATCAATCACTTTAGGAATTGTGAGAGTTGACGAGTTGAGAGTGAAGTTGAATCTATCCCATCGGGGGCATCCCCCGGGGTCGGCTAAGGATTCATATTTATTTGTCTCCTGTCGCCGTAAGAGGATGTGTGTCTACGCGTGTGTAAATCACAGGTCACAGTTTCATTTGGATCAAATAGTGTATGTGTGTCCTCTCAACTTCTATGCTTTTCTTGTCCTGTCCTTTGTTTCTGTCTTCGACGGTCCGCTTCAAAGTTGAGTATGAATTGCAAGCATTTGTAAATAAGAGTCTCTGTCTTGCTGTTGACTTTGTTGTTGACCGGCACTGATTTCACCTTACGAGTGAGGACAGAGTTTAGCGGCTTGGCCGATCACTTTGGACTGCCAGACTAGTTTCAGAATACGCAACGCTGACCTCGCCTTATCGATACTTGCATCGATGTCTTTTCGTATTACACTCTGTAAGGATGTAAACTACTTTACTTCTTCAACAGTATCCCCGTCCAGTACAACAACAACAAATACAAATACGAATATCCCATTGAATGTGGTGCAGCTAACACACGCGCGCGCACACATTGTCAGACCCTCATCAGTCAGATAATGATGTGTTTTAGAGGCGCTGGGGACAGCAAAGCAGAACTGATGCATCTGAACATGAGAAACAAATGCCTCTGTCTGCTCGGTCTGCGTGGACACGGTATGAAAAAGTGATTATTTGCTTCAGTCCAAGATCGTGTTACTGAGATACTCCGTGACTTGACACACAGACTCGCACACACACTACTACGTCCCGTTACTTTAGGGCCTGTCATTGGAAGTGACATGTGTAATGACAAGCTAGCCGCGTCTAAGTATGTGCGTGACAATTCCCTCAGTTCATGCATGACCCGCTGTGTCGTTCAAGCCAAGGATGCTCATTGGCCCGTCAGCACGCTAAGTGAATGCTTATTGGTCCAGAAAGCACCTTGTGTATTTTCTGGCTTGTCTGGCTCCAAGAGCTGCTCATTCACAAGGATGCTCGCATCGCTTATCTCTTACAAACAACGGATGCCCATTCCGTCGCTCCATTTTTAGGTCAGAAAATGAGATTGTGAGCGTGAATGGGAAGGTGTCCGTGAGCCCTGTGATTGACTGGCAAGCAGTCTGGGGTGTACCTCGCCCCTTACCTAAAGTCAGCTCGAATGGGCTTCGGCTCAGCCATGACAGGATTAATGGTCAAAAATGGATGGATGGATGCTTTAGAGGTCACTGCGAACGCTGTGTATGGGAATCCCTCGGCTTTGCTTCATTCACGGCCGAGTGTTGTTGTGTTCCCATCGCCGATATTTGTCAGACTTGCCAGTGAGCAGAGTGAGCACCTTGTGTTGAATCCCAATTCTTCTTGAAAGCAGTTCAGGGCTAAACAGCAATTCAAGCTATCGGCGGTTTCATCAGCTTTCAGTCAAAGTCGTCAAGTAGGCTAATGGCTTCCATCCACCTTGTAGCAAGCTGCACTCGCACATTCACTGTCACTCCAGATAAAGGCTGGAAAAACAGGAATGGTCCTCGTTGTGAAGGGAGTGACAGGGAGAGAGAGAGCGAGATGCAGAGTCGTGGGAGACAAAAGGAATGAATGGACGTGTAACGGATGAATGTGTCAGTGGCCTCGCTGAACATCAACTCCGCTAAAACCTGACAACCTGGGATCGCCTCTCGCGTCAAAGTATTCACGTTAGTGTGAAAATCTGCTTTCGTTTCATCTTCCCGGCATGGCGCCTCGTCCAACAACACAAGTTTGTGCCCCTTTGACATATCACACTTTGATAAATTAAATCACTTTTTTCTCTCCTTCTACGCGAGAAGATATTTATCTGTCGGGATCACCGGCCGTCAGCCAGCTTTAAGAGAATGGAAGCGTGAGACGTTTGTGCGCGGCGTCACTCCTAATCCGGCGACGGCGGCGCGAGATGGATTTGCCCATTCCGCTTTCTTTTCTCCTCTCTTCCCTCTTCATTTTTTCCTCACTTACACGGCTGAAAAGCTGCCCTTGCATCAATCACTGCGGATGCGCGCCGCTTTTTGTCAGACAAATAATTTGCTGTCTCTCACACACACACACATTTGTGTGTCTGTCAAGTGTGCGCAACGGGCCCCGCGCGGCAATCCTGTGGTCCTCACGGGGAAATAAATCATGATTCCGTGATCCTGTTCACAATTAGTCATCATAAGAACATAACACGATGAGATATGCAATTTAGTCGAATTATTGGATTAGGACCCAATCTTAATCTCGCACTAAAATGTATTCTGCGCAGTCTATGGCTGTATGTCAAGAAGATAATTTAAAATGACAAATGAGACATTTTCACAGAGGAATTGTTTATCAGATTTGTCTTTTTGTCTGTGCAATTTATTGTTCGGATGTAATGGCTCGCACGGGAAGTTTTTGTCTTTGTATTGTCTTTGTTGGTATTGTGTTATAGTAAAACTATCTTGGGGGTATCTAATCAGTTAGTCTAGTCCACGACTCGTACGCTTCATCCCACCCCGCCAGGAAAAAAAAAAGTTGCAAATATATTTATAATTTAAAAAAAAAAAATCATGGCTGTCTGATTGGAGGAAATAAAAATAGGTCAGAACAACAATTTTACTTGCATATGTAAACTTCTTCAACGCTCGCTTGGCGAACGCATGGGAGGCTCTGGTGGGATTCCCATGGGAAAACTAAAGTGTGTCTCTATGTCATGCTTTATACCTAATACCCAACACAAGAGACTATAAATGTGATGCAATCTTTTTGCTCATCTTTCCCATGTTTATTTTGGTTTTAAATCATCCCTCTGTGTTTTTAAGCCACTTTCTGCTTCTTATACGCTCGCTCGTATGACGCGCACGACGCGATCAAATCGTGCCACGCTGCTTCACGATTCCACGCTGGCCGAGTTGACTAAAATGATACTTTTTCAAGGAGCCGCGCTTTGCTTGTAGCGGCAGCAACGTGAACTTTCTGATTGGGGTTCTGACCGAGAGGATGATACCTTCTTCCTCTTTATTTCGGTCACCAGAGTTAATAACAGGCTTAGTGAGCTCTTAAGGGGGAATCGCGCTGATGTCTTTTGTAGCAGCCAGTGTGTCAGTGCCGCTATTGTTCTTTTGTTTCTGCCCCCTCCAATTCCACTCCCCCCATACCCCCTCCCCATGCTTTCAGACTTTCTTGCTCTTTTCTACTCCCCACAGTGGCTTTCTTTTATTTCCTCTCCCCAGTGCAGAGATTCGGTCATTAGGTTGCCATGACAAAAAAAAAAAAAGAAGCTTTGATTACTTCCCACATTGAATGTCTGAAGTTGAAGAAGTTGTGAGCATTGAACATCTGACGCATTTTCTTCTGACACATGCTTACAACCCCCGAAACAAACCCCCTCCCCCAAACAATAAACATTTGGTTAACGCCAAGTTAATGCACAATTGCATCATGACGTCTTGACAGTCCAAAGACAGCTGGAACTTTTGTTACTCGTTAAAATCACAGTCATCAATCACAATTTTCACCGTTTTGAAACTCAGAAAGGAAAGAACGTAAGCCAATAAAAATGATTTTGTTGTTTTTGGGGAGCAGCATACTAGTGTGGCCGCTTGTATCATCATTTGCACTATTACGACACAAGCCAATTTGTCGTCTTTTACTTTTGAGGTGCCCATATTCAGCGCTGGCTCCATTTGATTCGATGGGTCATCCGTACCGGAGGGCATGCCGGTTAATCGTGAGGACGATGACGCAGCCCTTCCACGCCTGATTTTACTGGCATCCAGAGTCCAAATCAGCAAATGGGGTCAGATAGAGAATACGTGTTTGTCAATAAAATCGTCAGTACAGTGCGCGTGTTTTCATTCAACTGTGTCATAGGCGATTCCTCCTCCAGGTCTGAGAACGAGTGCAAAAGATGGGAGAGGTTTACAGGGGCATTAAATCCACTTTGATACTCCTCCTTGAAGCTCAGCTTCTTGTTCCTTTTCCTCAGCATTGTCCGTTTCTTGCGGTTTTACTTCTTATGCCTTCACTTCAACCCCCTCCCTTGTATGAGCCTTCAAGTTGCAGTGAGAGGAATAAATTCTGCCATCATGCTGACACTGCGTTGTGCTATCTACTGTAAAGCCGGTTCTGGATAGGTGACAGAAATACTCGCGCTCTTATTACATTTGGACAGCATATAAAGTTTTGTGAATGAGAAACCATCAATCACGAGTTGTACTGTATTACCCTGACTTTACTACTTTGGAGGTTAGATGACGCTTGGTAACAATATGATTGGAATAATACGTTGAGATTTTTCCATTGTCACTTTTCATATTTTCACTGCTTTTAAAAAAATTCTCAAATATAAATACAACCAAAATCAATCAATGAAAACGTTTTTAAAGGGGAAGTCAACACAAAAATGTCTTTGCTATGCGGTCGCACTCGTCTGAACGCAATAGTCTGATTACCGGTAATATTGTGTTTGTGCAATATGAATTACATTAACATGAACATTTGTATACTCTTCTCAACTCTAATATCCATTGCCTTCCATACAAACATACCCCAATTATCTTAAAAGGGACAGAAGGCTTCATGATAGTCGTGCATCCAGCAGTGTGCAATATCACCCACCGCGTACCCTATCTGCCTTTTAATATCAGGCATTTAAACCATGTCATTAAATATTTGTTTCCTTAACGGCTAGGATTTAAAAGACATTTTTCCAACTGTCGTGGGTATCATCAGTATCGCCCCGCATATTTGCAGTGTCAGCGAATCCTGCTAAATTGTTTATCTAATAAACAGACATACCCAGACAATGCACAGTAATTGGGAATCCAATGGCGAGAGTGATGTTTCAGCACATTGCTTGTGCTGCATGGAAATGGCGGGGGGGGGGGGGGGGGGGTGTTTGTTCAGATTTTTGTCTTATAATAGAAAAAGTGTCACCGGGTTTACATTTTTTTTTCTTGTTGTTGTCAGCTCCTAGCCTATGGAGGGACCATGGTCTACACTGTGTCTTACACTATTGATCAGCAGGACCAGATTATTAGAGTCACTTCTGAACCAGACCTAATCATTGAGGTAAGTCTTCAATCGCATTATCCCCAAAGATTCAAACATTAAATTATGGTGTATTTTTTAAATGGCTACACCCACATTTGGTAATATAAAGGCTTCATAAATTGAACTCTCTATTGGCTTTGGCCCATTAAAACTACACAAATGACACGATGGATGTGTGGACACACGCACAGTACTAAATACAGATAGCGTGTTGATGAATGATAGACTTATGGCAATAAAACAATCTATTTTCAAAAAAAAAAGCCCCCGTATGTGACTGTCATCCACCAGTGGTGATATGATGAACAGCAGCAATAGGCAAAGCACAATAGTTTCCATAACTTGAATCACTAAACTGCATGCACATGTGCGCGCGATACTCAAAAACTAACGACGCAACTGCAAATTGTTTTATTAAAATACTTAAAAGCTGATACTAAATAAAACCATTGCAGGATAGTGCGAAGGAGAGCCATAGAATTGAGGCAAATGAAATAAAGATGGACGGTTTTGTAAAATAAAAGGCAGACAGCTCTGAATAAGTCATTTAATTAGAATGAATGAAGACTAATTGGATGATGAATGGTCGAAGCAGGACAGGGAAAGGCAGAAGTATAGAAAAAGAGAATGAAGGAAGTACAATCAGCTAATGTTATTTAAAGACATGTCAGCGAGAGTGACAGACTGGGAGGAGGAGGAGAAAAGGAGAGAGACGAGCGTCGGCCTCGTTGTCAACAAAAAGCTGCTCGGAACGATGACAATAACGAACCACCTACATGCTGTCAAGCTGGTAGCGGTCTCTCTCTCTGTCTCTCTCTGCTGTCTGTCTCACCGAAATCAACCCTTGCAACATGCGGGATTTGTCTGACAGCCACCAGCGAGGATGCAAACGTGTGAATTGGATGCATCTGGAATGGATGAATGAACTTTCAGTTTGTATTTGTTCATTCCCACGTCTTTTTGACCGATGCGCATCATACAGCCACCTCTCTTGTTCAGGTTTGCAGTTGAACCGGGACTCGTAACAAATGACTCCTCCCAATCAAATTCAACCCAAATCAAATCATGTCAACAAATATGGTCGACAGAAGCATGTTTTGGGAATGCGGGCGGACACTGGAGTACCTGATGAAAAACACTCAGGCTGTCCGGCGGACACGCTAACCGCCGTGCATCCTTAAACGAAAGACAATTACGGTCCATGTATCCTTGCCTTGTGGCTTTTCAGCACTAGGCCGCATCGCTAAATAATTCAGTATCTCCGTCGATGGTGACGCAAACAAAAGTATCATATTTCCTCAAGTAGTGGCCATCCCTCAAATCAATACCGTGTTCAAATTAGTTACAGAGTCTGTCATTACTTCAGTCGAACAAATACTTGCATCAGATAAATTCAGGATGGGCAAAGGAAGGCACGAGGGTCACATACAGCCCGCTGTGCTCTTTAGAATCTAGGTTTTTTTTTTTGGTAATTTTTTTTTAATTTCCATTGTTGGAAGAATGCCACAAGTATGTTTAGCCATTATACTTACCACTCACATAATTTGTGGTGTGGAGCCGGCGCAAACCCCCCAAAAAGACATTTATTTACCAAAAGGGAAAATAAGGCATGTGGAAAACTCAAAAGACTCAATGAACAAAGTCCCCCAAAACAAGATTCAAAGTCACAAACAAAGATGGTCAACAGATTCACCATAATAGAAAACATGACATGACGAGGGAACTAACAAGGGAACGGCATCGGCTGCGCGACACGAGTCAAGCGCGACAACAAACCCAACACGGAGTGAAAGAAAGCAGCAAACAAGCTACAAAGAAATTGACGAGACAAAATGGCACCTCTGGACAAGAGACCGGTGGATTGAGGGAGATTATTGGGTGACACAAGGAACTGGACTGACGAGAACGTGCGGCAACGAAAACCTAACGAGCAAACAAAGCATGAAAAAAAAAAGCTTTCTCTCTCTCTCCCTCGCTCGCTTGCTTTCTCTCTCTTTTTCTCTCAATTAGTTGTTATTTAATGGCTTATTGGAATGATGGGCAGACGTTTTTTCCCAGCCCTCCCTCTCCATCAGCGGTTGTCACTCTGTGTTAAGCGCTACATGCCATTGAGCCGTTCTCAACAACGGATCGGCACATACGAGGCTCGATTCACTTTCCAGTCAGCCTGTTCACAAAATATTGACAGAATTTGCAGTTCTTTCTGTTTCTTCCAAGTTCATTTGGATCTTTTTAAAGGACAAAACAACTCATGAGCATTGAATGACACGTTTCTCTCTCCGACAGGGCAGCGGGATCAAGATTATAGACAGACGGTACGGACGACCCGTGTATCCGTCCTCACCAAGCATCAATAGCATCGCTCTCCTTCCTGAAAACTTCCTGGTTTCAGACACTGCTCAGCCAGTCAGTCGCAGGGATTTCATGACTGTCTTGGCAAACATGAGCAGATTGATGGTCAGAGCCTCTTACAGTACAGAGCCCAGTGCTGTGTACAGGTATAGGAACACCTTCAGTCAACGGATCCCGCACGATCTAAAATGACAATTGTGTTTTTGTCCCCCCCCCCCTCCACTTCCAGATTAGCATGCAATTAGTTGAAACGAACGACGGTTTCAAAAGTTCTCACGTGTTTGTGTGTTTCTTTAGACTGCACTTATTCTCCATGCAAGTAGCTTATCCCTTTGCCCAAGGAGAGCGGAAAGCATCGGCTCTTGAAATGTGCTCTTGTCCACCCGGATATGCCGGAACATCATGTGAGGTACACGCATTGAAAGCAACTCCTCATTGTTTTCTCAATTTGACTCGACATTAGCACCTCAATATTAGCAACGTGTTTTACCCCTGGGGTCAGTTTGGAATAAATGTCTCCCGAATATGATAAACCGGTAAATCAATTTGTTGACTCAGGCACGAGTGCATAGTAGAAGTTAAAACATAATAAATACTCCACATTTCTGCAATCGAGAAAGTCACTCCATCTAATTTCCACGTTGAATGGGTCCTTTTAGGCTTGTGTTGCTGGATTCCGAAGAGTGGGTGGAAACCTGTACAACGGTGTGTGTGAAGTGTGTCATTGTCACGGCCATGCTGCACAATGCCACCAAATCACAGGGCACTGCCTGGTAAGTTCAATGTCACCCCCCTGCCCCCCGCCCCAAAAAAAGCATAAGTACGGACGTGGATGGAGAAACGATTATGATACGAATAAGGACGAAAGGGTAACCAGGTCGTGGACGGAGGGTGACAAAATAGGGTAAAGTGCCCATCTTTGGAAACAGACACCACCTAAAGGCCGTTTGAGGGAATGCAGATTCATACAATCATCACACATAACACGCCCATATCATCCAGGCCGCTGTACACATTACCATACGCCCGCAGACGCAAATATGCGCACACACAAGCGCTGTGAAGTGTGTTATGAACGGCAGAGAACGAACGCGGTGGCAGATTGGTGGGTTGTTTCTTTTTTACTCATTCAAATACACCTCGTACACGACGCGCGACAGCTTAACAGTCAATCACTCACAGACACATACACAAACGTTTCCATATTCATTCACAGTGATTGGCAGACCGATCGAGGCCCAAAGCGGAGTGGCTGAATATTCCTTTGGCTCGGCAGGTTAACGCAGCGTGTGCTTGTGTCAGCATTGAGGAGATATTTGATTTAAACAGGAACTGTACTGGAACACGGGGGACACACATACAGTGCATACTCGCGTGCACACACACTTCAGCACTGCAGCTGCTTGAAAAGAATAATTTCTGTTGGTTTTTTTTGTTTTGTTTTGTGTTTTTTAACCACCAGGACAAGCGTATTGTTTTAATGTTCCCATTGTATTAATTGATATTCAAATGCAGTGTGTGACAATCAGTTCTCACCATTACGACCGTTTTCTAAATTGAATTACCGCCGTGTTTGACTTTCACTAATACTCCCGTTTGCTGCTTGATTATGAAGCACATCGGTTACAAAGTCCTGGCTCATCTCCTCGAGCCCCAAGCGCTCGGTAACTATGGTAACAAAATGCAATTTGACGCTCATCCTGTACCTCATCGTGAGCCTTCAATTGCTCGGGTTTGTTTCTCCTTTTGCTGTCGGCCTCGTAATCTTCAAAAGCGTCTTGAAGAGAAGCCTTAATGTTGTTCTTCTAGTTATTTGTGAAAGGGTTTACCCTCCATTTTTGTGATTCTGTCAACCATGTTATCGCTCACACATTGAAACATAAAACAAAATACAGTACGTGCATGAATATGAACTCTTCATATATTTCATTTTTCATGATACATTTCTCTTTGCATGTATAAAACATTCACGATCCGAACATCAAAGGGTTTGAAGCAAATAAGAAAATTACCATTTCTTTTTTTTTCCCCCCCAGCTCAAAGGGCTCTCACACTTAAAAATGAGCATTGAAGGACGGCACAAAACTGCTGAACAAGAAACCAACATTTAGTGCAAGAGCTCGTTTCCCCCCCCCCCCCCCAGAAAAAAACAACTCACTCAAAATGTCAATATTATTGCGGTAATATTTTTGTCCTGCATATCATTTCAGCCCCACAAAAACGTTTAGGCCTACCCACTTGTATTATAGGGCAGCACAAGACATCATGTAAGTGCAACTAAGACATCTAGTCTGCCATCTAGTGGTGAGACTACAACTTAAAACTATAGTCGCCCTCTATAGGTTCGCAGTTCTGTACCTGTGGATTTGCTTATTGACAGATTTTTTTTCCCCTTCAAATTATAGATCTTTTCCAGTTTTTTCTGGGATCTTTTTCTGCCTGTTTTCGTGTAAAATGTATACATTTCCACATTATACGATGCTGTTGTATGAATGGCAATAGGTGGGTTTATTGCATCTTCTGCCATCTGGGACTCACTGAAAACAACCCATATTGTATTTTTACTCCCAGGACTGTGCCCACCACACCACAGGCCCCCATTGCGACACCTGCCAACCTGGTTACTACGGCAATGCCACTCACGGGTCAGCGACAGATTGTCAGCCCTGCGCCTGCCCTCTCAACATGCCAAGTAACAAGTAAGTTATCACGGCACCAAAGCTAATTCTAAAAAATTGTCCTGAAACGACTCACTCTCTCGCCGCTGACCTTTGGGTCCTGCGGCACTCAATTGCTTCTTTGCCCTCTCCATCCTCATCATCTTCTCCGCCCTTTCACCTTTTTTTTTTTTACGGCATCACAGAAAAACAGCCGCTGCCTGATGGTAGAGATCAGAGCAGTTGGTGTAAATGTCATCAATGTTGGGTAGAATCACTGTGAGAGCCACCCAAAATCCGAGGCAGCTGGTGGCTCCATCCACTGAAAGGAAGTTAAAACCTTTTGGCGTGTTGCCTCTCCGCTGCTTGGCTATAATCACAGCTGTCTTGCTGAAGGAACCATATTACTTGAGCTAATAAATGCTGGGTTGCGCAATGAAAATTTTGATCGGCTTGAAATAGGCATGTGTTCAACTGCTATTTAATTTTTAAATTATTATTTTTTAATTAACATAAAGACTTGTAACATAAAAAATGGCAGGATGGAGATTTGACAGATCCTTCTCTGTCTCACATCCATTATTATTCCAACCAGGTCATCAAAACAAAATACAAACGTAGGTATGGTCAGGCCAAACATCCTGGAAATGTCTGACAAGGATAAGGTTCTACTGGGAAACAATGTTCTGATAAACCTGCTGCGGATGGAATTTGTGCTTATCTCCTCGGAAGCCACAGTGTTTACCAATTTGAAGCTTCATGCTGTTTACACATCACAGTTTGGATTCACACTGCAGGTCTCGGTGCCCAATTCCAGTTCAATGCCCTTCCGGTCGACACACCCCTGTTCAAATGCAAGAGGATGCAATATAAAAATGAAATGATTCCTAAATATGACCAGTATTAAACAGCATCTATAACCTGTACAGATCAAATGGGCTGGAAAAAAAAAAAAGCAGATAGTGTGGTTGCACAAGCGTGCACACAAGACAGCATGCAGAACACTCTGGAACCTTCCTTCATTTGGGGCGGAGCCTGAATACTATCCCTGCCAATCAGGTACAGTGACATGTGATTGATTGCAATCTCTGCACCTGAATGACTCCGCCCACTACTTAACCCAGAAAGGAGAGACTGTGGACAGAAAGAGAACACATGACAAACGACAAAGGGCATGATACAGACTTTGTTTTTTTACTTCCCCTCTTGAACCGGTTGAATTGTTCCCAGTTGAGTTGTGGATGTTATCGCTCACATTAATGGTAGAACAACAACCTGGCATTTGAACAGGAGTGAGTAGAATGTTTAGATCCAGGTCCTATTTGTCTAATTCTTTCCAAGTACCTTTTTGGTGATGCAGTATCTTTTTTTTTTCTTCTTTCGTGCATAGTAGTAAACTGTTCTGTATCCGTGCTGAAGGCAAAGTTGGGCAACATTCTTGACAGTGGGTGCTTGTATGTGATCCCATTCAATGCCACCCACTGGTCGGCCATTTTAAGTCGCCAAAAAAAAAAAGCTCTTCAAAAAGTTGAGGCATAGCCAGAATTGCAGTGCATCAACACTCATGCATCTAAAAGAATCCATCTTTTTAACAGTTGTCCACTGTAAAGTCTTAGCCACTACGCATGGAGGAGTTAGTTACTTGGAAAACTGCATGTATTTTTTTGTTAAGTAGGAGTACACCCCCCCCCACACACACACACACACACACACACACAAACAGCAGCTGAGAATTTTCATGATGCAGTGGCGATGAGCCTTTTTCAAAGAGCGACACATCTCTCTCTCTCAGCCTGCGCGGCTTCCCCCGTTTTCTCCTTAACCTCCCCCTGCAGTAATATTAGCCTGCAGGTGCCAGGCCTGTGGCCGCCTTCGAAAATAGCCCTCTCTTCCTTTGCTTTAGATCCACCAAAACCTGTCATTCAAAACATGCAGTCAACCAGACAGACAGTTCCACTTTGCAAGAATGTCAAAGATCTTATTAATGCCTTCGGGGGGAAAGAAAAAAAAAACTTTGGTGGTTTGAATCAATCCAAAATCAGTTTAGTATTCAGTGTGGTTGCTTTTCATTTCCACCTGGGCTCAATTAACTACGTCCTATACCGTTTTCTGTCAGTTATCAACATCTCGCCGCAACATCTACTCTCATTTACTTGTGCACTGAAGAAAATGAATTCATATTTAATTTTCGTATACAAGTCAATTTCAAGATGTTCCCCTCTGTAATCGGAGTCATCTCCGACGCAATGTTTTTGCTGGATGAGTTTCTGTTCTGTTTATTTTTAATTACTTCTTCCACCCATCACATCTGAGATCAGGATGATATGGCTTTTAATTTGCGTACTTTGAAAAAAAATAATACTATACTGTATGCATCATACAAGACCTTGCAAAGACAATTACATCAAAGAAGCACATCCAATATTCTGCCTTCAGGAATTGTTTACATATTGATTGGCACTGCCACAGTGATATTAGTATTGTTTATATTTGCATTATTTTAACATAGGATTGTCAAAATATTCGAAATGACTCACACAAATTTTTCTCTGGAGCCTCTCCCACAATTAAATTTACGGCTAGAATTTGTTTTACATTTGTATATCTATATTTTTACATCTTTGCTTTTTTTTTCATGCTGTTGTTTCATTTTATTATTTATATTCAGTCGCAGTACAAAGCTTGGCTTCGCTTTCTCGAGTTACTGAATGAGCAAGTGTGTCCAACCTTTTTGACAAGTGCTGCATATTTCTTCTGCTGGGCCAGTTGAGTTCTCACAGTCGGCTAATGACCCAGTCTGAGCTCGGAACCCGAGCCAGCAGAACTATCTATAGTTTATGGAAGTGGGAGGGTGACTCGCTCTCACTCGACCTCACTCACACAGCCTTCATTTAGGGTTCACTTTGAGAGGAAGAGTGTTTGTAAAACGCTACGTGTGTGAATGTGAGAACGTACGAGTGAAAGTCGGGACAGGTGTGTCTGCGTATGCGGGGAGACAAACAATGGCCCTAACTCATCTCTGTCCTCTCTTCTTCATCATCATTCTCACCGCCGCCCTCTCCGTTGTGGGACAACGCCACGGAATTAACAATCAACAACTTAAACTAAAACTTTGGCATCCCGGCAACCGCGACAGTTTCAGCCCAACTTGCCACCTTGGTGAGGGAGGAGACCTGCTGTGTGACCGGTGCCAGCCTGGATACACCGGACCAAGATGTGACAGGTAACACACACAGACGCGAGTACAGTTGCACTTGCGCAATAGCGATCCCTAAAATAAATAAATATAACCACTTCACCAGTGTTGGGGGGGGGGGGGGGGGGGTGCTTGTACCTCCAAAACAGCATGCTACATCTGCCCAAATTGTGACATCACCGGCACGAGCGATTTGTGTAGATCTCAAACTACAAAAGCTTAATGATGACCTCACATTGTGGCATGTGAATGTATGTGCTTAGAAGTGATTCAATAAGGTCTGGTTGAAAACCTGCTTTATTTTTATTGTTTTTCTTTCGTATATTTCCTCCCATCCGCGGCAATCAATCAATGACAAAAATCCTCACTTATCCGATAATAGCCCGTCAGGTCTTTCTCTGTCTCGCCTCTTAAGCTGCCCACCCTTTGAAGCGGACTTCCTTCTTAATGGACAGCTTCTTTAAGCCTTCCTGACAGTACTCTGTCAGCTTTATTGTATAAAACCCTCATTTGCAAGACATCCTGAAACACATCGTGAAGGTTGAGCCAATAGCGGGGTTTTGGGCTCATGCGGCGCATGGAGCTGGTCACTGTAAAGAAAAACAAAATCGCTTTCGTCCATGCATATGAATACTCCGAGACATTTTGATCATTTCTGACTATTTGAATACATACTAGCGCACCCGTGTCTTTCTGCGCTTGGCTCATTGATTACGTGTCTGACATTCAGAATCATCAACTTTTAGTTCTATTATAAGTCTGCCTCGCTGTGGATTACTTGTCTGCATGCTATGATGTGGCTGGATGACACATGGGAAGTAAATATAGACTAACCCCCCCTTAGGCATGATGGATTGCATTTGCCTGAGGGCAGAACACTTAAAGTTGAAATGTTAAAGTTGTGGCGGCGCGGCGGACGACTGGTTAGCACGTCCGCCTCACAGTGCCGAGGTGCAGGGTTCAATTTCGGCTCCGTGTCCTTCCTGTGTGGAGTTTGCATGTTCTCCCCGCACCTGCGTGGCTTTTCTCTGGGTACTTGCTGGCCTGCATAGTCCGCATGCCTGGCTGTGCTGTCCACAGCAGAAACTCTGAAGTCTTTTTATAAACGCCATCAGCCTCAGGGGGTGAGGCAGAAAATGACTTGCTGTCATTCCAGATTTTTAATGACAGATGGGCATCATCACTGTTGCAGTATATACCAGTGACGAATATGGACTCATCCCAAAAACTGGGCAGCCCGCTTAATGGAAGTCAACGGTGTTCAGTGGGAACAAAATGATTTCACGTGTTGAAGAAAAACATGAGTGTGACCAACTCTGATTTGTTTGGTACATGGGTTGTATATTCAAACCTGAAATGCAAAAAAAAAAAAGAAATTTGTGACTTTGTTGCTATCCTATGAAAATACAAAGATGCCACAAAATTGTTCCATCAGAGCCATAACAGGAGACCTGCTACACACACAGAATGCAGCGTTGTTCAATTAAAAAGTTAGCTTCAATTTAAAAAAAAAATAGCACAGCCACTTATGCTTCAATCACCTCTTGTAACCAGGGAGGAGACTTTAATTATAATTGGAATCGTGATTATTTAATTTGTGCTTGTTCTGTACCCCTTTTGTGTAATTGAATGCACATTCCATGCAAAATAGGACATTTAATAAATAGAAAAAAGGCAAGCATGTGCTCAGGCGCGATCAAAAGAAGCTTTTAGTAGGGAATGTTGTCAAATGCAGCCTGTGCAGTCTTTGCCAAGTGAATCCACTGACAGATAAATTGGCCAAATGTCCCTGTTAACTTGCTCCGAGCCATTATAATTTAATTTACCGTAAAGGTCAGAATCCAAATTTTTGGGGTGGCCAACCTGATTGGACAAGTTGAGAGAAAATAAAAGGGATCACTTCTTTAAAAGGTCATCAATGCGGGTTGTGCTATTTCTCACTTTGCAATTTGAAATGTGAGCAACGACAGTTCGTTTGAAGACATTTTTAAACAGTCGACATCCCAAAGTAGACGCTGTACTAATTTGTGATTGGATTTGAAGTTCAGGAATTTTAGAAAACGGAGAATGGAGTTGCATAAACGGCACAATGCAAACAGCCATATTTAGAGTTCGACTTTTTTTCCCTCCAGTGCACGCATTAAATTTTGCAGCCAATGCCCGAGTCCTGTTTACAAATAGTGTCGCTTCTCCAGAGTTTCTTTGGAAATGAAATGTTGCCGTCAAAAAGAGAATGCAATGGAAGAGATCGCAGCAATGAATGTTTTTGTATTTTCCCTATGAACTTGTATCTTGCAGTAAAGTCTGTTTTTCTTGACACACACACACTCAAAAGCTAATAAACCAGCCGTATTGAGTACCATAGAGGGTCAGCGGTAATAACGGCTGGCTGCTCTTGACTCTTTCCCACTCGTTGTCCTTTTCCGCTCCCTCCTCTCTAAACTCAATTCTCTCTCTCTCATCTGAAGACTCTTCTCTTCCCCTCTTGTCCCCCTCTAGTCCTCTCATGCACCCCACTCCTATCTATGTCACCCATCTGTCCTTATTTCATCTCAATCTGGGCTTTTCTCCTCACCCCCGCCCACCCTCTGCTTATGCCATGGAGCAGCACTCCAAGTCTTGGTGTTTGGACTTCCTTTAATTAAGAACCAAATAAGAGCATGTCAAAGCAGAAATGATTGGAACAATGTAACAATTGACACTTGTGAGTCCTCGTAGTCACCGCATACAATTCATTTACATAAACAAATGACTCATGTTGCCTATGCAGTCAGTAGAAATGACAATTTTTTTTTTAACCTGAATCTTCCGTCACTCTGCTTCCTCCTAGTTGCTCCAACGGGTATTACGGACAGCCCACTGTCCCAGGAGGTTCCTGCCAGCCCTGCGATTGCCACGGTAACCTGGACCTGTCGACACCCGGCAGCTGCGATCCAATCACAGGCCAGTGTCTGCATTGTCGACATGGTTACGGTGGCGTGGCCTGCGACAGCTGCGATGACGGATTCTTTGGAGACGCCATCACGGCGAAAAACTGCCGGCGTAAGTCAAGAAAAACATTTGTAAAAAATTCGGCATCATCTTGAGAAGTTTACCACCCTGCTGTCTCTGGTGTCAACCGTTGTCTGCCGTTTGGCCGGCTAGCGGCTGGTGACTAGACATGATGATGCCTTTTGAAGGAGCGCAGTGTTTGGGGTGGAACATTAGCGCATTACAGGAAGAACACGAGAATATGCGAATATTACAATACAATACATGCTGATTTATATAGCGCTTTCACAACAGCGGCAGCTGTAACGAAGCGCTTAACAAAACAGTTAACATAAAGTAAAATAATAAACACAACACATAAAATAAAACACGGACAGTCGTGCAGTCCTAACCACTTTTCCGTCACACGCTTTGTTGTTTGAAGAATATTGCACAAAATAGATGTTTTTCAGTGAGTCATTGTATTCTACAGAAAAATATATGTGAGGGTTGACTATTTATTAGAACAAAGGGGAACTTCCAAACCGTTGTCTTTAATCTGAATACAGAAACAGTCAGCGCACCATCTGGGGTGTGTGCGCCGCGCGTGTTTTGCTTTTGCTCCTCGCGCGCCTTATCTTGCTCGGCCGGCTACCGACGAGCAGCTGCGGAGGTGTGATGTCGGAGCCAGCTGTGTTCAAGAGTGACAACGCAAAGTCTACCTGTACACAAAGGAGAGACACACGTGCAGATGTTGCTTGTCTGCGAAAACAGACCTGCGTCACCGTTGCCCGCGACGAGCGATAGGCAGGCTCCCCAATCGGCAGACAGATCAAGCACAAAGGCAGCTCGATGGGCCGACTTTGACTATTAATGTATGTTTGATAGTTGATTGTTCTGTAGCTGTTTTCCCCTCCGCCCAAGCTAAATGGTTATCGATTAATCGGCCTGATCTATGGCGCTGCTCCGCTGCTGATTGGCTGCTCATGTCTGAGAGATGGAGGGGTTGTTATTGATCCTGCGCAAATGACAAAAGACTCGCAGGAATTATTAAAAGACAATAAGTCTCTTTCTGACTCTTTATGGCTCCAAGTCTTAATGAACTTTATTGAGTGGCGCCGCGGAGTTTGGGTCAAGTCCATTTGTGTTCCATTAGACTGTAAAAACGCCACGTTTTTTGGGTTTGCTTTGAGGTCAGCTTTCACGGTCGACATTAACGCATGGTTTCATTCATTTTTTCAAAGTGAGCCTGTGATGTGTCTGTGCATTCAATAACAATATAACACCAACTATTTTTCACTCCAAGAAAGGTTTTCTGGACATTGTCGAGGAGATATGTGAATTGTGCCATTACTCTTGTTCCATCACAGGAAACGAGCGCCGACATAGTAATTCAATAACGTAATAAAGGTTCCGTCCTTTGACTTAATGAAGGTTCCGTTGATGCTTCGTAGATCAATAAAACCTCAGGGATTATTTTGAAATAACACAATTTGAACTCTACTCTTGCCCTGGCAGGCGGAGTTCAATTTATGGCAGAATGCTTGATTTTTCAACTATCTGAGATTGCAAATATTCATGGCTCTATTTTCTTAGACAGGCACATGCGCACTTAGCGTAAAAAAAACTGGCATGTCTTTATTTAGCCTTGGGCGGTGTGGAGGAATTTTGTATTGCGCGCCCTCATGGAACCTGACAATTTGGTGACAGAGCAGACTTGACCTAATACGAGTTAAAAGCAGCTAAGTTGGTGCGCAGGTGGTGCAACATGATCTGTACCTATGCTCATCTACAAAAATACCAAAAGGAAGAACATTCTGTACTTTCGACTGCACTTGCTAACCACGAGAAAATATACCAATATTATTGTTTGATCTTATTTAAACAGGAATGGGAGATATAAAGCCCTCCCCCTTGTAGACACGTCCCGCAATCTGCAGTCGAGTCGTCAACTTGAGGCGGATCTGACTTAATAGCTTCGTTTTCTGAAAATAAACAGACCGTCACTTGTTGTCACTGACTGATTGCTCCGTAACACAGGATCGTTTCCATGCTACACAAACACTATTATCCGCTCATCAAAGGACAGCGCTGACGAACAACACCCCCAAAAGCCCACATTTCAGGCTGCAACAGGGCTCGCATTGTGGCGACCGACAGAATGGAGTCCAGATGGTCCCCCAAAGGGTGAAACCGGAGGGGCGAGAGACTGTTTGAGCGAGCGTGTGTGAAACTCTTGTTAGATGTGCGTGTACACTTGTCCGCATCAACATTCATTTGCATGTTTGGATGCGCGGGGGTGTGCATGTACTGTTTTAGGTACGCGCTTGTTGTATTTGTGTGCAAAGCCCAAATGTCTTGTTCCGTTTGTGTGTGTGTGTGTGTGTGTGTGTGTGTGTGTGTGTGTGTGTGTGTGTGTGTGTGTGTGTGTGTGTGTGTGTGTGTGTGTGTGTGTGTGTGTGTGTGTGTGTGTGTGTGTGTGTGGACATCTGCTGTAGCCTTTTTTTTCCCTCACTTTCTCAGCCCACACTCGGGTCTGTCCTTCTGTCCGCTTTGCATCTAACAGGAGCTGAGCGCGTACATGTTAGACGAGCTCTTCTTCTCTTTAGTTGGATTTTTATTTTTATTTTTTTTTTGTCAGTGTATGTTCGCGTCTGACAACCTCATTTGCCAGATGGGAGTTCTGGCTTTTAATTGCTCTTCTCAGAGGCTGATTGGCATGTAAGGTACAACTTGCAAATGCACATTTTAAATAAAGTTGCGAAGTAGACTGGCTCTCAGTCAAGAGCAGACTTCCAAGGTTTTTGCAACCCTAATTTGCACCAGCACTGAATTTCAGGCCCTTTGTCATTATATATATATTTTCATTTGCTCAAACTAGTGGCTGCCACTCTAAAGACACAATCAGGGAGAAAAAAAAACTGAATTCTTAAAATCCACATCATCGATGCAAAATGTGACTCTTCTCCTCCTGTTGCAGCCTGTCAGTGCCATATTAATGGCTCCGTCTCGGAAGTCTGCAATAAGCAGAGCGGGCGGTGCCAGTGCAGGGAAAACGTGGTTGGACGCCAGTGTGACGACTGCATGGTAAGTGTTTTGACATGCACCATTTATATTTTGATGATGATTGTGATTATTTAATTTTTTTTACATTTTTCATCGTTTCCTCACAATTACACATTAAGTATAAGGCAAACCTGACAGGTTCTCCGCCCCCCCCCCCCCGCCCCTCCCTCCCACCAAGCCTTAATTACATTTTGGAGCAAGTGCAAGCTTGAGATAAGACGCACCATATTTTAGATTTTTTTTTTTTTTTACTGAGCGGTACAGACAATGGAACACACAAATACAAACTAAAACGGTAACGGTAAGGCAAAGCTTAGCTCCCAACAAAGAAAAGACTAATTGGGCCACGCCCCTTAAAGGACCCATACTCCACTTTAGCAGTTGTGGCTTTCGACTGGTCTGAACGTAACTCCCCCTCCAAATCAACAGACCAGAGTATTACAAAAAAAAGCAGAATAGTGGAAGCTGTATTAGTACCGGTAATTTTTTTTAAATTTAATGCACATTGATTTTACAATGTAAATTCTGTGATTTCAATTACAAGTTGTCATGTTTATTAGAAATGCAATACGAGAACCAAAGTGAAAGACAACTATCAAGTCTTCTGGTTTATTTATGTATTTATTTTTGTTTTGCCAGTCATGATCTAATTTCTTTTGGTGTCATGCGCCCAACCCGATATCCCCCGTTGTGATCTGTGTTGTGATTGGTCCAGCCTAATTACTGGTGGGATGCCGAGCGTCACGTGTGCACGGCCTGCCGCTGCACCCACCTGGGCTCCGTCTCTCAACGCTGCGACGTTGAGGGCCGCTGCACCTGTCGCCCGGGATTCGCGGGCATGCGCTGTGACCAGCGTCGCCAAGGTTATGAGAGGCGGGAGACGCGGCGCCCGGTGGAGCGCGTCCCCGTGGAGGCCGTACAGCGAAGATGGGGCAGCCCATCTCGCACCGGGGGTTGTCCTAGGGGCGCGTACTGGCCCAGTGCAGCGGTAACACTGCACGGGAATGACGGTGGCATGAAGCATGGGTGTGTCTATTGCACAGGGGTGTGTAGTTTGTGATTAACAGATCTTCAGAATGACTTTTTTTATATATATACTGTATATAATCTTAACAAGGGGCAGCACACGCCCAGTCCTGTAGTAATTTGCCTCACAGTTGAGGTCCAGTGTTCACAACCAGAATGAGGAGAAGCGATTGATGGATGGATGCACGGTCCTACATTAAGCCTTTTGGTTGGCCATGCTGTTATATTTCAATTATTTTATAGTTAGCGTCTTTTTTTTTCCACTTTTTTTTCAGTGTAAAATCAAACTGAATATTTCACATTTGACATTTTATGGGCTTTTGAAGCTATTCCTTATTGAAGCAAGATTTTATTTTATTAGATTATAATTTGTATCATAACACATTTTTGTTTCCCTGGATGCAGACCCCCCCCCGAAACGTTGGTTGCTGGCGTTATTTTACAGGGAGCAAATGTTTCAACCCTGATGTGTGCTTTTGACGTGTCCTTGTTCATTTGTGGGATTTGCATGATTCCCTGTCGGATGACCCAAAAGTGCCCTCTTTTATTTTGTGTTGCGTTTGAGGACATCAGACATCTGTCAAATCCACAAAGAGAATTAGAATCAAACTGTTTCTTGGTCAAGCATGTTCAAATAAAACACACACGGAGTTGTTTATGGCTGTTGATAACACTCACCTACTGTATATAGTCTGTATTTATGTACAATATACACAACAGTGTTGATGCAGTACACAAAGACACTCGAGTGTGCCGTGAATTTGGCGATGCTTTCAATCGTTTGCAAGGCTCGCCCTCCCGTCTTGACCTTGTCTGGTCCTTTTTGCCTCCAGGCTCAGACGTACGGCCTGGCCACGGGTGGACAGTGCGTGCCGTGTCACTGTAACTCCTTTGGCTCCAAGTCGTTTGACTGCGACGAAAACGGTCAGTGTCGGTGCCAGCCGGGAGTCAGCGGACCCAAATGTGACCGCTGCTCACGAGGATTCTTCAACTTCCAGGAGGGAGGCTGCACGCGTAAGCAAAGCTAGTAGACTGTCCGGGCAAATTTGGAGGTGGGGGGATATCACTCAATACGATGAGAGTTGTATCATCGTATTGTGATTTATTTTCTCGACGAGCAACACTTTATTAAAATGATTCCCCTTAATTTAAAACATACTTTTCAGCAGCATGAAAAAAATATACAAAAGCAATGCAAACTACAGTCGCTAGCGGTAAGTCTGATGACTAAATAAAGAAAAAGCTCATCATGTTAGCAAAGCATTGCCTTGACATTGCACATTCAAATCGACTGAATTCAGGTTTTAATTGCACATTCACAATTTTGACCTTGGTTCAGTGAAACGAAACCTTCGTTGTCAATTGTCCTCACAAAATGTCGTTTTGAAATATCCAAGGTTGTCGGCACTTGGTTTTATAAAAACATAATGATGAAGGTTGGCCGCTGTGTTGATGCTGCTGTGACTGTCAAAATGAATGGCTCGGCGTGTAAAATGCTTCATGGTAAAGCGGAATAAAACATGCTACCTTTATTTAAATTACACATATACTGACATTCAGTTAGAGACCTTGTCCATTTCAAATGCTTTTACCCCAATACAAGGCCACCTTTTTCCTCCAGAAAAAAAAAATATATATATATATAATCCCGGCTTGTAACTAATAACCCGTTTTCGTCCACTATTATTCACAGAGATAACGACCTTCGTCGGGGTAAAGCAGTTCAGATAATAGATGGATGAGCCCATTGGAAATATGTTGTTTGGCAAAACAGCAGCACCCACTCAAACGCGTAAACAGTTTCTCGGACAAATTCAAATGTAGATTTTTATCGGATGCCATGTAGATAGAACGTTACCTCTCCCTCACTTTGTGAACACATTGTTTAATACTGTACAGTACTTTATGGGCAACTACAGTATGTCACAATACTTTTCATCTGATAAAAAGCTCTTAAAAATATCTGTGCAGGTAGGTGTGTTCTGAAAAGCAAAACACGATAGAGGGCTAATTGTCCAAATAAGCTACTTCAGTGCCCATGTTGGTGCCAAATGCCTCAAGGTATCTATTTCAAGCCCGCGGCCTTCAGAGATTGGTCATGTTTAGGTTGGAGATGCTCAAATGTTTGAATCATCCACTCCAAATGTTCGGCACCGTGGGGAGCAGGTGTCGCAAACTTGGATTAAGAGCGGCGACTATGAATAGCGCTCCCCCCCCCCCCTTCCCCCCTCCATGTCTGCTTTTGCAAGATGTCAAAGGATGCCAAGCGCAATTGACAGCCAAGAACAAGCGGCAACAATCACAGCCAGCTCAGTCACGCCGTCATGACAAAATGATAAGCTTAGGATTTATTTGCTTTGGCTCATCTTTAAAGTTTTGGGGATGAATATGATATTTGTGTTTCTTTAATGTCACGGCTCATTTAACCGCGAGACAAGTTAGAAGTTAAATAGCCTCCGGGCTACTGGAATGTCATATCTTTAGAGGAAAATATTTGAAATGAAACAGTGATGGTTGGTACACATGAAGCAGGTGCATGTATAATAATTTGCATTTCATTAAATATATTGGAATTTAATTGAATGGAACGTAATTGTCCTTGTGTACAATACATAAAGAGGCTCCGGAAATTGTGAAATTGAAAGACACCGTTCGACATTTTTAAATCAGCTCCTTGGAAGGTTCTCAGAAGGTTCTCAACCTGCATTAGTGATCTAAACGATGAAATACAAACAACACAAAATGTTCAAAGAATGACTCCTTATTAAAACGCTTGGGGAACTGACATTTCTCCCTGGCTCTGTCGCAGCATGTGACTGCAGCCACGTGGGCAATAATTGTGACGCCAACACAGGACAGTGTATCTGTCCTCCAAACACGCTTGGCGAGAGGTGCGACCGCTGCGCCCCCAACCACTGGGGCCACGATATCGTGACCGGATGCAAGGTAACATGACCGCCATATGGTCATTTGGAAAATCAATTTGGAAACATACTGTGCCATCAACTTTTAAGTTTGACTCCATTTGAATAAAGATGTGATTCCCCACAGGAGTGCGGCTGTAGTGCGGTGGGTTCGGTGACGCAGCAGTGTAACGTCAACACGGGCTGCTGCCGTTGCCATGACTCCTTCAGAGGAGAGAAATGCAACGAATGTCAGCTGGGCTACAGAGACTTTCCTCAGGTAAACGATATGAACTCTCAACGCGAACCTATGCTCTCATCGTACGGACAAAGCCGATTCTTGAATTTGTGTCCGGCTATTGTCATGAAAATAAAAGCGGTATTTTCATTCGAGGCCCCGTCTTGAGTCTTTGTGACCTTCCCGACAGTGCACCTCATGCGAGTGTAACATCTCCGGATCGGAAAGTGAGACTTGTGACTTTGAGCGAGGAATTTGTGCCTGCGCCGATCGAACTGGGAAGTGCGGCTGCAAGGTTCATTTCGTTTTTATTTTTGTAAGTAACTTGACATAAATTACCATCAATCTGTGCATGTCTTTTATTCGTTCTTTCAGGAAAATGTAATGGGACACAACTGCGACCGTTGCAAGCCCAACACTTTCGGATTGTCGCTGCAAAATCCGCTGGGCTGCAGCAACTGTTACTGTTACGGCCTGACACACTCCTGCACTGAGTCGCAAGGACTGGTCAGGATGTGGGTGAGTAGACACTCTCTTTGTTGACATACACACCACTTGGTTTCACATTCATTTATTCAACTACAAAAAAACAACAACTCTGCAGCCCGTAGTGTCCGTCTGAGCTACAGTATAGAAGCTTAATAGAGTTCACATCCTGTCTTCCCAACCAAATACAATCTCCCCGAGAGCCTCATATCAACACTTTAAGACTTCAGGGATATAGAAAAAAAAAAAAGTCTGAGCGGCATCGGATGAATCTATTTTTGAAATCGCTCCACTCAACCGCATCCCACAGTCAATAATGAAGCCCTGATATCATTCGCGGAACTCTGAAATGAAAACAAATAAAATGGGAGACGGGGAGGATGAAAAGCACTTTAATTTACTTCAGGCTGTTGATAATAACTCAAATATTATTCACACATCAGACGGCAATAGTCCAACAGTAACAACACTTGGAAACGCTTTCATGGTTTACAGCGGACTCTGTCTGCTATTCCCAGCGGATAGAGACCGAGCCCGGCCGTGAATAGCAAATTTCTGCAAATAATTGATGCTACCTATAACGTGATTATAATTATTAACAGTTTACACCATAAGAACACTTTAGTAATTCAGACTCTTACTTCTTGTAATCTTGTAGTGAATGAACATTTCACTGCACTGAATCCATTTTGATGGGCGGTCAGCCAGTTTTTAGTTTTTTTTTAATTTTTTATTCAGGGTTTCTACAAAAGTTTTAATTGATGCAATGAAAAACTGAACTTTTTTTTAAGTGTCTGCCCACCCATGAAGAGTAAATTTACACTTCCACCAAAATATTTTGTCAACTGTCTATAAATGCTATTTTCCTTTTCTGATGATGCATACATTGCAGTTGTTTTGATATAGCCAATTGCAGTTTTTTTTTTTTTCATGGCTATCGTCAACTGGTTTATACAGTCAAAGTGTGCACCAAGACACCCCCCCCCCCCCCCCCACCTCCGCCGTACGGTTTGCATTGCAGCTAACGCTGAGGCCAGAGCAGACGGTGCTTCCCCTGGTGGATAAAAGCAGCATTGTTGAGACCAAAACAGGAGTAAGCTTCCAACACCCGGAGATCCTCGCACACTCCGAGCTCGTCACCGCAGTTCTTTCTGAGCCATATTACTGGAAACTACCGCAACAGTTCCGAGGCTCCATGGTAAGAATCGTGCCTGTAATTTTCTAGTTCTGTGGTGATATGGTCAGTGATCAAACCCCCCCCCCCCCCCCCACCAACATGTTCCCATTAGATCACAGCATACGGTGGGAAGTTGAAGTATGCCGTGTACTATGAGGCCAGAGACGAAACTGGGCCCTCCTCGTATGAGCCCCAGGTCATCATTAAGGGCGGAGCTAACCACAACATCGTAATGACACGCCAAGTAGCGGGACTCCAGATTGGTCAGCTCACACGGCACGAGATTGACGTGACGGAGGTCTGTTCAGGCTATGGGGATTCAAAGGCGCTGGTGTTCGATATTTGTTGTATTTAACTCTTGTTTTGTTTCTGTCTCCAGCATGAGTGGAGGCACGCGGACGGACGGCCAATGACGCGGCGGGATTTCATGGATGTTTTGTTCTATGTGGACTACGTCCTCATCAAGGCGTCACATGGCAACCAGATGAGACACAGCCGGTAAAACACGCACAGTCAATCTTAATGTGAAAATGTATCTGACGTATCCAAACTAAAGAAGTATGCATTTGTGTTTTTTTAATTTTGTGGCCATTGCAGTATTTCAGAGATAAGTCTCACTGTGGCAGAAGCAGGTATTCCCAACAGGGAGAACGAGAAAGCCTACCAAATAGAAAAATGCGACTGTCCAGTTGGATACTCTGGACTGTCTTGTGAGGTGCGTCCACAACCAACTCACCACACATCAATACCGAACTTCAGTATGCAAGCATTGCATTCTGAAGTTTATTTATTATTTTGTCTTTACTATGTGACGAACCTGAATGGTGGCAACTGGAAGTCACATCACCAAGCGTAGTTCAACTTCAAACTTTTGTCGAGGTGCTTTGCCGGCAGATGTGCGCCCGGTTGATCGCTGCCGTTGTTCTGAAAGTATTTTGAAAATGGGCGTTTAGCGCAAGCCGAGGGAGCAGATGGCTCTTTAAAAGGCCTTCATTAATTATTGCTCAACACACGGGGATGGAGAGTTACCTTGCATATCTGTGCGCGCGCGCTATTGTGTGTTCCAAAGTCACCAAGGGGGAATAACCCTTAATTGGCTTCATGTGTGAAAGCCGAGGTCAACGGTCGCCTTGAGAAATAGCAATTTAGGATAATTATGAGCCCATGAGTAGTGTTGTCTTCGCTCTCTGCGACTTGCATTAGCGTTCATATTTCATTATGACCGTGGGAATACATGTTCACACACACACACACACACAAAAAAAAAGATCTGACGCGCCGCAACGTCCTCGTACCTCGCCTGCTTCATTCAGTCTTGACTCATGTCTTTTGGTCTCTCTGTTTTTGAATGTCCTTCTGTCTGTGCCGATGCAGGAGTGCGCAGCAGGTTTCTACCGCCTTCGCGGCGGCTCGCACGCATCTGCTCCGGCCTCCAGAGTCCCCACTGCTGCGGGCATGGGCAGCTGTGTTCAGTGCCAGTGCAGCGGCCACTCGACCACCTGTGACCCTGACTCCTCCATATGCCAGGTAACTTGTGCCAGGTGTGTGTGTGTGTGAGAGAGACACCTTTGGGCTCGAAGCTGGAAGAGAGATTAAGGTGAGTCTAAGGAAAGAAGTTTAATTAGTCTCGCTGTAATGAACACAAACTGGCTTATTCATATTTCATGTCATTCTGTCGCTCTTGATCGGGGCCCAAAGGGACTTCAAGTGGGAATGTGAATTTCACAGTCCAGAAGAGTCCTGGCGCAGATTGTTGTTTCACCCTCCAGATTGTAGAAAATCTCACCTCTTCAAATATGATTGAAGTATTATACTTTGTAATACGCGTGGCTTTTTGTAAGGCGGTAGAACCATGTGATTTATCTCAGCTAATATGAGAAGAAAGGTAATGATCATCATGAAGAAGTCCATATAAATTGAAGAGTAAAGAGTGTCGGAATCCTTGCTTCCGAGCACTCAATCCACTCTCTCTCTTTTTTGTTCATTTTGTTTTGAAGTCAATTGCCTCGCTTCTTTTTACATTCCCTTTCGCCTTGTTTTCTTCCTACCTCAGCTCTGCCTCGCAGCCATTTCTGCCTTCCTTGCCCGTGTTCATTGCGCCTTCGGTAACGGCGTCATTAGAATTTTCTAACCGAGCGAGCCAAATTGAAAACCCTAAATGAGTTTGTTTCTGGGGTAATTAGCAGTAACGAGGAACGCAGGAAGTTAATGGAAATGCAACTTCCTGTTGCAGCTGATTGAAAGGACTCATTTTAACAACACAAGTCATGACCCTGCGGGGGGACAATAATGCTCCTCTTACATCGCTCAATCCGAGAACCCAAATATTAGCAACACATCCATGTCTGTCACGTTGCAATGTCTGGAAACTACACCCACACATCGAAAAAGGGATTCTGTGTATATTCAATCCTCATTGTATGCGTGTGTTCATTGTGACTATTCTGACAAGGACGGCGAATGAACTTGTAACAGCATAATTCACCTGTGCTTGAATAGAAGCTATTTGGACCGTTGTGTGACATGCAGGACAGGCAACAACAACAACCTGCCTCACTTAAAAAAAATAAATAAATGCAAGGCGGCCTTGAAATGGGCTGAAAAGAAATTATTTTTCTTTCACTGCTTAGGCAGCTGCTTCTACAGTGGACAGTCGAGGGACATGCGCAGAGTATTGTCAGTCTCATAAATATGACAAGATGGTCTGAAATGTGCTATCAAAGCAGATGTGAACATTGTCGATTTATTTCGTTTTGCAAATGTGCATCAAGGGTTGAAAAAAATTGCGTCGTCTGAAATGTGAATATCTGAGTAACTACTTTAATTGAACAGGATTCCTGCTGAAAATTAAGCCTCATCAAACACATTTACAACCATCATTCAAACGGATCGACATTTGATAACTTGGTTTGACGGAGTTTGAGCATGTCCTCACACACAAACTGCCTTTTCATTGCTAGGCGTCACGCTTCAATCGCAATTCTAACGTTTCTTTTCTTCCACAAGAATGGGCTAAGTTATGTTTGTGTGTGTGTGTGTGTGTGTGTGTGCGCGCTGCAAAGAACTGTCAAGACAACACAGAGGGGGATCACTGCGAGCGCTGCGCTCCGGGATTCTACGGCGTGGTCCGAGGATTCCGCGACGACTGCAAACCTTGCGCCTGCCCCCTTACTAATCCCGGGAACAAGTACGTGTTGTCCGTTTGTTTCTACTGAAGTTAATGCCTCTCTTTTCCTCACCCAAAAAATGGTAACATTAAAAAAAAAAAATTCATCTGCACTTATTCATTCAGAGCCTTGTTCTACTATTTCAGGAAATTCAGTGGGCGTTTAATGTGCTTTGCCATTGTCCCATATTGCTATATGAACGGAACTCTTTTTGTGTGTCCAGTTTTAGTCCATTCTGCGTCACCGAAGGCTATGATGACTACCGTTGCACAGCCTGTCCTGAGGCATATGAGGGGAAATATTGTGAAAGGTCAGAAGCAACTTGACCATGTTTACGATTTTTTTTGTGACATACGTTGCAAAAAAAACATTTTTTTTAAATGATGGAAACTCACCATTTTCCTTCCCCATCCAGGTGTTCCACCGGTTACTATGGTAACCCTCAGATACCTGGTGGGCGATGCGAGGAGTGTAAGTGTTCCCCGTGGGGAGCGTTGCCCGAACCATGTGACCCTGTCACTGGCCAATGCCAGTGCACGTTCGGGGCCTCGGGGAGGTCTTGTGACCGGTGCATGGAAAGGCATGTGTGTGGACCGTCTGGGATCATCTGTAAGGACTAACGCACAGCATTTGATACACTCATGTTCTTTGTGTGCTATTTATCAAGCGCCTTTTTTTAATATATCAGAAAAAGCATGCTTGTGTAGAATTATTATATTTTTTGAAGGTTTTTTCATGTTGTCTGGTGAAACATGTCCTTGGGATAATTTTATATAACTTTATTTGACATGTAATTAAAATCAATGAAAATATCTAAAGCTAATTTATGAAAACCAAAATCATCATGTAGTTCTCGTTGGATGCTTTCCAGTAACAGAAACTGCAATCTTTGCCCACAGGCGTCTTCCCTCAGCTCTCGTTTTTTTTTTCTTTCTCCTCCAATCGTTTCTCCGCAGCCGCCGAGAGCCCAGCGCGTTCACCTGATCTTGCCATTTTACTTTATTTAGCCGAGCTAGTGCAAATGAGCAGCTTTCACCGGTTGCCGTGGGAGACGGAGGGGCCTGCATCAGAATTGAAATTTCAGTCATTTAGGCAATAATTTCAATGTCATTTGGTGCTAATTTAAACTTAATATGATCATAATGGTGGGGCCAATTTAGTTCCATTAGCTTGTCTTGGTGTGTGTGCATGCGTGTGTGTGTGTGTGTGTGTGTGTGTGTGTGTGTGTGTGTGTGTGTGTGTGTGTGTGAGAGAGAGAGAGTATAGAAAGAACTTTGAAAGACAGATGCTGATAAGAAATTGCTGTTAGCCGGTTGCAGAGGTGATTGCGCTACGCGTCCAGGTGCCAAGCGTGTGTTCGTGCTTTAGCTGTGCAATTGCGCCAGTGCAGCCCTCACCAAACTGACTGTCCTGTTTCCCGCCACCCCCAACCATAATAAGTCCTGATGGGTCGCATGGATCAAGGGTGGGGTTTGCTTGTTCCTCGCTAGCCGAGCCCTCCGCTTTGTGATTCTGAGCCATGGAGACTTGCTAACAGTTTCGACCTGGTAGACTCTCAACATAATACTTTTACCGTGTCACTTGTATCTAGAACACAATTTGAAAAACCTTTCACAGCCTGCAGACTCATACTGCTGCACTACAAATATTTAATTTTTCCCATTTAAAAAAAAAAAAGTGTCCAACCACATTGGATTTGACTGCAGATTGACTTTCAGAAATATAAATGACAACATTTGTATCTGCCATCCAAAACAAACAGCTCACATTAAGGTAACGGATGATTCCCCTGTTGTGCTGCGCACTTGCATGTCATGCGCGTTTTGCAGTGAGCAGCATGTTTTCGGTGAAAAGCGAACATAAACCTCTCATTATTCATTACTCTACATCATACTTTGTTATTCAATATTGCGTGTGTTCATTTAATAACAGATGTGATCATTAAAAGATGACTTTTTTGTGCTGAGTATAGTGATCCGTAAACATTTAAATAGTGTGCCTTTGCATAACACATTGACAGGGATTTTCTAGTCTTTACACTCATCTTATTAAAAGAGGGATTGGTTGTATTTATTTTAATTGGTTGGAGATTTTTTTTTCTCTGTTTGCTTTTGTGTGCATGGGCGTGTGTGTGTGTGTGTGTGTGTGTGTGTGTGTGTGTGTGTGTGTGTGTTGCCGCACGCTCTGGTTATGTCATAGATTGATAGAGTAGAAAGTGTTTCTCTTTAATTTATCTTAGATCCCCTCTGTCAGAAATTTTAATTTCAGCCATAAATCAGCCCCTGGCTGCAGAGAGGCAAGAAAAACCTCAAACAGTACGCAAGTGCACACATTGTGCTCTGCATGTGTCTGAATGGGTCCCCTGATGCGCAATTTATGTGTATTCTCAGCCTGCAGTATGTGCTCATAACAGGTGCGCTTAGCTCCCTGCGCTGTGCGCTCTCACACGCTGAGGTGTTCAATTGATACTCTCATGGTCGGTCCCTAAAGGTTATGCCTGTGTCAGCCATAAAAACAAGCAAAATTCAACACATTGAGGAGAAAAAAAAAATAGGATGTTGATGAAATTTTTGACAAGCCATGCAGGCACATTGCATTTAGTTTTCTTTCAGCAATAACGACTAGAAGGCAAAAATAAATAAATCAATATTGAGCAAAAATTCCAAGAACGTACACCGGATATGGTTTTCACAAAGCTTCACACAATACATTCATCAGCAAATTTTTTTTTGTTTGTTTTCTGCATCTTCCTGATCTCTTGACATGACATTTTTAACCTTTTGCTGTTTACGCTCGGGCCAACCATTAAATCCCTCCGTTATGTGTACAGCGTGCGACGACGAGTGCACAGGTCTGCTGATCACCGACATGGACCGCCTGTATCGCATCGTCACCGACATCACGCTGACCACGCCCCTGCCGCCACCTTACAAGATCCTGTACCGCTTTGAAAACATGACCGAAGAACTCAAGGTACGACAACTTTGACCCTGCGGACTTTCACGCCACTCGGAATAAAAATAAGACACAAATATGAGGATGCAATCCACTTGCAACTTCCCGGAGCTGCGAGGTTGAAAAGTCTTAAGCCCTGAGCCAAAATGTGTCAGACATCATCTGTCTTTTGTGCCTTCATGTTATTCTCTTTCTCTCCTGCAGCACACGCTGTCACCTCAGAAAGCTCCGGAGAGATTACTCCAGCTGGCCGACTCCAACTTGGGATCGCTGGTTGTCGAGATGGACCAACTACACAGCAGGGTGCGCTCGCCTTTGTCGCTTTCGGCCCAACTTGAGTCCTGCTTTGTCGCTAGTGTGCCTTCCTGTTGTTCCCTTTGTCTCTATCTCACCATCACGGGATGGAGCGAACAAGCTTTGGCACGGAGCGATAATATAGTTTCAGCCACTTGCTCGCCGTATGTGCAAAGAATCTGTAGATAAACAAGTCTGAAGGCTTATACAGCAGGCCGAGGCGCTCAGCACGAAAGCGCCCTGCAAGGTTACGGCTTGTTGATTGACGTGAGATCAAAATAGTGGAACAAATACTAATTCGGGCCTCACGGTTCTACCGCAAGTACCCGCGAGCATAAGTTCAAACCAGTTTGGATTGCATCGGCCCGTATTCTGCGTGTGCTCTTGTTAAACGTTTCTCAATGTGAAATCTGGATGTTGAAGTGTCAGAGAGGTCAAACGAGCTCACCAGGATAGCAAATGCATTTAAATATACAATTATGCTGTCAAGCAGCACATTCTTAGTGACTTGTGCACAACCGGGCGTTCAGCCGCACGCTCAGTCACACACTTGATGGATGACAGGGTGTGGTCCTGTTGAATATCAATAATGACATACTCTGTGCGTGTGCGCCGGTGATTCATTTCTTCCTGAAATATTTTGTGTGATTGTGTATGAATCTCGGCGGATGAGCTTGTTTTGTTGTACATAATTCATGTGTAGTATGTAGTACTGACACATGACAGTGTGGAAGTAGACAATAATCACACAAACGAAGGTAACAAACTAAAATATTGATGATCCTCCGATCATTGTTCATTTATCAGGGGAAGGGAACAACCTGCTTATTTATTTAACATGCTTGCGTGTGTGTGTGTGTGTGTGTGTGTTGGGTGCATGTCTTTTGTGTAGGCAACTAAGGTGTCTGCTGATGGAGAACAAGTGGAAGATGATGCCAACAGAATTGAAAAGCGAGCCGAGGTCCTGGAGAAGTTCGTCAGGGACGCGCTGCTGGGAGCTCAAGGTAGCGCCAATCGACACCACCTTGCTTGCGTTCATTCTGTCTTCTGCTGACTTGTGTTTTTCACTCTGCTGTCTCCATATTGGGCTCTATTATGCGGTACGTTCATGAGGTACCCCAGCACCAACAAGTAGAACGCAGCTAGTGTGTGCAGCTAGCTACACACTGACCTCTCACATCCTTTCTCAATCACTTTTGTTGTCACACGAGGCCAATTTGCCCGAGGAGCTTCATCAGGCAGCGATACGCGCAACTCCGCGCCATTGCAGCTTTTGGAAAGCCGTTTGTTTTACGTGTTTGGGAGACATAGGGGATGTCGCTCCATCGCCAGAAATCTTGTTTTTCGTGGCCAGCCAGCCAGTCGGTCGTCAAACAACAGAGAAACGGGGATCGCACGGTAGAGATGGCTGTATTTCTAACTCATTTCTTTAAAAAAGAAGAAAAAAAAGTTGTGTTGTCTGGAGTGCAATGAAAGTGATGAAACTTTAGGCTTCTCGTTGCTGCTGCAAGATCTGGCTCAGGGCCTGATCATCGCGTGATTACGGCTGTGCGTGAATGTGTGAAGTGTGAGTTGGTTCTCAGAGGATGATTGAGAGTAGCAATTAGGGACATAATTAGTGGCTATCAAACACACACACGCACACACACTACTCTAAAGCATCGTGCATAAACCGATGCAGAAGTGCACGAATAATACAACTTCATATGCACACACACTTCTCAATAAGGCAAGGGAATACTGTACACGCTCACTGAATGTGTGTGTGCGTGTGTGTGTTTACTGTGTACCATCATATGATTCCGTTCACGTTTTAAGTGTTTAATTGGCTTTTAAATCCCAGCATGTAATTATCCGGCTGTGACATGCCGACTCGGTGGCACACGCGTGCACACACATACGCCGCAGCTGTTCATTAGCGTGATGGCTTTGCTTGTGTCTCGGCTGTAATCACACATCATGTTTACATTTCAGATGAGAAGAAAGGCCGCATCGCTGCGACCATGCACACCCACTCAAAAAAAAAAAAAAATTCACTGGTGTGAAGTTTCAACTTGCTTTAATCAGATCGATTTTAGAGACGTCATGGACGACTGGCACGCACAATCGCACAATCGCATCCATTAAGTCATTTGTTTCGAACGTAGGGAAAAAATTGTTATGTATGCCTCATTATCATCCTAAGAATTTTTTTAATGGTTTCAATCAATCCTCATTGAGTGGATTTATCACCGAGTACGTTTGCATGTCATTGACTTTCATTCCACGAGAGAAATGCAAATATGGCGTTCTCAAATAGCTTTCTTGCTTTTATCTTGATATTTGTCAAATTTTGCATCTCCAAAGTTCTCATGCATCGCCCCATTCACTTTCTATATCTACCGTATATATATCTAATTTTTTTTTTTCGATTGTGGCTGAAGCTTACGGCGTAAAAGCTGCAACCCGGAGCAAATATTTCTCATTTTGGTGTCCAGACCTCCAGTCCAAAGCTGACGAGTTGAACCGGATGCTGTCGCGCAAAGACGGAACGCCGGAAAAAAGTTTGAAGGAGATGAAGGACGAGATTCAGGCCATGTTAGCTGAGATGAGGAAACGTCAGCTGGGAGGGAAGCGCCTCATTGCTGAGGAGGAGATGGAGTAGGAATGCACACACACACACACAATATATTCATTTGCAACTTATTTAAATCAGGTTTGGGGTTTTTTCCATACATTAAGACGCTAGTGCTAACCCAAAATAGAAATGCTCTGCCCAGTCTTTTCTGATAGACCGCCATAGTAAGTGATTTGGTGCTACCGCGGCAATGAAAAAAAAAAAAAAAAAAAAGATTGCCGTTATCCGTATTACAGGCCAATATACCGTGGCAGTGACTTGAAGGCTCTTCATTCAAGGCACGGTCTCTCTCCCGCTGTTTATTATTGCTTTCATTTACAATCCGTATAAAACCACCGAAACAAACTCAAAAGTAGGATGGAGTGTCTGCACATCATCCAAGCGAGCGCATCCCGCACTGCGACAACGCACTCGCAAGAAGCCGGAAACAACATTGTGCTGATGAAGTCTTTCTGGAGGTTTTTCGATCCGTAATCTACTCTACCCCCCCCCCCCCCCGTCCTCCTCTCTCGCTTTATCTCTTTAGCGCATTAAATGTTGACGAGGTCGATAAGTTAATTAAAACTATGGCCTCCGGGGGGGGAGACGCGAGACATAACGATGCGGAGATACGAGAGGAGGAGGGTGAATGCAGGAAAGACTAAAAGATGGACGCGGTATCGGGAAAAGCGGGCTAAAGATAAATCGCCCTCGCCACTCTTCTTGTCTTTGAGACTGAACCCTGCACAGAGTTCAAACCAAAACAGCCAATGAAACATATTTCGACAAATGCCGGAAAACTTAGCAGCAAATGTTTTCTACGAACATTATATAGTCACTGTCAAACGTTGTAAACAATCACTGTGAGCATTTAGAGTGCATATTTATTTTAACTCTTGTTTTCATCTTACCGTCCCCCCCATAGACTTCATTAATGTTACACCAAGTCCAATAATTACCTTGCCCGTATCTGCCAGAACTGCGCAAAATCCTTTGAGTGGCATCAACTGGGGAGAGCTAGATTCTTCTCGTCTCGCTTAATGCTAATCATGCGTTCAGCGCCTCTGCGGTAAACACACAAATGTTCGCAAAACTCCCTTTACAAAGGTGAGAAAGTTTGGTTTTCAAAACGTCATCTCGTGAGTCACCGGGAGGTATGCTAACGTCGTGCGCCGATCGCAGGCAGATGACCTCGGCTGTGACGCAACTGTCAACTATAACATCTTCAAAATAAATAATCCGAATAATTGTGATGCTCCCAGTTTAGCAGAAGAGTTGTTCCAAAAAGTGAAGAGGATGTTTGGGAATCCTCACCAGGCCACAGAAGACCTAAAAGCGGAGGTACTCGCATACTGAACTCAATGATATTTGTTCATGTATTGATTTTTTTTTTTTTTTTTACCTTCCTAGATAAAAGACAAGATGTCAGACCACGAGGGCAAACTTCAGGAGGCTCAAGAACTTCTTCACTCCGCCCGCGAGAAGACCAGGCAGGCGGGCTTGCTGGCTGGACACAACCAAGCCAACCTCACATTCTTGGAGGTACATGGTTCTTGAAAATGTGTTTGACGGGGGCGGGGTGAACCCCCAAGAAATTTTGCGCAGTGGCGTGCCTCATCACTGACACTCAGATTTTCTTCAAATTCTCCATCTTCGTAGCAAAGACTGGAACAACGTGAGGTGTCCTGGCCGGTCTGCCAATGTCGTTGATGTACCGTAATTAATTCCTCAGCAACTGGCAGATTGTCAACGTATATAATGGAAAGAATTTGGATTTCCAAAAGTACCACTTTGTAAAGTTGGATTTTATATTTACATCGTGTTTCCCGAACTCACTGTGTCATGAAGAGAGAAAATGACCCCGTAATATGCTTCAAATAGATAATCGCGTTGAATTCATTTTCCACCTCTGAAGTGGGATTACTGAAGGAGCTCTCCACATTATTCGCGCTGAGGGTACTCAAAGAACTCTTTTTCGTTTTTTTTGTAAAATATGGTCGTGTGTATGCTTTTTCATCACTCAAGGATTGAATATCAAATGTGCAAAACGATGCATGCTGAGAAATTGAGGGAAGTGATCCGCTTTGGCCCCGCCCCCCCCCCCCCATTTCATTTTCATAACTATTTATTTGCAACAAATGTCTCGTTCTAATCTTTGTGTCAATAAGGCATGGTAACAATCCCAGCAATTCAATGCACTTTCACTTGATTGCAAATGGTGCAAATAACCGGTGTCCATTTGCTGCCTTTCATTCGACATAATGACAGCTTCGCGTTGAAGCAAACAGGTTTGCACGGGTTCGTACGTTTGTGAGAGAAGGTCATCGTTATTTCCATTAATATTGGTCTCATTTGTGTTATTACTTGGATGCCGAGTAGCCGACACAGAGGTCTTTGCCGCTGCTCTGTTTTTAAAGGGGAGGCATGCCGCAGTCCTCGGGGTGAAACGAGAAGCGCAAAAGGTCATCGGGGATGCGGAAAACCTCCTGGATGACGCCAACCAGCTTTCGGACAACATCAATAAAGACTTAGAGGTGCGACAACGGGGCACCTCGTCGGGAGATTGTCTTACGCTCCGCGGCGAGTAACACGTGTGGAGTCCGACTCTTAAGTATCGCGTGACGCTCGTAGGATGCAGAGGAGATGAGAAACGAACTCGGTCCTCTCAGCGACCAGCTGGATGACAAAGTCCGGCACCTGACCGACGGTTTGAGTGGCGGCGGCCTGGCCCATCGCGTTCGCGCCGCCGAGGATCACGCCCAACAGCTGAAGGAATCCGCCACCATTCTGGATGGGTAAGCGGCGGTCACAATGCAGGATTATACACCGGGGAAAAAAACGAGAAATTGACTCTTCCGCTCTTCTCGCAGGATCTTGGCCGAAGCGAAGAACCTCTCCTTCAATGCGACGGCCGCCTTCAAAGCCTACACAAACATTAAAGCAAACGTGGAAGAAGCAGAGAAAGAGGCGAAGGCGGCCAAGCAGACTGCGTCGGAAGCGCTGACGATGGTAAAAAGTACACGCGCAACGTTGAATGTCAGGAATAAAACACGTGCAATGTACTCGGATACATCGGGTTCATCGTAGCGCGCCTGCTTTGGATCCACTTCCATAACAATCGCGGTTTGTTTGTGCAGCTGCGCGCAGTTTGCGCTCTCCATCGGTCACGGCGACTGTTTTCAATCATTCTTGCAATTGCAAAAAAAAGAGTTGCGATTAAGAGTAAACATGTTAAGAAGTAGCTCAATTTGACATTTGATTCCTTCAGTTATTTTCAAAGTTCTCATCCCATCATCAACCAAGTTTCTAAACCTTCTTCAACAGGAGCCAAAAAGAAAAAAAACATGGAAAATATGTCATGATATCATCGTACATGGAGAAGAAATTACTCGTGTTACTCCACTGGGTTCAATTTCATTCAATTTGTCTTTCTTTTCTTTTTTTTCCATTCCTTTGGTGTTCATTGCTCTTGGCCAATAAGTGGCGTAGGACAAAGGAGGAGTAAAAAGCGGCCGAAATATTAGAGGGCAGAGGTGTGGAAATATTGTAAAGAGGTCCTTCCGCCATTTGAACCCCTTTTTTGTGGGAATGTCATTTAGCCATGCAAAGTGGTCAATCTGACAGCAGAAAAGGTGATATGCAGATGACTTCACCTTTGTGTGCCGGGTGAAAGCTATTTAATTCATGAGTGGCTGCCAAATCCTGAAGCGTTCTTTGTCACTGATTTTTCTATTTCACGTGTGCGCGTGCAGGCTTTAGGCCCAGAGATCCCCGTGAAGGAGGAAGCTCAAGGTGCCCTTCAGAAGAGTCTCAAGCTGCTCAACCACGCTAAGCAACTCCATAATGATGTCAAAGGTATTGGGTGGCAATATTAGGCAGAAATAGAGAATTTTCTCATGTCATGTACGTCCTTCTAATATAATGCCCCCATTTAGTCGCTCGTTTTGCCTCCCTTTTCCCTCCTCATCTAGCACATTAAAGACTCACTACAGCTTCTCAGAACCATTTGAACTCTGCCGCTAACCAAAAGATGACTTTTTCTACTGCAGACAATGCCGCGAGTGTGTCCGGACTGAAGGGCAGAGTAAAATCCGCCCGAGAAAGAACCAAAGACCTGCTCAGAGCCATCAATGGAACCGCGACAACACTCGACACCATGCCCGATGGTATGACTGCACAAATACGCCGCGTGTGAGCGAGCGAGAGAGCGAGTGCGCGAGTTGAAGTGACAGTGAAATCAATGAGCTCTAAGCTCGACTTGACACAAGTTCAGAGGTTACCCGTTTGATATGATGGTGCGATAAAACTGCCGGAAGGCATTCGAACTGCAAACGCGTGGTTATGATCATTTTCAGGTTCGGATCACTCTGAGTGAATCCAAAACCTTTTCTGCACATTAAAACCAATACTAAGACGTTAAATAATTAATAGATGATAAGATAAAAACGTCAAACTGCGCAGATGATTTTTTGGGGTGGGGACCTTTATAGAGGTTGAATTGTGAATTTTCCTTAAATCTAAAATTTTATAAAATGGAACTGTCATTTTCTTGGTTCCTGGTCATTTTATTTTAAAACTATGCAAAAAAAAAAAATACTCAGAATACATGACCAATTGTCCTATTTGGAAATGGTTGGCATGTGTTTATTTTTTGGGTATATTTTAACCCTTTCAGGGACAGCAGTTTTGTCATCAGGTTACATGGAGAGAGTGCATGGACCTCCATCCACAGCGCCAGTCTTGCATCATTTCCAATCTAACACCAGTACTGTACGGGCTTGGTGTCTTTTTGCCCGCGTGGATTGCAAATGTAAACATTGTCGTCCGGCAGACACGGCCGCCAAGCTGATTGCAACAAGGGCCGTGGCCGCTGAGGCAAACGCGACAGCCCTCGACGTCCTGGAGCGCCTAGCGGCCTTGAACCTTCAGGTCAACGGCATACAGAAGAACTTCAGCCAGTTGGCCCACACGGTCCGCGCCGCCAACAAGATGATCCAGGACCCGGAGAAAAACAGTGAGCATCACCTACTGCCTCGTGACATGTTGAGCTAATTCCATTGGATCCTAGAAATTTTGTTAAAAAAAAAAAAAAAAAGTCAGCAATATTTGGAAGTGGAACAGGCTGAGATGGATTTATTTTCATCTGTTTGGATTTTTTTTTTGCCCCTTTGGTATGGCATTTTTTTCATTTTTAACACGCGTGTGTTAGAACGTAAGCCCGAAAACTCCAATATTAAGGTTTATGCTAAAGTTCTCTCTTTTTTTCCTCATATGGTGACAAATGGGACTTGATTTTGCAATCACCATGCTCTAAGTTGAGCTTTGTCTTGATTTTTTTTTTGATGGACTCACTCTATTTCTAGTATTCAAAAAAATCTTTATTTACAAGAGCTGTGTTTGACACCCATTCCATAGCACAACACAAAAAGCATGTTGCTATTATGCTCTTCAAAGTTATGATTACGCCGTGACAATTGTGCTAAATCATGACTACAATAATTGTTTTCTTCTCTTTGTTTGTCTTTTACCCCCACAGCTATAAGTATGTATATCTATTTTACCTCATTATAAGCCCTTATCAATGGCGCCCCAATACCCTTTTACATTTCATAATCTGATTTCTGAAGGCCTAACAAAAAAAAGTCCAACCCAATTTGCATTTTTTTGAGTTGAACAAGAGTATTGGCGCACCATCCATCTTTTGTCTCGGTGTCTTCTCAAGCTATTAAGTGACAGTATCTGCTCCTAATCATCATCATGCCTCAGCTCCGCTCCAGCATGAGCTCTCGGCACACTGCAAAGCATGGAACTCTATTCGCTTTGCCTTTCTCCAGTGTCCATTCAAATAAATAGTCTAGACAAGCTTCTCTTTGAATGCTGAGCTGAGCTACACTAATTGATTGGCTCTTTCCTTTTCCTCCCTCTGCCTCTCTTGCTCTTCATCTCGTCTCCTTTCTCTGTTAAATCAATGACTGAGTGATTCAGCTGCTTTCGGTATACTGCCCCCCTCCTCCCACCCCCCGGGCCCCCTCTTGGTTCACGCACCGCCTCCCTCAGCAGTAAAGTTTTTGCACGCGATGACGTCGCTGATTCTGCAACCCCGTCCGTCTCTTTAATCAGTCCACGCGGCCGGCGCTAAAGTGAAGGATTTAGAGGACGAAGCTGATAGACTCCTGGAGAAGCTGAAGCCGATCAAAAAGCTGGAGGACAACTTGAGACGAAACATCTCCCAGATCAAGGAACTGATTACCCAAGCCAGGAAACAAGCCAACTCGGTAAGAAACACGGAAGAAGGTTTCGCGAAACCACACGTGGAATCGCTTTCGATGTGACTTTTTCTTTCTTTTTAGATCAAAGTGTCTGTGTCGTCCGGCGGCGACTGTCTGAGGAGTTACCGCCCTGACATCAGGAAGGGCAGGTACAACACCATCATTCTTCACGTCAAAACCACCACGCCTGATAATTTGCTCTTCTACCTCGGTTCAGCCAAATATGTGAGTATATACGGTTTAACTCTGATGAAGGTGTAGGGGGGGGGGGGGGGGGGAGTACACACAATCACAGTTTAAAATTCCCTCAAAAATTGCTTGAAAAGGCTGAAACTGCAAGTTGGCAACAAATGAATGATCCATCCTAACACATCATAGGAATACCAAAAAGTTACATGCGCTTGAGGCTGAGAGCAGGCTGATAAATTTTTTTTTCCTCCTCTGACTTCCAAATAAAAATTTGAGATACGACAGCAATGTGGTGTCAGTGAAACCAACTTAACTCACTTCACGTCAAGCATCAGTTGAGAAGAGGGGCTTCAAGCTGACGAACTCTGCTGTCAAAGTAAACCTCAAACAACGAGCGCTCCACATTGTGCATTAAAAAAAAAACATTTAATCTTCAGCGCGTGTCACTGAAAGTTCTCATAAGTGAAGGATTCCACATGAAGAGGCACGCCACATGTGTGTGCGTGTCCACACGCGCCTCCAACATTTCACTAACAGTGCGTAATGCTGGCTGAGAAGCAACGACGCAGCTCTGTGATCTGGGCTAATGAAGAATGGCCGTTCCTCCGGGGGAGGTGGAGGGACGACAACAATAAGAGGACGTGTCTGCGTCTTCAAATTTGACTCCCTAATCTCCAACTGTGCATAATGCTACATGAATAAGAATGCTGAGTGAGTGTTATTCTTCAGCAGCATCTAGATGAGTGCACATGCTCCAAAGCCTCTTATTCCCTTTTTTTTTTTCGCGGTTCATCCGTAATAATAAAAACAAAATGAATGAAAATACAAAACGGAGAAAATCGGCTTAAAGTGGCATTGGTGTTCGAGTTCTTGCGACTTCACTGACTCAAGCTGTGCATTCAAGTCATGAACTCTCGAGAGTTTACTTGCGTGTTTTGGTTCTATTTCACTCCAAACTGAGGGCTATTTGCAGGGAGGGGTCTTTGTGTCTGTGAATTGCAGAAAGGTGATGGCCTGCTTAATCTACTGTGTGTTCCAGGTTGATTTCTTGGCCCTGGAGATGCGCAAGGGCAAGGTGTATTTCCTTTGGGACGTGGGTTCGGGTGTGGGACGAGTAGAGTATCCCCATCTCACCATCCACGATGGGAACTGGCACAGAATAGAAGCTTCTCGGTAAGAGTTACGCAGACGTCGACTCGATGACCGGCACGTGCCGTACCGTCACGTTATTTTCTTTTGATGTTAATTTCGCGGCAGTACAAACAATGTCATTATTCCTTTCAAAAAGCAACGTATGCGTCACTATTCATCTGCAACGCAGCGATGCAGAAGACATCCCAGCAAACATCAAAAGACATCACCGACCAATGAATCCGCCATGTTACGCTTTTGTCGCATGTATCGGAACACGGAATCATTAAATGCAGGTTTTAGATGAAAGACAACGCACAGGCATATATTTAAAGAGCAGAAATCCAAATTAGACGACATCACACACTCAAACGTGAACGAGGCACATGAGGCGAGTGCTAAGATTATGGGAACATGAGAAGTCATTGACCCGATGACGCACTCAATGACCCGACAACAGCCAGAAACAGAAACCTAAATAAAACCTAAACGACTAGAGAACATCATTTCTTCCAATGGAATGAAGACGTTTCGCTTGGGAAATCAAACCTTTTGCATCCTTGTCAGCCGCTGGCTCTTACATAGCATCCAGGGCCACCATGCCCATGCACGTTTTTTCAGTAAAGAGAGTTGTGCGAGGCGGGGGGCTGGGGGGGTTCTTTGACTTTCCATTTCCCAACTGTTGGGCACGATGAAACAACAAATTCAAGGTGGCAGATCAATTTCAGCGTACATCTCAGAGGTCCCCGCCTGCTGCAAAACTGTCTCCGCGATCACTTTCTCTCATTCATCTTTTCCCCGCTGCCGGTTCATAAAGGCTGATTTCATGTGACGGAACACTTGTGGTCATAAACGCCCTGCAGGAAATGCGCGCCGGCAAATAAAATGACTTCCTAATTTCTGTCTGTCTGCAGTAACGGATTGAACGGGACCATATTAGTATACCCCCTCGAAGGTCCGAGGGCCGGTTTCGTGCCGAGCCCAAACAGCGCCAACTCGCCGGTAACCTACACCATCCTGGATGTGGACCAGAACGCGTACCTGTTTGTGGGCGGGATACTCGGCACCATCAAGGTAACTTATTGCGATTTGGGCGACTTCCTACCTTTCGCGTTGTCGTCAATGTCCTCCTTTTCCCTTTTAGAAAGCGGATGCCGTGAGGACGACGACGTTCACGGGCTGCATGGGGGAAACCTTCCTTGATGGTAAACCCATTGGACTTTGGAACTACAGGGACAGGCAGGGAGACTGTAAAGGATGCGTCGTCAGGTATGCGGAGACAGATATCAATACATGATGTTGGTATTGCGTTGATGCGTTGATCTAGCCAAATCTCAGTTAAAAAAAAGAACATTGAAATTGAAAAACTGAACGTGTAATTGATGCAGAGCAGATTTTGACTTCCTAAGCAGCAAACTAGTTAGTGCTGAATTGGCTGCTCCTTCTGCTGGTTACTGCCAAGTCGTGAATGTTTAAATGTGGAAAAAGTGCTTTGATGTTTCTGCTGTAGCCTGATTGGCTTCAAAGATTGTAATTGATAAAGGGCAGGAACTTTTTGAGGATTTCTTTTCGACAGGAAACCAGATGGGTGTAAAGTCGTCCACTGCTTCACACATGACTTCATAGACATTTGCGTTCTTTCTTTATTGCTGTTTCTTAGCCCCCAGGCGTCAAATGGTGAAGGGACTGTCCAGCTGGACGGCGAAGGATACGCCGCCGTGAGACGACCCACAAGATGGAACCCGAATGTTTCCAGTGTCACGTTCAAGTTCCGAACATTCGCCTCCGACGCACTGCTCATGTATCTGGCAACTGACGATATGGTAGCCAGGCTGCGTATTACCACACACACACACCACTTTTAATTTGTAGATGTCCCAAATGTCTTTCTACACGCCGAAATGGATCTTCCCGCCACCTTTTGCTCCCTTCTAGAAAGACTTTATGTCCTTGGAGCTGGCAGGAGGCAAAGTGAAGATGAACTTCGATCTGGGCTCGGGAGTCGGCAGCGCCATCTCGGCTCACCGTCAAAACGACGGACGCTGGAAATCCCTCACCATGTCTCGCAACAAGAAGCAAGGTAAACAACATCGGCGTTTGATTGATTGCGTCTCAAAAGACGCATGCCAATGCGCTGCTTTTGCTTAAGCCCTTGTCAACTATTCGTGCAGCCACAGTTACCATCGTGGACATTGACTCCAGTGCCGAGGAGAAGATGGGGGCAACATCTCTGGGGACAGCCACTGGGCTCAACCTCAAGGAGAAGCAGAGCATTTATTTCGGAGGTCTGCCTACCATTGGAAACTACAGGTAACGTCTTTCTGTCGGTTTGCTTGGTTACACCGCAACCTCAGAGTAGAATGCGCGTTCATGCCACTGACAGAAATAGATAACTGCAATGAGAAAAAAAGACTAACTTGGAGAAAGTATATATATTTTTTCATGCCTCAACATTCGTTTAAGCTCTCGAATCTAAGACCAAATGTAAAGGGATTCCTCGTTGGTGAGAAATGCGTGCTAATATGCGATTGTCGTGTGTGTTTTCTGAACAGCATGAAATCCAGGTAAAGCAACACAAGTTCATTTTAAGCACCAAATGTGACTGGAAATTACTCTCTGCATGCGGCTGGCCACACTGATGCTGGACTGCAATTTAGCCCACAATTTGTTTGTGTGTGTGTGCGTGTTTGTCTGTCCCGAATGGCTGTTGCTCTTCCACTGGGGGGGAAAAAAAACACTTTTTTTTTCTGCCCTTTCTCCACCCGGATGTGTCATTTGTCCTTCCAGCAGCAACAATGTCTCGTTTGTGACATTTGTCATATTTTGAATTCTTATACGAAAGGAATTGTTTTTATGGTTTGTTCCAGGGGGGGATGGGAGAGCAAACACCAAATTGTGCAATGGCAGTGACAAAAAGGTGCACGAGTTGGACGAAATATGTTCGCGTCAGTCTCAACTTGGCTTGAATCCAAAAACGGTGCACGCGCAGACCTCATGAATCCTATTTTTTCATAACGAGGACAAATGCCACATTCAGATTATGCTCACTCTGATATCAGGTCGACGCCGATCATACGCTGCCAAAAGCGTTCAAGGCTCCAATAATGAAGACATGATCCTATTACATGAGACTTTTAAGAGATTGCAAAGTCTGATGATTGTAATATCTTTCTAGGCCGGAGGTCATGCTGAAGCGCTATGTCGGCTGCCTTCGGGAGATTGAAGTATCCCGAACTCCGTATAATCTCCTCAGTAGCTCTGATTACACCGGGGTTACCAAAGGATGTAATGTAGAGGTAAGACTGTGCTCACTTGCCCTCGAAAACCATATTGCATCTGAAGTATCAGCTTGCAGTTCCACGTTGTCATGATCAGGACGCCTCATGCGACGTCGGATCTGGCGCACTTGGTCATATCGCTTATTAGGAGAAAGAACAAAAAAGAGTCCAAATGTCGGCCATCTGCCAGGACAGATTTCAAGTTGCATTACCCCTAACGTAGACGCCAATATTAATCTTCAGTCATGTCCAGTGTTGGAACAGAGTTGATTTCTAGGATCAGTAGCACAGTCATTTCTTTAAAAAAAAAAAAAAAAAAAAAAAAAAAAGGGAAATGTTTCCATTGACTTTAAGGTTTGAAGTCACTCATTTCCTTCAATCTTTTTGTTTTCCAGCTAGGACGTCACTCATGTTGCATTAGCTGGAGCGCCGATCATAACGTGACTTAAATAAGTGCAACTTTGATCCATAAACTCGAATGCAGATGCCCTTTAAACTTGTTTTCCTGCAAGTTACGCAACTGCGCTTCATTGACTCCACAATGGAGTTTTTTTTTCCAAAGTCATCCAAGGCATTCATCAGGGTTTCTATTCACTAATGGAATTTATTTATACACTCAAGCAGCCATACAAAGAAGTTGAAAGGGCCACGCTTGTGTACTTTACATTAGGGAAGGGGCGGCTGGGGTATTCATTCCATTCTCCTCAGGTGTCCTTCCTTTTCCGAGCTTATCCGCATGTCTTTGTGACTGTCGATGCACTTAAAAAAGTCAAACATTTTGTCTAATGTGCATCGCATCGTCTCCTAGAACTTATACACAGTCAGCTTCTCCAAGCCGGGATATGTGGAGCTGGCTGGGCTCTCCCTGGCGGCCGCCACTGAAATCAGTCTGTCGTTCAGCACCCAGGTGGACACTGGCACCCTTCTCTTAGCCGTGGGTGGACCGCCGCCCATCAGCCAACAGGTTAGCAGTCCTTTTTATTTTTTTGTGAATCTGCAAGCTTGTAAATCAAGCAGTCACCTCTTTATTGACCCTGTAACCTGGTAACAAGATAAGCTGTGTTAAAATGCAATGGTAGTTGAAAACGAAGTATTGCTATCCACCGCAGGTCCGTAACAAGAATGTCATCTTTAAGAGGAAACGCCGACAATCAGGAGAGGTGAGTTTATTGCATACAGACACGCCGCACACACACAAATGCGCACGCTTTTCCAAAGTGAATGCCCAAGTGGATTTTAATGAGATTTACATTTGCTGGCAAATGGACCGGTTTTCTGAAACATGAGTGAGACACGGATGCCCATAAACATGCGCACACAGATACATACGTACGTAGACACGCGCACACACACACACACAGCACCTATTACACTAAGTGTATGACTTCGCCATCATTTCATTCTCATCGCTTGGCGAGGTTTCCCTCGGGTGTCGACAGTGCTCATTATGCTGCATATGCGCGGACACGAATGCACACCTATCATCATTTTACCTCTACTCTGAATTATTTGTTGTTAACACACACGTGTATTCAAATGCAGCATAACAATAATGTGTTGTGGGAGACAATGAGAGGATCTTAATGTGGGGGTATTGTGTCCTGAAAGTGATCAATAGAGCATGCTAAAGACGTGGGGGGGGGGGGGGGGGGGGGGGTCCTTAGGGATTCTTTTTACCTGTAAAACATCAGTAACAGAACACAGGTAATAGTGCTTAATAACACCTTTTGGCATCATAAAAACATATTTATGAAGACTATCCTAATCTAATTGTGCCACTCAGCAGAACATGAATGTCACTGTGAACATTGCGGGTGCGTGTGTGATTTTAACTGAACGCAACGTTTGTGCGCGTGGTTGCGCGTGAGGACAAAGGGTTACCTCTGGTTTATCCATCATTACTGGTCGTTGGGCGCATAAATCTATTTTTACTAACGACGCTGGAAGGGACGGTGTGTGCGCGTGTGGAAAGGTTAAGCGAGGTTAAGAACACCATCAACTCAACTTGGCCCTGACTAATGGGTGTCTAAGAGCGGGACGGAATGCTGGCGGCAGAGGAGGAAAGAGAACAAGAAACAAAGAGATGGAGGCGATTTGGAGGTCAAAGTGAGGCATTTGAAGGGCGAAACCATTTGAAAAGAAAATGAGAGCGTTGCGTGAGAACAAAGGAGGCGTAGAGAAGGTGAACTGGAATTTGGGGAGGTGGCCAAAAAGGAAAGTGACAAATGAAAATGAAGAACTACGTTTGCGTGCAGTCAATAATATTTGGGTTTAGGTCACAATTCAGATTTCTGGTCCGTTGCTGTGGTGCGTCTCCGACTTTCGCCAGGATTGCTTACCTCCGCTTGTGTAGTCCCGGCGAGTTACGCGTCAGACATACGGACTAAATAAAGTTGAGTTGTGACGAATTGAGTCGTAAAGGCGATTGGAAAGTGTCAAGTCTAAAAAGCGCGGCAAAGAAGTGCGCCTTCTTTCCTGTCAATGTGGTTAGTGGGCAAGTTTTGTCAAGCATGTCAGCGTTTGATTTCATGCTTGTGTGAGTACATGTCCGCCGCTCATTCGCACAAATGTATGTCTCAATTCATGTGTGGCAGTGTGTGTCTTGAATGCGTGTGTGTGCGCGCGCGTGCACAAGCGGCACTTCGAGAGGCATGTTGTAGCTACATCTCGGTCCAATTTGTCCCCCGACCTCAAATTGAAATTCCATTTTCAAGTGGTAAATTGTCTCCCACTTCGCCCTGTGGCACACAGTGAATTAAAATTCAAATGAGCCTGACCTTGCACCGCTGCTCTCTCCCACCTTTCTGTCTCTCTCCCGCTCCCTCGTCTCTCTCTTGCTGTTCTGCTCTCTGCCCTCTCATCTCGTCGCCCTATTATCCTCTCCTCAACGTTCCTCTCATCTCTTGTTATCCTTTCCTCTCGGCTTTCTCCACTCCTCTGCTGCCGCTCCCCCTCTTCCTCTTTTCTGGACCCCACACTCGCCCACTTTCCCCCTTTTTTTTTTTTGCCTCTCTCCTGGCCGCTCTTCAAAGCTCTCGCTCCTCTGCGCGTCGACATTGTCCACACACGTTAGCAGCCGCTCTTCGCCCCTCCGCAAAGGTCTAACACAAATCGACATGCGGCTGGACAAGTTAGATTTAAGTTGGGGAGTTAAACGGTTCAGGGTGCTTTTGAATCCAATCCCTTTCTACTTTATCTTCCCCTTTGCTGCACTTCATTCGATCAGGTGTGAAAGCAACATGATGTTCCCCTGCATATTTGTGCATTACTATTCTCAAACTCGCCTATTTTTTTTAAATCTGAAATTTGTGATTTCCTCGTTTGTGAATGCAGTACACAACAAAGGAATAAATGACAAACACTTCTGAGGCAGTCCAGTGTCCTACATTTTACTGACATCTGATCGTTCTGTTGGAGCTACGCTCAAGGAAATGCCAAAATTAATTCTGTAGGGGGGGCTATAGAATTTATTTTGGGATTTCCTGTCTTGATTTTCTGTTTTGATGCATTATTTTCAGTTTTCGTAGTTTCATTGAAGTAATCGTTAATATACGTTTTTCGGCGGCGGTTATGAACGCCTCTCGAGTCGAACGGAGGGGATTTTAGCTCCATCTAGATTTGGAGGCATTGTAGATTGCGTTTTATAATCCAGTGCGTCCAATATATGAAAAATATTCCAAAATAGGCCATTCATTGTAGGTGCACCTCATAATCCAGTGCCCCTTTTAGTGCGGAAAATCAGGTACATGTTTGTTTTTTTAAAAATAATCTAAATAACCAAATACAATTTAGGAAGCTGGCCAATGTCTTCTTGAGAACAAAACACAACACCTGACTGAAATTTTGGACCTTTTACGGTCAGGCCATTGTCTGAACCCTCCACAAATGGGAATAAACCTGAACAAAAGCAAACGTTGTGCTGAGCAATTATTATTCATATGAAATGGCTGTAGAGTGTAAGCAATCATAAACAAATGGGCTCTTTAGTGTTGCGCCGTTGTTGAAATGGCTCCGCTTCATCTTCCTAACTATCTGGTGTACTGTATGCGCGTCCTTTCAAGGCCTGATAGAGTCCAATTCATCCTCTCGCTCTCCCGCAGCCCTTCCTCTCTGTGATGCTGACCAAAGGCTCCCTGGAGGTGTTGGTGTACACGGGCAGCCACAGTCTGCGTCGAGTCATCAGGCGGCCCGAGCAAGGCATCCTGAGTGACGGCAGAGAGCACTCGCTGCGCATCGAGAGATTACCTGGCAGGTTAGTGAGCCAGGGTTGGAGCACGTCTTCCTCATCTGACACCGTTTGTTGTTGTTTTTTTGTTTTCTCTCGCTGTGATGTAAAAGCACCGTATGGCCCAAATGATTGGCCATGAGTCTCCTGTTTCGCAGCATCATACTTCTGAAAAGAAATATTCCAATGTGACAATGTGCGTTTTCATCAGATCTTTTGCCGTTCAAGTGGACGAGGAGGCAAAGAGGGACTCGCCGCTTCCTAATGACCAGCCAATCGTCTTGCAGCGTTTATTCCTCGGCGGTATTCCCGCGGAAGTGGAGCAGACGTCCAACAGAGCCAACGTCCCATTCCAGGGATGCATCTGGAATCTCATGGTCAACTCTGTGTAGGTCAACCCCAAAAGCCCTTCCGACGCCTCTCCTCGTCATCCACGGGTTTCACGTGACCGCACGAAACACTTTTTGACATTCCGTGATGTTCGCCAAGGCCCGATTGATCACTTCACTTCATTAGACCTGAGATGTTCACCTTGGCCCCGCCGCGTGAAATTCTATAAGGGCAAGCTTCAGCATGACAATGCCAATACAGTCTTTGTGTCTTTGTGCCTGATCTGCCGTAATGGCTCTGTCCCACTGCATCAACATATTCATGACTCTCATTGGGCCTGATTGTCCATCTCTCACCTCACTTCACCCCTATTAACCCATCTCCTCCCCATGTGATGCCTCCTCGTCTCTCACTCGTCCCCCAGACTGCCTGGCGGTCTATTTTTGGTATATCACCATTGGATGTAGATTTGATGCAAGTATATGAAAGCAAAAACGACACCATCAGAGGCAGAACGACGTATGGGTGATACGGTTTGATTCCATGAAGAAAGCACAACAATGACACAAACAATGATATCGTTCCTTGCTCTTGACCCATACATAAGGCATTACACTGATTGGGATGCATTTTTAACTGACTGTTGTTCTTGTCCCGGTCACAGTCTGTCAGACTTCTCCCAGTCGGTGTCCTTTGAAAACGCTGAAATCGGCCAGTGCCCCAGCCTTGCCCCGCTTCTTCCTCTTCCCTATCCTACAGAAGAGGCTGAGAAGGAAGAGGAAGCGTCCAAACCGCACCGGCCGGCACCCACTCCTGCAGTTGCTACTTCGCCTCCGGAACTTCCTGCCGTGAGTGATCCACACACTAATACTTACACATCGATATACAGATATATAAATGAATAAGAGCCTTTCATTTGATTTACACCTCTTCGAGCATCATATCCAAGGTGAACACATGCAGTCTCCATCATGCGCCGATTTCCGAGGGATACAATGCAGCCATGGGCTTTCTGTGTTAGCTTAGCGCTCTCTCACGCCGCACTCGTACAGCCCATTAACTGTTCTTTATTGTCCCTTTAGCCTTGAGCCACTAAACTCCCTCTCCAGCAGCCGGTCGCGCGCTGTGAAGTCACACTGATGTGCAAGCTAACGGTGCATGCCAGCTACGCTTTATGGCCCCGCAGGAGCCAAAGCAGTCCATGCGATGCTAAGAGGCGGGCAGACAGTCAGCCATTTGTTTTGTTCCATGAACCTTGGCATTGAGACACATTAATGGTCGAATCCTTGATATAGCTCAATGCAGTAGTTGAGTAGTTACTGTTGAGTGTTAGATTATCACAAAACATTCTCACCATCATTGCATGGCTAATGCTGCTGCTAGTTAGAGCGGCTACATGTGCTTCCTGGCTGTATCACATAATAGCCCCTCCTTCCCGCCCCCTGATGACTGACTGCAGGAGCCCACAGCAATTGTCGCGCCTGCTGCCACACCTACTTCTGCTGAAGCCTCGCCCACTGCTGACACGGTATACGCACTTGCACACAATTGACCATACATAATGGTTTTCATATTCTCAACAAATGCAGGTACGTCTTTATCCGTCTCTGTGCCTTCTCTTCTTCCGTTCGACTCGAGAGGTGTTCTTGACCGCTTCCGAAAAACGTAAATTAACGATTCCTTCGATGAAACTACGAAAATGGAAAATAATGCATCAAAACAGAAAATCAAGCCAGGAATTCACAAAATAAATTCTATAGCCCCCGCTACAGAATTTATTTTGTGATTTCCTCGTTTGTGAATACAGTACACAACAAAGGAATAAATAACAAACACTTCTGAGACCGTCCAGGAAATGCTCAAGGGAATGCCAAAATAAATTCTGTAGGGGGGGCTATAGAATATTTGTGATTTCCTCGCTTGTTTTTCTGTTTTGATGCACTATTTTCAATTTTTGTAGTTTCATTGAAGTAATCGTTAATTTACGTTTTTTTCAGAGGCGTTAATGAACGCCTCTCAAGTCGAACGGAAGGAGCGTAGCTCTATCTAGTGGATGCGTTGTAGATTGCGTTTTATAATCCAGTGTGTCCAGTAAATGAAAAGAATTACAAAATAGGCCATTCATTGAAGGTGCGCCTCATAATCCAGTGCGCTTTTAGTGCGGAAAATACGGTGTAGTTTGTCCCTGCATTGGTACTTGATCATATCCACGAACGGAAGAATGCATTCGCAGGCCGCAGTGAATCACGCATCAGTGCTCTTTGCAGTATGAATCTGCTTCATCTCCTCATGAAACGACTCCAGCACTCCAGAGCGCAAAAGCTATAGCTAAATGTATGTTAATCCTCTGGGGGCAATTAGGGATAATAGAATCATCTTGCATGTTCTAAACTTTACACAGTTGCAGCTCAAAGACCATAAAGAGGTGAAAACAGCACTAAGGCATGTAATGAGCACTCATTTACAGGACGAACATGGCAAAGTCTCTGAGCGGTTCTCTCTGGAGTAATGAAACATTTGGGCTCGAGATAACTCAGAGAAGCTGCAAAAGTGGCTCATTTTGACCTTATAAGTCTTTTTCTCTGGAGGAAACCTGGCGGCAGCATAAACGCACACACGCATGCATACATACATACAAAGACATAAAATCGTGGCTGAATGACTTCACATTCAATCAGTGTGACCTCCAAGAAAAGACTAACCGCTCTGAATGGAGGACCATCGCCTCATTGTTAGCCACAGAGGAGATGAGAGAAAAGGAGAGAGGAAGAGGCGAATGAAAGGGGATAGAAGGAGGAGAAGACGACGGCGATGAAGGCCCCGGCCAATGAAGGAGAGGAGGAAAAGACTCTTTCTGAAGACGGCAGCCAGTGCTTTTTTTTTTTTTTTGGCTTAAAGGAAAGCCGCAGGAGAGGGAGAGAAGAATGAGGAGAGAGAGGGCGAGGGGTCTTCTTTTGTTAGAGGGAGCCTGGGTGGGGTGGAGAAAGGGAAGAAAGGCAGAGGTTGAGCAGGAGCGGATATGAAGACAGAGCATGATAAGAGGTGAGTGTCGGCGGTTACAAAGCAAGGTCGCCTGCGCCGAGTGTCTTCAACTTGAAAGAGAACAAGAGACCAGAGGAGATTAAGAAACACACACTCGCACACAAACACATGCTCAAAATAGTCTCCGGAACTTTTGTCTCACAAGAATGCAGGTGGTAAGATGGAAGGAGTAAAAGGGCAACCGAGGCAAGAAAATGTGAAGCCAAGATGAAACCGGACAGAAAAACGAAATGAAAGAATAAGAAAAAGGTTGAGGCAAACTGATGAGAAAATCACGAGAGGACTTCCAATAATTGATCTAATGTATTGCAACACTGACACCTCGTGGCCACACATTAAACTACAAGTGCACGTGAGATGAAGCTGATGAAATGGGAAAAACGCTTGACTGACGACACAATTTCAGCGTTTTATTGACATGGTCAAAGAAACATCTATCTATCAGTCTAACAGTCTGGAACCTTATTGTGGCTGGAAACAGTCAATATACTGACCATGTTGCCTTTCTTTCTGAACCGTTTGCCCCCAATCTGCAGGACTCGTGCCCCTCAGCTGTTGCCCCTGTGGCACTGGACAAATCCTACCAATTCGGGCTGGGCAGAAACAGTCACATGAGCTTCACCTTCGATGACGCCAAAGTGAGAGAAAGGTTGGTGTTTAGAAGCAGGAGACTCAACGATGCCTTGGGAAGTGGAGGGTTTTTTCCCCTCCTACTTTGAACAAAATGAACAGAACAGAAGCACTCACAACCAATTCCGGATGCGCATATTGGAACGCAAACGTTGGCAACGGTCAAATAATTCATTTTCTTGGCACACTTATTTGTTTTCATTCATGTGCGTGTACTTCAGGTTGATTTTGGAGTTTGAGCTGAGGACACGGGAGGAGTCGGGACTGGTCCTGTACATGGCCAGAATCAACCACGCCGACTTTGTCTCCATTCAGGTATCATGTTGAACACTTGTTTCCATGGATGCTAGTTACTGCCTCAACTCGAAGCACTTCTCCCCCCACTCCTCTCTGCTGGCGCAGATCAAAGATGGACAGGTGTGCCTGGGTTATGACCTCGGTCACGGCAACATGTCTGGATGCGTCCCCTTCTCCATCAACGATGGCAACTGGCATAAGGTGGGACGGCCACACATTTAGCGATGGTGCGCAGGCACATGGACAGGGGAGCAACCGGCGCGATTTGCAGCTGCAACCGAACTCTCTTTATTCATTGGGCGTTATGAATAGAAATGTAACCAAGTTGGTCTGTAATTTTTTGGTGTGTGTGTGTTTTGGCATATTTAAAATAGCTCAATATGAAAACCAGTGTATTATAATTTTAAAAAATCTTTCCATTTTGAAGTTGCATGGAAAAAAAAAAGTTACAAATTGTAATCCAAATTCATTCAAATCTGTCCATCCACTTTGAACACCGCTAGTTCCGAAGAGGGTTGCGGGAATTGCTGCCACCTATCCCAGCTGATTTAGGACAAAAGGCGGAATAACCCCTGAACCGGTCACCAGTCAGTCACGGGGCACAATTAGAGCTGAACAACAATACGCACCCGCATTGACATCGTCACAGAGCGGGAATCGATTCTATGCTGCCCGTGCACAAGCGTACCACAATGCCACCAGCGACTCAGTCATGAAACTGGATGATCACTGGTGGTCTTGTGATTCACATGACTGACTTCAGGGTTTCAGTTCCCGCTTATTGTCTGACTGCCGTAATAATTTCTTTAATCTTTGCCAGATTTGCTGCCATAGATTCCATTGTGTGGAAAATACTGATCACACTTACAGTATTTGGACCACATTCACATTGTTTATTATTACTTACTTGCATCTTGGAATGAGTTAAAACACACTCACCCACACAATGAATGCCGGAAAGGATACATGCATTCTAGTACGACTTCCTTTCTATCATCCATGTCCTTTTTGTGTGTGTGTGTGTGTGTGTGTGTGTACTGTTATTATTATTTATGTACTGGTATGTCTTTTTGTCTCAGATCCGTGTAACTCGCACCAAGCAGAGAGCTCTCCTGGTGGTGGATGGTCGATACAGTAAACAGATGATTAGCCCCAAAAAGGTAAATCATGTTTTTTTTTTTTTTTTTGAGTATGAGTGCCAATGATTGCCTTTGTTCCAAAAAGCATCAGTATTCATGTGGCATGTTCCTTTGGGCTTATTTGCATGTCATTTTCAGGCGGACTTGCTGGACGTGGTGGGAATGCTGTATGTTGGTGGTCTACCGCACAACTACACCACCAAGAGGATCGGACCGGTAATGGAAAGCAAAAAAAGAGACAAACGTGAGAAAAGTACTCAATTCAAAGAACGCAAATTTTTTCCTTTTAGATTCTTTACAGCATCAGCGGGTGCCTGCGTCGCTTAAAGATGGTGGGAGGTCCCGTAAGCACAAAAGCTGCCGCACCGGGTAGGAATTCTTTGCAAAGGTCCAAAAATGTATTCCAGATTTGAAGGCGTTTTACTTGTGGCCCGGTTGTCTCAGGTCGTACCGAGGCACTTACTGAAGACTTTAAGTTTGACATGTCCGCGCCAACCTCCAGTCACATGGTCGGAAGATGCTTCGCTGCCACCGAACGAGGAACTTACTTTGACGGAACTGGATTTTTGAAAGCAGGTGAGATGACACCCAGAAACATACTGTAGATGTGTGGATTTATTTTTTGATCATTTAAAAAGACCGCCATGACTCACTGTAGTATTTTTATAATTTCTTGCAATAATTTTTTCTTTCTGGAGTTTTGCATCTGTTCAGGTTGTATCCACGATCTATATTGATTGTACCGTATTTTCCGCACGATAAGGCGCACCGAATTTTCTTAAAAGCTCACAGCGCCCCTTAAAATTCGGTGCGCCTTGTGTATGGTCATTACGGTAATATGTCGACCCCAAGATGGCTGCGTGCTGGAGACACGCTTAAAATGTTATAACTTGCTGTTGGTTCAGTGAACTGTGTCGCTGCTTTATTAAATGTTTTTGTTGCGGCTCCGAATAAGCTGTGGTGGTGTTTTTTAAAACGTACACTTTATTGATGGTTTTCACAGTCTCAACAAATAAAGGTACGTCTTTGTCTGCCTCCGTGCCTTCTCTAAGACGTTTTTAACTAAAAAAAAACGACCATGTACTGTATATTAAGGCGTTTTGAGCCCAAAAAAACCCGACCATGTATAGTTAGACGTTTCTAACCGAAAAAAAACAACCATGTATAGTAAGGCCTTTTTTGCCCCAAAAGACGACCATGTATAGTAAAGCGTTTTTTGCCGAAAAAAAACGACCATATATAAGAAGGCATTTTTAGCGGGAAAAAACGACCATGTATAAATAGCCGTTTTTAACCGAAAAAAAACAACCATTATTGTAAAAGGCATTTTTTGCACCAAAAGACGACCATGTATTTATTGTAAGGCAGTTTTAGCTGGAAAAAAAAAAACGACCATGTAAAGTAAGCCGTTTTTAGCCCCTCCCAAAAGACAACCATGTATAGTAAGGCAGTTTTAGCCCAAAAAAACAACCATGTATAGTAAGGCGGTTTTAGCATTAAAAAAAACGACCACGTATAATAGGTAGGCGTTTTTCGCCCAAAAACACGAACATGTATAGTATGGCGTATTTAGCCCCAAAAACCGACCATGTATAGTAAGGCGTTTTGAGCCGAAAAAAACTACCATGTATAGTAGGGCGTTTTAGCCGAAAACGACGACCATGTATAATAAGGCATTTTTAGCCCAAAAAAACCGACCATGTCAAGTAAGGTGTTTTTAGCCGAAAAAAACGACCATGTATAGGAAGGCGTGTTTAGCCCAAAAAAACTACCATTTATAGGAAGCATTTTTAACCGAAAAAACCCCAACCATGTATAGTAAGGCGTTTTCTGCCGAAAAAAACGACCATGTATAGTAAGGCATTTTTTGCCGGAAAAAAATGACCATGTATGAGGTGTTTTTTGCCCCAAAAAATCCGACCATGTATAGAAAGGCGTTTTTAGCACAAAAAAAACCCCACGATGTATAGTAAGGCGTTTTTAGCCGAAAAAAACAACCATGTACAGGAAAGCGTTTTGAGTCGAAAAAAAACATGTTTTTAAGTGTAGTCCGCCTGTAGTACACTTAAAAACCTTTTATGCCAAAGAAAAGACCATGTATACTAAGGCGTTTTTAGCCCGAAAAAATAGTAAGGCGTTTTTAGCCGGAAAAAAAACGACCATGTATAGTAAGGCGTTTTTAGCCCCCCAAAAAAAAGACCATGTATAGTAAAGCGTTTTTTGCAGAAAAAAAACGACCATGTATCGTAAGGCGTTTTTTGCCGAAAAAAAACGACATAGTATAGTTAGGCGTTTTTAGCACGAAAAAAACGACATAGTATAGTGAGGCGTTTTTTGCCCAAAAAAACGACATAGTATAGTAAGGCGTTTTTAGCCCGAAAAAAACGACCATGTATAGTAAGGCATTTTTCGCCCGAAAAGAACGACATAGTATATATAGTAAGGCGTTTTTCGCCCGAAAAAAACGACATAGTATAGTAAGGTGTTTTTCGCCCGAAAAAAATGACCGGGTATAGTAAGGCGTTTTTCGCCCGAAAAAACGACATAGTATAGTAAGGCGTTTTTAGCCCAAAAAAAACGACAGTATATAGTAAGGTGTTTTTCGCCCGAAAAAAACGACATAGTATATATATAGTAAGGCGTTTTTCGCCCGAAAAAAACGACATAGTATAGTGAGGCGTTTTTTGCCCAAAAAAACGACATAGTATAGTAAGGCGTTTTTAGCCCGAAAAAAACGACCATGTATTGTAAGGCGTTTTTCGCCCGAAAAGAACGACATAGTATAGTAAGGCGTTTTTAGCCCGAAAAAAACGACCATGTATAGTAAGGCATTTTTTGCCCGAAAAGAACGACATAGTATAGTAAGGCGTTTTTCGCCCGAAAAAACGACATAGTATAGTAAGGCGTTTGTAGCCCAAAAGAACCGACATAGTATATAGTAAGGCATTTTTTGCCCGAAAAGAACGACATAGTATAGTAAGGTGTTTTTAGCCCGAAAAAAACGACATAGTATATATATAGTAAGGCGTTTTTAGCCCGAAAAAAACGGACTCCCTCCGGAGTGCATGTCAAATACGCCAACAGTTCAGAGCCAGTCACAGTCACTGGTGGCGTAGAGGTATACATGCTGGCTTTCCGTCCAGGCAACCCAGGTTCAAACCCTGCTCAGTGACATGTGAAAATGCTACACCAGTTACCTTTTTCCTGCAAACCTTCCAGAGTGAAAGTCAGATAGGCCGACAGTGCAGAGCAGCTCACAGTCACTGGTGGTGTAGAGGTTATCATGCTGGCTTTCCGTCCAGGCAACCCCGGTTCAAACCCTGCTCAGTGATGTGTGAAAATACAACACTGAAGATTTACTTTTTCCTGCAAAGCCTCCGGAATGCATGTCAAATACGCCAGCAGTTCAGAGCAGGTCACTGTCACTGGTGGCGTAGAGGTGTCCAGGCAGCGCGGGTTCAAAACCCGTCCAGTGACAGCATAAATGTCAGGTCCGATTGCCGAAAGCTGGGATAGGCTCCAGCTCCAGCAAGTCCCCAGTGACAGGCGATCATGTAGGAGAAGTGTTTTAGCCCAAAAAAAACAAAATAAGGCGTTTTTAGCCCGAAAAAAACGACATAATATAGTAAGGCGTTTTTAGCCGAAAACCCCCCGACAGTATAGTAAGGTGTTTTAGCCGAAAAAAACGATATAGTATAGTAAGGCGTTTTTAGCTCAAAAAAAATGACATAGCATAGTAAGGCGTTTTTAGCCGAAAAAAAACGACATAGTATAGCCGAAAAAAAACGACATAGTGTTTTAGCCGAAAAAAACGACATAGTATAGTAAGGCGTTTTTAGCCGAAAAAAAACACATAGTATAGTAAGGCGTTTTTAGGCCGAAAAAAACGACATAGTATAGTAGGGCGTTTTTGGCCGAAACAAACGACATAGTATAGTAAGGCGTTTTTAGCCCGAAAAAAACGACCATGTATAGTAAGGCGTTTTTAGCCGAAAAAACGACATAGTATAGTAAGGCGTTTTTTGCCCGAAAAAAACGACATAGTATAGTAAGGCGTTTTTAGCCCGAAAAAAACGACATAGTATAGTAAGGCGTTTTTAGCCCGAAAAAAAACGACATAGTATAGTAAGGCGTTTTTAGCCCGAAAAAAAACGACATAGAATAATAGTAAGGCGTTTTTAGCCCGAAAAAAAACGACATAGAATAATAGTAAGGCGTTTTTAGCCAAAAAAGACGACATAGTATAGTAAGGCGTTTTTAGCCGAAAAAAACGACATAGTATAGTAAGGCGTTTTTAGCCCGAAAAAAACGACATAGTATAGTAAGGCGTTTTTAGCCGAAAAAACGACATAGTATAGTAAGGCGTTTTTAACCGAAAAAAACGACATAGTATAGTAAGACGTTTTTAGCCCGAAAAAAAACGACATAGTATAGTAAGGCGTTTTTAGCCCGAAAAAAAACGACATACTATAGTAAGGCGTTTTTAACCGAAAAAAACGACATAGTAAGGCGTTTTTAACCGAAAAAAACGACATAGTATAGTAAGGCGTTTTTAGCCTGAAAAAAACGTCATAGTATAGTAAGGCGTTTTTAACCGAAAAAAACGACATAGTATAGTAAGGCGTTTTGAGCCGAAAAAAAAGACAGTATAGTAAGGCGTTTTGAGCCGAAAAAAAGACAGTATAGTAAGGCGTTTTTAGCCTGAAAAAAACGACATAGTATAGTAAGGCGTTTTTAGCCGAAAAAAACGACATAGTAAGGTGTTTTTTGCCCGAAAAGAACGACATAGTATAGTAAGGCGTTTTTAGCCGAAAAAAACGACATAGTATAGTAAGGCGTTTTTAGCCGAAAAAAACGACATAGTATAGTAAGGCGTTTTTAGCCGAAAAAAACGACATAGTATAGTAAGGCGTTTTTAGCTTGAAACAAAGGACATAGTATAGTAAGGCGTTTTTAGCCCGAAAAAAACGACATAGTATAGTAAGGCGTTTTTAGCTTGAAACAAAGGACATAGTATAGTAAGGCGTTTTTAGCCGAAAAAAACGACGTAGTATAGTAAGGCGTTTTTAGCCGAAAAAAACGACATAGTATAGTAAGGCGTTTTTAGCCCGAAAAAAACGACATAGTATAGTAAGGCGTTTTTAGCCCGAAAAAAACGACATAGTATAGTAAGGCGTTTTTAGCCGAAAAAAACGACATAGTATAGTAAGGCGTTTTTAGCCGAAAAAAACGACATAGTATAGTAAGGCGTTTTTAGCCGAAAAAAGCAACATAGTATAGTAAGGCGTTTTTAGCCCGAAAAAAACGACATAGTATAGTAAGGCGTTTTTAGCCCGAAAAAAACGACATAGTATAGTAAGGCGTTTTTAGCCGAAAAAAACGACATAGTATAGTATAGTAAGGCGTTTTTAGCCGAAAAAAACGACATAGTATAGTAAGGCGTTTTTAGCCGAAAAAAACGACGTAGTATAGTAAGGCGTTTTTAGCCGAAAAAAACGACATCGTATAGTAAGGCGTTTTTAGCCGAAAAAAACCACATAGTATAGTAAGGCGTTTTTAGCCCGAAAAAAAACGACATAGTATAGTAAGGCGTTTTTAGCCGAAAAAAACGACATAGTATAGTTAGGCGTTTTTAGCCGAAAAAAACGACATAGTATAGTAAGGCGTTTTTAGCCGAAAAAAACGACATAGTATAGTAAGGCGTTTTTAGCCTGAAAAAAACGACATAGTATAGTAAGGCGTTTTTAGCCTGAAAAAAACGACATAGTATAGCAAGGCGTTTTTAGCCCGAAAAAAACGACATAGTATAGTAAGGCGTTTTTAGCCGAAAAAAACGACAGTATAGTAAGGCGTTTTTAGGCCGAAAAAAACGACATAGTATATATAGTAAGGCGTTTTTAGCCGAAAAAAAAACGACATAGTATAGTAAGGTGTTTTTAGCCGAAAAAAATGACATAGTATAGTAAGGCGTTTTTAGCCCCAAAAAAACGACATAGTATAGTAAGGCGTTTTTAGCCCGAAAAAAACGACATAGTATAGTAAGGCGTTTTTAGCCCGAAAAAAACGACATAGTATAGTAAGGCGTTTTTAACCGAAAAAAAACGACATAGTATAGTAAGGCGTTTTGAGCCGAAAAAAAAGACAGTATAGTAAGGCGTTTTGAGCCGAAAAAAAAGACAGTATAGTAAGGCGTTTTAGCCTGAAAAAAACGACATAGTATAGCAAGGCGTTTTTAGCCCGAAAAAAACGACATAGTATAGTAAGGCGTTTTTAGCCGAAAAAAACGACATAGTATAGTAAGGCGTTTTTAGCTTGAAACAAAGGACATAGTATAGTAAGGCGTTTTTAGCCCGAAAAAAACGACAGTGTAGTAAGGCGTTTTTAGCCGAAAAAAACGACGTAGTATAGTAAGGCGTTTTTAGCCGAAAAAAAACGACATAGTATAGTAAGGCGTTTTTAGCCGAAAAAAACGACATAGTATAGTAAGGCGTTTTTAGCCCGAAAAAAAACGACATAGTATAAGTAAGGCGTTTTTAGCCGAAAAAAGCGACATAGTATAGTAAGGCGTTTTTAGCCCGAAAAAAACGACATAGTATAGCAAGGCGTTTTTAGCCGAAAAAAACGACATAGTATAGTAAGGCGTTTTTAGCCCGAAAAAAACGACCATGTATAGTAAGACGTTTTTCGCCCGAAAAAAACGACATAGTATAGTAAGGCGTTTTTAGCCCGAAAAAAACGACATTTTTTCGGGTTAAAAACGCCTTACTATACTATGTCGTTTTTTTCGGCTAAAAACGCCTTACTATACTATGTCGTTTTTTTCGGGTTAAAAACACCTTACTATACTATGTCGTTTTTTTCGGGTTAAAAACGCCTTACTATACTATGTCCTTTTTTTCAGCTAAAAACGCCTTACTATACTATGTCGTTTTTTTCGGGTGAAAAACGTCTTACTATACATGGTCGTTTTTTTCGGGCCAAAAACGCCTTACTATACATGGTCGGTGTTTTGGGCTAAAAACGCCTTACTATACTATGTCGTTTTTTTCGGGCGAAAGACGCCTTACGATGCATGGTCATTTTCTTCGGGCTAAAAACACCTTACTATACATGGTCGGGTTATTTTGGCTAAAAACGCCTTACTATACATGGTCGGGGGGGTTTTGGCTAAAAACGCCTTACTATACTATGTCATTTTGTCCGGGCTAAAAACGCCTTACTATACATGGTCGTTTTTTTCGGGCTAAAAACGCCTTACTATCCATGGTCATTTTTTTCGGGCTAAAAACGCCTTACTATACTATGTCGTTTTTTCCGGCTAAAAACGCCTTACTATACTATGTCGTTTTTTTCGGGTTAAAAACGCCTTACTATACTATGTCGTTTTTTTCGGGTTAAAAACGCCTTACTATACTATGTCGTTTTTTTCAGCTAAAAACGCCTTACTGTACATGGTCGTTTTTTTCGGGCCAAAAACGCCTTACTATACATGGTCGGTGTTTTGGGCTAAAAACGCCTTACTATACTATGTCGTTTTTTTCGGGCGAAAGACGCCTTACGATGCATGGTCATTTTTTTCGGGCTAAAAACACCTTACTATACATGGTCGGGTTATTTTGGCTAAAAACGCCTTACTATACATGGTCGGGGGGGTTTTGGCTAAAAACGCCTTACTATACTATGTCATTTTGTCCGGGCTAAAAACGCCTTACTATACATGGTCGTTTTTTTCGGGCTAAAAACGCCTTACTATCCATGGTCATTTTTTTCGGGCTAAAAACGCCTTACTATACTATGTCGTTTTTTTCGGGCCAAAAACGCCTTACTATACATGGTCGTTTTTTTCGGGCCAAAAACGCCTAATTATTCATGGTCGTTTTTTTCGGGCTAAAAACGCCTTACTATACTATAACGTTTTTTTCGGGGTAAAAACGCCTTATTATACATGGTCGGTTTTTTTTGGCCAAAAAAAACATCTTACTATACATGGTCGTTTTTTTCGCCCAAAAATGCCATAGGAGGATTTAAAGTATGCTTTTCACGTGCAGTTTGTTTGAAACGCCCCCCCCCCCCCCTTTACTGTAATGGACTCACTCTTTCCATTTCTAGTGTCCAGCTACAGAGTTGGTCTCGACGTGTCCATTGAATTGGAGTTCCGAACCAGCAGAACTAATGGCGTCCTTTTGACCATCTGTAACCAAGGCAACGATGGTCTTGGTCTGGAGATTTTTCAGGGCCAGGTATGAAGAGTCATTCGAGGTGATATAAAAAGCATTGCTATGGCCAGATTGATTAATTGATCGATTGATACCAACTAACAACTACTTGTCGTTCTTGTAGCTGCTATTCCACGTGGACAACGGCGCCGGACGGATCACGGCGCTGCACGTGCCCGACGGCGACGGCTTCTGTGATGGCCAGTGGCACTCTGTCCTCGCCAACAAGGTTCGCCACAGGGTGGAGCTGCTGGTGGACGGGAAGCGGAGCCAAGCTCAGAGTTCCAATGCGCGCTCCAACACCTGCGACACCAACGACCCCATCTATGTGGGAGGCTACCCGGGTGAGAGACGCTAAGACACAAAAGTCCCACTTGACACTCAGCAGTACAGTAAGTTTAGTTCACCACAGTATAACGGAAGGCGAAATTCAGATGTAGCTCACACTGAGCGCAGGCAGGACAGCAAGAGCGGCGCGAGCTGCGTCGATTGCAGAGTGCAGCCTGCCCTGCGTTTTGGAAGTGCTAAGTCAGCGATGTCCGTTTTTGTTCAGACGGCGTTCGTCAGGCAGCTCTGTCTGGCCGCACGTCCTTCAGAGGTTGCATGAAGAACCTGAAGATCACCAAAGCCTCAAAGGTCATGGAGGTGCACTTCAACAAGGCTCTGGAAGTCCAAGGGGTTCAACCGCTCTCGTGTCCCGCCGTCGCTGCCTAACAACCCGCCCTTGAAGCGATTTCCCATTTTCCCTTCGCTGTTTCATTTACCCTTGGTAGAGGGTTTGGATACTGACTTTGATGCAGCTTGATTTCAGCCTGGTACAATAAATACTGTTCATGGCTCCTTCATATTCTTATTTTGTGCATTTGCCCCATTTCCCCACGACACTCACTCAACCATTCAAAATAATCATAATCATCAAACGATTATTTTTGATCCACTGGCATGTTTCCTCACTCCATAGGTACATTCGCTTACCTTCATCCACAACATTAGCACTTGACTCATTGGAGTTGGGTTGTGTCAAATATTGTGCCTTTACATCACATGATCTTCGGAGGTATTCATTTGACACACTGCATCTTATTTGCAGGCGTCCCTCAGAGTGTGTTTCGTGGACGTAAGCACAGTCAGCAAAGAAACAAGCCAAAAATTCATTTCCAACCATTTGTAATACATAGTAAACTAAAACTAGTTAGACTAGTAGTACATTTTGTGGTGGATGAAAATCTCATATCATACCAATTTGACTACTTCCTGATTGTCATGGCTTATTCTGTTTTTCTTTTTATTTCACACCATAACTCACCTATTAGTTACCTACCCTTCCTTCCTTGTCTTACGGCTTTCCACGTATCGCTATCCACACTGCAAAAACATCTCAAGAATGAATAAATACTGCTTGTTTCTTAGTGTACGACTGACCAGACATTTTTAAAGGGTGCTAAACGAATGAATAAAGCTTTACTTGATTACTCACTGCCAGTCTTTCGCATGTGATATCTGACCCTTAGATACCGTATTTTCCGCACTAAAACGGGCACTGGGTTATGAGGCGCACCTTCAATGAATGGCCTATTCTGTCATTTTTTTCATATATTGGACGCACTGGATTATAAAACGCAATCTACAATGCATCCACTAGATGGAGCTACGCTCCTTCCGCTCGACTCGAGAGGCGTTCATCACCGCCTATGAAAAACGGAAATTAACCATTCCTTCAATGAAACTACTACTAGTATATTTCTACATGAATTAAAGCACATCGGTATGTTTTTTTAATCAACTAAGTGATTGCTATTTAAATTTAGTATCATACGAAATCGGGTTTATTCAAGTTATGGGTAGTGTAGGGCATCTTGAGTTTCTAAGTGTACCTCAACTCATTTCCAGTAGGTGTCGCTGCTGCAACAGCAATGAGTTTCCATCCAGCTGCTGCGTCTGAAACTTGCTCAATTTATTAGAAATTTCAGCAGCAAAAAGTAGCTTTTAATTTACATTAATAGGACACTTATTCTGTCACACTAAAACAGGTTCCCATAGCCGATGGTTACTTCAGGTTTTAGTCTGTCTCTAAACATTTAGGACAGGTTTGTTGGTGAATATGTGCTCCAGCATTTCGCGTATTCATCCATGCATTTACATGGACTGAGTAGTTCTATTGTAAAATAGGAACACGCACACACATACATACTTAGCTCCAGTAAACAATCACCCGTGACTGCATGTTTGCTACTGCCTATAATGAGATATCCTTTATTTGTCCCACACTGGGGAAATTTACAGTCTACAGCAGCAAGATTGTGGGTAGAAAGAAGAAAAAAAAAAAAAAAAGACAGGCCAAATCACCATGTTGTGCATTCCACTTTTATTTTCATATTTTCTTTACATGAGAATGACTGAAGAGTCGCCCGATATGTTTGATGCTGTGGCTACGCAAAGTGGAATGTTTGGAAGATTGGAACCCATTGGAAAATATCAACGTTTAAGTGTTAGGTTGTTTTGTTTTTTTTGTGCTTGTAAACTGATCACTATTACACGTGTATTTTGACCCACTTTACCTTCAGTGCTAGTGCAATCTTCCAGCAGGTCCACTCAGAGTGGGGAGTCATGTTTTTCCTGTCAATCACAGCCTCTGTCCGACATCGCCATGGTGATGAATACTCGCATCCAAGAAGGTCTAACTCCAGCATGAATCACATCCAAGGCTTTTTTTTTCCACATTAAAGTAAGCGGACAGCTTCGGCAGCTCACTAACAGAAACGTGAGTGGAGAATGAACCCAGCCAGGTGCCATGAACGAGTGCCACTTACTTTTGTACTTGTTTTTTTTTCTTTTCTTTTGTGCGTCCTCCACACTGTCATTCTGCTGTCCCAGAGTCAGCTCGGATTATTTATTCCATGCTGTTGGCCTTCTTTAACTCATCCGGGGAGTTATCAAGCGCGGTGGCGGTCCGATTCAGTCCAGCAGTCGGGCGCCCTCATGGGTTCCCGCTCAATACCCCACACGCACAAGCCATGGTCCTTTGGGTACCACGCATCCAGCTCTGCGTCCGGACCTCATCAGGACGACTGCATGAGGCCTGTCAGACGTTTCCCAGTCAACGACTTACCCTGGTAAGACAATGTGTAAAAGCAGAAGGGAGGAAGTTCAAGTAGAAAGAATGTCAGATTATGGTGTGTTGGCAGATATACCCCGTGGATAACTGCTTTTATATTAATGAACCAAGCAGGGCTAATCATAATTAGGCCTAACATACAACAAATTTGTATTGTTCAACGCACGGCTCATCATTTATTACACAAGCGTAAAAAAAAGAGGGCTCTTTCCTCAGAGGAAAAACAAGAGCTGTTTAAAGTACCGTAAATGTTTGTGTGTATATTGATCAGCGCAACAAAAGACCAATTGATCCTGGTAGTTAACGACTAACACATGACAACATCCACCCATGTGCAATCTAATGAGAGCAATCCAAAATTATCCATGCTCCTGTACGAGAGTACTGCAGTGGACTAACATCTCTCGAGAGAGCCAATTAAAACAACGCCTGTTTGTTGCCCATTGTCACTGTTGTCATTGTTGAGTTCAAACTCACCACACTGCGTGTGAACTTCTCCAGCGAGGTCCGTCGGCCCTGTTCTGTTTCCAGCTGTAGGAAGAGAGTGAGCATTAGGAGAGGGGAAACCACAGCTCCACCACCTCAAATGTTACACTACAGATAATGCACAGATGGGGCCCTATTTTCATGCCAAGCATAAATCTCGCGCAGAGTGCAGCCTAAGTGTGCACATGGGCAGAGATTTCACTCACACAGGTGGAAGAAGGTGCTTGTACCAATGCGCGTTGCCATGGGAGGGGAAAACAGCCGACTCCCAGCCAATAGAGGTGGCTCCTCTCATTCCCTTAAAATCGGGGCAGTCGAGGCGCACACAGTCCATGACATTGCGGAAGCCGAAATTGACTCGCTGGGATCCGTGCACGAGATTAATGCACACAAAGTGCTTTTATCCAGGTAAACTGCAAGCTCTCCACTTGCGGATGACATAGTAGGACGAGATGGGGTTGTGGAAACTCCGTGCGCCGTCACACTCAGAGAGGCACAACATGGCTCCAAACACACTCGGCTACTACTTGTGCCAGCACAAAAATTAGGTGGGCCCGTTTTTAGGGACCCTTTGTCTTTTTGTCTTGTATTACTAGACCAACCTTCTTTCTTGAATTCAGCAGGTCCTGGTAGATGCTGGAGCGCAGGAAGCGAGTGTAGCTGTCACTCTTCATCAGCTTGTAGATGTGATCCTGAACACAAGGCACAGATTTGAATATGGATCACATTTTGCCATAAATGTCATTGTTAGTGTTGCATTTCAATGGTCCCCCCCCCCCCCCCCCACCCCGACCTGTGCGTCCTCATAGCTGTAGCGTCCAGGATCTTTGAGGTTGTGACTTGTGCGCTCATAGCTGTGCGAATCCAGATTGATAGAACTGGGAGCCCCTTCGGCCAGGAACTCGGCCCAGATCTCCTGCGCTCTCTGCGCCACCTCGTGCTGCGGGATTCTCTTCAGCTCCTGCACGGCCAACCAGAAGCTGCACAAGATCCAATCAGTGAAACGCTGCTCAGCGTTGATGCTGATTCAGCAAAACAAGCGGCACCGTGTCATACGCTCACCGCAGGTTTTCAGAGCTAAATTCGGACTCCAGGAACTTGAGGAACAGATCACGCCCCGCCGGGTCCTTCAGAGCCTCCTCCAGGGAGAAACCCCACTTCTTCACCCTCTGCTGACCAGGCTCCTTGCTTTGGGTTGACAACGGCAGAGTGTCACGTGTAGCTTAAGAACATCAAAAAAACTAATCGACTGCACAGTCGGGCGCTTTTCTGCACCACGACAATGAGCTAGCTAGCAATGGAATGTGCTTGTGGTTCTAATGAAGTGGGCGGGGGACTCCTCAGGTGTTTATGGTCAACCTTTGATACACTTTTCTGCAACCTGTTCAACTTTTATCGGGTTCACTTCATTTCCATCATCCCGCCACCCATTCGGTAGACATCAATACTCTGTCATTGTCCTTTATTGTCTGAAACACGTAAGCGGCGCTCTGTGATTTGATTGAGATTGATTATTCAGAGTGACCTCTGAATTTCCTTTAGCGCTCCAGAAGAGAGCCCATTACTCAAAGTAATTACCTGTAAATATGCCGCACGGAGCTTTATGGAGCTGTTAAATCCACTGCGCCGAGCTCCTTTTATTGTGTCTCGCTGACACTTGATCACGGCAAAAAGCCACTTGGTTATTTATTTTTTAAAAAGGCGTTGACCATAAGTCTGACAGCTGACAAGAACGTGAAAAAGTATTTGTATGCGTGCATGCTGCAGAACTCGCCTATGAATAAATTTGAGCAAAGGGCCTACGAAGATTATAAATGTAATCTGTAAACACAAATTAGGATGACTCAGTAAGACAATGTGCATATAATAGCCTAGGAAAGTATTTGCGCTCCAAAAAGATTGAAAATGTTGACCTTTCCAAAATCTATACCTGGCCTCCAGGTCCCAATAGGATTGGTCATCACTGGTCCACGGGTTCGGCGGCTCCTGCGGTGTCACCAAGGGGTCGTGTTCCAAATACTGCTCCGTGTAGCTTATCAGACTGACACGGACATCACCCGGAACAGAAGACGAAACATGACTACCATTTCGTAGTTGCCATTTAGGCACTTTTTTACCTCTCAGCAACTTTGGACATTTTCATACAGTGTCGATCGAGCTGGGCATTCAGAAATAAGATCTGTAAGTGGAAAAGGAATAGCGATGACACATAAATGCCTTCCGTTATTTAGAACGCATATCCTAAAGTGTGCTTATTCAATTGTTGGTTAACCAGTTCACAGGGTGAGGCCTCTTTACCTCTTTCTCCACGTCCTCCTTAGTTCCCTTCCTGGAATGGTGAGAGGGAGTATGGATTGGACTTCGTGACTGCGTGCCCTCCTCTGCCAAACCGTACACGGACTGGCCCCATTGGAGGGTGAAGAAAAGCATTTAAGAAAAAGGGAGGTGGGGGGGGACATGTTTCACTCATACCTCAACTGCCGAGATTGCAACAGCGCAGTATGACATCAATGACGCATTTTAGATGTGAGCAACAAATGTTTGCAGTATGACAGGGGTCCCTGGAGAAAGTTTAAAAACACCAAAATAAGAAGGTGTTTGACACCGTAATGATTAAACTGTGTGATAGAGCGACGAAAAACATCATTGCTTTTTTTTGGGGGGGTTGACAGTGCTTGAAATGTTTTATTTTTTATTTTTGGTAAATGGTTGTTAAAATTACAAAAACTTATTAGCCGGGTTGCCTGCATACAGCATACACAAAGTAAAATGCGTTCATTTTCTTTTGAGTTTTCAAATTACTGCAATGCAAAACACGAGTTCCAAAGTCAAACTGTGGCCATCATAAAAACTTTATTAACGGTGTAAAATAAAATAATACCTGCAAAAGGGGACGTTGGGGGAAAATTGGCTTTTAAGTGCTTTTATAAAAAAATATTTGCTCACTCATCAAGTGTGGAAATGAAACAACAAACCTTTGTGCGTCTTTAAGAAGCTGCAATGTGCTTTTTTTTTTCATTCTTGGTTTTGTCCACATCGAGGTGCGAGGCATTCGAGTGTGGTCAAAAGTTACTCACTGCCGTACTCGGTTAACCGTACTCCCAGTTGGCAGTGAGATCCCCCATCATATAGGTGCAAAAAGCCACTTTTGGATTGAGGATCACCGCTTTGCACCGAGTACCTTCTTAACTCGATGAGGATTCTTCATCCGTCTGCATTTCCTGATGTCCATCTCTGTGGTGTTCACACAGCCCGGCTGCGGGAAAAACACCAACACAGAACCTTGCTGGTCGACCCGAGAACTTTCCCCCTCACTTCGGGCGGGGGGTGGGGGGTGCTCAAAAGAGGAGGTGTGAGATAAGGTGTGCAGCAAGAGGCTTACCACGGGCCGGTGGACATCCCAGAAGGCTCTCTCCTGGCTGTCAAGGATCTTCCTCTCGGTTTTTTCTTTTTTCCTGTCAATCCTGCAGAGGAGATCGGTCAGGGTGAGAAATACGTCCTGAAGCGGTGCCGCTATCAGCACTTGATGAGGAGCATGAATCTCCACTTGAAGGCTGCGGAAGTTATGAAGTCTCAGGTGGAAGAAGTGTGCCGATACGGACAAGGGAGGGGGGGGGGGGGGGGGGGGCTGGCCAATTTAGCAGTTTCTCCCCACATCGATGCAGTTTCCATTCAGGCTAGCGGACTTTATTTTTCAGTTCAGGTTTCTGTCTCGGGAATGACTGGCACACACATTTTTCTGTCAGAATGCACACGCTCTCCAAGGGGATAGCCTTGGAGAAGAGGGGGGGGGGGGGCGAATTTCATAATATCATGAATGCAGCTTTATTATTGCAAACAGAATTAACACCTGATCCTGAGCTTCCTCACTTGCTGCGAAAAAAAAAACCCACACACACAAAGGGAGCGATTTAGCACCATTCTAAGGGATGATTTCACTTTTGACCAAAGTGCAATCCAGAGCAAACGATGTTTGTCATAGAATGTAAGGATTCACCCTGTCGTTTGTAATCATGCTGTGTACTGGAATGATGCCGTTGCCTTCGTTTGAGTTTGCCTCGTTGCCGTAGTTACAGATCCCACTTACTTGACCTGGGCCTCAGCCTGCATGTAGATGAACTCCCACTTCCTGGCAAAGGCTCTCTGAAGCCTAGCGAGGTTCTCCTGTCAAAGACAAAGACAAAATAATGAAATAAATGAAACTCTTGTCTAAATGAGGATTTGAGGTGAAAATGTGCGTGGAGACGGACGCACTCGACTTCGAGGTACAGTAACTCACAAGAACTAAACTCAACAACCATTAAAGAACTAATTATGGGGTGATTTGAATGTTTGATTTTGGTGAAAGGAGGCGCCTCAACGAGGGGCTTTTAAGCAAAGAACGCTTCAATCGATTTGATGGGAGCAAGCCACAAATACGTTTGGAATGGCTGGCCTAAAAAAAAAAAAAAATCCACGTCCGGATTTTGGAAATGGGAGAGAAAGCCAATCGGAAGCACTCCAGCTGTAGTTGGGGGGGAAAACGAAAAAAAAAAAAATCTCGTGTTGTTTGGCTGCTGACTATTTAAGCAACGTGACCATTTGCAATATGGCTGTCATTCAGATATGTCACGGTCGCTTGCACGGGTGACCATTGAGCCGACAAAAAACGGATAACTAAACAAAAAGGCTAGAAGGGGAGATCATTTGGCGGCCCGGTAGTCCAGCGGTTAGCACGTCGACTTCACAGTGCAGAGGTACCGGGTTCAATTCCAGCTCCGGCCTCCCTGTGTGGAGTTTGCATGTTCTCCCCAGGCCTGCGTGGGTTTTCTCCGGGTACTCCGGTTTCCTCCCACATTCCAAAAACATGCATGGCAGGCTGATTGAACGCTCTAAATTGTCCCTAGGTGTGAATGTGAGCGTGGATGGTTGTTCGTCTCTGTGTGCCCTGCGATTGGCTGGCAACCGATTCAGGGTGTCCCCCGCCTACTGCCCGAAGACAGCTGGGATAGGCTCCGGCAGCCCCCGCGACCCTAGTGAGGATCAAGCGGTTCGGAAAATGGATGGATGGATGGGAGATCATTTGGCACCTACCGCCTCGTAATCCGCCAGCTCCAGCCTGGTCTTATTCTGCATGGTCCGCTTGCACAGATAAATGGCTGCGGGGGGGGGGACACGCAAGGCAGCGTTACGACAATGAACAAGCTTTTTCTTTGGACAGTATGTGCACATCCATCCATTCATGCTTGCAATCGAATACCCCCCCCCCCTCCCCACGCCACCCCCTCTTCAAATGAGTTTCTCCTTTCCGTTTCAGAGCGACAACTCCGCAGGCGTGCCGCATTTCATCCGTCGGCTTGAAAGACACCAAGTGAAATGACGAAGCGCTAATCCCGTTGACGTGTTGCTTCAGCGTGGCGCCGCGCGGTTATTCGTGTGCACGCGTGTGTGTGTGTTTTCCCCTAAATCCTGATCTATTGCTCTTTTCTTTGAACACGATCGCTTGGAAGACACATCATACACACTTTCATTCGTGGATGTCGCGACGTGCTCTGCTTCTGCTTCTGCCTGCCTGCCTGCCTGCCTCCGTTGAGCCCAGATTCTCTCTGCCGGGATGGATATGATGCACTCCATCTGCCCACTTCATTCCCAGTGCTGGCGTCACGTTGAAAGCTTTGCTCGTTTCAGCTCGCAAACTTTTGAGGAAGGCCTCCTTGACTTTCATTCCATTTTTTTTGGAACGCAAGCAATCAAAAATCAGTCACACAACAGTCACATTTTTACCGTAATCTGTATTTTCAGGCTCCCAGCAATTAGACGGCCAGAAATATGGCGCCTGTGGAAGAATAAAGAGCAAAACAAGGAAGTGCGATCAAAATGCAAGCGATTCAAAATGGCTGACTCCAAATCTCGCCGCATGAGAGGCGTCCCGGGAATTTGCAGAGCATTGCAGCCGCACAATCAAATGAGAGGCAGCGAGACGCGCAGGATACGCTATGACGAAGCACGGAAAGAAAGCCGGCAGTCAATGAATAAACAGTCTTCCCGTTGGTTTGTTTTGACATATCCGAGCACGCCCGCTCTTCTTGTAATTCTTCGTCAATTATACTTGGACGGCATTTTCTCAACTGGTGGTTTTGCACTTTCCTGTGCCTGTAAAATGAAATAAACAGCGATTATCCTTTCTCTTTTACTTCTCTTTGTCTCGCCTTTGCTCTCTTCACTTTGAAGCCAGAGAGGCAAGGTCACAAGAACAGACGGCGACGTTCGCCGCTGTCCGCCTTAATTAAATTGCCGCTGCAGTGAAGATTTGGCCTTTCCAACGAGTCAAAAGCAAACGAGACGATTCCACGCGACGAGCATTGTCATCTTTCCATGCACCGCTTTTGCCGCCGAGGATTGCATTGTTTCGTTTTTAATTAGGACTTCTCGGGATAAAGCGCCGCGGCATAATTAACGCGCCGCTTCAATAACGCCGTCGTATTTGCAGATCGCGAAAGACAAGGGAGATATCGGCACACGTTTGTCGTCTTCTAGTCCCTGACGTGACTGGCTTACGACGCTTACGATTGCAACGCGTCTCCGGCGGGCTTTTGGCAGCCACCCGACTCAGTCAAAACGGCGCTTCTTGTGCGCTTGATGAATATTTTAGCGGATCGCCATTCATTTTTAATAAGGTCACTGGATCCTAACGTGGAACTGAGGATGCCGCAAATGGTGGGCAGAGCGTTTTATCACTGAGCGCATACTTACAAAAAAAAAAAAAAAAAGAGACTGCCACAACATAAATTAAAAGAAGGCGCAACTTTTGTGCATCAAGAGTTTTCAAGGAGACGACAAATGTCCTCGGGTGGCTGCTAATCATGTTATGCTTTCATGTGCAGAAATTCCCCTGGAAAAGGGGCCTTTTTTTAGCTTTTCTGCTGCCTTTTTTTTTTTTTTTTTTTTTAAAGTTTGATCTCGACGTATTCTGGCACTCACCTGAAAACGATAGAAGGTGCCATCGTCCTTCAGGGAGAGAACGTGATCGGAGATGGGGAAGAAGTAGCCCTGTGCTGCGATCAGGCTTCCAATGTGCATGGCCTCAGCTGAGGAAGAAGCGGCAGAACAGAGCCCTGCAGGTATTAGCGCTCAAGTCCTCAACTGGGATGCTTGTAAAATAAAACCGGGTCGTTCACTCGCATTGAAGAAAAGTCAATCCAAAAGCGTTTCACCGTGGCTAGACTGTTGCGGCACGCAAGACTGGAACTTCTAGTGACACCGCCGCTTTTATTCCTGACGTTTACGTGCGGTGACTCGTTTTCCGGGCTGGCGGCTTCCACAATGAAACTGTCTAACTCGGTGATGTTTTTAAAGAAAAAAAACAAACCCCCAGAATAATCTTTTCTTCCTTTTTTGGAAAAAAAAAACATACCTGGATCTTCAATCGCAAGGTTCTTCATCATCCACTGAACGATGTCCGTGCCTGTGTCAGATCAGAACAACGTGCATTGCGCACTATTCAAAACAACAGCTCTCGAAAATCCCCCAAAGACCACTCGCAGCATGTCAAGACAAAGATGCAACAAGATGGCTTTGAAAAAGGGGCCTACTACTTAACTCATTCACTCCCAAAGACGTTTTTAAACGTCTTTTCAGACTTGGTCTAGAATTAGCTGGTACTGAATGAGTTAACACCGGCTATAACCCCCCCCCCCCCCCACACACACACACACACGTCACCGATGTACTGATGAACGAATGACGCAAAGTTGCCGCAAGTCGGATTGGTCGGCAGTAGGACGCAACTAACCAGTGACAACGCTGGGAATTTTGGTCATGAAGCTTTTGACTGTCCTGATGGGAACGCCTTCCGTCTCATCCTGGATGAGGGTGACGATGTCTTCGATCTGCAAAAGGAGGACAGATAAGAACGAGCGCATGCGTGTGTTTGCCGTGGCTTCTTCTATAGTCACCAGCAGAAGTCCTTTTGGTTCAGTCTTACCGAGTTTGCTTTCTCAAAGAGGACAAAACGGAGTCAGTTATCGGAAACCGTAGCCCATTTCAACGACTTCATGGCACATTATCCGTCATTCGATCTTTGTTTCTCCATCATCGCCGGTGACACGAGGTGACGGGCAGAACGAGAAAATGCTCTTCTAGCGGCTACTGCTGATCTTGCGTTAGCTTTGATGACAAAGATGTCCTTCGTAGTTAGAAGACGTAAAAGGCACACCGAGCCACAGGAATGACTGGCAAGCCCGAGACGATGGCAATTACCCTTTTACCGTTTTGGGATGGAAATGACTGACAAGGCCACTGTGGCTTTATTGAAGACAGGTAGACGCCCCGCTGAAAGAAAATGTCAGTGCGGGCCCTCGGGAACGACGGGGATGTCTACTCAGACAGAAAAGAATCACAAAATAGTGACGCTGCCTTCGCAAGGCACACTGGAGGCCACCTTGTTTGTGGAACGACATTTTTGAAAAGTGGAATAGTTTCACTGATTGCGCCTTATTTGAAACCGACGTGTACTTTGATCTGCGGCTCTTGCATAAATTTTCCAACTCGTCATATTGCCCCGTTGATCCATTATAGGACTGGATTGTAATTGTCTCTCCGTCGCAGGTATATATTTTTTTTTAACCTTTGGTTCCGCTATTTCAAAAGCTTGTCAGCACCCGGTCGAGTGCGAGATTGGAAAAGGCCACGAGAAGGCCTCAAGGTTTTGAAACAAGGACACTTACTGTCGCTTTAACTCCCCGCAAGGCTGAGTTCAGCTCGCGGGCACAGAAAGCAAGCAGTCGAGTAGTTGAAGGGGACGTGCGCTGATTGGAAGCGCCTCCGTACTCGCGCTTCATTTGCATCACCTACTTCGGCTCCTACGCAGTCAAATGCCGAGACACTGATTGCATGGTCCTCTGTCCCCAAAGTGGCAATCGCACCTTGATTAGGAAGTACGGACCGTACCCGGGAACGTGAAACTTTTACAAAGTTTGACCTACAACGACATGCGATGACAAAATCGGGAGACTGGGAAAATGGCAGCAAGCCTTTCAGGATCAGCACAGAAAGTACAAAACTCGACAAGGGTTACAAGTAGAAGAAGAAGAAGAAGGTGAAAAACGAGGTGCTCTTACAAAGATGACTGAAGGAAGTCGTTTTTCTTGAACTTAATGCACATTAACAAACACTCCCATAAGCGCGTGTGTGTGTGTGTGTGTTTGCACAGGAGCACAATGAGACACAGTCCCAAGGCCGAGCGCACGCGCCAAATGAATTGCCGTTCCTTCAGAGTGGGTGTCATGACTCACAGCCGAGATGGCGAACGGTCCTTCCTGCAGCAAAAATCCACGTTTTATGTGTGAAGGTCAGAAACGAGGCCTGGCTGACAGTCAACGATGACGACGAGTCCTGACCGGTTTCGGGCCAGCGCGCCCGGCAGCAGGGGGGGACGTGACGCTTAATGGAAGTGGAATGACAACAGGATGGCTCCTGCACACTTGACTGCCAGAGCGGCTCTGCCTGACAAGCGAGGCGAGATGGGCCCGGAAAAAAAATTGATGAGACCGGTCACAACTTCCTGATCGCCTAATAAGTTTAGGTCTCTCTCAAATTGCCTTGTTTGTTTGTTTGGTTTTCACAGCTAATGAAAAGATGAACAACCGTCACAAAATTAGTGGGAAAACCAACACTGGAACAAGCACTGCGTTTCCTCTGAGAGAGATATGCGCCCTTGCCATTTCTAAAATCGGATTTATGAAAATGTCGATTTTCATCCGGGCAATAGCGATGACCACCCATGCGGCCTGCCCATGCACAAGAACATTTTCGGCCCGCCGAAGTCAAATAAAAAAGACCATCTAGGGATCATGTTTCGATGGCAAGTTGAAGCTGAGGGATCTGCTGCCTCACACCCAAAATAATAAGGGACGGGGAGAGCTGACAGAAACAACATGGACATCTCTTCAAGTTTTGTAATCTGGATCATTTGCAAAATGCTGGATGAAGCGTGTTCCACTTGCGACGCAACATGACACGGGTCGTGTATATTTAATGTGGAATATTTTCCTCAATGCTCTTGCCCATCCATCATTCTCGCTTTGCTGGGCACACAGCCAAACAATAGCTTACTTTCCGACATTGAATGAATACGAACTCCGTGGCAGCTTGTTGGCAGCCAATCTTGCGAGGCATCTTATTACTGGCTCGTCAAGTACAGGCTGGGCTCCGATCATCCCCCCCCCCCCCACCCCCAAAATCGGCGCATCCCATTAAGCGAGGCGGCACGGGGCGGCATACGCCGTGATGGAGCGCTCCCGAAATGCACGTATCACTAGATGGCATCGGAGTCAAAGTTCAAAATGAAGACATTGATTATTTGCTCTCCTGCCGTTCACTCGATGGAGTCCAGCCACCCGTTCTGCCTTACAGCAACGTGTGTCCTTAGCGTGAAATCCAATAAATAATTTTGAAAGCGTGTTTCCTTAATGAAACGAAACCCCCCCAGACGAATCTTTCCATCTTCATTTCTCATAATTAGCCCGGCTAATGTGACGTCCTGGGTCTCGCTCTTCAGACAGGCAAACGTGCATCGCCGTAGCCCCGCGATCGAATGCAATCTGTTGCCAGGCGTCGGTTGACCTCCGTTTAATTGGATTTGGAAGCAAATAAGGGAAATAATCGATTGCGGGGCCAATTGTCATCACATCTGGATTAAGCGTGAAGGCGATTTAGAAATTACATTTTAACAACACAACGGAGTGGTAGAAATTCCGTCTGCCTCACAGTCTTGGGTTTCAGGTTCGAATCCCTGCTCGATTAATTCCTCTCCGTTCTAAACCTTCCTGCTTTTGTTATTCGTGTGCTGCGGATGGTATGATAAACAAAGACTTCTCCGCCGTGTTGACTTGCCGCGGTGTTCAGGTCATCGTTTTGATTGACGCCGACTGTAACGGTTCAATTTTCTTTACTTAATAGATTCTTCTTTGCATTCTGCGCCTCTGGGTGAATGTCGCAGGTGCGAGAGCATATTGACATTTTACGTTGAGCAACTGTGTTCCTAGACAGTATATTTACATCTTTAGCTCTTCTGTAGTCTTTTTGGAACAAACGCTCAAAAGGTCAGCGTGCTCAACGGTGTGCTCTGAGTAAATGACATAACAAAGTGTAAAGACACTCCGAGGTCCAATTAGAGAGGAGCCGCGTGAGCTCCATTTACAAGGCTACTTTGCTGAAATACAACTGCGGCGCTTGACGCAGAGAATCGATTCGACTTCAAGCCAAACGGCTTGAAGTGCAGCGAGGCCTACTAAAAACAATTGATGAGTTTGTTCATTTACCGTTTGCCCTTTGAGATGAGGACCAGACACTTCAGGTGCGAAAGGCCACCCTCAGGATTTGTTATGCATGACTCGATTACGACACTGCGGTCCATATTGATATTTTCAATTGTATTGAGGTGATATTAGCTTGAGACAATTTAGTCAATCGTGTGTCACATCTGCTCCCAAAAATAAATCTTACTTTAGGCTTACGCGGTGTTAAAAGTACGATCTCATGAGCCTTAACTGCATTTTTCACGCCCGGAAAGAAAATAAAAGTGTCATGAATCCCGAAGTTAAAAGAAACAGACTTTTGCATGCTGGTATCAACAAGTACGTCATGCTGTCAAACCAGCAAGCCGGTTAAAATATGGCAATTGCTCTGTTAGTTGGGCCGGCGTACTAAAATGTCCGAGAGAGCGATGCAAGGCAAAATGCTGCCACATCATTTCAAGCTTCTCCAGATTTGGATGTCAATGCCTTAAAAGCAGTGCGGCAATTTAGAAAGCAATACGTGAGGCACGATCCCTCCCTTTACGTAAACATGACATGTTATCTACGGCGGGGCTTGTAACGTAATAGTCACCCCCCCCCCCCCCCCCCACCTCCTGTCATATCCGGGAGAAGAAGCCATTGTAGTGATTGCAGAGCTGTCAGGATTTTTAAGCCACTCGTGATGGCCCTCTGGCAGCGACCCACTCAAGTGCGCACTTTGGCAAAGAATGGGGGGTGAGGTGGGGGTGGGGATAACACGCTGCAGTGCACGCGAGAGCCACTCTGCAGCTGGGCAAGCGAGGAGGCTCTTGGCCAAAAGTGGACGTCGGAAACCTGAACAGCCTCAAACAGCTGACACTGACACTCGGGACGACCACCCCGCCGCTCGTTAACAAGTTACGGCGTGATTTAATAACTGTGACGCGGCAACAACATGGCCGTCGGGTCACATTTGGACCGCGCCGCTTGTCGCGGTTTAAAAAGATCATTAGCAAAAGACCCCCGAAGTGAAAGCGGTCGATAAAATGGGGGTGTGGAGGCTAAAATGAGAGTTAGATGACTCCCACGGGTACGCTCAAAACCACTTAGGACATGCTTGACATCTCTGCTTTGAAAACACTGCGATCCACGCTCAAGCACAACTAACCTGGGCTTGCGCAATCAATGGGATTCACTCCATTGATTTTCTATGCCTTGAAGTTAAGTCTCACGAATCCAGCTGACCAGGGCAGGGGCGCAAGGGCAACTGAATGGCGACAAGTGCAGGGCACATACAGGGTGGAAAAAACAAAAAACAAAACGATTTGAATAGGAAAATCTGATTTTATTTCAGGAATGCCAATGCCTCAGATCATAACTACATGTGGGAACCAGTGCGCCAATGAAACACATCCTGAACCAATTACTCCTCCTTTAGCTTAGCATTTGCGTTTCTTGCTGACAAGAAAGAACCAAAGACAAGTTTCAAATGCTATGCCGCTCATCTCACGTGTCGTACATTCAAGGCAACATTTTGTGTGACCGGAGACGTTTGCTCGATTTACAAATGTTATGGCCTCGGGGATGTTCTAACTTTGCTCGGGTCACCTGTTAAATTTCACCAGAAAGGCTCACAATTTCATCAGCAGCAAAATGCCTTCAAACATTCTGATGACTGAGGCACTTGAAAACGGGCTCCCTCCATTTGTTGCGCATCAAATAAAGAGGAGGTGTCACTTTTGATGAGACCAGCGATCGCACAGAATTCCTAATGTCGATCATACGGTCCAATTCACGAATCGGGCTTGAGCGGTCAAGGAAAACGTTTGACTTTGAAATGTCATTTCATGGAAGGAGATAGCAGCGCGCCATTATAGCGGGCAAAGCTCTGGACTTTTATTCCCACCATGCTGCTGGATGGGAGATTAGCATACCATCACTTACTTTGTCCATTCTTTGCTGTGCAAGGAGTTTTTTTTTTTTTTGACAGCACACCCGCATCGGAATAACTGGAGGGATGATTGATGATCATGTGGGATTAAAAAATAAAAAAAAGAAGAAGACGACGACGGAGGAAGTTACTGGGCTCGGAGACTGAAGCCAAATGAAAGACAAAGTGTCCCTGTAATGTTACCATGCAGAGGGGAACGTCTTCTTCAGAGCATGTCAGGGAGGATGGCAATGCAATATTGAACACAGCCGAATGAAAGAAGACTTTCACACGTCCAATCTCGCCATCAATTATTTACTCCTGCGTGCAAAGATGCATGAAGAAAAAAAGGACACCAGATTATTTTGGTCCGATAGAGCATGCATGGACTCGAAGGTATTATAGTGAGCTGCCGTCACATAGTGGTTCACAGATTCCGAAGAGTCCCTGAGACTAAGTGACTGCTTGGCATGGTGTCGTTCTAACAAACGGCAAATGATTTGAACAAGATCGGAATGTGCTCATGATCAGCGCTGCCGTGATACGCGGCTTCTGTGGCCTTTACATCTGGCTGCCCGGTGATCTTTCAAGATGTCACGTTGAGTAAGTAGAGCAGCAGGAGTCCCGCACTCATTTCACAAGGCCGCTAAAAGGCCACCGTTGACGCAGCTCATGTCACAACGGCGACCCTTTGGCTCAATACATTACAAACGCGCGTTGTTGTTACTAGCATACAGGCAGCTAATGGACCGCCGCGCAGCTGGCGTGGAGCAAATGCTTCAGCGTGCCGCAGCTGCAACACGATTGGACAGTTCCATACAGATTGGCGAGTTAAAAACGTAGTTATGGGGGGGGGGGGGGGGCGGGGGGTTCACAGCAATTAAACAAAATATAGTCACATTTTATCAATAGTATTATCCCAGATATTAGCTTTCCCTACTTTCATGCTAAATCTGCCGCACTGACGATAAAACAAGACGGTTGTGTGAATGCCAAAAACAAGAAGATAATACTCCAGCTCAGTGGCAACCTTGTCGACAGTTTAATTAGTAAGCAAACGGCACATTCAATGTGAAAGACAGCCGTGCATGATATATTGCCTTCCTAGTTACTGCCGGGCCGTGCAGGTTAATTGGATGGCTCTGACCCCGATAGACAAAGCTTCTACATTGAAAGGAGCGCGCGGGGGATGGGCCTGCCGGAAACGATTCGCAACATACACGCAGGAGGCAATTAAACAGTTGAAGTCACGGCCAATCAAACAAACCGCACGTGTTAACGTCGAAGGCGGGAAACATCCGCCATTACCATGGCAACCCTCCACTGCCTACTTTGTGGCACCCTTGAAACGATCAGATTTCCGTTTCAGAGCCTTCGGCTTGGATTTGAGCCAACTCTACAATTTGAACGCAAAAAGTTCAAATAAGAATGACTCATCTCTTTACATTGGGCGCGCGTGTTGTGTTGTGTGGTTGCGCGTTAAACGTCGAAGCTTTTAAGAGCCACTTTCGAATCCCACCGGCTTTGTGGTCGACTAAGTGTGACGGCAGAGAAAGAGGTTTTCGGCTTTTTGTTTCCCTGCAAAAAAAAAAAAAAAAATGAAAGAAAGTCCCAACCTGCCAATTATTTGAACTGAAGCGTGTGAAAGGCAAATAAAACGAATACATCTCGGGAGTTCAAAGTTTAAAAAACATCAATGACATCTTATGCCAGACGTGTTGAAATGAGCTGTTAAAGCTTTTTTTTCTCCTTCTCTCCAATAGAAGGTAACCTCATGGAGACGTGTCAGTCTAAAAATGTCCGCAAGTCTGTAAAAGGGTCCGAGTCATTTTTTGTAATAATAATTCAAAAGCAATATTGCAAGAGCAACTCCAACTGTTGTGCTGATGCGTCTCCAAAAAGACATTTACATCCAGCACTGACAAAATAAAACAACAGGCAGTTGAAACGCACGACTGACAGTTATTGTATGCAATCGCAGATATTTTCGCAGGCTTGTACATTTCATTTTCATTCCGTTACATATTCTGCAAGGTTTCAGTGTTATATTTCGTAACAGTTTGCCATTTGACTGTCTCCTAGTAGGTGTGCAGGCTTGGTTTTGAACACCCACAAGTTCCGAGCTAGATCAAGGGCTCCTCGAGTGGGATTTGTCTTGTAAATGAACCTCCACTTGGGATCAGGAGATTCATTTTAATAGCCCTTGCTTATGACGAATATCAAGCGCCAACGCGCAGCGGCAAAGCAACCGAGCAGAGTAAAAACCACCAATCTTAAAAAAAAAATGGATGATGGATAAACAATTTTCAAAAATGAGGTTTCCAGTTGTGTCGCTGATATGTACCAATATTAGCAGCCTCCCAGCGGGGGGTCCCCTTTGGCTTGGGGTCTTTGACAATTACCTGAATTGCCTGCACAGTTGCAGCATCTCCGGTCACAGTCAAGCAATTCGAAGTGCATTTGTCCTTTTTTTATTTTATTTTTTCCTTCTCAGAACATTGTCAACTTCTCAGCATGCTGGCACTGTAGCCCCCTTTTTCAAATTTTCACACTTTAATTCAGAAAGTGACACCGAGTCATTTGTGAGCTTGCAGCTTAAGACGTCCCTGCAGGAGAGAGAGAGAGAGAGCGCTCCCTTTCTGTCAACGGCTCTCCGTCGCTCTTTTTCCAAAACCACTGAGCTTAATGTGGACATCTGCTGCCGCTCGACGGGCAATTTATTAAATAAATCGTCATACAGCAGCAAAGATTATTGTGAATACTGCTGTAGATTGCCTTATAAAAGAAGCATGTCTGCCGTACTAGAAGCAACATCCACTGAACGCTCGGAAATTCTTCTTTTCAGCCAAGCATCCGTTTTTGAGGGAGGCGGGGGTGTTCAATGTACCGATAACTCTCGACGGGAATAAGGTCAAACATACTTTTGCCGCTTTCCTTGGAATCGTTGAAGATTAAAATGGACATGATGAGAATGGAAGATGACCCAGTTCGAAGGAAACACAACAAGAAGAAGGTCAAAGAAGAGCCGGAAAGGTCATGCCGATCAGCATTTGCTCCACTTCAAAGTGAAGGCAGAAGATGCCCAAAAACATGAGTTCCTGCAGGATCAAGAGAAGGGGAGCCGACATTTTAGTGGGGAAACGGCATCGGAAGAGAACAGAATGTCAATAGCCGCGAGGAGCTGGATGGTTGCAGCCACAATCCGTCATTCCCTCGCATGGTTTCAGAAAGTGGCACTCGGCAATGTCTTGATTGTTTTTGCCTCACTTAAAAATTCAAGCAATGGATCCATGATGAAAGAGTCTCACGAGGCACAATTATGTGGAGAGACATAATGAGGACAAAAATCCTTGTGCGTATTAACGTGGAAGTTTGAGGCATAAATAGTACTTGAAAGACCCACCCACGACTTCAATATGACGGTTCAGTCTCAACCCCGATGTGACGATACGGCCAACATAGCGTTGTTACCGCGCCTGATAGATATTGATCGCTCACTTCCACAAAAAAGACCTGTCCGTCAGTCCAACAATGCGCATCCCTATGAAATATTTACACCCTCGGGGCACTCTCAAATGGGAGTTAAGTGCTCAAAACATCGGAGCTCTGCAGTTGCTTAAGATGTTAAAGTGTTTCTCTAATGCGGGCACACGACCAAAATTTGATCAGTGTTGCTTTTTCTCCATGCTCAATCCCTAAAGCACTAAGCCTGCTTTTAATAGTTAAAAGCTGGAGTACTTTGTCCTCTGAGGCAATATACTGGAAGAGTTCATTCTAAAAATAAAATCACCGGCAATTTAGAGAAGTTACGGGTATACAGACAGACATTTTGTATAGGCAGCTCACACACACACACACACAACAACAAAAAAAAAAAAGTCCTTCGTAATTTCACACACTCCTACGTACCAAAACACAGAGACAGGCAACGCTCCTGTCATGTCAATGAAACGCACACCTCGAGAGGCACACGCTGCTCCATGTTGTTTGATCGGAATCAGTTACTGTAAGGTGCGGTTAATGTGCGGGCAGGCACCATGTGGCAGATGGAGAGGAACGTACTACGCTGAGAAATATCACGTGTCCTCTCTGCTTTTCCTAGATCGATATTTGGACAATTGCTATTCACGTCGCGCATCGCGCCTTCATGTCTGGTCCTGCTAGCAACAGGGAAACACATGGACGACTAAAAACAACTCAAATTATTCATTGGAAAACAAAAGGGAAAAACCGACTGGTTTTTATGATGGCCAGGGACAGGGAAACGCGTGTTTTTGGAATCTACCCCAAGATCGGCTCACGCCAAAAATGGATCACATTTACAGAACGATATCACCGCAGCAAGTACCCCCAAAATATAATTATTAGACGCCAAGGTAAATGTTCTTGGACCGGAACAAAAAAACCCAAAAAGTTTGAAGTATCAGTCAAAAGCAGAACTTTTGCGGGTGTTTCCAAAATACCGCGGAGACTGTCATGAGGCACTCAAGGTTGAATCAAAGGAGATGATTCCACCTCATTGTATACACACCGACATTGGCTTTTATAGCCGTAACATTTTACTGCCCCTTTTGCACCGCTTAGAGGCTAACATGACATTCTAGCGACCACTAATTTCGCATCTGTGGTGCATTCATTTCGACCTTTGATGCAGGGGTGGGGGGGGGGGGGGGATGTCTTAGCCTTCGTATGTGTGTGAGCATACATTAGCAAATCAGTTTGCCTGATGCAGACCTTGTTTCACCATATTGGCAAAGATGGGCTCTCCCGACTGGAATGTTATAAAAGCGCGTAGCTGAGCAGCCGGTACGAACGTGTTTTATGGCTGTATTTTGAATGGCCGTTTTCCGCCGGGACGCATTCACGAAGAGCGCCTCGTGATATCCAATCACGGCCCGCTGGCTGCTAATAAAAGAAACAGGTGGTAGTCCTCCTCAATAATGGCTGCAGTTGCATTTATTTACAGATGAGGTCGAGCGGCTCGCAAAATATGAAGGCCATCCCCTTGGATACAATCTGCCCCCCCAACCCCCCATCCCCAGACTGCAGGCCAAACAATGTTGTGCGGTCGCGGCGCTTCTAACAGCCCCTTTGTGATTTCGGAGCAAATTTGCACGACATCTCATTTGAGCCCAGAAAACGTCTGCTATTGTTTTCCGACAAAGCAATATGCTAATCCATTTTCAACTCTGATTATCCGGGGGATTAATTAGGAATTAAACAGTTTGCTCTCTGGGACAAGGCCGCCGTGTTCACAACAAAGAATAACAGCGCGCCACAAAACCCGGATGAGCAACAAACTGCTCGCCCGGCCCACATTGTTTGGCTGCGATTATTATTGCTGGCCGTGCGTGTGAGTCACCATCTGCATCACAAAAACAGTCCGCACACCGACGCGCACACACACAGGATACAAACACACCCAAGGCACGTTACACCACTGGGGGAAAGGTGCTCATGTAACATTATAGTCGTGATCTGGAAATACAAAACGTGAAAAAAAAGACTTAAGTATACGACAAACGTCACTTTAGCTCATAAAACTGCTGATGACTTTTCTTCACTGTTATTTGTGGCATCCCGTGACTTGCAATCCAAAATTTGGACGACAGCCAAGTTGTTTTTTTACAGTGAGCCCTTTAATTAATTTCAAGTAATTACCTCCATTTTATCGTTGGTTAAGCGGTAGTTTTGTTCACACGTGCAAACCAATCACGCATGGGACCGCGCTCGCGCTTCCACATTACTTCGTTTTGCAGCCGAGTGGCAATCGTTTGCCATCTCAAGAGTCGACAGACACTGCACATTTGAACATTTGGCCAACTTTGTTTTGCATTCAAGTCTTCGAACCCTCGCACGCACAATGGCCTTGGACCTCATCCGCAACCAAAGCAACGGTCCTTTATAGACTCCGACTCACGTCCTCACATGCTCGGCAAAGCAATTCCCACCTGTACCCGCGTTTACATTTCGCAGTCACCTCGCCTTCATTCTGTGTGAACAAGCAACGGTCAAAGCGTTGACAGAGAATCAAGGGCAAGCCGCTTCTTTCGACACCCGCTGTCAGCGTGTCGAACACAAAAAAAAAATAATACATTGAATGAATCAATAAAGTCAGCTGGATGTACCGAGAGAGAGAGAGAGAGAGAGAGAGATGAGCAAACAAGGGAACGCAGCACCCTGCAAAGGAAAGTGATTCACATCAAACTCATTCAAGTGTGACTGCTGGTGCGCTTTCCATTTGGACTGTGATGCATGGACGTTTGACTAAACCGACATGCACGAGCTCAAAGCGCATGTTTACTTTTTTTTTTCTTTTTGGGGGGGTGGGGGGCTCATCCTTAAATTTCAACATCCCTGACTTGGAGATCCATGTACTTGATTGTTTGGCTAAGTTGTCGATGTCAAAAAAACGAAAAGATAAACCGGAAGCTTGATATGAATAAGAGAATTTGATTTGCAATAGGCTGTTAATGATCCAGCGCGACATGCCGCATCAGTAAACTCGCTCTGCGAATTAAACCGAAGCAGCCAACATGTGAAGTGGGTAGTAATCCTTTCATCTGGAAATTCGCAATTTCAACCCCTCCAATTAACCTCTCCCCGCCGCCTTGATTTGATTAGCCCGCCGCTTCCTACCCGCTGTCGTGAGGAGATCTCCTCAGATATCTGCGGGCGGCTGGGCTTCGTCATCACGACTCTCACGAGTGGCTCAGCAAACGTGAGGCTGATTTCTTTTTCCAGAATAAACGGAACGGAATGAAATGGCGTGAAAACGACAGCGCACTGAGAAATATCGCAGCGCTGGGGTTCGCCTCCATTGTCTACCGAGGCTACATTGTCAAAATCACTCGGGAAGCCCACCTGAGCTAATCGCATCACCTCGATACAGCGTCACGGCGAGTTGGATATGTCATCATTTTTTATGATTTGTTTCACCTCGGTAAATGAAACCATACTGCACATAAGTGGGTCACTAGTTGATCAATTCACAATCCTGACGTGCAGGATATGTATCAAGCGCGTTGACAGATCAAATGAAGTTTAAATGCTTTTTACGTACCGAAATTGCAACCCCCAAATAATAGCAACGCGCCAAAAAGCTCAGAAAAGGTTCACCGGCCGGTGAGTCATGTTTTCGTTCACCAATAAATACCCGGGCAGTGTGAAATTGGCTAATAAATCTCCCGTGGGCTGCAGCGAGCGGGCAAGACCGCAGTTTTATGGCTCCAACTCAAAGGATGGAAGCTATCGACAAAAGTCATTGCAGGGTGAAAAGTGTCCAGTCTGCCTTGTGCATCCTAAAAGTCAGGTCATTAAATAACTTAGGAAAAAAAACACCCCGCCGACACTCTTTATGTCACAATTACTACGGTGGTAGAAGTTTTGTCTTGAAAATTAAGCGATAGCAGTTAGGACACAAACCCACTTGGAGTTTGATTCTAATAAAAGAGTCAGGTGGAAGGTGGAGGAGAGGGGGGGGATGAATAAAGAGGATGAGGACTGTCGAGAGGAAGGCGAGCTGGAAGAAAGAAGCGGTCGGAGGAGATGAATGACACCCCGTGGGCGAGAGCCCCTCACTTTTCCGTCTAAATGATGATGATCCACCACCAGTTTAACCTTTCAACTTCAAAACCTCTCCCTCCTCTAAATGTCAGCCTGTTCGTTTGGGGCACAGGTGTCAAACTCCGTTGCGTTAATTATGAGGAGAGCTTGTTAGTTTGCATCCCAAAGCTTTGTACACGCGAAAACGGGAGCACGATGAGCGCATTCTTCAGCGACTCCCGTTCCTGCATGATTGATGACTCATCTGACCAGATAATGGGACGGCAGCGCGGGCCCTGCATATTTCATAGCCGGGCAACCTTTCGCGCAAGAGCGTCAATGTTGGGAATCGGCGGGTCCGTTCTCATTTCCAAGTAGAACCGCAGAGAGGATGCCGAGAAAATTGGAAGACGTCGCTTTCAGTTGGCCCTCGCAAACCACAGGCGAGTGGATTTCGCTGTGCAAGTGCTTTGCTCTCGTCTTACTTTAATGGCCTCGCGTTAGCGGCAGGTAAAGGCCAATGACACCATTACGCTCAAGACAAAAGGCTTTCCTTTGCATGAACAAATATTTGTACACTAAACTGGCAGCTGATGCAGAACAGCAGGGGCGGGAAAGCCAAGGTTCTGAAATTATAGAGAACATCAAGCTAGGGGGGGACGGGACTTCTGCAGTTTACCTTCATTTGCTCCCATTTTTTTCCCCCCAATCGTTAGCTTGTGGCTCACTCCGCCACTAAGTGTTGCGGAGATTGGTGAAGGAGTTTTTGTGTCATCCCGCCTAGTGATGCCGCCGCTGAAAACAAGCCGCTTGGCCGAAGCAATAAACAACCAACATCATCTTTATCGTCTCCCACAACTCAATGGCGGCATTTTAGTACTGCGACCTGAAGTAACCCTGACTCCAACGGAAGCGCCCCCCCCCCCCCGCCCTCACAGCCACCCTCAGAACTGAGCGACACCCGCTTTCACGTTCAAGTCTATATAATCCCTTTGCTTTCCCTTTCTTTACGTTCATGCCGAAATTCTGTAGTCTTGCCTTGCTTCCTCTCTGCGGCACTTTGGTTTGCCCCCCCCCCCTCAATCTCCACGTCCCATCTAGAAAATGATTCAGCACCAAGTCATTCATCAAAACTGGCTTGCCGGTCTGTGTTACACCCCCACTTTCTCATAACTCGGAGCTGATTCCGCAGGCATGATACCATCCTCAAGAGATTGTCTTGAATAATCATTTCAGAATGAAGTCACACACAAAAAAAAAACATTCACTGAATTATTTCTAAAATACCATTAAGTCAGCATCTTTTGGGGGGTAGTCAGCACAAACTATGAGGCACCAAAATGTTTATTAAAAAAACATTTGTCGGTGCAAAAATGACAAATCAATACATTTTCCTGTTGGCTGCTTTGTGTCAACACGCCTCTCTGGCCGTTCCTCTCAATCGCAGGCTCCTCTGCAACCCGGAACACGTGAATTATTCAACAATGCACTCAGTCAGTCTTCATTGTGATTGAAAAGTTTACAGCAGATTAGACTTGCTCGAGGCCATTTTTCCTTTATTTTCCACAGGCTATAATGATGAAAATATGATTGGAATTGCATAGATGCCCTCTGCCCATCACTTTCTAATCTCCACTCGATGCCTCGCAACGCTTGATGCTGGTGCACTATAAATAAGTAAATGCGGGCAATTGCCGCCTGCTGGGGAAGCAGCGAGACGTGCGGTCATTACATTAGCGGTGTTATTTTCTGGCTGGCGTGAGGGCCGCATGCAAACATGCTGTGCGTCACGGTTCATCTCGCGTGACGGCGGGTGCCGACTGTCATGTCCCCGCATTCTTTCTCGCGCCGCACACAAACACGGCGTTACTTTAGGGGGTGGCAAGATTGCCTTTGGAATGGAGTCATCTCATGTTGTGTGCCCACATGGAGAATTGAGGCCCATGGAAGTGGGAGCCTATTGGGTTACAATGATGTTAGCGGTTACTCCAAAAAAGAAAAAAAAAAAAAAAAAAGACCTCGAAAAGATAGAAGCACCCCAAGTGTAAATGGTGAGACATTTGACAAATGAGTAGAAATCAGTTTCATTCTCCCCAAAACACCCACGTTTTTTTTCCAAGCAAGGAAAATTGTCCTCTAAAATACTGGCCTATTTTGTTATGCACAACTTGGCCACCAGAGGGCAGTATAATACAGTCACACAGCAAACTATTGTGAGCCGCGATCTGCTGTCATCGTGATCGTTTTTCACAAGAGGAAAACAAATTTGTGCCTCATACCTCTAAGCCACCCAATCGTTTCGGTTCCCGCCACGCTTTCATCAGAGTCATTCTGGGCGACAGTTATCAGAAAGGAAAAGTCGCCCGGCCAAACAAGCAGACCAAGCTAGTGGAGCACAGAGCCACTGCAACCTGCCGTTTCCTTCGTGAGGCCGATAAGTGCAGCCACCGCGGACATAGCCAGGGAGCGATGCCGATGTTGGCTCGCTCTCTAATCCAACTTTATTGCAACAGTATGTCAATAGTGCAATGATAGCAAGCAACATCTTCCAACCAGCGGTGCTCCCATGACGACACATTTCTGACACGAGCTATAAACTGGAGCAAGCCAAGACAATTTGTCATTACCATTTATCATCGGAAGTGACCGCCCCACCCCCGAGATTTGCACGCCCTGACACCCAAAACAAACATCGTTATAGCAGCCAGGCAGCAAAATATAAAATTTTATATTTATATTTTTCCTCCCTTGTGTCGGACTAGCGCAAGCCTCTCAACGTGCGCTCGAACAATCGCTAAGAATCGCAAAGAAAATCATAAGTTGTCTTACTTTTCTGTAGACAATCATGTTGGGGGAGTCGTCATCGGGGTCCACGATGCTCAAGGACCTCATGGACAGCAGGGGTCTCGTTGGGGGGGTCTGGACGTCTTCTTTCAGGTCTTCCACATCTTCGTCGGCCTCTGTCGACCCCGAAGAGCTCAGCTGCTCCTCACTCACCTGCTCCTCCTCTTCTGTCTGTTCTTGCGGTTGTTGTATCGGTGCCTCGGCCATCTCCTCGCCCGTGTGAAGTAATCCCGTCTTCTTTTACAGCCTCACACTCTCGTCCTTGCCCTTCAATGTCCCTCCATCGGGGTTCAGCTGCCGCTGATGTGAGAGCAAATGGGATGAATCAGACACTAGTCTTTTCTTGTTTGTAGCCCTTTACATGACAAAGAACCATAACAATAAATAGTTTGGATGGACGCAAAAAACAGACTAAAAGGCCAGAGGAAGGCAAGAGGACAGATTTGCGCACACCAATCTCAGAATTGTGAGGCAGGCTACAAACTTGGAATACAAATACAGAGAAAGGGCAGGAGCAAATTGGACGAAACGCAAAAGGCATCGGCTGACGAGGGAGTGAATGCTGGCACAGGTGACACTAATCACGACACGGAAGGTGGTGGGAAGGGAACGGCTGGGCAAGAGGCCTCACGGTCAATCATAGTGGCCGACCCAAGACACTTCAAACGTAGCGCTTTTAGCAACTACGGCAACAAAAAATAACCGCGTGAAATATTTAGCAGTTTTGTCATCACAAGTCCGCAAACAATATCCGCATCGTAGTTGCTTGTACACGTCGATTCAGGGGAGGTGCACCATGTGATCGGAATACCAGATTAATGAGAAGCTCTCGGGTGGAAAAATCCATCCATCCATCCATTTTCCGAACCGCTTGATCCTCACTAGGGTCGCGGGGGGTGCTGGAGCCTATCCCAGCCGTCTTCGGGCAGTAGGCGGGGGACACCCTGAATCAGTTGCCAGCCAATCGCAGGGCACACAGAGACGAACAACCATCCACGCCCACACTCACACCTAGGGACAATTTAGAGCGTCCAATCAGCCTGCCATGCATGTTTTTTTTGGAATGTGGGAGGAAACCGGAGCACCCGGAGAAAATCCACGCAAGCCCGGGGAGAACATGCAAACTCCACACAGGGAGGCCGGAGCTGGAATCGAACCCGGTACCTCTGCACTGTGAAGCCGACGCGCTAACCACTGGACTACCGGGCCGCCGGGGTGGAAAAAGTCGGTGCAAATTATTTCGACGTCAGCAAAATACCACATTCAATTAGCTGCAAAAATATTACCGCGAGATGGGAGGCCGCCATATGCTGTAGTAATATTATAGCAAGTGTACTCTACACTGTTGTTTTACTTTGGTTTTGTTGAAAAATTCATGACTGTTGCACTGGTGGGTGGCTGCCAACACAAAGTGCTCCACTTTGCTCAATGCGTACATTCATCATGTTTCCAGTACGGGTTCGCCATACGAGGACCAAGTGCTGATTCGAAAACATCTGTGCCGTTACAAAGAAAGAGATTCAGTGAAAAGTGCACCGTGTATTCTCGCTTGGGCCGCATCGACATTTTGGAGCGCGCTAACTTAAATTTTTTTTTTCATTGCTATGCCTTGTGTCAAGATGGCCGCTACCTAGAACTTGCACATTGGGACAAGTGCAATGCTGCAAGGTCTTGTGGTGGGATTTGAGCAGTTCTGGCCTTAACTTTGTGGTATCATCAGTGCCATGAATCCTAAACCCAATCATAGACATTCAAATGAAACAGTCATGCTTGATACTGGGCAATGCTACACTTGCCAACACTCCTCCAAGAATGTGCAAAGTGAAGCGAGCGGCAATTTAGCCTATTTGCCAGATGCCGTCCTGGGAGCGCCCGGTTCGTAGATCGGCTTTCACATCTGCATGTGCAAACCTGGAGTAAATCACGCCCTACAGAACGCGTCTCGCGCTCTCCTCAGCATCAGTCGGTGATTTCTCCATTCTCTGAGGACCACTTCATAAATACGCAGAGCCGCGAGCTGCAGCCTAAATTAGACTTCCTTTGTTTCGCTCCCTCACACACACACACAAGCCCCCCCCCACACACACACACACAGGATATAGGGTCTCACACTGAGAACCCCCCATGCTGTCCAAATTTGACTTTTTCACTTAAAGGTGTTCTCACTTTTGACGCCAGCTGTACTGTCAATTGATATTCATCAAAGCTGTCCACTTACTATTTTGAATTGTCATTTTTTTCAGTCTTGACAAATGTGAGCAGTGGAATCACTTACAGGTGTCAAGTCACAATCTCGCACAAAAAAAAATGTGAGTGCTCACCGAAATGGAGTCCACATGGAAGCACTTCACGATGCTGAACTGCCGCCTCATTTTTATGGCAAGTGATCTAATGGAACTTGTTAATACACACAAGTTTGATTTGCCGAACAAGCATCAAGTCCCTTCTGACACAGACTCACAACACACACGCACACACCTTGGTACAGAACACTTGACCGAGCATCTTTTGATCTTAAATCCCAGGTGAGACGAGACATCTGCTACCGTGACACTGCAAGAGCTCACATGCACACACACACACACCCAGCACAGTCAGTGTGTCACTTCCAAGTTAACAGATGCAAGACTATTCTTAGCTGAAATCATCCATCTGAAAATCATTCCAGTCAGTCACCACTTTCTTACCTCAACGGTCTCCTCTTCTCCTTTTTATCTCTCTTCTGCGTCTCATGCAGCTCCCAAAACGGTTTCAGAGACCCTCCGAACGCACGCGTGCACCGAGACAGAGTAAGGGAGGATGCGAGTGGGAGAGCAATGGAAAGGGAGGGGTGTGGGGAGAGAGAGAGATAGATTTTGTGCAACTATGAAAGTGAGACAGTGAGTGAGAGAGAGGGAGTTTGTGTATGAGAGAGAGGGATGGGGGGGGGGGGGGGGGAGTGAGACAGGAAGAAAGAGCAGCCAGCAAGAGAGATGAGCCAGCAGAGAAAGAGCGATAGAAACAGAGAAAGACAGAGACAGTGAGTTGAAATGAAACAAAGGGAATCTGAGGGAAACGTGTACGGTGTGTGTCAGAAAGTTTGAGAGAGAGAGAAAGAAGGAAGTGAGACAGAGAGTGACACAGAGATAGAACAGACGAGTGATGCGTTATCCTTCTCTGCCGCCGCAGAACCGTCACACCGACTTTCCCTCGACTGCTCACAGCCATAATTTCAGGAAAATTGAGGATCGCTATGATCGACTAACCAGTCATGATTGACCTCAAGTTTGCGTTTGGGTCCCGTTTCATGTGAAAGAGCTCCGAACAGTCATACAGGACTGCCGTCTTTCAAAAGTCTTATAATGGCTCTTGAACACTTGGGATTGTCAACCCACAAAGTGATTAATTGATTAAGCGCTATCGCTACTCTTTTACCCTTGTAGTACGCATTTTTTAATTTTTTTTTTCCAAGTGTTAACTGCACCCCTTCCAACCCCTTCACTTCCTTTGACTTCCTCCCACCCGCATGAGGTTCTAACAGATGGAAAACCGGGCGCTGAGGGCCGAAGCGCTGAGCCGGTGGCGAATTTAGACTGAGCTCCAATCGACATCAAAGCGCGTGATGCAACTACACCAACGAAAGAGGAAAAGCGGGCCCTCATGGCTACCCTTAGACGTCTTCCGATATGCAGCACCCACACAGCGTGCTGCCCTAATTCTCCACATCACTGTGCCAGATTATGAGGGGGGATCACACATGATTGTTTTTTTCTCATTTTCAAAGTGCACAAGTGTGTGGGGGAGAGTAGACAGCAATAAGGTGACAAATCAATACGCACACTTAGTCGTTTGATACTAATGGACCACTCTAGCCTAACGCACGAACACACAGCGCTGTCGACACACGGATGGAAACGAGAGTCTCTACTTTGGACCCACTGCATTACTGAGCAAGAGTAAACGGGAAGCCGAGCTCCCGGAAGATTTGGGTGCGCGTTGGAAAGTGGTTGGGTGAGCGTTGCCCCACTTTTCATCTTGTTGACACACAAACACACTCACAGACTCCTCAGCTAGTCGGCACGTATGAAGTGAAGTGGAGCGGCCCAAGGTGGCAGATGCGAATCCCCCATCCCATCCATTTGGCACAGCGGACCCTCAATTTGAACGGAAACAAGGAACCCTCAATTCCCAAAACTGTCTCCAGTCCACTGAAAACACCCGTTTGCACAATAACAAAACAATTTTGTACTTTTAGGTGTTTTAGGCTCCAAAAAAAAAGTACTATGATGTAATGGATGGCTTTAACAGATGACGCCTTTCACCCAATTAGTCCGTTCAATCAACGTTCGGCCATATATTATTCTCCCATGGCAGGACGAATATTTGAACTATTTACATACTTCATCCAAAACCAGTAAGGTCAATTTCACCCGAGTTAAACAAGTTGAAGGGATACCTTGAAATGTATGTAATCCTCCGGCTCCCCCGTCTTCAGCTTCTGCTGAAAAAAAATCCTTCAAGTGATTCAGCCCCCGCGTTTTCCACCTGTACCAAAGATGACTAATCCACCGCCGCCTCCGCTGTTACACCTCTCCTCTTCTTCCCCTTCCTCTTCTTCAACAGAAGCAGTTGCCTCAAATGACCCCCAAACGTCTCTGCGGGTGGACACACTTAAACAAGTACACGATGACTGACAGCATACCGGCGAGGTGATAAACATAAACACCAGCATGTACTCTGCCATTTCTTGAGTGCACTAATTATTCACGGGCAGCTGGCAGGTAGCTGCAAGATACCATCCATCCACCATTTTTCATTAGGGTGAGCTGGAGCCCCTTTTATTTCAAATTCACCAAGTGACTCACTCCAAAGCTGCACGTGGAGCCCCGTGGCCAAAAACAATTCGTTCTTACTCGACTTGACGGCGCTTAAAGATTTCCCATTAGTGCAATGCTGCTTGGAAACATCGACATTTTCTTTTAATCAAACGCTCGCTAATTGCTTTAAGGCCATTTCAAGTCTTTTTTTTTTTTTGTTGATATCCACACACTGAAAATGTTCCATCTATTTCAGCCTATTGATGTGCACAAAACCACGCACGAGTGGTTTTTGGCCCTCATCCACAAACTATTTGAGAGCAAACAGGTGAAACTGTCGTGCAAATAAATACTTCACCCCGAGAGAACAATGGGTGCTGGAATCTGTTTAAGAGTCCCAACGTGACAGACAGGCAACTTTTGAAGTAACTTTTTTAACATTCGTGACTGCCCGATACTGATTGTGCAAAAATAGGCCATACTCACCAAGATGGAGGTGTTGCATTGGGAAGTGGAAAATGTGCCACCGTTGTAGGCTTCTCACATGTTAAACTGTCATTCGGAGATGAAAATGGGTTATTGTAAAACGTTCCATTTTAAACTCATCATGAACTGTGATGACGCTTGAAGGACACGGCATACGCAAACAAAATGAAGTCAAACGCTTTGCAGCAATCACTGTGTATGCAATTAAACAGTTCCTGGAAGTGAGAATTCTGCAGATGTTCATGAGGGTGGAGATCGGGACACAATCTCGCCGTTATCATCCCGCTGGATATTCTGAGACCAGAATCTAGACTTTGAGTGACAAACCCACAAAAAGCAATGACTTACTTCAGAAACTTTAATACCGAGATCACTGCAAATGTCTGTTTTCCATACTTTTGAATTTTTACATATACAATGGACACAGGATTTAAACCGCGTTTTGCATTCTGTCAAATTCTACGGTCCCGCATGATAATTTACACCATGACTCATCGAAACTCTTCTACTGCAAACATTAATCAAGTTGGAACGAGTATAGAATTCATTTCAAGCCCGTTCGTCCAATCAGTCTGGATGGCTTCAGGAAAGAAACGGTTGGCATTTGCTTTTCTTTTCTTTTCTTTTCTTTTTTTGGACTTCTTTTTGGAGAAAAGTCGAGCACCTCCCCCTGTTGGTCAGACACCGCAATAACAACAAAACTCGAAGAGCAGCAAAGCACATCTCAAGAACAAAGATTGCACAGAATGGATGGATCCTTCCCGCACTCTTTTTCAAAATATGTAAACTCCATCTATTTGACAAAAATATGTGCAAAGGTTCTTTACAAAAGTGGGACGTCCGAGCAATTCACATTGACAAGCAAAATAATAATAAAAAAGAGAAGACAATTGGACTAAATAAACAGACTGGATGCACTGGATTGAATGGATGCAAAAAAAAAAAAAAGAAACAGTTGCACAATGCACTTTCATCACTCAGCCTTTCATCATTCAAAGTACAAAAACTAGAGAGCACTTTGCATGTACGTAAAATAAAATATGGATTATTAGCTATTTAGCATTTGGACAGGGCCAATTCTTCACCGGAGTGGCTGGGCAATTTTGGGCTGCGGGATTTCCTTTTTGATTCACAGTTTTGGATGATTGAAAGAATTCTTCATAGCGTGCCGTCATCTTAAATACATTTAGGCTGGCAAGCAATTAACATTTAGAATCCATTTCGAGATTCTTAAAACAGAACCATTATTTACAATTTGCTCATCTCTACAAAATGGAATTGAGCTAAACCTACAGGTGCATTTCAAGGAATTTGAATATTGTGACAAAAAAACGTTTCAGTAGTTCAATTTAAACATGAAAATTTCTTAGATTTACCACCCAGGAACATGTTTTGTTTTTCTTTTCGGAATTTTGATTATCTTTATCAGCTAACAAAACACAAATCTATATAATGACTATTTGAATTGATCTGCTATATTATTTTCTACTCCATTTTAATTTAGCTACATGCACCTGTACGTTATGTAAACATCACGTTAGTTTAGGCCTGTTAGTTTCTACATTCATGCCCAGGAGCGCTGCGCAGTCAGGTTGGAAATGCATCAATTCTAAATTCAGTAGGCGAGATTCTAAAGGTGGCGATGTCAAACCGTATGTTACTAATCAAGCAGCAACTGTGTTTTGTGTTGCAGTCCTACCATTAGTGGAATAAATTAGTCATTGTGTTGCAAGAAAATAAATTATGTTTACTATAGCTGGATTAAGGACACGCTGCATGGAACTAAATGTTAAAAGGCACGCGCACTCGTTCCCACTCTTAATGGCTGAGGCTCTCACGAGAATTTTAGTTGTGGAAAAGTGACATTTTCACAATGTACGGTCACTTTATTTGTTTCTATGAATATAAAATGGCCAAAAATCCTCATTGTGTTGGAATGATGCTTCCTTGACTAAATTCAATGTCCAAAGACTTTAGTGCACACTCAACTGCCACAGTGTTTGTGTGTGTCCATTGCTTGCTAAGATAATTTGGTGTTCATTGTACGTGTTCGAGTGGAGGGAAATATTTGTTTTGCTAAATGGTTGGTGTTGCAAGAGAAAAGAAAATCGAGAATTCAGTCAGATTTTGTACAAATAGTAAAAAGGCGACATATTTCTTTCAGATCAGTTTCAAAAGCAACGTGTTTAAACATCTTATTCTACACATTGTATACTGCTACTTTTTGGAATGACTAAATTATCTTTGTGACAATCAATATGATTTTTTTAAAGAGTGTGTGTGTTGGCATCACCTGGTGTGTTGAACAGTTAAGATGAAGAGGGGTGTTTTGCTTTCATGTGTTGCCCAGATGCTGTTTCAAAGGCACGTACGTCCCTGTTCGTCCTGGGAGTGACCTTAAATGACCCTAAGTGACTGGAGGCACAGTTGGATAGACTGTCGTACATTCACACTATGATGCATACACACGCACACACTCCACAGTTGTTTTTGTTGCTGTATCCAAACGCAGATAATTCTCTTGTTGAATACCCTTGGAACTTTTTCTGAGCATCCTCACGTTCACACACCTGAGGGAAAGTATGCAAGTGAACCTATACAGCGCACCGAAAGGTCAGCGCACTTCATCCGAACGTCCACTTTTGATTGTCAGTCAAAGCCGGCGTCTGACGCGCCACCGTTTTTTGTTTTGTTTTTACGCGGCCCTCCCGGCGATTGTTCTGAGAAGAAAAATACAAATTGTACAAAGTGGCGGCACGTCGACTAACCATGAGTAGTTGCACTGGTAATCACTAGAGGGCGCTGAAAACAACACGACAGCAGGCCACGAAACAGCGAAACACAGAATTAAAATGCAGATAGTCAGGCTTTAGCCAGGATTATGAAATAAAGCCATTAAATTATATCTATGTCGGAGTTTTTTTTTCTTGACGAACTAAACACTGATGTCAGTTGGACTGTACGAATAGAGCAACTTATTAACTGGAATTATGATACAAGGAAATAAATAAACCCTTCATAGTCATCCTTTCCACCCCCCACAAAAAAAACAACAGGTTACCACTATTCCAGATTCTTCCAGAGCATTCTCACGTCTTTATCACAGGAGGAAGTTCACTGCTTGAAAGTGAAAAGGAGATAGAGGCTCATGTGTGGCAGTACTGTTTTATAATCTTTCAAGGGATTTCTCTCCAATCTTCTTCCTATTGCTTTTAAGACACGAAGCACTCCAGATAGAAGTCTTGAAGTTATGGCGTGGCACCGCTGCCGATGGCTTTTAATTATATTCCTATTGTCGGAGGGGAGGTTCGAGGACGGATTGGTTGTTGTTAACTTCCCGGAGGAAATAAGATTGACATAAAAAATAAAAATAAAAAATAAAAAAAATTCCCTTTTAGTGCTGCATCAGTGGTTGAAAAACAATAAGCCCTGGGGAGCATTCAAAACAATCGGTGCTGCGCAGGGGGGAAAAAAAATCCAAATCCAGCCTCAAACATAATTGCTCTCCGTTGAGGGGATATGAAAAGCTTTCCCCACAGTTTGGTGGGTAAGCAGCTCATTATGAGTGTGTTCCAGTGAACAGCAAGTGGTCGAGCCTGCAAGATTTTGTTTTGCATTCTCTATGTACAAAATCCACTGAAGCCATTTAAATACCTCAGCTAACCTCTGCTGGGTTGGATTTGGCACCCCCCCCCCCCAAAAAAAGAAAAATCCTTCCATAAATTCAAGCTGACAAAAAAGGAAGGATGAAAGTCTCCATCCACTGTGGGATCACAGCGGGTCAGGAAATGGCTTATGTTCAAGCGTAAAATAGCTGGCGGGAGCCGTGGTTCCTCCAGTCTACAGAGGGGGGCGTAAATTCCTTTTCTTGATACTGTGTGTGGACGAAAAGGGAGGGCAACAAGATGAGCGACTGTCGTGCCCAGCCAATCATTGACCAGAGTGGGATTTTAATACCGGGACTGCCATTCATGTGCCTCGAGGAGTGTCAGTTCATGTCAATGGTGTTGAAGACCCACTCGGTGAACTTCTTGAGCTTCGTCGCGGAGGTCTGAGACTCTTCCTGAAGCCTCTGGTTGTCCTCCCACAGCCTCTTGATCTGAGCCTGAAGCCGCACCTTCTCGTCACGCTCCTGTGAGGGTGATATTCAAGTGTGCAGAAAAGAGAAAGGAGACGAGGGGGTAAATCTGTCAAGTGTGTTGTTGCCCACCTTCTTCAGGTCCTCTTGGAGCATCTTCACCATGGCCTCCAACTTGGTCACTTTTCTCTCCAGTCCTATGTGGCCCTCACTGTGTTGATAAAACACCCTTAGTTCATTTCACTACCACAATCATAATCACCAAATTGGTACATCGAGGCCGGCACGACAAGCAATTCCGAACTTCAAACCTTTTACGTTACGAAATTGAGAGCCGCTTGTGTGGTATTTATACGGCTGGTAACGTTTACTTGGGCTCCATTCACAGCACATCGGTCTTCATCTAATGTTTTTTATTTTTTTTTTTATGTGTGTGTGTCATATTTTATGGTAATTATGCCTGCAATAATATATTCAAGGACGAAAAGGTCAAGTGTTACCTGGATGCGGGCCGGGACATGGGAGCAGGCTGCAGCTCGATGTGGCTCTGCTGAGGACTGGAGGCGCCACTACTTCGGTGGTTGGAATCCCCAAACACGTAACTTCTCTGGACTGGAAGGACACACAAGAGATGATTGTTGTTTTCATTTTAAAACTGATATGAATAGAGCCAGATCACAAATGATCCGATTAATCAGCTTCCTTTTGGGGAAGAAAAAAAACAGGTCGCAGTAAACAACGGCTGACATTTCAGACGACAGTAAATCATTTCCGAGGCTCTTTTGGAGTCGTCAACCAAATGCACTCGGTGCTGCTTGACATTTTTTGGGAAGAGTCTGACCTTTTCCAATAAGTACCGTTTCCCACTTGGTTTTGTGTTGAAAAGGCATCTGTTGCGAGACCAACATTTTCCCCTAGTTCGTTGAAGTTTTCTTCACGCAACCGTACAATACAAAGAGTCAGCGTACACTCATTGCACGGCGCACCGAAAAGCGCATAAAAATAGCGATACCGTAGTGTGTGTTTCTTTCACTGTCAAACGTATTGGCCACATCCACAAGGTGTGTCCAGTCAAGTGGGCTGTCCCTTTCGGAGGATGGGAGGGGCATGAGCTCCTGAGGCAGAGGCCCACGATGACGCTCCACCAAATCCACCAAAGACGTGTCGGATGCCGAGAGGTCTCCTGTGAACGGAAAGGGGTTTACAAAATGGTGCCTGACGCAACACTTGTCTATCAGTAGAAAACGCGACAGATTGCCATGACTACGGGTCGAATTTTGTGCTGAACGTTTCCCAGCTACGCCGTAACAATTTCCTGCCAGTCGGTTACCGTGCAGCTTGACTCCCAGCTTATAGGAGGGCCGTCGAAGTGGCACGCCGCGGGTGGTGGGTGAGCGCGGCAGAGTGGAGCAACTGAAGAGGACGTCGGCGCCGAGTGCGGCTTCCATCACCGAATCCGTCAGAGAAGGAAGGCGCTGGCCGCGGTAGATGCTCTCGTCGGAAAGAGTGCGATGGAGTGAGCGACGGCGGCTGGGGGGCTGGCTCGGTGGGGATTTCTGCGCGTGCTGGAGAAGAAAGTCATCATATACGCTATCAGTCAAACGTTTGGGCACGCTTTTTACTGATAATGTGCATTCCATGCGAAAAGATGAAGCCACCAATCTAGTGTGCCCAAACGTATCTTTTAAAAAATAATCATAATAAAGAGAATTTTGAGGTTCTCGGTTCAAATCTCAGCCCCAGTCATCCTGTGTGGGGTTGGCCGATTTTCTGCAAAGGTACCTTTTCCTTATGTCTACGTGGTGGGAGAGGGCTGTCCTTGGCAGGGTGCCTCTTCACATCATCTTCAATCGTAGACTTAGCATGGGGCTGTGGAGAGTGCATGTCCCTCAAAGAAGGCCTGGCAGCAGGAGTCGGAATCGCCTCCATCCCACTCTCTCCTGGGGATTTCCTGAAATCATCCAAAACTTATTCGCTAAAACCAGAAGACAAACGACGGAGAGACGGCAGGACCCCTCGGTTATCACGTGAGTGCTCTTTTTACATGTCATAATTCTCTGCGGCCACAAGGGGGGAATCAAGACGCACAAACGGAAGATTCAGTGGGTGGCCAAGATGGGGGGCTGCTAAGTCTATAACCCTGAACGTTCTACTGGCCCCGTGCAATGTTTTCAACAATTACTGAAGGTCAAAATCCTCTTAAAGTGAAATTAATACGACAATTATGCCTAAGCATTTCAAATGTTTGAAAGACAGCATATGGTGACATCACTAATATCGAATATTAGTTATTCACCGATTTTGGAGGGAAGTAGGAAAAAATAGCGATACGGCTATCGTAACTTCTTACTTACTTGCGTGTGTCTCCAAAGTCAACCGAGTTGATGGTGGAACCGGGCTTCCTCCAGCCTATCAGGTACTTGGACTGAGCTCCCTGGCGAGGGTAAAAGCTCTTTGGCCCAGGAGACACCGAAGACTGGGATGATGGCGAAGTGGTTGAGGAGGACTCTTCCCGGGGTGACCCGTGTCTGAAAGGCGGATGAGTTTTTGCAAGCAAACATAAGCGATGGCCAAAGAGTGAACCTCTAGCCGCGTTTTCACACGGGCCAACCTTGAGTGAGAGCCGCCATCGCTCAGACTGAAGGTGCTGCTGTCTCGAACGAGGAGATGCGTCGGAGGCGTCCGACCGGTGCTATCGAGGCTCCTTTCTACCGGAGGAACGGGCGACTCGGCGGCTGCGGGCGACCTCTCCAGCATTCTGCGTCCGCCCTCAGTGGGGCTATGCCACGGCGACCGATCCCTGCTCTCTCGACCTCCGCTGGGAGCGAGCAGGGAGGTGGTGCTGCCGTGATGAGAGTGCGGGTGGTTGTGGTGCGAGGCCCCGTACGAGCTGGTGTCGATGCCGCTGTCGGCCGAGGCTCCCTGGAGGTAGCCACCTCCCCCGAGGCCGTTGGGCTCCGGCTCGCCTTGCTCGCCGCCGGAGCCCCCGCCGGCGCCCATTTCGTACCATTTATCGCTGTCGCTGTGGCCCCCGCTGGAAGCTGTGCTTGAAAGAGTATTGCTGCTGGAGTGGCCAGAGTAAGGACCGTCCGACTATTAGAACAAAGCACAAGGACGCGACTTTAGAAGCGGGGCGGCGGGGATATATGTATAGAATGACAATCACTGCTAAATTCAACGACGTTAGCATCGCTGAAAAAACACCACGCCGACCATGGCTCAGTGGCTCCAGCTGGATTTATACAACATTATTCAACTGGGATGATTTAATGTGCTCCCAAAAGACACATGGGATCCGCAGATCAGGTCCCTTCCAAAAAATATACAAACACTGGCTAAAATGTCAAAACATCTGTACAGATGTTAATTCCTGATGGTCGAAACTAAGTCGTGTAAAAACACACCTGGCTGCTCTTCTTCGGGGACAGGTGGATGACCTGCTCCTGTCTTTGAATGCGGGGCCCTCCGGAGTAGCTTTGAGCAGATTTGGAGACTGGAGCCTCTGCCAAAAAAAAAAAAAGCAAGCAGTCAGGGTTAGTGTAAAGGACACTCCAAAAACCCCTCAGGTACAACCAGATGACTTTTTATGCCGTTTCTTTATTTCGATGGGGCGGTGGGTACTTTTCATACCGACACACAACGAGGCTCATGAGCATTCTGCTGCTTCCATCAAGAAAAACACAAATCGCTTGTCATCCGTGGCAACATACATCACAAGAAAATGTGTCCCTCGACAGCGCCTGCTGGGCCTGTTCTGAGCAAGCTGTGCTGTGTGAATGAGTGTGCGCGTGCGTGCGCACGGCTGACGAAACAAAACTACTGTGTAACATGGGGGCTGTTGTGTAATTGTCGACGTCTTACGCAATACGACCTCCAGTGGAGGCAGATCGGGATCACGGTAACACGACAGAAAGCGCCGAGGGAGTTATCGCAACATCTACCAGGGGTGATTTTACAAACGCGGAAAGACCTCCTTTTATCTCTCTCGGCGTTACTCCGCGCACAGTTTTGTCCACACGGGGTCTTGTGTACTCATTAGAAATGGCTGCCGCACGTGTGCCCGCTGGCTTGCTCACTGAGGAGGAAGGGTGGTGCCATTACCATGATCGACTGTTCTACTGATGCCATGGCGTGTCAAGCAATCACTCTAAACTCCGACCTCCATCTTTATCTGGCCCCTCACTAAAATATGTCCAATGAGGTGGACTCAGAGTTTAAACGACCTTACCTTGACTTTTAGCATAATATTTCATTCTCCATGCAACTAGCGCAATTTTTGGACATAGTCACGCCACATCCTCATTTTTTTTTTACTCTCAGTGACAAGACATTAACATACTGTTGAAGGACTTCAGATTGTGCACAATGCTAAACCACAGCCCGAGTTGGAGCCAGACTCTCGGTTGACCTGGGATGAACTTTTCCAGCCTGAACCGTTCCGCCCCGACCAAAAAAAGACACAAGGGCTTAAAAGAAACCACGAAATGAAAGATGATGGCTTTTTCTATGTGATTGCGGGGGTCAGACCCGGGTCGGGAACACAAAAGTAGGCTGGCGAACAATCCGCTGAATTTAAGGTCCAGCGGAGAAGCAGAAAGCGGTGGCAAACGAGACGGTAGATTCGGTGGCTGCCACTGACCATGGTGGACAGAAATAAAGAGCGTTTGCAAACTCTACGCTGTGGGAAAGTGTCTACAAGTAAATGAAAGCAGATGTACGAAGGCAGCGGGAAAAAAGATGAATGGGAGGCAAATGAGAAAGAGTCTCGACACACGAGGTCCCAGTTTGCCAACTGTGGGGAGAGTAAGCGGAGGAATTTCCCATCCTTATTTTCTCCACGAGTAAATCTTACAAAAGATACAGGTGAGCAAGTTTTGCCCTTTCCCCGCCCTTTCCCTTGCCTGCTTGTCTCATTATCCTGCCACTTTTGTCTCCATTTACAGCGATTTCAGATTTTTTCCTCGAGTGAGCATAAGTGGGAAAACAAAAGTACTGCTTGATAGCAGTGACGATAAAGTAGGAATATAAATAGGAAGCGTACACTTCAGAATAGCCATTATTGCCAAAGTTCAAGAAGGAGATTTAAAAAAAAAAAAAAAAGCTTCACTGCACTCCATGCAATTGATCAGCCCAATGCTCAAATTTCTTCCCATTCCCCGCGCACATTTGCAAACAGACAGGCACTCCCATACACAAACAGAAAGACTGGCTGCAATTGCACGGACACGCTAATCATAACAAATACAATTCACATGAGAGAAATTGTGAAAGACAGCGCAGAAAGGGAAACACTCACACTCGCTTTTACATCGACAGACAATTTGGAGTCTCCACTTAAGCTAACGCGCACGTTTTTTTGGAATGTGGGAGGGAGCTGGTGAAAAACCACACCAAGGGGCGATGTACGGGCCGCCCTTCACAGAAGGGGCATGATCCAGTTCTTAAAGGGAAGTCACCTGTCGACGCTCGTTCAGCCGCTCCTTCCTCCATTCGGGACCAGTTGGGGGTGGACTTTCCACTTGACCCGCCCTCTCCGACAACCTGCCTCTCGTTCGACATCGGGGAGTGGCGACTCCCTGCGAACCTGATATATCAGCAAAAGAATAAAATAAAAAAATCATCCATCAATGTTTTTCTTCCCATGAATCCAGTAAGTGAGCTAAAAAAGAACGCGCGTGGACAAAAAGATCATCAAACGAGGCCGTCGAAAGAGAGCCACGTTGTCTATCGTCCTTACTGCTCAGGCATGGACTTCTGTCTCCAGTGAGCCGAGCCGCCGGAGGCGTCGCTGGAACACGACAGGTTACTGGGAGAGCTGCGATTGTGAGGAGAGCGACCCAGAGCCAGAGAGGAGACCAGGCTGTAGCTCTCGCCGCCTGGAGATATCCTGGCAAATTTAAGACACGAACACACATCGACACGAGTGCTATCAGTTTAACGCGTTATTATCGGCATTAATTTAAAACAATTTTACCTGGAATAATTTTTTTAACACGAGATTAATGCGGCACCACGTCACAGCGGATGTTACGTTGCTCTAAAATAATAAAATGTGCTCCAAGTTTGAAAAGCTGCTCCAAGTGAAAAATGTAAATGTCAAATTGAAAATCGAAATTGTTGTTTCAGTAAATATTTGAATTTTGCACAAAGAAAACTGATCCACGATTCCATGTTGATGAGAGCATTAAAATGGGAAAAATAGGAGAAGAAGAAATCAAAGGAAATTTTGAATAAATAAAAATCGGTGATTAATTACAGCTAATTCTGAGTTAACTATGAAATTATAAATTTGATTGCGATTAAATATTTTAATCGTTTGACAGCGCTAATTGACACACAAACACTCGTTCTCCTTTTTCCTTTTCCGCTCTACGGCCGCTCATCAGCATTGAAACTTACAAGTTACATCCTACCTCTTGGTGTCCAGCGGGCGCCCGTCACTGCTGACACTGCGTGGGATGACCGCACCCCTCTCGAGCCTCTCGGCCGACAAAGTCTTGCCCACTGAACTCCCCAGGCTGATGGCCCTGTTGGGCGTATGGGGCTGCGGCGAGGCAGTCAGCGACTGCTGGGGGCTACTGGATGTGCGCTGCCACTTGTTGTTGCTGCGGAAGGGGAACTTGTATTCAAAGGAGCCACTGTCACTGCTGCTGCTCTTGTAGTCGGCCATAGGCATGCGATAGAGTTCCGAGCAGCCCCTGGAGGGGGAGGAAATAAGTACAAGAGTTGGCTTTTTGGGCCAATGCTGAGATCTCAAGCAGTGCGACGAAGACACAATGTAAACAAAACAAAAACAAAAACAAAGTGCTAATGTTGGGATCCAAGTTAGCTTCCTCGACAGCCTCTTTTCATAACGAGACCATTTCACTCCTGGTTTGAGGCACCTTCTCACCAGATATGCAGTCTACAGAGAGTCCACCCAGTCAACCGATCGCCAACTAATGACCTTGAGATGAGCCGCCCCCTTGGAACCCACCTGCGTGGTGTGGCATCATCGTGCGGCGGGATGATGGAAACGCGCACGGTCACCGAGGTCCGCAGCAAGTCGATCATTTGCTCGTGAGTCAGGGTGGCGACGGCGACTTTGCAGATTTCCACCAGCCGACTTCCCTGGCGCAGGCCTGCCTGCCACGCGTAGCCGTACGGCTCCACCTTGGGCAGAGAGGAACGGCGTCACGATCATCCATCTTTGATTTTCACTTGGAAAGAAAGCGGTGGAAGTGTCCGATATTACTCGTGCGTAAGTTATAGAAGCAAATTCAGGGTTGTTCTGAAAGGGAGGGGAAAAACCGTGGCAGGTATGCAGTCGGATAATAAATAGTCAGCTGGGACACAAGAGGGCATCACTCGGGAGCGTGACGCACAAAGCGGATGGACGGACAATTGACGATACCTCAGCAACGATGCCTTCGTAGTTGACGTGGAAGCCGAGCTGTCCGAGGCCATTTCGACGGAGTGTCATTTCAGACGTCTCGCAGCCTTTTGTCAGGAACTGAGGGCAAGAGATGGAGAGACGTTTAGGACAAAACGAATGGTGCAAAGTAGTCAAAAGTGAAAAAAGTAGGCTGATGTGGGGGGGATGCCGGTAGCCGTCAAACTGGCATGTTTACCTCTTTCACGTCGTCTCCATAAAAGCGTTTTTTTGCAACCTCTGGCATTCAGGCAACATGACGATAAGCTGTAAAGTAGCTACGCTTCGTCAAATCCGCCCCTCTAACCTAAAAATCTTCAGTTTACAGCAGCGTTGTGATTAGCTTGGTAAAAATCGAAAAGCTAGTGCTGGAATAAGCAACAATGAAGCTTTATTTTTTCCACAAAGGCTTGGCATTGGCTTTCGTGGATTTGCTTTCCAGCATTGCAACTTAGAACGTGGCAAACATTTTCAAGAAAGTCAGCCCTTTAACTTCTGCTGATGTCAAGATTACCCTTTACCGTTACTTCCTCTGTCACGTACAGTCGGCGTGCAATCTTATTTAACACGTTCAGTGATTGAAGCGCATCACTCGTCACTTCATCTCATCACACACCTCGGTGCCAGGACTTGGGGTGTTATTTGCCATCCATTGTCTGGCTCACCCACGCGTGCGCTTTCTTTTGGTCGCACCTTCTCTGGACGGCGCTTGCACGCCATAAAATCCATCCATCAGTATCCATTTTATTCCTCGCCCTCTTTCAGTTCGGCACGTCAATAGTTACACGTCGGCTCATTACACATTTCCCAGTTTGGCCTTGATGCATTATTGATTATGCTCGGTGATAGTTCAAGGTTAATGTTCAGCGTGCGTTTTTGAAAGCCATCCTCTCTTTGCTGCAGAAAGCTAGCATATACCGACAAAATGCTAACGCGTTACTAGGACAATCGCGTCCAAACTGTATTACAATTATTCCACCATTTCTACAACCTGGTTCATATTCTCCAATGTAATTCTGACAAAGCAATGAAGAAAAAGCATCACAAGGCTCCAGTGGAGCGGGTGGCCCCAAGGCCACTTTCCTTTGGCCACTTTCCAAGCCTAAATGATTCACGATGAGCACCAACTACATAAAATGTGACATAAAAGCGATACACTTGTTCGCGCTAAATCAAATAGCGCTGTACATGTGCTCGTGTGTGTGGGTAGTAAGACGATAGGGAAATTAATGTTCTAAAGCACTGGGATTTGTACAACCCCCCCCCCACCAACCAGTTTCCAAGGCAACAGCTTTTGAAGAGCTCGAATGGAGTCTCTGTATGTGTAGGTGTATGAGTCATTAGGAGCATGTTGTCCAGAGGTGTTTTGAAAACTATCCCGAAAGACCAGTGAGACACAAAACGGCCAGAGTGCAACAGGGAGACAAACACCCGGCATGGTTGCCCCCCCCCCCCCGCACCGCAAAAAAAAAAAAAAAAAGCCAAATTGTGCACTCGATTGCATCATCACAAGCTTTCGATCAAAACTGACAGCACACAGTTGACAAATTTCTGAATGAGGGATTTGCTTGCTTGGCTCATCCCGAGTACAGACAAACGACTATTTGGGGGGGTTTTTTGTCTCGCAAGTAATGACTTTGTGCAACAGCTGCGTGAACAGTCATGAATCACGTTGCACATTTTACGACCACTTCTTTCAACCAGGCTTGCATCGAGGAAACGAGTTCAGTTCAGTGTAGCGGTACTGTTGAGAGCAGTCAACCTTGACCTGGCTTGCGCTTCCACCACGGGGCGTGTGCGCGCCGTGCGGCGATAACGGCTCCAGCGACAAAAATAGCAGAGCACTGGACTTCAGCGACTGGCGGATACGCAGCATTCCGTTTACTTTCTTCTTGGAACGCGGTTGATATGAAAGAAGATTCGCTTTGTTTGAGAAAGTATATTTTGTGACTATTCCGTCAAGTAACCAATCAGTGGATTGGCAGTGCCTCTGAAAGTGGAAATGGGGAAATAAGGGAACTTCAGTACATCTAATAGTGGAACTGCAAAAAATAGGAAAAAAAAAGTAGAAAAATTAAGAAATAGTAATAATAATAATAATACAAATGGTACTTCATTTAGGGTACGGAAGTGCTTAGCGGCTCCCTTATGCCACAAAATGGATTTACAGCACCAAAAAGCACAATAACCACCAGGTTTCTGCCTTTGGCCACTATGCGACGCGGGATTTTTTGCCAAGGTAAGCCATTTTAATCTAAAAAGGAAAAGTTTTCCATAGTTACAAACAGGTCTCGGTTTTTGCAAAATAAAACTTCCACAAAATGTGACTTATGCTCCAGAATGACAAAGAGCGGTTTGCAGCTATTTCCCATCGTGTAAGTTCTCACCTCCAGACGTTTGAGCACCTCTTTGAAATCCTCCGTGTTATTGCTGACACTCCTCAGCGACACACTTTCTCCTCGCTCATAGAAAACCTTTAAAGATGCCGGACTGCTCAGCGTCCAGCCAATCACATCTTTGGCGGCACAGTTGAAAACCACGGCTTTGGCATCATGATCCAACAAGATGAGGAAATCGTTGGAGATGGCGAGGAGGGCATCGATCTCTCCTCCCGTCCCTGGATCTTCCGCATGGACCAGCCAGGTAATCGCCCCGAGGCTGCGCATTTCGGCTCCGGCGTACGGCCGGCTCTTCTCCTTCTTTTTGTGGGCCAGTGAGATGAAGGGGAACTTGCCGGACGGGTCGATGGGCGTGCTGGTGGTGTGCCGCTCGGCCAGGTCGCGCAGGTACTCCTGGCGTGTTCGCGTGGCCATGGCGCGGAACTTGTGAGACTTGTGGGCGGCGTTCTCCGCATTGATGACCTTGGCCAGGAGGAAGTCCCGGAACACGGAGGACTTGGGGAAGGTCACGCCCTCTGGGATAGGGGGTCCAAAGGAAGGCATGTCTTTCGAGCGGGTGACGGCCACACTAGATAGGGAGGACAAAGAGAACAGAATAACCAATGCTGCACACAAAACTTGAGCCTTTTCCGACCCCGAACCTATTTAGGTACAAAGGTGAAGGAAAAAAGAAAACTGTTTTATCCATTTGACGAAATTTTGGCCGCGTATTCGCCCGTTCTAACCGCTTTCCATCGGCCCTCTGGACGCTTACTAAGAGACCCTTCAAATCGCCTTCCCAGGATGTTTTTCCTGTCTGGTATGTCAGGAACTCGGTTGAGCGGCCGTGGAGAGGAAAGAGAGAAGAATGAACGGAGACGCCGCGCTTAACAAATCTACAAGGCATGGTCAGAGAATATCTCCAGCGAAAGAAAGACGCGGCAGGAAATAGCACCGGGGTGCTAAAAACGACATTCCTAAGTCGGCAGCCGAACGCAGCAGACCTCGCGTCTGATTGAAGCAAACATCTGGCATCACCCTGGACCAGGGGTGGGCAATTATTTTTTGCATAGGGCCACATGAGAACCAGAAAATATTATGGAGGGCCGGATCAAAAGGGTGAACGAAATTTGACATAATATTAATTGGATTTCTTTATTTAAAAAGCATTATTTTGCATTTTTTGGTACGTTTTTCAGACTTTAAGAGTACATTATTCCGTCGTATCGAACGGGATTTGCTTGACTTGGCGCTACTGCGGGCTTCCGTATCGCCTCCCCCTTCCTCCCTATGCTCTGCAACTTCAAGTAACTGTGCCACCTGGCGTTGAAATGCCTGTAATTACAAGTCCAAATGAAATGAATGCAGTTGTTAACATCGAACCTTAATTGTGTACCAACCTTCGGCGGGCCGGATTAAAAAGACCAACGGGCCGGATTTGGCCCGCGGGCCATAGTTTGCCCACCTCTGCCCTGGACCGTGCTTTTGAAATGACAAAGCGATCGCAGTCTCCGGAGTGTCATTCATTGCCCGTTTCAATATCTTTGTAACCAAACCACAATCAATCCGAGAGGAGTAAATGTGAAGCTGGATGTTCTTTGAATTTTTACAAAGAATATCGTCAAGGTCGAGAACAGTATCGGGCAGGTAGTGGCCTGGGATTTCTATCAGGGAAAGGCACCTTATTTGTATTAAACTCACATTCCTTTCGCGACGGAAACACTTTTCATGCCAGCGTCAAGGTTACGAGAGTGAACGAAAAGTAATGAACACCCCCCCTCCCCCAAAGCTAAATTTAAAAAAAAACAAACAAAAATGTCAGTGCTTTAACTAAATGAAAACTAAAAGCTATGACATTTTCCATGAATGAAACTATCGGTACAAACTACAGTCATAGCGATAATATCCTTTGTTTTTAACATTACCATTATATTATATTAACACAAATGGAAAAAAAAAAGTCAAAACACAATCAAGACGTACTATAATGAAAAATCCCAAAATATCATAACCCGGTCAGGGTCAATATTTGACTTTTTTTTAAAGAGCCCATGTTGAATTTCAGCTTTACAGATGCCACGCCATTTTTTGCATGTATTGGGCAGCGCAGTTTCGGCATCTACTGCGAGGAAACTACCACGAGGCGTGGGTGTCGCAGATGTCACAGTAAAAATGGTCATTTTGAGGCCACATTTAGCTTTCCTACTGGGGGGAAGGCATTCATTATCCAACTGGAACCAAAGTATTCGCTATTGTTCCTCGAATTGAACATTTCCGTCGCAGCCGAACCGCAAATCGACAACGGCCAAGCGTCCAATAGAACGCGCACATAACAAACGAATCACGAAGGGGGGCACGTTGAAGTGGGGACGGCCAAAGTGGTCTGCGGGCAGGCTGCGCAGATACTCCCCCTACGAAAATTGGCCCCCGAATCCACTTCATCATAACAACCATCGCTCAATACGCCCAAACTGGAGCTCTCAAAGCACTTGTACTCCAACACCTGTGAGACAGTCAACCAAAGACCCGTGACTCATGCCGGACGGTGAAGGGGAGGGAAAAGCATGCTGCGAAAACCATAATGAGAAGACGGGCGAGCGAGAGAGTGTCAACTTAAAGGGTGACGGTCAGGGGAGAAGGACAAGAATGCGGCGGCGCAAATTACTACGCCGGCGAGGCGACCGCGAGGTCACCGAGCAAGGAGGCTCGCCAGAAGCGGATCAAAAGAGTCCGTCCGCGCTCCTGCGGTTTCGGCGATTTTAGCTCTCAAACATTTGTAGCGTGTGGGCAGTTGCGGACTTCCAGTGTCCACAATCCCGCTGCCTACTGAGCAAAAGACAAAACACGCCGATGCCGAGTGCAGTAGGAGGCTCCGATGTGCGGACGACGAAAGGCTACGGTCGTTTTCAAACTCGTTTCATCATCCCAAAGTTTTCACTTCAGGCAACGGAATTCACATCAGTGGGTCGCAGGAGGCGATGGAGGAACACTGGCTCAGCGATTGCCGCTCTTGCTATATAGCCGCTTCATTCATGCGTATGTTGTTGCTAAGGAACCGAGCGGCCCCACGGGATACAATTAAGAACTAACACAATGTGCTCAGAGAGCAATTAAAGCGCCCATTAAAACGACGGTCAAAGGAGCACTGCGGGATGAAAACAGATAAGACATAAAAAGGAATAACCAAAGAATATTTTGCCCTTCACGGCAATTTGAAAGAGGAAACGGATGGCGCAAGGCATTCATTGTGTCTGAAAAATGCCCCTCGGCTGGCATATTATACAGTCGAACCTCGCTACAAGGTACCTCGAGAAACATAACTAATCCGTACGTCAGAACGGTAGTTCGTCGTAACCATTTCCAATAAAATGGCCGCCTACTACGATGTATAACAAATACAGTTCGAAAATTGATAGATGTAAAAACATGAACATGCCATACAGGATAAACATGCCAATTACAAAAATTTGTATATGAAAAAAAAAAAAAGATTTCATAAGACGTGAAACATTCCTACTTCAACTCTGTCACGGCAGGAAAGACGACAATGTTCCTAGTCGATGAGCAGCGTTGCTAAGCAACGGAGCGGGGGGGGGGGGGGGGGATCCCGACACGGATGCGCATTTCTCACCTGTAGGCGGTATTGTCAGAACAAGGGTTGTGCGCCCGCACGACCACAAAGACATGTTGGAAGTGCGAGCGAATGTTTTTGGGGGTGAACGGGAGCGCCCCAGGTTCCTGGAATACAATGGTGACGATGTCATTCCCGATGTGGCGCTTCCGCAGCAGCTGGAAAGGTTCAGGAGCGAGAGTGGAAACGAGATTGACGTGAAAATGAGTCGTGATTGAAACTGTAAGACAATTATATGAGCCACCTCCGTACAATGGTGTTGTTTATTTGATGTGGGGGGGGGGGGGGGGGGGGAAGAAAGGCATACTTACTTGCTGTTTGTTGTTGGGCGTATAAGGAAGCATGGTGGACACATGGAACATGAGCTCGTAATCCTTGTGCGTCGTATACAAGGAGTGAGTGCCCGTTGAGTCAGCTGAAAGAAACACAAGTGAGCGTGAAATTGCCAATCCTTCTCCGCAAAACGGTAATACGACGAGGAAATGAGAACACAAGCGCAGGCTATTACGGAAGTTGTTTGATTTAAAATAAATAAATAAATGAAAAACTTTTCCGAGTCAATTCAATTGCATTTTCTTTGAAGCGATTTATCGTTGTAATAACAACAACGGCGGTGACGATGATGACGATGGGCTGTGAAAATGCTTTTAAGTCATCTAAAAAGCTATTGAAGTAAATCGTTTGATTTGTACGGGTGTGCTTGATTCAGTCGATTCCCATTCAAAGCAACAAAGCAGTATCGCTCACCCACGATCAAAGTTTGGCTTCAACTATTTGACTCCTCTGACATTCCACAGTTGTCTGACAACCGAGACTCACTGCCCCCCCCCCTTTGCGTTGAAACCAAAACGCCCCCCTGCTCATTTTGTCACCCATCGACGTCATTGTGTTCCACCCAGAACGGCTCTCCGAAAGGGACCGGCGAATCATTCCCACAATTACCGTGAGACTGATTCAATTCCCCGGGAACACGGTATGAATGCGGTGAAGAGTTCGCATGGTCGGTCCATACTTTTGGCGTCCAGTTGGGCCCGGTACTTTGAAAAGCCTTTGAGTCGAACCCTCTCCCCGAGAAGATGAAGAAACTCCTCCAGCGCTGGACCGGCTGATTCGTTGTTGTACATTTCCTCCTCGCTGCTCTGGCCTGACATGCAGTACATCACTCCCACTTTGCGCTGGAAACTTAGCTGCGTTGGGAACAACAGCACCCACGTCACGGATTGCGCTCTCGTGATTGGCGGTGCCGTTTATGAGAAAACTCAAAGGTGGTGCTCTTTTACCCCCTGCTCGTCCAACTTCATCAGCTGCTCGGTGACCTTGGGCGTGTTGAGTGCCAGGCGCAGGCAGTGAACGTTGAGCTCGGGCACCAGGTACTCCAAGACTTCTTTGAGGGGCAGGCCTCTTGCTAAACCGTGTTTCGACGTGGAAGGTACTGCATCTTCCACGATGGAGCCGCGCAGGGTGTTTAACTGGACACGACAAAACGGGGAAAACAAACAAATTTTTGTCATGCTCAGCTGTGAAATGGCACAACTCGGTCCTTCGCAGATGAAGGCTGAAGGAGAAGCTGGTAGGTGGGCGTTCACCCGAGGGAGTGACAACAAGATCTCTGGCACCGAGTGTGCGTCTATCGGGGAGCGTTACCTCTTGCCGGGAAGCAACAGACAGATCTATTTCATAGGAACTGGCATTAGGGTAAGATCCAGGCTCTTCGGGAATGTTAGCTTGGACAAGCTAAGGTGGCCTAGCAAGTTCCTCTGGCTAACAACCAGATTCCTTCATATTAGCCTCTCCAAAAAACAAACAGGTTGATGTTCATCTTGGTCCATAGATTAGAGAAGAAAAAGATGGATGCCCAAAAAAAAACCTGCATCTCCATTTATCAAGTATCAACTCCAACTTTATTGTCAACACAGATGAAATTTCTTCCCTCTCACAACATATAACAAGAGGAGCCGCTGCGGGTGCCCGCACCGCCATCAAAAGAAATTTTACCTCACTGGTTCGAAAAATGACCCTGTAGTTGTACTGCTGTCCGTGCTCCTTGTGTTCCTCCAGCTTCTCCCTCCTGAGACTCACCGCCACGGGGCCTAAATTCTCGTCCACTCCTAAGTAGTTCCAGTGTTCTAGAGAAGTCAGGGAGGAAACACATAAGTAGGTCGAGATTCATTGGAAACAAGTCAAGGGTAAAAGCAATGCGGACCACTGAGAAGACAAAATGAAGCGCCTGCGGGGACATTTTGCTTACCTCGGAGGTAGAAGTACTTTCGATAGTAATAGGCTCCGAGGTCAACATGTTCCACGATGTATCTTTTGGACCGATCGGCATGTTGACTGGGGCCGTCTTTCGTGGCCTCCAGGACCGCCACGCCGGCATTGGTAAAATGGCTCGTCAGCGTGGCCTCCAACGGGCCTTCTTCCGGACTGCTGCTAGAATTGCCGGAGCCGCCGCCACTTCCGATGCTGCCCTGCTACAAAGCGTCAAGACAAAGAAACACGAAGCTCACTTAACCGCTTACCGTATCTCTCGGGTCATCCCTCTGGGTAGCGGCCATGCTTTACCTGTTTCGCGGGAGCAATGTTTCTCTCACCCTCGCCGCCGATCTCATTCCTGAAACACGGGCAGCTGAGCACGAGGTCGTTGCTCTTGTCGTCACCCGGGTCCAAGGCCGGGTTGGTCCCATGACCTCCTAAGCCCTCCTTGCTCAGTTCTTCTTGTGAGCCGCAGGGCGATCCATACACCGCGCTCTGACTGGAGGAGAGGGACGACGTGGCCGAAGCGGAAGCGGCGGCGGCGGCCGACGCGCCCGTCGTGGTGTTCTTGCGTTTGGCTCCCGATTGCCGGCTTTGGATGACCTCGTTGAGGTCAAAGAGTAAGGAATTGATGTCGAAATGGGCAAAGCCTTTTTGGCACATCCACGGTTTAGGAGGGGGTAAACTCTCATCCCCTTTACTTCCATCCTCGGCATCTGAGCCGGCCCTCGAAGTGTCCCCCTCTACCTTCACGCTGCGCAACTTGCGGAATATTGACTCTCCACCCGTCTCGGACTTGGACCTCCTTTTCAAGTGCTTCTCTCGTTCTTTCAGACGACTGGCGGGACTGCCTCTGGCGGCGCCCAAGGAGCCGTCGGGCAAATCCAGGGCGGTCTGTTTCACGGGGGCAACAGTAAGCAGCTCGGTTAGCCTTTCCGGTGCGGGGCTTCGTTGATCTGGGGCCTCAGATGACTGATATCCTTTGAGCATGTCAAAAAAACTCTCGCCCGAGACCCCGTGCTTGTCTATGGATGACGTGCTGCCGTACTCCCGGTGCATGGGAGTCCACCCGGAGAAAGACCAGCCCTCATTACCATCCACGTCCAGTTCACTTATCGTGATGTCACTGTTACTCCGCTGACGGATGCGTTTCATCCCCTTCCGGGGTGACCCGAGATAGCCGTCGGGTGACAAAAAACGGTTGTCCTTTCCCTTCATCTGCATCTTGTTCTTCAGCGTGTTCTGGATATTGCGGAGCATGGACGAGTCTTGAGGGCTGATGAGATGCCCCAGCTTGGCTGACAAATTACTGTGAGCCGTGACGGCTGAGACAGCCCCTCCTCCACCGCCACCGCCGCCGCTTCCCACAAGTCTTTCTCGATCTCCGCTTCCGGATCCGGAGGAGCTGGTGGTCGTGGAGCTGGGCGAGTCCGTTTCCACTGTGATGTGCCACACGCCTCCTGCACCCCCGTCTTTTCTCGGGGGCCAGTCAGCCACTCGAGCCCGGACTCCCATCTTAGGGACTCCCGGGTTGTTGCCGGTGTTGGAAGAGGAAGAAATGTGTGCACTCTCACTGCGGGGCGGTGGCGCCCCTCCGTTGGGCAGACGCAAACGGCGAGTGTAGAACTCATCGGTGGCTGGCACCGAGCCTCCAACAGAGCGCTCCGTCTGGGATCGCTTGAGACTGGTCATTATTGAGGTCCGGGGGGGGATTGGGAGGGTACAGGTGGGGTCTTGTTGAATTTTAGATCGGGTTTAACATAATGCCCACAGACAGAAGTGACGACCCTTGAAAACACATTTCGCCCTGCAAATTAGAACGAAAACCTTTTAGGTTCTTTAGCAAGCCCTTCAGACAATCAAGAGTCATTCAAAAGCTACGACAGTCTGTATAGGTCAGCAATCATGACATTTAAATACAAGAGCTAACAGGAGAATGTTAATACTGCATGAAGTGGTACATTGACGTTTCTTCAGAAGCCAGTGAGTAACTTTCAAGGACTAAATTAATAGTACCAAATATATTTTTGACTCGTGAACAATATCAATATCAAACAAAATTGCATCTTCCAATTCTGTTAGATTTTTCTGCTCCAACCGAGGTTTGGCATAAAACAGCGTTTGAAGCCGGTAGCTTCAACCTCAAAGGTAAGTCGTGCCCATTTGTTGCCGGGTGTCGCTGAACGCGTGCGTGGTGCCTGAGCGAGAGACGCGGCGTTGAATCATTTGATATGTTAAACGAGCCTTTCAGGTTCGAGACGGAGATCATATGAAACCTCAAAGGCTACAAATAGATTTAAATCATCTCGCGAGTTGATCAGTCGATGTGAAATGTTGTGATTATTTGCAGAGGTGCATTGCCAACGTCACATGACCCAACTCAGAAAACAGGTGACATGTGACAAGTGAGACCGAGGGCACTTTGATGTCAATTGAAGTGGACAGCAGAGGGCGATAGATCAATGTTGGACTAATATACGTTACCCTTTAACTTTTCATGCTCTTCTTCCCTCCTCATTTGATTATTACCAAGAAATCAGTTCCAATGCACTTCATATACGACATTATTGCCGTTATTACTTCATATAAGACTTTCCCGTTAGCTGCTTCCGTAGCCCGCTGACACGCAGCGTTTACACGAGGCGCCATTTCGTCAGTCATTTGGAATTGGTTCAGGTTTGCAGCGTCAGACAGTGAGTAACAAAGAGTTGATTGCAAAATATGTTGAAAGAGTGTTCAAACTCAAGCGAGCGTCACGGAAGGGAAAACATGCACTTGCCAAATGAATTTTTAAACACGGCACCCTACCTGGCGCGGAGCCAGAGTGCTTCGGTACGTACTGCATGCGAGATTTGATTTCCTGTCCATTTTATGGTCCTGTTACTGTTATGGCGGCGATATCATTCCTTCACTCACGCTTGCTTATGTTGTTTTTGGCTGCCGTCCAATGTTGTGCCTTGATGGGCATCATTGCATCTGACAGCAATGATTGACAAACACCTGATGATTACGAAATAAGTGCAGGAAACGTGAGAAACAAGAGCGCTAAGCAAAATGAGCAGTCGACCACAATTGAATTGTTTGGTTTTTCTCAGTTTGAACATTGGTTATTTAGCAGCGCGTTGTCCAAACATAGTATCTGTTCACACAACAGCTGTTCAGGTCGAAGAAATGCAAAACCCTGAAAGTAAACAAGGTTGAAGAGCCAATTTTCGGGTTACGAAAGAACAAATGAGGAATGAATCAATTCAGTAAACAAGAATGTGTCACGCACCGTGTCGAGTGAGTTCCCTTCATTCTGCTTAACCTTTGGCAGTTTTACACCTGGTCCACCTAAAAGATATTCCCACACTAACTGGTGAGTCAATTTGAGTCTAGCCAAGTCGTGTCTTGAACCGTGAGGGATTTTTCACTCCAATTTAGCCTGTCTAGTCCACATCGTAGCGAGCCCACAAGAAATCAAAAGACATTAAGAAACCTCGGGGGGTGGGCATTATTTTTCCCTCGAGCGAGCTACATTTTTTACATAGTTGGAGCCATGACTACAAAAGAATCATCACATGCGGTGTTAAAGAGGAGATGGCAGCTTTAAATTCACTCACCGGCCCCCCTACCACGAAATGTTTAAAAAAAAAAAAAGGCAGATATTTCAACCACCTCATGGCAAACGGAAACACTAAGTTGCGTTATTAAAGCTCCAGCCACTTAAAAGCCACACGGCGTTTCATCTCAGCATGTCTGAATGCAGGGGAGGAAATAGAGGAAGATAAGGAAGGGCGGAAAATAAATCAAACATTATTCTCTTTGAAAGCTGCAATGTAGCAGACGACCCAAGTGACGGAGTTTCGGCTCAGAGCTTTTCAAAGTGAAAGTGTAATTGTGCGGCAAGATAAATGCCCCACCCCCTCCCCCCGAACTGCTCCCTGTTGAGCTTAGATGTGTGACGTCGGGTCTGCCCTGTATGGCTGACTGAGGCCGAAAGAGGTGACTTTATGCAACTGCTGGTGTAGGTTTTGTGTTACGCAAGAGTTACCTGTACTTTGAAAATCCATATTTCCTGAAAAAATAAAAATAAAAATCTACACAACTCTCGGTTACTTGTACTGCTGCGCCGACCGCATCTGTGCCAAGTCAGAAACAAAGTTTTGAATGCTTGCCAGCGCCAACATGTAGAAAAGTGGAAATGAAAAAGAGATGATGATGATGATAAAGAGAGAAAAAAGGCAGAGGTGTCATTTAGAGTGCCGTGAACATCAAGGTACAGGAAGTGCAATTTAGTGTTTGAAGGCCACAGGGAAGAAACAAAAAAAAGGACACAAATGGCAACGGCGTCATCCAACTCAAGGTTGATCGACAACGGAAGGGTTTTATTTCTTCCGCCGCAAGCAGCTAATAATAGTACACAACGTTAAAGCTCGTTTCTTTACTCATTTACAGCCAATAAATAACATTTTGACAGCTTCCTTGGACTGCATTTCTCATGTCATCCCCCATGTGATGACAATCTTCCCCTCACGTTTCTTAATCAACACAATTTCAATTGGAAATGCACCACTGGTTGCCTAGCCAGGCAGAAATGAACACGGAGAACATCCACAGACTTCATTTGGTTTGGAATTTGATGAAAAACGCTCGTCTGACGCACCCTTTGACAAACCTCACGAAAGGGGGGTGCGGCGGTATCTTTTCCTGAGACGCTCCAATCTATTGACCGTGACATATTTGGCTAATAGAAATACAATTTGTCTTGACGTTCATTAGCCAAAGAGGCTCGAACCTAATATCCTAACTAGATTATGACCAAAAAAAAAAAAAAAACGGTCCATCAAATGACAATCAGGAGAAGGAAAGCCATTAAACTGATGGAGATGAAGGCGAGCACATTCGGTCGGGCTGTGCCGTCACCGCGGCGATGAAGCAAGAGCCTCCTCCGCACAACCGCCGAAGAGCCCTCTAATCTGTGCCAATCAGGTGACGCCTCACAGCCGTTTGTTGTACATGCACGGCAACCCCCCCCGCGCGCAGACCTCCCCTTCGCCTCAACAGCCAATGCGGACCCTTACTGCGAACAGCTAAATCAGGCATGGCACAGAGGATGACAGAAATAGCAGTATCGAGTGGTGAATAATAGGGAAAAGAGGCTTGGGTGTAATTAACATTGAGATGGGGAGCTGCTGCAGAGAACATGAGGGGGAGGAACTTGAGCAAAGAGGATAAATGAAGGTAATGGGGATAGAGCATGTATACGAAGTTGGGCGGGCCTTCAAAAAGAGAAATATGCCATGAATTCCGCAACAATATGCAAACTTATTTTGCACGGCCTGGCAAAGATGAGATCTCATCAGGTCTACTACTGGTTGGAAAATTAGGCGCAGACAGAATAGCAGGTGACTTGTTTCTTTTGAGTTGGATGACTGCATGGAAAGTGAGGCGCTGATGTCCAAACTGGCACATTCTGCGTGGGAATGCGAGTTGGAACAGCACTGCAGAGAGAAGAGGAGTGTGTAGGGCTGGAAGAAGTGCACACGTCGCACTACAGTGCATGTGGACTCAAAATGATACGAAGCAGATGACTGCGTGCCGAATAAATAAGATGAACTGGAAGGAACCAAAGTTACACACACACGCACACACACACACAGTTGCAACTCAATTTACAAACGCATTTGATTCCGTGACCCCATTTGTAAAACCAAAGGTTCATAAATCAAGGTACATTTTTCCCATTGAAATGAATGGAAATGCAATTAATCCGTTCCAGACTCCAACTTGTTGCGTTTACATTTTACGATATCTAGATTGTCTCTCATTTGAATGAATGTGTGGTTGAAAAGAAATACAGTACAACATAAAAATAAGTGAAAATAGACTTTGCTGAGAAATAAACTCTACAAGTGCTTATTGTGCTTTAACTTGAAGTGAGGAGTGGGGAAGGGCAACGGCTCCTCCACTGAAAAAGAGACTCCTTCCAAAATAACAGAATCTTACTCAGATGTATTTCTGTTGTCTATTTCAATGTAGTGACCCCAAAAAAAAAACCATCCGGGGAAACTTGTCTTTTTTTGCCACAGCCACGTCACGGTACGTAGACGTACACAACGTATACAGCACCAAGTGTGAGGTGAAGGCAAACATTTATTTGAGGAGGCCGCGGCACTGATGTCATCAAATATGTAACCGGGGCTCCTTCCTGACAGCTCAACAGCCGAGGGAGCAGTCTCACATTCCAACAGGATACACATCTCAGCCACTTCCTGCCTATGTTTCAGGAAGTGACAGGTTGCACATCGAATGAGGCGAGGCCCGTCACGCTCAATATTCAAGTGGGAGACTTTGTGACTAAGAAATTGAAAAAAGATAAATAAATAAAATGAAATACTGTAGCTCAGTAAGCGAGAGCGATTCCTCTGTGGAATATTTGGTTTCATTATTATTGTTGGTTTTTTTTCAAATGGATGCATTTCACTGAGCCGAACTGAGTGCTTGAAGTATCGCTGACCAGTATCGGGTTCCCTCACAAAAACCCGATACCTTGAAATAAGGTCTGTATCAGCCCCACATTAATGGTATCGGTACTCGTCCCATCCCGACTCTCAACAGTACTTCTGTACTTCCTCCATGAAAGCGGACTCATTATCTTTGCATTGAATCAAAATAAAACATTTGCAAACATCTGCTTTCGATTGCGAATACGATCGTCAACATTTTTGCCGATAAACCAAATATGTCATTAATTCCAAACGACTTTGCAAAACTTTTGCTTTAAGTTCATTGTCATACGAGACGTGACGGTAGAAGCAACAGGTTTTTGAAATGAACACTGGGCCTGACGGGTCGCCCAGAATCCCCCCCCCCCCCCCCGCCCTCCATCCCCCTCCAATTACAGCAGAAAAAGGATGCGTCGGATAAGATGTGCCATTGAAAAGGAGAGTAGGATGTGCGATGATTGCAGCAGGACTGGAAAGGCGCACGCTCATTTGTGCCTACAGCGAAGAGTATTCGATTGATAACGAATGGGCCAGAATGAGTTGGCAGAGAGAGAGAGCGGCAGATCTAGAAAGGGGGGAGAGCGCGAGATTGATTCCCCACTCAATACGAGAGCATGTGGGAGGAGATGAGCGAGACGGCACGTGGGCACGAGCGATATAGATGCAAGAGGCGAGGAGTCGCTCCATCAAGTCGACTACCCCGCGTCCTTTTTCAACCATCTCGCTGTCGGCCACCGAAGCGGCAAAGTAATAACGATAAAAGCCCCCCCGCCGGCCGTCTCGCGGCACACAAACGCATTTTCGTCGGCGCTATAAGTGACTTTTCAAGGCCACGGCTCACTCACTTGGGGGTCGGAACACGTGACGGGGAGTCAGACAGCAAAGCTACGGCACATCCGCGCCACCACATCTTGAATCTTAGCTTAGCTCAGGGGTGGGCAATTATTTTCCGGGGGGGGGCCAAATGAGAAGCAGAAAATATTGTGGAGGGCCGGGCCAAAAGTTAGAAATAGAAATAGAAAATAAAGAAGATAGCACAATGTCTTTGTATGCCAGTAATAATGTAACATTCTCCTCCATCATCACACTCAGCACCGGTTCTCCTCATGGATGTATACTGAGCCCCCTGTTGTTCACGCTCTACACATTTGACTGCTCTCCGACTCTTATTAGCGGTCCAGTTTGCGGAAAGTTTTTAACATGATAACAATCAAACCATTCTAGGCGGGCCGGATTAAAAACACCAACGGGCCAGATCCGGCCCGCGGGCCGTAGTTTGCCCACCTTGGCTTAGCTTTATCAATCTTCTCTCGGAACATTTGTGAGCAGACGACATCTACATTTCAAGGGGTCTGATGTCAAAGTCTCGATCACTCTTCCCCAACTTGCAACTGAATCACTCGGTGTCCTTTTTTTTTTTTTCTGTCCATGATCAATAGGATGAAATTCGTCTGCCGCGCCGTTGCCTGGCCTCTCCATTCTCCACCATCGAATGTCTCCCCCACCTCTCTTACATTCTTGTAGCAAAACAGTCATGTCTGTTTCTATGTGTCGATGGGAGCGTGGGAGGAAAGTAGCGCAGCATTGCTGGCTGGAGGAGGAGGAGGAGGAGGTGAGAGATAAGAGAATAGAGAGGGGGGGGGGGCAAAAAATTCTTTGAGGGTGAAGAACAGCATTTATCTGAACAAAACATGCTGTTTTCCCAATCTAATGGACAAGGACCGCCCACTTTTTCAGCACCATCACAACAATTGACCCGAAAGCCCATAAAGAGAAGGGAAAGAGGGGCGTGTCTATGATCGAGTGGGGGGGGGGGGGGGATCGATGAATAAGCATAAAAGAAAATGTGCACAAAAAATTGTAATTGAAAAAAATAATTATGACATATTACTCACCATGAGGCGCCTTTTTTAAAGGCATTTTCAGATATGTGAACATGGCATCATGCATAATATCACACAAGCTGTAAGAACCAAAACAAAAGTATTGCCATGCTTTACAATGTCGAGGGCTTTTTGGGGCTTTTTACGGTCTACCATTCGCAGGAGTGAGCTTATTTTCACCTGTCACCTGCTGCTAACAATGACTGCAACAATTTGAGCCCATTTCAGTCAACTCGGATCATCACCACCGTCTCCGACCGGCTCGATGCCAACGGCGCGTTTATATTCCAGTGAGGGGCTTGTGTTGGATCTCAAGGGGTTGTGCGGGAGGCCTAGCAGAGGCGAGTTGGCTTCTCTTCTCCAACACCTGCATTATCTTTTGCACCTGAAGCAGTCTGCACCCCCGTCTACCAACTCCTGAGGCTCGCTAATGGGACATTCATGCCACTCAAGGGGAACCCTCTCATTCGACGCAAACTTGGAACACAGCTCCCCCCCGAAAACAGGCCACTGTCCAACACGACCTGATTAATGAAAGGTCAAATCCAAGCTGTACAGGTTAAGTGTCTTCTTCTTTTCTTGTTTGTTTTTTTTGCCAAATAAAAAGACAAAGCACTCATAAAAGCAAATGGGCCCCTGAGTCGCAGAAAATTAAAAAAAAAACTTGCATTTAAATCAACAATCTAACTACAGCAAAGCAATTAGCCTACTGATGCTTGCTAACCTTCTCAAGGGGAAAGTCGGCTGGCAACGGCACAACCAGAGATATACTCTCCCATCGCCCCCGCCAAAATAAATCCACCAATCAATCATTTTGCTCTTAATTGAGAACATAAATGTAGTCCCATTCGTACCATCCACAGTGTACTCACTGTAACGGGAGAAGGCTAACAATCTCTCGCTGGCATTGAACTTTGATGCAGTTGAACGCATGGTCACTCAAGCCTGGGAAAGGGGGCGGGGGGGGGGGGGGGGGGGTAGCAACAGGTACGCATTAAGAGGCCTGATTACGCCGGCTTCACTTTTCAACCGCAAAAGTCGGCATCAAAGCAAAGAAAACTGTAAGACTTTAAAGAGGGCTGGCAGATGACACCAACTGGATTTGGAGGTTTGGAGAGCAGACGAGAGCAAAGCGGCACAAGAGCTGCAAGGCCATCGTTTGGATCGAACTATAGAATTTAGAAAAGTACCATAAAACGGGTTCAAATCTGATGGTCTGCAAAAGTGAAGCAATCATATGATTGACGTTTTACAACTTCAACGTCTCAGCGACGGGAACGGAATGGGGCGTCCCAGCTAAAAGATTTTGCAGCACGCAAATAAACGAACAGAATACAACTGGCACGCACGCCGCAGTTTAATCGCATGCTTTGTGTGACGCGATAAACCAGAGCCAAGATAAACAATTGGAGAAATTCCTTCCACGCGGAAGTGAACAACGCGTACCGTCTGACTGAAAGCCGGTGTCAAAACGGCAACAAAAAGGGGAATGAAAATTCAAACCAGAGTGCCACTCACTCCAGGCCTTTGTCTCCCCGAATCCATTTGAATGGATTGATTGGCGAATCAACACGCGAGGCGACAACTGCACCATCAAATGAGTTCTTTGCCTGTGCTGCTCTCCAAAACTTTGCGGAAAACAATGTGGAGTTTTTTTTCTTTTCTGTAATACAGCTCATAGCAGCGCAAGGTAATTCATAATAAAAGGACTTTGGCTGCCATTTTTTTTTTTTAAAGGCTTTGATTAAAAAGTATGCGCTCCCTGGTTTGACTTCTGGTAAGACATCTTGACAATACAAATCATGCCCGGGCAGAATGGAGTGAGAGTCAAGCTCACGCTCAAGTTGCAGGTCATAAAACAGATAGTGTCCAGATGTTTGGCAGGACGCAAAATGCATGGGAAGGTTTTCTCTCCTTTGTCAGCTACTGACAACACTCCATGGAGAATTCCTTCCGGAGTCTCCGTATGTATTTTGCGGCTGGCATTTGGCGTCAAGTCCGGTCATTAGAAAAGGAGGCCGTCCGGTCATATCAAAACGGCGACGGCGGAGAGATCGGCGGACTAAGCGCAGCTTACCGGTTTCCAAAACAACACAATTGTCTTCGCGGATGCATCGAGTGACTCGCAAACTGAATCGTTCGAGCTTGGCGGCAGCCGTCACTTCTATCCGAAAACGTGTTTTGGCCACAGCAATGATGCCATTGAATTAGTTCGGTATTATTGGAAAGTGCAATGTACACATACAGCATAATACAAGCTTCCAGACGGTGAGAAACGTTTCATTCGGAGGTCCGAGCACGTGTTGATGGTAGCAAATGGGCAAAGAATGAATCGGGTCGTTTCTGTATTACATGACAAGGACCAATAATGCTTGAATCCAGCACAAAATACTTCAACTCAAACTACGTACCGAAGAAAAGCGCACGCGAGCAGTGTTGATGTCATTTCGACCTTGTTAGCTTTTTTTTGGGGGGGAGAATACACTTACAGGGTCTTAAATGTAACTCGATTCCATTTGCAGGTCATTCTGATCAAAGGGGGCCACTTTAATGGGTGAACCAGCAAGTAGAGAGAATCTCGGGAAAGTCTTATTAATCTGCAGAATCCATTGGAAAATCGTTTGAAAGCCTCTATGAGCCCACGTAAGCAGTTTTGTCTTTGGCCACCCATCTTCTCTTTTTGCTCTATTAAAACGAGCGTGATTGTCTTATTCTCTACAAAGTCTTTTTTTTTTTTTTTTTTTGCATTCCTCTATCAAGGGGACAGAAAGCCTTCGTTTTGCTCCCTCCCACAACTAGGAGATGAAATGTGAGCGAGTCTGTGTTGGGGGGGACAGGGGGGGCAATCGCTGCAAAGTGGGGAATTGGGATTTTTGTACAAGGAAGCTGAAGCGAAATATAAGATCCCCCCCCCCCCTTATAAATCATACAAAGAATTGAAATTCTCAAAAGACGGCGAGAGGAAGGTGAATCAAGCTTGACTTCAAAAGATTAAAAGTTGGCTTTGTTCACGTCAGCGGGCAGCCAGTAAAAAAAAAAAAAAAAGTAAAATGGGTGAACACTTGAACAGTAATGGCGCTCAAACTATCTATTCGAGTTTTGCTTGTGGTGAGACTTTGTCACTGGAAGGAGACAATTTGCTTTGCCTCTCGGACACAAATAAGATGCACGCCATCTGTTATTATGGTCACTTTGTTGAAGGAAAGCAGACACCGCCATGCGGGCATTCCGCCGCCTCTTCCTAACCCGCAAACCTTTTGCACTTTGCGATCGACTTCAGATTTAAATTTTGTTGCGGCAACCATCGCTTCATGAAATCGATTTTCAAATCGACTGCACCGACGCTTTTCGATGAATTCAATGCACGATTCCAGGCAGACGCGCGGACAGACCGTGATTCCGCCGGACTTTATAATCGGTTGATATTTATTGAATGATTTTCCTTATTGAAATTTGTGAGGGAATGGAAACTTTAAAGCTCGACGTTCGATACCCCCGTTGAGTTCGATACTCCGTCTCTCGAGCCTTGCGAAGTGCCGAACAAGTCTCCGCAGTTCTCTCACTCGAGTTAAGGCGAGAAAAACTGCCTTTCTGGTCATAATCGTGAGACACGAAACACTAAAAAGGAACCTGTGCATAGGGGCCAAGACCAAAAGTCCCGGAGCATCGACATACCTAATTCTGCAAGGCAAGCGGTCAATGAAAAGAGAACATTTGCACTTGTATCGATCATCGATCAGCCATCAAATGACGATGACGGCCATCAGTCAGAAGACAAGGACCCAGATTGACAAGTGCATGTTCAATGGCGGTGATAAAACACAAGCAAAGTTGGGGGCTGTTGGTAGGATAGCAGACAGCTCTGTGACACTTTGACAGATGTGAAGCTTGGCCCAAAGGGGAACAGATAAAAAGCCTTTCGAGACAAGGTCCACTGCAAAGCTTCCTGAGCCGCAGCTCAACGAACGAAAGGGTCAAGCCACTCCTCGATTCTGGCCGTGCTGGGATTCCCCGCGCAAAACAAAACACCGGTTTGGGACTTGATTTTCGACACCGCTTCACGACCTTAGTTGCAACGCCGAAGTGCAACAAAACAGCATAAAGGATTCCGATAACACGATTTAGAATCCTTCACAAGGCTGCGTATCGTTCAAGGTTAAGTGATGCATGTCGGTGGCGTCATGGCAACGTGGCTACGTTAACAATCAAACATCACTGCATTAACCCCCCCCCCCAATAAAAAACTGAAGTTTGACAAAATGAGTTCATTATATTGTCCGACACTGCTTATTGACCTCATCATGCAAAATTTCGTCTGACAAGCGAAGACATTTGTTTGCTTAGCATGCACGGTTTCACCCATGGGCTAAATAACACGGCGGAAAGCCGGGTGCATCAAATATTACATAACGCAGCTCCACCTCCGCAGGCGCTGTTCACAGCGCCCCTCCTACTCCCTCCTGCCTCCCGCTCGCCCACCATTGGCTATTTGCGGGCAGAGGTGCATCGCCGGATGAGGACAGCGCTCCGGCACCGACCCAACACCTTCAAAACTTACGATGCAAGTAGAAATGAAGTATGAGGCGGGACACACTCGATCGTCTTCGGGATTGCGGCGAAGCACTGCCAACGCGTCCGCAATGGGCTCAAAAATAGCGCGGAAATGTGTGATTTGGTGAAACAGTTACAGCCACTCTCACCCCTGCGGCGATGCTGGATGTTATATCTTGGAAACAAATTAGTGTTAGTTACCAAGCAATACTTGCCCAAAGTAGGACTGCACTTGTTGCCTGGCAACATTCGTTTCATTGAATCTCAACGCAGGGGTGATTTGAGCACAAACCCTTTTAGACGAAATGGCGTTGCATTAAAAATGTCATGTTCTCTAATAACTGACTCAATAGCTGACTTTTGAAAATTAAAAAAAACAAAACAAACACAAAAAAAAAACGGATGGATCTTTCACAGTAACGGGAAAATTACGGAATCAGCCCCAATTGCTGATCACATGATTAGAATTCTATTTTGAGTAGTTATTGGGAAAAAATGTGCAGATTTTGCAAGATTGTTTAAAAAAAAAAAAGGCTCTCTGAAGATATGCAAATGTGTTATTTCCAGTCTCATGTGTGAGAAACACAGCTCATTTAGTTGGGTTTTTCTGGCGTGTATATTTCTTAATTATTAACCAGATCAGCGCTGCGTAAATATTGCAATAGCCTCTGTTTAAAAGAGGTTAAATACACACCCGAAAGATTGGAGCACACGGACGTACAGCCCAATGGCGCTCACATGAAGGTTGACGGGAGCACTGATTTGGTTGTTCGTCGTGAGAATGTTAGGTGAGGCCTATGACGTCATCCACATGCGTTATGCACGCCGTTGTCATCCCGTGGCTCAGCGAAATCCGCAATTCAATCAAAGTGACCGATGTGCCTTTTGTCCATTTTCTGGCTTCTACAGCAATCTGAGATCCATTAAAAATCTAAGATGAGAGAACTTGGGCTTTGCAGGGCCATCACCTGTCGGCCCCCACCTCCCATTCCACTCAGATGAGCAAAAGGGAACATCAAGTTGCAGTGAGCACTCCACGTCGTGGCACGCCACTTTCCTGTTTTGGTTTCTGCTTCCACCACCTGCGAGGCAGATGTTGAAGACGCTGGCACTGTGACCCCATTTTCTTTTCCCCTCCCGCTTCTTTTTCTTGCTTCCTTTTGAACATCAAGACGACACCGGAATTATTTTAAATTTCAATCCGAAAAAAAAAAAAAAAGCCATTTGTCACGTTGCATGTGAACGCCTACCAGACACTTTTTTTAGGTCCACCCGCACAATCCAATGAGAGGAATTATAAGCGCTGAGTTGGATTTTCTGTCTCCAATTGAGTATCGCGTGAGGTAAGATTACATGAAAACAACTTTTCTTGGTGTTTTGGGAACGTTTCATCCAACAGATGTCCATACCATTCCAATTCATACAGACCTGCTGGAAAAATACTTTTTTTTTCTCTCTATTAGAGCACTTGGACAAGTGGAGTGACTGCTGGAAACAGCAGCGCTGCCATAAAAGTCAACTTTGTTGGAGAAAGTTTTGAAAGCACAACTGCGATGACAAAGCTCCGTTGCACCGTTACCGTCTCTGTGACGTTCTCATGCAAGCCCGGATCGAACACTTGACGACAATATTCATGATTAACATATAGCAGATGTGTGTTTTTCATAAAAGGTATACTTCCCGGAAATAAATGTTCTGTAAGCGACCCCAAAGACTTCAATACGCTGATTTTGGTGCAAAGATCCAGTAACTAGTGAGTTCCTCTTACAGCTACCGCTGAACATGTGTAGCCATCACGGTGTCAAGAGAAGCGGCTCTTCTTCCAGCCGACATAACGACAAAGTGCTACAACAAGAAAGCTATTTCAGAGTTCGGCCTGGATTTGGGGAACAGATGGCAAAGCAGTTGGTGGGAATTTCAGCAACACTTCCATCAATGTTGGATGGCCACAGTTACACTTTCCCGGACTTACGAGACAAGGTTTTTGAGACTCTATTTGAAGTCAACAAATTTACATTTGAGTGCGAGACACTTGTCTGGTGGTTTGTTTGTTTTTTTGGTCAGCGTTATACAATTACGGAGAATTGTCCTCTGAAATCATTAGCCTAAATACATTTCTGGGTCGTCCAAAAGTGTTTCTTGCAAAACATAAAAAAACTGAAGCATGCAACCCAACCCGAACCCACGGTTGCTGGCAGTACAATAAAACCTCCAAAAATCTCAAAAGGATCAAGAAAAAAAAAAATCCTCCTGTCCCTGATCAGAGGAAATTATGAATCATTCTTCCCAGCAAGGTGGCCAATCATTTGCAGCATAACATTTGTCAACCTTGGTATTTCTCATGTGAGCAAAACATTCTTTAAACAGGTGGCCCTCACGGTTAAATACGGTAACGGGGGGGGGGGGGGGGGGTTTGAAACATTGACAAAAATGAACAAAGAAAGAAGAGTGAGGAAATGTGAGTGCTAGTGGAGATAGGGTGATCCAAGAAGGCAGAAATGATGACAAAGACAGTTTCCTGGCATGCCTTCTCAACAGGAAGGAAGTAAAGATGAGGAAAGTCGCTTTGTGACGATTGAAGGGAATTGTGGGTGGTGGAGTCGGGCAAACAGAAGCAATTGCGGTCGCACCACGGGAGAGAATACGGAGAGATAGCTGCAAAGCAGTCATCAACAAAAGAATATGCACGGACTTGAGAAGTACACTCCACGTTTACATATTGCACTATTTAAAAATGTTTAAAAAAAGAAACAAAATGACTCAATAATTACCAATCTTAAAGATGTGAAAATATTTAGGTTTAATATTCCCTATTTGAACATACTGACAGAGGTGGGCATCCGTCACTAAGTATTTGTCAGTATTTCCGTCTTTTTTTAAGTCTGTTTTAAGTGAGCCAGTCCTTCTAGTCATTGGCTGGATTGTCTTGGCACAAGGATGTGAATTGCGTGCAGTAACAGCTTTCCGTGCACGAATGCATGGCTCAATAAATGTCCAAAAAGTGATCCCACTTCAGTATTGATCTCCATCAATCGTATGTCGGGTTATGTCACCATTCAAACCTGATAATCGCCTCCACAGTCGACCATTTTGATTGATGAGACTAAGCATCAGAGTACTTCCATCCAAACCAGCCACCAACATCCACTGCATTGCGCAGCACTTTTATCACAGTAGTCGCTCATATACAAATACTCGATCAAATGATCAAACGCACAATGCCCAAGAATCGAGTCACGTTGAACACACTACACAAGATGCGACGGCACAAGACTCCCACTGATATGAATAAATCATCTTCCTGTGGCAGATGCATCGTCCCCGGGGAAAGAACGGACATACACACAGGAAAGCGGAGGAGTGGCTGCAGCAAGCCATTCCAATTTACGTTGCGGACAGAACAATTGGCCCTATCTTGATGGCCAATGTTGGAAATGTTTCCTGTCTCTGCAAAAGCAAACGCCGAACCGTAGTTTCGTCGACGAAACGTCAATTCAAAGGCATATAAATGCAACGCGGTGGTATATTTCGGGCAACTCATCAGATAGTACGTTTAAAATCACTCGGTAGAATCACAGAGTAGCGTCCTTGACTCCCAGCTAAACTTTTTCCGCTCAGTTTGGTCTCGAGGAAGTGCAAACAAATTGAAACGTGCAAGCAAACTCAAAACGAAGAGGACCGGGGTTTTTTTTCTCAAGGCTAGGGGTAAAAAACGTTTAAACGTGCTTAGAAGATGTGTCGGCGTGAACTCACCTTTTCATTCGCAGCACCTCATTGCAACCCTTTCACTTCGTTTGTGTGGTCGAAAAGGAACAAATTCACACTCTCGCCAGTCGATCGCTGATGTTCATCGAGGGAAAAAAATGTATTGCACATAAGGATTTCGAGTCAAAAATAACGTCCAGTCCTTTTTTGTGTGTGAAAACGTTGGATCTGTTGGTCGTGCACTGCGCCTGCCGCCTCTGGTTTGTTCAAATCAGAAGTTCATCCAAAGTTGCAGCGATTCGCTCCGCCTCTCGCCACCGATGAGGTCACCAGCCTCTCCGGCCACACGTGAACTCTCGTGAGAACAAGCGAGCGTTTCACGGGGGTGCCGTGTAGTCTCGCGATATCGTAGAAAATAGCGCGTGTCAAGATTTCCTGCTCCGGAGACGGGGAGTATGTTGCCGTGGCAACCTAATCTCCAGAAACAGTTGGAGCCTGTAGCGACAAGTTGAGTTCAATAAAGTTTTTCAACACTATCACTGAGTTTGGTGCTGCTTTTTAAATGCATTGATATGAATTGGAGACATTGAAATGCAGCTGTCGTGTAAGACGGGTTTAGTTAGTTTTTTTTCTCATCATTCCACCTGCTGTTTTTTTGTTGTTTGTTTACGGACACTTAATAGGCATTTAAAATCAAAATCCGGGAATTCATGATGATATTTTAAATTCTGATTTAATTGGCGTTGCCATTTACTTGCTACTAATGAATGTGTGTCAATTTCAACCTTTCACCTCTGAACTCATTATTCTTAAATGCCGTATTCAGGTTTACATAAGAATCTAATAAGGCCAACGGAAAGAAGATTCCCATGATTAAAAACCTTCATCAGTTCCTGCAGCTCTGTAGGTCTCACTGCTGCTACCCACCCTTTTCTGTCATGGGGCGTTCATTTGTGTGGGTGGTTTGGATTGTTCTCTGGTGAAAAATTGCTCCCCTCTGGGATTTATTTGCTCAAATAGCCTAAATGGGTTAGCGACAGAATGGAATTCAATACATGTTAAAGCAAGGAGGACAAAACAGGGAAACCATCAGGCTATCGCACTACGCTGGCAAATTAGTTGATGATAGCCCTGAAAAGGCCTGCTTATTTCATTTCAAAAAACATGCTAGCTAATGTGATGCTAACTGGATGAGAATTACTAAATAAAGCAACCAAACCACCTTAGGAGGGCTCTCAAAGCATGCAAATGCCTTTCGCTACCGTCAATCTCGAGAGTTTTCCGGCCAGGCCGAGTGGTTAGCCCGTCTGCGCCACAGTTCTGTGGATCCGGGTTCGAATCTTGCGCTTTTTTCTCTCCTTGCTTGCATGGATTTCTCCCACGTTCCAAAAACATGCACGTCGGGTTTATTGAAGACTCAGAATTGTCCGTGAATGACGTTAACGATGCATTTGGCCTTACGGGCGGCTTGAAAAATAAAAAGCCAAAGCAAAAGTGTCATTTCAAAGCTCAGCGGTTGACATCACTGATTGAATTTCCCCAGCGTGGCTCCAATAAATGTTCTCCTCTACACTTGGGCATCGCAGCGGGTCAACGTGAGGTTTTTCACATGTGATGGCGTCTCCTTGGTTCGGGAGACATGTTTATTAAGCCGTCACAGACTCGGGGGCGACCACCTCTAGATGACATGACCGCAGTAACCCGGAGAGGCAAAGCGGTGGAATTCCTGTCAGTGTTGCCCTTAGAAGTGGGGCGGGGAAGAATAGAGCCCATTCACTGCACTCCACTCAAGCGGCACTCCAACACTAATGGAGATTGACATGAAGAAAGGCGACAAGTTGTTTTCACATGCGTCGCCTCTTCTCGCCGCTTTGCCGAGAGCAATGCAGACAGTGCAGTGCGCTCTGGAAAGAGATGGAATTTGGTGCACTTGTTTTTTTGTGGAGTGGGGAGACAAGTGCGGCTCATTAGCCGTGCGTGTAATTACAATCTTGTGGCATTGTTACCGTGAGGACTGTCGCGCAGTCGGCTGATGGGCTGACACTGGAGAAGAACCGTAAAAGTTAGTGCGTTGCTTTTTGTTTGGGGGGGGGGGGGTTCCCTTTTTGTTAAATGAAGGAAAAATAATGATTGAGCTTCATGACAAAGTCGTCATCCCAAAAAGGCCGCACATTCATAGAGAGCAAAACTCTGGGCTGGGGCTCAACGTTTAACTCAAACTGAAAGACATTTGGCAACAACAGTTTGGGGAACAAACAAAGCTCTTTCCATCATGTCGGCCACCACGGGCTGCTGTCCACCAAACGGAATGTCAGCCCAATGAGAGACAGAGGGTAGATGACATTTTAGAGAGCGTGTTTATTAAATTCCATGCTTGCAAGTGCCTCTGGGCGGAGCCAATTAAAATATAGAGGCAAAACAACTTGTCTGTTTAGTATCTATTTTCTCCCTTTTTTTTTCAAGCTGGTTACAAGGAATTAAAAAAAAATCACAATGCATGTAGTCATAAAACAGATGTCGTTTTTTTTTTCTTGACACTTTTCAGAATTCTTGCCAGACCTCAGTATGGCAAGCTGCATTTGCTTCTTTCTGGATGGGTGCCACGCATCACGGCATATGCTTATTCCGAAAAAGTGCAGCAAGGTTTTTAAGAGTGATACTTCAATCTTCTCAGAACGACATATCGTTGACATTTCTGGGGAAAAAAAATCAGAACAATAAGTCAGGTAAACTCAACACGTACTGCTACAATATATGAATATTTCTTTGGTTTGGGGCGCCTCTATCCCAAATCCAGTTCACCCACGGGTCTATGGCGAGAACAAGCCCTGTAGAAATTGAATGGACGGATAAAATATTTCTTCATGGGCCAAGAGGAGCGCGTCGGGAAACAGTCCCGTGTGGGTTTGAGCGGCATTGCGCCAAGTCCATTACAAGCCTGGGCTATGCATTACTTATGAATCCCTTTAAGACTCTTTTTACTTACTTGGACCGGAGTGCATCTCTGGCGCTGCACATGCCACGTGAGGGCGTCAAAACATCTCAGTGGCTGTCAGAATTTTTCCGAGCTCAAGCCTCTCTCTGTCGAGATGTACAGAGGCACCTTTTCCTTGACACGTTCGGGGAAGAGGTAGAGGCATAGACGGAATTCAAAGTATTTCTCGTGCGCCGCGCACGCAGTGAAGAGCTCAAGCTATGTGACTCACTCTGGTGTGAAAGCACAGCGCCGTTGTGGGAGGATGGCATCACAACCCCCTGCAGAGAGAAAAAAGGGCCTAGCAGTTGGACCAGGTTCAAGCTTGCACATATAGCCCCCCCCCACACACACACACATGTGTTATGATATATAAGAACACACTCTCCCATTCCTCCTCCCCCATTGCAGCCATCACAAGTGAGCACATTGAACATTTTCTCACCAGAAGTAGCACATATTGTCCTGAGGAGACACCCCAGGTGTTTTGTTGTGGATTTCCAAACTCAACATGAGGCGGGGAAGACGGGGGAGCGGGCAGTGGGGGTTGAGCCAGTGGTTGGCCAGGATACGGACACGCTCTGACAGGATTTGGGGGGGGGGGGGGGGCTGTGGTTGGAAAACAGGACGGGAGCATGCAACAGATGTTGAGAAGCGTCATCTGGGGTTTTTTTCTTTTATGACCGGTTGGTGCGATGATGTGTACTGAGCAGGTTGACCCCCCCCCCCCCCGCCTTGCCTGCACCTGCAATGACAGCTCAAACACAGGGAGAGTCAGTCACTGTCATAGACACACACACCCCCCGCCCCCCGCAGCATCAGCGTACATTCTGCATTCAAGTGAAAGAACACTCTCACGCTCAGTCACTCTAATGCGATTGAGGAGAAGGCGGCGAGATTAGAGCTTGATCTCAAAGACAAGTTGCTGATGCAGTCGTTCACCATCCAAAGCAGATTGGGGGTCCTTTTTTTTGTTGGGCAGAGAGAAACTTCTTTTCCTTTTTTTTTTTTTTCCAAATTGATGAACACAAGCTTTCTTCTGAGTGCAAATCTCAAATATCTCAGCTCTTGTCATGAACATAAAGCACGCCCGTCAGCAGAGTGTCGTCTGACACAAGTGACGTGTGACAAAATCTGGCTCAAACTCAGGGGAAGAAAAGTGATGACGATTCAAAAGCTGGGCACACAAACTGATTTTTTTTTTTTTAACTGGACTCGGCGGTAAAGACAATGGATGGGTGGCTGCATTTTAAAACGTGAGCGACTCAGCAGGTGATAAGAAAAAAAAAATCGGCAAGTGGCGGTGCCGATACTGTAAGTCAGTTCCTCAAACTGATAAAAATGCTCTGATACTACGATACCCGATACATCTTGGCCCCCCATCTGACACTGGTAATACTATTTTGTGTTCCCTGACCATGTCGTCCTCACAGCTCTTGAGAAAGAATCAACTTGTGCTTGCGTCAAGCTGTTGATTGACATTTCAAGTGGAAGTTTACTAACAAACACAAAAACGAATCTAAATTTTGGTTCCCTCACCTCCATCCACGTTGAGAAGATACACACCGATTGCACCGCTGGGTTTTCCTTGCAGTGTTCTTCATGTTGTTGTTGGATGGCAAGGGTCTGCTCCCTCCTACTCAGTCCAGTTTGTCCCAACCAGATCAAACTGTAAAGTACAGGTGGCATGGAAAGATGGACAAAAAAAGGATTCGGCGGTTGCTCAGTTTTGACTTCCACCCACAGTCTCCAAGTGTGGTGTACGTACCGCCTATTTTCTCTCATGATGCGATAAAGCTTCGGCTCTCTTTGGATGGAGGGGCTGGAAGTGCGTCCGGATGGGTTGGCAGGATGTGGCAACAGTTAATTAAAACTGTGAGTCAGGTATTTGAGGATTAGTAGCGTGTGTTGGCCCGCCGTCGTCATCTCCTGGGAAATCGAGGCTGTGGACACTAATTACATCTCTGCATGAAAATGGCATTGCCGTTTTTTACTCGTTTGACTGCGTTGTTATTTTTGCATCAGGAAAACATCAAGAGCCTTTGTCCACCCTGGATTTTGATGACGGAATAATGACTACCGAGATGACACCGATGGCAGCAAAAACAAACAAACACAAAACAAAAAAAACCAACACTATTTTGGGAAAAATGAAAATCCCGATGCACTCCAAAAAAAAAAAAAAAGACTTTTTAAATAAAATCATTAAAATGTGCTTCTGACCAGTGTAATCAATATTCTTGGCAGGAACTGGGGGTGTTATCCTCAGTTTTTGCTTCGGGACCCAGAGACTTGTGGACAAGCTCCGGATGAAATGATAATCTAGCATCTGTTAATTATTCATAGGAATTGATGCAGTCACTCACAAGTATTCAAAACAACCCAATTTCGTCATGTTAGCTTGAACTCTTGGAAGTCTTCAAATCCTCCGCATGGAGCATCGCTGACCTGTTGTCATTTTATGTACTAAAGCTGTCAAATCAATGGCAATGGATTAGGGAGGCGCCATGTTTCCTTACAAGTGGATTGAGCTGCCGCGAATCTCAAGGGCTATTAAATAGTGCACTCCATGTACTCGGTTAACTCGCACGAAGCTGCGTGGACACGCGTGGGTGATACGTGTCAGCGTGCACGTTCACAATATGCGCGCGCGTCGGGTGTCACTCAGCCTTGGTGCGAGAGAGCGAGTTGTCATATCAATGCCACATTGCATATTCAGCCGGTGCTAATGTCACCCGGGGCGCTTTAACGAGTTGACAACATGAACAACTCGGATGAGGCGAGGAACAAAAGCTTCGCAGCTTTTTTTTTCTCGCTCCCTCGGAGAACACAGTCCATGTCAACCTCGTACACGTTCATCACCAGCAGTTTCAGTGAATGAGGTGAAATAGTCTCATATAGTTTAAGAAGAAATAGAACAGTGGGGCAAAAAAGACCCCTCCTGCACCGAGGAATCACACGATGCAAAAGCAGCTCATTGCTGGAAAGTTAAGACATGAATTCCAGCTTCTGTGCTGCGGGACTTTATTATGTTGCATACACCCCCTAGTGGTCATATTAGACCACTACAAGTGTATCGATATTAATTGGCAGTGTGTTCATCAAAGTATTTTTGTTACTTCATATAGTTGGCTTTTAAGTGCATAAAAATATTCTGAATGATTACTCTTTAATGTTCGTGATTTTGGTAATGATATGTTTTTTATTGACAATTGAAAAGTACTGAATTTTAGTTTTCTCATTTTACTACGCAGTAAACTTCTTGTAACTCGAATTTTTCCAATACCCGTTGGCTGCTAATTATATTTTTATTTATAAGACAAGCAAAATATAAATACAGTTTAATGCGAAATGTAATTCATTACATCGTGTACTCATTTTATGCCATTTAAGGTCTTGCAGTTCTCGATCACTTCTATTTCTTGTTGTATGAAAATGATATACTGTACAACAAAAGAGTCAAATACGCATGCGTTTGCATATTTTCTCAGATTAAAATCGGTAAGTGTGCAGAAAAAGCCAAAAATTGGGGTCGGTGGGGAGATGTACCAGGGGAGAAAAGGACACGAATATAGAGTTTAAAATTAGAGTTTATGGGCACAAAATGAAGGCTCAAATCTTTTTTTAAGTGCTGCAATGGGGCCATTTTGGAAGGTGTATCAGTAGCACTAAAGGTGCTTCAATTATGGTCAATGGGCACCAAAGTAAGGCCAAAATATTATATATATATATATATAAGTGCCATAATGGGAGTCATCGGGCAGGTGTAAGTACCATTGGCCTGGGAGTGAGAAAAAGCCATAATATCCACAACGGGAGTTATTGGGGACAATAAGGTACGCTCTTTTAAGTGCTACAACGGGAGTCAATAATAAATGAGCCAGGGGCATTAGAGTGAGGAAAAATGGACAGAAGTTTGATATATAGACTGTGATGCTTTACGTCACGAAAAAACTAGAGCTTTGAGTATCATAAGGAAACACCCCTGAACACAGTTTAGAACAAGCTGCGGGTATTTACTCATAAGCATGTGACAACGTCTCTTCAAGAATAAGATGCTGCATTCTGCTTATACAATGTCATCTAGTTCCACAAATACTAGTCAAGGTTGAAAGAAGGAAGGTTTTTTTTTTTTTTTTTTTGGGAAACAACACCATTCAACATCACCCGCACGCACACACATACTGTCATTTCAAGTCCACGAGTAACGTTTAAGAATACGAAAAGGGTGCACACAAAAGTGAACGCTCATTCTGTGTCCGAGAGGCATCTCTGGTTGAATCCTATTGGAATTTATAGCCGGCTGATGTTTTAACTTCACTGAAGTTGCAATTAAATTAAATCTGTGTGCAAAAACTGTTCACTTGTCTCGGGAATGAAGTGAGATTTTTCAAAAATGGTGGCTCCCTAAAAACACCATTGCTGGCCTCGATCTACGCACAGACCTTCTGGAAATGCGTTATATTTCATTTGCATGCCAATTCTGTTTTGGGGAAACTGCGCTGCCCCATTTCAAAGGAGAGTCATGAAACCATCAGCGTTAGAGATCCGTATGTATCCGATATCTTGGATACCCAAACTTCAGGTCTCTTTCCTCACCAATAGGACAACTTTGACATACTGGAAGCACAACTACACGTTACTCGGGAGGCAAATCTGTGCAATATTTGACATCTAAAGATCTAGAACAGTGAGACCACCTTAAAAAAAAAGAATAATAATAATTTAATTTTTTTTTGTGGCTCTCTTTAAGTTCCAACATCACAACTACAATCGAAATACAGTAGTGTACGAAGCCTAAGTGTTCATTTAAAATGAGGCGCAGTTTCATTCTAAAAAGTATATTTCATGTTATTTCAAGCCGCTGTCAAAACAGGCCCAGTTTGAACATGAACTCTGCGCTTCGTCCGTTGCAAAGTGCAAAAATAGTGCACAGTTTTGCCTCACTAATAACATGTAGTTAACCTACGAATAGGCCAGAGAGGTACCAGTGACCACCGAGTGTACAAGAACATGGAACCTAACTTGATACGCAGGATATCGAATACATATTGAAACGTCCTTTGAGCAATGCTTGCATACGTCTAGGCCAAGCGTGGCACTAGTAGTGGGAAAACTAAAATGTGACTAGTAACACATTCAACTTGTGCACCCGAGCTGATTTTACGAGCGAGGACAAAGAGCGCACTACGACACGGACCTGAAGTTGGATCTCAAGGGTGTCCACTAAATGCTCAACCAGCTGGCTTTTCATGTTACAATTTCCAGCGGCGTCCCCACACACCCGTCACACTTCAGCTCTGTCTTTTAACACCAGCAGCCTTTGCCCTGGTCGGCGGACCCGCCGTCACACAATCCCTCCTCTTCCTCCAGTGCAGCCAGGTTCAGCTCATCGTTCAGAGACATCCGAAGAAGATCCAGGTACTTCTTGTTGGCCGCCAGCACCTGCTCGGCCAGCCGTGTAAAAGTCTTGATGGAACACAAAACATGAGGGGAGAGAGAGAGAGTCATTTTTGCTCGAGTTTGTAACCAAGGTTACACACCACGGACCTCGAAAAATACCAACGGTGATCATAGCAATGCAGGAAATGAGCAGCAGTCAGAGTGCGATGCGGGTTTGGTGGTTGGAAACGTTCTCACCTCTGTTATGTTACGGTTGGTGAAGGCACTAGTCTCAAAAAAATCCATTCCATAAGCTCGGGCCAGCTGGAGGATGTAAACCCAAAAAGAAAATGTAAGGTTTTGGATGCACATTTGATGGGAAACATGCGCCGCTCGCAAAAGGTGACGGAGATTCAGCTTTCGGGAGGAAATTCTGAATCAACCAAACTGAATTTGTGTTGTGAAAGCAAGTCAAACAGCAAAGCAAGACACACGCACCTTGACACCTTGCTCTGTGGCCACCTGCCTCTTGTCCACCTCATCCGACTTGTTCCCGACCAGGATCTTTTGTACCTTTTCTGGCGCGTACTAATAATGCGGCGGATGAGAAATGAAGAGCACAACTCAAGAGAGAGGCAACAGATCGCTACTGGAGATTGTGGACAGGCTGCCAAGCAATCGAGCCAGAAATGAACTACGACACTATCGCCGGCTTCATTAAAAACGATACCGTCAAATGGAATGTGCCGGCTGCCACTCACCTCGTCCACATCGCTTGCCCACTTCATGATGTGCTGAAAAGAGCGCTCGCTCGTGATATCGTAGACCAAGAAAATTCCCTGAGGACAGATCGGAGAGATTTTAATTACCAAGACACCAGGGAGTGCGCAGCATTATAAATTGCGTATCACTGGCCGGAGGAGGCATGAAAAGGAACACGATCTTCCAATTTCATTATCAGCTTTCCAGTAAATAGAAAATTCAATTCGAGTCGATTGGGCGTTCTGTGCAGCCTGCGGGTGCAATTCCATCGTGACAGTTCTTGTTAGCAAGATGAACATCAACACTCCAAGTAGCTCAGCGAGACCAAGGCAGACTAACAACCACTCTGGAACTGGAGCTTTCTGAATGCCATTAAAACAATGAAAAACGCTGTGATGAAACAACGACAACGGATACAAATGAAGACATCATCAAGACTGGAGAAATTCTTTTCGCTCCATGTAGGGACTGACACCCGCACAATTACTACCTGCGCTCGCCGGTAGTACTGCTTAGTGATGGTCTGGTAGCGTTCCTGGCCTGCAGTGTCCCTGCGAAGACAAACACACGCATCAGGATATTAAATATTACCATTACGTTGAAAGTGAAAAGGAGGAAAGCATGCACATCTTGAAGCGGGGTGGCCGTGGCCACCATAGGCCATCACGTAGCTCCACCCCTGCTCCTTTTCACTGCACAGTGAAAAAAGAATCCTGTACTATGTACAATAGACCATAAGGAGGTTTTCTAAGACGGTGGTGCGATAACACGTGAATGCTTACCATATCTGGATTCGCACTTTGATTCCGTTTATGAGCAGCGTCTTCATTTTGAAATCGATCCCTGCAGGAGACAATTGGTGACGTGTGAAGAAACGTTACGTCGGACATTAACACTCGTGCATCAATCGATATGTCACAGAAGTGCGTGCTGGAGCTGATCCCAGCTGATATTGGACAAGAACCGGAATCCACGATTTCAACACGCACAAATCGGTTGAGGTTATGATTGTGATAGTTTTGGCAAAATAGAAATAAATACCATTAAAAATGTTTACTGTGCCAGAATGAAGAAAAAGAAAATCGATGGTCCACGTATGGTTTGTTTGGTGCATGGATGTGTTTTTTCTTTCTTTTTCCTGAGTAAACTTTAGCAGAGCACCCCACAGAAAGTTTCCTAGTTATTAAATGTAAACCCTTCTCAACTCTTTCTTGCTTTTCTTTTCCCGCATGAGCGCCTCCACCGACTCATGCCACCGAAGTCAATAAAAAGTAAAACCAAACCACTTCTACAGACCACAGTATTCCCCGAGAAGTCAATTAACCGCTTATCTTGGTTAAACGGACTCACACTGAAGTGACCCAGCGTCTCACTGCGGAGAAAAAGGGTCCTGGGTTCAATCGATTTTCATTTTCATGCCATTTCCAAGTTCATAGTTAGTTGCACTTGTGTAAATAAATGTACCGCAGGGAGGAGTCAACAGTGAACATTGAATATGCTCCAGTTGAGTGACGGAGCAACAGTTCACGGACACGACAGCATCGTGAGCATGATACGGAGATCTGCTCATCCGTGCAGAGAGCACCAATGCAACAGGATTATTCTTGAATTTATAACTCCCAAAATGTGACATTCCTTAAAACAAAGCCTGTAATGAAGGCTCATCCTCTTTCAGAGCCATGCTCCTGCTGAGGCTTAAAAAAAAAAAAAAAAAAAAAAACTCTGCATCTTTCACACGCCATTGGAACAATGGGGAGCAGAACAATAAGGCAGACTGCATTTTATGGAACATGGCGGAGTTTGAGAATCAGCAGAGGGAAGGCCTTTTGAATAAACGAAGGGGAACAAATCCCAAAGTGACTTGACAAATGAACTGAGTGTGCTGCAGCATTCAGCACAGATGAGGTGGCGACATTTCTCCGGGTGTTTGAGGACGTGGCTGTGGATGGGGAGATGAATGAATGGATGGGCAGATGCGTCCACCCGCCCCACGAGAAGAGAAAGGCCAGATCAATATATTTTAAAACACTTTTTACACGAATACACATTTAAAACGATGAACTCACTTGCATTCATCCATTTACATTTTTTAAAACATTATCAATGTAATTGATGAAAAAAAAATGCACAGTACGCTTTGGCGACGGTGGCCAGTGGGTACGCTGTAAGTTTCATTGGGGGGGTCGAATGATGAATTGCCACAAAACTTGAGCAAATTGGACAAAACAACATTACATTTGGCCATTTAATTTTACTGTGATCAAAATACACAAACACAGGTAATATATTTGGTTTTCAACCCTGATGAACCAGTACTTGTGGGTGCACAGTTGCACATTCTACACTACCTGTATTTTTTTTTTGTCTGACTTTCTCACACTTTGCTTGTATCTCACTTTCAGTCTGCTCACACTCTGAATCTTCAACTGTCTCTTTTTCCAACTCTTTGACCTGTCTGGAAACTACTGTCTCCCAAGTCCAGCGGCTTTCCCTCTGTGGGCCTCTCAACCTGCTTCTGGCACTGCACAGAACGTCATTGGAGAAATAGGATCTAAGATCCCCCACCCCCTCTTCATTTGAAAATATAGACCAAGAGCAATGGAGATGAAAAACCCACATTACAAAAAGCCAGTCTATTAAAAACATAAAATTTTAAAAATTGAGCAAAATAGGCGACTGTTGCAGGCGTGCTTGGGTTTATATTGTGACAAGGTAAACTAATGTTAGCTACATTCAGGTTGAATGTGCCCCCCTGACAAAACCCTGGCCCCAGCCAATGGTCCAGAACAAGGTTCAAATCATGGCTGTGGCCATCCATGGACCAGTCGTTCAGTTCAATATTGGTGAACACAACAACAACTAGAATGGGAAAACACATTCATTTGCAGTGTAATCATAGCTCTGTGTTACATTGAAAAGAACAATAATAATAAGCTGCCAGTTTGATCTGGTTGGGACATTTCCCCACTAGATTGAGACCTCTATTGCATCATATTTAAAATACACTGAATAGTAGTACTTACCTATAGTTGAAATGTGAGACGGGTGAAATTCATTGTCAGTGAATCTGCATAGCAAACATGTTTTTCCAACCCCAGAGTCTCCAAGAAGCAGGAGACGGAAGAGCACATCGTACTGCTTAGCCATGGTGTTGAATTAAAAGAAAGGGTTGAGGTCAATAAAAGCTGCCAGTCGGCTAACGCAACGACGAATGGCTCCCTCCCCACTCGCGAGCCATGTCCGCTTCAAGTGGCAACGTCCAAATGCGTTTGTTGTGGGCTGCAAGGCAAAACAAGGATGCTCCAGCTTCGCCCCCCACCAGCACGCTGAGGCAGCCTCCTGCCTCCAGTGGGTGCGGTGAATCGCTGTCAAGCTTAAAAAAAAGCTTACTTCCGGTTAATGCCTTTGATTATTCCTGATAGATTTGCTTATGGGACATGGGTCTCGGTTGAAAAATAAATACATATACTATGAGCTGGATGGCATTAAACATAAAAGTTATTTTTTTAAAGAAACGGGTCTTGCTTTGTTGCCCAGCTTCGCTGTCTAAACCTTTACTTCGAAAGGCCAACCATTCGTTTTCTGGTTCTTGCATCAATATGATACTCTACCTGCAACCAAGTTAAAAACACGTTCAATTATTGTGTTTCTCAGACGCCTGCGCCGCATCACAACTTGTAAACCACAAAAAAAATCCATCCATTTTCAACAGCGCTTCTCCTGTTGAGGGTCGTGCGAGGATGCAGGAGTCCACCACAAAAATAGCATAATATTTTTCCAATGATGACATGCATTCATTTGCGCGTGTATACGAGTAACTCTGAGCAAAACAGGCTGGTATTTTGACACATTGGCGATCCCGTACTCACAAATACAGTATCATCATTTCCGTTCACTGCAACCTCAACAGGAAGTGAGCTACCAGAGTGAAAGTGAGTGGAAACTAGTCAAAATAAAGGCCAACGACACCGTCTCGAGTTTTTGTTTATCAGGATGGACGGGGTTCAGACTCCTTTGCGGTGTTTTCGGGAGTGTCATTCCGCTGAAATGTTCGCGGACGACGGGTTGGAAACCGTTACCTCACGGGAGCAGGTAAAGAGTGGCTCAAAATAGCCCTCCGGGATAATGGAGATAGCTAAATCTGCCTCATGACGGCCGTCATTTTTATTTGCGTTTCCTGTGAATATATGCGCTGCATTTGAAAGTAATGCTAGCGTGTTATTTAATGATCGATTATAATACGTGGTGAGGTGTGAATTTTCGGTTTCTTCTTGCACCAGAAAAGGGTGGAACGTAGCATTGAAGAAGTCATCAACGTTTACAAGCAAATCCACAGCATACCACAGTAAGTACCTAGTGTGTTTCATCACACGTCTACACTAAAATGTTCAACTTAAAACGGGAAGAACACATCCTTCTTCCGCGACAAGTTTCCTGTCATATTTTTGAAAATGAAACAGCGTCACTTATTCGTAAAGTGAGCCTTGGCATGGTATGGCGTATTGGCGGCACCCACCGGTCAACTTGAGTCATTGCAATCTGAGATATTTGAGCGCTCAAATGTTATGAGGAATGTATTGATGGTGAAAAATAAACCGCATTCCTTTTGTCTCGGAAAAGCCATCATATTTAATACTAGCAAGAACTCAAGAACATAACATTCAATTGCATAGCAGTAATTTCGGTAGGTCAGTCGATATTTTCAATTTGTAATATGCCTTTATTAAATGGAAACTTTGGAGACACTTCAGGCAGCAAAAAGTGAAGCATGAATAATATATTCACAAAAAAAACTATCTTGGTATCCCGGGAGCATCTCTTACTGTGTTGCCATGACAACCGATAAGTCTCCCTCAGGGGAGGATGTGACACATGCACCAAGAGAATATTTTTCCAGATCTGAAGTCCAATTAGTAACATCGTAACTGTTTTTACTATACAAGACAGTAAAGCACATTTTAATTATTGTAGATTGATTACAGATTGTCTACATAATATTGCTCACCTAATTTGTCTGTTTAGCTGATGTCACAAATATAAATAATTGAATTCAATGTTAGGTTTTGTTGTGGTTTTTTAATCGCTGCAAGCTGTTTTTAATATAATAGTGCCTATTTACACTTAATGGCATAATGACTAATTCAGGGCTTATGCCTTTACTGGTTACATTATGACGCATTAGCAGGGGCGCTGTCACCATCTGTGATTTTTATTTTTTTCATGACGTGTCAATCAGCCCACATGTTCTCCTGCTATTAATGGTCACTTCTCAGTAGGCTGACTCATCATTTCTATGACAACTGTATCAAACTGCCACGGCAGACAGAAAAGAAAGTCTTTTCTTTGCCTTGTTTCAGCAGGTCATCCAGTCATAGGATTTTTTGGGTAGGCTATAATAAATATGACGCTATGAAATTAATGATACCCAATATTTATTTGTAGTTAACAATTCAGCCAGTCACTCCAGATCCCTGACTCCCATGTCACTCACCAGACACGGCCCCACCTTCTACAGCCACACAAACTTAACATATGTTACTGTGTAATATGAGGATGGCGACCCCAGGTAAACAACAATAATACGTGCACCTAGTGGACATTTTGTGGGTTCAATTAATCACTATCAATACATTTATATACACAATAATAAGAAATAACATTTAAATAACAGCCTTTCCTCATTTTGTTTTGTCTCATTTCCTACCCAATGGAATGTACTGTGAACCCGAAAGGGCCAAATTGCACGGCATGGGTTTTGGAAACAGCTTTGAATCTGTACCTGCTTGCTCCACAGGCCAACCTTGTTGCGGGAACAACACTACCAGTATCTCAAGAAGGGCTTGCGGCATTTGTCAGACTCTTATGAGGTACATTTTTTGGTGATTACTGAAATTTCTCATCCATCGAGTAATTAATGTATAACTGATGTCTATATCTGGGATGTGCGTGTGTGTGGAGTGTCTGGACGCAAGCAGACCTTGGCTTTGCTTCTGGATTCTTCACAGTCTGGAGTTACTCGATGAACCTGTTCCTGCCGCTGTGGCCTCAGAGTGAGTCGCGCACGCACGCTCATGTTCATGTTGTTGTTCAACAAACACTCCACCAGCAGCACTCTTAATATAGCCACACTACTGTGCTGAGGGAGTCTCTTGTTCCCTACTTCTAATAATTACTGCTGTAACCTTTCTAATTCTTTTGTGGTGTACATTTTCATTGCTACACTAATGATACTGGGAGAAGGGGGACCATTTGACGTAATGACTAATTCATCAATAAATAATTTTTTATAACATGCCCGTGACATGATTTGTCAAAAAGCCCCAAGGGTGGAGAATTATACAATTTACGCACTCTTTCATTTTGTGTGAGTGCATTTTCACTCATGCAGGCAGCGCTTCATACACTTCACTGTGCGTATGTGACACATGGACACATCACCAAATACCTCGACCGCCTCAACAACTTCACCCACAATCAACGAACGGTGTGTTGATTATCAGAAGGCTCTTTATCCAAATCTCAATGCAGCTCTGCTTACCTTTGGCTTGACATGATAGCAGTGGGGTGCATGATGGTGCCTCTGCCTAATAGTGTTTCAGACAGCATTGTGCAGTGGCTGGACTCGATACTTCTCTTGAAAGTGGCACTGGATCTTCGCGAAGCCTTGGTGATCAAGTCACGGGCGGAGAAGTCTGGTGTGGGGGCAATTTAAGACATTTGTTACATAACGGTAAGGTGAAAAGACAAAATGTAAAAAAAATTGTCGTTGAATTTCACACTTGGTATGGTTTTCCATCCATCCATTTTCTGAACTGCTTTATCCTCACAAGGGTCACGGGGGGTGCTGGAGCTTATCCCAGCTGTCTTCTGGCAGTAGGCGGGGGACACCCTGAACCGGTTGTCAGCCAATCGCAGAGCACACAGAGACGAACAAACATCCACGCTCACACTCACACCTAGGGACAATTTAGTGTGTTCAATAAGCCTGTCATGCATGTTTTTGGAATGTGGGAGGAATCCGGAGAACCCGGAGAAAACCCATGCAGGCCCCGGGAGAACATGCAAACTCCACACAGGGAGGCCGGAGCCAGGATCGAACCCACGACCCCTGCACTGCGCGGTCTACGCGCTAAATACTGGACCACCGGGCCACCCCTGGTACGGTTTTGTCAGGCACAAATATTTGTATGAAAACTTGAAGTCCGAATTTAGAAAACGGGTACTGTTTAGTGACTTGGAAGTCTTCAGCTTGCTGGCAGTGGAAAGTAACCCACTGTCAAGCACCCCCTTGTTTTCTTTCTTCCCTCTCTGCTTGTGTTCAGGTCAGAGCCTGAGAGGATGGTAAAGCTCAGTTTTCCTTCCAGATTAGTTGGCCGGCAGCGTCTTTGCTGGTTGTGTGATTGCTCGCCATGGCAGCGGGCTGTAACATGTTCAGAACCGAGTGAAGTTTGCCATTTTGGGCGTATGTAAGGGGAAACTTTCTGCATTGGTGCTTAATTAATTTTACTCATCCATTAAAGTAATTGTTTGCTACTACGGATTTGCTGATGTTTTGCGTCTACTTACATGATCAGAGGGGTCTGTAAGACTGACCAATTGTGTACCTACCGACCCCATGTTTGGATTTGCAAAACCAGGTAGAATTTTTGTGAGCCGCCCTAACAGGTTATCTCAACTGGCAAGCGATAGCCAGACTATGCAAAAACCTTGTCATGTCACATCCAAAGCTAAGCAGAGCTGCAGTGTTGTTGGATGTACATTGCTGCATTATAAGGGTGAGCCTCAAGTTTTAACTTCTGGGGGTGGAAAAAAATTCAATACTTACTTCCACCACAGTGTGTGTCAGTTCCTGGCTCGATGTCAGAGTCCAACAGGGGGTTTCGCCGGCGGGCCCTCACAGCACGCTCACTTGGCACCCACCTACGCCGCCGTCAACGCCCTCTGCATCATCGGCACAGAGGAAGCGTACAACGTCATTGATAGGTAAGCGATCGTTATCCTTTTTGAACACATGGAAACATTTTACCATAATCTGGCGTGATGTTTCTCCTCTCTTCCAGGGAGAAGTTGTTAGATTTCCTCTGGTCAGTCAAGCAGCCAGATGGCTCTTTTGTGATGCACGTGGGAGGGGAGGTGGACGTCAGGTGAGACTTCAACCTGTTCTCAAATTTTGAAGAGTCCACCGTGAATCCGTAGAGAGTCTTGCTGCAAATAGCAAAAGTAATTGATGCCTACATGGGGCTATTGGTAGCTCCTGCAAACAAAACAGGCCGCCTCAAAGGCAGACAATAACCTTCAATAAATGAAACTGACCACACACTGCCACAAGGTAGCGCTAAACTTATACTTCATTGTTTTGGCCTGTCAAAAATCAACATTACCAGAGGTTATGCCCTGAAAAATGTTGCAAATATGAGGCACTTCACCGTATACAACGTACTCTGTGTTTGTGCCTTCACAGGAGTGTGTATTGTGCAGCCTCCGTAGCATCGCTAACCAACATCATCACGCCCAAACTCTTCGAAGACACCACTAACTGGGTCCTGAGGTAAGGGAGCCGGCCGCCCTTTCGTTGTATTCATTTCCGGCCAGGCTCATTGGCGGTTTGGCACAGCTGTCAGAACTGGGAGGGCGGCCTCAGCGGGGTGCCGGGTCTGGAGGCCCACGGCGGATATACCTTCTGTGGCACCGCCGCTCTGGTCATCCTGGGAAAAGAACACATGCTGGATCTCAAAGCCTTACTGGTGAGAAACCTGACACCGAGATATTGCAGGAAGCCTGGAGGGGAGACGTTCCTCGTTTGTCATTCTGAATATTGAGCAGGGGAGCAAAAACCCTGAAAATACTTTGGTCCTCTTTCTCTCATCGTGTGTCGGTGTGGTCTGCAGAGGTGGGTTGTCAACAGACAGATGCGTTTCGAAGGGGGATTCCAGGGCCGCTGCAACAAACTGGTTGATGGCTGCTACTCCTACTGGCAGGCCGGACTTTTGCCACTCCTCCATCGGGCCTTCTTCAAAGAAGGTTAACAGCACTGCGCATCTGCTCGTTGCGGGACCGAGTTTGACTCACGGGTTTTGCGCAGGGGAGTCGGAGCTGAGTCGACACAGGTGGATGTTCGAGCAGAAAGCCTTGCAGGAGTACATCCTCCTCTGCTGCCAGAACCCAACCGGGGGGCTACTAGATAAGCCTGGCAAGTCAGTATGACATTAACAAACACATCACATGAGCACAAGATCATCACGAGCAAAGGCTTTGACCCGTCGTTCTTGTCACCGTTCAGATCCAGAGACTTTTACCACACGTGCTACTGCCTGAGCGGTCTTTCCATAGCACAGCATTTTGGGAACACGGACAGCCATCACGAAAGTGTCCTCGGCAAGGAGCAGAACAGATTGGTGAGGCTGCGGCCGAGGGTCAGAGAGGGTGGGGAATGGATAGCGACTGACAAGTGAACATTGACATACAGACAAAACATGCAAATCGCATCCACAAAATTCAGCCACAATAACCCTTAACATGAGTACTTGTGCGTGGGAAAAACAAGTCATTTCCATAAAACACATTTGCAAACGTTTTTTTTGTCCATTCATACAGAAAATGCCATCTTACAACAATCTGCTGTTTCCACTTTGTCAATCCATAAAATTGCTTAAAAGTGAAATGTGAATCAAATATAAACTCCATGTAATAATTGGCAGCAACATTGGCTTGGATGTGGGGGCGGGGGGTTCCAGCGTCTTTACATGTGGTTTCACTGAAAAGTTGGGACATATTTTCATTTCCCGTTTCATTACTGGCACCTTCGGCTGGCGACACTGAAAACATCCATGAGACACACGAGTGTGATGATTCAACTGTGTGGCAAATGTCTTTGTGGTGGTGTTACAACAGGGTACCTGTTGATGCCTTCCTGCAATTTCCGAAAGCACCCCAACTGACGGTTTTATCTGCGGCGCTGTGGAAAAACACGTGCATTTTTGTTCTCTTTTGTAGGCTCCAACTCATCCCGTCTACAACATCTGCCCAGAGAAGGTGGCTCAGGCCTTGCAGTACTTCCACCGGCTGCCCGTCCCGGTGGAAAACTCCTCGGCTGACCATCAGTCCTAGTTTATAGTCCCTCGGTGGTAAGGAAAGCCAAGACTGGAAGCAGCAAAAATGATTTTTTTTTTTGCTCTTGATACCTTTTTGTCACCATCCTGAAATGAAAATGTTTCAGTATGTCCGCAAGGTTCATAATAAATCTTTGTATTACGCCAAACTCTCTCTGATTCCCTGAACATCTCCCCACAACTAAATAATCCAAAGAGCGTTAAAGGATAAAATAGTTTATTTTATAGTCTCGTATTAAAGGTAGGCCTCAACTTGCAAGACAATTGTTGGCAGTATGTACAACATACTTGTAATTTCCATGGAATGGAATCGGACAAAGACCCGGTACACTAATCATATTCTCTTGAATGGAAAGAAAATGGAAATGATGTACAGACACATTCTTCCCAGACACTCAAAAAAGCAATTTTTTTTGTTTTAAGTTTTCTTGGGGAAGGTTTCAGCAACACGGATTTTGGAACTTTGTAAAGCACGACACATCAACAAGGGAGTGGGGCTTCATTGGCTTCCTCGGACTGCAAACGACAGGAGCTACTTTGGAACATTTCGGTTGAAGTGATATCTTCCGTGACCCGTGAGATGTCTACAAAATGCGTAACATACATTTGAGCTTGAAAACATCCAATTATCACTAGTCTTTTTTTTGTACGTCTATCAAACAAGCTGCCTAATGTATTCAGCCACCTAAATTCATCCACTACTTCAAGCTAAAGGACAAAATACAATACAAGTTTAGGAATATTGAAATTATTTCAAAACATCAATTTCAACAATAGGAACTTTTTTTTTGTTTCCTTCTTAAATCTCATGAACAAATGTGTTGCAGCAGAAAACATCTGCAATCCGGTGGGCCTGAGGTGGGTGTGTCACTAAACATTTCTCCTTGGAGGGTCTTCACATTCTTAAGTGGAAAAAGCAAATGTACAATACGTGTTGGTGGTAGTTCAAAAAGATAAACTTGTTTCAAACAATTGTTTTGGTGTGTGTCTAGGTTCAAAGTGAACAAAATACAGTAGACCCCCGCATATTCACAATTCAGCATTCACAAATTCATCTTGTGGGGTACATATCCATTGCTTGAGGTGCGGGGGGGACGCCTATTTCATGACTTAATGCGTTTTTCTCTCCTACACATATTTGTTGTCCTGAAGTGTCTATTTTGACAGTAATGACAGTCAATGGTTACCGTCAGCCGTAACCGCAGCTAAAAAGAAAAAGAAAAAAAAACCGAGTTCATTAGCAGTCTAGAAAGCAAAGCCACGCAGGCCGCCCTGGGGGCGTCGACATCATTGATGTAACGCCTGGTGCTAATATTTAAGGTAGACTATTTATATGGGAATTATGATAACCTAGGGCGCGTCAATTATTTGCAGTCCGGCTTGGTCCTTTATCGATACAATTTGCAACCAATAGCGGGGGCCACTGTATACGTACTGCAGCAATGCTTAGAAGTATGTCTGGTGTATACCCGCAGCTCCTGTACACAAACGCAGGGCAGGGGAACATGAAAAAGTTCTTAAGTAGCCAAGCTGCCTCTTTTTGGGGGGGTTTGAATTGCTGCAAGAATAAAATATTAATTGTGGGGTGGGGACGTTGAAGAGCTCCCATCCCGCTGGCCTCCCCCCTCCTTGTTCTCGGAGACGATTGTGGTGGCGGTTGTGAGGAGTTTTGAGGAGGGGTCATGAGTCTCCAGTGCGAGCCCACCCAGAAGGGGGAGGGCAGGGTAGGGCGCAAGGACAGTGGGTGTGCGGTGGGCGTCGGGTGGAAAGGTCAAAGAGCCTCGAGCGCGTTTAAAGGCTTCCTCTCGCCTTTCCCGCGAGGCCGCGACTCCGGCCTTTCACCTGCTTTTCGAAGCGCCGGGCGCTTTCTAGCTGGCCTCCACGCGCAGCTTCTTGCGGTTGGGAGGCTCCTCGGGTTCAGACTCGGAGCTGGAGTCGGAGCCGCCGTCGAACGCCGACACGGTGCTGCCTTTCGGGTTCGTGTAGAGGCTGGTGTCGGACGAGGAGTAGTTGGCCTGGAGTTGCGCCGAGCCCTTCACCTTCTCCAGAGCACGCACTGCACAACACGGAGGAAACACCAAGCGGGAACATTTTCAACTCATGCCTTCCGTCTTCATTTTGTCACATTCAGGTGATTCATTGAGTAAAGTGGTTCGCAACTGTTGCTGGAGGGATATCAATGTGCTTCACTGCCTTTGAGCAAAGGGAAGCGCCTCACTGCCGTGACTTCTCCGGGGTATGAAGAGAACCTGCCGTTGGCAATCAGTCCCCCACACTAGTCTACATCCTGTTGACTTCCTGGGAGAGGTGACGACCGAGAGGACATAAAGACGGAGCATTACCTTGCTGCTCCAGCAGCGCGTTCTGCCTCTTCAAGTCGTCGATGTCTTGCTGGTGCGTGTGATTTTTTCGTCTCATGTACTGGATGTACTCTGTGGCTTTGTCTAAGATTTGAGCTCGAGACGCCTGTTTGGTAGACTGCTGTTAGTGACACATGCAAAAGAGAAGTGACATGTGTGCAGAGAAAAAGCACATTTCTCAAAACATACAAAACAAGAATACATGATTGCATTGTTTAAAAGGGGAAGTCAAGTCAAAACATTGCGATAAGATATTAATATTGCGTTTGTGGAAAATCTGAATTTTGGTAGAAAAAAATCCACCCGTTTTTCCACCTCAGTGGGTTGCCGTTTTGCTTTGTTGTGCCACTTGCTGTGTGTAGCGATGTGCCTCAGGGAACGGGTCACAACCATCACAGCTCATCTGTTTTTCTGGGTTCGGTCATGCGACGATCGCAAAATTTTGATTTGACTCCGCTTTAATGAGCACACGAGGACAAGACAACAGATCTGTTATGAACCTCTCTAACTCTTATTCTAAGATGACATGCGCCAGGAACTCTTGCAGTGGCCTATTTCTTAACACCCGTTTAAGGCTGGAGTTCAACTCAAGTTTCTTCTCATGTGACCCATTCCCAATATTACTGTTGTTACATTCCCAGAACACGTGAACAAAGGCTTCCTGTGCAATAACTAAAAAGTGAAAATGAGCACACTTGTATACATAGTCAAGAGTATATTCGGTTGGCCAGGGCGGTTAAGTGTCACTGAGCGGCACTGCATTCATTTTCCTTTCTAAATGGGTGCCTCAAAAGTGCCACGTTTAGACTATATTCAGTCTATGTTTCCAATTGATTTAAACCGTTTTAGTTCATCGCAAACTAATATGCTGACAGGGATGGGCTGGTTTTACCCTGATCCCCAGCACAATATTCCGCAGCAAACGCGACTCCCACTCCGCTACCCCGCCCCGACCCGAGCCATCCCCCCACCCAGCTGGTTTCTAGGGGAGGGGTGCTCTAGTAACGTTCTCCATGTCGCGGATGTCAAAACAGGAAAAAAGTAGCGACATTTCCTCGTAATAACTTCCTGACGCAGTCAAACATGCAGCTTCCACCATCTGCTCTCTCCACTCACGCACGCCTCCCGTAATTTCTATGACACTGAACAAACATAATGAAGGAAAAAATAGATGTCGCTTACGCTGTTTTGGTGCACACCAGTACTGTTACCAACCTTTTCTCCCTGCAAGGCAGGCACAGAGTCCCGGAGGCTGTGAAAGCTGTCTTTGATGTGGTCCCTACGCTTGCGCTCCAGCGCATTGTGGTGTGCCCGTTTGTCTGCCTGCAATGAGAGAGTCACAAGGCCTTCAGCCCGGCAGCGCGGTGGCGTGGGGAGAGGACAGCAGCACACAAACCCGCCCCCTGTCTCCTGCCACTCCGCGTTAACAACAGAGACTTGACTACAAACGGCAAAAGGTTAGCACGCCTCCATCCATTTGTCTATTATCAATAACCTCAAACTCAACTTATCAAAGGTGGCCACTGCTGAATGATTCTATGACAAGCGCCAAGCAGAAATTAAACGGCTTTGGTGGTAGTTTGCACTTCACAATTTAAATGAAATGTGCACGGATGGGTGGGTAAGGTCAATCAAAATCATTCAATTAAATACTAGATGGATGCCCTAAATGTCCTAATAATTATGATGGGAAACCATTATATGTGCTCGTGCCACAAAACTATTAATGTCACCGCTACAGTGTTGAGCCTTGGCACATTCGTCACCATGACAAACAGGTGTCCAATTACAGCACCACCATTATCAGTCTGTCATAAAAACAGAGGGGTGTTGGGAACAAGCTTTTTCGCTGTACACTATCGCAATGATATTTTCGCTATGTTTTGCAGCCCCAGTGGCCAATGCTGAAAATGAATTTGACGCCAGAGTGTGGAAGAAAGCCAGAATCACTGGAGAAAACCCACACAAGCGTGGGGAGAATATGCAAATTCCACAAGAGGGCTGGCGCCACGATCCAAACCGAAAACGTCAGAATGGTGTGAGGCAGACATGTGGACTACTTGGTTACATTTATTTGATGCATAAATCACAATGACAAAACGCATGCATATGCAGAGTTGTTCTCCATAAATGTGTCAAATTTGGAGCTACTCCAAATTAGGACGAAGGTACAGTTCTGACTGTATTAAAAAAATCCCCCAAATAATTCATTGAAATCTCTTGGTTATTGGTCTCCGCAATGCTTGTCAAACGGTCAAAATCACGAAGCTTAGAGTGCATTAGGACGATACTCTGTGTGTGTGTGTGTGTCTTGTTTCCCCCTCACCCTTGTGTTGTGCAGTTAGCTATAACGTCATTCATTTGATCCTGCCAGCCCCGCGGTGGGATGTCGACTGGCTGTAATCACAGGTTGCAACACGGGAAAACATCCCGCTGCAGCCCTTCCTGACATGAAGGCTTTCCCCTCCTTAGATGCACACATGCATGCAACTCTTCAAGCGTCACACTCCGCCATGGATGCAGCAGAATGTCAAACATGATCCCTCCGTTGAGCTGACCTAGATGTGCAAAAGCGGAGTCCCCGACCGTGCTAAGGAAAAGCACCATGATCTGCACTCTGTGTATTTACTGGAGAAAATAATATCAAAGAAACGATGACAAAAGCCTGTGTAGCTCGCTAAAGCTTTTGGTCTAAATATAGCCGTCGTGTTACCGTGTTCACGCAAAATAGAGGATACCCTGCCTGTAATGCATAGCGTAGAACCATGCAAATAATTGTCCCCAAACGCGACATATATGGCATATCTCGCTCGATCACATGAGCCGTTGCTTTCACATTTGATTCTGAAGTCCACCCATACTCCATCAACGCCTGAATACTAAATATTAAATGTCCAGTTATAATTAAAAAAAAATACAATAATGTGCAGTGTAGTGATAATAATTCATGGGGAAATTGTTTCCACCACGGCATTACGCACCACATTGTGATATCTCGGTGAGTCTTCCTGCAAAAAAAAAAAAAAAACAGAACAAAAAGTACAATTGTAGCCAGAATGATTAAGAATCGAAACCGTTTCACCGACGCTGCTTGAGTGTAATAAATAATATAGGAATTACAATGGATCTGAGCATAGAAACTTAGTATAGTTTTATTTTTTTAATGCCAAGTATATGTACTTATCAGAGAAACACGGCGACCCAGCTTATCGGGTAGCTAACGCTAACAGAGCAGCTACTTCGGCTCGAAAAAAAAACGCCACAAAAGCGAAATACAACCACTAATAGGTGTAGAAACGTCGTCATACTCACGTCACTATCGACTTCGATATCATCGTTATCACTCATTCTTCGATAAAATTGTCAAGATTAAATGGACGCGTGGCTAAAAAAACAACATGAATCGGTTAAGCAGCCCAGCGGCGCTCCTACAGACAGACTGCTAGTAGCAGCTACTCACTCACTCACGTTCTGTTTGGACAGAATCGAGGTGGACCATCTCCACGTGACTACACTCCACACACCATGCTACCGCCCTGCTTACGCATGCGCAAAATCAAAGTGTGTTCTAGGAAATGTGGTCTTTTGTCGATGACAGATTTCATTAGGTCCTGAAGTCTGTTTTGGGTTGTTTTTTTACTCATAGCAATAAAACTCACAGTAATTGTTACACTCAAAAGTTTCATATTCGTCTCAGTATACCAATTGTCTATCGGTCAATATTTACTCATTGTTCCTTTATTAAACTACATTTCCCTTTAAAACGTATGGCGTACACACACGTCATAACATCCCGTTTGCCTGGTAGCTTTATGGTAAATGTAGTGTTTTGTTGTAGTTTAATGTCACGGGGCAAAACAGGTCCAAAGGGGAGACACGTGGACTCCCACAACAATCTAGCAATGCAAAACAGTGAGACTGTGACATCTTGCTTTTATTTTCACGTTTGTAAACATAGAACCAGCATGTGGGTTTTTTTTTCACATGTTCTTCTAAACTGCATTTTATTATTTGTTTGCATTCGGTCTCATTATGTAACAGTAAAATTGAAATACTTACATGACAGATATTAGTGGTATTTTGTTATACTTGATCTGAAAAAATATTGCATTTGATTCACATATGACTGACCTGGAAATAAAACAAAATCAGTCACTGTTGCTAGTGGTTGGTTCGCCTGACTTGCATGCAGACAGCAAGGTTTCAATTTCCACCAAGTGACGTGTGAATATGAGTGTGTCTGCCTCTAAATCTGCATTAAGATTAACTGGTGACCAAACTCGGGCATTGTCTGCCTTTTGCCCCAAAGTCAGATGGAATAAACTCCGGTTTCCTATGAGCCTGAGCTGGAAATGGATGGATGGGAAATAAAATAACCTGCAAAAAACTGAGGCATGACTGCATTTCTAGGGGATGATAAACACGGTTTTGGTGGCAAGACAAATTGTAAATAATCTGCTCAGGTCTTACCTTTTTGACAAAACTGCACTATAGATATGGAGTTTACATTGTGGATTAGTTTGCACATCCAGTTTAGTAAATGTAGAAAATAAATAATGAAAGCCTTCTTACTTCCCCAGCAGGCCACGAGGCCACAGCAGCTGTGAGTGACACCCTGCTCTCCATCAATGAAGAAAAGCTTCGACTCATTTTGTACTCGTATCATTTCTCTATGTTAACCTCACATACTGCACACTGATCTACTACATTTACGTCCCGCAGCAGCATAGGCAAATAAGGTCACTCATGATCCTATTGACTGTAAAGGTTCACAACATAATGGCGCCATCCTTCTGCTGCAGCGAAGCCATCGCCTTCGGAAGCAATCGCTTTTTTTTTTGTCCCTTTAAATCGCCCCTTTGGATGGTGAATATGATTCACTCTGCTCACAAACAAACCTCTTCGCCACACCCTCGCTAATCTCTCCCTCGGGCCTCCACGGGTCTCCGGAGACAGTTGAAGTCCCACAAGGTCATGACCTGCCTGGCCTCCCCTCAAAAGTGTGCATTGATTAGTCGTGCCCGGAGCTGCAAAGGTGAACAAATATGTCCATAAAAACACAGGCAAGTGATGCATGGAACTGTAATTATAGCACTCAAGAGGCTGATGAGTTCACCACCCCTCCCCCATGTCTTTACAGGGATTGGCCTGTTTATCCACTATTCCACCGTTTTGCCCCCTACCATGCACTGTGTAGAAAACATTTACTGAGAGGATATGCTTTGACCATTTTTCTTTGTCCTTGACCTTGGCCCCCATTGTAAGTGTGGGTTTTTATAAAAAAAAACGAGGGTGACATCAACCTTCAGATTAAGGCTACTTTGCCCTGTCAATAAAGTGTATGAAATGACTGCATTGTCTCCAGTTTGGTTACCTCGAATAATCAATGTAGTGACTTGCAAAAATACTTTCTTGTCCAGAAGCGTTCCCTTTTGGTGATTTTATTCAATATTATTTGAAAAAGGACTGAGAAGCATCAATTAAAATACAACAAGCTAAAGTTACTTTTTGAGAGGAAAAAAAATATTGCATATAAATACAGTGAAGTTTGTTCTGGTAATACACAAGCGTTCTCCTTCAGTATGGCATATCGGCATCACGAGTGATGCATCTTTGCTCTGCTCGATTTTCCAGGCAGCACATGAAAGCCAGCAACCTTGGCACTAGTATTAGGGTAACAGTTTGTCGAGCGTGGCCATCGCATGCGGCGTTTGTTCTTGGCGCCGTTTACTGTTGTGTGCTGCGAGCCAATGACTTGTAGACAGCGTCGTTGCCATTGTACTCAATTAAAACTGCCCCCTACCTTCCCAAAAAAAATCACGAGAGGCCTAGGGGGAAAAAAAGATTTGTGTGATGATATATTTTTGTGTTAGTGCACACTGCACCTTGAGCATCCTATCAGTTTCACAAAAAAAAAAAAAAGTACGGGTACATCAAAAATTAAATTAAATTAAAAAGCAGGTAACCTTTAATCTATGGCGCCGCATGATCTGCATCACCGGTTAGCAGTCAGCAGTCAGCAATTGCAGCTTGCGATCAGAGCTGTTGCGATATATGCTTTTTAATTCTTATTATTCTCATTCTAAGTTTGTTTCGTGTACGGTCACAGTTGGATTGCGGGAGGGTGGTTACTTGAAAAGTAGATATTCGGTCAGAAAAGGATGAGCACCCCTGTGCTAGACAATTGTAGGCCTCGCTCTGTGCTAGTCACGTGCACTAGATGGCACCTGTGCGCGACCACAAAGTGCACTTGTCACGCGTGCGAGTGAGAGACATAAAAGTCAGTCCCAATGGAAGAAGTTTAGTCCTGGGGAGAAGAGAAGAGGTGCACATGCTTTCGCAGGTAAGCTACCTAAGCGTGTGAGAGACTCCTGTCTGTCTGTTAGAGCGTGGTTGTTTTCTGAGGGGTCCGCATGGGACTCCTCCATCGCTTTACGGAGACTGACCTCTTGGAGAAGGTGTGTAATCGTCACCTTCACAGTCATCGTAATGGCAAGAGACACTGGAGAGATTTCTTTGCTGTCAAATGTGTTTCTTCTCTTTTTGCGAGTGCAAAGTAGATGGATGTCTCTGCGAGAGTGTGGCGCAGGAGTGTGCCTGCAGGGAGGATGTGGTTGTCAGTAATGAAGTGAGGTTTGAGAGGGAAAAAAAAACGTATTTGTTTGGGGTTTTTTCCCACACCTTCTGTAATTACGTACACAGATTCAAAGAATAATTTAGTGAAAATAGTTTGGCTGATTGAATTGAGAAACGATTTTTGTAAATGTTTACGTCGCTTCACCTACATTCATTTGTACAATATTCCTGCATTTATTTATTGAGTGAATGAAGTCTTGATTCTGCTTTGCAAAATATTTGTAAAGTGGCAAATTGTACGCAATGTATATTAGGCTAAAGGTCCGCTGCGCCATACAATATGTACTATGAACCGATGGCCACTGATTATTGCGCTGATGGAAAGAACTGCTTATCAAAACAACTGTGACCTTTCTGCCTATTGCAGAAAAAGCAACTTGAGAAGTACTCTGGTGATTATTCGAAGTACAGTATGATGGTTTTCATCAGGAGTCATTAGTATTATTGGAAATACAACTTCCTTTGCTCCAATTCGAGCTTCACTTCTTGACCTTTATATTTATATTTACATGCGTGCAAGTTCAGTGCAATTGGAAAAAAATAGGATAAACACAATACTGAATTAAAATATGCTGGTTCATATATGAAGTCGCAAGGAAATTTGAAAAATGAAATCAATCAATTTAATAATTGTTGACACTTTAGCAATGCATTTAGGTGTCATATGAAGGATGAGGTATAAGAAAACAAGAAATATTCATTGCTGGTTCTAATGTTTGTTTATTTATTTTGTATTGTACGTCTTAGTTTTTGAGCCATTCGGGGACTTAAGCATGGATCACATTGTGGGCCAGTTGCCAAATTCCAATCCAATGCAAAACACCAGCATGGACGCCTTCAACGTGACGTCGGCAAACAGCAGCGCTGTCCTTTTTAAGCCCTTTTTGTCACCCGTGGTGGATAAGACGATTAACGTGCTCATGGTGATAGTCTTATTCATCACCATGATCTCACTGGGATGCACCATGGAGGTGTCCAAGATCAAGGTGACTCCGGCAGCCTTCTCTCAGTTGTGGATGGCTGTGATGGCACACTATTAATCACTGTGTTGATATTCTTCTGCCAGGGTCACATAGTGAAACCTAAAGGGGTGGCGATTGCAGTCTTGGCCCAGTATTGTGTCATGCCGCTGACAGCATTTTGCTTAGCCAAGGTTGGTTTGACGGTCCCATTTGACCCGTGCACAAATGCCGCACTGTACTATTGCTATTTATTACACTGATAAGACAATAATTAACTCCGTCAAAGGAGCTGTTGTTTGCTTGCAAGATACTGTCTGCAGTTGTTGACTTATAACATAAAAAGTATTCCTTTTTTTCAATAAAAATTGTACTTCAAATATATTCATACCACTTGAGAAGCTTGTGTAGCACTCATCGTACTCATTCCATACTGCAAATCGCTGCTGATGTTGAGTGTGCTGCAATAATATTCTTGCTGCTTGCAGGGCTTCCAGCTGGCTGACATGGCAGCTGTGGTGGTCCTGATCTGTGGGTGCTGCCCTGGGGGGACACTCTCCAACATCTTGGCCTTGGCTATAAACGGCGACATGAACCTAAGGTACACAGTAAACACGTGCATAGTTGATTTTTCTATTTCACGGTACAGTTCAATTACCTTCATGATGTTGTCAAGTACACACTCTCACTTCCTGTCGTCATTAGAGTTGACTGACCTGCATCATCATAAAACCGATGATACTGCAATACTGTATTTATCACAGCATGGCAAAAGCCTGTCGGCCATTCACCCCGATAGGATCCATCTTTATGAAGAAGCAGGTGTGTCCCCGTGTTGCTGGATGGTGGCCTCTTCTGTACATTCCTGCTGTATCAGATCAGACAAGAACAAACCCAAGACCGTGTTACTTTATGACCTCAAGTAGTTGACAGCCTGGCATACTTTAGCAAACACAGTATTGACTTGGCCGAACATTATCCCCCAAGGCTCCATGAGTCAGGGCGAGTCGTATTATTTTTGTTTTACCAGTTGGAAGGTTTAAAGTCACATGTTCCTGTCCACAGCATTGTGATGACATCCTGTTCCACCTTGCTGGCTCTGGGCATGATGCCGCTGCTGCTCTACCTTTACTGCCAGGGCTTCGGCGACCTGCAGAACGCCGTTCCTTATGTTGACATTGCCGTGTCCCTCGCAATGATCCTCGTGCCCTGCGGGATCGGAATCCTCATCAACCACTACAGGCCACGATACTCGAAGATCATCACCAAGGTGGCTCATGAGGGGCTCTATAGTATTTTACGCAGTACATAAAAAGTAGAAAGTATATTTCTTGATCTGCACCAAACGTTTTTTTTGGGGGGGGGGGGGGGGGTGACCCAATCAAGGGCAAAAAAAAAAAAAAACAGCAGTTGCGGTGTCTGATTCTCAGGTAGGTCTGACCATCATGTCCATTTCCTCCGTGGCGATCGCCGTCGTGGCCACCGTAGCAATCCGCAGTGCCATCCTGGCCGTGATGTCTCCTCCCCTTTTGGCCACCGGCGCCATCATGCCCTTCATCGGCTTCACCTTCGGCTATATCATCTCGTCCATCTTCAGACTCAGCCAAGCGTGAGTCATACGGCAACGCCCGTTTGCTGAATTGAACTGGGCCCTTGGTCAAGGTGGAGGGGAATTAGGAACAAATCCAAATACCAGTGGAATGCTTTAGGCTACTGCGAGGAAAAACAGGGAAAGCCTACTAGAACATCAGAACCGGTTTTGGGGTTAATCAAAAGCACAAGTGTGTCCTGACTTCCATTTAACCTGAGTTGCAATGTGATTGGTTAATGCCGAACGCAGCCATATCATAGTTGGAGGGTGAGAACTTATGCAACATTTTTTAAAAACCTGCCATTGAATAGGGTTGTGTAAAATTTTTATATTCACCACCTCAACAAATATTCATTAGCCACCATCATAGTTTCCCTTTGTTTGGCAATTCACACACAATTACTCTCTGTTGAGCACCACCCTCAAATACTCATGAGTTATGTATTCTCCCGTACCACTGCCCAGAGAGCGAAGGACTGTCGCTATGGAAACAGGCTGCCAGAACATTCAGTTGTGCTCAACCATCCTGAAGCTGGCCTTTCCACCGGACGTGATCGGCCCGCTCTTCCTCTTCCCAATGGTGTACATATCCTTCCAGATGTTAGAGGCCATGGTGCTTATCGTCGTCTACAGGTGCCACCAGAGGCTCACGAGAAAAGAGAAAGGTAAAGAACGGCCATTTGGTTTCATACAAATGGAATCTTCACGCTCGTTTAACTATGGCAAGCAAAAAGTTGGATTTAGGCCTGTATGTTACGCGCCTGCATCATTCATTGTAACAGGTCAAAATTTAAGCAAATGTATTATTTCAAAATTGGAGATTGTTGATTTTCTGCATTAAGTTAAGGATTGTAATTTAGAATTGGATATCTGTGCTGTTTGACCAAAAGATATGTACCAGCCTGCGATGACCGATGCTGGACTGAAAGCACTCTCCGGAGGGACAGTATGATGGACGGGCCAGCTTTCCTTCATGACAATCTTGTGTCTGGACTGCCTTTCAGAAGGACTGATTTTGGACATGAAACGTCAACCTTCGGACTGCCGTGTTGACTGTTTTACAATAAATTTCCACAACTACTACTTCCTGGGCTCAGTTCCCACTCGGTGATGATAATTTGAGTGTGAAAGGTTGTCCGCGTTGGCACCTAACTGCGACACCGACCGAGTAAGTAAAATGAACATTCATAGTGAGGAAGGAAGAGTGTGTCGCATTGCTAAAAGCGCTTTAATAGGTACAGAATGTCTTGCATACAATTGTCCCCTATTTTTAATTAAAACAAATCCCTCATGATACAAAAGGCTGTATTGTTCCAAAACACATTAACATCGGGTACAGTGTCAAATAACATCTAAACATTCTCAACAACCCCCCCCCCCTCCACAACTTTCAGAATGAAACTTAAAAAAGAAAACAAAACAGCATCAACTAAGAAGCAATTATCTAAGCGATCTATTTTTAAGGAGACTAAAGCTTGGGACCCAAAGTGGATACGGTGTGGCAAGTTTCTCAACAAACCAATTAGATCATCATCGTGTATTCCCTTCAAAATGCACGCTTGCACAATGATTTGTACCTCTTACGAGCAGACTGTCCAATATGTAGAAATGAAGGCTTGACGGAACATGTACATGACAATCAGGAGTGTGAAGTTACTATGAATCCTTCACAGGATGGCCCAAAAAGGCAAAGTATTTAAATCAATTCAAGCATCCCAAATGCCACGGAGACTCACTAGAGGTGGCAGAGATGCAGGGTGCAAGATGACATTGGATTAGTCATTGTGAAGGGTCTAAAAAGAAAGAATAAGAAGTTAATTTAACAGGCTTCGCTTGCATACCAAAAACACCCAATCGTTGCTAGGAAAAAAAAAATCATTCTTTTCTATCCACGCTTGATATTTTCTCAAGAAACAGTGTTGAGTTTGAACAAACCTCTTCTCCCGAGACAATGGGGTGAGTCAACGCTGGCTTTCGGTGGAAGGAGAACGGGAGTGCGAACGTGAACGGGAGTCAGGGCCTTTCTCATGAGGAGAAGGAGGAGGAAGGATACCAGAGATGGAAACTTTGTTTGGATCCACTGACTTGGAGTTTGAGGGGGACGCGCTGCCACGTGGAGAGCCGCTGCAGGAGTGACCGCGGGTTTTGGGCGGGCTGCTGGAGCGCCTGGGACTGCCGGAGCGCCTGGGACTGCCTGATGAAGAACGATCACCGGACCGGGAGCGGGAGCGGGAGCGGGAGCGAGATGTACTCCTGGAGCGGGAACGACTTCTTGACCTTCAGAAGGCAACAACAGTGAATAGTAACTACCGAGGTAGGTAGGTAGCATATAGGTAAGTCAGTTACTTAGTAGGTAGTTATGTCATACAGTACAGTAGGTAAGGTTGACACACACTACTGATAATCAGGATGAATTCGCCTTTTTTTTTTTATCTCTTCCGAGAGGAAAGGGGAAGATTGATTTTGAGGGGTGGCTGGAGGGGGGCTGTTAAGACATTAAGTAGGGGCATTTAAATACACAACCATAAAAATAAAAAAATAATCATGTAAATCCTCACAAAAACTCACCTCTTCTGGCCTGCCTGAATGAGCTTTATTTTTCTGCCATTGATCTCCTTACCAGACAGTTTCTCAAGAGCATTTTTGAGGTCGCTGTGAGAGGCAAACTCAACCACTCTGGAAAGATAATTCCAAACAGTTTCTCGGTAAATTGACGCCATGCAAAGGAAAACACATAAGATGACTACGACTCACCCTTCGTTGAGTTTAGGTCGATGTGCATCTGCAAATGTGACCTCACCAGCTTGCCTCATGAAATCTTTTAGGTCCTACACATGCAAAGGGTGTTTATGCAGGGAGAGACTCGGGACAGGCAATCAATCTCACACATGTGATAGGACTGAATTGGTCAATCGGATAGGTGGTTAGATTGTAACTACTGAGGCTACAGGAGGGGGTCAAGAACCTCAAACTTATCAACCGAACACGTCTTCAAGACAGCTTTTGGGATCAAAACAACCTTGTTAAGTTTAGGATGGGCCAATTTTGTTGCAGGTTTGAGATTCTTGGGCCACCCTCTAATATAACTACAGAGATATGAACACCATCTGCATGAATTAAACTGCAGTGGGCAGAATTTGGCGCAACGAGCCCTGTTTTGTCAGGGCTCCGCACCGGGACCGCCCCTGCCTCGGGACCCCGCCTCAGTAAAGAGAGTGAACAGGGTGGAAGAGAGAAACTACTACCTGAGAGCGAAACCCTTTGGGGTAACAGCAGATTATATCCACAGGCACCGGGGGAGGCATTCACACGCTCTCGCTCTCTCTCTCGCGATGTGCGGGAACACCAGAGTGGGGAGGCGAGGGGGGGATATCGATCGATTGAAGCCCCTCAATTTAATGAACCATCGATCAACGCGGCCATCGACTCGCGCTCTCTCCTCTGCTCTGTCAACTCCCTGTTTCCTCTCCCACCGCCTGGCGCCCCCTGCCTTGGACAGAGGGCGTTGCGAGTGAGCGCAGGGGGCCGCCAGCACTTCCCCCGAGTGAGGAGCCAGCGCTCACATGACCAGCAGGCTTCAACTAGTAGGAGTAGGACAGACTGGCTGACACCACAGGCTCAACCCAGACAGAAGGACCCAGAAGGGGTTAACTCCACCATAAGCGAGCTCTTCCACATGACACAACAGTCAGGCTGGCAAATAAAGGGGTGAAGAATTGGTTAAAATTGGAACACAAGAAGAGATTACTTTTTATTTTGAGTTACAATCTCATTAATTCTAAAATAGATCTTCAACATCATAAAATGTGACTTAACTGCACAACCAAATTTAGGCAAAGCTACAGTATTTTGAGCAGAAATTCTACATTTACGGTACAGAAATGATTAGGAAGGCCTAATCATGTTTTCATAGCATTTTTGGTGAATAAGATACTCGCTTTGAATTCAAAAAAAGAACTTGTGCAAATACTGACCTGCCAGCTGACACGGGAGGACAAGTTCTCCACAATCAGACGGTTCTCAGTACGCATCGGAGGTGGGTTTCGACTAAAAAGAAAGATGATAATTGCAATCAAAAGTTTCTCGTTCCATGAAGAAATGTGAACACGTGATACCTCCGATTGTTCTGAGCGCCTCGACCGTAATGATCTGGGAAGCGGCTTCCTCCACTGCCACCGCCACCACCTCCTCTGCCTCCTCGGCTGGCATGTAGACGTCCACGAGCGTGCTCTATGGTCACTCTGACATCACAGACCATAAAAACACTGTGTTGCATCATTTCAGTTGTGTTGGTGTTTATTACGTTTTGTTACTTCACTTCGCTACATGAGAGAACAGAGGGACTTAGTGCCACAAAAGTTCAAAATGTAGTCCACGAGCCAGAATTTTCCCACACTCTAATAGATTGTACACAGCGGCCATTGCCGAGAGCAAAGGAAGTTGCTTACCTTTCATTACACAGTTCTTTTCCATCAAGGTCATACACAGCATCTTCAGCATCTCTGGGATCCTCAAACTCCTGAATTAAATAAAGTGCAAAGCATTCTGATGAAAACTGTTCCGAGTTTGTCTTTGCTGTCATGTCAGGTGAGAGATCTTTTTAATTTCAGAGAATAAATGGAAAGCTATAAGTCACACCACAGCATATCCTGCTAATGCTTGTTTATCTTGGAAATAGTTTAGTACCACAATCGTCGTCTTGAAAAAGCTCTCATTAAAATAAGTGAGAAAGACAAAGAAGCACAGCACAGATGCTTCCGAACCCTGTTTAGCAGATTTCCTTTACCGAGGAGCCATTATGACCATTTAATGCTTGTTTGGCAAAAGTTTAGGAAGTTCAATCCCCGGCCATTGGGACCAAGTCGAAGTGTCTTTGAGCACGATACTGAACTCCCGGTTGCTCCTGATGCTGCGTCATCAGTAGGTGAACGTGGTAAACAGTGTCAAGTACCCGAGGTCGAACAAAAACCTTATACAAATGACAGCCCATTTACCATTTAAAACATGTTCGTTGTTAAAATCCTTCCCGATTTCTTACTCACCACAAATCCAAAGCCCCTCTTCAGGTCGATGTCTCGGATGCGTCCGTATCCTTTGAAGAATTTCTCCACATCTTTCTCCCGGGCCGAGGGGCTTAGTCGGCCGATGAATATGCGAGATCCACTCATCTTCAGAACGGGGATCCTTTCTATTAACAAACGAACATAATGTACACGACAAATGCATGTTACCGTTCAGCACACGAGCTAGCGCGGCCTTGTTAGCGTCTAAAAGCAGACCAAGCAAATCAGTCACAACGAGTCAAGGATGTGATGATGAACTATGCGTGACATTTCAACCATAAACAACGAATAGTTGAGATAAATATAGTTTCTATGAATACCTTGACGGAGCGGTTGGAGGACTGTAAAGGGTGCCTGGCAACAGAGACGGTGCCAAACACAGAAGACGAAACAAAATGGAACTGGCGTACATAGACTGTATGACGCCGGAAAAGACCGGAAAAAGCGGAAGTCCCGAAATGGGCTTTGTTTCGTTCGTTTTCATTTTTGTGTCATTTCACACAAACACCACGAGGTGTCCTTCCCTTACAATTAATGAAACGACGACAGCATTTAAATACAATTTCAAACAGTGAAATGACTTTGGACCTAAATACTGTACTTAATTGTAAAGGGGTTGGCTGCCAACACTAGGTTATTCTTTGTGAAAAGAAGTGAGGTGAGAGGAGCTCAAAATGATTATAACTTACCTAAACGAATCACACCATTAGAAATACCGTAAATACAACATCAGTGACTGATCATTGCCATAAAGGCTAATGGCTGGCCGAGAGCACCTGTTCAAAAAGAGTAATAAAATTATTTATTTTGGTTTCAAGCATCACTGACTATCGTGGTTCGGATGTCTGGTTCCGTTGAGGTTCGGCGTTGGTCTTATGCTGCAGAGGTCAATCGAAGACCCTAAATTGTACATAGTTGTGAACAGTTGTTAAACTGAACGTGCCCTTCATTTGACTGCCACTCCAGGGTGTGCCTTAATAGTGCTCTAGAAAAGGGATGGACGTATTTCTGATTTCTAGGTACAGTACACGGCCAATTCGACTAATAACGATAAAAGTGACAGGTAATCAACTCTCTAGCAGTCTTACAAAAGTATTACATTAAGTTTAATAAATGAAACATCATTCACATTCAAAAGAAAGCTTTAATTAGAAAGTTATATACACACTGTAAAATTAAATTAAACTTTGTACAAATATTAAATTAATATTCTCACACCCACTGCCATGTACAGGGGAAGACCAGAAGCCGAAAGCATTCAAACCAAGAAAGAAAGTGAAACGTAGGTTATTTTCAGGGACGAGACACTGTACAACAGTGCCTCTGAAGACAACGTTACGTTGCCTTTGTTTTGTTTTGTTTTTTTAAACTTTAACCCCATAATAGTTTCCGCCAGGTAGTAAAGAGAAGCAATTATGAAACACGGGGGCGCATAAAAATCATCAGTGTCATCACCACAGTAGCTGGAAAGCAAGGTAAGGACAGAAAGGGATGGACATTACTGTATTTTTTTTTTTTGATGACAAAATAAACAGCGACAAATAAAGACAATTGTATGCATAGAATAGAAAAGAATAAGGCCTTTGGGAAAACAGAAAATGTTGCAATAGTGAAAAAGCAACCACCTAAGCAGAAGCTTAAGCGAATACATGAAAAAATAAACATACAAGTCTAAAGCAACATTCTGTTAGCAATAATAATGAAAAGCAAAAATAGATCAGAAAAATCACATCCGGTTTGATATTTTCTTGGTGGGGTGAGGGGGGTCATGCTGTGTTCATGGTGGAAAGCTCAACCACAAAAAACACCAACTGACAAATAGAGGATGACAAAACGCATGATTTTTAAATAATATGCTCTTGGCTTTAGGGGTTTATGGAGGCCAGGGTATACAAAACATCATTATTTATTTGTTATTTCACTGCAACCAGTTGCAGTTATGTCAATAATGCACAAATGTGATATTTTCATTTCCGTGTGATGGTTGTTGCAAAGCCGTTCCTCTAGGGCAGTGGTTCTTAACCATGTTAGAGGTGCTGAACTCAACCAGTTCATATGCAGATTCATCGAACCCTTCATTAGTGAAAAATAAAAATAAGATTTTTTTTTATGAATTCAACACGTAAAAACGCATGATTAAAAACTGAAATAAGTAAATGACATTTCTAGACATAAGTATACATTTTTTAAATGGCGCACAAAATGAACTGTGCATGACGTACGATCACGTCGGTCACACTTTGACGACTGAGCGAACTAAATTTCCCGCAGCACTGATTGGATAAGCAATGTAATGTGATCATCTGCAGCCAGTAATGGCCAGGCGGGCGTGTCATAACTAATTGACATGTTGAGTCGGGTGTGTCTTAACCTCCATGGCAGAGGCTCCGTCGAACCCCTGAGACGGATTCACCTAATCCCGAGGGTGCGATGGAACCCAGGTTAAGAACCACTGCTCTAGGGAGATGCTAGTCAGCAGAAATAAGACACACGTGTGTGTCCTGGATTCATTTCTTGTACGATTTGTGTTTTAATGTTTCCGTGTAACGTTTGGTCAAGTAACACGGAATATAGCCTCGAATATAAGAAGGGGCTGATCGGAAATGGCTGTTACGCGGCGCACTTATATTGAGGACATGTCCTCTTCCTGCTTCACGCACAAAGATGCAGACAGACACTCGCACACAAAATCAGACTCATCATTGCAAAACCAACTGAGCCACACGTCAAACAATAAATACAGAAGGAAGGGGCATTTTGTTGGAGCTATATTGAAGTTTAGTCATGACCAATCAGCCTGATGGACAGCCCCTTCCTCAACTGCTATAAACCGGGATATTGCATCTCACTTCGAGTCTGATGTAACGTCGAAAGAAAGCTCTCTTCCAGGTTCTAGGAGCAGGTCTCCACGCTGCTTTCAACTCATCCCAACTGATCCCATTCACCCATATGCTGGATGTTGCCTGGATACAGAGATAGCTAGCGAGAGAGTGAGAGAGATACATACAGAGGAGGCTTCATGCTTAATTCAGAGTGGGCCATGGTGCAGTGACAGCCATCCCTAGAAACAAACATGCAGCATTCACAAAGAGGGCCACAACACACCCAACTGTCACTCACAACTCTTCAAGTACAGCGGGAAGACAATTTGGAACAATATAGGGCCAGGAGCAAACTTCAGAATTTTTCCTGTTTTAAATCTATTGATTGCTATGATGTTTTTTGATGGCGCCTCTGTCAACTACAATTTACAGATTGCAACCAGAAAGAAGGTGAGTGTGTGGTAATACGTCGCCCATAGCATACAGCCTTGACTCATTAGGTACGTTTGAATCATATACAAAGCCTGCCAAGGATTTTTAATGACGTGGCGCCGCTTTATCACGTCTCGAGTTGGCTCCTTTGGGCGGTCCATCACTGCCTGTGCTGCAGTGTGTACTGGTTGATGGCTTTGTTCTGCGTCTGTAGCGATGGCAGAAGAGGTTGCGCGGGGCATAGTTCGAAGTCTTGTCTCTTCTGGCCTGTGAGGCGTGTTTGGGGAAGTGGGGTTGACAGACACACTCGGTCCTGGTCAGCAGAGAGAGACGGGAGACTGTTGCTAGCACGCTGGTAGGCTTCATGCTTCCTTCAGCAAAGGAATATCTGCAGGGAGACAGGACACAATTTTGGAAGTGAGCAGGGATTCAGCAGTTAACTGTGTCAATGCATCGCTACATGCAGTGAAAATAAGATTAAGAGGAAGAGGCAGAAAAGGTCCTCTGCTAATTTGCAGTAGTAGTTGTTGCCTCAAAAGACAGAGAAAATATAACTGTGAGTAATGTGCTGTATCGTTTTTGTGTTTAAGCGAGAAGACTTTTGTTGGTAGGTGGCTCAGTTTAACATTTTGGTCTTTAAACATGCAGTGTTTAACTTTCGTTTGTTCTGCAGCAAATTTCACATGGGAATGAGAAATAAACAGCTTGAAGCAAGCCTCTTATTTGGTGAATGTGAGCAAGAGAATCTTCAATTCGTATGTACGAAAGTCCATGGAATACTTTTTTAAAAAAGTGTTTTAATATGTTTGTGCATAATGTATGTTTTGGGCTGTTTTTTAATATGCTCTCTTTATAGTGGTATGGATCTGAAACCAATCCAGCGTGTTAAACGGCTTATTTGGAGTACCGGTAGTTTTATCCTACCATTACAAACAGTTGTAGTTTTTGGACCACCATCGCAGTGGTAAGGTTAGCGCAGGACACAAGCAGATCAGATTAGACAGACACAGCGTGAAAAGAACGTAAAGGAAAAAAAGCGCTGGTTTTCAAAACAGCTGACGACCACAGAGAGGACTGATTTACGTTTCCTTTTCTGGATATGGCAGTTATTGTGTTGACACTTTTTTTGTTGCATGCATGGTGTGTTTCATTGTCTTACAGTTGCGCGCCCCTTTTTACTATACGCTATTTGAGCTCAGACTGGAACATTCTTAATTGATTAAAAAAGAAAAACTGGTAGGTTTCTCACTACTGTTTGCTGTCAAAATGTGTAGTAAGCATTTCTGACACTGCTGTTGGCACCACAGCTTACCATCAGAAAAGTCATCTGTAGAGGTGACAGAGAGCAGACTGTGCTGGTCGCTGCTCTCAGAGTCTCTACGGAGAGGTAGCGGGGCTGCGCACGCACCCCCAGGGTGCTCTCTAGCCCACGATGATGAGGAAGAGGAAGGTGCCTGATGAACAAGCGCCGTCTCTGCATGATGGTGGGAGGGGAATGAGGAAGAGGTGGATGGGAAACAGAAGTCTAAGTCTCTGTGGTGATGGGTTTCGCTGGGGTCTTGGCCTCCCGTGGCCCCCTGCGGGAGACCCTCAGAGAGAACGATAGGGACTCTGGATTCGGGAGGAGCTGGAGGAGGCGGTGCAGGAGGAGGAGGGCCCGAAGCATTTCCATACACAGCTTCTTCATAAGACGGCAGTGCCACCTGAACCCCCTCAACCATGATGGAACCAGATTGGCCTGAGATTCCTTGCTCCCTCCTGACGGGCAGACGGACAAAGAGAGTGAACCAGGCAGAGAGGCAAGCCAGACACAGCATCACAAAAGCAGGGTCAGGTGGAAAGGTACTGCGCAGTCACGTGTGTTGCATACCACAGAAGTGGGTGGAGGCGATTAGCCGTGACTGTACAATCCCTTTATCTTTACAGACTGCACTCGGCTCTCGCTCTCTCTCGTTTCACAACGAACAACTGTGCTTATAAGCACTGGATCAAATTACGGTGGCCTTTAATCACTAAAGTCACAGATGAGACAAATGCGCTGCCCACATTTTTACTTTCTTCGGGATTTCAGGAACGGTGCCAATAAAGTAGGTCGATTTTCATCCACACGTGTTTCAACAAGGACAGATCTGCCGTGTCACTGTGTGGCGACGCGGGCACTTTACATGACCCAGTGTCTAAGTGCAGTCAGCAGACCTCTAAAACAACTAAAGCTTTGCTGCTTCAAGGTGGGAACTCGCCAATTAAAAAAGATACCGCTCTTAAACTCTTGAAAGACGAAACGAGAGTGAGTCGCAGAGCCACGTTGAGGGACCAAAATGGATGGGCAATGTGACCCCGAATGATGATGACGCTTTATTTAGCAGTTTTACTGTAGCGATCTGCTGGATGAGGACAGCTTTACTGGCAACGGATTTGCAGTCAGGTCCATTCATGCGAGCAACGCGAGAGAGTCAGACTGAAGTTGTTGGCAGTGTTTTTTTCTTTGGTATGTTGCTAGCTTCATCTCTGATCTATCTGAGCAGTGCTTATCGTGAGTGTGAAGCATATTACACACTTTGACATGGTTGTCACATAGCCGTAATGTGTAAATCTGCGTCAGTTCCCGTCACTGCCTTTTTATGCGCGTGTTAAAACCTGCAAATAAATCATGACTGTAAAAATGAGTTACTGATATACCAGCAACACGAATAATCTCTGGTATCACAGCGGGACTTCCTTTTATATGAGTTCTCTTTTCCAATTTTTAAATGATGATTATGACAATGTGTAAAGGCTGAAAATCTGCGAATATGGTGTCCATCTTACCTGTTGTGATGGAAGGACTTAAGTTTGGGCTGCACGAGCACAAACAGCACAACTAAAAGCAGGATGAGTGCCACCGAGCTAGCAGTGGACGCCGCGATAGACAGTGCTGGTATGCCGAGTGGAGAGCTTGGCTCCTTGTCTGTGGGATGAAAGAGGATCAAGAGGAAATGTCGCGCAAATTCTGGATGTCCCCAAAATCAAAAAAGCTAGTTTCGGTGACAAACCTTGGGTGAGTCGGCAGCTGATCTGCATGGGACGATCCCACTCGCCATTCTCACAGGTGAGAAACTTGTAGACTGTTTTCAGAGCGTAGCCCTCATCGCAGAAGTACTCGATGACAGTCTTGTGGGTGAGGCGGTGGCAGCCAGGAGGGTGACACCGGTAGCCACCATTCTCTGGTTCAGTGGGGGGCAAGCACACTGGAGAGGAAAACGGACGCTCGTTTTCACAACCATCAACCACTGTGAAAGAAATCTGACGAGAGTGCTGTCTGGGTAAATTGTCCTGTTCTCAAGAACAAGTGTACCCCCGTTACCGTTGCGATACTTGGCACAATATACTTTTTTTTTTTTTTTAATTGTTACGCACGTTATGTGTTTGCAGTACACATCGGATGACTTCAGATTAATCAATGATGTCAGCGATGCGTCCATGTTGCGCCCAGCGGTTAAGTCGATGCATCTATTAATCAGCTAATCCGTTCAATCCCCATTGCGCTCTGAGCTGGTAAATATATAATGTAGTAAAAACCTATTGCCACTGTTTGCAGAAAATAAAAACATCCTAGACAAGAGCAAAGGTCTTTTCAGGTCTGAATCTATTTCAGGTATAAATAGATAATATCCTGCTCTCTGTACAGTATGTGGCAACTATCTCTTAAGGCCAAGACACTTTAAAGCGCCGCCCTTTGGAGACCAAGGTCAGGGCTTCAACTGGTTCTGCTTTATTGAGTTGTTATCATTATCACATTATAGCCTTTATTACGCGTGGGTGGAGGCAGATATGGTCTGTGCAAAACAGTTTGACATGAAAGCGGTCAATGGTTCAAAAACGGTTGGCGACCGATGCGCTTCAGTGGAGTACAAACTACGGCCTGGCTTCCGGAAAGAATTTCCACGAAAACCAAGCTGTCCTGACCCCTCACCATTGCTTTGAATGCAGCGCGGTGCTTGACTGAACCAGGATCCAGAGCTGTCACAAATGATGCTGGTAGGTCCATCTGCGATGTATCCGGGCTCACAGCCATAGGTCAAAACAGTGCCCACGGGAAAGGAGTCCCTGTTAGCCTCAGTTTGGTTCACCAGGTCTCCGTGCTGCACGGCAGGCGGCTGCGCACAACCTACACGAAAACAAAAACACGACAGGGATTGGAATGAGATGACCGCCACTGAGCCAAAAAGACCACCACAATGGTTGACTTTTGCATGACGAGGACTGATGATCATCGAAATTCCCTTGATGCATTTAGCTCTGACGCAACACATTCAGGCATCTTCAGCCATGACATTTTACGTTCCACTTCCGTGTGAGTTGGAATTTGAAAAATGTAGAGTGTATACCCATCTTCTCGTCAACCAAACCAAGTACAAACAAGTTTTTCTCCTTCTGACTTGAAAGGATTTGGGTGTGCTGTACTCCGTTAGACTGAATGTCTGCTGGTCCGTGCGGGTTGCCACCGATGGGTCAAACAGCTTTTCACAGGGAAACTCAGTCAAGCTGACAGGTGGAAAAGATAATTACAGCTCGAGGGAATTGTTCCCGGACTCTTCGACGCATTTGAGGCCACAAAAGGGAGAGGCACTGTATCAAAATGGCAGGTTCGGTGGAGACCGCCCCTGCTGTGTGCTATCGCGACCTCAAGTGCGTTGAATGGACTCGCATGTGACAAGGAGCGCCACATTGTTTCACTTGATGAATCGTGCATTAAACTGTATTTGCTCCACTGCGGAGCTCTCATAATACGTTTTATGGATAAACAGAAACATTGCAAACAAGCATTTATCTTGCTGGGGGTGTTTACAACTCAAAGGCACAATTACCAGAACAAGTCATCCTACTTCCTGTAATCTTCGGGAAAAACTAGACTCTTAACTGGCAGCGTTGAATTGTAAGCAAACACACGAAATGTAGCGTGTATTTCCTGAATTCAACGAGGGCTCATTTTGCTATCTTTGTGTACCTAAAATAAAGTGGACCAAAACAAGATATCATCTGCTTGCACATGCGCTGTGCGCACCGATCACCGTAGACAAACAAGTTCTAAGCTTCAAACATAACTCGATTACTCGTAGAGCGTGTTGTGATTTGTGGGCCATAAACAGTTCTCAGTCAAGTCCTCGCCACTCTGGCCTGTGTCACCGGAGGCTGTAATGCTTAAACGCTGAGCGAGAAGGAAATCGAGAGTGTGTTAATGGGATAAGGAAAGGTGATGAATTGATGACCTCGGGCTGTGAGTCCGCAGGGGACACAAAAGGCCCTGGGGGGGGGCTGTTTCCTCTAAACAAACCTGAAAAGCAATCCTAACAGTGTCCATTCTATATGTAAATGTAGCACTTGTTGAAAAACAACAAAGACATGCTAATTGTTTGAGTAATTCTTATTTGCGATGAACAGAACTCCATCCACTCGAGTGAACAGCCTGCATTAGAAGACAACAATGCGAACTCCCCGGGGCTTTATAAGTCAGGCACGCAGATCATTTCACCGAGGTTAGTGGGTGCAGTCGAAACAAACCCCGAAGCCAGGAAAATGTGAATCCATTTTGAAACCAGTGGTCCTTAAGAAGCCCAGCCCCGGCCAAGCTTCCATTCTCATGCCAGGAAAAGCTTGTGCTGTTCATGCAGAAGCTCTGGGGAGCAAATGTCATTCTAGTGCTGGGCAATTTAGCCCAAGAGACCACATCACATGAATTCATAAAAATGAATATACTTCAAGTGAATTGTAACGATACGGCGCGGATGGCAATTTCCTCCATAAAAGCGGACCCCTCATCGAAGTCACACAAGAGCATTCACAGATTTTGGAACTCGGTTCATACACAAGGCGACCCAACATGATTAGCTCCATTTGGAGAAAATGTCAGACTTTCAAGTGTGCCTTATGGTCATGAAAATACAGTAGTTAGCAACAAAACATTTACTACTGGACTGGACTACTGAAGCAATACTGGTCCAACATCTTAAAATTGGTCGAAATGTGCATGTCCTCGTGTGTGTCTCCTTCCTTTTATGGAAAAGGACAGAGGGGAAAAACACGAAGCAATACCAGTTCACCCCACCCTGGTTTGTACCAATGAGGAACGGAATGAGTCACAAGTGGAACACAAAAAGTTCTCTCACAAGTCTGATGTCATCTTGATGAACAAGAGGATGTTAATTCGATTTTAAAAAAATGACAGAAAAGCTCAATAAGAGAGCAGATGTGACTGGCTGTTATCGTAATTTCATGAGAACACACGTTTCAGGTGCTGGATTTTCTTAAAACTATGCAAAGCTCGGAAGAAAAAGAAGATGAATATGGATGTAAACGGCTCCTGCCGTGAGCCTCAACAGGATAAGCGTTACAAAATATGGGCGGCAGCCGCGTTTTCAAACAGTCATTGTACTTGTGCGCACGCCCTTTCGCATAAATGATGACAGCTGACCAGCCAGTTTCATGGCCAAACGGTTTGGATAACCGTGGAATGAGGAACAAAGGACGGCCCGACCGAGCAAACTCATGAGGACGATCCTCGAGCTTAACATCTTTTGGCCTTAGGGCGTCGTAGGGGACATCGAGGCTGGGGCGTTAAAATCCACCGACTTATTCTCAAGTGCCTGCCTGGCTGAGAATATCTCCCTTTCCCCATCTGTTACCAATGGCACCAGCCTACGCAGAGCTGGAGGGGGGTCTGGATTGGGGAAAACACAGTTTGGGGAGGGGGGGCGGGAGAGAAGGGTTTAAAACAGTGTTTCCCTCCCCCCGCAAGGCAAATTAAAATTCTAATTATCCTCTATTACAAGCTGTGTGCGCTCCAAAGCAGATCAGATACCGATGACTTCTGCAGCCAGCTGTTTAGACGCTCGATTGAACAATAGGCCATAAATGTGTGCGTTCGGAATCAGGGAATTTATGCGTCTGAAGGATTAAGATTAATACGAAGGGATGATGATGCTCTCTTTGGCCTTGTAAATATGTTTTTTTTTTAGATTCCATTAATGGCCTCTTTCCAGGGCGGGGATTGTTTTCGATGAAATTTTGGTCATGTTTTGGATCAAGCTATTTTCGTTTTAATTCCAGGTTTGCCAGTTTATCCTACTAATCCAATGGATTGCTAGCCAAAATGTCAGAATTAGAGTGCTGCACAGTACACGAATAAGAAGATCCATGGGATGAAGAAAACAAAATGCACAGAAAAAGCCTTTATGAGCCACACAACGTTCACCTATATCGAAAAAAAAAAATCGACACTCCAGTGAAACGGCCGTGGTTTCCCAACGAACCAAATCTGCCCTTGTAGGGGTTGCAAGCGCACACATTACATTCGCCCAGGGAGGAGAAGGAAGTCTCTAAACAGACAGCAACATCCCCCCACTCCCCACCCATCCACCCTGTGGTGTAGCAACGCATTGAGGCGAGCCACGTGTGCTGCTATTACATCCCATTGTTCTTGCCCACGGAGGGATGGGGGCGCAGTGGTGCTCCCAAAAGAACAACAGACACTTTTTGCATTTGAAGGGCTGCGTGTGCATGCGAGGTCAAAGCGGTTGAGGGCTGGGGAGGGGGGGAGTGCGCCATTATGTGACCCCACTTTGCAAATTAAACACACACGCACACACACACTGACCTGAAGAACAGATGGGATAAAGGCAAACAGTGACTCCCCCTATGCTCTTCTATCATCCTCGGCACTGAGGACAGCTGGGAGGCAGAATTCCTTCCTCTCAGTTTACAGGGGGAAAACAAAAGAGAGTGTCGGGGAACACCCCCCACTCCGCATCCCCCTCCTTTGCACATGTGCATGTGTTGAGCACACCCCCACGCTTGCCCCTCCCAGACTGTCGGTGGAACTGTAACAACTGTGAGCTGGCCGCATTTCAGAAGGCAGACTCTGTCAGCCAGCAAAGGGTTGAGGACATTGGCTCAAAGTGAGAGGCCAGCGCGACTCTCCGAGTCTGGCGCCTTGACCATCCAAATCAAATAACCTCTGCAAATTGGAAACCTTTTGAATTTTTTTTTTAATGCGCCCAATGTAGTGACCAAAATCAATAGTACAGCACATTCAGGGTTCTTAAATGGATGAGTCATTGTGAAGCTGTTAATTTCCCTTCAATTTACAGAGGAATAAACAGCACATAAATATCCTGCACCAAAGAGGGAGAGACCATTTACATCAAAAACTCCACATCGTATATGCGCAAGGGCACGGATGTTAGATTTGCAGTGCTGACTGACTGATCGCCTTCGAAAGCGCAACTGCCGACAAGGGGGTGAGGAAATAGCAGCGACATCAAACCGTGTTTGTGAAACATGAGGCCGCGCTACACACGGAGCAGAGTGGTGTATACTTTTAATTTAGTATTCACAGCATCAGCTGTGCATCAACTGATACAGTTACAATTTTGAAACAAAAAAAAAGACAAACATGTAAACGCGTTCACTGTTGTCAGTGGATAGCAACAATACTTAACACGTCTTGGAAGCCTTTGCTTAAAAAAAAAAAAAAACATGTTCAAGGGAAACAATATTAAATTTGACTTATGTGAGCGTGGTGATTGATCCCGGTTCTCTCTGACCTTTTTTTATTTTCTGAAGCAAAAGTCTCATCAAGAAAAGGCGTGATGCACCACATGTGAAGCAAGCCAAGTCAAACAAAGACAGACAGAAACAGACATACCGTACTCGGAACAGACGCGGAATGAAGTCAACGCTGCAATTTGTCCCTATCAGAGCTGCGACAGAGGCATCGCACCGGACGCTGATATTAGATGTATAATTATCTGATTGGGGGATGCAATTTTACTGAGTGAAAGTGCACACAGTTGCGACGATATCCTGTATTGCTGGTTTCTGAGTAGAAGCCAGAGGCTGCATGGATCTCTGTGCAAAAGCATGATCTTATCTAGATGAGGGTTTGAACCTGCGGTCTTGATCGCTGACGAAACACTCCCTAAAACAAACGGCACAATGAGGCATGGCAGCTGACAGCTCAAAAAAAAAAAAAACTAATCAGGAAGTAAGAGACATTTTGCACACAGGAAATACGTACTGTTCATTAGTCATTCGTGAGACCATGTATTAGACGTGATAAGTCAACACGCTAACGGTACGATCGTGCAGTCAGAAGGAAAAAAAAACCCCGCGCCAACTTATCCTTCAAAGCATATGATCAGAGGAGAGTTTCATGACCGGCTACTATATCTGGTGTGTGTAGTCTTCCTTCATTTGCAATTGGATTCATTTTAGTCTACACACGAAGCAGCAAACGGGCAGCAATGCTGTTTGTGGAGCAAAGCTGCGAGTTCAAGAGAACCAGCAGCGCACTACCTTGTCACATGACAGCAATCTTCAGAAATGCAGCAAGACCGCGCATGTACAGGCCGGCCCTTCCCCTCGGCTCATAATCAATCCGTCAGAAGAGTGCTTCGCTTTCCAAGTTGGTGCACCGTGCCCCTATGCGCAATGGAGGGCTTCACTTTAAGAGCGGGCAAGTTTGGACGCTAAAAGCATCCGACAACGCTGATGCTAGGCAAAAGCTAATAGAAGGCTTCATCGATTCAGAATGTTGTCAAGAACACCGTGAACGATTAGGTCTGAGCAATGCCAATTTTTGGACACCTAGCGCTTTTAGGTGAGGGTACTTTGGAACACTGCATATTTATCATTCGTGCGTTCCGGGTCAGTAAGTGTTGAGGAAGACAATATTAAAATCAAGAATGAGACCACCGATAGGCAGCAGAAGAAGAAGAAGTCAGCTGGATGCGTCAGAGTTGCCCAAGACCTTCCAGAAAGTAGATGTCTAAAGCATTCGGTGTCAGCGCCTGGTGGGATTGCAAAGCCTGAAAACTTGTTTCGACAAGTAGCTTATGTTGACATACGGTGTGATCCACCTCCATAACTTTGCCATTTCGTTGGGCCCGCGGAGAAGCCTTTAAAATCGAAATCCGTCGAAAATTTATGATACAAAAAAATCTGAAACACGAGACCCACAAACAGGTATCATGAAATAGAAGAGACTATTAAAACCGAGAGAAAAGGAACGTCAATGTCAAGTCTGGGGGAGGAAAAAAAAAGAAAAGACCAAACGCAGGCAAGAAGACAAGAGAAGAGAGCGGGGGGATATATATAGCAGCTCATTAGTCAGGGATGTCGTCTACTCAGCAGGCTGATCGCTTAGATGACGCCCATTGGAAATTATTATGACGGCTTCAACCACACACATCGTTCGCCAGGAAACAATTTTGTCTGGCGGACACATGAACATATGACAAACATGGGGCGAAAAGCTGCTCAATGACACTGGCTGAGAACAGAGAACGACGGCTCAAGTGATCCACGTACACGGTGAAACCGAGGAGGTGAAGGATTGAAGCAGACCGCCCCTCGATGCCCCCTGGTCTCACCTGGATCACGGTTGAAATGAAAAAGGAGAGCGATATCTCGGGGCAAGGGCGGGTGCTGTGTTCACTGCAGTGGTAATTGCAGGCTGGTGATCGAGTGGAACTCCAGCTTGCAGTGGTTTGGCCCGCGGCTTCCAACGCCCCCCCCTCCCTCAAAGCCCTCTTTGTTCTCACGTTTCAGAGTGGGGGGCCAGTAGTCCACAGATTGCCTTACCCTGCATGCTTACAAACTGCTAGGCTAACAGGACTTTGGGGATTAATCCCCCACAGTTAATTGCGCGGGTGCTATTGTTCCGAGGCTTCGCTATTTGTGAAAACAGCTTTCAGAAAGGCCGCCAGACTCGAGTGCACACACAAAAAAAAACATCAAGTCCTCCTCTGCAGTAGTAACAGTGACACATCGATGAATTATCATCTGTGTCAGAAAGGTCTACGCTTACTTTTTTTTGTCATTGTGTTAAATTAAATGTTATACATTGAATCGACTGGGATGTATCAGTACTCGTTATTGGTGAATACTCATACTCGTGTCAGTCTGACAAAAAGAGTTCCTATTGGAAAAGCTAGGATGCAGGATCCCTTTGACTGAGGTCAAAGGGATGGCATGTTCCCTCAGGCCCAGTGACAGCCATTTCCTGTTCTCACACACGAACATATATAAATACGAGCTATATGCAGAGCCAACAGCAGGCCTGTTTATGGGAAACTTGTGTTTTTTTTGGGGGGGGGGGTTGTTTATCTACTTAAGTGGACCCGTAAAAAAAAGATCTGAGCCTCCTGACACATAATGCTGTTACAGCAGAAAACCAGGCATGTGATCATGTGAATAAACCTTTTTATTCACCCAGCTGAGTCTTGATTCTTGCAGCTCTGACTCCCTGTCGACGTCTGCATCCTCTGTCACAACCCACAAAGACAAACTAGATCAATAGATCCACTGCAGATGTTCAACGGGACGTTTACACGACAACGGCCTCGTAAAAACGCGAACATTCACACAAGCGCTAAAAATGATCTGAGACTCAAAATATTTCAAATGAAATATTTTTTGAAAAAGAAGAATGTGTCGATGTTGTATTTATTTAGGAAATTTGTACTAGGCCCAGCTCCGGCCTCCCTGTGTGGAGTTTGCATGTTCTCCCCGGGCCTGCGTGGGTTTTCTCCGGGTGCTCCGGTTTCCTCCCACATTCCAAAAACATGCATGGCAGGCTGATTGGACGCTCTAAATTGTCCCTAGGTGTGAGTGTGGGCGTGAATGGTTGTTCGTCTCTGTGTGCCCTGCGATTGGCTGGCAACTGATTCAGGGTGTCCCCGCCTACTGCCCGAAGACGGCTGGGATAGGCTCCAGCACCCCCGCGACCCTAGTGAGGATCAAGCGGTTCGGAAAATGGATGGATGGATGTACTAGGCCCGGCGACAGAGAATTGCGGGTGGCCCGACACAGTCAAGTACTGGCACCGTGCAATTTTTTATGGAGAACACTGGTTTGCATTTTAAGGCTGATTACACACACGCACACGCACACACACACACACACACACACACACACACACACACACACACACACACACACACACACACACACACGTGACCTGGGGATTTAAGGATACATTTAGCCGGACTAGCTTGGCAGCGTATTGGGCCCTGAACGTGAGAGTCAGAGCAGCCCCCGTGGGCTCGACACAAATCGCGTGTTACATAATCGAGGCGATACACTATGTAACCTCCCTCTTTTCTATTGTGTTGCTTACACACCTATGCGCACAAACACACATGTATCTATTCAAGACGTTTAAGAAAGTAAACCTATTAACACTTGCAGCACAGCCCACAGCCAAACAATACATCTCGAACCCATTTCAATGAAAACATACATAGTCGCCGTGACCCCGGCAGCAAGGACATCTGGCACATTTCACGAGCTGGCTTTGTGTGCACGCGCGTGTTTGCAGATGGCGTGTGCTTCTGTGTGTAGGAGGGACATCCGAGAGTTGACGTGAACGGGAAGCTGGCACAAGCAAAGGCTTCCAAGTATGCAACAATGTACAATATTTGTTTGTATAATGCGAGTGCATCGTCCTTGATCAGACCAGATGAAAGTTTACACTTTTAATCATCAACCAAACAGCTGGACGACAACAGCGAATGATGAACAAGGTTTTTTAATTTTTTTTTTATCCTATTGAGTTACAAAACTCGTCCTGGGGGTTGGTGCAGTAAAATTCAACACTTGCTTACTCTGTGAAAAGCGCTCAGAGGACCCGAATTCTCACGTCGGATCATAAATTGATGACAGCGACATGACTGCGGCGGATAACATTCTCTCTGTTTCACTCAATGGCTGAGCGGACTGTTGTCATTCATTAAGGCGACGAACAGAAGCACTGCAACCTGAGCGGCCCGAGGGTAAAAATAAGCCAATTTAATCTGCTGCAAGACGATCAAAATATAACTTCCGCGAGTCTGTGCAACCAGGTTAAAATGGTAATTTATTCCATGCGCACTCTCCAGTAGACAGTAAGCATGTGTGTGTGTGCGTGTGCGTGTGCATGTGCGCCTTACCTGATGCGCCGCCATGGGGGAGCACAGTGATGAGGAGTAGAAGCGAGGGGAAGGCCAGCCTGTGGGCTAGAGAGGAGGAGGAGGAAGGGGCTCTCGTATGTAACGCTACCATTCCATTGCACATCTTTTCCTCCAACAACCGGCAAGAGTCCTCTACGGCTTAACCTGCTCCAGCGAGGGAGAGAGAACATGGGTTACTATACACATTCAGCATCATATTATGTAACCGCAGAGACAAGCCGGGATTGTGAACGACATTCAGGTTAGAAGTCATCAAGACAATGAAACCGGGCCTTCTCTCGGCACATCAAACAGCGACCTGATTACTGCACGAGTTGCTATTCGCGTTCCAAAGGCTCAAGCGGTGGTCCCGAAAACATTGGCAGTTTCGGGGCTTCCGTTTTGACAACCTGAGCACGCAAGTTCCTGGAACTGAGCTTCTGTTCCCACTTTTGGCGTTGGACCAAGATCTAAATAAACTATCCGTTAATGCTTTGGTCGAGATGACGCGGCAGGAAAACAAATCCCCGCTACCGATGAGGAAGCAGCATTACAGGCACGTGCAAGGTAGGCAGGACTCCTGCTCTGAGGCGATCTGTTCATTGACGCCAGCAAGCTATTCTACGGATGAGCATCTACTTATTGAGGCGGGCGGTGCAGCGTGTGACGGTAACACCGCATTGTGGAAAGTAACAATGAGAAACGTGATGGGTGTGGCGCCATTATTAACAACCTGTTTTCATCAAACACAGGTTTCGGTCCACTGTTTGATGGGATTATGAAAAACGAAATCTAGTATTAGACAATTCGTTATCTATGGCGAGCTTGCAGACAGCGGACTCAACAGAGAGCGAGAGAGAGAGCGAGTGGATGGTCGAGGTCCACATGGCTGCTGAGCTAATGGCAACTGTAATGGCACGGTTACAATTAGAGGGCAGGGGATATGATTGCGGATCTGCTGCATGGCCACTGACAGATGACCCGGAGTTGCTTTGATGGTGACACAGTAAGCGTGTGACTTCAAATGACTGGGTTGCAATGCGCAAGCCTGCATGTTGTTGGGGAAGACATCAGACTCCCGATCGCGGAAGTAGGTGACGATGCACATGTTTCTGTTGTCACTAGTCCCTTCAAACTAACCTTTAGAAGCTGGCATTTTCAACCTTTCCTCAATGCCACCGTTTCTTTGGAAACGTCGCCGTCACAGAATATTAGTTGGGGGAAGGGGTGAATTCAGCTGAGCAGATTTTCTTTTTTCATTAAAAATGCTTGCTATGCCAATCTCAATGTGCTGAGTGTAAATATTTCACAGAACAGAGCGCTCCAGTACATCAATCGCAGCATATCTGATCAGGCTGCACATGCTTCAACGTAATAACAGTTTCACATGATTGAAGCTGAGGGGAATTCGAAAGGAGCGAGGGCAGAAATTTCCGATACGCAAACAGCAGGTTAGATGCCCGGCCGCCTACCATCGGCCTTCTGTTCCCAAGGGTTTGATGGCAACAGATACGTGCATGTGGTGCAGGTCTGTGGGAGAGAATGACGCAAACCAGATTTGACAAGACAGTTCGAGCCAAAGGGAACAAAAATACATCAGTGCCCATGCTAACCTTTAGAACTAAACATGTTCTAGCTTTTTTTTTTTTTTTCCAACATCCAAAATCTCAGATGGGGATGTACGGATATTCTGCCTCCAAACTAGAAAGAATCCATTTTAAAAGCAATTTAATTCAATTAAGTAATCGACATAATAATCATTTGGATGGTAAAAAGGTTCTCGGTTGACCCCAGGATACGTCTGCTGACAGTATATGGAGAAATAATTCTCTGTGTGTTGGGAGGACGGGAGGGGTGCAGGCTCACAGTTGCCAACTTCATTTGAATTGTGTGATCATGCAGGTTCACGTCGGGGGGCATCCATAACTAAAGCATTGGCGGTGCAGAGAGAAATACGCAGCGCCATATCGTTTAGGATGCGGGATTTGAGCACTCGATTAAAGTGCTTCAGTGGCATTATAATCTCATTTAGTGACTGAGAAATATCCACAAGCTTGTCCCATAATATGTTATATTCATTAATATTAATAGAGCACATAACAGACACAAACACAACTCATCTGTCGCTGCATCAGATCGTCGTCGTTATTGTCTGAGAGTGTCACAGTAATATATTAAAATAATAAAACGTCTTTCACATCTGTAGGTGTAAATTTCTCCGTCTCGCCTGGTTTCGTTTTTGTTCACACAGGAAAAATTCCAAAGGTACCAAAACGCGTCACAACAAAAAATGACATCGCTGTTTACGCTTGACTGACAATAGTATGTTGGATATTGATGCGAAAATTTAACAAACACCGAATGAGAGTCTATTGGGCTACAAAACACCAGCAAATCGCGAAATTCGTGCGGTGATGAGAACACATGTAGGCGTTATCGCACATCAAGGCAGCAAATATCGAGCATGTTGGAAGACGCTAACCACAAACGCGCCAAACCAAAGATGTGTCAGCTAAGTCAACAGTCTAACCTGTTCACATACCACGTGCGGTTCCGTCACCATAAGGATTATCGAGCATGGTGAGAGCGCATCAATAACTTCATCCAAAGTAAACTTCATCCTGCTATGCGCCGATGCTATCGTTAAAGTTGTTGCGCCACTGTGCACGCACTGCATCACAGAATACCAAGAAACCTGCTACACAGGACGACTACTTCCAGAGACTAACCACAGCATGAACAATATTTGCAATTAGAATGTGAGAGTAACCGTTTGAAATCTCAAAAATGGTTTATGAGTCAACCATAAACCACGTAGTATAGAAGCGAGTCGTAGAGGTCAAAGAACTGTGTGCTTCCACTCAAAAGCAAACAACTTAACTGAAGCTCAAATGACCAAAGCTATGCAAATACACAAAAGCTTTTGTGCATCAACCGTCGAAACAATAAAACAGTTGATGCTAGCTAACTAACAGCTTGTCGTAGCAGTCACTTCTGCCTCACGGTTCACAGAAAAGCCACAAGAAAAATACCCAGCTCATGTCAACAGCATCCTCGGCTACTCGCTGGATTGAGTTCAGGTGACATATGCTGGGGTCTCGTCGACGCTATGTTGACGTCTGACACGTGAGATGATTTTGACTTTTGTGGTCAAATTTTACCCACATCTTAACTGTTTCCACGACTGTTCTTCTGACCACATTGACTCCAGTTCATGGTTGAACAATCAATAGTCACAAATAAAGGTCTGATATAAGATGGTAAGCTGTACAATTACAAGGGGGGAAAAAAATCGGCAACTGTCACTTCAGACACCAGCCTGACGAGCATCCATCCAGCAGGCTGTCGCTGCAGCTTTTCAGCCGCCTGCAGCTCCGTGAATGCAAGCGATCCAAGGAAAGCAGCAGCACAGGCATGGACAGAAAGCAGTCATTGTGCCAAAGAAACAGCCGAGAGGATATTTCCACCCGACAGGCCCTAAAGCTACCGCAGCTGGTCGAGGCATCGGAGCCCGAGGAGGGAGCCCAAAGACGAAGCTCTGCATGGCACGCACTCGTTCACTCTTGTGATAGCTGTTGATAGTAAGCACCACAGTGGCTGGTCATCCCTCTTGGCTACCTCAAGGAACATGACGGACAGGATTTAGACACAAAAATAGGCGCGAAAAAGAAACTTTTGATTTGAAGTCTGGGCTTGGTTAAAACACCACAGTGTTGGCACCTTAATGGTGACAGTTTGATCCAAGACCAGGATTCAAAAATCTACCATCCTGCAGGCCAACCATCTCTCTGAAACTGATTGCGTCTGGATGTTGTTTCCTTCGATTTCACTGTGCCAGAAAAGAACAACCCTAACTTCTAAACATTTCATCACACCATGTGTTGCCCGTAAATCTCTTGCGTTCCCCTTCTTCTTTCTTAGCTTTGTCATTATTATTACATTTCAGCCAGACAGTCAGTAATCACTTCCATCCTTGAGTGCGTGACGTTTCTGTCCTGTCCTGTCCAGCAAACAGGAAACGACTCAACGTATTACTGGAACAAAAGCGAGGGTGGAATCGGACAGTGGTGTGGGGGAACATATGAGCAACCCAAACCAAAGTCAACACTACGACACATCAGTTCCAGTTCTCAGGAGACGTCCTGCCGCCTTCGCAGCAGCAGTCGGTCACACGCCAGGACACGTGCAAATGTACTGCGAGATATTTAAACAAAGAAAGTGACGGGCTGGAGAGAACGCACGCACACAATACACAAAATCTCTTTAGACTTGCATTTCTTTTCTTTACGGATAGCTAATTAGGTACAGAATATATCACTGTTCACGTGACCGAATCGTAACAATACACAAGCAGCACTCGAGGCTTGCTTTTTTTAATGTACATTGTAGTAAAGCCTTATTCTAAGTAATGATGCATCATAAAAATCAGCAAATTAATGACCGTGTTATGGATCAGCAACTGAGATAACCTCAATGTTGTGAAACACCATCCGCTGCGACGGCTTAATTAACAGCGGTTTAGTATCAAGTTTAAAAATAGGAAACTTATCCTCCAAGTGAGATCATGATTAATTCCTTACGATTCCATTTGAAACACAAAATATCATTTCATTTTGTAACCAAACACATAAAGCAACCACTGGGAGTCTCGTAGTGGCCTTTCTCCGTTTAGCTTGCCAAATAATAGACGACTTACCGACAAAAGGTTACCAGCGGCGAGCCCTCCTCCCTTATTCACATTCGACGCATTTAACCGCGACGTAAACGAACGGTAGTTGACGAAAAAAATTAATAAATCAACAAATGATGTCGTCTATGTCGTCGTATTCCACCAGCGAGGCTCTGTTGTTTCCTTGTCCTCGGCTCGGCTCGTCACAGTTCTTTATTTTAGGTGAGCGGAAACACTCGCTGTGTGAAAACTCGACCAGCTGCCTCGCTCTCGCGCGGTTTCCATGGCTACTCCGTGAAAAGGGCGGGTCCTAATCTGTCAAGTCATCCTCAGGACTCCTTCAAAGTTAAAGCAAGCCCCTTCAGAGTAAGAGCGCACCATTCGTGCTGAGACAAAGAAAAATGTGAGAAAAGAACACAAAGGGCCCGACGTATTTTACAATATGACAATAAGCAACGAGCATATGAACAGCTTGGACTGTGATACCTTTACCAATTTACCGTCGTTTTAGGTTTATGAGAATATAGGCGGATACTGAATGTTTTGCTTTGTAATTACAAACGATCATCCCAGCTATTCCATACATACAATTATAGATGCTGTACAGGTAGAAACAGAACATATTACGTTCAATGCTGTCCTCTAGTGGCTACTAGGAAGATCCAGCAAAAGGAGTTCGAGTCCATTTTTGACCATGTTTTCCCAAAAAAAGAGAGAAAAGGGAAATTATTTTATTATATGTTGATCACAAGCATAACTTAACTGTCGAAAATATTGATATTTCTGAAAAATCTATCCAAGGAACCGGCTTCGTAGTTACCGGCGCGTACCACTACCATCTTGACACAACACCCCAAACATTTCCCCTCTTAAAAACAAATATGCTGCGGTTCCAAAATAAGAGAATTCTTCCAGCCCTGTTGAGGGGGAAAGAGTAAATAATGCTGTCAACTTCTGAATCGATAACTAAAAGGAGAGTTTCGGAAACCACCCCGTCTTTTTTCCGCAAAGTGGTTCATTCCAGCAGCTTCCGGTGCAGTCGGTCAGTGCTTTCACTTTACTTGTCGGTCCAATATTATTTTTAAAGATATGTTTTCAGTCCTTTTCCTGAAAGGGATGGATTTTTATGCATTACTTTCAATGTGCGTTCCTTTTCAAATCATCTCAAACCATCATCTCTCAAATGTAGAGTAACAGCGATAATCAAGCTTTAACTTGTACTTAGACCATGAGTTTTTTATTACTGTATCCACGTTGAGACGTTTCTGCACAATGTAAAACTGCGATTCAACTTGTTGTGACTTAACCCCCAATTTTCTTTTTAGATGTTCAACAAGACATTGGTGCACTATGTTACCTTTCACCCAGTGAAACATCACACAATCTTTGTTAATGCCCTTGCGCAGCATCAAAATGTCAAAGGGGGCGTTAACCATATCATTAATCATGCAAATAGATATTGCCGGAATATTTTCACGCATAGGTATAACCTATCAAACAGCAATGTGCACAAATTTGACCTCGAAAAGGGTGTTTGAACTTGTCTTTGTCCTTTTCTCTTTTTCGAACATAGGCAATGATAGATTATTCATGAGTCATGTTGATTGTTTTGACAGACGCTGTGGCAACGACAATGAAAGCAGCGTTCAGTTCATTTGTGTGAGTCACAAATCTGCCTTAAAATTGAAATGGCCCAGATCCGCCTGAAAATCCTCCCCAGTGTCCGCTGTCTCTTTGACAAACTGGTTCAAGTCAAAGTCGAGGGTCTCGCTCCACACAAGCAGGTGGAATTAAGGTCGAGATTGGTTGACGACAAAGGGGTGATTTTCAAAGCTTCCGCCCTCTACCAAGCGGATGAAAAAGGCCTGGTCGGTGTGAGTAGCACCCCCTCTCTGGGAGGAAGTTACACTGGAGTGGAGCCCATGGGATTATGGTGGTCCATGATGCCAGACACCCCGCACAAAAAACTTGTGAAAAAAAACGTTCTGAGCCCAACTCTCGTGGAGATAGCAGTCCACAACAGAGGCACTGGGGAGAAGATAGCCTCTGTAATCAATGAGAGAGAATACATGACGGAGGGCATGAGGAGAATTCCTGTGCAAGAGGGACGTGTGCGAGGAGTCCTCTTTATACCACCAGGTTTGTATGTTTACTGTAGTTCATCAAATGATAGCAGGGCCACTTAAGAACTGAACTGTGGAGTTTCTCTTAAGACGGTGTCTACTATACAGAAAGTGTGTGTGTCAGGGTAGCTTCTGATGGGAGGAAAGCAAAAGCGTCGTAAAAAAAAAATACACAGGTTACAACTGACTGGAAATAAACTGCACGGTTCAAGTGATGACACAATTACAATATCTTGCACTCATGTCACAGTTAAGATATGTCTTGGCAGCGTAAATAGAAAAAAAACCCCACATGGAATCTCCATCTTCAGATCAGAATGAGATCTCTTACTCAATAAAATGGGATTGCAGCATACGTACAACAGTGGATATAAAAAGTCTACACACCCCACAGCACCGCCTGATATGAGAGGATGGTATTTTTTTTCAAGGAATATTGGACTATGTAGTATTCATTCCAATCTGACTTCCTTGAGTTCCTTTATGTATTTTATTGATTGACTTACTTTTTTAGGGAAGGGGCCATTCCCTGGAATTCTGGATTTATATACTTTAGGTGGAGGCCTAAATGAACAGCGAGCCAGCCTCTTGGCAAACAAAGGTTTTGTTGTGCTGGCACTGGCCTATTATGGCTACCAAGATTTACCCAAAAATCCCAAGAACTTGGATTTGGAATACTTTGAAGAGGCTGCAAGCTTTCTACAGAAACATCCAGAGGTTAGTCAATTCATTTTAGAAGAGATGTAATTTAAAAAAAAGCATCTGGAAATATGCAATATGTACAAATGTCTCTTGTTTTGCAGGTTCGAGGTCCTGGCATAGGTGTAATATCAATGTCCCATAGTGGTGCTTTGGCTTTGTCAATGGCGTCGTTTTTCTCAGGAATCACAGCAACCGTCTGTATCAATGGCTGCAGTGGCAATACCGTGATTCCATTACACTACAAAGACTCTGTTATGCCGCCACTACGACCTGTGTTATGGAAGACAAGAATTCGCAGATCTTGGCTGATTGATATCCGCGATGTGACGCCAGATCCGACCTTGAAAAAAAATCAAGCGTCTTTAATTCCAATAGAGCGTGCCAACTGCCACTTCCTGTTTGCCGCGTCAGAAGACGACCGCAACTGGAACAGCGCTTTTTTCGCCAGGCAAGCCGCTGACATTTTGAAAAGTCACGGCAAGGAATCCTTTCAGGTGGTTTCTTACCCGAAAGCTGGACACTTTTTGGAAGTTCCTCACATGCCATTTTGTCCGTCTTCCTTCCATGCTGCAGTGGGAAGAGCTGTGGCGTTTGGTGGGGAGCCAAAAGCCCACTCGGAGGCTCAGCTGGACTTGTGGGAGCGCGTCCAAGAGTTCTTCAAAAGACACTTGAACATGCGCGCATATTAGCAAGCATCAAGTGTGTTAGGCATCCAAGGCTCACATGTTTGACACCAAATGAGGTCAATGCAACCATGATATTTAGACACTTTGTCCCTTTCATGCTCCCTGTAACCTGATAACATGATAAACTGTCCACCGTAGAACCCGCTGTGCCTGAAAGGGTTATTACAAAGGTTGAAATGGCAAAACACTCCATTTAATAGCAGTTATTTGTCTCCAAAATGATATTTCCTGTGATGACAGCACATAAACTCGATTTAAAGATTAGTTTGTGTTTTTTGCCTCTGTCCAAAATAAATACTGTACCTGCAATTGCTGTAATTTCACCAATCTTGTCGCACACCACAAAAATGTCTTTCGAGACGCCTGTTCTTCACTCGTAGCGAATCGAATTGCAACGTGGTTGCAAAGGTTTGTGGCTGGAAGCGTTAGGTGCGAAACCAAACCAAACAATGTTTTCAGATCCCTAAAGTGCAGACAAAGTGCGAAAACAAAAGGATCCGTCGACAGAAAAACGCACCGACAAAGTGCAAACAGAAATCGGTGGTCACAAGGAGCTAGGAAAAACCAGGGACAAACAAAAAGCGCTTGCAAAAGACACGGTAAAGTAACACCGCGAATACAAATGAAATGACAAGAGTCCAATTTACACAAAAAAAACCCCAACAACAAGATCAAAAAGACGAAATAACACAAAACAAGGTACAACACCTGAGCATACACAGCAAGCACGAATCCGACAGCATTTGGCCTTAAGTACTAGACACGGCTATCTTGGAAACAAGGAAAAGATGCGCCTGCTGGAGGGCGACGCCCTTCACTCCAGCTGGAGCTGGAACAAAAACAAAGGCAGACATGACAGGAAGAAGATAAAATAGATTTTATAAAGTTATTCTCCGCCTCTGTGTGAACCCCAAAGAACATCAAGTAGAAAAGAGTGGGATATATGTGCCAAATGTTCTTTTGCGGCGAGCCTGCGAGTGTGAACTTGCGGTTTATGAGTTATGAGTGCTGGGGGCAGCGAAATACTTTGGGTTTTAATTTGTGTGTTAACATGTCTCTCTTTGGCCGGTATTGTCAAGCTTCGACATGACGATTTGCACCTGCAAGGTAAAGAGGATTCCCTGTCATCCCATCCATCCATCCATCCATCATCTACCGCTTATCCGGGGCCGGGTCGCGGGGGCAACAGCTTTAGCAGGGAAGCCCAGACTTCCCTCTCCCTAGCTACTTCTTCCAGCTCTCCCCGGGGGATCCCGAGACGTTCCCAGGCCAGCTGGGTGACATAGTCTCTCCAGCGTGTCCTGGGTCTTCCTCGGGGTCTCCTCCCGGTGGGACATGCCCGGAACACCTCACCAGGGAGGCGCTCAGGAGGCATCCGAATCAGATGCCCAAGCCACCTCATCTGGCTCCTCTCGATGTGGAGGAGAAGCGGCTCGACTCTGAGCCCCTCCCGGATGACCGAGCTTCTCACCTTATCTCTAAGGGAGAGCCCGGACACCCTGCGGAGAAAACTCATTTCGGCCGCTTGTATCCGGGATCTCGTTCTTTCGGTCACGACCCATAGCTCGTGACCATAGATGAGGGTTGGAACGTAGATCGACCGGTAAATTGAGAGCTTCGCCCTTTGGCTCAGCTCCTTCTTCACCACGACAGACCGATACAACGTCCGCATCACAGCAGACGCTGCACCGATCCGCCTGTCAATCTCCTGCTCCCTCCTGCCCCCACTCGTGAACAAGACCCCAAGATACTTGAACTCCTCCACTTGGGGCAAGATCTCCTCCCCGACCCGGAGGGGGCACTCCACCCTTTTCCGACTGAGGACCATGGTTTCAGATTTGGAGGTGCTGATCTTCATCCCAACCGCTTCACACTCGGCTGCGAAACGCTCCAGTGAGAGTTGGAGAGACCCGTTTGAAGGAGCCAACAGCACCACATCATCTGCAAAAAGCAGGGATGCAATACTGAGGCTCCCAAAACGGACCCCCTCAACGCTTCGGCTGCGCCTAGAAATTCTGTCCATAAAGGTTATGAACAGAATCGGCGACAAAGGGCAGCCTTGGCGGAGTCCTACCCCCACCGGAAACGATTCCGACTTACTGCCGGCAATGCGAACCAAACTCTGGCATCGGTGGTATAGTGACCGAACAGCCCGTACCAGGGGGTTCGGTACCCCATACCCACAAAGCACCCCCCACAGAACTCCCCGAGGGACACGGTCAAACGCCTTCTCCAAGTCCACAAAACACATGTAGACTGGTTGGGCGAATTCCCACATACCCTCGAGGACCCTGCTAAGGGTGTAGAGCTGGTCCACTGTTCCACGGCCGGGACGAAAACCACACTGCTCCTCCTCAATCTGAGGCTCGACTTCCTGACGGACCCTCCTCTCCAGCACCCCTGAATAGACCTTACCAGGGAGGCTGAGGAGTGTGATCCCTCTGTAGTTGGAACACCCCCTCCGGTCCCCCTTTTTAAAAAGAGGGACTACCACCCCGGTCTGCCAATCCAGAGGCACTCTCCCTGTTGACCACGCGATGTTGCAGAGGCGTGTCAACCAGGACAGCCCCACAACATCCAGAGCCTTGAGGAACTCCGGGCGGATCTCATCCACCCCCGGGGCCCTGCCACCGAGGAGCTTTTTAACCACATCGGTGACTTCAACCACAGAGATAGGAGAGCCCACCTCAGAGTCCCCAGACTCTGCTTCCTCCAAGGAAGGCGTGTTGGTGGAGTTGAGGAGGTCTTCGAAGTACTCTGCCCACCGGTTCACAACGTCCCGAGTCGAAGTCAGCAGCGCCCCATCCCCACTGTACACAGTGTTAGTGGTGCACTGCTTCCCCCTCCTGAGACGTCGGATGGTGGAGCAGAATTTCCTCGAAGCCGTCCGGAAGTCGGCTTCCATGGCCTCACCGAACTCTTCCCACGCTCGGGTTTTTGCCTCGGCGACCACCGAAGCTGCCTTCCGCTTGGCCAGTCGATACCCGTCAGCTGCCTCTGGGGTCCCACAGGCCATAAAGGCTCGATAGGACTCCTTCTTCAACTTGATGGCATCCCTTACTGCTGGTGTCCACCAGCGAGTACGGGGGTTGCCGCCACGACAGGCACCAACCACCTTACGGCCACAACTCAGATTGGCCGCCTCAACAATAGAGGCACGGAACATGGTCCACTCGGGCTCAATGTCCCCCGCCTCCCCCGGAACATGGGAAAAGCTCTGTCGGAGGTGGGAGTTGAAACTCCTTCTGACAGGGGATTCCGCCAGACGCTCCCAACAAACCCTCACAATAATAATAATAATAATAATAGATTTTATTTATAAGCGCCTTTCAAGACACCCAAGGACACTTTACAATAACAAAAAACACAAAACAATACGGGTTGAGCAGCGGCAGCCAAAACGCGCCAGCGTTCACTCAACCCGAAAGTCAGAAAGAAACAAGGGAGGGACAGGGGGAGGAAAAAAACCCCACGCTCGAACTACCCTCGAACTACGTTTGGGTCTGCCAGGACGGACCGGCATCTTTCCCCACCATCGGAGCCTACTCACCACCAGGTGGTGATCAGTTGACAGCTCCGCCCCTCTCTTCACCCGAGTGTCCAGAACATGCGGCCGCAAATCCGATGATACAACTACAAAGTCGATCATCGAACTGCGGCCTAGGGTGTCCTGGTGCCAAGTGCACATATGGACACCCTTATGTTTGAACAAGGTGTTTGTTATGGACAATCCGTGACGAGCACAGAAGTCCAATAACAAAACGCCACTCAAGTTCTGATCGGGGGGGCCGTTCCTCCCAATCACGCCCCTCCAGGTCTCACTGTCATTGCCCACGTGAGCATTGAAGTCCCCCAGCAGAACAAGGGAGTCCCCAGCAGGAGTACTCTCCAGCACACCCTCCAAGGACTCCAAAAAGGGTGGGTATGCTGAGCTGCTGTTTGGTGCATATGCACAAACAACAGTCAGGACCCGTCCACCCACCCGAAGGCGGAGGGAGGCAACCCTCTCGTCTACCGGTGTGAACCCCAATGTACAGGCACTGAGCCGGGGGGCAATGAGTATGCCCACACCTGCTCTGCGCCTCTCACCGTGAGCAACTCCAGAGTGGAAGAGAGTCCAACCCCTCTCGAGAGAACTGGTACCAGAACCCAGGCTGTGTGTGGAGGCAAGTCCGACTATATCCAGTCGGAACTTCTCTGCCTCACACACCAGCTCAGGCTCCTTCCCTGTCAGAGAGGTGACATTCCATGTCCCAAGAGCTAGCTTCTGCAGCCGAGGATCGGACCGCCAGGGTCCCCGCCTTTGGCTGCCACCCAGCTCACATTGCACCCGACCCCTTTGGCCCCTCTCATGGGTGGTGAGCCCATGGGAAGGGGGACCCACGTTGCCTCTTCGGGCTGTGCCCGGCCGGGCCCCATGGGTGTAGGCCCGGCCACCAGGCGCTTGCCAACGAGCCCCACCTCCAGGCCTGGCTCCAGAGGGGGGCCCCGGTGACCCGCGTCCGGGCAAGGGAAACTTAGATCCATTTATTTTAATCATCATCAGGGGTCTTTGAGCCGTGCTTTGTCTGGCCCCTCACCTAGAACCTGTTTGCCATGGGTGACCCTGCCAGGGGCATAAAGCCCCAGACAACTTAGCTCCTAGGATCATCGGGACACACAAACCCCTCCACCACGGTAAGGTGACGACTCACGGAGGGGCCTGTTGATGCCATGATGATCCTGTCATCCCAAATATTTCCAAATTCGGAAATCAATGTTACCCGGGCAGTTAGCGGTTGAACGCAAATCTTGTCAGATGTCACTTGCAATGAGCATTCAAAGGCATGCTTTGTTGTCAACAATATCATAATTTGTTGTGGAAAATATTTGACAGAAGTGCACTGACATAACTGAATAAACGTTTTGGACACCATCAGCAATGTTTCTCACTTCATGTCCGTTTTTGTTTGTTTTTTTTTAATCTTGCCTCTCTCCCAAAGTCAGCTGGGATAATTTCTGTTTTACAGTAAAAATCTGGGAACAATGTGACCTGCTGCAATGCTTTCGACTGTAGTTTCAAGTTGTAATATCACCATTCACCATTAGATGGAAGACAATGTAATTTGTAACGTGACACCTCAGTCATGGAAAGGGTTACAGAGTTCTACAGAGCACTTGGGAGGACGGCGTAACCCCCGATAACGATGAATAAAAGCAGCTTCCTTCAGAATGCTACTTTCACTTGATGAGGTCAACCAGTTCAGTAAAGTATCTACACTGTGGAGGTTTTCCAGGTATGATTTTCTTTCATGTTAACGGGGGTTGAGTGCATTTGCGAGGCTTTTATTGTGCACTCAACGTTCACATTGGGCTCCTCCTGTTCTTGTTCACTTTTAATATATTTTTTAAAAATGTGGATATGGCACTCTGTAAGCTATGATAGTATTTATGTTGAGCAATCTATCATGACTATTAGATTTTATGGACAGTGCAGAGTTTCACTTTTGTGGCTTTCTAGGAGTTTTCATGTACAGTACTGTGCACGTGTCTCAAGAAACAAATCGGGTTTGTGTGTGTGTTTGATTTTTACAGCTTTTCGTCTGACATTTGACACATGTTGAAGAGGCGCAGTGCAAATTCAAGGGAAGTTTTACATTTTTAAATCTGGATCAGGGCTAAAACAGTAATTGCTTCAACAGCGCCAATCAAAGTAAGCATTTGTGTGATTCCCAAAAACTGCAATGGCATCCTCCCAGATCCGCCTGAAAATCCTCCCCAGTGTCCGCTGTCTCTTTGACAAACTGGTTCAAGTCCAAGTCGAGGGTCTCGCTCCGCACAAACAGGTGGAATTAAGGTCGAGATTGGTTGACGACAAAGGGAGGATTTTCAAAGCTTCCGCCCTCTACCAAGCGGATGAAAAAGGCCTGGTCGATGTCAGTAGCACCCCCTCTCTGGGAGGAAGTTACACTGGAGTGGAGCCCATGGGATTATGGTGGTCCATGAGGCCAGAGACCCCGCACAAAAAACTTGTGAAGAAAAACGTCTTGAGCCCAACTCTCGTTGAGATAGCAGTCCACAACGGAGGCACTGGGGAGAAGATAGCCTCTGAAATTAATGAGAGAGAATATATGATGGAGGGCATGAAGAGAATTCCCGTGCGAGACGGACGTGTGCGAGGAGTCCTCTTTATACCACCAGGTTTGTGTCTTCATGCTGTTGATGTGACAAACATCCTTTCCAAGTTAGCTTTCTTTGATTTCATGCGCATATTTTCTTTTTGCAGGAGAGGGTCCGTTTCCAGGAATTGTAGATTTATATACTATTGGCGGAGGGCCTAGTGAGCAGCGAGCCAGCCTCTTGGCAAACAAAGGTTTTGTCGTGCTGGCACTGGCCTATTATGGCTACCAAGATTTACCCAAATATCCCGAAAACCTGGATTTGGAATACTTTGAAGAGGCTGTGAACTGTCTACTGCATCATCCAAAGGTTAGGAAATTCACGAGAGTATGAATAAAATGTCGACTTGCACTTAAAATTCATAAAAATTAAAAATATGAGCTAAAATAGGGTTTGTAGAGGAAAACCTTTTTAACAAGCCGGCCTCACAGAGTTCTGGTGTGGTGACTGTAGTTCTTTGTGGAGTTTGCATGTCGAAACGTGCATGTTAAGGTTTACTGAAGACGAAATTGGCCGGCAGGTGTGAATGTGAGTGTCAATGGTTATCTCTCTTTCTTTTTCATGTTTGCACCCCTGCCCGCCGCCCTCGGCCATACTAAAATAGGTTAGTCTCCAGTTTACTCACAACCCTGATGGTTTAGAAATTGGATGAAAAAAAAAAAAAGGTTAAAAAGTCTGTGATCCTTTCACGTAACACTGGAGGGGGCAACACTCTGAGAATCACCGGATGCACATTGTACATAGTTTACTTTATAGCATTTACTATATACGCATTTAGTGTATTTGATATATAATTGTGATAATCGATATTACTGCATCTCTTCTTTGCAGGTTGACGGTCCCGGGCTTGGTATCATATCAATCTCTCATAGTGGTGCTTTGGCCTTGTCGATGTCATCGTTTTTTACATGCATCAAAGCAACCGTGTGCATTAATGGCTGCAATGCAAATACCGTGTTTCCGTTACACTACAAAGACGTTGTTATACCTCCACTTACCCATTTTTTTGAGAATATTCGAATGGCAGAACCTGGGGTCATTGATATAATTGACGTCACGCCGGACCCAACCGTGGGTGAAAATCGAGCGTGTTTAATTCCGATCCAACGTGCCAACTGCCACTTCCTGTTTGCCGTGTCAGAAGACGACCACAACTGGAAGAGTTGTCTTTTTGCCAAGCAAGCCACTGAAGTGTTGAAAAGTCACGGCAAGGATTCCTTTCAGGTGGTTTCTTATCCGAAAGCGGGTCACCTGTTGGAAGTTCCTCACATGCCATTTTGTCCGTCTTCTTTCCACGCCGCACTGGGAAGAGCTGTGGTGTTTGGTGGGCAGCCAAAAGCCCACTCGGGGGCTCAGCTGGACCTGTGGGAAAGAGTCCCAGAGTTCTTCAAGAGACACTTGAACAGCACCGGCGCTTATTAGCAAGTTTGCAAGCATTACAGGCTGCTGTTATCGGGAGTCAACCTCAGACTTTTAAATTAATTCTCATGGCTGATGTGATGAGGGGCCCCCTGTCAGCCGCGGGCCCTGAGAAAATTATATTTTCACTTTGTCAATTTTTAACTTTGAAGTGATGGGCCCAAAATGTTTTTTTTTCCATCACAAGGCCAGACGCAAACGTCTGGCAATGCTCTAAGGTGGTAGGATTGGATCTTTGGCATTCATTAGCTCAGGATCATTGTGTCAGCACCCTTAAAAGAAAAAGTTTTCATCAAAAGAATTCTCTTATCGATCTTGGGCTCCGGACTGTTTAATCACATTTGACTAAAAATAATATTTATCATGTTAACAGTTTCTGAGTGTGTGTGCGCATGTGAGTGTGCTCCCTATTTCGGCCATTTGCACAAACCAAAGAGGAATGTCTCAAGCTGCTGTGAGAGAACAAACGGAAGGTAACAGTATTTCTTTGAGCAGTCAACAAGTCAAGCTAAACCTTAGCCAAACATGAACAACACTGCAAGCGAAACTGCGCTCAACAGCTGGCAATTCTATAGATGTGAGAACGAGCGCTATAAAAATAGAATATATGGATGGTAGGTTTCACACCGGTCTACACGGTGCATTGAGTGCTTACAGTGACACGTCTGCGGCACAGTTGAAACGTCTGGGTTTGAATCGCGGCTCAGTTTTGCTTGCGTGGGTTTTCACTTACTACTACTGGAGGCTATATGGGTCGCCCGCCCCCATTCCAAAACCGTGCAAAAAGATTATCATCCATGTGAGTTGGACTGGTTGTTCCTTTATGTGCCATGTGACTGTCTGACTGGTGACCAATCCAGGGTTTAGGGTCTGTAATTATGACAAGCGGTATAAAAACAGTGATTCCCAAACCACTGTGGAGAGGTCATCAGGTGTGCCGCACAAATTAATACAATTCCACTAAATTACGAAAAGGTGATTTATTTCTTGCAAGTGATGTATCATTTTGTGATTTTTTTTCTTGTGGTGGTGTAGCATGTGATTTTTCAAATGTAAACTATGCCCCTTGTTTTGAACGAGGGGGTGTGAATGCATTTCCTTGTTTAAAATAAAGTCTGAGCTGCTGTTTGAATGTGACAGAGGGCAATCAATAAATGCTTCTGGTCTTGTTGCTGAAGGACACACAATGAGCAATTATCAACGAGCAATTTGGCTTCTCGTCATTCACGAGGCCGAGGAGCTTTTTGGTGGCTTTTCAAGAGGAGCATCCTCCTCCTGCCCCCTCCTCGCCACTCTGGCAGTCGCGCGTGTCACGGTGTGAAATATTCATTATTCGTGGGATCTCCACACCGGCACTCGACCAATGGGCGACCTCTCACGGTGCAGCACGAGTCAGACAACCAGAGAGAGAGAGAGAGCGAGAGAGGAAAGCTGCATCCACGAAATGGACGCATCGGATGCAGCCGTGCACCGCCGTGCGCATGGATGTCTCGGACTGATTTTTGCCTCATGCACTCCAATGTCGTTCTCGAATGTCAGTTCTGTGATGCATGCGCACGGATTTCGTTGCATGCTTGGCAATCGTCTCCAATCGCTGCGACCGACAATGTTTCAGTTGAAGTGCCGCGAGCGTTCATAAAAAACAAAAAACAAAAAAAAACGACCCCCTCCTCCCGCCCAATCCCGACCCCTAAAAACAAAACAAAGAAAACAACGCGGAACCGGAGCACGATATGGATGGGGGGAGTTGGGCTGCAATGGCCGGGGACGGCGCAGCTAACATGACGGCTGCTCATACCTGGCCGAGTGTCCTCAACTCCTCCATCCCGCCGACCCGCTGGGGAAGCCGCCCGCCGCCCGCCGAGGGGATCGCGCTGGACGACGACCGGGACCGCCTGATCCGGGAGCAAGCCTACCGCGACTTCACCACCGCCGTTCAGGTTCTCATCCTCATCGGGTCGCTACTCGGTAAGTCCAGAGGTAACCTGAATAGCGGCTGGAAAAAAACAAACAAAAAAAACATTTCGCACATGATGGAAAAGAAATAATATTCACAGCTAGATGATGGTGAGCCATCCCCGCAGTCATTTACTATTTGCATTCGAAAGTCACTATTACTGTCAACTAAACGGATATTTTTAAGCATGAAGAAATAATTGAGATTAAAATGGGATTTGATACTTGTATTTTTGGGCACCCCAGCCCATCTTTCCCAGTTTCTTAACATAAATAACAGCTTCACATTTTCATTACCTGCCACATATAAGTGTCATAGTGATTTAGTGGTTTGCAGATCCGCCTTGCAGATCCGGGTTTTAATTGTGCTTTCCCCATGTTTGAGTGTTTTATTTTCTCTGGCTTCCCTCAAGCTTCCAAAAGCATACCACTTAGGTTAATTGAAGACTCCAAAATGTCAATAGGTGTGAATGATCCCCCCTGTGCTGACATATGCGCCCTGCGATTGGCTGGCTACCAAGCCAGGGTGTACTTAACTTCTCGCTCAAGGGTGTCATCTGGAAGAGGCTCCAGCTCATCCGTGACCCGAATGAGGACAAGCACCGTAGAAATGGATGAATGGTTTATGTCACCTATTAACTTTTATAGACCGTAAAATGTATTGTTTTCCAAGTCGAAATCAATGCTGAGCCATGAAGTCGCTTGTAGTATGCTTACAGAAGTGCTCTTCAACAAATCCACGTAACACCCGAGCATGTTATTTGAACAACGTTTCCTGATATTTTTACAACTGCATGATGGGTAAGAATGTGTTGGGAGTCCAAATTACTTCATTAAAAAAATATGGGGAACTGAAATGGGCCGAACGATGATTTGAGATTCTTGCAAGAAGGAACAACAACCACAGAGTTTAAAAAAAAAAAAGAATCAAACCACTAGACTTGTTTGGCTTGTCCACTCAAGGGTTGTCGAATGCCCGTTAAAACATTTGAAAATCAAATAGTCTTCAATTTATATTTAAAAACTTATTTTTAAATTCCATTTTACTTTATTAATATGACTAATCATGCAGAGGGTCACATTGACGCATTAACATTTTTTTTGCTGTTCCAAAGAAACAAACATTAAAGACGGATTAAAAGGAATCAATTTGGCTGGAGTGAGCTTGTGAGTTTTTTTGGGGGGGGGGGGGGGGGGTTGGGACACTCGGAACGTTCTGATGCGAGTTCAAAACTCATCATTGTTGTTCCCCACAGGGAATGTCACCGTATTGTGGTGCACCTGCTCCACAAACGTCTTCAAATCCGTAACCAATCTCTTCATCAAAAACCTGGCTTGTACGGGAATCTGCGCCGGACTGGCGTGCGTCCCCTTCGACGTGGCGCTGGGATCCAGCCCTCACTGCTGCTGGTGGCTTCGCACCCTGTTACTCTGCAAGACCATCAAGTTCCTCCACAAACTCTTCTGCTCGGTCACCGTGCTCAATTTCAGCGCCATTGCGCTAGACAGGTCAGTTCGTCTTAGAATTGAGAAACACGCGCTAACCGGACAAGAACACAAGGTTCATGCGGATGAAAGGCGCACTTCACAGATGTGAAAGGTTTCGACACATTCGAGCAATGCTTTAAGCTCTTAATGGCTTGACCAAGTCGGCTGAAGTACGTCAGTCTCAAACAATGGCGCTTTCAAAACACAAACGTCAGCGCTTCAATCTGTATTTGCCCTTTGTCATACCGAAGGTGAACAATGTTCAGTGTGTGTCAGGATGGAGCAGCCCGGAATGACAAAAAAAATAAATAAATGGAGTTACAGGGGGGGGGGGGGGGGGGGGGAGATCACGAGAGCGCGTTTGTTTTCTTGTGGCTTGATTCAACATTTGCGGTTAGCTGACAGAAAATGGATTTCAGTCATTTTCCCCCCCACGAGGAGGTTTAAATGACTCAGTGCAGGATTCGTTCGCTAAGTGATTCGTACACTGCGAATGAACGAAATGTATACTCAACGACTGACGAATCTGCCCTCAGGGATTCGCTCCGTGGAAATGAGCGACATTTACCTCCCGTATCCGCGCACTTTCCGTAATTCCAGTCAAATGATGAGTTTCGTTTCAGCGCGGCTAAAGTCAGCGAGGATGAAGCACGTCATTCAACGGGACGATCGGCCAAACACATTCAAGGCAAATGAAAACACGAAAGGCACATGGAGCAGACGATTTCGATGGATTTCACTGGCTTGAACGTGGTCGCTCGATTCGGGTATCATAGAACTTAAGAGAGGCTGCGTCATTGCAGTTGCATTCTGGTCATTTCGTTATCTATTGCGTCTCCAGATACTATTCGGTGCTCTACCCACTCGAGAGGAAGATCTCGGACGCGAGATCCAGGGATCTGGTCATCTACATTTGGGTCCACGCGGCGGCGGTGAGTCTTCCCGTGTTTGCCGTGACCAACGTCACCGACGTGTACGCGACGTCGTCCTGCTCCGAAGACCACGCCCGCTCGCTGGGGCACACGCTCTACGTGTTGACCTACAACATCACCACGGTCATCCTCCCTCTGGCGCTGGTCTTCTTCTTCACGCTGCTGATCCGCAGAGCTCTCAGCGCCAGCCAGAAGAAAAAGGTGATCATCGCGGCCTTGCGGACGCCGCAGAACAGGATCTCCATCCCGTACGTGTCTCGGCGAGAGGCCGAGCTGCACGCCAGTCTCCTGGCAGTCGTGCTGGCTTTCTCCGCCTGCAGCGCCCCCTACGGCGCTTTGGTTGTCTATCGCACGCTTTTGGTGGAGCCCAAAGAGCTGCCGGCGTCACTGTACCTCACCGCTTTATGGCTCCCTAAAGTGTCCCTGCTCACCAATCCGCTTTTGTTCCTGACTGTTAATCGCTCGGTGCGCCACAGTTGCCTGGAACTGCTGTCCAGGATCCACAGACGCTACAGTCGACGGAACACCGTCAGCACGGGGGGTCTGGCGTCTCTGGGCAGGGAGGCCGCGATAGGAGAACCGGTGGGACGAGAGACAACAGGTCGCTCCGGAAGCCAACTTCTGGAGATGTTCAACATCGGCCAACAGCATATTTTCCTACCCTCTCGGGAAGAAGAGGACAATGTAGCAAACGAGATCTCCCCTCACAAATTAGAGGGGCCAAAAGAGGACCTCAAGAACGGGTCACGAATAAGAGACCTCCGGCCGCACGTTATTCCCAAAAATGATCTGTTGCAGAGACACGGCGGGCTCACAAAAGAAGGCGCCGCCACGATGACGCCGTCTCACTCATCTCCGGTCCACACGTGCGCTTACACTTCGTCGTCTCAGGTGGCGCCGGCGACGCTTCCGGAAACGGAAGACTCTGCCCAGTTTGGGTTCGGACCATTTGAGCTTCCTCCTCAGTGGTTACCCGAGACGAGGAACAGCAAGAAGAGGCTGCTCCCGCCGTTGGGTAACACACCCGAGGAGCTCATCCAAACCAAGCTGGCCAAGCCGCGACCCGAAAGGCGAATCAGCAGGAACAACAAGGTCAGCACCATTGCTGCTGTGGACCCGTGAACGACACGACTCGCAAAAAAGTCGGTGGCGACAGAGATGCGGACAGACTAGGAGAGTCGCAGACAGGCGTAGAAGTCAACATTCCTTGGAAACGTTTTCGTCAACGGTTAAATGAATATCAACTGTCAAGCTGCGAGTGGATTTTAGGTTCATCCTGATATTTCACCCGAATGAACAAACATTTCTTGAGTTAGGTTTATACGGTAGGCTAACGCTACGCGGCGGATCGATGACCGGGTCTGTGCGGAACGCCTGCTTCCTTTGCGCCACGCCAAAACCCGTTTACATTTTTTTTTTCCACATGATGTTGAAAGCGCCACCGCTGTCAGGAACTCGAGATGAAATTTGCTTGTATGTTTGTTTCAGCGTGAAGAATAAGTTGGCTCAGTCAACCAATACGATCGCCTTGAAATTCCGTCACGATGAGAGTGGCGCTGTTGCTCGAGAATATATTTTGATGCTGAATCATTCAGCCTTTTCTCAAACATCTTATTCTGACAATGTGCTACGGTCGACGGAACGTGTTTAATGGTGTCGTTTAACGCTTGTTGTTATGCGGTCGATGTGGTCATCGTTTGTACTGAAAACGTGTGCGGGTTGAAGAGAAATGCCGACCTCATGCAAATACAGATCAGAAAACATCCTGTCATCAACTCTCGTGTCATTTGTGGAGCGAGTGTACTCAAAGCAATGTGGGGCAAATCGTCCGGGTTGATACGGCAACTCAACCGCAGAATTGACGTTATTGATTCTCCACGGGCTTTCAAAGAAAGAAAAAAAAAATCAATATCGCCACACGTAACCGCAAATCCGTTTCAAAAGCGCATCTCCTTTGCAATGTTACCAAGCGTATGCGTCTCCTCAGTGAAGCGTATGTAGCCCACGCCTCAACCCTGAATCTACTGGCTGATCCAAGCAGACCTGGACCAACAAATATTGATCAAGCTGTACCCCCCGCCCCCTGACCCCCACCTCTCAGGGTTGACCACAATCCCTTGCTATGTCTACAAAAAACCTGAACCCGCATCACATCCCGTTCCTGCTCCGTGCTGTTATCATAATCACGCTGTGCACTCACACACGCCCGACCGAACAATAGCCACTGCTGCCCTTTCAAATGGAAAGAAGGAGATGAGGAACACATTAACTGTGTCGTGCTGGGTTGGAGAGCTGGAGAATGAAGCCCCTAGTCACCACAGTGCAACAGCTAAATGCGAAAATAGGAGCTTTTTCTGAAGTGGGGGGTAGAGGGGTTGTTGACTTTGATATGAGTGAAAAAGTCCCCAGTTGATTGATGCAAAGTATGTTACCTGAGTCTCAATCTAAATTTCAGGCTCAATTAAAGAACCTTCGTTGAAATCATTTTGAGCTTTTAAGTTGGGAGGTGCAGAACAAAAAATACAATTATCAGAAAAATTAATAATACACAATGCATCCTTACTTGATATCCACATGCTAGAAATACATCAATTGATCATTTTTTTTTATTTTTATCCTGGACTTAAATTATCCTCAGAAGAGGATAGTTCGAGCGTGGTTTTTTTCCCCTCTCCCTACCCAGCGTTTTCCTTTCTGAAGTCTGATTGTAATTTCCCCATTGCGGGACAAATAAAGGATATCTTAATCTTAATTATTATTTTTTAACTTGCATGTACTGAAAAAGCGATTTCAGTGCCCCCCCCCCCCCACCCCCACCCCCCTCAATTCTACACTGACATCTTTCACACAAGACATTGTGCTGGGAAATCCAGTCAAAATGTGCACTGGAGCAGTGAAATGCATTGTGCAAACACGTCATTGACTAAAATAATCGTTATCTGACCCGTTGTTACGTGTTTGTTGCTTTGGTAACAAAAATGGGTCATAAGTGTTGAAACATGCGTAAAGGTTAGTTGTTTCATGTGACCTCCTTCCCCCCCTAGAAAAGCACTACAATAGCGTTACATTGTTTGGTGGCTGCGTGTCACATAAACAAAGCCATTTTTGATCGAGTCCCAAAGTTCAATGGAAGCTGTTGTTTCGTCGTTGTGGATAATCCACACGGTAAGCAGTTTATGGGGGAAAAAAAAGTTTCAGTAGCTCGATTTTATTTTTGGGGCATTTATTCCAGCATACTGTTGTTCTCTCTGCATTCAAATGAAAGAACAAAAACAGCAGCGCAGCATCACTCGTGATTGGCTCATGCAAATGCACAGCCGTAATAATGTTGGATGATTACACAGTGAGCAAAGCTTATTTCAATGATGGCGCATTCATTTTCGAATGCACGACACGCTCGTCGGGATCTCAACGGACTCATTCACATACAATTCCATGAAGGACAATGCATTTCTTTTCAACTTGATCCCCGCTCCGTCCCAACCATTACACATAACAACTAAAGCGACGAGCAAGTTAATTAACACGGTTGCTTAGCAACAGGTAACCCAGATACTGAAGAGTACATCCTGTGGCAGCAGCCGTCTGCTCACTGTGAACTTAAAAAAAAAAAACACTCATTGAAAGTCTTAGGCAATATGAATGTGATGGAAAATTATATATAGTGTATGATGGCAAATGTATCATCAAAGACACACCCCTGCTTTCATATTGCACGCACTCTTGTGGAATATATACTGTCGGATATTTTTTGTCATTCTAAGGGGGTTCTATTATGGATGATGACTCTCTGCAGTGAGCAAAGTGGCAAATGCGTGTGAGGAAGACAGGGAAGAGGAACAATCAGCTCTCTTCGGGTAAATGGCGACCATATAACATCCCCAAGGCAACACATAACCTACTAGTGCTGAAAGCCTGTAACATCCTCACTATCAAATGACGAGAGAGCATACCGGGCCAATCATGGGATCACACAAGGAAGCCACACGTTAGGTGGCTTCATTAAAAGTGGCTTCCAAAAGCAGAGAAATACTGTTCAAGTATATGCGACACCCGCCTACTTTGCACAACCCCAACCTCTTTGAGGTGATTGATTCAGAGAGGAGAGAGGTGCAGCTCAAACAAATCAATATTCATGTCAACATGGGATTGCCAGAGGCTGCCAACTTTGGCCTCAAATTTATAACGGAAACCCTAATTGTTTTCCTTCTGTCTCACAGGCCTCTTTCCTGTAGTTTTGTTTGCTTGTGGTACTTTGCTTGTCTTTTTTTTTTTCTGAGCAACTATGTGAATTCAGCAGTTACATTTTTCCCGTCAGTTCCTTTCCTTTTTTCTTTTTTTCAATAAATGCTTTTTAGAGATGACCACAAGCCCTTTATGAAGGTGGAGCGCAAATAAATGGACGACTGGGAGGAAAAAAAAAAAGCCAAATCTGATCATCCAACCCTTCAACAGAGGGCGGTAGTGCATCATATTTAAATGCAGTAGCACCTGCAGAAAATGCTTATCCGTCACTCATATCCCTCTGAGAAGCAGTCGACAAGCTAAACATATCGGATAGAAATGAGGTTGCTTGGAAACATCTGTTGGTCTCACGATAAAACTCCTATTTTTTCATCATCAGTAACATGTGCATGCTTTTATTTTTATTTTTTAATTTCAAGTTGGCCTTTGATGCTTGAATTAATTCAGTGTTAAAAATTCGAATTCAAAGCCAAGTGACAAAGGTATACTTCCACATACTTTCTACTGCATTCCAAAAAAAACATGCAGTTTAGGATTCAAAGACTCCAAACGGTGCGAATGTGAGTGTAAATGATTATTTGGACCTGCCACCAAACATCAGGCTTAATTCTTATTACCGGTATGGAACCAAGAGAGTACCGGTGGAACCAATACCAGGTGCATGAACTCAAACAAACTGAAGGAAAGGCTTCTTCATTTCCTGTCAAAACATTTAAAACAAACTTTTTTTTTTAATTTAGGAAGGATGGAAAGGACTTTTTGTTGGCTCAACATATTTCTGATGACTTTGTTATTTTAACCTTTAATTTGTCACGTCTGTGATGGACGAGTGAGCGTTGGTTTGGATTTAATGAGTCACTAATGTCTCTGCGGCACACGTGAGGCGTTTGGGTTTTAATCAATAGAATGTTATTATTAAGCGGTTTGGGGGGGGGGGTCTCACAGCCATTTTTTTTTCTCTTGAACCATATGTCAAGTTCAATCATAATAAAAATCCACCGATTGGAATGAGTGCTGAGCACTTGTAGTTATTTCCATGCAGAGTTCGGGGAAAATAACAGCTTTCCAATTGGTCAACCGACGCACACGTCAAGCCAAAAGGTTAACGCTTGTGCGTTCTTGTCCACACAAACATGTGCGGGGCAATGTGAATGTGTTTCCCTCGTGAACTGGCAATGGCCTCTTTTTGTCTTAATTAGTGGCACTGAGCTTTGGGTGGAAAAAGTGAGATTGGGCAGACGGGCAGTGACGGAGCAGCGGCGTGCGCTGGCGTGCAAAAGGGACCTGCCAGTTCAAAGACCTCGGCTACCTGCAAATCCTCATCCTAATGCGGCCTCAGTGCACTGAGATTTGATCTTGAATGTTCAGTTTGCCTTAACTTCCTGTTGAATTGCTAAAACACACATTTACACACACACACACACAAACACGCACGCACGCACACACACACACACACGCACGCACGCACACACACACACACACACACACACACACACACACACGGGTTCAGGTCAGGGCCAAGTGTATTGCTGAGATCTCTCAACAAATCCCCCGGTAGCCACTCGGCAGGGAACCGTACCCCGGTGATGATGTAAGGCCTGTAAAGGCAACAAAGCCTGTTTTGTGCCACTGTGCAGATAGTGACTCCTGTTTCGGATTACATTACGAGGAAAATCCTTCGCATTACCAAAACTCTTTCCATGTGCATTTTAAAAGGTCTCCATTTTTTTTTTTGTCATTAAAACAAAAATGACTAAGTTGAGGGTTTAGCATCAGCGGTCAATGTCAGAAAAGAACTTGGGGGTCAGGAACTGCTGAATACAAACAAGAATTCTGCAAACCAAGTTTGGATGGCCGACACATATACATTGTATTACATTCGGTTAAACATCAATTCTGCCAGTTCAAAAAACCCCCACCAAAAAACAAAATCTCGATTTTAGTCCGCTTCTGAATGTCTAAGCAAGTTATAAACAACGCCGATTCAAAGTTGATGAGTCAAACTAGTTTGACATTTGAGATCCCGAAAATATATTTAAGTGTCAGGTACCATCTTGAACAATAAGGTCAACTGGAGCCAAGAAGGAAATTAGACGTCTGGAAATAGTGTAGGCTACACTGTGGGTTCCCAAACCTTAAGTGACCCCTTTTTTCACATCAAGCATAGCAATTTTATTTGCGATCCGGAATTCATTTTGGCAACTTGAGCCTCACTTGAATATAGTGTGCGTTTAAATAATCACCATGCATGGCATCTCATGGGAAAATATATGACTTTTATCCCCGATGGGGCACATCTAGATTTAAAATGGCCGGTGAAGTGCATGTTGATGGACAATTTTGCCCATGTGTTTCCTTAATAAAATAAAAAATCTGCTGAACAATTTTTTACCCGGAGTCATAATGGGAGAAATCCATCAAAGGCTTCATGATTTACACGCTTACACCCTAACGTGTTCATTTGATCACTCTTCCATTTATTTCACTAACTTTTGGAAGTCAAAGTCGCATTCTGTGGTCAACACCAGTATGGGTAACATCGGAGGCAGTGTTTTATTTATTTTATTTTTTCCATGGCACGTGTGTGATGTCCAGGAAAAGTCCGGCCGCAGCTGCATGAGTGCCTTGTGACCTCTGTACTCTGCGGGCGCTTGTTGTCAAACCTCGGCAGCCGTACGCTGTCATGTGCCACACGAGTGGCATCTTTTGCAAAAAAATAAAATAAAAATGGAAACGACGAGGTTATAGGAAGTCCAGAAGGGTTTTTGCCGATCTCTAAAAACGGACTCTTAAATAAGCCGTGTTTACGTTTGCTTGCATGCCGTTATCCGCGGCGATGAAGTCAGAGTCATCCGATGAGCGTACAGCTCTGGACCGCAGCCTGGAAGTAGCCAATTAACCGTCGACCATAATGATAGCTCCGAATTTCTCCATCATCATGGAGACACAACAAACAAGAAGTGTGAGGACATCGCCCCTAGCCGTACAACCAACAAGCTCGAGGGAGGATCCTTCACTCTTTGATGATGACACGCAAGTTTCTCAGCGCTCGGAAAAATAGCGCCGCTGGAAAATTGTGCGACACCTTCGCTTGCTTTTAATACACGTGTCGTGTCGAGGTCGGCAGAAAGATCGCGGGGAGGGATGGCGCTTGTATGAAATGTAAACGATGAATAAAAACGCACATTAATGCAGGTCTGACAACGATACTCAATTTGAGTTGAACGGCGACAAAATGTCGCCGTTCTGTCCATTTTTCTCCTTTTTAATTGTTTACGTTCCATCCTAGGAAGGTAAAAAGTCACAAAATGACAAAAATGGCATTTTGCACTCATAAGCGGCCATTCGCAAAGTCTGACTTTCATTCGTACATGTTAATTTCAGATTTCATCTCTCCTCTCCACCAAAGAGCAAATACATGTCAACGGTTTGGGTGCACTGCATAGCATCGCATGCCCTGATGGTGACATCAGTGCTTATACGTCGCTATTTTTCTTAATGCATTCGCCTAATTGCCGCCATCTTTTATCGCTTGTGATGACTCATCACAAATCGAATTATTAGAAAACAAAGTCAAGGCAAAAGCTGCTTGGTTGTAAATTTACATGTGGATAACCGCGAACCTTTCGGGTACTAAAAGTTGAGCTACGTGGTTAAGTGCCTTGTCATAAATGTGGCGATTTTGAGGCCCATCCGGAACACACTGTAAGCAGGTTATGATTTAATGGAGACATTTGACGATAATGGATGGTTGGCGTGTGCGACTTGAAATAGAAATAGGAAGCGGGTGACACCGCCATCTGCGTCTGCTCATGCTCAACTCGCGGATGCGGAAAAAAAGTATCTTGACGAGGTCCTACAGTTTAAACCGAGGTCAAGGGAGAGTTTCCTTGACGTATTTCCATTTCAACCATATCGACGTACGATTAATCCTCATCATTAAAGTAAAAGATCTCAATCAATACAAATGCTGTGCGTTTTCAAGGGTAAGCACAATCAAAAATGTCCGACCTCAAATCTTCAAAGTTTTATCTTGAATATTTGACGGGATGTGCAGACATCGACAATGATTTTTGATGACGGGTTGATAAAGGGCAATTATATTTGCTTAAACCCTGGCAATGTGGTCATCACAAATCATACTTGGGGCACGACAAAGCATACGTGGAAGCTCATAAGGACAAATTGTTGGTAGGAACTGTTAGTGAATGAGGCTCATTGTTTGTTGTCGTCAGAATGAAAGTAAGCAGTTGCTCTTTTCAAAGTGCCGATGAAAGGCAGACAGCGTGCGGGGGCTACTTGCCGTGTTGATTTAAGCTTCGGCTGCACGCGGCTTCCACTTGGGAGCGTGTTGGCAGTCGCGCTCATCAAGAGTCTTTCCTCGGCACGTGACGACGGATGCGCACAGCACAAGCGACGCTCTGCAGAGCAAAAGAGAAAATGATGCAAATACAAATCGGTGAATCATTTCCAGGCTCGATATGTTGCTACGACGGTACCTTAGAATAAAACTGCACAGGACCATATAAAAATACGTTAAACACAATCAAGCCACCTTACCGGCCCCTCTCCGGAAACTGGAAACCGCCATTGCGGTTTTGGCGATCGCACTCATAATTTGTCCCCTGTCGCACCATGTCATGGTGGATATGCACGCTTACAATTACTTTGCAAGTGCGGTCACAGTGGGAGAAAAGACATGATACATTGCATTTTTTCCCTGGAAGCTAATTATAATATTCATCGAACCTCACGATGCATATAGTCCATGCCAGGTATACATTTACTGTCTCATGCAAACGCAACCAGGGTCACGTTCAGTCAAAACAGGATTGGTGGGTCTGTCTAAAAATGAGGCTACGAAGGAGGCACAAGAGGGTCTGGATGTCTCGGTAATGCTGCTTCTGGGTAAAGTGGATGTCTGTGCGCGTGCATAAAACACTTCTTCAGAGTGCTTGTGAAATCTAAAGTCAAAGAAAGATGGCGAATGGAGTCAAAGAAGAGAAGCTGCGGTTATCAGGAAGTCCCTCCCTCCCAGCGGAGATATATATACGCAACACTCCGGAGGCTATAATCACGGTTTCTTCTACTGTGTCTTTAAGATTGCGGAATGGAAGTGTTTATCTGGACAGAGGGCAGGAATAAGTCAGTGAGAATACAACGTAAAACAAGCCCCCGCCGGTCACATTGGAGCTGCACCTAGACTTTGGGGATGGTTGGAGTCAGCAGCCTCTTTGCCTATTTTGAGATCTTTTCCAAACTCTTTCATCATGGCAACGTGAAGGCTCGTGTTGGATTTTTGCTGAGCTGACGTTAAATGAGCAGTTTCAGCACAGCTGCGGATACACTGACGGAAAAACAGTGGGTACACCTGCGCCCTGTGGAGGAATTCAGAGAGATTTGTTTTCTGAATAAAAATAAAATTGGGCTGGCGTGTCTGCTTTAGAGAGCCACGTTGTCAGCCGTGAGTGCATGCATGTCACAGAGAGAAAGGGATGATGAGGTCTGACGTAAAAGCCAGCATGGCCACATGAGGGCAAAAAAATAAATCGCAAAGTCTCTAAAAATTGGCACAAATAACATTTTAGAGGTTTTTTTCTTGACACTTGTTTTGAAACTGGAATCTGCCAATTTTTGAAAGAGTCCATTGTTCAAGTTGAGATTTTCGGTGCTTTAGATTGATGGACTCAATCCGTCTTTGAGCTGTCAACGGCAAGTCCAAGTGGATGAATAAGAGCGGCTCGTTAATCAAATGTGCTTCCTTGTTTTGATGTCTTCAGAATGGGCATTATAGACGCTGGCTGGGCGACATTGTTTCGTGTGATATGAGATCACGTCTGCCTTTGGGCCCCCCTCTCACCCGTACGCAGCCCAAGGGGGTCCCCAATGGGAGGTGGTCGGCCCCTCCCCAAGGGCCACTAAGCTGGGCTACATGGCTGTCAAACAAAATCTCAGTGCTTCCCTAAGTCCCGGTTGCCAGGGCGGATCTTGAGGAATGTCGCCAGGCGACAAAAGATGATTAGTGACCTGATTTCTCCATACACTGACATTTGCGGGTTTGCATTTTTATATGGGAAATCTTGTCACTGGAGCCGCTTTGGTTCAGACAAAGACAGACCAACGTTTTCTTCCACGCATCGCAGACAACATTTTTATTTATTATTATTATTTTTTTGTACGCATGCTAGCTCTGGTCTACACTGCTAAAAGCTAAACATGAACATATCCCATGCTGGTCAATTTCCTCCTTTGGTCAATTTGTCTCCAGTCCTCTTTGATACACCTTGCAGATGTTTGTTTAGAAACAAGTATCCCAAAAATGTGATCAAGAGCAACAAAACGAGAGCGACTTGGAATAGTATCGAGAGGTCCAGAAAACTTGAAGCACGACAGCTTCACAAGGCTTGGCAGCTTCACAATCCTTCAATACATGGCTGATTGAAATGTGCAGCAGGTGCGCACGCTGAAGGGAAAGCCCTCTTCTGCCACCTGCTGGAGACATAAAAACAGAATCATGACAGTAGCCATTGAATGTCATGCGCCGCTTTTTCCCCCTCAATATCTGATCCTTGCTTATGATGCAGGAGGTCCCAAATGCCAAGTTACGTCAATCTGCGGCATTAGGAGACACAAAGTCCTTGTTTACAGACGGATCATTTCTGCTTTTAAATGAGCCTTTGTTCGATGAATGACTGCGTTTATGGCCTTCGGTGACCAAATCTGCTTAGGTATTTTGCTACGGGAGCTAATTGTGCAGATCTCTCACTTAATCTGCATCCGAGTCCCACAGTGTAACTTGGTGTTGTGTCGTTCTGACACCCTGCTAAGGCCAGTCAGCCTTTATTTTTTTTACCTTCTCGTATCGCTGAGCTGGCGAAGTGGAACTCTTTTAGTCGACTCCTCCTTGTTTTGATCCTTTCGTACGACGTGCAAGAGGAGGAGCATTTGGCTGTTTTTGTGTACCGTGAAACAGAAAGTCCTTAATCTTTTTTTAAGAGGGTTATTTTTTTTCCTCAGACAAAACACTTCCTTTCCTGTTGCAGATCAGGGGGTTCAATCCAGGCTCAGTAAGCATTTCAAAAACTCAAGTATGCAGAAGCTCAACTGGCCTTTTATTATGGAAAAAAACTAAATAACGACATTCAACTGCAGCGACAGATGCATCAAAATGTTTTTGAAACGGTGTAAGGTCACCTGAGGTTTTACTTTTTTTTTTTTTTAATTTGCTGTTTTCACAATATATTCTTAGCTCAGAGTTTAGCTTGAGCTGACTTATATAAGCTTTTTTTTATGCTTATACATAAAAAAGTAACAATTTGGGCTAAATGTAGTGTCTGTGTTTTCTATTTGCACGCATTCACCACCTGAAACAGCCTCGACTTGCGGCATCACACACGTTAATAGGGTGGTTTGTGCCAGCTCACTCCAAACGGATCACACCTGGACAATACACCCACAGTTTGGCTACCCTGCGCCAACCATATTGGATTTTAACTGCATGCAGCCCATCCAGAAACCCAATGGCAGGAGCTCCCCCCCAGGCAGTCCCAGACAGTTGGCAGAGAGGAGAAAACAGATTCTCTCTCTCTCTCTCTCTCTTCAACACAAATTTTGAGTGTTAAAAACACAAATGTGCTCTCTGCAATACCGTTTGTTTGTTTTTGTTTTTTTAAACAAGAGCCATACAACAAGCACATAACACTTGAACTGAGGTAATTCAAAAAAAGAAAAGTTCACCCAACTACTGTACTTGTACCGTTGCCTTCCGAAAGAAGCAATCCACTTTTAGACGAAATAGAAACGAAATAGCTAGTTTGACTTTCGGCAGTCTGTGCTGGATGCCAACAGGCGTGGACCACACAGTTCCGACCCACAGCCGTTTCGTTTTTAGCTCTCATGACCCATCGAAAGCTTATATGTGGTCCGGGGAAACCACCCACTGCCTTCACCATGGCCCACACTCACTAAAGACGCGATACCGGCTACAGATTTAAAAAGACCAATTCCACACTGACGATCAGAGGCAACATCAAGATCGCTGGGCGAGATTTCTCTTGACACCGGAGACACATTTGAGACAAATTCATTTTTAGAGAACGATTGCTTCGAACAGGCACAACCATCATCACGCAGCTTTAAATGTATGAAATGACTCTGATTCCTGTTCCTTTTTTTTTTTCTTTAAATATTTGGTTAGCCTCCTGGACTCAATGCAACCGGCATGCATTTGACAGCGACGGAAAACATTTCTGCCTCTTTGTGGTTGTCATGCTTCCGAAAGAGTCGTGTAGATAACAGCATAAATACACAGCGGCTAAGTAAGCGGAACACTTAAAAACTTGAACGGTGTAATTAAAGGAGCCGGAGTACAGTTAAAAATATAAACTATATATTTTAAATAGTAAAAGAAATTTTCTGCCATTGAAGATGGAAAACAAAAAAATATATATCCAAAAGCCAATGACTGTATTCGGTCATACAATATTTCACAAAATTTGCGAGGACGACATTCACATTTTGAGAGCTAAAAATGCCACTGCTCGTGTTTGGTGCAGTTTACGATGCTTGGGCAGCATTTCAGCCACCGCTCGTGCAATTATTGGACAGTCTCACATCAATCATCAGCACCGGCACTGATCTCTAAAGATGACTTTCCATCACCTGCTCAACAATGAAAGGAAACAAATATGCTGATCGATTATATGTAATATATAAATATTAGCTTTTTTCCCCACCTATGGTCTAATGTTGAATCGGAAAAATAAAAATCTTTCACGTTCTTTCACCCGCCCTCGAGGACTGGATTTAGACCTGCCTTTTCTATACAGACGATCTTGTCAGACCGACCTGTGTATTCTTGGTGTACATACGCCCTCGCTGCAGCTGCAGCGCCGTATAAGGAGCCCAGTGTTCTTTTTCGACAAACGCGTTCAGAGTCGCAGTCTGTAAATAATCCGTGGAATGTCCGTAATTAGTTCGGTAATCATAAACTCAGGGAAATCTGCAGGGAGAGCAGACATGATCGCTTTGCGAAAGACTTCCGTGTGCACGTCATCGGCCGTCGTTGACGCTGAAGCGCGAGGGTGTGATGTGGTAGACGGTGACGTTTCAAAATGCGTATCTCTTGAATGTGGGGCAAGTCATGGACAAACAGATTAAAACAACGGTAAAACCGGATCAGAAAGATCCAAGGACAAGGACACGTGTGAATAGAGAGGACAGAAATAAGGTGAGTTTCAGGAGCTTTGTGGACAGAGTGGGTTGATCCCATGCAAGCTCCCCAAATGCTTGTCTTAACCACAAAAGCGTCAGATGAAAGGTCAACAGTGCTTTTTTTTTTTTTTTAAATCACCCTCCAAATTTGTGTCACAATGCCATGCAGGTGTTTGTTGTGACTCGACGATGGGGAAAAATTCACACATCAACACAAAAATGCCTCCATTGCCTCCTCTGGGAGGTTGAAGGGGACCCACAGGAGGAGTATGTGTGTGTGTGTGTGCGCATGTCCATTACCAAGATATCCCATCTGCCCTGGGTGTTGAGAGCTTCTCCAAGGTGCTCAACAGCCGGTCGGCTTGGATGAAGAAAGGACTCTATTCTTCTCTTCCAGCTCTGGTTTCTGTGCTCCTTTTGTCTGCGGCACCTGATCGAGGATTGCAAAATGGGTCTGAGGGAACACGACACCCCCGTCAAGGATCGTTGTAGGAATGAGCGTTCTCATGAAGGGCACAAGTACAACAGTTGTCGAGATGCCTTATTTTTTTTTTTTTTTTTTTTTTTGCATCGACTAACCATGAAACTGACATTGAATGCAGGATTCTTAGCCTCAAAATGGTTTTTACCAAGGTGGGATGTGAGTTGACCCTGCTTTGTAAAATGAGCTGAGTACCAGTTTGGATTTTCCAGAGGCCAGTCACAGCACAACCTCGTGACTTCAACTGTTTGGTTTGATACGCGCGGCACCTTCTCCCAACTCTACTTTAAATGTTTGGCGCATCTCTGCAACAGCGGTTTGAAGGATTTGACTTGTTGGCAGGATTTACAACCTGAAATCCTCATGCGCAATTTTTTTTTCAAGTGCCTCTCTTATTTTTTTCAGTGACCGTTAATGTTTACATCACGGGTCAGTTGTGACCGGGCTGTCATTTCACGACTTGCTAAAAGAACACATTCTCAACTTCGACTTAGCCTTTACTGGCGCTTATCTGCTCTTCATCACCCGAAATATGCGACCGTTGATTGACGAGAGCTGACCGTGGTCCATCCTATCAGGCCAAAGCTTCCACAAAGCATCTCTCGGGTCTGTTTTCACCATTGTGATGACGCCTATCAGATGGGCTTCCAAGTGGTAGCTAAGCACATTCACAGGGAGCTGCCCTCCCCCACCCCCCATCCTAAATCTTTGTCCCGCACCGCATGGCACGCGGCTGCGGAAGACTTTGGCATTTGGGAGTGGAAACCTGGCCTGTCACAGCCTTGATGTCCACATTAGTCACTCCCGTTGGGCTCGGGCAGGATCTTCAGAAATTGGAACTTTGCTTGTTTTTCAGCCCTTTCTTGCTCTTTACTTTCCTGGCTTCGAGAAGTCAAGTAAATTGACTTCAACGATGCAAAGAGATTTAATTTTAAGAGTTCAAAGTCACATTCCCCGTGTCAGGTCAAGGATTGCACCACGGTAACACATTTCAAATCAACACACAACACGGGTGTCTCTAGCTTGGATCTTGGCCTCGTATGCAGCATGCAGCCTGTAGAGATGCGAATATGCGCCTGCACTAACTATTCCGAATATTTCACACCTTTGTGCAGAGAGTGTGGGGGGGGGGGGGGGGGTCGCCGAGTTAGTGGTCAACAAAATGCGGAGTACTTCCTTTCACTTGGCTGCTGATGTCATTGATCTCTTCTTTACAAACAGGACATAGAGTATAAGTGCATTCAAGGCATGCTAACTGTCTTTTGGGGTTCGGTCATTTATTCATGAGCTTACTTTATGGACTTGGAGCTTCACCTTTGAATCTAATCTGTTTTGCGTTGCAACATGGTGGACAATTGCTTTGCACGTCTGTATTGAGCTTGCGGCGCTATGCATGCGACAAGTTATGATTTTAGCTAGCCGCATGCACACAAGCAACCAAGAAAAAAAAAACAATAGAGACGGCTTGTCTCATTTCACTGTTGGCAACTTTCTATGTCCTTGCTCCTCTCACCTCCCAACCAGAAAAAAACATCGAGCAGGCGAGGACATTGACGTATACGGCATCAACTGTTACGGGGCGCCTGCTTTGCTAAAACCGGCTTACCGGTACTCCTCACGCGCCCTTTTTGACCCGAGTAAGTGCTACCATGATGATGTGAATGTGCAGCCGAGCAGTACCAGTACAAAAAAAAAGTGCAGCAAGAACGACTTCACTGTAGCAGTGCTGATGTAACATATTACAAGGTCAAGGCCAGATGGAATCGTGGGGTCGCTGGATCAGCAGAGGATGCCCAACAGTAGCAGGGCGTCCTCACTGCAGGAAATGAAAAGCCCTTTCTTCTTTCCCCAGTCTCTCCGTCCTCTCTCATGTGCTTCCAGCTGAGTTAAATACACTGTGATAGGGTCTGGGGTTGCTGATTTTTGTCTTCAACAAAAATAGAACTGTATTAAGAGTCCTCATTGCTTGAATGGCAGAATACTTGGATGTCATTCAACTGGCATCGTACGAGACCTTCTTCCTCATATGTATAAGGTTGACAAAGCGGTCAAACGTACGTAGCAATTTCTTATGCAATACTACCTAGACATAGCCTGTTTGGGTTAGAAATAAGATGCAGGTTCTGGCAGGTTCCAGATGCTCAGAATATCTTCGCATCTCAAAGTTGTGTTCTCAGCACTAACTGGAGCTTGGTGACCAAAAGGCCTGACCATTGTTTTAAAAAAAAAAAAGTCCTCCCTTACATTATCATCCAAATTTCAGAAAATGCAAAGAGACGCCACGCTACCACAACGGCCATGGAAACATGATTAAGCCCGACAACCTGCTGCAACAACCAAGAGACGATAGCCCAGTTCCGGAAATTTTCTTTAAGTCAGAATATAATAATACACAGCATGCATGATGTCATATTAACAGTTTGGACCTAAGGGCACCAAAATAAGCTCTATAGCTCTATAAACAACAACAAAAACATTTTTGGCTTGGAAGCACATGACTCGGGTCCAAAGTTTCCAACACGTCAATAAATCACTGCTTTTTGCAACGTGTAAACAGGCACCATGTCTTCAGTTGTGTTTAACTCACTCCCAAAGACGTTTTTAAACGTCTTTTCAGACTTGGTCTAGAATTGGCTGGTACTGAATGAGTTAACAGGACCGATTTAAGGATTGCCTTTGCGTCATATCGGAAGAATTGTACAATGATCAAAAGTTGCATTTGTACTGATTACTAATCTGCCGATAGTCTGGGTCCAGACAGAATTTGGCCTGGAGGCAGATCGAGACTCTGCTCTGCCTTTCGAGAAACCGTTGCTGCAGTGGAAAAAGGGAGAAAGGGCAGTTTCAAGCTAAACTAGCAGTCTCAGTGGCTTAGTCGCTCGTTCTCATTGACATATGGATTCAGCGGATTTTAAATCTCTTCAAACACGTGCGTCAGCTGTGCGTAAACCAGGAAGCTCAGAGGGCTCAAGATGTTTCATAACGTCTTGGCTTTCCTACAAGGCCTTCAGCCATTTTGCCTCTGAAATTTCAGTGCACGTTCATCATTTGGGTGTTATCGCGACCCTTACTAGACACCCAAATAAAATCAGATAACGGGAAAAAAAACCAACCCACAATCCAGGTTTATTTTCGGCAAGTCTACAATGTGTGAGTGTCGACTTCTGTGTGTTCAGGTGGTATCCTGCAGCCCCCGCCCTTCATGTGCAAAGGTGGTGGTATTTGGTGGGGGGTCCTCCTCTTAACACAACACTGCACACACACGCACACACACACACACACACACATACTGACAAGCAGTGCAGAAGTGTCATGTGACAGATGAGGGGAGCAGGCAGGGAGGCCGATTCATGTAGCTAAAGTTTGTGGTTTGAGGTCAGTTCAATGGCTCCACAAATCTGTCCGCTTCCTTGGGAGAATTACAGGAGTTAAATAAGACTGTTGTACATCTCCCGTTTCATTCATCAGCACTTTGGTTCAACACTTCAAGGCTGATAGTTCATACCCGATTACTGGGCAGCGGGGTGGGGGTGGAAAGGTGTTCTTTTTCAAGGAATATCAAAGTATCTTGGCGGTAATTGGGTGGGTCTTTTTCAGCTTTACTCTGTCATTATTTAAGGAGTGTTTGGGTGTGTGGACCGGAAGGCTGCCGCGATTTACAAAATCAATAAGGGAACAGTTGTGGTACACTCTGGTCTTTTTAAAACTTTCACTGTATAGTTTTTTTATGAATATGAAGGAATAACAGATGCGGGTTAGTGCGGCCATTTTGGGTCATGAGCTGTGTTTTTGCGGCCTATGTTCAAAAATTTGTATTGACTCACCGGCTTTGTTTCAGTCTGCCTTGGTTTGTTGCGGTTGTTGTTCCAAGTCACGTTCCCTGAGGTTTGTCATGGTTCCTGTTGCGGTGAGTTTTGTCACTGTCGAGGAAAAAAAAATGTGAGGCGTTATTGGCAAGTGACAGGTCAAGCACTTTGAGAGAAATGAGCTATATCATTTAATAAGAAACGTACATGCAAGGAGACCGTTGAAATACAACCAGGCTGGCGGCTACACGGAAGCGCCTCCTTGACTCTGCAAACGGATATACCAACATGAATATACAGTTGTCTTTTCTCTTTGAAACAACTGGCATCAGCAGATATCGTGTGGTGAATGTTGTGTAATACTTTGGTATCAGAGGAGAGGACGGACACAGGAGCAAAGTGACCTCGCTTGCCTTCACACTCGTGGGTGGCCCTAATTTCCGGACCTGGAGAAAAATAAAATCGATGATGCACGGTCCATTATTATGATAACTGTATTGTTTGTGATGGGCGCTTTGAATCCAAGTCCCATGGTAAGTATAATTTAGTTCTGAAGTTGGAACGGATTAATTTCATTACCATTCATTTCAATGGGGAATGATTATCTTGATTTATGAAAGGATGTATGAAACTGGATGTGGCTCGTTGTGGCTCCCCTCCGCTTCCAAATTAGGAAACGCGGCTGCCCAAAAAGGCCTGTATGGCTAACTAAATATCGGACGGGTGGGAAAATACCCAAGGAGCACAACTGATGTACTGCAGGTGTTTGACTTTCCTTGGACGTCACTTGGGACAATGAACTTGCAATCATTTGACCTTGGCCATCGTGAAGCCGATATAAATCACAAGACCAGTCTTGTCAAAACTCGTCACCCGGTAGTAAAAGTTAAAGAGCAGAAGTGTGTGTCACATTCCTCATGTGGCCTTCATCACCTCGTTTGGGAGAGAAAGACCTTACAGTGGAACGCTCTGTGGCCCTTACCACGAGCCTTAATATAGTGACTTACCGGGAAGGCATAACTCCCAAAAAAGATCATGTGAATGCAACGCAGCTCTCAATATAGGAAATATTGCAAATACAATATAAATATATATATATATATATATATATATATATATATACTGTATATATATAAACAATAATTGGATTTGGATTCGGACCTTTGTGACTTGTGAATCAATCAAGCGGGATTTGATGACAACCCCCATGACGGCAAGTCCGTATTTTTGGTGATAACCACTGACACAAAAAAAGCACCACAATGTGGAGACTTTTTAACTATTTATTATCTCGAAGTATGTGACAAAATAATCACTATGGATAAAAACAGCATTTGAGCATTTTTACAACTAAGAACATGTTTACAGACCAGCAAAACTAATCGTACAAAAATAATGATAATATCCATAAACAAAATCCCTCCCACCCCACCTCCCAAAAGTAAAAACGATAAAGAATACAACATCCTCGCATCAGTGTGCAAACCGTTTATACAGACGGACAGGTGCCCTTTTGTACGGCAACAAATCCCGATAAATTATTTAAATAGCATTTATCTAAACACGCACACACTCAATGACCTGTCATAAACTGCCAACAAAACCGAACAATAACTTATCTGCTCAAAACAGCATCGGACATATACGATGAAGCAAAATTATTCTTTAATAAGGAACAACAACAAAAAAAAGAAAAAAAAAGAGAAGAAGAAATCTCCCATTTTACTGTCTTTCTTGTTGGGGTACTTTTGGGTGCCGGATGTCGTCAAACAGAAATGTCATTTCATTTATGACCCGTGCAACACTAACACAACAATCACTTCGGTGGAAAACGAAATGCACGTGTTTGTGTCGATGGACTGCAATGAGGTAATATTTGTACATCACTTCATTCATTTTGCTTTTGGTTCCTAAAGGACACAAGTCACAAAAACTTCATGCTAAGTAGCCCCGTGCTAAACCAAAACAAAAACTGTTTGCGAGTTGCGAGTCGAGGGAGCAAGACATCCAGTTTCTGAAACCCGATTCCTCCCAATTTTGTTACATTTTTCGCTGTTTTAGCCAAGAGATTTGGAACTTTTTCAAAGTATTTTTTTTATGCCTACACTGTAGGCAAGAGTCAATAAATTACATGTATTTACATAATACCTAATTCAAACCTCAAAAGATGAGGGCAATAAATCTCTTGTCATTGACCAAGGCTTGGCTGTGACATGATGGAGGGAATGCAGACTGTCATGTTTTTTTTTTTACAAGGCGCTCATTTTACCTGAGAGTTGTTAACCAATTCACGACTAAGATTACTTCAAGACTAGCGCAATTCCATTTGGACTTTTGGATCGCGTTTCCCCTTTTCATGGGTTTTCTCTTCACGGAGTCTTAGGTAGATGAATACGAGTGCATTCATTTTCCATCCACGGTCAGTCTTCCGCACACGAGCATGAACACAAACATCCGCAAGAATACATTTGCCGTATTTCTAACACTGCAGTTGTCTTCCCCGACGTACGTCCTCCGCATCAAATATTCCTTCCATTTAACCGCTGCCGTAGTCTTTCGAGTCCTCCAGAATTGCGTCGTTCAGAATGTGCAACCCGGTAAAGGAAACGGAATATTGACTCAGTCTTTTCTTTGGGATGCCCCTAAAGTGAGGAAGAGGAGCGAGAAAGGCACGCGGGCCAAAGAGGAAAAGCTGAGAGAGAGGATGTAAAAAAAAATAAAATAAAAATTTGCAAGTGCATAGTTGTCTACGGGGTGCCCTGCCCGCACAGAGATGAATGAGGTCTTTCACTAAGTAAGAAAGCAAGGAGAGCTGGGACAGAAAGGTGCCGGTGTCCTCGACGCAAGGGTGGGAGGGAGGGAGGGAATATTTTCCTTTTTCTCTCCAGCTTTCCCCACTCTTGCAGAAGAGGGTGTGGGGGCTGGGAGTGGGGGGGGGGCACTCTGATCCTCAAACGGTACTCAGCCATTTAGTTTTTTTGGCCCAAAACCGGCGTCACGTTACACGAAGGCTGCCCGCATGCCGCTCGCCCTCGACGAGTTTACGCATTGCACAAGAAAGCGTTGTGGAGATAAATCGGTCCTCGGACTTTACGAGAGAGTAAAAGAAATGTTCGTACGACTAAAAGGTGCATTCCTCAGAACATCCAGCGCCGTGCGTTTATGTATCTGAGAAAGGAAACATCAACATTAGTAATGGCTCCTTTTAAGTTGAGAACATCAGAAAATCAATTTTTGCACTGAGAGTAGAACCCCTGAAGTTGAACAGGAATACAGTGCCAATGCGCATTTCCTTACCGCTCAGTATGAGACGGCATAAATCGGGAATGTACATCCGAAAATGATCAATAAGTGGTTCACCTCCCAACCGCCAATTCTTAATCCCCTTGCTTTCAACCTCTGAGGTTCCACTAAATAGTACGAGACATAAGTTCTTACCTCGGCACTCATACTTGAGGTCTGAGAAGTAAACCATCTCCTGGGAGAAGACAAAAAGACCTAACCTTCCCCCGGCATACGTCTTGTCGTAGATGCTGCCGGAATCTGCCATGATCTTCTTTCCTTCGTACATCACAACCCTGAGCGGGTGAATGAAGAGTTGGTGAGCAAGGATCAAATCCATCGGACAATAGACCTGACCGTTCACTTTTCATCCACCCACCTGATAAGCCCCGTTCTCGGTCTGTGGATCAGATGCCATCTGTAGGCCGTGTAATCTTTCCATCCGACGTTCTTGGGGTCATGCCAGAGAGTGCGGACCTAAAGCGGGCGCAAATAACCGTCATGATCTTTTCATATCATGGTAATCCTTCACAAAGAAGTCAGCGGTTATGAGGATGAGCACAAAGCAGGTCATGCGGTACCTGTCCTGCGGTATTGCCGGTATGCCACAGGGCATTCCTGAGGTGTTCTCCCGGGCCGGTGGTGGAATTGACCACTTTGATTGACAAGCCAGAGTAGCCCTGGGCTTTGGTGGGTTTATTGGACCAATAGGTCTGAGTGATCTGCTTCCACATCACCACGTAGAACCTGGAGCTGGACTGGTAACCAAACACAAAGCCGGCGTAGTCGTCATCCCTCTCGGTGTTGATGAAGAAGGTCCCACTGAAGTCCACCGCATTGAACTCATGATATCCTACGGATGATAGATGCAATTATAGAACATAGGACTTTCTCTTCAACTATCTATTTCCCCCAACAGGGGGCTAACGTGACTCTCTTTGAAAAATTACAGGACTCTACCATCGTACAGCTTTGGTGGTGGTCTACGTTCTACTGACAACCGTATCAGTTTCAGTCACATGTTTCACTTACCAACGGCAATTCCAGGGTCACAGTTGACGGTTTGGACAAGCTCTTTACCCTGGTGACGCACCACCCAATTTGGATCAATCTGGGAAGTTCCCTTCGGGTCGAGAGGAACCATCTGAAATTTGCGGAAGTCCGTCTCGCTAATGTCAAAGTTCTCCGGACACACGTCGTAGATGTCGGGCACGTTGTCTTGGTCAAAGTCATCTTTGCATGCATCTCCACGGCCATCGCCTGCAAAATAAAACGGGTCGGTGAGTTGATGATTACGTGGACATTACTTGAGAAATAAATATTTGCTGGTAGTGTGCGGATTCGATTTCATCCCTTTCCCAATCTTCCCTCACCATCGGAGTCAACCTGGTCAGGATTATGTGCCAGTCTGCAATTGTCCTTGTCGTCTGGGATGCCGTCATTATCGTCATCGTGGTCACACGCGTCTCCCTTGCCGTCCTTGTCGTGATCGGCCTGATTGGCGTTGGGGATGTACGGGCAGTTGTCCAGGTTGTTCTGGTGTCCGTCCTCATCAATGTCCTGGTTGCTGTCACACTTGTCTCCCACACGGTCGTCATCTGAATCCACCTGCGATGGCAAACGCTACAGTTAGCGATCGGACGGTGACAAGCAATTGTGTCGAATCGTTTTGGAAATGGTTCGGGGTTTTTTTTTTGGGGGGGGGGCCAGTATCGTATCTGTCTAGACCTGACTTGAAAATTCATAAAACTGTCAATTTCAAGCACCCTCGTCCATTGCATTCCTCCTTCCCAGTGTAGCATGGCGCAGGTACATTGAGCTGTCCCGCCGTGCAGCCCATTCCTCAGTAATTTCCCGCTGAGGGCCTCTTTTTTTTGTCACGTTCTACATCAATGGCCCATTGAAAAGACCCCTCACGCCCCCGCCACGCCCTTTTTAAACTGATGCGCCCTTGAGTGCTACATCGGATTTAGTCCAGCGTGTAAAGCTCAGGCTGACAGAGGATCATGACCGAATCCGGCGCTCTTTCTCCGACTTTCACTCTTTTTCGGTCTCTGTCTGCGTGGCCGTCTCTCACACGTTGGGCGACGTCGCCGGAGAGACGCTTGTCGATCGTTTGCCGATCGGATGAGCTGGAAGGAAATGAGGAGGGAGGAGCGTGCGCACACCTGATCAGGATTATGTTCCAGAGGGCAGTTATCGCACATGTCGCCCACCCCATCCAAATCCGTGTCTCTCTGGTCCACATTGTACACATACGGACAGTTGTCCTTTTCATTAAGTACGCCTGGAAAAATGAACAGAAAACATCCTTGAAGTTAAAAAAAAAAATAAAATGTCGCTTCATTGCCGACGAGCAAAGTGCTCTCCCTAGAGTCGTGCTCGGAGTCGCCGTCCTTACCATCGCCATCTATGTCCACGGCGCAGGCGTCTCCCTCCCCGTTGTTGTCCGTGTCTGTTTGGTCAGGGTTGCTATTATAAGGGCAGTTGTCACAGCGATCGCCCACGTCATCACGGTCGTAGTCATACTGCCTGGAGTTGAAGGTGAACGGACAGTTGTCCTGTATCAAGAGATGGGAGGGTTGAGGGGGATGGGGTGGTGGTGAGGGGGGGGGGGGTGGGGGGGGGTTAGAGTTCAGAAGGTATATGTTCAGGTGCAGGTCCTCACCATCTGCCATTCAGACTGACTGAGTGGATCTATTTAGAACGAAGGAGGTCCGTGGAATGAAAAGGTGCTTTCTATTTAGGTCGGATCCCACTTCAAGCGTTGGAATTTGTGCACAGTTGAGTCCCTTCAGACTTGTACCTCAGTGATAGAATTTGTGGTTTTGGCCAGGGAAAACATTTGCTCCCCCCACCCCCCGCCCCACCCCGAGCCCCGCCTCCTAACCGCCTCGCTTCACATTGCACATGCATGAGGTATCATAAAAATCTCAGTCAGTTGCTCATGCACCCTCGCCTGCGCTACTCACTCTGTCATCAGGAATGCCGTCGTTGTCATCGTCAATGTCACAAGCGTCTCCAATGCCGTCCTTGTCATAATCTTCTTGTCCGGAGTTGGGGAGGTTGGGGCAGTTGTCCTGGATTAAGAGAAAACCGGATCATCTACATGTTATGCAAAAAAAAAAAAAAAAAAACGAAACGAAACAATGTTGACCTCATGCTTTGGTAACTTGTGCCACCTACCTTTTTGCAGTGGTAGGTGGCATTCTCCACACAAACCAAGTCAGCATTGGGCCAACCATCCAGATCGGTGTCCTCTCCGCAGATGTGTCCGTTGCCAGCGTAGCCCGGCTTGCACTCGCATCGGAACATGGGTTCCGCGAAATGCCCGAGGTAGTTACAGCGCGCGTGTTTATTGCAGTTGTGGCTTCCATCCAGGCACGGATTTCGGGGCGAGCACACCTTAGAAAGGGAAGGATCAAGTTGCGCAATCTCAAATCCATATGTTTGGTGCCTGCTGGACTCTGTTCCTGTTTTCAAAGGTTGTGACGTGCAGACCTGTTTCGTAGCAGCAGCCTGCTCCACACCTTTCCCAAACGGTTGAGGTCCGGAGTAACGAGGCGGGCAGGGGAGACAGTTGTACCCGGGTTCCGTGTTCTCACAACGGTGGACGCCGTTAAACTCGAAGCAAGCATCGGGGACCTCCTTGCACTGTTTCCAAGTGAACACGGAGAAGAATTCCAATCATTCGACGGTCGCTTTCTCGAGGCGGTTTCAGACGTTCCCGCCAGCCGACGCGGTTAGCTCAGAAATATTTGGTGGAAATGTTTACCTCGTCGAGGTCTTTGCATTTGACGCCGTTGCCGGTATAACCGAGAGGGCATTTTCCACACTTCCAGGAACCATCCGGAAAACTCGTGCACTTGACCCCAGCGAAACAAGGGTTTGATAGGCACCCGTCTGAAAACAGTGATGTTGTTCAAGGTCTCAAGTATCATTTCAGGTCTAACCAGGTATGTTTCCGCCCGGAGAATCGGTTTTCTCACCAACAGGACACGTTTTCTTGTTGCACGTTTGCGTTTCTTTGCCGTCTCCAACGCAATCTTTCCCATTGAAATTTGGCGCAGGGTCATTGCACAGGCGTTTACGAGTTTGCACGCCGCCTCCACACGTAACGGTGCACGTATCCCACGGCGACCAGGGACCCCAGTTGCCATTGACTGAGGACAGGTTGCAGGATGATAATAAGCTTTTGTTGTTCTCGAAGTGGGCTGAAGTGAGTGGACCCGAAACTTACTGGGGCATGGAGACTTTTGACACTTTTCTGTTTGGCGACCTTCTCCCACACAGTCCTTGCCTCCGAGCTGGGGGGTTGGGGAATTGCACAGGCGGATTCGAGTGATGACGCCAGCCCCGCAGGTAACGGAGCATGAGGACCACGGCGACCAATGGCTCCAGCTGCCATCCTGCTTGACTGAGCATTCAAAAATAGTCAGCGACACCTGCGACGCGTTTCATTTTCGGAGATTACAACGAAGGGGGCGGGGGGTTGTTCATGGTGGGTGACTTACAGCGCTTGTCACACTCTTGGAGGTAGCAGTCCCGCGTCTGCACGGAGGTGCCCTCGCAGTTGTTATTGATACGGTCGCAAGAGCGTCCGCGCTGCTGGATGCCCCGCCCACATGACACGGAACAATGGGTCCATTCAGACCACGGAGACCAGCCGTCCTCTGCGTAGTCGCTCGCTGAGGAGGAGGGCGGCGGCAAGAATATGGCGAGAGAGACACAATGAATCGGCTATTGGAGAATGTAGCGCCCCCCACCCCTAACCGCCACATACACACAACACGGCTGATGGTGTGTCATGACTTTAACGAGTGGCAGAGATCCATCTGAACGCGGCCCCTGCTATTTATTTTGTTTTGCGGAAAGGCTTACGGCCAAGCCCGCGCAGGTATGACTAACATGTCACTCGTCTTCATGCAGATGAGGCCTTTACCGCACAATTTTCTTGCCCGCTTTGACCAATTTGGCAAATTGCAGCCATCTCAGCTTTAAGAATTCAAAGATGTTTTTTTTTTTTGAACACAAAGCGCCAATGTTCCAAGCACATAAGTACCCGTTTCATTTCTTCCAATACGAGCGCAGTTAAGTCATCTCGAAAATGAACATGATTTCTCTTGAACAGAAACCTTTACATGTCAGGAAATATTTGTGGCTTTTATCCGGGAAATTACACAGAATCTCTTGAGAGGATGACTGCGGCAGTGTCTCGGCGAATTGCTCCTTCCACACTTGATCTGACGCAGCGTTTACAGTCCTGCATGGCGCATTTGTACGGCTGTGATTGCAGCGTGCATCGGAGCCTCTAAAGTCGGACACACAGTCTGTTTGGATTTACCAAAGAAATAAACGCAGAAATAAAAATCCTCTGTGCAGATTTCAATGAAATGAAGTGAAGTCAAATGCTTACGTGTTCCACAGCGTGGGCAGCACTCTCCGTCCGGCACAGTTGCGTTCGCACATGGAATCAGGGGACAGGAGATCTTGCGACACACTGTTGCAGAGTTCTGCAATAATCACGCTTGTCGGTTATGTCTCGTCTCTTCCGGACTTTCTCAAATGCAGATAAAAAGGGGCCGCGATCGAAATTCCGGTTGACCGAACCGCGTCTCGTTGCGTAACTCGATGTGATTTTGATCCATTTCCGTGCAACAAAATCTTCCGTGCGTGGAATCATTTGCCAAGCATGACATGGAAGAATAAAATCCAGGTGCCCGTCTGCAAATGTAGACCGCCGCTGGCACCCGTCTGCCGACTCGGTCGGTAAAAAGGTGGGAACGTGGCCAAATCCCTCGTAAAAGGAAGCCGGTCTCAGACGGATGACCTCGACTTTGAGACTGTGCCCGAGATATGCAAAGGCAGACAGTTTGTCGATGACCCAGTGAAAGACTGAAGAGAAACCTCAGCCTTTTTTTCTTTTAAATCAATGCTAATCACTCCTGATGGATTTGATAACTTTCAGGGGCGTCGTTTTGAGTTGACCTCCTGACGACAGGCCTCTTACGGCCACCAAACAAGCCGACGACTACTGACCACATCAGCTCGTGATTGTTTGTTTGTGCGTACACGTGGGTACTCATTACTTCCTGTACCGGCGCGCCCATTTGGGTTTTGTGCGCGCACAAAAAGCATTCCGACAACGGTGTGAAAAGTGCGAGTTCAAGTTACGCGATATACACACCTGACAAGTGCACTCGGTGCAGTCATCGACGGTCCACTCGTCTCCGTTCTTGTGCACGATGCCGTTGTGGATGCAGACGCCGCTGTGGATGCCGATGCGCGTCTTGATCAGCTTGTTTTCGTTTGTCTGCGAGGGAAACATGACTGCAACTTGAATAAATTGTTAGTGTCTGTGCGCTCACGCACACGCACACACCCAGAGGCGGTGCAGACAGCTTACCAGTTTACGTAACTCAATAGACAGCTCCTTGACCACCACACCGAGCCCCTTGAGCTCCTTGAACATGCTGATGAGGTCCTCACAGGAGAAACCGCAGACCATCTGCAGATCTTCACCGCAGAAGCAAAAAAAAAAAAAAAAAAAAAAATACGTTTTATTTCCTTTGGCTTATAGTGTAGACGGCAGCAGCCGTAATATCACATTCACTAAAGATTCTTTACCTTTAGTTTTATGGCCAGTGTACTCTGTCCGGATGGCCGAGGAGCCATTAAGATTCTCCATCATCATCGAATCTGGCGCTGCAGGTAGAATAAAACCACAGATCACGTGAAATAACTGCTCACACAACTCAAGTGTCTTTTTTTTTCTTTTTTTTTTTTTGCACAGCTAAGACACCCCGTGGAATGCATTTTATGCGGCCAAATATTGTATTTGGGCAAGTGTTAGCGATGAGCATTGACATGAAGCAGACGGGACGAGTGGAAGGGTAAACGTGAGAAAAGACTCACAGCTCTGACATCCTTTGTTGCGGAGGATGGCGTCCAAGCTTGTTCCAAAAACAAAGCGCACGTTTTGAAGGACCCCCTGCAAAACACGAGCGCGCAATTGAAGCCACAAAACGATGTTTCTGTGAACTGTGCGCTTTACAGTTTATTGCATGATCACACAAAGTTAAATTCCGGGTTCTTGCGGTTGTCCGTGTGCGTATATTGCGCATTTGCAGAGCTTTTGCGCACGGATACGACAACTCGAAAGCAGCGCACGCGCGTCATTTGGGCTCCCATTCAGTGGCTCGCATACTCACCATGAACTTGTCCTTCACGGCTCCTTTCCCGATCCTGAGCCGCGCGCCGGCAGGCGTCTCCTGGGTCAGGATGCTCTGGATCGGCGCGTCCAGCTCGGCGTTGTTGACCTCGTCGCATCCGGCGTACAGCTGCGCCCGGTCCTCCTGCACGAACAGCGTGATGTTTTTCCAGTGGCCCGTCGCGAGATCCGCATCTTCGATGGAGACCAAATGCTGCTTCTTCTCGGTGGAGAAAACAATGTCCAACGTGTTGGCTTTGCCATTGGACACGATCTCAAAGATCGGACCGGAGCCGTCCTTCTTTTCGACGGTCAGGAGGCTGCCCCGCGTGCGCTTGGCTTGCTTGAAGTTGAGCAGCAAGAGGAAGCCCCTCTCGGCGTGGATGGAGTCGATCAGGTCCCGGAGAGCCCGCTCGGGGACCGGGGGGATCAGGTCCGGGTTGAGGATCTTGTAGGCGGGGCTGTACGGGTCGTCTCCTTTCACCTGATTCACTCCGTGGTTCTTCTTGGGGACTTGCACCAGCTCGAACAAGTCGTACACGCTGTTGTCCTCTCCGCTCTCTGTGGGGGTGTGTGGTCAAAATTTGCAATCAATACTTTTGACTTCTTCCTTTTTCATTTTAGTTTCAAACTCTTCATAAATCGTCCACTTGGACATTGAGAATCTGCGAGTTCAATTGGATCACCTGCTATTCTGGCACCCTCGCAGGTCCAAAGCATCAGTAACAAAAATAGCCCCGTCAGCTTCATGATGAGATAACTCAACTGCATGTGTGTGTGTGTGGGGGGGGGGGGGCAAATGAAACACGTATGTAAATGCTTTAATGTAAAAAAATAATTCGAGCTCATCTGGTGTTTATTCGGTCACTCACCTGTTTACAAAAAACAAAAGAGTCGATGCACAAAAATCATAGAAATCCAGCAATAATCCTCAGGAATTGATATGGATCAAATTGAGGAAAAATAAGACAAAAGCTCTGCCGGACCTCAGAAACATGTAGATATATTTTTGGGGAGAAATGTGCCCTATAGATGAGATCAGCCACAATAAAAAAAAAGTCCCTTATAAGCTGAGGGGGGACAAAATGCTATTTAAATAGTTTAATGCCATTCCCAACAAGTGGCCTCGTCCAATCAGGGGTGAGGAGAGAAGGGTCGAGTTTATCATGTAGAGAGGAGGGAGAGAGAGAGAGAAAATTGGTGTGTGAAGTGTTGCCTCTGAGGCTCAATGGGTCCTCTCTTCATGACACATTCCCACAACCAAAAATGCTAATTAAGTGTAATCTCCATGTATGGCAGGATTGTGTTTGTCTGCGCTTCATTGCCACAACATCAAAGCAGTCACTTCATTCTGCTTTCAATGAATAAACAAACAATTCAGTTCGACTCTGAAATTCTGATAAAAATGAGCACCTGATCCAGAATTAACGTTAGTTCTGTCTCATTAAGTTCCATAAAGCGAGTGTGTTTTGTTTTGCAAAGTCGTAAAAAGACTGATCCACAAAAGCAGGTGGGGAAGTGAGCGAGTCAGCTGGACGGGCACGCAATGCATGCGCTTCCCTTTCTGACCGCTAGACGGCGACATAACACAGTAGCCTGAGGCAATCGAACGTGGATGAGGTCCGGGGGACTGACTGACTCAGCACTGGCATCTCAAGTAGTGATTTTCACTGCCTGTTGGCAGCTTGAAGGACTGTAAAAGGCATGTAGAGTAATCCATTCATACGACAAATATAACATCAAAGACGATTATGGCAGCACAAGGTATGCGTGAAGACCGCTCTCCGAATGGGTCTCAAAATGGTGACCTTTTAGCCTGAAAGCCAAGTCTTTGAGGCGTGAGCTACATCTTCATGAAGCAGTTACAACAAATCCTACCCAATAACCTTTTTTTTTTCGAAGCAAAATGTTTTGCTGATACAATCCAGACGGCGCAGACACAATAACACGTCCGGTGACAACCCCCATGTCTCTCGCGGTGTTTGCGATATTTCTCTAAAACAACTCATCGGAATGGGCTTTTCACATGAGGCGTTCAATGCAACTGGGTCAGTGACTCGGCGACTTCGAAATATCTCAAAGTGTCTCGGAATGTTCTCTTCAGCCATCGTTAGCATTATTTATCAGGTCATGGAGCACCAGCTTCTTTTTATGGGCTTCCACGGACAATGTCATTGACATTCCGGCGCACAGCAGGAAGAGCGGGAAATAGACATGATGGCGTTCCGAACCATCTGATGTAATTGCCGCCCGCAGCCAGGCTGCTAGTTCGATTTAATTTGACCTCTTGTCAGTTTGCATTCAACAACAGTTGTTTTTGTCTGCAACATAGATTGTCTTTGATTCCAGTTCAAATGGGAGGAAACCAGAGCACCAGCATTTTTTTTTGTTGTTGTTGTCCGGCATGAAAATAATTTATTTCAAAGAGCGGCAATCCTTTTACAGCTCTGCACACATTCCTCGGATAAACCAACACAAACTGTGGCGACCTGGGCTCAGGCGGCAATAAACAGTTGTCAGCTGACCTTATTTGGAGATATCGAAAGGTCATCTGCCACGTACACATTCCCCGCATACCTCCGCAGCATATATAAATATCCCGAGAGCCTTCTTGCTTATAACTCGGCTTGTTTATATGCCCAAAAGCTGGCTCGTAATCACTCATACGGCCTGTTAGGTCACGCGATGCAAAGACTCCTTCGTACTCTGTTCGGAAAATATTAGGTTTCTCCGGGCCTCAATGTAAAACAGCTCATCAACAATACGCCGAGATACCTTGTGAATGTTTCTTTTAATATAGTCCCTCACTCATTTTGAACCGAGTGCTCCTCCTCTCGAAGAAAACCATTTGTGATGACCTCACCATTGTCCCGTCACATTAACAACGCAGCTAAGAAGCTCTCTGGTGACCCCGTCAAGGGCCACGTTCGGACGTTTGGGCGGGAGAGGACCTTTCAGGAACTGTTTAGCGCATGAGTGAGCAACTGACGCCTCAATAGACCTTCCAACCATCTGCTCAATGGAAGGGGCTCATTGTCAGACATTTGCGATGGCGCAATCACGGAACGTCATGGCCACTGACGCCGCTCCCTTCGCCGATCTTCAGATACGGGAGTATGAATATGACAGCGAGAAAAAAAATATTCGATCATTTTCATCCATCCATACTGCTTGGGGTGATTTGGGTTGAAAAGTTTTTGCTGCCACGCTCAGAAGAACTTTATGAAGCCACCAAAAAAAAAAAGACACACCAAAAAATAAGATTTTGAAATGTTTCTATGTTCTCGTCTGTGATTTTTAATTGGCACCGAAAGTCAACATCACATTGGTGGATTAGAGTGATTACAGAGGGGGTCTGAGGTCCTCATAACAAACCTCTTTGAAAATCTGTAAAAGCGTATTTACCGGTTTTGAGGCGTTTTGGGATTTAACAATGAGAATTGGCATCATGATCAAATGCTAAACAAACCACACGCGCAAAAAAATAATCTACTTAGCTCTGAGGCTTTGTTTCACTAAGAATAGCTCAGACTGGAAACAAAAAAAATTCCTTCCATCCATTTTCTGCCACGTTTGTCCTCATTCGAGCCGCGAGTATCAAGTATCATCGTCAACAAATGCTGCCTGTTACTCTTCTGTCGTTCTCATTCCTTGAGTATCAGCCAAGGGAAAACTCTGCCTTACATGTACCGCGAGACGCTTGTTTATTTTGGCAGAAAAAAAAATGCTTGTTTTAAAACACCCCATCAACAGAGTGATAAATACCCGCCGGCCTATCTAGTTCAGTACCTCCCCTCGAGTCCGCGTTGATAGAAAGCAGGTTCGCACTAACGGCGGTGTTGATGGAGTTGCCCGGCAACGCTGCGACAAGCAGGACACTTGAGGGGAACGCAGGGGGGCTGTTTCGGGGGTTATGACCACAAACTAAAGACTCGGGGCCCAACGTGAAGGCCTTCCGTGTTGATATGCACACAGTCGGCCATTGTATTGTGTCGTGGAGGATGAAAACGCGGTACAAACTTTGCCATCAGCGCCATCAAACAAACGTACTGGAAGGTGACGCGCTGAAAAGTGAGCCATACATTCTGCTGCAATTATACCTTCAAATAGGCGCCTCAAAATCGATTTCGCGCAACACTGGTTTGGAATAAGAAGAAGTTATCGCCATGGCGACGCCCGATAATCTATCCATCCGCTTTCTAGACCTCAGTTGGGCTTGCGAGTTAACCAAAGCCTATCTCCAGCTCATTTTGGGTTAAAAAAAAAAAAAAGTAATGGTAATAAGTATATCCATAATCATTGATAGCACCAGTTGATTGCGAGCTGAGATTCAAAGCCGCAACCTCTGATTGCTTGGCAGATGCGCTCACCGCATGTGCCGCCGCCGCTTGCTGCCCAAAAGAGACAAACGCGAATTGTAACAAGTGTTTTCACGTGAAGGAATATCATGAATTAGTGATCCCGAAATATATCATGAACGATAATGCTGTTGTTTAATCGATCATGTGAAATAAAAAAAAGATGTGTATAAAAATAAAATAAAATACAAAAAAAATAATTTTTGGAATGTTCATGCATGCTTTTGAAATGTGGGAGGAAGCCGATACGAAACAAGCATTCAAAAAAACAACAAAGTGTTTTGTCACTCTCCAGGACAAAACAAAAAGCCTACTTCCATTCGGTCTTTATTTTCCCTCAGCGAAGTGACCGAACAGTTGCTTTTATCTACGACGGTTCTTTCCGTGCTTTTAACGTGGTTAAAGGCGACGAGGAAATGAGTTTTGATGAAAAACTTGGACCGAAAGGAGCTTGAGTAAATATCTGAAGAGCATCGAGTGTCCCTGACATTAGAACAGGATGACGTGTTTGGAAAGAGCCCAGCCTGAAATGTTGCCTACCAACGCTCTGCGCGCGCCTTTAATCTGTATCGTTGTTATGTTTTTCCGTGGAGATGTCAAAATAAACAAACCGCAATCTTCTTCCTCAAGGAGAAACTGTGGCGCTGGAAAAGGCCCCGTCCGTCCTTGCGGCGACGGTGTGAAGTCTCCCCGGCGGATACAAAACACGTGTTTGCATCGCTCGACGGACAATGTTACCCCCGTTGCAAATATCCGCCGGATCCTTAAATTGTGCTCCGTGCAGGTGATCGGGTCGTTGCGATCCACAAATGATCGGGCCGCCATCGCAGGGCGACCTTCCTAAACGAGGGATTTCCGACTTTAGGGAACGCAATCGTTTGTTTGGGTCTGCGGCGGCGTTTGGCCCCCGCGTGGGAGCCTTCCTGACTGTCACGGTCATGGCCCAAGAATGCTTGTTGATCCTCAGGGTAGGAAAAGCGATAACGTGATGACAGTAACGCAGACCTTGGTTTTACGTAAGGCAATCAAACGCTTCCAAAACGTTTTCCAATTTCAACTTTTTGTCGGCTCAGCAGTTTTCGAAGTATTTTAGTTGTGTGGATTCGTTCTTCATTCTGTCTTTGTATTGGTTCATTGTGGTTATTTGTTTTCTTTGTTTTTGTTGTTGGTTTCTGTGTTCCTGTCGTCGTCGTGTCCTCAAGTCATGTCAAGCACTGCCTTAGTGTTTGTTTCTACGGTGGACTGCGGTTTTTTTTTCCTACCCCCTCGAGCGATATTTTCAAAAGAAGAGACAGCCAGCCAAGACGGGAAGTTTTGGTGATGTCATGTCATGTCATGCCGCCACTCTCTCCGTTGGTGCGGTTTACACTCCTCACCAAGTTGTCAAAATGGCTTTTCCTCTGTGTCACGGTCACCTTTGAGGTTATGCAGTTGGAGATGACAAAAAGAAACACACGTGCAGTTTGCCACGATGACTGTCGAAGTGAAGAACCGTTAACCGTCCACCGCCGTTTTAGGAGCCAGACTCGTGCGCGGCACGGAACCCGACTCGGTGTTAGGACTGACCCGCGATGTCCAGATCCGAAAGGAACGAGAATAATTCGCAAAGCCGTGTCACGTGCAGCGCCAGCAGGACTCTTTGGTTCTTTCTCAAGCTGCTTTAGCTCTCTGCGGCAGCGATACGAAGACAGAAACAGAAGCGGAGGGCCAGGAAAGCCTCTCGTTATCAGACTATGTGGTCCGCTCTGAGGTTGGCTTAGCAACGGGAGAATAGCCTCATTTCAGCCTCCAGTGGCGACGGCAGATAACGCTGCAGGCTCCCCGATTTGGATGCGCTGCTGTTATAATTGATCTCCATCCATTCATCAATTACCTAGATATGAAAACAGTTTTAAAACAGGCCGGCCATTGACGGTGCGCCTTATACTCCGAAGCGCCATATAGTGCGGAAAATACGGTAATTCTTTTGCATCACACAAAAATAAAGCAGTTGATAATTGCTTTTGTCTGCTATTTTGTGGCTCGAACAGCAGAGTAGCAACAATGTGAGGCGACCCGTGTCGTTTAACACACCTCCAAATTGTGGTGTTCCGTATTTTCCAGGTGTTGTCCGCAATCCGGTTCTCAACGGGTTAAAGATTTGAATTGCCTTTGGTCATGATTTGATTGGGATGGCCTGATTTGAAGGTTCGCTTTAATTTTCGGAGCAGCGGCGTAAGCGAAATATGAAAGGAAACTATGGGAACCCGACGGCAAAACAGTTTTGAAAGTGGATGTTAAATTGCACCTCGTGACCATGTTTTCATAAGCTCAGCTTGGACACGATGCGGTTGGACTGTTTTGGAAATATTTTAAGGTTGAAAATGTGTTTGGCATTTTCCTGTATTTTTCTTACTCATTGCCTCTTGGATTTCCACAGTGTTGGGCATGATTAGCGCGCCCGAGCCCGACTTAGTCCCAATCTGTCTCGACGTCTCTGATCAAGCTCTACAACTACAAGTCTTTGTACAGAGCTGCGGCTGCTGCGGACTTTCAAATGTTCACCGCTAATAATAGTGGATGAGCCCACTTTTCGAGCGCCGTTTGCGTTAAAAAAAAAAACAACTACCGCTTGCGTGCCGCTACAGCATTGGCTCAGCGCTCCAGAGAACGGCGAGGAACCACAGCGCCGGGGGAAATATTACGTGCAAACATATCCATTTCTGGGTTAAATATCATATTTGGAGATGTGTCTTTTCCTTTTGACTTTCACGTTGCGCGCGATGTATAATTTTCTATTTTGGTGGTCAGTCATAGATTTCCAGCTGCAGAAAAGGACATTTTTTTGGGTGCATAGTTTGGAAGGTTCGTCCCAACCTGCTCTTTCCGTGAACCAGACTTGAGCCGGGCTCTTATTTCTTTCGGCCATAACGCAAAAGCATCTGGGGCAAAGAGGAACACACCCGTACACTGAAACGTTGCGGTCGCTTTATGAAGACACGAGCTAAAGAAGAAGACGTCGATCGGTTTCAGGCCGGACGATCATCGTCCCGATTTCGATTCACTCTGAAATCCTCCGCTTACTCGCTACTGATTCCTCCATCGTTGATCCTTTGTGAAACTGGCATTGTTTGCGTGCGTGTGCGAGTGTGTGTGTGTTTGTGTTTGTGTGTGTGCGTGGCTGTTTCTCAGCACATCAAAGTGGCAGGCACCCAGTCAGAGGAAACACTCTTAATGTTCCTGATACCGTGCCATCAGACTATTTGCAGTGCGTTCGGAATAACAGGAAGTCAGGAGAAATGAGTTCTCCCATAATTACCGCGTGCTTGTTTTGCCTTCCTCTCCATATCATGTTCTTGGGGGTAAAGTCGCGCTCACAACAAAGGGCGGAATGCTCGATCTTGATCTTATTTCGGAAGGGGGGCTTCCACAGGAAAACGACTCGAATCAACTCTCCGCATTTGAAGTGGAGGGACGCAGAGATGCTGCGGCTTGAAAGGGAGAGGACCAATGGCTGCAGCGGAGGCAAAAGAAATATCTTTGAGGACTCAGGTCAACCACTTGAGCTCTTAACCATCGTTTTGGACCGCAGCAATATAAAATATTTAAACCCCCCCCCCCCAAAAAAAAGTATTTGAGAGGAAACTGAGGGCAGGACAGGTACAGCAAAGTGAAGACCGTAGAGTATAATTCTGCCGTGTCTGCAAGGCGTACCCATCAAGCAGATCATGAGCTGCGACTTGCTCTCGTGGCATTAACTCAATCATGCATCTCTTAAAAAAAAAGTATTTACTGTCACAGTCTCATGGATTTGACTCCACAGGTGGCGGGAGTTTGATAATTCATTCATTTCGACTCCCGCGGTGATCCCACTTTGAGTTTCACGCGGAAACACAGTTTACCTTTGATTCAACTTGAATATCTCCATCAAGTCTTTGTAAAACGTGAACGCTTTGGCTTTCACACGTCTCAAAGGTGGCACCGCTTCCCTTTGAATTCATTCACGCCCGCGTGCATCATTAAAGCGCTTAGTGGGGCGACCTGAGAGGACCCCGGGAGGAGAAAAGGGCCCCGTTGGTGGAGCTGGCCGCCATGAAAGGGCGAACGGGACGGATAGAAAAGAACGCAGAAAGAATTTGAAAGGTTTGACGGGTGGTGAGTAAAACCCATTGCGCGCTCAAAGTATGAGAACCGGGATCAGAAAGTGAATAGCGATTGCCGCCATGTTGGCCTGTCACACGCTGTAATTTACACACAATGGTGACTCCAGGCCACGAGGAAGGAGACACCGACGCTAATAGATGAGGAAAAAAAACGTGGACCGCAATGATAGATGATTCGATTCAAAAGAAATCGAGCAAGCGGTCAACTTTCACAAAACGCGGCGGTCCGAGCGCTGTTGCGTAAGAGCCCCAAATCAGTCGATGTGGGGGGTCATGTTATCAATGAACAAAGCCACACCGATACCCCCACACACACACACTCGGTCCAAATCCCTCCACAACGCTCCTTGTTGGAAGCGGTGCAGGTCTGCCGGCTCCCGTGTTCTTTAGAGACTTTGATAGGAAGATTACAGTCGAAGAGAGCGGCTTTTATGGTTGATGTCCTCCGAGGTAGCCAAAGAACATGCCTGCGTCCGTTTCAATGTACCCAAAGAGGGTCATTGTTCCCCTGTAATCCAGCGACCAGATTAAATCATGAGCCGGCAGAGAAAACCCATTTTTGCATTCCCCCGTGGCACTCTTACTCGACTGAATGCCCGCTTTGGTTTTATTTTCGTTCCGTTTTGTAGCTCGCAAGAAGTTTCGGGTGTTCGGATATTTTGCCCACTAATCTGAAATCGCGATAAGTGTCCAGACTCCTGTAATGAACGGAAAGGACAAGAGTGACACGGAAAATGAACCAAATGATATCGGCGACGGCGTTCCGTGCGGTCGCTGAGCCGATGCAGACATTGGAGGAGCCACCCACATCGCGTTTCTAATCGCCCCTGCTAAAAATGCGGAGGTCATATTATGGCATTGTAATACCGGCAAACTTCCCTACGAATTGTCGCTGAATTCGTCTCCCTAAAATTCCCTTGCCGGGTTCAACAATTCTGACTCATTTTCGAGGTTTGGATCCATTCATTGATTGTTCCTAATATTGTGCTCTAAAACATGCACAGTGTGCAAACAGGAAATCGAATTCGATCTAAACACATGGACTCGTGTAAACGTCCTCCCAGTCCGGAGCTCAAACTCAATCACAAGCAAAAAACGTGTAATCGAGTGAGCCGATTCAAGCGTCTAACATGCAGAGCGTTTGTGGGGGACTTTTTGTGGCGTGCTATGACTTTTGGCCACCGGCAACATCAGCATTTTCCACAAACTTGACTTGCATGTGCACAATCCAAAAGATAGCATCTTGCCGTTTTCGCAAATGAAAGCTGAGAAAACACATTAAACTAATGATGCACAATATCAACTCTGAACATCCTGTTATTTCAAGACAACTCAATTATGGAAGAGATAAACAAAGCCCCAAACGTTGACGTTCTTTTGAGTGTTTCTGCTTGTCCAATTGCTGTTTTCTCAGACCGCGATCGTCTCATTATGTCTGAATTTGATCTTAAATGAATCGCATTTCAGCAAATATGCAAATATTCAAAATTCTCTCTTTTTACACTTTTTTTTTTTTGTGTTTTTGTTTTTATTTCTGTTCCAGCTGGAGAGATGGGCGTTTCCCTCCAGCCGGTGTACCTGTTCCCTATCAACATTATGCCGTGTATTCAACGACATTTGCCATGCTTGCGACGTCATGACAGGGGTTTTGCGTTTTGTAGGCGTTGAGCAAAAAGACAACTTCATACTTTTGGGAATCTCATTAATTTCCTGTCTTTGTTATTCGATTTCTGTTCTGGGGTGTATACGTTGGCCACAGCCAGTCTGAGACGACTTCTCTTATTCCCCAAAAGAGGGCAAGAAAGGGGAAAAGGGGGTGGGGGGAGGAAACCATGACAGATTGTCTTGCGCAGCTAATAAAAGCGCCGGAAAGCTCAATCAAATGCGCTCCTTACATAAGTCCACGCGCACTTGCCTCGGCCGCGCCGTCGATGTTGCGGCGCCGAGTTAGCTCCCATCACATCTGCCAATGAGACACTCGGACACACACAGAGCGAGCGGCATGCTTCAGTGTCAGCAACAGGCCAGATAAGGCTCATCAAAGTCGACAGAGAAGAAATCGCAGCAGCCTTCCGTCGGGGCTGCACACGAGCAAAAATGTGATGGAATGTGTGCTTTTCAGCACTGCCCCGCGTGATTCCATCGAAAGCAAAACAGATTCCGCCACTCTGGCTGTTAGTGAGCCAGAGTGACGATTCTTTGCGTATTCCATATGCCCATAAATATTGTCGTGCTGAACAGTTTTACAATCCACCTCCAGTCTCAAATTCTGCTGGCAGGAAGCACGAGTTGCAGGGATTATCCCAGATCAACTTTGAGTGCGGAAGAGGACGTATAGAAGTTAAGCTGCAGCCACACAGCGCTGTAAGAAATACAACTGGCATGACACAAGCAAAGGGGTGGGGCGGGGGGGGGGGGCGCTCGCGTAAATGCTCGTATTTACCACTTCATAACACTCAAAGCAAACAATGTAATTGTTTCCACCGCCGATTGTGTTCAATAGGTGGGAGATGTACTGTACATCATTGTGGGAAAAGACCCTTTTCGCCAGAGTCACGTCAACAACAACAACAACAAAAATAATGTTAACATACCATAACAATATTCCAATCTAATTCACGTGGTTAGCATGCCTGCCTCCGAGCTGAAAGGTTCTGGATTCAGATTTGGGCTCAGGCCCTCAGGTAAGAAGGTTTGAAGGTCATTGTTACGTAATCCATACTGTTTGGATATTACATAACAAGAAGTGGGCCAAGATTGGGAGGACACACCTCTGAGATGAACCAGATGGCGGCGCATTTAGTCAGGCAACACACTGGATTCATTGAGCTCGAAGGAGGTCCCGCATATCCTGTCCACAGGGACTTTGTTTGTGCGCCGGTGTGGTTTGGATCTCTGCGGAGCACCAAAGAGATTCCTCGGATTCGCCGGCGGAGTGCACTTTTTCTTTTTTTTAATCCGAGTCAAAAGGAAAAAAATGTTTAGGTAAAGAAATATCGGGCTGAAACCAAGCCGACTGGATATGAATCACCGTCGCGTTTGCTACTTTGCAATGTGCGGCTTTACTTTTCATTTGTCTTTGAAGTCATCTATACCTCAACGGTTTGGGTCGTACTTACTGGAACAGTGCGTTCAATTTAAAACGGGGTAGAGACAACACTGGAGCAAATGAAAAATTCTACAAGGTAGATTACACGGCTTACTCCATCCGCCCGGCTTCCTTTTTCAAAATAGACTTTCATTCTGGAATACTTCTTCTCTTCACCCTTTGGGCAGCATGTCCTCGCTTTCAATCCGCCCCGGGACCAACATCAATGATACGCCGAGCTTCCTGAAATTCTGCCGTCCTCTTTTATTTTACGCGCCATATCCCCGTAAAGCCCACGGCTTGGAGACGGACTCGCACAAAAGGTGGCTTTCCCTCCCACTGAGAAACCGAAGCTTTGGGCTTGAGGGAATGGGGAGCAGATGCCGGAGGGAATAGCAGATATTCATCAACCCGAAGGGGGGAAAAAAAATGACACAATATCTCCTCACGGTTACCATTTCTCAGCAGTCTACTTGCAGGAGTACACTTGAAAAACTAAATGAAGTCGACAAACAAAGTCTTAAAAACTACAGGAAAGCAAAGTTGCAAAAAAAAAAAAAAACTATGACAGAAATAAAACGTGATCCGACCGAGACTGACAGAACCCAGCGAACTCAATGTCCAGCAAGCAAAGTGACGAGACAACGACAAACACCCTGGACAAGACGCAAAGGATTGAGGCAGCTGATTGGTTCAATACAAGCGACCCGCATGGCGAGAACAGCGGAGGACAAAAAGGGAACAAGACCAAAAACACAACGGCTTGTTGGTTCAGTTTGCTGCCGTAATGAGATGCCGGGTGGTCAACACTGGCCGCCGCTGCCACTTGGTCGCTCATTAGGAGCCTTTTATAAATTTTTTTTTTTTTTTTTTTTAACAGTAAAACCAAAAATGACAAGACAAAGCACAGCCAGCTTGACGTCATGGGGTCGCTGTTCAAGCGATAAATGGCAATTTGCTCTCTGCGTCAACAGCCGCTAGCTACCGTCTCGGGATGAGAATGAGTGTTTGAATGAGAATAAAAACATTTTAAAAATGTGTGTTTTAGGTTATTTATGTGGCAGGCGCAGCCATTCAAGAGAGGGCCTCCCAATATTGACTGTTACGTCAGGTTTCCCATGCAGGGTCAGACTCCACCAAAAAAAAACAACAACCAAAAAAAAAACTGGCACCGCTCTAAATACCCCAAATAACTTAGACGTGCATTCTTGTCTCCCTCCAGAGAAACACAAGGGAGCCAAAACAGTTTTTGGACTGAGCCTTGAACGAAAAGCTTATCGGTACTGCGTGCGTGCGTGCGTGTGTCGCTATGTTTGTAGAACACGGTTTGTCACTGGAGTTGACAGTTTTTTGTCACTCGCTTTGTTGGCTTGTGCTCTGGATCTCAACGCTTTGAGCAAAATTTTAATTGCCTCGCATAACGACAATTACGGTCTAACAATTGAGATGTCAAATTGGCAGCGAAACATTCTTAATGGGCACACAAATGTCAAAAGAAGCCACGGCGGACGGAGCAGAACAACAAAACATTTGGTCGGCTTGGACCTTTCCACTACTTTGAATGTGAGTCTGCTTAATTTGGGCAACTGTCGATTCGACCTCATCCTCCTCTCACGTTTATTTTTATTTTTTTGGTCTTGTTTGGGGTCTTCTTTTGGATTGTTTTTAAAAAGCCAAAGAAAAAGTGTTAACATCTTGACGTCGAAGAACTCAAGTCGCTTGAATTATGAATGTTATTTTTCTGACTTCAGAAGTGTATTTTTCCACCCCAATTTGAATCCGGTATCTAATCTTACAACGTTGGCAGTGTTTGACATTGAGAGCGCGTGAGACGTTTTGGCTCAATTGTGTAACACTGATTAATTGGCAAACAGCGGTGGTCTGTTATGAGCCAGGCTACACGGACGAAAAACCGCCTGTCTTTCATTTATCGTGACCAAAACTCAAACGTCTCACTGACGTCCATATTTGGCCGTGGATCGGGCGGTGGATCGGTTCCACAGACAATAAAACTCGAGACGAGTTTTCCCCTTAAGTGTGTCTAATAGTTCTATCATCATGTCATCTCGAGACTGATTGATGCCACGTCGCTCGGGATTCGGGGAAGTCGAAGTCTCGGTTGTCTTTCATCAGCGAGAATATTGCTTGACAACTTGAAGGGATTTCCAATGTCTTGATTTGGGAACTTTGAAAGCACGCCGAGCAAATGTGGAACGTTGATTTACAGTTTGGATCATTGGAAGGGGATGCGAAAGCCGAGTTATGGGCATTTTGTTGTTGTTGTTGTTGCTGTTAAGCTACTAATTGATATCGATGTCATCAATTAAACTGATCAGCCCCAAATCCTCAATCGACTCCTCTAATTAAAAGCGGCCGTCAAGCGACCCCTCGATTTGAAACGCCACCGAGAAGAGCGCTGTGAACGACAAGTTTGAATGCTGTGGGTCCGTCCTCGTCCCTTTTTGACTCGCCACCATCACACCGTCCAGCAACTTCTGCCGCATTCCAAAATTCTGTCGGGAGCTCGACACAACTAAGCGCCACTTAACTCCACGTGGAATGTCAACACACTCGCCGAAGCGAAATACACTGGAACTCCACCCACGCGCCAAGCTTCCAGTGAGCGGCCCTCGGCGTTTTTCCCACTGTTTCGGCCAACAAGCAAACGGCACAATGGAGAGTTTTCATGGCGTCGCCAAAACTTGGGTCTGTAAAATGGGAGTCACAAAAGGCCAAAGAAAATGCTTGCACAGGCTGGACAAGTTGATCCCGGGAGGCAGTCGCTTTACTAAAATAATCTCCGCGATAAACTCGTCCGTGCGCAATCCGGATGCTGTGTTTTATTTTAACGCTATTATGCCGGGACGGTAATTCTGCATTTGCATGAAAGGATTTCAGGCAAAAACAAACGATCCAAAAAAAATGTTAGCACTAGATTTGAACTAAAACGTTTGTTTGCTACATTGGGAAACGTGCGTGATAATCCGGTTGACGGTTTGCGTTATGCTTATACTGGATTACACGTTAATGTTTTTACATCTATAAATGTTCATACCGTTTTATACATCGTCGTTGGCGGCCATTTTATTGGGAATGGTTACAACGAACTGCCGTTACACCGTGCACATTTGTTATGTCCCTCGAGGTACGTTGTAACGATGGAGTGCAGCCGAACTGTCCGAAGTTGAAAAAGTTGAAATGCTTTTTTTTTTTCCATCAATTTGCGCTTGTGTTTTTCCGCTTATGCCGGTGGCGTGTTTGATTGCAGAAGCACATTTCCTTCAACACATGTTCAGCCTGTTTTGCGTTGTCGCTACGTACACGAAACATTCCGCTCAGCGTGTCCTTTGGTTTCCCCAGTTTGCGCTGCAACTCTGCGGCCTCATCTCCTCGCATCTCCGCCGCGTCACCACGTTTACTTGTCGCAACAGCGTCTGCTCGGGCTGACGTTGGGCTTCAATTTTTATTTTAATTTTTTTTGTGGTTTCCACTCGTCTGCATTTGGCTGCCCCTCCCTGACAAAAATGGAAAAGATCCACACAAACGAGCTCTTGAAATTGTCACCGACTGTCAAAGGCAGACGAAACAAAGACACTCTCCCCGCGCATTTGCTCCAAAAATGTCTCCGCCTACTGTCCGAGGAATTGAACTTGGGAGACAGAACGGTTTGGCGGCACGCGGGATGTTCGAGGCCGCCCGACACGTTTTCCGCACAACATCAAAGTGGTGAGGAAAGGGAGGGACTCTATCTTTTTTTGAAGAATTATAAGACTGTGTGGGGACCCCCCCCCCCCCCCTTCATCTGAGTGCACACAAGTCTGCGACGTGACCTTTGTGGAATCCTGAACGCATGCTTATACAGTACGTGACTTCAGATTCGAGAAAAACAGCGGCCATGATCTTTTATCTTATAGTGGAAGACGCACTGTCATCATTATTGTCGTTTTTTTATTTTTTTTTATCATGCTGCCTGAAAATCATCATACAAAGTGTCTTTGTAACCACCGATAATGACTAAAACAGAAGATGGAGTACACCTTATACTCGTCGCCAGCCAATCACAGGTTTGTTATTCCCAGTATGATTTTATTCCGTTTCAAGGAATGATGTATAGCCGGCAATGTCTCGTTATGATTAATGAGAGGACAAGCCACTGGTGGGAAATTCGCAACCTTTGGGTTCGTATCCAAACGCTGCTGTCCCACGTGAATGCCGGCAGTCTTTACAATAAAAGCAAAACAATCCGATCGAGAAACAATGAAGTAAAACAGAAGCAAACTTTGGCTACCTTCGAGCAGAAATGAAGTCATTGTACTAACAAAGAGCACATACAGGTACGTCGTGTTTACTTTCATCGAGTCGTTTTAGCATCTGGACCGCTGCTTATTTTTCTGTTCGTCGGCCGTTGATGAATTGAGTTTTAATCATTCGTTTGAAAAGGTTTTCACACCGTTTTATTTTCTTCGGGACGTGCTACCAGAAAGTTACAATTTCAGAAATGATTGTGTGCTTTCTAAACATTCACAAACGGATGCAAAAAGGGACGGACGGAAATATTTTTCTTTGTATGTACATTTTTTTTTTTAACTATCTGATTAGGAGGTCTACCAGTAGCTGTGATAAATACGTAGTGAAGACAATCAGTAGCTGACTGTCTCCAGGAATGTATGGCTGCTTGATCTCATGGTGGCCTTGGGCTGTCAAAACAGAATGATGTCACTGACTAGACAGTTAATATGCGGTATGAATCTTCTTGTGAGGTAGTCAACCAGGCATCCGAAAAAAAAAAAAAATCAAATCCGGGTTGTGCCGCGGCCTCCAACAATTTGCACGAGTGAATCTTGAGTGAATCGGGCTTCTACTGCCTCATCCGATGAGGACGGTCGACCATCGTATTCATTATGCATAGCCAGTCTTCTCTAATGTCTTATTTCCATGACAAAATGAGTAAACAAGGCTATTTTTGAATCTTGGATACACGCATGATATACACACACAGCCAGCACGGAAGACCAGACATTCTTTCGAGTGGGAAGTGCAGCGAGTTCAGGGGCTTTGTTTTTCCAGATAAATAATTCCAATTTCCCACTATTTGAGCGGCAAGCACTGCCTTCTTAGACATCAAAACAAAAATAAAGTACACCAATCTTCCAGACGTCAGACCGAAATCGTGTTTACGAAGATAAATTCCAGAAGAACAGAGGTGCATTATCATGACGCTTATACATTTGTGTACATGAAGTTGTACTGTGCAGAAATAAACAAGAGGTTGGCTCCGGTTTTGTTCTGGCATTCCTGACAGGTCCTATTCCAGGGCTCTGTGACCTGTGACTGAAGGGGCTGCCAGCCGCTAATCTGCCACGACCAACCCAAGTCACGGCAGCTTCTTTTGCCAGAACATTAGCGGTGGTGGGATGAGACGTTTCCACCGTATTTTCCTCAAGATTGTTTCTCGTGAGACAACCTCTGGCCATTGCGGCATTCATGAAGGAAGAGATGCTTCCGTGGCTTTATACGGGAGTCTGGAGTCCCTGGAAACCCCCTCCATGTTATTGGGCAGTTCAGTACAATCAGATTTTGTGTTCTTCCATACGTACGTGGCTTTTCTCCCTAGATTCCATCGACATTTATTATCAAACCCACTCAAGGCGTCTTGTCTGCCAACTTTAAACGCCGTTTTGGAGCTATGGCTGGTGATGTAATCATTAGTAAAATGGGAGAATGGAATTGTGCTGTGGACAGAGCCTTGAGGGACACCATTCATGATTGGTGACAGCGAATAAAACATTTTATATTAAGGAATTTTGATGATGGCAGCATGGTTCTGTTGTGGTTAGAATGCCTGCCTTAGAATCATGTCTCCAGGGTTCATATCACCGTTGGAACAGCACCCTGACATTCTCGACATGTGGGATGACCGACCGAGTTCAACGGCGTCCTCAGGGGGAATGTGTTTGACATTCGGTTGAATGTGGGCGGCGGGGCGAGGCAGTTCTTACTGCATTCCAATACCAAATCTCTTATTCAGGCTGGTGAGTGAAGAGAATGTGTAATAACTCAAATGACGTAACTGCCTAAAATCGAATGGTGATAAATGGCATGAAAAACAGCCTATAGGTACATACGAAACAACATTATGAGGAAGGAACTTGTCATTTTTCAACCCAGAGATACATTAGTGTTAATTCTGTAGGTAGATTTGTTTATGTAGTGCTTTAGATTTGTGTGTGTCCTAAATTCACATTCCTCTTTCCGTTCCAAAACGAGATGAGGAGTGTGGAAGGCAGCAGCTCGGACTGCTGCCAGACAGAACAAAAGTCCTGTTGTGTCTCTGATTCACTTTGTCTTCCGCCTCTTCCTTCCCAATAGTCCGCCGCTGACGTGAGAGAATATTCTGATTAATCGAGAGTTTGGATGTTTTTTTAATTTTATTTTTACTAATTACTAATTCATTCGAATGGCATGCAGCCTTCTGAAAGGATTGCCGTCTGCTCATGAAAACGCCGCAAAACCACGAGTTGTGTTTTGCTCCCTTTTGAGCCTCCCCCAAAAAATTTTGCTCGAGTAAATTCATAAGGACTCACATGTGCAAGAAGCACAAACTGCTATTTCAATTCTGACAACCCGTTATACTCGTAGTTCTTACTCAGGGTGAAGCGTCGTAAGACGTACGTGTCGGTTCCATATGAAGCTCAGGCGCAGGTTCAGTCACACTGCACTGCTTACCCGGCAAATGTTGACAGTATCCCTTTTTGGCTGCGTCGTTGGCCTACTTTTATATCATGCCCAAAATCGGATGTCTTAAAATATGATTTCCCAAGAACATGCGAAACAACCACCGTGTTTTATTTGAACGGCAGTGAAGTGCAACATTTCATTGGGAAGAACTGCCACTCTGATGATATTTCCGTGCCTTCGTGGGCTCATCACTGCAACGCGCTTGCCGTCAAAATCATTTGGGGCCATAAATGGGCACTCTATGCATTTTGCGCGCCCCACCTGACCCGTCTTTGACACTTTTTCCTCCGCCTAAGCCTCGTCTCCGACAGAACCGCCGCTGTTCGCTGCCCTTTGAAACAATATTTTCACAAGGAGAGGCGTTTTCTGGATGTGAAGGTGAAAGGTTGGCAAAATAAATCAAAGGGAGCCGGTGCGCGCACGACTCTCCCTTCATCGTCAGCATGGCGAACGCGTGCGCAACGATGTTCGCGGGAGGCACAGAAGACCTTTCATCCGTCAAGCCGCTCAGTGGTTAAATCCCGATAAGATCGTAGCTATTTTGTCATAATCTATATTTATTTCATTTTACTTTCAGAGTCTTTTACAGCCTCTCGTGGCCCCAAAACTTAGCACGCCACTGCTCACAGATACTACAAGGCTCTTACTCATTTCACCAAAGCTCCGTTACGATATGTTGTGTTCCTACTGCTAGCCTTTAGCCACCTAGCATTGTGGCATGAACTTTTTTGGAGATGCCTCCGTAGACTTCGCGTCCTCCAACTCAAACCAGATCAGGGTTTACTGTTCCCAGCCATACATTTGCAAGATGAACTGAACCGTATTGCACGGTGGAAACTTGGCTAATGGCGTTCTACGCACCCAACTGCTGTCTTTTGATAGTAAAGTCTGGGCTTTCCTTAGGAATCTGCCCCGGCTGGACTCTCGATCCTTGTCTTTGAACAAACACCGGTTTCTGATTAGCGATTCTTTGCATGGAAAGGGAAAAAAAAAAGGGATGGTGAGTCCTAAACTATATGGAAGCAGAGTGCTGCAGGGCGTCAAGGGTTGAGCCGTTGTTACTGTTTGGGGAACAACTCATTAGAGCACATTTAATGATATTTCTGTAAACAATTTGACTTAAAAAGGTTATGCCTAAACAACGAGAAAAATCACTCAACTGCACGAATATATTTGGATTTTGAAACTTTGACCAAGAGAACGAGGGGGTGGGGGTGTGTGGGGGGGGGGGGGGGTAGTCCTCCTCTTTTAATGGGATGACAAATGATCTTTATTTACAAACTGCGACAAGAACTATCATCATACACTTAGGAGAGAATGAAGTTCGGAAAGGACGTTTGGGTCAGACCGACTCGCTGTCGCGAGGTTATTCACAATTCTACCCACGGAAATAATTCTCAGCAATAAGCAATTGATGCATGGACTCCAGATGTTGGAATCGACATTCCCAACATTCAATTCACATATCAAACTTTGGTTACGCCCCCCCGCCCCTCCTCTGACACATTGTCAGATGAGTCAGCGCTGTTGGACTCACACGAGCTCTCGACTTTACCGAATATTGAGACAATCAGCACCGCATCTATTTGCGGTGGAGAAATATCGTATGGAAAATTGTGATGCGTTGTAATTTTGCACCTCTCGTCTTTAGTTTGTGCAACCACATTTCAACTACAGTGGAACATGAAATGTTTGAACACCACAGAGATTGTGTCAATTGAAAAATGACAAAAGTTTGGGGCTGGGGGGGGGGTAGGTCTGGGGTCAGACACACACACACACACACACAAAACAAATTGGAGGATTCCTGGTGGTACAGTTTCTATTCGTTCCTTGTTCTTTTTCTACTTAAGAAGACATTTTGGGCAAAGTTTCTCTCGCGATATTGGTCGAGGCAGCGAAACTGGCAGGGCTGGAGGCCAGCATAAGATGCCAACCCGTAATGAGGCCGGAGAGGGCCTGCATTTTTGTACCGAACAAGAGAAGCGTTGATTCCCAATTCAATGGCATCTTCTACATCCAGAAAAGCCCGTTTGACTTCACGGTGGCTATTTCCACAGTTAATAAATCACTCCTAACGGCCTTCCCCTCTCTTGCAGTGATACTTCCCGGCTATTTCCTCCCCCCGTGTGTGTTGAGTGAGCAACTTGTCTGACTCCATTCTCCAAAATAAAGGCAGGCTGTCCATACGAAGGCATCTTTGGCAAAGACGGCATCACTTGGGCAGCGATGTCCAGCAAGGGTTCCAGCCGCCTCTGCCACTGTCCAGCAGTTAGAGATGTGTGGCCTCTCAGACCTTCGCGTCTTTGAATTCCTCCCTTCTCCCCTTCAGCATCCGTCCCAGAACCTCTTTGTGCAACTGAGAAGGCTGAGCGTTTGATGGACCCCCGGGAGGTCTCCCTTGTTCCATTCCAATTTCCATATGAGGTTTGACCTGCTTCCCTTCCCGACAGAAGGTTCGATTCACCGCATCCGCGGCAGGTTTGCGGATCATTTTAACTGCGATAAAAGCCTTTCCCTGTTTGCGAACGAAGCACCGGAATCGGCATCTCGCATCACATCGCCTTGACAAATCTCTTGCGGCACATTCGCGCTTGTCTCCCGTGCATCTCCGTAAATCCCCGTCCCCGTCCTCAATCTCCCATCTGCCTTCATTCACGCCTGGAATGTTTTCTCAAAAATGGAAAATAAACCCCCCCGTACTCCGGCGCTCGGCCTTTAAATCCGTACACACAACGGACGCATTGGGGAAGAGATTCTCGGCATTAGACATGAAGAAGAGCGGGGAAGAGGAATGCGCCGGCGCTTATGTGCAATTGAAAAGTTGCGCAATTGTAAAGTTGCCTGCGTTGGAAACGTTTCGTCACTTTCCGCGGGTTTCATTCGCTTCGTTCGCAGTTCAATCTCCCGCGGACGCTCCGTCAGAACCGAGCGGCGAGAGGTTCAGACTCGCGAACATCAGCATCCCTCGTACATACTGTATTAGTCTAAACACACCTGGTTTTAATCACACTAATCCATACTTGGAAGATGCGTTTTCCTGTGTAAAATTAAGGAGGCCGTTTCAGCATTCCGGCAGATTTTACCTGCCCGGGCCACTCGCATTTGCTTTGGCAGCCACACACTTGGGTGTTTCTCTCCGTGTTACATAATCAAATCGGAACGAAAGGCGGAAAGCTGAAGACCGAAATGAGGAAAATTATCTTTGCAAACATAAGTAACATCACACACGCACACACACGTGACAAATCTATGGAGAGATAGCTAGATAGCTAAACTCTATCTTGTCAAAAATCCGAAAATTGCAATCCCGGAGTTCCGATTTACTTGGTTGTGGCCTACGGTTTGTCTGGGAAATGTAGACATTAACATATTCCCGCCCCCTCCCCTCCAAGTAGGTGAACAAAAGAACCCCTAATTAATGTCACAGTTGTGGGAAATGTAAACATTAGTGGAACAAAAAGCTCCTACTCCCACATCCATCCTCCTTGTATGTATCAAAAAAAATATATAGATGGAAGGTCTGCACTTCGTATGCCTTGTCGAACATTTCCGTCCAAAGTATCCAAAAGCACACACCGGAAAAGTACTCATGCATAGCAAGACGTGACTTTGATGGGGCATTAGCATAAACGGCGCAGCTTCGAAAGTGTATTCTAGCGGAAAAACAAAATATGCTATTGAAGGGCAGGAAGTCCCTCTGGATGGCTGCAAGTGGAGAGCACAAACGCGGAGCAAACACCTGGAAAGTATAAGCGCGGACATCAAATGGCGTAAAAGAGAAGACGGATCTCGGCTTTCACCATTTGCCAAACATCCGTCCTTGGCGGTGACGCGCGCTCCAACTCTCCAATTCCGCATCAGCGGCAGCTTTGTCAGAACGCCATGCGCAAGAATCGAGCCTTTGATTTTGGGATACGAAGTGTGAGGAGGTGCTATGTTGAAGGTGGCTCGGAGTGCATTGAAGTGCTCCAAGATGTTTGCGAACTGCCAGCGAGGGCTCAAAAGACGAATTGTCCAACATCCCGTCGCTTCTTAAAGCGCGGCCTGCCCGCGCTGGCCTTTTTTTCCTTTTTTTTTTTTAACTTTCGGCACATTCGTCATAGACAACTACAGACAGTGAGAGGAAAGTATGATGGGGACGGATTTCTTCATCTCCCTGAGCTACTCTGGCTGAAGCCAACCCCCCCCCCCCCCCCATGCTGGTGCCATCACATCCATTCAATAAAAATTGCACTCACTGAACAGCTAAAGATTATGATCTGAGAAGAAAATAAAATTCGTACGAGTGAGGGAGAGACCCATTGATAGTCAATTCCCAATAAGTCCAACAGAGCTCATTTCGAAACGACAGGAATTTTCTTTGCTTGCACTCCCTAAATAGACGGAGGATGCAAAAGAAAAATGGACTCAACATTCTGCCATAAGCGTTAGCCAATGACAATGCATCATATGTGGATGACTATGACAGTGTACTGTAGCATTGGTCATCAAAAATCTATAGAATCACATTTACACAATATGGCATGACTCCTTTTTGTCACTGGCTCCAAAAAAAAATCCTGCATCCTCAATGTTAGTTCATCGGTCTAATTCTAGTCGTCATGGCAACAAAATCACCAGTTCAGAGAGGCAGGCTGAGCAGTGGCTCATTCGAATGAGACACAAATGTCATTTGCTGACCCGAGCAACCGCAGCACAATTCACAGAATCGCTCCATTCAGGGGGCGCATACTGTTAACATCTGCCTGAGTATTCACTTCAACATTTAACCTTCCATTTCCTACTCTTCATCCTGTTCAGGATCACGTGTGAGCTGGAGCCGAGCCACCTTGGACGTATAGATGAAACGACCATTCACAAAAAAAAAAAACCATGCAAGTATGGGGAGAATGTCCAAACTCCACTCCATCATGCATACGGAAGGTAAACATTGGTTTAGTTCGGGAAGGGGGCTGCAGGAAAATTACTCTACCTCATAACAAATAGCTTCCTGGTGTTGTTTGCTTCACCTTACGAGTAAAATGTGGCTTCATTCCTTTGGGTTTCCCGTCAGGTATTTTTAGATCCGTCTGTAGACTGATCTCCAATGTGAGCCACGTCGCAACACAGCTGAGAGATTGTTGGTGAAGTCTTCGATCGTTTCAATCAAATACACTGCAAAAAATGCCGCGATTAGATCGGGGTAATTTTCTCTGATCACCTGCACCATTATTGATGACAGAAAATATTTCGAGTGCTGCCATCGAGAGGCCTGATTGTAAAAGCTGCAAACCAAACGTTGACTGAGCAAATGACTTGAGCAAAAACTACACACACACACACCCGCCAAGTGTTTTCAGATATTTCCCGCTTTCGTTCCCGCTGCAAATGATACATCTTTGCCGCCTGCCAAGTTTGCTTCTGTCCGCCTTTGTTTTTCATCATCGCGCAACAGCAGTAACGTGCTGGAAAGTCAAACTATCGATGACCTTGTTAAATCCCCCATCCCCTCTAATCAAATCGCTGATTCTTTCTCAAATGTGAAAATAAACAACCACACACGTTGCTCTTTCTCGACTCTGCTGCGCTAGCTAGTTTGCCAAAAAGAGTAAAATGATCAAAACCACATTTGATCTTTCGAAGAATCGGCCGGGGTTTCCTAAGGTCTCAGTCGAATGCGTTTTTAGTTTGCATGCGGAGCACTGACGGTTCCACACAAATTTTATCTCGGATGGCGATGTTTTCCCTTCCTCCAGTATTAATTTAACTCAGCTTGCCCTGTGCCAACTTTGCGGTTGACTTTCGACCGAGGTAGCACGTTCCCTCTCGGCCAAACACGGGCTGATCCCCATATGGAGTACATGAAGGAGGCCGGGGCCCCCCCCTTTGCCACTGAAGAGGCCTTTTCAACTCGACATCGCCTCTCATCTGTGCCTGTCTGTAGGTCTAATCCTCGCTGTCTCTGCATCAATCCACTCCAAATTTTGCTTATTTGCGCTCGCTGTTTACCTTCCGTCTGAGGTTGATCCTGCATCGGCAAAGGTTGCCCAAACAGCTCATCAAAGGGTGACTGAAAGCACCTGATTGCACAGAGACTCTCGCTACGTAAACAGGGTTGTGGAGGCGAAACCGGAGCTCACCGGTGATGGCGTTTTCAACGTAAAATTGAAATTGCACGTATTTAAAGTTATTTCGTCGCCGCTAAAAACGGCAGGGCCACCTCATACACCCCCTACTGCCTCTGCACTGGTCACTCTGAGGAGCATAATTACTGAACAAATACGAAATATGTGTGGTCCTGTGGAATTCTGGCACCGATCTGTGCCATGGAGCTTCAGTTGCCAAGTCTGCCCCCCCCACCCCCCAGCCCTCACCAAACTCCCAAAAGCCACCACCTCGAGGCGCCCAGCGTCAAGCAGCATGCAGACTGTCACCGATGGCAGTTACATCAGTTTTAATCATCCAAAAGGTCGACCTTTCTTCTGCTCCCGCTCATTTGCTGATAACAGCCCAGTGGATGCCGCATTCCTTTGGGCCCTACCTGGGTAATGCGATCCCCGAAAATATTCCAGCTACCTGATTAAATTGTGTGTTTTATCTCGACATACGCTCTTGAGCACAAGAGAAACTTGAGGTGTGCCTCGCTGATGACCGCAATGATAACGCCTTTGTTTTGGCGGTCTAGAACTAGCATTGTTACGATTACCAACGTTATTTTCAGGCTGACTCTTCTGAGTTTCGAATCACTGTTTTTGTTTGGATTCAATTTGGTTTTGTTTCATAGTCGACTGACATGGTTCTGTTCCATCTGTGACCAACAGGGGGCATCGGAAGGCTTCTCCTCCAGCGTCGCACCTGTTGGTCATCACGCCATTTGCTCTTTTCTGTTAAAAGCACTGCCACGCCGACCACTCTTGGTTGGATCGTTGGGGTTTTTCAGGACTGATTCAGTTCGTTCAGCCCCTGTAAGTATTTGTTTATTATTTCGGGGTAATTCACATTATGAATGGGCAGAGCTTAACAGGAGGACTGGTTTTTTAAGTCTCATGACCCAGGATACCTTTGCAATCGCAATGTTCTGCATTGCGATTGCTTAGCGACTAATCAGGCCAGCAGGAATGCGGGACAGCAAGTGTGAGGAGTAAGAGTGCCGGTAAACATGCCAAGCAGCGTTCAATGTGGAGTTCTACACGTCTCAGCTCACCTGACAATGAATGGATGGCGGTTCTGTCTGCTTTCCACATTGCCTTTTTGTTCGATTTCGCTTTGAGGCTCAAGTTACATTTTTTTGACCAGTGGTTGGATGCTGCTTCGCTGGCCGTCACCTGGTCAGCTTGATGTCAGGCCTCCAACTTGGACAAATCCGTCTCTTGTTATTCACACGCTCCGAGCGGGAGGAAGATAAGCTGTTCCAGACATTTCCGTGTGGTTCACTGACAAATCTGTTTAGTTCTGCATGGGAAGTGTTAGCGTGCTTGGATGCAAATAAAAACAGTTTGCAAGCGTGCCCGCTCCCTTCCTCACAGCTGTTTGCTGCCTCAATTCCGGCCTTTTGGTTCAAATTGTTAGTGTGATATTTTTAGTGAAGTGGTTCCTGAGTCATGTATTTTTTTTACAGGTTTGGCCAATTATTCCTGGTTGAGGATTGCAGGTTGAGTGAGCGAGCAGGAGACCAGTTGTGATTTGGGGTTTGGCTTTGACACAGCAGCGAGCGGTAGCGGTCGGACGCAGGTGGGGAGAAGATTGGATAATACATATTGGGAGAGTTGGGACGCACTTGAGGTCCAAACATTGGCCAGAAAGTGCTCCATTAAGTTGTTGGAATGACAGATTGGTTCACCTTGATATCGTGGCTGCAAGCAGTCACGCCATCGTTTGATGAATGCCCGGTGGAGCCTTCAAAGTTAGACCAAATGCATTCCAAGAAACTGTTCAACATCAAGTTTGAGGTCCAGACATTTGTTCTCCGAATGTGGACCATAATTCCATCCGGTTTCTAAACGCACCCTCATTCGTTTCCTGATATCGCACCCAGTGCGACGCCCTTTACGCTCTTATGGAATTTGAGTCTTCCTCACGCACTGAAATGTTTAAAAATATATATTTCTGAGTGCTACCGGCTGCTCCTGAACCACTACAAATGCTTCATCCATGCCCATTTTTAGACAGCAGAAAGTAGAACGAACACAAACAATAAAGAAACTGTTTTGTCTGATACTCATAATCTGTTCTTTTACCCACTTCACTTTTTCTTTTACCTGTTGCCCCCCCGAGTAGATTCAACCTTTTGCATATGATGAATCTATTTCCTGTGGGCTTCATGTATCGTCCCTTGACAATAGCAAAGTAATGAACATTTTTCCAAGATCCCAAGCCAAGACAGACACTCAACACATACATTCAAGCAATCAATCTTTGTTGCAAAAATATTTGACTCTCACGGGATCCTCAGTAAAGCCCATGTCCTATCGTACTTCTTGGAAATGTTTTACAGCTTTGGCTGCGGGAGCACTTTGTAGCGATTTGGTGCACACTCACACCGCGAACGTATACAAGAGTGCTTATTCTGGCCGGGGGTGTGTTTGATGTCCTCAATTCAGATGCTCATGGTGATGAATGAAGGAGGTCATGACAATGTTACTCTCTGCGGGGGCACGCAAGGGGTGTTTGATCATCACCAAATACGGGATTTACCAAATGATAAGTACAGAGTAGTTCTGAGACTCAAAGACCATGTCAAGGAGAAGAGGTTTTAATGGCAGATAAATCCACTAAATATGATACTAAATATCTGGACTCAATTGTTGTTTGTGTGTTGGGCCTTCTTTTTTTAAAGATAATTGACCATTTCAAGAATGCATTGGCGGGTCACATATTAAAACATTTCAAACACACAATCTAGAATTTTTATTCCACTAGACTTTGTTAATGAGAACTTCTATTCAAATGATTTGAGTGAGGATGGACCAACAGATGCACTGCCTGGATACTCAAATATCCAGCAGGCATAAGCAAACACTGACATCTAGCGTTGGTATGGAGACCTGCGAGTTCATAATAATAATAATAATAATAATAATAATTTAAAAAATAATAAGTAACTTTAATTTGATACATAAAGTAGATCTAGAATTTGACAATTGTAGTCACAAACGATTAATGTTTTTTTTCATTTTCCTTTATAAAATATGGAGTGCTTAGAGTTATATGGTGCAGTAAGAGGGGATATTGCTTGCCCAGCTTCTAAATTTCCAAAGAAGAAATGGGGGAGAAGAGCAAACTGAAAATAAAATGAGTTCATTTTGATAAACCTGAACAAATATCCATGTGAATATAGTGAAATGTTTTCAGAGTACTCATGATGACGAAAAGAATATGATGACACATTTTGAATTGTTAATTGGTATCTTCAGAAGAGCAAATATCCCGTTGGTTTAAGCATAATTTGACAGTAATGTTGAACTTACCGCCACCTTTCCCGTTCAGACAGGTTTGCTTCTCCTATGATTTGGTGTGCAGCCTGCGAACAAGGATCCGAATTCATCCAGGGTGGCAGAGAGCAGCTCTGTGAACAGAGACACAGTGTACGATCAAGGCTCCCCCAGTCTTAAATAATGTCAACACCATTAGCGACATTAACTTCCGAAGGATTCGAGTAAATTCAAATGCAGCAGGAAAAAGTGCCAGCCTGAAAAAATTGCTTCATGAGTGCATGAGGAGTCCAAGAGCCAGGAAAAGACAGATAATTAAGCAAATGGACTTGTTTGATCAAAACAGTCTGTGTAAGATAAAACAGAAAATAACATGAACAAAAATCTTTTATGGCTTTTTTGGGGGATGGAGCCCAGACCTGAATCCTCTTGAAAACATTGCACGTGTCCAGATAATTCCAAAGATAGGCTCATTTGCAAAAATATAAACATTCCAAGCTCCACAAAGATGTTACTGTAAATTAAATGTAGGAAATATCACAAGATATGTAGATTATTAAACATATAAACTGTGTGCATTTCTCCATAGACTTATTTTGCAAGTCAAACAATTTTGCTCAGACGACCTAAAAATATGAATGCCATTGTGGGCCTGCTGGTTGGCTCTGTGCGGTAAATTTGAAATCACCCAATGATTCTGAAAGTTATAAACAGATTAGATTTGACCTGGTAACACGTAGAGGATGAAATATTGATTGAGCAAAACAATCGAACATAGTCGTACTGGAAGCAGTGCAATCAAGAGAAATGTTTTTTTGAAAAATGAGAAAAATAAATAATTTAATTGCACAATATTGGGATTTAGGTTGTAAATGTACTGTGGTGCTTCTGACAGTGTTTAGGTCATCGGAGGCTTTGCTGGCCTTGAGGCCTCACAAAGCAGTCACACTATAATTCCTATTTTATATATTTTTCTGGGGTTTTTTTTATGTTTCTTGCTCGTTTCATTTTTGATATCAATACCTTGCATACATGTTTGTACTGGAGAAGAAGTTCAGTTCATTCAGTGTCATTGTTCACAGTGACAATAAAATGCATTTTTATCTCGTCTAACCCGAACGGCAACAGACGTTTCCATATCTGTCCAGCAGGGGGCGCTAAATGTTCACATTTGCGTGCCCAAATCAATCCCACAATCCTCACACAACGGCGGTGGATGCATTTGAATGGTTCAAAAACTTCCGAAACGCCAGCGAACGCTTAACAAGAGTTGGCCTTGTACAGTGCAACCAGTTTTTCACCACTTGGACTGACAGATCTGAAGAGAATACGTGTCACCCGACAAACTAACTTGGTTGGTATTTCAATGCGGCTTTTGAATATCGATCGTGGCTCGGTGGTACCGGTTGGGATGGCTAAATGGCAAGGTTGAGCGGCGAGTTTGCTCACACTTAGCAGCCTTGCTAAGTTGCTTATGTTTCATGGCTAAGTTCAATGCTTAACAGCTGCAGGTGGCTAGCTGGAGACTTTTAAGTTGGCTAACGCCTCATCGGATGTTCCGAACTCCGGTGTTGTAAATGTCACGCGATGATCTGCTGCCGTGTTGTTGTCACCACGGTTGAGAGGAGTATTTAATGGTAAGGAGGACATCTGTTAAGCTAGTTGAGCTAATGCTAATACGAGCAGCGTAATAGGAACCCCGTTGTGTTTGCGTTTGGCGTGTTGTTTTTGGGTGTTTTTTTGGGTGCGGATCTAATTTGCATAGCTACGAACTACATTCAAGTAATATTAAACGAAAACCCACTTCTGTCCGTCCACGATTTGATATCTGACACATTCCCCTGTACAATCTTTCTTCTCCTTTTATAGTGTGTCTAAATTGTGACAAGTCCTTTTCTATCAGCGGCAGTTCCCAAAGGTGAAGAAGAAGCCCTCCGATGGCCTCTTGTGATCTCGCCTGCATCTTTCAAAGAACATGAAGCAGGTATGGAGCGTGTCCTCCAGTAGCATGCCTTATTGTGTAAACAGCGTGTTTTGTTTAGAAATGCCTCGTGACAGTGAACTCGTACATTGTAGTGCAGTGGTATTGTTGCAGTAGAGACGTGGCCGTAGTGGCCTCATCCCCTATCCTTCTGTTTTAGGTGGATATTAGAAATAAGGACGAATTAGATAAGGAAAGGTAAGTCTTTGATCCATGTCTATAGGGATGTGTCACACAGTTAACCCCCTTTAGTCACTGGACCTTCAAAACACCTTTATAGTCTGGCATTGACTTACGGTTTCTTGCAATGATGTCAAATGCAACATATTCCCCACTTATCGACAGATACAAAGTGCACAGTCCGGGCAAGGAAAAGAAGTCCTCGCTTTACAAGAGGAAGAGGTCTCTCTGCCTGGAGGTGGGCTTGAAGCTGCACCGTAAAACATCCAATGTTGGTCAAGCCCGTAACCCCGGCATGGCCAATAAAGAAAATGAGGTGACATGCTCGGATGTGCGGGGCAATCACTTCAAAGTTAACTACAGCCCTCCTGCGAGCGCCGCGGTCTCCAAGATGGCAGGGCCCAGCTCCAAGTACAATGACTTTACCGAGGTCAGAATCCTAGTTGAAGCGTCAACATGAGACCTTATTTTGCTTTACTAACAAACACGCTTTCTTTGTTTTCCCATAGCTGTCAAAGGACCACGAAGCAGTGTCTCATATCCTCTTTGGAAGGAATCTTCGACTTAAAGTGGCCCTAACGCTATGGCGAAGAAACGCCATTGAATTTGTGGCTTATCTAATTATGTACAACGCTCGCTGTTCACACTGCACGTTTTGTTGTAGACACTTTGAATGTTCATTGAAATTTTACCTCGGCGCTCTCTGATCCGCAGAATTCAAGACACAGGAGTGCTGCTTGATCTGTTACCCTTCATAACAAATGAGTGAGTCTCTGATTTTCTCAGGAGTTCTGATTGTTTTGCTTTGGAGACTCAAACTTTGACCATCACAAGGCCCTTACCGAAAAATTTTTCCTTTTTGTGCGTGTTTCGTCAGCCTTCAAACCGAAGCATCGTGTTTTTCTATTGGATGCTGTGTTGACCTCATACCCCAAGTCAAAGTGATTCTTACCAGCAAATATGAAGAGTAAGTGCCGTTCCATATTTAAGTGGCTCAATGATGGTCACCCACTGGTGTAAAGTGATTGTTTTCACTCACCCAGTTTGTATTAGCAGAAAAAAAGAGCTGCTCTCATACATCATTCTACTGAAATCATAGCTGATCTTTTATTGTTGACATTTATGTATGTTTTGTCCTTTATTAGACACATAATTGTGGGTTTACACTGGGTTCAGGCTGTCATCAGGAAATGGTGGCCAGACCTTTCAAAGACAGAGAAAAGACTGCTGGACAGTTTGGACAACAGGTGAGAGCTTCACATTGTCGTGGACACGCGGATCACTTTTGAGCAGCTTCGTATCCAGCAGTTACAAATGAATGACAAACAGTCAAATTATTAGCAACATGCCGATATTGCGTGGCTGCCGAATAGCACGAGCTATTCTTTCCTTTGGCTTCATCGTGTAACTGGTCATGCAAGATAAGACCAGCATGTGATTACTCTGCTACTGAAGTAGATTAAGGTTGCTTCGAGGGGGAAAAAAGACCAAAGTCAACACATGCCGCGTTGGTTGATTTAGTGTTTTTTTTTCCTTCCCACCCCAGAAATATTGTGGTCTTGAAGCAACGTCTAAGAGACTTGTGGAAGGACGGAGCCAGTCTATGTCTGGTTTCGGGTTCTACTGGCGACCTGGCAAAGGTGAGGAAAATAAAAATCATTGTCGACGATGTCTTGGGGTGTCGACCAAAATGTTAGTTGGGATTTTGTCAGAACACTAAAGCTGTTAATCTTGTTTAGATGCTCAATTTCCAGATTCGTGAATGTGTGCTGTACTGTTTGTAGCGGCCCTCGCATTAAGAAAAGACAACGTAGTTGAAGCCTGTTAAATTGTTTATCTTGGACAAAATAAATGATTGTTAAAACAACCCGCATCCTGCTGCTTTAGGATGTGCGTAGTCCAGCCAGTTGTTATCGAGCCTACACCTGCTCGGTATGTGAAGAAGCTTCACAGGTTGCCAGATTGATTGTTTCATTGAGTATATGCCGGAATGGGTCCAAAAGTGGCTACTGTATGCACTTAAACATTTTAAGTTGATTACATTTGCACTTCAACATTAGACCATTTCTCATACTTGTTCATGACACTGTGGCCCAGCACAACAGGAATTCCGACATGTATTCATTTCAATTAAAAATTCGAGTTGAACTCTTGAGTTTTCTTGCATTTCTTTCTTCTGTAAATTTAAAAAGTATGTACCTTATGGTGGCACGGCGGTCGACGTGGTTAGCACGTCGGCCTCGCGGTGCAGAGCTGCAGGGTTCGAGTCCGGCTTCGGCCTTCCTGTGTGGAGTCTGCATGCTTTGTTTGGGTACTCCGGTTTCCTTCCACATTACAAAAACATGCGTGGCAGGTTAATGGAGCACTCTAAATTGTCCCGATGTGTGACTCTAAGTGTGAATGATTGCTCGTAGATGTGTGCGCTGCGATTGGCTGGCAACCAGTTCAAGGTGTACCACGCCTACTGCCGAAGACAGCTGGGATAGGCTCCAGCACGCCCGCAAACATTGCGACGATAAGCGATTTAGAAAATGGATAGACGTGCCTTATTTTGGTCCACCCTCCCCAGTTAGTCTTCCAGTTGTATATATTAATAGTATAAGCACTTAGCAGTGTTTTACATGCAGACAAGTGGTATTAATGTTGTTCCTGATCTCAATGTTGCAGGCCATCGAGGCGTACGTCCTTCAGCTGCCCTGACTGTTAATCCATAAAGCACTCCGAGGATGTGACCACTACTGCCGGATCACGGCTGTGTTGTCCGTATGGATGATAACATCCTGCATCAAGACTGGATCAATGTTTTGTTACTCAAAACCTCCAAACTGAAAATGAACTTGACACATCAAAACAACTCGTTAGCGCTGGAGACACTTAAAGCAGGGCTGGGAACACGTCTGCAGCCGAAAGCACAGCGAGTGACTGCTTCACATTGAAGTGGACCGTCTCAGGAAAAGGGGGACATATCGTGGAACTCCATGAGACTGGATATATGTCACTGTGTAGTGCCAAGCTTGTTGTCTCTCACTACATCACTTGTCGCCAAGGAATGCAAATACACTTGGATTCATGAATGGCCCGCTGTTTGGATGTTTCTAACCTGCGTTCTTTGGAATCAGGAACTTGAAGAGTTGCATCAGTCTTAAGTTATGAGTGTGCATCATGTGTGTCCTCCATGTGTGTCATTTGAACTTGATGTCAAGCCAATTTATTTTAATCTTTTAAATAAACGTGAGTAAAATATTTTTTCCCTCCCCTTTTTGTCATTATGGTTGCCGTCCACATCGGTTTTAGCCCTAAATGAAACCATTCCATAAAGGGGCAAAATATAAAACGCCAACACAAAACATCGCATTCCGAGAGAGCGCCTTTCAAAAATAAGCGCTTTTATTACATCATCATCAGACAGGAAGTTGAAAAAATATATAAAGCTTTGGCTCTGAGGTGACGTCATTGTCCGTGCCGGCAGCTGATGTGCAGTTCCTAACGCGAAGAACAAGTTCATGCTGACGCGCTCGCCTTTTAAGCCGATTTTTATCGAGTATTGACAGTTACGGTTTCCAGCATGGGAAGAATACAGCTCTCGTGGCTTTTCGTTCAGGCTGCGCTCGTCGTGGCTTCGTGTTTCACCGATATGGAAACTGGGCCTGGTGCAGGTGTATCGATGCAGACCACCGCCGCAGATCAGTTCAAAATCGAGGGACGGGCGATCGTTCCAGGGGTAAAAACACAAGACTGGGTCTCCACGGCGCGAGTTCTTGTAGACGGTGAAGACTACGTGGGTTTTTTGAGGTACAAATCCTGAACTGATATATGTGCTGACGAAATAACTGCAACGTAGCATTAGCGAGCTAGTTAGTTTCCACCGAGCAAATTTGACATTACTTGGCCCTTGCACGACTCGTCCTTCCAGGCTTTGCTAGTTTACTGCAAAAACTACATTTTAATTCAACTGCCATTTTCGACTCGTCTTTGTCCTATGGAACACTGTTTACGTTTTGGAGAGGTCAGGCCTGCCAGCGTCCGTATGGCTAATGCTATCATAACAAACAAGCAGCTAGCAGAGAGTCGTTTGACTTTGGGAAATAAAAGTAAATCACGTACGTGACGTTAAAAAAAAGCACGCTTTTATACACTTACAGATATGCACAGAATAATCCCAACAAAGCAAATACCTAGTCACTTGGTAGTCAAGGTCTGGTCCTCGAGGTTCAATGTCCTGCATGTGTTCCATCGCTCCCTGCAGCAACACACCTGATCCAAATGATCAGCTCCTGATCATTGGAGGACCGGACTTTGACACCTCTGACCGAGTGCATCATTTTCTATTTACCTCTGATTCAATAGAAATTGGTGGCGTGGAGTTTTGTCTGTAACACTGGAAATAAATAGTATATTCCCCTTCTGAACACATGATTACATGTTAAAACAAAATATATGCATTTTCAGGACATAGACGAACAGCTACCTGTGGTTAGCACGTCTATGTTCCAATTAAGCATTTCTCTGTGACTGTGCATGTTTTCCCTTGCTGCTCAAGCTTCCTGCAATTGACTGGTGACCAGTCCAAGCCCTCACCCAGAGTTAGCTTGGATATGCTCCATCATATCTGTGATCCTGATGAGGACTGTAGAAAATGGATGCACAGATCGACCAGATTGTGGTCTATACACGGAACTTACATTTGCTTTATGCTTCTTTTGCAGAACGGATGGGAGTTTCGCAGTCAACGATGTACCCTCCGGGTCTTACGTTGTAGAAATTGTCACTCCAGGATACCGATTTGAGCCTGTGCGTGTTGATATTACATCCAAGGGGAAAATGAGGTAAGTGCCGCCCATTTAAGTCTTAGTTTGTTTTCACTTGCTCTGCTTGAGTCATCATTTATATTTCTGTCTGTCTGTTCTACAGAGCACGCCTTGTGAACTACATTAAGACTTCAGAAGTGATCCGCCAGCCATATCCTCTCCAAGTAAGAGCAAGCGGCCTACACAGCTACTTCATAAAGAGGGAAACCTGGGGCTGGACTGATTTCCTCATGAACCCAATGGTAAAATATTAACTTATTGGTCACAATTCCAATAATTCTGTTTCACGCTTCTGCACAGATGGAATATATTGTGGTTGACTGTGACCAGTTGTCTTGTGACCTGTGCGACACACTTATGTGCTGTATTTACTTAAAAAAAATTTAACAGTAAGAAAAATGATTTTCATATTCAATCTGTAATAGCTTATATATCCTGATGGGGGCAGTGTGGTGGTAGACTAGCATTTGTTTCTTGCTCCAATATTTTAATTCTCCAACTTTGTTGCACGTGCAGGTTATGATGATGGTGTTGCCATTGCTGATTATTGTTCTACTGCCCAAAGTGGTCAACACTAATGACCCCGAAATGAGGAAGGTAAGATCCTTTACAAAAAAAAAAAAAGTGGGAGGACATGTAATGTATTCTTAAAGGAGCAAATCAATTAACCTGATTTCATCGGGATTTGACTCCTTCGATTGTCTCACGAACATAAGCGATGTGGTAAGCAATGTTTTCTTACTTTCCGTCACAGGAAATGGAGCAATCCATGAATATGCTCAACCCCAACCCCGAGCTCCCAGATGTGTCTGAGCTCATGACAAAGCTCTTCTCGGGCTCCAAGGGCTCCAGCAAAGCGGGCAGTAGCAGCAAGGGCACCAGACCAGCTGTCAAGAGGAGGTAGTACACATAACTCGTATGCCTGGAAAAAAGCACGTCAAGTCACGTATGCAGGATTTTTAAGTGTCTTGCCCCCCCCCCCCCCCCCCCACACAGTTTTGGGTCTACTGTACAGTTCTCTCTATGAACAGATATTAACTATTTAAAATCTACAAATACATGTTGTTTTTTTATTCAGTTCTAACAGAAATCCCTTCACAAGCAGTTTTTCTTCACTTGCTGCCAACGTGTGATTGTAATTCTTACCAATCTTTTCTGTGCTGATCCTTTGGTGTGCTTTGCTGCTAATTCCACAACATCTGTACACGTTGAGTTTTTTTTTTCAGTCATATGACTGTGAATGAGGATAAATTGAATTAATTTTAAGACTGAAAAGCTTGGATCAATAAATTGAAACTGTCTGTAAAAACAATGATTCCATGTGTCTTGTGTGAAAGTTATCCTATTTTATTTTGTGTGTAAATGAGTACAGATAAAGGCCAATATTTTCACTTTAAACATAGACTCTACAGTTGCTTCATAAATGAAATTACTTTTAATATCTTTTTTCTAAATTGGGCAATATAAGGTATACACAGGTCAACTGAAAAAAGACGAGATTGATGCCCCCTTTTAGAGATGAGAAAATGCGGCATTTTGTGCAACCTACCTTTTTTGCTACTTGCTGATAGAGGAAAAAAAGAGGGCAGTTGTATAAGATATCACAATGACATTTATTAAATGAGAGAAAGTGTCAATCAAACGGGCTTTTAAGTTGCCCTTTCTGCAAGTTCAGAATGGTCGGAGGCCATGTTGCAGTTTACCACCATGCATTTCCAGTTTGCCCTGGACAGGCGTTTCAGTGTGAAACTTCATTTTCTGAGCTCAGCTATGTGCTTACCTTCACGATTTAGCCATCATAAAATCTCTACCGAGTTAATCATTTCAACTGAATAGGTCAGGACACACGGGCTGTGTTCAAGACAAAATTGTAAGCCTGTGACAGAATTTCTCATTTCATTCTTCTAATTTTTACACACAGATTCACTTTCACTGAACTGCACAGACAATGACCACAGATTTGATCACAAAATGGCATTCGACCTCTGAGCGGAAGGCACAGAGTTGGACATGACATCATCAAAAGTCTGCAATGATTCTTAATATTACAGCATCAGACATTAATCGCCAAGAAATACGGCAAGCCAGGCGTTATGGATACTGCACTTTACTTGATATAGGAGTTGTCGACACCTGACATTGAATAGTTTTTTGTACTTTAATATGAATGTCGATAAATAAAGCAGATGACCAATTCATTCTGAATGTCATATTACCACCGTTGGAAGTAATGCAGATCAAGAGATTAGCCCTTGGAACAAAATGCACTGCAACCAGTTCGATGGAAAAAGGAAAGGAAAAGTTCATGTTGATTCAAGTCATTAAGCCTTAATGTAAATGACTCATTAACAGGAAAAATCATTTTTTAATTTCAAGCCGACATTGTGTCATACCTGTGAATGTTTGAAAGGAATTTCACATTTAAAAACATGCTGACTTTATGATTCCACACACAACATTGTCACTTTGGGTGGCAAGGACACAAATAACTTAACAGCTAATAAAAATAATAATACACTTGTTCAAGTTTCTTTCTTACTGTTATTTTGTAATTAATAACTGCGAAGGAACATCTGATTCATTTAAAATGTTCTGACCGACGTGTATTTCACAAAAATAAGTCAAGTAAATAAATAAATCACATGCAGCACTTCATGCCGACGACACAATAGACCATATCGGGAAGAGCAACGTGATGACAAAAGCAACTCGTGTGCCGTGATACTGGCGGACATTGGTGGTCTACCGGTTCCCATTACTGACCGACTCACCCCTTTACAAACGCCCCGAACGGCGGCCGGACCACAACTCTGCTAGGTAAACGGGCAACAAAACCACGAGTTAACCATCAAGTCATTTTGTGGTTGACATTCGCGTTCTGTCCGCACCAGTACAGCTTGTCCTCACCTCTCTTCCTCCTCCACTGGCACAGCAGAAGCATACGGAAGGTCTTCTGGAAGGTCTTGTTGCACAGGGCGTAGCACATGGGGTTGACGGTGCTGTTGACGTAGCACAGCCAGTAGCCAAGGTGCCAAAGGGACGTGGGGATGCACGTGGCACAAAATGTGGAGATCAGCACCATGATATTGTACGGAGTCCACGTGAGGATGAACGCCAGCAGAATGGCGCTGAGTGTCTGGGCCGCCTTCTTCTCCTTCACCAGCACCATTCGCTTCCTCTTGGTGATCTGGTTCTTGAGGCCCGCGTCCATCGGCTTGGAGGCAGTGGAGGAGGAAGGCGAAGCGTTTTTCCGCTCGGCATCGGGAGGTCGAGGAGCTGCCGGCGTAGGGCTGCCTCTTAGACCCTTTGAGCCAGGTGTGAACTTATACGAAATGCACTTCTTACTACTCTCCTTGGAGGGGGTTGAAAAATACTGATCATCCGCGTAATCCGTCGCTTGGCCATTCTTGTCATTGGGACCGTTATCTCTCAAAGAGCCTTGCGGGGTCTCGATGGAAACGTGACGCTCCTCCTCGTCAGATGAGGAGTAGCTATTAAAGGAGGTGATCTGGTCAGCTTTCACCCACACTTCATCTGACCTAATGGTGGTTTTTGTCACGTTACTTTGGTTGGAGGACGACCAGGAAGCCTGGCTCCTTTCTCTCCTCTCTCTGGTGAAATGGAAACAAGAGCGAATGGTGGGTTTTTGCGGTTGAGTTCCCTCGGAGACATGATCGCTTGTGAGCCCTTGCAGCTCTGCCAGATCCTTGGTCCGCTTCTGCGTCTCCTTGTAGATCCTACAGTAGAGAATAGTCATGACAGAGACTGGGATGTAGAAAGCGGCAATGGCTGTCCCAAATGTGATCACTGGCTCTGTTAAAAACTGAATCTGGCATTGGTCCTCGGATTCCTTTTCTTCCCCTACAATGTACTTCCAGCACAGAATTGGTGGTGCCCAAAGGACAAACGACACCAGCCACGCAAGGCCTATCATGAGGGCGGCCCTTTTTGGAGTCCTCTTAGCCCTGTAAGTCAGCGGCCTCGTGATGGAGAAATATCTGTCAAAGCTGATGACCAGTAAATTCATCACAGAAGCGTTGCTGGCTACGTAGTCCACAGCTAGCCAGAGATCACACGCGAGGCTTCCTAAGGACCAGTAACCCATCAGTATATATGTCGTGTATAAGTTCATGGAGAGCACTCCGATAATGAGGTCTGCAAAAGCCAAACTCAGTAGGTAGTAGGTGTTAACCGTCTTCAGCTGGCTGTTAACTTTGAAGGACACCATGACCAAAACGTTACCAACAATCGTGATCAAGCTTACGATGGCAGAGACTGTTGCTATGGTGATAACCTCCCAAAGGCTATGAGGGGCGGCCTGGGTATGCGTTGTGTTGTCAAAAGTGCTGTTTGGAGGATCGACATCCATGATGGTGTTCTAGTTGCCCCGTTGGTGGTTGAAAAATTAGCTGGAAGGTCTTCTCTGCGGCTTCATGGAGAATAAAATAATCCTGTGAAATAGAAGGGAAAGATCAAGATACAAAGATAAAGCCATTTCTATGCAATCTGGGGTCATAAGGGACTGCCTGGTGACCAGGGACAACTTTAATGTATTTATTTTACAATTACTAAATTCTCATTGTGTTGACATTGTCTGAAAATGTGTCGCTTATTACCAGTCAGGCAGGCCGATAATTAGATTACGGGCTCTGATAAAGTAATGTTTCTGTTTGTGTTGAAACTAAGTAGCTAATTGAATGTTTACTTTCTTGTCCATTTTATAACGTATTGCCTATTATTAAAATTATGTGCAGATTCAATATTTGTGATTGTTTTCGAAATGTAAAAACACCAATGTACCCCGGAACCTATTTCACGTTGCGTGTTTGTCGGGACACTATTCGATATAACACCAACACAAAATTTTAGGTACGACACGTAAAGCGGTCCGATGGTCAAAGTGGGCTGTCATGGAAGGTAAACCTAACAGAGGCAGAGGAGGCGGTTGGAAAAGAGGTGGCCGCGGTGGAAACGACGGCGATAAATTTTGCGGAGATCGCAGAGGCAGAGGAGGCCACCACCGCGGCCGGGCCAAAAAAGATCACCACCGTGGTCGCGGACGTGGGGGTGCACATGCAACGGAATTCCAACACTGGGTAAGAGTCCGCTTTCCCAAAGTTGCCTGCAAACCTGAAACATACGGAAAGATGGACTTTCGATTCCACCGTCGTTGTTAAAGTTCGATAGCCATATCCTGCCTGTTTTAGATGTATCCCATACTCCAACACGATTGATTCAAACGATCCGCTCATCAGCAAGCTCTGCAGAAGCTTGAAACGATCGTGATCGTTTGAATCTGATGTGTTGCCGTTCGGATGGATCTAAAACCGGCACGATATGACTCTCGCGGAACCTTACCCTTGATCTACACCGTCACTGAGAAACACACTTACAACTTCAGCCTTTTGCTGACATACTATTAATTGGAACAAAACAAGTCTCTTTTTATGCCGTGCACCTCAGCATGTGGTAAAAATCACACCAGTCCTCATAATGCGGTGTGGAAGTAATACAGGAAATCTTGCCAGCTTGTGTAGTTTGATTAAGGCTAAATAATCAAACACTTGAATTATGTACACATTTGATCACTCAGCGCCTGCACCGCATCCGTGTGCCTTGTTTGCTGTAAAAATGACACTAGACTCCGAGAGGGTTCTTCACGTCTTCCGGCTGGTTCTGTCAGCTAATTCCCGTGTTGTTATAATGGCAGAGTCAGAAAAGAAACAATAGGGGCCCAATGATTGCAATCAAAGAGACCTCCTTTGGGATTTAAAGCCCTGCTTGATTGCAATCATATAAAAATCCCCCGAGGGCATCTCTAACAAGCCTGTGGTCCTCTATTATTGTTTCAGGTAAACATGAACACTGCTCTGTTTCTTGTTGATTTTGGTAAGAGGAAAACTGAACTAAGAGACTTCCACTAGTTTTGACATAAATACAATTAGTCCAGTGCTTGTTTGTCATGTGCACAAATGATTCAAATGCAAACAAGCGCATGATGATCATGTGACAGAATGTTTCCAAATTCAGTTAAGCAGTCTGAGCTATTGTGATTCTCTATCCACATTTTGCTGAATAAGCAAATTCCATCCATCTTCCACCGGCTGGTGTGCAAAATTTATGTTAGAATTTTTTTTGAATCGCATCTTCCTCATTTGTATCTTTTGTCAGGACCAAGTTGAGGGTGACTCTCAAGAAGAAGGTCAAAGTGCCGTTTTCTCCCGGAGAAAACTGGAGTCCAACTGGGACCGGTACGAGGACTCGGAGAAGCAGGAAACCACTGACAATCTACCCACCCAAAGAGGAACTGACTACCATGTCCTTCTGGGGTCTGCAGGTAAGATTTGGTCTGCGCAAGAGTAATTTGTGTCGCCTGTTCTTTTATTGTACAATTTCGGGCAGTGTTGAACGGGTGATGAGATATTTTGGATGTCCCCCAAAAAGTTGTCATTTTAGAAGCCATCATCTTGAAAAGTACTAATGAAATGGCGAAATGATTGGCCTGCGAAATGATGTCAAATTGTTTCGGCGACACCTTGTATAATGACTTGAACAGAAAATAAAACACTGGACTAAAAGATTACTGCGTCACTCATATTTACTTATATTCCTTTGCTTCCCTTGAGGTAAATAGATGGAAATTTGCCCCTGTGTCAAATATTCCACCGAGTCTGACTGCACTCGTCTGAGGTTGACTCGGTAATCCCAATTAGTGAACAGGAAATGTGTGTTGTCTTCGGGGACCTTTTTAATTGCCTTGCATGGACACTGCTTTCAGATGGTCACAAAAACACATTTATTTCTTGTTTGTTTCATTCAGCCGTAACGCTTTTCGTATTTCTTTCTTTAGTAACTTCGTTTTATGAGTACTGTAAATGCATGACTATGGATGCACGCACCTCTGCAACTTGTTATAGCAACTTTTGGTTTTATTCTTTATGAGGAAGAAGGTAGTAAAGTTGGGCTGAAGCCTTCTGCAGAATTAGCATTTAAATACTTTTTATTTTAGTCATCGCTTGTCTCTCATTTTTTTGGAAAAGGGGGTGACCTAAAACCTCACTCTGAATTTCAGGGCAAGTTGCCTCTGATTTGCATAACTATTTGTGACCAAAGTTGTTTTCTGTGTCATCTCGGCACAGCTGTGACCTACACTTTGGTAGCTGAGCTAAAGTTTGATTCCGTCTAATTTTAACTTGGTGTGGTCCCCTTTTAGGATGGAACAAATGTATTGCGGATGAAACGAATCACGATCGACCAAATTGTGCATATGGATCTTTTTTTTTCTTGGTTGTTCTTTTCAGTCGTAACGCTTTTCCTATTGTGTTTGGCTCAGTTTTTGTGTTTATACATATATATAGACGTATTTATTTTACTGTCAATGACTTCCAAAATCATTATGGGCAGTCAGTTCTGAGGTATTTCATCGTAATAAGTCTGAGCTATCTTTGTGCATTTTTCATCTTCCTGCTATTTTTATAGTTTGGAGTGTTCCAATGATGCATCAACCTTGGACTTTCTTTTATAGCGCACATGGCAAAGGTGCTCTCGCGACTTGTGCGGCTCAGTATCCCTTGTCTGTTTTTTTTTTTTTTTTTTGCCCACATTGTCAGATTAGTCATGCTGTACAACAAGAGGCCGATGCGCTCGAGAGAATACTTAATTGTATGTGGGAGGCAATGTTTTTGTAGCCAATTAAGCTAGCCCTAAAATCAGGGATCCAGCATCAAAATGTCGTTTTGCAGCTTTGAAATGACACAGAACACAAATGACCCGTCAGGTTTTGCAACAGTTGTAGAAATGTAGGCGGTGAATCTGAAAAGTACAATATTGGCCTGCTACCAAGAGTCACAGAGAATTCACGCTAATTAGCAGCCTGTATGACACATTTACAAGTTATGAAGCCCCAAATCCCCTGAGGAGTTGGCACCGACTAATTCTTGCTAATTGTAATCTATGTTGAAGGGAATCAAGAGCCAGAAAAGGATTTTTAAAAAAAACATTTTTGGTAGAGCTTGGGGAAGGTTCAATGACGTGTGGTTAGTGTTCCCAAACGCTGAGTGGACTTTTTTTTCTCCCCTTGATTCCTACCTTAAACGGTTTTGAATTTGCTGAGTCTTGGTGCGTCCTGTAGTAAGCGCACACCTCTCACTGTGACATTACCGGTGGTCAAATGTTGAAAACTATTTCTGAGTCAAATTTAACCTTTGGAATCACTTTATATGCTGTAGTATGTACACGTGGTAGATGTAGCCTAAAATGTTCAGGGGAGTTATATAATCTACATTTATATAATCCTATACTGCGGCTTTTTATTTAAAAAAAAAAAAAAAAAAAAAAGGAAGCGGATGCCACATGTCCTTCTTTTTGAGAGTTCTGTGTTTCAAGGGTTCGAAAATATTTTGTTGGTGCCCCATGGTTTGACTTTTTACAGTAGGTAGCACCTGCTGCTGAGCCAAAACACTGAAGGTACTTTTATCGTTGCACTGTGATCTCTTCTGCTTTCCATCCACTTCAAGATTCACAAAGGGATCCTCTAGTCATTTTCATTGCTTTTCCAAACTAAGGCTGAGGCTATTACAGGCAAGCAACCTTGCCTGTAATAGCCTCAGGCTATTACAGGCAAGGTTGCAATATTGCTCCAGGCCTTTCAAGGAGCAATATTCCTTGAAATATTTCAAGACCCCATCCGTGTCTTTTCAAATCGATTTTGTGTAGAAAGGTTGCTGTCACCCGAACAAGCCGTTCTGAACCAGATGAGCGCTCTGCACTGTTGCGTTTCCGAAAATTAAAACGCATTATTCTGTGTGGCTTTCCGGAGGAGTTAATTGCCGTCAACTGTTTTGTAACCCTGAGGCGTTTGTTGTGTGTTTTTTTTAACCTCCTCAGGTTTCTATTCGATCATTGCTGGGGGTGGATTTTGCTGTTGCCATGGCGAATGCACACATGTTGCCATCCTCTTGTTTGAGGTGTGTCATGTCTATGTGAGTAGGGGATGGGGTGAGGGGGGGGGGGGTCGTATTGACTGTGCTAGTTATTTACATCTTTGCGTTCATCCATCCACACACATTAGCACGTGGATCAATCCTACTCCCCCGCAGCCTTGGTTTACCGAGGCCTCTAATGGACACATATCAAGGCTCAATCATAATGAGACAAAAAGGAAATTGCATTAGCAAGTTGGCGGTTCACCGAAGGAGATACCGTCCCTAACTGATATAAATAGCAGCAATCATGCCTTAATTTAAATGTTCCGATGTTGTTCATTAGAGGCTGATGCCATGCCCTCACGGAAGCAAAGCATTCCAGGCACTCGCTCGCTTTTCCTGCTTTTGCTGATGACAGTGAAGTCGGTGGAAGGAGGCGTGAGGCTAAAAACAGCACTTTTGATCATAGACACTTGAGCTACCATCCTACGGAACAGTCTACACGTGGTCATCTTGAAATAACGCGCTAGCAATGGTTCACTTTGGGCCAGCTTGGTGTACGCCACAGAACATTTGTTTCATGTTTTGTTTTTTTTGTTTTTTGCATTCGGCAAAAGTCATCCTGTACGGTGGATGTCAACACAAACCTGTTAAGGTTTTCGTTCTATGAAAAAAAAAAGAGGCCAAGGTTAACAATTTGTAAAAGTTTTCCACGATAGAAGCTGTACTACTCAATTCGGGGCGGGCGGGCGGGGGGGGGGGGGGGGGGGGGAGAGGAAAGAAAAACCAAGGCATATAATTTGGTTTGACAAAACCAGGCTTCAAGTTTCTGCTAGAAAAAAAAATTTGCAGACAGGAAAGCCTACTTATAATAAAAGAATTTCATTTGAGGTTAATCGGAGTAACTAAGTGGTGGCATAAACCCGTTGATGCCGGAACGTCTTTTATTTCAAAAACGGATCAGCACCCGCAAGCATGACTACGCGGCAGCGTTTTAATGATACTTAAAATCTAACCAACTCAGTCTTCATTCCCATCACTCCAAAATAGACACGCGCAACACGGTCGCACATAGTCTTTATATACGTCCAAGGTTAATGATCATATTTGTAACTTGTAGAGAAAGTGTGAAGCTACTATTTCTATTTGGATGGCATAAATGTACAATAGGAATTTGAGCTATTACCACTTTGGCAGCCCATCAGGTGCAGTTTTTCTTTCTCTTTTTTTTTTAACACCGTAACGCCAACTGCTCATTCAACCATCAATATTTTTTGTGTAATTACATTAAAAATCCAATTTAACTGGACAGCGAAATGTGTTGAATTCTTGTCATAATATCCACTTCAAACAGAAAACAGACTCACCCCTCGTGGCTTTGTCGGCAAAACGCAATCCTCCGGCATTAAATGGGCGCTTGGCCAATTCTTTGATACTGTCAATTGTTTTTTTTCTTTCTTTCCTCCTTCCGCTTGGCAGTTTTTGACTCCCTCCGGCTTTTTGCCTGTCAGCGTGGCGCTTTGATTCTTTTCTCTGAACGTTGGCTTCACACCTTTCCTCGCCGGCTCTTTGGTCCCCTCCCCTTCTCCCTCTCGCTGACTTTGTTCTTCCCCGCTCGACTCTCCAACGAGGTGAAAAACACGGTTGTCAAATACCGGTTGGTCATCCCGACGTCGCACATCCTCATCAGTTGCTAAGGAGCTTCAATATCGCGCCATAACGTGCTGAATCGTCCGAGTCTATTTCTGGGACAAGATGCAACAGCTGTTTTCTGCAGCGAGGGGCCACGCCGGTACTGTCAGAACCTTTTCATCGTAAAATTGTGATTTAGCTGTCCTAGAGAGACACAAAACAAATCACAAGAATCTGTATTGATATAGATGTATATCTCAAGGTCTTCGTTCTTCCCAGAAGACCCAAGAAAGCTTTAAAAAAAAACAACATTTTTCACTCACCCTGCAAAGTTTTACTCACTCCGTTGGCCCTCCTTGCCGCAACTCTGGTCGTTGATGCGCAAGGGTTTGATGCTCTTGTCCTCAAGCAAATTGCTGATCCAAAGCGCTGATTCCAGAGCGTACGCGTCTGATAGCTTCATCCTGTACCAGGGTACTGAGCAACATGGAAGAGGATGGAGGAAAAGGTGAGGAGGTGGTGGAGTAGAAGGAGTACAGTCAAGCATAAGGGGGAGGAGTCTGAGGAGGAGTCAATGTGGATGTCTTTGCAAAAGGGACGATGTTTTGCTGAAGCACCTGTTGTTCGCAGTATTGATTGATTTGATTCTTTGACAAGTCAGGCTTCTCTCCAGATGAACAAATGCACCGTTTGAGGGGATGCTTAACCCTTTCGTGCACTGTAGTGAGCGCTGTAGTGACCGCGGTGTCCCTGAAAGGGTTAAAGAGGTTCACAATTGACTGAATTTATTGCCGACAGATAGTGGAGAACGATGTCACAGCTGTCTCTGTCATTTCCAAAAGCCAATGATTTCAAATCAATGCGGTGTCGAACGAAGCACTGAGTCATTCAATGTCAGGATTCTCTTACCTCAAAGATAATTGCTTTGTGCGATCCACGTCTCCCACATTGATGCTCCCTATTATGTGATGAATAACAGTTGTCATGCCAATAGAAGCCTTGATTCCCCCCCCCCCCCCTGATGCGTTTCCATCGAATGTTACATTTGGCGGTGACTTTTGACACTTGCCCAAGATGGACCAATGATTCAAGTCTGACGTCGACCCAAAGCGCCGACAAGAGCCATGGCAATTTGTCACACCGAGATCAATGAGGGCCATTTAAAAGCCAGAAAACAGGTCGGCTTTGATTGCTCACAGCATTCAACAATTGCAGCGATGACACACGTAGGAGACAGTTGTCACAAAGAGCCACCTCATCGACATGTATTTGTTTAAACACACTGTAGCATCTATTCATTAGCCGAGTCGAGGAGGTTATTTGTCCCTAACCGCTTTTGTTTGTTTGTACGATTATTGTGAATTAACACATGAATCTTGATGACTAAAAGTGGTCGAAACCAAACGTGTACAATTTGCTCTACAAGTCGGAGGTTTGGCCTTGGCTCAGATTCACCATAAACAAAGTGCGCTGTCCGCATCCACTTTTGAGGATCACTTTATGATCACCGATAACTTTGGTCTCTTGTTGAAATGCCTTTGCAGAGTTTTCAATTCTATTTTATGTGTGTTTTGTCACTCATGTAAAGTACTGCGGCCCTTGTGGGGAAGAAGAAAAAAGGAATGTCTAAGCCTTCTGTTACTTTGGTGCTTGTTCAAAGGCAAAGTACCAAGTCTTTATTTAGCCGTCAGTGGGTGCATTGTTCTTATTCTGTCTCCTTTAAGCGTGAGAAGAAACACTGATAATCTGTTGTCTCTTTGGTTTTCAAGTTGAAAAATATACTGTTGCGGCACACAACTTTATTTTTTATTTTTTAATTATGTGTCTTTTTTTCCGAATTTGGTTCCCATCCATTCTTTTTTTTTTTTTTTTTGGAGCGTGCTAGCAACGAAACCAGAAAGTAAAAGATTTAAAATATCCATCCATCCATTTTCAATACTGCGTTTGCTGCTCAGGGCCTTGGCAAGCTGGCGCCTTCGCCATCTGATTAAAAGGCAGATTACACCCTCGACTGAGCCATCGTCTTTTTGGAAGTTTGTCATAAAATTCTTGTTGCCATGGCTATGTCGATGCCGACTGATTACCTGGATCGAGGTTCAGGGTGTCAGAGGGCTCCTAGATCGTGTAGGAGGCAGGTTGTTCGCCAGTTACCCACCAAAGGAGACGGACGGTGCAGGAGGAGAATTCGGGGCTGAAGGGATATTAAGCAGAGTAACAGAAGAGTAAACACGGGACATCCATGGTGCTGAGTTTTTTCTTCTTCTTCTGATTTTCCATTCTGCCAAAGATTTCCCAATTGCCCTGTTACCCAAACCAATTTCAATTTGTTTCGTAAGATTCTATTAAAAAAAGAGAAATGAGTCTCAGTAGCTGGAGACATTGGATGGGGGGGGGGGGGGGGGGGGGGTGGTCCTCAAGTGTCTCTATTACCAGAGAAAGCGATGATGGGATTTCAATGACACCGTTCTGCACGTTTCATTTGCTTCGTGGGCTGTCTGAGAAATAAGAAGTTCCGTTTTGATGCCTCGTTTACTGACTGCATTTGAAGATGACAGTACTGTACTGAGGTTTCAGAGTAAACATTGAGTGGCTCTGCCATCTTTTTTTTTTTAACCCACTTTTTTCCTATTGCTCGTTTGTCATGCCGCTTTGGGTTATAATTAGGATTGGTTGACAAATTGATTGTCATGCCGTACACCAGCAGCTGTTGCATGATTTCATCCCGCTGTCACGTGAAGCTGACCATCTTCGGCCTTTGTCACCTTGAAAGCGGTTCTTTCCACACCTCATTTTTCTCTCGCCGCCAGAGAGCAAAAACCCTCCCACAGATTCTCCTTTTTGACCCCCATCACTTTCTGTATTGCAAAGCAGTCAAGGACAACCACAGATGGTCCCGAGTGCCACGCATGAAAGCAGCACGTCCGCAATATTCGACACACCGGGCAGGCTAGCGAGCGACGACTGCTCTTCTGTCAGGTCTCCAGCTGAGCCTCCATCTGTGTTTGTCAGACTGACCCGTGGTCCGCTGTTTGTGACTCCGCCCTAACAGTACACCTGCTGAATGTTTAGCATTGATGTGGCTTCGGTTTGGAGCCAAGCGGCCACCATCATCAGAAACTAGTTCTGGCTTAGTCTTATTTTCGTGCCCTCCTTGCTCAAAATCAGCCTCCTGTCCTTTATTCTGTGTAAAAGTTGTAGTTCTAGATGATATTACATGTATAATTTTTCTTTTTTGATTGAGCGCATAGCCACTAGGGCGGTGCTAAAGAGCCGCGGGTCGCTGCCCCCCCCCCCCCCCCCCTGATTTAACTTGTCGCTTGTCAGACTTTTGGGCAATGGCAATTATAGAGTTCCCCTTTTTTATCTTCAAACACATTTGGTTCGGAAATTATTTTGTCTGCAATATTCCCGCCCACCTGTTTATTGCACTTCAAATGACATTCCTGCTCGGATGTGGAGATGAGCGCAATTATAATGAGAGCTTAGAAGAGCCCTTCATCCCTGACGGCCAGTGCCTGTTTCTCGTTTTACAGTTCTTGTGGGTGATGTGTTCCAGCATGTCCATTCGCACACCATTTGCCACAAGAGCTAAAAAAGATGTTCACAAGTTGGGGTTGACGGATGGACGTGCTTCTGCAGCTTTCCGACTTGTTGACAACGCAACCTCTGTGCTTACATGCTTCCGAGAGCCCTCGGTGCGTTTTTTGCTACTGTTCTTGACTCTTTACACAACACCTATGATTGCTTTGCTTTGTTTGGAAATGAACAAATGTGTCATGACATCGTCCGGTAAATCAGATTGCTCTCATAATGGCTGAGGTGTTAAATCAAATACTCTTTCCCTGTCATCCTCAGGGGATTGCTTCACTCAATTCCGTTTTGCTGAAGAAAAAGACTGGGAGAAGGACACGTTTTCTTCCAGTCAGGTAAATCTATACTCTTGATTTGAGAGCCGTCGATTCGTCAAGGTGACCTAATATGTGGTGCACATATTGGACCAGCATTATTGAATCAATATTTGCTTTTATTTTTTTTTAAAGTCAATTTTTTTCCCCAGCACCAAAGCCTAATTTCCAATTACTTTTTTCCAAACGAGGGTTGCTTATTGGCTTGAAGAATTCCACTTAGAAGCACGCTGCTATTATTCACTCATTAACTTTCTCTTCACTGAATGTATGAGCCGCGTGTTTTCAGATGTACTTTACTGTTTGGTTTAAGATATCTACCATGTTTGTGGACCTCCCGGCGTTGGCTAAGAGACTCGAACAAGTACCTCTTCATCAGAGGCTCTACCTGGAAGCTGAGCTCATTCAGGTAGCAAGTGAAATGGCACGCTAGAGTTATTCAACATCATGATTTGTTTCCTCTTGAGAATCGTACACGTTGCACAGGATTAATGACACTGGAGAATGGAGACTCGCACCGAGATGAAACGTTTTACGAGAAGACAACGAAATAATCTATACAAATAAGCCCTTTCGAAGTCACGTCTTCTTGTTTTATATTGCAGGTTTCAACACCAGTCAATTTGCCCACAATGACTTTGGCCCCCAAACAGGAGGCACCCTCCTTTACACCATCATCCATACCGCCAAAAGACCCCGGCATTGATCTTAATCTCACCAAGACTTTAAGCCGCACCGCCAGCTCTGACTTTCAGGCTCCCTCGAGGACTGTTCCGCTCTTGGTGGAGGACGTGGATGAAGAGTTGGACCAGCTGCTCACTTTAGCGAAACCAGTGCGCCCTGTCTCAGGAGGCCACTCTGTCAACGTTGGGAGCCTCGATGTGATGAAAGGTTAGCACCGAGCATGATAATGAGTTCAGTTCATAATGCAGATGTGCATTTCAATGCATTTGCTTGTACGATAGAAAAATGTTCACGAATTAAAAAACTAGCCAAATGGCATTAATTGATGGCAGAATCTCACCTAATGTTCTGAACTCCTGCTGTAATTTCAGTGTGAATTGAGCAGATTAATGATATCCAAAGGTCAGTTCTACACGGATGTAGCTCAACTTCCCATAGTAGGATAACAGATGATTTTTTTCCTGAGACCAGGGTTTACCTGCATGGCAGATTAACAGAACACTTTTAATTGTCGCTAGGTGTGACTGTGCGCGAAAGGTTGTTCGATTTTGTATGCCCTGCAATTGGCTGGCAACCAGTTCGGTAGCTTCTTGTGCCGGGGGGGAACAAGGATTTCACTGATGTCTTCTTTCAAACCTCAGATTGTGATGCAGTGACTGAGGTACCAAAAGAAGAGAAGATGGAGGAGGCCAAAGAAACCCAAATTGCACCCCCTGAGTCCAATTCTGTCAAGCAGGAAATGTCTGAGGAGGACCTGGAAGACTGGTTGGACAGCATGATCTCCTGACGATCACAGAGACGTCGATTATGGCCCAAAAACAGGAGATGCAAGCAAAAACCTGGACAAGTAGAAACCAAAACACACACACGGTATCGCCCCTCAAGATGTTGAATCAAATAGGCACATTGGTTGTGTTTAGCTCGATTACCACCACCACCACCAAAGCAAAATGACAGAGGCTGGGTCAGGAATTTTGTTTCGCTGAGAAGTGCTGCACAAAATGCGCAGCTCTGTGCATTGATTGACTCGTGTCATTTGGCGGCTGGGTGAAGTGCTCCCTCCATGAATGAAAATATAAATTACCGTTTCATTTCTTCATCGCTTTTGTCGACATACTGTGGGGCTGCTTGTGAACAAGTAGCCACTTGCATCGCCTTGTCGCAGTGCCCGAGCTCTGCCCCTGGTTGTCATGGTAACAAACAGTTATAGTATCTCCTTTAAGTAGATGTGTAAAATGAGTGTGTTTGCAGTGAGTCTCATCAGAGGTCAGATTTTTACCTTGGACCGATCAAATATGTCAGTATTAGAACAGAAAAACAAGCATGTGGGTCTTGTTGCCTCAATTAGCTTTATTCGTTCCTGTCATCTCATTCAAATAAATGCAAAACTACTACCTGTGAGTGTGTGGGCGTGTAATGTAAGTTTCCATAAAACAGCAGCTGATTTAGCATCATTGTGTTTTTCTTCTGTTTTCTGTTTGGCTCTTCTGGAGTGGAAACAAGTGCAAACAGGCATGAGAATACAAACTGAGCAACATTTACACATCTAGATTTTATACAACAAATGTTTTTTGTTTTTCTCCTTGAACATAAAAGCCACAAAATTAGCACAACCGTGACCACTTTTTGAGTCAAGAGGGACAAAAGTGTCCTTTTGCATAGTTTCTCAAAAGGCACTTTGGCATTTAAAGTGTATCATAAAGTGACAAGTCATGTTTACAACCGTTTTTTTTTTTTTTGAAAGGCAGATGTGAGGTCTCATTTCTGTGTCAGTGTGATCAAAAATAAACATTTGATGTCAAGTTTCACATGTGTCAGAGAATTCAGGTTGAGCAGGTGAAAAGGTGATTTGCATAAAAGCGGGTGTCATGGCATTCTGGTACCAACCTGGATGCCGCCTATTGATCCAAATTCAGTGTTATTTATTTCTGAAACGTGGCTACATTTATCAGCAAGTTTTCTGGTTAACTCGAGTGAAGTCATGTTCAGTCTGATTCAGATCAAAGTCACCAGATAACGCTGTCGTTAGCCCAACTGGTCCTCATATTGCTTCCGGAAACAGTCTCCGGTTGGGAAGAAGTCCCAGCATCTTTCCTGGTACATCTTCCACACATACGACTCCTGGAGGGAATTTGGAGTGAGGCTTGAACATTTTCGCATGTAACACTGCAGGTTAATTGTCAAAACAATTTCCTTCGCGCCACCTGTTGTTGTGGCATGCGTGACTTTTATGCGGACTGACACTTGAGAACACGCTGCAAGTAAGTATTTTTTTTTTTTCCCCTGGAGTGTTGGAACAGTTGTTTTTAATACCCGCGTTGACTGTGGAAATGGTCCAATTAGTATTATGGCTTCAAGCCATCTCACGCTCCACTGCTTACATTTTTATGATCTACAGTTAGACCTTCATTGTCGTTAAACGATTGCCTTTATGGCGCATCATCTGCACAACTTTTATTGTTGTGACTAATAAGAACATTATGAAGCGTCACATTTTAATATTCCAAAATGGATTCTATGTCAGTCAAATGATACGTTCACATCTGTACGGCGGCATTACAATATGATTCCGGCGGATTAGTTGAGTGTTTCAAAATGAGAAAATATGATATCGTCCTTCAAATTACAAGAGCGTGACTTCAGATTTGGTGACATGCAGCTGGGATGCGAAAGACTTCAAAAGTGTAGTCATTATTGACTTTGTCTTGCCTCGTCTGGTCGCAGCTTTGAGAATCTCTGCTAAATGACAATCAACCATAGAGCATCTTTCAAGGAGGCCAGTAACAAGGTAATGGCAAAAAAGTCAAAGCAAGCCCACGCATTGTTTCCTCCTCCTGCAAAGCTGCACTTATGCAACCCATCAAGTGGGCTGAAACAAGTGCAACCAACTAAGTGAAGGGTCAGAAACACCAGTGTCTTTCTTCATCTGCATGTTTTTTTTTTCTTGCTTCATGTCCCATTTAGACATCACAGGGATGTGTGAGTTTAAATGTAAATCTTCTGTCTTGTTATTGTCACGTACCTGGCCTGTGTGTTCCGTCTCATCCTTGTTAATCAGGTACATCAGGAAGAACCTACAGCCAGAAAGTGCAGTTAGCGTGTTGGTACAATAGACACATTTCATACCTATGTGTACATTTTCAGGGTTATCTTTGTAGCGCTCACAGGTAGTTTGCAAGGTTATGCTCTTGTAAAGTGTGAGTTTCAAAACCGTGAGGCGTGCGATCAAAGTAGTCGTTCCCGATGCCACAGATGAAGCATTTGGTCTGAGAGAGGAGCCAAAAGGAGAGAACAGAATTAGCCTCATCGTCAATCAAATTGTCTGCTAGCTTAACCTTTGAAACGTCCTAATGACACGAACCAAGATTTGGTGAGGTCTCACCAGAGTGTAGTTGAGACTTCAGTCGACTCCTGCATATTCGCAGTTCAGCACCCGAGGTAAAAAAAATAATTAAAAATAAAAAATGGGAGGGGGGTGGGGATAATTAATTCATGGGCCCCTCAGTGTGTGGCTGCCAGTTGCCCATCCCTTGTATAGTCAAAGCTGTGTTGCTCAAAATAAATAACATGTTTACAATTTGAAGAGACTCACCTCCCAGGAATAAAATAATCCCCATCCACACCTTCTTTAAGTCCTTCTGTAGCAGTGACAATGACATTCTATTCAATTTAATTCTATTGTGTGCAACCTTGTTTGCTTTGGTGTAGAGCTCCACTGTGTCAATTAATATTTCAGTTAGTTTTTAATAGCTACATGGGAGTGGAGTGGTGTGGTGAAAGCACCATATGGGCAAAATGTATTTTAGGACAATCCTCTTTTACTCAATTTTAGCTTGTCAGGTTTTGGTCCAGAACCCCAAGACACAAACGACCTCTCACCTCCATGTCCTCCTTCACTTGCTCCTGCTGGTCTCTCAGCTCACCAAAGGCATCAATGATCAAACCTGCAGGAGAGTGGAACAGTCAGGGGGGGATGATTGACCATGACACTTAACCAAGGACAGAATGGTTTTCATTTTTTAAGACAAAGACATCAGGGAACAAGGAGGCTAAGCTACCCTGAATGATGGCCAGCAAGATGACAATGACAAAGAAGAAGAAGGTGATGTCAAAAAGGATGCGGTAGAGCTCGTAGGGGTCCCCAGCTGGGTCCTCCAACTCATCTCCGATACCACCCCCAGCTCTTACACCCACGTACATGTGGAACAGATAGCACTGTTGCAAGGAAGCAAATGAAAACAGGAAATGCAGTCTGTTAAATAACATTCTCAGGTAGAGCATGTTTAGTTTTTTTCTTTTACACTGGTTCACAGCGCTCAGTGTGCCATTTGAAAAGTTAAAAAGAGGCAACAATTTCTCCAACTAATTACATTCAACCAAGTCTACATACTTTGCTTCCATTCAAAACAAAAGCCTAATCAATCTTCTTTCAAATGGGGCCTTGCTCAAGGCTGCGGCTGCTTTATCGCACAAAAGCTTAGTCACTGCTTCTTTATTTTCAAACAGGATTTTAATTGACTCGGGTTAATAAATGTAGTGGGGGTGGCTTGCCATACCGTCATCATGTCGTCACACTTCATGTCAGGCTCATCTTCGTCCTCACTCTTATTGTAGAACCTTCGGAAAAAGTTGAAGGCCACCACAGTGTAGAGATATACAACCACTGCCAGCAGACCCACTGTCAGCACCAGCTGAGAGAAGGAAGAGGAGTCGATAAAACTCAATCAAGCCAATTTTACCAAAAACGCGCACAGTTGCAAGTCACTCCTAACGCAGTATAGCAATGTTTATTTGACATTAGAATGAATTCTCTAGCCTCCATTATGCCATTAGTACATTTCAATGTCATTCACGGTACGTTCGGAAATAAAAATAAATAATAATAATACATTTTTAAAAATCTGATGAAACAGTCACTCAGCTGACCAGGAGCTTGAAAATTCTCTCCTGCGGCTCCCCCTGCTGGTGACAACACTTACTTGCTTGCCGTTATGTGTGACTGAAGACAGGATGGTACGGAGAGTCTTGAAGCCCATGGCAATGTCCAGCAGGTGGGCAGCAAAGAAGAAGTTATTGAAGTGTCCAAAAATGGACATGGTGGTGTACCAGATTAGATACAGGAAAGACTGTAAAAGAAAGACGCTTGTATCGTTAGATGATGTTTGTGGACTGGAAATTAGAAAATCTTTTAACAGACTGCACAAAAAATGAATTCTCACTGACTAAGGAACATGGTTGTTCTACCATATAACTTACATTATCAGTCAGAACCACTCCCAATTTCCAAATGTGGTATTTGGTGTCAATGGAGCTGAGCCTGTCAACACAAGCAAGGTGGTGAAGGCATTAAAACCCAAGCCAATGATGACGTGATTTTTGAAATTTAGATACAAATGTAGAATGTGTGGGGGGGGGGGGGGGGAGCATTGGACTGGGGTGATTTACAAAAGCACTCGTCATGTAATTTGCCTTTCTGAATACATAACACACAGTTAACATTTTCAGCCAATCTAATGTCTACCCGAGTGTGAAGTCTCCCCAGGTGTGTGTTGTAACATATCCAATATTACATGTCAAGGCGCAAGACAGCAGTTGTGTTCTCACCAGGAGAGCAGGGAAGCTTCCTTCTCCACAGTCTCCGCTGTGGGGTCAAAGTCCAGAGCACTCTTGTCCAGGCCTAAGAGTTCGGCGATGCGCTCTGCTCCATATAAGTCCTCATATTTGTTGATCACCTACACATATATGGAGAGAAGTGCCCTGGAGTCTCTCATGTGCTTTGCGGTTCACACTCACTTTATGGTGACAACATAAATCACTAAAAGTGCCATTAATGTAGTCAGGCAATAGAAAGAGAAAAAAAAATCTTGATATAAGAAGATTTTTTGTGTGAACAAAAGTAGCGTAAGGACTCTTAGGCGAGAGTTTGAAACTAATATATGATGGCAGTATTACAGTTTACACTCACCTTGCGCTTGATGAACTTGTCCCAGTAGTTACTGGGAAAAGACCTATAATAGAAAATGGGGGCAAAAAAAGAACATCTTGCACTCTTGCACTGCAACTTGCATCAATGCAAACTGGACATTTGTTATCATATCAAACGGCAACAACAGAATTATGATCACCTTTTATGCTCAAACTGTACAGACAATTTTGCTGATAAAGGTATGAGCGAAATACAACAATAAAATAAGATTTTCATCTTTAAATATCATTCCAATTTTAAATTGCTAACGGACCATCCTGCAAGTTAATAAATCGAAGCATGTAAAAGCAATCCCCAGGATACCATTGGAAATAAGCCTCTTGGTAGCTGAAAAACAAATTTGCACCAGCTTCTTGCACCTTTATTTCAACATGTATTTTCCCTTTGCTCATTTCGCCGCAGTTCCAGCAATTACCTCTTCACAAATTGACAGTCGAGATGTGGCTTGACTTACGGAGTGTTGATAACTAGTCGATCCCACTGGCCCTTAATGTCTTCATCAGATGGTTGCTCGGTGATGTAAAGGCCATCAAACTCCAGCTTCCTGGCTATCTCCTTCTCTCGTTTGAACACCACCAAAGGAACCTAGGGTTTCGACAATCGGGGTCACAAAAGGGCCTGAGATTTTTCTGTCAGTGAACCAACACTTGGGACGAGCACAGAAATGATGCTTGGTGGAAGATGCCCACCTTCAGACAATAGTATCCCACCAAGCACACGAGGGAGATGACTGTGTGGAATATGGCCAGGAAGCGCAGGGTTGGCAACATGTAGCCGGTGCTTTCTTGGAGAACAAACTCATCCATGTCAAAGAGCGTGTCCTCGTCATGCTCCTCCCAGTGGTTGTCATCATCTCCCTCTTCCTCGGCAGTGACCTCAATTGAAAAAATAAATAAATGTGGTCAATTTGTCAGTGATATCTGTGTTCAAACAGTGCGGTATTTCTATTTTGCCTCTTCCAATGTAGATAAATTAGGTAACCATGATACAAAGGAACGGCTGTTGGTATAAATCCAAACTGAGCTGTAATTATCTTTGTAACAACAGATTTAGTCCATTTTTATACAGCTTCTGTGTGAGATCTTGATAAGGTTACCCTTGGTGTAAAATGTCAAGTGATGGGAAGTCTTTTGTCGCTGTTGTGTTTACCTTGTAGAAGAGCAGAATGAAGTTGATGGCGAAACACACAAACAGAGCTAGGAAGCGCAGATTGTAGAAGTTGCGAGCCAGATAATTCTGTGCAGATAGAGTTGAAAAACAAACAGGAGAACCACTGAGACATTCTAAAAATATTTTTTTCTTTTTTGAATGCTTGCAGGTCACGATGCCCTCACAAAAGAGTTGTTGTATTGCATCCGGAGTCTTACCAGTAGTTTGGTCAAATAGACATCAAGCACAGAGAAGACATTTGACATGAAGGCAGGAGAAGCTTCTTTGGCTCGACTTGATTTTGCTTTGGGCTTCTCCTCCATCGGTGGCTCCTTGGCTTCCTCTTTCTTGGGTTGGTCCTCCTTCTCTTGGTTCTCTGTGCTATGTATGTCATTGCTGTTATAACCCGACAGCATTTTGGACGTGACACTTTTAGCCTCCCATTTAGATACTCACTCTGCTTTTTCTGGTTCGCTCTCGGGGGATTCATCCGCCTTGGCGGCGGGTTTCTACAGCACAAAGAAAAATTATTACTCTGAGAGATCGCTTTAATATGGTTGAAATCAAAAGTGATGTGTTCAGATGGTGTCGAAAAACCTTGTGGTCCGTGGTGGACCTCTCGCCATTGAGGTCAGAGACGTCCCCCAGTCCGTGCTCCACGAGCTTCCCGCCTTCCCTCTTGGGCACGCTCAGCATGTCCAGCATAGTGTCCACCTCAGCGATGTCTGCCGCTGGAACCATAGTTGGATCAGAACTGCCCGAAGACTCCATTGCCTCAAATTTTTCTCCTTCAATGGTATCTCCATGGATGCCGAACTGAGTGGGATCAGGCATATTTCCCAGGATGTCTGTCACTTTCATGTTCTTGGCACCTTCAACCAAGCCGCCGCCAAACATGGAAGACCAGATCACGTGGAAGAAGCCAAATATCAGGTTACTGATTACTTTAAAGAAGCCAATGAAGACCACCCAGAAGAAGGAGTAGAAGCACGTAATCATCTCCTTAATGCTTAGCTTTCTGAATTTCCTGAGCTTCTTGCGGAGGCTTTTCACTGTGACAATTTCGCGTAGGTGGCGCAACCGCTTCTTGACTGATCGGCAGGCCGAAGTGAAAGCAGAGGCAGACTCTGAGGACCCTTCTTCCCCAGCCGGTTTATCCAGGATGGTCAAGACCTCCGCTTCCTCCCCCTCCAGCTGTTCCACCGCATCTGGTTCGGAGATCTGTGAGGCCAGTTGCATCTCAAAAATTGTGTCCTCGCAGAAATTGACAAACATCTCCATCTTCTCGCTCTCGCCTCCCTCGTTGACCACGTCAAAGATGAATTGGCGTTTGGACTCTTTGACCTGCGGCTTCTCCCACTGCTCCCGGCTGGATTCGCTGATCTCGAAATACACCCTCTCGATGCGTTTTGCGCTGCCGTTGATTTCGATACGCCCCAGGTAAGGCTCGAAGTAGCTCAACACGCTCTCAGCCAGATCCAAGAAGGCGGCGAGACGGCTGTCATGCGGCATGTGCTCGGACAGGTTGGTCAGTAGCACGGCCACGTTGAAGCCGATGTCTTTGGCCGGCTCGTGGAATCGCTCCACAAACTCCTTGTAGTTGAACATGTCGTTCTCGTCGGCCTCCGCGCAGGAGAGGAGGAAGTCGATCTCCGATTGGCTGTATTGCTTTTGGCTCTCCATTGACTTATGGAACTCTTTCTTGGAGATGACGCCCTTGTACTCGGGGTCGTACTCCTTGAAATTTTCTGACATTGTCAGGTCCTTCAGCTTGAGGAACATGTCAAAGAATTTCAGGATCATCTCAACGTTGTTTGAAGACTCCACGAGGGTGTCAACCATCTGCTTCCCGATTGTTCCATTCACAACGTTGCCTGAGAAGGGCACACGCACTTGTATGAACTGCACCAAACTAGCGATGAAATCCATCCCAAAAAGTGTCAATCCATTACCTTCTAGCAGAGACAGCAGCATGACAACCATGTCCTTCTGCAAATCCATAAGCTCCTTCAGCAGCTCAATCTGACTGGCATCCTACAGGGACATGCAAGAGCATCTCTTCAAAATGTCCTCTGTCACTCATGATGTTATGCGAGACAGCAGTTTAGCGAAGGATGAACCGGTCTTTTAGCTTTTCTTTGGCTTCCCGCCTCAACGAGGGAAGAATGTGAGAAGAAAATAAGAATAACCGAGATGCCAACAGTTGTTTGGGTTAATAACATGACTGTCGTTAAGTACCTGAGACAGTTTCATTTGCATGTTGGCAAAAACATGCAAGAAGCCCACGACTGCATCCCACAGTCTGCTGTGAGCGAGGCTCTGCTGGTTTCCGATACAAGGACCCTAGAAGACGCACAAAATACGCCATTCATCATGGTAATAACGGGCATGTGTATCGCCCATTCCTTTGCTGAGTATTTGTTACCTGAATATATTCAGTCAGGGAGTTGAATATCTGCTTGGCCACAGATAACGCTTTGGAGAAGTTAACTTTGCCTGTCTCGTCAATGATGTCTTTGCCAGAGTAGTACCAGTAGAAGTCACTGATCGATTCCTAAAAAGGAAGAGGATATCATTCTGTTTTTCCCTAATGAGAATGAAGATACTGAGACCTCTGTTTACTTTTATATTTGGGCTATTAAACCCACCTGAAGGCGGAGCAAATAGTCAACAGTGCTGATAATAATGTTGACTGTGGTTGTGTTTCCAGTTTGAGTTCTCAGGAAGTTCTGGAACTCTAGTGGGAACCAATATTTATTCTGTTTTCAATTGCGCGGGGGGAAAAAAAGCTCCCAAAATGTCATAAATTCAACTTACCCCCATTGTGCCCCTCACACAGAAGTTGCAAAAAGCGGAACAGATCTTTCGTAAACTCGTCATTCAGTAACACCTTAGAACCTTTTGAAAGAACAGATAATGTTGATGATTTATGTCACATATTTCAATAGGACTTCTCTTCTTTTTTAAATTTTTTATTTAATACATCATTTCTTAATGTAACAATTTCCTGAAAAGCGATGCGTACAAAGCAAGCAGCAGAGGTTACATGTTCAAAAAATTGAAAGCTTAGTGGCCTTTAGATTGCAGGTTGAAAAGTGAATCCAAAGGAATAAAATCAGTTTTCCATGAATTCCAGTGAAGTACTATGACATTTCCATAAGCGAGAGGAAGCCCGATAACGTTCGCATACAGGCTTGGATGACGGATTCATCTTTTCAGATAAGAGCTGAGAACACACATTCACTCCAAATTCAGATCAGATAACCCAGCCAACAAAAGCTTATGTATAGTCATTCTTAAACAAACAAAAAAAGAAGTTACATTTGGTAAAGCGGATTTAGCCATCTTGCTGAACTAGGCCCAAGGTGGAAGAGCGCACACTTGGTTTAGCCCATCCTTGTAATTAAGGACAATTTACAGCGGTTGCTGTGTTAAAATGTTAAAATCAGAGGAATGAGCACAGAAATACAAAGTATCAGCAGTGGTATCCAAGCATCAATCATTCGGCATGCATCCGTGAGTATTGGGAGTGCTAAAGCGCTATGAAGACATTCATGATGAAGCACAAGCATATGAAGATGTTCTTAATTAGTTATTTACCCTGCTCAGTGTGGACTGCCATCGATGTTTATTTTATTTTTTAATGAGAGGGAAGAGACAAACAATATATGAAGACATATGTAAAAGAGAGGACAGTGAATTACAGCACAAAGAAGTATGAAGGATACATTGGAGGATCACCGCCATGCAGTTAAAAATTACTTTGGGAAAACCTGCCTATGAAATCACCGAGACACAAGGAAGTAACAGTGTGAATTGTTCAAGTAGAAGACCAAATAGTGAATTGTTATTTTAGGGGAACCATACTGACTGTTATGTATCCTGTTATTTCAAACCGCATACCACCAATGCTAGAAACTTTATGAATTTGAAAATTGAATTTCAAATGACATCTATTAGGACTTACTTGAACCTTCTTCTGTCACCATGCCGAGTCCTTCTGCCTTATTCTGCCTCTCAAATGCATTCAGGTCTAGGAGACTAACACAAAGAAACACACTCAAGAGGCTCCCCCCCCCCTTTTCATATGAATAATAAAACGCAGCTATACCTGCACGACTGCATCAGTCCTGAGAGGCTTTTGAAAAAGCTCACATCTCTTTTCTCTTTCAAGTAATCCAGCATTTTCTGGAGGAAGGGTCAAAATGACTCCAGTTACAGCAAGAATGCCACTCATACAATATGTATGTCAAAACACCCACTTGCTGAACTTGCACATTGCCTCCGTTTAAGATGGAAATGCCGAGTTTGAGGGTGCAAGTCACCATGGGGCCCAGGCGTCCTGACGAAAAACAAGTTCTTCTGTCAGATGAGAAACTGTCAAAGAAAAGTGCATTGTTTACCTTTGCTAGCGCTAATCATCTGCAACACCATCTCGGCTGCCCCGCGAGCATGAAGCCTCGCCTGCTGATACAGAGTTTTCTGCTTTTCCATCTCCTTTTCCTGATGGCCGTTACAGACACATATTGGCAGATTTATCAACTGCCAAAAGGTCATTTGTGTAATTCTAGGGTTGGGAATCGGCGGGCTAAAGGATGCACCTCAAACGTTTTCTCTTTCTCTTCTTCATCCTCTTCTTCCTGATCCTCTGCACAGCTCTGAGAGCGCAAAGATGCACATCCAAATTCGGGTTCATTTCGTTTTCTTTCTCATCGCTTTATAGATGAATAGAACATAAGAACATGGCTAACCTTTGCCATCATGTCAGCATATGCGATATACAAAGGATCTTCTTCTAATTGACTGGAAAAAAAAAGTCAAGGTAAGAAAATGACCATTGCAACACAGACTTCCTGCAACTTTACGATGGCACCTTCTTTCTGTCAGAGCGTTGTGGCTAAAATGGAGGATGAGTTGGTGCAGAGGGTCTGGCTGCACTTCAGCCACCTCTTCTTCACCCTCCTCCACTATTTTCATGGGAGTTTTCTGCATAGAGGGTGAACAATGAGCTCCGGCATCATTTAATCGATCTTTAGCTCCTCAGTTAATCAGGGTGTTCAATGTTGGACAGTCGAACACTGAGATGACTCATGCGGATGCAATTTGTCATGTCTTGATGAATTGTGGGAAGGACAAGATGAGTAAAGAGGAGTTTACAAACGCATGCATGTTATAGCGAACAGCCATCTGATGATTTTGAACATCAACAATGAACTTGACCGCAACCCAAAATGCTCAGTGTTTAAACTCTCTGGAAAAGCCACGAGGGGCGCACTGAGCAAACCAAAATCAGATCAGCGCCTGACTGCGTGATTGATCCGCCACCAGCCTATACCCGAATAATATCACTTCGATATGATTCGCCCCGAGTGCTCCAAGCTATTCAAAGCAGCAGTATGTCCAAGGCCGAGAGGAATAAGAGAGAGAGAAAAAAAAAAGTCTGCATCCATGTCTAGATTTGCACCAAAATGAAATGCATTCTCCCTTTCAATGCCCCCGCTCTTCCAAAGGTCAAGTCACCTTTCCATCATCCCGTTAGCAAATGAAAACACCACTTTGCGGAGGTGCCCCGTCCCGTAGCCGTGCTGACAAATCTCTGGAGTCTATTGCTATATCGAGCTTGAGTGTGAAATGTGATCTTGCGAGCATGCCACTGACATCACGTCCACAGAGCCTACTTTCTTACCACCTTCACGCTACAGACTTACAGAGAACAGCCAACGGACAATAATTGATGGGTTGGATCCAGGGCGGGCAGCCAACAACATGGAGCGAGACGGTATCTTGCGAGCGGCCCTCCTTACCACTGCTGTCAGAATGGTATAGCCTGGCTTTCTAGAGCAGTGAGCACCGGAGCTGTGCCTCCTGAGTCGATCAAGCAGTCTTTGACCTCGAACGGATCTCCGTTTGAAAGGTTTCGCACACCTCGAACGGGTCGCCCTGGATGCTTTGGCCGAGGTCCCCGCCCAGGCGCGTTCCCAAGACTCAACGGGCACAGAGCTAAAGAGGCAATCGGCGGGCAGGACTGGCAGCAGGGCGCCAACGCAGGGCACACGGGACACGTGCAAGGGCCGCCCAGTACTTACTGCCAGATCCTGAACTAGCTTTTCCTCAAAGGAGTACTCCTCTGCCTCTATCCATATTCTTTGATAGGCCGGGATGAAGAGGTTGATAGCACGATGCCTGGGAAAGGGGGAGGCATTGGGGAGGAATGGAGGAGGGAGTGGGGGAGGGAGGTAAAGTGGCATTAGGGTGGGTTCTGGTCAGGCGTTGGAGGCGAGAGGAAGGAGAGATGTCATGGAACGAGGGTGAGGTTCCACAATAGGGCACCACAGGTGGGGTGATGTGGGACCCACTGGCTTTTCTGACTGGTCACGCGTTTAATAAATTGAAATGAAAATCCATCAGATTGAAGACGAAAAAAAAAAAATCAAATTGCCCGTCGCAAGATTAGGCATCATTTCAATCATGGGATCCAATACAAGATGAAACAAAACATCTGCCCGTATAAGGATAACTCCAAATCTGAGGTTGCTGAATTCATGACGCTTGAATCTTACTACTGTGAATGTGAATCCTATTAATTCCTGTGTAGACGTTTCACAAAAATCAAATAAGAAGGTGCAGATTTTAATCCTTTCAACCAAGTTGAACTAAGATATCTATGGTGTTTCAGACTTCGAAATGATGTACATTTATAGCATTACTCATTGTTCAATCTCTGACTCGTTCAAGTTGACCAATCAGAACCAGCAGTGCTGAAAGGATCGGCCGCTTGGCGCATATCTGTCGACAGCCCAGTGGATGGAGGGGGGGACGGTGTTGAACAGATGAAACATTCGCCCCGTCGTTTCACTTTACCGTCAGCAGCGAGAACAAGCGGTCAAAGCTGTAGGCTTTGAACGCCCTTTGCAGCCAAACCTCCCGATAGCCGTTCAGGAAGTAATTATTATTTTTGTATCTGAGGGAGGGATGAGGTAGTATTATGCAAGAAAACAACACAGAGGAGATCATGTTATTAGGGAGGCGATGAGGTTTTACGTGGCCACACAATGTCCAATCTCCCACCACCACTACTTGGGGGATTGCTTGTTATTTCAAGTTAGCCTGAGAAGAAAGACATCTTCACTTCAGTAAGTTCAAGAATTCATGTCAATAGTGAAATTATTGACATTGTCTTTCATTTTTGTTTTGTTTTTTTTCAAGCAGGGAGACACTTACCTTGGTAGATTATAAAGGGGGGCCATTCGGAAGCAGGCCACTACAGCCCGTTTACGCTGTTTGGACAGCAGCTTCTGCCACACGCACTTTTTATTCCTTAAAGGCTGCTCCACCTGCACAGCAAATACGGCTAAATGAATTCTACCACTCACATTAAAAAAAAAACATACTTGACCAAGTAAATGTAGTATACACTAGGGAGCTTTATCGAGATAGCAGAGGCATACATAATGCATTGCCGACTTATATATATTTTTTTACCTGTTCCAGATGGTAAACAGCGGCCGAGATGCTCTGAACCCGATCCACCGTGTGTTCCGGGTTGACTGGCTCATCACTCTTCATCGCGATGTCTTTGTAGAGGTTCAACTGCCACTGGACCGCTGGGTCGTCGGACTACCACGACGTAGATAACGTGTGATGATGACGGAAGTACATTTGACACGCCACTTCTTTCGGATCTCAGTGGATTACGGAGGTCATGAGCACCATTAAAGTACTGGCGCAATTGCCACCGATGACTGGTTAAACATCCAATTTACCTTGTCCTGCAGATGAAGGTTCTGTCGCAAGTGGTCCTTCACCTCATCATCAGTGTCTTTCTAAGACCAAAAGAGAATAGAACTTGAATGAACAGAATCTATATTCGGTGTGTGTGCATGCAGGAGCAATGTCTTTTCGATTCAAAAACAACAGGGACAACTGAGAACGTGGAAAAGTACAAAGTGGGTAGAGTCCTACCTGACTGTAACGCATTTTAGCCAAGGAGATGAGCTCCTGGTCCCCTGGGGTGCACATGTTGAGGCCGATGGGCAGCATCTTCTTCAGTGCGGCCACAATCAAAGAGGTGTGGATGGAGTAATACTCCCCCCGACGACGCTTGTGCTTCCTCTCCTGGTCGCCACCGGACTAAAGTCACCAAAAGCGTATTATTAAATCCCTCTCTTTCAACTGTACTCAATACAAATGATCCGTCATTTATTGATCGAGCCATCACGTGTATTTACCTTGGACATTTTCGTCTTGCCTTCTCCAGTGAGGAAGCCTAAATTATTGATCTCGTTCTGAACGACAAAGTTTTGCTCCTCGCGCTTAAAATTCTGAGGCCAGCAACGAAAGAAAATGACGCAGGGTCGGTCAGGTTATAGGGAGATACATGCAAACTTGGCGAATATGTGGCTTACATGCGACTTGCACCACAGGATGAAGATATCCGCCACCATCCGAAAGAGCTCAGTGGAGTCTGTATCCGGCTCCTTAAGCCACCTTGACCTGGCGCAAACAAAAAGATGCCGTGTTACGTGAGTCCAAGATAAAACAAAGCAAGCGATGTACATTTGTAGACGCTGAAGAGTCAATAAATGAACCATTTCTTGTACCTGTTGATGTCGACGTAGCGAATGAGCATGGGGTAGAAGGCATAGAGGTCTCGGCAGAGCACAGCAAATTCGTCCAAGATGAGAAGCTCTGCCTCTTGATTGTCACTTTTGCCATCAGACTTCAATAACTCTTCCTCGGACACAACCTGCAACACACCATTTTATCTCCACAACTCCATGCTTACTGAAAGGATACAACGATGAATCAAGTTGCTTCTACCTTCACTGTCTTCTTCTTCAGTTTCTCAAGCGTTGGTAAAAAGTGGGTTCTCAGCAAACCGGCTCCTGCTTTACTGATGATTGGCTGAGAGTAGACTTGACACAGATAACAATCTGGATTTAGTCTCTTTACGTACATACTGCCTTGGCTTTTTGAGATTGAGAATTTTGCCCGTCTCTTCCAAAAATTTCCTCGTCTTCCATTATGGAAGGTTTTACCTGCAATCCTCTTCATCCAGGGGGCGTCATCAATGCCCAGGTTGTTGTTGAGGATCTTGAGAATGTTCCCGAGAATGATGCTGAGGTGCTCAGATGTCACCGTGGTGCAGCACTCACCACTCAAAGGTGGGTTTTCCGGACCTTTACCCCACCAGTAGGACAGGTAGTTGCACAGCATAGGCAGGATCACTTCAATCACCTGCAGGAGAAAAATCAAGAACGTAGCAACACACAACAAAGATGATCTACAAATTCAATGAGGTATCTTATGTTCCTGTGAGAACGCTTTACATACAACCAAAACCTAATCATGTCGACCTTTCTTTGGCAGTTGGCAAATACTTGCATTACCGCTGGTGGCCAGACGATGGTTGTAATGCATCAAAAAGGTTTATATATTCCGGTAGTTCTTTAGCTTGTTCAAAATGTGGTGGAAATGTAGCAAAAGTATTTCCAAAACACCATAAGAAGTGATTTTTGTTTTTGACTCATGCAAAATATTTTCCCACGGTCTGCACGTCTTTCAATTATTTAAACAGGCAAACCTGTGGCATCTCGTTGTAGCGTGCACCAGTCTCTGAGACATCGTTGACATCCTTGAGCAGCTTGTCAAGACGAGGCATCTCTGGACACATTTCCTCCACCGTATCAGGCATACTTAGGACTAGAGAGGTAACATTCTCCTTTTGAGAACATGTACGTCAATGATTCACTGTTTCTCAAAAAGTGGACACTGACTGGCCCTCTCGCGTGGTGTCTTGGTGTTGAAGATGGAGAGTGGGTTGTGGGGGTTCAGATGAGGTTCCAGGAAAGCTACAGGCATGGCGCCCACGAGAGTGGCCAGGCTCTCACCAAGTGCTGGCAGATACCTGCAAGCCAATATGGACAGTGTGTATAGTCTATCTAAGATTAAAAACAACGACAGGTGCTTTCCAAGATTTGCGTTCATGTCATCAAGACAGTCATTTTGGCAGAAGATGCTACTGCGTGCCCTGCTGCAAATGGTTAGACCGCATGACTACTTCACCCCCCTGAAAGTTTACAGTCACTGCTCTTGGAATACATTTATCGGCAATAGTAACACAAAATATGAAGGAAAAAAAACAATGTAAGTAATAAATGTTTACTGCAAAATTGTCTGTGTTCTACCTTTCCACAAAGATGTTCTTTCCTATTCCCAGAGAGTAGTAACAAGTAAGGATTCGGTAGCAGGAGAGCTGAACGTCATCCACTGAAAAGCGAATATGCAAATGCATAGTCTTGACATCCTCCATAATGTTTAAAAAAAAAAGGGGGGCAAAACAGAATGCACATTGCTTGAATGTTGGACGTGGAAAGAGAAACTCACACAGTAGATCCACTCCAAAATCATGCGTTTTGACATGATCGAATAAGGCGGTGAGGATCGGCAGAAGCGCCACAGTCACGTAGTGAATGCTCTGACTGATGCTCTTCATCTGGGCACGCGACTGCATGAACTTCCCCAGTTTGAGCATCTCCAGAAGCTTCTCCAGGTCTTCCGCTGCATTCTCAAAGAAGGTTCGAAACCTGGCTTTGACCACCTCTGAACCCGACTTCATCACAGTTCTGAAAAGAGAATGGTGCCGAATTACATGTGGTGCAAACGCGTGCACGTTGTTGAGTCTAGAAAGAGAAATAGATGTGGAGTAATTTGAAATATACATGCCTGGTGTCAAGTGAGTGAGTGAGAATGTGAAGGCAGCTCACCATCATTGTAGAGTCACTTCCTGCAAGATAAAATGCCATTAGCAATGGGGTGGGATCCTTTCTCCAATGATCTTTTGTCTTGTGTTATGTGTTAAGACTACTGAATATTGTTAGGCAGCTCACCTGGCGATCTCTCATGACACACTCCCACAGTGTTTAGGAATCATCAATGTTGACATATGACATATCCTATACCCATTTATCCCAATGCTGTCATATTATAAATGACAATGACTATTAAGTTTCAAGGCAAAGAGGGTGAAAGAGGACAGAGCCTTACCAAAGAGAGAAATCCTGTGTCTGACAAGAGCTGCCAGTTTACAGAAAAGGCTGGAAAAGACAGATTAAGTAGGACATTTACTCGAAAAAAGGACAGGAGGAAGAAAATTTCATGCAATCAAAGAAATGAATCATTTACAGCGTAGTACCTCGTGACCATCTCTTTTTCTTTGTTGGAGGCATACCCACAGCTGCTGAGGTTCTTGCTGGCCGTGGACAGGAAGTAGAGGCAGTGGTTCTTAAAAGTCTGATCCGTTAGCGGAATCGACACCTAAAACCAGCACAGGCTACTCAGAGGCATTTTGTACCAACATCAGTGTTTAGCATTTGAAACAAGAGGCAAACCCAAGGAAACAAATGTTTTGATATTGAACTGAAAATCATGTTCCTTGTTAATGTCAATACTTGTACAACAGAGTAAACTAAGCGAAAGCCCTCGGAATGATGAATTTAGCATGTCAATATATCAGAATCACTTAGAATGTGGTCACGACACTACTTTTACTTATTGTGAAATTTCTTTCACCCATCTCCAGCGTGAATGTCTTTTCGGACCTTAGCGAAGAACTTGATTTCCTGGTCATGGGGTGATTTGTCAGTCTTCCTGCTCGTGGCCATCGCCTCTGGAAGGGCAGCGGACAATCTGTCTTGAGATTCGTTTCAAGCTTGAAACTGCTCCATTCCAGTTCACCTGTATTTCAAATGTTATCCACTCACCAAGGTGTGCGATAAACTCCTGGGCAGAGTCGACACATTTGATGAGCCTCTTGAGAAACTTGTAGGCAAAACGCTTCTCCATGGATGAAGAGTCTTGCTCCATGTCTTTCAGACCTCTGTGATGAAATCTCAGAAATTCAATTGTACAGAAAAAAAAGCACAATGTGTGAAATGATTGACGGAGTATGACCTTGTGATGGCGTAGCCGCTTATCTGCAGGAACTTGAAGAGCTCCTGGGCCTTCTCTCTGTCCCTGTACTTTTCTTTAGCCGTCAGGGTATCATAGGGTACCAGCAGCGGGTGGCTCCCTCCTCCTGGTGGGACACATCCACTTCATAATCAATATGATCAATCTATTTTCTGAAAATAGTGTCAGTGCCCATGATATCATGTATGCATACCTTTACTCATGAGTTCACTCTTCTTTTTCTTGGCCCAAATGTTGTGATAATTTTCTGCAATCACCTCAACCATGCTCTGCAGGTCATAAAATGTGGCAAATGTAACAAATTCCTCCAGGTTTGTGTGCATGTGTTAGCACAGGAATTATCTTGGCAAAATGTGGACAGATTTTGGATAGTCATGAAACTTCTGACCTCCTGACTCGTGGACAATTAGCATCACCGTACGAAAGTTTAAAGCTGTCCAGTGTACTGAAGGCGATTTTGTGATTACATTCCTAACAGAAGCAATGTCCTGCTAATAGGGAGCATGTCAGTACGACGGCTCCAAAACGAACCTGAAGCTCTCTCGACAACGTGAAATTGTGCAGGTCCAATGGAGTAGGAGTGAATCCATTGACCTAAAAAAAAGAGGCTGTTTTTATTATATATCTATTTCCTGCTCTGTTGTGGAATATCAATTAGATTACATTTAATATATTCAGCATTTGACCTTTTTCAACTTTACCTGTGTCTCTGAGATCTTTCGCTGTTTCTCATTTTCCCGTTGTTGGAACATGGCTTCTCCTTCCTTGGTCCTCTCAATGTTCCAATCCATGGCCAGCATGCTCTTCAACGACTCTCTCGCCGGCCATCGGTACGTTTCTTTCTCCTATAACACACACACATTTGTTTACATTTATTTCCGACTGTGGGATTAAAAATAATAATAATAATAAATCTGTTTCAATGCTCTTTGTTTTAGTGTGGACTTACCTTCTCACTCAGAGATGTGTAAGGCTTTAGCAGTGGATGCTTTTTGGTGTGCTCATCCAAGCCGTCTCCGTGTTTCCACCCTGCGGACACCTGGAGGAGCATGACCATGTTTCAACACCAGAGGGACTCTCTCACCCGTCAACATGACGTTTCTCCTTTCCAACTGCTGGGACAAACCTTCTCCGAAGACCACTTGTCATGGGAATGCTCTGCATATTTGTTGGCAAAAAACTCAAGTTTTTCAGGTAGGGAGATACTGCAACGAGATTTATGTTTTAGTAACACAAATTAATGGGCCAGTCTATGACAAATTTACACCACTAGGTAACTGTGTTAATTATAAACATTCTGGATGGTCACTGGAGAACTGTTATTTAATTGTTTAGCATATTGGTTTTAGTAGTTTGTTTGATTATATACACTTTGTTTCTCCTCCACGGGGGTTCTTAAGTGTTGACAGTTACGCACTTGGCAGTGTTTATGGGTTTGGGGTCAAAGTTTCCCTGTGCGTCGATGGATGCTTGGTTCTCCAGCATTGCTCCTAAACTAGCATCCACGAAGTCAGGCGGCAGGGCTCCAGCAATGGCACAAAGGCAGCAGTTGGCCATTTTGAACAGTTCAGCATCATATTTCTACAAGAAAAGAAAAGCCAGGTAGCTGGTATATGGGGGCATACACAGGTCGACTTAGCAGCTGCATGGATGAATTGAGCAGAGCGAGCTAGTGAGAAAGAGGAAGAAGTGGAAAGGGTTGGCCTGTCACGAACATATAAAAGATTCAAGTGTTTTATCACCATTGCTCACTGCTACGTCAATGAGCTTTCACTTCTCTTGCTCTGATTTCAAAGAATTGCGTTCTAAATTTGAGGGGGGATTCATCCCCTAAATAGAAGCAGCAAACAGGGCAATTGTTCGAAAATGAGTCAACGGGTTCTAATGTGACAATCTTAAAAAAAAAAAAAAAAAAAAGATACTTGTTTGTACCTTTTGAGTGAGTCAAAAATTCCTTCTAATGTGACAATCTTAAAAAAAAAAAAAAAAAAGATACTTGTTTGTACCTTTTGAGTGAGTCAAAAATTCCTTCTAATGTGACAATCTTAAAAAAAAAAAAAAAAAAAAGATACTTGTTTGTACCTTTTGAGTGAGTGAGTCAAAAATTCCCCAGAAGAGTTTCTTGGTGAGAAGGAGCTCCTCCTCTGAGGCTGTGCCAAAGGTGTTCATCCCACATGGCAAACAATAGTACTTCCAGTTCTGTTCATAGTGGTTGGTCAGTAGCTACAGATCAAAACACAGGAAAACGGTGTCATGCACAGACATGTGAAGGAGCTATTTTGAATCTGATGACATGTTGCGTCCTGGTTTACGGGTACTGGCCAAACAAAAGACTGCATTGATGTGGCCCCATTGCAAAGCTTGTAGTTTTTCATCAGTCAAGCAACATTGGCGTGATTAATTAGGAATGTCAATATGGAATCGATCGGCCTGAGCATGTGCAGCATCTTACCCTTAGAGGTATGTTGCAGTGTTCCGTGAGCAGGGGAACATCAAACACCAAGCGCCTGAGCAGCTGCTGCATCATGGAGGGACGCAGATGCCTGTCAATTTGAGTTCAAAGTTAACTTCACAACCTTATCGAGAAAGCAATTCATCCTAACTAGACTCGAGAAGATACGCAGTTATCATCTTTGACAGTGCACTTTTGATTACATTTGGTTCTTTTTATTATGTAGGTCAGACATGACCAAACGTTTTTTTTTCTTTTTAAGTCCACGCGCCACTATGACATTCTTCACATTAATGTATTTATCAAGCGAAAACCAATCCATCATGGCCCCCGCACCGTAGTCTGCACACCGTTGGTGTTGGTGTGCCTCGTGAAAAACGAAGCTGAGCTCGAGGCACACATGTGTAGCCCCTGCAAACTTACTTGCAGATAGTCAGCAGGCACTCCTGAATAACATCTCTCTGTGCTTTGGTGAGCGAGCGTCCTTTGGAGAGGCGGTAGATGGTTTGCAGCGTGGCGTCGATCAAATGCGTGTAGTGCTCCGTGCTGGCAAACAAGGCGGCGCAGCGGGTTAGCAGAGGCAGCACAGCTGAGTTGATGTACCTGTTCATTGCCAGCGCCATCTCCGTAGTACTCAGCACCTCCTGTGTGGAACACAACAATAGCTTCCATGTAACGTCTGCTGCACTGCGATGTAACCGATGAAGACGTTAGCGAACCATGACTAGTGGAGTGTTAGCGATCCTGGGACGTGCATCATGTTAAGATTTTGGATTGCGGGTTAAGGCACAACTGCAAACATTTTTGATCCTTATTTACCGTGTCAAGAGAGGCAGCAGCTTGGAGGTCAGGTAGGAAGCCGACCTCCAACAGCTGGAGGAGGAAACTTTGGTCCTCGATGCCGTACACCCTGTCCAGAAAGAGCACCATGGGGGCCTTGTGATCCGGACAGAAACAGGCTGACATATCGGGTTCTGTCACTTCGCCATCTGCTGGTTAAACACATAGTTAATTGAGGATTGCATTACACACTTTGTCAACATGCATTTAGTGTACTAGCTTCCCCGTGTGGCTTTTGCAAACTATTAGTTGGAAAACATATTAGGCTGCACTTATAACTTGAAGCAAGAAAGCAACACACCTTTATTAACTGTGGGCTTTGTGAGTGGTATGCTGATGACGCCAACCAAATCAGTGGTGGGGACCAGAGAGCGGAGAATAGCTCGAATACGCAGCGCTTCACCTTTACCTGCGTTGATGAGCTGTCAGAGACAAGCATCCAGGTGAGAAACTCTCATTTCTATGTATCGAATAGGACTTTTTTTTTTTTTTAGAGCCTCACATGCATCTCTGGAGCGCAGCGACCAAGCAGGTCAATGAGGGCAGAGTAGAAGGACATGATAGCGTTGCCCATGTGGATTATTTCTTCTTCTTCCTCACCACATCTGAATTACACATCCATACAATAACTGAAATGATAACCTTAACATGGCAACCCTCCGATAGCGTTTAAATCAATATTCCTTGCATGCCACATAATCTCCGAACAGGCCAAATATGCTGTCAGTCTGATTCAGCAGAGTCTGTCAATGTAAAGTCATGTAAAGGTGTACCTAATAAAATGTACTGAGAGTGTATTAACGTCTGCCTTCTTCAATAAATGTCCCATTACCTTTTATAGAGCTTGATTCCATAACTCACGTCAGTTTGAAGGAGTGTATAAGTTACGTGCCATCTTGAATTAATATATCAAAGTTTCGGGAAGGGGAAAAAAAAACTAAAACACTACACGACCCGCGTATTCCGAAACATGGTGGTGATTGGACTATAATAAATGTCGGATGAATTACGAGAGAAGGAAAAGCTTCACCAAAGAGAATAAAATACCGTAGAGTTGAATTAACCTTATTCAATAGTCAACAGTAACTAAACTGTTCTTATGATGGCTTAACGGTTGTCTATGTTTGCATTTCTCATGGTAATGAACAAAATGTTCTACTATGGCATCCTACTAGAGGTCAAACAACAGTAAAATGTTGTATTGGATGCTTTTCAAGTCAGCCTGTGCCGATGCAACTGAACGTCAACCTTTGCAGGATCACAGTTTTGGAAAGAGAAAATGGGATTCCCACCCAGTCGTGATGGCAGCTGAGGGTTTGGGTAGGTCTAGAGCAGGATCCTTAGATATCTTGATGGCCTCTTTCATGGCCGCCAGCAGACCCTGGCCACCTTCTCCTCTCAGAGCTGGGCCAAAACACTCGGGACGTCGGATCAGCAGCTTCACCACCACGTTGGCGTTTTCCTCGACACTCTCACCTTGGATGCAAAGGCACGCAGAAACAAAAATTTACTTCATCACATCAATTTTTTTTTTTTTGGTCGTTTAAGATCTGATCACATTTTAGAGTTGGCTAAACGACTTTCCTGACATTATAGAGATTAATCGATAGTGAAATTCTTCTATCTGAATGAGAAGATAAAAGTAGAATATAATCGCTGACGAATGGTTACCTTTAGATCTGGGTTGAGCTTTTTTGTTTGAACAATAACTCTGACACCATCAATTTACCATTGCAGAAGACTGCAAACCGGAGGAAGGACAGGTAACGCTCCCCTTCTATGGGGTTCCATCCCATGTCTGGGTAACCCTTGGCAACCAGCATGGCACAGCTCTGAAGACCACATCCTGCAAGGTAAGTCACCACCTGCACACACACACATGCAATTTCCCTCCAGAACACTTTAATAGTGCGCTATGTCAGTGACACTTAGTTTGATGGATTTGCTGAGCAAGCGTAGTCTCACGGTACAAAGTCAGACTTAATTTTTCTCTGAGAAGGCGTGAGTGGGACGGGCTTCTATGTGCTTACTAAGAGTTTCTATTCTGTGGTGATGCGTCCCGCTCTGATTCTTTATTTTTTTTATCTAGTTTAAATATTTTTAAGAGGAACATTTTTGTATTTGGTCTAATTAAGAGGTGTACCTAATGAGTCAGAAGCGAACCTTTTCTAGATCCGGTTCCTCCAGGGCCAGAGCGAGGCCGTTGTTGTCCATCACTGATGATGCAGCAACATCCAGCGGCGTGGAGCCCCGCATCGCTTCAGAAGCTACAAACGCACACGTTTAGAAACACTAAATATACTCCTCGTTTAATTCATAGAGAGGAAAACCCTGAAGAAAACACAATACAATAAAACATGAGAAGCAGAAGCAACAAGCAGTAGTGTGACTCATCATTCCAACCTGGAATTGCCCCCGAGTTTACATGCTTCCTCCGTCCTCGCTGCTGTTATCGTTCTTGTATCAGTGGCAGCCCTTCAGGATAATAGTTTGTATTATGGATTGTTATTATCTAAAGGCTGTTCACTGAGGAATTTCTAACGTCTCTGTTGGCTGTGATGTTCTTCAAGGAAGCCAGAGCGAGCTGTTTTCTTATATCTCTAAATAATGATGATCATCATCTAAAATGGGTCCTTGGTTTACGACTGCCCCGATAAACAAACCATTCCAACATATCTGTCCATTCATCACGACATACCCAGACCAACACTGCTGTTCTCCAGCAGGTAGCTGAGGTGGTCAAACATGGCTTTCTGGTTCTGGCGGCTAATACGACAGAAATAGCACAAAAAGCGACAGCAGCTCGCAACCATCTTGGGGAAGGCAATTTCCTGTGGATGAGGAAGAAAGATATCCAATATTAAGGCTATGTATGGGAACAATCTGAAAGGTTAAAAAAAAAAAAAAAAGTCCCAGGTTGATGAATGAACTGCCACTAGCATGTTTACTTTATTTGAGTGAAAACCAACCTGAGACTTGTCTCCTCCCAGCACATTGACCATGACCTGCATGACAGTCTCGTGCATGCCCAGCACTCTCATGAGGTTTGGATGCTGGTAGAAAACCTTATTGTTCATAATGTTCCTAAAGACACGGAACAGATCATTTGTTGGGGTCAGTTCATTCTGTCCACACAAAACACAGCATATTGAGTCTGGAAACATCATCCTACCCCAGTCCATCAATCATGAGCTTTTCCTCCTCAATGCCCATGCGGACAGACAGCAGAGACCTGATTTGACCCAGTGAGGCCAGCAGGTTGATAGCATCCTGCACGGAAGCGGCACTGATGGTGTAAGACTTCTTCATGGCCCGAAGCAGCTCCCCGATGCCGTCGTACTGCCTCCTGAGCAGGCTGAACATCACTCGGACCAGCTCGGGATCCTGCATGTGCGTCTCCTGGGCCCAAGTGGTTATAGTTTGGGAGATCAGCTCCTTTAGATTGGCTGAGGAGAGGAAAGGAGCGAGAATGCAATTTCACACGAGTCAAAGCCAGGAAGAACTCTTGACTGTGAGCAGCCCAGTGTTCTGAATCGAAAGTATTCAGTCCCCAAAAGACAATGATGAGTGAATCATATAAATGTCTGTCACCGAGGGCCAAATCGGCACTATCACATTGTGCTTTGATTGATGTGGAGTTAATAGACTGCAAGGAGAGCACGGCAATTTAACAATTCAGCAGGGTCGGTTCCAAATTTCAAAACGGTAAACGAGGTCATTGAGTCATTCTCAATCACAGCTTGCCACTTTTGAAACTTTCAATCATTCACAGCAGAAGTGAGCGTCTGGCATTAAAAGGTGTAGGCGTCTGTCTCACGCCAAATGTCTATTACTCTTTAATGCAGAACAGAACATCAAAATTGTTTTGAGCAGAGGAATGAAGACTGGAACTGTCTGGCAACACCCTTCCTTTTAAAACTCGCTTAACCATTGTCCGTCTAAATGTAGTCACCTGTAGTCAAGTTTAAACTAAAGAATGACTCACTAGGGGAAGCCTGCTCTTTCTCTTCAGGTTCCTCCTCCTTCTTTTGCGGCGGACCTTTGATCTTGTACAGCAAGGCCAGGAGTCGGCCTTTAATCGATGTGTCCTGCTCGTCCTCGTCTTCCTCTACAGGGATTCCTGCAAGGGGAGACCCATTTCAGTGAGATGGTCCAAATTTAAAGGTACAGAATGTGTAGTGTTTATTTGATTCTAAAAGGCATGCACAATTTATATCATTCGAAGTGTGGACACACCGCATAAGCTGTCAGCATTCTATGAGGTGGACTCACCGCAGTGCAGCTGCAGTTCTTCGTGGAAGGCCTTGAGTTCCTCCTGCAGGTCTTCAGGACAGGGGCAGTCCTTGCCTGTGGTGAAGTTCAACAGGATATTGATCTATAGGAAACACAAAAGGGACCCTTGAGCAATTCATTCAGTTTACTATTCCAGCAGTGCATATTTTCATCTCAGTCAGCTCACCAAATGCAAATTAGTCTTACATGCCCAAGATGGTGTTTGGGAATACAAATGAAGTCTTGCGATAAACAAACAAAAAAAAAAAACCTGTGTTTTTGGATTCTTGTGAAGTTGACTGAAATTCTCCCAGGAACAAAACGGGCAATGACATTGATGGAAATTAGCTGAGTCGTTACCTGTTCTTGGGGAGGTGAGCGGAACTCTTTGGTCTTCTTGGCCGTGATGGCGGCAGACAGGTTGAGCGCAAGCATCAGCTCGTGGTAGCGGAATTTCTGGTTGTGCTGCAGCTTGGACACAAAGTTGTCCGAGAAGGAGACAATGGCTTCGATACGTTGCTTCAGCTCGCAGTCACAGAAGTAATGCAGCAGCTCACACATCTAAAAAGAAAGAAAGTTGTTTTCAAACTCGACATCGCCAGAGTTGAACAAACCCTGAAGGTCCATCCGACCAATTTTGATTGGAAAATGTAATTCTGGGTGGCAGTCAAGGGTGTATCTTGCCTCTCGCCTCAAGTCAGCTCGGGTAGGTTGCAGCTAATTTCAAACTAAAGTGCACATTGAGTTGATCGCGCATCTCACCTGCCGTTTGACAGACTCGGGCAAAGACTTCTCCAGAAGACCACGGACTGAGGCTTTATTCTCCTTCGTCTCCTCTTCTCCCGCCTCGGTGGACTTTTCCGCACTCGTGCTCACCTCTTCTGTCTTCCGGGTAACAGCCCCTTCCTCCACCTTGGCCTCCTCGACCTCCCCAAACACATTGGGATCGATCAGGAGTAGAATCAGCCTCACTTCCTCGCGGTTCAAGACTCCCATGATTAACAGTGTTCCGATCAGCTTGAGGATGGGCACAAATTGATACTCCACACTCCCGCCCACAGGGTCTCTGATATGGATGCCGCCGCCCTGCACGGCCTCGCTAAGCATGCTGATGGCCTTCTCTTTTAGGATGTCCAGGGGGATCTGGGGACTGTGGAGATACTGCTGGCGCTTGATGCTGATGATATAGGCGGGGGAGAAGTTGACCCGAGGCTTCAGGGATGTGCTCAGGCTTACGCCAGGGAGCGAGTGCTTTTTGCTTTCATCGGGGAACAGCTTGATGGAGCGTGTCTCGTCCGTCACGGGGATGATGAACTCATTGTTCATCATGAGGCGTGCCTCTTTCGCCGTTTCAAGATGGATACTGGAAACAAGAGTAACACTCAGCGGTACCATTCAAGGGATCGCACATTAGGCTCATCGGCTAACCAACCTGATGAGGACATTGTAGAAGCCTTCCCTTAGCATGCCAGAGAGATACTGATTGTCGATTGTGTAGAGGAGCTGCGACTGGTCCAAGTGGCTGCAGAGGGCGTGCGCTACACGAGTGTTACCGAGGGCACAGAGGGCACAGTACAGCTTGAGAGTGTGATAATGGAACTTCCTTAAGTCTTCGTGTTCCGATAACTCCAAGATGTCCAAACATCTGAAAGAAGCAAGACAAAATATTTTGGCTGTGAGGCAGCACCTCCTGAGCTATAACAAATGATCTGCCAGTGCACACAGCGAAGTGGGATATTGAACGAGATTTGATGAAACAACACTCCACTGTCAGAAAACACTGTGTGAAGATTGATGACAAAGAAGAAGTCGGATACGTGCTCTGTTTACGGGCAGCGTAACAGGTTGCACGGTGGTCGCCGTATTTGAATACCGGTATTTGATTTCACCCCACCTATTTTCCTCAGGTATATGTACAGCCATCATCTGCAGCGGTTCCAAGCACTGGACAACCCATCCGTGTCTCTCGCTGACTCGAGCAGTCTCCACGCTGAGGAAAGTGTTTGGCATGCGGCTCCAGAGCACTGCCACGATGGTCTGCACGTTCAGTCGCGGAGGGCATTGAGGCACCGGGTTCCTGTGCTCACTTTTAAATATAGCCGAGGAGATTGGCATGGCGTCCTGGGAATACGGGACACAAGGAGAGGAATGAATACCACAGTCAGGGATTTCCATCCAAGCAACGATAAGTCATCAAGAATATTTGAAGGAGGACTGTATTTATGCAGGCGGCCCGGTAGTCCAGTGGTTAGCACGTCGGCTTCACAGTGCAGAGGTACCGGGTTCGATTCCAGCTCCGGCCTCCCTGTGTGGAGTTTGCATGTTCTCCCCGGGCCTGCGTGGGTTTTCTCCGGGTGCTCCGGTTTCCTCCCACATTCCAAAAACATGCATGGCAGGTTGATTGTACGCTCTAAATTGTCCCTAGGTGTGAGTGTGGGCGTGGATGGTTGTTCGTCTCTGTGTGCCCTGCGATTGGCTGGCAACTGATTCAGGGTGTCCCCCGCCTACTGCCCGAAGACGGCTGGGATAGGCTCCAGCACCCCCCGCGACCCTAGTGAGGATCAAGCGGTTTGGAAAATGGATGGATGGATGGATGGATGTATTTATGCAACGTAGTCATTTTGTCAGCTGTGAAGTTCACGTGAAGAGAGCGACCTCACAAACACATTCAGTAACGTGTCGACTGCGTGAAGTTCAACTCGACAGTAGTTATAACATACAGAACAAGGACTTATTTCATAGGTGTAAACTTATTCACAATGAGATACAAACCTTAATCTTGACAAATTCAAATTGAAAGAGGTTTGCACAGGTGGGCCGTACAAACACAGCAGGAAACAGCTTGCTACTTGGCTCCACCTGGAAATAAGCAGAGTGCCTTCAGAGAACTCAAATGGAAAATTCTCTACATATGCACATATATCTATTAAGGCAGGCTTCAGCATATTAACCAGCTGAAACATGAGAGTGAGGTGCGACGAGTGTTGGGGTGCGATGGAAAACACAGAATTCATCTGCAGAAGTAATTTACTCCAGCGCAAACTTGTTTCCCTTTAGGAAAGACAAATGGCTTGAATGTTTGTTGAATACTAATGTGGCCCGGCACCGGCAAGTTGATTGTTATGGAGCTGAGCGCAATAACCAAGAGAAACCTTGTTTTTTCAAATGAATACAGTGATTGAATCGCTAAAACAATCAAACAGTTGCGTAGGAATAAAGCGTATGATATACTGCCAAAAATAGGGTAAGAGATCTTGCTATGGTCCTACTCGCCTCATATTTACCTGATAAGTGGTAGACAGCTCCTTGCCGTTTGCAGTGAAGGAAACAAGGCCAGTAGCCAGGTCCATCAGGCAGCCAATCTCCACGTCAGAGTTGGAGCGGCTGGATGAAGAAGGGCCGATTGCCTCTGCTCCGCACACCACATAGCAGTTACTTCTCTGGACACTAATGTCGATCGGAAGAAAAAGAGTGCTGAGAGGGCGGACATCTCCCATTTGTCTCCATCTATACAGTATGTGGAAAGGCTATAAACTCGCCGTTTTAATAGATGAAAGGTTTTGTTGATCAAGAATTCTGGAGCCAAAGTAAAATCTAAAAAGACCCTTTATAAAAAAAAAAAAAAAAAAAAAAAAAAAAAAACAGGGTACTTGCCTCTCATGGACCCGACCCCTCTCGTCTCCCAAGGTGACAGTGACTGTTCTCGTCTTGGTGAGGCTGAAGTTCTTTGAATAGTAATGATAGTCCGGCGTCACCCAGCCCACCCACACGGACGCGGGGTCCTGCCCGGCAAACACTCGCACGGAGTGGTAGTACTGTCAAGAGCACACCCCGCAGAAAAGATTAAACGACTTTACATCGGTCAACCGTTGATACAGTAATTTGGATAAAAATACGGTGTGGCCTCATTTACGGTTGTGATCCTCCCGTAGTCTGTCGCCCCATCTGCCTTTGGAGGATGACTGCAAAGATGAAATGATTTAAGCTGGCGGAGTAAATCAGCACCAACGAAAAACAACGGGATCATATCTATCATTGCCAGAGAGAAAAAACGAATCAAATCCAATTTGCACTTCGAATCCAGCAAAAATGTCTGACCTTTGTGGAAACGATTCGTCAAGTAACATGTCTGCAGGGAAGAACTCCACGGGCATGCTCAGTCGGCAGTAGATCATTTCATTGTTGCTGTTCTGGGTGCCAAAAGTCTTGTGGGTGACCTTTAGGCAGGGTGGGCTGTCCACTGTCCCGTCAATCCTCGTCACCTGAGGGCAGGCCAAATTGAGGAAGAGAGAACGCATACTCAAAAGCCAACGTTGCTTGACAAATGACCTCGATATCCCTGTGATCCTGCGGTACGTTGACAAAAGTTGCAAGGCGTTTGCTAAACCACATGGTGATTTCTCTGTTCATGTTGACCGCGAAGGGCTCAAAGCCTTCCTGAAGGCCGCACATGGTGTAGTATTTGAAGGTGCTGGCATCCTTCCCAAGGTTCATGCGTCCGACCTGAGACTTTCCCACACTACACACTGGGATAAAACCTGGGGAGGGAGGGCGATTGTTTACCAGTTAGTCTGCAGTACGCATCCATTCGAACAATTTGAAAACCTCCCTGAAAACCACAATGTAAATCAAGTGATGACATCATTCGCTTGTTCTATGATTAAATTCTGTTATGCTGTGTGGACCGTGTTTAAAAGTTACTATTTGTGGAGTAACATAAAATGTAAGTACGTCATTCACAGATGTTGGATGACGTATGGAGCTCTCACCATCTTCCGCCTCAAAGTCAGTGAAGCAAAGCTCTGAACCTTTGTTGGTGATGAGAAGTTCGCCGTTCAGGGTGAAAATAATCGATTTGTCCTGCATGTTGATCATACAGCCGACTATGTCTCCTTTTTTCCACGGGTGCCCAAAGTAGCGGCTCCCGGCATGTAAGCGCCGAGCCTTGAGAAAAAAAAAACGAAAGTGCAGCATTTTGTTGCAATCTAAAACGTGGTACGTCATGAAATTGGTATCGAAGTGAGCCGTTGTACTGTAGAGATAAGATGTGAAGTGGTGATTCCCTAACCTTTATTTTATATGAGAAAACTTTATGCACACATTAAAAAAAAAAAAGTACTGAGGCTATTGAAATAGCCTCATCTCAACCCCCTCACAAAATGTACTCTGTGTGAAATATAGGCCCGTTTTGACGTAATATCTTTTTTATGATGTTTTGAGCTGAATAGCTATTATGCTGTTGTACGAATAGCAACGGGTGAATAAGCAAGTCAATTTTAGCTCCTGAGATTTTGTGGACAAGCATTTAATTGTTCCGTCTATCACTATATGTAGCTGGCATGGACGGATGGTTTGGAGTAACTCAAATCATTTCCAAATTGATGGTTGAGAACGTGTTTCATGTGGTTTACCCTGTATCCATCAAAGACGAAGGCCTGGTCATCTGTTCCCAGTTCCACATCAGGTCTGCAGCCTGGCCTTGCCCAGCCAACCTTCATATCGCCTCCACTCAGTGCCTCAAACTCAAAGTACCACTTTCCCGTTTTCACCGCGTACGTTTGCTCCACCCGGAAGAATCGCAGAGTCTCAATCCTCTGATTGTCCGTCACGTGGACAGCTGGGAGAAATCAATCAATGAACCCACGTAAGCACGATGGGTACTGGTATATTAATTTAAAAAAAAAAAACCCTCAAGATTTAAATTGTTTTCACAATCTGTACGGAAAAGACACAGAAATATTGGCAAAAACAACTCAATATTAGGTCACTATCTCAATGACTGCATATGCTGTGTGCTGATGCTTTTTGTTTCTTTGTTTGTTTAAAAAAATGCATGTTATGTGCATTGGCTTATTAATTTTTGCTAGTCCGTCATCGTTTCTTACTCTCCTGGTCTGGAGGGTCGATGTCATATCCATAGCCAACCATCGTCCTGACGGCCTCCCTTAGACTGTCTCTATTTGACTTCTTCGTGCGCTCGTCGAGTAAAGCATATGGCACCAGGCGAGGATTACGTCTGTTCTTTAAATCCTGCCACAAACAAACAATTAGTAGTAAGTTGGCCAGTCATTCACTGTCAAGCCAGCAGAATGAGGAGGAAACAGATTGCTACCTGCTGGATTCCATAGGTCCACCCCTGTTTAATTCTGTCTTTGGCCCATACATTGTGTGCATTTTCTGCTAGCTTATCAACAAAAACCTCCTGACGTGCAGTCAGCTTCACGTCGGAAAGGTCCAGAGGGGCGGGCTTATATCCGTTGGACATCATATAACTGGAAACAAAACATCATTCAATTTTTTTTTTTCTGTTAACATTGTTGAGGTAGTGGACAGTTCTGAGGTTCGGGGTTCGAATCTCAACTGAGGGCTTCTTCTGTGGAGTGTGCATGGGTTGTCTCTGTCTGCTCCATTTTACATACAGTGTGCTTTGTTCTTAATTCCAGACTACCAAGCATTTACATGTGAAAAACACAAACTTACTCTTTCGGAAGTTTGATTTTCTTCAGATCGTCCTCAGCATGAATATTGACCTGGGCAACATGACATCCAAGAGCCACAAGGGTTCTGAGAATAAGGTAATATCAAATAGAGTAGATGAAAGTGAGTGTATAAAAATGACAACCACTGGACCAACAGCCATTATTCCTACTGTGCATTTGCCAATTTCATCTAATCTATCATCTAAACTTTTGCTACAGCTCATTAGAAAACAATTCTCCTTGAATGGTTATGGATGTGATGATCGACCGGTAGGAGGAACCAGACAACTCTTACAAATGTTTTAGTGAGAGAGGAGCCAGCACTTGGCACGGATCATCTTGAGGAGCAACAGTTTGAGGATCAATACTGAAGCCTTGCTTTTATTCTCTGCACAACATTTGATGACAGTGGCCTTCATGAATTGAGGAAGGGGCTTACTTAAGTGTTTCACTGGACATTTGCAAATTGTAGTTCCGTTCTGTTTCAGGCAGCTTGGCAAAATCAACAAGGCATGGGTGCTGCCTCTTGTTGTCATCCCGAATCTCAAAGAAAGAAAAAAAAAGTTGATCTGTAGTATTGGCCATAAAATGTTGCATTTTAGGTAAAGGCCAATGTATTTACTGTAAAGTACATACATCGGTTCTGCTGTACTGGTGCATTCAATATGACACCATGCGGAGGGCGTACCTTGCCATACGTCCATCCTAGCTCGATCTTATTCATCCCCCACAGTTCATGAATGTTTTCTGCCAGCTTGTCCCGGATGTTGTCCATGTGAGGCGGAAGAACAATCTGCACAATTAGAAAAGGAACAGATGGTTGGGCGAGATGATAAAAATAGTAACTCGGTATTGTTTTATCTTTTTCCCGACATTCCTATTGGGACATTATTTTTAGCCGTTGCAAATGTTGATGGTTAAGGCAGTATTTTCCACAAACCAGGCAATTTTGAAATCTTCTCAAAACAACCGAGTACATCTTGAACATCCTGAACCAGCACTATTGGGATTGAATGCATAGAGACCATAGAAGTCCCCTCACCTGGCTGGTGTCAACCGGAGTGGGGATGAAGGAGGCCTGGGAGAGAAACTGGGTCGTTCCCAACAGGTCTTGGACCCCATCGTGATCCCTCTTGTGCTCTTTCACAGGCTCCACGTACATCTTCTCCTTTGGCAGCAGCGCCTCATAGCACGGAGAGTAACCAGCGGGGGGCAGGAACTTAAAATCTCCATGTCGTCCACCCAACAAGAAACGCACCCTGATGAAGCAATAGGTGACAAAACACGATGTGATATTCAGCGAGAAAATACAAGGGGGCCCTTCATTTCTGTTTTTTGTCCCCACTAAATATTTGGGAGTTGCAATTTTCTCATTTAAATCAACTTCAGTAAACAGCACTTAACACACATCTGCTATGATGTAATGATGGATAGGAAAAGGTCACCCGCATGGCCTATGGTTGGTTAATTTCGAGTGAAACATACTTGACACCGGCGGAGAAGCTGATGACGGGGAAGAAGAATCCATCCGTGTTGAAGTCTTCAAACATTCCCTGAACGGGCTGACCGTTGATCCGGAAGGACATGCTGAGGGAGCCCAAATCCAGACAGCAGCTAACCACGTCGTCTGAAGTTAGCAGGTGCTGGTTAATAGAGGCCACTGCCCGCGGGATGCGACCTGAAAATGAGAAGGTATATAGATACACAAAGAGGAGGAGTAATGGGTGTTTAGAGAGTAGTCACTGTGAATATTTCAAATAAATGTTCCCCATTTGAATGAATTTAAATGCCATTAATAGGTTCCAGCTCTCAAAAAAGCAAAATTAAATACCAACTGCATTGTAAAATAGCCATCAGAATATAAACGTAAAGAGTGGTCTTGTGTTCTTTAACCCAGTGGGTCTGCAGACCCTTTCTGGATACGAGACACACGAGTAAACCCTTGAAAGTAATTTTTTTTTAAAGTTTAGCACGACAATAAACGCATGCATTTGTCTCATGGAGGATCAGCCAGTGAAGAGTCCCACCTGACCACAGGTGAAGACCATCAAAGCTGTAAGAGTAGAGATCGTCGCCGACGCCGTTGCCTCCCCAACCCTCGCCTCCACCAGGATACGGGGCGTAGCCTTTTGTGTTAGCCCAGCCCACCCTCAGGTGAGTCGATTCAGCCGTTACAAAGTGGTCCACCTGATCGACCACCAGCTCGAAATACCACTTTTTGTATTGGGCAGAGCCTTCAGCCACACCCAAAAAGATGTTTGGCCTCATGCTAGAAATGAAAAAAAAAACCCAGATGTAATTATTTTGTGATCAATATTGGCACTGGGACACATGGTTATTCTATGACTGGTTGTTACTCTAAAAAGTGGTGTCTTTTGAAACAAACATTGACAAACATTCAAGCATCTCAAACAGGTCCAAGCACTAGATTTAAAAATAGAACCGATTTCCATGACATACCTATGAACATCGTTGACTAGTCGGGTCTGAAGAAGCAGGTCCCTTTTGGGAAGCAGGTGGTCACAGATCAGATTTTGATTGGCTCTCACAGCCACGCCATTACATACACAAAGGGAGCACAAGACGTCCAGAATCTGACAGAGGAAGACAATCAATGCAATAATGCAGTCTAAATAATTACCACAAATGAACTTCATTTTTGGTCGTAGCCAAAAGATTTAAATGGGCTTGTTAATACGTTTTTTTTTGTCATTGTGTGAAGATTCATGTCCTCAAAAAGGTTCCGCTCCTACACTTTAGACAAGATGAAAAGACAATAAAATAAAAACACCAGGGGTGCAGTCAATCCTGATTCGACCGTCCTTGAACTATTGGATTTGACTTGTTCAATAAAGTTACACATAAACTGTTTCTCTGGCTAAATTGTCTTTGTACTGGGTTTAGTGTTCTTACTGTCACAAGGCGGTGAGCAAAAGCCAAGGGAATTAAAGGCTCAGTTGTAGGATTTACTGTCAAATTTAATGAGGTGAGCTTGCATTCCTAAAAAAAAATAAAAATAAAAATTGGGAGGAGTAAGATGCAGTGGCTTGACACCTTGTGGTTGCGTCCATTTTTGCACAGCAAAGAGATGATAGATTTGATGTGCCCTCTCTGGATGATGTTCAAAGCCTCCGGACTTTCAATCAAGATGCAGTGTAGAATTTCCAGGATGCCTGAAAAGAAATGACACAGTTCTGTGTGACACTATTTCTTTGATAACCTACGGAGCGGAAAAAAAAAGCTTTTTTACCTGATGATGACTCGAGCCTTTCCAGTTTGCTGACCAGCCAGTCCAAGTTGCGAGAAAACTGGGTGCAGTTGTTTTTGTTCCCACGAATAAGTGCAGCTGAGTAAAAAATAAATAAATAAATATTTGTATATTTGTGTGCGGGTGCAAAACGACGAGGCCTTGGTGTTGAATGCAAGGGCAGTAAAGGAGAGCTGCGGGTGGGAAGCTGTTGATGACAGCAAAACAAATAAGCCAAGACAAAGTTGTCCAAAGAGGAACGTCTCAGGGTTACACAGTTAGCATTCACGATTCGGAGAGGAGGCTAACATCAGCACCTGTGATGGCTGCCACTTTGGCAGAGGCTCGTAATTTGCCTCAAAATGCAACAGCCTGTCTCATAAGGATGACGAGGGATATTCATTGTGGTGACCTAAATGCCACACATTCTGTCCAGGAAGGGAGGATATAGAGGTGAAGCTAGGGGAGAGTGAAACAGGGAACATAAAAAAAAAAAGAAAAAGGCAAGCGTGTGAAAAGTTAAAAGGAAAGGATGGAGGAGCAACGCGCCAGAGGATGATGAATTATGCATGTCTAGCCAGGGTTGACAGCTGATGATGCTGAGAGATCCATCACTCGGGTCCGTTTACCAAGGAGGTCGTAGAGGAGGTTGAGGATGTCCTTCCACGCTGCCCCGGCCTCCTCCCCAGCCATCTCCCCAAAGTGGGCGGCGCTATTGTACAGGTTCATCCGGTCAATGCATTTTGACAGGAGGGCCAGCATGCCCTGGGAACAAAAGCATAACCATAACCGTGATGCATCCATAATCAAATTTGCTTTGCTTTAATTACTGTCCTTTTTGGCATCAAATCAAACTTTGGACTGGAGCCCAAATATATTGTGGACATAGCAACAAGGGGCATCATTGTGTGCTGATGGAAATTATAACGGTACTCCTGATTTTTGGACAGCCCATAATCCTGAATGGTTAGCAGATTTGCCTCGCAGTCTGAGGTTTAGGCGTTTGAATCCAGGCCTCATGTTTGGTACTCTTAAGGTCACTTGAAAGGTTTAGCTCAAGTTATGCCCCCCAAGTGCCCCTACAATCAGTCAACCGAGCGACATCAATGTTGCATGACACGCTGCATAATCGAGTCAAGCTCGACCGGGTTCTCGTTCACCTCCTCTTTGAAGAGGTCTTGACGTTTGATGAGCGATCGCAGCAGACATTGCTTCTCTTCGTGTTCCAGCTCCGAGTCAGGCTGCTTGAAGTACTCTATCAGGTCATTCAGCGTCTGTAGCACCTCCTGGACGTAGCGGGCCACCTCCATGGACACGCCTGCGGCGGTGCTGTCCAAGGCCCTGAAGAAAAGTCCCAAGAGTACAGAAGAAACTGTGCACCTTTGTGTCATGAGTTTGAGCACCGAGGGGTCGACTGCAGGTCGTCAATCTCTCAGAAAGCCTTTTTATTCATCTTACTTGATAAAGTTGGTGAAGAGGAACGTTGTATTACGGATGTTGCGAGCCGCTTGAGACTCTTCATGCTGACAGCGCTGGAGAGTCAAGCCGTCATCCATGTGGCCCTCAGAATGCAGACAGGCCTGTGGTAGGAAAGAATCAAAGGTTTAGAATCTCAACAGGTGCCGAAACTCTGGGCCTAATTATTTTATGTGACTAACTAAAGCAAATAATGTCTCTCAACTTCATGGTCCTTGCTAAAATCTGGACCAATATTCCATATTGGCTTTACTTTTAACAGCGCTGAGATATGGCAAATCCCTTTAGAACAAAATGCACAACAATTAAGATAAATCTGGACTGCTGGCAGGCTAGTTAAGCCATCAGCACTCTTTTGCGAAGCCACGCTGTTGTAACAAATGCAGAATGTGTACTGAATGTGTCATATCAGCGGCACTTGTTACACGTGTATTTTCACAAATCACCAAGTCTATCCAGGCGCTTTTGCATTGCATAGTAAGTATACACGCATATCATTAGCACGCGGTAATATTTGCAGTTGTCAGGCCTTCGTGGAGGTGTGCATTCTCTGGATGTTCATGCCGATGGGTGGGGCTCGAGCTTGACTCGCAGAAATCAAACACCAGAATCAAAAGGAGGGATAGGTTGGTGTAAATTGACAGTAGTTTCCCTCAACCCCCACGTGCCACCATGTCAGCTGCCTCGGCATGGTGCCGAGGCTACAGGGACCACCAGGCAACAGCTACAGAGGTTCCTGGGTCGGTGCCCAGCGATCACCAGCATTCCTCATGTTGCGCTAACTGCCAAAACACAGTGGAGCCTGTTCTAACTTTTTAACCAAGTTGCTGTCTTGTCAGGTGAGAGTCTAGTGAGCATCAGTCTTGTTGGTGGCGCTTCGTTGTGAAAAGACTATAGAAATAACATTAGCATGGGAGTATAATTTGGGATATCCAGTCACTCGTTAGCTTGACAGCGTGTGATGTTTCAATGTGCATATCTGCATCGAGAGCAGGGAGCAATCAGGGAGTGAAGACAGATGCAAGATGTAATGTCAGCGCACTCTCGGAGTAGTTATGTGACACTGTGCACAAGGGTCACTCAAGTTCAGAAAGCGCCAGTTTAATCGCAGTAGGGGAAAAAAATCCCCACAGAAATGCAACTATTAATAAAATAATAATGAAGTTACCGGCCAAAACTTACATTTGCCCAAGTTAGAGTTAAAACAAGACAACTACTCTTTATAACAATACGCAACTCTGTCTCTATGACCAACTGTACTGGAATGGTAATTGACATCGGAGATCCCAAGTGTAAAAGGAAGTTCACTACAGTAATAAGAACAATAAAATTGATTTCTCAAACCTTTGATAATGAGTAACAATAATTAATCTTTTTTTTTTTTTTTTTTTTTAAAGAGAGTGGGGTCAAATCCCAATTGGACAACCTAAAGGGTGTTGGAGTTGGAACGGCTCCACCATATGCAACTTGAACCAATTCTAGACTGCACATGCAAAAGCATTGAGAATTCGGTGCAGTGTAAATTAAAGCCAGTTTTACCCTTCTTTTCACGGGTCCAAGACGAGATGATTTGGCATCAGGCGCTTGATAAGACAGCCACAGTCCAGTTGCCACGTGCATGATGAAGCAGACAGAATCGCCATATTTGATCTCTGGCACACCCATGCCGTCAATGTCTCTCTTTGGGCCCGACTCGCTTTTTTCCTGTTTTAATGTGACAGACACATACACATCAGCTCGTGTGAAAATCTTACGTCAAGTATACCGACGCAGTAGTTGTATGTATAGGATGACCATTTGAGGATTGAGCCTATAAACTGTGGTGCCATTACAGGCCTCTGTGAGCTTGGCGACCTTTCTCCCCAAGGGAAAGGGGAAAGTGCCACATTCAATAAAACAAGGCTGAACACAGAAAGAGACTGACCTTTGGATGTGATGAAAGTAGAACACATAAGTTTGAATTTCACTGAAACAAACGGGTTTTTTTAGTTTTTTTATTGGATTTGTTCTCATGGTATGATCTAGAAGGGCAACTTTATTTTAGAAGACTTGCCTAGCCCCCCGAGGGAGTGTGGGAAAAGCGGAGTAAAGACATGAAAAGCCCAATATCCACGAAGTCTTGTTAACATCCGCGCATATCAACCAATTTCTTTCTCATATGGATTTTTATTTAGATAAGGAGGCGGATTTGTCCTGACCCACTAATGGTAAAAGGCTGTTAAGTCAGCCAATTACCATGAGGCAAGTTGAAGTGTTGTCTGCTCAGCAGTTGTGAAAGCGGTGTCTAAACTGTGCAAATGTCATTTGGTAACTTTGCACTGACCTTGGAGGGCCTGAAGCAAAAGGAGGTGGCCGTGGTGTCGGACCTCTCCCTGTCCTGCAGGACCAGTCCCCGGTCCTCAGTCAGTGCCAGGTAATGGCCGGTGGAGAGATGGCGTAGTCGGAAGCCCTGTCCCCAGCGAATGTGGCTTCCGCTCCAACTGAATGCAGCATCCAGCACAAGCTTTAATGTTTATAGACATCAATATTACACCGGTCGCTTCCTCTTATTCAGCATGCTGATTGAGCACTAGAATTGGCATTAGAAAAGGCAGTGCCGTGTTCACTTGCGAAAATCCCTTCGGAGCCAAAAAGGACGAGCTGAAAGGATGCACAAGCAAACAGAACACAAGCGTGACAGGTGACCTCGTGAGAATTGCCAGACGACATGGATTCGAGGCAAATTGCGTGGCGGGCAGATTGAGGAAAGGATGAAAATATTGAAAGAGATATAAACAGAGTCCTCTGGAGGAGTAAGAACCGGTAGTGACAGCTCAGACAAAATACAGGCAAATCTGTATCTATATTTAGGACAAGACCCACTGACAAATCAACTCTAAAGATTTCAAAGATGTTCTTGATGTCGGGGTGCTCTCTCTGTCAGGCTGCTTGAATGCATGCGTGTGTGATTCAGAACTCGAACCCACCTGATCCTCAAAGGCTCCAGTCTCCATAGGGAGCGTGCTTTTGACGCTCCCTTACCTGCTTCGTAGTTGACTATCCTGGGGGCACAGAGAAGTGCAGGGCTTCCGTTATTGAGCCATAACGGAAATTGAAAACTGCAGCACATTCCTCAAGAATCTGACAAGAAAAGAAACTAGTTGAAGGCACTTTGCAAACACTTGAGGGGATTAATGATGGTCCTGTTTCCCAATGGGTTTCGTACCCAAACAGTGAGTGTGTGTGTGTGTGTGTGTGTGTGTACAAATGGCAAACTAATTAACTACGGTAATCTATGACAGCGAGTGTTAAAATGAATCTTTGTTCGACTGCACACTTAGCAGGTTTGCTGGGTCACAGTTTTCACATTGGTCTTACACAGAACCATTAAAAAATATATATTTAAATCTCGTAAGGACAACTTGGGACTGAACTAAAAGGAAAAACATTACCTCTGCTCCTCCTCACTCCTTTCTGCTCCAGGGATGGTCAAGCTCTCATCATGGCCACGACAGAGACGCATCACATGACCACCAACCAAATACCCTACCGAAGCAAATGTAACATGAGACTCATGATGTTGAGATTATGGATATGCTGAACAGGGAGAAGAAAAAAAAATAATTTTTGGAGAGGGAAAAAAAAAAAGGAACATTCAGTCATCAATACTGGTGGAGCGCATATTTTACATTTGAGAAGCTTTCCAAAATTGCTGATGAAATCTCAGTTTGGATTAAAAAAGTAAAAGTTCTATCAAATTCAATAAAATATGTTGACAGGATTAATTTTTTCAACAGCGACTCTTATATTTACCTTGGACATGGAATGCACTCAAATATTCCAGTTTTCAATTGTTTCCAATTTTTAATCATAGGACAATATGATCCAAAACTATGTTGGCCCTGATGCCATCAACTTGCCGACAGCCATGTTGCTTGAGGAACAGGTTGGTTGGACGTTCCACAGGGTTTGCATGAAGGACGCGTCCACTTGAATGTTGCTATTCGAGATGGAGAGGTGCTGCAAGAAACAAAGCCACAGCGTTTTAGACAAAATGGCCCCACATCCCAGTAAAATAGGAACACTGGCACAAGAGAATCTCAGACAAGCGCACAAAATCAGCAAACACCCGTCAGAGGAAGGGTAAACACCCAACGCTGGGATTTGTGAAGATATTAAAGCAGACTGCGCATCCATCAACAAGTGCTGCCAAACAGCGTTAGGGCGGCTGCTGGCTAAAAAGCACCACTGCATCATCAGCGCTTCCCGAGAGTAGCAGTGCCCAGATCCTTCTCAGCAATAACTCGTTCCCGCAGACGCGCTTGGAGTTACTCCAGCCTCCCTCCAGGCGGGATTAACAAATTTGTGGATGCTCAACAAAATGTGAACATGCTGAACAATGACTCCTCATCTCACGACATGCGCCAAATTACATCCAAGCAACAAAGGTTTGGCTGTGTCTAGCACTGTAAACCCGAATAAGTTAGCAGAACTTAAAGAAAGTGAAGCAATCAATCGCCTCACTTGTTTAGTTGAATAATTCTACGTTCCTGAACTTAAAAGTTTTGAGTGTATTCAATTTATATTTTTTGATATCGTTCCTCGAAAGCTTTCAGTTTCAGCAACTCAAATATTCTGTTACTTATGTAAATGTTCAAAGCCTAATTCATTAAGTTAACAGAAATATCTCTAAGTCTTAAAAATAAGTACACAAACACCATTTTATGCGAGGCTAACTCCATTTTTATTTGTGTTGGAAACAGCTTTAACTGAACAGTATTTAAATGTTCATTCAAAACAAAACAAATAGGCCTTTCCCCCAAATAGAACTTTTATCAGAAATTACCATTTAGGGTACACACCCAGTTCATGTCTTGAGGACCTTCGAAAACGTGATGAACGTTTGACTTGCGCGGTCGAAGACAGTTTAAGCGCCACATTTGCTCGACATGATTTCGTCCAGTATAACATTAAATCGGCTTCGAAAATAGAGTTTAATCACATGTGATGTCATACAATCATTAGTCAGAGTAATAAACGAAAAAATATGAAAAGCCCTCGCCAACCTCTTGATAAAAGAGATATCATACTCGTTCATTCTGTGCTGGCATGATATTTGTAGCGGTCGCGCAAAGCAAACCCTTGAGCAGCTAAAGCTAAGGCCTACACTCCCCTGAGAAAAACGCGTAAATAAATAAAAGTGAACAAATATCGCATTACAACTTACATAAAGTCCAAGGACGTTGACACCTGCCGCGTCGGGAGGAAAAGTGGAAAAGTCTGTACGGTACTAGCTTCAATTTCCACCTGCGCAGGTGCGCGGTCGATTTTCTCCTATTTTGTGTTTTCTTTAAATTGCAGTATTCACGAACTGATAGACACATTAGCGCCACCTTTTTCTTCGGAGAGTAACTCAAAGATTAATTTTTAATTGGAAAAAACCTGGCGGCATATATTTCATAATCGAAAGTAATTCGTAATGATTTATTCAATCTATCTTTATTTAACTACCTAAGAAAATTGAGAACAGTTTACAATTTACAATCTCCACTAGCTGGAGACAGTAAACAAGGCAAAAATAAACGCAAGTACAAATGCGGTCAAATAAAACCTAAAAAATATCAAATAATACAATCACAAAAGACTACTTTTTGGAATTCATTTGAACATTCGGGTTTACAGTGAGCTTCCAACAAGCCATATCAACATGTGCCACTCTCCAAATTAAGTTTTTCCATTTATCCAACATCAATTGAATGAACTTCAAGCAATAGACACCACCTTACATAGATCATATTTTTAAGATACAAAAGCTTTACAAGACTGTACATTGAACGGTAATGATGCTCTAATTACTTTTGCTTTCAATTTCTCAAGTGCCCCATTCCTCGAAAGAAACATTCGAGCCAAATCCGCGGGAGATTTCCCAGCGGAGGAAATGCAAGTCTGGAAATTTGCCAGTTTTACATTAAAAGCCCATTTGCCTGCCTAAATGGCCACAACAAAAACGCCACCGCTCAATTTTGTACACTTGCCACGTCTCCACTCCACCTTTTTACTATTTGCCTTCCCCTGTTCAGTCCTGAATGGGTGGACTGAAATCAGTGTGATGGTGCAGGGGGAGTCAACTGACCAAGTAGCGTTCTGTTGACACGCTGACGAGGATCAGGTCATCTCCGATGCGGACTTTCTCTCCTTCAGACCTCTGCTTGGAGGCAGGGTGGATGGTCCACCAACAGGCCTCTCCTGTTCACACAAACAAGCTTCCGCATTAGCAATTAAGAGGTGCCGGAATGTATGACAGCTGATAAATGAGATGCCCCATTGGGCAACGCCGCGTAATGGGGCAACTTTCTATACGAGGGAATATTAAAAATAACCATCTTGTGGGGAAGCTGTTCTGTTGTGTCACGGTTGCAGTTAAGGTCAAGCATAATCGCCTGAGTGGGAGCGTTAAGAGCGAAGCGAAAATACAGCGGGAGTTGTACTGTACCTATTGCATCTTGTTGTAGTCCCACATCGAATGACAACTTGTCTGTCAGTGACCTTGATGTCTTCAAGCAGGTCAGGTACTAGGGCAAAAATCAATGGAAAATCGAAATTGCTTTACATAAAAGAGTCAGCCCCCAAAAAAAGTTTTAATTACAATCTGCTTATAATTCTGGTTTAATTTGCAGCGCAGAACTGCACTGCCTCATACTGAGAGCTTGCATTGTTTTATACTTGCGGGGGTAAATATTAGAAACTCGTCACAGCATGATGCAGTGCAACACATGAAATGACTGAAACAACTGCAAAATGCAACCACAATAAAAACAATATATATTGTTTAATTGATTAGTTGATATTCAGTAATATTTTCCATGCATCTAACATTTATTTTGTGTCTTGCTGAGTCATGCAGCTTTGTAGTGAAATCTGAAGAGTACCAAAGTGTTTGTTCCCATTTTGCATTGTACCTTTTAGTTTCCGTTTGTACTCACCATGCCACTGAAGGAGTGGCGCAGGAGGATGGCGTGGCCATAGAGCAGGGTCCGATGTCCGCCCCCCTGACCCGCCTGACAGGAAATGAAAAACTGCTGTATCATCTCAATCCTCTTTTTTTTTTTTTCCACAACCTCTAAATCCACTTATGGTTGTTGAAGGCTTTCCATTTCGGGCTTTCACTGAATTGAACCAAATAATGAGCAAAAAATGTTTTTCTTTGAAGTGCAGGCATGTTTGGCAAAAAAAAAAAAAAAAGGAGAAATAAGCACACATCAAAACAATAAATAAAGACACAACCACCAACCGACACATATAAAACAGCAAATACCATCCGAGAACAAATGCGATGAAGCGCAGTGGGAATTGACACTGGCCCACAAAGAATTAAAAGATAAGTGTTTCTTCCATCACCGCCCGAGGTTAATTAATTTAATTTCTGCTTACCTTTTTAATCAACCTCTAGTGGCAGATGAAGGTGGAAAAAAAGAGAGGATACTGTCAAACAGTCTACATCCTAACTGTGTTCACTAACTGATTTTTGTTTGTTTGTTTGTTTGTTTGTTTGTTTTTCTTTGCCCTACTGGGTGTCAAGATCAGGGAATGTCATTAATATTTGTCAACTGTGGGCGTGTGAAGTCCTTTGAGACTTTTGGTTGATGAAGGGCTTTATAAATAAATTTGACTTGACGTGCACAGCAAGCCGCTCTGTATTTCAGGCTTCTTGTGCTGACACATCATTCCAAGAATAGTGACCTTTGCTTCGGTGACCCTCTCGGTGTACTGTATCCTAAACAGCTTGGTCCCAAGCTGGGCTGCGCGCGTGCTATAGGAGGGAGGTGTAAATTGCATCGCCTTTGTTTTTTTTTTTTTTTTTTTTTAATGGTCACAGGGAGAGGCTGCACACAAAGCAAATTTGCTGCACGTTTTGGGAAAATAAGCCAAAAGAATTCCATAATGTTACTGTTTGGTATCTCACCAAATAAAATAGGTGGCCTGTCATATGGTTGGACGCTAAATGTCACTCAATGTTTAGAAATGGGCTTCACTTCCTTTTGCTCGTTCTTCTGTCATGCACACGGATAGGAAAACCAACTGAAGGACCTAGTCGTTTTTCATTGTCGCCCCACTCGAGTAACAGACAAACAAAAACTCCGCGAGTCAGTCCGGCAATCAAATATGAACAACAAAGGCAAATGGATACATAATTGCGGAAAGGAGCAAGAGATGGAATTTATTAGCCTCGCTACCCGAGTTTGTACTGCAGCCAACATCGTGTTCTGTCGGCCAAAAGGAAGAGCTGCCAGCATCGGGGCAGTTATCCAGCTACCCAGGTTGATAACAATGCAACAAGGCTAGACTAAAAATAAGACAAGAAGGGATGTTGTGCGTGGCAGTTCACTTAAGGCCAGACTCAACAAAGACAGCAGATTTATCCCGCGACAACGATACTGAGCGATGATGCTGAGATGGGATCAATCTTAACGTAAAGTATTATTATTATAGTTTTACAATTCTTGACATAGCTCGAGGATTACTTGAGAAAGTATCCAGTGAGTTGATACAAACAAAGTTGATGACATCCATTGACCTCTAATCTGCATTTGGATTAAATGGCGTGCAAAATGCTGCTGTCCAGTGTTTCGAAGCACAACTGGATATCAGAATGTGACGGGTTTACGACCCAAAGCAGCCCACCGGAGGGACGACTTTACCGTTAAGAGGAAGTCCGTCTCCCTTCCGCGTATCTTGCCTTCTCGATAGATGACTTCATAAACATGCCAAGCGAGCTGGACAGAAGCCGACCAAAAAAAAAAAAAAAAAGCCAACTCTGCTTTGTATAAATTCAGAGCTGCGATGAGGGATGCTGCAGAGCGCTCACGAATGATTCCCAATCCTCCTCTGAAGCAAAATGGCCTTTCATTATCAGTGACTTCTGATATCTCTTTGAGGTATATGAGAACGTAGGCTGGAAGATGAAAAGTGACAGTCTTCCTTGGAATTCAGTTACAGTCCAATGCCCTCAAAAGCTTTCTGCATTTTCAATGTAATAAATTCCCCTAATACTCTCGTAGCAAAAATAACTTTGATCAAAACTGTTTTGTGTGCACATTTGTCATCCAAGTTATGATAACTCATAGCGGCTGGAAAGTTAGTCCTTTTATCCTAAAGATTACTGATGCCAAGTGGCCACCCGTTTCGGCTTTTCTGGATGTTTGTGTGATCGAGGCGTATTACTCACCCCCTCGCTGCTCTGTCCCGTGTTAGCCAGCATCTCCTGCAGGGCTCGCACCGACAGCGACTGCTCCAGTACAAAGTTACAAATGCACAAGTCCGGAGGAACATACTGCAGCATGGAGGCGAGGAAGGGGAGTGGGAGGGAGATGATGGTATAGAAGACACGAGGGAAAAGGACATTAGCTGAAGAAGCAGTCTGGAGATACGATTCTGTGAGCAGAAACCTGAAAGAAAAAATCATTTCGGGAACTTTGAGGCACAAGGCGCTTCAGGAAACTGAAAGTTTGCTTTGAAGAATCTGCTGAAAGAGAAGTGTACTTTTTTTTTTTTTTTTACCAATCCCCCGTCCTCATCTATCACACTGAACTGAATTGAATGAGCGCAAACGTGCACCGGCGGCCAAATCATTTACTAAATTAAGTGATATGAGACCGAGGGCCCAAGTCTAATTAATAGAAACTGCAGAGCTCGGAATGGCCCTCATAAAGAAAGTGATTGGCATCCTGGTGTGTTGCCAGCAAGGTGCCGAGGATTATGAAGAGCTCTGTTAAATACGCCCACCAACCACCTTTGCTGAACTTTATTAATTTTCTTGCAGTTGTCATCAATTCTGCCAGAGCTGTTGGTAAAAATAAATAAACAAAAATAAACTGAGTGATCAGAGCTTGTCAATGCCTTAAAAAAAAGTCTCGAGTGCAGTCTCTCTGTCGTCTGGGAGCAGCAAAGTGCTTGCAGTGACCTTTTAAACAGCTCATTTGTTGGTGTTCAGCAAGGATGAAACTCAATGGGAAAAAAAGCTTGAGAAAGGGTAAAGTGATTCGTTTGAATAAACGGCGGCGTGTGTCATCGTGTTTTAAGTTGATCAGATGATGGCAAATAATAGACGCCCCTCCCAAATCACGTAATAGTCTGACATCTGAGTAAGTGGATCCGAGAGGGAAATTGAAATAGGCTTTGGCGGTGGAAAATAAGTCGGGCTGAATTTCGTCTGAAATGCAGGCTGATGATTTCTTTCGCATTCACTTGGCAAGAATCGCAGGGACAAAGTGGAGCCGCAATTGGACATCTTTTTGGCCATTTTATGTCAGCAGCTGCAGGCAGCCCGGTTTTCATCTCGCAGCCACATGTGACACCCGAGGGGGCCCGGAGCCCGTACCAAGGACGGCTTGTTTGTGACAGATGGCCCGGAGCTCTGCAAAGCGGTTGCCCTCTCATTCGACAACGGCTCCGGGTACGTGAACTCAAGCATGGCCTCGTGTTCTCAAACTGAATTTAGGAACTCATAGACTGCCAGCAAATCTGCCTTACACTCCACTGCTCCTGAAAATGGGATTTGCTTTGAGTCACACAGCCAAAGCAATGCGTGGACGTCCGAATGGATCGTTTCGGGTTTTTCATCTTTCGTTGAGGGCGAAAACATTTTCAGTTAAAAACACACACGTCTCCGTATGATGACGAACTGGCTCAGTGGTTTTGTGGATTAGGGTGGTTGTGGGGTGGGGGGGGGCTGCCCCGGCAAGTGGAGCAAACAAGCACATGATCCACGGTCGCCCCCGATGAAACACTATCGCTTGTGTTCAAGCCAAGCCGGGGGGGCACCATATCCGTGTGCTGAACCTGACCCGCCGCAGTCATGGCCATTTGTTTTCATTTGAAACCGCCCAGCAGGCGATCTGCCTTAAGTCATTAGCTGTAAGTACGCCATAAAGCTCTTCCGTGACAGTGACAGAAACATTTCAATGTCATTTGGTAGCAATGCATCTTCTTCACAAAACTTGCGGAAGCAACCTGCTGCATTCCTCACCTTCGCTTCAGAGGTGGGTTCGAGGTAACATAAGCGGTTCCCAAGTCCCTCGGCGGCCAGGCAAAACTTGCAATGCTCCTTTTGAATGGTGGCCACACTCTGAAGAACCACCTCGTCATCCTGCCGGAAGAAGAAAGATTTTTTTTTTTCAAATCAGGAATAAGTTACAATAGGTGCACTTCTTAGGCAACAACATATTTCAGCAAAGAGCAAACATTATATTTATGATTAAAGCCGAGTGAGGTTTTTAACCTGTTACTCAACCCCATCTAACTACCGGTAAACATCTGTCAGCGTGGAGGGAGCTCGACAGTACAACAAAGGAACACACATATTGATTTGTGTGTACGTGTGCATGTGTTTGCCAGTGTGTGCATGTGTGTTGGAAGCTGATGGTTGCCATGGTACTGCCTCCCACTTCTTCACAAAAGTAATAAAAATTCAGTAGATTTAAATACAGGCTCGCACAGCCCCTATCTGAAGGTTGGAAATGGGTGATGTTGACAGTATTGTTTGGGGGGGGGGGGTTGCATTAGAAATTATTGCCACCCATGTAGCACGCAAAGCACACAATTGACTTGTTTAATTAGATAACGTTGCAATGATTCATCAGTTATGTTCTTTTGAACTTCTGTCAGTTCAGACATCTTGTAGGCGTGCATGTGACTTGATGTTAATGAAAATGTTGGCATTGGCAGTTTGCCACCAATTTTGGTGGGGGTGCATCAAAATGTATTGACTTCTTTTCTTCCATTCTCATTCGCTGCCATTGACCGCCAGTGTATCATCCATCGTTCCTCATGAACGTTATTGTCCCTCTCTTTAGGCTTAAGTCGAGCTTGTCCAGATAATTTGGGGAATCCGAGACAAAGCAACAATGTGACCATCTGCTAGACCACTAAAGAACAGCATCAGGACTATGTTTAGGGCTCTGGAGGTAATTGAGGGTCAGGTGACAGCTCTATCAAGCCGCCAAGTGCAAAGCGGGAACTTGACCCCTCGTCGTCCACCAGCTTGACCCCTACAGCAAGACTCAAATCAAACAACACTTTGATTTGTGCTTTACAACCCGGGCACTGGTGTTGCATATTTTTAATTTGCTTTCTTCATTTTCAGTCTTACCCACACAAGCACCCGCCATGCGCCCTAACAGACAGTGACAGGTGTGCGTTTGCGTGCGGGCATGAGCGGCACCGATGGATCCACCAAAACCGAAACTCGAGAACCTTTGACGCCCTGCGAAAGTGCCATGAACTCCCGCGAGTGAGCCGCCGCTGCTGCCCACCCAAAGGTGGTTCTGTTCGAGCCGTCCGCTCTACTGTTTCGACTTGCGTGCTTTGCGCATGCTCACTCGGGACCCACAGGAGAGAAGGAAGTGTGAAAACGTCCATGTCCACCGTGACCACAGCCAAGTCGTGTAGATGATGCCTCTGTTTCTGTTTGTTCATCTGATTTCATCAATTCGCTCTCAGGAAATGGTGTGATAGTTATCACTGCCTCCCGGGTCAAAATCAATAATGCACCACGCGCATCTCATCTTGAGATTAACCCCCCCCCCCCCAAAAAAAAAGAAATAAGCTTCACCAGTCAGGCAAGTTTTGCCCCCAAGTATTCTCAGGTGCAGCTATGCATAACAGCTACTGCAGAGATTTCTATGCTGTTCCTGCAACAAATTGGAAATTTCCAGCCTTCGTCTCCACGCATATGGGTCCGGAGCATCTATTTCACAAACGCACCGAGCATGAGATTGCAGAGCAGAGCTTGGATGGAAGTGAAACCTTTCTGTTGTCTGTAAACGTGTCTGATGTGTGAGAGAGGAAACTGGCACACGCGCAGTAGAATGTAGAGGCAAGACAAGTGCATAAATCAGACGGATCCATAAAGGATGTGAAACAGGATTATTTGAATGGACATTTAAAGCAAACACATGGAGTAATTTAATAGGCAGTGACGTCACCTTGTCCACTAAGAAATGCATGCTTTGATTTCTATTCATCGCAGTAGCTTAAAAGTAAATACATCTTCACAAATCTTGGTGGGAGCCCTTAGAAACTAGCCATCAGAAGTACATTTGTAAAAAGTACCAAAAAAAAAAAACAACAACAGTGACATGATCATTGCCCAGTGAAAAGAGGGATGGATGTCTTGCAGCTCAGAAATTCCACCACGTTTAGCATCAATCGACTTTTCTAGAACTCCTCAGAACCCACTACAATGGGCAATCCCTTCTTGACATGTAGTGCCCTGCAGATTAATCAGCGCAGTGGCAATTGCGGGTCCTTTCGAGCAACATATCTGTTTCATAATGCAACTCTGCCACTGACCATTCATTGAAAAGCAACACAACAGAGCCCCATGTGCAGCAAAGGTCAAAAGCGTTGGAATCAATAAGTCCATATCCACATTTTCCCACTGGCAACATTGCACCAATGTCTCTGTCCCAGACACCAAAGCGTCGATGTAGGGAGATTGTTACGACAAGTGTGACTTGGCACTGCTGTCATACAATTATTACAGATACTGAGAACTTGCTCATTAATAAACAGCCTGATGGCGGAACCACCGTTGCACCAAAGAGCTTGTGATTTAGCTAATTGGCCTTCCCAAAGCACACACAACTACACACACACACACACACACACACACACACGCACACGATGAAATTCACACCACCCACTCGCATGTGTAAACGATAGGCATGGCAGTAGGATCGCAATGCTTCAGTCCAGATGACTAATGACTGAGAAGAACATTCTGTGGCTATCAAAGTCCAGACAGTTGCATTCATAGGAAATACTACCTCTTCAATTCAGACCACACAGGTTGTGTGTGTGTGTGTGTGCGTGCTTTTTGTTTCTATTTTTTTTTCATCACTTTGAAATGCAATGTCACTTAGCGGTCACATATCACACATTTTTGGCAGTCGACTTGGCCCAGCAGGTAAGTGAACTTTCCTGTTCACGGATGGACATTTTGTCCCTCTAAAAGCGAGGAAAAATGCTACTGGACTGTTAAATGCAAGGTTGAGTTTTCTAAATTGGACATAAAGAGGAGGCATTACCTCTCAGCAATGCTATCATCTTATTTCTGCTTCAGTCAGCGGCACTGAATAAAGCAAGAGGTAACCCGTTATTCACTGGACACTAATGCTTTAGTATGAAAATGGTTGCCTGAGCACAAAAAAAATATTGGGTGAACCAGCAACGGATGCCATGATGACAGCAGAGGCCGAGCGACACGGATCAGCACATTACTGGCAAAATGCGTGCACATTCTTACATAAACATCATCTGTAAATGGGGATGTATTTAATTTAAATATATATTACACAATATGGATTTTCTATACTGTTTTCCCTCACTGTATAGGACACGTGAATCAAACCATTAAAGGCAAGTTCATGATGCTTCGTTTACTGTTAGAACAATGAAAACAGGTTGAGTTCGTCACATTTTTCCTTCCTATTTACAAGCACCCAGCAATGACTGTGCATCCCTAGAGCAAATTGTAAATCTGTGTGATGCACTCTCAACAACCTCTGCCAAGGCTGAAGACAAAAGAGACTGATTTAGATTAATTGAAAGAAGACAAAAAAGGCAGTCGGTAGTTGTCTGAGTGAAAAACATGCAAAAAGTCATGCTTTTGAGAATCATTTACAGAAAACGCCCCCCCCCCACCCCACCCCTTGGAATTCATTGGTTAATTGCATAAGTGCATTTATGTTCAACACATGATAAAGTCTCACGGGGGGGATCAGACTCCCAGCATCCATTTGGTGTCTGAGTGCAGCATGCGTTGTGACTCTTCATGCAACAACAACACAACCCGAAGGCCGCGTGTGGCAAGAGCGGAGAATCCCGACATGCATATCGTTTTCAAAGATGCCTCCTGCACACTATCCGCAGTTGGGACCCCGGTAAGCAATCTGCGTCAAACATCCAAAATAGTCTCGACTTGCGTGCGCAATGTGTGCGCAACTTGTTTCAACTATCTTCATGGCGCAAAGAAGGAATAGAGTCCGGGGATCGAAAATAGCGTTCTGACAAAGGAAGCGTGCGCGTGAGGGTGGCGGGGTGGCTTGCTATTGTATTGAAAGCATCCAAAGGTGGGATGAAGTCACCCTTGTTGCACCTGCACCTCAGAACCTCATTGGCATTCCCCACGTAGAGCGCGAGGGAACGGCCACAGCGGCGTGGGAATGCACACTTCAAAACTTCCACAAACGACCACGATGCATGTTGAAGCCAACGGAAACGTAACGTCCAACTGCTCCAAAAATTCATTAATTGGCTTCTTGCAGCATTGACGTCAAATAGTAACGAAGTCCAAACACTTACAGTTCTCAAGAACTGGATCTCGTCCTCCCCATCCCCGCCCTCGGCCATGGCTGCGAAGGAGCCTGTTTGCTCACGCGATGGAAGCCACCACTGACTGTGGGCAAGAAACGCGACGCTGCGCTCTTCAAGCCGTTCTTAGCATGGAGCTCGTCCGAAGCCATATAGGGAAGACCCGCCGATAACCCCCCCCCCCTCCACCAACCCCCGCGAGGATCCCCGCCTTCCTGACGCCCTCTCTCCTCCGCCTCCTCCTTCCTCACTCCCATCTCCTCCTCCTCCTCTCATCTTCTTCCGAGACGCAGCATCAGCAGTGCGGACCAACATCGGACTCTAAGATTTATCCACGGTCCGAAATGTTGTCTGGCGTTAACATTGACGCTAAAACAAAGGATAAACAATTTGCCTGTTGAATGGGAAGGACTCTTCTCTTATTTTTTTAAATAATGGCGCAGTGTCATAGTGGTGGGTGGGGGGAAAGGTTGAAAAGACGCTATACAGTATGTAGGGCCAAATAAAAATAGAGACATTTTTAAATTAGAACCTTTATTGTCATGGCACGGTGTGCAACCAAATTGGGATTGACTTGTTGCGGTGGTGAAGACCTTCCTCTCTCTTTTGACTTTCACTGATCATTCCATCTGCACCCTCCTGTCCCTTTCATGTCATATCAAAGACAAGGTATGCACGTTTTTTTTTAGTTACAAAAATTTGTGTTGTCTTTATGATCAATGCTATGTGAGATCATAAATGTTACAACTGATATTGTCAGTCACATTTTACTCCATCAGCTTGTTTTTGGACACCCTTTCCTGTTGCAGTTTCGTTTTGACCAGGATGATTTAATTTTGTTCTACATGTTCGGCAATGGTAGTCAATGTTTTCTTCTATTGGGAAGCCGCTATGGGAATTCCCCTGTCAGAAATGTAGCGGTAGCTACAGGTATATATTTTGGAATTGTTGTAAAAGGCTTTTAGATGAGTCAGATTACCCGTGCATGTTATTTTTGGTGGCGATTTCAGTGACAGTATAGCAGCTGTTGATTTTCTTTTAACTTGTGTAATCCATCAGACAGCTTGGGCAGAGGGTCCAATTAGGCTGCTGCACGCACCGAGCCTGGTGGAGATCACACTAGTGCCCTGTTGACCTAAATAGTGTCAATAATGCACTTGTGGCTTGCCAGGAAGGCCGAAAACCAAACTCAAACATTTGCATAGACTTATTATTGCCGTGCATTACAGAAGAGTGACAAAGTCTGGAAGTGCACACTTGCTGGTTTGTATCTTTTATGTTATAGTTTAAATCAAGCAGATTAGATAAGATTTACGCAAATCCTCACTGAACTCGCCGTCTGTTTGTTGATGTTCCCCTCCGCGCTTGTCAGTGTTCGGGGGATTAGGCGTAGTGATTTCCATATGTTGAGCCAGTAGGAACCATTCAAATGCCACCAAGCAGAAGCAACTGCAAGAGGCTCTTAATCCTGGCAGCGGGCAGTTCGTTTCAACTCCGATGTTGCTGCAAGTGAACAACCGCAGTCAGTTGCTACTGCCGCCGCAGGGAAGGAAATATACAGGTATGTGTATTATTATAAAGATTATGAAATGTTTTTTTTTAAGTTGCATTGGAGCTGAGTAATTACTGTTACATTTGTGAGCAATGGATTTAATCTGTGACTTTTAAGTATCATTATGAAGGGGACTGATGCCCCTTTGAGCTTCTACATCCCCGTCGATGAGATGAGCATTGTGAACGCGTCCCCGAATGAACCTCAAGACCACCATCCTGAACTCAACTCCTTTTTCGCAGAGGAGGGTCAGCTGGAGACAGCCAAACTTGATCATGCGGAAAAATTCAGGCTGACCGACTCGTTCGAGTTAGCATGGCTGAAAAAATTGTTACTGCTGTGTTCGGACTACCAGACCGTCAGGAACATGGGCAACCAACAAGGCATGAGGATGAAGACAAATGTTGGGAGACCGAAGATCATCATGGACGGCTTTGTTCATACTGACACACCTTTGCTTAACCTCAAGCGGACACCCACATCTCCGCAGCAGTCCCCAAAGTTGAGAAGGCGATCTCAACTCTGGATGACAAGCAGGCCTGCAAACGACGAGTTACTTGAAGAAGATGGTCAAATGGATTTTAAGCAGTCACGAGTCTCTTCACGTCCTTTGTCATGCAGAGAAGAAGAGACTGTCTCAGAGACAGACCTCTCTGAATATGACGACACCTGCTCCCTTTCCGATTTGGAAACAAAGACCGAAGACACAAAAGGGAAAGCGCTCCAATCAAAGGTCGGCGCTCAAAGCGACGCAGTGGAAGAGTCTTTTCAGACGAGCGCTGCAGCGCGTGTAATGAAAAAGATTGAGGAGGTGGAAGGCATCATCGGTCGGGTGAGTCGAACCAGTTCAAACTGGATCCAGAAAAATGAACGCGCAAACGATGGGTCTCATTCGTTGGAAGGCCGATGTCGGGATGACAAGACTTTGCATCACCTCCAAACCCAGGCCCGAGACCAGGAGTACACACGCGGCAGCGCTCAGCTCGTCGATGAGCTTCGTTCTTTGGGTCAGGCGTTGAGTGAGAGTCTTCAACGAGCCCTGAGGATGGAAGGGGAGAACAAAGAGTGGTTGTCGCCATGCGCCCTAAGAGAACATGAAATAGCGTCGAAAATCCGTCTTTCGGAATCAATCAAGAGACCTGCGAGAATGCTGTCATATCATCGGCACGTTTCTCCGATGCCTCACAACTCCGTGTCGAGCTGCTCGCCAACAAGTGCGGGAATTCCCGACGGGTCCTCCATATCTCCCGGCATCTCCGCTGCTCCCTTTCTCTCGCCTTCTTTCCCATCAAGCCGCGATCGCCGCGAAGAGGACATCCGTGACCAACACGCACCATGGAAAAGATCAGTCAAGGACAGCTGGAGTGAAAAGGAGAGCTTAGATTGGACCAATCGCCGATGGAGGGAGGAGACGCAGATGCACAGAGGCTTCAGTCAATCGGACGGCGCTCGAGATGACCCGCTTTCCTCAGGTAAAAGCAGGCGTGGCTCTGCAACGGTCGCCACAAGAAATAACACTGTATGTATGCATTACGATCACATCAAACCATCTTTATCGTCATTGTTTAATTCCGGCCTGTATCTTGCTGGAGTGAGCAAGGATGTAGCCGGACGCGCATTTTCCAACTTGGTGTCATTTCATACACCGCCGCACGATTATTACTCTTCCTGCTCACCTCCCGACTACAAACACACGAATAGGAGCACATGCGATCAGTTTGACCTCCTCCGCACACATGCTCAAAGGATACAGGATGTGGAATGGCTCCTTGGCGCCGAGACACATCATGTGCGGGCGGGCGCACGCGTCCCTTTAGTCAGGCATGAAGTACTCGATAGGCACCTGATTTAGAGGGGTGCTGACCTTGACATAGTTTGAAAGGAGCGTGTCTGCCTCTGCTCTCACATGAACAGGCATGCTTTTGTGAAGCTTTTTTTTTTTTTAATCTGAGCACAAGGTGAATGTGAAGTTTTACTGTCATGGCCTCATGGTGGCAATATGGTGTTATCTGAGGTCCAAGATTTTCACTCTTTGACCGACGCTTACCTTAAGCCTTAGCTTTGCTTAGGTTGTATTTGTTTAACAGCAGGTTTCCAGTCTTTTTGTCATTTAGTGTGCAAATGTTTTGGAAAAAAAAAAAAGTAGCTCCTATCAGGTGCAAAAACTACATTGGAGGTGACCCTTGTATTACGATAAAACCATGAGATAGCGAGGCAACCGTTGGTGATTCCACTTGTCTTCGCCAGATGAAACCCTGCAGGAACAGGAGGAGTTCTGGCAGGGGGAGATCGAGGAGTCCCTGTCGTTCCGCAGGTGGTTCTCTCATCCCTCTCGACCAAAGCTCATTGACTTCCTGCGCATCACCGCCCCCGAGGATGATATCAGTAGGACGCCCACCCCCGTGTTCGCAGATCTTAGGGTGAGTGGCGTAATGAGCTTGATCGTGGCTTGACCTGTCACTGTTAATTACAGGGCATCATTCATGCATTGGGGGGTAGGGGGGAATCATGCGGTCCTGTTCAAGATCAAAGATTTGAAGGTCAAAAGAATTTAATGGACCTTTGGAGCTCCACTTCAATTCTAGGCTAGGCGGAATGAACAACGTCGATCGTAATGTTGAGAGAATTTGATTTTTCGTCACATGGTTTAATGGGTTGTATAAATGCCATGGCCCTGAACCTTTCTCGTTTTAAGAAGGCCTTCAGATAACACTTAATAGCTCTGTTCAGGCAACAGCTGAAAGTCCTTGTTAAAACGGAATCACCATCACGGCGGTCAACAAGTTTTACTCGTAATGGCTGCTCTCGCACGGGGGCCCGCCAGCGCCCCAAAGCCGTTGACACGGAGACAAGAAACGGCCTCGAATGACAACAAAGAAAGTGTTTTGTGTTCCTTGGGGGTTACATAACTGCGGCAATATAGTCCTCAACCGTTTTCTTCAACAGTGTCGCAAAATTCTAATGCTATTCCATGGGATTATCTGCATTCATGCCTCTTACATAAACTTGCTTGGCGGCCACAATGTCCCAACTGTGGGGCTTTATTCATGCGCCAGCGATTAAAGAAAGCAAATTAAGACGATAACAACATCTCAGACTCCGAGATCCCAATCACAGATAACTACCCGGCGTGCGTATGCTCTAACAATGTTGATAAAAAGTGTTCCATCTCTCACCTGCTGGCTGTAACATCAAAATATGAGCAAACAAGGGTGGGACCTGAGAAGTGACATTAAAGCAAACAGTTTGTGAGATAGTTAATGTGATGACCCTTTTTTTTTTCAGAAATTTGTAGGGGAAGTTTTTATTTATTTATTTATTCGTTATTTCATGCAGGCTCATTACAACGCGTTCTAAACTTTCAAACGCGTGTTTGGTTCCCTGTGAGCAGATTAACCCTCTAGTGGGCATGTTATGGCACTGAAAGGTCCAGATTAGCCCGCCCTTGCCGCACAGGAGCTCTGAGACCTCCTGGCCATTCTGACTTGGCAAAGCAAATGTTCAAACAAGGGATCCGCGGCACTCCTGTTTAGTTTCCTGCAGCTGCGGGTGTGGCTTCCCTCCATCTGTTCCGTGTGGCTTTCTTCGATTTAGGGCTCGCAAGTGCATCAGGTTGCCGTTTTAAACGCTGACGGCCACTGGGGTTTGACCACACAGGCCTCCCATCTGACTCCACTGGATGGAAGTTTACAATAGGCCAGAAGGAACCACGAGGAAGAACGTCAACATGCCACGCGAAGATTCACGACATGGAAACGTTCCCACCACTGAGTGGATTTGTTTGTCTGGCTGTCAAACCGACATTGACTGAAGATGGATTTTTCAGAACCGTCCCAGAAGAACACAATATGGAGGGGAATAACCTGATGGGAAAGCTGAAGAAAAAGCCGAATATGACGTTTAAAGCAACTCCAATGGAGGACCGCAATAACTCTTTACACCTTGTTGTGTATCTTGCTGGACGAGAAGAAGCGATGACCTACGACCTAGACGGCAAAACGGGAAATAACTCAGCAGAGGAGAACAAAGCCGAGAAAGGTGATGACATTGAAAAAAGTGAACAAATTGCTGCCGTGGATGCTGAAAATATCTCCTCTGTGGTCGGACACCAGTTTGAAATAAATCAGCCGGATGATGTTCACTGTGGCCTGAGCGGCTGGTCGGAAGGTCATAGCCTGGCAGGAAGCTCACCGGTTGAAAGCCGGGCTAAGCCGACAAAAAGTGAACTCTGTGTGAGAATTGGAAAATGTCCGAAGATATATTGTGAGTGTCACGCACGGATGTCCTACAAGCAGCACTTTGCAGAACATCCCAACCAGGACTTGAGGAGGGGCCGTGACGATGTGCAAATTGTCGGTTCTCCCCTGAAATTAACCGATTTGAATGGTTTTGAAAGTGAGGAAGTTGCTTTGAATACCGTTCCCACATCCAAACGGCTTTTGATAACCGTGACTCGGACAGAGCATGCTATTGAAGAGGAGGTACGGTTGAAAGGAGAGCCAACATTTGAGGAACGTGAGGCGCGAACCAATCAGTGCCCCTCAGACAGCACAAACAGTCATTCGCCACGTGTGGTCGTATCATCTGCAAACGATATCGCTTCAAGTGGATTCACCTTCTCCGGAGCAAACTTCTCCCAAGCTCCTCCCATGGACAAGCAGGTCCAGATCCCCACCTTCTTTAGCGGTCTTAGGGTGCTGAGAAAGAACGTGGTCGGCCCTGGGAATGATGACACGGTGCTTCAAATCCAACCTTTGACTGAAGGAGGAAAGACGACAACCGTCCCTGAGAAGCCGGGAGAACCGAAGATCCAGGCAAGCTTCCTGGATCAGATCTCCCTCTTGCTGCACCCCAACAGAATGGCTGATGAGAGCGAGGAGAAGGTGGAGCTTCTTGCACTCGAACAAGCAGAAACCAAGAACGATAGGACTGAAAATGCTAGAGAACCGCAGATGGGAGACCTTAAAACCAAGGAGGACTCCTCAGGATCATTCGTGTCCACAAAGCCTCCTGTGTCAGGCGCAGAAGCAGCCTTTCATGCGTTCAAAGCTTTTTTTACACCGAAGCCGTTGAAGAAAGAGCCAGAGGGTGCAGCCAGAAAGCGGACCTGGACTGAAAAGGATTCACTGAAAGTATTTTTTGAAAGAACTTCCGTCAAGACCCCAGAGAAGAAATCTGCAACTACCGTATGAAGAACATTGACCTAAACACTTGACAAATATTAAACATTTAGTCCAAATGGGCCCTCGTCAATATCTGTATCGCAATCACAAACAGATTCTAAATCATCATTACTATCTATCATTCAGGTTTCAAGTACTGTGGAACAGACCAACCCATATCCTTTTTGTTGTTCCATCTAGGCACAAGCAGCCAGTCCAGTAGAAGGAGACGAACGAACTCCTGGACGTCTGCAAGCGGTCTGGCCTCCACCCAGAGAGGAGAAAGTCGGTCTCAAGTATACCGAAGCAGGTAAACAGCACACTGTTATGTCGTGCAAACATTTCATACATATACAAGAGAGAACTTCTCAAGTTAAAATAGAGCAAGAATTGCGCATGGGGGTAATAGCGCAGTGAACTTCAAAGGAGCGAGTCTGCCTGGGTTTTTCTTTTGCTTTCTGTGTTGAGGGGTTTGCTCGACTTAATCAGACACCGGCCTCAATGTGGAACTTGAGAAGAGCGAAAGAAGTGGAAGGAAGCGTCTTGTCCCTCTTGTGTGTCATAGGCGATGCAAATCGCATTCCACTTTTGCCACAGCATTTGTCTTTGAGGTTTCAGATGTTGTGTCTTTTTTTTTTTTTTTTTTGATCGTATAGAGCTCTTCCCTTTAGGTCAACACAAATCCGCCCTGCAAGACTCCAAAGCACACAAACCTTGTAGACCGTCAAGTCAGAGCGTGCTAATTAATGTGCTTTCCAACAAGACTTTTCATCATTATTATTTATTGATTTATTTTATTTTTTTTGTCAGCCTCCCCATAATGGCGCTTTACCCTACATAGTGATTCAAACACATCTACAGCATGCAATTTAGGGCAGAGCAGCAGCATTGTTCTTAATCGTTTCTGCTGCTCAACCACATGAATGTTTATGCATGGCTCTGCTGCTGCCAAGTGGTTGAAATCTGTCAGGACAGCTTTAAGATAAATTCCTATAGAAAAATGATGACCGGTATATGAAAAAGTCTGCTCGCTTTGATACTGTAATGTTCTTTAAAAAAAGAAAGAAGAAAGAAGAAGGCAATGACCTCCACCGCTGTCTCTTTTTTTAGAGCACCAGGCAGCTCTGCTGCAGCTGAAGCGTGAATGCAAAGAAGAAGTGGAGAAGTTGCAGGTCAGTGTGAAGGGTAATATCGTGCTGTTGTGTGAAGGAAGTAAATATGGTTCCGGATGAACCTGCTAGACAGCCCCCGGAGACAAATGAACTCCCACAACAGGTTTCATTCACCATCATGCTTGCTTGTCAGTTAAATACACTAAACTCGTTGCATGTACACTTAACAAATTATCAAGAGACGTCAGCTCAATGAATTAGTAGATTGTAAGGTTCTCATACACTAAACCGTTTTTTTTGCATTTTTTCCCCCTCATGTTTGTATTTAGGGACTTGGCTTAAGACTTGAAATGTTTGATCGCCGCGCAATGGTTATATATGGACCATATTGCTCCTTTTGCTTGCTTGGGTTTTCTCTCGGTGTTCAGGGAAGACTTTAACTGTCCATTCTCGCGAGTGTGAATCAATGGTTGTCCTTGTTGATTGTTTCAGGAGGACTTCAGCCAGGAGCTCTCGAAACTAAGGGCTGAAAACGAAGTCAACGTATCCCATCTGAAGCTCAGTCTCGCTAAGCTGCAGGCCAAGATCTCCCAACTCGGCACCCTCAGACAAAGCGAGCTCAAAGACGTGGCCGTGTCCACACAAGATAACCAATCTCCGCGCAAAGCCTTCCGAACTGTCTGCATCCAAACTGACAGGGAGACCTTCGTCAAGAGTGATGAGGTCGGGAACAGGAGAGACAGCACCCAAACTCAGCAGCGGGTGACCCCCAAAAAACTAGACTTGGCTTCTATCAGCTTGAGCCTGGCAGGCCAGCGAGACGGGGGCCCGCCGTGTCAATCAGTGGGAGATCACGCACCAAGCAATGCTATCGCTCCACCACCTCTGCCTCCACCTCTGCCACGTTCGTCACCAATGCCGACACACAAACAAACATCGAGAGCCCCCCCGCCACCTCCTCCACCGCCACCTCCACCCACCCCATTTCATGCAGTGAATGCAGCTCACCCACCACCTCCGCTCCCTCCGTCCATGTCGCCTGTGACTTCATCAATGCCTCCGTCTTTATTTACGACTCCCAGAAAACCTGCCGTCCAGCCTTCGCGTCCCATGAAGCCTCTGTACTGGACCAGAATTCAGATTGAGGACAACAAGTATGTTTACAGCTATGCACTCAACTATACTATAAAACAGTTTACAATTGTGTTAAATACTGATAATGAAACACTGGCTAACCACATGGCGTCCATACGTCATGTGATGTGGATTTAAGAAATGATAAAGCAGGTCCGTCAGCTCAAAAGAGTTTCCAGATCTTCTTTTCGGCGGCTTTGTCGCCCCTCACCCAAACTGGACAGGGGCAGGCTCGAGCTCACCTGTGACCCATCAAGTGTTCTTGTGGTTAGAGTTGCTTGCATCACATTGATTGATTTTTCAAATCTTGTGCCAACGATGTAGCTAAATAGGACAACCAAAATATTAGAAACAGACCTCAATATAATGCGGCGCATACTGTGATCACGATCATGAACAGAGAAAAAAAAAGATGTATTGTATTCGGTCTGATGTTAGTCTCATTTGTGACCACTTCTGTCAGCTTCAATGACATGAAAAAGGAATCATTGAAAATGAGGAAAAACAAAGACATCTTAGAAAGACAAGCAAATGGATCTTTGCGGTTTTGACAAAACCGGTCATTAAAAATAGTATCAATATTGTTTTTCTTTTGTCTCTTTCTCAGGAACAACACACTGTGGAATGTTTTGGAGGAACCGCAGATCACGAACGCAGTTGAGTTTGAGGATCTGTTTGCCAAAACCACCACGCGACTCAAGAGAAAACCGCTGGTGGAGAATTATGAGAAAAAGGCAAAAGCCAGAAAGGTAACGCACAGGACGAAATGCATTGAGTAAAAATATGATGTCATTATTAAGGCGCAACAATGTCGTTGGCCACATCTCTGTCTCGCAGCTTTTTTTTTTTTTTTTAGTTCGGGTTTTCCGCATTACCAAATCCAAGAGTTTAACTAGAACCGTGCATGTGTGTGTTAGATCATTAAGCTGCTGGACGCTAAGCGCTCTCAGGCTGTGGGCATCTTCATATCAAGCCTCCACCTTGAGATGAAAGATATCCAACGAGGTCAGTTGGGTTGTTTGCCATTCACGGACCAAAATGTGTGTTTCCATGAAAAAAAATGCGCATCGTTCTATTTCTTGTAGCTGTGCTGACTGTGGATAACTCCGTGGTGGACCTCGAGACTATCGAGGCGCTGTATGAAAATGTGCGTATTAAACAAGCAGTATGAACGAGCAGCCGTGAATTTGAATGTCATTAAATTTGCACATGTCAATATGCCAGAGAGCTCAGCCAGAGGAGCTGGATAAGATCAAGACGCATTACAACACATCCAAGGAAGAGGAGATTAAACACTTGGACAAACCCGAGCAGTCAGTACAAACACAACATAAGTGTGATTGATTGCGTGTGAACAGTGAACGGGCGACAACCACCATTTATTCATAACCACCGTTCGCGGTTTACAAGATTGCTGGACGATCGTTTTCCATGCTGAATATTTGTGTGATCCAGGTTCCTGTACGAGCTCTCGCAGATTCCGGACTTTGCAGGCCGAGCCCGCTGCCTCATTCTCAAGGCGGCCTTCAACGACGGGGTGGCGTCCATTCAACACAAACTTCACACGATCGCCTCTGTGTGCGAGGTAGGAAGGAACGTGAGGCAGAAAAATGCACCATATTTGTACAATGAAGTGCTCATTGTTGTTGCGACCTGAGCTGTGAACATGCCTGGACTAAAAAGATGCCGCCCATGTGTTTTGACGTGTAGGCTCTGCTGGAAAAAGATGGCGTAAAGGAAATTCTGGGACTGGTCTTGGCTTTGGGCAACCACATGAACGGCGGCAACAGGATCAGAGGGCAGGCTGATGGCTTCGGTCTCGAAATACTTCCAAAACTCAAAGACGTCAAGAGCAGGGTACCAAAACGAATCAAAGCCCAAGAATATTTGAAATAAATCATTAAAAAAATGTGTTCATGACCATATGATGTAAGTAAACATCTGGACATGGGAAATATAATGGACTGTGATGAGTTACATCCATGAATGGAAAATTCATGCAGAAACTTTTTTCACCAAAACAATAATGCTTCCTCCATTTTTTTCTTCTCTAGGACAATCGGATCAGCCTGGTGGACTACCTGGTCTCATATTACCTTCACAATGTTGACAAGGTGAAAAGACATAAACACGCGTTTTCTGACAACTCAAGTCCAAACCTGACTCTGTGTGCTTGAATGTTCATGTTGATTTGCCAGAATGCCGGAACAGACAAAAGTGCGTTTCCACTTCCTGAACCACAGGACGTCTTCTTGGCATCGCAGCTCAATTTTGAGGACCTCATTGCAGAGCTAAAAAGGCTCGGCCGAGACCTAGCAGGTATTCTGTGGCGCTTCCCAAACAGCAAATCCCCGCCTGGGAGCATTTTCCCATCCAACATCCCCAAATCAATCGAGCTCTTCATTCTGTCTTCCCATCCCCGGCCTGTGTAAATGTTTACACTTGGCACGAAACGCCTTCAACAGAACCCGAGGTTGTCAAAGACCAAAAAAAGACGGGTTATCTTGTATTATTTTCCCAATTTGGAACAATCCTTAGATCTGGTATATGTATGTTTGCACGCGGTGTGTGTCTGCATCCAGAGTCTTGCTGCAGATACTGGCCTGGCGCCTTTCAGATCCAGCTCGTAATCCTTCGGCCCATCAGATCTCCCGTCCTTTGTGCGCCTGTCCTGTCGCCAGTAAACGTAGACCGTAGCTTCCCACTTAAGTAATCTCCAGACCTCTTGTATCCGACCCATCTCTGCACGGGCCTCCGCACGGGCCAGTAACCATCTCGGCTGTATCAGTCCGGGCTCCAGTGTGGCCCCGAGATGTGCGCCGCAGATTGTTTTGTTCAGCTCTCAACGCAGCTTTGTAGTATCGCTTCATCAACCCAAACCGCTGCGCGATCGCGGCTTCTCATTGTACTGCCTGTTTGAACCGCCGCCATTGTTGCTCTTCACTCTCCCTCGGTTTGCTTTGAGGATTGATCTAAAAAGCTCGCAGAAGAAGTTGACTCAGATCATCTTCTGGAATCCTTGTTTGAGTGCCACATATCAACACTTGACACTTGACCGCAGGAAATCCAAAAGCAGGGCTTATAAGATTTACTCATTAATCGAGACGCGTCATTTATTTATCCCTCCATTTTCAACACAATTTGTTCTCATGAGTGTTGCAAATGCATTTGGGTGAGAGCTGGGATTCATTGGGCACATGTGCACAAACAACCATTCATACTCAGTGGAACGGCGTCCTCAGTTAACCCGATATGCATGTTTGTGGAATGTGGCGTAAAACCCATGCAAACTCGACAATGGGGGGGGGGGGGGGGGTTGAATTAGGCAGAACCTCAATAACTGTGAGGCAGACGTGCTAACCACTAAGCCTGGCTGCCCTGGCTTGGCAGGAATCAATTTTGCTCTTGCTATTCTTCTGATGTAAAATGGCCTCTTCCTCATAGTTGATCTGAAGTCCAAGCAAATGGTTTACAATTGTTACAAAGTGGAGCAAGTTTTGCCTTGGATCATCCAGCGATCTGTAAACATTGTGTCCAACGATGTTTTGGGTAGGCTCAGCTCATATTAGCCAGCATGTCTGCTTCAGGGACATAAACATCATAAACACTGTCTTAACTGCAGACAGCGTCCAGGCTAGAATGTTTTGTCAGTTATTTGAAATTCCGAGAGCATTTACGGATTTATTTGGAAAGGCCCGATGAAATTCCAAAAACGGTCTACCATTAATTCAAAACATTTTTTTTTCCCGACCATTCCGAGCATCTCAACTCCTTCGCTGATTTACTGTGACATGAAATTACTTTTAAGACTAAATCCGTTTCAGTCAGTACGATGCAGTGCCAAGGTTGGGAGGCCGCAACTCTGGAAGCATGCCGTCTCGGTGAGGTCAAATGTTACTTGATGAGGCGAATGAAACCTAACGCAGTTGCAAGCAAAAGGATTGTGACAAGTGACAGCTCCCTTCACGCGAGGCTCCGTAACCCTCTTCGGCGAGATATAAGCAAAGTTTTAAAACACAAAAGAAAAGAAAGCGTCACGGCGCAAAGGAGACAAATGATCCCGGGCTCCACAGTTTACACAAATCCCCATTGAAAACAGTATTCTTTTGTAATCTTATCTGGGTGATGTTGATCAAGCGTCCGGGTCTCTATTATGACTGGCCCGTGCAGACTGGCTCCTCTGATGCACTGATTGGACGCAAGCGGAGAGAAGGAGCAGTTTGCAGTCGCCATCACAATGTGAATCAAAGTGAGATCTGAGGAGGAAGTCAGAGCCGATAAGCTCCTCGTACCCAGTTGCAGTGAGTTTCCTCTACGCTCTTCGGCACCTTTCTGAGGCGACACAATTGCTGAGCGTCCTTGTGGAGAAAGTGTCTGCACTTTGGCCATGAAATCGTCTGCCAACTGTACATTTTAAGACCTTTGCCTCCCCTGCCCTCTGAGAGTTGGCGGTGCTGTCGCTCAACTGTTGTTTTAGGGTCTACACAGCTCTCAGGGGGAAGTCTCCATGGGTCAATAAACAATGATGACATGTCATTAGTTTGCCTTGCAGTATATATATCCATTCTGTATTTCCAATATTATGCTTTGTTTTGTTTTTGGGGTTTTTTTTTTTGTTTTTTGCCTGGAAAAGAATGTGCCAAGGGTGTGCGGAAAGTCTGCTCGGACTCCCCTGAGGAACATCTGCAGCCGTTTAAAGACCGAATGGAGACGTTTCTCCTTAGTGGTGAGTGGTCAAGTTTTACATGACCAAACAACTATGAATCACGTGTAAGCGGAGATGTTTATAATATTTATCATCCCGGCGCCTGGTTCCTAAAAGGAAAAGCTGGAGCTTCATCATTGTAAGCCAATAAACTGTTGATCGTGTCAATTTATTCCCAGCGGGCAAAGAACATGTTGGAGCTTCCTATCAGTTAATGTCGGCCCAAAAAAGGTGAGTGAAAGTACATCTTTGGACGCTGAAATTAAAAGTATCAGTGTGGAGGATTGTTTCAGACATATTAATTCTTGTATGGCTGCCCAGCTTCCAGGACTTGTGTGTTTACTTTGGCCTGAAGCCCAAAGCGGGAGAAAAGGAGGTGATGTCCAGTCATTTCTTCATGCTGTGGTTTGAGTTTTGCACCGACTTCAAGGCCAGGTGGAAGCAGGAGAATCGGAACTTCACTAAAGAAAGGTATCATTCCCATTTGGTTCTCTTTATCATATTTTTTTCCATTTTAACAAAAAAGAAGGCCATTTTATACATGCACAAAGCGAGGTCAATAATGCGGACAACGGCGTACTGTTTAATGGTTCAGGTAAAATATCATCCAACCACTGACTAGTATGCGTATGAAGCTAATATTGTACCTTTTCGAGACTTCACTTGTTATTGGAAATGTGTTGGGTCCAAAATGGAAATGTAATCTGAGAAAATAAAATGACTCCAGGTTAAAAGAGGCCCAGCAGTCAGTGAGGAGGATCACAGCGGAAAAGAAAGTGGAGACCAGAAAGATGATCCCGAACAGTCTGGTAAGTGTGCCACTGAGCACCCATATGCCTTAGAAAATGCCACATAATCCATTCATATCGTATATAAAAGGAGGGATTTCTACAAACGCGTTGCTTCCACTGATACGGTGTTTTATTCCCAACAGAAAGAACGACTGTGGCATAAAGAAGCTAACATGAACTCAACTGAAGATCCTCATTCAATAATAGACTGAATTTTTTATTATTATTATTTGTACGTTAGCATATACGAGACTAAATTTACAATTTATTTGAATTCATGAACACTTCCCACTTTCATAACAGGAATGCAAGAGTAAAGGTAAAAATATGGTCATGTTTGAAAACCGAATGACTGGATTGTTTCGAGTCCATAGTTGGAACTGATCAGGAAATAAAGATGAAAATGCCACTATATGAAATTCCTCTTGTTTCAATAACGTTTCATTCCGGTTGACCCCCCCGCTTGCAAACAGACGCCCAGAGTTTTAGTTATTTTTTTTCTCTCCCAGTGACAAAAGACGATCCACGTCAGGTCTTAATCCGTGTTGATTGTAGTGCACCTGCACTGTTTTACGCGCTGGACGCGTTTCTTCCTGGTATTGGGCGTTTGTCCGGGGCAGAAAAGAGTGTAGGTGACCGTGCTGAAGGCTTTGGGTACGCACGCCGAACAGGACTCGAACGCGCTCCCGTCCTGGTAAACGTGCCGCGGGATGTAGAAGGAGTTACACTGGCCATAGCAGAAGCGGTTGATGATGGTTCGGCTCAGGCATCCGTCTTCGCGGATAGTCTGCTTGAGCGGCTGGGTCTTGCACCAGTCCAAGCGCAGGTACCGACGCTCCGTGACGTGCAGCGCCTCTTGACTGGACTCCAAAACCTCCTCGGCGATGGCTGCGGGCGCCATCCCGCGAGTGATGAAGCCACTGATTGGGGGCGGCAGGCACCGCTCCGGTTCGTTGGGGTTGGATTTGTTCGGGTGCGGGAAAGCGCCTTGGAAGGCGGTGGCGTGCGTACTCCTCGGCGTGCTGAGCAGCAGGACAAGAACCGCGGAGAAGGTCAGCAAGCACCGCGGGCTTCTCATCGTGGAAGCTGAAAGGAAGGCATTTACGCACAGGTATTACGCACGCGCTGCGTACTTTTCAAATCCATCCATTACAATAAAGCTATATTTGTGTATTATAGTTTACCTGTCGCTTTAGTTTTTCGATTGAAATCGAGTCCGCGCGTGTTCGCTCTGAATGTTGTCCTGATCTTGTCCTTTGGTAAGGGGGGATTCATGAATGTTTAACTTTCTGGTTCTGGTTAAGAGCACGCCCACAAGCCTGAGCACATCTGACCAAAAAAGAAAAAGAAAATAAATACTCCCACTGTTTTCACTGCTGATAATTTTTTATTAAGTCTACAAGATAACTGAAGAAACACAATGATTCCTCTGCTTAAAGTTTCATATTGTAAGGGAGAAGCAGACATGTTGGAGACCCCCCCCCCCACACACACACATCATGCTACAGTAAAAAGGATGCATCTCCACTAAAAGATGAGAGTGATGCGGGTGTACATAAAACAACCGAGTTTCATCAGTTTGTGTAGCTATGACCTAATTATGATGATTGATAGAGGTCATTTTAAGATACAGTATACAGGACGGTACAAAGTTTTAAAGTTACACATCAACATTTCAGTTTAAAAGTAATGTCAATTAAATATCTGTATTTGCACTTGAACAGCAAAAGCATTGGTTTGGAGAGTAAGTCATTTTTCATGTTCATTTCATAAGTTACACAATGTGTTTTCATGAAAGGTAAGTCAGACCTTAATCACCATCAAATTAGAAGTCACTAACAAATTCTAATAGTCAAGTGGGATTATAAATTCTCTCTTTGAACGTTTGTCAAGTTAACCCACAAACATCAACAAACAGCACTTCTGTGACGGTTTAGAATGAACCAAGCCCCCCCCCCCCAACATTTTTTTTAAAATACAGGAGGTGTTCCTTCTTTTGGGATAGTTTTTAATTTGTGGCTTTGGTGGTTGCAGAAATGGTTGATGCCTCGCTGTCCTCTTCCTCATAGAAAGTTGGGACTGATTTCTTCGCGACGACGTTGTCAAGCCTCTGGCCCATCAGGTATGGGTTGGCACTCTGCAGGCAAAACATTTCAAGCGAACAAAAAGGCTTGAACACTTCCCACACATACATGACACGCAATCAGAATGTAATATTACAAAGAGTCTGGTTGTGATGAGGTACTCAAAGGCCCGGATGTAAATCTGTTGATGTGATGTGGTTACAAATAATGCAAAGACAAAAAAAAGAAGTGTATATACCCTTTTTTGTCTCTTTGGTCCACCCTTCAGCTTCTGGTACAGACGCTCCTTGTTCTGAAAAGACATTGCGCAAATCACTGACTTGTTCAAATACCCAGATGGAAGCTTACCACAAATTACAAACAAGTTTGTTTTGAGCTTCAACCGCTCCAAGTTTCTCACCGCCATTATCCTCAGATGTCAATTAATAATCTGTTGCTTATCTTTTGCTGTTGAGCCCGAGTCAAAGTTGAATTTGTTGACTAACAAAAGGCATGGCTGGAAGCATAAGTCTGGAAATAATAGTTTACCATCACGTAGTGAGGAGTGAACTTGGTTAAAGAGTCATGTGAGCTTTAGTCCACATCCTTGAGAGGCGATATGCAGTTGGAGCAGTTCACGTGTGTACTGACCCACTTCATCAGAGCGGGGTACTCATTCCCTGAACCGTAAAGGTGTCCATGCTTTTGGAACTCCCGGCTGAAGTCTGCTGTGTCCGGAGCATTTTCCAAACACCCGTCTGCCGCTGAGAAAAATGCGATTAAGCAGACAGAACACACCCTGGTCACGGAGTGCATTTTGACTCTTCCCTCAAAACGGAGCATTTTGTGTTTGTACAGGTCAAAGACTGCACATAGAATGCAGGATCCTACCAGTCTTTCCCTGAGGACAAGGATTTGGAGGATCTGGGTAGCTGTGATCATCGCTGAAGTCTTTGGGAACGTTGTCACCTGCCAGCTCAGCCACAATGTTGGGAATGTTGCCATAGGGACCCAAGTGCTGCAGCCCCTCATGAGCACCCCCTAGTGGAGAAAAAATATGATGCAGTTCATGGTCAAAAATCAAGCAATCCAGTACTGTACAACAAAAACGATCTCTCATTGCACACCAATGCAGAGTTGGGAATCAGAATCGATATTTTTTTTCTTATTCGACATTACCCTGGATGCTCTGCGGCCCGACGATGTTTGTGGCCTGGTGGGCGGGATATTCCACCCTGGGCCGAGCGATGCCGAGCTGCTCCATGACTCCGTGCAGGAGCCGCTGGATGTCGGCCTCGGATACCTGGTCTGGCCCGAGGGCAGTGCGGGCCGGAGCGGCGCCCATTTGCAAACACACCAGGAGACCCAGCAGCGTTGACCGCACCGCCGACCTCTTCGCCGCCATCTGCAGGTGTGCATAACAAACGCACGCCGAGGAGACGAAATATTCATTACATTTTAGTGAGCGAAGATTGTATTTGACTTACTAGGAACGCGAAACAATCTTAGTGCGCGTACTAAACATTTGTGAAAACAAGCCTTTCGACCTGCAAACAACATGCATCACTAGGGCATAAAGGAATGCTATAACCAGATTTTATTTACATCAATGTATCATGGTGTATTAAAACCTCGCAAATTCCTGGATAGAAAAATCCAAATAAAGGCCCTATTTTCTTACCTTGTCGTGTCAAATGGACCTGTCGACTGAGCAAGATGTCCGTCAAGTTACAACTGTAATGGATTTTTGGACTTCTGGCCTTCAGAGTAAAACCGACTCAATAAACGATGTATCAAAATGAGTTTGTTTATTAATACTGCCTTTTGAACATTTCCGCACTCCCTTATTTGTCCATATGTCAAATTCAGGTAGGATTAATAATAGGCATCGTTTTTCGCGAGCTCGCTCGTGGTAACATTTAGTATATATTTTGAAGAAGCTTCTACATGGGTTCCGGTTGACGCTGCACAACTACATAACTTTGTCTACCCTCGGATGCTGAGAAACCCTCTCTTCTAATTGGCTATTCTACCAATTTCTTTTTCCATCAAGCAGCGATGCGAACTGGGTATCGAATTTCGGCCTGACGCACTCTGAATCATTACGTTATTTGCCTCACAGAAGCAAATGGAAATGTTTGCCTAACAAATACTAGTTCATCTTTACTTAAAATTCAGTCAGTGGTCAAAGTAGTGAAATAACGTTGGTTCCAAATTGCATCGTTTTATTGATGACTGTCATGTCACACTGGCAAATACAATTCATACAGTCCGGGTACCCTTAATTGTAGATATAGTGATCAGGTAAACCCTGAAGAAAACTTGACTTACAGTCAAATACAATATACATTTCTAAAGCAATAATTTTAATTAAAAAAATTAATGTATCAGTGAGCTCTTAAAAATGCCACGTGAGCATCAGGTATGTGTCATAAAGAAATCCGTCTACTCCAAGATGCCACTTGTAGCTTGCCCACACCACTGAACACAGAGAAAGATGCCGTTTGTCCTTGGCCCAGCCCAGGGAAAAGTCCAAGACGCATGTCCCTGCAATATCAGTGCACCAAAACATTATATACTACAAATGCAACTTTAATTAGTTGAATACTCAATATATTTATAACAACATACCTTTTTATCCTATTATTAGGTGAAGGCTGTTTGCCAGAAGGACTTAAGGCATCCAAGAAGGCAGCTGCGGGTGATGAATCTTTATGCAAAGAAGCAGTTAAAGGACCAGACAAGACACAGAACCTTTCCTTTCCCCATTTACCTTCACAAGACGTGCAGGCCCTAAAAAAGGCAATATTGGGGAAAACCTCCAGGCCGACGCTCCTCCTGAGAGTCGGCCTTCCTCGCAGGTTGGACTCCCACTTCCCCTGATGGACTGCTGGCCTGACCTTTGCCTTCCCTTGAATCCATGATACAGTCTTCACAGACCACAAGACTATATGAATTTAAAGCAAACAGAGCGAGTAAAGCGTACAAGGGTTGTTTTGGGGTACTGTCAGTCTTAACGTGTCAACCTTTCAAACTGTGTTTCTTGGAATGTGCATCCTTCAGAAGAGGGCAGTTAACAAGGAATCCCATACTATCCATGACAGCTTTTGGAATCACACCTGATGAACATGACACATTTCATTCATTTAAAAATTCTCTTTCGTTAGAATGGGACAACTATTTTGATGGGGTCATTACCGAACATTTGTGGCTTTTCAATGAAGGTGCGCAGGACAAAAATTCGGAGTTCAAACCTTCCTTCGGACATCTCCTGCTTATTGGGAGGTGGGAGGAGACACGGAGCAAAGACTGTTGCCAGATTGGAGCTGGTCATCAAGTTTTCCTCACATCTGGCGAATGTTAAATAGCCACAAAAGTAGGCATCAGAACACCATTTAAATAAATAAATAAACGACTGTAATGTAGAAATTGGTTCTTTAACCCATGTGCCATCTACTCCACAAGATAACGATGAAATTAAAGGAGTGTGACCAGAAAGCCTTGTTGAACAGCGGCGTGAAAAGTCAATCGTCACACTCCATTAACTGTACAAGCTGCCATTGTAACAGAAGCCCATTTCTGTTCAAAACGTGAAGCAGCACGACACCCCTAGCATGAATTTTCAAAGTCACAAACAGCCCAGAATGAAGTGTTCAAAGTATAACATTAAAACTTCACCAATTGTCATTGCCTCACAGCCCTTTCCTTATGATGATTATGTGTTGTCTCAAACCTCTGGGTGACTTTGGACAAGAAGTCCAACAGATAATGCAGACAGGAGGAGTTTCTGGCAGGCAGTAAGCAGGACAGCAGCTGGAGGGCTGAAGTTCTGTCCTGCAGGGAGTCCAGCGTCTGCGCCTTCAGCAAAGCCGCATGGATCTCTGCGGGTATTAGAGGCTCCGGTAGCTCCCTGCAGAACTGCTTGATGAGAGTGGCTACGTCGTAGGCGAAGGCTGTGGACAGACAGGCCTCTCCTCGATTCAGCTTGGCCTGAAATAATGAGCGTGAATATACGTTGGCTAATCAAACTAGATCAGTGATGCCCAGTGTCTGTGCAGAGATATTTTTTTTCTAACATAAAATATGTGCCTCGGATCAAGGGTTGGAGAACATTGCGCTCGATTATGTTCTGGCTTCAACTGCGAGGACAACTTACTCTGAGGGACTTAATGCGAGGTAGAGAGCCCGGTTTTCGGAAGAGGCCCACCGTTCCAGCACGTTCCAGAAGAAACGAACAAGCGTCCACCAGAAAGCTGAGAGACAAAAAACATTCAAAGAAAAAAACCCAATTTGTGCAGTATAATAACACCCCCCCCCCCGCTTTTTTTTGCACTCACCCAGGAACCAGGCCAAATTCAGGAATAAACCTCCTCGACAAATTCTCCAGAGGAACACCGAAAACCTTCGCACCACTCGCAAGGAGTCTCTCGGTTTTGCTCTCAACACTTTTGACGTTTATACCGTGAAGGACTCGAAGGTGAAAGCGAATCACATCACTGTCGGTAATCTTCATGTTGAAATAACGTGGAGGGGTATTTCAAAGCAGCAAAGGTGCACAGCTCTTTGAAGCCACGATGTTTACTTGGTTAAAAACACAAGCGAGTCAAAGAGGTGGCCTCATTAGCATCATTTGTATCCCCTGTGTCGCACAGGTGTCAAGGGAGCGATGTTGCGTTCGAGCGCACTCAACTGCTGGGACATCAGGGCGCTCTGTGAATTCTCACTTCTGCAGTGGAACCTTTCTATCCTATCCCATCCGAGCAAGATGATCCGTATGTACTTTCTGGAGTGTCTAATAATTCTAATATATTGTTTAACTTCAATTTCAAGAGTGCTAATGACTGGTTTTCGATCAGTGAATCAAAATTTGTGTAGCTGCCATTCAGCCAATGCACATCAATATGATAAAAATAATAACACATAATTGTTTGGGGGGGGGTTTTATGTTCAAAGAAAATGGAAAGATAGTCATCGTCGCAGGCACTGTATATTACGACATTAAAACAGGACAGGGTACTGTTAAAGCAGCTCTTTTTATTACAATGTTACATGTATATACAGCATTAGGCACAGTACAAATAGAGACGTGGGGAGGAAAATTGCAGCTCGGGTTGTTTTGGCATCGGTTGGAGATTTAGAAGCACTTCCTGTGAACGATGGAGGGGCCCGCCTCGTCGTACTCCTGCTTGCTGATCCACATCTGCTGGAAGGTGGACAGAGAGGCCAGGATGGAGCCACCGATCCAGACTGAGTATTTCCTCTCAGGAGGTGCGATGATCTAGAGGTGGAGCAGAGTGTGGTCAGAACCAACAGCCAAGTCATTAATTTAGTTGATGTTAGCTGGTCAGAGTCGCTCACCTTGATCTTCATGGTGCTGGGGGCCAGAGCTGTGATCTCCTTCTGCATACGGTCAGCAATACCAGGGTACATGGTAGTGCCACCAGACAGGACGTTGTTGGCGTACAGATCCTTACGGATGTCGATGTCACACTTCATGATGCTGTTGTAGGCCGTTTCATGGATACCAGCAGACTCCATGCCTATGTAGGAACTTATTATTAGTTTCTGAGAAAACTCGCTCTGGAAAATGCATTTACGATTGACATTTTGGTTCTTTAGGTAGTAACTGGCTAGTGCTAAAAGTGTCAGGTCTCACCAATGAAGGAAGGCTGGAAGAGGGTCTCGGGGCAGCGGAAACGCTCGTTACCAATGGTGATGACCTGACCGTCGGGAAGCTCGTAGCTCTTCTCCAGAGAGGAGGAGGAGGCAGCGGTGGCCATCTCGTTCTCAAAGTCCAGAGCGACGTAGCACAGCTTCTCCTTGATGTCACGCACGATCTCACGCTCAGCTGAGGGAGGAAAAGTTTACTGTCAAGGCGCCGATACGTGAGGCTCGACAACTATTTACAACTAAATTCTCTCAGTTCAACAGGAAATATTAACACTATCTATGTGTTTTGCACTTATTGTATATACTTCTGGCGCACGTGTTGGAGACACACGCAAAACAAATTTGTGTTTAACTTCAGAGGTGCCACACAACAGTATTAACAATTTCATGAGCTATTTTCCTGAATTTGCCTACCAGTTGTGACGAAGGAGTAGCCACGCTCAGTGAGGATCTTCATCAGGTAGTCAGTCAGGTCACGACCGGCCAGATCCAAACGCATGATGGCGTGGGGAAGAGCGTAACCCTCATAGATGGGCACGTTGTGGGTCACACCGTCACCAGAGTCCAGTACAATACCTGTTCACACGAAGCCACCTCATATCAGATCACATCTCGCAACCAAATGAATAAATGATGAGAAAAAAAAGATTTCAAGGGAAACTCACCGGTGGTACGACCGGAGGCGTACAGGGACAAGACAGCCTGGATGGCCACATACATGGCAGGGACGTTGAAGGTCTCAAACATGATCTGGGTCATCTTCTCCCTGTTGGCCTTGGGGTTGAGGGGGGCCTCAGTCAGCAGGGTGGGGTGCTCCTCTGGGGCCACACGGAGCTCGTTGTAGAAGGTGTGGTGCCAGATCTGATTCAAGTCGGGAGAGAGTTTGTCAGCGACGCACAATGTGGATTGAAGGTGCTGTATATCTCGGCAATCAGACCAGCGACTCTCACCTTCTCCATGTCGTCCCAGTTAGTGATGATGCCATGCTCGATGGGGTACTTCAGAGTCAGGATACCCCTCTTGCTCTGGGCCTCATCTCCCACATAGCTGTCCTTCTGACCCATACCCACCATCACGCCCTGAGAGGAAAACGCATCTCAGAATCTTAGGACAGAAAGGATGCATACATGCACACGGCTAATAAGGAAGCGATGATTATTGATGATGTCATTCAGAAGGGTGAGGTTGCTAACCTGGTGACGGGGGCGTCCAACGATGGATGGGAAGACAGCACGGGGGGCATCATCACCGGCAAACCCAGCCTTGACCAGGCCAGAACCGTTGTCGCACACAAGGGCGGTGGTTTCGTCGTCGTCACACATTTTGATCTGTTCTTCTTTGGCCTTCTGCAATAGAGAAGGGTTGTCGTTTCCAAGTCACCTTTAAGTGCACTCATCTTCTCTCTGTATCTTGCCAAACTGGGACATGGATTCATCCCCCGCTCACCACTCTATTTTTAGTCACGGAACCCTTGTCGCCCCCCCACACACACACACACTCTTCCCTCTGTATCTCATTTTTAAACCACGGCCCCGTAACAGCTGACGTGATGCGTTCTTTGGCAAGTGGCAGCAAAGGCCTGGGTTTTTCCTCAGCTGTTGTCATTCCACAGTTTAGAGCAGCCCCTGTGCAGTTGGCCATTTGGTTTTGAGGGAGTTGCAGTATTTAAGTTGTCCATACTTGTATTTTTTTGTTTCGGAAATTAGAAAATAGCCCGTCAAGGAAATGCTAAAAGGAGGCATGTTTTTTAAAGCAGTCACATTTAAGATGATCACTTATGCTGTTCTATCACATCTCAGCATTCTACTCCTGTATGCTAAAGTTCACTCTATAGCATCTCCCCCCCAAAAAAAGCAAAATCATTTTCAAGCACCGAATCATAAACTTGAACATCTCCTGTGAGGTGAACCCTCTTTAAAGCACATGCTATTGCAATACTACGTCTGTCCTGAAACGGCCCTTAAAAAGACAAAAAGGTCAAGTTACGGCAACAAAACCAGACTCACCGAGAGTTCGATGCAAGACTGGAGTTTCCACTGGGACAAAGGATCAGGGTGCGAGGGGTTCCTTAAATACGCTCGAGCTGAGGGGGGCAGGTGGGCGGACTCGGGAGTTCACAGAAGTCCAAATATGTGCTGCTCTGAAAGATGAGGGAGTTTAGTGGATCTTATGTCAAGGGCGCCACCAAAATGGGGAGATGTTGCCTTAGAACGGCATGACATGAATACGAACGAGGCATACAATCGGTAAAGAATCAAAATGATGAGATATTCATTTTAGCATATCTTGTGGAGCGTGATCAACAAGCGTTAAAAAAAAGTGCTGATTATCAAATCACAGAACATGATTAATAGGCTATTTTTGTGAATCATGCAGGGACCATGTCATGTTCCAACTTTTCATGTGAAGTTCGACTTTTATTAAGCAGCATCAGCATAGCATATTTTTTGACCCTCCAGTACTTTCAACGGGGGCCTCCCCAGGGCAGACTGCTAAATATGTGTTAATATGACTAAGCTCTCGCAGAACACGAGGAAAGTAGGTGATTGAAGGGAGTGACGGTAACACGAGCCCCGATCGGAGCAACAGTCAAGGAGTCGTCTAAGGAGGATCGCCAATGTCATGGCATGCGTAAGAGTTGAGAGGAGGGGAGAGGCAAACACCACCCAGACAGCTGAGATGGAATATTGCATGAGGAGGAGAAGGAGGGGGTAAGTGGGAAAGCGCTATCGCCAGACCTCCACCAGACGACAGATTCCCTGGGATGTCCGGCGCAGCAGGCCTCCCTTCTCCCTTCTGATTGGCTCCCGTGTCTCCTTTTAGGGAAATGGAGCGTAACAGGTGCCGGTGATTGCATGCCCCCCCAACGGGGTGCCTGGAGGTCGTCAAACCCCCAGGCTCCATATTTGTCAAGTTCCGTCGCCACGCCGGGGGTGGGGAGAGGGGGGGGGGGTAGCCGGCCGGCGCGGGTTATAAGAATGTAAATACCTCCCGCACCATCAATCGTTCCATTTGTAGACACGCGTAATGTACTTCCAAGAGTGACGCTGCTAACCTACTTGTTTACTTCTATTCTGAGCTTTTATGTGTATCTTGATAGCGGTCACGATCGTTAGATTTTTATATAGTGTGCCATCAGTCAAGTAATAGTTCATAACACAAGTGAAGGAATCTAATTATTGAACTACAGTATATGTGAAAGATAACTTCAAAGCAAGCAGGATATGACATACTCTGCAGTTTGCAGCAATGACATCACGGCAAGAACTGTAGGATCGGCCTAATCAAAGCGAGGGAATTGCATTTGGCTCTCCGGCTCGTGGATTATGTGTGATCCCTTCTAAACTTTGTGTCGCTATATTGTCATTCTATATTTACCATCTTTACAGCAGCCTTCGCCAAAATATTCTGTCAGACAAGGCTTGCTTTGCCCATTGATGGTTCAGCGTATACATATTGCAAGATCATTTAATTAATCTGCCTACTGTGTGTCACTGGCATATATAAACAAAAACCCGTTCCTGCAGATCGGGCACTTTTTGGCAGACACCAACTTGTATGTGTATCGCGGTGTCTTTATCCGGATCAAGTAGAAGGGTCTGAAACGGGTCGTGATTTTGAGGCACGTTTCGTCCTTAAAAGGACACATAGGAAGCAAAGCGTTTGTCTGTCTTGACAGCTGACCCCCTCCCCGAGCCCCCACCTCCCTTACGCATTGCACGCCCACTTCAGCAGCTGTTAGAAACAACTGTTTTATTGTAACAGCCAGGTCTATCCCCGACTTTGACAGCAGTTTACGCTACATGACTTGTAGACAACACAGTGATGCCATTTCAAGCCATCCATCATATTTCAGTGCATTAAAAGCCCCAGTAAAAGAACCATTGGTCCACATGGTTGCAGCTTCCAGCCAAAACTACTCGTAGTCACCAGTAGTTTTATTAGCATCATCTCAAAGGGTGGTGGAGTGTGTTTTTAACAATGCATGATGAATTACACACAAACATTGTCATGACAGAGGGGTCTTTTTCATTGGCAGCCAACTGACAATGAGCGATAGTGTTCCGCATTATTTGTCCTTGGTGTTAACACGCATCACTGTAATGTGAAGCAGGCCTTCTGTAAGCATTTGTCATGTTCATCAGAGTAGCGGGGTACACGCATTACACAAACTGGAAATGAAAAGTGCTGAACATAACAATATCATGCAAGTCTCACTATACATGGCAAAGGGCAAACCAGGCATCCCCCTAAGCAGCTTCCCTCGCTCAGTATCTCTTCACACCGAGAGTGTGTGAGGGTGTGCTTTACTGAGTGCCGCGGTCTGTCTTGTGCAGACGGCGTGCAGCGCTTGCGAGCAGTTTGTCAGATAATGTCAGCGCTATAAATATGTGAGGTGCTTTGGAAGTTTCCATGTCGGTGCTCCATTGTCCCGCACAATGAAGACACCCACAGGTATGTGGGAATATCACGGCATGGGCGGTGTGGAACTTGGATAAATGAAGCTGTAACGAGAAAGATAAACACCATAAGCCATAGGTGTCAAACTCAGGTCCTGGAGGGCCGCTGTCCTGCATGTTTTCCAAGTCTGCCTGTTGCAACACACCTGATTCAAATGATCAGATCATTAGCAAACTCTGCGGAAGCTTGACATCGAACCTGTTCATTTGAGCTGAACAGCTGTAACACAGACTGTTGCACATTCGTCCGGCTGCCTGCCTGTTACATTTGAAATAATCGCCCAATTTGGCAGCATCCAAATGCATATGCAGTTATTAACTAACATCAGTGTCCTCAATTCAATAATTTACTTCAGCATAGTGGCAGCATGCATCATCCTCAGGCCTTTATTTATGGGGATCTAAAATGGATCCCAGGTTAGTTTTTACCGTGTTGCTCTTTAAGTTTTCCATTTTGCGTTACAAAATAGATTTTGGATCATAGTTGATGTTGTTAGGGAGGTGCCAGCCAGGCAGCCTGCTCAGCCAGGTTGCTGTACACCTCACACCTGAGGCTTGCCAGCTCATCACCCACCTGTAGCTCATCAGCTCATTTGGGCTGGTATAATGTTGGCTCCCAAACCGGTCCTCAGTGCGAGTTTGTGTTGTAACCACCCTGCAGAAATCCCTGTTAGACACCTCGTGCAGTTCTCGCTGCCTCTGTGGACATTTCCTCTCCCCGAGGACTCTTACTTGAATGTTGAGTAAGTTTTCAGTTTGAATTCTCTTGAGTTGACTTTGCAAGACCAATAAACCACGCCAAGTTTTTGGCTAATGCCATCCTTGTCTGTTGTCTTGCATTTGGGGTTGCATAAGAAGTCGCACTGAGGACCGGTTTGGGAGCCAACTTAAACCAGCCCAAATGAGCTACAGGTGGGTGACGAGCTGGCAAGCCTCAGGTGTGAGGTGCAGAGCACCCTGGCTGAGGAGGCTGCCCCCCACCTAACAAATGGACGTTCATGACCTCTGTTCTTTACCTTTAGTTTATTTGAACATGTCAAATTTATGTCACAACCCAGGTTTTTCTTCTCTTTTCTTAATGTTCATACGCTTGTGTCCAAGGGAGGAATCTGCGAATCAATAGAAGAAACTATGGAAATTGTAGCGACATTAGGTAGAAGTTGGCAGGAACCGGTTTCCATGGAAACCCATACACCCAGTATCTCGTCGCTAAGTGATGACGTAAGAGTCCTTGAGACGTGGATGCGTCCCCTAGGTGATTATTTCAAATTAACCCGAAACAAGGGACGACCACAATTGCTTTACTGAGTCATTTTAGCAACCTAAAGCTTAAGTAACATTAGCAGACTAATATTTTATCCAAAATGGGTGACAAAAAACGTTGCAGACGTATTTTTGTGAACGACGTCGGCAAATATTCTTCTAAACATATCGCGGAGGTGAAGTACATACATGAGATCTATTCAGGATAAGTTGGCTTTACCCAATTAATGTACTTTTTCTCCCTAACTCACGTGGACAGTATTTATCGAGTTGCGGGGAGAAGTCTGAGGACGATGATGACGGCGAACCTCAGACAAATGAACCTGTTTTCCAGGTGGTCGGCACTGTGTCCTCTTCATCCAGCAGTGAGAAAACCAGCCTTTTGCATGAGCAGTACTCGGTGAGTTAAAAATGTGACAAATGAGCCAGTTCATTCCTTGGTGAGGTTTCCAGAAAGTATCTAAAAGAATCGGTGTAAATTGCTGCAACACCGGGAAAAAAAGTCACAATCTTGTTTTCTAGTCGCTAAGCAGAGAGGAACTCCTCCCCCGCTTGCTGGAATGCGACGTGGTGGTGTACAACATCTCCGAAAATGCGACCCAAGAGGACATTGAAGAGGCCACTTGGGCAATCACAGGTCAGCAACAAGAAAATACCCCTATATTTGATTATCACATTGTAGTTGGAATTGTACTAGCAAAGTGACTCCCACGTCCCCCCACCAAAAAAAAGGAACGAGCACTTCATATGCTTCTAAAATCTTCCATAGTAAATTCACAAAAAACAAACTGCCATTTTTGGGAAACCCTGTCACATGTCTAATTGTAAGATGTTTCCTTCACTGTCGTTTGTAGCCCTTCATGGTGAAATGCAGAACTTCAGATCAAAGAAAATCTTCATTTTAGTCTCGACGGTGTTGACGTGGGCCATGACCAAGAGACCGGAAACGGTGAGCATTGCGACTGTTCAACAGAGTGCCGATGCTATTACCAACGCATCCTTCCTGCAGGAGGAACCAGAAAAATTTATAACGGAGGAGGAGTTCCGAAAAAGACGTCCGCATCCTAGCTTTAAACACCACAACAACATGGAGAAACAAGTCCTCAAACTGGGAACAGGGGTAAGGAGTTTGCTGTGGAAAAATACACGCCACCATGTGAAGTAACGCCAGCATGCAATTGAATGTCATCTGTCATATTTGACATCTTTCAGAAAAAAAATAAACTGAAAGGTTACGTTTTGGCTGCGGGAATACAGTACGGAAAGGGAGAAAATCTTTTCCACTACTTTTACAAGGTAGATTATCCCTCAATCACAGTCTGTTTAGTTTCCCGCTTGATTATTTTCATTTTGTATTTGTGACGTAGGTGTCTTGGCTGTCTGAGTGTACCAAAGTTCCCATATTTGGCGAGGGCACAAATTACATCCCCACCATCCACGTGCTTGACCTCGCTAAGTGCTTTGCCACTTTTAAATATTTGGATTGGGGGGTGGGCATTCGATTGTTTGTGTTCACTTAATTGGCTGTGATTTATTTTACAGAGTGATACAAAGTTTAATTGAGGTCAAACCCAAGGCCAAATATATTCTTGTGATTGATGACTCCAAGAACAAGCTGGGGGACATGGTGAAGGTAAATGACTGGAAAAAAACTGCAGTTTTGAGCATTCTCCGTAGTCACCTGCCATTTTTCTTTTGAAATGATTTTCTCGTTCAACAAGAACAACTCTGATCAACTCTCTTTATCTTTTAGGCTGTAAGCCATGTGCTTGGACCAGGAAGAGTGTGTCAAGTACCAGAGAAGGAAGCCATCACTATGAAGGCCTATAAGGTACACTACAGGTGTCTTATTTGAAAAATGTATCAGCATTGGGGGCATTTTTTATTTTGAGGATTTTAATATGCCAAAGCACTTGGGGTTGGAGCTCATGTTAAAACTCATTCACCTTTTGACTTCTATCGCCGTCAACGGCAGTGAATGAGTTTTAATGTAATAAGTCCATTCGATCGCTGTTGATAGCCTCCATAATGGAGTTGAAACCTGAGTAGAAATGCACAGGAAGCATGTTCACCATCTATTGTGTGGTGATCGTTGCTTCTTGTTTTGAATTCAGCAAGAGGAGCTGGAGTATCTCAGCGTTGACCTACGTCTGGATGCTTTTGTTGTGAAAGACTCCTTTAACTTCCAATGGTCAGCAGAAGGCGGCATAATTGAGAATATAGAAGCCCTCGTGGAAGAATACAGACATATGAGAAAGCTACTCGTAAGTCCTCCCAAGTGCAATTGATTGTGGAAATAAGCGATGCGTTAAAAAAGCTGCGTTGGCTTGACGTTGATTTTTGTGGTTTAGCCAATCAGAATCTGCCTCACTGGACCGCCCGCCGTGGGTAAAAGTGAAGTCGCAGCGAAGCTGTGCGAGCGCTATCGAATACATCACATCAACATCCGAGATGTCATCAACGAAAAGATGACGCAGCTGGTCAGTGACAGCGTTTGCAATGTTTTAATTTTCCCGCGTTAACCATAACATGACTAGCCAAGCTCTGAAAAAAGAAATGCGAAAGGTACGATAAGAAGAAACAAACTCTTACTCCACAGAAAGATACTATTGCCAGAATTGATGCTGAGGTCAGCGAACAGGAAACGGCACAGGACCAACTGGAAACTATCAAAGGAAGCATGGAAAATAATGCAGGTCTTATGCACAACTCTCCATATTCCCAACAGTGATGATTGTTGTGCTCAATATTTCTTGACGGCCCAACTTTTTTTTTCCATACAAATAGGTCGATTGGAAGATGATCTACTTTTAGAAATTTTGACAGAAAAGCTCAATTCAAAGCCTTGTAGGAACCAAGGATTTGTTTTGTACGGCTTCCCGAGGACATTTGAGCAAGCTAGTCAGATGTTCAGCGGTAAGTTTCTTCCAGGTATTCAGATGCTTTGTACTGAATAACAACACGGTGTGTTGTGAGATGAATATTTGTTGCTCAGCTGAGGACGGAGAGAACCAAGACTCGCCCAACGAGACACCCGCTTACAACAAGATCACTCCAGGTTGTCCATTTACTGATTCGGCCTCTCTTGTTTACATTAAAATGATATAAATAGACGTGTTTTTTTTTTGTTTTGTTTGTTTTTTGGGGGGTCTAGAATATGTGTTTGCCTTGGATGCATCTGATGAGTTCCTGACGAAGAAAGTACAAGATCTTCCTGAGAGTGAGGCCCAGAAAAGAGGCTTAACCCAGGATGAGTTCGTCCCTCGACTGGCCAGATTCCGCCAACTCAGCAGGGCCGCTGAAACTGCTCTCGACTACTTTGATGAACTGGAAATATATCCGACATATCTTGGTAACATTCCTAGAGTGTGCCGCAAAAGGGTCAAATGTGAAATACCGTCATGTTTTTCACTGTGGTGTGCGCTAAATCATGATGACAAAAGTATTGAGACACCCTACTATTTAGCTAAGACAGCTTCCGCTTTTCCAGTAAAGCTTCTTACAAAATTACAAGATCATTTGTGTTGCGGCAGTAGTAGTAGGCAGCATTTGTTCAGTTCCCACTTGGTGTCAAATCATAAATGCAAACGAAAAAAAAAAAATTGCTGAATGAAAGTGATGAATTTAGAGCATAAAAGCACAACAGCAGATTTTCTAGCTGTGACGCCGAATACATTCAAGAGATATCCCATCCCTGTCTCTCGTTGCTTGCAGAGGTGAAAGCTGACGATCCTGAATTCACACAGATCGTGAGCAACGTCATCGAGGTGGTGGGGCCTCCCAAGAACTACGGCCTGAGTCCTGAGGAGCAGGAGGAGGAGGAGGACAGGAGGCGAGAAATGGAGAGGAAGCAGAAAGAGGCAGAGGAAGCGGCAGAGAGGAAACGCAGGAAAGAGGCCTTGCTCGCTGAGATGGCAGCACAGTATGAAGCTTGGGTACACCAGTGTCCTCATTTGATTAGCACCTCTCTATAATAATGTTCGGATATACATCGGACTCACAAAAATATTGATGTATTGGGCTTTCGGGCTGTACCGCAAATGCACTGTAACCTTTAACTTAAATTCACCTTGACTAAACTGGTCAATTGATTTTATATACATATATTTACATATATATATATATATTTTATTTTATTTTTTTGGGGGGGGGGGGGATAGCAAAACAATTTGGCTGAGGTCAAGAGGCAGGAGCACGAGCTGCTGGAAGCTAAAGCTCTCCCGCTGAGAAACTACTTGATGAAGTATGTGATGCCTGCGCTCACCGAAGCCTTGGAAGAATGCTCCAAGATCAAACCGAACGACCCAGTCAGCTTTTTGGTACGACGGTCTCCTTTCGTGATATGGACTACGGCTTGCCCCTGTGGGGCAAGGTGCACACTTTTCCGTGACTGTGAACAACTTTGTTTTATTTTTTTTTGGACAGGCCGAGTATCTTCTTCGGATGGACAAAGATTGATTGAGCATCCCGTTTCAACACGCGTTGCAGTGCACCGATCGCAGTCAAGGTATCGGTGATGGAAAAGGTCCAAATATTTAGATTACATTTTTTGTTTCCTTGTTGAACGACCTGGCTCACTTATTTGAGTCTTCCGTTAAACTGAGAATAAGTGGGAATAAGACAGAGAGCATAAAAACCCACACGAGCAGATTGAGAACATGCCATTACATGAACGCTTGAGCTGAGATTCCAAACCCAAAACCTTCTCCATTATACAAATGCCAATACATCGAAATTGATATTAATGGAAACAAGGTTGTGTAAAAAGTAAAACACGTCTAGAAGAACAATCTACATGACACCACATCCCTATTGCGCAATACAATGTATTTGTAATATGGTGACCCTAAAAAAAGCTGTGTTTTACAATGATAATCATCTGTTTTGATTATTATTATCTTCACTGTATTCATACACACTGAATAATGTGTCAAGCACAAAATGTGTGACTGCCAGAAGTCAAGAGTTGATTAGTTTTACACTGGTTGAAGATTTATCATGCTTCATGACTCAGCAGACTTCCTGGAAGGGGTGCACGTTTGACGAGAACGTCCCTTAAGTTCATACAACACATTTTTTCAGAGAAACCAACGTCAACCAGTTTGAAATTCCTTTGCTTTGTTTGTTGACGCGACCACGAGCTTTTGAGTTGTCATGCGTACATTATGTTCCATCACCTCTAGGTGGCGTAGTGGTCACGTTCGAAAATTTCACAATGGTGACGACAGCGGAAGTTCCATTCTGGGGTGCTCTATTTTTTGCCAATAATATTGATTATTCATGTACCTATTCTGGCTTCAAGTCATTGATTATTTACATGGCATTCAAAATAAGTGATTGTTCAATATTAACCAGGTCTACTAAGAGTAACAAATGGCACAGAACTACTGGTTTAAAGAAAAATATACCTTTGAATGATGAGGTCTTGAAATTGTTGCTAATTCCTCCGAGTGGTGACGGAACCCAAAGCAGATGCTGAGTACATAGACGTACTTAGTCTGAGTAAAGCAGTGCATAGTAAAGACTTATTCATGTCAAGTGTGAGAAAAGGAGTCTTAATTTCATTTTTGCTAGATGACACGATGTCCTTCCGAACGCCCACGTTTCGCAAAAGTCCAAAAGTCATGTGCCGCGCAGAGGACCCTCGCTAATACTTTGCCTGGCCTCTGTAACTTTCGAATAATTTATGGCTTTGAGGATACAGTATTATTCTTCTGTGGCTTTTCTTTGTTCTGTCAACCACAGAAACGAGTTTGGTATGTTGATCCAAAAGTGACAAATATTTACTTAGGTCCCTGAAGTTGGGCGTCGCTAAAGCTATGCTGGCCCTCAGGCCTGTTTGGAAAACCTGAGTCACCATCGCAGATGGTTGAGCGTCGGCAAAGTGTTGAAAACTGCTAGGAAATAAGAACACATTCACCAGCTCCCATCATGTCGCTCCTGTAAGTTTTGTACCGTCAGTGGCCACTCCGCTTTAAATGGTACCATCACATGCGCCCACAATTAATGGGACATGGACTTTGACCTCAAAGCGTTTAGAGGTCATATCCACCTTCCAAAATAAAATGTCATTTCAGCTATTCATTTATTCATTCCTTGTTAAAAACTTGGGAAGCAATATAATTGGCAGCGGTGCCAAATGATGTGCAAACGGTTAGTGGTTGTCTTTATCTTGCTAGATTTCCAGTAAGAATAACTACAAAACACGTCCCCCTTGAAGTGGTATGGTCACTCACTCACTCATGTATGCGCGCGCACACACACACACGAATGGGCACGTGATAAATATAACAACCATCATGGTGGTCATCCGAACATCTGCTGGCGGTTGAAAATGCTGAATGTGGACCACACACACCTACACACCCCACATAATGGCTGGAGCAGGACTTGTAGCACACACACACACACAGCTGACTTTCGGGAAGAGGTGGCGCACACTCATATTCAAATCTATGGACAATTTAGAGCTTTCGGTTTCCTAACTTGCATGTTTTGGGAATGAATGGAGCAAGTTGGAGTTCACAAACACGGGGAGACCTAATCAATATCAAATCAATTTAAAATGACATTTGTAATCTATTATGCAAAGTAATTTTAAAAAATCATCATCATCATCATCATCGTCATGCCCTTAAAAATGTTCAAGGCGTTTTTTCCGGGTTTAGTAGCGTGCATAGGGGTTGGAAAACACATTTTTATCCACTTGGAGCAAGCTGAAGAGGAAGAGTCAGCTGCTGTGTCCAGATCAAAACATGCACTTTCAAATGGTCACAGATACAAATACCTGAATCGTTTCCAACTGTTCAATGGGAGCTGTTTTTATTTCAGTGGATTAAAGAGAGAAATCTGGCCAATCCTTAAAAGGAATGCTTGGCCCATTTGAAAGAGAAAAGGAGACGATGGACGCACAAAGTTGGTCGGCTACTACCTTGACAATCGCACCATGTTTTTGTGGTTCAGTAAAATTAATTAGCTCAATAAATAAAACAGTATATTATAATTTAGCCCCAAAACCCAACACGGTTTTGTAGGATTTGTTGTAATGCATCAGTCGATGTGCGGTGCTCAGTCGCTTTCTGTTGTAATGCATCAGTCGATGTGCGGTGCTCAGTCGCTAGATTCTTTCATATCCAATTCAGGTGCTCTCGGCCACGTCACCCATTGTGCAGCGGTTCGAGATGTTCATCTGCACAACTGGCAGCGATTCTCTATCGATCCTTTCCTAAATGAAATTGCTAATGGATAATATGAATGGAATAGATGGCATTTCATAAGGGTTGTCAGTTTTGAGTATTTATTTTCTCTTTTTGCTATTCATGGGAAAATAAGAGCGCTCTACTAGTTTCTTACAAGCAACTCAACCTCAAACCAAATAAATGAATGCACCCCACTGTTTGTTTAGTCAGTGGTTACAGAATGTCTGAGGCTTTTTTATTTTTTTTTACAGGTACCATACGTCTGGTTGCATAACAGAGATATTTTATTTGGATTTGTAATCGTTAACATCCCGTCTGCGGCGAGGCTGCTGCTGCACTTCATCAGCAAGCTCATTTTCTCTCTCTCTCTCTCTCTCTCGCTCGCCAAATCAGAGAGGGAGAGAACAGCGAGTGCGAACAGAACAAGTCCAAAGGCGTCAGTTTAAGCCAGCTGCAGCTGGACTCTGTTATTTCTAAAACGCACTGAGGGAAATGAAGGAGTGGTTTTTATACTGCTGCTCCTCCGTGCGACTGAAGACTTGTCAACGCTTATGATTTTGGAAATGCCATTGAGTCATCAATGATCCATTTTTAGGGGGGGGGGGATTTATTTGCATCTCTGGTATACTGTGTGCGTGTGTATGTGTGTGGATCTTTATTTAGATGGAGTTCATTGACACCATTTCTGAAAGCAGAACTTTATAAAAATTGATATGTAATAATTTAGAGTACTTTTTTCAAAGCAACATCCGTCCATCCAGCCATCCATTTTCTAATCCGTTTATCCTCATGAGGATCGCGGGTGTACTGGAGCCTATCCCAGCTGTCTTTGGGCAGTAGGCGGGGGGCACCCTGAACTGGTCGCCTGCCAATCAGAGGGCACACATAGACGAACAACTCATACCAATTCAAAACAACTGCATGAAGTTTTTTTGGGGGGTTTTCAGTAGCATTTTGTAGTGCCAAGGAAGCTTAGTTAAGACAGTAAATCAAAATAGTCTCCACTTTTAAGAACTGTGGCCAGCAGGAATAAATGAGCCTGTGGGTCAGACTCTTAGACTGGCTGAAGCGGTCGGAAAGTGTGAAGCGACAAATCCGCCCACTGTTGGCCTTGGTAGAGTCCCATTAGAAACTTCCCGAGGCTGTACCGGACAGGTTTCTGTTGGTGAAACTTGATGGTGTCCATTCCCCACGCACAGTTCTTGGGCTTTGTTCACCTTTTGCTGAGAGTCAGCGGCGTTGTGCAGCAGCAGGTGTGATTCCTGTCATCACTCACACATAAACAGAATAATAGCAACCTTGGAAGGCTTGTGTTTTTACAGCTGCCAATGTAAAAAGCTCTTTGGGGGCCTGTCAACTCTGCAGTTAGCGCACGTCTCGGACTGCGGGAATGTGTTAGTTAGCGTGCGTGCTAATGAACTGGCTCTTTGGGAGCGGATGGCAGGTCTTTTGGGAAATTGTAGGTGCTGCACAAAGTGCGCATGGGGAGAGGAAATGTCCACAGAGGAAGCGAAAACTTTACAAAGTGTCTACCTGGGCTTGTTGCAGGTGGTTACGACACAAACTTGCACCGATGAATGGTTTGGGAGCCAATTTACGCCCCCTTTCTCCCCTCTGTTGGACTATAGTCCAATTTTCTGCGAGAGAAATGATATGAAGGATTTCAGGGAATGGGATTATTGGACTTCAGCCTCTTGCAATATGATAACGCTCAAAAGTAGCTGCCAATACAAGAACGGTGGAGGAAAAATGAAAATAAGAGCAGATTTCTGCCAAGATAAACACTCAGGAGGTTTCCCCCTTCGAAGTTTCCCATATTTCTTAAGTGAACCTCAATTTGATTGTGGCTGCCTGACAGTCTGAAATGTGAAGTGTTGCACATTACTCTGAGTGATATGAAATCTCGAAAATCCCTGTCGTGATTCAAGGCAATGTGGTGAAAGTCTCAAGTGTAATGAAAAATGAAAGAAAATTGCGACCCTTTGTAAATGGAGGAGGGGGGGTATCGGCATGACATTCGAGAATGAGAAATATCTGCCATATAGGCCTGTTTACATTTATGATGCCGTGCTTTCTATTACATCGCATTATGCGGTATACTTTTTTTTTTTTTGGTAGAGTCACTGGCACAGTGTGATTTTTGACAATCTCTTTAAATCGGAGGCGGAAAACCAAAAAAATGCGAGGGGAGCCACCGACATGTGTTTTAACTTAATAATAAAGCCGCTCCCTTTCCTTCGGAGGGCAACGATAATAATGTTCTGCGAGTTGTATACAAGCGAAACCACCGCTTCAACGTCTACTTTTATTGTTCAGTGCAAGCCAGTTGCATTTCACGATGGCACACACATTTATGACAAAAAAGAAATAGTAGGGTTCTCTATTTGTGTTTTTATTTCTTTGAGAGAAAGGATGTTTCCAGGTGTAACATGAAAAGTGATGAGTCTCCTGTCAGAGCAGAAGTACAAACTGTGTTACTGTACGATGCTATTTTTAGTCTGTGGACAAAATACTTCAGACTTTATTCCCATTTGAGGAAAAAAACGACCCATATGATGCGTTTCGTGGTGAGCGCTTCGCTGATTAGCCTTAGTTGTCGTCAACGCCAGAATCAAGAGTTTTTGTTCACACCTTCAACTGGATTAAAAAACAAACAACCTGGCAAATAATTGCCGCGTTTTCCTTGCTTTTAACCAGCATAGTGTTCTAAATGTTCAATAATAAACTATGCAAAAAAAAATATATATATATATATATATATATATATTGGCATTTGTATTTGCACAAACACTGAAGCAAAATGATGTTTTAAAGCCCACCATTGTACATACAGTATTGTAAACTGCCCATGGCCATTGGAGCGTTGAAAATGAATTGTTCAACTTGACACAGCAGATGCAAATTTCATCTTCAGAGTACCTGCTCCGAAAAAGCCACAAAATGACCAATTTGTCAGCTTTCTATGATGCGACCACTTCATAGGAAATGTGCGTTGACATCGAGAAAATAGGCGTGAACCAAGACTACTCTGTTTGAATTTAGCCGTAATCCTCCGTGGCATCAACAATCTTCATCATCACCTGATGGGAGTTCAATGACAGCCATGTTTTAAGCTTGCTTACTTGTGTGTTTTACACTGGAAGAAAACCCCACACTTGTTATTATCTATCTTTGCAAGGTGGCTGAAGACAACAGATATAAGACAATAATGCAATGTGTCAGATGATGTTCAGTCTGTAGGTAGTGCTCTCTACCCTTGTTGGCAATATTCATCCACGTCATTTTCAAAGGTCCTGTTTTAATTGGGTCGTTCGATTGGGTGGAGAACCTCCTCTTGAATTGTTCCAATGAACTTTCCCGAGTCCATGTCCAAATCTAGTTGGTTACTGTCTTTTGGCTCCAGCAGCAGCTTGGCTTCTCTGCTGCGTCCTGGATTGATCAAGGGAGTGCGGTACTCCTGGAGGCCCAGGAGTTCCTGGTGGTCCGGGCGCCCCAGTTGGTCCTGGTTTCCCTTTGGGTCCCGGTGGTCCAATTATACCCGGTAGTCCTGTTTGGCCCTGGATCCCTGATGGACCTCTTGGTCCCGGGACCCCGGTTTTACCAAGTGGACCCATATCACCTTTCTGGCCCTTTTCACCACGTGGTCCTGGTTGGCCGGGGGCCCCTTTGGGTCCTGTGTTACCTATGGCCCCTCGACTGCCACTAGGGCCAGGTTGACCAGGTGCACCTCTCGGCCCAGAAGAGCCCTTTTCTCCTTGAGATCCACGGCCTCCTATTGGGCCTCGATCACCTTTACTCCCGGTCAGTCCTAGAGGTCCTTTTGACCCAATCTCTCCGCGGTTACCTTTCGGGCCGGGCGGTCCTGGAGCACCTGTGGGTGGATGAATGCATGAAAGTGAGTTGTTGTTTTTTTTTTTTTTTTATACACCACACTGACTCTACCTCTTAATATCGTGAAATTCTTGATCAGTTGCGTATGGTGAGTGTCCACCAGCTTCATCTCCTCCATCACCATGGACAAGTTCCTGACATCCACATCCAGACGTACATTTAACAACATGTGCTCCTGCCTCAGCGCGTCCGCAGAGTTCTGAAGTAACAAGACGCTGCTGTTTAAGTTCTGCAAGAGAGCGAAAGAGCGAAAAACCCGTGAGGATGTGGTCTGTCTAAACCATCAGAACCAATTTGGTGTTTCTGTGTTGTCACGACCTGCATATCTTCTATTTGTCTGCTCAGGCGGCTCTGGCAGGTGGAGCTCTCAATGTTGATGTACTTGTACATGCTCTGGACATGACTGACGGTGGCATTGATGCTGGATGAGATTGTTTCTATCTCCATCTCGATGGAGTCCAGACGCCCATCCAAAGCCAAGAAACGTTCTCCAGTCCGGTTTTCGTAGTACCTAACGTTGATGATAACCGTTTTGTGTGTGTGAGGGGGGGGGGGTTCAGTCTGAATTTTGAGTTGTGTGCCTGCAGAGTGGTAACACAAAATTGTGGGCACCACTAAGGTCCACTGGAATGAGATTTGGTGTCATTCAATGCATGAATAAGAGCCAGAGAAGGGTCAGTAATGGCCATTGTACCCAGTGAGGAGAGAAAATTCGCCTGTAAGTATTTTTTTGTATTCTCTGTTTAAGTGTGTGTTCAAGTGGCAAATCTACGGGCAAATCTAGAATTGATAAACGGGGGATTAACTGCAGTGCCGAACATACTTGGAATGGTAGTGCAGGTCGTGCATGTTCTCTTCATGTTCGTCCATGGAAGTTGTGACGTTGTCGAGTTGCACTTGCAGGTTCATTACCTGCAGAGGACATGACATCATCTTTGACATTCCTATTCACGGGGATAGGTACTGAGCCCTCCTACGACTAGTGAAAATCCGTAGAATTATCCAACTCAAACAAACCACTTTTACACAAGGCTCATGGATAGCGTTAGCTAGCATACTAGCCTAAATAACATGCTAGCACAAAGTGAACACGATGCTCAAAGTCATTAAACTCACCTAAGTGGGGACAAAAAAAAATACTTTTACTTTCAGGTTCACGTTGACTGTGAATTCAAAGACTGCAACAAACAAAAAACGAGGCCAATGAATTTAACCTACCAACAACACTAAGCTTCCACAATATGGCGCCAAAGTTATTATTGGATTGGCTTCAGCACAAAAACAGCAAATAGATGAGTTTTTCAATAAATAACAAAGGATAGGTTCTTCAAAAAAACAAAAAACAAAAATTTGCAAATGCCCGAGAAGCTGTTAATCACTTCTGGTCATTAGATTCAGAAACACACACCTGCTGACTGAGTTCGTAGTACATCTCCGAGGAAATGGAGATTCTCTGGTGGTCCGCGACGATATTGTTTTGCAGGGACCGTAAGATTTGGGTGTTGCTGCTCGCATTGGATTTAATCATGCCCAGAACTTGAGTGTAGTTCTGCCATTCGCTGGTCAACTTCTGGAGGACCAAAGTCTCCTCGTCTGATTTCCTCTGCAGGGCATCAATCCACATCGTACTACAGAGGATAGATCACATCAACAAATGATTTCCTGCGATGACAAAGGGCTAAGATGTAAGCAGGAAATGCATGTTCCCGGTTGATATTGTGCGCATGGAAAGAATGAAAGGAACATATGGATGACAAAGTCCATCAACTGGAGTTTCAGTCTGGAATTGCTGTTATTCTTTATTGGATTCTGGCCGCAAAGCAAATGATTTCCATATGTGGTCCTTCAAAAGTGAACCAGTGCTGACTCAGAGGCTTCTAAAATGTCAACAACATGCGCAAGGGGTCCTCGGTTTATCGTAAAGATTTGGACGTCAGATGTCGCCAGACGACAAAGAAAAGTAATTGCGGTGACTATTTGTGCCCAAAACTATCTATGCCATCCATTTAAAACAGTCAACCGAGGGGGGCCTTCTTGGATTGCATATTCTTCATCGGCATGCCCGTCCAGAACCGCGGAATGTTACACGTTAGGTCCACCGTCAACCAATGACCGCTTCCGCCAATTATAGATGAGCAAGAATTTTGACCCGCGCCTGCACGTCTCACAGCGTTCCACTCGCCTCAGTGCCACTGTTGTGTTGATTTGCTGCGCAGTAGCTTTGACATCATATTGATCTTCTGTCAGAGTCCTCATTCTCTCTTCCGTTTCCTCCAGCACGTCCCTCCAGCCCTCCACCTGGTCTTGGTATCCCACCAGCAACTGGTTGAGAAACTTGATGGACATGACGTGGGTCTGCATATCTGTGCTAAGCTGTTTGCTAGTGGCTGTCAGCTTGGTCTGAGTCTGAGAGGCTTGGTCCAGGACCTGAGAGGTACAGCAAGCGTTATATCGCCGGCATGAAAATTTTGTAAATCCTTGTTATGTCATTGGGCAAGAGGATTTCAATTCCGCGGTGGTCCAAGGTACCTGCTCTTGTCCCAGGAGCATTTTTTGGATGTCCTCAAACTCCTGCTTGAGCCGAGCTATCTCCTCGCTGTACAGGGTCACATCCAGACAACCTGAGCAGTTAGTGATCTCTGAAAGATCAAGATGGGCATTTATGTAGACAGACCGCATGGGAAATAAGTGGGTACGATGCACAGCGGAGAAGCATTACTGTCGAGGGCTTTCTGAATGCTGGCGATCTTCTTTTCATAGACAAGCTCTTCCTCGGAAAGATAGTCCACCTTCCTAAACACTAGAGAAAGAGCAAGAAAAACTGTATCACGATATCACCACCATATCAAATTGTCCCATGAAAGCTTTTGCCTGTCGCCTTATTGTAGCTCATTTAACAAATCAATCATAACTCACCGAGTGATGCCAGCACGACCACAATGACGATCAGGAATGCCACTAACGCGTAAAGGACTTTGACAGCCACTTGGAGGGAATGACTCTGCCGGCACCTCACACAACCTCCTCGAGTGCGACCTGCGCATGGCATCACATGGACGTATTCCAAGATTAGTGTTGCATAGCTCACATATCATGCAAAACAATCGATTTGGGCTCACAAGTTGTGAATCCACTTGTATGCATGCGGCCTTCACCTCTGAATGGCGGTATATCCTCTTCCTCGCCATTGATCTCCTCCTCTGCAACATACGATTGAAAACAAGATGTGATGTTTGGTTGTGATCCATCTGCTCGTGATCACAGCTGACTCCATCGCCCAGTCTCACATCTATGCTGCAACAAAATACCGAACCTTCAGATTACCTTTAAAGAGCTGGTTCTCATATCCTCCGTAGCTGTCTGTCAAGGAAAGAAAGACGTAAGAAAGATGTAAGAATCCCGCTGCATGGAACAGCACACACAAATCTAACTAACGCATTGAAGCATGTGCACATTACGTCAGACCCCAACCTGAAAACTTTCCAAATGATGAGAAACCTGTTATGCAGTTAAATTATGCTTATGTAATGGCTGTAGACACGTCACTGGCTGCATGTCAACATTGGCACTTTTTCATGGAAACGTAATTAATATTACACCAAAATGCATGCGAGGCTTGACTATGTTATTCAATTTTTAGAGTGAAAACACAAGAGTAGTTTAGTCTTACATGCATGGCCTATTTGAAAAATCTTTCAGCCCGGACAGAAAGAGTAAAACGTTCCTTCAGCAGTTCTAGGTGCAATGTTCAAAGATTTTTGTGCCAGATTTTCTTTTTCCTCCCACCTCTTTTCCCAGAGTGCGAATCATGCACAAAATCTGCTAAGTCAATCGAACGCCTGACATTCTACACTGTGACCTTCATTCAATGTGAGAATGTTTACTGTACTCGCGGTCACTGTAGTACATCTGCTGGCGGCTGCAGATGTGGGCAAGGAGGACACCATATAAAAAGAGAGACCATGACAACCAAAGAGTGATGACGATTAAAATAATAATAATACCCAAGAAGATAAGAGTATGCGGTAGTATGTAAATATTTGACCGTAAAAGAACCCTATGCCGTGACCTGATTCCCCCTACTTTGTTGGTTCATAATATTGGTGAACCCGCCAGGAAACCTCTTTTGTGGTGGTACCTTGAGCCTCAAACTTGGTCACTGATCAAATTTGGTCAATTGTAAACCGTAAAGGAAACCCTTGAAAAATAAACCCAAATTGTTACCAGTTGCTGTAAACATGAAGCAGCATACAGAATGATTGTTGACTGCGTCATCAATTTGGCTGTTGCTTCAAATCAGGTACAGCAGCAGGAACTCTTCAAGTCGCATCCGCAATGCATACTTGAGGGTTTTCGTTTTTCGCATTCTGGTTTAATCCAAGCACTTAACTATTGTGGTTCTTTGGACTTGGCCTACAAATTTAAAGTATCATCAGCACATTGTTTATGACCTAAATGGGTATCCACCCTCAAATATTTGTCGGCTCTGGGTGTCTTCCCACCCTCTACCACACCGGCCCTTTCTCCTTTGCTCATGTTTTCATTTCTCCCTGTGCGAAAAAAAAAAAATAGTCCTCCCATCTGACTTGTTAGTGAGGAAGCGGACGGGTCCAACACACACAAAGCGGTGCTGAGCTGACAGCGGCACCACAACAGGGCCTGTGCAAAGTCACACCTAAGCAGCTAAGTCACAGCCAAACCATGTGGAACCACTAAAAATATATTGAGCTCTTTTTGAATAAGTGTCCATTTGCATGTAATTGGAGCATACGTATGACATAGCTAGCTTGAATAGCAATCGTGAGACCCCTCTTATTTATTTTTTAATGGAACCTGTACAGCCATTTATGATTTAACATGATTGCATTAAGATTGCAAGTGTCCCATGACTTTGGTCTTTGCAGAGTACAAGCCGTGCCTAGTTGTCAAACGATAGAACTGTAGCTTGACACGTAACATTATGTAATAAACGCACCGTTGTGCACAGCATAGCAAACATCCACGTTGTGTCCAGACCATGGATGGAAAACGGGATGGGGAGCAAAACAAGTGCACAATTTAGCCTTGAAAAGACTTCGACGGTGTGTAAAGGGTTTTACCACCAAGGCTGGAAAATGTCTGCTCTTAAGTCTAATAAATTGAAACATTTCCTTTTCTGACTCAGCGCCGGTGCAGGATCCAGCACAAACCAGATGAACTCCATGAGAGTAAAGAGTAGCTCGCATCTCTGCTCTGGAGAGACATTGTGTCTCATCGAGTGTTTTCAATCGAAGATATTTGTGGAATGGATCCTATAAAACCGTAGCTAGCTGGTGCTAATGGCTTTTATTTGCTGAACGACAGGAGGAACGAGGCGTTTATTTGAAGGAGGTTTCTTTTGTGAGAGGAGGCTTTTATTTGTCAGTTTATTGGTGGATGGGAAAATTGCCCTTTCTGTGTTACATTTGGCAGAAAATGTGTCAAACCGCGAGCATTGTTTTTATTCCTGGTCCCTCTCAATAATACAATACTCGTCTGCGGCTTTGGTCTGCCTTGGGGTAGCGCGTAGGGCAAAGAGGGGGAAGACGAACTCGCCGATTTGTTCAAGTGACGACCCGCAGTCTCTATTAGAGCACAGGCTACGATTTGAGGATATACGGTCGCACTTGTTGAACAGTGATTTTGTATGCCTTACTTTACAGCGAATTTAATAATCCGGATAACTATTGTGTCATGAATGTGGCAGGCGTCTCCGGTGTATTACATATTTTGTCGCTAGATCAAAATCACTTAGTTGGAGGGAATTTCTGCGAAGGGGCTTTGTTTTTTTGCCAACCCAGGTTCGACTGTGGCGGTGCAACGCACCTATGAAAATATCACGGTTGGAATCTTGTGAAACGCAGACAAATTCCACGCAACTGTAAACCACAACGTCGGATACAGTTTCCAAAAATGACGAGCCCGCTCTTCTCTGTCACTCGGCTTTGCTCGTTTGAGCCTGTGCGGGGTTTTGCAAATGCGCGGCTAACCCATGATTGAGAATGCTGTGCAACAGTTGTACTGTTTATGTTTACGGACATGCACGGTAACAATTATCCTTTCCTATTTTGAACTTTTACTAGCCGAGATGTAAATGAAAGCAGGACTCCAAAGATGCTCCAAATCAGATTAGAGGCTCGGACGCACAGTTGATTATTTAGAAGACCTCGGACTTGAACGTATGTGTGGTCTCCTCAAAACAAATGTAAATATTTGGAATTTGTTGCCCTGAACTGTGAAAAGAGAAGTGAAGGTTCTCTTCCAGTGGTTGGGATATTTGAAGAGCTCGAACCTGTGAATGAGTCGTGTTGTCACTTTAAAAGGGAAAGAGTGAGAACGAGCCTCGATGGTTGAAGCCTTTTTTTTTTTTTTTTTTTTACCCCAACCCTGTGAGGAATGTATCAGGCAGCATATTCTGGCAGCAAGACTGAGCCTCTGAGAGAAGAGAGAAATATGGCTCACGCCATTTTTTGAGACAAAAAAAAAAGATTACATGGCTTCATGTACTCATCATGTTGCTCAAAATCCTTTACATCCTCACTTGAACAGATCACGCAAATCCACCGTTGAGCTTAAATTCAGTACGAAAAATTATATAGTCGGTATTTGGTTCAGAAGGAAAAAAAAGTATTACATAGGCCATTATTTGAGGAAGGAGTGTTAAATCATAGAGATATCGGGTAATAAGTTATGTACAGCACCCAGGGGTTCTCTTTCTCTTTCCCTAAAAAGGCACACCTGTCCATCATCCTGAGACTCTCCCACTGCGAGCCCCCTTTGTGTGAAGAATGTATGAGGCAGCGTATTTTGCTCCGGGTCAACTGAGCTGGACTCGCCCCTCAGAAAAAAAAAATTCTGGGAAGCCACATCAACATACAAAGTAGCTGCTGTAGCCTTTGGCTGAGGAACACGCTTTGCGTGTTCTTTTTGAGTTCATTTGCCATGCCGCTGTGTAGCTCCAGAGCACTTTACCAACCCCGCCAGAACGCCAAGGGAGCAAGATGGACGTGATTACTATTTACTGGCAATGTCCAAATCCAAACACAATCTCACTTCATGTGAAACGGCTTAGAATCATTCTGTGACGAACAACTGCATGGGACCACTGAAATAGCAACAAGATAGCAAGAAAAGGTTAATTACACTCAGGTATTCGGATGATGTTTACTCCTGCCTACGTATTTAAACAGGAAAAGCACAAATGAAACGTCCGGGATAGAAATAAGGGAAACAGTGCGGTTGGGTTGTCAAGGTTATCATAATAACAGGAACTGGAAATAAACAGACGCGTCCCATTCCACGGGCTCGGAGTTGAAGGTCAAAGGCAGTTTGGAAAAAGGTGAGGCTTTATTTGAGGATGTTAAAAGGCCATCCCTTGACACAAACCATCTGTTGCAATGGAAAAAAAAACACCGTGCTGGTTTATGACCTGACTAAATAACTTTACTGTGGATAGATGACAGTACAGTGGTTGGGACTTTCTTTTGTTTTTTGTTCGCCAAACTTTTCCTTTCAGATTCCATTTTCCTTCCAACTGCAATCACACAGATAACAGAAATTCTTTGTGGTTTACTAAAAAAAATTGGGGAGGAAAAAAATGTTAATTATCAACCAAAACAGCCAGTAAAATTTCCCTGGCCATGTGAATGTCAGGCATCTTAGCTCCCTTGAAATGCACTGTCGAAATCGAATTAAATGATGATGATGATGATGATTATTCTTGGCCACTAGTTGCTATGTAGCGCTCATAGGATACATTCTTACCTACACCATAGACCGATATCCCATTTATTCTCACTGTTGCGTTTGAGCCAGTTAGTCTGTATTATATAAAATTCATCTCGCATTAGGGATGAAAGAACCAACAGCGCCATTTGCTGGATTTTACTCTGCAATGCCCCCGATTTAGCTATACAGTACTGCAGTTGTCTCTGCTCTTTTTTTGTGCGCAATGATAAACAGGCTTACATCATTTCAAGCTGTAAGCCCACATGTGGTATTCCCTCCCACTTCCTCATGTCAACTGTATCCTTCAAGTCTCTGTTGGGCTTTTAGTCAAATCATTGTGGCTCAGCACAAAGCTCGTGTGGGAATCATGTAATGCTCCTGCCCTCCGTTAAGCCCCCCCCCCCTCCCTTGGCAAACTTTCCCCTTCATACCACGTTGCTGCAAACCTTATGTTCTCTTGCTCTCTTGAAGAGGAGTCAAGATGTGGGGAAATTTGGCCGCGGCACACAGCACTTTTGTCGAAGTCACCGAGATGTAATAAGCACGCACACGCAGACATTGAGAAAGCTGACAAATTGTAGCTTCCAACCCAAGATCAACAAAGTAGTACTTTTCTCAGGATGGTTGATGTGACGCATACGTGCTATTTTTACAGGTGCCGGATTATTGTTACAATGGCAGGTAGCATGCTAGGATATTCAGCCATCCGTTTTCTATACTGTTTGTCCTCCTTAGGGTCGCGGGTGAGCTGGAGCCAATTCAAGCTGACTTTAAGGAAGAAGCTGGACTGATCACCGGCTAATCGTAGGAGCACATACATCACAGACAAACAACCAAGCCGTCAATGGCCCTTGGTCCACCGGTTACGTAGCCGTTTCATTTTTCTGCCTGTCACTATATGCCACGAACATAGAGAGAGGAAAAAAATAATCAGTTATCACTTTGGTCGAGAAATAAAAGCGGTCCAATTAAGTAAAATTGTATTAAATCTGGTGATCGAGTGGTTAGCGAGTCTTTCTCACAGTTCTGAGGTCACGGGTTCAATTCCAGGCTCTATGTGTAGCATGCATGTTCTCATGTGAGAGGAAATCGGGAGTACCCAGAGAAAGCTCGCGCAGGTCCTCGAAGAACATGCACTTTTCATGCAGTGGAGCTGAGATTCAAAACCTGAACGTCATAACAGTGCGAAGCACATTGATATGTGCTACCATATAATAATTTTCCATATAATGTCCATCACCAAAAATATATACTGTACATACATGTTCTAAGTACACTTTACCTTTCATGGCTCCTCACTTTGGCTCACTGATGCTCAGCTTGACGCTTGCGGTCAGAACGAATGAGCGCAGGTAAAGCTAAAGTAGTCAGCAGGTTGAGGCATCTGCATTCATTTTCCCAGCTCCCCCCGCCACCCCCCCCCCCCAAAAAAAAAAAATAGCGGTGAAAGTCCCAAACCTCCTCAATGTGCTGCTTGGGTTAAAAAATGCTGCAAAACAAATTCATTCATTTGCATCTTAAAATGGGTAAAACATATCTAGTTGAATAGTGATCTGACCGTAAGATGAGTTACAATTTTAGTGTTTGAAGTGCTAAAAGAGCATCGGATTGGAGCTCTGTGATCTCATCCCTCTCCCATCCAGAGCCTGAGGAGACTAAAACCTCTGCAGAATGAGTCCATGGGCGACTTTCAGAGGGAGGGAGGAAGCAAGGAAGAAGAAAAAGGAGAGAGTGAGAGAGGGAAACAAAGAAACTGGAAACATGAGGGAGGGCCTGGAACTGGGACAAAAAAAAAAAAGCAAGGGGTAAAAAAGGGGAGGGTCCGTGTCTTTTGCGGCAGTTAATGACTAACAAATGTTTGGACATGACAGGAATGAGCACCTTGAATACATGAGTACTTGCAAAGTAACACTAGAAAATATCTCTTAGGGAACACCTGCACATACCAGAGTCATAATTCCAATCTGGCACTCTTCTCATTTTGCTGACCTCCAAAGTGCAGTCCCAAAAATTGACAGCAGGTGCGATTAGAAAATCACCCCCCCCCCCCCCAAAAATGACAATATTGACTCAGCATGGTGTAACGTCTAGTCATGATCCAAGCATCTTTGCTGACATTGAAGACCCATAGAGAAGGGGACGACACACATACCATTGCTGACTAGAGTCAAATAAAAAGAAATAGTCATAGATTTATCGGAACCCCTGCAAGTGTTTAAAGTGTCGTGCGAGTACCTCTCACACGTCAAAACGTTTGCGAGCCGCTGCTGTGCACCGTAACCGACACCCGTTGAGGTGTTAGCTTAACACGTGAGGTGTGCGGACTGAACCACCAAAAAAAAAATGATGCAGACCAGCCAATTGTTCCTTTAAATGTTCCTAAAAATGTGCTAAAGTAGATCGCCACAAATCTGCAGTTGCAGTCGTCTAACTCGGGCAAAAACTATTCAAGAAAACATTTTAACGAAGCAAAGCATGAATGCCATTGAGGACATTCTCTGCAGTGACTGTAGCCAATTGTTTTTTAGTTCGACGTCCTTTTCGGGTGACGTCGACATCGCTGAATTGCGCTGAGGCCTCGGGCTGCATTCTGCACAGCAGAAACGTATCCAGTGACAAACATCTCTCAGCTGTCCTTTGATCATGAAGAATTATATCGTGCCGCGTTTCTAAATCAGTGCACATTCCGACGCAAACACGCTCATGCATGTCACCCGACACAAAGCTGAAGCTAAATTGATACCAGAATCAGTCCAGATGCTTTTTTTTTTTTTTTTTGAAGTCCATCTGGAGCCAATCAGTGGCGGCTCAGTCAATATCACCCAGGGGGCCTATTAAGCCTGTGATAAGTGCACCTTGTGCCAGAGGTGACTCATTAAGACATTTGTGTTGAAATTCGTGCCATCAGTTAAGCTAGTTCTCTGCAGACCCTCATCAACAACCATGGAGACTATTTCAGTTCAGTGGTCGGCCAGTTGACAAACACCCCCTCTAGAGCAGTGATTCTCAACCAGGGAGCCAGGACCCCAAAATGGGTTGTGGACTGGTTGTAAAAAATATTATCGGACAGAACTTCCTGCAGCATTTAAACAATCTCTCATATGTTTAACAAATGTGTGCATTAGAAATATTGAATTGTGCCATATTCCCGTTCACAGTTGTCATGTTCATTTTCAGTTTCTTTCAAAGGTGCTGAGCAGCAAAAGGAAAAAGCAGGTCCCAGGCCAGGGTGCTAATAGTGGAGAATCTTAACCTTAAAAGCTGTGTAAATAGCCCCAATTTTCTGATTGCATAAATGCACTGCCTCTGTGAACCATCTGGACTCTTTCATACACGCACACAACACCTACCCACAAAAATGGAGCAAAACAACACTTAGCAACGGGTCACGCAACAGATTTTCTGTTTAGTCACACCGGATCTGTGGCTGGCAAGCCAGCGACACCAACAAATGCAAAGTCCAGATGTGTTTCAGCTTCTATGCCGCTTCCAACTCTCGCCGTTCGAGACACACATGCATGTCATTGTAAGACTGGCGGCAGGGATTAAAGTTACCTTTTGTCTCAGGTGCACAAATGGAGACCTGACAGTATTGTTGCAAATCAGGAGTTGACAAATTATAGCCGCGGGGGCCACTTTCGACCCAATGAGCAAGTAAAGCACAACCAAGCGTTTTTGTGCCCAAACATGTGCCTCACCTGGCCCATTTGTTCTTAAAAAATATCAAATATCGGCCTTGAGCACAAATGTTTGCCCACTCCTGAGATAAACTGTAAAGACCAATGCTTTAAACCTAACTTTAAAGCATTGGTCTTTACAGTTCGATGATCTCTCAGAGTTGAGCGTTGCTGACATCTAGTGTCACGTTTGCCAATAACACCCAGTTGAAAAGTGCAGGTTCTGCACACGAAAACCAAGTTTGAAAGTTGTTCATCCAAGTGTGGTACGCAGAGGCGGAATTTACTGGAACATGCGCATCATTCCCTTCCCTTAGCAAATGCCTAAATAATCAAAAGTCTAGTTTGTATTTTAGAAATCGATTTTATTGTTGATTGTGTTTCGGTGCACCACCTTCACTTCTTTCATTGGAGTTGTTTTCGTCCACAAACGATTGTGGTTTTCATTCTTTTGGGAAAGGAGTTGGTTGTACCATTGCGCGTTGAGTCACCGTCGTCATGCACGGCACGAATCCAATGTTTGTGCACATTTCTGTCTTGCACTGCCAGTAAATTACGACATTTCTCGAAAAGTCGTCAGACGCTTGGATGTAAAGTAGACAAACGAACAATAGGGAATTGCATTCAGACTTTCAAAATAACAATTTCAGTTATATGGAAATGAAAAAAAGTGTCGTGAAGGGGGTGGGAAATGAAACAGGAGAATTTTTTCGGGCTGCAAAACGACCGAGGGCAACAGCACACTGGTTTATAAAATGTTGGTCTGTATGATATTTTATTAGATATTCTACGCATTATACATGCACATTTCATCAACGAATGACCTAGCTCATCTGTTCATTATTTCTCTTTTTTTTTTTTTGATACAATGACACCATACAAGACACCATGACGACACTTTTATTTTGAAGGGAATCGTCGGAAACCTTTTCCAGTATGGAGTTCGATAACGGTCTGATGAGTCACGTGTTTACATGTCCCAGTTTTATCTGCTGCAGTATAAATAGGAGCAGCAAGGATGCAAAGCAGCTTCAGACCTCTTGGGCGCTGAAGAAGATACTCATAGGTGAGTAAAAGCTGCTTTTATTTTGGCCAACCTGCAACAACACAGCTCACAAAGTAAACACTTTGGCTATTTGCACATTAACATGAGAGCAACATCAATATGAATTATTGGGAAGATCGCGCAAGTAGCTGCGGGGTTCCAGACTTGCTGCAATGTTAAAACGCGTTCGTTATATTATGTCTTGAATGGTTTATGTCAGGGTTCGGGTGTGGTTAGTTGTATAAGGTGACAAGCAGTGGGACCCGTTCTGATGCGGCACTCTGGACCAGATGGTTGAACTGATGACTTGTTTGTTTTGCTTACTCATGGGCGTGACCTCCATCTCTGGATCAGAACAAGTGGATTCAAATAAATCAAGTCTGTACTGTATGTCGATACAGTACTGATACATTACAGACTCCAAATAAGTTGGTGAGCAAATAGTTTGTACATTTTCATATGTTCTCGTGTTTTGAAATAACTACAATAAGAATGATAATATAAAAATATGCGCCAAAATAATACATCCATCTGACATTGTCAGTGAAATCTTATCTTGTGCAGATGTTTTGAATGACGTCGCCAATAACATTACAGTATCTTAGTGTTTGTGTTTTATGCAATTCAAGTCTTCAAACAAGCCATCGAGCATGCATGGCCTTGATCTGGATTTGCAATCTGTGAGTTGTGTCAGCACCGTCACGGCGCGCAGCCTTTATTTTTAAACCCATGGGTCGGCCTCGGAATTGTGAATCATCCCCCTTTTCTCTTTGTCACCCGTCTCTGTTTAACTCTCCCACACTTTGGCTGCCTTTGTTGGCATCCCCCCCCCCCCCCCCCCGCGCCGCCCATTTCACCCCCTCCCCTGCACCTCCAGGCTCACCCAGCCTGGAGGATTTCACCTCATTAAAAGTGTAACGTAATGAAGCGATTAACCTCATTGTCCAGCTCATGCGCCGCCACAGAGATGGAAATAAATGACAGTCCTACTGGTGTTCCGAACCTGCTCGCAGCAGAGACAAGAGATGTGCAAACATTCTCAAATGCTGAAAACGTTGACTCACAAATTCATTCAGAAGGACAGTTCATCGAATCAATCGTCAGTCAAACCAAACACACTCGTTCCCCTGAATGAATGCAGCGGTCGACCGGAGGGACTGTGTCCACTTGAGGATTTCCCTCTTGCGAAAGATCACCTGAGTGTGTGCTTGAAGAGGGAGAATAAAGGGTCAGCAGAGCAGACCGATCGGACGTCAGCAGAAACGGATAAACGAGAAGGAGCTCGCCGCTCATGTTATGCAACGTCCAGCGGAAAGTCACACTTGGTGAAAGTCACACAAAACGCTGAACCAAGGTCAGTGTGCGGGCACATGATGCTTTTTTTTTTAAAATATGAAAGTTTATAGCCCAACATAATAATAATAATAATAATAATAGATTTTATTTATAAGCGCCTTTCAAGACACCCAAGGACACTTTACAATAACAAAAAACACAAAACAATGCGGGTTGAGCAGCGGCAGCCAAAACGCGCCAGCGTTCACTCAACCCGAAAGTCAGAAAGAAACAAGGGAGGGAGAGGGGGAGAAAAAAAACCCACGCTCGAACTACCCTCATTTGAGGATAATTTGAGTGAGGCAAAAAACTCCTGCACAAGCATATGACAGTTACAACAGGTCACAAGACATAAACAATGAAGACGGTGAAACAAGGGAATGTATGAGGGAGGGGGTGATGATGTAAACTTGTTTGCATTCTACATTGCAGCTCAATTAACATTCATATTCTACTTCCTTCCATTGCCATTACAGAGCTCAGTTGCTGTGCTTTGCCAAAGTTTTGTGTGACCCCTCAAGGCTATTTGAAGCGGGTTCAATTCACGGGAGTCAAAACAGTCCTTATCGAAGCGATGCGTTGGCGGAACGGGCCTTGTTCTGTGGCCTTGTTGGGCTCAAGGGTGCAATACGGGGGCAGTGTGCGTCCCTCATTCTTGGAATAACACTGATATTATAACACCACAAAAGGAAATAAATACAAGGAAAACAGAATGCCTGAAAACAGTTTAGTTTTGGGACACATCAATGTGGCTTATCTGTCATTTTTGCAACATGTAGAGCCATCTAGCGTCTATAACGTGTCATTACAACAACATGAAAACCCAGTAAGGTGACCTCTGACACGAGATCTCATCTCAACTGTGGTTTTGTTTTTATCATCGCCAGCATTTCTCCTCATCGCCTGCTGGCCCTGTAAGAGTCGGAAAGGATGTTGATGATGATGATGATGAAGATGAGGAAGGGGTCCACGTCGCTGGCTGTGGTGGCTCTTTTCCTGGCCTGCGCCACCTGCATAGTCCCCCCCACCAGTGAAAATTTGAAACGTAAGATCCTTTAGCCATGTCAGATTTTCTACGCTTTATTCAAAGTGTGATACCAAAATATACGGTACCTATAAATTCATGCTCAAGTGTCTCCCCCCCCCCCCCCCCCCTCTCTCTGCAGAGATCTCCCAGGAGGGAGAGAAATACCTGAATGTACAGATTGAGAATGCCATCAATGGAGTCAAAGAGATGAAGAATATGATGCAGAAATCTTCACAGGATCACAAAAAGGTTTTGGACGAGCTGGAGAAAACCAAACAGAAGAAAGAGGTACAGATCCTCCTCAATCGTAATTCTTCATCTTTTCAGAATATTTTCTACAATCCCCTCACGTCAACATAGTTCCCTGGTACGATTGCGTCCAAGCAATTCTATGAAACGGAATCACAACGAGTCTAGGGAGCGCCGTAGTTCTGTCCATCAAGGACCAAGGAGTGTGGAAAAACCTGGAGAGCCCTGACCTCAATCCACATTGTTGTGTTGTCGCAGGAGGCCATGTTGGCCGCTCAGGAGATGGAGACCAAGCTCCAGGAGCAGGAGGAGGTCTGTAATGAGACCATGAAGGCCCTGTGGGAGGAATGTAAGCCATGTCTGAAGAAAACCTGCGTCAAGTACTACTCCCGCACGTGTAGCAGTGGGTCTGGGATGGTGGGCCGCCAGGTGAGATGTCATTGTCCAATAAGAAGAAGAAGAATACGAGATTATGGCACCTACAGTCATTCGCTTTTTTTTTTTAAATAAATACAGCTCACATTCTGGTGTACATTGTAATCTGTATTCTCAGATCTGCTGGTTCTCCCCCCACACACACACACACACGTGTTATGACTCACATTGTGTTCTTGCTTTCGCCATAGTTGGAAGACTTGCTGAACCGAACGTCTCCCTTCTCAATTTGGATCAACGGGGAGAGGATGGACACGCTGGAGCAGGAAGGCCAACGTCAGAACAAAGAGTTCAGGGAGTTGGAAGACAAATACTCGGAGATGGCCGACGGAGTGGACGGCATTTTTTCGGACAGTATGAAGGTGAGGGAAGGCTTAGCGCTAGGGTGGGGCACAAATCTTTGTGCTTGGATTGCTTTTTTTTTTTTAGTGGACAGAAGGGCCACGTCAGTCATAGAGGAGGTTTGATTTAAAAAAATATATATATATATATTTTGGGGAATATTTTTCAGGTGGCTGATCACGTGCACTACAACCCGCCGGTCTTCGCCCTGCCCAATTTCTTCCCATCTCGCTGGCGTCGAAGCATCCACTCGCTCTTCCACGAGCCCTTCCCCAGCTTCCAGGGTTTGTTCTCCAACATGATGGGCATCGGCAGGAGGAACCCCTTCGGCTCCTTTGGTTCCATGATGGACTTTGACACGGACGCCCCGACTAACGAGGGTACGCTCTCCAACGACGACACCGCCGGCGGGGCTGTAAAGCGGCGATGAGCTGCCGAATCCAAAACATGAAAGTGATGTTGCTTTTTTTTTTTTTTTTTGCGTGCTCACAGACGGCAGCGTGAACGAGGACGTGGTCATCACCAAACCTTACGGAGACGGCAGCATGACCTGCAGGGAGATTCGCCGCAACTCGGCCGGCTGCCTCAAATTCCGCGACGAGTGTCAGAAGTGCAAAGAGATTGAACACGTTGGTGAGTCCGTCCTAGCATGCAATGACGACTATTTAACCCTGATTAAAAATGTACAAAATAACAAAAACTGACCATGGCGGGGTGTCAAAATGACTGTGGACTGCCCGTTACCTTCGCAGATTGTTCCGGGAAGAAACCCCTGGAAGGTCCCCTGAAGGAAGAACTGGAGAGAGCTCTGGCCATCGCCGAGCGCTTCACTCAGCACTACAACGCTCTCCTGAAGCGCTTCGAGGAGCACATGTTCAACACGTCCGCCGTCATGGACCTGCTCAACAGGCAGTTTGGATGGGTGTCGTCTCTGGCCAACAACACCGACTCCAAGGATGACTTCTTCAAAGTCGAGACGGTGCATACACAAAATTATTCTCCCGATGAGAACTTGTCGCAATTTCTCGGGGTGTCAACGCAGCACGGCGGTTCATTTGGGGCATGATGGTGGGTAGTCTGTAAGTTTGTCTGTGATCGCAGGTGGTCACCAGAGATCCAGTGGAGAGGTCCGGTGAGGACGCCGAGCAGCCCGACACCAAGGTGTCTGTCAAACTCTTCAAATCGCCGCCCATGGACTTGAACGTCCCGGGCGACATCCCCTGGAACGACCCCAAGTTCCCGGAGGTGGTGGCCCAGGAGGCGTTGGACCGCTACAAGGATATCACTGTGTGAGTGGCCTGCTTTGGCTGTAACCCCCCCCCCCCCCCCGCCCCCAAAAAAATGCTTAGTTAAAGCCAAGCAATTTTTGTCAGCTTTGTTTTCTGTAACTGAAAGAGTGCTTGAAAAAGGAATGATGTCAGAGTATCGCCTCAAGGAACATCTCATGAGATTTTTTTACCAGGCCACACAGATTAAAAGAAGGGGGGGGGGGGTGTTTTGCAGCATTAGTGTAGTTATTATCCTAGTGAGAGCTGTATTTGCATCTCTTTGTTTTGTTTTTTTCCAGCGTTGCCAAATAGAGGATTTGTGCACATCCCGCTTGATCCAAACACGCCTGAAGCACCCCTGCAGCGACTCACTGATTCCGCCGCAACACCTCTCAAGTCCTGCTTCTGCAAAGCGACCGTTTAACCCTCGTCAGGTGTATTGACATCTCCTTGTCCTGCTGGAAGAGAATATAGTTAGTAGATGACAGTCTCCGGAAAGGCCCGTTCTGTGTTCGCGCTGACAGCAACCATAAACCTGCCCTGACTTGATTTCAAGATCTTGATCTTGCGGTTTGTTCTCAACGCCTGCAGATGAAACGGACTCTTTAGCGCGTACGAAAATAAAGACTGGTGTCACAGATTTCAAAGCAATTATTAAGGTCAGGTTGTCCGCATCGTTCTTCACTCATAGTTATGGTCTGACTTTGCATCGGTCCCGTCGCGGATCGCTCAGAGTCACTTTAAGCTAGATCGTAGCAATAATAAAGCAACGCCAAGAGAAAAATAAAACCTTCTCAAAGCCATTGTGTTTGTTCTCTTTCTTGATTCTCTTTGGTAAGAAAAAAAAACTGAAGCGCACTTGGCATTTGCCTATATTGCCAAATACGCAAGCCAGCTCTGACTAAAACGGTGCATTGTTTTTGATTTGCAGACAGTCAAGAGAGACGAGCAGGCGTTTTAAAATATTGTGCCGTTTTTATTTTTTGTGTAAAAACCACACAGCTGCTAGTCGACTCTGCAGAGATACAGTACATCCATGCAGTTTGAACATCTAGGATCCCACAGCCAAAGAGAGAAGGAATTAAATAGAATATTATTTCGCTGTTAGTCAGCAATGAATGCAAATGTACACAAGTTCCAAAAAAGGGTGTGTGTGTGTGTCAGATACAATGTACAACACAGATCTGGAAGCAAACAGCATTCAAAATCCCACCAGAGATTTTGTTTTTTGTTTCCGACAGGTTGCTTCTGCCTGGATTGCCATTCGGGACGGCAAGCGCTAATCCATCCCATGGTTTTTTTTTTTTTTTAGAAAGAGGGGGTTCAAAGCTATCAGCTCCAGGTGTGGCAACGCTAACACACACACACACACACACACACATATTCATACAAACCAAAGAAAAAAAAGGCGAGCCTTGTTGCAACAAGGTGGTCAGTCAGTCACCATGGAAACCTGAACTTCAGGCAGGGAGAGTTAAGAATAAGGCCATAGACACAGTGATCATAAAAATTAACAATCAGCTAAACAAGAAGCTATTTTGGGATGGCACGAACCGTACTTTTTCTCGGCGACAATTTAGAGTAGATTGATGACTTTTGTTTTTTCTCCTTTTAATACTTCTGACAGTTTAAAACAAAGATGAAAAAAAAGTAACTCGTAAAAGCCAGACGGAGGGTTTGCAGTTCAAAGTGCAGTGGGATCATTCACGTTGTGGTAACTGGTCTCTAGTCTTGTTAAGATACTTTTTTTTCTCTCTCTAATACGGATTTAGTCTGAAAGTGCAGAAACACTGATGTGGATTCGCTTCCCTCTTGTAGCATTTACAGTAGATTGTGTTCTGGAAGATCCGAGATACAAAGACACACTCGCTACTATTTCTGCGCTCAAACAGCTGTGGCCGCGTATCGCCCCTGAACTTGCATAGTGCCGGCGTCATCGGGCAAGATGACTGGAGATATCAACTCTTGGACCGGTGCCGAAAGGGAAATGACAGGAAAACTTCTCATCGCGAGTCCTTCATAAATGCCACCTCTCATGGAGCTGGAATTCACTTCAATGCTCCTTTGGCGTTAAAGGAGACTGGAACAGAATGCTGCAATCAAAGGGGGGCTTAAAAAGAAAAAAAAAGAGAGGTGACGGGGAGGGAAAAGGATGAAAATAAGACCGAATAAAAGGGAGACAGCAGTGGTAATTCAGTCATTTGGCATAAATTGGAATCCATTCCAACAAGCGCGCACCAACACGAGTTTCCCAGAGGCCACGACAAGTCCAAAAATGTTTCAACAGCTGTGATCATAGATGGTTTGAAAATATTGAATACCAGTTTCCGATGTTACGGTTATATACTGGAGTTGAATGCGGAACTCCCTTCCGAGATTTGGCTAAAGAACTCTTTCAAATGTTGACGAGCATCCAGACGCTGAACGAAAACAGATGTCCCCATTCACACGCGCATTCATTCGGCAGCAGTTATCTCTTCAGACAGAACTCGTAGCTGCAGCCAAATTTCCAACACTGCCCCCCCCCCCCCCCCCCCCCACTCAGCTGTCGGCCACGGATTCATCTCTCTTCGGAGAAAATTGAAAAAGTGCCACATTGTCGTCGTCTTCTCGCGCTCTCACGGCGCTCCCGGCTGGCTCCGCTGTACACCTGATAAGCAAGAGTGGGCTTTAAGGAGGTGCGCGCTGCGGATGAGAAGGAGGGGAAAGGAAGGATGGTTTGGTGGGCTGGGGCTGAATCCCACCAAGGGTGCAGCCTTGCTTTGGAGAAACTACAACCACCTCATCGGTGATGGTTAAAGGTGGGAAAAAGGCCTGAGCTGCTCCAGCTGCACTTCCAAAGAGATCCTCTCTTCAAGCAGGTCCTGGGGGGGGGGGGGGGGGGGGGGACAAAAAACGTGAATTTGACTTTAAAAGGGGGACGCAGGAAAAACGTCCGTCTCAATGGGAAGTTTCAAACTGCCTGAGTCGCAATTTTTTTTAAATGCAAGTGGGCTCGTGTGTGTGTGTGTTAGATGTACCTTCAACTGTTGTTGCAGTTCACTATTTAGTCTTGCCAACACCGTGTTTGTTTCCTTGTTTCTTCTGATCGACGCTTGTATTGCCTTTTTGTCCTTCCCTACTGACCTGTTAGCGTAACACGCCCAAATACACCTTCTTGTTAGGACCAGTGGTTGACAGAGATGCGCCTCACCACGAACACACCCCAAGGGAAACGCTGCCAACCTGGGGATTGATGGCTGAGTAGCCATGGCGGCGGCTATGATGTTGGACTTCTGTGGGCCGTGCTGCTCGTCCTCGGGCCGCAACTCATCCTCAGACTTCAACCTGCGACGAATAGGCTTGGGAGGAGGAGCTAAAGGGCCAGATGAACCCTTGGTCTGGAAGGACAACCACAACAAAAACGAGGAAAACATGAAGCTTTGTCTGGAGCTATAAACAATGAGGGTAAGTTTTGTTTCGTTTCACATTGCTTCTCTGTGTAATTGTAGACTAGCAAAAGAGACAAAAGATGGTGGGGCATTACAGAGTGACCAGCGGTGGTCGTTCTTTCATCGGCCTGGCCGTCACTCTTGACTGTTCTCAGGGGCCCGGCTCCGTCTGATGACTTGTCCCCCTGCAATAACCCGCAAATAAATAAGTACTGCGTGTCTTGGTAACTCAAAGTAGACATGTTATGGACAAGGTGACTTTTTCAATTGGTTGCATACAAACAGTCCCTGGAGCGCCTACCCACACCCACACACCTGTCCAGGATCGCTGTGCTTGTCGACCTCCGGCAAGCTCGAAGGTTGCTCAGATGCAGCAAAGGCCTGAAAGTGACTGAAGTCTGCGAAATTGGGTTGCTGCGGGATCTGCTGGGGGGACGTGGTGGTGAGTGGGGCCCCCGCTCCCGACGCACCCTCAGCCTCGGCGCGTTGTCCCGCGTGCGGTACCGATGACTTTGGCGAGCATAGAAGCCAAGCGTGGGTTTGTAGTTCTGGGCGAATCGGTGAAGCCAAGACGTTGCTTTCCGTCTCACCTGTGTAGGAAGCGGTCGAGGAGGCACTGCGGGCGGGAAAGCGATGGCGGCGGGCTGCGGCTGTCCGCCGGCTGACGCTGCGGCGAAGTTGCGGTTCATGTCCAACGACGAGGAGCGGGAGTGGGACGGGTGAGGCCGGGGGGGAGGGGGAGGCGGCGCCACCACTTTCAGAGCTTCTGGAGATGCGCCCGACTGAGACCTGGACGCAAAAACAACAACACGCAGGAAACAAAAACATCAACTCCCAAATCAATCAATGAATAATATCCATGGGGGTCCTCCGTTTGCAGTGACGTTCCACTGACTGTTGATCTTTGCTCATTTGAAAAGTTTGACACTTTGATGAATTCAATACATCATGAGTGTGTCTGTCGATGAACCGACGCCTTGTTGGGAGGGTAATAAGTCACCTTTGTCTTGCAACTGGCTCCTGGTCAGAGGTAAACGAATCAGAACTGCTGTAACCATCACCTGGATGGAGACAAAAATATATATATATATATATATTTTATTTTTTAAAGAATAGAATCTCAATCCCCCAACCCTAAAACAAAAACAAAAACATTTCTAATGATATATTATTTGAACACGGGGAATGACTTGGATTCTGTCGCACAATGTCAAGCTAACCCGCCAGCTTTACGACTGACCTACGGCATTTGCTGGTACAAACTTCATGGTGGCAGGTACCGGTAGTTTGACTTCTTCAGACACTTCTGGTGGTTTGGCCAGTATTGGACTGGTCGGATGATTGTGATCTAAAGATGTGGAGGCCAACACATTCAGTTTGAAGCGATCATTGTACAAGAGACACTATTTTCAGTCAAATGTACTGTATATCTTCTGAATTCATTAGCGACACCCTTTTTGCATTACAAACTCATTTAAATGCACAAGTGGTTAAATGGAGACCGCTCCCGGTGGCAAATCTTGTAAAAATGAAAACAAACAGGCACACTGAAGACATTATGTCAGATGTATTATAACGAGGCCATCCGGCCACGAGGCTCTCACCGCTGCCAGTCCTCTTGAGCTCCATCTCCTGCATGTGGATCTTACTGGGGGTCATCCGGATGGGAACAGGGTGGACGATGGCTGTGTCCTATGAAGGAGAGGAGACAGAGAAAGAGACGCATTTATTGTCAAATCCCAATTTATTTTTTTTATTCCCCACTTTTTTTCCGTCAAAACCGTACACTGTACGTAGAATAGTGCATTCTTCACTAGATTAACCGGCCTTTGCTATTTCTTGCTAATGCAAAAGCACTCCTATAACTCCCGAAATATGCAAAGATCAAACTCGTCACAGGAGCAAAAGAGGAGACCCAATGCATGCAACGATCAAAACAAAGATACATTTGAAAGAACCTCATGCCCAAACACAGTGACACAGCCAGAGGGAGGGGGGTGGGGGAGACCGAGAGACAATTCAGCTCATTTCAGGATGGGTTAATGTCTGCCCATTAATGGTGAAACCATGCATGCTAAGTGATCGACTTACAGGGTCAGCTGGTGCAATGTTAGAGTCAAATTGGGTCAGAGTTTGTGAGCTGGAGGAGCGCTCGCTAAACGTCTCCCATTGCTGCAAGGAGACAGACGGACAGTGAGAAGACGAGAAAAAAAAAATAGTCAGCAAGACAGCCAGTGCAGTGACATCACGCATTCATATCATCGGTCGGAGGCAATGGTGTGCCATCGGCAGTCATCCCAAGATGAAGGGAGATCGTCAGCAGCCATGGAAAAAAAATAAATAAATCTTCTCGTGACTCCAACTGAATGCGGCGGCAAAATAAACAGGCCTCGCCGAAAACTAAACAGGCAACTGACAACTGACACTCAGCGCCAAAGCGGTTAATACGAACCTCATCAATGCGGACAAATTAGAAAATATAATGTCTAGAATCCACGCGTTAGCGTAATCGTTGTGCGAGTGTGCTGGAACCTCGTTGCTCTGGTTCATCTCCGGCCAAGCCTGGTTGAGCGAGGGCATGGAGGGGGACTTGTTGGGCGTCACCTCCGCGGGGGAGGCCGAGAACCCGACGTCAGCGGTTGGCTCCGGCACTTCTGCGTGTGATAAACGTGTACGTGTACCAGTGAAGGAGAGCACAAAGTAAACTTTTGACGTCGAGTGCAGTCCAAGGTCAAGGGGAGACGAAACGGGGGAGCAAAACGAAACGGTGTGAAGCCGCCAACCTGCTGAGTCATCAAGGTCAATCAGCTTTGGCATCAAGCTCTCGGGCAGCTTCTCGGGGAGATCGTAGCCATTCTTCCGGGCTACTACCAAGTGAAATGCGGCGCAGAATTCATCCAGGGTTAGCGCGCCGTCTTTGTCGAAGTCGGAGAGCTCCCTGAACACACAAATACACCTGGTTCATGCAGAACTCACCATTAAGGCTACTTGCTGCGATAAAAGCGCCGACTCACCAAATATGCGACAGCTCTAAAATGGGCAATTTGGACTTGGTGAAGAACTCTTTTGCTGCTGAACCTGGGACAAACAGAGAGACAAGAAATCACTCAGTCAGCAGATTCTTTCAGAAAGTTTTATTTTTTGTGTTTACTGTTTTGCTACCTGGTATGAAACCAGTCAGGTCAGGCTGAATGGTTTTGAACTGGTTGATATAATATTGTCTCTGTTCGTCGGTGATCTTCCAGGGATCATCATAGCCACTGGACTGTCGCTGGACCTCAGTAGTAGTTGCTGCTGCTGCTGCTGGCGGGGCCATCGTTGTTCGTATCGTTGTGCTTTCCTGGGGAAGGCATCATGTGACAGACAGTTTTTACTCAGACTTGACTCTTTGTTTTTCTCTCTTTTTAAGTCTTGGGAGTGAAATCACAAAAGAAAAAAAAAGCTGCTTCTATTTGTGACTTAGAAAGTGAAGATGACTGGAATAAAGATTTCATTCTGAACACTAAATTTGGAAGGAGGGAAATGTCTGCATATGCTAATACTGAGTTTATTTTTCAGGTGAAACGTGGCTTGCAACAGCACTAAATTTGCTTTCCTGGAAATGACAAGTTCTGCCACCAACATAAAGTTTTCCAACCTGTACGGACGAGGGGTGCGCTCCGGGGACTGTGCTTGATGGCGGCGTATCAGCTGTGAAACTGACCCAACTTTCCTGACCCGGAAGAGGGGGCGAGTGCGATGACCACAATCCGTCACCTGACACAGGAGCTAACGCAGACACAAAGGAATCGTCAACATCGTTCCATGCAATTGTTTTCCAAGTCATGAGGTATGTTCCCCGGGTGGTGACGTATATTTCTCACAAACAATGTCATTATGGTTGAATTACCAGTTTGTTGCTCCCGGAATTGCGTCCACACGACTCCGGTCGGTGCCGCCACCGGTTGTCTGTCTGCGTTTCCGCCACTGTGCTGCCGTTTATGTTTCCTCCAGGAAGGCGGGGAGGAGGGTGGGGACTGATGAGGGGAGACCACGGGGGATGTCGGTTCTGCCTGCTAAAAGAGAAAACCCATTTGAAAACAGACCTCTTTCAATGGACATCCCAAAATTGCTAACTTGCTCAAATTTGAAGATGTGTTTTATTGTTCATTGAAGACACGCATGGCCGCCCCACGTACACACCTGTGTTTCTATGCTCGGTGCTGTGGGCTGAACTGCCTCGTGGAGAGGATGGGTGCTAGCTGAGGGGGGGACCTTCTTGTTTGGGTGACCCCTGCCTGGCGGCCTTGGTATTAACGCAGCTGCGGAGGCGGGGTACAACCCCTGACTGTCCGGGTCCTGGTAAAGCGCCACGTGTCTCGCCTCCGCCTCATTCTTCCCCACCACAAACCTGGGCAGCGGCAGGTCCTTGACTGCAAGCACAGTAATTCATTCTGAATAACCTCCAACATTCATCGCAGCGGAGCGTTACGATTGCTTTGACATGGGGAAGTAGTGTAGATGCTTCCTTATTACCGGCAGATTATGAAATCATTCCAGGATGTTCATGTTGAAACGTTTGCAGTCAACTGCTTGCTTACATTTTTTTTGAAATAATATAAAAATGAGGCCAGATGCCTCCCTCAAGCTGTTTACTGCCATTTCCGGTTGAAGTACAAACATAAAAGAAAGACTCACCTGAGTTGAGGCTTTCTACTCTGAGCGGCAGGCCTGACTGGGCGATGGCAATCAGCTTTAGGGCGATGTAGAACTGGCTTCGTCCAAAGTGACCCAGCCGAGTGGCTCCACACAACTCTGTGATCTGAACACACAATCGCACAAGAGAACAGCGCCGAGCGTGACCGCTGTGATGTCAGATATTAATGACCAATCTCACCCGAGGATTTTTCACTTATTGCAAGTGGGGTTTTCACCCGGTTTTGGATTATGTTTGTGGACGAGGAAGAATGGGTGCAGGAAGGAAGCGAGGGGAAAATCAATGTTGATCAAATTAGAGAAGTAAAAGTGAGAACTAGTTGAGAGTCAGTTTAATGCATTATGCGCATATCCGAGACGTTTCGAGTGTGCACCACACATGTTTGGAGCTCTGCTGAGCAGAGACGCTAACGTTAGCCAGAAGAAGGTGTGTCTCGCACTGCGCAGTGCTGCTACATATGAATGCTAACTTTAGCTTTTACTGACAGCTCAGCTCTTGACAGCTGCTCAAATGTAATCAACATCCAAATCATCGCTTTGCGTCTCGATTTACTGGTGGACAATAAAAGCATTAAAAAGTGAGGACTTTAACACCCGCTAGCTTACCTGTATGACAACTTCGCTGGGGAGCTGGGCCGCCCGGAAAAGGTCAAGAACTCTCCCGTAAGAAGCCACTTTTTTAGTGTTGTCCGTGTCGCAGTAAACGAACAAATCGGAGTAATATTTCTGCTCGACATCACTCAACGTTAGACTTTCCATCGTACTACAGATGCCACCTTAAAAGCAGACTGACGAGCTGTCGATTAGCCCCCAAGCCAGTAGCTGGGGCAGGATCCGAAAATGGGCGATACTTCAGGATCACAATTTAGCTAGCTTTGGAGCTAGCGTTAAGATTAGCACTAATTATATTCTCAAATCGCAATGACAATCTGGTCCCCCGCGACGCTTCTCTCTCTACTGTCGCCAAATACTAGTTATTGCTACGATCGGCGATCACCATTTAACGGTGATCGGCGAATTCTTTAATGCAGTTATTCACTTAGTTAACTTGTTGGGCCAGCCAAGCAAGGGAGCCAACAGCTGGCTAGCGGCTACATTCAGTCTAACTCGGCGACACTTGTAACGGCGATCCAAGCATGCGAGCCGATCCTAAGTATACCACGTCAAAAGACTTTCGTCCACTGCAAGAAAATGGTTCGTGCGTTTCGTCAGAGTTCAACTCCTCAGCGGGCCCGTTGGAAGTAAAGTTTCGGGCTCTTCGGGTTCCTTCCTCTAGTGACCATAGCGGCCATTCCTACTAACGCTGTCAATTTCCTCCGTTCAATCCGGATTTCCGGGAGAATCCAGCAAAAGAAAACGCGTAGCGACATTGACTGCGTTTTTTAATGCATGTTTTTAATGCATGCGCTTTCATCACGAGCAGCTCAGCGCAAAGCTAGAAAACCAAGTCTGGAAATGCCATTTTTAAAATTATGGCCCTCATTTGTTTACTTATATTTTAGATCTATTTTAGTTTACATTAGCATCAGATCCAGCATTTCCAAATCTGAGACGATAGTCCTCAACTGGAAAAGTGTGTAGTGCCCTTTGGGGGTCGTGGTCCTAGATAGAGGAGGTGATGGACTATATATATTTTGGGGTCTTCTAGAGTGAGAGAAGAATCGACACATTGACACATTTAATGAGATACAGGAATCCATAACATAGGGACAATGTTTAAGTAATGCAACAAATACTGCAGGATTTTTCATCTTTAAAATGCTCTTTTTGAATATGATTGTTGTATGCAAGATATCTGAAGATCAATGTGTATTATTTGGAATATCAAGGGTTGTTACACTACATTATATCACACTATTCCAATTTATTGGTATCAAAGTCTGCTGCACCTCCCCGTCTCACGTTGCCCTTCTTGAAGATTCACCCGTAAGTCCCACACTTAAGCGGTTTATTGAATGCATCACGCGCTGTGACGCCTTCGTCAGATGAGTTTGGTGACTTCGCGAAATTTTTCAATCCATGGCAGATTCGTGCCTGTTTAATAGGGAAAACAAACAATAAGAAATGCTATTGAAACAAAATTAGGAATATGTTTACTTTTTCATATACTAAATTTGTATTCACTTCTCTTTCAGTCCAAATTTAAAGTCAGCCCATGTCCCATGTGCTGGTCAAGGTTGAAAGAATATACGATGACCTTAAACGCAACGTAGCGTATTATTAATACCGGGCAGCCGTTATCGCATCGTGGAGAAGTGATTGACATAATTACCGGTAAGAAAATTAAAAGTTGTTCTTAAACCAATACATACACTGTCGTATATATGAGTTGACATGTTTAAAATATTTTAGTCAGCGCACTTCACATCCGTTTTAACAGTAAGGACTCCACCCTTCGAATGTAAGCAGATCACCGGTAACAGTAGATAGATAGTACTACTGCCAAACCTTCCGTCTTCTCATCAAAAGGTTGTCTAGCTTTGGCTGTCTAACGTTTACAATGTAACGAGAACGCGTTCGTGGAAATAGATTAATAGAATCAAGAATCTTTGTTTGGTGATGGCTTGCCGGCAACGCCGATCACCCACTTCCGCATTGAATTCAATCCGCCCTGTTCGTGTTGGAGCTTGTTGGCATGTGGTCATCGCACTGCTTCTTCTTTCATGATTGTATTTGGATGCATCTTGTGCAAATTACACGAGCATTGTTATGCCACAGAATGATTTATCCAATGAAGCATTTGTATTGAATTTAATCGAATTCAACAAAAACTAAATCTCCCAAACACATCTTCAAAGTGTGTGCAGACTCCCATTTCACATGAGTTAGAATGTGAGGAAGTCTGAATCCATCTTGCTCTTACTTGCCCCCTTGATGAGACACCCCCCAACCCCCCACACACATCACCGCATTGTTAGTCCTGTAGGTTGTTAGTACTGGTTAAGATATGCTACTTACCAAGAGGCCCCACTGCGTTGAAATAAATCTGTCTTGGGTTGACACTACAAACCAGCATCCCCCCTACTAAGAAATTAAGAATTCCACTGACATGTTTATGTCTCTTGTTAATTCAGTTCCCTTTCCAGAGCAACAATGAATGTCACTCATGAAGTAAACTTACTGGTGGAGGAGATTCAACGACTTGGCAGCAAAAGTGAGTCCAGGCTCTTATTATGCATTGTAGCATTATGGGATTCATTTTCTTTTGTCAAAGCAGTCCATTTTTTAAAAATGTATTCAACGGGACTATTAATTGTTTCGGCAGGAGCTAATACACTGTCTGATGAAATACTAGATTATGGCCACAATTTCCTCATACTGCTCCTTAGAAGCCCGAAACAAAATAAGTTCTCTGTATTTATCACAGATGCTGAGGGTCAAACAAGCGTAAAATTTGGAGTGCTGTTCAACGACGACCGCTGTGCCAACATCTTTGAGGCTTTGGTGGGCACCCTGAGGGCCGCCAAGAAGAAGAGAATTGTCGCCTTCGACAGCGAGTTGCTTCTGCAGGGCGTCCACGATAATGTCGACATTATCCTTCTCCAAAAATGAGGTCGCTCTTGCCCACAGCAACTGCAGGTGAAAGTATTTTGGTGTCTTTTCCAAGTATTGAGCTGCTGTATAAACGAGCATTGTTTATTTATTTTTTGTTTATTTTGTTTTTGGTTCTCTTCTAGCATGCACAAAGCTCACTGTTTGAATTCCCATTCCGAGACCACACAAATTGGAAACGACAGCAAACTGCGATGGCATCATTTTTATTCACTTTAAGTTAGTTTCATTTCAGTGTGCCAAACAAAACCAAAACCCGTGTTTGACAACAGTTTTGTTTCAAGGGCTAATTAACAGCCGCAAATAGCAAAGATATTTTTCATGACCTGCGGTTCCTCAAACAAAGCACAGTTTTACATTACAGTCTCGCGAGTAATTAGTTGTATGTGGCTCTTTGAAAATTTTGGCTGAATTGTAATGACAAAAGTAACACAGATTCACAAAGGACCCATCTTTCTACCCGGGTGATATATTCTGCAACAAAATGTAAGAAATCAGGAAGCATAAGTGGAAGATTTAAAAAGTTGGAATACAACAGTATTGACGTAATTGGGCCGAGGATTATGTTTGCTCACAGATTTGATTGTAAGAAAGGCTTTTTGCTTAACTGCTGTCAAGACTGCTAACTCTTTTCCCGCTGAAGCTTGTGCATATTTTTTTTTTTAACAAAATGCTCAGGGTGAATTCCAGCAATATACTGTATTGGGAAAAAGAAATTTAAAGCGCTACGCTGATTTTTTGATTACAGGTTACCAAGCCTCTGCTATGACATTTTCTGTAAAGTTGCAGGCTAACCCTAAATAGTCTCACTTCATATGCATTTTGATTATCAGTCTTTCAGCAACTTTTATTGCATGTCATGCTAACTTTAGTAATTAGAGCACACTGTACTTGACAAATTGATCCTAGTGAGCACGTTTTAAAGGTGCAGAAGGTTAGATTCAGCACCCCATGTGCATATCAACAATTGAATATCTGGATTATTCACACAAAACATACTTATATGTTGGCTAGTGATGGTTTCATGCATTCCACGAGTCCATTATGCTACCTCTCAACTTTTGCATGGACAGATGATAAATTCAAGACCAGAAAGTTCTGAAGACAAGTGTATTTCTATAAGACATTTGTACTTTTTTTTTGTACAGAGTCTTTGTTTTCCTTGCCAAGCAAACTCCCCCTAAAATCTGTCCATATAATGGACAAAGTGTTTACATTGGACATGTGTCTGTAGTGCAATTCTGTAAGCATATACTTACTACAGGGTACCAACCAAAAATATCAGTTTGTACTTTTTCCTCAGGACCAAATCAACAACCAAATGTGCTCGATAAAAAAACGAATGAACAAGTCATAGTTTTTGCCAATTTACCAGTGTTTGTTTTGTATTGTGGGGCCAATGACACTTGCAGATCAGGCACGATCATATCAATCCATCCATTAATTTTCTGAAACGCTTTTATCCTCACGAGGGCCGCGGGGGGTGCTGGAGCCTTTCCCAGCTGTCTCGGCAGTAGGTGGGGGAAACCCTGAACCGGTTGCCAGCCACTCGCAGGGCCGATCATATCAGGATTTAATTTTATATCATTTAGAATATAACAAAACAAAAGCACAGCCACTGTTTTTGAACTATTTCCAAATGAGCCTGACATAATTGGGAATGACTATTGGTGTCAAAGTAAACAATCAACTGCTTGTTTTTGACTAAATCACAAGACGTCGACCTGTGTGCATTAAAAAAAAAATTATGGGCGATGCAAATAGTCAGATGCCTGGGCTGCAAGTTCAATCTGTTCCATTCACAACTACTGCTGTCACGTCAACCAGGTGGATCTATTGTTTCAGGTATTGTTATTTTTTTTTTTCAAACAACATGCCTTTTGAATGGTATTCAAACAGCATCAGCCTCAGATCAGATGTTGTCACGTGAAATTAATTAGAACTTCAGTGAAAATGGACTGTACTGTAGAACCTTGATAATAGCACTGCGTAAAGACAAAAAAAGGTCATTCGAGTTAGGTCTAGACACACTGGTCAATTAAAGCGTAAATGACGTGAACATATACCTGTATAGTAGCAAGAAAAGGTGAGAGTACTTGCAGAACCGCATCAATACCTCAAGCTGTTTATACTATGGTGATCCATGCCTGTGAGTTAATATATAACTCCTGTATAGTGTGTTGGTCTTATCGTCTTTTGTATTGGCAATAACCTGTCGTCTACATTCCAGTAAATAAAACCTTTTCACGTCATTCTGCTTAATCACCTTTTGTTTCACGGCAGCTAAGATGTTACATGCAGGAGCATGCGCTTGTATTATGGTAAAAATATGTGCGAAATAATTGTGTTCAGGGGGGATATTAGAATCGGTTCGGAGAACGAATGAATGAGGCAAATAATCGAAATAGCAATAAGTCGTCGGGATTCCCAGGTTACGTGAACACGGCAAATGTCGCGGTTGGCCAATGCCGGGGGTTCAGTGACGTCACGAGGTGGAAGACGACAACAGAGCAGGAATGAAAACAAGAGAGAGGCACGCCTTCTTTCTGAAAGGTTATAGCAGCTTAATAAGTGCTGCTGTCAGAACTGCACGAAGAGGCTAAATAACAATACCAGCAACGACAACTACTCCGACAAAAGCACGCCTATGACTCAATAAACATCGAGCGTACCCCTGCAGAAATGGAGCCCACAGAAATGACAGACTTCGTTCACACGAGCCGTTGATGAAAGCGATCGAACAGAACACTTGACTCAGGAATCGCGTGGTGAAAAAAAAAATGCCCAACCAGAAGAACAACAAGGGGAAGAAGAGCAAACGCACCAACAGTAGCGGAGATGAACAGGAAAATGGAGCCTGCGCGGCCGCAACAGGAGGCGCGGCCGCGGTTGCTGCTGCTGCTGCTGCTGCACCCGGGAGCGAGCGTTCGAGTGGTAAGAGAGGGAACGGGACACAGACGTACGTGAACAAGTTTGGGGATGCTATCTTGCTGCGCTACTTGTGCGGCTGGGCTCGTGCGACACGCCTGCACAATGGCTGGGTTCGTTGCAAAGAAACCCAGTCGTGCACAACTCCCGTGCTCAACGATGGCATTTCGAGGGTTTGCACGCAGATCTGCAAACGTACGCTCGATGACGAATGGGGGGCCTCGTGTGAAACGGGTTGATTTGTATATCGTGCGTCTTTAGCTGACCCAGAAAGTCTAATAATTTGCCAGCGATTTACTTACGTTTGGAATCTTTTTTTTTTCAATCCACATATTGTGGCAGAGAAGGAGCATTTCTTCAAGCGGTTATTGCTTGATGTTGGCCGAAAAGAGGATCCGCTGCCGTCTCTTTAAATACGTTGGTCGTGAAGTAAGTGATTCGCCTTGGAACGAATAATATACAAAATGGTCCAATTTAGCAGGGGAAATACACAACAACAACAAAACATATACACTACCCCAAATGTGTTCAGTAGTCGAATGAAGATTTCCATACATTTTGTTGCATGTACTGTACATTTAGATGATGTGTGCATGTGTCAAAACTGCCCACGCACTGTAGCAGGAAATTCATTGACCTACACAGCCATTATGTTCAATGAATCTAGAGATGTCCTTGAAAACAACAAAATGAAATGTCAATACTGCATTATATTGATATGCTACACGGGGGAGTGTCTCCCTCACAGTCGTGGGTATGAATGTTCTTTCAGGAGTTTTTGCATTCTCGGCATCCCCCCCCCCCCCCCACGTTACAAAAACATGCATCAAGGTTTATTGAAGACTAAATCGACTATCGGTGGATGTCGAGGTGTGCCCTGCGATTGGCTGACAACCAGTTCAGAATGTACAACACCTACTGCCCGAAGACAACTGGGATGGGCTCCAGCACGCCCGCGACCGACCGTTGTGAGGATAAGCGGCTCGGTTCATGGATGGATGGATGCTGTTAGAATGAGTGGTTTTCTATTTTTAAGTATCCCTTGCAAGTGCGAGCCGTGTTTGTAGTTGATGTGCCAGGTTGATGAGGGTGGATTACGTGAATTAGAGTTGCCTTGAAAGTGATGCTCTTTAGGGATTGAAGGGGCAAAATGTGCATGTTAGGCTTGGTAATAACGTTTAGGACAAGCGCTTGATGTATTATTGGGTAGTTTGGAGCACTTCTAATCATCCGATGGTAAGAGGCCGCTCTGTGAACAATTTCAATTTGGGCACAATTGCGCAGGGAATAAATTTCACTGTACATCCGAAATACATTTGATATCGTTCTGTGTTTCGTTTTTTAGAGGCCCAGTGCGCAACCCCTCTGGGCTGCAGCTTGGGCCGTCCCATTGACCTGGAGAAGGATGACTACCAGAGGATCCAGTGCAACAACGAGCTCTGCCCCTACGGAAACTGGATGCATCTGCAGTGTTTCTACGAGTGGGAGAGCTCCATTCTGGTCCAGTTCAACTGCATCGGCCGCGCGCGCTCGTGGAATGAGAAGCAGTGTCGCCAGAACATGTGGACCAAGAAAGGATACGACCTCGCTTTTAGGTTCTGCTCCTGCCGCTGCGGCCAAGGTCATCTGAAAAAAGACACGGACTGGTATCAGGTGAAGCGCATGCAGGACGAGCGAAAAAAGAAACCGTCTGAGAGGAGCACTGGAAGGCCGGGGTCCTGTGGAGGGGCGTCCGGCTCCGGGGACAGCGTATTTGAGGACCCCAGGAAAAGCAAGCCAGTGGGAGGCGTAGGCAAAACAGTGCACAGAGCATCGAGTCAGGAGCTGCCGCCGAGACAGTCGGTGGACCGCCAGAACTCCGTCGAGAGAGGAGCAGGAGCAGCAGGAGGTGTCTTTCCTTTCGGGCCCCCTTTGAAGTCTCCATGTGACTCCCCGGGACAGTCGCCTCCGACTGGTTTCTCCTTTTCGCCAACTTCTGTCCACGGACCTGGCGGAGTCGGTCCAGGTTTTCGGGGTTCCCGTCAATTAGGAGAATTCCTCAAATCCGCAGTGCACATGGATGCGCAGCGGAAGCATCTTTTGGTCGGGGGAGCCCTCAGCCGAGCCTCCGGTTGCATCGCTCACCTCGACCCGGCGGCCGTTCTACCCTTGCCGATGGCCTTCACGCTCCCGCTTCATCACCGACTCGCCTCGGGCGGCTTAGGCGACGGCCCCCTTCCTCAGCCCGTGCAGTTCCTGAGGAGGTTGGATCTCTCGGAGCTTCTCACTCACATTCCTCGCCATAAACTCAACACCTACCATGTTCGAATGGAGGACGACGCCCAGGCCGGCCAGGGAGAAGAACTGCGCAGGTAGGAAGATTCTTGAACGCGGAGGGACGTATTTCTAGCGTAAAGTGCAGCCTAACGGTGCGCGCGGCTGGAGTTTTCTTTCTTTTGACATTTCCGTAGACGAGCGCAGGTAGAAATAGGCGTCCGTCTCCTTCAAATTCAGCACAGCTGAGGCATGCAGTCTACATGGCGAAGAACATCGAGCGCAAACTGTTTAGAAGCAACTGCAAGATCTCCACCCCAGTCAGGAGTGTACTACTGTCAGGTCGCACCGACGGTTTCAACGACAATAATAAGTGCCAAAGTGACTAGACTTTTTCATTTTTATTGTATTTATTTATTAAGAACCAGTTTATTCTACAATGAATATTTTCTCAGGGGATGAGTAGCCAAAAAAAAACGTGACCAGAAAACGCCCCAATCAGCTATGCCGCATCATTCAGCCGAGCCAAATGACAGCGTGAAGAAGCGAGCGGCGCAACCGGCAAACAGGAAGTTGTCATTCTTTCAACGACAAATCAGCTGGTTTCGAGTGACCACAAAAAGGAAATCTCATCCGAGTGTCGAACCTCTTGTGAAATGGCCTCCCCGTCTTTCATAGGTTCATCCTTTCCACACTCAGTGCAAGCCAGAGGAACGTGGTCAACTGCGCGCTCTGTCACCGAGCGTTGCCGGTGTTTGAGCAGTTCCCGCTGGTGGACGGCACCATGTTCCTCAGCCCGTCGCGCCACGATGAGATCGAGTACGACGTTCCTTGCCACATGCAAGGTAAAAATTCTTTCTACCTTTGAGGATGATTTTATTTCATTTGGTCATTGACAAACATTTGTTTCTTCGGGAGCTGTTTTTTTTTTTTTTTTTTTTGGGCTACTAATGATCTTTCTTCATCTCTAACAGGCAGGTTAATGCACCTCTATGCCATATGTGTGGATTGTCTAGAAGGTGTCCACAAGATCGTATGTATCAAATGCAAGTCTCGCTGGGATGGGAGCTGGCACCAGTTGGGCACCATGTACACTTACGACATCCTGGCTGCTTCACCTTGTTGTCAGGTAGACTGCGGAGAGAGCGCGCTACAGTATCTGCATGCTATGATTGCAGCGATCTCATTGGTGGTTGTGGTCTTTTTTTTTTTATTTTTTTTTTAAATCTGGAATCAGAGGCTAGGTAGACAATTAGCGGAAGAAATAAATATATTTGAACCTTGCCTTAAAGTAAGCTAAGTAAGGAGTATTTTTGGCGACACTTAGAAAAAATGTATTACAAATTTAATCCACAGGTCAAGTTTTTTTCTCAGAACCTTGAGGATAAATATCATAAATCACAATTGGGTCTCATAAAATGATAGTTGCGATCGATTAGCATTTTTGGGTGTAGATTGTGCGTGTCTGTTTGTTTGTTTTTAAGCAAGATATGACTTATGTGTGTCCCTCTGTGTGCCACCAGGCTCGTCTCAACTGTAAACACTGCGGGAAGCCGGTGGTGGATGTTCGTGTGGGTATGCAGTATTTCTCTGAATACAGCAACGTGCAGCAGTGCCCTCACTGCGGCAACCTGGACTATCACTTTGTCAAACCCTTCTCATCCTACAAAGTTCTCGAGGCTTATTGACAAATGTTGTTCCTGCATGCTAGTTAATCCTGCGTTGAAATTTTTATTTTTACAGTTTAGTCAAGTTTATATTTTCAAGTGTCAGGAAGAGCTCAAGATTAGTTGGACGTCTTAGGTTTCCACTTGTACCCTTTTCAACCTTTTAAAAAGTACGCGCAGAGCAACACTCTTGAGAAAGTCCCAAAGAAGGGGTCTCATGCTGAATGTGCAAGAAAGGTGTCGGATTAAGTGTGAAACGCAACTAATTTGTGACAAGTGAATGTATCTGTAAGCCAAATTAGATTTTTATTTTTATCATGAAATGATATAATTCTTGAATAAAGGTAAGATACATAGCGATGTGGATGTTATCTTCTCGTGCGCTGAGATGAGTTCACTAAAAACAATGTCATTCGCCACGGTCATTCCACTTGAAGTTTATTCTTGCTTGAAGTGACAGTGCCTAGTTTTTTTGTGAAATGAATATTATCATCTTTTTTCTGCCATTTAAGTGAAGACTGAGATATTACCGCATATCAGATTGTATGACCAAATATAGTTTATTTCTCGTTTATCACTGTTGAAGTGTCTTGTGGGTCCGAAGGTAACATTTGATCCTGGGCGGCCTGCGAGCTGGCAGTCTGTGACAATGACGTCCGATCTTTGTCTCTTTTGGACAGTTCCTTAGCTGAAGGTGGCCGAAGTACGCACATGGCCGCTTGCCCTTCACGTGTGACCTTGGGCTTGGAGACAAATCCCACCATCACCTCCATTTGTTGCACCATCTGCTCTAGATTTTGATCCTGTGTGAAAAAAAAAAAAGATTTGTTAGGTGGGAGATGAAAACGTAATATGTGATCAATTTGGGACCAGTGGTAAATTGGGCATGCGACTTCCTCACCAGGTCGTTGACAGATTCTTTCCGTGGTGCGCGCAATGTAATCCTAACGTGGTGCTTCTTATCCAACCAGTTTTCCACCTGCTTCAGTTTGTTGGTCAGGTCGTGAGGAGCAATGCTGGATGAAAACGTAAGCTCTTTGACCTGCACGGGAACTATACAGAGGATAGCACCAAAAACAGGTGTTTTACACTATTTCGTCTGCTTGTGACATGTCCAAGGGATGCAGCTTAGCATCTTTTTATGGCTCGGTGCGCAAGTACAATACATTTACCAACTGTAAAGATGGGTGAGTGTCAACTTATTCTGGCTCCACACACCTGCTTTTGTTTTCTGTTTCTCCCACATTTTCATCTGTTCTTCATGAATTTGTTTCCCACTCATCAGACGATAGACCGGAGGCTCCTGTCGTTCATTGAGCAGCACCAGTTTGAGGTCCCTCTCATCCATGATTCTGAGCGCATCTGCGCGGTGTAGGACACCCAGGTTGTCCCCAGTCTCGCTGATTACTTGGATCTGTCGCTCTGGGATTTTCCGGCCAACGCTGGTGATCGTGGTGCGAGCCCGAGGATCCCGCTTCTTTTTCTTTACTGCAGGAGTCTGGTTCAAGGTATCCACCTCTGTGCAGAAGGGAGACCATCGCCAAGGGTAAGTAAAGGCGCTGGTCTTTTGGTTACTTCTGAGAATCCTCAATGCAGGCGCAATGGAGCCAGGATTGCGCCCATACATTATTTGGACACCATGAGAAAGCACTTGCCTCACACAGCCCGCAGCCATAACCTGAACACAGATACCATACATGCACGATGATAAAAAGAAGTCTCAGAACATGAACAATACTTTACATCTTTATTTCCAATTGAGACAGGCCTTGAGAACATCACTGAAATAGCGCGCTGAACTTCGTAAAATTAATTGAACCGTGCCGTTTGAGCACCTCTTCGCTAAAATTAAATAAACAAGGACAAGCCTTCTACCAAGATTCTCAAATTTACGTACGTAATTGTTTTTCTTACACCAATCAATGAATAGTAACTTATTTGTGGCGCTTTTTATAGCCCAAATAATTCTTCGGGACAAACAACATACGCTTTTCTTCCTACACTTATAGTATGTTTAACATGTATGTTAACGATCACTACATCATTATTTATATTTCCATTTGATGTCACCTGAGTGGAGCGCTGCGAGTCGCTGTTGGAGGGAGGAAAACAAAACAGAATTCAAGAGCCTTTTAGTAGCTTAGGGCTTCGCTGAGCATATAAAAATACAAAAATAATGGGGTTTTTTTTGCAGCATTTGACCACTACCGTTCAATGTCGCGATTTCATGCTTGCCGAATCTGAATGGTGACTGCTGCTGGCTTCTTCCGCAATGCTCTTCTTCGTTCACACACTACGGGAAAACACATTCAGTAATGTACAGTACTGCCCTCCACAGATCACAATCAAATGTACAGTATTACCACACTGTTTTGCTTTGAAATAATTTTCGGGGAAAATATAAAGCTAAGGATGAATCAAAGCTTGCTGCAAGCTCATACCTGCAGTATTCATTAAAAAAAACATTGTTTTGAAACAGGAAACGAGAAACTTTATTTATTGACACTGAATAACAATGACAATTAAAGGCATTATGTACTCACACACATACATGAACAACACGAACATTAGACTCCATATTAACGGACACGCTTGCACATTTACACGAGGCTGCACAACACATTTACAATAATAGAGCTTCTGCCTCCATGAGACCTTTTTCCAAGTCAGCAGCCTCCAGAGCGAAGGTCTGTCTCTCTTGCATCATTTGTTCCCGTGCTTCAGTTAGGTCTTTCATTGTTTTCTGGAGTTCCTAAAAGTGTATTGAAAAATGAATGGATGTCAAAACATGCAAATATTTGAACCCATTTATGGTCTAGTATAGAAATTATAAACCGAATAATAATAATATCACCTGCAGACGAGAATGCTGCTGAGTTGCCATGTTCCCAAAAACCTTTAATTCTTTCAACAGGTCTGCGTAGACACCCTGCAATCGGATACAAGTTTTGTAATAATAATCATTTGGATCCATCCATTTTCCGAACCGCTTGATCCTCACTAGGGTCGCGGGGGGTGCTGGAGCCTATCCCAGCCGTCTTCGGGCAGTATGCGGGGGACACCCTGAATCAGTTGCCAGCCAATCGCAGGGCACACAGAGACGAACAACCATCCACGCCCACACTCACACCTAGGACAATTTAGAACGTCCAATCAACCTGCCATGCATGTTTTTGGAATGTGGGAGGAAACCCACGCAGGCCCGGGGAGAACATGCAAACTCCACACAGGGAGGCCGGAGCTGGAATCGAACCCGGTACCTCTGCACTGTGAAGCCGACGTGCTAACCACTGGACTACCAGGCCGCCTAATCATTTGGATTTGGTTTGAAATCATTTGGATTTGGTTTGAAATCTTGTGCATGTATTCATACTATTATTAATTTTACAGAACATTAAATGAAGTTGAGAAAAGAACCGTAAATACATGTGCATACCATGACTTCTTTTCTTTGTTCTTCATTCTGGCGTGCAGCTTCACCAATTAGTTCTCCTGAAACTAAGTAGCAATCGAAATACATTTTAATTTCAATAATGTTATAAACATAATAATTACAACAGCGTGCTTTGAAACATACTTACTTGGGTCTATTTTTGAAGCCACTAGGATTATCTGACAGTCCTTGAGGTTTTTCTGGACCTCAGAATTCTCTTTTTCAAGGTCACTGCACTGCTGCTCCAGATGGGAAACTCTTTGCTGGGTTTTAAAAACAAAAATTGGGCATAAACCAGTGAAACTATAGTCGCACCAAGCATGATGCCAATCGAAAGAGTCGGTGAACTTTCTATACCTGTGCTTCTGTAAGTTTTTTCTCCAGTTGCCCTTTGGCAGCTGACAATTGTTGGTTTTGCTCCTTCAGTTCTGCCTGCAGTTCATATCTTGTTGAAACCCTAAGACAAGCATAATTCACTTGTTTATATGAATAAGGATAAATCGCTACTATTCTTCAACACAAAATCATTTTATGTACTTACCCTTTGTAAACTTTTGGCACAACATTTTCTCTGGAGAAAAAGAGTGGGAATCGGGGAAAACACGTTACATGTAGCCAATAAATGATTATCCATTTTCAGGAGCATTCTTCATGTTTTCTCACCGTGATATGTGTTCTTTTTGTCTTAGGACACCATCTTTTTGGCGAGTCTTTGCTGAAGCACATCCGGTTGCTGTGTCCTTCATTTCATTTTTATGCGCTGATTTCTTTGGCTCTGTATGGAGCTGTCCTGCTGGGAAAAAATGATACCAAATTAAAGATATGTTCTTCAAATCAATTACATAAAAAAGTTAAGAAAGCGACCAATTGTGCTGACCTCTGGGAATTTTTGACATTGTCCTACCCAAGATGCCAGCGACTGCAAAAGTGATGACAAATTATTTATTGGTTTGGTGATGGAGGTTATTGAAGAGATCATTTAGGCAAAGAATATTGCGAAAAATGCACATACACAACAAGGTATCTCATTACTTAACTAATTCAATTGTGTCTTTTTTCAGGGGAATGTATTGTATATATACACTTGTAAGTAGAATGAACTAGTTATTTTTACCGTCAATCGCGCGAGAACTCCAAGCACAAATTTTGCGAAATACCGCAGTTCGAGTTTTCAACGCCGCAAGTACATTTTGGTGCAACACAATATTAAGGGTAAAATAGTGCAACATAACTTTGTATATTCCAAACACACAATAACTTTCCAAATGTATCCTACCGTAGAGAATGCTGCATGAAAATGCGCCGTCAAACAGTCAGCCTCAGTATTTTTTAAAAAAGAGACAAGTACCGGATTGTATTTCCGGTTTTTGCGTCATTACCGGAATGCCTCTCTCAGACTCTAAAAATGACATATTTCTAAATATTTTGTCATTTAATGTTTTAGTATTTGTAAAGAATTCTGTAAACTCACATAATCAAACCAAATGAACAATGAATCGAAATAAATCATGGTAAAACCAACGGCAGAATTTAACTGCGCATGCGCGGCGGCGGCTAAATTCAAAACTCCAGCCGACGTTAACTTCTCGTTGACGTTTGATCGAACACGGTTTATTTTTTACGTTTTAAATCTTTAGCCTTTGAAGTTATGGTTACACTTATTTGTTAACGCTTAACAATATTTACCAATTCACAAGTCACCACTAAGAGGTATGTCTGACTTTATTATTTATTTGCATGTTTATGCTCTATTAATGCTTGCTATAATGCTAGCAGCCAAATACAAATGCACACGAATTTAATTTTGTGAAAGTTACTAACGTTTGGTGTCTTTTTGAGGAGCACCAAACCCGATGAACATAGTTATTTGCCGTTTATTAGCGTATTTATTATTTGTTAAACAATAATTTATCCCAAATACAAACCCACCTAATTTATGGGAAAATTTGTAACTATTCACCCCGACAAGAAAAGTATTAACATTAACTTTTGCTTTTAAGATTTCTGAAGAGATTTTTTTAAAAAGCATAATTTAAAACGTTACTGCCAATGAAATGTTGCCTGTACATCATTTAATTGTGAGTCCTCTTTCTATAATTTCGTTGAAGATGGATCTCTTGGACTCTGGCAAGAATGAGTGAGTCAAAACACTTTTGGTACACTCAACATGATGTTCTGACACCTTCTGATCGAGTTTTGTGATTTGACTTGTTTGTTTTGTGTTACAGTGAAAACAGTGGATATTTCTCCAGGAGACGCATTTCTTCTGTGAGTAATGCCAATAACCTAATGATGACGACAAACTCCAGTTTGTTTTCTTACGTACTTTATGGAAAAAAATGTGCAATTACAACAATTTTGATATGTTTTCTAATTGATTTATATTTTAATTTTCCAGATCCTTAAAGACCCACGGAAATCAACAAGATTCACAGATCCAGAGCAACAGGAAAATGAGGCAAATGGATTTGTTGCCTTAAAAATTCTACTCGAATATTACTACATTTTTCTAATGTATTATCTTCATTCAGGTTGAGTGTGCCAAACCGGTAGGAAAAAGAAATTCCAGAAGGGTTAGCTTTGCACCAGCCAATGATGTCCTTCTTTATTCCAAGTAAAACACTGAAAACACACATCTTTGTGTTAAAACAACAACCTACTTTCATACTTTCTTTCTTTCCAAAGGGATGCGAAACATGTCTCCCCTGTTCGCGGTCCATTCCAAGAGTTAATGTCTACAGGTATGTCAAGTCTCATAAATATATTGGCAGTAAGTTATTTCATACTGAACATTCAGCAGTGTTGTAATTGTTTTCTTGCAATTTTTTTCTTCACAGCGATACCAGCACAAAATGGGTAAAGTGACTATTTCGGAAGATCTTATTTCACAAAAATAAAACATGTATTTAGCATTTTCATTTGCCACGTTGTAGTGCCGAGGGGTCAGTTGGTGAAGAGAGGATCGTTCAACAAATAATGGGTTCGTCTTTTTAAAAATTCTGTTCAGCTGCTTTTTGCTGTTGCGTCCATTGTAAATATGTTTGTCCAAAATCAATCTAGGAATGGAACCGCTGATAACCGCACCTCTTCGTGCCTATGATGTAAAAGGAAATGTGAGATTATCTTTATTACTATACCGCATTGCTTGGTTTTGAATGTGAACCCTTGTAATGTTCGTCAAAGATGCTTTCCAAATCTTTTGGGTCTCCATTCATTCACACTTTACTCATCTTCAGGCCAACTTTGAACTTGGGGATGGCTTTGGAGAGAAAACCATGATGTATAATGAGGATGATGGCTTCATGGAAATGACCCAGAGTCACACTATCAACATTGCTGATACTGACGACTATCGTGTAGACGGCGCACAGAAAAATGGACCCACCTTGCTTTCTTGTGGAAAGAAGAGTACGATGTCCTCAGCAAATGGCGAATCCATGGATATGAGCCTCAGCCACAACACGAACATCGCAAGAGAGTTAGAAATGCCATGCGGTGGCCAAATCACTGATTTTAGTGTTATGTCATCAGTGCTCGGCTTAGATCCTTCTTTCAACAACTTGCTCCGTTCAAAGTCACATGGATCAAATGTGAGACAACACAAAACCACATTCGAAACTAGTATGTCCCTGATTAAAACCCAGAAGGTAGATGTGGACAAGGAAAATCAAGCTCCAATTTTGGTTCATTCTGAAACGGGGAAATCACCTCATAACGGCAAGAATATTGGACTCTCTCACGATGACGATGGCAAGATGGATGTGACAGTTACTCACACGGACCACGTTGCAGGATTGAATGATGACCCAGATGATCCTTTTCAATGTCTTTTTCCCCAACAAGAAATGTATTCCCAATGTGATACTGCATCACAAGCAAGACACACCAGAATAACTGTGGGATCATCCAATCCAAAAGGTACCCCCCCCCCCCCCCCCCAACAAAACATGTTTCGTTTCCAACTGACTCGCTCATAGTAATTTCATTTCACTTTTCTCAGTAGCTTTTTAACATCTTTAATAACTTTATTTTTTCTTTACGGCAGCAACGTTTGGAAACAGGTGTGTTTGATTACACTCTCGCTTCGCTCAGTCATTTTTACTTCATTATATTTCAGGAACTGCCAGTCAGAATTTTTGTCATCGTTGTGCCTCACATCTTGTTGTCTATAAAATTATGTTGAGTAGCTAACATTGTGTTTGGTTCCCAAAAGGTTGGAGAAGGAAAATGCTGGAGAAGCGACCCTTCAGATTGCTGGTAGGTTGTTTGTTTAGCCAGATCAGCTGAAGTCATCTAATTCTTATTATATTAACCTGTGTTTTACCTTTTTAGATAAAAACTCTTTAAAGAACCATTCTTTCCATGCACTTCAAGAGCAAAGGGTAAGTTTTAAAATGCTGCATAAAACGCTACTCTAACATCGTACTCCGATTCAACCCATTTTTAATGTGCACACAATTTTTTTTCGACATTACGTACCATACTTTAATCTTCAAACTGCTTCCAGATTACTTGAAAATATGTGCATTTCTGATGATGTGCTGACATGTAATTTTATTTTTTAGGACAATTCTAAAGAAAAATCCACAGAGAAAGCAACAGGTTTCATTGCAGATGACACCTGTCTGGACATGGCGCAGAGTTGTACTGCTAAAATCACAGGAGCGCTGTCCCCTCCTCCAGCTCCAAATTTCAACCATTTTCTTTGTGAAGGAAAAACTGCCCTTTTAGCGCCATCAATGGAAAAGAAACACAGAGCGACTACTGGCCACCCTCTTTCATCTAGAATAAGTTTGGACCCCAAATTTGAAAAATTCCTTGCAAACATCTTTAAAACAGATGGCCCCAGAGTCAATCCTGGACATGCCAGAATGACTCGGGTTAACCCTCTGGTTGGGGCAAATGAGCAACCTTTCAACGGAGATCCAATGCATCCCAAAGAGGACCTGAGCATGAATATGACAGAATTTCAAAGAGACATTGTTACACGGATTGATAAGCCTCTCCAATGTCTCCTACCTACACAATTAATACACCCTAAAGGTCAACGAGCCACATTTCATCAGCTGTTCTCTGATGAACAGAGGTCATCTTATAATACAGGTACTGTACAACAAAAAAAAATTCAAATAATTTCGAGTGATATTTACAACTGAAATGCAAAAAAAAAAAATAATAATAATTTTCTTCTGTGTATTTAGGAAAGGGAATTGGGACATCCGACAATTCCAACTTGGATGTGACTCAAAGTGGCTCTGTCAATACGCCTCGTATTTTCACAATGCAGTCACGCGAAATTCTGGACAGTTTGCCTAGCAGTGATGAGAGAACCATCAGGTTCACAGCAAATGACGCCGCAATGGATATGACCCAAAGTCTTACCGTAAACATTGACCTGCCTTTTGAACCAAGCGCACACAAAAGTGTCCCCTTTATAAATGCTGGAGGAGAGAATACCATCAGGTTTTCAGCAAATGACGCAGCCATGGATATAACGCAAAACCTCACCACAATAATTGATACTCATTCCGAAACAGGAGTGCACAAAGAAGTCCGCTCTGCGCCTACTGGAGGAGAAAAAACCATCAGGTTTTCCGCAAATGACGCAGCCATGGATATGACCCAAAGTCTGGGTGCGATGATCGACACTCCCTTTGAAGCAGCAGCAAACAAAAGTGTCCCCTTTGTGCATGCTGGAGGAGAGAATACCATCAGGTTTTCAGCAAATGACGCAGCCATGGATATGACGCAAAACCTCACCACAATGATCGATACTCGATCTGAAACAGGAGCGCACAAGGAAGTCAACTCTGTACCTCAAGGAGGAGAGAATACCATCAGGTTTTCAGCAAATGACGCAGCCATGGATATGACGCAAAGTCTGACTGCAATGATCGATACTCCCTTTGAAGGAGGAGCACCTAAACGTGTCCCCTTTGTGCATGCTGGAGGAGAGAATACCATCAGGTTTTCGGCAAATGACGCAGCCATGGATATGACGCAAAACCTCACAACAATAATTGACACTCAGTCTGAAACAGGAGCGCACAAAGAAGTCCACTCTGTACCTAATGTGGGAGAAAAAACCATCAGGTTTTCAGCAAATGATGCAGCCATGGATATGACGCAAAGTCTGACTGCAATGATCGACACTCCCTTTGAAGCAGGAGCAAACAAAAGTGTCCCCTTTGTGCATGCTGGAGGAGAGAATACCATCAGGTTTTCAGCAAATGACGCAGCCATGGACATGACGCAAAGCCTCACTGCAATGATTGATACTCCCTTGGACCCAGAAGCACACAAAAATCACTCTGTAGCTACTGGAGGAGAAAAAAACATCGGTTTTTCAGCAAGTGACGCGGCGATGGATGTGACGCAAAGAAAAAGATCTTTATCAGTACTCGGTTTCAATCCAGGACAAAATATCTTTTGTAATACAGGTTTCCCTTGGCCTCACCGCGTGGTCACCAAAGTAGATCCTCCGGCAGAACCATCCTTTGGAGAAGCTGTTGACACAAACTGCTTCATGCCAGCCCAACTTAAAACATTGTATGTGGATGATAAATACAAAGTCCCAGGAGTTACTACTCTCCATGACAGCCTTTTAAGTACACAAAAGAACGCGGACGGCACTTTACATGGAGTAGATGTAAGTATCAACCAGACAGATGTTCAAACAGACTCATCAACACAACGCCCATATGCTGATGTTGGAGGCACCCAAGAGATGACTTCACAGCAGACCTTTCAAGAGCTTGGTCGAGATGTAGAGGAAAGTCCAGATGCTGTCAAGTCCGAAGAAACCCAAAGTCACAAAGAAGCCGAATCAAGGAATAAAACCAGTTCTTTGTCGCAGAAGTTAAATTCAGGTGACGATGGCAGAGATTCAAGTCAGTCTGCACGATTCCGCATTGCTGATCTCCAGTTAAAAGTGAGGCGCTTGAGTCAGATGGTAAGTGCGACCTCTGAGACTAATTTGGAGCCTGACACTGACAAAAACACAAAAGAAGAGTACAAAGAGTCTGAATTTGTGCCGGACGTTCAACCGGGCTTAAGAGACACAGAGGATGAGGATACGCGATATGGTCTGCAAGGCTACACCGCTGTGGGAACGCCTTTCAAGTTGAAGACTCCAGAGCTGATGTCCAGACTGTCCACGAGAGGCTTTAAGCCAAAACTGCCACAAAGAAGCAGAGCTGACGAACCAAAGAAGACCGACTCCGCCTCTGGCACTTCTCAGGAAAAATCAGCAGGGGGGACAGCGACCGACGTGACCAGTACACTCAACAAATGGAATGATGACGACGTGAGTGACATTTATGATGAAGAGCTTGGTAGCTGCGAAGATTTCTCCGACACATTGGACAACAAAATCTCGGAAAACGCAATCCCTTTTGAAGACTTCAACGTCGATGAAACCTCACCGGACAATGTTTTTCAAGAAAACAGCCCAAACGGCGCCCAAGGGATAAAGAGGCGCTTGCCATCCGATGAAAACCAGACAGGGGACGAAAAGAAAATGAAGGCATCCAGTGTGATGTTACCGGAGGCTGTTGCAACGGTACGTCAATTTGCATGCAGTGAATCCTTCTCCAAAACCTTGCATGCGACCGCTACATTTTTCAGTTTGATTTTCCCACCAGGAAATACCCGCTCATGTTCCGGAATACGATCGTGTGAACACCACCACAGTTCCATCATCAAACCAGACGATGGATTCCTCCAACAGTACCCTCTCAAACAGCAGCCGAAGTGATGCTACATTCAATTCTAGTAAGTTCTCTCCTTGCATAAGTTTTTTTGTCTTTTCTTTTTTTGACATCACTTTCTTTTGTTGCCTTCAGCTTTTAAACACAGCATGTTGGAATCCCACCTTGAAGACAGGGATATGCAGGTTTGTTTGGTTGTTTTTTCTAGCTCTCAATTTATGCTTTTCTTACTTGTTTGCCCAACAAACCCCTGTGAGTGAGTCGTTTTCCTTACAGAAATTAAATGATGGCAGCATCACGGCGCTAGAGTTCTTTAAACTCTTCAACATAGACTTTGTGATCCATAAACCCCGGCAAAGCGTCCTTCCCAGCAGAGTAGGTTTATACTACCCAAAAAGATGAAAACAAAACTGTCATGCAGTAATATGAATTGTTTTTTTATTGTTCTCAGGTTCCACGTGGCACCGGTTGCTCAGCAATAGATGTATTAAAAAACAGACATATAAATCATCCTAAACGAATTGTCTATGAAGCTGATTTCGAGATTGTCTCTCAGAAGATGGAAGGGTAAGAGTATTTATTATTATTATTATTATTTTTGTGATAGTCATAAATCCATGCGGGTCATACTGCACCTATGTCTTCTCAGATTGAATTGCAGAATATTGGACTTAAACAAACCACTCAAGGTGATCAATCAAGATTTGTGGGCAGATGTGAAAAAATCTTCAGAAAAGGAGGTATTGGCTTTTTTTTTTTTTTTTTTTTTTTGGCTTTTGTTGTCATTTGGCTTGCAAAAGACCTTCCCATATTGAAAGCCAATCGCTTGAGCCCCCACAATGAGGGCATTCAGTGAATTTAGTCGTGCATTGACTGCTTTTGTTTGAGTCAACAGATCCGATCTTTGGGTGTGAAGCTAAAAGAAAGAAACAATTTCTTCAGAAAGATGAGCAAAGTCCGCGCACATGAAATGAAGGCCGTCCTGTACTCGTCTCTTGTACAGACTCTTGCGGTAATTCGACAATCCCACATTAAAAAAACAAAAACAAAACATATGTGTACTCTCAAGACTGAGATCGCCTGACATTGAGGTTTTATTCTTTTCAGGACGAGCAACAGAAATTCAAAAGTGCAGTTGAATCTAATGAGATGATCCAAATTCTGGACGATTGTATTGGTGATTTGGAAGCAGGTAATGCAGTCCCTGAAAAAATATTCACGACTATATTCAATATGTTCATTTTATCTAATTTGATATTTTATTTTCTTTGTGTTATTTAAGGTGTTAGTTTTTTTATGGCATTATGTATTGCAAAAGGGTCCCCAAACTTTTTGAGCCTTTTTCGGTACTCATTCACATGACAGACTAGCAGCTTGATGCACACTTCGGAAAGTCGTTGTAGTTTCTTCAAATTATTTTATGCAAAATCATGTTGGTGACCCCTGGCAGTAGCAGAGGGTGAAAGGTCACTACTGTAATAATTTGATCCCCCGACATGCAGAGCTAGCAGCAGTTGAGGAAAAAGGAACTGAAAACATGTCAAGTCTGAAGTCACTCCCGGAAGGTAAGCGACCACACTGTATGTGTTCAGTTCAATTTACTGTTATACATTTGAAGTCCAGTTGTGAAGTGAAATGAATGAGGATTTCTTCCACAGAAATGAAGAAAGTCAACGAGGCTTTGGACGACAAAAACCGGTAAACCGATCGAGACTCTTCGATGTCTTTTGGAACATGCGCTGTTGTTTTTGTCAGTTAAGAATCAAAATTGTTTCATGTACAGTATTTGCTTTCTCCCCCTTACAACAGACAATTACATGAACTGGAGGTGCAAAAGAAGCAAGCTTCAGGGAAATTGAGCAGTCTGAAAGCTGAGACAAGAAACCTTGAGAGCTTCATCGGCACGCTTCATACGTCAGTTTCTTTTTTCATGGCTTCTTACGCTACATGATGCTGCGACTTAAAATGTCAATTGTTCTTCGGATGTTTGCCTATACACCAGGATAACCATGTTTGGGTTTTTTTTGTTTTTTCTGCAAATGTCTTTTCTCAGGCTGACTGAATGGAGGTTTCGAGAGAAGACGGAAAACTACACCCTGTACACTTTCCTCAACGACACATTGCATTTGCAGGTGGTGCACGCAGGTAGATATTTGTTTTATTTTGCCTTGTCAGGAGAAGTCATGTACAGTATTTTACTAGTCTCCAACGCCTTTCCATTTCCTATATCATCATGAGGGTGCCGGGTGAGCTTTTGAAATGTGAGTGGAATGCTGGAGAAACTATAAATGCGCCGTCTTTGTTTTGTAGGAAACGGCGCTGAAAAGGAACCTGAGCGTAAAACTGCACAAGTGAATTTCCAATTTCTTCTTCATGGTAAGGGAAGCAAAAGTTGGTATGAACTGTGGGGACGCATGAAAACAGTTTGCTTGAGGCACAGTATGATCATTTGCAGTCTCATCCACCCTGTAACTATCATTTTACACGTCATGCCAGATTACTTTTAAATTTTTTTTATTTAGAACAGATTTTCTTGCTTCTCAAATTTGTTTGACCTTTTTATTCATGCTTGATTTCTATAACTAGATGAGAATTCTGAGAACCACGCATGCTTGGTTCACAAACTGCTCTCTCAGCACATCAAGGGTGAAACGGCCTGGGTTGAGAGATACCCAACGAGTAGCTGCATTCCAAAGGTCTGTGTGGTGGGATCACATTCCAATATTGGTTTTCAAATTGAATTGCATGTTGATGCTGTGGCAAGATACTGTTGTTTCCCATCAATTTCTTTTTACCTATTATGTCCAGTTGCTCCATGACGTGTCCTCGGTGGTGAGTACCTGCCGCCTCTTGGGGGAGGAGTTACGAATGCTGAAAATGTGGGGAGGTTTACGGCTGAATATCGTGGATATTTGCTGTGAGGACACTCGGTAAGTTAGTGTTGACTTGTATAGTTTGCAATTGTTGTCGGTTTTTATTACTGCATTTTTCATTCAAATACCAATGTTGTCCTTTTTTTTTCTTTTTCTAGAGTAAATCTTGTCTTCAGCAGTCTGAGGAAGCGTTGCAAGTTTGAGGTCACCTTGTCAGTCACCATAGCCAACCACCTGTATGTTCTTCAAGTGCATGGCTTCAACAACGTCATTGGAGACACAACGTACGTATGACGAAGGTTCTTAAGACCGTTTAAGATGACATGTTCAAGCAGGGGTGTCCAAACTGTGTCCTGGGGTTATTTACGGCGTGCTATCCGTTTTTTAAGAGGCCTGTTGCGTTTCATAAAATAATTGACACGGCCGATGTTGCTTGGCTGCATTGTACTGTTTACTTTTTCCACTGGGTGACAAGACGGAAGAGCAGAAAAAAAATTAGTTTTCATCTCTCATTTCCTTCCGTTCCACGATTTAGACGCACCTCGGTGTTCGGCACCCGTGACTATTCGGTGTTTTGTAACTGTGTGGTTAATTTTGTCCCGCTGATTCCTCCTAATCAGTGGCAAATTTTGGACACCCCTGAGAAAAAGCCCTCTAAATTTCATGAAACTGCTCCTGCTCTTGTTTGTGTGCACAGGGCCAAGCAGATTGAGCGGATTGTGGAATCATTCACTCCAGCCAAGAAGCTCTTGACAAAAATTGTCCAAAAGATTAATTGTGATTTACTTGGTTGAAATATGTACAGCATGCACTTGTAAAAGTCCCTGTGTTGTTTTTTTTTGTCTGCAATGAGTCACTTTACAGTTTCCACTTTCACCCGTAGATGGCGATCTTTTTTCATCTAGTTTTGTACCTGTTTTGAGGTTGGTGATTTCATAAGAATGTGTGGAATTCTGTAATTACTGCACTCAGTATGTTTTTATAATGTAACTTTTTTTAGTTAAAGACCCTTTTTGCATGTAATAAATATCCTTGGTAAAATAAATTTCATGAAACAATTTTCTTAATATTTCTCCAGACCGGGGAGGTGTTCCATCTCAGCTGCTCGAGAAAAGTAAGGTCAAGTGTGCAAAACATGTGCATTTGGGTGACATTGCTTTGTTCCACTGTGGGTGACACAAGATTGATACGGACACGATGCTGAGGTTATTTGAAAGGTCAAATGAACAGAGACAAGCCACTGAGAGGGTGGGATGGTGTGCATTTCTGTCTGATACCCTGACATCCAAGGTCAAAGGTGGCTGGCTTTCCAAACCATCACTTTTGAGTAAGCCATCAAAGGAGACAATTTATTCCCTCCTCCTGGCCTGAAAGGGAACCACGGCTTCTGTTAAACCATGTTGAGCAGACCCGGGGGATATGTTAAGTTTGTCTCAAATCGTCATTTGGTGATGATGTCGGTTTCACTCGACAGCAGGGGGCGGTGCTACATAAAATGCCAGCCTCCTTGGATGGCTGAAAATGATACTTCATTCTTATTCTATTCACCCTATTACTCAGGATACTGTCTTTAGGCTTATGGAGGCACCAAGTACCCAAATATGTTTTTCTTTTTTGGCTTGTATACACGCGGAAGCCAAATCGTGGTACTATTCGGCACATGTTCTGTATGGAGCACCAAATAAGAACACGATATTTGACACGATTCTAATATCTTGAGAATTCTATTCTACAGAATATTGAGTCACGGGTGAAGAAGACCACTATCACATCTCTAAAAATAATAATAAATTATAAAAAAGTGGTGACCCCCTGTAGAATCCCAGTGGTGTACAATTAATGTTGCTATGGTCTATGAAACTAAGGGTCCTCTCTGGATCAGGCAACCTTCACAAAACTGTTTGCCCACACAAAAACACTGCAATGTCTCTTTTAATAAACTACGTCATAAATATGAATGATACCGTGTTCCTTCCCAGGTAACAGTTTTATCCTGATAGGTATTTATACGGTCCTCCAATGTCAATCGTGGGTACTAATTCTATTAGATGGATCATTTAGCTGTGGGCAACCGCTTTAAATCTTTTTATCCTCACACCTAGAAGCACCATTTCACTGTCCTAACCTCATCAGTGTCCCATCAACAATTGTAAGTATGGTACAAAAATTGGTTCTGGAAGATCGAAAGCCACTAAGGGACTTGATGTGTTGTTGGGACCCTCTCCCAGCCCAGGTCCAAGAACTTGTATTATTTTCTTACATGTGATGGGCAATTCGGGTGCATCCATTTTTTCGTTCTCGATGAGAATTAATGCATGTCACTCTTGTAGTGGATTGTGTTGGTGTACCTGGCTGGTAAAGTGACTAGTCGGTGTGTTAAATGGTGGACGTACTGGAATATGTGCCTACATCAAAAAAAGTACACATCTACTTCAGTGAGTATTACTCATTATAAAACCTGTTTATTGCTTTACATTCTCTTTTACCATGGTTGATTGTCCTTTTTTTTTATATACAGGACAGCACAGTTCTTCAAAGTTGACTCCAAATATCAACGCCGTGTTCTCGTGTCCTGCAGTCATCGATATCAGAGACCCCTACCCCCTACGGACGCACTCCTGTACGCCTCCCGGACAGCTGAAGTTATCTCGTTATGTGGCATTAGGGGGCCGACTTAATTGCTCCTTGCAGGCAGGTAATTAGTTCTGGTGGCATGTGTTCCCAGAGGGATGTGAATGGAAGGAATACAGCCTGGTCCCCCTCACCCTTCTCTTCCTCTCGCAGTGAATTCACACGCACACACACATACGCGCGGAAGTGACCACATTCTCTGGTCATTCTTAGGAAAAGACAATAGGTCTGCCTTGTTAAAATAGGCTCCTTCTCAGCAGGGGAATTGTGGAGCCACAGCAGCTGCCCACTTGCATCAACCCTTCGTGGTCCCTGACGGCTCAATGACCGTCGCTTAACAGTTTTGTGACTTTCGTTATGACATATGGCCAAATCAACTAAGGAGTTTTTCAAACGGGGAATGTTGTAAATTTGTCTTGATTTGTGAAAGCCGACGCGGTTTGGTGTAGAGGGCAGTGGTGTGTGGTTTGGGCCAAGAAGGCCTTTTCTGTTGGTCCAAACACTATCAGAAGCCCTGACCAACATTTACAATCTAAATTCAAATCTTCTCTTGGCTGTGCTGCTTCCAGTGCGTGTATGTGGATGTGCTCGATCACTCTTTGATAAACTTCTTTCCTGTCAATCTTCACTCATATCATCCAGCATGTCATGTTCATCACATGCGCTTTTAACACTCTCTTTTTGAAACGCTTGCCCGGTGAGTGTCTTGAAGGATCTGCTAGAGAAGGTGAGTGGCGGCAAAACGTCCAGACTTGTGGTTATTGTGTGACCCGCACCCCGAGCTTGCTAACAGGGGAACAAGAGCCACCTTGACTAAGTGCATTCCCCGAGGCTCCGACCCAAATCCCTGCTTGACCCTTCCTGATAAACTATGCTATGGATAGCCCCAGTGGAGAGATTTCCTTTAAAATAAGAACCAGTCCAAAGTTCCCACAGTCACAAATGTCTGTCTGTTTACGTCTCATGTTATATATGACAAAGCTTTTCCGATAGTCTTTGCATGCACGCGACCGAGCTGCGCTGAAATGCGTATCCTGATTAGCTATTATTTGTATTGTGGGAATGCTGGATGCGATACCTTTCGTACCCCAGCGTGTTAACACCTTATCTAGGTGTCTGTTGTTGTGAAGATGAGCTGCTGTCATGTGCACGTACAGTATTTAGACAGGGCACATGTAGACATGCACTATTTACACTCACATTGTTTTTCACCCTGCTTATTGTGCAGTTTTAATTATTGACACTCACCCGATAAAATGTTTCCCTCATAAGAATCATTATTATGTCTATTGAATTAGACTGAATTAACCAAAATATTTTATTATGGTTTCCATGTATACTGACATAAGTATCATGACCTATGACAAAACAAAGCAATTCAATGACTGCACAACATTTTAAAAATAAACATTGGAAGAGGAGACACAGACAGACAGAAAGAGAGGGTTTGGGGGCTTGAGAAGGCTCCAGGTTTTTCTTTGTCTTAAGCCCGATGCAGCCTGGCCTCTGTCAGGTGCCTGCAAGTTGTAATTGCTCACGACTTCCAAGGCCTGGCACCCACATGTTCATGGAAGTTTGGGATTAACACATTGCGGGTGCCCCAAGAGTAGCTGATAGGATTTTTGGAATCCTTTCTTTTTGTGGGCAACGTTCCATTCAGGCCCAGAAGAGGATAGACGACGATGCTTCTTCTTCTTCTACTTCTTGTTCTTCTTCTTCCTCTTCCTCTTCGTCTTTTTCTTCTTCTTCAGGAATTCAGTGATGGAGAGCCTATACATTTGGAGTCCTGTCCATTTGTCAAAGTAACCAGTTTGGTATTCATTCACATCACTAGTATATGTTTTATTTATGCCACTTTTATGAGTGTGCCACTGCAACATGAGTTTAGTACAATACCTTCACTCAACAGGCCTCCCCTTCTTATCGTGCCCAGCAGCTTGGCCGGATCAGGCAGTATAAATTGGACTTGCCCAGAGGAGAGATGCCGTGTTCCTCTTACGGGTGCACTCATTGTTTCGTCTTGGCCTATATTTATTTTGATGTAAATCAGCTCACAAATGTGTTACGTCCTGCCCTTGTGTGTTGGGAGGCTCATTTGACGAAGGAAGTTCATTCAATTGAGATTGGGTGTCTACAGATAGCTTTCCATTATACAACTTTTATTAATACGTGGGGATGACATCATCCTAACCCACACACAGATGTAGGGTCGGGGTCAGAAAAGGGCTTCTACGGCCTCTTAATTAAAATGTTGATTTCGATTGATTGTACAATTGAACATGTAAACACAAATGCATTTTAAATCACGGATTATTATTATATATATTTTTTTTTTTTGCAGATTCATTTCTAATATTGTAGTCTTCGCCCTGGATGGATTCCTGTTGTCCCCGGATGACAGTTGTGTGTGGGTGTGTTGCCCTCTCCAGGCTTCCGTAGGATTCTTTTACTGTCCGTGTGTTTGCGGTGACAAACCAGCATCGCCCCGCGCCCAACTATGGACGAGATCAACAACATTGAAGTCGTTCCTTGCACAGAGTCCGATTACCTGAAGCCGTTCAGGGTGCACTACAACCAGGTAAGCTGTCTCTACGCGGTTGTCAAGGCTGGATGCTGCGGGTTAGCCCAACCCCCCCTTCGATTCACTTTGGGAAGCTAGCACAACATGAAGACTACGCTGGCCTCAAACAGTCGCTGACAGCAATCGTTAATAGTCACGTCCTACTCTATGGACTAAGACACGAGTCTGTTGTGTCCTTAATCTTACAGTCGAGTCGGATTTTACATTCCTTTCTTTTGTTGTTGTCAAACCTGGCAGCGAATGTACAGCTCTAGCCTTGCATGCTAACGTTAGCCTGCTGCAGATGTTACAAGTGCTGTTCGAGCATGTGGTTTAAATGATCGTATGCATGCATGCCTATTAACACAATTTGCATTGTTTGATGTCATGATTCTGCGAATAAAAACCCAGCTGAGACTTGTTGAGAGCAAGAGCATCACCGATAACTCAAGTGTTCTGTTTCGTTGTAAAAAAAAAAAAAATCCTCTGCAACACCACATGATATCGTCTTGAAAGATGAGTAAAGGTAGTTATTGACAAATGTTTGTTTGTCTTTAACATGTCAATCAATTTAGCTTAGACTTAAGGAAGCAACGTTTAAAGATCCCTCAATTTTATTTTGTTTGGGTCTTCCTACACATAAATCCTGTTTTTTTATAGTATACAAAATACCCCAAAATAATCTATTTATTATTGCCATCATCGAATAATACATCACATCCAGAACCTCCTTTTTCACATTTTGTTTTTCATAGTTCCATTTGATCATTCACAATTTGTGTATTTTCTATCAATGTTGAGCAGCATCTTCGAATGGATCGTGTTGGACATTCAGTTGAAATACATACAAGGGGTGTACACTTTTTTAAAATTAATAATAGAGACTAAAATGAATGTAAAGCCTATTAACCCTCTGACACTTAAAAAAAATTCTCAGGTTAGCGGTCCCATGTTTTATTTGGCATTATTTTTTTAAATAAATAATTTCCTGTCTGTGAATGTTTTTAAAAATACAAATTCTGATATTTTAACAGCGGTCTGTTCACTTTCTATATTTCTTTGTCGCAGTTTATGTTCTGAAGTCACCAAAACTATGACCTGTTCCCATATCACTTGAAGCAGCTCTTGGGGAACGTGCCCTCAAGCTCGGTTACCATGGCGCTTATGGTTAGGCACGTTTCTTTTCACCATTTGGGGTTCACACCTGTGACAGGCGGGTGGGGTGGAGTGGCTTTAAGCTTATCAAGAGAATGGTGGAACAGGTAATACGGCAGATGGGCAACAAAAGAGATGATGATGGTGACTGTTCTTGCCTCTCTTTTATCCTGCGCAGCTCTTGGCCGGATCAGGATGGGCTGTTCAGGGAGTCCCCACAAAAGCTTTTCAGTTACACATCTTCCCCAAAAACCGCAACCTCCCAATCGTATGTATCCACACGCTCAAAGACACTAATCGTCGGAGCCCTAATAAGTGGTTCTCTTGATAGTTATTTGTTGTTGTTGATGTTTGGTTACCTATCAAAGTCGGTAACCGTCCCTGTTGACTCTGGGGTGGGGGGAAAGGACACACTCGCCATTGTTGCCTCATGTGAGTGTTGAATCACAAGTTGCTACTTCATGCAGGCTAATTACCTTCATTTATTCATGATAATGATTTGAATTATTCATCGTCGGTAGCTTACAGCCTGTGCGCCCCCCCCCCCCCCCACTCCTCTTTGTCCTTCACTGAATGCACCCATTCTAATCGAAAAACGCATTGTTTCACTTGAATTTTTATTGATCATATTCAACCTAAACAGCACAAGTAATTTCCATCTACTGGGATATCTTAAAAAAAATCAAGGGCATTCAAGAAAAAAAACAGTAAAGGTTGCAAAATATGAAGTAATCATGCTTTGCGTGAGTATGAATCTATCTTGACCTTTTGGCCCATTACAGGCTTCGCTTGTGCAAGCGGATGAAAAATGTACTTGCATTGTTTCATCTTTTAGGGGCAAAACGTGACCAATAGGAGCAGCCTGTAGCACCGCATACTGTACATCTGTTAACTGAATATAAAAGCCAAGTGAAACACATCTCGCGCTGAGCTGTGTGACCGAGAGAGAGTGTTTTAAGGAAGTCTATAAAAAAAAGTCAACTGCTGTATCATAAATCTTGAATAGATCAATAAAAAAAGTGGATATGTTGTTTACTTACGCTTAACTGTGATGTACTGTGACGCTTTGTTCCCTTTCCAGTTCTGTGGACACATTTTTTTTTTCCACAAGAGACCACAATAGACACGCAACAGAATGAACTGGCTTTATTAGTGTGTTTGAAAAAAGAAATTACACACATTGTATATTTTTTTGCAGAGCCTACAAACATAGCACGTAAAGACTCAATGAGCTTATCTTTCATTTTGCAGAATGAATTTGAAAGTCTGATTCCTCTCCTCCGAAGTTATGTGAAGTATCGATGGCCAACCGCGAACCACATCGAACGCACACTTTTAATTGCTTTCTATTGTTTCTATTGATCAATCTTTCATGGGTCTCGCTGCTTGTTTTTTCTCTGAATTTAATATGCAGGCGTGATTGCGGCTGATTTGGAAAAAAGTGCATGCCGCTTTTTTATTTAATTTTTTTAATCCTCATGGATCATCTACTGATTGTTTCGTCGATCCTGTGAATACTCATCACACGCTGTTTATCACAACGTGCGCTTCTTTTGTTCCTTTTTCTACCGCCGATCATTAGCGGAGCAGCTGTACAATGTGCATGAGAGGCTTGCCGTAAAGATCTCAACTGAGGTGAAATCCCCCCCACCCCCCACTCCCAAAAAAAAAACAAAAAACGGGAGAGCATATGTTAGGAATCAAAGAGTGCTATTGAATTGGAGGACGAGTTGATTTTTAATTTTTTTTTTTTGCCCCCTCACTTTTCTGCAGCAGCTGCCAGCTTTGTAGTGTTGAGTGGCGTGAGCGCAGGAGGTGCCTGTGCTGGTCATCGCGCGTTAAGCACCTCAAAGATCAAGACGCTACACGCCACGCTCTTCAATGGACATTCAAACAGGAGCCTATCTTGTTTGATGCCCAAAGCCAGAGGGACCACATTCGTTTCAAGGTCCTGTGGGGCCACCTCTGGCTTCTCTTATCCCCCCCATCCATGTCCCACTCACTCTCCGTCGGCTAATCACCGTGTAGTAATCCACCATTGCACGTTGAACATGATTCTGCACCTGCCCCCACCAGTCCTTCCTCTCAGCAAGAGGGCCCAGTAATGAGGTGAAGCCCACCATCTGCGAGTGCCGACAGGATCCTTGAAAGAGAATGGCCGCAATTGAGGATCATCCTTTTCGGATCCCAATTGTGGTCAAATCGATCTTCTGGTATGATTGAGCTGGCCTTTCTCTGCCCCCCCCCCCCCCCCCCCCCCCATCCTGTGATGAAAGAAGAGGACCCACGTGGACTTTGCTAGACTATTGAGATAATCAAATTCATTGCATGACTTGTCCACATTCTCACTTTTCGTGCACGTTGAGTTTCGTCGAATAAGCTCTCCGTGTTTGCCGACACTTTAGAGCCTTCCTTTCATTTGACTGTGGACACCGAGAAAAACTTTCTGGCTGGCAGGTTAAAAAAATGTCGGTGTTTCTGTGTGGGTGGCAAACTGGCAGGACTCAACAGGCTTCACAAATCTCTGCTTGTTTTGCAACTGCGTGGGGTGTGGCTAGCTTGGCCTCAACCGGGGAGTTATAGTATGTAAGACAATTGTTAGCACATGAGTAGATTTGGACTGATAAGGTCAAACAAAACGCTCTCAGCGTCTTCAAACGATGAGAAAATCTACCTGTCTCCACTGCCAATTCTGTTCAGCCATTTTCTTTGGTTAAAGTCAGTACCAAACAAGACCCCGCGTGTGTCATAAATGTATCGGCGGCGTCGTGTGTTTAGAGCCACAGCATACTTATGATGAGCACCTTAATGAAACCGTGTCTCTGCGTGATGTCGTATGCAAACGCAACTTCTGTCCCTCAGCGCGACTGCCGCTTGGGCTGCAAAACCGCCCCGCCGACCGCGGTACTAATCCCACGTGCTAAAATAAGACACGGGTATGTCTCATGTCAGCCTCCTCGCCAGTCTGAGACAAAACGCGCTCACTTCATCAGAACGCAAAGCACATTCCTTGACTCTCTTCGGCGACGCGAAACACGCGAGACGCCGTCAGCCGCTTCCCACACTGTGAACGCTTGCTCTCTTTTCTGCCGCTCTTTAATTGCACATCTAATGGCGTGTCATGCCGCACATCCTGTTGATGTGACAACATGACCGCCGGGCACATAAACGGCTATTTCCACCCTCCGCCATGCAAGCCCGACGACAATGGGACATGTTTGAACATTGACTCATCAGGATTCCCTCCCTGAAACCTAATCCGCCGCGCCAACGCCCATCTTTTCTTTTGGGAGACAATGCTTGAAAGTCATGTCCCCCCCCTATCAGTTGATCGTGACCTTCTGACATCGGCGGTTGGTTGTCGGTGCCGCCGAAGACTTTGCCCAACGTCTCTTTCAAGTGCCTCATTCAATCTGAATAATCTCCGACCACGAGATGTATTTGATAACGCCTCCGATCATCTGTCAAATCCAGTTCACCATCGTACAATGCAACATATCGCCGCAACCTTTCACTCGTCTTTCAAGTTCCATCTATTGTCTGTCCATTTATCGTCCCGTTTCAAAGCGAGAGTCCGATTCGTTTCCCGGGATATTTGATCGGAGGGGCTGCAAATAGCCGGGGTTTCAAGATGTATGATTTCAAGATTCATGTCGGGCTCGCGTCGTTTTACAAGTCGGCATCGGGTTCAAAGAAGGTGATTGCTTTGGCGGCAAGCCAGACTCAATAAATCAAAGATGATTTGACATCCTTGACTTCAAGGGCCCGTGCATCAAAGGGATCATTACGGATGCGCGTCACCTTACGCTTACCCCGGCGTTGAAACATGTCAATCGGCTTACTGTGATTGCATTTGCTCACGCTGTCTGCTTCCATCTGATTTCTTCACAGAATGGCACAAAAAAGTCCTGGGACTTCATGCGAACCCACGACAGGTAAATCAAGCAAACCCATGCTCACCAATTCCGCACGTTCACTCGAGTGGTACTGTTGGTACAAGTGTTGATGTGTGCGCTTGTGCTCGGCTCAGGGGGTCTCGTCACCGGCTATAAATGTCGAAAGCGTCACAGGGTGCCCGGTCAGCGAAAACCCTGGTTCCTGCCGCGTTATGCCTGCGTTACACGACTGCCGAGCGCTGCGTCTCGGGTCATTTAAGCCTCTTTTCCTCTTCTCCTGACCCCGAACCGAGAGCCACGTGAGAAATAGTCCCGCCGAGACAGACACAACCTCAAACCTATATTTCCAAGAAGAAATAGGCAACTTGTCTCGAGGTGCAAACGCTGCCAAAACACGATTTGCCGTTTTGACGTGTCATGAATGGGCCAAAATTTGTTTTGAATTTCTGTTCAAGTGGGCTTAGCAGTTCCCCTCAACAGTTATGTCTACACGAGTCTTAACGCTCCAGCTTCTGTTTTGAGACCATTTTGGGGAAAAGGAAAAAGCACCCACCTTAATTACCATGACTGCAATGACCACAGAATGTTCTGAGGGACGCTATGATCATCATCCACCAGCGCCACGAAAACATGTGCGCGCTTGGTGGGTAGAAGTCCCATTGTGTTGTTATTTTGACACCTTTGTGTTTCGCGGTGGCAGACTGGCGCTTTCCAAGAAACCAGATTTGAAAACAGAAAAAAAATAAATCAAATTTAAAAAAAATGCGAGGTTATAACGCATCCGTCGTGCGTAACCGCAACTCGTTGAATAACATTGCGCCAGTCGCGCTGTCAACTTTAAACGCTGCTCTTATTTTGCATCAGAGTAAACGACATGCGGCGGCTGTTTTGGTACTTGCCACCATCAGCGGTTTTCACCTTCGACCTGCTCTTCACGTCCCCTCTCATATCCCTACTGTCTGCTTTCGAGCCCCTTTTGAGACGCTCGCTCGTTTAACGATGCATGCAAAGCCCCGAGCGGCTCGGTATAAGCGTTTTGTCTGTGGGTAGCTGCAGAAGATGTAAATGGTGTGGAACACTTCTAAAAGACCGCCTGCCCTCAAGGGACAGCTTCCCTGCCTCAGGCCTGCATATGCATACCCCATTTTCTCGCCTCCAATCTGTTGCTGCATAATTGTACCTATTCCCTTTGCTCCGCTGGCATTATATTTTGAAGCAACCCTTTTTTTTTCCCTCCCCTTTCTCAACTCTTGCAGAAGTTCCCAGCACTTGTCGGTCTCTTTGTTTTTTTTACTCTTCTCTTGAGTTCATGCGAAACTAGCTCAGTAGTGTTTAAGGTTTTTTTTTTTTTTTTTTTTTAGCAGGTGTGCCCAGACTTTTTTTAGCAGGCAAGCTACTTATAAATTGACCAAGTCAAAATGTATTTCTCAATATGCTGAGAATTCTTTAACCCTCCTGTTGTCCTCATTTCCTGTACACACCCCGTGTCCTCCGGGTCAAAATGACCCATCTTCACTAAAGCCCCCAAATAAGCAGCTAAAGGAGAGTTGTTGAATGCCGCCTTACGACTACGCGCCCGTTGCAAATAAAGCAAAGTAAAAGGGACGACAAGCATGCTTCTCGGAACACAACAAATGTACTGCATGTTGGTTTCATTTGCATATTGTGCAACATGAATTAATGATTAAACGTGCACGCTGAGCCATTCAGTGAAAAGCGGCGATCATCCACATGCATGGCTCGGCAAATCAGTGTCGCATTATTTTCCCTCATAAAATTCCCTCATCATTCTTCACTGCTTGGTATTCGAGAGAAAAGTGTCTGCCGTTGCCACGGCGATCCTCGATAAGCGTCTCTGGTGATAATCTGTGCTGAGCGAGTTTGGCAATTTTAATTGCAGAACGTGAATGCTCAACGCATCTGCTAACCTACGTTCATCATTGTTGATTTGCATTAACCACAGGGGACTTAAAAAATCTGTTACTCTTGACAACTGTCGTCGTATCGACTATTTGCCACGTACTTATTGCTTTCTTATATACATTTGCCTAAGAGCTTTGTATTTCCCCCTTTTATCCTCAGCGTGTCCGTGCTGATATTCAACACCACCTCCCACTGTTTTGTTCTTGTCAAGCAGTTCCGTCCAGGTATGTTTCATCCGCCCACCGGCTTCAAAGCACACAAAACATTGTCTGCTGGTACCCTGGGGTGTGGCTTATTTATGTTCCACCTTTCACCGTGTGAGATTTTGATTGTTAAGCACTTTCACTAAAAGTGTAGTACACTTACAAATCCTGTTTATTGATGTGGATTGGAGCCACAATGCTCAAATGCAGCGCAAGAGGCCCACCTCCTTTGTGACACAATGCCAGAGGCCTTTTCGCACTGCACTTTTAAATGCAAGGAAGTCTGGGTATTGATATGTTTTTCCGCTCCGAGAATAATGACGACGTAGTACCCTTAATCTGAATCTTGACCTCACATTTGTTTCAACCCGAGGCTTCATTATTTATGTACAACCTTGTCAATTGCCTCCACAAGAATCATGTTTACATTGCTCGATTTGATCAATATGGCCGAATGAGACTTTCAGACTAACATGAGTGTCGGCCCTCCAGCTGTATACATGTGCGAGTGGGAACGGACCAAAACGCAGCCATGTCAGCCCGCCGAAAAAACGGAGGAGGGGTCCAGCGAAGCGGTCGCCTCGGGTTCGGAGAGACGGGAAGACCGGGCTGACGCAGAGGGGGGGAGCTCATCCGCGTGGCCTCCGGCGGCCACGGGCATCACGTACGAGCTGTGCGCCGGGCTGGTGGACAAACCCGACCTCTCCTTGGAAGAGATCGCCAGACAGGAAGTGCTGGAGGAATGCGGCTATGACGTACCGGCTTCCAAACTCAAGCGGATTACTTCTTACAGGTGAGCGTACAGTACTGTGTTGTGTCGACCGACAAGCACCGGCGCCGCGTGCATTCTATTTCTACACACCCATTCTATATGCGTATTTATGCGTGCCTTTTATCTTTGGCAGTCAGTCATTGATTTCAATCAAAGCTTTGAGCGTGTACCACCTTTCATACTTAAGATAATTATTCAGGCTGTAATTGACGCCTATGCTCTTGAACTATCCGAACATCAATGTGGGAGGTAACCCGAGGACCTACAAATTACGGCGAGAGTGCAGCAAGTGCATTGACGTGCCCTTCAGAATAAAGCGCCTCTGTCAAACGAAACGTCGCTTTTCGTTCACCGCCGACGACCGATTTTCTTCGGGTCATGCAAGCGAGGTGGAAGGACGCATCAGGGGAACCGTCCGTCTTTTTAAACATGATTAGAGGGCTGCAGCCAGACCACAGCGGCAGAAAAGCAGAAGAAAAACAATCCCACATTAGCCAGCCGCACCTGCGCAGCCCGTGACTGGCGGCTCTCATAACTCTTCTTTTGATATGACTCGGGCGCCTCCTCCAGCTTTGTTGGTGTCGTCTATGGTCGATATTACGTGTGGGCCTCTCGCATTTAATAGATGGCTATCGCCTTAACCCTCATGACCCAGATGAGGGTGCTTTTGACAGAAGTGCGCTGCGCGGCGAAGCTGAATGCTCAGGTCGCAGCCCGCTGCGATGATTCCGCCTGACGGCTAAACGGGCTTTGTCGAGCTTTCTAAATAAGGAAAGAGTGAAATGACAGGTCTCACGCTGCACAGGATGTTATTTGGGGTAAGCAAATGTTACACAATATCTGATTCATCAGATAACGACATTGATCTCTAATCTGTCCTTTTCACAATGCCCTGGCTTTTTTTTTTTGGGTCGTTTTTTTTTTTCTTGCAGGTTTGTACCTGCATCAAGGTCAATTGTTTCCCTCGGTGCTTGCGATTCTAAACGTGTGTACATATTGCCATTTGAAAGGCGAGACAATCCATAAAAATCACAATTTCTCGCGGCATACACACGAGCAATTTCAGCAAATGTGTTCCATCTAGTATTTGATTTCTTCATATGACTCCTGCGCTTATCGGGCTCCAAAACGAAATTGCACTCACGTAATATGTAAACAGCGCAGCAGGGGTGCATCGCATCATCGGTTTCGATCGGTCCACTCATGACCATCGAAAACAAACAAACAGCGTGGTCGTCATTGTTTTTTTTTTTTTTTTCATATTAACTTGTGAATGAAATTCTTTTTAGAATTGTGTTACCCTGCTTATTTGTAAAGTAGCAGCACACGTTTATCGCACCCTCTTTTGTCTCCAGGTCCGGCGTGGGAGTCACAGGGTCCAAGCAGACCATGTTTTATGCCGAGGTATCCGACGACAATTGCGTGAGCGCGGGCGGAGGTGAGCCTCGGGAGGGCGAGCTCATTGAGGTGGTCAAAGTTCCGTTGCACGAAGCCATGACCTTTGCCTACAACGAGCGCATACCCAAAACCATGGGCGTCATCTTTAGCTTCATATGGTTCCATAACAATATGTCTCCCAAGTACAAGATCTCCACCAACGTGTAACTAGCGTTAACTTTTATGTCAATCGCCGGCCCAGCGCAGTCACTCACTTCCTCACGTCATCGCCCCCCCCCCTTTTTTTTTTTTTTTTTGCCATCTGCCATCGTGTACAGTATTTTAACATTTTGCCCTCTCGGACCCGTATGTGATGTCCAAACATTTCCTCAAAGCAAACTGCCTCGGCGGTGCTCTCTTGCACTTTTCTCATGTTACTGATCAGTGTTTTTCGTTTTCCAATGTACGGCACCACTTATCCAAAATGGCTGCATATCACTGATTTTATATGCCTGCCCGAGTGCCCGGAAGACACTCGCAGATCTAACGGCTCAAACAACAAGCTCTCAACCACTTTTGGTTTTATCGTCGAGAAAAAAAAAACCCCCCAAAACATTTTTATTGGTCGTCAAATCTCTTTTGTCTAACGTTGCAATCCTAAAAGTTGATGTTTGGGGCGGATGTCAACTGTCAAACTATCTTTTAGTGTAAAGTAATGAATTCGATTTGGCACGTATACGCATGAGCAATATTATTCTTCGAGAATCGAAGCAGCGGTTTGCGAAAAGCTCAGGTCCAAATGTTCAAATGCTCGGTCCGATTCTCTGTGATGATGGGCCAGCATTTAGCATCACATTTCAGACTTACTGGCAGCAAAGTTTCAATCTTCTTAATATCTGTGAAACAGGTGGAAAAGCTCAAAGCGGCACAGTCGATACCACGTGGGTGTAAAAGTGAGAATGAGTTTTTCGGAAAAAGAACACAACTGTGATAGATCTTTTTTTTTTTTGAGCAAAAGAACTGATGACAATCGACATTTAAGCTAGGAGGTCATTTACCGTATTAAAATGCTTTGAAAAACATTCCTCGAACCGTAAGCAATAGTATTGTTTCAGGTGTCCTCGTGCAATGATTTGATAGCATTTGCGGTCCGACCGCATCCTTCTGACCTGCGCGAACAATATTTTCGATACTCTCCTCTGAGCCATACCTTGACGGGGTTGAACATTCAGCTTTAGTTTTAGGACCCCCGAGGGACGAATGCGATCCCGCCGTGTGCAAAAAAAAAAATCCGCCGCTCGCTAAACACTGCAGCAACAGTTCGTATCGCACACATTTTTCATATTTCATCCATTAAAACCCGTGAGCATTCGCACCACGTGCTTTTGTCTTCAACCAGCCATCGTTGACGCGCGATCGTGACATTTTCCCTCTGAAAGCCATAAGCTCCGCCTCTTAAAGGCACATGCTAATTGAGGTCGATGGTTATGTAATTAGTTGTTGCGTATGGCGACTAGGGCCATGAGCTCCACGTTTTAAGGCACTTCTACCTCCGTCACTCAGGCATGGAACGCGACTATCTTGTGCCTGTTTGCTGTCGACAAGGCGCCGGGCATATCCGACCTTTCAGCCTCACGGCAGACGTTTCCAAATTTATCACATTCGATCAAACCAGATTGCCATGTTTAATGTCCCCCGTGGCCACGCTGTTGTCGCTTCTTTAACTTTTACGGATTTATTTTTGTCTTTGCATTTTTATTTTCCTTTTTTTTTTGAAGTAGGTGCTACGTGTAGTGTTCGTGAAGTGAGACAGGTGGCGTACTGCTAATTTGGGAGTTGATACGTGGGTGCTGCAGTTCATTCGCAAAGTCTGAGCAGCAACTGTAAAGTAAATTTTTCTCACTTTTTCATTCGACGGAGCAGCTATTTTTCTTTTTTGAGGGGGAGCAGACTCGTAGCTGGATTTACGCATACGACGGGATGATAATCCGCTAGAAAACGTTTCATCCTGCAGACTCATTACAAGAAATGCAAAGTTGTTTTTTTCTTTTAAACCACAAGTTCAACATTGAACAAAAAGATGTTTTTGTGTGTTTCTTTCCTGGTGTTGCAGATTGAGCTCTTTTTTAAAAAATTTAAATTAAATAAGTATTTTCTCAAAACATGCAGACATATTTTACACTTTATCAAGAGTGTTTGTTCTTTGTGGATGTCGTTTTTCTGTCATGTTCCAAATCTGTTCGGATAATTCCCTAAATGTTAATATATGATACTTTTAAAACATGATTCTTGGTACCAACAAACTTGTGTTGATTTGAATATGATATTTTGCATGTGCACTTACTGTGATGGATTCAACTGCATTAAGTTGAAATAAAAATGGGTTGGATGCCCCAAAATAATGCTGAGAAATTGTCATTTCTTTACATTTCTCAACAACAACAACAGCAACAACAATAGCTGTGACGTCAAGCATCATTTCATCAATAGTCACCGTCGTTTTGCCTTTTACAAACCCGTGACATGGTGGCGTCGTGACGTTCGGACTGAGAGTGAAGTTAGCGTTCCGTTGAGTGACCTCTTGTCCGTTTCCCACGTGTGTGCCATTCATCTGCGAGTTAGTCTTGGCCTTTGGCTTACTCAAAGATTCTCTTCCTCAAGCGAGCTGAAGTACCCTCTCGCCATTTCCTTGCGCAATTCAACCTCTCCGATTGGTGTCAGAAGTCAGATTGCAGGGTTGGCGCTCACGCTCGAGTGACTTCGTCGCACACGAGCAGACGGTGGAAGGAGCTCACGCGGGATGGATGTGACTGACGGTTGCGTTTGATGCAAGCAAGCGAGTGTTTGATTTGATTGACGAGAAATGTCAAAGGTTTTGATGGGAATGAACTATCCGCAGCGCTTTGCGTTCAGCTACTTGACCATTTACAGCATCTTGCATGCGCCAGCGCAAAGTCGATGCGGATCACATCATCATCGATGCAAATGTAACATCTCCTTTACTCTGGCTGTAGTTTTCAGCGGGTCATACGGTGCAGAAACTCGTATGACAGGTGTACCTATTGAAGTCGCTTGAGTGACTGTGTGTTTTCGTTATACCGGCATCGGAACCAAAAGAGAAAGAAATCTCTCTTGAGAGAGAGAAGCTGGCAAATTCATTTGACGCTCATCGGTGAGACTGTTGAGATAGCGACATTCCACAGTCAGTCGTTCTACTCAAGGGCGATGCAATTGCTATTCATATGCGTCACTTTATGAAAAATGACTTTCTACAGCACTTGATATCTGTCTTAGCAACCCGCTCTGTCACTTCCAAAACAGAATGGCGGCACGGAATGTCGTTCATCTTCTGGTTTTAACAACGCCACCAATTTTCCAGTCCAAGATTAAAAAAAAAAAAAGTCAAGAATTAACAATAATAAATGCATGAACTCAATCGCTGTCATGATCGTGCCACCTGACAATTGCCCCGCCAAACCGACAATTCAGCAATGACCTGAATGGGCTGGCTGCATAGATGCTTTGATGTTGTAACAGGACACAAGGGATGGGTCTGCCCTCCAGAGACCATCTGCATGTGCGTCGGCCCGGCAGATGGATTACCCTTGTCAACGTGACCCATTCACGGGTGGGAATTAAGAGCAAGATGAGATCCACCTCCACAGTTAAAAGCGAACACAATTCCATCGCGGTCCTCATCTGTATACTAATGAGGCCTTGTGGGGGGGGGGGGGGGGTGTTTCACTCTTTTGTTGGCCGTCACAAACATGCGCTTCTGAGCAAAAACTTTTTTCCCCCTGGAAATATCATCTTCATGAAGGACATGCAGTAAAGAAGTATTCGAGCCACGCAGGCATGTTGTAATCGTACATCATCATGATTGCAATATTTGAACTTCATGCCATGCATGGAAACCACCTGGCCCATTCGTAGCTGCCGAAAGCTGGAGGCAATCCCAGCTCAATTTGGGTGAAAGGCCGAGACACCCTGGCGTGGGAACTGAACTTTGTCATAAAATTATGACATATACATATATATGTGTGTGTGCGTGTTCAAATCTTTCCTTTCTGTGCGGAGTTAGCATAATGTCCACGTGCTTGCATATTCTGGCTTCCTCACATTCCAAAACCCTGCGTGTGTGGTTAATTATAGACTATACGGATGGTTGTTTGTTTATATGTGGCCTGCAACTATTGGCGACCAGTCCAGGGTGGACCCCGCCTACAGTCCAAAGCCAGCTAGGATAGGCCCCAAGTCACCCGTGACCAATATGCGGACAAGAACAGCAGAAAATTGATGGGTGGGCGGAATATTGATGCTTTGCCTTTCTGTACATTTATACTTAAAATTATACTGTGCATGGAATTTTATACTCATTAAGAATATTTGGCCTCAATGGAAGTCTGTGTGTTCCTCTCTGTTTCACTAGTACGGTCATGTGAATTATGTTGTGCATTAAAAAGCCCTGTAACCTTGGTCAACTCAGGCGTAGCCCGCGAGGACGAGAGTTTGGCCACACCTGGGCTAAAACAAACCCTGTGGAAGAGGTTATAGTTGCGCAGGAGATTGTTAATATCTCCTGTGCACTCACCCTCTTGACAAGAATTTTATTATCCAACTGTTGGAAGAGGAACATCTGTGACTTCCAAACAAGCTCACTGTAACATTTTCAGCTTTCAATTTCCGGGTACGCTTTGGCAGCACATATACATTTTTTCCCCTCATTAAATACAATCCATTTATGCATTGTAATCGACATTTTCATCTCTCCACACCTAATCGCAAAAATGCTGTTTTTCTCTCTTGCAGAGGGGTCGCGACCTCATGGATTAGCATCTTGCTTTGAGGAAGAGCTGCGGGTGAGGGGACTGGTCCAGTCATAGATAAGGACGGAGGTGAACGCCGACAACTTGTTTCTGCTTTGAAACCGACCAAAGCTGACCCGCCGTTTGAGGTTTTGCTTCAGTTTCTGTAAGCAAGTTGCGCTCAGCGTCTGCTGTGGCTTATCGGGTTATTTACGAGTGCCCAGAGCCCTTACCTGAAGGGGCTGATGGCACGGGCTGCAGGGCCGTCTCTTTACATGCCTCCACATGTGGAAGCCGATGGTCTTATCAGTGATGTTCAGACTGTCGGGGAAAGTTCGGCAAAGTCCTGTACTTCCTCATTATCCACATCATCCGCGCTCAAAATGGCTGATATCTCATCGTTGAGGCTCAAAAATCAGGACAAATTCAAGACATCGCTGTGTGCCGTCTCCAATATTTGGACATTTAACCCCATCGCACACACACATCGCCATTCGGTGAATGTAATTTATTGCACATGTTCCAAATGTCCGATCAGTTTATAAGGCTCGCAAGAAGGGTGCCTGCTGTCATCCTCCATCTCGTGTGAGAAATCCGTTCCAGTGTATCATGCGAGATATTTTGAATGGCATTATTGTCATCTACTTGCTTAACTGGCTAACATGTTTGTCTATGGGTAGGGCTGCAAAGTTAATAGCATGCAAATATGCATTTCCCGTTTGTTTGAGAAAGTCTTCCTCTTTGAACAGCGACATTTCACACAGGCTTGCTGGCTGACTGTCTGGCTGGTAGACGCTGAATGAAATCTGAGCTTTCTGCATGACGGCAAACAAATGCATACAGTACCACCAGCGGAGCAGAACATGAGGGTATGAATAAGATACCGTTGTGTGTCAATGACTGCATGTCTCCTCTTATCTCAGCGGAAGTGCCATTTCCACACACTTGATAGCTCAGTCAACCATGGGAACCAAAAGAAAAGGGCAGTCAACTCAAGTCAGTGACACACCGGGTTCTTCATTTGCGAAAACATTGCAACGAATACATTCGCATTAAAGGCTAGGTCAGATCAATGTGGGCAGATGAGCAAATATGATTTTAAAAAAAAGTAACATTTGAATCAATGAAAAGTGTAGGGTACCTGGAGCTGACACTTGCGGGATACCAAAAATAAATGATAACGGTATACATCAGGTTCACTTTATTTAGTTGCCTTTATTACCGTTCTGTACATAGTAGAGGACAGTTCTGTCAAAATGTATAGTCAGGCTGAGATCCCTCTGCATTGACATTTTATTATTTTTTAGATAATTTAAAAATCAAAAGAAATGAATCAGCTTACTTTTCTGTTAGTGTAGCAACTCGGTGTAAGAAGAGAGACAACGGAAGGTTGGCATGTCGAGTTGTTGTGAAACTGTCAAAATAAGGTACTATCATGTCTTCCCCATTCACTCAAGGCGCTACCATTCGAAGGAATGTTCTGTCAAAGCCTGTATACAGATGAGGCAGCTAGCCATATACACGAAACATTTTTTTTAGTTAATTTGATGCAAAGAACAAGAGAAAAAGTCGAGAGCCAGATTGAAAGACTATATCTGTTTATTGTACGGTTACACTGACTTTCAAGCGCTTTGAATGCCACCGTTGACCTATCTACAGATCATATGTTTTAAACCCCTTCGTAAGAGTCCCCTTATTGTCAAGCGTTAATCTCCTCACAAAATAAAAAGTACAGAAGAAACAATATAACAATACAGCAAAGCGGAAGGAAAGGAGGGGGGAAAAAAAACATCAAATTACAAAACAAAGCCACTCTATTATTTCATTCTTTCACACCACCGTTTTGCCGTCCACGCTATTGTACTAAAGAGGGGAAGGGTGGTGTTGGCCAGGAAACATATATCAATGATGCTGAAACCTACAACCCTGAGGTCACCACTCAAGGCCATTTATTATTCAAAGTTGAATTCACCCACAGGGAGAATAAGCTCTTTTTCAGATTCAAGTCCATCCATTCCATTATCCGAACCGCTTGATCCTCACCAGGGTCGCGGGGGGTGCTGGAGCCTATCCCAGCCATCTCCGGGCAGTAGGCGGGGGACACCCTGAATCAGTCGCCAGCCAATCGCAGGGCACACAGAGACGAACAACCATCCACGCCCACACTCACACCTAGGGACAATTTAGAGCGTCCAATCAGCCTGCCATGCATGTTTTTGGAATGTGGGAGGAAACCGGAGTACCCGGAGAAAACCCACGCAGGCCCGGGGAGAACATGCAAACTCCACACAGGGAGGCCGGAGCTGGAATCGAACCCGGTACCTCTGCACTGTGAAGCCGACGTGCTAACCACTGGACTACCGGGCCGCCCACATTCAAGTCATCACACTTTTTTTTTTTTTGCCTTTCAGATGACTGGTATTCTCCACTAAAACTAATCCAACACCAAATCATCAACAAAGAAGCCATGTTGCGAGCAAATCACTCCACCAGACGCGCACACACACACGCACACACACAGCCAAGCGAGTCCCCAAAAGATAGATAAAAGAGAATGGGCTCCATCTCTCGTATACATACACACACTGAGATCTGAAAAGAGGAAAGCCATGAAAAATGGATGAGAGAAGAAATCCAATTCACCTCCCCAGTGGTGGCTGGCAACCCCCCCCCCTCACCACACACACACACACACACACACACACACGCACACGCACGCACACACAGGAAAAACTGTAGGTGCACAGCACACTTTGATAGATCTTACTGCTATAGAATTACAGTTCAGATTTTTCTTTTGTATGTTTGAATTGAACATGTTTATGGTGAGTGCTGTGAAACAGGCATTCACACTTGGGCTGTAATGTGTTAAAAAAAACACAAAAAAAACAACAACATTATTTTACTGCGTTGTGAGATAGCAGCTCCATCGCTCAACAAATAGAAATTCAATCGAAGGCACATGCACTTTTAGGAATCACCTGTTTCACCTTGCACATGCACCGTTTTGTGCTTCATGAAAAAAACAGTTATACAAGCTTACAGATTTTTTTTGTTTTTTTGCTCAAATTGTTTTTGTGATGACATAGATTGCTTCATAGTTAAACCCTTTAAATGCTGTTGATTATGTGACTGTTGGGATTGTTTGTGGTCGCGTTTGAACTGTTAGCTCTAAGCACAGCGAGCTCGCTGCTAATCGACGGTTGTGACAAACCTGCCTGGGATAGCAGTTTACCACAAGCTGCATTTGTCTCGAATGCATCACTGCAAATTTGATTTTTTTTGTTTTTATTGGGAAAAACAATTGCCGTGCAAGCCACATTTGAGGAGCGAGAGTTTGCACCTGCACAAGTAACTGCTCCAAAAAAGCCACAGTCTCGTTGTACTTCAACGAAAGAGCTAAGTATGTACTGTACTTCAATTTTTACCAGTCTTTTTTTTGTTTGTTTGTTTGTTTACAGTATTGCCACTTCTGTAATGGCCGGACTGTCCACTTCTAACAGCAAACGTGGCAAAAGTGAATGTCATTTTTGTGCTGTGTTTCTGTGTTTCCTTGGCTCCCCGTTTGTTTGCAGGCTACTTCCTGGTTCACAGACAATGTTGGAAAGATGGGACGTGCTATTGAGCTTCTGCAGGGGTGGCTTGAATGCGAAAGTGACTCATCCGGTAAAAAAACAAAACAAAACACACACACACACAAAAATCCTGTTTGTGGACATTGATTTAAATCCACCCCAACATTCGTGGCTTCATTGGCCCGTGTGCCATCACTCTACAAAGCTAAACGGAAATCAGCGTTTTTGTCTTTCGATGTTTGCTGCTCACTGCGAATTGCTCTGGTGTCAAAATGACTGCTGTGAAAATGGATTTCTCCATATTGCTGCGTTGGAATGCTGGCTCAAAGATATTTCAGGCGGTCCTGGCACACGCCGTTTTGAGGTTACGAACAGTATGCAGCGAACTAGTTTACGCATTGGCATGAGAATATGTCATCATGTGGCAAAAGAAGGCACGCTCATTTACCACAGAATTGCTTTTTTCTTTTCATGGTGTAAAAGTGTTTTTATACAAATATTTACTACTATAACGATGCATTTTGGCATGCTGCGACTTATGGTCACTTTTAGAATCAGTATTGTAATAAGAATAGCGTGGCTGTCATTGCCGTGAAGCCACCCTATCACCTACTTTACCGCTCTATGTGTGAGATATCGATGGACCAGCCAGGATACCTTTCAGGTTGCGTTAGCATTAGTGTACGTGTTGCCACCACGGCATTGAAGGGGACTCCCTTGAGTGCACTACAACAATCCCTCAATGCACGTTTCAAAAACGGGCCTTTCAAAAACCGGATGAATGGCCGTATGGCAAATGAATGAAAAGCGATCTGTCCATGACATATTTCAGTGGGAGCCATGAAAGGCACACCCACATTGTTCCTTCAACACTCAAAGCCAGGTGTGACACAACTTAAGGCACTCCGGTGCACTTGTGGCTGTGTGTGAAACGTTCCAGTCAAAGCGGCTGCAGCAGGTCAGTCTATCGGCTGCCTCCTTCAAAGGCCTATCGGACCGTCTGGCAGCCAGCCAGTGGGGATGAGACACCGCTTTGGGGCAGGGAGGGTGCGGGGAGAGGGGGGTCTCACATCACCTATGTACCGTGTCAGTTTTTCAGTAAACTTGAACTGGGAGTGACAAATAGAACAGTTCCCTGAGCCCTGACCAGCTGTGATGTCATTTTCAGTTTGACAGCAAGTGGCAAAGTGGCCGATTCCCGAGATAGCTCAAAACAGGTGCATTTTTCTGCGTAATGGGTATTCCACAACACACAATATTAATATTGTTACCGTACTACTTTGGAGGCTCCTGCATTTACGCTCGGAAACGGAAAATTCAAAGGTATCCGCATAGATCTTTTTTTTTTTAGGAATCTATATGCGAGCTCAATCCCATGCAAAATCCCTTGAGTTACGCCCCTTCTCAAATCACCGTTCGCCATCTGTCATCACTTCATGGGTCGCCTCACCTGTCCATGCTTTCAAGGCAATGCAAATGTCCTAAAATAAAAATCTGGATAAAAGTATGGATACTATAAAACAAGAGGTTGATTTTAATGTGCTGCAAATTGCATCGTGACAGATAGAAACTTTGTCATATGGGGGATGTGAGCTAAATGTGTGTTGCTCCTTCAGGTCACATTCTCAGGCTTGAAAGCGGTTGAGTGCAAACAGTAGAGGGCGCTCTAAAACTGATGCAATCGAGGCTTGGTTTGAGGGGAGGACCTCTGTAAACTGGGGCTGCTTCACTTTTGATAACAAGTCTTAAATAACAAAAAATTTTTGAACGAGCCAAACAACACGTTTGTAATTATTTCCCATCTTAATAATAATAATAATAATAATAACCATAATAACCGGGCATTCATAAAGATAGTTGGAATATTTTTTTCATATATATTTTAGGCATTATGCCAAAGCTGTATTTTGGTTGGGGGTGGAGTGGTCATTCTAGAAATTTATAATGAAAAAAAAAAGACAACAAACGAACATAGCCATAGCAACGTGTCTCCTGTAATGTCATCTCAAAGAAAATCATTTATTGTCAAACAACAATCATCAATGAAAGGCAGTTTAGCGGCTCTCAAATGGATTTCAGCCGCTCTCCAAGCTAACTCTTCAAGACTTAATAATTCAAACAGAAAACCAATCTTAAAAAATAGAGGGATTTTTTTTTCAATTGAAAATTGCGCGATATCATTCAACACGAAACATTTCTTTTTAATAAAACTGGGATATCTTGTAACATTCCAATTTTCTTACTTTTTTTTTTTACCAACATTCAACATTTTTACTTTTTCATGTCATGCTTTTAATTGCGATGCTTTAGTGCAGTCCAATGTGCAGCAAACTGCAATTGGCCCCTGGTCAATTTTTGGGACACAGTTTGTATATCGACCCATGCCCACTGCCTTTTTCTAAAATACACAAATATGAACAAATGTTCAAAATTGTCATTCTATGCCACACTTCCTAATAGACGTATGTCAAAATGCCACTTTAGATATGGTCAAAATACCTGCAAAATGTGTGCTCTTCAGAGGTTTTATTTCTCATGATACTTTCTCAATGCATGTACAGTATAAAAGATCCAATATCTTAATCCAAGAATATAAAGTTTGAAGCAAACAACAAAAGAACCGCACTTTAATTGTTTTTTTTAATAGCAATTCAAACGTTCTGCCCCCATTTGTTTTGGGGGAAAATTTTTATCAAAGGGCCTGCCCCTGAGAGTGTGGTAGCAGGCTGCCTGTTGCACATCCCTGATAGAGACAAAAAAAAAAAACCCATTCCACATTCACACATGCACTTAAGGACAAATGTTGGTCTCACATTGAACCTAATATGCATGTTTTTGGAATTTAGGAGGAAAGCAGAGGGCTCGGAGAAAGATCCACACAAGCACGGGGAGAACATGCAAACTCCTCAGAGGCAGGCCAGAGCATGCAGATGCTACCATCTAAAAAAAAAAAGAGAAAAAGACATCTCTTTATTACTATGTGTGCATTGACAGTATGAAAGGGTTAAATTATTCCTCTTTTTTTTAGTTTATATATGACACCATGCACCTCTCAAACACTACTTAGATCCAACAATAAATACTCGAGATGAAACACTTGTTTTTGTGCTCAGGAGGCTTAATGGGAAGCTCTTAAAAATTCAAGTTTTTAGGGGGAGGAAGAGTAGGATTGGTGGGCGGTTGGTATGGTGGGGGTCTGGGGGGGGGGGGGGGTTATTCCCCACTAATGTCCGCCCACTAATCCGGTTGGCTGTCAGGCTGCCCCGTGGCCAAGCGCTGAGAGGTTGACGCAGCTGTCACTCAAAGCCGACGTCCTCTCCTCGGGCTCGTGGCTCTGACAGGCGTCTCAGTCAGTTCGCCTTGTGGAGACAGCTCAGACGGAGGGGAACGGAGCCCACTCGTGTGAATGTTGTGCGTGGACCATCACCAGCACGCTGCAGCCTGCCCGCCCCGTGCGCACGCGTGATCCGCCCGGCGCGGTGAGACCGAGTCACGCCTGTTTTGTTTTTTTTGTTTGTTAGGTTTTTTTTGAGCAGGGGGGGGATTTTTTTTTTTGAATTCGTATTTTTTTTTAAGGAGCTTGTTTTTGTTATTGTTGCATGTCAGGAGGGTCGGAGCTGCTGGTCGCCGGCTCTGCGGCTGTTTGTCTGCGCTCTCCGAGCCCCCTCCCTCCTATGGGACTCTAATTAATCGGAGGCATGTGGACTCGCACCAGGATTAGACATCGCTTCCTAATAGTGTGCCTGCTGTTGACGTTATGGGCCAAGGTAAGACGCTTCTCCGCTTCGTTTGTAACAATAAAATATCCATTTTAGCATCGACGCACGCACACCGACGCACGCCACGCTTTTAATCACCCTTGTTCAAAAGTTGGTGGACGAGGGCTGATTTGGAGATTCTTTGCGTCACATTTAATCGATCATTCAATTACGTAGACGTCATTAGCGGCGCCTCAAAAATCACGCCGCCTCTACGGGACTCGCGTAGCAGGGATTAATTACTTGTTCGCCTTAACCCCTCCCCGACCTTTTATCGCCATCAATTAACGCCCGCGGTTGGTTTCGTTGATGTTCGGGGCCCAAGCGACTTGTCAATTGCACCAATTGGCCGCTGCAGCAAAACAATTTGCACCAGGAACCTCCAAAACGCTCACGCCCCACTTTAGATTTTTTTTTTTTTTGCCATGCCTCATCATGGAGGATGCACAAGCCCCCCCACACGCGTGATGACCACTTGCACAATATCAGGATAATGATCGGTGGTCATGATGTTGCAGCTGGGCGCATTTACAGTTAAATATTTACAATTTGGTTGGAAAAAAAAAATCATTCGGTTATGCATTGTAATTGCACGTTTCATTTTGACATCGATGTCTATGTATAGATGCAGGGCAAATCGGGAATTTCGGGGAAAATGATGTGTTGATTTTTACGGGCCGGTCGAACCGCCTGATGTTCGCCCGCCCCCATCGCCGATTAACTTTCGTAGTGTGACGTCTGCCGTACAACACAACCCCCCCCCCCCCCCCACCCCCGCGTCAACGATTACAAGTAGGCGCGTGACGGCCGTTCTTGTCTATTTTGTGGTTGGAATTTGCGGTGTTTCGGAAGTGCACTCAACCAAATTGAGGAGCGCTATGTTTTTTTTTAAACACATTTTAACTGTAATGTAACTCATCAACGCTGCATTCACGTTGCAGGCCCAAATGCCCCATTCCGATTTAATTCTGATTTCAGATTTTTCTAAAATATATTCTGTAAATCAAACGAACCACGCCCTTATGCTTGAATACAATTTAAAGATAGATGGGGTTTTTTTTCCATTTATGTGCAGAATTGTGTCATATGATCTCTGCAGTGTAAAGCTAGCTTCAAGCAGTCAAAATACTCGAAGCGGGATTTTTAGTGTGCAGTTCTGCATCACTGCAAACTACAAACACAATAAAGCAATTGCTCACTCGACTGTGTCAATTCAAAGGCAGCATTATCGTCTGCCTTTTTGAGTGTTAGCTCTCATGTAATTGTGGGCATTTCTGAAACGTTGTTTCTAGGCGTCCCAGTCAACAGGCTATTTCGAGCTGCAGCTGATCTCGGTTGAGAATGTGAACGGCGAGTTGGCGAGCGGGGAGTGTTGCGACGGCTCCAGGAGCTCCCATGAGGATCTGCGCTGTGTGGAGGATGAGTGTGACACTTACTTCAAGGTGTGCCTCAAGGAGTATCAGGTGGACATCACCACTGGGGGGGCCTGCACCTTTGGAGCTGGATCTACGCAAGTTCTCGGTGGAAATATGTTGAACTTTCAGAGCGCAAAGAACAAAATCGACGACGCTGGCAAGATTGTCATCCCGTTCCGATTCGCATGGCCGGTAAGTCATTGATTTAGCTCCAGTTCAGCCTGCAGGTTAACATGTCTACTTCCTGTCTGGAAAGATGATTCATGATATGGAATGCTTCAAGTTCGTGTCCTTGAATTCGTACTGTCAGTGCGCCAGCATTCTTGCACACCGCTACAGCGGCAATTATGAAAGATGAAAGTTAATAGTTAACGTGTCATTGAAGAAAACTGGCTTTGCAGTGGCAAGCTTCGTGCTCAGAGCAAATGAATGTAGTTTTTCTCATCAACGGGATTCAAATTCTTTCGGCAGTCTTGCATACCGCCGCCACATTTGCCCATAAAGCCGGCTACGAGTTTTTTAAAAAATATCAGCGACCCCCCACATGATGAGGGGGAAGAAAAAAAAAAAGAAATCACGTGTGCTTTTATCGTGTGGTGAACTTGAGAAGACCAGCACACTGCATATAGCCATGTCTCCACTGACATTTGAGTCTCCTCTCCAAAACTTGAGCTCTGTTGTAGTACCGAGACTAACCTGTGAGGGGCAGCTTTGTGCCACAAATTATCCAAATTGCGGAAAAATAAAACCCGGACAAAGTAGTAATAGTAGTATTTGTTATAGCAGTAGTTGTCGTATTAATTGCGGAAGAAGAAATAGTAGTAGCTAGGTTAGCCGTTATCTGCTAGCAATATTGCGGTTGCCAATTCTCGCGACATGAAGTAAGCGAGCGTTTGATGACTTTGATTGGAAGGGGCAAAAAATGTTCAGGTGCAGCTGGATTGATATGTGTGTCAACCACATTAGATGACTGTTGTGTTTTGGTTTTGTTTTTTTTGGGGCGAGCATCAAAAGCGCTCTTCTAGCATGCACGATTATTTTTGCGAAATGGCTTCCAAAAATCCTGTTGCAGGCACGGTGCTCGGTAGCACCATCACCTGGGCTGTCACTTGGAGAGTGGCCCTGATAGACTGTCTGAGGTTTGGCTTGATTCCAGTGCGCCACTAAGCACCTGCCAAGGCCAACCCGGGCTAATTGGACGGGGTGGTGCATGCTTTAATGTGCAGACCCTGAAGAAGACGCTGGTGCGGCGAATGGCTGCGCTGATATTTTTACCCTTTCCTTTTGAGCTGGCTTGACTTGGTTTGAGTTGAACCGCTTTTATGATTCCTCTGTGCACAGCATACCATTTCGCAAACAATTGGAGAATAGCCGGTGTCCTATATTGTGGTTGTCTCACACGGTGCCTTTCTAGTCTGTGTCTTGAGCAACTTCCTGCTGGAGTCTGGTGCGGTCTTCTGTCCTCAAAGCTTTCATGGGCCACGAGATGATAATATGCTGTGAGTGGGGCTTTGGTTTGGAGTTTCCCCCTCGTGCATCCCACCGCTTCCCCCCCTGCTGTGGGTGCCAGGTGGCCCCTCCAAGGCAATTAAGCGTGTCCCACTATTGAAGGTTGGTCGATGATGATTTGGGCAGGCGAATGAGATGTGCGTGCTTTAATTATCCCAGTCTGACTTCCCCACTTTTTGTGGCTATCAGGGGACGATGCGCACATCTATGAAGCTACACGGGTAGATGTTAGGACTTTTCTTGATGTTTTGATGTCTTTTGTGTTAATAAATCTGCTTTGGTTGGAAAGTACAACCTATTGGCACATTTGGTTCCTTGGAAATTCATTTATTATTCATATTTTGGACTTGGGACGTGTCAGTCTGTCAAGATTTTTTCGTGAAGATTAATCAATCAATTAGCTTACACAATTACTGGCAGAATATTGACAGGTTGATTGATTTTGATTGCGGTTTCCAAACCGAAAATGGCAACAAAACCTGTTTAAACATACTTTGGTGCCAAGTGGATATATTTTACAGTGAACAAACGATAAAACTCCAAAGGTTGTTTTGATTTGGGGCAGCGCCTGACACCTCAAGTCAGAGGGGACGAGGTTTATTCTTGGTTTGATCTGTGAAGTGGTCCTGACTGATAGCGCTGCACTGTTCCACTGGCAGATGTCACAACAAGCCCGGGAAGGTCATTCTTGCGATGCGGCGTTGTCACTTTGCACACCGTGGAAACAAAGATGCAGTGTACCATCGGCCGTGTCATCTGGCTAACAGCCCATTTCACACATTGGACGCCTGGCTTCTCCTTGTGACATCATCAGGCTTTTAAAAAAAAAAAAAAAAAATTCAAATGATGCCATCTTACAGATGCACTTATTTATTTAGAAATGCGTTTTATTCTCGTGATTCTGCCAACCAATGGCATGCCGCTTGTCTTTTGGTACCATGACAACCAGGAATAGATATACTTTACTCTGATTTTGAATGATGCACGTAGCTTCAGCTGTGGAAGTAAATCCCCAAATGTTAAGCAAACGCCCCTATAGATAATACAAGCATTTTCACTTGTGGAGGCAGCACTTCTTAAACTTCTATGAGTGTGAGGATTCTGCTATCTGGCACTCATCCAGTCAACACCTCGCCACACTCAAACACCCCCTCTGCGTCGACCACCTCACTAAGCAATCGACTATGTGCCGTTTATCAGGAGCTAATGTTAACTCGTGCCAATCTGCTCAGCCAACAAAACTCAATGCAGCTTTGCTTACCCTTTGGCTATTACATGACAGCATTTCAGACATTGTCGTCTGGCTGATGCTTTAAAGCGGCACCACTAGCTGCCAAGTTGTGGCCATAAAAAAAAACGTTTCCATTACAGGTTCCAAAACTGCCTGGCCTTGCACCGCCTCGGCCTTGCTTGGCCTGGCCTGGCCTGGCCGCTGTTTGCTTCTCCATTACAAACAGGCACCAATCAAATTGGGTGGGATTGGGCTTGGGTCAACTGTTCTGTGCAGTTTCCACTGCGCTCACAATATGCGGGGTTCTGCCGTAAGATTTCACGAGTGGCGAGTCTGGTCTCTGGTTTTGCGGCGCGCTGTATGATGTGAAGTGGCAAATTACAGACTGTCAAATGCACAGAAGCTTTCACACAGACAAGAATTCGTTTCCGGGTTTAAGACAGCAGGAGACGGCTCGCCGCCGCCAAGACATAAAAATACAGTATATATGGTACACATATATTGTGTTTTACAGCAATGCTTTACCATATTTACAATTTAATATGCGCCGATGGCGCTGCGAACCACTTGCAAAATTTTGCGGAGTAGAACTGGTACATTGGAAAAGGGCCTAAGGTGTGCAGGTGATTATTATGCAAGTTAGATGAATTACGACTTTGCAATTCAGCAAAATTCAGAACTGCTTTCTCATAGTCACATTTTCACAAGTAGTTACGCAACCATTTGTATACGCAACTGTAATTTTATATTTACTAGAGAGCAGAGGTTAATTTGTGACATTTGTTTTAATTGTTTTATAATCATAAAGCTAATTTTATTATTTGTTTTTAACTTAGTGTCTTCTGCCCCTTCGTCGCTGTTCAATCAGCCCAATGGGTGTGGCTTATATTAATGATCCTTTGGGGCATGCATGATTGAACCCTCTGAATTCTGCCTAGCAACAAGTGGTCCGCCAAATGTTTGGTATGCCAGCCTGCTAAAATGGATTCCATCCATTTTCCATAACACTTGCACATGTTCTGGTCGCAAGTGAGCTATGGAGCCTTTGCTTGTGTGTTCCTTCTTGCTTGTTTGAAGTCAATTTCACCCTAGGATGCCTTTGTGGTTTCGCCATCTCTCCCCCAGAAGTTGAGATTTTCCTTTGAACGTCAAATTCGTTGTACTAAGGGGAGGAATTCATGTTAGTAAAACTTTCAAAAAAAAATTTTCTTTCTCGGCGGCTGTCTGTGTTGATTTTGTTATGGGGCTGACAATGACAGGGTGGATTTTTTTGGCGGATGTTAGCATTTCATGAACAACATATTGGACTTTCGCTTAGCAACTTTATTCAGTGCAGATATATCTTCTTTTTTTTCCCCCTCCACAACAAAAAAAGACAATGCTGGCATGAAATATTGTCACTGACAACTTCAGAGGGTTTTTTAAAAGGGCAGTTACCCCATGATGACAGGGTGGACAGCAATTTTAGGGACATGTGCAAACCTGTTTTATGTGATTATTAAAATAAAATACACATGGTAAAATTCACTCATTTTATTAAGTAACATGCCATTGGAAAGTGGGAACAAAAGGAACTACATGAAAGCTTTTAGACATGGTATGGATTTTGCGCCTCTGTGTAGATTGTCAATCAAGCAGCCGGTCGGTCGGCCAACGGGATGTTCATGCCGCATTTGGGCTGTCTTCATCCTCACTTTAAAGAACCTTCTGGATGTGGAGCTTACTTTTCATCTTGCTTTTTTTTAACCTGGATGAAAACTTTGATTCACGAACGTGACCGTGTCAGAAGAGGAATCGGCCGACGTGTATTAAAACCATGTGCTAATCTGCACAGACCTGTGTGAGACTGCCTTTACTGGAGACAACCCAAACTATTTGAATGGGTTTGGCTCCCTCCTTGAGCCACGTGTCCGTCAAATGCATGCGGCGTGCACTTTCAAGCAGATGCAGTCAAGTGCAGCCAGCCGTGCGTGTGGTTTTTAAAGTGGGATCTGCGGAAAACACAGAGTAAACTTTTGACTACTTGCTGAAATTCGGCTGATGTTAGACGCCTCTTAACTGTTTTCTGTGATTCACGCACACACAAAGTATCTTCTGGCCTTTCACCTGAACAAATCTGCAGCCACCATGAAATGGTGGGTCCAATTGTTGGGCGTTTTAGATTTTTTTTACAACACGCTGTGTTGTTGTATTCCTCACTTTTGTGAGATGGAAAGCTTCCTCTCACAAGCATAGCATTATGCACCACACCACGTTGAACATTGCGCAGAAGTTGGACAAAAACCGCAGTAGTGCTTTCAGTTGAACACTTGGAGTACTGAAAGTCACCTCCGCTTTCTTCCGCGCTGGCCTGTTAAGCGCATAGATGACACGCCGACGGAGGCGGCCGTGGTTCAACCACACCTGACGCAGCGCTTGTCAAAAGCTGTTGCTAGGAGACGGCTACATAGGCCTGCCGGTAAACAATTATCTTTGCTCGCTGTGGTGTCTGCCCCCCACCCACTCCCCCCCCATCCTCCTTTTTGGTCCAAGGGCTATTGTGTGCAAAGTAACTCACCTTTTATTTAAGTTTCTTTGATTGGATACGAGCGCTGTCGAATGGAAGTGAATTCAACTCCCTTCACAATAAGCAGTAGTTATTGAACAATTAATCAAAAAACACGCTCCAAGAGTGTATAATGCCACTCCCAGTTGAAGTTAAAAGTCAAACCAAACATCAAACAAAGAGAATGACATGCTTGTATGCATTTTAAAACAACCACATAACTTCACTAAAGGAAACTCCGCTTAGCTTAATGCTAACAAAAACGGATCTTGGTGTTGACGGTGGCGGTTTTAGAACCTTTTAAGCAATGGAAAATTGATCACAAATGGTGGAACGACATATGTAGACAGATATTAGACAATGCTTATTGGACTATTCTTTATCCTCTGCAATGCTTCGATCAGTTTCATCACGTCCTTGCTACGCTCCATTGCTCTGGACTGGCCAAGTATTTCAAGTCCTCCACACTTTGCGTCTCTCTTTTCCCTGTCGCATTCTTCCTCCCCCACGTGTCTCACTCACGCACATTGTCGTACCTTTAACGTTTGATTCTTCTACTCTTCCGAGGCATAAAACCTTACCTTTGCTCACAAATTCTCACTCCTGTCCCGAGTCTGGCATATCTCTATTCTTTCCCTCAACTCCACTTTACTCCTCGATAGTCATGACAACTCTGCACAGTTTGCACCATTCCTCGGGCATCTTCTTACCCTCAAAATTCTCATAAACACCCTGGTCAAAAACTCCATAGCCACCCTTTCCGAGATGCCTCCACGGCTATGCCATCATGACCAACTGCGTGGCCATTCTTCGTCACTTTTAGTGTCTCATTTCGCACTTCTCGGAAACTAATCACTGTTACTTCCTTGGGCCACCAAAATTGCCTCTGCTACTCTTCCTTCTCTCTCATTGTGCACTAAATGCAGGTCACATTTTTATTTGGAGCGCATTCAAATTGTCTTCCCATGTTCAAAGAAAAGTGTGATAGTGTAGGCTTGGAACATAAATTTGGCCTTTGAGTTCAGCGACTGTTCATATCAATTGTGACCAATGCATCCATCACCAGTCGAGGCTTTTCATTAAATGTCAGCATCTAATTATACATCAATTCACGGAAGTGCCCCCCACCCTGTGTCTGCATGCTCTCGAGCAGCTATTCCAAAATAAAATGGTTGTTAACTATCCAGAAGCATCGTCGTATGGAAATCCAACCTGCCCAGGTCGGTGCCCGACCGCCACTCGGGTTGCCTTTGTTTTGAATGTGTAAACCACCATTCAAAGTGGTTATGAGCTGTCATGGAAACTTGTACAACAGAAATAAACTTCCTAAGCTGGGTGGGTGGGGCTTACCCGCCAGGGCAAGTCTACAGTATGCTTTTTGTGAGGCCGCTGGCTGCCTTTGTGGAGCTATTAAAGCAGCATTGTGGCGGCACTGCAAGGGTTGTGACATGCGACGTTCTACACGCTGCTGTGTGAGCTCCGGCTTCTTCTTTTTCTTCCTCTTCTCTGCATGTCAACGTTGCACCAACCCCGCCGTCTGTAAATCGTTTTCCCTACATTTCGTTGTCACCGTGAACCAATTTGTTTACACATTCTCAATGCGTTAGCGCGACCCCGGCGGCCACTTGGTAACTGGTGTACAGGTGCCACGGGCTCCTTGTGGAGGTAATGAATGCGTGTCATTACATGGGCAGTTAACTCGTCACTGTACTGCTGAACCCGTTTGAAATGCTAATGGCTCTTGAATGGAAGTGGTGCGGCATTGTGCTCAAGCCAACCCCCCCCCCCCCCCCCCCCCCCCCCCCCACCGTTACTATGCCTCATGAATTAGCTTGGTAATGTTTGCGAAGCATGCCCATCGCTGTGGCAACTCTTCAATGCCTTCAGGCAAATGAGCCACCTACGAGGGAGTCATGGTCCAATAGCCAAGAACGCACGCACAAAGCTAATGTGACCATATTTTATTTACGACTCCATGTGCTACTCCAGAATCATGCAGTCTTAATTAAAACGGTCAGCGTCGAGTAAACCCATTGAAAGGTACGGCGGTTATTAGTTCGGTTTTACTTTGGGGAAAATTTCTTGTTAAAAAATATGAAATAAAATACAGAATGTCAGCTAGGTCTGTCTGACAGTAAGTCACGTATAAGCGTTCGTCGTGTGCCGTTTATTCTTCATGTTGCATCGTCCTTGATCCCGCTGGCTAATTAGCGCCAGAGTGTGTTGAATTGGAAGTGCATGGCTAATGACCGTGTTGGCATCATAGCAGCCTGCTCAATGGGCCGTGCGTCCTCGCGTATTAGCGTGCGTGCATGCGCGCATGTGTGCGTGTGCACGCGCACAGCCGGTGTACGCTCGCCAGCCAAATGCCTTGCCTTCACTCTAACCTCTCTTGGCAGTCTTGCAAGCAACCTGTGACCGCAAATGCCATTCATTTTCTACCATTATGTAAAGGAAGGGAATTCTTCAGTCATGCCGCTCCCATTTTGGGTTTTCTTTCGTGGCTTTTCACCACCTTATTGTCTGATATAAAGCATGCTCGTTTATGCTTGAAGTTACATGGAAATGGGTAATTAAGGCCACATTTGCAACGTCGATCCCCAAAATGAGACCGGTTGAGTGAAGGCCGTTTCCGTATCAATGTTGTCATTCGCGAGTGGTAAAAAGAGCCCAAATATTAAATATCCATTTGTATTATTAATCTAGTTGCCATCAGTTCATCTTAATGGCTAATTCTAAAATAAAGATGCACCGCAGCCCATGACCACAACGTCACAAGACTGATCCCCCCCCCCCCCCATTTTTTTTTTAGACACCACTGTTTCAATTATGCCAAAGAACTGCGGTGTTTTCTCTTCATTCGGAGCGAGTCACAGAGTAGTGGCCAAGGGGTACCGCAAAAAAAAGGAAAAAAACGCTGGTCTTTGCATCCAGCAGAGATGGGTTGGTGCCTTGCCCTCGCCGGGATAGTGTAGACTCAGCCCTAGTAAAACTAAAAGCTGGGATTGACATCACAGATTAATGAAGATTACACGCAGCGATTACTGGCCACGGGATGAATCGTGATGACCTCATGTCCCATCAGAAGGCAATAAATCAAGAGATGTCAGTGATGCCGCATGGACGAGCTGGAACGTTGCCCGTTGGAGTTACCTTGAAACGAAGTATGACGGGTTCAGATTCTTTTCTTTTTTTTTTTTTTTTTTTTTTTGATCACCGAAAGAGGACATCTAAGGCAGGTACTGACATCCTGCGATCCTAAAAGCAAAATCCCAAATGCAAAATTTACCCGGCAGCCACAAACGAGTCAATCAACTCGGCTGATCCTCATCGCAGACGCGCTCCCACTGACAACGGACTGTTGGCCGACTGGGATTTTGCATGGGATTAAACACCAGGCCTGGATCTCACATTCTTAGTATTCTTCGAATGCAAACACGCACATCGCCCCACATGCAGAGCGCTGACCCCTCTTTAGAAAAAGGAGTGTGCAGACCCCCATGCTTAGTGACCCCAACCTGCCCCGGCTTCCACTTCCCACTGCTGCCTGCCTCCGTTTCCCGGCACCTTTTTATCCAAAGCGTAAAATGACTCTGCAGCGGCAGCAGTGAAGGCTCCCACCCACCGACCCATCCACGAGTCATCTGGCCAAGGAAATTTACACCTGCGACCCCCCTGTCGACATCGAAGACCATTTAGAAAAAACAAGTGAATCGGGAAACAAGGCCGATTGTTCGCTTTTAGTGCTTAGAATGTAAGCGCAAGACCTTGCAAGCAGTTTCATTGCATACAGGACACCGAAACACCTATCCCCCCTCCCCCCAAATGCTCCCCTTCTTCACTTGAAAATTAGGATTTCTCCTTGTAAATCCTCTAATCCATTAGGAGTCGGGCGGGCGAGGGTTTTTGGGAGATTGAACTGACAGAAGCTTCTTGGTTCTCCCAGATTTTAAGTATTTTACGTAGCCGCTTGAAGATTCGAACAGCGAAAAACAGTCCTTGGAGGTGAATAACGTTAGTTTGCAATCTGTTGGGCAGAGGATTAGTTGTACGTGCAAGCAATTGCTCGTCTTTTTGACTCCATCCAACTAATCTTGCCCGGCCCGCTGGTGCAAATGCTGATTGCTAATTGTCCTCGAGTTGACCGTGTCTCCGCATGGACAATGGTTGAGATTGGGATGGGGGTGAGTTACGGTATTGGAACAAGGGTCTTTGTTCAGCAACGCCTCTCCTCCCCCACTCCGCCCCCCTTTATCTGCCCATCATCTATCTTGTTCCGAGCATTTGGGCAGCTGTCACTTAATCCAGCTAATCACAGAGTGGGATGGTCTGTGGGAAACCAGACAAGTCGCTGGCTTTGCGCAAGCCCCACGCACACGGACCGTGTTGATTGTTTATCCAGGCATTTACAACATGAGGCGGGCTTGTAAAGAAGTGTCGCAGAAGGTGCGTAGGTGGAGATGGGACACCTGCTCGTCAGTCATTGATTGAAGGGATTTCCCACCCAACGTGTCATGAATCGCACAATTGGCCGCTCACGGTGCCTCTTCTACGCATTGGCATACGCGCGCACCCACCCGCATGCTCAGACTAGCCCACTCTATTGAGGTTGGGGGAGGGGGCCGGCGGGGGAGTAGGTGGAAAGGTCAGAAGGCGAGCTACATGTCGTGGGATGATCCACGTTCATGTCAAATAATCCATCGTCGAGGCCGCATCTGTTGTGCGTCTGCGCTCGCGTCGATTCTGCACTCGTGTTCGTAGACATACGGTACACCGAAACCCCCGACGCCTCTTCAATGCTCAAATCTGGCAAAGCTTCAATCCCCCCTGAAGCAGGATCAAAAATCAAGGAGCCTCCAAACAGGCCCTCTCCACCTTCAACTGCCATATTCTCTTCCATCCTCTTTTCTCCCGTCCACTCTAGCGTCTCCACAATAACACTCCCTCCCCTTCCTCCCGCCAGCGCCCATTGCCAGACAAGCCAACTTAATCCTGCAGCCCAGCAGCAACCAGCCAACCAGCTTGTTGGTGTCCCCCCCCCCCCCCCCCCCGATCAACAACAGACACTCACACTCTTGACAGGTTACCCACCACAATTTCTTTCCCGCTTCTTTCCCCCCACCCCCTCAACCGCCCCCTCCAAACTCTTCTTGGGTCGAATGTCCCATCAGTGACATTACAGTAGAGGTCACATTGTGGCTACTACAACTGTCTCCAATGGTGACGTAACGAATGCTATTTAGGTCAGCTGGTTGCCTAGCAGTGTGCCCTGCAGCACACCGGCTAGATTACGCTTATGGAGTGTGCATGTGCCCACGCGAGCACGCACCATTGACAGCGGGCAGAATTTTCTGCATTTTGCTCCGTCACTGCAAACTTCATAGTTGCCTAGTAACTTTACCTAATGCCAACGTAGTCCCAAGAGTAGGAAAATAAGCAACAAACTTGCTAGCCGAGGTGAATGCCCGCCTGCTAAATGTTTAATTAGACAACTGACACTTTATGCTGAGGTACATGACAACCCCCCCCATCCCCCTCATGTTTTCTATTTGACTACATTAGCATGTCTATGTTATATTTCTTTCTTAATCGCAGCACAAAAATCTGTTTTGATCCAGTTGATTTGTTTACTCGACTATGCAGATGATCTGCTTGAAGGATTTCAAAATTGGTCATTCATGTCTGTTAAATAGGATTAAAAAATTTACTACAAAAAAAAACGGGAATTAGACAATCGTTCCCCCCCCCTCCATTATATTAAGACAAACAAATTTCTCCAACTTGTGCAGAAGAAACCATTTTTGACACTCGCGTGACCTCATTGGGTGCACTCGCCTTCCTCTCATTCAGTGCATCTTACGTGACATTACAAACACGCCGGGTGTGTTGATATTAAATCCATTGCATGATGTGTTAAGAGCAAAGCATAACTGAAAGCAGATAATCCCATTAGCTGCTTATTTACTGTACCTCCGTGTCTGATGAGCAAGGACAAAGCCGGTATGAATTTGGCGCTCATACTGTAGCTAATTTTGGCAAAGTGACCTTCTTATTGGACCTCGTATATTTGGTGAGAGTAAGTTTTCCCTTGAAGCATGGGTGCTATGGGTCTTTTCAACCCCTGCTTTTTGATAGCCTCGATGGGGAATGAAAGTCAACGGAACGGATAAATCTACATGGGGGAGCATTGGACGTGGTGAGTGGAAATTCTGTTTGGCTGCTCACTTTAAAGAGTCACCATTCAAATTCCGGTCACTGTAGGCATCAAACAGATACTCGGGTTTTTGACTCTTGTTTTCACTTTGCAAGGGAGTTGATTTTATTTATTGATGTATTATTGTTATAATTTTATTTTTTGTCAGTCATGGAAATATACTCCAACGTCTGTCTCTCCCTACTGGCAATACGTTGTACGGTTATTGGTAAGTTGAGCTTTTCTGGGGGCAAAAAAAAAAAAAGAAAGCTTCCTCTGTACACAATAGAAGACACGGGATATACTGTCTTGTGTGTCGTCATGACCGCCATATGTATTGTTACCAAATCTTTTCAAGATTGCGAGCGGATGTGAGTCATGAAAGTCAATTAATGCTTACAATAACGTGACCCGTTTTGGAAAATGACTTCTATTTCTGGAACTCCAAAATATCTTTTTTGCACATTGCTCTGTTATTAACATGATGGCAGGATCAACGAACTCTAATGCTATCTTTTTGTTTTCTTTCTTCAGCGAACATATACCTTAATCGTTGAGGCCTGGGATTGGGACAACACCACCCGCAACAGTAAGTGAACCGATATCACCGTGCCAATGCCTCCATGATGAGTTGACAAGGTTTGGACAAGAGGTCAGAAGGTGTTTTGGCAGGATAACGTGGATTTTTATTTTATTTTATTATTCCTTATTGCCTTTGCCACATTTTTGTGTAGAAAATGGGATATATTATATTGGTCTCCGAAGACACCCTCTATACAATACAAGCAACTATGTCGGCCGTCAGTGCTTGAGCAGCTGTATCCTGTTTTCTTTCGGAAATGTCCGTTGTGGCCCGACTCCTGTACATCCCCTTTTTCCCGTCCTAGCGGTAGCCCGGTCAGGGAGGAATCTTTTGAGGACTATAAATGTTGCGCGCACCCTTGACTCCTTTGGCATTTTTCACGAGTCTCAAATATCTTTGTGTGTGCATGGAAATGTGTGTGCGTGTATGGATACATTTCCAATACCGCACTGTCCTCTTTCGTCTCTGCCTGATTGGTAAAAAGGCCATCGCATCCTGTTTAGTCCGTGACATCAAACGCACTTGCGAATGCAGACAATGGAGAAGAAATAGAGGTTGACATCATCGCTTTGATTAGCCGCTTTCCTTACGTCGTCTCCGGTTTCTTAAGAGGAGGTCACCAGGAAATGCGTTCATCGCCAGCGATTCTGGTGCCCGTTTAAGCGACGATGTTAGGAAATAAAATATTCAATACGGTATTATTTTGAACATTCGCGTATTGCACAATAAATGGGAGCTTGAAAACATTTACTTAAATGAGATTTCCGGGGTATTCGAAGTCCCGTCACGTCAGTGCTTTGAATATACATTTTTACATGTCGGGGAGCTTTTCAGTCATTTTTGCGGACGCTTACAAACCATTCCAAGCATTCCCTCCCAAAACCATTCCTTTACATTTCCTCAATGATGTGATAATCAGTCTTGTCATGCTAAATGATATAATCGAGCTTTGTTGCTGAGCTTGCGCCGTGGTGTGTGTGGCCCTTGCGTCACGCGTGTCAGCTGACTGGAATGCTTGTGTCATGGGTTAAGAAGTCGAGATCTACGACCGCATATTCCTTCTTGATGTATTTTTAAAGGGGTTCTGCTTGTGGTATCAACAAATCACCATAAACATGTTCTTGCAGTTTTTGAAATGGAGATCAAATTGTCAAATTCGCATTCATAATAATGATGATGAGGAGGTTATGTCACAACTTCTGTGAAATCTACCGTTTGGATAAATCCATATCAAAACCTCTCGGCCGCACGCTCGGTTTTGAATGACTCTCCAGTTGAACATTTTTTTGACATAGTTCGCTCTAACTCCGTTCTCAGTCCTCGTAATGAATCCCCCCCCCCCCCCCCCCCCCACATTACTTGCGTTTGGGTTCTAGTGCCACCTGTTGTTTTGCGGCATACTTGACTTTTTCCAAGAAATGTCACCGGTGTAGCCATTTTAGTTGAATTATCTGCAAGTCGTTCTCGATCATGCAAGCATGGACATATTCTCCGTTCGTGAGACATCGGGGGAGAATCCTGGCCTGAGTCAGCATCCGCCTCCTGTCTTGTCCTACGTAAGAACCCGCCACTATGTCAGTGAGATTCCACTCATCCAGCATCACATCCTCCCTCCCTCCCGCTTGCCTCTCTTCCCAAAGGCGCCCCCCCCCCCCCCCCCCACACACACACACCTCCTGCGTCCTCAGGAAAGGCAGTCGGCTGTTTTCCTTGTGTTTATCGAGCAGGAAGTGGAGCGGACTGGGCGGCCGGGCTGGGTGTTTAGACACCGAGGTAGCTGAGCCCGCTTGGGCCCGGGGGCCCATTGTTCTCTATCTGGCAACTGCGGGGTGTTCTATTTGTTATTGTTGCTTAATTCTGTCTGACATTGTGTCAGACCCCGGCAGAGGAAAGTGTGTGTGTGTGTGAGTGCTTGCTCACTTCAAAAATGACTCAAGTGCAGTCCAAGCCAGAGCTATGCAGGAAAGGAAATCACAGGCCCTCCACTTCCACAGAGATTGTTGACCAACCGCAATCACCCTCTGATGAATTATTTTCTTGTGGCGACTGTGCGCTATCACGAGACCCACCGTGAGACTAACTTGAACACGGTGAACTGATAGCATCTTCTGGGTGGGGGGGGGGGGGGGAACGAGTGTGTAAAGGTGAAGCAATCATGCCCGATAGAATATTATAATTGCGCAAAGTTTTGAAAATCGGTTGAGTTTGTTGCACTGGTGGTCTCAAATGTATCTGTACATACTTCGCAAAAGCATAACTTACTCTTTTTTTTTTTTTTTTTGCACTTGGCGAAGGTAAACTAGTTAACCATTATTTTTATGGGCTGCATTTTATTTTTTTTCCGACCTTCATTTCAGATGATGACGAGCACCTGATCGAGCGCAGCGCTCACACGGGCATGGCCAACCCCGGCGACCCCTGGAAGACCGTCCCCTACGACGGGCCCGTGGCTCGCATCATCTACCGCATCCGGGTGCGCTGCGACGACAACTACTACGGCAACAAGTGCAATAAACTGTGCGTCCCTCGCGACGACTACTTTGGCCACTATCGCTGTGAGCAGGCAGGCACTCAGGTTTGCCTGGATGGCTGGATGGGTCCCAACTGTAAGACAGGTGAGCTACCGGCCGGCGAGCGTGACAAAAGAAAGGCCTCTTCTCGCGCACCGATCATCGCGAATGCCTCGCGATCATTTTGTTAGACTCGTTTGCCGATTGTCTGGCCCGCAGCGACGGGGAAAACCTGTACCTTGTAGCGATGTTCCCCAGACCTGTTGTGACAGATTTCGTTCGTGTTGATTAGATGTTTAATCCCGGTTTGGCAAAGCTGTCGTGAGACAAAACTGAAAATGGCGTTAAAGTATGCTTCTGCCGCATGCTTGACAGCTCCTAATCTAACCCAGCGGCTGTTGGACTTGTGATTGGCAGAGCGAATGTATTTTGGCCAAATTCACATCCACGCCCGCAACTTGGTTCCTCAAGACCAAAAGAAGCGCATTTTGGCTGCTTTGAGAAGACTGTTTATTTCGGCTTAAAGTGGGACGCACGAGCTACTTTGAAAAAAAGTATGATTTTTATCCGAATACTCGATTGTTACAATCGACTTTTCAGTAGGCGGTAGCCCGACGCACAGCAGCCATTTTGCCGCGGACGTTTTGCTGAGCAGGAGTTTGGTTTGCTGTCTGAATTGGAGATGCCACAACAAAATTAATGTAGAATTTTTAATTTATTTATTTTTAGCCACGTTAAAGAAAATAATGAAAAGGTGAGTTTTTCTGTAAACATTTGTAGGATAGTTTCCAAAAGAGCGAGTGCTGAACCTCAATAGACCAAAATAGTCAACCAAACCATAAAGCGCTGTGTTATTCACAGCCGTATATTCGATCTGCTTAGTAGGGGGCCTTCTTTGCTCGTTCTTCTTCAATTAAATAGTATGGAATTCATAAAGGATTTTACATACTTTGGAAATAATTTCCAGTGCCACCTTGAAATTCCCAATGCCTCGACTGGTGTTAATGTCGATGGCTTGGTTTGTTTTTTCAGCCGAGTTGTTGTTGTACAGGCAGGCTATAAAATGTTGCCCCCCTTAACCTCTAACCCTGCCCAAGGAAACATTAATCATGTCCTGTTGCACTCGCTTCAGACGAACGAGCCTCTTTCCAGCCACTCGCCCTTCGATATGATTCCCTTTCTGGACTCTGTGCTGTAAATTCACTTTTTTTTGAATAAAACATTCATCCTTTTTTTTTTTTTTTTTTTTAACTTTGCTCGGTTTTCTCTTTTTGCTCCCTCTCTTTAGCAATCTGCAAGCAAGGTTGTAATCTGCTTCATGGTGGTTGCTCCGTTCCAGGGGAGTGCAGGTAAGACGAGAGGATTCACTTCACCTCATGCTAGTCTTTGGATTTATTTTCATTTTGTGGTCGCTGAAACGTTACGCATCGTCTTGAAGACGACATCACTCTCAGGAGGTCGACCATCCAACTTGTACCAAACAGGCCCGCTCTCGAGCAGCATCGGTATTCTTGATTCCTCCTTTCGCTCTCCCGAAAGTTGCGTTGTCATCACCCAAACAGCAACCTGCACTGGCTGAGGTGACGCCAAACTAATCCCGAAGGGATCATTCTGAACAGTCACCCTCAGCCATGCCTTCCTTTCTTGTTCCTTTTCTTCCTTTCAGGCGCCTCCATCTCAGTTTAGCTCAGGCAATGCCTTGCCTGACGCGTTATATTTTTAGGCTGCCCAAATCCCACACAGAATACCAAGCATCTCGTGTTTTTTTTTTTTTTTTCTTTTCACCACTCGAGCCCAAGACGGGGGTTGTCAGTGTGAGCACTGTAAACGTGCCGGGAATCGCCACATCCTCTCTTCAGCTTGCAATGGGCTTTTCTTTTTAAGGGCAAGGGTCAGACCTAAAAATACAAATTGAAAAGTTGTAGAACGCGACGGGGGGTTTCGTTGGCATAATACAACCGCGTGTATTTGGAACTTGGTGCCCCTCACGTCGTCCTACTAAATCAACACCTGCTTTGGTGTTATTCTTAGATGAAACGATTATTAAGAGGAGGCTTGACCTGACTGTCTCCTCACTCCAGTTAGCAGGCGGAGAAGAGGAGCGAGGCATCTTCTTCTCCCGAAATGTCAGGTCCCAGCAGACAGGAAAAGTGATATGAGTGGAGGAGCCGCAGTAAAGATTCTTCCTGCTCTGGCATGAATTTAATGAAGCCTCGGGTCACAGAAAGCATGCAATCAATCCCTTGTGATCTCCCTTTTATTCTTTTGATTTCATCCATTTTGGAGGCTTTCCCCAGTTGCTTTTTTTTTTGCCAGAGGGCTTTGATTTAAGATATCCTTTATTCTGGTTGGTGCTCCATACATGGCTCCGATATATCGGATCTTTCTAACAAATGAGCTTGTTTTGACGGATTCGGCAAAGGCTCGGCGTGCCCCAAGGATAAATAGTGAAATGGTGTTGCCTGTATTTCACCACTCTGGCTTCTTTTAACACGTGGCGTAGCCGTGAGTGTGGAATCCGACCCGCGCCTACTTGCAGATGAGTAATGGCGCGAACACCGCCTAGATTTGATCCCGAGAAGCCTGTCGAGACGCACAACCAGAAGCCACTTTGATTGACACTGCCTGTAAAAAGATGGCCTATTTCTGCCTTTATTTCACTGTCGCTCCGGCATGGGATGGCGGACAAAGTCAAGTTTGGAACGTTCCACCTCTGCAGGAAATACCAAAGCCGTAAAACCCCGACTAACTTCCCCGCCGTTATGTTGAAAACAATTGTTGCTGTCCGGGAAGTATTTAGATCTCGTATCGCATGACAGTGAGACCTTAATTTAGGAGATTAATTTGTTCCACACTCAATCTGCTCGTATTTTATTTCACTATTCCCAATTGGAATCAGGCCCTTAATCCCTTGTAGCGCCTGAATGCTAAAAAATAGCCTCGTGTGTTATAAAACGCAAGTCGTAATTGAAGAGAATAGAAAGAAATGGACTGTATATATCAAGTGTTGTGTGTGCCTTTGAGAGGCATAACCGAGTTAGTGACATCAGTAGTTTGAAGTCCAATTGACCCAACCTGGCGGGTGAACATGGAGGCATACGTTTTGGCCTACTGCAGCGCCTTTGTCTGTTTGGCCCTTTCGATAAAAGGCTGTGAAAGTGCAACGGCGCTGTGGCACTTTACGGGAGAGGCAGCGTGCGTGTCTGAGGCTCGCTTACAACACAAAACCAACAAATCAACTGCTTGTAACTTCCAAAACTCATAAATTGGGGCAAAAGGAGGTTGGAAGACAGCTCTGACCGCATCTCCTCGGCAAAGTTATTGACACGTTGCTGTCAGACCCCCACCGAGCCGTTAAAATAGAGTGGAGCAAAGCATGTCACGTATTCTTAGACACCCCCCCGCCCCCCTCCCCAAGAGACGTTCAAAGACCTTGTTTCTCACATTGGCAGCGGTGCCGTCTGCAGGAGCACCGGCTCAAAATAGAAGCCAATTGACAAGACAGCTGGCTCGACGACACCACAGCCTCGGAATAGCCCGGGTGTTGTCATGAAGCGGCAGGCGCGTGCGCAGCCTCTGTAAACACACGGCCGTCTCCAGACGCTCTCAGAAGCCGCCGCACACCGTCATCTTAGGCCTACAGACCCCCCCCACCAGCCCAGTCCAAACAGGAGCCTGCTGAATGTACTGTATTCTTAACCCCTTCTGCCCCCAGAATGTCACCTACCTCTAAGATTAGTCAGTAGGGTTAGGATGGGTTGACCCGAGCAAGACATGATACAATAACGTTTACAAGTGTTTCAAATGCTGGTCTTTTGGGATCATTGGTTTGTTTTTTTTAATGGTATGAATTGAGGAAACTATAATCCGTTTTAGTGGGGGGGGGGGGGGGGGTCCATTACTTGTGGTAATTTGCCGGGTCCCAAACCACAAAGGAATGGATGGATGTCTTGGTGGCGACCAGCAGAGGACTGGTTTGATTCGCTCCCAACTACTTTACTCCCTACATTGGCTACACAATAAACGGGAAGTGAATATTCCAAATAATGGCGCAATGTTGCCCAGACAGGTGAAGTGGAAGCATCATGTGCCGGCATCTCCCACAACTTGGGGTAGCTTATAGAATCCACATTTTCATCTGACTGTCACAAGGCTGCTTTCAAGCACTGACATGTTCGTATTTCTCAACACAAATATTTTACGCCAGCGTTTATTTTTGTTCTGGTTGACTCGCACATTTCAACAGGATGCGGGTTGTGATTTTTGTGTGTGTGTTGTACAAGGATTTAAATGTTCAGGAAATGTTGCAATATAATTTCTTCTTTAAATCATTGTGAAAATCATATTTTCAAGTTGTGGTATTAAAATGTCAACTTTTACCGGACGAATGTTGTGACGTTGTCTTATTTTCCGTGTGTGTGCGGCAAGGTGTAACTACGGCTGGCAGGGTCAGTTCTGCGATGAGTGCACCGTGTTCCCCGGCTGCGTCCACGGCACTTGCAACATCCCCTGGCAGTGCAGCTGCGAGAGGAACTGGGGTGGCCTGTTGTGCGATAAAGGTACGCCAAAGGGTTTTTTTGTCGCCGCCTCCCACGCTTCCGAAATTGGCACTCTGTCCTCCTTGCAGGTACCCTCAAGCTATGTGTTCTCTTCAAGAAATAGTTTAGCAACACAACAAATTTGTTCATCCTCTGATCTGCCATTCGCTTTTAGTTTGCCTTGGAGACACGCTGGATCACTATTTAGCAGCGAGGAACTTAAACTTGATGTGTGTCACGTTGCCTTTGTCGGGTCACGGACGTCTTTGACCGGAAAACAGCAGCTGTATAGTTTTACTGCTCGTGTGATTTGAGCATCATCGGGGGATACTTGATCCCCACGCATCCTCCTCGTCACTTGAGTGCACTTTGGTGGATGAGAGTAGGTCCGAAGATCCCCAGCGGGGAGACTCATCCCTGTTCATTTATTTAGCAGCCTTTGGTGTGTGACCTGCCCTTTAGGCTAAGACCGTTTCGCAAGGATCAAATGGGTGAAGTTGTCGGGGTTTGTGTGTGTGTGGGGGGGGGGGGGGGGGGTATAATTTCTCTGAAATAATTGTGTTTCCATGGCTGATGAATAATTAACCGAGACCAGTTTCTAACTCCTCGAGCACATCCTGTGAACACCGCAAGCCCCGACGCCGAGCGGTTGAGGAAAACACTCAGTGCTTCCCGTCAAAATGACAGCTGGTGCTCTATACTGAGCGACAACTCCGACAAGCTTCCAGGGAACTCCTGGCACCGGGCGGATGAATGTTGGCAGCCAATTAGCAAAGTTGAGGATACAGTGGAAACCGATAGCGCTCCGAGAGCTTGTCATTTTTATGGAGAAAGAAGTCTTTTTTTTTTTTTTTCTCTCTCTCTCTCTCTCAGCTCCAAATAAGCATCCGCATGTAGTACTCCGTCCGTATCTCCATGATGACATCCCGCGTTCCTCAATGTTTATGCTTGAGCCACCTTGAAATTGTCTGTTTGCTACGTTGACGTGTCTGATGCCGTCGTTGTGCACTCCAGATCTCAATTACTGCGGTCGGCACCAGCCGTGCGTCAACGGGGGCACGTGCATGAACACTGAGCCCGACGAGTACTACTGCGCGTGTCCACAAGGCTACTCGGGCAAGACGTGTCAGATCGGTGAGTGTTTATGTTCGGCAAGGATGGCCACTCCACTGAACCTTTGTCCAAGTGGAGTTACGGTCTGAGGAAAGTAGATGAAACACCATTTTACTTTGAAAGACTTCAACTCGAGTAACGCTTTTTCATTATTGGGTGCTCCCGTCAGCTGAGCACGCCTGTGTGTCCGGTCCTTGTGCAAACGGTGGTACATGCCATGAGGGTTCCTCGGGCTTCGAGTGCCGGTGTCCACCAGGCTGGGAAGGACCAACCTGTGCAAAAAGTGAGTTTCCACACGTGTGTGTGTGTGTGTGTGTGTGTACCTTTATGGTGCACACTCATTTAATGGGTCCGCAATGCAGAAATAATTCATTGAACATTTTTTTTAATCAACCTTTATTCCCAAAAAACTAAAACATGTCTCTCCCACTTGTGTTTGTACACACACACACAACAAAGAATTAGACATTGCATATGTGGCGGCTGTGCAAATGATTGTTCATTCGCACTCTAAAATCGAACAGTTGCCTTTGAATGCTGAGAAAAGCCATCACCATATTTGGAATTTTTTCTAAAATGCCGGTAATCTGATAGCTATTGAAGAGAAAATAATGGGCCCATCTTAGATGCACATCTCAGTATGGTGTAAAGCGCCGTTGAATTTTTATTGATTTAAAAAACAATTTTTTTGAAATCCATTTATCTCATTTTTGTCACTGAATCGTGATTTAAATTAAACACCGCGTCGACCATTTCAACCGATAACCACAGTAATTAATACCTCTCTGATAGCTTCTATCAAAACGGGAATACTCTGTTGTATGCACTCAGATTCGGACAACTGCGCTTCCAACCCTTGTGCCCGCGGTGGAACCTGCATCGAGCGGGAAGATGGCTTTGAGTGCGTGTGCCCACCTGAGTGGGAGGGAAAGACGTGCCAGATTGGTGAGTATCATGGTTTTCGAGAAGGAGCGTATTTAAAAAAAAAAAAAAATAAAATTAAATCCATATCCTCTTAAAATGCCTGCAGAATTATGACCCCCGGCCCCTCCCCAAAAGATAATAATATTGTCAATATTCTGGTAAGATGGCAGCTGTCCTCTTTTATTTATTTTTTTCTCCAAGCAGACATGACAGGCGTAAGGCCAGGAAATTTACAACTGGTAAATAAAGTCGAGTGTGTGTGCGCTCGAAGGTGGGGGGGGGGGGGGTAGATGAAGGCCTGGAAAAATGATCCCAAGAGACCGTCTCAATTTACCAGCTTAGATCTCAGTTTACAAACGGCAATCGGCTTCCAGTCTTACCTGGCGTTGAGTGTGCGTGCGTGCGAATGTGTTCGGGCTAGGGTTTCACAGAGAAGACAGGTGTGCGTGCATGCGTGCGCGTGTGTGGGTGCTTGAGTGCAGAAAGACCCCCTGTGGACTGCCCACCCCCCACTTCACCATGCCTTTCGATATTTGAGCAGCAGGGCTTTGTTGGAACACTTTAGATGTCCGTGGGGGTGGTGGCCGTTCGTTATTTGCATCTCATTTGAGCGCAAGGAACGTTTTTGGAGATGCATTATCAACAAAGCCAAAGAGGGTTTACTCCATTTCAACACGAAAAGCAACTTTGACGATCAACAGCTATAAAAATGGTTTTGCGGTTGCGACTTCTCTTGCTTTGTCCCCATTTATGGACGCCGAGTCCTTTTACTTCCTGCTTTCACAGATGCTAATGAGTGTGCAAGAAAGCCGTGTGCAAACGCTAAATCTTGCAAAAATTTGATTGGTGGATATCACTGCAACTGTTTTCGGGGATGGTCCGGACAAAACTGTGACATCAGTCAGTATTTTCCCTTCCATCTTAGTCACTTCTTTGAAATGTTTGTCCCTCCAATCTCTCAACCAGTAGTTCCTTCTTTGAGCTGCTGCTCCTAAAAGAAAAAAAAAAGTTTACATTTTTAAAGCCTTCACTCACCTTCTGGACTCACAACATAGGTGTAGTTTAGGCTTACTCATTCAGTCACATGCGGTAACTTGTTCCTTTCTTGTCTTGGCAATCAAGCGCTCGTGTGTGCCCTCACGAAACCAGTTGCATGCCCACTGTGGATTCAGTGCATGAACAGATCCTCGGCTTCACTCGTACCTTTTCGCAACTCGGCCTCGCCTCTAAACATTCCGCACGCGATTTTGCAACGTATGCTAATATCTGGTATTTGCTTTTCAGACATGAGCAGCTGCCACGGTCAATGCCTGAATGGAGCGACGTGCAAGGTTTGTCACTTTCCATTTCAAAACGTCCTCATGTGACGGAAAGCGCTTTGGATGACACAATCTTCTTCTTTTTGGTCTTCATTAGGACAGCCCACGCGGTTACCATTGCCAGTGCCCGCCAGGCTTTGTGGGCTCTCGCTGTGAAATCCAACGGAATAAATGTGACAGCAGACCCTGTCAGAATGGAGGCCAATGCCACGCTGTGTTAGGTGGCTTTGTGTGCCAGTGCCCAATGGACTTTGCGGGACAACTGTGTGAGGTACGCAGCATCGCGCGGTAGATTTAGATTTGAGCCGCTCACCCAACTTTATGAAGAATTCTATCTTTGCGCTAATTTAATAGGAAATTGCACAAGAGGCGCTCTGGGATTTATGTCACCCTCCAATTAGTTTGGATTTCTAAGCTCCTCTTCCCATCGGGAATAACGGGCATTGAATTAATTTGTGTCCGGGTCACACTGTCACCCCCCCGTCATCAACGTTGGCAGTGACATTTCAACGTTTGCAACAGCCATACAAGTAATAAATGGTGATGTGAAGACAAAAAAAAAAAAAAGATGCCACGTATCGCAGACAGTGAGAGTGCGCTCTTCGGTCTTTCCTAATCAACAAGATTCGTTCTCAAAATGACTGCACATCGTCGGTGACCAAAACAAGAGTCGTCTACAGTACGGCCACCTGTCCTGCTCGTACTGGCTATCGCATGATGTCTCTGTCTCCTCGCCGTAATCGTTTTATATTTAGTGTGCGCTTGAAGCCAATGTAGGTTAGCTGTGAGGAAACTGATTCTGTTCTGCTTCTCTTGGGGCCTGAATGGAGGACATTGCTGGTCAGGAGCCAATCCTGATTTAGCTTCTCCACTATATACACCGGCCTTGCTGAACGAGGTGGCGCTGGGTTGCTGCCCGCTTACTACTAAACACCCGTCCGTGTCTGCCGCGGTGCTGCCTACATGGCCGCTAAAAAAAACGGCTTTTTTGAGCAGCACAAATACTTATTTCCATTACCAAGGCTCATAAAAATACGACTACCGTGACTTCATTTTTTTTTTTTTTTTTTTCCTGAAAATGGTTAGCTAGTGGTACTAATTAGAAAACATGACTAATCATATTTACGTGGCTCTCATAATAAGCATGCGACAATACCAATACCGGATCTGATGCAAAGAAATTCCCTCCCCAATGTAAGTCAACGCTCCGAAAACCACTAAAATGTAATGCTTTAGTGCTCCTGGCTTTGACCACACACATCCAAATAGTAAAGAAAATTGGTACGTGCACATGACACTTGGGTTAAAATAAACTACGTGTGACCACAGACTTCACCCGCTCTGCTGACCCGCTCAAACTCTCCTGCTCAGCACCTTAAATGGCAACGGGTGCAGCCCAGCGTTTATGCACAGTAGTGATGTTTACAAAAACTTGGAGGTTTTCCCTGCAACCTCTGTATTGGAGTGTGTTGGAAAAAAAAAAAAAAGGCCAAACATGCCACCTTGGTCACGAGTAAGGTGGGCCTTTTGCTCATTTATCTTGACTTTCTTATCCGGCCCTGTCAATGTATCACCCAAATGTGTCTGCGAGCAACATGTTCATCTTCTCCTCTTCAAGCTTTTTGGCCTAGACTAATTTAGCATGTCAGTGATGTTCAAACAAAAGGGTGAATCTTCGCCATGAGATTAGGCAAGGTTTCGGAGGCTGGCATAAGCAAAGCGAAGCAGCTCACCTGCCAAACAATCAGTTTCGTCAGCTCTTGGGATTGATACATGAAAATCTTGGCTTTATTTTGACTTCTTGAAACTGTCTCGACCGTCTCTTTTCAGATGCGGATCTCATCCCCTTCGGATGCATGCGATCCAAACCCATGTGAGAACCAGGCCAAGTGCCACAGTATGGTCCAAGACTTCTACTGCGCATGTCCCGAGGGCTTTGAGGGTAAAACCTGCGAGCGACCCAAGGTGGACTGCAAAACCACCCCTTGTCAAGGTGACCATAAATCTGAAAATGAAATCGTACGCCGTGTGGCAAAATCCCCTTTTACTATCTCCGATTGTACAAATGACAAATAGAGGAAGTTGCCGTACCGTTTCTGTTCTTTATTTGCTCGCAGTTATCGACAGCTGCACTGTTGCCATAGCGACCAACGACTCCGCAGAAGTGCGGCACATCTCCTCTAACGTCTGCGGACCTCGAGGGCGCTGTGTGAGCGGGCTGGCCGGCAACTTCACTTGCATCTGTGAACCGGGGTTCAGCGGCATCTACTGTCATGAGAGTATGTGCCGAGCTCTTCACTAGAATGGCACTCGGATGCGAGTCTCTTGCCCGTGTCTGAATTTGCTTCCATACAAGTAATACTCGCTTTGAAATACGGTAAAACGTCGGCCAAAGCTGTGCAATGTTAGCGCATGTTTAAAACCAAAATCCTGGGTCAACACCAACATGAAAGGTTCTGTCTTGACCCCTGGCCCACCTCCCACAACATTTCAAGGAGAGTGGTTTTGTAGTTTTTGTTCCATCCTGATCGCCTACCATCTGAGCAGTTATGAAACCCCTAACCTCTGACTCCTCTCCATGTTCCAGACATAAACGACTGCCTCAGAAGCCCATGTAGAAACGGGGGCACCTGCATTGACGGCGTCAATTCGTTTCAGTGCTTCTGTCCTGACGGCTGGGAGGGAGAACTCTGCGACCGCAGTAAGTTCCCAACATGGACTCCTCTGTTCGACTTGAAACAAATCCAACACCGCGTGAACACTTTGGGGAGCCCTCGGGTCACATATCGCAGGTGCTAAATTTCATGTTCACTCGAACGGATTACGTGTGCTGTTGGTGGGCGTGTCGCAGGTGCTATTCTATGATTCTAATCTTTTACCGAGATCGTAGTGAACACTACAGTGCTTGTTGACTCACACTAACCGATTGCACTGTATCAGTTGTCACAGTGCGCTGAAATGACGCTAACGTGATGACAATGCAGTTTTGTCATATGGCATGACTCCTTCTTGTGACTTGCACTCAATCGGCCGCTAGAATCTAAATTCTTTACACAAGCGGGGAGCATCCATTCTCCTCCCAGAATTCGCACTTAGTAGATAGTTTCCACTTTTTTTGCATGAGCAATGTGACAGGTTTTGTAACCCTTGTTGGGTTTGCGTATGTCCAAAATGGTCAAAGTTGTTTTTCGCGGCATTCCTCAGATGTCAACGAGTGCGGCCACAACCCGTGTAAGAATGGCGGTCGCTGCGTCGACCTCGTGAACGACTTCTACTGCGAGTGTGCCGACAACTGGAAGGGCAAGACCTGCCATTCGCGTGAGTAATGAGTTTTTCCACACTTTTCGCTGGCCCCAAGTCCACCATGTTGGTCAGCTTTTCTATCCGTTTGCTGTTGAAGGATGTGTGACGTGAGTGTGTGTTTGTGGACAGGCGAAAGCCAATGTGACGCGACCACATGCAGTAATGGAGGCACATGCTATGACCACGGGGACACCTTCCGCTGTGCCTGCCCACCCGGCTGGGGAGGAAACACATGCAACACAGGTGGGACGCCTTTGGAACGTTCTGGCTTCCCTCGGAATGCTTGAATTTTGCAGTGGCTGTGACATGGACTCTGTGTACTTTTTACACTAAAATCCGATGTCCAAGTTTTTACAAGATTTTCCTCCTCCACACGTAGAAAAAGCAAATAACCAAAAATGGAAACACTGTGGAGTGCGTTTGAAAGGGAAACCGTTTTGGATTCTTGTCGTACTTTGTATGTTGTTGCTAAAAGCCACCGGTGTTTGCTGTGTTTATTTCAAGTTGACATCTCTTGCTAATTAACCCTACCTAACTAGTAGACTGAGCTTCTTTTCATTATAGGCTGTGCACACATAGCCTGTTGGTGCGAGGCTTTTAGCAGTCAACACTGAAAAGGGTCGTCTTGGTCAACATCGGTCGACAACATTTTGAAATAATCCTGTAACCCACATTTAGTGGATGGTCTGCCATGAAAGCACTTGTGGCACCAGATCTGTGGCCGAATAATGAACTGTACCGAGATTGTACTAAATCGTGAAGCTGTTTTAAACGACCGGTTGCAAATTCTCTTTGAGCGAACATCCAGCTGCGTTTTTAATGTTTTCCCTAAAACCAAGTTACAACTTTATATTGTGTAGATGTGTACCGGAGACATGCTTTCAAGTGGTTTCAGAATGAAGGGTTATTAATTTAAAACATATTTAAGCACAGTGAATTATTCAGGCATCATTTAAAAAAAAAAGAAAGAAAAGGGGGTCGGGGTCAAACCTCATTGTGCGTTCACCAAATGCCTCCACATTTTCCTTTTTCATAAACAATTTTTGACCTGAATCTTTTGACAGCCAAGAACAGCACATGCGCCTCAAGTCCTTGCTTGAATGGTGGAACCTGCGTGGGAGGAGTCGACACCTTTACTTGCATCTGCAAAGATGGCTGGGAAGGACCCACCTGCGGCCAAAGTAGGCGTTTTTGTTTATTTTTCCTTCGCGATTTGTACTTTTTGTTAAATCACAATCACAATAAACCCTAAAATCTTTGAAGTCTCCCCATCTTTGCCAATGTCATAAAAAAATCGTAATAAAGACAAATTGGCTGCCATGGATGTAACAATGCAACGACCACACTTCCCGCTAAAAGTCTTTTGTGCTCCTTCAACAGATATAAACGACTGCAACCCTCATCCATGGTATGTATCGTTTCCTGCCTCGCACACTCCTGTGGTGTCGTCAAAGCTACCCCGCCCACCCTCCCCTCCATTTATCCCAGCCTCCCTCCTCTCAGCACTTCACACAGGCTTCGCAAGGCTGTAAGGGGGGTGCAGGGACTCCCTAAAAGGAGCGGAAGGTGTCCTCAAATCAAGCCTCAAAGGGCCATCTCACAAGCGGAGAGCTTTGGGAATTGAATAGGGACAGGGAGAGGTGGAGTAATACCAACTACCCCGTGGTGAATGCAGGTGGGGGGTGGGAAAGCAGTGGAGGAGGTGGTGCACATGTCCCTTTTCTTTCTGTGCGACCTGGAGGGGGGGGGGGATGCTGGGCTGGGCTTTGAGGAGGAATGGAAGAGTGGCATGATGAGAGGAGAGGCGGGGAGGGGACTGGACACGCCTATTAGCATCTGAAAGGTGGAAGCTTGTATTGATGAGTTGAATTGAGCTTTGTAACCCCCCTCAAACACCACGCGGGCACGCGCACTCACACACACACACACACACATTTGCTTTGTTGCAAATGGAAAGGATGTGGATTTTGTACACTCTCATCTAATCATCATTTATTGCCTGCCCTCCTTTCAGTTACAACGGAGGCATCTGTGTGGACGGAGTCAACTGGTTCAGATGCGAGTGCGCCCCCGGGTTTGCCGGGCCTGACTGCAGAATCAGTAAGTACCGACGTGCGGTTTATCTCATTATAAAGCACAGTCATCAGTGCAGTTCAAACAGAACTATTGTGGGGTCGCATCATCACCAAAATCCAAGCCCCGGATGGCGCCCTCTCGGCATGTCCTTTGTTCCGAAATGCCTCCGGGGGTCAAAGGTCACCCCTCCTCTATATTCACACAGTCACACAAATGCCCACATAAGACAAATTAACCAGTGACCCTGAAATTCTTCTTCTATCCCCCTTTGTTATGGCCAGAAAGTGTCCCACCTTTTCTGTCCAGCTTGAATTTGAGATTTCTCACTCCGACTGTTTGTGTGCGTCTCAAATGACAATGGCCGAAGTTCTTGGTGACCGCGGGAAACGGGCAAGATGATGTTGTTTTTACGTTGAGTTTATTGTACCTCTGGCTAAAGTTTTCATTGACTTGTGCTGAAATTCAATTTGCTTTGCGGAGTATGAAAAAAATCTTTATATTTTGTGGCCAGGTCATGCATTTAATCGCTGCCATTCTTTGTCCCACAGATATCAACGAGTGCCAGTCTTCACCGTGTGCCTACGGCGCAACGTGTGTGGATGAGATCAACGGTTTTCGCTGCGTTTGTCCACTCGGTAGAACAGGAGTCCGATGTCAAGAATGTAAATACCCCCCAACCCCCTCCCCTTTTTTAAGACACATTTGCATCTATATTGACTTGGTATCCCTCATCCATGCATACGGGATGTTCATCGTGGCTATTTCATGTTTGTGTGTGTGTGTGTCAAGTCATAGGTATTGGGGCGTCATGCCACTACGCTGGGCTTCAGTTTCCTCACGGCAGCCGATGGGAGGAGGAGTGTAACAGCTGCTACTGTGGCAACGGCAAAGTGGACTGCACAAAGGTGACTTTTTTTGATAGCATATTCCGCATCCGTCGATCCACAAGTCAAGTTGGCACTTGTAAATCATGTCGTCAAGTCTTCCCCGAAGTTAAGAAGCTCTATGCGGCGTGTCGGTTTTACTCTCATCCATATACAGCATGCAGGATATTTGAGCAGAATGTCCTCCGCACCTTTTTGTCCTCCGCAGGTTCAGTGTGGTCGACGGCCCTGCCGCCTGCCGGTCTCGGGCCAGGACGCGAGCAGTCAGTCCTGCCCTGCCGGACGTGAATGTGAAGCACACAGATACCCGACGTGTTTTTCAGCTCCTTGTCATCAGTGGGGGGTTTGCTCCCAAGCGCTCACACAAACAAGCACCAAATGTCAGCCAAACAGCGGGCACCTGGACAACAACTGTGGCCGCATCACGCTGGTTTTCGACAAAGACAAAGTCCCGCCGGTGAGACGCATCTTCGCGGGCTCTGCGATTTCTTGAGATGGAATTCCCTTTTTGTATTATTGCCCGTCACTGTGATTGGATTTTTGCTCTCAGGGAACAACGGTGGAGAACATCTGCTTTGAGCTGAGGTATCTTCCGGCCACCCGAACTTTGGCAAAGGACCACACCCTCCACCTGCTGTGTGACCTGTCTCACTCCAGTCAGGACGCCGTGGAAGTGGCCATAGTAAGTCAATGAATCCTAATCGCTGATAACCATGTAAGGTGTTTTTAGTCTTCTCTGTCTTACTATGCTATATCTCTAAAATCAAATTTTCAGCACGCCTCCTGGACTGTGTCCTTTCCTTGTTTATCTTCCCGAGCCAATGACCTTTAAAGGAGACGCATTGTGTTCCTTATTTCAGAATTTAAAACAGTTTTCAGGTGCCCCGAGGAACTTGTCTGTCGGTCAGCGCTACCCAAAGATAAACGATTTCAATAGATTTAAAACGCACGGAAAGAAATAAAGCCGGGTATGCGTGGCTTTCGTTGGTATGACGATCAAGAGAGGAGCGAAGAGAAAAAAGCACACAGCAGCATTTTCACTTGTGAAGGCAGCACTTCATTCACTACACGAGTCAAAATGTCCATTCGATGCTTGCAAGACAGAAATTCAAATTTCCTGATGTCGCTTTAATCACAGCAATGATATTCTACGCTCAGTATCTGAAGAGCAAGGTCTTTAAAGGCTATCCATTGGGTAAAACCAAAGTGTTTGAGGTTTTTTTTAAAAATGTCCCTGCATTTATACATAAAGGGCACTCTTAAGCCAACGTGAGCTAAAAATGATGCCGCAAACAGGAGTTGGAAACTGGAGGAGTGAAAAAGTATCCCGACTCCCCCGGCCTGTCTGGATTCAACAGCTGCAAACGAGTCACTGCACTCACCAGCTACACCAGCCCCCCATCCCCCCCAATTGTCCAAGCCTGCTCCTTTTTGGCTCAGTCCCGACCGCTACTGGGACCTGTGTTGTCGACCTCAGTCCCGTAGACCGCAATGATCTTGCCCCACGTGGTTTTTAATTTCACCACGCTGTGCGTGTCTGTCCGTGATTGGGCTGCTGCCTGTGGTGTAGCACCCTATTCTTTGTACTATCTGCCTGACACCTCAATATGTTCTTATCATGACTGACAAATGATTCCATTGATAGAACGCTCTTTGAGTATTTCGTTGATGCGATCATCGTAGCAGTCGACCTTGTGAGTGCAGCTTTTGGGACTCACAAGTGGTTGCATCTTGTCTTACTCGGTTGGTAGTCTTTCCAGCCCGAGGATCTCACGGACAACAGCCTAATACAGGAGACGGCCAACACCGTAGTGAGCGCCTTGTCCAAGAGAAACGGCAGCAGCATCATGTTGGCGGTCATTGACGTCAAAGTGGAAACGCAACAGGTCGCATCCCGTTCATTGGGTGAGTACCGACCAAGAATGGCTTTAAAGGGCACCTTTATTTATCAGAGACTTGAAAATACTTTTCCGTAAAAGGCGTTATTAAACTGTCACGGTGACTCTTGTCATTTCCCTTCGCTGAACCATCTGTCACCTGTCCGCGCCGACAGATTACCTGGTACCTCTGCTCTGCGTTCTCTTTGGTTCGCTCTGCCTCTTCTGCATCATCGTTTGCGTTTGGTGGACTCGCAAACGGAGAAAAGCGCGCGAAAGGAACGCGCGCTCGCCGGCCGACGACAGCGTCAACAACCATTGGGACCCACTTCGGCTGGTGGCGGGACGTCAGCAGCAACAGCAGCAGCTGCTGAAAGAGAGCAACAGGGAGGCCGAGCAGGAGCGCAAAAAGCTCATGGGGCCCTCCTATCGGACGTGTGATGAAGGGGAAGAGGAGGAGGGCGAGGAGGAGACGGAAGGCGAGCTCGAGTTGGAGGAAGAGCTGTGCGGAGACGAGGCGGGGAAGCAGCCGGTTTATAAGTACTCAAAGAGCGCAGTGCACTCGAGTGGGGGGCTGATCTGCACCACGCACAGTTCAAGTTCGCCCCTAAAGGCGCCCCACCGGACCCCAGGCTACAGCCCCAAAGACAACCGCTGGAAAAATGTCAGCGCCGTCATGACTGGCCAGAAAGACGTCAGAGACCATTGTGTATAAGACATTTCAACAATAGACTCGCTAAGTGGAAGTGAGGAGCTGCGAGTCAGCCCCCCAGCCCCCCCCCCCTCTTTTTTTTTTCTTTTTTGGGGGGGGACTGACTACCTTTGGGAAGAAGAAGGCTTTTGTATTTCAATAAGCCATTATTTGCTTTGCGATCATCATATTTGTCACCGTCACCTGACATTGTGGACGTTTTTTTTTTTTTTTTGTTCCATTAATGATCCGCCGTACTGAAACGGACGCGTTTTCAGGAGCGAATAGAAGCCTCCTGCAATTTCTGTTTGTAAAAACAAATTTACCATTTAAGAAACAACGAATTTTTGGAAAGTGGGGGGGGGGGGGGCGATCTGTATAATTTGCTTATTTTTACAGACTGTTACGTCTTTGAATAGTCTGCAGGCGTCCATGATGGGGTGGGGACGGATCTAAATTTCAAAGGCCCGGAAGGGTTTGATTGGGTTGTTGCTGTCGTAACAACGGAGGAAAATCCCTCCCTCGGTTTTACCCTCGTACCCGCCTGAGGCCATCACACGCCAGCCTTACCAAATCACTCGGCTTGTGAGAGGGAGGGAGGGAAAGGGAGGGAGGGGGTGGGGGTCAGAAACCCCAGTGCCTACTATGTGGCCTTGACTAACTTTGTCCTGTCTCTCAATTGTCTTGGCTGAAAGCTCCGTTTTGAGGATTTCTTTTGCAGTATTTGAGTTGGTAGCAAGTGCCTTTCTGCGAGCCCGCTTCAGGCTCCCCAAGTCGCGCTGCCCAGTTTGACCTTCTTGTTTCTCAATCGCAAAATGTTGACGTGTGCATTGAACGAGTTCCCTTTCCACAGCAACGCCATTCAAGGTATTTTGATCCAAACAGAAACGATAACTCTGTACATATTGTGTAAATACAAAAAAAAAAAAGGAGTCGCTGTGTATATTTGAAATAAGTAACTTAAGACAAGTCACACATTTTTATTATTATTATTATTGTTATTATGGTTAATATTATTTTTATTAATTTTGTTTTTTTTACAACGCCATTCCTTTTATTTATGCCAGTCAAAATCGGCAGGTTTTGTCATTTCCAGAGTCACACCGTAAAGAACCTTTACAGTGAGGTACCAGTGATGAAGGACTTTTTGAAGGGGTTAAAAATGGCTTGTTGCAGGGAACTTTGCTTTTGACGTGACCTTTTCGTCCTGATTTTTAGTTTGCTAACTTAAACCGGTTGATACATTGCTAATACGTGGCGAATAATGATGAATGTCAGGCCAAATCATTGGCATAGTTTGTCTTCTCGGAATGTCTCAACCTGTGCTGTATTTTGCTTGGTCAAATGACTCATGTTAATTTATTCCAACTCGCGATTTAAGAGTGATTATTTCATTGTAAATTCTTTTTGTTTTGTTCTGTCAGGATTTGGCCCAACATGGCAGCCTTAAAGTGGTTTACCGGCGCAACACGAACCATTTCTAAGCCCATCATAAACCCTTTTTTTTTGTTTCAGGTGCCTTAATGTATTGAGTGATGCATAATTTGTGTAATCTGTTGTCATCATTTTATGTTTTTGTTTTCACAAGTAACTCTTTGAAACATTGTGTGTTGTATTGTGGCGTGTTTTCTTTGCCTTTGTAAAGTGCTTTCCTGGTCTCACTTTTCTTTCATGGAGATTTCTGGCTAATATTGAAAAGGAAGAAGGCGAAACAAAGAGGGGGTTAAAAAAAAAAACAATTCTATCCACGATGGCTCTTTTTAAGTGTCCTGAGTGTGGATAACAGTAGGTCAAATGTGGACAAACCCGCATTATCTTCATGTTTTGGTTTCAAGGCTTTAATGAAGGGAACAATGTTTGCATATGCTATCTTGCAAGTGTGTTTGTTTCAGTTACCAACTCAGTCCAAAAATGGCTCATATAATGTAAGACCATCATGCTTTCTGTTAATGGGACACAGCAAAAATAAAGAATTAAAACGGCATCACTGCCGGTGTAAAAACTGAATATGCTTTTGTTTTTTAACATATATATATATATATACAGTACTTGGATTTTCTTTTTCCTATCATTTTGTACAAAGGTAAAGGTTTTCATTCTTTTCATGAGCAGTTCTTAAAGCAAATTTCTGATTACGCTTTTCTGCAGACTAAACAAATTTAGGCGACATGGTGGACGACTGGTTGGCACATCGGCCTCACAGTACAGAGGCGCACGGTCGGTTCGATTCCGGGCTCCGGCTTTCCTGTGTGGAGTTTGCATGTTTTCCTTGTGCCCGCGTGGGTTTTCTCCAGGTACTCCGCTTTCCTCCCACATTCCAAAAACATGCGTGAAAGGTTGATGGAACACTCGAACTTCTGATTGTGAGCACAAATGGTTGTTTGTTTATGTTTGCTTCGCCATTAGTTGGCATTCAGTTCAGGGTATCCCACCCTGATCGACCAAGTAATATTACAGTCCCCGAAAGCAGGTGATCCACAGTTGCCATGGCAACACCCGAGTCACTCTTCCCATCAGTATCATCCGCATGATTTTGAAGCAATGAGTGCATATTTCTGCTTCAATTTCTGGCCATTGAGTGTAAACTGAGATCATACGCTTGTAAGCATTCGCTTGTTATTTCCATTTCACGGTGGCTCTGATCAGCAGAATTTGATCCACTTTGTAAAAGGCCATCAGGCATGTTGGTTCACATAAAACCAGGCAGTAGGCTGGAACCTCACTTGCACATTCGGAAGAATGGATTTAATTCAATCGGTACGCTACATTATGCAAACTGGAATTAACTGGCAGTCTAGTTTAAATTGAGCACACCCTAAAATACTCCATCAAACACTCGATCAGCCCAACGGCAGAATTGATCCCCAAGTAAGACCAGGCCGATTTCCTGATCATCGCAGATGGGTCGTTTCTGAACCCTCGTCGTAAACAAACTCATGGCTAGCACCTTCTGTCTCACAGTTTTGAAGAGTATATTTGACCCCTGTGCTTTAAACGCACCTTCAATTCTCTCCATTCACAAGAGAAGTTCTGCTTTCCATTTTATTTGATGCGAGATACATGAAACGTTGAACAGCGCCTCTCTGTATTTCACCTCGCCCACGTCCGTGTGGGCTGACTAGGCCGGATCAATCGATTCGAAATCGCTCAGCAGGCTCTCGAGCGCTCCGAGTACACCAATAGAACCTCATCTCCTGTTCTGGGCCCATCCGGCCTGCACCAATGGGGAGGCTGGGGTGATCTTCCCGGTCACATGAAGATGTGAATGTTTCATGAGTAATATTATGATGCCGAGCAGAGTGGGCTGGGACACTTTTCCCTCCCACGCTAATGGGATCTTGCCTGGTCGTTCGGTAAGATCGAATCGATTTAGACAGAGGAGGATGTTGATGGAAATGCAGCCTATGCATGTCGATGTCCAAAACTGTTTAATACATCCTTCTGTTTTTATTAACAGTCCATGGGATATAAAATCATATTTTCATTATTTTGGTTGGGGTTTAGCCATGTCCTGTCACAGTAAAACCCTCAGTTACTCGGCATCAGCACAAAAAAAAAAAAACCCCAAACATAAAATCTTGTCAACTTGCCGTCCTTTCCTGGAACAAAGCAGTTCTAACTCTTGCGCATCCTGCGTGCATCGATACACCGCCACTAATCCCAGAGCGCATCGGTAAACTGAAACCAGACTTGAGAGGTAGCCAAGGACTCTGTGTACAGCGACCAAACACTTGTTTTTTCAAAGCAGAAAACACAAGACGTATGTGAATTTTATTTTCGGCAAACAAGAAAAATTACCAAGCGTATTGTTTTGCTTTTAATTGATATTGTAACGGCTGTAACCTTGTCTGCGTAGTCGTCACCGGATATTGCATTTGTGCACTGCCTCATACCACGACCTGCAGGTTGGACATTTCAGGAAAACGTTGCATCCACTGAATCGGTTTTTGCTGTTGCGCTGCTGTTTGTTGTGACATGCCTACTTTTAAATACATCGGCCACGGGAGTCATTTCATACGCGCTGTTGTACTGACAGCAAAAAGGGCAGAGGGCAGAGGAGGGCAAGCAAACTGTGAATTTGCAACCACTTTGTACCCTCTGCCTGCAAGTCCATGAACACACACACACACACACACACATTTTTGTGTATGTATGGATATATCTTATATATGAACTCCTGCTCTGCATGCTTTTCTCCCCCAGACCAAATTCTCCCGATTTATCATTCAACTGACCAACACACACAGATACGTGCATGACTCCATACGATGTTTGTTGCTATGTACGCTGTGGATGTCTGTTTGTGCTGGCTCAAATGTCAGTGTGCAGTGCAACCCAATCCCCTGTACGGTGATATGTGCAAGGTCAATTTGCGCCTCCTGCGCTTGACAGACATTACAGAGCGTAAAAAGTTGCTTCAGCGATCGGTACGTGCTAATTTTCATTCATGAACGTCACATAAAACACAAATGTGATGTATTAAAATATCTGCTCTGTTAAAATCAGTTTCTGATTTTATGTATCCGTTGGTTTTGTTTGTTTGCTTTGGCGTCCCCACAAACTCGCTGATGATCATGGTCACAGTTTTACAATATGGCCAACATATTATTTCAGTCAAGCAAAATTGTTTTGAAGTTTATTTGACGCTTGCACATTGTTGTCCTCTTCAGACTTTAATTCAATTCTTCATGAATGAAATGTTCATTTCTTCTCAGTAACTGTCCGCAGCTTCATTTCTGCTCATACATACCTTTACGTAAACATCTGTCAGGCCTACAAATTTGTAGAAAAGAGCCTCCCACACTCGCCTCACCCCTGCTTGAAAGGAAGCACTGACTCACTGCGTTCATTGTGAATTATGATATAAAAGAGGAATGATTTTGCAACATCACACATTCCTGTGTTGGTTGGGACATGTCACAGAAATATTTTGTGCTACGTGAGCAATTACAATATGGTTTGACTCCTAATCACCAAATAAACCACACTAATGCTTACTGCAGCTTTACTGACTGACTGAGACCGGATTGCACAAAAGGTTGGGGGTGGGGTGGGGGGGCGGGGGCTGGCTATGTCCTCAGGAAGCACTTTTACCCTCAATTTAAGGTTAATGTGGTTACCGGAGCATACGAATTAATAATTGCTCAGTTTGCTATTTTAATTGCAGCACTTATTTGTGTTTAATAACATAGCAAGCAGTATGCCACATAATACAAAAAGCCAGTAAGCCTCAACATCAAATCCTTTCTCTCTCGGCCCATCAAGTTCAAGCATTCCAGGTATAATATCCGGCCGGAGACATCAGCCCGCGATACTTTAAAGTAATATTTAGTAGGCCGTCTTGACAAGCTTTTTTCAAAAGCTGGTAGCCTACTGAGAAAATGCACTCAAAACAAAAGGTCTATTTTGTGTGGCTCCACTTATTAAACAACAATCAGCTGCTTGTCATACCGTCTCCAACATCCTACCAAATTACATCAATTACTGAATACAACATTGTGTCGACGTGTCTCCTGTCCTTTATTTCAAATAAGGTGGTGAGACAGAGCGGGGAAGGAAAGAAGACACCAATAAATCGGTATCCCATTTGATCCTTTTATCAGTTGGCCCAATTTGACACGTGACAGGATTGACCTTCCAAAAGCGACGGGGTCAACTCCATCTGTGCTCTCTCAATTCAAATTGCAACAAATGAAGGGAGAGGGTAATGGAAAAACACCACGATGGAGCACCATTAAGGTGATTGATAGCATTTGTCCATGTCGGCCATTTTTGGGTCAAATGTACAACCTTGAAAGGCGCATTCGAGACTGTTTTGTCTTTATTTCACACTGTCTATATCATATTAATATTTAGACTCGTTTTGTCTCCTGTCAGAGCTATAAATCAAAGTTGTGTGATGCACATGATGAAGAATTTGAGTTTGGAAGATGGGAAACTTTTTTTTTCAAGATGTTGGCCGGCAAAGTTAAACTTGACTTGTATGCCAAAACCGCTCTTTGGTAAATGTACTTTTTCTATATTCAGGAGTGTGTCCCTTGATTAGAGATTTTGACAATAAGCCTACCTGCGGTTGATGTATATCTGAAGTGGAGGCTGTGTGATCTCATTATAGCGCATAGCATTAGCACTGAAGGCTCATGACATTGATGGCTGTGATTGGATGTGATGTTCTGCCTGGCAAAGAGCCAAATGTGACAGCCGACTTAACACAAAAATGGCTTTTTCATCCTACACTCATGTGACTATCCTGCCTCCCAGGCAAACCGTCGGTCTGCTTCATGGATTGAAGTGGGAGGGGCACTCAGACTCAAGGGTCAGTCCTTGAACCCCTTTTGTTCCTGTCTGTATATGTTACCTTTATTTGAAATGTTTCATCAAGCCTATGCAGATGACACACAGCTACAGTATATTTATCAATGTCCCCAAATGGCAGCAGTTCAATTAACGTGTTGTGTCACTTTCTGAAGTAAATTAGCCACTGGATGAAGCAGAATTTCCCTTGGGCATTTAAAATGAATTTAAATTGCCAGTAATTTTAAAAAGTGACTTCTTATTTATTTACTTTGCTTTTAAATGGCTTTGAATCTTTTGTTTGAAAATGTGGATCAATGTTGTCGAGGTACATTCTTTTAGTAACTCTTAGTAAACCATGTATTATTTCTTTGCTTTGACTTGGAACGTTTTTAGGTGTTTGTTTGTCAATGTATTTAGGTGTTGCGCTTTTTTTTTGTATGTGTGAGGCTTTGTGTGTGAAATGTGCGATATAAATAAAACTGCCTTGCCCTCGTCTAAGCCAAGAGTGTGTCGCTGTTGACGTAGATAACACAGTGGATCTGGATATATAAAGTGTAACTCAAGCCAATATGAGCTTATCAGCTCCTCACTTTATAATGGAGTGGAGGTGTAATAAAAGCAATGGATGTCCTCGGCTGGATTCACCTCGTGTTAATTTACGACTATTACAAGCCTATGAATTGCACCTTTGCTTCAATGTTTGCACCTTTGCTTCAATGCTTCACATGGGTATTAATTATAAGGCCAGTAAAGTCAATTGCAACTTGAACTTAATTCCGCCAGCACTGTACTCCATTTCTAAGCGGCGTCTATCACATGGAGCTCCACAAAGCACTATTCTGGAGCTTCGGCCGTTCAATCTAGAATCGCTTCCACTCAGGCGTATTACACACTGCTATTGTGCTCCATTAATTCAATCACATTTTAGTTTTTGGGTGGCAATAAAACAACGGAAAGTAGACTGTTTTTGGTTCTGCGGTTCTGATCATCGCAGTCAGTCAAGTTTTCCATAGCAATGTCGTATTCACCATTATTATATTTCAGGTACACCTTGCCAAACCGTTTTCCATAAAACCACTCAATAAACAATGAAAGGTTGATAAGATTAGATCCAACCCCCCTCCTAAACCCAACCGTCCAATTAAGTTCCTGTTCCCATCCGGCCAGAGAAGTGCAGTGGCTGACGATTCCGAGTCGAAAACACTTTCTTTTTACGACATTGAAGCAGGCGGCCTCGTCACACTGCAACCTCGTCTGACAGGGAAATTGGATCTGGACTTGAGAGGGGGGGGGGGTGTAATGTGGTTAAAGACATCACGATAAAGGCACGGAGCTCAGGCTGACTGATGCCATGAGGCCACTCATTATGGGGGATATCCATGCTTTTGTGTTTGCATGTGGGTCTCATGTGCGTCCGTGTTTGCGTGTCTCATTGCGGGTAATACATTTAGGTCTGTGGGTATTCGGACAGTGATGGTTTGCCTTTACACCCCAACATAATGAAATTAAACAATTTGATAAGTTCTACGTTAAAGGGCTCAACATGCTTCGATGATCCATTAAATGATGGGCTTTTTAATGTCCTTCTCCGTACTTTTTCACCTCTGACCCTTCTGATCACGGCTTATCATGGCTTCCTCGCTCCAAGCGATCGTACTCCAGATATTTTTGCAGGGCCTTGCTGTGACAGATGTTGTGTACCACAACGACCGTATGTGTTTGTGTTCCTCCGAAAACAATCTTAATAGCTTCTCGCCAAGGTCAGCGCCTTGACTGTGCTATGTGTGGAATGAGCAAAGTCTTGCGGTGCTCTGCCTTCAGACGACTCCAGAGAGTCGCGCTCATTGTGTGGCAGTCGAAGGGGGAACAAAGACATTTCCACTGGAGGAACTTTAGGTTCCTGTTGATAAGAGGGCAGCATTCTGAGCGCGACCGTGTTTACATGCGAGTGCAGTGAGGGCCTACAGAGCAACACGGGCTCGCACTTTCCAGACAACAAGTGATGACTGTACTGTATAAATAGTTACCCTTGGAGAAGCATCAAAGGGAAGGAGAAAATTCCAGCCCAAGATCAAGATTCCCAGTCCGAATTAAAATGATGTACAGTATGCGCACTGTTCACTTTCAACATGTCCTTTCAGTTTTATCTACCGCATTATGCAATATATGTCGAACACATTTGTCACCTACAAACAGTAAGATGCGTAATATTGTACAATACGTGAACATATTTAGCTGATATTCAGCTTACTGAAAGATGCAAGTTTGCTGCCTTTAATTTACACTTCGTACTGTAGCTTAAAACCAAGTTCTGCTTCAGAACTGGAACTTTCTTTGTATCCACTAATCAGACCAGCTAGTATCTGGGCATGACTTTACATCTTCTCTCACGTCCTATTAAGAAGCTGTGAGACCACTGCGGTGTCTGAACAATGTTGTGACGTTCCCACACTGCCTGCTGCCTTTCCTGCCAACTGATCAGCCGCTAAATGCAATAATACAGACAAGACAACACTGCATTTCAACCGTCCATTCACTTTTCCTTTTATGTTCCTTTCTTCCCACGGACAGCCGTGGGACTTTTCAAACTGTGCAGACAGGTTGGATTGTTGACTAAAACCGCACTATAGAGTATATACAGTAATTTGCCCCCTTTACAAACAAAAAGGAAAGAGAGTTGAAGGATAGGATTTTGGGGAGGAATTGAAATCTCATTTGCTCTGATGCGCTGTAATGGCAAAAAATTTTCACACTTCTTCAGCGCTTGCTCGAAAGTGTTGCGGGCGCTTCTATTTGCCGACCGCCTCACTTTAAAAGCAAAGTGTGAACGGAAACCAACAATACTTGGGTGACACCGAAGCCGCAGCTGACACCTGATAAAGGACTTAAACGCAGCATGGACACCAGCAGGCGCGGAGCCAAAGATAAATCCACGGCGGCACATTCACAAGCATGTGTGGAAAGGGGAGAGACTCGTGTCTTCCAGTTTCAACAGGGCCTATCGGAGACTTCCTGTGTCCGTCATCTAGCTGGCTGCGTTGGTTTTACTCTACGTGATGCATACAGTGACTAAGTGAAAACCCCGTTAATTAGTTCTAGACCAACGCTGAGCATTCTTGTTTGCTTTTCCACTTTTTTTAGTCTGTGATGGCCAGGTTGAACAAAAGTGACAGAAGAATCCTGTTTGTTCATTTATTTATGAGCAGACCACTTCCTCACTAAGATGGTGGATGAAGATTAGACTGTTTTGATATTGAGGGTTCTATTGTGACTGAAAAGGATAAAATAAAATCTTCAAAGAAAGAAAATAAATAGCGGAGCACTGGTTTATTTTTTTTTTTTTGGTCTTTGGTCGTGTGGTGTGTATAATTACAAACAGGCTATTTCTGAGAGATTGAGAATCACGCAAGATGTTAATGTTAGATGATTTCGCGTTTGTGTTGTCTGGGGAGGGGAATAGGTCCATTGGGACTTAAAAAAGAGAATAGAAATTCCTTTGACAAAAGAGAAGACATTGTGGCTATCAGGCTATGTTCTGGTTATTGGAGATGGATCTAAGATTAGTTGCGGTTAGACAGATGGGACTAAGCCGTTTACGATTTCATGGTGGGCCTTTACAATTTTGGAGGGCCTTCTTCAGCCACCCCTTCACAAAATTTGGTGAAAATGTTTTATCCTGCTCCCCCCGAAAAAAACAAAAAACAACACACAGCAACAAATCTTATTCACAGGTTTTATGGTGTTACATATATTATACTCCTAAACTCAGTGGCTGTTTTATCCCTTGCCTATTGATTTTTTTTCCTCCTCACTAGGAATCAATCCGACTGCTGCAGCGAATAATCAGAACATGTATAGGCAGATGGGGACACGCTTTCTAGTACAAACGACACAAAAGAGGGATGAAGTACAGGCCGATGAAAATATGTTCATATATAGTACAGACATGCGTTTTGGGTTGTGGGATTGAGACAATGCTTTGACATGTAAATTGTAGTACCAAGATCGATCTGTGAGAGGCAGCATCACGCCACAGTATATCCATACCGTTGGATGAATGAATACCAAAGAACAAGAAAAAGTAACCTGTATTGTGATCTGTCAAGTAGAGTGCACATTTCTGCTAAACGAGTCTAAAAATCTGACATGTTTGCTTGCTAAATTGCGTTGCAGGTGGACTGTGATGACCAAAAGTGAAAACGATATGATTGCATCTGCACCTCGTTCTTCTTGGTATGTGCCACCCCTTCACGAGGTAAGGCCATTATGAAATTATGTCGAGCTTTCCTAGACATGAAAAACAAAAAAACATCTTAGAACTAAAATGGTAGTAACATTCCCGACCGTGATTTAAGGTAAGTCGGTTTCTGCAGAGAAAAAATGTTTTGCCCCACGTAACCAATTAACGATTTTCAATTATGCTACAGATTCCTCTTGTTTTGGCTTTGAATGTGGAAATGTGCTATTTACAGGGGGAGGATCTATATTTGTGGGATCCAGGGCTGTGGGCCACCCCGAAATGCTAAAAAACTGGAAAAGAAGCCAGAGTACACGCTAGATGACCTGTCTCGAGATTGAAACCCCGACGGTAAGAACTCTGACAGTCCCGCTAAGCACCGAGTTACCACGCTGCCCCACAAATCACTCAATCAGGGTAAGTACAACTACACAATTAAAAAATAATTTCTTCCTCATTATCAGGGGTCTGCTAATGTATCCTTACATCTTCAACATTCAAAACCAGATTTAGTTCACTTGCATACATCTTATTCTATGCTACACTTGATAATGCTGTCCCCTACTGTTGGAATATAACCCTAACGTGTTCAGTGGTAGGGTCGGTGGTCAAGAAATTTGGACGGGGTTTTGGGGAGAAAATGGAAAAAAATCAAAGTACAATGAAATGAGCTCTGCTCTCTAAATCTAACTGTGTGCTTGCTCAAGTATATGCTCAACGCTAACATAAAACACGCTCATTAGAGTGATTGCATATTACGTGGGCTGCAGGATGGCTTAATGATTAGCATGCTCTTTTTTATTTTATTTTTTTTTAATTACAAGACACTACCCGATCAGTGGAGGGTTCAACATTCCAGGCTTTTATTCTGGCGCACAAAGGGAACTTTTTTGTTTGTTTGTTTTTTTTTTTTGGGCTGCGCCGCTATAAATCAAGCCAGTGATAATGAAGCACAACGTCACTGATTTTCATGTCGTGGGCTACAGGCACGCCAGCGACATCAGCATCACACATTCGTGACCTCTCCAGAGCAGAACCTTTTAGGGTACTATAGCGGTAACTGGCAAATGAAGCATGACCACAGGTTAACCGTTAACTAGCACTCATGTAGGTTTGTTTGCATTCTTGATTCATATACATCTGGTCAAAGGTGTGACCAAAAGAATTCTTCCAAATCGAAGCTATTTTTTTTTCCCGTTGAATGAACAAAGTGAAATTTAATCGTCATTTTAAGTTGTGCGCCTGCAGTTCAGACTCCGATGAGTATGAGCTCGCACATGCACGAAGTCGAAGTCACAGCAGGCTTGTCTTTCGGCCAAATGTGTCATCCCACTGAGCGCAAGTTGTAATCACAACAGGCAGGTGGTAAAAGCTGCAAGTCACACAGTTCGCACAGGAGGATTTATGGCCCAGCTGGTGTCAGGCTCACACTGCGAAGCAACGCGCACTCCCCTCACTCAATGATGGCAAATAAGGTATAAAACATGCGGGAGCAGATATCAGCTTGCACAAGATTATGGCTGTTGCCAAAGTTAAAAATCGGACGGATGGATGGAACAAATATCAGAATTAAATATAGGTCATACAGAAATAATGATTAAAATGTGCGCTTTTATGGCGATTCATTAATTTTAAATTGAAAGCGTCTCACCTCCACTTATTGGAGCTAACGAGTGCGGAAACAAAACACGGATGCTGTAAGTGATCCATGAAATAATGGTGGTGCACATGAGGACTAAAATGGAGGGAGACAAACAGCAGCAGATGGGAGAGCAATGTATCGACTAGGAGGGAGGAGCGGGGGGGGGGCTCATTTTGGGAAAGGGGAGTGCGGTGGGTGTCGGGTGATGGAGTGCTGTCCTTTCCATCAGTCTCATTAGTTAATCATATTGTCAGAGATCCCATTAGTGTCTTACAGTTCACTGAACTCCTCCCTTTGTATCAACATCTACTCAGGGTTTGTTTGTGTGTGTGTGTGTGTGTGTGTGTGTGTGTGTATACACTAATTGTGCATGTTTTTGTCATTGAAAATGTATAAGGATTGGCACAGTTTTATGTACGAATTCATTTTTATTTACTTGTTCAGTGTTAGGGCGGCACTCTGGTCACTACTGCCCGAAGACAGCTGGGATCGGCTCCAAATATTACAAGTTAATAATTTTTGTCCCAGTAAAGCCAGGGCCTGGACAGAATGATTGATGGAGGGATGTTTGGGTGGATGGAGCTTTTTAACGTCAGAGGCGGCGGCAGGTTGGTGTAAGTGAGGAGGTCGACCACGAGGGGGCGTTATAACACTAGTTGTGCTTCTCCTGCTCACAACATTCTTTTTTTCTCCTCCCCGCAAGATGATTGAATCCTTTGCTGATCATTTCAAGCACAGAAAAGAGTTTTTATGGTAGCGCGCCATGGGACGTCAGGGGTGAACCGTCTTTAGGAATTTTTTTTTTTTGGTCCGGTATTTTTCACAAAGCCACAGTGTACTTAAGAAAATTAATAAATCATACTGCAACTAAAAATGTTCCGTTTATTTCCTCCTTTTGATGGAAGAGAATTTTGCTTATAAACTATTAAAAACATGCTTGTCCTCGTGAGCGATCAGGGCGAGCGGGAGGCTAATCCCAGCTAATTCATTTGCAAGGTACATTTAAAGACTCAACCACTCACATTCACAGCTATGGACTATTTTGCACCTTTGTGAAACTAACTTTCATGTTTTTGGATTCCAGAAGAGGAAAACCAACACATGCCTCCTCCACACAGGAAACAAAGCCAAAAGTCAAACTGAACCTCACCAAACTAGGCCATTGTGCTATATATAAATAACTTGAAAATGAATAAAGATATGTCTAATCAATAGTTCTCCTGTCAAGTCTGATTGAATACCAAATTGTAAATAAAAATGATAAAAGCATTCTAGGCACAAAACGATTCTCACAAGACGGAGAACAATAAAACAAAAGAAAGTTTACAGCCTAGAAGCCCGTCTGGCTGTTTTCTTCTTGGGTCGTTGTAATTTATCTTGACACGCATCATGTTGTGTGTTCGTTTATGACGCATAGTCTCGCGCTAATCTGCGTCTGAAACTCAACTGTGACCAGTGTACTTTAAATCTGCCCGTTCGCGTCAAAACAAAACGTCGTAAACACGCCTCGCGTCTCCTCGCTGACGGCGTGATTCATTTGCAAACGCGCTCGGCCAAGTCATGAAATGGCTTTTAAGTTTGGTCAGGAAGAAACACAATCGCTCGATTTGATGAATTCCCCATGCAGAAAACCGGCAGAATTTTTGTGGCTGCGGAACATTATACGTTATCTTTCCGCTTTGATTGCAGTTCAATGGTTCTCTGTCCATCTTGACGGGGCTCGAACTGTTCCAGATGGTTGCAAACATACCTTGACGACAATGGCGAGGAGACTTCTTTTAACCAAACAACGTCAAACTGACATTGCGTGGCAGCCTGCCTCTATCCATCAATAGAGTCGTTGTTATTGCTGAGAAGGGGTAAAATAGAAAAGTACAGTATTTGGCAGCAGTCTGCTACATCTGCACAGCGTCCTTGTCTGCTCTCCTTGGGGGTCGAGTTGTAAACTTCTACAAGCTTTTAGGGAAGCAATACTTGATGTGATTTCCAATTACACCCCCCACCCCCCCACCCATGCCAACACTTCTTCAAACTATGAAATATAAGTATTTTAAGCGCTCTTAACAGCCCAAAAATAAGGATTAAAAACAAAAATAGAACAATCTTGTGAGAAATGTGTATGATGAGCTAATATTAGCCTCGCCTCTTGCTATTAGTCTTCCAATTCCTTGTCCTATGTGGAGTCTCTCACATTTCAAAAGATATCCAAAAATCAGTTTGTGTGTATGGTACTCCACTTTTGAGATAGTGGGCCTGAGTTTTCAGTGGAGCCCCCCCCACCCATGTGAGCAGTTGGACTGGATGATGTAGGTTTTGCTAAGGTGATTCTAAACAAAGCCTACATATAAACTACATATATTATAAATGGAATGTTTTAAAAGCTGGTGGTGTCTACCCCTTGGAAGCACGGACGAAAACAATTTCCCAAAGGGGAAATTTGGGATGAATGACAGATGCGGAGGAATGTGTGTTTTCTGTGGAATAGATGAATTTGATTTATTCTCATTGGCCTGATTTTAAGAAAGCGCCATAAAACTCGAAACCCACTAAAATAACACTCTTGAACCTGTGAATTAAAAAGAGCTGCATAATATTTCTCAGAAATTAAATGTGGAATAATTGTGTGGGCTGTGCGGTTGTATGCAGTTTTTTTTTTTTTTAACAGTCTGGATGGTTTTAATTGCTCTTCAGTGGAGCTGCATTACTCCCACATCACAACGTGTACCAAACGAGTATGTGAGGCACGCCGCTCTGCGGCAGTAAATAATCTCTTTCGTCTTTTGCAGGAAACCAGCAGCAGAAATGACATGCAAATCTCTGCAGTTTCTCTTTCTCTCTCTCTCTCTCGACCTCGACCTCTCCCACACACTCTATGTGAACCTTTCCATCTTTGTGATCCCAATGCTGGCCAATGATTAAAAGCTTGGGACATGAAAATTGGACACTGAGCTCTCCAACTCAAATTTCACAAACTGGACTTGTGACACCAGGGCGCACGTGCACATTTAATTTGTGTCGATTTGTTCATCCATTCATTCATGCGTTCTCCGACCCGCTTATCTTCGTGAGGGCCGCAGGCCTGCTGAAGCCTCTCCCAACATAGCAGCCATGTTGGTGTGTTTACAGTGCTAATTCTAGCTTAGATGAGTGAAGGCTCGGTGTGATGGGTGAAGGGGATTTGTTAAGTGAGGCTAAAAAAGTGCACCCCTCTTCTGGTATACGAACATCAGCTAACTTAAGATCGATCCTGAAACTCATAGGGAGCCAATGCGATGATTTTTCGAATTAGTGTTATCACCGTACACCAAGCCTTCTGATCTTCATCAGGACATGCGCTGCGAAATTTTGTAATATACTTTTATACTTTACAAAAGGTGATAAAAAGCACGACAAAACGCTTTATCGCTAATCTGCTATCGACATCATGAGAGCACCTGCGACAAAGTAGACTCGCATGCCAACACCACCAGATGTCTCGTGTAATTGTCCGCCTTGACTAATGAAGTTAAAGTAATCTGACTGAGCGTACTCTCGCAATGACACGCTTCGTTGTCTTTTCTGTCCTCTATAAAATAAATCTTACAATAGCGGTCGCGTAAATCTCATGCAGAATAGAATGCTCATCCAAACAGGACAGGGGAAAAATATAAAAAGTCATTCCTGGTTTTTGGCCTCTGTAAGGAAATCAACAGAATCTGAAACCTTCCACAGTTTATGGATACATTGTTTTTTTTATGATGTGGAAAAGGGCACATTTAGAGAGCACAAAAAAAGAGAGAGAGGAAAAAAAATATCACAGATAGTCATGATCCAGCTGAATAAGTGTAGAGACATAAATCTCCTGATCACAGTCTGGTCTGGCCTTGACTCGTGTGATCAAAAGAATTCTTCCCTCTGTCTTTTTTTTTTTTTTTTCCTTTTTAGCTTACACAGACTCGTTAGTAAAAAGCTAACTGGGCTCATTCAAGCATGTTCTTTGATTGCACCAAACGATGCCACAATGTATTATGATGTGAGTTGACTTTTTTTTTTTTTAATAGAGTGCTCAATCAACCATATCTCAGTGTTAATTATTGCTGACTTATCAGAAAGAGGAAAAAAAACCCCATCTCCAGGTGCCATCGTACTGATAGCACCGCTACGCCATCAGGGAATGTGTGCTACTTCCCTTGCTCTTTGTTATGGCAACCTATGTTGGTTGTGACAAGTCCCAATACAATCCACAATAATAATAATAATACATTTTATTTGAAATGTGCCGCTTTGAACACCGTCACTCGACTTTTTCCTTTTTTTTTTTCTGTCAGCCTGCACTATCTTTTACACGTGTCATCATTTTACCGCCTTTGTTTCTTGGGCTTTGGGCTCTGACCTTCCTGTATAGAGCTCGTTCTGCAGGCACGCCGGCTTCCTCCCACATTCCAAAAATATGCTTGTCTGATTCACTGAAGACTCTAAAAGGTTCTGAATGTGAGCGTGAAGGGTTTGTTTGTTTATATGTGCCCTGCACTTGTTCTGTTTGGGGTTGCACAAACCGCCAAGAATAGATTGTTTGAAATTACCTTTCACGTGAACTAAAATTGTGTTTTTGATAGGTTTAGTCCATGGAACTGTGGCAGCTGGAACTGTTCTCGAGTCGCTCGCTCAAGACAGCCTCCAAGTCAACAATCGTGGCATCGATTAAGTTAAACGAACAGGGACAAGTTTGGTTGCAGTGTGCGAAATTTGAGATTTTGCGAGAGATCAGTTGCTGACCCCCTCTGATTTATGAGGGTTATTTTTCTAACTGCTCAGCGCAGGCATTCGGTGCTGTCAGAAAGTATTTGCCCTCTTCTCAATTTCTTTCTTTCCCGCTCCACTTTAATGTTTAAGATCAAATGTAGAGCATGTCCTCACCACTTGACCATTTTCAAGTTTCTCTTGCGTACATTGTTTTGCTGTCCCAATTCTTACCAGGCACATTTAAACCCAAGGCTGCGCGTGGCCGGCAGAGGCCCCAATGAACTGTTCGACTCGCCATCCAGCCTGTGCAATCAATATAAGCCGCACAGGTAAGTGGAAAGCAGGAAGAGGTTTTTTTTTCTCATCTAGTTTAAATTTAGTTTAGTTTTTTTTTTTTTCGGAAAATGCTTGATTTTATTTTATTTTTTGGTTGTAATATTAGTTATAGTTTTCACTGCAATATATTCGAGGATGGCAACTGAAATGTTTTCCCACAGTGTGAGAGTCCAGCGACCCAAAAAGCAAAGGCCGTGCCCCCCAGCGTCGCCTCGTGTGCCAGATCGCCGAAATATGAGCAATAACTTCCCACTCTCACTTCTACAAAGCTGGCAGCATGTGATGCCGCCCTGTCCCATGCCTCAAAGGTCAGCGTGAACCTCTGACCTTGGCCTGACCTTGCCAGCCTTGGGGTCAAGCAGTTTTGATTCCTGCTTTTGACGCAAACCGTTTTGGAAAACATCCCACTTTTCTTTGCTGATGGGACGATGGAAAGACTCCGATGGAACGTCAGGTTTCCCGTGGGGATCATGGAACCGGAAACGTAAGGGTGAGTCAACTCATCAAGTGTTTACAAGCCGAGTTTATGTTACACTTCGCAGTAAACGGAATCGGCGCTGCCAAATAGGAACAGTGGAGGACAATTCTTTGGGATGATGAATTTGAAAGGGGGGTATAACCATCTGTGTTCCTCTTACTGATGACTCCATCTCTCTCTATGGGCACGTAGGACTTCTCCTTTCTTTCTGCCAGCTGTTTCCGCCCGAAAAGAAAAACACCCCCCTCCAAAAAATTGTGATTTAATATCCATGCACAACAACACTGTCAATATGATTGCGTTATAATAGCAATCGCGCAAGACTCCAAACTTACAACAGAAGAAATGTTGTTGCACTTCCGGGCCATATGCAGAAATGAATTACATTTAGAAATCAAATAAAGCCAATATCACACTCTATTAAATACAGGGTGGTGGTTGTTGTTGTTTTTTTGTAATCTGACAAGAAAAAAAGGACAAGGTCACATTTATTGGACAAATTATTGAGTTAGTCAATCATTGATGGAAGCATCCACCATATTGCCCTCTTCACCATATTTTAGACCAGCAATGATCAAAGCCATTTTCTGTTCCGCTGAATGCCCATTTGATTTTTCTTTTTCCCCCGTGTGTGTGTGTGTGTGTGTGTGTTTAGGGGGCGAATGCCAACAAAAGCGGGGAGGTCAGGACCCCCAGCCGAGCGTTCTCCGCTTCCCGACTATATTTCACCTTCCAATGCCCGGTACGTACCAAGACCGGTTGCACAATCAACCGTTCCCACTCAATTTTACACCGTCAGTGAGTGGGAACTCAACAAGCACTGTTACTGCCAGAACTAAGCGATGGAAAAAGTTAAAGAATATACACTTCAATTTAAAATGAAAGCAAATTATGATTCCCTGTTAATAAGAAGAAATAGAAGCCTGCAAGGGCACTTTGGGCATGGTTGACAGTTTGTACCGAACAAGTCTCCACGCAGAATTATTGCCTTTAATCATTTGACAGCGATTATTTTATAACCATGCAAAAGGAAGATACACAAGATGTACAATCGTCCTTATGACTGCCATAAAATGTTGCTTCCAGTGTACAGCAGTCAGCACAGTAAAGAAAGAGGGAGTCGGGGAATTTCTAAATAAAACAAAGTAAGAGCAGAGTTGTTATTTGGAGGAAAAAAAATGTCTTCGGGTCATAGAACAACATACAATGTAAAATTTGGTATCGCAAAGCCAGTTGTTAATATCCTAGCTTTGGCGGGGTGAAAAAAAAAATCAGCCATCAAAGCGCTGTGAACCAGATGATAGATGTGAAAGCTGCAGCTGGAGTGATTTATAGCACATTTTGCACCTCGCAGCTTGTTGCGTGTGTGTGTGTGTGTGCGCGTGTGTGTCCGAACGTAAAGACGGGAGTCCATTACCTTCCCGCGTCCGATGAGCTTCTGAAGCCGCGACGGATTGAGCAACCACAAAAACGTAATCACCCAAATTGGCTTTTGAGAGGTAGAGAAATGAGTGCATCGTAATTTGGAAAGATTATCTTCGCAGGTGAGGTGGTAGGTGGTGGTCCGTGTTCGGGAGGGAAAATTACAAGGATGAAAATGACAATTTAGACACACATCCTGACTTGTGGCAGTGAGCAAGTGTCGAGAAGGGAACTGAAGCCGGAGAGAGTATTACTACAGCTCAGAAAGGATCCATTTTGTCGACATCTGAAATGATTCTTATTTTCCCGTTTTGTTTTTTTTTTTCGTTTTCTTTCCATTAATAAAAAAGTCACGAGTTTGCTGGTTGATGCCTCGGCTGTATCAAAGCATGCCAAATAACAATCGGAGCTGTTCAATTCATAGATTGATGCTTTGAACATGAATCTGAAATGATTCTTATTTTCCCGTTTTGTTTTTTTTTTTCGTTTTCTTTCCATTAATAAAAAAGTCACGAGTTTGCTGGTTGATGCCTCGGCTGTATCAAAGCATGCCAAATAACAATCGGAGCTGTTCAATTCATAGATTGATGCTTTGAACATGACTGCGTTAATCTGTTTTTTAAATGCCACATTGTTTTCTTGCAGTCTCGGGCTTTTGTTGGCAATTTCCCTTCCACACACAGAGCTCAGGAGTTGAGCTGAAAGTAGCGGCCACACCTCCGCCCAGCTCGTTTGTTCATTCGGCTGAGTAATCAGAAGGTGTGATTCCATCCCAAAATTGCATGTGAATGAACTGATGCTCATCGTTTAGGTGAAACCTCACTCAAAGAAATCACGGGCGAATACAGCAGATCACAACAGCTCATCGCAAATCAGAAATACGATGCATGGTAGGGATGTCAGAGCAATCTGAGCGGACGCTGATGAATCGTTTTTGAGGCCTTGCTCACGACAACTCAGCAGGACTCAAAAAGGGAAGGTGGATGAGGTTGAGTTGTGTTTTTGTACATTTTTTTGCATTGGAAAGAATCTCTGACAAACAGTGGTTTAATATCATTTAGACCACTTGGGACTTCTTGTATTCCTCCGTTGTGCAATTCTGTTCAATCTGGACTGCTCGCAAGTCCACTGCAGGGAATATATGCATAAACAACCACTCTCAGACACGTTTTGGAAGTTAAGCATTAAATCGACCTACCATGTTTTTTGTTGTTGTTTTTTTTGGAATGTGGGAGGAAGCCGGCGCATCCGGGACAACCCACGCAAGCTCAGGGGACAACATGGAAACTGCACATAGGAACAACATACCTCAGAACTGTAAGTCGGCCGTGTTAACCACCACTCCACCGTGCCCAGGTTTTAAATCACCAATGATTCATAATCCTGTTTAGCATTTTAACAGTGCAGTCCTGGCTTTTCAGTCACTCTTCATGCACTCTGTGCACATCACTCATGATACCCGCCAGGAAGGATTACCATGTTGACAGCAACACACAGACAGACAGAGCACATTTACACACACATGGAAATTTGGGGTCTTCAGTTTACTCAACATGCATGTTGGAGCCTTGGGGAAAATATGCAAACGCCACACATGAGGCCAGAGCTGAGATTAAAAAACATGAATTTCAGAACTGTGCGGCATTTCAAGCTGACCACGAGTTTGCCATAGCAATTAGACTTTTTATTTCATTTTTCTGCCAAAATTTTCAAAACCAGCGACATAGATTGGATTCTATGATTCAAATTTAGGAAGAAATAGAGGCTGGAACTCCCAGCATGCCGTGCGGCATTGTGTAAATAGTTGCTAAGAATTACGTTTTCATTGTTAATGTCTGATGTTATTTCCCAGTAGTAGTAACAGACTTGTGTTCATCCACCCCTTTTTATCGAATTATTGCTCGCTCGCTGTGGATTTATGTGCTCGCACTTGATTTACAGTTACACCTGTATTTTTAACTAAAAATCTATGCATTCTCACGTGGTGGTGTCGGGGCAGAGTGCGGTCATTATGAAAGTGGGGAGACGTGGCCCAGATCTCAACCCTGTCATCTGCGCCCATATTCAAAACAAAGAACAAATATCATTTTGATAAGCAGTGCAAAGTATATAAAGAGGACTCACTGCGTTTTTAGTAGCAGGGTTTTTAAATTTAGTTTTTAAATCTCTGGATTGAAAAATAAATTATATTACACGGGTCTGCTTGGCAGTTTTGTTCCCCCCCCCCCCTTGATGACAAATTAGTTATGGCCTCTTGGCAAAAGTGATGAAATCGCTTTATTTTGGAGGGATGAACCGGATCTTGCTTAACTCACTGTGTTGGGTTTTACCAGGTTCCAGTTGGCCCCCCTGGTTCGGAGCTGGTTCACCAGTTGCTCGTTTTGAACGCAATCTGTCAGGAACACCGTGCAGTTGTCACTTTATCCCACACTTGAGTGTGACGAGATATCGCCAAGTGACTTGTCGTGGCGACGCAGAGCCGCGACAACTTTGTGCGGCTGCGCATATGGCATTGAAGGTGAGTTGTTGTTTTAGGATTATTATTAATGTACATTGTTGTTCTTGCCTCTACGGGCACCACGCGTGGAGGGAGGTTTCGCTTAAAGTCCCGAGAATCTACACTCGCTACATGTCAAACATTTTCTGCTGAAGCAACAAGTGGAAGGCCCCGAGCTGCGTGCGTTGCTTTATCCGATGACACTTGAACGCCACTGAATTCACGAGTGGGTTAAACAGGTGACTGATAACAGTGGTGCAAGAGATTGCTAGAGTGTGCACAATCTCGTTCTGACTTAACAGTAATGGTACTTTATTTTTTTATAACCTTAATAATACTGTACTCTGAGCGCAAGGATTAGATTAACGTTTTTTTTTTTTTACCGCACACGTGGTTCTCTTCGAGTGTAATAACACCTTATGACGGCGTGTTGGGGTCATTAAATTTAAACAAGAGCTTTTCAACAAACACTTAGCACCGCGTGTAAATAACAGTGCGCTATCACTCACTCGCTCGCATTTTTGGTTCTGAGTTGGAACTGTAGCGATTCAGCTTTTCAATTCATTGATTCCTCTTTGTTGTTTTTGCAAAACAATGATTGACTGATGAATGCTGCTTTCTGCGAATGTACCACCAAGTTTTGTTTTATGCAGATAGTGTTGTCAAAATAGTCACTTAGTCCGCAGCAAATTTGTTTATGGCTATAGCTTGTAAATGCAATTGTTTGATCGTTCGTTGCAACAGTTCTGCAAGATTAAAAACATTCCTCTTATTTGGGGCTGATACAAATGTAAATTCGACTTCTTAGCACTCTCCAAACTACTAGTTCGCTGCACTTAGATGATCCCAAATTGTATAGCATCAGCGACACTCTGGGAGTACAACAAATCACAGCTGCAATCAAATAGAAAGCAACCTTCTCTAATGAACAAACTCTAAAATGTGTATTGCTTGGAATAAAGCATCTATTGTCATCATCATAGCACCCTCAGATAAAATGCTTCACTGCCCTGTAGCTTGCTGGACCAGCCAGGATTATTCTTGTGAACATTACAGTTCAGAGATACGTGCACTTTGTCCAAACTGTGCCGTGACAAGTTTTGTTGTTTGGTTAGCACACACGGTGTGTTCATTTCTTAGCTTTGTAACCTTTGATCGAGATTTTGTTGCTAACCGAAAGCATATTTACGGCTGTGGGTTTAATGCAACAGATTTGAAGTCGAGTTTTCTACAGAACTAAACTGGTGTCGGACTGTGGCCGTTAATACCCCCATCTGGCTATCTGTTTTTCAAAAACAAAGAATACCGAGTTGGACTAGGTAACAAATAAGGGTTGAATCCCAGTCATGCTCTGCTTTACTTTCTGTCTGGGTTGACAATGGGGGTAGCTATTTTCTTGATTAAAATTCCCGACGATTGACTCCCACTGGCTGGCACGGACCACCTACCACTCCTTAACAGAGGAAGGTGCAGCTTCTTGGTGCACAGCCGTTTCATATCCGCGATATTAAGGAGGCGGGGAGGTTTTATTTGGGAGGGATGGATGGGAAACGGCATCGGCCTTGAGCGTTTGTGTTCAAAGCGTGGATGTTTCTTTAATGGCTGGGAAAAGTTGTGTCATTTATAGTTGGACTTTACTTGGCGCTGACCTTTTTGTGTGCATGGTGGGAGTGTGCAGGTCTGTAAAATATTTGCAAATGTAATTAGTGGCGTGCAGGCGATCAAACTTGATTTATTATTTCATTTAAAAAAAAAAAAACAAGTTTTGAATGAGTCTCGTTGAGATGGGAGTGCATAGGTGGCGCTTTGCGTGGTGCCGTTTTCGCCGCTTTTGCTTTTTAACATTTACCATTACCCGCCGATAAACACTGTAGTACAAACAAAACACACACATACACACAATGCATGTTTGACAAGAGGGGAGGCAGCTTTCAAGTCAAGGTCAAAGCTTCCAGTGAGGGCGGGTCAACCCTCCACATCTGCGTTTACCCCCAAATGGCAGTTTAAGACGCGCAGCCCCGCCGTGTTTTTATTTTTTTTACATTTATTTTGCTGTTTTCCGAGTGTGACTCATCTGGTTTAGTAGTCACTTAGTTGGATACAGACTTAAGTTTATAGGAAACTTAATGGAAGAAGACAGTAAGGCCCCCCCCCCCCCCCCACTTATCGTTTGCGCACAGTAGAGTCAGTCCGAGTGAAAAGCCTTGGTGTTGAATTACGATGCCTCTTGAATCGTACCCAGAACTAAACTAACCAAACTAGTGAGCTGCGAGTCGGCGTCGTTAAACTTCAACCTTTGTCTTTAACTTTTGGGTTGTTTCCTGACTTTAGAAGTCTGGCGAGGCTTGATGAACCCGCCCAGGTGACTGAGGTAAAGTTGAACTCCCCCGACAGCGCACTTGACCTTCTGTCTGTCTGTCGACCATCATTGGATCATTTCCCAAAACATTTGAAACTTTGGACGGACAATTTTGTCCGAGCGACTGAAAACTCTGTCATGAATCCTGAACAATAACTTGAACGCAATACCTAAAATTCAGCCTCAGTGCTTTGACTTCTACGCATGAAAATAAATTGGGATGGCTGAGCATTCCATCCCAGTTTCTCACCACAGTCTTGCGCGGTACGCCGACGTTGGCATACGCTCGCCAGCATTCACCAGTATTTATGATTTTACTCATGTAGAGCAGGGGTTAGTTGTCGCAACTTTGAATAAGTGTTCCTTACTACTAATCAGTGATCGCATCACAGGGTCGCTGTGTTCTGGGAACGTTGTCTTGTTTAATTCCAACGTCAATGTATAATAGATTCCGACCGTTCACCAGATGACGATACCGACATGGCGTGAAGTTGGACTGGATAGATCACTCACTCCTTTAGTGCATGGTTAACCCTCACTCGCGTCCGAACAAACTGACAATAAATGATAGCGATGCCAAAAAGGAGCCAAGAATGTTCTCCAGCTGTGAGTGAAGATGAGACGGCTGGCACCCAGGAATGATTAACTCCGCTGGGTGCGCTGTATTAGATGTTGTGAAAGCAAAGCAACACTTTCCTGGGATCCGACGTGTGTGTGTGTGTGTTGCCTATTGATCTAACGGGCGTCTGCGGAAAGTGCATTTGTAATCATATTTCCCGTTCTGGCTAACATTTCCTACACGCTGCAAATATGCAAAATAGTGGGCAAACGCAAGATTTTTAGAGCAGAAATGGCACAGCGGGTGGCCATGATGCTGATGATGATGATGATGATGGTTATTTTTGACCTTTAACAATTGTATCTTTGCAAAGATTGTATGTGGCTATGAAATGGATTTGAGTTTTGAAGACGAAAAAGTTCTGCTGCCAAAGCATTTTAAATATAAAAAGGCGAAAATGACAACTTTCAATATGAGCGGTATGAATAAGACTAACACTAAAATTCCGTCGGGTCACAGGCTTTTGTTTGGAATCGTAATGAGAGAAACTAGGGCAGTAAGACGAACTAGTAGTTGGCATTGTTTTGTTTTTTTTGTTTGTTTTTTTTGTAACATGTATTGGCTGCCCACCAGTCCAGGCAGACTCCAGCTTACTCATCACCCTAATGACGACAGGAAGAAAGATTTTCACCTCGAAGAATATTTTCCCTCGGCTGTGCACAAAGTTTAGGCGTTGCTTTGCATGTTTATTGTGTTTTTGGGGAGAAACAATTGATTTCCATGAGAAGTTCGAAGGGAGGCTAAGGAGGACCCTATTAAATTTGTCCTGGAGACTGTAACCTTTTTTTTTTTTTTTTTTTTTTTTAATGAGAGAACTCAAAGTGTATTTAATGGAAAATGGAACGGGGCTTTATTGTCTTATTCACTGTTAAAAAAAATACAAAGTGCTTACACTTAGGAATCCCCTTTTCTTACTTTCAAGTTCCTCCCTCACAAAAGCTCGGAATCGGATCTAACAAAGAAACACTCGATGTACGAAGGAAAGGTTCGCCGAGCTGGAGTGGGCTTCAACAAATAAGGTGCAGTTTTGTGTGCACTCGATTGTCAATAGTATTAAGCCAGTAAGAAATGTGCTGTTTATATTTGACAGCTTGTGCAAATAGTGTTTGGGCATATGTAAAGCAATGAGAAATTTTATTATTGTTTAGCGTCCGAGAGTGAGAGACATGTCGAAAAGGTCAACTCTGCAGTGACATCATCATGATGTGCCACGACGCGCTCTCATGGCTTTTTTTTTTTTTTTTTTGGGTCCATTTTTGTTTGTCTTGCAGGGATGTCCTGTCTGCCTCAGTGAATCCCCATGGCCGTTCTAACCACTCAACATTGTCCTTTCATTGGCATAGACCAGACACCCCTTCTCTTAATTCCGGGATATTTTGGAATATTGTGCATAGGACACATCCTAACACAGGAAGTTGACAGTTAAGTCACGGGACAATTAGAGCTCAGTGGTCATAACGGTGTCCGCTGTCAGTAGATTCAGTGGTCACCGGTTAAGGGGCTTGGCATTCTTACAGTCGGAAAGTCGTCGTCTCGTATCCAACACCGTGCCATCCTACATGGACGATGTCGGACGCCCAGCCTTAGAGAGACATCCTTGCGCTAGCGATGGCCACAGACAAGGCTCAGCCCCTCCTTCAGCTCCAGGAGGTGGACTCCAGTCGAGTGGGCTGTCGCGTCCTCTCCCCCATCCACAGTGCCTCCTCCCCGGGTCTGTCCCTCGAAACCAGCCAGCCCATCTGTATCCCCTCCCCTTACACCGACCTCAGCCATGACTTTACCACCATCCCTTTCTACAGTCCAACTATCTTCTACACTGGGCCGGGACTTTCAGACTGCTCGCCTGTGCACCAGTCCCTAAGGCCCTCCTTATTCTGGCCCAGCCAGGGCCACATGGGCCCGCCCGGACCGCTGCATCCCTCCCAGGTACGCCCTCAGCAGAGTCAGCCTATCCAAAGTCCGTGGGCGGAGCTGTCACCGGGGGGCTGCGAGTTGACTGCCAGGTAGGACCTTGCGTCACTTTTTCTTTTGGGGGGGGGGGGGGGGGGGGGTTGCCCTTTCCTGCTGCCGTGACACATCTTCTTCTATTGATGCTGTGCGTTGGAGGCAGCGTTAAAGCGCTTTGAGCACTCCCGTAGATTTTTCCCCTTCGGACCGGGACTCAGGTTTTCGCAAGAACGTAACCGGGAGCTTCCTGTGGCATAGATACAAGTACCGGTACATGAACAAAGATGCATTGTTTGTGGTAGACGCATCATTTTCGCTCCAATTGACTGAGATGAGATCATTTGTGGCTCAGACCTTGTTCATCTCACCGTTTTGGAGCGAGAAAATATTTAGACTTTTGATCATTGATTCGATACGAAGGTAGTATCCGTTCGAAAGTGATTGCGATAGCCGGATTCCAAGGTCCAATCTGCAGATGCACTTTGTCAGCTCTGGAAACATCCCAATGTTTCAATCAATCGGAACCAGAGCAAGAACGGAATCCAATCCGAAAATCCTGACACCGTTTGGGTCACAATCCTCACCCTTAAGATGATTGAATTGCGTTTGAGTGCGAACCGGAACCCGACTAATGTTGAACCACAGACAATTCGGGATGCTTGAGGAAGCTCAAAATCATTGTTCATTGTCACTTCAGGTCGTGCGTTTCAACTTTTTTTATGGGGGTCATAGGTCGACACGTTTCTTATCATCATCGCTTCCTGTCACAATTTGCCGCCAATCTTTAAGAGATTTGCACCATGCCAAAACAAGAACACGTGAATTGCATGTCCAGGGTCAGTTCTCTGCTGGTCTCTCCAATTTCAGGCTGTGCGCTTCAACTTTCTTGCGCCGTATCAGACCAGGAAGAATATCCGTTTTGAACGCTGATCTGGATTTAAGATGCGAGGGTCCAAAGTCAAATCGCCGCATGTTCACGGGTCGATTCTGCTGTTTGTTTTGTGTCTGAGCTTGTGCCTTATTGATTTTCATGCGGTCAAAAGTCAAATCAATAGCGCACGATACTGGTTGACACTTTCAACCAAATGAACACACACACACACACACACGCGCGTGCGCTTGTCTAGTGTACACCACCATAAACCTTGACTGACACACGTGTTTGTTAGCAAGCGCAGGCGCTCCCACGAGAGCGAGGAGCTGGTGGTGTCATCGGGTGGGAAAGCAGACCTCCACTTCTGTGCCGTTTGCCAGGATTACGCCTCTGGCTACCATTATGGCGTCTGGTCTTGTGAAGGCTGTAAGGCCTTCTTCAAGAGGAGCATTCAAGGTGAGGCAAACGGAAACGTCTCTTAGTCAATGTCGTATCGTGATTTTTTTTTTCCAAACATTTTGTGAATTTGCCCTGGGATTTGAGTTCCTCTTCCACAAGCTGCAGTATACGCAGAGTCTGCAAGGACGGTGTTGCTTTGAATTTGTCCTTGCTTACCTTTTATCTTGACTTTCATCTGTCCTGTCATCTTTGCTTCAGGCCACAATGACTACATCTGCCCGGCAACCAATCAATGCACCATAGACAAGAACCGTCGCAAGAGCTGCCAGGCGTGCCGCCTCCGCAAATGCTACGAAGCTGGCATGACCAAATGCGGTGAGCCACCCTTCAAAGTCCTCTACGGGATGGTCTTTGGTTTACAACATATGATGTGAGGTTCCGAGGTTTCAAATGGCACGCAATGAACGTGCTGTTGGTTCAGTGAACTGTGTCGCTGCTTTATTAAATAAGTTTTTGTTGCAGCTCCGAAAAAAGGAGTGCTGTGGTGTCGTTTTTTTGAAAACGCACACTTTATTAATGGTTTTCACAGTCTTAACAAATGCAGGTACGTCTTTGTCCGTCTCAAGTAAATGCCAAAATAAATTCTGTAGGGGGGCTATAGAATTTATTTTGAGATTTCCTCGCTTGATTTTCTGTTTTGATGCATTTACAATTTTCGTAGTTTCATTGAAGAAATCGTTAATTTACGTTTTTCCGAGGCCGTCATGAACGGCTCTCGAGTCGAGCGGAAGGAGTGTAGCTCCATCTAGTGGATGCATTGTAGATTGCGTCTTATAATCCAGTGCATCCAATATGTGAATAAAATGACAAAATAGGCCATTCATTGAAGGTGCGCCTCATAACCCAGTGCGCCTTTTAGTGCGGAGAATACCGTAATTTAAAAAAAAAACTCAAATGAGATTTTAAAAAAGTCCTCCCACATGCTATCAACACTTTAAAACACGCACAAAAATATACCTTTTCAAATATTCCTTATCGGCTGTATGCACGTTTTTGTCAAGAAATGACAGGCTTTGAGGCATGTTTTGGCACAACATTGTACTGCCCTCAAATTGCACAACTCTAAATCCGGACTAAATATAAAACCTTATAAAACTGTAGCCAAAAAAAAAAAAAAGAAAACATTGTGCAATAATCTGTCTAACCACAATATGGTCATATTTCATCGTGCTGTTGTGAGGACTCTGCTAGGCTAATGAGTGACCACAGCATATCGCTAACCGATCACTCCCTTTATGATCATCGCCATTCTTTCTTCTCCTGCATTATTTTTTCCCCGCCCCATCTTGTGTCCGTTGTCTCAGGCATGCGCAAGGAGCGTGGAAACTACCGGAACCAGCAGAGGCGGCGAGTGAGTTTGTCCTCACACAGCAAGACTCACGGAGCCAAGGCGTTAACCGAACCGGCGGCTGTTTCCGAGCTCCACCCGCCCGCGTTGACCCCGGAGCAGCTAATCCAGGGAATAATGGAGGCGGAGCCGCCTGAAATCTACCTGATGAAGGATATGAGGGGGCCGCTCACCGAAGCCAACGTCATGATGTCTCTGACCAACCTCGCTGATAAGGAGCTGGTTCACATGATCAGCTGGGCCAAGAAGATCCCAGGTATGCGTTAAGGGTTATAGGTCACAGTCATGATGGAAAATTGATCATTTTCATACAAAGAGGGCACAGTCATGACTAATATGAGAGCTAATGCAAGCAAACTGGGTCTTGATGGCACTCAAAGTCATCACAGCCCCTGCCTGTCCTGTCTCGACTCGATTATATATGCTTTCCTCATCGGGTGTAGCGCTGCCTTCCCGGTCCACGTGTGCAAAAAAATAAAATAAAAAATGCAACTCCAATGATCATCGTTGTCATTTACTGTTGTGTTCTATTTTCTTTTGCGCCGTTCTCTTTTGTCTATCCCGTCTGAAAGTCCAACCGCCTTTCCGATAAATAAGCACCTGAGGAAGTATATCAAACTCTTCTTTTGCCCAGAAAAACTGTTCCAAGATTTAAAAAAAAAAAATAAAAAATAAAAGGCATACAGATCCACCGTGATGCTTGACTAAGCAAAAAAAAAAAAAAAAAGCAAAGATGTTTGACATGTCAGCGCTAAGCATTGTACACATCCCACCCTGTGACCTCTTCAGGGTTTGTGGAGCTCAGTCTTCTGGACCAGGTGCACATGTTGGAGTGCTGTTGGCTGGAGGTGCTAATGATAGGACTGATGTGGAGGTCGGTCAACCACCCGGGGAAACTCATTTTCTCTCCTGACCTCAGTCTGAGCAGGTACTCGATTTCTTATCCTGACTTCAACGCCCGAGAACGTTGTGGTCTCACAAAGAATGCATTGAAAGAATAGGTTCAGATTCTAACCTTTATCACTGAAGAGGTTGTGGGGGGAGAAATAAAAAATGTTGACGATGCGGTATGTCTTGACATGTTGCCCTAATCCCATTCCCTTGTTCACCAGGGGATGTTGTTTATCCGGTGATTGATATGACATTAACGCAAATGCTTGACTTGCTCTGCATTCAATCAACTATTCTCCTTTAGTTATCCGTGGAACTTTTTCTGTCCTGAAGAGGAAATAACGACGGTTGTATTTGTGTGGCAGGGAAGAGGGCAGCTGCGTCCAGGGCTTCGTGGAGATCTTTGACATGCTCGTAGCCGCCACATCCAGGGTGAGAGAACTCAAGCTGCAGAGGGAGGAGTTTGTCTGCCTCAAGGCCATGATCCTCCTTAACTCCAGTGAGTCAACACAAAGACAGACACACACACACACACTGCCGCCGCCGCTGCATGTGTGTCCAGCCGTACCCTTGCCTAACGTTGTTGCGCATGATGTGGTCCAGTTACAACAGGACACTGCATTTGTGGCAATCAGTCGGGCAGTGCTGTGTTGGGCTGTCTTCCTTTGAGCTACTCGCACAGTTGAACGGGGTTCGTGTTTTTTGTGAGGGGGGGGTTTGCACAGCTTTCATCATGTCTCATCATTTGTGTAATAACCGTGAGTCAGAAAATAAAATGAATTCGTGTTACCGGAGCTGTGCAGAGCACACGTCGCACTATCTCCCCCCCCCCCCCCCCCCCCAAAAAAATCTGATTTAATGAATATATCTGCACCAATTTGAATGGCTCTTTCCGTTACTCCTTTGACAGAGCTTTTGGAGGATCAGCCGAGCACATGAACAATGTCGGTCTTCATGGAGCTGATTAAAAAAAAAAAAAAAAAAAGTTCTGGGTTAAAATGTGCGCATAGAATATACTGAGATAAAACGAAATCTTATTATAAAGAAGGGCCTGAAGATTTTTACAGGAGCCATGGGGAGCTTCTTCCATCGGGAGTGTTCGTATTTGCTCTACGGTGGCTTAGTCTTTCAGACAATTGCTTGAAAGTGGCTTTGGATCTTTGCCCAGCTGATCATGTCATGGGCGGGGAAACTGGGGCAGTGTAAAAGTGCAGCAGCAGTGCAGCACCGCTCGCTCAGAGCCACATTTTCAGAAATAGGCACATAAAAGATCTATGCGGTTGTTTAATTTTACCCTCGATGACTTGGAAGGCGAGCCAGTGACCCAACTATTTGTATACAAACAATAAAAAGTCAATTTTTAATCACATGAAATCCAGCTCTTGCAACAGAGACATTTATAGAACTTCTGAATGAAAAAGAGTTTTCTGCAAAGACTTTTTTTATGGAAAACAATCTATCAAAAGTCACATTTTATGAGATTCGTGGTTTCAACATCTTATTTTACAGGCCCAGAGAAGTCATTAAACGGGCCGTTTTCACTTGCAGTTACTGTTGAATGTGCTTCAGTGCTGCTCGTGTAGACTTTCAAGGGGGAAAAAAAAAAAGAACTCCAGTTCCTTCCAGGTTGGGAATGATCATTACAATTCTTTGACATGAATATTCTTTGATCAAAAGTGCAAAACATTTTGCACCATTATCCCTCGACTTTAGTGTTTGGAGCTGAAAACGCTCAAGTTCTCGCTCTACGTGAGTCGGTGAACAGTGTCGAAAGCTACTGGCTGGCTGACTGAAGACCCTCTGATGTATTTAGCCGCTGAAAGGACGAAAGTGTTCCCGCCGGACCCGATGGAGACCAAAAACAGATGTCGGACTTTGAAAGAATCTCTATGCGGACATCAAAATACGCTGCGATTTGAACCCGCAGAGAAGACAGTCTTTATTTAACCTTCAGTACCCGGGTTCAAATCAGGTGAAAAAGGAAGACTGCCATTTTCTCTCGCCCAAAGAGAAAGGGAGACTTTTTTTTTTGTCTTTTTAAGAAACACCACACTTTGTTTTGAACGACTTGCAAAACATAGTAATTTCGAATGACGGCAGAAAAAACCCCCCTAAACAAGGTTGTGATTTTCTTTTCAGTGCGCTCTTAGTTGCGTTTGTCATCGGCTCTTTCGGTGTTCCGAGGGCTCGATTCAATTTTCAATGATACCCACTCGTAAGATGTCTGGGTTTTGCTGTTCAAGTTGACACGAGTTCTTGTTACTTATCAGCACTCTGGTGATCAAGGTCAAATAGTGCATATCCCTTTTCATTGCTCTATATTTAAACCAGCGGTCCTCAAATCTTATCAGTGATGTTGTGGCGGACTCCAGACGTCACCTGTGCGAATCTGAACATGAGATGTGGCCAGCAGCTTCGTCATACCTTTCGGAATGATCTTGCAAATGGACAAAGCATCCATTCAGAAAGATCCTTCCCCTCACGCGTGTCTTTTTTTTTTTTTCCTTTCCAGACATGTGCCTCACCTCTTCTGAGGGCAGCGATGAGCTGCAGAGCCGCTCCAAGCTGCTGCGCCTTCTCGACGCCGTGACCGACGCCCTCGTGTGGGCCATCGCCAAAACGGGCCTGACGTTCCGCCAGCAGTACACCCGCTTGGCCCACTTACTCATGCTCCTCTCGCATATCCGACACGTCAGGTGAGGGATTCGACATCTGAGATGTACTGTAGTTGTATTCGTACAGGTGCTTGCCCTTATAAATATATCCTGATACTACAACACCGATACCACTTCAACAGCCAGATATACGTCTTGCCAATAATAATGCATCATAATTTTATTCTTTCTTCTTCCATGCGCAGCAACAAAGGCATGGATCATCTCCACTGCATGAAAATGAAGAACATGGTGCCTTTGTATGACTTGCTGCTGGAGATGTTGGATGCCCACATCATGCACAGCTCCCGGCTACCCAGCAGGGCTCCGCAGCAGGAGTCCTCGGAGCAGCAGGATGTTCCTGCCAAGCACGAGGATTCCACTAGCGCCTCCTCCGATAGCTGCACGACCAGAGGTGATGCCCCGTAGCCATCCAGTCACATCTTGGCTTTGAAACGTATTCACATGCCATGATTTCTATCACTTTGCCGAAAAGTTAGTTAGAGTAAGAAGTAAAAGAAAAAATAAAAAGACTGTGATGAGATGTTTTGAAATTCAGTCATTTGAATGTAGAAGCTCATGATTTTCTTTGCACAACGACTTCACATCTTTCAAAAATGTTAACTCGTGCAGTACTGTATTCATTGCCTTACCGCATCAAGGCCTATAGGTACCACCCGTACTCAGTTAGGTGGCAACTTTTCAATTGTGAAAAGATAATCGAATTTCAGCAATGGAAACGAGACAAAAACGACTTGCTGTTTACTTAACTCACATTTGTGCACCAAATTGGTCCATGCCGGTGATCTCGCTCTCGGAGATCCTTTTTATTCTGAGCCGCCTCCTTAGTTAGCCTGATTGATCTTTTCTGTTGCTGTGCTCTTTCGTGTTTATTGCTAAAGGACATACCACTAGCGCCCTCTCGACGTTGAAAACTTCACCTGAAGGTAGTGCCTTAAATCCTTCTATTTGAATAAAGGGAATAAAAGGGCGCCGGAAGTCTCCAACATTTGCCTTAGCTAATAATTCAGGCCAGTTTACAAAGTAGATGATCAATTTCTATGTTCCCCAAAAAAAAAGTATGGGACCAGATACACAAACTAGAGGAAATGGCGATGATTTATTTATTTTAAAATTGCGCCTGCCTGTGTCCTGAGCCCAAGACAAGATTGACAGAATCCACAAAATGTGCTTGCGCGACATTCAATTGGTTGTGGTTAAAATGGCACATCAAAAAAAACAGGCAGGATTAACACACTTTAGAACATTATTTCTTTGGGGTCGTATAAAAGTGTGGATGGAGATTCCCGACCAAAGCCAGTATTCAAAGTGCCTGTCGGATTGTCCTAATAGCCAGCAGAGGGCGTCCTCATTAATCGCAGCATACATAGGTCTCAATTATGACTCATTCAATGGCATAGGTAGACATTGTCTGGCCGAAAATATCCGTCCTATTGGCAGCGGCAGGAGTTTTAAATGCAATACAGCAAGGGGAGCCAGACTAGTTGTACTGGCAGTTGAAAGGATGCCAAACGGGAGCCTACCGTTCAAGGTCAACACTGGCGAGGCACGGTAGCAGACAGCTCAACCCATCAGTGACCAACAGAAAACAAAACCACCAATTTCCATCAAAACTTTAATTCAGCTTGACAATACATTTTTCAGTTTGTCACTGTCCAAAAAAGGGTAAAAAATGTGTACTTGTGTTTTGAGTAGAGGAAAAAATAATTGGAGGTTATGTTAAAAAAAAAAGTTTTTTTTTTTTGGTCAAGTTTATAACCACAACTGTATTTCTGGCAAAGTTGCACTTACCTGTTAGAATTTTGATTGAGGGGGGAAAAAAACTATTTTTGTATCCTCTTGTAGCTTTTGCTATTTGTATGCTTTGTTGAAATAATGAAATGTTCACTGAATGTTTTGTGAAAGAGAAAGGGGGAAGAGAAAAAAAAATCAAGGTTGTAAATATGTACCAGTTCAGCCTGTCTGCTTTGTGCGATTTTAGCATGAATTATCACCCCGTCATATTTGGTGTTCGCTTACTTAAACGCCATGCTTCAATAAGTAACATTTTAAAGTGAAAAGACAGCCGGCCAACGTGTTAATCATGAAATCATCTCGCAAATACTCTTTGTTGTACAGTACCAATAGCTGTGGGAAGGAGAGGGGTTCTTTTCACGATCATCGCCTTATTTGACGTAAAATAAGCGACAGGTGACACAGATACTGGTCATGTTATTGATGTTCAGAAATGTAAACTTGGAATGCACATGAGTACACTTAGACAATAAATGATTGTGATTGTGCAAAACATGATTTCGTTGTAAGCCTCTGAACGTGTTGTCAGTGTTTGCTTCCACAGGCAGAAAAATGGTCTGAATGATGCCACGCAGACTCAACAGTAGGTACACCGACTCCCACAGTATGACACCACCTGAATCCCCCCCCCCCCCCCCCCCCTTTGGTGCTTTCTGCTAGAGTAGCAACAAAGTCAGTTGTAGCAGCATAGCCTCCGTGGTCTAATGGTTAGTGTAGTGGGACACTCTCCGACTTTGGGTGCTGGCAGCGTGAGATCGGCTTTTTGAGCTGACAAAAACCGACCATGTATGATGGTAAGGCGTTTTTAGTCGAAAAAAAACGACCATGTATAGGAAGGTGTTTCTAAAAAAAAACGCCCATGTACAGAAAGGTGTTTTTAGCCCGAAAAAAATGACCATGTATAGTAAGGCGTTTTCAGCCCCCCAAAAAACCCCGACCATGTATGGGAAGGCGTTTTTACCCCCCAAAACCAACCATGCAAAGTAAGGTATTTTTAGTAAAAAAAAAGAACGACCATGCAAAGTAAGGTATTTTTAGTAAAAAAAACGACCATGTATAGAAAGGCGTTTTTAGCCCGAAAAAAACGACCATGTATAGTAAGGCATTTTTAGCCCAAAAAAAAAAGACCATGTATAGTAAGGCTTTTTTAGTCTGAAAAATTGACATAGTATAGTAAGGCGTTTTTAGCCCGAAAAAAACGACCATGTATAGTAAGGCATTTTTGGCCCGAAAAAAACGACCATGTATTGTAAGGTGTTTTTGGCCCGAAAAAAAACGACCTAGTATAGGAAGGCGTTGTTAGCCCCAAAAAACCCCCGACATACCTGTACTATAGTAAGGCGTTTTTAGCCCGAAAAAAAAACGACATAGTATAGAAATGCGTTTTATGCCCGAAAAAAACAACATACGATAGTAAGGCGTTTTTAGCCCGAAAAAAACGACATAGTATATGGTAAGGCGTTTTTAGCCCGAAAAAAACCACCATGTATAGTAAGGCGTTTTTAGTCGAAGAAAAACGACCATGTATAGGAAGGCGTTTCTAAAAAAAAACGCCCGTGTACAGAAAGGCGTTTTTAGCCCGGAAAAAATGACCATGTATAGTAAGGCGTTTTCAGCCCCCAAAAAAACCCCGACCATGTATGGGAAGGCGTTTTTAGCCCCCAAAACCAACCATGCAAAGTAAGGCATTTTTAGTAAAAAAAAAGAACGACCATGTAGAGTAAGGCGTTTTTAGCCCCAAAAAACAACCATGTATAGGAAGGCGTTTTTAGCCCAAAAAAAACGACCATGCATAGGAAGGCGTTTTTAGCCCCAAAAAACGCCCATGTACTGTATATTAAGGCATTCTTAGCCCAAAAAAACGCCCATGTATAGTCAGGCGTTTTTAGCCCGAAAAAAAAGACCATGTATAGTAAGGCGTTTGGAGCCTGAAAAAAATACATAGTATAGTAAGGCGTTTTTAGCCCGAAAAAAACAACCATGTATAGTAAGGCGTTTTTGGCCCGGAAAAAACGACATACTATAGTAAGGCGTTTTTAGCCAAAAAAAACAACATAGTATAGTAAGGCGTTTTTAGCCCGAAAAAAACGACGATGTATAGTAAGGCGTTTTTGGCCCGAAAAAAACGACCATGTATAGTAAGGCGTTTTTGGCCCGAAAAAAACGACCATGTATAGTAAGGCGTTTTTGGCCAAAAACAAACGACATAGTATATAGTAAGACGTTTTTAGCCCGAAAAAAACGACACAGTATATAGTAAGGCGTTTTTGGCCCGAAAACAAACGACATACTATAGTAAGGCGTTTTTGGAGGTATACACGCCAGTGTTTGGTCCAGGCAACCCCGGTTCAAACCACGCTCAGTTATATGTGGCAATACAACACTTAGTTCCTTTCCTGGAAACCCTCGAAAGTGTATGTCAAATACGCCTATAGTGCAGAACAAGTCACTGTCACTGGTAGTGTGGAGGTATACACGCCAGTGTTTGGTCCAGGCAACCCCGGTTCAAATCCCGCTCAGTTATGTGTGAAAATACAATACTTAGTTCCTTTTTCCTGGAAACCCTCGAAAGTGTATGTCAAATACGCCTATAGTGCAGAACAAGTCACAGTAACTGGTGGTGTAGAGGTATACACGCCTGCATTTGGTCCAGGCAACCCCGGTTCAAACCAAGCTCAATTATGTGTGGAAATACAACACTTAGTTCCTTTTTCCTGGAAACCCTCGAAAGTGCATGTCAAATACGCCTATAGTGCAGAACAAGTCACTGTCACTGGTAGTGTAGAGGTATACATGCTGGTGTTCGGTCCAGGCAACCCCGGGTTCAAACCCCACTCAGTTATGTGTGAAAATACAACACATACTTTTTCCTGGCAACCCTCGAAAGTGCATGTCAAATACGCCTATAGTGCAGGGCAAGTCACTGTCACTGGTAGTGTGGAGGTATACACGCCAGTGTTTGGTCCAGGCAACCCCGGTTCAAATCCCGCTCAGTTATGTGTGAAAATACAATACTTAGTTCCTTTTTCCTGGAAACCCTCGAAAGTGTATGTCAAATACGCCTATAGTGCAGAACAAGTCACAGTAACTGGTGGTGTAGAGGTATACACGCCAGCATTTGGTCCAGGCAACCCCGGTTCAAACCAAGCTCAATTATGTGTGGAAATACAACACTTAGTTCCTTTTTCCTGGAAACCCTCGAAAGTGCATGTCAAATACGCCTATAGTGCAGAACAAGTCACTGTCACTGGTAGTGTAGAGGTATACCTGCCGGTGTTCGGTCCAGGCAACCCCGCTCAGTTATGTGTGAAAATACAACACATACTTTTTCCTGGCAACCCTCGAAAGTGCATGCCAAATACGCCTATAGTAAGACGTTTTTAGCCCGAAAAAAACGACACAGTATAGTAAGGCGTTTTTGGCCCGAAAAAAAACGACATACTATAGTAAGGCGTTTTTGGCCCGAAAAAAACGACGTAGTATAGTAAGGCGTTTTTAGCCCAAAAAAACGACATAGTATAGTAAGGTGTTTTTGGCCCGAAAAAAACGACATAGTATATATAGTAAGGCGTTTTTAGCCCGAAAAAAACGACATACTATTGTAAGACGTTTTTAGCCAGAAAAAAACGACCATGTATAGTAAGGCGTTTTTGGCCCGAAAAAAACGACAGTATAGTAAGGCGTTTTTAGCCCGAAAAAAATGACATACTATAGTAAGGCGTTTTTGGGCCGAAAAAAACGACATAGTATAGTAAGGCGTTTTTAGCCCGAAAAAAACTACCATGTATAGTAAGGCATTTTTGGCCCGAAAAAAACGACATACTATAGTAAGGCGTTTTTGGCCCGAAAAAAACGACATAGTATAGTAAGGCGTTTTTAGCCCGAAAAAAACGACATACTATAGTAAGGCGTTTTTGGGCGGAAAAAAACTACATAGTATAGTAAGGCGTTTTTAGCCCGAAAAAAACAACCATGTATAGTAAGGTGTTTTCGGCCCGAAAAAAACGACATAGTATAGTAAGGTGTTTTTAGCCCGAAAAAAACTACATAGTATAGTAAGGCGTTTTTAGCCCGAAAAAAACAACCATGTATAGTAAGGTGTTTTTGGCCCGAAAAAAACGACCATGTATAGTAAGGCATTTTTGGCCCGAAAAAAACGACATAGTATATATAGTAAGGTGTTTTTAGCCCGAAAAAAAACGACATACTATAGTAGGACGTTTTTAGCCCGAAAAAACGACATAGTATAGTAAGGCGTTTTTAGCCCGAAAAAAACGACCATGTATAGTAAGGCGTTTTTAGCCCGAAAAAAACGACATAGTATAGTAAGGCCTTTTTGGCCCGAAAAAAACAACCATGTATAGTAAGGCATTTTTGGCCCGAAAAAAAACGACATAGTATAGTAAGGCGTTTTTGGCCCGAAAAAAACGACATACTATAGTAAGGCGTTTTTAGCCCAAAAAAAACGACATACTATAGTAAGGCGTTTTTTGCCAAAAAAAACGACATAGTATAGTAAGGCGTTTTTAGCCCGAAAAAAACAACCATGTATAGTAAGGCATTTTTGGCCCGAAAAAAACGACATAGTATAGTAAGGCGTTTTTAGCCCGAAAAAACCCACCATGTATAGTAAGGCGTTTTTGGCCCGAAAAAAATGACATACTATATAGTAAGGCGTTTTTGGGCCGAAAAAAATGACATAGTATAGTAAGGCGTTTTTAGCCCGAAAAAAACGACATACTATAGTAAGGCGTTTTTGGGCCGAAAAAAACGACATAGTATAGTAAGCCGTTTTTGGGCGGAAAAAAACGACAGTATAGTAAGGCGTTATTAGCCTGAAAAAAACGACATAGGCGTTTTTTTTACATTTAAGGCGTTTTTAGCCCGAAAAAAACAACCATGTATAATAAGGCGTTTTTAGCCCGAAAAAAACGACATACTATAGTAAGGCGTTTTTGGGCGGAAAAAAACTACATAGTATAGTAAGGCGTTTTTAGCCCGAAAAAAACAACCATGTATAGTAAGGTGTTTTCGGCCCGAAAAAAACGACATAGTATAGTAAGGCGTTTTTAGCCCGAAAAAAACTACATAGTATAGTAAGGCGTTTTTAGCCCGAAAAAAACAACCATGTATAGTAAGGTGTTTTTGGCCCGAAAAAAACGACCATGTATAGTAAGGCATTTTTGGCCCGAAAAAAACGACATAGTATATATAGTAAGGTGTTTTTAGCCCGAAAAAAAACGACATACTATAGTAGGACGTTTTTAGCCCGAAAAAACGACATAGTATAGTAAGGCGTTTTTAGCCCGAAAAAAACGACCATGTATAGTAAGGCGTTTTTAGCCCGAAAAAAACGACATAGTATAGTAAGGCCTTTTTGGCCCGAAAAAAACAACCATGTATAGTAAGGCGTTTTTAGCCCAAAAAAAACGACATACTATAGTAAGGCGTTTTTTGCCAAAAAAAACGACATAGTATAGTAAGGCGTTTTTAGCCCGAAAAAAACAACCATGTATAGTAAGGCATTTTTGGCCCGAAAAAAACGACCATGTATAGTAAGGCGTTTTTAGCCCGAAAAAAACGACATACTATAGTAAGGCGTTTTTGGGCCGAAAAAAACGACATAGTATAGTAAGCCGTTTTTGGGCGGAAAAAAACGACAGTATAGTAAGGCGTTATTAGCCTGAAAAAAACGACATAGTATAGTAAGGCGTTTTTAGCCCGAAAAAAACAACCATGTATAATAAGGCGTTTTTAGCCCGAAAAAAACGACATACTATAGTAAGGCGTTATTAGCCCGAAAAAAACGACATACTATAGTAAGCCGTTTTTGGGCGGAAAAATACGACATAGTATAGTAAGGCGTCTTTAGCCCGAAAAAAACCAACCATGTATAGTAAGGCGTTTTTGGCCCGAAAAAAACGACATACTATAGTAAGGCGTTTTTAGCCCAAAAAAAACGACATACTATAGTAAGGCGTTTTTAGCCAAAAAAAACGACATAGTATAGTAAGGCGTTTTTAGCCCGAAAAAAACAACCATGTATAGTAAGGCATTTTTGGCCCGAAAAAAACGACATAGTATAGTAAGGCGTTTTTAGCCCGAAAAAACCGACCATGTAGTAAGGCGTTTTTGGCCCGAAAAAAATGACATACTATATAGTAAGGCGTTTTTGGGCCGAAAAAAATGACATAGTATAGTAAGGCGTTTTTAGCCCGAAAAAAACGACATACTATAGTAAGGCGTTTTTGGGCCGAAAAAAACGACATAGTATATAAGTAAGCCGTTTTTGGGCGGAAAAAAACGACAGTATAGTAAGGTGTTATTAGCCTGAAAAAAACGACATAGTATAGTAAGGCGTTTTTAGCCCGAAAAAAACAACCATGTATAATAAGGCGTTTTTAGCCCGAAAAAAACGACATACTATAGTAAGGCGTTTTTGGGCCGAAAAAAAACGACATAGCATAGTAAGGCGTTTTTAGCCCGAAAAAAAACGACCATGTATATAAGGCGTTTTTGGCCCGAAAAAAACGACATAAAATAGTAAGGTGTTTTTAGCCCGAAAAAAACGACATACTATAGTAAGGCGTTTTTAGCAAAAAAAACCCCACATAGTATAGTAAGGTTTTTTTAGCCGGAAAAAAACGACCATGTATAGTAAGGCGTTTTTGGCCCGAAAAAAACGACATAGTATAGTAAGGCGTTTTTGGCCCGAAAAAAACAACCAGGTATAGTAAGGCGTTTTTGGCCCGAAAAAAACGACATAGTATAGTAAGGCGTTTTTAGCCCGAAAAAAACGACCATTTATATAAGCCGTTTTTGGCCCGAAAAAAACGACATAGTATAGTAAGGCGTTTTTAGCCCGAAAAAAACGACATACTATAGTAAGGCGTTTTTGGGCCGAAAAAAACGACATAGTATAGTAAGACGTTTTTAGCCCGAAAAAAGCAACCATGTATATAGTAAGGCGTTTTTGGCCCGAAAAAACGACATACTATAGTAAGGCGTTTTTGGGCCGAAAAAAACGACATAGTATAGTAAGGCGTTTTTAGCCCGAAAAAAACCACCATGTACAGTAAAGTGGTTTTGGCCCGAAAAAAACGACCATGTATAGTAAGGCGTTTTTGGCCCGAAAAAAACGACATACTATAGTAAGGCGTTTTTAGCCCGAAAAAAACGACATACTATAGTAAGGCGTTTTTGGGCCGAAAAAAACGACATAGTATAGTAAGGCGTTTTTAGCCCGAAAAAAACAACCAGGTATAGTAAGGCGTTTTTGGCCCGAAAAAAACGACATAGTATAGTAAGGCGTTTTTAGCCCGAAAAAAACAACCAGGTATAGTAAGGCGTTTTTGGCCCGAAAAAAACGACATAGTATAGTAAGGCGTTTTTGGGCCGAAAAAAACGACTATGTATAGTAAGGCGTTTTTGGCTCGAAAAAAACGACATAGTATAGTAAGGCGTTTTTAGCCCGAAAAAAACGACATACTATAGTAAGGCGTTTTTGGGCCGAAAAAAACGACATAGTATAGTAAGGCGTTTTTAGCCCGAAAAAAACAACCAGGTATAGTAAGGCGTTTTTGGGCCGAAAAAAACGACATAGTATAGTAAGGCGTTTTTAGCCCGAAAAAAACAACCAGGTATAGTAAGGCGTTTTTGGCCCGAAAAAAATGACATACTATATAGTAAGGCGTTTTTGGGCCGAAAAAAACGACTATGTATAGTAAGGCGTTTTTGGCTCGAAAAAAACGACATAGTATAGTAAGGCGTTTTTAGCCCGAAAAAAACGACATACTATAGTAAGGCGTTTTTGGGCCGAAAAAAACTACATAGTATAGTAAGGCGTTTTTAGCCCGAAAAAAAACACCATGTACAGTAAGGTGTTTTTGGCCCGAAAAAAACGACAGTATAGTATGTCGTTGTTTTTTTTAGGCAAAAAACGACTTACTATATATGGTCGGTTTTTTCGGCTAAAAATGCCTTACAATACATGGTCGTTTTTTTCGACAAAAAACGCCTTACTTAGATGGTCATTTTTTTTCGGCAAAAAACGCCTCACTATACATGGACGTTTTTTTTCGGCTAATAACGCCTTACTATCCATGCTCGTTTTTTTTTTTTTTTTTCGGCGAAACACTGCTTACTCTACATTGTGGTTTCGGAGGGGAAAATATGCCTTCCTATACTTGGTCGTTGAAAAGCGCCTCACAATTTATGGTCTTAAATCAGGCGTTTTTTTTCTTCAATGACCATGGATAATAAGGCGGGTTTTTTCCCCCGAAACGACCATATGTAGTAAGGTGCAGTACCGCAAGTTGACACAGTGTCTTTCTGACACATAGTCTTCAGTGTTAAGTACAATCAAAATTTACACTTGTTGGATTAGGAAACACACATGGAAAGGCCAGAGCCGGGATCGAACCAGCCCTCCTCTTAACGACTTTGTCGCTACTTTACTTGAACAGGGTTCCCACTCTTCCACTTAATTTTTATTTATGGACCTTTTAATGACTTTTGTGGACCAATATAGCCATTTTTAAGGACTTTTTCTCCATTCAGCGGGGATTTCACGGTGGATTTAATGCCCGCTCAGCAATACATGGGCTGAACAGAAAGCCACATATCACTGAGCTGGTGTTCAAATCATTGCTGCCAAAGGAAGGGCACATCTTTATTTTTAGGAGTGTTCACTTAACCCTTTGACATATACTATATGTCAAATTTTCACTTTGCTACTTGTATCGCAGGTAGGAAAATGAAAAAAAACAACATTTTTAATTAATTCTCAAATAAACCACACAAAGAAAAATTTAAATTGAGAAAATATAAAACTTCAATTTATTTTAGAATAAACACAACTCTAAGAACCGAGCGAATGGTCATATGGGTCACATGGACAGGGTTTAGAAAAATCTGGTTTCACTAACAGTAGTACTGATTGCCCATCTTAGCAGTATCCAGTATACCTGAACAGTTGAAACACATGTCAGAAGTCTAAATCCCAAATGGTCCAACCCTATTATTTTCCCTCATATCACCTTCAATGATCAGACATGTTTAATAATGACAAATATGAAACTGATACGACAATTAGGGAATAGCAGACAGTGACTTAGTTTTCTCCTCAATCTCTTTTGCAAGTTCTTGGCGATCAATTTTATTCTGTTTTGCTGTTTGCCTCAATGCATTTGACTTGACCAGGAGGCTATGACAAGTTTTACCTCTCACGGAGATGCCCTTCTTGCACACTCGGCAGTAGGCCGATGTATAATCGCCAGCAATTTTTCCGACCCAAACACGGAACTCCGGCTTCTCTAGCCACGCCACTTGAAAATAGCATTGTCCCGGAATATTTGTAGCGACGCCACTCGAGCGAAGCGCGCCTCAGCAGTCGAAAATCCTGTGTGAGTCCGCGCGAACATGTACGCACGCGCACGTCCTTTGGTTTCAACCAAGCAACCGACGTCACAAATCAAATACACTTTGATCTACGACAACAAAAAGCTAGCCTAGCCCAAACAACAGCTAAGTTTAGCTGATGCACACGGCACACACAGCAGAGAGCAGCGGATTATTGACTGCTGAGGCGCGCTTAGCTCGAGTGGCGTTGCTACATATTTGTCTGTCACTTGTTGAGATCGATAAATTCGATGAATAGATTTTTCCAGAAAATACGGTAATTGTTTGATGAGCCGGCAACCAAACCATCCATTCACTGCCCCAGGATGGCGTCAGTCTATTGTTGTTTGCCGGAATGACCTGAAGTGATCACATGATCATCGTCGGAACTAATCGGAGACGGCGAAAAAGCAGAGCGGGTACCAGGTCCTGCATGTTCCGACAAAACTATGAATTGGAAGGGTGGGGAAAATGACATACACAAATGAAATGAACACCGCAGGTTAATTTTTATGGATTTTAGAAGATTTCCCTGAAAATTATGGACAATTAAGAACATCATTTTACAACTTATTTTTTAAATGATTTTTATGAACTTTATGGACCCGTACGAACGCTGTTGAATGCACTTCATGGTAATTGTCACAAAAATGACCAGCGCTCGGAAAAAAAGGGAATTGTATTTATTCGTTCTCGTCTTAAAGTTTTTCAACTTTGTTGTTGTGAAAGCGCTATATAAATCTGCATGTATTGTATTGTATTGTATTAAACCCCCCGCACCTGTGCTCAAGTCTTACTCAAGTGGGCGGGGGTCCGTTTGTGTAATGTAACATGGGATGAAAAGAGCGGGCAAAGTTGTTGGCAACAGTGCAGCTCGAGTCTCTCTCCGACTGGGGAACCAAACACGGGAGGAGCAGCAAGAACAGCAGGAGGAGGTGAAATGGGACGGCAGCCCACAGGACCCGACAGAAGAAGGAGCGCGGTGGGGATGAGTCTCTCCTCCCTCTGGGTGGCACACACACGCACAGACAAAATATACTCAAACATTCTTTCTATGTCCATTGTTGATTCAAACCTCTCTTCTTCATATTGAGTAAATACTTTTGAGTGGAAGGCGACTCCTTTGTTCGGGTGATGTGCTGAGATGAATCCAAAGGGACATTTTGACCTTTGTAAGTGTTGCAGTCCTGCATTTGAAAAGATAAAGAATGTCAGATTTGGGAAGAACTCACCATTTTGATATCCATCTCGGAGAGGTCAGAATAAATCAAACTGCGCATTTACTAGACGTTGATGCAGGAGGTTCAGGTCCTCGCTCACGTCCTTCAAGAGTAACTTCAATTTGGTGGCCGTCACGTGGAGCTTCTCCTGGGCCTCGTGGCTCCCCTCACCCCCGTCCTCTGGCTGGAGTTGAGACCACAGGGTGTGGAGCGAAGCCTGCTGGCTCCGCCTCTCCAGGAGCTCCTCCAGCAGGGCCTGAACAGGCGCACGGGTTCAACCACAGCTGACCAAAATTGAGGGCGCCTGAAGCTGGACTACGCCGTGTCTCAACATGCGTAACGCAAGGGGTCAAGTTTTACAACGGGACACCATGTTCATCCCCCATTTTTATCATTTGACTCTCTTGTACAGTATTTTAACATCACGTGGGGGGGGGGGGGGGGGTTCCTGTGTTCCACTACTTCAAGGGCGGCATCCTGCCCAAAATAAATACAACGGCCCCAAATTTCATTTTATGGTCAGAAGCAGAATCCAAACTAACAATCTACCGCATGTCAATGGAATGCAAATTTCCATTCACCGTTCTTGACCCAATTTCACAATTTTATGACCTTCACAAAGTCCAATCTTTCGGCTTCCCAAATGTGAGGAGCCACTCACTGCACTTATTACAAAGTCAGCTGAATGCACACCGAGCTTACAGTGAGGGAGCGATGCTGCCGTTTCAGAATTTGAAGAGGTGTCTCCGGATCTCTGATGTCGACCGCGTCGCGTTTCTTCTCGGCGCGCGCCAGCCACAGCAGCAGGGAATGGAGGCTCTCATCAAACTCCTGTACGGTAGACGGCTTGACGTTAGCGCTTCCAAGGAGGGTGTGTTCTCAGACACGTCTGTTGGTTTGTTTTTCTCTTTTGCATAATATCCACCCAAATAACTAACAAATAACATTGTGTTCAAAGTGGCACTGAGAATACACTTTTTGCTGGAAACACTTAACACATATCCGAATCATTGAAAAGGCCCACGAAAAAGGAGTCGCTCGTCAGTGACCGAGCGACTATTAAAATAAGATCTTCACTGGGCAGTAATTTCGATTTCTTCTAACCTGGCAGCGCATCAGAGTCCTTCTCAAACTGGTTTCCCACTGATGAAGAAGCGTTGAAGCTCGGCTCCAGGCTTGGTTCAAATCGACGAGCTTCTCCTGCTGCTCTGGGACTTGCAGAGCGCGCAGGTTGACTGACAGCATGATAGGCTTGTAGTGTGTAAACATCTCCTTCATCTCCTGAAAAGGGATATGCACGCAAAATAATTTTCAAGAATCGCCAATGCTCAAATTTATGATTGCCTTCACAGTCGAGTGTGTCAAAAATATCGCATTGACCGCCATTGTTGGTTGGGAGTTGGGAGCAGGAATATATTTATCATTCAGCCCTACAAGCCGGTGCAAACTGTAGGCCAGTCCCAAGACCGGCTCAGCGCAGCGGCTGGAGTGAGGACGCCCATCTGTCTTGAAACTATGCCAAACAATTACCGTATTAGCGTTCATCCTAAGAATTCCATACCGTGTCAGAGGAGCGCATATTATGGATTGCAGAAGCCAGTGCGCTCCAGAATGCGCTTGGACAAACAAAACCCAAAGATGGCAAATTAACAATTCAACAGTAGCGCAGGTCCGTATTTTTCATGATGCTGCACTTGTGATTATTTTGTTGAGGGCATGCCCGTTACCTTCATCTCATTCGCTCTGGTTGCCATGTCAACAATCCTGTTGCTTGGATGCGACTGCTGGAGGCGGTCCAGTTCCGGATGAATGTTGTCTAACCAGGAAATGACCTCATCGAGGTCAGATGTGACATTGGGCGGATCCTGGGGGTCGGCGTCTTGCTCGTTCCCGGACTGAGCCTGCAGTAGTTCCCAGCGTTCAATCACCCCTGGGAGAGCAAACACATCAGCTGAGGGAGCCTCTCATGCAAGCAAATTCTCAACACATGCGTAAATCTTCCTTTTCTAAGCGCTGCTCACCTGACTGTTTGCCTGAGCCACCTGAGTTTGTCAAACCGATCTCTGGCTGCTCCTTATCATCATCATCATCATCATCATCCAGGATCAGACAAGCTCTTTTCATGTCATCAATTTTGTCACTGCACTGGGACATTTGATGCGACTGGAGATAAAATGATACACAATAAGTGCAATTGGGCATCGGCGGTTGTCCTGAGACCTCCATCCACAGCCTATTCGGTTTCCTTCAGTGCTCAGTGCTTTGCTTCCACATTAAACTGATTGGTTTGGATCTGGTGGGACGGTATTTGTGCAACGTACATGGACTAGCTTGACCGGCGTGCTGGTGAGGGCGGGTTGAACGTTGTGGTCGCCGGCGTCAGGTTCTTCATCTGCCGGTGATGGCCAGATTGGAGACTCGCAGGCAGCCATCAACCTGTCCGATACTGACACACAATAACTTATGGGGGGGGGGGGGTACATTTGTAGTCTTATGGGTGCGTTTGTCCGATCGGACTGAACGCTCATCAAACAAATGCAGTGAGGAAATCCCAAAATAAATTCTTTAGCCCCCCCCTACAGAATTTATTTAGTGATTTCCTTGCTTGATTTTCTGTTTTGATGTATTCTTTTTAATTTTCGTAGTTTCATTGAAGGAATCGTTAATTTACGTTTTTCGGAGGCGGTTATGAACGCCTCTCGAGTCGAACGGAAGAAGAGAAGGCACGGAGACGGACAAAGACGTACCTGTACAGGTAATTGTTGAGACTGTGAAAACCATTAAGTGTGCGTTTTAAAAAAAAACAACCGGACCAAGAGTTGAGTAAATGCGCTTTCTACCTGACAAAGCACTGAAGTAAATTCCCTCTTCCTTGTGTCTTTTGTCATCCTCGTCATCCTCGTGGGATGATGAGCCGCCAACATCCCCGGTGTGGTCCCACTCTAACGGCAGCGAGTCGACGCTCACCGGCGTCTCCCGCCCCGATTGCTCCAGCGGAAAGGCCAGCAAGTGGGAGGGTGTGGCCGGCAGGCTTCCTTGACCCCGCCCGAGCCAGGGCCGTCCGATCAGCTCCAAGCTCGACTCCATGAACACCTCTTCCGTGAACACCTGCGTCCAAAATCGATTTCTACAGTTCCCGTGATGCCGTCCGACAACCTAACCTTTGTCATTCCAAAGATGAAATACGACAATTTTGCAACTGATAAAAATGGGGCTCACCGGCGGCTGGCTGAGACGTTGATGGAAGCGAACCAGTCGGCTGAAAACCTCCTGACAGTAGGAATGAAGCTCCTCCAGTTCTTCTTCTATCAACGCGGCATCCTGCGGTGAACTCTTCTGGATGAGACTTTCTCCAAACACGATCAGCCCATCAATGCGCTCCGTGTTGAGGATGATCTCCTTCTGGAAACTCTGCACGAGCAAAGACCAATGAATAACGTCGCAGCCGAGACACCTCCGCATGAAACGTTTCCAAAGGCAAACGGGCCAGACATGTCATGTTTCAGGAATACCGAAGCAAGTCAAATCCTTTTAGGAGTTTGCGCCAAGCAAGTTCAAAGCCCTAAAACTAGTCAAGTCTAACTTGATACAAGCATGACTAGAGTCGTTCCATCACGTGACAACTAATGAGCCAAAAACAATTCTTTTGAAATTCTTTCCTCCCAAAATGGCATTTAGCACGGTGGTCCATCCACGGAACTCACACTAAGCCGTTGTATCTTGTGATGAACGTCGCTCTCAGAAAAATGCTCCACGTTGGTCAGCTGCAGATCCAGTTCCGTCAGCCACACCAACATGCTTTCCCGAGTGCCCTCAAATTCTTCTCGCTGACTGGTAAAATGCTGCAAGAAGGAGAGCGAAAGAGGAAGGATCGGATGAAGAGCCAGCTCATCTTCAGACTTTCGCCATCAGCTTTGGTCTAGACCCGTACCTTCAGTCTGCGGAGGACGGCAGCCACCCGCCGGTGCAGAACGTACCAGCGCCGGTTGCCCTCGTGGACCATGGCTTTCTGCTGGCCGGCACGGTCCGTACGGTTCTCGCGGGCCAGCCGGCGGTACTGGTTGTTGATGAGTTCTAACTGGGTCAGCCACTCATGCAACTGCCTTTGGAACCTCTGAAAGGTATTTGTTATGCAATGATGACGTTTTGCCCGAAACTGTTGATTCTAACGAGACCCAATTGGAAACGTTGCGTCAAACACACGAGTCCCCTCCTCAACTTGCCTCAAACTTCTTCAGCTCCTCCTTGGCAACAGCGTAAGGAACGTCTCCCGAGTTGGGGTTGGCGGCGGTCTTCTCCGCCGTCTTAAACCAATCCTCAAACTGCGAATAGTCCTCCAGGAACTTGCACCACAGTCTCCATGTTTCCTCAATCCTACATTGGATTAAAATAGCAGACAAAATAGAATGTCCAGATGGAACACTTGCTATCAATAGGAGCTCCTTTTACTTCAGAGTGACGTATTAATGGATTTTTTTTTTCTTCCAAACATTATTAAAAAACGTTTTTGTTGGTTTCTGCACTGACTGATTCAAAGGTGCCCTATTTGAGTTCCCACCTGAGTCGCCTGTCGAGAGACATGGCACAGATGGTCCTCCAGCGCTGGTCCAGGCTACGACTGGTTTCCTGCAGGGAGTCACTTTCCGCCTCAGCGGTGCCGGCGGCGTCTTCGTCCCTCAGCAAAAGGTCGCACAGGTTGAGGACCGAGGTGACGCCTTCCATATGCTGCTCGATGTCCCGTTGCAGCTCCTTGAATAAAGCAGACGTTGCTTCAGGCCCACCGACGCGCACACATTAGAAAGACCTCGACGGCCGCGTGGGCCAACCCCTTCCAAAATCAAACAATGGAGTGATCTCAATTTATGATTAATCTAAAAGATGGGCAAAGAATATGGTGTGTGTGTGTGTGTGTGTGTGTGTGTGTGTGTGTGTGTGTGTGTGTATGCGCTACCTGCTGCTCAGCCAGCCTTCTCTGTATCTCCTGGTGATGACAAACACTGTAGGTAATGGGCCTGGACAGTTCGGCCTCCACGCGTGAAAGCCACGATCGGAGGTTGCTCATGTTTTTGTCCAGTTGCTGCACTCTCAACAGAGTCTCCTTCAACTTTGTCACTCTAAACACACACACGCACGCACGCACGAAACTTCGAGTTTCCAGCTGTGTTGAATTCAAAATGTAATAGGTCAGATTTTACTGTGAGAAAAGAGATGGGAATAGAGAAAACTCCGCAAAATAGATTCCAAGAAAAAGAGTTTATTTTTAAGGGCTCAAGACTAATACGAATACAGCAGATAATGGATCATCTAACCTGGAATTTTAATGAGATTTTAAATTGTTGTTGCAATTAGATTGTCTTTTAATTTTCCTTATTTATTTAGTTGCCTCGAAAGATTGCTCACACGAGGAAAAAAAAAGGGCCAAAATAAGTTTGAAGTTTTTTTTTTTTTTTTGCTCCAGCCATGGGGCCTTCCAAGCTTTTTTTCCCTACAATCCATGACAAAAAGGTAAACATTTCAAGCAAGGAGGGATCTAAAAAAAAAAAAATAGCCGAAAAGGTCTTTCTAGTTAATTCTCAGGTGTTTATCATGAGATCCCCCACAGTCTCCATGGCAACAGACCCCCTGACTGCTGTCATGGTAACGCTTGGGACAATAGAAGCTCTCCCCTTGTGACTTTAAAAGCCTGAGGTGTGTCCCATTGGGGAGTTGAAGTTAATTCCACCCCCATTTGATCCTCTCCCTCCTGCTGAGGATCATCGAGGCCGGTCAGTGTGGAGATGGGGATGCTCTCAGTGCAAATAATGAATTAAAAAAAATAAAAAATTAAAAATCAAGCCTGAACGGTTCTGGCCTCAAGGAGGAAACGTTAACTGCAAATGGGCTCCACTTGTATAGTGTTTAACTTCAATAAATACGGATCGCTATGGATAGATGAGTGCACATCTTTTCAGTCCTCCCTCCCCCCGACCCCTCCACAAACACGCACACATCATAGGGTTGACATAATTTGCCATTTAAACTCATTCAGGAGTCGGTTAAACAAAGATCAGAGCTGTACACCCAGACCACACACTGCCTGGAGGTGACATTTCAGGCTTAAAACGGCATAGTCGCTGTAAATTCCCCTCCGCAGTCCACTAAATTGTTTCTCGCGCTCACTTGCCCTATCTAACTTTAGACAGCTCAACAAAAGCCAGAAGCTTAATGCGGGAGCTGAACAAAGACACAAAACCCCGGTCAGGGCTCCATCGGAGAAGGACAAGAGCGGAATGGGTGACAGGGGGTGGGGGGCCTGCAGGATCAAGTAAGGATATTTGGGTAGTGGACAAAAGTTTAACAGGAGGGCTTGAGCTGAGAGCTACTTGTTGAAAACAACGTTGCGTTAATGTACGCACACTAGATAGCTAGCTAGCTAGATAAAAAGCCTCAAATATCAGTACAAATTTTGCAGCATCCGATTGATTTACATTCTGCACAATGTTATCCAAGGATGAAATCAATTCAAATGCATTGAACGCGTATCAGTTTCAGAGCTGGCACTATTTGGACAGTGGAGGTCAGTGTTTCCAATCATGGTACCGATATTTTACCCTCTGTGTTGAACGAAGAGCCAAACATAAACAAACTGACATCGAGCATCTTAAAAAGAGACGAGGAGTATTTCTGGTTGGTTGTCGTCCATTTACAAGCCACCGAGTTCCTGCTTGGAAGCTCACGAGACAATGCCAAGGAATGTTTGGGCGACTTTCAGTTCCAAACAATGCGTCATTGTTGCCGTCCATATTTTGGCAAGGGTGTCCCCCTAGAATGCTCTCGTGGAATGGTGCTTTCGGGATCAACTGACATAATTGATGCTGACAGACCACTCCCCTTCTCCTAGCGCACCCTCCCCCCTGACGAAGCAGAGATGGAGGAGGGTAGTCGGTCAGGACATGAGGACATATGGCTCTGTCTGAGATTCGAGAAAAGTTTGTTTTGTTTTCTTCTTGTTGGCCGAGTGTGTAGAGCGATCGGGGGATTCAAGCAGCTGCTCCTGCACAACAATGTCTTGCGGGGGGCTCCTTTATGATTAGGGGGCGGGGCTTAACCTGCTTTGTGAACATTAGAAGTCATGGATTCCTGACAGCTGGAAAGCAGAGCGAGCAACAGCAGGGGGATAGGCTCAATTTAGAGCAATCGCCTATTAGGCAGGGTTTTTTTCTTTTTTTAGCCTTATTGAAATTTAGCCAGTTCTGGGAGGCGGTGCTGACCCAGCGAAATGAGCCATTAGGATTTTTACCCCATTGGAGTCATGCTATAGTGAACGTTGACTGCGCAGATTCAGGTTGAGTACTCACCTGGCCTCGATGTGGTTGAAGAGGTTGTGCCATCTCTGGTTAACCTCTTGCAGGGAAGCGCGCACCTGGGTCTGCTTGGCCTCATCGCTGGCTAAAAGCAGCTGCTCTCCAAGGTGCTTCAAGTGGCTTTTATTCTCACTGAACAAATTGATTTCCTCCATGCAATCCTAAAAAAAAAGGCAATATTAGAAAAAAATGTGTTCTTCCAAATCGCATTCGGTATGAACACTAGATGTGGACACAAATTTATTTGTGATTGAAATCCAATCACATTATCGAAAGATTGAACATGGCACGCACCATGATCAATGTTAATGGCAAATCTGACCTCATTTGCCCTTGCAAGTGATTATGCGTTGGCATAGCAAATTTTCTTTCATGAAATAACTCATCAAAAAAAAGCTTCTTGAAGGGGGCGTAGTAACCAAAAGACAGTTTAGCAAATAACAGAACCACAACTCTCCAAGTGTGCCAACTCCTTTCTCTCACCGTATCAAAGGTGACAGAGCCTTCAACTTCCGAAGGAATTATTTTGATGCGTACACCTCGTGATGAGACACCAAGGTACAAAAGGCTCTGTCCCGTCTCTCCCAATTACCTTTTTCAGCTTTTCCACCATTTCTTCGATGCTGAGATCCGCGCCGTGGCACACCTTGCTCTCCATCTGGGTGAGCCAATCGCAGAACTCTTTGTTTTTGTCATTGAAGATCGTCCAGGCGTTGAGGCGCTCAGCAATTTCCTGCTTGCGCGAGGTCACCTGGGAAAGTGAAACGTGAGGCTCGGAGTGCACGCGGCACACACACAGCTCAGAAAACACGTTGCTGTCAAATGTTTCAGGCGTAAACGTCACACGGAGACCTGGAGCGGTTTTACACCACCCGAACAAATATTGCCCCAACTCTGAAAGTGATTACATGGTAGAAGCATCGCGGTAACGCAGCTCAAAAATGGCGCGCAAATGATGAGAGGTGATGTCACCCAAGCAAAATGTCAAACCGATAACTTCACTCCAGGACTATAAATCACACTGATGGCGTGACAACAATCCCAACATCCTACGAAACGATGCCCCGTGGTGACTGTGCGTAGAATAGGGATGACATCATTGTAAAGCAAATGGATTTTTTTTTTCTTCTTTTGTGCGGCGATGCCACGACATCATTGCTGCGTCATTGCTTTTGTGTCTCTGATCTTTGATCTGTTTGCATACGCTATTTTGGAGTCACCACTTGGTCCCGCCTCCCCCTAGAAAAATGCAAGAAATGTCCGATTATGAACGCACATTTTGATTTTTGATGGAGATGACATCTGTTGATCAACAGCAATATCAGTCAGTTTGATTAAAATGATCGTGTTCCATTCCACGTGAATCATTTAATCATCAGTGGAATGGGGGAGGGGGAATCTTCAGAGTCTGGCTGATTAACAAGGTCCATTTTCCTCATGACAGCTGAAGGCCACGTAAACGTTGCATTGCAAAGCGGAGGTCAAAAGCAGGGTTTTTTTTTTTTTTTTAAAGGGACTACATTTTATCGTTAGGTGGCATTTATTTGGTTCAAACAAGCCCCGGTTGTGTTTTATCACACAATTTGTGGCTCTCCTGGACCCTTGACTACTAAGGAGGCATTCAGAGCCGCTGTCAGCCCTGCGAGGAGTCGATTCTTTCCAGTGACAACAATGGACGCTGCCCCCTGAATCACTTGAGCCCAGCCGGGCCATCTGGTTGTCGGAGCCATTCCAGTGCCCCCCCCCCCCCCCCCGACATGCAACCTGCAAACTCGATGGCGGGGACTTGTAAGGCTCTGAAGCGAGCCGCCCGGAGATCGCATGGTAATTGACAGACAGAAGTTCTTCAAATTCAATGCCGATTGCAGAAATGTAATGAGATTGCCGCGGCGCCGACCTCATTCAAAGCGAGCTCATCTTTAATTGCGGAAGTAAGACGGTAAACAAGTCCTTCAGATCTTTTGAAGACAAAACTTGGAACGGTGCGGATGGCCCACTACACCGTTTGGAGGTCTCAAGAGCACCAATCAGGAAAAGAAACCCCCGATAATTGGACAGCGTGTCCTGCTGCATCTGTGAATCCCGCTAACGGTTGCCAAGGTGCGGCAGGTGACGGCATCCATTTTCAAGTGGAGACCCAATTAGTGCCAGCGTAAATCATCGCGCAAGGATCTTTGTTCGTGGACGGGCTGACATAACGGTGGGTTTTTCAAGAACAAGAGCGTGTTTGTGTTTGAGCCAAAAGATTTAAATGTAGGAATTTGACCCCCGTGTTCAGACTGAAGGAGAGCAAGTTTCACTAAGGTTGCACGCACAGAATTAGAGACGCGCCACGTGACTAGTCAGCGAGCAGGTCGAGCTCGTTAAATGCTGAAAGCCGCGGTAAAAGTTTTGGATTGGACTGAAAAAATGGTCAGCATTTTTATTGTTGAAAGTTTCCCGGCAACCGTTTTAGAAAAACAAACAAACGTTTAAACTTTTATGCTAACCGGGGAATACATTAAATTGCCAGACGGCTTTTTGAATGAACCACAAAAAGTGGGCACTTAAATACTGAGAGGTGCCAGGGAAAAATAAAAAGTTAGGAGAGGCTTTCATTTTGATGCTGAAATCTGTCAGCCAACGGACGGGGCAGAAAAGTCGTCAAAAGTTTTCAGCCAACTTATTTTCAAAGATGTGATTGGACCAGGTAACAGAACTTTTTAGTTGCCGTCAGGACTAAAATCCTTCAACCAAACATTTTTGGGGGGTCCAAAACGGACAGTGCGGTCCAAGTGGATGAGCTGCAAAGAACAAAAAGTTGTTCTCCCTTCACACACATGAGCACTTATCACCCAAATGAGGGTGTGAGGGACACCCCTGGAATCAACTTTGCCCTCCTCCCGCACCAACACGACGGCGTGACGCTCACGTTTACTGTTGCCGTGCGTCCTCACCTTGGCGCAGAGTTCATCCCACTGGATATGAAGTTGCTCCAGCTGCTGTTCCAGCAGAGCGGAATCGGCCGCCGCCACGTACTGGGACAGGTCGGTCTTCATGGAGGCCACGTCTTTCAATCCACCGGCGAGACGTTGCAAAGAGAGGTCCGTCTTCTGCATCGCACAAAGGCGACAGACAGGAGACACACACACACGCGTGTAAAAACGGTCACCCGGCCATAAACGAGCTGTGTCTGCGCATTTTCTGGCTCCTGTTTGCTCCGGCCGTTCGGATTAAAAGGATGGGACAGGGGGAAGGGGGGGTTGGGGGGATAAAGGGGGAGGGGAGCAAAGCCATGAGGGCATTTAATAAGGAAAAGGGGGGTAAACTCAAAGTACTCTGCTCGAATGAGCAGTATAATGGAGGGAGCCTGAGCGGGGGGGGGGGCAAGGGGGGGGACTTTGCAGCTGTATACCACCACTTATCACTTTTTTAAATTATTATCAATCATAATTCAAGTTAAGAATAAGTTTGTGGAAATCAGAGTTCAATTTTCAGTTTCGTCACTCCTGCAGCCCTGTTCGGTAAACTCAACTATTAAGACCGAAAGCATTTGCAGTCGTCTGATCACACGTCAAATGTTTTGCTCAATTGCAAATCATGTGAATGGAAACGTACAATCTATTTTTCGACAAACGAATGCTGCTATTGCGGTATAATCACCCGAACGAGCGCTTCCACAGACGCATCAGTCGCCGCGGGCAGCGGCCTCTTCAGCTCATCCACTTCACACATTCTGGCCTTTATCTCGTCCTGACACCGCGACCAGTTCTAAGAGAAGCAGAAGTGGAGTGAATACAAATTATGACGTGCGATTAAAAGTGGATTTGTAGCATTTGCAAAAGACAAATCAAGCTCATTTCTATTTTCCTGACAAATGGCATTTCTATATGCTTTGCATTTTTCAGGAGCTACTGCGATGGAACGAAAGGGCGGCCAGCGATAGCCCCTGCTGTCTCTGGATGTGGATCGGAGATAGATTTGAGCTGTACTTTGATCCCTGTTGGCAGGAGCTTTGTGCTACGACTCACGCCATGCCCGAGTGTGAGAGTGTGAGAGTGCTCGTGTGCGTGCGTTTATGGTGGGATCAGGGTCAGGCAAAGCTGACCCCCCCCCCCCCCAACCCCTCTCCTACCACATCAACACTGTCACCCTCACTCGTTACAGGATGCGGATTCTGTCAATCCAGAGCTTGCATCTATTCTTATAAAGCTCCAATCGGGATGATGACAACGCTACCGCTTGGCTCTTCAAACGATAAACGTCAGATGTCTAACCTCACCGACTGCAAAGAGCGGGCCATTTGCAGACATGTGGGCGGTAGTAGCCCTCACATGTAAAAGGTACTTCACTTCTTGCCCGAAGCAATTTGAGTTCTGTCTAAAATGCCATGACATGAAAGGCCAAACACTTAGGAATGCTGAACTGAACGTTCAGTAAATAACACCACTGACGGGCTGAATTACTCTCGCAATTACCTGAACAGTCGTGCTGACCAGGGTTCTCCTTTTTTGGACCAGTGAGTTAGCGTGTTTCCAGGCCCCTTCTATGGCCTGAATTTCCAACTCGAGTCGACTCCGACTGTCCGAGTCTGACGTCGTCTCACACAAAAGTCGACCCGCCTCCAAAGTCTCCGTGAGCATGGATGAGTGGCGCTCCAGAGCTTCATTTAGACACTGGAGAAGATTTAGAGAGACATGTTGAATGGCGACATTCACCAAAGAGCTTCATTGGGAAAACAGCGCTTTACAAGCTCTGTGCAGTGGTGATAAGATCTCACTTTCAAACAAACATACCTGGCACTGGTCGGCAAGTTGCGGCGATGTGAAAGGCAATAGAGTGAGCGGGTGAGCAGAAGACAGCAGGCTTTCCACACTTCTCAGCGTCTTGCCCAGAAGCTTCATGCCACATTTATAGATCCTCCACTGATGGATCTGTTCGCCAGTCGCGGCCCGGTGCTGGCCGGCCAGCAACAAAGACCTGAACCACTTCTCTCGCAGATGGAGCGCTTGTGTCAGGAGCTCAGATCTGCGGCAGAAGCAAAAAGTTTCATTTGGTACGAAGGCCCACAACAAAAAGCGCACGCATAAAGGGCGGACTACTGCGCAGCACATCTATCCAATGTAGTCCAATTGTTGAGTTGTATGATTAAAAAAATATATATATCAGGTTTTTACAATCAATAGCTCAACGTGATGACTTTTCTCGTTAAAAAAGAACCCATAAAACACGAATAAAACAGCCAAAAACAACACGGGTGTCAGTCATAGTTCCTTTGACCAATTGCCAAATCAGCATAACATCAGTCGCATTTTACGACCGTTAACAGCCTTTGGCACTTCCACCAAGCAGAGGAGAAACAAACTTTCCTTTCGACCTCACTGATAATCCTTGGGCTGTCCAAGTATCAAGAGACCACAATCAGAATTTATGGGAGGATCAAGGAGAGGGACATTTCGCTCTTCCAAGACCGGAAACATCTGCAAATTACTATATTTTGTCGCATTGGCGAGTATCCAGTGTATTATACCCAACAAGCGAAAAATCAAATGCAGCTGGGTAACTGCAGAATACTTCATTTTATTTTATTGACGACGGTGTCTGACCCGACAAAAGGCTTGCTTCTCTCACTGGCAACTGGCATGTACCGACCTCGAATTGAGGAAGCCTATGTCATATAATTAGGACTCAAAGTACTTCGCATATGCTTTAGGTCATTATTAATGCCGCTTTCACAACGCTATCATGACCGTTGCCCCTTTCCAATTTTGCTTCACAGAGGCAGGGGTTTTCGTACCCATGAAAGGTGCATGCAGGTGGAGCAACATTCGCTGTCATCCAAGTAACATCTTATTCAAGGACATTCCTACACTTATTTCAGCGAGACTGCCAAGCCATATTCTGCACGTCTAACAGCATCATAGTAAAAGCATGCAAGTACTCGACTGGGATGCCAGCAGTCCAAACCCGTCTCCCGTCGAAAATGTGTCTGACAAAGTACAGCAATATAAAGCAACTAAAGTTGCACATCGAACAACAATGGGAAAGATGTTGCACCCGCAAAACTTTAACCAATACATCATTGGAGGAGGGAGACGTGTAAAACAGGCTGGATAGGGGCTTGAGGACCAGACTTGGGCACCCCTGCACTAGAATATTGGTGGACCAGCCTGGAAACATTTTGTGATAGCTGATCAAGTAAGTAAAGATAATTCCTTGCTGCTTTATTTGTTGTGGAGCCCTCAAGAGGAAACAACAAAAGTGAGAAAGCGTTGCATGCTTACAGGTAAGCTTCTTATCTGATCAAACAGTAAAAGTATAATCAAAAAAAAAACAAAACAACTTAAATGTTCCGTCACTTACTTTTCGTCTGATTTTTGTTTTTCCATGGACTTGATTGCATCACACAGAAGATCTCGGAGAAGCTCTTGTCCAGTAATCATTTCAATCTGACGCCTCTTCATGGATGGGAGACAACACAGTAATGACAAAGCTATTACGGTTCATGATTATGTAGGTTACAAACGACAGAGTCTCTTTGGGAAACGGCAATTGTCTGCCGCACGGCGAAGATTTCATGTCCAGAGTTAAGATTCATCTGCAGTTGCTAAAGGCTGAATGAGATTTCCATCAAGAAAGTTCATCTAGAAAACACACGTGCCAAAATTCACTGACGGCTTTCACTCTTTCATTGCAGAGATTTGAGAGCTGCAAGAATGTAACTGGCCTCTTGGCAAACCATTTTTTTTTTTTTGTTGATAAAATGATCAAAAGTTTCATTTTTATAATGCAGTACTTTGCCAAAATGCCTCTCACGGCCATGAGGTGAATGATAAAAAAAAAAATAAAATCCACTATTCTGTCAATCAAGCCAAGGGGCCTCATGAATCTTGTGCACCAACCACCAACTCGCTTGTGCAAGCGTCCACACGTGTTGATGATCTTTCGTCACCACTCTTGATGATTTCATGCAGAGACTTACTTCTTGAGGTTTGTTTTGTTTCTGCTGCACACGAACAAAAATGTCCCCTCGCGGGCAATAATGGATCAGGTAACGACGTACCTGATGGACAGCAAGTATCTCTTGGAGGTTGAAGCCACTTGGGGGTTCCGACTCCAGCTCCTCGAGGATGAACGTGAGCTCCTGACACTTCTGATGAAAGTCTTGGGACCGCTGATGTTCACGCTGAAGAGTTCTGACAAAACGGCATTCACACAAATGGAAAAAGGAACAGACTTTTGCGCCAACGGCTATTTTAGAGCATGAAATTGGGCTTGCTAGCCTCCACAAGCGCCATGAGACATTGCGCTGTCACTTCTCTCACCTGTACAAAAAACACATGCGATTCACACCGTGGCTCCATTTTTTGCCGAGCGCATGCAGCGCCTCTTTCTCCGGCTTGTCGAGGGTCACGTAGCCGCTCAATTCGCTGATATCAACCAGTGACGGAAGCAGTTTGATAAGTTTCAACAGCTCCTGCTATTCAGCCAAGTAAGAAAGCAAGGTTTGAAGAACCAATGGGGGAATAAAATGAATAAAAATAACACCGTAATGAGGAACTATCGCTCTCGGCAAGTACTCAAACCAACCTTCACAATGTCTTTGTCATTCATGTTCGATTTCTCTCCATGCAGTATGTTTTGTGTCTGCTGCTCAAGGGCTTCCAGCTGCGTGCAAAATAGTTTGTAGTTGTCTAAATCTTCCTGCCAAAAGAAACGGGCCAGAGTGAGCGCATGTGTGGCACAGTCATGAGGTTCTGTGTTCAAACCCTGTGTTGCTTTTCTACGTCAGTTCACCCAACTTCCGATGGGCACCGTCGCTCCCCCGACAATACCTGAAGGCTTTTCTTTGTGTCTGACATGGCCTGGTTCAGCAGGAGGCCCTCAAGCGACAGTCCCACGATCTCCGATTGGACCAAATTTTGGACGCGTGCTTTGAGACGTCCACTGAGAGGCTTCGACGAGGCCAGCACATCCGTCGCACTCTTTTGCAGGTCCTCGGCAAAATTCTGTAATTTCTTTGCGTTGATAAAACAAGTTCAACAGAAAGAGAGGACTATCAACAGTAGTAAGGGTGGGGGTTAAAAACCTTGCTGACACTGGTGACCGGGGCACATTTGTTTAGAGTACCTTTAATAGCATAACCGACAATGCATTTCGAAAATAAATCCTCACACGTTGCTGAATTCATTCCGTGAAAAATAGAAAACACTGAAGCATTGATAGCTGGGCCCAAAGTCCAACATTTGAAGGGGGATGTGGAAAACGTGAAAGTTTGGAGCCCATGTCCCTCGAACATGGAAAAACAAGCTCTAATGCAGCCTGTGGATTGTACAAAATGAGGCCAATCAACGTAGCGCAGCCAAACGAGGAATAACAGCCACGAGTTCATCCCGCTGAAGCGGCCTAAGTGCGTGATGAGTCAAGCGGGGGAGGGGGGGGGGGTGCACTCTGTGACCATCCACCTGTTTGTCCATAGAAATAATCCAGTTTGCGTGTTAAAAGGAACATTTCAGGCTCTCCGATGAGTTTGACAAATGAAGGTGAACTGCGTGAACTCACCTCTGCCGAGTGAACCGCGACCTGCCGCTCCTGTCGAAGCGAAAAGGAGGACAACTGATGCCGAAGGTGTTCCAGCTGAAGGGAGCCCTTATCAAAGGTACGATTATACTGCTGCCAGAGGGTTCGGGTCTCGTCAGTCTTCTGGCGTTCTGTTTCCAGATTTTCCAACATGTCCTCCCACCTGGAACAAACAAAGTAACTTTGGATTTATAACTTGAAAGTAAACTCCAATGTCCTGCACATATGAGGGGGGGGGGGGGGGGGGGGAGCTTGATAGCCTTCTGTGAAGGAAATAAAAGTCCAGAAGAGTCACCAAAATAACTTACGTTAAAATAAAAGTCACATTAATTAAAAAATATATTTTGTTGGATGAATGGAAGGGATAGGATGAGTACGTCCACGCTATACCGACCGCTTCTGCGCGTTCTCTATTCGATCATTGAGTGACCGGGCTGTTGCAGGGTCGAGTGTCTTCAAAAGAATCGCAAGAGATTTGTTGATGTCGACCCATAGGTTCTCCCCTTGTCTGCACATCTCCTGCAGTTGCTGCGCACAGGAAATATCTTTTGACTCTCAAACCATTTGGAATTTTACACATCAAGAAAAATGACTGCGAGTCATGACATGTGACACATGTACAGAAGGCCCTTTGGTGCTCACCTGCAGTAGCTCCAAATAACCTTCAGTCTGCTTCGGTGAAAACAAAAGTGCTCCGTAAAGCTGCACGGTACAGTGTACCCTGCCGGTGTGCAGGGAAACCTCCCGCAGATTTCTCTCCAGACAAGCCCATTCCTGGACGGTTTGCTCTAAAATTGGCTCCAAAGCCCGCATCTGAGAATCAGCACACAACAAAATTAGTGTTTTCTTTTCCGCCTGGAATTAATATTTTTCTATTCTTAATATCAATCAAATTATATTTTCTCAAGGCCGTGTTTTGGAAGTGCAACAATCAGTTCACTGAACAATGACTCGGTGGGATTAATAGCGTCATTATGAATGAGGCAACGGTCCTTTGTTATTGTTATTTCCCTGCTCTGTGGAAATGCTTTGGTAAAGTCACATTAAATGTTACGACTTCATTTATTATTGTTGTCTATAATTGATGTTGTGAACTCATCCGCTTCGCTTCATTGGGGTCACTTAAGTATAATCAAGGAAAGAAGACAGCTAGTATAGGCTACAGCACGCTTGAGACTCGTGAGGAGATATTGTCCAGAGAATGGTTGGATGGATGGATGGAAAGGAGGCTGAAAGAATAAAATGTAAACAACTCATTCATCATTTTACAGTTAATCTTGCTGAATCTCTCAAAGATTCGGGAGGATCTCGCACATAATACACCGTCAATATACTGCTGTGCCAGGACATTTTTTTGTTCAACTCTAATGTCATTGACATTTTCTCATTTTGTGTCCTCCCAACTCTTCCGAACACCTCAAAACGTATCATTAACATTGGTGTTCCCTTTCTACCTGCTGAAGGAGATCCTCACAGGCGAGACCGACAGTCTCAGCCTGCTCACAAAAAACGACATCACACGGATGCTCCTTTTCAACAAGCACACGCGTGGATTTCACCCCCTGCAAAGTTGCGGCCAGCTCCTTTATTCTTACGAGAACAGCCTGGAAGAGGGCGGGAAAAAAAATCCAAGACTGTCAGATCAGATTAAAAGAGTCGCACAAATAACCTGTAACTTGCATCCTGTCTGCATACCCCCCACTCCTGCAGAACCTTTTGAGCTTGCGTTTGACTGGTTGGATGTTTCCACCGATTAAAATGCTTTTTCTGCTGCTCAACGGCCCGACGGAGACGCTGCAACTGTCTCTCTCTGGCAGCACAAGCGTATTGCAGCTCTTGATCTCCATGAATCTGCACAAGAAACACAGTATGCATCTTTTTGTTGAGGCCTGCAACCTTTCTGACATACCTTGTAAGATCCATTCAAATACTTTAAAGACACTTTCCGTACAGAGCAGTTTCATGGCAAGTTACTTACAGTACAATATAAAGATCCAACACGTTCATATAAATATATAGAAGGAGAAGAAGCGTCCAGAAACAAAACCAAAAAAAGAGACCTGGTTCTCCAGCGTCCCCTGCAGGTGAAGCCAATGTTGCCTGAGGGCACCGAGTTGCTCCGCGTACATTGTTCTCTCTGCAAGACGAGCCTGAACAGCCAATTCCATCACCTGCGGGCGAGTTTGGGACAGAAATTCCAGAAGAGGCTGCCCCTTGACTAAAGACATCCTTAACGCCTGGAGGGAGAAAAATATATATATATAAAATTTTGAATCCCGTCGTTCATGCAACATTTGATTAGATGTTTTTGTAGAACGTGCTTTTCAGACAGCACTGGAACAACTAAGGCTTGTAGGGAGGTGACGCTAGCACACAGTAGTATCTTTAAAGATGGAGCTTTCTTCATTGAATGCTTCGTCACAAAAAGTCTACATCAAGTTGCTGGAAATGAACCCGATGATGGGACAGTGAATTGAATTCATTCTGAACTAGACCGGCTGAAAACAGACGGATGTGGGGCTCGACAGGTTGGGCGTACCAGGAAGCGCTGCAGGCTTCTCCTGATCCGAGCGGAGTCTGTGGCCTCGCGGACTTTTTCTCTCGCCTGCTCCAGATGGACCTCCAAGTTCTTGAGCCAATCCTCCAAGTCAGACAGCAGCGTCATCGGTGGCCACATCTGGAGCAGCTCCTGATTACACAAGCAGCACCAATTTATGTAGTAAAATTGTTTCATCATCTGGAATAAACCGGTAATGTAATCAAGTGTTGAAAAACTGGGTTTGTAGTCATTGGTGATGAATGGGCGTGAGAAATTAAAGGCGTCCTCCCTTCTTGGACTGTATTCTCAGTCGCGGCACAACTGGAGTGATTGTCACTCCCTGGGCTGGGCGGAATCACCAAAATCCTCATTATGTTTGATAAACGGCCACCTTTGAAATCTTATTTCGATGACGCGCTCAAGTCTTTTACGGTGCAAAAAAGACTCGCCGATGCCACACGAGTGGAAAATCAATATATCTGGTTGATTTATTGTATGGAAATGTGAACAACGTGTTGACGTGCAGTCATTTGTACCTTTTGTAGCCGGTCTTGTGCACTGGTCAGGTCAGAGGTGAGCTTGCACCAGGTCATCTCCAGCTTTGTGAGGCTCCCTCTCAGGCCAGGACATTCCGTTTCCCTCAGACGGAGCAGTCGAGCGGCTTCTCCGGAGGCGGATTCCTTGCGAGCAGACATGGTCTCCATCTCTATAGAGAAGTCCTGCAGGAGGAGTTTAACCTCAGTCAGAAAATGCTCATTTTAAATGGATTTAAATGAACATTTTGATCCCACACTATATTGGGAACAATGTTGCTGTTTGGACCTACGTACTCTCTGCTCTAGATAAAAACATCTTAATCCCCATTTTCATGCCCACCACAAGTCTAGCGTTAACTTCAGTCTAATTTTTCTTTCTTTTGGTATTTTCATAGATGGGCGCAGCTAGAAAGGGGAAGTTTGCGCTGTTGTGGGAGTGACCACTGGAAGTTGCTCCACTCATTCCCTTTAAACTCCGCACAGGAGAGGCACTCACGGCTCCGCCTGCATTTCGATCAAATCCACCAAGATCGGGTTCCAACACCTGCGCCACGACTTGGACCTGTTTTTATCTAGTCTAAAGTCTAGTTTCTGCCACAAAACTGCCACGTGAGTCAGCGGCGTGTCACAGAAAACACCCAGCGAGGCGTCTGATAAATTCTCCAAATACCAAAACCAAGGTGCGCCAGTTTTTATACTGCACTTATATTTGTAATTGTAATTCCACAACTATAGTCACAAATGACGGATCTCCAGATGATTTCCAAGTTACTAGCAACTAGTCAGACCTCAGTTGATGTACTTGGTATCGATCAGTCTTACCAAGAACCTGATCAGACCCTTGCAAACACTCTCCTGGCTCACGTGAGAGGCATCAGTGAGTTCTGAGCAAATTGTCAGGCGTTCGTTGGCATCACGGAGCCATTTACTGACAAGGGAGAAGTCTGTCTGGAATCTGTGGGGAGGACAAATGTAACACACACACACAGACATCTCAGTTAGTGAAGCAGAACATGAGTCTTCTCTTCTAAGTGGGAGGAGAGGACAGGGGCTTCAATCCAATACTGATAACAGAACTTTCTTTTAGCGATATCATGCATGTTCCAGATGAATCCACTCGATACAGTATTCGTAAACAACAAAGAAAAGCAAATGAGAAACCGCCAACCAGGTTGAAATGATAGGATTGTTTTGAGATGAAAAGTATGGCATGCTCCCACAGGATGACGTGATCTAATGCCGTCAGTTTGAGATTTTCTTTCGCTTCCAGACAGAACACGTCAGCGGCGTGACTTAGTGTTGCGACGTCCGTCTCGGGTGATCGGGGTTTGAATCCCCATCGGAACTCCGTGTGTGGAGGGCATCTTTTCCTCTCTTTTTCCCACATGCCGAAGGGCTTTTGCCGTATACAAAGATACAATTACAAGTAGGCATGGGAAGGGAAAAAAAAAACACCTACAAGTGCCCCAAATTGTGAGATTCACAAGCGAGGAGTGGCAACTTGCCCCCCCCCCCCCATGTACAATACGACAGCTGCTGTTGTTTCTTGGCTTGACTCGATGTACACTAATTACATTTTATAAAAGTAGTTCACTTATTTACATTCTCTTTTTTTTACAGGGCTGAAATGGATTAATGGCATTTCAATTCATTTCACTGGAGATTATTAATTTGATAGACAACGAAATAGAAAAAAAAACAAAAACAAATTTCATTGTACGCTACCGTATACCTGGCCCAGCCATCCCACGCGTCACTGTAACGCCGAAGCTCTCGTTCCATCTGGCTGCTGATGCTTCTCCATCGCAGCTCCAGAGCACCCCCTGTCTGTACGGCCGACGGCGCAAATAAAGGATCCGTCTGCAGCTCACATCTCTGATCCACGAGCTGTCCCAGGAGAGCCCGGTTCGCTTCCAATTGGACCAAAGTTTGCTGTGCGAAAAAGAGAATCAACAGTGCTCTTCGCCAGCAGCTTCAATCCCAGCATTCAAATAGACACCAAGGCCAAGCGTTAACACGGTCGTATGATCATAAAACTGCAGGAGTCCTGGGCAGCAGTGGAAGGGAATTGTAATTACAAAATGAAACGGAAAGTGTCGCTGATCACTTCCTCCTGACCGACAGTGCCGTACGGTCAGTGTTTTTAACATACCGGCTGCTGGCTTACCTGACAGGCACGTCGACGGCGTTCTATGTGGGACTCCTCATTATCCTCCGCCTGCGCCGCTTCCGCACCGCCGATGCAGACTTCAAGCTCGTCCAGCAGTCTTCCCAGTCGACCGCAATTATCCTCCCAGCGGTTCCACTCCTGCAGTAGGCCCAACCAGAGACATTTCGTCCGGGATTGCATAGATAAAACGGTGAGTGAAATTGGAAACGCGGCGATATGGGTGGATGAATAAGAACTCGATAGGGGGGAAGATGTGGTCAAAAGACATCGCATTGAATTCAAAGACATCCCTGGGTAAGCCAACTTTGAACTTCATCTGTCTCCCCAAATGCACAAAATGAACCAAGATTTTTAAAAGGCCGGCTTCTTCAAAATGTAGAGCACTTTGTATGGTGTATATCATTTGGGGAACAACACAGACCAGGATTCTCCACTGAGATGCCACCTCCTGTTGTAGCAACTCCTGGATCAAAGCTTTGCCCCGAACTTCCAGCTGTGCTTGCTCATCCTCCTGAGCCCGCAGCACATCTGGCCTTCGATGGAATAGATGTTGCATAAAATTCAGCTGAGCTCCGAGAACCTGAGCGAACTTCTGGATGAAATCAAACGAAAAAAAAAAAAAAAAGTCAATATAACTTCATTAGCCAACTGCGACTACTTTTCCAAAATGCGATGAAAGAGACGAGGACCTGGTCTCCATGGAGACGAACGTGTAGTTGGCGAATGTTTTGAACGGGTCTCGCCGGCCCCTCAGCTATGCATCCTTCACCGAGATCCAGTAGGCTACGCATTCCGTGCAGTAAGGACTGGATCGCTTTCTGTATCAGGGGCTTTTCCCCTGAACTCTCTCTCACATGTCTGCCCAGCACACACTGCTGACAGACAAAGATGAACGCCTCCATGAGCCATGAATTGTTTTTCTGCTAGCAGTTGCACCATCATCACAAAATCCATTCCAAGATTTTGAAATGCATTATAAAATGTGCGCCGGCAGAAAACCTTGCCAAAAAAAAAAAAAAATCATTACCTGCAGAATGGAAGTTTCCTTTTGATTTGGGAATATTTCATGATGACTCAACTGCATCTCCTCCATGAAACATAACTGGTTGGAGAAGAGCTCCTGAGTGGAAAGTGTTTATATTGCATAACCTGTCTATATAGAGTTCATTGTGTTCATTAATTTCAAGCAGTAAGTGTGGGATAATATGAAAAAGAATGACAACCATGAATAAATGTATAGACCTAAAATATCACAAAAATTGAAAAACGTCATTCGATCAGCATGGAACGTACACAAATAATTGCCATGCGTCAGAATTTTCAAGTACAGTATTTCACCGACTTTCAACGAGTGCCCCATAGAGGATTAATTTAACGTCATTCAGTACGAGGCATTTGGTAATCTCTCCAATGTCCATTTGGCATTTTAAGAAGACGACCAGCACATCTTAAAAATCTTCAATTTCGGGTGCACCCAGTAGCCAATTATCTGTTAAAGGTCATGAGCACTTATAAGGTATCCAACCGCGAAGCATTTTGTACCTGATGCTGGCTTTTAAGACCCAGAGAGTCGACGGAGAGTTCGTTGAAAGAAGCGATGACTAACTGGGCAGCTTTCAGACATTTCTGCAGCCACGTTAAACAGCTCCGTTCGTCGTCTGGAAGCACGGGACTGATCTTTGACTCGACGTCATGCAGCAGGCCAGCAAGACTCGCCAGCTCCATTGATACGTACTTCACAGAAATGAAAGATGGAGACCATCAGGGCCGCTCGTCGGCGAGACCCACGAAATCATTCCGACGGATTATGTGATTCACTTCATGCTGTAGTGACTTGAGCTGGGTCTCTTCACCCCCAACACCTCCGGGAGTCGACAGAAGGTCGGTCAAAGCGTCCATGCATTGAAGAACTCTGTGTGCCGCCGAGTATAACTCGCCCTTCGTGTCGGGATCATCCGCAGAGCTCACCTAAGAAACAACACATGGCCATTTTTGACAAACACGGCGGCCACCCTTAGTAGGTCCAGCCGCAAAGTCTTGATGTGTGTATCGAATGCAAATGCTCTACCCCCCCCCCCCCCCGCAAAAATTGTTAAATGTCAGCAGGAACAGATCTATTGAGAGATATATTTTATGTACAGTATATAGTAAAGGCATTCGAAAATGTTGCTGTTCATGGACATACGATTTTACTCAGCATGGTGATGGATTCATTTGCATGCTGAAGAACAGCTGAAGCTGACAGCAATTTTCCTTCCGGGACCTAAACAGAAACAGATAATAGATTTTATAAATATCTACATATCAGAGCATTATTTCCATTGCATGGTGGGCTCCCTTTAAAACAAAGCAATTCGGATGCATTTTGTGTTTTGTTCACTTGCTCACCGTTGCAACCTTGCCATCGCCAATCGACTTATGATGCTCCTCCTGAAGTTTTTGTAGGCTTTCTACTTTCTGAGCGATTTGAATGTGAAGCAGGCGCCACTGTTGCTGCTCTGTGTGAACTTCGCTGGACCGGGTCAATCTTGTATGGAGATGATGGATCGATGTTGATTTTAACATGGATTGTATTTTGGAATGCTCATAAAATTTCAAAGGAGATTTTACATGACGGACATTGCAGAAGGCTCGGAGTCGTGTTGATCTTTTCCCTCTTTGCAATCCCTGATGACGGGTCCACTTGGCTCCTTTAATTCACAGGATAAAATTGAGAAGAATAAAATATGAAGGTTCATCCAGCAAAAACAAAATAAATTTCAGTGGCTTACTTGAATTGGATGCGTAGCTATGGACTCCCCTGTGGCTGCGGCCTGATTGGAGAGTACGTTGGTGGGGGGGCCGCATACGTCAAAATTTGGAAGTGCAGAAAGGTCATCTGTGATCACGGCGGCAGAGCAGTCTTCATCGGCAGAAATGGTGGAAGAGATCAGAGACTCGGGTGCCACAATTTGGAACCCGAGGACTTCATCACCAGCAGCTTCAGTGTTCAGTCGTGTTGGTGATCTTGTGAATCCACTTGGAGCATCTTCTTGATCAAACGTCTTGGAATCCAGCCCGGACGACTCAAAATTATTTGATCTCTCAGCTTCAAAAACTGGTTCACAAAATTGGGCGGACACAGAGGCCAAAGCCTGAAATAAAAAAACCAAATTAAAATCAAAGTTGATTTCTTAAGTCAGTTAAAGGCCCATTCAAGATATGTTAGGCTCTGCTGGTTATGAAGTATAATACAAAATACGTCAGAGCAGTATGACATCAACACTGCCTTCACAATGAACGGATGACTTACCTTGGCGTCAGACCGTGCCTCCGGATCAATGAAGTCATCACTTTGCACCCCTGGAGTACACAACGTGTCCTCTGGGTCCTAACACACAAACATGTCAGTCGTCAATGCAAATGCTCCATGTGCATATGCAGACTCATTTATGTCGTGTGTGTGTGTGTTTACTGAGAAGTGACCCATTTAAAGCAGCTGCTTGTGACCAACGCCCTCTCACACAGCCTGACGATATCGACAATGTACTATTGTATAGAAAGCATCTGTTCAAGGTCTACCTCGGGAATACTGCACGTTAGTGTGTCCGAGGATGATGAGTGACAGCTCTCGTCTTCATCCAGATCATCTTCTGAATTTGACTCCTCAAAAGCCTCCTGGTTTAAAGTGAGAAGGACAAAACAAATTTAATACAGTTGCAGGTGAGCACCAAGGATCGCATGGATTCCTCATTTATTGCGGATAAGGATTAGGCCCAAATATTTTGGATTTTCATTAAACTTTTAGCAATTTCGTGCTGGTCCAATTTAGGGATGATTGGTCTTGGCCCGAGGTCGGTGCTCCATCAAGTCTCACGGGCCAATTATTTCCAGCGCTAAATTCCACAATCCAGTGTTTGGTTTCCATGCAGCGTCGGTGCTTTTACCTCCAGAAGAACGGCTCGTTGCTGGGTGAGATGTTCTAAGTCTGTCAGCACCTGCAGGAGCGCTTTGATTCCAGAGAACACCACTAGAGTCTCCTTTGTTTCCTGTGGGAGGCGTAAATCTCCTCTGCAGCTCTCCATGTCCGCTAATGTCTTCTGCATTGAGTGGACATTGTCCAGGATCACCTTCACGGTCCAAGTGAAAAGCGAAAAAGTGATGTGGAAAGTCGGGGTGCGGGTTTGGGGGGGGGGGGGGGGGGGTGGAAGAGGAAAAATAAATAAACAAACCACGTCATCCTAAGGCTATTAAGCACACAGGATTATGTCATCTTATTCATAGCTGTGGGTTACACCATACTGGACCTCCGCTGTACATTTCCAATTTTAATATTATAAACTTCACCTGTTGGTTGTGAAGATGCTCTTTCAGTGTCACGTTGGAATTGTCTAAAGAGGACAAAATGGTTGTGATTTTTGGGACATTCGCCTCTAAGGTCTTTAACTCCTCTTCCAAGGCCTCCACTACCTGGAAAAGGTGACGGCATAAAAATTCAGTGCTCGGGCTTTTATGTCAAGAGTGGCTGGTATGGGCATTGGAAAGCAAGTTGAGCAGATTAACTCCTGAAAGTCATATGCACGGCCAATATGGGGTTTATAAATATGTATAATAGACCTCAACAGCCTGCTTGTGCTGCTCCATTGGCTCGAGAATGCTCTTTTGCATCTTTTCAACCTGTCGCTCGGTGCTGTCCATCCTCTCCTCCTGCGCACTGAGATCACACACGGCAGAAATCTCAGCGAGCACTGGCTGGAAATCCTTCAGCGTGTTCCTGATTCTCGCCGAGTCATCCAGGACCAGCTGCGAGCGTAGATGACAACAAATCATGGTGTAGAGAATCACATTGAAAATGGCGCGTCTATTTAGTTGTAAAGCGAGCACGTTCCATTTTTGCATGCGGGGGCAGAGCAAAGAGAGGAACGTTTGCGATATGAATGCTTGTCGTCACGAACCTGCAGGGTGTTGGCATGATTCTGGAGGCCTTTGGATGTCGGCAAAGAGCAGGGAGCGCTCAGCCATGCCTGGGCCTCGTCAAACCAACAAGTGGCACCGCACAGGAGGTCTTCGAACTCTTGAAGAGAGGCCGGGATCTAGACCACAAACGAAGCAAAATTCTATGAGGAATTCTACTTCCTCCAAACCGATCCAACCCTTTTGGTATAGACCACAACACAGGTTGTGGGCCACAAGGGCCGTTATCACCGTGAGAGCTCTTTACTAAGTCAGTCCAGAAGACAGAAAGTTCTTGTATATCCCGATTACTTTGTCCAAAAACGGCACGTGCCGAACCTTGCTCAGGAAAGCGGTGCGATGCTCAGTCGTCTGCACCGCATCTTGGTAAAGCTGCAGCGGCCGCGTCAGCTGGTCCATAAACAGCTGAGCTTGCTCCGATTGTTCCTCCACCAGATCCTGCACCTCGCTCTCCAGGAGCATCAAGCGACTGTGACACGAGTCCAATTCGTCCCACACGTGCTTGGAAAAAAAAACACAGGGACATTTGATTGACAAGTCAAGTTGGCGAGATGCCGTTGGCCCAGTGAGGCAAACGCGTGACACTCACTCACTGACTTACCTTGAGAGCACGTTGGGCCTCAGCGACAGTGGAGCTCTTTTGCCCCAGAGATGATTTCACTTGGTCCAGGTCAGAGATCAACTCTGTCACTTGGCAAGCCAGTTTTTGAACGGACACGCTCTGCTCTAACTGCAGAAAAGGCCAGATGGAAATGGACACAGACACTTTGAATTTGGTCCGCAAATCATGACATGATTGAGGATGTTGTTATTGTGAAGCGAGACCTTTCTTTCAGCTTCCTCCACAGACTCCTGAAGAGTTTGCATTCGCTGGCCAATATCAGCTGGAATCTCAGCATATCGCTCCAGCACGCCGTCCAGGATACCTTTTAGGTTAACTTTCTGATTGGACAGATCCTTTGTGAGCTCCTTTCAGAGTGAAGATAAAAGGTGAAAATGGAGGCCAGGAGAGAGGGAAAAAAAATCAATAAAAAGAGAGAAAATAGTGGTTCAAATTGAATTCATACAAGTAATTTTTTTTTGTCAAATAATCGAAAACAATGTCATATTTTCGCTTCTCGTGTGGTAAAATAATCAAAATACTTTTAAGGACACAGTGCTGTCTATAAAAAAAGGAAAGAAAAAAAAAGAATTCACCTGGTGTTTTGCTGAACCCATTTCGTTGCCCAGCAAGGGAAGAATAGTGCACATGCTCTTCTCCACCTGTCCAATCCTCTCTTCAAACTGCTTCCTTTCCCTTGCCTCAATCTGGGCAGCAGCAATCACATGGAGATTCCTTTCCTCCAAACTGTAGAGAACATGTTTTTTTTTCCCCCCATACGTCTGCTATGAAAGTAATATCAAGATGTTCTGTACCGAACTAACCGTTTGACGTTTTCTCGAATGTTCACAAGGGTTTCACCAAAGGTCCCTGGCAGACTGCCGGGATCTTTGGAAGTAGTCAAGCTCAAGACATGCTCCAGGCGGTGCTCCAGGGTAGCCAAAGTTTGTCTCTCTCGTTCTAGACCAACCTGCTGCAGCTCTGCCTGGGCCAGAAGCTTCTGGAGTTCATCTTGTGTGAACACGAGAGCGGAGGAGTCAGGAACCTCGGCCTGGAGTCTCGACAATGAGGTGCAGCACTGTTCCACCTAAAGAAGAATATTTATCAAATCTAAAATTCCCACAAAGGTTGAATGTCATCGCTTTCACGGATGCCGAGTATTTGCATGATACATTTCGCGAGACTTACACTAGCTGTGATGTCCTCCCATTCCTCCAGTCTCTGATCTGCTTGTGCCATGAGCAGACCAACACCGCACCGCAGTGAAACCCAGCGCCTCCAGAGGGCGCCGAGCTCTCCATCCTTTCCGATGCCACATCCCTGCACGGGACATCTTTCTCGGAGCTCTTCAATCTTCCTAGCGAGGTCGCAGATATCCTCCATCAAGTGCTTTAATGGAGAGAACAAAGAAAGAATCTGGCGGCGTCTTGAAAAGCACGTTATGAATTTTAGGAAAGCCTCCGGTGTCCAAGCTTGGGTTCGAAACGGCGTTAACATTTCAACTCATGCACAAGGTGCAACTGGAGCGGTGCCACAACTGGCTTACAGTGCCTACCTTACAACGTTTGTGTTGCGCCAGACATTTTTCGTAGGACGTCACTTCTTGCGCCGCACACGCCGAAAGCTTAGCTTCGAAATCAAGAAGACGCCGCCGCATGTCTTTGTGACAAACCCTGTGGCTTTGTTGTCGAAGTTCACATCTGAAACACAGTTTTTGAACACGCCTTGAAAAAAAACAAAACACACAGGAAAAAAGAAGGCCTAATAACCGAGCCAGTACCTCTGCAAGGACTCCAGTCTGAGCTGAGCCTGAGCCTCCAGCACGGCCCTTCCCACTAACAATTGACTCAAGATGCCAATGTGCAGATCTTGAGTTTCCGAGCAGGAAAGGCAGACTTGCTGAGGCACCAGTTCAACAAGATGCTGGATATGGGCAACAAATCCTTCTTCGAGAGCTTCGATGGCCTGTTGCGTCTGTGTCTGTTCCTCCGTACAGTCAAGGAAGCCACCGGGAGCCGATAAAAATGTGATCTCAGCATGGTGAAGAAAGTTGATGGCCCCCTGAGCGGCCCACTGGTAATCTTTCAAGGATTCTCGGGTCTTGGATAAACGCTCCTGTTGAAGACAAATTCCAGAAAGATCTGTTGAGACTCACACAATTTTCACTGCGAAAACCTGAAAGCTCAAATATGGTGGCAAAAACCCGAGAGGTCACACAACTTGAAATTTTCGATTGCGTTACTTATGGAAACTTCCAATCGGATCATTTTGCAGCTCGAGTGGTCGTGTTGGACCTTCAAGGTTGCACCGCATTCATGTTCTGTCGACTCACCATCTGTAAATGACATTCCTGCATGGTCGAATCACCCAGCAAATGCAAATCACTGCGGCTCTCGAAGTCAATTTCCTCTTTCCGAGCCAGCGCGCGCAACAGGCGCATCGCAGACTCCATGTTTCTCCACACCACCCATCGCCTCTGCAGGGCGACATCCACGGCGCTTTCATCGGGACCGACTGGTTCCGCACCCCGCAGCTCTCGTGCCGTTCTTCGGAAGAATTCCGTCAAGGCGGGAAGCTCGGAGGAAAAGCGCAGGCCCAGAAGAAGCTCGCCCTCTAAATGTTTCATCTCATCCGTGGCAGCCTGCTCCGAAGAAGCAAATGCCGCTACGGCGCCGCTAATGCTCCGCCTCTCCAAATCCACCTCCGTTGGGCGCAGCTCCGGAGCGATCACCTCCAGTTGCTCCGCCGCTTCTTGACAGCGCGTCTTCATCAGCGGGAGGTCGACCAAGAGCGCCTGGCAACGTTTGAACCTCTCACCCAAACTTAAAGTTCCATCTTTCACCTGCCGGATTTGCTCTTGGGACACGTCCCTTGAATCTTCCATTTGCTTCTTCAGTTGCAGATATTTGTCTTGCTCAAAAGCATGAAAACTCAGAACCTTGCACCTGTCTTGCAGTTCTGCAACGGTGCAGAGCAGAGCGCTGCGCTCGCTCTCCTGGCAGTGTTGAATCTCTTGCACTTGACACTGATGTTCCATGAGCATGTGCTTCACCAGTGCAATGGTTAAAACGATTTCCTGCGTCATGGGGAAATGATGTTGGTCCAAACAAGAGGAGATGTTCTTTAAGCTACGCTCGATGGTAGACAGCTCCTCACCGGAAGAGGTACGCTCATGAATCAGCTCCTCCAAATGCCAGCTGGTTGCACTCTCTTGTGCCAGCAAGCCATCAAATTGTGTCCAGATGGCCGAGAGCCTGTTGACAAGGTAATGGCTCTCTCCGGGGCTCAGACCTTCTGCTATGGCCTGGCACCTTTTCTCCAAAGAATCGACCAGATTTAGATGACATTCGATATCCTCGGCGAGCCCTTGGTGATGCTTTCGCTTGCTCTCAAGCGAGCCGACGTCAACTCTCGAAACGTTCTCCGCATAAGCGCGGGCGTCTCTGTTGGCGTTTGTTTCGACGAGCCACGCGTCGATGCCGTCAAGGTGATCGAACAATTCCTCCCTCTCCCGGAGATTGTTCATCATCGCGTCAAGAACATCCTCCAAGTCTTCAGTGAGCGTTTCGTACAGCTCTTCGACGACTTCTGACCCTTGGGCGTAGTCCTCATTGTCCGCGTCAGCGGTTTCCCGCCTCGTTTCTTGCCGTTGCATCTCGGACCTTCTGATGACGATATCCGTCTGATATTTCCTCATTTTCTCAATCTGAATTCGAGCTTCTTCGGGGAAAAGAGGCAACTTTTTGCCAACGCTGATGTGGTATTCCATCCGTTTTGCCCACGTGATGCATTCTTGGAACTGCTTGTTAGCATCAGCGTCAAGTATGGAGGGGTCGGCCTGGATTTTGGGAGTCCCCAGTAAGGTCCTCAATTCTTCAAGGTCACGTTTAATGCTGTCCTTCTCGTTCTGACCTATACCGGTTTGGAAAAGAGCATCTGAGAAAGATTGTAGATGCACATGCAGCCGGTGACACATTTTGAGGTCTTCGCTCAAACCAAAAAATTCTAACGTGTTTTTTGTGCCGTGACATTTGCCACGGGACTCCACCGATTCCTGAATCGCTTCAATCTTGTCTTTAAGCCGTTGAGCCTCTTTCATCAGGGCAGACGATTGACGGGATGAATTAGCTGCCTGACACAGGGCTCTCTTGATACTCCCGCTCAAAAGTCTCCACTCATCTTGCACATCTCCAAGCTGAGCGAGAAGAGCGCCCGAGCTTTCGGCATCGCTCAAGTGGACGGCCAACTGGCTGCTCGACGCACGGAGCCCCTGCCACGTTTCTTCCTTTCCTTTCAAGGTTTGCAGCAAGGAGCGGAGTTTTTCAGCTTGGAGAGCACTGCTTCCCAAGGCGCCTCTTTAAGAAAAGAAAGCAAAATGATATCACAAAGACACATACGTTAACAAGACAGAGTTGGCAAGAGTTGGCCTTCAAACGTGGCGACGCTAAACTTGACTTAGTCGTACAATTGCTAGAGAAGCATAAAATCAAATCGCATGTTCCACCATCCCTTGGCGGGGGGCGACTCAGCTGCATGGATGGCATCCTTTTTTTTTGTGTTTGTTTTCGTTACTCACAAGTTCTTCTTCTCAGTATCGACTTGACGCAGGAAAGCTTTGATTGTCTCGAGCTGTTTGCGATACTCTTTGGCTTCTTCCAGCTGGGCCGTTTTGACTTGCACTGTGGCCGAGGCGTCCAGCAGCGCAGAAGTCCACTGGGCTTGCAGTCTTTTCAAGACATTTGGAGCATAAGGTTGAGAAGAACTGCTACTTTTCATCAGAGCAACTTGGTCCAGCACACGTTGCTTGTAAGCCTGCAATCGCCAGAATGAAAAGACGTTCAAAATTTTGTGATTGGGGGCATCCAATACAAAAAAAAAAAATTACAATCTATACAAACACCGAGATGAATAGCGTAAAGCGTAAAAATGACTCCGTACCTCCGCCTTCTCCAGTTGTCTGGCCATAGCCGCGACATCCAGCTGGGCTGGCAGATATCGGCAAGCCAGCACATTTTGGACTGCTCTGATCAATCTGATCTCCGCCTCACTTGGTGAAGACCGAAGGTACCGGTTTAAATCCAAGCGCGTCGTCCTCTACAACATAAACTAAATGTCAATGCAACTTGCAACACAACGAAGGAGTAAGAAACAGAATGAAAATGAGACAAGTTGAGAAAATAGGGTCAAGTTATTCAAGAGTAAACACTCACATTTATAATGTCGTTTCTTTCGACCATGTCTTGGATCTCGGACAAAAGGCCCTGCATGGTGGAGCCGCGTTTGGACCTGGGATGTCCCGGGGATTCGCAAGTGCCCTCCTGGTCAAACGGCGGCTTTTCCAACCTCACATCAGAGGACTTCTCTAATCCGACCTAAGCAATGCACATAAAAGCACGGGCAGGGTCACCCCCACCCCTCAAAAAAGGCTAATTCTGTTCCTGTTTGGACTCGGATAACAGCGCTTCCTGTTCATGTTAGCATGTTGACAGTAGCCAGGCGAGTCAGTACAGCGAACGCAAGAATTTGCAACGTGTGGAACAGTACGCCTCAGGGCTGGGGACGGAAGATTACGAGCTCGTCAATTAAATGAGAAGGCAGCATGAGCATGCACCACACACGGCAACCTGGCTGCATGTGAATGTAAAAATCGAAGCATTTTTTTCAAAACACTTTTCGGAAGAGAACAGCCCACACAATAGGCGGCAAAAGCTACAGTTTACACAGCGAGTCGAGAGGCCATGTTGAGATATTTCGACACGACTGCTTAATGGTGTACCCTTTCAAAATGCAAAGCCACAGACTGACAAAAGACAAAATATAAAAAAATTAAAAACCCTTACTTTTGCCGCCCCCTGGGCCTCCAAAGATACTTCAGCCATGGAAGAATCACTGCATCTTTTGGGGATCAAATATTTATAGCGCTGTGTTTGCCCCCCAGGGTGACTGCAATCTCTAATCTCTTGTTTGGCATGCGGAAATGGCTTTTTTGCATCTGAAATCAGCAAGATTAAAATGTCCAATGAAGCCATGCAATGTGCCCCCCCCCCGACCCCTGAGACTACTTGATTTGCTGAGATTGTTGATTTGCAGTCGATTTTGACTTACGGCTTTTAATGTTTCCATTTGGTGAGGATTGCAGTTCTGAAGCGGACACGCGAGACGCATCCGACTCAGGCTCGTCCGGTGCAGATTTTTGCTGCACAATTGTGAGCACGCTGTCATTCTCGCGCTCTGCTCCCTCACAAGACAGAGCGCCATTCAAACCTCCGTCCCCGGCTTCATCGAGCCTCTCCATCGCAGTCGTAAAGATGGTCTTTGGCGTTCCTCCAGCCTTCAGGGATTTCTCTGTATCGGTTATCTTCAAGGTTTCCGGATAGTTTGCTAGTCTTGCCTTATTTGACCTTTCTGAGGATGGACATTTCGTTGGAAAATGTTTGTTGCCGATGTCATCTGCTGGCCCGAGAGACTGCAAGACGTTGCGTTTTTTTTTTAAACTCTTCTGAGGGCCTCGTAGTTTTAGATTGGGAAATATCAGGACGCGGGAAAAACAAGATGACGGTCAGAAAATGTATCTCAAGGGGCATAACAACTGACATGACTTTAGAATGTAAATACTGTTCATAAATACATTAAGGGCATAAAATATACCACTCAAGGTACAGAAACGGCATGACAAAACAAAGCATTTTGACTCTCTGCTTTTAGGTTTACTTTGCGTAACCAAAACACTCTGACTTCCTCTTGGATGCGTAAAGTAATTTTGCGTTCATGGTCAGTAATGGATGATTTTTGTTTCAACACATTACATGCAATCAGTACAAAATTGGCTCTCGTTTGGTGCTATTACTTGGCCCGGTTGGGATGGTTGTGCTTGAACTGTTTGGCTCCTAAATTGTAGCTGTCTGAAGACCTGCTTCACCCCATCAGTCATGTTGTCAACGCAGTTCTGTTTCTCTCGTTGATAAATGGACCATCGGTTTACAGCTAGAACAAAGTGGGGGGGGGGGGCAGAACAACTGAAGTTTAGATGTGATCCCACTAAATCCTGTTGAGAACCGGATGCTGCGGTTCGGGACCTTGCGGTACCTGTCAAGGTTGTCATGAATTTTCTGCAGAGCGATGTTGATATCTGCTGGAAGCATTTGTTTTGAGACTCTGCAGTTCCTTTCAGTTCAGATACTCCAGAGGCCAGGCCCTTCAACCTTGCATCACAATACTGAGAAAAGAAAATCCTCTATTATTGCTCTTTGACTGATTATTCTGATGCACCGATTTCTTCAAACAGAAGGCGAATTATGTAGTGTGGTAACGTTGAACGTTGCACGGGGTTTGAAGTGGCAAAAAGATGTCCACTTCCTACTTGCATTGCATCCTTAATGTCACAGTTTGCATGCACAAGAACAAAGTCCTGAACACAAAAAGAGTCCAAAGTATCAAACAAAAACCATGGCCGAAGCAAAAAAGTAACGAAAGACACAGTAACGGAAACCATGACGGAGACAAACAAACAATGACCCGACACAAAGCGGTCGGGCAGCAAGTGACAACTAATTACAGTACACAATTTAGGACAGGTGTGCAGCTGCGGGCAGAGACCCTCCAGTGCCACCTATTGGTCACAAACAGATCCATGACACCAAAATTGTGCTGTATAAGGTGGACGTCGGCTTCTAGCGCCATCGAGTGCTTTTGCAGTGGACTTGCATCCTGGTGGAGCCCAGACTCGCTTTCACATGTGCTGCTGCCGTTGGAGTCATTGAATTTGGAAAGTTCCACAAGCGCTTGTTGCTAAAGACTGCTGTAGCAGAAAGAAGGACCGCCGAGTGATGCACAACAAGACGATTGTGATGGTCCTAGAGATTTCAAACGTTGCTCAGAGCTGGCAATTTCAGGAACTTGCAAATGCAAATCACACCGCGGTTGTGTGATTTGAGAGTTTTTTTTTTTTTTGTGATGTCTGCTGCATGCACCACATACAAAATTGACGGGGAGAAATTGGTACCTCGTGCTGACTCCAAGCGAAAAACACAAATGATGCTTTTAATTTGTCTATACTCGGCTCAATTTTCTATCCGCCGCAGCTTCACCTCTAGTTGTCATAGTAACGTATCGTTGTAGCAGACAGGGTGAGCGGGGGCTCCATTCAAGACTGACTTGTCTCCATGTTTTTCCATCTGTTGCTTTGCTGTATTTAGTTTTCTTAATGTGAAATTGTCATTCTTAGCCATTGTCTTTATACAACAAAACATAAGTATTAGTCCTTGACAATTATTGATATACATTTTTTATGGGAATCAAAATAAAGGAAAAAAAAACATTTTTATATCACTCATAACATTTACCTGAAAGAAAATGGAGCGACTTTAAACAGGCATTTAAACTTCAAATCCATATATCAGGAAGACTGAAATTCAGACCCACTACCGCAGTTTCAGTTTCTTTTCATCATTTATCTAAGCTTTAATGAGACTATTTGGCTGGCACAAGGCTGTTGTGATTTTGGCACAGCTGTGCCACAGGTTATTGGTCTTCACGTACCGCCTGCAGTGAGCTCAGATACTCCTGGTTGGAAAACACTGCATATCATTAGAATGCTGACATCAGGTCTGCATAGTATCGAGTGCCATTTTCTGAGTTTGTGTGATCAGTCTGCTTCAGCTCACTCACCTCAAACAAGGTCGAACAGTCTGCAGGGCCGCCTTCCGCCCTCTGCTTTGTTTTCTGACTGGAGTCTTGGATTTCCCGTTTCAGGTCGTCTCCTTTGAACACTTGCTGGCTGACGTGATGGATCTGTTCTTAAAATTGTCCTCTGCCCTTGAATCTATCGGTGAAACCGAGTTATCAAAAAAAAACGAACAACACTGTATTGAACCGCGTGCGGTTTACGAAACACACTTCCACAGCAGATCGGGCTTGTCCAAAATGATTAAAAGCAACAAACGGACACTCCTTAGTGAGCAAGTGGAAACAAATAAGAGAAAAATAGAAACAACAGATCCGTGTGAACACACCCTTACGTGACACAATAACACGCTAATCGAGCTTGCCCCAGTCACCTCCTTGACGGTGCTTCGTGTCTCTTCAAAGTTTCCACCTGTTATGTTGCTTTGAAAATTGTGGTGTTCTTTTTTTGCCAGGATTTCTCTGATGAACTGAGCTGTAAAAGTGACAAAAGCTAAATGACAGGCTCATTTCTCATCCTGTGGGACCGCCCCCCCCCCAAATAATGCATAGACAGTACCAAAATGTGATTATATATTTTAGTTGCCGTGCAATTAGAGTAGCTAGTGCACAAATACAGTCTATGTAGCGCATACTGTGTACCTGCAATACTGGATTAAAAAATAATAATTTAAAATACCGTTGCTGGTGTATTTCCAAATTTCTCTTTCATACTCTCTCTGCGGCAATGCAAATATTATTCCAAATGCTCACACGCTTTCTGTAGCCTCCAACAACACACATGCAGGATGAATGCAGGTGTGAACATGTTGAAATAAAGACTTGGGCGTTTTCACACACACACACACACACACACACACACACACACACACACACACACACACACACACACACACACCTTTCGTGGCCGGGCAGAAACACAGCTTCATGAAACAAGTAAAACTTGCCACACTGCACACCCTTTTCAACCAACCGTTATTAGCGTTTGTGAGAATGTGACTAGTTAAGAGTTACTTGAATGGAGTTGAAATTCACTATATTAAGAGATCCATTTTGGTTATCCTCTGTCCTTCAACTACAGAATCACCTTTGTGTTCAAATAAACAGCCCCAGAAGTACATTTGTCGTCCTACTTTTTGCGGCCGTTTTGTTTGGTGGTGTGCCAGGATATTTTTCAAATGTAAAACGGGTGCCTTGGATCAATAAAGGCTACAATAAAGGTTAATATGTATTGCCTGTACACCCAAAAAGGTGTCAAACCATCAGTGTAAATTCATTGAAACATTTCAAAGAACTTTTAACCCCGAACTATGATTGTCATATAATCACCATATACTACTCTGATACATTGTTCTTGAATCATTTGAAATTGTAACTTTGTAATTATAGGTGTTAACATTTTTTGTTGATTGGCTCTGAGAGAACAACAGAATTCCACTCCCTCACTGCAGTGTGCTGCATCCTTTTTGACCTTTCGTGACCGCAACAGATGTTCGGAGAGGCAAAATATTCCCCATCTGAGGCTTCATTGAAGGCAATTGATGTTGTCGGAGGTGAGAGTAAAGTGTCATCCTGTGCAAGTCACGTCTGGAGTACTACAAGTATCACGTTACTGTGGTAAATAAACCAGTGACGGAGACTCACCTGTGAATTTCAAGTGAATACATTCAAGTAAACACTAGGGCTAAGAAGCAAGTCTTAAATCAAGTCGTATAATCCTGCTCTTCACTAACACAAATTGGAATGATAATGAAATGCTTTTTCACTCATCATGACCCCAAAAAGCAGATCTACACCTACACCCGTTTTGAACTACTCCACATGACCAATTGCCAAGATGTCTGTTTGCAGCGGAGGGAAAGACTATTCATCAATATGAATCAATGTAATCGAGTTCTCTCATACAGGTAGGCAATTGTGGGTGTAGCCGTTGTGCTACTGAATGAGTCATAGTCTGACTATGTGAATGATCACTCTTTTCAAACATAGACAAACATATCACGAATAATAATTTAGAAAAATTAATAGAATTCGTGGGTAGACTAGCTATGAAAATTCTTGGTAGAACAGAAAATACACACATTCAGGCATTATTTTGTAACTGAGCAAAGCGGTTAAGTGTTAGTGGGTAAATTGTCCGCTAGGTGGCGCACGGCAAACAAACTCAAGAGGTAAACTGCGTCATTTTGAGTAGAAGAAGCTTTACCACCACGACTTTGACGTCAGGAGACTGGTGCTAGCTTGACCTTCCTTCTGCTCCGTGACAAACAGAAAGGTGCTCTGTCAATATTGAACTCGTTTAGTCATGCATTGCGTTGGTGATTAACATTTATGATGAAGTGAAAGCTTTGTCATGAAATGCGTGTTATATTCATCGGCGTGATTAGTTAGCTCGTCTTATTAGCCTACAGCTAGTATCGCTAGTTTAGCTTCGGAGAACAGATGTGAAGTCAGTGAGACGTTAAATTGATTCCACATGAGCTGCATGCTTCGTCGTCATCTTGCACAAGAAAAAACCTGGCCACTAACAAATGACATAAATCGACTTCAAATAAATGTAAAGCATTCCTAGCGTTACATTTTGTTTACTGAGAGTTGATACAATTGACGGTCAAATAGCATTGTGATCAAATAACTGAAGACGTTACTTACGTTTCTGTTGTTGCTTCCTCCTGCAGATGGCTGGACGCATGTTTGCAAACTGGTGGGCCAAAATGAGCCCTTACTACACCAAGGCCTATCAAGAAATGTGGGTCGGTGTTGGCATCATGACGTACCTCTACTACAAAATCTCCTATGGAGGCGAGTCAAGATTTTGCTGTTGGGGCAAACTTGCATTCCAAACTAAGTGTGGGAAAATGTCTTGCTGGCTGTGCAAGTTACTTTCATGTATTGGGAGGAGTACATACTTAGAAATGCAATTTTACATGCATACATAATATATTGTCGAAAATAACCCTAGAAATGTAATAAAATCGACCTAAAGAAGCTTTGCAGTCATCTAAGAGACCTGGGGTGTCAAAATTCTGATCCTTGAGGGCCACTTCGCTGCATGTCTTCCATCTCTTCCTGGTGCAACACACCTGATTCAAATGAGCAGGGTTGTGATCACGTTCCTGCAGAGCTGATTATCATGCCCCTGCAGACCGGAGTGTGACACCCCTGAAATATACCGTTTTTAATCAGAAGTATGTCATTGTGGTGTTGCATCTTACTAGTGTGAATTAGTGACAAACTTTTCATTTTCTTTCATTTTAGGCAAGAAAGCAGTGAAGGACAGTAAGTATGCAAACGTCTGGAAATGTGATTGTTGTGGTTTATTTTGGTGAATGATCTGTAAAGTGCAATTTGAAAATTCATTTAATTAAATTATTTTATAAACGGACATTTTGGGATCTTTTCTCAAGTACTGTGCAGTTACATGAATTCTCCTCTAGATGCCAGTGTCACAAAAGCCAATTATTTTGGTGCAATTTTCTGAAGTATTTTTTTCATGGACTAATTCAATTTGTATTTCTTTTTGCAGAGCCAGCACATTAGGGTTTTCCACTTCTGACCAACCCCTCCTGCTGTAAAGTTGCCCCCATTCACATTGGACATCTTGTTAATATGGATCTAATAAAGTTGTCAGTGAACAAACTTCTTTGGTTTTGTTTTCATGAGTGATATTTTCCCCTCTGCTTGTAAAGGTCATACAGACACTACAGAAAATAAGATAAAGGTCTCGGTTCTTGTGGAGATTGCAGATACCAGGCAACAAGACCTGAAGACAAAAATAATCTAACATTGAGTTAGTCCTCCTTGGCGGTATTTCACACTGTACTGCAGCAGTTTGACACATTGGTGAATCGTCATTTGCATTAAGAACGGTGCTTGCACGATTTTGTCGCAATGGTAAATTTAATTTTGTATATCCAAAGTACAACATGCGTCTGTGAGAACTTGTGAATAGTAATACTCGTACTGGTTTGACAAAAAGTAGTTAGGTGGCAGGTCCGGGAAGTCAGACAAAAAATTCCAGAAATTACAGTACTCCAAAAACAAAAACTTTACTATCTGGGAGCATTAATAACTAACAAAGAAGCAAGAATGATTTGTGGTGAATGTGTTGTGCCCGCCTAATGAGCACCATCTTAAAAAAAAATGTATTAGAACGTATTATGTTAGTTTTCTCGTGGGATTTAAATTGGGCTTTGCTACTTAAATCACTTTGCTACTGAAGCATGTGAGTGGGGGAGGTGGAAAAAGGTCTCTGGCGCCCTCCCTCAGCTCGCGCACACAGTCCGCAGCTCTTTTTCTCCCACATTCAAACATGGCGAAACTCTTGACGACCAGACCGTCACCTCCATCCTCCTCACCTTCATCCAAACAACCGCCGCCGAGATCTGAACCCTCCTCCTCATCTCCGGCACAGTGATGACCCGGGAGGATGGAGAAGTTGTCGGCGAGCCTGTCGGAGATCTCCTGGGGCCCGCTCGCGCTGCCGTTGGACGCGGTGGTCAGCAAGTTCCGTCTGCCCACTCTGGTCCGCCTGGCCCACGGTAAGAGAATTTACAGTCACGCAGGTGCTACTTCGTTCAGGAAACATCACTTTTAGGTTGCGAGTGCTGTCACTTTGACAATTGCCCGCCGTTAAGGTAACAGAAAGAAACACAATTCAAGTGTTGCAATGAGGAAAACGAAATCAGAAATACTAAAAGACTAAAGTGATTACATGTGATGTTGACTTTGGAAAAACTACGCAGATAAAGTGTAAAGTTTAACAAACTGGGGTTTTAATTGCAGCAAGTCAGCGGAAATATTTCGTGTTTCCGATGAAGACTACAAAATAAACCGCTCTTTTAACTGTCTATTTTAGACAGATCGTATTTTTAAAATGTTCCTTATTTGTGTCATACTTAACATACAGCCATTTAAATACAGATAGTGAAAATATGCGTCAAGAAGGACCTCTTTTTTCAAACGTGAAATACATTTACGTCTCGCGTCATTTATTTTTGCTATTTTGACGTGGTGACAAAGTCAGCGTTATTTGCTTCTGTAGATTTAATCCTAAACCAGCGATTTGTAGAGGAGACGTATGAAAGTCGTTTGTACGTTTCTTGTAATATGCTCTGCTTGTTTCCAAAGTGAATGTGTCGCCCTGCACCTCGGGGGGCTTGACTTTGGGAACGAGCGGTGTGGGTGTTCTGCCCAAGTTGTTCTGGTCCAGAGCTTCTCCGGAAAAGCCACAAAGTGTCTGTTGTGCTGCTGAAGTGCCGCTCAATTCTTTTCATATGTAAATGATGCAACGTGTCGGCGGATGCGCTGAATACTAAAGATCCGCCAAGGGGAAAGTCTCCAGATTTGCGTCGTCGAGAAAACCGCGCGTCTCATCCGTGTCACGCTCCATCGAAATGTACGCCTGCTTGCATTTGCGACGCTGGCTGCTTGTTTCCGCAGCTAGACAGCGCAAATGATATTCAATCATATTCAGATGAACATGCGCTGTTTCCATTTCATATTTATCACCATGCAGATGGGGTGTTTGACAAATTAACATCTACACTATCATGAGAGGGTCGTTTCCAGACTGGAGGGTTTGGAGACAAATCCAGAGAGGCCAGATTGAGATGGTTTGGGCGTGCAGAAAGTGGAACAACCAGATAGAAGGAAAACTGGAGGAGAAAGAGAACTTTTATGGAAGTGATGAGGGAAAACTTGCAGGTAGCTGCAGTGAGACCAGACATGCCTAGAACAGTGGGGCCCGTGGTCTTCTCTGTCATGACTTGGAGCCAGCCTTCTGCGATGGCATCACACAAAGCAAAACACACCTGCGGAAGGAAATTGCTTTTTCAAAAGCGTTGCGACATTCGCTCGGATCTTTTGAGTTCTGTCGTCGCGAAAACAGAAACACGAGTCAGGCTCTCATTGCCGTGTGTGCGTGTGACTCAATCGAACCATGCACTGGTGCTTTCCGTCGGAGTCTGCCGTTGTCTTGACGATGGCTCTATTGCGGAGTTCTGTGTGTGTGTGTGTTGACAGTGTAATAGTGGGCTGCCAGCCGTGTTGCATGATTTGGGGGTTTTGAACTGTCAACTGTGGTAATTATGGACATCCATTCCTCAATGTACAGTATGTGTTACAGAATGAGTTTTCGTATTTTACATCGCATAGCTATTTATTTTGGCTTTTGGGGGGGGGGGGGGGTTTATGCCACGTTTAACCCATCCATGCTTTTGGATGTGTGTGTGTGTTTCTCAGGCGAATGTGTTGAGGGTCTGTCAGAGGATGACGTGGTTCTGCTCCACTCCTGCCGTCAGTGGACCACAGTGACCGCTCATAGTTTAGAAGAAGGCCATTACGTCATCGGGCCCAAGATTGACATCCCTCTACAATACCAAGGTGAGGGGATACTGTGTTCTCACACACACGCAGACATGACTTTGTGTTGATGTAATTGGTGGGGACGGTCAATTTACAGTCTTATGCATACTGTACATGGACTGCTTTACATTGTAGTAAAGAGCCATTTCTTCACCCCCCCCCCCCCCCCCCCAAGAACATACAAGAAAAAAGGATGATGGGAGTACTCACTTTTGTGAGAGACTGTCTTCCAGACAATCTGTCGTCATGCCACAACAAATCAACACTGGTAGTTTCCCTCTCTCCTGTTCACTGACTGCAAATGCTGGATGTGGGTTGGGTCTGCTCAGTATGACCTCACCGAAGCTCAACCCCACCATCCCGTTCTTGAGACTGCCGGACCAGTCGTTTTATTCACTGTGTAACTGGAGCTTTATGCCTCCTCTTCATTGCTTCCTCGGCTGATGGAGGAGCGCTGATGTCACCTCACACCACTCCCGCCTCCCTGGCTCCTTTTTGAAGAAAAATGAGAGAACATTTGGGGTCAAGTGAAGGAAGTACGATGAGATGAACACTTGACAGGGTTGATTGACAGATAAAGGACCGAGCCAAGGATACAAGGCTGCGGAATCGAGATTTGCTCGTTTCAAAGAAATGTTTTGCGCATTTTTTTCTGTAAAACTAAAGAGATGACATGAAGTTGAGTGTCAACAAGTAGAGTTCAAATGATTGTTTTATTGTGGGATGGTAGGAAAGTACTTTTTTTGTTGATTAGCAAGATATATCTTCCAAGTACAGTAAAGAATGTGTGATGTAAATTATGCTTTTCTTTTTTTATACATATAAATTGAGTTTACTTGTACAGCATTTTCATGTTCGGTCTTGCTACTTGCTCTGCATGTCTTCATCCACATATTTAATATTATTTAGTCATAATCTTATGATTATTGGAAGCAAAATGCGCTTCAAACATGAATGTAGCCGCATGATTAATTTTTGACTCACTTCCAAATATGGCAGGTAATTGCTGGGCTGAATCACAAGCCACTGGCAGTGATGAGCTAATGTCTGTGTGATGACTTCATCCAGGAAGTCCAAATATGCTTAGGAGGAGAGCAATATAGGTTTCCCCCCCTCTGGGGATACACAACAGGATGCTCCTCTCGCTCTCTCTTGCCCGCTCTCTCTTGCCTCCTTCTCAAGTGATGACTGAGCTGGAGAGGACAGAAAAGCTGAATGATCCCCATGACATGAATGGGCCTCAGAGCCGCCCGACAGCCAGTCCGGAATGCTTTTACGGCTGAAAATATGGATTAGCGGGATGTATCTGCACGCACGCATGCCATTGATGAGCAACAGCCACAACGGGCCCCCAACATGAACGAAAAAGAAAAATACAAGAGTTTGAGAAAAGGAAATCACCGCCTACCTTAGTAGGGACCTGACGAGGAGGCACAGGACGCACTTTTGCAGGAACATCATGATCGTAGGTCATTCCCATCCTTTGCCAGTGACATCGGTGAATTGCAGATGAAACAAAATTTGAATGATTAAAAAGAAGACATCACAACAGCTCTGATCGAAAAACTGGTCGCTGCTTAGGGTGCAATGTACGCTAACACAAGAAGATATCGAAGATCCCAGCGCCCCTGATTTAGAATATGTATAAAGGGCCAGTATTTGTAAGAGACTTGCATGCATCGTAGTCAAATCTTTTGGCTTTCATTTGCGCCTTTACTTCCAGCCAGTCATCCTATTTTTAACATGTTCTGGACTTGTGGAATTCCCTGTTGTCACATCGAACCCATGTCCAGTTCCTTGACTGTCATCCAGCGAGCGAGGGGGTGTTGGGATGCAACATTTGCAACATATTGTTCTGTCTTGTCTTATCCCGGGAGCTGTTTGGCTGGAGATTGTGGGGGTGAATGCAGGGAAGAATGAAGGAGGGACTTACTGGCAAATAAGATGCTGGAGTTTGGTATTCTGCGCTGGCTTTCAGACAAAAAAATAAATCTCTCCCCGCCCCCCTCATAGGCAAGAAATACAGGGACCTTTCGGGGTTCTCGGGATTCAGGAGAACATCCACCCAGCATTCGGATTAACCTGTACTTGAACGAGTCAGAGCGCAATAGCATCTTAAACTGTTCTTTAGGGGTCACTTGGGGCCAATTGAATTGAACTCAAAAAGGAGCACCCATCAAACAAAAACAAACAGCGTTACTAGTCTGCAACGCTGCCTGCTTCCCATCACCGAGTGGGAAAGATTTACGGGCGAAGGAGGGGACGAGGAAGTGAAAGAAAAGGCAGCGGGTTGTGTGTGCGTGAGTGTGTAGGTGTCTCCATGGTGATGTGTCTCTGCTCAGCGTGAGAATGGGGGTCCTTTGCCGGTTGCCATGACGACCCCGTCGACTGTTGATTGGCTCGAGAGCCGGTGCCAGGTCAGAGGTCACCGAGGTGTCTTTGTGCTCCCGTCATCCGGAACTGTGTGCGCAGCAGATGTGTTTTTGTCAGACGAAGAAGAATGCTGGCAGTCAAAAGGGACACAAAAACACTTTGTACCTTCGTTTCCAATCGACTCTTTTGTACCCTTGATCTCCTCAATCTTGTTCGTCAATAATAGCGGCGTGGAAATGGCCCCGACCCTTCTTTTACTCTCACTGTCGCTCTTGTTTCTCCGCAGGAAAGTTCAAATTGTTGGATGAAGACAGAGACATCAGGGATCCCGTCCAGTATTTCTGCAGCGTGGAGGAGGTCGCCGGAGTGTTCCCCGACCGAGTCTTTGTCATGGAAACAATCACTTTCAGCATCAAGGTTCATGCCTCGTTGCCCCTCTTGAGGAATGCGCAGACTTAACTACACTTTCGACATTATGGGCACTCACTGACCAAAACATTTGCTATGCACGCACAACTAGACTAGAATGGCGTTCAGTCGAGCGCGGACCTCTGCCAAAGTGAATAATTGTGAACAGGATCACAACCAAATTCGAACCACCCACCCTCGGAATATGCCAGGTTCATCCCTACAGTTATTCACTGACAAGTGTCAAAGGAGAAACGATTGCAGACAAAAACTCCCGACGGGGCCGGCGACTGTATCTACGGAAGTGAGAAGTAAAGGCTGCTTATATTCTTTTGATGGCCTTGATGTCATGCACGTGTGCATTTGCGCAGGTGGTTTCGGGGGAGTTCAGCGAGGACAGCGAGCCCTACAGCTTCACTCTGCAGGCTGGAGATGAGCTGTCGCTCATGGGGAAGGCCGAGCTTCTATGCGCCACGCCAACCAAGGAAAAGACCGGGCTGAGCGCGCTGTTGAGGCGCCTGGGAAAGACTCCCCCAAGTAAGAAGGGACGCACCGAAGCATTCAGTCACCACTGCTGTTATGGAAGAACGTTCCGTTCCATTGACTTCGACTTCAGCGTACCTGCCCAAAATGGCGACGCACGGGGCAATTATTGCCACGCGTGCACATACCCCAGTTAAATTGCAGATTGCCATCGACTGAGTTATCTTTTCTTTGCGGCTAGGTAAAACTCCCTGCCTGGTGTGTATGAACCATCGCACCAATCAGAGCCTCAGCTTGCCTTTTGCCTGCCGCGGACGCTTTTGCACACGCTCCCCTTTGGAGCAAGGCATGCTGGGCGGAGAGCACACGGTGCGCAGCATCATCGAGCGGGTGCGCCTCCCCGTCAACGTGTCCGTGCCGTCGCGGCCGCCGCAAAACCCCTACGACCGCCACGCGGTACGAGAAGGCCACCGCTTCAAACTGCTCAACATCGTCAGCAAGACGGTGGTGCTCTGTATGGTCCTTCGGCGACAGGAAGTGTCGCCCTCCCACTTCCTGCTGCTACGCTGCATGCCCCGGTTCAACGTGGCCGACGCCTCCGCGCACACGGCGGCCGTGGAGAGCCTGCTTTTGCGCTACGCCTTCGACCCCGACGCCTACTCTCGAGCTGTGAGGGAAACCCGTCCCGAGTTGGAGTGTATGACAGAGGAGTGCGTGAGCCCGCGACGATCGCGCACGTGTGTGTCGGCGCAGGACTCGTTGGCGCCGGCCCTGCAACGGCTGTCAATGTGCAGCTACGGGGGCGGGGTCTCCGACAGCCTATCGGAGCGCTGCGGGGACTCTCTTGGGGTCCGGCTGGGGGAGGGACCAGGTGAGGAGAGGGAGTATGTGACACCTGAGTGGACCGAGGCTGAAATGAGGACCGCTGAGGAGATACCTTACGAGGAACTTTGGACCAGTCAGAATGCGGACGGCCTTGGAAAGGAACCTAACCTCATTTCTTTCCATTCCTCCTCCTCAATGGATGGGTCGCTGGGCACCGTGGTGACAACAGTGACCGCTCCTCCGCCAGTACCGCCAAAATCTGATGCTGTGAGTTCCTCCCCAACACGTGCTTCAGTTTGAAGCAGCATCCGCTTCTGAAGAGTGAGGATGCGGCTCATGAATTATTAGCGATTTTAAACCTCACTTACACAAACAAAACAGCTTGCCGTACGCGCAAAACACATCAATGTCCACGCAGAGTGTTATTTCTCGATGCACGCCAGGGTTAGAATCGTTTCATTACAGTTCCTTTTTATTTTGTTTTGCCTTTTTGATTTATTAGTTTTTATTTTGGGGGAAATGCTTTGGTTTAGTGCCATTTTTATTAATTTTAGTATTAGTTTTACTTAATATATGTCTAGTGAAAGATTTTTAAAAAAGCTAAAAGGTCACAAAGTATTATGCAATAAAGTAAACGGCAATACCCAAATAATGCAGGATACGACTTGACAAAGCCAAAAACGAAAGACATGTTTGCTGTGATACTTTGATTAAGGTAAGATGTCGTTTGTTAGTTAACTCGAGCACAGTGACCCCCTTGTTTATCCACATAAGACTTGTATTCTTTGATTTCAATTGCCCACTTTCAATCATGGCCCCCGACAACAGAATTGTAAATGTCGTGTGGGAGCCGCCGTCTGTATTATTAGCCTGACTCACACTGTGTTACTCATTGCCTGAAATTTAGTCTGGCAAGCTTTGCGTGCAGACGTGTGTGTGGATCGAGCATAGTTAAGAATTTTGTCGAAAGTGTAAAGGTCACACAAGTTTGACATTTACCAACCGGAACACAAGGCAACAGTGCACTCACTCTCACTCTCTCTCTCTCTCTCTCACTCACACACACACACACACACAGCGCCTGCTGTGGTTCTCATTTCTCTGTGCGTGTATGTGTGTGTAGGTGAGAGAAGAGTGTCGCTACTTGATTGCTCCTCCAGTCCCTCCTCGTGGCTCGAAAGTGGGCTCCATCCCCAGCTCGGCTCCCAGCCCTCCTGTCCCCCCTCGCTTCACCAAGGCCTCCACTTGCCCCAGACCTCATCTTTCCTTCTACTCCTCAGGACTGCAGGACAGGTACAGTCACCTTCCTTTTGGAATTACTGTAGACTGTTTCAATCAGTGGGAACAAATCATCATCATCATCATCATCAGTTCTGTTTATTCCTAAAGTATGTCATGGGAAAGTCCTTAGAAAACTACCTCCAAATCCAAGAATCAGTTCTTTGATTCATGCTGACTTACGCCCGGCGCTTATGTGAATTTTCTCTGTTGGGTTACAGCTGCTCGCCCTCTCCAGATACTTCCCTGTACTGTTACCCTTGTTCCTGGACCGACTGTCCCGCGCCCAACCCCACCAATCCGGAGCCAGTCTCGACCATCCCCACTGACAATGCAACCAACCCTCAGACGGCACAGGCCACCTGGGCCGAGCCGTGGATGGACTGCTTCAGCGCCGGGCCTCGACTGAGACCTCCGCCGCCGCAAAGTCGCTTTGCGCCTTTCGGTGCTTTGAACCCTTTCAACCGCCAGTCGCCTTGCCCGTCGCCTGAGCTGGCGGACAGTTTAGAATTTTCCAGAGGTGCGGAGGGAGGCGGGACAAGTACAGGTGCGACCGAAGGTTCGGCCGCACCCGCCGACTCGACCTGGCGCCCCCCAGCCGACTTGTCCGCGCTGTCATTGGAGGAAGTGTCGGCATGTCTACGCTTCATCGGCCTGTCGGAGGCCGCGGTGGCCATATTCCAGAGGGAGCGAATCGACGGCAGCCTCTTAGTTCAACTGACTGAGGACATCCTGTCACATGACTTTCACCTGAGCCGACTCCACGTCACGAAGATCACCCAATTCATACAAGGGTGGAGGCCCAAGATCTAACACCCACACCAATTCCCTGTCGACCAATCCAAATCACTGCAACAAGTGTGACATCATATGGTATCAGTTAGGTATGAATAACCCTCCACAATAAAAACATAGAAATTGCATATCAACCTGAACCAAACTATATGACTTGGTGCAAGCGGGGTGAGAATGTGCCTTCTTAGTCATCGTAAATGTGCCTTCTACTATGACCAAGTGAGACTTGAATGAAACCTCTCCCACCAACTCTGCAGCAGACACATCATTGGCTGTGGCATGCAGACCCGTTTCCTCTCGGAATCCCTCATTGGAACTGGTTTACTCACAAATGGCAATGATATACGTAAGATAGATTATTTTTTTATGTCTTTGGCACAGCTTTGGTCAAATATGCACAATGTCAGAAGATGCCAAAAGACGTAGAGTAAAAAGTTACATGGTACATTGGATCCTTTCATATACAATGCTGGTGACAAATGAAGTTATCTTGACCCACAGTAGAGGGTCATGACGCCATTCAAGTGGCCAAAAGTAATTTACAGCCTCCCTTTTCAGACAATTAGAATCCTTCAAAATAGCTTTGAGGTTTTGTGCCCATCTATTGAAATATAATTAGAAGCCATCTACAATTCATAAAATCAATACATTTGCAGTATTCTCTGATGGGTGGCATTTTTTTTGGGGGGGGGGGGACAATGTAGCTTTTCTTTTTTAACATTCCCTCTTTAGATAACACAACACACTGTTGTTCTGTTTGTAGTCGTGTGTGAATGTTCACTGCCTCAAAAATAGAATTTCTAAAATGTACCTCAGATCACTTTCAAACGCTTCATGTGGTCATGTAAACAATGAATTAAATCATGCTTGGTTACAATGCATGTCCATGTTCACATTTCATTTTGGAACACACTTTAAATAGGTGTTATTTTATGATTACTGACAATTGTGGGGGAATTTTATGCAGTTCAGTTTTGTCTTCCTGCTTCAAGTGAATTCTCTATTATATAATTGCGCTAGTCACGGTTCAATTTCATTTGGAATAGAAAGAATACAAATACTTCAAGACCAAAAAGTGCCCAAGTTTTTTAATTCAGCACCTGTCTTTGTTACTTGAACATTCTCGAGCTGCAACTACAGGGCGGTCAAATGTACAAACTTCTACACGATTACATCAACTATCATGATTAGAGAATGGATTCAGTCCAAGAGATGCTTATTAGAACTGACCCACATTTATGACGAAGGATGATGGGATCAATTATGGAACTTCTTGCTCGAGTCTTTTACGTGGTCAAGTAAGAGCTGGCAAGGTGTGAACTGGTTTCCGTACACTTCCTCAAAACGCTTCATGGTGCCAACTAGACGCTCTGCGCCAAGTGAGTCCACAAACCTGAACGGACCTTAATGCACACCGCAGCAAAGATGAGCCATCAGTATTGATTTTAAGTGGTTCAATACAAGCAAACCGGTCAATTGTAGACCGAGCGAGAGGGGATGTCCTAACCCTCCGGTTGAAACTCATTTCTTTGGATAATGACGTGAATCTTTTTGTGCAACTTACCACCCAGGCAGGGAGGAAAGCCAAGTCCAAACACAGCCCCGATGTCTCCCTCTAGTGGATTTGTCAGGATTCCTTCCTGAAGACACAACACGGCCTCGTTCACAAAGCGAGACACGAGCCGGTACTGGATGTCAGAGTCCGAAGAACTGCAACAAACAAACAAACAAGGTGACTTTTGGAGACCTTAAACTGAGAGGCGCGACGACATAGCAAACGCGAACCACAGCCTTACACGGAGGGAGGGGCACTGAGTTTGTATCTTCTGAGAATTGCTTCGGCATCGGAATTCACACTCTTGTCTTTTTTTCCTTTGCCATAGATGAAACAGCCCTTTCCCGACTTACGACCTAAAATAAAAACACTGTGAGCACACAAAAAGACAGCGATAAAGCATTGTCATGTTCTCATTGCGCTTTTTAAAGCCCCTTTCTAATTGGTTTTGCGTTAAAGTAGGACGTCGAGCCACACTGTATTGAAAAATGCGAGCAAAATTTTGAGTATTTGTGGGGAAACACAATATTCTGAGCAATGTCCCTACTGAGGACAAGGGCGGGAAAACGGACGGATGAAAAGGTCACCTTTGAAGCCTTTCTCTACCATGGTCTTCAGAACCTCCACATTTCCACCTCCAAAGCGAGAACCAAAAGCTTTGCCGAGATCCTACAATCAAATACATCCAGTACATCATTCCCAGGAGGAGGTATGACACCAACTCTTTTCTGGGCGTTATAAGTGTGGACTTCCCTGAGAGCAGGGTGTTCAAATGACACGACTCTGGCATTCAACATCTCGTGCAGATGAAGGTACCTCAGCCACATGAGCTGCCACGTCAATACCAACTTCATCAGCGAGCGTCGCCACGCCGACTGGAAAACCAAAGCTGGTTGTCAAGTTGTCAAGCTTCTTTGGATCCACGCCCTCCTGCGGTACACACAAATAAATTGAGTGGCTATTTTGGTATATAACGAGGAAAACGTGCTCATGTGTCCATTTGTTTATGATGGGGTTGCCAAATCTGTGAAAAACCTTCGGTTACCTGAAGCACCCTGACAGCTTCAGCCAGCATGGGAGCCAAGCAGCGAGTGGTGTAAAAACCAGGACCATCCTGTATTCCAGAAAAGACACACACACGCTTAAACCAAGAGTTTTACAAATGCTATTTATGCTGTTGACAACTAGAGGAATATCCCACCCATGCTGTGGAAACAAGTATACTACGGCTCGGTTTAGAGAGGATAATCTGCTCTTACCCCGACAACAATGACGATCTTGCCCTGTCTGAGGCCCACACTCACAGCTGAAGCCAGCGTGTCCTTGGACGTTTTATCTGTGGTGATGATCTCCAGCAGCTGCATCTTGTCCACCGGTGAGAAGTAGTGCATGCCAATCACCTGCGCATCACATCATCGCATTAAGTGTTGGCAGCAGAACTACAGACACACAGCTTGCAAAAAAAAAAACAGTTTTTAAGAAATAATACAACGGCGAACAACAACACCTCGGATTATTTTGAAGAGCCTCTGATGTAAATACCATTGGACATGTGTAAAAATGGAAACATACAGTTTGGAGAATGCACGCTTCCAATCTGAGAAGGTTGAAAGCGCCTCGGTCCAAAATATGTGTCGGGTCATGCGAAAAGTCTCATTGAATGTGACACAAATTGTTTGAATGCCGTGTTTGCCTGTGATGACAGAAAGTGTCTTCTCACCTTTTCGGGACATTTGCTTGCAGCAGCAATATCCTTAATGGGCAGTGCTGAAGTGTTGGAGGCAAACACGCAGTGAGGAGGGATCACCTGTGCACAGATGTGAGAAAACTAGCAGGGAGAAATGTGACACCGAGGAGTGGTGTGATCAGGATTTACTTACTGCTTCCATCTCCTTGAGGACTTTGTGTTTCACGTTGATATCCTCAAACACGGCCTCGATCACCATGTCGGCGGACGAGAAGCCCGTGAGGTCTAACTGGGCGGAGAGGTTGGACAGCGTAGCGTCGCGCTCAAAAGAGGACAGTGCCTTCTTCTTTACCTTCGTGTTGAGACTGACGATAACATACCGAGGTGAGTCCCCTCCTTTCTTGTTGCAAATTAGGACGGGAATGTCCAACGGTTTGCATATATTACCTGTTGTAGACCTGTTCTTCTCCTCGGCTGATGCCTTCCACCGTGGCGTCCTTCAGTATGGTGTTGAGTCCTTTGTCGATGGATACCTGAGCAATACCCGCACCCATTAGCCCTGCGCCCAGGATCGCAAGAGTCCTGGAAGACAGAGCAGAAGGCCAATTGTCAGCGGGACAGCATCGACCGGGGAGCACACGTCATTGGGTACATCTGCAAAAAATCTGCATCTCATGAACGCCACCAGATGCCGTAGATGGCTAGATCTGCAAAGCTGGATCAAATATGCTGGATGGCTCTTACTTGACTTCCCTTTCCGGGTTCCCATATCGGTTCTTCTTACAAGTCACTTGACCGTGATAAAGGCCGATCAAAGCTTTGGACTCTGACGTCACAGCCAGTTTGCCAAAGTTCTGTGCGAGAGCCAAAAGTAGAACAGAAGAGTTCAGAATACATTCTGAAGAGGTTCTCAAGCTCTTTATGGTCTTCCTTCAGAAACCAGGCGCCTCTCCGGTGGAAACATTGTGAATCTCTCTCTTTCCCCAGGGAAGCAGACACTCAATTTATATTTTAGAGGACGTGCCTTTTTGATACATTTATATTTAGGACTGACTGTTATGGGCCGAGACTGCTCAGGGACGTCCCATGATGCAATCAGCTCCTCTCTTTCCATCTCTCCATTCGGATAGATTTCAACAACACAACTGCATCTTCTCCCGACTGCAGTATTTTACTTTTTCCTCCACTCTTCTCGAAATGTAGTGGCTTTATTTCTAATTCTATACGATATCATATCTAACCTCATTGCTTTGCCCAAAAAATATCATTTGTAAAACAATAAAAACAATAAACACACCTCAGCTTCCGCCTGATAGCCTGCTTCTCTTCCCTGCTCCACTCCAGTCTTGATCGACTACTCGTATGTAGAGTCACACACACGAACACACACGGAGTCGTTAAATCCTGTCTTTGAATTCTACTGCTGATTGTCACATTCTGCATTGACGACCTCAATGATTTTGACTGGCGCGGGGTAGAGTCCTTTAGTCTGTTTCTGAACCTTCTCGCTGACAGTCCTGTAGATTTTCTTCTTGACAGGGCCGAGACCCATCACCGTGTCCTGTAGCTCTAGACACCCACACAAAGTTAATGTGCGCGGGGATCATTGCGCTATTTATAGTTTATTTATGTTTCTTTGTATTCGCCGCCACCCCACAATGAATTCGGTGAACGTTCTCAACAGTGAGCCGATTCAGTTTGGCTGAATAACAGTAAGCAAACCGCTGTTATGTTCCAGAGAGATTTGGACGACCGCGACATCACTTACTTTGCATGACACTTTTCTCTTTTGAAAGGGGAACCGTCTGATTGGCGATACCTTTGGCCACGCCTACTGCCACTTCCTCCAAGTACTCAATCGTCCTCTCCTCTGCCGGCTTCAAACCAGGACCTGAAGTGGTTGGACACAGTCCGTCCAGTGTCATTACATCGAAAGGGAGAGGTATAATTTCAGTACCTGGATACAGCAAACTCTTGACATGAGCATGATTAAGTTGTAATGGAAAAGAACATGATGTAGAAAGGTGCAGGGACATAAATGGAATAAAGGCGACTCATAAATACGCGGGACGGAAAGTTGGCATTCATGACTGTTGATTTTTCCAGCGTGGCAATAAAATGTACATGTTGAAAAAAATGTCATGCCGAGCACATACCCAGAGGGTCCACAAGCTGGTGCACTAGGCCCATTTTCTTCGCTTTATCAGCACGGATATTCCTGCCTGTCAGCATCATGTCAAATGCTCCAGGGAGACCCACCTACACGCACGCATGCACGCACACAAAGACATATTTCATGTACTGTCAACTAAAATGCCCCTTGAGAGGCTTGACCTTAAAATACTGGAGTGTAATTCGTTTTCCACTAGCACAACAATGCGGCAGAGCTTATGAGCCTTTCATAATAACCGATTAACATGAGTGTGTGTTTGTATACCATTTGCGGTAGTCTCTGGGTACCGCCCGCTCCAGGCAGCAGTCCAAGCAAGACCTCTGGTGTGCCCAGTATTGTTTTCCGACTTTTGGTAGCGATTCGATACTGGCAGGATATGGCAAACTATGCAGAGGTCACAAAAAGGAGGATTTAGAGGGTTCACTTTGAATATAGATTCCCAATTTATTGTTTATTCTAATCTATTTTAGACAAATGAGCGCGCACACACATATACACACGCAAACACGCACCTCGAGGCCTCCACCCAAACAGGAGCCATTGATGGCGGCAACAATGGGGATGGGAGATTTCTCAATCCTCTCGAACATCTTCTGACCTTCCCGAGAGAGACGGGTAACCTCCTCCCGACTCTTGCAGGCCTGGATCATACTGAGAAGAAAGGAAAGGACACATGCCGTGGAATCCATAAAGACAAATGCCTTTAAAATCTTTTTCTTTTTTCAATTTTGCATCCAAGGAAGACAACCAATGCATAACAGTGGACAGAAGGTTGTTTTTATGCAATAGGCCCTGCTACAAAACTACCATTAGCTAAAACTGAATGTGCAATCCAGATACATTAATTTGCATTAGTGTCAGTGCACATGTACGGTGTCTGAGATTTTGTAGTTTGGAAAGTACAAAAAGTGCATCTTACTTGATGTCTGCCCCAGCAATAAAGCAGCCAGGCTTGCTGGAGATAAGAACAGCACTTTTCACAGCTCCGTTCGACCAGATCTCACTCATCACTTCTGTCAGCTCAGACTGCATCTGCACAGACAGTGTGTTCACCTGCACAAACACATGAATAATCATGTCATATACAGTACCTCACCACAAAGCTGAGTCGGGGAAAAAAAAGAGCCGTGTGTCTCATTCGTAAACATTGACTCGCCTTGGATGCTGGATCATTGAGTCTGATAACCGCAACATCATCCTTGAGCTCGTAGCTGACGTGTATCCGTGCTTGATGGAGAAAACAGTAAAATAGGAGATGGTCAGATATACAGTATGTCTATACATTTTGCATTGTTAGTATTTTCAACACCTGTCCCATGAGGATGTAAGAGTCACAAATTCTGAACAATGTCCTTGCGCAAGGACAAAACCTGATAGCTACCTGCCAGCGAGGAGGACACAGAGATGCGCCGTCTTGCATAGCCTATTAAACAAGAGACAGATTATGAAATTTAATCTACATTGCCCATATATTGTGTCACTGGTAAACCACACCAATGCATACATTTAACAGTACAGACTCTAATCATACTGTGTTGTATTATTTTTTTTCACAGTCTTGTACATCAAACCTCTGTATATTGTGCTTCTCGTCGACTACCACTTTGTCCTTGCACAGACAACAGTTCGAGGTTTTTTTTTTTGTTTGTATGAGATTGTGTTTGGTTTTCTGACGTCAATATTTTTCCCATTATTGCAAATCAATATTGGCTCCAATTAATCATCCCTGTAAAAAAAACATATACCAAACCATACATGCCAATAACTACTATAGATGTCTTTACCTCGTTTTCTTATGCCTCTAATTGTAGACTCTTATTTTGATTTGTGTTTTGTTTTAATTGCAATTACAATTATGTTGACATCCGACTAGACGGTAAAACTTTGTACTGAACTGTACAGGTGAAAGCATGTTTCCCTGCTGTTTACAATAATCGTAAAAAAACACTTTGAACCTTGTTTGTGATATTTCAAGCATTTCTTGTGGGGGAATTAATCGTCAAATCAAAGCACACACAATATGAACTGTACACGTATATGTTCAGGTACGTTTGTAAAAGAGTTTTAGCCACTATAGCACCACCATGCGTAATCTCTAATTATTGTTACTCTGATCACGGCGAAGGTTAACCTCAGTTCGCTCAATGAAACTTTAAATTCAGGGATGGTCACCATTTTAAGCAGTAGATTATTATGTGTGTTTGTGTCACGTACCTGGCAAGAGGAAGAACTTTCTGGTAGGAAACCTAGAGAATGAGCTGGCAAAAAGAGTAGCAGCCATGTCTTCTTGTGGAAACTGAGAAAAGACTTTCGAACTGAAGAGGGCGCAAGAGATTTTGGAGAGTCAAGTGACTTTTGGACTATGAGTTGCTAAAAAAATCGCCGTGCTATAAATATTCCTGAGTCAAAACAATAATGACTAATTTTAGGGTAAATAATATTGATTTTGTATGTCGAATATTTATATTTGCAGTATAAATCCTGCAAAATTATATAAGGTCAATATTATCATTTCGAACCATTACCTTGTTCTGGCAAATATTTGGTCAGCTAATCGAAACTTGGGTCCTAGAAACTGAAAGGGGGTTTGTAGTCATCTGTGCTGTGCACGGCTAAGCCTTTGACAGAGTAGCGTTCAAGCCATACACATTTGAAGTACTGTACAGGTAAAAACGTTGCCTCATTTTAATTAAAGTAACGGATTTTACAAACTATTTCAAGCATGCTGTGATCGTACAAAAATAATTTGAAAAAATTAAAAGGAAACTTGGCGATGAAAGAATGCAGCGCCGCCAGGAAGCTAACAGTCCCATGCTCAACACATTGCTGTCACACAAAACGAAATCTTTCAATTGCGTGTTTGTAGATATTCGGTTTAAATAAAGGTAGATGCACAATCAACCTTGAAATTACTTTTGAGCCCATTTTGGTCTGGACGCTCTCCAGTTAGCAAATCTAGGTGAAGGGTCATAGACGGGGTGAGGAGGGTTGGGTTGACTGAGTGACCGTCAATTAAATGTCATTTTAAAGGACATAAGGATTGCTTTGGTATCTGCGCCGGCATTTAAACCGTTAGATTTTTAGATTAGATTAAACTTCATTTGTTACCTAGTAGTAAGGCGTTCTGGTGTGGAACCAGTCCAATGGAACATCACACTTTGTTTTGCAGAACGTTATGGCTTCCATGCTCTTGAAGTCGATGCGGAGCTCCCCTGTCAGCTCCTCTTGGGCTGTGCAGTATGGTAAGCCATCAACATCTGGTCTAATTGCTTAAGTCTTCCAAAAACTGTACATCACAGAGGGTGACCCGCCAAATGGAGGGTCTATTTCAAGCCCTGCTGTGCCTATTTTAATTCAAACTATTTAAATCATAAGTGCTGATTTTGCGGGATGTCTTTTGTGTTTCAGCCGCACGATCCCTTAGCATGACGACTCAGCTACTGGCTCAAGGTGCAGACCCCCACTGTTTGCGTGAACATAAGCATGAGGCTAATGACTATCAGCGTGTTAATCTGCAGTTGTTTTTGTTCCAGCTCAGACAAAAACCAAGAAGACACTGACCCGTCCTGGCGTAAAGAACATAGTACTAGTCGAAGGAGTACGAACCCCCTTCCTAATGTCTGGAACTACGTACGTATTTGTTTAGTGTCCTCTTCATCTGCACAGGCTTTTTCATGGAAGCTTATCCATTTTAACAATTAAAATGTGATATACGTTGACAGTTTTAATGAGAAAACGGACCTCAGTAGCTTAATGTTGATTTTGCTTTGTTTATAGCTATGCTGACCTGATGCCCCATGACTTGGCCAGAGCAGCTCTACAGTAAGTGTGTGTCCATTTTCCATCACTAATCCTATTATTCACGCTAATATCTTTTCGCCTTTCTTTTTTTATGTAGAGGTCTCCTGCACAAAACAAGCCTACCCAAAGATGCTGTGGACTACATCATTTATGGAACCGTCATTCAGGAGGTTAAGACAAGCAATGTTGCAAGAGAGGTATTTTAAACACTCATTTTAACTTCAAATATGTAAAGTAGTGCACCGGGATTGGTGATGAGCGTCATGTGTTTCTGTGTTTCTCAGGCGGCGCTGGGTGCAGGCTTCTCCGACAGGATCCCTGCTCACACAGTCACCATGGCCTGCATCTCCTCCAACCAGGCCATGACGTCAGGTATAGCAGAGCCTCTATGACCTACAGTGTCATTGTCAGGTTTTTTCACGGGCGCTTAAAGTCTTAACAAGTGTCATCATGTTTTGCATAGGATAGTTGCAACGTGCCAATACTAGTATTTCTTTGCACAACAAGCAAGATTTGATTTTTGTTTATTGAAATGTGGTCCTGCACTGTGACCCAAAATGACATTATACAGTACAGTGTGGGTTAATCATTTACTTTGCTCCGAGCAAACTAATAAACCTGATTCGGTTTGTTTTGCCTGCCTGATTTCTGTTCCCCCCTCCCCCCCTTAATAGCGGTAGGCCTAATTGCTGCCGGACAGTGTGATGCCATAGTGGCAGGTGGAGTCGAGTTCATGTCGGACGTTCCTATCCGTCACAGCCGCAAGATGAGGAAGACGATGCTGTCGCTCAACAAGGCAAAGACCCTCGGCCAGAGGCTCAGTTTGATCGGCAGCATCCGTCTGGCGCACCTCTCGCCAGAAGTATGTATTCACACTATTGTTAATAAGTAGGGGTGCACCGAAATGTATTCTATGCGGATCAGTTGTAAACATATCAAATGTCTGCAGCGTTGCCAAAAATCACATCCATAAATAATGCCGCACCTTTTCCTTCACGTACCTGAAGCTGCCCGCCGTTGCCGAGTTCTCCACAGCCGAAACAATGGGGCACAGTGCCGATCGCCTGGCCGCTGCGTTTGGCGTTTCCAGAGTGGAGCAGGATGACTTTGCTCTGCGATCACACACATTTGCCAAAAAAGCTCAGGATGCAGGTTTGCTTGAGGATGTCATCTCCTTTAAAGTGCCAGGTAAATATTTCTTCACATGTGTATTTTATAATAAACCTCAATAGATATGAAAGACCGGTGTGCAATGAACCCACACCTTTTAGTGGTTTATTTATTACTTATCCTGTTTGCTAAAAAAAACCCTCGCCTATTAACTTTTTAGGCCGTGATATTGTTTCCAAGGACAACGGCATTCGTCCATCCTCCAAGGAGCAGATGGCCAAACTGAAACCTGCCTTTGTTAAGCCTCACGGCACCGTCACCGCCGCCAACTCCTCCTTTTTGGTCGGGCAGCATTTACAGCTTCTTTGCCTCTTGTTTGTTTTCCCTTACCAACCTGTGTTATACTTGTTCATGCTTTCAGACTGACGGTGCATCTGCTGTGCTCATCATGTCCGAAGAGAAAGCTTTGGCAATGGGCTACAAGCCGAAAGCCTACCTGAGGTAACTACACAGCTGACATTTCACCCCAAATAACACTTGATTGATGATTCTTTCTATTCCTCGTGACAGAGATTTTGTCTTCGTGTCTCAGGACCCCAAAGATCAGCTACTCCTGGGGTGAGCATCCCCCAGGTTCTTTACCCTGATTGTTTTTTTTTTCTCAAATATATTTCTGTTTATAAGTATTCCCTTCCTGAAACCAGATTTTAGGTGACAATTCTATTATCTGACTCTTTCAGGCCAACGTACGCGACACCCAAAGCCTTAGAACGTGCTGGCTTGACCATGAATGACATTGATGTGTTTGAGTTCCACGAGGCGTTTGCAGTAAGTTATCGCAAGCCGTTTGGGAAAAGGTTACGCAAGAGTTGTGTGCCGAGTACGGCGGTACAGCGGTAACTGAGCGCAGCTGATGTTTTGCCTATCTCTGTGCTTTCCAGGGTCAGATTATGGCAAATCTGAAGGCTATGGACTCTGATTGGTTTGCCCAGACGTACATGGGAAGAAAATCAAAGGTAAATGTAATTTAAAAAAAAAAAAGTCTGAATCTGTCACTATCCATTTACTTACTGCAATCTCCACGAAATTCCTGAAAGGTGGGTACTCCTCCGATGGAGAAGTTCAATAACTGGGGAGGCTCTCTGTCCTTGGGTCATCCCTTCGGTGCCACCGGTTGCAGACTGGTAACCACGGTCGCACACAGACTGCAGAAAGAAGGAGGACAGTATGGACTTGTGGCAGCATGTGCTGCCGGAGGACTGGTTAGTCACTTTCATAAACTTGACTTTTTTTTTGTATTCATTTTTCTCCTGACACACGTCTGTTTTTCAGGGTCACGCCATGGTGATTGAAGCGTACCCCCAGTAAAAGCATGTAAATTACAGTCACGAACCAACAGCATCAGACTCCTCACAAGAGCAACACACACTCTCGCCTGCATTTTACTTCCTAGCCCAAGTGTATGGATTTGCACCGCTTTGCCTTGAATAGATGGGAGTCAATCTCAAGTGGGTGTGATTGTGTAAAATGGCTGTTTATGCATAGCAGTGAAATGTCGAGAAATGTTGCCTTTGGTTTTTGGGAACGGGAGGCGCATCATGTCAGCACTTTGAGCCCAATGTACCATGACAAAGTTAAGGCCTTCAGAAGAACTAAAATGATGACGTTTGTACATGTTAGAATGTATTTTTTTTTTCTTATAAACTGTTGAAATTAAAGGTTGTGAGGACACAATGCTCATTTCGTTTTAGGGTTTTTTTTGTAAATTTTACAGCTATACATTAGAAGACCAAATAACAGTAACCATACATTTAATATAATGGATTGGAAATGATTATTAGGTTCAGGGGCAATTTTTTCATGTGTGTCTCGAAATAAATTAAAACTGCAAAAACTGAATTTTGTATTTCCTTTGGTTGTCTCTGCGATATTAACATTGATTTGATGAACTGGAATATTCGCGTCATAAATATGCAAAGATTCCAGAAATCAGGAAAGGGGGCAAATACTTTTTCACGGCACTGTTTAACATCAATCGTGGAATATGAACACGTGATCAAGTAAATTCTTAATAAAAAAATGGATTACGCCACTTCCCAAACTACAATACAGAGCACAAATGCCTTGCCACTTTGCTGCTAATGATGATGGCCATGTTTTATTCAGCGGGAAGCTATAGCAAATAAAAGAAACACATCAGCAAACAAAATTTGGGAGTGTTTTTTCCCCCCTCCCAAAATCGGAATTCAGAATTGCCTTCTTCTTTTTGGGAGGGTGGGGGGGTATTTGCACGTAGGCCCCTGCATCAAGGTGTGTCAGCACAGCAATATTAATTGATGGTGAATATTGCTGTCTGCCTCTTGACTACATGACTGATGTTAATGAGCGTGAATATGGAAATGCAAGGGCGTGAATGGCAGTTGACTTATAAAGTTGACTTTATAGAGAAGATATTTGGGGAGGACTGGGGGTGGGGGGGTTGACTTTATAGAGAAGATATTTGGGGAGGAGTGGGAGGGGGGGGGGGGCTGAGCATCACCCGCTCAAGTGTTTGTCTAATTCACCTCGTATCGCTGCATTTATATCAACATTTCCTCGCTTTTTTTACCTCACCCGCAAGGGAGCCTGCTCAACACATAGACTGCTCGTGTTGGAGGAGCCTTGTTAACATAACTTCAGTCAGACGCTTCCGTTTAAAATGTATTTAAAGATTTAATTCTTGCAGTTGAAGCCGCGCTTGACTCGAGAGTCGATTATGCAGCCGCGCCTGTCACCGGCTGCAGGCGCGGGGAATAAAACCAATGTTTTAGCGCTATGGCAAAACGCTGCTCAAATGTAAATAGCGGGGAGAGAGACAGGTGAGGTTTTGTGTTTTTAAAGCTTCAAAAAAAAAAAAGTGCCTCAGCCCTGCGAGACACCCAAGACACGCAGACACACGTCGACATGGCGGGCCGCCTCCCTGCCTCAACGGGCCTTTGATCACGCACAACCTTTTATGGGGGATGACTGGCGGAGGCATCCGCTGCTGTCACTACAAATCTGCACGTCTGGCTCGGCGAGCGCGCAAGGGAGGATGCGGGGATTGGTGCGGGACGAGCAGAGAGGAGTGGGACGTGGAAGGAGGGGGCAGAGGGTGGAGTCTGAGCTTTTTCATGTCGTCCTCTCCGGCGCACGCGCACACCTGCTCAAGTGTGTTGGGGGGAGGCGCGTGCACACCTGCTCGGCGCGCTACGCTTGGAGTGTCGCTTGACACGGCGTGCCCGCGCATACTTTGATAAGCAGAGTACAGTGGTACAAGCTTAAGCAGGGGCGTAGAGTTGCTTGGAGGCCGATGACAAACATGGCCATGGAGTCATGGGGCCCTCCACATGATGCATTTGCTCAAGTAATTCAAATAAAACGTGACTACAGTGTTCTGGGCAGCAGCGGTTTTCGCTTGGGAACTCTGCCATGGATGCCATTTTTTTGCCAGTGTCTGTATGTTCGAGTCGTGAAACACTGACCTGAACTGAGGCCAGCAAGGTATGGAGTTCTTTGGGTGTTGTTCTAGGTTCTTTTGCCCCCTCCTGGATGACTCGTCGTCACACTCTTGGATTAATTTTAGCTGGTCGACGACTCCTGGGAATGCAAAAATGTAAACAAACAAAAGGTTAAAATGCTGCTCACAATGACCTTTTGCTAGCAATATTAAATACAATGTCAACAATTCGAAACATGACCTGGCAGCATTTACACAAATGTGTTTCTTTTGTTGTTTTCTAGGCCTTTGAACGCTTCGAGTGGAATTTTGTCATCCTCAGTATCAAACACACAAATACACACTTGCATTTGGTGGGCGCTCGCTAAGTGTACACAAGTGGATGCTGCAGCTTTGAGGGGAGCGAGTAGGCTAGTTTAAGAGGGGTGCCAATTGGCTGGCCAGCAGAACTGTCCATACGTATCTGTGTGTGCGTGTGTGTGCGTGTGTCTGGAGTTCATCATGCTCTCATAACGGGCAGTTAGACTCGTTGGCCGAGCCCAATCTCCTGTCCAGATTGTAAATGTTATTGATCTGTGCTGGATGGAGACACTGCTTGCGCACACACTCTTAAGTCATTAGGAGCTATACACACATCCTCATTAACAGTCCGTGCTCATACACTCACACTAAATATCTACACTTGTTGGCAGGCATTTTTGCACATACTGACCCAATGTGTGAAGGGTCATAAAGGGTGTGTGTGTGTGTAGCATATTGTTTTATGTATACGTGCTGTGTGTCGTTGGATCTGGCCGTGCACAACGGGGTATGAGCATTAAGGTGTATATTTGTGTGTACCACCTGTGTTTGTGTTGTGTGTACGGCAAGTGTCAGAGTCTGCCAGCCGCTGCGGCTCGTGTCAGGGCGAGAGGCGAGACATTAACAACTTCTGTCATTCTGCTGACAAAATGGTGGCAGAAGATTTCCCATGGTGCCCTGATGACTGCTGGCGTTTGTCAACAAGCCCTGTCACAGCCGTGGTGGTGGTGGCGGGGGGGTTATGTGGGGGAGGTTGGTGACAGGCCCCGGACCTGTTCCCATGAGCACTGTGGAGAGAGGAGTATGGTTGTGTATATTTGAAGGTGTGCATGTGTGTCAGTGTGTGTTATAAGTGGGTAGGGGGGGGGGGGGTATGGGGTAAGGGACAGGTTGTCTCTCTGCAGCTTTCATACCGAGACTGCAAGGAAACCAAAATGAGCTGTCACTGCAATTCCCAGGATGCTTTGCTGTTTAGCATAGAAGCAACAGCAGCTATGAAAACTGAGTGTATGTGTGTGTGTGTGGGGGGGGCTAAACTGATAAGCTAGTGCAGTCTATCCCTCACACACACACACACACACACACACACACACGCACGCACACACAAACTCGGATAATTAAGCAGAGCAGAAGCTCCCCCTGACGCGAGGCAGTCCTCATCTGCATTTTGGCCTCCGGCGTGCAGTTAGGAGCAATGGCTGATGGAGGGAGTGAGAGAGAGAAAGGGAGAGAGAGAGAGAGAGAGAGAGAGAGAGAAGGGGTAAGGAGCCAATTAGCCAGCTGGATGGATGAGTGACTGACAGCGCTCTTGACAGGGCACACTGACATGCTGCTACTTTGCTACTATTCACACACATGCATACACACTCAAAAACATACGGCTAGTCCTGCTTCTTCTCACCTGCAACCTACTAAGCTCACCCCCTGCCACGGGGTCCAAATGTCACGTGACCTTGCCCAATGAGGACATCCACATCGTGAGAGTTGAACACGAAAGGGGTCAAAGGTTATACATCTCATCGTTTAGTGAGGAACAAAAACAAAGGGTGTGTACTTTTACTTTTATTTTACTCCCTGCACATAAAAGGTTTGGGGGAAACTGATGGTCATTTAGCTTGAAAATAACTGCGCAAATTTTGTAGGCCACCCCTGGCTTTTTAATTTTAATGACCTTTTTTCAGAGCAGTAAGTAGTAAAGACACAGTTGGCAAGATTACACTGAAAATGCGAAATTAATTTCCCTGAAATTTAGTTGACTCGTGGCCATAGGAACAGCCTATTAATTTTTTTGTGAACCTTGGACAATGTTGTGCAAACGGTTTGGACTTACACAGTAGTTTTGAATAAAAATAAATATTGACAAATACAAGTGTAGAAGTATATGAGATTTATTATTGTTGGCAAACAGAACACAAACCATCAATATGCGCATGTTGGAAATATCAAAATAACTGGAAAGAAACTGGTCAATTTGAGTACATATCCTTAAAATGTAATAAAAATATTTCAAAAAGTTCTTTAAAAATAACATACAATTACTGAATCAGTCAATTGAAGTTAAAATCCAAATCCATTTGTGAGATACATTCAGCGCTCCAACATTGTCTTGTACTGTATCGGTATCCACAGTAGATTGACAATCTTATCTGACAACATAAGTACACTGTTTCAAAAAACAAAACAAAAAAACAACAACAATCTTGTTCTCCTCGTGCTTGCGTGGGATTTGCGATTTTTTTTTGTGACCCTTACAAAGTGACCCCCGCCTCTTGTGTTTTCACGTGACACTTGAAGGTCATAGCAGCCAACAGACCACGTGCTGAAGTTCACACAAACTCTCTCCTTCTCGTCATCTTTATGACAAACTTTGGAGGTTTGGGCTCATTTGAAATATCAACCTCATACTGAGGAGGGAGCACCCCGGTGCTGTATGACGGGGCGATATGCAGGCGGCCATCTGCATCCTCTGTTGTTGTGAACATGGGACCACCCAGACGCTCCCACAGCTTATGTTTTATGCGGCGTCCCTCTGCAAGCCTGTAAGTTCTAGCCCGGCCATTATTGCGCCTGTAACAGTAAAAATAACAACATTAATAAACAATACCTTGAAACAGCGAACAACATGTTGACGTTTTTAAGCCAAACAAACCTGAATTCGTCATCCACGATTTTGTGATAGATGCGCTGGTGTTCCGCCACTGAGAGGTTGTGGATGGTCAGTGGTTCAGATGGAGAGGAGATGGGGGTCTGTGAGATGCGAGGCAGAACTGACGCCACAGGAAGGGCATCATGTGAGATGGCAGAGAGAGGAACGGGTAACTCTTCCTCTGTCACTTGGTCAACAAGTGGGATGACCGAGCGAGGGATTAGCGCCTCTGCCTCTTTTGGTAGGCTGACAGGTGGGATGACTGAGTGAGAAATGGGTAGCGCTGCCTCTGTTGGTAGGTAAGCAGGTGGGATGGTCAAACTAGGAGTGTGGACCACAGCTGCCTCTGGCAGGGTCTCAGAAGACCTCTTCCTCTTCCTCTTCAGGGGAGCTTTGGATGTCTGGACTGGCTGCAAATTCAACACGTTCAATTACTTGACAATTTCTTGTCAAAAACTCTAAAAATATGGGAACCGGTGGTTTCGGGTCAGTAAACACTGAATCTCCAACGAATGTACGCTCCCCTAGGATAAATATGGGTTCACAATACAATAGAAAAAATATAACTTACCTTGTTCTGCGTGCAACAGCTACACTTGATGAAGGGATACTTCCTTCTTGCGCCACCTGGTGCCAAAGCAAAACTACTGCAAATATATTGGGCCTGATCTTGCAGGTCTCCGTGTAAGGAATACTGGAAATAAAAAAACACACACACACATTTTCAGAGAACGGCGAACGGCTACAACAATTACTTTCAACAGTCACATAAATACCCCTCACCAACTATCTATCCAGTCAGCCATTTTCTAAACCTTAAGGTATATAATATATTGTTTAGGGTGATGGGGGGATTGGAGTCTGACACAGACATTGTCAATTATTTTATGCTTACTTAATTTATTATTCTACTCTCATAAGTTTAGAAACACACATTAGCATCATCCTGAAATGTCTCCTGCAGGCCTTTTCTTTGGCATCTACTGTATGTAGAAAAAGCCACCGATATGAGTTACTTTAACGTGCAAAGGCCCCCAAAAATAAGACACGCATACCGTACAGTATATTTGTTATGTAGCAAGTTTTTGTGCTCGTTGGCAGAGATGCTAGCAAAGCATTACTTGAGGAGAAATGATCGGTTTTACAGAATGAAAAATATTCAAGCGAATTGTTCAAAACTCACCGTTGACATCATGGCAAGATGCGGACTTGTTGAGCGTAGTAGGTATGAGGTCGACATCTTCATCGCCGTGAAAAAAAGTATATCTTCGCTGGAGAAAAGTTTCGCGTCTTAACTCTGCAGTTACTTTTTTTTTTAAATCCCACTAAATAATGCACCTTCGACCCGGTGACGTCACGAGTACGTCACCCTGGTCAAATTTGCTCGGGCCCGCATTTTATGCGCAGCATTTTATTTTAATTTGTATTTTGCATAACTTTGGGAAATACCTAATATACTGATAAATACAAGATCATATTTGTTTTTAATATGATAACAGGACGCAGTTTAAAAACAGCAACAACGATGAGTGCATTCATTTTGAACGGCTAACCGTCAAACTGAACATTCATCAAAGGGCTGAGATCGAAAGTGCTTCCTGGTGCTGATCTACATATTAAAAAATAAATAAACATCTGCTTTTTAACCTTGTTAAATTGACCCCTTAAAAAATTTAAGTTTAGGCTATTGGTGAGCACAAATACCATGAAAAGTCATTTTAAGATGTTACAGGAATGCAGCCTGGTAAATGTATGTTTAAATGTTCCAGCACATTATTTTTGAATGAAAAAGTACTACAAATGTGCAAATCATTCACTAAAGGAACTATAAATCATCCATAAATGGGAATGGGAATAGTTGCATTCATCCATCTTTCAGCTCACTCCTGACCGTAATGATGACAGACAGTATAGAAAATGGATGCACGGGTGTTATTAGAAATGGTACTTTGAGTTACTTTTGACTGCTGTTTTTAAAAACGTGTCCATTGCAGGATCAGGGCCACAATCCCAGCAGAAGGTCATGTTAAAAAGCTTGCTGCCTTCATCAAGTGTCCTCGTTGTAGTTTTACTATTACAGAGTAAAGTGCATTTTCCAGAAGTAATTTACATCTGCTCAACTTTCAGACTGTCCAGAGCTCCAAAAGCTCCCGTTTTACACACAAACAGTTCCTGAATCAGAACTATTTGTTGAGGTTATTTTATGTTCTTCAGGTTGACATTTATGATTAAATACAGTATGATGTTTGAGTTTAATGTCTGTCCAATCACTATGAAAGAATAATAATAACATATATATATATATATATATATATATACATATATCTTGTAAGGGGTCCCTTGAACCCAAAAGTTTGAAAGTTCCTGTGCTCAACTGACTTCACAAGCCGTCGTAAACAGTGCTTAGTTGCACCTTTTGTTGCCCCTTAACACTAACTTCAACTCTCTGTTGTTGTATAAATGTTGGTTGGAAGAACAAAATGAGTATTGATGGATAGGTAGTAAAAAAGAAGCAAAACAAATGGGGATTGAGGGCAAAGCAGGTGATGGAGGGAGGGGGTGATGGACGGAGGGGCTGCCGAATGATGTCTAGAGAGGTGGTGGTGTGTGTTTTAGACGCAGGGATGGAAAGAGTAAATCCTTTTCTTCATCATTACCTCCTCTCTGCCACTGCCCTCACCTTAATTAGTCTCAGAGCAGCTCACCCGGCCAGAAATCTGCCTCATCCCTCCATCCTCTTCAAAACCTCTCCATCAACCCCCATCCCTTTAACCGCCATCTCTTTCTTCCTCAGCTCTCTCATTTTTTTTCCTCCTCCAGCGATTCACACTCTTCCTCTTCTGTCTCTTGCCTTGCGCTTCATCTTTGTCTCGGTGGAAATTGACTGAAATACCAAACCCCGTAACCCCACAATATCAACAGCTGTGCAGCTCTATACGCACGCAGCAAAAAGAATAAACAGTTGGTAAACACACACACACACACACACACACACACACACACACACACACACACACACACACACACACACACACACACACACACACACACACACACACACACACACACACACACACACACACACATCGTGAGAGAAATACGTGGCTGCTCCAGGCTTGGTAGCTATAAATACAGGGGGTAGTGATGTGGAGAAAACTCTGTTAAAAAGTTAAGTGGGGAAAAGAGCGGCACTGTGAGATTGGCATCCCGACGTCTCAGCTCTCTAGAGGCTAAATTAGGAGATCTAGGTGCCACACAGGGTGCACGCAGGTGTGTGTGTGTGTGTGTGTGTGTGTGTGTGTGTGTGTATTACGTCTATCTCCATAGGCCTCTGCTCCTCCGCAGTCAGCCACTAGGAGCCCATCCAGTGTCACTGTTTTCTCCTCACGAGCTGAATACTGATGGCCGCTGGGACATGAATACGGTTGGAGAGACTGCAGCATTGCAGTCCAGCAAATTCCTCGACTCTATATTGTACGGTACTTATTGATTAACGAAAGAGGAGGGAGATGAACGTGCAATTGCAATTCCAGTCCCTTATTTCAAATAGCCAATTTCCTTATCTTTATTCTCTGCAGCCAACCCGTTTATAAAATTACACAACATGAGCATTTCTATATACTCATACACTTTTACAGGTGCTTGGTGTAAGTTGTACACCACTGTAAACAATAACCACAATGGTAACAGCGTTAAACGAAACTGAGCATTATCTTTACCTATTAAATTCGGTGTCGGTGTATTTGGAAGTGACTTGAAAATATAGTATGTCTATATTTTTTGACACAAAAGCACAACTGGACAGCAAATAACCCCCGTGCAGGTTTAGCCAGACTGAATTATTTCATGTAAGACGATATAGGTAGCGAGCTCAATTGTAGCTCTCTTGACAATATGGAGCCTCAGTTTTGGAGGTGGTCAACCCAACTTGGTGCTATTCTTCAAAATGTAACAATTACAACAACAACAAAAAAGCCTCTCCCGTGAGACTACAGAATGGAGATCCAAATCGTCAGTTCAAGATAAAGCCTGCAGGGGGTGCTGTGTACATGGAAGTAGCTCTGGCTGTGACCTCCGGTCATGCTGCCGTAAGCCTGATGGAGAACAAACGTGGCCTCTCGTTTGAGCCACTAGGTGGCATTCAGACTCAACGCAAAGCAAAGAAGGTTTTCATCCGAATTGTTTCGTGGACATGACCTTGACATTTCGATATTGTGTGTTTATCCATCACAAGATGACATTGATCAAGACGTATTCAAAGCAGCCGCAGTGGTGGAGAGAATGTCAGGTCAATGACAGGGTTTATTTGTCAGGATTTAAACTCAAGTGACAAGAGATTCTTTTTTGTCAGGCAAACTATCTGAGAGTATGGTTTATGTTTTTGCTTTTATGAGTTTATTCATGATTGAAATTTGGGTCCGTAAAAAACCCCAACAACAACAAAAATAGTTGCATTTTGTGAAGCTTAAAGTAATTTAAAAAAAATCTAAATTATATTTCGCACAAATTGTATTGATCATGTGTTTGTAAGTGTGCCCTTATCTAGATAAAAATGGGCAATTAAAATGAGTCTATTATATAAATGTACGGAAATGCAAATTGGAGAATGCAGCCTTTGGCTACTCACACACATATACATTTGCACACACACGTGCAGAAGAAGACGCTGAGCATTCAGCCCATTCTTGCGTAAATCACTTGGCCTGGGGGCTCTCTTAACCCTTCCTCTTTGTGAGTGACTGTGTGTGTCTGTTGGATGTTGCTTTGAAAGCGCTAATGCTGGTGGACACTGCTCCTGATTGCTGTGATGCTGCGACTGCACATCAGCCAGCAATGTTTCTGCGAGATATCCAATGCAGAATCCCAACCCCGCTTTGCGCTCAAATACAAGCACTTCATTTAGTACACTTAAAGACTGAGTTAGGGTTACGATTGTTGAAGCACTATGAGGTGATGTCGAAGTGCGTAGCATCACGTGGAGAGACATTTCTGGTCGTTAGGCCCTTGCGTGTACGGCCCATTTACACTACTGTAAACGACAATCACAAAAATCTAAATGGTGCACTAGCAATACATTTCTGTACAACCAGTTCATTAAGCATTCTCTTTGTAAAAACAAATATTTTAAAAATGGCAAACAAAAAAGTGGTAAGAACAGATGATAGCTGGCACAACAATACTGTCCTGGTTTTTGGTGGCAAAAGACTTCACGTCAGGAGTGCAAAAAGTTCTTGGCAGTACACACGCGCACCAACATGACACTCACACACACACACACACACACACACACTCAGCAAGTTGTCGCGGGCTTGCTGAACCCCTGTAATGCTCCTATTAGCAGCTTCAGTTAAAATGGCATTTCATCAGGCAGCTGACAAGTGAATTATCCACCCCATTTTCCTCTCTTTTCCCTCCCTCCTTCTCTTTCTCTCTCTTTCACTCTCCCCCTCTGTCTGTCTGCCTTGGTCTCCCACTCTCCCCCCGGCTCAGTGACAGTAGCCTTAGGCCTGAGATAAAGAGGAGGCGCGCGACGCTCGGCTCTCTCACACACACTCGGCAGAACTGAAGTGACATCCTGTCAAAACAATAGTTTACTACAACAGGAACTTGTGTGTTCTGTCACACGGAGGCTCGACTCAACTTTGGGACGTATAGATATCGCTTTGCAAATTGATCCCCTCATTCCGCCCCCATTGCTTACTTTGCACACGTGTGGGCTGGTGTTTCATTCGGCGCAGTACAAATGCGTCGTTGCGTCCACGGCGAGATATTCTGGGCTACAACCTCAGAATATATAAAAACTCAGAGGACAGTTTAGATGCTGCTCAACACAAGAGCCTCTGTTGTGCTCCGCAGAGAAATTGCCACGGCTGACAAATCTCTTCCCCGAGCCGCTCCGGCAAACGGTTGCACTGCCGCGTGCATGAAAGGAAGTGCTTCTCTTAGAAATACGGCTCACGAGAGAGGATGGCGATTGCCGTGTGCAGAAGTGAGACGCCGGCTGGTGACTTGCTTCCGTTTGGCCTCGTGAACCATACACGGAGGCGCTAAAAAGTCACATCTTTCTCATTGAGAGATGCAATAGTCCCTCAGACAGCGGCAACGCTGTCATGCGCCCTAGAGATCTTTATGACAATAGACACAACTTGCAGAGCTGACATGGTATCTGTACAGCTGCTAGTTTACAGGAAGTTTTCCCTCCACCACTGCATGCAGTGTGAAGTAAAATGTCAGCATTGACCTGAAAAGAACTGGAGATTGGAACCAAAGGAACAATCTGACGTCCACTGACGAGAAGAGAGCGTGCTACACTGGAGGGAGAAGATATAAAGTTAGAAAGTGTGGATGGATTTTCGAACGGATATATATTCCTGGTGGGACAAACCATAACAATGCAAAGAAAGACACAGAGATCTACCTGTCACTCAGTGACAGAGGAGGCCAGAAGATGATTTACGTCTATTTCCAGTACCATACTCATATTGAGTACTTCGGTGGCATCGACTTTGTTTGGAATTTAAAAAGATCAACGTTTTTGTTCATAAATTTGTGTCATTTCGGGCCTAACGTTTCACCATCACTTGTGGTCTTTTTCCTGCGAGACGTTTGAACTTCTACACGCGCGAGAGTCAAATCACATGACCTTTGACCCCACAACAAGAAAACGCGAGAGGAAGCGGGAATGATGTGGCGGTCAGATGGCAAAAGCACACGTATTCACACAAAACAAACCCCACAAAGAATCCCCCCCCCCCCCCCCCCCCCCACACACACATGGACAGACAGGAACAGACAGAGAGACGGACACATGGGTCCATATATAATATATTCGTGTGTGTGTACACGCAGGCCCGCGTCCGATGTGTGTGTATGTGAGGAATGTGTTTTGTGTGTTACGTGTGTGTGTGCGTGTGTGTGTGTGTGTGTGTGTGTCTGCTACCTGGCCAGCAGTGGTAACAGGCTCTGAGGCCTTTAATGGGATTTAGCCCGAGGCTGTTTTATTAAGATGTCGGCTTTCCCTGCTGCCTCCGCAGCTGACACCATTCCCCACTGATACCCCACCCCAACCCACCACCACCACCACCAGCGCCAACCGTCCACCCCCAACCCCGCCGCTTACCAGCCTCCAAGCACCAGCCACCCCCCACCCAGCCTTCACCCCGCGCAAATCCCCTCAACCTCTCATGTCCAAACCCCTCCCTCCCTGCACCAATGCCCCCTCATCCACACGCTGCTACAGCACATAATGACCCCGCCATCGCCAAATACCTCACCACCCCGTCCCGCTTTATTCTTGGGCCACTGCTTTGTGGTAATCAAGATTTAAAAAAAAAGATACAAAAATAGTATCGGCGTATGATGTAAGATTTGTATCATTGCTATTCATACAAAAATACCATAAATACATACGATGTAATTGGAATGTCAAACAGAAAGAGAAACCAGAATTGCAATAGAACCAGGCAGTACTCTACAGCTGATCAACTAGAGGAAAAAATTATTTTGGATTTTATCATCTCTTCGACTATGTCACCCAGCTGGCCTGGGAACGTCTCGGGATCCCCCGGGGAGAGCTGGAAGAAGTAGCTAGGGAGAGGGAAGTCTGGGCTTCCCTGCTAAAGCTGTTGCCCCCGCGACCCGGCCCCGGATAAGCGGTAGATGATGGATGGATGGATGGATGGATCATCTCTTGGCATCACTTAAAACTATCTTTCTGTACTGCTGCAATACAATTTTTGATAATTTATCCTATCCTCACATGGATTAGATAGATAGATAGATAGATAGATAGATAGATAGATAGATAGATAGATAGATCCAAATATACTTTAAAAAAAAGAAGTGCCAATCATTTTAAGTTCTCTGGCATTTTAACGATGCTTATCTCTCACACAGAAACCTCCCCTGGCCAAGTTGTTTCTTTGGTTTTTAATGTACTTTGATTTATTTTCTTCCTCTCGGCACCACATTGACGTTGGTGATTTCGTCTTCCATTCTGCCGCTTTTGCCACTATTCCTCTTGAAAGACTTTGCCCCGATCGTTCCTTCTTAAACAGAGCCCACAGCGGTGACTCTGGACCTCTAGGCACTTCCCCTCACTGTTGCCCCCCAGGTACTCACTTCCTGTGCCCCACACCCGTCAGCACCAACCTGAAGGTAGCACAGCCCCACGGGCACTGGTGCAACTCTAAGAACGATGGCGGTGAGGACGAAGTTTGGCTTTCTACATGGTCTCCTCCATGTATGTGTGTTGCCATTACCACTTGTGAGGAGCAAAAATAATGATGAAGAAGTTGCGTAACCTTTAAAATCACTCAACTTGCGTTTTGTGCGTCAAGCATTTCTTTCTCACGATGGATTGTTTGCTTGGAGGGAGTTTTGCTGTGCGGGGAAGTTGGGGGGGGGTGTTTTTTGCAGCTTCACTTGCCTGTTTTAGTGCTGTGTCTTGTGCTCACGAGTGTGTGTGTGTTTTTCTCCTGTCCTTGTCTAGAGTGCCTTTGCTGTTTTTCCCTGGCAGGCTGTTCTGATTGGCTGGCCCTGGGGAAAGGAGATATCATGTTTAGCCCCAAACCAACATGCATCCCTCATCCACCATCCACCGCCACAACGATTGTGTGTTTGTCTGTGTACGTGTGCGAGAGAGAGCGAGAGAGTTAGAGAGCGAGTGAAATAGCACAAGAGAGAGTCAGAGGGAGGTCTGCGCGTTCAGGCGATCAGACACTATGCTCTTTCTGCTAAAGTGCTTCTCGTCTACTTGGCCAAGGCTGATGAGGTATGACATCACAGCACTTTGTTTTATCTTTAAAAGATGAGCAGGGAGTCCTTCACTTCCCCTTAATGAGGCCGAGGTGCCCACACACTATACTCGTGTGTGTGTGTGTGTGTGTGTGTGTTTGTGTGTGTGTGTCCATGCTGCCCACCCTCCAACAAGAAATATTGTGGCGTGCAAACAGCGTGCATAGGGTTGGGCGGGCTTTTGGTTTTCTGCACACTCTCGCTAGCACCCATTTTACCCATAACCCCTGGCGTTTCCTGTCCTGAAGCCATATGTCAAACCTCATTGGCCACCGCATCAATAACAGCGCTCTCACTCAGATCTCAGCGCCGCAACCTACGGCAGGCAAATCGCTTTACAGGGCTTTGAATGTTTTCTTTTTGTAAACGTTCATCTTTTCTGTGGCTATTGGGGCCGCGTTTGTTTTGGTTAGCGTTGTCGAGTAAAAGCAGTGGAGTCACTCAGGGTCAACTAAAATGCGCCATGATTTTTTTAGGAAAAGAGCGTTTGTCAGAATATAGCGAGTATGAGCCATTTTTGGAAACATATTCATATGCATTCACATTGCCAAGTGTTGGACGCGGACCTGATATTGTGAGAGACAAAAACACCGCGTGAAAACACGTGTCAAACAAAATTCACACGCCACAGTGGTCAATAAAAGATAGCTAAACCTGCAATGATTAATCCGAGATTAGCTACAGATGTGTACTCCAAACAATTCTTGCTCCTAATCCTCATGGGAAGCTTCTCGATGTGTGTGCCATGTTGCCAGACGTGACAGTAGCTGGTTTACGCGGCTGTGTTGTGAGATTAACTGGCGTTAGCCATCATTAGCCTGCGCGAACCAATGCAGGAACAGACAGCAATTAACCCGCTAATCCGGCTAATCCACTAATGGAGCTAATCGGACTGGATAGTTTTTTTTTTTTTTTCAATAGGGTCTCCCTGCTTGTACACACAAACACAGACGCACATAACGTGCATTCATGCACACAATTGCACCTTGAAAACACGTTGACAGTTAAAGATTTTCTAACAGACATTCATAGTCAATCGTGACTACGTTCAGTGCGTGCACCACAAAAGATATGAATGGATGAATTTGATGTTCCTGAATATCTATTGATGTTCCAGTACCGATGGCTCTATTATGCATTGACCAATGAACCTACAAACCATTATGAAGAAGGAAATGACCTTTATGAAGTTTTTGTAAATTCTATACTACAGTAAGTGAGCAGATACATGGAGGCGCCTCGGCTAGATTCAGCCTTGGTAAAGATTTTTTCTCGTTATTGTCAAATTTAATTTTGTTTTCAGGACATTGGCCTTTGATTGGTTTGGGAAACAAATTTTTAAAAATATGAATTTCTTTATGCAAGATTGTCATGTTTTTTTTTTCCTTTGCCTCTCTTTGATTTTCTCCACTCTGTATGTCCTCTGTTTCAATGTTATAACTTGGGGAGCCATTGCAGAAGCAAAAAGTGACACTCTAAGAGTTTGGTTTAAGAGCGATTGTGCCTTCAAACGCTGACCTTGGCTATTCATCACTTAATGATGCTAGCTGGCCTAGTGATAGCATTGGCTCTCAAAGTGTGTGTGTGTGTGTGTGTGTGTGTGTGTGTGTGTGTGTGTGTGAGAGAGAGAAAGAGAGAGAGAACCAGTATATAAGTGCATGCAAGGGAGCATGTGAAAGTATCATAATCAGAGTTGCTAACGCTAATGAGCTAGCTCTTTGAAGAGACTGGCCCAGCGAGGGCCCCACTTCTGCTAGCTCATTAGCTGACCTGAGGAGTGTCTGATTAAAGTGCTTTTGATGAAAATTTCAAGGATTTTTTTCCCCCCAAAGGAAAGACTTTTTTTTTTTTTTTTGTGAAGTGAGAAATATTGCAGGAGTCTTTTATTTTTTTAATTTCAGTGTGAGGTTGAGGTTGATGGAGAAAGTGTGAGGTCGTTTATTAAGACGGCATCAAAGAGCTCTCTGAAAAGTGCTGGATGAGATTGATTTGCTATTTTGATTGGCGATGAAATGTACAAATATATTTAATGGGAGGAGAGGGCGGCAGAATGTTTCCTTTCATTCTTCAAACACCCACGTGTCATTTCTGTCTCAATTTCTCGTGTTCACATACACCAAGTAATGAGCGCAACCCGCCTCAGTGGAAGTCAACATCTGCTTTGCTGTGGTGGAAGAGTGGCACCTTACATGAGAGGCATGGTGGGTAAATTAGTCGAGAGACGAGAGAAACGAATAGGACAGGTTGTGTCGTGCTGAAACACCCACACTCATGCACACAAACACAGAGTGAGCTCTTTTCATTGAAGACTGCATTCAAGTGAGAAAATGTCATACCTTTATGCAAAGGAAAAGACGTTTGTTGCATAACGTGACAATAAAGGAGCGCAGCCCTTGTTGCATTGACCAAAGGAATTTGTTTGAAATAATCCTGTTGCGTCGTTCCTGTGCATTCAAAACTGTGAAGGGAAACAATTCGGCTTTTATCACATTCAGCACTTGTTGACTCAGTGCAGCGGGAATAACGGAAACTTGTTGCCTTATGATAAAAATGTGAAACTTTCTGACAGGGCCCGCCCTATTAATGGTGCGGCTGATTACCGTAGTCAATTATGGTTCTGCAAATATCGGCCAAAATAATCGATCAATGTTTGCCGATTACAGTTATGTACTCTAGCCATTGACAGCAGTTGTATATATTATTGATCAAATTGTTTCCTTTCCGAGGTGTTCTGATAGAATGTTATATTCACTTTTTTTTAAGGGTATAAGACTGTGTAGAAAACAGAAGTGACTTTTTGTGAACTTTTCAAGACGTGCGGGTGCACTGAAATGCAGCCAATGTGTGTGCGTGTCTGTGTGTGTGTGTGTGACTTGTAGTAGTTTAGGCAGGCAGAGCTGGATCTCTCATAGTAAATTTGGACAGACTGGAGTCTGCAAGGCAGTTCAAAGACAGCAGGCCCACAGGCAACAAGCAACACAAGGATGTTTGGTCTGTGTGTGTAGATGAGCATGTTGTGGTTTTGCCACGTACGTTTTGCCTTGATGGTGCAGAAACTACATGTAATCTGCTTTTATTTCAAAATATCTACTCCCTTGCTTAACACAGACGCAATCACACACGTACTAAATTAGCATGAGCACACCGTTCTCGACCCTTCCCTCATCAGCTGTCCTGCAAGTTACGCACACATGCTACTAACAAAGAAACACCAAAAGAATTCATGATAAAAATATATCCTGCTAATTGTGTGGCTGCAATTAATGAGCTATCCTTTGTAGAGTTTGTGGGAAAGATGGAAAGGGAAATTATTCATGTCATGTTTGCATATATGAATATGCAAAAGATAATCAGCCCCTCCAAGGAGGGACCCAAAAATGCCCCGACACCGCTATCAAAAGCATTTCAGCCTATCTATGCTCTCACACACACACACACACACACACACACACACACACACACACACACACACACACACACACACACACACACACACACACACACACACACACACACACACACACGCACACACACCTCTGGCAAACTCCTTTTGGAAAGTACTGTTTTGTCAAAACTTGATTCATAAATGATGTGGAGGCTGACATCTGTTCGTTGCTGACGCACGAGCTAGTGTCGGTGTGTCTGCGAGTGCCATTCACGAAATGTTAAGCGCTTTCTTTCGGTTAAGCCATGCAGCCCGGTGGATTATGTCAGGCATTGCATCCAGCTCACAGTGTCTAAACTGCGGTTGTAACCCCCATTGAGCAGAGTGGGGCACTCATGGGTGATATGACTGAGCCCTTTCCCGAAGATGTCCATCACGTGATATAATTATTCACCTTTAGATTTTACTAATGTACTGACCTGACACTACAAAAACGGTTTGTCTATTTGTAGTTTTCGCCCTATCTTAAAAGTCAATTACAGTACACTCTACAACTATAGAGGGAGTTGTTTTGGGGCACTCATATACAATGAACTGTTGTCTTTTAACGACACTTTTGATCCATTGAGAAAATATTTGCTCAACATGACATCAGACTGAAAAACATATTAAAATAAGAAAAAAATGTCTGCGTGTGTGCTTCACATGACAGACTGCGTGCACGTGTGTGTGTGTCTGTCGGAGACGACGGACTATGCATTTTACATCTCCTGGCCGCATTGATTCGTTCAGTTTGCTGAGGGAGGAAAGCAGCTAATTGAATAGATGAATAAAATAAGTCTGAATAATAAATGAATGTTTTGTTCTGGTGCCTCTTTGCAAGGGAAAGCAATTACCTCTCAGGTGGGTTGAACTGTGCGTGTGTGTGTCTCATTAGCTTCCTAGAATTACCATACACAGTACGTACATACCATACAGAGTGATCAATGCTATCGATGAGTTGCCCAATGCTGAACACAGAATACTTCGATTCTCAATGAGAAGTAGGTGTGCTGATGAAACACACACTACACACACACACACACTTATTAATGTAGTTTATCATGCTGCTCCATCCTAAACTCAACCATCACACCTAGATTATTGACAATAGCCCTTATCCGAAATAGGAGTGCTCTTGGAGTCCATATCTCCTTTCACACTGCACAAAGAACCAGATCACACTGGTTTGTCCTTACACCACCTGACAAGTCAACTATTGAATGAAATAAAAAGCTGCACTTTGGACCCCAACGATCCAATAAAAATGCATGAAATCATTCATGACAGAATTGTCACATTCATATTAAAGCTTTCACGCCTTCAGGCATGCTAAACATTTGAATGTGTCCATATGGACTTGGATTTCATGTATTTCATGGCGCATTTGCACTCGTCTCTTCCTCTACGTGATCCTTGGGCTCCAAGCTTAGACTCGGCCCACTCACGGCCTGCTGTTCATCAATTAGACATAACTCCACACACCTCAGTGACCATGACTTTTTGCCCACTGCGCACGTGCGCGCACACGCACACGCAGACATGCCCGAGTAGCCATTGTAATAGAGGGGCTTCATCCCAAGTGGCACTGATTAACTTTTCATACATGCCCTTGGGGTGAAACACTTAAGGGTAAACCAGATTCTTCCAGCAGAATTAAAGGAGTTAACAGTCTGACTTTTTGCCCCTTATAGCCCGACATATGTCATCTCTCTAGACTGGGATGGAAAAGTCAAAACTCAAGGTGTTTGTTTAAATTTGGCTGCGTCGATATAGTCTTTGGAATTAATCTAACCAAGAATCCGCTAACCAAGAATCTCCAGTTTTTTTTTTTTTGTTTTCAGGGTGATACCCGCCATGCACTGGTTGCCAGTCAATCACTGGGCACAAATAGACGAAGAACCCTTCTCAGATGCATTCACATCTAACGACAATTGTATTGGCGCGCCGAGCAATCAATGTCCAAATCAATATTCATCTAATAACATGAGAAAAGCATCAAAGGCTTCTCATAAAATGTCATACTCGCCAAAGATGATGAATATTACATGTGTTAGCGTTTTCAGATTTGCTAAACCGAAAAAAAAAATGGTGTGGCCTTGACTCAATATCATTTCGTCAAGTGATTGCACCAAATAAAATCCTCCGGTTCCAGATACTGTACATTTCTGAAGTAGATGTATGGTCTGTTTGCAAACAAATCTGGATGATTTTATGTAGTGCAACCACCGGATGGAATAAAATAATTCAGCTCATTAAATTATTCATTTTTTTTTGTCAGTGAAGGATTTGATTTGAACCCCTTACCTCCGAACTGTCAAAAAACAGATGTCTAACCACTATTTTACCATGCTGACGGATTTAGTCTAATCTAATTGAAGTCCGCCGAGTGTTATTCTGTCAGGGAACAAAAGTTTTGCGCAATTTGCTAATGACAGCCAAACAATTTCAATGATTAAAAAAAAATAAGAGATACGCTCCTTAGGATTGAACAAGAGAGGCATTTCACCCGTTAGAGCTCGTCACCAGGAATCTGACGGTGGCGTGTTGAAGGTTGACAAGGTCGGCTTTCGGGGGTCCGTGCGGCTGTTACACATCTGTCAGTTGTGGGAAAGCTCCCCCGCGCCCGTCGCATATTTCGGGATCCAGTCAGACATCCGAGACTGACGGCTGCAGACACACAAGTGCAACCTCACATCAGTCAAATGCTGCTTGATGGTGACGATAAAAAACATCCGAGCTGTCCAAACTGAGCAAAGGCTCGGCGATGTTTTATGTCACATGCCACCCAGTTTACAATTGAAATTTCTTCTCGTCGTGTTATTGGTTTAAATTGCAGTTTAAATAGCAGAAAATGTGTCAAATGCTATCGGCGTGCTTTATCTGACACGCTTAGCGTCAAAAGAAAGATTCCAACAAATGAGTCCTAACATTTCTTAAACAGCTAAGAGTTATCCAAATACACGACAATCTAGAGTTAAAAAAAATATATATTCTGATGTGATTGATTGCTGTTATTGATTGTTGGTAATCATTTGATGGTATTCGGTTCATCTATTGCCAACTGTGCTGCCGTTTGCACGTGTCCCATCGATTCAAGCTACAAGCTGTGCATCTCCACAGACCGTCTTCACAGATTCCTGAAACGGACTTCGAAGTTGTGGAAAAAGTTCCTTTTAAAACTCATCTAATGTCTTGGCAGCACCCCTCGCCTCGGTCACCAATGGAAACCACGGAACTGGCCAATGGGAGCCAAGCAGAGAGAGAGAACGCCAGGACAGAATGCGGCCTGGCAGCTTTAAGCAGCTGACACAGAGTCGGGGTGACACACACTTACGAACCAACGCCGGGATGGGAATGCGGACACGCACGCAAGTGCATGCGCACGCTGGCGAAATGCACAAAAAGACACCGGGACGGGAACACAAGTACACAAACGGTGACACAGACACATAGTGACAGGGCCTCTACTCTGGCTGGGAGTGGCAGATCTCAAGCCCCCCAGGCTAGAATGCAGTTACTGAGGTTTGGAAAAAAAAAATGCAGACTATCCACCCCCCCCCCCCGCCCACCCCTCCATCCCCCCTTCCAGCCCCCACATACACCGCTCTCACCCATCACTCCTCTTTGACTCCCTCAATCCAGCCCCCCCCCCCCCCGTTGCACCTTTCCTCGCAAACCCCGCCCTGTCAAAGTTAAATGTGTGTGCATGGCTTCTGTCAGGAAAATGCTAAATGGCTGAAGCTTTCTGCCTCTGAGGCTGCATGTGTCTGGTGTCAACTGTAGTTTTGTAGCGGGTGTGTGCATATGCGTGCGTGTCTGTTACGTGTGCGTAGAAGGAACTGGTTGAGGCCCCGAGGCCAACGTCCCCATCGCTCGCTGGAGGGGAGTCAATAATCATTAGTTTTCCAGGGGAGAGGTGCTCAGAGCGTAAACCGTTGAGCTTTTTCTACCCCTCATGTCCGATTGCCCGTGGCCCCCGATCATTTGTCGGTGTGCTTTTATGGCTATGTGTGTATTTTTTCAGGCAAGGTAATAGTTCTGACTTTGCACAAATAAGCGCCTCGGTTAAAAAAAATAAATAAATGCTGATGTGACGCACTTTATGATCAATCTTGGTGTAAATATTTTACACCAAGATCCACCATGAAAACACAGTCGTGTTTGTCAAAGTTAAATACAACTGAACTGAAAATGTACTGTACCGTATTTTAAAAAAAAAGGTGGCAAAGGAATTCATTTGATGTCGTGGCGCAATACGGACGAATAGTTGGGTCGGTATCTATCAGACTGCTTTATCGATAGCCTCCTTACGCTGCACAGTGCGATTGCATCGTGGTGGCATTTAACAGCAGGTTAGCGGCCCGCGCATGCCTCTATTACTCACAATACTTCCTCGTGGCAGCCTCAAGGCTCCCTGGCTCCGCACCCCCAGGCTACTGTTACGTCCAAACCTCAGTAAACTAGCCGCTGGAAAACTACTGATTCTCAACAAAGGGTGCTTATTTGAGAACAGATTCCGCGGGCTACTGATTGTTTCTTTACCTGTGAGGAGTCACGGGATGCCGATCGAGAATGGTATGTCACCTCGATCGTGTCTCTTGTCAGGACTCGGCTCGCGATATTGCGCTCGAGAGACTTACGACATGTTTACGTTCACGCAAAGTAAATTCTCATTTAATTCAAGAGCACTTCTTTTAAGTCCGTGATTATACATTTACTCAGCGGGTGGGTTTGTTTGACCACAGGCGAAAAGACGGATGTGTTTTCCTCGGTGACGCCGCAATGCAAATTTCAAAATAAATCAGGAAACATCCCGCATGATCTACCGCAACCTTCATGATCCTCAGGTGAAGGCAGTCCTGTTGTTGATTTGGCTGGACCGAAGGTTTATTTGAGCACCACAGACAGCTAGCTTATCACATCAAAATGTGACTTTTCGGGGGGGAGGGGTGTAATCCTGTTTGGATAATTACTGAGCTCTGTGTGCGACTTGCGGGTGGGCCCCGGTGTGAGTGTGTGTAAGTGTCCATGAGAGTATAAGGCTGATAAGTCCAGGTTTTAATGTGGTGCGGCCGACATAGCCTCGGGTCATGCAACAGGCCTATTGTGGGAGGCGGAGAGAGAGCGGCAACGAATGAGAGAGGACCAAGTGAAGACCAAGTGTGTGTCTGTGTGTGGTAAGAGTGTGTGTCGGCGTGTATGTTAATGTGTCTAATTAAAAGCGTAGGGGATCATGCTCCGGCACTGAGCTCTAGCAGCCGCTTGACGCAGATATGACCTCGGGCCATGGTCTGTCTCTCTTTCTCACACACACACACACACACACACACACACACACACACACACACACACACACACACACACACACACACACACACACACACACACACACACACACACAAAAGTTATAGTGCAAACCGCAACACATGCACATCAGTTGGGCCACACGTACAAGAAAGAGGAAGCCCGATGCACGTGGGAACACACACACTCTTTTGTATTCATCCCCAACGTTTTCCCGCATCTTCCGTTTCCCAAGTGTGAACGCTGAGTGGGAAGTGCGGAGAATTAACTGGGCAGCGTTGTTGGAAGCGATGAAATATTGAGTTGAGACGTTGAGTTGTCATGTCCGGAAAGCTGCGACTGTGAGCGTGTGAAATCTGATGCCGTAGCCAGGTGAAATTTCGCTAAGGGTGAGTACGGATTAAAAAAGATCTTGAGATACGAGTGACCCGGTTTACATGTTTTTCGAGACAAGATGCGTTGTCATGATGACGATTTGCTTTAATTTGCGATCACAAAGTTGAGCTGAAGAAAGGGACTTTAAGCTGCTGACTGGCACACCCAGTTGAAGTTTACTGTCAAATTAAACAGAAAATGAAGAATCACATCCCCAGAATATTCTTGTCAAAATATATGAATGCCTAATTTGGGAAAAGTTAAAAAATATTATTTCCTGAAATCCTGCCTGTGGATGGTATGGGAAACAAATTATTTGAGCTTGAGAGACTGATCTAAAAGTGTAAGGAAAAATATTTAACTTCAATTCTAGAGCTGGAAAAAGGGTGGGCGTTGTTGTCGGCAGCGTGCGGCTGGGCCGTTGCGGGGGAAGGGCCGGCGTGAGCTGGAGGGGAGGAGAAGCGGGGAGTCATACGGGTGTCAGGGCGCTTGCAGTCTGTCGCCCAAGGCTGTGACATTACCGCACTTCTGCTGTGCTTCAAAAGGACCAAATCTGACGACTGAAGTGATGGCTCAGTGTGCGAGTGTGTATAAGCATCTTATACTATATAGGTGTGTGTGTGCGCGCGTGTGTGCGTCTCTAAATGACTCTTGCAGCCGTGTAAAATTGGTATAATATGCTGTGACACACTCACTGCCTTCTGAGAGGCTTGCGTTGGTGTTACCCCACTATCAACTGACATTCTGTCGCTAAGAGGGTGTCTGTGTGTGTGTGTGTGTGTGTGTGTGTGTGTGTGTGTGTGCGACAGCAAGAGAGTGCCACTTCACCCACATTAATAGATTGATTGACGGATAAACAGGTTGCGCGAGGGGAGCTGGAGCGCAATCGAGTTTTCATCCCAAGTAAGCAGAGCTGTTTTTAGTGTCGTTTGACAGTCTGAGCATTATTGAATGCTCCAAATCAGTTTGCAGCACATCTAATTGAAATCCTATAGACAACTTAGAGGTGATGCTCTCCGGCTTTCGGAGTGATAAGCTCCCGTAAAAGAAACAAATCTTGATGAAATTACACTCTCAAAACAGGTGGGCTAAAAATAATCATAAGTGGGTCAAAAACTTTTCATATTAGTGCAAAAAATGTTGTCTCATGGACCCAAGTAGTGAGTCAGTCCCTTTTTGACCCCAATGGGTTTTTCTTTTTTTGACCCAGCCGTTTTTAGAATGTATGAAGGACTACGCCACAGTTACATCTTTGTCGTCACTGGTACCCATTTCTGTGCCACACACACACAACAGTTCCCCCCACCCCAAAAATTACAATTTCAACATTCTAAAATGAACAATGACAAGTTTATGCTGAGTTATTCTGCGATGGGCTGGATGGCGGCGGTTCTGTTGCATGTGTCCATCACGTCATAGCAACACATGGAAATGTCCAATTAGGATTTTGTGGGTGAGAACACAAGTGTGTGTGTGTGTGTGTGTGTGTGGCCTCATGAAAAGGCTGGTAATTTCACGCATGGCCTGGTGGTTGCCTTTCAGCTTTAGCCTGGAGTGTAGCAGGAACTCCTTAACTGTTCAATGACTTTAGCTTGAGGCAAGGTCCGCTCACACACGCGCATGCATACTCGCAACCCATACGCTCACACACGCTCGCACACACACACACACACACACACACACACACACACACACACACACACACACACACACACAAAATTACATCCATGTAGTGTTGCTCCAGCTACCCAGCTACTTGTGTTACTGAAAGGTGGACTGAAAGGAGTTGTTTGATGCCGGAAGGGATCTCTGCTTTGTCTGTTTGATAAAGCTGCGACGTCCATCTCCTTCAAAGAGCGGCATGCTGATCTGATGCCAAGTGAGTGTGTTGAGGGATTTGACGATCATGCCGCCCAGGGCACTCAACAAAAACACAGAAGATGATGATGCACGTGTTGTGAAAGAAAGAGAGAGACTTGACTGACGACGTTCAAATTAGGAGTGAATGCAAGAGTCTAATCACTGAAAAAGAATATACAGTATATATATTATATACACATACATACACACATGTGCGCGCGTGAGCACACGTCAATCTACGAATTGAGTCAGCTGTGATCAGTCCCATCACGGCGCAAACGCCCTTTTCTGACTGCACCTGTCTGTGACTCTTCAATGTTACTGTCCACTTGCATACAAGATGTAGCGGTGCAGAGACCAACTACATCCAGCAGATGGCGGAGCACCTAAAGGACTGGGATGGAATAGTATGACCTTTTCTATCATGATTTCACTCAGACAGTGTTTCGGATTATTCTGCCTTAACAGTGGTCTGCACTTTGAGTTTTGTTAATGAACAATATCTTAAAATGACATGAAAAATTCCCTGGCAGGCCTAACACTGTGTATGTTCACGTTAAATCCAGAGTCGAAACTGCTTCCTGTACTTGTCAAGCTGCACCACACTGGATAAGCTAGTGAGTCTGACAGCGAGCCCAACGCTACTTATCAAGAGAAAGACGAGCTCACCTGATCTCCGGGGATTACAATATAAGGCGTGCAGGTGTGTGTGTATAAATTCAAGCCATGGCTGTCTTAAGACCGTTCGTATATTAGAGTGCAATGCAAAGAGTCTCTCGAGTTTCACACCTTACTCCCTCAAACACACACCTGCCTAATGAGAGAGAGAGGGAGAGAGAGAGAGAGAGAGAGAGAGAGAGAGAGAGAGAGAGAGAGAGAGGGAAGGAAAACAGACCCCCTCCCCCCACACCCCTTTGGTGACGTATTGACATGCATGCCGTGGATCTACTGTACGTGTGTGTATGTGCGCAAGAGCTGGAGTTTGTGCAGCGCTCGGATTGCTGGGTTAGAGGATAATTGCCAAACCATTGGGACCTGAGCTCTGCCCGGCCTGTCAAAGCAGGCGTGACAAAACCTCCAATCAAGCTTGCAGCCAGCAGAGAGAAAAGAGAGGCAACAGGAATGAGAGAGAGAAAGAGAGACGGCGGGAGAGGGAAAACTCTTTTTTTTTCATCCCACTTTGAGAAAATGATCATCCTTGCTGAAGTCCATGCATTATGTCAAATGGATGTTGCACTGTTATGTGTGTTTATCTATCAATGTCAATATTTGGTGGATAAGGAATGAGAGCAAAACCGAGCGATCGGGCATACGCCGGCACATTCCCAACTGCCTGTGGTAGTGACTGAGTCGTGCGGTTATTACTGTAGCGCCGCTAGGCTGATGGTTTAGGGCTAGCCACAGCTCTCAATCTCATGCATACGCAATCATGCACGGGTACACACATTCGGATTGTGTGCGCGTGGATGTGCATATGTGTGTGCGTGGACAGTATACACTCACACAGGTTGCGAGTGTCACCCATTCCTGAGGGATGCGGACGGCGGTTTGCCTGACAGCCGGATTTCTTTCCAAAGTGCTGCAGGGGAAACCTAGGCAGGCAGAGATTGAATCGTGAGCGCGGTGATAAAGTTTTGGAGCGCCAGAGTCATTTTCACTTTTGTGACGAGTGTTGAGGTGCCCACTATTACTGCAACTAACAAAGTAAGTCGGATCGGCAATCCCAACACATTAGTTGTCTACATCATGCAGGTGTGAGGGAAGTAGCTTGCAGGTGCGAGCCTGGTTGTCACACACGGACGCACGATCAAGGAGCGGAAGGCAATTACAGCGGCCAACGATACATAGTTGGCTGTGTTCACTCCCACAACGGCGCAAATGCCCTGTAAGTATTTCCCATTGAATCTAACAAAGGTTTTCTGGGGTCAGGTCAATCAAAACTAAGCACCAATACCTTTGTTTTGTATCACGGTGGACAGGGTAGGTATCCCTACCGACGTGTCTGGAGATTTTATGCATTTCCTGCAAGACACTATACACTCTCACGATTGGGTTCTTCTGGGATCGGAACTTGATGACAGTGTCATCAACTGCGATATTGCTCAGAGAAACCAGCCAACACACATGTATGGAGTACATCCACCTGGGACAGTGTTCACAAGGTGTCTGTGCTGTGGGGTTACCAGGGTGAATACAGAGTGGAGCCGCACTGGGGAATAAGCTGTCAGATGAAACGCCGAGGAACTACTGAGAGACACGCAAGAGAAAGAGTGCGGGAGAGAGCCTGTGGGAGTCTTTGCACATGCGTGTTCCATGTGCATGAATTGGAGTAGCGTCCACTTTTTTTCTTTGTACTGTGTGTGACTATCTCGATGCAACTTTCAATGCGTGTGTTTCGTGCTGTGCCAATATGAATACTGGATTTACACACACGGATATACAATATTGTATATATCTGTCTGAGTGAGTGTCTACTGCTCACACACACACACTTATTCCGGAAGAACAGTACACTTTTGGCGACTTTGATTCAGAAAATTCAATCTTGGATCTTCAGGTGCAGTCTTGTCTAGCCCGATATTGGTCAATCCACTTTCTGCTTTCTATTCACCATTTGCACACACATTCGCAAAAGAACCACTCATGGTGGTTCTGTTAAATAAACTTCACATTTTGAGGCTTCCTGTTGTTTTGGGAACTTTCCTGATGTTGAACGCGATGTTTTTATTTGTTCATCGTCTCATTAAAAAATAAATAAATACAAATCCTTAAAAGCTAGCATCTTGAGCATCGCGGCGTCAGAGTGCGTAAATTTGGCGGCACAAAAACGTGAAATGGGAAAATCAGCGCGCAAGTGGCAAGTGGCTGAGAAAATGTGCGCATGTGGTCCCTCAGGTAAAACAGAGGAACATGCGCTCGTATCTGAGCCAACATCCTGAGATTGTTCCCGTTGATAAATTGATATCATGAAATATAGATGCAGAGCGTTTCATTCCCGACGCAGCAGGCCTGGAGCGCCAAATGGCAGTGCTTTGAATCCAAGGCTGGAAATTTCCCCCAAATCATCAAATCTGACAACAAAGGAAAACTCAAATGGACTGCCTTAATGAGTTAAACACACACCCCTACGCGCGCTCACGCCCATGCACTTACACACGCTCTTGATCTGGAGACTCTTTTAAGCAGCTTCCTTATCCGTCCGCCTCGCACCGACACACACAACGCTTGTCGTACGATCAGTGAGCATCAAAAGCCAACTCATTTAAATATTCAGATGAGGTGTTAGAAGATGGCCGACTCTGGCGCTCTCTGCAGGTGTATTAAAAATTCCTCCCGTCTCTCCACCGCACCGAGTTGGAGGTTTTTTTTCCCCTTCAGACAAAGTTTCTCGCAGTTTCTATAAATTAATAAGAGTGTGTTCGCTGTGAAGCCGGCCACTTTGAACCGAGCGTATTGATCTTGCAGGTGAGTCGGCCGCGCTGGATCCTGACTTCAAACGGAATCTGGCATTCCTGCGGGGAGGCGGACTCGGCCCCCAAACAATACACGTACTGACTTTCTGGACGATTGGGCCAATCTGAGGCTGGAGTGGACGTGAGGGTCGCGTTTGGCTAAACGGTGCGATTGAGGTGTTGGAATAATCAAGGTGAAGTTGTCAAAAAATGGAGTTGCGTTTTTTGGGGGGGGGGGGGGGATAATTTTTTGCAGTGCAGATGATGTGTTTAAAGAAGATATTCAATAACTCCACTGCATTAAAACTTCCTATTGAGAAGGATATAACTAAGACTTTTTTTCCCTTCATAAAGTTCTGTCCATGTGTTTAAGACTCCAAATATTAAATCATTCAAATATGTACAAGTGAGTCATGCTGAATGTGTACATTTCCTCATAGCTCAAATTTGAGTTTCTTCGCTTTGAGCCAGGTACACATTTGCATATGTGTACTGTTAAGAGGTCAAAATTTGAATACTCCCCCTGTCCCCTTTATGATGAAAGTCAGCAAAGGTCCAAAATTGTATGTTTATAATATTATTCTCTGGGGTGGGGGCGGGGGGGGGGTCTATTAAGAGAGAGATATTCCCTTCCTGGAAAACGGTCGGGAGCCAAAAATTGTAAATGTCACTTTACAAAAACTCATATCTTCGGAACTGACAAGGGTAAGTTTGCTTTGATGTTTTTTTTTTCCAGGTGTCATATTTGTTCACTGCATACAAAAGACAAATGTATGAAGCTGGCAAAGTGCGCAATTAAAAAGTTCAAAACGCCTTCTAAAGCACAGCGATGTGCATTGTGTCACAGCTCAGGTTGTCTGCGTGTGCGCGACTGAGTGAGCGAGTGAGCCAGAAGCGCCGTTAAGTGCTGATTAGCGATTAGCAGCTCTGGAGGCTGACGGCAAAGCTGATCAGTATTTCCTTTGTGTGGGAGCTTTAGGGAACAAATCCCAACATTAACCCGGCTCTCATCTGCCTGGCAGAGTGCTAGCAGCAGCCTGCCAGCCATAGGCCGTACATCCATCTACAACCTGCAGCTAAAGTACGAGAATCCCACTTTGATGGCGCCTCCTTGTTGCCTCGTTTCAAATCAAAACCACACGTAATCATTACAGCGCGTCGAACGCTGCTCCCCACAACAATTCTGATGGGCTGTGACACGTCGCCTTTAATCAGGAGTCAAAAGTTTGTCACACGCCGCTTGACAAAAATGACATTTAAGTCGTACCCCTTGAGGGACAAGTGAGAGATTTCTATAGTTAAAAAAAAAAAAAACGGTTCTCGCTACATAACAGTAACTGGAGCAAAAATGTTTCTTTTAAGCGTTGACGTGTCTCTCACAAGACACCGCGGGAGTAGCGACACATAATTGCTCCCGTTTTAACTCACTGAAGAAGTACATAACACACAAGTGACAGTGACACTGCTTTCGTCAAGGTCACCGTCAGCTATCTGTGTGGCTAGACAGACAGTCACCATTGGAGCTCGCGAGTCGATTCAATTACGGAAAGAATAAATTGCCGTTTTAATAGTGTGGTGCAGAACGACATAACATTTAGAACCGAGAACTCAGATCAATGTTCTTTCCTGGGCGTCATGAGGGTCACGGCTGAGGTGCGCCAACGGTGCACGATGGTTTTGATGGCAACGCATGTCAGTCATCACACTAAGACCCGCCCACTTGGCCAGTACCAGGGTGAACTAGTCGAGCTGCTGTCAGTCGCTCATCATACAGTCCTTTTCATGTTTGCCTTTTTTGTTGTGTGCGTGTGTGCACGCGTGCACGCGCGCACACACACACACACACACACACACACACACACACATTAAAGAGCTTCCTTCAGCTCACAGCATCCAACAAGCCTTGTGTTGCCTGTCAGAAGACCAACATCAAACAGGCATAGCTGTGGGCATGAGAAGCCTGGAGACCAGCGAGGGCCCGAGGAGGTAAGTGTGGCCTGCAGGGGCAGCCGGTCCACCCGGTGGTCACGGTGAGCCTTCAGAACGAGGGGGCCGTTTGGGGGAGAATATGCTGGGTCTCGGCTGGAGCTAAAATGTGATGCCGAGTATATGGCAGGCTGAGCCAGGGGGTCAAGAAAGAAGCCGAAGGTGGTCTCGCACAGCACCATGGGTTGAAGAGCGAGGTGAGGGTCCGCAACAGAAAGATGAAGGTGGTCCTTGAGATTGAGATGCAGCTGTGGGAAACGTTGGAGGTGGATAGAAAAGAAGAAGCAATCTAAAGGAATCCGAAAGCCAGGAAGAAGAAGCCTTTATAGTAAAGTTCGTCTGAACTCTGCAGACGTCACCGAGACGCTCCTAAATGCTCCGGTGGTCCTCCGCGGCATGTTTATGCACGATGTGCTTTCTTGTGTCTCTATCCAGCAAACAGACCGCCGGTTCGTCACCTTTACATGTCCTTCAAGAGACTTTGTCCAATCTTAATTGGCTGCGGGCCGGCAGGAGGCCATGATGGGAGGCGGGCAGGGGAGCAGAAGGAGGTGGGCAGGAGAACACAGGACTGCTGCTGTTGCCTCTGAGGCACACGTCGGCTGCGCACTCTCATCAGCCATCAGAGCCCTCTTCTGAGCTGTCCGTCATTTTGACGGACAGCTGCGGGCGGATGCTGGATGGAGGAGAGCGTTTTGAAGAAGGTGACTGATGCAGCATCTTTGCACTGTGCGTGTGTGTGTGAGAACAGAGTCAATTTTGTTCCGTCAAGTGGTTGCACGAAATAGAATGACGTGGATCCGGATGCGTCTTCGTCCACTTTAAAAATCGGGTAATGCGATATATAATAAAATGGCTTGATTCGCTTTCTCAATTTAATTTTCATTCAGTTTTTTTGTTTTACCATCTGGATCGCGATGGATCGACTAACGATGCTGCAATTACTGAGAAAATGTGCGCGCATGTGTCGGATCAGTATTCTAATGAGGACAGACAAAAGAAGTCTGTAGCTCAGAGACAATTGGGCAGAGAGGTGCTGAGCATCAGAGAAAGAGAGCCGAGAGGGGACGGCGCTAGTTGCGGGGGGTTGCAGAGGGTTCAGGCTGGTGGCAGTCAGCGCCTAAGGCAGGGTTTTGGGGTCAGACCCCACCCCCCCCAACCCTCCAGACAACCACACTGCCCCACCGCCCCGCAGGCCTCAAGAGAGGGACACTAGGACCACGCTGGCCATGGGAGGGGCACTCAATTAGGACAGCTTTCAACGTTTGCGCTTGATGCTCCCAAATGGAGTGCCACCTGATACCTGCACCACACAGACCTTATCCTCTACTCAAGACACTCACACAGAGCTGAATGACATTGTTGAGTTACAACTTTTGGTTTTTGTCTTTTAACTGAACAGAACTTGAAGATGCGGCATAATTATATATGTTGTGTCCATTTTGTGAGACAGGAACTAGCCCCCACAAGAAGTACCATGAGTTGAATTCCAAAAGCAGTGCGCCGTTGTGGGATGGAACCTAGCCGAGTCCCAGCGTGTTGTCGCGGCACCCCCCCCTCCCTCAGAGGCGGTCGCATCGCACACACTCATTGACATCACAGAAACAGCAATAGGCTCGCTGATAGCCGCGCTTAACATTGACAGGTAAGTTGCAAGATCTCCCCTTGCGGATGATGTCGTCGGCTGCCCATGTGACATGGGCAATTCAAGGCCTTTTGTCTGCGTGTGACAACAACCCCTGTATCCGAAATATCATAAATTCACTTCTGTTTAAAATAAGTTGAAACATTTGGTTTTCTGCACATTTTAACAATTTCATCACTGTGCATGCTCACTGTTGCCCTTTCAATTTGTTTAATTAGTATCCCTTATGCCACATCTCCTCTTTTACAAGATTCTGTGCAATCAAGGTGTGTCCTGATCTATGTGGGAATATTTTTCGAGATGAGCACCTTGCATTCCTGACAGCTCAATCGTTTTAAGTTTCACCATTTTGCGCGATTAATTAGTTCTTCTGCGGGTCAAGTGGTTTCATGTCAATTCAGTCGCGGGTGCACGTCAAGCTGCCATGTGTGCACCTGTTTCCTTCTCTCAGCAGCTGCCAACTGGGCCTGCCAAATGACTATTGATCCCGACACATACACGCACACACGCACACACATTGAGCGTTGAGGTGTTTTATTTGTATTCCCTAATTAAGTTTGCCGGGATAGCTTGCAATCGTAGCGAAGTTCAGCAGGGCTTATGACTAATTTGTTGTTTGCCTCCGTGACTACCGCCTCTGAGACGGCAAAATTGTATACAGACAGCTGTATTAAACCATTCTCCGTTTGGATACTCAACTTGTCAGAATTACAAATATATTGTAGACTCACACAAGCACAAAAACACGCTGCGACGGCTGCATCCGGGGTTGATACAATCAAAGTTGCCTTCGTTTTCTGGAGTTTGAGGCCATTCATTTGCATGCCATGAATCCTCATTTGATCGCTGGCGCCTTGTGCAACTCACTTCCTAACATGATTTTTTTTGTATGTTTGTGTTTTTATTTTAAGACCACATTATACAAAAAATTTCTGCACGTCATTCAGTGACGAAAAAGAAGTGGCGAGGTGGCAATGGCAATCATTTCCTCCTGTGTCATGACTAGTGTTCCCTGTGTTGAATGGAGAGGTGTTTCCTGACAAAAGGCCTCACCCCGAAGGTTAAAGGTTAATCGAGGTCACTTCCGAGTCACTCTCAGAGTCCAATCATTCCAGAGTTTGCTCAGGAAAAAATGAAGTCTTCCGTTCTGATGAAACTTACGCGAATGTGCGGTACTGGTGGACCCATACGCCCCACAATGAGCCTGTGAATTAAGATGCAAAGCATGTTGGGATGCCAAGGAACACTCTCCGAGGAGAAAGCTAAATTAGAGATTGTCAGGCAGGACACACACACACACACACACACATACACGCACACACACAAGCAAGGCAAACAACGCGGCGCGTTTTAAAGCTCATCTGCAAACTGATTCTGTCAGGGAGACTTAGTGACGTGCGGTTGCTTTCTACAGCTTTCCTCCATAACGGCGCCGGGCGGGATCAGCGTTGCGAGGCCCACAGGGGAGAAGGCGAGGCGGCCGGCTCTAAATAGAGCCTTCCTCTGTTAAATATTAACACTCAGCCTGCCTTTGACAGAGAGCAGGCCGCCATGTCGCCTTCCATCTCCACCTAGAGAAGATGCAACATCGCATTGCACTCAAGCATATACACCCGCATACACCCACACACCCACGCAGACACACACTTGGGCAAGACGCAAGGCTACGAACACCCCACATGAAAACAAAGTAAGTTATGTACGTGCTTTGAAAAGCTGATGGTTCATCTTTCCCAATGATCTTATTGTCCTGAGCCATAAATGTAGCCTTCAAAAAACAACAAAAAAAACAAAACAAAAAAATCCCTTGAAACTGTTTATTTTTCTCTTTCAACCTTTTCAATGTTTCTATTCCAAGACACCTGCCCGAGTAATAATCATAAGACAATAGTCCTTGAAATGAGCTGCCAAACTGTCACACGACTATTAACTCTTTTTAAATAACGGCATTAAAAAAAGATCTCGGAGCAGAGGTTTTCCCTGCAGGAAATGCTAATGCAAGGACGCGCAAGCAGTGTGTTTGGGTTGGCCTTGGATGAAGCAGGCCGATTGCCCGCATGCGTGCAGGTTTAGTAGTGAATTCGCGGCCACACATGATCATCTCTGTTTATAACAACAAGAGCAAGCATTGACGTATTTGACGGGCGAAAGCAAAGCGCCATGTGCAACATGTTACTTCCCGTCAAAACCTTTTGAACATGTTGCGGTTTTCGTGTCCCGGAACAAACAAAGTGCTGAAGTGGCAGTAAAATACCGGTAAGTCTTTATGTGCCATGATCAGTTGAAGAAATAGTCCCATTGCTAATAGAGTTTATGTTCCATTCACCAGCACCACTGATGGACTTAATGCCTCGTCTTCCCTCTGTGAAAATACATCTTTTTTTTTAAAATACATGAATTATACACATATAAATAAAACATGATTTCAAACTGGGGAATAACAGTGAGAAAAGTGTCTCTCGAAACGAGCGAGCAGGAAGTGGGTCGCTGTGAACCACAAGTGGTTGGTTGGCTTTCGAAATCCATTTGTCACTTTGCTGAAGCACTTGGCGGGTTTTGTGGTGATGTCACAAAACCATCCCGCCCCCACCTCACCGCCATCCTTCTCGACCCACCGCATCCGCCTTACTTATCTTAGCCGGCCCTCACTGGTTGCTTTTTAAACCCATTGTGGTGTATCATAATCAAGTTAAAAAAAAGTTCATGACCATGAAGCAAGTTGATATTATTGCATCATCAGGTAGTGTGGAGAAATAGTGCAAGGTGGGTCTGCAAAAATGGCAAGCATATAAACGTATGTGGTTATATTGCCATTTTCTATCCCGCATGTCCTCATTATGGTCATTAAGGAGTTGGTTCCAGACCAGTGACAGAGCACAAATGGAATCCAATTAATACAAATGGAAAATGGCAGTCAAAACACTAATATGATTAAAGTTTACTTCAGGACATGATGTTGTAATTAGCGCACAGTCAGGAGTAAATTACAATTCGGGACTGTAGAGGGAGCCTCGGAGCACTGAAAAGACAACGATTCCTGACCGCCAAGGTTAATTCATTCCCTTACCAGACTGAACCTCCTGCCTGCATTGGGGTTTTTTGTGACTGGCGGTGATGGTGGAGTCATTAAAAGTTCATCAGAGATGCACCAGTGCAACCAGAGTGGAAGGCAGAATTGCCTTTGTCAGTGGCTCTGGGCATCGGAAATCATGGAGGAGGCAGAAGCAGAGGGAAAGGCAGTGATAGACATAGACCAACCCAGAGAAACAGACAAGGCGGGAGTGGGGCGGGAAATCTTCTCTTACTAATGAACCGTCACTTCCCAACATCTGTCCCTTCCTAACCAGGCCTCATTACGACAACCCACAACTAAGTCACGCAGTTTGGTTTTGACGTACGCACTTTGGCGGGCACATCCTGTTGCAGTGCAAGGCAACCGTGGGAAAGTCTGCCCCACTGTACTTGTCACATCAGATCGACAGCGCAGCGGCCGAGAGCATATGCATGTGTTGTGTGTGTGTGTCTGTGTGCGTGTTTAGGAGGGGGTCTAGGTCTGGGGCTGTGCCTGAGGGCCTCGCCGGCTCTACAAAAGACTCCACTCAACTCCGGTTAGTCGCTCTCACTAGCATATCAACGCTGACGGATTGCACACGGGCGCAAATCCACGCCTTGCCTCAAAAAGAAGAGTCTCTGTGATTAAATGTGTCCCCGCCCCCCTCCTCGACCAATAAACACACCCACTTTGGTGTGGACAGGAGAGTGACAACATCAGATGGCGTCAAGTGCTTGTCTGAGTTGTCATGTGTTGCTTTGTGCTCACGCATACTCGAGGAAGAGGTAATGAAGGTGCGCAACCGTGTGTGTGTGTGCGTGTGTGTGCGCGCGCGCACTGCGTGCTATCACTCTCTTGCTAGGGGTGACAGGTTGGTTGGGGACTAATGCAGCGCGACGGAACTGAATGTGGCCTCGAGCAAAGCAGCTGCCTGCAGCCAGTCCTCATCTGAGCTGTCAAACACACACTCACACACGTAGGAACCCATTCCAATGGCGAGAGTTTAAGATCCACACACACACCTCTAAACACACTCATGAGCATTATAACCCCCGTCGCCCTGACTTTTCTGCTTGTGTGGCTTGCAGACGGCAATGCCTCCGCAGTGGACATGACATGTGGCTGTAGCTTAACTTTTTACAGTCTTCTTTTTGTTTCACTTAATGAAGTCCTAATTTGAACCTGGAAATATGGCTGATCTGCTTTAACATCACACGGCAGCTGACGACTCTCTGTGAAGTGTTGTAAAACGCTGCGGGAGCTGTGCGGTATTGTGTCACCTCAAGATTGAAAGTTTGACTGCTTTTTTTTTTTGAGACTGTAATGAGTAGAAAATAGTCAGGTTACATACAAGAGAAAGGTTCGTGGCGTGATCAGTATCACAACATCCACATATCCTTCAGTCTAACCAAATTGCCTTCACAACAGGGTCATATTTGTTTTTAATTTGAATTCTGATGAGTTTTTATTTGATTTTAACTTTTACCTCTTTTAAATACAGTTTCTATTGATTTTTAGAGCAGATTTTCATGTTTTTTAAAACTCCTAACTTAGTTTTTGTATTCGTTTTTTTTTTTTTTTTTTTAAATCAATGGAATCATTGTCAAGTGCAAGACCACATGTTCTTATCCATGACATTTGATGATGTGTGTAATTCATGGGGGAACCACTTTATGGTGCCCGATGGTTTAACTACCCCCATGTTTACATCAGAGCTGGGGTGGTTACCATGGCAATGGAGTGCCCCTCTTAACTGGTGCACTCAGGAATAATGCATTGTTGAACATTGCCTGAGGCTAGGCATACACACACACACACACACACACTAATCCTTAACATCTGCTATAGCGAACGTGTAAAAGTGTGTGTGTGTGCATGCACGCCAATGTGTGTGTGTGTGTGTGTGTGTATGTGTGTGTGTGTGTGTGTCTGGCTTTCTCACTGTAAACTCATTGATAATCAGTTAAGGTGGGCTCTATCAAGTTCACTGGTAGTCGTCTGCCATACACTATACTCCGTGTGTGTGTGTGTGTGTGTGTGTGTGTGTGTGAGTGAGTGCGTGTGTTTTGTGAGGGTGATGGAAAGAAAGGCAGATGAAATTGAGGACTCAATTGCCTACCACACTACTAGTGCTCCCTCTAGTGGCCGGGACCATTATTTTCTCTCACTCACTTTCCCCACAAACAAACACACAAGCACAGGTACGCACAATAATTAATTTCTCCTGAGACAAATTAGCTACACCGTGAAGAGGAACAGGAGCAGCGCCCTGCTTGTTTTTGAAATAATCTAGATATGGGATTACGCAGGGCCTGGACACATCCTGTTGGGAATGAACCATCGACAGGCACAGTATCAGAATCAACCTGGTGTGATAATTGCGGCAAAAATTAAATTGTCGGTAGCCTCCAAGGACAGAAGTGATACCATTAGTAAGTCCCAACTTGCCTGATTGGAGCTCAAGTGTATGTATAATGAGGCTCGTCATCCAGGGTATGAAACAAAAGTGAGCAATAAAAAGGAAGATAGTGTGTCATGAGATGCTTCCAAAGTCTAATTGGGTTGCAAAGTTGCAAAGTCTGCAGCGCGAACGGCAGAGCAAATTTAAAAAAAGCAAAACTGATGAAACTGACAAGCTTGAATTAGACTCCCGCGCCAAAGGTGGTTAACAGTTGCCCTCAGATATGAACGCGTGCTGCATTTAGGCGAGGCTTCGCTTTCTTTGTTTGCAGCCTCCCAGAATCAACGCAACTTATTTTCTCTCGTGTGCCGCGCATTTACTCTGCCATTATTATGTTGCTCCTTTCATGCCAATGAACCTTGTTTCAATTTGAATGTGAATTTGAATTTTAGAGGATAAACGAGGGGTGGGGGGAAGGGGGGGGGCAGGATTGAGAGAAAGTGGGGAGAGAAGGCGAGAGAGTGAGGTTGTCAGTTGGCTGTCTGTGTTTAATGGAGGTCCCTGGTGTCACCCTCAGGCTCCTTCACTTCACAATTAATGGAGGATCTCTCTGGGGAAAGATGTGCTTCTCAATAACACCGACACACACACACACACACACACACACACACACACACACACACACACACACACACACACACACACACACACACACACACACACACACACACACATTCAAACTTCGCAATAAACCTTCTGGTTTAGCTGAACTCTGCACTGTAGCATGTAGCGCCTCGTGAGTCCCACCACTGCGTTAGAGCCCTGGACCCGCAGCACCAGTTGTCGGTTTGTCTTCAGCAACCCTAAACTGCTTGTAGAACTACCACCGGACACGTGATTCCACGCACACACACGCACTTGCATTGACACACGGGTTCTAAAAGCAGGGGTGGGGGGGGCGCGGTGTTGAGATGCGATGGAGATGAGAGGAGGTAAGAAGGATTGGAAGGAAGGAGCGAAATGCTTTTCCCTCAGAACTCAGGCTTGATTATATCTCTGCTCTGATCTGTCCGCTTTGGTTTTTCTCTCAGCTCACGATGTGTGTGTGTGTGTGTGTGTGTGTGCGTGCACACATAAAGCCATATACACAACAAAGTGTACTTTCATGTCAAAACGCAAGATGTTGTTGGGACTAGAACTAATTCGCCACAATTACACAATTGTTAATTTCAACAAACAAGACATTAGAAATATTTTTGTCTTAACCAATAACAATTCTATGTCCATAAATGTCTTCGCTGTTGTTTTTTCAGAACATCAAGCAAGAATCCGCAGAAACCGTGTTTTGCTATGCGCGTATCAATCGGCAGAACATGCTTTTTTTTGTATGCTTCTTTTTTTTTTGTTGCTTTTTTTGTAAAAAGCTAAAATTCACCCCCCCCCCCAAAGAAAACACTGCCAGTTTTTATGATGATGGCATTTTAAGATTAGAACAGATTATAGTCTGTGTCTTGATCAACGACTTCAGTTTTACTGGCGTCGAACGGCTGATTTGTTTTGAATCGCTTTGACTTAAGAGCACAAACTTGAGATGTGACTTCACAGTGGCATACAGTACAGTATATCCATATGTTGTTTGATTATCTTATCATTATATATTTGACAAAGCATAATCTCAGTCCTATTTTTCTCATTAAAAACAGGTCACAAACATGCTTTGCTGCTTTTTTTCCCCCCATGGTGGCTGGACCAGATTAAGGGCATTTCTATTCACTTCAATAGGGAAAGATGATTTGAGATACAAATCTTGCATTTTTTTCATGCTCAAGGAAGGTATTACATTTGGACTGGCCAACCAGCCAATCACAGAGCACAGACAGTAGAGACAAATCATCAATCATTCTCACACTCCCATTTAGGGATAATTTAGAGTCTTTAATGAAGCTCACACGCATGTTTTTGGAATACAATTGGAAGAAAACGCACAAAAACATGCGGAGAATATCGAAACTCCACGCAGGTAGGCAGGGCAAAGACGGCCACACAGGAACCTCAGAATTGAGTCAGACGTGCTAACCACCGGTTCAACGATGCCGCTTTTGATTTGAATCGGGACGTGCTCAAAATAATGAGCGAGTTATATGAATAAAGTTGACTTCGGCGGCCCCTCCCACCGTGGACATACAGCAACCTCCGATTGGATCGTGCTTCCTCACCTGCATGCAGACACTTTCTTCTCTGCATATTCATCAAACCAGTCATAAATATTGATGGGCTGGCACCGGGCGCAGCGGTTGCCCAGTGGCTGCGGGGCATTGTGGGAAATTAGCCACATCACTAATTGTGATCCGCTGCCCCTTGAGCATGTCAATCAAACTCAGGAAGTATACTTTTGGGGGCACCTGTAGCTCCGAATATGTATGCATGAAGCGGCGGGAAGAGATCGAGGGAGAGGAGAAGAGCGAGCGCGCCGGTGTGTGCGGGCACATCCAGGGCCACAAGACCACACCGTTGCCATGGTAACCTCTACCATCAGAGCGCATGAGGCTCGGGCCTGTGATCGCGGAGAGTGATGGAAAGAGGCTGCATGAGAAATGAAATTAGCTCCATATCTCGCCGTCCATCAGTCGTTGAGTAGAAATCAGCCGACTTTTTGGACAACGGCGATCGCGGCGCTGTTTATATATTTGGCGACAATTCTGTGCAAAGCAGTTGAACCTTGCATGTACTATCTTTGGCTAATGTTTTTGTACACCAATGATGTAAAACCCTGAAGAATAGCTGTCGTTCACTTACATATGATCCATATTTATGGCCCCTTGCCTACCAAATATTAAAGAAATATCCATCCAGCCATTATGCAAACTCGCATGATTTATATGAAGCTGTGGATGAATTTGATCGCTTTCGTCTTTACCGTTGTATAAGAAGTGCACCGTGGTGAGCCACTACCGTTTGCGCCGTCAATAAAAATTGCCTTTACTATCCATCCTTCCAATTTCAAAATATTTGCCGACATCAGACCAGAATGCAGCAATTTTGCTCCAGTATATTTTTTCATGTATCCATTTTTTGATGCACGTCTGCTGTGGCTTTCTGTAGTTTAAGCAAAGACATGTTAAAATATACATACATTTAAATATGCATGTATTATCCAATTTGCATGCATATCAAAAGCTATGACCGAGGAGATCTTTACATATTTATACACTGTGCATAGCTGTATCCCTTTTTCGAACTTCACTGCCTTGGCTTGGCTTCTCATGTGATGACTTCGGTCTTGCGTACACAAATCAGACGTGGACTTGCACTAAGGCGCTTAAAAACAGCAAAACATCTCGCAAAGATGTTCCAGAAAGCCCCGCCATCTTGCATTTCTACTGCTTGATGTGACGCTCTTTGACATATATCAGAGCATCCGCCGTTATTTCGCCAGGTTTATCCCCGCCACCCCACCCCAACCCCTCCAAGAGCGCATTGATGAATTGCATATCGCGCCGTTTGGAAATGCAAGACACAGCGGCCTATTGCAGGTGAGTGAAGTCATTAATATTTCCTCTGTATCAATATCACTAGTGGAAGAGTGTGTGCAAAAAGTAGATGTGTGTCGAATGTGTGCTTTAGATTGACAGGTGGATGATCTCAGTGAGTAGGGCACCCCGGGATCGACTGCATAATCAGGGAGACAAAGGAGCAGAGGAAGAGATGAAGAGAGAGAGAAAAAGTGCGTGTGTGTGTGTGTGTGTGTGTGTGTGTGTGTGTGTAAATGTGGATGCGTGTGAGTGTGTGTGTGTGTGTGTGTGTCTACGTGTGAAGGGGGATGAGAGAAGCACAGAATAGTAAAATTCCCACAGGGTTGAAGGGGTTGTGTGCTCTCGTCTCTGTTTATTTCCCTGCATCCGTTTGAAATGGTTTGGGTGTATGTGTGCGCGTACTAACTCCGGGCCTGTGCCAGTGTGTGTGTGTGTGTGTGTGTGTGTGTGTGTGTGTGTGTACTCGCTCCTGTATGCAAACCAGCAGTGTGTGTTTGGCAGGCGTTTGACTGTTTGCAGCAGTAAATGGGTTCCTTGTGAGAACGGCAAAGGTTCCACATCAGGAGACTTCCCGGGTAATTACAACGGAAGCAGGCAAGTCAAAAGCGCGTGCTACAATACAAGGCCTCCTCCACTCAACTGCCACCTTCTACCTCTCCATGTTGCCGTGCGCTGCGGCGTGCCAAGCTGTAATGTGGCTGTTTGGCTTGCAGTGGGTCTGTGATCTCGGGTGAGCCGGTACACGCACGAGCAGATATTCACAGAGGTCGGTACAGAGCAAACAGGTTTCTGTGGCGGCGCAATGACTTCACCAAAGTGAATAAATACACTTGTGCTTGCGTGCACTGGCATGTATGCGGTCATGCTAGCGGTTTTATCAGAACAGGACAGTGTTCCGATTATCCGCTGAACTCTCTGCGTGTGAGAACCGCGCTTACCACGTCATCACTGTGCAACGGTTAAACGTTTATTTAAAACCTGGCTTTCATTTGCACATAGCAGCTAGACCAGACCTGGCAAAAGTACTGAATATGGATGTTACTGCATAACGTAAAAAAAACCCAAAAAAAAAACACAAAAAGCCAAGAAAGAAACGACACATGCAAAGTTGAAGTAAGAGAATGTCGAACATTATATCATACATGACAACAGCAGCTGGAACAGAGGTTTTGACATATGGTTTCTCGAAATTGTGGTTAACTTTACAAAGGGAAGTGTGGAAAGAAAATCAACTGTATCCATGATCTTAATAGCAAGGTATGTATTTGCAGTATTGCTTCTATCGGGGTTTAAAAGCATCTATAAGGACAAAGTGGTAAAATCCACTTACTCCTATAAGCTTTTCTTTATCAGACTCTTGCTTCATCTTGCTAATTCAATCTACACAATACACATTACCACTCTCAACATGCAAACAGCTAGGCGTTAAAAGATTACAGAGATTACCCAGGAATTACACAATTGAAGCTCTTGAACCTGCTCAGAGCCTACTTGCATGTGTGTGTGTGTGTGTGTGCGTGTGTGCGTGTGTGCGTGTGTGCGGGTGTTTTGTCTTTTGCTCTGACAGAGCCGCAGGTTACCCTCCCTCCAGGCTGCACTACCAATTTAGCGTCCTCTGCTGGTTGGGATATGAACAGCATAAAGAAGGGAAATACTTATCAGACTGAATTGATAAGTCAACAATTAGATTTAAAAAAACTCACAAAATCAATTCAAGGCCGATTGTGCGCAAAGTTCGGGTGATAACTCATACATATGTTTACGTCTAGTAAAATTGGATTTCATATGGATGAATACTGATAGAACCAAAACTGAAGCATGAAAGCAAGTAATGAAGGACCCTGATACACCAAAACTAACATTTTAATCGATTTCGTTCGTGTCTTTCTGAAACTGAAGGCAACACCTTTTAGTTTGAAGTATTCAACTAAACAGGGTATGCATTATGTCTGCATCACTTGTAATTAAAATAAGATTAGCAGCGCCATATGTTTCAATTTTTGGCATCTCAGGGTGAGGACTCCCGAAGTAAATCAATAAAGCAAAACTGAGCTTTTACCAAAACTGCCTACCAATGATTCATTTGATCGTCGTGCCACAATATTACCACGAGAAGTGAAATCAACTTCATGTCAAGTGAAATGTCCGCATTGTAATCTGAATTCTTCTTGCCATTTGACGGCTTCTCGTCCGCACGCAGCTAGAATGTATTCCTTTAAAGGGAAATAAATGCTATTTGAGGAGGAAAAGCGAATGAAAACATTTCCTCGTTGCTCTTCGTTTCAAAATAAAAGTTAATGGGAAATATTGGAGCGACTTTTGGCTTCCGTGTGATCTTAGCCAGCACTTGAGAGAACTCTGGCGAAGAGAAGTTAATGGGCATCGATCCACACGCAAACACGCACAGACGCACGCGCACCAGGCACACTGAGGCAACAGCTGCTGAAGTTAAGTTTCGAGATCAATTTTGGAGCATCGGTTGCTGCTTGGTGGTTTTGGACGTCTATTTTTAAAAATATACATATTGTGTGGAAGAGCCGTGATTGATTGCTTGGATGGAGATTTTACCGAGCGCGAAATCTGAATCAAATAGGAGGGACTTTTTTGGAGAGGGGAGGGAAACTATAATAATAATTATTATTATAATACTTGTTATTAAAACGAAGGATTATGCATCTCCATTATGGTTGGTGAGTGGCTGTCCGTTGGTGGCAGATTGGCCTTCGCTGCACTAAATTTCAGCAGCAGATGACACGTGTCTGCCCTCAATGAACCTCTCAATTGACTTCAGGACTAATTAGGCACACAAAGAACAATTAAACGCACTAATTGGCAACACAAACCTGCATTGATACCCCAACGAACGTCTTGTTGAATTTGTCTTTTTTTTAAATAGTAATCAGTAGTCATTTAGTTACTATTTCGTATTAGTTTGACTCGCCGTTGTGTTTTATTTCTGTTTATTTTAATCCAAAAGAATGCAGAACTCAAGAGAGATTGAATTTTAAAAAAAAAGGAGTTAATAAAGATTTTTTTTTTTGTCTCTATTGGTCAATCTGTTTCTCCCTGACTGTCCATTTGTGAGCGACCACCTGTTTCCTGCCTCCTCACCTCACGCACTGCATCCATGCATGCATGGGCAAAAATTAATTTGCAGCAAAACAAGGAGCTGACGCCCCCCCTCCCCTTTTTTTACCCTCCACAAACTGACAAATAAATCCGCACAATTAGCAGATCCATATTAGCATATTAACCTGTGCTTCCAGTCCGCGGCGCATCCTTTATCTAGGTCAGACACCATTTCTCTTAATTGCTTTTTCTTTCTTTTGGGGAGGACAAACATCTTCTGGGCCGTTTGTTTATGCTGCGCACAATATGATTACACCAGTCGTTATTTGGCTGCAAAAAGGTTCGAGTCCGCATGCACAAAACTCTTGCAGGGCCGACATAACGGACGCCCGCAGCCATATGAGCTGCCAGTGATTAAAATGAAAACAGACTCGAAGAAAACAAGACTGGCGCATGCGCGCGGGGCCAATAGACGCAACGTCTCCAGTTTGCTCTTCATTTTGGAGCGTTAATGAATTAACACAACGCGTCTTCATTCGTTCACAATCAGATGAGATTCGATTCAACGAGCTGCATTCATTTTCCAAACAATCTATTTAATAACAGTTTGTGTCCGTACCTGCACTACATCACACTATAAGAGCAGTAACTAATATTTTGAAACAATGCCAGAGGATATATCAAACTCAATATAATGCAGTCCCATTCAGAAGCATCAGAAGCATTTATTGCATGTGGAGGGCGATCAGTCATAAATCGTTACCGCATGAAAGGAGCCGCTGAAGCGACTGCAATTTCCACTTGCTGACGCTTTAAGTCAAATCACTATGGAGAGACCTGTGTGGGTTTTTTGTTGTTTAATCTTCAGTCAACGCGCTTCCTTTTTGCTCATTGATTTGATGACCGTCACGTCATTCAGTTTGTCTTCGTGTCATATTAGTTGCAAATTCACACGTCATCCCCGCTTGTATTGTTTTCTCACACTTGCTCTAAAATATATATCAACACGCCTCGCAGCTTCCTGCAGAAAAGCAGTGGACTGATCTAAATTCTCGCCCGTGGGCTTGAGTGCGTTTTGGGCCTTTCCTAGCCTCGTCAGGCGGCAGATGGACTGGCTCCTGTCCGGAGATCAGTGCGCATCTGCTGCATGAGGCGCTTCCAGACCCCGCTACATATACAGCGGGGCCACTATAGACACCTTTAAACATGCACGTAGGACCCAAATATGATAGTCGACCGTGCAACTGTTGCACTTTGTACCCCGTGTGTTCTAAAACATAGCCTCATCTTCGAATTCGATCAGTTTGAATGGGTAAAAAAAAGACGCCTTCTCACTCGGCGCATTTGGATGATGAAGATGTCGCTCGAAGCACTTTATTTTTTTTCACGTGTTGTACTTTCTCTGACGCGGATCATTTCCGGTTTCCGTTTTTAAAGAGCGAGTCCGAGAAAATGAAGTACTAGAAAGCAAAGTGAAAGATCATACGTCATTATATCAGACAGGGCATCTTAAGAGCATCACCTTGCTGTATCGCTCGCTCTTTTGCCTGGCGTAGCCACCCCCCCCCCCCGCCCCCTCCCGCCACACTTCTCTGTCATTCATCCATCCCTTTCATCCTTCCATGCACCTGCACCCCCCAAGTCCTTCCCGTTAAGGTTTGCATATACCTGCCAGGATGCGACAACCGGCCTTCGTGGAGCCGAGGTTTGACGCTGACCCTGCAGGGGCACACAGGCACGCACACACACAAAAACAAAAGCGAATAGTTGATTTAAATATTCAAGGCCTTGGGGTACTTTTTTAGGGAGGCTATTGGAGGCCCGTTCTTCTTGAAAGGGTTGCTGATTCAGACGAAGTGCTTCAAAAAAAAAAAGAGAGAATAGGGTCCACTTCAGTGACGTAACAGGAAATATTACGTTACCAGAAGCACATTCTGACGAAAATGAGATCAAATACATATTTTTTTTTAATTTTGTTGATGTGAAATCATTAATATTCAATTGTTACTGTTTATCATTATGACAACGATGAGGACAGTGCGAGAGGCGTGCAGGCAGGAACAGATGGGAGGGTTAAATAGTTGCTTAATTAAAGTGCAGAGTCAATGGTGGCGTCTGGGCGTCAGCAGTCTGCACTTCTAATAATATCACACGAAGAGTGGCTTTGCTTACAGCTGACTGGCAATAAAAAAAAAAAACAAGACTGATTGGGGCTTATCTCCACTCTGCTCTGTGTCCATTCGTTGTGAATGGTAAAGAATGTGACAGTTGTAGTCAGACGGCGCATGTTCCTCCCCTCCCATCTCCTGCACATTTGCTTGTGCTCCTCTCCAGGCTGTGGCCGTGAGCTTTACCTTCTCCCGTTCACGTTTTGTATCGCTGTTTCTTCCTGGGCTGCCCAAGGGCAACGACTCGAGCTATAGGTGGTATTTGTACCGCTGAAACGGGCTGCAGATATCACACGGTGCACCGCTATCTCACATTGGCCTCTTTATTCGAGGAAGCCGACACTGTGTTCGGCTGATTTTCAACATCGTCATTGACGAGGTAAAAGTCAATGAAACGTATTCATAGAGAAGACGCTCGTCTGCGCTTCTCTATTATCATATCCTTGCAAGAGCAGCGCGCGCAGGTGAGTAAAATCACGAGGGTAGAACCAGAAAGAGGATTTATTGCAAATAAAGTTAAAAAAAAAAATTCCATAATAGGCAAGTCATTTTTTAACATTCGGATATAAAGCAATCCTATTTTTTAATCGAAATTTGGAGAAACATTAGCATTAGTCGTCTTTTCCACAATGACAAAAGCACAATGAGCATTCCATTTCCACAAAAATAAAAGTAAAACATCTCAGGAAAATCATCACCGACTCCAAAAGCACAGCCAGTTAAAAAATGGCATGACAATTAAAAATGCAACAGTCGAAGCAATGTTGGAAATGAAAACACTCGATCGCAGCTTTAAAAAAAATGCCAAAAGTGCATTTGCAATCATTTGCGTTCTCGAAAAATTGACGAACGTGCCTAAGGAACGTGCATAAAATGCAGTCCTATTGTTTGGAAATCCGTATTTAAATGAAAAGAAACCTCTAAATATATATTGCCAAACGTGCAAAAAAAATAAATGATCAGAAAAGCAGCTCCATATCAAATGATCCATCCAACCTCTCCACATAGACGAAAATATTTGATATCATGCTTGAAAGTAAACTTACATTTTTGGTCGAAAATCCGCACGCGTTTGTAAAAATAAAAGAAGGCTTAAAAGGTGGTACGATTAAAAGAAGAGGAAGAAGCAACAACACGGTGAAAGCGAGCAGAGGACCACGCACAAACAAGTCAAAAAGGGAAAAGTCCGCATTAAAAAAAAAACGGAGGAAAATGTTGAAAGCAGTTCTTGCTTCCTTATCAAGGCGCAGATACAATATTTATTCCTGGTCTCCTGGGATGCTTCACTACGTCTATTGTCCTCCCATTCCTGTGCTGATGCTTAATTTTCAAAACTTGGATATTACCAAGGGACCTACGACATCAGCCGAGAAATACCCTGCAAGTACAAAATCCGTGAGCCAGCCCCGTCCGTGCAGAGGGGAGACGCTCGCCTTGCACCAGCTTTTCCTGCCCTTATTACCCACACACGGCGCGTGAGGGGAGACTTTTCAATTGCTCGCACATTTGGGGGATTTTAACGCTTTTTCGCCGCCGTCGGAGAGGAGAGGGGAGGAAAGCAACGAGTACTTTGGAGAAAAAAACACAATGTCAGCGACCTTCCCGGGGCTTGTCCACGACGCAGAGGTAAACGCTTCATTCGTTCTTTACTCGCAAATGTGTGAAACTAAAGCGGAGGATTAAATAGCCCCAGAAGATAGTTCGATATTTAAATTCGTCAATTTGCAACGGGAAAGCCAAGCGATAAAGTTGTTTCAGGACGAGGTCAAAATGAGGAGTGGCGCCAGAAAATAGGTTGGATGTGGAGGATGGAGTGATTTGTGTATTTAGCCATTGTGAGCAACTGGGAACAGCATGAAATTAGAATATATAATGGATCAATATTAGCACGAGTTTTAAAACGCGGCGAGAAACTTGCACCAAAAAAAAAAAGAAGCAAAAAAAATAAATAAATGAAGGCTCCTTGCGGTAGCGGAGCGTTCGTTTCCCTCCCGGGCGTGTGGAAGAGGCATTTCCTTCTGGTGGAGCACGTGGGGTGGGGAACGCACTTCGAGAGTTGTGCTTTTTCGGGATGGTTTTTTTTTTTCTGCAAGCGAGTGTGAGGAGACGGCGGCTGATGCTAAATGACACGGTTCCCACAGCCCGCTCGGCTCTCTTCTCCCGCAGATACGTCACGACGGATCAAACAGCTACCGGCTCATGCAGCTCGGTTGCCTGGAGTCCGTGGCCAACTCGTCGGTCGCCTACTCCTCCTCCTCCCCGCTCACCTACCCGGCGCCGGCGGGCACGGAGTTCGCCTCTCCTTATTTCTCCGCCAACCACCAGTACACTCCCCTGCACCACCAGTCCTTCCACTATGAGTTCCAGCACTCGCACCCGGCCGTGGCCCCGGAGGCCTACGGGCTCAACTCGCTCCACTCGGGTCAGTACTACCAACAGATCCACCACGGGGAACCGGCAGACTTCATCAACCTGCACAACGCGCGCTCGGCGCTCAAGTCGTCGTGTCTGGACGAGCAGCAACGGCGAGAGCTGGGCTGCCTCGACGCTTACCGGCGACACGACTTGTCGCTCATGACGTCACACGGCTCCCAGGCCTACGGCGTCGGCATGCACCATCCGGACCAGAGACTGCTTCCTGCTGCCGGCCTGGGCCTTCCCACGGCCGCAGACGACCTGCAGGTACATGCTCGGCCTCCATATGTGACCCCCCCCCCCCCCTCTCCCAATTTGAAAAAATCGAATAGACTGCAACTAACGTGCTAGATAGTCAAGTGTTTCCCCAACGTTCATATAGAGCATATTTGACTGTAGAACCCCCCCCCCCCAAAAACGTAATGGCGACCCACCAAACACAAATGTAACAAAAATCAGATACACAGGTTAATTAGGTTCCTTCGGCCAACATAAGTGCATATAATTGTGGTGCCCGCCATTATACATAGGTGGCATGGATAGACGATCAATGGTATTTGCAGGAAATATTCTGATCGTCTTTTATGACACGCTGTTGGGAATTACAGGTAGCAAAGAGAAGTTCAGTCGTATTGTCTTGTGCAGACCACGGTTGCCAAATCTATGGTACAGTATACCTACAGTATATGGTCAAATGCAGCTATTTCATATCTTTATTTAGATCTCACATGATCGTTGAGGTCAAGCCCTCTTTTACAGCCATGTGTCAAGAGGACATATGGCAATGGGAAAAAAAACAGCAGCAAAACATGGAGGCTATTATACTGTACAGTTGGTTGGTGTTTGAAACTCATTCCCTGTACTCCCTTTTCACGATAGAGTTTTATGGGCACTCAAATGAATAACGCATTTAAAACTCGGGCACGGGCGCAATGGCTCTCCCAAGTAAATATTGAACAAAATAAATGCATTTCTACAAAATGATCTTGTTTTAAGATGTATATTCATTCTCATCCAATCAAAAACATAATCAAGCATAATTCAGTGCATACGAGTCGAATATATAGCCCCTGCAAGTACAGTATTGTCGAATAAAATCACATCTAATCTTGTACAGTCAAGAGTAGCCAAATGTAATCTAGTGGAATTGAGTGTGGAGGAGTCTAATTAGTGTAATTTAGTATAGTAGCCTAGCCTAGCATGGAACAATATAGCATAGTTTAGTGCTGTAGCGTGTACTTTAGTATGACATTGTGCAGTCTAGTATAGTACATATCCTAGTATATGTAGTCTAGTATAAATTAGTCCAATCTAGCATAAATTACAGGAAAATAAAGTATGATCGGATTGGTTTAATATGGACAAATATTGTGTAGTTCACACTCGTAAAGTAGTTTGGTTTTCCCATAATGTAGTATCAAGTGTACACATATACAGTACAGGGATCAAAGACAATGTAATCTGTCTGGTACTGCAATCATTCCAAACCTCTAGTCAAGAATAACCTCTCTGTAGCCTGGAATAGTCTAGCTGTGTAGGCCACGTAGAGCATAGGGAAGGGGTCAAGTTAAGACCGGCGTAGTTCCGAGTCTATCAATAGTGCATAAAATGTTCTCATGTAGTCTATTGAGTAGTCCATATCGAGGATAGTCAACTATTACGCAGCCTGGAATACATAGACAATTGTAGAGTAGAGTAGTCTATCGTCAATATTTAACATAGTCGAGTACAGTCCAGTCTAGTACGGTTCACCCCCCCACGCCCACGCCCCCTCCCCATCCTAGCCCTGTGCCCCACTGGCCTACTATTGGCACCAGCCCCCACCTCCACTGCAACCATAATTCCCCAAATATGAGTGGGAAGGAGGGCGCCAGATGTCTGCCAGTCTGCCGACTGTGCCGGGCCCTTCGGTTCTTTGCAAGCCAGTGAGCAAGTCTGTAGAGGAAAGGCAATAATGCTGCATATCATCTCGAGATCATTTGCTTGCCAGCAAATGAGGAGGGGAAGCCGAACCGAACGTGACCGTACAACAAGTAAATGTCAAGTCTGCACGGGGCCGCGCCTTTGAGAGCCAGGCGTCTGTTTTTTCCCAAAGGTTAATTGACTGGCAGTCTATACAATCCTCGTCAAATCCGCCCTTTATTTTACCACGCGCACACGTGACACAGACTTTACATAATTCTTTTGGATGTAAAGTAGTAGTCGAGATGAAAATTGTGTGTGCGTGTGAGTGAGTGAGTGCTCGCGAGGGTGTGTGTGTGTGTCCGGCTAGCTGTTGAGGCAAAGAAAGGCTGCTAGTTTCTCTATTCTGCGGTCAAGGGCGGATTAAGGGATCGAGGTTGAGGACACAATACCCTGCTCGAGCACCATAAAGCACCGTAGTTTATCCAATTACGGGCTTAACGTCAATCAACTTTGTTACTTATGCAGCAACATCTGATCGGATTTCAACAAGCTTCGAGTTAAACACCTCGCCAAATAATGTCGGCCGTGTTAAGTGTGTTCACCAATTTCGGAATTTGAATTCCAGAATGTATTTTCAATTTTATTTTTAACTAAAGATGGAAATATCATTGAGTCTTCGTTGGGTTGTTATTTAAATGTGATATGTTCCCATCAGAATTTATGGGAATTTTTCTCTCTGTTTGTGTGTGTATACTGTATATCTATATCTAGATAGAGAGATAATTCTGACGGTGACCAAAATATGTATCTTATATTTTTACATTTGCAGCAGCATTTAAAAATATTTCGGATTGGGTACGACATGTTTTTGTGACATATTTCGGTATCTTTTCAAATTGCTCCCCGTTTTTCTTCCTTTGTTGAAAACCAAAAGCTTATATTGACTGAGATGGCATAAAACCAGCGCCGTTTTACTTCTCCATCGGGTGGGGGGAAAAATAAAAAATAAAGAAGAAAGCAAGCAAAGGTTCCGTGAACCGGAGCTGGCACAAGGCGTGAACGGAACAGATGCGCCTATGGTTCCGTCGGGCCCACTGTCATCTTTTGAGCGCCTTAAAGAGATTTTCATGCTGAACAAAAGCAACTGCCACACCTTTCCCCCGCCACAAAGCTAATTCATGCAAGACCTCTGCGTTTTGTATATTGATTTTATAATCACTTTAGCCTCGCAACGGAAGAAAAAGAAACAGAAGCAGGAGCTGGTTATATGTATAGCCTTCGTACACCCTTCCAAAAGACGAACGACAACAAGCTCGCTTTTCCCCACTTTATTATAATCGGTGGAGGCGCAGGCCTTGAGGCTCGCACAGGGGGGGGATTAAGTGTTTCGGAATAAAAAGAGCGTGTTCTTCTTTCTCGATGACACCGTTGATAGTGCTGATCTGGACTAAAATGGCGGCGCTCACGCATGCACGCGTCAACCGGCAAAGCTACAACAGGTTGGAGATGCAGATATATTTTTTTTAATTCATAATATCCTATTTATTGTAATTATATAAAGCTAAAATCACCTCACTGATTACAGTGCGCCAATGAGCACACAGGTCTACTTTACAATACATGATGGAGGATGCCCATTTGTATAGCCGGTGCTAATTTAAACGGCAAGTCATTTAATAGCCAACTTTAATTGGGATAATATTCGGATGCAATTAGTCTGAAATTAGAATTTTCTCTCATTCGCTGTAATGTGTAATTGCATTTCTGCACTGATTGTCTTCGATTTCTAGTGCCCAACAGTGGAGCTAATTTTTGACTCTGTCCCCTTGCCCTAAAGATGAAAAAAAAAACTCCAGCAACATATTATGCTACAGTTAAAAGCTTTATGACAAATGGTAAATAGTGAAATTATAGATGCATCAAAATGGACGGCAAAACGTACGAAAAAATATTTTTCATGGCATTGTGTGGCTTTGGCGCATGTGTTGTTGGTAAAGTGTGCACGCACGCAGTCCACCTGTTGTCCCCGAGCATGGCAACAACAAAGCGGGCAAAAGTGATTTTGAGCATCTCGCTCGTGCTAATGAGCGCCTGTCTCCACAGGGCTCCGTGGAAGCGCAGTGTGGGCTCGTGCTCAACGGCCAAGGGGGCGTCATCCGCAGAGGTAAACCCCACTTCCACTTCTCTGTTCTGTTGTGTTGCATTGTTGTCTACCCCGGGCCGCGAACATTCACGTTCTGACACGACAAGACTAAACAAGAGAGCAGCCAGACAAACACGCCGGAACACCCCGTTCGCGTGCTGTCAGCGTGTTGCACACATCACTTGTAACCGCGCGGTTACACGCTGCTTCCCATTTCCGGTTTTGAAATCACTTACTCCACACCTTCTTGCCCTATGAGCCCCTTTATGTCATGTGTGGATCGTGTATTTATCTATGCCGCCAATGTGCAGAGCAGAATATAGATTTTGTGATGTCATTTACGACAATTTTAAAATACCAATGCTTTGTAGATTAAAAAAAAAAGTCACATCACTCGCTATATAAAACCTGCATTATGACCTAATGAGACCCAATACAAAACAGTTATATTTTCAAGGACAGTTATGTTCTTTTTCCTGTTGACAAAATTAAACGTCTTCATTTAAAAATGTTTATTATAGCGGTTGCGTGATTCCATAATAAAAATATGATTATTCAGCTTGACCCTCCTGGAAATGATTTATATACTGCTCTCGTATTGCATCGAATCCGATTTGAAGTTGAAACTAATCAATGCATCAGATGGGTTTATGTTGGTTGTTGTTTTTTTAATCCGAAGCAAATGCACAATTTTATTTGGGTTGCATACGATTGAGTTGTTTGTAATTATACAGATGTGATGTTTTCCACTGAATCGAATTTATCACAGAAAAGTTCATTTTGTCTGCACGTGTTCTTGGGAAGACGAGGGGGGTTAAACAGTCCAGTGGTTTGGTTTCCTTTTTAAAAGGAAAAAGCAGTGTGTGTGCGCGCGTGTGTCTGCCAGGGAGAGAGTCAGACCGTTGTGCTTTTCCAAACGGAGAGGAAAGCTGAGTGTCTCCAGTTTAATTTTTCATCAGGCCTTCTTATGTGTTGGGGCTTTTCTTTCGGATTGACGCGGGAATCCCTCCGCTATCACATTCGGTTAATGGTGCGCAGTATTTGGCCCTGAGCTCAGCCGCCGCAACCATCACAACCAATAATCTTTGCTTTGGCTCGCACTCCTGTATCGATAGCTTCTCTCGCCTCGGGCGCACGCTTTGATATGCTAATGAGGAGCGGGGCCCCGGATTCAGCCGAGATCATATTAATGTTGTTCTTTCTGACTGCGGCTTTGCAGGCATGAATATTCACATAACTCGCCCCCCCCCACCCCCTTCACGCCTTCAGAAGAAAACCAGTCAAGAAAGGCGCCCGCTTTTCTGAAAAGTCGTCTGCGCTTTTAATCACCCTGCGAGCGCCACTTCCGGTTCCGAGTATGACGTCACAGGGCGCACGCTCTCACTTCGCGCGCTGTCAAGCAAGTCGCGCCGGCTTGTTAGAAGCTGTAAACATTGTTGTTAAACTATGAGAAGAATGACATTTGGCCCGTGTTCTTTTTCTTTAATTTTCGGCAAACTGGTTTTAAAACAGGCGCTTGATTCCGCGTGTGATCCCGCCCGCCGCTCGCGCCGCAGCCCGAGGCTACTCTCCGTTGCTTAAATACCGTTATCGCCTCTGGGCCCGCACGCTCCGCTCGCTGCACTAGCAGCAATAGCTCGTTTCGATTGCCCTTGGCAACATAAAATACAAACTACTTTGTATCAAAACATTTTTAGGGGGATTAATACGATGTGAACCCGAGGCTTTCAGAGGCGCGCGCACCTGTCAGGGTGCGTGAATCTGACAGACAGGTCACGTATTGGTAAAGAGGAATCGGACAAGCCGCTGTCCAGGTGCTGAAATAAAGGACCGCTGTGTTTTGAAAAACCTCAGCTGCCTTCCTGCGGCAAGGAAAGTAACGCGGTCTGGTGCATTTGTGCTGATGGTGAATAATACATTTTCAGAGATAACATGTAGGTTAGAAAGCCTTAGTTGGTGGCCAAATGTGTCCATGCAGCCCCCCCCCCCCCCCCAAAAAAAAGACTGGCTTGGGCATCTTCGCCTGCAGCCTTGTTCCGTTTGGCCTAAATGGCATCTTTTCCTCCGTTTCCATCACATCACGGCCTGATAACAAAAGCGACACACCCCACTGTTGGATTTGATAATGAGGCAGATGAATAATAAAATAATAGAATATAGCCCACAGTAGATCAGACAGCGACCTTGCGTTTCAGCTGCTTGGCACGTTTAAGTGAAAGTTTATTAATAATGGGGCCTCCTCAGCTCGAGCAGTCAATATTTTCCAGGAGGAAAGCAATGAGACTCATTCAGATGCAGTTAATAATGCGTAAGAGCCTTCGCGAGAATGATTTATTCACGCTTTTGCAGGCACAACTCGGTGGTGGCTGGAAGGTGATAAAATGAGGCTTTTGTTTGGATTAAAGCAGACGGCTGCGACGTACAAATATTAGCTTCAAGCTCAACCACATCATGCAATGAAAACGCCAGAGCCTTTATTTACATGATGAGAAGTGGGTGAGAGACTGCATGGATGAGAAAAGGGAAGATATTCGCTACGCGCCGAGAACAATCCTTTTCTCTCACCAACAATTAAATAGCAAATTCATCGAGTCTTATGTTGCATGCATTTTTGATGCAACTGTTCATTTGAATATTACATGCAGCACTTAGTGTACTGTATGTTATTCGATGTGTCACAATTAAACCAAATACCTTTTTTTTTCTCTAAACAGACTGAAGCAATATTTTACTTTTCAACTGTTGTAATGAATTGCATGATTACCTTTCAGATACGTAACTGCGAATAATTAGCCCATTTACCAAGAAAAGCACCTTTATAATTACCACTTTCTTCTCCTGCATTGTTTTTGATGAGCAGTGAAACTAAATCACTTCTGCTTCCTGTCACAGTCCTAAAAAAAAAAAAAAAAAAAAAAAAAGGTTTTGTGGTATTTTTGCTCTAACAAATTGTCTTGCTTTTCCGTGCAGGGGGAACTTGTGTGGTGAATCCGACAGATCTATTCTGCTCAGTACCAGGTCGACTGTCACTACTCAGCTCCACCTCCAAGTACAAAGTCACCATCGCAGAGGTGAAACGAAGACTGTCACCACCGGAATGCCTCAACGCCTCTCTTCTGGGTGGAATACTGCGCAGGTTCGTATTAAAACAAAACAAAACAAAAAAAGACAAATGTGACAGCCGTATGACTTTTCGGGGGGACTCGACACATCACTTATAGGTACACTTGCACTGAAGCTCATGAGAATGAGACAATAATAATAAATACATGTCAGTAAGACTCAATGAAGTTTGACACCACCATCAATCAAAAATGAACGCCGACGACCTCTGGTTTCTGCTCTTACTAATACACCGGTTGTTGAAAACAGGATCGGGTATATAGTTTGCCACAACCAAAGTATGGCGCAGGCTAAAGTTTCTGACTACACATTTCCTGGACATACATCTCCTTTCCAGACACGTACGCCGCTGACCCATTGCACTTCAATCATGTTGAGTTTTAGCAGCCGTAGTAATTGCGGGAGATTGCGGAGCACTTTCTAAATGTTAATCCATCTGATGAACAATGAAGAGGGCTACACGAGTCTTTGTAGAGCTCAGATAAAAGAGAGGATATGCCGTTGGAGCTGCGTCCGCAAAGACTATTGGTGAGTCGGAGCCAAAGCATGCAAGGATTAGACGAACCAGAGGGTCGGCTGTATTATTGATAAGGTAGAGAGACGGGCAAAGATGGAGAGCGGTCAAATAAGGTAACTCAGAGATCAGAGACAAAAACTACGACAACAATCATAAACATTCAGTCTGCAGAAAGTAAAACTACTCGTGTAAAAGATTTTACACTGCTCCTTGACATGATCATTGGACATGCGTTTTGCTTACATGTGTCATTATGTAAGACAAAACTGTGTTTGACAAAATCCAGTTCAAAGCCCACCGATCCCTCCCTCAAACGCTTATCAAGCTCTCGTCTTAACGTAAGCGAAATGAAAAGTCAGCAATGTATATTGTCACATTTCCACGCGGGACATGATCATAAAAATGACACGGATCGAAAATAGTATAAATTCAACCAAAGAAGAAATGCGCAGACTCAAATCCGAGAAACTCAAGGGGAATTACAACCTGAAAGCGCATTAAATATGCAAATGTGCTTGATTAAAGAAGTGATGGTTCTCTGCGAGCTGACACGTATTTAATTTATTCGGGCTTTCATTTACTGGAAGGGTGTTGTCATCATAATAAAATGAAATCTTGTCTATATCTCGCTTTGTGTGGACTGGACTCTTTCCAGCACAGGCAAATTGTATTTTGGAACAATTCCCAAGAAACAGGAGAGCCAAATATTTTGAAAATATGTGACGCGAGATTTGCCGACTGTTCCGCAGAGCCAAGTCAAAGAACGGCGGGCGATGTCTACGGGAGAAATTAGACCGCCTCGGCCTCAACCTGCCGGCGGGTCGGAGGAAAGCTGCCAATGTCACACTGCTCACCTCCCTGGTAGAGGGTGAGTTACTTTTCATGTTTTCAATTTAGAATACCGTTTTTTTGTTTGTTTGTTTTGTTTCCATCCTTCCCCTTTTTTTGGTCCGCATCCCTCTCAACGGTCTGTGATGTGTTGTATGCAGGGGAAGCGCTCCACCTGGCAAGAGACTTTGGCTACACCTGTGAGACAGAATTTCCCAGCAAGGCGGTGGGCGAACATTTAGCCCGACAGCACAATGAGTCCAAAGAAAACAGCGCACGAAAGAAAATGGTTTTGGCCACAAAGTGAGAAGACACACACATGACATACAAAAACAACTCCTTGAACTGCTTCAACATACAAACACTGTTTCTGCTGTCAAGTTGCTCCACGTCATTTTTACTCGGTATCAGATCAGAAAGGAAGACTGTGGTCATGAACATCACTCCCGTTGATCTTATTTCAAAGTCAAGATTTTGGAGAGTTGTGTCCAAGCCATCCTTGTTAATAACCGCCCCCCCCCCCGATCCCCCCGCCCCAATAAAACCATAAGAGTAGCATCTTTGCGAATAGCGATCCTGAATTAATTCCTTTTCTTTGTGTTAGGCAAATCTGTAAGGAGTTCCAGGACTTGTTGAGTCAGGATCGTTCTCCTTTGGGCTCTTCCAGACCGACACCCATCCTGGATCTGGACATCCAGAGACACCTGACACATTTCAGGTAACCTTGGCGCAAAATTTAAATTCAAGCATCAACAGAGCAAACTACTCTTGTGCTTGTTTGGTCTCCACAGAGCCACTTGGCATTTCCAAATGTGGCAGCGCTGCAATTTGTTACAGGGGAAGAGTAGTGGGGTGGGGGATGGGGGGGGGGGGCACCAGTGGTCTCTTAGCAGAAAGGTCATGTATGGTGTTAGCCTCCAGAGAAAGTTTTAGCAAAGTCCAACTAACTACATAGCGATGCCAGCAAGGGACATAGCACAACTGAACTCAAATGTTAGCACAGCATTCAGCTGTTTGAAGATGCTTAACCAATCCCTTGCGAGGATTTAAAAAAAAAAACTTTCATGTAATTTAATACATTTCTTGTCCTGGGAGTGCCAAGCCTCCAAAACCGAAGGCCGTTACTTTTGAACCATTCTTACGCTTGGCTTTGTCTTCTTCTTCCCAACAGTCTAATCACACACGGTTTTGGTACACCGGCTGTTTGCGCCGCTCTCAGCACTTTCCAAACAGTCCTGAGTGAGATGCTCAACTACCTGGACAAAAACTCGAGCGGCAAAACGAGCGCCACAGCCGACCAACTCATTAACAGCGGCTCGGAAAAGTCGCAGCTCCGCAAAGCAGCTGAGCCCCAGAGCAAAGACGGGAAAACTGAAAAGACTGAGTAGTCCCACCCGCCTGCTCCCCCGTGCCTTGGAGCTGTGTGTGTGTGTGTGTGTTTATTCTAGTTATGTATTTATTTGCTGATATTTTCATTTTTGGAATTAGGATGCACATGGACATTCTAACATCAGTAAGCCATGGTAGGCAGGGTTGGTAATTGCACAATGCACACACACACACACACAAACACACACATACACACACACACAAAGACAAGAAAGGATTTGAGGCCATTTGAATGTGCTACAACAATATCAAACCGCAAGAATTTACTTTCAACGGGTTCATCTCACACAGGGGTCAGCAACCTTTTTGAAACCGAGAGCTGCTTAGCGGGTACTGATGATTGAGAAAGGGCTACCAGTCTGATACACACTTCTGAAAGAAAAAATGTGCTCATCTCGCTTACCTTATCTATAGTATGTGAACACACTGGTCAATGTCAGGCGCGGTGCACTGCACGGCAACCGTCCTCATTTTACCGCAAATGAGGGATGCTATTCCGATTGGTCAGGACGAAGCTACTTTCACACCACAGCGGCGCAAAATACACAATCAGTGCCACGCCAACTAATGTGTTTACCATGTGAACGGATGAGAATGGTCGACTGTTTTTACACGCGAGCCTGATATGATGCGACGGTCTGTTCTCATGAGAATTGAGTGGGGTTTTATGAACTGAACATTTAAATTACACGTAATTCGGCACGCTACATGACATGATTTGGTTGAGAATCTTTGAAATGATGGCAACATCTGAGGTTTTATAAAGTGTGTCCTTTGCGCAGCGTGTCTGCAATGTTTGTGGATTTATGCTTGTCATCGTTTCAAGAGTTTTACTTGGCGAGTTTCAGAACGCAAATTCTTACTGAATTCTTGTGAGAACACATTGGAACAACCTGAGCTCGAGGCTACGCTGTGACGTGCGTTTGTGTGTGAATATATATGTTTTATGGGTGGGGTTTTTGAGGGAGGGGGGGGGGGGGGGTTTGTAAAGTGTGAGATGGGTCCAAGTCAGCCATTTTGTAACAGTGATTTACAACAATTACTATTTCCTGTGCATGTCCATGTCTATCTTTGTACACTCTCCGAAAAACGCAGGTTTAGCCAACGCAAGCTCTCCGACTCGCCCATGAACATTTGTAAAGATATACAGTATATAAATATTTAAATTACTTTTCTTGTAGGACTTCGACGATATATATGTTCAACTTCCATTTGAAAAATGCTGGTGTTCAATAAATACAAGTTACGATGTGTTCTATTATTTACTTGGGCCTCGGTGTGTGGTACTTGCAAACAGACGCTCGCGCACACATTCGCAACCGCAGTCGATGTATAAATTAACTGTCAGAGTTCAAAGGGAACACGTTTCACTCATTCATGCTAGTTTACAATGCCGACATTAACTTTCTTCTCCGTGACGCGAGGTGAGGCGCCGCCATGTTCAAAAAGCCACTTTTGTTTGCATGCGCGCTCATGTTTGTTTTCAGGCTGAGTGACTTTTGTCAACTTAACTGCTTCAATACATTTCAAGACAACAAAGTGATGACACAGAGAGCAGAGCAGCTGACTGCTGGCATCTCCACCCCACCTCTGTAGATTGTGTTTACTTGTTAATATTCCCGTCATTTAAAAAGGAGGTCACGCTCACGACGTGGCATTAAAATACAAACATCAGTCACATTCGCAGAGACACCCGCGCCAGTTTGTCACATTCACTCAATCTCGCCAAGTTTTGGGTGGGTTGGAGATCTATCGGTGAAGACGGTGATACGTGAAGGAAAGGTGCGCCATGGGTGTACAATTGGCATACAGCAACAGGTTGGCTGCTATTGTTGGATTGCACATTGCGACCGATATGACAGGAAGGATTACGCAGAAAACAGCAACTGACTTTTCAATACTTCAAGGACAATTTTAGGAAAATGGCATGTGTCATGGAACATTTGCCAGAGTAAAGGGTGCTGCAAACAAACACACACACGCCTATATATAGGTGTAAGTGCGTTTGCACAACGCACTTACAAGTCTGATTGTATGATTGTATTATTGTTTACTTAAACGCACTTATTAGCGTTTTAAAGTTACTTCCTTTCATTATTGTAATACACTAATTACTTCTTATTTTATAGTTAACGTGTTAACATTTTGTTGACATTTTAAACCAAATGATGAAATGAATATTTGATGATTAAAAAAAAAACGCAGTTGGAAGTATGTTTAGCATTTTTTAAAAATCTTGTTATAGAAATAATAATGAGCACATTTGTTCACCTTTCCCTTTGTTTTCTTTGTTGCTGTTTGGTTATGACAGGAAGGTACAGAAGAGCTCATCTTCATAGCTTGCGGGGTTTTCCTCATTAGATCACCTTGTTCCCAATATCTGATATTCAAAACAAAACAAAAAAAACCTCTTGATGCTGAGATTCTCACCCCGTCAGTCAAAATGTGTAATTTTTTCCTCATATTTTGCAGCCTTTAATCATTAAATCTAAGGGGGCATGGGTACACTTGCAATGATCATTTAAGATAGGATTTTAAAGGCATGAATCAGTTTTTTGTCATACTTTCTGCCTCACTTTAATGCATTTTGCTTTGTATGCCTTTAGGCATCTGTGGACAGCTTGACAGACATATGGATGTACTGTATGCCCATAGAGGTGGTCTGAGCTTCTCAGTGCAGCAGTGTTACGAGTATTACATCGCAGAAGATAAGTAATCTATGCCTGTGAGTATTGCTGTACAAATTAAAAAAATAACTGTCCCTGAAATTCTGTCAATACATTCACTTTCAAAATGAATCAGGATGAATGCATTTCACGACTCGTTCGTAAAATAAAAAATAGTGATTGCAGCAAAATGCACTTTATCACATAATCTAGTAGTCTTTTGACTTATATCGTTTGTTACTATTGTTGTTTAAGACGTGATAAGCAACGATAACTCGAGCAAAATTCAGACGACGTTGACAGCGTCTGGCTGCTTGCTCGTGTGGTGTTTTTCTGCTATCTAGTGGCCACATTAAGAACTGCAAAACATTGGTTTAATTTACACTCGGTCGCTACTTTATAATCCAATACTAGATCGTAGTTACAACAAAATGCCAGCACGGGTGCAAACTAAACCTCCTTAAACTTACCTCCAGTTGAGGTTAAAATAAATACAAATGTGGCGAACGGGGTATGAATGTAACAAAAATGCCCACGAGTTGTATTATTGTGACATGTGTGCATATGTTAAGTATGCTGATACATCGGGTATCAAAGCCCTTCAGGATAGCACCACAAACATGCCTCCAGACCTCCAGACTGTCAGGACATCTGTCATTGCTAACAGTCATATGGGCCTTCTTTGTGCGTGTGCACGTCTGACAGAAAGCCAGACAAAGACGGATGAATCTTTGGCAGCAGGTCATTTCAGAGACGGTGACAACAGCCTTGCTTCTAAAACATTCATGTGGAAAGGATGCCTTGGTTGTTGTTTTTTTTCTTGCATTAAATATCAAAAGCTAACTAGTAATTCCAGCCAAGTCCCAGCCCAACATATAAAGTAAGTCTTTTACAGTGAGGCACGCACGCGTATTTTAAATCAGTGATTCGCAAAAACTGCCCCGTGAGAGATCATCAAGTGTACAACAAAAATGTGTCTGTTCAACTATCTATGCCAGTGACGCTTCGTGGTAGGCAGTACAATTAAATACTCCTCCACTAGATGGCAGAAGGCACACCATTAACATATGCGTCAACTGTGTGTGACATTTTTTTGTTTGGGTTGTGTGTCATAAGACTTTTTTCCCCCCTAGTTTTGACTCAATAAAGTGTAACTGCGTATGTTTAAGTGAGATCAAGCCTTCAAAGCACAATTTAACAACGAACAAGCTAAGGCACATTACATAGAACGCAACCACTTCTGTTGAAAAACAAAAACAGTGCATTGTTCAAGAACGGATCCTAACACCTCTCGAGATTATGCAGTTTTAAACTATAAACACCACATCAAATGCAATATTTTGCATATATCATTTTGAATATATTCAGACAGATAAGTGAATGAACCTTTGGACAAGAAGACGAAGAAGAAGGGGATCCTAAATGCAAGAAGACCGGGGAAATACAAGCCACTCGATACAAAGGGTTGCGTGAATATTGTTATACCACTAGATGGCGCAGCTCATACACGTTTAAACAAACGTGACAGGGCCGTTGGATTGAAGGGTGAATACTGTGAAATTGGGGGTGGGGTCTGGGGGGATTGAAAGTGTTTCTAATGAACTGTGCTCAAATATTTTCTCATGACTAATCAAGGTGCCTATTGAGGGGATTTCACCCCCAACTCCTTCATTCCACCACATCAAATAATAATCATTTGTTTCAGTTAATCAAGTTGTTCAGAATTAGGAGCTCTAAGAGTCAAGGGTCATGTGAGATACAAAAAAATCATATTTAGACCCTATGCATCCTAAAAGCAATAGTTAACTTATAATTTAAACTAATCTATCCAGGAATGCTCATGTAAAAAAAAAAAGCACTTTTCAGGCACTGAACCTCAGCGACACCTTTTGTCCTTAGTCCGTGCGATTAATTTATTGTCTCATACATACAAGAAAGACACTAAGACCTACTGTTAAATGGTAAGCATTCATATTTATAGATTTAGAAAATTGGACGGGGGCAGGGATTGGGGTGTTTTAGAGGTGAAAGTGGGGGTGACTGACATTGTAGTCAAGGGGGGCCTCTCTTTATCCTGCTCTGATGGCGAACATCATTCATTCATTCATTCATTTTGTCTTCGTTTATGGTCACGGATGAGCCGGAGTCTATGCCGGCGGACTTTGTGCGAGAGGCAGGGCACATGCAGTATACAAACAACGATTCACACATTGCCAGTTTAGTGTCGCCAATGAACTCAATGTGTACACTTTTAAAGAAAAGCAATGAAAGCACAGGAAACACAGGAATATTTGAACCCAGAATTTCAGAAATGCGAGCCAGGCATTTTTGACCATGTTGCCTCAGTATTTATTCATTCATTTAAATTATAATGTCAATTAATTTGATATAGCGCCAAAACCCAAGAAACATGACTACATTTCTCAAGCGGACTGGGTTTAGAATTTCCATGCACCAAAAGAGACATAATGGAAGCAAGTTGTTTTTATGGGGGGACGGGGGGGGGGGGGTGAACTCACCTGTACAGAAGAAACCTTTAGAGCCAAGAGTCTGTGTGGAGCAGCCATTTGCCATCAACTCTAGAATGAGATTAAAAAAAAAAATAAGATGCTTAGTTTTATTTGCATCCTACAGCTTTGCAACACCTCCAAATTAAACAACAACAGCAAAAATATAAACGACCAAAATATCATGACTCAATATAATTAGAGGGTAGGATCCTTGAGGAAGAATAGAGCACTGTTAATCCAACACTTGGTTGTCAATAACATCGACCTATGAGGAATGCGGATGAGAGCGCGAAGGAGTTTGATGACTGAGTTGGGTTAACATCGGAGAAATGAATAAAGCTATATAACCTATCAGCCTGTGGGAAGAGTCAATGCATTTCTGGAAAGCCGCATCTAATAACTATGCACTTAAGTATAAAACGAAATAAAGGCAGACAATGTTGTGCCAAGGCATCACTATGACACAGTTTTTGCAATAATAAATATAATAATGATAGATGTTGGTGGGGACTAGTTGTCATTTTCAATGAGCAAAATGGGCGGAGCCCACCAGTTGCCTCATGTTTTAATTAATTTCCTCTCACCAATGTCCACCAAGAACCGCTACCGCCCCCTACTGGCAGACAAATGACCTCAACACCAATCTATGGCTCAGTGGCTCAGAGTAAAATATCTTTTCCGTTGATATCACTTTACGCATTACATAAAATTATTGCATCAAAGAACAAAAATATACGATTGAATGAGGTAAGCGTAGTCGTCCACTTTTGTGCTAATTAACAAGAGTATGAAAAACTAAAACTAATTTACTGCGCACTGAGAACAGATAAAAAATATGCGATTAATTTATGATTGCATCACATCACATTCCACACATTGAAATACTCATCGAATCATCTTTCACACCAGGTAGAAATCAGTCTAAATTGTTTTGTCGCTTCTTCGAAGTTCATGAACAGTGAGATTTCCCCTTGAAAATGTACCATCCTTGTATCGTAGCCCATATATGCATGGACATAAATGATGCACATTCCTAATACACACACACACTCATACACATACATACAGATAGTCAATCTCCAGTGTTTTTTAAAGAGTATTTTTATAGTTTTTGTGTTGACGCTCAAGTCTGAGAATCTTTTCGGGATTTTCTTTATGAACAAGGAAGTGGTGGAGGGAGCAGAAGGGAGGGAGAGGGGGCAGGAGGGGGGAGAGAGGGAGAGAGAGAGAGAGAGAGAGAGAGAGAGAGAGAGAGAGAGAAAGAGAGAGACTGAGGGATGTGACATCTCTTCCTCTCTCGCATTCGGGTTACGGACAACGGAGAAGCAGCGACCATGCTGTGGAAACTAGTTGAGAATGTCAAGTATGAAGATATTTATGAGGTAAAGTCACCATCTTTGCTTCTCCTATTTGGCTGAAATGGGATTACCAGGCATGCTTGAAATGGATACGTGTGTCGTTTGACCGGCAGGTGTTTTCCAGGTGGTGCAACCTTTATAGGCCTTACTAGAATCGGGTTGTGAACGTGAACGGGAGCCACCTAGGGTAAAATGTGTTATTTTGTATGCCGTGCTTGTGGATGAGATGCATGCTTTATAATTGATTTGCAACATATGGTCAGAGAAATGGTGGAAAAAATATATTTCTAGAAAAATATACTTTTTTAAAAATACAGTATAGGGGTGCTGATGGAATGTAATGATTTTAAAGTCAAAGGCACTAAGCGACACTAGTTACGACAGTGGACAGTTGATCGTGTTCACAGGTTACAGGGTGCATGAAAGGGTTAATGTTGTAAATTGGCTACAATATACAACTTGAAAAGTTACCCTAAAACGCTCATTCAGGCGTGAGATGTATGTAAATCATCTTGGCTTTTCTCCCAGAGTTATAATAGAAGAAAATAGCCGAGCTGCTGCAGACAGGGGTGTGAAGAAAAAAAATAAAAAATGGGCCCCTTGGCCAAGCCCAGTGGGAGAGCCTTGTCTCGTGCCGCACATGGCGTCTCTCCCACGGCCACCGCAGTTTAAGGGAGCGCCTAATGTCATTAACCAAGCACTACGCGGAGGGCATTGTCGAGTCTAATGCGCCTTTTGACTCGTGACACGGTTCACACGAGCCCCCCACGCGCCAAGGAGTGCATAAAGAGTTTCTTCTGGATCATTCTACAGAGCTGATTTCCGTTTGTTCAAATAATCTTGGAGGGGGTATCTTATATCTGGTGACCGGTGAGCGACCTATGTGATGGAGATTCACAGCGCAGTGTTTTTTGTCATATTAGTCTGCAGTATTCTATTGCAAGTGAATCCCAATTTATTGCGGTTCGGCGTTCGCTCCCATATCAAAGGTTGTTTTGTTTTGTTTTTAATTGGTTTTTACAATGTTTAAAACAGAAAATACAAATAATTCTGTTCGAAAACTTTTGGTTTTATTTTAAACCCTGCGATTATATTTGAAGGCATCCAGCACCGACAACAGAAGATAAAACTCCTGGAGTAGCCAAAGAAGGCGGCGAACCATGTTTTCGCCGTTAGTGCCATCTTGGAATATTCACAGCACTTAAACTGAGTAATATTCTTTTTTTGGGGGGGGGGGGCAAGTTCAAATCTCAAGTTGTGTTTTAATAAATTGGAATGTGTTTACACGTGTGAGTAGTCACACTATTTCAATAAATGCATGGGTTCTCTATATCGCGAAATGTCTCCCATTTTAGTGCAAAATTTACCTCCGTGAAAAACGGGGGCAGGGGGCTGTATTCTATACCGATTAAAAACATACCTGCGTGTCTCAGAACGCCACGCATGGTGGCGCAAGATGCTTCACTCGTGGCGATGTGTCGCCACTGGCCACCCGTGAGCGCATTAATACAGTTTTCGTCCGAATCTCAGTCGTGAATAACAATTACACGGGAGAGGTAAGCAGGTGTGGGGGGGGGGGGGAGCTCACACACGCGGGGGGAAGAGGGAGGGAGAGAGTGTGGTGAGAGAGAGAGAGAGAGAGAGAGAGAGAGAGAGAGAGAGAGAGAGAGAGAGAGAGAGAGAGAGAGATCTGCCCCTGGAGGTGCTTGGAGCAGCATATGCCCGGGCTCTTGTGGACTAAAAAATTGGCGTTTCGGCTGGTTTGGTTGTTTTTGTGAGGCTGACAGCGGTTGTCCAGATGTTAGTTCATTCTTACTGCACTGCGGTGAGTTTTCACTCATGGTTATCATTTGTGGTGAATTGGTCTTCAGGTTCTTTTTTTTTTCTTCTTCTTCTTCTTTTTGTGAGTTTCTAATTTTCTGTGCTCCCTCAAGGACCGCCATGACGGTGTCTCGAGTCACAGCTCGCGCCTGTCCCAGCTGGGTTCGGTATCCCACGCGGGGCCCTACTCCAGCGCGCCTCCCCTCTCCCACGCGCCCTCGTCGGACTTCCAGCCTCCCTACTTCCCACCGCCGTACCAGCCGCTCGCCCACTACCAGAGCCAGGACCCGTATTCCCACGTGAGCGACCCGTACTCCCTGAACTCTCTGCACCAGAGCCAACAGGGCGTATGGGGGTCGCGCCAGCGGCAGGACGCCGCCGGAGAGCGGATGGACAGCTCCTCTTTGCTGGCCCAGCCTCGGGCCTCGCTGCAGCAGCTGCCTGGGCTGGACCCGCGGCGGGACTACGGTGGGGTGAGGCGGCCCGACGTGCTGCTGCACGCCGCTCATCCGGGACTGGAGCCCGGGATGGCCGACGGATTGTTGCACGGACTGCACGGCATGGAGGATGTGCAGGTGAGTCGGAGGTCAGGAAACGAATTTTTCAACGCATGTGAGAGATATTCAACTTGTTTTTTCCTTACTTGCATTTTTAATTTTTAATTTTTTTTTTTAATGCAGCGATCATTCACGTCTTTGGAGGGGGGTTGGAATAAATATACTACTCTGTCAGACAACGAATTTCCTCAAATAATAGAGGGCATATAAAGCATACAAAAACTATGACAGAGATTGTACACATTTTATTTATAATAATTGAAGTGTATAATATGATTCTTATTTTTTGAGCGGGATCAGGGGTCAGTGAATGAGGTGCCCCCCAGAGTTGACCTCTGAAAAAAAATGCAGCTGTGGTCTGACCCAAAAGGGCCTAAGGCTGAGAATGGGGCCGCAACAAGATAAGCATGGCATCTCTCTCTCTCACTCTCTCTCTCTATTGGGGCTGTAAAAATAAACAAATTGAATCAGAAGATTGGTTTTGATCTCACCCAACCAAATTGAATCGTTGTGATTTAAAATGTAGCATCCTTGAATTGCATTGCAATCCTAAATAGTGAAACTGTTTTACAAAATAAACTGGGGAATTACGTACTGGACAGGAATAAATAAATCGTGGATTAATTAACTGCAATTAATTATAGCACTGACTTGTTGGAAACTTTCTCTTTTTATCTCATTTTTTCTTTTGTTTTTGGGATGTCACCTGGTGTGATTTTCATATTCAGCATGTTCATTGTCGACCTGTAATTTATTGCCAAGCTTGCAAAGTATTTCTGTTTTTGTTCTTGATGTGATGTCTGGGCGTTGGACTAAATTAAATTCACTTAACCCCCACTATAGCTTAATTACGTGTGACATTTCAGTGGGCTGTTGCAGTGTGAACTGTCAGTACTATAAAACCAGCTTATAACGATGGTTTGTATCTGTCTTGGTATTGACAGACTATTGACGACACCAACGGAACCAACATACTGGATCAATCCGTTATTAAGAAAGGTAAACTGCATGTCGATGCCGTGTGCAATGCAAATGATGGATATTGTCGCCTTTAAAATGATGCATATACTTTGCACTGCTGAATCTATTAAGGTGGCTTAAACGATTGGGTCGCATGACTGTGATTTATTGGGCAATTTAACTTCAACTACAGTAAATGCACAGCTTTGACAGAAATATAGGATAATGTTTTTGGGGGGGGGGTGCAATAAACACTGGTGTGAACATCACTAACCCTTTTTAGTTATTGACAATTATCCAATACAGAGCTGATTTCCGTTTGAATATAATGAATAATGAATATAATGTAAAGTATTGCAAATCGAGCATCTCTCACAGTGTCCCGATCTGGCATGACCGAGTCTAAAATGTCATATTTTGAAACGAGCAATCTTTCTACTGGCCGTCACGGCGTACCTAATGAGGTGACCGGTGCGTGTTTTTTCCTTATTGTTGTAAACGCGGCGATGGCGAGGGAGCAAAATGATTCGGGCACCGTTTTATTCAAGGGGAGTTCCACTGGTTAAAAAAGACTGGCAGTTGTTCCTGCTCAGTGGCTCCAGGATGGGGAGGCTGTAAAGCGGGATAACGACCCCCCTTGCTCCCCCCCCGCATAGCGCCGCTGACAGGCTGCCACGCATGCAGGCAAGCCGCTGATGATGTGCAATGATTCAGTCGCGGGATGTTGAGTGACTGAGCTCCCCGCGGGGCATTTAAACCGCTGATGTAATAAATGGCACCGCTCACGGAGATCTCGTGAGCTCGTTTAGAGCTAATCTGCTGTATTATCCCCCGTGGAGCTATCAAAAAAATAATAATCACACTGGCCCGGTGCATGCATGCGTGCGTGCGAGCGTGCGTGCGCCTGCTTGGCTGCAGCGGCGTTTTGACCGCCGAGTGCGAGATTTAACATAAATGGAAACAAGATGAGTGTGTGTTACTCAACGGCCATGCGAAAGGTGGGAGGGAGTTTCGCGCGACTGGATCAGCAATCGATAACGCGATGTCTACCAGAACTTTGTAGTCGAAGTCAGGATAACCTCGTGAACGCGCCTGATTAGACAAGATAACCAAATTAGTTTCATGATGACCAAAACACACTCACTGGCCTCGGCATTAAATGCAATCACATTATATCGTATACTGAGAGAATATTTTTGGCTGCTCAATGTAATTATATCGGCTGATCAAATATCAGAAACGGCCTTTACTTGCAGTGTTACCAAGAACCAAAAGAAAATCTTATGGGCTATAAATGTTTTTTTTTTACACACGGAAAAAAATGCCAGGAAATGAGGGACAGCCTTTTAAATTATATCAAAATACAATGTTGCGTTATCATCGATGAAAACCGTTTTTAGCTCCTTTATTAGATGCCATGTATGTCAAATTGCCCGTCGACTAATGATAAAAAAATGAAATGGAAAAAAAAAAATCTCCCTCTTTTAGTCCCCATGCCACCCAAAAACATCGGTTCGTTGATGCTCGGCAAGGACGGCCTGATCGGTGGAGTCAGCGTCAACATCAACGAACTGTTCTGTTCGGTACCGGGTCGGCTGTCCCTTCTCAGCTCCACCTCCAAATACAAAGTGACCGTCGGGGAGGTGCAGAGGAGACTTTCCCCGCCCGAGTGCCTCAACGCATCCTTATTGGGGGGCGTGTTGCGAAGGTACGCACACGCACACACACACACACACACACACACACACACACACACACACACACACACCGATGCACCTCTATGCAAATCTCTGGAGGCACTTTGTAACACCCACACACAATTCAAAATCACTTGAAGCATCCCTCGTGGCATGCTTTCAAAGAAATTCATTGCGCACGCATGCTGTGTATCCAAATGTTTACATTCTCGTCCTCTACATTTTGACAGAGCAAAGTCCAAAAACGGTGGGAAATGCCTGCGGGAAAAACTCGAGAAGATTGGGCTGAATTTACCTGCTGGGAGACGCAAGGCTGCAAATGTCACGTTACTCACGTCACTAGTTGAAGGTGATTATGAGAAGCATTATTTTAACCCCCCCCCCCCCCAGAGGGCGTGGCACCGGTTTCAACTGCCTTCAAATGCTGCGTCTTGAGAGAGGAGGGCGGACTGCGATGCAAAATGAATTTGATTCAGCGATTCAAGCAGCAATAATGGCGATAACTTTAAATGAGAATAAATCACATTTTTACATTTTTTAAATTTTTTTGTAAATCGAACAAACCATATTAACTAGTACGTTTAAATCATGCAGGAAAATAATCACACCATACTTAAGGTCAATTGTGCTGAAAAATAGCCTCCCTCTTCAGTGCATCCAATTTGTTGGATTGAACAGCAATTCGTTACAAACTAATAAGAAGCAAACACGACAGTCTAGGCTTTCATTTTTTGCACTCGAATGATGGAAGTGGACTCGTTTCTGTGCGCACCCCACGTTGACTCGCGGCCCCTGTGTGCAGGCGAGGCCGTGCACCTTGCCCGAGACTTCGGCTACATCTGCGAGACCGAGTTCCCCACCAAAGCCGTGAGCGAGTACCTCAACCGGCAGCACGCGGATCCCAACGAGCTGCACACGCGGAAAAACATGCTGCTGGCCACCAAGTGAGTTTGATGGAGCGTTTGATTGGATTCTCACTCGTTGTCTTTTATGGCCGCAACTGCTGTTTGCATCGCATTTTTACACACGTCACAGAAGCGTATTCTGAACCTATTCTAATTTGAAACCTGCAATCGCCGTTATTTTTCCCCCCTCTATGTGGAGGCAACTATTTCACGTCAATAAATAATTAATATTTAGATATTTATTTACACCTGAGTCTAAAGCAGCGGGTGCCCCCTCACTTGTCTATCCCTGCACATTGTTGCCGTTTCATTTGAATGACATAACTGCACCCATTGTGGGGAGGAAAAATAGCACATTCGTCATCTCCAAATGGGGGGCATTTCTGGTAGAAGGAATTAGTGAGAAATTAAAGCCTGCCTTCATTTTCCAGGGCCCTCTTTGGACCTCCTGTTAAAGGGTGGCCTGAGGGAGCATGAGCCTGCTGCGAGACAATATTTTTATATATGCCTGCCCCGTTCTGGCGCAGTGAGCATGGCAATGACATTTGGATATGAGATTTTATTCACGGGTTGATATAGTTTAACCCGGAATAAAATATAATGTTTGATGTTCGAAAATATCACCAGTTAATGCAAGAGTTCGGCATTAAACTTCATTGGCCACCTGAAAATATAGCTCTAATATTAACATTTTTTATTTTTGGAAAATGTCAGTGCAAGATGAGCATTCTCCAGACTTTCAAGTGTCGTTAAAAGATTCATTTACAAGAAAGCTTTTAGTATAACGTTGGACAATTTAATGAGACCAGAAGAGCTCACGGACATTTGAAAATACAACTTCAGTTGCTGTGAATGCATATTTTGACCCATGCTCGTCTTCGAGGCAATCCATTGTACTGGTCTCTGTGTCAAGTTATAATTATCGATTTGAGGGCTGCTATACAGTGGAAATGAATTCGGGATTTTTCGCAAATGAGTTGCAATTGCTGTGTCAAAGAAGCAGTTAGATAGCAAATAAAATTAATCCAAACTATCTTTTGAAAATCTTGCAACATTGTTGTAAGAACAGAATTGGGGGCAAATATTCACAGCACAGGGTGTTTAGAATGAAGATATTTCAAGATCTGAAAAGTAAAAAAAAAAAGAGAGGTCAAGTTAAATTAGACCACTGAAAAGAAGTGGTTTGTCGTCTAATTGCGGTGCAATATTGGCTCGTAAATTCCAATATCTGTTTGGTGCTCAGTATGGCTGATGTGTTCGCCGGTGGATGTTTGATGCTCAGATGTGAACCTGCTCCACTGCTGTGTGTCGGTGGCGCCTCTTCAAAAATTCATTATTTATCAGTCAAGTGTTTCAAGTCATCAGAAAACAACAGTGAGGGCCCTAAAGTGTAGCCCGAGGTGGAGACTTCTTCTCTCTACTCAACTAACCCCAGCTGGGCTCGGCCTGCACCGCCTGTCACTCATTTGCTGCAGCAATGCCCTTAGGCCTGCCTCTATACTGTGTGTGTGTGTGGGGGGGGGGGGGGTGCTCTGAGAAGCCAGAGGTCCCTTGAATCTAAATTGGGCCCAACTCCCAATGAAAAATGAGGTGTTTAAATTTAACAGGGTGTCCAAAATGAGATGTTAAAAACCTATTGCCCTCACATGAAGGCCTAATATTCCTTTTTTTGTGCAAGTTGATGTTGTTTCATAGGTGATTGAATGTATTGAAAATTTTTTTTTTTCAAATTTGTGCTAAGAACATTGCAACAAGAGCATGCATGATAATAAATTAAATCAGTTCAAAATACCCAAAACAAGGGGCGGAGCTAAAGGGTAGGGTAAATCCAGCCCTTGTCACTCTGTGGCTACCCCTGCACCTAGCGGGGGGGAAAAAAACGAAATTATTTTGTATTAATTGCATATTTAAAGAATAAATGTGTAATTGGTCTCAGTGCAAATTTAAAAAAGAGAGAAGTTACACTACATTAATAAACACTACACAGGTATTGGCAAAATGTTTTCAAATCCAAAGCAAACGGCTAAATTTAAACATGAAATAAAGCACAGGCGATGTCACGTCAACATAACGGTAGGAGTGAAAGAATACGTAGCATGTCAAGGTTTTGTGCAGCAAATCAGCGCAAACTGAAAGAAATACAGACATACATTTGAAGTCTTCCTGCCACAGTGTCAAATTGCTCAACAATTATCCTGCGCAGCTTCCCAAACACAAATAACGCTCATGAGACAGGCACCTGTTTGTAGCATTGTCTGGTTTTACCGATTCATCAGCAAACTGCTTTTCATCTCCACTTTGTGATATGATTTCAAGGTTGTTGTTTTTTTTTTTTACCCTTTTTTTTTTTTTGCAATAACTTCCACAGAACTTAATTCAACCATTGACTTTCTTCTTATTGTACAACATTTCTAATGTATTTTCAGTACTTTTACATTTGTTGATTCTGAGGGCTGGATGCAGAAAATTTGACGGATGCAATTCTTTGACTTTGTTTGTTTTAAACATGCTAAAATCGACCAAGCGATTCAGTAATGCTGATAGTTAATTTTTTTCACCCAGATTTTGGGGTGGTCACGGCACACGTGTAAAAAGCAAATGAGTGGAGTGATTGGCTACGATTAAAGTCAGCTGTGACCACCCCCACAACAGTGCAGCCTTCCTTCTCTCAGAGGTGCCGACCTGTGCATATCTGGTCTCACTCACTGATGAAAATAGATTATCTTTAGGGGAGAGCTCCTGATACCGATTATCATGTGAGGCTACGCTAGCTGAAGTAGCATCAATGGCAAAAAGGTCTTTCCTCTCCCGACACATGATCGCTTCTCTTCCCTCCAGGCAATTGTGTAAGGAGTTCACAGACCTGCTGGCCCAGGACAGGACTCCCTTGGGCAACTCAAGGCCCACGCCCATCCTGGAGCCCGGCATCCAGAGCTGCCTCTCTCACTTTTCCTTCATCACACACGGCTTCGGATCACCCGCCATCTGCGCTGCGCTCACAGCCCTCCAAAACTACCTCACCGAGGCCCTCAAAGGACTGGACAAGATGTTCCTCAACAACCCTCCCAACCGGCACGGGGACAACAAGTCTGGCGAGAAAGAGGAAAAGCAGCGGAAATGAACCAGACGTGACGTTATTACTTGCAGCTTTACGCCACTGAGACTGAAGTGCGCGCACGTATACACACACACACACACACACACACAGACACACACAGACATGCACACACACCAGCCTGCGTGAGGAAGGAAGAGGAGGAAAGGAGTTCAGAGACACAGAGGGACTGTTCATCTGCGTTACGTTCTTTCACTCCCCCGAGGACATTCTGGCTGCGGTGTTACATCCATTTTGCTCCTCTTGCCAGCATCCTGACCGCAATGCTGTGTGCAGCAGCAGACTTTGTGTGTGTGCGCGCGCGCGCTTGTGTTTTGTCTTCACGCAACAAAAAGCATTGTGAGTATGAAGATGGGTCATGAGCTATCTATCTGTAAAACAGATTTGTCTGGTAACTTCACACGAAATAGAAGCGGGTGGGGGGTGGGGTTGGCGGGGGTAATTTATGCGTGTACATATTTATTTATATTAATTTAAATGGTTGATTTTGTAAATAGGTGCCAGCTATTTTGGAGGAGGCCTATTTATCTGTGATTTGATCTTTGTGCGTCACCAGCCGGTGGGGGTGGGGGAAGTGAGGGCTCGTCCAGTGTTTTTCTGTTCTTCTAGAGCTGTTGTCATGGTGCTGATGATGGGTAGACATGCTTTGAATTGTCCTGTGCTTTCATTTCTATCACACTGATAATAAACCATGCGTTTTATTATGAGAGCTATGCTGCTGGCACCCTTCCTTCACAAAAACGCCGCACTTGGAAATGTATCCTCATATACGGAAAGCAAGTCCTCCTCACGGCACAGAGTGAGCAAATGTCCTCAACGGTGGGAGGAGGATGGAAGGAGAGAGATTGAGAAGGGGTGACTTTTTAATCAAATGAGAGATTGTTCTGAACTCCTGCTTCTGTGAAAAATGAAATTCGGAATTTGACCAAATGTTTTACTTAAAAAAAACAAATACAGCTCTAAAATACAAAAATATGAATCTCAGGGGTTTATCCAACAGCGTGTATGATCTTTTTCTGACTTCCTGAATGCTTACTGTTAAATTTAACTAACCTACAAAAAAATGAACAGAAAGGAACTCTCAGCTTCCTGATCAGTCGACGTAAACCATGAAATGGACTTTTTCTTTTTCAGCATTTCAAGCAAATCCATTTTTACTACTCATACTGCAGTTCAAATGTCCAACACACCAAATTTTTCTGACTAAAGCGTGATGTAATAACATCCCCCTCCAAAATAGCATTATTTGATCCAGAAAGAGAAAAGATAAAGAGTCAAAAGTGCTCCAAAATAAACCTGAATTCCTTGGTCACAGATGACCTGACTCACCCACTTGGTTATGATTCTGTATTATGGCCACATACCAGGAAATGTGAAAGTTCAACCAAACAATAGGGTCAAATAAAGCGGGTCAGTTCACGGAAAACTGTTGGCTGCATTTTCACTTCAGATGAAACCATAACACACCATCAAACCGTTTACAGTCTCCGAAGCAGTTGGGTAAAATTATGACCATTGGTCCACAAGGCTCGAAATATATATTTTTTTTCTTGGCGGAGCTGTTTTGCGGATCACTGACTTCATTTGAGGAACGTGACAACATTTGCATACGTTCGCGTGCACGCATGAGCCCAGCAATCTGTTTGGGATCGTCTCGGCGGTTGATTCTCAGTTTTGCTCTCCAAAATGTTTTGATAAGGCTTGAGATGCAATGTTTGCCTGGCCAAATGCAAATTCTGCTCCTCAAGCTGCCATGTCAAACCCCTCATTTCACATTTTATTGCTGATTAATACATCAGAGCACTCCGTCGCAATTCCAAGCTACCATGCCTTGTCAGAGAAATCTGATGGGAAACTTCAGCGCTCCGATTATCCAAGACATGATTCAACTCATCATTCGTGCACAATCATTAATTGGGCACAAACTGCGATACTGAACCATGAATGCACTTTATGCATTTGAACCTTGCCGACTATGTTGAAAGCAACCCTTTTTTTTTTTCCCAACACAGGTTATTGCAAGCCTTTTTTTTTTTGTGTGAACAATATCACTTTTAACTAAAACAATACCAATACTGCTACTGGTAATAATAGATCAGATACTGAGGTTTCATCATGCAAGGAAGCTGCAATGTATTCCAGAGCATGCACACAGCAGGATGGATTCCAGCGAGATAATTGGCTGCATTCTGGAGGCCTCTCACTCGCATGTGCGCCAGGGAGCAGGAATTGTGCCTTGGGGGGGAGAGGGGGGGGGGCTTCGTCTGTGTTGGCTATCTCGCACTGTACTAATGATGAGAGAGCACGTGATGCGCTGGGTCGAGCAGACGCACACAGAGACAGAAAGAGAGAGAGAGAGAGAAATTCCGAAATCAACTTTATTAGGCCTTTCCTCCCCAAAACAGTGCAGGTCTAATGGGCAAATAAACTACCTTAAAAAAACATAAGAGAGCAAAAGCGGGAGGGAGTGATAGAAATGGAGAGAGTGATAGAGGCAGCCCGGGGCCGAGTGTGACCACTGGAGTGGAACGTCGCGTGACGCAGGTGCAGAGTTCAGAACCCTCACGTCCGCGAGCGATTCCCGTTCAACAAAAGAAAAAGCTATTGAGGATCAGCGGATATACACAACAAAGACAGGTTGGCTGGCCGCGGCAACAATCATGCTTGGGATGAGAGCATCGCGTTGGGATAAATTCATTCTCAATGGCATTTGGCACAGAGACAATGGATTCGTGGCTTTCAAAAGTTTAGAACCTTTGAACATTTTCATGTTTCCACAAATGTAAAATTATTATTTGGGGGGGGGGGGTGCAAGCCCCAAACTATTCCATTGGCACTCTTGGCTGTACGTTTAGGACAAGTTGACCTGTGTGGTATGTTACTTTTGGTGTTGTTTGTTCAAAAATGGTCTCCACCTGTGACTTCTGGCAATTGTTTTTATTTCAGGGCTGTCATAGTAAAGGGGGCCGAATACTTTTGCATGCAACACTTTCTTGAAAAAAAAAAAAGTTAAAATAATGAATAAATTTCAGCTTCATAAATGAGAACTGTATGTAAAAGAAAGATTGAAATCTATGTACTCAAAATATAAGGATGGTTTTAAATAATTGTTTTTTCCTATGACATGTAATTACGCATCAAGTATAAAAGTAATTGTCGTTGCTGGATAAGCAGAAAAACCCCGTGGGCAATCTCTATTCTGTTGTCTTTTCACCATGCTTTCCTTTCTACTGATCTGATACGAGCTAAGCCAGCAAAAAGCGTGCATGTTCTATTGCCAGCTATATAAACACGTGATCATGCTGAAAGATGACCGATATGTCTGATCAAGTTGTTTTCATGAAACTATCACAAGATGTCATTTTAATCATGAGACCGGTTCAACCTTGACCCAGCTGTGAAAAAACAACAACAACAAAAAAACAGAGTCCAGTTTGCAAGTTACATCTTGCATCCTGAGTCACCCTGTCGTTTTGCCAGAAAGTCAGGAAGCGCGTTGCCATCAGCAAAGCCTTTCAGCACTCTTGTCACCCGATGGGCTGTAAAAATGCTTATCCCACGCACACACACACACACACACACACACACACACACGCACACGCACACGCGGGTTATCCAGCATGCAGACTGCCGAGTGCAGGTCGGGAGTAATTCCTGCTCACAGCACTGTGCTGCAGGCAATGGAGGCGCTGGATATTTCATTATTCATTAATTTACTGTTTAACAAATCCTGTCATTACTGAGCTAGAGCTGTGTTCTTTCTCTCCCTCAAACACACGTGCACGTACACACACACACGCACACACACACACACACACACACACGCACACAGTGGTGAGTGTCAGGCGTTGCAAATGGGCCTGTTTGATCCTGGCCTTCTCAACAAATGCGTAGAGAGCCATGAATAATAAGAAACGCGGAGCTTTGCCGGAACGAGCAAGCGTGACACTACCTCACAAAAAAAAAAAAAAGCCCTTCAGCGTGCGGCAAAAAGTCCGCTGGGGCCTGCAATAGGCGCCCGAGGTTCTTTATATGAAAAGACCACAAAAAACCAAACAGTTGGCATAAGGGCGATCGATATGAAAGCCAACGCACCCCCTCTGCCGCCCCCCCCCCCACCCATACGGCTCACGCGGAAGGTGAGAGCGACACTGGACCATTTCCTGTTTTGCATAAAAGGTTACCTCAGCTGCTGCTTATTTTCTTCACGACTGACATTCATTAAAAACAACAAACACCCCAAACAACATGCAATGTGGCTTTTTCGAGATCCTAAACACAAACCAAAGTGCATTTCTCAACAATTCTTGTTTTTGGTGTGTGTGCGGGAATTGCATTCCATTAATCGGTTTTAACAATGAACCATTAATCATCTTGTTTGGAGAGGAAAAAAAGGAAAATAAGGCGAGTGCTCCACAAAAAGCCCGAGGCCGAGTGCTGGAACACTTTACATTGAAAAGTGCGAGTCAACTGTAACAAAATAAAAGAAACTCCAGTTTGTCAACATGCTCAGGGCTGAGACGTTGCTGGGACGTGGCACTCGAAAAAGGTACCAAAGAGGAGGCGACGCCATTCGGACAACAAACAGCAACGTCATTTAACCTCCTGACAAAACATTCAAGTTAAAAACGGTCAAATCCACCCACCCACCACTTAATACCTTGACATCTTGCCACCGAAAAGCCCCAAAAACACGGAAAAAGACTGACATCCCAAGGAGGACCAAAGCACCGTGTATCTCAATGGAGTAAAGCGGGACCTGTGGGTGGCCGCCGACTCGATGTCATTAACACGTGACATATGGAGAGCTGACGAGGAGCGGATGGAGGCCGGCGATGCGCCTTCACGGCCGTTCTTGTGTCTGCGGGGGCCGTGGGGGGCCGCGGGGCACCGGCCGGCCCGACTGAGTCGAGCAGCTAGTCGGCGTCGGCCGTTGAGACGCAACGTGTGGATCAGTATGCATGACGGACAATACGCATGGATGGTAGCTCAGGGCGAGGTGTGGGTGGTTGTTGTATTGGGAGGAGGAGGGCTCGGAGGGGCGGGGGGGCTCGGAGGGATGCTGGCAGTCAGATTCCCTTTAGGACGGTTTGAAGATATTAAGTTGAAGTGACACAGTCGCTGCTGCTGCTGCTGCTGAGGCAAGACAGCTTCTCAAGGTCACACAGAGGAGGACGCACACTCCTATCGCCAAGCCACTCATGCTCATTTGGACACAACAGCACACACTACAATCATACCGACGTAAAAAATGAAATACAGATGATGCTATTCGACCTCAAAAAGAACCAAATATATATATATATATATATATATATATATATATATATTCGTGATGCTTCAAATATTTTTGGCCAGGACCGATGACAGGTTCTGTTGACCTTTTGCATTTTTTTTTAATGAAAGAAAGTCACATCACAAGAACAACAACAGATCTTGAACCTGCAGAGTTTGAACTATTTGTCAGTTGCCGAACAAAAATCAAGCATGCATATACCGCAAAGCCGACAGAGCTGCAGACCCCTTGACGCAGCCCTCAAACCCCGAAGCCGCACTTTGCTGAGGCCCAGCAACCTTCGCCTTGCGCAATATTCATCCAGCCCACATATCGTCCCTTGAGAAGCCGTTGTCATAAGGCGTGGCTATTGTTCGAGGCATGCTTGGGTCAGAGCAATAGCAGACAAATAAACGGGGGGGTGAAAAATTCAGGAGAGGTCAGAGATAACAGAAACCCACATGGAATAAATGAGCACGCCCCAAAAGAGTGGACTGAAGTATTTTCGTCCCACCAAAGGGAGAGTCCATTTAGTCGGGAAATAAACCTCAAATCGCATACACGACAATTATTTGGTGCTCCTCGTTCAAGACTAGCCAATAATGCAAAGCAACTATTTGAATACTTTTGACTGAGAACACATTTGGGTGTCAGGCAGTGCAAAGAAACCTAACACCCCCGACACAAATGACGGTACTTAAAAATAACAACTAGGCCATCGCGGCAAGGCTGCGACCGTTAAGAGCAATCAAAAACGCTTTTCAGTTTACAGTCTTAGCATGAAAATGTTTGAAGCCGCGCTTAATTGATTGACCTCGTTAAATACCCCTGAAAGCCTGCTGGCGTTATGAATTGATTTACTTTCAAAAGAAACATTTGCACGCTTCCTCTTAATCCCTCCTTCTAAATAAACAGAGCGCTTGTGCACTGAGGCGTGTCGCTGGGGATGCGGGAGCAAACACAAGCGCTCTCTGGCCATTAGTTTATGTTTTAGGTTAACGAGTCGGCTGTTGATTTGAAGGGAGAAACGCTTCCGCCAGGCTTTGGCTTGATTATTCTCAGTAAATATCTTTCTTCTTGCCTTAATATTGCCAAGTTATGTCTGGGATTCAAACATTTGGGGCCAGAGAGGATAATGGAGCACTGAATGTTAGCGCGTTGGCTAGAACAGTCCAGAGATGACAAAACAACAAGAAAATGCAATTGCTGGTCACCGAATGCCAAATGTAATGCATCATAATTCATGAACGGCACATTTATTGTCGATTGATTGCATTGCAATCTCGTGTCACTACATGAGAACATTTGAGGCGAGTTCATTCCGGAGTTGATTTATGAGCGTAGAAAAGTTTGGGGAAACTTGCGCAACAGCTCAACGTTTCGATGCCGACGCTTGCATTCAACAAAGTCTGTGTCAGATCAATTTAACCTGGGAAAAAAAAAAAAATCCCATCAGATGGCAGAATCGAGTTTCATTCTGGTGTGTCCTTCCGCACGATAATGTAAATGCGTCGCAAACAGGTAAAGGCGTGACCACGGATTTGGCAACAACAACTCCGGCGAGATAAGAGCACGTCTGATCATTTGTTATCGAAGAAGATGATGAGGGGGAGAAGAGACAGTGTATTATCTGCTGTGTTTCAGCTATAATAGGAATTCATCTTTGGCTCACAGACTGCGTGAAAAAAATAAGAGAGAGAGAGAGAGAGAGAGAGAGAGAGAGAGAGAGAGAGAAATTGCCTCAGGGCAATGGAGGTCTCTGCTCGGTGTCTGAACAAAATGCCTAGTCTGATCGAGTGAGCAAGGCCATGAACCAACCATCTGCCCCTATAGCATCAAGCCCAGCCTCATAACACTTCTAATACTCTGTGTGTGTGTGTGTGTACTAAAGCTAGACAGAGATGCAGCCACCAGTCCACTTTCAGTTTGAATGCACTAAAAAATCTAAAACTGTCGTTTCTCACAAGAGAATTGCAATGCAATTAGTCAGAAATGGGCATGTTCGGTCACGGGATTAATTCAATGATAGCTCCATGATAATAATGTCAAGTGAGGATCAGACTCACAACCGTGTGACTCGGCCATCAGTTTTTATCTTTTTGCGATTTTTTCAGCGTTTATGAAGGAATTGCTGGAGACATTTTCAATAATGGGGCGCAAGATCCACTTTGGCTGAGTGTGAGACGAGGGGACAAAAGGGGGACACTGGTGTGGCCAAAGGGCTCTTCGGACAACAACGCCCCAACCAACAAATTTTCTTGATGTCAACCAAAGAGGACAGGAGGAGGCCTTACCGTGACGCTCATCGCATCTGAAGCCTCCATCTGTACTGGTGTCTCCCCACCAGTCAAGTAGCCAAACATACACACACACACACACGTACGGAACAACACGTATGGCTCTAATTGATTCTGACAGTGCTCACATTCTGTTAGGCCCCCACAGTGTTTTTGCATGTCACTGACCATAACCAAAACGTACACTTCTCTTAAGGAGCTACACCACAGGACATGGGGCGCGGACACCCGAGGAATACCACAAGACAAGGGTGCGGGGAGGGTGTCCAAGGGAAGGAGAAAAGAGGCCTGCGGGTGCCGTCGTCTCTTCGACACGAGGGCAAAGTCGGGCGCAGCGTAGCCAGTGGAAACAAAGTAAGTGGCCGGGGCCGGATGCTGCGGCGGGTCAAAATAGGCACGGTCCGGCGTGGATGCTTCTCCAAGTACAAGGAAATATGGCATCACGGTCGGGTGGAACACCAAACACGGGCAAAATTAAAATGATGACGTGGTCGCAGATGGCAGCAATGGAAACTACTGGGCTTCAATGAGAATCTTTTTTGTACGTGTACCATAAAATAAAGTTCAATTGTTAACATGATTTAAAAAAAAAAAAAAAAAAATGGTGACTTCAAAAAATATTCAAGAAAGAGATGGGGAGATCTCAGCTCCTGTACTGTACTTACAAACTCAGAAATTCAGCTAAACGCTTTTCTATGCGTTCCATTCATTTTGGGGAACATCGCCGCTGACGCCTTTTAGCCTGCTCGAGTCTACTCCTTAAGTCTGTTTAGCGACGACAAGAACAGCGCAACGCGGGAAAAATGCGACCGGTTTCTGCTGATGGAGCCGTAGCTCTGTTTACTGGCACTGTGGGCCGACCAGACTCAAACTTCCACTTGAAAAAGGGGCTTTCGAGCGGACGACGCACTATTTTTAAAGATTTAATTGAGGGGTCAATGCGCATGATCAAGAAAGTTATCATTGGTGATGAGAAGACCCATCGATGAAAGATTTATCATTTACTATGCCGGCACACTGACAGTTATTAAGTCCATGCTCGGGAATGAAAACAATGCCGAAGGGCATTTTTTGGGAGGTGGGGTTGGGGGGGGGGGGGGGTCAAGTACAAAAACTGGTATGATTCAGAAGGTTGGATGAAATATATAAAACAAAGTCTGCCAAGAACTTGGCAACTCCAGCGCGTCGACAACTGAAAGACAATGGCGCTAATAGAGCGAAAACATTTCCACTGGCAACAATAGGTTACGCTTATGAGTCATCCCGCACACACACGCAAACGCACGCGCACGCACACGCCGAGCGCAAAGAACGGATTGGGCTTGATTGACAGCTCTGACCTCAATGTGCATATTTCTTCTATCCCTCAAGGCACCGGCACACCAGCACACACCCCAGCACAAACAAACACACCTTGCACGTGCCTGTTCAAATGCTCGCTGACAAAACTTTTTATACATGCGATGTATCAATTTACTCATGCCGGATATGCATACTTGTCACTTGTCTTGTTTAGTTGAGCTTGCGTCTGTTGATGGGCAACATGTATGAACATGATTTAAATGCCTGACACTTGAAGCTAAGGGTTCACAAATTTTTTAGAGACACGAGAGAAATCTTTCCAAGGACAGCCTCATAAATCCCAAGGCCAATTCAACATACTGTACCCCCTACGTATATCCCGAAGAATATAGTGTAACAGCAATTTGTTTTTGCAGTCACATTTTCTCATTTTTAACCAATTTAGGTTTAGCACCATTTTTAAAGTTTCATCCATTGTCAGTTGCTGGGAATCCTGCGCTTCAAGTGATTGACGAGTCAAGTGACTGATACGTTTATGTGATAGGTCACAGTTATCGCAAAACCTTTTAATTGGCCCATAGCTAAGGTGGAGAGGGGAAATTGATTCTGTATGTTTGCATTATCGGCCTGCTAGTCCCCCTAACTTGCTAGCCTGGGAGCTAGTGGGCTTGAAAATTGCCGCTCTTCCTCCCGATTAACTTGGCCAGTTTGAATATGTGCACTGCAGGGGGGCTTTTTTTTTTTTAAAGCAAATTTGCATCCAAGTGTTCCATCACAAAATGGCCACATCCAGAAAAAAAATTCACATCGAGACAGATAATTTGGTTGGTTGGTTGATTGATTTCACCTTTAAAAGGGAGGACAGGCACTGCAGAGATCCATCCATTTGTATACAAGCAACAAGTCCATTTTCCCAATTTTTTTTCTTTAGAGGTATTTTCCTCACTCACTTAAAATTACGCAGTTCATTCATTTTACATTGAGGCATTGGAAGAGGAACAGATGGCAGCAGTGACTCAATTTGTTCCTGTTCGGCGAAACTTGGGAATATTCTAGCCTCGTTATCGTGAAAGCATATTTAATGTGAATGAATTGACTTGGCCATAAATATATTACCTACCATGATGTTACTGGCGTGCAAATTGGTGATAAAAGACAAGCAAAATGGATGTGGTCTATTTGAAACTATTTAGGGGGGGGGGGGTAGTCCATTATAGTTGAACACACAAAACATACAAACAAGCAGATAACGAAGGCTGTTGTGGAGAAGGGGATGTCGAAGTAAAAAGTGAGAGGAGGGCTCAGCATCTTCTCCATTAAGTTCGGCTGACAAATTCTCGCCGCTAATTTGCGTTTGGTTAATTAACTAATTACTGAGGATGTCTGAGGGCGAGGCTGTCTGTCAGCCTGTATCAGTAATTATTTTCACCGTTTTAATTAGACTCGCCCATTTCTACACTCAATTCCTTTATCCCCTCCGAGTTGCTCCATCCGGGGACCTCAGCCTGACGTGACAACAGACGGGTGCTCTTAAACTTTCGCGCCGAAGCTCCGAAATGATCTCACGTGAATAGTATCGAAAAGTTGCCGTGCAAAGTGACTAAGAAAAGAAATAAATTGTACGTGCAGGAGATTTCGAATGCACGTACAATGTGCAATGCACCGAATGTGGTAAATCTTTGGAAACGTAAAAATGTGAAGTGCAAATTAAAGCCACTCACAAAAAAAAAAAACGAGACCATCATACTGTCAGCGTTTAACTTCCTCTTTCAATTTTTAAAATGTTGCCAGGTTGATGATGGCAACATCTCAGCATCTCAGTCTATACTGTGCGCCTTCAGGGTTCCACTGTATAGTCAACGTGAAAATGTACACTACAGCAAACAATCAATACAAAAGTGTCTCAAGTTGTGGCAAAAAAGTTATTAAAAAGGAATGAAGCCCATTGACCAAGACACAACACTGATTGGAAACATAACTCAGAGCAAAATCTCCAGGGCTGAAGTTTGAACACTGAACAGCGACACAGATAACTATTTGCAACACAAGGAGAAGTTTGATCTTAATTAGCGGGACTTGCGCTAAAAATCACATTTGGCACCCGGTGATCAATAAAGCCATTTTGAAAAGAAATGGGCAAAGTTTTTCCATTGAAAAGGGAGCCCAGCGTAGCTTGAAAAATTGTCATTCTGGAGTGATGGATTGGGAAGTTTTTTTCTCTTTTCCTGCCGTCCATGGCAGGAAAAGACACACACATGCACATGCACACACACTCACACATGTGACTTAACTCTAGAAAAAGAAAAATAACTCCTTGACATGTCATTGTTTTCCCTTAAGCCCGTTTTTTATCAGTAGCAATTAATAGAAATGTCCTGTAAAACTTGTCTTTCGTATATTTTGTGCACGTGCGCCTTGCTTTTTATTATTTTTTTTTTAATGGCTTAAATTTTTCATGCCGAGAAGAAGATGCCTGGTCAGCAGTTTTCCGCCGGGTCAGAGCGAGGCGGAAAGAGCGCAGGCTGTAAACAGTAAGCAGATCTCTGGCAAAGAGGCCGAACAGCAGATTTCATCCCATGAAGCCAACTTTAGAAAACGGGCAGAACTAATGATGACGCCCAACAAACACACACACACATCCATAAAACAGGCACACCATCCACACCCATATACACACACACACACGCACACACGCACACACACACACACGCGCGCGCACACACACAGTGTCTGAGCATTTGGAGGCCCCGGGGCCCCGGGGCCAGAGCAGCCCAGATACCTGATGGGAGCAGGGACATCAAAGCTGCAGGATTAAAGAGAGGAGAGGAGAGAGTGCCGCAGGCAGGAAATGCTAACTTATTATCCGCTTCCCAGCTAATCCTGTTATCTACAGAATATAGCTGTGTTTAACCCCCCTACACACCTCCCCCTGACAACACACACATATGGCATACACACACATACAGAATGCAGTGTTTTTTGGGGGGGGTTCAACAGTCTCCCAGAGCGCCCTCTGGTACCACTTGGAACCCCTAAAAACCATCTGCTTGTGAATCTTTGTTCAGAATAATGTAAACGTCGGCGGCGGAGCATCTTTGGCCATAAGTTAACCCAACAGCTTGGTTCTTTAGTGCGCGTCAGTTTTCACAGGTGACGTAACAAGCCCTCTGGCAGACATACCGGGGGCCTGTAGATCACGATTGCCTCAGGCCCAGAGAGGAGCCAAGGCCCTTTTCATTTGTTTCCCCAACCGTCGACACCGTGCTTTGCTACTGAACAACAAAAACTACAACAAGTGAGAGTGGGGTGGTTCACATACGGGATCTAACTTTTGGACTGCTGGAACAGGATCAATTCACACTCAACAATCACAGTTTTGGCAGCTATAGAAATTGAATTCGATCGAAACGTGACCTGAGATAAGCCACCTCAAAATAAAAGTGCAGTTTAGGTTTACGACAACAAGGCGGAGAAGCATAGCATCAATACGGTTAACCGAGAGTGCGATACTAAGAGGAGTTAAAATGGTCACTGTTGCTGCAGGCACCTTGAAGAGGAACTTAATGGTAGTTACTTCAATGATTAGTTTGTTTAAAAATAATTTATTTACTTTACAGATTTGATTTTAGAACTAAGTTAGATGACGAGTTACTTTCATAATTCCGTTCAGCAGAGGCCAACAACTCCGTTAAATTTTTTTTTTTAATATTTCAATGGAAGTGCATTTTTTATTTTTCAGTAATGTTTAAGGACGTTTTTTTTAAATCGTAAAATGAAAACAACCTTTCTGATTTTTTTTAGATATCGTGTCCCATTATATATATATATATGTGTGTGTGTGTGTGTATTTGAAGTTTTGATTACTTTCTAAATTTTAAGACTTATTAATGTCGAGATTATACCCAAACATTGAAATAGTTCTTTACACCCACAACTTGTGTTCAGTCGTTGACCTTCACCCAGGTCGATACAAAATGTCATAACATGCTGTACATCCGTACATCCCGAGTTAGAATATTTTAGGCCAAAAATGCAGTTTGTAAGGTTACAGTCACTTTGGCCTGTGACCTTGAATTCTAATCGGTTCATGTTTCAGTCCAATCGAATTCGAGAGCCAGATACAATAAAATTCCCTTCTGGTAGATATTCATAAGAATATGGTAGAATGCGAGGCCACGGTGACATTGAGGTTTCACCTTTGACCACTAAAATCTATTTAGTTCATCAGCGGGTCACAAGGGTGAGTTTGTGTCAAATTTGTGCAAAAATACCTTCAGGTGGTGCGAAGATATGCATGCACTCGAATGGGACGGACAGGCAGACGAATGGCTAGACAACCCGATAACGCAAGCGCCTGCGGCCTCTGATCTGTACAGAGGCGCTAAAGTGCAGGAAGCTGAAAGAAGAGGAAAGTCGGACCATATAATGTTTATATGAATGGGGCACTGTTAAAAAAAAAACACTCTGCTAATGCATGTTGATGAAGTGAAATTGTCATTAGGCTAATCAGCGCTAAACTAATTGGGAGTCATGGACCCTCCTATCTACTAATTCTAACCCTAAACCCTAGCCCATATCTGCGAGCGAAGAGCGGAAGAACTGGTGAGGGGGGAAAAAAAAGAGTAGAGAACGAGAGTGAGGTAAAGAGAGGAAGAGAGAGATGGAGCCTAATTAAGAGTGCTGGGATTTATGCAAATGAGACTGTGCTGATATGGTAATCAGAGCCTGCAGGGCCGTAACAGGCTGTGTGTGTGTGTGTGTGTGTGTGTGTGTGTGTGTGTGTGTATCTAAGAGGCTGACAGCTGGCTGTGAGGAAGGTCAGAGCCAATCAGGCTCTTACTCTAATGCTCACTGCCCTCTGGCCACTCAGCCATCTCTCTCGCTTGCGTGCTCTTCTTCTTCACTCTCCCTCTCTCTCTTTTCGCGGGTGTCTCTCTGCCCAGCGCTATCCGCCGAGCTCGCTTGTCTTTCAGAATGCATCGAGACTGCACACGCTCTCTCAAACCTGCATTTGGTGGCCACGGCACATTTGAAGAGAAATGCTTCCGTGTTCATTTTTGTATCGACGACGTGTCACGAGTGACATGGCAAGTTTGCGTCAATATCATGCTTAGCATCCCTCATGTGGTCTTTTTAACGATGTATTAGCGACATCTTAGCAAGATTATGCTAGTTGCAGATGTCTTGTCCAACAAAGTGTTTTGTTTTTTTAACGGTAGGGTTGTGAATATAATCGTGCAATTCCAAACACATTTCTTCCCTCAAAGCTTGACAACAGACTACGGCATCACTTGTGACTGAAAATTTCCAAACTCCTCTTCGGTTTACATTTGTGGACCTCACAAGAGGATATTTTCCACTGCGGTTTTGGATAATTATTAAACACACACACACACACACACACACACACACACACACACACACACACACACACACACACACAGATCCCAGGGCCATGTGGTCATATCAACACATCTGAATGTAATCCAGTTAACGCAGTGTCCCAAATGACTAAATTAATCAGAGAAATACTATCGGGCTCATCTCTTTGCACTGCTTTGATGTGCGCACACAAACACACACACGCACGCACGCACACGCACGCTTGAGTAGAACAGTGATGGAGCTGAGAAATGACTTTACCTTCTCACATAATAAGACCCCAATCCCACGGAGGGGGCCTGTGAGATACTAGCGATGCTCCGACAGCCCCAAGGCCTCAGAAACACACAAACACACGCACACACACACACACACACACACACACACTTGCGAGTGCAACAGATCAAAAAGATGCATAGTTTCAGGGCTACAGATAGACGGTACAAAAAGAAAGCATCGCACAAAAGAAGAATCAATCCCTGTTTTCCGTCCAAATGACGCCATTCTTAATTGGTGACTTGACTTTGTAGGTACAACAAAAGTGATTGCGCTGCTCCCCCTCTTATCTTGATGGTGGAAGTTAAAGCAACAGCACAAAAGGTGCCGCCATTCACAACGTCAAAGAGAGAATTTCACATTTTTCTTTAATAACGGCTGATATGATGAGCGAATGCAGAGTTGGGTGGGGGAAGTTGAAGACGGCATGACAAGTCAAGTTTCTCTTAGAATCAAGTGGCGTCGTACACTGCTCAAGGCTATCTTAAAAAAAAAAAAAAGTTTTGCATGTAGTTTTCAGGCTGGTGATCTAAGGTCGTAAATTCAGATTCACTGTCAACATGAAATGCGATGGAAGCTCTCAAACCCAAGTCTTAGAACTCAACTCTATTTAAAAACTTTTGGGAAAACCCCGAGACTGAAACTGGAGACTGAAAAAGCAGTTAAGTAGTACACTTGGTGCGTACGTTCAAAGTAGTAATACTCCAGTACAACCACGCAAAGAATTACTGACCATCAAAGTGAAGCAGGTGTTGTTTTCTTGACACCCATTTCAACAACCACACATGCACTCTACTATGTTGAGATGCAAGTGTGCGATTGGCTTTATCAAGGAAATGAGAGGAGCTGCTTCGATTGGCCATGATCAAAGTTGGCCGTGATCACTCCCACAACAGCGCAAACCTCCTCTCAGATCTGCCGGTCTGATTTGTAATCTGGTTTCATTCAATTAAAGCAGCCTTAATTTAGCACTGAGGTGAATGACAGACTGTATATTCCCATCAAGGAAATGTAGTTTAGTTTTTTCTTTAAAATATACGGCGCTGCACGTCTTGAATGTTGGCTGTCCTCCTGTACACGTTGACACCGAAGCTAAACTATTGAATGACAGTTGTCGCCGCAGGCTATTAGCATTGTAGCCCGGTCCAAAAATCTCCCCGACTGGTTTGCGTTGATTAAAAATGCGCACAATAGCAAAACTTGGTGGCTTTGAGCAAAACTGCTACTCATAGGCTGGAACTCGCATTAAAATAATGAAAGCAATAAAGGCAACAACAATTTCAAAACCTTTGGAAAACATTTCATAAACCATCAGGAGCCAATTAGAGGAGCCAGCGCAGGCTCGCCTGCGCTTTGTGCACGGGCGTGTGTGTGTTGGGTAGCAGAGCGTTGCAGCGCCCGGCCCGGTTGTGCCCCGCAGGCCCGACCTTCTAATCATTATCTGTCTGTCTTATTACGCTCCAAACCGGGCCACTCTTAAATAAAATATGCAAAGGTTTCTTAAATGATGACCCGAGGCTGCGCGCGCCGCCGCTGCTCTACATGCTGTTAATCTGAGAAATGCAAATTCCCTTCGTCTCACACTCGCCTTTATTAACTTTTTTTGAATTTAAAATTCCACGAACAATGAGTTCTGTCAGCTTCTGAAATTATATTTTCTCTGCTCTTTTTATGTGCGCACGGAAGCGAGTTTAGAGCATGAAATTACCAGGGGAAATATGAGTGGTTTCATCACACCCGCACAATTTAATTGGCTGCTTTGCAATTATTAGTTTTTGCTGCTAAACTTTTTTTTTTCACCCCCTCCCCTTTATTGTTGCCGTTTCCTTAAAATGGCAGCTCACAACAGATTTGTATTTTATTTTTTTTTTCCATTTGTGTGCGGGGAGGCGTTTCCGTCTGGTGAACTGTTCCCCGGCCTGGAAGTCACGCCGTGCTGCAGTAATACAAACAGTGTGTGTTTGCTGTGTTCACTGCTGATGTCATTGTATGCAGAAGACACATTTCATGAATATTTGCCATTAGCGCTGTGGAACTTGCAGATGCTCTTTTGTACACTGCCAACCTGGAGGAATATTTTTTCTTTTGAAGGGGTGGGGGGGGGGGAACAGTGGCTTCCTCTGGAGGTGTCCTCTCATGACATCCAGATTTTTATTTATTTTTTTGTCATCTTCTGCTGACAACCTTAGATTTTTACCTCACCTCGTTGCGTTGTGCTCCTGTAGTTACCTTAATGGACAAGAGATGACTCCCGTGACAGTTTCCGGCTTGAAACAGGTGAATAACGTTTCATTCTAAGTTTCCGGAGAGCTTCACACGAGACGACTGTGCTTCTCTTGCTACAAACGGACAGTTGAATTCAAAAGAGCTGCTACGCAAAGTCAAAACGGCTCTCTTAAATTAGGATATTAAAAAAAAAATGGTGAGAGGCATCTGACACCCACTTCGGAATAAATCCAACTATTTATCTTTGACGCTCGCTGCACTGAGTTATCCTGAGGTGTGCTGACATCACGGTATAGAAAACATTCGCTCGAATTTCTAACTTAACCTTTGACTCGATCTACTCTATTATGAGTCGGCATTTGTGCGACTGACCGTTTAGGCACACGATGTTCTGTCGTATCACGTTGCTTCCATGGCAACAGATTCATCTGCGGGATGCCAACCTGGCAGATCACTGCCAGGGGAGCGAGACGCTGCGGGTGCATGATGAGCTGTTGTTGCCCCGCATAGTGACACGCACATAAACGCACAGGTTTATCTATCCGCTGATATTGTTAGTATTGAATAATTCAATGATTTTTATGAGGCGCAACCACAACAAATGACTTAATTATGCTAATACGGGCCGGAAACTCCAAGAGAGCCGAGCGTTGGCGTCCGTGTATGTGTGTGTCAGCAGGATTGACAGCGGCCTACGGGCTCCAGCACTGAAACGCTGATCTGGAATTTCACATCCTTATCCCCGATGCCTCAGGACTCACACACACGCGTGAGGGTTTTACACACACACACACACACACACACACACACACACACACACACACACACACACACACACACACACACACACACACACCTTACATTGACTCGTGTTCATTTTCTGAAGACGCTAATGTGATGATTTAAAGTAATGCGTTTCTGGCATCACCGGTAGTATTGTTTGAGAAATCCGATCCACATGTGTGTTCAAAGGCCATGACTGACCAGTACGGCTCATTAAGAGTTTGCAATTAACCGACCACGTGTGATGGGAGCAAGACAGTTGGTGGAGAAAACTCCTCACGGTACGCATACAGAGCCATCCAAACGCAGACTGACAAAACAGCTGTTGAAATGTCGCTCGCTTCTCAAGCTGAGGTTTTCAACATCACACATTGCTCCTGCTAAGAGACTGAACGCCGGGAATTCTGGCAACTGCAAACGTTTTTTGTTTCTCTGACTAAACTTTTAATGAGACGACCGGCCAGCCCCAAAATATGAACCTAACAAGCCAAATATTTTGGGAAAAAAAAAGTCCACCTATTGAATACCAGGGGATGCTTGTCGACGTGATAAGTTTGTTTACAAGTTAGACTTTGACGAGGATGAACAGTGCTGGTTGGGCAAGTCTACTGGATTTTTATTTTTATTTTTATGAGAATACCAGCTTGGAAAGTAAAAGCAGGGCAAAGAACCACCGAAAAAAAACAACTCGATCACCTCTCTGACATACTTTTTCTCCTCCTTCCTCCCTTCTTCCCTCTCCTGTTGTGCCAACTAACAAGACTAAAAGGCAGACAGTCAACAGCCAGGGTCAAACGGTGAAAGTCTCCAAAGTTCATTAAAAAAAAAAAAAAAGTGCAAGGAGGATGAGCTACTTTTAAGTGAATTATAAAAAACAGTTTATAACTGCAATGCCACTTGCAAAATGTTCAAATCTCAACTTTCAAACACCTTGCAGCTACGACGCAGACTGCACAATGCAGACAATCCCGCATCTGACGACAGACATGAGAACACATTCTAATTTGATTGACAGGTAAAAGTCTAGAGAGGCGTGTTTAAAGACTATTCGCCGACAGGTGTCTCAATTTTTCACCATTTTGAAAGCTTCCGCGTTGTGTTAACTTCTTTTTGCACTTTAACGGATCTTCAACAAATGTTGAGTCAAAGGTTTCATGATGGAATTTTTTTTTTCAATTTTCACTGCAGTAATCGGAAAGTTGTTGTTTTTTTTGAGCAAGTGAGAAAAAAAAATCCTCTATACTGTGCCCACTTTAAATACAGTCTGCCTAAAAATCACTTTATACCTTCATAAAAAAAATCCCCTTATGTTTGGTGTCATCGCATATGTTTCTACATTTTAAGTTCAGCTCATAAAATGCATTTCCGAAAGGAGAATAGCGACCCCGCGTTGATTAAAACACTGTCTGTTTGTATTGTTCCCTGGTTGCCCTCATTAGTATTTACAGAGTATACACCACCAGCGAAGCCGAGACAGACACTCTATTTGATGGAGGCCATGAACATTTTTATGGAAAACAGCTGTATTGAATCTGTTCCAGGCCTTTTTTCGAGCTCATGAATGCAATTTCCCATGCTGCACTGCTCCAGGCTCCTGGCACATCTCGGAGCGAGCACGCTCCCTTTCTCTCTTTGTGTCTCTCTTTATTGCCTTCACACACACCTTATTGCCATTCGCCAATTACCGACACGCTTTTTGGCAACAAACCTACCATTAATTGAAACATTTAATTAGCATTAAAACCAGGAGTAATTAACAGCTTTTCTGCCGTGCTCTCTGAGCCGGGCTCAAATTCTATTAGGCGGCTCCCGACTTTGCTCGACTAACACTGAATTTTTGCAGAATCCACAGATGTGTGTGTGTGTGTGTGTGTGTGTGTGTGTGTGTGTGTTCATGCACACTCTGGGCCCCAGGTAAGGAGCCTCCGTGAGGAGTCAAGCACCAAGGCCAGGCCTGCTGGGTGCCCAAGGGAGAAGAAGAAGAAAGACGTTTCAGGAGAGATGTGAAGATGAAGCGGGAGGTGGCGGGGGGGGGTTGAAAATAGATGGGAAGGTTTGAAAGCCGGATAATAAGGTGGGAGGCAAAGGATGGACGGTGAGGGAGCAGAGAAAGAGTGACAGAGGGATTAAAAGCAAATGCAAAAGATGAGGTGGTGCGGGTCAATGAAGAAGAAGAAGCAACACACGCAGCTTGTAGACGAACAACCATACGTCCGCCGTGTGTTTGCACACGCCTGGTCTGTGCGTGTACGACTGTGTGAGGCCTACTTGGAGTAGAAGCAGGGGCCTGGATTAGCGGCGTTTGCCAGGGCTGGGGGGCAGGATTAGCAGGCTGAGCTGCTGTCTGATGCCGCTCTGCCACCACTAATGGCATTATTAATAGGCAGCTAAAAAATTCATTAAAAAATCCATTAAAAATAAATGTGTTTTACATAAGACTTTGCCCCAGGTACAAGAGAGGAGGGGGGTGAGGCAGGAGGGAGAGAAAGGGGGACAGTAGACGCGGAAGGGGGGGGGGGGGGATTGTTAGCTTTGAGGTCAGCTGAATATCAGAGCTCTGATATGCTAGATGCAATAAACACACAAACACTTGTCTCACTCAGAGGATGTTCGACGGGCAGAAAAACGGCGGAAGAAGAATCCACTTCAAACAAATCAACGTTTCCATTTTATCCATACTCTACCGCTTACCCAGGGTTGGGTCGCGGGGGTAACGGCTTTAGCGGGGGGAGCCCAGACTTCCTTCTGCCCAGCTACTTCTTCCAGCTCTGCACGGGGGATCCCGAAGCGTTCCCAGGATAGCCGGGAGGCATCGTCTCTCCAGCATGTCCTGGGTCGCTGGTGGGACATGCCCCGCAACTCCTCTCCAGGGAGGTGTCCGAGAAGCATTGTCACCAGATGCCCGGGCCACCTCATCTGACTCCTCTCGACGTGACAACCCGCCTCTGCTCTCGGCCTACGTAATGTGTCCGAAAGTATCCATCTCAATGTACGTTTCACTTTTGAAAACATTTTAATCTGCTTGTGGTAGATTAAAATGGGCCGGCTCACAACAACCAAATCAGTCCTTATTTGAGCATCTCTCCTCAAAAAAAAAAAAAAAAAAAAAAACGTTTCCAAACACAATGTGGTTAACAGTTACCCTCTTTTTTTCCCCTTCAACATTCTCATCTTTTTTTTTTTTTTTTGGCAGGCGAGACTCCAGACGGTGGGTGGAGATGTTCTGCGCGTGATGCGCTGTGTTGGTCATCTCCATCTCCACCTCCTCTAAGCGGTCAGAAAACATTTCGGTATTTTCCTCGCAAGAGTAACTGATCAATCCAAAAACTGACTCGAATGCAAGCCGCATCCTCGGCTGGGTAAGAGGCCATAAATTGGATTTTCATGACAGCAAATAAACAATTTTTACTCGGCGCATGGATGTGATTTTCTCCAGAGTCAGACATCATCCACAATGGATCGCTTCTTAGGCAGGTGGGGACGATTAAGAATATGTCAGCAGTTGGAATCAGAATCCATGCTGGGAGGGGGGGGGGGGGGGATGTTATTTGTTGGATTTGAAGGGGGGGGGGGTTGGAGGAAGGGCATAATGTGAAAAGCGGGAAAACGTAGTACCCGCTGTGCAGAGAGACAGAAGCACAAGTCAGCAACATTCCCACTCAACGCAAACATCAAACATCAGCCAACACACGCAACGAGACACTTTGATCTCGCCCGGCTCCGCAGGAAGCCGGCATCTTGAGAAAATCCTCCAAATGTAAATTAATTTACGCGAGGAAGGGCCCCCAAAGCGCTGCCGTGCATCCCAACAGCACGGAGGGTTGAACCCAAACTCTGCAGCTTAGACATTTCAACCCCGGTGAGTCAATCTAAACTTTCGAGCACGCCACGCACGCACATGTTCCAGTCCGAGTTTCACTTTGCTCGCGAGCGGATGAGCGAATACTCCAGTTAGGCCTCTGTGTACTCGGCGCTTCATCATAACCGTTTCGAATCACAGGCCACTTGCGATATGTAAAGAATGAGGAGATAAATATTGTCAACAACAAAATGTAGACTATGGACTCATACCATGACCACACAATCAACTTGAACAGCTTAGATGTAAATGACCAAAATCTATTCTTCCTGATATGGGTTATCTAAGTTTAAAGGTGTTCAACATTCAACAATACCAATCCCACAGTTCAACTGGAAATATTTGACAAATGCAATGCGTCACGAAAAGGTACATTTTCATGTCAGAAATGGGGGGGGGGGGGCATTTTTTTGCTCATATTATGCGCAAGTATTTCACACACAAAATAATAATTATGATCCAAATAACCTGTGACCCATTGTGCATACAAAATATTTGTCTTGGAGGACGCATGACTAAAACAACAAATGTCAAGTGATTAACTCCACATGAAGTTAAGATGTTCTAAAGTCCAGACACAAAGTTAAAAAAAAAAAAAAAAAAAAACTCCAAGCACAGCCAAAACGTAAAATGTCCCAGACCCATGTGGGGAAATTGTATCATGTAATTTCCCCATTGCGGGACAAATAAAGGATATCTTAATGTACCTTTATCCATATTACTGTAGATGAAACCAACAAAGACAATTTTGGCCATCCCGAATTGGAAAAGCTACGTTTGGCCAAACACAACACCACTTATGTAAAAAAAAATAAAGAGCATCATACCTGCACTGAAGCACGGTGGTGGCAACATCATACTTGGGGGGCTGTTTTTCTTCACCTTGACCCTTGGACTTAAACTTCAGCTCGGAAATGATGAACAATTCCATAAATCACTTGGTGCTAGCGCAAAATGTTTACGCCTTCTGCTTCCAGCAAAAGAACTGTCAACAAAAGCCTGACAAACTTCACCTGGGCTATTGTATCTGGGAGTCCTCATCGTCACTTGAAATGCTGGCAGGTGTGCGCCGACTTCCTTCCAACAGGACTTTGAATGTGATTGGTGCATTTGGGTGAGGGTGTGCACAACAGTGCAGCCACATGATCGACGCTCAGGCCTTGTATACCGAACAGAACAGATTCTCTTTTCACTCATGGAGGCAGCACCAAGCAGATTGCCAAACACAAACACCCCCGCCCCCCCTTCCCCGTTCACATAAAACTCCACACTGTCATTAAAACACATGTGAAGAACAACAATACCAAATCCTACGCCGGCATCATCGTCAGTTCGGAATATTTTTATTTTCGTAATTGTGAGGTAAAAGTGGAAGTGTTGAAGGGGGGGGGGGGGGGGGGGGAGACCTCAGGTCACATCACGAGCGGCAGTGGCGCTCAGCGAGCTGTCTAAACATCCTTCAGGTTCCAGCCAAGCACGTTCGCGTCCTTCGGCCCGGTGACATGCTTGTCTTTGCCCCGTCAGTGTCCGGAATATATGAGAGCACAACTCTTTTCCCCGGCTCTTCGCCTTCGCACCGAGAGACGCGCCGCATACGGCCCTTGTCCCTCCGACGTGCCTCGAGGTCCTATAATCTTTTTACAATGTGTTGAAACAGAGCAATAAATCTGTTAGCTTACAATCTAATTTCCCTGGCCTTTTCCGGGAATCCTCATAAACTTTTGGCGCCCCCATTAACAGCCCTATTGAATCAGAGTGCTTAATCCGCTTCCAGGTGAGGGGTCAGAAAATGAATGCTTTGATATCCATCAGACTGACGGGAGCAGAGAAAACTGGGGTGAGGGAGAGCGCTGCGGAAAAGGGCAGCGTCTCTTCCCCATAGGTCAATCGCAGCCGAGAGAGTCAGTCATCCACTTTTTCCCTCGCTGCGGCTCTCATTTTCCATTTAATATGGACATCCAATTAATGTGACCGTGTCTGAGGCAGCTCGCATTCTCATGAATTATTGCCCATCATCCGCACTGTTATGGCCCCATGAGAGGAAAAGCAGAGGAGATGGAAGAAGGTGGGAAAGAAAGGGATGTGTGCGCGGTGCATCTGGCTGGATGAAAACACACATCGATTAAGAAGAACGAAAGTAATGAAAAGTCTTTTAAGTGTTTTTACAAAAAATTCTGTGGAGAGAAGAAGGTTTAAATGTCGGCTTTTGGCACACTACCGAAACTGACCTGTGGGTGGCGGCATAGTGCTCCAAGACAAACAAGAAGAGCAGTAGTAGAAGAAAGCACCCAACAGTTAGTTTCCACTTCTCTTTGTAATTTGTCGTGGTGGTTAATAACTCGTGAGGCGCGTTGTCACAATCATGATGACCTTCATGAAGATGACAATAAACTTTTGGACAGCCAAAGTACAACAATCAAGAGAGAACCAAAACTACAGCTTTGCATTTGAACTCTTTGAAGGATGACTTCGACAACTCCCGCTGGCTGCTGGGAAAACACTGCTTAACTGCCAGATTAAAAAAAATAAATAAATAAAACCCCAGCAATAATTGAGTGGTGTTCTTTATGTAGCTGGGACACAAATTCCCACGATCGTAATACGATGTCTCGTCTCCATGGAGACAGGAGACCTCGTAATCGTAAACGATTACGTTTGAGAACAAATACTTACCGTGAGGTCAGCGAAGCTTGGGTTAAGTGTGCCTGGCGTGTGTATGTTCATCCGAGCAAACCGTATTACACCAAGGCGTGCGATATTAAAGCGAGACACCTTATTGTGGTCACAACACCGGGGATTTGTCATTGTCATTTGGACCTCATTGTCCAATTAACACCGTGTGGGCCCACAGCCAAACACACACCCAGTGTGTGTGTGTGTGTGTGTGTGTGTGTGCGTGCGTGTCTTTGCGGAAATGAAACAGGTTTGAGCTCTCCTTTGTTGTCAGACAAAACACGTGACAGCTTTCATGCGCGTTATTCAGGAATGAGTGCATTCGGTGCATGTGAGCGGTCTGTCAGTATTTCATTGCCGTTTTGGATTTTTGTAACAATTTTGGCTTATACGTATATATTCTTTGGTTGCAATGTTTTTTTTTTTTGACAGTACTGATGGTTTCTGTAGTTGTGACGTGATGTATGAAGAGATGGATGAAATCGGGGAAGCAGTCACTGAAGGCCCACAAAAAAAAAAGAGACTTTTCCCACATTCTGAAACATTTTAAAGGACCAGGGAAATGTGCAATTCATTAAATACTAATATCTGTGAAAAGCTCCGCAAATTCCCCCCCGCTCTGCTCTTAATATGTTCTCCTTCACGAATACAAAACTTATTGCAAAGGTCCAGGAAGTACTTCTATTCTGAGCCCTCTGAATCCTGATGTTAGAAGCTTTATTATTAAAAGTCTGAAAGTTTTTGCATGCGTTTTGTCAGAAATGACAAGTCACGCCGATGTCAGGTCGCCGTCTCGACGGACAAAGGGCAAAGATCTCTTCGAACATCTGCAACAGGAAGGCAACCCGGAGTCACTTCAACAGATTCTCAGGGTCCTTTTTATTTGATTTTAGAGAGTCCAGACAGGAAATAAATCCAAGGGGAGGGACAGTGGTATGGATTTCCTGCTGGATACATGTCAGCAACTTGGTATGCTAGCACTGCTTTCAATTACTCTCACTTAACTTTTGACTTTTCCAGCCTCCTGAAAGTGGCCGATAGCCGCGAGAGGTCACCGTGTCTTATTTCCTCAAGGCTTGCACCCTCGCGGTGCTTCATTTTAAGAGTCACGTGATGTACATCTGCTCTCGAAACGAATGGCCGTGCAGCAACCGCTCGTCATATACGCTTAAGCGCCATAGCGGCGTGGCGTGGTCAGAAGCGAATTTGTCTGATCAACAAAGTTTGCTTCTCCCAAAGCTTACGCAAAGTCTCCTGGCCTTGAAGGAAAGCGAAGATGTGTGTGTGTGTGTGTGTGTGTGTGTGTGTGTGTGCGCACGCGTGAGTCTGCGTGTGTCTGTAGAGATGTGTTTTAAAAGGCCTAATGTTCCCTGACATCCCACAGTTAAAGTATCATAGAAGCAGCATGATCGCCCTTGGCGAGTGGGAAAGAGACTGCCTGGGGCCTTTCGCTCTGGGCAAGAGTGTGCTTGTGTGTGTGTGTGTGTGTGTTGAGGGTGCGGGGGGGGGGCTTTCAACATGCAATATTCTCTGTCATCAGCTTAAACAGTTAAACAGGACGTTCAGGGGAAAGAGGAAGACGACGGAGCAGACAGAGCTCGGACGCCACACAGCTTTCCATCCGGGCACTGTGTCGGACTCTTCGTTTAATGAAGGAAGAAATTAAGAGTAGGGATGAAAGGAGATGAAGGAATCCTTGCGATAAGTCGACTCTTGTTATCTCGTTATGCGTCCCCCGTCCCCCCCCCCCCCACACTTTTTTTTTTTTAATCCCCGCGCTCACGCTCGCTTATGCGGCGTCCGCGTGTGCCCGCCGAGCGTGCCGCGATCTCCATTAGCAGCGGCGCCGTGAAGCTTTGCTGCGTGATGTTGGAAGCGGTTTGTTATTGCCGAAATAGTCAAGCTGATTTATAATATTCTCTGCTAAATTATTCAAGCGGCTCAGGCTTAGAAGTCGGAGCAAATTGCTGTTTTTTTTTTTTTGGGTCTTCTTTTTCTTCTTGAAGCGATGCGGTGCAAGCGCTAACAGTGCGCAATGCCAGCTATTGCGGGCCTTCGCTGAAGGTCTGCTTTTCTGTAATTAGCATACACATTTCGCCCCTGTGCAGAAAGACGCAATTAAGTGTCGAGCCAGAAGAATGCTTCCGAGATGATGAAGGATGTTGTTTCCTGGGTTAGTTTGTGGTGCGGTTGGTTTACTATCCACATCCCATCATGACACTTCCTGGTTTGCAGCTATACCCTTACAGGAAAGCAAGAATAAAATGCGCAAATGTAAAAGGAATGTTAAAACAGTATCTGTCGTTATGTCTATATGCCGGCATGTCGCCGCCAATGCGCGGTGGCAAGCGAGAGGACGCAAGGGTCAGCCTACGCTCGAGTATCACACGGTGTCTTATGTGAGTCCACTCAGCAGATGAAGTCATTTCACACTCGTCTGCGGGTGAAATGAGAGCTCGCTGATAGCGTCCGACTCTGTCGGAGGAGCTTTTGATCTTTCCAAGCGGCGCGGAACCGATCTTCTGTCCAACTTTTTTTAAGAGCAAATCAGTGCCAGACCATTGGAATTATTTTGTGCGGGCTTCATAAAAAGCGGCGGAGCAAAGGGTTCAAAGCTGCGGAGTCCAGATAGGATGAGCTACTATTGGGGAGGGACCGACCGCGTTAATGCCTGACTGTCTGTCCCATGCTTCGGCGGGTTATGTCAAATCACACACAGAGAACGGAATGTTTTATGTCTCCAAGATGAGCGCGGAGACGTTTGCGTCCCCTTCGCAAGTGATGAGACGTACACTCGACCGCGGAAGACAACTTTGACAGAAATCCGCAGAGCAGAAACTCATCAAAACGGCACAGGGAGCAAATCTTCTCCAACAAGATTCTACTTCTTCACGCGGTTTCCTATACAGAGAAAATCCTCAGCTCTCAACTTCTCTGTTTCGGTCCAATGCAAAGCCGCCACCGATTAGCTGAGAGGAAAATGACTTTGCAAATTGTGTCCATATGGCAGTGCATCGATGACTAACGAGTCCCTAAAATAAAACGATATTTAAGCCCCCCACCAGGCCAGGATTCCTATTTGGTGTTCAAACTGCACCTTACACATGTCACTTTAAGGCAGGAGAACCACATGTCTTCAAGTCAACAAAAAAAAAATCATCACGGGATCTAATCCTACTCGATCATCTTTTGGGAAAAATCGACGATGTCGCCAACAATCCGCAGGTTGACCCACTGTCGCCATTGCAATAGCTCAGTTCAGCGAGCATCGAACGCGCTCACCTAAGCGCACGATCAGAAATTCTTTTCCCAGAGTCCGAAGAGTGTCAAAGTGCAGCCCCCGACCCCCCTCGGACCCCCTCCCCCCAAAAAAGACAACTGTGTTCACGCGGTGTGCGGAAACACGCGAGCGGGAGAGTTGAGCCATGAATCACAACGATGATCATTAGGTTAAGCACCAGGCAAGCCCCAAAGGCGCCGAGAGCTCTCTGTGGAGAAAAGAGCACTTGAAATGAGCCTGATTGTTATTATTGTCCTCCAAATGAGCGTGATTAGTATTGATGTCTAAATGAGCACTGAGGTTATTATTGCCTCGCCGATGATTGTTATTATTGCGCCGGCTTTATGAGGGGAACGCTTGCCCCTCGCTTGGTTCACTTTTAATTCCACAGGCTGCCTCTTTAACTAACCGCAACGCCACATGGTGTCCTACACGCACACACACACACACGTATAAATGCATTTGGAGGAGATGCAGATCATTTGAACCAACACAAGCACTCCATTTTATGGCGACGTCTATACGTTATTCTCAGCTAGCCAGGGAGGCCGAGAAGTATGCAATTTCCCGAAGGCAGAGAAAAATGTATGTCAAAGTATATTTTGCCTGGAAAATATTGGTCAGTTTCTGTTGGGGTTCAATTCGTGAGGGCCACGTGCACTCGGGTGTGCTTGCGAGCATGTCTGCGTGTCAGGGCACCTGTCAGATCTGCTCGTCGATTGGGGAAAATGGCAGGTTCGCAAAAGCGCCGTGGGAGGAGAAAAGAGGAGGCGGGGGGCGGGGGGCTGCCTGTCATTCACTTCCAATCGTGAGCCCCCCCCCCCTCCCCCGATACACATTTTGACATACATTACATCCTGTACGATGCTCATTTTGAAAGATGGACGGAAAACAGGAATTAGACGTTGTCACGCTCAGACAGACACACATATGCATGTACTGTATTCTCACATAATCTGTCTCCGTGCGTACATCCACTTACTTATCTACGCATTCATGAAGTTAAAAATCACAGGCTGCTTCATACACTCATAAGGTGAGTCTGGCACACACACACACACACACACACACACACACACACACACAGTCACCACTCTTTACACAGACAGGCATTCAGTCTGACAGAGTAATTATGACGTCCCATTCGGAGGCAGCCCACGGCTGAGAGGTGAGAGTTATTGATCCCACGCAGGAGGAAATTTATCAATGTCCGAACGTTCAGCTCTGACAGGAACCCAATCCACTTAGAGCACAATGTTTAAACTGTTTTCATACCAAAGGGAAAAAAAAAAACTTTGGAAGAAGAGCATCGAGTGCAAAAAATAAAATAAAAGGCCCGTGACTTTCTTCGTGTGCCAAACGTGATGCTGTTGCGTTCAAAGTTCTCATCAGTTGGTCAGAACTCATCGCTCCTGAATGGGCCGTAATGATTTCCGGTGACAAAGGGGTGACATTGCATCAGCGGTGGCTCACCAAAGTAAACGGTGCTGACGGACCGAATGAATTTGTGGCGGAACTGCACTGCGGCAAACGAATCATTAGTATTCTCGCATTTGCAATAAAATGACTATTTCATCGCTCTTGGAACACAATCAGGTAGACACACACAAAAATCTGAAGCGAACACACGTTTTATTTTCAGGTGTAAACACCTCCTAAGTCACACAAAGAGAACATTCCCCCTAATGCTACGTCGTGGTGGCTTGCTTTAGCGCAAATGTGCACTTGCGGACAGTTCATAGGGCAGCGCGAAGATAGAAAATGGAGTAAGGGAAGCATTGCTGTTTGAAAAATTTTTGTTTTCTGCATCGTTAAATTGCTAGCGTCAAAGATGCAAGGTGAAGTTTTTAGGCAGATCAATAAAATGGAGTAAATTCAACGAAAACTTTTTTCAGCGTTCCCTGAATCTTGTCTTGTGGAAAATTTATGTGCATGTGTGTGTGTGTGTGTGTGTGTGGGAAGGGGGCAGGGGAGGGGTGGGGGGGGGGCTATTTGTCATTTGTCTTCCCCTCCATCGACTCCCGCGTCATACGGGCACCTGTGGACATCTTCCCTTCCCCCGAGGCGATGTCCGCACCTCCATTTTTCTCAGACAATGAGTGGAATCATTTCCCCTCGCCCGCATGCCTCTCCATCATTATTGGCACACAATTATTGATCAGGACCTCCGCCGCTAACTTTGAACCAATTAGTCAAACTTTTTTTTTCAAAAGCTGTTGATGGAGGTTGCTCGGCAGCGTATGATCTATTCTGGAAATTCTCCCGTTAAGTCGACTCATTGGACGAATGCAGATGAGCCGTCCACTTCCCCGAGGGGCTCCTACCACTGCGTCAACATTAGTCAAGGAAGCATCCAGGTGAAATCTACAACACTGAAGTTAGAGAGCAAAAAACAGCTGCCTCACTTTTTTTTTTTTTTTTATGTTTGTCCCCGAGGCCCATCCTACTAAAGAGAAGTAATTTGGCTTATCTTATCCCAGAGACCTAGCAGCCGCTTTTTATTCTTTTTTCTTGTGTGTGTGCTCTTTTTTTTTTCTCATTTAGTCCAACAAAGATTGTCCTCATAGATTGACCTTCTCTGGTGCCTGCGGGCCATTGCCCTCATGCCAGTAACTAGATAACACACTCTATCAGAGATTTGAGAAAATCATTGGGAAAGCAGTGGTGCTGATAGTGGCATCAATCCTAACCTGACACCAGGCTGGGTCAACCATTTATCTCTGCACAGCGCCTCTGGTCACAACGGCGGCCATCTTGCGCCGCGACATCCTTCTTTAATAACCTTGGCCGCATCTCTTTGCAGATTGAGAGGCGCGACGCCACTCATCACGGTGGCTTTGTTCGCCTTTTAACCCGTGAAAAACCTCTTTTTTTTTTTTAATGCGTCTGTAAATGGCCTGAGATTTTCTGATACGATGCACACGCGAGGCCAATAAGAAGTCCAAACTCACAAACTCGTCAGCCTCGGAGTTAATGGTGACTCCGCTGGCATTGATTCCCCTCGGTGTGTGACTTAAATGCTTCTATATTGGTGGAGGGAAAATCCCAGAGGCCTCCTAGAGCTTAGATCATTGTTTTTCACTTACTAACAATGAACTTATGATCGGAGCGCTGCGAGGCCTTTGAAAAATGCCCTGTAGGATCATTAAAGAAGTGTGTGGGTCTGTGGCTGTGCGTGTGTTTGTGTTAGAGGCCGGCTCAGCAACAGTGTGTCCGAGGCTCATCTCGAGCGGGGAGGTGAAATGGGGCGTCATCAATCTCAATGAAGTGCAATTATTTTCTCACTTATTAATCATTGCAGGCTAATAGCTAGTGGCAAAGATACGCCGGCCATTTGTCAAACTTAGCAGATTTCTGTAATTTTGTTTCCCCTCTAATGTTTGTGTGCACGTCGTCGGCAGATATCTATGGAGGGATGCAATAAGTCTGCGCCTCCGAGTGTCTATCGCTTACCTGCACCGCCTAACTCGCTGAACTTCTTTCGCCATGTGAGTGATTCTCTCCATTTCAGAGCTGAGCGACCATTTCATGGTGAGTGGCTTTATTTGTCGGCGGCAGCACAGACCGACTGCGGACACTTAACTATACCGAAAACCAAACATCGATCCAACTCTTCATTCCGTTACATGATCTGTGCCTCATTTTGTTTTGTTTTGTTTTGTTTTGTTTTTTTGCTTTGAGATGTGGAAAATCACTTCCACATCATTAGGAAATATGTGAAGCAGTAATTCCACTCGGCATGCTTGTTTATCCGTCATCAAATCATGACACGTGATGAGTCATTTGATGTTTTCAAGTTTTAACATAAGGTGAACTTATTTTTACACTTGAATGGCAGTTGAGACTGTTAAAGGGTGCGATGCGTAAAACTCAAACTCAAAGTGCAATTTTATTTGATTTTGGTTTGATATTTGTTTAATTATACGCCGTGTAAAGTCTCAAAATCCAAAATGTCAAAGTCGGCTGGGACATGCTTTGGCTCCCGAAAACCTTCAACCTTCGCCATTATATGTCCACCCAAAATAATTGAATTCAGAACTGTGAGGGAGAACTACCAACAAGTCCAGAGATTCCAACAAGTATGCCTTGAGATCCTTGGGGTAGATTTAGTTGCTGCAAACAATGAATAGTACCTGCAGGGGTGTCAAACTCAGGTCCCGGAGGGCCGCTGTCCTGCATGCTTTCCAAGTCTCCCTGCTGCAACACACCTGATTCAAATGATCAGATCATCAGCAAGCTCTGCGGAAGCCTGACATTGAAGCTGTTCATTTGAATCAGGTGTGTTGCAACAGGGAGACTTGGAAAGCATGCAGGACAGCGGCCCTCCGGGACCTGAGTTTGACACCTATGTACCTGTTTTCATCTATTTACTCTGGTAGCGTAGTGCCCACTTTCCTAATTCTGCCCGCCCCAAGCCTGAAAAAAAATGGAGGGTTGTAACAGGACAGGCCTCTAAAGGCAACACGATTTGTTCGTCTGTCTATGCCAATGACACATAGTGACAACCAGAAAAAATGTAACGTGTCAAAAAAGGCAACCCGTGTCAATCTCTTGCTATTCATACAGTAGAAAGAGTCGACACTGACTGAGTAAGTTTGGGAGGAAATTGAGACATAATCATTATTTCAGTGGATCACTTGGTGTCACGTTTTTGGGGGTTGGCGTGAGCTTTTTCCAATGCAAAATATGTGCCTGGGCTCAATAAAGTTTGGGAAACACTGCGAAAGGCCACCGTTGTTTTCTTCTGTTATGCCGAACGCAAATGCGAGTGTCGTGTGTGATTGTGCCACTGGAGGAGATGTTCACACCGTCACACCGTCTCGCGGACGAGTTGGGCGTGTGACAGCATTTTCACACGCAGTTGAAGTGCAACACTTGAAGGAATCAATGCGCTGTTATTGAGGGACACCCAGTGGTAGGAAAGTGGTCTGCGGCCATTGTGCAAGGAGTCCTCTTTTGGCAAGGGGTCCTTGGTTTACAACGCAGTTCCGTCCTCACTGTGGTGATTTAACCCGAATTACGTACGTGTGTCGACGTAACGCGCGCAGCATCACCTGAAAGTACTTTTGAAGCTTGCCCGTTTGAACGCCAAATGCATGCTGGTCAAGACCCCACACTTAATCCCACAAACGAAGCATATGTTTTAAATATTAATCTGCACCTATCCATTTTTTTCAGGTTGAAAACAAAATGGCAATGACAGTAAAAATTCCACGGTGGACTGTGATATTATAGATGTACCGCTAGATGGCGCCGCCTAAACAGGAATGAAAAGATGCTCTGGATCCGGTAAAACACGGGAACATATTTCAAATACTGTCAAGACAAATTGCGTCGATTCATTGATCATCCAACAATGTCAAATAATTTTCTTATCTAGTTATTATTATAATTTTATTTCTATTACACTGATATGAATTGTAATGTATGTATGGATGTAAACCCAGAAGAGTTGTAAAATAAACACAATTTAAATGCATATGCATTCAACTTTTTAAATTAAATAGTTGAATCATTAATTACCATCAAATCGATACTAGATAGACCAAAACATCTGCATCAGGTATTATTTCCAATTTGTCGCATTCATTGAACTAGTTTCCCCAATTGTTTGCCCACCTTTCGCGCGATATAATACGATGATAATATTCACATGACACAATATCAATATGACTTTCACTGCGACTGTATTTCGAGACGCGTTGCCATGGCGAACGATCCAGTTCGAGTTTTGCCGTTCCAGAGCCTCACACGTGGTCATCTCGTCACCGCCCACACCCGGGAGGTTTCCCGTTTTTGTTTTTTTTTTGCCTCCGCCCACCGCGCTGCAAGTAGACGGAACAGAAGATAAACAGTCGAGACTGGGCAGGATTCGACTACCGAGTTGTGCGCGACCTTGCTTGTGTCGATCGTGCACGATTTGGCCACGACCGGGCCGCCTTGCACGACTTGCGTGGAGCCGTCAAAGCAGCAGGAACGAATGCACGGAGATGGTTGTTCTTGCGCCATGTTTTTGAGAGAATCGCCGTGACTCGCAGGGTGCAACGTTCGCAGCATGATATTACCCTGCGGCTAGTGGACTTGTGTTAAACCCACGCGAGACTTGCTCGATCGTGCCGGTGCTGCCGCGAGGCGCCGTGCGTAAATCGCCGCGCGTAACCACTGGGCTCTCTCCATGGAGATCCCGCGGCGGCGCTGCTCTTCTCGATCCGCGCGTTAAAAGACACCGAGAGACACTCGAGATGAGTAAAGAGCAGGAGGGCATTTCCTTGCCGGTGCCTTGCCTCGGGGCTTGCGCCGCCAGAGGGGCCGATGTCGGCGGCGGAGGAGCTGCCGGAGCCTCGGGTGTCGGGCTTCCAGCGGCCGGGACTTTCTGGCAGGATTCTGTCATTGCGGGCGGGGGCCACGGGCAAACTTCAGCCAACTGCGCGATGGACGGCGGCGGTCTGCTGTCCGCGGGCAAGTCGTGCAAAAGCAGGCCGGTGAGTGTCGCCTACGTGTTGAACAATGAGCCGAACCAGCAGAACAACGCCGAGTGCATGGCCCTGCGATGCCTCAAGGACGCTTGTGAGGCGGTGGGCAGCAAACTGGAGACGGTCCACTTTGGGAAGCTGGACTTTGGAGAGACCACAGTGCTGGACATCTTCTACAACGCAGGTACGGACGCACGAGTTCGTTTCATGCGTCGGGCTGCTATTATATTTTTTCTCGGAGTCATTGAAACATTCGATTGTTTGATGCAAGGAAATGTCGCTCCTCATGACTACCGGACGACTGGAATGTTTGCACAAATGTCAAAGGTCACACCTTTGCTGCGTCACTTCTTTCCCGGAAATCGGATGCCTGCGGGACAGGTTGCTCTGAGCTCAGCAGCCAGCTTGCGTGCCACTACATGAGGCTGCAGCCTGCACATCAAGTTGTTTACTCCCGGTTGAATGCACGTGAAAGTCAGCGAGCACGCACGAAACGTCGCCGTTTTATTTCCACATTCTGCTTTTGAAGCCTCTCGCCCTAAGTCAGCCGGTATCGGCTCCCCATGCAATACAAATGAGAACAAGAATTTCCGGGTGGATGGATTGAATGACTGCCAGACTTCCTTCTTGAGCCCACAAAGCGGAGAAACACGCAAGAACCTCTCTTTTTTTTTTTCCATTTGTTTATCTTGTTCTGAACTTCAGTGGAAATGTTTCACCGTTCACATGGGAGGGCCGAGGCATTTTTTCCCAGAAATGCACAGTATCTGCTCACACACACTGAGTCGCCTCTTCCTCCTGCGCGAGTGCAGTGAGTGATGAAGGCTGGGGACAGAAATCCCACCGCGGGTTCCTGGCCAGGCGGCGGCTGCCTGTGAATATGGAGCGACGCTTTGTCACTGTCAAATGCAAAACGAAGGTGTTGGCCTTTCAATATCTGGGTCGCGTGGTCCTGCGGAAACGAATCAATTTGGGCTGGGAGATGCCAGGGGGAGGATATACAAACCTGTGGAAGTTGCACAGTGCTAACAAAGATAAACCAGAGGATGCCAAGTTATTAGCTTAATCTCGTTTTTTATGCCAATGAGCTCAGGATCACTATTCTACACTCAAATGCCAGTCGAGAGTTAGAACCAGGCCGATGTAGCTCCTGCTTCATCCGCCTTCAATCGCTCTCCTTTTGCTCAAAGACAATGAAATATTTGAGGCTGGGTGGACAAGTACAACTCCTTATCTTCGGTGACAAGCCGCTGTGCGGATAACCGCTGTTGAAACTGCTGTCATAGAAAACAAAGGCGGATAAGGAAAAGGAAGACGTGATAACTCCCTCCGCTTTTGCAAAAAAAAAAAAAAAAAAAAAAAAGGGAGAGACGAATTGGGAACGATAAAACTGGTTAAGCAGGTTAGCGTAGTGATTAGCATGTTTGACATGCACTCCAAAAGTTCCCAGGTTGGCATATCTGCCGGGGCTCTCCGATATTCTCCTTGTGCATGTCTGGCTTTTCTCCTGCTATTCCGGATTCCGCCTGCATTCCAAAAAACATGCACGGCGGGGTTCATCGAAGAAGACGCATCCGTAGGTGCGACAACTAACTTAGAAGACGGATTTCAACAGGCCCGAGTACCCATCGGCTGCCTGTCGAAAGCAGGACACATTTAATATACGATAACTAATCTGCATGTGCAAAGAATGTGGCGTCAGTGACTGGCCTTGGGGGGGTGGGGGGGGGGCATAATTGCGCTGGAATCAAGTTGATCACTCGCATCGCGTTCAGTCCAATCCAAATCGTTGAAAGTCCCCTTTGCCGAGTGGGCATGTCGTATCGGCAATTCCCTGTTCAGCCTTCATCCTGAACAAGTCTAACCGGAAATGTTGATGTGGAATCGGTGATTGCAATTCACTGGCATCCTCAGCATCCTTTGTCCTCATGATTCAACTTTTTGCTCAGTGGACAACCTGAAAGCCCTGCTGGAATGCTACCGCCCCCCGCCATCTCCACCTCCCGCCCTCCCCGCTAGGTTGTTTATCCCCTCTTGTTAACTCTGCATGCTTAATTGCGTGTCATCTGAGAGAGCACAAGGTCGCAACAAATGAGCCCTCAGGACACTCGGCGGGAAACTCCGCCGCCATTGTGGCACGTGAGGGGTGGGGGGGCTGCATTTCCACTCAAGTCGCTCTCTTTTTCTCTTGCTCTCCTCTCACTCAGAAGGAACAAATATTTCCTGCAAGTTGTGTCATCTCAAGATCAGAAGCCAAGTGTGACGTCTTCACTGTATGGAAAATGCATTTTGCCTGGCACCCATCAAACGTAGGTCAAGAGGGGATTTGTCAGACCACAGTTTCAATCCCCTTTTTTGCGCTGCTTATTAAAACGCAGGGGGCAGGCGGCCAGCGTCTTGCAGAAACGGCGTGGAGAGAAACTCCTGAGTCACGATCGTGCAAATGAAAAGGTCTCAGCTCAGCGACTGGCACGTAGCCTCGACTTAAGAGAGGCAATCAGAATTTTCCGAAAGACGAACATTGAGGCCGTCTAAGATATGTTTGGAATCTTACGAAATGACTTTCAAGCCACTGTGTGAACGTGACGTTTGCGTTGCAAAGGCTGCGATATTAACTCATTCAGTACCAGCCAATTCTAGACCAAGTCTGAAAAGACGTTTAAAAACGTCTTTGGGAGTGAATGAGTTAAGCTAGATTCCTTTTGAAAAGTAGTACGCGCTTGTCTCCATCAGACATCGCCGTCGTGGAGATGACGGACGCTTTCCGCCAACCGTCACTCTTCTACCACCTGGGAGTTCGAGAGAGCTTCAGCATGGCCAACAACATCATCCTCTACTGTGACACCAATTCCGAGTCGGTCCAATCTTTGCAGGTATGCTCCCATTGCAAGCGGGACCAAAAAAAAAAAAGCATTGCATTTTAATCATAAGCTTGGTGATTAAAGGCTATATTTGGGAAGCGTCAAGGTGGGTCAGCGTGGGATTGACGGGCTAATGTGTTTTGGCTCCATGAGCAACACCCACATGCATAATTACTTTGATGGAAGCAGACTAAATTTCTGAGAGGAACTTTACGCGGGCTCCTTAGTGTTTCCGCCATGCTTTAATCATTGATAAGCATGCACCTCCACATTGTCCTGACTTTTCTTTTTCCTGAAAACACAAACAGGACTTGTTCTTGTTTGTTTTTGTTCTTTGTTTGCTTTTATGTGACGTTTCTTTGGGAAGTTTGAAATGTTTTCAAATATGTGTCAGCTTTTGGCGAATGAGCGTTCTAATCTTGCATGTCTTCTGGATAGCAGTAGTAGTCATACCTTTTAAGTCTTACATGTTCATAGGTCATTTTTTAAAATTCATTCATGCAAATGAAATTGTTCTTTTTGACAGTCTAAAATGTGCATTTTGTTTTTCCTTTCGTCCATCAGGAAATAATATGCCAGAAGAACACTGTAAGTCGTCTTTCTTTTCCACCTCTCACCCATACATAATAACGTTGCCGTTTTAAGATCACAAAACGACAGGATCGGCATTGACTGCACTGCACGTTGTTTTATAACTTGATGAACGAGAGAAGGCGCACCGATTGAACCGTTGGCGAGGACGTGAATGGCGGTGGCCTCGCTGCATGAACGCCGACTCGTACTTTGTGGCGTGGGCTGATGATCACTCGCAGTGAGAGTGCGAGCGCTCGCTCCCAAGTGCGCTTACTTTGCGTTCTTCCTTGCTTCTTGTTCGAGACCCGAAGTAGCCGTCTGCATGTAGATGTGCAAATGTTAGGATATGTTGAGCACGTGTAGGAGAACTCACTTACGGATCAAAGACTCGGTGGCTTGTTGGCGACATGACTTTCTCGCCAATAAATAAATCGCGTTGCATTCAAGCAACTGCCTGCCCGAGCTTGATTTCGCATGATCGCGAGGCATGCGATCCTCTCGACGGCATGAATCTCACAGGCGGCTAAATATAGCGCGGGGACTTGGCATCCTGCGTCGGTGGAATCGAAAGGCCCCGTCCGTCTTTGCCGGGACAATGATGTCACGGATCCCCGTCGCTCGGACCTGGAGTCCGAGGTGCATCGATGCCTTTCATTGCTCCGCGGCCGCACCTTCCTTTCACTTCCTTCTTTCTCCCATGTCAGTTTTCACACGGAAACAATAGCATATTAAGAAATGGCAGGAAAACACGCCCGCCCGCCCTCGCACGCTCATGTGCTGGCATTTCCATCAAATATTGGACATTCCGAAGGCGTCTTTTTCAAGCCGCCCCTGCATGTTTCTTCGGGACAAACACATGCCCTGCCACTTTATCTTTACTTTCCCGATCTGTAAACACCACATGCGCTTGAATCTTCTTTGTTTATTCAGCGGGGTCGCGCCTCTCCGCTGCAGGCTAGGGAGAATTTAAAACAAATAGAAGACACTCGTACTCTCTGGTGAAACTATCCTACCGTCGAGACTGAGCGCCGGAACGGCAGAACACAAACACACGTTAGCGCGCGGCAAATTCTTGCCGAATGCCGAGGCGGCCCTGAGTGAAAAGCAAAGGCTTTTCATCAGGCGAGCGGCAGCAGGAAACGGTCCCGAACTGTTGTGCGTCACTTTTGGAGGAAAGTTCTTTAAGTCGGGAGCGACTGGCCCTGAGCTCGCCACCCTGGCCTGCTACCGCAGCCTATTTAGACTGCACCTTATAACCACTCGATTGTGTGTCACCTCATTTCCTTCACTGAATTGGCCAATTAGCTCAGACTCCTTCCCGGTGGCTCCTTTTCCACCAAGGAAACGTAATCTTTGCCTCTCGGCTGGAACGTCGGTCGCAAATACGTATCATTTTTATTTTATTATTATTATTTTTAATGATTTAAGGGAAATTAGCAGAGTTGGCACACTCGATATAAACCTTTGAGCAACGGCTACATTACACTGAAGGGTGCATCTGCTTTTTCCTCTTGTGCTTATTTCTTTTTTTTTTTTTTTTTTTGGAGATGAGGAAATAAGCGAACGTTCAGGAAAATCATTTAGTTCCTCAACGCAATTTGTCCTGTGCCAGCAGACTTGCTCAGCCAACTACACCTTCATCCCGTACATGGTGACGCCGCACAACAAAGTGTACTGCTGCGAGGGCAGCCTCATGAAGGGCCTCACTGAATTGATGCAGCCCAACTTTGAGATGCTGCTCGGGCCCATTTGCATGCCCCTCCTGGACCGCTTCATCCAGTTACTCAAAGTCTCGCAGGCCAGCTCGCAGTAAGTCCCACAAAGAGGCTGCAAATATTTCTGCACGAGACACTCTTGTTGATGTTGCTAAGCCACTGTGACGAAAGCTGTGAAGTGAAGCGTTCAAGCATCCCGTTTGTGAGCTTTGTCGCCGTCCAAATACAAACTATCAAGGGCATCTTGACCCTCAAGTTTCAGGTGAGCGTTGCACGAGAATCCGAGAGCGATAAAGCAAACGGGGGGGGGGGGGGGGGGGGGGTTGTTCCCTTGAACAGGAAGTTCTTAATAGGTAACCTGACCTCACTGTGCCAGTACCGCGGGCATACTGCACAGCGCACACATTTGACCACATCCTTCTGCTGCTTCCTTTCCTGAAGAAATAAAAATAGCTAAGAGGTGGAGAAATCATGGTCCAATATAAAAATCTATTTCAAATGTCGCTTGATGTGGTTCAGCGAGGTTCTCCGGCACTTTCTTTTATGATCATGATAGACGTGTTTTTCATACACTGCAGGTAATAAACCCAAGACGCCATGCGCCGCTACAACAAACAAAGGCAATCTTTGACTCTAGTTTTATCATGCACCCAATAAAGTCAAATCAAATTCATCTTTTTTTCTTTTTTTTTTTAATATTCTTCTGTTTATCTTTCTTGTGCTCGGTAGAGGCACCATCGCTCACCGGATTCAAAAGCCGATGGAAGAGTGAATTGTGCGGCCGCGGATAGCAAACATTTATTTTGACCAAATACTCCAAGCTTTTTGTTTTTAAAGCATGATAATTCTCTGGTTTCAACCACATGCTGCTCACACCCACCAAAGGGCAAATTTCCCGGATATTCTACTCGGGCACGGCTATTACTTGCCGCGAAGCGATAACCAGCAGTTCTCCGTTAATTGACTCCATGAGTATTTTGCCTCTTGGCCATCATTTCTCCGCATTCTCCCCCACATTTGCGAGATTGAAATGTTATGAGTCTGCCCCTCTTCCCACAGTCACTATTTTCGGGAAACCATTCTGAGCGAGATCCGAAAAGCTCGGGAGCTCTACACCGGAGCGGAGCTGTCCGCCGAGCTGGGCCGAATACAGCAGCGGCTGGACAACGTCGAGTGCCTCTCGGTGGACATCGTCATCAACCTGCTACTGACATACCGAGACATTCAGGTAATTGTCACAAGCAAACCAAAATGCAGCAAGGGTTGCTGGCTTCGTACCAGAGTGTCTGTGTGCGTTGTGGTTTATGAAATTAAAATAACAAGACTTGAGAATGGCAACATTTTTGAGACGACTCTCATCTGATTTGCATAGTGAAATGATGCACGCGTACAGTATGTCTCGATGGTTTAATGGCTGCATTGCAACGTCGCTTAGGCACCAGCTCCTCGCCCTGTGCACTCAGCCTCATCGATGATTCATGGCAACGGCGAGCTGCGAGGTGGCGCTGAATTATTAAACGCGCGTCGGGTATAGTCAGCGCGGGGGCAACAACAAAAAAAAAAACATGATTAGGGTCGAGCGATTATTCAAAGCGCTGCTGGTGGCGGAGCGGACGATGTCTCCATTGTCGTCGGATGTCAAGTGGCTCATATGCGTGTTCTGTGTTTAATTGTTGTGTAGGACTATGAGTCGGTCGTGAAGCTGGTGGAGACTCTGGGCAAGCTGCCCACCTTTGACCTTGTGGCGCATCCACATGTGAAGTTCCACTATGCTTTTGCACTGAATAGGTGAGTTAGCGGGTGCACGGTGTGAACAAGCAGCGTTGGGCCACCTGGCTGAACTTCACTTCATTTCAAAAGCCAGTTTTTTTTTTGTTTTTTTCATCACTTCATATCCTCCCTTCAAAACAATTTGCACAACCACTTTCTTCACTTTTTTTTTTGTCTCATTGATGCGTTACCGCAACACTGAACTTCCTTCAACTGTCATAATGGGAAAGTGAAAGCATCTACATCCGCGCTCATCCGCTCGATGCAAATGAACAGGAAGCCACTGTGAAGAAACACAAAGTCAATGAGTTTCTCAACATTCCCGTACAGTATATATAATTCGTGGTCGTGTTATTTGAAGAATATACTGAAGACGCACTGGAGGGGAAAAAAAACGGTGTGCTGAATTTACTCCATTTTATTTTGTCAAGTGGTTGTTTTCAACCAGCATCTTCTTATTAGTCACAGATACATCGCAGATCTACTGAAAAGACAAAATGGGATTTTGAGCCCCCGCTCCAACCTTGACTAGTTGCTCTCCCTTTAGTTGTGCTGATGCGACCAGGCAGCTCAAACAGCAGCGAGACGTGCGACGCTACAGCTTGGCGGCACTTTGGAAATATTTCTGCCGGGTGCCGTGCCTAACAATGTTTGGCTCCAACTGATTTGCCCTTTACAAGGAAGTGATGTTAGGATCGCCAGCTCAAGGCGCAACATTGGAGGAAGATTGTGTTTACTATTATTATTTCAAATTCCAAATACTGATGCATGCAAAATGTAAGTGTCATCGTGATAAAGCAACATAAAACATCTTTTGATGAGGTTGAAGTACAAGTCGAGGCGCGTGTCACGATTGTAACCATTTCCAACAAAATGGCTGCCAACTACGACGTATAATACACTATGAAGATGTAAAAACATGAACATGAATATTGTCTGGTGTTTGTGCGCACAGGAGGAACCAGCCCGGCGACAGACAGAAGGCCCTGGACATCATGCTTCCCCTCGTGGAGGCCAAAGAGCAGGTGGCCTCAGATATCTACTGCCTGATCGGGCGGATCTACAAGGACATGTTCCTTGAATCGCATTTCGCGGACACCCAGAGCAGAGACAGCGGCACGCACTGGTGAGTGAGACAACAAGGGTGGTGCGTGTGACATTTTATCAGTGGGCGCTGACGCAGTTACTCAGAATGGAGCCTATTGTGAGATTTGGCAACATCCTTGCTGAGACATCGCAAGTCTCACTGAACGAAACCGTACATGGTGTGTCAGTTGGAATGTAAAAGTGATGAAAATGGCAATTCTTCAGCACAGGAATGGTCAAAACAATGTACACTCCATAGTTCAGGTGACACAATGGAGCACTTCAGCCATCAGAGTAAATCTAGTTTAAGGAGTCCTGGCATTTTCTCGTCCATTAAGCATTTTAGGGAAATTATGCATGACTAAATAATCCAATAATTAAACTAGAATAGTAATTTGGTTTAATGCTTCAGGCCCAAGTGGGTTCTGGTTTTATTATTTTTTTTTTTTTGCTTACTCTGAATGGAAGTGGGAGGGCGATACTCTGAAAGGCACATTATTCATTTGTTGCAGCTTCCTTTTTGTGATTCTTGCTTCCTCATTCTTTATTTTTTGCACCTCCAATGCCGCTGCATGAAAGGCTTAGTGGCTTAACATTTCTCACCCCCGTAGCTCCAAGAAATGCATCTGATCTTTGCTTTCTTTAGAAAAATCTGCTATAAAATGTATCGAAAATACTGAAGCGACATATTTTAGTCTGTGTACAGGCATTTGCCTTTAGGAGGCGAGCTCTGGCCTGCGTGCGAGTGTCTGTGTGAGAGCTGTGGCCGACAGCAGCTTTTGTGTGAGTTGGTCGAGCGATAACTTGTGTGCCAATGATGAATCACAAAATAGCGAGGGAAGGCTGTATTTGGGATGAAGCAAGTCATTTTTGCACAAACTTAGAGCTAACGCCACCGTGGGGGGGGGGGGGGCAACATGAAATTGTTGATTGCGGTGGAGTGGAAATTGCTTTTAGGTTCTCATATCGGTTGAAGTATTGCGGTGAGTCCCATCTGGCTGTTATTGGCCTGTCACAACACAGCAACGGGACCTAATCGCCTTCATTCCCTCCGATGAGCATATTACCCATTAGATGAATGCTCCTGTCGGTTTGTGACCCCAACTCAATATGGCTCTAATTGCAATTTCTAACTTGTGCTGTTTCACCAAGCTGCAGGAGCCGTGTAAAGTCATCCGTTATTTCACATCCGAGAGGCTTGGGAATTTAGATGACGCATTTCTTGGAGGAGGCATGTTTATTAAAGTTATCGGTCCTTGTCTGTCCAGGTTTAAAATGGGCTTTGAGTCGGAGCCAACACTGCACTCTGGTATCAACTACGCTGTTCTGCTCCTGGCGGCCGGACACCAGTTTGAAACTTCTTTTGAGCTTCGCAAAGTGGGTGAGTAGAAATGCGATTTTTGTCCGATTTCGGTCTTGCTAACATAACTAACTCATGTGACACTCTGTTAGCGCCAGGGCCCATTCCAAATCTACAAATTTGGCTTAGCCCACTCTAGTCTTATCAATCTAAGGTCCCCCAGCATTTACACAATGACCTCATCTTGTTGCAGGGGTGAAGCTGAGCAGCCTGCTGGGTAAAAAGGGCAGCTTGGACAAGTTGCAGAGCTACTGGGATGTGGGCTTCTTCCTGGGCGCCAGCATCCTGGCCTGCGACAACACCAGGGTCATCCAGGCCTCCGAGAAGCTCTTCAAACTCAAAGCACCTATTTGGTGAGAAGACGCATACTGCAAGACCTTCTGGGAGGAGGATGGACCCCAGAATTGGAAAGAAAAAAACAAATACGCGTTTTGGCTGGGTCCATCTCCAGCAGGTGTCTGTGATCTAAAATGTGCTCCACTTTCGATTCAAAGAGCTTACTTGCCATCTGCGGCCCATGTGTGAGCATTTGGGTTATTTAAGCAAGGAAAAAAAATATCACAAAGGGCTCAAGTTGTTTGAAAAGCGCCTTTTTGTTTACATTATGATTAGAATAGGTTAGCGCCATGTGTATATTTTTTAATTCAGTTGTATGTTTATTGAATGACACACGTATTTCAGGTATCTCCGTTCCCTGGTGGAGACCATATTGATCTATCAGCAATTCAAGAAGCCCTGCGTTGAACAGCCAGCCCCCAAACTGGAAGTGATGGACTTCTGGATGGACTTTCTAGTCGAGGCAACCAAAAAAGACGTGTCCTCCGTGCGATTTCCTGTGAGTGCAGCCAGGCAGAGATTTAATCCTTCACAATCGTTTGAGTGTAAAAAAAAAAAAAAAAAGCATGCTCAGAAGGCAATGTCTTGCAAAACTGATGATGTCATAGATTAAACCGGTTTTGTATTCTTTGCCCAGGTGTTGATATTGGAGCCTACTAAAGTCTACCAGCCATCATATTTGTCCATAAACAAAGACGTGGATGACAACACGGTGTCCATCTGGCATGTGACTCATGACGACAAGGTCTGATTGAGTTTTGTATTCTTTGATTTGCCGGAGTTATTCAAACAAGCACTATAAGCATGCTTTGTGTTTGGGAGTTAAGCCACTCTCAAGAATGTCTTACAGAACCAAATTCTTCAAATATTATTTGAAGAATTTGGTTCTGGCACAATATTTGAAAATTAATAGTTAATAATGTTCCCATTTTGACTGAACTTTCAAGACACAGAGAATATTGTCATATTTTTCTCATTGGTGCAACGGTGCCATCTACTGGCATGTGTCTGTCATTATAGTTGTGCCAAAGCTTGAATTTCACAGACAAACTGGGCCAGGCCCTCCTTCAGACTTACCCCTTGAAAAATCTACTTTACGAATATATTTGTCGGTGGCAATGTTCTTTATTTATCCATCCATTATTGCTTGCGCGCACCACATAAACATCCCACATCAGCTCTCCTCACCTTATTTCCCTTCTCCTCATTATCTCCATTTCCTGAAGCGAATGAAATACAGTAACTGCGAATGTGTTTCATGACCATAAGATCATCAGCCCAGTTTTGGTTCGTGGCACCGGCGTTCAACTGCTTCTAATCCAGCTCTCAGCAAATTGTATTCCGCGCAGGACACTGTGATTTATTCACTGCGGGAAGCTGTGCCGGTGGTTTAATCAGTGTATCATTACTGTATATGGCATGTCCTGCACAACAAGGGGATTCACGAGTGGAACTTCAGCGCCACGTCAGTGCGAGGTGTCAGGTCAGTGATACAATTGTATCGTTTCACAGTACCTTCAGGACTATGATGGTTTCTCACTGCGGTTGTGTACTCTTGACATTTGGGTACGAAGCACTGCACTTGTATTTTGGTCATTGTAATTTACTGGTAGAAAGCGCCCCCTTTCATACTGCACTCTGCTTTGGTCAGTCAGTGAGTTCTCTGCATCTCGCTATTCCGCGATTCTTAGGGGAATTCGATTGAAGCACAGAAACATAGCGGGCTGACACGTTGCTAGGGAACGACTCGACTCTCGGAGCCCACTCGGCCTGCACGAAGCCAGTGAGACACAGTAGCAGGCTATCCGAGCACACGTACTGGGCATTTACTCTTTTCTGGCTGGCTCTGCAGCTCGCTTGCAAGCCGGCCGATGAAAAGTTTTCATCTATGTAGTGAATTGAGATTTCGGTGGTTTAGTTGGGACTGCTGTTATTATTATCGTTGTTATTATAATGCACCCTTTTGTCTGCATATCGTGACTGCTGCATATTGTACTTGTGCAGCTCTACCGGGATTCAGTTTATATGGCAGGGTATGCGATGCGCGGGCAAGCAGGCTTTCTAGTCAAAAGCAGAGATGTGATGGCTGATGTCACTGATTCGCCACGTGACTCGAATCTGCTCTCACGGCAATATGTTTGACCGTCTCCCCTCAGCATCTCCAAGTTTGACGAGCGCAGTGCTTTCCTCTACGTCCTTCACAATGCAGAGGACTTCCAGATCTATTTCTGCACGGAGATGCACTGCAAAAGGTTGGTGACCTCCAAAAAAACCTTTGATTTTTCCCTCAGCGTAATAAATAATTGCTTCGCTGAAATGTGTCCAGTGACTAAGCTTGTAACTCCATTTACCGGTACTTGCATCGTCAAGTAAAGACATTGTTGATTTATGATGTAGCAGGGGAACAGTGTCCACTAAAATACTTTCCCTTGCTATCTGTCACACATCAGTTGATGAAAAGCATCTATAGCTTGTGAATGTTATCCACTATTTTTGGCTCGGGGAGGGATTATCTCGTGTAATAACGATGCACACGGCTCAGCCCTCATGTGCTACATTTCACACGCCGCTGTCCCTGCCAACACACCTTGCTTCATTTTGCGACCGTTCGCCATCCTGCACTCACAAAACTGAAGAACCGAGCGTTCGGACTCTTCCGAGCGCCCCCGATGTGGCACGTGAGCGTCAATGAGTCATGCCTTCTGTTGTCATGCCGCTCTTCTTTGCATGATGGAGCGTACGGGAGTGATTGTGGGATGTGGCGAGAGCAACGTGGCACGAGGGAAAGGAAGGTGGAGAGCGGGAGCTGAGTTGACTCGCGTGTGTGCCTTCATGTGTGTGTGTGTGATGTGCGCCTGCATGCACACGTGCGGCACCTACATGCACACCGCGCGACACTATGAAAAAAACGTTAAATCCCAGCTTGTGTACGATGAGCGTGTGTGTGTGTGTGTGTGTGTGTGTGGGAGGTGTGCTTGTAAACACACTGTAACACCGTCTGGATAAAAGCACCAGTCAAATATTTTACAATAATAGCTTTTTTTTCCATATGCTGAAGGTTACCAGTGGGAACAGAAGTGTAAATACTTAAAAAAATCAAAATAGATTTTTTGAAAGTCTGGAAAATGGCGGTAAAATGTGTGTAATGTCTTTCATAATGCAACTGTGAATGCTTGGAACAATCCAATTCATCTCATGTTTAGCAGTATGCCACAACTCTTGAAAGATAAAACAACAAATTGTGAAGTGTGAAACACACACACGGGTCAGGACAAGTCTGGACTAAAGTGGCATCTCATTGTCAGGTTCTGCGAGCTGGTCAACAGCATCACCGAGGAGGCCTGGAGAGGTCCGGACGAGGGAGACTGTGATACTGACGCCTTAGAGGTGAAATACAGCACACTAGTTTTGCATAGCGGTTGAACTCCCGTGGAGCACGTGAGAACACTTGGCCCGATTTTCATCTTCATTTGCATGATGAGACTTTGCACCTGTTGGATTTTGGAAGAACAAAACCAATGACTGCTCCTTTGTTTGCATAACTTTCGGACCCTTCTTGACGCAGAAGCCTAATAATAAACGCAAAACAAACCAAGATCAGCAATTATTTCTGACTTATTCAAGACTGTGTATGAATTTGTCTCTACAGTATGATTACGAGTATGACGAACATGGTGAGAGGGTGATTCTGGGAAAAGGTACATTTGGAGTGGTGTACGCGGGCCGAGACCTGAGCAACCAGGTCAGACTGGCCATCAAGGAGATACCAGAGAGAGACAGCAGGTGAGACATTGAGCCTGTCCAAATTTTAATTCATTTGTTCTTTAGACGCCAATTTTTTTTTTTTGGGCCAGCAGAGGTTGGCCCATGTTAATACAACACTTGTTTCAGAACATTTAATGAAGTAAAAAGTATTTTGACCAAGCACCTGCACAATATATCCACACTTTACAAATAATGCAGAGTTGAAAAGTGTTTTTTCATATATGATATGGCATGACTCCTTCTTGTGACTGGCTCCAAGTCCGCCCCGAGATAATTGAGAAGCTCCAAAATTGCATCGCTGAATAGACAAAATATCACCCAAACATTTTGTTGAAGAATGCTGACAGGAAATTTGAATTCGATCATCCCAATGACACGTGTATCACTCAATTTTTTTTCCCCCGCAGGTACTCACAACCCCTCCATGAGGAGATTGCTCTCCATAAGCACCTGAAGCACAAAAACATCGTCCAATACCTCGGCTCCATCAGCGAGAACGGCTTCATCAAGATCTTTATGGAACAAGTGCCCGGAGGTACCAAAGCTGCTAACACAATAATACTGTTTATTGATGGGAATAATAATAATTCTACAGTGGTCCTAAATTGCTGTGTAAACATGCTTAACTGCTTCCTGATATGATATTTGTGTTTTTAATGTGCTCTGTCGGGTAAAAAAAAAAAAAAAAAGAATCTACAGGTAAATATATAAAAGGTAGTCATTTAGACTGCACATTGGAGAGTCCACTCCAACTCTAGTAGTCAGCCAACAAAAGCAAACACACCCTTTCCATTCGATTCTCACAGTCCACGCAACCAAACCAGCTGTGGAATAACATGTTCACACCCAGCCATTTTCCTATTTATTTTTAGGGGCATAGAAAGAGGTGATTGGGTTCTTGGCTTCCAGACCTCACCAGAGCGGTGGAACTTTACTGTTAAGCCACTGTGGCAAATTGACAGGAATTAAACATTTGACATGCTAAACAAAGCAACCTGTAAGGTGTCCTGAATGGTCAATCTGAAGTCCCATGCTAATAATAGCCACGCTACTTTCTTTTATTAAAAAATAAATGTAACATTTGAAACGCGGATTTTCCGAGTCCAATTCTTCCATCCTGTCACTTTAATTTTTCATTTGCGCCCGCGCTTTTTTCACCTTAGGGAGTCTATCCGCACTGCTCAGATCCAAGTGGGGTCCTCTGAAAAACAACGAGCCCACCATAGGCTTCTACACACGGCAGATTCTGGAGGGACTCAAATACTTGCATGACAATCAGATCGCACATCGGGATATCAAGGTAACAAATTGCTTACACTGTGATCCAGCAGATGTTTTCCTGTGCTGGAAACTAGAGAGTGTTAGTGTAATTTTGGGGCCTAATGACAAAACCACACTTATTCGATTCAGCATCTTTGTACCCGCGTAGCCATAGCAACAAATATATTTTGCCTTCCGCCTCATTTAACATGGCCATAAAGTCATTGGCGACATGTACCGTAATTGTTGGGTGTCGTGATGTAACCGTACATGTTTGTCCCTGGTTAAGCTTCATCGTCAGCCCAACAATGCCATCGCCCTGCGTTCACTGACCGGATTGTGACTTTTTCTTCTCACTGTTTTTATTTGAAATCCTCAGGGTGATAACGTGCTCATCAACACCTACAGCGGCGTGCTAAAGATATCCGATTTTGGCACATCCAAGCGCTTGGCTGGGATTAACCCCTGCACCGAGACGTTCACAGGTACGCGCCGATTCGATGTGCCCTTTCTGTCAGCCTAATTTAAAACGTGAGCATCAAATGTGTGCAGGGGGAAAGGAAAACTTCTAACCAGTTTTATGCAGAACTTTTGCAAAGGAGTGGTGCGAGGATAAATCACGTGCAATTATCCGGATGCACAATAAATCTTAATACTTTATTCCTTAGATGATGTTCCACCTCCACAAATTTTCATGCAAAGCATTTAAATCGGGGTTATTTATTTATTTATTTTGCATAATCCCGCCCACAGCCACAAACAGCACTCCCACGCCAGGCAACAAAGCCAGTGACTAATATAATACTTGACTTCATTATCACATTAGGGTAGAGAGAACTCTTCTCCATCGATGCATTTGAAGGGATGGAAATGAAGTGAGCACATGTGTGCTCCAGGTTGCACTCCAGCCCTTACTGTGCATCACAAAATGGTCAACTAAACATGCTGCTGCTGTTCATTGAATAAATTACCATAAAAAATAAAGTTTAAAAAATCATGGATTTGGACATTGGGCAAGACTACACCCTGAACTGGTCGACAGCCAATTAGGGCACATATAGACAAACAACCATTCACACTCACGCTCATACTGAAGGACAACGGGTGTGACATGCCTGTTTTTGGAAGCCGGAGTACTCAACTGCCTTATAGTTAGATATGTCATGATACGAGATATGGTTCCTTCTGCTATCAATTACTATTACAAGATCAAGGACTCAACAGTACACAGTAATGCTGATCAATGATGACTTGTCTTTGGCTGTTAGCAGCACTACTGTATTCTGGTCCTCGCCACCACTGAGGCTCTGGATGGATTAGTGCGCGGTCTGTGGTCAGATGAGGCGCCGCTCAGTATAGGCCACTCGCACTCTTTGTCACATCCGAGTGGAGTGGAGGGGACTTTACCTTGTGACCTGAGGCAGCGCTTGTTCAGGAAAACAGGGCCGTTCCTTTGTATAGGTGGTGTCTGCTTTAAATGAGCCGCCGCCTGTTTTGAGTACAGCGCGCACTCCTCAGAGCAGTAAATAGTCAGGAGGCTATTATTAGCACACTGTGCTTTGTTCAATGAGCATGTTATTTCTGGAAGTCACCGGTCTTGCTGTAGGCAACGGTAAAAGCCCCTTTCAAGCTTATTAGAGCAGTTTGCGAGAACATGCGTCAAGTCCAGATGATGTCATCATCATCGGGACTATGGGGAACCCGGACAAGAAAATCAAAAGTATGCAACAAAAAAAAAAGAAAAAACATGACGTTATTTTCTATGAGGCCATGTTTTCCAATTTTGGATTTGTTTCCCCAAAAATAAGAATAATGCATGTGTGACAACCACGGCGGCAGCATGGTGGTCTTGTCGTCAGCGTGTCTGCCTTATAGTTCTGCGGTTTGAGGTTCGGGGTCTCTTCTACGGCCTCCCACATTCCAAAAACGTGGGCGCACCCCGCGACTGACTGGCAACCAGTCGAGTGTGTACCTTGCCTCTTACCCAAATCAGCTGGCTCGAACTCCTAAGCAACCCTCATGAAAACAAGCACTATTGAAAATATGTACGGGTACCATGGCAACCCCGAGACGGTGTTTATGAACGCATCCTGAACGTATCTCTATGGCATTTGAATTGGCATGTTACTCCTTTCTTATTATTTTTAGGCACACTACAATATATGGCTCCAGAGATTATCGACAAGGGTCCTCGTGGCTACGGCAAGCCAGCAGACATCTGGTCTCTGGGCTGCACCATTATAGAGATGGCGACTGGGAAACCTCCTTTCTATGAACTCGGGGAACCACAGGCTGCTATGTTTAAGGTACTTAACTGACAAAAAAAAAAAAAGGACCAGCCGGTACATGTTGAGACATATTTCAGATTTTTTTTTTTTTGAACACTCGGTACGAAGACGTTACAAAGAATGCCGTTCAACGTCATGCTTTTTTTAACCTGAATTCTTCACACCCCATTATATTCAGCTGGCTATGCAAAATGCAAATCTGCACTGCAACCGATTCAAGTTCTAACTTGTTCTGGCTGAAATTTCACGTTTTCACGATAGATTCAAGACGACATTATTGACATTTTTTTTGTTTTGTTCATATTTTAAAAGGGTCAAGAATAAAGTGTTGGATGAGGGGGTTGGGCTCAATTCATTTCTCACTGTTTCAGTTCAGCTCATGCTGCTACAGAAATACTTTTCCAAGTCATGAGATACCACTTTTTTTTGGGGGGGGGGGGGGGGTCTTTATGGAAAGAAATAATCTGAATTCGCTCATGCCTCTGCCTGTGTCAATAGCACTGCACCGTCATGTGAGCCGACCGAGTCGAAACCATAAACATTGTTTCTGTATGAACTGTTGTTCAAACAAACAAACATGATGCGTCATGTTTTCCGCTCCCCGCTTGTGTGCGTCTTTCTTTTGAACACGCTGACGTTAATGAGCCGCGTGCCAATTGAATGAATTGTTACGCCGGTGCCAACGCCGAGGAGAGCACAGTACAGTTCTTTCGAGGCCGTCTGGAACACATTATAGCACACCCGTCTGAGACTGAATCGTGGAATATTCCATACGTGAATTTGGCTCACGCTGCTCCGCCGAATATCTCGTGAAGTCAACAAGGAGTGAACTTTATTGAGTCTTGAGGGGTGAATTCCATGTGAGCATGCTCAGATTTTATCGGTCAAAAACTACAAAATCATTTGCAAAAAACATCAATCGTAGCTGAGGTATTTAATTTGCGTCTTCTCTCATCCCTGTGGAATGGGACATTCGACGAGACATTTTAGCACACGCGTTGCCAGGAAATTCTCATGCTTGAACTTTGACTGTTATTTATCGGCCACGTTTGGCTCTGCGTTCAAGACGTTGGGAAAACATTTTCCCCTTTGGGGGCTTTGTGCGTGCTTCTTTCGCAGGTGGGAATGTTTAAGATCCACCCCGAGATCCCCGAGTCCATGTCACCAGAGGCAAAGGCCTTTATTGTGCGTTGCTTCGAGCCCGACCCGGACCGCCGAGCCACCGCCTTCGACCTGCTCACAGATGAGTTCCTCACCGTCACCAGCCGCAAGAAGAGGAGTAAAAGTAGCTTCACGGGTCTGTATGTTTTTCTGATTTATTTATTGAACTGTCAGGGGTTCCTGTTTATCAATCGCATGATGTTGAGATTAGTGGAAAAAAGGCTTGTGCCTTTGTGCTTACATTATCCCCCCCCCCCAGGCTTTTACTGTAATCATGAACCATTTTGCTCTGTTGAGCACTGACACATATTTTGTGCATTTCTTCCACAGCTCTGTCACCCGGCACAGGTGAGTGGCGTTGCTTTTCGCACTATTCTAAGTCTCCTGCTGCGAGCCAGACGTCTTCAGAACTCTTCCGCATCGCTTGGCAGCAATAAAAAATAAATAAAATAAATCATCGCTCTTTGGAATCATGTCCCCTTTGATCAAAATCAGAAAATAATCCGAGTGGTTTGCACACGTGTGATGCTGCTCGTGCCTCTCAATTCTTTGATTTGTTTCTTTTATCTTTTTCAGAGTACCTGCGCAGCATTTCCCTGCCCGTGCCTGTGGTGGTTGAGGACACCAGCAGCAGCAGTGAGTATGGCTCCGTCTCCCCTGACAACGACCTCCACACCAACCCCTTCATCTTCAAGCCCAGCGTCAAGTGCTACAGCGAGCGCGATGTCAAGGGGCCCCGGTCGCTTTTCCTCAGGTACAATGAGTCACGCCGCATTGTTGTCGCTTGCTGTTAATTCAAGTGGGGGGCTGGATGAAACAATGCTGGTTCCAGTAAAACATAGAAGTCCGTTTAAATATTGAGGTTTCACATATTAACCACCCCCCACATCATCGTAATCTTGCTTTGAGTTGAGTCGAATCAAATATCACGGTATCCAAATATCCATTTGTTTGGTCTCTGCAGCATCCCAGTTGAGAACTTTGAGGACCACAGTGCACCTCCATCTCCTGAAGAGAAAGATTCGGGCTTCTTTATGCTGAAGAAAGACAGCGAGAGGCGAGCCACCTTGCACCACATCCTGACCGAGGACCTGGACAAGGTGGTGGCCAACCTGACGGAGGCCCTCACACAGGTTGGTAGATCTTGTGCATCCAGTTTCAATCTTGACAACTAAATCCCTCCGCTCCGGATGTTTCATTGAGCCTGCAGGGATCGGAGGAAATGAAGATGAAACCGCAGCACATCTCCACTCTGGTGGTCAGCCTGGCCGACTTTGTCCGAGTGGCCGACAGGAAAATCATCGCCCGCACGCTGTCTCAACTCAAGCTGGAGCTGGACTTTGACAGCACGGCCATAAGCCAGCTGCAGGTCGTACTCTTCGGCTTCCAGGACGCTGTAAGTAGCAAAGAGAGGATTTCTCTTCTCCTTACGGCGAGTCCTCATCTCATATTCAGATCGTCTTCCTTGAAGCGGCAGCGCTGAACATTTCATTTTAATTGTTGTCTTTTTGCATGAGCGAGCTGCCGGGTTTCGGCGTTGAACTCGGGCCAGTTTATGATTAGAAAGCCTTTAAGAGAGGCAAAAGAGAGGGCAATCTGTCAGTAATGATGGCACCTCTTGCCAAAACAAAGGTCAGTCTGCTCTGCCTCTCGTAACTGCCAATTAATTGACATAGACGGTGTTCATATACCCGATTTCAGGGTGATGTGAGTCTGCTGTTGCTTAGTGCAGGTGAATCTTTTCTAGTGAAAAAAAAGAAATCCCAACATAAGCAACTAAATTTGCCATATCACCTGTAACAGAGAAATGACATGCATCCGTTTTTCATAATAAAAACAGTTGAATGACTTGGCGTATATTTTGCTAAATTGATGGATTAAAGAGGAAGCGTGTCAAAGTAGCCCTTGCGGGCTTCATTTTTCTGTTTCCTGAGACAAAAGTTGGGACACCCCCTTTACGTCATTCTGCAAATGAGATGGTGCTCTGGCGCTCCCTGTTGGTATAAAGAAAAATGACAGAGGAGTGCAGAACTCAAAATGAATGGAATGGAAATTTGAGATGCGAATAATAAAAGACAAAAGACCCATCAAACTTCACCGAGTGACCTTTTGATTGTTTTCAGGTGAACAAAGTGTTGCGAAACCACAACATCAAACCTCACTGGATGTTTGCACTGGACAACATCATCCGAAAAGCAGTGCAGACCGCCATCACAATCTTGGTGCCAGGTAACCACATTGCTGTCTGAGAATTTAACGATTTAGTATATGGATATCAAAGGTACAAGAGGTATCCGTACTCCGAACGAATACTTGTTCTGGTATCGGTCTGGGAAAAAAAAATGGCATTGAGCCTCCCTAGTAAAAATTGCATGAAATAAATCGGGCCACAAATGAATGATAATGTCGGCAGCAGTCATGCGACGAGGTGTGGATTTGTGTTCAGAGCTGAGGCCTCACTTCAGCCTGGCATCAGAGAGCGACGCTCCTGACCAGGAGGACGCCGATGTTGAGGACACTGAGAGGAACTCGCCACAGCAAAGACGTCCGCCGGCGAGCTCCAGTCAAGATGAGACGGTGGTTACTTCGGGAGTCAGTACGCTCAGTTCGACTGTGTCACACGAGTCGCGTAACGGCCAGCATTCCGTGAGCATGGAGCTCGGCAGGATGAAGCTGGAGACCAACAGGTTGCAATCTGCCGTGATCGCAAACGTTAAATGAATGGTCTTGAGCGATCCATACTGATGTTTCCTCTTACCTGTGCGACATCAGGCTGCTGGAGCAGCTTCTGGACAAGGAGCGAGAATATCAGGCCATCCTTCAACAAGTTCTGGAGGAGAGAGAGCAGGAGATCAGACTACTACGACTGCGATCTCACACTACAGGTAGACACGTTCTCTGTATCCATCCAGCGATTCACTATAGTGCTTTTCTTCATCTGGGTCAGCGGTGACCTAGACTATACGGTGTCTCGGCCAAAGTCAGGATACACGGGGGAAAAAACAACTCCTTGGATAAAGTGACCATGTTCGACAAAAGATTTTTTGGGTTGTCCCTCTCTCCGATCTCCAGCAAACATCTCCACGTCGACGTGTGGTCCCCAAGCACGCGGGGCTCAACCTGCCCAAAAACGTGAAGAGGCAGAGCTCAGCGGCTGGTTAAGGCTTTATGGAGCGGACCAAGACTCCATAGATGTGGTGTGGATCTGATTTTAACCTTTGCGGAGCGATCTTTGGATCTCATCTTCTCATGCTGCTGTTATCACTCTGTCGCGTTTCTTTGTTTTAGATACTCAGTGAGGAGTACACATTGAATGACATCCTCCATGATGTCACAAGAGAAGATCTGAAGAGTCTCAGACTGAGGTAATGCAACAGTTTATCCGCCCATCCGTTTTCTTTACCGCTTATTCTTCATTTTAATTGGACGTGGAAAGCTCTCGATGTCTTCAGCTTTGTAGGCACCAAAAAGCATATTTGTTTGCCCATCTATGCCGCTTTGCATCGCTCACTATCGTTCGGCAAAACAAACATATCTGAAGCAGATGCACAACATTTGTTTTCTGTTTAGTTTGACAGTAAACCCAAGTGACAAACATCTTGAAGCATTTTTTTATGCAAATAATTTTTTTACTATCTGCCAAGCTGCCGCATATTCTGAAGTGAGTTGAATAAGTTCACTGCCACCATACATCGCTTATGTCACAATTACAGAACCCTGAATTATGCCTGGGACAGAAGCAGAACATATTTAGGCAAGTTCTGTTCATTAGGCAAGTTTTGTTTATCGGTTATGCCAATACCTGACTGAGTGCATTCGCTATTTCGAGATGCATTGAATGTCAACATTTTCCCCTTTATGTACGTGTATGTCTTTGTGTCCTGTGCAGAGGCGGAATCTTGTGTAAACTTTGGAAGGCCATCACGGACCACAGGCACCAGCCCACCTGAGGCCTTAAGTGGCGGCAGCCACTCTGAGAAGCCAGGACACCTCAGTATTCTCCTCAATACCTCAGTATTTATTTTTAGAACAAGAGCCCGCGTTTGCAGCTTTCCACCCACGCTAAAGCCTATTTCTGTTGGTAGGGTGCTGTGATCGTTTTTGAAAATGTCATTTTGTCAAGTGCCACTATAGCGTCGACCCGCCTTATGGACACGACAGGCATGTTACAACAACGTCGACGTGGAGTTTCATTTGTAAACTCACAACAGTTGTTCCTGTCTCCACACGATGAAACGTTTACATATCTAGAGACTGACTGTTTGCCTGAGATACAAAAATACGACATGAACGGTTTTCGGTTTGGCTTACCTACAGCTTTGATCATATTTTATTGTGGGTGCTGCATCCCGTTTATTTTTTAGCAAAACTGAAGGATGTCACTGCATGCCATTCATGTTTTTTGCATTTTTTAGACTAATTTAAATGCCCTTTATTCACATTTCACAAACCTTGTAAATATTGTGGAATATCTGAAATGTGAACATGCATACATGTACGAAATATAACTTAAAGATTTTCCATGTCGATGCTCGTGTATTGTATTGTTGGATTTTCTAATGTGTCAAGTCATAGGAGAATACCAATTCCAATTACAGTATATACTGTATCTGATCTGCTCACCTTTTCATTATTTTTACAATGATTTTCTTTTTTTTCCAACTTGTTTGAGATATTATTCAATCTGCTGTTTGTTGGAAGGAAATTGTTAAAGGTAAACACGTTTTATATTTGTATACAAGACTGCTGACATTTATTTGAAAACCGTGTCAGAAACAGGAGCGGTGTCCATGTTGTTTCACAGTTAACATGATACAAGATTGGCGGAATGTCATGTTGTTGAAATAAAACTTTTCGTCATGGAATTAGATTCAATTTGTCGTGTTTTTTTTTTTATCTTCTGCGATTGGCTGGTTGAATACTTTGCATAAAAGTACCATGATGGCAATACCAAGACAAAACCTCACACCGTAAGCAGTGAAATAATCGATGATAAAACACAGAACTTCAAGTTCTTAGGATTTTTTTTATTATATATATATATGCATGCCGTCGTCACCGTGACAACGGCAATTTTTCCAGCATCGTCACAGGACAACCCCTCCCCCACTTGTACCATACAGGATTCAGAATTCAGACACGACTGGATGTACGATAACGTTTTTTTTTCCTAGTCAGGCCGACTCGTCACGGTCTGCAGTGTCCATCCTCAAGGCAGCGGGGACTCAAGGAGTGGTGTTGGGCAAGTCAACAAACATGGCTGTGATGCAGCATCACCGCTCGCCGAGGATCGCCGTCGTCGCCCCGCTACAGCTGCTACTGGTTCTGTGCGCCTTGCAGCCGATCCACACTCGCATGACAGCCATATCGGACTTAAAATCCAAAATCACAGGAGTGGAGGAGCTGCTGGAGGAGTTCCGCAAGCAGCTCCAGCAGGACCAGACGTACCGGCCGAGCGAGGTGTCCGACTCCTGCGTGAGCGACTTCAGTTCAACCCGGGAGAGCATCATCCGAGCCAAGGCCTCCATCGAGCAGGGGGCCACCTTCCTCATGGCCCCGGATCGAGTTTACACCTGGAGGGACTGCGTGCACGCCTGCTGCGCGCAGCCTCACTGCACCGTGGCGGTCGTCCAGGTGGAGCCGAGGCAGGCGGGGGACAGCCTCAACTGCTACCTGTTCAATTGCACCTACAGGAGCCAAAATGTCTGCTCCTTCGCTCCGCAGCCGGGTTTCGCCTCACACAGCCGCCCGCTGAACGTCACGCTGGGACGCGTTCTGCAGGACTCCTCCGCAGGCTCCGAGAACGAGAGGAGGCCCGGGGAGGCGGATGACACACATGGTGAGACACTGCTCACGGTGCTTGATCGGTAAATAACCCGAGGTGGCAAAAGTAGTCACACGCTGTACTCAGTTGAGTAAAAGTACAGATAGGCTACTTGTGTTTAATTAACCCTGGAGAACCCAAGAACCTTTTTCTTTTTGGGAAATGATGAATTATATATTAAATGACTGATGTATGTTCACTGAACACCAAAATATATGTTTTTCCAAATATTTCATGCATTAATTATAATTTAGGATTCGGGCCAAATTTGACCCTTTAGGACAGCGTCTGAGTAGCGGAATTTATAGGGGACCAAATTTGACCCCGTGGGTTCCCCAGGGTTAAAAAAATTTGAAAATGACAAGTGTGATTATTCTGTATGTAAGTGACTGGACTGCAATTTCAGTTTAATGGGAACAAAACAAATAACATGGCTACAAAAATGAAGGCAACTCCTCCATTTGTCAAGTTACCACGAGATGAGCACAGGACCCCCAGGCAGACACGGTGAACTCAGAACTGGTTTATTGTCAGGAATGAGGGACAGGTTGAGGAGCCAGGAACCAAACGTGGTCAGGGGAACCAAATGGAGGTGTACAGGAAGGCGGGAACGCAGCAGCGAGTGCAGCTGGGAAGAGGCCTTTGTGCAACAAGGGCTGAGTGTGGCTGACCAGGTGAAGACTGACAAGTGTGTAGGTGAGACAGGTGCAATGATTGGGGAGACACCACACCGAATTAAGGGAAAGGTAACAAAACACAACAAAGGCAGGGTCCATACAATGAACGACTGATAAACCATGTGACCTTTGGCTGTTGGTGTTTTTGAGAAAAAAAACAACAAGTTTCATCCTTGATTTATTTGTATCCCGAAATGCCATACAGTACACCGTGTGAATTCATAGCTACACAGCATGTTTGTTATGATATCTTGAAATACATCTTTATTTATATCTGATGAGACTTTGTTGCTTTGTGTTGCAGAGATTGACGAGCCCCCTCGCTGCGATGCAGGACAGGATGTTGTGATCCAGCTGCCCACTGACTGGGCAGTTTTGGACGGCCGCGACAGCGTGGACGACCACGGGATCAGTCACTACGATTGGACTCTCGTGAAGGGGGACGCAGCCATCACCACGAAGGTCGGTCACTTGAAGACGTCGTTACGATCACTTGTCTTACAGCATCCGTCCGTGGCTTGGATAAATTAACCGAAGTCAAATGCGAGATCTACAAAGCTTTGAACGGGAGAATCAACGCACACAATGTTTGCATTTGCAGCATGAAGAGACTCGATCGGGGTCAGGTTACATTTGTTTGCTTCTGTTGAGCCAAGAGAGTGGCTTGTGGCCAGAGCTCCATGGTGCATGGCAAAAGAGATAAAGAGTTTATCGCATACACGCCTGCCTCAAGAGTCAACTTCAAGGTCAACGTGTTCTGTTTTTCGTGAACATAAAAACTTGAAGTAAACACACTCTGCTGAGATTATGAAGCACAGATAAATAGTTTTGTTGTTGTGGACTTATGTGTACTTAAAGTTGGGCATAAATTTCATGAAATACTTTTATCGTGATACACTTTGCAGCCATATTGCCCAGCAGTACAATAATGGTGAAAATATATAGTTGTTGCGTGATTGTGTCTTTTAAGCAAATGTGACTTTACCTTTGTGTGTGTGTGTGTGTGTGCGCGCACGTGTCTTTTGCAGGCGTCTCATCCAGGGCTGCTGAAGATCACTGGTCTCCAAGAAGGCGTCTACACTTTCCAGATGACTGTCACTGACACATCGGGTCAAAAAACGTCAGACAATGTGTCTGTTACAGTGTTGGCACCAAAACACCAAGCAGAAGGCAATGACCTCACGATATGTCTTTTACAGCAAATGAGTTACTTATTCAAGAGTTGAGTTGAATGATTTTTTTTTTTTCTTGGCAGTGTGTACCGGCCGCTGCTCAAACTACCAGTTCAAATGTGATGACGGCTGCTGCATTGACATCACCTTTGCCTGCGATGGGAAGCAGCATTGTCCCGATAGATCAGATGAAGATTTCTGTCCAAACTGTAAGAAAACACTCACAATCCCAAATGGAGAGCGTTGTTTTTGGCATGAAAAGTTGCTGCTCACTTTTCAAATCTTTGCCTAGTTGACACCAGCAGGAAGTCAGTGACCCACGCTGAAGGTCTGCCCATCCACCCGCTTCCGGTGGCACACACTGTCGAGTCTCTGGACAGTTTTGTGCTTCAGACTGGGCCCAGGAAGACGAATGACAACAGTAGACCTTCTCAGGAGAGGAGCAGAGTCACACCTCCACCCAGTCAGAAGCAGGATTCAAACAGTCAAGGTAGACTATGTCGACACATACCATAATAACAACAAAGGACAATGTTATTGAATGTGTTCCATTCACAACTCTTAAATCGTGGTCTTCCATGTCATTGTGGAATTTCTATGAGGGTTTTAGTGTTTATCCACACATGCAGGCAGATGGAGCCCATGTAGGAAGCCACTGAGTCATGGCACTGAGTGCTTAAATGCTGGCAGAGCCTCAATGCATTCTGCATTCCATGGGAAAACAGTTCTGTGCTTGCAGACTTGCTGGGCCTTGGAACAAAGCGTCTCTGTCCTCTCTGCCATCCAATCCCTTCGTTTGCAAAAAAAGACTGTTCCACCAATGCCCCTACACTGTTTTGACAAAGTGCATCTTCCGGAGTGTCACTTTACAATGGTCAGTGCCATGTGCACATACTGGACAAACTAAATTCTTCAATCGTATGCAGTACAGCCCAAGCTAATGTGATGCAAGGTTATTGTGTTCGTGTGCATTGCATCTTTCAAATTCGGTGTTACCTTGAGACGCGAGTGTCATTCATTCCATGAGTACATTTGTAACTCAATACAGATCCCCCGTCTCCATAGAATAGAACGGAAATGCCATTAACCTGTACTTGTCCCCCCACCACAAAAAAAAAGGGGGTTTTTTTCAATTGAAAATACCAATCTGATGTGGTAAATTGAGTATTACGTGTGCTTGCCGTGGCCACTGGTGTGCAGTATAACACAGAAGAAGAAGAATAGACTTACTATACTACGAATGCATGTGACTCAGTAAGATACTGTAATATTCATTTATTTTTTTTTAGGATAAAAAAAATATTCCTGTCAATATTTTTAGATTTTCAAAACAGAATGGATAATATGGCTCGATTAAAAATTCCAGTCTAATTTTTTTTTTTTTTTTTCAAGCATAAGTAAACAATGTGATTGAATTGGGTCTTCTCCGACTCTGTGTCTCCATAGACCCATGTTCCACTGCTCCAATTGTCGGACCTTGTAAGGGCACCTTTGCACGCTGGTACTATGACCGTGAAGCAAGAGACTGCAAACACTTCCTATACGGTGGTTGCCAGGGCAACCATAACAACTTTCTCCAGGAATCAGACTGCGTCAGTGAATGTATACAGAAAAGTGAGAAGATGCTTTCCTCTTAAAGATGCTCGTATTTTTGACCAGGTTGAGTTACTGATTACACTTTTTTTTGGGTCATTGTTGTATAGGTCCGGGTCTTAAACCAGCTACTGTGGCTTCTCCTATCACCAAGCAGAGTGAAATAGGTACTGGCTAATAAAGCCTGACTGAGATGTGTTTTCTTTGAGGCTAGTGACGATGAAGATATGAATTAAAGGCAGAACATTTGACTGTTTTACATTACTTTGCCCTAATTTGCGATTGTACTTCTTTGAAGCTGCTCCGGGAGTTTCACAGATCCAAGAGGGTGAGATCCCGGTCTACAAACGGTTCCCAGTAAAGGGAGGCCATCCGGTCGCCGAGTCAGGTCAGAACCAGGTCGGATGTGTGTTCGTGTGTCGCGTCCACCCTTGTGTCCCACCTGCTTCTCTCTTCTGCCAGGTGCCGTCCTCCCACTGGCACTGGGCCTGATCATCACCGCCCTGCTGCTGCTCCTGATTGCTTTTCGCCTGAGGCTCGTGCGCCACAAGCTGAAAAAAGCGCGGCCCCTCACCACGGAGGAGTCCGACTACCTCATCAACGGCATGTACCTGTAGCCACAAACGGAATCTCTTGACACTTCCAACCTGGGGAAAAAGAAAGAACGGGAGCCACCGGAGCCCGAGTCTGGACCTTTTGAATTTGCACTCTATTTTTCCTGTAGCCTAACCTCTGTAATTAGTTCCATGTGATCTTGGAAACATCCCGTCCTGCTCTGCTTTGCCTCATGCTTCGACATTGAAACCGTCCTGCTGCTGAAGGGCCGCTGCCTTCAAAGCTAATGACATCTTCTGATGTTGGTGAGTCCATGAATACTTTCTATAGAAGTTTTGGGACCCCTGACCACTACGCATACTCAAAATATCGAGTTGGGCACTCTCTTAATCCTGGCTCACTATCTCCGTTGTAGTTCAAAACAAAGGTTGTTTGGATGAAGCCAGGGCATGAAAATTTTCCCTCTCTTCTAAGCACATAACTTGCTTTTATTTTGATACAGTGGTCAATGTATCAAATGTTATGTTAATGTTAATGCAATGTATCCCAAGACTTGATATCAGAGAATCTTTCATTTTCAGTCAAGTAGGTGCAATATGACTAGACAATTCAATAGAATCATAAAACATATTTTTATTTTTTTCAGTTCAAAAATATATTGTGCCATGTTTATGGTCTCAAAGCTCACCTGTGGATGGAAATGTAAATACAGCGAGAAGTGGATTGAGACACTGACTAAGCCATAGTAACTGTTATATTGTACCCCTTTATCCTGTTCTGGAATGCATCCTTGCAAAGCTTCGTGGCGATGTATTATATTGAGCACATGTATTCATTCAAAGTGTTGTCCGTCATTCGAAATTCAAGTTTATTATATAAAAAGAAAATTTGAACATTTACCATTGCATTGCACAGCCCCGAGAGTCACTGACTTAAATTTTTCAAATACGTACAGTGTATATCAATATAATTTTCCACAGTATGGTGGGAAGTGGTGAGATTATCACAGTTAAATAGTATCCGTGTTTAAATCCCAGTTCAGGTCCTCCTGTGCGGAGTTAACCGCATGCTGTGTGGGTTTCCACGCAGATTCCAAAGATACTCATGTCAGGTATGATTTGTTTTTTTGTAAAAACTGCATGTCAGACAGAGATGCAAAGACAGAATATTTTGTGAAGAAGTAGGGATTACGTAACAAAAATATTCTTGCCCAGAATTTCTTAAAATGGTAGAGCCCGGACGCAATGCAGATCCAAAAACCAAACATAAGCAACTCTTTATTGTCATATGCCACTCCGGAATTCATAATCATCACTTCATTTCACTCAAAATAAATGTGCTTAAAGATTGTTTCTTTTTTTTTAATCTTCCCCCAAGACATTCATTCATGAGAGCTTGTTTTGGCAAAGCAGTGACTGTGAAAATCACCAGCGGGGCCTGCATTTGATGTTTCTTGAAAGCACAACGTTGCCATGCACGTGTGGGTGTTAAGTTAATGGTCCGTCCGTTCTTTTTGGATGGAAAGCATTGCCGGAATGTATGCCGACTGCATCGTTAGGCGTGTAGTACAACATCGTCTTGAGCGCCGCACATCAAACGGGATATGCGGGCTACATCAGCGTGTGTGTTGCCAATACTGCAATGGGCTGGGGGGGGCGTGCCTTAAGATCACCTATTAGCAGAGAAATTGAAAGTGAGATGGCTCACACACGGCAGCGATGTGAATTACCTAAAAAAGCTCAGGCTTTCATCATTAAAGTCCAGCACTCTTCCGCAGACATACGGTATTATGTATAAGTATATGGCTGACTGCATTCAAAATAAGGAAACCACAAAAAAAATGTTATTCAGTAAATCAAAAAGTGTACAGCTTCAAACAGTCCCCCTCCAGTTCAGTGATACTCTCTAGTCCATCACGCTTGATGAATGATCTTAAATCAGAGGTTGTTAGGCTTTTGGAACAAAATGTAAGGACTGCTTGAGCCCGCCCCCCAGTCTGTGTTTCGGTCCTGGTTCGATATTAAAAAGGTGGATTATGGACTGTCTTCCTGTTCAGAGTTCATCCCTGCAGGGAAAAGAAGTGGTTGACGTTAGTGAAGGCGAAAAAAAAAGGCAAGCCAAAAATTTTCTTTGAAAATTAGCTACCAATATAAAAATGTCAATACTGTACAAATAACATCCAATTTGCAGTGTTGTCTACCTCTCACAGAGCAGAAGATCAAATAAAAAATAGTTGCGACGTTCCAGATTATTATTCACGGGGTCATGCTCACTAAGGCCAAATACAGTACAAGCCTTCACAGTGTTGTTGCTTTTTCAAGTTTTGTTAGTCGAGCCAGTTGGAGTCACCCACCGAGTGTTTAAAAAAGTAAATAAAAATAAGGAAGGAAACGTGCAGCTACTTGGCATGGTATGGAAAAAGCAAAATATGTCAGCAAGCAGCAAAAATGCAGCCTCTTGTGATCCGTTGCCTGCTCCAAGCCACGCCCATTTCACCTTTTCCGCTGTGAGAAGGAGAGGTCGGGAGGAGGGTGGAGGGAGAAGGGAGTCACTTCCACCTGGACCACTGCTTGTCTTTGTCCGTTAAAGGCACATATATCACCCCCATCAGGGCCTTCATTTTGGTGCTGCCGTCCTCCATCTTGTCGTATTGCTGCAGCATCTGGTTCCCCCCTGCCGGGCCCACGGGCAGAATGAGACGACCGCCGGGCTTCAACTGGTCCAGGAGCTGTGACGGCAATAGAAAAACTGTTTCAGCGGAGCCTCTCAAGTCCCATGAGGTGACACCGGTCGCAACTTGTCGAAGATTTTCAGGAATAATGCGACATAAAACTTTGCAAATCAGGTTGATTGATGACTCAAAGTGTTCCAGTTTGACCCCAGAATGGACTTTTTGCCTTCCATGATTTTCCATGGGAAAATGTCTAGAAATCCCCAAAGCTCACTCAGTCAGCATCCAGACCCAGACACGATTGTGCTGGAACTTGGAGGTTCCCCACTGTCCTTAAGATTTCCAACTCAGACTCACAGCTTGGGGGACTGTTGATGCTGCTGCTCCAACATGGATGGCGTCATAAGGCGCCTCGTCTGAGTAGCCATTTCGTCCGTCTCCAACTGAAAACACGGATGGGACCATTTATATCAGGACCGTTTTATACTATTTAGACTGTATCCCTCATGTACCTCGTCCATTTGCCCTCGTCTGACAAAACGACTTACCTTTTAGCGTAACTCTTCCCGACGTGATCAAACTGGGGTCGTCTTTCTTCACGTTGTTTATCGCGTCGTCTACCAGCTCTTTGATGTGGTCAATGCCTACCACTTTGCCTTCAGGGCCTACCTGTAAAAGGCAGAACGGGATGCCGCACATGCTTGACACAATGACAAGGCTACAATTGCATTGCGATGCACCCAAAGAGAGCTCTGACGCGCCACTTGTGACTCACCATTCGTGCAAAGCAAACGGACAGGATTCCACTGCCAGAGCCCACGTCCAGGGCTTTGGCGCCCTCATACAGCTGGTCATGTAGAAGCTCCAGGGCATACGCGTGCTGAATGGCCACGTGGAGAAAGAAAGGAGTGAACTTGTCTTTCAAATGCTCATGTTGTGACTCTAATGGGTGTTTGACTAAATTCCCTTCATCAAGTATGGATTCAAAGGACTTGTCACCTATGATGCTCGGTTAAAGAGAGCTAAAATCAATCCAGGTGCAAAAAATCCCCCAATCTAAATAATTAAACAAACGTCAACATTTCCTATTGTTATCGCTGGATAGATGATTGTGTTGTCAATACACCCACATTTGTCTGATTGACAGAGTGCTGGGTGCAGGCACAGCTGATTGAGTGAATTCATACCATATGTGGGGCGCTGATGGTTGCTTGGAAGCCTTTTGGTTAAAAGAGATGGATTTGGTTAGTATAGTTAGGTCATTGATTAGAATTTCAGACGACTTCTGTACACCGGAAGACTTACCTATTGACTGGGGCGAGTCCATGTAAGGGTTACACCTAGAGAAGTGAGCCCGGTCTGTCGCCAGCATGACTTCGTAGACCTTGTCGGATTTAATGATGCCATTTTCTGCGGATGCAAAATGGCAAAAACACATGACATTGCATTCAAGCAGATGGTTGTCAGCCAATCATTGAGCTCATAGAGAGGAAATAACTTTCACACTGATGGTAGATTCTGAGACATCAATTAACCAAAAAGGCTTTTTTTTTAATGTGTGTGTGGGGGCGGGGGGCACCAGAGTACGGGGGTGGAGAACATTCAAACTCCACAAAAGAAGGTCTCCGCTGAGATTCAAAGACAGACCCACTAACCACAACCCGTGCGGAGTGCTGACATTCTGTGCAAGTCATGCAAATTAAAGGCTAAATTTAGATGCCTTTATGTAAATTGGGCTGGTACTACAACATGCCACATTGGGTACATGGCTTCAATCTAATGAACTGTAATACTGTTGTATTTGCGTTAGTAGCGGGCTTCCACTGCAAAAACGATGGTGATCTCCATAGATTTGTGATTCCAGTGTAATTTGCAGACTACAAAGTAGATCATTACATACTGAATACCTATTAGACCATCCCAGGATATCACACTTATATTTCAGGCAGATGACATCCCAGGAGCCGGTAACATATTGACAGCAGAAACTGTTAAGCCACCTGACCTTTCGACCACAACAGTGTAATGCGTCGCCATGCGTAGGGTCAATGCAGCTCTTGGATTGGCCATCACAAGACCGGGTGTGGGGAACATTAAGCCTATCGGGAACCGAGCGAGAGAAATTTGATGCAAAAATACCCATCCATCCACTTTCTTTACCACTTGTCCTCATTAAGGTCACAGCTGAGCTGGAGCCCATGTGACCAGCGATTGGGTGGAGACCAGTCCAAGGTGTCCAACGCATTTTGCTCCAAGTCAGTTTGTAAAGTCTCTATGTCATCCTAAAGCTTGCTGATGAGCTGATCATTTGAATCGGGTGTTTTGGAGGAGTGGAGGACAAATCTAAAACAGGCTGGATAGGGGCTCTCGAGTACCACATTTGGGTACCCCTGCAAAACGGGCTACAGCAGCACATACTGTACAACAGCTCAGCTGTCCGTGTCATTCAGGAAGGAAAAAGTGGATACTACATTGATAGCATCAGTGAATGTGGGCAGTGTGCCTGTCTGGCTCTGCTATCGTTGCTTCCTCCAACGTCCCCAAATGACGCACATGAAGCTAACGAGCTAAGCTAATCAAACGAAAGACGTTTGATGACCTTGAATGGGCATTTTTGTGTGTCTCTCGGTGACGTCCACCACGGGCGCGTGCTCACGTAAGACGACGGGAGCGCGGTTTGTTGGAAAGGGGTAGAGAGTACAACATGACACTTAGCTTAGCAACCAGCTAGCCCCAACTCTTGAGCGCAATCTCCAAATCTAAAGCGGTTGCAGGCAACACTCCCGTTTGCCTCACGTCGCTGCTGCTGTCCCGAGCATGCAGACTTACTGCGCAGGTTGTTGACGAGTTCTGCGTGGCTTGCTCCTCCGGATTTCCACGCCATTATTATGCAGACTTTGCGGACTAAGTAGACAGCAGCCGTCAGTGCCGCGCCTGCGCCAAGTGTTTTGCCGAGGAAGCTGGCAACCTGCAAAGCAGACGGAGCAGAGGATACGTCACCAGACATCCACGGTGAATTTACAGCAGGGTGGCACGTCTTTGACGCAGTATCACGCAGAGTGATATCGTTTCATGAAATGTAATTAATTGCTTTATATGCCTCTTCAACGATGTTATTTCCACATCGCACACTGCTTGGATTATCAGATTTATAGCTGTAGTGGCAACTGTGACGGCTAGGAGGGGTGCTACCTATATTCGCCTGGAATTAAGCTTGTCCTAATAGCACTCCCGTAGCGTCGCGTTGACTGGAGCGGTTGGGTGTTCGGCGTTGGAAGCTAAAGTTAGCTTCAATATACGTACATTTTAGCATAAGAAAACAAACAATTCTGCTCTAATGGAAAGTATTAATGCGAAATACGTGTCTCGGAAAATTAGTAAAGTCAGATGGCGGCCGGTGTCGCTTTCATCTCTGCAGCAGCCCGAAATCTTTGCGACTGGCTCTTGGGATAACGAGGTTAGTTAGTACATTTATGTTAGTTAGTTAGTACATTTATGATAATGTGAGTGATTTTTTATGGTCTCATGCCGAGCCACGATCTCGATGCGATTTGTGTGTGTCAGAGCTGTGTAATGAAAACGTGCATTTTCGTATTATCGTATTTGCATTAGCGTCACTCAGCTGTTTTTATTCGATAACTCAAGTTCTGTCCCTTTACAGGACAACACAGTTTCAATCTGGACTATTGGAAATAATGGAATTTCTTCTTTGGAAGAAGGATTCGATGGGGACCCAAAGCCGCTGTGTGAGCATAAGCATGAGGGAGATGTTCTCGATCTTCAAGTAAGTCGATCATTCACCATTATGTTTATAAGCCGCCATATGCACCGTATGTATTGATGGATCATGATTCGCAGTATGTATTGATGGATCATGATTCGGGATTGCCATCAGTACCAATACTGTACGTCTGGACAGTAACTTAAACTTGGAAAAAGTGCTAGTTTGTATATTTGAGTGAAACTTGGGTCAGGTTCAAGAAATATGTGTGTTTCCTGGAATCATCAAGAATCAGTATTTGGTATTAGCGGGTATCTGTGTTCATACTCGGTCTTCGGAAAAGTGGTATCTGCCTCTGTCATCATGATTGCGTATTCCTGTCTAAAGAAGCTGAATAAGCAGTATGTCATGTCTGATTTGAAATGTATTCTTATTGCACTGGAGTTTGCAAATATTTTAACACGGACTGCTTTCATTTCATTTTGCCTACAGTTTCTGGACCAAGAGAAAGTCATAACAGCATCATCAACCGGAGGTGTGACCATTCTCCGCTACAACAATAACAATCAGGTACATCAAATATTATTTATGTGTTCTGACTGATTTTGCACCATGTGGTTAGGGACAGTAGAGCGAAACGGGGGATTTAATCTGTCATACAAGTCAAAAAATAATAAGTTGGCACTGTTTACATTAAAACGGCAAACACCATCTGACTTAATTTGAATTAAGGTCTCACTTGGCGACAACAAACTGCAAAGGGTGATTTGTTTTTTTGTTGACTCCAGGCACTCTCCGTCTCACACCAGTGGGCAAAAGCGCATCATTACCCTTGTGACAATGCCCCGTGTACTAGTGTGGTGTGCAGCAGCCCTGAGATTGTTAGCGTTGGTGAAGACGGCAGGATTATTGTCTACAGAGCTGACCAGGGAGGAATCATTCGAACCATAGGTTAGCTCTAGAATACAGTTTCTGCTCTGCATGCATCGGTTCAAGTTTTAGATTGGGATAAAGCTCATTAATAATGCCAAAAAAAACATCTTACAGAGAATGCAGATAGCAGTACAATTCATGCTGTGACTTACCTGAGAACAACTGAGATCCTGACGGTGAATTCCATCGGCCAACTCAAGATTTGGGATTTCAGGCAACAGAGCAACTCCCCATCGCAGATTCTTTCTCTGTAAGATCTCACAAGTCACAAAAGCTGCATCACTTTATCCTCCAATGACGGAAACTAATCCAACGTTGTCATTCCAGCTCAGGTGATCGTGTCCCCCTGCACTGTGTGGACCGACATCCAAACCAGCAGCACATCGTGGCCACGGGAGGCCAGGATGGAATGCTCTGTGTTTGGGATGTGAGGCAAAGCAACACGCCTTTCTCACTCATGGAGGCGCACTCTGCTGAAAGTAGGATTTTCGCGATGAAATAGGTTTTCTTTTCTCGACTTGTTGCAGACACTTTCAAATTCAAATTTATACATGATGCTCTGTGTCTCTGCAGTGTGGGAAGTTCACTTCCACCCAATGAATCCAGATCATCTGTTCACATGCTCAGAGGACGGATCACTGCTGCACTGGGAGATATCTTCACCTTCAGACATGCCGTCCTTCCTGCAAGGCAAGTCTGATAAACATTGAAGACAGTCTGTTTTATTCTTTCTTGGCTGTAAAACTTCTGTCACGTCAGCTCGACTCATGCTGCCACATAATTAAGTTTAGAAATCAAAAAGAGGATGATCAAACTGACGTTTTTAGTCTGTACTGAGTGGTGTTTTTAATTGGTTTTGCCAGGTGGTAGAAACAACAGCATGGTATCCCGCAGTGCGACAGCTCCCGCTGGAGGCAACCAGTCCCTCATCAACGCGTGGCTCAGCGGAGACTCAAGTAAAGGTCGTCTGGAGACAACTCACATGCTGCCCAGCCAAACGCTGTCCGTAAACAGTTTGGATGTACTTGGACAGTGTCTCGTGTGCGGTACTGATGGAGAGGCTATATTTGTTAACAGACAGGTCCCAGTTTGAACGCTTTGCAAATGTTTTGTTTTTTTGCAGGCTCAGTTCCAGTCATACATACTGAGTTCATTTGCAATGCATTTTAATGTCCGTGATTGATCAAGTCTTTGTGTGTATCAATCCCAGCCAAATATTTTACATCTTTTTTTTGTATAAATGTCAATTGAATACCTTTGGAAATAAATTTATAAATAAGCTTTGTGTGATGATTATTTTGCTTGCAATTGGCTGGCGATCAGTCCAATGTGCATCATTTCAGTCTACTTTTTTTAAAGTTTGCTTAGGATTTGAATCAGTACTTCTACTTTTACCAAATATTTTTGACACAGGTATCAGTACTTCAACTTACGTTCAAAGTGTGATTACTTTTGCCACTTCTGGTTAGTCCTAACGGTGTAACTATGAAAAGTGCCAAAATATGCGAAAACAAACCGCATCCGGGTATTTGGAGGGACTTTGTGAAATTCTTCCCAATTACTTCCGGCCAATTCTTACAAAATAAAAAAGTGCAAAGAATGGACTGAGTACGTGAGCTGAAATTGAGTTGCTTCATTTTAAAAAACTGAATAATTTTACAGACTATAAGAAGAAACATTGGTTGTGTCACATTCTGAACGAGTAGCTCCGTTTTCATTTGCCTTCATTTCTTTTAATTCAACGATAACTGGAAGTGTTCTGTGATTTTTTGTCTAACTTGTTCTCCCTACTTGTCATTCAGCTATCCCAGGAATTCAACACCACACGATATCAGCTAGGTTCGCCACAATAACGACATTTTGTTCAAATCGTATTACTCGTTAGCGTTACAGGATCGTAAGCGGGCAAAAATTAAACACGAGTTGGGGAAAAGCGCACTTATGTACGTACACTGGTGAGTTGTCAAACGCGACAATTGGTGCTGTTGCGAGCTAACATGCTAAGTATTCCTCAAGCCGTTGTTGCTGCGTTAGCTTAGCATCAACACACATAGGCCGCGATGCTAGGGGTACTTGTTTGTCCGTTTAACTAAGTAGTTTTACAGATGTTGTTGAACGATGTGTTCGACGGAGGGCTCGCCGTGTGTATTCTTCAGTTCCTTCATACGCTTTTAATGCCAGCTCATGCGCGTAGTGGCACTTAACTTGAATTACCAATGACGCCAACACCGGTCTTGTTTCGTGATAGACATCGTGCCAGCTTTTCGACTGATACAGCATTTCATTGACACATTGATCGAAATTTATTGCCCATCTCATTCACGATGTTTATGTCTTCTCTTCATCCCCTTTGTCCAACCTGTTGGACCACTTGACAGATGCTCTGAATGCCTCATGACGGACAGTGCACCCATGTCAGCAAAATCCAAATGTGAGATTGGTCTTTAAAAAGACCCCCCTGCCTCCAAGAACCTTGGCTGCGTCCTTGACCTGTGTCACATCCTCTTCACCCCCCTCATCGTCTTTGTACATGCTCTTACATGAAGAGAGGTGAGAAACCAGAGGGCTACAGGCAGATGCGACCCAAAACGTTCCCCGCCAGCAACTACAGTGGCAACAGCCAACATATGCTGAAGGAAATCCGGAACAGTCTGCGAAACCTGTCTAAGCCTTCCGACTCACCCAAAGTGGACTTTAGTGGGAAAATGCTCCCAGAGGACTTAAGGCAACAGGGGCGCTGCTATAACCCCAAGAACCCTCACCATAAGGCCTTGCAGGAGATCCGCGAGTCCCTGATGCCTTTTGCCAATGAGGCCAGCACTTCAGCGGAGCTCAACAAACACATGTCGATGGAGCCATTTGCTGGGTTTGAGGAGGTATGAGCAACGCGTTTGTATTCAGTCAATAAAAAAAAATGGTCACATTCTGCACATAACTCAGCGATTCATAATCACGAGGTGCATCTTGTTTCTGGAATAGCTATTTGAAAAATGTCCATAATGCCAAGTGAAATGCCAAGTATGAGATGAATTTGATGAAAGAAAAAGTTTAATCGTTTGAGAAAATTCACAGTTTATGTCTTGATGCCACCAAGTATTTTGCTTTTACTTTAATCAGTTCAATTTTATTTGCTGTTGATATTTACATTAGTTTTTTGATCATAAATAAAAAATAGGAATTTGAGAAGATGCCAAATACTTTTTTTTTACTGCACTGCACATACATATTCATCTTGTCGTATACTTGTGCAGACTACTGGTCGCAGTGTGGGGACAGCTGTAGAATACATGACGAAGGTGACCTACCAGGACTCGATGAGGGAACAGATGGATGCCGCCAGTCTAAGCACTGCATGCCTCAAAGCCCCAGGTAGGTGAACGGCCAATTGAGAGGAACAGTACCCCACCCTTCCCTGCCATTTCAAAAATGTGTTATGTTAAGAATGTGTAGAAATGTAATTCTTGGTTCACATTGCTTTGCATTTTACCTACTCCTCAAAAGGCTCGAAAGAGTCCCTGGCTCCTCGCCATGCCATGATGTACCGCTCAGACAGTCCGGGGCCTGCCTTCCCTCAGGGTCACCCTGGCAACAGCCAGTGGGTCAATCTGCCCCTGCCACCCCAAGTGCGCAGCGTCACGCCTCCTCCGAACCGCGGGCCGATGCCTCCGGCATCTTCCTGGGACAGCAACCCGTCGACCAAGCGCTACTCTGGCAACATGGGGGCCTGGGCTGACAGCTATCCGACCGCATCACCTCAGAACCAGCGTGGCATCAGCCCTGTGCCTGTGGGCCACCAGCCCATCATAATGCAAAGCTCGGCAGGAACAAAGTTCACCTTCATGTCAGGCTGGTCTCAGAATGGCTCACCTCAGGCAGACTACATGGCCGGAGGCAGCAGGCAGCCTCCTCCCCCCTACCTGCTCAACCAGAGCAGTCGTCACAGTCCCACAGACCAGCAGATGCAGGCCGGGGGGCCCGCTTCATCACCGTCGTACGCTAATGGCGGGAACATCCCTCAATCCATGATGGTTCCCAATCGGAACAGCCACAACCTTGATGTGTACAACATAGGGCCCCCCCATTCTTGGTCCCAAAGCTCCCTCGCCCCCAACATGCCCACGTCTTCATCAGGCAGTAGCAGCAACCAGGATCCGTCTCGTTCGTGGCAGCATAACATGCTCGTGCGCTCCAATTCCTTCAACAGCAGAGCACCCCATCCCGCCAGCTCGCAACCGTCTGCCACCACGGTCACCGCCATCACGCAAGCACCCATCCTGCAGCCCGTTAAAAGCATGCGAGTCCAGAAACCTGAACTGCACACCGCCGTCGCCCCCACGCACCCTCCGTGGATGCAACAGGCCGCTCCCGCCGCCCCCGCTTACCCGGAGCCTTTGGCTGCCGTTCCTCAGATTCCCGTCGCGGCAGAGGTCCCCAGCTACCAGGGCCCCCCGCCGCCTTACCCCAAGCACCTCCTCCAACAACAAGCTGCACCGTCACCCCCGGCGTATGAGCAAGGAGCAGGTAAGCACGGCGCAAGCAGGGAGGAACCCGCGGAAGACGAAAGCGCTTTGGGGGACAGCGGCATGCGAGAGAAGGCAGCAGAAAGTGCGGAAAGCAACGCGGCCACGGAAAAGGAGAAGAAGCAGATCACGACGTCGCCCGTTCCCCTGCGCCGCAACAAGAAGGACGAAGAACGGAGGGGGGAGTCGGGCCGGGTGGCTTTGTACTCCCCGCAGGCTTTTAAGTTCTTCATGGAGCAACATGTGGAGAACATCCTGAAGAACCATCAACAGCGTATCCGCAGGAGGAAACAGCTGGAGAGCGAGATGCAGAGGGTGAGACATCGAACCCCGAGACACAACCAGTTCGCTTCAAATGAGTCATCTTTCAACACTTTGCAGTCTTTGACTTCCTTTTTGCTTCCTGTATGGTCTTTTTCACGCTGCCCTGATTTTCTCGGCTCTTCTTTCTCTCCTTGCTGTCACGAACAGCTGAGCTGAGAGGTAAAAGTATCCGATTGTGATGGACACGAACACCCACCGCTCTCACAGAGGCATGATTGTTTCGCATGCTCTTTTGTGTCTTCCGTTTTTTCTTTTTTCTTTTTTACTCCTCATGACATTGCATTTTTGAATTGAAATACAGTGAACCCCCGTGAATCGTGGGGATATGTTGCAGACCCATCCGCATTAGGTGAAAATCCACAGCTGCTCCCACACACTTTGAAAACATTTCAACTCTTTTAAAAGTATTTCGCAGTGTCTCACTTCCACTCGCTGGCTGATCTGTCTCAAGTCCATTGCCAACGATGAACTACAATTTGGCGAGGGAACACTGTATTGCTGAGTGTGTTTTGTTGGCTTTTTTTGGGGGGGGGCATTTCTAACCAGGTCTGCATGTGAGTTCCTGTGTGCTTACTGTGGCTGCTTGCTGACCCGTGACCGTTGGCTGTTTAGGTGGGCTTGTCGACAGATGCCCAGGAGCAGATGCGCATGATGCTCTGCCAGAAGGAGTCCAACTACATTCGGCTAAAGCGGGCCAAGATGGACAAGTGCATGTTCAAACGAATCAAGACCCTGGGCATCGGCGCCTTCGGCGAAGTATGCTTGGCTGTGAAAGAGGACACGGAAGCCCTGTACGCCATGAAGACCTTGCGCAAGAAGGACGTGCTGCTCAGGAACCAGGTGGCTCACGTCAAGGCCGAGAGGGACATCCTGGCCGAGGCCGACAACGAGTGGGTGGTGCGTCTCTACTATTCTTTCCAGGATCGGGACAACCTCTACTTTGTCATGGAGTACATCCCCGGGGGGGACATGATGAGTCTTCTCATCCGGCTCGGCATCTTCAAGGAGGAGCTGGCTCAGTTCTACATCGCCGAGCTCACCTGCGCTGTGGAAAGCGTCCACAAAATGGGCTTCATCCACCGCGACATCAAGCCCGACAACATCCTCATCGACCGAGACGGACACATTAAGCTCACAGACTTTGGCCTCTGCACCGGATTCCGCTGGACTCATGACTCCAAGTATTACCAGAGTGGTGAGTATAACTTTTCATCTAAAATCGAAGTGCCGTGTCAATCTAGTGCTGCGATTGTGAACGTGTTCACAAAAAGAATGTCCGTGAGCAAACCACACCTACAACGTCAGTGCACGATTCCCCTTTTGGGTGCGCTGACTCCCATTTTAATTGGATCGATTCTGAGCACAGCCACGTCCCCGGTGGAGAGAACATGATCTCAAATCATCTTTACTTGCCCTCCTTAAAAGACTTCGTTTTCACTCGAGTCGCTCAGGTGAACGGCCACATTATCGGTGGGAAGAATGTAACGCAGAAAGCTTGGCGTCGTGGCACCACACAACATTTTGTGTGCATTTCGTTGCATGGACTTGGGTCATGCTTGTGTTTGGTTTGCAGGGGACCACGTGAGGCAGGACAGCATGGACTTCAGTAAGGAATGGGAGGACCCGGCCAACTGCCGCTGCACAGACCGTCTCAAGCCTCTGGAGAGGAGAAAGGCCCGGCAGCACCAGCGCTGCTTGGCCCACTCGTTGGTGGGGACGCCCAATTACATTGCGCCTGAAGTGCTACTCAGGACAGGTGACTGCTCCATTGTTGGCATGCCGAGATGACAAGTTTCACTGTTGTTTTCTTCAGTTCATTTTCTATTGCAGTCCGATTGGCAAATGTTTGCACTGTTCTACGTAGGATACACCCAGCTGTGCGATTGGTGGAGCGTGGGTGTCATTTTGTACGAAATGGTAGTCGGACAGCCTCCCTTCTTAGCGACCACGCCCCTGGAGACACAGCTCAAGGTATGTGGAGCACAAGTGGATAGGATACATTTTTGTGACCGACAGAACGAAATGCCCCCGGTGGTCCAGCATGTCATCCTGTCCGTGCAGGTGATTAACTGGAAGAGCACCCTGCACACCCCCCCGCCCGCCAAGCTCAGCCCGGAGGCGTCGGACCTCATCGTGCAGCTGTGCCGCGGCCCCGAGGACCGCCTCGGCAGGAACGGCGCAGACGAAATCAAAGCGCACCCTTTCTTCAAGACCATCGACTTCTCCAGCGACTTGCGGCAGCAGACGGCGCCGTACGTCCCCACCATCGCCCACTCCACCGACACATCCAACTTTGACCCCGTAGATCCCGAGAAGCTGTGGAGCGGCGACAGCGACGGCAAGGACGACCTCGGCGACACGGGCTGCTGGTTCCGCAATGGCAAGCATCCCGAGCACGCCTTCTACGAGTTCACCTTCCGCCGCTTTTTCGACGACAACGGCCACCCGTACAGCTGCCCCAAGCCCATCGCGTACGAGGGCCTCACCGAGGACGAGGCGGACTCCGAGGGCCCTGAGGGGGAGGCGCCCGATGGCCCGCCGGTCCAGGGCCGAGATCTTGTCTATGTGTAGCGTTCCCGGACCTCATAGTGACACTTGGTGTTTGGCACGTGCTGTGGTAGGACTGCGTGTACGTGAAATAGGAACTGCTCACGTCCAATTGGATGATGAGCGAAAGCTTTTCCAAATGGAATCGTGCCTGTCAGCCAGATAAGTCAGTCATCAGCTGCTTGTTGTACACCCATACGACCTAATTTGGCATCAACTGCCCTCAATCTATTTTTTTCATTGGCTCCTCAAGTGCTTAATTTATTGAAGAACTCCCAACTGATGATGTTCACATTTAATATGGGGACTTTAATTGAATCTTTATTAACTTATATTTTGACTGTTGCAACTGGGACCTTCACAACGTGACTGGTACATAAAGTATAGATTGCTCCATTTATTCATTGCGGTGCTCACCCCCCACCAACACCACCACCACCAAATACACAGTTAATTATCAGACTGGTATTAAATGTGTATGTAGAAGTTGACCATTGATTGAACTTCAGTAGCTTTTTGTTATTTTTCTAATTTATACCCATATTTATAAATGAAGTTGTACACAGATTATGTAAATATTTCTTTACTCTGTCACTGATTTTCTTTCTCTCCCTAAGGGCAGGCCCTCTTCAATGTCCACTGCTGCTGCCTTTTACTCATTAGTGTTGATAGTTCTACCATATGCTCATCTCCTCCAAAGCACTAAATACAAACGTTTAGTCTTTAGACACTTAAACGCTTATTTTTTCAAATCTTGTCAAAGAAACATAGCAGTTTACTGAGTCAAGTGGATTGATGATTCCATAACCTCCCTCTGTACATTCTGTGCTTAGCAATGAATTCTGAATGTAGTTTTTAGACTTAATGGTGTCCCCTTGGCCTTCTGCATTGGCGTGTTACCACACAAGAATGACAATTGTATTGTGTGTGTGCACTGTTGCACCAGAGAGGTTTTGTGTTGGGGAAGCAGGTGATCAATAAAGAATGTCAAGAATGAAATGTTTCACACATACAAACAGACCGACCGCCTTGGATTTAGTGCTATGTCAAAAACCGACCTTTCCAGACACAAAATTTGCAGAGTCCTTTCTACAAAAAATGGTTGCTTTCCAAGTTGTTCTAATAGGAACAACAATTTACTGTAGACTAATGAGTTAATTTCACACACTAGCTGTAAAGCACCACCGGGCGTTTATACGGCCCGCGGGCTCTTTCTGGCCCACGAAGAGCTGCTTGTAATTAAGAAAATAAAAGCTACAGTACTTCCCAAATTTTTGATAATGCGTGTTGGGTCGCGGCTCGGCTCTTATGGGCCTGTGAAAAGTTTCTTGGAATTAAGAAAATAAAACCTACTTTCAAATGTTTGCAACGTGCGTGGACTAAAGCAGCATAACTTTTACTTTGAAACTTGTTGACGGTGTGCGTGCGTCGTTTACGCACAGGTGCTCTGGCCGAATCGCCTGATTAGCAGCAAGTCACGGTAATGGTGACACTCGAAAATGTTCGCCCATGCCCCCCCCCCCCCAAAAAAAAAAACCCCTCAGATAGACGCTGAAGGCCGTAGTTTTCAGTAAATACGGACTGTTCAATATTTACTTAAGTCAGGCGTAAACCCGTGTGTTTAGTTTGTGGTGAACTGGTCGCCGTCTTGAAGGAGGATAACGTGAGTCGGCCTGACGAGACGAAGCAAGCGGGAAAAATCCATACATTTGACTGAGGCTGGGAGAACGCAGCTTTCGAACATTTCCTAGCGAAGCTCTAAACACAACAAGGCTATTTTACCAAGCTACACGCAGCCCGGGAAGGAGCAACCAGGACCAGCTTTGGATAGTCCACAGCATCGCCCAGAACACTAAACCATTCTCGGAGGGGAATTCGTTCTAGAGTGCTTGGTGGACTCCACGGCGCTAATATGTCCGGAGCAACAACATCCGGATCAACTCCAGGTACAGACCCTCTCTTGCTGATGATAATCTGTCATGTGTAATTCACATCTGCACCTTCTTCAACCTGCTTCGATGCACTTGGGAGTCGAAGCTCAACAGAGGCTAGATTTATCTCACTGAACAAGAAAAAACAAAACACTGAAACATGCTTGCCTGGATTTTTTTCTGCATTGTTTGGCAGTTGGGACAAAAAAATGGTGTGTTACATTATTGCTGGAATACAAAGACATTGTGGTAGCTTTATGGAATGTTAAAATCAGAAAGTGTGGTCGTGTGCATGTTACTGTCAAAGACTTATTAATGTTGTGCAATTGTTTTGCGTTAATTTCACCGAATATTTTTATTAATTTGGGGGGGTAAAACAACAGCACTCTCATTATCTAACAATAACATATACTCATCAGCTTCTGTCAGCAATATCATATCATGTTCGTATTTCAACGTAGGAATGAAATCGATGACCAGAGTAGATTTCCAACTTTTGGCCCGGCCCTCCACAATGTTTTCTGCTTCTCATTTGGCCCGGCCCTCCACAATGTTTTCTGCTTCTCATTTGGCCCCCAGGGAGAATTAATTGCCCACCCCTGATGTACAGTATGTCAGTGTGCAAGCAGTGTTTGTGGTAGCCTGCGCCAATGTAGTTCCGTATTTGACAAAAAAGCTTTGTTTGCAACTTGTACCACTGAAACGACCAAGATTCTACAAGATTATGCCAATATCCTGCCTAATAGAAAAGTAGTGCTTTGACACCATCTTGTGGTATTTTGGTGACTAGGAACAAAATTGAAATGAGAAGAGGTGCTTTATTCGACAGGCCATAGCTTAATAGCATTTGTGCGCCGAGGCCTTGAAACCATTACTTTTCCTCAATCTTGGTGTCAAGGAACTATGTTGAAATTATCTGAAACGTTTCTTTAAATTATGAATCTGTCATTCTAATTTTTCAAGGTGTGATTAATCTCTTTTCTTGAGGCATGAAACTACACAAAACATGCTATTGAAGACAAACAAGTTAACTTAAACAAGCTTATTTTTAATGGATCTGCAAAACTGTTTGAATTTCCAAAGAGAACTTGTGAACTTCCCGCCCAAAGTTACCCAGTGGCATACCTTACATAATGTTACAGAAACGCTTACAACCCAAAGAAATCTGCATGCAGGGAAAAAAAAATAAAACCAAAGAGTAACCCAAATTGGGAAGAGAAAACCACCAAAAAAAAAAAAAAAAAAAAAAAAAGTCAAATAAATCATGACGGTAAAATTGAGACATTGATAAAGAGGACATATAATGCCGTTCTCTTGGCTGAAGGAGAATTCAAACGCTTCTGCATCAGCTTGACCCCGCTCGCAAGCGCAAACTGAAAAAAACGATTTAGTAAAGTAATTTCAATGGGTGGATGTGGCTCCGCCCATGACACAGCCCCGCCCCTGTCTTCCATATAAGGCACAGGACAAAAGAAACCCCGCATTACAAAAGGAGCTCGCCACACCTCTGTCACTTGGTAACAAATTGTAATTGAGAAAACACTTCAGGGGAGATGAGTGTCCAAAGAGGTTGAGGGGACATCAAGGTGGCTGTGGGGAGACAAAGGGATTTGGGTGTGGGGGGTTGATAGGGGCTGAGCTCAATCAAAAGGAAATTTTACAAATATGAGCTTGTCTTTTTTTTTTTAAATCTTTAAAACAAAACGACAAACATCAGTGGAACTCATCAGGTGGAGAGTGGAAAAAAGTGGTGGGAGGGGGTGGGTTAGATGAATGAATGAATGAATGAATGAAGTGGTTTATTGTTTTATTCTGATAAGAGTGTCAAGTGTGCAAGAAAAGTTATGAGAGGGGTTAGAGCAGGCATGTCCAGCTCCAGGCCTGGAGGGCCACTGTCCTGCCTGTTTTCCAGCTTTCCTGGCTGCAACACACCTGATTCAGATGATCGGGTCGTCAGCCAGCTCTGAAGTAGCATTAGAACATTCCTGATTATTTGAATCAGGTGTATTGTTCTTGGGTGAGCTGGAAAACAGGCAGGACAGCAGCCCTTGAGGACCGACTTTGGACACCCCTGGGTTAGAGGGTAAAAGAGTTAAGATATAAGAGAGAGAATTGTCGTGCGTGCACGTGCGTGTACGTGTGTGTGCGTGCGTGTGTCGTATGAGTCGTTCAACTGCAGCACTTGCTCTTCCAGCCCGTCACTCCGCTCCCGCTGCTGATGTCCACATTTTCACTGTTAGGCTCCTTTACAGGCGTCTGGAAGACAGAGTCCGTGACTCGAGTGAGCAACAAAAGCCACTTTTGGTCCATTGCAGCCAATTTATTCGCTTATCACTCGCTGGTCCACACATCAAACCTACTTCCTGGTTACATTCTTGTGACTGATATGAGAAGAGAGCAATGTCGCGAGCCGATGTCTTCAAATCAAAGTAGCCCAGCGCGGACAAAATACGCACCTTTCTGAGGATGTCTTCTGCTAACGTGAGGAAGGCTTTCTCAATGTTGATGTTGGCCTTGGCGCTGGTTTCAAAAAACCTGATGCCGTGCTCCCTCGCAATCTGGGTTGAGGACAAGAAGAGCGAGTAAGGACCGCTGACCTTCAAAGGCGTGCTTGTCCAAAAATAAAATGGCCGGGCCAATCTCCAGTGTGGGGCAGAGATCAGGTAGCACCGATTCCCAAAAGCAAAGATCGCGATGCTACATCCAGCTAAGACAACCATTCGTGCATAATGGCTCAAGTTTACTTCTATCGGTTCATTTTATTATCAACTTCGGAATGATTAGGCAGATGTGCCGCACAATGTTTCCACGAAAACAAAATGTGTCTCGTTGCCAGGGCAACCACAAATCTGTTGTGGTACCTCAGTTCTGGCATCTGTGCTAACATGCTGTTCAGAGTCGTATGCAGTGATTGTATCATCGCTAACATGGTCACCGTATTATTTTCGGACACGACGCATTTGTACATGAGTTGGCTTTGGCTTCTGACCACGTCTACTTGTGTCTTCAGTCAGTTCAGTCAAGCCAGTTTGTGTTGAATTTATGAACAAAAATGCTAATTCAATTTTCGTTTTCGTTATTTTATTGGTTTCCGTTAACTGTAATAACCTTGGGTTATTGAAATACTGCAGGTGGACCTGGCGCGTACCTTCTGCAATAAATGGGAACAAAACCTAGAAGTCAGAAGATTCTTTTGGGTGTTTTTTATTTTTGTATGTTTATTGAAGCCCGTGATTTTTACATGCGATTCAACCATGATCTTACCTGCTCTCCCTTGGCTTTTGGTACAACCCTCTTGTCCTCCATGTCGCACTTGTTGCCTAGTAGCATTCTCTCAACATCCTCATTTGCATGCTGCAAAAAAATAAAATAAAAATAATAAATTATTTGAATTTCAGTTATTTGGATACGGAAACTAAATATTAGAGGCTAGCTAGCTGTGACAACACACAATAAACCATGTTCTCCCTTTCTCTAATGCCGCTTTCCCATTTGACTCAAATAACAACACAGCACGCTGTTTGGCCCGGCACTACACGGCACCGTCTCCTTTGGTTTTCCGTGCCAATGGGTGCAATGGGGGCGGGATTAACTGAACCGGGCAAGCCTGCACTGCACAGTGCACACCCGCAGCCTGGGGGTGTTCTGCCGTCATATTTCACCAGTGACGAGTCCCGGCCACTGTTTTTGTAGTGATTCAAAATGTAGGAATTGCCGCGGCGTGATGTGGCGACATCGCAAAGCAGAGCCCGTCTCATGCAAAACAAGGTTCCACATCGACGAAAAAAGCCAACGACACACAGTCGCCCGCCATCAAGACGAAAGTACGGCATATGCCGTACACACATTTTATTCGATATCGATTGATACGGAATGTGGTCTTGGAACGGAGACATGAATTTGTTATAGTATAGCCATGGGAATTCAGGAGATGCACACCTCTACGGCCGGTGTCTGAAAATATTTGTGGAGCACTGCTCAAAGTGAGACTGTACAGCAATTGTGCACGTGTGTGTGTGTGTGTGGCCGAGTCTCACCTCATCAATGTTGCGCAGCCATTTGCTGATGTTCTCGAAGCTCTTGGCGTTGGTGATGTCATAGACCAGCATGATGCCCATGGCTCCTCTGTAGTAGGAGGTGGTAATGGTGTGGAACCGTTCCTGGCCCGCTGTGTCCCTGCGCAACCACACATACAAAGAACAGATTTCCAGACAAGGATTAGCGCCGAGGCACCCTTTTTCCATTGGAAAAATGACACAGCAGACCACAAAGCAAAACTGTCAAAATAAGTTGTGGAAAGGCGCAAAAAGAAAGAAATAAACAATCGAGCAAGCAGACGTCTCCTCTGGGGGAAATGGGTTTTTGTCTGTATCAGCCCTGACTTGCTTGGCAAGCATTTCAGTAAGCCGGGGACGTAGGAGAGAAACGCAAAAGCTAACATAATAAACATTTCATGTCTTTAACCATTTGGTTTATAAATTCCAATTAACCATAAGTGCGGCGAAACTTTTCATAGACATCAAGGCTATGAACCTGCACAGGTTTGAAGACGTTGAAGACAATTATCTGTACGTTAATTTAAGGATCAGCGATGAAGAGTTGCATAAAAATATGTGGATGAAAAAAAAACCAGTCTCGATGAGGGTGTGAAGTGAATCAATTACAAGGTGTGGCGAGTACAAACCTTCCCCTCGCAAAGACAAAGCAGCTCAATATCCAAAACGTGGAAGCACTGGCACACGGCGTGATATTTCTGGAAGATTCAACCGCCTATTGTCTTGGAGGTCTTACTTCATAAAAAGTCAAAATGGAGCTTTGTTGTTCATGCGAGTTACATACCCACATAACGCGCTCCAAAGATACAAAGACGCCCTATCGTGTTTTAGTGTACTGTGTGATCACTCTCGACACCAGAGGCGGATAACAGTCATATTAATTATCTGCCCCACAAGAACACTCTTGACAAGAATGAGAAAAAAAAAAAGAACCAATTATAAAATGGTGCTTCACATTCCAATAATGCCTTCACCTCACTGTGTTAATCTGGCGAATCACGTTGAAACTCGCGCGCGCGCGCGCACACACACACACACTAGCTCCCCTGGGAGATGGAAACTCTGTCAACATTCATCTATCACTGCTGGCACAGAGAACGTAGCAGGCTTTCAGTAGATAAAAACTAAGCAAAGCAAAGGCAAGCATCATACGGTTCCAAATGTTGGTATTACTAACGAGCAACTTGAACTATCTAAAAGATGATAAAAGCTATAGTAGTCTCATATTTTAAGTAGCATGAAAATCGAGACACGGAGCATCGTACATATTGTTCAACCCAGGGCAGGCGATCAAAAAATATGAATGTGATGATACATCAAATCAGTGTCTTTATGTGACAAGAGGGGCAATGTGGGGAACTGAAACAACGTTCTAAAATGGAATGACAAAGGTCAAGCAGAGTAAATGCAGAAAAATGTTCAACAGTTCTGCTTTTCACTTCCTGACCTCAAGTGTCTCGTGAAGCAGCCTAACCTAAATATGCGTGAGATGCTTTCATTGAGCAAGGCGTATCAATTAGACTGGCGCCTTGAGATACGAGCGGGGCTGCCAAGATTCGTCGACTCATCACAACTACATCGATGACCAAATCCGTACGGTGACGGCTAATTTAATAGATGACGTCATGATTGTGAGTTTTGCCTCGTCAAGCTGTCTGATCTGCCGCTGGACGCTGTATCCATACACCAGGATAGGCACATAAAAATGGAAGACACCTTGCCAAATATGTGACTCACCAGATCTGTAGTTTGATCTTCTTTCCTTGTAGTTCCACAGTTTTAATCTTGAAGTCTATTCCTGCAAAAAGAAACATCCGCGCACTGTTATTACAGGCAACACGCAAACTAAGAACTTGCAGGCGCAAAGGATTCTCAAGGCGTACGAACACACCGAGACAAACGGATACGATTGAAGGGCAGCTGACCACGGGAGAAGGCAAAGAAGAAACCTTGACATGTGGACATAATCATCGTATTAGTATGACCGCAATATTTAGCCACGGAATTCAATTTTGGATGATTGTTATTCCGCCGGAGGGGTCACGAAGCCACGGGAGGGCCCACTGATGACTTTTGGCCCACAAGTGTTGTTTTCATGTCCAAATAATCGAGCTGTCACTTCAGCTAAAGCAAAAAGATTGTGCTCGGTTTACAAGTTCAAGAAACAGCTGTGCTCTTCGAGGGGCGGGGCCACAGCATAATGAAGGAAGCGGATGCCAGAGAGTGACTCATTGAGTATTATGCACACCCCAGAGAGGGCGGAAGGGGAATACTTGCCTTTAAAAAATTTGGGGTAGAGGAAAAGGCAAAATATTTTCGAGGGGAGACAGAAAGTGCATCCATATTGTTCCCAAAACATATTGGAACGGGAGAGGAGTGCAAAGGGATTGACGGTTCTCGACAACTGTTTTAGTTTGTTTCGGAAAGGGACACACTCAGAAATGATGTCGTGCTGACACAGAGTTAAAACAAACAAACCAAGGTTGTGTTGCTAATGATATGCAATGGCAAGGTGTCAGAAAAGTATGTCTAGTCCACAGGACATGTGTTAATTCCATCACTGGATAAACGAGATAAATGTTTGTGTCAAGATTTTGTGACATTTTCACCAGAACCTGGGATTTTTTAAAACTGCATATTCTACCACAATTATCTGAATTCTGTCAAGTAATTTTCAGTTTAAGAGATGAAGAAATTCATTTCTATTGACTCACAATGTCATGCAAAATCAATGTTTGTATTAATCCACTATACTGATCAGGTCAACATCAATGATTTAAAAAAAAAAGGGGGGGTGTACGCCACAGAGTCTGCTGCTTTATCTTTATGCACAGACATGCCCCTTACTTTTAAATTGGATTATACCTCTTCTTTGTGTTGTCTGTACAGTCAATACAATGTTTAATTGTTGTGACTGTTTGACCATGGGACAGATTAGCTCAATTTCCATGATTTCCAATGGGGAAAACACAACATAACCTCTACTAAACAAACCCAACAGCTATTGAGAGTCCGGGAAATTAGGAGGATGAGTTAGGAAAGAGAAGGGGGGGTTTCCATTTAGAGTATTTTGAGAGGCGCCGCTGTATCTTGGTGTCACAGCGTGCGAGGGTCATGCCATCAAACACGACACTCCAGTTCCTCCTCTTCTCCAAGTATAGGTTTTAAGTACTATTCAAGTGACCCATACACATATGCATATCTTACTATATGTACCATAATTGCAGATGTCAACAGTCACCTTTTTTTTTTTTAAACACAAACGTTAGTGTCTATGCATCACGAGTTTGTGTTAATGCATCACTAGGGCCTTAGCATAATCAGGCAATCATGTACCATTCTACAGAATGGAAATATGAACCCTCTTATTAGTTCACGTGAGTCAGCCATCACATATCGTGTAAAAAGCAAAATGCCATTACACTCCAGTGGTGTGGATTTATGTAAAAGATGCAAGGTTCTATACACATACATGGAGATATACTGTATATATATATATATATATATATATATATTGTAATTTCCCCATTGCGGGACAAATAAAGGATATCTTAATATTGTCCAGCACAGTCACGTGACTGAATGCTACCCGCTGATGACTTGTCACTTCTTCCTTTGCAGTGGCTGATTCGCCAAATGAGTCATTTGTTTTGGTTTTTGATCATCATTACCTGTCAGTGTGTTAATTTGAAACCTACGTATCAACAGTAAAACTGCTACCAGTACTCTGTATCGCTGAGGTAGACAGTGAATACTTGCACTATATCCGTTTGAAATTCCTGACATAGTATTAATACATTTGTAAATGCATACACTGAGCACTTTCCCAATGAACAAGGCTCAAGATCGAAAGACGATGTTGCATCAACAGTGTAATAACATTTGTAGATAACAAATAAAAGGGGTCATGGCTTTCCTTTAAGCAGAGGCTAAACTCAACACAGACACATCGCGAGGAATATAGATGATATATTTGAGTACCATATGCGCTGTATATATGTCATCTGTTTTAATGGATTCCGAGGCCGTCCATTTGTGATGCTAGTAACGTTAAAGAATTAATACAGTGCAGACAACAAATAAAGCATTGGCTCCGACATGTCACTGCTGCTTATATAATATACCGACAGCTCTATGGAAACAGTATGCATTTTTGGGAAGTGTGTGTGTTCTCACAATTATCGGTTATCCGAATAAGGCTGCTAACGGTTACATGAACGTAAAAAAGAGAAAGTAGCACGGCCCCGTTGCCCCCACTAGCTTAGCTAGCTCACGATGTCACAAATGACAGCTTCACTAGTTATACGTTGCACAACAGTCAGGTTTTATTCAAAACAAGTTTCGTGGTGCGTTCAAAACGTCTCCGTCAGCTCGAGCAGAGGTTACTTGCGTTGAATAGTTGGCAAAATTGCACAACTTGTCTCCCAGCTTCCCAGGGCAGGCCCGGGCAGCCCGGAACATGCTAACAGCGCGGTGGTGAATTAAATGGACACAGCCACGGCGTCGCCTCCCAAATTGCCAGGCTTCAGCAAAAGCACACAAAATCCTGCATTTGTTCCACTTGCTTACCTATGGTGGAGATAAAGGTTGTGTTGAAGGCGTCGTCAGAGAAGCGGAACAGCACACAGGTCTTCCCCACGCCTGAATCTCCGATGAGAAGCAGCTTGAATAGCAAGTCGTACGTCTTCTTAGCCATTGAAAACTCTGAGTATGTACCCGCTCTGATACACACAAAAAAGAGCAATCTCCTAACACGCCTATGTGAAGTCTGCAGCCAGCTCCTGCGCCAACCTGGCCAACTGTCCCGATTTTGACAGTTTACAACCTGGGATTTGTTGATTAGCTTTGGCAAGCTACTTGGCTAAATACCACCACAAAATAAAACGCGTCAGAGAAGTGATCTTGCAAAAAGCCCGACTAGTTCCCCTTGAAAGCGCGAGAAAAGGTAGCGACAACGCGAGGTCGTCCGACGTGATTCCTCTTTTCCACTTTCTTTTCTCCCACACAGTCGGACAAAATGGCTCCTCTCTACCCCGACTCACTCTTTCTTCATACTAACGGCGAGCTAATTCAAATTCTCGGCACACCCCGTCATTCCAGTGCCCGGCCACAAGCTCAACCGATAAACCTCCAAATAGAAATCGAAGGTGAACGTGTGGCAAATTCACTGACTTTGCAAAGTTGGTGATCTTTTTTTCCCGGAGAGATTAGGAACTTAAAGTAAGACGACCGCCGCCGTCTCTGCAATAGGAGTCAGCACGGCGACACCCTACATGACAGACGCACAATTGCTCGCCCACTTCTGTAAAATAAATTCGATTTGCCGACACGGCCGTCATTCAAGAATACGCCCAAATATTATTGGCCGTTTTTGCAAACATACTCGAAGAGGCGTGTCGTCGAGTGACAGAAAGGGCAAACGGCACTGGGCCAGATGCTTGGACATTTAGGCTCAGCCCCTCTTTAACTTCACTGAGTAAAACATGTCAGGCGATCCAAAATGGCTGCTAGTTTCCGCTGCGCTCAGTGTGTGATTGACTTTTCACGGCAAGTTGGAAATTGATGCGCTGACTCTCCCAGCTGTGAGTCAGGCAAAGTGATGTCATAATTAAGTACTTCTGCTTTTACGTGGCGGCGTTTCCCCGCGCCCCCATCTCTTGGAATCAAAAGTCATTCACCCGCTTTAACTTTATACGCACTAATATTGAAAGCATCGCTATATTTATGAGGAAAAACAAAAGATCACCACGAATTGGCTTCGTGTAACTTTTCCCCTCTTTCACTTCAGACACTCCTCCAAGAATGCAGACCATGTCATCCACCGCCAAGTACAGACATGACAAGTTAAGAGACTACAGTCATCCAAGAGCCCAATGTATACTGCTGTGGCAAGACAACAAGGGTGATGGATAAACTGACCTGCGAGATCATGTACCCGACCAAATATGCAAACATTGATTTTTTTTAAAGGTGAGATAGAGCTTTAAGGTAATGTTATAAAGACATGAACGCATTCATTATTTTCATTATTTCCTCCTCTCTGCATAATCTACGTGGGTTTTTAACCTCCTTTCATGACATTGAGTAACTGTAGGTGAGTCTGTTCTACTATTCTCCCACTAGAGGTCACTGTTGGGCTGGGTTGTTAACCGCAACGTAGTTAAGTAATGGTAGTAATTATTAATTTTGCACATCCTCATTCTGTGACGAATTTAGAAAAGAAAATTTAAAGGAAACAGTTGTTATAACCTAATTTCGGGTTGATTTGACTTTTTTTTACTCAATTGTCATTAACTGCAACGCTTCAAAATATGATGGGCTTTTTTTAGTCAAATAATTCAAAAGCCTTTTTCAAAATTCGGTATTTGCGTCTGTACACGACACAGAATGGCATGACAATATTGCACACTATATACACATACTGTACTAAGTTACTATACCTTGAATGATTAAAATTACGTTCACTGTTCATAAAACCATGTGTAATCGATTCTGTAATTTTGTTTAAGCGAATGTCGTGCTTCGTGTACGATTTAATAGACGACCAAATACACGCATCGTGTCACTGTGTTGATTAGTTCGGAGAAAATCTTGACCAAGCTGCTGTGTGATTGACTTCATTACCCCTAATGCTTTGCTCTACTCCGCAGTGATGTGGGGCGTGGAGCTCGAGTGACTGTGTGCGTGCGTGCTTTCTCGTGTGCACGTGTAGGCCTGTGCGTGTGTCTATGCGTGCGTGTGTGCGTGCGTGCGCATAAGTGCGTGTGTTGTCGGTAGGAGGATCTGTCTCTCGGAGGCGCGCACCCGTGCGCCGAACGCAGCATCATTGAACGGAGGGCAGAAGGATGTGGATCCACTGGGCGTGCAAAAAGAAGATATGAGAGAAATATCCGCCTTTTTGTCTTGGACGCTGGGGGATTTTTCTGGCTACATGTATGGACACGTAGCGGGAATGGAGCGTCGAGCCACCTCGTGAGAGCTGATACCATTTATGCTAATTTCACAGACAGTCGGGCCAATTGAGACATTAGGATGGCATGTTCTCATTTGCACTGTTAAATCCAAGGCTATGTTAATTTATTTTCATTGAAGAAATGATCATGAAGTCATGCTGAATGTTTTATTAACGACAAGAAAACCAATGGTGACTCAAAACTAGTAGTCAGAAAGCCCCCCCCCCCCCCCCCCCGGTTTGTATTTAAATTTATTGTCATTGTGTGCTACCTAGAAGCCAGCCATGTCAAAGAATAAGAGCAGTGAGTCAGTTAAAGTGGTTGTTCGATGTCGACCTCTGAACCGAAAGGAGGAGTCCAACGGTCCTTCCGGGGAGATCGTGCAGATGGACCTCCGACTGGGACAGGTGATCCTCAGGAATCCTCGAGCGTCACACAGCGAACCGCAAAAAACGTTTACATTTGACGCAGTTTACGACGGCAATTCCAAACAACGAGATCTGTACGACGAGAGTGTTCGGCCTCTGATTGATTCTGTGCTAGCCGGTTTCAACGGTACCATATTTGCTTATGGACAGACCGGAACAGGGAAGACATACACCATGCAGGGGATGTGGTTGGACACGGAGAAACGGGGTGTGATACCCAACGCCTTTGACCACATCTTTACGCACATCTCACGCTCGCAGTCCGATAAACAATACCTGGTACGGGCGTCCTACCTCGAAATCTATCGTGAGGAGATCCGAGATCTTCTGGATCCCAGCCACGCCAGCGCCCGGGGACTGGAGCTTAGAGAGAGTCCGGAAACTGGAGTCTACGTCCCGGACCTCACCTCTTGCGTCTGCAAGAGTATCAAGGAGATCGAGGAGGTGATGAACGTGGGAAACCAAGCCAGGGCGGTTGCGGCCACCCACATGAACGAGTATTCCTCCAGGTCCCACGCCTTATTCCTGATCACCGTGGAGTGTGGCCAACCCGGTCCAGACGGGAGGAAGCACATCCGGGTCGGACGACTTAACCTGGTGGATCTGGCCGGCAGCGAGCGGCAGGCCAAGACAGGCGTCCAGGGGGAACGCCTGAAGGAAGCGGCGAAGATAAACCTTTCTCTCTCCGCGCTCGGGAACGTGATATCCGCACTCGCCGACGGGCGCAGCGGCCACGTGCCGTACCGGGACTCAAAGCTGACCCGCCTTTTGCAGGACTCATTGGGCGGTAATGCCAAAACCGTCATGGTCGCCACTTTAGGTCCTGCCCCCCAACACTACGACGAAACCCTCACCACTCTTCGCTACGCCAACCGAGCCAAGAACATCCAGAACCAGCCTCGAGTCAACGAGGACCCCAAAGACGCTCTCCTCCGAGAGTTTCAGAGGGAGATTGCTCGGCTCAGGGCCCAGCTCAACCACAGGAAGTGGAGGAACAAGCAGAAGAAGGAGCGGTCGGATGACCAGGCCTCAGATCCAGATGGGGATGAAGACGCCGAGTGTGAGGAAGAGGAGGAGGTGGAGAAGGACGCTGAGGACTACGTGAAGCGAGAAGAGCAGCGTCTGGAGAGGGAGAAGGAGGCCATCAGAGGGGATCGATCACTCTTGGCTGATGAGAAGCAGAGACTTCTTGGCGAGAAAGAGAGGATGATGGGGGATCTTCGGAAGGAGCAGGAAGCCACCGAGCAACTGACTGCCAAGTACAAGGTGAGGATCTCCCGACAGGAACTGTGTGGTCATACACACGACATTTAAATGTCAGCCACCTGCCAACCAGGAATCGGAACGTGCTCCATAGCTTTGTTTATTATTGCTCTGATTCATGCACATATTTTCCAGTCATTTGCTGTCAACAAGTCATTCATGTTGACAGATTGAGTAGAAGTACCAATAGTCGACAGATCGTATTATGATGTTTCATATACTCATGAATTCAATTGTTATCGGGGATCATGCGAAAAGAGCTCCTAATTTCCACACCCGCACCACTCCCCCAAGGAGTGATGTCGTATACATTTCTGTGTCAGGCCTCTATTATTCCTTCCCTTCTTCAAAAGCACTGCGCGCCCGATACTGCTGAAGTGTCTCAAATCTCCTGTAATCTCGCTGGACGGTGCAAGTTCTCGTGTTCGATGCTGACTGGGGTGGCTGCTGAGTGGTGTCAGCCACGGGAATCAGCAAAATTCTCCCTCGCCTCGAGGGAGAAGATGATTGAGGTCAAGTATTTCCTGTCCTTGCATCAGCGTCCCTTGAAACATGCTCGATCAAGGCTTTGCATGCTGATCCAAGCTTCCCCAAACTTGGAAGTTTTAGTCAACAGCGCTCCGGCTGATTGCAGTCAAGTTGTGCGACCCATCCTGCCCTAAATGGCTTCCAACATTTTTTTTTTTCAACGTGGCATTCCAGTTGCAATTGCGAAGTCATTTAGATTAATCAATAAATAACCAATTATAGATCAAATGAAGTCCCCATCTCTCTCAAAGCAGCAGCACGACACATTGATGAGCAAAATAGGCCAGGAGCATCCTTGTGAGGCTGCGTTGGCTCATTTGATGTTTCTGCGGGATGCCGTCAAATGGGCCGAGCGGCAACATGCGGGGCTCCGACTGTGTGCATCCGGCGCATGTATTCACAACCTCACCGGTTCATATCTGGTTCCCAACCTCTCGTTTCTTGTTAACGCCGTTTCAGTTCAGATGCAACACGTCAACGTGTCAAAGCCGTCTGCACAGAATCGTACAGCAGGCAAACAGACTTTTTGGGGGGTCTAGAAACAGCTATGGAGACAATACTGACGATGTCGTTAAAGTAGGTGACTCGCTTTCTGCACACTGCGTGACTGACTCGTGATCGGTTCCGGTTTCTTCAACTGGGATATATTTCATTTCTTTGTGTCACCGAAGTAGATCCGTATGGTAGAAGATGTGCGGATGGATGGTGGCTGTCAATTGTGAGAACGCGAAGCGTCCTCTGAAATAGCCTCAGGACTATTCTTGGAGTCACTTTTCTAGGTCAAAATCAGATCATCGTCCTTTGTCTTTGTCATTCTTGGGTTTCTTGTTCCTTTGTCGTGATGGCTGCGGGGCACCGGCCGCGTACATTTGTTGATCAGCCAAGAGGTGTAGAGCACACGGTGGACTTTGGCAGACATCCTTTCTATTGTGACTAACACCACCTTACGTCATGTTGTGCGAGGGTTGGCCCTATGACAAAACAGGATATATTTTCAGCATCACAAACACACACAACCTTTCTCTGTACCGGACCTCGACTTGGGTCCACGTGTACACAATATGGGCATTCTTTTAGGGGTAGATTGACTGTTTCCTGCTATGCTTTTTTTTATTTTCCACCTTCCTGTTTCATCAGTGAAGGAAAAGGCCTGTGAGTTGGTGCTTGTGTGTGTGTGTGTGCGCGTGTGTGTGTGCGTGGGTGTGTGTGTGTGTGTAAGTTGATGAACTCAAACATCCTGTCCCCGCTGTGTGTCTTTCAACGTCGAAGACCTCGCTGAAATATTGATGGAGTGCGTGTCTGTATGCGTACAATGTAATGAGTTTGGGAGTGCTGTAGAGCTAAATTGCGCCATTGACATGAGGCAGTGGGCGAATGTTGATGAGATTTTAGTCCTGATGTGTCTCCTTAAGTGCACCTCGACTGATGTCGCGTAGATTGCTTGACCTTTGTGATTTTCTCCTGTTTCCTGTCCTTACCTTTCAACATCAAACCTTGCTCTTTGTCTCCATCGTCTTTCGGTCTTTCTGTTTGCACACGCGATACCTGTTGTCGTCACGTTGTATTTATAGCTCAGTCGTTCCCCGCAGGCCTCGGCTTCACGGGGATTGGGCGCCCATTCAAAGGATCCAGCTGCTCAAGATGAAACTCTCTTCACTCTTCTTCACTTTCCCATCAGGAAAATTGATCCAGTCCAGGGAGAAAAAGAATGCAAGAGGACATCATTAGCACTGCGGCACGTTTGCAGTGCTTCAGATGGACTTAATAGGCGACTTAATATGAATATACTATTGGGCAAATTTGAATAATGTTAGCTTACATTGTATCTGATGGACTGTGCCTATTACAGAAAATCCCATGCTAGTCATTTAAAAATGCAGACATTTACAGTACTCATGAGAGAGAGGAACCCCCCCCCCCCCCCCTCCCGGAACATGAATCAGCCCATTAATGGAGCACAATGAACATGATTGAACGCAGAGGACAGCAGCACACACATCCACACGCACATCTTTTTTTTTTTATAGCTATAACATGATATAATAGCAAAGCAGCATTTTAATACATTCCAGAGCGCCTCTTCAACCGCAACTTTTAAAAGTCTGCACCCCTCAAACTGACCTCTTAAATTGTCAGGTCCTCTCCGGTGCATGTGTACCCCCCTGTTGGTTTTTAAATATTGTTTGTCCTCACAGAGATGGAAACAAGCACGCGCACATACAAACACAGAAGACAAAAGGCGGCCCCTGACAACAAAGAGGCTTTCTGTAAAAGCCCTTGACGCTTTCTCTCTGAAGGACTCCACTGTACCCGTTGCACAAGTCTTTTTGTGTTTTCTGTTTTCACATGTAATTACGTGAATGGCAGCACAGTGTGGCGTGTGCAAGTTCACAGAATGTATAGGCTGCTTACAATTTAAACACACACTTGATTGTTTCCCTTCAAGAATGTGGCCTCCCCATCTTTAGTGGCTCTTTTCAAAAAAAATTCCTCAATGTTTCTTACGCTATAGGAGCGGGTGTATTTAAAAAAAAAAAAAATCTTTCAAAATGACACAGAGAGAGTTGGGACATAATTTGCTCCATTACTAAGGACTGACTTTACGGTCCACATATCAGCCATGAGGCAAGATTAATGAGGTTTTTATTGATGCGCCCAGTTGATCGTGAATTCATCATGCTGGAGCACAGCTCAGCTTGGTTGCGGCTTAGTGTCAACGTGGGGCCGTTTGAGTTGCTCGCTTCCATCTGCCTCGTCAGTGCTGCATTGGGCTCCATCAGCTCCAACAAACATCATGTGAGCGGAGTGTAGGTCTATTTAACCAAATTTTTAGGAGCTTGCACATTGTTGTGACACATAGTGAGCTCATCCAAAAAAAAGATCAAATTATGCCATCTTCGGGCCATAGCTCATGTTGTTGAAACTGCATCCGTTGTGCTTTGTATGAAGTTAATGACTGCGGGCTCTTGTTTCTCTCTTCCAGGCAATGGAGAGCAAGCTGCTGGTCGGCGGGAAGAACATCATAGATCACACCAATGAGCAGCAGAAGATGCTGGAAGTGAAAAGGCAGGAAATTGCGGAGCAGGTCTGTGTCTTTGCAGAGTAGGCTGGATGGCTGCAGATTGTCACAGTTGTATTTCCACGAATGCTTCCAGTCGCGCAACGAGAGGGAGATGCAGCAGCAGATGATGGTCCAGGACGATGAGACGCTGGAGCTGAGGGAGACTTTTACTTCTCTGCAGCAGGAGGTCGAGGCCAAAACCAAGAAACTCAAGAAGGTACACGTTTCAAACATTGGAAACGGCGAGCACCCAGTGGCGCAGAAATTGCGGTGAAGGCTCCCTCGACCAACTCAGAACACTTGCAGAGAAGTTCACACCTAGATTCAGACCTATGGACAGTTTAAAATCTTCAGTTAACCTCCCATACATGGTCGTTGAGTGATTTCATTTCTGCGTCTCTCCTCCTAGTTGTACGCCAAGCTCCAGTGCATCAAAGCGGAGATCCAGGATGTCAATGACGAGCACGTGAGGAGTCGTCAGGAACTGGAGCAAACCCAGAACGAGCTCACTCGAGAGCTCAAATTCAAGTGAGGAAATAGCTCGCCTTGATCGTTGGAATTCCATGAGGAATATATTTCAATGATATGCCTGCCATTCTGACATAACTCCACTAGTGTCGTTCCAATGCGTCAAAACCGGGACCTGAATCTGGAAACACTTTCTCGTGTAGGTATTTAATCATCGAGAACTTCATCCCTCCAGAGGAGAAGAATAAGATCATGAGCAGAATGACTTTTGACCCCGAAGAGGATCAATGGAAGTTCCAGCCTCTGGTTCCCGCTGAGAGGTCAGTCAGTGTTTGGCACTGGATTGATTGACACTGCATGAAATGTGCACTACGAGCCGATCCTCAGTGATTTCTGTCCCTGCTTCCTCTCCTGTTCAGCAAACCCCTGCAGATGAAGAAAAGGCCAACATCTGCAGTAGGCTACAAAAGACCAATCAGCCAATATGCCAGGGTTGCCATAACGATGGGCGCTAATAACAGATTCAGGGTAAGTATACGATACACCACCCGAAACAACATAAATATAGATATTCCCTCCGCTGTAAATAAATCACCGCGAAAGCACAGACAATTAAAAATATGGTCTCAAATTTTAATTCGACCTGCATCGATCACTTAATAAGCAAAATAATTACTTCATTTGATCGTTTTAGTGTGCAGTTAAGTTTAGATTGCACCAAGTGTGTGTGTGTGTGTGTGTGTGTGTGTGTGTGTGTGTGTGTGTGTGTGTGTGTGTGTGTGTGTGCACGTTAAGGCTGAGAACATCATGTTTCTGGAGCTGGACATGAACCCTCCAAACACCGCCTCATTGGGTCGCTTCAAGGATGCAGAGCTGAACCAAAGCTCCTCTGTGGACAACTCTCCGACCAACGACAGAGGCGTTCACAAATCTCGATCCTGGTCAGTCAAACAGTCAAATATTACCTCTGCTTTAAGGTGTCACTTCACAGAAATCGCTCAAAAGAACTGGCAATCTCTGCCATCGGTATGTGAATGAATAATATGCACTTAAGCTCCTGTAATGCATTAGCCCTTAATGGAAATCTCCATTTTTACTCCTCAGCCCTTCCCTGGCGAGTGTCAACGGATTTACGTAATGCATCTAAATGGAATTATTCAGGATTAGCCACCCCCATCACTCTCTCAGCAGCCTGTAATCTCATTGTTCATGTATAGTCTACTTAACCTGCGATTCAGATTTTCAGTCATTTATTTGACATGCTGTTTAAAAAAAAAAACATTCCTTTTTTTTTCTTTTCCAGGTATCAAAGCCAAAAGTCTCTCACTTCTTCCTCTTCCAATGTTTCCCTTTCGACTTGCACCACTGCCACGCCAGCGTCGGCGCAGTGAAACGCCGAAGCTTTAGCAACGCGGGTTTTTAATTGTAATTCATTTTGCTGCAAAATACAGTGCTGGGACAAACAACAACACCTCTTGAGCAAGACAAAAAATAGTTGCAGGTGTCTGAAGGACCTCAAAGAGCTCATCAAAGGAAACAAGGTAAAATTTAGTTCAACAGGAGAGAGCAAAGAGTCGTAAATGCCGGTGCGGGTGTGCGTATGCTTGTGTGACACCAAAGTGGCTTCTATCCTGTATATGATATCAGTGTACATATTTCTTTAAGGGGTCAAATGAAATGTCCTGATGCATTCCCGTAAAGAAGTCACGTCCATGTGTCTTTTTTTTCTCTCACAGTGGGAAAATATTCACATGTTGTGTCATAGGTCAATTGAAAAAGTCGCTTATGTGTCAACGCGATGTGCGATGCAAGAGGATTTTGCACATTCATATTGCATTAGTTAAACGAAGGAGATTGGATTTTAAATGTCAGAGTGAATATTACGGTAAGTAAAACTATTTAGAGTCGAGTTTCATTCATCGTCAACTGTACATTAGTGATGCGTTTTTCATGTCCGCTGTTCATTTGTTCTATTTCATGCAACATTAAGAGTAAACTATTTAGATGATGGCGCTGACTTTACGGTAAAGGCAGGGCGAATGTGATTTAGAAAAAAAAATATGTGTCAATAAGTATGTCTTTGTTCATTGTCTCTGGATAAACCTTATCAGACATGTGTCGGTGAAGTCACTGTTCTGTGTCGGCCTCGTCAAATATTGTATGACCGTGAGAGTGCTGTGGGGACTGTGGGGGAGGTAGAAAGTGACATGCCGATGGAAAAAGGGGGTTGGGGGGGGGGGGGGGGGGATGGAAGCAGTGAGCCAAAGACAATCAGGAAGTGAGGAACGACTGTTGGAGGGGGTGGAATACGGAGCCAGTCTCCATGGTAACCTGCCAGTTGCGGAATGGATAGAGGAGTAGGGGGAGTGGTCTCATATCTTTCATGGTTGTAAAATAGCAAACGGCAGTAATGCTGAGCTCATCTGTCTGGGTAAAAAAATAAAATAAAAACACTGACACAAGCATTGTGTTGTCACATTTAATGTTTTTTTTTTTAACCCTGCTATAATCTAATGGAGCGATAGCCTGAAACGATTCCTTACAAATAGATTCAATGTATGAAATAACATATATTTTTCAATAATCTATTCATTTGTAAAGTTACTGATTTGTGAGCAGGCACTGTGGACACGGTGACAGTGTAAATGTGGTTGTGAATGGCTGTTCATCTCGAGATGTGCCCTGTGACTGACTGGCAACCATTTCAGGGTGCCGTCCGCCTTTTGTCTGAAGTTAACTGTGATCGGCTCCAGCAAAACTCCATTCAGGATAGGTGCCATTGAAAATGGATGGATGGATGGATATTTCTTTGCATTTCCTTCTATTTTGTTCTTTAACATACACACATCCACAATCCACAGACGCAGAAGGGAATCGAATTTCCCTCATGCGATGTGAGTCTTATCAGCAGATTGATTTACAGGCAAAGAAAAGGCCTCTTCCTCACCCCCTGCCTTGCAATTAAATATTTCATCACCGGTATGCAGCTTTAGGAGGACTGCAGGAGTGTATTTTGGAACCGCTTGCCAATGTGATTCTGCAATGAGCGCTGCACTAGATTTCAGACAAACTCAGGCGATGTTCTTACTCAAAATAAAAACTGTGGCTTATATGCTGTACTTTTCACAATTATTCAAATTGCATTTATTATTCATTCCATTTTGTAACGAAATATTTCGACATGCATATAAATCTCTATGAAAACAATATATGGTGCTTGATGTAGTGTCACAGGGGCACTGAGACCGGCTGGTCCAAGGTCGGAAGAGTCCCAGGGTCTTGTGAATACAGTATTGGCTCTATGCTGCACTCTGGTGTAGAAAAGAAATACATGCCTGCAGCTCCCCCAAAGCTTTCCATCATCTTTCAGATGCAGGTTCAATCAAGGGGGGGGGGGGGGTTGTACTTGCACTATCAATACAATTTGAAGCTAAATTCCCATGGAAACGGACAGCCGATAATCATCGTATAAATAATATAATTAAATTGAATGAAAGAAAGCTTTATTATATGCATTTATTTTTCATCAATTATCGTCAATGTATGCTCGGTTATAAATCATTCGAAGTGCTTCCTGTGCCAAGAAGCTGAGTCAAGTAATCCCACAGAGAAGCTTGATAGAAAGCAAGAGGAAATTCACACCTGAAGTCCTCGACGGGACTCGCAAAGGTTACGTTCGTTTTCTTCATCCACATCAAGAAGTTAGTCAGGTTTGAATCGCAGTGGAACCGGTTCAGATTTAAGTTGAGGGCGCTGAGCGAGCGGAAGAGGGCCGGGTCGGGGGATGCTATGAAGTTGTTGGCCAGGTTGAGGAATTTAAGGCTTTTGGGAAACGCATCTGGCCGGAGATAAGTCAAAGCGTTGGATGAGAGGTCCAAGTCAAGGAGTGAGGGGAGACTTTTGAAGATGCCTTTCGGAAGAGAGCGCAAGTTGTTGGAGCTCAAGATCAAACTGAGCAAATGATGAAGACCCTCGAACAGATGGAGACATTTGCCTTGAGACCAAAGTGACTGCAAGTTACTGCTGTGGAGATCGAACACCTTCACGTTGCTCTGCTTCTTTTCGGAAACTTGTGTATTGACTGCGCACCACTTGATGGGGTTCCCTCCGAAGAAAAGATGCTGGAGTTTTTTCAGCTTGGTCAAAAAAATGTACGCACCCTGCAGGTTTTCTACCCTGTTGTTCCGAAAGTCCAAATATGTGACGTTGGGGGCAACCGCTGTGATGGTGTCCACTGCTGCAAAGGTCAATTTGTTGTCGTTCAAACTGAGAGAACTTAAACTCGGCAGTGCGCTGGGGAAGCCAAACTCTTTGAGAGAGTTTCCGGTGAGATTTAATACTTCCAGATGAAAAAGTCCACGGAATGCTTGATAGCCCAAAACACCGATGTGATTGCAAGAGAGGTCCAGCACTTTTAAGTTCTTTAGATGAGCAAAGCTATGAGCGCGGATGTCCCCGAGCAAATTATTCAACAGGTCGAGCTTTTTTAAATGTTCCAGACCTTCAAAAGCATTTTTGTGTATTTGATTGAGTCGGTTTTTAGAGAGGTCGATCACTTGAATTTCTGACAACGGCTCGAATACTCCATCTTGTAACGCAAATATCCTGTTTTCCGACAGATCCAACATGCTGACGGAGCTGCTCCCGAGGCCCTCAAAAGTGCTTCCGTCCACATCCAGGAGATTGCTGAATGAAAACCCTGGACCGATGTGTCCTGACAGCTTGAGGTGAGCGATCCGAGTACCCTCGATAGCTTTGAAAAATAGCTTGAAGTTGCCGATACTGAGGCCATTATGGGATAAGTCAAGTGTCCCAAAAGATATTCCTTTGAAAGGGTTCCCGCAAGCATGCGGATCAAAGCTTTCATCAAACATCGCCTGAAGGTCGTTGGAGTCTAAATTCACGGATTCTAATTGCTTTCCCCGGAAGGCGGCCAGATCGGCCTCGCATATTTTGTTGACGCGATTCAGTTTCAGATTCAAACGTCTCAGATGAGTCATATTGGAAAAGAACATTGAAGGCTGGAGTCTCTTGATCCGGTTGCCAAATAAGTCAAGTGCCTCCAACGCCGAAAGCGGCTCCAGATAGTTTTCCTTCAGGATGGAATCATTCAGGGAACAGTAATCCAGGTGGAGACTCTGCAAAGTGGACAATCCCGAAAAGGCCCGCGGCTCGAGTTGAAGCATCGTATTGAAACCCAGCACCAACTTCCTGAGGTGTCTTTGCCTGCTGAACGCATGGTTTCGGATAACTAGCGTGGAATACTGAAGACCCAAGTCCAGCTCTTGCAACATCTCCAGGCCGGACAACGAGGTGGCGTTAATCTCACCGATGTGGTTCATCTCCAAATACAAGTGGGTGATGTTGAGAGGGAGAGAGGGGATCCAGCGCAGCTTCTTCAAGGCGCAATTGGCTACCGAGCCTTTTATGGAGCAGGACGAGAGGCAGCCTGGCACCTGTCGGTTTCAAATGGATTGAGTCAAGCCATGGCAATGGCCAATCGATTTTTATTCCATACGCATTCATTCAAACGTACAGCCATCTATTTTCCAGACCGCTGCAGCTACGTTGGAATTAGATTTTCCTACCGTTTGGAGGACAACATTGACGACCACTGCGAAGGCAAATATCCTCATCATGTTGATTCTGAGGTGAAGCTCCTGTCTAAGTCGCTGTGTATCCGCAAAGTGAACATCAGAGTCTGATCGCTGTGCTTTTATCTCGCTTGTGATGGACATTGGATTTGCCCACCAACGTAAACATGACTCACAACTGGATGTTCCCTTTTATTTACGGAGCCCGGGTTTGCAACACGAGGGAAAGATCAATTCTTGCTGTCCTTTTTCTGGGTTGTTCCGGAAAATGCTTGGTGTCCCAAATGGCAATTATTTTGGGAAATTCATTTTTGTTCAGTCCCAAGTTGTTGTCACTTATTTACATTACCGATGTTCCAATTAATATTCTAAACACTCTTGGCCCTCTGAATCATTTGTTCCTATTCTAAATTCGGTTGAAAGTGAAAGGCCGTATAAAGTGTCCACAAATGCAAATAAATATTGGTTGAGGGGTTTGAATTTGGGCTTCGGCCTTCCTGTGTTTGGGGAGGTTTTCTGGGGGTTCCTCCCACGCAGGCTAGGTTCACTGAAGTTCCGGAATTGCCCTTCAGTGTGAATGTGAGTGTGAATGGTTGAACTTGTTTGTCGATAGCACCCTGCAATTGGTTGGTGACAGGCTCCAGAACAACCCCTGACTCTTGTGAGCCTGAGCGGTATCGTGGAGGGTTACAAAAAAAGATTCTGCATTTTCATGGTTTGCCTTGTTTGACCCTATCCACTTAACATTTGCCGATATTATGGATGGTATTTTTTAAATCAGTATTACAACTTATAGTGGACCTCTGTCAGTAAAAAAAATAAAATAAAACAAACAATGCGTGTGTATTTAGGATTAAAAAAAAATAGCTCCAGTAAATACAATAACAACGCTCACTGGCAGAGCCATCACGCAGGATTTCAATCTTCCTAAATCTTTGCAAAGTGTCTGCACGTGTTTGTGTGCCATTTGCTTTGCACGTTGCTGGTGAATTTCACAATTGGACAATGGAAGCTAGTCAAAAGGGCACTTGCAACTTACAGTCCTCCCCGAAGGCCGCCTTTACTCTCAATTTTTGAAATAGCGACCGAGCAACCAGAGCGCGGCGGTTGATTCGCAGTTAGGGTGCCTGCCTCGCAGCTCTGCAATTTATGGTAAACAAATAAATCATAAATAAAATCGTAGCCTTCCTATGTGGCGCTTGCATGGATTTTCTCCAGGTTGTTCCTCCCTTCCTCCCAATAACATGCATGTTAACTTCATGCAGCAACGTGCGCCGGTTGCAGTTTGCATTGAAGAACTGCTGACCAATGGCGGCCAACGTATAAGAACCATTTCCTGTTTATAGTAAATTGTTGTTCTTGTCAGGAGCCGAAGTCATCATGATGACGTAAGTGTCGTACAAGTGAAAGTGATCGCAGCGTGAAATGGACGTGAAGGTTAAGCGGGCTATCATAATACAGTAATGGGAGGGAGGGAACGTGGTGCAAAGAGGAGTGACTTCTTTCAAAAAATGCTCTCCAGTCAGTCAGCGGTCACCGGTACAAGGCGGGCTGGTAGGGAGGCAGCCGCCCCGCAGGCTGCACGAACATGGCTCGCTACGACGGGAATATGCAACTGGACGGCTACGACATGTTTTAAAAGTATAACGAGACGAGAAGAGGCAACCAGGGGACGAACGATCGCGGCGGTGTGAAGAAGGCAAGAAAAGCGGAGTACAAGTTGAGTCTCGAGCCTCACGTTTGTTTGTTGATGTCGGCAGCCCGCCGCGAATACCTGTCGGTGAGTCTAATCTCGCTTTGAAATCTTTATTGGACATTTTATGCGTGCAAATGTCGCTCGATTCAACACTTGGCTGTTTTATTTGTCACGTTCTGTGTTTGTTGGGGTGAGCAACTTTCATCAACATGGCCGCTGACGTCATAGCCACACAAGTAACCCCATTGACTAAACAAATTGTGGTAGTTCAGATCATCTTTAGAAGAGTTTTGTGCTGGTTATGAACATAAGTTTTTGTCCACAGCTGCGTCCCTCCCTTCCTCGTGTGTCACATTACTCTCGAGTCGTGCCCACTTTTTTTCCCTTTTTTTTTTTTTTTACACATCAGGACTGCTGTTTGACTTTGCTCTTGTTCGTCCTTTATTTGACCTTTATTGTCCATAAAACGGCGCTCAATCCAGATGATCAAAATAGCCTCTGCATACAAAGTGTGAACGTTTCAAGTGAATCGAAGTGTGCATAACTCAGCGGGGTCTTTATTCGTCACTTGGGGCGTCCAAGTCATGGATGGGGGTCCTGCACGTGTATCCTGCAACGATTTTTAATAATAACGTTGATCAGTGAATCATCTCTTTGCTAATAATATATTGTACCACTCCGATCGTTTTTACTACTCGCTTCTTCGTGATGAAAAGCGTCACTCTCCATTCAACTAACTAACTCTACTGCTTCCTCCTCTCTTGACACTGACAGAAGTGCTCCCGACAAGTGTCTGATTTCTCTAGTCACGCACACGCGGTTTCAACAAGAAAACGGCTGAAACCTTTAGTACTAGTTTTGAGAAAACATTTTTTGTTTTCCTCCCGATATTTGACAGCCCCAGGCAATTGCTTCATGTTAAATGGTTGGAATGGGGCTGCTCTGACCTTGGGGTGAGCAGGAGTGCTGAGAGGTGTTATCAGAGCTTTTTTTTTGGGGGGGGGGGGGGGTTGTAGTCCACTGTTGACAGCCCCGGGAGCCATTTGTGGCAATAAAACACCAATGCACCAGTTCCGAGTTGATCATCGGGGCAAGTAGTTGCTTTTGTTGAAGTAATACATCTGTGAGATAACATCAGTAGGCTGGAAATTTATTTATCCGGTGTATGCTATTGTAAACAGGAAAAGCTGCACACAACGGAACACTTTGCATATTTGTTTCGTCCTCATCCAACAATGCAACTATGAGTCTCAGAGGTATAAATAAAAGAAAGGAGAAAAAAAAGTAGTCTGGGGATGGCACAAACTCAAAGTACAAACAAACAGCTGTGGGTTCCAGGGTAAAGCCAACAGAGCTTTTTGAGCAGGCTCCATCATCTTTTTTTTACCACCTGGCATTGTTTCAGCTAAAGAGGAAGTGAAAAGGAGAAATACTGTCCTAGAGGGGAAACTCGCATGAAACCAAAATGTCACCTGAAGATGCTTTCTGCTGCCCTGGCAGTTTCATATGAACTTGTCGGTGATTTTTTTGGGCAAGGTTTTGATTTGGGCAAAGTGGGTGTTAAAATAAGATTTCTTTGAAGAGCTTTGATTAATTGCGAAAGATGTGGCGCATGTTGGGAATGGAGAATTACGTTGGTAGACATGCACGATCGGTGCAATTTAATCCACTCAACGTTTCTGCTTTGCTTTGTTATGTTCTTGTGGGGTTTTTTTTTCCCTTCTTCTTCTTCAAGGCAGGAAGCACACATTCACTTCCGATTTCTTGGTGCGGCCTTTCAGTCTTGTCACTCTTAGGTCTCAACATCTGATGTTTTCACTCTTTCCTTCCCTTCCGGCTTATAAAGGCCATCACATCGTCATCTGTGTGCAGTGTTACTCTGCGTTTTGCTGTCTCTGTTCAGTCAGACTTTTCGGCTGATTTCTGCTGCATGCGTGGACATCAGCTGGTGTTGTGGCAACAGTCCCCATGTTTTTCCTGTGTGTGTGTGTGTTTTATTTTTGTCATACCTATAGGTACAATGCGGACCAGATACAGTTGATGATCTGAACAGGCTTTTGGACAAATGTAGTTCAGCTTTTGCTAAGCCGTGTTATTTGAACATTGCAGTGTATCAGATTTACTCCAACTCACCAGTTTGAATGACATGTTTGCGTCTCACGGACCGTGAAGAACTTAATGTGGTTAGATTTTTCCCTCTTGCTCACGCAAAAGTGGCTTTTGAGAGCACTTGTGGGTTAATGTTTGCACCAATCTAGTCATGTAATAGGACACTTTGCAGAGGACCCTCCACCACATTTCGGGAGCATTCACGTTTTTCCGTGAGAGTCGGAGACAATGCAAAAAATAAAAGTCGGGTCCATGACATGTACCGTGAATTCCAACTCTTCAACGTATTGCAGCCCAGCGATCTCACGACTAATCCTCCAAATCAAACACGGCATGCTAGATAGTACTCTTTGTTTGTTTTAGGAACCTTTGGTCTAGGTCAGCGTATAGATTTTGGAGGAGAGGTAACGTAAGGTGATGTGATTCCATTCGGATCCAACGGCGACGGTCATTTGCTGACAAATAAAACACGTGAGTTGTGTTTCCTGGTAGTGCCACGTCAAGTGAGGACATTTCAAACCCTCTCACATTAACGGTAAGTACATGAAGGATAATTGAAAATTTGGCTTCCTGTTTTCCTCTTAAAGCTGACACTTAAAAAAAAAAAAAAGAAAGAAAGAAATTGAAATGTGATATTTAAGTGAATGAGTCTCATCTGTTTGCTGTATGGGAGTAAAGAGGCGTCGAGAAAAGATATACTGTACTGTAGCTCTCATGGGTATTTCTGGCACGTCTGTCGAGAGTTATTCTGACGGCGTGCGCATCATGCATAGTGCACGCACGCACGCACGCACAGCTTGAGACCTGTCAGGGTACACATGAGAATACAGAGCAGCTGCGAATGGCTATGTGGTCATGTGGTTTGCTATGCCTGTGTGGCATCCAAAGGGTGGTAAACACCCTCTTACCCCTCTTTAGTACGCCTTCGCCTGCCTGACGCCTCTTTCTTGTTTCCCAGAGTCTTCCAGCATTTCGTCCGCGGGCTTCGTCTTCAACCGCTGTGGGGAATTCTTTTTGGGCTGCCAGTCCAGTAGTTTGCGTGTCTGTTTTAGGCCCAGCGCCACTGCAAACAGGTGTGTATGTATGTGTGTGTATTTAGACCTGCAAATGAGAGAGCGATGTGATACGCACGACTTTCAGGCCTAACAAGCGTTTTGTGATGGTAAAAGACGGTCTCTGTATTGTGGTTGCACGAGGTGCACCGGTTGGGCGGTCTGCCTTGATGCAACACATTCCCTCACCTGGAATTATGGAAGACACTGAACTAACAATTGACAGATCGTATTTGGACATAGCGACGCCATGTTGACGATGAATTTCTTTCGAAATAATGTTTCAGGGTCAACGTGTTCTCATGCTAAAATATGTACGAAAAAAAAAAGGGATCATTTACCGGACAGATGACACAGTTGACATTTAGCTTTTTTGTTGTAGTGTCGGCTCAGGTCCTCACCCTTTGGAGTTTGCATTTAGTAGAATTCATTGAAGCCTCCATTTATTTATTTTTAATTGGCATGAATGGTTGTCTGTTCGGGATGTGCCCTGCGATAGACTGGATTTTACCCGGTCCAAGGTGTCGCTTGCTCAAAGTCAACAGGGAGCGATGGGCTCCGGCTCGCCCAACATCTCAATGTGGTCAAGCGTTACAGCTCATAGATGGATTTGAACTGACCCAAAAGCATCAAAATTTTACTGCATCTCAAGAAGTTCCTGAAAGACCATGGAGGGTGTGTGTGTGTCAGAATGATTTGTGCTGCCTCAATGTACACGCATATAAATATCCAGCAAGTGTCGACGACATCACCTCGGTAATCCCCGAGTACGACTGTATTTTGGGGATAAATGTTTTCGCCTCTTTGTTGCTGGAGGCTTGCCGAGGGCTGCTATTCAGTTTGTTGCAGGTTTAGCATCAGGACAATTTGGACTGCGGTTAAAAATAACAAGGTCTCAAACCATGTTGAGTACAATAAAACAGCAGGTTATCGCTGTGCTTTGTGTATTCACCCATTAGTTTTTTTTTTAAATTTGGCACTTGGCAGGCTCTCTAACGCAACTGTACGACTATGTGTCAAGATCAGAAACGGCAAGACAGTTTTGTACCTGTGTAATTGTCTGTTGACTCAAAGTACTTTTTTCTTCTGTCTTCCTCTTCATTAGACGTCTTTGAGGCTGCGCTTGCCCAGTGAGACCCCCGCCGCTCCCCCGACACCGAGAGGTACGACCATGCGTTTCACACCGCACACGCCATATTTCCACCCGGTGGAAGAGTTCATACATACACGCTTAGGGGAAATGTGGTTTGGATTAGTATTCACCAAACCTTGCCCAAGTGTATTTGTTTCTACACAGCTCAGCAAATGTCAACCATAATAAAACACCATGGTGCAACCCCCCCCCCCAGATAAGCAACACACATGCTGTCATCTGTAAATGCCAAAGGTTCCTCTCCATTTGCTCTGGACTTTCTATAGGCATGGGTGCAAAAAGGTTCCTCTCAGGACTCCGTCACTGCTCTCAACTTACTTGCAGCTTGCGTTCACTGCTCATAAACCAAGAATACATTTGATGTCGGGGAGTAACTCGTTTGATGCTCTTGTTGAGCGTAGAATTTCGGAGGCCTTTTTTTCCCCCCCCCCCATCAAATTTCAGATTTTGATCATAAAAATCAGATTTGCGGTTTGAATCAATCCCTTCTCCCCCTTTCGCTGCAAGGAAAACAATCACCAGCGGTGTCGTTCACCGGGTTTACGCTTTGAAAGATATTACAGCCGCAAAGGGTGGACTAAAATATTTCCTTCCATTTTGACTTCCTGTGAGCCAGCCAACATTTTGTTTCATGTCATTTCTTAGAAGTGCCGTCGTGATTGCGACGGTAGCAACGACACTATTCCTGTCCTGACCTAGTTGGGAGTAATAACGGCAAGGACGGACGCTTCTATCTCAGATACTTTTAAGCTTCCAAATTAAAAAAAAAAAAAAAAAAAAGGGAGGCAGACCTTGCACCACCGAGCTCCTACACGTCGGCGTCGCAGACCCCGTCGCGCGGCGCGCTTGTAGCTGCGGCGAAGGCTCACTTGCTGATAAGAATAGTTGACTCACCATGGGAGTGGGAGAAGTGGCGAGCTGGAGAGAGTCGTCATCTCTTAGCGAGAGATCGTCCCCAACAGCTGCGGTGCAGTCAACGCAAGATGAGTTTTATATAACTTCCGCTGCATCAAACCTTCCATTCCCATCTCGTTATGACTCCGTTTTAGCGAGCTTGCTGTCGGCATTTCTTCACAAGTGATGTCCGTCGGCCTGTAAAGATGAATCAAATAACTTGAATAATTTGCACGCGTCACCGAGTGTCCAAATAATTCGGCACGGCCATGAAAAAAAAAAGAGAATGACAATGAAGTATTTGTAATCCCCAGAAGATCTGTTTATTTATTTGTACGGAAGTCAAGTCGTTGCACACGAAAGGGGATCCCTTGCGCCACCGAACAAATGACACTTGCACTTGACTAACTGGGATTAAGAAGTAAAGTTGTGTGCGTGCATGCGTGCGTTGACTGAAAGGAGGAATCCGTCTTTTGTCTGACTGCAGCATGAGGCCTCCTGGGAAGTGTTCAAATCCTCCCTGGAATGTGCACAGGGGGTGGTGGGTGAATGAGGGCGTGGCTTAGCCTGTCACCATGTTTAGACAAGGAATGCTAATATTTGTGTGTACTGTATTTCACGTTTGCGGAAGACACTATCCATCTTGTTTTCATTTCTTGCTTCTCTCCAACGTCAGATATGATCAGTCTTGCAATAACTTGTCGAGTGTTCTCCATCTTCTCCTCCAGTGTCGTCTTTTTTTTTTTCATATACAGTATATATATATATATATATGAGGTCCTGAGAGACATCAAAACAACATTTATGGACTTAATCTTGTTGCCACTTGATTTACGTCCTGTCATGTACAAATGGCGTGTGACGTTTTGCGTGACTTCAGCATCAGGTGAATCGTGACCGCTAAGTGTATCCCTGGTTGTGTTGTAGGTGCTTGATGCAAGATGGTGATGGAGGAGGGGGGCCGGGGAGAGAGAAGGAGGGGGGACCCACTTGCCATGGGAGCATCCAGAAGGCAGATCCTGGTGGAGCTCGGTGAGTGCCGCGTTTGGCCTTTTGATTGAAGTGAGCGTTCTCAAAATGTCCCTTCTGCGTCACAGCGGATCAGAACCTCGATGCCATCTGTCTCTCGGCATATCGAACAGCCTGCAAGCTGAGATTCATACAGAAGAGATGTAACTGTAAGTCTCGAAGTAAAATCCGGATACTGCAACTGTTCATTTGGTTGCCTGTATTTTAAAAAGCTTTTTTTTTTTCCCCCCCCATCATTTCCCTTGCAGTGCATCTCATCGACATATACAACGTCATCGAAGCGGTGCGCGACGCCGGTCTGAATGCCGTGGAATTAAATGCTGGCATTTCTGTGACCAGGCTGGAGAACCTGGTGTCCTCCCTGTTCAACCAGCTCAGCAAGCGCCTGCCCACCACACATCCAATTAAGCCACGAGAGAGTACTGTCCTGTTTGTTGATTTCATACTAGCCGCCATTGAGAGGTAAATGACCAAAAAATAAAAAATAATAATAATAAAATGTCCCATCATTTGATGTAAAAATGACAACTACTCTCTCAGAAGCTTGCAGACAACTGTTGTATCTATTTATTTATTTATTTTTTTCAGCGAACCAGAGAGCCGACTGACGGTGTTCTCGGTGAAGGCAATTCTGGCTGTGCTATGCGGAGGGAAACTAGTGGACAAACTCCGCTGTAAGTCCCAGCAGATATTGATTTTGCTGGTCACTTAAGCCACATTGTCCGAGGCGGTGCCCCCTCAAAACTGAACCCATTTAAAATGGATCTGATGAATTTGCTGGATTTTTTTAAATATGTAAATCATCCCCTGTACATTAAATCAATTGAATGTTTTTTTTGCCGAGAGTCGCTTGGGGGCCCCAGCAGAATTGGCCCCGGGTCATGACACAACAATTTCTCATTTAGCTTATTTGATTATACTTGAAGTGCTGCGAGTTTAAAACGAACTTTTTCAAATAGCTGTCAACTGTCATTGCTTGCGCGCACATTATTATATTCTCGCTTTGCTCTGAAAAAAAGCCATACTGCAGTACCTTGTTTTCCCATCCGAAAATGAAAATATAGTGCACAATTGAAACTCAAGTGCCGCCTTGTGGGAAAAGTGTGTTAGTGCTGCTGTTGACTTCATCTGCGTTTTGTGTGCCAGATGTGTTTTCTCAGATCTCGGACTCCAGCGGTGTGATGGTGCTGTCCAAATTTGACCATTTTCTGTTGGAGGCTCTCAAGTTGCCCTGCGCTGTGCAAGAAGGACCGTCCTTTGGCTACACAAATAACATTGTCCACTCCTGCTTCCCCCACCAGGTAAAAGGGCTTCAGCACTGCATCTGTTGCAGAATGTTAGAGTGAGATAATTCGATTCATCCGAGTGATTTTGTGTGGTCTACGTTCTTTTGGGGCTTTTATCTGCAATTGTTTTGTCTTTCCCAATGAAGAGTTTGCGTATAATTGTTGTTCTAGAAGAGGGTGATGCTCAACATGTTCCTGGACATTGTATCCGACCCTCCTCCATGTCTCGTCTGGCTGCCCCTCATGCATCGCCTCGCCAACGTGGAAAACGGTAGATGGAAATGTACCCGTGCGCACTTTAATATGATGTGTTTAGTTTTTGAGAGATTTAAAAATCACCGGAGATTGACTGCGTAATACAGAGAGTTGTTTTGTTTTATCCTGTTTTGTGTGCAACTTTTTTTTTTTTCCTTTCTCCTCTCAGTCTACCATCCCGTCTCGTGTTCCTACTGCCGTAGCGACGGGATGACGGGCTTCCGCTACCGCTGTCTGCGTTGCCGAGGGTACCAGCTCTGCCAAAACTGCTTCTGGCGTGGAAATGCCAACGGCTCTCATAGCGACCAGCATCAGATGAAGGAGCACTCGTCCTGGGTGAGTCTCGACGGTTGAAGCAAGCAAAGGTTCATACAACGTCATGAGGAAAGAAAGGACTAGTGAGGCAAGAACTGGCATCCGTCCGAATCCCTTTGACCCATTTGGTTTGTCTTAATGTAGAAGTCACCTGCAACCAAGCTGGGCCGAGCCCTGGGCAAAACTCTGGGTTGTGTATCGTCCAGGGAACCTTCCCACCCGGTTTACCCAGAAGAACCTGAGAGGACCCTCAATCTCGCTAATATCGTGTAAGACTCACACACACACACACACACCTCTCTCGAAGAAGTTGCATTCAACAAAAATGTTATTTCTGTACACGCTGCTGTCCAAGTTATACTTTTTTAGACTACTAAGCGTGGTTTCGTGAATGCGGTTCCTTGATTTACCGTGGGGAAATTTTTTTTATCACAAGCATTATTTTCTTTGAGCTTATTTTTAAACACACGTGATCCTCTCTCAGAATGCTCTGATGTTGATGTCGCCCAACCCGCGTCGCCTATCATTTAGCACACAAGCTGATAATTCATAAACACTCCAAAATGATCCCCATCGGCTGCTGAATGTGACTCATTATGATACTGATAGTGGTGCTGTTGCATTATTGCAGCCTCCCCTATTCTGGAAGCGCGCACAAACAATTTTGCCTAAGCAAGACTTTCGTCTGGCTGTCAGAGACTTGCAGCCTAAAGGTTAGTTTTCATGGCTAGCTGTAAGGGATTCCTCAGGGCCAGACTTTCACCAACTTCTCTTATTGGTTATTGCCGCGATCGTTACATGTTGGCAGACACATGCAGGTAGCTTTAGGGAAATAACAAATCCAGCCAACCGCTTTGGTGGCTCCGCCCCCTGCGGCTGTAATCACACTGTTTGATTTTCCGAACATCAGCAGATGGGTTCATTGCATGCCTCCCGGCATTGAGCTTTTTATTCGAGCCAGCGCTGAGCTGCAGCACTCGGCCGTGAGTATGCACGTAGTGAAGTAGCATCGGGTAGCATCGTTCTCAGTTTTGGCCTTTTGCAGCCTTTCACTTTCGTTGCTTTCCGTCAGTCTTTTTGGACACCTTGTGATCTTTGCTCCGTCTGTGTTGACTCTGACCAGAATGATTCACCGTTGCATGACTACACCGATGCGTGTGAGAATGTGAGCTTCGAATGTGTTAGCCCAGGGCTCTGCACTTCATGAGCTGATGGATATTAACTATTTTTTTCTTTCTTGTGTTTGCATAGTTTTTCAAAGTCATCATTGTGTTTGTCATTGTATGTGCAGCCCTTCTCAACCTGTTGCGAACCCGAGTCCGGCCATGATGCTGTCTTCATCAGCACCAGAGTCCTCCAAGAGGTAAAGTTTGGCAACATACCAATGTAGCATTTGCAGTAGTTGCATGATTCTAAATGTTTTGTATGGCTCGCACGAGAATTACGGCCCAATGGACGGGCTTGGCTTCATTGATTTGATCCTGGAGAGCACTTTTACAAAAATCAGCATCGCTTTTTACATCGGCGTGACCGCGATACGTCAAATCACTCAATCTAATGCGCATCTATTTTGCTTGTCAGTGTGACTTAAAAAAAAAAAAAAATCAAACTTTATTAGAATACAAGAAATCTTTCTTATATTTGGGCTAAAAATGTTGCGACACATCATCCAAGCATACTTTTATGGACCTTGCTGTGCGCACTGGGGCACAGCAAAGGGCCTTTCCCAACTTGTGACACCAAAGTAGCCGGTCGAGTGTCCCAAGACTTTTGCCCATGTCGTGTACATGATGCTTACTTTGCCGTGTCTAACTTGTGTCAGCAGTTTGGCAGCAGCTCAGCGCATGAATGAGGAGCACGCTTTGATCGCCGCTTATGTGAACCGCCTCCAAAGCAGCCCACGGTGAGAGAGGCTGCAGCGAGACGGCCGGCCAGGCCTCGCAGACTGAGTCACTCATTGGAATCCAAACATTACGCTCGTTCGTCATTCTTTTGGTCAAAAAAGGCAAAGGAGAACCAAGGATAGCTCATAAGCCAAACATACAAGAAGTCAGTCCGGATGCAGTTTGTTGGCAGCGTTGTTTTGCTTTTGGGGAAGTGGATGGGGGGGGGGGGGGGGGGGGTCTCATATGTTAGTTTGAGACATCTGCGACTTTAAATAGAAAAAGGAAGCAATATTATCTCTTTTTTTTTTTTGGACAGGATTTCCCCTCCTGCGGTGTTACTTTACTTTTAAGTCTCTGTGCTAAAAACAAATGGACAGCAGTCTATGAAAATGTGTGAACTGACATAGACATTAACAGATGAATATGCGCTAACAGACTGCTTTTGCCTTCCATGTCGTGATGTTGAACCTGTGACTAAAAACGCTGGCATGCAGTTTGGAAAAGCGACATTAAATTTTGAGTAAATGTATTCTCGCTATTAGCGGCGCACACAGCCCCGGCAGACAAGACGAGGAGCACAAACTCATCGCCCGCTACACTTCTCGACTGGCAGAGACTGAAAGCTCAGGGGTGAGGTCATATTTCAGTTTCCCGTATTCATGAGCTTTATTGATACACAAGAAACGCGCAAAGCACCGGTCAACAATCTTGATTCGTCGTGTGTGTGTGTGTGTGTGTGTGTGTGTGTGTGTGTGTGTGTGTGTGTGTGTGTGTGTGTGTGTGTGTGTGTGTGTGTGTGTGTGTGTGTGTGTGTGTGTGTGTGTGTGTGTGTGTTTAGGTCATACCCACTCGAAGCATCAACTTTGATGTAAACAAACAGAAGAGGGAGCTCATCGCTCAGCTGGAATCCAAAAACAGGTAGAAAAGTGTGGGCGAGGAGCAAGGATCTTAATTTAACCTCTGCATGTATACCGACGTTGGAGGTTAAACTGAACTGCACTAATTTGTATTATTTTAAAAACCGCCTGGTCAGTCATGTTCAGCCTGCCCGACCTTGACCGTCACGTTGTTTCATCACACAGAGAGATTTTGGCAGAGATCAAGCGCCTCCGTTCAGAACACGACGCCGTGTGCCAGCCCGGTCCAGAAAAGGGCGGTACCAACCCGACTCTCCTGGCTGAGCTTCGCCTGCTCAGGTGAGCACGCGGTCCAGGAAACGCATCCGTGCCACGTCTCACGTATGCCGATGTTAAGCGCTATCGGCGTGTCCGCACGTAATCTTGCTGCGGTTGAAGTCATTCCGACAATGAATTGTCAGCATTTCCATGCCACGGGCGTCTGAGCGAGCGAGAAATGCGCAGTGAGGCTTTGCAGCGCAAAGCGGGGAGGCTTCATGGCAGATGGCAATGACAGATGGATGTTTGGAAAAACCACTGCAAGAAAAACAGAAAATTCATCCAACGCGTTTGCGCTTTTCAGGAACAACAACAACAAACCAAGCAGGAGGGATTTGTTCTGTGAATCGATGTTGTTTGGAGGGCTATGCTCGCTCGGAACTGAAAATAGGAGATACTCCATTTAGAAACCCCTCTATTGACACGCCAAGAGTGATGATCGGGATTTGTTGTGCTGCAGACAGAGGAAAGATGAGCTGGAGCAGAGGATGTCGTCTCTGCAAGAGAGCAGGAGAGAACTGATGGTCCAGCTGGAGGGACTGATGAAGCTGCTCAAGGTTATACACGTTCATTTGAAACCATTTAGACACACACACACACACACACACACGCCCTCTTATTTTCCACATCTTCTCTCTACTCGATGCTGTTAATTGTCACTTAAACTCGCCTCACTCCCTCTGGCTCCTCCTTGAGAGTCCTACCTGTTCTATCACTGCTCATGTCTGACCTCTTTCTTTTCACCCTTTCTGCATTTGTTTCCATCTGCCCATGCTCTGACCCCATAGGATGAGGAACAGCGACAGGCAGTAAGTTTAAACCCCCTTTTCGAAGGAGTGCAAAAAAAAATTAAACAAACCCATGAACAACTCGATAAACCTGTTTCGGGTCAATAGTGATATATTCTTTGATGTTTTTCATCATTGCAAATCTTTCTTTTAGGCGCAGGCCGCGGGATCCTCTCACGCTTTTGCCTCCCGGCTGAGCCCTTCGCCTGCCCGCTCAGTTGGTACGGCGTCGCCGCAGATGTATTCGCCCCAAGACTCCCTTGCCGGTGTGGGCGGGGATGTCCAAGAGGCTTTTGCCCAAGGTAACATTGTGAAAATGATTCCGGCTTTCAGAGAGAGAGAGAGGCATAATCACTCACTATTTTCCTGTTGTTGAATGTCTTCAGGCACCAGGCGAAACTTGAGGAATGACCTTCTAGTAGCAGCCGACTCCATTACCAACACCGTGTCCTCACTGGTCAAAGAGCTTCATTCTGGTGCGCACACGCTGATTATTGTTTGGTGCCGCAAAAGCTCAAGTTTAAAATAAACTATACATGGAGAAGTTATTCACGTGCCTTTTCTCCGCAGATGATGGTCGAGAGGAAGAGGAGAGATTGCTCAACGGGAAGGACAGAGGTAATATCGTACATCTCCTGAACACTCGTTAGCACGCTAACCTGCACCTTTAACCTGCTAACCCTTGAACACAAGAGCTCCAGCTCTATATATTGCGCCTAGTTTTGATTTTGAGATTTTCATGGAATAATCCTCTTCGTGGGCACAAGTCTGTCCTCATAAGGGAGTCCCGCTGTGACCATGCATCTGCATCTACTTTTAGAACTCTGAGGCCCATGTGGTTCTTATGAAGCTTTTTGTGGTAGCAACATATTTTCACATGACAGTGCTTTCTTGTCTGTCGATTCTTTTTTTTTTTTTTTTTCCTTTCTTTGCTGGTTTTCTCATGAAGCATTCTTTTCCATCCAGCAGGTTAAATTTCATCACGGACAAATACAAATGGTAAGTATGAGCCTCTTTTTTTAAGCCCCTTTTGAAATAAGAGTAATGTAAATACACTTGAAGAAAAGCTCTCTTTTACAAGTGCGCAGGAGAGAAAATGCTACTTTTCCATTGTGTGATTGGATCCACGCTTCCATCTTTCTCTTTGTGCATTGCACGCACTCATGGCTGACAACAAGGCACTCTAAAGTGGACATGCCGGCATGATGTTTTCATTCTGTAGGCATAGCTTGTTCACTGCCTGTCACAATTGCGCCAAATGACTGCGAACGACTCAAGGCACTCTTTTTTTTATGTAGTGGGGAAGGGGGACTCATGCCCAAGTCAAAGTGTGTCATTGGGTGCAAGTGACAATGATGCCACTCTCCTCAGGCAGTGCGGTGTCTCATCCCAGCCAAAGAAGAAGCTAAAATGGAGACAAGAAACGTCCTCACTAGCCAGTGGGAATTGGAACATTAAGTGCCGATGAAGCACTCGCCATGCTGGACACCAAACTTGAGTCCATTTACTGATGTAGAGCTCTGAATCAGTGTTTGTCTTGTCACTGCGACATTCATTTTTATGTTGACATATCGGAGCATAGCTAAACAAGGAACCTGAAGCCTCGTTTTACTCAAGCCTGTGCGTGTGTGCGCCCGCGCACGCTTTATCGTTTTTTCATTTTTTTTATTTTTAAATGAGGGTAAAGTAAGTGAGAGAGAGGTGTATGAAGAGGAGGCAGATGTGTTAAGAAGCTTTAATTCTCAGGATGGTAATAAAGGATGTAACGGTAGTTCCGGAGAAAAGAACAAACAAAGGAGGTCAACTGTTAAAAAAAAAACACAAGAGATGAAATGATGACGTTTCAGCACTGTGTGCTTTGTATTTATTTATTTTTGCTTTGGTTTGATTTTTGCCAGCTATCGTTTGTTGTGAGAGTCAAGATGCATATGAGAAGTGGTCAAGGCCTGCTGAGACATTTGCTGGGACATTTGCTCCTGCGCCACAGGTGCTCGTATTATAGCAGCTCAGGCTGGCTTGTTCTGGTACTGAATTGATAAGAGTACAATGTCTGCGTGTGTGTGACAGAGAAACATTAAATAAACATTATTCCCGTAAATAGTTTTTATGTAAAAGCAAAGAGAGAGGAGACATGAACGCAGAAGTGAAGTCAATAAATTTCGTTAGCGACTAGGTTACATTGCTGCCTCAAAAGCAGATGTGTCAACTTGCTTTTATCCAATAGAAAAAAAACACGCCTCTGTATTTTTTAAGGGGGATTTTCAACAGATATGTTCATTCAATCAAAACCTTAAACTTATCTTGCTGTCTCCCAACTGATCGAACGATCCTTAGACTCTGCAGCTCAAAATGACTCCTCGCGCTTTGCCACTTTACTGCCTTTTCATTTCAAGCTTTCCGAACAGTAGATTTGTGAAAGATTCGGCCCACTGTGTGGCGTTGACGATACCAAAAAAACATCAACCGCGCACGGCGCTTTGCTGCATGTGCAAACACTGAACCAAAGAAACGAGCTTGTGCGAGTTCAGTAATTGAAAGCGTCAAGACTTGCTGATCATTTTCAGCTGGTGTTCACGTTACAGCGTGCATGTGAAGAAAATACAGTACCCTCTTCACAGCGGCCATTGGCTCATGTCGTTGCGTGGTTAAACTCATGAGCATGTATGACAGTCCCTTTCCATGGCCCGCATCTGGGACTCACCGGAATTGCCGGTGAACAGGACCGTCGTTATTCATGTTAGGTTGGACACGCGTGCCCTCTGCTATGACAACTCCAAATGGCCTCAATGAGGAGCGGCTAGCCACATCCTTACTTGAAACTGTAAATGCTGTCAGCGGCGAACATATGTGAGCGATGTGTTAGACCTGCAATAAATTCTATGAATGATCAAACTGGATCCGGTGTGTCCTGTCTCTTCTTAGCGCCTACAACAAGCGGGGACAATAAATAAGAACTTGAAGGGCCAGTGCTTCCTGGCTGCTTGGACGTCAGGATCGTCAAACCTCCTTCCGATCAGTCGCTTGGCGTCAAACACCGTGTTGCTGGGGTTCAAGGCCACTTGGTTTTTGGCGGCGTCGCCGATGAGCCTCTCGGTGTCGGTGAACGCCACGTAGCTGGGTGTGGTCCTGTTGCCCTGGTCATTGGCGATGATCTCCACTTTGCCATGCTGGAAAACACCCACGCAGGAGTACGTGATGCTCAGGTCGATGCCGATTGCGACGCCTTTCTCCAAGACCATTTTGCTTGTTATTCTGTCAGGATGCTCGTCTGTGAGGAGGACAACATTACAGCAACATATTAAAAATCATGATACATCAATTTTCATTTTCTATATCACTTGTCCTCTTTAGGGTCATGGGGGAGCGAGAGCTTAGCCCAGCTGACATGGGCGAGAGGTGGAGTACACTCCAGAGTGGTTGCCAGCCAATCGGAGGATACATTTAGACCATAGGTGTCAAACTCAGGTCCTGGAGGGCCCTCCAGGACCTGAGTTTGACACCTAAGAGTTAGACAATTAACCATTAACACTTATGGACCAGTGATATCACCGATAAAAGTAACTTCCTATTGGTGGTTTCAAAATAAAAGACTATGAAGGTGGCTTTTGAGCGATGGTAAACACGACGAAGGACAAAACCTTTATTGTGACAGCAAGGGCGGATCACCACAGTAACCGGTGACGTTTGCTTTATTGAGAAAACTGCAATCGTGGCGATGCAGCGAGAGCGACTAGTCAAATCGAGAAGCGAGTTTCTTTTTTGCTACTGACGAAATTGATTTTTGGAGATGATGATGAAATAAAAATAGCTCTGAAATGAAGTGTAGATTTATGGCACAATTAAACGCTGTGCGTCCGTGATTTAGAGCCATTTATTGCACCGGACAGACCGTCAAAAACACGAAATGTGAGACAAAATGGAGCCCCATTTATCATCTTCATCATCAGTATTATTATTATTATTATTATTATTATAATTTGTAGGCTTTAGGACCCGGTGGAGACTTTCGCCGGTGCACCAGCGTCTCCGGCGAATGACAGAGAGGGAGGGAGAGAGAGACGGAAGCAGGCGGGGGGAGCGCGAGACAGCAGCGGACTGAGAAGACCCGGTTGAGCGAGAGGGAAGGAGAGAGAGAGAGTGAGAGAGAGAGAGAGGTCGGGAGTGAACGCAAGGAGGGGAAAACGACGGCCATCAGGGTCGGACAATACGGTAAATACAAAGATTACATTTGGCGGTAGCAGCTGTTTGGGTTTCGCTGTAAACACAAACCACCTCGGATAGTCATTGCAACGAAACGGTCGAGGGCTTGGAGCTATGCGCAAAGCCTGAGAGTGAACTTGGGAGTTTTTTTGGGTAGGGTGGGAGGAATGTCAAATCAAATATGGGGGGGCTGTAATGATAACATCTTGCAACAGTGCTTAACCGTCTCCAGGCGACACCGCCAGGTAACATTAAACCGGAACGCCAACCGTCCGTTTTAACCCAGTGGCAGATCGACGGGGACACATCGGAGCGCTGCACCGTCGACTGCGCGGCGGGCGGGCGAGCGAGCACACGGGGACGCGCCTCCGGGGTGATTGGGTGCATTCGGTCCAAATGTGTGTGTGTGTGTGTGTGTTTTACCTGACCTAGCAAAGCTTATCGCCGTTAGAGACGCACAAACAAGCTCGTGTTTGTGACTGTCTTGCCGGCCCCCGATGGGATTAGACGTTTATTTTTTATTTTTTATTTTGACAAGTAACCCGCTGAAGGCCGCCTGAGGTCGCTTCTAATATTAATTGTCATAAACTGGAGTATGTCATGTTAGCCTAAGGACTCAACTGCATTTCCGGCATGCGCTTATAAAATAAAAGTTTATTCATGCGGCGAGTAAAACACAAATGACCAACGCCGCATCTAAAATCTTTTGGTTTCTAGTGTGTCCTTACATTGACATTCGTCCTCGAGCTGTCACCTTTGTTTTACATTTGCACCTCTATACATAGGCTACCAGTCATGTTTAAGATTACTACGGATCGTGCAAAGCGCCCAGTTGCAGAAATAGCACCCCTAAAATTATTTTTATGAGACATTTCTATCACCGGCTGCATCTTCCTACCTTGACTTATCAATGAAGCATTTCCAAGCCATTTGGCAACAATTTATTCCCCCACCAGTTCAAACAGGCTTTTTGCTTGGACTGGAGTCAAATTTAAAAAGCAGCTGGCAAAACAGCTGGAACAATTTTTCTTACATACACTTTCTATAGGAATGTGAGCTCTGTGTGCGTGCATGTGTGTGCATGCTTATGCGCAGTGTGTGTGACCTACATCCAACTCACTCGGAAGAAGGAGTTGGCCTGCAGATTGAGTTGTGAGACCCTTGGGGTCTTGCATGGTTATTGTACACCCTTTTCTGCAAAGTTTCCAGCCCTCGTTTTCCGCTGGCCTGCTGCCTGACTGTCTTTACAGTGGCTGACGTAAGGCCACACTGTGAGCAGTGAGGTGGTGTACTCCACAATATCGCTCAACTGTTACGCACGTAAAGTGCAGGATTTATAAATCAATACGGTGGTCTAGTTCAGTTGTGATGATTCTAAGCCTTTTGATGTCTTTTTTTTGTTCCCACGTTAAAAGTGTGACATTGGTAGATCTTGCATCAGACTCTTGACTTGCAGTACAACAGAAACTGTACTTGCAGATGTTAGCAATGACTTGATGTTGACATCACATCAGAAGTTTTATGAAGTCATTCTAGCAAGATGACAGCACGGTGATCTCGTGGTTAGCATGTCTGCATCATAGCCAAGAGGTTCTGGGTTTGAATCTCGAATCAGGCCCTTACTTTGTGGAGTTAACGTGTTCTTTCTTGCATGCTTGCGTGGGCTTTCTCCAGATACTCCCGCTTCTCCCCCCCACACATTCTCAAAAGAACCATGCTAGGTTAATTATAGACTTGTGAACGTCAATGATTGATTGTTTGTCTCTGTGTTCCCCGCAATTGGCTGGCGATTAGTGGAGGGTTCCATCTTTCACTAGCTACAACTTGTTTAATGGCTCTTCATTCCTCTGACTTGGGTGCAGGCAGTGCATGTCCACTTTCCACTCACTGACAGCATGAACGTGAGTGCGATTGTCCAGTGACCCTGAACAAGATGAGCGTTATTGTAGAAAACTGATAGTTGGATGGATTTGTGTGTTTTTGAATAGATGCACCTCTATTGCAGTGTTGACTGTTCTTCGAATGGGTGGACTGACGTGAAGATTGCCAAAGTGAACCGTTTCTCACAAAAGAACATCCGCTTTGTCGTCCTCATAGGCTCCAGCTGACCCCCTAAGGAGGCAAAGCGCAATAGAAAACGGATGGATGGAAATGGGATTTTTCCGAGGCACCAGATCAGGTGAGGCAAAATTCAAACATGAATTTTGGTGTGCTTGAATCGGTGCAGCAACAAAAGAGCTCCACGCCTCCCACCCCCGAAGGTTATGTCACACTTTTACATGGCCAGTTGTTGCTAGGCAGAACTGTTGGAATTCATTTTCATATGTGCAATGTAGAAAATGGAGGAATGCACTCTGAGTGACTTCCAATGTAGCCTGTGACCAAAGGGCCACCAATTTCAATTTCCCTGATCAATCGGGACAGATTTGGGTGCACTGAATCTTGCTCATCTGTTTGACATGACTAAAAGTTCCACTCTTGTCTGGTGCACATAGTCGTTGTCCTCAATCCAGTCCTGACATAGTTTATTCGTCACCCTGACTCCATTTCACAACATTGCTTTGTGGCCAGAAGAAGCATCATGAATCTCGCGGCATTCCCTTTTTTTTAGCTTCAAAATAGAAAACGTTCAGCCTCACTAATAATGCCTGCAATGTTGCCCCGCTGCTGTTGATTTTGAATGTAATCATTGCACAGATGCTGTGAGGTATTTCTGGCTTTGGTGACAATGTGGTGGACAGGCTGTTTGGATTTTGGAGCACTGATTTGATTGTCTATCAAGCTGCTTGTCGGCATATATGAATTGTCCAAAAAACATTGACGCATACTGTATCGCCATAAACGGATGATAAAAGGCCGGTTTTAGACATGTTCCACCGTAAACGAATGGCCAGTGTTATGTTTGTATTGAGCTGAAACGATCTGCGGGGCCTTTTGCCGGTCCTTTAATTTTAATGCTCGCCACACCAAGAGTAACCACCAGAAGACTGCACGTTCTCAATTGAAATATTTAATGGATGCCAGAAAGATCGACACATGGCCGTGGAGCCTTATTCTGCCAGATGTTCTCACCCCCAACCCATTGATTCCTGTTCTTACACTCCCTTGGCCACCCCCCGCATAGGGGGGGCAACTCTGACCAGCCCGTGTGACAATGTGTGACTACGTGGTCTTAACTGGATTGAACTTGTATGTGTGCCAGGGGTGCCTAAAGACAAAGAAAGCCACGTAAAAGGAAGAGAAAGGTCAGAGCAATATAACGACCTGGCTCAGGTCACCTGTCTCATTATACGTGCAAACTAAGGCCAATCTAACAATCATTCATTCACACATTCGCATTTGTCGTGACTACCTGTCGACATGTTAATCCTGTCAAACTAAGAATGTGACTTCAGTGACTTGGCAACTGTCAATTGCTTTGAATGAAACGCGCTGATTAGAAGTTGAGGGAAAAGTCTTGATAGGCACTTCTTGAAATGACTGAAGAGTTCTGTTGTTTGATCGATGCCGACAGTATATATCGCACACTCCCGATCTAGCTCTTGATGAAAGAATAAAGGAGACATCATTTTCTGCATTAGGTCCATTGCTGAGTGAGCTGGTTTGCCTCTTCAAAAGGACGCTTTGTGCAGGCACATCAGTCCTAATATGTCGAAACATCTCCTATGAACTCTGCGCGCTGCCGCCTTTCGACGCAAGCTTCCTGTTTTATTCACTCATGTTTTGCATGTTTCCTCTCTGCTTTCAGGAGAGGGGGAGGACCGAGTGACTGAGTGATTGTCGGACACTTTGAATGACGGCGCACCTGCTGCTTCTGAGGCACTTTGATTTTCTCCATTTTTAAATTCAACTTTGTAAAATTGCTTTCGTCATGCCGTCCAACGGTCCCGCAGTCACCGAACTGTCTCGCACGCCAGAAAACAAAAACTCCAATGACGTGGTAAGTTTATTGTTCTTCTTCTTGTCTTTACAAGCGCTTGAATTTTCTTGATCTAATTTTTTTTTCCCCACCAATGAAATCGGTTCTCAGGTGTACACACTCCCCCAAAGCTGAAAAATTTATATTATAGCTGTACAATTAACAACCATATAATCAAATTATATTCTAGCCGTATAATTACTTTTTGGTCAGCCTACTCCTGCTGCTTCACTTGTGTAAACAAAGACGTCAATTTAATGTACTGTATTTTGGATGACTTTGCCTTACTGCAGTTAATGTTATTTTATAGAATATGTACATGTTGTTTTATTTAAAGTCATGTTGGGCAATATCTAAATTTGCACATTCCTATTTTATATTTTTAGCTATTAAACATTCTTGCGGCAATTCTTAAAATAAGTAACGCAGAAATGATGCAGTATATGAATAGCTGTTTGGGTTTTTTTTCACTCAGTACTGACTTGATCTACTTATTTTTTTATGGCTGCTTTTTATTTTTTCATGACTCCTGTTGTCCTCAAGTAGCACTAATCTTATTTGAGTCCCTTTGAGCGTAATGTAATGTACCAGTAATTGTATTATTCTGAACATACACTTGTACAAATTAAAGCCTGCGTCCCCCCCATCCCCCAATAGGCAACCGCCTTTGGATAGCGAAATGCTCCGTTGGCTCAGAGAGCGAGGGAGAGAGAGCCAGAGAATACGAGAAAAGAAAATGGAGAGAGCAAGTAAGGTGCGGATATGGAAAGAGAAAGCGAGAGGACGGGCTGTCTGATGCTGATGGGATCCTCCTCATCCCGCCTGGCTTGCAGTCTGGTTGCTTAGCAACTGCGGCGGCCTAAAATAACCTGCCATGAGTCAGAAATAGACCAAAGATATAGGAACAGATTGGCCAGCCTGTGTGTTTGTGCGCTTTGACACTTGCTAACATGGATACGGTTGAGTGGGCTTCTCAATATGTAGCTCGAACGACTCTTCGCACTTGCCAAGGTCGCAATATTCCGTCCGCTCGAGAGACGTGACGGTGCCGTACGGACAGCCAAGCAGGCAGACGAGCCAGTACTCGCCGTTTGCTGTACCGAACGATCATCCAGGAAGCGACACCAGAGCGTTTAGTCAGCACGGCGGTCCTGTCGGAGACAGTTGCTAAGCAGTTTCCGCACCTTAGCAACCACTCTCTTGTCACTGCTACGCAGGGTCCACTCGGGGAAGCAGGGAAAGGAATGAAGGCATGAACAGAAAACATTGCCGTGAAAGCGGGCAGCACACGATCTGATAACAGGCAGTGTGTTTACTGGACACCAGAATTTTTGTTGAGCCTCGGTGTGACTGAATACCAGAATGTTTTAAGTTCACGTCAACACCGTAGTCTTACTCGTGTGTTCACACGTCACGTTTGTAAGACGTCAGACAAACGCGCTCGGATGATCTGAATGGAAATAAATCGGACTTGCAGCTGGATGGTCACACCGCCTTGAAATCAGATCAGATTGATGTGCACGCTCTCGTCTCTGCGGTGAGCTGTCACAAAGAACCCAATGACATGAAATGCACAAGGTGCGAAAACAAAGTGTCAAGGCTTCGTATGGTGGTGCCCATTTTGAATTTTGGATCTGAAAGAACAATATGCAATTTGGCGAGATAAAGTAGCCTACGCAGAAAATGTTGGCAAAACAAACATAGGATCTCGTGACCGGTTCAGGAGCCGCTTTACAGCAACCTTTTTCCTGTCCGGCTCCTCTAATGGCAAGAGCACAGTTTACACAGTACTGGCAGGGCATCTTGAACTTGACCTATTTCTATTGGCCAGAGTGAAGATGGAGCAGACCAGGACAGTCCAGAGGAGGCGACTCTGGGAAGCCCTCCAAACAAGCGCCGAGTGGGCCGTCCTAGCAGGAAACGCAAACAGTTTCTTCCTGTGAGTACACTGCGCTTTCATCAGCCTTGCACCGACCCCTTGGCCTAGAAAGTCAATTTGACTCCCGAACGACCACTTTGATTGATGTTCCCATGCTTTGCCAAGGCCTGCGGTGTCCCCTCTTGTTGACACCACTGTATCTCCTGCCTCATCCAGCTGCGAAAGATCACTGTCACTTTTTTTGACAAATTGGGTAGCCCGTCTTTGGCATTAGACCGGTTGAAACTTGTAATTAGCCTGGATGTATTTCCTGCATTCCTGGCATTGCTGAGCATCAGCAATAAGACTCCTTATTTTTGGAAGAGCAGAAACAACAGTTCTTGTCTCTTTTATTTGATTGCGCGTGGCCTCTTCTGCTGATTGACCTCTACTTGGCTAAAATAGTAGCTTTGTATGCTACAGTCAAGAGGAGCACGGTCCCTTCGGCTTTGTGTCGCAGTCAGGGAGCGAGGTTGTGTTTGAGAGCTCATGTGAGCAGTGAGGAAAGGTTGGCGCTGAGCTTCGAAGAACAGCATGTGCTCGTCATCCGCTGCGCTTGCTCTCGACTGTCTACTTGCTACATTTTGCGCCGGAAGAGCTGTGACAAGTCAAGCACGAAGTTTGGAGAAAGCTTTCCCACTCTGCACCGTCTCGAAGCGAAAATATATTCTACAAAAGCATCAAGACAGTACAACTGTTTTATAGACCACAAATGATGTCAGTTTTATTTATTTTTTACTCTCTTCATAGCACAGGATGTTGTCATTTCATGTGGTGTAAAGTCAAGGTCCGAGTTCAAGCCCTCCACATTGCGTTTCCCCTCAATAATCTCCTCATCAGACTCATGTTAGTTCAAGCTTTCCAAAGTGTCCTTTTCATCTCGGTGCCTTACGTCAGCCTCTCCTCCGGTTCTTACAAAAACCAAATATCCTCCAAAAGTGGCCTCCTCTCTAATAGATTACACACCACAAAGAATTTCGGCCTGCGGGGGGAAAAAAAATGCTGATTGAAGTGACGGTGCTGTACAGTAATCTCGGAACAAATGCTGGTGAACTTTACCACATTGAGCAAACATAATTAGGATTTGAGGGGGGGAAAAAAACCCCGAAACAATTTCATTCCTGTGATATTGTAGTGAAAGGGTGATAGTGAAAATGCGCAATGTACAAATGATATCCTCCCCCGCGAAGTAGTACTCTTTGCAGTTGACGAAATGAATGTCCACTGCCATTTCATGAGGTATACAGAAACTACATTTGATTCAATCAACTCTATTGTGTGTGCTTGTGTGTGTGTGTGTGTGTGTGTACGTGTGTGTCACTAGTCAATCCAGCTGATCAAACACTCGCAGTCCAAAAGAAAGATGGAGACTAACCTGTCATCCATGTATGCACCGAGTGCAGTCATGTGCGACGGGGAGCAGGTTTGAGCATGTGCGGCTGTCCAACCAAGTGGGCGGGCTTTGCGCGGCCTCGTCTCTCACAAACACGCGCACATTGTTGCAGTTTATTCCACTGTAGTTGTGGCGAGTTCCTGTGCTGTTTCCGCTCCTCTTACCTGACTTTCTGTGCCGTATGCGGACAATGGAGCATTGCATTTGCCATTATGTTGCGTTACTCTGGCCTGACAGTATTACATCAGTGTTAACTTTTCCTGTCAAGTTTCTTTGGGAGGACTGCTTTGAAATTAATCCAGATCCAGTGATTTATATTGGGTTGTATTGAAAACATTTGATATCTATCTATCTATCTTAGTGCTCCACATACAGTGTATCACCATGATGTGTTATTTCTCTGTTTTGTGGTTGTAGTTCATTTTGGATAGAAGTATATAATTTAGGATTGAAATTTGAGCACATGCACACACACACACACACACACACACACACACACGCACCCATGCAAAGTTGACACCCAAGTATGTTTCAGTGCTTTAAGGCAGATGCTGCGAGATTAGATTTCAACAGGACTGTCAGTTGGTGAGACGGGTTAGTGATTCAAACTCAAGATCGTAATCTTTATGTTTAAAACAATGTTGGTGGGCTTCTTTTGTTCACGTTTTCTCGTGCGGAATGGCTGGCGTGATTGTAGATGAACAACAAAACGAGTCCACATTTCACATCGTCATGTCCTCTGGGCCAAAAAAATGAGAAGAACCATGTGGTTTGATACTGGCGCAAAATTCAAAAGCCAGCATCCTTAATGGTAGAGATACATCGAGCATGAATGGTAAACAATTCCACCAATAATTAAAAAAAAAAATAATAATATATATATATATTTATATGTATGTATATATATATATATATATATGTATGTATGTATGGTGCAAATCAAATTACTTGAGTTGAATGGTAAAGCTGCATCAAGCAATTAAATAATAGAAGGCACAGTATAATCATTTAGAATATAATATAACATAAATACCACTTTTTGGGAGTATATTGTAACTGCTGTTTCATTGTTTTTTTTGTTTTTTGTTTTCAACAAAATCTGCCTTCCCACAAGGCTATTTGGAAGACCGTCGGCTCATATAGAAATCCAAACAAACAACGCGAGATTTTTTCAGGAATCGGGGGGGACCAGGCCCGCCATGCGCCATGTACTTATATTTCACAGACGACTGCAGCGGAAAGTCTTTCTGCCGAATGAGTAAGTAGTCAGACGTTTGCTACACTTTTAGCCATATCAGCTCATGTGCTTCAGTAACCTACTGCTGTGTTTATGATTCCTGGGAAATTGCTTAATGCAGCTTTAATGCCCCCCCCCCCCCCGGGGGGTTTCAGACAATAATTGCCGTGTGCTCACAACAAAGGCACTTGATGCATTTAGAAGCAAATGACAAACCATTTGACTGTTATCCATACTTTTTATTGCCTGTTTATTCATTTCATTTGAGCTAAGTTATTTTATATTCAGTTCACTCTTCACATTTTATTTTAATTTTGCTTATTGAGCGCTTGAATTTTACATAACTTTGAAATGTCACGTTACATCGCCTATTTCTTTTTTAATACCTGCGATTAATTTTCTCTGTGATTTTATTTAATTAATTCACCTTTATTTGAATGAATGCATGGTGGTGTGTTAACATTTGCAGCTTTTGTACAAAAGATATTTCGCTGTTTCCACGAAAGCAAGGTTCGTGCCCAGCTCTGTCATTTTTAGAATCCAATGAAACAACATTAACGTAATGGAGTTGATGTTGAGGCAAATAATAGCCCGAGCATGCACGCATCTAATTCTACATTTGGAGAACATCAACCATGAACAAGGAAATATGCTGTGCGTATGTGTGTGCGTCGGACACGATTAGTACAACGTGCCCACTATTTGTGTCTGCAATTAGTCCCCAGGCCCTTTTCGTCGACATATAATGTCTCTTCTCACCTGCCCATTAAAGCCTCTTTCAGCTTGTTAGCACTCGCCAGCATTGAAGTGCATTGCCTCGAAGCTTTGCGTTACCACTGCCGCTCCGTTTTCTTCAGGGTTTTTTTTTTTTTTTAACGACATGTCTGTAAAACTCATCCGCTTTTAGCGACAGACACATGCACATAAAACAGCTTCTGGCCTTTTCGGCCACATGATTAAAGTGCTGATGGAAAAATCATCGGCTTCACAGATTCGTTTATTGCGAAGACCTCAAGTTCTTTACTGCGTGATTACGGTATTTATTGTACTGCATAATATTATTTCAGTCGGGCAACTTGCCTAAATGTGTGCAATTGATACACCATTTCAGTAACTGGCAATTGAGTGCAAGAATTTCCTAGATGTGAGCACATTGATGATGACGTTACCTAAATGACTCCCCTCCTTATCTCACTAGTGTGTACAGTATTGTCTTAATGTCAGTGTGGGTGTTTGTTACACACCCTGCTGGATCCGTACATCCTACTTTCTAACCAGGACAAACTAATTGGTGTGCGAGTATTGCAGCTACTCTGCGTATGAGTTTTATGCACTGTTTGTAGTGTAATGCGTGTGTGTGTGTGTGCGTGCGTGCGCGCCGTCAGGATGTTTTTGGATTAAATCCTGACTGGCAGCAGGTTACTCAGGCAGATTGCGCCATCTGTTTTCCAGGAGATGGCAACGTCTGACCCCTCTGCCCCCTCAACTCTGCCGGGGGAGCTGGAGCACTCCCCTTCCCCTCGCAAGAAACGTGGGCGTCGGAAACTAGAGCATAACGACAGGAATAAGGGTAGTGCTTTTAGCGCAAAGTCATCTGGCGATACAGTGGAACCTCCAAAGCCTAACAAAGGTACTTTGCCAATTATTCCACTTTCTATTTTAACGCCAACGTTCCCATGACAACGGTATGCCTGGAGTCGTTGTAAAAACCTGATTACCTTTTAACTGTGCAGGCAACGTTATAAGTGACGCTTTAACTTTCTTACCTGCCACTCAAGTGCGAAAAACAAGTACCGGTATGTTCAAACCTGGCACAAAAACAAGCTAACAATTACTCATCCTTTCCCCTTCTGACCACACGTGACTTAAATATCGCAAGCGTGTAATTGCTTTTCACTTTGTAACATTCTTAACTGTCACGTCTGTATGAATACAGTCATGGGTGTCAAACGGGAACCTTTTTGACTGATCGGATGATACTGTGGCAGAATAAGATGGTTCTCTTTATGCAGGAAAGTCTGCATGAAGTCTCCTGATATATGCTGACATTTCGCACGGCGTCATGCAACGCGCGGCGCTTCTCAAAGTTTTTAAGTAGCTTTTGAAGCCGAGTTTGGGGTTTGAGGTTCCACTGTGTTTTGAACATGTTCATCCGTGTATTTCGATGTCTGTTGCCATTTTATGCATTCGTCTGAGTGGAGAAATGATTGTATTCGATTTGAAAGATCTTGGCGGAAAAACTAATTGAAAATGTTATTATTTTATTCTGTCATTTGAGTCTTGATGGGGGTGGGGGGGGGGGCATGACTGCAGCTAAAATAACTTCCAGATGGCAGTCTTTGAAGGCATTTAGACTTGAAATATGTGTGCCAGAGAAAAGTCATAAAAGCCACAAGTATGGATCCTTATTAAGCCTCTTGTTAATTCAGTACAAATGGCCCGTTTCCTGTCATTTACCTTCTTTAGATGAAGCTGACGACAGAAGCTGTGACTCCCCTCGAGAGGTAAGGTGGTTCTTCTCCCATTCCTTTTTCTTTTTTTCTTTTTTCTTTTATTTGTTTTTTCCCCCACTCCCAACAATGAAGTGAAATATTCTTACAGTACAAGCGGTGTGTAGTCAGTTCAGGATATATCAAGCTTTTGTGGCTGTGTGTGCAGGGTGAGACAGGGAGGTTGCGTAGGAAGCCGGTCCCCAGAGTGACTTTCCAGGCTGGAGACCCGTACTACATCAGCAGGAGACAGAAAGAAGAATGGCTCAGCCGCTGGAAGATGGAGGTGTGAGCTGCAGTCATAAGAAGGCTTTTCTTGACCTATTTTGTTCAATTTACTCATAAGAATCATCATAATAAACATACAGTATACTTTCAAGCAGTCCATTTGGGAATTAGGGCATTCTCAGGATGTTCATTTCGGCTCACGCGTGAACCGAAGTAGTTGCAGGAAGTTGTGGTTTTGTCTCTAGCACAGAAACGGAATTAAATAAACGGAAGTCCCCCACAGCACTTTCAACAGAATGGGACTGTTTAGTTTTCTGTCATTAAAAAAAAAAAAACAGACTTTCAGATGAACCTTGTACTTGTCATGCACCTTTTGGTGGCCTTGAACTTTAACAAGAGTCAAGAGGTTGTCCTCGAGCCACCGTTTGCTGGCTGGCTGGTTCATTGGGATGTATTTGTATTGTGGGAGAAACGGTTGGGTCTTTTGCCCACCCGTCAATTGTGAAATCACACAACGGAGCGCATCTCTCGCACGCTCCTCAGCTACCTATTTTCTGCAAACTGCAAGCAAGCTGTTGGGAAGAGTTGCCAGACTGAGGCCTAACAGTTGGGCTACCGGCTTTGAGTTTGACAGCCGGGCTTGGGTGAAGATTGATCACTTCCAAGCCACAGTGCGACGACGCGGACGCACATGTCAAGCAGATGCATGGGTCCGCAACATGAATTGATTTGTCATTTGGTGGCTTGCCCATTGAACTATTTGCTTTGAGTGAGAATACAATCAATGCTTTTCGTGTCTTCTTCCTGTTGGGGTATTTTGACAAAAAACATGCCATAGACACCTTTAAACTCTTTCTGTTAGCATGTTTGTATGACTGGGGGAAAATATTGGACTGCTATATTTTCAGTACGCAACGGGAGGCAAAATCAGCAGACGGCTCGACGGCCCGTCTTGCCGACACATTCAGATGTGAACGCTTGAGAGAAGGACAACATAATCACATGCGACTGAGCAGCTTGCCAAGTGCTTTGCCGTATTTGTTGTAGTCGGCAGCGCGTTATAAATACATCATCAGCTGACTTTGATTGTTAAACAAAGGCACCCTACTACAGGTTTATGTAGTAGTGCAACAATAGCACACAAACATTCTAAATGGGACAGACGTGCAGAAAAAAAAAAAGGTGCCTTCAGACCGAGTGCGTAATTATATGAAAGGCAGAGAGCAAGTGCCACTTCCTGCTAGCGAGTCTGCTCACTTCCTGACGTTACTTACCATCAAGCCACAAATAACATGTTTTTTTCTGTGTGTGTGTGTGCGCCATCATTTTTTGAATTTCTTTCATATATGCTGCACTTTGTGGTCGACAATATTGTTCGACCAACCGGGACCCTTTTCATGTTTCGTTAGCTAACTTTTCTGTTTGTGTGCAGTACACACTGACAAGAGCGATGTTCCATTCCCAGCCTGAATCGGGCTGTATGAAAGGAGTAAAGGTTAACCACTTCCATGTCTTGGTGTGATTTTGGACGATTGTGTGAACGCGTGCGTGTTTGTGTGTGTGTGTGCGCGCGTCTGCGCCTGTGCGGGTTTTTACTCTGTCAGACAGCTGAACTGCAACCGGCTGTTAAGAGTCCCATTAAAGTCTCATCCCACTGCTGTTTCAAGGAAACGTGGTCTCTGCGGTAGTTTTGAGAGGGGAAAATATCAGCCATGTGTCAATTTTTTAAGTTACAGTAAAGAAAGGAAATACTGGACGCACTATTCTTCCTTTCTTCTTCTATTGACGCCTCCTTTGGAATTGAGGACTCGTGAGGTACTGAGTTTATTTATAATTTTTTTTTTTACATAACATATATCAGCTGGCGCTCACCGTGCAGCGTTGCAGGGTTCAATTCCATCTCCGGCCTTCCTGTTTGGAGTTTGTATGTTCTCCCCGTGCCTGCGTGGGTTTTCTCCGGGTACTCCAGTTTCCTCCCATATTCCAAAAACATGCGTGGCCGGTTGATGGAACCCTCGAAATTGTCCCAAGGTGTGAGTGTGAGCGCGAATCATTTTTTTTCCTATCTGTGCCCTGCGATTGGCTGGCGACCGGTTCAGGGTGTCCCCACTCCTACTGTCCGAAAATAGGCTCCAGCACACCCGCGACCCTCGTGAGGATAAGCGGATTAGAAAGTGGATGGATGGATATATCAGCTGTTTGTCGTTCAGCATTGTTGTTAGAGGGACTCTTTTCTTTCATTGATCATTCTTTCAGTTTGTCTTCATAGTTTGACCGATTTTGTTTCGCTTGTAAAAGCAGTGGAGGGGCTTTGTGTATTTCTTTGAAAAACCAAACCTCATTTACGGAAAGCAAGTGGGAGACGTGCGCTTCGTGTCTTGCGAATGTTTTAATTAATTTCCAGTCTATTTGTTGAATCCGTTTTCTTGCTCGTGCCTTTGTAGGAATCAGCAGTTAAAATATTCCGCAGGTTGAATGTTTTTCACAGTTAAAAAAAAAAAATCTTTTGTATCGGCATGAGAGATCATAACTATCACATGCTATGCATGCTCACGCAACATATGCACGCATTTAAACGCCGGCATGGATCTGTTGTTTGGTATCCATGGTGTCATCATCACACATAAATCCCAGAGGCTTCCGCACATTCATCGACTAGCGACTCTGTTGTGGGAGTTCACCTCATCATGTGTGAGGTGAGGAGGCTTGTAAATCAATCGCTTGGCTCACGGCTGACCAATCAGAAGAGCGTAAGCTGGAACAATGTTTGAGTGCGTGAGTCAAGGAGACGGCCAGAGAGGAAACTGTCGGAGGAAGAGAGACACTGAAGAAAATGACAGAGAGAAAGAGAGCCAGGGAGGAACAATGCTATGTCCTATCTGTAAGTTTCACATTTTTTTTGACCTAACAGTTAAAATATCCCTTCCTGTTATTATAAGTTTATTTCAGAAAAACAAATGACCTTTATTTTTTTTATTTTTTTGGTAACACTTTTAATATAAAGAGTCCATTGAGGACATTTTTGTTTGTTAAGAAAAACAACACTGAAAAACTGGAATGGCATTCATTTGGAGATAAGAGTTTAGTTTGGCTATATTGCACTTTGAAGTGTTTCAGATTGCAGCTTCAAATCTGTCAGGGTTGGGGTTTTGGTTGTTTGGATTGCCTTGTCAAGTTGATGTGCTTTGGGCCAGCTGGAGTTTAGGTGCTGTTCAACTACCACTCACAGCCTTTTTGCCTCGTGACTCTTACCAGATGCGAACGTTGCAATCAAGGAGTTATTCTTTGTTGTTGTTTGTGATTTTTGATCATAATCATAATAATCAGCCAAAGAAGAAACTCATGACGACTCATCATTAAAAAGGACCTGTTGTGCAGGAAATAAGGAGGGGGCCGGGGTGGCATTCCACATGAGCACTCTAGAAGATTTATTATTAATTGGACAGAAAAATCAGTTGTATTTCCAAATATCGTTCTGAAACAGCCACCTCCATGTTTTCTCGTGCATGAAGTCACAAGATTATCAAGAATGAAAGAGCAGTCATTTGCCTGTTGACAGTGGGGGAGGGGGGTCTTAACTCCTCTTTTAATGGTCCTGAGTGTGTGTGTGTGCGCGTGTGCGTGTGCGTGTGTGTCTCTGAGTTCACTTGGAGGTCAGGGTCAGTCACGGCTGTAAAGGGGGGTGTGGTTTCGAAATGGTTCACTGGCGAGGTCACAGGGTGCGGGGTCACAGATCAAGGGGGTGTTACCAGGACTGAGCACACTGGCCAGGTCGCAGGGTTTGCTAAAGTTCAAAGCTGTAACTCATGGCAACCCTCCTCATGTCTTTGTTTGGAAATACTCGATAACAGCAATGCTTCTGTGAGTCGTTCTTTTCGTCATTTCGCCGCATGGCTTCTTGTGTGTGGTGTGACAAATGCTCCAAGTTGCTGTGTCGTAGAATAAAGCATCGGCGCAATGATTTGAACAACCATCGTTAGTTGTTCAGACACCCTGGGTGTAAAAAGCCGACCCCCCCCCCCCAGTTCAAATGTCAGGTTTTTGTGATGTTCAAAAATGAGATCTAGATAACTGATGTTTTTTTACTTCAATCAATTGGAATAAGCTGCTTGCGAGATTTGAAGGTGGGCTCACTTCACTTCACATCTCCTAGTCTAGTTAAGCGTGATTGTGAATTTGGTAGCTGTACTTTGCCTCGCTGGGCCTTCTGTGTGACGCGGCTGCCGCTCGCGGTGTCCAATTGCCCACGTCACATGTGACGCCGACTACATCATCCGCAAGGGCAGATCTTGCAGTTTGCCTGCTATTGTCCTGCACAAACCCCCATTGAGTCTATTTCTTTTTTTGTAACATCAAGCACAGCGTGCGCTACGACTACCCTGGCCCAATAAGTGTACAGTCGAATAGTTTTTATTTTTGAAATACATTTCCATGACATGCTGTAGGCTGTATTTACACAAGCATCCCAATATTTAAGAAACCTGCAGAGATATGAATTTTCTCTTACACTACACACTTTTGTGTCGGCGTATTATTGTGTGTGGTCTGCCTTTAGCCCATGGAACTGGACGATTAGAAGTTTATAAGGTCAGAAGTCAACATCAGCCGAGAAGAGTTTTCGGGTCAAACTGAGGGGAGAGTGAATAGTCGCTCTCACTTTTACTGTCTCTTTCAGTGAGTAATTTATGCCATCGTTTTACTGTTGCTTGTTTCACACATTCATTCCTTTAAATGTTGTTTACAGGCCAGCTGGAGTCGTGAACAATGTGCTATGTAAATCATTCTGACCCATTCAAACAATTTTTTTTTTCTTTCATGGTCTGCCCTCGTTTTGTTGCTTTCACATCAGCCAGATTGAGACTGTTGAAGTGGGTTGAGGTTCCGGTACTTTAATTGAACTTTTTTCTGACTGGAAGATCAAGTTTTACATGTTGGTTTTAATGGTAATACATAACATATGAAGACTGATGGGTTGAATGTCATTTTTCCATCTTATTTGTGCCTTGAGCATTTTTTTTTTTGAATGAGTGAATTATTTCACATTAGGTAACACCCATTCACTTTTTAATGCGCTTGCATATGTTGTGGTAAGAGATTAAGTGGCAACAATATTATCAGGACAGAGGCCGTTGACTTTTGTTTGCTTGACGTAACCATTGTCATCTCGTGCCTTATCGTTGTCAGAGCGCACACTGCTGATTGCAGATGGCCGCTCGTTACAACGTACTCGAGCAAACAAAGACAAACTACAGAGCCGCGCACTGTTTACACTTGGTTAGCAGTCCAGCCGTGTCGGAGCCATGTGCTCTCCGGAGTACTAACTCCAGTTGAAGTCTGATTTCGTAGCAGCATCTCCTGTATTGGACTACACTGCTGCAGCAACTGCGCAAACCGTATGTCATTAAGATGAATCATTCCAGAGCGACTGGTTTTTGCTTCAGGCATATACAGTTAAAAGGATTTTATGAATTTCCGGTATCTAACAACTAGGATGAAAGCAAGTGAAATATTGCTCCATTGCGTTAATTATGGGCTATTGTAAAGATTGTGCTTTTCATTGCCGTACTACTCCTTCCTCATGTTCTGTGTTTAACTGTGCAGCACTTCAAAATGCTGTCTTGTCATAATGTTTACCAGCTGGATTCCTTGAAAATGCAACTTTTGTTGTCCTTCTACTTCTCCTTTTTTTAAAAATTGGTTTTGCCACTCACTCTCCTCTCACTGTATTATTTCTCTCCTTCTTGAGTCGAACCCCACTGAATTGTATCCCCGGCTTACGGTCCCGCCCTGCTCACTTCCTGTTTCACAAGATCAATTAAGAGATTGTTCTCACAGCCTGGAGCACAGAAGCCTCGAACTTGAACAGTTAACAGATCAACTGCAAAGGCCCACGTTTAATACCAATCAGAGACTCTCTCCGGTGGCCGCAGGTTAATGTAACTGGCGCCATAGTGACTTGAGGCAAATGCCTATCAGGAAGTCTTTTCTGGGATGGTGTGAAACAAGTGTTCTCCCAAGTGGCCGTTTGTTGACGCCGGCCTCCACTTCAACCTTTGCAGGCGGAGAGACAGGCTTACAGGAAAGCTGAGATATGCATGATGGACGACCTCACATCAGAAGGCGACTTTCAAAAAGAGGAGGAGCCAGCCAGTCCGGACCCTCTGCCATCCCAGCAGCAAACAGATCCCGCCTCGCCGACCGTTGCCGTAACACCAGAACCAGTCGCCAGAGGAGACCAGGCAACGCCCAGAGAGATTGAGTACCAGGTGAAAGCGGGGTTCGCCGAGCAAATTCTCATCCAATATTTTTTTTGTTTTCTCTCGTTGACCTGTTGTCATTTTAGCCAGGAAATAGGACCTGACATCAGTCGCGATCACCCCTTTTGTGGTGGCATCACTGAAGAAGACAAAAAGCTAAAGCAAAAGGAAAACACATTTGGTGTTGGTTTTGAAGCTCACAGTCTTGCCCACTCGTGACTGTTTAACCTCGTGCATGTTGGACTCACTAATTTGGGTCAGAAAGAATCCAAACCGGACAAGTTATTAATCTTTAACCCACAAAACGAGGAGTGAAATCCCCCTGGCCTCTTTTTCCTGGATGCCCACAGGATGGCAGGGGCTTTGGCATCGGCACGCTGGTGTTCGGGAAACTACGAGGTTTCTCCTGGTGGCCCGGCAGGATCGTTTCCTGGTGGATGAGCGGCCGTAGTCGAGCCGCCGATGGCACTCGCTGGGTCATGTGGTTTGGAGATGGCAAATTCTCGGTGGTGAGTGAATTGATCAAACGGAGGCTCGGCTTCGGTTTTAAAAGTCATTGCCGACCCATCCAAAATCTTCCACGCCTTTGCCTCCTTTTCCAGGTTTGCGTGGAGAAACTCATGCCGCTCAGCTCTTTCTCGTCTGCCTTTCACCAACCCACCTACAACAAACAGCCCATGTACCGTAAAGCCATCTTTGAGGCTCTGCAGGTTAACACACTTGCTTATTTTAAATGCCACGTGGAGGAAAATGACCCTTTCTAATGTTTATTTCTTACAAGTTGCATTCATGTCTGTTATCGGACAAAATTGAATGATGATAATGCAGATGTTAAATAATATGTATATATAGACATATATATTGACAAGCTGGGTCGTCAAGCCTTTTGCCTCAAGTCAGCTGGGAGAGATGAATGTGCATGTTTGTTCTGTATCAAGGTGGCAAGTACGCGAGCAGGACGACCCACTCCTTCCTGCGACCCGAGTGATGACGCAGAAGGTGTGGAGCCTCAGACCAGACAGATGATAGATTGGGCAATGACTGGCTTCTTGCCCAACGGCCCACAATCACTGGACCCTCCTGAGGGTACATGCGCACGCATACACGCACTCAAGTGTATGCCGTCGATACCGTATCGATATTTCATCCTCGCTGATCCTCACAGAGGAGCAGAACCCGTATAAAGATGTCTACTCTGAGATGTGGGCAGAACCGGAGGCGGCATATACTCCTCCCCCTGCCAAGAAACCTCGCAAGAACGCCGCGGAAAAGGCCAAGATCAGAGAGGTGATCGACGAAGGAACCAGAGGTGAACCGAAGTTGACTGTGAAATGAACCGGCGGCACCTTGTGATCGACTGCTGACCTGCCCGCGGGCTTACACTGGCTCTCAAGTCAGCTCAGCTAGGAATAAAAAATAGATGGATTAAGATTTTCAAAGAAGAAAGGTGTAGCCTACTTCCATTCCAAATTAGTCAGCGAGCTGCAGAAATAGGATGTGAATAATCTTCAATGGAGATTTGAACAGTTCTGTGACAAGTGGTCTTGAACATTGCAGGGTCATACATTGTATGTATTCGCACAAGAACTGACATCACTGTCGCATAACCCTCCCCAAAAAAATCATTTTATCAGGAACGAAGACTCGTGTGAAATCTTGCACGTGACATACGACATGAACTTTATGTTTTGCATTATGTATCCGTGTGTCGTTTTATTAATAGCACTTTCTCTTGCTTCCCCAGAGAGGCTTATACAGGAGATAAAAAAGAAAACACGAAACATAGAAGGTATCATCTCTATTTATTTATTGCAATACAGTGTGCAGACGTTTTTAAAAAATCGAGTATTTTCAATTGAATGTAGGTTCTGACATTTAAGTAAGCACAATGCGTGAATGTTCTCTGTGGTTGTGTGTATCCCCCCCCCCCCCCCGCCCCCCCTCGCAGATATCTGCATCTCCTGTGGAAGCCTCAGCGTCTCTCTGGAGCATCCTCTCTTCATGGGAGCAATGTGTGTGGGTTGCAAAGTAAGACGCTTGCTGATAAATCATGAGTAGTATTTTGCACAAGCTCGGTGAAATTGTGTAAGGGTAACATCAACATCACCCAACATATTTTCCCAATTCGAGACGATACGTCGAAAGGATTATTAAGTTTTGTTATCTTGTGAACAATATAGATTTTTTATTTATTTATTTTTTTTTGGTCAGTAAGAAAGATGGAAAAAGCAATAGAATATTGAATGATTTCAACCTCTGTTTTTCTCCTGGTCTCTGATAGAATTCCTTTTTAGAGTGTGCCTACCAGTACGACGATGACGGCTACCAGTCCTACTGCACCATCTGCTGCGGAGGCAGGGAGGTGCTCATGTGCGGCAACAACAACTGCTGTAGGTCAGTACGCTGCAGATGATCTTGGGATTCGTGTGCGGCACCAGTCCACAGTTGGTGTGAGCTTAGAGTGGACTGCAGCGGAACCGCCACATCTCCTTTTATGGCAAATTGTGAAAAATAGTTCTCTCCGCCGGCAGATTTATTTGACGGGAAAAGCAAAGGCCGAGGTCAGTTTTTGCAGCGTGAAAAGTGTTGCAGTTAAAAGTGCAGACTCGAGTTAGTGATGATTGTGTCATGACAGTTTTTTTTTTTTTTTTTTTTTTTAAGCCCAGGAAGTCAACAGATGTCTGTGTGGCATCTCGCTGGTCTTCAGAAAAGCCCCCTTGTGTATGCGTTTATGCTCAGGTGTTTCTGCGTGGAGTGTGTGGATCTGCTGGTGGGAATCGGCTCAGCGGCGGCGGCCATCAAAGAAGATCCGTGGAACTGTTACATGTGTGGGCCCCGAAACACCTACGGCTTACTGCGGCGACGGGACGACTGGCCTTGCCGACTACAGCATTTTTTCGCCAACAATCATGAACAGGACTTTGTGAGTCTCACTTGTGTCGTGACATCACGCATACCAACGGTCACCTGCGCAGAACCTGCATGAATCACAGGCCACGTGCACTGCTGAGAGGGCCCCTCTCACAGTCAGTCAAAGATTTTGTTGCTTAATGTTGTTAGCGATGTTCCTGGCCCACATTAGCCGGTCTCCCTAATATTTTGGCCAGTGGTTATTTATTTAAGAGGGCCCTCGGTTTACAAGGGCCTTTATTGACCATTGCCAATTTACCAAATCTTTGTGAGCCCAACCATGTTGTCGTTTTTGTCTTCCAGGAGCCAGCCAAGTTGTATGCTCCAGTCGCAGCAGAAAAGAGGCAGCCAATCAGAGTCTTATCACTGTTCGATGGCATTGCCACAGGTGTGCACTTGAGAGTGTGTGCGCGCGTGGGTGTGTGATGTTTATCACCACATCACAAATAGAAATTGTTCTTTCTTACGCACTCAGGACTTTTGGTGCTAAAGGATCTGGGCATCCAGGTCGATAAGTACGTGGCGTCCGAGGTTTGTGAGGACTCCATCACCGTCGGCATGGTCCGACACCAGGGACGCATCATGTACGTGGGCGACGTACGCAACGTATCCCATAAACATGTGAGTCACATCTTTCTTGACATTTATAAGCTGAATTCACACTTGCTCTCCTTCTCCTTTTGATTGATGTTATATTTGCCCCTTAGATCGAAGAGTGGGGACCGTTTGACCTGGTGATAGGAGGAAGTCCCTGCAACGACCTCTCCATAGTAAACCCTGCACGCAAGGGCCTTTACGGTACATATGTTATAGTTGGAGCGAAAACGATCATTTTACTCTGATAGTTTGATTCCATCAAATGTAAATGTCGCTCAATTTCTGCAGAGGGAACCGGGCGATTGTTTTTCGAGTTTTACCGTCTGTTGCACGAGGCTCGACCAAAAGAGGGTGACGAGCGGCCTTTCTTTTGGCTCTTCGAGAACGTTGTCGCCATGGGCGTCAGTGACAAACGGGACATATCTCGCTTTTTAGAGGTAAAAAGTTAAACCTGCTCTGATGTGTGTGTGTGCGCAAAAGAATGTTTATTTCCCCACCAAAAACTCCAACAATAAGAGGAAATGTGATTAGAAATTCAACCACAATGAATATTGAAAACTAAATAAGCCTCTCTGTTCAGTGCAACCCTGTGATGATCGATGCCAAGGAAGTTTCTGCTGCCCACCGTGCTCGATATTTCTGGGGAAACCTGCCCGGCATGTCAAGGTGAGAAAAAGACTCTCCCACACGCTACTTGACCCAATTCATCAATTTGAAAATAATTATAATTTGAATAGCTTCTCGAACATATCGTCAACAAACAGACCCCTGAGCCCCATGACGAATGACAAGCTGGACCTGCAAGAGTGTCTCGAGCATGGTCGCACTGCCAAGGTATCAGCGTGCCCGTGTGCGTCGATGTATTTTGCCCAGTATGCACGCATGCACGTGTGATTCTTTTTTGAGAGTAAATTCTCAAATTTGCATGTATGGGGAAAAAAGGACCAAGATATAAAACAGTCTATGATGTGAAATGATGGGGATTATTATTATTATTATGAATGTATATTTATTTCTTGCCGTACGTATCTAGCAAACTACAGCAACATCCATTAAAAATGTCTAAATCTGATTATTGAAGAATCAACATATAGATGAATAAATAAAGGGACCGAGTGAAAAACAAAATGTACGATAATAAGTGTACCCATTTCTTTTGAGTCGGGTCCATCATTGGTTCTTCTCTTTCTGTGCTCGCAACAAACAGTTGATGGAGGTCAGTTATTTTTTTTTGCGGAGGTCATTCATACCCAATATCACGGGACAGATTTAGGAATAAAAAAAAAACCCAAAACAATATTTGTGTGTGTGTGTGTGTATGTCTGTGTTTGTGTGTCTGTGTTTTGTGTGTTCTGGATGCAAATTCCAGTTTGAGAAGTTGCGTACGATAACGACTCGCTCCAACTCTGTGAAGCAGGGGAAAGATGAGCATTTCCCCGTCTTCATGGACAACAAGGAGGACATCCTCTGGTGCACTGAGATGGAAAGGTACCTTGACATACATGCGCGCAAATTGTTCTTCTCTAAATGATGACGTGTGTGTGTTTCCAGGGTGTTTGGTTTCCCTGTCCACTACACCGACGTGTCCAACATGAGCCGGCTGGCAAGGCAAAGGCTGCTGGGACGTTCGTGGAGCGTTCCCGTCATCAGGCACCTCTTTGCCCCTCTAAAGGAGTACTTCGCCTGCAACTAGTCACACAACCTCTCTCTCTCTCTCTCTCACACCTCTCGCTCTCTGACCCTCGCATACACTCACGCACACACGCATACACACACATTGTGACGACAGATACAGTAACTGTACATAGTACACAGCTCGTACATGAAGGTTGGCTGACGCAGATGAAACCGATGACCAGACAGACATACGAATACACCACACACACACACACCGCTAAGGACTTCATCCCTCGATCCCGTATAACCTACTGGCTAATCTTGGTCCCCAGGTGCTGCCTTGCGCACACACACACACACACACACACACATACACACATACACTTGCTAGTGCAGATTCTGTACTGTATAATTACAGTACACCCAAACTTCCTTCCACTTGACCTTAAACTGATGTCTTCTGCTGTTTTGCATTAGTTACAGTCTCGCCGAGGTACCAACACACCGCATCTCTCTCAATACATCACCAAAACGTATTATTACAAATGTAAGACATTACGTGCATATAAGTGGAGGTGCTGAAGTTGCATTATCGATGCAATGAACACATAAAATATCCAAACACACATCCACCACACACACCAGCTAAAACCTGCGGTGCTGGCCGGCATGTAGTCGAGGCCAAATGGTGCCACTTTCGTGTGACATTTTTATTACTGTTCTTGGTGCTCTCAGAGACTTTTTGGGTCTCGGTTTGTTTTCAGTTGCTGCGGTTTGGTCTCCTGAGCAGATTTAAGCCAAATACTTCCAAGCAGGCACAGAGGTTAAACCAGCTACAGAGGCTGTACTCGAGGGCTGAGAAAAAAAAAAAAAAAAAGCGACACTCCATGGTAATTTTCCCAAAAATAACTCCTCTTTCATCCCTCTGTTGAATACATCTCGGTGTGGATGAGTTAATCGCTGGAGCAGTGAGCCAAAGTAACAAATATATTTTCATTTGTACTTTGCTATCAAACGCTATCTGTCTTATCTTGTTTAGCAAATCCCACAGTGGGATGTGGGTACATTTTACTCTTCACTCTCTGGGAATGTGCCTTTTCAAAAGTATTTAGTGCCCTCAAGTGGCTGGGGGAAAAAAAAAAAGAAACGAAAAATAAAACCGTGCGGCTCGTGTCGGTGCTTCATTAGAATTTGGTGGGATTTCATACAAAACGTGCTGCACTGTATTTGTTACTTGAAACGTCTGTCTTTTTAAAATTAACATTATGAAAAGAACAGATGCTCTTTTATTGTACCCAATATTTATATCCAGCAATAACCCCCCTGTAACATTGTGGAAAAGACAGCATTTGCTTTGCAAAACAGCATTTTCAGCACAGTGTATTTGCTGTGTTTATGTAGCGTGAGCCATTTTTTTGGCTGTGTGCGAGTCAACTACTGAGCAACCCGATTATATTCTCCCACATGCTGGAACTTACTATACTTGGCACTCAGCTTTGAATACAGTAGAGTAGAGAGAGTACTGTAATAGTTACCGCCAGTTAGCATATAATATAAACTTTGCGCTTGTTCTTTTTTTTTTCTTCAATCAAACTTTAATCACTGATTAAAGTGTATTTGCCGTGTTTATGTAGCGTGTGCCATACATGCTGTCTTATCTAACAGACGATTGTATGATCGAATTAGCCCGACGTGATACATCCCAAATTGTGCTTTCTCAAATATTTGCTGCTATGCTACAAAAAAACAAATATTCATAATTAACACTGTAAAATAATGTGACAGGAATAGGAATTATTCCAAATGCCTGGCTGCTACGTACTGCTGACGCCGCGCGTGTTCCACAAAGCAGCTAAGGAGGTTGTTACTCTGAAAGGATGACAGAATTGTCTGTCAATACGTAGGGCAGGTGAAGAGTCGGCAGCATCCGGGTTTTATTTGCTGTAGCTTTCGAGTTCAACAGCGTGTGACTTAACCGTTGTAGCGTCACTCGGTGAGATGATTAATACATTTTATCTTGTATTATGTCGTTAAATATACAGAAACTTACGAAATGGCACCATTTTGTATTAAATTCCCTTTTTTCCACAAGTTACTGGTACTGTGTGATGAAGTGCTGAGCGTACCGAGTACTCATTCACTTTTCTCTCGCCCCTCCTGCGAACCTCAGGAGGTTTTCTGGCCTTTTTAAAGTCTGGTCTGGTCAAAATGGCTCCACTCCGTGAGGTTTAACTCATCCAGCAAGATTATTCAAGCCTGTTGAGGAGGAAAAGACAAATGAAACTAGCTGTAGCGTGCCGTTGAAAAGGAGATCAAGTCATGGAGCTTTGTGGTGGAAAACAGCCTTTCTTGTGCCTCGGCCTCTTGTGCTCTGCTGCTGCGATGTTGGGTGACAAACTAAAAGAAGCCTCGGTTGTAAAGAAGCAACCGGTTCTTGCAGCTCTACTGTCTTTAGTTCACAGGGATGCAAAATGTCCTCTAGTTGGTGAGCAGCAGCATCCACTAGAGGGGGGAGGCAGACCTCTCCTCGGTGGACGTTGCAACGCGGGCTTTTGCATTTCCTGTAAGTGGAACGGATTGCCGTGTGTTCATACCAGAAAACTCACTTTGAAAACACCGCACCGTTCGTGCACGGTGGCCCTCTTGAAATTGAATAGAAAACAACAGGGACTTTATTTGTTAGCTTGAGAAATCTCCTTCAGTCTGGTGCTTTTGGTCCCACGTTGACCACCTTTTTCTAGACAAAGCCTTCCAATCCTCTGACCTTCCTCAGACAGCTGGACGCATCCCGTCGACACACGTGTGCACAAACAATCAGAAACTGTAAACCAGCAGTTTTGCCTGTTATTTTTTTTCCCTCCCCCTCGCCATCATGTTTACTCTCCGTCTATACAACCAAACTTCAGGTGCTTTTTCAACTCTGCTCTTTATACAGTGCTCTAAAGTGCAGGTTGTACACACTCTTTCTCACACACACACAAACACACACACACACAGTTGCTGGAAACACCCTCAGTGCGGTGCTGGTTTACTCCAACTACATCAATTGTTAATGCACAGAACATGCATAGTCACTGTGTTTCTGCAGGACACCCGCCACCACCAGGCCTTTCATGGCATTGCTGTTTGTGACGTCATAACCCTGCGCCGCCTTGGTGCTCCTGAACCCCCCCAACCCCCACCACCTTTCCACTCCGATACTGCATGTCAGTCTGTCCGTGTAATCTCATGTTAGATTAGGGAATAATGATGACGATAATAATAATGGTAGTGTTAATACAACAATAATCCGTTATTGTGTGTGTGCGTGCGTGCGTGCGTGCGTGTGTGTGTGTGTGTGTGTGTGTACTGTTCCAGGTCGGTGCTCAGTTCCGTTCAATCTCAGCCTAGAGGGGAAGGAAGCTAGAGAGAACCTCTAATTACAGTTAGTTGTAGTGACCTTGTCTTGTTGTAAGGAGAACTTGTGTGGAAATGAGACTCACTCTCAAATAAGAAATGTGTTCACGTGGCACCGGCTGCGGCCTTGCATCGACTGGGGTGAATTCACAATCCAGCGGAATCTTGAAATTGAAACTGTAGTCAAAGGTTTGCCGAAAAACACGACGCGGTGACCAATGGAACCCAAATTGTACGTAATGGTAGCATAACGACGAATTGGTACACGCATCTCTTTTAAATTAACAGTATTTCGATGATGATAATGAGGAGGTGACTCTCCATCTTTGACATAACGCTAACTCTGTCCGGACCAACAAGCCCTGCAGGTCTGAATCAGCTTGACCTCTCGTGCAAATTAGTCATAGGGTCAGTCAGTTTGTATGCACATCCCTGTCCACGCTATTCATTACGACACGGTTAAACATACCGTTATTAACTCATTCACTCCCAAAGACGTTTTTATACGTCTTTTCAGACTTGGTCCAGAATTGGCTGGTACTGAATGAGTTAATCAGTTATAACAAAAAGAGGGAGACTACCCCCCCCCCCCCCCCCCCCCAAAGGGCCTGATTTACTAAGATCCCAAATAGCGGGCACTAATTTGCCTGATCGCTCACTTCGGCAGGTGTCAAAGGAAAGGAGGTCTTTGAAAGCGGGTTTTGCATCTCAGGGAGCGCTGATCGTTTTCACCACGCAACATTTCGGGAGAGCGCCACAATCGCAATGTGACGTTTGAAGTCGTGTTCGTGAAAGACAAACGCATGACTGCAGTGAGTGACACAAAAGGATTGATTGCTCCCCCATCGTTTTCGAGCAGCCGGGCAACCGCATAAAAGCCACGTGTCCGTTGTTTTAGGGGTAGCAGTATACAGTCGGCCACCCAGGCAGTGCGATATTTTGGGATATTGTTCAAGTGGCATTGTCATTAGTCACATTTTTTTTAGTTAAGCCTTTGCGGTGATTTCTGACAGAACTACATTCCGTTCCGTTGCAGCTATAGTCATTAGTTTTTGTGTGTTAATTACAAACCGTGTTCACACCCTTAACTGAATCTGATCAGTTAAGACGACGGACGTATACAGTACACTACGTATGGAGCGGACTAGAGTAATTTCATGCCAAGAACCCGCCCTTTTATCCGCCGCAGTCATTTTTTTTTCCCAAGCAGAATTCGAATCGTCGATTTGATCGAACGGTTGCAAGCCAAACAGGCTGGAGACAAAAATCTGAATTTGTGGTGTGATGCGAACATGTTTCTGTTTGAGAGTGCAGGGAGACAAAAGCCAGAGAGAGGCAGGCGTAGTTTTGATTGACGGCTGTCAAATGCTAGAGTTGATGTTGTCTTAAGCCAGTGAAGACGGTTTGCCTATTGACAGCTTTTAGACTGAGTGATGCACAATTTTCAACACTGATATCAGACTCGCACTCACCAAAAAAACAAAACAATAAATTACTGTTGTTCACATCCACAGAGCAAACACTGCACATACACAAACGCAACACCGACAGACTCGATGCTGCAGCGCATTCAGACGACACTCATCTCAAGGACTAAATGAAAGATGAGCTTTTAGGAAAAGTGGAACTGCTGGTGTTTCAAAAAGGTGCTACAATTGTTTTCTGAAAATAAGAAAAAAATATATTGCTAGGAGTATAAAAGTTTGTCTTTACAATGACTGTATTTAAGTTTGTTGTAGTAATGAAGAGGCACTATTATTATTTTACTCTTGTATGAATATGAACTAATTAAAAGGCATTTTAACTTTGTACTTGAACAATGTAAGGAAAGAACCGTGAATTAAAAAAAAGGCTGTTTCTTGTGATTTTGGTGAATGGATTTCATGTTTTGCATTACATGAGTAAGTTGAGTGTATTTCCCTTATTCATACAGTACACTTGGAACACGGGAATTAATCGAACCCGTCAATAATGTGGAATGAAAAAGTAAAAAAGTTTTTTTTCTTTTTTTTGTTTGTTTGATAGTTTAAATAATCCAGTTGCCCATCCATGCAGCCATGTAAATTCAGAGCTGGAATAATGACGTCACATGCATTAATGACCACATTCCGACGGCATTTGAACACAGCAGTTTCTGGAGATGAGGGACACGCCCATGTCGACCGACATATCTCCTTCGCCATTGGTCAACGGTGTCCGTTAAGTGTGGATTTCCAGGCTACCCATTGGCTGGCGCCTGGCCGTGGTAGCATCTGTGCTTCGCGCTGTGCCCAGCTGTCCTCCTCGCACACACCGCAAGCAAGCACCCAGGAGAGCGAGCTCAAGAAAACGCGAGGAAATAACCGGTAAGGGGCAATTAAAAAAAGCACAAAAATGACCATACTATGCTTGTTCTGACGTCACTTCGTCGTTGACTTGAAGACAGTGAAAACCACCTGTCGTATTGATTATTCATATTCCACCGTCAAGCTAAATTACCGTTATTGACAGTCGGGGTTGCAAACGTCTAAATTTTCCGTTAAAGATTCGGAAAAATACGTATTGGTTACGTCATGGGGTGTATTGCATTATTTATTTGCTCGTGTCATTTCTTTTTTTTTTCATCGGAATATGTCACTGAATTGGTCATTAGCGTTTCCGAACGTGTTCACAAAATGCCTCTCGACGACTATTTGCGTGCGTGTGTGTGTGTGTGTGTGTGTGTTGGCGTGCCATCACTGTAATAACAAAACCTGCGTTCCCCATTATGTAAGATTCTTATTCGCGGCTTATTCTCTTTCCCACCAAATGCTGTTTTGTGTGTGTGTGTGTGTGTTGATGCAGCGAGGACGCTCGCCACGCATTCTGATCTCTCTTGTCATGCGTGTTCAACAGGAAAGGTGTGCTATGGAATCATTTGGTGGTTTTCTTTTGTTTTTGATCAGCCTTCGCGCTAGAATGTCTCCTTTCTTGTGCTCTGGTCTCTGTAATAGTGATTCAAATCCATCAGTATGAAAGTGACAATCTCCATGTGCGTGATGTCTATGAGATGGTCTTAAGTATCGGGACACCTTGCAGTTGCACCTCCAGTTTATTTCTGAAAGGCGAAGCATTTCCCACGGCTGCATCTCCATGAAGCAGAAAGTAAATCAAATCTGACTGTCTTGGATATTGGAATCAAGCCATGGTTTGATGTTCCCTTGATATGTGCTGTTATGCTAATGTTACAAATCCACAGTTTGTTAGGAATGTATCAGTTCTACACGCGACACTGCTTGGCAGAAGTCTTAATCCACCCTCTGTCATCTCTCATTCCATTAATCCTCTTGATGACTGAGGTTGTGCCGCTATCCGAATTCGAGAAAACAGTGCAGGCGTTTTCATGAGTCATGACTCTGCAAAATGAACATTTTTTTTTTCTTTTCTTTGCCATGCATTTCTGTTGACAGAATTTCCGGGGCGAATAACATCTCTCATACTTACATTTTGACAACTTTATACATTTCCACATAAAAGTCACTGAGTGTGAATGGTTGTCTGTCTCACTAGGGTCCATGTGAGTGACTGGTAGTCACCAAATAATATTCTGACAAATTAAGCGACATTTCCGCTTGTCAGGTGCAGTGACGTTCTGAGTCCCCCACACCCCCCCCCCCCCCAAAAAAATCAGCTCTCACGAAAATGCAGACTAACATCTGGATCAAGAAGATGAGCATAATCCTCATTGCTGCCCCACTTTGCCAAACCACTCTTGTCATGATGTATTATATCTTTGTAATTTACTAGTACTTTGATTGATCCCTCAACCTTGGTGTCGCTCCTTCTTTCCTCTTTGAATATCAATGTCTGTATCTCTGCATGCCATGTCTATTCTTATCACCGATTGGTTGTCTCATTGTCTGATATTCTGGCTTTTTATATAGCCCGCACGCACGCACACGCGCGCACACACATTGCTTCAACACGTGTACCAAATAACAAAGACATTCCTTGTCACTGCAGCAGTGTTTAAACCCCAGATCAGAAGTCAGCAGCTGTCTGCCACGTTCTCGCTCACTACACGAACGCACGCAAACACACGCGCGTTCGCTTTAGTTTGAATAACGGCGACGGCACTTAAAAGGCCGTTATGTCACAACTGAGCTTGCCTAGATTTGAAGATGGAACGTTTGAGGATGTAATATGAATATATTTTACCGTTACACTTGTATTTGTCAGATACGGGAGATGAGCTCTTTGGCATTATGTGATTACATTAAATTCCTACTTGGCAGCCCCCCACCCCCAACCCCCTCTTATTTAATTCACTTTCAATTTGTTCTCAATTTTATTAAAGGTGCGTTTTGGAAGGGAGTACCGACACCCTATTTGACAGTGTGTACGTGTGTGTCAAGTTTGCTTGGGTGTTCAGCGGTGTGGATCTATTTGCCATGTGTACATTTGTGTCCATCTGTGGACGTCTGCATGCACGTGAACTGAAGGGCAGCTGGTCCGAGGGTGAGTGAGAAATGCCGCCTTGTGCTTGTCTGTGCCCTCGACCCAAATGAAGTATGCATTTAATCCCCGAATTCCCCCAGCATGACTCATTTCACAAATGTCGAACCAAGTGCAGTGAGTTTCCATATTCGTTGCATTTGAGGTTTTTTGTGATTGCACCGGTGGTGTGTCGGTACACGCGGCTCCCTGCGGGTTTTGAATACTCGGCCACTGTGCGTTCCCAAATTTGGTGGGTTTCTTCAGGAATGGCATTTGGAGTAAAAACTGCTGAAGAGGTCACGCGACCCCCGATGGGACAAATCAAAAGTCGCAACAACTGATCTTCGACTGCTTGCGTTTATTTTTTTTCCCCCTCATGATGATATCCGTGAAAATACTTTCCAGCATAAGACCAAAAGTCTTGGGACACAACCAGTGTTCAACTAATCAATCGGGCGGGTCACACCAAGCCCATTAAGGGACGATTGTGTGCTGGCTGGATAGGTTTGGCGAATTTGACTCAACCCCACGTAAGCGGGTGGGTTGTTCAATAAGCAACTGGGTCTCGCTGCTGTCATTCCGAGACGCTGTCATGCAAACGTTTGCATGTGTGTGAGCGTGTCGGGGTTAGGGCCTTGTTTCCACTGAAAGCAGCCCACTTTCCATCTCCTGGGAAACCACCCTTTTATTCCGGCTGCCAAGCCCGAGGGACACTACTTTCCATACCCTCCGCCCTTCCCCCCCCCCCCAAAAAAAATATTCCCAGCATAGACATCCCCACAGGCGAGCTACAGTGACACGACTGTCAGGTTTTAGTTTGACCCGTGCCAAACTGTGCCAAAGATCCACCTGAGTGACATTTGCTTTTGGGCTCCTCATTTGACTCATTTTTCATTCTCCGACGACACCCCGTCGCCACCACCACCCCCTGCCCCCCATCCACTCCGCTCTGCTTCGCCCTCTGTTCTCATCCATCTCTTTGACTTGATTCTGTGTGACTGGGACTCAATTGTCTCCTGCTTGCAAACAGGCATCCATGCAAGAATACGCACATGCACACACACACACACACGATGTTTATGGAGTTTGTTAATGCTGCAAATTGGTGTCAAATCTCATCATACAACGTCGGGATGAATGGACAATAAAATGCATGATCCAAAGCACCAAATCAAATAATCCTACCTAATAGGTATACTTTTGGAAAAAAAAAAAAAGGACTGCAATTAGGTTAATTAGATGCATGATTCTAAAAGGGAAGTCCTACGGGAACATTGAATTAAGGCTTCTGTTCACTGTGGTGCCAGGTCTATGTTCCGTTACATGCACGATAGTCTCAACATGCATCTATCAACCGGGCGTTGCAATTTTTTTTGTTCAGGAGTCTGGCTGCCAACATGGGGTCCATGCGAATTCTCATCAAGGGAGGCAAAGTGGTCAATGATGACTTCACCCACGAAGCAGATGTTTACATCGAGAACGGCATCATTCAGCAGGTAAGCTTGACAAATGCACTTTCGCTTTTCGGCCACTCAATCCGTATCGTCAGCCGCCAACAGCCCTGATGGAAAAGTCAGCTTTGTGGAAAGAGCATGAGCCGGTTCCACCTCTCTGCGCCCGGACTGCAAATGAATGGCGGTCGCATGGAGACACCACAGGCTAATCTGAACAGAAATTGCCCAATTATGGGCAGAGGAACTTATTATGTAAATTACCCTGTTCAGTAAAACTGGACCAGAAGAGCTTGCTTCCAGTTGTTTAATCGCACACTTGAAGGGCGGGCATGCAATCCAGAGAGCCAACTATGTCTATGCGAGCTATAAAAACGAATGCGCCGCAAGCCGCTTGTTGGCTCGATTTCTTTTTTTTTTTTTTTTCCCCCAATACGTGTGACGTGTGTTATAGGTTGGGAAGGAGCTGATGATTCCGGGCGGGGCCAAGGTGATCGACGCGTCCGGAAAGCTGGTGCTGCCCGGCGGAATTGACACCTCCGTGCATCTGCAGCAGACTTTCATGAACGCCGCCATCCAGGACGATTTCTACAGTGGCACCAAGGTACTCCTACACCCAGCGTACGATTTGCGCCCTGCGCCGCACTTTGGGGGCTCCGTCGTTTGCTTTTTTTACTCCGTTTTTGTCGCCGGCAACAGACAACAGTAACTGGAGGTGGTATTAAGCCGTCTTCTAATGTCGAACAGTCGAGTATTTGGAAGATTAAGCAGCAAACGGCACCACTGCGGTTTAGCGAATCAAATGGCTTAAAGTCTAATGGAATGCCGAGTGAAATAGGGTGAGAGGAATTTTTTTGGGGGGCATACCCAATCCTCCACATGCCGGCTCACCCCAGCAGCCCCCTAATCACCATCTCTCTACCCACTGACCTTGCTACCATGGCAACCAGCCCCATGCTTCATGAGGGGAAGAAAAAAAAACCAATCTGGATTGTGTGTGTGTGTGTCTCACCCTGTTCCTTTCTCCGCCATTTTCTCTGCATCAGGCCCTTTGCATGTCAACCCCCATTGTCACGCCCCCCCCCCCCCCCCCCCCGCCCGACACACTTAAATCCAGACGTATATGGTAGTCAAACGTCACATCCTTCCTTTCCTTATGGGTAAGACTCAACGTATGTGGTTCACATTGATGAGCGGCTCTAACTTGGCCGACTCACCGCCTGAGCTGTGTGATTGATCTGCAATTTGTCCCGCAAGGACCTCTTGAGTGCATGTCTACTTGTTTTGGCTTCAGCTCACTCATTATTATGCACAAACATGGTGGGAAACATTCCCATTTCTTTTTGATATTGAACATCGGGCAGGATGATTGGACTTCTTTTTTTTTTCTTTTTCCCAAATTGCTGTCCATCTCTTTGTGTGCTGTGCGTCGTTCGCAGTGTTTTGTCCTCAATTGTCTCCCTTTTTGTCTCCTTTATGTTTCTTGCAAGGAGATTATCTTCAGAGGAGGGGATGCGTTTTTTTTGGGTTTTTTTTAGTAAAATGTTAATTCACTCAACTTTCCAAGCACAGAGCACATTTGTATTCGGTTCGTGTAACTTGACATGGGAACGTACAGTAATTTGCATATTATTTGGGTGTCGTGTACACGCCAGGTTACATATGCAATTACTTCAAAGGTCAAACACAATCATTTCCAGGAAGCTGTTCAACTTCAAATGTGTTTGTTTGGGTGACAAAACACACAGATTTGCCCCAATGCAGGAAAAAAAAATGCAGGATATGTAAGAACAATAATCATCTTCAGGGTTAAACTGTCGTCATCATAAAAAGAAAAGAGAAAAGCTTAACTACGACTTATTCGGTTCTGCTGTTGATGGTCAGGAAATGTCGCTTTTTTTTGCCTCACCTCAACCTTGTTCCAGTTTGACTCAGACGATTATGAATGGGTGCCTGTTGGTGTAATTTCACAGAGGCGGAGGGAGCCAAGGATGATCGGAACACGAATGTCATAGTAGAGCAGTGTCTGTTGTCATGGTTACACAATATAGTGCATTTACTACTGAGCTCGCTGAGGTGAGTCACAGCTGAGCGGTGCTTTCTCCTCATGTGGTTTTCATCCAGTTTCCTCGCCTTGTCACTCTTCTCTTCCTCCACCTCTCAGCTTCCTTTTTTTTCTTCTCTTTTTCCACATCTACCACGCTGTTGTTTTTAAGTTTGGGAGCTACAAAACAAAAAAGCATTTCGATAAGGGCGTGTCGTTTTTGAAACCACAACCTGTGCATACCGCTACTTTTATATGATCATCTTTTCTTTTATTTCATCCGCTTGACCCAGGCGGCTCTGATGGGTGGTACCACAATGGTGATGGCGCTGGTCCTGCCTGAGCAACACTGCTCCCTCGTGGACGTCTATGAGAACTGCCGAGCTCTTGCTGACGTAAAGGCGTGCTGCGACTACGCCCTGCATGTTGGCTTGACCTGGTGGGGGCCAAAGGTAAAGTCAAAGCAAACGTGACATCTCTCAGGAAACACCTCTCCAGCTTTTAACCCACTGAACCAAAATACATGCAGCAACATGCGCGCTTTTTCATATATGGGCGGAATGTGTAATGACCCAGATTATAAACCCGACACAAACTAGGTTAACGCACATATTCATTGAGCACATTAGACAGATACACTGAGTCACTATAGTTTTTTTTCCCAGCCTTTGGTGGCGGGATCCGTGCCATATCTTCTGGTGATAGCGTGCATGCAAGGCAATCGGAGGCATGCCGCCACTGTCTGAGATCCAAAAGAAAATTCATCGACCCAAGTATTCGCATGCAAGCAATTAAAAAGGATTTTTCCATCACGTGTCCACTTTTATATTCCCAACGCCTGGAGTTTGATCGGCCTTTATCTACTGTTTCCTACCTAAAAGTAGCAACCTCACGGTATATCGTTCACATTTCCGGACTCTATCAAATTCTTTTACTGCCTTACGTTCAATAGATTTCTGCGGCTTTTTCAAGGGGACCAAGTTTGTAGTCGCAGCGGTGCGATCTAATCCTGGCTGCTCGTCAAGCTCTTTTCACGCCCCATATGGCAAACGCACTCATTCCTGTGCCTTGATCCGCTGCGCGCTCAGGTGCGGAATGAGATGGAGACGCTGGTGAGGGAGCACGGGGTGAACTCCTTCCAGATGTTCATGGCCTACAAGGATATGATGATGCTGAGGGACTCTGAACTGTACCAGGCGTTGCAGACCTGCAAGGACATCGGCGCCATCGCGCGTGTCCACGCCGAGAATGGCGAGCTGGTAGCGGAGGTGCGCGACACACTCACATGCTGCGCAGTTTACACGACCAACTAATAAAAATAAGTATTACAAGTGGGAGTGTCTAATGGCGTGAATATTTCCTCTACAGGGTGCTAAAGAGGCTCTGGATCTGGGTATCAGTGGACCCGAAGGCATTGAGGTCAGCCGTCCAGAAGAGGTAAAGTCTTTCCTTTCTGTTCTTTGGATGGGACAAGTAAAGACCAGTTTTGCACCGCATGCGCGCAAAACGTATTTTGTCTAAATACCTTCTGTCTGCTTCGAATGACTTTTTGCAGCTGGAGTCAGAGGCCACACACAGAGCGGTCACAATCGCCAACAGGGTAAATTGACACTCAATTCCCTGTCTGTGTGAAGATGACGTGATCAATCGCTGATTTTTTTTTTGGGGTTACAGGCTCACTGCCCGATCTACCTGGTGAATGTGTCCAGTATGCCCGCTGGGGATATGATTGCAGCTGCCAAGATGCAGGGTTGGTCACACCACGATAAAAACATGAACACGGGCGATGACAATACAGATTTTTCCTTTCTTTGCAGGTAAGGTGGTCCACGCAGAGACCACAGTCGCTCATGCGGTGTTGAACGGCATGCAGTATTACCACCAGGATTGGGCTCACGCTGCCGCCCACGTCATCGTGCCTCCGCTCCGCCTCGACCCCAACACCCCTGGCTACCTCATGGGACTGTTGGGCAAGTACGTGCGCAGTACAGTTGAGAAAGTTTTGGAAACAATAGGTCCCGGGGTATTTCCCGTTTGGCGGAAAGCGAGCCGCGAACGTGAACTGAAAACAATGACACAAACTTGTGTTCGGGGTGGTCCCTCGGCGGTCATGCCAACTACGTGTTTTCCGTGTCTATTTTTGAATCAGCTACCTGTCGAAATGTTCAGGGAAATTATGAACATGTTTCCTCTACGACAGTGGATGCAGCTTTTCTTTCAAAATTGTAAATAGTTTCTGCTTGTTTGGGGGGGGGGGGTAGTTAAGTCAATATTTAACATAATATTTTAGTCATGTATTTGGTTAGGAAGCGAGTGCGTAGTCCTATCAACCCATCTAATAGCGCTGATGAAAAATTGTGGCCCCCTCACCATCATTTACTCTAAGTTGCCCACCCCAGGTGCGGTGCGATGTCCTTCCAAATGTTGAACAGGCATTCCACAAGCTTCTCATATGTGCAAATAAGCATCAAGTGAAAATGCGCATCCCGTTTCCAGTGACACGCTGAGCGTTGTGGCATCAGAGCACCGTCCGTTTAGCACCAAGCAGAGGGCCTTGGGCAAGGAGGACTTCACCAAGATCCCACATGGGGTGCCTGGAGTCCAGGACAGGATGAGCGTCATCTGGGAGAGGGGGGTGGTACGTCCACCGACTCGCATATACAATCGCTGCCATTCATGTTTGCTGCCTTCCCTTTCACATACCAAATCCCCACACTATCAAAAAATGTATTCATGCCTCCCTCTCAACGCCCTCCTTTAGGTTACAGGAAAGATGGACGAGAATCGTTTTGTGGCCGTGACGAGCGCCAACGCCGCAAAGATCTACAACATGTACCCGCGCAAGGGTCGCATCATCCCCGGAGCGGACGCTGATGTGGTGGTGTGGGATCCAGATGCAACCAGGTGACTTCATGCCGGATGGTCCTGCCCACGTGTTATAAACCCGTGACTCATGTTGCTCTTTGTCCAGGATGATCTCCGTTGGCACTCAGGTGCAAGGAGGAGACTTCAACCTGTATGAGGGACTGCGCTGCCACGGTGTTCCTCTGGTCACCATCAGCCGGGGACGTTTGGTGTGCGAGAACGCAATGTTCATGTGCGCCGAAGGCTCCGGAAAATTCTTTCCGCAACGGACCTTCCCCGATTACCTGTACAAGAAGATGGTGCAGAGAGAAAAAGTGTGTGTGCGCAGTATGCATCCAAATCCACTCAGACTACTTCTAAGTCTAATGACGTTATCTTGTTTGAACCTATGGACAGGCTCAGGCATATAAAGGGGTTGACAGGGATCCCTATTCTGGCGATGTGGTCAAAGTTGCCAACACTATGAAGAAGGAGCTTGGTTTGAGCCCCATCGATGGAGACGGCACTAACAAAGGCGTGGTGAGGGCGCAACAGGGGGTTCGGGACCTCCATGAGAGCTCCTTTAGCCTCTCGGGTATGTTTAAAAAAAACGGAAAAACAACAACTTCAGCCATATTTGCACTAACCTACATCGTTAAATTGTCTCATGGGATTTAAAAAAAAAAATCTATTTGTGATGTGAATGACTTGAATTGAATAAAAACAGGTTAATTGCGTGCTCTCCATAGGGTCTCAGGTTGATGATCACATCCCCAAGAGGTCCTCGGCTCGGATCCTGGCCCCTCCGGGTGGTCGCTCCAGTGGAATCTGGTAAACTCTGGCCCGAGAAAATCAGCCGTCCTAGCCTCCTTGTTTTTTAATTATTTTTTTTATTTCCGAATAACCAAGAAAACTGCACTGATTTTAAAACACAAGTTTAATGGTAAAAGGGAAATTGTTCTCAGCGATTGGCCAAGACTTAAACATGTGATCAATTTGCCGAAGTGATTTTTACAAATCTAGTTGGAGTCTTCTTTCTGAAACGATAAAATATGCCGAGGTCAAGGTGCTATGTGTGAATGTTTTTTTTCCCCCAAATTTAAGCGGATCACAACTAACCGATTTCTCATTGTTAAGATGCTTGTCAGGAGAAAAAGGAAAAGGGACCGAATGCTTAAAAGACAGTACCGGTTACGGTATTTTCAAAGGTTTGAAATGATGTTGACTTTAAATATCTAAAACGAGTAGAACTGGATTCAGTAAAGCATCCCCATCACACACACCAATAGAGCGCATACACTGTAGTCACACAAGGTGAGTGGCGATTTCTGTTTGTGATAAAACCACCTCCTGCGCTTCATTCCTTGGCTGTTCCTGTGTTTTTGTTTCCAACGGATAGACTGTGTTGTGTGGTGATGACATCCAACTGTTCAACATACTGTGTGATCTTTGCTGCGACACTCTCCAAACAGTCCCACTGTGTCACACGCTGCCTCTTAGTGAGAAACACACAAGTATCCCAGTGTAGTTCCCGACAATAGATTTACTGTAATGTTGTGAATTATACATAACGCACAACACAAGCCAAGAACTGTCAAGAAATGAAAATGGTCACTTAAGGAGAGCCTCCACAGGGCAGGAAGATTGAGCTACACATGCTACTGAAGCACAGACCCCCCTCACCTCCTCTGAAGTGTGTCATTCCATTCCAACAGTGGTGTTTATTCATGACCACATTTTGTTTTTGTCTGTGTACTGTACATTTAGGATGCTTTCTCTTAGTTAAAAGAATACATGTGCCAATGTGAGTGAGTCACTCCTATTACTGCACACACCTTGCATGAAAAGAACCACATCGAGACAGATATGGACGGCCACAGGTTCACAACTGGTGCTTGTTGTTTTTCTTTTTACAATGGTATTAAGGGTGTTCATTTTATTGTGGATGATTGTTGTTTAGAAGGCACTGTGAATTGTCAGTGACTGTGCGTTGTCAACTTTGTGAATTGTTTTGTTGGAAAGTGAACCTGTTGAATATGTACTATGGCTGCTTGTTTCTTACCACAAAGTATTGGTCAACCAATAAAATAGCAAAAAAAGTATCGTCTTTGTGCGTCTTTATTTATTTATAAAGTCCCATCATTTAATTTCCAAGCACAGCAATTCAACAGCATTTTTGGCACGGGGAGAGTCTGAGACACAAATCGCAGTTATTACAGCACGGGAATCATTGGATCAAAGTGCATCCAGATTGTAACGTTGGATTTGTAAAGCAAGTCCTGCAGGATGTTTCACTGTGTGCAGCCCTGAGTGATTTGATCCAAACACATTAACATCCGGTTAGTCTGAGAGCTGAGGACAATATTTTCGTACTGTATCTTCCTTGCCCCCGAAGACCACGTTTCAGTGTTCTAATAAACGACATCCTCCTTATTTAGTCACTGTTTTCGATCACAACGTGACGCTTTTTCTGTCGAGTAAGTGCAGCAATTATTGAAACAAAAGCCTTGTCTAAAACATACGTCAATTAAACCCAGGCGACACATCTAAAAGTAAATAACAACATAAGAATATACCTATAGTGTACAATATACAACTTTCACACCGACTTAAAGGAAACGTTCGGGCAAAGTGCTGTGGTTTATCACTCAAAGTGGGCCTCGTTGATTTTGTCAGAGCCGACATGGCGCCGCGGCGTACTCCAGTTTCACCAAATCGAACAAGAAAATAGTGCAACTGATCTGCGCGTGCGCAGTGGCCACCAGATTAAGCGTTCCACACAGCTCGCCAGGCAGAGTTCTCGGTTTCGAGCAACGGGAAAGCACCTCATCTCGTTCAACGGCACGGTCGGCAGTCAGAGGGACTTTATCGCCCTTGAGTAAGTTACATTTCACTTAACCTGCATTGTACTCATTTACACCTGAACACGTGTATATGGACCGCTTGATCTCATCTTTATTGTCGGGTCGACGGGCTAATTGCCGCAGCGCCACACGGTGACAGTCCTCCTTTCTTTAGTAATGTGTGTCTTCGTTCAGGCCTCCAGAGGGGGTAACGTTAACTTCACACCGAACAAGTCCAGGTTTCAATGACTCGTGTGCATATTTCCACTTCGACACGCCGCCAAATCTACGTTTGTACTTGCCACGAGCCCCCCAAATGCCAATTTAGTTGCCCAGTCGACGTTAGCAGAAGTTAGCAAGGCGCTAGCAGCAGCGCAGTTGTAATGTCAACTCGCTGAAACACGTCCACTGCTTCCAAGCATGTCGAGTACTGATCACGTGCATTATTGATGACTTTACTCTGTTTTGATTGTATCTGCTGCTCTCGTGTACGCTTCCGACGTTTTGTTGCTGGGCCAAAACAAAATATACGTTCTGCTCGGTTTGATGACGCGTTAAAACGTTTGTCATCACCATGCACTTAAAATTCAATCACATCACATCAGACACATACTATATATTTTTTGCAGAGCAGCAGGTACACTGTCCTTTCCTCCGGAATTTAGTGTAACAATTTGTATTCATTGTATCACGCCTGACGAAACACTAACAAATGACTGTCTGGAGACTTATGTTGATTATATTGTACAATGGCTTTCTGTTATTTAATAAGCTAACAGTCTAATTGGTTTTTGGGGTAAATGTTGAAATGTTGAACAGTTTAAGCTCTGGAATGCAACATTTTCTCTTTAAAATCCGTAAACAGCTTTTCAGCTTTACAGATGCCATGTCTGATTTGCTATTAAGGACGTTTACTGTGACACATGCTGGCAGTGTAGTTGTTATCGACGTAAAATCTTTTCCGCCATGCAAATATTATACTGAACGTGCTAGCCAGTCGACCACTGTGCCGCCCACAAGTTGAACCCATTAAAAAAAAAAAGTTTTTCCTGAGAGGAAGAAGAGGTGTCTATTTTAGGTGCCACATTTATATATTCAAGTGGACACCTGGTATTCCCGTCGGACAGGATGTGTTTCTCTGTGTTGTCAGTTGGACAGATAATGTTCTAAATCTGATGCTGTTTTCCACATTTCACTTCTCTGTGAATAATCAGGCTTAGTTTTTAGATTGACTGCATATCAACTTTTTCGAAATGGTCCTGTGGTGTCATCAGCTGCCACAGGCAAATTAGCAGCGTGTGCTGAGTGGACAGTTACCTCTGTGAATCTCTGCTGTCAGGAAATGATTATTCAGCACAACATCCTGTGCGGTGTTATTTGGGACGACGGGAAATGCTTTGGTGATCCCCCCCCCCCCCCCCACCCCCCTATCACAGCTGCCTTTGTTAACTAGCTTTGGTTAAACCGTTAAATGGGGATTAAGCAAAACTGTTAAGTAATTGAGTGCGTGACTGTCTTCATTAATGCTCCTTTTTTGATGTGCCCAAGGACTTGTTTTAAGGTGGTCCAGACCAACCTGCTTCTCAGCGGTTTACACCACGACACACCCAGTGAAGGTAAGCAATATGAGTACATAGATTATTATACTTTTTTTTTTCACCACCGCGAGAGTTGAGCTTCTCAACTTAGTTTTCCTTCTAATACTCATTGTACAGGGCACTTTGTAATTGGCTATTGATTACTTTTCACGTCAAATCACGCACTCCGTGCTCCGGCCGTATGAGGTGTTGACCACAGCTGTGTAGTACTTTTCAACCCTCTATTAAATGTCGGTAGAACAATGAAATACATTAATGTGGCGAGCACGCAGAAGCTGCACTTAGCGACGGTTCACACCCAAACGTTCATACGCAGACGAGCCGTCCGCACGTGCCGCGCCACCAGGCCCCGCCTCCTAAAGGCACTACAATTCCGACAGTATTTTCACTGCATTTTAAGATTCCTCCAAAAAAAAAAGAAATTATTTATTTAACACACTAAAAACAGCCCTCCAGTGTAAGGAAGAATATGCAAATGTTATATTGTTTTATATTTAGATTTAAAAAACGGTGTCGTGATAAGGTAAAAATGCAAGGATTTTTGTCCATTTTCCTAACAGAGAATAGATCCTCCCTTGTACAGAGCAGCAGCCCAATCGTGTCCACATTCTTCTCCAAATCAAGATGGCCTTGAAACAAGGCAGAAAGTGGAGCAACCACTCACAATTCCTGCTCTTTGCTACTTACCTTAATTATCTTCTTTCAATGGGGTGTTAGCAAACCAATTGTCGTTACTATTTTAGTGATGTGTGGGAAATGAGGCGGCGGAAGATGCGAACACAAGCCAGTTGTACAATCCAGGCAAAAATTCAAAATGGACCATGGGTCACAGATGATTTCCAGGCCATACTTTGAACAACTTTGGTCCACTCATATGGGGACACACACACACAAAAAAAAAAAATCGAGATGTATAAATCACTGTTTTCAAATCGTAAATCAAGTACATTGTTTCTTCTTTCTGAGTGTTGACTTGATTTGAAACAGGAGGATGGCGGTGAATGTCTACTCCACCTCTATGACCATAGAGAACCTGAGTCGCCATGACATGTTGGCATGGGTCAACGACTCCTTACAGCTCACTTACACCAAGATCGAGCAACTCGGCTCAGGTAAGCGCATGCATGCATGCGGGCATGCGCACATGCAAAATCCCATGTTGACATGAGGATGTCTTCCCTTCAGGTGCAGCGTACTGTCAGTTCATGGACATGCTATTTCCAGGGTGCATTTTGTTGAAAAAAGTCAAATTCAATGCCAAACTGGAACACGAATACATTCACAATTTCAAGGTCTTACAGGCGTCGTTCAAGAGGATGTCTGTCGATAAGGTCAGCCACGACGAATGATTCTCGCCGGACTTCACAATGTTTCGTTTTGCTTGCCGTAGCTGCTTGTTCTCAAACGGTCTCCCTCCCTCAGATCATTGCCGTCGAGAGGCTGGTCAAGGGCAAATTCCAGGACAACTTTGAGTTCCTTCAGTGGTTTAAGAAGTTTTTTGATGCCAACTATGATGGCAAAGAATACGACCCTCAACTGTTACGGCAGGGCCTCGAGGGAACCCCGCCGCCGCCGCCCAATTCAGGTACAATGTGGCACATGCAAGTTGTTTGTGCGTGCAAGATACAATCACTTGTGCGTGCGTGCGTGTGTGAAAAACATAGACTTCATTTCATGTCTCTTGATGCAACCACGTCCCCACCTCTAACACAGGTGACCCCATTGTCCACAAACCCAACAGACCTGCTCGCTCAGGTAACGCTCATTTCACGGCGGCGTGTGTGTTTGTGTTTTGTCCATACTCACTTTCCCCACAATATTTACTCTCAACCTGGATTGGTCTGTTCTAATGTTTGCAGTAGTGGGTTGAGGCACTCTAAACGTCAGTGTTTGTTGTGTGCGTGTGGGTCCCCCCCCCCCGACGTGACAATCATTATCCATTCCTAGTTGAGACTTCCAACTTCTCAGCGCAAATCCCTCTGCTCGCCCTCTCATGTAGGAAAGCAGACTGTTGCAAAGATGAGGACGGGCTCACTTCATTCATGCTTATTGTTGAACAATAAGTACAATTTCCACATCTTCTGGAAAAGTTCAGGATGACTTTTTCAGCTATTGTCTGGTATAAAAATAAGGCTCGCGTTTTCCAGGGCGGTCGCACCTTTTTCTAACCGCCGTAGATCCACAGGCGGTTGATTCCCGGCAAGCGCAGAGATACTCAAGTGTGTTTGTGTCTTTGAAGGCCCCATCAGAACATCTCCCACCGCACCCAAGAGTGTCCCCACCCCGCAGAGGCAGATCAATGCGCCGGCAGCCCGCAGGAACCCCGCCATGACGCGCAATGGAGGAGACTCGGAGCTGATGGAGCTGAACCAGCAGGTAGCGACGAGACTTTTTGCTGTCAAGGGTCGAAGATGTTTCAATTGGGGGCTGCGAGGGAATGTGCATATCGCAGCCTTTATCTAATTTGGGATCATTGTGTGCATTTTCTTTTCATCTTCTCTGCCAACGCAGCTACTGGATATGAAGCTGACTTTGGATGGACTAGAGAAGGAGAGGGACTTTTATTTTGGCAAGCTGAGAGACATTGAATTGATCTGCCAGGACGGAGAGAATGGAAGCAACCCGGTCCTCAACAAAATCATGGAGATACTCTATGCCACAGAGGTAAAACCAGAGGTATTAGTATTACTTTTAAACCAAATAACATAAAAATAACAAATCTAAAATAATTTGACTTGAGCTCATGAAATTGTTCAGTTCCTCAGTAGTAAACGTGATCAGAAATGATTTGCGACTGAAAATATGAAAGACACAACAACGTGCAGAAGCATGTTGTAACGCTTCCACTTGTTTTGCAGGAGGGGTTTTCACCGCCAGATGATGACGATGTTGATGAAGGCGCACAAGGAGAACAGGAGGAGTTCTGAGCTTTTTTTTTTTCCCCCTTTAACCAATTTAACATTCGTCCTAACCACAGAAAATGTTCCCCCATCATTTTACTTCACATTTTACAAGGGTTCCCTTTACTCCTTGCATCTTGTTTGCGGCTGTTCATGATCACATTTTTTTTAACATTCAACAATGTTTGGACCTGTTGGTTTACTCGGCTCAACCAGAGGTGCCAGCAGTTGGGCGTGGTTGCCCGCTAAAACTGTCATGCATTGAGATTACAACACTGACAGCCTGGGCCCAACGTTGTGTGTGCGTGCGTGTGCGTGTGCGTGTGTGTGTGTGTGTGTGTGTGTTTGTGTGTGAAGGAGGGGGAGGGGGTGGGATATGCAGGCGGCTTTTTTTTCACCGTGCACTTTAATTGTCAACCATATGCAGAAACACTCATTTGAATTTGCTGCATATTTGCTGTTTTATGGAACCACACGTTTTCTCTACAATATTACCCAAGTTGTAGAATCTTCCGTGTGGGTGATGGCGGTGTAGGTGAGAACATAAGTGATGCAAATGAATATAGTTTGCATAGTGGAGATGTACAAGTAGCCTGCAGACATATCACAACTTACTCACGTGCACATACATTAAAAAAAAAGCCGTAATTTCAAGTTTAAAGACAAAGCCTTGGTGGATAAAAAAGAAAAAAAAACAGTTTGACAGCTTGTTTTTGAGGAAGCCTGATGTATTTATGGTTTTATTTATTCGTCTTTTTTTAATCAGCTTGGTCACTTTTTTGGAAAAAAAAATTAAAAAGGTGGTTTGGGATTGAAAGTCTTGCACTAAAAATAGCGAAAGCCCACACATGTGATCTGAATTGCCAACCAGCAGTGATTGGCTGCAGCCAGAAATATACAAGATGCTATTTTATATTTTGTCGCTTAGGTTTCTTTCTTTTTTTTTTCTTTTTAAAATGTATATCTGCATTGGATTGCTTAAAAAAGGCCAAGTCTGAGTTGTCATCGTGAATTTTAATTGAACAGACAAACGTCAGGGTTTTAATTTTATTAATGGAGGCCAACGTGGGTTGAAGACTCTACTAAATTACTAATGGTTGACTATTTTAAGATCAACATTTTAGCTGCTATCTGTAATTATTTTTGCTGTATTTGAGTTTTCATGTAATCCATAGCACTCAAATGCCACAGTGTGGTATGTTGTCACTGGCAGTCTGGCTGAGTGGTCTAAATTAGTTGGACCTTTTATTTTATTTTATTTTTTTGCTCAGTTTTTCTCCAAGTGATCGTGATCAACATCTGGATTTGTGTTGGAATGAAATAAAGCATCTGAGTAGGTGAAAAGCAAGAAACCATCGTCTTTGTATTTTGTAATACTCGAATAAATTATTAAATAATACAATCTGCGTGACAGAAATATCATTTGTGATCATGCTTTTATAACAAGGTCATTTTATAACGGTCTTTTTTTTATCCTGGACTTAAATTATCCTCAGGAGAGGATAGTTTGAGCGTGATTTTTTTCCCCTCTCCCTACCTAGTGGTTTCCTTTCTGAACTCTGACTGTAAATTTCCCCATTGCGGGACAAATAAAGGAAATCTTAATCTTAATGTTACTACAAACAGGGAGAGCACGTGACACTGTACATGCATCCCATCATTAAAATAAGGAAAATATATAGCTATATATATTTTTTAACCATTAAGAGAAACTAAGTTTACCAAGTGAGTGAAGATGGTGTTTTTTGTGGCTAGTTTTATTTTGATTTAAATTCTACAAATTGCATCTCAAAATGTTATGACGAGTCTTTCAGTGAGACAAGGATGTAAAATGTAAGTATTGTAAGACATTTTCTTCATTGTAAGACATTTTCCTCATGACAACAAAGACATCTTGAAAGGTGCTTACAAAGAATGGGCAACGTCATAGTAAATGGGACAGCTGCGTGTTGACGTCATGTGCGTAAGGGGACGTGGCACGCTGACGTTCATATGACCAACTGCTCCTTGCACTTCACAGCCTCTTTCATTCTTAGGCAGCCTGTCAGGGCATTGATTGGGAACGGGATCGGGATCATGGCCTCGAGTAATGGTGCGGTCGGCAAATGGGAGGTAGTGAAGAAAGCCAAGAAAAGCAGTACGGGAGGTGGTAAAAGCTCCGCGGAAAAGAAAGGCAACTCCGGGAACAGGAAAGCTCTGGGGGAGTCCAACCTGCCATCCAGACGTAAGTCACCACGGCCCGCTGTGGCCGTTGGAGTTTACAGTCTTAGCAGGGTCGTCTCGAATTGAAGTTCGGAGCGACGGATGTAGCTGTGCAGTGCATTCGATTCCAACAACCAAAAGCGGTCGATTAAATCATATACTGTTAAAGAACTGCGCCCGGAAATTAGCTGGCTAGCTAGCTAACTAGCCAGCTCAGCGTCAGGAAGTACTTCCTATCTATTAAGGATTCCATGTTGTTTTTCCCGAACAATTTACTTTCTAAATGATACTTGAGTTAATGGCTTTGCCATAATTTCGAAATGTATTATGTGTTGCTCCGCGTCTCGATTCCGCAGCTAGCATCGACGTGATGTGTCAAGAGAGGCAACGTCATCATTCCGAGCTTGCATCTGTTAAGGATGATTAGAAAAAATGGAAAAAGATATGGCCTCAATATGATAACCATGTTTTCATTTAATCAGTGCGACCAAAGCCTTGCAGAGTGGGTCGCAAATATAATTTGGTGACTGCAAGCACTTGCATCCATTATCTAGCTACACTTTCTACACGCTTACCCTCATGTTAACTGAAGCCTATCGCAGTTGATCGTCCGATTAATTGTTCATCTATTTTTTTTCCTGCAGAAAATCAGCATCATCCACCAAAAAAAGTCTGCATGATGCAATCAATTTCTCCTCCCAGTTGCACAATATTAAGACACAATATTAAGACTGTGTGTATAATTTGTACTGCCTGTATTTTGTCCTGAATAATCCCACTTTATGATGAGGATAAAATCAGCCCTGTGAGGGGCGGGAGCAAGAAAGGGGGCAGAGATTGCAACTTGCTCATGACTCTAAGATACCACAGTCGGACCAAGTGCTATTGAGAGTACTGTATTGACTGTGGCCTGTCCGCAGAGACCCGATCTCCACTGCCTTGTGTCCCACAGAGCCTTCAGTGATGTCGGACACTTTGTTTGAAGCCTTTGAGAATATTTCAAAGCAACAGAACAAGGAGCAGGTTCCGCCCAGTCAGCCTCAAAATAAGAAGTCCTCTTCAACAAAATCATCCAAAAAGTTGTCCCCCAAAAGTGCTCCCACCACTGCCACTCGCAGGACTCTGCAAGAGGCCTTTAAAGCGGTGAGTACCCGAAATCTTATGATAAATTGAAGTTGGTTTTTTTTTTTTTTTAAAGGAGCTTTGGACTGTCTCAGAATGCCACATTTTGTTTCTTTTAAAGTTGTTAAAATACAGGAGGATCTATCTGTGTATCTTCTACATATCTAAGATAATGCTTGGATAACATGTATCTTTGTGGAACCGTTTTGCTATCATGCACCAGAAAAAAAAAGCTGGCACGCGAGATGATGTGAGGCACACAATCACATGCTGCATCCCAGTGGAGCTTTTGCTCAATTGGCTCTTTGTTTGATGTGCGGTATTCATGTCTCCCGGTTTCTGCCGTTAGCTGGACCTCGCCGACCTGAAAGAACAGATGGCGAAGAGTCAGTCGCTCTTCCCCAAAAACCCGTCGGTGTGGTCGAAAGACCTGGCAGGATACCTCAACTTCAAGCTGACGGCGCCGGTGGCAGAGCCGACACTCAGCAGTTATGCTCACGGTGTGTGTGTGTGTGTGTGTGTGTGTGTGTGTGTGTGTGTGCGTGCGTGTGCGTGTGCGTGCGCGTGCTTATGAATTTTGTCACGGGCGGCAGTATTTTCATGCGTCTTTTCGCGGCTCCTCAGACTACCCATACTGTCTTACGAACAAGGAGCTGAGGACTGTCATCAAAGGCATTCTTGGCAACTGCACCGACTCCCTGCCAGACTTCTTGGACCACTGTGTTTACACCATGCTCCGAGAACTGGAGAGGAACTCGGGTAGGGGGGCGGGGCTTACAAAATAATCAATTATCTGTCTGGGTCAGTCAAGTGTGAACGTGCATTGGGACGATACTTCTGCCACTTTGTTTTCCAGGTGAGCCACTACACGGGTACAGAGTTTGCATTCAAGCGGTCCTACAAGACAAACCCAAACTGGCAACTCAGAATTTGCCCGAGGTGAGTTGAGCGCCTATTTATTATTGTTGTTTTTTTTAAACAAAATAATAATAATAAAAATAAAAAAAATACAATAACAGGTCACTCTTTCCTCCTCAGTATTTGGAGTTGCTGCGATCAGTGCAGAATCATCCCATCAGGTGTTTAACCATCATGTGGGCTCTGGGCCAAGCAGGTTTTTATGACCTGAGCCAGGGACTAAAAGGTAATGCTCCACTTCTATGTTCATTTGTAGACACGATGAGATATGATCCAAGCACCGCACCAGTGCAATGGACAGACTCACCTCTCTCCTACTTTGGCAATAATTTGCTGAACTAACACTTTGGGGCGGGGGGGGGGGGGTAGTGAAGCAAGAGCGCAGTGGCTCCATGCCTGGCTACTTTTTGGCCCCGTAATTCTGGGCAGACCTCAACACAATCCTCATTGGACTCTGTATGAGATAACGGCAATGTGAAACGCGATTCCAGGATGCGGCGTCACCCGTAACAGTAACATTGTTGACTTTGTTGTCAGTGTGGCTTGGTATCATGCTTCCTGTCCTGGGAGTGAAGTCGCTGTCGTCGTATGCCATCGCCTATCTGGAAAGGCTGCTCCAGTGAGTATTTGAAATGAAAGCCTTTTCCCGACAAACAACAAAACTGACGCGTTGGCATGTTTGCTGTCCTTTCCCAGTCTCCATGGAAACCTGACAAAAGGATTTGGCATCATGGGTCCGAAAGAGTTCTTTCCTTTGCTGGATTTTGCCTTCATGCCCAAGAATGCCCTGTCATCGAAGTAAAGAATCAGCCCTTTGCATATTTTTTTCCTTGTACAATGAAAGCATCCTTCAACTTTGAAGAGACACATTAAAGGGGGGGGGGGGGCTCAAAATATTGACTTGGTTTCATGATTGATGTGTGGGCAGGCGCTCCACCCCCAAGTCCTTGCTTGCAAGCCATTAAAACGTACATTTTCCATCATGCTTGCCCTTTGAATATGTTTTGGATTTCAAGTTGCAACATTGACAGAATGTCGATTTTGTGCGTGTGTTGCAGTTTACAGGAGCAGCTGAGGCGCCTTTACCCTCGTCTAAAGGCCTTAGCGTTTGGAGGCAAGCCCGAGAGCACCTTACACACATACTTGCCTTCGTTTTTGTCGAGGGCCACGCCAAACTGTCCGGACAACATGAAGAAAGAGGTGCTGGGAAAATGTTTGCCTTTTCTGCAGTCGTCGCACTAAGCGAAACCCCGCAGAATAATTCACACTCGGCCTCCGTCTTTCTATCAGTTGCTCAGCAGTATGACGGAGTGCTTGTGCGTGGACGGTCAGAGTTTGGGCGTGTGGAGGCAGCTCTACACCAAACACTTGGCTCAGTCCAGGTGAGATACGCTCACACACAATTTAAAAAAATAATAAAAATTTAAATGTCCGTATAAAAGCCTGACTGTCATATTGTCCTCCTTAGTCTGCTGCTGAACCATTTATTGGGCTGCTGGAATACGCTACCACTAAAGGTATTTTGAACCCCCCCCCCCCCCCCCCCCAAAAAAAAAACGTGTTCAATATGCTTTTATTTTTGCTTGCCATATTCTACTGAGCCGCCATGACGGGTGCGTGCCCTGCTTTTGTCGCTCGGCTGCCACGATGGAGCATTCAGTTATGTTGCTGGTCCCATCGTCACGTTGACACCCCCCCCCCCTTTTTTTTTTTCAGCTAAGGAAGAATCTTGAAGAAACAATTCAATCTTTTAAAGTGACCAATGAAGAGATGAAAGAAAACAACCAGTCAAAGGACCTTAGCGACTGCAGTAATCTGTGTCAGGTCAGTCACATGTTCAAGTTGAAACGTTTTTCTTCTTTTGCTCCAAATGATGTCAGTGAGCATTCCGAAGGATGCCTTTTTGTTCTCAGAGTCTCCAGGTGAAGATGCGTGGACGCGGCTTCCCGTGGTCAAAGCTATTGTTGGTCCTGTTAGTGTTTGTCGCCGGTTTCATCATTCAGGACATCCGATCTCACGGCTCCTTCGCCAGTATGACAACTTTTATACCTTGATTGTACAATCAAGCAATTTAAATGTGTCCTTTGGGTTTCTCGTAGCCTCATTGCCGGGGTGTGTTTCAGATTCAACCACAGCCAGACATCTTCACAGATCGGGTGTGATGGCCGTGTCACAGCAGGCGTGGGGCAAAATTGTAGTCCACTCTAAGCAGGGCTTCAGGTTCAGGATTTCTCTGTTCAATCGACCCGATCAAACCTGTAGACATTGCTGTTAATGTGTGCCTTGTGTGTTTGTGTGTGTGTGTGTTTAGCTGGCTGGAGACAAACATGCCATATTATTACTCTGAGAGTGTGCGGGTATTGGAACCACTGTTAGAACAAGGCCTGGAGAAAACCAAAACGGCAGCCCTCGTCATGTCTGAAAAAAGCCAACACGTCACCGTGTGGGTCAAAGAAAACGGCCCGCTGCTCATAGAATGGGTGAGACATCCTTTGAATATAATTGAACCAAACACCCGCATACCAAATGCATATTCATATATCTCTAGCAGGCAACTCTGATTTATTATTTTTTTTCCTGGCCCAATTATTTTGTTTGCAGGTGAAGACGAACACGCCTGACAGTGTATACGAGGTTTTGGCTTCTCTGAAAGCCCTGCTCCTCTTCCTCCACCAAAACTACATCTTGCCAGTGTTGGCGTTTTTAATTGACCTACTACAACAAGCCTGGACCAGCCTTAAGGACTCCTGCGAGTAAGTAACTTCTTCAGTAATGCAATCGTTTTATTGATAACCGAGCACAAGATTTAATAGTTACATTTTGACCCCCCCCCCGCTGCCCGCCACAGTGGTGAAGTATCTGTCTCGTGTCTGAGAGGTCACGCGTTGTCCTTGACCAACTCAACATGGCAGCTGCTTCAACACACGACGTCGGCCATCACGACGTGGGCTCAGGAGCTGCTGACTGCCGCGTAACACACAACGCGCGCACACTCACAATGGTCAAATACACAAGGCGACCCTGTCTGAGGTTGCCTTTCACACCACGTCCGCTACTCTTAAACTGTGATTGGACACTGAAGGGTCAAAACGAACTCTTCTGTTAGTTGTTTTTGACTACATTTTTTTTTTTTAAATCAACAAGCTCAATGTGTTGATGTATATATATATATGCTCCCCCCCCCCCCCCCCCCCCCTCCCCGACCAGTCCTTTTTCACTGCTGGATGTCAACACAGGTTGAGTTTTCTACTGTGAACGTCATTTTAGTTAAATTCCTCGCCGTACTGACCAGAAAGTTAACTGCATCCAATTTGTGTGCGACTGTGAGTGTGTACGCGTACGTTGGGCTCATGTAAAACCGTCAACGTCGGGGAAAGTCTGCTGGCGAATTCACAATCCGAAAGGCCCCCAAAAATGTATTGGGATCAACTGTTGCTGTTAAATGGCAGGATGGTCCAGTGCGTCACCAGCAAAACCTGCGGCTGACGTATGGTGGTGTTTTATTTGATTTCAATCTGTGTCTTCTCTGTTAACTGAAATCAGAATCCACAAGTGTGTGTGTTTTATTTTTTTCTCCTCATAGATTCTTATTTCGTACCAGGACCTTGAAGGAATCCTGACCAGTGTTCTCAGCCACATGACAGTATAACAATGTCACCCTCTACATGAAAACATTGTGCACTAGCTGATCCTCATCACTCTCCACGTGAAAGACATTTGGATGGATGTGGAGGAGTTATGTCAATAAATGATTTGTAACAAAGACTTCTTTGACTTCAGGTGTGTATTTCCTGCAAATAGCTTTGTGTGGAAGTGTGCACAATGGGTGGAGATGAGATAATCCAGCGTTTTGGGATTCGACAACACAGGGTCACAATGTCAGAAGTGGCAAAGTAAGCTAGTATAATAGGCATGGCAATACTGTACCTAGTTCGGTACAACGGCGAAAAAATTATCTGCAAATAAAATGTTCCCCTCTTAATTTGTATAGTGCACTTAATGAGAAGAAGAAAGTTGTGACATTTTGTAAACAAGCTGAGTTGGTTCCACTTCTATGCGTGAAAAACATCTTCCCGTCGCCTTTCCTAAGGTTGCCAACATAAATTCCCTGGCGGAAAAAAATCCACAGTCGTGGAATTTACTCGCTGCTCTAAATCCCCGCCAAAATATATTCCGACGTCGATACTGTACATGCAAAACAATTAAAAAGCTGGAGGATGCGGGCATCGATCCCGCTACTGTACATGCAAAACAATTAAAAGGTTGGAGGATGCGGGCATCGATCCCGCTACCTCTCGCATGCTAAGCGAGCGCTCTACCATTTGAGCTAATCCCCCACTACGGTACAATTTGCTGTTATGGTACTATAATGATACTTGATAATTATTTATTTTGCATCTGCAGACATAAGAGTGCAGTACTGTGCATGTCAAGTTCTGGATCTTTCGTTTAAGTGGGCGATTGCGCCATTCCACATTCCTGGCTGCAGAGCGGAGGGAGTCAAAACGTATGATTCTGCCCACACAGAGTGTCGATTTCCAAGTGATTTTTATCTTTTTCTTTTTGTTCAACATTGAGTTTCTCACTACAGAACATTATATATAAACTATACGTTACTCAATTGTTGCTTGTAGGGGGATTAGCTCAAATGGTAGAGCGCTCGCTTAGCATGCGAGAGGTAGCGGGATCGATGCCCGCATCCTCCAGTTTTTTTGGAGCACTTCCCATTGATTTCGAAGCACGCATGCTCCAAGTCATTTGATGCACTTCAATGTCCGCATTTTCCAGAACCTTTGCTGACCAACACGACCGCCGTGGGCAGAGCGTCATAGTGGGGGATTAGCTCAAATGGTAGAGCGCTCGCTTAGCATGCGAGAGGTAGCGGGATCGATGCCCGCATCCTCCAACAATTTTAGTACACTTCAATGTCCGCATTCCAGCAAGATCCTTCACTGACCGACACAACGGTCGTGGGCAGGGCAGGAGTAGCCTTAGTGGGGGATTAGCTCAAATGGTAGAGCGCTCGCTTAGCATGCGAGAGGTAGCGGGATCGATGCCCGCATCCTCCAACGATTTTGGTGCACCCCAATGTCCGCAAAACCATATTGACACAGCGCCTATTTTACATTCGAAAAATCTCATTGCATAATTCCAACCAAAATTGTCCCAAAAAAAGTATGAATAATGAAATAATTAATATTCTCCCAATTTACTCACAATTGACTAAACACTGCTGTAAACAACCCAGTAGCCAAACGGAGTAGCAAAGTAGTTCCTATCGTCAGCCAGCAGGTGTCAGTACTGCAATTGAAAAGATACTAGTTGCCACATTAACTTCCAACGAAGAAGAAAGCGGAAAACGGTCGCTCCGGAAAGAAAATGTCTCTGACGAGGTAAGCTTACCGACAAGACTTTTTGTGTCCTTAATTGATGATGATTTGAAAAAAAAAAATACATTTTACGTCTGTCCTATGGAATCGACCCTTATGTACGATCATTTCAACCGGTCTGATCCCTCAGTGGTGACCGCCATGAGCTGCTGTGTAGTGTTTCAATCGCGAAGCTAACGATAGCATAGCAGGCCACACACATTGTCGACATACCGACGTTGCACTGTTACAAATTATTGCATATTAATAAATATATCAGCTACGTTTTTGGCACGCGATCCAGCGAAATTGAATGATATACATTATTTTGTGTGTAGCTTTTTACCGGCGCCCACCCAGCTGTCACAAGACCAACTGGAAGCAGAGGACAGACTTCGTGCCCAGAAGTCGTTCTCAACTGCCTTGGTTGCTTCCCGAAGAGAACCACCACCTTATGGACATAGAAATGGATGGGTGCCTCGCGTTGTCGAGGTAGGAATCAATGTTCAGCTTCAGACATACAGATATGTGCGTCGATTGAAAATAAGTAACGTTTCAAAAATCGAAAAGACCATCAAAGGTCTATGAATTTACTTTTCTGGGGGAGTGGGAGCTCAGGTGCGCTGTGTAAGGATTGCCTCCCACATAACTCAAACCTCGTTAATTGATTGCCAATGTCTTGACAGTTACGGTCAAAATGCTTGCCTCATACTTATGAATGGATGAAACTATGTCTATGGTTCTCACCATATTTGCAAATTCTTATTCTCTTTTAGGACTTTGGAGATGGGGGAGCTTTCCCAGAGATCCACATGGCACAGTTTCCTCTGGAGATGGGTCGGCAAAAGAAAACCTCCAATGCATTGACAATGCAGGTGGATGCGGAGGGAAAAGTAAAATATGATGCCATTGCAAGACAGGGACAAAGCAAGGAAAAGGTATGCAATCAAAACACAGAATTTGCACAAAGGTGAAGTTAAACATCTAAATTCAGAGATGAAAAGACAGCGAGGCTTAGCCGACCAATTTTTCAGACAATGTCCGGCAGAAACTAACATGGTCATTTACTGCCATTTCATCGTGATAGGTGATCTTCAGTAAGTATACAGATCTACTTCCCAAAGAGGTTATGAATGAAGATACCCCAGGACTACAGAAGCCTGATGAGGAAGCTGTTCAAGAGGTAAAATGTGGTGCATGTTATTCAAGAAATATTGTTTCCTTGCTGTAATCGTGCATACGCGTTTTTATTCGCGATGTAAACAAGATGACGGTACATAAAGGAATCACGGTCCATGAGACTGACTTTTTTGTGCTTTGTGGCCCCTCCTTTTAGCTGACTGAGAAGACCCGTGCTGCCCTCAGCAAGCAGGTATCACAAAAGATTGCTGCCGCCATGCCTGTGCGAGCAGCAGACAAACAGGCCCCAGCACAGTACATCAGGTATCAATTCTCACCATGACAGTCGCTGGAGGAAAGTCTGAATTGTTTGCAAGTTGAAAAGATTGTGTCATGCGGCAAAAATACACAAAGTGTTCTCACGCGACTTTAGTAGGTGGGTGGCCCTTGTTGGCCAATCCGAAGAAAGAAGGGCCCCACACAGATGTGCATGTGAACAGCTCGTCAGCACGCAGCCCCAAGAATACAATATTTGTTGTACATGAAACATTTGCGCGTGTCTAAAGTTATCTGCTTCTGTCTGTCCATCAGGTACACCCCGTCCCAGCAGGGAGTGGCTTTTAATTCTGGAGCCAAACAAAGAGTCATCCGCATGGTGGAAATGCAGAAAGACCCCATGGAACCACCGCGTTTTAAGTAATCATCCCCCGATCCTTATATTCGACAAATGTCATCCAGCAGCCGCTTTTGAACAATCTGCTTCACCTTAAAGAACCTGATTAAGATTCGATTTGTGACAGGATCAACAAGAAGATCCCCCGTGGACCTCCATCTCCACCGGCACCTGTCATGCACTCTCCAAGCAGAAAGGTACGATTGGAATTGCATGTTTTATGAGGGTATACAGTGGCTACTCGGTTTATGGCGCTATTGGTTCGTGATGGGCTACTGCTTGACCTCAATTCCATCGTAAGCTACTCCTCTGCCCTCCAGTCTCTCAACCACATTTGAAAGCAAAGAATTTTCAACACCTCCTCTTGGTTTTAGATGACAGTGAAGGAACAGCAGGAGTGGAAGATTCCTCCGTGCATCTCCAACTGGAAGAACGCCAAGGTAACATACCACCAAAATCAAATTTCTGTGACTTGAATGTGACTCTGCCTCTTTCTGACCGGTCACTGTTCTCCTTGTTTCAGGGTTACACCATTCCTCTCGACAAGCGCCTGGCGGCTGATGGCAGAGGGCTGCAAACAGTTCACATCAATGAAAACTTTGCCAAGCTGGCTGAGGCGCTCTACATCGCTGATAGAAAAGTAATCATACGCCTTACACCTGAGGGAGAATTTAACAATCAGTGGTTTGTATAAGGCAACATTGAGATGGAAAGAAAGAAAACAAACTTATTTCTTGTTCTCCTCAGATGACTTGGTCATCGACCACTACGTCTGCCCGATTTGTTTATTACGGTGTACGGAGTTTGAAATGAACGACACCACCTTTGGCTTGTGTCTACAGGCCAGAGAGGCGGTGGAGATGAGAGCCCAGGTAGAAAAGAAGATGGCCCAGAAGGAGAAAGAAAAGAAAGAGGAGAAACTCAGGGAGTTAGCCCAAATGGCCCGAGATCGCAGAGCGGGAATTAAAAGTCACGGGGACAAAGGTGAGATGCTTGTTGGAGTTGTATGTCTGGATTTGGGCTTTGCGTATCCTTGAAAACATATCGCAAATCCCCGGTTTGTTTGTTTTTTTCTCAAATTTTTCTGTTTCTCTTCCATACTGGATCAAGGTGGCGAGGATGGAGAGGCAAGGGAGCGTGACGAGATCCGCCACGACAGAAGGAAGGAGAGACAACATGACAGAAACATTTCCAGGGCAGCTCCTGACAAGAGGTGCTGGACGCACTCAATCTTCCACTTGTCCATCGAGAAAGTCTGCATTTCCTTATACATAGAAAGTCCTTGTTCGAGTCATACAACGTTTTCTCTTTCTTTCAGATCCAAACTGCAGAGGGACCAGGACCGAGACATTAGTGAGCTCATCGCTCTGGGTGTGCCCAACCCTCGCACCACCAGCGAGGCCCAGTATGACCAACGACTTTTCAACCAGAGTAAAGTGAGTTTTCTATGGCGTGACCCAAGTTATTAGTTTTCCTCTCTGTATTCAGTGACATTACGGTCAGTTTGAACAAGAATGTTTTTTGGTTTTGTTTTTTTAAGCCTGAAGCAGGTCTTTAACATTCCGCGCTTCAAATGGATCGGCCATATAGATTGCTACCTAAAGTGTCCGTTCCCTTCCCGTTGTCGTCTTCCCAGGGAATGGACAGCGGCTTTGCCGGCGGCGAGGACGAGACGTACAACGTGTATGACCAGCCTTTCCGCGGTGGCCGAGACATGGCCACCAACATCTACCGACCCAGCAAAGCCATCGACAAGGACGCCTATGCTGATGACTTTGACACACTCATGCAAAACAACAGGTACTGTATTTGGGAATATGTATGCTCCGTTCAAGTTGCGGCATTAGTTTGGCAAAAGTTGCGCATAATTTGTGCAGTGTCCAAGCTCATAACTTGCACACTGTGTTACCGCAGTACATGCAACCCTTCCAGTATATTCTTTATTGGCTACCAGTCATGTGAGAGTTGGATAGTGCAGTTGCTCAGGGCATGTCAACATAGCTTTGTTGATCTTGCGACGCACCGTGCTTATACTTTGTCAAAGGCATGCATTTAGTTTGGTGACATACGTATAGCATATGCTCTAATTCTTGCGGGCACACTAATTAGAAAACTCACTTTTCGTTTTGAAGCAACAGCTTTATCAGATGAGCTTAACTCAAAGTATGGTTTAGTGTGATAAGCTCAGGCATGCAGAAACGGGCATAGAGGGGACAATTACTGTATATTTAAAAGCTCTGATTCGATGGCTGGCTTGCAAAATTTAGTTTGAAAAGTTGAAAGTGCATATTCACCAGACGGCAGATGCGTCCTGCAAACCAATTTTGGGAAGTGGAAGGAAGGTACAGAATCAAATTGCGCTTCCTTCTTTCAGGTTTGTTCCCGACAAGGAGTTCTCGGGGGCTGATCACGGGCAGAGGCGCGAGGGGCCTGTCCAGTTTGAGGAGGACCCCTTCGGTCTGGACAAATTCTTGGAGGAAGCCAAGCAGCACGGCGGCTCCAAGAGAGCGTCCACCAGCAGCCGCTCCAAGGATGACTACCACGACAAAAAGCGTAGAAAGGAATGAGGCCACATGGTCATGGGATGTTTGTTGTCTACACACTCACTCAGAGGGAGTTGTCTTTTTTTTGCAGCCTGTGTCAAAATCACACTTTTAATCCTCTTTTTTTTTTTTATGTACAGTGCGACCAATGCAGAAGGTAAAATAGCAGCTTCTGTCCTGCGAGTGTATAGATTTAGGTGAGTTCTAATTTCACACACATCAAAGACTTTTTTTTCCCATAACACATTGTTTTTGTGTCAGTTGTGTAATATTTACGATCCCCGCGTAGGTGTTGTTAGCGTTTTCTTACATTTGACGGCACCTACGTACACACGGCTTGAAAGCAAAAGGTCCTTGTAATCCCTGTACAACTATGGAATAAATTTCCTTGAGGACAACCTCGTTTCTTACTCCTGCTTCAATTGTACAAATCTTATTTCAAATAAATCTACTACTACCACCAATGGAGAAAATTGCAACAATTATCGGGTGCGGCGTGGGGGACATCATTCATATTACTGTATTCTTGCTCATTTGCAGAATGAATGGACGCAGTCTGTCAAGCCACATTTCCAGTGGCCATAAAAAGTCTCCGTAGCAGTTTTCAAACGACAAGTTGTTGTGAGTTGAGGAGAGGTCAACAAGGTTATTGTGAATCCCGAGCAGGAGTGTTGGCACAAACAGATCAATGTGGCACGCACCAGCTCGGCGAATCGGTTCCCCCATTGGGTCATTAGTGGGATGTGTGGACATACAGTATGCAGGCTTCAGCCCGAGGAATATTGGCTTTCTGCTGCCAAGGCCATCAAGAAAACTTCTCTCACAAAAACAACAGAAAAGGTGCAGTCCCTCCAGCCTGTCTTTTCACGGTTGGTGCTTGGCCAGCTCGATAATGTCTTTCCACGCGGCTCTTGTCTATCTTTTATGATTTGATGAATGGGATGCTCATTCATGACACTAAGAGGAAATTGGTTCCCTGGCATTGCTGTTGTTCAGCTCTGGACATATTGCGTCGGGCCATAATGGAATCCTCAGGTTGCAGATAGAAGGCGTGATAGATCGTTGCTTAGCCCAGAAATAATAAACAATATCTCTCTTGAGATATTTCCTCTTTCCTCCTCCTTGCAGTGAAAAGAAATAAGTTGGCTGATAAATGGTCACCAAGTTAAGACATGGATCTGACCTTGTGACCTTTTGTATGAAAAGACTGATAGCAGAAGCACACCCGTCTTTATTGGAAATAGTCAGTGACGTGGCACGTTCGATACAAAAGCTGTTTCGATGCGTCTGAAATTTCTTGTGTGGATATGGCGTACGTAGGCAGTATGTTGATGACATCCATCATACTGTCATACAACGCCAGAACCTGAGCTTCCTCCGTGCCTTCATCATTACGTCCTCGTCTCCCCGCATCGAGGCCGGGGCTTCGCTCATCATTATTCCAGCAGTCAAGAGTTAGACAGAGTCTACTGCTCTCTGGAAAATGGTCTGTCTGTCACTCTGGGACTCGCTGGATAATCTATTATGGAGGGAAGAGCTAGACAAGCGTAACCATTTCTAATGGTTGTGTCAGTCAGAATGAAGCCTGGCGGGAGAGCGGCAGCAGTGTTGGGCCCTAATCGACCGTCATGGGAGTGCGCGGCAACCGCTCTGGGATTTGCAGTGACAGGAAGTCATCTTTATTCCAGGAAAGAGCTTTGACTTGAGCATGGGGTCATCGTGTTGGAGAGATTGCTCCGCATTTGGTTGTGCAAGAAAGTTAACCGTAACGCTGAAGTGAAAGTAGAGTCAACAGAGTGTTGGGTACATCCATGCTCATGTGATTTTAAACTGGGGACTTCAGGATATTTGCATGGATTTGTCAAGGCCTCAATCCTGTGACCATATTGTTGTCCAGATTGTCTAGGCGATTGCATCTGCCTTTTCATCCTTTCTTGTGAGTTCATAAGGTCATGGAATCAGTCCTTGACTGTTTGTAACGCCGAAAGAAATAATCATTGGTTATAGTTACATTTCAAGATCATTCATTAAGCTGAAGCCTGCGTATTTTTCTAGATGTAGTATTTATACTGTATGGCTTTTTCTTCAATGTATATATAAAAGTGTACTGGCTGCATCAATGAACGCTGATCCACTTTCCATCTAACCCCAGCGGTGATCCTATTAAAGCTGCTTTCTTATCACCGTGATCTAGTTTGGAATGGACAGGAGCTTAAGTGCGTCTCTGTGTCGTGGCAGCAGCTTTAAGGACCGATGTTTCATTATTCTCCACTCAAGGTTACAACCTTCAGTGGGAACAAAAAAAAAAGCAAAGGCTCGGAAATGGATTAAAGAATCAAATCATCTGATGTTATCATGGATGCCTTCATCATGGATGTCACATCTTTTAAACACTGGGCTGATGTGCAGCCCAGTGTTTAAAAGATGTACAGTATATACTGTATATAAATCATATATATATATATATATATATATATATATATATATATATATGATTTATATACATACAGTATATATAAATCAGCATGTATTGTATCAGTGCCTCCAAGTATTGAACAGGAAACCTTACAGCACAAGCATAAACACTGCAGGTAAAGTGAAGATACCAATTTTTTTCTGTGGCCCGAAAGAGCCATCTCGGAGCAGGAATATGTACAGTAATTTAAGGTTTGTACTGCTGTTATTTGCACATGAAAACAAAACAAATACAAATCCAGAAATATGAAAAGATCATCAGATCAAACCATCCCTGATTAAAATTTACTGTTGACCAATCAATATTAGCACAAATTGCTGGCCCCTAAATTAAATTTTCCTTTGGGTCCCATATGGGTCAGCTCTGGCCAGAATCACAGTGCTCCGTGATTTATGTATTTATTTATCTTTGCATTTTAGCTTTGTGACGGTATAGGCACGGATAGAGATTGCCGTTCTTCTTTACAACATCATATACTAACATACAGTATAACATTCATGGCAACTTCCGATGACTCACTCTGGGGATAGCCTTTGACCTTGTCCTGCTCAGGTGAATAATTACGTCATCAACAGGATTAGGTTGACGCCTGTCCAAAGGTTATTATGGGTTGTTTCCATCGGAAGAGCTTGACCAGGATTTAAAAGGGAGTAAGATGACTCACTCTGTTTTCCTTGGAGTGCTGTCGTTGAAAAAAATTCTAATGCTGAGTGTGACTCATAATATTCAAGTTTTGTACGAAATGCAAAACTATCTAATTCACAAAGTTTCACTCAGTTTGTGCGACAGCCCACTAAAAACATTGCCCAGTAATGTATTTGGTGGGATCTTATTTTTAATAGACGATTTTTGTAGGCGACCAAGCGTACTGGCGAATCGGAGCGCGTCAGGGGCGTGTACTTCCGGAGTGCCAGTGCAGACGCAGCGCGGTGGGCGTCGAAGCGAACGTTTCTCCGAGTTCATACATGACTTCCCGATTATCCGCACCCAAGTTGGGCTACTTCAATTTGTGATACGTTTCGCCGCGGTGAGCCGACAGAGATGACGGAAAGCTCCGCCAACAAGTTACTCAACGGAGACGCTTGTCGTCGGACTTCGAGCGGTCAAAAAGCGAGCAAAAATGGCTTCGTGAAGAACCACTGCCTGTTTCAACAGCCGCAGAAGTATCATCGCCCCGGGGAGAAGGTGAGGCCCGCCCGCCCGGCCCGGCCGGCCCTCAACCGTTCCGTGGAGACGGCCCCGAACTATTTCAAACATTTGCATGAAATATTTACATATTTCAAACATATTCTAATATTATAAATAGCTGGATTTGTTGGTTAGTTTCTAGTTTGACGATGAGCGTTACAGCGTTACGTTTATAAATAGATAACTGTTAATTTATGAATCAAACCCAAGATGGCCCACGTTTGTCGGCAGACTAGGCAAAGTTAATCGTTTCCTTCGTGTCAACACAGCCTGAGAGAACCACGTTGAAATGCTTTGATGAATTAAAAAAACATACATTAATCGTAATGATAAAAGTATTTGGGGTTCGTCCAAACCAAAACACTGGCGTGAGTAATGTAGTGTAACCGATGCAGTATTTCTGCAGACTTGGCTTGGTCGAATTATTCATGTAAGTAATGTATATATGATCATTTCTGGCACCCATCGTCAACATTTGAGTTCCTTTGTTGAACAGTCTGTCTAGCTTTCTTAATGACTGGAAATTATTTGAATCCCTTTTTTTTTAATGTGATCATATGACTGATGTACCCCCGACCCTCGTGAGGCTAAGATGATAAGAAAATGGATGGATGGATGGATATTACTAATGTAAACGTCGGTTGTTTGTGGGACAGGAAGTTTGGTTGTTCTATCTAAACTTGAGGGATGGATGGGCGTGTTCATTTACCTTCAATTAATTTTGTGTTGTGTCATGTTCCGTACATGCACAGCTACCTAATTATTTCAAAAAGCTGTAGTTAATATTTTCACTTGTGAGAAGATAGATACTCACTCATCCCTGGAGGGAAATTAAAGTTGTTGTTCTTGTTAATTATTTTGTAACAGTGGCCTACACTACCTGAAGGTCCACTGTTCTGTAGCTCTTTGTAATCTTACACTCAGTTGTGTGTGTGTGGTTTTTGTTTCTGTCCAGTAAGTGTCATTGTGAAGTCAGACAGGTCTATGTTTACCTTGGCTAATGAGAAGATGAAGACCAGGGCCTGTTGTGTTAGGACTTGGTGTCTCCGGGGAGAGATGCGCCAGCCCGCTTCCACATGACACTTAAAACGAGGAGGAATGTTTCTGTGTTGTCAAGGGTGCGGTCGCTTCCACCGCGGAATCGAAAACATAGTTTAGTAATGGAGGTCGGGCATGCATGCGTGGCTTTTTGTATTCATTTGTAGTTGTGTCCAATTGCTCTTTGGTTTTAGATTCTTACATTCCAAACTAAAACTCCAGAGTTGCATTTGTAATCTTCAGATTTCTGATTGTTTACAATCACTGACCACACGAGGTGCCTTTCGATTTCGATGTTGTATTGTAAATATCCACCAGATGAATTATAACACCTTTGATTGACACTGTCAGAGACTTAGTCATTTGACAATATACAGCCCAGTGTATGATACTATTTTGTGCTTGTAGTTTGCAGCCCTATAGAACTGCTCTGCATCATACTGTGAGCCCCCCCCCCCCCCCACACACACACACACAATTGGCACATCAAGGCTGTATGCCAGTCGATTCGCTATTTATACACCTGGGAGTCTTGTACAGATCCCAACACAAAGCGGGATAGTGCCACAACTCTCACACATCCTGCCATCCTGCAATCATCTTATTTGATGTGTGACAACATCGGCATTTGTATCTTGCCATGAATATCTTTTGGCGTTTAGCCGTGAAGCCTGGCATCAAAATATCTCTCTTGTTCTTGTTTCTCAATCGAGCAAATCTGCCACACGCACGCCAAAGAAAAAAAAAGCGAGACTCTTGAGTTTGGTTGGCCAAATAGCGGTGTGGGTTGTGTCTGTTGACTTTTGTGTACTGTATTTACAACTGAGGCGTTAAAGTGAGTGCAAGAGGTTTGGATTATGGTGAGCACCGGTACGCTCCAGACTCTTTCGGCCAATTTCCTGCATCCTCCATAAAGGGAAGGTCACGTCCAACTGGTTTTAAATGCTCGCGCTATGCAGAGCTCAGAGGTGTTCCAAGGAGAGAAGCATGACTGATCACATGAGGTGCTGCTAAGCTGCCACACTCGACATGCCAAGTGATGTTGAGTGTTGTAGTTGGCTGATTGTTTGTTGTTAGGTTGTTTCGAGAGAAGTATTTCATCGCTGTTCGTATATTGTTTGCCATGCAGCTATTGACTGTAATGTTGACGGCGTTAGCTTAGTGATTGTCTCAGCCACATCTGAGTCTTTTTTTTTTTAATTCTCCCTGAAGAATACAAGGTGTAGGGGTAACCGCAAGTCGGCACGAGCATTGAAAATTGTCAACTCGAACCCCCAATTGCGTGACGACCACTCCACCCTGCCGCATTTCAAATTTGCGCCTGAGGAAACGGAGGTTGTAGTAATGATCATGCTTGTTTTGTCCCCCCCACCCCAGAACCAACATGGCGCACACAAGTCGAGCCTGTACAAGAGGCCCTTTGTGGAATCCTTTGAGCAGACTCCTCTACTGGTGGCCGTGCTTACCTACGTGGGCTACGGCATCCTCACCATCTTTGGCTACCTCCGGGACTTTCTCCGCCACTGGAACATCGGGAAATGCACCATGGCCCGAGAGCGGGAAGAGCAAAAGGTCAGTCGGAACGGAATGCGATCCATATGCACCGGTGCCGGTCGGTGGATTCACTCTCACTGGTTTCGATTTGACCACGGCTCCGTGGTCTGCTTTGTTTCCTCGGCATGCCCTCACGGATGCTCTTTTCCTCGCTAGGACTTTGTCCCACTCTATCAAGACTTTGAGAACTTTTACACCAGGAACTTGTACATGAGGATCCGAGACAACTGGAACCGACCCATCTGTAGCGTTCCCGGGGCAAAGATGGACCTCGTGGAGCGAGTTTCCCCAGATTACAACTGGACCTTCCAGTAAGTTGATTTGAATGATGACGAGTGCAAGAGGTTGATTCAGAACCGGGTTCAGTTCACGTGTCTGCCGTGAAATGAAAAAGCATATTGATATGGCAAGTCACATGACTCTGATGCAGTAACTTAGCCTGTTGTGCATATTGGATCAAGAAAGTTACCCCCCCCCCCCCCCCCCCCCCCTTAGGTTTGATTTGGGAGGTACTTCATTTGTTGACTTTGTTCGTCTCAAAGGTTTTATGATGTGAGAAAATTAACATGGCGAATGTATCATGAGAAATAATAACCTTGGAAACTGATACAAACTCTGATGGTTGATGTTGGTTCGGCAAGTGTGCACACTAGAGATTTTTTTACAAACAAATTGCTGCTGTACAACTGTTCTTAAAAGGTGACGACAAGTATTTTTGTAAAATCCCGGCCCTCCTTTGGGACATGTTTTTTTTCTGCTTCTTACCTTTTTACTGCCACCACGTGAAGCCGCAGCGTTAATTAGTGTTGTACGTAACTCATCTCTCTCGCAAATCACGCGATAGCTTACAAGTGCCGCCACCATGACTAAACTACCATCATCGTTGAGAAAGTTTAGGAATGACTCTTTCAAAAGGGCGCGTTGGCTTTCTCTCCCCTGCCGTTTTTATCAAGATCGGAATGTGTCAAATATGCCTTGTTGTGCTGCAGCTGAATTTCCTTGAGATAAACTGTTGCGTAACGTCCCGCTGCTGCGTGACTGGGGCATTTAAACAACAACGCTTGAACAGGAAATGTTTGCACAGCTACCGCTGGCCACATGTTAAAAGTTAATGATTCTACCCTGACCCCGGGGTTGTTGTCCTCCGTCCCCGAGTCTCATTGTCTCGCTCTCCTTTCAGGCACACGGGCAACGTGGTGCAGGATGTCATCAACATGGGCTCGTACAATTACCTGGGCTTTGCCGAGAACACCGGCGCTTGTGCTGACGCTGCTGTTGAGGTCACGCAGAAGTATGGCGTGGGAGTGGGCAGCACTCGCTGCGAATTAGGTGAGAGAACTCCCAGAGAAGGGAACCGTCCGTGTCTGTGATCGCAGCGAATTTGAGAACCCAAACGAAGCGCATTTTGACTCGAGTGAAACATGTTTGTTATTGACTAAAGAGCACCTGTGACCACGTAAACATGTTGCGCGTTCCAGGGAACCTCGACATCCATGAGGAGCTGGAGCAGTTGGTTGCCAGGTTCCTTGGGGTCGAGTCAGCGATGACCTTCGGGATGGGCTTTGCCACTAATTCCATGAACATTCCTGCACTTACCGGCAAGGTACGGAATTTCAGTCTCTTCCTTTTCTTCTTTTGTTCTCCATCAGGTGTGCTTTTCCTTCTGACGAAACGCATTGTTCCCATACTGTAACCTCAGGAGGACATATTTGACTTGTACGGAGCTAACGTGGCTTCCTGTCACTGGTTTTAACTGAAAACAAATGAAGGGCGAATGCAGAACAGGTCAGACCGTTCCAATATTTCAATATAGTTTGAGTTGAGCTGCTTTTGTTGGAAGAGTCGCTGACACTGTTGGTCTAAACCCGAGGCAATCCGATCACGTTCGACTTACTTTGATAGCCAGTGTTGGAACAGGAAGTAGCAAATGCAGCGTGCAGAGGTGCAAACGGTAGGCGGTGAAAGAGACGCCGCCCTTGGCAAGAAGCCACCCACATTCTTGCCTGAGTCTAATCCTGTTGCGGCATATTTTTATTCCCTCCTTTTCTTTTTTCTTCATGGCTCCATTTCGCACGAGGGTTATTCATTTATTGGCCGATGTCACCCAGAGGCGTAGTAATGAGCAAATGAGGATATTGCAATGTGCCTCAAGATTAAGTTCTGTAGATTTCAGAGAAGTGGTTTCAGTTCATGTGTTTGGGCCTCGACTTGGATTGCTCAACACCGAAATCGCCACAATGTGACATTGTGCGTTCTTACGTTTCTCTTTGCAAATATCGATACCTAAATCTTTTGCATCATGGCTTTCGGCCATATTATCTCTGCGTCTTATTTCTCCCCTCTTTCTTCCGAAGCCTTTTTATTGTGCGCAGGGGCGTGTCATTCAGTGGGAACTTGTTATTGAAGTCTCATTTGGCTGCTTGGTAATGTTTGTGGTGCAAAAGGGGAATGAAAATCACATTTTCTGAAACATTTTGATATAGCAATGCAGTGATATACAGTTAATGTGCCTGATTAAACCTGATTCGATTTTTTTTTTCCACGCCTCTCGTGACTTCTGCAAACTCAATTTGAACGTGTTCCCATTGTTTCGTTCCAGGGGTGTCTCATCCTAAGCGACGAGCTGAATCATGCGTCACTGGTGCTGGGTGCCCGTCTTTCCGGCTCAACAATTCGGGTCTTCAAACACAACAGTAGGTGGCCTTTTCCATAACCGTTGACAGCGGTACGCACGTCGCGTTCAAAGCAACCGATCGGAGCACTCGCTCGAGCGTTCCGCATTTTTAACAGCAGCTCTTGCCGTTGCTTGTAGACATGCAAAGCCTTGAGAAACTCCTGCGAGACGCTATCGTACACGGACAGCCGAGGACACATCGGCCCTGGAGAAAAATTCTCATTTTGGTGGAGGGCATTTACAGGTGAAGCATCATCATATATGGTGGCATAAACACATCTAAACTCAGGCATTTCGATTTGGGTTTGTAACATTGTCAAAATATTTCTGCCAGGTGTGTTCTGTGCACTAAAAAAAAATCTCTGGGTGTAAAAGTAGCATTTTAATATGAACGAGTAAGTGTAAAAAAAAAAAAAAGAGGAAAAAAAACCCTGAGCGAATCCACATTTCTTTTTGTCAAAATATAAAATCCACAGCAGTTTGGAATTGTTCCCACTCTCCTTGAAGTGCATTTTCTGTCGAGGTCATGAGGGATCAATACCCTTTCCAAACAGCCGCTACAACTTAATCAATGTCCTTTTCCTAATGCAATGTTAATGGAGTCTGATTTGCACCGGGCTTTCCAAGCCAAACAGTCAGATCGTTAAAATAGATAGATGGCGCTTATGCATCGCCAAAGAAAAGGTAATCCGGGCTAAATCTGTGCTCCGCACATTAATCCAAGTCAACATTTCAGCATGTAAGTTATACCGTAAAGTCTCCCCGGTGAAGATTCCTTGAATTTGAAGTCGGACAATAAAATGTCTGCATTCTAAAATACTTTGTTTTAATATGTGTTTAATTTCCTTCCCCCAAAGTATGGAGGGTTCCATCGTGCGTCTGCCGGAGGTCATCGCCCTGAAGAAGCGCTACAAGGCATACGTGTACCTGGACGAGGCCCATAGTATCGGGGCCCTGGGGCCCAACGGCAAAGGTGTGGTGGACTACTTTGGCCTCGATCCCACAGATGTGGACGTCATGATGGGAACGTTCACAAAAAGCTTTGGCGGCGCCGGGGGTTACATCGGAGGCAGAAAGGCGAGCAGACACCAGCAAATATGGAAATAGCTGATGCAAATTGTGTGCTTCAGAGCTTTGTTGACTCCACGCAAGTTGTGTATGTTCTTAAAATGTGAGTTCTTCCCCTGGTAGGAGCTGATCGATTACCTGCGGCAACATTCTCACAGCGCCCTGTACGCCACCTCCATGCCGCCACCCGTGGCCCAGCAAATCATCACCTCAATGAAAATCATCATGGGAGAAGATGGCACCACACTGGGTAGGTTCTACACCGCCCGATGCTACTCTGTGCCAGACTGCCCCCCCCCCCCAAAAAAAAAAAACGACAGCAAAAAAATCCCCAAGTACTGGACTCTCTATAGTACTTTACATGCGACTGCTCTGCTGTATTTGACCACAAGATGTCAGTATAACCCAGCACGTGTCCGGCTTCTATCGCCGTCATCACTATGGTGGCTTGTATCATAATTATATTGAGAGCTATGTCTGTCTATATATATAAAAGTAAAATTCAAGCTTCTGATGTAACTTTGTGAAGTGGCGGTATGATAAATTACGGCTTCCTTGATTGTTTTCAGATGTTTGCTCCTTTGACTTCCTTCTGGGTACAAAGCAGCATGGTGCAGAGGGCCCGGTGATCTGTAGAGATCAAACTCAGTTGGGGACAACTACATACACAAATAAAGCACTAAATCGCATTTCCGGTCCTGCACGCAAGCGTGAAAAACGGATCACGTATTCATTTTATTTGGATCCGCGCCGAAAGTGGTATTCGAATCCTAAAATGGAATGCGTCACGCAACGTGGCTGTCATTTTTACACGATGCAGTCCTCGTGCTTGGCAGAGGTAATAAACACCTGAGCTCTTTTCACTGGCAGGAGGCCTGGCCTTTCGCAACATCATCTGCCGTGAAGATAACCAGACTGGCTGAGCTGGCTCGAGTTTTCCTTGTGAAAGAATTACAATGACAGCATGATATGTTGCAGCCCCGTCACCTGCTTCAAGTCTTTGAAGATCCAGACGCGAGTGCCGAGTTGGAGCTGTTAGCTCGCCAGAGCGTTTCCTTTACACAAACAGCTCGTCATAGTTTCCCCGCATGAAATGGCAACCATCATATGTACGGATGCGACATGGAGGCGTGAGATGTGAATATGAAACAATGCTTAGTACAACTGTCTGAATTTCGGTTTTGTTACCAGCAGTGCGTTGAGTTCACTGCGTTTCATTCTTTCTATACTTGCCTCAAAAACAAACAAACAAAAAAAGATAATTTCAGGCTAGGTGGTTTGTCATGAGTGCTTTGAAGTTAGCGTTTTGCATATTTTTCCTGCTCAGTCAGACAGATGTCCGAGTATGTTGCTGCTGGCACGCTGCGCCATTTGGGCGAATCCGCAAGTGCGCATCAGGCAGCCATAAGAGGATGGATGCCTGTTTAACTTCACCTCCGCTGACCTCCGTCTTAATGAATTCTGGCTGTCTTCAAAAGCAAATTCCGAGAACCAAACTACGCTTGTGCACGTGATTTTTTTTCCCAGATAATGGACTTGTCCTGCGATTCGAAGGCGGGCTGTAATGACTTCATAAGTCATCAAGGGGGGGAAAGTTGCAATGATGTGCAGGCTTTTTCCATCTCTTGGCCATCTGTGGGGAAACTTGGATCAATGACAACAAATAATGTGGAGGTGTCCAAGACGCTAATTTCCCACCTGCACCGCTGTTTTCACTTATGGCTGCTTCCGCCATAACGTGGGTTCGATGGGTTTACCGACATCGCCTCACATGGCTTTCTGTTGCTTGTGCGTATGGAATGAATCCGAGTATGATTGGTAGAGGAAATGGATTGCAATAAGTAGATCATTATTTGAGATCTGAACTGTCATGAAGATGATTTCCGCATGGGTGTTGCTTGTCGTCTTTGGGTTGATGGACTGTACTCACCTCACTGTTCAATTCAAATTCAAAGCAGATTGCTCTTGACCATTTGGAAAAACGAGCTTCGGCCCACCTTTGGAAATCTTTCACAATAACGGCGTCACGTCTGTCCGTCGTCTCCAGGTGCCGACCGGCTCCGCCAGCTGTCAGAGAACACAACCTACTTCCGCAGGAAACTTTGCGAGATGGGCGTCATCATCTATGGCAACAGCGACTCTCCCGTCGTACCCGTGATGCTTTACATGCCCGCCAAAATCGGGTCCGTAGTCATACGCCTCTGCGTCGATTGGATCATGGAGGAAACGTGAGCGTGTCGAATCGTCTCCTTTTTGCATTTCAGGGCCTTTGGCCGAGAGATGTTAAAGCGGAACATCGGCACGGTGGTCGTCGGCTTCCCGGCGACGCCCATCATCGAATCCCGAGCGCGCTTCTGCATTTCGGCCGCGCACACCAGGGAAATGCTCGACATGGTAAGTCTGTGTGACACTTTAAAAGCATGAAAATAGTCAATGACGGAGTCACTCGGCCACGATGATGTTAAAACAACAGCGGCATTTTTTTCGTTGTCCCCCCCCCCCCCTCCCCCCTCTCATCAGCAGTTGAGCTGCCTCGCGCTGTCAATGTTACAATAACACACTTAAGTGTTGTTGTTTTTCATCCGCTAAATGCGCTTGGATCACAGTGGATTGACATTTGTGTGTGTTGAGTGAGCCCGTTGGATAATAAGGACTCCCAGTTTGCCCTTTTATTTTAATAGCACTTGGAAGCTGTCTGTGGGTATTACGGTGAGGCTTTTCTTACGAGCTGCTGCGTCTCTCCAAAGGCACTTCATTCATCTTACCGTTGTGCATGTCAACACCGTGTGTAGAGCTCCGACGGGAGGGCGGGCGAAAGCCTTTTGTAGTTGCGCTCGGAGGAGCCGCTTTTTCCGTCTTTGGAAAACCGGTCTTACTGTTGCTCAAGACGCAGAGTCGGAAAAAAGGTCAGGGGGAAGGTAAATTGTTTCCAGGTGCTTTGGAGTGCCGCGGCGCCGGTTCATTTGTCGCGGGAAGAAATGCAGGAGTTGGTGTCGGGCTGCGGCTTTTTCTGCCGCTCGCCTTTGCAACACTGAGATGTTCGCGCTCAGGTCACCACTCCGACTTATGTCCAAAAGTTCACACCTGTTTTATTGGCGTCGTTTTACCGTCCGCCGAGCGTTGGAACGTTTCACTGACCGTCTACGTCTTTGCAGTCCGAATGACGACATTGCTTGTGATGCCGTGCCAGGTATTGGAGGCCATGAACGAAGTGGGCGACCTGTTGCAGCTGAAGTACTCCAGACGTGAACGGGCTCCTCCTCCCATCAGGTGGACTTCGGAGGAAAGCCAGCTTCAGGACTGAGCCACATAAATGTTTCTGCACCCCAATCCATCCCTTATAGATATGTTCGTATGCGCGTGTGCGCACGTACGCACACTCATACGCCAGTCTTATAAAGCTCTCTTCCGGCTTTGCTGATGCACCACTTCTCCAGACCTCTTCTCAGCACACTCCAAACCTCAATGGACTCACCAGAGCTTAGACAGCGGATCGAAAATGTATGTCAATTGTCACAAATATGTCAATTGGTATATTTGTGACAACATTTTCAAATCTGTTAGCCTGCTCGCCAAAAGGAGAAGACCAACATCATATTCTGTGTCCGTACGGAAACTTTAAAACCTTTGATTTGCGACCTTGTGCCTGCATCGAGACAGGAGCTTTTATCCCTTGAGCACATTGAATGTGTTTGGTGCTTGCGCAATCGTCACCCCGATGCATTTGAAAAGTATGCCATGAGACATTACAGTATTTGTGCACTTAAAAAAACCAAAACTAGATGGTAGCAGAGACGTGGTGTATGTAAATAATTCTTCACAAAGTCGGTCTTGCTGCTCAGGTAGCATTCCAAACCTCCCACAGTGGGTTCGACATTTTATCACATGCAAGCACCCGCAAAAAAAAAAAAGAATAATAATAACTTATTATATTAGCTTCTTTCCCTGACCAAAGCAAAACACACACCTATATATAGATATATATATTTTCTAACTTTCTCTTCAAATGTAAAGTCATTATTCCAAAAGAAAACAATTACCAAGGGAAAAAAGATCCCGGGGAAAAAAACGACAGAATATTTTTTACTGCTTCTTTTCTAGAGCTATTTTGCAGCCTTATTTACTGTTTACACCTGCTCCCAAAAACGTGAGTCCATTGTTTCCTTGTCCAACCCCCGCCCAGCCCCCTTCCCCCAAGTCATCCCCCTCTTTGTTGTGCGTTACATTTGGCAATGTCACATTGTACATTTGAACTGTATGTATGACAATACTGCCCTCACACTTGTCTGATATACAGCTTTATTTATTGAAAACATTTGTCTTCTCGTCCAGCTGTCCGTTTTTACGTGAGAAAATTGTCGCGGTGATCCGAAAGGCAGCTTCACATGAATCCCCATGGGTGTGCATATTTGAAATAACTGTTTATAACATTTCTTCTTCAGTGCTCGCACTACTGACAGGCATTGTGAATGCACAGATGATGTAGTCACTGAAATATGCAGGAATTCTGCTTCATGTGCTAGATGTGTTCGTTTTGGGAGCGCCCCCCCCCATGGCCCTTAACTGTGATTGTTTTAAAGAATGGCATTCCAATTCGATCCGCCTTCGCCGCACTGTCTTTGTTACGTCGCACTGTATGCATGGGGCCCGTCCCCCAGACGTTCTGCTGAGGGGGTTTTACACGGGCCATTTTATTGAATTATCGATGGGATTCTGAGTCCAGTAAAGCCAGCATGATGATTCTGGTCACATCCATCATGCTGATCTCACACAAGTCTAGGCCGGTTTTTGTATCTTTTTTTTTGTCAATTTTGTTTACTACACCTGGAGAACTTTTGTCTCGTATGATTGTCATATCATGGATCTGGTGCATTTTCACCAGTCGAGACGTGCCGTTGGTGTGGCTGCTGCAGACCGTGTGTTACAAGTGAAAAATGTCCTGTTGGCGTGCCGAGCGCTGCAGCATGTTCAATGTTTATGGAGGAAAAGGCTTTTGCAAACAGCAACGTGTCTGTTCCTCAGAGCCAGGTTTCCCCCTCAGTCAAATAGAGAAACGCAACCAGTTCCACCTCTTCAATTTTTTTCCTTTTTTTTTTTTGGGCGGGGGGCAGCAACCACTCATGTGAGCTAACCAATCGAGATGAATGAGACGTTCCTTACCTGTTACATACTCCCCTGGAATTGTATGTGATTTGAATTTTAAACCATTCTGTGCAGAGTGTAAAGTCATGATGTTTGTCGATCATGCCGTTCTAAACAGATTAAATCACTTCTTGGTATATCAACTTTTGGAATAAGCTGTGTGGTCGCAGAAAATGTGCTGTACTAAATACCAACTATACTGATACGCATACCGTACCAACCTTACCCGATGTAATGACAAAGTTTCCACTTGATGATCATCCTTGAGATGTGTCTGATCTGTCTTTCTTTTCTGCAGTTGAGAGTGTGCACAGTCCACATCCTTATGTTTTGTCTCCAAGAAAATGCAGATAAAGGCCATGCTCACCATCTCCCCCTCTCTGCGTCGATTGAAGACTATCATAGGACTGAGAATCCCCTTTGCCATCCAGGGAAGCATCTCAAATGTTACAGGATTGGATGTTGATTCTTAATCATGCGTTTCCAAATTTTTTTTGTTTTGCAGAGCCCCTGAGACAGCTTTGACCCCCCCCCCCCCCCCCAAGGATAAAAGTCTAGTTCCGCCACTGGTGTACATACCAATGAAGGAAGTCGAGACGTTTGCGTGTTCAAGATGGAAATGGCGTCCCAAATAGTAACTCGCCTTCAAAATTAGTTACAAAGTTACTCTTTTCGAGGTAACTTAGGCAGCACTGGTCTATTTTGACAAAGTAGTGGGGAAAAATTTAGTACATGTAAAAATCCATTTTAAAAAGCCATCCGAAAACAAAAAGTACAGAAAGCTGTTTAAAAAAAAAAAGAGAAATAGACTTAAAGAACGCAATCTACTTGAGCGACAAAGTTATCGTCATTCGTTACTTCCCACCACACACACGCACAACTGTTGGTAATGAGCATCCCACCCCCCCTACTTCCAGAGTTTCGGCCCAGTAAACCGCGTGCGTCAGAAGGCACGTTGAGCGACATCGGATGGCTGAGCGGCGCGCGCGCCCACGCACGCGCGCTCATACCGACTCGAAGCGCTCCAGCGGATGAACGTCGACGGCGTCGTGGATTCACGCGTCAGACAGTTTGCGTAGACGCGCCGCAAACCCCGAGCTCCAGATGTCCGTGCGTCGGAAGAAAACAAGCCACCCACCCACGTCGGAGTGACTCACGGTTTAAAGTAGTCGAATAAGCGGTCGCCGGTGCGGACGGGGAGATTTCTGCGTGAGGTGATCTGGCTCCTTTGTGCTCCTACTTAAAAGCCGTGCCAAAGCCGCGTGGTTTTATGGGGCAGAGAGGCGTTGAGCTGCAGCCGGTGACACATATGGGCAACACGCGTGCGCATCTTCATTAAACGCCGCACTTTTGGCTCGCCCGAAACTCCGCTTATCTTCCAAGTTGTCAGCACGCCGACGCGGCGATTGGCAGACGGTGAACGCACGTCGAGTTTAGCCACAGAAAGAAAAAAAAAGGACCTCTGAATACTTTTGGCGGGGGCGGGGGACGTTTTCACAAGAACCTTGTCCGCCAAGAAGATGCGTCAGGAGGTCGTGAGGAGAGTTCAGATGTCGCTCGTCATGTTGTCCATGCTGCTGCTGAGCTTGGCCACGGGATTCCCAAGCAGACACAGGAATGCTGCTCACAAGGTACGCTTGACACTTTCTGGAAGTTGTCTTAAGTCCTCGAAATTCCCTCGAAAACGTCCCGGCAGCAGTTTATTTTTATATCTATCGATATATTTCTCTCTCCATCCATCACATTTTGGCCTATTTCCTGGCATGTTATGGACCGGCGCTTTTTCTGTACTGTCAATTGATAATGTCATGTTTTTGAGTAGAAATGAAAACTTTTTTTTAAAATCCAATCATGAATTCATAAATAGGTTCATTAGAGCCAATCGTGTCTCATTTAATTTTTCTTCCTGTTCGTGGCAGAACTACTGTAAATAAATTATTATTATTATTTGTCGCAAATAATACCTCCACATTTTGTTACAAGTGATATTCATCTTTCTACTGTGTTTCTTCATTCATCTGGCGCATGACTTCACTTTAGAATAAAACGGAGTATGCCGATATTTGTTCCGTTTTTTTGTTTTGAACAGGCAAAAAGATCAAATGTATAAAATTAGCTCCGCTGAGAGATTCCTTCACGGTCCACTGACTCCCGCCAATATTCCAGCTCTCGTAGCATGTACAGCAAAGTTTGCCTTCGCTCAACTCTAAATGTGTACATCGTTTTTTCTTGCACGCGTACAAACACATCAATTTTAACTGCTCAGCGCCGCATTGCCGAGCGCTTTTGTCGCACGTGGAGCTCTTTGGATCAAAGTGTGTTTGTGTCAGGGTTCAGTTGACGCTCCTTCTTGTGTGGCCTCCCATGGATGCTCTGTTGCCCCCACTGCCCCCCCCCAAAAAAGGCTGCAGTTGTATCTTCAGTCTGACCCAACGGGGTGTGTGTCCCTAAATGCTGGATGGAGAGATTAGTAGAGGAAAGAGGAGGAGGAGGAGGGCAAGCCGAGTAAAGTGGGAGCCCAGTAACGATATGCTTATGTAACCAGAATAAGGCGACCCCTCTGAATCTGTCGCACTGCAATTCGGGTCAAGTGTCATTCATCCGATTGTTTACGTTTGCCTTTTTTTTTTTTGGTGTGTGTTAATGTGGAATTTCCTGTTTTGGGGTCTCCCCCCCCCTCCTCTTTCCGCTCCTCCCAAATAACACAAGAGGAGGCGTGTTGAGTCGATTATTGAGATCTGTTGGCCTTGTCTGTTTTCCCATCCTGACCTCTACGACCTTGCCCTGATTCTGCCATCCGTTTGTTTTCACTTTTTGCCCTATTGCGATCAAAGGGGGCGGGGCAATGGTTTATTGTTCTTCGGTAATGGTTTGGAAAGAGCCAAGTACAGAGCCCTTTGATATGTGCATGCACATAAATCAAAGCTGCCTCGCTGCTCACCTTCTCCACACGCTTCGAGGTTCCAATTTTATCCCTCACCTCAACGTTTGCTGGACTCATCCCATCTTCATTTCCTTTCTCTGACCTGAGTGTGTCTTCAAATACATTTCTAGGAACTTAACACAAAGTCAGAATCCACCCCCCACCCCCAAAAAAGACTTCAAACTCTTTAACGCCACTCCCAGTTAGTTTTTTTTCCCTGTCAAACTAAACACCAAACAATGACAAATACATTTAAATATATTGTGCATTCAAAACAACCACATAACTTTGCCTTTAAGTCAGCTAGCTTAATGCTAACACATAAAATAGACGGGCTTACAAATAGCATCTATGCGGCACTGGTATCACGCTTTAAGAAACAAATACACAACTAGCAAATAATTGAAAACACGTGGTGCAGCAACACATGTAGACAATGTAACAACGCCCACAAGAATATAGCACAGAGTCACTGAGTCACTTTCAGTTGTTGTATAAAACTCTTCTTCGTTTGTCTGCGTTACCGTTTAATACTGCGAGCGTCCATTCAAGCTGAGGTGTCTTATTTCTCAATCCATTCCTAACACCTTTTGACACAACTATCTGTGCTTTGACTCATATTCGGAAAGTGAGAGTAGTTTTGCCACCTTTTGCCTGAATCCCTCAAACAAGGTTTGGGTGAGGCGAGACGCTGTCTTGAGGCCAGGCAGAGGCCCCCCGACTGCATCCATACGGCGTTCCTGTTAAACACACCGCATGGCGTCAGCCTTTGTGCCTTTGATCAGAATGGAGGAGGAAAGAAGACGAGGGGGGAGGAAGAGGATGATATACAATGTAAAAGAACACAGGATCCAGATGTGTAGCGGGATGGGATGAGCAAGACGTGAAAGCATGCAGACTCGCATGTGGCTCCGTAGATGTGAAAGGTGTGAAGATAAGAGGGGTGCGGTAGACAGCTTTGACAGTGATGCAATGTTAATAACCGCTAAGTAATAGTGGCCAGAGGGATTTCGATACTCATTTGCTGAGTGCCAGGCGTTTGCTTGAAGGAGGTCTTGATTTGTCCAAATACTTGGAGCTACATTTTTTTTTTAACCGCTGGGTTAATGTGCAACTTGAGCCGCCATGTCAAGGCTGCATCACATTGAATGGGAAGGAGAAGAGTCGCTTTGATTGGCCATTCCCACGGCGACGGAGACCCCCCTCTTTGAATATTACTGATCATCAGCTGAAGTGTGCATTTCCGGAATTTCTCCTTAATCCTTCTTGGCGATGTAAAAAATGTGTCATCCTGTAATTGCGAAGAACATGAATCAATATTGTTTATCATTTTGATCGCTGGAATGCATCTTGATGATGAAAAGCGTCACTTGTGTCACTTCATCTGCACCGTTTATCTCCACAGTTGACACTTGAGCGGTGCTATTGCGACTGGCAGGAGCTTGTGTGTGGCTCTTGCTGCGGACGGTAACGTTTAGTGTCACGGTGAAATCGTTGAAGCCTTTGGTGGTTCTGGAGAAACGCTGTTTGTTTTTCTCTCACCTTCTCTGCTGCATTTGGCTTTGATTTCCTCGCAATGCGCCGACGTGTTTGTTTTGCGACTCTCCTCCTGACTCACGTTTAGAAGCTGGATGAGTCCATTGCATGAGAAAGGAGCAGGAAGCACCTCACGTTTTTTTTTTAGAACCTTACGACAATAAGAATTGCTTGGAATCAAATAGAATTTGATGTGTTTGCTTCAAATTAGAATGGGAGCTCAGTTGGCAAATCAGATTACTGAAATGAAGGAAGGTGCGGGGGGGAGAGATAAACATTTGATTCGAATTTGTAGTTCTACATGTGCATGACGACCATAAACCTTGATGCCAAATTTGTGGAGGGGGCGGCTTGTGTTCGTGTGCCATTCATCATGCTTGACAAGATTGTTCACTAAACAGGCTTTTTGTGTTCAAATGCTTGCATTTGACCCTCCACGTGAACCGCTTTATGGGACAATCACAGGCACTGAGTAGAAAGTACGACCTGTTCTGGATGCCATGACGGTAAATCATCGTGCATTTGGTCATTAAGACTTTGCGTAGCCCCCCCCAACTACCACTGGCCTATGTAGGCCACAAACTGGTACAATCTTCAAATTCCACTCCCCTCATATGTTTGAGTCAGTTTAGTGTGCTCACAATGACACAGATCTAAATTAACAGGGGAAGGGGGTGTGGGGGGGGGGGGTGGGTGATCTACTGGCAAATGTACAATACGTCGGTTCTCCGGCATTTTATTTTTCAATGTAGCACAAATGAATCGGTGCGGAATTGTGATTGACATTGATTCTATTCTCGTCCTCTCATTCTTCCGGTAAGGTTAAAATAAGTGGCGGACGTAGCTGCGGGCACATACACAAGCGCGGGGGTCTCACGCCTCCCAGGCCCTCTCATTAAAGCTAAAAGAGGATCGTTCTGGCACAGACCCCTCTTTGTCCGAGGCCTGCATGCCATGACTGTTATGGGGAAAAAAAAAAAAAAAAAAGAGAATGAAATACACGAAGGCCGTTGAGTCACTTGTCCGGTGAGACGGATGCCTCGGGGTCTCTGAGGAGCAATCGGCACTGGCATTTTTCACATTGCTTCTGAAAAAGAAATCATCGGGATTCAGATCATCGGGATGAAAATCCCATTTCATGACAACGTCGTGAGCGCGTCCTTGGGGGGGGGGGGCTAAAGCGCAACACAGGATCAATCATGTAGAGCGTTCGCTAATATTTGGCATAGCCACTGAAATGAATCCTGAATGCTGACAATTGTTCACACATCGGGCGCTTTTCCTCTCTCTGTGCTCCGTCAGGGTCACAGCCACCCGCTTCCCAGCGGCGGGATCCAGTATGATCCCGATGCCTTGGAGAAGCAGAACCAGGTGCAAAGTGTGCCGGAGCCCCACGGCCATCAGAGAAAGTGGAGCCACCCTCAGCACCGCTCTGTCGGCGTCCTGCCTCAGCCAGAACCCGAGGAGGAGACCAAGCCCTTCATCCTGGATTTGAAGAACTTCCCAGACCTGGCGAACGCTGATTTGAACTCCCAAAACCCCAACATACAGGTGAGTTCAGTTGATTCCGGACGGAGCCTTTCTGATGAACGCTTCCAAAATGCGTCGACGTGCAGCACGACAGCAGCGGAATTGGAAACGTAAGTGGCACAGGCGGACGTCGTTGAAGTGGCACAAATGCCATTCGTCCTGTTTTATCCTTGACTGTCAAATAACGTGAAGCAAAAAGTTACTTCCCCCTGACTCTTTTCCATCCGCACCGTCGCATCGAAGGTGACTCATAGCTGTAATGAGAAGTAGTCGCTCGGAACAAATGCTCACATTCTCTCCTTGAGGGGATGATTTCAAGTGCCTAAACGCTCACGTCTGGCTGACTTGTGCGCATCCGAGGCCGGCGGGGGATGCCTGACGATGTCGTCATGGGACGCTTCATTTCTCGTGACGGCACCGTGACAGGTGAAGCTCAACAGTCACTCATGCGCTTGAACTTCCTTGATGACGCGTCGAGGCGAAGCAACTTTGAGGTCTTAGCGCCACGGGTAGTTCAAATTCTAGACTGTGAAAAGCGGCGCAAAACAAGGAAGTGGCTGCGCGGATGATGTGGTGACTTCAACGGGATCGACTCCCCCGAGCCATTTTGGAAGCCTTTCCGTCTCATGACTCTGCTTAACATTTTCACGATGACTGAGCGAATCAGATGAAGGTGCGTTAGATTTGTCGTGTATGCTGTCTCGATGCAGGTCACCATTGAGGTGGTGGATGACCCTCAGATGGAGGTCGAGATGGACCTGGCCAAGGACAACGACTGGATACCGTCCTCTTCCTCCTCTCCCTCTTCCTCAGTCGACTGGCTGGGAGGGAAGAAGCTTTTCTGGCCTCTTTTCTGGAGTTACACTGACTCTGGCGAGGACGGCAACAGCCGAGCAACCTTAGAGGAAACCGGTGAAGAAGAGGAGGACGATTATGCTCTCTACGGCAGCGAGGAGCCCTCTCTCAGCGGTGTCGGTGGGGATTGGGGCAATTACTGGAACGAAGGCTGGGATCCGGTACAGACTTACTATGGTGAGCGTCTGCATTCTTGACAAGACGAAACGTATGAAGGCGATATTTTGGAAATTTGGACTCGGACAAAGAGGAAGCGATGATGGGAACGGACGGCCAAGCCGTGTCGAAAAGCAAAGTGGTTTTCGGAAGGCTGCGCGACAAACAGTCCCAGAGCGGCAAACAATGTCGGCGTGCGAGGCGGGACGAGCGCTCGACCATCCAAACATTGCGGCTTCTGGCCGCTTTGAAGTCGACACTGGTCGCGATGGTCGCCTTTTGAAGAAGCCTCCGATGCGCTCGCTAATGGCAGCGTGAGGCAGCCACTGTTCTCAGAGACAAAACAGCCCTCTGCTTGTGGACAATTAGAGGGCGCATTGGGAACGCAGACTGACAGGGGCCATTCCGATGGGCCTTTCATCCTTCCCCGGGTCCCCACGGGCTCCCCCAGCATCCGAACGGCCCTCGCTGCCCTCCGCGGCTCAGCCTTTTGAGCCAGTTCAAGAATTTCCAAAGGGGGGGGGGGCTGCTGGGTTCCACATAACTTCTACGGCTACCCCCCCCCCCCCCCCCGTCTGTTTTGCCTGAAAATGTTGTGTCAGCTCGTACACATACTGTACTCGAGTGTCACGAGAGGCAAAAAGCGTACGTCGTCGAAAAGCGCCAAGCCATTTGCCTGCCTCGGGGGCGGGGGGGCAGTGTCCCAACGCACAAATAGCAGGGAAAGATTTGAATTTTGTTGTTGTGGCATCCCGCTGAAGCAGGTACCCAAAAAACATGTTTGCCCTGTAAACATCTCGCTCGCTGTGACAACACACACACACAATGCGCCAGCCAGAAGCAACAATGCCCATTAAGTGGTCACTTCTAAAGACAGAGCGCATATAAATCAAGGATGCCTGCCATAGCTTCTTCTATAATTAAGACGCTCCTGAGACCTCGTTCCCGTACGGCCACATGGCGAGGTGGCGACGCCCACAAAGTCAAATTGGACGCACGCTACACCCAAGCTGGTATTTCCGCACCCGCTTCGCCTTTAATCAAGAGCGGCTTGTTTTCAGCGTTATTAACGCCACAAGAAAACGCGGTGCCGACGCGGAGAGCCGCGGCGCGGCTTCTCTCTCTAATTTCACTTCGGGGCTCTCGAAAAGAATTTGGCTCGGTATGGGAAAGGTTAGATCAAGAGAAAACGGTCACGTCGACGGAATGGCCTGGAAACTTTGAACGCGTTCTGCCTTCCGCCGCTCAAGTGCACGTCGAGTTCACCGCGAGACAAAATTTGAAAATGTTTGGGTTGGCGGTCTCCATAAATCCTTTTTATAGACTGTTTTCCACCGCCAAGCCGCTCTCATCTTCGCTCCTGTCAATGTGTCAATTATAATGTCGCGTAAACCTCAAACGCTCAGTATGGCAGAGCTTGCACGGCTAGTGTTGGTCTGAGTTTCTGTTTGCGACTCCAGCAGAGAAGGAGACTGACGAGTGGACTCCGTGGTCTCCTTGTTCGGTCACGTGCGGACCTGGCGAGAGGAAGAGGACCAAGTCGTGCGGCTACTCTTGCACTCTGACGGAAGCCTCCAAGTGCGACCTGGAACCTTGTCCCGGTGAGATCGCGTCACCGCATAAAAAAAATGGCGCACATGGTGACATTTCCGCGCGTTCGACTGCAAGCGCTCTCTCTCTGCTCCGCAGGTGAAGTCAACACTGTGGTCGAGCCGTTCCCTTTCGACATGGAGAATGGCACCGAGCCCTTTGGAACGGGTCAGTTAGTGGGCGATACTCGTTTGTTCCCAATCGCTGGTCTCTTCAATTGTGACCGGCGTCCTCTCGGCTCGCAGATGTGGACAGCTGTGAAAAGTGGCTGAACTGCAAGAGCGACTTTCTTCAGAGGTACCTCCGCCAGGTGTTCCTGGAGCTGCCCAGCTGCCCCTGCTCCTTCCCCTCCGAGGCGGCGTACACGGTGGTCAGCGTCCACGACGACTCTCGCGGGCGGACGTTCCGATGGCGCGACGCCAGCGGCCCCAAGGAGCGCCTGGACGTCTACAAGCCCTCGGCCCGCGGCTGCATCCGCTCGGCGCTCTCCGGCGACTCGTCCACGTTGGCGGCGCAGCACTGTTGCTACGACGACCGCGGGCGCCTCATCACCAGGGGCAAAGGCGCCGGCATGCCCGACTTGATCAGCACCGAGTTCTCGCCGGAGCTGCACTTCAAAGTGGACGTGCTGCCTTGGATCCTGTGTAAGGGAGACTGGAGCCGCTTCCATGCCGTGCGGCCGCCCAATAACGGCCTCGAGTGTCCGGAGAACCCCCACGAAGATGTCTTCATGAATGAGTTGGAGGAGGCCCGGGAGTACTGATGGACCGCAGCCAAAACGACGGCCTACCTTGAAACATCATGTAGTGTGTGTCCCACGCATGCCGCATAACCATTGTCATGTATTACCAAGAGAACACCTTCCCCGATCTCCTCACGACAGGCTCCCTTTGAAGGAAGAAAATTGGAGCACCTTATACACGGTTGTCCACTTTCTAGCGTCTGTCATGGCGTTGAAGGACGACAAGATCCTGATCGTGCTCTGCGTAGTCTTGGCACAAGGGGACGAAGACGTACAGACTGGTTTGACTCACGACAATGCTGCTACACTCTTAATTCAATACATACAGTGTGGACGTGTATGTATGTACGTATATCGATATACAGTAAATACGCACACAAATCCACAGTCCTATTTTAAAAATCACTTGGAGCTGAGCTCAAAAGCTGTGCTTGTGTGAATGGTGGTCAGATTATTATTCTTTTTTTTTTGATTCAGCCACTTTGTCACAGCGATCAATTTATTTTCAGAGCCAGGAAAAAAAAAAAAGATGAGGTGGGTGCCAAAGAGTTGAAAAGCACTGTTTGGGGCCTGTGTACATCCGACCTCCTTCGTCTCTCTCTCTCTCTCTCTCTGCTGCGTGTGTATGAAACGAAGCTCCCAAGCTTAGATTGTGTTTGTGTCTCTACCGCAGGGGTCACCAATTCCAGTCCTCGAACGGCCCACAGCCTGCAGGTTTGAGATATTTCCTCTCCTCCAGCACACCTGATTTCAAAAGATGGCATCCAAAACGTGCAGGGATGGGTCTCGGCGAGGACCGGAGTTGGCGACCCTTGCTCGACCACGTTCTCAGGGGGACTCCAAAAGTAAGTGCCATGAAAAAAAAAAGCCATCCGTTTACCTCGACAGTTGGACCCGGTAAGAAGCCGGCGGTATCAGGCGTGGGTCATCCAGATCAGAAGACGCTTTTCGTTCGGATGTGCGCTCGATTGCGGTGATCAGACAGAAAGGCCGTTCCTGTTCCTGCTCAAACACACTCACACCCTCGGTTGCTCAATGTTCCTTTCTATCTGATCTACTTCTGTGGATGCTGGCTCCAAATCCCCCTTTTTTTTTTCTTCAGGAACTGATCTGAAATGGAAGGCACTTTATTTAAGGTCTGTACTGTATATAGAAATGCAAAAGATTTATTGAGGAACAGATATTGCAAAGATGGCCCGATCAAGTGTTGTTAATATGGACAAAAGCATGATCATTTTTGTGGTTTCTGAGTCTAGTTTGACATCGATGGTCTTGTACAGTATTTATTTGTCTGATCGCTCTGTTTCTTTTTGTTTTTAAGCTATCAAACATGGTGCATGTGTTGGACTGACATGAAGGCACCCCATTCAAAAAAAAAAAAAGGAAAAAAAGTGAAGAACTTTTGCATTGCTTCATCCATCTGTGTTTGTGTTGTACTGCAATGCTTTTTGTTGTTGTTGAAATGATGCTGAAGAAATATATATATATATATATATATATATATAAAAGTGCATTGATCATGCTTTAGCCGCCATTGCTTCTTTCTGCACTTGAAAATGCTAAAGTTCAAGAAACAGGCTCTTCTGTGGGGAGGGGTGGGGGTGTTCGCGCTTAATGATCTGTGACCCTGCGGTTTGTACGTCGCTCTATCCCTTGATGAGAACTAATGGGGCTCTTTGCCTGACATACGTTGGAAAAAATAACTCAACCCGGTCTTTTTCACCGAGTAGTCGTCGTGTAAACGCATACTTGGCTACATCAAGTCTCAAGCAGTTAGATTAGTGGTGGGAAAACTTCGGTCTGCGTCCTACCTGCTAACAACGATAAAACCACGGGGGAACTCTTACAATGCACACACACACACACACACACAAAAATCACACAAATATTCGTTATATGCAATAAACATGTACATCGGGGTCAAGGTTCTTTGGCCCAGAGTTCAACCGTGAAGTGGTTCGGTGGTACAAACATTGATCACGGCGGTCGTGTTGTGCTTTCGCTGAGGATTAAACGCCTTTGAGATTTAATGTTCCAAGGTCACGCTCATGGAAATCCATAAGCTTAGGCAAAGAGATGCTCTAATTCTCCGGCTTCGTGATGCCCACCCGGCGAGGAGGACAACATGGCGTTGCGCAAGTGGGACACAATTAGCGGAATGGCGCGCACTAATGTTGGCCATCACTTCCTCTCTGTCCACTCCATGAGGGAAAGCCTTAGTTGGTCCGATGTTGGCGACTGCAGACGAGCGTCGTGAGGGAGGCGAGCCAAACACATGTTCAACACATTGCAGCCTCAGCGAAAACAAGACAATTCACCGCAACCTTTTGTTTCGTGTCAAGCTCACCTTTTCTCACGACATTACGTTGCAAGACATTTTTTTTTGCAAGCACGACTTTTTGTCAGCCAAGAAGGGAGAGGTTTAACACTATAGAACAACCTGCGGTGGCGGCCAAAGTGACCAGAATCGGTGTAGCGTGACTCCTTTCGCAAGGATTTGTGAAAGTGCACATAAATAAATGATTGAGCGGAGCAAAGGTGGCCGCTTGGTGCCTACAGATGTGTTTACTTTGAATGGCTGGCAGCAACACGAGATTTCCTGGAGGTGTACCGCAGGCCGCACAGCGTAGCCTTGTTTAAAAAACTACACACACACACACAACCAGCCAGCGCCCCCACCACCCATAACCTCCATGCCTGCATGCAGACTGCCTGCAAACAAACCAAACACACAGTGCATCAATGCTCGTGTGTATTTGAGCCGGTCTACCTGCCGGATTTGCCCCCCCCCCCACACACACATAAAATACCAGCGGACCTTAAATCTTGTGGATTATGCAGTCTTGGATTTATCCCATTCCTTAGGCGGTTTGAAACACTGAGACGCTTTGTGTGGATCTGCAGGTTGAAACCTTAACTCAAGAGAATCGACGTGGATGTTTTCTTTGCTTTGCAGCTTGGAAACATCCTGGTTTGCATGTTGGCTGGATGTCAGTAAACAGAATCTATTTGGAAACATATTTTTCTGTCCACAAACAACTATTGTGGGGCGTGTGCGCTGTTGTGTAACATCTGCGTACTTGCTTGTGGTGTCATCTAAATTGGATTTTATTGTGAAATTCCAAAGTCCAGTGGGGGATTAGCTCAAATGGTAGAGCGCTCGCTTAGCATGCGAGAGGTAGCGGGATCGATGCCCGCATCCTCCAAAATCTTTTGGAGCACTTCGATGTCCGCATTTTCCAGCACAAAAAAAAAAAAAAAACGTTCACTGAGCAACACAACATCGGGTGGCATGTGTAGTGCTTGTGGGGGATTAGCTCAAATGGTAGAGCGCTCGCTTAGCATGCGAGAGGTAGCGGGATCGATGCCCGCATCCTCCAAACCTTTTGGAGCACTTCGATGTCCGCATTTTCCAGCAAAATGAATATCGCTGATTATCTGATCATTTAATCAGGTGTGTTGCACCAGGGAGAGAGAGCGCGAGTGAACAGGCAGCAGAGTGGCAACTGCTCAGCAAGCTCCATGAACATTTCTCCTCAACATGTGCGTGTTTGTCCTACCTTTGTCCACCAGGTGGTGCTGATGAGCCGGATCCATGTTGTGAAGTCGAGTCGATTCCAATCCGTCCTAGAACTGTTGATTGTAGGCAGGCCCTCAGGAAATGTGGCGTCACGATCCACCTGATGTTCCAAAAGGAAGCTCCACCCAAAAAGCACTGCATATTGAATTTTCAAGCACACTCACCTGCTTTTTGTTTGACTCTGCATGCAGTGCAGCTTCCAGTCAGAGTGCTGTCAGAGACCCTCCACTTGCTGGTCAAAGAGACAAATGCGACAAGCTTGTAGCAGGTCCTCACTGCTGCCTCCATTTGCAACGTTGCCGTTGAAAGGTAAGAAATAAGAGCTTGACGGGTCCCTCGTTTGTTGCGTTGGCAGGTTTGACCACCGTGGATGAGTCGCTGGACTAGTCGCGGCTTGGCCTGTTGTCGTTGATCACGGTCGACCAACCTTTGCGGCAAAAGTTTCCGGTCTCCAGTTAATCTACACTTCAAAGCAAGTTGAAAAATGAGGAGCTGCAGCAGCGTAGAGTAAAATAGAACTGCGTTTGTAATTGTTGTCGACTCAACTGTGCTTTGTCATCCAGATGGAGCCACCTGAGTGCGATGAGGTGAAACGTGACTCTGAGCCAACTGCTGGTAAGAAGGCTCATTTCATTACAACAAGCATGTTAAAGCTTTCTTCAAGAGTCTTTCTCTTCTTGGGTCCGTTGTAATGTAAGAGCGAGTAACTTGCTCACAGCCAGTTAGTCCACTGAGCTGCAGGCAACGCTTTTCGCTTTTCCCCTCGCTCAACACGTTTCGCTTTTCCCCATGTGGGGAATTACTTTTCGTCCTAACCATGTAAAATTCTAAACTTTGGCTCTCACCCTCATTGTGACTGCTGCTGTCTGTGGGCACGTATCGCGGGCGTTCTGGAATCATGAATGAATTAGATCTAGTCTCGGACAGCATCATTTCCATCACTGTCTTCGTGAATACATCTCTGCCTAAATGACATCGCCTTCCCTTTGTCTGCACCCACAGCAGCCCTACTTAAGAGGCATTAAGCGGTCTAATTTGATTGAACTCGCATGACTGATGTGTGTTTTAAACACCTCGGGAAATGTAGCGCCGTTTTCACTTTCTTTTGGGATGAAGGAACATTTTTAAGTGATTATCTTGCCCCCCCCCCTTGTTGTTGAATGTCATCTACATGTGATGGAAAAACACGTTTTTTCTTTCTGGACCATCCAGCCAGTAAAGACGTGAGCGGTCATTGTTGTCCCACCGTCAAACAAATACACCCTCTCCGCTTCATTATAAACTCATCAATTGCTATGGAAATGAAATGAAAAGTCACCTCTTCGCCGATCGTTTCCAAAGCTAAGCTCTGTCAAAAATGATTCATGTCAGGCTTATTCACAGGTAAGCACGGGGGGAAAAGGGGCGAGAAGAGGGAGCAAGCGCCTTGTAGCCACTCATGGGGCTCAAATAGGAAATGAAAACTCCACGTGGTCCAGCAGCCAGTTTCCAGGCCGGCGAAATCACGTCCACGTTCGCATGCGTGCATGATATCCATATACACCTCACACGTACAAACGGAGCTAGTGGAGCGGACGCTAATCACAAGAGGCACAGCGTGTTAAACCAAGTGATGCAATCCCGCGGTGACACGTTCCTCATTATGTGTCGCGCTGCGGTCTTTCACCTGATGTGATGATCTCATAATGTTTCCTTACCACACGCGTGCTACATTTTCCTTCCCTGTCAAACACGATTATGCGGCAAACATCACAACCTTTCCGCTATGCAACTGTTCACTTGTTCCTAAGCAATGACCAAGCGGAATGAAAAGAAACAGACATGCAGCGCTGCAGAATGCGAAGATCGTTTCGTGTTTTGTGTTGTATTTATTGAGAATACATTGCCGACGACCCAAAAACTACGAGCAGCACCAACCAAGCCGAGCTTTGTGACAAAGTGTGTTTTGTCCTCTAAACTCCCCTACAAAAAAGAAAAGTGTGCGATCAAAGCCAGGGTTTGTACTCTAATCTGGTTCTCCCAGACCTCAGACCCTCCTGGCTAGTATGACTCCCCTTTTGCCAGCACCAGAACGGGAGTCCAGAGGAAGCAAGCCTAAAGAGGTCACGAGAAGTCGGGGACATGACTAAAATAAACTGCAGGCTCTGCTAATAGAGAGTTCAATTTAGAGGAAGGGTCACGGGCTGTACTGTACGCGTTGAGCAAGTTTTTTGGAGTTCTATAACAATAACGCGTCAGGGCGGACATGACGTGAAGCGGTCCCACACAGTCGAAGTGCAGAAAGACTCATTTTCGGCAAAATAGGTGGATAACAAATGATTTACTCGCACTCCAGAGACCCAACTATTTGTATGCACAGAATTAAAAAAAAAAGAAAGAAGTCCATTTTACATTATACCTCATTAAATGAGGTTGGTGGTGAGCCAGAGGTCCCGTTTTGGCCGCTAGATGGCAGAAACACACAAACTTGGCCCCTCTTTAGGCCAGGCAATCCCAATCCACTCTCGAAGGCTTTCACAAGATACCTGCTTGTATTTGCATCTACAATTCGGAATCTGATTTGCATGAAAAAGACACTGCATCATCTTTGCACGATGCTGTAGCTTTGTATGCGCGTGTATGCTTCTCGCGCGCGGGTGTGCTTGAGCGCGAGCCTGTGTGTGAGAGCAGGAGGAAGCATTGGCAGTCTGCACTTGATCGAGCCAGCGCTGGCCGGTCAGGGCCGCTTTGCATCAGCAAACAAGCGGTCTGACATATTATTTTCACCTCTGGGTTTTGGACTCTATCCAAGGCGAATAGTGCATTCAAGGTGGTTCAACGCCATCGATATGAGAGTTCAAATCGCCGGGCCCAGAAGTGATTAATTCATTAACTGAGAATGGCTTTGTTGTCCTTTGAGCGCTTGATGCGGCGAGGGTAAATATGCGGCGAAGCTTATTCAAATGCTCATACATGAAACTTCACTTTGAGGTAATTACTCGGGCCCGCCGCATGTGCTTACTGAAGATAAAGCCCGCTTCATGCTGCATTCGTGACTTCCAACGCTACAAACTGCAGCTCGGAATTCGGCTGTGACCTTGAGAGTCGGTAAAAGGACATTAAAGGCATTGCCGGCAGCAGAAGCGACGTCGCACGCCTCCTAATCTCCACAGGCTGTTTCTCGATGAGGGAGGCCGATAGCGAGCGTCGGTGTTGTCTCCGGCAGTGCAGATACGAATCGCTCCAAATTGGAGTCCTCGAAGTCAGACGAAGGATTTGAACACCACTTGGAGCATTTGTCGCGCAAGCTCATTTCCCGCTCCGTTTCACGTTCAATAAATGTAACACAACTGAGTCTGAGCAGTCGATACGGCACATGGCCAAATTCTCAAATCTCTATTTAGAGCAAACACTTTTCTTTTGAAAAGTTTTAAGGGTGACAACATCTGTGTTCACACAGACGCACTTTCAAAAACGACCGACAAGCTCGCCGCCAACACCTACAGTATGTCGTGGTGGCGAGCTTGGATAAGCCTCCACTGAGCGTTTGAACATTTTCACTGTTTTTAAAAAACAAACAAACAAACAAACCCATATGATCTAGTTCCCTGATTTTTTTGGGGGGGGGGGGGGTTGGTTGAGGCAAAGCAACAAGTACGCTGTCGTGACAACATTTGAATATGAGAAAAACTGACTGTGACTGTGTTGTGTATTGTTTTGCCAAATTGCATCCAGCCAGATGGAGAGAGAATTCAGATAACCGAAGCTTCTACCATCAGAATGTGAGTCGATGCCTTAACACGCGAAACGTGGCGGACTGCTTTTCCTTTTTGTTTGTTGCCAAGTCATTTACATTTCTTTCCTTGTCAAAAGCGAAATGGAACCGTCACAACCGTGTCACCCTTGGTTTTTATCTCGCTCTCTGTGGATTAGCGGCAGTATATGAAAGTATATGGTAATAGGGACATGCCTGCCTACGGTAGCCCAAGCACGGCCAATCTGGATCCAGGTAACGGGGGACTCGCAGAGATCACGGCGCATGCATTTCATCCTCCACTGTGGAGTAGTCATGCGTGACAGAAAAACAAAAATACAAGGCATGAAATGAGCTACTCCTCTATGATTTTTCTCCGTAGATGTCACAAGGCTCCCTTCTGTAAATTGTGCAGCATTTCCCTTGCAAACGAGGTAGCAGATTAGATTCCGTATTAAGGGTCAGCACTGGTGAGCTGTGGAAAGTCATAGCCAATCTGAGGCGACGTTATGATTATACGAATATCCGAATAACGTGATGCATTTTAAGTGAATGAGAATTTGTTCGATTCATACATTACAAACAATGGCATTCAGATGAGATTTGAAAATCATTCAGGATTTAACTGGCAAGTTTTTAGCAGGTGCAAGAGTCCGATAAATAGCAAAGAAAATATGGTCACCCTACAAAATAATACATCTCAAAGTAGTTTACCCTCACAAAGAATGTTTTGTCTTGAAGCACGACACATTTCCCAATTTAGCATCTGTCAGCAGCTGGAGAAAATAATTCGGACTGAACTGAAAAAAACCCCCTCCAAAACAAAAAAGAAGAACGACTCTGCGTTAAGGGCAAGGACCTCAGAGATGCAGCAAAAATTTCAGTTTTTCATTCAGTACAGAGTAGTGAATCATGTGCAAGCTAATCTTGTCTGTTGATCCTTTCCGTACTGGTTTTAGGAGTCATTTGTTTGTGTGACTTTTGATTATGCTATTTGAATTCTGCCTTTCATGCAACCTGGACTGAGCGTTTCCCTTTGGGATGGACGGTGACTTTGTAGATGACGGGTGATTTTTAGGATTATAGGCCCTTCTGCCGTATCAGAATAAAGAATTGAGATCGATGCAGCACACAGCCCAAGCTTCTCTTATGGATGTCGATATCCATCTTTCATTCATGTGGCACGTCCGAATCCCTTTTGGGTTGTTCGACTGCAACCTACAGTACATCTAAGCTTTCCATTTTTTTTTTCTCAGCGTAATGCTATGCGTAATACACGTCTGCACTCGATTAATGTATGGAACTCTGACTTCTTATATTCAGACAACATGCGATGCTCACAAGAAAATAACCGCCCCCGAGTCATAAGTGAGTTGGAGTCACAAAGACAATCTCAACTTCATTGCCTTCAGCAATACACTTTGATTGCTTGCGGATCAACACACACACACACACACACACACACACACACACACACACACACACACACACACACTCCTCTATAGATGCGCCGCAGACAGTAAACAGTGTGCACGAGAGGTAATCAACCTTGGCATTCTGGCCTAAATAAGTAATAAAACACTTCATCAAGCTCCACATTTGATGCTAAAGCAATAAGTGGCATTGCACGCGCATCCCTGTAATTAATGTCACGCCAGAAAGGTGTTGGAAAAAGATGGAGGGAAAAGGAGCAGAAGAAAGGAGAGGAAATGAGCAGCTACGGCGGCTGATGACAAGGTTGGACCAAGTCGCTTGTTTGGGAGATAATGGAAGTTAAACAAGAGTTGGTCTTTCCGGTAGGTTGGGCTGCTTCCGTCATCTATTTGTGGTTTACCTGCCAAGGACAAAAGGCAGCAGTAATTAACGGGATTGTAATCGCAATCTGTGTTTACAGGAGAACGCCAGCCTCCAGCACGCCTGACCTTCAGCTACGTTTACGCGATGTTTCCCAAAATACAACATAACGTGGTCTATCACGGGTTGCTTCAGAAGCGCATTGTGGGTTCGCTGCATTTCAGCCAACGGTACATTGTCCTACACCGTGCATGCCGTGAGAAAACTTTGCGAGACTTGGAATACGGAGAAAATGTTTAAAAAGTTCTAAATCCCACCGTGTGCAATGTTTCGGACAAATGGGACCGCCGTGGCCAGCGCAAACATGACGTAAACATAGCCCAACAAAAGCGAAATTGCAGCTCTTGCGTTATTGTTTGTGATTCTGCGGCGATAAGATCCATGCAGCAGAGCTCAAGAAGTGGACTTTAGGGCTGGTTTTGAGACCATTATTACTGAAATTTCATATTGGTCTGTTTGAAAGTAACATCTGTGCTTCTCCGGCAAAGTGTTGCTTAATGTTGCTTTTCAAAATACATTTGCCATCAGGATAAACAGTAGATATCAATATGTCTGTAAAAATAGTTGCGCAATATTTGTGTACCAAAGTCCTGCTAATGAACAAACAACAAATCGGCCCTTGGCCCTTTGTTTTTGCACTTGGCATGTCATGTTCCGCTGTGTTTTGTTTTGTTCTTTGTTTTTTTTTTTTTGTTTTTCTTCAGCACCAGCTGGAGTGTGGGGCGTCACCCTTGGTTCACCTGTGCCTGATCAAGGCACTCAAGTGGCGGCCCACTTAAGGAATCTGACTTCTTGTCTCCCTTGTCGGACTATTGCTCTTGTTCACCGCTTTTGCCCAAGTGCCATTTCTCTCGTTCTTCTTCCGAGTCGCAGAATATTTCGGTCTGTGAGTATTTGTTAAATGACTGTATTTGTTCTTGTTTTCGTGTGATTGAACTAACCTCATTTGATGTTTTTTTTTTTTTTGTGTATTTCTTGATGATCATTCCGTCCTTGTAATTGGCCAGCGCTTTTTGTCGCCAGCGCCTTTTGTTGACCACTTTGCCGTTTTCTCGCTTTTCTTTAAATAAACCTTTTTGTTATCGCCATTTATCTGAGTCTGCGTTTGTTGAGTGGCTTCGTTAATTACAGCCGCGTAGGTGAAAAGTAGATCGGTGCAATAAGAAGAGACAGAGGAAGTGGATTTTGCTGATGGAGCACATTAGGAATTAAGATCGTGTCATGTATTCGCACATTAGGCCTGGAGTTCTAATGACGATTTAGAATTATTAATGTGTCAAACTGATAGAGGACACAAACAAATGAGACTTTCCAGCTACCTCGCTGAACACCAGGAGGAATGATTCTTTCTTATGTCCCACCCATCCTTTTTCTACAGTGAGGATTGTCTTCATTGAGGTTGCAGGTGAGCCGGAGCCTATGCTAGCTTCTTTGGGTAAGTGGCCGGGGACACCCTAGAGTGGTCGCCAGCCAATAGCAGGTCCCACTCACACTCCCTCTTTTTCTCCGTATTTAAGTCTGGCCAAGATTTGTCACGGTATCCGTACCGGGCTGCTGAGTCCCGGAAGGCTCAGAGGCGCGCTATGGTTTGGCCCAAGGTTGACCACAAATGCCAGTGTGTTTACACACATTATTTTTATTATTATTATATAGATATTTTTTAAACAATAAAACGAGATGCTTGTTGAAGTTCACAGAGGCAATTTTGAAAATAAAAACCACCAGGCGCACGGAGCCCCCAAAGCTCAGTTGCATTTCAAGTACAAAATGGTTTTGATCGACATGATGCTTTTTCTTGCCTCTTCCAATTCATATGAAAAGAGCATTTATCAAAGCTTGAATCTGAAAAATGAGCATGCTTCCCCCACAGGTGAAGAGTTCCCACACGGGTCTATGACTGCCTGTCTTTCTGTACGCGTTACATGGAAATTTCCTTGTCGTCTCTCACGCGGCTCAAAACTCTTGAAACTAAAGGCCTGCTGATCAATGGAATCTAAATTCTAGTGAGGATTATAATAGATGCATTAAGGTCTATTGATTAGAGCTGCCAATGCTTGCTGCACTATGAATGGAAAGTCAATAGAAAGCTGACCAAGTATGACACCCCCCCCGCCCCACCCCCCCCTATGATACAGAGGGACTGTGCTGTAAATGTCAAGAGCGCAGGTCATTACTGGTGAATTGGAACATATTTGGCTTGACTTCATTTAGTTTTCTCTTTTGGTGGCTTGACAAAGGAATTACATACTTAGGATAGAATTCTCTGCTGTGCTAATAGAAATGAACAGATCACTCGCATCCTCGAAAACCCCCAACGACTGCCAATTCATCAAGGCATCCAGTTCAAAGTCATTCTCCTCCTCTTCAAACGTCTCATTGACATGCCGCACAAATGCAGCTGAAATTACGACGACATGACTATTCATTGTGACCGATTTTGATGGAAAAGACATCTCACTGATGTGTTCATGAAGGGCTGCTGCTTGCTTCTACAAACAATACTCAAAAGTGTAAAAAAATGCAAGTGCCCTTAGCTTGAAGACAATATCGTTTGATCTTGCCGATGCAGCAGTTTAACTGTTTACGTTGCCAAACGGAAACACCGCTGCTCCCGATACCTCTGTATGGAGGAATCATGGAGGTGCTCTTCACTCATTCAGTACCAGCCAATTCTGGACCAAGTCTGAAAAGACGTTTAAAAACGTCATTGGGAGTGAATTAGTTAATAGAAGCTAACGCTCTTTTAATGCTAATTTTAGGCATAGCAGTGAGGTGGAACTGCAGAACGGCTTGCTCACAGACGCGTTTAAGTGATTTGGTGATCTTTTCCAGTCCAATTGATGGAAACTTTTGCAGGGAAGTGTTCTTGCAACAGTCAGCCACTCACTCGCACTGCTATAAACGAACCCACTATTATGCTTCACTGTTTCAACAAACTATAACAAATTAGCAATAGCCATTACAGCAAATCTGCATACACAATCTATAATTATCTCTTGAGCAAGATAACACGCATCTTTTTAGTGTAATGTAGTCTGCCCAATAAGAGATAACAGACAGCCATGCAACAATCGGCAACTGGCAGACAATGAGGAGAGCAAAAATTGAGCCAACCATCTTTATCGCTGGGCAGCACATTTCTCATCCACATCCTCTGCTGCCACTCATGCAAACTATATTCAACTCCTCAAAATTGCCCTTCAGCGTTCCCCCCACAGAAAATCAAACCACCGGCTATTATTTGCTTTCATTTTTGTGTTTGTGATGATGACAATAATAATATTCTGGTTCTAATGTAGGTGTAAGCATCCTCAGGGCAAACAATGAATGTTGCCTGACAGAGCCTGGCTCATGAAGGAGACACAAACTCTCATGAAAAAAAAAATTAAACCTCACATGTTTACATCGTTTGCTGTAGGAAGGGCCACATTCTTCCCTCCCATGAAAGGCAAGCACAAATTGCCCCGTGGACCAGGAAACGCCGACCATACTATAGCTACACTTTTTTTTTTGCGTGGTGATCCTAGATATATTAATATTAAAGGTCTGTTCGACTTGATTTACTTCATCCATCATTTTGTTTCTTTTTTTTTTTTAAATCACATGTCTATACATGGGTCCAAACTGACCTGGAGCCCATCCAAGCCCTTGTCCAGTTAGAACGTAATACAGCGTGTCACTTTTCCGAAAAAAAAAAATTCTCAAAGGAATATTCTGCAATCAAATGCTAAGGTTCACAGATTCCGTTGATTCCCGCGGAGGTTTACTGTAAAAGATGCCGACAAAATAGGTGGGCTGGAGGGAGATCTATATTAAAAAGGGGAAGAAGAAAGTGGAATTGAGCTTCGGGCATCAGTAGGTGTGTTACATCAGAGGACTGTAAAAAAGATTGGGTCAGAAGGGAGTTTATATCCCTCGGGACTGAATTTCAAAGCTGTCTTATAGTTCATAAAAACATCCCATGACATAACTCAGAGATTTTTATTTCATTGCCATCCTCTGATGTTGTCCTCACGTCCAACCCATAGCGCAGGCTTGCATCCCCCACCTCCTCCAGTAGTAGGAAGAGCCGACGCTGTCACCAAGCGGGTGGAACCAAGTGCTGATGACCTTGCGCGATGAGGCTGCGCATCAGTGGCGTTTACTGGGAAGTAGCCGGCCTATCGGGCTTTACATCACGCCCGTGCATTATGAATGAAGCAACGTTGTGCTTTTCAGCATTATGGCATTCTTATTGGTGGTGGACGCGGCCCGAGGTGTGGCATTAAAAATTCGCAATGTTTGAATTCTTTATTCATGTGATTGCGGCCGAGCCGTTTTGCTCTCATTCTCTCTGGATTGTCTGCGTTCAGCACTTTGCTCTCTCTCTCTCTCTCTCTCGCCCTCTCTTTCCATCTTCATCCTCTCCCTCCATCCACACTTCCTCCCGAGGACTCATTCCTCTCACTTTATTTCCCATGAGCCTCCGCTAATTGTGTGATTACAATCGCTCCACGCTGTTACCGTGGTGACAGGGCAGGTGCATTTTTGCTCTGGATGCAAGTTTTACAACATACCGGATGTCATATACCGAGGAAGGTACGGTAATCGTCCCCATGTGCTGTCCCGATACTGTTTGAAAGTGTCGACTGTATTACACTACGTTGTGTACAATTAAATACAATCGTACGCTTCTCTTGGTTCCTTCAGAACATTGTTTTCGGGCTTTGGCTTAGGTCTTATTTGCCAAGGTCTCCGTTGAGAGCCAGTCTTTGTGTGTCTTGTGTGTCTTTCTGCCGTGTATGTCATCTGCCATTTTTCCTTCCTGTTGTACTTCTCGAGGCGCTCCCGGAGGATCATAAAGTTATTAGAGAAGAGCGGTGTTTAATTCCTCCAACCTGTGCGTTTCTTTCGGCGCCGTTGTGTTGTACCTCTGACAATAATCTGTGCTCCCTGTCCAATTTCTCTTCCGTTTTAATTTGACGCGGCCCTACAAGAAGATGGTGATCTGAAGAAAAACATCTGCTCCTCTTCTGACCAAATAAATCGTCTTCTCCCCCACCCCCGATGCACAAATGGTCTTTTTTCACCTGCACTTTTGTAATTATTATGATTTTTTGTTGTTGTGCGTTTGCATGTGTGTGTGAAAGCTTGTATGTTTGTGGACTTTTGGTCAAAAAAGAGTTTTTTTTTTTTTCCCCTTTAGGTTTTATGAGTGTCTGCGTTTGTGTAGTTTATTGCACCTCTGTGAGCAATAGAAGATGCCCTTGTTTGTGTCAAACGAGGAAGTCAGAGCAACCTGTTTTGGAAGTCGCGGGAGGAAAAAAAAAAAAGGTGTTGATCACGATGCCGCATCTCCGTTCAACGCAATTCGTGCGACTGCTACCTTCTGCTTCATTATTCCCAAATCAGTTAGAGGGAATTAAGGTGAATGAAAGAGAGCCCGGAAAAACCCAATGTCATTTCACATCAGAGGCTAATTACCATTGAGAATGGCTTTTCGGACATTTCCCATCAGAAGGCAAATGGAGGCAATGTCACAAACAACTTGACAAAAGCTGGTGACCCTGCCGTAAATGTCAACAAATTCCAGCCAACTAAATTAAAAAGCCAGGAAAAAGCTTTGGCTGACCTTAACTCGAGTACTATCTGCCCCCCTCTTCCTTTTCAGTCTACGAGTTTCAATATTTTCCTCAATCACATCCACGCGCCATCTCTGCTCTCCTATTCTTTTCATTTCCTTGCTTGTCATTTATCTTGCCTCTACTTTGCTGCATGACGAAGCTTGATGTCACACTTTGTTTGCCTTTTCTTTTACTACCTTCCCCTTTCATTTCCTCTCAATGGCCCCTTTCTAGTTTGATGTTTATCACATGGAATCTTTACGGGAGCCAGTCCTTTAGTAAAAACTAAGGCAAAGCGGTTTAACTTCTTTTTGGTTGAAAGGAGCAAAGTGGAGAAACGCCCCCCCCACCAACTCTTTAACATTGAAAACAAAAACGGTTGACAGGCATGGTGAGATATGGTAAAGATGTAGACTGGTCTGGACCATAATCTTGTTGCGTTGACATTCTTTTAATGATTGCCAAATAGACTGCCCATTGATGGAGGAAAAGAAAAAGTCACCACGTACAGCCCAGGTACAATTTGGATCTTGACAAGTGGGGGCATTCAAAACAAAAAGAAAAAAAACATCGCATAGCTACCCACAATGTGCTCGACATGCAAGCGTCAGAAGTGGCTCATTGGTAAGATTATGAACTATTCTATACTTCCCTTGTATTGTTCAAAGCGCTCACATTGTTCTTCCTGCTTACATTAAGTGTGTACAAACTACACCGATGAAGAACATGTACTCATTGCACTCTGTTGGTATCCTGCGTGGGTAAATCACTTCTTCTGCTGTCGAAGGCCACACGGTTCTATGAAACCGTTCTTTTGTCTGAAATCCATTAAAACACTTTAGTCTTAGTTCCATTCATGCAACCTTGACAAAACAACCAAGGTTATTATTTGAAAATAAAAAAATGAAACTTACATTTACAAATGACAAACAAACATTTACTGTACATTCTCCCTCTGTCAGAATCGGAGGCCACAGACAAACCGGCCTTTGTCCACTCGGCTTACATGCCGATCGTCTGTCTGGAGCCTCCGAGCAATGTTGTGAAGCATGACGAGCTGTGGATGACCGGGTGCGAGGTTTTCCTTATTTTTACGAGAAGAGCAAATGCTCTTATTCCTCTCTGCTTTTGCTAAACGCCTCTGAAGCCAAAGCTGACCCTTCTTCTCTTCCTCCCCGACTGCTTCAGCCAGCAGGTTGCTTTGGAGGATGGAGTCCGTCGATGGTCTCGGGTAGTCCTGGTCAAAGGTCAAAGTTCACACTTTTTTTTTTTTTTTTTTTGGAACGTCTGTACAGTAATCAACAAATACATGACTCACCGTCAAGTTGAGCATGTTGTTGAGCAGCATTCGTAGTTCCTCAGAGTACTGTCCCGGGACTCTTCTCAAAGTCCCTGCTGGCATATTATCGGTAAGCACTTTTTGGTCCGGGGTCGGAAAATAACGGCTGTCAAGGAGAAATCAAGACAACATGAGAGACCTTTTACTCAACAAATATCCAGTAGGTAAGCAGAGTTTTAAAAAATTTACCATAGAGTACAGAGCTCGTACAGTAGACAGCCCAGTGACCAGATGTCACATTCCTGAAAAACAAATGTGACGCGAAAAAAAAAACATGTGAACATCAAAGCACTTTAGGAGTTGCAGCATCCGCACAGCCCCTTATCAAAAATGGTCACTCTACTCACCGCGGACATGTAAGAGGGCTTTCCAAGTTTGACATTCTGCTCGCTGTCCAGGAAGATGTTGTTTGCTTTCAAATTGTGATGAAGGAAGCCCGGCCTGCCGTTACGCTTCCTGTGAAACTTTTTCAAGGCTGATGTGAGCTGGGCAATGACTCGCAGGATAAATCGTTCATCCAAATGACGCCTAGCATTAAAAAAAAAAAAAAAAAAAAAAAAAACACGACAATGAGATACTATATTGCACAATATCTATAGAATGCAATATCTGACTGACATATTTTAAAAATATGCAGTGAAAAAAAACCTTCTGGGGTCCCTTAACAATTACAACGATATGGATTACACACAGAGCATTTGCTTGTTTTACAATATTTTGTATTTGTTTAACTGGAGAGGAGATTTTCAAGCACAAACATGCAAAAACCAAAAAAAACAACAAAAGAAGCATGAATTGATGGATTTTAGATTTACATTTAGATTCAAGCCATGAATGTATGTATGCAATACGTAAGCAACATGATGAGTACAGGTACTGTCAAAACATGAGACACAATTACATTAAATCCCATTTCTTCGACTCCATTAATGACTTTGCCGTGAAGTGATGACGACAACATTTCTCCTATGTCAGAATGTCATCTTTGAGTTCTGTCATGATTCTGTTTTTGATGAGGTTTTCTTTCCTCATGTGCCTTTGTTTGTCTTCCTTGTTTGGTTTTGTGTCCACCTGTTCTGGTCGCGCGGGTCCCTTGCGTCAACCAACCAGCTCTGGCAACCAACCCCTTTGCTTCTCGCCCAGGTGTTCCTTGCGATGTCGTCAGTCTCTGTTGGATTGTTGTCGTCCTGTCACGTCGTCTGTGCTTCTGCCATTGCTTTTTGTTTGTTTGTTTTTGTTGTGACTTTGGTTTCTTGGTGTTTTCAGCATTTTGTTGACGTTGGACTTCATTTTTCCAGTGTTTTGGGAATACATTTTCTTCAACGTACCCTGTTTCCCCTGCCTGCCTACCTGCATTGTGAGTCCTCTACCATCACGCAACATGACAAGTTCAACTGGTAGGTGATCCAATTCTAACACTGAAAATGCAAACTGCCACATAAATATAAACCTTGTCAACACACTGAGATGCGTCTTAACGGGCATGTGAGAGGCTGGAGATGGATGCACTTTACACAGAATAGCTTTGTGTCAGCCATTCATGTCCTTTACTTCCAGCCCATATCTACTAAACATTGTTGACGGGTTCCCTTCTGATGTCATGAGACTGTGTACCCCATGAACTGACCAATGTATTGATTGTACAGCTGTGTCCTCTACTTGTAATGGAGTTTTGTTCCTAAAATATTTTGTATGAAATGACATTGACAAGCGACACATATGTTCAAGAATCAAATGATACTGTAGAACTAGAGAGAACTAGGCTGAGCCTTTTCTCTTTGCTGGTCGCTCTCTCCGGAATGACCTCCCGCTGAACATTCGGCGAGCCTCCTCGCTGCCCATCTTTAAAACCCGCCTCGAAACTCACTTGTGTTCTTTGGCATTTGACTCGGCGTGATTCAGATTTGTTCTTGGTTTTGCTGTTCGGTGCTTCCTACCGTCTTTGTTACCGATGTGTTGCTTTACTGTTGTATATGTTAGTTGTTCTATTTACAGCACTTTGTATGCAGCGATGGCTGTCTAAAAGTGCTTTATAAATACAGTTGAGTTGAGTTGAGTAGTCTTACTCGGAATGATCATTACCTGAAGACGCCCCGTGCATCGAGCTTCCAGCAGTCAAAAAAAAAAAAAAAAAAATCACCTTTCCCTTGAGGCAGAGGCAATGAGGCTCGCCAGAGTGTCACCGGTGCAGTCCTCCATCACAATGTAGAGCTTAGTGTTGGCGCTGTCGACGATGCAGTCGTAACATCTCACAACGTTTGGGTGCTTCAGCTTCTTGAGGAAGTTCAGCTTCAAGATCAGCGTCTGCGTCTCACTCTCGGTCAAAGTGTCGTAATGCATCTCTTTCCATACCAGAACCTTTGCGCGGTAAGTTGTCATGTCAGTGGAGAGCAGCATTTATATTGACAATAAATGGAAGAACGATTCTTCCACGATTTGTTTACTTTGGTTGTATTTTTTTATGTCGCATAAAAATAGTATCCAATGGTTTGGCTTTTGTTTCTCTATGTATTCATGATCAAAACATTTTGACTTTTGTACTTGCCGCACTTCAGAGTGTGTATTATTCTTTCTTCCTTTTCGTTTTTTTTTTTTTTGTTAGCTTATTAATTAACGGAGTTGAATAGCAGGCCTTTAAAAAAATCCATAGTTCTACTTAACTCCAAACAGTGAGTATCCTCATCGCCCCTGGCATTACCTCCATATTATTAAGGACATATGAAAATATTTGTACTCGTGACAACTGTTTACTGTTGTTCAAAAGCAGAATTGTCTGTGAAACAACAAACCCTCAGTTGCAGTCATGAAATGAAACGCGGCATATTTACTCACTTTTCCGTCAGATTTCCGTCGTATCTTCTGGCATCTTCCACGGAAACCCATTGCAATTGTGTAAAGCACATCGTACCTGGCGAGCATGGATGCCATATTGATGTTATTTGCTAAGGTCAGCAACCTCAGCAAGTCGACATTTTCCATACAACATAGCCTCTTTCTTGACCTTTTTGCATGGAAACTTTGTTGGCCGTTTCGATTCATAAAGAACTTAATTTGTGATCGATTTTCTGTGCCGGTATGTCTGTTTTTCCCTGCCAGTGTTATTTATTTGAATTTATGACAACTGATGGTCAGCATGGCTTTAAATGCTGCGGCTAACTCTCGATTGTGATTGGTCGGATGTTTCCGCCGCACTCCTCTTGAATGATCTGACTCAATTGACGGGATTTAGAGGGTGGGTCATCATGCAAAAAGAAAGAGACAATGATCAAATGGATCGAGATGATCCCGTCGTGCCAACCGATCACGACGATATGAATTTGTTAACGTTTTGTGCGTTCGCTTCGGCAGATTCAGCATGTGGCGTTGTTTCTGAACGCCGCCGAAAGGCGCGGCACGCTGCTTTAAATGAGTTTGACTTCATTGACTACTCAGTAGGTTTTGGTGGTCATCAACACAACAATCGTATGATTGGATTTAATCCCCGGTGAAGTCATTTGAATAAATGGCCGATTCACATGCACGCCCATCAGACCTGTTAAAGTTGTGCCCTTTGTTAGAAAGTAATTCATTTAAGATCTGTCACTATTTTGCAAGCATTTCTCACCCGCTGAGTCGTTTTCAATTGGATTCAAAGTAACAGACACTATTTTTCAAACATTAGAGCTTGTTGTCGTGTAGAACTGTGCTTTGTCATCACGTCGGATTTGCCCTAAATCTGAATCTACGATGCGTGTGTTGATGCTTCTTTGATGCAACCCGCCGTTTTTTTCAATCGGGCTGAGTATCGGGACGCTAAGACTGAGAATCAAATCCACACCACATGCATGAAAGGCAGCAGCACATACCACTCCGCCATCAGTATGGCCTCTGAGTATATCAGTAAAATGAAGGAAAAAAAAATCAATTTACTCTATAAAAAGTGCTATTCAGTCAAAATGCTTCCTATTTATTCTTTTTCATCCCCATTTAGTCCCTGAGATTACGGACTATATCCTTTGCGAAGTAAAAGTGCACAAAATCTGCCCCCAAATAATCCATACAACCCTGGCAAGACAAATGGCTCTTTTGTAACATTTAATTACTGGAATTTGCTGAGTAGAAAAAGTTTAGTAATAGCAGCCCTTCAGAGAAATACATAAGCATTTATCCCGAAAGGGAAGAAGGCCTGTGGTTGTTTGCTCTGTAATTAAGGACACCATATCTCCTGCAGCAACGCAGCTCTCTCGCTTTCTCTCTCTTGCTCTCCACCGTTGGCAGCACTGCTTGCTCTAATCTGTGGCCTTAATGAACACATGCACATACATGAGTACACACACACACACGGACACACACACGCTGTATTTTCTCTGTGAAATCCCTTTAGCTGGAAAGCATGACGTCTTAGTAGCGCAGGCCTTCACCACGCACTGCGGTGGCTATATATAGAAGTCATCATAGTTGGCTTTCAGTCCCCCCCTCCCCCTCATCTATTTCCCCCTTCTTCTTCTTTTTCTTCTCCTTCTTCTGTATTAACCGCATCAGTGGTTTTCTCTTCCTAATGTGCTTTCGGTGCCGGACAGCCCCGCTCTGCCCTTGAAAAGGTTACGCGCATGTTTCATTGTTCCCCGTTTTGTCTCTCGCCTCCCGAGGGAGAGAAAGCGAACGAGATTCGGTCCCTCCTGATTGAGAGTGATTTAAAAAGCAGCGGGTTGTCACGCCCCGCCGGTGGTGATGACACGACGGAGCGGCAGCATCTTGACGACAGGCCCCGAGAGGACGAAAGCAGTCGGAAATGGGACTCCAAAATGACCTCACTGATGGCGAGATGGTCCTGAAATCTCGCCGCGTCCTGCCGTCTGCCCCCGTCACATCGGTGACCTCATTATTGCCACGAGAAACGGGGCCTTTCCCAGTTTGACCCGAAATCTCGATATGTCAGCCCCCCCGGATCCCATTAAAATGATGCTGTGCTTGAAGACCACAAAGAGACTGACCGTGCGCCACTTGATTCGCCGTTGTTAAAACGCCAACTGTTGGAGTTTGCTGACTCTCGGCTGCTTGGAATGATGTTTGAGTTAATGTTGCGTTATGAGGTCTCCCTCCTGCCATCTGGACAAGGCGGGCGTTAGGATGGTTGAAGCCGCAACGCTGCTTACGCGCGTAGAAGATGGCGCACTTGGTAGGAGGGGGCTCATATTTTCCTCTTGTGTCGCTTCCTACGCATTTCAAATTTGGAATCTTTGACGAGGACATTCGAAGTGGCGCTGGGGGCTGGGAGGGTGCAGTCCGTCAGTCAATATTCCACCAAGGGAGCACAAGCATCTCGGTGGGTCGGCGCGGCCTCCAAAGAGGCAGCCAGAATATTTTTATATCACGGACATCCTTAAATTCCTCTCTGGAGATGCTTTGGGAGACCTCCACCAAGAGAATATATTCAAGAAGGAACAGTTCGCTATCGTGTGTCAAACATGGAGGGGGTGGCTTAAAAAAATATGCTGTACAGTTGACCTTGATAATATTTTTCCGATTAAAGCCAACGGAAGTCAATGTGACTTTCTGTCAAGATGACGTACTGTACTGCGCTTTGTGTTAGATGCTCCATCTGTTAACATTTAAAACGGTACCTCGCCGCAGGCACCGAGATGCGCGGAAATGTCAGCGTGCCGTCATGACAAGCCATTTATTTATCTTGCATATATTTGACTAAATTGGACAGAAACGTGTTTCTTACATGTTATTGAAGACATTGGACGGAAAAGTGAAAAAGCGAGCATTTGCATCGTAGGACACATACCGGCTAACCTCGGGCGCATACAAAGAACTGCCATGGCGATGTGACATTAGACCACAAATAAAAAAAAAAGTCAGCCGCTCAAAGGCTGCATGCACGCACGCGCATGTGTACGCCCATGGGCCATTTGTTGTTTGAACAGTATGTCCACATCAAATCCTACCTTGCCCCCTCCTAGCAGCCGCTCCGCTAGCATATTTCACAGGGCTGACTGACAAAACAGAGGCACAAGTTGCTCCCTCAACTGTGGAGGTCTGGTCTGATGACTCATGTTTATGTGCCACCGGTGTCTCAATTTACAGCCCCCCCCCCCCCCCCCCCCCCCCCGAGCGCCTGTTGGCTGAAAAAATAAAAAATGAAGAGCACAAATACGGGATGGAAAATCAAGTGTATCAAGTAGGTCAAGGAGATAAATTTGAGACGACCTACATGAACTGTCGCTGGCTGAGGGATTGACTTCCATTCTTGTCTGTCGTATGAACACCTGATGCCTGTTTGCATTTCAAGGTGCCCCCTTTTACATCCTCACAAAGAAAAATAATTTCTGCATGATTCGAACTTCAGTTCATCGTCACAGCAAAGATGAAAGAAATGTATTTCCAAAAAGCTTATTGTTACTTTTTTTTTTTTTGCGCCGATTCCGAATTTGCCCTCATTTTTTCTCTCTAGCATATCATGTGAAATTGTAACATTTATGCATGACGGGTTACATTCAGCAACAGGTGGATTTTTGTTTTTTTTCTTCCCCCCAATTATGTCACACCGTAGCTTTAAAACGGAACGCATTATAAAATGCGTCATGCACAAGCTTTTATAGGTCAAATATATCAAAAACCTGATGTGCTAGGAAAAAAATGACGGTTGAGTAGTGTAATTTTAGCTTGCTGTTGAAAATATTGTTTGGACCTGTGCCATGCATCCAAGGGTGAAAAACGTTTCTATTCAGTCTATGTTTAGGTATACGGTGAAAGCTTTACAATCAAATCACCCCAGACGTGGCAGATTTTGAAGATCACCCCAAATCTTTTATCGTGAAATCAATCAAAACTGCAGCAAATCTCGTCAGGAAGCTTACCCAGCATCGAAAGGATTAACTCCTCGAGGGGGTTTTGCTTTTGTTTTTGTTTTTTTCCTTTTTGTGATACTGCACAGGGAGGTGTTGAGTGTGATGGAAACCAAAGAAGCAGAAATGGAACTGATTGCAACACTAAAGGGGCTGCCTGCTCGGCGCAATATGGACATGAAGCGCAGCATCAAGGAATATGTCTTATTTTTGTAGGTCTGTGTGAACGGGGATTATTTTAACGCCAAACTAGGATGCGCCACACGGAAGTAACGCGGTCACAGCGCATTGTTTTTTGCCGGTGGCCACTGTTTACGCCTTGGCAGAAGATGCTGTTTTTACGATGTAAGAGAAGCTGTTATCTCTTTTTCCTATTGATGGCTGACAGTCCCAGTTGGATCTGTTTTGCTATTCATAGATTTGAGCCGTCTTGCCCCGGTGCCCCGTCGGTGCCTGATTTACATGCACAAACCACGGGCCTGCTCAGATCTGGTTAATGTGCGTACGTGTGCGCGCATGCCAATACGCCGTGTACTTGACCCTGCAGCTCGGTGTGCAAATAGTGCGCAGTATGTTTTCCTCCAGCTCAACTCCAGTCACCTTCTATCGCAATAGAATGTCGAGAACATCAGACAAAGCTAAAACTTATCTCACGTGAAGCTAAAGCAAGATAAAATCGACGCATCTGAGCCAACTATTGCCTGTCATGCACATCACCTCGCACGAAGGGACTGGCAATAAAGAACACTTACGCTTTTCAGACATGTCTTGAATTAGCTTTGCTAGTTGAGAGTGTTTTTTTTTTTTGTGGGGGGGGGGGGGTGTATCAAATTTGGGAAAGAGCACAACCAGCCAGGAAGATTGCTCGTCGTAGCGCAGGAATGATGTAATGGTTTGCATCCTCTACCTGGAAAATTTCCCACTGGTGCATGATGGAAGATGTCAGAAAGTTTCCAAGATGTCTTGCATGGAAAGCTCGTGGGACCCCCCCCGACTGCTTAATGAGACCACACGTATGCCGCGCCGGCTTTTATTTGTGAACATCTCTTATGTATTCATTCAGTTGTCTGCATGAAGGAATTGAGTTTTGGCCTCCCTGTGTGGAATTTGCATGTTCTCCCTGTGCTTGCGTGGGTTTTCTTCAGGTATCGGTATTAGTGTCGTGACACACGTGTCAAAATTACTCACTTAGGTTCAAAAAAATCTCCCGATTCATTTGGAACAGAAGTTTTTGCATACTGATAGTGACGGACATCCCGCCTTACATTCCTTACATGGGTAGCATAACTTTTCACGAGTCGAGTTGATGTTTAGTGAAAGCGGAAACTGAACAGCTTCATTCGTTTTTGCAGGCATGCAATAGAACTCGATCCCATTCAATCTGCATTCTTTTAATTTGTTGCAGAACTCTCCGTTCGCAACAGCAAAAGCCAGCTAAAGAAAAGCGGACTACGATGGCACGAATACGCTCACAGCCAATTCAGTCTAGTGACGAACTAAATATTGCATTCCTTTCATCACCGGTGGGAGTGAATAAACAAGCGCACGGCCTCACTACAACCACTGAGCAATGGCTTTACATTACAATGTGACGCAAACGCATATGCAACTTGTTGGTAATGCTTCACGTATGCAGCCCTGAATACGAAGGGCTTTCCTGTTCCGGGAGAGAGGGCTATATTGATCGTTGTCTGCCGACATCAAAGAGTTTATTGAAACACATCAACCTGGCATGGCCTGATGCGAAACACGTTGACAGAGAGGACTGACACACCAGTGGAATTGGATCCGCCACAGGGCTTTTTGCCCAAGATTTACCTGGCGTCAGATTTGATAAAGTGTTCGTGAGATGCTGTTACTCACTTTGCTGAAGTGCCTCGACAAAAGCAGGAAGGCACTCCACAAGGTTTAAAATGAAAAAGATTTTGCATTCTTATGTCTGCTCTACAAACACATTGACATATATGTGCAGTCCCATATGCGTGGCTTCCTTTTCTCTTTGAAGTACTGTACTTTCCTTCACCCTCTGAAATCTTGGCTAAGACGAGAGTTTCGATACTAGCAATAAGCTCTGATTGTTCATCCATCTATGCCAGCAACCTCAAGTGACAGGCAAAACTTTTTGACACCCCTCGCGTACTAGCAATGAAAAGTGTACTTGCTATAAATTGAATTTATGAGCGTGACATCATATAAAACAACATCTTGGTAAATAGTGTTGCCCATAAGCAAAGGCTCTTGACTCATGTTTTCATGTTACCAGTCCCCGATGGAGCACTGACTTATGAGTGCTCTCAATAAAAGGGCTGCTGCGAAACCATTTGGGTCGCCTCAAGGCAAAAACTGAAGGGGTAATTTCATATAATTTGTCCCCCTGTTGGATAGAAATACAGACCTGCCTGAATGAGGCTTATACGGAGTGGGCCGCAAATCATCAAATCCTCATTACAATTTCATTTCCATATTAGCTTTGCATAAAATATATTCGCTCTGAGTCAGTCGGCTTTCAATTACCGCCGCAGAGAACTGTTTAAAATGTTCTGACAGCTGGAAGCGGACAACCTGCGATGACAAGAGACCCGCTGTCATTTTTCACCCGCTATATTCCTCGGCGCTTTTGTGACGACGTGCGGCACCCGGGCTTCACATGTGAAAGGCTGTTGTTCCTTCCTGTGGAGTGCGTACTTGAAAGCCTGCCTTGTGAGAACGCACGTCACAGCCTCCTGTCACCAAACTTCTCACGCGCTCGGAGATGGGACCTTTACGACAGCTATAATCACAATATGACGGGGAAATGACCATCTTTTGACACGCAATCAGTTACTTCACCTGTGGAAACCCCCCCCCCCCCAAACAAACCGCAAAAGCAAAACACGTTTTTTTGGCAAGGAGGAACAAATGATAACGCGGTATTGGTTTGTATCACCCTTGAATGGATTGTTCTGAAATTTGGATTTGTGTCTTTGGATCTTTGAGTTGTTGGGCTCAGTTGTCGGAACAATTAACTCTTAACCTCAGACCACAAATGATATTATGGGGTAGTCTTAAATCTGCCTTTTGTGGCCTCGGTTGGGAAGAAAAATGTGCTTGTGCTTTTATTTTCAGCAAGCTAGATTACTGTAATGGTGTTTTTGCAGATCATAATTAAAAAAAAAAAAAAGCCCAGTCAAAAAATTATTTAAAGATTTTGCTGCCGGTCTATAAATCTTGGCCGAAAATACTTCTACCAATAGGTATTAGTACCCAATGAATAATAAAACCCCCTCACATCTATTGCATGTTCCCTTAACCAGACGTGAACAAAGTGAAGCAGCAGATAGATATCATGCTCCTCACCCGCGGAACAAAAGTACAGGAGTACATCGCGAGTTATTGCGTGCGTAGGTGACGAGATGGATAGCGATGAGAATACGGAGGCACGGTGGGAGGAGGGATGTTTTCTGTCGTTTCCTCTGTAATGTGACCGCAGCCGGGGAGACACAAGTGTAGGGCTAGGCGAGACCAGGCGAGCACTTGTAAAGTGAAAGTGGCACACTGCTGGGCCCCTGGGATGACCCCTGTAAACACTGCTCGCACAGTGCTTTGATTACAGACCGAGCCGGCTATATAGAGGGGGAGGAAAGAGGGAGGACGGGGGTAAATGAAAACATGACCGCATGGAAAGGGAAAGAGGGGAGGAGGTTGGGGTCAGAAGTGGGATAAATCATCGCCTCAGAGAGCAGATGAGAGAGTAAATGTGTGGGGGGGGGGGGGGAGGACATAAACGGTATGAGAGAATGAAAGTATGAACTGAAAATAAAAATAATAATAATATATATATATATATATATATATATATATATATACACACGGTGTCACAGTCACTAACGAGGAGGGAACAACAAGCTTTCAAGAATACATCAAGAAGATGGACCCCAGAGACGTCCTGCTTAGTGAATGCCTCGGGAAACGGAAGCCTTGGAAGTAGGAGCCAGATGGACCGTCTCAAGAAAGACCTGATCCTGCATGGCATGAACCACCACCAAATTGAACAAGTGGCTGGAAAAGGCTGCTTTGAAAGAAAGCATCGAGGCACTTATCATGGCAGCACAGGAACGGGGCTCTAAACACAAGATCAATCGAGGCTGCTGTTCACCACATCAGACAGTGCCTCAGGAACAGGAAGTGAAAAAAAACAATCCCCAGAGACGTTGCAGCATATCACCGCAGGGTGTCAGATGTTCGCAGGCAACACATGCATTGAGCGGTAGGACCTGTGAAAAAGAATGGAAAAGTACAGAATCAATGATTATTATGACCGTTTTTTTTCTCCCCCCCCACCAGTGCAACGTATCCTGGATTTGATGGAATTAGTGTTCGTGCTTTGGGCATGACATGACTTCTTGATCTGAAAGCAGCACCCAGTTCTGAATAAAGGGTTCGAGAGATTGTCTAAGGCCAAAAGTTGGATTTTAAGTGGGCTGTGAGGATATGCATTAGCAAAAAAGGGAGAAATGGAAGTTGCATCAAGTTGTGGTTAGCAGACACTCTGCAATCCTAATGCTGTTTGTCACTTCCTGTTAGAATGTAGACAGCAGATACTTTAAATGCATCACAGGAAGGAAAAAAAAAACATCATCGCGCTCACTCGGCAACACTCTGCAACCTCAACCCCCCACAGACACACGCCAACACCTTTTCCCGATGCCTTCCTCGGCTCATACGCCATGAGCTGATTCTCCTGGATTGACAGTGTGGATGATTGGTCCTGTCAGCTCGCCTTTAAGTGGGCACTGTCACGCTGTAGCTGCCGCTGCCGTCGTCCGCTCTCCGCTGCAGCACTCCTACTGTCAGCACCTGCCCACTTCTATGTGCACTCCGGCTTTTGAAACTTTCCTCTCCTGTTAGTCTTCATTAGGCCTTTCTGCAGACTCGCTAATAGCACTGCTGGAATTTGCTTCCCAAATTGTTTGAGAGTGTTTACGTGTTGACAGAGACTAAAACAATCGCTGCAGCCGAGAAAATCCAAATGACCCGATGCACAGATGCTCATTGCACCATTCAATAAGAGACAATAATGGTCACATCTAAACCAGGAAGGCAGAGAGACAGAGAATGGGACAATCTGCTTCGGCAGGAGACATGTCTGCAATTATAACGGGAAAGACTGCGAGCTAGATGCAAGCGGGGGGGGGGGGGGGGGGGGGAAACCCCAGTGAGCATTCTTACTGGAAATGTTTCTCAGTGATTGTGGTTGGCCTTGATCGTCATTGTAAACGAACAGTCACACAGTGGTTCATACAAAATACTCGCATTATATCAAGAAAAATGGAGTCACATCCGAAGTGTAGATTATTTTCACCCCCCCACCCCCCCGCCCCCAACAAACTGGCAAGCAGGGGTGATGGCAGTTTGTCAAAGCACAATTTAAAGGCTTGATAAGTGCACTTGTAAGGTAGGCGGAGGAGGGGATGGCTGCTCATCCTTATCATGGCCTGTTTTGTCAATTTGTCATTTTATTGATTGGACTGGGGTGGGAGAATCTCTGCAACGTTCGGAGAATAGCGATCCGGTTGTCACATTGCATTACGGGTGTATGAGTGTGAGTGGGCACTTTTCTCGTCGACGCCCTCATTCTTCCATGTGCTCCTGGATAGCAATTAAAAACAGAGACTGCCTTCCTCGGTAGCAGTTTGTTTTAGGTTTGATCACATTCTGTGCAGCATGTGCAGATGTTGGGAATGACCGACTGATCTCCACTTTTCAGGCAAAGCGAAGATGTTATGCAGACAAAAGCAAAAAAAAAAAAAAAGTGTGCTTTCTTCATTTTTAAATAAATAATAATTCCTAATTCTCTTCACAGACAGAAGTCTTGTCATCTCATGCACATTTATGATTCCAGTCAGCTTTTCAAATGATCAATGCGGACTTAAAGTATGCATCTCTATTCATCAGAGTGGCTTAAAAGCATTTCTCATGTAGTACAATTAATACATACATTTTAAGTGCTTCTTTTTCTCTGTCATTACGATGGTTCATCGAGTGACTTGCGCCCCTCAACAACAGGGGGAGACCTGGAGCAAAAGAACCCCCCCCCCCCCCCCCCATTCCCCCAAATCCTCACCCCCCCTTTTTTTTTCCTCCTTTAAAATATATTACTCTGAACCGATGTATTAATCATTTATACTAGCGGATGCGTTTGCGACGGAAAAAAGTCCTGGCACGTGCGCGTATTTGTTTTTGCTGATCCACTTGGTGATGCACGGCACCTTCAAATCCTTCACACAAAACCGTTGTTGACTGCATGTGTTGCACAAGCCCGCGCGCGTGTTTACAGGCACTGGGGGCAGAGATGCTTTCCATGATTAATTATTGAAAGTGGGATTGTTTGCTCTGCGAGATAGACCACCCCATTGCTATCATGTCTGATAAGCGGCTTCTTCCATCGTTGACAGGTAGGAACACGGTACTCGCTACTCACATCATTTCAGTCATGTTGGCTTCTCTTGGAATGATCTTGTTTGGTTTGTCGAATGCCTCAGCTCCTCCGCCAGCTGGCTCCCTGTGAAACCCCCCATGCCCCCCCCCCCCTCCCCACATCCACATTTTTCACTGCTTGCAGTGAGGTATCACTTGTAATGTGGACTGAATAATTCCCTGAGGTTTGGCAAGGTATGACTGAATATGAAATCCGGGGGTTGTACACGGGTATCCATATGCCCGACGGCTGCTGAAAAGCCAACTGTGATATCATTACGTTATCGGGCACATACCGTCGTTGTCGGGCGTAAACCCAGGATGTGAAGGGACGGTCAATTGCTATTATCGCATTCGTGGGAGCCCGGCGGCATTCTGTCGCCTCAAGATTTGAAGTCCGGATGTTCTTTGAGACAATTGTGAGTGAAACTAGTTGGGTTGTATACATTTGATTAAGCCTGTAGATGTTAAAAATCCTTTGCGTCATGTTTAGTTGTCGAAGGTGTTCAGCCACGAAGGGCCACGTATTCAACTGCTCAGTCAGCTCAGTTTTTTGTTTTTACACTGAGTTCCCACAGTCATTTGCTTTTATTTTTTATTTTTTTGAAGAACTAAAGCCATTTGTGTTGCTCGGATGTCGGCACAAGCGCAACCTTTGATATTTACGTGTGGCAGAGGCGACTTGTCGGTATCATTTTAACCAATTACCCATTGCCTGCTTGCTTGTTGTGTTGATCTTCTTTGTCTGCCTCCCTCTAAACTGAGGAGGCTGATGCGTAAGTCAAGGTTTCTTGTTCCCCCAAATACTAAAAGTAATATTAAAATAAAACTCACTACATTCAGCGCTGTGTTATGTTTTCTTGGGGTTGTTTTTTTTTTTTTTTCCCATGGGGAAAGAGTTCGTACTTGTCATTAAGTAATTTTCTGATGTTGTACGACTTCTACAAAATGTCTCCTTCCTCTTTGTGGTCATAAAACAATTTCTGAAGCCTATTGATGTGCCTTTAGTCTATTTTCAGACTTCATTTTCAATCATCGTCCCCACGCCTTTTGTATCCACGTCTGCATTTCACTCTCTAACCTTGGCTAAGTCATTATGGATTTTTAAAATGAACTACATTACGGGAGGGGTTGGGGTCCTTTATGTGTGGCTCTAATAATAATTGCTAGATGTGGCAATCCCCTTCAGAAATGCGTATGAATGATGAGGCTGTCGGCGCAGGAATTACGGACCGTGAAGTTGGATAACACGTCACGAAATATCACGGCAAACCCCATAGATCCTGTCAACACCCCCCCCCACCACCACCGCCCACCCATCTTAGATGCTTTTGAATAAGAGATAAAAGGCAGATTCCAGACCGGTCACCTTAATCAAGCCAAGGAGGACAAGAAACCTGCGTAGGGAGGTGACGCTTCACGTTTCCAAGATGCAGCCGAGAAACTTTAGACGCCAAAAAACCTTTCATCGTGTTCGGCTCTTCCGAAATGAATGCCTTTTTGATTTAACGCCGTAATCAATAAGCAGCCACCTGTACTCACCGCCTGGAAATGTCTTTATCAGTTCCAGGTATTTAATAATAACACCGTATTCAAAGAAACACAAGCGGGAACAATCCGCATGTGACATTTAACGGAGGAGTGGTGCCCTTTAAAGAAAGTCGATTTAACATGAAGACGCGCGGGTCGGCGTGTTTAGGAGAGCTCTCGTCGCCACTCGTTTGCTCTCACGCATCTCGCATCACTGGCTCATATCCTGAGAGAGAAATCCGCAAGCAGAAAATGTCAGGATGCTGCTATCAGACACCCCAATAAAGCAAAGTGTCTGGCAATTGTTTGCACGTCGGGATTGAGAAATGGAGCCCTCCATAAATTGCTGTCCGTCACGATGTCAATCACCCGCTAAATGACACAAGCAATCGGCAGCGGTACGTTCGGTGGCAGGTGGCTGTGCTTACGACCTGTTTGCGTTCGCTGCGCTGTCAAGAAGTACGGAACCTAGCTAGCCAGCTGTGCTAGAGAGAATTTCAAGAACCAAACATGCATGTTTCTGGAATGCGGGAGCAAGTATGGCTCGTTTCCCGAAACTTTCCGCAGAAAAGGCCAGCGCTGAAATTTGAACCACCTTGCAATCAAATATTCTGCCTTTCCAGAAATTTTTTTCATTGACACAGAAGTATTCCTTCAACCAATATGCTGATGATTGCGATTGTAACGGGCATTGCTCTCAAACTGTACTGCATCATAATGTTAAGCTGCATATTTTGCAAAAGTGTCTTATTGTTGTGGCGAGACCAGCGCAGTGTTTCACAACCTTTTATTGAGCCAAGGGATATATTTTACATGGAAAAAAGGGGGAAAAAAAATCCTCTCAGCACACCACCAAACATAAAATGCTACCAAAAAAAATATGTAATTTACGACCTTTCACCCCTGTAAGTCTGACAGTGTTTGCTCTCTGATGGGAAATAAATGTTGAAGCCAGGCTGGCTTTTGTGATGCCGCCGTACAGATTCACCGTAGGAGAGTTTTCTATTTGCCTACAAAATGCTTTATGATCTCTTTTTTGACTCTTAGGTTTTTGCAGACATCAGAGGCGAGATGTGATGGCCGTGAATGTACAAAAGAGTGGCGAGCAGTGTTTAATTGTAACGCGTCTTTATTTTTTTGAATCTGGTCACCTCCCGTAAATAGGCGACCTCACTGTATTGTGATTGTAAAAGAGAAACGATACAATAACCCACAAACTCATTATTTTATTCTATAAGAAGAGTGAAAACTTAACACGCTGAATTGGCCAAAAATTCTTCTCCTCAAAGCACATTTAAATCAAGACAAAGGTTATTTTTGCATAACGAAATTAATCCTCACCCCCCCAGAGAATGGTCGCATCCGCTCGTGAATGGGACCCATGTATACAATCGCAACATAGCGGGCAAACCACTCCAGTCTCAGATTTATATGCGATACATGGAAATAAGTAGTGCCCGACGGAATTCCCAGCCACACACAAACACCTTTTGTGCTCTGCTCACTTCCGTCAAAGTGATCAGTCCCCTTTGTATACCTCAAAGCGCTTTTACTCTGTCTCACTTTACCACCTGTCTTTGCTTCTCTTCTTCTTTCACCTGCTTTTCTTTTCTGCTCCCCTTCTGTTTGTGCTTTTACACCCTCCCCCGAGACAGCGGCTTGGCTTTTGACAGTCATTGATAGTGCTTTCAATGCCGCCGCACTTGCAAAGTCCTCATGTTAATTTAAGAGTAAGGAGATGGATGGCGTCTACTGGTAAATGCCCTTATTTCCCCAACCGCTGTTCTGTCCATGCATCATGCTTAACTTTTGCAATTTCAAACAACATAAGCCTGCAAACAGAGAGTGAGGTTTCCAAGAGGCTCTAGAATAAGACCAACAAAACAACCACACAATGGAAAGCACCTGTGCAATGGAACCAATAATAATATCACCCAGGGGGATTTGTAAAAATGTATAAAAATAAATAAATAATCCCCCCCCCCGTAGTCAGCAATCATCTTAAATGCTGATAACAGAGCCATGTTTATCTTCTTTCAGTGAGAGAAAAGCCCCCCTCCCCGCTGAAAGTATGCACTATAAAGTCCTTCTGGATGCTTTATTGGTTAAGGTCATTTGAATGCCACTTGCCACTAAGTTGCCCCGTATCTCTCCACATACTTTGCTTGCGCCTTCTTGCAGGATGACAATCTGTCATCCATCTTTCTGCGTAAACGAAAGAAATGCTTACACCTAATGAGGATCCCGCGCACTTAAATGAGACACGGATATGGAGTGATGGAGTATTACGATGAGAGTCTTTGTTGTTCGCGGCCGTGCCGCAGCTCCATATCAATGTGGTGCTGAACGGTACATTACTCATCCTTGGAGATCCGTCCCATTGCTGGATGCAAGTCCAGTGTGAATGTATGCGCGGATGGAGATAAGAAATAATAATAATAAAAAGAAAAAATGGCTAGGAGCTTTTTATTGAGTCTGGTTATCCCGCAAAGGAGGATCTCGTCACCATCAGCCACTTTGGTGATGGATATTCTCATGATTTCTTTTACCCGTTATCGTGTGTATTCTTTGATAAGCTCATTTGGGGTTAAAATTGTAACATCAAAACTTTTGTAGGTTTCGGAAGGCAATGTACTTTGCCTTGAATTTTATGATGTCCTATCCATTTGTAGAACTCCTGCTGAAGTTCTTGCAGGTAATTCAGTCACGGTTACAGCGCAGTGTGACTCAGTCTGGCAAGATGTCCTTGGAAATGGCAATTAACCCCCGAGCCGCTTCGGTAAAGCCACTCGGTGGTCACAGCGGGTTCAAACTGCTGCTGTATTCTCTTGCGCGGCACCCCTGCCGTGAATGGGAATTGTGGAGATTTGTGTACTTTTTGTTGGATTTCGCTGTGAGGGAAGTGGCCTTTGATTAAATGGTTGCCGGTTTGTGCTGTGAAATAAGTGGCAAGTTCCCTCAGCAACTGCTCTTGAGTTGCCCTTCCCGGCATGTTAACCGTGTTTGGTTTACAAAACATCGCGGGAAGAACGCAGTCGTGTTGAAAATCCGTCATGCCGCAGCAGTTCGATCATATCCTAATAATGTCAGCCCCTCCTGTTTTTGAAAGGGAAAGTGTTTAGCTTGGCGGAAACGAAGCTCGAGGCAAGAAAAAAAAACGGTAACACATCAATGCAGTAAGATATAATTTGGAAATATAAATATGGGAAACCAAACAAACGCGAGTTGAATTTAGCAATAAATGAGCGTCCAAATGATGGCATCAAGCATCTGACTCCCGTTTGCCAAAAGATACAAACGGGAAGTGGATCGAGAAAGGTAGCACTTTGGTTCTGTCAACAACATCTACTGTTTTACATTTAGAGAGAACCCCATTCAAGTCCCATTTCACATTCATGGCGGTGGATCCTTTTGCAGGAGAGTGGAAATTGTCCAAAAAAAAAAAAAATAGGTGCATTCAGCATACTGATAAAGTCCGTGTGATGGATTTGCAGGCAGGTCTTGCAGATTGCATATTGTCATGCTCATTGCATGGTTTATCTTTCCAAGAAAAGTATTCGCCAAGTTGGATTTTTAGGCCCTTGTATGACTTTACAGTCTGTATTGATCTGGTTGTTGCTAACGCGCTCAAACTTGGATTCGTTCAAAACAATTTCACCTCATCCAGTCAGCAACCCGTTTTCTTCACCGCTTATCCTGTTGAACGTTGCGGGAAGCTGTATCCGATCCCATCTACATTCAGAATTTTATTTTAGTTTATTAAAACTTTATGAATTGCAAATATGACTGGTCAAAAGAGGACACGATTGATTGTGGCCTTCATCCGGTGGCTAGTTATTAGCCGTTATTACGATGGCCCGCTGCGCAAACTCAGCTCACATTTTCGCCACTTGTTCAAATAATTCGACAGGTTTCCTCGTATTGCGGACCCGTGGTTGGGGACCGCTGCTGGATTCCATGTTTTTATATCTATAAATGTTCATACGGTATTAAACATCGTAGTTGGCGGCCAATTTATTGGAGATGGTTACAACGAAATACCAAAATAACGTACAGATTCGTTATGTACCTCGAGGTACTTTGTAACGAGCTTCGACTGTAACGCATTTTTAGGAAGTTATTTTATTGAAGGCAGTGCTTCCTCACACACTTGTATCGACTCTCAATCGCTCTGCAACCAATCATGCTCGCTTGCATCATCGCACACCACATGACAGATATCTCATTTTTCATGCACAAGTTTTGCTACTTTACTCGCACTGGTACAACTTTGTATGAGAGTGTGCACAGCATACTGTCAACAACCTGCTGTGTAGGACTGGCATCTATAAAACCAAAACTGCTTAATCTTTTTACACTTTTGTAAAATTAAAGCCCTCCCCCAAATAAACAGTTTGAGGGAATAACAATTGAGGATTTTATTGCAATGAAATTTGACGTTTGTTTTGATGTGTCTTTGCACTTTTATTTGATTCTATTTTTTTTTTTGTTTAAAAACCTTGCAAGATTCACATGATGTCTATCATTTGTTTTACTGCAGAACACGACTACTGACTACATGCCCAGCTGGCAATAAGAAAAAAAATATCATTAGCCGTACAAATGTACCAAGAAATACAATCATCAGACTAATGGCACAGATGTCGCAAGGAATAATTTGACCAAAGGGAATGACGTCTCTTCACTGAAATAAAGGTGGGTGGCTGGCTATCCTATGATCATCCCCCCCCCCCCCCCCGGCCCCCCTACACACACTCTAATAACTGTCACCATTTGTTCCTTTTAACACGGAGGTGGCAAACATCTGCTTGAACGCTAAATTGTTACCATGAGCAATGAGAGGGGCCATGACACTCCTTTTTTTTCCCCTTCCCAGTTTCATTTAGTCACATCTGTGCCTTTTGCTGTGCCTCTCAATGGGCTTCATCTGCGCATTTGCAGGTGAACATGATGAGAGGGTGTGATTGCACCAAAATGAGCCAGAAGAGAAAACTCCAGTAAGCGTTAGAACAAGGGAAGGAGATGAAGACGACACATCAGAGGGGTGGGGCGTCTTACCTAAGCTGGAGCAAAATCTTTCAGCCTCACTAGTTGGTGGTGATAGGCGGGCTCCCCCCACAGAGAAGGGAAGCGGCGCAGCGAGATCAAAATGGCTCTTTCCCAACCTCCTGATCGCATTACTGCTAATTACTTCCCATCATGCGCAAGAAAATAAAGAAATAAATAAAAGAAATCAGCGAGCATTTTCGCTGAAGCGTGATGCTGCCGAGTGCAGTGTGGATGCGCGCCGCCTGCATGAGACAATCTGGACAATCTCATACAAATGAGATCCCGCAAATGAGGCTGGAAAAAAGAAACGTGTATATTCTACTTGGAGAATGGGCTTCAAACGCCATTCAGCTGTGTTGAAATTCACTTGATGGATTTATTAGGCCTGATCCATACTGCTAATTAACACGCCCCACATCTCCCTGTGAGGCTGAGAGTTAAATTGCCCAGATGTTCGCGACATGTTTTCTGAAACGAGTCGTAAGCAAGTCTCTTTTAAAACCTTCCCGCCTCTGGGAGCCTTTTCACAATCGAGTGATGACTTGCGCAAAAAGGCGGATCAAAGCAATCATGAGCTCGAAATGTAAGTGGGAAATTATGCATACGTTGGTGCGGATGGAAGTGGAAATTCAGCAGCCCCAAATTGGAGTATGCATGTTCTTATTATGCTTCTCAGAAAAATGGCTCTTGTTTTGCCTTTTGCAGCTGCAGCAGCAAAGGCTTTTCGGCTATACAGGAGAGAGCAAAGTGTAAAGTTGAGTACTTTTTTTTTTCAAATTTACATTCATGATTAACCATAACGACAGAACTAAGAGAACCGAGGCGGTCTGACCATCCCCGGGATACAACACAGATCACATATACAGGGGAAAAAGTCAAAAGTACAAATGCGCCATTATAAAGCTCATGTTTAAAACATTTTTTCGCTTCGGTATGCAAAATAACTCATGTATGAAATCCGCTGTGTAAGAGTGAAAGGAAGACGAGTTGTGGGTATTGTAGCCATAAACATTATACATTCAGATTCATACAAAACCTATGAATTAAAGAGCACAAATACTGCATTTATGCATTTATGAACTCAATATGAATTATGAATTGTTCTCCCACAATTACTAATTGAACTTATTTACCTTTCATGGCTCCAACATGATGTACCGTATGTTCACTACAAAGCATGTCGGCAATAAGATTGTGGAATGTTACATCACGACGAGGGACTTACTTGTGTCCTGCAAGGAATCCATCTCGACATAAAGCTGTGGAGCCATTTTGTTCTGGTCCCGTTGGCATCGATGGAAATGCACTGTGGCAAATCCAATATGCATCGTACAAAAGTAATGGGCTGGCGTTCACACAGCAATGGGATTAAAAGACGGACGACCTGTCGGCGGAAACAAAATAATGCACACTGAGAATTATTCCTCACTGATTAGGTTTTGCTTTTGGTACTTGTATTCCACGGCTGTCGAGTTAGCAAACAGCATCCATGTATACCGTAGAATATATTAGCAGTATTTGTCATAGTGCTAAACTCTCTGACTTCACTAAATAGCGATGAAAGAAATGTGACAATAGGAAAACAACACAATTAGTATGTCTCCAAATGAAATTGGTATATGGCTTTCAAAAACTCCATCCATCCGTTTTCAACATTTCTTGTCCGGAACAGGGTCGCGGCGGGTGCTGCAGCCTATTCCAGCTAACTTCGGGCGAAAGGCGGAACACCCCGAACCGGTCGCCAGTCAGTCACAGGGCACCCATAGAAACGAACACCCACATCCACACCGCCACTGGTCAGCAACAATAAGAACTAGTCTAATGTTAGTCCATTTGTTGACAAAAGAAAAACCTAAGAATACAATGGGAGATGACAGTCCAGAAGGCAACAATAAGGAAAAAAATTGCACGTCCCACACAGTGCGCTGTCTTTTCAATACTTGACAAGCAGTAGCTGCCAAGGCAAGGTTGTACGTGAATGGATCATGACGGCTTGAGGAAAGGAAAGAAAGGGAGGTGAAACATCACTCGTGATTGATCTGCTGATTGCCTCGCTTGGCTGCTGCAGGGACACGAAGAGCGCGAAGGAACACAGGAACAGGCAACCCCCCCCCCCCCCAGATCTGTTGCTTCAGAGCCCGTCAGCAGGACCCGACGGTATCGGAGGACCGGCTCTCTTCTCCCCTTCCTTGCAATGATCCATCAACACAACATCCGGCCTGTGGGCCCCCACCGGCTCTATTATTATTGGTTTTGTGACCTCAGTAAGACAGCAAGGGTGAAGGCATTTCTAAACTTCATTCGTTACCAAGATTTATTTTCAACAGTTTTTTTATGGCTGCGACTTCCTGACGTGGAGATTTATGAAAGCGCTTGACTCTTGAACCAGTTTACGCATAAAACAACCATTCAAAGGTTGACGGCCATTACAAGACTTAATACTGTTAGACAAGGGTGGGCGACCGACGGCAGTTTCTTTTTGGCGAGTGATGACCGAAATGTCAATCTGTCATGATTCTTTCTTTGAATATTTCCCTCCTCCTTCAATCTCTTACGCATACTTCCTTCAAAAACACTTCCAATTTCAATGTCGAATAATTGGCTGCACTTTGTGGGCCACGCGACTAAATTTGCTGCGGTGAGTTCCGCGGGAGTTCAGGAACTCAATGTTCTACTTGACTGAGGACAATCACACACTAAATCCAGCGCCATGCAAATAAGTCCAAATAGCTGCAGTAACTCCTCTCAAGCAATCAAGTGTAAGCAGAGTGTTTTTTCGTGGATGGCGCTGGAAATGAAATGCGTTGCGTGCTCGTGTGAACGAGGACGCCCGATGACAGCAGTTTGGAAAATCTTGATCCGTGCTGCTTGAAAGCTACAATCTGTTTCTCTCGCATACTGTATACTCGTCGTCATCGAGGTTAACGTCTCGGCGAATATTTTCTCATGTTCACACATGCGCTTTCGTTTCGATGACAATACTTGGGCAAGGCAGTTATGTGCCGTACTGCCCGCACACAAGTCTGGCGAGTGTACCACTACACCATCAGCCACGGCAATCAAAATTGTGAAATACGACATAAGCAGGCCTAATTAAACGAAATGGATGTTCTCTTTAGATGGATGTGCCATTCAACAGAGAATGTCTTATTGATAGCGTGGAAGCAATAGAAGAATTCTGATGAGATGTGACCTTCATTGCGAGAAAGATTATGCATTACTGCCTTTAGACACATTTATTTCCTTGGTGTATATTTCATAATTTTATTAAAACCTCTAAATTGTCCACAGATGGAATTTGATTTTGAGCCGTTCGGTCTTAAAATGGACACGTGGAATAGAAAATTGAGGCATGGGTATTCATTTTTGCATTTCAAAATAATCAATTTTTCATTAATTATTTAATTTGAAAAATAATTCATTTACCAACACCGTAGTTTTGGTAGAATATCATTTTCCCAATTTATTTCTGCTTTCCATTAATTTCTTGCTTTTTTTGGTCATTTGAAAAGAATGTGTTCAGGCAGCGCCGAAAAAAAAAAGAAAAGGATTTTTGTGAGAAGAAACACAAAAATGCTGAAAGTGAAACGTAAAGTTACGTTATCGCAATCATTTTGCCGTGGTGCATGATGAGCGCACGGCCATTTATCAAACAGGTCTAGTGAAACGCTGACGGGAAGGCTGGCAGGGACATCCATCTGCCTGTCTGCTCGCTTGAATGTGTGGAGGCAAGCAAGCAGCAGACATGGAAGGCGACAGGTCTCGCAAGCCTCATGCAACAGGAGAGCTGATCAGACCATTGGCTGCCGTGACGTTTGCATCACGCGGCGGGTTGACTTTCAAACTTGCAGCATGCAAAAGAATCACTTCGGATTCATGCGCTATCTGAATCCGTTGACAAATTCTCAGTCTTTTTTCCAGTCAAACGTTTTTGAATGACTATTTTAAAGAGTGAAAGAAGAGCTGCCCCAAACAATTTACTTGTGCTTCGTAAGGGGCCGAGTGGCCTCCCCGGGTCAGGAATAAGATCCTGCCTTGTTCATGAGTGACGAACGGAGCAATGTATCTCCTGCAGTGATACAGACTCGGCGTCACTCCGTTGCGGTGAAGAAGAAGCTGTCAGGTGAATCTGTTGATTTACCGGTTGATCCACTTCTTCTGCAGGTTGTCTGGGGTCTCCCTTTAAGGTAGCGTGAAAAGCTCAGTCATCCGGGAGGGGCTTAGAGTACAACTGCTGCGCCACTGCATGAAGTGGAAGCAGATGAGTTGGCTATGCATCAGCTCAGGATGCCAAGGAGGCGTACCCAGGACACACCGGAGAGACGATGTCTCTCGGCTGTCCTGGAAAGTCCTCGAGACCCACAGAGGGTAATCTGGGTTGACGCTGCCTGGTTGTTTGAACCCAGGGGTGTCCAAACTACAGCCCCGGGGGGTCATTTGCTCACATTTTTCAGGGGCCTGGGATACAAAGAATAATATTCATACCCACTGTCGGAGTTTTACCTGATTTTTGTCGGTCATCTGAGTAGTCATGAGACACTTGATTTGACACACAAGTTATTGCAGGTCATGAATCGGAGAAATAATTTATTAAATGTTTCCACGTCTACTGAACTAAGCCTATGGTACGGGCAATTATTTACATTAGGTTTGTATGTTACTGGGCTGGCAGCTGTTCGTATTTGGCGCGCGTGTTCATGGCGAGACAGATGTTTACATTCCACAATTACAGTATGTGAACAGGAAGACGCGTTTGAATTATGTGCGAGGCAGGTGCTCGTGTCGTGTATGTGTGTGTGTGTGTGTTCTGGAATAGACAGAATGACGTTTGCATCGTCTGCGGGCGAATCGACAAAGCAGATGGGTTACATTATGTGTGCGTGTTAACACTCAGACAAATATTGATGTTTCATTTATAGACCAGGCGAGAGGACAGAAGGAGGTTTACGTGATGGGTGCATCTGAATGGACGGTTGACATTTTTTTTGTGGATGTGCGTCGGCGATGGGATCAAGTCACATATGCGAGTCTCAAGCTTGCGCATGCCAAGTTAAGTCTGGTCTCATACGATACCGATGCGCTGCAATGGTGACCCTGTATCTGCTTTTGAGGCTCCACATGGACTATACACAAGTGGGCATTTTTTTGCACTTTTCTAGTACAAAGTCATCGTTTTTTTTTTTATATGAGCAAATGGTAATTAGTCTTTATTTCCTTACATTAAATTCGACTATGTGACATTATAGAAGCCTTGGTAGTATACGCCTCATCACTCTTTATTATTACTAGTTTCTTTAGGCTGTGTGCACTCTGTGATCGCTTTCAGTGTCCCCCCCCGGGTCTAATTTACACCTAAAATGCTGAAGATATTTTGGCACACACTTAGTTTTTCCACACCTTTGCATTCAAAATGATCGCCTGTAAGGTCTGCCGATTTCATCAAGTGCAAGAAATATATCGCCTATTGACGGCACAGCAGAAAGAGGAAACAGTCAGGATAGTAAACAAAAGTCGAGGCGCACGTACGCGCTGCCGTTCGCTGCTTTAGTGTTAATTGCAAGGAAACAATTGCTTCGTGTACCATCTGTGCTGCGTGACAGTAAGAAAATAATCCGTTTAATTTCCCCTGTGAGCGCAGGTGCTATGGTTTACCGCACCCAGGGAGACTTCGAAAGCAGATCGATCCTCTTCTGAGAATGAGATAAATCTATTTTGAACCCAAGTGTCTCAGCGAGCTGCCTCATGCCACCGGAGAGAAACTTTGACTGGACGCATTTCATTTATCACTTTACAATGTGACATCAGCCTCACCGGAAATGCTGATGATGAAATGGTGACATCATCGAGGGCCAGCTAGCTGGATTTAACTCTATTCATACTTGAGTAACATTTTCCAACATCGCTGATTCTTTTTTTTTTTTTTTTTAATTCGACGTGACTAAAAGAAATCACACCAAATTAATGTTTCACAAATGATATTTGCCCCCAACGGGTGGTAAGCATATACAGTTCACAGCTTGAATCATGCAAATTCAGCGCAGTGCAGTTAACCTAACTGGACACCGTCCCTGCCTGTGTGCTCCTGCATGTATGTTTCATCTACATGCGTATCATTTGGCAGAAAAAAAAAAAAAGAAAAAAGAAAACGCACATTACACACACTCCAAACGCCCACCCCGGTTCCTGTAAATGGACATTTCTGAAAACGCGTGAGTAAATTAACGGTAATTGACGTGACCGGAAGCAATGGGGAATTAGCACGGGGGCGCCATGTTTTTGTTCATCCCTCCAAGATGTTGGGCAGACGGAGTCCACTGAGAAAATGCGCCCCAGCCGCAAAGTGCTCTTAGAGTAATTAAGTTGACAGCAGTTTGGCTCCATCATCTCCACGTTGAGCGTGTGTAATGTATTTCAATAATGACACGCTGCACACTGGTAAATTGGCTTGTCATCGCACACGCGCCCACCCACACACACACACACACACACTCTTGCTCCCTCAGCTAATCGTTTTCCTGCTGACCATCATTCAGATGGGGCAGGAGGTCCAGAGCTGCTGCCTGACTGCCTCTTTTCTCGGGAAGGAACAAAAAGTGAATGACCGTCGAGAAATGTGTGGCGTGTATTCGCCATGTGAATGCTCGCGTCCTTTCGCATCCTCGGCTTGTTGACCGTGACGTGATCACGAGCTCAATGTTGAGTCAGTTCTAGCTCCTCCTCGCCGCTTACAGACTTTCGTTTCCCCGCATCGACTTGGCTCTGCTCCAGTCACGACGGCTGATCTTGACACGGGCGGAAGCGCGAGTAATCCGCACGCACAGTGCAAAACAGAAGGCCGACTTGCCTGCCATGCCTGTGATGAGTAGCCAGCTGCTCATCTGGATTCGAGCCTTTTCTTTGCCTCGGTGTTTGATTTGATGGCTTTGTGGACAGCGCTGGGCCACTGGTTGTATAAAGTCTGTAAATTCAGTCCGTAAAGTCGTGGAAAAAGACACTAAAGCTGTTGATGCTGTGAGACACACTAGTTATAAACTAAGAGGAAATGCAAGCCCGTTCGTTTTCCTGTGGCAAACGAAAGAAAGTCAAGCAGTCTTTGTATCGTGAAGAAACTTCCAGCACAAATTATGTCAGAACAGGCTTGAATAGGAAATCTTACGGCAATCTAAACACTCTCTGGTGTTTGACGTGGACCACGTGTTGTAAGTACTTGATACATAAACCTACGGAGGCCTTGCAAGCCCCTTTGAAAATCACACTCGCCCTGGTAAAGTGTCTTGACGTGTTCACAGTCCAAAACACCTGAAAAATACATTTTACAGGAAAGCTGAGTGACATTCCAGATGATGTGTTTTTCCAGCAGCACCTTTCAAACCCTGGAACACAGCAAATAGTCTTTAATGGCAGGAAGTAGGCCTTTCCCAGGGGCTTCCTGCATCGAGGCAGACCCAACGCCTCCCGCTCTTATTTGCTTCGACTCAGCTAGTGAGCGTACACCACTTTGCATGTGATAGTTCTCCCGTAACGAGTTTTTCAGGGGTGGGTCTGATAAACGGAAAGATATCGGGTGACTCTTTTTGGGGTGGTAGTTAGGGACAAATGACAGAATTTTTTTTTTTGATATAACAGATGAAAGCACTTGCTAGAATATTTTTACAAACAGAGTTCAAAGGTCACCTCATACAATTGAGTTGAACCAGGTAGTTACAATTTTTTTTTTTTAAAGCATCGCCGTTCAAAAGACGTCGATGGTTGTATAATGTTAGCCAACAACACAGATAATTCCGCCCTTAGCGCTTCTCTATTAGTGTGCTCCTTTGCTCTGAGAACTGTGAAAAGACATTTAGCATAATCCAGTCACATTCAAATGTGCCGGTGAGCTAGAAGGCGATAAATCAGGTGCCTGTTGGGTTCCCTGGGGCTGTTGCTTTCACCTGCTGCAGCTGCATCACTGCTAAGACCACATCTTGTCAAGCAAGAATCTTTCTTGCCTGTGACATAAATATGGATTATGGGTGACTGGTTAGCATGTCCGCCTTCAGGTGCAGGGTCTGACCTTCCTGGGTGGAGTTTGCATGTTCTCCCCATGCCTGCGTGGGTTTACTCTGGTTTCTTCCCACATTCCAAAAACACGTATGGCAGGTTAATGGAACACTCGAAAGTGTCCCTCGGTGTGATTATGAGTACACCTTTTTTTGTTTGGCTATGTGTGCCCTGCCATTGGCTGGCAACCGGTTCAGGGTGCCCCCAATCTTCTGCCCGAAGACAGCTCCTTGCCCATGCATATGTTTAACACGATGGGTGAAAGCTGGATTAAGTCCGGAGACAGAGGCCTCCATGATGGAAATTTCAACCTGAAAGTGGATTGTTCTGCCTGTGTAAACAGGCAATCACACAAATCCACTTTGAGTAGGAGTTTAGCTGGAGTCTATTTATGGTCCCTCCCCCTGATTGGGGATTAATTCAAATTGCTGAAGGGGACGTTTCAATTATTTTTGTGGACTGAGACCCTTCACTCAATACTTTTCTTTGGGCTTGATTGGGAGTAATTACAATTTGGTCACTGCATGCAAGGACGCCACGAGGAGAAGCAAAAAAAAAAAAGGATAACGACGAGATGCCTTAAACATACAACAATAGACATTCTTTATCACAAATCTCTGCGACTGTTGAAAAATGCATCTGTCGTGATGATGGATGAAGAAAAAGCAGCACCTTTGAAGAGACGGCAAAGAACCAACATGTGAACCGCAAAATAAATACAAATAGCGATAAATACAGCCTTTTTTTTTGTACGGTCATATCAAAACATTGGGTTGGCTAAAGACATTCCTGCAAGACAACGACAATTTTATTCTTTATAACGTTGGGGCAGAGCCGAAAATATCATTTTCCAGAACCTTTCTACTTGCACAGCAGCATTATTTCCTGACGCTTTATATTGTCATTCCATACCTTCGTCCTCACCTCAAGACAAAGTCAATACATTTTCTCTTCCCTCGCGCTGTCCTATGCGGACGGATGGGACCGGAGAGGTATGGGGGGCAGGGTCATCATCCATCAGGGAAGCAGGATTCGCGTTGACATGAGGTCCATTAACTAATCATTATCAGCTTCACCACAAACTCTCGATTTAGATTGGTAGTCTAATCATGCCAGATAGAAATCGTGCGAATTTTAATTGCACGTCATGGTCTTTGTTTCGTTTTGTTTTGTTTTTTCGCCTTTTGCTCATCTTATTTCAGACCCTAAAATTTTAGGACTCGATTACATACGGCTTGTATAGAACTTTGTCACTATTCTCCCAGCACCCCTCCCGCCCCCAATTTAACAGCTGGGATACGATAAAACTAATGGCTCTTGGAATTGTGAAGATTACAACAATTATGTATGCGAGCAACACTGACAAACGCACGAACGCCAGGGTCACTCTGCTCCAGTGCTAATTGGCTGTTAGCGAAGAGTAACAGCGAATGTTGAGGGGCTAATGTGTTGCCAAACGATGTACCCTAAAAACCAAGTGAACACAAAGTCAAATGCTTAATTAATAAGATGAATATGTGCCATCTAAAGGTTATGCGTTATCACAGTAATGGGAAATGAGATATCACAAAGCTCACAGCATTTGTTTATTTGCTGCAAGCAGAATTCAACGTGTATTATTGTGTCAATTACAATCCACAGAAGACCACAAACATTCACTTTGGAGTTGTTCAATTGTCAGAGATCTGCGCATCCCCACGAACACACCATCGCAAATGTTATGCTATCGAATGAAACCTGACTGGACACTCATATCCTATGAGGTTTTTTTTACTCTGGAACCCCACAAGGAATTCTCCTGTCACCACCCAAGATGTCCAACACAAATTTGAGGAAGGAATCTGCTTCGTCATTCTTAAGCGGATTCAGTTTATAGGGAGTCACGTCATTCTGACGACTTTCTCCTCATGTGACCTGTCATACTGTATAGAAAATACACGTTGCGTACCCTCACGAAGTTGTCACCCGGGATAGATGTTCTGTGTGTCATGCTGACAGTGTAATTTGGATGTCGTGAGGATTATGTGGTTGTGATCAACAGTGTGAGTGCACGCGCAGTCAGGACAGAGGGTGTAGCTGGTTCCAACCCCCCCTGTAATCTACTCGTAGAGAGATCGGCTACTAAAGAAGCTTACCGTCATTGTCTACCCCGGGGGGTACCCCAGATGTACAGCACACGACATACACATGACTTCATCGAAGACACTTCTAACAGAGCGGTGGAACAAAAGAAGGGCACATGAGGGGAAAAACAAAAAGAGATTTCCTGGAAAATAAGGACATGTGATGAGTACCAAGGGAAATCAATAGAAGTTCAGTTGAATGGAAACAGTTTGCTGTTGGGCATTGACTTTCGCTCTCTTTCTTTATCATCATCATCATCAAAATTGCCTCAGGGGGCACTCAGAAAACTGTGACCAAGCGTGATCAAAATTCACTCGTGCATCACTACTTATGCCCACTTCATCCTCTAAAAATATCAAAACAATCGCCACAGTATTTGGGTTTTTCTGGGAATAAAGCTTTTGACTCCCCTGTTTGCTATAGAGGAAAAAGAGTAGCATGGCTTGGTGCTAGAAAACTATCACCAATCAGCACAATCACCCTAATATTTTGGATTTTCTTCACGGGCAAGATGTGTTTTGTTCTTATCATCGAGTGGGCTGCGATGTTGCTATAGCTAGCATATGATGGCATGGGGGGAGAAAAACTCGTGGGTGGCTGTCCACGGATGTGTTTTGGCTCTTTTGTCGAGTCCTCGCACTCGACTGCAGAAAGAGAGTACGGCGCGCAGGGATGACTCTTATAAGTAATGAGTGCTACTGCCACATGTCACGTCGAGTCACGCTTCCGGTCACCACTCGGCGCTCGAGCCCCTCTCAATGTGTTTGTGTGAAAGACAAGAGTGAGTGTGCAAGAGAGAGGGTGGTCTGCACTCGTATCTGTGTCTCACTGTGGGGAATTGTTATTGATTGCCTCGCTGCCGCTTTTAATTATGTCTCCATCCAATCAATGCAAAAGACGGTGGGTGGTGGATCTAAAGTGACATTTCTCCACTTGAATTACTCACGTCTCCTGTGCGGCTCCGCTGTCCTTTTCTTTGACTTGGCGCAATGCTGCATCCATCTGCAGTCATTTGCACTTGGACCTTTGCCACCGTTCGCAATGCATTCGTTTTGGGAAGTGAAATAGCACAAATTAGAGGGACTCTGAGTCTTTGCAATTATGCCGCGCATGCCTTTGGGATGCACATTTAAAGATCGTGTCAAGGGACAAAAAAAAAAAAAAAAGTCAACAGTCAACAAGACTATTATGAACCGGACTGCAACATATGTATGAATTCAAAAAACAAAAAAAACAATTCCCAGCTATGTAAAATAGTGCTCCAAAGTCATGAAAAATGCAACCCGCCTTCCATCTCTAGGACTGTGGGGTCGTGTCAGCTGAAGCCAACCTTCACTCCCACACACCAACTCAGAGTGAGGCGCTAAGGTATAAAATGATCCAGCTGCGGTTGAGCTAACGTGTTAGCTTAACTCAAGGGCAACTTAAGGTATTTTTTGCACTATAAGGCGTTTTGGAGTATAAGGCGCACATTCAATGAATGGCCTATTTTAAAATGGTTTCATATATAGGGCACACCGCATTATACGGAGCACAGAAGCTACAATCGTGGTTGCATTAGGCATCCACTAGATGGAGCTATGCTAAAGAGAATACAATACAATGCAGCTTTATTCATATAGAGCCTTGACAACCGCTGCAGCTGTAACAAAGCGCTTGACAGAACATTTAAAATATTACATCCAAGAGATCAGAATATTGATCCATATATAAGGCACACCAGATAATAAGACGCACTGTGGGCTTTTGAAAAAATGCAATGCGTTTTGGTTAGGTTTATTTATAAAACCATTTTAAACCTTGGAGCACCATAAATAATAAGTTGATGGCAGGGTTGTTGTCAAGCAAGCTAAAACAGTTTCAGTGAAGCAGAAATCGCAATGGCTGTGTGTTTTATTTTTGTGGCTTCAACGTATCATCTTTGAAAGGGGACGGCGTGTTAAATCAAATGTTTGTGCTAATAATAAAACAGCCGGATTAAATGAGACACTACAGTAATTGAGTAGTGAACTGGAAAACCTGTACAGGGCACTGTAGTCCAATGAGATGAAGACTATTTTATCACTCCAGGCCAAAGTGTAACATTTATATTTTTTGTGCCTACTTAAAAAGCTTGAGAGAACCATTGATGACCGTCCCTTGACTAAGCGAGGTGATGAAGTCGAGAAATCTGCAGGACATAATTGGGGCACCATTCTGCTCTAAGTCGCTGCGTCCCATACAACTCAGTCGGACTTTCAAAACACTGAATCACTTTCATACGCATCACAGCCGCTGACAACCAGAGCAGTTTCATTTTAGTTTATGTCGAATCCAATTTAGAAAAGAGTATTTCCAATTAGCTGCGTGAACATGGATACATGGCACTCAAACACAACCGCACTTTCTGCTCCGATCCTTCTGCTCTATGGTAACGTTTGAAGTTCCCCCTGGGGGAGAATTGTTATTCAGCCCCTCCATTTTGTTTCCTGGGAATCCCACCCAGACAACCACGGCTCACTGATCCTCATCTGTTTACACGGGAACCGTCGAGCAATTTGCGTTGTGACCGAGATGAGAGTCTTACCTGGTTATGGTCTACTTCACAAGAGCTCGTTCAATCTCTGGACGGACTTGACTCGAATAGCTATCATCTTGGCTACAAAAGTCACAAGATCATAAAAGATCATATGAATATAGTGATGAAAACCCGCTGGCTTATACTCACGGCCCACATTGGCTGTCCTCCATTTGACTCTGTGGGGAGTTGATCAGCTTTCATGACTTTACTGTATTTAACTGATTTTGCCTGCTATGGATTTAAAAATCCTAATCCCCCAGCCCCCAGCCTCTAAATAATCACAAACACCCAACATCTGTGACACGAAACATTTGAATGATTGAGTATAGAAACTGTTCAATGCCCAGGCGTGCCATGCTGTGACAGCCTACCGACAACTACAATCGTTTTGTTTCTTGTTCGTGCCCGAATCCTCAATAAAGATGCCCTCGCTGTGCTCTCACTTCTTCCTTCTCTCCCCGCACCACGAGCTGTCCACCAAACGGCAACATTCCCATGGGGGACCCGGCTCAGGAGTCTGCATGCTCGGTCGGTGCGATGATCAGTGACTGTTAGACAGCCGATTTGTCTGCGCTCGCCTGGCACGCTGCTGGGCTTCCATGGCAAGATTGTTTTTGTCCGCTGCTTGGAGAACTGCTCCATGTTTGGAAACGACTAGTGCTTTTTATGCTTCGGCCCCCGCCACGCGACAGCGATTTCGATCGAGCTGTGCCGTGTTTATTAGGGGGAAATCTGCTAAGCTTTGTTTCCAGCCAGCTTTGGATGTTCAAGGTCAAAAAAAAAAAAATTAGCTTCTGAAATTAGTCGAGATTAGTCACGGAAGAGGAATTTTCGGTCACAGCCCGGCCATGACTCCCGTCTTTTCTTTCTTGCCTCTGTGTTTTTCCTCGTCGCCATCGTTTCTTCCTCCATGTCTGGCTCTTTCTGCATGTATTCGAGATTCATTAGCATCCAGGTCGCTAATGTTCCTTTCAGTTTTAGAATGACGAAAAGAAAAGCATTACGCCGCCTGCTCACCAATTTAAACAAATGAGTTTAAATGTGGGCCATCGTTTCTGAGGGAGATAGAAGAGGACGAGAGCATCACCCCGAGTTTGAGCCTGCACCTTAACAGTGCCACGTGGCTTTGAAACTGTCAACGTTCGTCTGTTTGCGTGCCACTTAACACGCACCTTCTCATTTCGCATGTCTCGGTGATCCAAGCTTCTGCAGTCGCCTTGAGAGCACCACGGCATTTTCTACTTTTCCCTCCGCCGACTTCACTGCGGAGTTTCTCATTAAAAACATTCCCGGACGAGCTGTGTTAGTGTAGAGAAAATAAATTAGGGGCGTTAATGTGATTTTGGTTGAGCAGATTAGAGATGTCTTTCATGGTCGCAGTCTAATATTAGTCTCCGGCAAAGCCTCAGCATGCTTTTCTTTTGCATTTAACCTCATAATGTCAAGAGAACCATTGAGTCAGTTCTGGCGCCGATACTCTTTCATTTGTGCGGAGCTGCTTTTCTCGGCCGTAGCCGAAGAGAGATGCGAAGAGGTTGGAGGGCTAACGATGTGAAAATGGTCATTTGATGGACCACTAGACCACCGCTAATCCTACTTCTCCAATCACAGACATGGAGGCAGTCGTCAATAACCTCACTGATGGTCTGTCCAAACAAACTAAATTCTGGTCGTCAGCGGGAAGAAAATCTTGAAAAGAAAAACATGAGCACTGACTGATTCGGATTCTTTGAAATGACCTCTGAGGTGCCGCAGTGTTGCCCCAAACGCCCCAATGAAACAGCATTCTCTCCATGCGTCTGTGTCTCTCCGACTCAATCGGGGGGGGGGGGGGGATTAAGCAACAAAATCAATTAGAAACTGGAGCTAAGAGGGGAGAACTGTCCTGCGAACACGTCCTCCCCCTCGCTCTGTCCTCTCGGAACAAAAGCGGCAGACGCGCATCATAGCCATCACAAAATTGGGAACATTCTGTTCGCTGTTTTCGCTCGTTGCCCCCCTACCTACAAAATTAAAATAAAAATAGCGAGTTCACTTTTGCCCCTCTTTTCAACTTCGAGTCCTGCTTTTATTCTTCCAAATCTCATCGAGAGACCTTCAACCTTAGCCCCTTTTGCACACCGGAGCTCTCCAAGCAAAGGAAGTGTATTGAAGTTCAAAGAGAGACATCCTCACTCGTAAACCCGTCTCGCTCCCCAGAGACCAAAAGAATCACACCGCAACCTTCGAGCCCAGTCTTTGATAGACTCGACTGTATTGGAAAAGTGAGGGCAATTATTCTTGAGATAGTCGTTATCCCTGCGCCGGGCTGATTTACGGACGAGCAAGGTTACTTTTGACAACTGGAACGGAAGATATTTGCCACGACCAAGAGGGGAAAGCACGGTATGCGTTTACAACGCGGGATGTTCAAAGCAAGCCAATGATGGCTGCAACTGTAAATTGAATTTCTGGCTCTGTATCATACTTGACGGTGACTCGTAGCAGCAGGGGCAGCAGTAAAAGAAGTCGGCCGGTGCTTTGCCAATTTAATGTCTGGATGTTAATCATGCGCAGCTCACATGAACTAAATATAGCATTGTTATGGACATGGAAATGAGGAGGTTGGTATCCATTAGATACAATAAAAGTCGTGATAATGAATTACACAAAGATGCGTATATTTTTCCCTGAAGAGTCCTTCACGCGCGAGTGGGCGATTTTAATCCACAACCGACATCGACGAGCGAGGCAATGACAACGAGACTGGATCTCCATCCTCACTCATTTTCCCCCACATTATCGCCGTTTGTTTTCTCGGATGGTTGCCTACTTGTTTGCGTGAGTAATCAATGGTCCAGCCATTAGACAAATGGAAGGAGATGGGAGGCAAGTGGGTGGGCGCGGCTTTTCACTCTCGAATCAGCTGTTGTGAATCACGCGGCTGATTCATAGGGCACGGCTTGATTTAGGGCTCGACTGGTGTGATGCAATGACAAATTGGCTTGGCTTGGATTGCAGATTTTTTTTTAGGGGGCATGAGAGGGGGGAAAGCAGGATAGTGTTGAAACTCTACATTCTTCTCGGTCATTGTAAACCGATATATAATAATCCGATGAGAAAGGTAGCGGAATTGTGGAAGCTTTTCCAAATCATCCTGGGCTGCACCACCTCACCTGTTCACAGGCGCAAAAGGTTGGTCGACTTTGTATGAGAGCGATTACACTGCCACCAAATATTCGATTTGCAGAAATGCAGAATTGGTCAAATGTTGCATCCCGGGCTGTTCTGCCTTCAACGTCAGCCGCGCTCGCGCTTCCGTATTTACGACCTCTTGTACGGATGTCCAATGCTGTTTCAGGTTAAAGACAAACCCCCTGAGTAACCCCCCCGCCCCCCATCGAGTCATCTTTCTTCCATCCCGTCACACGGCGGCTTTCCCTCTGCAAGAATGCTACCCTTCTCGTCTTGGCTATCTACTTCCCGCTTTTGCAGCCAGGACTCATCCATCAAGGCAATGAGGAAATAATTGGTACTCCCTCTCCCCCGGCCGAAGTGGCTGCTGTTGCTTCCACTGAAACGGACGTGAGTGATGGCCTCAGAGATGGGAGGCAGGCCATATGAATGAACTCCTCCGGGTGAGACATTCAGACAGACAGAGAGACAGAGAGAGCCTCCAGTGGAATAAGTTAAGCGAGCAAAGGCGGGATTTAGTCCTCCCTGATCCGTTATCATTCCAGGGCTTTGGTTCCCTCTTTTTGACTTCACACAGGATTTATCTTTCAAGGACGTTCTCCATGGTCGTGAATTGGAGCCGTCCCTTTAAAAACAAATAGCCTGCCTATTGAAACATGACTTTGGTCGCAATGCTCGCATGATTTATGGGCTATGCGCTTTCCAGTCGAATTGCTTAGCGACAGAAAGCGTTGTATTGGATGCCGCTTTGCGAGCAGACGTTCCCCCGGCAAACAAAAGAAAGGCGTCGTGCTTTTCAAAAGTCTTTTATCACTTTTTGTTCCCATGGCAGCTTTTGTTTCGCCCACTGGCAAAGTTTGGAGGAGAAGAAGTCTCTTTTCATGTTTCCTTCATTCAAAATGGTGTATGGGGCTGGGATTTTGTCTCTGTTCCCACCCGCGAATCTGGATTACACGTCACCTTTCTGTCTCCAAAACCTTCACGGAGGAGGACGGGTGAAACAAGAGTCACAACTCGTGCTGCTCGAGAATTCAGTTTGATATATGCACTGTACACCTAACAAGATACAGCTGTTTAGATCCTCCAACATAGGTGAAAAAAAAATTAAAAAAAACGCCTCGGGTGTTGTAAGGGATTAGGCATCAGGTGTACATAAAGCACATGTGTTTTGTTTGCATGTGTTTAAGACTGTTGGGCTGAAGTGCATCTGGCCCACATGAATTATTTGTGAGAGGAAACTCGACGCCAAACTCAATGTGATCTCAGACGATGCCGCCGTCTGCGTGCGTACGCGCGTGTGGGCGGGGGTCTCTCATCACGCAACCATCTGGCCAGAGTCTCAGACACTTCGCCGTCACACAGTTGGTCCAACCAGGTGGCTGAAAATGCGCCTGAGCAGGTGGCAACCATTGCTTGCCAAGACCTTTGGCTGTCTGGATCTGTGCCACCTCAGGCCACGCTACGAATATTTCATTCATTGATATTTGTGGGTTTTATTTACTGACACGGTCACCTTGACCACAGGAACCGGTCGGTCATGGAAATGAAGCGCAGACCTTTTTCCCTTTCTTAAAGATCATCAGCGTGGAGGGGCGGGGCACTCTGGGCTGATGGAAAAAAAAAAGCGTTGAGTTGCCTGTGATCTATTAATCTGTTTGCATTTAATCGTGTGGGTTTTGATATATGGTAAAATATTCCCTGATTAGCCTCGCTGTGGGAAAACATATGGCACGGCAGCAAAAAGCAAAGAAGGAACACAGAGTTCACAAGAAAAATCTGTCGGTTTTTGTGAAGAAATTGACAACACAGACACCACTGATGTTGTGGTACTTTTGTCGAATTACCGGTACAGTACTGTTTTGTTGCAGGTCCCCAACCCCACGCCATCGACTACCATGGCAACAGAGCTAAACACATAGCCCCACTCATGTTGTCACAACACACCCTTCCTGTCTGCATCGCACACGTTCACCTCCTTGCTCATTCCAGCGAAATGGCCTAAATTAGCTTTGACCTTCTCCTTTAAAAAAAAAAAGGGGGGGGGGGGGAAACAGCACACTGCCTTATTACAGTTTCAGGGTTGAATGCATGTGTGTGTGTGTGTGTGTAGAATGGCATGCTGTTACTCACCAGCTGGGAGGGCTTGCCAGCATTTGTGAGGCTTGCAGGTGGCCCTTTTTTTAGATTCGACTGGCACAAGTGACAGTGAAGTAAACCCAGACTTCAAGAAAACAACTTTTTTTTTTTTTTTTAGCCAGTGCATTGGTATATTATTATTATTATTATTATCAGTAGTTGTAGTAGTGCTAGCATTAGTATTATTTTCATTTCGACTGGGCCTGGAAACTAAAACTGACATTGGTAGCCTCCATGGACCAGAGTAGCCTGCCAGTTGGTTAAAAAAAAAAAAAGAGAAAGAAATAGCACACCAGTAATGGAACAATGTGATTTTGTAGTCCGGTGTGAAAAGTAATTTGAATGTATAAACACACACACACAAATGCTGGCACTCAAGGCCCAATGCAAGTGATAAATATGTGAAATAAGTTCCAATCGACATGATTAATATTGCACATATTCATTAAACACTCAAAGTGCACACCCGGCAGCATCAAGTCGTCAGGTGGATGAAATTAATTCAAGCGTGAATGTAGAAAGTACATAATGTTCGCCGTCAGAGCCAAATTGATTGCATATGCCATTTACAAAGTATGTCGGCTGTGAACGAGGGAAATGCTTGCAATGTACCACAAGATGCCATATTCATCAAGCGCCATATAAACACTCACGAGTGCGTTTGTTATGTGACATGCCGTTGTGAGGTTGATTGCCCTCATCTAAGAAAAGCAGTTTCTCATGGTGTGTTTAGTGATTGATGCGCTGTTATTGCACCGGCCTCTGTGGCAATCGCCGATTCAGGCTCCAAGGTGTACGCGCTTAAAAAAAACATGGCGGTGCCCTGCAGTGCAGTGAGAGTGCGCTCCTTCTCCTTGTTCCCGCTCTCAGATGTTTTAGGTGTTGGTGCTACACTCGGTGTATCAGGATAACCAAGCCTGACAGGTGCTTCTCCTCATTATTCAAATAGCCCGTCACTGTTGTGCGAGGGCGCCGCAGAAGATGTTGCTTTCATCCTATATCCCACATGCGCGCTCTTCGCACTCTGGGGGACGTTATGGTGACATTTACAATGAAATATCACCCTCGTGTCATTCGCCATCATAGTCCCCCGCATAAACCGAATGTATTGATCTCGAACTATCCCATCCATCCCGCTTAGCAGACTTTACACGCAACGGTTCCCAAACAATGGGAGATAAATGAACATCCATTAAGGTAGTTAGTCGGCCCCGCTTTGAGGAGCCAACCCGGCCAAATGGACTTCTAATAGATACCCTTGATAGTGTAATCAGTTTGACCCACTCACGGGCCCCTTCAGTGGGTCGGCGTCCTGGGATTTGAGGTAAAATAAGTAAAATTAGATTCAATCAGCATCATTATGTGTGAGAGGAGGCGGTGAAGCAATATAAACCTTGTGACCTTTTCGATGCTCACTATGATGGATTATTGATTAAATCATAACAGGTGGTGTCTGCTGCAGTCCCCCCCCCCAATTTGTTGCATAAACCTGGTTGAGGTTGGGTAGCCTTAAAGGTAGATTAGGAGCTTCAAACAGATTATTTCGAGAACACTGACCAGTTGATTTGTTTGTTGTTGTTGTTTTTTTTCCTCAGCCAGTTTTAATGGATCAATATGATGATTAAGAAAAAAACATTTCGGAGAGCACTGACTTCTGACCACTTGCAAGAAAATGGTGTCATTCTGTGACATGTAGCATTAGGCTCAGCGTAAATAAGAGTGGTCGCTGGTGGAATTTTCTCTCGAGGAGGGCCTGCGGATAACACATTGACAAATAGTGGAGAATAGAAACATCAACCTACAGACAATAGTAAGGTCGCTGTGTGTTTCTATGGCCGAGGAGATGACAGTAAACCATATCAAGTCAGTCTAGCAGCTTTTGAGACATGAGAATGCCAAAATATTTCATTGTCTTATCCAAGGTGATTTGGAAGGAATATTCTCACTCGCTCTTGAGTCCAAATTACGCTATGTAAAATCCAGCGTAAATACTGCAGTTGCCGTCGCAGCGTGACAATTGTAGCTTGATTGGAGAATAAGTAGATGAGTTTTTATGAAAGTAAAGCAGAGCTTGTGTGGAATTCAGTTAGAAGGCAAACATCAAAGGGTTATGATTCATTTATCACATCGTTTTGTGAAGAAGAAGAAAAAAAAGCAGGGCACGCAGAAAACTATGTCTGGTCGAGCCACTTATTGTGTTTGATCTTGGTAATTCATTTTGTTGAAAGAAAGTCTTTTATTTGCCATTGTGTTTGCGTGTCTTCTTGTCAGGGTTGTGAAGGTCGGGCACACTGTCTGTGTTTGGTGTGTCACACTGCGGTGTGCATGTGACACTCGTTTTCTCCGAGGATGTTCCTCTCTTTCTCTCGCTCCTTTTTTCCCTCCCATCAGCATGTTTCCTGCTCTCTGCTGCTGCTCCTTCAGAAAGAGCTGTTGGTCTTTTCATCATTAGCCCCTAAAACATAATTAATATGTCACTGGCTCTGCAGGAAAATGCCAGCACGCGTTTGCTCAACATGACAAATTTGAATTCTACGTTCTACAAAAAACAAAACAACACGGTTTGCTCAACCTTTACTGACTAAAGCAAGTTTATTTGCAAGAATGTGATTTTTTCTCAATGGGACAAGGTTGAGGTTTGGTAAGTGGAACCTCTTTAGAGCAGACCTAATCCAGTCTGGTACGCTATTGTAAAAGTCTAATGGGCACAGATTAAACAAAGCTGCTCAAATGTTGATCTAGCCACGAAGGCCCTTTCAAAGCCGCACCTCATTTTCACATCAGATGCCAAAGATAGACTTGTCCGAGTCGGAGTGCTCTTCCTTTTCCTCTTGCGATGTTATGGGCTACTCTGCCATGTGGGTAAAGAGGGAAAAGGGGTGTAGTTGGACGTGGTTGCGCAGCTTCCCCCATCGACTGAAGTCATTTGGGCACATTCATGTCAGATTTGCGCTCTGGGCGGAGCAACACTAAAATGTGGACGTTCCCCATCAAATAGTCTCCCATGGACTTTTTCCGCTTATGCCATTCAAAGACTATATAGTGAATCAAAGTCAAACAAAAAAAACCCCTGCATTTATACATTTTTACAAAAAAATTTATATTACAAGACTATTTTTGGTTGTCGGCGCCTAATATGTACGACTTGAATGTAATTAAGATGCTCACTTTCTTTCAGTGTTGTAGAATTGCACGACATCATACTTAAAGGTGCTTCGCGTATCCATTTTTTTTTCACGTTTCACAGTAGAATAGAAGGTCATGGAAGCCTCCTCAGTCAACAGTCACATCTGTGCCTCAAGCTGTTTCACAAAGCAACTGGGACCATTTGAACCGATTCCAGTGCAAGTGTGTAACTCCATTATCCTATTTCATGTATATACACTTAGTTTCCTTTTGTCTTTATCATTATTATTATTATTTTTTGCTTTCATTCTCTGAATCTGTTGACCTTTTCTCCTGTCCACATAATGCATGTGACGACACCTCTCATTTCGCTCCCGAGTCACAGATCAAGTCAAAACCCTCAGGCAGTCTCAGCATCTCAGCACCCACATCTTACTGCTGGCTTCCAGCACCGTGTGAGCTGTTTTTAGCACCTGTCTTCAACTCCACTATACAGCTGTCAACTTCAAACATTCAACTTTTTAGTTTTTTATTGTCTCTTGTCACATTAATCTTTTCATTATTCATTTAAATAGGTTGTTCCTGTTTGTGTTTTTTTTCCCAGCTGAATTACATAACAACAAGATCAATAGTCAGCATCACCCCATCCCACCAAATGCAGAAAACCTTCAAAGCACTCAGCAGCTCCTTCACTGACAGACTCCTTCACCCCAAACGTGCGAATGAGTCGTCCCGCAGGTTCTTTCTTCATTCCGGCTCCTGTAACACTGCTCTCAATATCCTGTTAACAACTGTCGGTGTTCATTTCAGTCTCAACTGCTTATACAAGAGTGGTCAGGATCAACAAGGCCTTTTCTGCTAGCCTGAACACTACAACAAGTACTGATCTACATTTAAAAACGAAATTCTGTTATTTGTTCCATTAAATCACCCCCCGCCCCCCACACACACCAACAGCCTGTTCTGTTTATTTTGTGGTGTTTCTCTTGGCCGCACTGCAGTTCAGTGGATGTTGGATTTTCTTTTTTTTTCTTTTTCAGGAGCGTTCGTCAATGTGACAAACAACACAATATTAGCAACGGGACTGTTTCTTTCAACATATTTTAAAGCCATCCTGCCAAGGATGGCGAGCAGCATTTCTCCGTTCCTCGGATTGGTTGGTCTCATGGTTGACGCAGAATTTCCCCTTGAATGCCACAAAAGAACTGCGACAGGAAGAACCTAAATGCTTCCTTTTATCTACCAGAAAGTTTCATTTTATTCTGATAAACAGCCACACGCAAGGCAAATAAACCGTTGCGCGCCATGCCCCTACTCTTTTTAAATGTAATTCAATTTTTTATTATTATTATTATTATTATTATTATTTATGTCATGCTGCAATGGCTGCACTATTTAAACACCTGCTCCTTAGCTCCAAGCACCACGGTGGAATTGAACTATTTGAAAGGAACGTGGTTGAAGACTGCGGGCACAGCATGCAAAATTCATGAGCGGGGACGCTGTCCAAGGTCCAGGACCATGGACAGCGCTCTAGTATGCACTGGAGATTACAGCGATCTGTCCATGGTTCTGATATATACAGTGCTGATCCTTGGATTTCATTCACTTGTACTCCCATTCCCACTCATGTATTTGCAGTCTAAGGAGACCGAAGCAAGCCCGTCGGGGCAATTAGCACACTTTCAATGCGCTGACCTTTTGCTGGTGTGTACAAGATCAGCCCACGAGGCTATCGTGAAGAGAGTTCACAACGGTGGCGGTATTGAGGCATCTGTAGGTCATAAAGTCTTGCTCAGTCACAACATACGTTTTTTTACACATATTTGGAATAGCAACGAACCCTCAAGGATCAAGATTTATAAGACGCTTTACCTTTAGGCCTCTCACCCAAGTGACCGACGCTATGTAGCATCTCATCGGTAGTGCTGGGCCAATAGTGACTTTGCACTACATTATCACAACATTAGCGGAAACCTTGCAACAGTGGTTACGACTTGCAGGAGCAGAGCCCAGGGTAGGGAAACAAAAATTGAACTCCCAGGAAGACGATAAAAGCATTTTTATTTGCGGAGGTGGAACTGAATGCACTGGGCAGTATGTATGTGGCGCATGGACACCTCAACCAAACACAAATACGTCAAATGGCCGTCATATCGACAGCTTCTATGTGCTTTCTTACACTGTTAGCAAACAACGTGTTGGGCCCGCAGGACTCAACCTCTTGACTTTGACTTGAAAGCAGGGGCGTTGCGTCCGTGGGCGTTGCGCGTGACATTCTTTCAGACTGCAACACAGCCATTTGTTGATTGTGACTCCGAATCTTAGCTGGTCATGTCATGGGTCTGTTATTATGTAAATGAAGCCCACTCTAACTGCCAGCTCGCAGACCCATTTTGAGAAAGGGGCGGGTAATATAATGTTGACTCGACACTTGATGGCTGGGCAAGCACTCAAGACGGCAAAGCCTTTCTATACAAACAATACAAACGTGCATTTTCTCTCATCTTTTAAGCATTGCTCCCCCCCTAATGAACATAATCATTCCACTGTGCTGCAAATGAATATGCCGTTTGAGGTCCTGAACTCCAATAAAGTTCGCAGATGAGTCCCTGTGCAAGTATCATCACCGAGCTATGAAATATAGTTCATTGGCAAAAGGATGAGTTTATGTGAAGCGTTCCGGGGGGGCCGTTTACCCTCCTCCACATCGGCGTAAGGCGTGTCAGACCAGAATCGAAGCCAGCCATAGTTCCATCATCCGGATACAGTGAGTGAGCTCAGCTGGCTGGGAGATGCGCGCTCAGTAAAACGGGAGGAGGCGGAGGAGGAAGAGGACCGAGGGAGAGGACCGCCGCCTTCATCGCGCATACTTGGTCATGACAACGTTCCCACCGACACCCGCGTCGGCATCTCTCCAAAAACGAAGCGACATTTCAACGACATCCCGATGGACTTTTGCCCTGGATTGTTTTAATTTTTGATTTTACGCACGCACGGATGCGCCCGGAGCTGTTCATCTCCCTTCACCGCGAGAAAAGGTAGGCGCGTTACCTCTAATAATAATAAAGATCATAATTACGATGATTGTCGTTATTATTGTTGTTATTTAAATATGCCCTAATGCATTGTCAATGACGCCGCGTTCATCAATTGTGAAGTTTTTCGTTATATAATTCTAATCCGGTGAATTTTATGAGACGAATCCGAGCCTTTTGGATGAGCGCACGCTTCTTCGGGTCACGCAAACGCTAGCAATTTGCTCGAACGCGCGCACGCGCACATAAACGATTGTGACTTACTAAAATTGGCTTAAGGACGTAAATATTTTTCTTGTGGGGGAGTGAGTGGTGAGAGAGTTACTGAATGAGTGAGCGAGCGTCGAAGTGGAAAGTTTCAGCACACCGACTCCGCTGTCCCTCGTCAACTAGCAGGGGATGGCGACATTTCAAATGTTATATAGTTAAAAAAAACGATGCACGCGTTGATTAAAGTCTCTGTTTCACCACCGGGGTGCTACAGTTGGAGCTGCTTGCCCAACGCTCTTGGTCGGCGTTTACAAATTACGCACGCTATTATCTCCGCCTCCTCCTTTTTTTAAATCGCTGTGCAATCGATGTAAATCGGTTTTGCATGCAGGCAATATGGTCGGCTTTTGCCCTCTTTTAGAGGAATGTGCGACTGATCAAAAGTTACAAGTCAGCTCACGCAACTTGATAAATCTCTGTTAACACCGAATGCCTTCCTATAGCATAGCAATCATTACTGAGGTACACGGGACAATTCATAATTTTTTTTTTTTTACAATGACAGTAAGATGCTGAAATTTGTTCATATAACATATTTGGTGGCGTTTGTGGCATCATACTGAGGTCTTTCTACAACACTGTTGACCTTATTTGGCTGCAAGAGGGTCAAAATATGAGAAACCTTATTATTATACCTTCTCGGTATAATGCAGTATCGATCAACACCTGCTGTATCATATGAGCCAGTTGATTCATTGAATCTGGATTAAATCAACAACACACACACACACATACGCACACACACAAAAAGATCAAAATCACCTTGATTGTGGTAGTGACTTGCTAGGTTTCCATTAAAGGTGCTCTGGTGGCCCCTAACTGGACTTCAGAATGTCTAACCAGCAGTAGTAAAAACAGCCGGTGATTGATGTTGAATTAAAGAGGGCCTTCTGGCCAAAGCTTGTGATTGACAGCACAGGGGGGGGGGGGGAAGCTGGATGGCGAGGTCTGCAGAACATGATGTGGTCTCTTGGCTGTATTACATGTCGAAACCCCCCCCGATATGCGTTGATGCATCAATGCATCATTTATGGCCGGTTCGTGGCAGTATCTTATGAGGGCATCTTATATCCTTTTTAATAATTCAACCACTATTGATCCCAGAATACTCACCTATTCCAATTGCACAGCATCAAATTTAATGCTTACGTTTGTACAGTAATACCTTTTTTTTAAAAATACGTTATAATTCATAAAATATATCGTATACTGTATGCTTTGCATGTTTTTTTTTTTTTTTTGTGGTTCTTTTAGCCCAGAATTTGAGCTGATAGGCTTATATTTGGTGAAGGGCATTTTTGAGCCCAGTCCTGTGGGGAGAAAATGTCAGTGAAATATTCAATGTGAAATTTATATCACCACATAAGCCTCATTAACTTCGCCTCGAGGCCGGCGATACAAACTGTCCCCGCATTGGAGAGAAGAGGGTCATTTGGAAGTGTCAAACATCACATCATCTAGCGCACAACAACGGGGTCATTTAAAAGCGGTAGCTCAGAGATGACTCGTGCTTTAACTCAACTCCAAGGACAAGCTAAAACAGGATATGGGCTGCCTCAGCGAGACACACAGTAAGACACGTTAATTGACCAGAGGCCGTAGAAGAGTGGCATCTCGGGTCTCGCGGGTTTATGAGTCTCCTCCTATTGAAGGCACACACAGCGGACGTCTGCGGTCAGAGGCCTGGATGAACTCGGCTGTGTTCAGGTTTATTGACGCGCTACAGGACCTTTTTTTTTTTTTACCTTCATGTTGTTTCAGCAAACTTCTTTGACGACAAAGCCGAGCCGGTGTTGTCAGGGAGACACATGCATGCGCTCATATGCACGGCGATAACACACAAACAAACGCGCACGCAGGGCCACAGACAGTGCATTAGCATTGGTATCAGTTACTCCGATTCAATAGCTCGCAGCAAGATTAACTATTCAGAGCAGGTGGTTGAAGGGTCTATTGTGTTGCGCGGTCCCGCGCATCACCGGTGGACATGGCGAGGATGTGCCAAAAGGCGGAGGACTGACTAATGTATGCATTTTGGGGTTTTGTCATGTAAATCCTTTTCAGCGACACAACTCAAGCCAGGACAGTGTTGATATTCTGTCCCCTTGCAGCGCCATCTGTAATGGAAACAACAATGATTGCAGAGCAGAAAATTCCACAAAGTGTCACCATTGAATACCGTATATAAATTGCACCATCCTAAAATCTGCTATGAATGGCTGCTGATGATTGTAATCCCTTAAAGACATGCAAATGAGCGTGGTAGCGGATAATTAGTCATGTTTACCAGGATTCTAGCAGGCCTTCGGTGCCGGTAGGCAAGCGGTTGAAGCGAAAATCATGTTCTGTCTTTACAGTTCAGAACGAGAAGTCAACACCGCGTCTTCGTGTATTTTCCATTCAAATGCTAGATTTCCATGCCGATTTATCCGATATTGCTTTCCCGGGTCAGGTTATACTAAGTCAGTCATTCAGTAACATGTAAAAATTTTGTCGGCTATTTAATGGATTCCTATTTAGTCTACATTCACATTTTGTTATTGTAAAGTGTCCTTGGGGGTCTTGAAAGGCGCTTATAAATAAAATCTATTATTATTATTATTATTATTATGTTCGTTGGTGGAGCGCCGTTTGCCCGCAACATAGCGCACGGTGCCGATTTTCTCCATTTCTTTTCTCAGCCTTCAAGTCTCGCTAGGTTTCCTCCAGGTTTTATCACAGTATCTGTGACAGGCTGTCAGTGGGGAAAGAGCTGCTGGGCCCCGGGAGGCTCGAAGGCAAACTATGGTTTACCTCAGACGTCGTCATTTTCTTTTGGGGCTCGCTCATATTTATTGCAATTTCTCACATGCTGTCATGGCTTTCTATGCATGAAAGGTGGACACTGCGTAACTTTGGAGCACTTTGTGGGAATGGCAGATTGGAATGAGTCAGACCATTACACGGCAGGACACACTTTGATTGAAGCTATCCAAAAGGCATCTTACGTTATCGTAAATTCTGACCGCAATGATGTTTGTAGTCGCGTTCCTTTGTTGTGCGTTTCTCCGACTCCAACTTTGTTCTCACCGCCTCTCTTTTCATTGTGTTCCAGGTTTGTTCAAGGCTCGCCCGACACTACAAATCAAACCATGGGGCATGGCCCAACAATGAAAGTTATGCGGTTCAATCCGGGAAGTCGGCGCAAAGAAAAGACCCAGGATGCACCTCTGAATCACTGATCCTCGTAGCATCTCTGTAGCAGATTCACTTGACGTGGGGAGACGATATTTCTATCTTTGCTTACAGTTGGCTCGTAGGATACATTTCATCCATCAACATTTAATCTGCATCAGATAGTAAAAAAACCCCAACAAAAACTGATTTTATTATGAAGCAATGCGGAATATAAAACATCAGATGCATTTTAGAAAGCTGCCCTAATCAAACATTTTTGTCACTTTAGTGGACACTTACCAAGTTCGAATCGCCTCCGGTGCTCGCTGTTACTCTTGACAATGAATCCAAACGGCCTCCCTGGGAAGGTCCTCCTGCTGCTAAGTACTGCGCTGGCACTGAGTGCGGGATTAGAGTTTACTGGCTCCCAAGGTCAGTGGGCTCGATACCTGCGCTGGGATGCCAGTTGGAGAAGCGACCTGACCTTCCAGTTCAAGACATCCCAATCAGACGGCCTCTTGCTCTACTTTGACGACGGCGGATATTGCGACTTCTTACTCCTCACCCTGTCCGAGGGCAGGATGCAGCTTCGCTTCAGCATCGACTGCGCCGAAACCACCATTGCGTCCGAGCAGATGGTCAACGACAGCCGCTGGCACTTCGCCGCCATCAACAGGCACAATTTGCGGACCGGCTTGGCCGTGGACGGCCGGACCAAGTCGGCGGAGGTGCGGCCTCAGCGGCAGTTCATGAAGATCATCAGCGACCTTTTCCTCGGCGGGGTCCCGGGAGACATCCGCGCGTCTGCCATTACCTTGCCCTCGGTCCGCGAGCTCGCACCGTTCAAGGGGATCATCACCGACCTCGTCTACGGAAGTAAACTGCCCACGCTTATCAACAGTCAGAAAGTCCGTTTAGAAATGTTAGGCCTTTGCACTGAGAACCCCTGCGAGAACGGAGGGATCTGCTCACTGGCGGATGGAGAAACCTACTGTGACTGCTCTCGAACTGGATTTGTAGGGCGATACTGCACCGAAGGTAAGAGACCATGTGGAATACTGATGAGCATATTTGGGGAAAAAAAAAACAAAAACCAAAAGAACTCCTGTATCATTGCTGACACCATTCAGGCACTTGCAGGAGATGCATATTTAAATATGGAATTGATTCTACCTAATAAAGCTCTCTGACGCTAAGCCCCACTCTAGTTTTTGTATCATGCTTGGTATATCTCAAATGACAACTACTTTCTTATCAAAGTTATCTTTTCGCCGGGAATCTGACTCAGCTCCCGCAAGGACGTGCAGTGACCCTAAGGTACAAAATGTTTGGATGAACTTCATTTCCTCTTTTTCTGTGCCAAGGTAATCTGTGTTTTTAGGGGGGGGGGGTGTTAGGATGGCGCGCGCGCGTGCGCTTCTTTGATAACATTTCATCTGCACATGTTTATATTCATGTTCTTTTGCGCATATGTGTGATGTCATAGAGGACCCATTTGTAAATTGCTTCTGGTCGCTCTCTATTCATGAAATAGCCACACTGCGTTTGCGTTTACAACGCAGGCGTTTGCTCCCGGTTCGGGAATTGGTTCTACTCTGCTATCGTTTACATGTCACCAGATATCGAGAATAACTTGATTAATTTGTGTTTTTAAAGACATCTCGTGCCATGTCATAAAAAATGCACACCACTACCACGGGGAGTATACAAGTATGATCTTACATGGGAAGCAGTTTTTTTTTCTTCATGTATAGGGATTAAACAAAAAGACATGAACAGAAGCATGTTGAATTTCCTCCTCTGCTGACCTGTTCTTGCCAGTCTGAATCAGACCGGCTCGACTCCTCGGGGGGGGGGATAAAACATCAGGGGAATGCTCACTGAATTCTATTTTAGTGCAATCGAGCCACAGCGTGCAAAGGAAGTTTTTGCTTAGCGACGACGCCAATTGAAGCTCGTTGAAAAATATCGATTTATCCGCAATGATTAAAACGTCTTTTTTGTTTCTAACACGGCCATCTTTTGTTCCAATTGAGCCGTTTGGAGCTTGAATCTGAAGAGCTCGCCGATGGCACTGTTCGGGACGGCACACGATGTGCCGGTTGCGGAGCAGTCAAGCGGCAGGGTCGGACTTATCCTCTTTTTTGCTGCATCCCATTTGCTCCTTGCTTTTGCTAAGCAGGCAGTGCAGGGTCCATTTTAAGTCTAATAAAGCCCCGGGGGACGGATGATATCCTTGTTTTAAATATAGCCATGTTTTGAAGAGGGTGGTTACAGAGAGGGCTAGCCACACTTCAACACGTGGCAACTACAGCACAGGCCTGCGGTACACTCATTTGTCAGGTCAGTTGTCGGAAAAAAAAAATACAAGAAGCAAACGCATCCATCTGTTTTGTTTGTTTTTGTCAAATCTGCTCACACAAGTTCCTCCGCATGAACCGTGGTCACGGCGACCCCCGCCTCTGCGCTTTCTGGCCGCCATTAACCGATGTGGCTGACTGTTGATGATGCAACAGAGACAGGGAGCCGTAATTAGGAGGATAATGACCACCGAGATGGCAAATATGTCCGGCGAATACCTTCGCAAACGCCGCTGCCAGACTGCCGACAAATGCCAGAGTTTCCGTACCGAGCGCTGGTTCGAGCAACCCTTTTAATGAAACCTTTTACAAGTTCAAATCGTCGGCGTACGAGCATTTAGCAGCAATTAAATGCAAACAACTGCCGAGCGCACCTGTCTTTGTTGGCCCGCGGTTGACGACACCTCCCGTTCATGTGCATCTGCCAAGACTTGTGTGTGACTCTTCATACTGTACGTCATAGGATAAGGCTAAAAGGCCCAGACCTCGCGCGTGCGCACCGTGCACAAACATACACACTCAGCGAGCGCCGAGACCCTCGAGCTCTTCTTTAAAAAGAGACAGATGGTTGACTGAGTGCAACGGGCCCGGGTCGTGTTGAGTTCGCCACCGTCCTAATTGTAGCCTGCTGGCCCGCAATGCTCAGAAAGGCAACGCAAGGAGTGAGTTTACGCAAATAAATGAGAAACGTGAAGAAGAGAAGGAAGGGATTATTAGCAAGAGCATGTTTGGTTTTAAAAGATCCAAATTTCAGCTTTTTGGTTGTCGGCGGCATTTAAAAGTGACTGCAACAGCATCAACAATCGGAGACTTCAAGTCAGCGCTGCCCATTGGGTTTTCTATCCACTTGCACGATACCGACATATGTGGGAAAATAAGACTTTTGCAGTCAAATTACAAGTTGGATCCGAGTTGAAGGCCTAGCGTGTCCCGACTAATATGCATTGGTGGAAATCTGATTAGACTCACATTTGAAACCACCTACTCATGTTCTATCCTGCTTTTTTTTTTCTTTTCAGACATTGCAGATGTCATCTCAATTCAAAATCAATCATATGGCGTCATTTGGCAGTGAATTGAATGCAAAACAAAATTCAAAGGCAGCACATGAAGGATTTTGAGACATTTTGATTCACACCCACTCAATTTGGACAAGAATAATTTTTTTTCTGTTTGAATTCAATGAAATACAGCATAAATAGTAGCAGCCGTGGGAACTGTTTCGAGGTTATTTTCCACTCCCAATCCCAAGGGCGCTCTGAACTGATTTAAGTCGTTAGCTTGGCCAAGGGAAGCCTTTCTTTCAATGTTTTTACTGATGCCTTGGCCAAGGATGCCTGACTCCCACCTCTCAATCATCATCAACTCGGAGAGGCTCAAGCTCACCCACCATCCATCGTAATGGGGACGATTGGTCTCGAAAACGCTTGCACGGATGATTCACAACGTGAAAAGGCCTAATTAAGGCGGATCCAGCAGGTCCTTCTCGATGCTGTGGATACTAATTAGGGCGTAGGATTCTCGTTGACCCTGTTTTGTCCATTTCAACAAGCGCGCATGCTAGTACGACACGGCAAAGGCCGATTGGCGAGGCGTACTTCTCACCCGCTCATCAGACGCTACCCTCAGTCTCTGAGGTGCGCTAGCAACTTGCGCCGCAAACAGTTGGCGTTGAAACGCATGTGGTCTCTTGTCCCACGCGAATGGAGATGTATGAGTGCGACTAACTGTGTCAGGACGACGTGCTTAAATTAGACGCCCCTCGCTCTCCGCGCCCGCTGACTTTCGGCTCGCAGGTCCGCCATCTCTGACACGTGCTCTATTTTGCCGTCATCGTTAATCTCAACCGCATTACGTTCCTGCTATTAGCTTTGGAAATATTCATACATTTATGGTAATGATGCGGATATCGGCCCCCGTTCTCTTTCATTCAATTAACTCGGGGTGACGTGAAGTCTGTTGAAAACCTCGGGTTCTTACAATGTGATATTCATAAGGTCAAGGTTATTAAGAGCCAGACTCTATTATTCAAAGAATATGTAAAGCGATGGCTCGTTTGAAAACCCCACATGACTCATCTGGAATGAGGAGTTGACGGTACTTTTTGCTTTAAAATATACACTGGTTTGATAGAAGGCCCGTAATTGATGGCTCGGGTGAGCAAACTGTTAAGCAAGTGCTGAAATGGTGCCTTCGGGTTTAGCTTGAGGGATTAATAAACAGACACGGGGGAAAAAAAATGACAGTTACAGTAATCTTACTATAAAAAGTAGGTCACGGGGCGGTTAAAAAAAAAAAAGAAAAATGGTGCAGTGATTCCAGTGCGGGGGGGGGGGGGGCATTTGTGCCTCGTGCCCAAGCTGAAAATGATGTTTGGATTTGAGTTGTGAAAATAGAGCAGGGATTACGCTCGGACCACATGTCCTCAACAGCACATTGGCTTGTTCTGGAGCATGTCGCATCAAGAGAAAAGGGCTTTATCTGCATCCGGGACTGGTTGTTTGACACGCAAACCCAATCCACGCGCTTTTTACACATATGCATACGTGCTAAAAAACAAAAACAAAAACAATGATGGCTGCTGGTTCAGGCGTAAGGCATTCATTCGCGCTCGAAAGGCGGAGCGGCGCCGCGCCGCCGCCGTCCTTCAGCTGGCCGTCGTCTCCCCCATCCCCCAACAGCCACAATTTGTCCTTCCCTTTGGTTTGCCAATGTCATTCTTCCTACGTGGGCTGAAAAGTAGCAGCCATTTTGAGCTCCCCAGCGGAGACAGAAAAAACAATCTGACCTCAGGAGCCACTTTTTTTCCACACGTTTGTCTTGATGTGCTGCCTCTGGAAAGTCTACTCTTCGTTCGGTTCGATTCAAAACATTGTTGTTTTTTTTTACATGCCTTAATGGTGCCAGTTAGAGGGGAAAAAATGGATTGAAATCGTCCTTCATGATCCAGTGGTGTGGTGGCACGGTTGATGAGTGCTTCCACTTCACGGTTCCCGGGTTCAAAGGGGTTCATGAATGGAAATGGGCCACAGGTACTCCAGTTTCCTTCCGCACGCCAAAAACCCGCTTCGCTCTTATCTGGCCATGGGTGTAAATGGTCGCTTGTGTATATGCGACCTGCGACTGGCCGGCGAGGACGATAAGCAGGATACAAAAAGGTTGAATGGATGGATCCAGTGTTGCAACACAGGCAAGGCCAAAGCAAAAAGCACTTGCTTTCAAAAGAAAATCTGAGATAAAGACACTAGATATCAACTCAAATATATCTCCGTTTATTTTTATCCAATACATTAGGATCGCCAAAGTGAAATTTGCACACTGCAGGACATTTCTGCACACCAACGTCATTTGTTGTCATGAGCATTCCCCTGAAAATCCCCATCGGGAGTTGAATTTGTGTCAAGAAGAAAAGAGGTTGCAATGGGCATTGGGGGTCCACGCGGTGGGGGTATGGAGGTAAAAGGGGGTCTGACGAGAGCATTTTGAGATCCAGCACTATAAATCCTCACCTGTGGATTTATGTTTGACGTACGTGTGAGGCACCCTGTGTGACGTGGGGGCTGAATATTATTTTAACAATATTCAATTTTTTTTCCTGCGTTCTTTGCCAAATATCTAATATCAATCTGACTCCCTTTAACAGATGGGACAGATTCAACTTTTTCTCTCCGCAGCAGATTTTCATGTGAAGTTGTCTTTTTGTGCATGTCAAGGGGCAGCCCTTTGCTCCTTACATGGGGGAAAAAAAAACTAACTCTTGATTGGTGGGGTCCTTTTTCGAATTTGCATGCCAGATGAACATGCAAAAATGCTGAAGTGTGTTGTTAATGGAGAACTTGTGTTTGCTTTCTCTTTCTTATCTTTTGGAATATCCACAGCGGTCCACAGAGCACCAGGTGAGTCCAAAGACAACCTCCCCATTTCCTTTCCCAGGCATTCATTTGTAAATGTTTGCTTTACTTTTCCAATAATTGTACTTCCTGCATCACAGTGTTGTTGTGCTAATGGCTCGGGCATGTTGGTTCAAACATGTTTTGAAACAACATTTTGATGTAGTAGAAAGAGCAAAGAGGTCAGGTGGTTGGCCTTGTCTCTCTATTGCAATTCAGGTTTGAGGTCTGCACAGATGAGAGAACTGTCTCTCCCCACCCCATATTTGTTCTTGCTATTTTATTTTTTTTTTGCATGAAGAATGAGACTGAGAAATAATTGGTGGTGAAAACAAAAGAGTATGCCGGCCCGAGGCTTTTGCACAACGCTGTTTGTAGCCACGTTGTTGCTCAATTTTCTATGAATGAAAACAAAAGCTTTCAAATGCATTCTGGGAAGCTTTTAATTTTGGCGGTCATGCTTCGCCATCCTGCAAAGCATGCATCATGACAATACGTGTCGTATTGGTGTGCTCCGCTTGAGTTCACTCTTTTTCTGTCTGATGTTTCTATTTAAGGCCTCGCGCACCTCAAGGCAGAGCAAGGTACGCTTCTCTTTCTTTGTACATCTCGCCGAGTTGTTTGTCCTTGCTTTTGGGGCACAATTTTACGCCGTGTGCCTTCGCTACCTGTCTGTGTGCATTTGTTGCAAAGCTCAGTGTGGGGCAGGGGGTGTGTGTGTGTGTGCATGTCAGCATGGTATGATCTCATCTCACCTTAGTCTTACCCAGTATTTTGTGGATTACATAACTGTGTGCACTCCCCCGTAGCGAACATGGAAGTGACTAAAATGTTCTGAACTGACCCTTGTTGAGAAACGGCTTAGAAAAAGAAGTCAAAAGATTTGAGTTTAGTTCAAACTAGCGTGATCTCGAGTTCATTTGATTTTGCTGGTTTTCATCGTATCGTCCTTCAACGCTGGTTCTTCAAGTGTGATTTTTTAAAAGCTATTTTTACTTTACCAATGGTGCACTACTCTTGTTTTTGCCAATCATGCTATTTTTCCAAGAAGCAGGAATCCGTTTTTTTGCTCGCATGCAAACCTTCTCATTGGAATGGCAAACGCCTTCGATTCCGGAATCCTTTTTGTCGATTGATTTTGATTTCAAAAACAGAGACTGGTGATTTTATTTTCCCTCATCACCATAATTTCCATAATTGCAATAATTATAAGCAAAACGTTTGCTCATCAATATCAAAGCTTGCATGAAAACGAGCACTAACGTGAGAGGTTCTGCTTGACCTGACAGTATTCTTGACCACCAAAGTAGGCCACTGTGGTTGCCATGCCAACGGCAAAAGAATTACAGTACTCTCCTTGTCTCCTCTCCTTTAATAATGCACTGTTAGCATCGTTATAAACCTGACAAAAACCATATATACGTCCAGATGTTACATCTTAATGGCCATAGCAGAGTACCCAAATACACTTGTCACGGTACTTGGCCAGTCTTGCGTTGAGTGTCAATTTTGTCTGTGGAATGTGCTACCCATGACCATTTTTTAATTTATTTTTTTATTTTGTGAATGCCATCCTTTGTGCATGAAAGTTTAGGCTGACGTTGTTGAGGCTTACGCGAAACTAACTCCAGCTTGTTGTTGTAACTTTCTTGCTGCCTTGCTGCTCTCTTCTACCGGGGATGAACTTCTGCTTTCCTCTCTCTCTGTGGACCCCTTCTCTCGACAATTTATAGGTAGAAACAAAGGTACAGCAGCTCCTTTTTCTACCACCTCATTGTATAGTGTGTGTGCGTGTGCGCAAGTGTGTTGGCTTTAGTGGGTCCCCGGCCAGTGGCCAATCATTCCTTCTCGCATACAGTATGTTCATTAAATTTCGTGGTGTCCTTGTGCCATATGTTTGGGCCTGAGACGAGATGTCAATGTCGTCCGTTGCGTGACCGATGAGCGATGGAACGGAGACTCGAGTGGCGATGGAAAGAAATACGATGTCGGCGTCTCACGCTCGAGAGGAAAGACCTTAATTATTGCTGTTTAACAGAAAATGATGAGCGTCTGCTCCAATATAGATCGCTCACTGTCCTTGCAAGCGGTGAAAATTAACGACAGCGGGAAGATGCATTTGGGTGTACCTGAATGTTAATCTAGGTGAGCGCCTAATTGAATGTGGCAGCTCATTTCTGGACGAAAAGAAGTTGATTGGTAAATTCGACCTGACATTTGGCTGCGACTGTGTCTTGCAACGATGCAGTCCTCATTTGTGACTCACTGCTTGTGTGTGTGTCTCCTTGAGCTCCATGTTGGAGAAATGAATTGACCCTGAACTCCAATCTCCCTTTCGCTGTGCCCGTCCAGGTTTTTCGTGCATGCCATCCCGTGTTGTGTTTGTGATTCGGTCACACTAACGTAGCACAGTCAGGTGCGCTGCAGCTGGACGTCCAAGCTCAGTTATCGCTGATGAGGATCACATTGGGCGATTGGGGGAGAGGGTGGCGAGTAGGGGCGATAAACATGCTCCTCTGGGATGTTCTTCCCGCTGCTACCGTGCACCGGTTTCTTCCAGAACACTTTGCGGAGGCTCACACCTGGCTCGGTCACAAGCTTTCGACCCTTCTCACATCAAGCTATGCCAAGCACCATTTTTCTTTCACACTTTTTTTCCCCCAGTAAACCATGCAGATTGATTTTTCTTTCCATTTCCGAAGATGTGTGGGACATGTCTAGATTTGTCATTGCGCAATTTGAAGACAGGACCCGCCCTACTCTGCTTGTGATTGCTAAGCAGCTGTTCATTTCAGTTGTACGGTCAGTACTGTGGTATTTTGGTGCCCAAAAATAAAAGCTTTGTATTACGAGCCAAAAATTCTAGTAATCGAGTGAACTTGATCTCCGCTGCCGCTGTTGTATAACCGAATGAGAGAGGCCCACGTTTTCCACTTGGAGTCCACTGAGAGTTCCAGTTGACTCCTCTTGTCCAAGGACATGCAAACCCAGTGCATTAGGGATTCTAAATTAATGATGGATCTAAAAGTGCATCTCAGGATCACCGTTGCTGCGCAAAACTTGCAGGACTCGATGCGTAACTTTCTATGGAATACCCAAGAGAAATACTCTCTCATGACTGTAAAATCTTCTTAATTGTGGCGACTGACCCACAAGGGATCGACTTTCACCAGTGGGGGTTTAAATGTATTGAGTTTTGCTTTTGTAGTGAAGGGAGAACTAGCGACATGAAATTAGCCACAGAGGAGAATAAAATTCACCGCCGTGGAACTTTATTGCAGTGTGTAATCACCTTGAAACAAGGTAGTATTTGTCGAAATTGGGGACAAGACACGATTAAAATATATGCAGCGATCTATTTATTGTCAGAGTTCGGCTTTGTTTCATAGCCTTGCCGAGAGAACGGAAAAGCAAGTTTCCCTGTTTTGATAGACTCATTGGGATTCAGCAGCACCAGGTGATATTTATTGAGTTTGGCATGTGTTGCTTTGCACTTTTTGGTAAACAGCTATTAATGGCCACAAGCTAAACCTGAAATTGAGTTCAACTCCTCATTACTCGATCACAGACCGGCCCAGAATTGTAGGGGCGGAATCCGAAGTTGCCGAAATTGAGGCTATTGGTCAAATTGATTTCAGCCCGGTCCAGCTGCTCCTCGAGCGCTCGGCAAAGACAAAGTGCATCAATGGAAAAACTCCCTCTAGACCTGTGGCATTTCGTCTCGTGCCAAAAAGAATACACGTCCAACCTGACAGCCCTTGTTATTGTTCCAAGCCATGGCCTAAATTGTTCTGAAAGTTTACAAGAGTGCAACAGTGTGTGAAGTGCTGTTGCAGTGTTTTCCCCACATTGAGCCTGTTTGCGCAAGAGTTGTACCTGCGGCTTTAAAAACGGTCAACATTAGTTCACCTCGAAAAGCCGTCAACCTCTGATAACAAGCGAAGATGTATAGCAGCCAACGTTAGCAGCTAACGCTAGTAGCCAACATTAGCGGTTGACCCCAGGACCGAGAGTTCACCGTCCCTGAAGCCTCACAATGTCTTCTTGTAGTTAATTCCACTTTTAAGCGACCGCTGTCTCTCTGAACACTAAAAAAATCTGTGAAGTTATGGAACGTTGTGTCGAAACTGTAAGCCGAGCTGTATTGATTTTCTTATATTAGTTCCGATCAGTGCATTTTGCCAATCCGGCATTTCTTCCCTTTGCTGCCGTTTCCTTTCATATCGTCTTCATTCACATTCTTGTCGCGTCCCGTCATTCCCCTTGGGCATGAAGTGCAGACAGCCCTGTAAGCTACAATGCACAATTCGCTTCTTCTCTCATACATTCCCCAGTTCCAGCCTGACCATTGGTTGGCCTCACACCGCTCCTCCGGCCCATCTTTGTATCTTTCCTCTCATCACTCCTCCCCCACAGCTCTCTTGCTAGTGACCTCTGGGATCAACCGAGCAAGACTGATTCTCGCTTTTTCACGGATCATATAGTGCGTCAGCAGTTACGCAATGGCGTGAAAGCTCGCGCAAGAGAGACAGGGACCACATCAATATGTAACCCTCATATTTTCACAAAGGCTGGTTCTGACCCAAAGAATATTTCTGGGTAATCAAGGCGCTAAATAGAAAAGGCATTTGCGGAGACATTCTTGTAATATTATGACCATTCGTTCCACTCGTTTGCTACGTAATGTGAGCCACTCTGTGGAGTTTCCCCATGAGTCAGCAAAATGGCACATTCCGTACTCGCAGGACACGGAAAGAAGACATTTATTTAAAAACTGCAATGCTGCATACCGTTTGAGAGCCGTCTAAGACTGTATGAATAGGAAGTGAGTGAAGGAAAGGCTAAGGAGTGCGTGAGGAATGTGTTGGGGTGAGGTGGATAATTGATGGCAGTCATGCACAGACGCTCACGCCGGAAAGAAAATAAACAAACAGGGCAGCAGATTGGCGCGGACACGCACAACCTGCTGCTGCTGGAACACTACGGACTCTCCTCTCCCTTTTACCCTTTGTTTCAGCCATCGATCCGAATTGCAGTTGGGCATTCCCTTAAGATTTTTCCGTCAACATTCGCCTCAAACTTGGAGTTCATTGCCGACCATTTCATCAGGCGAAAATAACGATCAAATTAGAGCAAGCAATAGACTCGGAATGTTCGGTGTAAGTGTTCAGCAGGAGTCATACGAGTCATCAATAACAACCCCAAGTTAACTTGATCGAGCAGACGCCGTGCTGAGTCTTGCTCATGCCTGCGATAATTGTGAAGGGTCCTTGCAGGGAGCCGCGTTGTATCGCATCTAGTTAAGCTCTATGGCGGCCAGCATACGTTTGCATGGTGACTCTTGATGGGCGATAAACTCGAGCCTCTGAAGACTCATTCTTGTGCATAATCAATATCTCTTTCGGGCATGATGCCGATTATTCAGCCGAGCATCAAGCGGGGCAGCGGGGATGGACGACGGAGGCCTATGGCGTGTACTCGAAGAAAGCGGCGGGTCCAGGGAAATGGATGAGATGAAACAAAACGGGTTGAGGGTTACATTCCTCAACCGTTACCTGACACGCCTCACATAGGTGAGAACATCCCCGACCTTCCATTTGCTCTCACGCTGACGCTGTGCGCTCAGATGCGTTAACGTCATCCGTGTCTTTGAACATGAATCTGATACTGGCATATGGGTGTCCGCCCCTGCCCCCTGTGTGAGGGCCATGATAAATTATAAAACATATTTGCTTTTTCGAAGATCAGCAGAGGAAGTGTGACCACTCAAAGTCACATCCTTCATGCATAAGTGCTCCACTTTGTCATGGCCGGCGGCTGGCCAGATCTGCATCTGATTTCTTCCCAACCTCTTTTTAAAATTCTCATTACACTTATTAGCTCGTTGCGCATAGAGGGAAAGTCATGTTGTACAAGTGACTGTCGGACAGCAATCATTTTATTTTTCCTTTGCCACTGGGGGTGGGCTGGTGATACAATCGCTGCATCAACAACTTAAAGGGTGTGAATTCATTCATACCAACGTTGGACATTTAGGTATGATACAACCCTGGTTGGCATACCAGTGAAATATAATAGAATGATATCGATGTTTTTTTTTTCTTTCCTTTTCACAATGGAAACTTGACTGCTTGATGAAGGCAGGTTTTTCAAACAGATGGCAATGGATTTAGGCTCTTTCCGATTTTGTTTTTGAATATTTGTTGGATGCTTTGTGTTTCGGCTTGTCCCTCTGCTGCAAGGCACACAGTGAGTGAAGTGAAGAGTGTCTCATGGTTAAATGATGTGACCGTTTCAGGCACTCACAGGGCTTTGAAACACTAAGTAATTGGTTTTCCTGGCAGAATGGGGCCATGGTCATAGCTTAAGGCCAGCGTGTAGCTGTGGCCTGCTTGAAACCTTTTTGGGTAAACGTACTAAACCAGGCACAAAATGGACAGCTATTTAGCATGCAGATTTCGAATGAATACGACGACTACGAGCTCGGAAGGGCACTGAAGGCATTTCCCGTAGCTTGCGAAATGTTAGCCGACGTGAATTGAAGTTTCAATATCTTTCAAGCCACCACGACTTCCCGTCTTGCTCTCACATCCAAAATGTCCACAGCAGTCTTTGCCATCTTTCCGTGCACTTGAGCAAATATATGCACCAGTCCTGTGCTGTGATCTTGGAGTAGGACTGTGGGTGCATGCGCGTGCATGTGCGTGCCTGTGAACGCAGTACTGCTGTTTGATGTGTCGCTGCAGTGAGACTGGCTAGTTGCTGCAAAGGCTCGGGCAGCCCCCGGCACAGGAAAAGCTTCCTACTTTATATATATAGTGGCCTACATGCCACTGACTCTTCAGGGAGACTATCAGCGGGAAATTTCCAAGAATGATGGAGGTTGTAGTTATGAGGGGATTGCATCGGTGACGGGGGAATGGCTACAATATTTTCTTCACTCTTTCAACAATCTTTATTGTTTTCCTTTCAAAGGCCCGCCTCTTCCCTGTCAGCATTCTCTTTTTTTTTTCTGCATAATGAATTGCATCCATTTATGCTCGTTCATATTTCACTCGCTCATTCGCAGCGCAAGTATTCCGCAACTTTTGTTAGAACGGTTCAAATAGCTCTGCCTGCCACCTCAACGCTAACAAGCTCCAATAAATGATTTGTATTGATTGCATGGTGCCTTAAAAAATAGATGCTGTCCAATAGTTTTGTTCAGGAGGGCTTTCAGTGTTGTGCAACTGAGGTAACACAAACTAACACAACCCTGGAATTGATGCAATGGACAAATCTAAAGCTGAATTTCCTAACCAGACAATTCCAATGAAATAATATTAATCCAGTAAGAGACAAGATACTTAATAATACAAATTTACAATTAAAATTACAGCAAAATTGAGTGTGCAGTAATCTCCGCTAGTATTTATTGCAAAAAAAAAAAAAAAGTAGTTTGGAATAATCAAAAACACTCCATAAAGAAATAGGTCCAAAAAACCAAGATGCCTGTCTTTGAATCCATTCGGCAGTCGTTATGTTTCCGCGGACGGTTGTTTGAGCATCTTTGAACTGCTCATCGCTGTGGTAATAATGTGCCTTTCAAAATGTTACTTTCAAGTGCTTGTTCAGTCACTAAAGGCTGTTTTCACACGTGCCCGACGCATTTCAAGCAAAAGGACTCATTTGATCCGTTGCTTTGCAAGTGAGACATCAAGTGTGCAGCATTTGCTATAAATACGCGTGATCCGTCGCTCTTGTCAAGCTACGTCGGTGTGAAGTGGTCATTTGAATTTGCATAAACAATAAGCCACTACTTCCGTATATTTATTTGACTGCCAATGGCAAGGCACATTTACATTTCTCACATGCTTTTTTTTTTTTTTTTTTCTCCGGTTTGCAAAGGGTTGAACTCTTGGCATGGAACAACCAGTGAGGAATGTCTCAGCCATGACAGCTGTCTGAAGTTTAGAGGTCGTCTTTCTCCCTGATGTTGCAAATTTGACATTTCTTACTGATTATGGCGAGTAGACTTTGTTTACTGTAATTCACCGGTTCCCCAGTTTGTACTTAACTACACTAACTGCACTTAACCGCGTTTGCTATGCTAAACACATTATGCTAGCCATGAATAGCTTCGTAGAATATTTTTCTTTGAACGGTCCAAGTGTGATTTCTTGCTTTTTGGTCCAAATAATTGATCTACATATGCCGCTCATAAATCTTGAATGGCATTCAGTTCGTTCCCTCAGCACCTCCTTTCCAATTCATTTTACTCCAGGTTATGGCGCGCACGCAGGTCGGAGATTTTACGGAATTTCTTTTTATTATGTTTGCCCTTGAATCCGCGATTGAGTCCAATATTAAGCTTGAAACATTTCTCGCAGCTCTGCAGTCCCACCTTTATGATGATATATGAACTTTGTAAAAGGACTCATGGTTATTTTTCTTTATCTTTCCTGCGGTCTTTGTTTGAATCCTTCCCGGCCTTGCCCGATGTGTCCGCTTGTAATTGAGTCATTTTCTTCTTCCAGCTCGCAGCTGTTTCAAGGTCACCTCTCGCTATTGTTTGGGCGCTGTGTTTTTTGTCTCGCTGGCTCGCCGGTGTAATCACTGCAATTCACACAATGAAATGGGTCACCTGTGGCAGTGGGACATCATTCCTCACCCGGCATATGTTGTTTCACAGTGGGAAATATCAGCACGCAGACACGAGCGTAATGGATATTCTGCACGAATCATCCCCGTCTTGTATTTCTCTGCCTCGGACTGATTTTGTGTGTGATTGGGAGTTATTAATACTCAGTCGGAGTATCTCCTCTTCCTCTTGAACCTGATACCAAAAACCTACGTTTATTTCGAGCACTAATCTTGATGTCTATTGATTGGCGAATCTGCCCCGTGTAGAATTTCAGTGCTGGATTAAATCATTTTTCATCACAAAGCCCTTGAAAATAGGAGTCGTCACAATAATACGAATAATAATTACCAACATTCGTTGGGTGTCTGGTGTGAAATGTTCTCCACCGTTTATGCCACTGCATTTCCATCACACTGAGGTCAGTACGCTGAAGAACTGAAGAAACCAACAATAGAATGACTTCAAAAGAAGAAATGACTTCTTCTGGAACACTGAGGTCAGTACGCTGACCTCAGTGTTCCAGAAGAAGTCATTTCTTCTTTTGAAGTCATTCTATTGTTGGTTTCTTCAGTTCTTTGGGTTCGTGTCATGCTGCATCGCCCATCTTCTGTTGAATTTCAACTGGCAGACACTCTTTTCTCTCTTCTTTTGAAAAATGGATTAACTTCATTTTCCCCTTGATGGTAGCTATCCATCCGCACTAATACCTCGGCAGCGATGTTTGTGGCTACGCGAGCAGGTTGTTCAAAACGAGCTCACAGAATCCCCCAATTTAGATTTACTCTGGATACATTGGATTTGACATCTTCCAGTCAGTCCTTTTGTCTCCAGTGTCAGTTCAGCCTTCCTTTAAGATGAAGTCTTTATCCCGAGAGATCCACATGCTGGTGAGTCATGCTCATGTGGGATCTTACAAAGCTTTTAGATCAAACTGCGAAGTCTGACACCCATTTAAAAGCTCGCTTGGAATCATGCGTATCATACCAAACCTGCTGTCACTTCTTGCTATGACGGCTGCTTTGAGCACATGAAATTCGATTTTTGGACATTTTCAATAAAGTAGCACCGATTTAATAAAATGCATGTGGATCGTACGCCTTTTTGATATTCTTTGAGGCCCATTTTCTTGACTTAAAAGTTTTCTCCTCTTGCAGAGAGAGCAGTCACTCACCCTGTGTTTTCCTCCCCTCCCGGTCGATAAAATTAAATGACTCGATTGAGATGTTTGTGCTTTCATTTGAGAGCAATGCAAAATCCCTCAGTGTTAAATAGTGGGAGAATGCAGCTCTTGTTTAATGCACTGCTTGTGTGATTAATTGGTCAGACGGCGCTCTGGCTCTGATCAGAAATTAAAAAAAATATTCAGCCACCCAGTGTACACTGCCGAAAAACAATGTATTACACCTCAACTTCATTTTTAGAGCACTTCAAAAAACAAAAACTGCAGCTGTAACATAGTGCAGTACAAATTTAAAAAAAAAAAAAAAAAAACGAAGATAAAACCGGACAAATATTTATTTTAATAATACACAAATGAATAAGTAAATAGGGCCACTGTAATATAAATATTTGACAAAAAATGTTTTCTATTACACTCTCCCGATGCACCTGCCAATTTGGTGGGAAAATGTCGATTCAACTTTAGACTACAAAAAAGCAGGTCTAAATGGCGGCGCAGTCTAAAAATACAACCTAGAAGGTGCTCCACTCTTGTCTTTTTCAAGCGAAACCATCAGCATATGTTTATTAGTCCACGGTAATGAGGCAGGCGAGGGTGGCTTCACGAAACTCCGTTTAAAGACATCATCACTTGGGCAACATGAGCCAGATGATGAAAAGGTTTCCTGATTGTGCGTTTCTCCGGAGACCGATAGAGGTGTGCGAGGAGCAGGCGGGTGCGAGCGAGCCGCCAGCCGAAAGAGTGTTTGGGACCCTCACGAGCCGCTGTCACAGCTGTGTTTGACAAGCATTAAGGATGAGAGGCACTTGTCTGGCTCTCACCCCATCCCGCTCACTTCATCGTCCTCCCCGACTCCCTATTCTTTGGTCTTGTGACTGATTTGGCTCATTAGGATCGAGAGAAGGAGAATTAATTACTGTCATTAAGTGAGCCATGCTGCTCCCCACTCTCAGGCGCTGCGGTGGCAGGGCTGTGGAGTGTGAACAGCTGGTAGGGGCGACGACAATGGAATGTGCAAGACGGAAAGAAGACCAGTTTGGCGCACGGAAAGGATAACTGCCCAAGAGTAAAAAGGGCCCTAAAAGAAACAAGGACGCTATCCCATGCGGATAAAGAGAAAGCAAATAAAATGGAGACGGAAGAGAGGAAGCACAGACAGTAAAATGGAGGCCTGATGCCAAAGGGAAAAAACAAGAGGATGAGGGGCATGCACAAAGAGGAGGGACTTGAGCCGGTTTTTTTGTTTTTTGGCTGGGCTGCATGTTAATGCGCCTGAGCGTATTGTTCAGCTCAGGGAGCTGGAAAAAAAATTATAATCCAGGTCAGGGGGAGGAGAAAGAGAGAGAGAGAGAGAGAGAAATGAAGGCAGCGTATAAAAGTGGAAGCGGTCAGAGACATTAAGAGATGAGAATGCAAGGAGGGGAAAGAAAAAGAACATTATCATCCTGCATAATGACCACCCTGGCGTCTGTTTCCACTCCTCCGCTTTTTCGTATACATTGCAATACATATCGGGTGATAAATGTGTTTGCGGGTAATGTCACCTGCAAAAGAATGCCTCCCTTTCAAGTTCCCTGTGTGTGTGTGTGTGTGTGTGTGTTGGTGCTTTTTTTTTTTGGACTCTCGAGGAAGATGCTTGAATCCACAAGGCCCTAGGGCAGAGCCACTTGAGAACATCCCTTGCAATTCAAGTGACCCGCTTTACTGATGCGGGCTCGTTTCACCGCTTCAAGTGGCATTTCATTTAGCTTCCATCATTTGTTTTTGCTTTGCCAGACTCTTGACACCACTTCATTATTTTTTGGGGGGTTGTGTGTCGGCATTTGTCTTTTGCTTTGGTGCTTTGGCCTAGTCATTATCATCATCAGTCTCTCCCCCTTCTGCATATATAATATGCGTACACTATATGTGGTCCCGTGGACCTACAAGGAGGAGCATTTTGCAGATTCACGCGAGTCGGTTGACAATTATCTTTAAGCCAAGAGCCTCGCTGCCCTCCAAGTGTTGACGCTTCAAGACCAGTCGATGTTGACGGCCACACGTTCCGACAAGGTCTGTTAGGGAGAGTTTCCAGCTTTGACACAGCTGTGTTTTACTTTGTTTGTTTTTAGCACCTGAGCCACGCTTGGGTATTCAACGTACCTGGATAGAGAAATTTATGAGACAGTGATAAATGTGTCGAATATTCTCTTACGAAATGACGCGGCATTGATATTTTGCTTCGGCCTGCTCTAGCCATGATTCCACAATACCATAACGTATTTAAAACATCAAGCATGACTTTGTTTAAATACTGACGAGGCAAATGTCAATATGTCTCCCCTTGAACGCCCACACTTTCCCCACTCGTCAGTTCATAAGATGGCTCAATGTGGCGTATTTGCCATTCGTGACTCATGAGCGCACAGTACGCGGCACGGGTATCGCCTCACCCAGATCAGATGCAAAATGAGAAACAAAAACTTGAGAAGCAACAAGAGACAGGCAAGCCACGCACAGGGAAGGGAAATGATCCCAGGAAGCAATACAAAGCGCTGCTCTGAGGTGTACAAAAAGCCGACAGTATATGAGAAGATGAAACTGTAAAAAAAAAAAAACACGCATCCTGGAGAAAGCGAGGCATTCGTTGCATGCAAATGTTCCCGTTCTACGCGCTGCTGTCTGAGCTCAAAAGATGTTTCAATCTAATTGTCGTCGTCTCGTGTGAGTTGTGCATATTATCCACCGCCGTCATAATCATCACGATGTTCATCATTTCAACCCCATAGCTGGCACGGCTAATCTTGACAGGTCTTGATTGATACTCATAACAGATCTTCTCTGCGACTCTCGTATTGCGTGCATGTCGGCGTTGTTAATGAGCAAAGGTTAAGTATTGAAGAGACCGTTCTGTCCCTCGTATAAATCATCTTTGGCATATGCAGATCACGTGGATGATGAGCTCAGTGGAAGAGTCGATTGGAAATAAATGGAGCGCGGTGACCGAATAAAAATGAGTTCCTTCTTTCTGTCTGGCCATGACATTAAAAAAAAAAAGAAAAAAAAAAGAAGTTAACTCATGTTTACCAGAATGGCTTAAAATATGATCCCATCATGCTAGGAAGCTTCAAAAAGCAAACAAAGGCCAAGTTCCTTGTTGTTGCCGTTCAGCCGACGTCCCCTTAGCGCATAATATAATTTAGTATATTGATCTCTGAACGCTATAACCCTTAAAACATCCAATCGTCGCTGATTGGATGGGAGTGTAAATCCAGCAGCCAATCATGTTTTCACCACACCTCAAGTGCGTGGACTTTCAATTGCAATGGTGTTTGTTTTAACCGACTGAATCTGCTTAGTGTGAATGTGCCGTGATAATCACCTTCCACGATATCATTATCATTGAACTTTGGGGGTGGGGGGGCCATCTTGGACCCTGTGGCACAGTTATCTCCGCCCGCTATGCTTGTTGCTAATCCAAGCCGTCAACAACAAATTGCCACTGAGTGAACTTCCCCCAGATGCTTTGGGATGTTGAAGTCACAGTAGCCCCGAAGCCCGAACCAATCTTGAACCCCCCCACCCCGCTTCATTGTCTCGACTACAGGAAGGCCTCATTTTCATTTGGACTTCAAATTCAAAAACTGTCTTTGATGAATTACCCCATGAACATCCATCTCCTCTCAAGGGGTGGAGAAGAAATGATGGAAGCCTTTTCAAATTTTTTTTTTTGGTGTGTGTGTGTGTGTGTGTGTGTGTGCATCCATCTACAATGTTTACTGCCACGGCCGGCGTGCAGGAATGAAAACTGCTTCCCCACGTGTATTGTGTTGTATAGTTGCAGGGAACGGGAACAAATTAGAGGGAATTTTGTTACGCCTTGGGTCTGTGAAGAACAAAGCCATTTATCTTTTCACATCTCCCTCTTCTCCACCTGCAGCCAAACTCTCAGCGAGCTTTCCTTTTCCACTTGCCTTGCCTTGTTCTCCCCTGCAGCAAAAAATAGCTGCGCTCTTAGCTCCTGTGAAGAAGGAGCGTCACTGTACAAACCTTTGGTCGATGGAATTGAAGCACTAAATGCATTCATCTCTGTTTCATGAGCACGAGAGGACAAATACAAAAGAATGAGCATCCGGAGCAGACTGTGAAGTTAATAAAAAAAAAAAAAAAGTGATGGCAATGTACCATTAGAACAGTTGTGCAGCACACGTTGGCTAAATACTCTTCCGGTCTATGATTGACATGCGCGGTTTATCGAAAGATGGCGATGGCTTGTTGCTTTCAGAACATTATGACCACCTGCTTTTCCTCCACTAGCTCCAATTTATTTGGATTTATCAGAAGCACACTCCGCATCGTTAAACCCAACATATTTGCCTCAAGGAATTGTGACTCAGATCTTGCCGAATGAGTCACACTCACAAAAGCCAAAATGGCATTTCCACCGAAACCCGTTGACATATGAATTGCGGCATGCATTGAAGCGCTTCGTGTGCCCCTTCCTTCTGCTTTAGTGAGGCAATCAGACTTTCCTGAGACCATTTCATGTAGCGTGTAATTTTACCGACCGTATGCAAACTCTCAAGAATGAAGTGGCAGGGCTTGTGGGGTGCTCATGGTTATGCTCCTGCCCGTTTGAGTGTTTTGGATTTGCTGTCGTGATTTGGGGTTTGAATTCGGGTTAGGATTGCATTTTCTTGAAGTTGTCACATACTCAAGTCTGAACGTGAATACGTAAACTTCAAAACACACGTCTATGGATTTGAGGTTATATGTGGATTTGTTTTAGATGTACACGACGCAAGGAAAACATCCATCGTTCCTCCACGCTCATGTCCTGAGTGTGTTTATCGCTCAAGGGCAGCTGGTAGGTTGGGCAGTGGGATGGAACAAGTGACTTTGTGATTGTCCACTTCATCTGGACTGTCTTCCTCTTTGGCACGCCTTTAGAGAGATGATTAGACCTTGCCCCCGATGCTCACCCCCACTGAAAGTCTCGATCTCTAGAATTAGGCCTGTACAGAACGGTGATTTTGGGCAGGCGCAAACATGCAATTGTTTCCAATGCTGTCCTGAACTCCTCCCAAAGTTTGTTGTATTTAGCGTTATCACGCTGACCAAAGTACTTGAGTCAAGAGTAGAGCGACAAGCATGTAGTATGTAGCCCCAATGTCGTTCTTGAAATGGTAAACGACTTCCGACTCAACTTCAACAGTGCATCTGCTGGATGAAGCCAATCAATATTTCACCTCAACCTCATGAATCGATTTCACACAATTGGTCAAACTATCACTTATTATGCCCTTACAAAGGCTCTCGCAGCTGCCTTCTCCAGTCATCCCATTGGGCTTAAAAATAAAATGAATTGCCATCGGCGGTAGTGCACTTTATTTACACACTCTCTTCTGTCTATTCCTTCGCAGTAGTAGTTTACTATCTGCAGTACGAGGGCCTTAAAATAACCCGGCTCCGCTGCGGCTCCGAAGCAGTGTGGGTTGACTGATTTTTTTATGAGCGCCATGAAGGGTCGACGTGGCATAATCCTCTTTCGCTGATCTCCCTTCGCCCATCTGCTCCATCGCCGTTCCTCCTTCTTCTCATCGCTCAGGCTCCTGATAGTGCAGATATAGCCGTGAAGATACAACTTGGAGCACAAACTATTCTCATTGCAAATATGGAGCATTTGTCACGCTGGATTAGGGGGGCTCTTCTGTGGTGCTTTTGCAAATTGATGAGAGGTCAAAGGAGCGCAATGCTCAGCGAAACCCTCCGCTGATGTCTTCACTCCATGCGAGAGCATGTGAGAATCGACGTGATCTCTGTGCGCTTGTTTTTGTTGGAACGATTTTCACTCGGTTGTGCAACCCGGAGTCGCATTGTCTTCTCCGAATAATCCTATCTGCTTCTGAACACCGGCGCAAAGCAGTCTTAGAATAACCAGTACGGCAGCAACACGCAATTTCTCTGACAAGCCAAACATGAGCTCTCTTGCCAGATATGATATTTTGTTCAAACCTTGAAAAGGTCCTTCTTTTAAAAGGATAGGCAATGTCACTCAGAAAATGACTGGCTCCTGAGGACTTTAGAGGGAGCTTATCTTCATGAAAAGTCCATTTCTAAAAGTCACACCAGAGTTGCATTGGTCACGAAAATATTTCGTGACCTTTCTGGTGGAGGCATGATTAAAAGGTGATTTTCAAATATCCGCACTCTGGGCTCTACAGGTATTTTCATGAGTGGCGTAAATACTGTGCGGCATGCCACGTAACTATCCGGGGGCGGGTTTGAGCCAGTGTCAGAGGGAGGTTTGCGCCGCTGTGAGAGTAGTCAAGACCAACTTCTGTCATGGCCAATCAAATTGGCTCCTTTCATTCTCAGCATGCTAGTCGCGCAATAGAGTATCGGCATAGCAGAGCACACATCTGCCTGGGGAAGTGGGCACTTGGACCCCCACCTCCCCGCCCCCACTCCGATAGTGTACCTCCACATTGCTGTGTTGGCCGGTGGTTTGAACAAATACAGAGAATACAATGATTGGGAGGGTTTTTATCCCTGCTGTTCACATATCTGAATGAAATACTTTGAGTCACAATAGGCCAGATGTCCACACTGCGCTCGTGTCAGATTTGGTTGGAGGTTTAGAACGACTTTTGCATGTTTCCGCCGATGTGTAGTGAATTACGATGACGTCTGGCATGCTGTACGCGATTATTTATTTTTTTCCCTGACACAGACACATCCATGTTCATCGATATTCTCCACATGACGCCAGACGTAAATAGGATTTGACATGACATCATACCTGTGTGTTACAGAAGGCCTCTGATGGAACGTTTGCATCACAACATTCACACTCTATATCATCACTGGCTCACCTTTGATGTTTCCTCAGGCAATTTGGTCTCATCTCGGTCTTTCTCCTTCCCTAATCTTTTGCCTTTCCTCTAGCTTTTATCTTTCCTCTGTCTTCATCTCCCTTTCTCTTAGTCTCCCTTCTAATCATTTTCACTCTGCCTTCCCCCTCCTCTCCCCTGCTCTCCTTGCTTTTGCTGTGGGTGTACTAAGCAGGGATTAGGCGTGATTGAAGTGCTGACGTGAGGGTTCTTCTGCCGAGGCCTCTTATCCTCCGCAGTCCCCCTGAGAGACTTTTCATTGCTGGGCTTCACCAGCAGTTGTGGGCCTCGGTTTCTCCAAGTCCTCGCCATGGAAATAGCCTCTCTTCACGCCCCTCTGCCTTATCCCCAATAGCTTTTGAGCCTTTGCCTGATAGATGTGTGGCTCGGCCCTGATACAGCTCTCCGCTGCCCAGGATAGAGTCCAACTTCTGAATTTTTTTTTTTTTTAGACTTTTCTTGAAAGGGACTTTCTTCTTGCGATTTTATATCAGAGCCTGAGCCCTTTCACTGACAGGTTCTTTCGCCGCGCTCCCTCCCTTCCTCGGGTGACACTTAACAAAAGGGTGTCACAAGCTAGTCCAATTGGCTTCAAGATTTAGCATGGGCCACATCATTGAAGGCTAATGACTCTAATCGGCCCACTTCGTTCGCCCTCTAAGGTGTTCAAATCAAACAGCACAGACTCTCAAGGGTTGCCGTTCGCCGCCATTGTCACGCTGTGATCTCGCCGGAAAGGTCGCAATGTCTTTCTTTGATGTAGCATACGCCTACAACACCGCATCGCGGTCGAAGCGCATGCTAATGGAGAAGCGCGTAGATGTCAAGCCGTCTTGCATGAGTGGGTTGCGCCAGTCGCTTTGCGCGGCCTAATTCTTAATTACATTCGTCTCCCATCCACTACCGCGCTGAAGGGGATTAACACATAAATGAGTGGGAAATGTGTGCTGCAGCGTGCACAGAGCATATTGTGTGCTTTATTCAAGCCTTCTTCACCTGACTCCTGCAATTGAGTTAGTCTTTGAAGTCAAGTCGTTAAAAAAAAAAAAAAAAAAGAAAAGAGGGGAGCCAGAGGAACAAAAAAAAAAAACTATTATATGCAGAGTGTGGCGTTGGCCTCAGGGGCGAAGAGTGAGAATATTCATGACACTGCTTGTTTCAAAGTTTGTTGATTTAGCCACTATTTGATTTTTTTTTTCCTCTTTGCTTTTCTTTCCCTGCTTGTGTTTTAAAGATTGCGTGTGTTTGCTCAAGACGAGCCGTGCTTACCTTTTATCCTCAAATAACATATATGTCTTTGGTACAACACAGTGTACCAGTGTGCAATCTAAGGGGGAAAAAAAATCATTAATTTCTTTTTATCATGAGTGTCAGGTTAGTATTTGAACAGTTTCCTTGCTGTTCATTCTTGGGGCCAGCGGAGTCCATGAATTGGAACTGAAAGCTTGTCTTGACATCAGCTCACAAATATGTACACCTGCCCGAACAAAGTCAACACAGCTCTTTGCTTATGAGGTCGTCCTTTGTGACTCACCGCTCTATGTATTTGAGCTTTCTGTGTTTTTGTTTTGCTTTTGTATGCCGTCTGTGTGTGTGTGCGCCTGTGAAGCGCAAAGATGGTAGTCACCCTCTGGACTTTAACTTCATGGACAGCTGCGATCGATTACTTGGTGAGGTCATCCTTGGTGTGGTTCGGTAGAATGTGGATCTGTGCTGACTGTGTGTTTTTTTTTTTTTTTTAAACCCAAATCTCCAGTGATAAGTGAAAAGCAAAGGCTGTCATTTTGTCCATCATGGATTTTCACTTCACTATGGATGTGACAAGCATATTCGGATGTCCGATTTGTTTTTTAATATTCAACTCCAACTCAACTAAACGTTGGAAAGAAGGCATTGCCATAGCTTTGGGGTGTGTGTGTGTTTGTGTGTGTGTGAAGTGTTAAAATCACCTGTTTGGGAGACTTAAATATGAGACTTATTGCTCTAAGAGGCGCAAACGAAACAATAAGAACTAAAGGTGTACTTCCCCGACTCGTCGTCTAGATTATATTGTCTCTTTTCACTTTGTGTTCCTTATAGTCTCACTCCTCCACGCAATCACCATTTCAGTCCGCTGATGTATCCGTTCATCTCCAGGGTGTCATCGAAGAGACCCATTTGGCTCTCCAGACTAATAACCATTGCGGAGATTGAGAGCGGATAATGTTATTGACTTCCAAACAAGACGCGTACGTTGTATGCGTGTGCGGCAGCGAGAGATAGAGAGAGAGAGAGATGTTCACATTGTGTCACATCCACATTGCGCCGCTGTCCATGGTACCTGCTCACTTTTCAATTTGAGGCGGTTCACCACTCAAGGTGGATTTATTTACCTCACTGAATGTTCGACCATTGTTCAGTGTTTTCACCTCAACGAGGGTCCTCCCTTCATTTTAATAAAAACCCTGAAGAGCAGTGTGACAAATTTGTCCCATGTAGTCCACTCGAATCAATGCCATCCTGTCTACGTGAGACAAACCTGCACCTCAAAGTCGACACTCAGACGCTGTAAACAAGTTAGCTATATTTACAGAGCGGTTAAAAAAAAAAAGAAGTAAAAACGAACCGAAGAAAGGGTCCATGCTGGAAAATCATCGGGCTCTTTGAAATTGTGTATAGCTCAACTTGGGGTTGTTTTGTTTAGCATGGATAGCGAAGTTTTGTGTGTCTATCTGTTCTTTTCGGTGCTTGGTGGGTGGGTGTGATTTGTCCGAGTCAGTTTCAAAACACGCCGTTCCCTTCTTTGTATGCAATCAACAGCAGACAGAGGTTAAAAGGGGGGAACGAAAAAGCAATGAGAATAATCCATCTTTACTTTTATCTCTTGAAGGAGCACATCCATTCAAAGGCCTCGATACACACACACAGTCGCGTGAACAGAGCGAGAGATGCATATTGTTTTGGCTAGGGGCTACAACTGGTTCTAACCGGTTTGAAAGCAACAGCAGTTTTTTTTTCTTTCCTCTAAATTTCACAAAGAGTGGTGTTAATGTGTCCTTGCATCGTCTCTTGTGTTACTTATGATCCCGGTATCTTGGTGTTCCATGTTAAGTGCATTTTAAGTATCTCGCAGCGCAATATAATTCGATTTTTGTCTCGAAATGGGCAATAATGTGAGCAAATGCCTTCTCACCCCCTTTTTAAATACGTGCACAGTGTGACTGGCTACTGAGGCAAGGTCATAGTTCAATGTTGAGGAAAGTGTCGAGTCGTTAACCCCCTTTTGGCACCCTGCTCTTCCACACTGACTGGATTATATTGCCGTAAAGGGCTCTTTCACGATGAGTCATGTTTATTTCATTGTCCCCTTTTTTTTTTTTTTTTTTTATGGCTCTGCTGTTCCCCTTTTAACCCGTCACTCGCCGAGCAAGCTGCTAAATGTTCTGGCAGTACACAGGAGAGTATAGAGGTAATAAATATTAGATGGACTCTGCTTTGACCAGCAATGTGTGCTAATCTGTGTCAAGGGCCGGAGAGACTCCCGGAAGCTCCTTCCTCCCTTTCGCTATCGCCAGCATGATCTCACCGCACTGAATTGGGTAGAGGAATTGCAACTGAAAAAATCAGAATGGTGTTTTATTCCAGGAAAATGAGCGGAGAAGCCCGACCACCGTCCCCGATGAACAAGATTGACCTGTCATGGACATTTTTTCCCCCATTATAATCCCAAAACAATTATGTAAGATATTATCATCATGAAAATGAAACAAATAGGCTACCACTTTGCCCCTTTTCATCACCATTAAATATATAATATGCTAATGTGTATTTTAGGCACAAACGGCATAAAATGTGAGTGTATGCATCTTTGGGGACATCAAAATTGGCCCTGCTTTCAGAAACACTGTTGGCCGGGTTTTGAAACAGCGGAAGTCTTTTGAGTGATGGAAATGCTGGCATGCCGCTTCTTGCTCTGCACCTCCATCCACAGGCAGCATGTGTGCTGACAGAGAAGAATGTGGTGAGATGGAGGCACAGCCATGCTTCTGACAGGAGAGATAATAGCCAATAAGGGCCTGCCACTCTGGATGAGTGACAGGCGCTTGGGATGGCTCCACCTCCCAGAAAACTTCTTTCTTTATGGATGTAAACACTATCACAAAAATGTGTGTGTGTGTGAGTCGTAACCATACTTGTAAGGGGGTACATGGTCATGGGCATGTTCAAACCCTTCACCATGTTGATGGGCTATGGATTTTACAAGTAACCAATGCTCTGTGCTAATTTCATGTTCCCTTTCGATTTAAAAAAAAAAAAAAAGAAAAGACCATTTCTGAAGGGTATTCGGCCTAAAGGAGCAACTTGAAATTCCGACAACCTATCAAGGTGGTGAAATGTGCAGAGAATCCAAAACCATCTGGCTCGAGGTCCAGCGTGAAAGCTGTTCTGGTTCTCTGATACAGTATTTGGTATCCAGCAAACCTGCCGTAAAAGATGATTCGAGCATTGGACATATATCATAGAAAAATTGCCTTGGGATCAATTGGCAGCCATTTTAACCGTGAAGATCGGCAGATTTATGTGCAGACAAAATTGTGCCTGTTTTAAAATATACAATTTGTCGAACGGAAATGCTGCTGAAAATAAGCTTCTTCATACACAAGAGTTGCTGAAATGCACAAGCAGTTGCATACATAGTTTTGCTTGCTGGCATTTTGAATTAAAAAAAAAAAGAAGGCGATTGTGTGGGTCAAAACAGTTGTGCTCGCCATACACGTTATTGTTTTCTTTATGGTATTCCTGGAATAGTTTGAGCGAACCAAATTAGCGAGTGAGGACCTGATAGGGTGCCACATTTGCTTTCCATTAGCTGTTGGTTTTGGCTAGCCAATGTATAGCTTCTTGATTCTTATCAGTTCACGCCGGTGCATTCAAATGTCACGGTGAGCAGCATCGAAGCCACCTCGGTAACATTCTGTCCGCACAATTGCCTTAGCTGATGGGATTGAACTTTGGGCACCTGCCCCTGTTTTTCAGACAACCTCCATCCTTCCATGGTCGACTCCAGTCACTTACGCCCCCTCCCCCCTCATACTGTCACTCTGAACCTCATCACTCATTCTCATTCGGTATGACCGTCAGCTGCAAATAAGGACCCTTGGTGACGCTGCCACGCGCGCACACACACATACGCCTACAACAGCAAAAACGGCGAGCTCCTTTTGTGTTCGTGTTGATGCGTGCGTGTGTTGACAGAACATGTGACTGTCATGGAACAACCCTTGAGCCATAGGCGGAGTGCATGACTGCACATTGAAAAAAAAGGGCATTCATTTCATTCAATGACTATTTTTCCTTTTCCGCTCTGTTTTTGAGTTGACCAGTCCAAAATTCCAGTATTAGACTTTTTTCATGTCCTGCATATTGCATATTGACCAATCCAGAGCTTTTGAAAAAAAAATAAAAATAAAAAGACGCGTCTTGGCTCCGTTTTGCATCAATGTGTCTTATTTACACATAGATAATATCAAAATATTGGAAACGCATCCTTGAGATCTCATAGCCGACAGCGACCGTAACTGACAGGTACTCTTAAATTGAACCTATTACATCAGAAGTCCATAATAAGAACCACCCCCCAGTTACTCCTAATGCTGCGTCATCAGGAGGTGAACGAGAAGTCAGCGTGAAGTGCTTTCACTGCCCTGTAGGTGGAAAAGCGCTACATAGGTGAAAGACCACTTGGCATTTATGTACATGTCATTCTTTCGGGTATATGGAGTGGCTCCTGCTCCATGGAACATTTCTAAAAATTGTTTTGATCAGTTCCATATGAGGCTCACAGCTCAGCGTGAAAGGGGTGTTTGTTTACACACTCCCATTCTGTTACACTCGCTTCCCCTGTTGTCTCCCAAACTTCCCCATTTTGCCCTTTTTGTTGCCGCTTTGCTTTCGCTCTTTCTTTTGTCGTCTCGGGCTTCCTCCGTGTCACTTCTGTTCATTTTCGTGCATCTTTGTCTCTCTCTCTTGCTCTCGTGTCTGACTCTTGTCTCAGTCGGTCGTCAGAGAGGATGTCAAACAGGTCATTTGTCAGGTTTCGTCAAAGGTGTGATGAGAGAACAAGTGAAAAGTGTGACAGTGCATTTCAACCTCTCAGATATTTCATCTGACATTGTTTACGAGGGGGAGGTAGCAGAGCTTCTTCATCACCGAATAGTCCCTAAAAATGAAAGTGCACGCAATTGGATCTGTTGTTTGCCCGATTAAAGCGACCGCGTGGATAAATGATAGCAGTCTTGCTTCGGCGTTCGCTGATTTTGAAAGGTCCATCATCGTTAATGCTCCAAATTCATTTGACGTGCCTCGGCTTGTCATCAAGCTTCAAGGTGCCGAGTTGCATGGTGAGCAAGTCTCATAGCTCAGAAATAAAATAAAATAAAATAAAAAAACACTTTATGTTCATGCGCGCCAAGGTAACCTACCAATTACTGTGATGTGGTGATACAAATAATGATAATTCAATCCCTAGCACAGGAGGTAGTTTTGGCTGCACGCATCATGTTTGACGGCATATTATTGAGGGTGCCACAAATAGCTTCAAGTACCATGTTTGGTTTGGATCTTTGGGTCTTTCCCTGCAAAAGTGCAGCAATCTTGACATTTGCCGGGTTGGATGTCAGCACAAATTGACGTACGTTTCATCTCTTTGGGACTAGTTTTACTGCTACGTGCAAATGTTTGCAGTCTACTTTATTGGGTTCATACTGTGACTATATTTTCCAGATGCTGAAATACTCTCGCTGTGGCCTTCTTTTGTGAAGTTCGCATGTTCTCCTTGTCCCGGAATGAGGCCTACAAACGTAATTCCGTAAACATTGCGCCATGTGACGCTGATTTCCATGTGCGCAAGTGTGAGATCACAGATACAAAAAGATTGAGTTCAACAAAAAAAAAAAAAAACTCAATTGGGCAATCCGCCCTGCAGTGTGAATCTAAGCCATACAGTACTCTGTTATGACCATTCATGCTGGACACATACTCTTGTTTGAGTGTGACATGAATAAACTTGTTGTTGGCTTTTCCCGCCCTCATAATCGACCGGACAAGCCGAGATTCGCCCCCATCTTTTGTCTTCTACTCAAAAGCAGTGCTGAGCTCAAATTTAAAAATATTCCAGTTGACCGACATACAGCCCAGGGCAGTGAATGAGTTCATATTTTTGCCCCACTTTGCTGTGCCGTGGTAATCTTGGGAGGGTTGATTGGAGCTGTGAACCTTCTGTATTAACCTCCCCCGTCAGTGAGGCCAGGCTGAACGGCATCGGAGAGTAAGTCGGGGGCGGAAGAGAGCGAGAGATGGTAATGAAGGAGCTAATTGCTTCCAGTGGATTTTGAAATCGAACCTCAGCCCCAAGTGAATGTGCTACGCTGCTCGCAAATGGAATATTGATGACTGTGGCGAAAATAAGACAGAATGACCCCCCCCCCCCCCTCCGTCTATGATCAATGTCAAAGCCGCACATTTGTGCAGAACGTTTCTCAACAGGCAATACGTTTCCCTTGGTTTTTATGGATCCGTATACACTTACCAACGGGCTTAATATTGCGCAGCGACACAAATATTTGATGATATCCACTTTCCATTTATTATTCATTGCAAGCGTATTGTATCAACGGCAACTTCGAAATGTTATCATCGCGGAGCGATGGAGACTTGGATAATATCATGGATTGAGGCGAAGTAATGAGCTGAAAGTAGGTAAAACGAGGGACTAATCTTGTTACCGGTGTGTTTACGTTCTGCTCGCCGTTTACGTAACACGAACAAGATGCACTTTAAAACGCGGTATGGGATTTACGGTTAAACCAATTTGTTTGACTTATAGTCATTCCCAACTGAAAGGTCCCCACATTTGTTTTCATACCACAACCATTTTTTTCTCACATTTTATTTGTGTCATATAACTGTATTCCCATTTTATGTACTGTATACAGTGCTCTAAATGTAAATAATTGGGCGCCTGCGATTTCTTCCATTAGCTGCTCGTAAATAGTAAAGATGATGGTTTGACTCTTTCTCCAACTGCAAACGTGTCGGGTACGCATCCCTGTGCTCGAATAATGGGTTTTATTTATTCCCCTGGTTTTCATAAGGCCTTTGTTGCCTCTCATATTTCCTCTCTCCACTGAAAGGCAGAGATGCCAAGGGAATGATTTTGAGTGATCGGAATCTCATAACCTTGGTCAACTTTCTTTTGGGCTTATTCTTTCCGTCCACATTCTTAGCGTCAGATGTTGTCTTCCTCAGCATCGGTGCGCCAGCTTGAAAACAATGTTTCCCCCATGCTTACGTGTAGTCTGTTCCAAACCAACAAACTAAAGCTTTTCAGCCTGCAGCCCACATGCTCGCTCTCTCCTTGTCATCTGTCTTCGTGTCAATTTTTTTTTCCCTTTCCCATTGTGGCCCTCATGACTTCTCTGTGAGTGTACACAATAAAGAAAAGAACATTCAGGGCACAGAGGAAATGTTGCAACTCGGTGACCTGTTCTGTTTCCAGGTAACGCTGCATATTCTCTGTCCTCAACAGGCTTTCTGTAATGATGCAATGAGCAACATGTCTTCCAAAGGACACGATATCTCTCGAAAACAGGCCTGGTGTACGCAGTTGACAAATAGCAGATGTTAAATTGCATGTTCACTCACTCTAAACCGAAACAGCAGCACAAGCTGTTGGCAAGAGGTTTTCAACGTGGCGGAGAAACGGAAATTGAGGTTTGAAGTGATTGAATTGGCAGTGTGAGTGGAAGACAAAAACATTTTGCTAATTTTGGTGAAGCCAGCAAAAACAACAACAAAAAGTCAGATTTTGTTTGATTGAACTCATCCTGCATAACATGAGATTTAAAAATTTGGACAGGGTGTCTTAAACTCTGTCACGGTGTCATGACCCAGACGCCAGGGAATGCAGAATCGAGAGGAGTTTTGTCGTAGCTGACTGGCTCAAAGGAAGGCCTGAGGTTCTTCAGAAGCTCTCAAGTTGCCTTTGTGAATAGGCGGTGACGCGATATCTTCTGTGGCCTCTCATTTTGCCCGCAACTCGCGGTTACGGTTGCGCACAGCCGTTCCCATTCGCGTCTCCCAATGAAGACATGTCATTGAAAGCAAAATCAGCCGTCACAACTTGTTTCAGCTTTGATAAATCACACTCCCGAGTGCTAAATGAATCGACAGTATTTGCAAATGATCCCACCAGAAAGTGCAAATTCTACTTTAGCGCCTTTGGCAGCCACATCACGGTTATGGCCCGTTAGTAGATCAATGCAGTTTTTTTTTGGTTTGTTATTTTGCGCCTGCAAACCTTAATCAAGGACGTCTCCTTAATCAAGGGCCCCCTGTTTTTTTTTTTTTAACCAGGGGTCATCAACGTGGTCGCCCTCAAGGACCATATGAGTAGCCTGCGGGCCTGCTGAGAAATAGCTCTCCAGTGAAGGCGCTTTGTGATTTTCTAGGGATGTTGTAGACGTGATCATTTTGAAATGTGAAAAATTATGTTTTGCCTATTGATTGGATCTCGGGTGTAGCATTCCATCAGCTCCCTCACTTCCCGTCCTCACTTTATGCTCCGTAGTAATCAGAATACAGAAAAAAATGGTCTCAAGAAGTCACTTTGAAACATGGAAGTGGTGTAAAGCTGTCAAATGAGTCTTGTTCTGGATTCATGTGCGCTATTAGATGGGAATGATTTTCCATCACGAGTAGTCTCTTGTCTATGTGAAATCTAAATCTTCAGTTGTCCAAAGAGGGCTTTGATGAGCTGATCCCAACAGCGGAAATATCATTAGGAGGAACAGTTGCTGTTTGCTTGATGTGACCTTTTCTACATTGCAAAGCAGCACTTTTTTTGTGTTTGGTTTTTAATGAGTCTCCTTTAATAATTTATTCTGAAGGGAACATGGAAGCTTGTTGAGACGGTTTGGATTTATTTATCATTGTGTTACGCTCAACGATTCATTACAGCACACTCCATCCCCATCAGTGTGGATTGTATGCGCACGGAGATTTAGAACATACTTGCCGGACGTCTTGTCAGATGTGCACGATCCCACCAACATCCCATATAGGATAATTGTCAATTTTGATTGATTGAAATCACTGCACCTGCCAATAATGATTTTTTTTTCCTTGTCCTTTTCAGCGAGGGAGGAAAATGTGGCCACCTTCCGGGGCTCGGAGTACTTCTGTTACGACCTTTCGCAGAATCCCATCCAGAGCAGCAGCGACGAGATCACGTTGTCCTTCAAGACGTGGCAGCGCAACGGCCTCTTGCTCCACACGGGCAAATCGGCGGACTATGTCAATCTGGCGCTAAAAGATGGGGCGGTTTCCCTGGTCATCAATCTGGGTTCCGGGGCCTTTGAGGCCATCGTGGAGCCTGTCAATGGGAAATTCAATGACAACGCCTGGCACGATATCAAAGTCACGCGCAACCTGAGACAGGTAATCGGGGGCGAGGGAGTGGTGATGGATGGGGTTTGGCAATGGGTTGAATTATTTTGGGGCTGGGGGCGGGGGCTGCTGGGGGTTTTCAGATTAGCTGAGTGAAGTGACAGAGCTGGTTTGAAAAATGTCACCATGTTCTTATCAGTTGCCATTGCATTGCCACGGCTCAGTGACAAATCTCATCGAATTTCTTTTTTTTTTTTTTTTTTTTACGACATGACCTTCTTCTTTTCAATCATTGTTTGATTTCCGTTCGAGCGATTTGTATGACGCAAAGAGGTTCTCCGACAGGGTCCGGTTAGTTTAGTCCAGCTTTTAATACAATGATTGTCTGCTGTCATGTTTCCTGGCAGGAATTATTCGCGCTACAATGTTGTTTGACTACATCAAAGTTGATTTTTCAACTCGTTTGACCCTTCAGAGTGCTAAAACATGACTTCAAACGGTGCTTGTAAGTTTAACAAAGCTTGAATTGCTTGACGGTGACAACTTTAGCCTCGGTCGTTTTTTTTAAACTGCAGTGGCGTGGAAAGAATGAATTTTAAGGTTCTACTGTGGTCAACGTTGCTGAATAGGGCTTGCACACGGACAAGTGGTGAGTTGGTTTTAGCTCTGGAAGAGGGGCTTTGTCAAGAGTTGTGTCTGCAAGTTGAGGCGTGGCAGCATAAGGAGTAGTCCAGGTGATTTCCTGACTTGTGCGGTAAAACTGTAAACGCTCACAATGTAGGAGGGTGAGACACGAAAACCTGATCGCTGTATTTTTTTTATTCTTTTTTCTTAAATTCCTCAAGTTCCACTCTTCCGCCCTTGCTTTTCACGCTCATTTTCTTTCCACTTTGACAGCCACCGTAAAATCCACGGTGAAAACAAAAAAGCACTACAGGCTCTGTTTGGTTTTGCGCGATACTAGGCAAATTGTTGTCTCCAAATCCAAGGTTTTTCGGTGCTCTTGTCTGTGTTTTTTTTTCAAGCAGGACACTTGTTTTAGAGGAAATGTGGTTAGGACCACAAGCTGGCTCTTTGGTGACCTCCGATAATTCTCTTGCAAATTTCCTGTAGTGTTTCTTCACCGCGGCACTAACTCATCCATGAAACAAGTCATGTTTTACTAACCGATATCTAACTAACTAATGTACTAACATCCTAAATCTTCATCATTGGTTTTATTTGATTTCTGTCCATCCTTATTAACAACCTTTTTTGTTCACTATTCTTTTGATTTCCTTTCTTCCCCCTTTTTCTGGAAAGCAATCAGGCATTGGACACGCTATGGTAAACAAACTACATTGTCTGGTAGATATCATTCTTATTGTCTTTTTTTTGGGTTTGCCGTGTGTTCCCTCCCCCTCTCTTCTTTTATTCGTTTCTTTTTGAGTTCCATCCTAGACACTCTTATCAAAAAATGAGGAGATGGGTTTGTATTACCAGGCAATTTTTTCTTCACTTCTCAATTTCCTCCCTGACCTGCCAACAACCTTCTTATTTACCTCACAATTCCCCATCCTGTTATTTTTTTTCACTTTAGCTTTGACTTTTTTTTTCTCCTTATTTTGTTTTGTTTATTTTTTCTTCACATTCCTGCAGATTTCCAATCAATACAAAATTGACTCCTTTGCCTTTTGCCAGGGCACCTTACTTTTTTTTTTCTTTGATTTGTTCACACAAAAAGTCCCCATTTTTTGTGAGGACTGTCGTCCAGAACTGACAGAAGCTTTCCACAATTCCAGCAAAGAGGGCGACCTCCACACCGAGCCCTAAAAACCAGAAAACCACCTCAAACTGGAAACGCTGAAACCTTTATTGCGGGAGCTCTGACAGTTGTTTCCAACTCACCTATGGCGCATGGCATGCCCAGACCTCATCGCCATCATATTTCATGCAACCCCAAATAACCACTAACACAATAATTCATTCACTCAACCCTCATACATCACTTTCACTCATTTTGCCCTCCTCGTGTGTTTTTGTAGCATGCTGGTGTTGACCGTTTGCGTCTTTTCTAACCCTTACCGCCTTACCCCCCGGGTCCATAGGCAGAACATTTTGAAGAATATGCACGCTGATGTAGGATTTTTGGTCCGGTCATGCGACCGACATCACCGCCGTGGCGCTTGATCCGAGATCAGCAGCTGCTATTCTGAGAAAATATTTGAATATGGGCCTCGGTCTTGAATGTGCATGACACTCTGCACCTCGTGTGGTCTGCCCAAGCTTTGTCTGGTGCCATTCAATTACTCCCTTACATGTCCAATTAAACGTGTCGCATTTATTTTCTAACGGTGATGGCCTTGGTTTGCAAATGGTTGTGCTGTGGAAAAAGTCCCCCATGTTTTGCATGCCTGTGTGCGTATCTATAAAAATGTCTGAAAGAGAGAGGAGCGTGCGGGAGAATCGGTGTGTGTGTGTGTGCGTCAACTGTATTTGTGTGTCTGCAATTACAAGACAAATCCCGAAACCTAAGACAAGTGTTCTCAATTTGTCCTTGGTTTGAACATTGTACTAACCCTTCCCCAACCTGAAGTATCCGAACCAAACCTACGATCCATTTTCTTACCCCCATCAAAGATAAAGAAAATATGCCTCTGCCATATTTTCTTTACCTGTCCTGTGAATCCTATGACTAAAAATCCATTACCCAAATCAAAACGCTGTCTGGTCCAAAAATACGAAACGATCGGGTCACACGCAAGGATTCTATGAAAAAGCTCAACGAGAAACCAAAACGGAGCGCCAAAAGTCCAAAACGCCTCATTTCAAGTGCAGACCAAGGAAGGAGACGTGTTTGAAAACGCAGCACGACATCATGTCTCGGATTGTAATGCTGCGGCATTGGCCTTGTGTTGCCCCTCAACAGGTGACTATATCCGTTGATGGGATCCTCACCACCACCGGCTACACCCAGGAAGACTACACCATGCTGGGCTCTGACGATTTCTTCTATGTGGGTGGGAGCCCCAGCACCGCAGACCTTCCCGGCTCCCCAGTCAGCAACAATTTCATGGGCTGCCTCAAAGAGGTAGGAGAACCCTTTTGCGTAGATACAAACAAATCAGAGCCAGGCCGTGACTAATTCGGCTCTGCGTGGGATGCTCGACTCGATTGTTTTATCTGCAGTCGTGCTCAAAATTTCCAAGCGCATTAAATGACGAGGTCGTGCAGCAAAGAAGCACGTTCAGAGTCTGCCCCTCAGCCGATGTTTGAAATGGAATCGACGTCGTTTTCCGAGAACGCCCAAAAGGGAGGCGGACGCATCTCCCATTGTTGATTAAATCCGCTGAGTTAGCTCAGGGAGTATCAAAACGTTCGCTGTTTCTGCACCTAAAATAATTCATCACCGCTTGCCTTGCCGTGAGACAACATCTAAAAATTGCTCGCGTCACCTGTGATTCGCGGCGTCAGCTTAAGTGTGCTGCAAGAGTCTCTCCCAATGGGCAACAAAATGAAACAAGGAAATGCAGCAGCTGCTGATGAAGATATCTTCAAAAGCGTTTGTTGTGATTCATCCGCTAGAGAGCAAATGACAATTAATAACAGCCATTGTATTGGCTGTAGAAAATGAGTTAAAGCAGCCGAGCATTGACTATCAGATGCCATACAAGTATTGGCAACTCGCACTATTCAGGATTAAAATTTTAGCTATCCAGCAATATTTTTGAATCATCATAGCTGTTTTTCCTTCTGTCAAATTACCATTGCGGCCGTCACACCACCATCATTTGTGGGCGCGCTCACGCAGACACCGACAAGCGGAGGCGCACGCAAATTGCAGAAATAAGATGAGAAAGTCACCTTGTCTGCATCGCTTTGTTTTGCGTTTCGACTGAGTGGCTTTGGGCGCTGCTCTACCCTGAATCTGTTTGCCTTTCAAACAAATGTGTGAACGCTTCCAAACCGACCTGCATGTCTCGGGCTTCATTTGACTGTTTTGAATTGACGCCGAAACACAACATTGACTGACGGTAGCAAGAAACCTGCACGTTTACGACGATTGTTGGTATCAAACGGCTACTCTGGCAGTCATCAAATGTTTCAAATTTTGCTACTGTGAATTGTGAGACAAATAAAGGTTTTCTTGTCTTATCAACAGGTCACATTTAAAAACATTTTTCTTAATTAGCTTTTATTAGCTTAAATAGCTTTTTCTTGACTCCAGTGAACGGAATAAGATTTATCTACATTTTTTTTTTTAATGGGAGTTTATTTCTCCCAAATTATGTTTGAAGAATAAGAATAATGAATGATTCAAATAAATGACGTGGGCACCCTGGCGAAATGTGAGCTTGAATTTCTGTCTCAACAGTTTTGACATTTTGGGTTTCAAATTCTGGCTCCAACCTTGCTGGGATTTGGATGTTCTCCTTGTGCTCACGTGGGTTCTCTGAGGCTACTCCAGCTTCTTCCCACATTCCAAACAAGTGCATATTAGGTCCTTTTAAAGATTTTAAATTGTCCACATTTGTGAATATGAGTGTGGTTGCCCATACTACATGCGCTTTGTGTTTGGCTGACAACCAGTCCAAATTGTACAGCACCCCTTGTCCAAAGCATCTGGGAGAGGTCCAGCTCGTCTGCTACTCCAGTGAGGACAAGCTCTCGAGAAAATACAAAAGATAATCAACGCGGTGCATTTTAACCATTTCCAGCACATACTACAGAAATAATCGGACTGTTCTGGCCGGCATCACTCACTCAAGGCACTTTAAATGCCACCGAAAACTTGACCTTTCCGGCCAGATGTTTTGTTTGCCAGACTTGAGGGAGGTGTTTATTTGAGATGTGGCACTCATTTAAAGTCAGAGAACAAGTAAATAAAGTCAGCATAACTCCTGATTAGGTTTTGGTCTCATTAGACGGCGCAGGTGTATGCGTACTGCAGTATATCTCGAAGCCAGTTTATTATTGGCTTGTGTTCAAATAATCGGTTGAAGTCATCATTCGAAACGGAAAATGTTTTGCAAAGCCCTCGGGAATAGCCTGAAAAAGACTTTGTAAAAATGTTTTCGAAATGGCTCCGTCTTGGAAGTGGGAGAATGTTTAAGCATTAAAGCCCCGAAGAGTTTAGGAATGGAGGTTCAAGGCAGGTTTTGGGAAATCCGCTTGGCGGTGTTGGCGTATCGAAACACAATGATTGGGCTGTCTGAGGTTATAAATCAGTTGGATGGATTTTAAAGTGCTTTTTCTTTTCTTTTCTGAACGCCCTCCTGTGTGACTCGAGTAGATTTGGCTGATCGGTGTTAGGCGGTGACATGCTTGTGGAAAGATAACACATTAAGCATGTTATGTACAGTACAGTATTTGAATATGTAAAATGTGTGTTGTATATATTGAGCCTTAAAGCACTTTGGAGTCATTCAAAGTCTCCTTTCAGCTCCGTGTGTTTTGAATCTTGCTTACACCGATGATGAAAAAGCCATAGACACCCCAATCCTCAAATGGTGACCCAGCACTGCTATAAATTCATAGCAGAATGAGCGCGATAAGCATATTTTTTGAGAAGAAAACAAAATGGATTAACTGCCACTGTAGAGAGGATGTGGGACATTTTGTGTCAACACGTTGTTTTGGAGTGTATTGCTATAGAGCTGTGAGCAGAGAGGTTCCCCGAGAGCTCGCTTTACTGGATGGATGTGCACTTATAAACGGTCTAAGTCCGGGTGCGGCGTTCTTCTTAAGTGACTGGAAAGCGCGCGCATGCGCAGTTGTGGGGATCGAGCAGTTACAAGGGCAGATTAGACGCATTCGAAAACGAAGCACGCCGGTCATGTTGTTGTTGTAGCCGCACGCGCATATGTCAGGGCAACATTTTGAGAGTGAATGTGACCCAGCGATGCCTTGGCCCTTGAGAGTGCGACACGCTCGGACAGGATCATGGAGGTGATTCACCATTTTGGCCTGTACTTTGTGGCTCTCAACGCATCCTCATGCGGCAGCCATGACGCCATCTGCTAACCGAGATGATGCAAATCACTCAGGATTGATTACGAAACGATATATAATTAATTTTCAATCCATTTCCCGTGCGCATATATATATATATATATATATATATATATATATATATATCTAGATGGTGTTTGTTTTCCCATCTTGGCTCTCCCAATTCAATATCTCTGGATAATGAGCAAACAATTTAGTGCCGTTCCCACCGTTTGGATCTCACAGGGTGGATTGATCCGTCATCCCCAGTGGAAGAACATAAATTGAATCCCTTAGAAACAGCCAAAGCAAACATTGATGTTGACATGTTTTGCCGCAGCTTGTGAATACCTTGCTTTCCCCGTGTCCGCCAACGAGAGATAAAAACGCTCTGCCATCACAGCCCCTCTTGTTCAGGCCCAAGTGCGCGCATATCCCCCTGTAGGCTACCGGGGATGTCATCCATGCGCAATACTCACACAGGCTCCGCCCAGCGCCCACGCTCCGCCACATGAAACGCGGCCTTGTCACGTGAAAGGAAAACCACTGGGCAGCCGGTCGCCTGTCAGCTTGACGTTTGCGGCGGCGGCACGCTGTCATGTCAGCGCCTTGTGCAAAGCCTTTCCTCCCGCACGCCATCCTGCTCATCCTTGGGGTGTGTAGGGGCACCCGTTGATGGTTCCGGAGCTGTGGAGTGGCAACTTTGTGTCAGACGGCGGCGGTGGCAGGAGCATGGCGCTGTCAGCGGGCATCAGGAAAGAGGACTCGGGAGCGGGCAGAGAATGAATATGAGGACAAAAAGGGATTGAAATGTAAGCGGGGTATAGAATAAAAACATAGAGTAGAAGTCTGTTGCGGGTTGTCAGTTGACAGAAAACAGAAGCAAAAAGAGCGAGAAGAAATAAGAGTGAGGAGAAAGGAGGACAAGAGTAGTTTGTTTTTAAAAGGAACACTGCTGCCATCATATTTGTGTTAGTCACCGCATTTTGCATGTTTGGCCCTCGGATAAAAATGCAAATGCAACCGTGTCCTTCGATTTTTTTTTTTTTTTTTTTTTTTTAATTTCTGGAGGGCCAAACAAAGGGTCATGTGAATGTCTGACTTCACCCTACGTCCTTACTCCGTGAAGCTAAAAGACTGAATTACTGTCCACTATGTAAAATAACTATTTTCTGAGTTCATGTTCTTCCCTTCGATTGATTCATTTCTGTTATCGGCAGAATGAAAGACTCACAAAAGCAAAATTGAATTTATTCCTTTATTTGCTTCCTGACACGCTGACCCAATTTGCTGCATAGCAACAGTATGTTCACCATCATTTCAATAATGCGCGGATTGCTTTCATATCACAAAACATATCTGTTGCTCAAAATACAGGATTTGGCAGAGGTCTGGTTGCTCCTGAAAGCGCTTTAAAATTCCCTTTTTGGTCAAATTACAATGAGAAATGCTCAAGGTTGAGCATCTTTAATGATGAAATATGGAGAGATGAAAATGAAATTGGGAAATTTCATGGCGCCGGCCAAAATATTTGGGTAGAAATGCCTACACGAAAAATTTAAAGTTCCCCGAAAAGCACACTTGACTTGCCGTAACTCATCACTAATTGTTCAGACAATGCCTTGAGTCAGTTTGAAAATAGTGCATAACATTAGAGACTTAATTTGGTGAGAGGCAAAAAACCAAACAAACAAACTGGCGCTTCTATAAGCAATGCATTACATGCATACAAAGAATAAGATATTTTGATGGAGGCAAGTTTTGGAAACTTCAGCAGAGTTCACAGCGACCATCACAATCGTTTTCCCATTGCAAATGAGCTGCATCAAAACGTGTGCCTTTTTTTCTTTTCATGTATTATTCAGTTTCTTCTTTTGCCCAAGAGTAGACTTAAAGCTTGCCGAAAGGGGAGGGTTAGGTTTTTTTTTTGCATCAGAATTAAAGAAAAAAAAGTATTTCAGAGAGAGAGAGTCATGCAGTCTTAATGGTGGTTAAATCTGCTCGCATTTTCAGCAAGGCAGCTGAAGCATTTATTTGATTTTTTTTTTTTTTTTTTTGCAATATCTTTATGAAACCATTTCTGAATGTTTGTGTTCAAAGAAAAGTGAGGTCAAAGACTAGACCATTTGAATGATGATGTTGTGCTCATGGGCAAATAGTTTCTCATTCTCAATCATGTCGCTTTTTTGCATGCTCAAAATTCAGCAATAAATCTTGGTTTATTTTCTGAGTAAAGGCACAAGTTACTACAAACTGTTCATAATTTACTAACTGAGGTTGTGTTTGCCGAAATGTCAAGCTCTTCCAATCAAAAACGACAAATTATTCTCAACAGTTGCTAACTTGCAAATGACGCTGTTAGCCTTCTCTTTGGCAGTGTCGAGTCGCAAAATAAAAACAATTGGGGGGGAAAAACGTAATTGCGTAATGATTTGGAAGATTTGCTGCTTAAAACGTTGATTACTTGCCACCTGCCATGTTCAGGAGATTGCGTCGCGACAAAAAGCATATTTAAACGACAAGTGGCACGCACTGGTTTTAAAGCATTTAATCCTTGAAATCTCACCATTTTAATGTCCTTTATTAATGCCTCCCACCCGAAAAGCATTTACATCCACTGCCTTTCGTTTTGCCAATTCCCCCCCTTGCTTTGCTTCACCATCTATTCCTTCTTTGCGTTTGGGTCACCTGTGCTGATTTACTGTCAAATCTTCCAGGATTATCAGTAATCCCGCAGCAGTAAAATCTGTTTGCTGACAGCTGTGCCCGCTGTGACGCTATTGCTGTTTCCTAAACACACGCACACACAAACACACACACACTGCCCTATATACCAGGAAAAGCCTGTCTTCCTCCACAAAAAGCGAGGAGGACATTAATTTTCCACCTCAGTGCTTTCCAATGATAATCTACTGTGCTGCTTTTTTTTTTTTTTTGGCAATATTTTGTTGCATTCAACTGTTATGTCAAGATTCTATACATTTGCGGTTGAGGGCTTTTTGCAAACGGGTAAACAGTTTAGGAATGGAGTCGTTTTGAGTGGTGGTCCGTATAGCTGTGCGAGTGTTATTCTTGCCTCTGACAGTTCACGAAAATACAGCAACGGGTTTGCGTTCAATCTCTTATTCAGTGTGGGAGGATTCATCTTGGTAAAATGACCAGACTTGTGATACTACTGTATTTGTCTTTATTATTCCTAAATACGATCGATGTGTGATCGCCTTTCACGTGTACCCTCTGTGATGTCTGCATCAGTTTTTTTGTTTTTGTTTTAGGTGGTCTACAAAAACAATGACATCCGTCTGGAACTGTCCCGCCTGGCCCGGATTGTGGACCCAAAGATGAAACTTCAGGGCGACGTGGTGTTTAAGTGTGAAAACGTCCCTACGCTTGACCCCATCAACTTTGAGACTCCCGATTCCTACCTGGCCTTGCCAAAATGGAACACCAAACGCGTTGGCTCCATCTCGTTCGACTTCCGAACGTCGGAGCCCAACGGCTTAATGCTTTTCACCCACGGCAGAGCTCAGGAGCGACGCGATGCCAAGTCGCAGAAGACCAACAAGGTGGACTTCTTTGCTGTCGAGCTTTTGGATGGGGTGCTGTACCTTGTGTTGGACATGGGTTCCGGTACCATCAAAGTGAAAGCGACGCAAGCAAAAGTCAATGAAGGCAGCTGGCACCATGTGGACATCCAGAGAGACGGTCGCTCGGGTAAGAAAGTGCTCACCCATCCAACCGTTGTCCGAACAGCTTGACCTCACAATGCAGCCTGTCCCAGCTGACTTTAGGCAGTAGGCGGGGGGTGGGGGTGGGGGGGCAATCGCAGGGCACACAAACAATCATATGCACTCACAATCACACCCAGGAACAATTTCAAGTGTTCATGCGTGTTTTCGGAACGGGGGAAGAAACCCACAAGAATACCCGGAGAAAACCCATGCGGTTTCTTAAAGCATCACCTGATCTGTGTACATCGCCACGGTCATGGAAATGGACAGGAGAGCTGTTCAAACAACAAACCTCCTGCTTGCCTCACATCCTCATAATAACCACAACGCTCTTTTACAACATCAACTTTGTTTCCTGATTTATTGCAAGAATAAATCGCAGCCCTCTCCAGCTACTTTGCGGAGTCCCATTTCTCCTTTGCTTGTCTCCATATGCGAGCCCTCTGATCTCAGCACACGGTCAACGACGCGGAAAGTATTCAACAAAGATTGCATTAGAGAAAAGGTGCTCGGAACTTCTGTTGCCTTAAGCTTCAAAGCCAATGCAATCCCCGCATTATGCGGGAGACTCCGGAGAGCTGGGGCGTGTTAGTCGCCACTGCAGCCTGTGGTATATATTTCTATATATCAGGTTAGCGGAGCCAATTTAGCCGTGTGTCAGAGTCAGCTGCTTTGATTAATCGCCAGCCATCCCCCCCCCCCCCCCCCCCCCCCCCATCGTGAGATAGTGGAGAGGAAAGTGGGATTTTCACAGCGAAACGCAGAGAGGAGATAGAGGGATACTAAACTGAGGGATTGGCGAGAACGTGCTCATAATCACACTTTTGGCTCGAGTCAAATGTTACTTGCCGCTGAATGAACCTTGACAGTCGCCAGAGATTTGGAGTCTGCGTTTTGTAGAAGGTGCGCGACCTTTGGCTGTCTTGCCGACACTGTACTGTTCGTGCGTCGCTGATGAAATCTGAACGTGCGTCTGAATGTCTATTTTTCAAAGACTGATGACGCTGGCCTGCGCATTCCAAAGTCTCTTCCGCCTGCGCTTTTTAGCTCTTGTATTGAATATCTTTTCCATCGATGCCTATTTTGTCCCTTGTTAGGCATACAATATGTACAGAAACCAGAACCAGAAACGAGGCCACTCGGCGCACCGGCGTACTTTTCCATACCGCATGAACAGTTTTCGTGGACATTTTATCATGGCGGTTGCGTCATCTTTAATGATGGATCTGTCTTCCTCTAGGCATCATCTCTGTAAACAGCCGCAGGACACCTTTCACAGCCAGTGGAGAAAATGAGATCTTAGACCTGGAGGGGGATCTTTATCTCGGCGGTCTTCCTGACAACCGCGCAGGTTTGGTCCTCCCCACCGAGCTCTGGACCGCCATGCTCAACTACGGCTACGTGGGCTGCATCCGGGATCTTTTCATTGACGGACGCAGCAAAGATATCCGACAGATCGCCGCGTCCCAGAATGCGACGGGTATCAAGTCATCCTGCAGCAAGGTGACGGGGAAACAGTGCGACAGCAACCCTTGCAAGAACAACGGACTGTGCAAGGAGGGATGGAACCGCTTCATTTGCGACTGCACGGCAACCAGCTTCTGGGACGGCACTTGTGAAAGAGGTCAGTCTGCTTTTCGATTCCTGAGAGCGTGCGCACGGGTCTCATCAATTCCCGAGGATATCCCAAAACGCAGAAGCCAGATCATGATTTGTGCTGCCATGCATGAAACGTATTTCACAAAGCGTGATTTTGTGACAAATCTTGGAAACCGTGATGCTATTTTTCAAAAAGTCTGCAGTGAAATGTGTGCCGACCAAACTGGACTTGAGATTTTGTTTTTACGGAAGCCTTTCAGAAAGATTTACTCAGATTTGACGTTTGTACCAAGAAGCGACGGAATGCTTGATTTCGTTTGTGTCTGCGAATCGGTCTGGAGTAAACTTGTTTTGTTGTGAAATGGGCTTTTCCTGTCTCGGTTTTAAGAGCTTGGAGGCATTGAGTTTTTATTAGAAAGGGCAGCTTAGGAGCGCGTTATCTGAGACATTTGTTGAAATGGCTTTTGTCTTTCCTGGTCTTTTCCAAAGACTTGACCTGTTGATGCGTTGCGGTTACAACGTGTACTTTCCATTGAACATCACGGCCGGCGATCATCTCCAGTGTTGTTTAGAATCCCGTCTTTATGTTCTTGAGGAAATAAAATCCATATTCAAGCGTCACCGTCATTGCCAGCAGTGTTGTGGCTTGCAAACTTGCATGAAGAAAGTAAGATGGAGCTTCAAGATGGTCGAAGAGAACGTGTAGTCAAACCTTTTTTTATTTTTTCTGTCATTTATTTTTACGGTCAGATGATACCTCAATCTGCCGCTCACGTACAAGCGAGCAGCCATCTCGAATTTATGCTGCCTCCAAAAGCACCTTTATTTGCGGTTTGCTGTCCTGTAAATATAAATTTTACAGACATGGAATAAACAGACGGGGGTTAATTTCATCCTGGGAATTTTCTGCTCCCTTAATGCCGCATGTGTCTCAGGAACTACGTAAATAACCACTCCAATGCTGTTGCTTATTCTCTCTCTCTCCCTCTCACAACACACACGCACGCGCACGCGCGCCTCTGCTTGGCATGTCTTGTCTACTTTAACCCACCCCATGAGACCCGACAGCAGCAATGATCAGAGGTGTGCTGCGGTGGCAGCACAACAGATGTAGTGTCGGCAGGCGAGAGAGCCGTTGTTTGCGCGCGATAGGTGTAAAGACTCAGCGCTTCTGCGGCGAGGTTGGTGTTGCTCCAAAATTGTCTGTTGCGAAATGTAGGCAAATAAACCAGATGAAGTACTCGTAAATGAAATGCAGAAAATGCATTTGGGGTTTGCAACATACTAAACTCTTATAAGAGCATGTTGTGGGAGTGGGCATTATGTCAGCACTCTTTAGTTATAGAAAAGAAATATTGCTTGTGAGTCGATGAAGATTTTGACTTTTTGACATTATGACTTTTTATCGGTGTTGTCCTGCATGGATGGACTGTTAGCATTGTCTTGTTTCATCATGAGGGTCAGGTATGAGTGAGCCTATTCCAACTAACTCACTTTGGGCAAGAGGTGGGTTGCACCTTGGACAAAGAACTCTTCCCAATCACGTTTGCAACCGCTGACAATTTAGAGCCGTCACTAAATGCAACCAGGCATTTTTTTTGGGCATGTGAGAGGAGACCAGAGTACCCCCCACGAGCACGGCTTGGACATGCAAATGCCACACGGCATGTATTGTCGACTTAATTTTTAATCCTAAAAATAATACAGGACGTGGTTGTCATAGAACAGCATTGCCATAAAAAAATAAGCGCATCCGTGCGCTGTGTGGCGGGTGCCAGTCCCCCATGCAGGTCGGCGATGCCGAAGCTCTGACCCTGACCGACCCTCTCATCCGTCGAGTGACTGAGAGTGCAGCCTTGCCAAAACCGCTCACCCTATGAAGTGGATTCAAATAAGGCTGTTGCCTGTCAGTAGCCCCAGCAGGCACCCAGTGAAACTCCAAAAAAGAAGTTGCTAGCTCAAAATAAAGCAGGGCAGTATATGACTGTTGCGCTTGTGGAATTGAAAAGGGTTCCTACTTTATTGCAACTATTGTTGTCACCTTTATAGTACAGGGGTTAATATTGTAATATCTCCATGGAGTACTCTAATTGGGCCTGACACATTTTAAAAAGCAGTTTTGATATAGCCAGTGGTGAGAGTCACATTTGAAAGATGGAGAAAAAAAAAATCCCCTGATCATAACGTTTCAATGTGGCGCTTTGCCCTTCCTCTTGTCTTTGGGAAGACGACTTCAGGCTGAACTCATTTTGAATATTACATGAAAAGGTTACCAAAATGTTATTCCCCAATCAGGACATCTTGAGCAGAAGATCATTTGTATTCACATTGAGCTTGAGTTTAACTTGCAAGTGGCGACCTTAATTCAAGGCTGCGGTATATGTGATGTCATCCATTGACTTCGCCGAGGAGATTGTCCCGTCAGACGCTCAGTCTGGGATTCAGCAAGCCTGTCCTGCCATCCAGCGTGTCTATTTGTAAACTGTGTGAGGGCCCACCTGGGTGCAAGCTTCTAGAACTCTGGTTGGCACCGACTGTGTTGTGCGACTGATAAAGTAGCTCAATTAATCAGGTAAACAGGCCTGTAATGAAGTGTGTTTGTCTATCTGCCTCACACCAAGCTGTCCCACCCACAGCCCCCCTCCCCTCCCCAAGATCTTTTTGCTGCACCTCTGTGTAACAAGGCGTTACACAACCAGAGTCCAAAATACAAGGAAGGGAACGAAACACACACAGACGCACAAAGCCACTGGAGACAGATTGGATTGTGGCTAATGCATATTACATTTTTCCCTGACAAGATGCCTCCGCCCACATACAGTAAGTGGCTGTGTTTTCCAACTGTCAGCGGAGAGCAGTACAGAACGCTGCGGGCGCAGCCGATGGCTTGAAATGGCTTCAGTGCGGATCAGTCAGCAGGCCTCCCTTTTCCTCTTCACCTTTCACTGCAGGAAACGGACTTTGCATATACAGAGTGCAAGCTACACATATGGTAGCGCCGCAGAAAGTTGTGCACGTTGGTTGCGTGCGCTCACGACGAGACGCAGACCATCGTAGGCCGGTGAGCATGTGATGCAGAGCACACGTGACAACTATCACTGTAACTGTCAAGGCAATGAAGTGAACACATTTTCAATTTCGGTGAGCATCTTTTTTTTTTTTCCGCACACTTGCTTTTGTTTTAGCTGCTGACCACTGGGAAAACTCAAGCTAACATCAAGAATGTTGTAAAACTGTTTTTTGTGGTCTATGTCCTGTATTTTGGGGGCCATTTTAATGCTGTTTGTATTATTGTTCTAATAATAATAATAATAATAATACTAACACATGGGCTGGTGTGTTAAATTGACTCTATTTGATATTTTCTCAAGTGTTTGCACAAAATAAAATCACCTGAAGCCTAATGCATTTTGCTGCATAGTCTTTAATTCTGAATCCAAATGATTTTATTAAGTGCAACCACTTAACAAAATAAAATTGAGTTAATAAAAATAAAGAAATAATAAAATAAAATGAAATGGACGCACCCACACTCAGCATGCTACTTGTGCATTTCATTTCATGTTCATTCGGCAAACCGGAGTACGCGGAGAAAACCCATGCGGCAATAACCTGTGGCCAAGATCCATATTTCAACCTTACTGTAATGATGTCATTTCTGTGTTTGGTTGGTTGGCGCTTTGGCGCAGGGAAGCATGCTAAATTCATCCTATTTTACGTTTAGCTTTTAACATGCCTGAATTGTGCCGCTTCGACAAAATTCCATGGCCTGCATTTTTCCCAATTTCAACCGTTGAGAACAGACCCTTCTTCTGTGCCCTCTACTCTCAGCTTCGTTCCATTTGTCTTTTAACGCTTATCGGCTGGCCGCTGTTGAATAATCGTTGAATTGGGTGGAATAATGACTTTCTTATCTTCCACATTATCAAGCGTGTCGCACATTTTTCAAGGCGCGTTCGGCAATTGGCCCAGTAGTACAATGCTGCACGGGGGCTGGGGAAACGCCTTTATGGAATGATTTTGTCCTTCTTTGACCATCTTTTCCCTCCCGTCACCATTTGCAGTACAGAGAAATGGTTCTACGTGATCGAAGGACATGTAGATTGAATTCTATCTCTGCGGATGCCAGCTGTAGAAATAAATGCCCCTAAAAAAAAGTTGTGGAGAAAAATGCCCCTTCTCTTCTCCTTGAGAGAGGACATTTGAGTTGGCTGCCACTCAAAATGTGTTTCCAGCCTTCAGCGCCAGGTGATAGACTGACGGTGATCTGACATTCGTCTCGCCATGCTAGCTGCCAAAAGCGGCTCAGGCAACTCGACGACCAACATTTATTGAACGCGTGAAAGCAAAAAGCACAAGTCAGGCCAGCGTTGGGGTGGATAGATATCGAGGCCAATGAAGAATGGGGAGGGGAAAAAAAATCGCTTGAAAGGTTGGAAATACATCCGAGACACTTGGGGGAGTGGGGGGGGGGGGGGTGTTTGAAAATGTTCACCCAGGAGAAAAACACACTCAACTGCATTTAAAGATCAGTTCGTTGCCGTTTTTACGCCACTTGGCACATTATGCTTGTTGCTCCCTAATCCCCATTTGTAATTAAATGTGCGCTTAGGAGCAGCGCTGGGTTACGTAAACCCACACCGTTATTGTGGCTCCTCGTGCCGAATGTGGAATGAAAGATGGGAACGTGCCATCTCAGTCTTCCCATGCTTTGTGTGTTGTGCCTTGTCTTTTTTTTTCCCGTCCTACCCGAGCGCACATGCTTTTAAACTCTCCCTCTTGCTGCTGTGCGGTTTTCCCGCTCGCGCTCACCACGAGCGTGTGCTTCCAGTGGAAATAAAAGTGTCTCTCATGCCAGCTGAAAAAATTGACAACTCCCCGCAAGTGTCACTGTTGGATTCAATTCAAGGAAGAAAGTACTGGTACTTGTGTGTGACAAGGAGAAAGGGACTGACTTTGAAACAACATCAATGGTCACTTGACCTTTTCCTCTTATTCCCAATAACTTAGTCTTTTTTTTAAATTACCAGCTGTCTGTAGTCTTAGTATCATTTTCATATTTTATGACATACCTACCTTCTCTAAATTGTCCACCTTTCTCAGCCCCCCCCCCCCCCAGTCTTCACCTGCAATTCACAGCGGCTGTCTGTCTTATACTCTGCTGCCCCCTGTTGGTGGGCATGTTTGCCTCAATGTTTGTCCGTTGACTTGGCTCATGGCTGCTGATGCTGATCACGGAATGATGTCATCACGAAGAGCTTTTAAGACAGTTCAGTATTTCAAATTACATGTGATAGTGTGTCGTAGTTGTTCAAACGCTACTGTAAGTGGGCATCACATGCAATATGTTCCTATTCTTCACCCTTGGATGCTAAAGTGGGTCACAAATGATTCTGAGGGTATTTTCCACATAACACAACAGGACATCTTGTGCCTCGGTCGAAAGGTGCTCCTCACAGCTTCCATAAGAAGCAAATGAGGACGATTCCCCGTATGCAAATGCAGATCTTTGAGGCAACGAGAGTGCTTGAAGTGGCAAAAGCAGCAATTTAGCCACAAGGAAGTAAGCAGCATGAGTGGGTCCCTAAACTATTCTCTCGCTGGCTAATTCTGGATGTTACTTACTACCTCAGCCTTTCCTTGTCCGTGACCTCAATGCATGTGTGTGTGTGTGTGTGTGTGTGTGTGTGTGTGTGTGTGTGTGCTCGCACACACCGAGCTGAGGGTTTTTAACCCATCATCACCAACTGTCATTAATCAGACAGTCAACATCTTTCAGGTCAAACACGGCTGCTTGACTGTGAATAATCCATTTTACGAAGGCACGCGGAACCATTTTAGAATGGCTTTGACCTACGATGAGGTTAAGCCAATGGCACCGTCGGAGCGAGTTGGCGACCTTCTGTGCCGTGGCTTAAAATAGAGCAAATATACATATTTATTTACCAGAGAGGGAAGAAAAAAATAGATTGTGCTTGCGTGGCTTGTTTCCGATGCTGATTATATCTGTCACATGTTGATAAAGCTCTGCGGATTTAGCTCATCCCCATGTAAAGCCTATTCAATATGTCTTCTGCACAAAACCGCTTACTGTCTCATATTGACGCCACACCACCACAGCTTGTGGGTGTTCCCGTTCTCGTGAATGTATCTCGTGCGCGTTTGAAGCGCAGGAAGAATACTTTTAATCCTGCTCAATCTTAACCTTTTCCTGAATTGTTGTTTTGGCTTGCCATGTAACCTAAATACAGTTTGGGGGTTTTTCTTTTTCTGCAGGTCTGTAAATTTGGATTTGCGTTTGTTTATGATGGGCATTTCATCTGAGCCAGCCCAAAAAGTGCCCCCCCCTCCCCCCCACAATCCCCTTAAGAAATGGCACAGTTGGACAATGAAACACCCGGTGAAAGTGCTTTGAGTGGCCAACTGATTTAATCATTTTGTCAGCAGTCCTACCAAGAGCCGTGTAAAACCCTCGAGATGTTTGGAGGTCATTGTGTGCTTTTTGGTGCATACGGAAATAGGCTCCCACCCTGTCAGGCATACTTGAACAGCAAACTCATTCAGGAAAGCGGAGAAAATGTTACAGCAGTGCATTTCGAATCTCCCCCCCCCCCCCCCTTTCATAATCTAACCACTTATGTAGTTGCTGTATGTTGACAGGCATGTGATGAAAAACAAACGCTGACCTGATAGAATTGTCACTCTTTCAAGATATAATGCCACAAAACACCGTAAAATGGAAACATCTGCAAAGGTTTGCATCAGCCGGACTGCTAATTGTGTGAATTGTGGGGACAACACGCATCGTCGTAATTGACATTTCAAGTGACATTTCCATTGCGGCTCTCTTGGGAAAGACAATGCGTAAACATTGTGACGCAAATACTTGCAGCATGTGCCTGAAAGGGACACATTTGATTTTAAACGAGCCAATTGTCAATATGCAGTGCAAATTTTGGCGCAAACAATGTTCTTGAGACAAATTCTGTTGGACAAACGGTATAAATCAGCACAGGCACGGAGCGGCACACTAAATTTTGAATTGCATCACCGGGAATTTGGAGTAATAGCCCATAATGGTTAGCAGACAACGTGCGGGGCCTCTCCCTTAAGTGTCGTATTGTGCTGAGGAAAATGTTCTTCTGAATGGATGTGTGCGCAAAGTGTCTCATGAATATTTCATCAAAAGTTAAAACATTATATTCAATTCAAAGTCGACTATTTTCGAGGAGCAAGTTCATTATTTCACTTACTCTGCAAAATGCGTGACACTTGCTGCTATTTTTCTATCTTATAAAAATGTTTAGGAGTCAGCGGTAACCCACGTAATTGCATACATTTTAATTTGGAGAAATGACTTGGACCACAAAAGTGTTTTTTTGCCCTTTTCAGAGCTGCTGTATTGAAACGCTTATTATTTTTTTTGTATGTATTTACCTCAAGAGACCTCGAGTCTTCTCTGTCTTCACTTTTCTTCGCCATGCCGGCGCTGTCTTTTTCTTCCTCGTTGAACTCAAGTGAACGGAACAGTCTTTGAACCTTCAGCGCATGTTTCGGCATTTTGCGGATCATATTCATGATGTCGGAGTCATTTCTAATTGCTTCTACTTGCCGTTAACAACCCCCCCCCGCCCCCCCCCCCCGAAATCTTGCACAATTAGAGCAAAGAGGCAAACGGAACGCTGCGGCGGGGAGCAAGCGGGATGATGATTTAATTTTCTGCACACTGAGCAGCACGTGAGCGCAGCGCAGCCCCAAGCTGCCAGACATTGGCCTGCCATGTGCCGGATGATGAACGCTGCTGCCACCGTGCATGTGGGACACGTATCTGTGTCTCCCAATGATAAAAGAGAGGGGAAACGCATGAATGGATGCTGCAACTTTACAATTTGATCATTTGCTTTTCACCTTCACAGAGTGTATCCGTGTATGTCGCCCGGTTTATTTAATCTGCTGTGTCTGCACCATAAAACAAAACCGTCACAAAACAAATGACACAGGCACGATAATATCTGCATCCTTGCCTATTCCCACAAATGAGTTTTCTCATTCTGCCGTGTGAGGACTGCGCACCACTCGCAAGCCAATCTTGAAAATAGAACGAGAGGAGCTGCGCGTATCGGCGGCCATATCAATTTGCTGTGTTCACGCCCACAACGGCGCAAAATTCCCGTTTTAAAAATGTGCCCGGCAGCGCGCAGCCCACTTCTGTGCTCATTAAGACCGCTCCCCGTGCTCGACTAGATATAGGATGTGTGTCTATGCTGGTGTACAATTTGTTTGGATTCAAATTTACCATTGCTTAATTGCTTTTTTGTGCATGTGTGCCCCCCCCCACCCTACAGAGGCATCTATCCTGTCCTATGACGGCAGCATGTACATGAAGGTGGTGATCCCCAACGTGGTGCACACGGAAGCGGAGGACGTCTCACTCCGCTTCATGTCCCAAAGGGCGTTCGGTCTGCTCATGGCCGCCACATCGCGCGAGTCAGCAGACACGTTGCGATTGGAGTTGGACAGCGGAAGGGTCAAACTGACGGTCAACTTAGGTATCGTATACAGCCTCCCCCCCCCCCCCCCCCAACCCTGGAGGCTGACCTCGACTGGCTTCAGGGGAAATTCTTTAGGTTTATGCATTTTTTTCCGTCTTGCCTTTTTTTTTTGTGCAGACGTCAAATCAGACCTAACACATACTAAACCAATTCTTTGCAGTTGCATGTTTTTCTGCCTTGCTTGGGCTGCATTTTTTTTCTGGCCTTGTCTTTGAAGATTGTTCTCTTCACCAATCTAACTCTTTCATCTGCTGCAGATCATAGCACCAAATCAGCCATTCCTTTTTATTTTCATCTAGATATTCTTTTCAAATGTGAGAGAATGGTGGCATATTCCTTTGCAACGTTGTACTTGATCTATCGCGGGAAACATTTAGCGTCGCCCGCCGCATTGGTCTGCATTCTCGATGTGTGGGTCTGTTACTTTCTTCCTCCTTTTTTTTTTTTTCCTTTTGGAATCTTCATCTTAGCAGATTCATCCATGAGTGAGTCTCTTGGTTTAGTTAGCATCCCCCATGCCTTGCTCAAAGATGGCACTCACCCCTTCAAAGGCCCCGAGCCTGCGGCCCGCCTGACAAACAGCTCGACGCCACAGCACCCAGCGCACCCGCAGACTCGCCATTTGTGACACGTATCGATGATCCGCAGATTGTAGCCGACAATCATGTGTCACGTAATGCTAAAAACATTCATTAACCACTTTTATTTTGTGAAATATTCCTAAAGGGCCACCCGAGCACTCAGAACCAAAATGTAAGCTTCCCAATTTTGTTGTCGCCGCGTTTGCCCTCGACACGGTAGCCTCTGAAGCGGCGTCAACAGGCCTTCTGTAAGGTGTCGGTGCTGCGTGGCTCGAGGGTGTTTGCTCCCACATTTCTGTTGCGGTTGACGGCACATGACCTGCCTCGGGGTCTCATAAATTTCAACCTGCACCCTCTGACTCGAGGTGCAATGTGCTCTTGATCTGTCGTAACATGACATCAGCCAATCAGCGCCAATTCTTCTTTTTTCTTTTTTTCTTTTATCGTGCATAGTTGATCACGATGACAATACCGTACTTTGCCTCTAATTGCTAGGTTGTTAAATTGATTCCACCATTAAATTCCAAGCGGATATTTTCAGATAAAAATGACCATGAATCTGGATATTGCTGCTGGATAGTATCGATTTGGCCGAAATGTCGCAAAGACAAAACTGTAAATTGGAGACTATGCCTACATTCCACGACATATCCTGCCTGTTGCCTGTAAAAGTACAATTGTTTTCCACACCTTTTAAATGGCCGCTGGCATCATGTGACCGTCCCCGGAAGGTGGCTTTCTCTAGCACTTGGATGTCTGCAGCTGTAACTTTGAAGGATGCAAATTCATCTGTCACTTATTCTCCCCCTCCCCATCTAGATTGTGTCAGGATAAACTGTAACACCAGTAAGTCAACATTCTTCTTCTGGAGCCTTCCTTCGATAAATGTTTGATTAGAAGAGGCTGTATGCCAGTTGCAAAAAGGGCTGAGATGTGTGCATGCGGGGGTGGGGTGGGGCGGGGGGGGGGGGGTGGATTCCACAGATAAGAGGCGGAGAAGTAATAGCCGGAGATCAAAGTTATGCAAATCTGACTTAACGTTGGCCATATATTTTAAATGGAATTAATTCAGGAGCCGACTTTTTAATAGTTCCCTGTATGCTTCTTAGAATAGCTCTGCATTTGATTTTGCAATTAAACCGCACTAATTGCAGTTCACTCAACACCCTGTTTTAAATAATACAGTTGCCGCGAATAACACGCTGTTACTCAAGACAAGAATTCTACTTTTTTTATTATTTTTTTTAAAGCAATGTATCTCCAAATAAAGCACACGGAGAAGAAAACACTGTATACCTACGGTGGTAGTCCCACATCGGTAGTTTTACGAAATCGATGTCTCAGATTTAGTCCAATCCAGCTGTCGTTATAATTCTAGCGTGGATTCTTAGATCCACCAAATGAACACCTGTGTGTGAGATCTTGAGTTCCAAGCTTGGGTGAATTCTTGCCGCGGTACAAGCGCTCCTTCTGATGTTCAGTGATCCTAATATCCCTTCGACTCCCCGACTGGTTTCCTGATTAACTATTCATGTTATGATAATCTGTCGTTTGTAATTTGACCGAAACAAGGGTGAACATTTGGGAAATGGGGAGAGGGAATGAAACTAGATCAGTGGCAGTAATGAGCTAACGGGGGTCTAAGATGGGGAAAAGGGCTTGGTTATCAAATGTTCTCTTAGCAGTGAGTTTTTGGATGGGTAACAGCAACTGGGGCCATGCTTGCACTTGATTTTAGGATGACATTTTTTTTTCCCCTCTCCTGAAAAAACTTTTTCCCAAACCCGCCCCTCCCTCCAAAAAAAGAATATTAATGTAAAGTTATTGGATGTGAAGAATACTCATTTGTGTTTGTTGCGCACCCCTCCTCCCCCCCCCCCCCCACCCTGTCTTAACCAAGTGACTAACTACCGGTCCTCTTCAGGCAAGGGTCCTGAGGCTCTCTATGCTGGACAAAAGCTCAACGACAACAACTGGCATTCGGTGCGAGTTGTCCGCCGCGGTAAAAACATCAAACTCATTGTGGATGACGACATGGCTGAAGGTATTTTCTGTTTGACCTTCGTGATTGTTTATTCCGATTCTCGATTCTCTTTCGGCCGATGGTACTTTTCGACTCTTCTGCGCTTGCTCTTTAATTTTAGGCCAGATGGCAGGCGATCACACCCGGCTCGAGTTCAACAACGTGGAGACGGGCATCCTCACCGAGAGGCGCTTTGTGTCCTCTGCGCCTTCATCGTTTATCGGACACCTGCAGGTAGAAAGTCCAATTCCTTAAAACAATGCATTGAAGTCAAAACAATGCTGCTCCGTTTTTTTGTTTTTTTGGGGGGGGGGGGGTAGGGCAGATTAGAAGATAACGAGTGTTACAATTTCTGCTCAAGAGTCTCAAGTTCAACGGCATGCAGTACATCGACATGTGCAAGAACGGGGACATCGACTTCTGCGAACTCAACGCCCGCTTTGGCATGCGCTTCATCATTGCCGACCCGGTGACTTTCAAGACCAAGGGCAGCTACTTGGGCCTGGCCACTCTGCAGGCGTACACCACGATGCACCTCTTCTTTCAATTCAAGACCACTTCTCCCGATGGCTTCATCCTCTTTAACAGCGGTGACGGGAGTGACTTTATTGCCGTCGAACTGGTCAAAGGGTGAGCGCAAAACCGTCCACTGGAGGATTATTACATTGACCTATTTGATGATTTGGCCTGTGTGTTTTGCCCTGAGCGCTTATTTGGTTTGGGGCGGGCTCATTCCTCCCACATTGTATCACAGGTTCATCCACTACGTGTTTGACCTCGGGAATGGCCCAAGTCTCTTAAAGGGGAACAGTGACAACCCGCTGAATGACAACCAGTGGCACAATGTGGTGATCACACGAGATGCTTCCAACACGCACACGCTCAAAGTGGACTCCAAGTCAGTCACCCAGAATGTCAACGGAGCCAAGAACCTTGATTTAAAAGGTCATCTTTATCTGCTTTGTTTGACTACTTGTTTATCACGTCTGCTCTTCCCGTTTATTGATGTTACTGTCGGAGCCGAAACATGTTGTCTGTCACTTTATTAGCCGTTTACCGCCAGACTTTTAACACTTTGTTTTGTAATGACCGCAGTGTCGTGAACCGACGCTCACGGTTACTGATGCTCATTTACCTCCTTCCTCTTCGTCTTGCTTTAGGTGATCTGTTTGTCGGAGGGCTGGGCCCCAACATGTACCAGAACCTCCCTAAGCTGGTGGTTTCTCGTGAAGGCTTCCAGGGCTGTTTGGCCTCAGTTGACCTCAACGGCCGCCTGCCGGACCTCATCAGCGATGCCCTTTTCCGCAGCGGGCAGATTGAACGGGGCTGCGAAGGTACAAATTGCCTGTCGCTTGTAACAACATGACCTGCTTCGTTAGAAGTGTTTTTCCGCAAGCCGTGAAACCGTCTCTTTGTGCCGCTTACTTTACTCCCCCGACTTAAATTCATTGTTGGAAAACTCTGCTTGTATATTTTTCGCAATTTTGTCTTGTTTGCTAAAAGTAACTAAGAGCACAGTCATATGTTGACAATATGTAGGTCTTACTCCTTATTTTTATGTTGCAGACCGTCATGGTGTACTTGTAGGTGTTTAATGCTGCGTAACTTGCAAATGCAGAATTTCTCAGTACCTCTAGAGGGCGACATACTAGCAATGTACAGCCTGTACAACAGGCTAATGGGGCTGGTATATACTGCCTTTGACTGTATATAAACTCTTTCTTCAATCTCTGAGTAGACTTGAGCAGTGCTGATCCTTTACTAACATCTTACCCTTGTTTTTCCGCTTTGTTGTGTCTTTTTTTTCTTCTAAACGACGACAATATTTTTCCTGCTTTACAAAGTTGGTTTCACCAAAGCCGACCTGCAAGGTTAGAGGGCTAAACTCCGTTTCTTGGAGGCCTGCTTGCCTGAAAGTCTGCAGTGTGCAATGCATCATGGGTGCCACCATGGCAGTCTTGTTGCGGCGGTGACTTGCTCTCTGGAAAAACAAAGGAGCTGTGACGGAACAATCAATAATGCCCTGTGTGGTTGCTGAAATAGCTCAACCGGCCATCTAGCCATGTGTCGCGGTGTGTAAATTAGTTTTGATGGAAATATAGATGGACAAGGAGGCCTGATTCAAGCCAAGCTTCTGACTCACAAACCTAAAAAAAAAAATAAAAATAAAAGGCAGGCACGCAGACACTACAGGGACAAAGGTATTGGCATACAGCACATGTCCGTCATTACACCGACACGTTTGGAAAATATGGAGGTCAATAACTTCAGAGCCGTTCAAAGTACACGTCGTGGTATGATGAAGACTCAATTCATCAAGATGAATCATTGAGAGGCAATGTGTCTCATCACAATGGTGATTGTGAACTAAAATTATAGGCTGACGTTGATGCAATGAGCCTCCTGTCTTTGACAGTTGTGCGCAAGGCTGATGGATCAGGCCTCTTCCTCATTGCCGTCATTGGCCCTTGACAGAGGGAGAGACGTATTTCAGAGAGCAGGCACAGCCGACTGCGTCAGAGCAAAAAAAAAAAAAAAGACTCATAACTGAAAACACGCTTATAAATTGTTTTTTAAAAAATGCTTGGTGGCGTCCTACAATACATTCCACTGTACTGCACTTTCAGATGGCAAACTCGATGTTTTCTACTTTCAACGTGTTCTTCAATCATGTTTACCTTGCATTTGTCTTCCATTACTTGGAATCTTTATGTTTAATTCACTGTCTTGACTGTTTTTCTTACTTTTGACTGGGTGGTCATCCGGTCGTCTGTTTTGATTCGGATTCGAGGGCTTTGTTCTCGTCTTGCCGAGGCCGTTTAACTCGCGGCTTTCCGCATTGCCACTCTGCGTACTACTGTATGGATTCAAAAGTAAGAGCGAGCGTTTGGTGTTCAAGGATGCTCAACACACATCCCGTTTTACTTTGAATACCTTTTCTGGCTAAGGTGCATACTAGATATGCACTGTGTTCTGTACATGTTTCTCTCTCATGTGCCTCATTAAATCCAAGTCGAAATGTTTGTTGGGTATTCACAAAGTAAAAGTCTTTGAGAAAAGCGAATTGAGAGGAACGCCTGTGAATTGAGGAGGAATTTAAACAAAATGTTGAAGCAGGAGAAAACTATTATTGTTTATAATAATAATAATCAAAATGTTTCCAATATTTTGCCCATTTTGTGTCAAAATGGAGCATTCCCCCCCCCCCCCATCCTTTGCACAGTATAAACAGTTTCTCACTAAATCCTTGTGTGAATATGTTGGCTTGGAACATAATTTGTCATTCTCTATATATATATCGTTTGAATAGTGAATGTTTTCTTGCTGTTTTGTCTTGCTTGTTCACCGAGGGAATGCAGCATAGGAAGTTTTACTAGGATAAAACTTTTTTTGGGGACACTTCCTGTTGGAATGGAGAAAAGTGCATGCATGTCCACTTGCAGAGAAACGATCAAATATGGGAGATGATGACAGTGTCGCCACGGGATGGACGCCAGGAGCATATTCACAATTAAGAAGGACGGCTCGAACTTTTACCAAAGACGCTCCCACTAAAGAATTGTGTATCCCATAAAGATGTGGCTAAGTCATGAGCCGCTTTCCCCAGTACGATTGTTCATTGTGCTGTACTGCAGCCCAGGTATCTTGTGGTGACACTGCTTGCTCCTTCTTCTTCGGCTGTATATAAAATCTGCATGTATGCCACTTTATTGCATTTCAATTGTGCACATGAATGTTGCCTGAGGACACCTCCTCATCATTCCTTCTTCAACACTTGCAGGGCCGAGCACCACCTGCCAGGAGGACTCCTGCGCCAACATGGGTGTGTGCATCCAACAGTGGGAGAACTTCACCTGCGACTGCTCCATGACGTCTTATTCGGGGACTCATTGCAATGACCGTGAGTACTGCCATCTTATGCATTTACCTTCGCGATCGCAATTGTGCCTGAATTCGGGGAGTTTGCCAATCCACCTGTAAATGTGTCTTGAACATCCTTAGAAATATTGAGTTGGGAATCATGCAAAAAGATATTCTGGGGTGATTTTTTTTTCTTGTGGGATGTCTTTAAACTCGAAATTAAATATTTAGACCTTCTGGCAGTCTTGGCAGTGGCCTTTGCGGAAATGAAGATGCTTAATTTAATCAGACTTTTGGAATGTATTTTTCCATACGCGTAAACATGAGAATTAAAGCAAAAATCCAAAACCGAAACCGTTGACTGACGTCACTCGTGAGCCATTGAGAGCGTTTGTGCTTTTCGGAGTTTGACCACTAGGGGGCAGTGCGTCCATACGCACGACCGCACTCTGTCCTTCCTTGCAGAATGAAATGAGTTGCAATCTCTGGAGCATGAAATCACATTTCCTGCTACTTTCCTCCACCGCTACGTTTCTTGTTCTGGCCTCTTGCTGTCCTCGTCCCAAGTGTATCCCCACGGCTCATTCACCCACTGGGATATATTGCATGATGACAGTGAAAACCAGATCGAATCATATTTACAGCATCTTTTTTTTTTTTTGGGAGTTAAATTAAGAAGCTGCATAGAAATCTAAATAGTAAGAGGCATATTTTGTCTTGCGTGTTTGCTTTCTGGCTTTTTATTCAGTGAGCATATTGCTGTGAGAGGTTTTCTAATTAGCAGTGTAGGAGTGTAGCTTCACTCTGTTTCTTTCAGCGCGCCCCCCGCCCCCATCACCCCCTTAATAGCTGGCAGCAAATGGCAATAATTGTCTGCTTCCCTGACTCCCCCTAAGACTTTTTTTTTTTTTTTTTTTAACCCGAAAAGTGAAAGGAATCATAGCAGGCTAGAGCCCTGTAAGTGGCTGAAAGAGCGTATCCACTTTTTTGGGGGGTGAATCTCAGCCTCCAGGAACCAACCCTGCTCCGTTTTTCTCCCCCTCACGTGTGCCCTCAAAGTCTTTTCAGAAAAGTGTATACGGTGGACTATTTTTAATTTTTTTTTTAAATGAATGTATTAGTCCTGCCTGTCCCACCAAGTTTGTGATGGTCACCCGACTCTCTGGGAGCGGTAGGGAAAAGAAGAGTAGCAGGCACTTGTCTTCCCTTCCACATCCAGAGCAATTACTCAAACTTACGTAACAGAATTATCACTGCAAAGGTCACAGCATTGTTCTCCGGTCAGGGGTATGGTAAACAAACAGGATGACAGAGCACAGAACCAGCAAACTCATGCCGACACTCATTGATTCGACATGCATTCATGTCATAATCATGAACCTGTGTTGTTACATGTACACATTTGAAGCTTGCGAAAACTGATCCCAGACCAGCAACGACTTTTATTTAGCTGGTTCAGAGGTAGTGGATTATGTCAGCGGCTGGAGGTGGTGACCACAGGACCCTGACTGGAATATTAGGTTTACAACCAGAATCCAGCCAGCTCTGGTTTTGTGCGTTTTCGTAAACGGATACGTACGATTACGTACAGACATAATCACGTCGCTCCAGATTGGCCTTCAGCCATGAACGCTGCCATAAATGCTCGACCGAACCGGCCTATTATAAGTTGGTTGTTGAGAGAGCACGGAAAAAAAAAAAATCTGCACTGTGTACCTTGATGACTTTGTCACCTAAGACAGACGCGGTGGTTTTTGGTGGTGGATGTGGGTCCCGCGGACACCGACCGAGCCGACCATTTCAAACCTTAGTGTCAAGTTGGATGCTGATTTGGATTCTGACAATCGGATCAGGGGAATTGGTTAAATCCAGCTTTTATCATTTGGGGCAGCGATCGTGCCAATTGTTTCTCGGCAGCGCTTTGAAAGAGGGAGTAGTCCGTGTCTTTGTCACTACCCGGTAGGAGTACTGTAATGGACTCTATGTGGGGGTTAAGCCTTTGTCCATTAGTCCCCTGCAGATCATACAAAATGCCGCTGCGCGTCTCTTCACTGGCACATCTAAATTCTCTGCTCTGCTTTGAGGATTATTTGCCTTTGAATCATTCAAATGCTCTTGCTCCATTCTACCTCTCTCCGTTTCTTCACCCTCTTGGGCCCAACTGGGTGCCTTAGACAGGTTTCCACAAACAGTCTTGTGGCAGCGTACAGTGGAATCCATCTCTGACGTTCAGCCTCTTTCCGCAAACAAGAGAAATGTTGTATCGCGACAGCAAAAGACGGAGGGGAGGAATGATTGAGCCGCGGACATTACCGACCGTTACGATGAGGGGGCGTCCATCTGTTTTGGTCTCAGGCACGTAACCTTGAGACTGACGGAGCGTTCCCAGGAGCACGGCCGCCTTACCTCTCGCTGACCGAGAGCCCGGCCGCGGACGCGTCCATCCATCAACACTCTTTCCGTTTCAGGAGCGGCCGCTCCACATAGAAATCATCCAATCCATACAGAATTTGGGTTTCGGGCAGCTCTACCTGTCATGTGTTATGAGCAGCTGATGGACGAATCTCAAGATAGAAAGTCGAAAGAAAAAATGCGTATCGTCAACCCCCTGGAATTAAACCTAGAAAAGTGGTCAAAACATCGAATCTTTATGTCGAAGACTGTTCTGAAATGAATAACACGTAAATGACATGTTGTCCGTGGAAATGACAGTTTTGCATCGGTGGCTGTTTGCGTGTCTGACAAGCGTGAGGATGGGTCGAATCGAGAGGCAACTTCTTATCAGCCCCTCCTCCCTTGCGGCACGTTGCGATACTTTTGCCGTGTGGCGGATGCATTCCGAAGGCCACCCAAATCGAAGTCATTTGTCAGTGGCGGACAGCGTTCCCACTTTGCACTCAATTGTGTGAGCAAGTACAAACAATATCCTTCCTTCCTATCTTCAGCTTCGCCGCACCATTTTTCTTTTTTTTTTTTTTTTTTAAGAGAGTGTCGGTGCAAAAAGGAAGGTGAGTTGAAGTCCTTTGATTGCAAGCTTTTGCGGCTCTTCTTGTCTTTGAGAGACAATATTAGTCATCAGTTTGAGCAAAAACCCAAACATATAGTGGACGTCTGCATAGCTCTTCAACTGTCATTTACTGCAAAAAAAAAAAAAAAGTTGCGATAGGCATCAAAGCAAATGTATGATTTTCCATCCCTCCTACTGAGAAGTATACAGATCTTGTACTCGTATAGTTACACTATTTTGAAACCCCCACCTCTATATTTTTTCAGCAATTGGCAGTTTCACCTTTTGAATACTAACTATCCATTCTATCATGTTCATTTTACAACCCTATTTTGTTCCTGGCAGTGTTAATGAACCATGCAGCAGGTCTTGGATATTTAATGCCCACAAAGTTGCCACCAGACAGCCTGGCTGAGGTGATGTACGAGAGGGCTAGCGCTCCATCCTCGATTGTGTCTTTGCGGCCAAGCACTTCACAAGCATGCGCTTTCTTTGTCTTGGCCAAAAACTTTCTCTTTTGGAGCAAATCTACTCTGACAAGACGTTGCATAATATTCTGTTACTTCTATTGGAGTGTGTTCCCCGTGTTTGGAGCCGGGAAGGAAAAAAAAAAACCCCACAGAAGCGGGGAGCAACGCTTGTACGGATTCTGACATCTGACATAACACTTTGGTCTTACAATATTAAAGTGACACTGACCAAAAGCGTAATCATCTCCTCCCCGCTAAGTATCTTCTCACTCGAACCTCTTTGGCTGTTTTTCACGGGCCATCTTGTGCGTTTCTCATACTTTGCTTCTTTCGAGTGTTTGCCGGCGCTCGATGCCTCGCGGTCATTGTCAGCGGCACGCTGCGTCATTACGCAACAACCTACCCAATGGTACTGGTCGAATGGGATCGGACCAACTGGGCCTTAAAGCCAGTGGGGTCAAAGCCTTTGGGCATGTGCTGCATTTTGCAAATGAACATCCCCGCTCGAGTTTTTGTGTATGTTCTCTGCAGATATAAATATCTCGAGTCATCCCTCATTAATTGACACATCAGTGTACTTTGTACATCTTAACACTAATCCTGATGGAACCTACGTGGGCTCATTCACAATCTTTTTTTTCAAAGTCAACAATTTAATTAACTTTTCGCGGCCATTAGTCGGCTAACAATGCACGCGAGTCTTTTCAGCAGCATTTCAAACAAAGTGAGTCATCCTCAGTCAAAGAGCCAAAACTCTCTAAAGGTCATTGTTTTTTTATTCATTCTAGAAATGAATAGGTAATTTATTTTTAGATTCACATACACGTTGGCAGGATAGTTTTATCCTTACTTTGTTCATTGTTTGTGCGCGCGCGCCGAAGCTGAAATCTGAATGGATTAAAAAAAAAACCACACAAAATAAAAATAAAAATCTTATCCATATCCACTAATGAACCAGTGCAGCCAACTGTTGGGTAGAAATAAATATTTTTGGATTAGAATGTGAATGTCCATCTGAGAGAAAATGGATAGCTGTGAGTTTGGAAATGTAGGTCCGAACTTCCGATCATATTTCAGACAGCGGAGAAAGCCTCGCTGGCCCTGACCGCTCGGCACTACTTTTAGGGCAGGTCTTTTGGCCCTTAACATGACTTGTAACTCTTGTTTCATATCCGTTTGCCGTTATTTTACAAGAAGCCTTTCCTGTCACCTCTACTTTTTAGCCCTCGGTCCACACGCAATTACACACACTCACACACCTGCAAAGTAGGACACTGATGCCATTTAGAATAATATCCCATGTGACCAAGGCCGACATGAATTTGCTGGGTGACAAGGGACCCAATTACTGCAGAGGGGCGCTCTTCCACAGACCCTCATTTTTAAACCGCCCCCCCCCCTCCACCTATGTATCAAATAGGGAAGAGTGGAATGCGCAATGTGTGTTTTTAAGTATGTGACTGCAGCAGCGTCGTTGTCCTCTCTCGTAGGCGGAGGGGCCGTGATAAAAACTCGGGTCAAATGTATCACTGTAACTGTGAAAGCAATCCAAACTGTCTGCTGTCAGTCTGGAGATGCCCGATACATGTTGGACCCCACGTTGACATGTTGGATGGCGGCGTCATTGGGTTTTCGCAACTGTAAAAAAGCGTGGAGCAAATGCCTTCTTTTGCATTTCTAAATGGTACGACCGAGTGTGCCATATTCGGGCTGCGCCGCATACAGACCCTCCGAGCGTGGCGCTCTTTGGATTACTCGTCTTTGCCGATGCCCAGTTGCATATCGTCATGCGTGTATTGTGCTGTAGCGTCCAGGTGCATATGCTGCAAAGGAAACGTGCCACGGCTGTTTTATCACAGGCTATTTTCAAATCGTGTTTACTTCAGCGCGCACTTGCCCGTGCCCCACTTCTTGAAATGTCTCCACGGCAACATGAGCCCCACACTCGCCTGGCCGGTGCCATTTGTTTTGCCTCCCTCCCTCCCGACTCTCGCGAATCCAACCTTCTTCTCACTAAAGTGTCCGCCGCTGTAAACGTGTCTTCCGTCGGTGGCGTAATGCTTTTGAAAGGCTTTGCGTGCATTTTCAGAGGCAGGCTTAAGGAGGGGTGGGGGAGGGGAGCACAGTGGCATGTCATATGTGCCATCGTGGCATGAGAGAAAATGGCCGAGCGTGCCACGGCATTATTGTCCCTGCAACTTCACCTGAGCCATGATGAACAGGGGTCCCATGTCAGCCATTTATTTCTTTTTTTTTTCAACTGTGGTAAATATGACGTGTACTCATAAGCCCAGTGAGGAGTTGACGGTGTCAACGGTTATTCGCATTTCCGTTATTCCCCATACGGTGCGCGCTGAGTCCGTGTGTGTCAGCGATGTTGGCCCTCGGCCCCTTTTGCCAGCCCATTACTCACTCAAGGTTTTGCATGTGTGCACACATGCGCTTGTGTGTTGAAGCGTGGCTGATTTCTTTCTCAGTCATAGAGTGACCCTCATCTTTGCCCGCACGCTGTCAAAAACATCTGCTCCCCACCCCTCCCGCCTCCTTTTTCTCCCGCTGCCTTGTAAACGGCTTTTCCGAGTGGGAACTCGTCATGCATAAAGGAGGACGTCAATTTAGTACACGGCTGATCTGTGCTTAAGTCTTGATTCCGATAGGATGGAATGTATTGAATAAGAAAAACGATGCCAATTGCATCTTGCATTACGAGTGTCCGAAATAAGAGCCCCTGTACTGTGTTCAATCATGTAGTACGTATGCCACGGAGCTCGCTTGTGTTATATAACAAATCTTTCCATAAGACCAGCTAAAGGCTGAAGTCCAATTTTAAGACCAGCACTTAAACTGATGACAAGATAATTGTTGAACGACCTCAAGGTGAAATCCATCTATTATCATATCATTGCCTCCTGAATCACATCGCGCTCGCCCCAGGGCGCCTTTTCCTTGTGTACTAAAATGAAGATGCAAAATGAAAGTGGCTTAGGCTTCCTTAGAGCGAGACCGCCCCCAAAACCTCCTCCCGAATCCTCCCCTCCCCGCAACACAGCCACCATGACCCCCTTCACTATTTGCATATTGTAAAACTTAACGAACGTTTTTATTCAAAGCCACTCTTATCGTGTGTGTGGTTTTTTTTCTTTTCCTGAACAGATGATTTATGCTGCAGATGTACAGTAGCCGGTTTTGACCAGTTTGCTAAATGTTCTCATTAGTATGCATGCCAGGTGCACTTTGGCAGGTACACCTTGACTTTTACAGTACGTGTTGATAACTCGTCTCGAGGTCGATGTCGCACCTTGCCTGTCTCCTTATCGGTCCGCTAATGGGAACATGATGCATGTTGTTAGCGATGCCGTTTGTCAGGGTCGCATTGATTTGTTTGCGGCGGCGTGGAAGTAGGATGAGGAGGATGCTGGCAATTATAACCTCTGACTGTGTTCATCCAATAATAGGACAAAAGACAAATGAGCAGTCGGACAGTTGCGATAATGACGTCAAAACGGGCCTTGTGGCAGCCCATTGCGTTAATAATAATCCGCATCAAAAAAATGAATACCATTGCGCTTTGTATCGTCAATTCTGCTACTCCATATCCAGTATTGCAGTAACTAACATTGAAATTGTTTCAGTATATTAGCAATCCAGCTACATGGCAGGTGAATCGATGGAGTGCGTTTTGAGTTTGCCTGTCAGTGAACTATTTCCTGTTGAGTATTTTTCACTGAGTTTAATTTTCAATTCATATGAATTTCATCAACACAGCCAGCTTAGGGTAGGATAACTTTTCAGAATTTCAGTCGTACTGTGTTGATTGCACTTGAACGGCACGCTGTGTCACAAGGCGAAGTCTACCTAAATGCAGCAGTCAATCAAATAATCAGGGCGAGCCGACAATTCTTCGCTTCTGATATCGTTGGTTCCACGTATGCTATTTGATTTAAGGTCCCGAAGTGGAAGTTATGAAAGACTACTTTGCTTCCAGAACGCCACATGAGTGCAAAACGTGTCATTATGGCTGCCACCCCGATCAGACTGCTCAGCCCAAGCGTCCTCCACCTGCTTCCATGTCACTCAAACGTCCAGGAGCCGCATTATCACTCGCGAAAAGAACAATTCAAATATCCATATTGTGGGCTTCTTGATGATAACGGCTCATATAATTTAGGTTGTAGTTGATCAAATAAGGCTACACAAAACCGGTTTTCCGTTAGCTTGTCAGGTTAATTTATGTAAATTGCGTCGCCTCTGACATGGTTGAATGCAAGGATAGCTGTGCATTTTGTTTTTCCGTAATTACTGTTTGCGCCACGGTTCTCCGGTAAATAAATTGTCTGCGCCGACTGAAGTGGTCAAAAGTCAAGGACAGCGCGAGCGTGCTTCTGTAAGCGTCTTTTGAACATCACACTTGCAGTAGCACATGCACACAAATTAATGTCGTGACCTTTGTGCAACTTAAAATCGAAGTTAGATGCGCGACAAACACGACGACGTGTCCTGTTAAAAGGGGGAAATGCAGTTACATAAGGAATCAACATTTTATTCGCCGTGATTTATGTGGCTGCATGATACAAAAACCGTGGCTGATTTTTGAACAAAACCTGCTCTTCTGCGGATAACTCAAACCAGTGTGCTGAGTTCTGAGCCTACTTTGGATGTGTTCCAAATTCAAAAATTATAGCATCACGGGGGGGAAGACAAATCTCACTGCTTCACTGTTCCAATATGCATTCAATTTTGTGTCTTGATTTCATTTGACTTCCTCTTCTCAAAAATGGAGCTGTCTAGTCAGACGCATTATGATTGTCTCCCACTGTGCTTTCTCAGTCATCGTGAAATTTATTCGGCTGCACCGATGTACCTTACGGAAGTAACCGGTGACTTTGGATGTGTTTTGGTGCATAGCGGTCTCGATATATCCAAGGTTAACTGTTCGTCTTTAGGCCTTGGCACTGGAGTAGAAGCAAGAGCCGCGAAGTGCTCCCCGAAGACAGACTGCGAGCTCGGCTCCAGCTGTCCACCTGGGAAGACGCATACCTACCACATGACAACCGGGACATATGTAATATTGCCCTCTCCGAATCGCCGAACAAAACTGGAGCATGGCGGCGCTGCCGTGCTTTAGCTCGGCCCTTGCGGTGAGAGCGCTGTTGCACAGCAACGTTGGTGCGGGGATTTAACAGCACCACAAAAGACACACACGCGCGCGGGCAGACAAAGGTCATGCGTGAGCCTCTCTGTCAGCAAAGACGAGCTGGCAAGGTGAATGCCGCATGTCGGCATTGGCTTTCAAGTGACAGATGGAGCCCAGGTGCCATTAGGCAGACAAACGACAGCTTCATTACGACGTGTCGCTGGCGAGTGATGAATTCTGCCCTCTTCGAGCCATATTTGTTGGCTATGCGGTGGTCGTGTTGTTACCATTTCCATCCGTGGTCCAAAGGTCTTGTTTCACAATGTATCAAATCTGCTTATTTGCATTCAATTACTTTTGTGAGTAGTAACTCTATGATAGTCAAAGTGCCAAGGATCATTTATTGAGATCAGGAAGTAGTCTGCGCTTGACGTAAAAATGAGGGCTTTGTCATTTTCGTGCAGGGTCATTGGTTTAGTTCAGCATGTTTTTGAATTTGATACGTGCGCTATGCCTCACTGGGCGTTTCTGCCCCCCACCCACCCAGCGTGTCTGCAAATTTGCGAAAAAAAAACGTATGGCAGCCTTAGGTGTACTTCCCATGGTTAAAAGGCAATTTGGCGAGCCAGCGGCGCAGCGTTTTAGGTCAGTGGCGAGTGCTCCGTGCTTCCAAGCCGGGGGCAAAGTTACGATCCCCAAGTCTTTTTTGGGTTTTCCGCAATGTCGGGCACGGCGGGATTGGCTCTATGACAAAGTAATGTAGACAAAATATCCTTATGTGTCGTCACCGTTACACCTCAGCACCTCCGACCTTGCTCATCAAACGAGAAGGGACGGGAAACAGAGGCGATGGGGGATTTAAAAGGCGAAAGGCTGCAGAAAAGTTAAAGGCGAAGCGAGGACGAAAGGCTTGAGAGAGATCTCCAGAGACAGAAACGTAGGCAGAGACTGAAAGAGCGAGGGAGCAGCGCCACGGGCCACAATGGCTCCCCCCCCCCTCACCAGACGCATCCGCGTGTCACCTCACCCGCTTGCAAATTAGGCTACACATGCTCCCCGGAGATGTCAGAACATGTATTTGACACTTGACTTCAATTTGCATAGGTGCGCTGTGGTCACCTTCTCGCCACTGGATTCGCTCCCTTCAACAGAGGAATTTCAAATGGTTCCCAAACTGAACGTGCCATTGTGCATCGACAATAGTTTTACGCGAAACTTCTGAAGACCATGTTATAATTTGCGGCTTTTAATGAGAATAGCATTTCTGGAATTGCTGCGATTACTGGAGATCACCTACGTTTGACCAGCCACGAAACTTCAAATCCAACTCGCGCCTATTATCAACTTGTCAAATCCACTGCCCCCCGCCGACCTCCCCAATAAATTAATTTCTTTTGGCCTTTTTCCTTGGAAGCCTCGCTGTAATTTGACTTAATTAAATATGTAGTGGTACGGGAGGATTCATGAAAGGGGAGCTGGAGAGCTTAGCTTGCCGATTGAGTCACTCCCCTGCTGCTCACATGAAAACCACGAAACCTTTTGATGTGCTTGAAAGAGGGAAGATTATTTTCGCTGTTTGTTCCATTGTTGTCTGTTGGTATTAACGACAGTCTGTGCGACGGCCGTCTGAAGCTACACTCTGCTCGAGCAAATTTGTACCACAAGTAATTGGTTTACCTCTCTTGCCTTCGGAGGTACTGTAGATGTTCTGTTTGTGGTCAGTGCTCTGCGTTCTGGACCTTGACGGGAATCCCGACGTGGTCCTCGACACCGCCAGGGAGAGATTTTTTGCCGTAGCTCGGAAATCTACTGGTTACCAACAGTTTGAGGCAACTCAGAGACACTTGAGGGATTTCTGTAAACATGTGCTGCCATCGGGCCAGAGCTCTTCATTGACCAAATGTACTCAATTTAATATCTTTTCAAATTCCATACTATTGGTCAGTCCATATTTGATATTTTTAGAAAGTGTTTGCCAATCCACCAATTAATAAAGTCGACCAAATTAATAAAATCAAATATGGCCGGAAAAACAATAATTGGTGCACTTCGCCATCCATGTCATAATAGTCATGGCAATGTGGTTTATCGTGATTATTGGGCTTGCTAAGCATATGGAACTTAGTTTGATTTGTTGAACCCGTTAGCTCCTAATGTACAACGGTCATGTGACACAACAGTTCATTGTTAGGCTTGTTAGATTCGTCATCTAATTTATCTACTCCATCACAATAGTAGAGCCACTGGGCAGCAACTCCTAGAACAAATCACCCGGTCCATAATAATCGGATTCCGACCCATCTGGGTGCTACCATAACAGCATGTTTCTCCAGCATCCATGTGTTATTTCCATCTCTTCCTCTGTCCGTCTAATAGGCCTCTGGAAATAACTGCAACATCGATATGAGAGCAGTGAAACGCATGAATAACGGCTAAGTAGAAGGGGGTCTATAAAATGGCTGTGTTCCCCCCGCCCCCCATTTTTCTGAGTGATTTTTCTATTCAGGCACGGTGAGGTGTTGTGGATGCTTTCTTTTGAACCTGTACCTCAATAAGCAGCCCTGATTTAAACACCTTAAGGCCACGTAAGACTGCAACTAAAAATCCCCACCGGGCGGTCCTGCGTGTTGACGTGCCGAAGTTCCTCCACCCTATCAGACGGCTTTAGCTGAAGAGGGCTATGCACGCACACTTTATCAGCACAAAGTTGAAGAGTTCAACCAGCAAGCTGAATAGTGCATCTGATCCCTCAGTATGGAAAGTGAAACCCCACGACCAGTCACCACCGCTCTTTGACATTTTTTTTTAAAATAACACTTAGTAGTCTTAATAAGGGAAAGGAAAAAAAAAAAAAAAAGGTCCCTGCAGAAGCTTTGTCTCGGAGCCTGGTGTGACTGAGCAGCAAACGGTCTTTAAAAAGTTCTTACTTAGGCGTCTTCAGGCGATTTCATTAATAACGGAGGACTTGGCCTCATCAATGATTGAGCGGCGGCTTGCACAGAAGGACCACGCGAGTCGACAGGCGAGGAGAGGCTGCTTTCTCTCCCCGACGCGGTGAGCGCGTGGGCAGAACAGAGTCTGTTTTCCAGCTCAAGAGAAAACGGCTTTCATCGTGAGCCGACTCTGCGCCAAAGCTGTCTAAAGAATGGCGAAGGGTAAACACCGAAGGCAGGCGCGAGCGTCTGGCATCCGCTCGGGAATCCTGCCCAATCTCCCAAGTATGCGCTCCCAGGTGACTGCTCCGGCGTTCTCTTTATGACCTCATCAAGGTGAGGCCCTGCTGTATTGGCAGGCTGCTGCAATGAAACATGCCCACTCTCCAGATTCTGATTGGCCCTGCGTGGCCTCGCCATAAGGGATGGACATGTCAATGGGTCTAGATGGCCTAATAATTAGAGACATGGGAGGATGGATCCACGTTTTAGTCGTCCTGGATTCTCGCTTCTGTTTACCAAGCGTGACACAGTGGTTTTCCGAAACCGAAACCGGCGCGGCTAATGTCTCTACTGTCACTACTCTTCCCCTTCCCTCAATCTGAGTACCGTCACTTGCGGCGTCGGGGGGGGGGGGGGGGGGGTGAACGAATGGCCGAGAGAAAAATGCAGATCTGGTGCTTGTTAGTTGTCCGCCATAATGGGCGTGTGGATGGGAAATCTTTCAATTCAGCCTCCCTTGCCGTTTGCCTGCGTTTTCTCCACCGTCGCAGGAGAAATTGACAGTGAAGAAGGAAATCTGGGACTGTGTCATTTAGCTTTATTGTTTTGTCTTTAGTTCTCGCGGCGTGAGAAACGGTCAATGACGGCGGTCACGTGAGGTTTAAACACAAGCGCTTGGCAAGAGATCATCACCTTGAATTAGCGTCAAGGAAATGCAATCTTGGCTCTAACCTGAATGGTAAAATCTCTGCACTCGTTTGGTCTTGTTTTGTTGACACTCCGGGGCATGTGTAACTCACATTGAACCTCACCAAGGTTGTCGTTGTTTTCCCATTCATTCTTGGCGCTTTCTTACACCTCGCGCAAAGTGTAAAAGCAAGACATCGATCGCTCTTAACTTTGCAAAGTGACTTGACACCATTGCGCAATCTGCGACGTCATTCAACCAGATGCGGCTTGGGCTCTGTTTCGATCTTGCACTTCTATGAATCTGTCGAACCGTTCTTTAAAGTCTGAACAATGACCATCTTCTCGTTTCCGCTCCATTTTTTACTTTCAAAATGAAGTGCCAACTTGAGCAAAGCAAAGCGTCAACTTGAGCTCAAATCCTCTGCTTTCATGGGGGAAACACTTTTTTTGTTTGCCAAGCTGCAATTCTCCCCGCTGTCTCTCAAGTCTTCTCTTGAATCCCTTTGTGATGCGCGTATGGGATATTCAGCGTCCATCGCTTTCACGTATGATTCACCGTTGACCTTGAGGCGGACCACCGCTTTTGATTCCGCTAAACTCGTCCGATGCTTTAGCCGCTTGAAGGTAGGCGCTTAGGATGCGCCGGCGTTGCGTCTCGCCGATGCGCGCCACACCCCGACTTTCTGCGCGTTATCAACGGTGGCTTGCTTTAGCTCATTTCAGCCAGTACCGCCGAAATGGATGCGTGCACATGGTCTTTGCTCTTTTTGATTTAAAAGTTATTGGGCAATATGATATACTGAATCACGTCATGTCGGAGAAATCAAAAGTTTAAAGTTTGTGAGGGGGAACCAAGCGTGACGTCGAGGGAACCTTTACAGAACGCCGAGGAGCAGGAATTGGGGATGAACGAGATAACCGCTTTCGACAGCGCTGTGTTCCCAGTAGGTTCTCAAACCCCCGATTGGAAGACGGTTCCTAAGTGCGAGTCGCGAGATGCATTTTTCTCCGCTTTTTCCTCGTATGAAATTAATAGAACAAAATGCTAATCATTTTGGGCTTGATGTACTAAAAGTTTGAACATGCAAAAATCGTCCAAAACTTGCTCTGGGAGCTTTCCTACTCGTGAGTGCAACCAAATTACCGGTAGTTCCCGCCAAGCATGATAAATTCCACACAGTTCATTTTGTGCGTACGACGTTTGCAAAGACGTTCTCTGCACCACCACGAGTCTAAACACGAGATTCTGGCTAATATTGTATTTGTGGTATATGAATGAAGCAGTTAAGGATGGCTCAGCTTCAGTAAAAAAAAAAAAAAAAAAAAGAAAAGAAAAAAAGTGAGCTGTGATTGGTCATGACCTCAGCAACTGTGATGTCATTTTCAGTCGACAGCAAGTGGAAAAATACCCCCCCCCCCCTGCCTCCGGATGGCTGAAAGTGGGTGGATTTAGATCATATTCCACAAATGTAATATTCATCAGAATGCTGTGTTTAGATAAATGGAGGTACACAGAACAGATAACATTTTTGGGTTGACAAAAAAATAAATAACTACTCCAAATAAATGTGAAAAAAAAAAAAAAAAAAGCTCACCTAGATATTGTCCGATCGGCCACACACATCAAACCATTGTGATGTCTGGACCCTTTGCTCTAAAATCTCCCTTGCAGTCAGCCCCTCCAAATTGTCATCATCCTTGGCTCTGCACGAATCGATCAAAACCTACTACCAAGCCAATATTATTTTGTGGCTTCTTCTTTGCACGAGTCGTCACTCTCCAAAGGTTTAGTCGTGCGCTGTCTCATCCGTGTGCGATTTTAATAGAGCCTCGTATCGCTCATCAGAATGCGCAAGGATCGTCTTTTGCGCTCCATGCGTCATGCCATGTGATTAATCCACACGGCAGATTTCGACACAAGGCTGCGGATGGCATATCAAGTCTTGTGCGACGCTTCGTTAGAGCCGCTGCACATGTGCAAACATCTGCACGTCATTGCGCACACTCCATTTATCCTTGCAACATTAAATCCACTTACCTCTGCGGTGCAATATGTCTAATTCCGGGGCTAACTAATTAAATGCCATTCTCTCCCTCCATTAGAGTGATAATTAAGTTGCAAACCCGAGCTCGTCTTAATTGCGCTTCCATGCGGAAACAAATAGGGGCCGGGATGAGGTAAAATAGATGCTGGCTTGAAAATGTCGTGTGAGAAGAAGGTACTTTATTTTTGTTATTCCAAACGCTGAATTTCATCAGGGTGTCAAAGGACCTCCGTGTGAACAAATGGATTTCTTGGCTGCTGAATTCAAAGCGGCAAGATTCTAGTGCATCCATTTTCAGAAGTGGTGACAAACATTTACAGCACACTCAGAAGTCGGCTGCTATCTTACCTGTCTTGGCACGTCGTGAAGCAGAATAGGGTCATACCGTCACCCGTTAAATTATTCCAAAATGTGGTTCATTTTGACGGCACTTGTGAATTTGTCTTGAATTATACGTTGGGACCCTCACTCTTCGCAGCGGTTAGAGACCAAGCCGCGATGGAGCGAGAGAACATACACAAGTGATGGATGCCGCTGAGAATCGGCCAAATTTGAACCAAAACTCTTTTAATCTTGTTCCAAACAAATCTGACAATGTTAAACCCTTTGTCAAAATAGACTACAGATGAATCGATATTGAAAAGCAAAAATGGCCGTCGTGTAAGTGGGCGTTGTCCTATTTGTTGCCGCGTTACCACTTGTGAAGCCATCACTCAAAGAGCTCTTTCAGGGTCATCCTAGCAAAAGCAACGCACGGTGTGCGACCGCTTCCAGTGGGGTGTTTACGAGCGTCGTGTACATGCTTAGTGTTTACATGAATTTTAGGCAGCTCTCCTTTCTCCTCTAATGGAGCAAAGCAGCTAACATGCGAGAATATGAAAGCCCGTGTCTGTTTAAAAGCCTAAAGCTGTCGTCAGCATGCGCAGCGTGGAGAGACATTCAAGCAGATGTTCCTTCTCAGGCTTGATTGCCTTCATCAAGGCCCATCAGGGATTGCACTTAGGCTAGCAAGAGCCTGCGAAGAAATAGAGCAACGTCACGAGTTAATTTAGCCACGCGCGGCTACTCCATTAGCTACAGCTGAAATACTGACGGAACTCGCTCCTACTTACTGTTTTGTGCTCTGCATCTTGCACGCAGAAAGTCCGAGAATGGCTGGATTCCATTTTTTTGTGTAAGGCAGTCAATTTGTCGGGGGTCCTCATCCGAGCCGGTCATTCGCATTTGGCAATTTTGGGCTTTGTCGACACGTTAGTACACTTTGTTATGAATGGTGACAAACAGTATTTCACAAATCGGTATCGGTTTGCTGTCATGACTTTGCTTTGCTGAGGTTTGAGAAGCAACTGCTTGAGGGAAAAATAAAATTGACGTCGAATTGAATCATGTCACCTCTCCACTTTGTCGAGGCTTATTGTCCCGTTGCGCTGCTTCAACTTGTCTCGCGTGCCCTAATTAGGATGTCTACTTGACCCCCGTTCTTCCTTCATTTCACCTCCAAATGACTCAAAAATCTTGACGGGGCTCTTTAGAGCTTACAATTACTCCCGGCGCATATTCATGAGAGCACCCCGTGTGAAATGTCACTATTTCCCGGCATGCCTGGTGGTGAGCTAAGCCAACTGTAATTGGACCGGCGCACAGGTAGCCCAGGCAAAGGAGAGTGAAAGAAGGGCAGCCTGGATCATGGTCAAAGGGGCTCGCGGTTGAGTTTTATCGCCTCTCTGCAGAGCCTCGCTGGGGCGGAATGACCAATATTCAGCTACCCTGGGGTAATTAAAAAATGTCTTCCCTTTAATTCGTACCCTTCTGCTGAAGCATGATAGCATTATTGGTGTGCTTCGCCGTTTCGGATTCATAAAGGCCCGACGCATTTTTGAACTCTTAAATTTGTACGATGGCGAAGGTGGTGGGAAAATGCTGAGATGCTACGAATTCGAGCAATCGGGTCTCCGTCATCTTCTGTCAAGTGTTGCTTTGGGACACCTGGCTAAGAAGACTGCCTACCTGCTGTAACCGGCATCTGTTTGTTTGCTCGCTCGCTTACTGGGTTAGGCGTGTTTTGATGCAAGAGCGTGCGTGTGCGGGTGCGCTCCGAGCAGCTGAGCATCGCAGTGCATTCCAGTTTCTCACACTCTCGAGAAAGTGCGATGAGGTGCCTGCGTGGGTGGTTTGCAGGCGTGTTTTTCCTTTTGTGTCGGAACTGGGCAGCGGCTGACTAGATGTTCGCCGACAAATGAAATGGCGGTCACCTCGTCTCGGTGGTAAATGTGGATTTAGTGGCGGGGATTTCAAATGTACTCCTTGCATTTTGCAAGTAGGAAACAAAAGGAGTCTTTTCTGTCATTGTTGTGTCTTGTACTAAATACGAAGAAGGATTTTTGACAAATGTTCTTTGCTTTCAGTCTTTCAAAGGATGAACTACACTGAGCTGTGAAATGAATAAGGTGTTGCGGTGTTGGAGAAAACCATGTAAAAAGTCGTACAAAAGTTAACATGCACCAGAATGATCATGAATGATCATCTACAAACAGTCAAAAATGTGCACCCAAATGATTCGAGTGACACATCCCCTCTGCTGCTGCTGCAATCTTTGAGTGCAAATTTGTATTCCTCACGCGTATCAAAGCCGTCAAGGTGTAGTGCAGCAAACTGAGAGCATATTCCCGCTGTAATGGTTTCTTTTTGCCCAACATTGCACCATACCAGAAGCAATCATCTCTTTCTCACTCGCTCAGCGTCACATGGATCTCACTCATACAGCTTAAGGAAAAAAAAATAAAATCTCTTTTAGTGAGCAACGATGTGATCCATATTTTGTCATTATTCATTGCGTCTAAATTCCTTGGCCCGGACCGTCACAGTAAACAACACATCGTCATCATCATGCTAGATGGTCAACATAATACCCCCTTGTGGTCAGGTGACCTTCAACTGCTCTGACCTCTTATTCATTTGTTTTTGTCTTTTTTAAATAAGTACTCCTCCTACTCTGAATTTGACTGTCTTTTTTATAATTTATTCATTTCATTTGTTGCATTTTTAATCTTTCAAACAAAACGACCATGTTTCAATTGCCGCGCGTCAGTTTTTGTTTTTATGATTCATTCATTATTAAGGAGGTCAGGGTGCAGTTCAGCACGGCGGCTCGGATTACTGCACCTTCGTGGTCACTGATGTGTGCGCACTTCTACTGAAGAAAGTCTTTTCAAGTAGCGGTAGTGTCCCCGTGTTGGCTTTTTTTTTTTGTGTGTGTGGTTGTTTGCGTGGTTCTCATATTCTGCCTTTGTCGTATGCTTTTGTCAACCGCAATATTCAAAATGCCTTTTGGTCGTTCTGTAATTCGACACCATTGCAAACGACAGTGGTTAATCATTCATTCTTATTAATATACTCCCAAATGATACCTCTTAGCAACCTCCGTGACATGTGATTCTCTAGGTTGACCAAATGTTGGGGCCATATTTTTAGTTGATCAGATTTCCGAATAGAATCTTAGCAGGCGACTCACATCGGAGCAAAGCCACGAGCTCAGTGGTGCACTTTGTGCATGCGGTGCTCCGCAGTCTTGTCTTTTCAGACTGATGACACAAAAGTTGTGTATTTAAGTGAATTAAGAGTTTTAAAATCCATCCTCTACTCTGTGCCCACTCCATGACACTAAAGATGTTTTTGCACTCGGTTCACCACAGTGTGGGACAAGCCAAATAGACCTAATCTGTCACACAGACACACCACCAAGTGGAAATCGCTAATTAGCACTGATCCCGACAACGCTTTCATTACCAAGTCAGTGAGAGAATGAACACTGCCACGGATTCTTTTTTTTTTTTCCGCAGAAACAAGGGGAAAAAAAAAATCTTTTTCAAATTGACAAAGGAAGTAAAAGTAACAGTCAATTAACAGATATGACTCTTGTGGCACACGTGTGAACACGCTATTTTGTTGGTGCAACAAAAGAGTTAATATCCATTTTCCGATCCGTTTGATCCTCACAAGGGTCGCGTGGGGTTGCTGGAGCCACACAGACTTGATTTTTTTTTTTTTTGGTGTTCTTTTTAAGCAGGTAGCATGAATTGATGTTCAAAAATAAAGGGCACACTAGTCATTTATTATAACTCTAAAGTATAACGCGTTGTCATTTGCCCGAGCTCACTTTATCTTACCTGGTTCCTTTTTATTTTTCCAATTTCTTATCACTACTTAACAGTCCGAAGACACATCACATCATCATCGTGTGCACTGTTTGAAGAGATGTAAAACATGACTGGGCACAGTCACAATGTTTGCAAGTATGCACGCCTATGTAATATGAATTCTCTCAGATGCTGCCGTTCTTCTTTTTTTTTCTCTCTCTCTTTCTCTCTCTTACACGGATCAGTGGATGTCAGAATGGCTTCTTTCCTCTGTCGCTCATTTGCCCAGGAAACATTATCCCCGTGTTCTCTGTTCCCAACAAGCACCACAATTACTGTGCCTGTGGGTGTCTCAGATAAGAGTCCTCTCTGAAATAAATAATGGGGAGGAACAGGATGACAAATGCACAGAAACCGTACAGAGCTTGAGGTTTGAGGTTTACCTCCTCCGAGCCGACAATACATTTTTGTGAGGTGTATCATCATATCGGTGGCATGAAAGCCACAACGCATCTGTCGTGTCCTTTATGCCCATTTTCCACTGCGCCGTGACTACTCGGCCATCGGCGTGCTTCGATATCCTCAAGTCCCGTGGCATCATTTCGGTCGTCGGGCAGTTTATAGCGGACTTCAGACTAAATGCGTAACCCGCAGCGATGTAGTCAGTGGGGAGCACATTATTTAGGGCGCGTGATGAGAAAAGAAAAAGGAAAAAAAATCATCTGACCCCAATTCTCTTTTTTTTTTTTTAAACAATTCCCATGTGTCTATGGCATCCGGTCGTCAAAATCCCCCCCCGCCCCCAAACCAAGAATGATAGACAGGCAGTATCTTAACAGCATATTTTTAATTTAATTTTTTTTTTTTTTTTTTGCTGGGAGAAATTTTGAGGCAACTCTCAGCCCCCCCAATACTGCGGGGCCAATGGCGAGCCCAGGTTCCGTTAGATTGTCAGTGGCCAGTGGGCCGGATGTCGCCAGTCGAGTGCGCGCGCGCAATAGCTGCCGGCGTTTAGCCATCTCCTCTTCCGCCTCACTCAGCAATAAGTGTTCACAGCGGACGGCTACTTGCTTGTACTAGCGGAAAGCAGACCTCGCTCAGAGTGCGGAAAACAGACGAGCGGCCAAGACGATGGGGAAAAAAAAAAATTGTGGCGCGTGGACACGACGACAAACAGAAATTTGACACAATAGTGCTCTGATTGGATCTTTAACTCCAGATCTGGGTCCAGCCTACCAAATCGGTGGTTGAGAAACAAGGTTGAGGCGGGGGCATGGTGGGTAATCATGCTAAATGAGGTTTTATTTTGCATCCGGAGTAGAGGATGTTTCACGTTAAAATAAAGATCCAAATAGGACATTCTTGGTCTCCATGGAGACGGCTCCCAAATGTTTAAAGATTGACAGAACAGGCACTTCAAAACTTTATTGAGCATGTCACTTTTATTTTTTTGGTGGGGGGCGGGGGTGTAGTGTAGTTTCAATAGGCCTTTTAGATCCATCAAAACCATGATCGAGAAAGGTAGTCAAATGTTGTCACAGAGAGACGTGTCCATTTGAAACGAGCTTCAGGGAACATTCTAGAGGTTTCAATCTTGACTTCTCTCTTCTCACCCTCCAACCCTCAGCTCCTCTTGTGCCTCCTCTGTGCGCCCCCCCCCTCCCCCGGGAGTAGCTTGCTCTTTTGCAGCGGCTTCCCAATGCCTTGATTTGCTCGCATCCTCAAGTGGGATTTGCATAAGCTGGCCCACTTGCCACCACCTGCCTTTGTCTGTCCCATCATCTTCGCTTAGCTTCACCTGTGACCTACCTTGTCATCCTCTCACGTCACGCTCGCTTTTCATCATTGTTTCTCATTTTCATGTTGTCATCTCGTTGGATCGGAGCTCTTCTTCCAGTAATTCAGCAAATACGGCGTCCGTGGCCGAAGTTCGCAAAAGTGAAATGCACCGGATTAGCCGAAGCGTAGCCAGCTTTTTGCATGCGGAGACGATAAGAGATAAAAACCTTGACAGTTTGCCTGTGCCCGAGCGTGCGGGGCACCCCATCTCCCTCTCGCGCTCTCTCTCGCTCGCTCTCTCTCTCTTTCCTCCTTGCATCCCTCCCTCCTCCCCGGTCTCGCTGTGTGATATCAGTGGCTTGACAGAGTGGAGCGGCGCAGTGGAGAAGCGAGACTGGCAGAAGGCTCTATCCCCTCCCTACCCCAACCCCCCCTCTGCTCCTCACTCTGCCTGCAGGTGAAGAAGGGAGCGCAGGGACTGACTCCAGGTGCCGCTAGCGGCTCGGCTCCCATTTAGGCTCAAAGGCTGCATGGTTTCATCCCAACAGTTAGTAAAGACAGTTTGGATTTTGCTTCAAAGCGGATCTCGGAAAGTCTTCTGCTTGCCGTCAACCCGAGTCTTCATTTTGGAGTGTTTGTTGTGGAGTTTCCTCCTTTTTCATTTTTTGGTTCTTTTGCATCCCCCTTAAAGGGGTGGGGGTGTGAGCTATGCTCCCCAAAGGAAAGGCTGCGGAGGGCCACCTTTTCTGGATGTTGCTTTGGGCAGTGGGATGGACAGTGCTCAGCCCAGCTTTTGGCTCCTCATCCTCAGACCTCCATCTCTTGTCTCCTACCCCTGGACCCCCCCAGCCCCCCGCCATCCCCCAGCCAGAGTACTCGCAGGGCCCCCAAGGGTCCAGGTACCATCAGCCACCTGTGTCCATGTATCGCTCGCCGGCCTCGCTACGAGTTGGCCACGGTGAGTTCTGTCCCCGTTCGCAGGCTTGTCCGTCAATTTGACTGTTTATCATCCGGAATGCCATGCACGGCCATTTTTTTTTTTCATTTTGCCAGATAACTCGACATGGTTTCAAGCAACACTTGCATTATTGAGCCATGCATCATCTGACTGATGTTCGTTGCCTGCGAGAGGATCTGACAAGTAAAACTCTCAGCCGGAGAGCGTCAATGTGAAATGATCCTTCCCGGTTCTCTTGAGTATCTTTGCGCTGTAGAAGCTCCGGATGACCATTTATCACGTTAACATTTAACTACCTTTAACATGCTCATTAAGGATGCGCACATTTGCAAGAGGAGGCTCGCTTGCTCAGTCATCGAATTCCATTTCGTTATCGACTTTTGCTTTGTTGGCACGTAATGTGAACTGCTTGCAACATAAGCTGCTGCAAGGACAGTTGTGGGGGGAGTGTTCATCGTCGGAACAACGTATTTGCTTTTCATTGTGTTGAGCAACACCAAGCTATAATTAGGAGTCAATATGTGTTGTTGCGCCCCTCAACAGATGTATTGCTATAAATATACAAAAAATAAGATGCAGTATCGATCACATCCTATTATACTGGCCATTTTGTACAGTATTTGGGATTTTTAAACTGATCTGAACACAACATATTTATTTGGTTGCATTATCAGTGTTGTTTTGCAATGTAGTGGTTTGTCAACAGGAACACCGGTACATTGGTTAGCACTTTCTTTCGACGTCCCAAAATCATGCCAAGTGCCAATATATTGTTTGCATATAAATATTCCTTGTGATTGACCCCCGCATCTGTTCTCGGATAGGGACCAGTTAGTTATCCGCGACTTTACTGAGGATCAGCAGAGCTGGAAGGATATTTCATATTGTACATTCAGACCTTGGTAGATTTCCAAGCCATGTTTGCCAGCGGAAGTCATAGAAACAGAAATGATTGGTTTGATGATGACGTCTTTGTTAGGTGTGACATGTTAACGTTCTTCGACTTACAAGTGTTGAAACATAACTTGCCTCGGGGTTCGACATTAACGGTGGCCTGGTGGCCTGGGGCCAGTACGCCAGTATGAGACCACTACCTTTGTCATGTGGTCACATGATGGTGTTTAGAGGGGCGCTGAACTTAAGTTCTCTGCACTTCTTGAGTCTGTTGCACAGGTGTTCAATGACATGATACAAAAGAATACAAAAATATGAAACACTACTTTGACAGGACCCTTTGAATTACTATTTGACAGTCTGTTCTCACATTTTACTGGATCAATCAATCTAGATTGGAAGGGGTTAATTCTTGGAATAGTACATTTTTGAGCCAGCTCTATGCTGGACTTTTCTTTTTTTTTTTTTTTACACTTCAAGGGTTTTATTTTCAGTATATTTGAATTCGATTGGAGCATGGCAGCCTGACAGGCTGCGAACAGGCTGAGGAGAGGATCTGCATTACTAATGCGCCATGACCGATTTCATGATCTTTGATGAAATGGCAGCTTGTCTGAACAATTTTAACGACTTACTAGATGACGTATAAGGTATGTTGCTGACTTGTATGAAAGGTCACCGCATTTATATTACGTTAAGACGGCTCACGGTTTAAATTAGCAACCATAACGCACCGAATTATAGCAGAGCAAATATACCGGAAGATTAATTATACCACGCTGTGTGTGTTTCTTTTATCCCCGTGTCAGCAGTCGAGTAACAGATTAGCTCTGCTTTGCATCATTACATTGAGCCATTCAGACGCCTCTTCTCTTGCTCCACTCCTTTTATGCTAATGCTCACCTATGCGCACCTCTTTACCCTTTTCTATGCATTAACACACCATGAAAGCCAGGGCATGTTCACCCCGACGCACACTTTGGAAACTGCTCGAGGCATTGACAAGGAACGATGTGCTCTAATTGGGCAACCATATCAAATATACATGAACAATTGCAAACCACTTTGGGCATAAATATCCCCAAAACAGATACAAAGTCATGAGTATCACTTTGCGGGCTCTTGGTACGCACTTCTTTTCTATTTTGCCGACCATATTTGACTTCCGACTATGTGATGTGATGGTGAGGAGGCTGCGGTGACACTTGATCTGACCTTTTGACCTTTACTCGTGACAATGATCATCACGAACACAAGGAGAGTGATTAAACCAGTCAAGTCATGTTTCCCTGTGAATGTTGCACTGATCTCTTCATTTCTTTTGAAGCAAGTGACATTTTCGCCTATATGCAAGCATTCCCACTCCACCATTGGCCTTGCCTGGCTATTGTAATAACATTCGGACCGAATGATCATTGATTTTCATCATTTATTTTTCTTCACCGTGCAAGTGAAATGAGTAGAAAATTTGCCGCGCTGTTTGTTTGCTCTCAACGGGCTCGTGAGCTCACAGGGGTTGCATTTGCGTGCACGGCAAGGTTCCGTGTCGTCTCAGCAGTTTTGAACAATGAATTTAACAGACTCTCAGAACGTAATTGCATTGGTGCCATGTGTTGCAAAATCACATTTCATATGTGTCGGCCGTTGTATGATTTATCCCACGGAAGCGGGGTTTACGTTTGGCCTTGTGTTGTTGCAATCTGCACTCGTAAAGTGCAAGTCCGCCGATGTTTATTACACACCACGCTTGTGATGGACTCAGCTAAAAAGCAACACCTGAGGATTTTCTGGGAATGAAGATGTTTGCTTTCCTCTGCCCTTGCGCACCTCCGTACGTGACCCCCACGCACTCCTTTGACTGCAAAGACAGCAAATCAATAGGAAGCGCTGTTTTGGTGTCTTAATCATGTCGCTGTTTAAGATTTTTACCTTCGTTTCTGACCTCCTTTTACCCTGCCGGTGTTTTTCTTTTCTTCCTTGAGTAAAGGCAGTGCCATTTGTCATACTGCCATAGAGAAGCGGTAGAAGGTGAGTGCATTACCTTAATGTCCAGCTGATTCCCACCCCTATTTTCCCTCCCAACACAGCATAATAAGAGAGTATTTCTCCCTGCAGTAGTGTGATCACTGAGCATGCTGTTTCATCAACATTGTATGATCATTAATTTGCACTTTACAACTCACAGAGGACAATAGTCTCATTGCAGCATAATAGCTTTGGTTCACTGACAGCAAATTCAACATCCATACGTAAACAGCGCCTTCCCAATGCATTGTTTCAGTTTTTATGACACGAATGAGGAATTATCGCATACCACAGTTATGTTGGTCTCAACCTGGAATGTGGTTTCTGGGAAATCTCCAAAGCTTCTCTGTTTCAGTCTAGGTTTGTGAATTTGAGCAAATTATTCCTCAGTAATTGCATTACGTGAGTAAATCTTCTACAAAGCTCACGAGAACGTGCATTCCCCAATCCAGCTCGGCTCAGCCACGATGGAAGAATTTCCACGTGTATGTGTTGCCTTCTTTAAATTCTGAGGATGAAGCTGAAGAGAAAAAAAAAAAGCTTCCGTTTTCACTGTACATAGAAGAAGCCTTCAAATAGTAGACGAGCGCCAGGCCCGTTTGATTCCCTTCACTGGCATCGGCGCTCAGAACTGCTCTTAAAAACGCACCCTCTATGAATGCTCTACAATTGCTGCAAAGCTTTGTTACCTTGTATGAAAATATATATAGTTCATTTTAATAAAAGGCCTTGCTTCGTTGATAAAGATTTATCACTACAATTTGTTGTAGTGAGTTAGCACACAACGTCAGCTGAATGAGCCAGGGCCCGACTAGCACAGGTGGAGCAAAACAAATAGAAAAGCAAACAAGAAAATGGTGGATGGTGAAAATTCTGTGGCACCTTTTTGAACGCCGATGGCACTGACCAGGAATATGTTGCAATGTTATATCACTGGCATTTGGCTGAAAATAAATGTCAGAAAGAGTGACCGACTTTCACCTAGCTGCATTAATTGAAGCTCATGATTCAACTCATGCATTATTGTTGGTTTATATTGTTTAGCATTGTCTTATAATGTTATATAAGAGCAAACAATGTGTTGTTCGAGAGATACGCGTTGATCGTACTAAACCAACACTTATCTGTGTGTAAGAATCATTGGAAGCCTTGAGTCCGTGGCCAATTAGTCACTGTTGTTTTGCTTTGGAATCAAAGAGACTGCAACGAAACCTCTCAAGATTAGACGGGGGAGAAGTCATGAATCTGTGTTTGATGGGACCCGCAGTGACATCATGAGGTGGACTAACGGTTGGCCCCGCGGCCTTTGAGTGAAGTTAGTCTGAGCTCATTATAGTCTCCATCACAACAGGTGGCGGGACCTCAGACCTCTCATTTTTTTGTCCCCGAAAGCCGTCTGTGGCCGTGTGACTGAGTCAATCTGCTTTATTGAAGCCACGGGGACATTATTAGCCACATTTGCTCCCAACACTCTGTCACACTGACCTTGAGGACAGCGGCTGAATGATTTACAGACAGCTCAGTCCCACCTCCTTCACTCTCCCATCACTCTCCAGAAGCGCGTGACTGCGGTAATTAGCACCTCACTAATTGATCCTTGATTCCGTGTGAAGGGCTATTGACAGCCGCCATAGACGTTCATTTTCCAGTTTTATCTCCCCCTGAGGCTTATCTGGCTGCAGTAGCGCCAAAGCCACGAGAAAATGACATTTGTATTAATGAATAGTCTTCCCTCAGATGTGAGGGTATCTAAATCATTTGCCTACTCTTGGTTTAGGGGAAGAGGGAGGGGGGCTACAAATGAAACAATGTGCTCCCTTGGACAGATGTTGAAGGTTCATTGTTATTTCTCCACTCATTCACAAGCAGCAGATCATTTATCCCCTGAAAAATGTGTTTACAGCCAAGCAAATATTACATTTGCAGTCCCTTCCATCTCTCTCTGCAATAACCAAATAAATATCTCTGTCATATCTGCCAAGTCGGTGGAATTACGCCTTTTTTTTTATCACAGTGTGTGAGCACAGCGATGGGGGGGGGGGGGGGGGGAGAGTATAGTGCGTCCTCAAACAAGAAAGAGCCGGAGAAATATTCTGAGATAGCAGAGCGATAGCAGAAAAGGCCGAAGAAGCGCAGAGACTATCTTGAGAGGTGTGTTCCATGCTAAAAGGAGCTACTGGGCTTGCCCAGACTCACTGATTGCATTGGGATTTTCCGAAGTCCCTCAGCAAACAGCCCAAACTGGCCGTGAGGCTCCGTGGCCAGCTGGAAACGTGATATCGTTTTGCTAGTGCTACTATCGCTGACGCACAAAGGGCACAAGAGAGGAAACGTGCAGTGGGGAGCGAGGGTGTGTGTGTGTGTGTGGGGGGGGGACTAGCAGGCAATTTTAAATGCGTCTATGAATGGATGATAACCTTGTGAGGATTCCAAAGAATCGAGCGTTGTGTTCGAGGAAATCCTCACTTGCCACCAATGAATTTTATGCTAGCGAGTCAGAAAATGATCGAGCCAAGTTCATGAGCGGGAGAGAAAAGAGGCCGTGGCTTGCGGCATGTTTTAGGCGACTGCAAGCTTGTAAACAATTGCAAACGATAGTGGCACAGATGTTGCTTTGAGCTGCAGTTTTGTTTTAACACACATGCTCAACGTTTCTCATTAAAACTCATTCGCTCTCAAAGACGTTATTGATGTGTCTTTTCAGACTCTGCACGTTCAATCCCAGGTACTGTTGTTTTTTTTCTCCCTAAGGGTAAAAAGGGGTCTGAAAATGAATGTTACTGAATTAGTTAAAAATGAGCAAAGAGCAGTTGTGCTTTTTTTGTTGTATGCTTAGATAAATGACAACCAGATAAAGGCAGAAGCTTCCCAACATGGAGTATGTTACAAAAACTCTTCCCAACACATTGGAGGCTGTGGTAGCTGCCGCTCCATATTTTTCTTCCAATTTCAATTCATGATTCAATTATTTCTCCCCATACAGGGGATGGCCTTTAAACGCCAGCGAGAGGTTCCCAAAGCAGTGAGCAAATTATCTTCACTAACAGGATGCAAGTGCAAGCACCACGTCTGCCTCTAGGATTGATTGGAAGCTCCTTATTCTTGTGTACTGTATTTATAAATCTTGAGACGTGTGTGTGCGTGCGTGCAGCTTGCACGGTGGGTGAGAGTAGGCGTTTCCTTGATTTGATTTCACAAGTGCTCAAAACCAGGCCAACAGATTAATTACAAAACTGATATCTTGCCAAATTATTATCTCCGTTGCTATATCTAAAGATGCCGACTGTGCGTAAGTGTTTTGAACAGAGGAACAGATTAGTGCGGTTTGTATTTCGTGTTTCCGGATGATGTGTTTGATCTGTTGTTATCAACACAAGAAGGTTTTTTTTTGGGGGGGGGGGGTAGTGTGTTGTTTGTGTGTGTATATTTGTGGCGGTAATCTTCTTGAGAGATTGGTTCTGGAAGAGTGGGACTGAGATGACGCACGTCGTCATATCATCACAGTCGATGCGAAACCTTCTTTCGGTGCTCGCAACTCTCCTGTCCTTCACTCGCTTTAAAATAGACGATGCCGTCGAGCACTCCTTTCCCGTGCCACATTCCTCTCTGTCTCCCGCATCCGCCCCCTGAAATTGATTCTCTCTCGGTGCCGCTGTCCTCTCCCCGCAGCGTTAGTCCGTCTCACGTGGCTCTTCAGACTCATCGCACGAAATCCAACCCAAGGCCACCTTTCGACATTGCGCAATGATACGCACAATACCTTATCATAAAAGCTATCATTTTAATTCCTGAAAATATGCCAGTGGCTGCTGCTAAGAGCAAATGTTTTATTTAAAGGGAAGCTGAGGCAAAAGTTTCCAGTTTCATGTATTGATACTTTATACATGACAAATTAATTAGCGGAATTAATTGTTGAGAATTAAATATTAATATCCGAAGGCCTCCGCTTCTCTTGCAATTATGAAGTACAAGGGCCTCAGTAAAAAAAAAAGCCATCACATGCTTCACATTGTGCCTCTAATATTAAATACTAAAAACCACCATGCTTGAGGAAAAACAACCAAAGACCAGACTTGTGATTTATGAGGTGTCATTTATTTGTTGGGAATTTGCAAGCACTCAGACCACGGGCATAATCAATAAAAATTCAAACTGATAAACTTGAGTTTTATAGAAACTGTTTTTTTAACTGAAAACATCCCCATTTAATTCTTCAATGGCAATTTGAAACAGTGTCAAAAATGAACAATTAAATCTTTGTAAAGGAAAACTTTTTTGTCATACAAATATGAAATCCCGTCAGTTTAGTCCTGTACGTGCTGCGTGTGCTACTGTTGTCCAACTAACAAGTGATCACGCCGCCTTGTGCCGCTCCAATTGAATGAGTGGGAACACTGTTTCTTTCCTCCCGATTCATCTCATTGGAGCCACATGAAAAGAGCCTGGCAAAAGAAGGTGAAGATTACAGTTGCGAAAGCCGAGATGCGGGCTGAGCTCAGTTGTTGCTCTCGTTAATTCCACACCCGCTGAAGCCATTCATCTTTATAAATAGCCACCGCTCAAGTGTTTGCCTTCTTTAGATATCTAATGCTCTTGTTTGCTTTTCTCCATATTGAACCAGACTGCCAAGCTCCTTTTCGCTCCTGTTTTAGCATTTAATGGCGTGCGGCAGGCTCGCGACGGAGTTTGAGTGAATTAGGGCCACTTGGCCCGGACTGCGTGTAGACACACGCAGCAGAGATGAACTCGGCCCCCCTGTCGTGTGCCCAGAGAAAAGCTTATCGGGCTCTTGGAGAGCGTAGGACAGAGAAGCAGATAATTCACCCCAATGACGTGTCGTAATGTGCGTATCAGTGCCAGTGCAGGCGGCGTCTCCACAGTTTGCAAATGTCAAATTTGTTGGGAGTCAAAGCTGCGGTGTGCTCGAGGAAGGAGCCAGAAGAAGGCAAAATGTTTTTGCAGCAGATTGCAAAGCAAAGTGTTTCAGGGGGAAAAAAAAAACCAAGATCCTGTTGCTTGTTTCCAATATTTTATCGATCCATCCGGATGTTATCTAATCCGGAGCCTATCCCGGCCGTGTTCGGGCACCAGGGGGCGTACACCCAGCCAATCGCAGAGTCATATTTCATCTGAGCAAAAAAGGTGCTTTTTGGTTGTTTAAATTTCATATAAGAAGAAATCAAACAGGATGCCATATTAAAATGCAAACACACTGTTTGTTTAGAGAGAGAGACGTCTTTTGGTTGTTCCGTAAATTGCAAATCTGCGCCACTGTAAGCGATCAGTAATTGTTATCTGGACTTTACAGTGAATGATTCCAAGTGAGAAAGCAACGTCTTCTCTGACCTTTAACAGTGGAATTGGTGTGGGAACAGGAGTGATTATTAGAGTCAGCGTTGACCACCAAGGAGAGCCCGATCGATAACAAAGGCCTGTGTTGAATCTTAGGTGGGCTGTTGATTAAGTGAAGAGGCGCAATCGCCGGGCGGTGCGTTCAACTGCGGCGTTTGACACTGACACAGCTGGTCATATTTTCCTAGTTGGACCGGATTCGTGTCTTTCCTGTCACATTATGCTAAGAAGTAAATCTAAGTCGGGATTGGTTGCTTGTCATCGTTGCCAGTTTCAGTGCGTTCGACGCGGCGTGGCTTTCGCAGTTTGCCGCATTTTGGAGAGGAAAACCGGCCCGGACTGACATGAGTACGACCGGGTCCCGGGTGCTCGTCAAGTCTTCGGGCAAACAGAAATGCCCAAGGCTCACATCTCACGGCGTTAATGAATGCGATGTGCAGATCAGCGACATCAGAAGCATTCGCGCTTCCTCCAGTTGAGAACCTCGTGAGCAGGAGGATCGAGGCCCCTCACGAGGTCCTTTTATCTTCCTGCGGCTTTCGACTCGAGCCGAGACAACCCAATTTAAAGCTGAAGCTCTGCTACAGACGGATCGGTGGTTTTCCATTAGCTTTGTAAAGCATGCTCAGTATTTCGAGAGCCGACAAAATATTTAATAACGCCACCCTACGTCGAGCACATCACGATAATAGAGATGAAGGCGATGGGGAGAGGAACAAAACGGACGTGCATATTTGGTGAATATTTTAGACGGATCTGCTTGATTTCCTACGTTTACGCTTTTTAATGACCCTCGGGGTTTTAAATTGGTTTCTGCTTTTAATTATCTGTAATTTGATTGGGATATTGAGCGCCGCTAAAGCGGCCCATCAGGACGCGCCGGAGCCTGAAACTGCCTGACCAAATCACATTTACAAATGGACGGGGAAAGTTTTCAGTGAACACGCGGACGGCACAGAGAAGCGGCATCAGAATTACGACCCAAGTACCTCCTTATCGTGTATGCAGTTCATTTTGAAAAACAAAACACACATCAACCATTGAAAATAGTTTTTACCAGAAAAGATTGGATTTTTGTTTTCTTGCTCTTCTCCGCCACTGCATGGAACGTCTTCCAGGAGACGGGAAATGCAAGGCCGACGTGGTCTGATGTGTTGAACAATCATTCCCACCCTTAATATTTATACTCTCAAAGCTGCAATGGATGCTATGCTAGATAGAGAGTGGTGGCTCAGAGTCTGGTCTGTTGGGAATGGTTTGAAAAAGGTCAGGGATGGGGACATAGCTCCTAGCGAAAGGACATAATTGGCAAGGTGGAGTGCTATTGGCCTTTAGGAAAGAACAGGAATTTGTGTCTCCGGAGAGAAAAGTGTGACTTTTGACAAGTATTACTCGGTGCTTCTTTTCTCTGGCCCTGAGATTCGCAATGCTTTTTTTTTTTTTTTATTATAGCCCATTTTGTCACCAGTACCCGCGATCTATCTTTTTCATTTCCAGTGCAAGTTCGGCAGTCCCTCTCTCAGCCATATTTCATTACCTTCATCAAAACGTCATTGCAGATGACTCGCATTCTCTTTCTCAACCACTTTTTGCGTGCGCCAGCCACAAAAAAAGGATGAAAAAAGTTGTCGCAGAACGCTAACGGGGGAGGGGGGGGGGATGCCTGTGCTACAATAATAGGCAGCAAAACTCAAAGCTGCCGTAAGCGTGCGTGCGGTTTAGCCGGGATATCTCAGCCCAGTCGGTCCTTGCTAGAGCAGTTTTCTTGAAACGCTCTGGAAATACGGCTCTATTTACATCTGACCTTTCATTTTTAATTGCTTTTTTTTTCCACCCAGTTCTTTTTGAGAGTTGCAAAAACAAATTAAAATGGGGCTCTCTGTGGCATAGAAGTGAAAGTGAGGTTGTGCTGAATGCATAGAGGGAAAATGCGCTCAGTGGAAATATTTGTCGAGGAGGGAGGTTGCCTCAATCACACCATCAACAAGCATCGATCTGTTATTTCCGCGAGGGGAAGAAGAAGCAAGGAAATAGTTTAACTTTCAGGACCTTGAGGTAGCTGTGTCAAGTTCACACAGCCTAATTGACTTTCAGCACTTTCGGCAGCTCGGGCTGCATCCAGAGGCCTCCTGTTAGCGCATCTCTTATTGACGGTCGCCAGGCGCTCAGCTTGTGGTGCTTGTTGGTTGCTTTCGACAATCAAGGCAATCAAATCTGATGTGGAAGGATTTTATTTTTGCAATTTTTTTTTTTTTTTACCATGTTGCATTTTGATGATATGCATCCCACCTTCCACGTAGATTAAAAACAAGTTTAATTTAACCCTGATTTTGCTAGTCTGCCACCATTCTTGTGAGATTCCCCCTTTTTTTTTTTTGTCCTTCATCCGAATGTTTTATTGATTTATAGTAGTGTGAGAATGAAGCATTTATCCGCGTCTCAGGAGAAATATGAATGTCGTCTCTGATGTGTTCTGGCTGAATAATCGTGAGGCTTGTGTGAGGTCTGCGGAAGAAGCAACACTTGAAGCCACAACTCAGACCCACCCAGAGTTTAAACTTCACCCTGCCACCGTTAATTGGATCGGATTGTTTGTTAGGAAAGTTGGAGGCTGGTGCAATCAACGATAGGAATTCGTAGACATGACTGTGGGGCGCTGAGGTTCAAGCTCTGATAAATGTTGCATTTTTCAAGGGGCCCTTATGTGAATGTACGGGCTTCAATTGAAAAGACGCGCTCTTTAAAGGGAGAAATGTTTGGACGCCGAAAAATACCCTTCACTGAAGACTGATGAGCATCGCAATGTCGCCAAAGGTTCTGAAAAACTAAATCCGACACGGAGAAATGTTTTTGCTTGTTTGTTTAATGGTTCGTTTGTTTGTTAGTCGACTCTCCCCCTCTTGGTTTTTGCAAGACGGGGACGGCTGTCTAAACCATAATTAGAATTAAGAGGAGGTTGACCCAATTCCTGATGAGAAATGATTCCTTTACATTAGTAGCGTCACAGGAGTGGATTGAAATTTCTTTTTTAAATGTACTCGAGAACATTGGTATTGTTGTATATTTTCCAGTAATCATTGCAAGTCTCCTTCTCTGAACACTTGCTTGATAATATAAAGAAAAAAAACATGCCAACAATCTGAAGAAGCAGTTACTGGCACCTTGCAACAAAATAAAGGTTGAGCTTGATCAAAGCTTTGCTTTTATTTTTTTTGACAGAAAAAAAATGGATGTTCTGAAGACATCTTGGATGTTTGTTGCTCTCATTTCTCTCAACTGTTTGTCAGGTGGACTAGTTCTCGAGATGCGCGCCATATATACTGCTTTTGTTAGATAGGAGAGGCCCTCCGGCCATTTCTGTCATCACAGCTCACTTCCTTGGCGCGCATCATGTAAAATGATCATTTTTACGTCTTGATTTGGAAATCATATTAGACGTTCCCGTCGTCTCTTCAACGATTGATGGTTGATGTTAGGCAAGCACAATAACTGCTGGCTGCGGCGATATTGAGTCAGTAAAGAGAAGATTCTTTGTCGCGAATTCCCGATTCGGCACTCCGGCCGCTCGAAGAGAGCCAGTCGATGCGGAGGACCGTTGGCTTCAATCTGTGCTAGCAGAAGTCAAGGAATGTTATTCTGTCAGTGAATCTTTGAACCTACCATTGGATGTATTTGTGGCAAATGTCCAGCGAGAATGTTGGCGCACCTCAAAATTAGCGTTTGTGCGCTGTGTGAGCTAAAATGTGTGCAAAGCGCAGCCGAAGGATTGAAGTAAGCTTCTGCCTAGAGTCCCCACTGCCCATAGCCCCCCCCCCCCCCCAACCTCTCAACCCAACCCGTTTCGCTCACACGGAGAGCAAGATTTCTTTTGCCTTTCATGAGCTGTTGTAGGCGGCCATCACTTGCTTTAAATTTCACGTCAGTGCAGCTAAGTACATCTTCAAAGGGAGCAACCGGAGCTGGCTGGAAAAATGGAGTTAGGAAGAGAGGCCTATAGGGGAAAGTGACCAGAAATCGGGTGACGAGGCACTTGGGAGTTTCCAGGTTTCCTTGCAACATATTGGCTTGCCTAATTTGCCACCATCATGCTTTATTCGACTGGTCAAATGGTTTCAGCTCGGCGTGTTTGATAAAGCGTTACTGGTCATAAATACAGAAATAAAGAACATGGGTTCATCACTATAACAACATTGTACATATTGGAGACTTGCTACCATGAATTGTTACATCCAACTAGTTTATTCACCTAAAATGGCAGCGGCAGCAGCAGCAGCGTTTTAACCTCCCTCAGCATCAGCAAATCTCTCTCTCTGTCTCTTGCGTTCACTTGGACAAAGTGAGCTTTGGGTTTGGCCCTTAATTAGGCAAAGATATTGAGTGGCCGGCTCGTTCCAACCCAATGCCCTCCCAATTCCACTGAGCCCTTCCAACTTTACCGCAGCAACTTCAGCTAAGCCAGTCCTTTAGATCAATAGACGTTCAAACACAAAACTAGCTCCAAAACATCTCACCACCGTTACGAGCAAGGTGGGCGAAAACAACGAATCTAAAGACCTACGTGGTGTTAATGCACAAGTGATACCGTCGACTTGAACGCATTTGACGTTGCTACTTCCTTATTGGCCTCTCTTGTAATTGCCTCTGTGCCATATATGTTTGCTCGGCATATCAACAGCCAGCCGCAGGTCTGAGTGTCATTCACTCCGATGTAAAAGCCTGTCCATAACGTCTCCTGCTGTTTGAGATCATACTTCCCAGGTTACAATTTAAGTTGTCATGGTGCCACACTCCATAAGGAGATGAGTGCCGATACGTGGTCATTAGTCTTAATTTTCATTGCGGCCATAAAAAGAAACGGAACGGACCCCGCAGAAAGCATGTCAAGCGTTGCCATTCATGGCACGCGCTGTCCGCACTTTTCCAATCCGCTTGCACGGGCCCTGTTGCCATCAAGCAGGAGGATTCTTCACAATCATTATTCAGATTAATCAGATCATTGGTATTTTGGTTCATTGGTATGTTCATTTTATTGGATGGGAGAATCTCTGAGTGGATCGCACTCTTTCGGTGCCTCTTTTTTGTAATGAACAGACTACTGGCAAGCTTTGCAGGAGTTAGCATGGAGCTCAACTTTCCAAACTAGCTGAGACTACTACTGCTGATGATGATAACAATAATTAAATTGCTCGTCTCACCCCCCCTCGGGTGGTGTCCGTCCCTCATTCAGCTCGGGTCCTCTACCAGAGGCCAGGAAGCTTGAGGGTTCTGCGCAGTATCCTTGCTGTTCCCAGCACTGCACATTTCTGGACTGAGATGTCCGATGTTGTTCCCGGGATCTGTTGCAACCACTCATCTAGTTTGGGGGTCACTGCCCCGAGTGCTCCGACCACCACAGGCACGACTGTCACTTTTACCTTCCAGGCTCTCTCCAGCTCCTCTTTGAGCCCTTGGTATTTCTCGAGTTTCTCGTGTTCCTTCTTTCTGATGTTTCCATCACTTGGGACCGCTACATCCACTACAACGGCTTTCCTCTGCCCTTTATCTATGATCATGATATCTGGTTGGTTCGCCATTACCATCTTGTCAGTCTGGATCTGGAAGTCCCACAGGATCTTCGCTCTGTCATTCTCCACCACCTTCGGAGGTGTTTCCCATTTTGACCTTGGGGTTTCCAGTCCATACTCCGCACAGATGTTTCGGTAGACTATGCCAGCCACCTGGTTATGGCGTTCCATGTAGGCTTTCCCTGCCAGCATCTTACACCCTGCAGTTATGTGTTGGATCGTCTCAGGTGCCTCTTTGCACAACCTACACCTTGGGTCTTGTCTGGTGTGGTGTATATGGGCCTCAATGGCTCTGGTGCTCAGGGCCTGCTCCTGAGCAGCCAGTATGAGTGCCTCTGTGCTGTCCTTCAGGCCAGCCCTCTCTAGCCACTGATAGGACTTCTTGAGATCGGCCACTTCAGTTAAGGTCTGGTGGTACATCCCGTGTAGGGGCTTGTCCTCCCATGATGGTCCCTCTTCCAGCGCCTCATCTTCTGTTCCCCATTGTCTGAGGCATTCTCTGAGTACGTCATCCGTTGGAGCCTTCTCCTTGATGTATTCATGGAGCTTGGATGTTTCATCCTGGACAGTGGCTCTCACACTCACTAGTCCCCGGCCTCCTTCCTTTCGGCTTGCGTCGAAATATATATATATATATATCTGAGACAATTTGAGGTGGACAGAGGTTAAAAAAAAAATGTTCCAGAGGTGCTTTCTCGGTGTGTTTTGAAATGAAGACCAGTTAACGACTTTGTAGCATCCAGCACATGCTTGAGACGGCCGCCCGGTGTAAATGTGGCAGTCGCTTTGACAAAGAGTCAATCTTTTCTGGCTCGTTACATTCCGCGCACAGCCAATCTGAGGCAAATGTCAAAATCCATTTGCCACCGCGTCTTGTTGACATGTGCTGAAAAATGACTCTGCGATGCTATCCGCCTCGGTAGAAGAGTCGGGCCTTCGCATGACCTTCATCCAACATTGGGCATGAAGGTTATTCGAGATTATTGTTGTCCGACGAGGGAGATAAACTTCATTGAAGCCAAATCGAGTACAGATCCAAACATGTGGACGCCCAAATCAAATGAATCACGGCAGCTTTATTGTCTTGTCCTCCTCCGCTCGCCATTATTTACTGCTAGCTTTTATTTGCACCAATCTCTAGCTTCACCTCGCCGTGTGCAGCAAAGCACAGTACAGAAACCACGTTGGACCACGGTGATAAAGAGCTGGGGTTTTTTTTGGGGGGACCGTAACGTTTGTGAAAATTTCCCAGCGAGTCAATATATCGAGCTTGAGTTTTAGAGGGGATGGAATTGTTGTCTGGTGCGATGTTATTTGGTGCAGGCCTTTCGGTCGGTCAGCCCTCGCCAAGACAAACAGGGAAAAGTATGAAAAATGGAGTCTTAACCGGCCCCGACATCCTCCAGGGAAGATTCAATTATAAACGATGCTTCCAGTCTGAGCCATCTTTGAATGCCTTATTCTTGAGGGGATCTTCTTGGCCTAATCCTCTGCAGGGTTTGGGGTGATCTGTCTCTCAAGCGATATGCCTCGCGCGCTCTCCCTCCCAATTCTCATGCATTATGAAAGAGAGGAATTCACGGAAGAAACTTTTGTCCCCAATTTTTGAAAGAAAATCAACAGAATGTACAGTATATTTTTGGGGGATGGAAAGAAATGTCAGTCAGCTTTAAGGGATTGGTTTGCAGATGCCCAAAGCTGGACAAAGAGTGTCTTTGAGCCACCTCCAGATGACGCTGGCCCGCCAGCCTTTGCTGCTTTCCATTGTCTGTGCTCATCTGTGACTTGAGCGCTCTCACTTGCTTTTATCCCTGTCATCGCTCTGCGGAATAATTCTAGCGCCGCCGCGTTAGCGGCAGCAGACAGGTTCTCTTTGTATCCTCGAATGGCGCGTGCATCTCGGAAATCACCCTTTCTTCCCTCCCTCCTGCCCTGTCTGCTGAAATCCTCTTTGGTATACCTTCTGCTTTCCCAGCCACTGGAGCTTGTCTTCATCAGACTGTTAAAAACACGGATAACACAATAGGAGGGGCGAGTTAAGTTGTCTACAGTCAAGAAAAGAGGGTTGGCTGATAATATAAGGAACTGCCGATTGAATTTTTCTCTTTCTCATACTCGCCATCCAGTGCAACTTGATGCGGGCCAAATGTTTCTTTCGGTGGCGCCAGATGGGTGTAAATGTTGTGCCTAATGGAGAGTATGCTAACGATAGCATTAACTGTTCACGTTAAATCAGCGGGAGAGAAGTTTGTCTCGACTTAACGTCGCACAAATGCTCCTGTCAACAGTTTTGACTTGAACCGGGGAATGGGGCCGCTGCCCGGCGGCTCGCGCGATGCGATCCCTCTGGCTGCCGGTGCTGCTTGGCAACCCAAGCAAGAAGCTGCCGGAGCTTTGCCGCATGTTGCATTTGCTATGAAGAGAGTTATCCTCACAATCCTTTTTTTGAGCTCGTTCAGCCTGGGAAAGAAAAAAAAAACAAACTTCGACATCGATTTATTTCCTGCAAGAATTTCTTGTCTTTTTTTTTTTCTTTTGCCCTCACTTTGAAACTTCAGTCCCATGGCAAGAATCAAAAACACATTTTCTGGACTAACTGTGATGCTCATGAAAAACATTTGACTCATTTGAAAACACCACGTGTCACAATTTCTCTTCTTTTAAACATTTGGCTTCATCAGCAACTTTGTCATCCATGAGGTGTTTTTTTTTTTCGACAAAAACTCAAGAGCCTCCTTTCAAATCTGATAATTGAACTAATCTGCAGCCGTAACGCAAGAGTGACCTCATGGTAGGTGCACAGGCTTTCCCCGCACGCAAATAAGAAGTTCCCCCTTGAGATGTGTCATCTCATTTTATAAAAGGTCCAACATCCTGAGTCTGTGAGACTTTTTCGTGTGGCCTTTCATAATAGTCGGCCACCAAATATTTCCCGGCACCTGTTTCTAAACTTTCCCGGGACGCGAATGAGTACAGTTGGGGCGTGTGCGTGTTCGGGAGCCCTAAAATAGAAACATTTTTACTTGGATAAAGTGTTGGTTTGTCAAAAAGCCTGCCTGCAGGCAGCTCTGCGCCCGCAAAGTGACTGCAATGTGACTTAAACCTACATTGGCAAAAGTGTCAATCCTGCTATTTTGTGGTTGCGTTAGGGGCTCAAATAATGACCCGAGTTTCCTTTGGAACTATCTTCAGGTCAAATCTGTCCGTTCCCTTTTTCACATTTCGTTTTTTCCCCCCTTTTTATCAACCCATTCAATGGGGCTTTTGCTCAAACTTCTTATATTGAAGAAACGGACAGCGTAAATCATTCAAGGCTTTCCTGTTTCTCGCTTTCCAAAGACACTAATCATGCCACAGTGTGCCATTCATCCGTCACATCACACAGCGACGAATGGCGCACGTACACAACTCTGGACAAAATCAAGTTTGGGAGTGTGTATATTGTTGAAATTCTATTAAAGCGTGAAATCATTTGCACACGCCGAGCAAAAGCCACTCGGCCCATCGGCGCCATCCCTCACTCTGTCCCCGAAGGGAGAGGCGACAGTTGCAAATATGAATTATGAAATAGGAGGTTGTAAAATGGAGATGATTCCCGGTGATTACGCCCCTCACTATCTCGCGTTGCGTCTCCTTCTGTCAACTGTTCTTTCCTGTTTATTGCGTCGCAGACAACAAGCCCGATAATTGTCCGCACGCGGAGCGTGACAGGAGGCCGGCGCTCTTTCCTCCCTTTTCTTTTTAAATGCCTCCGAAATTTGACCACATCAAATCTCGTTTCTGTTCATTTTTCATCCCCTGCGGTGTGAGCATGATGAGGAAGAATAGACCGAAAAGCCAATTCATCTGAATGCCGTCATCCAGACCAAATTCTTTTCTTTGGAGATGATGCACTTGCGTCAAAAGACATGACATACTTGCTGTAGTATACGTCGACGCATCACAGCCTCCCCCGTACAGACTTTGTAGCTGGCTAGCAACGCGACCAGCTGCTTCCAAACGGAAGTCTTTATTACCCTTTGATTGAGAGGGTTGGACCGCAGCGATTAGCCGCTTTTAACAAATGTGTCCCGTAGCATCTGCTCGCCTCTCTTTTTTTGCCGCTGATGGATAGCGTTGCTGTTTCACACGTTGGCAGTGAAGCGGGAATGTGCTCGCATGCCCATTCATAGTCTCAATTGGATCCACCAGGGATGCGTCGAACATGCGGAACAGGAATCTCTTCTCCGGTTTTTGCCTCGAGTGCGACGTTTTTGTTGAAGCGATGCTGACGCCGTAATTTCTGCACCGTTTTGCCTTCTATCCGCTTGCTTCTAGAATCGTTCGAGAAAGCGCAGGATGCATTTTTGAGTTATTTTCGAGGTCCGTTAATGAAACGGGGTGAATATATTTTGTTCTATCCGTCTTCCTAAAAACTGTCAGTTTCCATCATTCATCTCTCTGTCTGCTACTTTATGAATTCATCACTCTGCTATGAAGTTGAATTGTGTGGCAAAGGGTCTTTAAAGGACAGGACGTGGTTCTGTTCTGCGGATGGGTGTCCTGACCTTCAGCCCGGTCTTCGGCGCCCCACGGGTCCGCTCGGAGAATGGAGGCCGTGACTTTGACTGAAGCGCTCCTCCTACAGTAAGAGTCTCCAAATGGAGACAAAGCGCAGATGCAATGAATCACAGCTCTACACAGAGAGGCAGGAGACCGATAGCAATTATTTTGGGTGATAGCAGGGCAAAAAAAAAACTGCATTGTGTGGCATTCATTTTTCAAGATAGTTGCTGAATGGAGCGCAATTTAATATGGGGTGGATTTCACTCTTCCTTGTACATATATGTCAAATAAATGGAGCGCCTATATTTCAAATGATCTTATTTAAGATGAAGAGGACCATTGCTTCTGAAACATAGTCAAATCTTTTCAAGCTAACACTTTTTCATATCTATCATGTTGCATTTTGGCTTTTCAAAGGCTGCTGGTTTGAGCGCATCAGACGGGGAGAGTTTGAATATTTCGCTATGGCAATAGAAAGGCCACACTCAACAACTACGCGTAGCGTCGTGAGTGAATGCCTGAAAATGATGCGGTTCGGTGGAAAATTGCCGCTGCGACGTGGGCCCAGCAGAAGGCAAAGTTGCCACGTTTTTGCAGATCTCCGGTTCACTGTCTGCTTATCTGCGGACGTCGTCAGCCATCGGGGATTGTATCTGAGAGGGCATCGTGTCCTCACTGGGGCGTGCGTGTGCACGTGTTTGCACACTTTTCATGCTTGAGCGTCACAATGCGCATTTGTGCCGCCATGCGCCCGACCGCCCGCCCGCCTCGCTTGTGTGCGTCACGAGTTTTGTGTGTGGCTTCCTGCGTGTGTTCCAGGCCTTCCTACATTGTCCTCCAGAAACGCTAAGTAAATCTCAGTGTGATAATTGGCTCCCTGGGGTGCTCGTATCTTTGCCGCTCGTCTTCTTCGTCTCCCCCTCCAGAAAAAGAAAGAAAAAAAGAGCGTGTGCGAGATGTGATTGGGAAGTTTGCCGGGGAGGCGCATCGCGCGTCGGTGTAAACTCTTTTGGCAAGAGGAAATTTGAGGCGACGAGACAGTGAGGGCCACATCCGTGGCGATGTGGCTGCAGGCTGCTCTCTGCCGTCCGTCTGGCAGCAGCCGTGTTTTCGCCAAGATGCTTTGCCGTTCAGGAAATGGGCTATTTTGAGCAGGTGATGCACAAAACAAACATTTGCTACAAGTACAGAAATGCCAGTGAGTAACCGCCGCAGTTCTATTTAACGAGGAAGCGTGTGCTCGCCTCGTGGATTTGTTCCTTACAATCCGGCAAACAGTTGTTTGCAGCCCACTTGAGGACGTTTTGTTTGAGCGAAGACGACACGGGCTTGCAATTTGCATTTCTGACTCCTGAGGTTTGCAAAATCCTGACCTGTTTGCACGTCTGCGGGCAAACAGACAGTCAGTCGTCTGGTGGATGGAGCTTCAACTCTGTCTTACTTGCCCTGCTCCATATGTTTACGTGGTCTCTGGGGTGTTACGGGCCGCGGAGCACACTGCCGGCTGCTTCATGGGGCGGGGAAGCGAGACAGCCGGGCGCCCATCACAAGGCCAAAGCAGATGTTTAGGTGACTCGGAAAGGCGTGAAATTGTGAGGGTAACACTGAGGAGGACGAGAAATAAAAACATTGGTGCAAAAATCCAATTGGTCAATACAACTGTTTGTCCAATTTTTTTTCTTTGTTTGCGTAAACGGATGCTGTGAGGTTTTTTTTTTTTTTTTTTTTTTTTTTTTTAGGCAGGTGAGAGGCTTTATATTGCTGAAATGTAGACGACATGGATGAAGTGGCTCGAGGATTATGTTTGATGTAGATCAGGAGTATTTCAGAAATAACTCCATCAAAGATAAAAATGAAAGTTCCTCATTTAATGCAGTGATAAAAAGATGGAGAAAAAAAAGAACGCGACAATCGAAAAGTGATGCTTCAGGGAAAGCTTGATCAAACTGAATGCTTTCGTTCCGTCTCCCTCTACTGGTTCCAATGTTGTCGAGTTCAAGCAGGCAAGGTTTTCTCATTTTCTACTGTTTCTCCATTTCTTATGCCAGTGACTGTACTCCCTTATCTCATATCGACTGTATGATCCATGAGGTTGGGGTGATTTATTCGGGTCTGGCTTAAGTGCCTGCCATTGCCAAGGATGGGCATTTATTTGCAGTTGGATTGGCCGTAGATAAATGAAGAGGATGGTGGGAACGCTCGAGAGGTGGTGATGGACTGATTTGAAGAAATGCTGCTTTGCCCAACTGTACTTAGCACGGCTTTGTGTTGTCCTTGTGTTTCCACAGCCGGCACCACCTACATCTTCGGCAAAGGAGGCGGTCTGATCACATATACGTGGCCTAACAACGAAAGGCCCAGCACGCGGACGGACCGGCTGGCGGTAGGTTTTAGCACCACCATCAAAGACGGCATTCTCGTCCGCATCGACAGTGCGCCGCGCCTGGGTGACTACATCATGCTCCACATTGTGAGTACCAGTGTCGATGAATTAACAGCGATTTCAGCCACAACAGTGCTTTCCTTTCTATTCAAATAGCGCTATTCTCTCAAACTGTGGAAGTGGACATTGAGCCCCTTCTCACACAATTTTAGTAAAATTTCAAACTCACAAAGTATTTTTAGAATGAAAATATCTTGCCTTATCCACGGAGGGATTTTTAGCTAGCTAGATAGCCAGCTAGCTAGATATCCATCCAACCATCCGAAGGCATGGCCCCTGTTCATAATATGCATTATTCGTAAGGAAGTAATAGTATGATGCTTGTTTTGTCTCGGCTTCTGTCCAATTCATTCCTTTTAACTTTAGCTGCTAAACGGAATGGGATATTCCTCAATAGTTTCAGCAAAGCTCCTCAAGCCCAACATAACAGATGACAACTCAACAGCATGAGGTCACGCTTTACTTGAAACATGAGATTTGCTAAACGATTTCTGATGTCAACAGTCTGATCTTGGATGCCGTTTACATTTCCATTACTTTCTTCTGGCAACAGATTGTTTTCACCCTCAAAAGTTTTGTGCTTTAAATTTTCATACGTCACACCAAATTGCAATGAAAAAATGTCGACTTCAAGGTTGTCTAATCGAATCGAATACAGCCCATCACAACTGAATGGAATCGCATAGTTGAGCCATAAAAAGACCACTAATATAATCGACCCGTTTCTCCCACTGCTGTGCCATATCCCTCCACCCCACACGGACTGACTTCCACTGTGAATAATGAATGTGACTGTGTGTGTGTATTTGGTCTGAAATCAAGAGTGCGAGGCTATGAGCTGAAATTCTCAGCTACCCAGGAAACAAAAAATCCTTTGGATCCAATTAATTCAGACACATTTGAACCACATTTTAATCATGTGCAGTCGAAAGTTAAACAGTCTTCGATTACGCTGCCGTGCGCGGATTTAATAATCTCACGTTGTAACCTTGTGTTTGCCATGTTAATTAGACGCAGCATATCTACATAATAAACAACAAAAGCTCCTGGAGACAATGTCAATGTAGAGCAAGTGTCGCACTTCGTGAGTTGTGGTTTGGAGGCAAGAGTGGGATTGAGTTGATGGGTGGGAAAAAAAAAAAAAAAAGATTAGGAGGAGCTGCAGTTTCTACAGCGGATTGAAAGTAATTTTCTCCTGAAAGAACTCCCCTCATCTCCCGAGTGTTGGCCATGTGGTGCCGGAGAGCAGCCATCTGCTATTCAAAGATGACAGATAAATGTGTGCGTGCGCCTGCGTGTACATGCGTGTGTGTGTGTGTGTGTGTGTGTGTGTGTGTGTGTGTGTGTGTGTGTGTGTGTGTGTGTGTGTGTGTGTGTGTGTGTGCGCGTGCGTGTGCGTGTGTGTGTGTGTGTGCGCGTGCGTGTGCGTGTGCGTGCCTGCGCATACAGGTACGAGAGGACTTAAAACCAGGATGGCAAGAAATTAAACTGCTGTATCTTTAACCTGTGGAGTAATTGCAGGAAGCTCTTAAAAGAGGGAAAGGAAATACATTTTTAATAGTCCTCTTTCAAACATCAGATAGTAGATTCTCCAAGTAGGACATCTCTTATCATTTGGCTGCGGTTTATGAGTTGGCAAAAGTGTTCGTTTCTCTCTTGTAGCTTAAAAATTAATTTCTTTAAGATAAAAAGTAAATGTGGCAGTTTCATTTGCATATATTGTGCATATTTGGAATACAGAGAGAATGACTACACTTCAGATTTGTATTTTGCATTTTGACTCCAATGCGATGAAAGTCGCGTCGACTTGAACTAGTCACTGTCGCTGTGGCGTGATGGGATTTTCAGCCCGAGTAAAAATCCAGTGCGCTTGACACTGGGATAACCAAGTAACGTTTCGGACGACATGGCCAAAAAGGGGAAACTTGGCCGACATCACCCGCTAAACACCATTGTGGTGTAGTAAAGTCGACTAGTAGACTAGTTGCCTAGTCAGTACAATTCCTGCTCCATATAATGCCTTACAAAGTACTGTAATTTCAGTTCCGAAAGCATAAAATGAATTCCAAAATATTGATTTCATTTGACATGTATATTAATGTTATTGTAATTATAATACAGTCAAAGAATTTCCTATTAAAAGCAATTGCATTTGGAATAGATGCTAATGCCCAAGCCTGGCAATCACCCATGTGAGTGCTTCATGGATTTCGTTCCGCATTATACTTATTCCTGCAAATCAAAGGGAGAAAATATTGGATCGGCGAGTACATTATTTTGCACATCGCTGTCGATTTTTATGTGCACCAAAAGCTGACGCTGACAAGACTTGAGGGAAATGTCATTCCACGATGGCGTCTCATGGAGGACGCCGGGGCTTGGCTATCAATTGTCTTCTAATGACATTGAAGGAAAAGGTTAGAGGCGCATTCTTTTTTTTTTTCTTTTTTTTTAATAGAGGTGCTACGAAAGGTCTCATCGGGCCCAGAGCCACTACCTGCAGCTTTGCAATTAGCAGGTCATTATCACATAATCCGTCTGCTTAAAAATGTATGATTTTCACAGTATAAAATATGAAAAGAAAAAATGATTTCATGAGTTCAGATGTGGTAATATTACCCTCTGCATCTACTGGAATTGAAACATACATCTCATCTTTTGGGGGGGGGGGGCGTGGAGAATTCAACAGCTCGGCAATATCACAATCACCGCCTACGTCCTTGATCCCCTCTTATTGTTTTTTTTTTTCATTCTCTCCACTGCCTCTTTCACAATATCTTAAGAGTTTGTTTTGCCAGTGCCAATGAAATGGATGATTGTAGCGTGAACGTCTGACTGCTAAAAACAGCAGCTCACCCATTCTGAGAAAAAAAAAAACAACGCGCTGATTTAGTGAGTCATTTGCGGCGATTACTGTAACATTTTCAACCCCACTGCAAAATCTGTTGAGTTAGTCAAACAAAGCCCAAGATTTTTTTGTCCACTATTGTGAATCACACCTGGATTAATTTTAGCCGCGATCTTAGCACATTGTTATCGGGCTAACTTGTATTCTTTGGCATTCGACTCAGCATGACTTCGATTTGTTCTTGGTTTTACTGTTTGGTGCTTTCTACTGTCTTTATTACCGATTTGTTTTACTGTTTATTGTATATGTTAAATTGCTCCATGTACAGCACTTTGTATGCAGCGATGGCTGTTTGAAAGTGCTCTATAAATACACTTGACTTGACTAAGAGTCTCACTGTCGTTGTCCTGACAATCTCGCATCATTGCTCTTACACAGCTGTGGTGTCGGTGAAATTTCACCATCCATCCATCCATCCATCATCTACCGCTTATCCGGGGCCGGGTCGCGGGGGCAACAGCTTTAGCAGGGAAGCCCAGACTTCCCTCTCCCTAGCTACTTCTTCCAGCTCTCCCCGGGGGATCCCGAGACGTTCCCAGGCCAGCTGGGTGACATAGTCTCTCCAGCGTGTCCTGGGTCTTCCTCGGGGTCTCCTCGGGGTGTGGTGTGAAATTTCACACCACACACAAAAAAATGATGAAATATTGAATTGATGAGGGCGTTGTCACACAAACCCATTTTGTTAGTCCATTTGGTTTGCTTCACTAGCCTTGGCTGCATTTCGTGCAATGACTTTAAATCAATTTGCGCTTCACGACGATGGGCAAACAAGACAGCCAACATAAAACAATATTCCGTCTTATTACAGTATTTGGCTGTACACATTAAAAAACCTGACTGTACTAATAGACTGCAGACATGAAACAAACAGCGTTATGCGATTCATCAACGGTGAATCTTTGTGAGCCTGCCGTAAGCTTGGGTGCCTTTTAGTGGCGACACGCACCGGAATCAGACAAGGCGCGTCTGTTCCAAACACGGGCGCTCTTAACTTGACTCAAATGACAGCAGCGTATCTTTTTGCTGTAAAGCTCATTATCGACTTCATGCATCATTTGAACTCCCTCTTCGTCGCTCTACAATATTCTCACCGGATCAAACTCTTGACATGACAGTCCCTGACACACAAGATGTTCGGGAAGCTTCCGTTTTTCATCGATATGCCCCCCCCCCACCCTTTAGAGAAAAGGCGCAGCCGGCATGATGTTTCAACATTGTGCTTTGTTGATTATTTGTCACCAAAGGCCGAATTTCTCCTAGACTAAAATAAACAAAAAAAAAAAGCACTAAGAAAGACAATTCCTTGTATTACGATGAATCGCTCGTGACAGGAAAACTGTAAAAATGAGCGTGCGGCGCTGGGTTCCACCCCACCGCTTTCCCTTTTCTCGAGATTGTATCTAGCGTGAGATAATAAGACATCATTTAAGATCTGAGAAACAGGGTGGCCAGAATTGTTCCAGAATGTAGCACTGATTAGGATTCAATGTGTGACTCGCACCGAGCAGAACCGATGAAAGCGTCTGTATCGATAAAACCTTAAGTGTCCTCTTCACCCAAGAGGAATGTTTTCGTGTGACTCTGTAGACGACCGATCAGGGACCGAATGTGCAACAAGTGGCTTTGGGTCGTAAATGCTGTCGACCACTTGAGCCTTGCATTCCCCCTCACCCCCCTTCACCTTGAAAGACATTTCTTGCATTAACTCGTGCAAAAAGGTGTGCAGAAAATGTAGTTGCTTTGTTCCTCAAATATTTTCTGCCTCTGTGCACATCCGTTTCCACAAAGCAATCCTTTTTTCCTTTGACATCACAAATACTTTTCAATGTGATGTTTAACATACAGTAGCTGACATAGCTTGAATTCCCTGATGACATAAACCTACTGGACAGCAAACCAGCATGAAGTGCCGGAACTCATTGTGTGCATAGTTGTCAATTATACTTAACAGAGTCAAATTATACTTTTGAAACTCAACGGACCATCAAAATGGAGCATCTGTGTTTCAAGGCGGATTGAGAGACCGTGCGCGTCGTGCCTCAAGATGTTGTGTTGTTACTCGGCAAAAATGGAGGCTCTTGGCCGCGGCTGTTCGAGCATTGACTGTGACGGATTTGGAGAGCGGTTTAAAATTGCTTTTACTTGTACTTTTCTCAACCACCTCGTCTGATGTTTGTGTGAAACCGGTTTAAAAAAAACCTTACATGCAAAGGAAAAACTTTTATGCGTTGACAGAATAATAACGGAAGGATGTTGCCCGTGGCCATTAATAATTACAACCCATGTCAGGTGTTTTGACTTTGACTCGAATAAAAAGAGACACCACCACATGGAAATGAAAGCCCAGAAAGCCTTTTTTTGCAACTTGTATTTACTCAATCAGCCCGTGCATAGACGCAAACGTATGTAGCACGCAGGCTCTTTATTTCTCCCTGTCGCCCTCTCGTACGAGCCCACCCATGTGCTCCAACAAATTGTCGCGCCGCGGTACCCTGGCACTGACACTCCAAACATGATCCAAAGGCTGTTTGGGGACATAAGCGCCGTCAATCAATGTCAAATACAAGCACCCCCCATCATATAATCGCACCGCTCTGATTTGGCAACAATAACGACATGTAATAACTGTTCAGTCGGACAAACCTTCTCACTGCAGTGCACCCATGCGGCCTTGTGGCCTTAGCCCTTGCCGCTCTCATGTATATTTCATGATTTCAACTGAATAAAATTCAGTGAGGGAAAAGGAACACTCCATCGCCTCCTCTTTGCATTGCTCTTTGACGGTCACCTCTCTGAGGGATGCTCATGTTGGTGCATAGTTTGGACAGGAATCCAATTCTCACATGACGGCAAAAGAGAAGATGTAGATTTAAAGTGTGTGGGAAAGAGAGAGAGAGAGAAAGATTGCAGTCAAAACATGGTGGAATTTAGCCCCTGTGTAGCATTTGTGCCGACGATGCTTCTCCGGCAAAGTGTACATACAATAAGCTGCAGTTTGATAAATACTGAAATGGTTCGTACAAATTGACGCAACAGATTCGTCAACGTTTAGGCAGTCACTATTACAGTACTCGCAGTCAGATTCTCTTATATTAGTGCTGTACTGATGAGCTCAGAGAAGAGCTCGAGCGTTATCCAGCCGACTGAGTTCGATGCAGGACACCCCCCCCCCTCCCCCGCAGCAATACGATTGACAGCTGTAAAGAGGTATCTCACTCTAGTGTCTTGTACTGCTACCTGGTGGCCAAAGCAGGGACGTGACAGGGAGCTGCAGTTTAATTCTGTTTAATTGTCATTGCTGTTTGATTTGTATAAAATCAAATATTATGGAGTGATATTTTCGATAAAATACAAGTTTGCAGAATTGTTTGGTTTAGAAGGCTGGAACGGATTAATAGCGTTTCTCTTTATTTGAATTGGAAAAGATGATTTGAGAGACAAGTATTTGGAGTAACGAGCATGGACACAGAACCAATTTAACTATCTCAAAGCACCAGTGGGCCGATTCTGACGAGAAGAGCTTGGTTAAAAAATAAATAAATAAATAAAAACAATCACCCAGGAGATGAACTTGAAAATTCAAAGAGTAAGAGGAGAAGAAAGGAGTTTAGCAGTACACGTCAAAGTGTTTAGGAATTCAAAGCAAGATCAGACACAAACGTGACAAACACTGTCTGTGAATTCCAAAAGACTCTGCATTGCCTCTCTGTCAGTGTCTAACCCCTACCTCACCCGCATTCTCCTTCTTCTAATCTCCCACCCTTTCTTCCTCCTGGCTTTCTTCGTGGTGCCACGGTGCCGCAACATGATTGTTTTCACACTAAAGAGCCCATTGTGCTGTTCTCAGCGGGGCCGGTCAATTGGTTGAGATTCAGCTGGAGTGTGAGAGAAGATTCATGGCAAAGAAAGCTCCTACAGGCCAAGGGCACGCACACTAAGTACAGGGCTGAAGGTTTTTGTCAAATAATCGAATTGCCTCCATATTTTGATTGCGATTTCATATGCGATGATTATTCCCCCCCCACCCCCCAGGTCCGCTTCCGATGTATATGTTTTTTTAACAAACACTTTAATACGGTGCAGTACCTTGAACAATACGGCATTTTTAATTTGATTTATTTATTTTTTCGAACTGAAATGTTTCCATGAAGAGCTGCGCTCCGAGTGAAATCTCCTTTAGCCGACTCCAGACGCTTTCCTTGGTGATAAACGAGACAGATCTCAATGAGTACCTCATGAAGGCTATGTGGGCCAGGAACTAAATTTACGCGCGCACACGCATATGCTCACCATCAGTCAAGCAGCCTCACACAAACACACAGCGGGGTTGCCATCTCATCTCCAAATAGTCTTCAATTCTCAATTCTCAGAATTATAAACTCCCTTTAGTCACCTGAGCCTTCACAAGACGGCAAAGATGGAGGGATGGAGAAAGTGAGCTGCCAGGGGAGAAAAAGACACTCCACTTTTCACAAATGGGACTCCCCTTTTGGATTTTCAACAAGGGTGAGATGCATTTGGGCCCGCCCAAGCCAAAATTACAAAAATGTCTCGCAGTAAGCTGCCTCTTGCACTACAAATGGTGTGCCAGATTGTCTCTCCCGCCAGTACAGACACATATGTATTATGCACAAGCGGTAGCTACACACCGCAAATGCATTCATTGAGGATTAAGGTTCGAGTAGTTGAGGGGGGGGGGGAATGCTGGAAGTTGTTTTTCCTCTTCCTCGCAGTTAAAAAAAATAAATAAATCCCCACTCTGTGACACTCCATCAGAGATGAAGGGTGAACGTGAAAGCGAGGAGCTGTGCATCTTTCCGAGAGAGTTGACTCAATCTGCCTCTTATTGACTATCGCCGTGACAAAGCTCCATTGTCAAGGAGACAAAACGGAGTTCCGCGAGGCTGGGGATCATCAGAAAACCAATCTATAAAGATGAAAGATAGTATATTTCCGACTGGATGGAGATGACGGAGGATTAGAAGCGCGGAGTCACAGAGGGTGATAGAATAACGCCGGACTTGAATCGATCCTCAAATGGTCAGGGCAGATGGCCAAGAACATGTCAGCCAAGTCTTTTTATCTTACCATCTCTTGTTCTGCTCCTCTCATGCCCCAAGGAATTCTCTAGCCCTTCAAAAAACAAAAGTTCCAGTTCTCGCATTGTCAGTTTTCACAGTCCTCTTCCTTCGATGCATTTAGGCATTTTCTGTCAGGTCAGTAACCATGACGCCACGGCGGTCAAAGCCCTTCAATATCATTCCATCCAAGTTGACCAAATAGCCTTGTGACCTTTACCGCAGGAGCCTCGTCCTGCGCACTTCCTTTCATGTTTGCGGTTCAGACGTCAGCATCGCGACGGCCGTACGCCACTACGCGAGCCGCTCAAAACGTCTTGACGTGGTCATCTTGACATGACAAGTGAGTGCGTTGGCAGCATCTTGAGATCCAGATGATGCAATTATGCACATTTCTGTGAAATGAGAAGTCGCCGTTGAGTCGCGCGGCCTTAACTTGCGCTGGCCGTTTTCCAGCAGGCTTCTGCCTGGACAGCAAATAATGCCATTTGGAGCGAACGAGGACCTTGTGACTCAGTGCATTTGCCTTTCGCTCAGAAAAAGCCTCCGAGGGAGCGTTGTTTGTGCACCAATGCTGCCACTCAAGGCATAGCGAAACTTTGAAGTCCATGGTAATCATAAAATTGCCAATGGATCATGTCCCTAACGCTCTTTGCCTTTGGAACGTATGAAAAATGCCTAACACGTGATCAGCATTTTCATATTTTATTGATAAAGCATGCGACAAATTTGTAAGTGTCTAGAAAGGGCGCAGCCACTCCGAGGCAATTAATTTTCGGTCAAAAACGTCTTTAATGTACTTTTTTCCTTTTTTGTTAAGGCGAAGTTAACATTTTAACTCCAGCTCAGTGGAGCACAACCTGGCAAAGAGGGCGGACAGTGACGGGAGTGATGGAACGTTGATGTTTGGAGCGGGCGCATGAGAGACAGCGAGAAAGACAAGAGAGAGGAGAACTCCAGATTTATAGAAAAACAGAGATGGAGGCCAAATCGGTGCTGTGTGTCTCTAATCCCCCTTCAGGGGACGGCAGTTTAAGGAGTCCTTCTATGACAGATAAACTTGCCTGAGACACACACACACACTTCCTTTGAAGGCTGTGCGGTCTTCGGGGTTGTGGGCTCTCCAGAACTTATGCTGCCACCGCTAGTGGTGTCTTGTGCAATATTTTGAATCCAGGTTAGGAACGCAGGGCACATTTTCATCATTTTGACAATTAATTACATGTCTCAAAAGCTTCTTTTTTTTTTAATCATCAGGCTACCTTCTAGATTATGGAGAATGTAATCCAGTAAACTCAATTTGCTACGCACAAATTCATCCAGGGAATCGATGCTAAGTAACTCCTTTTTGCAATTCTCTTTAGCCATTGATTCAAAGTAAGGTCAGGTGACACGTACAGTTTTAAGTGTAGACTGCAGATGTGGTAAAAAAAAAAAACCCCACCATATATATGATAATGTTTATTCATGTAAAAATGTGTAACAAAGGGAAACAGTTGCTCCAAATGGAGGACTGGGCACCTAACCCGTGTCAGACTACAGTATAAAACATTTGATGACACAAAAAAAAAGGTAATCATTAATGATACAAAAAAACCCAGTACAAAATCAGACTCGCTTTTTATCCCGTTGTTTGCATAATTTTTTTTTAAGGGGGTCAGGCGGGTAGACTTTTCATTCAGTGTCACTGCGTTCTCCCTTCAGCATGAGTCGCTTCCCACTGACTGGCATCGGCACGTCCTGGTCCACCGCCGCGTTTGACTTTTTTCTGCAAAGATAAGAAAATTTAAAAAAAAAAATCTAAATTAAAACATTTCTAAGACATTGTTTGAATAAAAGTAGCTTTGGAACTGGCCAAAAATGTTCCGGTGTAAACTTCTCACCCTTTCTTGTCCTGTTGTTCCAGGCCTTCGTAGAACTGTTTAAACAGCTCATAACGGCCACGCCCTCGAATCTGGAAGGAAATGATTTGCGTGAGGTTTAAAAATCCAAAATAAGGAAGTGGAAATTTCAGTTTTGCGATGACGTACGGGCAAATAAAAAATCTCTTCGTCATCTCCCGCCATGCTGGAGGTGGGAACGGGCCTCTTAACGGGAGCGCTGGTCGTGGCTGGGGTGCTCTCTGTGAACACAAATTGGGGGGGGTTGAACTGAGCACAACTGCAAAAAAGAGTCTGTAGAAGCCATGTTCAAAAGATACAGGCAATTTAGTTTGGAAGTTCCATTTTTTGGTCATTTTGGACACCCACTTCGTTTCTTAGTTTGCTTGGTGCCATTTATGATCTGGGTGTGGTTCTCCTCTTCGGTTTTGCGATCCCGGCCGGGACACGCACAAATGCGCACCTCAAAACACCTTCGACCCAAAATCACGCCCCTGGGAAGGACAGAGATTAATGGTGGCCGTAATGAATGAGGAATTTAGACGGGAGGGGGGACACGGGGTCCAACGCGATTAAAGCACAACCTACTCGGGGGTCTCCAGAGTCAAAATTGTGAGGATGGGCCTGCGATTCATCCCTCCCATGCAGGAGCTGTTGCACATGAAGGAGAGTAGGATGGTTGTCATCTCAGAGCCCAACTAAAAAACAAGAGAAGATTTTGTGGGGTTTGTATGTAGGAGAGCTAGGGCAAAATGTTACCATGAGGGGCAGCAGGGGGGTGTGGGGGTGGGGCATGTCGAGCATATCATTTCATGCGAGACAGTTTCATGTTTTGGCAGATTTTTCAGTGCTTAATTTATTTACATTTACCTGTTCACTCCAAGGAGGTGACGGTTTTAACTTGGCAAGAATTTTTCTGTGATGTACCTGGGGGGTCTCGTAGGGAACGGTCACGCTCTGCCTCTTGGTGTAGACATCCTCAAAATACTGCACCCTCTGGCTGCCCTCCATTCGGATCAGATGGCTGCGGTGCTCTGCGGCTAGATGGCAACATATATACAAGACCATTTTATGTTTTTTTTCCCCCACAAATCGATTCTACTGTTCAGACCCCACGTTGTCTGTTATTTTTTTACAAACTATGGAACAAGACGTACCATCCTGGTTCTGGTGGTGGGGGCACCGGCGAACCACGTCGGCCACGTGCTCTGTTTTCTTGTAGACCGCCATGGCTTTCAGGATGGCGCCCGCCGGCGGCTCTTTGCCCACCAGAATTTCCACCGGGGTGGTCTTAGCCAGCTGGCAGTACAGCTTGTTGAGCATCCCAGAAAACTGACCAAAAATTTCAGACAAGATATTTTTTACCTTAGCAAAATCCGTTTTAACCCTTTGTGTGCTGCAGAACGGCAGTGAGGGGAACATGTCCCATCATGTTCAGCTCTTGCCATCAAGTCACAAGCAGGGAAATGGAAGCGGGAGGGAACTTTTCGAGCCGGATCAGCCTAACGTGAACCCAAGTGACCAACCATGGGTTGCGTCACAAGCAGAGCCATTGGCTCACGCTGAATGAAAGAGAATGATGCGATTTGATGAGAATGAATGAAAATCAGTGGCTTGGGGAGAGAGAGAAACAAAAGAGCGGTTTGGGAATGGTTGCCGAGGTAAGATTTTGACTTTGATGAAATGTGTTCTCCAAAAATGTTTCGCATACTTGCCTGTTGAAAGTTAACATTCAAAACTAGATTGAGCTCGGCGTGGATTACAGTGCTCGGCAGCAACTTTTTGTCTCAGGCCTCCGCCACATACTGGACACGGTGGACCATTCACAGTTTAATGTGAGCCAGACATTTTTATGAGGGGTGGGAGGACAGTCAGGTGTGTTTTTTTTTTTTAATCTTGTCATTATTAAAATAATTAAAAAATATAAAACTATTTTAGAGCTTTATAAAAAAAATTTTTGAATTTTTAGGGCATGTAAATGTAATTACATGACGGAATTTGTAAATCTTTTTTTTTTTTTTAAACAAGATGTCACCACAGAGCCACCGAAAATGACAATAGCCAACGTTAGCCAATTTATTGTACAAATCTCAAAATCAAAAACCTCAGCACTCTCCTGTGCAAACAAAGAAATAACCATGGCTGATAGAAAATAATGTTTATTACGCTGTAATTATATGTTAGAGGTTCAAGTCTGGAACTTACAGTGGATGTAACTGACTTGGCCGTTCCAGACTTCTGGAAACGGAGCAGGAAGTCGTACACCCCGGGATGGTCTGTGGTGACCGGCACAGTGGGGGCCGGTGGAGGGACGCCTTCATTGGTGAGCGGCTCCGGTGTCATGTCGAAGATATCTTCGTTAAATTGTTCTTGCAACTCGTGGAGCTGCGTGAGCGGGACAGGGGCAAAATCTAAATGAACACAACGGTTTTGCAAAGAAGGAAAAAGCAGCCCGAGCACTGTTACCTGGTTGATGCCGGAAGGGTCATTATCATCAACAGGACCGGTCATGCTTGGTGTAGAAAGCAAATCCTGTACATTTCTGTTTTCATTTTAAATGTTAACTTTGATTTTTTAAAATGTTTTTATTATTTTTTTAAAAAAGGAACTTACAAGGTTTGCCAGATATCACTGAATGATTCCTGACTATTCAGGAACTCTTGGCTCAGAGACAAGTCCCCCAGGCTTGGGTCCATCTTTGATGTCTAGAAAATATGAGAAAATGAGGAAGATTGCAATGGAGCAGCAATTGACACCATTTTTCTGTACTGTAGTTCAAATGTATTAATGGAAATTTTAAAACATCTGGGACTATACACACATATATATATATACCTTTTTTGCACAGTTCATGAGGATTTTGTTCTGTCTCCTGTTTTGCGGCAAATGAATGTCAATCCCTTCCATCCTCCTTTTTACGGCCACAGAAAGCAAGCATTTGTGTAGATGTTTGTTTTATTTTTAACGTGTGTAAAGACCTTGAGAAAAGTGAGTCCTGTAAATGCTATAAAACTTGGAGTGTTTCGATATCACAGACCTCACTAATTGTGAGGGGTGGTCTGGAACGTAGCCCCCACATCGGAAGGTGGAGTACTGTAACAAGTGTAATGAGACACATTTGTTTTACATCGGAACCACTGTTACAGACAACGTCTATAAAGATCAAATTATTTATTATTTATTAGAAGATGGAGCGGTTAATGCTGGGAAAAAAAACTGTCCCAACTTGTTTGACAACAGCAGAAACACAGTAAATCCCAGCTGGTGGGTGTTATTGGGAATTGTATTTGTTTATCCTGCCTAAGGTACTGTAAGGATCACAGAATGATGTTAAATGATATGGAGGTGAGTGGAATGTGTGTCAATGAGGAAATACACGTCGCTAATGCCAATCGTTCGTCTCACAGGGCAGTTCAAGGTGATGTTTATTTGTCTGCTGGCAAGGAAATTGGTTACTGAGGGGGCCCGGTCGCATCCAGCCACAAATGTAAAAGTAGATCGATAAAAGAAAAAAAACTCGTTCTCAATCACGGTATGCGTCGCGCTTCATCCCATCATTCATCCGATCGCAAGTCGGACGCTTTAAAATTCATATAAACGTATTCTAGCACCGTGGAAAGAAAGCGGAAAACGTTAGCATAGCTGCCTAGCATTATCATTCATGCTGCAACTAGGTTGGGCGACACCTTTTCCGCTCTAAACAAGGCGCTGACGTTGAGAAGGCACGTACCTGGAATCGCAAGGCTACTACCGAGTGGCCAAATGAGTCAATTTAGTTTAAAGTCGAGCCGATTAGAAAACAAAAGCTGAAATATTTTCACCAGACCCCGTCCAGCAGCAGCAGACTGTTTTGGGGATTCCCACCACAGGCGAGAGGGCGGGGCTTATTCCCCCTGTGACCATTTTCGCGTGAAATAATTGGTCGGTAACTATCCACGCTTTTCAGGGAATATGGCACATGAAAAAGACAGTATTTTATTTATTTTGACAAATGATTGGTTGGTAAATAATAATTGAGGTATAAAAAGTGTAATAATTCCTATCTCAAGTCAAAACAACTGGTACATATTTCAGGTATAAGGCGTGTATTGTTTTTTCCCCTTCATTTACAATTAAACACTTTGTTAAATCAAATATTATTGAAACTATGCAAGATATACAGTTACATTTATTTAATGTAATCACTGTTTAATTCATACGTAAGTGTACTGTATACAGTATATCCATTTTCTAAGCCACGTCTCCTCTTCTGTCAGCTATTTTTTCCGAATAGCTTTAAATGCTTTTAAAACTTTTATTTACCTGAAGCACATTGCGTTACCTCGTGTATGAAATGCGTAATATAAATAAAGTTGCCTTGCCTTGCCCTGAGCCTTCGACTGAGTGCCCCTCTAGTTAGGAGCGCATTGCTCTCATGATTGTCACCTGAACTTTGCACTGACGCAGTGGCCTTGATGTTGCTAGAACAATTGTCTCGCCGAGCAAAACAGCCAGAACGCAATGTTTATTTATTTCTATCATTTCCTATTAAATCCGTATTTGAGCATTTTGCACTCCAACCTGCTTACATGGATTATGTGCATGCACAATCGCCAACACACGCGGCGTAGCCGCAGCCAATCACTTGCAGCGCTTGATTTAGCATTAATGGTATTTGTAATGACATTGGCACCTACTTACATTGCAATCACATTTCAAGCCTCCTCTCTGCAGGCGTCCTTGTTAACTGGGAGTGAGCCAAGCAGCAACGGGCGCTATCTGCTCTGCCTTGTGATACGCGCTTATCTTTCTGCACTTTCTTTTTATGAACAAGAAAATTGCCTTTAAAAATGCCCTATTCCTTTTGAGCCAATTAATTTCATGACAAGTAATTCCTTTTACGACACAGCGAGGCGAAAAATAATCTGGCAGAATAACTGACGAGGAAAGACAAGCACACCACGATAGAATGTTAAGGAGACTCCAATGCAAGGAAATTATTTCAGAGTGCATAAATAAAAGCCCCCCACCCCCGTCATAACTCGAACAAAAATTGAAGTTTAGTGGAGACATAGTTTGATGACAGCCTTCCCTGAAAGTGTCCAACATAATCAAGAAATAGACGATTTGCATTTACGTTCTTTGAATTAGAAGGGACAGAGTGACCTACATTCTCGCCTGCGTATCTGTTCTCAGAAGTGTCGGTTACATACTCAGATGCTGTTAATGTAAGTTCTCTCGCTCTTGTTTGCTGTCAAATTCTCAAACGCATGCCATGGGTGACCTCATCAAATGGGGGTCCCATATTCTGATGAGTCAAAAGATTTTTCTGCAACACAGGCTGTCTCCAGTTTAATACGATCTTTTCTCTCCCTTTTCAACACCAAAGTGTGTTTGTTTTTTTTTTGGTGGGGAGGAGTATAATTTATAAGCAAGACTGTCTTTTTTTTTTTCCATGATGCTTCCTTTCACTTCTGTTTTCAAATTTATGTGGAAGTCATTCGAAACAGAAGTGACACATTTTGACAAGCTGCCGAGATGTGCCACGCTTTTAATCAGCTCGGGCTCTGATAGGCTCAGTCACCTCACACGCTGCGGTGTCAACCACTCTCGACTGTCGCTTCCATCATGTCTTCATACTTTAAAAAAAAATGCATCAAATCACTTAATCTAGTGAATTGCAGATCACGTGATACGAAGAGCACGACACCTTTATACGATGCCGTTTACTTGAACGAGTCATCGGGGAATTGACTTGAATGAAGCGCTCAAGCAAGGGATTGCTTTATGAATATGAAAGAATGTAAATAGACGCAAAGCAAAACTGGAGACTGCCGGCACGACCTTCTAGCACGCCGCGACAGCGTATGCTGCCTAGCTTGGCGCTTGGGCACTCGCCACAGGTGATGTGAAAAGGGTCGGACTGCTTTCCACCCACTTAGGCCTGCTTCCGTGTCATGAGATGAGGGGAAACAATGATCAAGACGATAAGGACGAAATGATTATTTCAGCTCCGTATTACAAAATATTTCCAAAGTTGGATTTATTTCTGTGCATATAATATGAATGTGGACAGTAGCGGCAGATGTCTCCATAGCTTCATGCAAACGTGGAGCCACAAATTTGCGTTATCACTGAAAGTCTTCAAGTCAATGAATTTCAAATCAGAATGAAAATGAATCTCGTCTCCAGCCGACTGTAGACGACAGATTGAAATATTAAAAGAAAGGAAAAAATCCAAAGGATTGTGATGGAGTGGCTAACGCTTCAATTCTCGGTAGATTATTACCTCTTGTCACCTCGGTCGACTCCTCCTCCCCATCATAATCTTTCCTACGGACACGTTGCTTTCGCTCTCTCTTATTCTCACTTCTTTTTCTTGGTCTTGCACCTTCGTCTGTGCCACCCCAGCAGATGAGGTGGAGGATAGTGCACAGTAGGCGACTAACTGCGGCATCGGTCTAGTCCCCTGTTAAGGCACCCCAGCGTGACCCAACTCAACAGAAGTTTTCAGTCATATCATCATCATCATCATCATAAAATAAATCAGCATGTATTGTATTGTATATCATACAGTCACGTTGAGGGATTGCGCTCGTGTGTTTATGTGCATGTGCACACTTTTGTAGTCGATAAAAATGGTATGTACACTTGATTTTAAGGCAGCCAAGGAGGCACAAATTACCGGGGAACAAACATTGCTGGATGAAGTCAATTGCACTTGAAATCTTTGGCACCTTCCCCCAAGCAAAGTTTCTTCAAGGACTTCGCTTGCAGCCAAGCCACGTACAGTAAAGTAAGTTAATGCGGATTAAGATCGGCACACAGTTGCTACTGGAATGTTGCAAAAGGCCGAGAGTGATAATGTAGCGCCGGAGAGGACTCTGCACTAACACTGATAAATGTTTTCAGCAGGCGGTCCGCCATTAGTGTCGGAGCAAGTTACAGCCACAAGAGCAGACAAACAGGAAATGGGGAGAGAATGGCTGTAAATAATTGATAAGGCTTGACCCTGTGTGATTCATATTCGGTGGCGGAGGATCAAAGAGCGAGCCTCCCTCTTTGACATTGAGCCCGAATGCGGGAGTCAAAGCCATTACCTTCTCCAGCGATGCGTCTTGCATTTGTGTTAAAAATGCATTCTTGCTCCTCAATCGGAGCTAACGCTAGCTGGCACCGCGGGGCACTGACGCTATTGCCGCTGCGGGGTTACCTAACAGGAGCGCTAAGTAAAGCCAAGCGGACGCCATTTTGTTCCCGTCCACTTGACGAAGTTCGAGGTGCTCTCAGGTGTGAAAAATAGCCCATGTTGGATCCCTCGCTTCTTTTAGGTGTGAGCAATATTTTAGAGGCCGCACACCCCGGGGGCCTGCTGTCCTCACATCAAATCTTGCAGCTCTGCAGACAATTAGGAGCGTGTGAATGAATGTTTGATACACTCTGTTGTTATTGTGAGAAGTGCTCATTTAAATAGTGCATGTGTAACGCCATGCTAGCGCCGATTCATCACTGTTGCCGGAGCCTCTGTTTGCTTAATAAGAATCCATCCATCCATCCATCCATTTTCCGAACCGCTTGATCCTCACTAGGGTCGCGGGGGGTGCTGGAGCCTATCCCAGCCGTCTTCGGGCAGTAGGCGGGGACACCCTGAATCAGTTGCCAGCCAATCGCAGGGCACACAGAGACGAACAACCATTCACGCCCACACTCACACATAGGGACAATTTAGAGCGTCCAATCAGCCTGCCATGCATGTTTTTGGAATGTGGGAGGAAACCGGAGCACCCGGAGAAAACCCACGCAGGCCCGGGGAGAACATGCAAACTCCACACAGGGAGGCCGGAGCTGGAATTGAACCCGGTACCTCTGCACTGTGAAGCCGACGTGCTAACCACTGGACTACCGGGCCGCCCTGCTTAATAAGAATAAATCTTACAATTTATTATTCATTTTTTGAAAATCTGGAACCAAGGTTGTTATCCCAAGGTCTGACTTTATGGGCTGTGGTATTTGAAATCTAGCTGAGTAAAGACAGTTTCTCGGTGTAAATGGGCGTTTTTAGTTTTTCTCAATGTGGTTTTCCAAAATTCAAGCATGTAAAACCAATCGTGTCTGCACAGTCGAAAGGTCGAGCACACAACACGGCGCCCGCTTTCTCGTGGGCAAATGTCTGGCATGCGTGCACATGACCAAATCACTGTACCCTCTATGAGTTACCTCGGTCAATTAGTGAAGATGAATAGCTTTTTTTAGTCCATCAATCTAACTGCGCCGCACTTTGTCTGAGCTTGTCCAACGTATTGATTGGAGTTCCAGTGCCTCCGCTCTCGGGTTATGATGGCCCCTGACCACACGAGCTTACTCGGGAGGTTCTGTCAGATGAAAGGCGAGATATGTAACCCAAACTCCCACTCCTGGGACGTTTGAATGTTCACATTCTTGAGATCACATCTCCCTTCCTGCCACCGGAGACCGAATATAGATCCACTGGAGTCTTCCCGCGACAACTCATACCAGATTTCAATCAAGGTTTGATTGCAATGCAGTACCTTGTCGAGGTGGGGAGGAATAACTCCCACTTTAATAACATGCTTTTGACCTTAAAGTCCATCACTGCATCTTCTCCTTGAGTATATCGTTTTTTGTCGATGTTGTCAGCTTTTCGCCGCCACAAAAGCAGCCTATCAGTTGTGTATCAGAGTCTGCGGCTTTGCAAAAGGACGTTTCGGTGAGCCGGGGAGGGGGTCCATTGTGTGCGGCCCATCTCTGTGCAGCGGCTGTCTGTGAAAAGCTGAGATAGCCGTCTGAAGGATCGGCCAGCGCCGCTTTAACTGATCCTCTCTGTCTTACTCCGCCCGCGGCACTCCATGTGTCGGAGGCATTGATCGCCATTGAATTGGATTGCGCTGGGCCTTATTACTGATGACAGTGTGTGTCGGGTCACGTGGAACCACAGAGGCTTCTTGTGCCAACAAGTCGGAGCCAGCTCAAAGCAGTCGGATGGAGGATTTACTCACTGGAATTACAAGTGTCAGTGTTTGTTACACAGAAAACGCAGGCTCACACAAACACTCGCTGCTCACAGTATGAGACACGCTTGGTATATACTGTACAAAGAGTTCTTCATGATAGGCATTTATCATTTTTCATCGTCGCAAAAAGTTAACTCTCTCCTGGCTGTGTTGTCAATTTATCTGCTCTCTTTCAAAGTTAGCAAGGGCTCACGCTTTCTGCCCATTTTTTTTTTTTGGGGGGTGTGGTAATTCCCATATTTCATTTATTTTGGCCTTGCCGTATGTTGTGCACGGCTTGAATAGCAGCCGTCATCTTTTCCACTAAAGGGAACAAAAGCCTTTGCTCCCGAGACAATGAAGTGCTGGCCCACCGTGCTAGCGACGGGCCAATAAAAAGCGTAATTGGATCTGTCAATCAAACATTGGTGCAGTGTGGGAGGGCAGAGGTGTGGGAGTGGGCCACACCAGGAGTAAATGGGAAGGACAGAAAGTTAACTCTGCACAACAGCACGTTATTTCTTTCTGTCCGGTTAGGGGGGAAACTCAGCGACGGTATCAGAAGTGTAGCGAGGTTGCTGTTTGTGTACGTCAGAAATTAGCAGTGATGATCAGTTTTGGTCGATGTTCAGTTTCGGTCACGTATTGTTTTAATGGCTTGCCGGTTCAACAAGGTGAATAGAAGGACGATTTCGACAGCCAAGTTGAGAAACCCGGCAAAAAGTAAAAAGTGTTCATCTACCAAAAGAACAATGAAAATCCATTATGTTAAGTGGCGGAAATAAAGTGGACGCCGTAGTTAGCATCCACAGCGACACGAACCGCTTTTGACATTGCATTTGCGTTTAAGTGTGCATTGCCCAGGTGCAAAAACTGCGATTGCCCTTTAAGCACAACCTGCTTTTATTGTGCGCACGTGTCCGTCAATGTAGTGAGAACTGCTCAAATTAAGAACCCATCCACAATCTCACTGACGGAGACTTTTTAAGTGCACCACTTGGAGCCTTTGCCTGAAATTTTGTGCTGGCCGTCTTATGTCCCCCACTGACATCCTTTTTCTATTCTTATCTAATCTGGAGGTTGTTGCAGAGAGGAAAAGCCCAGTCGTGAATTGCATTAGGGTGGTGAGAACACTGTAATGGCGTGCCACCTTCCCCTTTTGAAATAGAATCGCCTTGTTTAGATTTTAAGTACGAGCGAGGTAGTCAATGCAACCTTTGCCGTTTGAAAAGTTCAAAGAAATTCCAAAGTGCAAAGAAACTTGAGAATTTCTTTCTTATCTTTCTTCAAAAACGTGCAAGTGTGTGTTTTACTGATTTTTTTTTGTCTATACGTGAGGAACGATCTCATACGATTAACTTCACTAACTGCTGTGTGCTACAGTTATCTTTAACGAGCAGATTATTTTAATATCTTATTAGACAAGGATGTAGGAGGAGGTAAAGCCTAATGGACTCTAATGTTGAAATATACGGAACGTCGGCCTAATGAAATGCTCTTGTAATACCAAGGAGCATTCAACATTAAATAGGGGTCGGCGGGTTTAAGTGTTATGTCATTTTAAATTGTGACAAGTACCTTGAGTAGAGCTTAATAGTGTCAGGGTCTGCTTGGTGACGGTTAGCCACTCAGAAACAGGGTCCCTCTGGATCCGTTAACATGCGTCTGCCCCTTTTGTCATGTCTATTTTGGCATGAAAAACAATGCCTTCGCTCCCGGCTTCTAAAAGGGGGGGGGGGGGGGGGGGCAATTCTACAAAAGATTCCAGGCAGGGGATGAAAACAAATGGCACAGAAAACAGGTTGTTCCCAGTCACCACCTGCTTATTGAACATCTTTTTTTCTGGTAACATACCTGAATATGCCAAAACACACTTGAGAGCCCAAGAAAATCAAAAACCAAACTAGCAGAGCGTTTTTAAAAAAAAGATTTTTATATTGAACAGAATCAGTGATGGGGCGTGTTAGACCGGGTATTGGTAATTTGCCAAACGCATGCAAGCAGGTGTAAAAAGTATTTTTAAAAAAAAAAGTAGCATAAACAAAGCTGACTCCATTTACCACCAATCAAAGTGACATATCTTTGAGGACACACCATCGCTTTACGGGAACGCCCAATGGGGTGCAGAGTGGTCTGCCAAATTGACAAGTGGCAAGGCTTAGGACTTAACTAAGACTTTTTTTTTTCCTCATTTCCCTCCAGGAGCAAGGGAAAGTAGGTGTGACCTTCAACATTGGGACGGTGGATATCAGTGTGAAAGAGATGACGACAGCGGTAAATGATGGCAAATACCATTTGGTTCGATTCACCAGGAATGGAGGAAATGCTACGTTACAAGTGGACAACTGGCCCATCAATGAGCACTTTCCTTCAGGTACACTCTACTTTATATGCGGTCATTTGCTCACGACTTAGTGGAGGTTTATTCATTTTAAACCACTGGACACCACCTATTTGCGTAAATTAAGGGTATCAACATGTAGCTAAAATCGCACATGGCCCTTTCCCTGTATAAAGCAAAAATCATGCATTTGTGTTTTGCTATACAGGATGTCCCAAATCTTATTTCAAACATTGCCAGCTTGAGAAATGAACAGGGAGATGTGCCATGCTCTTTGGTTCCAAAAATGAATGTCCTGAAGAAATCAAGTTGGTTTTGTACCACTTTGCAGCTCGTTACGAAAGATGTGCAGACATCCGGGATGATGACACAAGTCTCTCATCCGAACTTTTTGGGATCAACACCAAAATAAACGCCTTCGCAGATGCCTATCACTGTCAAAATAGATTTCTTTACCGGGGTATCGGCGTGTACTCACGACAATTACGAACAAATAGTCATGAAAGCACAACCCTCTTTGTCGAAGCCAATAGGTACATCTCAACAGAAATGATGAAAAAAAAAATCCAAATATAAGACTAACAGTACACAAATGAATGTTGATCCCTCTGACTTCTCAACATGCCTCCAGCATTCCCCCCCCCCCCCCCCCACCCCCAGTTGCATGCCATCACCACCAACTGGGCCCCATCCTCCCTTGGCGTGACCTGGCACACTGCTTGTAGTTTGGTTCCGTGCCGTGCAGGTGATGTTAATCCCTTCTGTCGCTCGCTTTCTTTTGCCATTGGCCGTCCGTCCTTGGCTTTTCTTGGACCATACAAAGAAAGAATGGTTTAGCGACTGTGTTTTAAGTACAGTTATGTAGCACACGACTCCCCCTTGATACCAGTGGGACTACGAGACTGACGGCAAGGAACGGTCCCACTTCCGACATCATTTGCCACATTCGTCCTCTCACCCAGAATTCGAACTTGAGTCCATAGGGGTGACAAACCTGCCCATTGGCAGTAAAGGTTTGGCATGGTAGCCAGGGTGCCTAAAAAAAAAAAATCAAATCAAAACAGTAATAACCACATTCATTCAGCTGGAGACAGGCCCACGTTCCTCCCTTCTTTCAACAGTCGTTAATTTGGCAGAGTTGTTTGACCCTCGCCGTCTTCTTAATTACCTCAAAGTGCCCTCTGCATCAATGCACTGCGGTTGTTTACCAACACCCCCGCCCCTCAATATTCCGTTAAGTGCCCATTCAGAGTCTGATGAATGTTTGCCAGCTGGACCGCACATGGAAACATACGGCACGGATTTCTATCCTTTAAGCTTTCAGATGATACAAGTGCTCAAATTGATATTGTTCCCGTTTTCTCTCCACCTGAATGCATTGCAATTAATTTTCTTTCTTTGGCGCGGGTCCTTTGCGGATCAGTCAGTGATGGTAATTACACAGCTAGCGTTTGATTCTCCCCCCCCCCCCCTTTTATCCCTTGTAAAAGCATCTCATGAGTAACTACACGTTGTGATGCATCGAGTGATTCCTCGCACTCTGTGTTTAGCGCGAAGGTGGCAGGCGCCACGGGGCGCCGGGGCTGCTCGATAAACAGTTGCCAGATCGGGGCCTGCCCGCTCTCCCTGGTTGGGAATTGCGGACAGAGGTGTCGCTCGATTGCTTGTCAGTGGAAGGTGTTTGCACTCCGGCTGGGCTCGTGTTAATTGGACATCTCACCAACGTTTTTTTTTTTTTTTTAATGGATTCATCAAAGCTTGCAAATGCTCATTTGCCAACTAAATATGAGCATTTAGAATAAAAGATGGATGCATAGAGAGGTGGTAGGTGCAAAGAAGTAGCTGAGGTTGAATATTGGACACAAGCACTCGCACAGCTCTGTGATACTTATGCTGTGGAATATACGAGGCTTATGAGGGAGGAGTAGTAATACATGGAGAAAGAAAAGGCCCTATTTTCTCTCAATTGCTTTTACGCTCTGCTCGCTCCCTTTTATTGGGTTGAAAGTCTCAGGAGTAGGAGTTTTTGAGGACAGTTCCAAAATGGCAAAAATAATTGGAGACGGTTGTGTTAACATAAAAAAAAAAAGTTACACTTAATCGCGGCACTAATGGAAATGTGTCATATTTGTTCAGAATAAATGCATCCCAGCACAGACATGAGAGGATCGAGTCGGTATAGGTGGAGTTGACGGTTTAATAAGCAGTTCAGGCTGTTATGAGGTGCGAGCTGCCATTTAAATAACATTGGTTGGTATTTGCTGCACTTTTAGGAGTGCATATGAATTTCATATTAAACATTTTACACATAGGGCTCTATTATTTTGTGGGCGGTCTACATCCCGCGCGAAGCAGGGCGCTAACCATGCGGAGGCGGGCCACACCCGTTGTCGGGAGTTTGATAGCGGAGCGCAGGCTGGCAAACTGGAAAAAGGGAGGGCTGCGGCGCTGTGTGAGTGTTCAATGCCGAGTTTAACCAAAGCGGCTCTTTTCACTCCATGCGGCGCACTACAGTCCCAACATGGTGGAAGCACGTCCGCTTTGTGAGGCGCGCACTTGGAGACCACGACCCACAACCGATTGTTCCTTTGACTAGCCCCACCCACTCCCATAGCTGTGCCGCCCAGTGAGATGACAATTCAGAGGGTTTGGATAATTCTGAAAGTAAAGTATAAAACAAGGAGCTGGGTGGCATTGGAGGTACTGTTCAATGCTCTCGCAAAGCATCTATGAGGACTGACCTCAAGGTGTCAAAAACAGATCATGACGGGGAGAGGTATTGAAGAGTGAATGAGGGAAGTTACGCAGCCAAAGAAAGTGACTGAGCTCGCAAGGGCAGCTGATTGCGTTGAAAGCCCAAAGTGAAAAGCAGTGTGCAAATAACCACGCGATGCAAAATGAGTTCAGAATGGAAAATAAATGTGAAACATTGCCAGAGAAAGTGGAGGTATCGTTACAAAATATAAGGCATGCTTCGGTGTTATGATGTGTTTATATAAGCAAGGGCGGCATATATCCAGCTCCAGACAGGACCGCAGTCCATCAAATGTGCTCATCTTCTCCAAATAGACAAAAATGCCCGTAGCCTCTCGCAGAGGGGCCATTTTTCACCATTTTGATGCACTCTGGTGCTTTCATGGGACCTCAGTGAAAATAATGTGGTGGGCAAGCCACCAAACCATCACATGGCACTCTTCAACGTTATGTGGGTGACAATCATTTCTACCCCCCGAAAAAAAAAAATAATAATAATAATGGCAAAGTTTGGAATGAGTCCCTCTAACTTTGATAAAAATGAAATCCAAGTTAGGATTTTTTTAATCATTTCCCCCAGTTAATAAGGGAAATAATGTAAATCATCTGTCTCTGTAAAATGTAAATGTAAAAAGATTTATAGCTGTTAAGAGTGCGGCAATGAAATGCACACTCCATATTTTTTTGTTTTGATAATGCCTCATGCAAGCTTACAAATAGGGAAGTGAAAATAGAGGATTCGTCCTGTCGCTCAATTCTTTTTTTTAATTTTATTTTATTTTTTTAAATAACTGCCAAAGTTGATGACCTGCCTTTCATTTGTGGCATTTGGTGGCGAGGGGGCAGGGGGAGGCTGTAAGTGTCTGCATGACTTCAGACACTTTGCGCTACCTGCCACATGCTTCCTTTCCTGCACATAAAACAAAATAAAAGCAAATGATTGATTGTGTGGCCCGAGAGATTTTAAATCAAGTGGTGTCCAGTGGGAGTTAGCGCACGATTACCTCCAATTAGCGTGACAAGAAGACGGTTTATGGATGTCTCCCTATTTGACTGCTTAGTATCCTTCATTGTTTCACTTGTAAAACTTAATGAATATGTTTTTTTATTAGCTTGTTTTGCAGACCTGTATGTATTTGGTGCTTTTGTAAAGAATATTTGATCCTTGAAGGTTAATCATACTTTTTTTTTTTTTTTAGCTCCCATGGTCAATGTAATTTACATGTAATGTGGAATCTTTTAACATCAAGAAAAAAAAAAGAGAATAATAACCAAAAGATACTTGGTTAAAACTGCATAAATATTTACTTTTTTTAAAAAATCATAAAACAAAGACAAAATTCGTCTAAACCACTGTATAAATGTGTTTTGTGTGTTGCCAACCCTTTCAAACTGTTTGTTAAACTTTAAGGCAACAGCGACATTGAGCGCTTTCAAATGGCAAATAAGAAAATCCCATTCAAATATACCCGGCCCGTAGAAGATTGGCTTCAGGAGAAAGGTAAAGCTCTATCCAACTTCTCCCGTGTACGTCTTTGATTTGCTCTCATTCCATCGGCTTGCTCCCTTTGAGAATGAAAAACTGTCCCTTAAACCCTTTTAAAAACATGTAAACTATTTCATTTCCATTTTTTTTTTTTTGCTACCTCCTCCATTTTTTGATATACCCTTAGCTCTCATTTGCCATCATCATCGTTGAAATCTTTGGTTGTAGCCTTGAAACCAGTTAAAGGGACTGGGAAGGGAATGGAAGAAAAACCCAAATCTCCAGAATCGGGAGATGAAAACCCCCTCACTGCTTCAACCGTTCTTTTAGCTGCATAATCAAATTCATGACTCAACATAACAACATTATAAACGACATCTAAAATGAATTGCACAAAACCAATATAACCTGATTATAAAGTCCCTTTAACAAGTGCTAAAACATTTCTAAAAAAAAACAAAATACCATTAAGTGCTACCGCCTGCATGATTGCACATGTGCTATTTCATTTTGGCCATTGTGACATGAGCATCTCGTCCCCCCGGCCCTCACGCCTTCTTCATTCTGTGCTCCCAATGTATGAAGACATGCACATAACAAGCTTGCATTATACCAATCAGCTGTTTAATTGCCAGTCCTAACTTGTACAAAATCTGTGTTTTTTTTTTCATCTCATCATGAATGCATGGTATGTTTTCGCAGTATTTGAACACATCTTATTGACAATTTTTTTTTCCATTTGACATGTGGTAAACGTGGCTTGCTCATTCTCTATCGTTGCACCTGACATGGTTATCTATTCAAGCGTATGAGCTCACAGTTTTGTACAAACTGTTGAGTGCAGAATGTGGCAGTCTGGGCCATATTTATTTCATTTGTATGTGTTCTCTTTTTCAGACAATTATTTTAGCATTAGGGCTTGTACATTCACATTTTTTTTGAAAAATGACATCTCATGTAGCAGTAGTTTGCTGTTTACATAGTTGTGCTATGATTTAAAATAAAAAGTAGATTCACTAGCTTGAAAACATTTAGCTTTCTACATTCACATCACATTGACCGTTTCTAAATAACTCGCCTCCTCCCGTCCCAGGCCGGCAACTCACTATCTTCAACACCCAAGCGACTATATCCATTGGTGGAAATGACCGCAAGCGGCCCTATCAGGGCCAGCTTTCAGGCCTCTACTACAACGGGCTCAAGGTGCTCAACATGGCCGCCGAAGGCCACGCCAATATCAAGGTGAACGGCAGTGTTCGGCTGGTGGGCGATGTGCCGGCCAATAGGGGCGCAGCACGCACGACCACCTCCGTACCACCTGAGATGTCCACCACCTTTATCGAGACCACCACCACCCTGTCCACGACCACCACTCGCAAGCAGCGCTCGCCACCCACCATCCAGGTAGGATGTCAAGTCACATTTTAGAGTAACACAATTTGTCCAGTTACTCAATTTAAAGAAAAGAAAAAATAAAGTTTTGTTGGAGTCCTCCATGTTTTGCCGGATGACAGTCAGTTAACACAAAGTGTCTCCTTGACTTGTGTTTTGTCGCTACGGCTGGATTGTAAATTGAACTGCCTCATGCACGGCTCGGGGAGTTGAACGTTTCAAGGGTAGACACGTTCAAACAAACTTGCAGCTTGTCTCTCGTTTACTCCATTGCCCCGTTTTCCTGGGTTTTTTTTGTCTCCAGCTGTCTCTTGTCAGTCTGACTCCAAGCCAAGGATGCTGCTGCATGCTGTGCTAAGAAAGTAATCAAGCCGTGTGGTCATTTGACACCCAGGAGACAAATTGAACAAGCCGTTGCTCGTTTTTCAAGCAATAACTCTCTCAGGCCTGCAGGCACGGCTGGCAAAGATTTGGGACTCCAGGTAGCATTCACTGCTTGTTAGCTTCTTCCGCAGCAACAGATGGTCTGTGATGGTGGCACTTTAGAAGAAGCCAAATCTGTTACAAACTTTAGCACTACAAAAGTAGTAAAGCATGCTGTACACTATTCAGTGGAGGTGACTCAGCCGAGCTGGATGGTACAATTGTCCGTACTGTTTATTTTTTTAACCTTTCCTCTTTGTCATTACGCTTACCCTTTTTTAGTGGACTGAGAGGGGGAAAAAAAATCTGAAGAATAAGCAGAATTGCGTTGTTTTGTTTAGTGCATCTTATGTGTCATAATTTGATGTACCTGACGAATGGTGCATCGCAGAAAACAATTTGTGTGACTTGAACCATGTTTAAATTCAGCCTTAAAGAGTGCTCTTCCTTTTGACAAAATACACCATCATGTGTGTGTGTGTGTTTAGTAGACCGAAACTTATATTCTCTCCTCGCAAATCTATTTTCAGTCCACTTCACAAACACTCGCTGTCTCGGTCTCTCGGGTGAGATTTAGCAAATCCCTCCACTGCTTTGGATCGCCACAATGAGCGCCGGGTGGCAAGAGCCAATCTCACGCTTAATTAATGATCACTCCGAGGGGACGTGCAGACAGAAGATGCTTTTTTTCCTTCCCGGCTCTAGTCCATTGTTGCGTTACACGCCTTATCTGTGGGTCAGACGTGTTCACTTGGCCCTCTCAAAAAAAAAAAAAATGGTTGTTGGTGCTTCTTTCTTAAATCCAGGGCATATGCGCCATATATATCTGTTGTCTCTTTGGAATATGTCAAATTAGGAACAGGCGTCACAGGAAAATACGTGTTTGAATTTACTGGTACCACACGTGTGATCTTCTATTTGTGCGACCGTGATAGTTTGCCGCTTAGTGTTCGAGCACCAGCAGCTCGCTGCAGGGTGATCACGCCACAGGGGCGTTTGTAATGGATGTCCCCCTACATTGTTCACAGCTTGGAGAGAACCTGAGGAAATGCTTGTTTGTGTGAGTGCGTGCGTATGTTTGCGCGCGTAACCCTCCTGTGTCATCAGCCGACACCTACGCAGCACGCTGCTGGCCCAACGAGGGCCAAAACAATCGTATACGGACGTATGCGCCGTGACTTCTTCTCCGCGCGTCCAATTGAAATGCAGAACCACAGTGCAGGCAAGAGAGCGCCAAGGCTGAGCATATAGTCGGCGTTGGCTCCCCACGGTGCAAATCGATGAAGGCAGTTGAGTGTAACATATCACGTCAGTGACGGAAATTCAAATGTTCCCGTAATTGTGCCGCAGATCGTTTGGCATACATGTGGATTAAGTAACACCATGCATATTATTTAGGGAATTTACATCTCAAATTCAGGTTGTTCTTCTTTCTGAACAGATGCAATCTAACCCACTGCGGGTGCCTGCACACTGACATGGATTATACAAGACTTATTAAATCATGTGCTAAGCCTTTTGAAAAAGTTAAAACTTTGCAATGAGGAGCTATATTCTCTTTGGTCTTTAATTGTCGACTTATTTTCCCCCCAAAAAGCACAACGGTTTATGTAAATGCTATATTTCCATGGTATTAGTGTTCATTTATATAATTATAGGGGTAGCACCAAAATGGAATACAAAACGTTTATGGAACACTATGCCTCAAAAATCAAGACTGAAGCAGGCAGGTTCCACGTGACATCAGCAAATACCGTTAGATGTCCACACTGAAAGGTTGACTCCAAATGTGTTTTGGATGATCCCATCCTAAAAAGATTGCCAGTGATGGAAAAGTGGTGGATAACCATAGACGTCGGAACGAAACGGATTACGCTATTAGCAAAACAAATCATCCAAATCAGTTACAGCCACAAATGAATCTCAGTGGGCTAATTCCGGTTGATCATTGAGATTCCACAGCATTTGTTTTTGTTTTAATTTGTGTATTTTTCACTCATACGCTGCTATGCGATTGGCTGGAGCAGCAGTGTTTACTTATTTTCCTTCCTAGCTCTTATTTGGTTCATGTGTATACATTCCAGTGGTGTGCTGCAGATATTTAAGGCTTAGCTTGTTCACGCTATTATATGGTTCTTTCTGGTTCTGCAATGTTTTTTTTTAATCCGATTTCTCACCCTCATTTCTCAACTTCAAAGACAGCACTTCAGACTCATCTACTAAGGTTTTAATATTCCCACAAAAGATTAGAAATCATTTGTGAGTGTCGGAATGTGAGCTGTGGCCAACCGCAGCTCCTGCCGAAGAGTGCTCATTGCCTATTTACTGTTCTTCCGGGCATTCAATACATGCCGGAAAAATGCGTCGGCTACTGTGGCTCTGCGTTTCCTCATGTGCAGGCATTTCATGAAGTACGTATGGCATGAATGTTGGCACGCATTGTTCTCACCTCGCATGGCACCTTCAAAATGGCGCCGCGAGAGTGGCTGCCTTTCCAGCAGCTCCTATATTTTGTTGTTCTACTTCTTCCTTTCATAACTTTGCTGCTGTGAATTGGGAATTTCTCCATTGCGAGACTAATAAAGGTTTTCTTATCTTTATGATGTGAATAGATTCACATCATGCGAGGTGAGAACCGAATTTCGGTCCTTTCAAATGCTTTCGGTGCTTTCAAATGCAGCGCTAGTTATTCATTTATTTATTTTTGGTGCCGCCGAGCCTGGATAGCCCACATGCATCCGATAACATAAAGGGTAGAAATCAACACGAGTCTGCAGGCTTGTGTTGATGGCGTATAGTGCGCGCCGAGCGTGAGTGAGTTTGTTTGTCGCACGGCTTCCCTGATGACCTTGTACACTGAGGCGGCGGGGTGGGGGGTGGGGGGGGGGGTTGATTCAGGATCAGGGCCGAAGACCATTTCCTTTTCCAGGAGAAGATGAACGAGCCTGTTTGAAAGTGGCTGCCTTTGGCCTCGGGGCAATTAGAGTTTTCTGTGCGCCAGCAACCCTTTGGTGTGCTGTATGCGCCGGCTGGTCCTCGAGAAAAAGAGAAATAATCGCCACATAACCAATTTTGCTGAAACCAACACCGTGAAGTTGAGCACTCTCTTGTTTGCTTTAGTCATCTTTTCCAGCGAGATGCTCTCCTCACATCCTGCCATTGCCCCGCCCTCTTTTTATTCTCTGTAATACCCATAAAAGCTCACTGGAAATGTCAACATTTGGTTTAGGCGATCGTGATACTGGACGATTTGGCCCTACAAGTTGATCCTGGATTTTATTCTGTTTGAATTGACTCACAATTTATTTATTTTTGTATTTTTCCATTTATTTTTTTTTTCCCAGCTTCCAGTCCGTGATGCCATTTCCATCATGATCATTCTTTAGCCCATCTTCTGGCCCCGAATCAGGAACATGGACCGAACGAGCTATGTCAGTGTGACAGATAGGAATAGCGCACAGTGCCAGTGAATCCCCGTGTAATACGAGCGTGTGCCTTGTCAGCCTGCCAAAGCCCAGATTGGACGTGATAACAAGCACAACAGACTGTCCTCAACTTCCATAAACCTCAGATAGATAGGAGAGGCACAGGAAGGAGTGAGATAGTTGGAAAGTAAAGCTCAAAGTCAAACATCTGAGTTCCCCATGAGAAGAGATTCTGCCTGAAGTATTTCTCAGGAACACACACGCACGCACACACACACACACACACACACACACACACACACACACACACACACACACACACACACACACACGCACACAGGGGAAAAAAATGTCCGTACCCTTTGTTAAAGAATGAAAACCTCCCAGTTGCCACTGAAAACACCAAATTGCATATTTCCAAGCCGCAAAGTTTGTATGGACAGCTTTTTGTCAACTCACTCAAGCGAGCATGAAATATGAAAAGAGAAGAATACCTCCTGTACCAAAACATAGAGAACACTCGAGGTTGATTTGCTGCCTCCTGCACAGGGTGCCTTGAATCTGTGTCAAAATCTAAAGAATAAAAAATAAATATCACAGATTTTCATGAGGAACGTGAGGATAAGCGCTTTGGATAACAGATGGATGGACAAATTGTTTTTCTACATTTGAGTCTGGTGGGTTTGAAGTGATTGCAGACCAATGTGGAGTCTTGTCGAGTAGAAGGGTAGCGACGATTTTGGCCGCGTCTCTATGAAGTATCTGAAAGTTTGAGGTAACGAAGCGGCACCGCGGGGAATATTAAGAAGTTGCTTTGAATCCTGCCTTTGATATGCCCTTGCCTCCGCGTCGTCACTTTGATCTCCCAACGTGTAACCATATTGCATATCCATGGCAACTGTCTGCTGGGATGAAGTGCTTGAGGACAATTGATTTGTCTGGCTTCTTTTTTTTTCTCTCATCTGCTCAAAACACACACACACACACACACACACATCGGTTGTAGCCATCAGGCATTCTGCCTTTGTAAATAAAGCAAATTGGGTATGATAGAAGAAGTAATGGGGTTCCATAATGTGTTGTTTCTCAAAAGGCTTTGTTTCTCAGTTTCCTCCAGCCCTTTAGGGAAGAAAAGCATTTGAAGGTCATTTCTTCTGACTGCGGTGTGTTCAAGAGCAACTTGCATGATGATATGACTCAGTGGAACAGAGTCTGTGCTTGTGTTCCTATTCGCTTTCCCAAACAGCGCTATCATACTCACGCTTCATGTCATGTTTGTCAGCCCTGGAGCCTTTTAGCCGTTGACATTGCTTTTATTGACCCCAGGGGAGAAGACGATGGACAACTGAGGCAGCTGAAGCTAACAAGGGGCTTTTACCATGTTAAAAAGCGCTTCAATATTAGTCGGTCTACGCAAAGGATAAAGAATGTATGCCTTTTCAGTATGATGTTAAAGCAGAATCTCACCATGACACGTTAGCCCGTCTATGGAGTTTTGATTTTTTTTTTGTTAGCATGAAGCTAATGAACGTTAAGGCAAAGCTAAGCGTTGTTTTCAATGCATGTGTAATTCTCTTTTGTCTTTATTTGGTATACTGGCAATAAAGCTTGAAACCTTTTTTTTTTTTGAAGAAGAAGAACTGTTCATGCAATGCCGAAATGCTCCATGCTCCTAATTTGAGTTTATTCGCTGACATTCAACTTTTTTTTTTTTGGCATCCAGGTCAAAGAAAAAATTTGAATGCCATCTTGTACCAAACTCACAAGTCGGGTCACTCGTATCTCAAGGTAGCGTTTTACTGGCGTCGCCGTGCGCTGATATAATGCAAGGCATGTCGGTGGTTTGGAAATTGTAATTCAAGGAGATTTGGATCCAGTGTCTTGATCCTTCTTTCGAGTTGCTGTTGCTGTTGTGGTGGTAGTGGAGCTGGTTCTTCAGCTGTGAACGTCTTTTGAGTTGTGCCTGATGTTCCAGAAGGGCTGACTTTTCTGTTTGTCTCTATTGATCCCACGAGGAATCCTCCTGCTTGATGTGCAGAAGCAGTCAGAAGTAAAAGCTGATTTAATGAGGACTGGTTATTTATTGATTTGGCTGCGGTGTTTGTTTGTGGTGTTAAGACGCAGAACGATGTCATGGAGATAAATCGGGCGTGATGTTTCGACTGACAGCCTTCTGCTTTCTTTCACACACAGGCAGAGGATGGCATACGCGGGAGCATTTTTTATTTCTTTTTTTCTTTTTTTTTTTGCCTAAATACGCTCGGTGGCTTTGTTAATACGCCATTATAGTTTTCCCTTCAATCATGAAACGTCTCACCTCAAATATCCCACCGCTATCCCCGCCGTCAAAACCATTCTATTCCCATTTTAACTCTGAGCTAATGATTCGCCATCCACTCTCCAACCGCATGCAATTACGCACACAGTCAAATATAGGTCGGACTTCAAATAATGTAATGGTACATTGGTGGAAATAAATCCCTCCAACTTCCCTTTGAGGAAGTACTCTTGTTAGTATATACATGACAGTATGGAAAGAAAATTTAAAGGACACGTAATGCCAGAAAGCTACAAGAAGAGAAATCGGAAGGTGTGGAAAAGCTTCCTAGCTGAGGTTGGGGTCAAGTTTACCAGCAATAAACTCAACCAAGCATGACTTTATGGACCCTGCTTTGTGCACCGAGCCAGAATCAGAACAGAAAAGGGCCACCTCCAAAATGGATAGAGGAGAATAATTATGGTACACAAACATAATAGTTTTTGTTTTCGGTTTTTTTAAATTATTATTTTTTTTGCTAGCAGAGTATATAACACTTTCTATGTTATGGAGATTTAGAGAATTGGATTTCCCCAGCTGTGAAATCATTTTTTGTAGTCGTGTTGGCCAACCACATCATTCTGCTGCGCCACTGTTGGCCCCCTTCTCAGCACGCGCACAACAACAGTTTATGGCTTTTTGCGCTCCAACAATTCCCTTTGTCCTTTTTTTTTTTTTTTTTTTTGGCAGCCCCATGTTGTCATTCTCCCACGGAGGGCCGATTGAGCTTTGTGTGTCACTTCATTGCCCCTGTGTTAAGCAAGCACACCTTCGGGCCTTCATGAGGAGTCTTTCAATCACAAGCGCCGAGGCAGGGGTGCATCATGCGTTTCATTAAGATGAATGGCGCTCACGTCTTGCGGGCCCGCAAATGTCAAACGTGGCAATTCAAAGCCATTTTCTCAGAACGCAGTCAAACATTTAGACGAGAGTGCGTGGCGATCAGGGGTCGACAACCTTTTTCAAATGAGAGCCACTTCTCGGATGCTGATTGATGCAAAGGGACATTTGTGCACCTTGTATCCTCAAATAGATATATACCGTAATAAAAAATACATAAATTGACTACATAAATGGATGAGATGCTATTTTATACAATATATTTTTTCCCCCCTCACTGAATCCGTTTTTGTAATTTATGCAGCAATTAAATGAGAGAGAATTTATGTTGATTGCCTCCAACAAAATAGAAAAGGAAAGAGGTTTTGGATTACAAATGCTGTAAAATACAAAAGAACACCTGTAGCAACAACCAAAATACAATGACAAACTGTAGGGAAAAAAAAGGCATTTTCAATCTGACACGAGTAAAGTAAAGTTAAAAATGTTTTGGGTTCTAGTCGATCATTCCAACAGAAAACAACTACAAATACTTTCCACTGTAAGTAATTGCCAAAGCAGGATTTAAGTAAATTCATCTCCCTGGTATTAGATTTTCAATCATGATATTCCATGTTGTGTGAATATTTAATATTTTACAGGGAATGCAGGATTTGGTCCATTGTGGTGTAAATTGCTGGAAGCAACTCTGAAGTGGCTATTTCGTGTCTCTGTGCGCCCGCCGCCCACATCTGTCGCCGCTGTCGTCATCATCATCATCATAATAAGCAGTAACCCTCTTTCAGCAATAACCGAGCCATTTACACCCATAATGTGGCTTTGTGATTAATGTTCTGTTTAACAGGAGGCTGTATTTTACATCAGTTTTGCTTAAAACGCACCACTTTCTAGCCTCCTAATGCCTGCGCGCTTAATTAGGTGCAATGTGTACACAAACGTGCTATGGCATGTTGGGAATATTCGATCTTTGGAATGTACCTTTGAGAAAAAAAAAATCCACGTGTCGAGTAAAAATGCATGTTGTGGAGGCAGACATTTTTTGAAGCAGGAGCGGGAGCAGGGTTGGGATGCCTTTATTATTCTGTCAAAGCCAATGATATTTAGAGCCCCATGCACGCAGCGGCGCTGCAAAACTCAATCAGTGTTCTGATTTCATAACACTGCCGGGTGACAGCACCTGCTGTATTATCCCGCTGATTCATTCTAATAAACAGCGGCTGCTCGCTGCTGCTTGATATACAACCTACATCCCCAAATCTGGTCCTCCTTGGTTTGCCCCAAAAGATGAAAGAAAGAGGGGTCTGTCACGATACCAAATGTTTTTTGGGGTTTTTTTTTCATGTTAAATGATTATTAATCCCCTCTTCAATGCTGCACTTTGTTTTTGTTAGTACTGTACTTCATATTCATGAGTAAAAATGACCGTGTGTTTTTTTGTGTGTCTTTGTCTGTAGACAACAGATGACATTGTTTCATCAGCCGAGTGCTCCAGTGACGACGAGGATCTGGAAGAGTGCGATTCTGGACACACAGGTGGGATGAGTGTGTCAAATTGTGCTTGCTCCGAACCCAAGTCAGATTCCCCCCCCAAAGTTTTATTTTTATTAATTTATTTTTTGGCTTCTGAGGAGCCTCTCCTCTTAGCATCATGCCCCATTAGAGCTTCAAGTGTAACTTAAAAAGTCTATTGCCAAAAAAAAAAAGCCACCTTTTCACACACGAATTTAGTAGGATTTTGTAAAAAAAAAAAAAAAAAAAAGAATAACATTTTTTAAAAAAGATAAAATGTTGGAAAAATAACACGCTTGCCATTTACCATTTTGTTAATATTTAACAATACAATAGAGTTAATGTCAGACACAATCCGTTCCGTTAATTTGAGGTGACCGCAGATGCGTTTGTACTGCAGTTTTTCTCCTAGGAAATAATGGCCATAGAAATAATCTGTAGCATAGTCAAACTGTCACTGTCTTTTGAAGTCATTTTCTTATCATGCAAGCATTAAAAAAATATCTCTCTCTATATATACAGATAGATAGATATATAAAGATACTAATTCAAGACAGTATTTTATTTTTTTTAACAAAGGAGAGATATTTAGTTTTCAAGTGCTCCAATAACGTTTTCATATAATTTCCTACTAAATTCTTGTGTGTGTGGTTTTAAGTGTCGATAGTGAGAACTTTGTGTAGGAAAACATTCTTTCTATACACATTGGCAGTCAAGTAAAATCATCCAAACACCTATCCAGCCTGATTTACTAACATTGCAAATAGCGGGCGCTGGATTGCGTCTTCACGCTAACAAAATTACACACGCTGTCGGTTGGAGAGGTTTTTTTGTAGTTGACGATCGTCGAAGCCCATTAAGGGATGATGTCATTCACATTTTTTCGGCACAATGCAACGGTGCCCCACCTTTCCTCGCACCACGGACCATTTCCACCTGAAGACGTTTCGATGGATCAGTATAGCAACAAACAAAAACGAATGATTAGAAACCCAACTCACAAACTCCTCTGTAAATTGATCGCCCAGAAGACGAGGTGCTCTAAACACCTGATTAGCAATTGGTTGACCTAAACTACTCGGTTCAATCCCTACTTTGCGTTCCTGTTTACCTGGAATTGACGAAGATTGCGAGGAACCGCAGAAGGAATAGCAGTTTTGTCATAGGTGATATGGCATGATTCCTTCTTGTAGCCAAATACTGGACAGACAGTGGTCCTAATATTTTTAGGGGGCGGGGGGGGACCTGTTTATAAGAGCAGAACGATTCTTCCCCCAGCCGCGTCTCTTTTTCCGCCGGCATCGCGCAATAAGCCGATTAGCTTATCCAGACGACATTTGTTTGCGTGCAAAGTCAAATCTGCGTCCGCTTGGCAAAGCTTTCGTAAATCAGGCCCTTGAAATCAGAACCTTGAAAGTTACACTTAGCTGCGGGGCCAACTCCGGCCGCTGACATGATGGCGTTGCCGATACTAATTTTGGTCTCTCAGCATTGGGTGGAGAGGCAGCTTTACTTGCTAAAGTGCAAAATTAGCATCAAAGCCCCCATGCCGCCCGCACTGATGCTTCAAAATGTATCCGTCCTCTTCCTGAGTTTCCCCGAGTTTGCTGTGGGTGTGTCCCCTTTGACCGAGGATACATTTTGAGTTTGTTTGGAGAACAAAGATGCTTTCAGCAAGAGACACCGTGGTATGGAGCAGACTAACTGCAACCGAGCCTCTCCCCCCTCCCTTACCTCCTCCTCCCCCTATTCCTCTTCTAGTTTGTACCTCTGTTTTCCTTTCGTTGGAGGTCTGCCTTACCTGAAACATTCTAATGTAGAGAACAGATATCCTCGAATTTCTGTGCGCATTGTCTCTCTTCCCTCCTCCCTGCACACACACACACACACACACACACACACACACACACACACACACACACACGCACACGCACACACACACCCGTTTATTTCTGCAGACGAGAACACAAACATGCACACTGTCAATGTGATCCGACAGACTTGGAAAGCAAGCTATTAAGTGACATTTTTGAGGAAGCTTGGGTTTGACTGGAAAGGGTGACGTGCGGCGGCGCAACAACAACCTGCTGTTCCGCTGGCCAAAACGACCTTTTCGCACGCCATTCGTAGACTCGAAAAGTTCCATGAAAGTGGTTTCCGCGTCATGCTGACACTTTGGCTATCTTGTTAAGATTTGATATCGTGACATTATTTTCCCACTGCTGTTGCTAACCCAACCGTAGTGGTGTCCTGGCAGCGAATTTGAATTGCCACGGCAAGAACGGAGATAAATAGACTCCTTTTTGAAAAAGTTGGCTGACATTTTCAGACAAGTTCAATATTTCCAATTTCCAAATCATCTCCGTATCGCTCTTTTGTGTCATCTCAACTTTGGAATGATGATGACCCTCAGCTTTGACCCTCAAGCCCAAGTTTTCTCAAATCCATAGCCTCCCCTCACGTAGAAACGGGGCTCACATCCAGGGCACCCTCACATGTACCCGTCATGGACATTTTGTCATGTTGACACAGAAATTCATCACCTCATTCCTGAACCCACTTCCAGTCGTTATGCATGACATGATGTTCAATTTACGTTCTGTTTTTTTTATTTTTTATTTTTTTACCTTTGCTTTGGTCTTTCTCCCGTTATGCACATGTGAACATCTTTGGTGTTGATTATGGCCCAGTTGCTGGGTGTCTTTCCATTTTTTTAAACAATTTTTTCATTGTTTTTTTTTTATATTCCTTTGCTTTAAGTTGTCGGGGACGCGACTGGGGCAATTTTTTTATTTTGTTGTGGTGGTGGTGTTTTTTTTCTTTTTTTTCTTTTGGTGTCTTTCTCATCATCCACCGCTCATCCTCCAAGCAAGGACAGAGCCGCTCCTCCTCCCGTTTTTGCCTCATCTTGTGCCGCATGAACTTTTGGTGGTTGGAAAATTCAAAGTTCTCCTCCTCATCGAGTTTGTGTGGATTTATTATTTTGTGCCATATGGCTTTGAAACAAACACGTCCCCCCCCCCGCCCCCTCCCCGCCACCATTGTCAAACGTAGGGAAATGAAAAGCAACCAAATCTTTTATTGCCATCATGGTTTTGTTCTGCCTAATGCAGGCGACCCCATTCTGTCTGAAGAAAATTGCGTGTGAACGACTGACTCCCCTCCCATCTCCGTCCACGCTCACCCATCCTTCTTTTGCCCCCGCGCCTCTCTGCATCTACCGTTTGAATGCAGATGGCATAAAAAGACTTTGATTGCGACCAAGTATATCTGTTTTTCTATTTTATCTGTTGCTCCAAGTAGAAGGCATTTGTGGCATGCACCCCGCATCGGACTGCGACGCAGCTCCAGAAAATGAACACATCAGCCCCCCCCCCCCCCCCCCTTCCTCCCCTCGACATGCCCCTGCTTCTGCACGCCTACGATTGGCCTCCATTGTGGTTGCTGCTGCTGCTTCTCCGTCACCCATGACTGTCCGCTAACTTCCTCACCGAGTAGCCTTGTGTAGCATGTCGTTGGGTGTAGCTTGAACTGGTTGTCTCTCTGTCTTCGTGACGTGTGTCCTACCTGTCTTCTGGTTGCGCTGTCTGTCTTTTATTTAAAAAACAAACAAACTGTTCAACCCTTATCCTTGATCCCATGTGGGTTCCACAAGAGAGCAAACGAGGAGAGTCGTGCCCATTCGCATTCCAAGTCGAACGCGGGCTGCCTCACAGATGTGTCCGTGTACTCATAAAGCTCACCCTATTTCCGCTTTAACTGCACCAGCTGAACTTATTTTTTTCAGTGTCGTATGTGAAAATAGTCGTCAGCGGCCCGTCACCTTTTTTCAAGGTGATTTGAAGGCAGCAATATCATCTCGGGCCCGTTCGTTTTATGGACATCTGGTAATCAGCCTGCGACATGTGGGAGGTGAATGAATGCGCTTCAAGCGGGTCTGCGGGCACAATGCGCGAGTCCACAATAGGATTTGGAGTCCTCAAATTACTGACTCTTCCAGAATTTTCAGGGTTGAAATCCCATTGACTTGGTTAACGCTGGCACTCGGCGGCTTTCGGCTTTCATGGGATGCGCGCGTGGCAAAATCCCTTCCTCGCGGTCACGATTCATCTCCATTCGGACGGCTCAGCAAACGCAGGATAGACACGGGGAACGCCGTCTTCGGAGAAGGAAGTGCCGAGAAGTGCCGTTCAACGCATTTCTGCATCTGCGACCTTTAAACCACTGAGACTCCCAGTCAATCGAGATTGCGGGCTTATTTACTTAACAAGGCCTCCAAATCCTGTAGGTACTGTGTATGAATTTTATTTTTTTCCCCCGCCAAGGGTGATTAGAAAACGCCTCTAACACTGCTACTCTTAGCATCTCTCTTAGCGATAAAAGTGCCAGCGCTGTGACTGTATCGCCACGCACGTCTCTTTTTAAAAAGAGAGTTACAGTATTTTGGCCGGGGCGGAGCTTCCATCCGTCCAATCGCGTCCGTCTGGACGAGTGCTGTAACGCAAACAAAATTTGGGTAGGTAAGCAAAGCGCCGTGTTTACCGGGAAGAAATGCTTGTGCAAGAGCTTAGCCGGGATTAAAGTGTTTACCAAAACATCAAGGTCCTCTCCACCTATTTGAAGCTTTTTTGACTGCCGCAGCTTTTCTTGCGCGCAAATGTTTTGTGGATAGAATACAAAGCCAACACTGCCAAGTAAACGAGGGCGGAGGATGTAGCCCAACCTCCAGAGCAATCTCCCAACTCTCCACCAAGTCTGCTCTTGTGGAACCCATGACCTCAACTGTTGCATCTGTCAGACGAAGGCTGTTGGTTGCTCACGATTGAATAATGATCGGTCGACTTGTGCCCTTCGCTGGGTTACGGGACCAAAATGTTGCTCATACGTCACATGCGCTGCGCCTTCCTTCACCCACTTGTCGAATTGCTTAGCAATGCTTCCTTTGCCTGAGAATACATCCTGCAGCCCTTGGTGACAGGTCGCCCCTGTCAAGCCTCTACCCCGACACCCCCCACCCCCTCCCCAAGCTTGTTGTAGTGTTATGATGTTATCTTACTCTCCCTAAATGCAACTTACTTAAGCATGCATTAACCCAATGTCTAACACTGGAATTTAAAAGAAAAAAAAAAACGCCAATTCAATAGAAAATGTTCCTCTCCTTTCTGACGTACATCCAGACCGCACGCTCTGTCCTGTGTCCAAAATACTAACAAGAGAAATGTTTTATTTTTTACTAACTAATAATACAAATGTTTATTATTAGTTAAAGGAAGGTGGTGACACTTGACCTTGAAACTGTCCCTCCTCTCTTTTAATTGTCTGCCTCAGTGTGTGCTTTCTGGTTGTTCATCTTTGGTATAGTGTGACAAATTTAATGCCTTTTCTTGCTTGCTAATCTGTTTGTTTATTTATTTATTGTCCTGTTTATTTATTTATTGTCCTCAGGACGCATATATGTTTTCCAGCATATATGTGCACCTCTGTCGTTTCTTTCTGAAAATGTCAAGATTTGAAATATCTGCTCATTTGCTAAGAGGGACTCCTGTTTCTTATGATTGTTTTTTTTTTAATTATTTTTATTTTTTCCCAATTGGACTGACGCTTCCTCTTTTCTCCGTGAATCCGCGACACCAACATTTGGCGACATTTGAAACTGAAAAAAAAAAAAAAAAGATAATGATCATGGGTGCACAGAGAAAAAAAAAAAGTTGGAGCCGCTATCTGTACAAACTGTTTAAATGCTGCTCTCTACTATTTTCCTGTCACTTGATGCCTAGCTGAGATTGAAATTGGAACGTAATGACCGGGCGGCTTTTGGTGCATGGCAAAGAAGTTGCAGCTTAGGGTTTGTAAAAAACTGTCAGTGTTGAGAGTGCTGTTCTCTTTTGTAGATGGGCATGTACGAATATGCTCATTGTTTGTATATCCCCATCCCTTCCTTACAGCCAAAAGCTCTAATGCCGCCCGACCGCTTCGTGCCGCCTTTACATGGACATGGCAACTGATGTACACGTTCACCCCCATCTCTATCATTTCCTTCCTAGTATGTGCATAGGTTAACCCCCCCCCACCCCCGTCTCACACGCCCCCCACTCCCACATCCTTTAATGTCGAGATTCCAAGATATGTACAGTCCTCCTTTTGTTCAAAGCTAATGAACAAGGTAGCGAGAGAAAAAAAAAACAACTAATGAGGCTGTACACGTTAATGAAAGTTAACCATAAAGGAGTAAGTGTAGATAAATGATTTTTAATACAAAATATCTTTTGAAAAATATATCTTCAAAAAAAAAATCTATCTATATCGATCCATCCTGAAGAGAATGTTGCCGATTATTTTTCATGTCATGATGTGTGTATGTGTATGTGTTGTCGCCTCCCTGTCCCATCCTGTCGAAAAAGACAAATATCGACAAAGTAAGGCGAAAAGTGCTCAAAGGTAACCTACATATAACTTGTCCAGAGACATTCTTACGCAACTTCCTTTTGTAAACTTTTTTTTTTCTTCCTGCCAAAATCATGCGGGCAATTTGTTGATGTAAGTTGACAAAACTGATGGTATGCTTTCTTCTTTTCAAAACTGTCCTTTTTGTAGGCTTTTATGATTTATTATTACTTTTGGTCTGTCGTCGTCGTTTGTTTCTCTCTTTCCGAGCTGACTGTTTTTTTCTCTTCTTAATTATGACTGATCCCTTTCTGGATAGCTCTATCTGTGGCTTTTAATTTGTGAATGTTTCAACAACGTTTGCTCTAACAATGTTTTTTTGCAATGCCTCATCCTTTTCTTTGGTTTTAGTTGTTTTCCCTTCATTTCAGTTTTTTTTTTCTTTCTACATTGATGTTCCATAAGGTTTGCATCTCTTTCTCGTGCCCTTTTTGTGAGCCTTTGCAAAGTACAAGCAAGCCACTTTGGCAAGAGGACGAGCGGCTTCAATGCACATCTGAATGTTTTCAGACTTTTACAACTGTGTACTGGTAAAGAATGATTTACATTCCCGTTAATGACTATGGAAGATAATTATTCCCCTTGGGAAGAATTGAAGTACGATTTTTAGCATACCTTATTTTCCGCACTATAAGGCGCAGCGAAAAGTCTTCCATTTGCTTTAAAAGCTCACAGCACGCCTTAAAATCCGCTGCTCTTTGTCCGTCTCCGTGCCTTCTCTTCCGTGCAACTCGAGAGGCGTTCATCACCGCCTCCGAAAAACGTAAATTAACGATTCCTTCGATGAAACTACGAATATTGAAAATAATGCATGAAAACAGAAAATCAAGCAAGGAAATCAGAAAATAAATTCTATAGCCCCCCCCTACAGAATTTATCTTGTGATTTCCTCGTTTGTGAATAAAGTACACAACAAAGGAATAAATAACAAACACTTCTGAGACAGTCCAGTCTCCTATATTTTACTGACATCTGATTGTTCTGTTGGAGCTACGCTCAAGGAAATACCCAAATACATTCTGTAGGGGTGCTATAGAATTTATTTTGAGATTTCCTCGCTTGATTTTCTGTTTTGATGCATTTTTTCAATTTTCATCGTTTCATTGAAGGAATTGTTCATTTACTTTTTACGGAGACGGTCCTGAACGCCTCTCGGGTCGAATAGAAGGAGCGGAGCTCCATCTAGTGGATGCATTGTAGATTGCATTTTATAATTCAATGCGTCCAACATATGAAAAAAAAAAAGGCAAAATAGGCCATTCATTGAAGGTGCGCCTCATAATCCAGTGCGCCTTTTAGTGCGGAAAATAGGGTAATATTTAACGCTGAGTGTTTTAAAATGCCCGGTTGCGGCCTTCGGACGTCAGTGTGCCCACGAGAAAACATTCAGATGTTTTTGGACTGCCGTATGACTTTGTGCCATGGTGGTGGTAACTGTCAGAGTCAAAAGGCAAGAGAGGCCAGCGGCAAATCGGGGAGGCCACCGATACAGAGGAGGGGAAAAAGTTGCCGTCGTTTTCACCACAAAGTTTGTGTGAATGTGACACAGGTCTGTTTTTTTAAGAGGCATGTGTCATTTATGTAGAAGCCAAACACCCAAGCAACTTTTTATTTGGGTTCTGTTTCGACAGTATTTGTATGAAAGCAAGGTGAACGTTTGTTCTTATTTGCTCAGGCATATTCTTTTGCAACATTCACCTCTGAGGAAATGAAACAAGCCACTTAAAAGGCTTACCGTGAGTGCAGATTTTTTTAGCACTTAGATTCTTTTTTTTTTTTATATCATTGACAAAATGTGCCCATCCTTCCATTTGTCAATTGATTTGAAATGTAACTGAATAAGCAAGCGGTGCGACGAGATGATAGCAAACATCATTTTATGTAGTCGTGGAAAAGCTGACAGTGAGGCAAACCAAGTCCAGTGGCGAGGATACTTGCAGCTGTCCGTGTATGGAGTCATTTCGTTGCGGCTCACCCCGGTGCATCCCTTCGAGCCTTTTGATGCAACACATACCTTCCTAATGGCTGGTCCTTTTACCGTGGCTCTTGTTTGGTTCTAACCTTTCTTCCGTTTGCACTGCTGCAGTCTTTTCTGTTTCCAAATTTCTTTCTTGTTTTTGGTATTCATTTCTTCCCTATGTTGAGCTTTGCATTTTGCGTTCTCTGATCATCTGCTTTAATTATTATATTTTTTGCTGTTGCTACTTTGATCCCGTGAGCCTTTGTACCACCTGACGCGCGTCTCTCTTTCTCTCTGTGGCTTTGCAGGAGGGGAGCTAGTCATCCCCGTCTTAGTGGAGGATCCCATAGACATTCCTTCTGTATCCACCCGCTCTTCTTTCATCTCCCTCCCCCCAACCCTCCACCCCCTCCTCACCATTATCGAGACCACCAAAGAATCCTTGGCCATGGCCACCGAGGCGGGGCTACCTTGCTTGTCGGACCGAGGCGACGATGATTGTGATGATGGTGGTGATGATGATGGTGATGATGGTGATGATGATGATGGCATGGTGATTTCGGGGTTTGGCTCTGGCGAAGCGTTCGACTCTAGCCTGCCTCCGACTGACGATGGAGATTTTGACAACACCTTCTCCCTGGTAACAGATAAGATCTTGACCACATCAACCTATGACGGCGGCTACAAAGCCCTCGCACCCAAGTGGGAGGCCAAGGACTTGAGGCCTAGCAAAGCCTCTGAGGCAGGTAGAACTACAGCCACCTTGCCTCTGCCCAACCCCCGGGGCACGCCAGCCGCGGCGGCCCCCTCGGCCGCGCTTCCCAAGCTGCCCGCTGGGAAAATGAACAACCGCGAGGTCAAACCCCCGCAGCCGGACATAGTCCTGCTGCCCCTCCCCACGTCCTTCGATCCGGACGGCACCAAGCCGCGGGGTCCTTACATCACCTCGCCCATGCTGCGCACGGTGCCCGCTGCCTTACCCACGGTGCCCGGCGTGGTTCGGCGAGTCCCGCCGGGGGCCTCGGAGGTCATACGCGAATCGAGCAGCACCACGGGCATGGTGGTGGGCATCGTCTCGGCCGCCGCCCTCTGCATCCTCATCCTCCTCTACGCTATGTACAAGTACAGAAACAGGGACGAGGGGTCCTACCAGGTGGACGAGACGCGCAACTACATCAGCAACTCGGCGCAAACCAACGGCGCCGTGGTGAAAGATAAAACCCCCAGCGGCAGCGCCAAAGGCAGCGCCGCCAGCAAGAGACCCAAAGACAAGGACAAGGAATATTATGTATAGAAATCGAGACGTTTCCCCAACTCAAAGAGAACAAACTGCTCGAAAGAAATATAGAAACATTTTGACAGTACCATATTGGCAACTGTGATCTCTTTTGAACTCAACACTTTGTGAGTCGCCACAAAAAAAAAACATAAAATAAAAGCAACAATAAAAGATGTGACATGTGTGGAGAAAAAAAAGCACACTTACTATCGTAAGAGTTCTGGAAAGACAATTCACATCTTCGCTGGGACTCCACGTGGATCTTGACAAGGATTTCCAGCCGAAGACTGTTGGAAGCGCGGAAAAACCGAAGCATCCACAGAACCGCCCGAGGCTTTTGATCGCGCATTTGATCTATCGGAGTAGCGCCGACCCCCGACCTGATAACCTTGTAAAATACGATCACCGTCATTTGGGTTATTCGGAGCTTGCATGTGAGGTGTACGTGATTGGTGCTGGCATTTGTGCAGGGGGAAGGGACCTCAAGGGGCAACGCTTGTTGGGAAGACGTAGTTTGGATTTGAAGTGACGTAGCTTTCATGGATGTGGTTGAAGTACAAAAATTAGGTTGTTTTTTTTTTTGTTCGTTTTTTTGCATTTCATTAATGTAGGCATTGTTTGTGGAAAGATGGCAGCACACAACACTGTGACCACCCAGTAGGATGTGACATCAGTGCATCTCTCTCTTCCTTTCTGTCTCCTTGATTGTTGACTGGAAACTTCAATGAGGGAAGCCATGATGATATTCTTCATATTTTGAAAACGTGAAGGTCTCATGACCTGAAACAATGTTAAATACGTCGCCGATGAATTTGGGGGGGGGGGGGGGGGGGGGAATCAGATTTTGTATTTGGTTTCTGCTGTTCTTTGCTGGTGAATTTCATGTTCTGTTTTTGTTTGTTCAATCTTTCGTTTGGTTTAAATTCCCCGCTGTAGCAACAGAGAGAAAATCTTGTTCTTTTGCCAGCACTACGCGGAGACAAAAGGCTCAAACACATTTTTGGGGTCAAATATCGGATAAGACAACTTGTCTGACTTGGTTTTTCTCTTAGTGGATTTTTGACTGTGCTGAAACTGTCACTCTGTGGACTGTTTTAATGATTTTCATGTTTTGTATGTATTTATTTTACCTGTTGGGGTTCTTTTTTTTTTTTTTTTTAGCCTAAATTGAAAAAAAAAAAAAAGGAATCAAAAAGAGACGATGATGATTCTATTCCAATGGGTTTGGAGAAACATTGCCAGCACCTTGACTTTCAGTTTCATTCGTTTCCTCGGTTCTTAACTGTGACACCAAACTTCTTGTCAGCTCAACATTTGATTGGTTTTCTTCGTTTACTGTTGTAGCTTAATTTCATGTCTTGTCTCTAGGATGTTAAACATTTTTTATTCATCATTCCATGAATTATTGCTGAACTTATTTGTTCTCGTTCATTTTCAAATAGGTCAACGTTCACAATTTTTTTTTCGTGTTGGTACTTGACTCGTCTTCTGCTCCTTTGACTACGAACCCTGAAATTAAAGAAAAAGATAGAATGTTGTTCCCAAACTTTTTCGATTGTGTGTTCACCTGTGACTGTGTCATTCTGGTGGCCGAGATCGTGTCTGTTCACGACTATTCACCAAAACACATTTTCTCAACCGCTTTCCAACAATTCAACGATTTCTTCTTCGACCTAACAGCAGACGCATTTCCATATAAATGAAACGTGTAGCTATCATTTACCTATAGATGATTATGTAAATGTATATGCTGTTCGTCCATGCAGAAAGAGGAAAAAGAGATGGGGCGAGAGCACCAGTTGAGAATGGCCTTTGTAAATGCTCGTCATCATCTTATACGCTCCTGCTTTGCCAGCTGTTTTTTACGTGATTCATGTTTTTGCTCCGAATGGCACTTGTCGTGAACGATGGCAATATGACAATGATCCAAATTGTTGTTTTCTTTCTTAGCAGTATCTTGGGTATCGATGCTCAACGTGACCCGGGAGGTGTCCTGGCTGGTCCACCCTTGTCCCTTATCGCAAGCACATTTAAGCTTTTGTGTTGAAGTAGAAAGGCCACATTTCTGGTTGACACTTGCACTGCTCTCATACCAAATCAATGATTTCAGTGATTTAGGTTCTTTCTACCATTGCAGTCTGCTACCATCGTATCTGACAGATTATTCATTTAAACATTCGTTTAGCGCAATGACTTAAACTTGTGAACAAAACTGCTTCTCTCTGTTGCAGGTAATGGTTCGTGTCAAACTGCTGCAGTATTGCCCCACCTACTGCAATTGAGGACTGAATGTCAGATTATTTGGGGAGGGGGTGGGGGGGTTAAGTATCGGTCGGTGGCTCTCATCGACAATTATGAGCAGACGTAAGATCATTGTTGCACAAAGGCACCGTGATGGTGTTAATATTCATGGTGTGAAACGAAATGGCACATGGGGGTGTTAACAGGAGGCTATGTATAGGCTATGAAATGACATGAGTAAGTAATCAGTGAACCTGCACTGCAGTTAAACTGTGAAAAAAAAAATCTTAGTGTTATGTAGCTGAAAACGAGAACTGTCCATGCATGAGGGTTTAGAGTAGACGACGTCTGTTAAAAGTTGCGTGTGGGACGTGTAAGCGTGCTACATGTGCTGCCAAGGGAGTCGCCCCTACTTGACAATGTGAGTGGATCCAGTGAGAATGCCAATGAAGCAGCGAGATCTCAGCAGAAGCAGCAGCAGTTTTGCTCCCCTATGGGTACCACCACAGCCCACAAGCTGGCCCCAACCCCGCTTGTAAATGCCAGATGGGACACAAGGCTGGATTGGATTGTGGAAGTGTAGGAGGGTCGTTAAGTGAAGCACTGAGTTGGTGGAAGTTGACTGCAGCAAAAGCAGCTGTAAAATTCAAATAGGCGCTGAGATGCAGTGTTGACAGTAGGCCTGTCAGGTTGCCTTGAAATGATGGTGGAGGATAGACTCGCGTACAGTCTTATTTTGATTTGAAGAAATAGCTATATTTCAGGGTGGCACGGTGCTATATTTCACAGTGCCAAAGGTGCAGGCTTAGATTCAGGCTCCGATTCCCTGTGTGGAGTTTGCATGTTATCCCCGTGCCTCCGTGGGTTTTCTCCGGGTACTCTGGTTTCCTCCCACATTACCCAAAACACACATGGCAGGTTAATGGAACACTCTAAATTGTCCCCTAAGTGTGACTGTGAGTGAATGGCTGTTTGTCTTTGTGTGCCCAGCGATTGGCTGGCAACCAGTCCAGGGTGCACTCCGCCTACAGCCCGTGGACAGTTCGGATAGGCTCCAGCTATGAAGCTCCCACTGACTGTGCCAGGAGGTCGTCACGGCTGCTTCTCCGCAGGGATCAAACGTGGAAGTGACACCACTCACCCGTGACTGCCGCCTAAAATACTCAATGAGCAAAGGCCGAACGTGCACGCCTTGTCTCATTTTCCAACCGGCCATCAAGACAAATAGTTTGTACTGACATGTGTTATGTTTTGTAAGCATGGCAAAATGATGCAGGGACTCAGCACTTGCCGGATGCGCTCACAAATGAAAAGAAAAATCGGAGAATGGCTGCCTGATTGAATGGCTTGTAACACAAGCCAAATAGGTTCGCTCTAATGGGAACGAGCTTGGTGACGGCTGCAAAAGCTTACGCTTGCACCTCGGCGGAGGAAAGTAGCTGTGGACAACCCTTAGTCTGATTGGTTACCAGCGGCGGATGCTCTGAGGGACTTACATTTAATGGCTGTTTTAGCAAGGAGCTATTCAATGAGCCCTGACAATGTATTCATGAGACTGGCTTGATGCGAGTGTTTGCAGAGTATGGACCTGATTGATTTTGAACCCGATTGATTTTGAACCCTCTTGTGTCCCCACAGTGGCACAGGCGGTTTGAAAATGGAGCCAGCTGCTGTAATGGACACAGAGCATACGGAAGCGCCATTGCAATACCTTGTCATCAAAGGCCCCCACTTTTGGACGTCGCAACGATTTTCTTGAGCAATTGTTGTTGTGTATTGGGTGTGTTCAGGGATATTTCCCTATTCTCACTGTGCCCAGGGTCACTTCGTGTTTCCAATTCTTGTGTGGAGTCAATTCTTGTGTAGAGTTAAAACAGTTAATTGCAGTCATTCACTACGTGATAACAACGTGAAACGGAACGAGAGTCAGGCATTTTTAGCGGAAAAAGACGACCATGTATAGTTAGGTGTTTTGAGCCAAAAAAATAGCCATAGAAAAACGACCATGTATAGTAAAGCGTTTATCGCAAACCAAAAAATGACAATGTACTGTATATAGTAAGGCGTTTTTAGCAGGAAAAAAGACCATGCATGGATAAGGCATTTTTAGCCCCCCAAAAAACGACCATGTCAAGTCAGGCGTTTTTGCACCAAAAAAATGACCGTGTATATTTGGTCATTTTTCTCGGGCAAATTTTTTGGCTAAGCGCTTTGAGCCGAAAAAACAAAAAGGCCATGCATATAGTAAGGCATTTTTTGCCCCCAAAAAACGACCATGTATGGTCAGGCGTTTTTGCACAAAAAAAACACCACGTATAGTCAGGCGTTTTAGCACAAAAAAAATGACTACGTATAGTCAGGCGTTTCAGCACAAAAAAATGACCATGTATAGTCAAGCGTTTTAAGCCGAAAAAACCAACCATGAATAGTAGGGCGTTTTTAGCCCAACGAAAAGGAGCATGTATAGTAAGGTGTTTAGCCGAAAAATAACGACTATGTATAGTAAGGCGTTGTTACTGAAAAAAAACGGACCATGTATAGGACGCCGTTTTTAAACCAAAAAACAACCATGTATAGTAAGGCGTTGTTAGCCGAAAAAAACGACCATGTATAGGAAACCATTTTAGCCGAAAAAAACGACCATGTATAGTAAGGCGTTTTTAGACAAAAAAAACGACAATGTATATATAGTAAGGCTTTTTAGCCCGAAAAAAACGACCATGTATGAAGTAAGGCGTTTTTGGCCCGAAAAAAACGACCATGTATATATCGTCAGGCGTTTTTAGCCCGAAAAAAACGACATAGTATAGTAAGCCGTTTTTAGCCCGATAAAAACGACATAGTATATAGTAAGGCGTTTTTAGCCCAAAAAAACGACATAGTATAGTAAGGCGTTTTTGGCACGAAAAAAACGACATAGTATAGTAAGGCGTTTTTGAGCCGAAAAAAACGACATAGTATTGTAAGGCGTTTTTGGCACGAAAAAAACAACATAGTATAGTAAGGCGTTTCTGAGCCGAAAAAAACGACATAGTATTGTAAGGCGTTTTTGGCACGAAAAAAACAACATAGTATAGTAAGGCGTTTCTGAGCCGAAAAAAACGACATAGTATAGTAAGGCGTTTTTAGCCGAAAAAAACCGACATAGTATAGTAAGGCGTTTTTGAGCCGAAAGAAACGACATAGTATAGTAAGGCGTTTTTGGCACGAAAAAAACGACATAGTATAGTAAGGCGTTTTTGAGCCGAAAAAAACGACAGTATAGTCAGGCAAATTTTGAGCCCAAAAAAACGACATAGTATATAGTAAGGCGTTTTTGGCACGAAAAAAACGACATAGTATAGTAAGGCGTTTTTGAGCCGAAAAAAACGACATAGTTTAGTAAGGCGTTTTTGAGCCGAAAAAAACGACATAGTATAGTAAGGCGTTTTGAGCCGAAAAAAAACGACATAGTATAGTAAGGCGTTTTTGAGCCGAAAAAAACGACATAGTATATATAGTAAGGCGTTTTTGAGCCGAAAAAAAACGACATAGTATAGTAAGGCGTTTTTGAGCCAAAAAAACGACATAGTATAGCAAGGCGTTTTTGAGCCAAAAAAACCCGACATAGTTTAGTAAGGCGTTTTTGAGCCGAAAAAAACGGCATAGTATTGTAAGGCGTTTTTGGCACGAAAAAAACAACATAGTATAGTAAGGCGTTTCTGAGCCGAAAAAAACGACATAGTATAGTAAGGCGTTTTTAACCGAAAAAAACGACATAGTATAGTAAGGCGTTTTTAGCCGAAAAAAAACGACATAGTATAGTAAGGCGTTTTTGAGCCGAAAAAAACGACATAGTATATATAGTAAGGCGTTTTTGAGCCGAAACAAACGACATAGTATAGTAAGGCTTTTTTTTGCATGAAAAAAACGACATAGGCGTTTCTGAGCCGAAAAAAACGACATAGTATATAGTAAGGCGTTTTTAGCCGAAAAAAAACGACAAAGTATAGTAAGGCGTTTTTAGCCGAAAAAAACGACATAGTATAGTAAGGCGTTTTTGAGCCGAAAGAAACAACATAGTATAGTAAGGCGTTTTTGGCACGAAAAAAACGACATACTATAGTAAGGCGTTTTTGAGCCGAAAAAAACGACATAGTATAGTAAGGCAAATTTTGAGCCCAAAAAAACAACATAGTATAGTAAGGCGTTTCTGAGCCGAAAAAAACGACATAGTATAGTAAGGCGTTTTTAACCGAAAAAAACGACATAGTATAGTAAGGCGTTTTTAGCCGAAAAAAAACGACATAGTATAGTAAGGCGTTTTTGAGCCGAAAAAAACGACATAGTATATATAGTAAGGCGTTTTTGAGCCGAAAAAAACGACATAGTATATATAGTAAGGCGTTTTTGAGCCGAAAAAAAACGACATAGTATAGTAAGGCGTTTTTGAGCCAAAAAAACGACATAGTATAGCAAGGCGTTTTTGAGCCAAAAAAACCCGACATAGTTTAGTAAGGCGTTTTTGAGCCGAAAAAAACGACATAGTTTAGTAAGGCGTTTTTGAGCCGAAAAAAACGACATAGTATAGTAAGGCGTTTTGAGCCGAAAAAAAACGACATAGTATAGTAAGGCGTTTTTAGCCGAAAAAAAACGACAAAGTATAGTAAGGCGTTTTTAGCCGAAAAAAACGACATAGTATAGTAAGGCGTTTTTGAGCCGAAAGAAACAACATAGTATAGTAAGGCGTTTTTGGCACGAAAAAAACGACATACTATAGTAAGGCGTTTTTGAGCCGAAAAAAACGACATAGTATAGTAAGGCAAATTTTGAGCCCAAAAAAACAACATAGTATAGTAAGGCGTTTCTGAGCCGAAAAAAACGACATAGTATAGTAAGGCGTTTTTAACCGAAAAAAACGACATAGTATAGTAAGGCGTTTTTAGCCGAAAAAAAACGACATAGTATAGTAAGGCGTTTTTGAGCCGAAAAAAACGACATAGTATATATAGTAAGGCGTTTTTGAGCCGAAACAAACGACATAGTATAGTAAGGCTTTTTTTTGCACGAAAAAAACGACATAGTATAGGCGTTTCTGAGCCGAAAAAAACGACATAGTATATAGTAAGGCGTTTTTAGCCGAAAAAAAACGACAAAGTATAGTAAGGCGTTTTTAGCCGAAAAAAACGACATAGTATAGTAAGGCGTTTTTGAGCCGAAAGAAACAACATAGTATAGTAAGGCGTTTTTGGCACGAAAAAAACGACATACTATAGTAAGGCGTTTTTGAGCCGAAAAAAACGACATAGTATAGTAAGGCAAATTTTGAGCCCAAAAAAACGACATAGTATAGTAAGCCGTTTTTGGCACGAAAAAAACGACACAGTATAGTAAGGCGTTTTTGAGCCGAAAAAAACGACATAGTATAGTAAGGCGTTTTTGAGCCGAAAAAAACGACATAGTATAGTAAGGCGTTTTTGAGCCGAAAAAAACGACATAGTATAGTAAGGCGTTTTTGAACCGAAAAAAACGACATAGTATAGTAAGGCGTTTTTGAGCCGAAGAAACAGTATAGTAAGGCGTTTTTGAGCCGAAGAAAACGACATAGTATAGTAAGGCGTTTTTGAGCCGAAAAAAACGACATAGTATAGTAAGGCGTTTTTGAGCCGAAAAAAACGACATAGTATAGTAAGGCGTTTTTGAGCCGAAAAAAACGACATAGTATAGTAAGGCGTTTTTGAGCCGAAAAAAACGACATAGTATATATAGTAAGGCGTTTTTGAGCCGAAAAAAAACGACATAGTATAGTAAGGCGTTTTTGAGCCAAAAAAACGACATAGTATAGCAAGGCGTTTTTGAGCCAAAAAAACCCGACATAGTTTAGTAAGGCGTTTTTGAGCCGAAAAAAACGACATAGTTTAGTAAGGCGTTTTTGAGCCGAAAAAAACGACATAGTATAGTAAGGCGTTTTGAGCCGAAAAAAAACGACATAGTATAGTAAGGCGTTTTTAGCCGAAAAAAAACGACAAAGTATAGTAAGGCGTTTTTAGCCGAAAAAAACGACATAGTATAGTAAGGCGTTTTTGAGCCGAAAGAAACAACATAGTATAGTAAGGCGTTTTTGGCACGAAAAAAACGACATACTATAGTAAGGCGTTTTTGAGCCGAAAAAAACGACATAGTATAGTAAGGCAAATTTTGAGCCCAAAAAAACAACATAGTATAGTAAGGCGTTTCTGAGCCGAAAAAAACGACATAGTATAGTAAGGCGTTTTTAACCGAAAAAAACGACATAGTATAGTAAGGCGTTTTTAGCCGAAAAAAAACGACATAGTATAGTAAGGCGTTTTTGAGCCGAAAAAAACGACATAGTATATATAGTAAGGCGTTTTTGAGCCGAAACAAACGACATAGTATAGTAAGGCTTTTTTTTGCACGAAAAAAACGACATAGTATAGGCGTTTCTGAGCCGAAAAAAACGACATAGTATATAGTAAGGCGTTTTTAGCCGAAAAAAAACGACAAAGTATAGTAAGGCGTTTTTAGCCGAAAAAAACGACATAGTATAGTAAGGCGTTTTTGAGCCGAAAGAAACAACATAGTATAGTAAGGCGTTTTTGGCACGAAAAAAACGACATACTATAGTAAGGCGTTTTTGAGCCGAAAAAAACGACATAGTATAGTAAGGCAAATTTTGAGCCCAAAAAAACGACATAGTATAGTAAGCCGTTTTTGGCACGAAAAAAACGACACAGTATAGTAAGGCGTTTTTGAGCCGAAAAAAACGACATAGTATAGTAAGGCGTTTTTGAGCCGAAAAAAACGACATAGTATAGTAAGGCGTTTTTGAACCGAAAAAAACGACATAGTATAGTAAGGCGTTTTTGAGCCGAAGAAACAGTATAGTAAGGCGTTTTTGAGCCGAAGAAAACGACATAGTATAGTAAGGCGTTTTTGAGCCGAAAAAAACGACATAGTATAGTAAGGCGTTTTTGAGCCGAAAAAAACGACATAGTATAGTAAGGCGTTTTTGAGCCGAAAAAAACGACATAGTATAGTAAGGCGTTTTGAGCCGAAAAAAACGACATAGTATAGTAAGCCGTTTTTGAGCCGAAAAAAACGACATAGTATAGTAAGGCGTTTTTGAGCCGAAAAAAAATGACAAAAACGACATAGCATAGTAAAGCGTTTTTAGCCGAAAAAACCGATAGTATAGTAAGGCGTTTTTGAGCCGAAAAAAACGACATAGTATATATAGTAAGGCGTTTTTGGCACGAAAAAAACGACAGTATAGTAAGGCGTTTTTGAGCCGAAAAAAAACGACATAGTATAGTAAGGCGTTTTTGAGCCGAAAAAAACGACAGTATAGTAAGGCGTTTTTGGCAAGAAAAAAACGACATAGTATAGTAAGGCGTTTTTGGCAAGAAAAAAACGACATAGTATAGTAAGGCGTTTTTGAGCCGAAAAAAACGACATAGTATAGTAAGGCGTTTTTGGCCCGAAAAAAACGACATAGTATAGTAAGGCATTTTTGAGCCGAAAAAAAACGACATAGTATAGTAAGGCGTTTTTGGCACGAAAAAAACGACATAGTATAGTAAGGCGTTTTTGGCAAGAAAAAAACGTCATAGTATAGTAAGGCGTTTTGAGCCGAAAAAAACGACATAGTATAGTAAGGCGTTTTGAGCCGAAAAAAACGACATAGTATAGTAAGGCGTTTTTGGCCTGAAAAAAACGACATAGTATAGTAAGGCGTTTTTGAGCCGAAAAAAACGACATAGTATAGTAAGGCGTTTTGAGCCGAAAAAAACGACATAGTATAGTAAGGCGTTTTGGCAAGAAAAAATCGACATAGCATAGTAAGGCATTTTTAGCCGAAAAAAATGACAGTATAGTAAGGCGTTTTTTAGCCGAAAAAAACAACATAGTATAGTAAGGCGTTTTTGAGCCGAAAGAAATGACATAGTATATAGTAAGGCGTTTTTGAGCCGAAAAAAACGACATAGTATAGTAAGGCATTTTTGAGCCGAAAAAAACGACAGTATAGTAAGGCGTTTTTGGCACGAAAAAAACGACATAGTATAGTAAGGCGTTTTTGAGCCGAAAAAAACGACATAGTACAGTAAGGCGTTTTGAGCCGAAAAAAACGACATAGTATAGTAAGGCGTTTTTGGCCCGAAAAAAACGACATAGTATAGTAAGGCGTTTTTGGCACGAAAAAAACGACATAGTATAGTAAGGCGTTTTTGGCAAGAAAAAAACGTCATAGTATAGTAAGGCGTTTTGAGCCGAAAAAAACGACATAGTATAGTAAGGCGTTTTTGGCCTGAAAAAAACGACAGTATAGTAAGGCGTTTTTGAGCCGAAAAAAACGACATAGTATAGTAAGGCGTTTTGAGCCGAAAAAAACGACATAGTATAGTAAGGCGTTTTTGGCAAGAAAAAAACGACATAGCATAGTAAGGCGTTTTTGGCAAGAAAAAAACGACATAGTATAGTAAGGCGTTGTGAGCCGAAAAAAACGACATAGTATAGTAAGGCGTTTTTGGCCTGAAAAAAACGACATAGTATAGTAAGGCGTTTTTGAGCCGAAAAAAACGACATAGTATAGTAAGGCGTTTTGAGCCGAAAAAAACGACATAGTATAGTAAGGCGTTTTTGGCAAGAAAAAAACGACATAGCATAGTAAGGCGTTTTTGGCAAGAAAAAAACGACATAGTATAGTAAGGCGTTTTTGAGCCGAAAAAAACGACATAGTATAGTAAGGCGTTTTTGAGCCGAAAAAAACGACATAGTACAGTAAGGCGTTTTGAGCCGAAAAAAACGACATAGTATAGTAAGGCGTTTTTGGCCCGAAAAAAACGACATAGTATAGTAAGGTGTTTTTGGCACGAAAAAAACGACATAGTATAGTAAGGCATTTTTGGCAAGAAAAAAACGTCATAGTATAGTAAGGCGTTTTGAGCCGAAAAAAACGACATAGTATAGTAAGGCGTTTTTGAGCCGAAAAAAACGACATAGTATAGTAAGGCGTTTTTGAGCCGAAAAAAACGACATAGTATAGTAAGGCGTTTTGAGCCGAAAAAAACGACATAGTATAGTAAGGCGTTTTTGGCCTGAAAAAAACGACATAGTATAGTAAGGCGTTTTTGAGCCGAAAAAAACGACATAGTATAGTAAGGCGTTTTGAGCCGAAAAAAACGACATAGTATAGTAAGGCGTTTTTGGCAAGAAAAAAACGACATAGCATAGTAAGGCGTTTTTGGCAAGAAAAAAACGACATAGTATAGTAAGGCGTTTTTGAGCCGAAAAAAACGACATAGTATAGTAAGGCGTTTTTGGCACGAAAAAAACGACATAGTATATAGTAAGGCGTTTTTGAGCCGAAAAAAACGACATAGTACAGTAAGGCGTTTTGAGCCGAAAAAAACGACATAGTATAGTAAGGCGTTTTTGGCCCGAAAAAAACGACATAGTATAGTAAGGCGTTTTTGGCACGAAAAAAACGACATAGTACAGTAAGGCGTTTTTGGCAAGAAAAAAACGTCATAGTATAGTAAGGCGTTTTGAGCCGAAAAAAAACAACATAGTATAGTAAGGCATTTTTGAGCCGAAAAAAACGACATAGTATAGTAAGGCGTTTTTGGCACGAATAAAACGACATAGTATAGTAAGGCGTTTTTGGCAAGAAAAAAACGTCATAGTATAGTAAGGCGTTTTGAGCCGAAAAAAACGACATAGTATAGTAAGGCGTTTTTGGCCTGAAAAAAACGACATAGTATAGTAAGGCGTTTTTGAGCCGAAAAAAACGACATAGTATAGTAAGGCGTTTTGAGCCGAAAAAAACGACATAGTATAGTAAGGCGTTTTTGGCAAGAAAAAAACGACATAGCATAGTAAGGCGTTTTTGGCAAGAAAAAAACGACATAGTATAGTAAGGCGTTTTTGAGCCGAAAAAAACGACATAGTATAGTAAGGCGTTTTGAGCCGAAAAAAACGACATAGTATAGTAAGGCTTTTTGGCAAGAAAAAAACGTCATAGTATAGTAAGGCGTTTTTGGCACGAAAAAAACGACATAGTATAGTAAGGCGTTTTGAGCCGAAAAAAACGACATAGTATAGTAAGGCGTTTTTGGCACGAAAAAAACGACATAGTATAGTAAGGCGTTTTTGGCAAGAAAAAAACGACATAGTATAGTAAGGCATTTTTGAGCCGAAAAAAAACGACATAGTATAGTAAGGCGTTTTTGGCACGAAAAAAACGACATAGTATAGTAAGGCGTTTTTGGCAAGAAAAAAACGTCATAGTATAGTAAGGCGTTTTTGGCACGAAAAAAACGACATAGTATAGTAAGGCGTTTTGAGCCGAAAAAAACGACATAGTATAGTAAGGCGTTTTTGGCAAGAAAAAAACGACATAGCATAGTAAGGCGTTTTTGGCAAGAAAAAAACGACATAGTATAGTAAGGCGTTTTTGAGCCGAAAAAAACGACATAGTATAGTAAGGCGTTTTTGGCACGAAAAAAACGACATAGTATAGTAAGGCGTTTTTGAGCCGAAAAAAACGACATAGTATAGTAAGGCGTTTTGAGCCGAAAAAAACGACATAGTAGAGTAAGGCGTTTTTGGCCCGAAAAAAACGACATAGTATAGTAAGGCATTTTTGAGCCGAAAAAAACGACATAGTATAGTAAGGCGTTTTTGGCAAGAAAAAAACGTCATAGTATAGTAAGGCGTTTTTGGCACGAAAAAAACGACATAGTATATAGTAAGGCGTTTTGAGCCGAAAAAAACGACATAGTATAGTAAGGCGTTTTTGAGCCGAAATAAACGACATAGTATAGTAAGGCGTTTTTGAGCCGAAATAAACGACATAGTATAGTAAGGCGTTTTTGGCACGAAAAAAACGACATAGTATAGTAAGGCGTTTTTGAGCCGAAATAAACGACATAGTATAGTAAGGCTTTTTTTTGCACGAAAAAAACGACATAGTATAGTAAGGCGTTTCTGAGCCGAAAAAAAACGACATAGTATATAGTAAGGCGTTTTTAGCCGAAAAAAACGACATAGTATAGTAAGGCGTTTTTAGCCGAAAAAAACGACATAGTATAGTAAGGCGTGTTTGAGCCGAAAGAAACCACATAGTATAGTAAGGCGTTTTTGGCACGAAAAAAACGACATAGTATAGTAAGGCGTTTTTGAGCCGAAAAAAACGACATAGTATAGTAAGGCAAATTTTGAGCCAAAAAAAACCACATAGTATAGTAAGCCGTTTTTGGCACGAAAAAAACGACATAGTATAGTAAGGCGTTTTAAGCCGAAAAAAACGACATAGTATAGTAAGGCGTTTTTGGCCCGAAAAAAACGACATAGTATAGTAAGGCGTTTTAAGCCGAAAAAAACGACATAGTATAGTAAGGCGTTTTTGGCCCGAAAAAAACGACATAGTATAGTAAGGCGTTTTTGAGCCCAAAAAAACGACAAAAACGACATAGTATAGTAAGGAGTTTTTGAGCCGAAAAAAACGACATAGTATAGTAAGGTGTTTTTGAGCCGAAATAAACGACATATTATAGTAAGGCGTTTTTGGCCCGAAAAAAACGACATAGTATAGTAAGGCGTTTTTGAGCCCAAAAAAACGACATAGTATAGTAAGGCGTTTTTGAGCCGAAAAAAACGACATAGTATAGTAAGGCGTTTTTGAGCCGAAATAAACGACATAGTATTGTAAGGCGTTTTTGGCACGAAAAAAACAACATAGTATAGTAAGGCGTTTCTGAGCCGAAAAAAACGACATAGTATAGTTAGGCGTTTTTAGCCGAAAAAAAACTACAAAGTATAGTAAGGCGTTTTTGAGCCGAAAAAAACGACATAGTATAGTAAGGCGTTTTTGGCACGAAAAAAACGACATAGTATAGTAAGGCGTTTTTGAGCCCAAAAAAACGACAGTATAGTCAGGCAAATTTTGAGCCAAAAAAAACGACATAGTATAGTAAGGCGTTTTTGAGCCGAAAGAAACGACATAGTATAGTAAGGCGTTTTTGGCACGAAAAAAACGACAGTATATATAGTAAGGCGTTTTTGGCACGAAAAAAACGACAGTATAGTAAGGCGTTTTTGAGCCGAAAAAAATGACATAGTATAGTAAGGCGTTTTTGAGCCGAAAAAAAACGACATAGTATAGTAAGGCGTTTGTAGCCTGAAAAAAACAACATAGTAAGGCGTTTTTAGCCCGAAAAAAACGACCATGTATAGTAAGGCGTTTTTAGCCCCAAAAAAGGTCAGTTGAACCAGGGTTGCCTGGACCGAACACCTGCATGTGTACCTCGACACTGCCAGTGACTGTGATTCGACCTGAACGATAGGTGTATTTGGCATGCACTATGGAGGGTTGCCAGTTAAAAAGACAAAGTGTTTGGTGTTGTATTTTCACACATCACCATGCGGGGTTCGAACCGGGGTTGTCTGGACCGAACACCTGCATGTGTACCCCTACACCACCAGTGACTGCGACTTGCCCTGCACTATCGGCGTATTTGGCATTCACTAGGGAGAGTTTACGGTAAAAAAAAAAAGCAAAGTGTTTGGTGTATTTTATTTTCACATGTGACTGAGTGGGGTTCGAACCCAGGGAGCCTGGACCGAAAGACGGCGCGTGTGCCTCTACACTACGACATAATGTCCTTTTTTTTTTGAGCTAAAAACACCTACTATACATTGACGTTTTTTTTGGGCTAGAAATGCCTTACTATACGATGTCGTTTTTTTCGGCTAAAAACGCCTTACTATATACTATGTCGTTTTTTTTCGGGCAAAAAACGCCTAACTATATACTATGTCGTTTTTTTCGGGCAAAAAACGCCTTACTATATACTATGTCGTTTTTTTTTGGCTAAAAACGCCTTACTATACTATGTCGTTCTTTCGGGCTAAAAACGTCATACTATACTATGTCGTTTTTTTCGGGCTAAAAATGCCTTACTATACTGTCGTTTTTTTCAGGCTAAAAAAGCCTTACTATACTATGTCGTTTTTTTGGGCTAAAAACGCCATACTATACTATGTCGTTTTTTTGGCTAAAAACGCCATACTATACTATGTTGTTGTTTTCGGGCTAAAAACACCTTACTATACTATGTCGTTTTTGTCATTTTTTTCGGGCTAAAAACGCCTTACTATACTATGTCGTTTTTTCCGGCTAAAAACGCCATACTATACTATGTCGTTTTTTCGGCTAAAAACGCCATACTATACTATGTTGTTGTTTTCGGGCTAAAAACACCTTACTATACTATGTCGTTTTTGTCGGGCTAAAAATGCCTTACTATACTATTTCATTTTTTTCGGACTAAAAAAGACTTACTATACTATGTCGTTTTTTTGGCTAAAAACGCCATACTATACTGTCGTTTTTTTTCGGCTAAAAACGCCATACTATACTAAGTTGTTTTTTTCAGGCTAAAAACGCCTTTCTATACTATGTCATTTTTGTCGTTTTTTTCGGGCTAAAAACGTCATACTATACTATGTCATTTTTTTCGGCTAAAAACGCCATACTATACTATGTCGTTTTTTTCGGGCTAAAAATGCCTTACTATACTATGTCGTTTTTTTCAGTTTAAAAAAGCCTTACTATACTATGTCGTTTTTTTGGGCTAAAAACGCCTTACTATGTCATTTTTTTTCGGGCTAAAAATGCCTTTCTATACTATGTCGTTTTTTTCGGGCTAGAAATGACTTACTATACATGGTCGATTTTTTCGGGCTAAAAACGCCTTCCTATACATAGTCGTTTTATTCGGGCTAAAAATGCCTTTCTATACTATGTAGTTTTTTTTGGGCTAAAAACGCCTTACTATATGTCGGTTTTTTTCGTTGCAAGTCTACAGGAGCGTGCTGCTCCAAAGCGATTTTATAGCGCACTATTTACACAGAGGGCTCCACAAGAAGGTACTTCTCTCTTGTTTAATTTAGTCAACTAAATATTTTTTAGAAAAAGTATGAATACTTACCTCTTGGCAGGCGAGAGAAACGGCAGTCTCTTGCTGCAAAAGCAAACCCCTTGCAAAAAAACAAACAAACATTGGGCCCCATAAGGATTTATTTGAAGTGCTTCGATTTATTCACAGCACATGAAAAATAGACTTCAGTGATTATTCAACAAATATATAAGACACAAAGACAGCACTTTCATAATGACTCGTCAAAAGCAAAAAGCACTGGCTGAGCTCTTCAGCCCTGTTTGTTGTGTTCTGAACCATTGCAGCTCATTGGCATGTGGACGACAGACTCCATGTGGACGATAGACTCCAAGGACTGGCATCAAGAGTTAATAGATTCGACTCCGATTTGCAAACAGAATCAGCATTCGCTCTCCGTTGCAGTCTCAATTGTCACACGTCGGGGATAGCACCATTGGCGGTTGTGTTTGAGGTCGTCGGGAGGTTTGGTGCTGAGACTACAAGGTGCCTCAGAGGGTTTTTTTCTTGCGGTTCAGGACCGGTTCACTTGCCGTCGAGCTGGCAAGGATCTGTGAGGAATTTGGCCATGTTCACTGCAGGGGCATCTAAGTCAGATGTGGTCAGGCATTGCTGTGGATCTGGGAGAAAATAGAAAATGGCGTTTTTTTTTTTTTTACGACCATGTACAGTAAGGCGTTATTGAACGTCCATGAATAAAATGGGGAACGCAGCGACGATGCTCTTAAATAAAGGCCTGCGTCAATTTATCTGTGAAAGGCTCTCAGAACTACATGACGGGTATTGGCGGCAAATGTCTGCGGTTTAAAATGAAATGAAAACTTTTTTGTGTCATTAATAAGCATTCTTTGGTGTGAAAAATAAAAACAAAACTCACACAGTGTATCTGATCTGAGAGGGCTGCCGAAGAAGACGTTGGGGCTTTTCATGGAGGAAGCCAGAACAGCTAGCTTCATCCTCCTGGAAGTGGCGTCTAACTTCTCTTCCTGAAAAATAGGATGACCTCGTCAGGGATGAGACTGACCAAGGCTACACCACAAACAACTCTGAGTTGAGCAAATTTTGGCATTTCATCCATTGTCATCATCAGTGATGTTTTGCTGATTGATGCCATTGCTAGTCTCGATCACAAAAGGAAATCTTTGATTTCCATTCTTGGGCTTCCCCTAAACAAACCTCAGATGTGCGCGACATGCTGCACGAACGCAAAAGCCACCTAATGCAGCAGAAGGGTTTCATTTGGGATTTTTTTTTTTTTTTAATGCCATCAGTGCTCAAAAGCCAACAATTATTTGGCTTTTGGCTCTCCTGGCAATCTTAAGAGCAGAGAGAGTGAGTGCTAACGTTCCCGTTTTTGTCAAGTGCACCATTGTGCCACTGTTCGTGCTTTGTGCACGCATTCATCGCACCCAGCGCGTGGAACAATCCATTGATGCAAGCTTCAAATTAGATGCACGGTGGCACTACAGGGCCAAGCTTGACTCAAAAGTGGCTTTCTAAGTCAACTTGGATTTGTTAGATGACTGCTGTTAAAGCGGGGTACATACGCAGTGGTTTTTAAATATCATTTAAAATGTGAGCAAACATAAAACATGAGAAAGGAAAAAAAAAAGCCTAGGCTGTTAGGTATGTGGGGAACTCTTAAAACAACCAGATAATTGCTAAGGGGATTCATTTTTGGGACCACAAAATTAGGAAAAAGGCTAACATTGAGTTTTACAGTGCATAGCCCACTTAGTTAAAAATGAAGCAATGCAATTCTTAGCAGAAGAAGCAACACGGCCAAGTGTTGCTTGCGCACCTCAACTCAATCGTGTGCGTGCCGTACCCTGCACTCGTGGATTTTTCGTCTGGACTCATCGAGCTGGTGCTGCAGGTCCCAGACGATCTCCTTGTGTTTGGTGTAGCACTGCTCAGCCGCCTCCTTCTGCCGTTGTGACTCCTGACGTGGCATGGCAAGAAAGCCAAGTCATAATCCCAGTACAAAAGTTGCAAGCGACGTATTGTCTCCACCAACGAGCACCCCTACCTCCAAATCTTTGAAGTTGTCCATCATGTAGCGCCTCTCTGGAATTAACTTCACGTAGTCCATTGCGGCTAGAGAGTTCTATTAACAAAATGGTGGGGGTGGGGGGGGGGAACAGACATTCATGTCACAGTCAACATCGCACACAGGAACGTCTGTTAAAGGTACAAAAAGACAAGTAGGACACTGTGAGAATCAACGCAAGGAATCTGCGAGCTTTCCTCCCTTTATTGTGCCTCCAATTTCCTAAAATACTGTTTACAGAGTGGCTTGGAATCGAGAAAAGAGGCAAAGTGAAATGGGGCATCATTTCCAGTCGGGAGGCTCATCCAATGCGACAGCTGCACGCCTGCATCAGATCTCTGCGGATAATAACAGTGCTGGGGTCACGTGACCGCGACGGCGTATTTGCGTTAGCACAGATGATGGAAGAAGTCGTCCGCTAACAACGGCGGACGGTTGCCACCGTCATTGTTCCTTTCGTGGCAAACCAGAACGGGGCCTTTTCCCCGCGCATTATCTCCTGCGCCCACCTGCTCCCTTCACCGTCGTGACTTTGGGTGGCCGTTGAATCTTTGCAGATGATAATGATGCTGGCGCTATTCGAATAAGGCCTATTGAACCTTTTGTAACCAGCTGATGTAAACGCTCAAGAAAATGGTGTGCTTGAGCGCCAACGGGCATCATGTTCTCCTGGTGGCCAACACAAAAAGCTAATTGTGGACCTTTTACATCTGTCAGCTGTGTTTTTGTTGTTGTTAAACAGTAGCACATTCTATTTCTCTTGCCATTGCATCTTTTAAGACCCCAAGTCGGACGGAGGCATTTGGCTGAAAAGATGCCGTGACTGCTACATTGCGCCACGCCGATTGCTCGCATACTCGGATGACAGCCGCCCGGGCTGAGGAGAAAGTGGGTCGATGCATCTCACTGTTGCAGAAATGATTCAACTTGATGGTGGTCTGCAGTCGCCGGTGAACTAACAAGCGACTGGAAGGAGGAGACGAGCGGCGTAACACAAGAGATCGACAGCTTGAGTGTTCGGTGACTTTGGGGTCATTTTCCGGCTAAAAGGGAACAGGTTAACACGTAGTTTTGAGGATTTATTTTCACCTTTGCTGTCACTCCAGTCCAGTTTGCATGTGAGGAAACGTATTCCGGAATATCGCCATAACTACTTACATTTACCCTATTTTCCGCACTAAAAGGCGCACTGGATGATGAGGCGCACCTTCAATGAATGGCCTATTTTGTAATTTTTTTCATATATTGGACGCACTGGATTATAAATCGCAATCTACAATGCATCCACTAGATGGAGCTACGCTGCTATTCGACTCGAACAATATTCGTAGTTTCATTGAATCGTTAATTTATGTTTACGTTTTTACCCCCTTCTGCCCCGATTTTCTTTTTTTTTTTTTGCAGCACCATTACATGAAACTGAAATTAGAAGGTCTCCTCATTAAAGAAACAGGGAATACCAAGCAATTGGCAAATGTGCGACTGTTAAAAAATGCATTGCGAGCTGACAGTGACATAGCAATTAAAAACATGTTCATGTCTTCTCTGAAAGGGACAATATTCTGTTCTTCAAATAACAAGAGTCTGATTAGGCTTTGAAATCGACATAATTGCACCTGAACTACAATTTGAACGTTGCACTCATTTGCATCCACTATCAATGAGACCTTACCATCTCGAGATCCAACACACGATCCTGCAAAGACAAAAGATGGCAACCGATCAGAAAAACGCCACGGGCAAACGACCGTGAGCGGACACAAAACACAGCTGTGGTGAGCGACTTGACGGCCAGGTAATTTGCTCCAACAGTAAAAATGGACTACGTGTGTGTGTGTGAGATGACGGAGGAGAGAAGAGTAATGGGAAACGGGGGAAAGAAATGTTCAGAATTTGAAGATCTGCCAAACACACCAAGGCACATTTTCCTGACTTCTCATCGAGCTCTTGACTGATGCCCCGCCCCCTTGGTAACGATGCATGTAAGCGATGCGATGATTCTTAACTGCCACTCTTAACACACACCTGCTTCTCCCCCATCTGTTTTGCATGCATTAGCGGTTTCTAACAAGGGTTCCTTTACTGTGCAACGTCCCCCCCCCCACACCCCACCCCCGCTTGTCTTTCTAATTTGCTTTCTACAGCCCTCTCTTCTCATCCTTCATAATTAATGGCTCGACTGAGTACGGGGACAGCTGAATAATTGCGCACAAGTTTTGCCAGGTGCCGTCGAGTAGTAACAGATGGATCCCAGGTATCCAACTCTTGGCGAGTGAATGTTTATGTCTGGTGGTAGTGAGCAAAAGGCCAGTGGAAGTTCGGGCTGGGGGGTCAATCCACCGCATTAAAGGTGATGGTGGATGTCGCGGCACAGTGGGATCGAGACAAGGCCGCCGGTGGCTTTCAGTCATCAAGGCCTCGTGTCCGCTGCAATTAACTACTTGTCCAGGCATGGCTGCAAGATGTGTCACGCTCAGGGATGTGCACTCAAGTGTACACTGTGCGTCAAGGATGACCAAAAGTTCCGTTCCGTTTTACTCTGGACGGGTAGACATATTAACTCATAATATGATGTTAAACCAAAAAATACACATGAAATTTAAAATAAAAATGTTTGAGGTGATGATCGTTTAAACAGGAGGAGCTGGTACACTCACTCGCCAATTTATCAAGCACACCTTCACGAGATCTTGATCGAGAGAGTAAATGATGCACACCGCGGGGGGGGGGGGGGGGGGGCCCTATTTTCATTGAGGGGAAGTTGGAAGCTCTTTTTTGACTGCTCTCGGGATGTTTCCAAGGCACTCCGCATTGAGCTTGGGGGATCTCTTGGCATACTTTGAGATGCCAGTTGCACAGCGCGCCCTATGTATGGATGGGTGGCTGTCGGCTTTTCCGTTTTGCCGTCTTTCATTCAAATCCCTTCCTGTTACGTTTGCGGTCTCATTCTCATCCACATCTCATCACTCGCAGGCGTCCATGTTTTTGTCATATTAGAATTAGAAGTACTTCCTGCTTCTGTGTCTAAGAATCATGGGAAATGTAAACCTCCGAGCGTAATGCTGCATTCAGTCTGCACACAATAAGCATTTCTGGCGGCCCCTTACCTGCAACCTCACGAATAGAAGAAAGAAACTACAACGTGAAGGAAAGAAAAATGCATGCCGACCTGCAGGCTTCTCATTTCTTCAACCTTCTTGCGATTCCCCTCCAGCAATTCTAAACGAAAAGCGGAAGAGTTTGAAAGTGCGTTAGTTTTACATAGTTTTCTTCTTCCACCACTTCTATTTTTCTTAATTTCACGGAAGTTTAATCGGTGAGTATGATGTATGCACCCACATTAGTTAAAAGTCTCCAATGCACAATAATCAGTTCCGTTTCAAAAGTCTCCTTTGTACCCACCCAAGTCTTGTTTCTGCTTGCTGATAATTACAGCGGCAAATTGTTTTCCGTTGCAATCACTGAATTTTTACCTAATTTGACATTTATTTGGTCCCAAATTGAATTTCCAAGTACCACGGTATTTACACATTTTGCTTTGCGTGGTGATTTGCTTGTTTTAAACACATCTTTAGTGAGCCTTAAGTGCTTCCTCACGCTAGAACCGCTCCCCTGACAAATAAACAGAAAAGACTTGATGTCTCCAGCTGCTTTTCGCAACCCATTCGCCTCTGGAAATGCTCCGGGAAAATGTACTCCTTAACAGTACAAAATGTTTATTTTATTCAAATACGTCGCAGCCTGGGCAAGACCACACCCCCATCTCTTCAACCATGGATGCAAATAAACTGGAAAATGTCAAATACTATTTTGGACAGAAATTACGCAAGCCTCCAACTGATCCTTGATTTAGCTCTCGTTTTATTTCTGCAAAACCAAAGAAGTTTTTGAGACGACACGTAACTGACCTTATTTAGTATCTTTTCTTCTCTACGCAGGGGAGGACGCAAACCAAATAGAGATAAATAATATAATAAATAATAAGTATGGGGGCGTAGGGGGTATTCTGCTAACTGGTGCCATTAAGAGCCATTCGCCTGAGGTGAGCAATTAAGTGGCTTTAATAAAAACATCGCTCATATTAGAATTTGATGGACGAGTCTATGGTCATACTCTAGCAAAGGTTATTGGTGTTGAGCAAATGCTAATTGGAATGTCACCTTGTTGACGACCAGATGTGAAGTCATTTAAACGCTCCCATCAAAGAGATGGAAGCTACTTTTGTAGAAATGGCTTATTGGTTGCGGCCATATGGATGTTGTCAGCCCTGGGAGCCCGGGACGCAAGAAATAAGCTGACCCGCTGATGAAATGAATCTTTAGCCTTGATCTAGACATTGCATCATTACGAGATGAAAGGTGAGGGAAGAGTACGAAGAGATGCAGTGTGTGATGTGCTGAGGAGATCTTCTGCCGAGGTGGAAAGAAAGGAAAGGAAGAGATAAGATCGGACGCAAAGGGAACACACTCTGAGGCGCTGACACAATTTAAATGGATCACAGAGTCAAACGCAAGCAATTAAATGGGGTCAAATTACTTTGGCACAACTTTTAGTACACCGTTGCTCGATTACAGAACCTATTTGTAAATCTTTTGATGTTTTGTTAGGAATGAATGAAATTCCTTAAACGTGCACTTTTTGTTCATTCTGAATTCATGAGGTCAAATAAAAATGTCCCCATTGTCCATTCTCAACATCTGATATCATCCTCCACAAAAGATGTGGACTTCTGCAGGTAAGTAACGGTAAGTAGCTAACAAAGGAAACAGAAATACTGTACATCTGCAATGCTCGATGACATCGTTGACTTTGGACAAAGGTCGGCGCTCAGACGACAGCCATTTTAGTTATTTATTTCTAGGTAGGCATGAATCTCTACAGGTTGCCTTAAGAGGACTGTAGCCAACAACAGTCACCTCACGCTAAAGCAATAGCAGTGCTGTGATTTTGGACCTTGTTTTTCGGTGCTGATGCAGAGCAGCAGTTTTTCTTGTTCGTCCAGGCGCTGCAAGAACGCATCTCGCTCCGTTGCCCGAGTCTGCCTGAGTGCCTTCAGCTCAGCTCTGGTGTGCTTGTGCTGCATCCTCAGGCGCTGTTCTCTTGTGTCATGCTCGCGCACCTCCTCACGCAGCAAGCGTATCTTGGACTGGTTCGTTAGAATATATATATAAAAAAAATGCATCGGATGTGGATTTTGTAAGAGTATACAGAAGTGCACATTTAGAGCGTACGTAGAACATTCTTCGGCCGATCTGAACCACTCATTTTTCTTCTTGTCCTATCACGCTGCTTCAACACAAACGTTTAGCCGGAGCCCCATCAACAAAGTTGGCAGGAGAGGAACACGTCCTCAAACCCACTCACGCCTTAAAGTGTGTCATCAGCTTTTGCAGATGCAAACACGAAGCAACGATCCAGAAGATATCAGTCAAGTCATCCAACCATTGGAAATGAACTGAAAGTCCTCTCACAATAATCCTGGAAAGGAGCAAGATTATCTTTTTCGAAGGCAATATCATTGAAGCCATAAAGGTGCCTTCCGGTCTTAAGAGGACAGCTGATGAAAACGGAATATTTGTCATCATACTTTTAAAGATGTGGGTCACTACAATGCTGCATTTGTATAGAAATAATAACTCGTTCTGGAAAGGTTTCATTTCAGTAACTGTGTTTAAATGAGCAAATAAAAAAAAATGTTTCATCCATTTTCCCTGCTATAGAGGCACCCGCCCCCCTCTTGTTCCCACTAACAGCGGTTGCACTCTTAATCTCTGGCCGTATAATTGAATTTGCTGGAAAAATCCCGTGGTTGGTTGACAGAGTCACACTGCATGTAAGAATCATACCTTGGTCTCTGCGAGCCAAAGGGAGCTGTCGTTGACTGATCCAGCTTTCCTGGTTGCCTGTTCAAACAAATGAAGGCAATCGTAAGCATTCCTGCATGCAGGCGAGCCAAAAATGGGAAATCGTGCAATTGGATTGGCTCCGGCATTTTGTGCATAGAAGAAACATACAGAAAGACACAAACTAAGATTTACACACACAAATTGGGTTATTCTTAAGTGTTATTGTTCATAGTCGATAAATGGTCAATCAACCAGTGTATCACAATGTCCTGTGACATCACCATGGGTGGAAGGCACTATACAGTATAAATGACGGGTCTCTGGGTCATTTCATGCAAGTGGGTGGATGGATGGCACACAAACGCCGAAAAAGAAGGTAAAATATCCCAAAGCACCTGGAAGTTGTCTTCACCATTCCTCAGCAGGCCTTGGACAGCTTCATCTAATTCGTCGCCGATGGAGGAAAGTAGGGCCACGCGTTCGGCTTCCATCTGTGCCACCTTCTCTTCCAGTTTCACAAGTTCGGATACTGTTGCACGCCCACCTTCGTCTAACCTGAGCTGAGGAGGACAGGAGAACGATAACAGTGGTTCAGTTTAGACTTTACTGTCGTCGCATTTTGTGGAGGACGGGGGACAACTGCATGGATTTAACTTTTTGTCACAAAGACTTGAGGAAAAAAAAATCGGAGCATCCAAACAGTGAAAAAAGTGTCATTTGCTTCCCTCCTCCACAAACAGACCTGGTTAACTGCCTTCCTCTGGTCTGCTCTATCAATAGTTCCAGAGTCTCTTCCAGGGCACAGTCAATCAAGATGTCAGGGACACAGGAACTAACGGAACAGTGTTGCTCGGGGGACTGTGGGTCATCATTCTGTCTCTTCTTGATAAACTACCCACGCTGCATGAATAACAGTCTCTCTCTCTTTTTTTTTCCTCTTTCATCCGATTTAGAGTCAATACATGGATATCCTGAAGAGATCCTCCTACTGAAGGGGCCTGTCAGAGACGAGAGTGAAGACGCCATCTGTCGTTGTAAAGCACCTCCGATTTCATGTAGCAGCCCTTTGAAATAGTGCCGATGTGGCACAAATATAACCTTTCAAACCTTCTCGGGGTTTGCATGATCACAGGACGTTGCCTTGAATACATAAGTTCTGACAAAAAATATATATATATATCATGGCATGGCTTTCTTTTTTTTTTTTACATTATTCCATTTTAATCGAGACCACACTTACTTCATCCAGTTCCAGTTTAAGTAGCTGGTATTTTTTGCAGAGGAGAGCATGTGCATCCTCTTTTGACTTCAGCTGTGCGGCCAGCTTATCACACTCATCCTTCATCCTGTCCAACTTGACGCGCAGCACCTCGCACAAATTCGTCTCCGACACTGCGGCTGCCTAATGGAGAGCAGGTGTGTTTACGATCATGATATGCGCAGGGATATTAGGACTGGACATCATCAATTTACACGTGAACCCCGGTCCATTTGAAAAATTTCTCCCTCTGAGCTGGCAAAGCCAAAATGCCTTAAATTTGCAACCACAAAACGACTAACCCTATTGTTGCTCACGTCTAGATGATTATTTTTTTTTTTTTTACTTTGACAGATTTCTGCATAAAAGGGCTGCTTTGTGGGGGAAAAAAATTGCATCAAGTACTAATTAGAGTGGAATTAACAACACAAACTGAGAACTTGGGATGAACCGAGTGACAGACTGAGGAAAAATAGAGAAAAATTGAGGGAAGGAAACCGTCAGAAGGGAAATGCAAAATTTAAGCTGGAGGGAGGTGACAAGGGAAGGGATTAAGAGGGAAAGGGATGATACAGTGGAGGGGAAACCTAGAGAGGACAAGGACAAGGAAAAACAGCTATTCAAGCGTCCCCCCCCCCCCCCAAAGTTGACTGCAGCAAAATCGGAATAGACGCGAAATTCGAATATCGGGTGGACATGCGCAGCAACCACAGCGTGGAACTTCATACAATCTCGTCCTTGTTTTCACCGAACGGAAATATGACACCATTACAACGAGCGGTGTCCGATAACGCCAATGAGGACAGCTACATTCACCCAATACCAGGGAAGACCTTCAAAACAATGAAGGAATCATCACTCAATCTCCTTAAGCAGGGGGTCGAGGTTCATGCTGGAGGCTTCAAATCGAGAGCAATTCCACAATTACGCTTCACTGCTTTAACGAGGCTAAAAGGGTCGGGGGATTAGCGTTCGTATATTCATGCCCGGAGCCTTGAAATGATCATGATGATTTACGCAAAACATTCAAATCCCAGCTAAGATCCAGCCGCTCGCGCTCAGAGGGATGTGCCTAAAGCCCCTGAAGGAAAAAAAAAAAAAAAAAAAAATCGGCACATGAGCCATTGATAAATATTTGCTGCGGATGGCATTCAATTTTCCGTGTACCGGCGTGAGGAAAAGACTGTGCATCCTATGGCTTGGCTTGATCACGGGTTCCACAATGAATAATTCACCTTCACGTCATTTAGATGTGACTGGATTTCATCGCGCTGCTGACGGCAGAGTCGGAGCATGTCTTGCATTTCCTCGCGCTTCGTCCTGCCTCCTTCAACTGCGACCTTCAGGTTGTCCAGCTCCTTCCGATGAACCTCTCTCTCGAGCTGCAGCTGTTTCCGTAGCGTGTCCGGCTCATCCTCAACCGCCGCCAGCTTGGCCCGCAATTCCGCCGCGACCTTCTGAAGCTCCTTCTTGGAAGCTTCCGCCTCACTCAGGCGGTGCGCTAGCTGGGCATGAGCTGAGGTCATTTGACTCAGCGCGACCTGGAGCTCAGCCTGCTTATTCAGGTGTCTCTGACTGAGACGGGTTTGTGTGTCCGCTTGCTCGACGAGCCTCTGATTCTCTTCCCTCAGTCTTGCCAGGTTCTCCGACTGACGCCGAAGCTCCATCTGAAGGGCATCAGAGGACTCCTTGGCCTAGAATGAAAAGTACATATTAGAAATGATAAGAAAAGCGCGTGACGTCACGCCAAAGAAATCACAGAAAAGTTGAACAAGCACCGCAAGTGCTGATTGTTCAATGCTCAAACATCTTTGCTTGTTCTGAGAGTATTGAGGGGAAGGGACGTTCAACCCTGACCTCCCGGATTTCTTGCTCTCGAGCCAATTGGCACTGGCGGCTCTCGGAGAGCGCCACGTCCTTGCGGTGGAGCTCCTCATCACGCTGGGCCAAACGTTGTAGGCTTTCGGCCAGCTCTCTGCGGGCAGCCTCGGCCTGCTGGCTCAGCGCCTTCAGCTGGGTGTGGGAGCGCTCCGTTTCTTTGGCTACCTGCGGGGAGGAACAGAAAGAGCGGTGGGCGAGAGTGACAGGAAAAAATGAATTACAGAAGACGCTGGGGAGGCGAACGGAGAACAAAGCACAGCTCTGACAACATTTGACGAGAGCAAGACTGACGGGGAAACGGCAGGAGAGGGGACGTAGGCGGCAGAAAAGCGTCCGCACGTGGCAATGCGTTCGTTCAAGGACGGTTGTCGGGTTTGTGAGGGGCAGATTGCGTCCGGGCCTTTGACTGTAACTGAGGAGGACTATGCTGTAGCTCAAACTAATCATTTCATCGAGCACTTGATTATACATCCTTATTCACTAACAGGGTGGAAATGAATTCATACTTACTTCACGTCACATCAAACATTCCGGGTGGGGATCTCTCGCTCCGACTAGCTGCCGGTAACGCAGACTAAACTCTGACAGCAGTTGGACAGACACCAAACGCGCCATCTCAAAGCGCAAGCAGTCGGGTTGGGAAAGCCGCCATGAACTTTTCAGGACCCGGCTGAAGTTCTAAAGGTGTCGAGTAGCTGGTCCACAGACAAAATTAAAATTGACAGCGCTCCTTCTGAATCCAAGGTTCGACAGTTTGTCCGAAAAGGCCGAACGGGACTTCCTCTTTGGTATCCTTCACAGACGGTGTCCAACAAATTTTTTTTTCCCAGAAATTTGTACTCCCGAAATGCAGACGTGTCAAAAGCACATGAGTTGGGAATATTGAATTCACAGTGATTTTGGATCGGGCCAACTTCCTTTGGAGTGGCAAGGGGGTATTTCGCGACTGCATAGCAAGACTAAATCAAAGCATCAAAACAGAACGTGTGAATGAATCGGTGTTTGGATTCTTCTGCATGTATGAGACATTTAGAATGAGAGTTCATCTAGTGTCACACACAGACTTGGCGAATATATAACACAGTAAGCACTTCTTCCTGTCGTTGAACAAACGCCTGCCCTTGACTGACCTTTGCTGCCTTGTCAGTGTGCAGCTGAATGTGGGCCCGGGCCTCCTCCAGCTCCTTCTGCAGTCGATTGCACTTTGCCCTCCATTGGCGCACGGCCTTTTGGGCCTTGGCCCTCAGTTCTTCTCTGCTCCTCGTGCTCTCCTGGAGTAACGCCTCGGTCTCGGTCCTCTCTGTTTGCCCTCGGCTCTGAAAGGAAAGGTGAGCTGTATAGTTTGAAAGTTCTTTTTTATTTTTTTTCTCTGTATGTGTATCCTTTTCTACCTAAAGTAAATCGGTATTTTCACCAAGCTAATCCTTGCCGCTTGAGTCCAGCGTGAAATACTTAAAAGTGGAGTCAGTGAACTGAATAATCCTCTCGAAAGCACTTTATGATCCTAATCTAACAAACAAAACAAATCATCGTTCAAAGCATTAACTGATGAAACCGAGAACCACCTGCATATCCTTCAGCTGCTCAAGCATTCGGACTTGTTGTTGCTCCCGCCGTGCCAACTCTGCAGACAAGCCCTAGGTTACAGAAACGAGGGGTAAGGGGCTTGAAGGTACCAAAAGAACTTGCGGAGGGTTGAAGCACTACGTGTTAAAGCAACAAAGATTCCAGAAAAAGAGTGAGAGAAACGCCGGTCAGAGAAAGCTCAGAATTAAAATTGGATTACCTTTTGAAGGAGTCAGAAAAATAGTGCACAAATCGTTCCCGTTGGATTATTTTATATCTCCAACAACAAGTTGGAGTCACTTTGAAGTTCTGATGTCTAAATTCTAAAGTTTGAAGTATACCAAGCACAGGTAGTGCAAGCAGTTAGTCACAGGCTGATTAGTCACAGAACAAGTTCACTGGGAATAAATCCAGTCATGGCCCTTCCATTTATTCATCCTATTTATTCTTTTTTTTTTTTTTTTTTTTTAATGAAACAATTTGATGTCCGTTCAGCGACGCCCCAGATGATGCATCCAATTCACGGTTTAACACCTACAATACAGGAAGCATGACATTCTTTTTTCACTTTAAAGAAAAAAAAAAAAGCTAAAATATTAACATTCCAGCATCCTTTAAAGACGTGTATTGAAAGGGGGTTTGTGCTGTATGATTATTTTCCCACTTTGCCTGAAAGAATTTGTACAGAAAGAGATTTTTCTTCAATCAAGTGCGGCGTAGATGCCACACAGGAAACTTCTGAAAATTCAAAAACACAATGTCGGCATTGCGCTACTCATCAGACACCGGACCGATTGTTTTCTAAACAGACATGACGCACACACCTCCAACTGGATTCTCAGCTGGATGTGCTCACTCTCCTTGCGGTCCACAGCATTCTTTAGCTCCTTGACCTCACTGCTGGCCGATGCCCTGCGCAGTTGAGCTCGCAGTTCCGCCAACTCTTTTTCCATGTCTGAACCATTGACACACATTCAATACAGAAAAGACACACGCAGGAAATAACTGGGGAATACATTTAAAATACTTATCTCATGACAACAGTGTTGTCAATAACAGTACTTTTTTTTTTTTAATGTCACGGGGTTCTCCACATTTTTTAACTTTCCTCATTGGATGTATTAAATATCCATCCACCAACCTGCCTTTCCACCTTCAGTTATTCATTCAATAAAGATGCCTTAATGAGCTTAGCAATAAAATGAGGCAAACTGCCTAATCACACTCCTGACACCTACAATGCGTACCTTGTAATCTTCCCTCCTCCCTGCTTGTATGGTTGCCAGGGATGGGCTGACTTGACTGTAGCCAGACTCTCTGAAGCTCCGTTTTCTCCTTCCTGCTCCTCTGCAGCTCACCCCGCATATTCTCCACCTGCAAATCATCACGCACGCATGGCACAAAAACGCTGGGATATTCCAGTGGGATTGAGGATTTGCTTCACTGGAGTTTGCGGCATAGACTCAAGGTTATGTGTCCGTTCGTATTCACGCAGAGCGCAGTTCATCCAGAGAAAATAAATACAAACCTGTTGAACCAGTGACGCTCTGCTGTCCTCTGACTGATCTAGTAGTCTCTTCACTCTCTCCAGCTCCTGCTCCATCTCGGGACAGCGTGGGGGGTGTTATTCGATGATGATGTCAGTAAAATTGAACAGCGACCAAATTAGATTTCGGCTTTAAGCGAACGAAATCCATTCAAATGTGTACTCACCTTGAAGGACTTCTCCTTTTCAAGTAATCTGGATGTCATGGTGTCCTCTCTCTCGCTGACATCGATTTTATGTCTCTCAAAAGTCTACAAAACAAACGCACGGGACAAAAACAGGTGTTCTGCAGCAATAACAATGCAACATGACAGGCGCTTTCGGATGACATCATCCACCCTCCCCATTTCTTTCGAATGAGCCAGTGGCATAATGGTGCGGGGATTCACATCCCACTCAATCGCGCCCATTGTAAGCAGGCCACGGTGATGGATTGTCAGCTGCGAGCAATAACCTCTACCCAAGCGACTCATCGAGGTGATTCACATCATAGCGGGCCCATCGGTGAGGAATAAATGTGCTCTGTGCTTCCCCTCCTCCTCAACTTTTGTGATAAATTAGATTAGTTTCCTCTTCGTTTCCTTGTGTGTTTATTTACTCTTTTGAGGGGGAAAATTTACTTCTCCTCACCCTTGGGTGTGCCGCTTTCCCATGAGGAGACTATCCAGGCGAGGGATATAAAATGAATCGTAGCTGCTTCCTACGTGGAAATCGGAGCTCATCCCCAGGTGAGCCGTTTTTGAAAAAACATTCTAAAGCAACACAGTGACCCCTTGTGGTATACAGCAAAACGACAGTATGTAAAATGCAGACAACTTGGCTCTCTTCTCCAGCAACTTGGTGATAAAATATCGTTTTTACATTGAAACTGTTTAGGATGTGCATACAAACAGATGTATTGGAAGCCTAATTTTGTTTCATTATTTTCCCCGCAATCAGCAGATCCATGAAGGCAAGTACAAATCACTGAAAGGGGTCAAAGTGCAAGCTTGCCACATTGATCCTGTGGACTGAGGGTGTTCAGTGAGTTTAAGGAAATAACACTGCATCACTAATCTGATGAGCAAATTTTACTGCGGCTGTGGATACGATAATTTAAGTTGCTGTTGTTGCTGATATTCAAAAATTTAAATTGAGAATACAGGTAAATAATTCATTTGGGCTACTTTTGTCTTGCAGGAAGCAAGGTGATGCTCGCTTCAGCGTGCCTTACAATCCTGAAACAACGTCACCAGTGACCACCACCTGAAAAGTTCATCAAATTCCGAGCCGAAGCAGAAGCGCACACTTACAGAGTCTTGTCGCTGAATAGGGGCCATTTGCTCGGAGAGGCTCTCAATTGCAAACCTGGTGTCAACATCAGCCCTGTCAAGAAATGACAAATACTTCCTTGTCTACTTCAATTCAAAAGCTGTTCTCATGTTCACAGACAGCATCGTATATCAAATATTACCTATTTCTCCTGATGATTTCTTGCTCCAAGTCTACTGATAGTCTCTGTTGGTCACAGCGGAGATCTCTCATGGACTGGTGCAAAGTGTGGATCTGTGTCAGAGTAAATACTGCACTAAAAAACAACAGCAAATTCAAAAGCAGGATCTTGTCTGTCAAACAAAATAGCCGCCTTAGTTACATTCCAATCAGGGTTGGGCAATTATTCATGATCAACATATATAGCGATGGACAGGGTATCAATGTCAGTATCGTTTATCATTTAGATCAGGGGTGTCCAAAGTCGGTCCTGAAAGGGCTGCCGTCCTGCCTGTTTTCCAGCTGCAACGCGCTTGAACACTTTGTGAATGTACGTAACAACTGGCACTTCTGTGGTCCTTACGTCCTCTCCTGACAAGCTACTATTCTTGAAGCGAACGCTTGCGGAGTGAGACCTCCTCCTCCTTCTCATCCCTGGCGTTCCTGCGTAGTCCTTTAGCGGGGAGGTCGGTTTGCCATCTGTAATTACACATGATTGCAGGCTGTAAAATACTAATACAAGGGGTCACATTGGAATGAATGAAGCGAGATGAGCCCAGTGGAAAACTCAGCCAAATATTTCCAAGTCACAGGCTGCTTTATGACTTGGCCCATTTAATCTATTTTAAGCATATTAAGATCCAAAACAAGAGTTTAGATGCTGAGGCTTTGGACCTGATTCAGGGCAACAATCCAGGTCACTGGAATGCAAGCTGCATGCGGAAGCGCTGCTGTGAGCACCATTGGCCCTGCTCAGCCTCTGCGCCTGCAGTTGACTGATGGACTCCTCCAGATTATCACGAAGCTAGAAAACAGAAAATGGATGCTGAAACAATAAACAAGCAGGTTTGGGAGAGGACTGAGTCAAGGCTTGCAGATCATACTTCCGGGCAGGGGTGTCAAAGTCAGGTCGTGCAGGGCCACTGTCCTGCATGTTTCCCAAGTCTCCCTGTTGTAACATACCTGATTCAAATGAACAGGTTCAGTGTCAGGCTTCCACAGAGCTTGCTGATGATCTGAAAACATGCAGGACAGCGGTCCTCCAGGACAGGAGTTTAACACCCCTGCTACTGGGGCTGACTTCAGCCTAATTTGGCATTTAAGTACTCGTTTAATTTCAGGAAGCAGAATATTAGATCTCAAGGGTGGGTTACAATGGAGAGTGTACTAAAATAAAAATGAGATGACGCTGGCCTTGTGCAATTCAAAAGCCATCTGTGCAATGTGTACCGTAATATAATTTCATGACACTGGGAATGGATTGAACAGGTGTTTTACCAGAGCCATGGCTTCAGCCTGGTCATTGGTATGGTTCCTGTACTGGCCCAGCATCTGGTCCACCTTGGTCAAATTCCGATTGGTATCCTGCCAAAGAGACAAATCATTGAGCGGCCGCTCAAAGTCAAGCATTCACAACAATCATTCTACTGTGCATCCCAAAGCATCCACACTCATGCCATTGCACATCAAAAATGTGAGTTGGCTCTGCCTGTTTATAATTATTTGACTCCTTTTATAATACTATAAAAATAAAACAAGACGGCATGAGTACGAGTACCTGCAAAGTGCTGCACAGTGTGCCGATCTTCTCGGAGATGTCAGCTGCATGGCCGTCACCTGCTCGGCCACTGGCTCGGCCTCTTTCCCGTACAGGTTTGCTGTGGGCTTCGCGCCCCTGCGGCCTGTGTCCACGCAACCTGTCACTCGAATCTGACCCACTGGATGTGTCCATATTTTCGATTTATGGTTAGACTACACGTGGCCATGCAAATATTTTGATTAAGTAGCCTGAGTCTCCAAAAACGCGCAATGGCAAAATCATTGCACATTCCATTCGCGACGAAATTGCCAAATGCTTGCTTTGCTGCAACACGAATTTAACTACTCTAAGACATTATGAGACCTGTAAAATTCAAAAATCCGTTTTTTGCCTTCCCATTCAAACCTCTCATTGTGCTGCTGCAGGATGATTCTCCGCTTGATCAACAAGTGGCAAACAGTAAATGCTAGCTAGCTAACCTAAAGCTTGCCAAACTGATACTGATGCAATACAATAACGGCCGCAAAATCGGACAAATGTTCCGTGAAAACATCTAAAATATATTCCACTGTTTCGTTGCCCACGTCACAAGTGAGTTTCCAGTTAAAAGAAAAGAACTGAAATTATGCATCTCCGTACTATGGCAACTTGAACTAGCCGCGTCTGAGCAGGACAACGACCAACAACAACCGCAGAGAAAAGACACACTGGGAATTGTAGTCCTAAAACATTGTAAACTGAGGGAAGGTTCTTCTTGTGAACTACAATATCCACAAGGAGGCTTCTGCGCTGGTGCGTCCACGCCTTTAGAAAGGAAAATGTATTATAATTACCAAAACTAGTACACTGCTATGATTTCTGTGGTTGACAATAAAACAAATGTATGAATACATTATTATCCACATAACTTAAAATAATAAATAATAATAAATTATTATTATTATATAAATTATTATTGTTATTATTTTAAGTTATGTGGAGTCAAATCCATGCATGATTTTGGAGCCTACGGATTCGACGTAATTGTCTCCTGCAGTACACGAGGCTGCCTGTTGCCGAAGTGGTGAGTAACATTATACCGACAATAATGAGCGAGGGGTTGGGAGTTATTCTCCAATCTAACACAAGAGTGTCTCCTAAATCCACCCTCAAGATGAAGACCACCTCCAAAAGCCACTAAAGAGCTCCAGCTGCATGCCCGTCCTCCAGCATCTCTCCTGTACCTTCACAGCTTCACACACAGAACACCCCGGAGAGGAAAGTGCGCGTTCTTTGCAAAGTTTTGGGCAATAATTCAAATGCTATCCTGTATATATTTGTACGAAGATCATCAAGGGGACCACAGAGGCAAGAAGAGAGAAGAACTATATCATGCAACTGATAGTATGCCTCCTGATTATCCTCCACTTGAACACTGCGTCCAATGCTGACTCCTGTCCTGATGCCTGTGAGTGCTCAGAGTGGAGGACTCGCACCATCTCTTGCATTGACATTGATCTGATCCCCAATTTCCCGGCAAGCACAGAGACACTGTAAGTACAATTTTATCTGTGCAAGTACTTTTTAAAGTATTTAATTTAATTTTTTTAAATGGATGTTGAATGTAAGAATTGGCTCCTCGACATTGATTTTTCCCAGCACACTTTGCTGGAAAAATCATTATAATATAATGGCTATTACGCCAAAAGTGCTCCCACATGGCACGAAGAATCTGTCAAGTAGTCACATTATCTGCCTATTTGACTATAATAGTGTTAAAAGTCAGTAATGTGATGTCAATTCTCCATTCAACTGTTTTTTTTTTTACTTCATTCAGGATTTAAATGTAATTGAAAGAAATTGAAAGACTACACTCACAACACGGCACTGCACGAATGATATCCAACTGCAACGTAATTAACTGCTGTAAGAGATATAACAGTGGAAAAAAGTAAACAATGTTAATGACATTTATACAGTCCCCATTATAATACATGTTAAACAACAACCTACGTGTCAAGAACAACCAAAAACAGGCATTTGATCACAACAGACCTTGACATGATGACCAATCATTTATGTCATCTACACAGATGTCAGTTTAAAAACAGGCATATTGTCTCCTTCTTACAAAGTGCTAACTTTGAGGCAATGACTATAGGAATCATTTGTAAAGTTTCCTTCTTCTCGGTGTATTCAACGTTCTCATCCTGCGTGAGTCTTTAAATTGCCTACCAAAGGAGAAATGCCGTGCAAATACAGTAAATGTATGCGAGAGGTAGAAAGTGTCAGCACATGTGCACACTTCTTTGAGCGTCAGAAAGGTCACTGCATGTCTCGGTGAGAGTCAGAGAGGTGGAAAGGAAAGCAAAGACACGCTTAAAAAGCCCGCTGAGCATGACACTTGACTCATCTAGGCCTCGCGTTCAAATACAATGTTTACCTTTGGCGGCATACTTTGCAAACTCACAGGTAGTTCCTTCTGGAAAAAAATGGGGGGGGGGCTTTCCAAAAAAGAGTCTGTTCCTTAACCCATACAAACACTTAAAAGATCCAAGATTGCTAAGCCAACCTTCAAAATGCGATTTTCATACCTCCCTCCAGGTTTGTGACCGCAAAATGTATATTTTCTTCTTTCTCAAGCAGATGGCTTTTCGAGACGCGTCTGTCATCGGTGCCATCGGACGCCTTCGCCAACATGGAAAATATCTCGCGGATGTGAGTAGCAACAGTGTTTGGTGTGATGAAGTCTCGTCAAATAAACAAACTTCAACACGGCCCCTTGAGGGCCGCTCTCCTCCACCTGTGCCTTTTTAACTAAACCAAGCCTTGCGCTTGCTCACCCTTTTCTCCTTCCTCTCTGTCTCACACCGCACTTAAGGGATTGACTCGCTCTCTGCCGAGTATCACCTTTGGCTGCACAGCTGGAAGTATTAATGCATTCCTGGAACTCCACTCGCGCACTTTCGACAGCAGGAAGGTTGTGAATACTCGTTTAACTTTAAGGGGGACTCCCTCGAGAGGAGGCTGAGGCGGGAAGTAAAATATATTTGAGAGAGCGGCTTTCTCTTATCCTACTATTCCTATCATGCAGTGTCTTCCACCCTAAAGGGTCATGACATGAAAAGCGTCCCAAAATCTTTAATTCTTTTCTAATGATATTGTCTATTTTGATTTGCTTTTTTGAGAAATTGCCTCGTTGGAAGGTTATTGAAAGATTACTGTACTTGTTTCCAATTGCATATCGGCGCCGATGACTTGGTCGTGTATGTGGCATGTTCCAAAATGACCAGTGAATTTGGAGGCTTAGAGACGCCGCCGGCTAGAAAACTCAGGAAACCACTGCGGTATTGGAACGGTCATGCAAATACGATCACACATACAACTGTTTATTTCTTTTAGATATATATCAGTGGATGTGACCCTGCAAAGGCTTGAGAGGAACTCATTTCACGGCCTGAGGAAAATCACCCACATGTGAGTATCTGAAATGAAGGGCACATGCTTTATAGATCCTGGTTGAGTAAGATGTTGTATTAGCTCCCTGGCAAGATAACGGTAACCGTCAGTGACTGCCTTGAAAGTGCTTCACCTCTTGCTGAGGTTTAGCGCTACCTCAACGTGCCCGATTCAATAGTTGCATTCTGAAACTAGATATTGGTAATTGGGTGTTAATTCTGATATGTGGTCTTGCTGAGGAGAAAAAAAAAAATCAGTACCATGAGGATGTCCGCCAAGGCTGAATTGCGAACCCGCTTTGCAAATCGTTTTGCTGTGCTGTAGGTGTTATCCTGCCATATCAAATTGGAGGCTGTTAGAGAAAGACATGCGGGGAAAAAAGTTATCAAACGGAAGAAAATGTACAGCCGCCATTATTCGGCTTCTCCTCTTACCTTCCTTCATGCTCCAAGCTCCTGCAGAAGCGATGCGGGGGAGAAAAGTTGAGAGAGGTGCACTCTTGTCTCAATTAGGAGATGTGTGTGTGTGTGTGTGTGTGTGTGTGTGCGTGCGCGGCCTCCAGGTGGACCACACTCCGTTCGATATCACACCTTAACTCGCCACCCACTGCTCCGAGACCAGCACACCGAGTCAACACATTCCAACACTACATTTTGGGTGTGATTTATTTCCACTCTCCAATTGGTCGATTAAATGGTTGTGTCACAGTTTGCAGCAGTAACTATAATTAACAGTGACACTTGTACGCGACATGAATTGAGGACCGTAAGTGCTCCTAAATTGCCGACTGGGGTTGTGTCGTGACTAACTGGCAGACTAATTCCAAATCACTAAAATACAGGCAGAAGTAATCATTCCATCCAGCTGAGGTTGGTATCTGGTAACTTTCCGGGGGGGTTATTTTATACCTCTCGGGCCTATTTGCCTCTGATTGGTGCGGTACGAGAGATAATAGCGTTTCGCTCGGGTTTCCTTCAGGGTCAGACACAAATGAATGCCCTGCTTACTTTCGGCTCCTCGAGGAGGCCAACAGCAGCTGTAGATTTGAGGTTGTACTTATAAACTGATGATTGTGGTGGGGGGGTCTTGTCTTTCGAGAAACCACAAACGTACATACACAGTTCTTACAGGCAATTAGGAGGACACGCAAGATGAAAGGAAGACAAATTCCTCAACACAGAGTCTCGTTACACACAGAAAGAGAAATTGGCCCCGGCCATCAACGCAAGGTGGGATTTGGTTTTTAAAAAAGACAGTTGTGTATTTTTACATCAAGACCTTGTCAGGCAGAACAAAATGGCAAAAGAGCTGAAATCAACTGAATTGAAACTACAATTCAAACCACCTTAAACCTTAAATTTGGAGAACCTTTTAAAGAATCCAGAGAACAAGCTCAGTAGCGGGGGTCACTAAAGTACGTCACTGGAAAGCATGACCACATCCTGCAATGTATGTCAATATTTTAATAATCTTTTGGGAAAAAAAATAAAGAAAAAAATTGCAAACCCTAGAGAAAGATCTTAAGTCAAAATAATTCACTTGACCAAAAAAGTACCTGAATCGGCAATGGTTTTTAATTTACGAGCCTATAAAACAGCCTCCCTGAATCCTGTACATCCCCCCAGCCCCCCTGCTATTAGCATCAGGAAGTAAATGAGTCTGCCTGCCTGGAGCCAGGCCCTGAGCCAGAAAGTGAATATGGCCAAGACACATTTGGCCTTAGACATAACACAACTGTTCTGTCCAGCCGGGGTGAACCAGCATAAACACATTAATGAAACACTTTTTTTTTTTCATTCTTACTTCTGGTTTTGGCTGTCGGCACCAAATTTCCCTTCTCTTGCCCGCTGACCTGCAACCTTGTTCATTTCTTCCAGCAGCTTTTAAGGCCAAGTTCAATTCACAGTCCCTGGATCTGTGTGTATTCCACTGGTTTTATGGCTTGCGTTCACGTGGAAACCTTCAATTTACATTGGTGACATGACAAGTGGATTGTGAAGCTCAACACAATATTGTCTCTTTGTTCAATCAGAGAAATACGGAATGCCAAGAGTTTAACCTACGTTGACCCAGAAGCCTTTAAGAACCTCCCGAACCTGAAATACTTGTGAGTACTCGTCATCGCATTTTTTTCCCACCAAATGCAATGGTTCAATTTTTTTTTTTTTACAAATCCTGGTTAGTGCACCAATGATGACAAAAGTAGGCCATCTTGGATAACCATGACAAGCTGTCATTTCCCTTACGACAACCACATGCACCGTCTCAATGGTTATTTTGAGGTACAGCGACAACCTACTGTTGCCTGAAGCCCAGCTCTGACATCCACATTAAAAGGGTGAATAATAACACTGTAGGTCGAATGATAACAAGTACGTGACCATTCACTTTAAACAGTCTTTTTGGGCCTAGTAAAAGTGCAGCTACCTTGATCCAATACATGATATTTATGTGTACGGTACCTGACGTGAATTCTATTGCTGACATCTGGGGAGGCATGGAATTTCATTTATCTTCTCGAACGGCTTTTTCCTGTCCATCAGGGGGATTCTCAATACAGGCCTTAACCACTTTCCTGACTTGAGCAGCATCCACTCAAATGACAACAATTTCATTCTGTAAGTTTTTTTTTCTTTTTTTTAACCAATGCTGGGCTACCTACTTTCTCTCTCTCTCTTTCTCTGACACACCCACACGCGCAAACACCGTTGTGAGGATAAACAGATTGGAGATGGATGGATGGATGGTTTACAGAGCCGTTGAGCATGCAACAACAAGCACCAATATTCTCTGCCCAAAACAATTGTTGCCGTTTCATCCAAAGAACAATTGCAGCTTTTGTGCTGGTGTTATCCGCGTTGAAGCCGGAGGCACGGCATGGCTCAGAGGCCCGTCGCGGTGGCTCACTTCTTTTCCATCTGACATATTCTCAATGTGACAAGACAATTTGGAACGGATTGGCAGACAAATTAGTGACTTCCTGCTTTGGGCAACTGCTTTGGTCGATTTCCAACCGAAATTTGAGCGCGGTCAGAGCTCTCGAATGGCATTAATTGAAGTGGGCAGGGGAAAACGGCACACCAGCACTTATTATGTGGCCGTTTGCACTTGTTGTGAGTGCATGTTGTGAGTCATCAAGTGTGTGTGGTTTTCTGCCACTGAGTCATTCCTTCAATCAAGGCCCCCTACCCACTTTCATTTTCCAGCTCAAGCCTAAAAAGTGAGAAGGCATCAATCTTCCACCCTGACCGTGCCTCTGTCACTTTCCAGTGAAGAGTATATGTTCACCAATGCACTTAATGCTCTCTTTGTTTGGTTTCTCTCTTTGCAGGGAAATTGTAGATCATCCCCACATTACGGTCGTCCCGCCTAACTCCTTCTGCGGCATCACGAGTGGTTTGTTGACAGTGTGAGCTATGGGCATGACACACACAGTACGCAATGTACAGGATTGCATGCGTTTGAGTGAACTTAATGTTTCTCGTTGGTCTACGTTAGTAACGGTCCAGTAGTGAGTATTCTGAACTAAATGCATTTTAAAATGTTTTACGTGCATCAGATGTTTTTTGAAAATAGTCCTTTCAGCTATCAATCGTATTAACTACAATTTGGTGTTGACATGGCATTTTTTTTTTCGTCAGCAGTCATCCATCCATCTATTTTCCGAACCGCTTGATCCTCACTAGGGTCGCGGGGGGTGCTGGAGCCTATCCCAGCCATCTCCGGGCAGTAGGCGTCAGCAGTCACATCATCAATAAATACAAAGGCACCAGTTCCACTGGCACCCCTACATGCGCACGTCATGGCACTATCGCCACCATTCTTCACCGATGAGGTGGTAATGGCACACGAGGAACTTTGATTTGAAAGTAAACTAGCCCCTCCCACAAATGTACTTCCATTTACCGTACTTTCAGTTGACCAGCATATTTGATTCATTTTCCATGTGTCTTCCATAACAGTAAAATTGGCCAGCATGTAAATGTTCCAAATTATCCAGGATGCATGGGGAACCTTCCTGTAGCTCGAATAATAACATTTATTCCAAGGGAGGTAGGGGGTGGGGGCAGCTGATCAAAAGGTTATTAGCCACTGGGCTAACAAAAACAAAAGCAACCCCAGAAAAAGGATTGCCCCATAAATACTTGAAATCTAATTAAGTCCGTATTAAAACCCAGAGCACATTGCCTTTGACCAAGACAAAAAATAATAATAATGCTAACCGTCAAATAGCTTCAAGAGGTGCAGACAGGTCAGCATGAGCTCACTTGAATAACATGTTCTGAGAATGAGCGCTGTATGAACACACAAACACACAACAGACGCTCACGGACATGTGGTCAGGCGGAGAGGAGATTGTAAATTTAATACACGGCGCTGCATTTAAAGGAAATGTAGGCCTTTTAACCACAAAATTGCGCGGACAGACGAGACGTCACTGTGAACTGCACATGAAATTGCAGTGTAGGAGGTCGTGATTCAAACGACGCAGTGATCTTCATCTTATTAGGTAAATGCATTTTTTTTGTTTGTTGTTGTTTTTCAGGATGCTGTATGGGAACGGCTTCAGGGAAATCCAACATCAGGCATTCAATGGGACCAAGCTGGATCAAGTGTATGTCAAAACCACTTGAATTCAATTGACAGCGCTTAGAAAAGAAACATTTAAAACGACGGAAAATGGAGACGTGCGTTCAACTCCTCACCTCCGAGCGACTAAGTACATTTCTTCCACTTTTTTCTGACAACTTTGCTCAGCATATTCAGACCTCACAACTCGTGGGATTAAACTATTGCTGACATGCGTCGTGTTTTTTTTTTTTTGCGCTGCAAACGGATCCTCTCATAGGCACTCCAAACGGGTTTTAGCCAAGCTTTTGATTAGCCCGCTCAAGTTCTCATGGGAAAATGTGGCTCCAAATTGGGCAGCAGGAAGTCTGTATTAAGAGCTGCGTTCTTGAACTCAACTCAGAGACACTGGATTCTTTGTGGCCATTTCCAAGATCAATTAAGAACACAATCGTTGTATTTTGTTTTCAACCTCTTTGCATTTAGGAGAGATTTAAACATACAAATAGTCACTTAGCTGTGTAGTCTCCTCTGTTCGCTTCGAACTCCTACACACGCTTTACGAGAGCCTAACGAAGCCATTGGTCAGCGACCAGAGTCGGAACACATGCGCGATGTTTGCGTTGGCGTGTCATCTGCAGTCAAGTGTCGAAAGCCGCCAGCGCAGCCCGACCAAGACAAACACAGCTCCTCGCAGCTTTATTCAGCCTGATTAGATCGGAGAGATGTGTGGTGAGGGTACGGTCTGTTTAAGTGGTGCTCCGCTGTGTCAATGTCTATGATATTAAAGTGAGAGTGAAAAGCGTTTCATTTAAAATACTACAATGAGAAACGAGCGGGAACGAGGCCTGTGGGATTCCGATATTCCTCCGCACAGTCACTCAAAATGTGAATGACGATTTTTACCGTTTGTTTTCCCTGCGCAGCGATCTTCACAGGAATAAGTATTTGACCAAGATGGACGAAAGAGCTTTTGACGGCGCCATCAGCGGGCCCATGCTTTTGTAAGATCCTCACACTTGACATACTGACAATGAACATCCCGAAACAACATCTATCTAGTCAAAGCATCCCTTCCTTCGACGATGACGTATCAAGGGATAGAATTGTGAAGCGATAAATGCAAACAATTCATATTTTCTCCTCTGCTGTGAACCTTTCTCTGACCCTCAAGAGACATATCCCAGACGGGGATCGCCTCCTTGCCCGCCAGCGGTATGGAGTCCCTCAGAGAGCTGAAGGCCCGCAATGCGTGGGCACTCAAGAAATTGCCACCCATCAAAACCTTCAAGCACCTCACAACGGCCAACCTCACCTACCCCAGTCACTGCTGCGGCTTCAAAAACCTCAAGAAGAAACGAGGGCGAGTTTCAGCTTTGTTTTTGTATCGGTCAAACTGACGACGGTGTATTATTTTATATTTTTTGCGTAAACCGGATGATGTATCGGGCAGCTGCACTTGCATAATGTGGATCTTGGCCGGTACTGAACCAACTCTCTTATACGTTGAAGTATGTCGGACAGCGCTGCCATCATCGCTTGTGTCACCGCATGTCGTTATTGTAACACCAAGCAAAAGCCAGATTTGAAATGACTCGTAACAGGACTCCGTCCATTTTCAAAAACGCTTCAACACTGGAATCCCAGCTGGGTTTTGGGTGAGAGGCGCGTGTAGCCGACCAAGAACAAGTACTCTGCCTCTCCAGTTGTGACACGACAACAACAGAGCAGCTTACTACCGCATATCACGTTCTCTTTCATTATAGTAGCTTTTTTTTTGGCTGCCTTTACGTACACAACATATCCTGTATTGCATGCAGTAGCTAGCGTTCATAGTGTTGGAGAGGAATGACACAGTGCGTTTAAGAAAACGCGTTTCCGCTGGTGCTTTAGACAGTGAAATGGAGGTACGTTAAGCACTTGACAATGCGCCACCACTAATTTCTCAATAGTGTCCCCCCCCCCCCCCCCCCCTTTGCGTTTTTCAGATTTTGGGAGTACATCTTCTGCAACATGACGGCGTTCAGTGAGCAGCATCGTAAGCGTTCTGTGGCGCCCTCCCTCGAAGGGGTGGTCAAAGACATCCCGGAGGAACCCTACGAGAGCGATTACGGAGGCGGCTTCTACGGCAGCTTGTACTACCACGCCTACTTTGGTGGCCATCCGGATGAGGACGTGGGCTTTGGCGAGACCCTGGTGAACCCTCAGGAGGACCAGAGCGAAAGCTTTGATAATCGCCACGATTACGTGGTGTTGTGCGACGAGGGGGAGGAAGTGCTGTGTGCGCCCGTGCCCGATGAGTTCAACCCGTGCGAGGACATCATGGGCTTTGCTTTCCTACGGGCGTCCGTGTGGTTTGTGAGCCTACTGGCTGTTCTGGGCAATGCGGCGGTTCTCCTGGTGCTGCTCACCAGCCACTACAAGCTCTCCGTGTCACGTTTCCTCATGTGCCACCTGGCCTTCGCCGATCTCTGCATGGGGATTTACTTGCTGCTCATCGCCTCGGTGGACCTCCACACGCGGGCGGAGTACTTCAACCACGCCATCGACTGGCAGACGGGTCCCGGCTGCGCTCTGGCCGGGTTCTTCACCGTGTTTGCCAGCGAGCTGTCCGTCTACACGTTGACCGTGATCACGCTGGAAAGGTGGTACGCCATCACGTTTGCCATGCGACTGGATCGAAAGCTGCATCTTCACCATGCGGCGGCGGTGATGCTGGGGGGCTGGATCTTCTGCCTGTTGCTGGCGCTGCTGCCACTGGTGGGGGTGAGCAGCTACCAGAAGGTCAGCATCTGTCTCCCCATGGACATCCAAACCACCGAGGCTATGGTCTACGTCGTCTCCGTGCTGGTCCTCAACGTCATGGCCTTTCTTGTGATCTGCGCTTGCTACATCAAGATTTACTGCACGGTGCACAATCCGCAATACCGCTCTGGATCGAAGGATACCAACATAGCGAAGCGCATGGCCGTCCTGATCTTTACCGACTTTCTCTGCATGGCACCAATTTCCTTCTACGCCATGTCGGCCGTATTGGACCAGCCGCTCATCACGGTCTCCAACTCCAAGATCCTGTTGGTGCTCTTCTACCCACTCAACTCCTGCGCCAACCCCTTCCTTTACGCCATTTTCACCAAAGCCTTCAGAGGGGATGTGTTCATCCTCCTCAGTAAAATCGGTCTGTGCCAGCGGCAGGCTCAACTGTTCAGAGGTCAGACAGTTTCCTCTAAAGGCAGCAGCGGGGCATCCCAAATCCGAAAAGACAAGGACAAGTTCAGAAAAGGAAGAAGTCCGGGCCAGAAAAACGAAAGTGTTCACCTGAAGAATTGCTCTGCGTGTTCATAGCATCCGGTGGCCGGCCTGCAGGCCAACCTTGAGGAGAACCAGAACCCGGAGACGTGAGCTAAACACCAGCCGCAGCCCTCGGAGGAAGAGACGTCGAGGCCTTGAAGTCTTTGCCGGCAGATCTGTTTGAATATTTAACAGAATGCTCCAGCGGGCTTCCATTCCAACTTCAGCTGTTTTCACAATTTCAGCTGGGAGGATTTTTATGGTTCCAGTTGGTGGGGAATATCAAGTGTCACTGAAATATGACTTTGACCTCATCTCTTCAACGGTGAGGCCTTGTTATTGAGGCACAGTGTGGCAGGCTTTTGGCACGAGGAGAGATTTGACTCCTGCTTGCATACCGATTTTGGAAATGAAAATTGAGCACATAAAGTGAGACTTCAACATTCAAACGATCTGTACTCAGTGCATTTCCCTCCACCACAATGACCATAATGTTGAGTGGCAATGTCTGTCGCAGTCGCACTATTAAGGGTTTATTGTGTCAAATCATTACAACATACAAGTTTCATGATTTTATTCAGAGTATTCTTCATGGAATCTAGATTTTTATATTGCTTCACAACATTCCTCTGTAAAAATGACTTGCTTCTTTTTAAAACTGCTAGTTGTTCTGATCATTTCTCATGCAATGATGACTTCCTCTTGCAAAACATTTTTGAAGATATACTGTACAGTACTTTCCGACATTATGCTAGTAAAAAAATGTATTCCTTTAATATTCCCGTCATGAATTGATTCTTCACAATTACTTATCTCAGTGTCACGCCTTTTAGTTTTTAGATACTATATGAATTTAATCCAATACATCACGATTCATCACCAATACCGCAATTTTCTACACTGCTTATACCGATTGGGGTCAAAGGGAGCTGTAGCCTATCCTGGCTAACTTTTTTTTTTTTCTCAAACTTGAGTGTCATTGCTCTCAGCATTTCTTCCTCGTCATGTATCACGACTTGAAAACTTTGCAGAGGTGGCGCTTCATCTCGCAAAAGAATGTGATCCAGTTACAAAAACAAAACGCGAGGGCGTAGTTTGGTTGCTCGCCATTGACTAGTAATTGCACACAGGTATGATAACTACAAATCTTCTGTCAGCGCCTCTCCTTTGGAACGCAACGGTTGTTTTTCCAGCGAGTGCGATGGCGATACAGTATTTTTCCACCGTCTTACGGAAACAAGTGACTGAAACAATCAGCAGAAATCGATTCGCATTTACTGAGAGCGCTCAAAGCAAACACACGTGCGCACGATGTGATAGTGAGTTACTGCAACGTTGCCAGACAGTAGCACATCTGGTTAGCATTTCATTTGCAAGCCGGAATTTCTTTTCAGCTTTCCCAGAAAGGTAAATCAATCCAAATTTCAATGATTCACAAAGATATTGACCAGTGAATCTCACAGTGTGAGTTTGTTTTGCTGCAAGTGTTGTGCACACCTTCACAGTAACTTAATTGGCACTGGTCAGGAGGCAAAACTCTGCCATGGCTGAGCATCCATCCATCAATTTTCAATCGCTTGTCCTCGTTCGGATCACGGGTGAGCTGGAGCCTATCCCAGTTGATTTTGGGCAAGAGTTGCGGAACACCAGTCAATGGCAGGGCACATGCAGACAACCGTTGACACTCACATCCACACCTAATAAAAAGGGAGTGTTATGTAAGCGCAGGGAGAACATCCAAACTGCGCAGAGAAAGAGCCTGCGCGACGGGGATACAAACTCAGGCGACCTCTCGACAGTGAGGCCGAGGTGCTGCCCAATTGTTAGCTACATGGTCGGAAAAAACGTGACTCCGTCGGTGGCTGCAGTCATACGCACTGCTGGTGGCCATTGCCCCGCTTGACCACCATGCCAGCAGACTGTAACAAAACATTATGAACAATTCCTCAAACCTCATCAAAAGGTAAAGGCACCATTGCCAGGGAGTGAGCCTTGCATTTGTATGGATGTGTTATCCAGATTTTAACCTCAGCAAAGCTCGGGAGGTTCTTCGTTGGTTGATGATGGAAATCAATTGCATGTTTTGAGGTTTCTTCTTCTTTTTAACATAATCCTGCGAACAAACCAGACTCAAATACCCTCCTAATAATAACTGGATTTATTTTCACTTTGACTTCCTCTCGTCTGCCTCTCTGATTTTCTAAGTATACCCGAGCCTCTCCTTGAAATGATTGGATCACAACTGGACTATGTTGCTCCTCTGACACCGAGATTATGTTGCTGCAGAGTGAAATTGGAGTGCTTTCAAATCAATCAGCATTTGGGAAGATTTACTCTGGGCCCTGATGGTTCCAAAAGCGGTTGTGATTTTTAACTAGCCATCAAGCTCTTGTTCCTGGGAACATAAAATCCCCCCGTATTTATGACGTCATTGCCTGCACTACTCCACAGGCCAGTAGGCATGGACGGCACTCTTGCGGGGTCAAGTTGCCACCTTTTGCATCGAAACCTCTCAAAAGTGGAAGAGCTGCTCCAGCAAACCACAAAGTGGATATCAGTCAAAGCCTTTGGATGACGAGGAGGAAAGCGATTTTTTTTTATTTTTTATCTACTGTTATGCCTGGCGGCTGCAAAGTTTGTGTATGGGGTTCTGTTCATAAAGTGAGGCCCGACCAGACCGGCCAGGTGAGACTGCGGAGAGCCAGGTAAGCATAAAGAAAAACAAAAAATGGTATCAAGGAGGCCTCTTTCTAAGACCAGCCGTTCAGACTCTTACACGGCGGCCACAGCACAAGGACCCACTTCATCACAAGCATTCTTCAGACATTCTTCCCTTAGCAGGCCTGAATAAAAAGCCTTTGTGATACAAGCCATGATACAGTGGAGAAGTGACAGCCAACCTCAAGCCATATTCAAAATCAAGGACTGTAGTTCCTGATTCAGCTGTAATCCCAGACAGCAGCAACACTTCAGGCAATGATTACCCACAAGGAAACACGCAAGGGATTTTATCAAGGGGTTTGGGTTGGGAATTCGGAGGAAACATTTCAATTGCATGCAAAAGATGCTGAAATAGATTTCAACCGATTGCGTGTGGAATTCTATTCGGAATATAAATGGGTACAGCCTATCAGAAAACTTTCACTAGTACTACGGTATACCAACATAAAATACTGGCAAAAACATGGGCTAGTAAGATTAGTCTATGCGCGCATCTCAAAATGTAATTCTGAAATATGTTCACACTCAAAAGTACAGGTCTCTGTGCTTGCTTCCAAATGTCATTTATAAAATCGTTTATTGAACAATACATTTCAACAGCTATTCGAAGTCACAACAGAGCAAAGGTGAGAACACTTCTCAAGACACCCTTTTTGGGAAGTACACGAAAAGCAGGAGTACAAATCAAAAAGGCACACTCAACATTGAAGTACAGTATGTGGGAACGGCCATGACTCGCCATAATCCACATCGAGCTACTGAATAAAATCTATTACTTGAATTTCCGCCACAAACTTTTTTTTTGACTGCTTTAATGCCGACAGACATCAAGGTTGCTCACATGAACATAAAGAACATTGTCTTGCTCCTTTTTAAGGTTGATGTGTATTCACAATATAAATGTAGGGAGTCCACGAACCAGCCATTTGACTAAGAAGCCCCCCCCCCAAAAAAAAACAACACCACATGTACTTTATCAAATTCCCGCAACAGCTCACTAAAAACTTTTTTTAACAAACTCCTCTCGTTCCTCACCAAATTTGAACTCCTCAGACGAAAACATGCCGGCTTAAAAGTCAAAAGACGAAAACACAAAAGTACATCCAAGACTGGGAACAATGTTACACAAGCTTTGTTCAGCCAACAGAAAAAAAAGGAACACTTATTTGATTGTAAGAGCACAGTTTGGTGCAGATCAGGGGAAAAAAAAAGAAGCTTCTACTTTCATGAATAAATAGAAAACCGCATCACTGATGAGCTAAAGGTGACAGACTGCGTTTTGGGAGGTTTAAGCGGTGCTCGGTGATGCAATTGACAAACGCGCGCACATACAGTCGTGCTCGCCTGCTTTAAGCAAACACGCGCTTATCAATAAACTGAAGGCTGCAGAGAATTTAATTCAAGAAACAGGACAGATGCAAATACTCCAGCCATGGCTCTGCTTCTATTTTGCTTCATGGAATGACGCTACACAACCCCCCCCCCCTCCCCCCCAAAAAATCTGACAAGGGGCAAAGACAAAAAGATTTGGAATTATAACTTGTTAGATTTAAAATAATGCCTTTTTACAGCGATAAATTATTTAACTTTTAAGTTATTTTACCTTCTTTGTCATAACCCTTCAATTTAAAAAAAACTTTAAAACAATGACCAGGCGACGCTCTTAACTCCGAGTACCTTTTTCAGAAACAGGACTTGGGACTGAAATTCCCGGGATGGCTAAAAAGAAAAGTGAGGCCAGAAGTTAATTCTGGCAGATGTAAAGGCAACAATCTTAAATTTGGACTCAAGCGCAGACGAGCATAAGCAGTCGATCAACTCGCAGTGCAACGACACACTTTCAACGTCAGCACACTCTGGTCCTCCAACACGTGCATCATGTGAAATGTGTGGGGATTCACTCGTGGAAAAATGGAAAAGGCTGAGAAACAAAAAGGAGGACAAACGTTCCCTTTCGCTGTCGGTTTCTCATCCCGCGGGGCTAGCTTGCCGAGTGCGACCAGTGATATCCGGCTTGTAGTCAAGGATCTTGCGTTCCTTTTTCAGATTTTTCACAACTCTACACGCTTCTTGCAAACAAATCCAGTCACGGGATATGGAAGGATATTGATATTGTCCATAAAGTGGATAGGAGGAGTAACAGAGTTCCTGCTCCTGTCGCTTGGCCCCGTCTTCCGGCCTTCACCATTCGGCATCCCCGATGGCTTTGGAGAAAACGTAATCCCTCCCGTTCAAATTCATGATCCCGTCCTTCAGATGAAATTTCCATTTGTTCTTACTTCTGTGAATCTGTGAAGTAAGTGGGGAGAGGCTGATGAGAGGCTGATGAGTGTCAAGAGCGCAAGGGCGACGTCGTCGCGGTTTACCGAGTGCCACAAAAACGGTGACTGGAGGAGCTGCCCTGTTCCCCATCTTCCGACCAATTGCCAGCCAGTTAATAAAAACAACTTGGTGCCATGATTGTGGGATCGTTAAAAAATAAATAGATGCAAAACCTTGCGCTGCTGTATTGCGTTGAAGCAATACAGCAACACAGTAGCACACAGCTCATGAGCTTGATCACAAAGCAGGATGCCTTCGAGCTTTAATCAATGCCGTGTTCAGGGTCGTCGTTCCCTGCCAAATTGCCCCGTGGGTTTAGCCAAGTGGATTTGGATTTTATTGGTGTACTTATTAACAGTAATGGCACAACACTGAACCTCAAGCCGAGGTGGCAGCGAAAACACACTGAATGTTAATGTTTGACAAAAAGGGGCGTGGCCACCTTCCTTGGAACCCTTATATCTCACAAGTATTGTTGGAAAAGGAATTCAAGAAAGATTCCAGATCTGCAATCAAGTTTTTTTGTTGCCTGTTTTAGTAGCTCTACCTTTTGACCTATAAGTTAACCTTGAAATTGAACTTGCATGACCTGGACATTTTTCATTAAATGTATTCTCGCGTTCTCAAAAACATACAAAGGTTTCAGAGATATAATTTTTTGGGGGTTTGCATTCACTTCAAATCATACTCCGCAACATTTACCTCCATAAGATGTGACAGACTAGTGTAGCCTGCAGTTCAAATTATTTGACATTCGCATGCCGGCTACGGTAACCCGCGATGACTCACCTTGTCATACTGGCACACAACTACATTCTCCGTGTCAAACAGCTCATGGTCCTCCGCATCACTGACATCATCACTGCTGTTCAGTGGCTCCTAAAAAGGAGAAAAAAAGAGATATATAAACATGAACAACTAGCAGTGGACCGCCACACCACAAGTGACTCAAAAGGCAATGGGGGCGCCGCTCACCTCCTCCACTTGCCCATCCTCTCCCCCGTCTTTGTCTTTCTCCTCTTCCAGGTCCTCGTCATACTCCTCTTCATCATCCTCGTCTTCATCTGACGAGGTGTCTCCAGCGCCGTCCACCTGCAGCATCATGGGAGGCTGAGGCTGACCCGGGGCTGCCTGCTGAGCCTGTGCCTGCACCTGGGCCTGTGGCACTGCTGCACCCTGGGCCTGCTGGATTTGCTGCACCTGTGCTGCTTGACCCGGCTGAGGCGCCATCGCGGCTGCCTGCGTCACCTGACAAGACAGGAAAACGAGATGAGCATTTGGTATTTGGTGCATTAAAAGACAAGCCTTTGAAGTCCACCAAGCCATGAGATGGCATGTGGAAGAACCCATACTGCTTGCATGCTGACCTGTGTGTTGCCTTGGACTTTATTTCCTGGAGCTAAGACGAGCTGTGGCTGCTGGATGATGACTCCTGTTTGCTGAGGAAGGCCTCCTTGTAGAGGAGCCAAAACCTGCAACCCAACAAGTCAGAGCAATGAAGTCAATCCAAGAATTTCGTTGCACACGCAGAGAAATAGCACAAGAACTCCGGCACATCAAGTAGGGAGTCTTTCCAAAAGGGTTGGCGATGCGTTTGATGTAGCCACTAGCAAAGCTGCTTCACCGAATGAGGATAAACATTCTTCCATGAGCCACGAGTGTGAGATATGTACCTGCTGTATGACCGGAGCCTGCACTGAGCCAGGTTGCATCTGCTGCTGCAGAAGGATGGGCTGCGGTGGCTGCTGGATGATGTACTGAGCCCCGTTGGGTGCGCGCAAAACTTGCACAAACTGACCTGAGGAACCGCAACGCCGGCAGGGGGTCGTAGGATTCATGATGCAGTCCGCAGTTTAGTAGCGCTCGGGGGGCTTTTTAGCACATGAAAAGGTGACGTGGGGCACTTACCTGAACTGGTGATGAGCTGTGGGTACGGTGTAACCCCAGTCGGCAGAGCAAGAGCAGCTTGTGTGGCTGCCGCACTCTATCGGACAAATACAGCATGCATATACGACAGTCAGGAGCAGCCACACAAATCACATTTTTACAAACTAATATGTTAGCTGAGCAGGATCGATTCTCATCTCTAATTTGCGGGCAGAATACAAAAAAGACCACAACAAAGCATCTTGTCGCTCTTCAATTGTGTGCAATTACCTGCGCTAAAACGTGAAAAACAACAAGCGCATAGATGCATGCCACTCCCTTAGTAACGAGTGAGCAAACGAGTTTAGTTGTCTGGCACGGTGAGGTAAAGAGGGCACAGATTAGGGTGTGAAATTTTGTTCTGAGCAGACACACAAACCATTGCAGTACTGGCATCTGGTATGTTCACTTGTGCGTTTACTACTTGCCATCCCCGTTGTCGTCATATGCTGTAGAATCTTGGAATCTGGTACAATGACTTGCTGCTGGGGAGCTGCAGAGAAAAGCACACCATCATCCGTGACGGTACAGAAGATTTCCAATAGAGTTTGAAATAGTTGAGAACCCAAATAATTTGATCTATCAGACTCATTCGGTCACGCCGCATGTATTCCGCTTTGTCATCTAAGGAAATAACGTCGTCGGAATTCTTTTGAACCAACCTTGTTGCTGCTGGGGAGGCATGATGGCTTGCTGGGCCTGTGCCGGCTGTGTCACCTGCTGGCCTTGTTGAACTTGTTGCTGCGATGGTTGGTGCTGTTGCTGTTGCTGATGCTGTACGGCCTGCAGGGCTGCCTGTTCCTCAGTATGGAAGCCATCCACTGCCTTGGATTGCAACAGTTTGCTCTCCCATAGCTGGAAAAAGTAATTATTTGAAGAAACCACCCAATGTGTCAAATTTTGAGTTGCATACTCAATCACTAAAACGGTGACTGTCTTCCTTTTTTTTCTAACTCTTGAATATACTTTTTGGTAAATTCCCCCGTTTTTCAAGCATGTTGCAATAATACTATTACCGTTTTCAGCTCCAGAAGCACTTGTTCATCCACGCCCTCATCCAGGAATAACTCTCGCACCTCACTGATGACATCCTCAATCACAGTCTTGTACAGTTTAGGCTAGAAGGAAGCAAAACAAAAATCACACACTTATCGACCTCATCATTATACTCTAACCCAGCCACTGAAAGAGCTGTATTTAGAATTTTCAGCGAGCAGAACAGGGAATGAGGAGGATTTTTGGGTGGAGCCAGTCAGATTCAATACATACGCACCAACTGAAGTGCACCGTCAAATCTTGTTTTATGACCTCATTCAACAAAGCGATGTAAGAAAACAAAAAATGGCATAAATTCTCAGCTACAATTAAAATTGGGCTGCAAACCAAATGTAAAGATACAAATTAACTCAAAAATGTGATGTACTTTAGCTGTAGTTTTCAGTTGTAAAGAACAGTATTCTGAACGCTGTCATTGTTACACCTCTGTGACCTTGCTCAATAAGAATAAAGAACTATTAGTGGAATAGTTTTATGTGTTAATTGCTTCTGAATATTTTGCTTTATGTGAAATTTCAGGATGAACATAAAATGCACAAGTCCCTTTACAGGTGAACTTCATTTACCTTTCTGTCAACTTCAGAACGCACATGTCCAACCGTGTACTGTTTTAACACTTTTGAAAATAACCTTTATTAGTGCACCTATTGTGAAATTACATTTTGTCTCCCCTTCCAATTTCTGTACAACCTGCTGTTTTCCATAAACTGCTGAAACATTGAACAGTTGAACAATCAAAAGGTCAAAGTATTTTCGGTTCATTCGCAAATATCGCCCATAATTGAAAAAAAAAAAACTAATTCTACAAAGAATGTGATTCTACAGTGTATTAGGTTGCCGAGTATACACTGTGACGAGTTCCAACCACACAATCAAATCGCTTGTCAGCTTGAAATAACTGAACACGCCCAACGTCTCCGTAGCACGTTCGTTCAAAATACCATCAAAGTGATTTGCACAAAGCCATTGTGAACAAAGGCCTATAGAATGGCCGCGTTCCGTTTGTAAAAACAGATTCGAGTGCCACCGAGGCGATGCGAAAAACGAGAACGTCCACGGCGCCGACGTCGTCGGAACTCTCCTCGCCTTCCCCTCGGCCCGGGCTGCTCCTCCACTGTTTAAAGCAGTCTGCTGGTGTTTATAAACTTAGTCGGTGACGTAACGTCGAGTAGCACCTTCCCATCCCGGCCAGTCTATATAGAGAGCCAATATGGCGGTATAAAACCGGGCAGCAGCGAGGGAGGAGGGACAGAAGCCGAGACTGTGAGCAAAGACGTGGAAGCCATTTTACGGAGCAGCTCGACAGCCTCGCAAAGTCCTCGTTTAATAGCCTGTCGTCGCTCGACGAACGTTTAGGTGGTCATTTTGGACAAAGCGGGGTAGAATTATCGATGGGAGCTGGAATATTTGCGATTGAAATAAGTGGAAGTGTTTCTTTTTCTACTTTGCCTTCAAGTCGTGGAATGGTGGACAAACATGATGCGGCACAGGGAACGTTGCACTCGCGACTTTCGACTACCTTATTTCATCACAAAGAAACAACACTGGTTCGCGGTGTTTTATGCAAGGTGCTTTGCGTACATTTAAGGTCTTAAAATGTTAACTCGGCCCTTCCCCTTTGTCGCTGCTTATTACCCCGTGTTGACGAAAAATTGCACTCGACTACACAAAACGCCATAAACGAAGACGGTGTGGGTGATTTCTCTTTCCATCAAGTCGATCATCGAGCATTAAAAATGCCAACGGGTGAGATAGAAGCTGGCAACATAAGAGCCAAACAATTCACAACTCGTCAAATACGACTCCAGTTTTGAGTCACTTCCATAGTTTGTGGCAACACATTTAACATATTTACCATTAAAAAGATTGGGAATAAGGCTACACTTCAAACAATCCATTTTGATTGAACCTAGTTTGATTTTCATTCGTCCATATGCTGGAGTGTGTGGAAATGCTAAATTAATGTGATTCGATTAAAAACGTGTTCAACAGTTTTCCATTAACTTTACCCCCATTTTCCCCGTTGACAATCCTTGAGATTGATCCTTACCACTGGGTTCGAGTTAGCCGAGCTCGCCATTATACGCGCAGTCTAAAAACCACACGGAAATGGGCGAGAAATAAAGAGCCAAAAATGATTAAAAAAAAAAAACTTAAAACAACTGGGAACGGTATTCTAAAACAGCCGGCATCACTTTTGTAAATAAAACAGTTTTGGCGGTCTTATTTACAATCCCGGGCTGCGAGTCCCCAGCCGTCCACCGTCCGACGTTGTTCTGCTTTATATACTGAGCGAAGGAGCTGCGAGTGCGCGAGACATAGGGCAGGGTCAAGCTGCCAATATCGCGAGATTTCAATCGGAAGCGACACGCCAGTAAAGGGGCATGTTGGGAAATGTAGTTTAATTATGCGTTCCCGTTGCCATAATTCCACTCAACTAATTTGGCACCTTGGTGTGAAAGGTTTGAGACCACTGACTTAAACTACAAATATAAATACACATGCGTAACAGTGTACAGGTACACTGATACTGCTTACACATATTCCCTGCACTTGCATACAGATTCAAAGTTACATCGCTAAAGCAGGAACAACTCCGTCGTAAACCGAGGAGCGCAGTTTCGTGTCTCGTGTGGTGACACAAGACTACCACAAGAGGCTGCTCGCACTCCATATCGCGTATTTCACGCGTGCTCTCAGCACGCGATCTTTATGAGCGCTCAAAACGCACAATCCCCAATCCAATCACTTTAGAATGTAACTATGTTCCCACATACAACCAGCGAGGTGTGAGCCTTGTCCTCTGCATTTAATCAAATATGCACTTGTCCTGATCACCGATCTGCTCTCCCCCGTAACGATGAAGCTTTGCAATAAATGAGAACCGACGAGAGTGCAGCTCTGCTTCCGTCTCCATGGAAACTTGCCTCACTGGTCATTGTGTGGTTATGGATGATATATACCAGAAACGTACAACTCAGTCTGCATCTGATGCACTCTCGTAATCGGATACACAAGTTGTTCATATGACAGATTAGATCAAGTTATGCGCATTTGCACATTTAAATACTGTATTGACAAAATAAACCAGCGGTGCTGTTGGGCACACACATGCACTTAGTATGGTTAAGTTAAGAATCCAACGTGTGTAACTTGACAGAAAATACATTTAAGTGGTGTACTTCACATCTCATAATTCCCTTGCCCACATATATACGGCATTTTCCTCAAAAATGAAAAGATGATATCGGAATCTCATGTCCCGCTCTCAAAGCGAGATGTGATTAAAGAGAACGTTGTTTAATGCAAGCCAATTGAGTCACACTCTTAGTAACTGATGATGCCCTCTGAAGATCTTGTGAGTACATCCCCCTCTGTCTTGCTTTAGTTGCATAGCAACAGAGAAACTGCAAGCTCCAGTTGTGTTGATGGTGGGAGCGGCCCACACACATGGAGGCACTGGATAGAGATTAAGCCCATCTCAGCTTCAATTATGAATGGACCTCCACCGCCACATGGCTCTGGGAAGACACCCCACTCTGACCCGTTCTGATTGATAAGGCGTATGTTTTGGTACCCTTCTACTCCTTTGCCTAAAGGGAGAACTAAGTTTGAGCTTTCATCATACGTATTGAACTAACATGATTAGAGGACGTAAATGAATAATTAACTGTCAGAGGAGGCACCGTTTTGATAAGACCCTTGTTGATGGGAATGTGTGAGGTTAATGTTTTGGGGTCAGCTTTGAATACAGAAGTAAAGACCCTCTGGTTAAACCCAGATATGCACGTGGAGTATGTTGCTGGGTGAAAAAAAATATATATACAGTATATCCTTTTGTACATATTGTGACGTGATGGCATTATTAAGAGGTGGCTTAGATCACTGTTATATATATATACACACACACACAGTAACGAGGAGGTAAGCGGGCCTTCAGTGGGTATCGTGGACCGTCACAGTGATCTAACCCACCTCTTAATAATGCCATCACGTCACAATATGTACAAAAGAAAAAAAAAAGTATAACTTTAGCTATGTTCAAACTGCCAGGCATGTTACTAAACTGTTCCAAAAAAAACACCTTTGCCGATTCACAGACCATTGTCGATATAGTCTCACCTCCAAGCACCTCTCACCCGCAGGCATCGACACGAAAGAGGCCAATGTGTGGCATCAGAAGAGCATTTCAGGTATCTGAGGATATCACCTTTAAAAAACAACAACAACAACAACAAGTTACCTTTATCTTCCAATACATCACCTCAAGAACTCCAAACCTCTACCGTACTTCACAATCAATTTGTGTCAATACAAAAATTTTAAATAAATAAATAACATTGTACTCACCAGAGATTGTCATGCAGAAGCTCCTTCCTGTCTGTGTAAGCCAATTTGTCCACCTACACATAACTACTCTGAAACTGATTACTTTATTTCATGACACAATACTTAGTGATCTATTTTTTAAAAATCTTACACTTACAAACATTCCATAAAAAATAGTAAAACTCATACGACAACTAATAAAAACCTAACTAAAACAAAGCATCTTTGAAGAAAAAAAAACAAGCTTGCTCTAAAAACTAGTTCAACCCAACTGAAAAGTCAAAACAAAATAAAACGGAATGGTTATTTCAATGTGGTTTGTGACTTTCCAAAGACAACAGCACAAACTTAATCCTCCGCAACTTGGATTTCCTTTTTAATTATTATTGCAACCAACTGGAAGACAATACATCACATAAACATCATTGCAGTTTCTCAGAAAATGGAAAACAAAATAAAACAACATTTATATATTTTTTTTTTGCCACGGTATTGGACGACGTTGATATTTACATGTAGTGATGAAACAGGTCTGGAACTCATTCTTTGGCAATACGATTGCACAATAAGGGGGAGGAAGAGGAGAGAGTTGAACATTTACTGAAAAGCCAACACACCTGGGTGTACTCTGCGTCACGTCTCGCGGACCAATAACACTTTTGCATTTTTGACATCACTAACCTATGGCTTTCCATTTCTCAAGCTTAGACAGTCACCAACTAGAATGGCAGTACTGTAGACTATATTTTGCTCAAGAGAGCAGAACAGGAACGGAAATTGGCAACTTTTAACTGTCTTTACGTAATTTTTTTTGTTGTTGTATTTTTCTGTTTGCTTGGCAGCTTTGAAAGAAATATTCTTAGGCAGGGAAGTATACCACTCGCTTGGCCACGAGTTCCTGAATGCAAATGAGCGAGACAGAGGAAGATTTGTTTTTAAAGCCACATATCTTGACATACCTTTTACCAATTCAACATGACATTTGGCAGCACGTGAGTGGGTTCTTTCTGTAAATACAGCAGAGGGCCTGACCTCACACAGATATCGCACGAGACAGGTGGCACATGACAAGACACTGACTGACTGTCTTCTTTCAGCCTTTTTCTATGTTAGCATGGATACCATACCAAATGCCCCCCCCCCAAAAAAAAACAAAAACAACAAAAAAAAAGTCAGTGATGCGTGCTACAGTTGGCAAAAGCATTTCACCAGTGTGGAAGGGACATGCATACGTTCAGAAACTTGGTTCGCTGCTGAAGTTCACGTTTGTGCTATCGCTTCCAAGTAAATAAAGCGACATTCAAAGCCAGAGCACGAACGGTGGCACAATATCAAAATCGTTTCGTAATGAAAGAAGGCCTGCGCTTATTCCTGCTTTGTGAATTCCCAATCAAGTCATTCTTTCATTTGCAGCTGGAAGAGTGAACCTTAACAACCTTGAAAGTGAGTGGAAGTAGCTTAACTTTAGCAACGTATACAGTAGATATAAAGAACAAATTGAGCTGCTTAATCCTGCTTGAAATCGTTGAATCTGAAACTGCAAAAACTGTACATTCTTCAATTAAGGATGGGCATAATAATTGAATCATTGTGTGTTTTGTGTTTTATTTTATTTATTTTCTTTATGAATGTTGTCTTGGAAGAAGTGAGTGCACTACCTGGCTCCAGCCTGCAGAGACGTTATATATATTAAGGTGGTACTTGGAGAGCTCAATCTTTTTTTTTTCAGGTGGTACTTGATGTATGAAGTTTGAGAACCACTGGTCAGTTTAAAACAGTGCAAGAGATTTGCTCATCCCATCAAAAATAGTACTTAAGAAAAATTAGTCAGTATTAATTTCCCACTTTGGTCTAAAAAAATGTCAAATGCCCATCCCTAATTATGCAGTATGCAAAGTTTGGCCTAAAATGATTTATGCTTTGGTTAAAATTTCTCAAGAATAATAGTTTTTCAACACCTGTTGACAAGTGCACAAACTACGTGATCTCTTTGATCATTTTGGGAAAACAATCTCACACACCATTCTCAACGATCCTGGCGGCAAAACTGATAACATTCTAATTGCGTGTTAACGGGTACGCCTGTATTCAGAAAAACAGAACGAGGGCATGAATACTTCTGGGCTTAGCTCGACATCTTTGTGTTCAGTATATTAGTGTCATTGAGTGCATTCTTGTTCTCTTTAATACCCCTCCAAGGGCCTTCGCACGTGGACATACTGTATGAGGTTATTTTCGGACACTGACAACATGCCCATCAGTTTGGGTCATTTACACTGAACAATGCTGATGGAAAGAACACGCACACAAACATACACGCACACACACACACACACACACACACACACACACTCAAACAAACACAGGGGGCTAAATTAAAAAAAAACTAACAAAAACCAATACTGCCATGTTAAACAAACAAATGTTTGTCAACACATGTCCGAGACATGACAACAGAGATACTGAAGGTAGGCACAATGTTAAACAAAGTGCTCACAAACGCACGCACGCACGCGCGCACACACACACACACACACACACGTATTGTGGAATAACACGGGGGTTAACACTGATCACCAAAAGTCCTAAACCACTGCATGAGCCGAAGACAAGAAGCCAATGTTGAGAAGTGGCACCCTCAGGCCTCAAGTTGCAGAGTTACATCCCCACATTGCTCCCTGAAGGTGTGTCTTTGAAAGCCCGCTCAAGAACCCGAAAAGGATTCAAATAAATGCAGGAGGAGGAAAAAAAAAAAAAAGAAAAAAAATCCAATAAATTCATGGGTATAAGAATTGGCGCAAAACTTTTTTTTTTCTTTCCTCTAGGATCAAGGTTTATATGAAAATAAGTCATGCTTCATGCTAAATACATCGTTTATCTTACATGTTCTTTGAATAAAAAAGATTTCCTTTTTATCTTATTTACAAGCACCCATGCAATATAACTGAGAAAGTCCTGCAGGTCAAATTGCTTCAATTAAGAAAGGAAAAAAAAAATAAAATATTTTCTAACTTTTTACAGAGTCACCTGCGCAGGACAAATTGCTTATATCTTTATGAGGGTAAAGTGAAGAGGAAACAGACACAAACATCACCCTTAACACGGTTTGTGTATATAGTTCTTGGACACTGTCAAATGAATACGGTAGCCACGGGAAGCTACGATGTCTTTTCCAGGTGTCTCGAGACAGGAAGTACTGGGTAAAGTTTTGGGGACGTTTACATGATGCAACAACGACAACGAAATGAAGGAGATATTGCCTCACACCCGGCACACTATCCATCTCTATGGTGAGAAACATGAGATTTCTTTTCCCCCCCGACGTTTTCATATATCTATTCTTAAATACTATGAGTGCTCTTGAAATAAACCATGTTGCTTTTCTTTAAGTGGCATAAAATAATATCAAGTGCATGAGTATATATCACATTGGGTTTTACAATTATTTTGACATTTACGGTCGTCCTCGTCAAGCTTAACTACCACTGCCTTCGGGTGTTTTTTTGTTGTTGTTTTTTTTCCTAGTTTTTTTTTTTTAAGTTTAGGTTTTTTTTTTTGTCAGCTGTCATATTGGCTACATGAAGCAACCTGGTCACTTCTCTTTGGCACAGTCTCACATTTGTGCTCGTGGATGTAAGGAGAGTGATGCTAGGGAGGGGCTCCGCCCCCCCGGACCTCCCCTCGCCCGAGTCTCGTAGGCTCCGCCGCCTTTGCTGGCATCACTGCAAGATTGCTACAGGTTACGCACGCAAACAAACAAATATGCAAGACAAACAGCCATCTTCTGCCGTTGTACGGATTCACTTTTGCCCACTTCTCCGAATGAATGCTTTACTATGGCTTTCATCCCCTTTGGAAAAAAAAAAAAAAGAAAAAAAAAAAAGAACAAAAGACACATGAGAAGTACCCATTAGTGTTGCTGAACATGTAGGAAAACATAGATTTTTGATATTGCCACAAATAAGTAGGATTCACCTAATGCCCTGCAGATAGATAGAGGGAGATGAGACGCGTCCGTCGAGACTAAAACATGTTACCTGTTGATCTATTTGGGTATTGTACAGTGTGTCTGTGTCGGCGTGCTAACGTGTTCACTCGATGATGTACCGTGTGTCCTTTAGTTTCTCAGGGCCTCTTTCTGCTCCTTCTGGCCCTTGGCGGTGCGGTTTGTGATGTTGTTGAGGCAGGCTCGGACCCCGGCCAGGTGGAGCAGCGACCCCGCCGCCTCCTTCATCTCCTCGTCGTCGCTCTCCGGCGGCTTCTCCACCGCGCGCCGCTTCTTCAGCGGCAGCGTATCGCTAATGCCCCTCGCTCGGTTTTTGGTCCACGCAAAGCTGCTTCCCGCCAGTGTCCCGGGTCCCGCCCCCAAGCCACGTCTCTGTCCGCGCAGGGGTTGCTGGGAAAGGTAGGTCGCGGCGGCGGCGGCGGCGGCGGTGGCGCTGACGTGGGAATCCAGCGGGATCTCCCGGGGCTCGGGTTTGATGTCGGATTGGATTTCCACGGCGATGATGTCGTCGTCGTCCGTCGGAGACGAAGGGGCCGTGGCCTGGGAGGAGCCCAGCCTGCTCGGGGATTTGGCGGTGCTGTAATTGTGGTCTTCCTGAAGGTCCTCGCCGCAAGGTGGAGGTGAGTAGCAAGAGGGGCATTCCTGGCCTCGTTTCAGATACTCTCCTATGGAAGATCTGTGGGGAAGCAAGGGCACGAAAGGGGGGAATATTGTTACTACTTTATGTATGTATATATATAGTTAGACTTACTCTCGCAAGTGTTTCCCCTCTCTGATGTCTCCCTGCAGAATAAAAAGTGTTCGAATATTTATATACTGTATGACAAACATGCACTCCTTTCAATGATCAAATATTCACTGCATACCTTCCGTGTATGTTTAATTTATTTGACAGAGCAGGCCATCATAGTCTTTTGCTCTTATGATAGATCGGCATGTCCAGGCATGCTCTGAAGGTTCTTGGACTCACAAGGTGTTTTTTTGTTTTGTTTTTTTCCCGCTAATGAATATGCTTGTGCGTGTGAATGTAGGATGTTGATATAATCACTTGAATAGAATCTTGGCAAGTGTTTTGACCATGGTCGGGGTGAGTAAACTATTCGTCACGCATGTTGGATTTGTGTCAGGAGCGCATTACGCACAGGAGGTTTGTGACCGGCGCTACCAATATGGCTGACAGTGGCACGAGTAAAGCCGCCCCACCTTATGGCCGAAGTTCTGCTCCCTACTGGGCTGACAGGAACAGGTCTTATCACGGGGAAGAGTGCCTGGCTCCTGACACGGGCGCCGTTTTGAATCACACCACGAGGAACTGGAAGACAAGAGCAGACGCTCACACTTAGAACACACACCGACGTCAAATTAAATCAAGAGGATGGAATGGGGAACAGTGGTCGTCACATCCGCCTGACATTTCTGAAGATGGAGATTTGAATCCGGGCTCTAACTTTCTTATGTGGAGTTTGTTTGCTCCAGGCAAATTTCAGTGTGAATGGTTGTTGGCCCAAATCTACTCTGATTGGCTGGCACCTCTCACTTGAAGTCAGCTGGTGACTCGAGTAAGGATATGGATGGAAAATGGATGGACGGATGGGCGGAAGAGGAAAAAGCCAGCGGTAGGTTCTCAGAAACACGATTAGATGGCAATAAGAGCTCGCAGCGGCTCAATGAGACTCCGCCGACCATCTGAGGAGGCCAACGGGGCTCTATTGATGAGCAAGGCAGGGTTAAATTGAGCGGGAAAGCGTCATAAATGAGTTAAGGGCGCTGTGATTCATTCAATTACCAACCAGCGCCGGGCTCTGCTAAATCTGGCCTGTAGCACGCATACGGGCTGTTGGAACTCAGGAGGAGCACATTATTCCGCTTGTGTCCCTTCTGTTTATTGGGTCAAAAATAAAAAAAGTGAAGTTTAAGGCTTGTTTTTCTTCAGCTGGAAGTGAGGTTATTTTAGTCTCAAGGTGAAGAAGCACTTTCAAATACCAGTCAACTTCGGTGCAGAACCTGACGCTGACCATGACTTTCAGCATGACAATGAGCCCCACCGTACATCCAGACATCAGCAAAAAGAAAAAAATCGAGTACACATTTTCGTGTAGGCTTGTGTATGTAAGTAAAATGTTCCCACTTGAATGAAAATGACTCCGCTCTGCAAAGAGTAATTTAGCTAAGTAAGATTTTAATCAAATAAAAGCCAAAGGCATGTGACGAAGCCCACCTGGAATGTTTAATCTGATCAAAGCATGGAGGAATAGATCACTTGTCAACAAACTACTACTGTATCGGGACCATCATGGGAGCCAAATATAGAAAGCTTCTGAAAGTGGAAACTTCCTGCAAATGGGACAAAGGAGCTCGCAGCGGCCCAACACCTCCAACCACCGCACAGCCGGGATGATGGAATGGCTTTGGAACAAATCCCCGACTGTCCTCGAGTGACCCGCAAAAAGCTTGGACTCCCAAACCTTTTGAGAATCGCTGTTGAAAGCTGAAGATCCTGCTTTACCAACGCCGCTGATCCAACGTGATATGTTCTCCTCAAGATGTATTGCTCTCCCCTACTTAACGCGGCATGGCACTGTATATAAAAGAAAGCCCACGGCCCCGATGTGGACTCATGCTTTACCGTTTCAAGGTCACCAGGTAGGTCGTGACAAACCAATCCGACACCAAAACTTATATTGGCTTGCAAAGCAAGCGTTGCTAGAACACAAAGTGGACAAAACACACACTCTGAAATATATTGCAGGAAACACAAAACAGGCATACGCGGACTAACGTCTATGCACGTACTCGTAAATCCGAATCTTCCACCACGGCTCAAAGCTGGTGGCTCACCGCAACAGTTCCCTTCCACAGCTGTCATCTTCCTCTCACTCAGTTCACATTTCAAAAAACGACCTGGTGTTTGCGCTGTCTGCTGCCCAGGCTTGTTGAAAGCTGTTACAAACACGAAGCCCCCCCCCCCCCCCCCCACACACATCAATACAGCTTTGGTACCTCCACCAAGGGGGGTGCTGCATGTTTTCATGGGTTTGTTTGTTGGTTGCGCGCGACCTCCACTGTTCAGTTTTTGAATCTCCTTCGGAACATGTTTGTGTCGGTTTGCATGTTGTCCCCTAGTTTGCGCGAGTTTTCTGTGTGGATGTGAAGCTGATGGCACATCATCTTAGAAAATGACACTGTGAGGAATTACGTGTATTTGTTGCTGATCTGATTTGATTGTGCATTTATCTGGAGCAGATGAATTGAATTTACTGCACATTACTTCCTACGGGAAATATTACTTCACTTTTGTAGTAAGACGTTTTGGAACAGAGTAAAACCGGGAATGTGGGCTGTAAATGCCCTTTCTTGACTGGTAATTTTGGAATCGCCCAAATGAGTTGCCACTGCAGAAGTGATGTCCCGGAGACGTCTTCAGACAATTGAGAAGGCGTGGAAAGAGCACCTCTGCTGGTTGAAGCCAAGTAGTGTCCTCCATTGAATCAATGAGTGAGTATACGCTTCCCTCGAAACCTTTACTTTCTTAAGCCCGCAGTACATCACAGCCACTCACAAAGTGATTTTAAGGTAACAAATCGGCACTTTAATTCAGTGCTCTTGTTTCCCCCCCTTTTTCAGTCTCACACCGCTCAAGAGCAGTTTTATGGAGAGAAATTCCATTCTGTTCGGGGAATCAGGGCCTCGTTAAAACACCCTCAGCATCCCGCGGCGCCCACTCGCAAAATGTCCCCGCGACATTTATTTGGGTCCGAATCATATTGCAAAGATGACATCAATTCTGGATAAGTTTGAGGTAGCGCTACATCACTCTTCGCTCTTCACTTTCCTTCTCTGCCTGCGGTAATCTTATTGAGTCCAGTTAGTGTGGCTCTGCCCCTGATATCTCCCGCTCTGCTCTCCATAACCTTATAAGTAAGTCCCTGCACAGTCTCTTTTTTTAATCTTGATCACTCACTGCATGCTTGTGTATGTGTCAGTGCATTAGGTCTCCCCGGATTGACATGAGAGCCCACCACCCCCCCCCACCCTCCCGCTCCCCGACCACGACCCCTCTCGCCTCCTGAAGCTCCCCACCTCCATCTCCAGCCAGGCTTTAGGTCACCATAGCAACGGCTCCCATTCCACATGCCACAGAGCGGTAGATCACGCATCAGCGGAGAAAGTGACAGAAGAGAATGAGAACGTGAATGAGGGGGGGGGGGGGGGGGGGGGGTGGAAAAAGGCAACGTCTGGCTCTATTTGACCTGGACTCTCCAAGCTCAGCGGCACACTCGTGACCACCACTGTTTGTCCTTGACACCAACGCACGCACACATCCACATAGCTCAAGTGCAAGGCGTATGGAAAACTGTCTGTGTGTGTGTGTGTGTGTGTGTGTGAAACGGTATCCGCGACTCCTTGCTTTGTCTCGTCATTCCTCTTCATCGATCCGTCTTTCTATGTATAGTGATGACTCATATCTCCAACTGAGCATGTATGCAGGCTCTGCAGCAAACACGGAAGGGATGTATGCTGAGGAGCCAACTATGCAGTAGGAGAGCAAACGCTCCTTTCCACATCAAAGGATGCCGCAAGAATTCTAACAAGGCATCATGAATACGTTTGTCTGACTCATTTGACTGACGATACTGGTCCACTCGTCTTGCGGGTGCCCGTTACGGCAGTTACAAGGTGACTGGAAAAGGACCCACAATGGAGGGATTTCTTGTGAGGTCATGTGCTGAGCACGGCCAATCGGGTGCTTTATAAAGCGTTCAAATGTGGATGATGCAGTCAACACAGGGCTGCACTTTACCGTTGAACATCTTGACAGTTGCAAGGATTTACGGTCGCATCCTGTTTGTGGACTTGAGCTCGGTGTTCAACGTCATCAAACCTGAACGTCACGACTCGAAGCTCCTCCAGCTCAGCGTTTATCCTGTCTCTATCCGCCTGACACGGGAGCCACTTCACTTTGGACTTTAGAAAAAAAAAGTTGGGCCCGCTTATGTTTATTTGAAGCCATGCAAGAACTAAGAAGTAGATTCATGGCACCCTGGATGATAGCACTCCTTGTAGGTGATATTGAACAATGCGCGTCAAGGCTCCCCCACATATTTTGAAGGCGTCTTTCACCTTGTAATAAACATATTGACTTGTTCCCTGCGACACTTTTCACCTTTGACACTTAGCCTGAGAATTTTAAGGCAAGTGTTGAAATTATTCAAATGCCCACAAAAACGTCAAGTTCAGAAAATCATCAACTTCACCACATCAAAATTTGATGGATTCTTCCTTGGACCATGTCTGAGCCTCCTAAAAAAAACCTTTCTTGGTGGAGGTAAAAGCATTTTTTTTTTTCCTGTTCAGAAAATGGTCGTCTGTCTTTTTACATCAGGTCCGCTCCTCTGCCTTCCTGGTGCATCCCTGCCTGTCCCTCGTATCCCAGTCTGCGTGCCTGTTTTCCAGGGAAAGTGAAGCACTGAAATCCTACCGCCCCCCTCCTTTGCTTTCATGTGCCGTATACACACGCAGACTCCTCCAGCCTCCTGTTAAATGAGTTCCACATGGCCCCGCAGGCAGCCGTCTCCACGCAGCCGGCAGAGGAGCGCGGCGGACGGGCAGAAGTACACACAAACACGCGTGCCGCACACGCTGGCTGCGCTCATTCACACAGTCAGGCAGGTTCAAAGGTCACTCCCGGCAGACCTTGACAACACAACTGTTTCAAAGTGGACCCTCTTCCCCCCGTCTAGCTGCTAGTTTGACCGGTGTGTCTTTGAGTGTGTGTAGCATGTTCAGGTCTGAGGGCAGAACGCATACACATGTCGTCTGACTAACGGGCTGTTTCGTTGGTGGGCTCAAAATGCTGGCGGTGAAACTGAACAGCTAACTGGCTCGTCTATTTGACGATCCAGCTGAGTGTCGAAGTGGTTGGCTGACTGACATCTTACGGGGGGGGGGGGGGGGGGGGGGACAAAGTAAGGGCAACAACTCAGTCACTGCAACCCAGGATGTCGATTCCACACATCCACAACTCATATTTAGCGGAACTGCTAATTAACAGAATTGGCTCATGTGGCTGATAAATCTGCCGACTCAGCATGCCATGTATCTTTGTAACGCGGTTGGACAGGAGTAATTTCATTTGTTTGCACAAAAAAATTTGTGTTGGGGGGGCGGGGGGGGGGCGGGGGGGGGGGGGAGACACAATTAAGGATGGCACACAGGGCCGACACGGTGGCGGAGTGGTGAGCACATCCATCTCACCTCTTCTGAGGTTGGAGGTGTGGACTCTGGGGTCAAGCATTGCCGACATAATACAGGTCGCTATGATGCTGCTAATTTGAGACAACCTACATTCCAAAAAGGTTCACACCACTCATTGCTAACCGGGCACTCCAAATAACCTGACAATGTGTCACTCGCGACAAGAATTCTTGACAGCTGAGTAGATAGCGGAGAGTGGAAGTGTAAAGGGAATTAGTGGCTTCGGTGTCTTCCTGTTCATGCTTCATCCTGAAGTTGGCTGCAAGTCTTTTCACATTGAGTTATTGCCACCATTTCAAAGAAGTAAAAGTCAAAGTTCTGTCGTCTGGATGCGAATAACGACGGGTATGGGAGACTGACGTCAAAAAAGAATCACCAGAAAGCTTCTTTCGTTGCAAGGTTAAATGCGTTGTGGACCTCGAGTCTCACAATGTCACACGCGGCCTTCTCAATTGTCATCCCCGCCTGTCCGCAGTCCAGGCTGCTCAGACACATCACTCTCAGAATATGCGTCTAGAGGGAATCCAGGTTTTCAGACACTCTCCAACCTTGGCTCCTTGACCATTACTACTCCATTATCAGTGGCGATGGAGGGCACGCCGTAGACGCCTAATGTATCCATTTCCCTCTCCATTTAGGACTCGGCGGCCCGGCGAGCTCCTGTAGTGCTCCCTGATTGGGATTGAATGTCCATTTAAACTGCCTAGCAGCCGCCAGGGAAGGGCGGGGATGGGAGGGAAGACGGGAAAAGGAAGTGGGAAAACAACAAAAGCGACGGGGAGAACGCATGTTGTGTGTTGAGTGGGGAAAGGAGACACGGGGATTGCTCCACAACCTCTGATAAGATTCTCGCTCCATCCCTTCCCTCTCAATTGATGTGTCTCTACTGGTTAGGTTTTCTTCTTTTTTTTTTTTTTTTTTTTTTTTTTTTGAACTTTCAAATGTAGGAAAGCATTCCTTGGCTGGCATTCAGCCACTCGTCAGAACTCAGCACTTGGTATTCTCAAGGTGCATTTTTAAAAAGACGGCTCTGGAATCGAGATGATTGCATGTTCGGCACCTTCGGGGGGGGGGGGGTCGCTCTGAGAGGGAAGGAAGGCAAGAAAGGACGATCACAAAAAAAAGGCAGAGACGTACCTTGTAGGAGGACTCCGCCATTCTTCCTGAAGAGGGGACTCCCCGACCACAATGGAGGACTGTGTTCATCGGGAGGCGGGCGGGCGGGTGGGGGTGGGAGAAAGAAAAGTGGTCAAACCATTTGATCACCTCAACCAGTCTAACGGGCTTCGCTGTGAGCAAGATAGCAAGGTAGGAAGTTGAACCCATAAGCCCGCGCTTTTGATAATAGTGATTAGATTCCCGGGTGTCCCACTGTTGCCATTATTCCCTGTGATTACCTCGGAGAATTACAGCCTCGCCTCCATAAGTCCATGGGAGTAATTTCTCATGACAACCCCCCACCGCCTGCCACAGGTCCGCACACATCCAACCGAAAAAAAAAAAAAAAAAGTAATCAACGCATTCACAGTTAACACATGCTCATGTCACAAAGGCCTGTTTAAGATAAATATGCCTACGGAGTGACACATTTAAACACGTTCCTCTAGCTGGGGGCTTGACACACGCGCACACACAAACGCACACACACATCCACAGAAGGGGCACACAAAGCCGGGGACTCACTTTAGGTGATCATTGCACCACTAATGAGGAAGGTAATGACAGCATTTCTCACAAAGCTGGAGACATCTTACACACACACACACGCACACACACACACACACACACACACACACACACACACACACACACACACACACACACACACGTGCAAGAGCACAATATTACTGTCCCGTCGGTGCATTTGAAGTTTTGAAGTCATTGGAGGAGAAAAAGAGGATGAAGAAGGAGAGGACGAAGGTTGAGCGGTTTTTCAACGATACGTCTGGATGCTCTTCCTTGTCCTCTGCTTTTCTTCCACTTCAACACGCTGCGCACATTTCGCACGTCTGACAACATGGACTTTTCTCCACAAACAAATAAACAAACAAACAATCAAACGCAAGCGGGCTGGACAAAGAACACCCGGAGAAGCTTGCGAACTCAGACAAAGCAGCCCACTCGTTTGCACTCATCGGGAGAGTCTCCTTTGTAATGCGAGGCATGTTTTATGTTGCGCTAAGCTGCCGAATGAGAGGATTTGGACGTCTGCACTTGTGATGTGGCTCTCACCTCGCCAGATGCAGGGGGAAAGATGGACCGGAGGCTGGCACGAGCACGCACACACACACACACACACACACACACACACACACACGCACACACACGCACACTCGTGCACGCGCACACGCTCCACAAAACGCAAAAGCTGCACATTTCAGCCCTGAGCCACCTGCTGTTGCCATGGAGAGTTGCCACATTGCGTTGCCACGGCGATAACATATTTTTCCTGCGCTAACAGCCTGTCTGTTTTCCCTACCACCTACAGCCCCCTGCCCCCCCGCCAATCGCACCCCTTCTCCCTCTCTTTTTTTTTAATCGTTCTCTCTCCTTCTTTCTTTTTTTTGCTTTCTTTCTTCCCATCCCTCGATTGTCTCACACTCGCTCAACAAATGGCCTTGCGGTGCGACAGCACCTGCGTTACATGCGTTGCCATGGTGGCGTTCCCGTTTCCAAGGCGATGTGCTGTGCATTTAATATAGTGGGCGAGGGGCTAAACTTGCGGCAGACGCTCATTCCTCAATTACCCCCCCCCCCCCGCCCATTTGTTTCCTTCATGGGAAGGGAGGAAGGAGGCTGGGAGAAAAAGAAAGGAAGGGAGATGGAAAGAGAGCAAGCTCCTCTACATCCCCCTTGAGACATCCATCCTCCGCTCCTCCTCCTCCTCCTCTTCCTCTCATCCAGATGCTGATGGGGTGTGAAGGAATGCACCGCGGAGCTGACCTCCTCCCCGGCATACTCCTGCTCTCCCTCCCCTTTCGCAGGCACACCAACACACCCATTTTCGTCATGAATACATTCATGCACAAAGAAATTGGTGGACTTGACTGCGAGCGTCCGCGCGCACGAGCAGGTCGGGAAGAGGCGGCGAGCACGTACAACCAGGAGCAAAATGTCGGCGGCGGTCGGCGGCTGCGGCGTGAATTATTACGGCCCATGAAAAAGAGCGGAGGTGTGAGCGATATTAAGACGAGAGAACAAAGCGCCGTCATCCCCTCATCTCGGCCAGACCCTTTTTTTTCCTTCATCCTTCCCTTTGCCCGTCTCCCGCTTTGAGTTGTGTTGAACTGCTCGAGACAGTCCTTGACCTTAACACAACGGAGCCACTGTGTAACCATTCCCGATCATTACACTTCATAACATAATAGTCTTGAGAAGGAGAGCCCTTGAGAGGGAGATATCGTGCAGATATCGAGCAGCTCCACGTGTATCACGGAAACCTATTCCAAGCCGTTTCATTAGCGGTGAGTTATTATTTTCTCCCTTGAACAATATGAGGGAAACAGCGACGGCAGCTCCCGCTCAAATAAGCGCAACAGAGTCTCCAAGTGGCTATTATCTGATGAGAATTACATCAATTGAGAAATCCTGAAAAAATGGGACTGCCGAATTCAACTCCGGGTAGTTTATTGTTTCAGGCGGCAAAATGATGTGTTCTGATTGCTATGATTCATATTAATTGCCTTTTCTAGTGAACCCTGTTTTCTCCTTGAATTCACTTGGTGGCTGTAATGCCAAAATGGATGATGCTCCCTTTACGCGAGTCAAGTGACTCAAGGTATTAAAAGCCCAGGAAGCATGCTAAAAAGTATCATGAAGCCGTGACGAACTTGTTTTATGGAGACTTTTTTTTCCTAATCAAATGTAGAACGTGGACTATTTAATGCTCGATGTCTAACGTCTCATGAACTCATTTTTTGCCGTCTTTGGAATCTTTGCCAGAAAAAGGGGCGGAGTCACTGCACCTGAACGTGGTCGAGCAGCACAATTTCAAAATGCTTTGAATTGAGAAGGAAGAGTCTTGCTGTGAGTGTTCTCAACTCCTGTTTGCATGTCAATGTCACGGAATAATGTTGCCCAACAGGAATAATCATCAAACAATTCTTTCCAATCAATGAATCCATTTATTATGCCCCCACTTTCGTAATTTATTCAATGTTTTTACTGCTACGCAGTGCCTACATAATCATCTTGAACAGATTTACGAAAAATATTTAATTGATTCAAAGGCATCACCAAAACTACACGTGTGGGGAACGGGATCTCTTTTTTATTTTTTCAATTTTTTCTCTATTTTTGTTTGTTTGTTGTACACTGTTCAAGAAAATTCTGGTCGTGAATCAAAACGTGTTTCTTTTTCCCTAAGCCAGAAAGACATAATGAGCAGCCATGGAAGTTAGCGAAAGGCTAACATAAAGTGGGTCAGCGTTTGCATTAAAAGTTTTGTTTAGCGCTTCAGCGTTTGATGCTGGTCCTTGAAGGCAACTAATCACTGCTGCGCTCCGCCAAAAAACAACAACAACCGCAACTAAATACCAATAGTGACAGCTATCTGGCTCGAAAAGGTCTAATCATCTCTTTCCTCTTTTGACATGGTTTTGAGAATAAATGAATACAAACAAAGTATGTATCAATTAAGTTAATATCACCACAATCGAAGCTTGACAATTTTGGAGGGATTTGCTCATGAGCAATTATTCATACATCAATTAAGTAAGCAATTTGTGTCACTTAACAGTGTAATGAAAATTCAAAGTCATCTGTCGCAATTTGTTGCAGCTCTAATAATGTAAATTGTAGAAATCCAAACCTCTTAAATTGCGTGCACATCAATGATTAAATGAGACTTGAACATAATTAAGTGAAACACGGAGCGATGTACCTTAAACCAACACCAGTCCCAAAACTAATAAAGTTGAGTGTAATCTAATTTCAGAATCACAATCTCGGGTGGTTTTATAAAGATTGAAAGACTGCAAATAGGAGAAGACTTATATCACAATGAATACATCAGCTGTCGAACATGGACGGGCCTGCCGTGATGCCTGAGCTTGATTACGCTGCTCCAGCAAAATGTCCATTAGATTGTTGTCATGGCCTTCATTTGGAGTTTTGCTTCACCACAGGGGACCGGCAGTTTCTTTCTCACCTCAACATGAACTGTCCGCACCTAACGTCTCAATTCCCACTGTGGGTCACCATGCAGATGACTGCGGCCTCTTCTACAACCCCCAACATCTTCTGACCGCACCCTCAGCTCTTCCCCCATGTTCCTAATCTGGCCTCCAATTTGTTCCACTTCCCCATTCCTCATTGTTCAAAATGACACTTTTATATTTTATGGCGAACCAATTATTCTGTTTTACACAGTCTGCTAGTTCAGCAAGCCCAACCTGCCCGTCGACTCGGCAGTGGGATTTTATTCTAAGGGGGGCAAGGAAGAGAGAAAGTGGACAACGGGGGAAAAAGGCGACCATTAGTACCACTCGTTGACATATCCAGAGGGATGCGAATAAGAGCCAGGGACTGAGAAGTTGGGGCGGCCGGAGGGGGAGTGGACCGGGGAGGGAAGGGACATTAAACAGGTGGATGGCTGTTCTATGAGAGAGCGCGCTCAAGAACATCATGAAACTGAATGAAGACAAAGAGGAAGTTAATTGAATGATCAAGTGGAGGACAGACAGTAGGAGGAACGGGAGAGAGAGGGAAAGAATCAAAATAAAAAGACACCCTGTCCGTCTATAATGTATACCCGAGGATGAGAGGAAGAGTACGTTGGATATTAAATGAAGCGGAACAGGGTTTTACGTGATGTTGAAGAGGCAAAAGAGGAATGGACAGAGCAAGGGGATGAATTAAGAGAGAAAAAAAAAGAGTTCGAAAGCTTGCTGAAAGGAGGGGGAGGGAAACACGATTGAGGCCTAAAGGGAAGGAGATAGTGGGGAGGTGGTACGGGGGGTTGGGGGGTGGGGGGCATCCACGAATGTGGAAAAAAGGCAAGCGCTGCTTTTACCTGTGATGTGCCTCAGGATGTGGGAGATAGGAAGAAGAGCGGGAGTGTTGTTGCATGAAAACAGCGTGCAAACAGATTTAAGGAAAGATGGGGCGGGATTGCTATTCAATGCCTGCGGAGGATTGGGGGGCGGGGCAGCAGATCTGTGCTGTATATGTTACACATACAGCACATTTGAAAATAAAGTTGTCCAAGACAGAAAGGACAGAGATGAAGAAAGGGGGGGGGGGGACGCTAATATTCAAGATAAGCAAAGTTGATTGACGGCTTCATTCTACTAGTTTCACTTTATGAATTATGTCGGTTTGGTTCGTTAATGGGTGAGCTAAGTCCCAAGAAGCAACGCTCCCCTCAAAGCTGGGGAACTCTGTGGCGTAAGCATCATTCTTTCGAAAAGATTTTAGCAGCTGTCATAAATACAGCGAGCCTTGACAAAAGCTGGCATTATGCATGAGGTCATGTCAGGAAAATATATTTGATGGATAAAGGAGAACCGATTCCATCTGCTATTTGCTCCTCCAGAAAGTACGTCAACGACAGTATACTGTCCATTGTGTTGCCTTTTCCCCACCCCATAAACTGAAATACAAGTCGGCATTACACGCTGACACAGGAAAGACAGTGGAAACATTCAACTTTGGCGATGTGTGTTGGAAAACGCTTCTCAAGAGGTTGTCTTAAAAGATTGAACCGACTGTAATTCCTGACCTCTTTCTATGGTTTCACTGTCATCACGGCCCTCCGAGGGAAACGGCAGCCACAACGCGGCCCGTGACAAAAATGAATTTGACACCCCTGTAATGCCGATGCCCACTTAGCTGAAGTCTGGCAAGAAATGAAGTCTTGTTTTATTTACTGAGGTTATTTTTTTTTTTTCCATCGAAATATCTGTTGGAATTCCAAATCAAACTTTGGAGTAGCCCGGGCACTTTCAAGACATCACTTGGATGGTCGGTCGCCTTACCTGTGGTGAAATGTCTGAGACAGGGTGGGCGGGGAAGTGGAGGGGGCGGCCAGGCCTGTTGAGTAGGGATGGTACGGTGTTTTCTTCAGTGCTTGGATCAGGTTGTGTCTATACTCTGGGTCTATCGACCATAGAGATCCTTTTCCTATGCTCTGAAAGAAAGAAGAGGGGATAAAGAGAGAGAGGTAAGTGCAAGTGATATCCAGGCACAGATCAAACACAGCACACACTGGCCTGAGTCAACATCGCCAAAGCCCCAAAATGAACTCAATCATCATGTTGACCTGACAAATGAGAAGAGCACATTTAAAAAAAAAAAAAAAAAAGACCATGTCCATGTCACGACTTCAAGTTGCGCTCCTGCTATTGTCAATTATTAACATCATTCACCAAAACATGACATTTGTTTGTTTATTTTCTGACCAGTGGCAGACCAGTGCTTGTCCAAGTTCAAGCATCTAAAAACCAAAACCGTTGACCTGATTAAACCATTTTGGGATGTACTATAACGGAGATGGTGGTCCAACAAGCTCTCGCTCAGTCCCCGCACAAATAAATGTTCTTCAGGAACACAACCCCCCCGTCCCCACAGGCACATAAAAACCTTGCGGAATGTCTTCCCAAAAGACTGTGGCAGCAATTGGGCACCCCGGCCTTGATTTCCTTTGTCTTTTACTTTTTGTACTTTTTACAAAATAGCCAGGTTGTCCCATTCAATTAACCACGCGGAGTACATCAAGCACACAAAACTTCCCATTGACTCAAGGGCAAACTTATTTGTCAGTGCCACCCTCGCTCAATATTTTTCCGTCCGCATCTCCTTTTTGAAGTGTTTTCTGATTAAAACATTGGGAAACTCTTGAACTTTTTTTTTCCCCCGCTTCAAAGGCCGCAACAGTGTGTATTTTTAGATCAAAAGCACCCCGCCTCTGTCCTAATGAATATGTCGCTCCCAATCTGAGTGAAAGCAGCCTATAGATTATAGCGAGCATGGATCTCAAACAGGTCGGCGAGAAAATACTCGGGCTGTCTGGAGCTCTCTCGGCTCCCACCGCACTTTCATCTGCCTTGTCATCCGAATGTGGCAAAATCGCAGGTTTGTATACGACGGAGACCGTGGATGGCGGCAGGGATGGGGGAGAATACGAATAGATTTGAAATGAAATGTCCCTTGCCTTATGTTCGGCTCACTTTGGAGTGCTCTGTGATATGATATAGAGACAGGCTTCCGGTTTTTTTTTTGTTTTTTTTTTTCCAAATACGAGGCGGAATGTCAGGCATGTTAAGAGCTGTAAAGTAATTGAAGTTACTTCTTCAACTTCTTTTGATTCCCTTGCTGGGAGAAAGGAGGCATTCACTTGAAGGGAGGAGCTTATTAAGGATGATGTGCATGGAGCACCATGTGATTAATTAAGACACACATCATTTACAGTTGAGGCAATCATGTGCACAAAAGTTTAATCACAGAACAACACGCAAAAAATAAAATGATAATAATGAAGGCCGCTTTGGAAGATGCTCATTTTAAGGTTGTATCAGGCCAAAATGTAGCTGAGAAAAGAGCGCATGCTCTCCATGATAAGAATACAAAGAAGAAGAAGAGCGAAAGCACTTTTAGATACCTTGAAATGATCAACTCTCGTCAAAAGTGAAATAAAATGACTTCCATCGACAACCATTGTGAGGAAAAAAAAACAGGGTTTGGGAAATTATTTTGCAACACAAAGTCTTTCAAGGGTCATTTTAAATGTTTGGAAGATTTTGCGTGTGCTGTCCAGTCATTCGTTTAGCTTGAGTTGAACTTTACGAATGCGCAACGACTGAACATTTGAGTCGCCTTGCTGTGAATGTCCGCAGAGTTACTCGCGGAATCTCTGCATTATTAGTCCGCCTGTCAGTGTGGTGGTACACGGGCCATATGTGCCATGCGTGTTTGGCCGAGTGTCTGCGAGTGTGTACGGCGAGCTCCCTGGGGAGTGTGATATTACCCAGCATGGTCTGCTCTTGGGAGCGCTTCTATTACTGCCAGCGACACCTCTCCCGGAGAGCATGATATTACACACGCATACGCTCACTCCCACAGAGGTGACCTCCCGCTGGGCCGAAATTTGCCTTTGCACCTCCAGACCGCCAGCCGCTTGTATATATATCGAAATATGTGCACGAGTGCCTACTGTCTGCCCGTCTGGCGGCCCATTCAATCAATATTCACTACGAGAAGTGCCGTCTGCCTCTGCCAATGGGCCGACCAATCCAAAAGCCCCGATCTCCAGACCCCTCGGTCGGTAGGCCAATCAGAGGGCGCGATTCACAGAAAGGGCGTGACAGCGAGGCTATGGTGGTCACCTAGGCAACAGGCATCATCTGGAGGCGAGAGAAGAAGGTGGAATGGAATTTTTGGAAAGCGTATTCATGAAGTTGAGAGAAAGGCATCAAGATTTCACAATCAATAATCCCGCGTTCGAGATGAGGGATGATTTTAGACTTTTCTCTGATGTTCAAGTTGGAAATGCTGAGACAATGGCAAGGCGGATTTTAAAAATAGGATCTGAACAAAGGTGACTATCAGACAACAAGACCTCAGAATTCTTTTTTTTTTCCCTTTGCTTCATTTCTTTCATGGCATCTTATTTGGAACATGTTATGCTGTTTGTTTGTGTTTCATCCGTGTCATGGAAAAATCACTTTGCTTTATCGTATTTGCGGCTGAAGAACATGGATTACACAACAAATAATCCGGAACTCAAAATGATAAACCCCCCCCCCCCCACACACACACACACACACTACAACCGCTGAAGAACAGAAGTGCATTCAACTTATTTTACACTCTGCAGAACAACCTCTCAATTCAATTAAAATAATTTATGTACACACATTTGTGCTCATAAACAGGTCAGGCAAACCGAGAAATTTGGAACATTGTCGCCCCTCTAAAGTGACGAAAAAAAACAAAGCCAACAGCTGTTGTCGTGGTCAAGAGAACAAACATACCAAAAGTTGTCTGGATCTCTTGATTGTGTGCAAAAGAAAAAATAAAGGAGAAGAAAGTGGATTCAAGGGCGGGTAGAGGGAGAGATGGTTGTAAGTTGCCAACATCTGGTTCCTGTGTTATATAAACTCTGGGGGTTGGCCTTCCTTGAAAATGGGAGATATTAAAAAGTCCTGCTGCCACTGACTTGGCCTGTAAGAATTTACTTCTTCAACCGCAATACTTTCGATGTTCTTATATTTTCGCATACAATTATAGGAATGGTCGGTGACCAATCGAGCATTGATGACCGTTAACGTAAACATGATTCAAAGGAATTTAGTCAAACTCATTTTTAAGGGTACCGGAAATATTACAAAATAAAATGTGACAAAAGACACGAATGGAAACTTGTGGGGCACCGTGGATAAAATGTTTTACATGACAGTCCTGTTGAATCCAACAAAAGATACTTTTCATGCAGTTGCTGGCTTTCCACAAAATTGTCAGAGCAATCTTTATAAAACACTGAAATTTTAGTTGATCACGCGCACGGTGAACACGCGATTTAGCATGAGCTCTTTGGGATCCTCGTGAATCAACACCCCGAGGAGTACAATAACAGTCCAAAGAGTGCCAGAACTCAGAAAAAGGCTTTATAAGCATTGAAAAACAAAAATCCATCGTCGACTAGCCAAAGGATGGCATAGCATAGCAAAAAGACGATACCGTAATGAAAACAGGTTATCTTTGGCTTTTATATCAAATGTGTGACGATGTGTCGGTATCTTGCTCGACATCTATAAAGAGTCTGGCATCTATAAAATTCCGACATCACCCATTCTTAAAACACCCTGCTGCAACCCACAATATCTTTTTGCTGCTCTCTCTGCTCGGCAGGCCTTCGTTTAGCTACGTCGTGCAGTACATTTCACGAGCAAAAAGACTTATCAATCTTAAGTATTATGACTGCCTGTAATTCGTTGAACATCCGCAGTGTAATAGCAAAAAAAAAAAAAAAAAAAAGAAGCTGGTTTTAAGCCTGATTAACCCACTGCAATGCAGGGATCTATCCTTACTTACTGTATACATCCTGTACAGATAAACAGCGGATTATCCATATTGCATACTTTTGAACTTTGTGCACTGGATACATGTCGATATATCCATGAACATATCGAGAACATAAAAGCGAGCTTTAAGGAGCGCACACTGTTGAGCAGAATGCAAAGGTGTTCTAAAAGCAAATTTTCAAGCAACTGACATGCAACAGAACACAGGTCATAACAGACGCGAGAAAGTTTAACATCAAATCGACAACATGATCAAGAATTAATTTTCTGGTCTCGGACTGCTCTGAACTGCGTCGAGTCGAGTAAAGGTAAAGACCGACTTAGATCGCAAGACAGAGTCATTCCAAAGCACTTATGACAAAACTCCTTTCAACTCTTCATGGGACAAATCAGATGTGTGCTGGCCTAGACCAGAGGAAATTTTGAAGTTTTAAACGCAATATTAAGCACGGTGGGCACATGAATCAAATTGCAACATACAGAGAAAATCAAACAAAACATGCCTTTTTTTGCAGTTGCACCCAAATAATACACTAGCTTTAAATTCTTTCATAATGAGCGATATGACGATGTCAGTCAAGCAAGGGTGAACGTTGTTCAAATATATCAATCCCCAAAGCACTAATATCAAATCAATGAGCCATTCATTTGACTGAGTCACACGGGCTTTAACTTTTCCTTGGTTTGTCTCAATGACATATTTCATACACGTGAATGCCCTTCAGCGTGTTACAACTGTTAAAACGTGCTCCCCCCACCTCCAGCTATGAGTGGGATGTTGACAAGAAAGTTCTCACACTCAAGCACACACACGCACACGTTTGAAACTATTTTTTTAAAATCTTCTTTTCAGTTCAGCAGTTACTTTGTTGTTCATTTGTTCTACAAATTGCAGTATTTGCACACCCCAGAGACCCAACATTATCTTTTTTTTTTCTTTTTTTTTTAAGGAGTACATAACATTACCAATAGTCATATGTCCGTAAGGCTCCACTGTGTTTATCATCGCACTCTCTTGCAGCTGCTGGCAAGTAGCAAAGCCAGGAAACATTAACATCTTCATCAATCCATCCATCCATTATCTTAACCACTTTTTCCTCACTAGGGTCGCAGGCGTGCCGGAGCGGAGCCTATCCCAGCTGTCTTGGGGCAGCAGGTGGGGTACACCCTGAACAGGTTGCCAGGCAACCGCAGGGTACACATCAACAAACCACCATTCACGCTGACAATCACACCTAAGGAAAAATCAGAACGATCCGGCCACCCGCCGTGCTTGTTTTTGAAATGCGGGAGGCAACCCGAGTACCCGGAGAAAACCCACGATGGCATGAGGAGAACATCTAAACTCCAGCCATCCAAAGGCTGGAGACAGAATCGAACCCTGCACCTCTGCACTGTGAGGCCGACGTGCTCACCAGTTGCCCAATGACTACATCATGCAGCCTAAACACGCCGAATGCAATTCATGCTACAATATGGGGAAACAAACAAAAAAAAAAAGTTCCTGGTACTCCTCTGTGCGCCTGTCTCCTATAAAGTTATCTGTTAGCGGATCTAAAAACACTGCACTCTATTTACCCTAAACCTTTAGGGTTGTCTTGGGGTGCCTTCAGATAGAAAAGGGTATTTATTTCAGTTAGGAGGAGGGCCCAAAGGAGAGCATAACATGAATGATTTAGCTCAGCATAACAAGCTAAGGCATTTATTACATGCGCAAAGGAGCTTAGGTTTTGGAGATTTGGATGTGGTATACAGCATACGTGCCGGGGACAATTCCATTTGGGTGAAGGTGCGCTGATGCAGAGATTATTTAGCATTGGCTGGATTTCCCTTTGCAGTCCAGTTTGGACACGCATCCCTAATGATCTGCACACAAACGATCAGTAATTTCTATTTAAAAAAAGAAGAAAAAAAAGGGGGGGGGGGATGTGGGGGCATTCCGGGAATTGCGCCAACAACTCTTTCAGCAAGCTATAGTTGACAATGTCACAAATCTTGCCGAAGTCAAAAGTTAAACCAACCTTCCCGAGGTCGCACAAGTCACTTGCAACTCGGCACGGAGGATGGAAACGTGAAGAATTGTGTGGATTGGGTGTCATTGATTTCATCCAGAAATAATATTCAAATAATGACAACTGATCACTTGATCCCTTAGCCAAAGACAAACAAGGACTTGAGCTGCTGTGGATGTCAATGAAACATTCAATGATTTATTTAACATGAGAAAGATGATCACATAGGGAATTTTCATGAATTCTAAAACAGATTACAAGTGTGGAAAAATAGAACAACTTGAAAATCAGAGAGGGTTTAATGCGGGGCACTGTCCCAGTTGGACGAGGAACTCCAGCATAACGGACCAAAACACCGCCATTGAAGAGTCTTTGAAACATGGTTTTGCTTGACCACTTTGATATGATAGCAAAGTGTTTCAAAATTATAGTTTGGTGTCTACTTAAATTGTCCACGCTTCCATTCAAGGCCTGCACTACGAATGCACTGATCCAACGCTCGTCATTAGGGCATGTTATTGTGCAAAGTGAGGAATTCTGTTTGTAAACAAAGCCATGGCAACCTTGGGCCTCTCTTTGAGTTCCCACACAAGTTTGCCCTTCCACACACAATTCCGACACGCGCTCACACGCAGTCGCACACACACACACAAAATTAATTAACAAAAAAAAAAAGAAAAACGGCACGTGAAGCAGCAGGCTTATGCTAAACGAGTCCCCATCTTGTCATCTGCCTGGATATGACCCAGAAATACAGTCACCGGAACAAATGGGGCACTGTCATATTAATCTCCACCTCTACAAATTGATGGAAATACGATTTGGAGTGTCCACAGGAAAGCCATCTCCCTGCTGCTCTGAAAAACTTTCTGCAAAACCCCAAATGCCATTATTTTCTCCTTCGTAACAAGCAAACAAGTCATGACGTAACACAGCGTGAAGGAAAAGATCGCAACCCCGGCGGTCATATTTTTAAAAAGGCATAAACAGGTAATTGGCAAAGAATACAGCAACAACAACAAAAAAAAAATGGTGATATTCTGACAGAAAAGCTTTGAGTGGCAGAGTCAGACGGAAATTACAGAGATTCTGTAATTGCAGCTTCAAATAAAGCACAGTGCTTGGCAGGTAGAGTAGGAGTCTGCAGAGATGTGCCCTCATTTCTACCCAGACACGGCTCTCAAGCACGTGCGGGAGTCCTCTTATGCATGCATGCTTGCTCCTGAGTGTGCATTTTGCCTGCGCGCCTGTGTACTTGTGTGTCTGACAAGCTATGCGTGTGTGTGTGTGTGTGTGTGTGTGTGTGTGTGTGTGTGTGTGTGTGTGTGTGTGTGTGTGTGTGTGTGTGTGTGTGTGTGTGTGTGTGATTCAAAAGTGCGGACGTGCGTGTGAGAGAAGGGGAATAGGTTTGAAGGGTTAATTAGTGTGCTGTCTTGAACAGTGTGCAGTGACAGGAAGACAAGGCAGGGTGTCCTTGCCAAAATCTCCTCTGCACATGGTGCGCCACATGCACACTTCCGAGGACCCGCGCGCACGTGCGGGCCCCAACGACATATGTCGGCGGATGAGGACATCCAACTCGGCACCTCTGCGCCCGACGGTAGCCCGCGTGCACGGCTTTCCCGTTGCTACAGCAAAAGTGTACTTTTATGTCAACTGCAAGCTTGTTACCATGGAGATATGTATACAAGAGAAACTCTGCGCCCTCGTCGTCAAGGGCCAGATGACAGCAGAGCGTGAGGGAGTGTGCATGAAGACGCGCGTGCGCACCAACGCCGTCTTCTTCATCCCTTATTCAATTTGCGCTTTAATACACACACACACACACACACACACACACGCAGGTTCATTGAGTGGTCAAGGAAAGATGCCACTGTATTATCTCAAACAGATAAACATGTAAAACAAGCATTGATCTCGGCTGTTTGTCCGCCACCCTCGAGCCTGATGAAATCTTAAGACTGTTATTAAATCCTCCAGTATTAATTTCGCACTAATCGAGTAAGGGGATTCATTCCCCCTTTACCCTGAGTCTTTAATGGAGTAAAATGCGGAGGGGAGAGCCCGCATAAAAGACTTTATCGAGACTTAAATCAAAAGCGAAACGTTGTTCCCACTGGGGAAACGTTTGAGTGAAAGAGAACTAAGAAAGCGAGATAGAGATCATCAACTATTGATAGGGTCGGATCTGGTACAGCTGTAGACAAAATACGTACTAGGTTGAGTTTCAAGTCAGATATCCTCGCAAAATTCTGATCAACGATGTGATCGCTGTGATATAAGTTACGATCGCACGTGACGCGATGGAGCGAAGAATGGGCAAAGTTAAACATGCGCATCCCCGAGAAGGATTTCAATCCCCAGGATTCTCAATATGGCTGTCAGACTACACCAGACGAGTTTATATACACCTTCACATACGATACAGAACACCAGAGAATATTGAGTAGTGAGAGAGGAATTTGCAGTCGAGGGATGGACGATTTTAGTGCCGGAGGGAGACACAATATTTCATCAGTGATACTCGGGGGGGAGACACACAACCATGCACTTCCTAACCAGATATATGAGAAAAATGCCACTTTAGATGTGGGCAAAATATGCGCATATGTGCAAAATATGTGCGGTGAACATATTTCATAATTCAAAACACATAACCATCCAATATTCGAAGCCAACAAAAAAGGGTTTGAGGCAAACAACAACAAAAAGACAAACTGTGATTTTTTTTTTCAGTGCAGGGGCTCTCCTGCATTAAAAAATAGCATTCAAGGAAGGCACAAAACTGCTGAACAAGAACCCAACATGAAGTGCAAGAACTCATTTTGTGCATTTTTTTTCCCAACAAAACCGAAGCACAACTCAAGCCATACAAACAAAGTGTTCATGGAACTGAATACTTTGAATGTCGGGTGAGCTTTTTTTCGTTTGTTTCAAAGGTCATTTAGGTCAAATGGAAATTGCAAATTGCAAAGAGAAAAACAGCTGCTGCCGTTACCTGACTGCGGTCTTTATCCACCTTCTTGAAGCATTTGTTTAGCGACAAATTGTGCCGCACCGAGTTCTTCCATCCCGTGGGGGCGCTCGCAAAGTAGGGGAAATGCTCAAGGATCCAGCCGTAGATGTCTTTCACAGGCAGCCGCTTGTTCGGCGCATCCTCGATCGCCATAAAGATCAGGCAGCTGAAGGAGTACGGCGGTTTCCGGTTGGCCCCCGCCGCCAAGTCGTACGCCGAGTGCGCGTCGCCCAGCAGCGGGTCGTCCGGGCACGGCGACGTGGAAGAGGGCGAGCGGGGGTGCTGACCGTCGGGGTCCAGCAGTGGGGAAACGCTACGCAAGCCCGAGTGGCTGAAGCTGTTGAGCAGGTCGGTGCTCTCGTGGAGCCAGGAAAGACTGGTGAGCTCCTCGTCTTCGGCTTTGGAGAAGGAGGCGGACAAGGACAGCGAGAGGTCTGCCGCCTCCGCCTCGGCTGCTGCCGTTGCGGCGTCCCCTTGTCGGTACGGCGGGCTCATGCCCTGTGAAGCGCTGGCTCCACTACTGGGGCTCTGGGCCTTCTTACTGGGAGGCATGGTGGGTCCCATCCAGCCCAGGGCTCACTCCTGCAAAGGAAAAAAACACAAAGGAGTTAGCGATGGGAGAATCTGGGAAGAGGAGAGGCGTCGAGTTGAGAGGGGAAGGCGCGAGGAAGGAAAAAGGACAACTCAATAGGAGGGGGCAAAAAAAAAACAAAAACCCAACAAGGTCAGCTTGTGTTATTCATTTGTCTTCCTCATTTTCTTAAAGGCCAAAGGCTAGAGTCAAAGCACATTCTTTTGACCACGTTTCCAATTAGAGTGGGAAAGACGTGAGAAGGCAAGTGTTCTCTCTCTCTGAGGCTTTTTTTAAATTTTTTTTTATCCATTTCTCCCCGGGATGGCAAATTTAGTGCTTCACCGGTTGGGGAAATCCGACATGTTCAACTGCCAGCCAATTACGAGCGTAGCATGCAAGTATTGACATTAGCCAAGGTTGCTGTCACAATACAAGTATTGGGTTAAAAGGCCTCGTAATTGCTGGAGGACACTTTCCATGCCAATTCTCTCACACGGTCTGTCAAGATCACGTCATGATGTCGTCAGTGGATATCTGGAACGTATTCGAACTCGATTAGGAGCGCCCATTTCATGTCATCCACAGATTTGGGTGAAATTGGCGCCTGGGCAATCATACCTGAGAGGAGTTAAATTCCTTTTCCTCCATGCAAGAGTGAAACTCTGACCTTTCTTTCGAGATACTGTCGTCTACTGTCGGAAAAACATTTCGAAATCTGAGCACATCAGGAATTGTTTTTGCCCCAAGAGGGCGTTCCATCGCATTGGGCCAAGGGATTATTAGTAACCAGTGGAAGTGTCCCTGCTGACTACTCGGCAATATTACAATTAAGACTGAATGCATTTCCATGTATTATAGGGAATGTGACCTCAGCATTTACCCCTCAAACGTGCACATCGCTAGCGCATTCCATTAGTGACACATTAAAGAGGGGTGGGCAACTTTCTAGTGATTGGGGAATAAAAAGGAGGAGTTCAGTGCCTTGCTCAAGGGGTCCTCTGTCGTGAATTTGAAAGGATGCAGAGAGAGCGATTTAAAATTGACGAACCTATAAAGCCGCACAACTCAAATTGAAGATACTCCGCTCGCTATTTGAATATGTCGGCCCTAACGCAAAAAGTGTGAGCAACCATCTCCATTCGCATGCAGCCAGGCCAACATAAAGGTTCATGTCAACTTCATTGCCAAATGTGCTACACGTGCAACATACAGTGCAGCATTAAAAAAAAAAAAAAAACAGGAATGGATACCAGCTCTGTATGTTGCATGCAAACGCAGACACGCATGCATCGGAAAGACACGGGACGGGCATCAGAGAGCAGCACCATTAGGACACAGGGATTAAGTCCAGATATGTTCTGGCTGGCCGCCGCGTGGTGCGATCGCTCGCTAATCCAAGGTGATCATCTGCCGATCTGCCCCCTCACTCTGCGTGATTGACGGGCAGCTGTCACCCGTGGCAACCGACTGCGCCATGACAACTGTCAGCTCGCCGCAGCTCCGGTCGCCCGCGTCGCCATAGCAACAAAAGGGAAACAACCCAGCTCCACTCTGGCGATGCCGCTTCCCGCGTCCCCCGTCTGCTCGTCCCAGCTATCTCCGTGTCTCTCGCTTTCAATTTCCGACCCACGCTGATAACTGCTTCGCAGTGTCGATAGGCTGCGGTTGGAAGGACTCCGCTAAATATAGAATTGTCATGTACGGCTCCGCGTAGAGTCTCGCGGCCCATAGTTACGCCGCAGCTCCAGCCGGCTCTCCCAATAGCGGAGGGAAAAGCCGGCGAGCCGGATGCCTTTGATCGTCCCTGTCCTCTATTTCCACACACTCGCTGACAGCAACGCGCTCATTCAACAAGCTGTCTGAGGAGGCGCGTTGTTGCGCCAGTATTGACATTGAGCATAATGAATCCAAATTGCCCCTGCGACTAGAAATGTGAAAGCTGAAAAGAGTGAGCATCAAAAGGATGGCCAAGGTGGTGCTTGACGAGCTTTCCGAGGTGCGGGTGTTTGTGTGCGTCTTTCTTTGTGAGCATCTTGACGTCTGACAGGCCTGTCACAGAGTGGTCCAAGCTTCCCTTGGAGAAGAAGCAAGGGCATCTTTGTGACATTGATCCTGGTAACAGGCCACTGGAATGCAAAAGATGGATCTGATGCTCTCGTTCTCTCCCATCTCCTCTCCTCTTCCTCCTCCTTGTTATGTTGCCATAGCGGCAAGGGGGCCATGAAACATTACGGCTGACAGTAAAGTCATCTCATTTTACTGTTGCTATGACAACAAACTCCTCACTGTTGGTTGGGGCCAGCGTGAGCTGCTGCCCAAGCCTCGTGCTTGAGCGCGCGCGCACGCGTGTCGCTGTGTGTGTAAGAGTGTGAGTGTGTGTGTGTGTGTGTGCGAGTCCGAGTGGATGCATGCGTGCGTATGTGTGCGCTATCGTGTCTCCCGTGGGTTCTAATAAAGCTTAACACACTTGCTCAGCTCTAAACAAACTTTCATGCAACTCCAACAGCAGCCCCCTCAAGACCAACTGCGAAAGGACAAAGGCAGATAGCGCTCAAGCTCGGACCGAATGATGCCGGCGCTGTGTGTTGCAAGCGCGTGTTGCCGCGAGTATGGCGTGCGTGGCGGTGTGCGCGCGAAACCATCCTCGCATTCGTTTGACAGATGGGACTGGGCCATTCTCTCTGTTTTCTTCATTCTCTAGATCGCTTTTGTGTTTACATGCCTTGTTTTGATTTGTGTTTGGCATGTCCACATCGGGCTTTGCATGTTCCCCCCTCCCCTCCCTCAGCCCACATGAATTTGTGTACGCGTGCGCGAGCGCGTGCGCATACATTCGCCAGGGACGCTCACTGATTATCTCTGCAAGCATCGCTCCATGTGAAGTCCTATGCATACCAATGTGCCGTGGAAGGGGCAATCGGTGAGGTCCGTGAGCCCGGTACCACCTCGGCTCTGTTTGTACTTTCTAACCGGATAACGCATACCTCTAAAGAGACAATTCAATTAGAATAAATGGCCCTTCTCTGTTTGAAACACCATTGGAGAACAGTCGGTGGCTCCAATTATTCCTCCGCTGCCATGAATACAGATTCCAAAAGACAGATTACCGACACCATTGATGAAACGGGAATAGCACAGAGTCAGTTGCCTCCCCCAAGGCTTCGAAGGGAGAAAGAGGAGAGAGGAAGCTCTGCATTGGTTTGTTTCTCCATCCTGTTTTCCTAGTTCACGGGCACGGGTTGCCGATCATGGAAGTTGTTTTTACACCATCATGCTAAAACTATCAACTCTTATTGAACACGATTTGCATTTGGCAGGGGGGGGGGGGGGGATACAACAGCACTAATTTGGGCTGAGCAGAGTTTGTTTAAAAGATCTCCAATGCCACCCAATAAAACCACAGCAGTGAAATGCGAAACAAAACATTGAACCAGGAAACCATATGAGTGTAAATAAAGTTTGTGAATACACACTGACAACAGCAGCAAAAGATCCTAAAAGCAATATCGGCTTATGGCATGCCATCAGCGATGCGTTGATGCTCGACTCCGGGCCCTTTGTGGACTGAAACGACGATTACAACTTTGTCAGTTTGATTCCCGCTCATGACATACGTTGCGCGTCACGTCCTCCTGCTCCTCGCTTCCCTGTCAGTCTCCGCGACATCAGTCAAATAAAGACTGCGCTCAAATAACCCCCCCCCCACCCCACCCCTCGTGGTAATGCTAGTGTTGGGGCCAGCAGAGAAAAACGGCAAGAAGGTCGGAGTTATTACCTTGCAGAGAGGTTAGCTGAACCTTGTGGCTCACTCTGGTCCCAGTGATAAAGCAGAGAGTCAGATGCACCGAGGCAAAACTAATCTGCACTTTTTGATGACAAAAGAAGACCTTTATCACTCCTGCGCATAGTCGGGTTGAACGGGAGAGAGGGAGACGAAAATGGAGGAGAAAAAAAAATGAGAGTAGAATATAATAACTTTGGCTACATATGTCAACAAGGAAGGATGATGTGTCGGCCCGGAGCCAGACCCCACGCCTTCTCCCGGAGACCAGGGGCGCGCCGAGGCGTTCCGCCTCTTCCCGGGCGTCAGCTGAAGCATCCGGTGGGCCGACACAAAAAGAAGCGAGGAGAAGTTTCTTAGTCGAGCCGCAGATCGGGGGACACACCAGAGGTTTCTAAGTGCTTAAAGCCGAGATCGTTCGAAGTCCAAAAACAGACTAAGTCCAGAGGCCGAGGTGCAGGCTGGTCACAAACGAGTTTATTCAGTCAAACCCGGAGAGGTACAGATGTGCACATCGGAAAACTCTGAATTCTCCCCGGAATACACACAGATTTTATAGCGATATGAGGGGCAACCCCTCTCATTTCATTGGTCAGTTTTTACGATCGTTTGTTAACTTAATGGTGTCATACTGCGTTGTGTAATTCTGATTGGCTGTGGCTTTCTTCGTTAGCTAGATTTTAATGGTATCTAGAATTACTTCAAACTTGGTTTATGGTTTATAATGGTATCACAGTTGTTCTGTTTATTAAAATATCATAGGGGCCCCTACCGGGCCTTTTGTGTGATTGCTTGTGGCTTTAACCTTATCCGTATGCGTGGCCACCTAGCGATGATTCCTTCTGGGCAGACTGCAGGTTTTTTGCTAATCTTAACAATGACCTTTTAGGGGCAGCTACCTTGCTTTGCCATAGTAACCACATTCCATTGTAGGGTCGTTACCTTGTGTAGCTATAGCAACCATTCTCATTTCCCGCTCGCTACGTTGGGATATACAAGGCTTGTATTCTTTACCTTCAAACATACACCGTTTAACATAGAACAGATACCCCAATGCACACGCACTTCAGTACTCTCTTTGCTGCGTAGGTCAAGCCGTTGATGAAATGATATAGAAAGGCATTGAGTGTTTTGTCCGAATGAAACCTATTAGAGGAGGTCAAAAGTTGGTAGCTAACATGCTTCGTTAATATACAATTAGCTTCTTGGTTCCACATCTGTTTGACGTATTACTTTCTCTGTTCGACAACCGTATGCCCGTTTTTCTCTATCTACTATGATTAACTAATCTGGTTTAACACAATATTAATACAAAAAAGACACTACAGAAGCCTGGTTACGGTCTCCATTTTCAACCCCTGGACCATCACCCCAGCGATGCATTTCCTGTTTCCACTGGGCTTTAAGCAAGCTGGGCAAGACCAATCGCATCCTTGAAGGTCTGTTTATGTCGTCCGTGGTAGCAAAGAATTATGGACTAGAGGTCAGATGGTCAGGGGTGTCCCGGGGGACCGCCGCTGACCCCTCTGTCCCGGCCGCCGCCCTCAGCTGCACGGCGACCACGGGCGGCCTCAAATGTTCACGCAAGCAGAAACACAAAATAAAAGCGCGCGTGATTACTGTCGGCTTGAGTTTTTAAATGTGGGTCTGGTCGGCACAAAAGACAAAATAGGCAAGTGTACCTATTTAAACAAAACAAGCAGATAGTAACCATGACAACACCTGTAATACATAAAACTTATACTGCACTGTTGCTTTTGCACAAGTAATATCTGTAGCGGTTTAGTAGGACAAAAAAAAAAAAAAGCAGTAAAAATGACCACATAGCATCTTGAACATCCATCCTCTTCATATACTGGCAAAAAAGGTAAGCAGCTAATAAGGATACAATTTACGATATATTCACAGTAACGAGATACGAGAACATAATCGAAAAATTCCGTCTCAAAACGTGGCCATTTAATCCACCACAGTGCTTCCTAAAAAGAAAAAAAAAGTGTTTGACAACCTTCAAGGCAAATATCTCAGACACGACGTATGTGATGTGCAATGACACCGAATCAAATCCTGCCGGTGAATAATTCAAGACGGCGCGCGCAGACACACACCGACGCGCGGAGCCTTCCAAAGTAGGCTAACCAACAAAGCAAACAGACATTTGCGTCGGGCAAACAAAGTAAGCTGGCGGTGATTCATCGGCATCCAGCAGTCATGAAATCACGCTCACCCTCGCCGCCTTAGGACGGAGACCGATGGGAGTCACACGCATGCAAACGGTGCGTTTGGAACGTGGATGGACACTTGAAGGTGATGACTGTGACTGGGCCGGCAGCGTGTTTGTGTGAGGGGACACAATCCTCGAGTCAAGCTTCAAAAAAACAACCCAGGCCAGTCCAGCGCTTGACAGCGGCAATTACGCAGCACGTCCCTGCTCTAAACACTCGCGTGCTCACTCAGCCGCCGACGTCTTTTCTTTTTTTCCACCACTTCCCTTCTCCCGTTGGCACGTGGTGGAAAAAGCTATCATGAGCCGTACGCGCGGTGCCAACAGTGCCATGCTTTGATGACTTCAAATGTTTCGAATGGTTTGCAAAGACCAACGGAAACACAGAGCGACGAGTTCTCATTTCAATCTCGGAGCAAAATAAAACACTCGGTTTTGTCTTCAAATTCAAATCTAGCTTGCTGCTATAAGCCCAAAAGGCGACTCGGCTTGATTCCGGTTCATGAGCCATCAACAACACGCCGCCCTTATTTACACTGAATTTATTGAAAGAAATTAAAGAAGGCAGAATCATCACTGAAACTACAATCCGAAGCTGTCATTTTAGAATAATAATAATAATAATAATAATAATCACCAATCCTGCATATTATTGGTGGAAAGATGGAGTGCAAAGTGTTTGAAAGTTCTGCCTTACAGTCAGCAGATCCTGTTTTGAATCCCTCGGTGCGGACTATGCATGCGTGAGACTAAGATAAACTTAATCCCATGATGTGGCAGTGGTATCAGTCTGCCTATTAACTAACTAGTAGAAGCAGGTAGCTCGTAAGAAAAAAATAATAAAAATAAAATAAGTGTGCGAATAACAAGGCAAGTCTGGACAGCGCTTAAACCTGGCATGCCAGATGTTTTGTTTCACAAGAGCTTGTTTTGCCAATCTGGGAAGTAACCGACAGGAACTATTTAGAGAAGGGCGAACAATTACAACAACAAGGTCAAACTGGGTGAGTGGAAATATCGTGTCGTGTTTATTTAAAAAAAAATAAAAAATAGAATAAAAGTCGCCGTTCTGATAAAACTCTCGGTGGTCTCCTCTATCTTCTCAAAGCGCGCCAATTGGTTTGGCCGTTTTCGGATCGGCCACTCTCATCGCGAAGCTCGAAAAAAATGAAAATGGATTCGATTTGTCTGTTGTCATGAATTGTAGTGTCTGTTTTATATTAATACTGTGTTAAACCACATTAATAACTCATAGCTGATAGAAAAAAAAACGGGCATACGGTTGTCGAACAGAGAAATTAATAGGTCAAACAAATGTGGAACCCAGAAGCTAATTGTACATTAACGAAGCGTATTAGCTACCAACTTTTGCTTTCTGCTAATAGGTTTCATTCGGACAAAAAGACTCAATGCGTTTCTATATCATTTCATAAACGGCTTGACCTACGCAGCAAAGAGAGTACTGAAGTGCGAGTGCATAAGGGTATCTGTTCTAAGTCAAATTGCACATTCCACTATAGCGAGCGGGAAATGAGTATGGTTGCCATAGCTACACAAGGTGGTCGCCCTCAGATGGTCTTTGTTGAGAAAGGCGGAACATAGCAAAGCAAGGTGGCCACCCTTAGATTAGATGTCCGTTACTTGTCCCTCACTGGGGAAATTTACAGCCTCCAACTGCAAAAGACAAACGGAACATGACAAAGCAAGTTAACCGACCGTTGTCTGCTCAGGATCGATCATTACTAGGTAGTCACGCATACAGATATGGTGAAAGCCACAAGCAATCATACAAAGGCCCAGTAGGGGCCCCTATTATATTTTTATAAACAGAACAACTGTGATACTATTATAATCCACAAACTAAGTTATGAAGTAATTATAGATACCATTAAAATCTATTTAACAAAGAAAGCCACAGCCAATCAGAATTACACAACGCAGTATGACACCATTAAGTTAACAAACGATCTTAGAAACTGACCAATGAAATGAGAGGGGTTGCCCCTCATATCGCTATAGAACCTGTGTGTATTCCGGGGAGTTTTTCAGAGTTTCCCGATGTGCACATCTGTACCTCTCCGGGTTTGATTGAATAAACTCGTTTGTGACCAGCCTGCACCTCGGCCTCTGGACTTAGTTTGTTTTTGGACTTTAAACGATCTCGGCTTCAAGCTCTTAGAAACTTCTGGTGTGTCCCCTGATCTGCGGCTCGACTAAGAAACCTTGAGTTTCGCTCCTTTTGTGTCGGCCCACCGGATCCTTCAGCTGACGCCCGGGAAGAGACGGAACGCCTCGGCGCGCCCCTGGTCCCCGGGAGACGGCGTGGGGTCTGGCTCCGGGCCGACACATCAGAATCCTCCTGCCTCAGAGGATGAGACATCAAAGAATTGAAATTTGACATCGCCTAAAAAAAAATAATTGAGATTCGGACTTGACAATGAGAACAGGCACCTCTGCTACCATGGACACCTCTTCAAACCACTCCCTCCAGCGTTCCACCCTCCCCCGCGCTCCCTCAAAGACATTCTCTGCCCGACGTTGACCAGGTCCCCGTCGGCAGTCTGTGCTTTTTTTACAATATTGAGGGAAAGGCGAACAAGACGGAGTGAGATGCAAAGAAAGAGTGCTGGAAACGCTATAGAATATCAAAATGCACAGTCAGAGCCAAGAGAGCTTTGATAGCAGCCAAGGAAAGGGTTCGGGTCAAAAGAAAGCGCCCAGGAGAAAGGCTTTTGGCGGACTGGAGGAAGAAAGGATCATGATCTACCCGTAGCCGAGATGAATCTGTGAGCAAGTAAGCTTGATTCATCTGGATGTCCTGCACCCCTCGCCCCCTTTCCAAAAAAAAAATAAAAAATCACGACTTTCAAATGAATAAGCAGCACTCTGTGTCTGTCCGTGGCCCTCTTTCTTTTCCCCCTCCGGCTTCTTGACTTATCTTTAACAAACAGCAGCACAGGCTCTCAGCCACTGGCCGACAGTTTGTCACAGACCAAAAGAAAAAAAAAAAAAGAAAAAGAAAATTGTGGCAACAACAACTGGAAGAGACCGTCCAGTTCCTCAAGCTTGCCCTCAATGGCTGAATTAGCTCACATTTCTTTTTCTCGACTTTTGCAAATTTACAGAAACTGTAGATTGGAATCGTGAAAGTGATTCGCGTCCTATCTGAGACAGTCGATCGGACATTCAGATGGGATCTGGTGAAGAAAATTTGAGATGAGAGAGAGGTCAAGGGAAATGACCAAAGACGGAGGTAGCCGTCACTGGCCTTGCCTTGACTTGAATCTAACTGCCATTTCTGACAACTTGGCTTCTGATTTCTTTTTTTTTTTTTTAAGCTCAGTGAGCGCCTTCAAGGTTTCAATGGCGTCATTTTTTGGAGACGGTTTGACCACTTTCCTCCAAGCGGTACTACAATATCTTAAGAACTCTGAGGGTTGCCCTCATTATTTGGTGCTGATATCAATCACGCCAAGATGATTAATCATAATGACTTTGGTGAACTGAAGTAGTGTTAAAAGGAGGCTTAAGGCCCCCCCCCCCCCGCCCCCCCCCATGAAACATCTCTGGCACGGCGAATGAGAATGTTAATGATAAAATTAATGGACGGTAACCATGTTGAAGAAGTGGTCTTTTTGAAATGTGATTGGGGTATAACACAAATGTGATCGTTTTGAACCAAAGCGTATCTGCCCAAAGTATAAAATGCATTGCGTGCATTTCTGGGGAACACATAAAGAAAGTTTGTCTCATTTCGTTCTGTGACTCAAATCGCGTGAAAATGGCGTCAGGATTGTGTCGCGATTGATTGACTGAGGAAGGCAAAAGACATTTCGACAGAAACAAACCAAGACTCACAGACAGATTACGATTTACAATCTCGCAATGTGTTTTTATTCTCGACCCGGAAGATCAGAATCAGGCAAAAGTGCCTTGATGCGCTCGTCTCCGTCGTACGGAGCTTGCGGTAAACGGATTTTAAGCTGAACGTTCTCTTGGTAAGTTTCCGTTATACTGGCTGAGGTTTTTCTTCCCACAGCGATACGAGCTTCTTCATCTTTAACCCCACCCTTGTTCTGGAATCTTCTCATCACGAGATACAGAAGAAGAATGGGAATGACTTAAGAGAGGACATGATTGCGAGTGCAAATGACATGGGAGGACAAGAAAGAGGCAAATCGTGAGTGGGTGTAAAGGAGAGAGGGTAGTTGTATCCTAGGGTCATTAGCAACATTTCAAAGTCACCCCGTCTTTCAGCGTATGTTGGCTGACAGGTCCTGCCAACAGAATTAGCGGTGAGGGTTGACGGTGCCCTGATTGGACGTGTAACTCGGGGCTAAGACGCAGCCTGGCAGCGTCTTCCGGTTCCTTCCACTTACGTGCAGCGGTGCCGTCACACATTTGGGGGCGGCGTGTATAAAAATCGCACTTCCTCTTCAGTATAGCCCCGAAAAGGAACACGGCTGAGAGGTGATAAAGCGAGAGCATGAGGTCAGCCATTGATTCGATGGCCTCGGTTGGGACGACAACTGATAAATAACACAAGCTCAGCAATACAGTACGGCAATAATAAATCTGACCTAAAACTGCACTCAGTTTTTTCTTTTTGCACGACCCCAAGAAGTTACTCCTTTTGAACTCTTGCACTTCCCCCAGAGCCTCATCTCCCATTTTTGCCCGGCACGCCAGCGTTCCGAAGCAAAGTCCGACTTATCCGTCTGCCCAGTGACAAGTGCGCGGCGGCAGTGACAGTAGTGTTTGTTGGCTCAACTGAGAAAGGTCCATCTGTTGGCACACACACACTCCCACGCGAATGTTTACCCTAAATACAGACACAGTGGTACAGTGCCCGTGTTGAGATCCCTGTGGGTGCCCCGGCTCTTTCCCAAAGAATGAAAACAAACACGTCGGCTTCCATCGACGCTGATTTATCAAGAGCGGAGGAAATGTTGACCATATTGCACAGCGCTATCCAGAAACCTCTTTTGTATTTTTTCCATATCATCGAATGATTGACAAAGACATCATCAATCATTTGCCGTAGTCAACCAACAACAATCAATCGGGAATTGTAGCGATAATCGTATCGAAATTGGATCGTCATCGCGAAACAGAGATGATGTCTAAATATGGCCATGGTTGAAAAGAACCAATGACAACCATATCACACACACACACACACACACACACACACGCACACAAAAAGGCGTTTTTTGGGGTGGGAGGACAGACGTTAGCTCTGAAGTAGGGCCAACTCCAGCGTTCACAATGACCGCGTCGCATTCTTGCAGGAAAGAGCACGAACGGCAACTGGATCTTCCATATTTGTTTGTATTCCCAGACACTCGCTCCCCCTTCCCTTTTGCTCTTTGACCGCGGTTTCCTGTGCTCACTGCCTGCCTCGTGCTACATTCAGAGCAGAAACAGTCGGACTCAGCAAGTCCGGACAGAGCTGCTGAATATTCCCCCTCGTGCTCCCTCTGCGTTCTTCCTTCTTCTTCCCCGCACTTTGCCTCCCGCCTTAAACTCGTCTCAATTCTCTCCTTTCTCGTGGTTTTTTTTTCCTACTCTGGAGTTCTGCCGCCTGTGCTCTCCGAGCTCCACTTTCATTAAGGGGCTCTCCTCTGATAGCCCTTCATATAGCACTTCATCATCATAACAGCGAGAGCGCTCTCTCTGCGACGAATCACCTCGAGGGGCCGGTCCTAAACTCTCTCCGCTAACTGATGTCATCGTCCGCCGCGTACGTCATTGGTCTGAACGCCGCCGGGAGAGGACGCCCCAGGCGTTTGACGGAAGCCTCGGCGGGAACGTGCGGGTCGGACAGGCCAAGGACATTCCCCTTCTGGAAACGAGTGGAGGAAAAGTACAAAAAGGCTCTGGCTGAGAAAAAAACCAAAAAAAACAAAAAGAGACAGCGCAGTGTGTGTTTTGTTTGCAGTCAGCAAAGAAAGAGATGAAGAAGACGGCTGACTGAACGGAAGAGAGCAAGGAGGTTTGAATGACTTTGTTTTCATGAATGGATCTCGATAGAAACGACTGCCCACCTCGTGCGCATTCCGGCTGGTTACATTTTCTGACTGATTCTGCGCCTCCATCACTCCGTGGATAACATCGTTGAACAGCGGCGACCCTTCACATGGACGCAAACACACGGAGCCACCGTGAAATCACAGCTGCTGGATTGCGATGCGGCAGGCCACGCCGTCATCCCAGCTAGCATAAGCACACGTGGCTATGTGAGAGCGGGACCGGAACACCGCACTCGCCTCGGGTCGAAAGGTTACATGGCTATCGTGACACTGTTGCTTGGCAACAGATACGCCACACTCATCATTTCCAATGCAATCAACCCGCGTGCCAAAATCCGGCAATGATGAATATGGTGGAGGTTGCTAGAAATTGCTTTGCAACTGCGATGGACGTGCGAGAGATACTGGAAGTGCTGAATGCATTTTAGTAGACCGCAATGAATCGAGCATTGTTGAGTTGAGTTGACTCACTTTTGCACATTTTAATGGCCATAAAGTGACTGCCCCCCCCCCCCCCCACTGACACACATACAGACACTAAACACCCTCCTACCCCCAACTCCCACCCTTACGGATGCTCGGCAATGCCTTGTGCTATTTAAAACAGGATGACTCAGGACCAAGCTTGTGGCAAAAACGAGATTGAAATTAGCCAGCACGAATTCTTTCAAGAGTTTCTAAAAAGGAAAGGGAACTTGTGAATAGCCGTGTAGTTTTCAAATTGTGATGGGCTTCTTCAGGTGCGGCTGTACACTTAAAATAATCAGGTACTCTCCCGGAAGCAGGAAATCCATTATATTAAAGAGCACGCAAGGAACTAATTCCTGAAAGCCATACAAGGGGGACCCACGTGGCCGAGAGAATTAAAAACGAAGAACAGGAAGGAAACGGGAGAAAATTGATCAAGTGCTGTGGAAAGTGATGAAGAATAATAATAAATGACTACCTGTAAAACACGCCATCATTTCATTACAGTTAATTACCGGTGAGACGAGTCGACAAATAAATAGACTTGTCACACCGTTGAACCAAATCATCTTTATGGTCAAGGGTACTCGATGAAACATCGGATTACATTTGTTTATGCTGTCCTATATACGAATGCTCGTCCAAAAAATGGAAAAAGTAGGTTCATTGCACTACAGTGAAACTCCTCTACAACAAAATCATGTTTGCAGCAAGAAATCTTTCCACAATGTTTTAAAATAGATCCCTTCATCGATACTGCATCGAAGAATACGGTGCATCTAAGGGTCGGTAAAATACATTCTTTTTAATTGGGTGGCGTGTGACTTCATAAATGAAGACAACCTTCAAAACATCGCTATTTGATTTCTTTTGTAAGCCACCGATGGAAGGGGCAGCATATAAAATCTTGCCGAGGGCGCTACTTTGGCTTGAGGTCTGCTGAGCGTGTTACTGCAACTTTTAAAACGTCCAACACGGTCACATCGGAAAAGTTGCGTGGGTGGGAGCAGGGAGGGGAGTCGTGCATGTAAACAGAGCTCCATCCTTGTCATGTCTTTTCAATGCAGAGGAAAAAAAAAAAAAAAGGGCATCTTTAAAAAAAAAAAGTGCACCGCACAGTGGATTCGTTAGATAAAAGCTGCAATGGAAAGCACCGTAAAGCCGAGAATGACCATCACACGCTTACACAAGCTTGCAATTAATCACGCACACACACCGGCACTTGGGTGCTTACATCATATGTGATGGTATTTGCCCCCCCCCCCCTTACATTGCCAGGGAACAGGCCCACGCATGGACACACAGACGCTGACTAAGGCTCGAAGACTCCTGGTGGCGGGGGTGCAGCACGCGTGTGTGGGTGTGTGTATATATTTACTTGAGTTGCGTGTATTGGTTTTGGCGTACGTTGGCACGACAAGCATCATTCGCTTCATGGTTAAGACTGCAGCTACTGGAAGCGTTTCCAACAAAAGGATCTGGAATATTGAAGAGCATCCATTTCAGGGGTGCTTGTCAACGTCCAATTTGTTCAGATTTAAAAGAAATTGAAAACGGAATGATGTAGGTCCCTTGCGGGGTATGATCATTAATCAATTTGGATTGTTCCGTGTGGACGCAAGAACCTCATTAATATTTGTGAATTGGTAATAAATAGCTCTGATCAAGATGCACCGTTCTGTTTTTTTTTTTTTTTGCAAATTATTTGTGATTTAGTATCATACCTGTAATCCGTCATTGGATGAGAGATTCTGCTAACAGTTTGTAAAAAAAAAAAAAAAAGTGTCTGTGTGTGTGTGTGTGTGTGTGTGGATCTTCAGCTTCAGTGTGTGTGTGTTGGTGTGCGCATTTTGATGCAAGTACTCACTTCACAAACTGTCAAACTGTGGAAATATTTGCTTTCGGTTTGTGGTTTGAGGTTAGTGCAAGAAAGTGGGACAGGACGATGGAAAGACAAACGGTGTTTGTTGCATCTGTGTGTGCGCGTGTACATCTGTGAAATGCTCCCATTTAGCCATCCACTTGATGGCTTATGTGCAGAGCTGGACATTAATGCCTCCAGAACAAACCAATCCATTAAAGTCACGACACAAACAGATCCACATTTCCTTTCTACTCCAACTGTGCGCTTAAAGAGTTATTTTGGTAGATCGCCATAAAAGGCTAACCAACATACCCCCCCCCTGCGCTCTCCTCTCTTTCTCTATGACGTGGTGTGTTGCTTTGCTAAAATAAGAACCAGACGGTACCATATCTGTGAAGTCAACGGCGCGTTTTCTCCAACTCCCTGCGCATTGTTGGCTTTCAAAGGAATGACAGTCAACTAAAGGTCAAATGGCCAGCGATGAAGGGCAATAAGGGGGTGGAGTTACCAGCTGGGAGACAACAGGGGTATCAATTTCAAATGGGAGCCACTCAAAAAGGGCCTGAATGAATCTGGAAGCTGTGCGTGCGTGCGTGCGTGTGTGCGTGCATGCTCAGGTCTGTGTCGCAAGGGCATCAGTCAACATCAACAGCTCAGAACTTTGGAGCAAAAAGAAAAACAATGTCACGAAGAGGGAGGGAGGAATAAACTGATTAAACAAATCAGAAGGTTCCCGAGGTCATTTTTGTCCTCACACGTGATTATTCGAACCAACAGACACACAACCTCCGTGTATGGCTGCATCTATTTGTGACATCACTGTAGCTAGCCAGAAAGACGAGGCGAGTATGAGAGCGCCATACTGACGTCACCCCATTCACTCAATGTCAATTACGTAATCTCGGGGTCCAACGCCTGCAGGACAGACACGCCATGTGTCTGTGTATATACGTATGCGTGTGTGTGTGTGTGCGAGGGTGTGAGTGAGTGCGCAGGGCAAAAGTACACATAATTGCAATCTCATGTGTGAGAGGAGATGTAAAAACCAGGCATGCTGATGACATCATTAGCACCGAGGCGGGCTGGCGTGCGTTCGGCGGCTGTGTCACAGTTGGGAGCGTTTGGGGTTGAAGAGGCGGAGTTCACAGCCGTTATGCAACACACTTCCAAATTCCACAGACTAGAAAATGCCCCCCCCCCCCCAGACATTTTTCTGCGTCTTCAGTGTCTTACGGAATGCGTGCATCTTCTCCAACTTTTTTTTTTTTTTTAAATACTCGAGGCAAAGACTGAATTAAAAACGCAAACACTCAAGCATCATCATGAAACGCACACTCCATTTTTCGCACGCACGCATGCACGCAAACTCTCATCAACAAAGCTTCCTAAGGACAGGAAATCCTTCCGCCCACGTCCCTGCGTTGCTAGGCAACCGTAGCAGCGTCATTCTGTGCATGCCACCGCCGCGGAAAACAAAACGCGCCAACAACATTTCCGTGAACTCTGCCGCTCCTTTTGAAGCGCGTAAAAGTAGGCCAGACCCGAGGAGGGCGATAGCGATAGCCTCCGCGTTAACACTTATGGATTTATACCAAATGTGACATCACCTTCTGTAAACATAACCCACACCCCCCCTGCTCTATTTTTACAGCTGACGCCTTGTTAATGCTACTGCGTGTTTGGGTCTGTGTTGACGCATGTGTGTTTTGTGTATCACGGCGCATGGTTGCGGCTCGCGATACCTCAGCAAGTCCAAGTGGAGAGGGTGCATTTTGGGCCTACTTGTGACATGTCATTATTTCTAATCGACAACGAGCCGTTTAAAGACTCCCAGAACTTGGGCTCCAAGATCTAAAAACCAGCAGTTCACTGGACTGGACTCTGCACGGTTGCTGCGCAGGAACTCCTCGACTTCATCGGAGCCACTCTGTTGTCAGTTGTCATAGCAACCAAGGTCATCGCATCGACGCGAGGATTTACACCGGTGAAAAATGAGACGAGTGGAACCTGCGCCGAAGAGCGCAAACATCTTCGCTTTACTGGTGCTCGGGGTCACAAGGACATAGCGGTGGCTCTTTGATCTATAAATCACGCCTTTGAGAAAGAACGGATAGCTGCTGCGGTCGAAGAGATATATTCGATATTGGACATGCGGTAAATAGTATGTCAGGTATGTCAAGCTTGAAACGTGACCTTGGGAAGTACGACACTGAGATAACTCGTGTTGCTCTTTTCCGTTCCCTCCAAAGAGCCGAGCCTCAATAATTGCCTCGACTGATGACATCTGGGAGCGATGAGAATTATTTCATCAAGAGCAGCGCGGCTCAGTAGATTTCCATCAAAACGCACAATGCAATGATTTGTTTGGGATTTTTATTTTTTTTAATTTTTTTGTTCCTGATGGGTGTGAACCGCGTCTTTAATTAGTTTGACTATATTTGGTGGGCTTGGATCTATAGGGACTTAAAACCTTGACAACAGTGCAGTCCTGATCAAGAATTCTGGAGGATTGCTTTCACTGTGCAACACGATAGCAGCTGTCACTTGAGAATTTTCAAATCGAATTCGAAAAACACGGGGAAAGACAGGCAAAACAGTCGAATTTCATTTGTCGCAAACAGGATCACATGCATCACACACACACACACACACACAACCGCCCACTTGGTGTTTTTAAACATGTTCAGAGGTGATTCCAGGAAATCAAAAACTCACTAAAACTTGTGATCAAATGAGAGCCTAGGAAAAAAAAAAAGAAAGAAAGATGGAGGCGGGCTGTCTTTGCCATCTGCTTGGAATAGTTGGTGACGAATTTAAAAAAAAAAAAGTATTCTTCAAGCACGACGGAGAGTCTCCCACCCTCTGAGAAATATCCTGCTTGATCATCATCAAATGCATCAAATATTCAAATATTTATTGTTGTTGGGGGGGGGGTTTCTCAGTTCTTTTTTTCCCCATTACACCGGGGAACATTTTTTTTGCTGAGTTAGGTCTGAGAGAGAGAGAGAGAGAGAGTCACATCTGGATGCTGAGAGTCAGCAGCCTGTTGCAGCAGTTCCAACTCACTTTTTCTTTGATTTCTTCATTTTTTTTCCCCCCTCCTTATCGTATTTTACTTGACTTTTTCTTTTTCATCCAACTTGTTGGAAATATATCAATGCCAGCTGACTTTATTTCCTCCTCTTTTTCACGATGCTTTGACACCCATGAGGAGCGACTGCCTCGCCCAAAACAGGACACCGGCCGGCGACCCCTCGGCGAACGATGTAAGAGAGAAGAATGAAATGAATGGCACAGGAGATTTGAACCGTTCCTTCCATTGATCACCGAATGTGACCTAACAGCTGTTAGAAAATTGTTTGCTTACGTTCAGCCAATCAACACTGCGCATGCTGTGATTGCTCTGTTACAATTTTTGTTTGGAGGGTCCATGATGTGCATTCATGATGATGCGATAATTAATCTGCTCAATCAGTGAGCAGGGCTGAACGATTAACAATTAATACAGATTGACAACGCAATTTGCAACGATGCAATTTTCCAAAAATTGCAAAGGCCGCAACTTGGAGAGGGGAAAAATAACAAACTGCTTCATTTTGGTCGATCGGAATGCTTTTTTAAAAAAAAAATACAGATGTAAATGTCTTTATATTATGTATAATGAGTTCAGAACATGTTTACATACCGTGTGTTTCATGGAGGATTAACATGTAATTGTAACAAAGATGCATTTCCTGCTTATGTTGGTTTAAAAAAAAAAATAAATGCATGGGAGGGGGACCTTGAAAAACAATCGCATCTAAAATCGCAATTGCAATTAATGAGGGGGGTGCGATGAGATTATTTTTCAAAAGTGCTTCGCTCCACCAATGTGTGACTGACAGCGAAAGTTTAACTAAAATCCAAACTAAGAAATTCATCATATCGTAGCAGTGAAATTTTTTTTTTTCCATTGCATTTCAGACAAGGATTCATGGTTCATAGATCAGAGTGGACCAGACCGGGGGGAGAGAACAGTGCAGTTGCAGTCACAAATGATACAATCAGAAACATCAAAACAGCCATTTTTGAGTATTTATTCTGAATAAATCATGCCCTGGCATCCGAGAAGCCGCCTGATGCTTTTATCCAAACACAGACTATTCAATTCATTCACACATGAATTATAGATCCATAATAGGTTGCTTTAGCTGTGTTAGGGGAATCCGACAAACAACACTTGTAGTGAGAGCACTAACCCTCCGAGCCATCCATACCAATTATCTGTGTCTGGGGTGGAGTCTGAATTCAATATTCAATTTACACAACTTAATCTCACATCAGAGATTCCGGCTGGCAAAAAAAAAAAAAAAAAGTGCTGCTGTCTGAAGAATCATAAAAAAATCAAACAACACCACTAAAGCCTCCCTGAGAACGTGAAAAAGAGGCGATATGTGCAGAACGCCGCGCCACGGGGGTGTCCATTGAGAGGCACCAAGAGGTGGAGGGCTTGAGGGCTCCATTGAGCGCAGCCATGGGGGGGTCAATATGTGAATGAACGCTTGCCATGGAGGTGAATTATGAATGAGTGGCACTCTGAGCACTCCTGGAGGGAGCGCGTCAGGCCCTGTCTCCTTCACTCCATCTCCGCCTTGCATTTCTCCTCCTCCCCCCTGTCCTAAAATCTCGACCCTCCCTTCTGTTTTCATCTCTCGCCAGGGGATTACTCTCCGCATCTGCCTTATTCTTTGCTCATCATCTCGCTTTTCTTTCTGTGAACCCTTCCTTGCTTCTTTTTCTCCACACCAGGGGGGCTGCCCGTCTGACATTCTTCCCCGACGACACACATCACAAATGGACACACGCGCAGAAGCAAAAAGGTAATGCAAAAGCAAACAGTCCCGCACGTGCAGCGGCAGGGGGGGCATGCATCAAGTGAAACAAACGCTCTCAGGCACTGACACAAACGCGCGCGCGCCCACGCGTACGCGCATTTCTCCCAGCTGTTCTGCTGGCCGCAGAGCTGAAGAGAATGTGCGCGTGTGTATTCGTGTGCGTGTAATCCAATGTGCTGCTGCTCAGCCTGTGCCACGCTTGCTCCTCTGTTGCTGTGCGTTTGATCAAATCTGCCTCCCTCAACCTGTTTGCCGTCTGAAACACACACGCACGCACCAAAAGCGACGGAAGCCTCTCCAACTTAGGGAACGGCATTTGCTGTCACTCAAGTTACCGGAGAAAAGAACATTCATTCGTTCAGCCGTTTAGGCGCCCTGACACCAGACACCCAAAACACACGAGTGAGCGTGAGGCTCGATGGTGTGATTAAATTCGATCGTCGTTGAAGGAAATGCATTTCACTTGAGTCACCGCATGCGCTGACTTGAGTTCCCAGCAGGGAAGTGCGTGTTTGTAGTTTGTTGTAGGAGTTAAGTATCCGCTCCTTTGGACCCCTTCACTCCAGTTTAGAGTGGTCAGCTCTCTTTCCACTTTAGCCCCCTCTTTTTTTAGAGCGTTATGGAAAGAACCAAACGACTAACCACGCGTGATCCGCACACACTTTGAAGTGCCCTCGCACACCTCCACTGTGCCCTTTAAGTGCAGTCGCGGTCTTGCAGCGCATGTCAACACCACGCGTACACTCACTCGCGCACAAACCAAAAGAGCCAGAAAGTCACCTTAGGATCCTGCTGCGTTCCAGGCGAGCCGCTTTTCACTCTCTTCCTACCCTCTGTCAGACTTTTCTCGCCGCCCTCCGTCCTTCCGTCCGTCCGTCCGTCCTTCTTTTCTCCCCGTATATCCGTCCGTCCTTGCTGGCTCTCTCTCCTTCCCCCACCCCCCCTCTTTGCCTCGGTGCTCGGTCACTTTCCAGCGTTTTTCCCGAGTGCTTCCATGTCCGCCCCGCCAGTCGTTTCTACCGCCGAGGGAGCGCGTACGCACTGACACGCACACACATGCATAATACACACACGCGCGCAAGCCAGCCGCTACGTTCCAATGCACTCTCTCACTCTCGCTCTCCACTGCCGAGCTCAGTGAGCGTTTGTGCGCGTGTGTACGTGGGCGCGCGGTTGTGTGCGTGGTGGTTTCTCTGCTCCCCCCCCCCCTCCCCTCAGATCAGCAACGGACTTCCACGAAAGTAAGCCACGGGTCCTAACGCTAGTAGGGTTCACTGAAAGAATGCGATTGCGCATATGATGTTATGCCCAAGATCATCTCTTGCGCTAAAGTTGAACAATTCTCAGTTTAATCAGAATAAACAGAAGCAGGCGAGGTGTGTTTGCCCCCCAGTTGTTGTCATGAACTAAATCTGCTGATGCAAAGCTGTTAAAATGTGTCTCCAGTAGTAGTGTGTCGATCAGGGCGCGATCGACCGATATCAATTCCGATACTGATCACATGGAAAAGCTTCACATTTTTCAATTTTAGAGCCACTCAGTACGAATCACGTACTTTTCAGACAGAAATCAGAGGGTCACAATCGGAACGCGATCAATCGTCCAGAAATGTTTTTTTCCCCCTTCTCATTATGAGCGCTCTACAAGGAAGAAAAAGAAGGAAAATATTGAGTGTGCCGGGAAGGATTTTTTTCGTCATTTTTTTTTATGTTACCAAAACTGGTATTGTAAATGAATGACGGTACAAATTCATTTTTCCTTTTGATTTTGAAATGATGTATGTTTCAGTTTGTAATCGTTTTACTTGTGTATGTAAAGGAGTTGAATCGGAACTTATTTTTGTACTTCTATTTCTGTACTGCACAACAGTTTAATATGAGACTTGTGTTGAAAATGATGGGAATGAGGAAACAGGTTACCTCAAATTGAATGTAATTTCAATCCAGTTCCCTTTCACCATTTACATGAAAAAAAACTTGTTTTGAGTATGACCCAGGGGTTGTTATGGCAACGGAAAAACATCATGCGATAGTGCAATTTTCGATGGAGGATGAGCGAATACTGTCATTAAATTTCAGCTCGGCCTCATCTATTTTGTACATTTGTAAATCTCTGTGGAAATGGCATAAATCAAAATAAACAGAATATGGAGACTGTGATGTTTAACCACACCTTTGTATTTTTAGGAACGGTGGTAGAGACCCTAAATAACTCTCTCTTTGGAGGATTGTAACGCTGTTGATATAGCCGTCTTGTGGAGCATCCGTTTTTGTTTTGTTTTTAGATTTGATAGCAGAGTGACTCATCTTCCAATGAGTCGATCTTTGGTGCAGCTAACCTCTTCCTCATTTCTCCTGCTCGCCCTCCCCCCTCCCTCCCTTTTCCCACAGAGCGTCATCAAGTTGCCATAGTAACGGCCTGCCTATGGGAGGCAGCGAACAGATCATTAACGACCAGGGGACCCAGAAATTGAAGGACACGATTCCCCCCACCCCCGCTTTTTTTTCTTCTTGAGAACACAGGAAGTGGGAAAGCTTGACCACTTTCTGTGTTAAATAGCCAGAGCAGCTCAAGTGAGAGAAAGAGTCTTTGGAGAGCAAATAAGAGTCCTTGAGCTCCATTTAAGCCCTTGAAAAAGATACATGATGCATATGCACTTTTCAAGTATGTTGCTAAAATACAAGACTTGATTCGATGTACAGGATCGAAACAAGTGTGTCGGGAATCTTTCACACAAACGCACCTTGCATGATTCCTAATTCATTGGCATAACAACATGGCAGTCACTCGATGAAAACCGACAGTAAAGCACTCCAAATGTGTTGCTGTTGTATTCATAGGTGGGGAAGTAGGAAAAACACACCGCAGCAAATTACAGTTAAAAGAAGGAAGCACAAAACACAACAGTGCAAACTGTATTGCTGGGTCAGGATCAAAGAGAATGTGTGCACGGGGAACAAAAAGCACTGCTTGAGTTGTCAAATACAGTTTCCCCGTTCCGTAATATTCGTGGGAGGTCGAGTGTGTTTGTCCATAAAGGCCTCTTCAAACAGCAGATTGTGATACCTTCTCTTTTGGCCTCCTAATGTTTTTTTTTTTTTTTTGCTGTAGTCATTGACAGATAGTTTCAGATAGTTCGCGCAATTTTTCTGTCATTAACTGCGACTGTTTTCTTGGATGTGCCCATTCAACTCGTCTGTGGCAAAGTACACCAGTGATTTATTTCTTCAAGGCATTTGAAATGCCGTCGTGGTTGTGCATAATGTCTGTGAAATATCGATGCCCATTTTCCATTTCTCAGTTGCGCTCTTGCTTGATTTTCACCCATAGACAGTACTCGGGTTTTCATGTTGGTTACAGCTTTAACTCGAGTAAATATTATCGCCATGGGCAAACCCAAAATTTGAAACTATGCATAAGCAATATTATTATTATTATGAGCGAATTAGTAGCGAATTAGTAGTATTTCAACGAAAGCCACCTCAGGACCTTTGCTCACTTGAAAGTTGTGCATTGAGTCCTGACAAAGTTCATCTTTTAATGCGAAATGTTCTATTTTCCAGCAAAAAAAAACAACAAGATCTGATTCACTGATCCAATTCTTTTTAGAAGCAACTTGGCAACATTTCATGCGCATAATTATGAAGCAAAATTAGGCTGTGATACACTTCAGAGCCACAATTGCAGCTGGTTGTCCTTTCTTTCTTTCTTGCTTGCTTGTTTTCTTTCTGTCCGTCTTTCAATTTCACAGAGCTCATGATTGGCAAAACGCGACTCTGAAGAGAGTGCTTTCTGTGCCGTGGTGCCCTGACTCCTCACATTTCAATACAACTACGAAAATGGCAAACGTTTGCGTGTTTCCATCATGCCAGCTGCGCTTTGTGTGCTAAAACAAACTACAGCGGTCATTCTGCGAGGATTAAGTTTTAGAGATTGAGGCTAATGGTAACTGGTTGAAATGGACTGAAATGCTGAGTGCGCCACTCGCTTGTGCACTTTGTGTCAAACAGCACACTCCAAACAAAAAAACAAAAAAAACATTCAGGTCACAAATAAGTTAGTGGCCTGGGAGGAGCGCGCTTGCCATCGCTGCCTGTCGACGCAGAATTTTTCCACTCTGTAATCACGTTCCGTATGTGACAGGAACCAGGCAGGCGTACGGGCTGTCAATCAGATGGGCTCTTTGTTGGGACTTGTTTGTGTGTTTCTGCACTTTTTCGCTGTCACTTTGTTTTATTCATGTCTTCGAGCCTTCAGGTTTGACAAGGAAAAGATTTTCATTGCGGGCAGGCAAAATAAAGAACTGCAGGAGCCTCGTTTCTCATACGTGCGCCGCACGACGCCATTTGCGCCTTTAACTTAGGTGGACCGCACTTCGATATGGAGGCATTTAACATTCCTCAGAAAAGAAGATTGCTTCCCAAACGCAGCTGCGCACCACATGGATCGATAGTAATCCGCAGCGGGAGCCGTTTGTTTTGGAAAGTGTGCGCTCGTGAACCGGTGAGTGACATTTCCACTCATGCATGCGTGCAACATTATCCATTTTGCTGCAGCCGGAGTCGCACGCACACAACCGCGACTGACCGCACGCACTGGTGCAGACCAACTGACACACCAACTTAAACAAACGGACAAGAACGCACTTGAACAAGACGCTCAGGGCCTGACAAGCAAAGTTTCCTGTTGGGCCGAGCTCCCTTCTCTTCTTCGCTGAGCTCAACTCACAGGGCTCCAGGCTGCAGGAGGTGGTGGGGGGGAGTGGCGGTGTGATTCAACACTGTCCCCTGCCAAGGTCCCTGTTTCTGGGGAAGGCAGCTCGCAGCAGCTGGCTAGGCTGGAGTCCTCTGCGTGCTGACTCCCGGCTATCAGCTGTCTAGTCTGGCCAATCGCAATCAACGATGCTTCGGATTAATTGAATTATCATTATTTATTTATTTTTAAATAAATGCCATACCGTTCAATGTTCATCATACCCCGGTCGTTGTTGACAAGAAGGAAGCCGGTGGTCAACAGACCTACAAAAACGCTCTCCAGGTTGATTTCCGTTCCCCAAAGGCACTTGACTAATTAACATTCGTTTTGAGAACTCTGGAGTTAAAATGTTCGGGTATTACGGCAAGCAATTATCACGCGAAAAGCTCTGGTGAGTTTCCTTGGAACTTTGTCCAAGCTTGCTCTTCGAATGCCGGGGTCCCCTCAGAGCCAACGTGGCATGTGCGGTTCCACGTACAGTTTCATTGAGACACAGGCGCGCACGCACGCACGCACGCGCCTGTGTTTTTTGCCTTGGAGCCTTGCATTATCTGATTCCAATCAAGCAGCAATGGCAAACCCTGCTGTCAATTCAAACGGGCTGAATAGCGAGAGCAGGAAAGATGACCAAAAGGAGGCACTTTTCACATGAGATTGCAAATTATGGAATGATACGCTGGGTTACTGACTTTGCAGGGGGGGGTTTGATCTCCTGGGCCATTTTTTTTTTCATTATTATTTGAACCCACCTTTAATGCCACACGTAATAAAAAGAGATGCACCACTAGGCAATATGCTATTTCACCATTAGCAGTGAATCAGACTAACCTTGTCAGCTCTGTGGCCCTTATATTAAGCTATACGAAACCTTAATACTCATATCGTTCTGGATGTAGGAAGGGGGGGGGGGCAGGGGGGTTGCAGTATCGGCATATCGTGCATGTATAGACACATGGGATCTGACCACTTAACTTCGTGGGCTCTTTGCAGTCGTCAGCAATCCCGATCAGCAATGCACCTCAGCAACACCCCCCCCCCCCAACCTCCTTATCCTTGGCAACAGAGCCAGCGGTGTCATATAGCAGAATCGTCTTTTAACAGCATCCATTTGTTCCATCTGCTTCCTGAAACAAACTCGTATGGCTTTACAAACTGTGATAGAAGACGGCAGTCATTTCATGCTGAGGCAGTTTACAGGGGCGCTGATAGCATCAAACCAGTGCCGAATTGTGGCAAAGATGTGCGCGGCTGGGATAAACTGTTGCAAATGAAACAAGCAATCGGATTAAGTCATTGGAATAAAAGGTCAGTGGGAAAGAAAAAAAAAAAAAAAAAAAAAGACTTTTTCCCACTTGACTCTCATGCATCCTCATTTAGTCGCATCTATCGCACTGCGCTGTCTTTCCTCCTCTCTCCCTCTGCCTCACTGTCCCTGGGTGGGATGAGTCATCCAACAGAAGAAGAGAAAGGAGAGGAGTCGCGCGTGCGTGTGCGTGCGCCTGCGCGAGTGTGTGTTGCACGCGAGTCTGTTTGTGCGCACGTGTTGTCATTCCTCCTGAGGTGCTGTGCCCTTCACACTCAGCATCTTCGTCAAGCGGCAACACAAACGAATACAGTTCCAAAGGTATGCAGAGATTGCGGCAAAAAAAACCGCTCTGTTTTTGTTTTTTTTAATCGCCACAAAACGGCTCTCACGAACTCTGACCGTGGCCGCATCGAGTGTCTCGGATCAGATTTCAGCAAGGGCGTTACAATTGGCGCGTGTTTAAAAAATGTGGTGGAGCGGTGACCCCCGTCGGCCTCCGGCGGATTGGTTTGATGAGCGTTCCAAATGATGAAAAGTGAGGCGCAAATAAAAAGTAGCTGTTGCTGTACTTACTGAAAACTAATCCCTCCAAGCACGCAAATCTCATCATGGACATAAAATGAGAATGCAAGCAATAGTCGAACCTCTGTCTATCGATAGATTGGCCGTGCAATAGGATCGGCATTCTACTCTGTCCATTTTTTTACAAGTCTGTGAGGTTGTTACTGAGGACCTGGATGTAGGATTACCTGTCGCAAGATCATCAAAACATTTTGGGGGGCGGGGGGGGGGGGGGGTTCCCCTCAGTTGCAAATCTAAAGACGAACACAATTTGGAAGCATATGTAACTTCAGAGACACTCCTTATGTCAGCATGACAACTCAGAATTCCCCTCTAATTCCTGAACATCATAAAGCTGGTTCTCAACAGCAACAGAGCTTATAAAAGTATTTAATTTTGTGAAATATTTTATTCCCCAAGTAGCATTTTACATGCCTCATAAACAGTTCATCACATTAACTCTCACATCGCACTCCAGTAATATGAAAGCGTGCGCTCGCGGTTTTGTACAGACACATTCTGCAGCTTGTGCAAGTATCAACATGCAAAATGCATATGCACCAATACAATCGTATATATTAATAGTTTCCAAAGATAAGTCCCGCAATGACCAATGGGCTTCAAGATGCAACAAACACATCTTGACATCTCAAGCTTCACTATACTTTCGATGAGTGACTCCTTAGTGCCGCCCATCACCCCTTCAATAATAACCAGTCTCTTCGACACCACGTGGACATCAATTCATCGGGCGCGCGTTTGATAACGTACGTACTGTATGCCGGCCGGCTTTGGCATCACACACACAAAAGCGCGGGCATGAAATGCATTCAAAGTCACTCAACTAACCGGTCGTCCTCACTAGTGCATTACTGTCAATCCCATAAATACTCTTTAAAAGGTGCAGCCAAAACCCATGGCGGGGTGCGATTGCCTCTCGGCAAAGAGATGCAACAAAAAGGCTTTTCTTCCAAGAGACTGTAGGAGCGGATGACCCACTTAATTGAACAATTTGGAGCGGCAGTGTATACGCATGTGTGTTTGTTAGTGCGCGTGCATAAAGGCCTCCCAGTGCCTGGAGACAAGCAATAAACAAAACCAACAAGCTTATGGTATTGCGGAGATGTGTCATGATGGCTGTCTTGCAAGATTTGTATAGGCGTGTGTGTGTGTGTCTTGCATGTCCTCCACTTTATGAGTTTTTTTCCCTTACATTTCCATCAGGGAAAAAAGAAAAACCAAAAAACCCCACAATGATAGTTTTGCTATTCATTGTGTGGTTTTATAATGTTTGTGTTTCATTCATGAAGTTTCAATCGTGATAAAAACAATTTAGCTGCCCTTTGGTAAACGGCAAAGCAGACGGCGGGTATCTACGAAGGTGATTCAAAACATGTCTTGGATTTCCCGTCTTTTCCCAAACGAAAGTCTTCTTTGCTTTCCTCGATCTTTGCCTCGAAAACGTTACGCCGCCAAGCTATCCCGATCTTCATGCAATTTTTACAATTGAGAACAGCTTCAGAAAGTCACCGCCAATTTCATTACAAGTGAAAGAAAAGTTGAAGATTCTTTCTCCTCGGGTCTTATTTTCTTTCGCCGTGCAGCCCCCAATCACTGGCACTCTGCCTCTCGCTCGCCGCTGCCATTGAGCGCCACTTTCATCTCCTTTTATAAAGCCATGAAACATCCAGCGCTGTCATAAATCCTGCAATGGATTGCCGTAATGACCATGAGCTGACTGACGAATGGACGACAGCGGGAGTTGGACAATCGCGGGCAGCGGCGCGCCAAATGCGGGGTCAAGGCTGCCGCTGTGTTTGGTATGCAGCGCCACAAAGCCGCGTGCAAATACAGTCGTAGTGCAATGGAGCTCATCTCACCTGAACAGGCTGACATTCACGGTGCGCAAGGCGTATTTCAAATGGTACACAAACCAAAGGCAGGCTGAAACCAGCACTAATGGGGTTCCATTTTCCAAGTCCTGCAAAGCTCCGATAAGTCATACGGCTTGACATAAATATCACATGCGCGGCAAGGCGCCGCAAAAAAAGGGAAGTGTTTTGGATAAAATATCATAGAAATACAGGCTCTTGTGTCTGCTTTCCACTCACGGTGGAGGACATTGGGGGGGTTGGGGGGGTTGGGGTGTTCCCCTGGGCTCTGTTCTTGGAATAGGGTTGTTTGTCACAAAAAAAAAATTTTAATGCTCAAAAATGGGATTCCCTTTGCCATCCTATTATTATATCGAAGTGCTTTTTTTTTTTTTGCATTTGACATTGCAATTTTTGGGAGCAGTGAAGACTGCACAAGCATTTGGATGTCCATCTGTAGCGACGGTCACTTTTCATTGAAATGTTGAGGCGTTCGCAGGGCGCATAAGGACTGAAAGGGACAAACAAATCAATTTTTCGCAAATGACATTTGAGAGTTGATTGATCAAGTATCACAAAAGTAAAAGAATCTTATTTGTGCAATCTGTTGCGCCATTGTTGTCTTGTTAAAGGGCATCACTGTACTAAAAGCTAAATGTCATACTTCACACCCCCCAGAAAGGTAAGTTCAAGCATGACACGGTATAAGAGCAAAATGGTGTTCAATATCTTCGGGACGGTCTGGTGGGTTTCTTCCCTTCATTGTTAAATGTGAAGTAATCATCTCTTGGTGCGGAGTGCACGCTGTCGTCTGGCACGGTTCTTGGTCTTTGCTTTTTTTTTTTTGGGCAACGACCTTGTCATTTTCGCAAAGACAAAACTCTGTTTGCCAGAGAGCGTTCTTCATAGCAATTTATAAATCAACTCCAGACAGTATTACTGTTATAGGCCTCTAAAAAACTCATCTGGGCATAAAATATTTCAATTACACGGCTTTTTTTTTTCTTTATGTTGACAACTATTTTTATGAGTTTACCAACTCAAATGAAAGTGACAATTAAAAGTGACACATTCAGCAGCTTGTTGTAAATCACAGTGCGGAAAGGTGTTGATTGTGGATGTATGCTTTTCTCCCCGGCCCCCACCCCCAAAGTCAGACAGTATTTGCTTCAAAATGCTTTTTGCTGCGCAGACCTCAAGTGTGTCCCCATTGAGAAACGGCCGGCCCTATCGGCAGCGCCCCGGGCTGTACATCACTGTGACCTTTCTGAGCAGCGCCGCAGTTCCACGCCTTTGTTCGGCCCGACGGGCTCCGCACAAAGACACTTTTGACCAAGAACAGAAGATGGAGGACAGAAGATGTCGAGATAACAGCTAAGCGGCGGGGAATGAATGGATTAAGGACTGCGGGTCCGCTCTAATGGCCCCTGTGTGTTTTGTAATTAGGAGGGGTGTCAAGAGATGCGGGGATGGAGATCGGGGAAGGGAGTCGGTCAGGCAGCTGAGAACGAGGCCATGAGAGAAAGGAAATCAGAGCGAGGACAGATATCCAGACAGATGGAATAAAGCCAAAGAGAGGGGTGAGGAGGTGTGGGGAGGGGGTGTAAGGGAAAATAGAGAAGAATAGATTATGGGCAGATTAAGAGAGGACTCCAGGGGTTGACTTCTAAAGAAATCCAAATGATGGCACTGCGATCCTCTGATCAGTAATTGATCTTTTGTCATTGGGTCTTGAGAATGTTCAGTGTAGCCGAGTTGCTATCTCAGGTTAGTCTTATCATAACCAAGTGTGATCGTTCCGTTTGTTGCAAAGACATTCGCAGTTCAATTTGATTGTCATTTAAAAGGTGCAAACAACAACAACAAAAATTATTTGTTTTGAAAACTAATTCTCAGACTTCAAACCACATTGTACACGGAAGTGGTACTCGAGTATACGAATACAGTACATATGGTAGTAAAGTCAGTCAAATAAATATTTGGGTGGAAAAAAAAACCCCTGTAGGCCATAAAAAGAAAATGAAGAACGGTTTGTACGGCGGTAACTCACCGAGTCTTTCTCGTGCACAAACTAGTTCATTGCGCATCGTTTGTAACCTCAAAATGTCGTACGTCGGCCTTGTTTGAACGAGGACCCCCTCGATGCAGTCTGAAGGCCGCGGTCATTCAAAATCAGAGCAGTCCGCATCACTTCCCCTTACGTCACTGACAAGGGAAAGTAAATGCTGCATCTCCATGTTTCCACTGCTTCGATATGGGACACGCCTTCTAGCCGTTTTCTACTTCCCGCATTGAAGGCATCAAACAACAAAAACGAAGGGGAACGAGTACAGTTCCACGCCATCGTTTAAAACCGCTGCTAACGGTGCTTAGGGAGGCAGGCCCACCCCCCGGTGGTCTTTCTTCATCAGCGGCTCATCACTTTGTTGGCCTCGTTTGCGCGGGAAGGTTTTGTAATCCAAACTCGGGGGGGGGGGGGGGTAGACGGCAATGTCGCAGACGCCGCAAATGGGACTCATTCGTATCCATCGGCAACCAACGTTGCCTGATTACCTTTGCACGCATTGGTGCGCCGACGGCAGATGTTCCAAAGCAAGGTGGGCCAACCTAAATAACACTTCAACTGCGAGTCCCTGCACATGGACACGCGGACATTAACGACAACGCCCAGCGGACGCCTGGTAAAGCTCTCATGCTGGCGCTCAGAAGGGAATAATGGCGACAATGCCTCCCAGTTACCGTGGCAATCTTGCAATATTTCCATGACAGCCCTTTATAATTCATGTGAGCATTAATCAAAAATATCAGACGGACGCAGCCGTAAATGGAGCTCCCTGACTTCCCCTTCATGGAAGCCAAAGTTAAATTTGGCAATACCACCAAATAACGGCGAGGCACAAAAAGATGAATGCTCGTTTTCATGTGTGGTTCTTTACACACAATTCCACACAATACAGTAAATATGAATCATATCGCAGCATATGCAAAGAAGCGATGGGCAGCAATACAAGTGGGTGAGGCGGATCAGTCAGAGACTTGACGCTCGTCTTCCCAACGGAGGCGGCGGTCAGTCTTTGATGTTGATGCGAACAAATAGAAGGGAGCCAAAATGAGTAGAATGGATGATTATCTACCACGGAGAGGCCCTCTCATGGAAGGGTGCCTGCCTCTCTGATTTGCTTCCAATTGGGTGGTGAGAGGAGGGGTGGGGGGTGACGGGGGACTGAGGAAGATGGAGACAGAGCGGAGTAGGACCACCACAAAAAATACTTGGGTTGAAGGAAAGAATGAATCCTGGTCATTTACGTCTCGTGCTCCATCCCAATACTACCATGAGGTATATTTGCGGGTCAAGATTCTTCCTGGTACGTTTCAAAAATCGAAATCGTGCAACATTGTCAGTGTGCTGAAAAGAAATGTGCAAAGAGGAGCCTGCACCCCCCCCCCCCCCACACACACACACATGAAACTCTCACCATGCTAAAAAATAGTGAAACCCTCTTGAATGGGTAGCGCTTAAGACATTTAGCCACTGTTCATTGTGCAAATGACACAAGACTGTCGATCATGATATTTGCCCACAAAAAGTTTCTCCCCGGCCGTTGGCATCATGACTTCATATGTGATGACGGTTCCAACTTTGAGAATGTTCAAACGTGGAAACCAAGCTTCTTGAACGACTTTCAGATCTAAGTTATTCATCTCAGGAACTGAGATTACATTTCCGGGAAATGACTCTGTTTCATTCCAAGGGGACTAGCCAAGACACAAATAATGATCCAACAATATGTGTACTACTCAATTCCATGCGAGGGAGTGCAGGTGACTTGACTGTTACTAAAATTCCACACAATAGAGTCGCCCATGCGGAATAATCCCGGTTGAAAATCCAGCGCCAACGTCTTTTCTTTTTTCTTTTTCTATTGACGCGGCCGCGGCAGCTAATGAGCGTTGGGGGTGTTGGCTGCTAAAAGTTGTAATTAGTTTGCGATGCCACATCTGCTGAAGGGCAGTCATCATTAATGAACATCAGCAGCCCTAATGGAGCATAAAATGACACTCGGAATTACAAGATGTCATGACCAACAAGGGACTGGCACATCAGTCAGTTGCAACTTTCTTCGGCTTGAGTTTGGAAAGACAATGCCGAGCATGTTCTTTGTCTCCGGAGATTGTTCCGTCTTCACGTCTTTGTGGATCGTGACGTACTTTTCAGCCTTCCAAAATCCAAACGGTGTACTTTGGAAGTGGACAGGCGTGAATTCTAAAACGGGCCGACCAAAACACATCCCTATTTCCAAATGAGTCTTGTGATGTTGTTTCAAGCTAATCGAAATAAAGTACCAGCGTGATGCACTTGTGTAAGCCTTTGGCCTCAATCCCGCAGCGAGAGGTTCTTGGGACTCCAGAGACCAGCAGCTTCAAATACCCGCTTGCTGCTCATCATTATATTTTTAATAGCTGTGCTCTTAACACAGTCGATGTGCCCGATACAAACTTCCCGTTTACGCCGTGAGTCGCACAGACAAACCTTGCTTTTTTTGTGAGCCACTTTGTATTGTAGAGTGTCCGGTGATCGCCCCCCCCCCCCCCTTGGACTTATGTTCTTATATCAGCACCATCTCTGCAGCGCGTGAAGCGCACGGGCAGCATTTGGTCTCTTCCTCGCTGTGTCTCGTATTTCATTCCCATACAAGCGCAACGAGCACCCATGCACCAATTCCCTCTTTCGCTCTTTGATACCGTACAGAAGGATGGCATAATGTGACACGAGGGCAGCTGGGAGGGAAGTGACAAGACTGCTCGCTTGGCCACGCTCTGCTGTTTTACCCCATGCGGCGGCACACGACGCAGGCAGGAGTGATATAATTAGAATGGAAATTACAGAAAGTTACAGGCGAGCTAAACCCCCCCCCCCACCCCGCTCCTTCCCTCCCTCCCCCACTCTCCTATCCACAGTCCCCCACCCACCTCGTGTATCGCGTGGCTAAAAATGTCCCGGGCAACGCCAGTGGATGTATCACCATAGCAACAGCCTTCTTCTGCACTCTATTTTCAGACTGAAAAGGGAGAACCATCCAGAGAGAGAGAGAGAGAGAGAGAGCCTGAAAGAGGGAGGGAGGCAGAGAAATGCAAACATTGCCATTTCTGTAGAAATTGATACATTATTCAAGTCAAGGAAAACATCTCGGTGGGAGCCCAGGCAGACAGGAGGTGGGTTTTGCAGGGGCGCCTGCTTGTCAGGGCTAAACTGAACCGTCTTGAGGGCATCGGTGTGATGGTCGTACAAGGACAATGGGGTGCTGTGGGGCTGACTTCCACATTTCAGCAGAGGTCAATGCTGAAGCGTTCGCCGGCCGCCAGAGATGTTAACATCAATGCATCAAACGTGATGACTCTGGCGAGCCATCGCAGCACTGGCTTCTATTTTAATCAATCACACATGGAATGCCATGACGATGAAGCGCCTTGAAAAGTGAGTCATCTTATGGAGGAAAGAAAGTAATTTGGACATTGGAGGGTAGGGGGTAAGGGAGGGGGCAGGCTTCAATGAATCTGTACTGTGTCAAGGGCAAAGTGTGCTAATATGAGTCAAATTGTGAGTCAAGCCCGCCCGTGTAAAGGTCTCAAAAATGCTCCGCAGGAGGAATTCATGACAAAAACGCTCCATTCCAATGCGCACGGCCTCCTCGTGAGTCGGAAATATTCTAATTCGGTGTGCTTTCGTCGGCCTGACAGCTGAGAATTACATGCGGAGTATGAAGACAAAAGCTCCGCATGTCACTCTTTTGGTCCATACACTCTCACTTTCTCACACACGCACACACACACACACACATGTCCATCTCCTAATGTTCCTTTCAGCCCCCCGGGGGTCTGATTGAGCCGGCTGGGAGGCATGGATCTTTCTCTATTGATCCGCCTCCTGAATCACTTATCCTTTTTCCGATGGCCTTCATCACCGCGTTGAGGTTTTAGCACTCACGGCATGTATTTATTTCCCGACTTGCGCCGCCAAAATGGCTCGGGTTCGAAAATAAATAAATAAAAACGCAGCTCCACGAATGAATAAATTCGAATAATTTGACAGCGAAGACCTCGTTAAGTGGAACGCTCCAATTTTGTCAGACAGGAAATGACAAGAGATCAGAGGAGGAAAAGAGGTGATGCTTTAGATGGACCCAATTTCCTCCTGCAATCAATACAATTAATCGCAATCAATAATTGCCAATGGAAGTTAGGTCATTGGTGTATATAGTAGGGACGAGGAAAGGAAAGAATCCAGGCTAACGGACACAAGAGTATTGTTTTTAATTGATGTAACAATTAGCATTGATACAGATAATGCTACAGTGGAACATCCTGTATGAGCGCAGGCCATTGTGGGAGGCTGGTCGGCCTTCATCTTTTTTTTTTTTTTTTTCAATTAAAAAATAAGGAACAAGTTAAATACAAGCCTCACTTTCGATGAAGTTGAGATGTTGTGAAAAATGGAGGTAAAAAGAGACCGACCTGCACGTACTGAGACACGGCAAATGGCTCATTAAATGAAATATGGGGTGTTGATCGCTTTGCCGTCACTGAGATCACTGGAGCAAATGATCAGGTAATATGTCATTTTTGTTAACATAACTCATTTCAGTGGACTGCGAGTATATTTTGAAAAGTTTGATGAGATCGCTATGCACTCGACCGGAAGTTAGCACGCCTCCATAGCCCAAATGCGGAAACGGTGTGCGCAAATCGTCCATTGAATACACGGCCAAGAGAAGACATTTAATGTTCAAACTGATAAACATCAGTTTTTGTTTGCAAATATTCTCTCGTTTGCAATTTGATGCCGGCAACACATCGCAAAAAGCCTGGGACAAAAATAATGGAGAGGTTAAGCAAAAGATGAAAAAAAACAACAACAAAAAAACTAAACGCATTTGTTGCGTTGGTTCTCCCGCTGTGTTGGGCAGGAAACAGTGAGTGTGAGCGGTGTGTGCCTTTTTTAAATTAGACTTTGGCGCTATGATGACTTTTCGGGCTTTTCATACCAATGCGACAAACAAAGTGTAGTATAAAGACGTGGAAAGTCATGTGGTTGTCATGTGGAATCAGGTTTTCATTTTGCTGGAATGTTTGCCGACGCTCGCTTCCAAACATGGATTCAAAACATCGACTGGAAACAATGCAAGATTATAAATAGAGCTCACAACGATTCCAAACTGCCAAATATCTTTTCGGCAAGGCACTAAATAGCGGGCCGCCCCAAGTTTTGACAAAATGAACGCTTGGGCACAAATGCGTGTGAAACCGGGATCCCATCAACTGTATTCACCAGGCTGTGAAATATGCAAACTTGTATTTATGTAGTTTACCGGAGATCAGCTGATTACCGCGGTGCCCGGTACAAACCAGTTATTATCATCATCCATCAAGTTGTCTTGCATCATGTTTCCCCTCTGCCGACTGGCCAATTGAGGAACCAGATGAGGGCGCAAAAAAAAAAAAAAGAATCCAATCGAAGAAGTATAAATCAATCTCGTTTTATAACGACACCGGGCTAGTCTGCTCAACATACAAAGTCTCGCGTGAATGCTAAATTTAACATAAATGCTGGTTTGCATCATTGTAAACAAACTGGTGCGGTTTGGAAAAGTTGGCATTGCTGGATTACAGTTCACCAGCTGGCATATCAATTCCGACATTATTTTTTGCGTTTTGTTTTGTTCCTTCTGGAACTGTGCACGAAAACATGTTGCCACCCTTGAAAACAAGCGCGGAGAAGAGGCAGATGCCACAAAGACCAGGTCCCTGGTGCTCGGGACGCCTTTTTGCAAAGTCATGTAGATGCCTGTGGGCTGATACAGATGTTTTGATTCTCCAAGTGGAATTGACTCACTCACGCTGTCAACCTATGTCCAGAGCCAAAAACAAGTCCCAGCATGCCGCCACACAATGGCTGTCTGACTGGCTCGGTCTCCTGCTCTCCCTAGAATCCCCCCCCCCCCCCCACCCCCTTACCGCTTCTCACGGGTTTTGTCCCTTCCCTTTTTAACTCTCGCCATCTCTTCCATGTCCTTTAATCTCATCATTCTTTCTGACACTTGGCTGTCTGGTTATTAACACTCTCACAAAGAACAGAAAGACACTGACAAAAAAAGTATGTGGAGAGGAGTTGAAAGTCAGCTAAAAGTCAGAGCAGTTCAAAGAAGACAGTTTTAGAAGAGAGCATTCCGATTATGGATGATTAGTTGACAATACGCTCGGGCCTACTGAATTTCCTCGACCGCACGGGTATCCTTTATTAAAAATATTTTTGACATAATATTTTATTAATTACAGATGGCAGAAAATGGATAAATCAGTCAAATAGAAAAATCTCTTTTACACCGTGTCTTTTTTCAAGAAAGAAAATCTCGTCTAACTCATTATACTCTTATTTTATTCTCGCATCAGTTGGCTTGTATTACGTTTACGGCTTTCTTTCTGTCCTTGTCTTTTTTTGTTGGGGGGGTGTGGGGGTTCTGTTGGCAATAGTCATGTCATTCTTTTTCCATGTGTTCATTTGATACTGGAATTGTGATTTGTTGAACTTTGGTCTTTCATTTGTCCCTAATTGGCATTTTAGTTTTGGAAAATCAATTCTTTTTCTGAGACTCTTTGCTTCCCTGCGATTGGCTAGCAACCAGATCGGGGGTGTACCCCGCCTGCTGCCCAAAGACAGCTGGGATAGGCTCCAAGCCCGCCTGTGACCCTGGTGAGGAAAAGCCGATTAGAAAATGGACGGATGGACGGACGGATGGATGGATGGATGGACTCCCTGCTTGCATGCACTTGCGTCCTCCAGCGTTTTGCTACTCTCCACCGCGAGATGCAATTTAATAAGAAATACAACGGAACCGACATCATCCTGAATAGGTGTGAACAGGAGTGTGAATGCTGGCTTGGCTTAGACGTGCTCTAAGATTGACCGCTTGCCAGTTAATGATGTACCCTCACCTCTTGCCCACACTCAGCTGGGTTAAATCCACCCTCGCTCGTGACCCGAATGAGGATAAGCAGTGTGGAAAAGGGACGGATGATTATTTGACGCTTGGACTTTAGATGCAAATATAGTAGCAACGCCCAACGTAAAGCAGGTTACATCAAGCGCGGGGCGCTAACACGTGACAAACAAGCGCATACTTTATCTTTGCGTGTATATATCGGCCTGGTGTCACAGCTGTCAGTCAATTACAGATGTAGGTCAAACGGGCAGATGGTTGGGCTGCTCAGTCGAGTCAGCGCACGGCTCTGCTATCTCCAGCTTCTAACAGAGTCAATATAAAGAGATCGACTGCGGGAAGGTGATATTAAAGATACGAATGAAAGGAGTCAAATCAAAACAGGAGGGAACCAGACCTCATGCGGATCGATCCATTCTGCTGGCTGCATCAGGAAGATGATAGTCTTGTTGCGACTGAGCTGAAGAGATTGTCGCCGATTTTTTTTTTTCTTCAATGCTTTGTTTTAATAAACCAAATGCTTTTACATGAACCGGATGCTTCGAGCTCTTGATTGGCAAAGGGAATATTGATGTGAGGCTTTATTAACTTAATGGGTTTAATGGAAGCATTTAGCGTATCTTTGTGAACTGTAATTAAAAGTGGAGGGGAAACATGAACAGAAGAGTTATGAGCCCTAATTAGTCGTTTCCTCGATACGTCACAGGTAAGTGGTAAACATCCCTCCATCCATTTATTTAGCACTTATGCTGACGTGCGCTTACAGCGGACCTCGAAAAGCGGACCTACACCCTGAGCAGGTCACCAGTCAGTTGTAGGACGCATACAAAGCCTGCCATCCACTCACACTGTCACTGAGTGGGAATTGATTGCACCAAGTCAGGCCAATGCCCCATTACATAATCAGTGAGCATAAAACATCAAATATTCATGTGCTAGTAACACACAACGACGACCGCAAAGTGAGAAATTGACTTGTCTGATGCCGAGTATGTTTGTGTTTTATGCTAATTTGACATTTGCCAAACTATTTTTTTTTTTTACATACTTTTTCATTGAAGAAAAATCTATTTTTGTGGAGCATTTTGTTTTGCAGAGCATGCTTTATCGTGGTCCGATACAGATGGCAGAGCAGAAAAGAACAACAGGTCGTTGCCTTTTTATTGAGTTGTGTTGAATTTCCTGACGGGACCGTTGCATTGCAATGATGTCACACCCTTTACATAACTGCCGCGACTGCCGCCATCAAGCCACGGTCGGCAGTCGGAACCACAAGCCACATCAACGATGATCGTTACAAAGCACGGTCAGCTGAACCGAACTGCGTGGTTTGGCAGAAGGCTTGCCGGCGGCCTCCCTTTCCAAAGATCTTTAAGTATATGTTTTGTGTCTGTCAAGGGACTTTTTTCTTTTTTTTTTTAAACTTTCATAGTGGAGTCCAAGAACTGGACCGAAACGGCCGTCAAGGGGGGAAAATAGAAAAGAGGAAAAAATAAACGTCTAGCTTGTTTTTGCCAAGTCGCCACTGCTCTCACACCAACAATTTGGGCTACACGTTAAGCCAACACTCTTGTCAAACAATTTGGATCGGGGTGGATCCCGCAAACGTAGACAAGGATAAGATCTCGGTACAAGAACGGTTTATTCACAATTACCCGAACCCCCCCCCCCCACCCCCACCCCCACCCTCTCTCTCAAACACCTGTTGACTCATCATCAGTCCCTCATTAACGTACACACATGGCACAAAATGTGTAACTTTGTGATTAGCGGGAGCGGAGTGAGAGCATAAAGAGAGGGCGGATGTTGCGGAGGCAGCAGACAGATGAGACAAATGAACAAGTCGTCACTCGGAGCGACTACATATTGACAGTAGAGGTCATGTTGACAGATTTAACACACCTGCAGCTGGGAGAGTTCAACGCAGAGGGCGAGACCAAAAAGACGGGTATACACACACGACACACAGTCCTCCTGTCACAGTATCTGCAGCTCTTAATTAAAAACGACGTTACGAGCAAACAACAAAGACGTGACTGGAACGTTCTGGACGGTGAATTCAGTCCGGCGTATATTTCGCAACAAGCAGCGGGTTGCATGAATAAATATTCTGAGGAGGAAAAGGCTTCAAGTTGTTTATGGCCACTCCGAGGTGAAGGTTACTGTCAAGCTAAATTCCATTTCCAATTTTATTCTCTTGTATGAATAGCAACAGGTGGATACAAAGGTGAATTGTGGCTTCTGCGATCCGGTGGAGGGGCATTTCATTGCTCTGCCTGTCACTAAACATTGGTGGAACAGATAGGTGATGAAAGATACATGATTTGTCGCAGTCAATGACTTGCGAACAAATGAAGTGAAATTTCCTCATTGCGGTTTCTCGTGGCACACCTGATGAGCTCTCATGCAAATGAGTTCCCATCAAGGGGAGCCCCATATCACGTTGCGAGCCCTCTGCCGGCGTGCCGCTCTTCATTACCACTCGCGAAGAAGACCAAGCGCGCCCACCGTCGCAGACGTGCGCCCGCAGTTTGCCCGCAGCAGAAGATTTGTGATATGAAAAGGGAGCTTTATCCAAGCCTGGGGCAATAGGGACAACAAAGGCACGATAAAAGGTGCCATTTTAGTCCATTGAGCTGCAGGATATGATTAGTAACGACCCGCAGCGGGTGAGACGTTCACCGCTCGGCTCCTCCGGTGATGGGAATGGATGGGGAGAACGCTGAAGGCGGAGGAGTGGGACCAAAGACGCCGAACAGGGGGGGGGGGGAAATTAGAGCGCAATAACAAAAGGCGGAGGTGATTAAGATGCGATCGCACAGAACTACAACATTAAATCATTCAACAAAGCCAAAAAGGCTCCCTATGCAAAAGCAGATGACGAAGAGGGAGGGCGGAATGGAGGTGAAGAAAGGAGATTGCTCTCTGCCAGGCGCAGCAGGTTAATTTGCTCTTGTAAGAACGAGGGCTTTCCTTCTACATGTCCTTATCTTTGTTGTCCTCCTGGATGTCGGTGTCAAACCCAGAAACGCCGTGTGAATTCTTCCCCTGCGCTGTCACCTCGCCGGTTGCAGCCCAGGACGGGTTTTGTGCGGTAATCCTTTAATTATGTCAATTAAGGGGCTGAGGATAGGAGGAGAGTGCAAAGACATTCTGGTATTGGGGGGGGGGGGGGTCGGGGGGGGGGGGGGAGTCTAATGGTATCCACAAGTGCAGGATACAAAGGTTTACAGAAAGATTAAAAGTGTCTTCTTGGCTGTTTGTTTACTTGATGACATTTCGAGTCTGCAAAAAGCATGACATGTCTGTCAAAAAGGAAAGCGCCGTCATAGTCTTATTCATAATAGTAGCACGGCCAGATGTTTTGGACCCCCCACCTCCACCCCCCGTGCCTGCATCAACCATGTTGTCTGTGTTCGACTGTGTTTGGACCGCTGAGCCGTTTTGATTGGCTCTGATTGAAGTCGGTTGTAAGCACTCCCACAGCGGTGCAGGCCTCCCTCTCTCGGACGGCTGGACTTAGTCAAAAGTGAGCAGGTACACATTTTGGGTCACAAACAGACGTTAAGGAAAGACCGTTGCATTGTTTGAACCCCGCGGTACTCCGGCTGTCGTTCAAAGTCTGCTGTAATGGGTTTCGGCTCACCCGCGACCCTTATTGGGACACGTTGTACACAAAACGGATACAGCGGGTGTGCTATCGTCGTGGCCCTTCTCATGGAAAAGGTGCCGTTTGCATAACTGGAAGTTGACAACGCAAAAGGATACTGTCTAAATAACGAAGAGAAAGGCATTAGCTGCAAATTGAGGATAAGTGTCAGGCAGGGAGATTTAGGAAGACTTAATGTGTTGTACGTTACCTCAAATAGGATTTGCAGCAGCTATAAGTGTGAGAGATTACACAATAACATCGTACACAGTCACGTTCCAATCACGTATTTGTTAAAGCCCCGCGGAGCAATGCCATTTGATACTTGTGATTTACCACAGCCGCGTTTTTTTTTTTTTACTTTGTCGTTAAACTTGAATACAAATCTAATCAAGCTAGCCGGGCACGGTGTGGATTTGCTCACCCATCCACGCATCACTTTGCCACTCTCAAGATACCTGCAAAGTCTAAACCGAACAAAGATGCGAAACGCGGGGGCATATTTCTGGAAGGCAATGTGTGAAGTGACTCACAGACCAAGCACATTTACTCGTTGCGCGTGCATGAAAGTCGCATTGTTGGATTCTGATGAAGTGCTCAGCAAATAAATCAAAAAACTAAATGAAAACAGTGAGCGGTGATGAAAGGAAATTGCCAAACATATTCCAAAATGGCTGCCTCAAACCAAAGCAGCAGATTTAGTGAGCATTCTCAGGCATGGGCTTTTGAGACTTCTCGGAGGTTTAACTCAAGGTAAACTTAAATACCCAATATCACATCAAGTGAAACTGGCTATGGGCACTGAATTTTCCCCCCCAAAAAAGTCAGGGCGTGCTAGCGGAAAAATTCATGCCCGTGAGCTAAAATTCATATACGGGTGTATAATTTTATCAAATGCTCCCTAGCTTAATCCTAATATATCATGTGAAACTACATAGACAGGCTGATGTAAGCTAGCAGTGATGTTTGAAGTAATTATAAACCATTAAAAAATAATAATAAAAATGCTTCTTCAGCACACATCAATACATGCTGCCCACATATCGGAGAAAGTGAGAGCTTTGCATTTTAAAAGCGCTCTGTATTACTTATAAAGTAAGTTCAAGTTTGTCACAGCGCCACCTGGTGGACCGCTCACCTGTCCCAAATGTATGCAAATACTTGTGTGCACATTTTCATATCGGTGACGCAAAGTAATTGATATTTCCCCGGACCGGTCAGCGGACTCTTCACCTCACTGATTATGATCCATGTTAGCTATCAGCAACAATCTCCTCCTTCGCTGATGACATCGTCTCTCAGCGAGGCCACTTGATTGATCCCTCGCCATTTTGGTGCTCGCGGTTTTGATGAAGTGGTATGCGGGTAACGAGGGGAGGGATGACTGCCAAAAACACCCGTAGCGCTTTGTCAATGTCAGGATGGCGCACTCAGGGTCCCCCCGTGCGGTGCAGACAGAGATTAAGAGCGGGAAGGATTGCGGAATCGTGTGTGATTTGCTGTGCTGTTGCATCTGTGTGTGTGTGTGTGTGTGTGTGTGTGTGTGTGTGTGTGTGTGTGTGTGTGTGTGTGTGTGTGTGTGTGTGTGTGTGCTACGCTAGCACTACTATGCATCATCAGCTCTATTGGGTTATCGTGTAACACTATCATCTATTATATAGTGAAATATCTCCACATGACTAACTACTCAGGGGACGCACGCACACACACACACACACACTCACACGCACACACAGACAGAGAAATTCTCACATCCAGAGTCGTTCCACGCAACCTTTCCCCTAAGATAAAATGTCACAAGGGAAGTCAAATGAAGTGGCACAAGAAGGATGGATGCAAGCGTGTTGCACCCGGTGTGAATGTGTAAAGAGCGCTTTCCTTCAGATTGTTTCCTCGGTTTGACGGGCCCACGGGAGGTGGGGGGGCGGGGGGGGGGGCTTGGAGGCGGGAAGTGAATGTAATAGCGTGTGGGCATATGGATTTGTGAACGTGTGAATACTATAATGTCGATATCGTTGGTTGATGCAAACCTGTCAGAGAGCATCGCGCCGTGCTGCCGTGGCAACCGCTTTATGCAGCGGCGAAGGTCACGGGATGCCCCTCGTGCTGGGCGGCTGTCACGACCGGCACACGGCTAAAAGCCACAGCCGCGCACACAAACTCAATCCGCCGCCTGAGCGGTGTTCATTACAACCTTTTTTTTTTTTTTAACGGTTGCTGGGAAGCGGGCTGGATTTTGCGTTGCCACGGGAGACGGCTGACGCTGCGGCCCAGACAGAGTTGATTTCATTTGCCGTTTTTATTTAGGGAATAAGAAGAGCTGGCAGGCGGGGGGGCGGGGGGGGGGGGGTTAAGCCATAAGAGATGTATCGCGCCAAAAGTGTTCTATTTTTATGGAGTCTGGGGAAACAAATTTAAGAGCGCGCGACTGTGTACTTAGACACACAAACAGATGTGCGCGCACACCCTTCTCAGCAGGTTCACAGGCTCATTAGATTTTCCCCATCTGTCTGGAGAGGATCTGTGGGACATCGCCATCACTTACCTCACAACTACACAGGGACCTGACGCCGTCTCATCGCACGCAAACGCACGCGCACGACTCGTGAGCTGAGTGCAACGGTTGGTATTGGGAAGATGATGAATGTTCCGCCCGGCCGCGTGTGTGTGCCGCCCCTCCCCCCACCATCCACACACTTTTTTGGTGGTGATCGAACCACAGTGGCTACCTCAGATCCACCCATAAATTGGTACACCGAGCCTTTAGTATCCCAATAGACGCCGAGATTTGACTTTTACATGAAGGCCGACGCATCATTGGGTTTTAAACCTCCGCCTGTAATCGTGCGATCGGTGAACTGGACTGCTTATTGCCAGGGATACATTCCAGGTGCATCCACAATAGGTGAAAAGTTGGGGAGTTGCAGAAGGTGTTTGAGTAACGCTGTCCTTTGCCTAGCATCTCCAAGAGTTTTATCTTCTTCGGAATGGTTTACGATCCTCCCGCGGCGTTTCGTCTCACCACCAGAAGCCTTTGAAGTTGCCGCATGCTTGGGAGCAATCGGGGGCTTAAAACTAAACTCAAAGCGTGCTGCAGACGAGAGGGAATGTGGGATGTTACCTGCAGCCGATCAGAGGCCAAAAGAACGGGTTCGTTGCAGCAGGATCCTCATGAGATTCCCGCAACTGCCGCTTTTTGTTCAGGTTAACAGTCGCGGACTACAAATGACACGCCATCCAACGAGACGTTGTCTTTTTGACGTTGGCGACGGCCACTAGAGATCGCCCTTCTAGTTGATGCGCTGTCCACATCCCTGAGCGTGTCGGTTTATGGGCATCAAGGGTAACGGAGTCCTCATTGAGGCGAGGGGGGAGGATGAGCACCGATACCTCACTTCACTCCTCCTTGATGTGTCAGCTCACTCTCTCTCCGATTTGTCTTCTACAGCCCGCGTGCGGCCTCGTCTCCGCCAGGTGGAACGCTATTAGGATAGCAGACCCTTATCTCGGTTGTTCTTCCCATCATGTCATCAACGCTATGAGAGCGAGAAACACTGCGGCTTGCTGATTCGTTTCGAAAAAAGGAGAGGAACATGACGGTCAACGATGGACAACAACGGAAGACATTCGGCATTCAAAGTACTCTCGGCGCGTGGCTATTCGTTAAAAGAAGAGGTTTGCACGGAGGTCACCGTTGACTGTCTACCGAGCAGTTTGAATAAATGATCACAATCATGTCATGGAAAAGGTTCAAGACAATTATTTGTCTTGACTCTTTCATGGAACTTTCTGAGCAACAGTGTTATTGGAAATGACGATTACAATACAGTGCCCTGATTCAATCTGCTTCATTAAATGTTACGTTCGACGGCTAACTAGTATGTCAAGTGTAAGTTTGATGAATGTTTGGGGGTTAAAGCTGCAGCCATGGCAACGAATCCAGCGGCAGAAAGCCAGGACCGGTTCAACGAAATGGCAGATGTTTTTTGTCCATTTATCGATCCCACACCATTTCTATAAAAGCAAAACTCTATTTTCGGAGTGGAAATAGAATTGCGTGACAAAGGCAAATAGGATGTGTCAACAATTGCATTCCGCGGCTTTCGATTAGTGCGCCGCTGCCGCTGTTGTCGGCGTGCCGCATCTATTCGGCGATGGAATCGTCAGTTGTGATCTTTTATCAGTGTGGGGTGCCAAGCAATGTGTGTGCGTGCGCATGTGTGTGACACACTTTCATCGGGTGTCATTTAAGTGTATCCCCCCCCCCCCCCTCCTGCATGAAGCAAACAAACTTGCTCAGCCTCGGGGGTTTATAATGTCATCAACGCAAACAACACAGGCACCCTCTGATCGGCTGCAGATTTCCCACAGCGCCACTTTGCTGTATTCTAAATAGAATTATATTTAATTTAAAAAAAGGTAGTCGGTGTGAATATAAAATGTAGGCAGGGAGGAATTCAATTCAGCGTGACGTGGGAATATAGGCCACGCTGGGCTGACGCGCCAACTCTTCTAATTCACTATTTAACGGTTCCTACCTCATAACGTACGTTGTTTAAGTTCATCTGCAAGGCGGCCTGGTGCGACTGCTCGCGCTGAATAAATGTTTACATCTACGGATCCGATAGTCAAGATGGCAAATGACCTGTCAAATATCATAGCGATGAATAAAATATGCAGTCGGTGACGAAGTGAGAAATGATCTTAGCCCTTGTTAAGGGGACTGTTTCAATGAGATGAAAAATCTTCTGGTGTCGGGCAAAAATGTTTTGTTTTTGGACATTTCAGTGTTGTTATTGCAATGTTAATGGTGAATAAAACTCTGAATGACAAAAAAAAACCTGTCTTTAGAACAAGGGTGTGTAGACTTTTTAAATCCACTTTTGTGTGCATTTCGAGATGCCAAAATCAGATTCCATGTGCAATTTTTTTTCTCTTTACCCAGCCATGAGATACCTCAACATGAGAACAAAAGGACTGCAATTGTGTCATTTAAATCCAGCCTAAGACAGAGTCATGTCACGGAGCCCCACTGATCGTTTTGCATACAGTCGCTTTCAAGATCTTTCAATCCAAAGTTTCGAAATCACACGTGGAGAGTTCGATTTATGGCAGCGTTTGCTTTATTTCATGAATCATCACGGCAGTGACGTCTTTTCATTCCACAAATTGGCACACTGTAAACAATGGCGCCTCCCCTCATCCTGTTATTTATGTCACAGCAGCAGAGGAGCCCGGCCGGGCTTGAGGCCGCGGCAGCTGCTGCCACTCCAGTGATGTCAACGTAAATTTGACACTGCTCTGAAGTGATCGCTTGGCAAAACATGACAACACGCCACCGAGGTGATCATTTAGCACCGACGTGTTGCCAAAATAAGAAAAGGGAAAAAAGATCACATCACACTCACATTTGAGACCCTGGTAGGCCAAAGCATGTGACACTTGCAGCCAGATGTTGGCTAAGACCCCCCGGATCAAAGTCTCACAGCCCTCTTAGCCCGAACAGGAAACTGAGGGAGATTTAATGCAACCCTTTTTTCTTTTCGTGCCTTGTTTTTAGCATGAAAACAACCGCAACACAAGCGAAGACTCTCGCACATCTCACAGGTCGGGTACACAAAGTTTGCATCGTGCAGCTTTTGTCACCCGCCCTGCCGCTAGAATCTCCGCTTGATTGACACTTCTTCGCTCAAATCGTACAATTCCAGATTACGAATAATAAACTCCGAATTTGACACCGATGCACGCTAACAACACGGGATTATGTGTATTGTGACAGCTTCGAGGTTGTTGTTTTTTTCCTTCTCACTTTCCACTTCTCTTAACTCCTCTTGTAGAAGTTTTTCCTCCTTTTGGATTATGATTTACAAGAGAAAAAAAAACATCTCAAAGAAAAACCAAAATACGAGTACAGTCAATCTTTGGATGCTAGACTTTGGAGGTGCGCGCGACACTGACAGTCAAAATAAAGGAATGTCTCACTTTCTGGAACTGTCAGCTGAATCTCCCAAAATAAAGGGAAGAAAAAGAAAGAGCGCTCTGGCCATTAATAAGCCCCCCCCCCCCCCAGCCCCCGGGTATTTGTAGCAAGAAAACCCACACATTGAAGTATCACTTCACAGCCCATTGTCAAAATGTCACAGTAAACACCTGCCGGCATTGCAAATGAAACGATGTGTTACCGCTGCTTGAGTCATGTCCAACTTTCTTTAGCCCCTTCACACAAGGACATTTGGTGGGAATTCGTTTGGTCAAACTTTGGTTTGGTTATATCGAATTTATGCAGTTTTTTAATGAAGAAAACAACAACAACAAGACAGTTGTCGCATACCGGGAGATGATGAAAGTGAGATCTGGAAAAGACACGGACGGGGGCTGCTCGTGGGGAACGACGTGAAATCGAGTCATTTTTGATGAGATGTTATTTGATTGCCGATTGATACCGGAGCCTCCTTAATTGGTCTGTGAAAGCGATTGCTCCAAAGGCACAAAGCTGTCACCACGTCAGATGTACGATGGCATGTGCGCGCATTCTCGATGACCTTCTTCAGAATGATGGCTTTCTCTCCAAAATGATGTCATAAAGACGATCAAGGCGTACTGATGATGGGGATACGGACGTGGCGTGGCTTCTCGCCTAGCATAATTTATCCTGCGCAACATAAACTCAACTAAAAAATCTACAGCAAAGAATGTTCGGAAAAAGTAAATGTCATCGGACAAGTAACAAAGAATGAGCCAAACATCCTTAATGCTAGTTGCAGTGTTGTTGTTTTTTTTGTTTTTTTTAATGTATATACTTCAAGCAACCGCATCGATTGTTGTCGAGTCCGAATCTAATCCCATTCAACGTAAATGTCAAGTTCAGTCACAGGTGAAATGTCAGCGTTGCCGCCACGTCGTCCGAGAGTCTCGACAGATGCGTCCAGCTCCCCCCCCCCCCCTCCCCCCCGCCAAATGTATTGATTTTCCTCCAGACCAATTACCGCCACGTCAGAAATCTCACTCACAAGTTGCGCGCGGCAGAGGGATTCTCTGACTTTAATCACATATCAATGCCGGACCCTTGGAGCAATCTCTACTGTTTATCCCCGGCTCGGACCCTTTGCCCACTGTGTATTGATTGCTACGCGGAGTTAGCGCTGTTCTGCGATCTGTCGCAATCTCTGCGTGTTCACCGGGAAGGCGGGGGGAAAAAAAAAAAAAAAGCCAGCTCGGTCATAGGAAATGGAAAACGGGGAGCGAGGAGTGATGATTTCCTTATGAAACTGCTATTGATTTTGTGACACGCTCATGCAATCTCTTTCCGCATCAGGAGCCAGTGAGCGAATTATCAGGTCTTGAGAGAGTCACATTGCTATAGAAATGGGAATGATTCTGAACATGCGAGCCAGGACCATGTGTTGGATTCCCAGCCACTTCAATTTGGTCATTTACTGACATCATTTTTTTCAGTTAGGGTGTTTTGGGTTTTTTTTAATGTCTTTTTTTTTCTCCTACAAATGTCATGTCATTTGGAAACGATATGCCTCAGAACACAAGTTCAAACCACCATTGCATTTGATGGCAGCAAATCTCACGAGACATCAGCCCCTTTCCGAAAACAGTTTGCAAAAAAACCCCAAAAAAACGGAAACCAATCTGCTGCAGAGAAAGCCCAACTCTCCATTGGAACCGGCAGGGCGCTCTTTGCCCTCTCCAACAGGCTACTTACAGCAAAACAAGAACTCGGGCACATCCGTTTGCTAGAATTCTTGACCCTTGTGATATTCCAATAAAATGATATTCCCGACATGTTGTGAAAACGATTTTAAATTGTGCAAAAAAAAAAAAAAACACATATCACATATCTCCTCAAAAGGAAATAAAAGCACACTTCCAGTCGATAGCATCCCACTCAACTGCTACATTTTGTCTCTGTAAGATTCGAAATAAAAGCAGCCGTATGCATCCCCCGCCACACCAACGGGATTTTCAAAAGCTAAATCCACTTAACTAACTTTTGAATTACGCTTGCTCAAAACTGCATTGAATAAATTAACAGGAAATTAGGTCAGCTCCCCGCATTAACCTAGGTTACTTTTAGGGGACAAGTCTGTTTTTGAAAAAAAAAATCACACGGGTTGTTTTTTTTTTTTCTGTATGTTTTGTATGCCTGCTGTGCGCCGCAGGATTAAAGGCTCTTCAAAAAAAAAAAAGAAGAAGAAGAAGAAATACTGCACCATTGACATTAGTGAGCGCAGCAGACATCTTATGCTCAGCAGTTAAAGGTGTGATTTGTACCTAAGAACGCAAGCTAGCTCAGATCCTGCTGAAACGACTAATTTGTACCTCGAGAAATAAAAAGTCACTGTAGCATGAAGGAGCGGCAGCGGCGGCTCTGAATGTGTGAGCCTCTCACCCGATTGGAGAATCCTGATGGGCATTTTGTGCTCCTCGTTCTTGGGACTGTGATTGAGCAGCCCGAGGTTACATAACGTTCAGAATATTTGTGCCCTCTCGTGAAGCTACATCAGCCATGTCATGCAGTTTGAAATGACACTACTACTAATACTGTACAGGGCTACTTTAATTAACATATTGTAAACTCGTAAACAGAGGGGAGGCGGTTGGGGTGGGTCCAATCAGATTTCTATTGGTCTCTATTGTGTGTGCGTGCATGTGTGTGTGTGCGGCGCAAGCCTTCTGATCCTCATCCATATGTCATTTGTCTGTAATATTAAGTTTCAATTGCAAACGCACACACACACACACACACACACGCACACACACGTACACACACACACACACGCACACACAGTGCCATCGTCACCCACACGCACTTCCACAGAGCTGAGCAGCTGGGAGAAAAGCAGACGAGGTTCCCATGTCAACTCCTCCACCTCATCCAAACTCAATCCATCTCAGACCAGCCCAAATCGACCTTGCCAGAATCAGTGACCATCCAAATGAAAGACACACATGCACATCGTCAACGTCTCTGAGCCACAGATGGCAGAGAGAGAGAGAGAGGGGGACGCGGCTTCTCGAGGTCAGGTGCTTGAGTAGCCTGCAGCAGCATCTCTTGAGCCAAATTTCATTGTCCTCCCAGCCGTCATGACACTAATTCATCACTCAAAGGCAGCAGCTCTTCTTTTCAGCCATTTAGATGCAGATGTTGCATCGGTCTGACCGTGTGTGAAGGTTTGTCTCCCGGATGGAGGTTGCAATGCCACCTTATTTTTTTCCCCCTATAAGCACTCTGACCACACTTGCCCTTTATCTTTCGTTTCGTTTTTACCAACATGATAATACGGTTGAACACTTAAAGGTCAAACAGAATCCGTCCTGAAAAACAGACACATGGGTTGCTACCATAATGAAGAGTGACTTTAGCAGTCAGTTGAGTCGACGCCGTCTATTCCGGTATAGGTACAGCGCCCGAGACAAACACATTTCTCGCATAGTCCCGCCTCCCGTGAGTGTCTCCGAGCAGGTATCCTGTGCGGTCCCTCGTTAGAAATAATCTCGTACAACAGATGGGTCATTTTCCGCAAGCCTGCCAGAATGAGCAGCGCCGCTCTGCAGGTGTACCGCGGCGGAGGAAACACAACCCACGCCAAGACACCGGTCCAACTCTCACGGCTGCGGGCGCCAATTCGGTCTTAAGTGCGCACGTTGACTCATGAGTACGGCCAACCTTTACCGGTTAACAAGACAACGGCATTTGGCGGCAGATTTTGCGAAAAAAATTCAAACAACCCACGGGACAGCTCACCACTTCATATTCTCAGGATGAGCGTCACTGATACAGAAGCGGTTACCAACCGGTGGAGAAATCAGAAGCCACCTTAGTTGTAAAAGGTTGCCGTACTTGGATGTCAGTCGAGCATTTCCATCCAGACACTCGAGCCAAATAATTGGTCATCTCTGGGAAATAACGGACATTGTGTGTGATGTTTGCGCACACACGCGGCAGCGCTTCCCGCCCCCGATGTACATTGCACACAGTGGGCAGAAACGCCAATCAAAATCCAATCATGCATCCAGTTTGTGTCCAACACAATGGTGACAAGAATAGAGGGCCGAATGTTTTGAGGCCCAGTCGAGCATGACCCTGAAGAGCAGCAGCCTTGTTAAGAACTCGAGCAACTCTGTGCCTCCCGCTAATGGATGGGTAAATTTAGAAATTGATTTAAAAAGAGAAGAGCCGGGGAAGAGACCGTTTCCGCCGGCGGAGTCTTCTTTTACAGCAAAGGATTATAAAGAGCTTTCCTTGGTATGCTAGAAGGGGTTTTAAAAAGAACAACCCACCCAAAGTGGTTTCATCCGGAACAAAAAGAAGAGACTTTTCTCCGATGCTACTGTCTGGTGTGTTGTCATAGGAACAATACCTGCTCTGGATTTTTTTTTTTTTTTTTTTTTTTTTTGTAAGTCCGACAACACTTTGCAAAATAGAGTGGAAATATGATCGGATGAAAATGACTGACGACCAAAAGGACCTGTGGGGAATGACATCACTGTAAATGATCCTCATCCTAATGCACCATCTGCTGTAATGGCTTTTGGACGGGGCCGTGACCGAGCCCTTGGCCGGAATGATTTATTCACTTATTTGACAGTGGCTCCCTCTATGGATTTATGACCAAATCAAAGTTTACCGTTACACTATTCAGAAGTCATTAGTCCACGCCTGCTAGTTAGCCGCCTGTAGCTCATTTCGGCCGGAAACAACCCCGTTTATCCTGATCCAAGGCAATCAGAAGCCTGGATGGCCGCAGCTCTCAAACTTGGCTTGCCGAGACGGCAAACAAATTCTGCTCCCCTGCTCTAAAATGTATAGCTCATGCGGGAAAATTTGTCAGAACCGAGACTCACTCCAAATCTAATGCATAACCAACAAGCATTGCCGTAAGCAATGAACGCGTGGGTGCAAGGTTGAATAGCATTTGGCCTATAAAGAATGATTTGGTGGAACGGTGTCATATTTTTCCTCATGTACACAATGTAAATTGTTGTGACCGCAATGATTCATGAATACATGTCAATTCGTACCTCCTTTAAAACCATCCCATTGATTTGATCCCATGTCTGCTTTTCAGCCCCCCCCCCTGCCCCCGCGCATGTGAAAATGTGCTGAGGTATTAATGTTATTTGCTTCACTTGTCACTGATTAGAATGTTTGTTTTGTCCCTTTGCTAAGCTAAGTATCTCAATAATGACTCAACTTCGATGACTTGTACAAGATCCGACTGGAACGGGCCTGAAGGCTGTCGCGGAAGTGGATGCTGAGTCATTTGAGACCATTTCATGCCTTATTGTTACCTCCGCAAAGAGACGCCCGTTTTCAATCTGTGTAAAAAGCTAAGCTAAATAGCTAGTGGCTACCAACAAAACCTGTTTAACGCACTGTCAGTCATCTCCGCTGTTTCCCCTCACCAGTTTGTGACTGCATTCCTTTCCATTTTCTACAAATCCTAACTTTGGGGGAAGTCGGCTTTTGGAGATAAAGGAGATCGTTTGTCCAGTTGGGAGAATTTTTCCTTCCCAGCTTCAACATCCCTCATACTGCAGAGGAGCTGCAATGTGTCTATGGAGGCTTTTGTAGCTCCCAGGTGAGTTTTGTTCTGCACCTGAATGAGGCGAAGCGAGACATTGCTTGGGAAACAGCAGGTGTGTTTTGTTAATCAATCCATGCTAAGTGCAAATTTGGTCGCGCTGATTTTTTTTTTTTTTCCTCTTGAAAAAGCAATCCCACCCCTGGTGAGCCTCTTACAAATGCCAGAATATTTAATAAAAAAGAAAGAAACAGGACATTTATTCAATTCGGTTCCAGTGAAGTGTTCCAGCATTATTGTTCTGGTTTCAGCGGCAGCCTCGTGTCTGCCATAAGACATTCAAACACAAAGAGAGCCACAGCCATGCAAACGCGATTTTTACACCCCGAGACAAAATGAGATTATTTTTCTGTATTTATTTCGGTTTGCCATTGAGAAGATTCCAAGAAAGTGTTCATGTTGTGTCTCAGCTCTGCTAAAGCTCATATCACACTTTGGCGCATCCTGGGAAAAGAAAAAAAAAAGTTCAGGAAAAAGAACGAGACCATATTCTAAGAAGGCAATTGCTTGGCGTCACCTGCAGGGAATGCAGAAACTCGCTTCGGCCTGGCCTCACTCATTATTCACATCATTTATTCTCGCCTCTTTTGTGGTGCATCTCCGTGAGAAATGAATTATCCGCCACGCTGTAAAAATAAACAAACTTTCAGGGCATTTCTAAATAGCCACTTTTACTTGTGGTGTAGGAGTGTCCGCTGTGGCCGTGCAGGGTGGTGGGGGGGGGGGGGGGGGGGGGAGTACGGTGATGGAGAATGAGCAGCTGCAGAAAGCATCCCATCATCAACTCATTCACTTCATGTCCCTCACGGTGAGATTACAGTACTTTGCTCAGGCCCCATGTAAAATTCAAACCCCGTAAATATCTTTTCAACAGTGACTCACCGACCACATCAATCTCTATTACTTTTTAAGTTGACAGAGTTACCGTTTGTTGAGTCCTGATCAAAAGCTGAACATGTCACGGGCTCGCTTGAGCGTAGTGCACCCACTGTAGTCGTTAATTTCCCATACTACTCCTGTGAGGCTTCAAATTGCAGCAATTGGATTTTAATCTGTGTACCACTGATTAGTCATTTGGCTCCCCAGCCACAGTGTAATTTGTTCCACAACAGAGAGCGAAACAGTCACGTGCGCAAACGCACACGCACCAGCACGGCGTGCACACAGTTCACAAGACACGCGAATACACGCGCGCGCGAACACGCCTGTGCGCGTGCACGCTGAGAGAGGAAAGATGAGAAAGACTGAGGGCAAAGACCCGGGGGCTGGGAGGAAAACAACATACTTAAGTGTCTCAGCGCCATCTCATGGCAACAGAAGGCACATCACACTCTTCAAATGTCAGTGGATTGTGTATAAACCAAGAGGATGGCCAAGGTCATTCAGTGGACAGCCCGTAAGAAGTGCGCAGGCTTCCTTTAGTCATGGCTCTTTAAAAATGTCGGTAAGTGATAAGTGCAAACAGCAATAATTAAAAAATAAATAAATCATGCAAGAAAACTCGACCGCCTCATGCGTTTCTGTGCAGTCAGCGCTTTGTGGGATTCCAAGTCATGATAGCGGGCTGAGTACGACCTGAAAGTCCCGTCTAAAAAAATAAAAAATAAAAAAAGTAAGGCAACATTTGAGCAAGAGAGATAGCTGTCATGTTGCGGCTGGTCTGTGTACTGTGTCATTTTGACCGCTAGAGGGAGACAAAAACCTTTGCGCAGTGCGCTGTTCAGTCTCAGTTACCCTCGTAACTCTTGCACAAATTGAATACAATGACCTTATACATGTGAAGAGACGCTATTTTTTTTTCCATTATTAGCATTAATGGGCAAAAGAAAGACAGGCACCCTTTTGTCACTCTGTTGGTAAGAAAATAGTTATTCTCTTCTCGATACAGAGACAGGGAGAAGAATGGAAGGATAGCCAAGCAATTATGTTGTTGAACAGTGTGACGTGTAATTTTAAACATAAAAACTGTCGTGAGTATGGCAAAGCAGCAATCAATATGAGTTCCTAACATGGCTATGTGGCTTCTCAGAGAATCTCACTCAAAGTAGGCTGGGAAAAGCTCCAGTTTACGACACTAATGGGACAAGCGATATCGGAAATGAGCTTGAACATTATGCAAATTCCATAGGTTACCCTGCATAATAATATTTGAAGCGTGAGGGTTCTGAATTGTTCTTGCCACAAAAACAGAATTACAATGTGTCTGCTATCATTTCAGATGTAGGCCTACCGTAGCAGGAGAAGTGATATCGCTGGTAGACAGGAGGCGTTCATTATTTGACATTGTTAAAAATAAATAAATACATTTTTAAAAAATCATATGGAGCCTTTTGTTGCTAAATGCAAAAAAAAACCCCACATTCGTTAAAACGCTATGCCCCTGATTCAATGTCAAATACTCATGTTTCATCAAAACTTGGAGAGAGGTATCGAAGGTGTCACATTTGACTTTACAAGCGTGACCTTTCTTTGTACAAACATAATATCGTATGTTCAAACACATACGCACACGCACGCGCACCTTTCAGAAATAGAAAATGTGACCTTTTTGCTATGGCTAAGTGACATTTAAACACTGCAGCGTGTCGTGAAGAAAACAAACACAAAAATCGGGCAAATATTGTTGATCATATGCCATAAGGAGATAAGCGCAAAAAAACATACTAGCTGGTTGGCGTTGACTGTTGTCGCTAACTAGCATATTTTGATACACCGGGCGAACTTATTTTGCTGCCTGCCAAGTGTTGTTTTCAGTCACCTCTTCTCTGGAAGTTCTTTTTGAGTTGTGCAACAAAATCGAATATGTCCTCATCACAGTGGGAGCAGCGGTCTTCAAGAAGACTGCAAACCGGAATGACCGCAAACGACTTTCAAGAACAACAACTTTCAAGAGCCTCATTGTGACTTGCAAAAGACCGTCCGTCCCAGTTGTCAGGCTCAATACAGCCAATATAATCACATTTTAAAACTTTTCCTATTTCATGGATGTATCAGTCCTCCTCTGGATTTGCCATTGGCCTTGACATCAAATGATTGAAATGAATCGGCGTGTGGCATCACATCCTTGGCCTTCAAGTCAAAGAATGTTTTGTAGTGGTCTTGATATTATGCGTGTGCCGCTACTACCGTTCTCCGTGCTGCTGTAAAAGTGGATTTCCCCCCACTGCCGGAGCAATACAAGTTTATTCTTATGTCCAATAGAATATTCCATCTGTCTTGGGAAAACTAAGAAAGGGCCACTTATAGACATTGTTGCTTGGCAACATGGTGCATACATGCTGTATAACTATGCTTTTTTTTTTTTTAACATGCTTTCAATATTGGACGCATATCCACAAATACACATCCAGAGGGTTGGGGTTATCCTAGCCTACCCTAACCCTAACCCCGAGGCCTTTAAAGCAGAATACAAGTATTCCCCCCACAGCCAATGAAATCTTTTCTCGAACCAAAGCTCGATGTTCATTTGGCCCACCATCGAAACGAGCAAAGGTAAAAATCTGCTACGAGAACGCGACACCATTGTGGGATGATTTGAAATTGACTGCAGTTGAGTTTTGGCAGATTGGGAAGGAGCATCGAAAAATAACAAATGGTCTTGAAGATTGCAATCACGCACGCAGACATTTCTATCAGTAATAAGTGCTATTTTATGTCCTTCAGTAGCCGCGGGCGGCCGACTCGCTTCTCCGGCCCAAGAGTCATTTATGTCTGGTGCTAAGCTCTTTCCCATCATAATCACTTGTCATCTTGTTTAATCCACTTTTTTATTCTTCCCCTCATCTGTTTTATTGCTTTTCAGCTCCCTGCGCCGTTCTAACCCTCGCTTGCTCTCTACCTACCATCGCCGAGGTGAAATTTCGTGGAAACTAAAGAACGTGCAGCCACCCACACAATAGCCAAGTCAGTGTAGATTTCTCATTATCGGAGAGTTTGTGAATATTGCCTGCTGGTGACCCTGACCTTATCATGAAACCTGCTCACAGCTGTATGACAGGATGATCACCATGGCAACCCTGAAAAAGCCTAGAGTTTGAATTGAATCTCTTCTTACTTTGCCACCCCCCCCCCCCCACACCCGTTGCCCTGGGTTGCCAGGAAACAGGTCCTCCTTAAAGTCATGCGGCGGTGGACGGTCGACAAGTGTTGATATGGAGGCTGTCCGCCTTACACTGTACATTCACTTTAGTTTGATATCATGAATACTGCTCTTTGACCCGTTTCCTACTTGGGCGCGTTAATGACAAGTGCATCAATCGCAATGAGGCTTGGGCCATAAGATGCGACTCACGTGACAGAATATACGTAAAAGCGTGCACAGAAACAACATCACAACAGCAGTGATGACGCACAACCAATACACATAAGTCACCAAAATAACAATTAAGTGCTCCCCACTGACTTTACCGGAGTGTCAATAGAGAGACTGAAGCAGAATGAATGGACATGGGGATGGTGGTGGGTTGTTGCTGGACCAGCGTGTTTGATTTTAAAAAGCTTTTGCAATGGAGTGGCCTGACAAAATGGCACAATCCAATTTTTCAGAACCATGCTATTATTATTTTGCTCCAATTATATATATATATATATATATAATTGAGAGCAAGAGAGAGAGAATTTTTATTTATTTATCATATAGGTACGTGAGCATGCGGCGTGCTCGAGGGCCCATATATTATGCATTAGCAACATATGAAAAGGTTCCACTTGAAGGCAACAGCATTATGAAGGCACGTTTCTCACCGAGGCATTCAATTCATGGTCATATAAATTCTGTCTGACTTTTTCCGTATGCCAGGATTGTGCAGTACCTTGTCTTAGTCATATGACGAGCGCAACCACTTTTTTACTTTCCATCAAAAATTTGTCACCACACCATAAAATGTACAAGAAACGTGTGGCGATTTGTACATAACTGTGCTATTGTTAATCCTATTTATTGCGCACTATTGCTGTAGTACGGATAACTGTGAACATTTGAGTTGAGAATGAGGTCAAATTGTCGTGCTCTTTTATCATCTATCAGATTCTTTATTCAAAAAAAAAAAAAAAAAAAAAAAAAAAGGAGGCCGCTCAGATAAAAAGCGCCGTTTTGTAAGCGCTTCTCTACTGGAAGCCTCGTTCGTGTTTGTAAACACTACTTTCTAACCTAGTTCACGGTTACTATGGTTACCCAGGCCGAGCAGAGTGTCTTTCTATGAGCCGGTGGGAGCACCTCAAACATGTCAGAATGCAAATGGAGTTTGGCGATTGTACGCACAAGTCACAATCAATGCAGCAACAGAAGTGGATATGATACCGAAAGTCATTCGTATGTCTGGATGTATACATACAGGCCGCTTTCAATAATTCCATCTATCCATTGTTTTTGCCACTTATGTTCAGACTCAATCAGCACTGGAGCCCTTTCCCAGCCGACGGCGGACAAAAGGCAAGGCTACACTCTGTGGACAGTTCTCCGCTCATTTCCAAGGCATCCCATCGCGGTCACATTCACGCTACCTGAAGGCACTAATGAACCACGACCCCATCCAAATACTTTGTGAAAGCAAATTTGCACTTGGAATCAACGCCAGCAAGCAAACAGGTCATCATGAGGTCATCTATTGTCAAACTTTGGAGTAAAGACACCCGTACAAGGATTTCCCCGATGAAGGGTGAAGGCAAGAGAAGGCCGGGTACCTTTATCTTTCCGGCTCATTTCTCCAAGATTCGGCGACGAATTCAAATGAACTACGGATACAAATAAATATGCCGATTGAGATGATGCGCAACATCTCATTCTTGCATAATGCATTGCCATGGCAACAGAAGAGTATTGTTACAGAATAGACACCATTAGTTATTCATGGATGGATATATTGTGCTTTGTATAATTCGTCGCACGGCGGTTCAGGGTTTGCGCCGATTTTTAAAAAACTAAGTTCAAGTATATTTTGATATTTTCAAAAGCAGTGTTATGGGTGGCTTCCACATATGTGGCTAAATGCACGTCAGACTTTGGAAATTAAGCATGGACAGTCGCTCCTCCCGGGAACCCGTTCACACAGACAGGCGTCAAGTCTTTGAATGGTTTTGGTGCAACGGAGCTCCTGCTGAGACTCGGAGTAATTAGCGCAACTTTGGCGCAGAAGGAGAATTCATTGGAGAATTATGAAGCATCGAGCACACCGTTCACTGGGAAGAAAAACAACTTCCGATGTTGGTAAATGTCAGGAAGTTACATCATCAGTTATTAAAACATGCGCCGATAATGTCAACGTATGCATGTGAAAGACACCCGGGAATTGTTTTGAACAAGTGTGATGAGATCTCAGCTTGCCAAACCCCGAAATGTGATCAAAATAGCGCCTTTTGTCTTCCCTGGTTTTTAACAGGAATCATTTATGATGATCTGTCTTTCCTTTTTTTGACATTTGCTGACATCGTCCCCTGGATGGTTAGAGCGCAAATCCCCCACCAGGGCTTGAAAATGTCATGTTGTCACTTTGCAAACATGCCGTATGCCGTATTATTAGATTCCTCACATATTTATAACTCGGTTCTCGATGGATACCATTCATTTGCAACATGTAACAAAATGATGTACCGCTCCCCGTTTTGTGGCCTTTAACATAAGAAGTGTCCGATACTTAAACATACAAAAGCCTATTCGAATTCAAGGCGGCGCATTGCGTAAAATGGAAATAAAAGCAGAATACACATCCTTTTAAAACTACATTCACCTGAATGCGATACAGAGACGGGATATTTTACGTTCAACTAACAATTTTAGAAATAATTTCGCTCCTTGGTCCAGACGACACATCCGTGTCTTCCAAAAACAAATTGAAATGCGCGTTAAACGGTGGCAAGTCCTTGGGTCAGTACTTTGAAGGGGGTGTGGGGGTAAGTGCCACAGAGGATTGCAAAAAAAAAAATAGCACTATGAGGAGGAGTTATGCCACATTGTGCAATTTAATCACGGTTGTGCATTCGCAATCAAATATATGTCAGTGATGTTGCCGTGCGTAAAACGCGCGCTCCGGGTAGGTGGAGTTTGGGGGGGGGGGGGGGGGGGGGGAGACACGACCCATCCACAGGTCGTTGCGCGCTTCTCCGAGCTACAAGACGCGCCAGATGTGGCAAATGCGAGCAGCTTTCGAGGACACTTTGGGTTTCTCTTCCGCGCGCGTCTTTCATTGACGGGGGGTGAGCGCGCGTCCCGTTTGAGAGCATCATGACCGAAGCCCCTCACCTGCGCTGCGCGGTGAGGACCACGGCAACATAATAATGGCCATTCGGAACGCTTGCTGCTGCGGTCCGATCAACGAAGATAATGCGAGATTCTTGCTGCTGGCCTTGTTCATCGTCCTCTATCTGCTGTGCGGAGCGGCCGTTTTCTCCGCCCTGGAGCAGCCCAAGGAGCGGGAGGCCAAGGAGCGATGGGCGCAGAGGTTCGAGCTCTTCAGACAGACTTACAATCTGAGTAAGAAGGAGCTCAACGGTTTCCTCGAGAACTACGAGGAAGCCAACGCGGCGGGGATTCGAGTGGACAACATCAGACCTCGATGGGACTTCACTGGGGCGTTCTACTTTGTGGGAACTGTGGTTTCCACCATTGGTGAGTGCCAAATATACTATTTCACCCCCCCCCCCCAAAAAAAATATATATATATATATATATATATCTATATATAGATATATAGATATATATAGATATATATATACTGTATATGACATAGCTATTTAAATACAAAATAATAATAATAAATCACTGCATCACTGATCATGTGTCGCGTCCCTGCAGCTGGCGGTTTAAGTGATGTGAAGTTACAGTATGTCACCCAGAAACACCATTTCACATTTCCATCTTTATGAATTAATTTATTTGTTTGTTTTTTTTTGGGGGGGGGGGGGGATTTCTCCCTTTGCCGTTGCCCCTCTGTTTGATAATGCATGCAGTTAAAGTCTGAATCTCTGCTCCGCATCAACTATACTGGCCACTTGTCTCGTCTGTCCGAAAGTCAGAGCCAAAGAGCTCTTCGTCACGTATCTCAAAGAGTGTAAGGACAAAGGTTACCGCATCACGCGGGGGCTATCCAAGTTAAGTTCTTTTATTGCGCGGTAAAACTTGTATGTCGAGAGCATCACACCGGAGGCGATTGGAGGATGGAGTTGGCGCAGGAGCTGCGGATATCAGGCAGTTTGAAAATCCTCAGCATCAATACAAAGCCACACGAAGCCCAACAGTGTGCGGAGATTGTTGTCGTGGAGCAGGGCCGAGGGAAGTTCTAACCCTTTGCACGGAGAGTCGGTCGGGGCTGTCTTAGTCCCTCGGTAAGCGAGATTTGACAGTTCACAAAGAGATAATGCGGCTTACGCCAGATGAGTGTGAATTTTATATGGGATTTCCAAGTCGCTCTCATTAAGAGCAGCAGACAGGTACATGAGGAATAAGGAGAATTCACATCATTCAAGATGTTTGTTCAACTAAAACGGAGCAATTCAGTTCACCCACGCAAGCACGGGGGGGACATGTAAACGCCACGCATGTAGCATGAGCTTTAGCCTGCAAAAGTGTAAAAAAAGACGGGGTGTGAGGAAAAACTTCTCACCAGGCATGTGCACCATAAATCTGTCACGTTTGCAAGTAAGCGCTATTCCAACGTTGTTTTGTCATGAATTCATCTCGACGGGTTGTGTGATGAACTTTCTGGCACGTCACTTGATGGATGTTGAGGACCATTTCAAGTCAATTTCAAACAGGGGGCACATTTTAATATGTAGCGTACATCATTTCCATGTTGTCTGTCATTTTTTTTCTCTCTGTCTCTCTTTTCAATCACACGGTGTGGTCTTGCTTGTTCCAGAAAACTTAAGAGGGAATACAGATGTTGAATGATTCATTGATAGCAGTACTTTTGGGTTTGTGTTTTTTTTTTGTCCAAGGCTTTGGGATGACCACACCAGCCACAATCACAGGCAAGGTCTTCCTGATGTTCTACGGCCTTCTGGGATGCGCGGCCACCATCCTCTTCTTCAACCTCTTCCTGGAACGGGTCATCACCGTTATTGCCGTGGTCCTCAAGTCCTGCCACGAACACCGCCATAACAAGGGGGAGGCGGGCCCCCAAAACGGTCGGGGGATCCGCGCAAACTCAAGTGGGAAAGCGGAAGATCTGGCCGGCTGGAAGCCTTCGGTCTACTGCGTCATGTTCATCCTCGGAGCGGCGGCCATTTTGGTGTCTTGCTGCGCTTCGCTCATGTACTCTGCGGTGGAGGGCTGGGGCTACCTGGACTCGCTCTACTTCTGCTTCGTGGCCTTCAGCACCATTGGCTTTGGAGATATGGTGAGCAGTCAGCGGCTGGTCTACGAGGGCAACGCCACAGCAGCATACCAGCTGGGAAACTTCTTGTTCATCCTGACGGGCGTCTGCTGCATCTACTCCCTCTTCAACGTCATCTCCATTGTCATCAAGCAGGTCCTCAACTGGCTGCTGAGGAGACTTGAAAACCCCTGCCGATGTTGTTACTCCAGAAAGGGTCGGCAGGCGCGCCGGCACCCCCGTCGCAACGTGGTCGCCCCGGGCCACTTGCGAGCCCGCGGCGAACCTTCCATAGAGACAGATGCCATCAATGAGAGCGAAACGGAAGCCGGGCGCAGGATGTCTGGAGAGATGATCTCCATGAGAGACTTTCTCGCAGCAAATAAGGTCAGAGCATCCGTTTTTTCCATATAAAATCATCTTTTCACTCCTATCCCAGAGTCATTTGATTGGGCCTGATTAATTGGCTGGCGACCAGCCCAGGGTTTACCTCGCCTCTCACCCAAAGTCAGCTGGAAGAGTATAGTAGAATTAGTGCTCTCATAACATTGGTGCTAGTTGGCCAATCTCGTCCAGTGGAGATGATTTGATTTTGCAGTCACCTAATTAGCCGCGGTGTTCAGATGTATGATTTATTTTTTGAGGGGGGGGGGGGGGGTACTGTACTCAGGTTTTTTTTCTACACTCTTTGTCCAACACCCAATATGGAGACAAGACACCTCCCGAATGTTGAGCAATCAAACTTCAGTACGATACAATTGCAATTATGTATATAAAGCTGGATGTAAAAAACGAACCCAAGTGTTTTCAACATAAAATGAACCATTATTAGCGTTTCTTGAAGAATGTTTTGGGTTTATTAAAAACAACAACAACAAAAAAACGAGTGTTTGGGGTGAGGGGATTCATCATGGGACCACTCAGAGCGCGTCTGGGGGGCCGCGTGGCTAGCATCCAGTGTGTAATCTTGGTAATTACACAGCAGAAACCTGATAGAGAGGACAAGGTTTTTAACTAACCTAAAGTAGCCGACCAAGATTTGATGCACAGAGTTAAAGGAGAGTGCTTTTAGTAACCTAGCAACAATATGGCCCAATTAGTCCTCTGCGAATGAAGATGTGTGGGCTGCCAGTGCCGTTGGGCTCCAACTATGTGCCAAGTAGACTCGCTGTATTCCACACGTACTCCTGTGATCTCCAAAAAAGAAGAAGGGTTGATTTATGTGAATAGGAGAGAAGTCGAGTGTTGCTTTTGTACCTGTCAGCCACACTTTGCAGTGATCTTTGTTCACGCTAATTAAAAGAGGCATGAAACAAAAGTGGATTCATAAAAAGAACGGCTGCCAAACAAACTCCGTTCGCGGCTCTTTCTCATCTGCTTTCTTTCAACGTCTGCTGCAGGTCAACTTGGCAATCATGCAGAAGGAGCTTTCCGAGATGGCGCTAGGACACCCGCGCCAGCCCGGCTCCACTTCACATCACAACGGCTTCTCCGGAGGAGTGGGGGCCCTTGGCATCATGAACAACCGGCTGGCGGAAACGAGCGCGGACAGATAGGGAGGAATCAAGTCGATCCAGTGCAGACGAAACAGCGGGAGGATGAGCATGGAGAGCAAAAAAACAACAAAAAAATAAAAAACTCTGCTTCCTCGGAGAGCTGAATACTGTGTATTTCCCGTTCAAATGTCCAGACTCAAACAATATGAATGATGCATGATCCTTTGCTGGAATCTGGGCCAGGTTCACTGTGTTGCCATGTTCGTCCCTTGAGGAATTCAGTTTTCATGGCGATATAGAAGCCCGCCATGTTCCCTTGCAACTCAGCTTTAAGAGTCTTATGCCATAGGTGACTGTAGCCGACTTCCACTGCGCTTAAGTACGTTACAGTACACGCACTGTACGGTATCTCATATCCATTGCTGAGTACACTGTGTCACAATGATGGGGGAAAAACTGGCTTCAATAAAGTGGCTTTTTTTGCCGGGTTCTGTCTTTTATTGACGAAAAATCAAGGCGTACACGTAATGCGAAAGAAGTATTTTTTGTGTGTGTGTGTGTGCGCGCGCGCGCCATGGTTATTGTACTGAACGAAAACTGAAATTAGAAGAGCATTTTTGTTCATGAAATAAAATGAAAATCCTTTATAAAATGAAATAAGATAATGAAAACTAACTGAAATGATATCTTACACATAAGCATAACTATAAATATAGCAAAAAACGTCCTTTGTTTTCATCTTTGTGAATTAATTTCATACATCAAATTTCGGGATTTTTTATGAGTGCATTTATTTCAGTTTTGCTGTACATCCAATGCTGCAGAAGAAGGAAGGTTGAACATTTGTTCACATTTGTTAAACTTATATTTTCCTTTTGAGAAACAGGTCCTGCTTTTCACTTCGATATGAGACAACGATGTTCTTCACCCTACTGGAATTATGGTGATTTACTCTACCTGCGTCTGAAAAAAAAAACGCTGCACATTAATATCATTAATGTAATGACATAATTAGAGTAATGAGGGTGGACGGTTATTATTGGGTGCACGCTTATTAAATTAGCATCCCTATTGAAGAGATGAAAGAGAGCCTGGTGGGTCTCTTAAGAGTACGAGAGGAGCAATAGTCATTGAGTATAATGAAAGGGAACATTATTAACACGAGCAAGATCGCATCCAAAGCATAAAAAAAGTTATTTCAGTACTTTCTGCACAACTTGCTGTTCTCTAGTGTGCGAGCTGATAGAAAAATTCAAAATATTATATGTTTTTATTGCCATTGAGATAACTGTGTGTGTGTGTGTGTGTGTGTGTGTGTGTGTGTGTGTGTGTGTGTGTGTGTGTGTGTGTGTGTGTGTGTGTGTGTGTGTGTGTGTCTGACCTTCGGGTTGAGTGAACGCTGGCGCGTTTTGGCTGCCGCTGCTCAACCCGTATTGTTTTGTGTTTTTTGTTATTGTAAAGTGTCCTTGGGTGTCTTGAAAGGCGCTTATAAATAAAATGTATTATTATTATTATTATTATTATTATTATTATTATTATTATTATACAGGTATTGTATAATTTCAAACAAAACAAAATTACATAAAATTGGAAGAAAATGCAAGCTAAATTACCAAGACATTTGACGGTCATTTTTTTATGAATGGTTCAATACATTTAAGTCCAGGATATACTGGATAAGAAATACTGTCGGAAAAAAATGGCATATGTGGAACAATAACCACATTCCAAACACAGGGTGGCGGTAGTGTGTTGACTCGTGATATGACCGTCGACTGCGTGATGCAAGTGGTTCGACGATACCCGTGACGCCATCACTAAGCGACGAGAAACAATGGTAAGTGAGCAAGCAATTTTCGCTACCCCGCGAAAGGTTTATCAGTAAAATTTTAATAATTTATGTCGGATGAACACAAAACAATATAAAATTTTGTTTTATTAATTGCTGTCATTCGATTGTTAGTATGTGTAATTTTCACAAAAGAGCACCGCCTTTCACAACGATACTGCAACCTTTTAGCTGATGGCTGTTAGCCTTAGCTTATGCTTTACTGTCATCTCGTTGTCAGTGATGTAGGTTCTCCAAGTGTCATTGAAAAACATCTCATTTAAAATAGTGACTTTTAATCCTTTGCACGAGTGGGATTCCCTGTCAGAGTATTTTTCTTCTTCAGGACGTGGCCATTTATTTTGAGTAATAACGCAGCTATATGCGGGTTGTGGAGCCGACCTGAACAGACTCCGGCTCTGTAAAAGCTATTAGAACATCTACTACTTTCGTCGTATTATATCGCTGACACTTATGTCAAACAAAATGTGACTATTCAAGGGTCAAAGCCAGAGCGGTGGTCATGGTCCAGGAGGAGGCAAGAAGGACGACAAGGTAAGATTGGCAAAGCGCGTTTTTGCTCATGCGAACCTGTAAGAATATTTTTTTAATCAACATGCATGATCTACTCACGTTTTATGTCATGCTGTCCATATATTTATTGTTATGTCCCTCGCCCATCACCTATCGATTACGTTTGATTTCCAACAATTTGTTGGCCCCATTCAAACTTGCGCTTGAACAATCATTTTTTCAGGATAAGAAAAAGAAGTATGAGCCCCCGATTCCCACCAGAGTTGGCAAGAAAAAGAAGAAGACAAAAGGACCAGATGCAGCCAGTAAACTACCATTGGGTAAGTACATAAGATGAGTGCATGAAGAATTTATCAGATCAATAACCGTCCGCAACATACTTTGGAAAAGTAAGCTCTTCGTTTATTTCTTTGTCAAACTGATGTTAATAAAGTCATTTTACTTGATGTTTTCAGTCACCCCTCACACTCAATGCCGCCTGAAGCTACTAAAGCAGGAGCGGATTAAGGACTACCTCCTCATGGAGGAGGAGTTCATCAGAAACCAGGAACAAATGAAACCCCTCGAAGAAAAACAAGAGGTCAGTCTTCCATATGAACATATTGGACAACTAAAATAGGGATTCGTCAATACGAGTAACTACTCCCTCATGCTCTGCTTCTAAAGTAAAGCACAAGTCGCAGAGTGAAATTGTTGGGGGGGGGTTTGCGTCACAGGAGGAGAGGTCCAAGGTGGATGACCTGCGAGGGACCCCGATGTCTGTGGGCACTCTGGAAGAAATCATTGATGACAATCATGCCATTGTGTCCACGTCAGTTGGATCAGAGCATTACGTCAGCATCCTATCCTTTGTGGATAAAGATCTGCTGGAGCCAGGCTGCTCAGTCCTGCTTAACCATAAGGCAATAGTCATTTCTCATCATGATCAATTTTGAGAAAAGGTTGGTATTCATCTCATTTATCCTTTAGGTGCACGCTGTGATTGGGGTACTGATGGATGACACTGATCCTTTGGTGACTGTGATGAAAGTGGAGAAGGCCCCGCAAGAAACGTATGCAGACATTGGGGGACTGGACAACCAGATCCAAGAGATCAAGGTGAAAAGAAAAAAAAAAGAAGTTACGGCACAAAACTTAAGTACACTGGAAGCTCGATTGACAAACAAATCTGGAACAAAGACTTCATCTTAGTGGAAAAAAATTGCTTTGGATTGTGAACTGATCTCAATATGGCACCATACATGTGTTAATATATTGATGATAAACCTAAAAAACATTCCCCCCCAGTATTGAGGCTGATTTTGTGGCTATGTTGTGATCCTCCAGGAGTCAGTGGAGCTGCCGCTCACACATCCAGAGTATTACGAGGAAATGGGTATTAAACCCCCCAAAGGTGTCATCCTGTATGGACCACCTGGCACGGGTGAGCATCTCTAATAGAGACAATATACAGTCAGAAAAAGTACCACAAGAGAACTGAAGGAAGTTATTGTCCGCTACTATCATTCTTTGACTGCTTACGAGGACAATGCATATAAATAAACATCAGTACAGTATTCCCCTCCCCATACTCGTGAAACCGCTTACAAGTGGATTTTTTGGGGGGGAATATCTGTTCACCCATTCTCTGGAACGCTTATCCTTTCAGCTGACTTTGGTTGAGAAGTCGGGTACACTCTGAGAACTGGTTGCCAATGTTAGGGCACATATAAACCAAACAAACATTGCCACATTCACACAAATGGACAATTAAGAGTCTTTAAATAACTCACGAGGCATGTTTTGGAATGCGGGAGGAAACCGGCGTGCTCGGATAAAACCCATACGCGCATGGGGAAAACATGCAAATTCCACACTTGAAGGCTGGAGTCCAGATTTCAACCCACAACCTTCACTATGAGGATGTGCTCACCAGCTGCCCACTATGCCATCTTGCTGGAAAATATTATTGGGTCTCGTTACCGGTTTTGTCCTATTTCTTAAGCGAACAAAGAGGCCAACAGATGGCGGCAAAGCCCTGTCAAATCAAGAAGTACTCTTTTCTTTTATATCGGGCTGTGGCACCATCTTGCTGCTAAGGACCTAGCCGCAGAGCTCTAAAATTGAAAAATGCTTACAGACAAGACCCACCGGATTTTTTTTGGGGGGGGGGCGGGGGGCTACGGTGGGGATGTCTCGTGCGATGCATTCTTGTAATCTGTGACTGCTTATTGATAGTTTGGAGAATACTTCCAACACGTAATCTTTGCTCACCAGGTAAGACACTCCTAGCCAAGGCCGTAGCTAATCAAACATCCGCCACCTTCTTGCGTGTGGTGGGCTCCGAGCTGATCCAGAAGTACCTGGGGGACGGGCCCAAGCTGGTTCGAGAGCTCTTCAGGGTGGCAGAAGAACACGCGCCCTCCATCGTTTTCATCGACGAGATTGACGCCATCGGAACTAAGAGGTGCAACTATTTTTTTCCTGTTGTAAGCAGGGCTTAGGACAGAATGGCGACCATCTGACGTGTGTCACGCAGGTATGACTCCAACTCTGGAGGCGAGAGGGAGATCCAGAGGACCATGCTGGAGCTCCTCAACCAGCTGGATGGCTTCGACTCGCGGGGCGACGTCAAAGTTATCATGGCCACCAATCGGATAGAAACTCTGGATCCAGCCCTCATCAGACCCGGTCAGTATGATTCTGCTTGTAAATAAATTATTTCGACTTTTTTTTTTTTTTTAATAGAATCTAGTTCGATTTCTCGTGTTATTTTGTTACCTCCTCAGGGAGAATCGACCGAAAGATTGAATTTCCCCTGCCTGACGAGAAGACCAAAAGGAGGATCTTCCAGATTCACACGAGCCGCATGACAGTGGCTGACGACGTCACCCTCGACGACCTCATTCTGGCAAAAGACGACTTATCGGGAGCAGACATTAAGGTACGATGCATGAACACTGCATTCGGAGAACAATTTTCCGTTTTGACTGAGGACTTCATTTTCCCCATTCTTAATAAATTGTTTGGCAAAATAATTACTTTTTCGTGCTTTTTGCAGGCCATCTGCACAGAGGCTGGCCTCATGGCACTGCGGGAACGCCGCATGAAAGTCACCAACGAGGATTTCAAGAAATCCAAGGAAAACGTCTTGTACAAGAAGCAGGAAGGCACACCTGAGGGGCTTTACCTCTAACCTCCAAACCTTTCAGTTTCTTCCCACACCACCTGCGTACATCATCACCGTGTGAAAGAGAAGGGGCATCAGCTGAGTTGTTCATTTCCGCAGTGAAATTTTTGTTATATTTTGTGCATGTCACGTCTGGTTTAACCTACTCTCTTGGTTCCCTGTTTCAGAAATGAATAAAAAAAAAACTGTTGAATACTATATCGCTAATGTGGTGTTATTTTATCTACCATTTAAACCTCTTGTACATTAGTCACGATTCGATTACTGTGCAACATTTAAGTCAAATCTGGAGATTATATTTCAAGAATATAATTAGCAATGTTTCTTTCACACGTCACTGGAATTCCACCACTGATGTAAAAAAAACGAAAATCTTGTCCCGATGGAGTGCTATGTAAAAAGAGTGGGGGGGGGGGGGTGAATACATGAATTTTGATCAAGCTGTCAGCAAGTATCCAATACAAGTGCAGTCTGATTTGAATCTGCTGTCAATTTTAATAAGATGTTAAATGATTACAACGCGGAATAAGTAAATCCAGCTGAGCTGACGGCTGACAGTGTAACAGTAGAGCAACTGATTTAATTCCTCCTGATGTGGAGCCACGGGGATCACTGTGCTCAGCAAAAAGAAGTCCTGTGCAGCAAGCATCTGAGAAGCACACGCCCTTCATAACACTTTAGTGTCTATTTAGTACTTTATATATTCAATACAATAGTTTGTGTGTCTCATTCTGCACTGTGGCCACTACGTGACGCTTCAGAGTCAAAAATCCCACTGTGACAGACATGACGTACAAGTGTGTTGGGATATTAGGAACAATATGTCAACACTGTCTTACTACACTAGTGCCCACACCGCAGGAAATGAGAGGTAAAGTTGTTTAGTCATCACGCTGGATACGTCCCAGTGTAAGGAGAAACCCTGCAATGCCAAAACGAAAGCTGTCAATTTAACTTGGGCCTGACACACTTGTGGCAGCCAATAGTAAATCTGCACTCTCCCCATATCATATTCCGCGCACCAATGAAAAATAACGTTTTATATCCGTAGACATAATGTCAAGGGATCAGAAAATAGAGCGTTTGCGGAGCGCTGCTGAGCGGTACATTACTTTATAACTTTTCTAAATTTATGTTCATTATATTCCGATCAAACGCCGCTGCCTGGTGCAATGCAGGTCCCGTGTGGCCAATGAGAGGAGCCGACACATGGAGTGTAATATTGCGGGTCTAACGTAGCCAATCAGAAGCGACATCACAATGCCTGGTACCGCAAATTCTCCAGCTTCAACCGAAGCACTTCAAATGCGAGCGGGATCCTTGCGCCGAAGCAAAGTAGTACTTGTGAACTAAAGTTTGTCTTCAATAAATAAAAATACCTCCTAAAATAAGATATTGTTGATTTCTGAAATGTTTAAAGATACATTTTGATGAGAAATTTTGAGTTTATTTACTGTAATGTACGTGCACTGCCACTATGCATCATTTCGGAGTTGTAGGTTAGTTTGCATGCAGTATTATTTTTAACAGAAATTGCTGTGACGTTTTATAGAAATTAAATGTTTTTTATCCGTCATAAAAAAAATCCATTACCAGGAACACGTTACAGACATAGAAGTTATATGGACAACATAAGCCAAGTGTTGGATTTTATCAAATGTGCGTTGCAGCGATATTTATTTTGTGTTTTGTGAATTTCAAAAAAAGTCGAAATGTCCTATGGTTATTCACCTTTATAATGATCAATTAAGCAAGAAAGAAAGAAAGACAGGCCTCTTGCTTTCCAGTCACCAAGTTAACTATAGCATCGTTGATATGCTGAGAATCCGAGGACATCATTCTGCTCAAAATCTACACATAACACACATTACAGCCCATGTCTACGCATTAATACTTCGGCAATAAGCTTATTTGCATTGACCATCACGTTGTAAACGATTTGCATAGAGCGAGCCGCAAACGGCACTGATGGGGAATCAGGAAGTGAGTGATCAGTGCTCGCGTTGGCGGAGGGATACACAAAGCAATTCCCCCCCTTCTAGCCGCGGCAATATACGCGCGTTCTGCCGCCAGTGGAGCTCCATCTAAGGGACGAGCACATTCCTAGTCTACCGCCACACACCGACAAGCACACAATCCATCCAACATGGTATGTATTCTCATTCATTCTTTTCGTTCGGTGGGAAAAATGCATTGACTGAATACAAGCGGCGTGGCGGGGAGACAAATCTGAAAGGATGTATTTGAGCGCCATCACTTACTTACTCGTAAGCTATTTTGTATGCGGAGAAGAAGAAAACGCCCGCAAAAACGCTTTTTTTTTGTGCGCCTTTTTGGTCATGTCCAAACTGCACGAGGATGTTTTCAGTTTCATTGCAGGTGCCATTCTTTTATGCGAATGGTATAATATCTGAACCGCATTTCCTCATAGCTGCCCAATTGTAAAGGGCAATAAGAGCTATAGGTGGAGGAAAGCCGAAAGCAAGTGAGCCCCCCCCCCCCAGCTCTGTGCGCTTTATATTGCAATTTGGACGAGCGTAATAACGCGAGTTATTACGATATTATTCTGCAGCCTTAAGTACAGCGAGTTCCGTTCTCCAATCCGCCTGCAGAGCGCAGGCGTGTTGGGACGCCTACCTTGTCGCTATTCGAGGCACACGCTGACATTATTCTCTTTTAGGACTTACAGGTAGTGTGGGAGATGGCCCTCTTTTTGATTCCGTGGAACTTTGCCCACGGAGTCTTCTTTTTCTTCGGGTTCTATTTTTTTTCTCCTTCAGGCCGAGCCGTGCAATGCCATGCCAGGCCATGATGAGGAAATGGCATTGGTGTAATTAATGGTTGTACTGACATGCATGCAGTAACTGCATTGCAGCCTGTTGGAGTCTCTTCTGGCTCTGAGTTTTGCGTGCTATCTGTGACTGACTGCTTTTTGTGCACATCTTGATGTGTAGATTTGTTCAAGATGCTCTTTTTATGGTGATCAAAGCAGTGCTGCCTAGAAACATGAATCGACACATTCCGCGGCTCCTTGATGTCACTTAAGTGTCCCTAATCTTCCCTTTTTTTAAAAAAATTATGGCATGAAGAAGCACCACAGCATTGTAAAGGTTGACAGAGGACCAGGCTAACATCCGTTAATGGGAAGCACGGCATTTGATGGTTATGTCACTCTGTAAAAGTCTTCAACATAGGCCTTTTAAGGCAAGCAGCTGTGTTTGGTGACTTAATCAAAACGGAGGCTTTGCTGCCGAGAATTAGACTTGTGGGTTATCTCCCAGTCTATCAACAAAGACAACGAAAAGTGTATTACGATGGTGTAAAGATAACAAGCGATTACCAAAGTAGAAATAGCAAATCAACGTTTGGAATGGTTTCCTGTGGTTATTCAAATTGATGCTTGATGGTTCATTCATGGCCCGTGGGACTTAAGACGACCCTCTGCTGGAGTGATCAGATGTCCTATTGACGGTATTGGCTGTGATGCAGCTTCATGTTTGCAGTGCAACACAGTGACTGGCGCGTGGATTGTTCTTGCTCGCCTCCCTCGAAAAGTTGAAGCCCTTTTCTGCATCGGTACATCCACTGGAGTGTCAACTGCCCCCCCGCGGTCAATACTGCGGTGCAAGCATTGACCACGCCGAGGCCTGATCTCATTTCTGCTGCGCTCTTGTTTCCCCGGTGCGTGTTTTCTAACTTGACGGACATCTGATCCACCGCGATGAATAATTTACGCGCTTGGCGGCCAACACCTTGTCGTGTCCCGTGTTCGTTCCCAGTTACTTGGCGCGAGCGGTGCGGAGGAGTACCCGGACACCGCGGCCATATGGTGGACCAGCCTTGTCCACAGGGTGTAGGGAAGCTGGTGTTGTTTACAACCCCCAGCCCGCCCCCACCCTCGACTCGGCCCATAAGGCCTCGCTGTCTTTTGTGGGGCACACTTACAAAGCGTGTGTGTGTGTGTGGGTGGGTCAGGCTGAGCTGGCGTCAGAATGAATGGAGAGCGTGTATGTGTGTCACACCCATCTGCCAGAGTGACAGCTGGCTTTGCACCTTTCAGTTGGTGAATAATGCCTCTCCGTCACCGACACAGAAGCGTTGTTAAAAGATTCATTTCTAGCGTTTGACCTCACCCTGCGCCGTCCTACGAGAGAGGGCAAGTGGGAAACATGAGTTGGCTCCCCTGGCCCAGTGAACTACCTCTCGCCTGCCGCAGTCCTCGTCGGACTGCAATGCTGTGGTGCTGGCTGCTGAGGCAACAGTGGGTGTGGTTGACCTACTCATGCCAGCCAGCACCCCCCCCCCACCCCCACCCCCTCTTTCAGTCACCAAGCACACAAACTGCAATCTGTCGACGAATTGTGAATCACAGGGAGTTTCCTCCGAGCAATACGTGGAGAGGAAAAAGCGCCGGAAATAACCAAAAGAGGGAAGGTCTCGCTGGGAGCTGTGAGGACCAGTCAAGGGGGGGAATGAGAAAAGGAAGGGATAGGTTGGTGACAAATAGGCCTGATGGCCGCAGCACTTGCGAAGACCTGACGGCTCGGGCCGAATCCAAGGGAGGAGATCATAGAAGTGACTCACCAAACCCCACACCCAGTCCACTCGGGGAGACGCGGCGGTAGCGGCGATGCATCGCGACACCGCGAGGTCGAAAATACCTTCCAAAATGTGGTCGGACTTTTGTCATCGGACATGTTCTAGAAATCTTGCCAGATAGAATGTAAATTGTTACATTACCTTTCATTTAAGGTCATTGTTAAGACTCTCCTATTAGGCAGTCATCTTTCCTCTGCACGTTTGTCAACGTGTCGGACATAATTACACGCCGCAAGTTAATAGTACGCAATTACCGGTAGCTGTGTTACAGTTAACACTGTTCAAAAGCCTCACGCATAAAGCTCGCTTGCCTTCAGCCACGCCGTCTTTTAATACTTCACCAAGTCTGTCTTTAAAATCGACCTCATTTTTATAGATGTATATTTAATTTTTGTCGACATCTATTTACAGTTGTACGACAGTGAAGAATTTCAAAATACGCGGCAAAGATTTTATGGTGTGAAACTTTGACTCTGGAAATAGATCATTTGACTTTGCGTCATTTCCGTTGGAAAAATGTGTTAGGAAATAGACACAAAGAATAGCTCGACCGCTATCGGCGTTCCGTACCGCTGTCACACGAAGTGTGCTTTATTAAGAACGCAGCGAGAAATGACCACAAGGGGGTGATAAAAACAAAGACGTGACAGAAACTCGAAAACAATCAACCATGAGTCAAGCTGGGTGACTTCAGTCGGCGTGTTTTTGCCTCTTGCCATTTCCTTTCCGTCATAGCGAGTAGAAGCAGGAAGTAGAAAAGGAAGCGTTGTTGTTTGCCAGAGTGCTTATTGAATCATGTCTGCTAATCGTACGAGTGCTGCCGAGGTTATTCGCGATCACCGACCGGCTCCGTCGATTCATCGACTGTTTGCTCCTCTGTTCATGAGGAAAGGCATTTTGTTTTTCGCATCGCTGGGTGAAAAGGTCCATTTACGCTGTGTCATTCCGCGAGCGTCCCAATTGTACTGAATATCGCCATTGTGTGATTGCTGAGCGGAAACATTTGCCCTCCCCTCCCCACCACTTGTTTTAGTCATCATTTTATCATTGCCATTACTCTGGAATCCACCGGTGGCCTCAATTGTGTCAAGGTGCAATTGATCGATAAGCAGTTTGACACAATTCACAATCAATGAAGGGTTTAAAAAAAATTAATGCTACTTTCAAATTGCTATGTTGCATTTACAAACATTGAACTTGTCAGTTCATGTCAGGTCTGCTGCAGTATTTCACTATTTGCACAATTTCTAATCGAATGTGACTTGTCTTGCTAATTTACTGGTCAGGCGTCCAAAAATAGCTCCAAACTTTGATTGTTTTTCCGCATCCCCGGGATTCGACGACGACTTGAATGCGCGTTTGTATCCGGAGCTAATTTGCAAGGTTCTCTTGTTTAAGTGCACCAAACTGCTGTGGGAATTGGCTCGGAGGCGGAACTGGCAACTGTGACTAATTCACTGGAGCCTTGGGAATGGAAAGTTTTGGTGTCAAGGAAGATTGCCAGTCAGAGATGCGTGTGCGCGCGCACATCTGTGACATCATCGCGTGTGTGTTGCGGGGGTGTCAATAACAACAAATGTTTTTTTTAACGCGGTGGGGTATCAAGCCAGCAGCGGTTGACCCCACCCCCCTGTCGGTCGAAAGACTGAATCCACGACCTCGCCGACCAATGTCAGGATGTCGGTTTCAAACTTGCTTCGTTGGTGGTTCCGCAAAATGCGTGCGATTGCTTACGCGGCAATCAAACTGTGAGCGGGAAATGAGATGGACTCATAACGTCATTATAGCGCGATAAGGATCAAATCAATTTAGCGCAGCCAGATCACGCGTCGAGGGAGGGGAAGTCATTTGTACCCAAAGGGAACGGCGATAGAATGTAAGTTACGGACGGGCGCGAATCCATGGAGCAATGGGAGCTTGTTTAATTGGGAATGTAGTTCCCGGTAAATCTTTGCATCCCCGCGCGCGCTATTTCAGGCCCAGCAGAGACCCGAACACAGTTTCCACTGTTGAAAATGTGCGGCGGTGGGCGGGCGTGGATGATGTGGAATGTGATGACCGGTACATCTGGGATTTTGGAAAATGTGCGTGCTGAGTAACTTGTTTGTTCGCCACCCCCGCTCACCCCCCCCCCTCCCCTTTTTCTTTTTCTCCATCCACAGGCCGACCAACTAACAGAGGAGCAGATTGCAGGTATGAACGCCGCCGTTGCAATTTAGTCAATGAAGCCTTTCTCTCACAGCCGTTACGCAACGTGGCTCGGCGGTTATCACGGCACGCAGTAAAAAAAAAAAAAAAAAAAAAAAAAAGGAAGCACGAAGAAGGACTTTGCACTGTCTGAGCAAAGCTTTGCAAAAATGAGTGGGATCGAGTGGCGGAAGTATGAGCGGTCGTTATGAAGCCACACCCATCCATCGCCAATACCGCTTATCTTCACTAAAAGCGTGGGGCAAATGACACCCAAACAATTATTCACACCGATAGACGATTTCAACTTTAAAATTCAAAGAAACCGGAGTACCTGAAACTCCCAACCTTAGAACCCTGAGATCAAACTACTCATCCACCGTGCCACATCCATCCACTTTCTAACGCGCTTATTACCCCCACAAGGATCGCGGGCATGCCGGAGTGAATTCCAGCTGTCTTGGGTCAGCGGGCGGGGTACACCCGCAACCGGCTGCCAACCAATCGCAGGGCACACGTAGACCAACAAGCATTCGCGCTCGCAGTCACACCTACGGACAATTTAGAGCGTGTTTCGGGAATGTGAGAGGGAACCCGAGTACCCGGAGAAAACCCACGCAGGCACGGGGAGAACATGCAAACTCCACACACAGGAAAGCCGGAGCCGGAATCGAACCCTTCACCTCTATGCCGCGAGACCGGCGCGTTAAGCAGTCCACCACCGTGCCGCCCACAAAGCCAGAATGAAAAGCAAGTTTTGAAGGCCTACAATTGGGTCCATTCACAACAAATAGTGTCGACTTGAGTTCGGAATACAGATGCTGCCCCCCCCCCCCCCACCCCACACCCCCTCATCAAACTCACTCTGTGGCTAATTAGCTTTTGCTAAAGCTTCAAGGTTAATCCTCAACAGTTATTATATTCATTGACTCGCCAACGCTTTAAGAAGCCCGCCATTGAATTAACCCTTTTCCTTAAAAATGGGCGATTTATTCACAGAGGTCTCAGTTAGTTATCAGTCAGCAAATTCGTATTTCTTCTGACCTTTGCGCTCTTCCAACATAAGCATCTCATCGACGGGTGGGTGATTAATGTTGTCGTCCCTCTGCCCTCTCCCAGAGTTCAAGGAGGCCTTCTCCTTATTCGACAAGGATGGCGACGGCACCATCACCACCAAAGAACTTGGCACCGTCATGAGGTCGCTGGGACAGAACCCCACAGAAGCCGAGCTGCAGGACATGATCAATGAGGTGGACGCCGATGGTCAGTCCGCCCTTTTTTTTTTTGAAAAAAATCCATTTTTTTTCAAATGATTTGACGTGTCAACGCGATGAATCGTCACGAAGGGTATCAAAAGGGTTCGGCACTCCAAATACGTCGGAATCGACGGTTTTCCTCTGGGTGCGTGACAAGTACCGACTTCAAGAAGAATGCGCGGATTTGGCCGCTTCAATCATAGTCCGCAAACGCAACGCTAAACAGAAAAGTGCGGTGAGACCCGCGGGGCCGCCCGGAATATATATTCTTGTCAAGAAATGTGTTGACTTGACTTCCCCTTGCTGGGCCTTGGCCAAGCCGCTTTTGAAGACGGTCGCGGTCTTCAAAACTGAATGATGGTTGGCCGATTTTCAAAACGCATTCCACCAAATTCCGCAGAATAACGGGGAGAATTGATGAAAGTCACTGTTTGCAAAGTCAAAGACAACTTTATTTCAAGAACGCAATTTTGACCTCGACTTAACCTTAAATGCGGCAAAGCAAACCAAAATGTAACAACACAAAGTCAAAGCCGAACGGCCCAACCGAGCCTCAGCGCACGAAACACAAGAAAGTAGCTGCGGCTTAAATGCTTCTTAATGAGCAAGCATGTCGAGAGAAAGTCACCCCGGCCAATGTAAAACGGGGAAAGTATCGCAAGGGACCTCGACGCGCTGACTTGGCTAGCGAGCTGTTTTCCGTCAGCGCGTGTCGAGTAGCAGCCGAGTTAAGAGTCCTTCAAACAAGCCGCAACTGAATTTTTTCGAGACACGGTGAATCCGCTTATTGCGGTCACCGCCACTTTCCCTGTCAATTGAGAGCCTTTTAAGCACATTTGGACTTTTCACACGCGTTTGTGACAGGTTCTCGCGAGAACGCGTATCACCTCCGCCGTCCGTGCTCTGTCAGCTTCTTGGTACGTATGAAATGGGACCACATCGATAAGGGGCGGGGGGGGGGGGGGGGATCAGGTTGGCCGCCGGGCTACCAGAGAGTCCTCTCGCCATCCTCAGCCCCCCCTGACCCCCTTTCGCTTCCACCCAAGCGCAGCAAGCAAGCAAGCATTTACGCGCGCGCGCACACACATCAACATCATCATCATCCTCTTCATCACCACCAACCTCCCCTCGTTGTGCCTCTGCCTCCCTGGGCTGATGCAATCTAGGTCAGACAGCAATGAAGCTAGTAATGGAAAATAAAAGTGGTTACATAAACCCTCTGGCTTCACTTTGCACATCCAGTACCCACATCGGAAGGCGGCCCATTGAAAATCCCCTTTATTCACCAACGTGAATAGCCAACATGGTTCCTCGTCCGCTACGCGGATTGTCGCCCCCCCCCCCCCCCCCTGATGCGGAAATTCACCAATTTGCGAAGCGGCTCGCGACGTTTCACCCCCGAAAAAGCGTCTCCTCGTAATGTATGCACAAACATTCCAAACTTTGTTTTTCCTATCTGGCCCAAGTGCAGGGATCTGACACTTCATCAACCTTTGCGGCAGTCAAACGTTCAACGACTCGTTCTTTGATTGCAGTGCCATAAAAAGGCACGCGCGCGTCATGCGTCTTGGTCAAAGGGCTTCGCCAAAAACAACGAGCGCACGTTCAAGAGGAAAGAGAAGCGCCGCAGCCTTGGATAGTTTGCGTCAGCGCGCCTCTTATGTGTAATCACACCATCTCCCACTCGCTTCACTCCTTCCACTCTGCTCTTTGCATCTCCCTCATCTCCATCTCCACCTCCCTCTCCAACGCCCACTGCCCCGCCCCCCCCCCACTCCCTTAACGCTCACTTTTCCTTTGCTTCCCTCCCACCGCGATCCGCCGCTCTTCCTCGCAGTCTTCACATCGTCCTTAGTGTCCGCGTCGCCGCCGCGGTGCTTTTTGGGGGAGCTTTTTTTTTTTTTTTTTTTTTTTGCCCGAGGGCCGCCTCGATTCTGCACCCGACGTCCTCCTCTGCCCACCCCCCCCCCCCGCTCGCCGGCCCTCCCTTGTCGCGGGGCGAGTTCTCTCGATACCGCCGGCTCTCTTCCGTGTTAGATAACGGGGTCCTTGGATTGTTACCCTGGGCCACTAGATCACCATCTGCCCTCTCACATTACCGCATCCCTTTTTGGGCCCCCCCCCACACACACACACACATCTAGATTTCCATCAGTGGCTCGCTTTATCTCAAGGCGTTCCTCGGTCATTGTCTAATCTGCGCAATCCCCTCGCCCGTCTGTCCCACCCGAGGGCTAATCCCTCCGGGCGCTTTGCCCCGAGTGTCCCCGACCTTGAGATGTAATTCCATCAGACCTTTTTGTTTATTAATTGAGTTTTAAAATCATATGGCATTCCTGCGTTAAGGCCGATCATGAGAGAAAAAGCAACTTCTCGAAAGAATCCAACAACAGGGAACTCCTCTCCCGATCAAGGAATATTGATTCGCCACCAGCTTCCACTTCCGCCAAGGCTTCCGCTTCCGTTGACCAGTGCGCGTGCGCTCGCCGCAAAAATATGCCACATCTTCATTTTTGTGTCGGCATCAATCTAGTTTTCAAAAATCGGCTTTTGCCGTAGTGACCGGAAACTGCACATGACGTGATGACAGACTAACAGGGTATCTGCGTGTTTGTTGGTCTCTGTTTGACGAGCAAATCCATTTGCTATCGCGCTTCTTTCCCCTTCCTCCCTTTTTTTTTTTTTGTCCTTCTTCCACATGGCCCTCGCTGGGTTTTCCCACCAGGAGACTCGAGCGTTATGATTTCTACAGCCTTCCAGCTGTTTCACGCTCTGTCTACATTATGGATGAGTGGCTGTGGGTCTCCCCGAACCAACCCCCACCCCTCCTGCAGCGCCGTGTAACATATGCAGCATCTTTGCAGGGCTTCCCTTAGAAAAACACGCACGGTGGCTCTCACGCCACCGAAGCCAGAAACACCCCCACCCCCGCCCCCCCCTCGACCCACCCCACCTTTTCAGTACGCCGAAAACGGGAGCCGAACACTCAAATGAAGGCTTTAATTTTGGAGCTTGCCATCAGCTTAACGTTGGCCAACGACATCTACTTAGCTGAATTTGCTTTTATGTAATTGCCATTTGGATTAAATGGTGACTCATTGATCATTCCAGGTAATGGAACCATTGACTTCCCAGAGTTTTTGACCATGATGGCAAGGAAAATGAAGGACACAGACAGCGAGGAGGAGATCCGCGAGGCTTTCCGGGTATTTGACAAGGTAAATATTGTCATGGCACACCGATTAAAAAAAAAAAAAAAAAAAAAACTCAACGGATGACTAAATCAAAGATTGGCTTAAAAGCCCCCGAAGAGCTCCGACTAATACAGAATCTTAATCCTCTTTTGGGCAATAAAGCCGCTCCATATTTTCACGTGCGCCGCCGCCATTGTTTCGCGCAGGACGGAAACGGCTACATCAGCGCCGCGGAGCTCCGTCACGTCATGACGAACCTGGGCGAGAAGCTAACGGACGAGGAGGTGGACGAGATGATCAGAGAAGCAGACATCGACGGAGACGGACAGGTCAACTACGAAGGTAAAATCCCATCGTCAAACGACCGCGCTGACATCACTTGCCTCGTTGGAAATTAAGTGCTGTCGTAGCAACTAAGCTATGCCAGAAAATCTTACGTCATGAATATGAAACAAATAACTGCCCGGCGTTCGCATGCAGCACATAAGTTAGACTTTTCAGTCTGGTCTACGTTTTGATTAATGTGCGCTTGATGCACTTGACATGATAATCATTCATGGTTATTGTCGTTTTGTTTTGTCCATTAGATGAATTGCCCTACTTTTCAACAATCTCCAAAGCTCCCTTCATCCATGTATTTGCTCCTCCCTGTGTTCCCTGCTCGCATTTAATATGGATGAGCAGGGTGGCTGTGTGAAAGGGGGAGGAGGGGGGCGGCTCTAATTTGCCCAAAATCAAGTCCATATAAAATTATATTTTCATTCCGATTAATATCATTAAAATTCACCTCAATAAACGAAAACGACAAAAGGATTCAACACATTTTCCGATACGTTTGTTCTTTTCTTTCTCTCTTGCAGAGTTTGTACAGATGATGACCGCAAAGTGAAGCTTGCCCACCCCATTCTGTCCCCTCTTAGAAGAAAAGAAAAAAGGAAAAAAAAAATCCAAATGTTTTACTTACCTCTTGGAGAAAAAAAAAAGTTCATTTATTCATACTGTTTCTGTATAGAAAATAATTGAATGTTGAAATACAATATCCTTCTGTCCACACAGGGAAAAAAAATAGACAAAAATATCTGCATGATAAGGATGGTTAGTGATCCTTCCCTCCGACCCCCCCCCCCCTCCTGCCCATCCCTCTGGAAATCAATTTAGCATCAGTACTGAACAAATAACATCCACCCTGTAACGACTACTTTCAGACACAAGCAAAGAAGTTGGTGTCCAGTTCTATTTGCTTGTGGTAAATGTCTGGGCTGGTCATTTCCTCTATCGCTCTCTTTTTCTGTTCTTTGTGCATGCAAGCTTGAGACCGGAGCACATACAAACACCCCCCCCCCCCCCATACCCCAAATCCCAACCCTCCCTCGGGCTACCAGAGCGTGCTGATTCCACTATACGCTATCCTCTTGATGGTTTGGTACAGTTTTTTTGTATTTGGAGAGGAACCCTGTCATGTTAAGATGAGAGAATATTCCAAGTTCTGACTCATTAAGCATAAAGTGGAATGGGACTTAATTGTATGCTAGCTAAAATTAAAAAAAAAAAAAGTGTAAAAAAAAGGTTTTGAAAAAATTGGCATGTTCTTTTTATTTTGTTTGTTTTGTTTAATGGATGACCATCTTAGTAGTTGTGTGTCCTGCCCTTTAAAAGAAGGAAGGGGGGGGCACTTCAAGAGTCTTACGGTGAGCTTTCTTTGATTTTTTTTCTTTCATTCTTACGCTAAGATGGAGTGTCTGTCCTGTTTTCCTTTGCAAGAGAGAATCACTGGCCTTCACTTTTTTTTTCTCTTCTGTTTCTCGACTCGGAATGAGCGGTGAGCTGCGTTCGCGGCGCACGCTGTCGAGGGGCACGCCACCGCTCTTCATCCGAGTTCAGTTTACATTCATTCCAAGTTGTACATGCTATAGTTTTTTTTTGTTTTTGTTTTTTTTCAAATAAAAACCATGAACTTTATTATGTCTTTTGTCATTCTTTTTTCAATCATTTCTTTCTACCCTTGGTTGCAACAAATAGAAAAAGTAATCTGTATTTTTGTCCGTTAATGAGACTGATGTGTCGATAATAAACGATTGTAAGCATCTGCACGTGCACTGTCATTGGGGCGGGGCCACTGGCGCGTCACCCCGTGCTCGTTTTCATGGCACACACATGCACACAACTGACTCCTTCACTCCTGCAAGAAGTGGATGGTTGCTAGGCAACAGGAGCATGCTGTAACTGGGATGTCAGGTTTTTTTCCCCCTAAAGCCGGTGGGAGTTGGAAGAAAGCCTTAATGATTGACACCACGTTGGCTCAGATGGTAAGACAAAGCTGACAATGTCACGCAGTGAAGGCAGAAGAGCGTTTGATTTGCTCCCTGAGACCTCCCTACTTCAACGGCTAAGAAATCAGCAAAGATCTGCATTGCACTGCTATATTGGGACCACACTTGACCATGTTTGGGGGGCGGTCCCCCCCCACCCCGCACACACACATACACGAGACTCATGACCACTATTTTTAGCACAAATTTGTACCTCTGCCAATGTCGTACTGTTTCATTTTCACCCTGCAAACGGAATACTGGAACAATTTTTTTACACCATATTGAAGTGAGGAAAAGAAACCTTCCCCATTCTCTTCCCAAATTTGGAAACACAACAGTCCAATCTCTTAAGGTTAGTGTTTAGTATAAGAGAGCCGATTATTTCAATCAATGAAAATGTGCGTCTTACATCACTGTCTGGATTTCAACATACAGACTCGTTATCGGTGCAGACAAGCTTTTATCAAGTTGCAGGGGAGGCCAAAGGTCCACAGGGAAACTCAAATCTACGGCCTCTTCCTGCAGCCAGGAAACCAGCCGACCAATCGCACTAAAGGAAGGTGTCTTAAAACATGGAGGAGAGGAAGAGACACCTGAGCAGCCTGCCGGTTAAATTAAGACCATGAATATTTCAAGTGTAAATGAAGCGGCGCACTGCGGAGGCCGTAATGTGAGAAGGACCGGCCGAGTCCGCATATCATGTGTCACGCCCAAACCACACCCACCTTGGAGCAAACGAATACAAGCGACCAAGATTTTTACATCAGAGGGTCACCAACCTTTTTATTTTTATTTTTATGGGCCCTGGAGGGCCGTTTTCACTATGTTGTGTCCACTCACCCACTGTGTTCTTTTTCTCCCTTTTCCCTACTGTCCATCAGCGTCACAGTCTTTGAGCATCTATGTCAGGCCTCATTCGATTTCCCAAGAAGAATCGTCTCATCCATCTTTGATTGTAAAATATGACGAAGGTGTCACGACAACCGAGCCGCCGCACACCTCATGCAATATTCAGAGGCAATGATATAAGATTACTGCTAATGGAAAAATAAATAAATAAAAATAACAGCATGCTACACACACACACACACACACACACACAGCGTTTTAACAACAACCTGTGCCCTGTTCGGCTTCTAAAGAAACAGTCAGCTGGCGGTAACTAGAGGCCACACAGAGAGCATGCATATGCACATCAACACCGCACCCTCGGCGTCATCTTTGGAAAAGCCACAGCGGGCAGCAGTCACACTCCATGGACACTTCTTTAGGGACAACCTGCACTATTGCCGTTTCCAGAAAATGCCTTTAGAACAGCAAATAGAGATTAGAACACTATTTTGATGGGTATACATTGAACCAGATATAAAAAAACAAAACAAAACATTGTACTTAGGTATCGAAGTATACATACATGCATGTGTACAAAAATCACATAAACATGTGGCATGTTGCTTTACTCCGGGCGAGCGAGCATTAGCTCGACTTTTATGCTATCAATGCGTGTTACCGTAGCTTGGCGAAGGTTGAGCATTTGTAAAAATGAACAAACCTGTTTTCACAACATAAAATAGTAACCGAGGAGTGAGTTCAATGCAGAGGGGGCAATGCAAAGAGAGAGAGGAAAGAGCGAGAGTGGGTAAGGCGGGGGGGGGGGGGGGGGGTGAAGGCTGCAAGGAGCTGGGGGGGGGTCCTCCTGCAAGGAATTTCCTCTCTGTGATGTATTTCCCCCAGCATTTTTTTCCCAAACTAATCTTTCCTGGTTTCAATGCTTATATTTTAAGAATAATTACATGCCCATGCATTGGCCTCAAAGTGTGCACTTGCAGAATGGTACCAAAGGTGACACTTGAGGAAGGAAAAAGAAAATATGGTGCAGGGGGTGGGCGAGGGGGGTGAGGCGGGGGTGGTGAAGGTTGCCTTGCAGAGGCAGATGCAAATGCAACATAATGCAGTGGTAGCCGACTGAGGCATTGCAGATGTGACAAGGCAAAAGCTTCTGCGACTCTGAATTTTTGTGTCCTGCTGTGGCAAGCCTCATTTTATGCTGCTGGGGGTAAAAAAAAAAAACCTGCTGTCAAGGGGTGGGTGGAAGAGACATTTGTGGGAGGGGAGGTTGGAGAGTTGACGGTAGAGTCTGTGAAATGATATAATATTCAATGTGAAAGGTACTGACAGGAAGGACATCGGGGCATTTGTTCCCAGAAAGGGCCAAGCGTCAGCGCCCGCTAATCCACAGCTGTGGTGACTGACAGGAGGTTCAACTGTCAGCGGGGGGGGGGGGGGGGGGGGGGGGGGGGGGGGGAGCGTTTGGCATTTCCATACCGCACGACTGAGAACATGCTGCATGCAAGCTACCCTGGAGCTAAAAGGAGACTTCACCTTGTAAAAACTTCGGTTACATTTTTGCTGCTGCCTGCCCTGGTGTTTTATACACGGCAGTGCTTGATCGTCAGGGCCAGCAAGTCAAAACATTTCTTGACAATATCTTTTATGCGCCCCCCCCCTCCCCACCACCACTAATGTAAACACGACATTCTGGTCAATGTTGCCTTTGTGGAGTATGAATTAGGCAGCAAGACCCAGCTGTTTTTTTTAATCCATCTCAAGGGGGCGGCCATTTTGCCGCTGAAAATGATCACGTGATGTCATTTTCAGTCCCCAACAACAACAACAACAGACGTCTTGATGAGTGTTACTGCAAAGCTGCACAGTGTCAAATCATCACAAAGTTCCCTGCTGTTCCTCACTTTCAAAACTGCTCAAATCATCGCCAATGACAACCTGGGAGGGAGCGCATACCAACTAATGTTGCTCGACCGGAATGCATAAAGACACATCAGTATTCAACAACAGGTTCATACAATTGCTCACATGTAACTGGCAATACTGTACAGAAAAAAACACACACAGCAATGTATAGCAGCGTTGCATTTTGTGGCACAACATGACACGACACAGACGGCAAGTAACTCAGAATTCAGGCTTGGCAGTCAAATGCAAAAAGCCAGAAACAAAACAAGTGCTTCAAAATCCTCAACATAGCAGGGTCATAAAACAGCATAGCACTCGCCGAGAATCTTCTGCGCCTCAGCTTCAGTCCATCGTCTGCAACTTCACGCACCACCGGTGACAGGTTCTTGTCATCCAGAAACCGAATGAGCTCCACGTAGGCCTCTGCGTTTTTCCCCCTCTCCATCGTCGAGTCCGTTTAAGATTGTGTCTTTTCATTGCTGGAGACCGAGATGGCCCCAAAACTTGGGTTTCCAATCGCTCATCATGCATCTCGTCGCTGTCAAAAATGAGCCTCGCCCAGCGGCTACTTGTTGTCGCCTTTCTGTTCGTGTTCTCAGTTCTCAGATGCACGCAGTTCAAGTTGCAACTTTCACCTGACAGATCATCCAAATTTTGTATGATGGGATAATCTTGGGCCCGTAAACTGTTAGCAGAGTTTTATTTTGACATGTTAAACGTGGCACATATCACACGACCAAGTTGCACTGTGTTGAGTAGGCCTCCGCTGGCCCGTGCTCACCAGTTTTTATGAACTAGAGTGCACCTGTGGGCAATTCCCTAATCAGGGCCACGTGACCCTGATCAGGGTCATGTGACATGCAACATGGAGGATCACCAAACAAACAAGAATCAGAGCATATTGAACAAAATGAAATGAGAGCACTGCAACAGACACCGTATTTTATTGTTAATATATTTACAGTATTAATACACAAAAAAAAGTTTGCTGAAAATTGAACAACAACAAAATTTTGGGAATAAAATTTGTGATATAGAGTGCAGCTCTGGGGGCCGATCTGATCATTTGAGCCATTCATTCAGTCCGGGCCATTTTGAGACACTTTTTTTTTTTAAATCTTGATGAGCACCTGGGATTGAATGTGTGGAGTCTGAAAAGGCATTTAAATATGTCTCTGGGAGTGAAACAGTGATGGTACCGACACTTTGGCAATAAAGAGACCTGAGACATTTTGCATCATGCATCAACCCGTTCCACGTGCCCTCGGTACTTTGAGATGAAGAATGTGGATGTTTTTATTATTTTTCTAACAGGTAAAACAAGGATGAGACGGGTCAGAAAGCAGCGGCAGCCTCCCCGCCGTACGCGCCCACACGCAGGCCTCGTCACCAAGTGGGCGGATGGCGGCACGCGCTCATTGGCCAGATGAGGCCGCCTGTCTACTGGAAACAGCCAGAGGATGTGCTGCTCCCGATCAAAAGAGCACGACGACTTCCATTTTCCCCATCCTCTGCCCTCGAAGCGCTCCTTGGATCTGTTCTGAGCGGAAGCTGAATCACGCCACGGAGTCACTCCAACATAAATAGTCAGCGGCATCGACGCTATGAACAAACATTTCCCTGAAGTCTGAAAGGGGCGGGTGGGATTTTGGAGAAAAGTTTGTCCCACCTCAGGTCACTCTTACGCCATTCTCATCTGTCGGTTGGTTAATTAGCAAGCGCACCAGTTTGTATGAAATTTTGTGGAGGGGGTGGGGGGGGGGCACATGAGTCAAGGAACCATCCATTCAAAACCACTTCCATTGGGGTCAAGTGGGACATTGACCCACCAGATACAGCAGATGGCGCTACAGTGAAAAAAGGTTGCCGTGCGTGGTGTCGCCAAGATGAGCCACGGCCCATTGCGAGTCATAACGTGAAATTTTTTTTTCTTTTTTTTTAGCCATGGGCACAAACTACACAGCCGACACCTTGAACTGGTCACTTACAAGTTGCATATAAACAAACGGTCACAATCACAACTTAAGTCTGACTGCACTCAATTTATCGCAAGGATACGATCAAGGAAATAATGACGCGACTCTCCGAAATGACACTTTTCCACGTTAAACTCCAACTTTGCAGACACTGCCACACGACTACGCTTTTTCTTCTTTCATTCCAGCTCCAATAGTCTGCATCAGAGAGAAGGTCTTGGGCTATTCTTCAAACACACAAACACAAACAAAAAAAGCAACAGACAAAAGAAAGGCCTCCGACCATACTGGAGCGCCGACGGCACACTGGGTGGGGTAATGGAGCCGCGGCGTATACAGTTACGCCGGGCCAGTCTTAAAAGAGGCTCGGAGAACAAGCGCACACACAACTGGGCGCAGTTTGTTCATCTAAAAATAACCTTTTATGCTGGATTCCTCTGGGAAATGGAGAGTTAAATGGTAAGTACACAGTGTACATGTCTCTCCAGCCCATCTTGATCCCGCCCCCCCAGCTGAGCACATCGCATTTTGTGTGTTTCGCATTCGGGCGTGTGCTTCCTCCATGGTTGCCACGGCGACCACCGGGGGAACCTGGAAGATTAAAAACCCGAGATGACGCCGACGGCACGTTGAAATTGGCCACCGCCGTGGCATCTTCAGTTTCCACCGCCGCACTTGAACTTAGCGGAGCTGTGAAGAAAAAAAAAGAAAGAAAAAAAAAAAGAAAAGAAAAAGAGCCAATCACAACCGCGGCTGGTGATTGACAGCCAGCGGATGATCGATGGGCCGGATCAAGGCAGCAGGTGGCGACCCGCTCAAGCCACAAAAGCAATATTTGAGGATGCTGAATGGGCTGCTAATGAGACATTGGATCCTAAATGATAACGGTGTTTACGAGAGGTCACCTGAGATGGCGAATGAATAATAGACAGACGATGGCCTGGTCAGGTTGGTGGTTAGAGCTTAGCTCGTGGCTGCTAGCACTGACATTTCGAGGCTAACGCTAAGCCTTGATAGGGCCAACAGGCGAGAGGCAAACAAAGGCCATCAGGTTTATTGGCCAAGGAGCGCTGCCATGTTAGATTAAACTCACTAAATGTTTGATCAGCCTGTTCACGATTCATTAGATAATACATCATTGGAAAGGATAACCCAGCAAGCCATGTTTGAAAGACAACCCAACTTCAAGATAATACTGTGGAACTAAAAATTAAAATCGATTCTAGCATGCTGGTAGACTGCAACCCCCCCCCCCCCCCCCCCACGGGCAAACATATAGTAGATACATACCCATTTATGTATTGTATACTATACCTCAAATGATCTTTTACCATTGAAATGAATGGAAATGCCATTAATCCGTTGCAGCCTTCACAAAACCAACACAAATGTTGTCGTGTATTTTATTGAGAACAAAAAAAAAATGAACTCAATATCATGCATACAGTGATGACAGTTTTTGCTCTTTTTGTCACACTGCATCAATTGGCCAGTGAGTGGAGCTCACTGCTGCCATACAGGGCTTGTTTCTCAAATGTGAGCAGTCAAACGAATAACCTCTTGTCCCCTCTGGAAGCGCCGGCCCAATCCTACAGACTGTCATCCCGTCGCTTTGTGCAGATTATAATAATCTGGGCCCGTTACCTCACTGCACGTCCACACTCGCACCTATTCGTGTCTGATTCGGTGAACCCGCTCATCTCCCCGCTGTGCAAAGACAACCGGACACCTGAAGGAAACATGCAAATTCTATGCAAGCAAGCTCCATGCATCAATGGCCCCAGTGAGCCTTGAAGTAAGGCAAGCCTGTGCTGATTGCAGGTATTTACCAGCTACAATGTTCGAGTGGCACTTACCTATGAAACATTAATGTGAGCTGATGTGCTCTTAATAACCCCAATGGAAAATCCAGCACTCAACCTTTAACGGAAGTGTGCACTCCTATTATGATCAAGCCATAACAAGGCAGGGTTACGTCAGACCGCGCGCGCTTCTAATTGCCTCGCAAGGACGGTGACTTTGTTGCCATAAAAAGCCTTTTGGAATGATTTAGACTTGAAAATGATTGGATGATGTTGCATTCCATTAGTGCTGCCTTTTTCTCAGTCTCTCAGCACATATTCATGCGTTTTCCTCTCTCACTCTCACTCTGACCCATGAAAGCATGCATCCATTTCACAATAAAAGCCCCCTTTCGCCAGCTCCCGCCGCCGCCCGCTTCCACCACCACCGCGCATTAGTTCACCGACAGATAAAGGGAACAGAAGGTTGCCCGATAAAGAGATGCGGGCGCATCAAGCCTATTCATTTGCGCTTTAAACGTGCATGTGGATGGATGGGTCAGGTACTGTGGAAGGAGGCTGTTGTTTTGCTCTGAGGGCTCACTCGCATCTTTATGTATGTTCCGCTGCGCAGTTTGCAGGGTTTAACACGCACCCCTGGGCATGAGCGAGGCTCAATGAAGCCAGCACATAAAGACAGCCTGCTCCTCTGCTTGCCCTCCTTCTTACAGTTACATAAGAGCGGGAGATGCAGGCGTCCACCGCGCCGCGGAAGCCCGGGGGTGAAAGTGGGCCTATTCAAGCCAAAGGGGCTAATAGGTGTGTGTGTGTGTGTGTGTGTATATGTGTAAACATGGGGATGCAGTATGTGTGTTATGTTATGCGGGGGGACTATTTGAGAAAAAGAGAGGGGGGGGGGGAAAAGTCGAATGCAAGTGGAAGGCAGGGCTCAGGCAAAGGACGCGTCAGCTGGGCAGGAAATTCTAATTCCTTATTCATAATCAGAGAGCGCTCCAGGGCTGATTTTGCATGTGCGAGCCCATTTTCAATGCAAAGCTGAGATCATGACACATGCATGCCAGATAGATCACATCAACACATTTGGATACATAAACAACAACCGGGACACACGTTAAAGCGCCGTTGCTGTGGCATTCTGATGACGAAAAGTGCAATGAAACAAGAGGGGCAACCCCCCCCCCCCCCTTCCTCTCTCACTGCCCCAGTATGGAGTGGAACAACACGAGGCTTTTACCGAAGACAAGAGGACCTCGTGAATATTCATGTCACCACCTCTGCAAGCGACGAGTGCAGAATTCGCTGAGATCAGCGCCAAGAAATCCCCATTGTGCAAAAAAACACACAAGTACACTTGGCGGTACACTTCTCATGTACGCCGGTGCGCCCTCAACCACTCTTTCTCTCTTTTACTCTTCTTCCTATGACATCCCATCCGCCCACACACACACACACACACACACACACACAGATCTCCAAACCACCTACACACTGTCACGTTTTCACGTGGTCTGGTCGACCAATACTTGTGATCTTCCTTTTCCCTTCAACAATCTCCACTTCAGAACCAGCATTTGTCCACATCTGGATAGGTGGGCCTTTTTTTTCTCTCCATTTTTTAACATTAATAGCCCTGTATTGGTAATGACCTCTGAACAACCTCAAAAGAGGAAAAAAAAAAAAAAAAAACATCATGTGGAAAGGCTCGGCAGCGTTTTGACAAGTTCACACAGTGTTCCCTCTCGTGTTCATGAGTCAGTGCTTCTCATCGCGTCCTCAGATGGCTCGGAACCACGTGCTCAGCACCTGCACTTTCAGCTCTCTGCGCCTGGGTTGCCACAGTAACTTTGAGTCTATGAGACGGGCTCTTGATTCTAAACGGGAACGACAGCCGATCTGATGCTAGCTTGAGAGAGCGTCGACGAAGGGGAGGCCGACGAGGGCCGAGACGCAGACTATCCCCCCCCTGCTACCCTCTAGCGCCTTACTGTGTGATCCCCTGGCGATATTGCTCAGCTGACAGCTGGGCCCTTTGACGCCACACAAAAGGGGCACAGATGTAGAAATCAATGAAGCAACAGAGAAGTTGACTTTTGACTCTGATTTTTGTATCACATGCACTCACTCTCGGGCCAAAATAGTCGGCCAAATGGCCCGTTGTTCCTACCTTGATTGTACTCTAACCATTTGGCACAGTTGTACATTAAGTTACGCTGGTCTCAGGATCTATTTCATAGCAATCTATAGCATCACCTTGTGTCCTTAAATATATTTCATGAAATTTGTTGAGAAGGATTTGGACCTGTCATTCACATTTTGTCTTTAATTTCACTTGATGTATCGTGACAGGCAGGACTATTCAATTTTCATTTTATTGTCATCAGATGACAGTTGAGGCATTCGTGGTTTCCGGCAAGCACATCGGCTTTTTGTGCAATCAAACAGAGCCGTAGTTCCCACTGAGCGTGATTGCCATGATTCCGTATTTTTGTTCTGGGAATGTGCCGTAAGATTTTTCTGATCGAAAATGGGTGCCTTCACTCAACCGAGGTTGGGAAACAATGCAATGGACAACTAATTGATTGTGGTGCAGCCCCATTGAGGTAAAAGCCATTTCAGATCATGATTGACTGTTGTTGACGATTGTGTGGTCAAGCTCGGATGTTTTCCTGGAACTAAAGAAAATTATAAACACAAACCAGAACATTTCAATGGAATCGAATGGGTTGTATCAAACTTTGTGGCTTTTCATAGATAGTGATGTTTTGGCTTTGATTGACACTTCTGTCAGCATGCTGCGACACACTGCAATTTTGCTGTGGTTTATGATGGGGAGATGCCAAACTGCTGCTTGCTACCCATTCTAAGAAAAACACAGAGAGCAGAGAGGCGGGAGGCATGAGATTTGGCTCAGCTTTCTCGCGTGTTCTCGATTCCTGTGTTTCTGGTCGTAAAATGGAACAAAAGTGATTTGATGAGGCCCAGTGATCATTTTCAAAACAGAACTACCCACAACCTAACAGGGATGCCTTGAGATATGAGTGGCCTGACTTTTTTTTCAAGCAATAAAATCATACTCACGGGCACACATTCTTTATCATCCGCAAAGAAAGACAAAATATTCCTGCGGCTTACACAGGAGCTGTGCCACCATCTATGTACAGACAATTCTCAACTCTCAAGGTGCCCCTAATCTATAACAAACGAAAAAGAAGAAGCAACTGATTAGAGCAGTCGTTTTGGAGTGTGGCAACACCCAAAAGGCCGAAAGCCCCCCAGTTGAATTCTGTAAAGTCTGAAGGAAACTCAACCTGTGTGTCCACCGTCCACACTCGCCTCACAGGGGTTGCGCCTCCTGATATAAAGGCACTTAAGCTCCACTAAATATAGGTCCTCCCCATGAGTCTTCCACACCTTTTTGGTCTCCTCAGCAAATAGCCTTAAAGAAAAAACAAGACATCTGCTCTGAACTCACACAATAAGAAAATAACGATAGACCGGCTTGATGGTGAACTAATTGACTTCCCACACGGTTCATAAAAATGCCAACTTTCCTTTCATTTTCTGAGGGCCTTGGGAGAAGACGTTTCTTCACCACTACTGTATGAGGAAACAAGAGCAGGAATTTTGCTATTTCGTGGCTATGATATAAATAATATAAATAAATAAGAATCCTCAGTTTTGATTGACGCTGTCATTAGTTACTTTATGTTCTGGTCAGTGATCGGACATAAAGATGGCTGCTTTCGCCAAACCGTAAAGTGTGACTGGTGAAAAGTACATTTTTTTTCCTCACACTTTCCAGGGTATGACATAACTTCACATAGTATCTCGAAAGCAAGCAAAAAGTCACTAGAATGCACGTACGGTTGTTTTCGCGCGTTTGTGAATGAATCGGGACGAGAGGAAAGTGCATCAAGTCGTATCGTTGTGACCCATCAAAGTGAAGTGTCAAGTAAAAGCACCCCGGGGGAAGGATTCTTCTCCATCTTTAGCCATGCCTCATTTCCAATATTGCTCGCATCCCTTCCCCCACCTCTTACTTGCACTCCAGACGCTTGTGCCGTCCAGTAAAAGCGCAGTGTGCAAGTGCGAGTTAAAAGGCATCAGAATTTCTACTCACATTTCACTTCAGCATTGAAACACTCAGGATTACCTCCTGTTTTAGATTTTAATCCATATATAACAGGTATGGGTGTTGCCCATTAGCATTTGCTCCAAACAACCACTATGGTACTTGTACAGGATGCCTGTTCCCAGGTGTCTGTTTTTTTTTTTTTTTTGTATCTACCTAAATAAAGAAACATATGAAGAAAAAAACCTCCAAACACTATCGCACCAGTTATTTGGGGAAAAAACCCAGAATTGGAAGCCAGTAAAGAGGAGAGAAAAATCTCATTATTAGTGGCTTATGTCCAGCATCCCCATTTCCTCATAACCCCAGAAAAACAAGCTTTGGAACTTGTTACCCTTTGACAAACCTCATGTTTACAAAAAACAACAACAACAAAAACGCAAGAAGAGGGAATTCCTCTGAGGATAAATTATATATATATTAAAAAAAGACAACCCCCTCCCCCAAAATACCTGTGTGCGCTGTGCTCTGTCGGCATCTTGTCAAAACGACTCAGCTAATTAGGACTGCAGCCCAATGGCTGGCTGAGCTTTTCCTTCACACTCCACTGATATTCTGCAGTAAACAAGGCAGGCAAAAAAATAATAATTGCAAGTTTACATACATTCAAGTGAAATCATATGCGTTTTACAGCGTGGACCTGTCTGCATCCGTCTTCTATATCATGAACAGACCACCTACTTCACTCAAATGTGGTCATTTGACTACGTTTCCATATTGATGTTGCAACATGCAAGCACATGGAGCTAAAACGATATGACGTGGAATCGGGATTGTGTAATCACCCTCAAAGTGTTACAAAAACACTCAATTTACAGACCACCGGCGGATACTTAAAATATGAGTCAAGTAGAGGTAAATCGAGAAGTTCGCCTTTTGGCTCAGCTCCCTTTTCACCACAATAGACCAATACTCATGTCCGAGTCACTGTCAAGACTGCACCGATCCGCCTCTTGATCTCGCACTCCATTCTTCCCTCACCCGTGAACAAGAGAAAAGCAGAGGCCCTGAAATTGAACCCTGTGGAACTCCAACAGACAGAGGCATTTGGAATAAACGAGGAGGGAAACTGGAATTGCCAGTGTGCAAAGGCAAGTGACGCACAGTGAATGAGACTGTGAAAAAGAAATACGGGACCCAGAAATCATTTCCAGAGCGCATTCCGTGACATTTTTGCTTGTGAATTACAAAAACATGGGAAAACTGGATGAGAAGCGCTTCCACAGGTGACTGTTGAGTACATATTGCTATGGAAAAAGAACAAGCGCATAGGCGCTGATCTTTCGAATGATGCAAAATGGTGAGATGAGTCACCGCTCACTGCACTTTCTACAAGTGGGTGAGAGCATGTGCAACATCAAGAGACACAGGCACAAGAATGAGTAGCGCTACTTTCAAGTCGGTCGATGGTAGCATGGCTTGCGCGCGCGCTTTGGACCGAAGCGGAATAAGATCTGCGCTCACACTGGCATCTTGAACATCAAAGCTCAAGTTCACTTGAGTGGACAGCCTTTGTAATGTCACAACAAAAGAAATTGTTTTCCATATTGACAGATGCTTGATGATCAGCCACTGTGCGATGAAATGATTTTGAAGCTATTTAGCTTCAGGCTTCACAATCTTGTTCATGAAACGGCACCGAATGAAATATCGCTTTGCTCTCATTTTCTTTGAGCTAAATGAAACCTGTGTTGAAAGAAGCTAAAATTCGGTCGCATCTAGAGGTTTTACCCATTTTGCGGAAGGAGAATCTCCCGCCACGTCACCAAAGAAAAACGATGAAACCAGCATGTCGTCGAAATGTACTCACAAACCGACACGCTCAGAATGAAATCGGCGGCTATTTAAATGAAGCGGATACACTCGCAGGAAGCCATGACTCATTCTGTTGTCTGAATGGCAACAGGTGGATACACACGTTTATTCGACTTTCTGTCATCTGGCGGAAGAGCGCTTCGTTGTTGTCTGTCGCTAGACATCACCCGCCTTAAATAGATGAACCAAGATATTTTTGTGGTGGTTAACGAATAATTGTCGGACACGAATCCCTCTCTCGTTCTGTTCTTTCTCTCCCTGCACGCAACCTCCTCGCAATCCTGTTTGCCTCATCCTTTTTGATGTTAACTTATGGACGCGTGCATTTAGCGTTCTCCTACACAATCTGCATCAAAGGTACACACCCACGCATGCAAAGGCCTACAGCGCGGAGCGTTTCGTGCATGCACAAAGACAGCTGCATACGGAAACTCCCTTGCAAACACGTCCACACACACATCCGTCTATAGATGTACATCACGCGCAAAAGGGTACATCGAGATATAAGTAATTCAGCAGAGTGTGACACTTTCACGGTCTAATTAGCCCCGCCGTTGCAGTAAACACGTCCCGATGACCCTCCAGTTCTGGGTACTCATTAACAATGGATGGCGCCCACGGCCGGGCTTGCCGGAGACGTCAGGACCTGATTCGTCACAGGACGAAGTCCCCCAGAACCATCACGAGTGTTCCAAACGGGTAGGATCCAACAAGGAAAGCCTTTCTCTCTGCCACTGCAAGGTTGGGGAGGGGGGGGGGGGGGGGGGGGGTTGCGAGGTTTTCCGGTCAGGGCCTCGTGCGCAGGCGGGCGCATGTGCACATCGACAACAAGCAGACTGAAGGAATGCTCTGGAGAGATGCTGCATAATGTGTAAAGGGACAGACGGCTCTGATGCATGCTGCCTTTTGATGGGGATTTTCCTCTCTCTCTTTCTCTCCCTCTCTTGCTCGCTCTCGTTTCCTTGCAGCAGCAGATGCAGACAAGGCCAGCAAGCTGTGATCAAGCTCTGCCATCAGCTGGAAGGCTTCAACAGCAGGGTGCCCCAGATTCAAAAACCACCTCCCTCCTCCAATCGTTCGCAAAACACCTGCAGCCGCAACTATGTGGAGCCTCACTGACACCCGGTGGACAGAAATTGCAGTGCGGCTAGAGCACAAGATGGATTTGGGGAGGCAAAAATTGAGCGAGGATTTATGACAGCCATGTCATACCATCGAAGTATTTGTGTGAAGGCTGGACCTCAAGAACTCAGAAACATCTCCAAGGGCCAAGAGGAAATTGTTTTTTTCCCCCTTCAAAGGTCTCTCCAGTGTACCTATTGCAAAGCCCTCGCACGTGGGAAAGTAGAGCCAGTCGCAGATGCACTTTAAAGGGAAAAACAGTAACAAGAGCACAGTCATGCAGAAGCTGCTGTCAGCCACAGCTCTCACGCAAGACGCTCACATACATGCTCACCATCACACACCACTCCACTGGGCACCACCTCTTAAAGTCACATGCATGCACTCTGAAAGTACACTATGTGCCGTATTTTGTTTTGAATATTTTTTGCTTCCAATTATTTTTTTTAATGTGTGTTAACTTAGAAAGGCCATCGCGTTATCAATGATTTCATTCTATACCGCTCTCAGTCACTAGGGGGCATGTATGTGTTATGCTATATGGAGATGCCCATCCATGAGCAATTATTCTCAAATATTATTCTTTTGCAAGAAATGCCGGAGCTGTTGTAAGATTCACGAGTTTTACTGGACAGTGTGAAGGTACCACCAGATTGTTGCTTACAAAGAGTCAATCTTGGTCAAATGATAGCCACAGAATATTTAATCAACTGGACATGCATTGCGCCACCGCACATTTTTCTTTTGATGTAGAACAAAGAAGATGGAGGTACAAAATAATCCACAATGCATAAAATGTCAAAACTAAAAAACAAATGACGAATATTCAGCCGTATACAAATTAGCTTAACTGGTTTGTTTGCTCCTGTAATGTTCTGAGCACTTTTCAACTACAATATTGCGAAAGGAAATATTTTGGAGTCATGTATGCAACAACAAAACAGTCCTGTAACAAGATTAACCAACAACAAAAATGTTGGTGGATTTGGGGGACAAAGAATGACTTCAGTCTTTTTTTTTTTATACAGACATTTAAAGTAAAGTGTAAAATGGCAGCATTTATTTAAACAGTCTGACCATATTAATAAACCCGGATGCGGCATTAAACGTTCAACCGTCAGGCCCACGAACGGAGCATCACAGTGCCATGAACTCAAAAAAACGGTCTTCTATGTACAACAAACTGCCTGAAACTTTTTTTAACCACTTGCTATGCTCAGTGCCATGAATTCAGTGCTGCAAAAGACAACAAATAGGACATTTCCGACAGCGGCTCCCCGAAAACAAAACTTTCTGTTGCGTGCTAAAGCTCCTCACACTGCTTCCAACTTGTGCAATTTCCGTCGGCACGCTCCAACGCGCGTTCAAAGCAAACACACCGAATAGCCGCCATCCATGCCAGCGGAAGGACCGCAAACTGACCCCTTTTTGCCCTTTAAGAGTGTTGCCACAGTCCACAGTAAGGCTTGCTGTGTAGTTGCGGAGTTTGTTTTTCAGCCAAGGCTTTGTCTCGACTCACAAAGCCACGCGACTGAGCTCCATGCGTCACACTAAAAGACTGCCGTGCTTGACCTGCCTTTGTTTGAACCAGTTCTTTGCCCTGATCCCCCCCCCCCCCCTTTTTGTTTTGGACAAGGTGTAGACTTTGTCCTTCATATCAACATAGGCACACATTTACAGAGATCATTGGATTGGTTGAGGCTTGTCTCCTTCAGGAGAAACAAACAGGGGGAGCGACGCGAGGTGCGAACATATTTTAAGGACGTATGCAACAGCGCAAGCGGAGGCACGTGGGAAATCTCACGAGTGTTTGATGGTGTATTTGCCTTTCTGCAGCTGGGAGATATACAGCTTGGACTTGCTGCCGTCCAGTCGTTTGAACCACACCTCGTCATTGTTGATGGTGGTGATGATGGCACTGCGTGGAAAAGGAAACAACAGTGGAGAAAATTGGGTTGGACGCGGTTTCACTGCGTGCGAGTAGTCCGACACTCGGCATCCTGCTCGGAGATACAACATAACACTGGCGTGCAACGGTCACCAAACTCCTTGCGTTTCATTGTTTTCCCCCCTTTGCAATAACACCACCTCAAGCCGACGGCGAATTATCCTGGGGGGGGGGGGGGGGGGGGGTTCGTTTCAGAAGGGGGCTCTTTCGCAAAGACGTCATGCGTGGCTACACCGAGGAGAAAACCTTGAAGCTGGTGTAGTAAGACCAAAATAGAAGCCGACTGCGAGTGCCATGAAACAATGACGGCGCCTTGGAACACTTTGTGAAGGCTGTTGTGGTTTTGTCGTCGGGACTGAAGTGAACTCGTCGAGCATTCGAACACTAGACGGGAACAGGGACACGCTGTGACTGCCGATAAACACGTTCCCATGTGACCCACATGCTGTAAACAGCCGGAGGCGAGTGAAAAGGCAGGTGCTGCACCAGTGTTGGCAAACACCCCTGCCGTCACACGATGTCCTACGGTGAACTCGCGCACATGAGTGGTTTTGCACTTGAAAAATTCACCTTGCCACAGATTTTGATTGGAAACTAGCTTCTGTTCTTCGAGAAGGAATTTCAATTTTGATACAAATAACGCTTTCCTACGATCTTGCGATCTCTTTAAGGAATGAAAAAGCGTTTAGGCGAGTGCCAGTGGTTTGCAAATTTCTACTCCTCACCACTGAGCTCAGTCCACACCTCCACTTGAGTGGTGCTATGACCCTCGACACAGAGCACAAAAATACTACAGAAACCACTTTTTAAACTTTTCAGCTTCGTGTTTTTCAATGAGTTAAAAAAAATTCATTCGTTTGAATCATAACTTTCCTCACTGATCGGTTAAGAGAGTTCACGTGGTGACGAGCTCCCTTATAGCAAAGCGCGTGACGTACATTTTCAAATTTAAATAGTATCCATCCTTCGTAGTCGACACCAGTCAGTCAGAACCTCAAGCGACCGATCCCCCCCTTTTTTTTTTTTTTTTTTTATACCACGCAACTCAAAGAATGGGGAAATTCCCGAAGAGCCCACCCTTCCGCAAACAAACCTGGTGGGAAACTCGTCCTTCCTGTTGATACAGATGGCTTGCCCCCTGCAGTACCACTGGCTGTCATAGAAAAGTCGGCCGTCTTCGGACCGTGCGACGTGATGGTGTCGTTCTGTTTTGGCTGGGGGGGGATAAAGGAACACATGGGTAACAAGAAGACTTCACAAAACGCAGTACAATAAATGTTCTTGTGCGGTACGAACCGTCGGCCTTTCCCCTATGCGGCCCGAGAGACGCCATCGCCTGAGAGGAGACAACACAGAGCGACGCGTCAACACATCTCGAGCGTCGCTTCCAACTCACTGCTCAAATATATTACCTTTCTTATTGCAGTCCAGTCTTCCAGAATATCCAGATCTTGCAGCATGTAAACAATATAAGGCCGTGGACGGGCAGTTAAAGAAACGTCAGCCGACGGGGCAACAAAGCAGGCGGGGCGGTGAAGAGCAAGACGATGGAAAAGGATATCAGAAACGACAACGGGCTTCTTCTTCTTGACGGGGCAGAACGGGTCTTTCTTCTTATTTTTCCGGGAATGCAGTCCGTCATTCCACAACTCTGGAAAACCCAAAAAAGGACGCGTTATAGAGGAGCCGCTAAATTACCCGCGTCAGCTTGTTTCATAACATTCGACGGCAAAATGCCAGTTCTATCTTTTCTTCATTTCTTCCGAATTAAGAAACACAATCTATCTATTTAGTCACGCTATCCGTGGTTGAAGTCTTTAATTCCACTTAAAACAGTGGTCTCCTCCTAAGACATTTTGGAAAACTTACAGTTTTCTCATGAGGGCTAAGTGAGTGATGATTTTTTATTTTATTTATTTTTTTCTTGTCTGACAACTATGAACTAAAAATGCTCCAAGTGTACTTTTGGAAAGTCCTTTGTACCTGAGGTGATGTCAATACTGTGCCTATCTTCCTCCAGTCGTCTGATCTTCTCCTCCAGCTCGCTCTGCACGGTGTCAAACAGCAGCAGCTTTTCACTCTGGGGAAAATACATGGGTTGCACAAAGAAGGAAGTATTTATCGATTGCCACAGACACTGTGGGGAAGACAAAAAAACCCCAAAACATTTATCCCGGATTACAAAATTAGATCAATTGCTGTATTTTATCACATTTTTTTTTGTTACCTCCCAATGTTGGCAGGCTGCCTGGATCTCACAGTCATACTTGTTCTTCACCGATTCCAAGCACAGTTCTTTATAGATGCCTGGACCAAATCAATGCAAACGTTATGAATCAGACGGATACAATACAGAACCTTTGAGATCTGTCCCAGAGTATGTGCTGTAAGGGCTTCAAAAAAAAAGTGAACTTCCAAGTCACCTCAAACAAGTTGATGCGATAAAGTTAATCAACATTGACACATTGAGATAATCCTACTGTGGCTTTGGGTGGGGAATAACATTTACAAGGGCGAGGCTGGAAATTGTTTGAGAAAGAAGGTGGATAATTGGTTTTGGTTTCGGCTCGTGTTGGGCGACATGAAGGGAAAATAAAAATTCAATTGCGATGGAGGTCATTTTTGATCACAATACAACAATAGATATTTTCAGTGTTCTATAAAAAGGATACAACACACAATGAGTTGGATCCTTTTGCCACGATTTTTGAAGTGACATTCAACAGACCCAAACAGACATATTTGCCTCAAAGAGGAAAATTGATGATTGAAACAATAGGAGAGCAGTGGCGCGATAAAAGCTTTTCATCATATCGTCCAGCTCTTGTTGCATCCCAAAAATAGGGTTAAATAAACTTGGGCAGTGCTGGTGGTGAACTTTCTTAATGTGTTTTTGTTTACACAGGCTTATCAGAGATTTTCCCACGCCTTTGTTTTGTTTGGCTAACAATCAAAATCATTACACATTGGGGGAAAAAAAGCGATTGCACTTGTACTAAACTACAAAGTGCAAGATGTGTCACACAGTATGAGCTTGCCACTGCTGACGCATTTCTGCAAGGACGAGTATTATTTCAGGAGGAAAAATTAAGCCTTACGTAACCTGTCCTATTTTTGGGAGCATTGTAGAATTAACAACTCTTGTGAAACACTCGGCTTAGAAGATGTGTGTATTTGTCAACAAGTCTCTGGGCTTCATATCCATTAGGCCTGTCCACGGTGTCTGATTGTAATCAAGACAAACTAAAACGGAAAATAAGCGTGGTGCCCTTCATTGGACAGCGATGCTTTCATTTTTGTAACCGTCCTCCCTCATACAAGTACTGATATGACGAGGTTGTTTGTAAGCGTATGTGCACATATGTGGGTGGTATCAACGCGCATGAGCAAAGGTAGTATCTCCAAAAGCAAGGACGTGTGTCATCATCATTCTTATTTTGTTTCTTGGAAGACATTGACTTGCTATTCAACCCATATTCCATTACTCCATTACCATTTTGGTCAGGCCCTCAACAACCATTCCAATCTTTTGACGTGGCCTTGGAAAAATTAATTGCCCGCTCCTGATCTAAAGGCTACAGTGCATGTCAACAAGGTCGTACCTGCCACTTTAGTTCTGATTTGCATGTTCTCCTGCAGGTTGGCTAAAGGTTCCAGATATTCCTGGGCACAGCCTGCCATCACTTCCTGCAGCTTGACATCCACCTGGCTCAGCCGTTCCTTATACAACCTATACACGCGAAAGAAAAGCAGCAGATCGTGTGTTCAAATGAGGGCTGTGCAACAGATGCAGTAAGACTCTAAACGCAGACGACAGCAGTTAAACCAGAGGCTAATAACAAACTTATGTGCACGGTGGAACGTGGAATAATGAGGCATGAAACCACATTTCGCAGTGTCCTCCATTCATTCTTGACACTGACAAGAGGAAACTTACTGCTCCTTCAAATCTGTGAACTGTTTCTCCAGGGTGGTCATCTCATCCAGGCACTCCATCCTCCTCCTTTCACAGTCTTCATCGTCCATCTCTGTACACATACGAAGAAATGGCAGCTTGGGCGCGGGGATTCAGGCATGATGACGATAGCAACTTCTTACGGGGTGTAAGCAGATTTTGAACTCGCGGGATGCATGCCACATTGACTGGCTGACAGAAGTATTGTGTGGATTTTAAAATGGGGTGATTTTAGGCCTGTTTTCCTACCCGAGCTGTCTCCATCTTCGGACACAGACGTGCTAACCGTGTCCTCCTCGTCACTGCTGCTACCGTCTTGCTCCGGAAAATCCACCTCCATTTCCTCGTGGTTACTTTCTTTCTTCTCCCGGGAGTGTACCGGCATTACGACTTGCAATGGATGCACCGTAACGCCGTGGCAAATGTTCTTGTTAAGTTGGAACACGGGTGAAAGGCGATATTGTAGCTTAGTCAGCTAACCGGTTAGCGACACCGCATCAAGACAGCTGGAGATGCAAACATGGCCCCTGTAGACCAATGAGAAGAGGTTTTACTCAGACTGCCCCTGTAGACCAATTAGAAGAGGTTTTTACTCAGACTGTCCAATCAAATGTTTCGATGCGAATCTTTTGGCAACGGCAGATGTACTGCGATTTGTGGTTTCATTTACTGACACAAGAAAGTATGAAGTCACCTCGGTTCACAAGTTTTCAACCATTTTTACTGACCTTATACAGTATGAGGAAGCCTCTCCGACAAAATACATTTCATATTTTATTTTCAATATAAAAATGTGTTTGCTGGAGTTGATCCATTTTCACATTTGGATTCTTGGATCAACTGTGATTCATCCATTATATTAGCCTAACGCACAGGTTTGCATGATAATAATCTAATGGCACGCCATCAAACAAAAATGAGGAGACTTGTTTTGCACCGCAGCGGAATTACGTGCAGGTGGATGACCCATAACTGAAAACAGGAATGTCTCATTTCCACCGTCTACTCACTAGACTCTACTGACTAGTCATACAGAATACATGAATAATTTGCAATGGAAGCACAAGGTAATTTTACGCTTGGACTTTCTCTGATGTTAAATCCAGTCCAAAATTCATATTTTGTCAAGAAGGGTAATAAAATCATGTTCACACTCCTAGTTCACGCTTGAACTTAAAAAAAAAAAAAAAACATCTTTTATCGAGATGAAATTAGGAAAATACTGAAGCAAAAACAAAAGTTAAACTGTGGCAACAATGATGAAGGAAGGCGCCCAGATGTCATCAACAATTACAGTAGAAACCACAGTTGTGTAAGCATCTATGCTAACAGAGATGGCCTTTGAGCCTGATGACATCAAATATGATCTTAAGTGGGTACTTTTGATACAGCAGAATAATTTAATCATGTTGTTGTGGTTTGTCGTGCAACCCCACTATTTCCGGGTTGTGTCTGCCAATATGATGCATTTTCGTTGCATGTGGGTCAGGAAACTTTGCTGTCTAATTTGTGTAGGACTCCAGTGCGCAAGCTGAAAGTCTGAGCTTTCACAATGTTGAATTTGTCTCCAACAAAATACCGTTTCATGCCGTTAAATTACAACGATTTAGTGGTATTATAACATTGCCAATTTAATTATTAATCCGCCTGCAAGTGGTGATTAGTTGACAGCATTGTTACCATCCATTTATCAATCCATTAGCTGAACCGCCAAGACTCACGGGCGTGCTGGAGCAAGTAAGAATTCCATCTGGTTGCATTCATGCATATTTTTTCAAGCTCCCACCAACACAGGCGCTGGATTAGAATTTGCGGCGAAAAGTCACCCGCGCTTCAATAGATTCCTCATTGTGAGTGTTCCGACCACTTTAGGCTGGCATGCGGGCCACAGAGTTGCACGCCGTTCCATTCCTTAAAACTTTTAGTACATCGGTATGCGTCCCTGTCAATGCAGACCTTGCATGCATATCCGTGGTCTCACTTTACCCCACCCCATTAAAAAAAGGTGCGACCAATTCAGAAAACTAGCCGCACCAGGACTACCAGGTGAAATGTTAGTGTTGGGGCCTGTTTTTTTTTTTTTTAATCGATATACTTTTAATACAGAGGAATGATTAAATCATTCAATTCATTTGTATTAATAAACATGCCAAGACATTAATTTGCTGTTTTTTTTTTGTCTAACTTATAAGTTTTTTCATGAGTACATCAGAGAGTAAGAGTAGTGTCATTTTTCAGGCTGTAGCCTTGTTAACACTGTTGCGCCTCACCATTTTTCCAATACCGGTATAAACAATAATGCTGAATTCCACCCCCCCCCCCACCCCCTTCTGTTAGAAAATATGCGAAAGGTTAGTAAGCAAAAGTTTCATGATGTCAGCATTAGGTGATGTCATGGGGGAATAGGATTGTGATGCCCAGACAAGTCGAGATGTGCTGACGCACAGAACACAATGTATTTTCTCCTGATACCCAGTGTTGGCCTCCATAGCAACCTTGGGTAAACACCCGACAAAACTACTTGCTTGCATTATCTTTGCAACGACTCTCCAAATCGCCAATGATGCACAGTAAGTGGAAGTTCCAGCATTTCATGTGCCGTGACAATATCAGACGGCGCACTTTTGGTCGCTTAGTAGAGTTAAAGGAAGCGACTTTAGGGCAAAGTCATCGGGATGGGAACAGCATGTCCTGGGTTTCTTTGTTCACACTTGGCAGAGATGAAAGATTGCTTGGAATTAAATGGCCAAGGAGGAGATTGCGTGCATGTTTGTACGAGTGGCATTTCCCTGATGTGACTCATACTCAAGACACACAACACCCCACTGGGTGTGTTTGGATGGCGTGCGCTTGTGCAGATCTCCCACTATGTATAGGAGATTTGATTGCTTGGATACCGTTGCTATGTTTGCAAAGGTAAATCCCCCGGGAATGACAAATCAGGCAGCTCAAGAGCAGGTAGAACAACTCGAACACCATATCCATTCCGTTTCCATTTTACTGTCAAACACTTGGTGTGACAAAGTCATAATACCAAGAAAAGTCCGAGCGCAAGTCATGCAGAATTCAAAGCAAAAAGTCTGCAGTCTATGTTCACATTTACAAAGAAAGGCAAGTCCCAAACATCCTCTTCTGGCACATGCGATGAAGGCTTGGTTTCACAAGAGTTGCACTGTACAAACTTGAGAATCCCCCCCCCCCCCCCCCCCCCACCCCTCCTCTGCATACAATGAGCAGACACGGGGACGTTTTGGAAAGGTATTGTGTTAATGGCCTAATACTGCAGATTGTCAATTCAAATGCTGGTGTAAAATAAAAAGCGCATTTAACAATCCAATGCCGAAACTCCTACCTAAAATTGGATAGTTCAAGGACACTCGGCACAGTACACGAGCAAATTATGCAAATCCTGTACGGGCAAAAAAAAACCCCATCTCTCTGTATGATGCAGTGCAAGTTTATACAACATTGCAAGCACTGAATGTAACTGAACATGTTCAGTTATATTCATCCATCTGTGTTCACGGCTGTACTTTATATGTGACATTCACTGCATATTTGTCTGTTTCAGCGGAGAGATCGGTGCTGTTGAACAGTCTGCGTCTGGATGGATGTAAGTCTTGAGGAGCCGACGATGAGAAGAAAGGAGCGTTAGCGCGGAGCGCCGATGCGGATTTGGAACTGGGAGTCGCGGCTTGGAGTTTGAAGCGGATTACGTGGGACAGGAGAAGTGAACGAATCTCTTTTCGTCAATGGACGCTACAGCTTCGTGTTTGCTTTCAAAACTTAGCTTGTAGCAGACGTGTGCACATTTTCAGCATGACGTCTCTGATCCACTGTTGAAAGGACACTTTGATCCTCTCCTCTTTCATCTATAACTGCTTCAGACAACAAAATGTATGCAGAAAAGTGGTGAAGATTGCACAACTGTCTGTGTCCTATGTGGTGTGTTGTGTTGTGTTATTTTTGTTATTTTGACTTCAAAATGGCGCCGCGACAGTGGCTGCCTTTCCAGCAGCTCCTATATTTTGTTGTTCTACTTCTTCCTTTGATAACTTTGCTGCTGTGAATTGGGAATTTCTCCATTGCGAGACTAATAAAGGTTTTCTTATCTTATCTTAAGAGGGAGGAAATTTCATCTGTGCTGCTACATACAGCACATGTGACAATAAAGTTGTACTTGATACTTCACAACAAAACCTCATGCAAATTAAAACACATTTCCAACACCCCGTGTCATATTTCATTATTTATAACCACTATAAGTAAAACACACCTATATGATTACTGTTGATATTCTATAGCACACAGGCTATGGTCATAAAATGATAAGATTATGTGAACTGGCAAACGGATGAGTGCATTTAAAATAATCGCAAATATCAGTCAAAAGTCGCTCAAAGGAAAAATACAGTACATTGGAAAAAAAAAGCCCCAATTTCCCCCAGGCAAGAGGGAATTCTTGAAGAGCCCAAAAGAGGTTGTCCCCATCTCATTCATGGCCACCAGTCACAATCAAACATCCCCCTCGCGAACACGCTGGAGGTGTCTAATAGGAAACTACAAGTTTTCATTTTGACTTGAGGGTTGGAGGATGAGGAGGGGGGGGGGGGGGGTTTCTCACAAAAGCACAGCCCTGCCTGTGTGATTTCCCTGTCTTAGATAAGTCAATTGGAAATCCCCACAGAGGCTCCACCCAGCCGCGCTGACAAAAACCCGCAGCGCCAGCCCTCTCCGAGCCACTCTTCTTCCTGACCTTTGGACCGTACGCGTGTACTTGTCTTGTGACAGCCACCATGGACGTCCACGGAGTAGCTCCCAGCGATCGCAGCATGGATTATAACGACCTCGAGCACATGGAGCCCAAGCACGGGAAAGCCTTGCCGTGCCAAGACGACCGCTTCGACAGCGGCTTAGAATCGCTAAAGGAGGACGAGCTGGTGAGCGACTTGGAGCACTTGCGCGTGAGCGAGGAGCTCGTTCACGACTACGAGCCCTGGAGAGGTGTCGTGACCGAGGACGGGGACACGTAAGTGGATTTTTGTCTCGACTCCCTTTGCAAATTCATTAAAATGGATCAATTGGTGCAAGACATCGAGAATAATTACACCCGCCGGCTTTTAACCCAACGCAACAACACTATGCATGAAAAACACGAAGCTTGCACGAAATATGCGGAGCGTAAAGTGCGTTTGCGCGTGCGCGTCGACTTTTGGCTGAGCGCGGCAGTCTGGGCGGCGCTTAAGAGTTGCGCTCTGCGGGCTCGGGAAAGTCCCTGGCCCACTGCCAAGAACTGATAAAGCGTCAAGCCGCAACTGGTGGAAACAACCCGACAAAACTCCACTCTTGCGAAACGTTCCTGTTGCACAGGCGTTGTTCCTTATAATCTCACCGGAGCGACTTCCTCCGAGCCTTTCATTTTGACTGAGCTCTCTCCCATTTTCTGACAGGCTTCTCCACTTGGCCATCATTCACGAAGCCGCCGATCGAGCCCAACAGATGATCAAACTGTCCCACAATCACCCCTTCCTGAATACACAGAACCACCAGAGACAGGTACAAACCAGCACATCGCCGAAACCACCCAAGACGCTTTTTGCTGAAGTGAACGGTGGCGTAACACACAATAAATATGACTTGCAGACGGCGCTGCACCTAGCCGTGATCACGGAGCAACCTCACCTGGTGGAACGGCTCCTGAAAGCTGGCTGCGACCCGCGGCTGGCCGACGACTGCGGCAACACGGCATTGCACATAGCCTGCAAGAAAGGTTCCCTCGCCTGCTTCGGCGTCATCACCCAGACAAGCCAGCGCCACCTCGCCTCCATCATCTCCTTCCCCAACTACAGTGGTAAGTTCGGAATTCTGCCAAGAAAAATATTGCAAGGCTGGTTTCTCTGAGAACGGGTTCTGAACTGCTCTTCTTTTGTGGGCTTTTTTTGCCTTCCAGGACAAAACTGTCTTCACGTAGCGTCGATTCACGGCTACATTTCGTTAGTGGAGAATCTAGTTGGGCTGGGCGCGGATATCAACGCACAGGTGGGTGTCATCAAGTTCAAGTCAAGTTTGCAGCGACCAGTCCGGTTTGGAGCGACGTAGCTAAGTAACCATTCATTTTGGTTTATAGGAGCAATGCAGCGGTAGGACGGCACTCCATCTAGCGGTGGACGTCCAAAACCCGGTGCTGGTCCGTCGCCTCCTCGACCTCGGCGCTGACGTTAATTGCCTCAATTACGGCGGGTTCACGCCGTACCACCTCACCTACGGACGGCAAAACGACGACATCCGCCGGCAGCTGTATGAGAAGACGGCACAGGAATTGAGGGCCTTGCCCGACAGCGAATCAGACGAGAGCGATATGGAAGATCTGGACTTGACTGAGGATGAGGTCGGTGTCCATCAATGACAGCCGCTCACATGGCGAGCATTTCCATATTCGAGTCAAGGTTGTAAATGTTGACGCTTCTTTGACAGTTGTACGATGACATCAAGTTTGGAAAGTAAAGGCCGAAGATCTCCTGCCACTGGCGCTGTCGAGAGCTGCTATCAGGTCACCCAACCCCGGCCCAAAGAAAGGACAAAAACCTGCCCGGGACGTCCGCCGAGTGCTGGCCCGGCGATCACAAGAAGGAAGACGGCATCTGGTCTAGTTCGATCCAGAAATCAGAACTCAGCACCCAGAATGCACGGCGAGACCATAACGGTCCATGTGTTCTCCCTGCAATACCGTAGAAGGGTATAATGATGTGAATATACCAGACTGGTCTTTTGTAGTAAATTGTAAATACAGAGATATTATTTTTGTACCTGTAAATATGTTGTGAAATGAAACACTTTCAATGAAATAACATGCAAAATAAAAAGAAAACTTGTGAAGAGTGAATTCCAGATCCCTCCTGTGTGAGGCATTTTTACTGGAACACAACCACACTTAGTCACGACAGATAAACTGACAGCGCTGAGTTATGAGCCACACTTTGAAAGACACATGGACCAAAACGATCCGATTCAACCCCACGAAGCGGTCTGGGGTGAGCTCACAGTGTGTGAGTCACGCTGCAAAAAGTCCCATGGCGGCGCACACAACGTGCTGAATATTCCGCCCTGCCTCCAAAGCTGTCGCGCTACACGAGGAACCGAAGACGCACTTTGAGAGGAAAGGTCAAAGGCGCCAACTTGTTGCTTAGTCACAGTGAATTGGAAACGTGGAAAGTACAATCCATCCAAATCCTGGTTATCAATTATTTTTTTTGGTCCAAGAATGACCTTGACCAGTACAACTGTGAGGCCTGCCCTGAACCGGCCCTTTTCAAAAGATCCCAGAACGATAAGATTTAATAGCAGCGCGACACATTACATGGTCTAGAATTGTCCGCAGGGCTGTAAACATGAGTGGGCCATGTACACGTGCGCGGGACTTGACGGGTTTTTCCAAGCGGCTCATCTGCTTCCTTTTAAAATCGCATCCAATTCCACATGACAGGGGAGCTCCGAAAATGATTCCTTGATTTCGGAAAACATGACATCTGAGAGGGGATTTATAGTTTTGATTTGTGATTCAGCGATAGGTGGGGACGATGACTAATCATTTGAAGACTGGAAGAAACCGGACTGACGAATTGATGACATCATTTTTGATCAAGATTGACTGATGACAAATTTGGTCACTCAAAGAAACGACAAGCCGCCATTTCCCCAAAATACACTATTGCCGCGACGTTCGCGCAAACGTTAGCGCATTTTTAAGCAGGGTAAGTTAACAAAACCTGTGACCTGAGATTTCAAGTTATTGGATCTGTATGGTTTGCGCACATGTACAGTGCCTTGACGAAATAAGGTCAAATCTGCTCATGGAGTGACCCCCCCCCCCCACCCCCCCAAAAAACCCATTGAAGCGCACTTCAGAGTGTCATGTGATTCTGGTGCTTTTTAAGTTCTACAACAGGAAGTGAAGTTGCGAGCGTTCCCATCGACAGCTTTTTGCCACTTCTAAATTTGACACACGAAAGCGGTTCTGATGAAGCCGGATGTAGTCACATGAGCGCCACTGCTGAAAACCTCAAATCGATGGCGCTCAATGCAAACAAACAAATCGCATGTCATGCCAAAGAGATAAAAATACGGCCAAAGTTATTTTACTCCAAAACATTTTTTTTTAATCGTTGAATGTATCGGTGTGGGAAATGTACAGCAAACCGAGATAGCGCCAGCCTCCATTGTGAGAGCAGAATATCCCACCTTGCTCTTACTAAATTCAAAACAGGGCACGCTTCCTCTTCTCGCTCAGTCCCGCTCTGCCAGGGACATCAGGTGAGTATCCACTTCGGCCTCTGTCAGAATCCTGGAAAGAGGAAATGGGCCGATGATGGCAGGCAGCCCCTTTCACACAGATTGTTGCAGTTGCCACTTTTGTTAGTGGACCTTTTGCAGAAATTACGTTGATATTTTTGGGAAGTTTCTAATAAAATGGCTTTACTGCCAGCTGTCATAGAGCCCATAGTTTTATGGTTACATGAGAGCATATATACAGACAAACTTATACATGAGTTTGCTTTCACTGTACTGCCAGACTTTAAAACGCAAATTACATTCCAATCCACACAAGGCAAAGGATTAAATCAAGACAAAGCTCTTTCGTAATGACGTCACCTTGCCCGTTTCCAGATCCGCACTCCCATTTAAGATGAACTCCTACCCTTTGTGAAAACTGCGTTCCTGTTATTGTTATTTTTGGAAACATGGAGAGCCATCTTTACCTGAACTTGGCGTCTTGCGTCGTAACCACGCCCACCTCAAGCTCGGAGGGTTTGAAGTCAATGGAGAGGACAGTTGACAGACAAGAGATTGCCGTCTAAAACAGAGTTGAAGCACGAGGGGGATTTCATTAGGAATGTACAGGCTAGCCTTCGAGGATGTTAACTTCAAAAAGTCACTGGACATGGATCGTATCACTTCTGGTTCACAATACCTCGATAGTTTGCTCGAAGGTCCAGTCCAATTTCTTTTTCACCTTCTTCTCCAGGAAGCTGGTGGCTTCGGTCTGCTTCACCCCGGCGGCGGTGGCTTTGAAGCCGCAATAGTAGCCTGCCGGGTCACATTTGTAGACTTGCGGCCCGCATTCCGCGTCGATGCCGATCACAATCATACCTGCGGGTGCGACATAGCAAGGACACGCTTGATGTGGCGTACTGAGCAGCGATCTGCAGGAAGGAGCCCCAGGGCTCCTTAGTGTCTGCAACAATAAACCGGATCAATTACACGTCAACCCTTTTGCTGTACTGGGCTATGGGCATCTAATCCTTCTGCTGTGCGAAGCTGAAGCCATTTATTAAAACCAATCTTGATTTTGCCGAACCAACCCCCCACCCCCAAAAGGAGTAATGTTTTAACATTGCGTCGCCACATGAAAAAGTAACTTCAGCCATTACGTAATTAGAGCAATTGTAACGCTTTAAATGATATAATAGATTTATTTTGAACCCAGTTCTCCTGGTTTGTTCTGTCAAAAGAATAAAGCTATGTTTTTTTTCCCTTTCAAGAACGCCTCTACATTTGAGGAAGTTGCACCATATGTCGGAGCGCAACCTCTGATGACAACACGTTTCTGTTTGTTGTTTACGGATATCCAGTTATTCTCTTGTTTATTTGACTGGCAAGTTACCGCTGGCAAGCGGCAATGACGTTATATTACTTCCAGGTGTAGTGTACCACAACAACGGCGATGCTTTGTGCGACCTCGGGGTTAAGCGGTCGACGCAACCAGCGCCAATTAAAAGGCAAAGCGTCTATTAGAATGGAGGCAACTATTTGACGATCTGTTTGATTGTAATCATTACTTACAGCAGCCCAGCGGTCTCATCTCAGCATTCTGCGTGTAGACTTGAGAGATGTCTGCAAGTCTCTTGCACAGCATGTCCACAGGAATCTCATAGCCGTATTTGTACTGCCAGTTGGCTGCCTCGTAGCGAGCGCGCTGAACTTGGGACCGACTGTCAGCTGTCAATGATATTTGGGAGGGGGAAAAAAACAAAGTCATTCTTTGAAAAATATCACTTCCCTGGCTATATAAGACAGATAACATTCTTTTCTAGCTGAGGCTTTACTCATTATTAACACCGCTTGATGCATCGTTAGTTTTGTGACTTTTTGCGGGAGGCGGCAGCAGCGAGGACAAACAGTCTGGAATTAACAAACCCAAAAAATGTGCAGTGCAGACAAGCCTTCTGGGAGCATATTATGTTAATAAACCCCAACATCTGACAGATGAAATGTATTGATCGTGTCAGTGTCTTCTCTTTGATTACCTGTCATTCCTGACATTACACATCCAATGTTATCTGTTATTCTGAAAAGGTGGGTCACTGTGGCAGAATCCAGAAGCTTGTCCTGTCAAAGAAAAAAAAAGGGTTGGCATTGACGATCAATGGACCTCAGTTAACATGCAATTGATAACTGACAAAGACTGTAGCATCAGTGTTAAGTATGAAACAAGTGCAAAAGAGGGGCCAGGGCGTGTCCACAATGACCAATATAATATTCTCCAAGTCATAAGTCTACTCAATTACTATTTCAAGATCAAGATTACAACTAGAAAGGCACAGGACCATATAATATGCCACTCACCGGTACTTTTTTCTGTGTGACGACAACCGCACAGTCCTTCCCACGAACGGCGACTGATGTGAGTCCACCTTGATTAATAGCCTTGAAAGCATATTCTGTGAGTGGGAAACAGGATGATGGTCACACATTTACGTTCATGAGACAGACAGCTGCTTTGTATGGGTAGGTGTGTTTGGATAAGTGATAACACACCATACATGAGCGTCGATGAACAAATTAATAACGACGGGTCTCTTTTTGTGCACAGTATTTCTTTCCGACATTATTATTTCCATTATGGACAAATCTTATAGATTTTAGCGTAATTACCTAGCGTTGGATTACACGCATTCAGAATGGTGATACTTTCACTTTCATTTTTCTTCAGACCAAGTAAAGATTGTGCGATCAACCTCAAAACTAAACCGATCAATAAAAATGTCATTAATTTTACGATGACAACACTCCGTTGTGCGAAAGATACAACAACAATGAATTCATCACTGATACTACTGACACGCTAAATTTTAGCTTGTCGCTAAATTGCTGCTTCTCGCCGTTTGGCTTTCGTAGGATTTATCGTAGTTGTCAAACCAAAACCTTGCCAACACAAGTGCACGCCATATGAATTAATATAACACGTTGTAATGTTTTCGCGGCAGCAATGCCTTATTTGCAAGCAGTTCGGGGAGCTAACCGAAGCATGACAGCGCATTTAGCTGGCTAGCAAACATGGTGCAACTTTTCCAAAACACGACACATACTGACCGACTTGATAAAGCCTTCCTTCAGGAGAGAAGATGGTAATGTGGCGATCAAACCCAGCACTTGAGCCTCGGGACATTTTCCAAAGTAAACTTGGCAGAGGCGTTCGTCCGAAACAATATGCAAGCGACTAGTGCGCTGTTGCAACCCGGAAGCGAAGCATCTTAGGCGAGAACTACATCCGCTGTGAAAGGTTCCTGCCGTCTCTATGGAAACGGAGAACGCTTTGAGAATACGTAGGTACTGTACCGGCAAAAGCAGAATTATTGATTAAAATGATTTACTTTAGTCAACAAAAGTCCAGACTGCAATGTCCTGAAGCACAAAAGCAGTACATGTAGAACAATGTAAGATTGTGTTTTCAAATGGCGAGTGCGTCACATGTTTCCAGTTCCGGAGCAATCCTGCAAACCATTTCATTATTATGATGCACAAGAATATTTGTCGTGCTTTTTTAAACCGCTTTTAATTGATAAACTCTATTTTTTGTTCAATGAAAACAAGGAAGAAATTATATAGGGGCGAGAATCATTCAGTTGCGCACAGCTTTCAGGTTCGGATTTTCAAGAATGCATTTTATTTTTATTCATGAGACGGAATTTCATGACCTAAATGGTTAACCTCCTCCACCTATGCTGACTGCCTTTAGGTTGACTCTTTATTTTCCACGCATAACCTTTTGGTATCTCTTTGAGTCCCCTCTACTTCGGAATTTAGTCTACGAAAGCACCTCTCATTCATATTTGTATAGTGTTTCCACTTTGTGTGTGAAAGACACCCCCCGCCCCCACACCACCACCCCCGGTCTGTTTGAAGATATGTGGGAAGCAGTTCCGCTTATTTCAGGCTGTCCAGGCACAAAATCGTCAATGTTGCAACATATTTTGTTCCATTTACCGTTTTAGTTTGCCTCAGAACTTTCACTTAAATGTTAATAGCTTCAGAAAGCACTCATCGTCCATGCAAATCAATACTATAAAGTTTTCCTTTAAGCTTGGGTTTTTATTTTCGGGGGGGGGGGGGGGGGTAGAGCCAAGCAAGTTACATAGTGAGAAAGAAGATAAAGAGAAGTAGCATAATGCTGGGAACAGTGCGAATTGGCTCTTTAACTTTGACACAAATACAGGGAACAGCATTCCTTTTTTTTTTTTAAATTTTAGCTTGTGGTCTGTCATGTTGCAAGCACACATATGGCTGCAATGTCACTTGGTCGTGTTGCAATGCCTAGTGCACCCTTTGTTCGCCTCCTTGCATAAACAGTCGACTTTAGCAAAGGAGATACATTTGATTTCACGCTTTGCAGGCTTTAGTAGAAATATGACACAGTAAAAAAAAAAAGGTCTTGCATACACACTATGTACATGGTTAAACTGTGCAGGACAACGTAACTTTTAGCAAAACACACTCACGCCGAGGGACAATTTAGAGTGGTCCATTAACCTGCCATGCATGGTTTTGGAACGTGGGAGAAAATCAGAGTACCCGGAGAAAACCCACAAAGGCCCGGGGAGAACATGAAAACCCCACACAGGTAGGCCGGAGCCAGAATGGAACCTCGTACCTCTGCACCATGACGCGGACGTGCTAACCAGCCAAACACCGCGCCGCCCTCATTCTAAAATAAATAACCAAAATATAGAATTAGAATTCTTGAAAGTCAAAGTCACAAAGGGTAACTCAAAGCCTCCTCCAGACACTTTGAAAGCGCATGTGAGCGAATCATTCCGTTTTAAATGAAATGCTTCCGTTGATCTAAAATGAACGGGCCAATCTAATTCATTGTGGAGAAATAATTCAGACAGACTCATGGCCCTTTGGCAAGACATGTGTGTGTCAGAAGACCGTCACCAGGCCTGATTTCATTTCGGAAGTGGAGCTGCCTTGTGTAAAAGTTTATACCACAGCATTTAATTAATGTGAATCTCTTTTGTAAAATAGAGCACTTAAACGTTAGCAGCGTGACCGAACCCGCAGCCAAAGGCATGTCGCCAGCAAGTCATGATGACTATGAAGTCCACAGAATGCCACTCGTGCCTTTACGACTGAGTTGTTATCTTATTGTCATGGAAACCTTTGTTGTATCTCGCAAGAATGAGAACCAGCGGGCGTGGAGCAAACATAAAATACGCACACGCTTGAATGATGAGTGACGATACGATCCTGCAACAGCGTCAAAAGCGTTTTACAAGCCATTTGCCTTTCATCGGCTGTTGCAACCAATCTCCAAATGCATACATGCTGCATAAGACAGAAGGAAAAATGGATTATGATAGAATGTCATCTAAGTCTGTCACAATACTGTTTATCCGCCGTCCATTCAGTATATTTTTTCTGGAACAATCGTGTATTTAACTCAGATTTAACTACTGGCTTCAACCGATGAGCTATGTAAGCATTACCTCATTGCTTTAATTCGTCTTCCCCTCTTATGCTATCTCATTGTGGCTCACGAGATGACCTAAACATGCAGCACACTAATCCTCGTCTTTTAATAGCCATCTGCAAATTACACAGGTCAGCACTGACAGAGTGCAATTTTAGTTTTTCACCAAAAGCCTCTGAACTGTAACCTTCACGCTCTTGTGTGGGTTTTTTTTAAACTTAAATTCAATTTCAAGTCACTGATGGTGTAGCATCAGTAGCAACAGTTCTTCCTGTCCGGCCTATGATTCCAAGCATTTTTTTTCCTGAAAAAAAGAAGAAGAAGAAAAAAAGGAGCTGTTTCCACAGCAGGGCATTAAAAAAAAAAATCATATCGTGAATAATTTGCCCACTCGACTGCCAAGTCATGCTGGAAGGTGGATCCCTCCATTTCCTCACATAGATGGGGGTTTTAGAGCGGGGGATGTCACGCATCTCTATGAATTTGGATCTCGTAAGAGCCCCTTGACACCGTTTTGTCATTAACGGCTATAAATAAACTTGACTTGATTTCAGCATCTGTCCTTGGCTCGCCTATCCAAGGTTTAACCAGCAGCCACTCTAGTTCCCCGAAAGGGAAGGAAAGCTTTAAAAAAAACAAACATATATCTAAGAGCATAATTATGGGAGTCCGCATTTCCGAGTGAAGGCAAAGTCAGCAATGCGAGGATTGGAAATGTATTGTAGCAACGGCAACTGTGACAGATCGACTGTACGACATGTGCGAGTAACAAATAAGGAAAGTGATGCATCAAACCAGCGTGATGAAGCTCAAAAGGAACAATGAGACCACTGTATGACTAAATACAAGGCAAGCATGAATGGTGACTGCAGTTGCGGTACACGATGGCGACTGAAGGATCCACGAAATAGCATGACTCATGTTCGACACACTACTGTACGCCTATAAAAATCCCCCCTCTCAAAGACTTTACCCCTCATTAATTGCATGTTTGCACTCTCGGTGGATGGGAAAAAAATGTTCTCATGGATCATGTTTGTTATGTCAATGTCCAAAAAAAGGGAGAATAAATAAAGAATGACACCGAGTGGTGATGTCATTGCAGGGAATGCTGGGGGAATTTGGAGTGACAAAACTTCCCAAGAATTCAACAGCTGATGGACTTTGTGTATTTGAAAGACGACAGCTTGATCGAGGGATTTAAAACCCGTTAACGGGTGGGACTTTACTTTATGTTCACACCTAAATTCCCTCTCGCTGTTCCTGCCAGTTCCTTCATGCTTCCCGATTTCCAAAGTGCTGTCAGGAAACTTAATCTTACTTCCAATATCCCCGGCCGGGGGGAGATTTATTGCTAGCTTGAGGGTACTCGGGACTTTGAAAAAGGCTCCACAGCACTATATGTGACTTTCATTTCAGCAATGAGACGTTCTGAAAAACACAGGAATGTCCTCACGCTGCTCGGGCGGAATTTTTGTTGGGAATTTCCCGCTATTGTGTGTGTGTGTGTGTATGCGTGCGCGCACATTTATGCACTTCTGGCCTGTGTGCAACGCCTGAACGCCTACAAACAAGTCTGACCGACTCGCATGGGTGTCTTATTCTGGAAAGGTGAACGACAATCGCAACACAGATGACAACAGCAACCCCAAATCCAAGCTAACCCCCCCCCCCCCCCGATAACTGCAACATCTGGTGAATTTCTTTTTCAAGCTAGAATCGGAATCAAATTGATCGTTTGTAATCAGTAGCCTCCACCCCCACCCCGCCCCGCCCCAAAAATCGAAAATCGGACTTGATGCAGTGCAATGAAAAGATGTACATTTAAACAAATCAAATTAATAATATGCAGATTTGGTGCATGAACGCCGTATATACTCTTAAGATAAAACGTCTAAAGGTAAATTCAGACACAATAAATGATTGAAAGATCGAATTAAAGCTTGAAATCAACTCGGGGCTAATCGCATGTTGTTCGCATTTTGGCAGCTTTCCAGTTTGCAGTGGCTTTTAAATTCGCCCCCCCCCCCCCCCCCCCCCCCGCAGCTGCCGTCCCCTGACCCTCACGCTCGGTGGAGCAGTAAAATGTCTGGCCGACAAAGTTTTCAGATGTTGGAAATTAATGTCTCGACAAATTCACTTTTTTTCAGGACGGAATGTTCAGTACCGGTACGTCGAATAGGTCAAGGAGCGGAAGTGCAACGGCCTCACACGACAACACGACATCATACAAACAATTTGCTTTTGATGATGCGACAAACTTGTTCACGTCTTTGAAACAGCATCGCTCAAATGGGAATATCAGTGCAAAACACACAGGAAAAACAGTCTCTCGAAAGCAGTAACAGCAACCATTCGTGTGCTATTGCATAATCGGGCCGCACCCTGCCTCACTCATTTCCCGGCTGCCCGAGATCCCCGCAGGGAAGGTCCCAAGCTAACCTGGCCCACGCGAGCCAACTTTTTAAACACCCACGGTGCGGGGATGTTCTTTCAAGATGCTAATCCCCGCCTCCATCCCATCATTTCGAATGCACTTACGAGAAGGCAGCATCCATCATCGCCAAGGGAAGTTGAGGAGTAACTAAACACGGCGGCGCACAACGTAAGCCGGAGAAAAGACAAAGAAGCCATGCTGACCACTGTTAGAATCGAGAGAAAACGAGTTCCCAAATTGCACACTTTAGTGGTCTCACTCGAAACCGCATAAACAGAAGAGAGTGAAATGGGAAATTAGCAAGAACATAAATGAATAGGGAACAGAGTGAAGAGCTCATCAGTTCGTGCCCGAGACCCCTCATGAGGATCAGCAGATTAGAGGATGGATGGATGGGGGGGGAAAACAAAATCCCCCACCAAAAAATTACATCTTTTTTTTGGGGGGGGGGGGGGGGGGACTAGTCTGACTTAGAAGGAAGAAAAACAGTAAGAAAACATAGCAAAGTCGCGAGGTATAACTGCAAGGCATTTTGTTCTATGACTGTCCCGAAGGGAAACCGTAGCCTTAAAACCAAGATCCTTTCCAAACTGTAATTGTCGCCATACGGTTCCCCGTCCTCTTCCTTTGTGCTTTGCACTTGTTGGAAGTAACACAGCCTGAGGAGTGCACAAATCCTGCCCGTTTTTGCGTGTCAATTCTGCAAGCGCGCTGGACTACCGCTGACCTCCAGTAGCACAGCTACTTGGAAGCCGAGAGTAAAAAATCCCCCAAACTTTCCCTCAGCCCAAATCTTTCCTCCTGCTGCCAAGAGAACGCTCTTTTCAGGCTTCCTATAATTCGCACTCGGCTGCCGATCCACTGCAGCTGATTGACGGGCCGCCGGGCTGGCCTCGGTGCAGTGCGTGCTCCTAAATTGCTTTTTCCAGGGGGGGGGGGGAGGGGGGGGGAGGACCGAGGGCAGTGTGACATAGACGAGGCGTGAAGGGAGAGACGGCGGTGGAAAGCGAGGACGAGGTGAGGGTTCCTCGGGATGCTTTCGCCAGATGTGTACAGTAGCGGTTGGCCAGGCGCACATCTGCAAACGTTTGAATTGACTTGGGGGAATTCCGCTCTCACTGTTTCTCTTTGTTCGACTGGATCGTCAGCGCGGGACAATGAGCTGCTTGACTGCCTCCCTCAGCTCGTCCTTACAAATTTCCCCCTTTGTGTCACGAGCTGCTTCCCCACACAGACAAACAGACCGGTCTGGTTTGCAGCTTGAGCCGCGTCAGATTCTTTGCTCTGAAAAAAAAATAAATAAAAATCAAAGGGAAGATAAAAACCGCCGGCCCTGTTCTTAATCACTACCCTGCACCAGTCAGACATAAGAAGCACCGGCTGATGAATTCTTTCTCCAAACAACGTCTCTCTCTTGTTCTGAACATCTCATACAAAAGACATTAACCATAAAATTGGTGGCGGACAAAATGCTTTCAAAAACAGCAAAGCGATTTAAAAGGCAGTAAGTGGGTTAAATTTAGCGAAACAGCTAAAAATATCGACTGTTTAGCTTGTCTGTGGCGTGGGCAGAGGAGAAAAAAAAAAAGGGGGGGTTTCCTCTCCTGCAGGATGTTGGAAGATTTCCTCATTGTAGAATTCCAAAATTTGGGCCTCATTGACCAAATAGGTTTAGGAAAGATTTTGAGTTTGTCAACAGTGGGAAATTTTTTTGTGCCCAACAGACAACAATAAGCGGTATTGACCCGAGGGTGGGATATGACACATTTCCTTTTTCCTCGTTCACACCTCTTTGCTTTTTATGTCAGAAGCGGTCAGCTATTTATGGAGGAAAGTACCCAACGAATTTGCATTCCCATACCTGTTCCGCAGCCAGGCACATGATCATCAAGGGGATGTTTCTCCACATTTCTCTTGTGAGTTACATAAATCAATCAGAATAAGGAAACGGGCCTCCACCCTGCGAGTCACAACACCGGCAACTGACCGGCTGTGCTTGGTCAAAGTAAGAGTCAGACTCTCATGGACATTTTACCTTGTTCGTTTTTTCACTGACAGAATCAATTAGATTAGATCTGTTATTGTTTGTTTGTTTGTTTTTGTTACGGGGAGCACAAGGGTACTTCCTGTGTGCAAGACTTCCCGCATGTTCAACCCTCGCTGGCGTGGATTTTCTGCTCCCTCCTTGAATTCCCCAAACATTCATTTTAGGGTCATTAAAGACAATTGTTCATAGGCGTGCATGTTCGTCGACATGCGCCCTGCGGTTGGCTGGCAACCGGTCAAGGGTGTACCTTAGCCTCTTGCCAAAAGTCAGCTGGAATAGACTCCAAGCTCACTTGCGACCGGAGTGAGAATCAAATCGATGGACAATGGACGGACTGATGAATTTTTGTTCTTCAAACAAATTCCAACTTGATCGAATGACAGATGTCTGATCACATATTTAAACTGCTTCTGAAGAGATTTTGTTCCTCATTCCCGCCAGTCACACTTATACGAATCGATACACCTTTTAGACACCCACAGCGTTTTACCAAAAAAACAAACCGGACTTTGTGCTCCAGTCGGATACTCAAGAGCTGGTGAAACACGCTTCTGATAACGGCCTACTTTAATCATGTGGGGTTCACTTTGTCTACGTTTTCACTGCCATTGTTACAGCCACCTGCAACATGCAAAATGGCAGCTGAAAGCAATCAATCCTCGGGAAATTCCAAAACACAATGCACAGTCGGTTTTTTTTTTTTAACCTTGTACAAGTGACTTTTGTGAAGTATTATTCTCAAATGAGTAATACAAGTAGCGGTAGGAGTAGTCATGGTCGAAGCTGAGCTCGTTCTTATCTTATATGGTCATTTCCTGAAGTCATTTGTTTTCTCCTTGATCTGCGCGGAAAATGGACAGGGCCAAAAATCGTAAACATTTTTGCGATGGTCGTATGGCTGGATGGAAATTATTTTATGTGGCGACACACGTTATCATGCAGGACAGAATCAATCAGGGAGTTCTTCTTTCCCCGTGGATCTTTGCTCGCGGGACCTGACCACCGCCAACAACAGAGGGAGGCGATGATAAGAATGCCGCTTATCGAGAAAAAAAACTGCTTTTACAGTGCAGCGGGTAGGCACTCTGCGTTTTTAAACCGTAATGTCCACAGAGGATGAAAAGACGTAGGGGGTGATACCGGAGACCGTGTTGGAAATCCCCTTCCCTCCGCAGGCCTGCCTCATGTTGGGCCCCACGGAGGCCCACATCAAAGGAACTGCTGCTGTCCGTATGTATATCGCCTGCTTCAGACTTTCTTGGTGATGGCCCTCTTTCCTTTTGTCTAGCACTCCCTCAACGCCTGGTGCTATTTTTACTCGGGTATGTGCCTCGTATACCACAATGGAGGTGCGGGGATCTCAAAGAGGATAGTGTCGCACGGTGGATTTTTTTTTTTTTTGCGTTTGTGTTGCGGTCCGAAATTGGCGTTGTGAGCTTCAGATACGCAGCTGCTGGACTGAATTGTCACGATACGCTTTCAGCCAGTGTCTTGACTATTTGTGTGGGACTTCTATCTTAATGACACTTTATGGAATTCTTTTTCTTTACAGTCTCTTTTCATTTGTTTGGTAAAACCCTCCTGTGGAAGTTCCAAAAGTCAAAACACTTACAAAAGAAGCTGGGATGCCGTTTTGAAACACCCGGCGACTACACTGATACCGTCTGACCTACAATATGCAAATGAGCATTGTGTCAGATTATGTCGTGCAAATAGTGGGTGCTAAAATACAGGCAGTAGGCTGGTAAATAGCGTGTCGGCACGTGCTGTACGACAGCCCTCCCTTTGCTCATGCAAACCCACATAATGCCAGGTATCTACAAAGCATCCGACAACTTGAAGCCGCCATATGCAAATTCAGGCTTGGCGGTGTTGCTCATGGAAGCAATGAAGCAGTTTGGGAGTTCACAAGCAGGCATTCGGGTAACTGACAATGGAGAGGTTCACTAGTCGTGAAGCAGAGCAGAAGGAATGTGCATCTCAGTGTCTTAAAAGTCGTTTTTTTGTAATGCCTACATACTGTACAAATTAAACGAAGCCATGAACAAATGTTGACTTCGAATTTGTTTTTGCACACGTCTTCACCGTGATTGATCAAAAATGATATGACAAAATATGCTCCAGATGCTCCGGAATATTGCCTACTTCACAGTCCGTTTTCAATCCCAAATCCTTGTGTTTTGGACAACTGTGCCCTCTAGTGGACATATTGAGCACGACATGCGATCGTGCACGCGGAATTCAATTCACTGAACAAAAATCTCCACTCGCGTCTAATAATCAATGAAATGTTTAATTTCAAGCAATTGCTCCATTTTCGAAATCCTGCTCTCAGTGGTGCCCTCAGAAGAGTGACACCGTGGAACGAGCGCAGTGAGGTATTCTGAAAAGAGTGACACAGGCTCTTTTGTTTCCAGTCACACACGTGACAGCAGTTTGTTGCTAAACATCTGCTATATTGAAAACTAAAGTCAGTTGCCATTCGTCTTGTTTTCGGGACACGCGGGCTGGGCACTGAAGTGGGGAACCAGGCACAACGGCTGGTCCATTATAGGCACGAGGGCGGAACATTCTAATGATCAACTTCAACTTTTGGCTGCTCTACTAAGGTGTTGCACTGCAATGGATGCAGTTTAAAAAAAAAAAAAAAGACCCGTGTTCATGTGACCCACTTGTGTTACGTCCTACATACTGTGCAGGGTTCTTGTTTTAGCAACGCAAGTACCCCTTTCAAGTTAAGTACGTAAGCAAGTATCTGCGCATGTCGGGATGGTTAAGTGACTGTGACAATAGCAGGGACTACCATGGTGCCTGAAAGCGCTTGACTTTCATTTTGGATCTTGTAAGTCACATGAGGCGGTGCAGCAGGAAGCTTTGTTCTGGTGACCGGCTTGTCTCCTGGCGGAGAACGCGGCGGGTCAAAGGAACGTTCGGCCTCTTCCGACAGTCGGTTTTCTTCCTTCTCCTCCTCCCTCTGACCAACAGGGACGCAAGAGAACATTACAGCTGTTCGACCTCAATGAAGCGCTTGGACAAAAGAATGCCCTTTTGCAGTGCTGACCTCTTTCTTCATTTTGTAGTATTCATCAATGGCGTACTGATATTTGGCCGATGTTATCCCAAAGAGGGAGGCCATCCTCTCCCCCAGGTAATCACATGCTGGAAGACAGCAATGAGAATATGATGCCCCAGAATCCTCTCACACCGGCGCAAAATACCAAATTGCCAGAGGAAGAGATGTTATGAGCCATATCACATGCTACGTTTTAATTTGTACACAATTTTCATATACGTATTTTCACTACTGACAGAGATTGTGGGAAACAAACCTGATATGGTGGATGTTGCAGCTCTCCACATGTGAAACCAGAAATACGGACCCCAAGTCATCTTGGACTGCAATGCAAATCACATAGACCGAGTGTATATAAATGGAGGCTGGCCTTCTGCAATATTTCTTGTATTCTGCATCTCAAATGTCTACTGTATGAGTTGTGGGACCAGCAACAGTTGCAGTAAACCGATTGGCACTTCGGCCAGCAGTTTCCCGTTATCGTGATCGTTTCCTTGTAAAACAATGAAAATGTTTGTCTGTGAAAACAGGGGGCAGGAGTCTGCAGTGGGTGTACGGCACAGCACAAACAATGATGGACCACAGCGGTGCCATTATTGTACAAACTGAAATAATTAGCGCTCGTGCTATACCCACCCGGAGTCAGACTGCTGACTCACAGAGACACTGGGAACAATAATCATAACATTTTAAAAAAAATTCTAAATGCTCTCTATAGATTACAGATCTTCACCTACTGCGGATGGCTGTGGAAAGTATCTCTCTGACACGCACGCACATGCGCACACGCACTAAACAATAACATGCACTTTGCAAATCCAGTAATACAGGAAAGAAGCACTTGATGTGCTCGCTCACCCTTTCTGCTTCAGCCGAGGGGGAGAGCAGGTCCCTCCTCTCTGGCTGCCTGTCTTCCTCCTCCTCATCGGTACTGTACTCCTCCATCGTCTCCCCACTGGAGAAATGGATGACCCTCCGAGGGGTCTTCTCCCTGCGGCGTTCTCTCTCTCTATCGCCCGGCTCCACGCTTTCAGATTCCCTCGTTGCCTTTGGCTTCAGAATCTGAGAACACTCCGCGCACATGAATATATTTACTCTACTTTGTGACGCGCACACGCACAATGACAACGAACCGGCGGCTGTCACGGGATCACAAGCGCAACTCGGCAATAGCGCGAGAATATATTAAACGGACAGGGAAAGGAAGAGTATGTTCACAGACCCGTTCCACGTCCGCACTCTTCGTTAAATGCAACGGTACGTCTTCCATTGTGGCAATCTCGTTGCGGGCTGAGGATGCTGACGACGCCTCTCCTCCGCCGACCGGACCGGAAGTGCCGCACGCGATCTACCGTACGTAACATCCACTTGTACTCGTTTTGGAAAAAGCGAACATCAGATGCTATTGTACTCGACTTTCAATCGTTACACTTTGCCTTTCGGCAAATAATGGTTCATTGAATAGAGAGAAGACATAGCTTGAAAAAAACGCCCATGGAAGCCATACCCGTGCCCGAGGACGGCTATTAATTATTATTATTTTCGACATCCCTATTATTTAACTGTACAGCGCAGTAAAAACGTGTTATACGATCTGTCCCCTAATCAATAGTCGTTCCTTGTCACGTTCTGTTGTAGTACATCTTACCACCACGAGATGTCACTACCGTTCCATCTAATGCCTGAACGCACCCCTTCTCAATCTATCTGTATGAGCTGTAAATGATATGGATCTCCATGGCGATGGAAATTATACCAAAACAAAACCACACACACACACACACACACACACACACACACACACACACACACACACACACACACACACACACACACACACACACACACACACACACACACGTGGAAACCTGTTTGATTAGGCATTTTGAAATCAATCGACCAATTAACCTTGGAGGGGGAATACTGTCTCACCCACAGCCTCATGATATTGAATGGATGCAAAAAGAGTACACGTCAGCTTAAAGCTGTGTCCTAGGTGTACTTTGGATGATTCCTAACGGCATGTTTTTGTGGGAAATGCTTCCAGTGCATGTTGTGCAAGCTTTCCAGCCGCCCTCCACTGACAGAGATGTTAATTGTCCTCTTGGTGGATTTTTAAACCTCATTTGTTCCCTTGGTTTGCCCAAATTTAGTTGAAACAGAAAATGGGTTCTCGTTTGTCAATTGTTCCGTGCGTTGTTTTCCATTAACAACTGACAGAAGCATTTAAGGAGGCCATTAGCAAAACAGGCATCATTGCTTGTGTCAGCCGGTTATTTGGCAAAACCGCATTGATCTGGAATTGTCAAAAGTAACTGCGGTCTTTTGAAAATCTTCATCTTTCACGTCTTTGCAATCCATTAGGAGCGCTGGATGTTTTGCATGTACCTGTTTTGCAGCTTGCTTTAAATGGCTTTCCACCGAGGCTATTTGTAAAAACAAAAGCACCGGTCCCAAAAGAGCACTTGGGAAGAGCATGGAAATGGAAGTTGTTAGAACTTGGCAGTTATTGATCACTTGCCTACCCTATAAAAATACGGTCCCAGAGGTAGGCGGAGATGTTTAAGAGAATGAGATCTGCCAAAAGAATAAGTCAAGTTTATTACAAGCTTTGTAGGTGATCCTATTTGTTTTTGTTTTTTTTTGGGGGGGGGGGGTCGATTTCAAACTTTAAAATCGGCTCACCACGTTACACTTGAATTACTTCCATCGGGCCGACTTGGGGGAGCGATTGGATCGTGCGGATCGACATCGATTTGGTCCTTGTGGCTTATTGATGAAGGGCCAAAAGGAAGAGGATTGACCTGACATCGACCGTGTCGGTCGTATTATTAAAAAATAAATAAAGTGAAGGATTTGAATTGAGTCGACCACATTTCTCAGAAGGGAAATGTCTGAGAAAAACAAGCATCCTTCAATAACAACAGGAGCTCGTTTTCAGAAAATCTTTCTGAAATCAGTTCTTTGACGATGGCTCTCAAAGGATTATCAAAGGACGGAGCCGTTCAAGTGTCAAATAAAACAGCGGCGAATTGCAGAACTGATGTGTCCACAGGAGATTACACGTGTTTCCATTATCCTTGCTTCATGCTTTTAAGAACATGTTCCTGGATTTCATTCATTCTTTGCTATATGTCCCCGCTTCCAGCACGAATCCCCCCCACCCCCTTTTTTTTCTCTCCCCACAGTCAATGCGGCTCATTCCTTCTACTGGCCCATTGCTTCCAGATTGTTCTAGGTCTATAACGACATTTATTCACTCAACTTCGGAGTGTACCAGGTGTATATTATGGTGAACACATTTGTTCACAGAGAGGCCTGTATTTGTACATATTCTTTCTGTTGGCCCACAAAGTGGAGCCCGGAGGCTGGGAACAAACATTCTTGTGTGTTCCACAGTAAAAGGTCCAAAAGGCAAGTGAATGGCATGACAATGAAAACAGGAACTGAGGCAAAAGGTACACGAGGGTTTTTTTTTATATTCTTATAGTGAACATTTCACTGTGTTACTTATTGTGGAGTTTTGTAATTATTTTGAAAACAGTCCAAAATGCCGGTCACAAATACTTCTCCAGTGTCACTTTTACAGGTTCCGGCTGATGAATTAGAAGAGCGCAAAGTTACCAAAAGCTGCATCGTGTCAACTAAAAGGGTGCACATAAAATTAGCATACAACATCGAACGGTCGTGTGTGTCTTTTCGGCATTGCACGTGAAACGAGTGCAAAACAGCTAAATGTTATCGTGTGATCATTCAATGTGGCTTCATTTGAAAATGTAACAGCCCCAGAAAGTCCGTAATGAAGCAAACGTGCCCAAGACATGCCGCACGACGCAAAAAGGGCTAATTGCGTCTGAAATATGCAGACCGTAGTCACAGAAACATGAGGCCGGCCGAGTGTCAGGGAGGAATTCCAATTTGGGATTTAATAGTATGGAATTCTCCGCACAATGAGCAAACGAGACAATCTTGCTATCATCATCATCATCATCATCATCATATGTAAAAAAACAAACAAAAAACAACTAAAAATCTAGTTGCTATTTTCCCCACCAACTATTACAAAAATTCGTTTTTGTTTCATAATCTAAAAGAAATAAATATGCTTCGCTATTAATTAAGATGGACGACAGACAAAATTGGCTCCGAGCCAGCGCTGTCACTCCCGCAGGTGGTCACCTGACTGCTGCTGTACATTCGAGCACACGAATAGCATAGCTGACACGTCTCGCACAACCAGACGCAAACGACCTCCTTCGCACTCTCGCGCCACATGTTCTATTTCTCACCCTGTCACACAGCTGTCAAATCGTGGATGTATAACACGCTATTTTAGAGCTTGATAACTCATCTCTGGCAGTAATGCTCATTAACAACGGCTGCCGTACACGTCATTAAAAAAAAAAATAGTAAAATTCGGCCAACAGATTTACTTCCAGCAATGCAGATAAAAGAATATGTCAATTTGAGTATAGCTGGACACCTTGCAGTCATAAGATCAAAGTTGAGTGCAACACTGGGGGAAAAAAAATGGCACATTGCTACTATGTCAAACGGCGTTACGAGCTTGTGGACCTAAATCTGTGCCATCCTCTCAAAACAACTCCACACACAGTCATGAACTTAGTACTGCTGACTATAAAAGTAAATTCACACATAAGTGAAAAATGTCCAAACTGGGCCCAATTACCGTCGCCGCGATCCATCCCCCCCATGTCACGGCGTCGCAAAGTCTCAGGTGTGAACGGGGAGCGGGTGTGTTAAATTCGCTGTTATTGCTCAAACGCTAGAAGCTCAATAGGGACGCGTGTGCCAATGACTTGTTCTTGCCTCAGAGTACCGCGCTGATACTGAATGCAAACTATTTTCTATGACGAAAGGCATTCAACATGGTCCGCTCGCGTTGCACGATGATGCTTTCGAATGACACAATTATAGTCTTCCAAAGTCATCTCGTGACTACTGAAGGTGACACGGAGCGGTGCATCCTGTCAGAAGAACATACAAAGTTTGGGAATTTCAATTAAAAACACTCACCTTTGCCTGTTTTGAGCCCTCAAGAGCTTCATTTTAAAAACATTCAACCATCTTACGGAAGTGGGCAACATCACACTTCATCAGGCTTCTTTTTTTTTTTTTTTTGGAGGTTGTGATTGGTGATTTATCGGACAAACGCAGATGGATTGCGGTGTTAAAGCTTTTCACGATGGGATTTCATGAGGATAGTCGGACAAACATTCCAGAGCTCAAAGTTAGGTTGACATTTCCCAAGTAAATGCCACCGACATGATCAAAGCAGCAAAACATCTGAAGCGGAAGCTTTTTTTTTTTCAGGTTTAGGATTTTTTGCTGTTCGGTTTCTGTCAGTCATAACATTCATCCTGTCATGTCAGAGCAGAGGATTGCCATTAGGCTGAGTAAGGTTAGGATGCGGAGTTTTGGTTATTTGTCGGGGAGCGGTTTCATTTTCCTTCATTCTGTGAGGCGGTGTGTATTTACATTAAGAGTGCAAATCAATCCATCATCAACGGCGCGATGCTTGATACTTAATTTTAAACCGCTTCCAAGTACACTTCGCCAACACCGCAGTGCACCTGAAATGAAAATCGAATGTTATTCAACACAGCATCTTTTCATCTACATGCTGCAAATGACAAAAGTGCGGTTCAACGTGACGTCGGCGTTTCGCATAGTCGCGCATTCAATGAAACGCTAGTTTTCTCCCCACACTGCCTCGTTGTCCTTCACCGCCGCAGGAGTGTTGTCCTTTTCACGCAATACATTTTCATGGCCACTAAATGCAATTCCAAGGTGGAAAAGTAACTTGTCATTTTTTCTCTCCGTTGCTATGGTGAATCTCCATAATCGAGGCTCCACCGATAATGTCTTCTCATTGTGGTCATGCGCGTGCACTGACTTAAAGTGACGATGAATTGAGTGAACTAATTCAGAACGGCTGTTCTGGAAATGAATATGCGGTTTCCCATTTTGGAGGAAGTCAACTCAGAATTCAAGTTTAGTCGAAGGGCCTCTGCAATGAGTCAAATAGCCCAAATAGGGGTCAAAGAACAATTTCTGCTCCTGACAACCTGTAACCTTGCAATTAGTTACCTTTTTTTTTAATATCCTGCCCGTATGATTGATGGATTGTAGATATTTATATTTGCACTCCACATTTCCGCTCACGCCCGTGTCAGTCTGCGATGGTCTCGCCGCGTACATGTTCCAAAACGAATGTGTGGACACGTTGTGCTACTCTGGAGGCAGGATGCCGTTTCCACATCCTTCTCTGCCTATAATTAGCCGTCCTGATAAAGCAGCAGTTTGCTGGCAGCGGCAGAATCAAACGGCGATGAGCAGGCAGCTCTACGCAGACACCAGGTGGCTGTCCTTGAGATGAGAGGCGGACTATAAGCAGCACACATCTGGAGGGCATTTCACGAGAAAGGTGATTGCGATACTCTGGGATGCTAATTGCGCTCTCCAAAAATCACAAGAAGTCTACCACCTAATGGTTTGATGTCCTGACATTTGGATGTTCAAGGGGATTTTAGATGGGCGTTAGTTTGCTTTTTAAGCATCACGCCAGTTGAAGGTGCTTTGGCTGAATCTTGGTTTTTAATGATGGGAGAAAAGAGTGGACTAATTTATAACATTTGTCGAGTATCAGCTCGGTTTGGTCGTACTTGCTTAGGTTTGACACGCCATTTTCAACTGTCAAACGATAGCAACTCAGCAGCAGCGGGGAAACGGCTTTGTTCGCCACACCGTATCGAATCCCTCAACAAATGCTGACTCAGAATAATGATGTCGGTGCTCCAAATTTCTCAACGTGGTAATTTTGGTTACGGTAAGCAGACAAACAGTGACTTGAGAGGCGACTGAGGCAGCAAAGTCGAGACTGTGGAGTCTAATACTGCAGTGTCTGGATCGTAAAAAGCCGTACGCACCGGATAAGATCACATTAGCAGCTATGCGGCAATGACAAATCTGCTCATCTTTTGACCTTAGCCCCTTACTGCTCTTATTCCTCTTGTACTCTGTCCGCCCCAATAATTCTTCAGTCGCCTTAATGACTGCATCTGACTATACCCGGTACTATTAGAACTTGTCAGCCTTTAGTTCTCACCTTTCTTCCATCCGCCTCAGAGACTCAGAGGTGAGAACCATATTTCCCTGAAAGTGGGTCACCTGTAAGAACCTGCGCAGATTGTGTCCCTCGATTACATTTTGTATGCATGTAAATGTCAAGTTACCCATGAGCAAAGCTCTAGGGTCACCATGTTCTGGGATATGTTTTTGCCGACAGTGATAGTGAACAGTGTAACCCAGAAATGCGGAACAAGAGGCTTTGCTCTTCAAGGAGACACATCCCTTTGAAAAAAAAAAAGACAACAAAAAAAAGTGCTGTTGTTGATTTGATTTCTGAGATGTTTCAAATATTTATTTTAAACCTTCACAAAAAAAAAAAAAAAAAGACCACTGCGGTGATAACAGCATTCTTCCTCTGTACAATGGTCGTTTTGAGCTGAAATCTGATGTGCTAAATTGACACTTTTGGCTTCGCGTGATGGAATGCCTTTGTGATCCTGACAAGTGCTGACTGAAAACTGTCATTAAAGAAGCGGAACTACACTTACACTTTGAAATCCTGTCAAGTTTTGTTCAACACACAGCGGAGAAGAAGTTATAATTGGCCATCAGGCGATTGTAATGGCCATCATGTCAGCTCTTCACAAGAGGCTGATTCTCTTCCTCCCTCGTCGCCTCGACTCCCTCACAAAATACATTGTTGCGTCTCTCAACAAGGCAACTAATAAATACCCGCTCGCGACGTGACTGAGAAGCTGAGAGTTTGACAGACGAAGAGGAATATTAATCATCAGCGAATATTAAGATGATCAGTGGTTATCTGAGCAAGGTGTCAGCCTTGTATTGCAGATTGTATATTTTGTGTACCTGTACCCTTTGAACATGTTCACAGTAAAAATGCTATTCGGAATTACACTGTTTTTGTAAACAGTTTTTTTTTTAATTAATGGGACGGTACTCGGCTGGGGGGGGGGGGGCGTGAACCAAGAAAAACATCGGTAGAGGGGATCATAAAAGGTACAGGTGGGAGAAAATCTGGGAAAAAGCAAAAACTGCATCGAAGTTCATTAGAAGGTTGATTAGCGCACTCACAAGCCAAAAATCTTTCCTTGACTCATCTCATTACTTGAGTCATTGAACTTAATAGGAGGCTAATTCACAAATTGTTTCAGCTCAGTGACAGAAAATCATGAATTACCCAACAGGCAATTGACAGTCTCGGTTCCTCTGCAACGCTCAAAATGTTGGTGTCAAAGTATACCGGTTCAATCCTGTTCCCACTCGTCTTTTCAATGTTTACAACCAGGTGCCATGAAAACATTCACTTACATGTCACCTCAATTCATCTATGAGGAATCTAATAGAGCAAGCTTTAAAAAAATATTATTTGGACAGGGTGATGTAGGCATCATGTCGTAGTTTTACTTGAAAATATCAGCTTTAGAATAATTGTAGTGTTCTCGTGCAGTGTGTTCGAAAAATACTCACCACCAAGTTAAACCGTAGCCAATGAAGACAAAGGAGATCAAAGTTTGATCATTGACTTCCACAATTCCTCAAAGACCGGTGAAAACTGAAAATAGGATAGTACAAAAAATGTCAATGTCTGAACACAATCATGATGCATAAATTCACTTTATCATATGCACAAACACTCGTAAACAATCTGCTCTTTGGCATTTCATCATCCAAAGGTAATAGCAGCAAGTAGCCAGCAGAGGGAGTCATTTAATCGTTTCATTGAACTATCGTCTACGGTTGGGACACGAACGCAGGCAAATGCCACAATAAACTATGCATTTTACCAAACTCTACGGTTTATGTTTTAATAACATCTCAAAAATGATATATTTGAACTTACGGCATTGCTTCTATGATGCTTTACAGTGGACGACGGCAGATCGTACTCCGAGCATAAAACATGTCGCGATCAATCCGGAAAAGCCTAAACAGGAAGTTACATCGGAATAAGACGTCATCAATGACAACTTAAAATGTTTTTACTAATACATTAAACACACAGACAATTATTATAGATTTATATTACAAAAAACTTTTGAACTGCCATACCAGAAACCCTGTTAAAAAGAGATATATATAAAACCCATTAACTATTACCTTCAGGGCAACACAATGGTGTATTGGTATTCTGAAGAATAATGTCATCACGAAATAACCTATTTTATTAATCTTTGATATCGTTGACTAGTCTGGTCCACGTAGCGCTTGCATCAGTGGTAAATTTTTTGTTGTGTCCAGTTCTTGTCCGAAAACATAAGTTGTGAAGGCACCTTGACTGTACGAAAAATGGCAGCCCTGCCAATTTCACCAGGCAACCAACGATTCGCATACAAGTAATTGAAATTCAATTTTAGGAACTTGGAAACACATACACTGCATCGTTCGGTAAATGAATTATTTTTTTAACGATTATCATGTTTTGATGATCGCGAGAAGCCAATTTTGAAATTACAATTACATTTTGATTAATTGCCCAGCCTGAATGCGTGTCTTGTTTCAGCTACCATTAATATCACTTTTTTTTTCTTAAATGAAACTCTGACTGTGACCTTCCAGTCAGCGATGCGCTCTATCTGTCACGTAAAGCCAAGCAATTATCATCTTGGTGACTTACCATCTACCTAATTCATGTCCCTCTTACTGTGTGTTCTATGAAGTATTATTATTATATGGTAAGCTAATAAAATTTCTTTTATCCTTGGGAGAAATATTTAGCACCCACCACCTTTTTCTGTCTGCAGTTGTGTCTGTTTCCCCATGGAAAAAAAAAAAAAAAGAGCCATTCTGATAAAAAAAATTAATGCAATTCTGGCGCCCTCGCGTGCATCCAATAATCAGTAATTTGCAATATGAGGGCAAAACGTGCTGCAGCCTCATCCAGTCTGATAAATCATGGCGTTCTATCTTTGTCAAATAGCTGACAAAAATCCTTTCAAGGGTTTAAATTTTCATGCTGGTTCGGTCAATAAACATTGCTTCTGGCATGGACTCTATGCTGGCACGTTCTCTTTCCCAACAAGCTTTCCACCTGGTAATTCTACCTCCACGTACAATACCTTCTCTCACGAAATCCTTTTGCTCAGCACAAAGTCTCAAGTGTTTGATTTACTATGAAAAGCGGTGGGGAAATGAAAAACAGACAATCATTTGACTTCTGCGGTATGTCCTGAATCACAGTTTCTGTCCTATTCTCGTCTCCGTCAATGATTCATTCGCGTTCCATCTATTCCCCCCTGCTCACTTTTATTGCAAAAATAAATGCTTCAACAAAATGGGACTAAAAACATACTGTAGCATATCAATTTGCTCTGGAAGAAAAACCTCATTTACTCCCAGTCTCTGCTTAATTTTAAAGGTCTAAAAATCCATCCCGTGTGTAAATGTCTCATTCAGTGGCATGAAAACTGATTTAAGCTTCCTGACCTCACGCGTCGACGTAGCTCCACAATTACAGGAATAAAGCAATTCCATTTCATTCACGTGAGCCACCAAAGGCTATTTATAGCACCTCAAAGTGAAACATTTAGCATGGCATCAGCAAATATGTCAAAGGGGATTACTTTAGGGCAATGTAATAAGTAGTTTGACTCGCCGTCTTGAACCATCAAATTTATTTGTAGACATTGATGTATTGGTTGGAAGTACAGAATGAAAAATGCAGTACGCATATATATTTTTTTCTGACTATTTATGTAGAGTTGAGCAGAATGAGGAGATTGAACATGTGAGAGTAAAATGTTAGCCAACTCAAGAGCAGCTTTCTCGACCCATCTTCAAAAGCACTTCTCTTGTTCAGATCGCATGGTGTGAAGCGTCGTAACCCATCCATCCATCCATTTTCCGAACCGCCTGATCCTCACTAGGGTGGCGGGGGGCTGCTGGAGCCTATCCCAGCTGTCTTCGGGCAGTAGGCGGGGGACACCCTGAATCGGTTGCCAGCCAATCGCAGGGCACACAGAGACGAACAACCATCCACGCTCACCTAGGGACAATTTAGAGCGTTCAATCAGCCTGCCACGCATGTTTTTGGAATGTGGGAGGAAACCGGAGTACCCGGAGAAAACCCACGCAGGCCCGGGGAGAACATGCAAACTCCACACAGGGAGGCCGGAGCTGGAATTGAACCCGGTACCTCTGCACTGTGAAGTCGACGTGCTAACCACTGGACTACCGGGCCGCAGCGTCGTAACCGTATACTGTTAATGTGGCATAATTGTTGACAAGAAACTGGTGCATCATGGCTGAGAATAGAAGGATCAAAAACGACCGTGGATAGACCCACGGTCCTGCTCTCATTTTCAAGTGACTCTTAAAAATGAAACCACATGACTCCCATTCTTTCTCATTTGCTGTTTTGTTTCCCCCAATATCTTCTTACCATATGTTCTGGAGCACTATTTTCAACAGCGAGAGTGAGTGTGTTTTCTGCGAGGCTCTCGTAGCCCTCTGACCTCCGGTTAGAATGAGGACTTTCCATTCCAGGACAACTTGCCCTTGGAAGCGCTCTGCTGTCACTTAAACGGCTAATGACTTCCATTCCCCGGGCGCAGGAAAATTACGGGGTCTAATACAGCAAAGTGGCCCGGCTTTTGGTGTTTTAGGGATAACAGATTGTTTCCAAAGTAGTGGAAGGGAGCACGCTTATTGTGAGGAAGCCTCATCAATCATCATTTAATGGCCCTTAAAAGGGTGGGTGCCGCCCGCAGGGGTTTGACATTAAACTGCCAAACATATAAGGGCAAGACTACTGTAAGTTGCTCACTATGAGCAGTTTCTGAAGCAAGTCCAGAACCGTATTGATATCCAGCTATTTGGTTGCTGATGTGCACGCGCTTCAAATATCTCTTTTATAATCTCCATAAAACAGGAATCACAAACTCACCTCGGTGAGAGAAGGCCGGCCCCTGTCCGAGTGAGATGCGATCATGCCGTTGACGATACCGAAGACGATGTTTTCATCAAAATGACCCCCCCCCCCAGGACGTGCGCACACGTATTTGTGCTAAATGAAAAGAAGTTTCGAGCATCAATATCAAAAAGTGACAGACGTGCACTTCATCATGTTTGCATGAAGACTGACGCAGACGTCATGACTTTTAATTTGAATAGAGCCTACACAATAATTGCACAAACAGCCACTCTAAAACGTGCGGTGACCCCAGTGGGAGCAAACAGATCATACGATAGTCCCAAGCACTTTTTTCACCTGTGGCCAACAGCGTAACTTGAAAAGAGTCAGTCGACCTACAATTTTGGCTAGCACGATGTCGTCACATCACTTGAAATGCTCATAACAAACGTGACAGACCGCGGGTTTGACTTACTACCTTCCAATGCTTGCCCTCTTCCAAACCGTTTTTGTCAGCCATTCCCCAGACAGATTTTGAAACAATCTATTTTGTGATACCAACCATCTGGTGTGTCGGGTTTGCTAAATGCCCCACGGTATTACCAACCTGTTGCTGACATCGATGACCATGTGAGAGTGAGGCAGAACGATGTGAGCTGAAGAACAACAACAACAACAAAAAAATGACATTCATAACAGCAGCATTATAATTCTAAAACACTTCATTGGAGGTTACAGCTGTGTAAAAAAAATAATCCAAGATATTTTCATGGATATATATATATATATATATTTTTTTTTTTTACTAAAACAAGTTATGCTGACCTTGCCGTCATTTGGATTCACCCTTGAATGCTAAAAGGCTACTTCAGTGATGACCAATTTGTGTAATGACTGGGTAATTGGAGTTCCATTTTCTCTTTCACCTTTGAAAAGACCAATTTTCCGCCATTCACTGTATGATTGTTTTGTATTTTACACTTCCACAGTTAAATGGTTTGAGTCCATCACCCACTTATTTTCATTTGAAAGCACAAAGTCAGATTTATAACGTTTGGTCATATTATATATTTGGTCAAAACTAGAACGGTAATAATTTCCACGAAGATTTATTTTCAAGTGACAGCTTGATGTGTGCCCCTGAATGCACCACGGGTGATTAAAGGGGGATGTGGGGGTGGTGAGAGAATCCCAAATTTTTTTTCTCTCACCATTGTCATTCATGTGCTGCATTTCATCACCCTTCTAAAGGCACCTTTTCCAACTTGTCAACTGAACTTTTTGAAAGAAATAAAAAAAAAAATCGCTTTCCCCCACCCAACACCCTTCTTCAATTTGTACTGCCACTGGCAATTTTATAGAGGAATGAGTTCTTTTATGAACCTAAAAAGCAATCATCTTTTCATTTGTTTTGAAATTCTCTGCACCCTCCAAAACCTGTTCATGTGGGGTTTATCATCACGGGCTGAGGGAAGGCATTGGCGGGCCGTTTTGGATTGAATTTTAGTTTTGTCAAATGGATCAAATGACTTGATATCAGGGACACATTGACGTTTATTTCCCACGGTAATGATGATCGGCTGCGCTGGCACTCTCCGGTGTCAGTCAGTTTGGGAGAATGAGATCAGCACATTTATGGCCGCAGTGGGATATTTGCAATGTACACACAAGAAAACAAAACAAAACAAAAAAAGAACGGCAAGTAACTTGTGTGCACATAATCAACGTGTAGGGACAATTTATTTGAGTTGAGTGTGCGTTGTCATGGTGACATGGTCCTGAGACCAGTTACTACACGTACAGTATGTTCAACATTCATTTCGGGCTAATATTTTCCACGATGTCAGGCTACGGTGTCTTGTTGGTGTTCCGACCTGTAGCCAAATGCACCGAATCTGTTTGGAAGTGCACCGAGACCACCTCAACAAGTGAGTCTCGGTCCAGTTCCCTCATTGCACATCTCTGGAATATTGTTCGGTTCTTCGCTCTGTTGCCTAGGAGCTGGATCTGAGGGGCGCAGCTGCTGTGACGATCTGCAAGAATGGCCGTCCGCACACAACCACCGCGTAGTCGTTGTATTATAGAGTAAACACTTCTGAGTCCGAATTACAGATTCATCTTTCCACACTGAATTATTTATTTTCCTTCAGCCTCCACCATATGCTTCAAGCTCGGTGCTGTTACTATTTTGTAATTCAGATCAACGTGGGAAGAGAAGCCAATGTGTCGAAGTCATTTCAACCATTTGAGTTGGGCTCGTTCTAAAAAAAAAAAAAAAAGGAAAAAAAGAAAAAGAAAAAATGGCCTCAACTGCTCGCAGTAAATTGTCCTGCTCTGATCTCTCCTTTGCTTTAACTCCTAAACTCTTCTGCCTCTTTATTTTGCACAGCGTGAGGGAGGAAGATGGTTGAATGTAAACGCTGACTATGTGCCAGCTCTCTTATTTTCTTTTCCCCACAGCCCGCCTCGACAAATAATAGAATGCGCCGGCAATCTCGGTGACAGACAAGGAGCAAGGAGAGGAAAAGTGGGCCACTGTCAACCCAAGGCGATGCAAATCCACCCGTCGCCTACCGAGTTGAGGAATCTAATAATCACACCGAACGCTCTTCCATCCAATCTTTGACTCCCCCTTCCGCTCTCCATTTCTCATCCCATACTTTCATTTTCTCCTAGTGCTGTTCCTGGCACTGCCATCTGGTCCCGATACCCCAGAGATGGACTCGGCTCCGGTTTGCAATCAGGCGAGGGCTTAGAGTGGAAGTCTGGCACCATGGCAGCTGATTCCACAATAATATATGCCGCGCTGTTGCGGCTCATTTTGCTTCTGATGGGCACCGTGACCACTCGAGCATGTGCTGGCAATTAAGTGCTGCGTTAAGTAAAAACTGCAATTTGCAAGGCAAGCGTGAAGGTGCACTTTAGTAGAACAAAGCCAACCAGAGGCGCAGGAGTGATGAAGGCGATGTCTCGTGGAGAGATCAATCGGTGACAAAGATTTGATTCAGTCATTTAGCGCCGAACATGCTAAATTGAAAACGCTCTCACTGCAATGCAAATGCAAATTCTGAAAGGTGTGATACAGTTAATGCACGAGGGAATATATGCTCATCCTATCCTTGACTCCTCCAATTGCCTTACCGGTCGGCAATTTAAGATTTATTGCACACCAAAATCACCCAAGCTCGACTTTGTACACTGCTGACCCAAAGTCTTGCTGCGATCCAAAATAACGCACCGAAAACGATGGAGAAGGAAAATTTCGTGGGTCACTTCTGTGCCCACCTTTTGTATTTAGTCATATAGTCACATCACGATACTTTTAAATTGCATTCCTTGGCCAGAACTATTGCGGTTGTCCAATCTATAATTTTGTCTCCTCAAGGAAAATTGAGAGAGGCACGGCGGCTTTTGGTGGGGTTACGTCTGCTTTCTGGCACTGAACCAGAATGGGTCGGTGACACGTGGACTTGATGCCAAATGCACCCGCCAGGCTCCACAGAACGTCATTAGCTACCAGCCAACCTAACAGCTGTTGAATAACTTTGCCAATGATCACGAACGCCATTTATTTGTCTGTCTTTTCATTTTCGTGGAATTCGAGGCGCAGGCCAGTGAAAAAGGGACACAAGGAAGCGGATCACAAAGCAAAGAAGTATCGTGATGATGTATTTATAAATCAACCTCACTTCCTTACGTCTGACCGCTGTGCAAAACTGTGCGATCCTTTCAAGGGTTTAAATTCAAGAATAATCAAAGAGAATGATCACTTTAATACTGTATCTTGTTTGCAGTGCGGAGGATGAAGAACCCTGAATACTGAGTTCTGAGGTCTAACATTTTAGTCACCCGATTCAGCGACAGTAAACGTGATTGGCAAACTCGAACACATTAGAAGGACCTCACAGTACGGCGCTCAAACGAAGCCCATAAAATAATAAATAAAGCGATTGTGATGTCTCAAGCTGTCGGTGATAAAATCGGGTTTCCAAATGTGAGTGGTATGGCTGCAAGATCCAAGAATTCCAAAGCGTGGGACTTAAAAAAATAGATCCTGAATGAGCCAACGTGTGCATCAGCACACTGTATCTTCGGAGCGCTATCATATTAGTGGTTATGGGACTTGGCAAAGGAACTCGTTCTCGCCACGCTCCCCGCGCCGCATGATGAAAAGATCATCATTGCGAAATGTAACTTTGTAAGACAAAGAAAAACTAGTTTTACAGTGATGATTCATCGTCAGCGGCAGTCCTTTGTTGACTGGTGGCCGATGCAACCACCCCCACCCCCCAACCGCCGCACAGCACTCCCGCAGACAGACATAAAATATATTGAACTACAACCAAATTGAAGACAGCAACGGCAAAGAATAATAAGAATTCGGGCGACAAACTGACTAAAAAAATGCATCGGTCTAACATTGCTCGAAAAAAGAAGAAGATAAAAAACAACTTCAGCAATAATTATCCTCCCAGCACGATCATTACGTTTTATGATGCGAACGAAAGTTTTCCAACCCGCAAGAGGTTCTACAGAATTTCAAGATGGGTCTCCCATTCCCCCCAATGAATTACAAGCGGCAGTGCCTTTGTAAATGTTTAATGTCAAGAGTGGCTTCCCTCCAACCTTGTTTGGAACCTTGGCTACTTTTCTGAGCCTGCATTCTAATTCAGGGAACGCATAACTGTCCCTAATAAGGCGCCAAAGAGCCCGGAATCCAACAGTGACCTCCACCACTTTTAAAAAAGTCATCAAAAGCATGCTCAGACTTTTAGAGTGTACACAATCGAGCGGCCGCTATTGGCTATCTTTATTAAAGATCGCTTTCTTAGCAGATCAAGCGCAATGCATCCTCCAACAGCGCCCACCAACAGATTTTATTGTGAGTTTCTTTGTACCCGTAGCATTATCTTTTAAGTTGTCATGTACTGTAGTTTGGGTGAAGCTTTCGACACATTCATTCTGACATCTGCAGGTCGGCTTTGGGTGACAGGTGTGGTCAATTTAACCGAAGTACAGTTTGTTCCCATTTTGAAAAAGAAAAAAAAAAGTATAACCCTTTACCGTGAACGCGTTGCACGGCCCGATACGGCTTGAGGCCCAAGTGTAATTACATTTCTATTAATACAGCCTTTATCTTGAGAGTCCATTCAAAATGAGTTTGACATCTGCCTCCCCCATATGGATTTAAAAATAAAAAGACAAAGTCATTCACTAGATTTGCCTTTGACGTCCAATTAGACTTCCATGTGTGGCACAGAATTATTTCGTGTTTACATTCCCAGCCCCGATGTCTTACATGTGGAGCCAATTTTGTGATGTATTCATTCCATCCAAATCAGGACAAAATTGTCCCCTCTTTACAAACTTTGATGTAGCTAAAATTGCAAGAAGATGGCAGCCAAACAACCTTGACGGGGCCGCCGTTGCTTTTAGTCCCATTATCGGCAATATGATAAAATGGATTTGCTCAAATAGTGGACATGCTTGCAAAAGATGGTGCAAACTTCCACAATACCCGTGGTTCCAGAAAATTGGCATGTGGCCCATCTACTCTTTTATACAAGGCAGGACATTCAATGGATGGATAATTTGATCAAACGTGATTAAATCTTTAACCTCATGCTCCGCCGTGGTAATGTAATTGGATTTGGGGGCTATTTTCCGAGTTGAGCCAGTCAATGAAATGCACAGGCTGGCTTTATGATGATGCCAATATCTGATCGCAACCCGCAAGCCAAATCCATACTCTTTGATATGTAACATGCAACTCCAATATGTGAGGATTTATTGTTTCATCTCTGGGTTGCCATAGATGCGCAAGAAAGCCAGGCCAGGTTGAATCCGAAGCCTCGAGGGAATGAGAGAGGGAGAGAGAGGGCCCTTGCTGTTGGGGCTGTTTGTGTTGCTGTCTGCCCTAAATTATCAGAGCGGCCGATTTATTTTCTGCAAAACAGTGAGATCTGTCTAGCTAGATAGATAAATAGATAGATATATTTTTGTGTCTTATATCTATCTCTTCCACTTCCAGCACTTCAAACTTCTTTTTCCACTTAACGCCAAACCCTCCTTGGTAGTCTCGCGCTTGTTAGAGTGAGTGGACATGCAATTTAGTCTCCGCTATTGGAAGTTTTGGTAAAAAATTCCAATCTTAGGAGATCACGTCCATCAATATTGTGCATCGTCTGTCAAGACTGAACATACAACTTCTTGTGGATTTTAGACAATCAGGCCAGTTGTACAGTATCCTACCTGCTTGTGCCTCGAGGGCAACATCACTTGGCATAAAGTTTCCTCGCTGATTTTTTTTTCAAAAGTGGATGAAACCCCAGAAGCGCTTCATTGAATATATTCTGGTTATATAAGTATAGCTTGTTATCAGGCAGTTTGAAAATGCACGATGCATTTAATGTCCTCTATTTCCCGGAAGGTATAGCAATAAAACGTATTCCCGGCACTCCAATGTAAAATAAACTCAATGCAAAACTTTGCAGACATTGTCCTCATCTGCTTCTGGATTGGCTGCAGCAAACCTCAAATAAAGAATGCTCAAGGGTCTCCTTTTACAACCCCGCTATCATAATGTAAAGCAGGAGGCGGCAACACGATGGGCCCGCTGCAAGCGGCTGAAGAAACATGCAAAATATGGCACATTTCACTGCAGTGGTTACCTACAACGGGCGGCAACGGTGGTCGACTGGTTAGCACGTCGGCTTCACTGTGCAGAGCTGTAGGGTTGGAGTCTGGCTCCGGCCTTCCTGTGTGGAGTTTGCATGTTCTCTCCGGGTACTCCGGTCTCCTACCACATTCCAAAAGACATGCGTGAAAGTTAATGGAACGCTCAAAATTGTCCCGAGCTGTGAGTGTCAGCGCGAATGGTTGTTGGTCTATGCGGGTCTATGCAATACTTCATTTTTGTGAACTTTTTCATTCAAACGGACGCAAGTCTCATCAAAGTAACAATTGTTTTCTTGCACCTCAACTTTAAAAAACATTTTTTATTCTACAAGTGTAGTCTAAGGGGTCCCGTTAGGCTGCTCGTGTTAACATTTTTACATTGAATTTTTACACTATGTCAATTGCAAGACTCTCAGCTACAGATGCGCAGACTGAAAATAATGAATGGCGTTGTTCCCAACAGTCGAAATATTCTCTTTCTGGCATCAGGGCTTACTATAGAACGCTTGATGCAAGCTTTTATTATTCATGTTGTTGGGGCTATCTGAGTCACCATCTATATACACTCTCCCCTGCGCCGCATGTGAAGGTCATCATTCTGGATTGGATGTGATTTTCCAGGGATGTATTTGTTTGAAAAAAACCAGTCATGCGCTGGGGATTTACAGAAAGACATGTTGATTTGACGCCTTCAAACTATACGGACAGAAGTTTGAAAGCCGAGAATGAATATGCGAATATGCTGACAAGAATGCTTTAAACGCGGCAATATGACACGCCGATGGAGTGAAGGGATCGCACCTCACCGAACGGATCTTGCTGTTGATCAAATGAATGCGTATAACTTTGTGCGGACACGCTCACAATTTCATTTACGCTCGGTTTACAGAGCTGCTATTTCATTTGCATGATGGAGGCGCAAAGTGAGAGGCCGATGAGAGCGCAGGTGAGGGTTCAGTAAACTTTTTATGGTCTGCCGTGAAAGTAGAAGAAAGTAAATGATTCAGTACACGCTGTATCGGTCGGCCCCTTTTGTGTCCTTTGCTCTCCCTCGCACACAATATGGTGGGAGGCAATATTGTGGGAGTCAGTGAAGTCACAAACTTTCAATGATGATGCTTGCCCAAAGTGGCGAAAGGTTAGCGAACGCAACGCTAGACAATTAGCATGTTTGATGATGTTTGTCATTGCGTCTCGTAAGCAGTCATTCTCGTGTAAAATGTCGGGTGTTTGCCCAGCACGCCTGGCCGCCTCCATTGTCTGTTCACTCATGGAGTTGATTTGAATACGGCACACTGTCGCAACCATCAAGCCAGCCATCTAAGGTGCTCTCTTTCACAAAACACAAAAAGGGAAGTTGGGAGAACTTTTTTTTTTCTCTGTCTGTCACATACATACACATTCATACATTTCCAATACTTGCCAGTTTGCTCCGTGTTTGTTTACATTTAACCAGTGTTACTGTGGTGGTATTGCCTGTGAGCCGTGGAGCCAGAGTAGAAATTCTACAGGATCATTTAGCGCCTATATGCGCATAATTCGGAGCAGCACTCGGACAGAGTATGTGTCGAGATGACAAATGAAGCCTTTACAGAACAAGAAAAGCTTGCACTGTCACCACGTGTGGATTCTAAGGATCTGGGTGTTCCTCGGAGGGGCCAGCCTGTACATCAGAGGGATGCTCATCACTGTCCCATCTGGCCTTGCAGCCCTCTGCTCCACACAGTCCTTCTCCGCGGCCATCCATCTGCACCACTGATCAGATGCTTTCAAACCGCAGCTTTGATAAGCAGGTGTGGCTTCTCTAAAAGGATTTTTTTTTTCGTGTAATGTGCGAGATGGGGACACGGGAGTGAAGGGAGAACATGAAATGTATTTGTGCGCGTGTGCACATCAGGGAATGTTAAGGCTACCTCTGACTTTCCCTCGAGTGCTTTGCGTGCAGTCTGTCCACTGCTGCTCAAGCGTGCTGGTTGTCACCCGGCGCTATCTAGGAAGGTCACGTTTTGAGACTGACTGGAATTGACAGATATTCGGCTTCTGTGAATTGACAATGGCAATGAGGTCTAAATGTCTTGACGTCAAGAAAAATGAGCATTTTCGCCCGCATAGTGTAAAAAAAGCCAATAAATTGTTTTTGAAGAAAACATTAAAAAGCTGAAACTGATAAATTGCTGGAAACATCTCCTGATGTTCTTTAACCAATAACTGCACTCCCAACAACTTCATTCCTTCTATCCACTGAGCCAGCCTTTGTCAGAGAAAAAGGAAAGGGTTGCTCTACTGCTAGAAATGACTTTAATCATTCCCTAATGAACTTTCATCACTGCCTCGTTCATTCTCAGCACAGGCAACTGATAAAACTTTCTTCATGATCAGGTGACAGGCCACATTTTGCTTCTTCACCTTTTTGGAGGTACTTCTGGAACGCAAAACGCCTTGTTAGGGGGGTCTCTTCTCGTCACACTTGCTACCTGACCCTTTTCCAATGCCGGAATGATTGGGGGTGGCTTCACAGATGGTCGGAGCTGCTGCCAGTGTCGGCCTGGGTATGAGGTGGCGTACAAGTGAGAGACAAACCCCACACAGCTCACCGGGCACATCGTCCAACCTCTTGGCAACCCTCCGACGGACACAATTACTGAAGCACGGTGCTCTTGAGGACACCCCACCTCCCCGAGCCCACTTCGTTCGAAATGAGCTTACACCATTCACTGTTGTAACTCATCACACTCAAATGATGATAGGTCCGATATTATTTGTCAATTTTATGCTGATTGTCTCTCTTGCCGCTACATTTTTGGGAGGAATTGAACTCTGGCAGACCAATCAAGATTCCATTCCGTCGCTAAGCAACGCGACTGATCGACACATACATTGTTGTGTTTCCGGAGGCACGTGGTCTGAAGAAACGCCCGGTAAACGGAAGCAAACTCGCTGTCTGTGAAGGCTGAACTTGTCTCTCGCATCTTATCAAATCATTTGTTTTCTTCATATACACACATTTGTAATGGATGGCATGTTCATTTTTTTACATCTCTAAATATTCATACTGTATTATATGTCGTAGTTGGTGGCCATTTCATTGGAAACGGTTATAACGAACGACCGTCATAACGTCCAGATTCGTCATGTCCCCCGAGGTACGACTGCAGGGATAGAAACATTTCAAAACACAAAATAGAACGAAAAATCATGACTTCAATAAGTCTACAGAGAAAGCAGACGACAGCACAAAAGCAAATGGCAGAGTGCGCTTTAAAGGGACGTCTTGAGCAAAAAAAAAAACAGTCCTCCCCGGCAGTAAGAAGATGCTGTGGCACGCTGTCAGCCTACGCACTCAACCGAAGATGTTCAGTAAGTTTATAGTCTTCTCTTTGAAAGACCTTCACTTCCGTCAGCATGGCATTGTTTCGGGTTAACCTGTATTCCATGGATCAGGTTGAGGTCTGACTGCTTTCTCAGCACATCCCAGACCATGTTTGGACCGGCAGATTTAGTCACGGTCCGATTGGTGTTCGCACCTGAACAAACCTACGCTCAACCGAGGGAAAAAGAAAGTCGTTTGATCAAAACGGACAGAAGGACAGGAGTGTGAAGGCAGAAAGTGCTCTCTCCAAAAGTCTCCCTCAAAGCATCATCTGGACCTTTGGATGAAGAGCTGTCAAAAAGACAGAAGTGTCCGTTGTAAAAAAAAACAAAAAAACAAGCGAAAAACGTCCATTTGGCGGACAGGCGAGGCTGACCGTAATGAGGCACAGAGGGGCTCTGTCAGAGCGGAGACAAAAGACCCCACCGGAGTCCTTCAACACTCGCTGGGGAGAAGTGCCAGTTTTGTCCTCCCCCCTCCAGGAGTGGCTCTGTTCTACTCTTAGCTACTGATCAATATGTCCTGTCCGGGTCAGCTTGTCACAATGCCCCCCGAGGGGACTGCGAAAAATAACCCCGGCAATGTTCCATCGAGCACCTGCGCCCCCGCAACCCGCTGCCAGGTGCTGCCACCAAGCGTCTGCGTTTTGCGAGATGGTCGTTCCCATGAGGAGCTGTGACGGAGGACTTAGGAATCAATGAAGGAATGTAAGACGGAACACTGACAAGAATTCAGTGGCGTCTTCCGGATCCAGCAAGTCGTTCTTAACACCCCGATTCATTCTATTGACTGATGTCACTGCAGTTTGACGGCAGAGATACGCCGTGACAATTACACGTAAAAAGGCTCGCCGATGGAATTTGATCGCCATATCCTCCAATCTACACGGCGGATCGTCACCGCTCGATCGACCTCAGTCTGTTTGAGTGCGGCTGTGATCGTTTCATGCAATTTTTCCTGAAAAAAGAAATCACGGAGTTGGAAGTCATTCCCATACCATTGAACAATTTGTCGCATTGGGGAACAATTTCACCAAGTGGTCGTTAGAGATCTGAAAAGAAACCACCAAGAGAAGAGACTTCTTCCAACCCTTGGGAATTGACGACTTTGGTCTAACGTTCCTAACAGTCACAGTCAGCAGTTAGGCTACTACAAACGATGCATCTTTTTATTGTGCATATTGCAAACGTTGCATTCCGTATCATAAAAGTACATCTTATATCAGACCTTTGGGATGCATTTTAATGCAAGGTGTGAAGAGAAAATAATCAAACACCATCTGCATACACAACACCTGGCAAGGGAACCACCAAGGCAAAAACTATTGCATTTTTTTAAAATTTTACATTTATTTTTTTACATTCTTGGTCAGCTCTTTGCACTGTATCATCACATAAATCAATTCCAGCTATCTGATGTAATTACCTTACGGTAACAACACATAGGTGTGAGATTTCATTTTCGGCTGTTTATCAGGCAGTGCGACTTTGTCATTGGGACTCCAAAACTGATGTCAGCATTATACATATACAATGCATTATACAATGCCTACATTAACCCTTGAAATAGTTGGAAATTCACATGAGTAACCTTCAACAAAAAGTATATTATGAGAACACGCCTTTTGTGATTATTATCGTGACATTTCAACCAATATGCTTCCAGTCGGGGTGCATTGAGGACATGCAAGATAGTTGCTGGTGCTACATGCAAAGTGTGTATATATACAGTATATATATATATATATAATTGAATTTCAGTAACTGAAGTAGCACAAACATTTTGACTGAAGACAAATCATTTTTTCTTCTTTTTAAGAAATCCCGACATGTTCTGATAACGAGCTGAGGCTCAAGTAAACTGCGTCACAGGTTACGATTGAGCTTTTCATGCATCCACCGGTGCGTGCAAATTGTTAACAAACCAGCAATCTGACTTTTTCGTTCCCGCTTCATACGAATGAATCACGTAACGACACATTGATTTTGTGTAAGTCACATGGCCCGTTTTGAAGGCGGTTCTTTCTCCTTCGAGGAAGATGAAAATAATTTTTGCGCAAAAGCCCTCCGGGTGATATATGCCAAGTGCGACACTGTGTAAATTTAACACCGAACAAGCTGGATCCTGGTCAGGTTATTTTTGCAACTTCATGTTCAAATCGGACAGGCAGTGTTGCTTCATTTAAAGTGCTAAGCTGTAAACTGAGGTACAAGTAGAGGGAACATAAAAAGAGAATTTGGTAGGATGCGGCGTTATAAATAATCCCGTGCCTTCCCACAGCTGCATTCAGATGGTGAGAAGAGACACGGGAAGAAGACGGAAGACCTGAAATAGCCTCCTGAAAAGAGCCCGCAGCATCGTGGGAGAGCAGCCCTGCCTCAGCCTGTACTTAATTCCCACCCTTCGTCCTTAAACGCGCGTGTGTGTGAGTGTGTCTGTGTGGTCATGTGAGTGCGCTTGAAAATTTGATGTCTGCCTTTGTGGATGTTTACTCTCACTTTCTCCTCCCTTCTCATTTGATTTAAATATAAGCCACCCAGTTAAATTGACGTGTCAGAGGGAAAATCGGAGAGAAGCAGGAATTTATGAGTCAACATTCCATTTCTGCACCCTCTCATGTTTATTCATTTATGACAAGGCTATTGTCATGTAAAGTAATGTGGCCGTTTGGTTCCTTGCACTATTCATTAGCTTGTGTATTGCCTGAGGAGTAGCTGCTTGTAATGGTTGGAGAGCTGATTTGGCGGCAATGCTATTGAAAGAACCATGTGGATTTCCATTCCACATTCATTACTGTAACAAGAGAGCAAAAAGATCCACGACGCCTCGCCTTTGTGTGGCTTTCTGATGAAAGGCATTCTGGGAGAACGGGGGAACGGCATTTCGTGTGTGTGTGCCTGCGCGAGGGCGATTGTGTGTCTCGTATTATTCCCATTTATTTCGGAAGGAAATTGTTTTAGTGACAGCACTGCTTGTGGATGCGGCCATCAGTCAAGCTGGCCAAGGTCTCAGGTGGGAGATGTTGCCATCCGTCAAGGCGTCACTGATCAATATTGATAGATCCGTGCAAATCCCGGGAATATTCGCGACCGTCCCTTCCGCTCATATGGTTCTATTTATGTAATTAATATGGAAGACGTGCTGTCAGCTATAACCACTTAACCTTGCACACAAGCCGAATAAATCACAAGCGTTGAGTGGAGATGAATAGAGTCGGTAACGTTGGTGGTTGTTTTCCAAACCGTACATATGAGGAAAAGATTCTGCCCAGTTAGTCTCCAATATGTGCTGTAACATGACTCCGGTTGGCTAAAGAAGCGCCCAGATATGAATCTGTGGGATTTGATGTGTGAAGGAATGCAATGGAATCTGCTTTTTGGTTTGAGGTTCTTTTTTTGGTGGTGTGGAGGGTGCAGGGGCTGGGGGGGGGGGGGGGGGGGGGGCGCTCCAGATCGTGCTTTCTTTTTCTTGAAACTACTTTAGTTGCTAATTTAATGCAAGGCACACACAGACACAAAAAGACTTGAATTACTTTAGTTTAACCATTTTTTTTGTATCTTGATCTAAGGGATAATTCAGAATACGTTATATCACTGTCTGAATGAAGGGTCAAGTTCCCAACAAGATGTCTACATACAGTCTATATATATATATATATATATATATATACAGTATATACCGGTATATAAAACAGTATCCATTCTGTATGTAGAATTTGTCTTTGGGCAGTTTTGTGGCTGCAACCCCAATTTTCGCCTGCTGTCTTGTAGGCACATTTCAGTATGTGACAAATGATGGTTGTCATGCAGAGCAAATGAAGTCAAGACTTGACAAACATGGTAGGAGGTGAAAAAAACGGAGACAGGTGGCGTCAAACGCAAGAACAGAAGTGCAGGCAGAAGTTTACGATTCTATTGAACAGCAAAACAGAGACTGCAACAACAGCAACACTGACAGTGATCCAACTGGCAATGAGCATGAAGACCAGCTGGTACAAACACACGGGCAGGCTGTAATCTGACTGGATGATACAAGAGAAATTGTGCACGGCGCCTATTAAACAATGAAACACAAGTCAGACTGATTGATGAGTTTCAAAGATGGACTAACATTTAGTGCGAAGTCATTCCAAAAGAAGAGACTTGAAGGTGTATTTGGGGTGGAACAGCTCCGTGAGATAAAGTGGGTTGAGATTTGAAAATCACAGGTCACGTATAGACAAACAAGCATTCACACTCACATTCACACTTGAGGACAATTTAAAAGTCTTCACTTAACCTCTAATAACTTCTAATTTTTGAAACGTGAGTCAAAGCTGAAGTACTCAAGGAAAACCCTCACCAGAAAGGGAAAAACATGCGAACCCCGCAGATGAGGGCCAGAGCCCGAGCGAGCACACATTTCTCGCGTTACCTCATCAACGGTACTGATGGAAGCCGACCACAAGCTGCCAAAATAACAAGTGAGTCCATCGGTCGGCATCTGTGGAAACATTAGCGCACGTTTCCAAAGAGGTATTTTTCAACCATATGTTGCACTACACCAATTCCCTTAATGCCAGTTATTAATCTCTTTACACGCAGACAGTGTGATACCCACAGAGCGGTGTCAAATTCAATCATTTATTTGTGATGTATCATCTCACAAGAGCCTTGATTAGAACTGCAATGCTTCATAATGATAGCGCTTGTAATGTTGTTGGTTTCCTGCAGGCAGGATGATAATCGGCTGTCTAATTCTACGCCGGCGGGGCAGAATGCTGCTAAATATAAATCGAATGTGTCCGACTTCATTTCGGCAACACCTGTTCAGACGATTTCCAGCAGCGCTCGCTTCAGTTTGCATTACAAACTCATTCCATGACAGTTTTTCCTGCCAGAATAAGGGAAAATGCTTTCCAAATTTGGCCCACATGTCATGGCGTTTGCTCCGCACATGCCCCGCAAAGTGTCATCGAAATCTGCATTGCGGCGTCATCCTGCTATCTCACAACGACAACAAACAAAAGCAATACACTGGGGAAAACGATAACTATTGCTCCCATGCTTGGCGGAGTTAACGGTTTTATGCTGCCAGTTTTATAAAACAGAACGCTTGAATTTCCGAACACTTGAATTTCCGTGATGAAAGAAAAACGAAATCCCAAGATACATCTTTGGAGACAAACCTTGAAAAATGCAGTGTCTATTGCAATTGGCTAATCATGTGTGGCATCCGCATCGGTAACATGCAGACATGAATGTTCATATCAACTTTGATTAAAGACAAAAAAAAAACTCAACTCCCCTTCAAAGCCTGTCCCAAAAAAAAAAGAATATAAATAAAACAAAACACGTTTTTCAATCATAGATGTATATTTATATGTTAGATCCCTGCCTTGCAGAATGCTATCTAAAATGTAGCTCCAGCCACTAGATGCGTCCATTTATAGGACAACACAGCCAAGTTTGGTCCACTGCTATAAATGATTCATGAAGCACGAACCCCCCCCCCCCCCCCCCCCCCCGTGCATCCATTGCCCTCCACAGACACATTAGCATTCATGAAGAGGTGAAATGGCTTATGTTATCTATTGATGTGTAGAGGAGGAGAATCACATCAAATAGAGGCTTGTGCGTGACTCAGCACCCGGCGACACTCAATTTCATCCTCAATACGGATTTGTCAAATCGAATATTTGGAGCTACGTTTACCTCGTGGACAAGCATGTGTTCGCTTGTCATTCAGAATGGCATATGTTGCATTCATATGTAAAGTAGCAATGAGTCAAAGTTCATCTGCTCTGAAAACAGGAAAACAATCCTGTGTTCCAACGGTTGTTTCCACTCCGACTAAGCGCCGCATGTTGTCACCTAGCAACGTTGACAGCTGGCTGCGATCAGGACAGAGATCGTCGCAAACGGAGCCAGAGATTTTAATTGAACCGATGAAGCCCATCCAGCGCCGGCGGCAAGACCGCGCATTGGCCATGCACTGGAAGCAAAATAAAAAAAGAGTTTCGATGATGACACTCGAGTTCTCCCGGTCCGACACTCGTCTCAATTATTTCGGTGTGGAAACGTGCCACAGACAGAAACATACAGGAGGCTATTTTTCGTGAAAACATACCAGCCCAGGCGCTTATTGGTCCAAAATTCAAAATGACATCCATATATCCATCTATTTTCCGACCCGCGTCTCCTCAGAAGGGTCATGAGCAGCCTGTATCGTGACACAGCCGATCGCAGCTGTCTTTTGGGCAGTAGGCGACACACACCCTGAACCGGTTGCCAGCCACTGTGCTGTATGGTATACATACAGTACATTTGACAATATAGTTTATCCAATCCAATGGCAGGAATTCAAAATGACAAAAGAAGAAATCATCCATAGGCTGCTCATAGCTGCCAAAGGTTGATTTGTATTGTATCTTGGGAATACGATGATCGGCTGTGATGTATTAACACTAGCATGACCTTGTCTTGTGTATTAAGCAACCATTAGTGTCTGTTTTTGGAACTACAGTGCAGAACCGCACTCTTCAGCATTTACATGTGTTGATTAAAGCGATCTGTGTGATGATGATGATGATGGCCAGGGGAAAATTGGTGAGATTCAAACAAACAACAAAATCGCACCATTCGATAAAGAAGCAAATATCTCCACAATTAAGGTCATCCATCACTAATACTGCATGGCACGAGGGAAATCTAGAATTGATTACTTTGGGCACACGTTTATCCACCAGTGTATTCCTGATCTTCATTTTCCAGGAACCACGGCCAGCCTCACTACATAACCCAGTCATCAGCTCGTATTTTCAATCAGCCTCGTCATTCCATCCCTCACTTTCAAAGGATATTTACCGTTTCAACGTCGGCATTTAGGTGCAATCTCCACTTAGTTCAAACAATAATTGTAATCGGCAGTTCCAAGAAGTAATGGAAAAAGAGACCGAGAGAGAAGTTGTGATACAACGACATGCCATTTTTCACACGGATGGTGATAGTGCGGGTGCGAGAATGAAAGTTGAGCAAAAACAGGACCGCCGACAACAAAACCCATTTGGCCGCACATTAATCATGCATCTTTTCTCTATTTTATTCGACTTTGAATACCCCACTGTATTACACAAACTTCCGTATTTGCATTTATGGATTTTCATGTTTCATGTTGTTGCCGTTGACTATTCATGGTCAACGTGTACTCTTCTGCATGTCAAAAGTCAACATTCACTGCTCGATTCCATTCGAGACCGAAAATACAAACACAAGAAGTGAAAACGAAGACGCAAAAGCAGACTGCTGCAGACAGCTGCTCAGTTTCAGAAATAATTTGCAACATCAAGTCAGGAGTGGCATGAGATAAAAGTCCAAGAAGGAAAAGAAAAATAAGGGTCAGGAAATGCTCTTCACTGTACAAAAGCACCACGAGAGACAAGCCAAAGCCGCCTTGCTTGGAGGGGAAAAGGGGAAGTCAGTGACTTCAAGTCACCTGCGGTTTCAAAAAGTCACAACAAAGGCGGGAGACCGGCGAGGCTGGGCCAGGTCCAAGGTTTCCGGGAATGAAAGGTCGATCTGCGATGCAGAGGATTTGCAGCACGGCCCGGGGGAATTGTGAAAAAGCTTCGTAAAATGCTTCGAATCAAACTGAAGGTCCCTCACGGCGGGACATTCAAACCAAAGCCGGTAATGTTATCGGAAATCATGTGGCTCGTATGGAGGGAAGAGCAGACGGGGAACATATTGACAGTTGATGAAAACAACTGAAAGACTCGCATTCATTCACCATTTTTAGTATTTTTTGATTGAGTTCTCAGTGTTGTTGGTCGAAGCTTGATTTGGTCTAATATGCATCCGCGTTCAAATTGAAATTGCACACAGCCCCGCCAATATTTGATGAAGTTACAACACTCTTGTCTTGCCACACGCCGTGCAATTGGTCACATCAAAGCAGACGGAATCACAAAGCACATCGGAACGTTACCTTATTGTGCAAGTTAACATGATGAATGAGCAACCAAACACCCACCTGGTGTGTGCTTTTCAGGTCATTTTCCGATTATACACTCTTCCACACCCAAGTCGTTTACACGGCGCTTTACATAAAAGTGGAAAAGCGGCGGCGGGAGACGCTTCATAAAAGACGCATAAAATAGAAATGAGAAAATAAGATGGAATTCATTTAAAGGAGAGCGAAGTTTCGGGTGGAGTGATAAACATGACTTATTTGTCATCAACCTGTTTCAGGGAAAGGCACTTGGAAGGAGAACAAATCAATAAATTATTGCGGCGAACCTCATGCTCGCCAGGAGTTATTTCCAGATATGTGGAGCGTAAAAACTAAAAAGCACCAATTTTCACTTTGACGTCTTAGACGGGAAGCTAACCTGCCCCGGATGAGGAGTTGGCATTATCAAAATCAGATCACAAGTGTGCTTTGGGAGGGAACCGTAGCAGCGCTCACTCAAAGAATTTGTCAACATGCAAAACGCCACCGTACAAAGGAAACGTTGAAAAACTGGAGACATTCTTCTTTGTGGACTTTTTAAGGGGCACGCGTGCCCTTCAAGTCTAAAACGAATGATCTTCCATGGCACCAGGAATCACCGTTTAGTTGCATGAATAGCATTTTGTGTCTCATGTAGCAATTAGATCTGCTAAAGCTTGCATGGAAAGTGCAAATTGCTGCAGTCTGTATATATGAACATGCCACTCAAGTCGTGAACAAATACAGTTTCTGTGCCGTGTTTTGATTTGAAGTAACGACTGTGAAACATCGACAGTTGTACAGTTCCAACAGTGTCTTCGATTGCTGGAAAAGTTGCTGGCTCTATTTATGACTTGAAATGCTTACTGTAGGTGGCTGGGTGCTTGCTTAGAGCGCCTTAAAGGTTTCCAGCGCTTACCTTGTGGAAGTTATGACGGTTCGCGCAAGGTCATGTTTATTAGTATCTTTTCAAAGCCTGTGAAGAAAATGTCAAGGTACGAGTAAAAGGAAGACATTCCTCATACTCTTTCAACAAATGCTTTCGGTAATTGCTTCATAAAACACAATGCTGAACCGAATGTACAAAATGGCAACCAGAGAGGAAAGATCGTACAATGTGGAGAATGTAGTTGCAACAAAGATGGCAGAAAAGCACTTATCACCGAGAAAATAGCTTGCATTTATTCCATGGCGATACCAAGTAATACCCCCTAAGATACTATTACAAACATTCCTCATTAAGTCTGTTGTGCATTCCGTCACTCGATATGATATAAGGTCCGCTTACTCATTTCTGAGAGTTGGAAAATCCCATGCCAATCAGCGCAACTTCACTGTTGTCCCTCATGGTCATGATTATCATAATAATGATGATGGTCATGGAATACTTAATAATTAGAATTTGGAGAAAAAAAAATTGTCATGGGAGATGATTAAGCTAATGGCTTCTTCATGGTTTGCTACGCAATGATGTCAATGTTTCCATGTAATCAGTATATTTCTGTGCTGAGTTGTGTTGACAAAACTGCAGCTGCAATGTCAAATGACATCTGTGTACAGCAAAAAAAAAAAAGGAAACCCCCCCCCCCTCTCGGCCGTATATTCATATCACTTGTCCGGTGGCTGTTAGCATATTGCGCTGTCCTTTTTCTGACAGTTCCTGGTTTACATGAAAATGGGATGACTGTAAATCACTAATAACGAACACAGGCAAAACTAAGATTATGTTAAGAATAACGACATCGCTATAAATGTTCCATGCTGCTGACTGTACGGGACGAAAACGGTTCATTCTGGGGGTTTTCAATAATTTCCAATTCAGATGAAGTTGACGTTGATGGATTATATCATTCTCTGAAAATGCATAACTGTCTTCATTGGTAGACCGGGTAACAATTTGACATTACTCTGGGGGGGGGGGGGGGGGGGGGGGTTCTGCTCCGAAGTGTAAAACCTGACGTCAAAGCTTCCTTTCACTTTGAGAAACAGAGGACAAACTTTTTCATATTCCAGGATCGTATGAAAAGGCGATTATTCATAGTGAGACTTTGTGTGTGCGTGTGTGAGTCTGTGTGTGTGTGTGTGTGTGTGTGTGTCCCCCCCCCCCCCAGCGTGAATGTGCTCATACTGGAGAACAATGACGGCTGTTGGTCATTTGTATATGGATTTCACTGCCACGTTTGAGAAGTTGCACCTCTCAAGTACCCACTGCTGCATGAAAAGCAATAAATGGCAGCGCTCACCGTTAAAGTCCACTTACTAGCAGTGGGCTGGGTGCTTTAAATGGAAATGAGAGTGCCGTGGAACAAGGATATACCGTTCGCACGCATACGCATTCGTGGAGATATTCTGTGCCTTAAGTGCTTACGCACAAGGCATAACATGCCGGAACTCATCCAATGTCCAAGTGAGTGTGACTGATGACGAATCGAAAAAAAAACTCAATTTGAATCCATTCATCCAATATGATGGATGGAAGTTGTGATGCCTTTGTTTCACTTTTTTTTTTTTAATTTTAAATTTCAACTCGGTACTCTTTGCCTCGTTGCGAATATCCAGCAATGGGCCATCTGAAAGTGCAAGAAATCCTATTTTCGTGTCTTTTATTATCCTCTGGCCAAAGGCAAAACACACTCTTGAAGGGAATCTTTTGGATGGACACCGAGAGGAGAGGTCATGCAATCGGGCAGTAAGCCAAGATGCAGGTTGGCGGGTTTGACATCCGAGTCCTTGTGCAACTTTAATTATTTGACCTGCAAAGCGTTCCACCTGAGAGGGTTAATTGTATAAATATAACAAATCATGGCCGCACACTTAAGCCGAGCAAGGCTCCCCGCCTGATTGCGGCATGTTAGATATTCTGGGCAACCACTCACAATTGCTTAGGGCGACTAAACACCTCCACCACAAAGCTGACGCAAAGATCAAATCGCTTCATTCCTTTCCCACTGATACACTGAAAAGTAAACTTTAATGATGCATTCACACGCTAAAATAGTTTTGAACAGAACCGTCGGGTGATTGTAATGCTGCACAGCTGCTCAGCATGTGTGGCCGTCTCTTCCAGCCTGCCAGAGACTCATTAAAAAAAATGTCTCCTTATAACAAAATAATTGGCGCTGGAAAAAAAAAAAAAAATTCAGACACTGCAGGCGCACAATGGAATTCTGTTTCAGAGGTCGCCTTTGTAAAACGCTTGTGCCAGCTTGCGTCAGGTCTTTGGGAATCTTACCAGAAACTCCCAACACACAAAAGGCAAGTCGCTGATGAAACTATTTTTTTTGTTGCAATAAATAAGCAAATAAATACATTGGAAGGGACTTAAAGAAACCCGGCAGCCCACCATATTATATTCATGTGAGTCCTGATGTTAAATGAGTGCTTGAATTAAATGCAATATTGACGTTGCTACCTACTGCATAAAATATTTCAATGTTGTGTGTGTAGCAAACACGGGTCAATGCTATATGGGTGTGGCTCAAACTTGTGCTGCTCGTGAGGGATCATTTTTAACTCGGCACGGCCAGTGCTCATGAAATCGGATGGCAACTGTGGCCTTGAATAAAATAAGCAGAATAAACAAAACGGATGCCTGGATGGAGCAGGAGTACCCGCTCGAGGCAACAAAAACCAAAGACACGTAGCAAACGCTAAAGGATTCACGATGAGTTTTTGCGTGTATCCTATTGCAATGGATTCTATTAATTAACACTGGCGCCATTACCTCTCCGCTTATCATATTCTCATCCAATACTTATTTGCAAAGCACTACGGATGAATTATTGACCGTCTTTCCTTCTTCCAGTGACTCGGACGTTATTTCCACCTGAGCTCGCATTTACATAAATAAGCACCTGATCCACGGCAAATCTAAAGTGGCGTACGTGTGCATCTTGTGCGTGCGCGCGCGTGTGTGTGTTTGTGATCGGAAGGCCTTTACACAGCAGTCTCTCAATTATTGAAGCTTAACAGCACACTTCCATCACACTTAGCATTCCGAACATTAAAACCTTATGGCGAAAACCGCCCTCCGCAAACCAGAGGGCAGCGATTCACTCATAAATTTTACATGATCTCTCACGGGTTTTCTTTTTTTAATTAAAGTTTTAGTGTCACAGTTTATCAAGGGAAGTGTTTCGGTGTAGTCATAAACGTCCATCCAGGCTGTTCTTCTTTCAAGGACTAACACTTCAGCACGAAATTGTTTTGAGGACATTGTGCGCCGAGAAAAAAAAAATGGGAGAAAACAGCTCAGAAATGAGAGCAAGTCATCCCGCGCGATCGGAGCCAATGGGCGGCTCCGTCATAAATGAAAGTGACTTTGGGAGCAAACAAAGAAGAACTTGGCAAGTGAATCCGCTTGGCAGGGGAGGGGCAGGGGGGGGGGGCGTGTGGCAGGCCGGCAGGTGATGGATGGCGTCGCTGAGGAACCGTGACTTTTGGGTAAGTGACAATGACACACATAAAGGCCACCGTTACCCATTTTAAAATGCAGTTAAAATCCTTATCGACCCGCCCGTCTCACTTGCCAATATGCCAGCGCGTCACCTGAGCTGCGGCTGAATGGCAGGCGGAGAACGATTTGCATTGAGATGCAACTTGTCGCCTCCCTTGAACACAAACACTTACACTTCCAGATAATCAATGCGAGCAGCGTTTCGCTCGAGCGCAAAAATAGTAGCGCACCTGCAGCAGCGATCTGTGACTGTGCCCGGATTGCTAAATTGTTGGTAACGTCTGCCGCACCGGCAATTTAAAAGTAAGCAGAAAGTGAAATCAGCACCTGACATCAATTTGGAACGGAATGCTTTGCATTTTGTTCTTCTTCTGCGTCTCACCTTGAATGTATAATCGAGGCGGCGGTAGCTCATCACTAAGTACTTGGAGTGCTTTGGAAAGAGAGAGAGAGAGCCGCAGTTCAAGACCCACTGCAGAAAAATGAAAACTAGCAATTAGTTGTTGGAGAATTATCAGTCAGCTCGCCGGCTCCTCTGTCGAGGTGCCTTTTCACAATGACATCTGTTCTTGCACGCCTGCATGTGTGTGGGCCGTTTCTCTGTGAGATGCAATACACAACATACGCACTAGAATGCGCGAGGCTTTTTCATTTATTGATTGCGCGACAGCATGTATGGCCATGGGGGAAAGTAAACCCCGCATCCATCTATTTTCCAAAGCGCTTGTCCCCAGTAGGGGCACGGCTAAGCCGGAGTCTACCCCAGCTGACCTTGGACAAGAGTGCACCAGCCAATTGCTGATGACTGTCATGCACTTTACTCCGGAGTCAGCCAATCCTCCATTAAGCCTTTCCAGTTGGTCCGGAATGCTACTGCTCGCCAGGTCTGCAGACCTATTCGAGGTACCGAGAACTATATAATTATTTGTGCACCATGTACAGCACTTTGGAGACAGCGGTGGTTGTGTTTAAGTGCTCGCGAAATACAGTTGACATTTTGTACGTCAGAACACACCTTAGTCTGTATCACTAACCAATACTAGCATGTAAACATTTCCAGTCTCTCAATATGAAATAAAACAAAGAAAAAAGGTGGATTCTTTGGAAGTGTTACTAAAAGCAGAAAAAAAATGCACTGAAAAGTTGATTTGGGGAGAAATGGCTGGGGAGCAGGATGGCATCAGGGAGCTGGAATGGGCTTCCCAGGAGCTGGACAAAGCAAGGAGACCTCAGGCGGACAGCCTGAGGCTCGGAGGCGACAGCATGCGCAATATCCCGAGCAGATACTTGAGGCATTGAGGGTGACGAAGCGAGGGATCTCAGGTGGACGGCCTGAGGGCAGGACTGACGAGGAGAAAGGAAGCAGTGCCCGCAGTGAATGATGAGGCGCAGCAGAGGGCAACCGGGAGGGCTGCTTTGTGGCCGTGCATCGCAACGACGGGGAGGATACGCAAGCGCGGCCCGACGGCCGAGTGAGATCGCAGAACAACCAGAATGACGTTTTCATGGACTACGGAGACGATCTGGTACTTTAAATGTACTGTCGAGGTTTTGCAGCAAACAGCTCTTAAAAAATGACATACAAATGTATTGAACTGAATACAACTCAACTGTACTTGGGCAGCGATTCTTCTGGTGGTACGCATGTGAAGAATGTTAATTGCATTGTAAAGGCATTGCATATTAAACTCTGTCAATATGCACAGTACAACACAAGTCTGTAGCTGCTCTTTATGGGGGGAAAAAAACCCAACAAAAAAGCGCCCTGAGGTAACTGATGTAAAGCCCGCATGCTCGCTGCCTCTCGCTGACCTTAAACTGCATTCGGCGGTTCCTTCCAAAGGCTTGCATTTGAAACTGTGTGGCAGATGAAATGGATAAAGACTATGAATAGGGATCCCAATCCCCGCCAGCGAGAGCATGACACACAAAATGCAGCGCTCTGAGAAAATCCATAAATGCAAATGTTGTTTTGGATGCGCCGCAGTGGCTGCAGGACATGAGGAACTTCATATTGTACCTTGACGAGCTCATCAGTTCATGAGGAGCCGAGTGGGCGCTGCATTGATTCGTGGCAAATGCCTCGATGTTGATTTGCTTATTCTAGGGCTTTTTGGGATTGTCACATCTCCTTACTCATGCAAATCCCGCCATTATTCTGCACAACAAGCGAGAATTAACATACAGCACGAAAGGAAGACGGAAATCGATATTCAAACGCCTTATTGCTGAGAAATTTCACTTGTTATTTTGGCCCAGAATAGAGCAGAGACAACAAAACTTACATGATACTCCAACTTTATTTTGTGATGTCTCACAATTCACCGACATGCTCATTAAGTCGTATTTTCTCTTCATTGAAATGAACATGAGGGCTGTCAAAGTTGACGTTAAGTTTGCAGGTTGATTTGACCAGCTGTGACCTTTCTAATATCATCAGTTCCATGAAAATGACCTTGGAGCTTGAAGCCATACCGACTACAGTCTTAAGAGAGGCGTCCTTTTATTAAGACCGGGCTCTGGGGAATCGTGGTTGCGATTGACGAAGTCACTCACTCAGATTAGCCTTTAGCCTTGGAACAATCCGCACCGTGCCTTTGACTAGTTATTGCTTCCTGCCGCACGGATCATACATCCATTCTATTGATTGGCCTTGCCTGTCCCAGAGCTTTAATTGTACAGCGTGCCTCGAATTTCACCAACAGTAATAGGTTACACCGAAGAATAAAGATGCATTCACTAGATATTGATCAAAAGGAATCCACACCCCCAGCAAAATTAACGAGACAATGTGTATGGATCAATGCTGCTTTCCTCACACGCCCCTCCACCGCGCCTCTTTTCATGCCGCTTGTTTGTAATCCAATCAATCGTGACGGTTTGGATTCACAGTCCATAATGGGTTGTCAAGCACAAAACTGACACCGGATATCAGATGGAGAAGACGTTTTTTTTCTTTCATTTCAATAAAGAGCCATAACACCAAATGTAACACCCTCGAGAAGACCGTATCATTTTGGATTCGAACGAAATCTAAAATGTGGAATGATCCGTCAGGGTTTTTCTTCTCTTAGAAATGGTCCAGTATCAGTTCAAAATCAAATCATTTTTTAAAGGTCGTGAAAGATGAAATTATATTGTTTTGGGATCTCAGTTTGTGCCACGTTTATGGTTGAATACAGGCAACAAAACAGGGAGGGGAGACATAGATTTTCCGTGTTCCATTTATTTATTTGCTATTCGTGGCAGGTTTACTGTCCTACTAAAACAACACTCTGAATCTTGAATTAGCAATTTGGCATAAACTAAAGGAGCAACGGCTATTAGGCTAATAAAAGTGCTATATCTCAGATGCTTAAGTATGCTCGTTGGAACATTAACGGCATGCCAGCTCTAAATGACCATTAATAAAAGTAAACAATGTATTAAAAAAAAACACAGCAGGAAGAGTCCAGAAAAAATAAAGAAAAGTGACCATGGATGTTGGAGTGAGTATTGATAAATAGCCTACACGCATACGCGATATGCATTTGAGGCACGGATTAAAAACAAAACAAAAAACAATATGGTTAGTTCTACGGGGATTATTATGAAGTAGATCCAGAGGGCAGAAAAGCTCTCCAACACTTCATTAGTCACACTTGATGCATTGCCCTCCCATGGCGAGACCCGGTCCAAGGTTTTGGGTGTCAAGCATCCCGCTGCCCGTTTTTTTTTCCTCAGCAAGCTAAGCAGCAGAACTGAAGTCTTTCGTCATTAGTTCCTCTGATGTATCATGCACACCAACCACACACATGCAGTGTAGCCGCTGACCATGTCACCGGCTAACTCGACCGTTTTCATCACCCCCGAGCGTGTGGGGGCTCTCTTAATTGAAAGGTTGGAGAAGGGGAACTTTCACAGTTGGTAATTAAGGTTGTTAAGAGTGTAAAATGTTACCCATAAACTGCGCTCCTCGCTGGGTCAATTTGCTCCTGCACCTGAAGGGTGCACTGTCAATGAAACGGAACTGATCAAGGTAATATCCACAGTAGCATTCGACGACTTTTTTCACATCCATCCTAGGATGGATGTGATGCTCAATTGTGCAATTATATGTTGCGATGAATCACCGTATTTTCCGCACTATAAGGCGCACCGAGCATTCAAATTTCCCAAAAGCCGACAGTGTGCCCTATAATCCGATGCGCTGATGCGATGTGGTTTGAACAGTCTCTTTATATTCCCCATTGGGTTGCTTCCCTGTCTGATGCCATCTCGTGATGATTATTAGCAGGACCCAATTGTAACCGAAAAGGGTTATGCCCGTCGCTAAGACACCAGACAGATGGCGTGTTTCTGTCAGTCTCGTGTATACCATACCGTCTTTTTTCAAATATTATGTCGAATGGAATCGCGAAATCTCTCAGTGTTCTGAGCTCAACGCCAGTGTTCTATTGAGGAGATGAGTTCAAGCAGCATTTGTGAGCAGTGTGTCCCTTGGTTCCACGTTTCATCTCTTCTCGTCCTTTCGCTGCCCCCCGCGGTCGCTTAATGGAAAGATGAAAAATGGTCACCAACAAGGTGGCTTTATAGATGGCGCTGACATTTGCGGTTACAAGCACTTGCGAATATCAGTTTTCCATCCACTGTAACCCCCCTCCCCCCCGCCCCCCCACAAGCCGCTCCGTCATCATCTTTAACCTTTGCCTTGATTTACTCCATGTCTCTTGCTTTGTCTACCGTGCTGACTGACAAGAGTGATTCCAAATTCTTCTTCTGGATGCCATTATTTACCTCGCGCTCTGCATTCGTTACAACCTCTATCCGCACAGAGGAAGGGCCTATTAATTAGGAGCAGCATAGCGTTAAAAGGATCCACGAGGAGAAGTGGTGGTAGCGTTTCTCTCAAGCTGCCTCCCGTGTCCTCCCACAGTGCTGCTGATTAATGATGTCAGCCATATCAGGGGGGCTCTTATCAGACACGGACGCTCTCACCAAACAAAGCCAGGGTTAGAAACTCGCTGTTTTACTGATGAAGAGGGACCGATGGCGAGGAGAAGCAGAGAGACAAGCACGCATCCTAATGAGCTCGAGTGTCGATTGTTAAGAGAGTATTCTGGATCATTAACTGTTCATCTCCATAGTTTGACGCCAGAGGAATTTGTGTCTTCGTCACCGTGTGTGACTGTGCGTGCCTGCTCGGCAATCTTTGATGCCGAGCAGACATACGTGGGCATGTCTCCAACAATGAGGAAGCCTTACGTCAAATGAAATACAGACTAAACGTTTCCTTGACATCAGGAATTTCGTTGATGACATTTTTTTTCTCCTTTCTTTTTACCGGTAATTGTTTTTCTGTGGGAACTGCCTGCTTGATACCAGACTTCTTTGTGGTTCACGGAGCATGACATCAATATTCCATCAGTTGTTTAAAAATGGTTTCAAATCAATTGTTTAATTGGTGAATCAAAGGCATAGGATCAAGACAGCATCTGCGCTGCGAGTAGGTCACGGCAAAAAAAAAAAAATATTATTGATTAACACTTGAACGTCTCCAAAAGGCTGTGTGGTTTAAAATGAACAACTCAACGGCCTGCAATTAGCCACCTTTCTTTCTTGAATGCAGCCATTACCTGCCAGATTAGCGGTTCACAGACACACGATCCCCCGCGAGCTCTTTGCCTCTTTAGAACTCAATCGAATATTAATGAGGGATTTTTCCATCAAATTTTGCAAGGCAACTCTCTGCAAAACCACAACGGATGATGTTGAAAACAAGTTTTCACAAAATAATGCGTAAGCGGTCAACAGGGCCTCAACTATCTTTTTTTCCCCCGCATAGTCAGCATGTTATATGCTGTACAACGCATCCGGGGCATAAGCACAACATCAATTTGTGAGGGGGTACACACACAATTCTCATGTGCTGTATGGCAATCGTCAATATCTGTGAAATGATTAGAAATCCGATTTCTTCCAGAATTACTCCCGTAAAAACAGTAAGTGTGATCATTTGGAATATCCCGGCGCAAACGCTCCCGTGTGGAAAACGTCGTGACGCGAATAGACGTCATTTCCACTGCTTACTTTTGACCTCAATAAAACACATTTTGTTGATGTCACAATCATGAAGCAGTCGCTTTCCTGCCGATTCTCAGTTTCACCGGGTTTTGTTTACCTCCGCTCTGATTGTACAACGTGTCATTTGCAAACCGTTGAAATAAACTGCAGCAGGAGTAAAAGTATATAGCTTTGCTTATTCTTCTGTTCATAGTCTAAAACATAGGTGTCAAACTCAGGTCCTGGAGGGCCGCTGTCCTGCATGTTTTCTAAGTCTCCCTGTTGCAACACACCTGATTCAAATGATCAGATCATCAGTAAGCACTGCGCAAGCCTGACATTGAACCTGTTCATTTGAATCAGGTGTGTTGCAACAGGGAGACTTGGAAAACATGCGGGACAGCGGCCCTCCAAGACCTGAGTTTGACACCTATGGTGTAAAAGAAGGAAATTGAATTCCAATTACAAATCTAACGGCTTAATGGGCCGTGAGTAACGTGCTGAGGGTGCCTTTTTTTTTTTTGCCTTCTGCAGCAAGGTTATGTCACGTAATGGGGCCCTTTCGAATTAGTGATCTTATCAGATATGACGGAAGCGCGGAGATCAATAAAACAATCTCTGCATCTAATCTTCTTGAATCGTCATCACGAGATATGCCAGTTATCCCCTGGTTCGGAGATAGAAGCACCGATACGCTCACTTTCAACCGCATATTCTGCAAGTGAAGTTAGCGAAGCCTTGCGTGGCGCGATACATCAGTTCTATCGGTCCCCAGCCTGGAGAAATGGAGAGCGGAGAAGAAAGATTGGATTTCGCCTCACTGACGATGTGCCACTACAAAGGCGATATCTCGCCTCCGTGCTTAGATTGCTATCTCTTATGGGACAGACGCCGAATACTGTATGAGACACCTTGTGCCTTATCATTCTTACAGCTAAAAGCGGGATCGCGGGAAGACACAGGATAGGCATTTGCCCACTCAGGATTTAATTGATTTCAATCCGATTACCGTAATCTGCACAGCACCTTTCAATGTTTTCTGATTTGCTAAACAATCGAGAGCGCTGAGGTCAGTTTTAGCACGATTGCACGATGCAGTTGTTCGATGACCCACTTTGTTTACGTTCGAAGTCCTCTGATGTTTCAGAAAACATCAAAACATGTGTTGTCAAGCATTAGGGAGTTCGTACAGCAATTTGCCGCATGTCGCCCCGTGTCGGTAATCCAACTCGTTGGCGAGTTTGAAGTCCGAAATTTCAGACTTGGCAGTTTTCTGAAATGCCGCCTTCGTCTCATGTCATGTCAGCAAACCTGCTGCCGCCTTCTCCGTCCTCTCAAATGATGTTGATCGATCCAGTTAGTTTTTGACCTACAACAATTTTGTCGCTTTTTGCTGGGCGAAACATATTACAGCGGTCGCGGTGAGATTACAGCTCTAATCCAGCCGCCTCATCAAATTGCCATCCTGCCAAGAGGACCAAAACCTGCTTACTATCTTGAGCCCCTGTTGACCGCCCAAAGTGTCTCTACCGGTCCCGCTTGCCAACAAAGAATGCTTTTCGGCCATCGATGCGCACAAGAACAGCAAAGATCAGTGAAAGTCCGCCATTGCCGTGACATCCGTGTCTAAAGCTCCGACCGCACGAGTATCAAAAACAAGCGACGGCACTCTTGGCAACATATGCAAGCTTCAGTTCAACCTGTGTTGGAGTGGTCCGCGAGACTCATTAGCACCCGCCTCTGTGGTTCATTCTGCGGTTCCCCCCAAAGGCATTTCCAGCACCATTAACTCAGACAGCAGCGAGATTTCCAAATGCCTAGGCAGACTGATGCCTTCCAAACCAAAGCGCGCTCCTTTCTTTAATTAGCATTTTCAAACATATTTCCCTCTGGCCTCAAAGGACCGAAACTCTGCCGAATTAATTATTCAGGTCCTTGCTGTCTTCCGCTTTCATTTTCTGCCGCTTTTGTAAGCTGTGATGGTGTCCGAATTTCGACTTCATTCGATTTGAATGCAGGTAGGATATTCGTTGACGGTTCTCGCCTCGGGGGGCTTTAAAAGCAAACGTTTTGTCTGCACAATGATTAATTTGGACCCAAATCAAGCAGGCGAGCTACATAAATGCTTGAAAATGGGAGGATTTGAAACCCGAAGAGTACTAAGGAATTGTGTTTACAGTGTTTTCTTTGTTGTTGGACACATTTTAAGTCTCCAATGGTAAATTTTTCATGGTGTGGTCCAAAGTATAATTACCTAGTGAAAAGGTGGATGAGTTCTTCCCAGAAACTGCCTCAGGTGAGGGACAGTGCAATATCTCTTTGTATCTCTCAATGACAGACTGTCATAAAAAGAAGCTCGAGTGAGGCCACCGACTTGAAAGGGATCGGATTGGAGCCACAATATGGTTGAAGAGATAAAGTTGAAAGGAGGCGAAATGAACCTTTTTTCCTCCTTTGGCCTTGGCCAGCCCTCCATGAAAGAAGTGCGGAAGTAACAAAGACTATGACCGCCGCTTTCACATCAGCTCATGTCAAACACAGAACTTCCTGAATCCATCGCCATGTACGTGCATGCAAAAAACGTTTATTATTATTATTATTATTTTGGTTATTGTTGTTAAACATAGCAGATGAGCGTAATAATTGTCTCGGGTTACTTCATGGCAAACTTAAATATTGTGATTGCCCTGAACACGTTGTCCATCCATCCACTTTTGTACGGCGTCTCATGAAAACGGTAACAGGTGAATTGGGGAGCCTCTCCTAGCTGACTTTGGGCGAGAATCAAGTGACATCCTGGACTGGATGCCAGAAAATCGCATATACACAAACACCCAGTCATATAACTGGACAATTTAAAATCTTGGTTAAAACTAGACATGCACAAAAAGGCCGGATCTCAGATTTAAAGCGTGAACCTCAGAATTGTGAGAAAAGTATGCTAACCATTCAGCGTGCTCCAGGCAATGGCAAATATTTTCTAAGTCATCCTGCATGCCCCTGAGAAAATATGAAACGGCATGAACAATGTGATGCACTGTTTGTAAACAAGGTAAATAAGAGGCAGAATACAACGAGTTTCCTGCAAATGATATCTTAAAAAAAAAAAAAAAACTGCCACAAGTCAAATGCTTTTTCATACAGGCATAAATACCATCTCCAATGCAAACAACAGCCCTCAAGCTGGGAAAATAGGTGGCTGCCTAAGTGCACACAATACACAGTCGAGTTTAATTTGGTATATTCTAACCACCCTGCAGAGAGGCCAAACATGATGCATCTGCAATATGTTCTTCATAAAGCAAAAACGTTAACGCAGGCTCTGCTCGGTCTATAATACAAAACACAATCGAAGCCACAATCAAGATTTTTGGATCGTATTCGGCACTCGGCTTCCTCGTCAGACGTCATTCAAACCGAATATACCGCTGCACCCAATCGAAATCAAATACGGTGCCGTGTAAAAAATATATGGCATCTAAAAATCAGACATCCATCCATTTATAATCCATAAATCCATGCATACGTAGGCGTGTACGTGGACAGTTTATCCTAAAGTGGAACGATTTGATTTGGTTTGATTCAGCGAGATTACTATTTGGTTCCGTACGGTCCGGTTGCGTTTTAGAGGCTGCGATGCTATCAGATTCTTGTTGTCAACATCGAATACGAATGGACAACTGTAAACGTGGCACTTCCTCCAAAGACGCATATCTCCAACAAAAAAATGGAGTCCATGCATCTTTCAAAGTGGAAGGATTCGATTCTCGTTGACGCACTGGCATCTTTTAAATCCAAACCGTGTTTCTGATTCGAGTGGTTTGATGTCCCAGCCCTAATACAGTATAAGTAGCACAATCGTATGCCATGCAGAAGGATTTCATCGGATCAGTGCGGCTGTTTTCACTGGTTGAAAAAAGCTCTGCCTTGCTATAAAACATGGCTATGGTTCAGGCTCCAATCTGTCTTCTTGCACCAGCCTTTTCTGTTGAGAAGGCTGCCTTGTCTCTGATCTCCAGTCATGTATTCCAGCTTACGTTGGTGGACACAAAGGAACGTGAAAGTGGACGTCATGATTTATTTACTGGGCAAACACACTGATCAGCAGTGCCTTATATCAAGCAAATTATGTCAAACCGCCCCAACCTCGACAAGAACAACAAAGGAGCGCACAGAGAGAAATCAAAGGAAGTGTGGAATCATCAAACACAGTTTTTTTTTAAATCAAATATGATCTCGTCCTTTTCTAATTATTGGAATATTACCACCAATCAACCTGACACCGATGTAATTTTATGTGTCTGTTCACCATAACAACATAATTATGCCAAACGCACGAGCCCAATTGCTTTAAGTGATCACATTTAAAACTCTTTGATATGCAAATAAAGTTTCTCATTAAAAGTCACTTCTGATGTCCTCTGCGCGTTCTAAATGGTTTATTGTTCATTTGCGTTAAAAGCCGCCACCCCTTTCTTTCAGCGTTAATGTTTGAAAGCAATTGGATGTGATATCATGCATCAATCAGTATGAGCAGCCAAGTTTCAATCATAACAGGTTTGCTATTCCCATTAAAAAGAAAATAACAATAAGCATAATCAGATATGAATCCGATACTTTGATGCATTATACTAAATAAATTTAACATTTGGTATGATTATGAAATTATTTCATACAAACACCTTTGGTCTGCAGAGACTTATGCTGTGGTTTTTGTACGTCTTTAATTTGCAGGGGCTTGAAGTCACCCCCCCCCCCCAAAAAAAAACAACTCAGTAAAGCATTGTCATTCAAATTATCCCCTTGGAGGAAAACTGTTCAATTAGAAGAACGTGGCGGATTAAATTCTCTCCAATTTTATACTTACTTAAATTGAATTTAACTGGAATATTCTTTTACAACGGTTGTGAATGTTGCACTTCTTTGCTGAAAAAAGTGACGCTTGTCGTGCCCCCTTTCTGTATTGTCTCCCTTCTTAGGCAATGCTGTTCAGTTATTTGGTTGTTTTCTATGTTTGTTTTTCTCACGGGTGCTCCGGCTGTCATACGAGCACTTTTGCCATTTGCCTTGGATTGTCCAGCCATCTGTGAATTTGATTAGATGATCTCTTGGAATTCATATGCAGCATCCGGGGTGGGGAGATTGTTTGCCGAAGGGCCTAGTTGCTTTCTACCCAGCGTTTATTTATTTATTTTATTGTCTCCATTTAAGCATCGAGTTTGGTGACAAAATACTTCACATATCAAAATAAATAAATACGAAAAATAAAAACTAACAAACATTCCCTGAAAACGAATACAGTTAATTGAATGGACAAAATGTAATTATAATGATGAATCCCAAAATTATTATAACCCTATTAATTATTATCACAGCCCCCCTTTTCGTAGACTGAACCGTTCTTCGACGGCAGGTTAAATTGGACACGGCTCTAGAAAGTAATCAATTATTTCCTGGGCTGATAAAGGCGTCGCTTCAGTGTGAAGTGAAAATGGACTTTGCCCGCTCATCTCTGTTACATCACCATTTTGCTGATTTACTTTGAAAGATGGGAGAGTAATCCGCTCGTGGAGCCATGCTGCTCTCCGTCAGGCAAGGTGTTCTCTTTGATGCCGCGCGAATGAGAAACTTTTCACTCCGGGCTTTTCGCTCAGAACAGAATGTGTCATATTGCCAAACATCTGGGCCATCAACGTTTGTCTTGAAGGTCTGCAGACACGAATACAATGCAAGCACCTCGAATCTGGATGCCAAAAGGGGGTTGGGGGGGAGGGCATTAAAAAAAAAAAAGTCATGTTTGTGCTCCTTTATCCAACAACAGCCATTTGAAAAACAGCAATGTATTTATGGACAGCTGTAGAATCTACAACAAACTTCTGGACTGGATTAAAGAATACATCACTGCCCACATTTAGTTCACCATCCTCACTTGCTTCGTATCACTAGGTGTGTTCCGCAGGGTTCCGCCCTATGGCCACCGTAAATTAATTGACTTCGTTGGCTTCAGTGACAGTCAAAGGGAGATTAAAAATGCTTGGATGTTTTTTGAGAGAATAGTAGGTTTTCTTCATCAACAAACAGCAGAGTTCGAGGTGACTGGCTGGTCTCTGCCCCTTGAAATGTATTGTGCAATCAGTGAAGCTTGGTGTTCAGAGATCAACCTGCAATATTTCAGGCCAGCTTATACAGGCAGGGCCATCGTATCAAGCCTCAGATCAGAGGGTTCAATAATGGCTTCACCTCAGCCTCTCCGGGTGAAATGGCAGAGATGGAAAGAAAATCTTGGCCTTTCAACTTCAAGGACACACGTGGCCAGGAAGATTTCTTATTGAAAGTCCATGAAAATGCCAGGTAAGAGCGATCATATTGCACTGATGGCGTTTGAATATTTCCTTACTCTTGAAGTCAAATCTCACTTATTTCTGGCATTTAAAATGCCGCACACATCTGTTTCGGAGGTGGGGAGAAAGCAAAAAACATTTTTCAAACACGGGGCTACGGCATTTGAAACGACCTTCCTTTTAAATGTCTCCCTGCTACTACGACCACTCTCATCTTCATCCCTTCAGTGTTCTTCTCCCCTTAATCCAACGCAGCGCAGGTCACCAGAAAATGGTCATGAATAATATTTCTTGTGCATCAAGGGTCTTTAAAAGGAGATGTTTATGAGTGCCTGTACTTGTCGAATTGAATGTGATCCATATTTAACATAATTTAGTCAGCATGCTCGGGCACACACTTGCGAGCAAATGGCTTACTCACCCGACCTGCCTTCATGCGAATTTTTTTTTCCCCTCCGGATTTATTTCCATACGTTCACCGCTGAAGTTCTTACGAGGAAAGCCGCTTTCATCTTTCGTCTGGCTGTCCGTGCATATACAATCACGTTGTTTGTCATGTGCTGTTAGATTGCGTTAAACGTTTGCTCATACCGTAATTCCAAGACGTTCAGTGCGTGTTCAAATATTTCAAACTGCACATGCTTTTCGGTGAAGCGGCATGCTTAGGCGTGTAAATGATTACTACGTGATACCGAATGATTTATGGGACCACTGCAGTCCGGTGTTGAAAGCCCGAGTATTTTAACAAATGGACAGTCTTGCCTGCACTGTTCATGGAAACATTTAGCGCACACAAGATCAACCACGATAAGATGCGAGATCCTGTCGTAATAAGTCAGGTATGCATTGCGAACAGAGTCTACCCGGTTTGCCTCCACTTTGCATCAAGTGATAATTAGGATGGATCGTAGCTTCAGGACATAGCACGAGCTTCAGATCTGCAGACCACTCGGAAGGAGGCGTAGCAAGTCAGCGTAGACACGGACTGGACTGAATTGACTTGACTCATTGGATTCATTCTGTTTGCACAAACAGCCAAAATTGCAACGGCAAGAGCGCGTGAGCGTATATTCCCGTAACCACAGCCCGGCCACCACTAACTTATTATTAATTGACTGTGGATGGCTTGAAATGAAAATACATTTATCATGCAGCCGTCAAAAGAAAATGGCTTAACAGGACTCAACTTCTATGAGCTAGCATGCGGTCTTGAAAGACACTGTGAGATACAAAAATGCACAGGCAGGCAAAAAAAAAAAAAAAAGCAATCAATGTCCAGTCGACATACTGCAACAGTCGTTAATATGCTCTTCACAAAAGTGCATCATCCGTGTTGATGTGCCTCTGACGTTTTTTTTTTCTTTTTTTTTCCCCCCGTTGAAGTAACATCCAGTCCTAAGCCTAAAGAGAAATGATACGGTTTTCTTCAGGGTTCTGCACATTGCCGTGAAAAGCGGAACAACGGGGAGCATGTGAGAGCGATGGAATGTGTTTGATGGTGCAAAGAGTTGAAATTCAAGTGATCTGTCGAGACTTATCCAGGCTAGTGGAAGAGAGCCAGGTGACTAAACGTGAGAGATCAAAGTTCTCGTCACGCATGTGCTGAGTGGAAGCCTGAGCGGGTAGTTACCAAGACTCAAGATTTGTGTCCATCAACATAAGCCCTCAGCTGCCTTTGTACCTCACAGTCTGCTTCTGTAAACAGACATTTGCGCTTCCATTATGTTATGAGAGCATTTGGAGCATTTATTGCTCTATGTCTGATAGGAATCCTGGCCTTTCGAGCTAGGAGGGGTAAACCCGAGTACAGCTTGCCCCGGAGACTCAAATGTTTATCTTTGCGGAAAAGAACATCTTTGTAGAAGGTTGCAGAGAACGAGCAAGGTAGCTGCTTCTTTTATTTTTTCTTTCTTGCCTGCACAGCCTTATGTCTGATCCGCTGATATTTACGGAACACAAGAAAAAAGGGATGAGAGCCCTGAACACCCGAAAACAATTCATTTTAACTTTTGTAAGTTGACTCAATGGAGTGTGGTGAAATGCCATTAATTAAACGGTACTTTGACGTGATTCATATGAATTCAAATGTATGTTTACACACATGCACGCACACACAAAATGAGAAACTCATGTGCGGTTCTATTTTGTTTTTGTGAGCGTATTTGGGTCAACTCCAAACTGCAATTTTGATCACAATTGTTCAAACCGACCAGTGACAATTTCAAAGCACCTGGTGTTTGAAGTTGTTTTGTGCCGGTCCAATCCAGTTTGGACTACGATAGATACAGTACAGTCACTGCAGTCTAGTTATTGTCTGTCTGCTTTTAACGGAAAAAAACAGTTTGATGCATCTGACTGAGTGCCAGCGTCAAAGCAAGGTTTTACTCGAGCGCTGCCACAATCCCTCAATTCTCCATCACAAGACCTCATTCTTTCTCCCATTAGCTCCTTTTTTTTCGGAGCGTAAAAGCACAGGAGCCATTTTGATCCAACCGGCCGTCCACATTATAGCGGATGGGAGATATTAAGCAAAGGCCTTATTTTACAGGCGGGAGGAAATCGAAAAAGAAATGAGATACCATTTTTACGGTGCCGCAGAAAGGCATCGCAACCGTAGACAGAAAAACAATCCGAAAAAAAAGTATGGAGTGTAAACACATATTTGTGAGGCAATTCAACTCATTCTCAAGGTGCATGAAAATGACACCCACGCCAATAAAACGATACAATTGGTTTCAGCTCTGCTAAACTCAGGGAATTTGAGCCCGCTGACTAAACGATGGTGTTGGGATTATTGGGGGACGCCAGTTCGCTGAAGCGGGAAATGGGAATATGCTTGTGAGAGCACACACGTTTACTTGAGCGGGTTTCCTGGGAGACAAATGAGGCCACCTCACCAAAACGTCCCCGCTGAATAAAAAAAAAAACGGAGCTCGAGCTGCAAAGGCGCGCGCGGCTGGCGCTAATTACACATCATCGCCGCCATTTATGCATCGCGACACCTTATTGAATCCTGATTTATTACCTTTATTTCAATATGTTTAAAAGGACCGAATTGACAAGAATGAAAACTAATCACATGGATTAGAAGGCAGTAATTATTTTCTTAACTCCATCTTGGATCTGTGCCCGCTCCCATTTCTGTTCTCGAACAGAGCACCAATAATTGTCTTTGGTCGGGACAAAAGACGCTATAATTAGCTTCCCTCAAACTGACGGCCATCTGACAAAGGGAGAATGTAATAATTCACTAATTTTATTATTTCTATCCAATTTTTCAGCCCCTCAGGTTGGTTTCAAATGATTGGGATGAATTATCAGGACACCAATTATGGCCATGACTGACTGAAATGGTGAAGACCGAAGACAATAACCGGCGTTGTTTGTGTGCATCTATAACAATGTGTCGGTTAAAAAAAACAAAAAACAAAGAGCGTGGACACATCAACGCTGGGTAGTTTTCACCCAGGTGTCTGTCGTTGCCGGCAGCTGCGAATCCCGTGGGGATAAGGCACACAAGTGCAAATCGCCTGCAGTGACAAAAACAAAGCGGAACCCAGAGCGATGTGTGTTGTGTTGTGGGGGCGTTGCAGAGGCAGACCTGGCTCCCCAGCTTCATTAGTTTACTGTTCTAATGATAAAAGGTGTTAAGTCCTCATCATCCTCCCCGCCGATGCCTCCGGGCAGTCTCGGCATGACTATTTTCTTTCCATCAGCTTCAAAATCCTGCCTGCCTCACCTTTAAGCTCCCATCCGGGGTATGAAACTTGAAGGAGCAATCTGCAATTATTGATTCTCACGTGTTTACATTCATCACCGATTCAGAGCGCACGTCGCCGACATCATCTCTTCACTCGGAACGACTTTGAGCGGCCTCGGGGGGGGGGAGAGGAACGTTTTGTGACAACAAAGACCGTATATCGGATATTTTAGCAGCATTGCGACGAGAGAATATCGCGAGCAATGACAACTGTCCGCGTGCAAAAGAAAGAATAACACAAAAACAAAGACTAACAAAGACAAAACATCACTGCGTGTAAGGATGCTCACAGCAACTCAACACGTTTTAGGGCCCATTGTGGAGCAGAAAGACACAGATGATCACAATTACTCCGCTTGCCTAAACTGCCACGTAGGTCATTTGTTCCGAACTCCTGATCCAACTCATTAGGGTAATTTAACACTCCAAGTGACGGTAAGAGAAACGGCAGCTAAACTGTTGTTGACTGCGCTTACAACTCAGTGTGTGTGTGCGTGAGATATTTTAATCGAGCAAAATTCAATCCCAATCCTGGATTTTGTTTTTCTAAAAGAACACGTGAAAAGTTCTATTTTTCCAAACAGACATTATTTTCAGTTGTATAATGTACAAACACAACTTGCACACTGCACTCGACGTTATTTTACGACATGACAGTGGGTGTTGAATCATTTGGAGTCGATCCAGCAGATGTAGCGGCAGTGGAAAAGCTTGTTGTTCCTCTTATTATCACTTCTATAGCAGGGCCTATATCCCACCGAGACTCTTTTGCTATAGGGATATTTTCTCAAAAGGCATCGTAGTGCACACACACACACACCAAGAACTCAAATGACCTGTCCATTTTTTTTCCTGCAATCAATCCCGGGTGAAAATGCCTCGAAACTCTGTCCTGTGCTATCAATATTGTCCTGAAAGCGAATCTTCTTGCTCCCTTGAAATCATCGTAGTTCTCCTTGCACAAGACCTATGTACAAGCCAGAGCAGTTTCAATAACATGCATTAGGTCCGCTTCAATACTCCTTTAAAAAGGACAACAAAAAAAAAGGGGCCTCATCAATCAACTCCCACCTCCACACACGAAATGCTATTTAATTACTTCACCACAGAGAAATGTTGTCAAACGAGTAACTGAGCTACGCTGGCTGCCCGACGCGAGCTCAACTCATGTTTTTGCACAAGATGAATTATACCACACGCAAAAGAAAATTCCCATTCGTCACAAGACATTTGAATATGTTTTTTTTTTTTTTTTTTTTTTTGCTGTCCATTTCGCGCTAAGTCTCAGTTTGCAATTCAAACAGCCATAAATTAGCATGATTTTGTTGTTTCATGCACCTTTTTTATGTGCACTATTTTACCTTACGGGGACGACCGTCGAGAATACAAAACTGTTGCACATCGTATGCTAGGAAAAAATAAAAAAATCAACCATTTTTGATAACTGATGTGCGATTGTGGTGTTAATGACTTGCAGCAGCTTCTGCCCGTGCCCTCGTTTGCCTTCCTGACTTTGTTAAGGGGCCACGCATTATTATTATCTAATTCTCATAAATTGTCGTCTGGCCTCCTCCCGCATCCCGCTCAAACACGGAGCACGGGTTACTTTTTCTTGATTTCTTTTAGTGACAGATCCAGTCAATCTTGAGGGTGGAAAAACATATGAGATCATTGTTGAATCCAGAATTGCTGTGCTGCAGCAACGCCTATACATCATCGTAAATAATTCACAGAGTAAAGCTCGCTTCCCCCAGGCGAGCACACGCTTGGGACAATATGTGCTTCATCATGCTCAGTGTGAAGGTCTCCGAAAGCATAACGTTGACCTACGGTGGCCATCTTGGGCACACATTGCCACAGAATGCCCGTTGCTCCAAATGCAGTGTTCTACTGGGTGACAAAAGTGACAGAAAAATCTGATTATTTACTTTAGCCATCCCTCTGTTGTAAATTTGTAAAATGTCAGGCGATTTAAAGGTCTACCCGGTGGAACTCCATCATGTACTTGCCGTTAGTTTTATTACTACCTTTCAGTGAAGTGATTGCAGACTAAGATGGATTTTCAAGACTTTGCAGAGCGTGTTTCTCACAAGCCTTGAATATTTCCTCTCACACATCACACAAAAAGTCATTTTCCAAATGGGCTTTCACAATTTAAAACACTCCAATGCTGTCTTAGCATTCATCTCCGCCATGATTGAGGAGAAATTGGGTTTCAGAATGGTGCTCAAGGACACTTTGACATGGTCACGGGGGCTCAAGAGCAGCCATTTTGCAGCCACTTTCCTCTTCAATTGCTCGGCTTGGCCAGTGATTGTGCACGCCACCTTTGACCCAGATTGGATAACATTGCAACATATTCCATCCATCCCAGGTCACCAGTCGATAACCGTGCCGCCCGGAACATAGTTTAAAGCATAACTATAATAATGCAGCAGATCACCCTAATTTAAGATGGCTGAGGTGCAGAAGCGTGACTCATTCCGTTTTCGATTTGAGAGTTCGACCAAAAGTTAGACCGTCTTTAAACTCATAGGGATTAGTTAGCCATCAATTTGAAAGTTGATCCAGTGGCACAGCTTTTATGGTGACTCCACCGCTTTCATTCGGGCACTTTGTCATGTTGTCATTATTGTATTGCTGATGCGATGCCTAAAGGAACATGGGGGAATTGGAGAAAGTCTCCGGACCAAAGTTGATTTCATTGGGGGTTGGGGTGTATACTCATGAGGAATGATCTCCCCTCACTCACGTTACCGGGAGGAAGAGGACACTGCGAGGGGTTGTCACGAGGGCGGTTTCAATTGTGAAGTATCAATTTTAATTCAGGTACCCCAGACTTCTTTTATAAGCTCTCAGGCATGCTGCTGAGTAAACATTTTTAAAATTGAAGTTGAGAAAGCTCCTGTGGTTTTTTGGACATAAAAAATGCATCATCTGTGAGAATGAAACACTGCATCTCATTCTTTAAAACCCTTCGAACACCCCACACAGCCAACCGGTTCTTGGACGGTGGAAAGCGGATTCAATCCGGACATCCGATTTATGATTCACGTCTTTCCTACCTAAATCAGCCTATTCCTTTCGTGTTATTTACCTCACCATTTGCACGGTGAAATAACTGTGCTTCGCCCCTTCGATCCTTTCGCAGACATAAACTGCTTGACTTCTATTGATTTCTCCAACAGCAACCTGCGCTGTGGCCTCGCCTCAAAGCCCACATGCTGCGTGAGCGATGACACCCTCAATACATCAGCATGCCGGAGTCGGCAGAGCCGATATCAAACATAGCGGACCCGCTCGGCCGTAAAATGCCACCTTTTGTGTTTTAGTCGAAACGTTGGAGACCGCAGGAACGCACGCACGCACACATGGGGGTGTTGTCAAAGGCTGATGTGCTGTGAGCTGCTTGTCTCCATGTCACGTAGGCGACTGAAGTTTGGTTGAAGTAAGGACAAGTCAATGTGCAAGAGATCAAGCCATCACTCTTGCCTGATGCAGATTCTGCCCACGTTGCGCTGCAAAACACACCGGAGGTTCAAAAGACAAGTTTGTCCACAAATATTGAATGTATCAAATGTGAATATTTGTCACGCTTTTACCATACTTATATCCAATTTAAACCATTGCATCCCCAGAGTAAGCATTATTCACAAAACCAGAGTGGGGACATCGAAAACAGATTTGCTCTGATGTCATCTTTTGTCTCTGTCAATTTTTCGGATATATTCAAATTATAAAAAGACAGCAGTACATGGGCATGATAGGACAAGGGCCACGAGCATTGACGACAATCGTAAAGGTTCAGGCACACTCGGTTTTTGCTAGAACGTCCACCAAAGCCAAGGACAAGCTCTCCTTGTGGAGCTTAGCGTTGAGCCGACTTTCAGCTGACACCGGTGCGTGCCGGTGATCCATGGCAGTGATAACTTGTGGCTGTTTTGACAGGAGGGGACCAAGATTGTTCTGCGTGTGAGGGTCTGAGGGCCAGTCGGTCATTGGAGCTGGAAGGATTTATCACTGCATGCTGGCTATTGATTTACAGCCAAGTGCAGGTCCGTCCCCCGCACCTCTCTCGCACTTGTGGCCTCGGTGTGTTTGATTCCTCTGAGTGGTATGGGGCTTCATAGGTGCTTCTAATCCCCACAGCTCATATAGCGTGCCCTCCCTTGTTGTAAAACCGCAATTGCTTTGTAATAGCAAGTGCACGTTCTGTTCTGGGCCAATGCGTATTCGCACCAGCAACAATGTTCTTTTAGTAAAAATGTCTTTTATTCTCCCGGCTACTCTAAATTATGACACATCAATGACTCCGCTTCGCAGTGCTATCAGTGTGTTATGAGTGGATTTGTCCCCAAAACAGATCCCGGCAATCTTAAATATGACATTTATTAAATATTTACGAACAAAAAATGACATGTGTTTTCATTTGGGAAATCCGATGACTTCCCGAGTCATAAAACCATGAACTGTGATATAGAACGGAAAGGAAATCAAACGGGTCACTAGATTGACTAGCCACGTTCAAACTCCATTCCACTCAAAGCCCCCTGATGCACCTCCCGTGATGCCGTAGTGTTCTGAAACACAGGGAGGGAACGTCACGATTAACCCCGGTTTACCCTGTAATATGACAATGACATAAAACTACATTTACTGTACATTTGAATACATCCCAAGGATAGGGGGCGATGTATGATTCATAGAACATGTGAAGCCTCTTATACTTCACTGCCCTAAATTTTTCTGTTCATGCCACCAGCGGTTTGGAAGTAAAGCTTGAGGGGAAGGGAGAAAAAAAAAAAGAAGAATCCATCCATTATTTTTCGTGACACTTTAATACGGTGCAGCCCTACGAACGGCGCCCATGGGCCATTTGGCTGTCATTTAATTAGAGACACCTGTCGCTTGATTACTTCCAACTGTCACAGGCCTAATGAGATGGCAGTGTGGTGACAATATGGATTAGAGTTAGTCGGACTGCTGGTGGGCGATTTTTCCAGTCTACGGCATTTTCATCATTTCGTGGAACTTTGTGTGCTGCCGCCATGAGTAGTGGTGTTGAACGCATCAATGTTGACATGTCTAATCATGTTTCGTGGCTGTATGGTTTGCTGCTTATGGCCCTTATTTCCTGTCCTGCGCAGAGTTGATGGCACATTCAATTTACTCAGTTCACAAAATATTGGGCTGGAAATACTGTCGTGATAGCATACAGGCTTCTGATTGGTGCTCGTTTGAGATAAAAAAATCCGTTCAACTTTGTTAATGGCCCCTTTTTGTGCATTGTTATGATAAGCAATGATGAAACCAGGGGTATTTTTAACTCAACTCAACTTTATTTATAGAGCACTTTAAAACAACAATTGCTGCATACCGAGTGCTGTACACGGAGTAAAACATACAATAAAGACAGTTCAAACAATAAATCAAAGGCACCACTGATCACTTTATCTCTGCTCGATGACTGCACATTGTCGCACAACCTGTCACTGTGTGGTACGACAGCACAATGGGACTTTTGCATTATGGAAAGTCTTTACATACTTATATGCCATGTCTTTGTTTATCGTATTTGCATTCTTGCAATACTAGGGCAGCTCACACTACCGGAGACAAATTCCTTGCGTGTTTTCCATACTTGGCTGGTAAAGATGATTCGGATAACATATAAACAGTAAACACCATAAAACACTAAAAGAATGCTGAGTCGCATGCTGAATCAAACTCGATAGAGTTTTTGTCTTTGCAGGACTAAGATATGCTTTCAATTTAGTTTTTCCTCCGTACCTCTGCAAGTGTTTTGGTCAATACATTGCCTTCAGTACACCCAGCTTCTCCTGCCTGCCCGCTTTTGGGCCCACTACCAACATGCACATCATGAGAGAACGATTCACCCAAAAATGCACCCCGCGGGACCCGAGACCAGATCCCGTTCACACCTTGCTCCAGCGGTGCACATCCCGCGGCCATCATCCGTCTTTGTTCCCGCAACCGCCACATCTGTTTTCTTCTCGGTGAAATTCAGTGCCATCTAGCCCTTGATTTCCTCCAGTCAGTACAAAAGTGGTCTTAATGTGAAAGCGTCTCTCTCGCTCAGCAGGACATAGATCCGAGTGTCAACTGAATAACGGTGAAAGGAAATACAATGTTTTCTTAAGATGGAACCCTAGTGCACGTAATACAATGAAAATACCCGGGGCCCCAAAATTGACCCCTGTGGAACACCATATGACAATGGAGCAGAGCGGTACTCAGAGCAACCATGAACCAAGGACCATGGTTCACAATCTGGACCCCTAAAATATATATTTTCTCCCAGGATACACAATTGAAAATACTGGGAATTATTAGGCATGTTGAGAAGTGGGAACAACAATAAACAGCAGTTCCAAGAGGGCAATCGCACCACCTGGTACTCAGGGCCCTAAATATAGATAAGACATGTAACTCGTGTCTGAAAACACGATTGGATGGCTCAACTTATACTCAGCCTTTGGTCTTCTGCCTGTTTCAGACCAAAGCTTTGTTCCGTCACCTGTCAGATGAAATTACTGCGATAACACTTGCCCAGTGAGGTGACTGCGGGAGACCGGGGGCCGTGTAGGCGCCAAGGCCCCCCCACATGTAACTGTGACGTCTTGTGGGAACGTCAGGGGGCCAAGGATACTCTCTGTTAGGCCTTGCCGAGACACGTATACAAGTCCACGATCAGACCCGTGTTATGGCCACAGTCCAGAAGGCCACTTTAAAAAGAACACGTTTGCTCCATTAGTGTCCTGAAAACGTGGTCCTATGGCCTCGCTGATGGTGAGACCTCATAGGCTTGGCAGTGAGGAAAAGAACTTTCATCAGTGTCTCACAGGTACTGCGTTTGCCAGGGATACTCCACTAAAGAAAGCGTACCAAAGGACTAATGGTTTCCTGTTGCGCGAGCTGGCCTCTGCAATTCGTTTTACTTCCAAGCGAGAATGGCAAGAATTTGAAAAAATGGATTATTACAACATGCTTTGGAAAAGGTAGTGTCATATTGGACTAGAATCTTTTTCTGGGCTTGTTTTGTCATGTGGAACAATTGCTGTACTTGTAAACTTCAGTTTTAAACTTTGGAATTTAGTTCAGACTACTTAAAACTAATGATATTGTTAAAAAGAATACTTCTTTATCTCTCTTGGGGTTTTTTTAAAATGACAAACAGTTATTGTCATGGTTTCCAGGCTGGAAAAAAATTGTTTGCCTAGGATTGCTCTCAGGTTTTTTTTAGGCCTCACCATTTTGGTCTGAGGATAAAAACAATTAAAACGATATATTTATCTGACAAAAATTATTTTCATGGTGTCAAAACATTCGGATAATTTCTTAGATTCTTAAATTACATAATTTGTAGAATCTCTCATTGGCCTTAGTTTATTCAGCAACAACATGACTGAGTCATAATAATAATTCTTACTGTTGTTATCATTTTATATGCATACCTTTTTCAGCTTTTTAATAGTAATTTAAACGCACAAGTGTGATCATTTGGATTACACAACATGTGACAGTTTTTTTTCTAATGGGTTTCTTAAATACGGCGTGCAAGCATGTCTCCTTTTATTTTGGTAAGAATCACAACTTGACACACTTTCATTGAAAAGGCAAAAGAGAAATCTATACCTCTCTGTTCTGACATCCAATTACGCCTTTTCTTTCTGACTTCCGGGTTGAGTGAACGCTGGCGCGTTTTGGCTGCCGCTGCTCAACCCGTATTGTTTTGTGTTTTTTGTTATTGTAAAGTGTCCTTGGGTGTCTTGAAAGGCGCTTATAAATAAAATGTATTATTATTATTATTATTATTAATTTACGTTTGGGTGACATTTGAAAAAAAAGAAGCTCATCCAACACTCGATTATTGCTTTAATCAAAGTAACATTTGAATAAAGCAGAGGAAGATTTTTTTTTTCCTGTGGTCGTAATAGATTCCATTTAATCAGCCTGTAAAAGCTTGCTGAACCTCAAGTTCTTATCGGAAGATTTTATTAGATAGAATTATCTTTTATTGGATGTTGATGATATTAGCTGTCCGGGGCAGGGCAAAGAAAGGTTGACCGTGGGAGGGGGAAGTAGCGCGGCCAGAAAATGAGAAAGATTTAAATGAGAAAGGGTGGAATGAAGAGCAGCAGAGTATTAAATCAGGAGATCAGGAGTCTGTGTGGACAGTAATGTGAAATAGCCTCTGACGTTTGAGCCGGAAAGCACACAGAGGCGCTTTGTGCTTCGCTGGGCTCGGGTCTCTCAAATGTTCGGGGTCATTGCTTCCTGGTATGACTCAGCATTGCCTGTTGCGTATGACGGTTTTAACTAAGCGGATTTTACAATTAGAAGGCCATCTCAACGTCTCGCTGGGGCCTGGATGACAATGACAGCCCATTTTTGTGATTTTTTTATTTTTATTTTTTCCCTAAATGGAAAATCCGGAAAACGGACACCCCATAAACATAAAAATGTCAATGCAGATATAATACAATGAAGAACAGTTGTCCAAAAGAAGTCTTGGAAGCAGTTTGGTTAATTAGATGGTACCAATATGACAGAGGCCATCTCTGAATGATGACAAATGGGGTTCAATTCAATTCAATTGTATTTAGAGTGCACTTTCGAACAGCCATCGCTGCATACAAAGTGCTGTAGATGGAGCAATTTAACAAATACAATAAACAGTAAAACAAATCGGTAACAAACACGGTAGAAAGCACCAAACAGTAAAACCAAGAACAAATCGAAGTCATGCTGAGTCGAATGCCAAAGAATACAAGTGAGATTTGAAGATGGGCAGCAAGGAGGCTTGCCGAATGTTCAGTGGGAGGTCATTCCGGAGAGAGGGACCAGCAACAGAACACGCCTTCCCGAAAGGGAGTTTTCCGTCTGGGGGTGCGGAGTGGGTTGGTGATGACCGCGCAGCCACAATTGTGATGAAGACATGGAAGACAGGTCTTGAGTTTCACAATGTTCAATTGACAGATGAATGACAGCAGCAGAGAGAGAGAGAGCAAGCAAGCGCATTTTCAGATGGGGCCGTTTGAGTGACTGGTCAAGTGTGTCAGCTTCTGATTGAGGGAAGCAAATGGGAAATGGAAAACGCCTTCTCAAGAGAATTCCACGGGCTATCCGATGAAAGATTTTCTAAAAACGTTGTTTGATGCAAGTCATGATCATTGCAGCAATATTCGGCGACCCCAATCTCTTCCTTGCCTCGATGATGAACTTTACTCACGAAAGGCACTAGATAAATAAATACGGGTGTCGTGAATACCACTCGTGTTCATTTTTATGGCCAGAGATTAATATAAAATTCAAGTCACTTGCTTCACCATTTCAGTTTCAGTCCATTAAATTAGGCCGTAGGAGAGTCACAGCACAGGCGATGGCAGTAATGAAATGATCAGGTGGCAAAAGTATAAAAGTATAGATACCTCTGTAAAAAAAAAATATTTGGTTAAAGTATAATTATTCATTTAAATGATTGAGTAATTGAAGGTGACTTTTCTTTTAAAAAACAGTCAATTGTATCCATCTCTCATGAACCATTTGATTGGAAGAATTTCAGAACAAACAGTAGATTGAAATCATTTCAGGCCGTAATATTTTTGGTTTGGATTTGATATAAGGCAGCATTGACTTATATGCATTTTTCCCGTACTTTTGCGAGCCCGTTTCTAAGAATCTTTTTAAGCCGCTCCACCAAAGCAGCATACAGGTATATAGTTTTTTCATCATGGTGCGTTTCCACAATAGCGATGACATTTTAAAGGTTGAATTTTTAGATTTTATCTTAATAGATGTTGAAACGGAAGAGGAAAACAATTTACCGGGGCAACCCCATGTGGGATTGAATATACTTATTTGATATGAAACAAAGAGATAAAGAGCAGTGGGTGTTGATTGTTATGCGTCGTGTGATTGTGCGAGTGAGTGGCAGAGATACTTTTTTGGCATCGGGATGAAAGTGAGATGACATGCAAAAATGCACAAACACACACACACAGAGGCACATCCAGAAGCAGCAGTCGTTCGTCAACGTAGATCAAAGATTCAGTTTTACTTGGCGGACGTGGCCACGGGTGTCTTTTTACAAATGCATCTTGACTCCTTTTATGACGCTTACTGGTCCTCACTGAAATGTGATCATTTGTGATTTGATCAAGAAAAGCAGTCGTGATGGAGAGAAATTAGGTCAACCATATGACTCACGGAGGTATTCATATTTCATATGCCGCAAACGTCAGTCACAGAGAAAGAAAAAAAGCAACAAGCAACGGCTAAATAAATGATGAGAACATTCATCATTAGGATCTCTGACAAGTCTGGCGAGAAAAACTCCATTTTGGGGGGAGGGGGGGGTGTTACAGGCGAACCGTATGAAACGGCCTTTCAAGCTGTCATTAAATCAGGACAATGAGGTGATGAGCAAAACACAATTTTCTTCCCATTTGTGTTTCGATATCTCTTCAGCTAGCGTTGAAAATGGCCCGCGCATCGCTTAAAATAAACCCGGAACAATGAGTCGGCAAATGACTGCATGTTGTCACTCGTCCCATTGAACAGAACTATAATTATCGAGCGGTCCATCTGGTCATGTGCTCTCCTGTGCCAGGAGCGGGCTTCCTGCTGTCTGCTGCGCGAGCGACGCCAAACAGAGTTAAGCTTCTCAAATGAGGTCAAAGGAGTGGACTTGGCACTTCTCAAGGTACAGCTTGGACATTGACGTTTCAAACCGTGAGCGTGTTGGCCAAATCACTCCGGTGCCATCGCTCTCGCGGCGATTAATCTAATTTGTCGCCAGTTCCGAGGGTATTTGGAACTCCGGCTCGAGTGTTGGACAAAGAGTCAGCGTATGCGGCGTGCAGATGATGTTCATGCAATTAGGAGCGGATTCTGAATTAAGACATGGAAGCGGCTTGGTCGCAAATATCTCATGGGACCAACAAGCAGACACGGACGAAGACTCGCACTCCGTATTGAAGTCGAATTACAGGCAGGCGAGTTCAGTATTCTGGTAAAAGGACAGGAATGAATTGAATTTGTTTGCAAAATTTGTTCCGACAATGGCAAACTCAATTGGTTGCCGTGTTGCATTTCTGTCCCGTTACCGAGACTTCCAGCGTGTGACGCAAGCGCGCGGTGTCATTGCCGTTTATCCTGCCGCCCAATGATTTTGCGCTCCTCCATTTTGAGCGGAATAGAAGGTGAACGTACGGGCGCAAACCGCCGAGCCTCACTCAAGGAGCCCTTCTTCGCTCTGCATGAAAGTCAGTGTTGTTCCCCGTCAAGTCATTCACTCGGTGCAACTGTTCAAACAAGCAACCTCTCTGTACAAACATGTTAATCCACCCACTTCATCCTTATTCCAGCCGACAGTCTCTTGCCACATTTTGCTGCTGCCGCACTCTTTTGTTTGTCTCGTGAGCACGTGCGTAGCATCGGCACTATTTACAACCCGACCGTTTTTTTTCTTATATAATCGATGGAGGTGCGCATCGGGTAACATTCGCTGAGACTTGACTGTGAGAAAAAAAAAGTGTTGACAATGGCGACGACGTTGTCATGAGGCCAATGTCGGATTTTATCTTGATTCCGTGTTTTCTCCTGATGAAGACGAGTGAACACATATCAAGCAAGTACTTCGAATGGCAGGCACTCAAGATGAATTTCCCAGAGGGCTTTTAGGCTTTTTCGTTCGGTTTTATGCGAGGCATCCATCAATCCCATGCGCACGGTGATATTGATCATCGGGGTAATGTGTTGTAGGTGCTTTCGTTTCAAAGGATCACATTTCAGAGATGAAGAAGTTTTACTTGAAAACATATTAACCATTGATTTTCACATGTCCAACTGCGATCCCGTTGAATGATGATGACCGCTCCACGCTAAGGGTTGCAGGTCTTCACATTTTTTTTTTCCAAGTCGGCACTAATGTGATGAAAGTCATGTCGATGTTATTGATCTCCCCCCACCCCACCCCAGTACAGTAATATACCTGTTTTAAAAAGCAAACGTGCACTCGCTGTGACATGACAGCATATCCAGCCACAGGAAAACAAAAATCCTGTTGGCCAGTGCGCTTGTCGCTGGGACAACGTGGCCAAGCGGCATAGACACAAAGGAATTTCACTTGCGACAGCGTGACAGTGGATGGAGGGATGCAAAAAAATAAATCACACACTTTGACGGTAAAATGTCCAGAACCCAACATCCCTTAATTTGAGCAATGCCATTTACTTTTACTAATTAGAGGCTGAATATTCTGACCATTTTAGCATTTTTTTTATACAGTGGCTGACATTTCTTCATACTCTAAGAATGTTAAAATGTGACTCTCTCGTGTTAACAAATGTTTCCGACAGTTTGAATTATTTTTCCTATGCAAATATGAAAAAAAAAAATGTTTTTGAAACGACCAAAAGTGTTGAAGTCAGTCACGATCAAGGAAGGGGGCGAGTGTAACTCTGAAGGTTGAAATTTAATTGAAATATATTGCAGATGCAAGGTTTTTCTACCCCTTAAAACCTGCTTCATTTTTTTAATGCTAATGAAAAAAATCACCACTTTATCCATATATGTAGCGACACCATTCATAAATCATGACATTGTTTTTCCATGCCAACCATGCCTGCCTTTGTCAAGGGAAGCTGAGCTATTAAAAGAAAAACAAAAACACCATTCGATGCCTCTTTGCCACAAGGGCCGTTGCATCACTCCAGCCGTGGTTTGCCTTATGCTGCCTTAAAACGGGGGTCTGTAGAGAAGAATTTAATTCCTTTCATTTGCAGATCGCACGCGCATCTCAGCAACCGGCAAAGTCGTATCGGGGAGCTTTTTCATGGCAGACGGCGATCTGAGCTGGTGTTGTGGGTGGTGACGCTTTGAGGCTCGATTTCCCACCGTTGTGTAGGAGAGCCACAGGCCAAAGCGAAGAGCAGCGAGCGATAGAAATTTCAGTCTTCTGGTTCACACTGTAACTGTGTGGGTTTCTCTCGGTGTGAAGAAAAAAAAAAAACACTTTTGGTCAGACACTGACTGCCCCCGCACACCTCCATGGCAGAATCTTTCGCGTCGCTAGAATACAAGGTGGTTGGGGGGATCATTTGTAAGAGGAGGGAGGTGGACGTGGTCGAGGAACAAAAGCAAGCTTGTCAAGAAGGAATAGTGAGGCTTCCGACCGTGCGACCTTGTGGCTGTGTCGTGATTTGGGGTTTGTGCAGCGGCCGCCACCGAAGAGAATCATTCAAAGTACACCGTCGCGGACGGCCTGGCAGCTCTCCCTGACACATTCGAAACGGGTCTATCCACAACAGCCGCATGATGAACAATAAAAGAGACGGCATCCTCCGCAATGTCCTCCGTTGATGCTCTCAGGTGCGATTAACAAACACGTAAGCGCCGGGGCCGTTTTTCCTGACATATTCCAAATGACAAGCACATTTGGAACTCGTGGAAATGATGAGACGTTTCAAAAGGTACTTGTGCGTTTTAATTACCTGTCAGCGGAGGGTGTGTAATTTATTGTTCGAGGTAGAGATATTTCGTATCAAGCCGCCCTTGGGAAACATGATTGCATTTGCTTGTGTGAGCTGCATACAATTAACCTTTGGGCAGTGAAGATGGGCAAAGTTCCGCCGGTGTCTTAAACTGTCATGGTTTTGCTGGTCAGACACGCCGATGTCACACTGCCATCTCGCCACGCTTCATCTGCATGTGAATTATTCAAGCTTAACAACGATATCTTGAGAAACCTTTCCCCTTGGACCGTATGCATGATTGACAAAACTACATGCGGGCCTAATATGACAGGTGGGCACCAACCCAAACTAAGTTTCGTCCTCTTGAAATGTCCTTTGGTTCACAAAGGTGACAAATTGTTCTTGGCTTCTCGCAAGGATAGTTGAGTAAGTTCTTCACAAGCTGTCATTGGGTATGATTTTCATTTCGCCGTCCAGGCGGCAACAAACCCGGCGCTTGATGGAAAGTGAATTATTATCGGAGCCATTATGACATTTGATTTTTCAGCGATTGCCCCTTTTGGACTTGGACGCCAGGTAGGGGCTGAGCAAAGCAACCCCAATTCCTGACACAATTACCCCTTGGCACCCAGTCTGTTCTCCGGTGCCGTCCGTCCTGAATTTTATGAGCCCTTCAGGCCAAACTGCATCAAGTGTCTTGACGTGCCTCGGAGAAGCCCATTCCCAGGCAGCGGTGGCAAGATAAAAGACAAATGAAGAATAATTGACTCGCAGCTCTCGGCCAAAGGGATTAGGCTGACGGAACTCCTGGGATCTCTTCCACTTTCTCTCTCTCCATCTTTGTCTCCCTCTCCCCATCTGTCTCCCTACAGTATCTCGTTCACTCGTCGGGGCTCTCGGGGCGCTGTGAGCATCACCCGGCATCGCGATGTTCATTAAAGCCCAACAGAAAGAAGAAAGTTATTAAAGACATCAATAAACGTCATTAGAATCAGAAGGGAAGGCGGTGACCTCATTTGAAAAAGCAACTCCGACTTGACGCCGGGACCGAGCTGTTCTTCTGTTGCATTCTTTTGTTCTCCTCTCTTTCTTTTTTTTTGAACACTGCGGGCGTCTTGCATGCTTGAACAACAGATGCGCACAAAGGAAGAATGCGAATGAAAGAAAAAGGCACATCTTCCACAAACAAATAACATCCTAGCTCATCTACAGAACTACGGGGAGAACACGTTGAAACTTCTGTACCGGTACATTATTTTCCCAAGGTAGGAGAATTTAACAACCTGAACAATGGTTGCTTGATTGTTTGCACGACCCTAAACTGTTCTCATTCCTGTCCTGGGATGGCTTTGTGATGAACAAAAGAAAATAACTTTGTGTGAGTAGGCTCCTCTCTGATGGGACTCATCTTTCATTAGACGTAAGCCAGGTAAATACGAGGATTTATTTCTATCAATGGCAGAGCCCGCTCATATATTTGATGGCGTTGGTCGTATGGTTTGCGGTCTCGTTCAATAATCTGAGCAGCACACATGAAGATTCTCGCCCTTTTTATGGATCCTGCGTGATCACACATGATCTCACATAAGCAAATAAGAACAGACCCTTGGCCAATAGGCGCTGACCGATTCCGAGGAGGACCGTAGGCAGCGAGATTGAAAAACGTCGGCAAAAGATAAAGAAAGCGTATAAAGCTCTTGTTAGACAGAAAAAACGCTCCTTGAAAGTTGACATTTCCAAGAATCGGCCTGTCAATGACGAGTTATACGACTCAGTCTTGGCGGGGTCACGAGGGAGGCGGAATAAATCCCATTGGACACGGTCGTCCATTCTCATTCATCATTGTGATCAACTACTTACTCTCCGTTTCACATCTACAGGCAGTTAAGTAGGCAATTACCTAAATTGCACTGCATGGTCAGTAGTTGGAAAAACCCCCCAAACAAGACGAATGAAAACCACAGCCAATTAGACGTCAGATCAAATCATCAGATTGAAATGATTTTTGTTTCTCATCTGGGCTCATCTTGTGAGAGTCCAAAGTATAAAACAAGGAATCCATAAAAATGCACCGCTGGACGCTGTGAGAAATGAACCGCGGAGCATTCAAAGGCCACGGACTTTCAAAGTGATTGTGTCACATTTTCCAGTGGACATTAAAAATGGAATCACCGTTGAATGACTTGCCGTCAGTCAAATTATTGTATGTAAAGAATTGTGACACTGTGTCATTGGCTCAATACCCGGCCTTTTCATCGTACCCCCGCGCCAAGACACGGTAGAAAAAACACAAGCATGAAAACTCAATAAGGGGTTCTCGCTCGACCACGCAAAACCAAATACATGCGTTGAATGTTTAGTATTCATTTAAATACGGTACTGAGGAAACACCGACACGCGCTAATTGATTCCCTCGCTGCCGTCAAGGTGGCTTTCAGTTCAGTAATCTCGCCCGCAAAGCAATGTGACCGCACACTGCCGGACACTGGTCACCTTTCCAAATGTCAGGGGCAAGAAGCCCACCATTTTAAAATGCATTACCACCCCGCCGCCCCCCCCCCCCCCCCTCCTCCACCACAAGACAACTCATGTGCCTCCCGCTTGAAAATGGGAACAAGGGAAACTCAAAACCTCTCACAACATTCGCACGTGCTAACAAACAACACTGAAGAAGAACAAAAGTCTCCTATGTTTACTCCTCGTGTAGCTCTTGATGACGGAGAGGAGAATAATTAAATCAGCGTTAGATTGAAGGCAGCAAAAAAAAAAAAAAGAAGGTTGCTGCAGCGAGGTGGAACCTTTGGGGATCGATGCAGTCGTGTTTGCAACTATGGCACAGCAAGATTGTGAGCTACGGCGTACCTCCAGGGACAGAACGAATACGGCCGTTGGTTGTAACCGCTTCCAATAAAATGGCCGCCATTTACGATCTATAATGCTGGATGAATATTTAGAGGTGTAAAAACATGATCATGTACTCCAGTATTAACATGTCCGTTAATTGAAATGTCAAAGGTCAACTCAGTTCATACGTCTCATTTTTTTAAAATGAGTTCCATTTTTAAAAAAAAAACCTGCGTCAGATGTGACATTTAACTTGAAATTACAGCGCTATTGGTTTATCAGTAACGATACAATTATCCTCGCCACTAATGAGAAATTGTTGTGCAGGGTGGCTTTCGAGCAAAACCCAATGAGGTTATGGGTCGGAGATTGAGGCAGCATGCAGAGCAAACAAAACACCCGACAACCTTCCACACGGTTGAAATGAGCACGTTGACTGAAGGATGGCAGCCTTTCGTGTCTCTGTTCCATGCTGTCAAACCTGTCGATCATGCACGGAGACGGAGCTTGGGAGGGTTTTCATGAGAAAGAGACTCTTGGGGGGGAAGGGAGGGGCAGAAAAAAAAAGGCACATCATCTGTCAATCCACTGCTTTTATTTGTTTGTGAGACCGTGTAAAAATAGTGTCGTCGTGTCGGTTTGCGCCCTAAATGAAAGTTAGCTTCCACATAAATAAACAAGTAGCATTCCAACCATGGTGCAAACGATTTACATGGGCACATTCCCAACAAGTCGCGGAAGTTGGATGCACGGGAATACCGTGAGTATATTACTTCACACTTTGTGCTTGGCTAAACAATAAAAGAGTAACAATTAAAAAAAAAATCAATGTATGTGGAGACTAGTTAGCTCAACCAATCAGAGGACGGAAAATGCCGACATCACACCAAGGCCCAAGGATGCACTGGGCTTCTGTGATCGTGATGGTGGGAAATCACAAGCGGATAACAGGAACAATCCAATGAATTACAACATACGATGCAAAAACTGTTATTTCAACAAGGGCCATGAAAGATGTCGCACGGGTTCTAACGAGCTCCCAGTGTTTTTCCGTGGATGCCTGAGAAGCTTGCGCTACATCCTATACCCCCCCCCCCCACCCTCACACCCCCCGTGTGCTATTCTGGAGTGGCGAATCTCATTATTTCTCCCCCCTGCTGATTTTTAGGACATCACTTGTGCTTAAAAGAGATTTAAACCCGAAGCGCGGGGGGTTCACTCGCAAACCGGGAGCAAACGCCACCCAGAGCAGCTATTTGTACAACTGTAGCACCTCATTAGGCTCGAATATAAAATCACGCCGCTGATTAATAGATTATTGTAATTGACCGATCGCTAATTTAGCTCTGTAGTGCCTTTGCGATTGGAACAATGCCACGAGAAACTATATATATATACACACACACAGTATAAGAAGGAGAAGAAGAAAAAAAAAGGATTTTCTTCCCCTTCGCTGTGTTTATTTATTTTCAGGGTCACCGTCACTGCCATGCCGTCCGTCTCCCATAGTCTGTGCTCACCGGAATGCAATTTGTGTTATGAAAGGATTTTCAGTCACTATTAAGGTTAAGGTAAAGCTTGTTGCATAAACCACAGCGTGCTGGGCTGTCAGCTCGTACGGAGAGCTGGTCGATTTAACACCCGGCGCTGCGATGTGTGCCAAACCGTAACTGCTGATGCATCGGGGGGGGGGGGTGATACTTCCCCCCCGAAGGCTCCGGGAGCTTTCAGAAAACCGTCGAAACATATTTAGAGTGCATTTTTACCTGGGTGGCTTACCAAGACAATAAAGTGGGATTGAATGGTTGTTCGCTGCATGGGGTATGCGCTAATGGTGCAATTGAGTCGAAAGAAAGCCGAAATTTTCAACCAGTCAATAAATTGTAGCGGTTGTCAGGATTATTACGCATTTCCTGAGGTCAAGCTGCTTTCAAGTTTATTTTTGAAGCCTTTACCGATGTAATAAATCGCAATGTATCCCCCTCCACAGTGACTTGATGAAGGGAATTACCCGCTCATTGCTCTTTTTGTGTACCACTCTCATCGACAGTAACAGCACTTTTCAAGTATTTGATTACAAAGGTCAGGCATTTAGAACATTGTTCACAAGTATATCTTGTATATGGACAGGATATTTGTCCTGCCTAATCTAAATTGTCTGCACAGATATGCCAGGAGAAGGTGAGACACTTTTTTTCAGACGATGGCACACTGGTCAATATTAAATTGGCACGTTACCAGTGTCTTCATTTTTTTTTGGCGTGATCCAAACAAAGACAGATTAAAATTATTTGCACAAATATGAACGAAGCAGGGTCACGGGGCCCGTCATGTCCGTGCACCACACTGTATTTGGAAATCTGAAATTTGACAACTCAAGTAGTAGCAAGTAACATATCCGATTTTAGATTCCCCTTTCCTCAGTCCAGTGAATGATAATTTATCACCCACAATTTTGATGTGAACGTTCATCATCAATCAAAGTGCGAATTGGAGAAAATTCTCCAATTTCCTGAGGTGGTTAAAGCTGATAAGATCCTTCTTGAGGCTTATTATCAAACAAGTGAATCATTTCAACACTGACCGCCTGGATGAGAACATTAAATCATGATAGAATGTAAACTACGGTTCCATTTCAACTGCTTTTATGTGTCAAACAATTCAAATATGACCCAAAATAACCCAGAACACTGAAATAATGAGAAGCTTGTCTCAATGGTAGGACTTTCTATCATCACCATCATCAATCCATTTTAAAAATGAGACACTTTGTTACTGTCTGGGCTATCATTCAAAGACACGTTAGTCGCAGCCATAAAAACATTTATTGATGTCTCAGATCATTCAAAACTAAAGGAAATGAGAACAACAAAACAAGCTCCTTCATGTATTCCCATTTTAGTTACTCTCTCTTAACTATAAAATGAATTTTTTTTATATATATACTGTATATATGTATGAAATTGGCTTTCCAGATGAGTCCGTGTAGTCTTGTCATAACAAAACAAGCAACTCCATTTGAAGCATCGGATGACAAAACAATGAGGCTCCTCCATCTGACATTTTAAATCATTTTTCTCACTTTATGTCGATAGACTTGTCGCTTCATTTAAATGCTAATTTTCTTAATTATCTTCAGCCATGTGACGGAGGCCTTTTAAAAAGGTCCCAAATAATGACAAAGCATACCAATGTGAGCAAGGCTCCTGATCGACTCGGTACGTTGCTGTACTTGACGTGACGCGGGCGCGGTCCTGAGCACGTCTGAAAAAACGTCCGGTAAACGGAGGCAAATCTCGCCGTCTGTCTGTGCTGACCAGAACAGCTGGAGACGAAAACCGAACCAGCCAAAACATGACTTCGCATGAAACCAAACCAAATGTGACGGAAACAAAGCCGTCAAAAACACAGCTCATGACAAACACGCCGCGCATTGAAACGGATCAACGTGTTTGGAAGAGTACTCGACAAAGGCTTCCAGACTGAATTCTCGGTGTTACCTTCCATTCGTCTTGATTTGGGTTTTTATTCCTCCTCCTCACACACTGTGCGGCAGCCGCGCTGTCGCAAAGCGATCCGAGGACATCAAGCATGCCACATGAATTCTTTATAAAGGCCATAAAACATGTATTTACGGTGGCCGCAATTACGGCAAGTCATTCCCCTGTAAAATTCCTTGGTTTAAAATCCGGAATATTATCACCATGTCGACTAATTTGTGTTTTATAGATGAACAATGACGATCAGCTGTGGGGCTTTTATGGAATGTTTTAATGCCGCCGAGAACGAAGTCGCGTTTGGGAGGTGTCTGATCTCGGTCTGATCTTTATAGGAAGCATGTGGATGCTGGAGATCGCTGGAATCGGCTGCAGCTGTCAGCATTTTTTTACATGCTCCACAAAAGCTTTTGGAGACGCATGTGACACGTGTGAGGCTCTGAAACGGAATATTAAGTTTGCTCTGGGAAGGGCTCAACTGAAGATTTTTATGAGAGGAAAATGCTCATTGGATCTTGGCACATATACATACATATAAGTATGTATAATTTGATGAAAAAACTATTTGTTGAAGATCAGCTCGATAATCATGCGGTAAACATAAACGGGGTATGAGGTCCGATTATACTGTCCTAAATTCAGCAAATTCAGTTTCCGGGCAACGGACTTTTTAAATGACCAAGAGTTGCATCACCTCCCCATCTCGATGCTAACACTTAGCACATGCCGCATCTCAGCGCGACGTCCAAAACAACAACAGTTGCAAAATGAACACCCTTTTTCAATTCATCGAATGCAATTGTGGCAATGCGAGTTTTGTCCTTTTCGGAACATTGTCCTTCGGTTTGGGCCTCATAAGTGGGAGACAACAATTCACAGGCACTCCAATGTCAAAAAAGAAATAAAACCTCCCCAGGAAAGAGAAAGAAATGATTTAATTATGCAGAGCCCTCATTTGCTGAGGTATATTCCCACTTCCACACTTGGAAGGATTATGTGGGAGGATTATGAGGGCAACGTACAGCCCATTGCTTTCTAATAACATCCCCTTAATCTCTTTCCAGAGGCCGTTGAGGTTGTGCGCTCCAGAAACATTGCAACTTTTCACCTTGGACAACCCCCCACCTTCTAACTGGGAGGGAAGGGGCGCGAGGCCCTCACCGTTGGAGAAATTGGACAGGGTTGACCCGATGCTCAGTTCGGGATGGCGAACCCATTTTGATCCATTACAGCGTCAGCTTGAGTTAGTCGTAAAACCCCAGCCTCGGCATCAAATGTCTGCCCGTTACTGGCTTGCCTCGCTGTCAGCGTATAGTCATTCTCTATTGTCAAAATGTTGAAATGTCAAAATCTTTTCTCCTTTTGTGTCACGTGTGAGGTCAGCCTTTCATTCCGCTAATGGCTGAAAACTCAACCTAACCGACCCATCCACATAACATCGACGAGCCCTGTGCTTGGCGATGGTGCGTCTCGGCGCTTTTCATTCTTAATGCTTTCATCCGCGATTACACTGATCTGTCCATCAGAAGTTCAGCCCACTCGCTTTTGAACTCCACCATCATTTGTATTCATCACTTTTTCCATTTCTCCCACACTCTCGCCATGATGCCGCATAATGGCTCGCCGGCTGAGAAGACGTGGTCAGGTTTCTTTTCCAATTAGTATGGAATCATTTCTCCAGCGTTGATCTGAAGCCATTTCGTCAGCTCGCCCCGTCGTTGATTGAATGCTTGCCGTTTGTCCGGGGGAGTTCAAGGTGCAGCCATATCGGAGAAGGCTGGCCGCAATGTGCTCAACTCCTCACTGCACCCCCCACCCCCTAAGGTTTAGTGACGGTTTATGGAGCATGATATGAAATAAACCCTTCCTGGTTCCCCAACAAGGATTGGTGGCACGACCAGCACTCAACTCGGGGAGCTCCGCATTCACGGAAGACGGGTTCTCGAGATGTGCTGAAGGGAAGATGGCACGGTAGGTAAGTAGGGGGCCATGCCAATATATGAAACCATACAGCATGTTAATGGAACACCAAGGGGGGGGGGGGGGACAAACAAAAGGTTCTGGGTTGAAGCCTGAGCCCTCCGTGGCCATGCCAAATTGGCCTATGCCAGCTGTCTTCAGGCAGTGGGCGGGGGACACCCTGAATCGGTTGCCAGACAATCGCCGGGCACACATAGACGAACAACCATTCGCGCTCACCCTCACAACGAGGGACAATTTCGAGTGCTCCATTAACCTGCCGTTTTTGGAATGTGGGAAGAAACCACACTACCCGGAGAAAACCCACGCAGGCACAGGAAGAACATACAAACTCCACACAGGGAGGCCAGAGCCGGTATCAAACCCTGCAGCTCCGCACGGTGAGACTGACGTGCTAACCAGTCGTCCACCGTGCCGCCGCTACTATTTTGTTTATACTGAAAGTTCAGTTCGCCGGGAGCTAGATTTGCTTTTGTTTCTCTCCAATACAAAGGGCTCGAATGGACACGATTTCAAAGTCAACCTTGATCATAACAGGTGCCGTTACTATCTACAGCGTCACTTTCAAACCCCCCCCCCCCCCCCTTTTAATGTCAATCTCTTAATTTATAGTTAATAATAAAAGCCGCTGAGACGAAAAGCATTCAAAATGCAAATTGTTAACTGACCCCCACCATCTCGTACACACACACACACAGAGTCGATTTATAAGGGCCGCAGTTGTGGTCTTGATTAGATAGGGATGCATTCGTGGAAAATCAATTTGGTGTGATTCAAACCACTAAAGCCAAAAGTCAAAATGCTTATCAATCCATTATTTATTAACCGTGTGTTACAGCAGATATTTGCCATTGCATTTACAGTCCTATTGATCGGCAAATCAATGAAAAACAATATAATTATACTAACATAGGTGAATAAGGACTTTTATAAGAATACATTTCAATTCATGCAATGAAATGGCAGATTTCACGCACACACACACACAATTATTGGGAAAAAAAGTGGCCTCGAGCTATATGTGCATTGCTGAATTATTGATTTTACATCCCAAAAAAAGACGGGCAGAATACCAGTACAGTAACTGAAATGCATTTCAGGCACCTGACTGGGTTTGTTTGTGTATTTATTGAATATATAATCAGATAAGAGACATTATGGCATGAAGTAAAAAAAAAAAAAAAGACCAGAAAAAGTCATCATTCAGCACAATTTATATGTTCAAAGGAAATAGGAAGAAGAAAAAAAGTAATTAAAAAAACCTCTCTCATACTCCTATTCAATATTCCGTTACATTATTTAATACATTTCCAAAACAAAATCGGATTTATCTCGGTTTTTTTTTTGGAACCTGTTTTTGAACACGGCACTGCTTCCACGAGCAACGAACAAGTCTGTGTGTGGTTTTTATTTTTACATGATCGTCTGGTGTCCACGTGAACTATATTTTGATGATACATTCTCCTCGTGAAACTGTCAAGGTCCTTTTAGAAAGTTGCGTCATATCAGCGTCAACTTACATTTCCTACTGTAGCGATGAGGAGCGGTCAATTAGCAACCTACGGTGACCTTGCCTCTCATGTTAGCATGCATGAGCAATCAACATCCGCGACTGTGTGATGTGCCTCCATCTCTCGCCTTCATCCATGCACGGGCAACTTAAAGATTTCCTGCTCGGGTCAATCACATTGAATTGGAAACTGATCGAGTGTGACAAGCAGCTCCCTTGCCGAGCGGATTCAAAGCGCTGAGAGAATGTTTCGCCTTAGCCAGGTGCAGTCACCTTGCCCATGAGCAATGAGCTCTGAGGTTAGCCCGGTAATTCCTTCCGCCGCTCCCAAGGAAGTGCATTCGAGTGATCTGCATGTAGATTAAAGCCAGAGGCGTGCATTTAGAACTTTATCCTCGGCCTGTTAGCATTCATGGCCACAGCGGAGCGCCTCAGACAGCGTGCCCTCCCCCCAAAAAACAAGAAAAAAACAACATATATTGAGTCAGATTTTTCACCGTACGGACGATGGCTCTGCGTTACATCCTCCTATTAGGTCAATGTTGAATTATTAATCAAGTTGCAGCAATTATCCCCGCGCCGAAATGGGGGCACTGCTGCGGTCACGAGCGGAAGGCCAGATGTGCTGACAGTTGGATGGATGATCGCACATCTCGCCGGCGTGCTAAAATTCAGCTCTAATCTGCTGCGTCACTGACATTCCGGAACGCCGCGGGATGAGAAATAGAACACTTTTCCACGGAAAAGTAAAATGTCAATATGCATCGAAGCCTGATTACAGCCCCCTAGTAACCGTTGCTAGGGTTGTAACGCATTCGGTTTTCTTGCGTGTGAGACAACACGAAGCATCAACACACAGAAAAAAAAAATCAACCTTCAGAGTTTCAAAACACACTACAACAGACAAATAACAAGCATTAAAAAAAAAAAAAACATCGGTGAGGATGGTCATGTTCTCATTAAAATATGCAGATGAACTCCATATTAAATACATTGCCAGATGTTCGCATCCAAACCAAGAGTCTATTAACTTGTAAATGAGCAGCATTATCACTATTGTCACGGGGAAAGCGTATTTAGTCACGGGAAGATTTTATTATTTTTTTTCCCGTCCCTCATAGGTACTTCTTTTGTTTGTGCGCATCAGTTGTGGTGTCAGGTGAGATTGCAGACACCAAACAGTCTGATTCTTATTGAGTGCGCAGAGCGGATGGACCTTTGCGCCAATATTTGAAAATTAGAAAGATATTCCACACGGGGACGGCGAGAAAAGGTCACAAATTTCACAACTTCAAAGGCCACCTGTCGAGTTTTGATGTACCTCAGATGGATGATCCCTCATATGACTGCAAGCAAGCGCGGGTGCAATTTTCTTTCCTCACACATTATTTCGGGAAAGCTGCTGTGACTTGAACGCCGCACATGCACGTCTTGATTTTTTTGGGCTGCCAAAACAAGCGGAAGAGGACGCCCGTGTGATATTGTTTTGATGCAACGCGTTCATATCGTTTTCAGTTCATGTCGCTGAAGTGAATTGTGGGGGGCCACTGAATCCATGAGAAGAGGTGAGCAAGGCAAACTCCTATTTTAATTTGGTTAACAAATTAAAATAGGAACAGGTTTAAAAAAAAACTGGCTCTGCAGTTAATTTGAGGTTTTATGATGAGGACAGGTAACAATTTGTATGTCGCTTTCCCCCGCCGTTAAACATCACACTGGCGAAAGTGTTGCTTTTATAGTCACAAGTCAAAAAGCACCAAAAAGAGTTGGGACATTTGTTCTACAATGATGGCGGAATCATAAGGAATGATTCATGGTGTTTTGGTTACATCATCTACAAGCACCGTGAGGTTAATTATATGTAATTGAGATTTTAGTTGAAAGCAGTAAAAAAAAAAAACAATTATGAATGCAGCCCACTACTTCCCAGTCCCCGGCTTAATAAACTTGCTCTGAGCAGCCATATTGGGAAGCCGCCCGTGATGAAATTGGGGCGCCAGTCAATCAGTTTTACTCCAGCTTTTAGTTCATTTAAAAGCAAATCAAGGCTTTATTGAGGGCTCAGACATCATCAAGACGAAACATCAAAACTCATTTTTGAGCATGATTCGATTTGGCATTTGTTTCCACAGATGTGTTTGAGGTCAGGAATTCATTATTACTTTTGAATTCTTTTTATTTCAATTTTAATGTTGATCATTTCATTTTAATTGTTATGTAAGACCGAAATTCAACAGATCAACACACAGGCATGGACGACAAAATTATTTTTTTTGCCCAGACTTTGTTGGATCTAAAAGTCGTAAACTTGACGTCCTTGTACATTTAAATCTTGTTGAGGTTTTCTGAATAAAAACTTGGCATCTGAAAAAAAATCCTCAGGCAATCTTGAATCTAACTCACTAACGCAGAACAAAATGACAACCCCCCCCCCCCCCCCCCGCAACATGTAACTTAACCCAAAAGCTAATTATGCTGTACCGCAACAACAATTCTACTGGGGAAATAACACGAAGTCTCACTGGTTTCTGCTAGTTGTGAATTGAGAGCGAGTCTCAACACGTTCCACTTTTCATTGCAAAACGGCTTTTGGAGATTTTTGGCAATCCTCCCGTTTCTCCGACACGCTGCAGAAATTATTCGATCGTGCATCTGAGAACAAGGCCCCACCAGGTGTACACAACTTTTTTAGTGCTCTCTTTAAACTTAAATTGCTGTACAGTCTTCCAAGCTTGTGCGGACTGTCAAAACCAAGATGCTTCTCCAATCATTTGTGCCGAAAACCCCCCCGAACAAAACCCAGGTGCATATTGACAAGCAAAAACATCCTTCATAAAATAAAGTATTCATGCAGTTCTGTTCTCTTTGCCCAAGCTCTACGAGGGAGAAAAAGGCTCCGGGTTTGAGACAGATCCACATAAGTACTGCAACGCTGCAAGATGGTTGTCGCGGTTGACCAAATTTGTGCAATCCATCCGTTGTCATCGCTGCCAATTTGCTCCTCGTGAGTCATGCGCTGTATGACTAATGATGCCCGATGAGACTTGAAACTGGCGCCAGTTCAAAACTGGTTCAGCCAACTTGGAATCAGACTTGAAATGGAATTAATTTGCACATGCATGCCCAGCTTTACGCAGCATCTTGTTCTTTGATCCATTTTAAATTTTTGCGATTTTTTTTTGGGGGGGACTGAAAGATCGAACACATCCCATCCAATTTGTTGACTGTACCGCTTGTCCTTGTTAAGGTCGGGGGGTGAGCTGGAACAAACAAGGAGGAGTTAAAAAGGCTTAAAAAAAAATTGTAATATGGACGCAACATGACACTGAATCCTTCAACGAAGAAGCCAGAGCTTCATTTTGCTGAACATATTGTCATATGTGTAACCTACATCACCTCCCATTTCGTGCTCCACTGCGAACCATATGAGTAAAACTTCAACGTCATGTACCGAAAATCGGATATCGAACGCTGACGAATGTGTCGCATCGAAATCCGAACCATTCTGTGCGATAGAAGCAACATTGCGATCATGCCACCCATTGCAAAGTATTCATCCGCTGTCTTGTTTCACATCGATTCTGGAAAGTCAAGTTGGTGTATTTTTCCTCTGGAGAGAAACGCATTCCTTGTCAAAGAGCTCGGTGACAAATGTTCCCCGGCTGTCTTTTCTGCTGGGAGACACGGTGAGAGCAATTGACTCTCCTCTGCCGTCACTTTAATCTTCAAAGAATTGCAGTTATTGCGCCGCTCGCATTGCTCACGTCGCGACGTCCTCGCCAACCTTCCGGGTCAGGAGTAAGTTTATAACCTGGATTCAAGTGACATCGGGGCTTCTTATCGTTTGCGTTCAGACTCTGCAGTTTGCCAGAGTTCGCGTGGGCCTGATCTTGTGATTTCTCTTCCGTATTCTGGTGAACTCAAAGTCAAACTGATCCAAATGGAATACATCTGCATCTCTGCCGCTGATGAGGCTCCGTTGCGTGTTTCTCGACTGCGCGCGGCCTACGCGGTGTTCCGTTTCAGCTTTTAAAACATCAAAGTCAAATTCCAGCCGAGCCAAGTGGTTCAAACTGCAGCGCATCGAGCTCTCCGCTTCCCTTCTGTCTAATTGCGAGGTGGTTAAAAGGGGGAGTGAAGCCGCCCAGATTAGATTGTGCAGTCGCTGCAAAGTGAGGGAAGGTGAAACAAAGAGAGACTCAAGTGGGATGACAAGATGGGAGGTTGGTACTGAAAGCTCAACAGAGGGGAGGATACGCTGCGCCAAACCCGCTCCGAACCGCAGCCAGCATTTCATCCTATTGTCCCCCACCCCGCACTTCTTTTCAATGAGCATTGCCAGGCACAGTCCATTGCCACTCGTCTGGAGATGACAGAAAGCTATTTCAAAAATCGCCGAATGCCAGCTTTGTGAGAATGGCATTGCCAAAACGAACTTATTTTCTTTTTCTCGGTGTTGTCACGTTCACGCAAACAAGGTGATGATTTCCACTTTGGGATATTCTAACAAACATACGTGAACTGTAGTAGCACTGGATCTACTGGCAGAGCCCATGAAGCATAACATTTGAAATTCAGAAGTCGCGTGAAGACGATACCGATCGCTTTTATTCGAGAGAAAATAAACATGCCGTATATTAGCGAGACAGAACAGTAGATTTCAATAGTTTTGACCTTGCTTCCACATTATGGCAGCTGATGATTAGCTCGACTTGAGTGTAAGTGATGGCTGGCAGACGACACGGTAAATTGTACAACGGCTTTCGGAACTTCTCATCCCGTTTCCTAGCAACATCTGTCAAGTCGCTTTGGGATTTTTGCCCTTAACTTGAGTCGTTGATTCATAGCCCAGACGCACCTTTATTGATTTTGCTGGGACACGAGAGCTGCATTCGTGGGCAATACATTTTGGACATAACTACTCTTTCCTCGCCAAATAATACAACACAGTCTTACAAAGTACTTTTTGCTGTAAAACCACATCCATGATGCCATCTGGTTTTCATTTCCCCAACAACTCGTGCATGGTAGCTTTATTTTATTATTATTTTTAAATTGACTCATTAGCACATGCACCAAGTGAGTCTTTCCGTTAAAACGTATTACGGGGTAATCATCGGGTAAATGAGCAAACTGAATATGACGCCGTCATTCACCGCCATGCGTTACCTACCAAAAGGAGTCTCATCAAGTGAAAGTGTTTCCAGAACAAGCCGTTATGATCTCATAAAATACAGTCTTGAGAACCGAGCATGAAGAGCGACTGGTGGCGACATCCAATGATTACCATCTGGAAAATATTACACTCACTCACGATGCCATTCAAGCATCACCCTCCATTCACTTGTCTGTCATCTCATGTGTTGACCGAATCCCAACTAGACTATCGTGTCCAAGCGGCGAATCTTTGATAATAAATATTTCACGTGATACGTTGTTGCATTGCATCTAAATCCCAGATGAAAAGGAAAACTCACATTTAAACGGGGAACAGACATAGTGCTGAATGTCTGAAGCTCACATAACAGTCTTTCTTACATGAGTTCAGTGGGCCCCCCCGCCCCCAAACCTTTTTTGTGTCACGGACACACACATTATTTCGCTCATACGTCTCCTGCACACTGATTTGAAGGTCCTTTGCTTGCACTGGCACGAAAGGACTTCTCCAAAAGTTGACCATTGGGGTATGAGCTGAGTGAGCTCTGCCAAGTGAAGGACGGAGCTCAGAAAGGCCAGCCATCATTTTCCAAAATGTCACTTCCACCCTGGCGTAGATTTACTGCCAGCGACGGGAAGAGAATAGAACCGATTAGCATATACGCTTCAGCCGTCATGTCGGCCGTGATTTAATTGGCGCAAGGTTCTCAAACCACACAAGCGTAACCTCTCAGTGCCTCCCTCCCCTTCCACATCATCACCGCAGACGAATTTATTCAGCATAAATGCACTTGATCCAGATTACAATGATTCATGTCTGCGACAACATTGGTAAGCTTTTGTTTGGTCTTGGAACGTAAATCCATCGCTTCATAATTTTACAACGTGTCCACATTAGTCAAGTCAAGTCAGCTTTATTGTCAAATTTGCTCTATGTGCGACATACGGCACAGATGAAATTTCTTTCCTCTCAACCACAGTGCAAACATGCAGTGCATTGAAAACACACGCAAATAAAAATAAAGGGCAGGTTATCGAAGGTGAGCCGGAGGCTTCGGGCGTGAGGCAAGTTAATCACTGGATCGGTCAGCAGGAAAAAAAAAGTCGCGACCCTTGTGAGGATCAGCGGATCAGAAAATGGATGGATTTTATTATGGCCTTAACTATGCGTAGGCAGGGTTGCATGGTGTGGTTGGTGACAAATGGTGAAGAAGCATTCATGCAAGGTATGAGCGCAGAATGTACTCAAAGAATGTTACCTAAAAAAGGCTACACATGAAGTACAAGAGCAAAATTGGACCCCCCCCCCCCAACAAAACACAACAAAAAGCCCCAAAAACATTCAACAAAAAGCAGAAACAAAAGACTCAACAGTGACAACTATGAAGCAAACATGAGAGCAAAGGCAATGTGACATGACTGCAACCAGAATGAACAGACACAGAGGAGGGAGGAGACCTAAATACCAAACAAATTGACGAGGCTACAAGACACACCTGGGCAGGAAACGAGCGGCTGGAGGAAGCCGATTGGTTGACACGAGGAACACAATCGGAAACCTAAAGTGGAGCAGGTGAAAACACATCAACAAGGGAGGAAGAGAACTATCATAACGACCAAACTAAAATCGAATCCAAACAAAATCAAATACATCTGTTTTGTTTTATTTTTTATTTTTTTTGAAGAATTCTCCATGGAACCCGAAATGAAAAACCGCCACACACGTTATTTCGACTGTTATTAGAGAAAAGGTTGATCGCCCAAGTCTGTGTGTGGAGGAAATTACAATTCACAGCGAGCAGCTCCTTTTACTTTCACTACTGTGAATATTGAGTCTGGTGTGCTGCCTACTTGGCCGGGGGCCACATATGATATGTCCTTGAATGAGCTTTGTAATGTCAGTCAACCCCCCACCCCCCAACACACACACACACACCTAAGAAAAAAAAATAGTCTAAATGTATTTATGCCTCATAGGAAATAAAGTGAGGTGTAGCTTGCACATAAAAGCATGCTAGTACCCGGTTGGCATTCTGCCAGATAAAGCGTTGGCATGAGGCTCTCTCTGTGATCTTGAAAGCATCACGGATCAACAAAGACATAGTTTGAGACGACACAAATTTCCAGGATGGCAACAGTTGTCACCTGTCGGACCAATCTCAAAAGTGGTGAATCTGAATTGCCAGCTTTTTGCCTTGCAAAAATGTGTTTTAATTCCTCCCGCTGCTTATCAACATCAGTTGTTTCCCTTCAAATGCCATTACAAGAAGTGCAAACCTCTCCCCAACGACATCTAAACAACTAAACACCGTTTCCTGTAATTACCGCTCGTGCCAACGGAGGCCTGCGCCGCTGAGCATGTGCCTCATGATGTCACTTGAAAAGGCGACGGTGGACCGTGGATGAATATCCTTCCGATCCCTCGTTTTCTTTCAACCTTCCACGTGGTATTCTTCTAGGTCAAAGAGTGTCTTTTCACAAATGACCATGTAAATGTCAAGTAGAGTACAGAATGTGTGGGCTAGTCAGGAATGCTGTATTTAAGAATTGTTTTCACAATTGAATGCTTGAAGGCCAGTCGCATTGCAACCCTTCCATCCATCCATTTTCCGAACCGCTTGATCCTTACTAGGGTCGCGGGGGGTGCTGGAGCCTATCCCAGCCATCTCCGGGGCAGTAGGCGGGGGACACCCTGAATCAGTTGCCAGCCAATCGCAGGCATTGCAACCCCAAGTTGATATTTGATACGCTCAGGGCGGAAACCTTCACGTTTGGATGCAAACATTCCGATGAAAGGGGAAAAAGAATCAAAATGCATGCAAACCTCAGTGAAAATAACTCATGTGGGAGAAGATGACCTTTCCTTTGCTCGATGCTACAGTTGTCTAACAGCCCATTGAGGCACTGAAGCGAATGAAAAGAATATCTTTTGGCATTCTGTACATTTTTTTTTTCTTTTGCAGAAGCGCATTAAATGAAAATGTTATTCAACTCTGCTTTGATTCATAGTTTTCCAATGTTGTGACCATTGGGTTGACTATAAAAGGCCATACAGAATGCACAAGAATGCAAAAAAATCATTCTATCGTAGCGCTCGGCAGGGCACATACTTCAGGGTCAAACATCCATTCCGCATCATATTCACAATCGGAAAATAGCCAAAAGTCAATTATCTGGGCTGGCCAACGGCGAGGGGGGTCAGTGGCCCCGTGGCCCCCATTTTAGCCCCGCCGGTGTGGCAAACGCTTCTCTCAAATTCACTCAATTACGTCCCCCTTTCAGATCGTGTTTATTGTTTGTTTGTTTGTTTATTGAACATAAAACATATATACAGTAATAATTTGACAGAAAATAAGGTAGATAAAAAAAGTAAAAAGAAAGAAATCAATCTTCATTCAACAGTTATGTTCAAGGGAGTAGGAAGAAGTAAAAAACGTATCTAGTCCTACCCCGTTATGTGATTGTATCGAATAAATCATTTTTATATCAATCAGAAAAGAAAAAAGTAAGAAGAAAGAAGTCTCCATTAAGGCTCATACTTTACCCTTAACCGTGATATTTTTACAACTTTTGGTTTGTATCTGGATTATATACTTCCACACCCTGACACTCTTGTGTCAATTTTCTCTTGTATTCATCATGGATATTTATATACCTTTCTCTATTTATCAACTTAGTTCTGATTTATCATTATATTTAATGTTTTGAATTTATCATTTTAACTCTGATTGATGTAGGTTGTTTGTACTATTTTTTTTAATTTGTTTTTGAACTCAGCAAGCGATTTACTCATTTTCAGGTCCGTTTCGAGATTATTCCACAGATTAACACCTTTGATAGATACACTTCTTTGCTTGATGTTTGTTCTTGTTTTGAGTTTTTTGAATAAGTTGGTACCTCTTAAATCATAGCTGCTTTCTCGAATTTCGAAAAACTTCTGAATGTTTTGGCAGAGCCGGTTATTGTGTGCTTTGTACATTAATTGGGCGATTTTAAAGTCAACCAGGTCATAAAATTTCATCGTATTTAATTTGATGAATAGTGGATTTGTGGGTTCCGTATATTTTGATCTATTAATAATTCGAATTGCTTTTTTTTGTAGGTTGAGAATAGGGAGTGTGTTTGTTTTGCAGGCATTTCCCCATATTTCCACACAGTAGGTCATATATGGTAATAATAATGAAGTGTATAATGTGTACAAAGATCTCTTATTTAGCACTTCCTTGGTTTTGGCTATTTTTCTTTTTACGTTATCGATATGTGGCTTCCAACATAGTTTTGAGTCTATTACTAATCCGAGAAACTTGGTTTCATACGCTCTTTCTATCTCAATTGAGTTTACCATAATTTTAGCTTGGTGTTTGATTGGTCTTGTGCCAAAAACAATTAACTTCGAATTTTTCAGGTTAAGTGACAATTTATTTCTGTCGAACCAGTTTTTTAATTTGTTTAATTCGTTTTCTACGGTTGTCAGGAGCTGTTTCAGATTTATTCCAGAACAGTAGAAAGTTGTATCATCAGCAAATAGGACACATTTAAATTGTTTTGAGACCTTGCAGATATCATTTATATATAAGATGAATAGTTTTGGACCAAGCACTGACCCCTGAGGAACTCCGTGAGTGATTTTCAGTTGATTCGTTTTTTTATTGTTGAGTTGCACGTACTGATATCTGTTTTCTAAATAACTTTTTATCCATTTATAAGCTACACCTCTAATGCCATATCTTTCTAGTTTTTTCAATAATATACTGTGATCTATTGTGTCAAAAGCTTTTTTTAGATCTAGGAAAACCCCAACAGTAAATTCTTTGTTGTCTATATTAGTGGTTAGTCTATATTAGTCTTTTATTTATATTAGTCTATATTATTAAAATTGAAAATGATAGTAGTCTGAAAGAGCAGCAAAGGGATTATCACAAAAGCACCATTGTACTCCAGGAATATACGACTTTAATCCTATCAATATATAAATTTAATTAATAACCCACCCCCCCCAAAAAATGTTTAATCCATTACTAAATGTCTTCTCTCCTTAAAGGATGAACGTGTCTATCCCCCATAATACGCATCCTTAATTATGGCACAATTCCATAACTGTCAGTGATTAAGAGAGAGAGAGGAAAAAGAAATCTGGTTGTAAACATTCGAATCAGCATGACACCTCAAGTGTTCCATCCCCCCCCCCCCCCCCCCCCCTCCTTCAAACAAAGCGGTTCTTTGGCAACGGCGCTAATGAACACCTTCTAGCCACAATGTTATTTTTAACCGTGGCTTTTTGTCATGCGCTGTGCATCGCATGAAATTCTTATTATGCGTGCGTACGAATAAACAGCAAGCAAAAGGTACGAGGCGAAACGGGAGATTCAAAGTACTGTGCGTTCTCAGGCCCTCATGATTAAAACGGGCTTGTCAAACCCAAATCTCATCAACGACAACAAAGGAAAACAAGCCCACTCTCAACATAAAGTTTCACAACTGGGCCGCAATAATAGCAGGAAATACTTGTTTTCTTTTTTTTTTTTTTTCCCGCTCCATCCTAATGCGTGTCTTTTCACCTTCAGGCTGTCAGCCTTACCGTTTCGCTGACCTCCAGTTTATTATTCTTGAGTCCCCGAATGGTTGGGAGAAACTCCGGGAGGGAGGCACTGAAGGAGACAGCCTTGATGTGCCATATGAGCCAGACAGTATCCCTGAATGAATGCCCCCCCCCCCCCGACCCCCCAAAAAATCCTACAAAAACTTCTCCTTGGCAGCTCACGGTTGCTTTCATGTGTTGCACGCTTTCCATCTTTAAACACACTCGTTTGTTATCTTCCTAGCGTACCTCAGGATGACACCAAGTTAAACGGAATCTTCAACGGCCTCGAAGGGTCATCTGCGGCTCTGTGCGATCGTATCAGCGCTGCAGTCATGACACCACTGGGACGACTGGGCCGGTAGTAGGACCCGACTGGGCTAATCTGCCTGCGCAAGTGACACTATCAGGCAAGCACATCTTTGCTGAGAATGAGATCTCTCCCTTTCTCTCGACCTTCACCAAATCCGTATCGCACTCGCACAAAGTACTAAGTGTTGTCAAGAGAGCGCCGTGTCTGTTGAACATCGGGTGAACAGTGCGGACTGGGAAGCTTTTATGTGAAACGCCGCAATAAATGCTGTACATTGCAATATATCTCGTCTAGCGGTGGGTTCTTGTGGTTTACATGTGCTAGAAACTAATAAAGGGGACGAAATAAACAAATAGGGCCAGTTTTACTCGAGGTTGAGACGTGGAAAAAAATGGCTTCTCTGCAAATAGCGCACTGTAACTGATCAAACCCCATACGCATGTAGTGCTTTCGCAAATGTTCCTCTTTTAAATACAGGATACGAGCTGTCGGGATGTTTCATGCGCAAGACCATCGCCCTGGCAAAGACAAGCCAGAGGACTGCAGTCAAGTGGGCTTCCAGATCCAGACGGCAAGGCCATTTCGGGAGCGTTCTTTCTCGACTTAAGAATTAGAATGATGTCATTATACCACAACAGTCCACCTATTCAGTGGTCTATAAAACTAACGGCGCCTCAAGGACAACGTTCTTTTGATAGTACGGATTTTTTTGCTGCAAGACCATTCAGAGTTGGCATTTTTGAGATAAGTTCCGTCCCATAAGTCCACCTCATGCTAATTTAGGCTCGTTCATCATCAGGAGCCTCTCCGTGTTCTCCTTTATCTACGGTGTATATTTAGCATGTGTTTTAATTAACTAAGTGCTGACTATCTTGGATGATGAACGTCATGCTGAATTAGCTTAAAATATTTACTAATTACTAATTTAAAAAAAAATACTAATATTTTACTTATATAAAAAGTAATCTTCTCTCAAAACAAGAAGGGGAAACAATGACACAATGCAGAGATCAACTGAACATAATTGTTTTTATTAGATAATAACATGAGGAATTATAGCACATCCAAGAACAATATTCATCATCCAGCCCGCTGTTTCATGTCATCTGTGAAAACAACGAAACGGATATTGGCCACGTGCATCAATCAGATGCAACAGAGGCAACACAATTGTCTGGTGTCACACAAATCATCCATGCGGGATAGTGGTAATAGTATGATGATTGCTTTTAGCAATGGTATGAACATCACTCTAGTTTATGGAAATAAGAATCAGACTTGTCCAAAAGTAGACGTCAGGGGTGCGGGGGCGGGGGGGGGGGGGTGTTAATCCCTATTTTCGATGCAATTGAGGCATAGACAGACACACAGAAAGGCAGAGAGACATCTAGTTAGCGAGCCCAGTCTTGTGTTTTGCACCTGTGGTCACTGATGAATTGTCCCTTGGCATGCCCAAAACAAGCCCAGACAGAAAAATAAATAAAAATAAACACAAGAAAAGTGTTGATTTAATTCATCGCCATGACACTCACTTGAATTATGTTTGCTACATTTCTACAATTTCCTTGCAGAGGTGATTTGCCAATTTTGTTTTGTACGAGCCCAAACTTTTCCCGGTTAAAAGCCCATTTCACAAGTCACCTCCTCTACAAATGAAAAATTAATGCAAGAAACTTTGGAGCAAAACATATCAAACGAATTAGGGGAAACTATTGTAATAACTCCCTCAATGTTCTCGTATTAGTGTTTTTTCATATCAAACTTCATTATGAAAGGCGGGGAAAGAGCCAGACAGACGTACTGTTGGTTCCTTGAAATGATCTGTGAGGCATGTTGAACACAAAGGACCAGCACGACCCAGCAATGTCACTTTTATCACAGTTCCAGACTCCATTATCAACCCCCTTGAAAATCCATTGACGGCAGAATGACAACCCAAGGTAGAACTACCTTGACAGAAAGTTCTCATTTCCTGTCATATAATCCTACCGGGGGACTGCATCTCCCCGGCATTCAACTTCAATGAGACCCGAAACACAGGGCTGCCTCAGACCCCCCCAAACCAAACTAAGCTACTTGTTGTTCTGAACAGTCCATGGAAGGTAGCTCATGGGCCGCTGTAAAAGATTCCTTGCAACCAAGAGATATTGTGGCGATAATGAAACGAAAAATCCGTGGCAATCAGCAGATCAGATCACTCACTCGCACAGTGTGTGTGGCATACAGCCTCCTTGCTATCAGATCAAAGGCTTCGGCTGATGGTTTTATCCATTGGAAGCCACAAGGCAGAAAGGGAGACGCGAGGCAAGATAATCGAAATGATCCGAATTCAGGATCAGACAAGTAGTAAGAAGCAGGTCAGAAACTCGTTTCGGGTCAAAGATAGTCAAGTTTGTTCAAATGAGTTCAAACACTTGCACAATTTGCCACCGTGATGTTTGAGTTAACTGCAACTCCAATTGAAATTAATTCGACCCGGCTATCGGTTTTCAACTGCTTATTCACAGTCACGAATGAGCTGGAGCTTTTCCCAGCTGAGTTTGAATAAAAAGGCAGGGAACACGCAGTCCTGGACAGGAAAATTCAAGGTGGTCCGGCCGGTTTTAGGGGCTGCTACGGGCCACGGATTTCTTGCGCAATATATGTACAGAAACAAAAACTACGAATCCTATGAAAAATAAAAACTAGTATCCACGAACGCATTCTGACTATTCATACTTGATGAGCATGAATGATACCCGTAAGAGTATTGATCCACCCACATCACAGGATACACCCATCACTAACACATTTGCCGTTTATGTATTTAAAAGATGCTTTACTTACAAACGTTTCAGTAATTGGTATGTTTGATGCTGCCGAGAGTTCACAAGGATTGCTTCTTCAACGGCAAATTCTAAACCCGTGTTTTCGGAGATTGAAAACGGCCCACTTTTCAGAAACGCCATCGGTTATGTTACCGCAAATAGCCCGAGAACACGGGCACGCGTGTCATCGGGCTTGCGGAACACGCGCGCGCTTGACAGACAGAGTTATCACGCCGACAGCAAGAGGTGTGTGCCGTTATCACTTTCGGGAGGATGAACAATGTTTGCGAGAATACTAATCTTGGTGCGCCAGCTCAGAGCATCTCCTCCATTTCCGTGGTATAAATAGCGTAATTAGCCACGGGAGGGAAGAACACAAATGCTACTTATCGCTCCATCCGCTGCACAGGGTCCCGCATTCCTTTCCCCCTTCGGTTCATCCTCTTTTTATGACACACTCAATATCCGAGACTAAAGGGGAAATTCAAAGATAGCGAATCAGGAAGGCAAACGGAATACCGGATCAACTAAAACGTCAATTGACACCCAGTTAATATTTTGTTTCATCCGCAGGTTTGGGAGGCCTGCATCCGGCCCTGAAGGGAGAGCGCGAGCATGCGTGAGGTCTCTTACTATTCGGATGCACGCTTGCGTAACAAGAGTCGGCCGAATACGGGGCCGGTTGATATTTTGTGCTTCTCTCTGACTCACACGGACACACACACAGACACAGACGGAATGCGTCCTGTTGCAGAGGTCAACAAAGCAGATGTTGTTCACTGATGTCGAGAAGAGGCAGCGGGACAGCTGGCCAGCAACACTCACCCGGAGGGCATTTGGAGAGAGAGCCGTGATATTTGAGGACAAATATTGTCCCAATTGCATGCAATCAGGGTTCAGAAATAGGCCGCGTTTTAAGTACAAAACATCCTCTGACTTCAACAGACGGTATTACATTGTTGTGCTTTGTTTACGTTGAAAGTCACAACACGGCGACGTCTATCGAATGTTTCAAGAGCTCCATATGAGGTGAACTCAACTCATTCACACTCAAACACATCTTTTCAGACATCACACATTCAATCCCCAAATGCCCCCCCCCCCCCCCCCCAACTACACCTGCCAGAATAGAGAAGTGCAAAGCGACAGAATTAGCAAATGTCATTTTGGTCGGCAAAAAATGCAGCATGAGCTAAAAATAAATAAAAAAAATAAAATACCAGGATGACTTTTTAGGTCACATTTATAAACTTCTTCCAATTTCTGCAAGTAGTTAACCACCAAATTAATTAGACGCGTGTGCCATCGTGCTGAGTTGCGGGCCATGTTTTGTGCAATCAGGACACTTTCTCTTTGATTTGTTTTTCTCCAAATACGCCCATAAAAAAACAAACAAAAAAAACAAGCTGGCAGCTTTGACACCCACATCCAAATTCTAAATTTCAGTCAGTATTCCTGCTGCAGAGCTCGGTTTACAACGGTAAATCAGATACGGCGCACCTCTGTACAGAAACACCTTGAAATACATTATGCATGAGACCAAACACTCAATGTTTAGCAGTGCCGATTTTCAAACTGCCACTAAACCTCCCGAGTGGCTCTCAGAGATGCCCTCCAATGAACATTACGATTTAACCTTGTCAACATGCCAATAGGTAGACACAAGGAATGAACCGGCATTTGGGTTAAACTCCGGATAATGATCTCGTATTTCTACAGGTATGGTGGGAGAATTCCGTTTTGTTTGCATTGTAGCACCACTGGAACTTTGGTGCAGATTAAATGAAAAAAATGAGTGTCCATCCAAACGTATACATTTACATGCATCTGTTTCTTTTATTTTTTCGATGATCTGACCTCTTTTTTTTTTTTAGGACTAACTGATTTGGGAATGGGACTTACATTGAGCATCGGTTGTCCGACTATACACAACTTGACCGTCATTGAAAAAAAAAAAGTCAAACCTGTGCAAGGGGCACAAGTGAATTTTCAGTTGCGAATCTCGTCTCGTAAATGATCATCATGAAGCTTGGCCCTGGGTCGTCGTTTAAAAATGATGTCCCGACGCAGGTGAATTGCCGTTTTCATAAGGTTTTAATTGTGCACCGTTTTATTCATGAGGTTATGATTATACCAATCCCAGTCTTTAAATGTTCACATGGTATCAAGTGCAAATGACTGAATGTGATCTTTGGGACCCGTCGACGGCGCATTAGATATTAAAAGACAGTGGCAGTCACTTGTCCCAAGGTTGCCAGAAGGATTTGTGGCTGGCTACCAAAGTTGACCCTGTGTCTAAAGCCTTGCATATCTTTGTTTTCTACATATAAATGAATTGCTGTCAATTACTGTTCGATTCCATCTCCCATGTTTCATTTGCACGAGCTGCGCATTATGTAACGACTGCACAAACACACGCGCCTGTGAAAAATGACTGCGCCGGGTATGCTACTGAGATTAATTGGGAGCACCGAACAACACACAAGTGTGTGTGTGTGTGTGGGGGGGGGGGGGTGCGTGCACGTGAATACCAATGTGTGTGACCCTACACCGCCTGCATGTAAAAGATGGATTTCTATGGAGATGGATTGCAAGCCAGCAGGGAAAGCGAGCAATTATGATGTGGCGGGAAGCAAAGTGAGAGCCATCTTTAAGAAGTAGCCCTCTGGCCATCAGATGCTCAAGTATGCTTTATTGCATCACATGGCCAATTACATTGTGTGTCAGTGAGTGATTTATTGCTCCGACGCGAGATCGTTCTTTACAGGCAGTCGGAAATGAGTGGGCGACTGCCACGTCTGCTCTTTGATGAGGTCTTTCCCATTTGACATGCGCGCTTTAGCCTATGAGGTGTTTTTTGAAGGGGTAAGCGTATAATCAGCTTACAAGTAGAGATAGGAGGAAGGGCACATAACATATGATGGGCACTGTCGAGTTTGTGGTATGTTTCACCTGATTCTCTTGCTTCGCGTGGTGACTGTTGACAAAAAAAGGATGTCGGGAAGGGCCAATGCGCATGCACGTTTAAGAACGATTCGACACACACATGATGAGCGCTCGCACAAGATACCGCGTTTCAGTCTTCTGCTATATACCGCACTTCACCTGCGACAACCTCGTTACGTGACGGATTTGTGGAATCAAATATGATTTTTATAGCGGTCATTTTTCCGGGTTTTTATAGTGGATTTGATTACGGTAACCCATGGATCGCTGTGAGCAACATGCGCCATGCAAATTGTGGTCACGCAGTATCATATACAATACATCCTGATTTATATAGCGCTTTCACAACAGCTGCAGCTGTAACAAAGCGCTTTACAAAACAGTTAACATAAAGTAAATAATAAACACAACACATAACATAGAAACACGGAGAGTCGTGCAAGCTTAACCACTTTTCCCTCATCTGCTTTGTTGTTTGAAGCAGTTCTAGATAAAAGAGGACATATGCATCATATACATTCAAGTTGCACGTTTTAATTAAAACAATCAAATTATGGCAATAGTTTCCATCAACTGACTTCTTTATTAAGTGTGTTTGTCCGCTTTCAGTGAAAAACTCATAAGTCATCTAAGCAAAAGTGTGGCATATTAACATAGCTGTTTCAACAATGGTTTGCATGAATGATGGCAAAGCACGAACTGCAATGTGACAGTGTCCTTACTGAGGCACCATCGGAGGTGAGCATAACCATTCTCTGTTTGTCCACTTCATGCTTGGAGTAAAACTGAGTTCTCGCCTGCACGATATCCTGAGCTGTGCATGTTGTCAGCTGGACTATTCCACCAAAAAACAGTTTAATGATTGAAACTATTTTTCTCTCTGTATTTAATGTACAAGACGAGTATTTTGTGCGCCGTTATGTCTGTGCTCTCATCTACTTTAAGGGTGTGCCAAGGTGCATCTTTAACACTGCACATCGTCTCATTCTGTACTATTGCATTGATTGAATCCACAAATTCAAAAGCATCGTTTTTACTTCGCCAACTGTCTGGTGTACTCACATACTTTGCCATGCGGTTGGTCGTGCATTTGTTGTACCGACAGCAGTGATGCATTCATTTTGATGGCTCGTACAACATTGATGAGGATTTTTGACTTGCTCCGGGTTGGATTTGTTGACGATGGACAGCCCGTTCCTCTTCTCTCGGTCTTTGGTACCGATCGATCCCCATTCCCATCTTGCATCATCAAATTTTGACTGCATTCAAATGACTTGTGTGCTTAATGTGACGCTTGAGGTAGTCCAGTTTCTCGTCACTTTTCCGTCCGGAAACTCGCTTGCACGTTTGACAGAGTCGACCTTTCCGCGGTAAACATCGTCATGACGTAAATGCGTGAGCGAACGCGTCAAAAACAACCTTGAACAGCCAATCACATGTTGCATAATACAGAATAAATTATGCATTTATTTTATTTTCAATTACTGGTTGGATTTTTACTTTGTGCGCAGGGGCCAGTGCGCATTTGCTGACAAACCATGCACTTATGTTTGACCCAAGCATGTCCACCGTTCTTAAATAATCTCAAAGTGGACTTCTCATCTTTCGTTATTTCTGTATGAGGTGGAAAATGTCTGGACATCCCTGATTTAAGGTACGAGTTTGGTTTTCTTAAGCGCATATACATGCACAGACTGGTTTTTTGTTTGTTTTTTATTATTATTATTCTTTTTTTGTATTCTTTACTTTGTGTAAGGATTTTTTTTTAACTCCAAAAAGTGGAGCGGAAATAAAATTGCCTTGTCTTGCCAGGCGAGGCATTTGCAAAAAAATTTACTAACCTTACACTTTCAAACAGCATTCCGATACGTATGATTAATATTTCTGAAATATATATATATATATATATATATTGACAGTCTGCAACCTCACATAGTACTCCTCATGGGATAGAACCAGCAGAACTTTCATAAATTTAGGATGCGGCTCTGAGACATTACAGAATGTTTCTTCAGCTTTGTGTCAAAACAAATTCAACAGGATTCCTATTCTAGGCTGAGAAAAAAGTAATTACTGTTTTTTTTTTTTATTTACATGAGTGGAAACAGCCAGAAGATTTTTTTTTTTTTTTAACAGATCACATTCGGATGCTGTTATTTCCAGACCAATCTGATTAAATCTGGTGAAATTACTCCTGACAAGGGTAAAGCTTTTGGGACTTTGGTTCATCTACTAATGAATATTCTAATTGTGGGTTTGTGCCAAAGTTCTTGAAATAAATGAAGCCCTAAAGTAACATAAGGCCAATACTGAACTCAATTGGGCTATCAGCTGAATTTAAATACAGTAGTTTGGAACAAAGCCACCGGCTGCATTCACAAAGTTACCACACACACCATAACAAAATATATATATATATATATATATATATATTCAATATATACTAAAGTATATATACTGTTTTTTACTAAGTCAAGATGAAAAAAAAACTGTGTTGCTAGCAGATATCTACCGAGACAGCAATCGGGTGCATTGCTGCAATGCTGCGGGAAAGGTAAAACTGCAGAGGTGCATCAAAAGCGGAACGGCTTGTCGATCAAAATCTGGACGAAAGAGGCCCCGCCTTAAATGTCTTACAAATGTCATGAGCCAAATTGCTATCGGTCAACGTTTTGTTTATAAATGACCTCTTTATGATGCTGACCGTATCAAAGGTCAGGAAGAGTCACGGAACGGCTTGTGATGAAGCTATCAGGTGGAGAAATGTTACGGATGAACTCCCATCCTCATAGTTGCTCACTTGTTAAGACTCTGTGCTTGAATGTGCTTTTGTGACCTGTCGCGATGTCTTGATGTTTGACGCCAAGGGATAAGGTCAACTCAGACGTGGAGCGTCCGTAGTCCGTGTGCGGCAAACTCAGGAGTCAGAATAATCCGACGGGCTGACATTGTCTCAACAGCTATTGCTCATCCTCCAAACAAAACTACAAGAATTTAAATTTAAAAAAAAGTGCAGTCAAATTTCTCTGCGTCTGTCAAAGAAATTTGTTGGCAGTCGAATGACGCTGAACAGTCAAGGCAACATTCCATTTCCTCTCACGATGAATAAAGGCTACTTACAAGTTCAATAAATTGGAATTTATGACTTGCACTGGTATTATGCTTCAGTTCTTCGTGCAGTAGCGCCAGTAAATAATATATTTTCCAAGTGGGTTTGTTGGAGTTCTGCGTAAAAAAATTATTTTAATTGCTTGTATACAGACAGAGTGTCTCTGGCGTGCTTGCCCACCTGTGAAAAGTGATTTTACACAACCAAGTAACTCTCTTCAGCGTTAAGATGAACGTTTTACCTCTCCGGAACACAATGGCACGTCTTATCTTCATCATACTACCTTATTGTGACTTGTTGAGGTGTGGGGACTAAAGGGTCAAAGTTAAAGTGACCTGGAATGTACATGTAGAACACATGTGAAGTGAAAACATGCGAAACAACGGGGGGTGGGGGTTGGGGGGGGGGTGGTGGGGTGTACCTCAAGATGGGCGAGAATCCCGAGAGCATGCGAAGGCAGACCTGGGCCAAAGTGTTTTCTTCATCGACCGCGCAACAGGGATTTCAGTTTGACAGAAGCGAAGTGCAGATGGGGCCTCTGGAGTCATATTCACATCTGGTTTTAGGTTGTTGAAATATGTATTTTGTGACCTCTCTGACTCTTTTAAACAAGCCGAAGACGACATCATCAAGGACAGTCAAACAAATGCTACAAATGCCTGTGATGGAAAAAGGGTACGAAGCCATCGGAAACCTCCTCATGGTTCTTGGGATGCGGGAAGTCCCCTTATAGCAGATTAAACATACAAAACCTGGCAGTGTCGTGGTTGGCGGAGCGGATTTGTCTTCCTCCGTGGCATCAAGTTCCAGTGAGTACCACAAAGTCAGTTGCGATAAGTCAAGTTAAGTGTACTTCAAAAGCAGAGCCCCCGACATTCATTTCAAAAGTTGCACCGGTGTGACAGAAAGATTTCCTAATGAGGTTGTTATTGATCCAGAGTGTAGCCATCAGCGTTCTGAGCTTGCTCCTAAATCGCAGCCATGCTGATTGATGTGCTTCTGGCCGAGGTTGAGTTTTGCCTTGATGCCTCTTTGTTCAGGACTGTATTGGTGTTTCCGTCACGTCTGTAGAATCTATCGAGCAATATCAGTCGCTTGGAACGGGCTCATTGTCAGGCCTTGTGGATCTACGGGGCCAATATGGCAGAGGACGGAAAAGGAGGAAAGGGAACGCTAAATCCGCATAAAATTCAACCACATTGTGTTGAAAAAAAAATCTAGCTGTGATATTTGGACTCGACCTTAAATAATTCCTCCGACAATTGTGATAATCCGTCCAGTTCAAGATTGCTTCTGAAAATGGCCACTCGAGGGATGCATCCACGAGCGGTGCCCGCAGCAGGTTTTAACTTCCCAAATAATTTCAGCGACAGCATTTCGAAACGCACCAGCTGTTCCACCCCTGAAAATATTTGTGGTCAATCTTCGGCGTTATCCGCCCGCGCTGATTGCAACACGTTTTGCGTGATTGTGGCAATCATCCCTCGCTATGTGCTTACACTTCCTCCAGCTGGCCGGCTTGGGCCTCGTCCATGTTGCTGCACTGGCAACTAACAAGGTGTCGCTCTGCCTCCAAATGACCACTTTGCTTTCGGGATTTGTCAGTGAAGAGTGAGATTCAATCGTTCTTATTGTATGATGTGTGTCTGTTAAAAAAAAATAAAAAATCGAGCGAGCGAGACAGAGCCTCCAAATGACAAGCTACAATGTGCAGAGAGAAATCACCCATCATTGCGAGTACTTCGGCACCCGAGAGTTTCTAACTGAGAAGAACGCTGCCCTGCTGCCTCTCTCGACTCACCGGACTTGTTTCCCGTGTTATAAGGACTCGTTTGAAGACATGGAGACATCAGGAAGGGCCGTAATGAAGGAGCTGATTATTTCGTATCCATTCATTTACTTTCAAAACTCGTACTGCAACTGACTCAAATAAGCCGTTTTCACGAACGTGATGATTCACCATAAAATCGGGCGGAATACATGAATTTACCCACGGAAATGACAGCAGCTTCCACAGCTGGTGGGCTTTCATAATCTTCCAGTGACAACCGAGCATCCTCGATCCCCCTTTTTTTTTTTTCTTCTTTCCCACAACAGCTCAAATTGCCCCGCGGAATGCGTATTTTCAGACCCCGGGGCACAGGCCAGACAATGTGTGTCCTTTTCAAAGGGTATCGGGGATTGGCAGGGCCATGATCTCTTCTCCTCGCAGGTCTTTTGTGATTCCCTGGAGGGGACGACGCCAGGCAAAACTCCCTGGCGCCGTTTTGCTCTTTCACCCAGTCAGCCTTCATTAGCCTCCACGGTAACATTCCCTTTGCTGTAGATCTCAATTTTTGGGGGTGCTAATACTCTTGTAAGTGGTCATACTATTTTCTAAATGCCTGCCCTAGAAGTAATCCATTTCATGAGTAAATTCTGAGCTTGGAACAACACTGGAAAGCCGTAATTGAAAACAAATGACCGAAATGACTTGTCGAGCGGAGATTAGGTTGTGATTATTAACGAGAGTTGGACAAAAACATATTTAACGTCTAACTTGCGAGACGTGAACTAATTGCTCTCGGGATGCGGCGTAATCCGAATCAATGTGATGAATGTGTTCAGAACAGGTCCGGCTCCGCACTGAACAGCAGCCGAATCCCATCTCCACATTCAGAACCAAAAAAAAAAAAAAAGAACAAACTGTTCTAAAGTGAGCATTTTTCTTCAGTTACTCGAGGATCATTAACGTGACGTCTTCATCAATCAGCCAGAGAGCACAAAGTGGAAGGAACTACTTTTTGCCTTTAAGATTGAATTATCTTTATTCACTACAGTGTTTGGAAGATAAATTGTTCTTTAAGTCATAAATGATTTATTTGTATCTTCGCATGTAGAGCCTACAGTATGTATTTTTATTCGTGTCATTTCACAGTCAAATGGCCCCTCCGGGCCGTCGTTGGACACCGTTGCTCGAAAGAGTAGAACAACAACGGTCCGTCTCATGGAGCGTTTAGGTCTCTCTACAAGGCTGCGCATGCCTCAACTGAGATGTTTTGATCAATATGGGTCAATGCTATGCATCAATAGTTGGTGCTAATTCAGCACAGAAGCAGATGATCAGTCACGCTGATGGATGAGGACCTCACTAACCTTAAAGTCAACTTGCGGTGCAATGCGATGCTGTAAGGTCATCCCGCCAATTACAAAGCACGTTCACAACATTGTGTGTGCGTGTGTGTTTTATATTCTTTATGTACTGTAAACCTCTTTTGACAAGAAAAATGAAAAAAAAAAACGATCTTCAACCTTCAATAAAAGTGGGGCTTTTTTTTTTTCTTTTTTTTTTCTGAAACAACGCAGTAACCACCGGATGCAATCAGTTGCATAAATTGTCCCTTCCACTTTTGTGTGACCGTGCAATTCGGGCCACTCATTGACAAGAGCTTCAAAAGTTGCGAACCGTCTTGCTGTCTGATTTTCAAAATCAATTCTTCAACGCATTGTTCTGTTGCATGATTTGTTGACAGTCTAAAATACATGCTTTCTCATTCAGCAAAAGAATACTCGTACACGAATGAATTGATTGCAAATCATTCTTTTCACCAAGAATGCATCCGATACAAGTCAAATGATTCCGTTTAAGTGCATTTTGCTCCTCCTATTGATCGGGCGGCGCGGTCGAAATATCTGATACTGCTGTGCGGTGCACGTCGAAGCAGAGGCTAGCATTGACCCAGTGTAGGCGCCCATTTCACGCCTGCCCAGTTCAGGGGCTAATGGGTGCTGTTAGTATCTCACACGTGGGCGAGATCAATAATCCAACACCGTGAATTCCACTGCAAATCATTTGGTATCCAAATCACTGATCAGAGTCAAACGGACGACGGGGTTGTTTTGAAATGATTTGCATTTATTTTCCTGCGACATCAGACAACCGTAACGTGCCCTTTGAGAATTTGTGAATAAAAATAGAGCAATTGCGATGAACATTTTGTTTTTGTTGAGTTTGGAAATGCGTTCACTTTGCACTTTCACAAAAAATAGATTGGATGGAGTTTGCTGACAAAAGGTTCAGCACGAACTCCCGCGCATGGGAGTGGATGATGATATTTACGCGGTCCAATGACCAACGTGCGCCCTGCGGACATGTGGGTGCGGAAAGGTCATATTAATGGTGGAAAAGGTTTTGAAATGATTTATCTTGGTCTCGTTTTTTATGTCACAAGGATCTGGCATTTCAACAGTACTGGGTGGACTTTTTTTTTTTAAATCTACGTATACAAGCACAAACACACGCGTTCAAAAGTTTTGTTTTGAACGTGGCTGCTATGATGGTTAGCTCATTAGTTTGGATTGCGCAACAGCCACAATTGTAATTTATTTTTTAACTTTCTAGCGAAACGGTAAATCTATTTCTTATAGTCTACTTTTTTTTTTTAACTACCATCATATTTTTGAGGGATAATACATTTGTGACTCACACATGCACCTTTTTGAATGGCTCAATGTTTTAGATTTTGCATGAAAATCATCATGCTGTGCAAAATGCACTGAGAGAGTAAGTCGATTCTCATCTTTGTGTCAGAACAGATCCCCGGCATGTAGCGGGCTTCCCTCCTGATGGGACAACAACCTTGAAAAAAAAAATGCTCTTCCAAATTCCTCCGTTAATTCAGCCGCAGCCCAGCCTTCATATTTCTGCGTTACAGACAATGGCAGCGTGTGTTTCTCTGAACTCGAGGCTGTGGGATTCTTGGAGTCCATTGATGTGCGCGCTTGTCCTCTAAGATGATAGGAATGGCACGACGCCCCATCTGTCAGACCCTGCGCTGCATTCCAATTGCCGATAATTGAGCACCTGCCCATCATCTCGTCCCTGATTGATGACATAATTAGAAACGGCCTGCGTGACGGAGAAGCCTGGCAAACTCTTCTGTCTGTTGGCCCTGGCGAGAATGTGAAGCCCGGGCCCCCTGGAGGTTTGCTCTGTCACTAACCTTGCGCTTAGCATGCGGAGGAGCGTGCCTGCATGCGCCTTGTGCGTGTGCGCGTGTGTATAAGGGAGCGCGCCGGCCCCCCCTCCCTCCTTAACAATGAACACAGTTTCAAGCTTGGGGAAGCTGATTAAATTAAAGTGCCTTGCAGGCAATCACGCCAAGGTCAAAGGGATGCTGCGCAAACCGCTTTTGGCACCAACTCGCCTCATCGGCAGATGCGTGTTGGTTTGGGCTTAGCGGCAGGCGAGCGGTCGAGGAACAGGCAAAATTGAATTGTCACTGTTAATTTTGTCGCGTGCACGTCAGGGAGAAAATGAGCTTTCGACGATGGCTCAGGATTACTGTATTTAATTTTCTTTTCTCTTTTCGCGACGGTATAAACAGCGGTGGATGCGCACTCGGGCGTTGTTATATAAGCTCCTTCAGGTGATGAGAACGTTTCATATATTGTGGAATGCTGCAATCCGGGCGTGATATAACGTCGGCTCACCAGGAGTCTATTGCATCCCACTGAGGATTTTTCACAAACGGCGTCCCTCGCAGGATGAAGCTAACGCCGACGAATGCGAGCGCAAAAACGTGCCACTGTTATGCAATGCACTTGACGTGGAAGGAATACTTATCTGACTTCTTTAACCCAAACCGAACATCGTCTTTAAACAGAATTTTAAAAAGACAACAAAAAACAGAGGGCTAAGAACGTGGCAATTATACATGACATCTTGGATGAAATCGGAACCCGCTGCATAAAACAGATTCTGCCTTGATGTCTCACCGTTTGCAGCTTTTTCAAAAGGCCAAAACTAACAAGGTTATATTGTGAGTACATGGAGACACTCATTTAGGCTCGAATGAGTCCAGATGGAAATTGTATATCTCAAACACTGGTATGGATGGTGTAAGCCAGATAAAACACAACATGCTGGAAAGATTGCGCTGTGCTGTTGTTGGGATGGTTCCATGTCGCAGGCAGGCCTGGGGAGATTCTGGGAAAAGGGGAGTCGGGATGCATTCAGCAAAATACAGACGGATGAAGTTGAGCAAGTTAAGGAGATGAAAAACACGAATCCTGAAACTGTGCAGCTGGCTTGGAGACTTGAGTTCCAGTCAGAATTTATGGAAAACTTTGACCAATTCAGAGTCGTGCGGCAGCTTTGGGATTATGCAGAACTGCTGTTTTTATTTTGCTACGGTGCCGTGGGATTAGTTCGAGTACATGTAAGCAATCGTACAAATTAATGTTGGCAAGCTTGTGGTTGGAGGATCGCCCCCCCCCATCCCTCACCCCCCCCCCCCCCCCCCCCAAAAAAAACATCCATTGAGTAGAGACGTTGCAGTTAGGGGCGTACTTTGGATGCCATGGCAGTGAAACTGCAAACTTCTCAACAATGGCAACCCTGGAACGCAGCGTAGATATCGTCACAGCAGCGTAAAGCATCAAGTGAAATGTCACGGAAATTTCTGTGGACACCGAATCTCCCCTCTACAAAATGTCATGGAAATCGCTGATGTAGTTCTTTTGCAACCAATGACCATCAAAACACAATGCCGCGTCTCTTGAGTGAGCAATGATGTGTCGGCGATCGCCCCCGAGTTTGACATGAATACTGTGATGTCACAAAGCGACAAACCGCTAAAGAAGTTTAGCTGAATAATTCGCCGGACAAAATGTTTTCCATTTCGATCCACCGGGTGATGCGGTGAAGCCGAAGCGGAGGACGGAGCCGGTCGGGCGCTTGATCCGATCAACAGCTGCTTCCGTTCCTCTGGGATTGGACTCACCGCTGGAGTAGCCCAAGCCTGAGCGCGCTCATACGGTTTGCGTCTGAACATCGCCGGGGTGTACGCAACATATGTTTAATTGGCAGCTTGAGACTCTGCCGGGCTTGTCTGTGTTCCAAGTCATTAACGTGTAATGTGCGCTCAGGACACGGGGGCCCCAGAAGAAATCGTCTTTCCTGCATCACATCGAAACAACTTTGGGCCACAGTTTTCCCAGCTGTGAGACAAAGGGCTTCTGCTCTGTGTCTAAGGGAGACCCCCTCTCTGGTTTTGCCCGATAAACTGTCACCGCCTTTTCACCGCGGGCATCTCGGAGGATCTTGTTCCCGTTTCCACTGCCCCTGTTTTTTGTCTCCCTCAACCCAACTCAAATTCGCAGCAAAGTAGAGAGAGAGAGAGAGCGAAAGATTGGAGATGCAGAGCAGGCCAACGTGAGCTGTTCACAGCTTGTTTAACATCCAGTAGCTGTTTATGTCAATGGCAGCCCGACCCGGAAGCATACAGTCGCTCCGATGATACGTTCATCTTCTCTGTTTTCTTCTTGACGCTCTAATGACGAAAAAAATGTTGATTGTGTTCCATGAACTCTGGGAACCTTTTCTATATATTTTTTCGTGCGACTTATAGTCCGGAAGGTCCGCTACTTCTCATACGGCATCCTCCCGGATATCTTTGGATGGTGCAGGTGCACCAGATGTGACTTTTAAAATGTTCTCATGGGCACATCAGAAGCCATTTGCTGGCTGTTCCTGGTCACCGGCTTCACCTTCTTGCCTTCACTATTCATCAACATCTTCATCCATTACAGGTCTTACCCAGGCGGCGAGTCTCTTGCTCAAGGTCACAGCTGCTCTGTCCCGCCAGGAATTGCGACTCCTCTGACCCACTGGCTCAACATATGGTGGCGTGACCAAGCTCTCGGAGGTCCGGCGACTGCAAGTTAAACTTTCATCTGGCCACTTTCTCGGGGAATTTGCTCCAAGTTTCCTTGGCACGAGGCACTTTAATTAGGCGGAAAGAAGCAGATCCTTTTTTTGTTTCACCGTGAAATACTTATAAAAGACCCTTTTTCAATCATGATGTTGCGGCTACTGGGTTTAGATTCACATCCCGTCTTCCCTCGTGCTCGTTTAATACTGAAAGACATTACAGTTTATTTCGGTTTCCAGCGATGTTTCCAAACGCCAAAGGGTCCATTTTCCTCTTTGATTAATTCAATTCATTCTCTTCTCAAGAAAAAAAAAATGCTTTGATTGCAGTTAAACATGTCACATGCCTGCATGCTTTACTTTTTTGCTTCTCTGGAGTGATCCGGGGACGAAGGCCACAAGTGTGATTTAAACGTCGATAAACATCGCGACGTGTTTGTCTCACAATGCCAAAGTTGTCTTTCAATCAAGTAAATGAATACACAGAGAGACGGGAGACGCAGGACTGCATGATTTAAAGTACTTTACAAAAGCAGCTGCATTACATTATGGAAGTCAGGCGCTAAGTCCCATGAACGATTTTGGTTTTGTTATTTTTTGGTGTACTGTGTTGAGGCAGTTGATTGCATAACGCTCACATTAGCATCAAACTTATTCCGAAACAAACAAACAAACAGAAAAATGACTCCAAATCAACGTTGTACAAAGGGACTTTGGGGAATGTCAAAAAGTTGGACAAAGTTTTATTTTTATTCATTCTCACCGAAAGATTTCAACATTGAAGCCTTGCTGTCCATTTCACTCCGGCCAAGTTAAAACTACTCTTCTATGTAATACAACAATGACTAGAGAGTTAATTTGCTGAGCTTTTCAATTGTTGCGTGTAAATTATTAAGCACAATGTTGTCAAAGCAATCCCATTTCACGCTGATCCTCAAACATGAACCGCTGTGCCAGTAGTTAGTCATGTCACTCAATGATTCAGCAGCAGTACACTTTGCTGGAGGAGGATTCAAAGCACAAACACAAAAACCCTGCGGTCTACAATTTTGGTTGTGAAATAAATGTGTCAAACCGACTGGGAACCGAACACGGATCATGGTTTGGGGATTATACTTTGAGTTGGCGGCAAATATTTCCATCTCCAAAACACGGTTGTCATGTAAACTAGCTTGCAAAACAACTTTCGATACTCATTTATTCTCTATTTCAAATGATGACAGAAAACCAATGTTTTACCAGCAGGGAACCATATTCAGGGATGTTCCATGCTCTCTCCGCCAATAAAGCTTCGTAAAACCGTGATATCAATGGAAAAGGATTAATAATGACATATTACTATGTGCCGTAGGATGGGTGAACGAGTCCCACCTCAAGACCTGGTTCCAAAGGGGGCCGGCACTCGTGTCCGGGCAAGGGAAAACCAAGTCCATTTTTGTCCATTATCATTCACAAAATTTCCCTCCATGCCAAACAGAAACTCAACGATTCATTTTCATGTAAAGTGAGAGCAAGGTGATCCTGAATGGATTGACTCAACCTTTATGGCATTTGCTGTCGGCGGCAAATGGACAGAGAAATGCAGTGGCCTTGTCCTGACATCCATTAGCCTGGCGGTGAAAATAGCGGCCGAGGCCTCACCTGTGTTCACTCTGTAATTAAAGGCTTCTCAGCCCACTCGAAGACGTGACGAACAACACAGCTAATCTTTTAAAGCGGCCTCTTCAGAGGTTTGTCTGCCAGATTTGCAAGTTTGAGAACGTTGAATACCATGGCGCTAAATTGCATCGTTGGATCGGTTTCCCGTCCGCATTGAAGGTAGACAGCGAAAGATATCCGCTTTGAGCCAACACCTGTTCATTGAACATTTCAAAAGCCGCAAATTCACATTTCCCTACTTTCGCAGCCATATGGAAGATGGCGAACGGAGCCACGCTCTCTCTTTAAGCCGAAGACACAAAGTGGGCCAGCATTGTGGTGGTGCCAGCTGATGTGCGGCTCATGATCGGTTCACTCTCATTTGTGGAGCAGCAGAATACGCCGGGAAAGATTTAAACATCACTCAACTAAAAGAGAACACGTCGCTTTGAAATTTGCAGAAATGAGGATACAGCGGAAGCTCTTTTCAACGTAGCCCGTTTACGTTTCCGTCCTTACGACGTTCACATCGCAAAGTCCAGCTTACAAATCATTCATTTTTTATTTGCCGATTTTGCTCGCGCGAACGCCTTTGTCACGTTAACGTCATTTTAACGACCAGATTTTACACTTCACTGTGAGCAGCGATTTAGAATGTTTAAGTGGGACCTAAAAAAGGTAAATGACGCTTATATGATGGTGACAGTTTGACCCTGGCGCACTTCTATTTGTCTTGCTTGCAGTGGGTGGGGGGGGGGGGGGGGAATAAGGTTTTTGAACTACAAACCCGTCATGGAATGGAATCAAATTTATTGGCACATGTCGCGAGTACAGAGCAAGGAAATTCATTTTACAGTTTCAACCCATCTCAGAAACATGAAAAAGACAGTGACACCGAAAATGGGGAGGAGACAGAAATGAGAATCTGATGGCTCGCTGGACGGTGCTCCCGTTTCTGAGATACGAATCGGAAAACATACGATAGGATCATATATTGACCTTTGGTGCCGAATGGATTGTGATTGGTTCACTGTACCGTATAATTGTTAGGGGGAAACACTTTTTCACAAATCCTTAAGAACCTGTTTATAAATTCTGTTTGCGTAACCAAAATGCAGCATCATGATAAAATCAGAGGGCTTCAGTGGATTCTTTGGATACATATGCTTTTTTTTGGGGGGAGGGAGGGGGTAGTTCATGAAGAATAGAGGAGGCTCATTGTCGGATTTAGTTGTGGCCTGGATTTTCTCCAGCTTTGTGCTAAGATGTGGTGGCTACACTAATGTATCTGGAGCATCCCTTCCCAAAGACAAAATAAACGTGAAATAATGTGCTCCGGCACAATTCTCGGACCCAAATTTGGGCGCTCTGACCCATAATAGGTAGACCAGCACAAAAATACAAAATATATGAACTACGGTGTCGCGATTGTTGGCAATGGTTCAAATAAAACGGGAGTGAGCGCTCAAATCCAATGGCTCTTTTATTTTCCCAAAAAAAACACAATAATAATAATAATAATAATAATAACCTTCACTTCAGTATGTACAGTTTGTGCAAAAACATTTAAAGGTTCCAAAGACTTTACATTGTAAGTTCAACCTCAAGGCACATACATGGAACAACATCAACATTTCATGATGAAGAACAGAAATTCTCAACTTTGGTTCCAAAGAAACATCTCTGTGCGGGTCTTCAAATGTGATCGCTATGTCGCCGTTTTACATGCACTGTCAATTTTGCAGCTAAAAATCAGGTTTTGTCAATGCGCTGTGTCATGATTGCTGTAAAATATACTTGTGATTCTAGGAACAAAATTCAAGGTCAGGAAAGTAGTACATGCCGATATATATCTCAGGTGAAAGATTTGCCAACAGGAAATGTGGTTTAAAAAAAAAAGAACAACCCCCCCCCCCCCCCCCCCCCGCAAACATCCAATCCAGCGAATTGAAAACACTGGAAATCAGTCTGCATTTCGCTTCGTTTCATTCCATTGATCTCAGCATTATGTTAAATGCTTGAACCGTCTATTAAATGAGGAGTCACGCGTACTTGCAAAACAACCACGAAAATGCTTTCCCAGCCTGGTTGATTCATTAGCCGCACCGTGTTAAGAGCGCTGAAGGTCCGGCAGCCCGGATGACCGAGTCTCATGACCTCGCGTGCGTATGTGCGACGTGGCTCCTACTGACGCCGTTATTGTCGCCACCGAGGCCGAGTAAATGTGCTTTCAAGCGGGCATTCTTGTCGCCGTCTCCCGCGTGTCTCGTCCTGCGTTCTCTGTCCTCATCGTTCAGTCCTGCAGCACAAGGTAAGGCAAATATACCGTCGGACTCTGCGGGAGAAACCGGATGACATTGTCAACCCGGATTTCGAAACAGAAGAAAAAAGCCAAGGCGGAAACGCTCCGTGGCTGGCGCACGGGATGTTATGGTGAGCAGGTGCAGCATGTGGAGCAAAACGACACAATAAACTGTCGGTTCAGCGCTTTTTCGGCTAAGCTTTACGATTGTTAAAGCAGGGCAGGTCAGGAACACTTCGTACATCATCCGGGTGCGCTGATATGTTGACATTGGTTGAAAAAAGTTCAACATCAACTGGAGATGCTGTGATAACCACAGAAGAATGACGAAACTCAGTCATGACAAAGGAAAAACAATTTTGTGCAAATACTTTATGCGATTCCAATGCGATGTGATGTCTTGAACCTTTAATAGCGTCTTGCAGTTTGCTACTCGATTGCTGGACTGCAACCCCGTTGAGAGAGAGAATACGAGGACCATGAGCCCTTTTTCCTTCCATGAGTGGGTGAAGGTGTGCGCCTCGCCCTTGCTCAGCGTGAGTCGGGGGCAGTTGAGCCAAAGTAATGTGGACATATTTTTCTCCCTTTTTTTGGGGGGGCGGATTATCAAGAGAGAGGCTGGGAGAGCGGAGTGGCCGAGTGTGGGAACTCTTTAAGCTTGGCCCCCCTCAAAATAAAACGATGTCAAATCAAATGGAGTCTTATTAAGAAGTGCATAATGAAGACCTCTCGCTGGCACATCGCATGCAAAGCGCCGCCGCCTCAGTGGGTGAGCCCAAGGGCAAGGGAAACGGCTTTAATTGAGCCCATGCTGGGACCAGAGCGACCGGGACAGGGACAGGGAGGCGGACAGGAAGATGGTGGCTCGCACCCATTTAATCCTAACGCCATGAAATGCGCAGGTGGAAAACAAACACAACATGAAATGAACATCATCAAAAGGGCGAGTGACAAAGCAGGATCGGCACTTTGCGGCAGAGTTCAATGAGTTTCTTACTTCCTAATTTATTCACCCCCTCCCGCATACCCCCGCTCCCCAAAAAAAACAATTAAAAGTTGCACAATTCAATTCAAAATGGGCTGAGTTATTGTGTGGTGTCTTCGGAATGCTCATTGCAAAGAAAAGCCAAGCCCACTCTAACATGTCACAATGGTGAAAATCCATATCCTTTCGAAACAAAGCACGCCAGACACAATTCGTTTGAAATGATTCCACATCATTTAAGAAACCCAATGAGCAATATAACACTATAACAATGCTGTTTGAGCAGAGTAATGTCATCTGGGTTATGGAGTCGGAGGGGGTGGGGGCGCCCGAGTGATCTGTGTGGCTTTGTTTCCCCTTCCCCTGTCTTCATCAAGCTCTCTGTTCCACACGATGCTGAGAAAACACGCCCCCTTGTGGCCTCACTTGCTAAATCTGGCGGGGGGGGGTGGGGGGAATGAACACTGTGTGGGTTTGGCGGGGGTGGGGGCACAATCCGTTGAGACTCAGCACATTCATGCGCTCCGTCGAGGGCAATCATTCTTTCTTGCTTTTTATGTTCATGTTAATCAAGTCGCTCCCGTTTAATTGCGTGCAGAAGATGACAAATCCGATTTCAGAGGTTTTCCAAAAAGTGTCTTTCAAACCAAGGCTCATCTTGGCTCGGCTATAAACAAATAGAGCACAGACGATTTTTGAGTTAAAGGCACTTTTGGGATTTCTCTGCATGGGAATCATCCAATCACACTTTCTTTCACACCACCTCACGAGCAAGCGCCACCATCGTTTCCATGTATAGGAAAAGTGCACTTCAGTTTCTTCGACATGCTACCAGTTGTGATCTTTTCTCCGACGCACAAATCAGTGCCCTTTCTGTGTGCACGACAATTTGGAAATATACTTGGGAGGCGTTTGCATCTCAAAAGCGCAAAAAAGGCATTTTTTTTTCTTTTCCTGTGGTTAGCAAAGGATCCCAGCCCTCGTCGTGCTCGACATTTTCCAAGGCTGACAGCATCTGCCAGAAGCTACACCCAGCGTGCCGTGATTGTACAAACCTGTGTTCATGTACAGTATTGACCATCAAAACAACTTTCAAAACCCTGCTGTTTATAAAAAAACAAAACAACAAAAAAAACTCACTTGAATCTCCTTTTTCTATTAATAAAAAAGATAGCAGAGAATTCCACATTATTATCCACAGTATAAATTACATCATCGACAGGTATTGTACAGTTATATGTTACTATAATTTTTTTTTTGGGGGGGGGGGATATTTTTCTGCTATTGTCCACACAAACGGGCGGGTCTGTGGGCATTGTGTGTATTGTCAATCACTTGTGGAGTTTGTGAGTGCACCAGTGCGATATCCGCCCCGGCATCACGTGTGGCAAAACTCTGTACTGGGTACGTTGCTGCTCTTGCAGTAGGCTAAGCTATTGTTACTGAGGTGACAGTCTCTAAATCCAATCCCCCCGTTGGGCGTGTAGATCGGCTGAATGCGGAAATCTCCCTTGAGCAGCTGCTCGTTGTTCAGCGCCACTATCTGGAAACTGGTTTCAGTCATTTCAAGAATGGAGTTATCCTTCTTGGTCCCGGCCTCGCAGTAGTCGTCTTTTCTGCGGCCTCGGTTGTATTTCCACTTGGTCGAAGACGACCGGCTCTTCCGGTGCACGTGCCAGCAAAACAGGCTGAGTAGCGTCACCAAGATGATCAGCACCGCTCCGCCGATGATGCCGGCCATTAACAAGGTGGAATTAACGCTCTCCTTCGGAGTTTGCCCCGAACCGGGAGACTTGGTTGGCGAGGCTGACTTGGTCCTGGCCTCGGAGCAAATTGTATCCTCTCCGGGCCTGTAGGAGTTATGAGAGTCCAAAACGTGCACGCAGATCCGGTACACAGACCGGGGTTCCAGGTGGGTGAGGCTGATACGCCGCTGCCCCCCGCCCACCGTCCGTTCCCGCATCCCTTCGTTCATCTGGCTTTGGCCCCGTTTAACCCAAGTGACTTTGTAAGCTGTGACGGTGAAATAGGAAGCCCAGCTCACCTCGATACTCGAGGAGTTAACCACATGGAAGGAAATCTGAAGGGGGTCCTCATAAGGAGGCAGGGGGCCGGGAGGATTGTGATGGATCGGGGGCACGGGCGGAGAAGGCGAGTCCAAATAGTCGGGGATGGGTGTGGTCGCAAGAGTGGAGAGCACGGTGGTCGGGGGGGTGGTGGCGGGAGGAGGGGGAGGTGTCGAGCGAAGCGTCGGCCACGGAGGCTGGTCGGCGTCGACCGGACATTCGATGATATCCAAGGTGAGCTCGCGGATGGCCATCCCGCGCACCCTGTCGGGACTCTGACACACGAAGCCTCGGGCGTTGATGGAGGAAGGCAATGACTTGAGCCACACCACCACCCACTTCACCGCACAGTCGCAGCGCCAGGGGTTATTTCGCACGATGAGATGCCTTAAGCTTGACAGGCTGTCAAATACACCCTGCGTGAGAGTCTGAAGCTGGTTGCTGGAAATATCCAACTTCTCCAGCCTATTTAAGTCCGCAAAAGCAGCTACCGGGATCTGGTCGATCTGGTTCTCCTGCAGGCTGAGTTTGACCAGCGACTGGCTCGGTAAAAGCGGAGGGGGGAAGGTGAGCGAGTTGCGGGCCAGCGCCAGTTCCCGGAGGCTGGCGAGTTCCTGGAAGGTCCCCGGCGCGATGCCCTCATCGGTCAGCAGGTTCCCGTCCAGAAGGAGGCGCTGCAGACGCGTCACGTTCTGGAAGGCCTCCTCGGCAATGTTAGCGATTCGATTCTCATCCAATCGCAGCTCTTTCAAGTCCTCGGGGAGGCCGATGGGAACGCTGCTTAAGTGGTTCTTGGTGAGGAAGAGGAGTTTGAGGCTGACGGCCTCCCGAAAGGCCCCTTCTTCCACCCCCACGGTGGAGATGGAGTTGTCGTCCAGGTGCAACTCCTCCAGTCGAGTCAACTGCGCCAGGGCCGCCCTGGAGATCGTTTGAATATTGTTCTCCTGTAGATGCAGTACGCGGGTGTTTTTGGGCAAATTGATGGGAAACTCATCCAGCTGGTTGCCATAGAGATACACCGTCTCCACAGAGGCCAGATTGTGAAGTTCCACGGGAAAGCCGGCATTGTTGATCTGGTTGTTATGCAGGTAAAGGACGTTGTAGCCTTCCTGTATCCCCAGCGGTACGGATGTCAGGCTGCGTTCGTTGCAGTACACAAATAATTTGTCACAACGACACTCTTCCGGGCAAGAGGCACCTGGGCTGAATTGCATCTGAAGGCTTAGGATGACAGTCAACCAACATTGGAAGAATGAAGTCCAATCCTTATTCCAGGGTCCGGTCGGAAACTCCATGGTCGAAAATTAAAAATAAGGAAGTGAAGAAAATAACCACAAAAATAAAAAGAACCCGAAGGGAGTAAAACAAAGAAAAACTACATGTAAATAGTGGAATAATCCAGCAAATACGACATTTTAAAAAAAGTCCACCACAGGGAATCTGGTCATCATGTCGGTCGCTGCTGGGAAATGATCAAGAACATGTGGGAGTAGTCCCGTCGATGCTGGTCCTCGACTGAAGAGCAACGGTCTCATTGGTGGCGGCCGGTCCTTTGACTGATTCCATCCATGCCGAGACGTCAGACCATCGCGGGGCTCGTCAGCGGTCGCGCCGTGCCGAGCTCATCCAGGGCCGGTTTGAAGCCGCGCGGCTGCGAGCCACTGCGGGCTCCTTTCGCCTATCCGTCACACACTGCTGCTGTTCCCCGACCGGGGCAGAGTCCAAACAGGGTGACATTTGGAATCAGAGACCTGTGGGAAAACAAAGAAAGGCTAGTATTTTCAGGGTGGCCTGCTCACTCCCCCGCCCTTCTTCCTCTCAGCGACAAACATGCACACAGGAATACGAACTCTTTCTTTTGCAAAACCGACTCTGTTCTGACACGGAACGACACGAGCAGCACACGCGTCGTCGCCCGCCATGTCAGCGTACGTGACGACTGATTGGAAAAGAAAGTTCAAGCGTCTGATAAATATTCAGAACGGCGCTTGCATATCCGGTATCACAGACATAAAGGAGGGTTTTGTCCCTTCGCACTCTGTCAAGAGAGGCAACAGAGATCAACAACCGCGCACACGCAAACACACACTCGCATTTGCAGTTTGGCAGAAAGATCAGTCCTGCTTGGTTTTATAACGCCACGTTGAGGAAGAGTTACCGTCTCTATCCTATGCGAGGATGGAAAAATAGATCCAGTACTGCCTTATCGTCCAGAACAGATTCTGAGTAAACGCACTCATGCATGATGGAAACGCTGTGGATGTTTTTGCCAGTGGCCTGAGCGGCTCTTACGATCCATTATTATTATGCTTAGCCCAGACCGCACGCCTTCACGGTCGTCAAAATTTAAGGGTGTGAATAATGGAATTGCAAATGGAGAGCAAACAAAGACCAATGAGAAACACACACACACACGAGTTCCACCTCTCACTCCGTTGACATACACAACTTGTCAAATGGAATAGGTTACCCAATAATTTAGTATTTCCCCCTGCAATAAATGATCAATCCGGGCTATTTTTCCCAACGGAGGTTTCGAGTCAAACACAAGGCCACTGCATGGTTTCCTGAAGCTCCACCCTGACTCATTGATGGATAACACGGACACAATTATGTTGAAATTCCCTGAGAGAGAGGCAACTGCATGGCTGGTTTTGTGGAAAGAAAAAAAAAACCTTCGACACACATCTGTGATCTACTTTTCTAAATGGAAAGAGCTCCTACATTTAATCAAATGAGCAGTGGGGAGAGAAAGCAACCACGGGAGGCGATAAAACGTGCTACCACAGCAGCACAAGGCAATTGCATCCATATTATTGCTGGAATCATTAAAAAAAACTCTCAAACATACCCCACAGACGAATAGATAGATAGTATATTACCTCCCATCACTGTTCTATCCCTGGGTTATTAAATTTCCAGTCTAGCGAGCACCTCCAGATGAAGGCTCTGATACGTGGCCGGGACAATCGGATTAGAAGTGGATTTGCTGGGAGAAACGCAATTAAAAGTTGAAACCGGCGAAGGTATTTAAGGGGCGATAAGAGGCAGATCAGGCATACTTCAAAGGTTGCCCAGTGAGCAGTGTTCATTCGGATGGAATATTTGGAAGAGCGCTTGAAAGGCGCGAGGTGCACGGAGGGTGTCATCTCCATGGGCCTGAAACATTGGGTCCGAATCTTCAATTCGAATTCAATTCAAATTGGGGTGAGGGCGCAGGTTGCGGCCGTTCAAAACAGCATTTCAAGAAAGTGAACAGGGCTACCTCTATTTTGCTCAGGCAGAGATCCTAATCTCCAGCGCTCCATTTCTGAAGTGAAATGATCAACGATTTTCCTCGCAGTGATAACGGCCACGGTACCTTTGACGAGTCTTTATCCGTCCCCCCCCCCCCCCCCCCCGACCCCCGAGCCGCGACCGCGTTGAACTTTTCTGCCTTCTCGCATGCGGCGCTGCTGGATGCTCATGCGCATAGGTCCGTCTGGGAGGTTGCGATCGAGCGTCCTCGCAGCATATTTGACGCCACCGCCTCGACGCTTACTTTTGTTTTGGCCTCTTTAACTCAACGGGGCCGGCGCCACAGAGCGAGGGCGGCAGAACGCAGGGCGACGATCGCAGCTCGCGCTGCTCCCCGTCCACTCAAGCAGAACCGCGAGGACCCGCTGGTGGAAGTCTCCGCCGCCTGCTTCGTCGCGGGCCATGACAGCCGGCTGCGTCCGCCCCGTGCGCACTCGGAGTGGGGATCAACTTGCACTTCGGTGTCTCTCACGCAAGACTTCCCCGGAGTTGTTTTCCGAGATGGAATCCAGTTGATAGTGCGACGTGCGCGCTCCTCCTTGCGCCTCTCCCTCCCTCTCTCTCTCTCTCTCTCTCTCTCTCTCTCTCTCTCCCTCCCTCCCCCGACCGTCCCTCCCCTCCTCAGAATAAAGAATGCAAAATCCCCCCCCCAACAGCTCCGTAATAGCTGTGATCCACCTCCCCGGTGCCCTCACACTGCAGAAACTCGTGCGTCTCTCACCACTAAACTCACTTGCCATTTGTTCCAGCCTACAACTTAACCATAACGTGAGCATCCATTTGCATTGTAATCGACGTATGGAATACAAAACTCCCCAACGGGACTTTTCTTTGCATCCATTTAAACTCCAAATAAACTTTTTCATCTCAACAGCCATTTTCCTGGAAGCCAATCTTTGTTACAAGAGGTGTGCTCCATACCAGAGGCATATCATAAACATTTATGCATACAGTTTGAATTTTTTTTTCTCTTAGGAAATCCATCCTTCCCTATGCCAGATGGCTTCTTAATTCCCCTTGGGAGAGAAACGCTCATTTAGAGTGCCACATCTCTGTATCGTCACCATGTACCTTATTCCAAACCTTCACACCGCGATGCCACCACAAGCATCAACACAAGAATTTTCGTAAGGGTTTCTTTGAAAGATTTTTTTCCCCCATGGTGTTTTGGTAAAATGCATATTCAATATACAGTATTAACACATCGTATAAGAATGAAAATACATCTGAAAATATGTTGTCGAACATATAAAATAGTGTGGATGCATGTGTTAAACTAACCAAGGTATAAAAAGACAAATTTAAATGAAAAAGAAATGACATCGACATTGCAGAAACTTCACAGTTGTTTAAAATAACTTTCAATACATATAAGCGAGTTCAGACAAAGTTCATGGACATGAAAGACTTCTTTTACGTTCTTCTGTCACGTCTGTGACGTCAAGGATGGTGAACGTTTTGATGCCCGTATTATTATGGATGGTAAAGATGTACCCTTCCGCGTTCGTGACATTCATGGCCGAGCATAAAAAAAAAAATGGTTCTGTGTGTTTGTTTTATGACTTTCCCCGACTTATATCGAAGTCTTCAAGAGGTCAACGACGAATCACGCTTCCTCTTTTAAATTGCCAGTGAAGTTGATTCACCCCCAATATTCGGATTTTTCCGGCATAGCATCAAAATCAGAATTTTGATCTAGTGACAATTTTGGCCAGTCTCGGGTTTTGCCTGTTGTGGTTGTCTATCAGCTGTCACGCATGGCTGTAGCGGCTGTAGTCTAAATTCAATTCCTTCACGAAACGGAGCTTCTGCTCCCTCGCATGAATAATTGATCGCATAAATTTAGAGGAAACAGTCTATTTTTATTTTTACCTTGACGGACAAGTTTGCAGTGGGCCGCTATGATCTTGATGGTGTATCATTGGTGTCTTTCTTTAGCATGCGAAGAAAATGGAGCCGGAAGGTCTGCCTTTGGTCGGCACGGGAAAAAGCCGCGACCCGTTGTGAGTCACTAAAACATGACCAAATGAATTGCTAAAAAAAAATACGGATCCAGTTTGGGCACAAAAGTGGGTACTTATACTTGCATCAGAAATCCAGTCTATGATCGTAACACCCCGTAGCTCATTGGTGGGCAAACTACGGCCCGCGGGCCGAATCCGGCCCGTTGGTCTTTTTAATCCGGGCCGCCGAAGGTTGGTCCGCAATTAAGGTTCGATGTGAATGATTGCATTCATTTCAATTGGACTTGTAATGACAGGCATTTCACCGCCAGGTGGCGCATTGACTTGAAGTTGCAGAACACGGGGGGGCAGGGCAATCTTTTCGACCACCTAGTACCTCTGTATCGCTCTACTTCTACTAGTCTGATCACAACCCATCTGCAGCGATGCACAGGCTAAAATAGGTCATCAACAACACTTTTGTCATTTAAAAAAAGTATATTAATACCGTACTATCATGCTTTTGCCAAAAGGTTTGCCCACCCCTGCCGTAGCTTCTTTCACTGACTGCTAGCTCATGACCTTCAGGTTCACGTAATCAGAAAGTGTTATTGACAAACTGTCTTACTGCGATTACTGACATCATTGGGCTGGTACAAGATTAGCATTGATCTCGATGCCAAAGTAGAAATACATCTGGAGACTTCAGTTGATTTTAAGGACAGCGTTTTAAACGTGAGAACCATATGTCACAAATCCTTTTTTTTTTCTTTTTTCAGTCAATATTCTCTGTGTAATTTCAGTGGAAATTCCCTTTCTTTCCCGCGCCTGGAGAGCTTTGGCGTGGCATATTTACTCTGCATGCTTCTCTGCACCTTGATAAAACTGCAGATACACCAGAACCCTACACACACGAAAATGTCCGTCTGCAGCACTCCCAACTGTGTTAACGGAGGGCAGAGAAAGGGAGGGGGGCGAGTCATCTTCCAGATGCAGATATGTTTATCCCTTGATTAAATTCGTTGCCTTCCCTCGAGACATCATTAGCTTATCACATTCCTCTCTGCATTCATTTACGCCTGGACATTGCAAAGCACTTCAAAAGGTGCCAGCCAAATTAGCGTTACAAGAAGAGTAGAAACCCCTGCAAGAACTGCAAGTATCTTTTTTTTTTTTTTTTCCTGAGCAGAATTGTGGCATGATTTCACACTGCCGACGGTATAATCAAGACATTTGCTTGGAAGATTTCAGTGGCTCTAAAGGACAATTTGCTGATTCCGTTTGGAGTCGGGTGGCACGCCGCGCCAGCGGCTTGCACATCCGCCTCGTAGTTCTGAGGTTGGGGATTTAAATCCGCGATCTGGCCTTCCCGTGCGGAGCTTTGCATCTTCTCCGAGCGCTTGCGTGGGTTTTCTCCGGACACTCTGGCTCCCTCCTACATCCCGAAAATACGAATACATTTAAGATTCCATTTTGCCTATAGGTGCGAATGTTTCCTTCCCCGGTATGTGCCTTGCAATCGGCTGGCGACCAATTCTGTATGTACCCCGCCTCTCACCTTAAGTCAGCTGAAATAAGTTCCAGCTCACCCGCAACCCTTTTGGCGGTACAGAAAATGAATGCAAGTTTAGACACCCGATCAATGAGTTCATTCATTTCTAAGGCGATGTAATTATGTTCACCCCCATCGATTAGCAATTTTCATGCATCTCATGTCACAGCCTGTATCCCCGGAAGACAGCGCTGCATTTTACTCACGGGAGACGCTCAGAGCTTGTTTACTGCACCGGCGCTTACATATGCGTTTATATATGCACACCGATGGATGTGACTTTGGGCTTTTCCCTTCAGGCGTCATCACAGCAAATCACTCGGATGATCGTTTTATGCTATATGCTCTTCCTGGTCCTCCCAAGTGGCTGCGTATTCAGACACTGGCCAGAAATCATAACTGCACCGTCTGCATCTACGGCGCACGTGTCACGAGACTCCCGCTGCACACATGTGGGTAATCGTTCCAAATCGTAAAAAACCTAGCAATTTGGTGCAATTTCTTACTAAACCGTCTTGTGAGGAAACACACGGTATGCATACACAAAACTGTATTGATAGCACAATGGTCATTTTACGGGGGGGCGGGGGGGGGGGGGGTATCGTCTGAAGTCGGAATCTGGGTCATTGCGTAGTGAAGTCAGCCTGTGCGTTATAATGCAAGATAGTCCTGCCAGAGTTCTTGCCCTATGCTGAAGCCAAGCCTGTAAAAACACTTGACAACAAGCAAGCCGCTGTAGTTCCGTCGAGGGAGGGGTGAGGAATGGGAAACACACAGGAGGAGTAGTTTGGAAGTAAAAGGCAATGGAGCTGAAATGTCTTAAAAGAGGACGAGAAGAGAGGATTGCGGATTACTGGCATTTTTGACACGAGGCGTCAAAGTCATCCAAGATTTAATACCTCCGCTGGCTGCTTAGGCAACATATGTACGGGTAGTCACTGTCAGGCAGATACGTTGGCCAATTGCTGCCGAGTTTTACATTCCCGCAACCAAAATAAACGTCAAAGGATCTACCGACTGCAGCGGTTGAAGTCTCGCGCTTTGTGCTCCTCGTGGATGGCTAATCACTGCAATCAGTGAGAAATACCACATCAGGGAGACTGTGCTGCAGGTGCACGTCGCGATTTGTAAGCAGAAAGGATTGTCATTTTCATTCCAAAAAGGGAAGCTCACGATCCGGATACCCAAGATGCAAATATCCAAACGCTCATTATAAAGCTGTGTTTTGACTACCTGGATGATAAAGTGCTCCATTTCCGATGCTAAAAAAAGATTTATCGGCCCATTCGGGGTGTGCGTGAAGACACCTTTAGAATAAATTGGGTAAAACAAAACAAAACAGGGCTTATTCGTTTATTTATTTGAACATTGTGCAACTCCTGGAAACAAAAAGTCCCGAAAGAGCTGTGTCGGGGAGGCTCAAATGCCATTTCAGAGCGGAAAGAGCAATTTTTCATTTTGCCTCTTATTCATTCCGTTTCAGAAGATGCTTAATGGCTCAACATTTTTCAAACGTCTAATCACAGCGCTTATGTGGAACGTGGTCATGTTCTTATATTTAGCAGCTGAACCAAAAGAAGAAGAAAAAAAAAAAAAGATGCCGCACAATACTGAAAAATGGGCGGTTGCTTCTTATTTGGGGAAAGCGCAGAGGATACGTCGTGTTGTTGAAGAGCCAGAAAAAGCAACCGACGGACTGCAACTCACAACGGACAATCTAAAAGAGGAGGACAGTTAGGACGGCGGAAAAAATCGTTGGCACCGCCCTACCCACTCTTGAGGACTTGCACACTGCAAGAATCAAGACAAGGGCACGGAAAATCCTCCTGGATCCCCCGCACCCTGCCCACCACCTTTTCCAGCTACTCCCCTCAGGCAGACGCTACAGATCCATGCGCACCAAATCCAGTAGACACTTAAACAGCTTCTTCCCTCTAGCCATTAACTCCTTAAACAGTCACTGACGTAGTCACTCTTCTTGTACTACAAATACTGCTACTGGTTACTCTAAAATGGTTCAATGATTTGTTGTTTACGATGATACTAATGCAGCGTGTTATACCGGAGACAAATTCCTTGTGTGTTCTACATACTTGGCCAATAAAGATGATTCTGATTCTGAGGAGGAGGAGATGCCAGGAAGAAACAGGTCTCTGGGTCACAGGAAAGATGGGCCTGATCCCACCTCCTCTCCCTTTAGCTTTTCTTTTGTTTGAAGTCACATCTGGGCTCAATTTCCTCTCCTGACTCGAGCAAAGAGGAAGTCTTCTGGGTGGGTGGAAGGGCGACCGCTGCCTTCCAGGCTTTACTGTACAAAAACTGTAATCCGTGAGTCATTTCACTCACAAGCTGAATAAACGCGGCATCCTGACTCGCGTTGATCAAACTGAATTCAGGATGGCGTTGAGGAAGGCTCAGATGTTTCGAAGTTCAAAATGAGGTTGCGACTGAAAAACAGTGTGATTTGTTTTATGCCACGTGGGAGGAAAAATAAAATGACGCGCGAGTTGTGTGTCTCCCTGACAAGCGATGACGGTTCGGACCGAGGGTTCGCCAATTAGGTGCATGCTTAGGGTGCCGTGCCTTCGGGGCCCCGTCACAAAATCAGGAAAAAAAAATACACATTGTGTCGACTGTAATTGCAACAGGCTTCAGCGGAGAGCAACGTTTGTGATTACACGACAGACATGGGTACATTTTTCTTTTGTCAGCCACATGTGCCAAATAAACATTTCCATTTCTTGACATAAGAAAATACAAATACGGCCCAGATTGGATTATTATTATATATATATTTTTTTTTGCGCTACACAAAGGGTGAGAGCAGTGCACAATTACTCATGCGTGAAGCTTCGGAGGGACATTGGGTAGAAGTCTGGCTAGGCGACACAATGGGGCATGCGCCGCCTCATGACATCACGCTTTCTCAACAGACCGCTGTGAGAAGGCCCTGCCGGCTCTTAGAACGGCAATCTATGTTTGTCATCCGCTGTCCCCTCCAACTAATTAACTGAAACGCCATCCGGCACAGCCGCTTGAACCTTTTTCTCTTCTGACACCTTCTCCTCACTGTTGATTTGTTATTGCGTGTTTTCAAATGAGTTCCGAGTGGAGAACCGCTCACAGCAATTTACACTCACATGACTCGAGAGGCTTATTAATTGCTGTATTTTAATGAGCGAAAAAAATAACTTGGCGGTGCAAGCAATGTCATTTAAATCCGGTTGTTTGTAATTCCGAGTCTTGCATATATATATATATATATACTGTCCATTGTTCGTGCCGTCTTGCATCGTGGGTAGCAGTACGTTGCAGGGCTGCGCTACCGATCTACAGTAAGTCCCCAGGTTGATGCTCGGATTGAAAAAAAAATCCCCTGTTGCAAGACCAGACGGGAAATCGGGTAAATCCAGATTACATCAGCAAGCAGGTGAAAGCGCTTCTCAACAGGACAGCTCCAACCGCAATTATTCTTTCCGACACGGCTAAGCTATATGGTGTTTAATCCTTCACGGCGCTGATGGCACGACTTGGCTTTTCTTTTGGGGTGTCATAATTCAAATATCGCCGTCTTTGGTTTCTTTCCTGTCGTTAATTCCTCATCATCATCATGATTTTTTTTGTTATGTCTGCTCGTCACAATCAGCTCCACGGCATTAACCCTGGCAAATTTTCATGCAACTGACTGCTTTGTGGTATTAAATCCTGGCGCGTTGTACATTCGCTCGTCGAAACATAACTCCTCGTGAAACGGAATGCCCCGCAGACGCGCATGAAAATGCGGGATTTTCTTCTTTTTCTTTTAACTTTATCTTTTGTAGACAGGGTCCTCCAGTCCTGCTTAGCATGTCACGAAAACGAGACTTTTCGAAATGCCATTTTTGACCCATATGATTTTGCTGAGGCAGTTTAGCCCCTTTGCAACAATCTGCGGTTCCATCTGGTCGCCGGGGTTCAAAGTAGCCCCGGCGTCACTTTTTGTTTTCACTCAGGACCACAACACATCGCCCCAGTTTGCGAAACAGTCTGACAAAACACCCTGAGGGTGTCTCTTGGTGGACGCCTGCGTGAGAATTAGCGCTGCTCTCCGGGCGCCTCTGATGAATCAAGACTGCCTTGTTTAGCCGCAGCTCGCCTTGTCTCTTGTCTTGTGAAAGGGAAGAACAAAGAGTGTGGGAGCAAGAAGATTCAAGTGGACGCCTTGGGTGTGAGTGACAATGGAAGAGCAAATCGATTGAAAAAGGCCTCTCGTTTCAATGCCCGTGTCCCAGAAGAGCAGAGGACTGCTCTCGCCGTCACGATCTGGTGGCACAGGGCTCAAACCAGACGTCTGTATCAGTCCGCGGATTTAGTGAAAGACACTTTAGTAAATGGCTATTCGGGGATGAATCCTGCAGATGGCATTGGTTTTCTGAGGTGTTTTATATTTAATACAGAGAAGACGTTCGAATGAAATAAAGTTTCAAATTCACCCTTTAAATCGAGGCTCTATTGTACATAGTCTGGGATAAAACGCTGCAGTGGCAGGGTATTGGTTTTTAGGATTGTTAGGATTGTGCTTGGTTGGGATACAAATGTGAGCAGGAGTGCCCCCCCCCCCCCCACCCCAAAATAAAGTCATTTCAAATGAGCAAAAAAGAAAAAAAAATCCATGTAACAAACCAAAAACTGCTTATGAATTAACTACAAAGGGAAACCAGACTTGACAGAAACACAAGCAGCAAAGGCAGTGAAGTGACAAACTCAGAATGAAAGCGGGGAACTAAATACAAGCAAACTGATGAGACAACGAAGAGCACCTGGACAAGGCAGGAGTGGCCGAGGGAGCTGATTGGAAGACACCAGGGTTGACAAGCACAGGTGGTGGGTGGGGAAAAGAAAAAAAAAAAAGGATTTGGACAACATATTAACCACAACAACACAAAACACAAAATATAATAACACTACATCTAATCCAAACAAGAAAAACACAGACATTAAAAAAAAAAACTGTTCAATCTTTCAATGCCTCTTGATTTATCTTTTCTTTTTTTTCTCATAATAAAGGTGCTGATCTTTGTCTCTAGTGTAAAACTCCTGACTTTCTCTTTTGATTTTCCATTTGGCTTCGCCCACGTTTCTTAATTTAGCACAAAGCAGATTAATTGCGCGGTCTACAAAAAGGGTAGGAACACGCCAGTGCACCTGTCTGCTCACACGTCACACGAAGATGAATGCGTCATCGATTTGGTCTGGAGCGGCTCCGTATAAAGGCCCGGTGCCCAGAATAACATCACTAAAACAATGGCAGAACTTGCCACTGACGCTGGCAACGGGCGTAATATGAAGGAATGAGAAACGTTGACCAAAGTGACACCTCGAATATCCTGCCAGGCGGCTGGATTGGGTTGTGATGTCAACACAGCGTGGTGGGGGAAGAAGCATGAAGGGGTCTTCTAAGTACTGACAGTGGTCATTTTTCAAGCTAGAAATAAAATGAGATATTAGGAGGTGGGCAGTTTGCCGACATCGTTTTTGGTCTTGCAATGAACACACACACACACGAGTTACAATGACAAAGGGCATGCGCTAACGTCTTAATGCTAAAATCTGAATGGATTGACATTCCTAGCAAGGCACTTGATGGAGTGGGCTTTGAAAAAAAAAAAAACATGTGGTTGCCTAATGGGGACTGATTCATTTGTAAGATCGAGACGTTTTTTTTAAAAAACTCATTTTGGGATTTGTCACTTTGCGTCGACTCAAGAGCTAAAGTAAAGCTTTTAAAAAGCGGTAATATCGGAAGTCACACTTTGGTCGTGACTGCTATGATCTGCATCAGAAACATATGAAAGTACAAGAAGTCCTCGCTGTATTTCATGCTTTTTTTTTTTTTCTTTTAATGCTGCTTCTTGAATTACCTTATAATGTCCGACACTAAGGGGAGGGTTCGTAAATCAGTTTAGTCGGACGGGCCTCGTTACAGGATCCTACTTCCTGTCCTGCTGCAGTGAACCAAATATCTCATATTGCGGTTTTGTCATGCGAATGCCCTTTCCTGAGCTTTGCCTGAAAACAGATGTGAAGTATCCAAACATCACCCCCCCTACTTAGGATGTGGTCGTGCTGTTTTTTTATTAAACGCATTCACGATGTATGTAATTTTGACACTAAACACCATTCGTCATAGCAAGTCGCTTGTTTGACACAAACCTTGTGGTACCGTCAAAGAATGAGAGCGCGGGCCAGTTGTGCCGCTTTCAACTGACAGTCACGGTGACGTGCGATGCTTAAACAAATAGACTGGAGGCAGAACATTGCACACGCTGTAACAGACGGGTTTGTATCTCGCCCTCTGAGAGTGGCTTTTTTTTTTTCCGCCCCCACCCCCACACACAGAGAACCTCTTTGTTCTCCCGCCGACCTTCATCCAGACACTTTTATTTGACGGCGAGGTGCGCCCCGCAACAGCCCATTGGAGCCGATGTCCCGATGCAGCCGCCAGGGAGGGTGATTACGACTGTCATAAAAAAGCCCCGACTCCATCTCCTTGGTGCATAACAGTAGGAAAACAATCGTGGGCACAAGTATAAAAATATGCAACCCGAATGACAAAAATTCCCCCGTCCTGTTATTCGACTGCGATGGCAACTCAGCGCTATGGGGAATTTCTCATGACGAGCTACTGTCCCCTGGGAATCTGATGTCTTTGAGGGGGAAGTCTTGAAATGCCTCCGAGAGGTAGTCGGAATGCGCAGGCTGCACATGGAAGCATTTTTAGACGCCTGCAATCGCTTGGCCACAAGAGAGATGCAAGATGAAACATTGCTCGGTGTCCTCTTCGATGTATCTCTTGGAAGGAAAGTGTTCACACATGTTTCCATTCCCACACTATCTCGCCATGCGCGCTCGCGGCTGCGCTCGGAGATGCAGGGTAGCAAGTGCCGTGTCACAGCAATGGCTTGTGTACAAACACGCCCCTGAGACTTGACTGGCTCGCATCCAGCTTTGCTGATACCTTAACAAGAAGAACTTGTTCTTATCAATGGGGAGCTTTATTTCTGCTGTAAACACACAAACGCGCCGCGGCACATGCGCTTCAAAGTGAAACATCAACCCACGCAAAGGACACAGACAGCCATCGTTTCGGTGCGGCGGCAGACACGGCGACAAATAATTGACGCGCGGGAAGGCAAATACAAGCGGGTATAACTAGCATACGGAGGTAAAGAGACCGATAAACAAAGACAAAAATATAGATTAAAGAGCATCATTAACTTAAGAAGCTTTTTTTTTTGGTGCACAATGTTTATACGTTTTGTTTGGGGGTATTCTGATTGCAACTGGCTCACATCGATAGTCGGCAGTCCCCTTGGACGATATCTGATACATGTTGGACCCTTCTGTGATTTCATTCATTACTCCCCCCCTGCCTTTTTTTCTCTGTGCCGCCATCATAGCAGCAAATACAAATCGTGCCACTTGGGGGGGGAATTGGAATCGATTCATTGGAACCAGTCGTTCATGTGCCGTCTTCATGGGTTACGACGTGCCACCTGTCGAGCTTGATAAAACCAAACAGCCCCCGCCACGATGCACAGCGATTGACAAAATTTGTGAGAAAATAAAAACCAGGATTTATAGCATCTCTCTCCCAGTGAAAAAGTGACTCATGAGCGCCATAGACAACACCGCCATGGCGATGACATTTTCAGAACGCCTCAACCGGAATGAGATCTGATTCAGCATAAGCGAGACTCTGATTAGGAGGTTGGAGGTTTCTGAAATTAGTCACGTCATTGTTTTGGACTCCTAACAATGTGGCTCCCTTAAACAGGGAGACGTGTTTAGGAGAAATTGACATTATCTGATTTGGGAGGGAATGTCTAACCTTGGAACTTGATGTGGGACAATCCCGAGTTTTGTTTTTCTTTTCTATAAGACATACAAATGAAAGAGGCACCAAGAAAAACACCATCATGGAAATGTGGTCCTATTTAGAATCCAGTCTGGCGAGGGTTCGTATTATTATTTTTCATGCACTGTACGTCTTTCTCTTTTATAAGTATTTCAACATGAAATCATTTATTTTTAAGAGCAAGTTCGAAGCAAAGTCACGATCGTTGCGAGACGTCACGTGGTTCTACTATCTTATATTGAGGTGTGTGGCACGGAAATGGTGCCTTATAAAGAGCAACCGGAGCGGCATTGGATTTGTCTCACTTCATAAAATAGCGGCAATATATCTTTGAGGAAGGGTGTTGCGATCCTCCACCATCCCGGTTTTGGCGCTACATGGCCGCAGATGATCTTGACCACAAAGTGATCTCCCTCCCCATCGGAATGCGTCTCCCTCCGGCTCTGAAATGTCACCAGTTTACGGATGTGCTTGCTCAGTATTTGCATGCATGGAATTACAGAGCCGGTTTTCTAACCTGTCATTTTTTTCCATAAATTTCCCGTACGAGTGACGCTCGGTGGCGGTGACGGCAAATAAAAGGTGCCGTTCAATGGGCTGTAAACATTCCGTACAACAGCTCCGCCATGGATTTGACTTTTATGAACCTTATAATTTCCCTTTCGTCGGTCATTGTCGACACCGTCAGAAAGGCAATAACCTTATTTACGGTTATCACAAGGCTTGTAGTGGCTACTTTGTTTTCTTGGAGTACATCATACGACAGATTGTTCTTTTCAGCTGTTGTGTACCACAAAAACACAAACAATATGACACAACCAGTTTATAACGTTTTATATGTAAAATTATGTTTCAAGAAATAATTTTTAAGTCTCCGACTTGAGAACAGGCCTCTGCCAAGGCCGACCATTCCAACATGGACGGCCACTCGCAATGAGCATGATCACCAATGAAACTAATTGCATGACGTTTCGTGTATTCGTTTTGTCTTTTGTAACTGATGCAAAAATCAACTCCTTGGCAGCAACCAGCAGAGACGTCTCAAAGAACGATAAAATGTCACTTATGGGAAGTGGAGCTAAATCCAAGCAGAACACGGCTCTGGCAAAACTGCTCCAGGCAACATTATTCTCTTCAACACAACGCTGGTGAAAAAAAATATATATATCGGCAACAATTCTCAATGTGTCCATCTCCGAAAAAAATAAATCACTCCAATGCATATCTTTCATCCACCTATTGACCGGTGGATCTTGAAGACCACTCGACTCGGCATTGCATTAATATGGAAAGAGGCGCTTACGAAAAGTCATCTCAGAATAAAAGCTTCTCATCTGTAGCAAATGCAACATTTTCTGGATGGATGAGAGATTAATTGGCTATGCATATGTGCTGAATAATAAGAGCGGCCCAGGGATAAATAATGATCGCAAGAGATGATATTGGTCACAGCAATGAATGGTGAAGCCATCCTCTTCACCCAAGTCAACACTCGGTGTACAGTTTTGTGCAAAATGCAGGTCCCGCTATTTAGCGGCACAGAGTTCAAACGCCGCATTGCTCACGGTGTGTGTCGTAATTACACAGAGGTAGGTCCCTGCGGAGGCTAGGTGTTAAATGTTTGTCTTCAAACAGATCATTATTCTTGGGAGGAAAAAAAAAAAAAGAGTAAAAGCCTGTAGCATGACTTCAGAACACTCGGGAGGCTTTTGCCGTGTGCTCAGACGCTGATCTTTGCCTTCCAGGCGAGACGCCTTCGTATCCAGAAGCAGTTTGCGCAGATCTCCAGCAATTCGATGATTTTCTCTCAGATGCACTGTAGCGCCCCCAACACCCACTCCAGCATTTGTGATCCTTTACGCGAAACGGCCATGTTTGCCATTTCAGCTGGAGTAATAGTACTTGTTAAAGATAAATACTTTCTTGTGGTTGTGGGTCGCAGAAGGTTCCGCTGACATGGACTAAACCCCGACCAATTAGAATTCACTTCAGATTTCGGAACTATCGAAAGCTGCGCTGTCAAACTCATTTTTGTGATGTCATGTTGTGTTCAACTGTCATAGTTTGTTCAATTATTGTTCGAGTGAGTGTAAAAAGGGGAGCAAAATGATTGCAAAATCTCAACGTCATTTATTACTGTCACGTTTTGCGTGATGGGAGTGCAGAGGACCCCAAAAAGCAGGGTGGATTCACCAAAATGTATTTAACAAAAATGCAAACAGGAATACACCGGAGAAACTAACTCAAAAACTCATTCAAATAAAGTCCAGCAAAATCACAAGAAATCAAAGCAGCAAAAACCAGACAGGAAGCAAAACGTGACACGTGCACACAGCAACAAACAAACAGCAACAATGACCCGACACTGAGGGGTCGGGCCTCAAGTGGCAACTAATGACACAATGACCAACAGGTGTGCAGCGGCAGGCGGAGCCCTACGGTGCCCCGTGTTGGCCACAAACAGAACCTTGACAATTACACATGACATTGACATTTCGGTACAGATTTTAGCAAGTTGACGCACATAATTTGCCACATAAAATGCCATGGCGGGCCGGATATGGCCCCCGGGCCTTGAGTTTAACAACGTGATCTAAAGTGATGCCAAGCAGATTGAAACTAAGAAACTAAAGAGAGTAAACAAAACATATCTGTCAATCTAATCTTTTCCTTTCCATTATTAAACATCCTTCTCGTTGCTAGTCTTGAGGGAAGTAATGAAGCGCATCATGAAATTATTTGAATGCTTGATCACCCAATTGCGCACTGCTTCTGAAGCGGTTGTTAATTGATTCATTTCATAGAGCACCAAAAGTTGGATCATCTATTTTGCTATGCAATTTTTTTTTTTTTTGCCATTCTAATCCACCAGTAACACAATACGCAAACATTGCCGTAATTTAGGACTAAATACCGTGGAGACCTGATGTGCATATTTTTCAATGAATAACTAAGCTTTCCATTTGCCGTAGAATACAGTACACAGAGCACGTTAAGATTTTTAAGTGCGCGAAAATACAAATACTGAAGGCGGCTCTTTAGTCTTCCAAATTAAAACATCTTTCAACCACAGACACAGCCCGGTTTGTGCAAAGACTTCAGCAACCGAGCCCTTAGCTGCAGCTCTCTTTTTTTTTTTTTTTTTTTTTGATGAGAAAATGAAGACGTTTGAACTTTTTTTTTGTATAAATTAGCCTCGCGCTTAGAAGTGGCGTCGACATCACCATTAGTTGTAACTTCTGCCGTTCGTGCTCATGCATTAATGTCCCATAATTGGGCTAAGAGGTTTTAAAACTACTGATACGGTCAAGGTAGAATATCTTTAGGATCGGTGATGCGATGTGATGTCCTTCCATTTGGCGATGAGCGGGATTTCAATGTAATCCTCCACATTTTTGTCCCATTGCTCCAAAGTGGACGCGGCTTATTGAATACGCCACCGTACGGAGCGGAGGAGAGATTATGTAGGAGAGTAATGGAGCTGTGGAGGACCGTTTACCTTGGCCCACACCTCCCTTACCTGGATAGTGAAGCCAATCTCTCACGACAACACATCCAAAAAAATGCAAGCAAAAGTGATTTCAATCTCAAATCTGAATGACCACGATTGGAAAACTAAATGGCTTTGTGGCTAACTTGTAAATGGTACTCCATTAACTGCAGGGTGATGTCAGGGGTAAAAAATAAATCAATTATCCTCGGTTCTGCTTTTTAAGACACGTTCGGGGACGTCCTGCGCCGGGGATAACTTCCTGCTAAGTGAGGGAAACCAAAAGAGGGAAATAATGACCATAATGAGGGGTTAAGTACATTCGCAATCGAAATCGTCTCTCCATAGTGTGTTTGGGCTTTTATGAAGGCAAATTGTGTGTGGTGCTTCTGAGGGAGGAAGAAATAAACTTAAAAAAATTCGGATTTCATTCCCCTCCCGTGAAACAGTTTAGTGATCTTGCATGTCAATAAGTAGGAGCACATAACTCTTGACACCCCCCGCCCCCTCCCCCACAAGTCAGCTTTGGCAGCACCCCTCCTCTTTGCATGCTCCAATTTCAGTGCGACAGAGGTGATCTTTCCTCTGGCTTCCTTTCGATGCAGACCGCTGGGCCGTTTACACTGCAGAGTGCGAATGAGGGATTTCTAATGACTCTGCTCTCTGATCGTCTTCCAGTCGCGGCCGAGGCCTCTCGCCAAGGACCTTCCAAATCGACGCAACTACTCATCAAGCGCTCCCATAATTCCGGGGCAAGAGCCTCTGAAACCAGGAAGCCCAACCATGTGAACAGTTCACAGATGGAGTTTGTGCCGTTTTTATTCTTATTTTTTTTTCCAAATTGGGATTTTATTATTATAGCATTCCTTTTTCACATGAACACATGATCTTGATTGCTGTGGGGAGATGAATATTTATGAGGACATCTTTTTATGGAAACATGTTTAACAGGCTGAGGAACAGCTTTCGCAAAAATCCGCCATGTTTTTATATTTTATTAATGCAAATGCGTCCACGAGTAGGAAGTCCCGTGTCAAAAATGCAATATGAATAAAATCAATTCATTATCCTCTATAATTGGGTTATTAATGGCAAAGTCTCGTTGCGGTTTAAAGGAACCTCAATATTTTGTGTGTGTGTTTTTTTATTTGGTACTTGCAAGTGAGAAGGATGTCTTCAATCCTTTCCCGACAACTTCACTCATAAAAAAAAATTAATCATGATCCCGTGAATTTGTGCCTCCCGTGACTCCCCCAAAACCCCAAATGCCAGTCAGTTCGGTTCAAATTTGTGAATACATTTCATGTCCCAGTGTCTCTTTATATACACATTATACAGTATACTGTATATATATATATATATATATATATATTAAAGGCAGACCTCTCTAGTAGATGAGCAGGGCCGCACATCAAAAAATGTTGGTGTGGTTCTCAAAGAAGCATATCAGAGGTTGTTTCCGGGTGCTCATTTTTTTTCCCCCCCAAACCACCGACCTCGCCGGCAGTGACTATTTTCGGATGAATCAGTTTCCCAAGATCTTGAAACGCTCAATGGATTCTCAATGCTGTCATGGATTTATTCGGCGACGTCGAACAGTGAATAGTTGCTCATGACTCCGCAGGAAAGTAAAACGGAAGGTTTCCGTGCAAAATGACCCACACCTTGGAATCGGAAGTAAACGCGTTGCTCATGTGCCCGCAGGGTTGAAATGGAAACCTGTGCCGGAATAGTGGCACGCACTCAAAGAGAGACGTTTTGTGGCCTTGCATTTGATTAGGTAAAGCAATGGAAACAATGTTTTATTTCTGTATCTCTCCCTCTGACACGTCCTCGGGGCCACGATGAGTACTTGTCAGGCTGAGCACGCGGAACTAGATATGGCTCTACTTCAGCGTGTCAAGTTGCTTTCTCATCTAGCATATTTTCTCACGGTTAGCAAATTAGAAAAAAAACAAACAAAAACATGCCGCACACATGCAGATACGGAATGTCTGACCTTCAGAGCGAAAATTAAAGGCATAAGAGATGATTTCTCTTTTTGTGACCTCCCCTGGGTCAAATCGTTTCAAAACAGACCTCACATATTCGTCTGTCTGACCTTACAACAAGCGATCACTCGGTTGATGTGGTAATCCAGATTGCTTTTCGTCATTTTTGTTGTGATTGTTTTTGTTGTTGCATTAATACCCAGCTGAGCGGCGACAAGCCTTGTTTGCTCGCACCGCAGGTGGCATCGGGGACATTGCTTTCCCTCGGCGCCACGACAGAGGAGCAAATGTGAGCGCTGCATCCAGACATAACCGAATAAAGGCTTCCCGGGGAGGCGGCGGCGCAAGCGGAACCGCGCGTGAGACCTAATAAGACTCCGACCCGCAGCAATGTTAACTGGAACAAAACGAGGCCTCCGCATATGATCACTTACACAGGTAATTCGGTCTCTGCCTGGCCCGAATGACTGTTGGCGCACGTTCCTAATCCTGCATTGCTTGATCCATTTACAAGAAGAAAATAGAGTGAGAGAATGTCATTTTGAAATTCAGCAAATGTCTAAGTTGTCGCGTCTGCACGCACAGCTCATTTAAAATATTGAACAGCCTGCTTTTTGTTCCAAGGCACCCCGACCTCGTAAGAAAGAAAAACAAAAACAAAGCAAAAGAGACCGAAAAGTAGATGAGAAAGATTTTGTTTTCTGGCCGAGTTTTCTGGCCGTCACGTAACAGAGTGCATGTTTTATTGGGCGACGGACAAATCAAGAATGGCACGGCTACGTGTGGGAAGGCAGACAGTGGTCTAAAAGCCTCCATCCATCCTTGAGTCATGTTTCACCGAGGAGCATCGGGTCTTCCTTTAATGTGCACCAGATGCCCTTGCAAGGGGGTTGGCGGGGGGGGGGGGGGGGTGAACCCCGTCCCTGCCTGCACCTCCACTGAACAAAAGAACACCAAGCCCCGATAATATAATTGATTTCGGAGTTGTGTGAATGCATTCTGTTCTGCTTGCCATCTTTTATTTCCACGTGCGGCTTTGATCAAAAGCCTCGACGACTCCTCAGCTCGCGATGCGGGATGCGATGTACAAGGGGACATATATGCGTAAACCTCGGCTGACACGTCGTTTCGTCTGATGTGGCATTTTCAAACAGATGCCCCGGCTTCCCGTTCTTGTTGGGGATATTAAATTTCAACGTGTCTGTTCATGACTTCCCCGCACAAACAAACACCACCACCACTTGATATCCTTGTCTATCACCCCCCTGAAGCAAGATGTCGTCTGATTTAAGAGGCCAGGACCTTTCCCATATGCTCGTACTTTGTATATGTTCCTTTTTTTAAATTTTTTAATGAAATCATCATCACGCGCCCCACCAAAAACATTTGGGCTTTCAAGCTCAGGCTCACACGGCCATTAAAAGTCATTCAGTGGCAGCCATTTTTGATTGTTTTCAGAGCGTGCGCTCAAGACCGCGCCGTGCCTCCGGAAGTACAACAATGTACGAGGCTTATCGGTCGCGTTGCTAAGCAATGGGGGGGGAATCCCACGTGGTACATTTTGTTCGTATGCAACATTGGCTTCCCATGGTTCGTTGTCACGAAGGCCTTTTCACTATTTTGTGGGGAAAATCCGGTTGTTATAATGAAGTTTCCGTCATAAACTTGTTCGTTGTAAGCAAAAATTCGGCAAATGGCAAATGAATGACGTGAAGTCTAGAGCAGTGAAAACATTGTTGAAACGAGGTCCGATTGTATAAGCTTTAATTTTAATTCTTTCTCTGTGGGATTAAACAGGTCCTAAAAATCACCCCCCAACTTTCCAGTGAAGAAGAAACGAAAAGAAAAAAAATGAGGGAGAGATAAATTATTCCTCTGATGTGGAAACTCGGGTATCACGGTAGAACATGTGGCTAGCGTTTCTGCCGGCAGTCAAAATGAACCAGGTTTAAACCTTGGCTCGGCTTTATGTATCACATTTGTAGTTCTCCTCGGGGTTGGCTCGGTTTTCTCCACAAACATGCCTGGCTGCAGCATTAGGAATCGCAAAAGTTGTGAATGCGAGTGAGTCTGTGAGTGTCCATATTTGCCTCGTGATTGATTGGCAAAGGCGCATTTGACACGGTGCACCACAGCGCCGTTCGAGCTCGGACCACCGCCGCTGCTTGACATCAAAATTCACCAATGGGCAACATAGACGCCCCCCCCCCCCCCTCACCCCCTGCGTCTGACCTGACGAGCTGCAAAACCGCAGCCAAAGCAGCGACCATCAAATACATGATGCTAGGTTGCATGCCCATATTTTATTGCATGGTATTATTCAATAAGAAAAATCATTCTTGACGGCGGCCCGCGGTTTAACGTGGAGCCTCCTTCAAAATCAATTAGAGACGAAAGTGAACGCAACATTTCATCATTTCTGTCTTGTTGACGCCCGATCGAAAGCACATGCCGCTTGGACATTGGCGCAAGCGCGCCTTTTCATCTTTTCAGATCTGGGCATGAAATTAAACTGGAATAAAGCTTAAAAACACTCCAGTCCAGGCCTTTGACTAATTTGAAGAATAATGCGCTCTTTCGACAGCGTGTCCCATTATTTGCTTCATTTAACTAATTGGAATTTAAATGACACAGCCCGCACGGTCAATTGATGTCTTAGAAAGGGACGAGTACAGAGGCACGTTTTACAGCGCCCGTGTCAACTACGTACAAGAAACTTTTCTCATTGCAGATTCTAATTTCCCGGCGTTGCAACAAGTGCTCATTTCGTGCTAATATAATGAATGCCAACCTAGTACATGTGCACGTGTTAGTGCAGCTTGATGTGATTAATTGGTATTTGCCCGAGTTTGGGCGTGACCGGATGAATTCTTGCCATGAACCCTGACCAAACACAGGACGCGCTGACATCTTCTGCGAGAGAAAGCGCATTCCCTGAAATTCAGAGGCCCGCGCTGGCTGGAGACAATTGTAAATACGGCCGTAAATGCACACAAATGAAATGGACAAGCCAATAGCATTCCTGGAGGAATAGAGTCGGGCTTGTAAAAGGGTTAGGAGGCAGAAGAAAAAGAAACGATCTTAAACGATCACAGCCAGTCATATGTGGAAGGGGGCGTGGCCAACCAGTGCACAGTGCAGCTCTCGCTGCAGGCCAGGTCTGCTCGAAGGTCATGTGAAAGTGGAATGTGGTTCAGCCGGATACTTGCCTGTGGCTACGTTCAGTCAAGAAAGCTTATTTTTCCTCAAACAAAGAGAAAACTGTATGCCACCTGGGAGAGATTATTCATTTCTGCATGAATATAGCGCTGATTATTTGGAATAATTTGATCTTGAAACATGTGTCAGCGTGTTGCCAGTGGGCAGAATTTTATTTTATTTTTCTCTCATTTAAACTCATATTGTTTCAGCCAAGTTCAGTAGGTACAAAGAGAGTGGGTGGGCGGCGGGGCTGGACAAGCAATTACTGTATAATTACCGTGAATCTTTGGAGACAGAAGGAATGCATCACTCGGCGTGCACCTGATAGCAAGCAACGTGATCAAATGAAGGGTGTAGTGTGCAAGAGCCTTGACGCCCAAGAAATGGCCACACACACACACACACAAGAAACAAAAAAGTGGCAGTTTGACCGACAGTTTTATCAGACATAAATCGAGTAACACTTTGTGCTCAAGTGTTACATAATAAATACAATTATATTTTACCTCATATGAACACTCTTTTTTTCATATCATCCAGAGACTAAAATCTATTAAAGAAGAGGCTTAAGCAAAAACAGGATGCGCGGAGAGTTGCGTAATGCCTTTGTGGTGTTTAGTTTCGAATTGAAGTTTTGTTTGGGTATTGCAGCGGTAACTCAAAAGATGATGTCATCCTGTCTGGTGAGGAAAAAGGAGTGTCAAACAAAGGCCAGACAGAGTGGCTTCAAACGGGAGGAAAGGACAAAAATGACGACGATGTCTTATGTTTACACTGACGAAAAAAGATTTTGGATGATCGCGATTGGAACCGGAGCCTTTTTAATCAAATGCGATGGCAAGAAATAACTGCGAGTTATGCTGCCGGTGCGGTGAAATTTGATTCAAATCAAATTTCCGAGTGAGCCGACATATCTCAATCTGATTTACAACCGTCTTTTACGTCACTCGCAAGATATAACCGAGAACACATGAGGGTGAGAGCAAAGCTAACCGCCGTACCGCGAAGGAAACGTTCTGCAGATCAGATGGTGAATTAGTTAGGCCTCAATTGTGCCGTGGTACGGGGGTGCTTTTAAAAATAGATTCAAGATGACAATAGTATTCATAATGCATTAATTGCTCTCTCCAATGATGCGTGCTCAACAAAATACAATGACGTCCACAACACACGTCAGCAGAGTGCAGAATGGACATTGTGGCCCATGACAACACATGCGCCACAACTTAGACCTGCTTTCACCTCTCGTAAAGTCTGATCTGCTTTCCGTCACAAAAGTATCAGGTGAGCCGGGAAGGCGTGTCATAGAAAACCGGATGCCCAGCCAGGCGTAGCACGGTGAACGAGGTTTGCTCCAGGACACCAAACTGGAACCACTCATGTTCAAGAGTGTGCGAAAGATTTCGACGAATCGTTGTGAGGTCGGGCATGGACAAAAGAGCGTCAAATGAAATGTCACATTAGGCTCCGTATCACAAAGGATTTTCCTTAAATTCTCTGAACACGAAAACAAAACGTACGCAGCCGGTCGAGTCGCAGCTGTTCTCCACTACCATGAACGGGATAAGCGCCGCATCGAAAAGACACGGATGGCCAAAATGGAGACAGGTGCAGGTTACGCGCCCCTCGCAAAGTGCGTTATTTGCTCCTCATTTCGGATGGTCTGGCCTTGGTGTCGGTCTGAGCTTTACGGAGTTCCACTTCAGTCGGGATTATAGTCGAAGGCAAAGCAAATAAAAAGATATCACTTAAGTTTATCTGACTTCTCTCTTGGATAAGCGTCGGCCTGCCTGCAAAAATCACGTCACGTAAAAAACTTGAACCTCAACCGTTTGTACCACTGAAACATGTCTGGGCACATTAATCCACCTCGTCGTCTCGGAGGCATCTTTTGATTTGATGCGAGTGCGTGAGAGGATACATCGTCCATCTTCTCATCCTATCAATGTGTTCCGACGCGAGTTCTGTTCTGGAAACATGTAACACGAGTCAGCGAATGCATTAGTCGCGCGGCAGTCATGCTGACGGGCTACGAACTTTGCTTGTAAATGACAATTTGAAAAAAGGACTTACGGCAAAAGATGAGATCCGAGAGACAAATTGTGTTTTTATGAGGTGTGAAGGAGACGGGGGGGGGGGGGGGGGGGGGGGGGGGGAAGATGAGGACAGAGGCTGGTGCGGAATCCAAAATGTGGCGGAGTGATGGAGTCGGCTAAAAGTTCAGCGCGGTCGGAGCAGAGAAATCAAGGAGCTCGGCTCCAAGTCGTGCGCGGCACTCCTGCCGGCAGCTGGTCTGGAGAGAGCTCACCGGGGCTTTTCGGGCCTCTTTCAGCAGGCTCCAAAGCAAACACGAATGGCCGCGCTCACAGCCAATAAAACTTGCATGTCAACCCTCCGCCGTCAGACTTCACTCCGCACTACTTCAGCGAATGCTTTCAAACGCGCTCTTCTAGCTACTGCGATCTTTTTTTTTTTTTCTTTTGAATGATCTGTGAAATTACAACTTCCTCTACGGCCTCGGCCTCTGTTCGAGGTCGTCTCGCGTGACGCTAACGGTCCGGTTCACCGAGACGCACTCCTGCGTCAAAACCCCCAAAGATATTTGAAAAGACCGTGCCTGTGAAATGATTCTCAACGACAAGCTTGCTGTCTGATAAACAACTTATGAGCTCGCTCCGGTCGAGCGTCTCCGGCCGGCCTTCGAACTTGCGACGGTATGCAAAGGGCGTGGCTTGCCAAGAATAGCAGTGGGATCCATAATAAGACCTCTTTCATAGGCCAGATGTGATGGCAAGATTGTTCAAACGCAGAGACAAGTCGTTCATACAATACCCTGTCATCATTTCCACGCCACGGAGACACGGAGACATGAGGAATAACTGACTGGGTGCTCACCTATGAGTTCATCGTGCCGGTAAAGTCCCTTGCATGGAGACGAAAATGATCCTCAAGGCAAACAGTTTCCGTTTCACTTCAATCTAATTGCAGCACTTCAAGGGGAACATTTGAGTCCACTTAAATGAATGATAACAGACCGTGTTTCGTGCTTATACTCCTGAGCAAAACAGATTCATTCACTCAAGTTGATTATTATTGACGGTTTGACAGGAGTATGGTGCAAGGTGCGCTTTTTGGGGGGGGGGGGGGGATATGGATAAAAGTTCACAAATGATTATTTTTTTAAAAAAGTAGTACTTTGGCGCACATCCAAATAGTTATCGTTTGCTCTCCATGGCCGTGTGAGTCGCCTTTGCCGATTTCGTAACCACCACTGAAACTTGGCAGATCATCCCCGGTATCATTTTCTCGATCAAATCGATGTTTCATTTGGACACAGCTCCTTTTTCACTTTTTACAAAAGCCCAAAAAAAAAAAAAAAGGTTACATTGAACCGTACTTTGCAAGGGAACATTTGTGTTATATGCAGCCCTGCCGCAGGACGTCTGACTCCACGTCACGGGCCCGTTTCCATAAAATATAGCAACAATCAGCAGCAATCAAAATCACCGATTGTTTCATCACCAGGTATTGACTCGTCACGCTGGGCACGGGTTCCTCCTCCTCATCAGTCAACCGCTTCCAAGCCTTTGTCGCTCTATTCGGGTTTTTATTCTCGGTTTTAAGTCCGCGCGAATGGCGAAGTCTTTGTGTGCATCTGGCACGTTTGAGTCATTGGTGACTTTTTTTCCAGTTTGAGCGCACAAAGAGGGCACGGATGGTCGCGAGTGGGAGACGAGGCTTGTCGGATGAAAACGACAGGAGCTCGAATTCCCGGCGGAACGGGAGGTGCTGGATTTCTCTGCCTTTTAAGGCAGCGTCCTTCTGTTTTCGACATGTTCTTCTCGTCTCGCGTTCACGATGACTCGAATCTAATGATCGGAGCCGAAATAGCCGGCTATTACCTTCCCCAAAATATACACCCAACGCGTTCTTTCGCAAGGGCTGAATTGTGTTTGTTTTAAAAGCGGCGGTAGGAATTCTGCTGCTTCTGCACCGTCGGCAGAACGCTCGGCCTCGCATATTTATACATGCGCATAAAACATTCACTTTTTTCTTTTCAGACACTTAACTCCAATTAACCCTCATTCTTCTATTTGCCTATAATGACATTATTGCTGGTATTTTGAAATGATATGTATTTTTTTTTCTAGGTCCCTGTGGTACATGTGGAGAAAAAAAAAAAATGAGAACAAGCTTCTCCTTGTGCTGGATTCCCCAGTCGGCCTTGGACCAGTCTCTACTCTGCCCAGTCACCCCCTCCTCACCCTCGCAATACTCCTCGACTTGTTCGCCGCTCTGCTATTGCCTGACTACATCTCTGAGTTCAGTCTTCGGGGTCATGTCCAGCGCCAGACAATGTCTGATTCATGCCTTCAGACCTCAGCTGAGTCAAAACTACTTCGGCTTTGGCCCGCTTGCCGGATTCAGCATCATCCACGGAGGCTGACAAAGATACACTTTTTTTTTTCCTTTCGCAAATGCCTAAGTGAAGCATGCCTGCGCTTTTCTCTCAATTTGTTCATCTTTTTTTTTTTTTTACATATTGGTTCCGAAAGTTTCAAAGAGTAGTTGGACACTTTCAATGACTTCAAAAGTTCCATTTGACTGGTTACACAAAGCAAATCCTGTGCTTTCAAAATAGTTTTTGTTAATTATTTGCTTGAAAATTAGATTTGCAAAACACGACCATGTGAAGAATTCTAAATGCAGGCGAGGCTAAATCAAAGACGATCTGTCAAAGAGATGAAACGTAAAGGGGCAGCCGGTGTCTACATGAAAGACCAAAGTCATGGATGATGTTTTTCGTCTTTCATACTCGTCTGATGTGACGACTGGTCCTTTTGATCCCTCAGGCAATAACCCTGCAATGACTTAAGTGGAAGTTTGAAATGAATCATCAGAGCGCATCACGAAAGCTATTACTAGGACGGGTACTTATAATGTGACGGGATTTTGAATTTCCCCATTTTTCCGTGAACGTCATTTGATTTGAGGTTGCTTGGCATGATAACTAACAGAGGGTGAGAGCCTGCCAAAAGCGAATTCTAATTCAAAGAATCCGCTCAACAACACACAATGGACGCAAAGCTCATCCTGGCCTTTGTGATCTCGGATTCCAAATGACCCCGGAGTCAAACCCAAATCGCATATACACTTCAAGGTACATTCTTCACAGATTCTCAAGGGGGGGGGGGGGGGGGCAGCTCTTTTCAAATGAGATGAGCGATTTGAAGTCATTGGCCGATTAGTGGCAAAAATAATAATAACTTCATAAATGAGAGGTTGAGCGACCATCACAACTGTTTGCACTCCAGGATATAAATTTCAATCGAGCACCTGGAACGTTGATTAATTCCACACTGCGATCGCATTTGTCAACAAAAACAAACTGCATAAGTTAGTTCAGTCCGAGGACGCTTGATCTCCTTGAAGCGGAATACGCTCAACGGTCACAGCTTACTTTTTGCTGATGATCTATTTTTTTTTTTTTTTTTTTTGCCAAAACAACGATTTTCCAATTATTTTTTAATGAGATATTTTATTTTTATTTTTGGATAAGTATTACCCGGCTAAAAGCCACGTGCGTGTCCATAAAAGCCCTCAGTGACCTCAACGCATTCATTAAGGTGTTGAGGTTATGAGTTGTTGACGACAACGTTGTGTGTTGCTCTTCTCTGTCCGCTGGGATGTTGACTCATTAATCACGTCCATTGGCAGCGCGGTGAGTAAATTTCGTGAATAGGCTTTGGAAATCGGAGGTTATTGGGGCACCTCTCCCTGGCGAAGAATAAAAAAAAAAAAAAAGCTTTTGATCAAAGTTATTTCCCGAGAAGAATTGTGTGTTTATCAGCAAGAGCAACGGAGCACTTCACGGCCATTTAAATAATGAGACCATCGCAAGATAATTGCCGCCGTTTCACCTCAGACATTTTAAAGTTATAGCGTGAAAATGCTCGCAATTACTTCAAATTGTTTTCCGCGTCGAGAGGAAACGGTGACAGATTTACGGATCGAAACTTGAAATCCCTCCAGATTAATATTACTGGTGTTATTTATTTATTTTGGCGGGGGTTTATAACCACCGTGAAAGGATGCGAATATTCTCGTATGCCTTGTAAAACGGTGCGCGCTCAACCTTTTATATTTTAGGCCACTTATTAAAATCATCAGTAAGTGTTTTAAAGCGAGCTTCAGAGAGACGTCAAAAAAAAATAAAAAATGGCTGACAAGTGCAGCGGGTCACTAAACAACAGGCAGGGAGCAGGAAAGAAACAAGGCAATCCTGAATAATGCATGAAATAAAAAGGTCCCACTTTGAAGCTTGAAGTTGGAGCTGGCTCACCCCCCCCCCCTCCTCTCTGTCTCTCAACTTTTCACACTTCCTTCAGACATCCTCCCAAATCAGCAGGCGAGTAAGACTGATTGGTTTAATTAGGTGCGCTGTGATTAATTGGGAGCGCTCATCAATATGGATCCCGAGATGGAAGACGATGAGCATTTGAACGATTCTACACGTATTTTGCGACGTCGGTCAAAATATTTGTCAGGGATCTCACAATGACACGGTTACTGGAATTAAACACACCACAAAGTAGTACATACTCCTTGACAGCGTCAATCAAAAAAAAAATTGTGTTTTTGATACAACTATTGCATTTCATGTCATTCGGATTGTGCATGTGTTTTTTTTGCAAGGCATTTTAACTGCAAACACTGCAAGGCATTTTAAAGAGGGACACTTACCGTCTTTGGATAAGTTGTGGTCAAAGCGGAGAGGAAGAGTGGCAAACAAGCTCACCGGGTCACCCTCGCTTCCCGGGACGGCTCCCACATATGAGGTCGTTAAATTTTAAGCACATAAGGGAGGGCGGCCGGCTTGCTCGCGCGTGTCAAGAGCAAAATGAAGGGAGCAGTCAGTCAAGCCACGGAAGGGAAAGGAGGCAGACAGACAGCGAGCAAAGACGGCTTCTTCTCCGTCCTCCTCGCCGTCGCTCATGTAACTTAACCCCCGAGGTGCCTTGGCCAGCAGACACAAACAGAACCAGTTCCAGACCTGTCCTACACCTCTCCCTCTTTTTTTCCCCCCCGCACTCTCCGTTTTCTCTTCCAACTACATTTTTTTTTTGGTATCATTTAACTCCTGAAAATGTGCGGGCCAGCGATGAGCTCACAGCGGGCTCGGGTTTCAGAGCTGTACTGGAATGCGAGGGCAGCCACACAGAGCGGCAGAGGTGCTGCCGAGGTCAAAGGCTAGCGGGCTAGTGTGCGGGAACACAGTCAAGAGGGGTCCGTCTCATGGGGTGTCAGCCTTGTAAGGTGGTTTTGCTGGCTATGTGTCTTCGAGGCATGAGGGGGGGGGGGGGGGGGTGTAATGGGGGCTTCGTCTGAGGGGCCCGCAATGCCGAGAACAAAACAGGAGTTAAAGGGGTCACAGACAGCGGATGTCGCGGGGCCAAAGAACATTTGACGGCACTCGGGGCTGTGGACTTGAGGAACAGTTCTGGACACTTAGAATTCCCCTAAGTGCCGGATTTATTGCTCACTCGGCGTTTCGGTTCTTTGCCTCAAGGAAAAGGTCTTTTATGAAAGTGAGCACTCGTCTTGGAAGCTAACGTACTTGATTCTGTGTACACAAACAGACGTGTGCCGTACAAGCTCTTGAGTTAAAAGTCCCCTGACGTCAATTCCTCTGAAAGGAAGCGGGGCTGGAAAGTTGAACAACACCGTGAGTCGGGAATGATATATATCAAGTAAGATTTCCGCACGTTGCCATCGCCGAACCTCATTTCGGCCACGATAAAATGACTGTTTTTCTTTTTCGTTGGAGTTTTTTTTTCGCCACACGCAAGATTCCGAAAGATTAGCCGCTGTCATGCGTGACGCTACGCAAGACATCGCCTTATATTGTATTACACCTCGGCATACTTTAGTTCAGTGAGCATTTAAGGATTAACTCCGAACGTCTGTTTTGCCTTTTCTTTCACCTTTTTTTTTGCGACAGTTATCCCAAAAGAAGGTCCAGTGTCAACAAGCGGTGTTATGAGAAGAACTTGAGAAGGGATGAATAAACCCCCACGAGTCATGGCAGATCGGGACCAAGTCCTGCTGCAAATAGCATGAATGATTTTCAAGTAAATGACACCAACCCCCACCCTTTACCCCCCCAAAAATATATTTTTTCCTATATCAACAGATTAAAAATGGGTTATGCACTTTAAACTCTTCTTACAGCCTTTACACAAAACGACTTACTGATTGCTTGATTCTGAGCAAAGAGAATGCATCAGAAGTCCCCGTGTGTGTCACCTTTGCAACATTAAAATAACCTTTTGTCAAGCCATAATTAGACCGTCGTTGTAAATGGTGACCTGTAAGCAGGCGGGGGCTAGCCCTTTGGTATTTTGTCTAAGTGAGGACACGGCGTTGCGAGCAGTTTATTACAGTTTTCCACTTGATCATGTCGTTTCTCAGTTGCATTTATTTTCATTTTTGTGACTTGGATGTGCGTCATAACCGAATAAAAGCTCACAAAAATACTTTGTTTCAAAATCAGGTTTGACGACATCCAATAAAAGGGACTCAACGAGTTTCATGAGAAAGTCATCATTTCTACGTATGGCATTGAAATGACTGGGCCCTAAGTGATTTTTTTTTTTCTCACACGAACCCAAAATTGTGGCGGCGGATATTTTCCGACAAACCGCCTCACAGACATTATCCTTCCATTAAATTTGAATATGATATATTATCATTGAGCGCTGTGACGCAAAGCCAAGTTTTTGCGTCTTTTCCTGATAATCGCCACCAGCCTCTGTCACTTGATACTGAGGCGGAAAAAAAATCCCACTGTACTTTAAAATGACTCTGCAATTTGGCTGTTTTTACAGGATTGTATTATCGAATCAGGCAAAGCAAACGAATACCCGCACAAAGCGAACCATCTCCCTCTTCATTCGTGGTTTGAATCCAACACAAGGTATTTAGTGAAACGGAAACACCGGTCAAATCACAGTGGGGGCGGGGGGGGGGGGGGGTGTAACAAAAAAGACCAGTGATCATAGCAGTTAAAATTGTCAAGGCAAGAAAGCTTTATTTACATCCCGCATTTCATATGCAAGGTACATCAATGTGCTTCACAAAGTTCCAAAACATTGGCATTTAATTGTACGATGTTTCCTTGAATTCTTTTTGGTGGATTGGGTGGTCACGTTGCCCCCATGAAGCGTTTTTGTACAGTAAAAGGCGACACCCGTGAATATCGCTGAACTCGAATTGAATGGTTGATCCGTTTTGACGGCCATTAAAAACTTCAATTATCACTTAAATGAGACGGGGATTGTGGCACCTGTGGCAATGCAGAGGACACAACGTGAAGGGTATTGATTCACTCCGACGGCCATCCGCAGCAAATTCAATGCCTTTATACTCCCCTCCACGCTTCGTTATGATGGGTCTGCACTGTTTTTTGCTCAAACATCATTTCAACGGTTTTATTTCTTGACACGTGCCACATCCTTATACACATGCTCAATGAGACAAACAGGCAAACAAACGATATAAAAAAAAAAAGTGATTACCATTGTTAAACTGACAATCCCTCTTGCACACTGTAATAAAAGCAAAAAGAGGGGTTTATTAAATACAACTTTTATGCTGGTCTACTTGATTTTTTTTTCCCCTCTCTGTAGCCGACCGAGCTCCTTCTAAACCGCACTTTTGCTTGCACAGCGGCGCTCACGCCGCCGGGCATGCGTGGTCTTTATTAGGACAGGAAGCACGCGAATGAGCCTCGCAAGCCAAAATCGCGGGAAATCACGATCCTTTTTCCCCCCCTTGTGGCATTTTTCACAATTGGTGCCAACTCATCGCTTGCACTAATAACTGGATTCTTTGTGAGGCCTTGCTTCTCAAAAAAAAAAAAGAAGCAGGATGTGTTGTGTTTGTGCGAAGAGTACAGGCGAGTATGTTAACAAACCCTCTGAAGGCTGGTTCCCATGGGAACAGCGGCAAGAACGAACAGCTTGTTTTTTTTGGTTTGTTTGTTTTGTTTTTGGCAATGATGCTGTGCTGGAACCATGACAGGCATCGGGCTGGTCTGATATGCAAAATCCTCGCCAGGTAGGCCTCAGGATGAAGTCATATTTTCCCTTTTCTTCCTCTCGTTATTTGTTCCTAAGACTGCTGTGGAATTTCCCTTGTTCAGAAATAGTCCTCGTGACGTCGCATGAACTTGACAGGCTGAACTTGTTCTTGAGGTTTCAAAAACTCTCAGGTGGATCATGAGATCCGCTTCGGTCGAGCAACCGCTGGTTACTGTTACACGTCTCCGCGCGCTCGGCCGACCAACACTCGGCATCGGTGTTGACCTTCGGGCTCGCATTGGAAACACGAGCTAAGACGAGGATGTTTTGCAACAATATTTTGTAATTGTATGCCATCTGCAAATATAGTAAATTACTCGGGAAGATGCCAATGCGAATGAAATGACGCTGAGCGGAATGGCGGCGCCAAATGAGAGCACAAGCATTTTTCAAGCATTGACCTACATTCGTCTTCCTGCGGGGCTCAAGCTCCAGGAAGTTTGCAAAAGTCGACTGCCGAACGGTCGTTGTCACGTGCATCAAAAAAAATAAAATAAAATAATCAACATTTGACTTGTCGGTTTTGTTGTCACCGCTCATGCAGGGGCGGCGCAAAATAAAATGAAAGCGCACCATTATCAGGGAAGCAGACACGTTGCTTTCCAGTGTTTTCATTGTGAAGTGAAAACACATTTCGGCAAAGCCTTCACCCGACTTCTCGCTGAGAGCAAACGTCTGTCGCCTCTCGCCGGGGACGGCGGGGTAATTACATCATTTGGAGCTGAAATGAAGGCACTTTACAAGGGAAAAGACGTGAAATGCTTTATTGCACGCGGAATTGCCAATTAAAGACAACACCTGGAACGCGCGGGCTCGCTTCATGCGGCCGCTCCGGAAAAGCGGTCGGTCCCCTGCTCCTGAGAGGCCCCTGGAGAATGTTTTTCTTTCCGACTTTCCTACAGTTTTCACCCTGACCTTATTTGCCAAAAACCCGTCAACAATGCACCTTCACATTGGTTCGTGGAGGCCATAAGTCAGCGAGGCATGGCGCGCTCTTAACCTTATTAATAAAGCTCGTTTCCTGTCTAGCACGGATGGCAGCAACAACATAAACCTGCTCACAAGTAAAAACAGTTGTGATGCTCTCCAGTACCAGGTCTCCACGACGTAAGCCCCCACCCACCATCAACAGACACAGCCCGCTCCGTTCCTGCTCCAATCCCAGATCGGTTCCAAACTCATGTCACTTTTCAGTGAAAAGAAACCAAATATATATTTTTTTCCGAATTCTACTTGCTAAATACGCTCATCATGAAGACTTGCAGTCCAAGATGGCAGCGGCGCAGTTGTTGTTATTGATGCGCGACAGGCATAGCGTTCCCGCCTCGGTTGGTTTCTGTAAAAGCAAAGCGAGACTCAAAGCGCGATGGGAATATCGAGAGAAGCTTTCTGAATAACACTTCCATTTTTATGCATTTTCTTTTTTTTTTTTTGTGAATCACATTCATGCCCGAAGAACATTTGTTTGTTGTCAGACAGAGAGAGAGAGAGACCACCTTTCAAGGTCTCGGTCCAGTCGTTTTGGTATGCACCCGACCACGATTCCAGTGTTCACACCTGCCCAAACAAACTGGTTGAATTCAGCTCAACGAAATAAGACACACGTGAAAAGCAAGCTTGTTCTTTTGCACGACCATGGTGAGCAAGATAATAGCGCGCTAAACGTAGCATTCACGGCGTCAGGCAAAGAAGGCGCGTCACATTTGTGGCATTGCCTTTAGTGCCCGTTGAGTGAGTTCACTCTAAACAGCGAAACAATGTCAAGGAAAGTTTGGAAATTTGTCAAACTGAGCAATCGTCACTCTCCTGAAGCTCGTAAATCATTCGAGAATGAGGTGAGGTACTATGTTAGCCGACAGCGACACACATGACGTTACCCGACTTCAACTTATCCTACACCTGGAAAAATCTTGGGCGATGAGCTGTTCTGCGGGGTGGCCGAGAGAAAATGTGAAATTACAATTGAAATCTCATCACAATGGTGTGGGAAGTTTAAGACATGCATACCGCTCCAAAATAATCACAACCGTAAAAGTTTTGTTTTCCACCATTGAGATGGAGTGCACCATCCTGATTCACAGCTTCCCTTTTCCCCAAACTGACTTTCTCTGTGAGGATTTTGCCACTTCAGAAAACAAAAGTTGACCAATGTCATATATTATCCATGGTTTTAAACACATCAGATTGTTTAACAAAGGAAACCCTGAATGTTTTTGTTCTGGTTAATGCGCAGATACTTGGAAAGAGTTTTGTCCACAGTGTGAGTGAGGCAGTGCGTTCAATGCGTATTTCCAAACGCAGTTACAATGAGGGAACAAGGAATTGCGGGGGGCGGGGGGGGGGGGGGGGGGTGACAAGCTTTCGGGCGCTAAGACAAAATACTTGTCATGTTGCATGACTGGAGTGGACGCAAGAAAGCAGGGTGTCGTCAACAAAATACTGTCTATTAACAGAAACACTGACAGGGGAGCACTGGAAAAACAAAATTCAAAACACAGAGAAACCAAGTTCACAAAAAAAAAAAAAACCACACACAAATCCACAACAGTCCAAAAAAACAATGTGACCACAATAACACACCGACAAAGACTGACTGCACCCAGGGAACTAAATGCAAGCACACTGACGAGACAACAAGGCACACCTGGACAAGGCGCCAAGGCTCGACGGAGCCGATTGGTTGACGCAAGGGACCCGGAGGACCACAGCAGGTGGAAACAAAACCTAACGAGGAAGACAAAAAAGGCACATGAGGAAACAAAAAACATAATTTAAACAAAAATCCTGCCAATACTCTCACTAATAAAAGTCCTGAAAAATTGCAGCGACTGCTAATAAATAAAATGTCGTGTATTTTGGAAGTAAACTGTAAGGACCACATATGAACTCTATTGCTGATGGCTTCTCTTTAACTAAGCCCAGCTCCCGGTTTTCCATCCATTTTCATTTTCTAACCACAGCTATCGGCCCACAAGACCATGACGAAGCTGGTGACGATTCTTTAAGAGGTACCGCAGCAGCAGCAGGAGAAGCAGCAGCCCCCATTTGCGGTGTTAGAAAGGATCCCTTATTTACTCTGCAAATGTCTTTACCAGAAAGTGGCGGCCCATTAAACTGACTTGACACACACTATAGATGCATGGAATGTCATTTATGCTACTTGTTGAAAGCCTTGCGAAAGCGAGGGGTGGGGTGGTGGGGGTGGGGGGGGGGGGGGGTGTCAGGGCAGTGGGGGCGGGGAAGATCAAAGGAGATGGATCCTCCTTGATAACATGTTATGCTACGAATGGGGGTGAAAGAAATGAGCAAAACTTGCCACTTTGTAGTTGTAGTCAAAGTGGTGCTTGGGAATCGGAAGCACCCAAGGATAATGTTTCCTCTCAAATCCAAATTTGGCTTGGGTGCATTGAGCAGCCTTAAAATTAGCCTCATCATTTCACACTTTGTCTGTTGTCATTCGAAAATGGTTTCCATTTCATTCCGCAAAGGCCTCCTGGAAACACATAAATACAGATGTAAAAAAAAAAAAAATGGGTCTTGACACTTAGGGGATTATGCTGTTTCATGTATGATTGATGTCAGAAGCAGTGCGATGACTCGGTGGAGGCGACTCTTGCACTCAGCTTTGTAATTGCGGGAAGAGAGGGCTCAAATGAGTTGCCATTATTGTAGGAGGAGATTACCTTGTGACTTGAGATGTGACGTCTCTATTGAACAGAGGATTCCGTGAGCACGTGATCTCGCTCACGACGTGATTCTTGCTCAAGCTAGAATCAAAACGAGGCATGAGTAGTCAGTCGGCCTTGCTGACAGATTTAGCATCGCTTCAAATTAGTTCAGTTGATCAAATCCTGCCCGGCACATGTTTGAAGTTGTGAACACTGGAACTAAAAGTTGACACACTGACAAAATGATGCTCCCCGCACAGCCCACCATGAACTCTTCGAGCCGCAATTCGATCAGATAATATGGTCTGGTTTTCCGAGTCAGACCAGCTCACCGATGCTGCATATAACTCTTGGTGAGCAACATTTTTAGTATGCAAATTAACAAGGTCCGATTGTATGATTTTTGTACAAAAAAGTAACGGTGGCCCGAGACGGTGCCCTACATGAGACCTTCTACAAACATGGACATATCACACTGAATTCGTCTGATAGCATTTACCTCCTGTGCCTTGGTCGGTGCTTTAAACAACATGTGATGTCGAAATTGTACACCGCGTCTTCAGTAAATGACGTTCTTTTTTGCTCTTGTGTCGAACGAAGCAATGTTTGACTCTAATCATAGTGTTTTCTTGACCTCAGCTCCCTTGATTATCTGCTCGCCGTTGTCTCTTGGCTGGTTGTTGCGCTCATGTTACTTGCATTAACCAATTACAGGACTTCCATGAAGAACACAAAAATAGGATATAGGAAGAAAAAAAAAAAGGGAGAATTTTGTATATCAAAGACAAAAGCAAATGCCTTCCGGCTCTGTAGTTTTGTTGACTTGATCAGGCCCATGTCATAGTTTGGGTTTTTCCGCCCACAGCTCCACTGCCTTATTGGTGGAAATCTCATGTCATCTATCACACATTTGACAGGCGGAGCATTTAGTTTCAAAATAGCCTCTTATTTCCCTCAGGAAATGGAAGGGAGAGGAAATATTGGACGCGGTTTAATCAGGTGTCCCCCCCCCCAAAAAAAAGAAGAACAATAACAATAATAGAAAATGTCAGCTCAAAGCCTCTTCGGTATTTGAGAAGCTTATGGAGTTTGATATCATATGATTTATTTTAATGCCAAGACGTGCAATGACATCACTTAATTGTGAGGGTTTACCGAGAGGTTAGAGAAGAAACTAAGCAGAGATGCATGGTGGGGGGTGGGGGAATCAAAAGCTGACAGTCTGATTCATCGCAGTGTGCTTTGGATGCCTTCCATCCACCTGGCGTGTCCTGTTCAAATGTTTATCTCTTTCTTCATTTATTCAGCTGTCTCGTCATCTCCACAGACTGTCCTTAAAACACACAGGATAGGCAGCACGCAGTGTCGAGTGCACATAATTTGTCAGGACGGAAAGTAACCCCAGATAGCGCACGCAGCAGGTTGCGAGATTGAAGAAAACATAAAGGGAGTGGGGGGGGGGGGGGTGGGAGGAGGAGATATGGTACATTCTTTCTCGACAGGGAAGGTAGAAAAAAAAAATCTCCCTTCGTCACTGTACACGCGAAGACTTTGAATTTGTATGCAAGCGCGAGATATTTTAAGTGCTGCTGTGAGGATTCAAACGTTACCACAGAGCGAATCCGCCGCCATTTTTTAATAAGTCGGGACTCGAAAGCCCCTCAAGTGGTACATTTTTTTTGCCACTGGCAAATTCACCACTGTCATCACGTGGCATCCATGGCAGTTCTGCGTTTCAGTGTGTTTGTTTGACTCTCAAAATGTGAATGACTCGCAAACCACTATTTTCGTGCCTTGCAATCAGTGACCCCACTGAGGTTGAACTCATATTGTAAACACATGAATGGGCATCAGGTACCATCCTTTTTTGGAAAATTCATTTTCCACACTCCAGTGAACAGAAACTCAAGTCTGCAAAATGCGCAAGTGGTTTATTGCCTCACCTCACACATGCATACCTGCCCCAGAGGGGGGGACTGCGCTGTAAACTCAAGCCAGCTTTTTCCTGTTCTGGCCTGGAAAAAAAAGGAGGCTGCATTACACAGTGGCTTGAATGCAGATGGGGCTCTTTAAGCTGCAGTATAAATGTGATTTTAGGTCAGATTCAGATATCAGAAGCTGTGAAGTGCCCCGTTTTTTTTTTTGGTTTTGTTTTTTGCCTATTGGCAGTGTGCCTGTTGTCCAGGGCGTTGTAGTTCCCGTGCCTTGGCGGCTCTATCGACGCACGACCTCACGCTCCCCTCTTTGTCTTCTCCTCTCCTCCTACGCCCATCCCGGGCCTGGCACCACCAGCTGTTGAATACATCAGGCGCCAAAATGGCTCTTCAGCTGCCGCCGTGGCACCAACTGAAAAGCCTGACAAGCCGAGCAGCTGCTGGCATGAAACCGAGCAAGGTCAGACAGACTAAAATTTAGTGCTACCTACACGGAGAATTACTTACAACCAGATTGGATCTCTTCATCCAAACTGTGACATATTTCAGGTTATTCTGGCAGATATTTCGATGGCAAAAAAAAACAAAACAATTTCGTCTTTCCAATAAACAGCAATCAGCCACGGACGGGGTCCTCAGATGTGTCACGATAAATGTCACTCAATGTCGAACGAGTGTAATTGCCACTCTTCACAAAAGGATTAGGATAACTTCTCATGAGATCGGTGCAGAATTTGTGATTTGACAATCCTGTTAAGCGCATAGATGAGAAGCGTCCGACGCCATCGTGACGCGGCGTTGTTCGTTTCGAAAGATGGCTGCGTCTAATAAGCCAATCTCGAGTGTCAGTTTCACAGAGCACATGGCAGGGAGGCATTTCATGTGACTTACAATTCACAGATCTTCTGAACGGTTCATTCACCTTCCGCTGGTGGTTGCAGAAACATTGTAGGGAAATAAAGTAGATTGCCATTTCGATTCATTAAAATATCTTTTATTTATCCGTTGGTGTTGAACTAATTCACCGCCCACCCCCAAAAATAAAGGCAGAACTAATCCTTGGGAAGCCATTTGACTGATTTCAACAAACCATTCCCACCCACCCGCTTCATCCCAGCGGTGCTAAGAGGGTGTTTCCTGACAAGTGAGGTCATTTTACGTCTATGTGTTAAGGTTTTAAGGCTAAGGCTTAGGTTGAAATTTTATTGGCAATTGTATAATGTTTCATGCCGGAGCCTGAGAGATTTTGCCTTGTGTTTAGCCGTCGGGCCACATTCAGGAAAAGCCGATGTATTTTGATAGCAGTGAGAGTTGAGGCTGTCAAAGTATCTGCCCGAGGAAAGCTCACCTTTTGCATTGCTGACTCATTACGTAAACTCACGCCGCACAACTAAAGTGGCGCTGTGAGGTAACGTGCGCAGTAGTTAAGTCTATTGCTGCAATTATTCTTATTACAGTTTATGTTCTGTACTTGAACGCCAATGTTGCTATTTTTATGCATTAACTTCCCCCACTGGGACAAAGTAGCGATTTAGGCGATTGACTTTAAAGACTGCCCAAGTCGCTCAGATGTTGAGAATTTGAACCTCATCCAGTGTGGGGAATTATTAAAAGCTGAACCGGATAGCTTCAAGGAAAGAGGCAAGGGTGGTGTCAGTTCTGGCATTTGTGACACGTGCACTCTTTGTTATAGTGCGATTACCATGCACATAAAGACTAAAACTCTGTCATTTGAATGACGTATATTAAATGTATCGTGACACCTGGCCACGAAACGCACAGTGTTAATGTTTTTCTATTAAAAGAAAAAGAGATTATAGAGAAAACATCTGGGGGGGAATAAATTACATCTAATAAGGGAAAATACGATTCTGTGATATAATATATATAATATGACTGTCATATATGACTTAGACTTGAGTCAAGTTAAGTCGCTAATTTTATGACTACTGAGTTGCTTGGAAAATACTTGGCAAAAGACTCGACTTTGACTTCAGCACAATGTATAACTACTTATAGACGGTATATATATATATGGGTGGCACGGTGGGCGACTGGTTAGCATGTCGGCCTCACAGTGGTGGCGGTGCAGGCAATAGATAGATAGCGTCGGGAAAATGATTTATACTGATGGTGAACTATAATCCTAGGATACATGGTGAAATTGAAATCATGTGCAAGGTTAGTAAAAACTCGTCTGAAATAGTCAAGTGGTTTCTGTTGATGAAAATTTCTCTATCCGATGTTGGTGCTCTCCAGCTGAAGAGTGTTTCAGACGAGTACTTTCGTTAAATTGCGTGCCTTCTCCCCGAACACAATATCTGAAGTGTGTCCTTTCAGTTGCTCCTTTTCTGTGTGACTCTTGACAAGTCATCACTCCGCTTCGCCTACCTCCTGGCAAAGCTCATTAGGGACCATGAGAAAGACCCCTGGAGGTTTTTCTCTCTCCCCGCTCGCCTCACAATGAAGCTCCGGTGTCAGTTTTTGGACAAACGCAAACATCCACCCATACATCACACATTGGCAGACGGCGTTCTTGCACATTCCCCCCCCCCCCCCCCCCCCAAAAGCATCCCAATAACAGTTCTGCTCATTTACATCTATTTTCTAGCTTGCTTGACTGGAAATCGTTGGCCCCTGCGTACGAGTTTATTTTAACATTTCTACAGAATGAAAATAAGCCTGTGGATTTACTTATTATTGTTTCTCAAAATGCAAAGCGGTGCTTTGTTGGCATGAGTCAGACTTGTGGACTGCTTTATTAGAATGTGGCGCCATTTACTGATGACACGTTTGTGTTTGGAGGTTTGCATTTTTTATTTCTTGTCATTTCATCAGACTCCATTTTCTTTCACACCATACTTACATGATCATATCATATGTTCAGTGAAGCCTCTTTAATGTTCGATAATCATATGTGACAATCAAAGATGATTTCGAAAATGTTCTCTGTTGCCAGGTTCACCATCATTCGTAGCAATATTCTTTTAGCATGCCAAAGTAAAAATACGCGATTGAAATGGGGCCGATGATGTGTCAAATCCTCTGATCTTTGCAGCCATTTTTTCATCCTCCATTTCACCCTAAACTGTTCACACCTCCGCTAATGCTTTTACCCTGACCTTCTTTGCGAACACCTCCGAGTCCCAACTCACAGCTAGCCATATCACGGATGGCAAATAAGTGCTGAGACAGGTCATAGCTGCTGGGGGGGTGATGTCAGGCGGCACACAGAGCAATACAGAGAGGAGCATCATTACGGACCATTACGGTCAGTCACCCACCGTTTAGCGCGCACCGCCTCCGTGTCCTGTATGTGCCGTTTAACGTGATGTGCTGTTCCGCCATTACATATGTGGTGGACACATGCGAACTGTACACTGCCCGGCCAAAAACGATAACCAAATGCATCGAAGAATTTCCAGCTTGACTCGGGGGCAGGCGGGTGAGGAATACAACAGAACCCCTAAATTTGAATGTTGACGCAGCCATTAAAAGGTCTACCAATGTCTTTTAATTAATGTCAGTTAAATTCTGATATAAATATATATATATGGACAGCTGGGTGCCAATTTAAGACAGCCAGGCATCCACCTGGCTCAAGGAAAAGGACGGCTTTGCTCCGCAGAGTTCATCGTGTGACACAGAGGTTACGGCATGGAAGGAAGTTTCTCCGGGATACTGAATCCACCGCGGAGCCCTTGAGCGACATCAGAAAATGTTGACAAAGTCGGGTGCCAACCTCTTGACCCGCAATGATACTTCCCCTCTCTTTCACCACTCCATATCCACAGTTGTCACCTCGAGATTGAAACAGTTTTGGTTTGGCAATCGGTACGAGCGGGGCAATTGCCGTATTCCTGAAATCTGTACCTCACCAATCCACTACAAATTACCTTTATTCGGTGTGACCTAACAGTTACTGAATGTGCGCATGCTTGCGACGATTCAGGGGAGGAATGAGCACGCGGAGGCATTAAACAGAGGGACCAGGTGTCCCATTATATGCAGGAGTGCACATCATTGTTCGTACCACATTATGAGAGACACTGCCACACATTTGGAATGCCTCTACTTTTTTTTTTTAAGCCAAAGCACTGCAGGACAGACACTTCTCTACAACTCCAGCCTGGCTTTTATCCAATGGCTGCAAGGAAAGCAGCGTCGGCTGTCACCATGTGGCTGCTTTATGTCAATCAAAGCTATGCGCCCATGGGTCAAGAGCAGGTTAACCTGTCAGTGCCTTTGCTTTGCTGCGTTTTCAGAGGCCAGTTGGGAAATTCCAAGTCACTTCAGGGTATGCTGATTTGGGTGAAATGTAATGAAAACACCAATATAGAAAAGGTACCGGGGCTTAACAAGAGACATGGGAACCATGTATCATCAACCGAACGAGCGAGGGGGGCGTCTTGAACAGAAACGTCTCGTCCGCGGATTCTCTGGAACATAAAGCTACGGAGACATCCAATTCGTTTTAACACCTAACCGCATTAACACCAACGATACGGTAAATTCTTTAATGGCATGTGCTAATGCACAGTGCTGGGGAAGTCACGACCAACATGTAATAGCCTACCATTTATTCATTACAGTTACCGCATTATACCGTCACTCCAGAAATATATTATTTTACTTTTGCGAGGACGTGGCCTGCAGTCAAAGAGTCTTATTTTCATCGAGCTATTAAAAAAAAAAAAAAAAAAAAACATAAATAAGATTCTTGAATAATGTACACAAGTTACAGCCACAAGGATAGACTGTTGCTGCTGCAAAACAAGTGCATAAAAGTATAACATTGATGTCATTGAACCACTCGGAAAACTGTTAACGCTACAATATGGACCCAAGAGGATGTCATCATTTGGAAGCCGCTCACACAAACATCACATTCGAGTCGAAAAGAGCCTTTCCATTTTCATAATCTTTACTTTGGCTCCAATATCATTTGCCTCCAGAGGGTACTAGACTTTAATACCACACTGGTACCGTGGTGTAAAAGTCTGCCGGTTCTTATTTCAGACAGGTGCTTTCTCTTGTGCTGGACAGTGCAACTTCCTGAACAGTTTAAATGTTGTCATTAAAAAATATATGTATTGATAAGGAGTAGTCATGCCTTCTCACGTTTCACACTTACTACAAATATTTTTTTTCCCCCCTCTGCGTGTAACCTATTTCTTACAAATCAATATCCTGTCAATGGCAGGGAAAAAAACATTTCCCTCTTATCCATTTATATGACACAACTACCCGCACGGTAAAGAGGAATAATTCTGAGGGAGGCCCGCAATTTGTCAAAGCGTCAAAGCTAAAAAGTCCGAGGCATAAACAGCTGTACGTGTCTCTCGGCCCGCGTTATAAAATAGAACATCTCAAAATGCTGCGGGATCAATTTTGGTTGCACATGGCTCTGCGCTTATCCTTTCTACGTGGTGGTTGCCTTTTTCAGGGCTCAAAAGCTTCCGAGTAGTCGAGTCACTAAGAATATAGAGCAAAAGTGAGCGCAAGGTATCAAACTTATGCGTGAGCCACACAGCGATTCTTTTCGATGGGACACACGTTGCCAGTTTTCGAAACGGCTCGGTTATCTTTTTTATGCTGTACACAGGTTAAAAAAAAATACGCCAGCTAAAAGTGCTAACAGATGTATGATACCAGCCTGACATAGCGTGCATCACACAAGCCCCCCCACCCCATTCCCACACCTGACTCAAACCACCAAACGCTTTGTACACAAGATAAAACAAGACCTTTCGAAAGTCACAGTGTAACAGGTGACAGATATCTGGGCCTTGGAAATGGATCCTGTTTCAGCCTGCGTGTGGTGCATGGGTTTTTTTTTGGGGGGGGGGGTGTTAGAGGTGCTGTGATCCCTTCATCCTGCTCAACCCCTATATTGCTAACTCTCCACACCTGCACTTTGATGCCCGTACCGCTTGTCGTGCCTCCTGGAAAATGGAAGCTGTGATGCCGCTATCAGTGCGCAACATGCATTCGGGCCGTCAACTCATGCTCAAAGTTCTCTCGTAATTTGGTGACATGTTCACCAACACACCTGAGGAGCGGATTCCCATAAAATGTCAAGGTCGGTGGCAAGTGAGCCTGAGCTCGAGTCACTCATCAGCCGACATGCAGATACTCGCTTTGTGGCTTTGGTTTCTCACACACACACACACACACACACACACACACACACAAAAAAATCTGTTTTGAAGGTTTGAAGTGCCAAGAGGATAACATTTCACTAATGTGCAAGCCCAAACTGCACACAAAGTGAGTGACTCTGCAATGAGAGAGGAAACGAGTCAGCCACACACGGCGCCTCGTATCAGACAGGGGTCCCCACCTCTCACACTTGGGTTGGATTCTGGTATGTTACAGAATAGCAAAGGAGTTTAAAACATTCCAGTGAATCTGTGCAGTAAGAAAACAAAAATATATCAGCATGTCTTTTCTGATTCAAGCACACAGGAGAATATGCCCCTTCGTGCTTAGGCCAAAACCATGTCTAAAATTTAAAGTATTGCTTTGCGGCGATCATACGGCATCTATTGGCCAGAATAAAGTGTGTCGTATTTGTGTCAGGGCTCTGTCACCACATCCCAGCGAATAACAGGAGAACACTGCAAAGTTGTTTTTTTTTGGCCTAGTTGTCTTCACTTTTGGTCGTGTGAGACAAAGCAGTCCATGTAATATGTGATGATAGATGACACTTCAAAAGCTAAATTATTTCTCTGCAGATGAGGACCCATTGGAGCGCAGGAACTTAATACAATCCCACCGCCATCGTGTGGCAACCGAACAATCCCCATTACACCCAATTAAGAAAATATTACATGTCCGCCACCGCATGTGTTCCAAAGGAACGGGCATCTTAATGTCCTTAACTGTCACATTTTTCTTCTTCTTCTTCTTTTTCTTCTTCTCGGTAATGAGATGTTTTCAAACATTTGCCAGATGCGACTTGGGTTCTAGCATATGTGGGAGGAACTGATTTGCCCAAGGACCAATCAGAAGCGCTCACGAATGCCGAGAGGCCACAAAAGAGGTTGCGTGGGGAAAAATAACAAGCTCTTTTCATGTTGCTTTGTGTCATCTTACTCCCGCCTTTTTCTAGGTCATGTTTTCACCCCGTTTCCAAGATGTGACCCTTGAAAAATAATGAGCTTACATCTACTCTTTAACTAGATAAAGCAGGTAGGGTCTACCAATTAAAGTAAACGCCGAGTCGTGAGTGCTTTTGGAATATACTTTAAAATTCTAATCTGTTCTCATATCCCTGATTTCCTCTTTCTGAAGGCACGTTTTGGACACGGTTCGAAGTAGCGGCAGTAGCGCACGGCAACGTCTTCCATCTCCTCCCCCGATGCCGAGTGATTAAAGAGCAAGTTCTCCTACTTAATAAGTGACTAATCCTCGTGCCCTTTTGCTCTGTCAGTTCAAACAGATGACCCGGCAAGCCCGGGAAATTCATCAAGGTGTTCGTGGACCGGCAACCGTCTTTTTTCGTCGCTTTGAAATTGCCTGTTTTAAATTTGCTAGCGGCTCGCAGGTCTGTCTCGGTTCAAATCCAAACGTGTGATTAAAAATATTTGGGAATATAAATTTGGAATGATCTGATCCCATTGTGTGTGAGAGAGAGCGCGTGTCTGAACAGTAAAATTCATTCAATACATTCAACCACATGGAGGAGTTCAGTTTCTGGGACTAATCCAAATTTGGCGTGTTTGCTTTGGCGGAGGTCTGCCCACTGCTGAGTATCCGCTTCCAATGTTTCACGTTACGACGACAACAATTTATCGCGTCGGGCCGCAGACGGAAATTTCATCACTGAATTAAGAGTAGAAAAGGTGCGGTTGAGCCGGATCAACTGACACGATACCGCGTGCTCCGTCGTCAATACAGCTTGTCGTGGGTCCACGCAAATTGCTCGTAAAACTGCAGGAGCCCCTTACACACACGAGTTAGTTGACAGACAATAACTACTGGTTAAAAAAAGGGAGCCTAAGTGGGTCTTGATTGTCGCAGGGATCGAGTTTCATATCTTTTCTTTCAGTACATTGAGTGACCTCTCACACACCTAAGCCCCCCCCCCCTTCTTAAATCAGTCTGTGATATGAATCTCATTCTCGGCTGTTTACACTAACCCCCCCCCCCCCCACCACCTTCCACCCCCCCATGTCAGACGGTGCCACCCGCCTTTCACACCTGTCCCGTCACGTCCTCGGCTCGGAACTGTGATACGTTTTTTTCCGAGAGCAACAGTGAGGCCTTTGTATGTCAGTGAGGGAGCGCGGAGATTAATGCACAGACATTGACACAAATAATAAAAAAAAAAGGAAGTGCAAACCCTGAGAGATTGCAATGGCCCACACAAATGCATGCAGAAACACACACACACACACGCTTAGTGAGCTCTCAATCCATCAGAGGGGTGGATTATGGAGCTGGTGAATGTGTCTGAACGCAGAGGGGAACATTCCATTGCTTGGAAGGAGTGATAAATGAGGGACAAATGAGAAGGAGAAGCTCTTAGCACTTTAGACTCAACATTCTCGTGGGTGGAGACACATATGTGTGCCGTCACCTGAGCGCCATGCTCTCTGACTCCAAACGTTGAGACGGTCTTGCAAAATGTTCTTTGTCTCAACGGCAAGAACACGTGTGGGGGCATGTATCGACGTACTGTTTGAACTATATGATGGGGAAAAAAAAAACGTTTCCATTATCTGATGATGATGTTTACCCCTTGTTGGTTGGCCTCATCTGCAAAGCGTAGAAACCGCACCAGCACAAATGAAGAATTCACTGCTCCCACCTCGCAAAACAGCTTTTGTTCTTCCCACAAAATATCGAAATATTTTTTCAGGACTGAGCAGGGGAGTGGAAAGAATCGTGGCGTGCAAGGTTTTAGCAAATAATGGTGATCCTGTGCATTTTTGGGCTACTTTTGAGGACCCTTTGAATTAGGACAGCTTTCATATCGTGTAATTGGCCGTTTTGTTCCACCCATCCTTCAAATGCTAATTGTCTAGTTGTATCTTTTGGGGGAGGGAAGACATACAGCACATTTAGAGCCAGCTTTTCATCAGCAGTGAAAAAAAAAAATACAAGCAGAAAGCGGGCTCTCTTACATGTTTTTAAACTTGCAAATTTATGGCATATTCACTTGGTCCCACCCTTGAAAAAAAATCTCATGAGGTTTGGTTTCAAACTGATGAAAAAACCCCAACAACACTGTAAAGCCCAAATAATAAATCTTGATCATCTCGGGTTGGCACCCGAATACGAGGCCTGGAAAGCTCCGAGCTTTCATCAAGTCTCACTGCGATGAAGCGGATTCAAGCTTACTGACCCATTCATCAGTTTAAGGGAATAATATAACATTTGCAATGGACTGTGCATTCATGTCGTCTTTACTTTTCATCTGGCACCTTTGGTGTATAAATTATGAATCGGGCTACATTTTTGGCCCGAGCCCGCCGTGCCTAAGGGAATCATATACAAGCAACGACTTGACATACATCCTGGTTTTGAAGGCCAAACACAACACGGCGAATACAGCCCGAAGCAATGAGTTTCATCACGGGGTATGTTGACACGGACAGCAATTACCCAACTGTTGGCCCGCATCGCGCCATTCTTGAATTAGATTGTTTACAGGAGTTGCTTGGGGAATATACCATGCGTGATCCTGTTCACGTGGTCGACGACGCTTGCCAAATGATGTCTCTCTACATCATTTGGCGTCTGAGTTTCATCGCTTCATCAGATAGCACCCCGCTGCCCCCTTATATAAATTGCTCCCTAAACGTGTATCATGCACCTCTCAGCGCTGTTTTGGGAGTCGTCTCTTTTGTTGTGCATCTGTCTGACTTCATATTCCTGCTGGCTCAATTTTCCACTTTGCCATTCAGACTAGTGGGTAGGACTTACATTTTTTTTTTTTTAATTAGTCGAAAGGCCATTATGCTTGAGCCCTATCAATTCCGCCTAGCAACAAGTGGCCACATAGACGTACAACAACAGTTTTAGGAACTCACTTACCGCTGCTTGATCATTTTCTGCCTTGCTCTGTGTACCACAGTGTGAGACACGCACACACACCTAACAACTGTCCATTAAATCGCGCCACTTACCCATCGCTCGCCCACGCACTTGCATTCACGTCCAAACAGACGATCGGCCCGGCACGCGCAACCCGCCTTACCACCAATCCATTCCTCATCGTCCCCACTCAACACCGGAATATTGGACTAATGGGTCTCATAGCACGCCCACCACTATTGCAGGAATTAGCCAGTGTAGTGGAATAAAGGACCATGTGTGTGCGAGGAGAGCCGGAAAAATAAGCTCTGCTTGTGAGAGAAAGAGAAGAAGAGCGAGCGATGAAACGAATGTGCTGAGAACTTCTTAACAGAGGCCGGACGATGAGGGGGAAAAAAAAAAAAGGGAGAAGCTAAAGCTGTATCTCGTCGTCGTTACAGAGTGCCCCTTCGTTGTCAGCACACCTGAAGTACAATCAAAACATCAGCCGCCTTTGATTGAGATTTTTTTTCCATCTCTTCACTTGTCTTTTGTTAAGTACAGTGGAATGGAATGAAAGCAGCTGAGCGGAACGTTGAAAACAGTCATGACAATTGCCAGAAAACAAAAGACTTTTCGGGATGGACTTTAAACATTAAAAAGTGTCCATCTTTTCGAGTGTAGCAGATTTGTGTAGATTTCTCTTCGATGCGGCTTCGACATGAAAAACGGCAGTTGAAAAGAGGTTTCTGACAACGGCGAGAGATATTTTGGTTCAAAAGGATTGTTCAGTTGAGCTTGTGGGCTGATAGCAATCCGCTCCCGCACTGACCTGACGCAGTTTAACTTTTGTTGTGACCCGCACGTGTTGACGTGCTACGTAATGAGTGAATATACTCTTTGAAAAGCTTTTCCAATTACAGCAATGAAACGTGTTGACTTTAATCCTACAGCAAACTGACAAGCAAATGCTTTTTATGGATCAATTATGCATGTATGCTTGACTTGATTGCTTAGGGCCAAACAATATCCAATTTTCCCTTCTGTCTCATTTGGATATGCACATGTTCTTTTCCCGGCATAGAAATACGCATTATAGTTAAATCTTTATGCCTGTTAAATGCCTTCGAATAATTAGACCTGAACTACTTTTGTTTTTTCAATCAGCAACAATTTACAACCCCTCGATCACAAATTACTTCTTTGCAATCGCGGAGAAAGTGTGCGTATATACTGTATATATATATATAAAAATATCACAATTGTAATGGCTTAATTTTTTTTAGCTAACTAGCTATAGTAAATATTCAGCATTGTCATATTAGTTCATTTCATATTTGGTGGAGACGCTCTATATAAGAGATTCAAAGGTTGGTTGGCTGCACAGCGTGTTCCACTTGCGACTCTTCTTTAAATTGCCGATATTCATCAACTTAAGTGATGAGTCCGCATGATGAATGGGTCCTCATTAATATCATTATGCTATTAGGTTGCATCTCGCTCACTGCGCTCTATCAAGAATATATATGCAGACTGTCTTGGTAATACATTCATATTCTTTTTTTTTTTCCCCTTGCACTTTTTTTCTCAAAAGATTTTTTTCTCTCTTTGTGCACCGCACTGTACCCTGGCAGTTGACACACATTATACTGTTTTTTTTTTTAATTTCCTGAGTATGCATACAGCTTAATGTAATACATTTCGGAATGGCGGTTGGCTGCCAGTTTGTTTGGATTTTGAAACAATGGAACGGGAAGTCATGGAAACTGCTGCATTCAGTACAAATATAACTACAGGCGTGTTTTGAGATACAAGCGGTGCAAACGGTCAAACTAAAAATCAAGTCTCATCCTGAGTCAAAAGATGATTTGAAGTGCATGTTTTTGGAGTTATGAGTGTGGTCACTTCACAAATTCAAGCAGTGTCTTAAAGCGCCACTGTCCAACCAACTCAACACAACGGAATTGTTTATTTCAACCTTTCACTGTGTTTCCCAAATGATTTATCCTCCCCAGATGTACCGTAAAGCACTCTGACCCTTCCAGACACATCTTTGTGCCCTAAACAGATGTTGTTCAACCCTTGCAGACCAAGAGCCGGAAAATAATTCATAATTATGGCTACAGACAGATTGTGCACGTTATATGGAGTGCCTTCATCGATAAATGACGACGAGTCGCACCGCATGAACTAGCAAAGCCGTTCTAGAGTCCTCTTGACCGCACGGGTCAATGGTACGAGGAGGGGGTTAATAGTGGGTGTGGGGGTGTCTAAACGGGGTGCCCATCTGTCCATTTTCTCACACGTTGTGAAGGTGCCGTCAGCACAGCACACCATTGGAGAGTAGACCGGAGATTATAATGACCAAGATGCTCAAAAATGTGCTTTCACTGTCGGTTCTCAAACCCTTTCATGCACATGCAAGGTTTGTATGAATAACACTGCGCCATTTACCCTCACCGCAAAACACATTTGGATTATTAATTGCTTTTTTTTTTTCTGTCAGGGGATACGGTTGCAGTTATAGCAGGTACCAAGGAGACGATATAATTTGATCTGGACAGTTGAGCTCCAGAGTGAAAGATTGATAGCTTGTCCGTGGACAAACGCAGCGGTCTTGCGCCTGATATATCGACGTCTACCGTGAGAAATTAGACGGACCCGCAGACAGATGATAGATAATCAAGGAACAGTTGCGTGTAAATCGGCGTGTCGTTCGTTCAAGTTCACCCACATTAAGATGAATCCGGTTTAGGTCAAACGTGAATCGCTAACGACGGGGCGGGGCAAACTAATAGATTTTGAAGCATATGAGAGAGCACGGTCATGACTCACTGCTTGCTGCCGTCAATAAAGAAAGACGCGTTGCCGACCGTGACGTCCACAAATGTCTTTGTGGTGAAGGTGAAGGCCAAGAGTTGTCCTGCCGCAACGTTCAACATACGACAAAAATACGATCACAATATGAATCCGTACCTACGCCTTCTTGTTTTAAAGAAGATTCTCTTATTCAGGCGAACAGTTCATTCGCAGCAGTGCATGTAAACTCAACAGAGAGATGATGGCTCCTTATTGACTAAATTTGATTAAAAAAACACAATTTACTCCCTCCCACTGTTGTTTCAGCCTCATATCCATTTCATAATATGCGTCCAAATAGGTTTTTGTCGAAAATGGCAAAAATATTCCCCCGCCTACAAACTCAAATACAGACTGAAAGTCGCCCCGCTATTCAGAGAATGACAATTACGGCGGAAAGCAACATGGTGCATCACTGATAATCAATATGTCTTGCAAAATGGGCTGCAAAGAGGGACGATGCGCGGGCGCGAGGGATGAAATGCCCTTTGTAATAATCGTGTCACAGAAAATATTACAGCCTTCGATGAGCATGGAAGCTGTGAGTTGCACACGTGAGGCGCAAAGACCTCCAAGAATACAAAACGCGTGTGATTTTAACATCGTCAAGAAATGGCAAAACCAAAATGGCACTTTATTCTCGAAAATAGGACTGAAGGTTGCAGATGGTTTTGGGCCACAGCGGCAATTCTCTGGCTATAAACAGTGAATACGTCGAGTCTGCTCTTTAATAACCGAGCAGAGATACAATGCCGCGCCACCGCTTTCCTCCTCATCTAATATTCGGACTGAGGTTGTACGACATTCCTCCGGGCATGAGGCTGACATTTGGAAGTAGACTCCTATAGATAGAGTAATAATGTCAGAGGCGCTGTGGGAGCAGTTTTGCCTCTAAAACCCAGTCTAACAACAGATGGATATTATCTAACGGCGGCGAATGATTTCATCTGCAGAGGCAAGAAAGGGAGAGACGGAAATAGCCTCCAACTTTTTGGGATTTCTCATCCCATCTTTCATTGCAAAATACTCCGCATGCGTTAATAACAGCCTGATCAGAAACTCTTTGGCCCGTGTTACGACTGATTTTATTTTGAAAGAGTAACGCAAACCATAAAGCACTGTAAACAAGGTAATATTTTCCACAAAGGTTATTCCTGACGGAGATTTACGGTCGCTAAGGTTGTTGTCTGTTCTCACTGAGACGACAGAAACACTTGAGATGCAGAAGATTGATTTCATTATTGCTTTTAATACATGGCTACGTTTTCAGAACCAATGAGACATTATCGAAGCACTGCAGATCAGTCGGAGTGTGCGGGAAAGATGTGCCCCGTGTCTTTGCAGGTCTGCGTGGGTGTTCTCGTGAATATACCGCGCGTGTGTGTGTGTGTGTGTGTGTCGGATAACGTGTAACTGATAAAAATGTGCATATGTTGCTGCCAGCATTGGTTGATGGATAGGGTGAAAATATCATTTATTGACACGTCTACTTATTCCAGACACCATCCGTCATACACGCTGCCCTTCTGCAGCTATCGACATTGACAAGCCACACACACACACACACGTGCACACTCATACCGGCACACCTGTTCAGCGCTTTTATACCTTTGCTCCCAACAGGCGTGACCTTCAACCTTCACTCACTTCCTTTTAGTCGAAATGAATACATGGACATCTTTCAAAAGGATGCTTCTCTATCAGAATCTGGAGAGGATATAAAATGCCAAGCATTCTTCTTGTGGCCTTCCTATTAAAGCGAAAGCCTCCTTTAAAATTTAAAAAAAAAAATGTCACTTGAACACATGAATGAATACACTCAATAATAAAATATTTGTGTGCAGCCATTTAACCCCACCGACAAAGAACACTACAGTTCGGAATAGCATTTGACAAAACACTTTTTCTTTTTTTCTTTTTTTTTTTGACAGATAAAATATGAATCCTCAGAGGTGAATTGAACCGTTTCCATCTGTGGCTGAATTTTTATATTCAGCCAATCCAAGTTAAAATTGACGTGGGCTTCCTACTCCTCCCAAATGCTGTGATTATTCACTTTAAACGTTTAATGACAAGAAAATAAACATCTCCGCATACCGAACGGAGCTATAAGTTCTTTGGTGCAGTGCACAAATGGTTGATGATCCGGACATTGGTCGAAGTGGCTGTGGCGAATTAAAAAATCCAATCATCATTTGCGGACATCACCAGAATCGGCGTTTCTATGACAGTGACAGACTTCAACCACGCGTGAATGCGAGTTGACGCTAAAAGACGTCGACGTTAAAAGAGAAGCCGCAACGGTGTCCACGTGCCTGAAATCATCGCGTGATGTTCTTTCTCGACGATGTTTTGAATCTTTCATGGCACCCTGCAAATCTTCTCCGGTGAAGCAAACTCGAACCCGTCGCTGTGTTCAAACGCTAATTTCTAACATCTACATAGTACATACCGGCAATGTTTGAGAGACAATGTCAGAGCGGAATTCATTCAACGTTAAAAAAGGAGCGTGTTTTTCTTGAGTCGGTGGAAGTCTTGCTTTAATAGCGCGTTCTTTTCCCTCTGAAAGCCTGTGTTAAACCCAGCATTAACCTTGACAGGTCCACTTTCTTTTAGCACAATAAAGCTCAAATAAAAAGTAGAGCAAAGTAAAATTGGGGGCTCTTCCCAACTATAAACGGCCTCTCCCGCTCCACTTCTGCTTTACACGTGATTTTGGCGTCGGATCTAACGTTATACCAAACCATAAACAATCTGGATGACGGAAGATTTGCAAACTTTGTGGTTTTTACTCTTATTGTATTTGGCTTTTTGCAGTCCCTCCAAATCTGCCGTCTCGAAGCGTGCGCACACACTCTGGAAGCGGCAAAGACTTGTTTCACAGTCACAAACCGAGCGAAGCTCCCCGCAGAACAGTGGGCCCTCGCAAGCTCAGTTTGTCGGCGATATCAGGTGAATCATTTATCGCAGAACTTTGGCAGTGCCGCAGATTAAAATACGGCGCATGCTTTTACAACAACCCCCGCCCCTCCCTTCTCCTAAAAAGCTTGTCTTGATGATCTGCAAATCATGTGATTGTGAAGCATGCCACGGCAACATGATGGAATGTCTTCTTTTTTCTTCTTTTTCTTTTTTTTGCTGCTTGTGCTGGTCTTCGCTCCAGGAGGACGAAAATAGAGCAAAATGAGCGAAGGAGGCAAGGACTGCGTAGGAAAGAGGAGAGAGCTGTCATGTTATAAGCTGAGGGCCCGTTTGGGCCTCCAGCTCTCTTCCTCGCCGCGGTGTCCTCATTAGGTCTAAAATGAGGCTGGTGGCAGGGGGGCGACGATGCTGTCTCGGAGATCTCAAGGGAGTAATGATGTGGGGGGCCTGTGGCCGAGAGCCCCAGGGGGGGAGGTTTGTTGGGGGTGATTCCCTGCTACTTATGCAGAAGCCACAGAGGTCACAGCCGTGCCCGCCCGCACACACACGCACACACACCACTTTCTCAATGCTACATTTGCCCTTGGGAGGACAAATGGAGTGGAAGAGGAGCAAATAGCAAAGCGCGTTTGCGCAGGCGCACGCACCAAACGGTGACTTGCATCCCTCCCTCTCGCGGCAAAAAATCACAATCATTTCTCCCTCCGCTGCGAGCCTCGGTTCTTCCTTCCATCCCCTCGGGTGCATTGGTCCAGTCTCGGTTCAACGCAGATATAATCCTTTAACGCCCTTAAATGATCCAGAGGTTGAGTGCACCTCCTGGATGTCAATGGGACCTGCTGGGCTCACACCTGCTGAAGTAGGTTAAGATAAATGCCAGCGGCCACTCGGGCATCTGGCCCCGCATTAATATTTAACAGCGCGACTCTCATCTCTACCACGCTGAAGGTGTGAAGGTGCCAAACCTCGAAGACATATCACGGCTTAATATGGATTTGTGCAAAGGGGAAAGGAAATGGAAGAGCGGCGATAGCATCGCGAGAATCTGAAAAAGGCACGTTAGGTTTGTGGCTGGCAAGACGTACCGGGGTGAACTTCATTTGGGGAGAAACTTTGTGGGGAAAAATATGGAGATACGTCATTGGCAGTGGCAATGAGTGCCATTCATCAGAGGACAGTGAAACTCGAAGGTGGTCCCGTCTCTTGTCTACGACAGGCTTAATACGGTTCCCAAACAGGACGGCCGGATGGATGGATACTTCACTCATCCCTTGGAAGAAATTAGGGAGTCTGGAGTGATTGATTTCTCTCGGATAAGAGAGAATTTGGTTTTCAACATACCTTATCTCGACCCTGAATTTAGAAAAGGTTAAACAGGGGGGGGGGGGGGGGGGGACTGCCGTTAAACCCTTTCAGCTTCAGTTAAAAAAAAAAAAAAAGCAGGATGCTGATGTTTTGTCAGATTCGTGCGCAAAGAGGGCGTTAAAAGTGTCTTTTATCCCCTCCAAATAACAGCTTCAGCTTGTTCCTAATCGCTAATCGCGTATACCTCAAGGGTGCCTTTTCGCGTCCCTCTTCTGCCTTATGCTGGTCTGTGGCCTGTCATGCAACAGCAATCTCAGTTCATTCGGCGGTAATGGCGAAGCGCCTCGGAGACAGCTCAGATTGAGATCACTTTGAATTATTTATACTCATTCTCCACAAAGGGCCGGGCAGGGCACCGATCCCTCTCGTCGACACAACCGAGTGTCCAGATTGTCACCGAGCCAGCGACAACAGTCGGAGTCCGACGGGGCTCTGCCACACGCATGCGCAGGTTCGGCGTTGAATGCATAACCTTCACGAGCAAAATAAGGACGCCTCCGTTTCAATTGCACTGAATCGGATGTGCGTGCAACGTCTCCTCCCTGGTCCGATCTTTGGCAACACCAGGCAGTGGCACTTTATGATACCAGCGTGAAGATGTCATGACTCACCGTCCTCCCCGTGTAAGTCTTTCTATTGTCTCGGCGAAAGCCCGCTGTGTCCGCATCATGTATGACAGCATGTTTTCCCAATGCGGCACCGTCGTCAGCAACTATGAGTTGAATCTGCCTACTACCGCTGACTCTCCCTCATGGGACAGCGTCAATGTCTTCACCTGTAATATGCAATACACTCAGCAGTCCTTCAATCATCCACACTGGCGCACCAGATGGTCCCCGCTGTGATGTGGCTCCAAAATTACTTGGAAAACTACCACGGGGGGGGGGGGGGGGGGGGGGGGGAAATTAAAGAATGTTTTTTTTTAATCTACTAGAGTTTTGTTTTTTTAAGCATTGTGAAAGAAGCCTTCCTGAGCAACTGTTCATTATATTACTGTGGGTGGTATTGGACTCAAGTCCTGCAGCTTAATTGTGTTGATTTGAGTGAACAAGGGCAACCGTTTTTTGGGTGGCTTGCAACACCTTTATTGCCGCCATATTTTCCAGAACATTAATTCAGGAGATTTTTTTTTTCTTCTACAGTATAACATGAAAGCGGACTCGTATTCCACTGTGTGAAAGCCATTTGCTAATGAGAGCTCATAACCCGAATGGCGTGAGCGGCCATGAGGGTGCGTTTCCATAGGTTGGTGGCAGGAAATTGTTTTTCCCACAAAGTCATTTGGATTCTTTGATTTCGACAGCTGCTTCTGTTTTTATAATACTAGTCGGGTGGGTGGGGGCGGGGGGGCTGTACATTATATTATCATCCAGCAGTTATAACTCATGGGCTGTTTGATTTAGTGGTTCCATTGCTTTTGGAGACCTGTGAAGCACATTTCACAGGCACCACATTGAGAACTATGTAGGAGTAAGCGCAGATGGCTTCTATTTCCGTGTATTCCCGCTCGAATACAAATAAGAACGTCACATGGGCAGGCAGATCCGATTTGAAACGACTGAATCTTTTTTGCCTTTGATATACATACTGTAATTCTTGAACATACATTTGCATTAGGAATTTATAACAACAAATAGATTTTTTTTAAAAGGCCTCAGCTTTTGTTTAAATTCAAGTATGGTCTTTTCGCATCGACCTCACAATATGTGACATCATCAAAAGTGGGAGTCTCTCATTTGTGGTTCCAGTAAATACAGATATTCCCTTCAATAGCCAGACATACAGCGCTTTGTTTTCCTCGATAGCGCGTCTGCTGCAGAGAGCAAATGCTAGTGGATCCTAATTTTCATATCAACGCAAAGATCACTGCGTATGTTTCCCAACTGCCTTGAGCAAGGCACTGTCCCTACATCCTCAAAGTTGGTCTTTCACTCAAAATCTGTCCTTGCGCACCCCGGCACGTCCGAGACAGACAAGAGGGGGAAAAAAAATCATCATCTTTCTTGTGGCCATTAAACGGCAACGTGAACCTCGCTAACTTTCATTGTCACTCATTGTCGTGTTTGTAGTCGAGATGGTATCCGTCAGCACGTCAGGGATCAAACCATTTCCGCTCAGCACGACAGTTCCCCGTAAACAGCGGGCGCCGCGCCTGCATAGGTCGTGTTGTGTTTGGCATCAATGAGACTTTCAAAGTTGTGATCACTGCTCAGGTATTTCCCCTGAGAGGTAATTAAACCCAACCCTTATGTAGTCGTAAGACCATGCGGGGCCACTGAAAAGCAGCCAAGCCTCACCAATGCTATAAATGGCTTGTTTTGAACGGACACATTATATTGCTTGTAATATTATGACTCTCATTTCCTGACCTAAACTTTATTGATATTGAACACCCTCGCAGCCGCCGACATGCATTTGATCATTCCGAGGTTCCCCCCGACTTGTAAAACGCTGACACAGTCGATTACGATATATTTGGGACATCTTGCACATTTTTTTTTTCCTCATTGCATTCCTTCAAAAACAAACCAAGTATGATAAAAGCTTCAGAAACGTGATTACACAAAGCATTACCGATCCGGACATGGAATGATTTGCAGTTTGTCCTTTGTCTTTCATTTATTGGCGTTTCATTTTTAAAGAAAACACACTAGAATCAACGCGTTGAAATGTTGTTACGGTATTAATACGGTTAATTGGTTTCGCGACAGCTGGTCTGAAACCGTGTCAGGTGACGTCTGTTCTTTCCCGGTAGCGATGGAAAAACCGAACCCTCTCTGCTGTCCTGTGCTGTTCGGGGGCCGAGTAAACCAAGCAAAGCCGGCACATATGTGTGGAAAACTAAGCTTATGTTCCCATTATGCGCCACATAAATCTGGGGAGAAGTAAACGCACCTGCAAATAACTAAACCGCTTCTCGGCGCTCTGTTGATTCTTTTGCGTTTGAAGGTCGTGCCTTAAGGGTAACATGAGCGCAAGCGATAGTCATACATCATATCCCCCTCGTAGATAGAATACACTCTGAACAGTTTGTCCATGTAACCTTGTCAAAGGAGCACCAGAACACTTTTTACTGCAAGCTGGAACATTTCCAAACATTCTCCCCAATATCAGGAGGAATAGAATGAGTCGAATTTGTGCTTTGGTGTGACGTGTTTTTTGGTCATTCGACTCCGACGATAAGCTTTGCCCGGCGTCGTGACATAGGTCATGAATTACAAGGGCGATAAGACGCGCATGACTGTGACACGGTTTGAGTGCTCTTGGGCAAGTCGGATCCTTAAAACAAAAGAAATGAACTTTCAGGGAGACCTAGCAACGCATAGAGCAGCAATTCATTCTGCTTGCCCCCAATGGTGGCTTGTCTGTCACCGCCTGTGTCCGTCTCATATCTCATGTCCTCAGACACCTCAATGATAAAACGCTCTCGTCCTCGCTGTCTGGTGTTGGTGTCTTTGTGAGGGGGAGAAGCGGAATGGATGGATGGATGGATGGATTGTTGTGGGGATTCTGTTCAGCCGGTTCGATCACACTTTTAAGTGGCATTTCAGCAAGATACTTGATCAGCCAAATATCATTACGAGCCCCCCCGCCGCCCCACCCCCCTCATCCATATTTTACCTGCAAGGGAGTCAGCTAAGAATAGCTGGCTCACTGTGCCACAGAACGCGAGACAAAGTGACAGAAGGAAGAGCGATGGGGCGAGGCTCGTACAAAGCCAGTGCGGTGCGGTGTTTTTGGAACATATAGCGGCCCGCCATTCTTCTTAATTAGCCCACAAAGGCAGCGGCTCGCTCATGTCTTCCGCTTGAAACGGACAGGAGAGTGTGCCAAGTGGCAGCCATCTCCACCCTCGTTCCCATTTCATTCTTTCATTTTCCAGCCTGATTGCTCAGGAAACGAACAGTTTGTCAGATACAGATGAGTCAACCTCTTTTTTTTTTTCTTGGTCTTACGGCATTGTTCTCTGACCCCCCCACCCCCTCCCCATGTCGCTCAGCCCAACCGAAGTCGCGTAGCTCTGATCAGGCAAACCTCCTGCACATGCACATCTGCAGGATGCTCTAAAGTGTACAGAGGAACTGTTTATCTACACAAACGAGTATTGTATCAACAGGCCGTGACACGCACACGCTACGGCTGGAACGATGAGACAGGGAAACACAGTTGAGACCCCCTGGGCCATTCTTTTGTCTACACAGATGGTCCCTTATCCGGGGTAACAACATGGACTTATTTTGTTATTTGAGAGGTCAGCCTCACCATGAGTTGTGCTCCATTCTAAGAGTCTGAAAATGTTCTGAGCCTCACACATATATATATATATTTTTTGTTCCTCAACAGAGAAGCCTTCTGACATAAATATCAGCCCGTCGTTAAGGGTGAAAATGTTTCTTGATGAGTCACTTATTGGAGACTTGTAAGTCATCCTCCTGCAACGTTGGAATCGGCAGAGAAAGTCACCCGGTGTTCTTCTCACATTCCGGCACCGGAGCAGTAAAAGCGTCAGATTGTTCGCGATGCTAATGAGATGATCGGAGGACGGGAATCTTTTCTCCTGATGGAATTGAGATAAGAACAAAAAAATTTTTTTTGAAGCGCGAGAGCTACAGAGATGCATCGCAGGGACATGAATGCAGCAGCCATGACATTTGGTGTGGGCCAAATGCACTTATCTCGCAGTTCTCCGTAGCCCTCACTCACTCTTCTGAGGCCAGCGTGCAGTAAAGAGGCCCTCTTCCATACCTCGCCCGCTTGGAGGACGGCGATGCGGTTATTAGATGCGACTGCATGATAATGAAACGGCGTAATGTGATGTCAGAGCGGTTGACACATCACAAAAGGCTAAGGCTGGTGAAATTCCTAATCAGCTCAAAATGTCAAGGGCCTCACCTTGGTCTGAATCACAGCCCGCAGGAGGGTTAGTCACAAAGTTCACATGAGTCTTCAAGGGTGTTTTTTTTTTTCTCTTCCACTCAAAGTTTCTCCAACGCTGGACTGACACTCTTTTGTGCCTATTCGCTCTCCTTGACATTCTTATCTGAGAGCGCTACGGTAAGGAAGACATATCCGGTGGCTAGTCGACACATTATCTTGATTTCACAGAATATTCCGTCAAGAGTGCTTTTTCTTTCATACGTTGTGACATAGACGAAGGCCTGAGTCCAAACCAGAAGGCTCCGGCTTATTTCTGTGCTCTGGGAGAAAATCGTATTCTCGTATTTTCGTATTTTTCAACGAAAATGCTTTGAGTGGCAATCTAGCTGGTTTTTAAACGCAGCCGTGGTGGAAAAGAGACACTGGATTATTACCTTGCACACGGTCTTTCGGTCTGTGCTCAGTTTGAACGAGAATACTGCTGAAGACGGAGCAAGACTGAGCTGAATTAAATGCCGTCCGTCATCTGACAAAAGCCTTTGTGTATATCGCTGTTGTTTTTGCGTCTTTCTCTCAGCGCCATGTGTTTCTGCTTACAGTCCTACATTCATTTCTCTCACCTTGATTGGGTGCCAGAGCGTCATCTCTCTCTGCAACTGCTGGCATTTGTGCCGTATCCCATGAAGCTTAAACGCGTGGCCCGTGATGACGACCCCCCCCCCCCCCCGCCCCACCATGCCTGTCCATAGCTATGCCTATTTGTCTGTCTCAGGAAGCTCGATCGTTAACAGATGGTAATGTAATAAGATGACATCTTGACCTCGTAGAGTAGCGGCCAAGCAACGCAGTCTTCACGCCGGATGATATGTTAAGTGTGTCTCGGACGGGTTGTCAACAAACACGTGAGAGAAGCCAATAAACGGTCCACGCTGCGGTTGTTATAACCTCAACAGGGCAAAGCTCATTAATCACCGTTAAGGCAGAGACAATGATGAGGTGCTGGGCGGTTGGCTACCAAAAAAAACACCATGTTCTGACTTGAACGCACCACGTATCGGTCAAACCAGACTGTAGTAAGGATTCTCTGCGGAACGCTGACATTGAAATATTATCCAAAATACACACGGGTACATCTTCTACAAATGACCTCGATGAATTGATCCTTCAGAATCATTCAGGTGTAATAATTCCACCATTTGGCCGACCTACATGTGATGGCATATTTTCGCAGCGGTATTGATTTAAATAACCCTCGTGACATTCACAAGATTTTTTTTTTTTTTAATAGATGCATTCAAAAAAACAAAATGAGAGAAACTGAAGACAGTTCCCGAAGACAGGCGATCTCCCATTTGTCATAAAGTTGAAAAGTAAGCGAGCTTGCAAGTTGACCACCTGCGGCGCTGATCAAGATGATGAAAATCCCAGCCATCTCCAGAATTAACTGTTCCATCTGTGACGTGCCGAGATGATGTACAGTGGAACATAAACGGGACATTCCCCTCAAAACACGTGGCAAAAACTTTCGCAATTCTCCAAAGGGAAGACCAACGCCGGTCGGAGACGGCTTTCCCGTGTTCAACATTCAGTGCAAGCTATGTGCTTCCTTACTAGGCAGAGCAGGTCCACAGTCAGGTCGACGCACGTGGGCGACCATTTTCACAGTGAATACCAAATGTAAAGCGCGCTCCCAACTTGGGACATGAGACGGTACATTAAAGTTGGAGTCACTAAAGGCACGCGGAAGAAGAGATAGCGCGGGGGGAAAAAAATACAGGTGTCAATCCTTCAAAGCAGACGGATTTCATGAATAATGGGAGATAATGTGACTGCTGTCTCCTACGGGGGGTCCCAACTGGCATTGAGTAGCATTCTTTATGCACACTAGAATATACTTCATCCCCTTTTCCTTATTTCTTAGGCAGTAATAAATAAACTACACACTGTCTGAAGGGTAAAAATCATAGCACTGTCTGCGGAGGAAACCAAATCCAAGAGAAAGAACATTTTAATTCCTCACTTATTTAAAACATTCCTTTTCCGGAACAAGAACGATTCAATCCAATACATTTGGGCTGTCATGTAAATCTGCAGGATTTTTTTTCCCAACAACAGCTTTGACAGGCATTTGGGGGAAACCGTTCCAGCGCTGTCCAAATGCAAGCGACCCATTGCTCATATGTGGATTTTGGCACTCAATTGGCAGGTTCTCTTCAAAAAAAAAAAAAAAGAGAATGAAAATGCCATCTGTTTGTATTTCACGACCATGCGTTGTTCCTGCACTCATCACAAATCTCCCAGTCTCGGCTTCTGTTGCAAAGGCCCGCCACAGCGTGACACTGCCACCACCATGCTTCACAGGAGGGGTGCCATTAGATGGCTAATGAGCTGTGCCCAGTTTCCGTCACACAATGAGCTTTTTTTGGTGGCTGAGTTACTATATGTGTGTAGATATATATACTGTATATATATATATATATGGGTTTTTTTTTTCATCCGTCCTTCCTTGGATACATCATTGCCCAAGGAGAAGTGCCAACGGATCCCCCGCCGTCTCTTCGGTTGCCCGTGAATTCTAAACATCCGCAGCGTTTCTTAAGATTTTGGGAACAACACTTGAGTTGTCCGCTTCTCTAACTTCTTGATGAACGGCGATGCTGCCTTCCGAAACCCGAAGGACACGTTTGCATCCGCTGCAGTCTTGTGTCAGCCCTGATCCTTCAAACGTCTGCCTGGGTGCTGTGCAGTTCGAGCGAAACGATTTTTGTGAGCTGTGCTCCCGCGAAGCCCTTTGAAGCATTTGAGTGATTAAGGGCTGTATAAATGAACTCGACTTGACCCGACAGCTGATGGTGAGATTCACCCCGCCCATTCTTCTCACCTTTTGACACTCTCCGACCAAGAGAAACTCTGACACGGGCGACAAAGAACCGCTTGCTTTAAAATTAGACCCAGAGGAGTGGGATCAATGGCTGGCAGACGTTCCTTCGTTTCTGCTCCGTTTCCTTTTATACGCTCATTCGGAGATCTCCAACATGCACTTCCACTTCTCCTTTAGGAGCGATGGGAAGTTTAATTACAAAAACCGGGAGACCATGAAGAACAAGACCACCGGAGGACATGCGCATATGTTGCTTCATATGCCAACGTGCCCGTGGAGCCCGAGTTCGGCAAGTCCGGTCAATGTAGGACTCGACTTCCCAAGTCTGTTCGTGATCATTCTAAGTCTGGATCCGTCTGTGTGCAGATACTGTATGTATGAGTGAGAAACATTTTGACCAGCTTGTAAATGACAGGTGTGATTTCACTTTGCCTGTCACTGGAAGATCGCTTCAGACAGTTTTGTTTTTTTTTTTTTACCACCCACTGGTTTACGGTTCTGCAAGCCCCGCTCTCAGTGGATCAGTGTCAATGTGCAAATATATCGTCTGTGCCTGTGGACTTCCATCACGCTCTATATGTTGCTCGTTCTTTTACTTTTGCGCCCATAAGTTTAAGGTGCCAGAAGGTGTTTTGTCCGTGTTTTTCACACATGGAAAAAGACAATTTTTGTTTCTCGGCACACACACACACACACGAGCGCGCACACACATTCGTGTGGGAAAAGCACAGAGGCAGACTGCCGAGCTTTTACAAGGTCGGCGTCCTGCAGAGCGGAACAGTTTGAAGGTGATAATAATAGCCAGGTCAAGATTCCATTATTTGCCTAGGGATTAACCTTATGGGGTATTTTACACAGGTCAAAGGTTTTAGGCCTGCGAACAGAAACCTGTTAAAAAGCCTTCTATTAAAGGTTAAAGGCCTGGAAAGATCCTGTCAGACCGATTGTTGGTGTCCTATATACATACGACAGATGGGATCAAAGATTTTACTTTGTAAGATTGCAAAGATGAGACAGACAAATGAACTTTAGCAGAGAGTTTAAAATTGAGGAGGCCGGTTGACAAGCGAATGAATCATTAGTGACTATCCAGAGCACTTATGTGTGGACTCATTGCAGCGCGAGGCTGGAAATGAACGTGTTGATGAGCAATGGCCCAGATATGTAACAGGCCCCCCCAATCAATGACTGGAGGCTGTTCGAAGACCTGCCTGTAAGCCAATCCCATGTCATGTTTGTTTTTTTTTCTGCCTATTTCTGTCTCCTTCCTGTCTCTCCAGCTTTCCTTCTCACTCACTGGATGAAGTCTTGGCCGAGGGATGAAAAGAACGCCCGATACCTTTTGATCCAGCTGTTGTGTGTTGCTGTTCCGTCAAAGAGCATTAGCCTAATATTGCAAGCAAAATACGCCGCGGGGAATCAAAGCCAAGTTTGTAAGATTTAACGCACAAAGTCTATTAATGTCCGAGGCTGGGCACAAGACCTCAAGAGCCACAACAACACCGCTGCTGCTCCCACTTCATTTTCCCCTGTCTGACATTTGCTTTCTTCATATTTACCAAAACAGCTTTTTTCAGATAGGTGCCTTTGATCAAAGGCGTGTGGAATGCTGCTTCATTGTTGAGAGTGACACCCTTTCATGTCTGACATCCTTCGCCGAAAGATAAGACCCTCCTGTCACGCAGGGACAGGCCTTTGAAACTCGGGAGCAATTAAGTCACGTTACTTTTAGAAGCAATTTGCCTTAAAAAAAAATTGTAGGCACCAAAATATGAGTGTGTTCACAGAGTTGGTCAAAAAGGTGACGTGACCAGATGTGATTCCAAAATCTGGCAGACAAAAGCAGAAGAAAAATCTGCAGGAATTTTATGATACTCGTAAAACACTTTAGTTTTCCATTGTTCACCTTTCTCCACTTCCACAAAAATAAAGTCAAAACAAAGGCACAAAAAGTGCCCACAGTACTGGGTTCCCTATTTTACTCTCCATCCATACTTGAATGAATGCATTGCTGAGAGGTTTTGCGGGGGAAAACGATGAGAGAAGTCGCTTTTGTGGGTAAAGAAAAAATGCAGAGGTGAAGTGGAGAGCTGCATTTCGAGTGGGCGGCGAGCAGCGCATTGGAAGGGTTTGGAAGTCTCCAGCGGGTTTTAGGACGTTCGGATGGTACTTTTGAGAGCCTGTTGCACTTAACCATAATTCATATCATATTTCTAAAAGACACAAATAAGCTACAATGTATTGGGAAAAAAAACTCTTATAATACCTCCGATGTCAGCGATGAATGAGACATCCAAAGTTTAGTACACCAATCTAATCTGCAATTCTACCATTCATCATTTTGCTTCTTGCAGATTTTATTTATTTATTTTTACAAAGATGTGTTGGTGAAGTTGCTAAAAACAAAAAAATAAAATTGTAAAAAGCCAAGAAAACCTTGTGTTCTGTTCAAAACGGTAGATCCCAAAAATTTGGAGAAAAAAAAAATGTCCAAAAAAAAACAGTCTGTGATGATGCACAGTCTCTCAATCATCTTCATGTATTTTAAAAGGACAGAATAGAAAAGAAACTCAAGGTTTATTTTGTGGAACGCCGAAAAGCCACTGTGAAAGTGGGCGGCGTGTTTTTACACGTGGCTCGATTGGCGACCAGCGGTCCAAGAAAATCCGTGTCAAAACACCCTCCGGGTCGGTTACATTTCCATCGCTTTCATCAACGGGCGATGAGGTTGTCACAAGCTCAACGGTAAAGATGTCAATTGGGGGGGATGGGCCTCAGCGTACTCCGAGCTGTGATGTGGCTGCACTGAGTCGAAACTGTAAAATACCCTATAATTGTGTAATTTCGGGTCAACAATAATCATATATCTTCACGAAACGCCGTGGAAGAAGTGACTCCTCCCAACGAGCGCTTCCCGCCTCTGACCGAGTCCAACAACACCATATAAAAGTTCTTTAGTGTCCCACAGGAACCCTACGCGGCTCATCGGCCTCTTTCCTGCTTGACTAAGATGACTAGGGGGGGAGCCTGGGGAGTCCGTCTTTAAATGCTGGTACAATTAAATGACAGAAGCCTTTTTCATTTCGTCGCCCCCGACCCTCTCTCACCGCACGATTTCGGACAAATGAAATATGTCTGTTGCTCATTCCAATGAAAGATTTAATGGAAGCGTCTTTCACTTGAATAATAAGGTTTCATGGGCACAATGGCCAATGAGTGGAAGGCTCTTTCGATGCCGGCCACTCGCTGAGACTGTGACGGTTTTTCCAAAGTGGCGACATTAGGCACCGTTTTGATGCCATCGCTTTAATAATGTTACATTTAACTTTCGCCGCTTTGACATCATTTTAAATATTTATTTTGAGCGACGCTTAAGACAAGCCGTCAGCCAATCTCATGGGCACAGACAGAAAATAACCAGTGAGCAGCAGCAGCAGTCCGGACCAACTGGAAACGCTTAATGGAGGACTGGCTGACTCCTAAGTAAAATGCATTTCAGTTATCCAGCCGGATGAAGACGTATTTTTCACAGGGTAGTCATTTGATGATGTGGTTTTGGGGGGGAAAAAAACCCAGCAACAACAACTTGCCATTACTTATTGTCAGATTTAGTTCTCCATTCAAATGTTAAAACCGGAGTCATTTTTAACATGTGTTATTGCTTTTTTCATTTTTTTTGGGCCACAAAAATGAGGCGATTACAAACGTATGCCAGACTTAAATACCATGGTCCAACCGTCGCAGTTAAACACACTTATTGGGTCTTTAGCTTGATCTTGCCAAGTAGACAGTCGCTTACTCCGTGTTTTCCAGCTGCTAAAATGTCAGTTGGTGCCATTCGAGTTCACAACTGAGGATTTGAACTATTGCTCCCCAACCGTGTCCTCATTCTTTCCGCAGAGGATCGCCACAGCTCCTGAAGAAATGATTTTAGTCTCAGTTTGTCCTTATCCTTACCCGTTTTTCTGCCCTTGACTGTTGTGTGTGTCGAGTAAGCCGATAGCAATCATTTGCAGCAATTCAATGAACCAGTATTTGCAAACATTATCAATTAATTGTTCATTTACACGACATAAAACGCTCTTGACTGGTCAACAGCAATCCGTGAGCAACGTTGGAAGTGACGTGTTGCAAAAGCAGCGCGATTATTGAAATTCAATTGACACTGTAATCCAGTAAATATTTATACGTCTTCAACTGTATGTTGAGTGAGTATCAACCATGAGCAAATTTGGTTCATTCTTTTGGAGTGTAATTGGTATTATGAGAATTTGTGACGGGCATTAATATATGGAATGTTGGATGTGTAGTTAATGTTAAAAAATAAAATAAAATTGACGCCATTCTGCTGTCATTGTGTCGAATAAAACTAACAGCTGGCGTGACTGTCATATTCAATTATAGTCTGGCCGTCATCGCTCCGCTTTCCTACTGTGTACTTGGTAACATATAATTCAATCTTTAAACATTCTTTCCGCCCACAGAGTTTTCACATCCACTCCAGGGTCATGCCGAAGCGAAGGAAGCGTCGGAATGGCATTGTGAGCTGTCTGACATGTCATTACCAACGTTGCCGCCGCTCTGATGAAGGAGATCAAGCCGATATGCAGCTGCGTTGTCGTATTTCGATTGTCGGGGCAATCCTGTGTGGTTTTTGTTTGCGCAGAAAGATAGAAAATATCATTTGACGGCAATGCCGGTGGCTGTGGATCCGTTGAAAAGGCAAAGAAAGAGTCTATCAATGTTGGCATCCTATACCATCAAACTGAAAGATGCATGCCTTTCAACCGTTTCAAGGTCAAAGGGGATTTTCGCGTAACGTGAGACGGTTCTGTATAACGCGCCGCTCCGATCATGCCGAGTTAGCCTTGAAAACCAAAGCGCCTCGACTTTCTCCGGACGACCGATGCGAGACCACAGTCGAAAGCTTACGGAACGGCCGAGTCAGCTCAAGTCACTCTTTCCCGTTATAGCTTCATATACGATATAATTTAAATCTCGCATAAACAATCATTATCTCCCACCCAGAAGAGATTACCCCGCTGCTGAAGAAGTGTGCGCCTCGGAGGCAAACGCAGCTTTTCCTTCTGGTGTGCCTCGCAACTTTTACAGGAAAATAATGAACGCTAATTGGTTTGGGTGTCCCTGCTGGCTTGGTTTTTCTTTTTTTTGAAACATGAATGAACACACAACGTTGCTGTTCCTAATGAGTTTCGACGTCCGGAAACACCGGGCTCGGCTGTAACAATTCATACAAACAGTGGAACCTCAAATAGGAGCGCTTCGGAATACCGATCGACCTTCCGTCAATGCGCGGGACAAAACTGTTGCCGATATATCGCCACCGTAAAAATACCAAGGGAATGTTCCCCCGTACAATGTCGTCGCAGCATTACTTGGTTTCTTATCAAAACAGCAGCAGCCGGTCTTTCTTGGGCATGAAAGAATGATGAACGGGCGAGGCCTTCTTGAGCAAATCCTGAGCAAGGAACAGGTTTCGGAAGAGAAAAGAACACCGAAAGCTTCTTAATTAACTCGCCAAAGTTTATTTGCTTGCGTGTTTAGTGCACTTCAGCAAACGATTGAGTTCCCCTTTATTCACAGACCCGCGAGTGAAAGCTCTCCCCAATGCCGAGTCATTCATTTTCCAACACTGCCCAGAATTTGATTCATCTTGTTTTTCTTTACCACTTTAAGTATTTGCTTGAGATATTTTCACCTTTTTTTTCTCTCTCTTTTCCGACTCAGGGCACTGGCCATTGTTGAAATGGAAAAGGAAATTGTGGGTCGGGTAGATTGAGTCTTGTCGTTAACCTTTCGAGGAAACGTCTTGCAGACCGCAGAATACAGTATATGCTTCGAAAATGCGAAGGTCGCACAGCTGGCGACAAGTTCAGGGCGTATCCTGCCAGCTGCGATAGGATCCAGCATACATATACACATTATATATATATATATATATATATGTATGTATAATAAAAAGGTTTGGTGGGGTATGTGTACAGTGGTGTTTTTTTAATTTTGTATTAAATTCTTTCTAGAAATAGAAAGTGTGTGTGTGTGTGTGTGAGCATGGTTGTACACAGGAGAGGAGCCCGATAGCTAAAGGCTCTACCTCCCACTCTACTTCAAAAAAAAAAAAAAAAATGGAGTCGCAAGTAAATTTAAAGTCTCGGGAGCGTAGCATTCCACTGAATTGATAAGGCGCCACAATCTTTCAAGAACGGTGGTGCCTGGGAATGTTGTACTTGGTGCGTGGACTCCTTGAAATTCAATTCTTAATTTTATAGCAAGCCAGGGATGCAAATGTACATCTCTTCTGCTAGTTCTGGTGAGAACTCATGCATTCACGTTCGGAGCAGCTCCAGAGTTTTTACAGGACAAAATGAACTGGCCTGCAGAGAATCTTGACCTCGGCCTCATAGAACCACTTTCAGATGAATTACGGCAGAGATTGAGAGCCAACAAATGCACTCCTGGAAGAATGGTCCAGAATTCCCCATGAACACGTTCCCAAACCTGACGGACATCCGTCCCAGAAGAGTTGAAGTCGTTCTAACGGTAAAAAGTGGCCTGACGTCAGATTCCACCCTATTGATTAGGAACAGCGTGTCACATTTGGGAATCAAGCACTTTTGGCAGTAATTGTCGTATTAAAAGCAGCCTTGTACTTTCGAACTTGTAATTCGGAAAGTATCTTTTCAAAAGGCCCAAAAATATGCGGGCCACACTGAGAGCTAGATAATATGAGCGGATGCCTACGAACGGTTATCTCCTTTTGGGACGTGTGATCACGGTGGCTTGATAAGCGCGGAATGTGGACGAACAGGCCATCGTCTCGTTCTCCCCTCGTCTGTTTCAATGGGGCCGTCTCCGGGCGAAGCCAAAGTGTGGCTGGATGGCGATTGATTTCAGAGAGCGTCTTGGTTTCATCCCGTCTCTGATAGCCTATCTCTCTGTGTGTCAGCCTTCATAGAGCCTTGCGAGATCAAGACGCCAGACGCAGAGCCGTGCTTTGAATCCGTCGCGATGGGGCCTTTCAATCACACCAGATAGGAAGAATGCCCTTGTGGAGTGCTCAGAATCGTCAGCAGTATTTATCCCCCTTGAAGCAGCTATGCAAACCTTTTTGTTGTTGTTATTAAAAAAAAAAAAAAAAAAAAAAAAAACTGAAGTTCACATCTCGGCTGCTTTTGAACCAAAAGCGCATTAGCTAAAAAAAACATTCAACTCAAGATTGAGCAAGAATGTTGAAATGTCACGAAAGTGAGTTTCTCGTGGTGGAATTGAATTTCTTCCTGTTTAATATGCGCAACAGACAACGGAATCACTGAGAATGCATCGGCTGCTTGGATCCAAGTTTGATCCGTTTCAAGAAACAATACATGTGCACTGGTTGCAAATACACCCACCGGTATTCAATGAGAGGCCCAGCCCGAGTTAAGATGCTGCAACAATATAATTTAATCACACGGAAAAAAAAAAAAAGCAAAGCTTTCTTTCATTTTGATTTTCTATTGGACTTTTAGTCAAGGCGTAACAATTGAGGCACCCTCCCCGATGCGACTTTGTAAAAGGGTCAATATTCCCGACGTGACTTCAAAGTATTGCTTTGCCCGCCGCCGTCTTAAGTTTCGGAGACGTTTGGAATCACAGAGCCACACCGGCGGCCCCTCACCATTTCTAATGTGAAGTCGTGAAGACTGATTTGGCAAGAATTCTTTGAAATGGTAATCGGGTCAAGGTGGCGCAAAGGGAGGCTTCTCCTGAGCAACACTCCGAGTCGCAAAGGTGTAACCATGCTGCTGCGGCGAGGAGGATTTTCTCGGAGGGTCTTGTACGCCCTCACAGCCAGTACGGCTCTCAGAGGGCAATGCTACAATTCCCCAGTGTGGATATGCGCGAAACCCGTCTTAAAACGATTTTTTTATTCTTTGGCTTGGGACTCGGCATGAGGCTTGATTTTTTTGTTTCATTGTCTTTGTTATTCATTTGTTTGTTTGTTGTACGAAGTCTTTTTGCTCCATGTATCGAGCGCTGGTTGTTTTCAAGTGCTGGAGAAAAACAGTTGAGTGGAGTACAAGTCTTTCTTTACTGCATTTCTTCTCGTCGTTCCGTCAGAATCTGGAACTCATCAGCGCACCTTCATATCTGCTCGTAGCGAGATATGAAGTGAGCTCACATTTTAAACATCCCCCATCTCGTTTGATAGCTCCCCCCCCCAAAAAAAAAAAATAAGTCACACTGTTCAAACAAGCAAAGAGCATTGCTCCGCTGCCTCCAATTGTCTGGCTCAGAGCTATTGACGCTGCACTTGACGATTTATTATAGGCACCTTTCCCCGAGTGACCGATAAGCATTGTGATGGATGCACGATTTTTACCGTGCCAAAATAGCTTTATCTCTCCCCTCCAAGCTACTATCTCCACCGGGCTGATGAACTGTGCTTATTCTCTCTTCTCCGATTTTTTTTCTTCTTATCCCCCCCCCCCCCCCCCCCGCTGTTTTTCCGCCCCTCGCTTTTCTCTGATGGTAACCGCTCCGAGCCCTTTCCCCCAAAGAGCCAATTTCAGCAGGAACAAATGTATTCCATTATTTACCGGCTTAGTTTTCCATGCGCTGTGTGGATTGTTTCATTCTCGCCACTTTATTTGTGACTCTTTATCTGGATGCGTTTGTCAGCGCTCGCACGTACATCGAGATGACTTGTCGAGCACAGGCATTTGTGCGGCGGGCTCTCGCCTTGAGACGTTTTCACATGAAATGTGTCGTTTCCCATAAGAATTGCACAAAAGACGAACACAAAGGAGGCCGCAACAACGGCGTTCAAAATTATGCCACAAGAACATTTTCGGTTTTGGAAATGCCAGCTTATAATAATAATAATTTAAGAGTTTTCAACGAAACAATGCATTCATATTGGTCCAAATGAAGTCCGCCTTCAAGCAACAATCCCATTTTACAGACCAAAGTCTGAAGGTTTTCCTTTCTTTAAAAGTTATCCTCGTTTGTCTGGAACTGCCACAATGCGTTGTTTTTGCAGGCATGTGAGTAAATGTAGATTTTAAGATGAGGAGACTGCTATGAAATATTTACTTCATGTATAATTAAGGATGAAAAGCAGAGTGACGTCTTTTCCATTCCACTAGACAATGAATTCATGTTTTTCCGGCTTTTATAAAATCATATTTTCAACTGCTTCACTTCTATTTTATAGTCTCTAATGATATACCAAATAGCATGTACGGCAACACCGACGGGTACGTTGAAGGCCTCATTTTTACACCTATCTTTTCGTGATCTCGCTTCCAAATATCAAAAAAGGTTGTGAAAGGTTCAACAAATGCACCCGCGTGCCCCTGAATCCATTCAAATGACGCCCCACATTTTTGGGACAGATTGTCCGCTTCACTCATCATGAAGTGCACAACCATGTCTCAAAGTTGCCGGCGAGTCCCAGTGTCGCCTCTGATGGGATCCCCTCAAAGTTACGCAACTCTGATGATTGCGTATGTGGTATTTCCGTTTGAGTCCCATGATAACGGAAGACATTTTCTCGCATTGTTGCAAAACAGAAATAATTAAGCCCCAGGCAAGCGCTCACTTAGTTGTCCCCGTTCCACGCAATCTTCTCCATCCCGATTCAGAATATGCACATTCGCTAAAGGAGGGACGGTCAAGTCTCAGTATCACAAAGGCCAACAATGCTTCATTCGCTCTTGTAGTTTACGGTGACTATATATGTGGAAGCCACAGACGTCGTAACGGACTTTCAAGAAGGCAACGTGGATTCGGTTCGACTTAGCGGCAGTGTGAATGTGCGTGAATAGTCGTCGGTAGTAGTAAGCTGTGTGAATGGCCACAGGACGAGGGTTATGTTTCAAAGTCTGGCCTGATCAGTCGCATTTTTGGGGGCAAATGAATGCATGCTATCTAAGTGATGGTTTGATTTACTCGTGTCTCGAAGGAGATTCAAAATGTTTTCTGTCAGCAATCATCACCGTTAATCTAGTTGAATGTATTTTTTTTCTTCTTTTTGGCACGCCGGTGAGATCATAGCCACGCAGAGACGGTGCGTCTTCCAATTTGCCTTCATAACAAAGTGTAATAAACTGTATTTTGCTTGGATGGCTAAAATGAGCAAGCTGAGCAAAGATAAGACAAGGTGTCATTCATAATATGCTAGATTTGGCCGCCAAGCTTCCTTTCACTCAGTTACACTTCATCTACGCTTTCAAATGAGAGTTATTCAAGCAGGAAACCACCTGGGCCACCATTTCTAACCATGCTGAAACCGTGTTGTCATAATGATAAGGATTCTTGCGCCGTATTTCGTTCTCACTTTATTTCACTGTTTATTTAACTTGGAGATGTATGCAGCAAGACTCCCTCTGATGTAAGCCTGAGCTTTCCATATTCACCGCTGCGGGTGATGGGAGATTTCTCGACAGAATTACTCACAAAGGCGATAGCAGCTTTCGCTGCAGAGGAGGACGGTTTGTCAATCGGGCTACGATATGGGATTGTCGTGTTTTGCCAGAGCAGAGGACCCGAAAATCAGGGCGTACCGAACAAAATGGAGGTGTGCACTGGGAAAAACTCAATGGAAAGCACGTACAGTAAGCACGTAAGTCCTGAAAAACCCAAAACTAACAACAAAACACAATGATCTGACGCCGACTGGTCGGTGGTCGGCATGGCAGCCCTTTTAACAGAAAAAGCGAATGACATGATGACCAACAGGTGCGAAGCTGTAGGAAAAGCCCTCCGATGCCATCTGTTGGTCACAAACGGAACAGAACGATGACCGTAACCTATGAAAGAAAACCAAATCGAAACAAAAACAGAATCGTGCTCTACCTCGCAAAATATCAATTTGGTCATCAAAAAGGCATCAGCATACGTATTGCTTTTCCCGAAATAATTCACTAAATTTAATCTACGTTTCTATTAGTCCAAAACAAAACATCAACATCAGCATTCTAACATGGGAACTAACCAGTGAGGTCATTTTTTATAATAAATAAACTCCTTTTTGCCCTCGGAAGAACGACAGCAGTCAATGTGCAGGATCAGCAGTTTTTGGACCAAGCCGGAGACTGATGTTTTGTTCAGTTGTAGTTCAATCGCAATTGTTCCTTGCTTGCAGGCAAAGTAAAAGCGTAACCGTTGAGAAAATGATTGTTGTCGTGCGGTTGAACAGCTTCGCCTCCATTTATATTCATAAGACGCAAAAAAAAAAAAAAAAAAGCTTCAAGTGCATCTCTGACTAAATGAAGGAATTGTTTGTGCGTGTCCATGCTTAACTTCCTTTGAGGTACACGCCCACTTGAGCATGTCTACAGCGTCGGAGCGTGCGGGGACGACGGCTACTCGGTGTGTGGCGCAGCGAGAGATAAACAGGACATGCTCCGAGAAGTGGGATGATGGCCGGTGGACACAGCTGAGGAAGCAGCTGTGAGGAGGACAAGCAGCGGTAGGAGGGGAAGATGAGGGAAGGAGGGATGGGAGGAGAGCAGCGCACCGTGGAGGGCAGAGTGCCCTGACAGCCCGGAGTGGGGGCTCTCCAGCCTTGACAGATGGAACGGGACGGAGCTACGCCCCGCTGGCAGTTCTCTTGATGCCAGGGTGGGAGCACAAGCAAGTTCACATTAAAAAAACAAAACAAAACACATCCATTTGTGATACCCAATCACGGTGCAGACTGGAGTTTGAGGAAATGAATGGACATGAAAGCCCAATGCGATCAGATGACACAAATGGAGATGTCATTTTGTGACTGATCCGAATTAAAAAAAAAAAAAAATGGGGATACAATAATCAGGCTTTAAGTCAGCCGATTTGAATCATTTGGACTTTGTGGAGGACAGAACTATTCCAGCAGTGTTTACCGTGACAAACCTCGCGATGACATACTGAACTGAGGTGAAGAATATTGTGCAGTCAGGCATTACACAGGAGAGGGAGAGAAAAAAAGCGGTCATAACAAATGCTCCTAACCACAGACATCAACATGTGCGGTGCTCATCTAACCTCGTTCTTTCCACCCGCATGGGATGCAAAGGACTGCCGCGGCCAACATGTGAAACATCGAGTGAGGCACGCAGCGGCGGGGCAGAGATGGGGAGGATTCAATCGGCACTGACCATCTGCTTGATCACGTGGCCCCCAAAAAAATAAGTAAAAAGTGTTAGCCATGTGAGTGATGTACTGTATCATTTGCACGTATTACAACTGAACTTCACCATCTTCATCATATAGTGGTTGTGTTCTGCTTCTTTAAAATTTGTCATAAAGTGCTTGTCAGTGGTTGGACTTTTACACCATGTTTTTGTTTGAGTCGTATTCATTTTTATGTCAAATGGTATCCAGTGCCCGTCATTTCATTTGCAGGAGAGAAAATCCTGAAATGGCATACTCGATAATAACATCAAACCTAAATTGCTGACAGAAGATCCGGTGCCATTTTCAAGCAACAGTCAGACTGCAAAAAAAAAAAAAAAAAAAAAAACACTCACGGGCACGATCTGTGCTCTTGTCAAAGGCAAAACGTAAACCCAACTGAATTGACTTTCGCTGATGGCACAGATTACCGTTCGCTAACAGCAGTAGCTTGCGATAACGGCAACAAACAGGATCGCTCTTGTGAAGTTGTCATTGCAGTGGCAGTGAGGGGGTGATTTGTTCATGCAGCGCATACGCACAAATGCTGCTTCCACAAGTAATTTAATGTTTGTATTGTTTTAATGGGCGCTGGCTTTTTTTCCACACACTCTGGGCTGCACTTCCACAAATAGAAGCCACTCTCTGCTTGCAATGCCAGGGTTCCATACCCGGTCGTCATGGTAACACAAGCCAGACTCAGCATGACATGAGACAGGGCGCCTTCAAAATGGATTCATCTTGGTGAGACAAGAACCGCAGCATGCGTGCTATACGTCTTGAAGCTTTCTTTTCTTTATTTTTTTTTTCCAACATAGTAAACCTACACGAGTGTTAAAGAATACTGTCATGAGTCCGTGATGGTAAACACCCAAAAAGCAGGCAGGCAGAAGAAGCTTGGTGCACTGAACAAAACGTTTGAACAAAACATTGGAAAAAAACAAAATCGAAAGCGCACACACACAAAGTCATGAAAAGATCAAAATTCAAAGTTTCAACAAAACATCAAGAATTAAAACACCACCACAATAAACCAAACATGACTTCAAGCAGACACAAAACAACATGGCAGCAACACAACACACTGACAAAGACTGACTGCACCCAGGGAACTAAATACAAGCACGCTGACGAGACAACAAGGAACACCTGGACAAGACGCCAAGGCTCGACGGAGCCGATTGGTTGACGCAAGGGACCCGAATGATGAGAACAGTGGGGAAACAAAACCTAACGAGGAAGGCAAAAAAAAAAGGCACACGAGGAAACAAAACCAAAACGTAATCGAAACAAAAAAACAAAATCATGACGATTGCCGGCTGTTTTGCAAATGATGCATGCTCTCTTACCTCTGATAAAGAATTAGCGAATATGGGGGAGGTGCAGAGGGGAAGAAACGAGAGACTACATTCACATGACCTCTCAGTACATTCTTTTTTTTTCTCATGAGAATGGTTTGAACTGTAGATTTCAAAATCAGACTTATTTTCGTAAAGTGTGAGCAATAGTAGTCAAATCTCCGCCTGGACTCCTCTCTTTGGAATGTCTGGATTTTTTTTTCTAAACTTACTGCAAAACTGCACAATTAGGTGTAAAAAAACAGTCAAACGGCATTCGCACCTCTCCTACTGTCCTGCAGTGTGGCGCGAGGGTGAGCGAGGCGCATTGAAAAGCTGTGAAACAGAAGGGAGGAAGATGAAAAAAGGAGGCGTGCGGGAAGAAAATAAAGAGGCTCGGTGCCGTGATAGCATTTTAATTGATTCCATGACCAGTGGGAGCGCATCCCGTCACACTTGGACGCAGCTCCCGGCCTTCGCGATTCCCATGCAGAACAACGTATGAGAAGACATTCGACTTGGTTTTTCCTCCCGGGTTTTCAAATGAAGCTATATTCATGGCAGCTTTGGCGTACCCGTCGCACTCTCTGATCTCCTTCGCTGTCACAAGCGTTCCGGCGCTGGGGGGGGGGGCTTCGGGCCCAACCTGAATTCACTTTTCTTTTTGAGACTGAAAAACTGGTACTCGGGTCTCTTTCTTCTCTGCCATTCCAGACTGTCTTTACTCCACGTCAACAGCTTCCATTTCACCCCCGCCCCCCTTTTCACTGTCGGTTAATGACTTCTGCTCCCTATCACCTCTTTCTGTCCCTCACTGTCTTTGTTCTTCCTCCCCGCTCGCTTCTTTTTACTTGAGTGCCATTTGATGAGGCCCGGATCGAGAGCGTCCGTATCTCGGTGTCGTGCAGCGGTGCACCCTGGAGTGGATGTCGGGGGAAAGAGACAGGCCCCTTTCACATTAAATATCATCTGACACCTAATTTGCTCCACCTTCGGCAACTATGATGGGGAGGGAGCGAATGGAACTGTTCTCTCGCTCAAAAGTCGGCCTCCTCCTCTTCGTCCTCATACCCGCACTTCGTTTCGCGAAGGGGAGGAAGAGGTGGCGTGTAATTAATAGATCAAGACGAAAGCTGTTCAGAGCCTGTCGCTCTTGGACATCGGTAATGTGGTCAGACGTGAACAGTAGCCACGTGAGGAAAAAAAATAAAATCACCCAAGAGTGCAATTATGCCACTGACAATAACTGAAGAACCCCCCCACCCCCACCACCACCACCACCACCACCACCACCACTACAACACATTCGGCCACCCCTGCCTGCTCTCCGTCGCTAAGTTGTCACTCCTCGGCTTTGTCTCGATACATCACACGGCTGATTTGGCAGCCGGATCACAGGTTCACAGTGGAGCTCCAGGGCAGCGGCCAAGAAAATCGTACGTCGGGTCAGGCCCCTGCTCCGGATGCAAATAAATGAAAAATGAATGAGAACAGACAAGTCTCGCTGGGAAATCCATCTCATGGAATTGGTTTCCAATATGGAAATGCTGGCAAGATGATCACCTGGAAAGATGTGCGGCACACTTCTGATGTTTCATTTCTGAGCTAATAAATTGGTTTGTCATTTGGGCGAGCGAAACCACATGCAGCAGTCCGCATCGACCCAAAGCTCATTTTGAATCCGTCGTCGCTATTAAAATTATCTTTATGTGTCACACCAAACCTTTCATGGTTGACATGTATTTTGCCAAATACCTGACGCGTCTCAGGATAGTCATTTGCATTCTCAGTCTCAGTCTGACGGTCCCACAATGAATTCAAATGTCATGCACATTGCATATGCATAAATGGTCCTCTGGAAACACAGCTCACTGCCAGAAAGCGCCATCATCCACAGAGGAGACGGCCACAGGAATGTTGTTGGGAAAATGTACTCAAAAGCCTACATCAAAAAAATAAATCTAAATCTAAATCTAAATATACAGTATATATATATATATATATATATATAAACTTAGGTGCATTGTGTGTTGTGTGTCACATACAGAAATAGTGCCCGTAACTGACACTTACTTGCCCCCCCCCCCCCCCCCCTTCTGATTTTGTTGAACTGAGATCTGACAATCCGGCCGCTGGACTACAGGAAAGCATTATCATGTCAAACAACTGTTTCGTCTAAAATTTGCTCACATCACTTTCATTCAAGATGCGCTGATATTCAACTCAAGGCGATTAGCTTTGCCACAAAAGATAGCACCAACATAATCCTTCATGACATTCTGAGCATCAAGATGCCTTTTTTTTTTTATTACAGGCCTCATATCTCCACAGATTGCATCTTTATTTTCTTTTGCGTTGCCTCAGCAAGGGCAGGTGCTTGTCCGACACATGCAGGTGATGATTAAAGGCTGACCTTATGCTTCATTAGCAGCAACTGAGAGATTTCACTGCTTGGCTATGAATCATGGGAAGGAGGAGGGGTGGGGGGGGGGGGGGGTTGAAAAAAAAGCAGCCGCCGGGGAAATGTTACCGAAGTGATTAGGTTAGCGGTGTAAATCAATAGAAGCGTTGACCTGCAGATGGAGTGGTGGAAAGAAGTGAGGTGCAAAATGAAGAGGGGGGGGGGGTGTAAGGGTGAGAGGAAAGGATGTGATTAACAACTGGACTGACTGGATGATCTCTCACGGAAAAAGGGTACGGATACACCAATTTATATTCAATATATCTAATATATATAACTAAAAATCATGTCTCGTGTTAGGTCAAAAGCCAAGGAATAAAAATGGATTTTAAGATGACTTTTAAAGATGGGCATCGAGGGGATCGAGATCATTCCATTCCACGTTAAAAAGTGTTTTGAATATGCTTACAAGAATACCCTTTGAGAGTCAGGAAATATTGTGGGCTAACTTTTGGACCGATGACAGCAGCCTGCCAGACCGGGCGTTAATTTCAGCCTGAGTTGATTGCGTGGTTGCAGGCTCGAAGCATGCCATCAACTCAGGCTGACATCTTGGCCTGACAAAGACATGAAGTGCCATCACCTCTTGGTTCCTTTCTAAGGGCTCAAATGTAGAGATGATTTGATTGGAGTCGAATACTGCGTCGTCTCTTAATTGTAGAACTGAAATACCACGAGGAATAAAAATAAATCCAAACAAAAAGTGTCCTTTTCACTCACGCTAATAAAAAGTCTGCTGCAAGCGTATAAAAGGGCCAGTCGACATTCGCTCGTCAACTGAAATCAAAATGAACAGAATGCGCTCACAATTAAAGTTTACTTCTCAACGCCCCGTGATTATCCGGCCCGGCCGCTTGCTGCGTGATGCTGTCAATTCAAGTGGACACCAGTCCCCAATGGCTCATCTGACTCCCTCCCTCGCTCTGACACACACACACACACACACACACACACACGCACACACACACACACACACACACACACACTCTTCGAATGCACTCTATTGAGTAGCACCAGCATGCACTCACTTTGCTCTGGCACTAATTAGATTCTGCGCCCTCGGTCTTTACACGAAGCCCATTTTATAGAATAATTTCAGCACAGTGCGCCTCATAATTAGAAAGATGAGAGAACGAGTGGGATCTTTGATTGTGGCAATAACAAGATGAAATGTCTATGATGTCGTTTTGATGCTCTTGGTTCAGGAGATTCATTTATTAATAAAAAATTTAAAAAAAGTGGGGAAAGCTTGAGGAAAAGATCACCTTTCACTTTAGCGATGACTGCGGCTGTAATCTGCGCGTGCGTGTGTCACGCCGACGCGATGATCTTTAACGATTTCCAAATGGCTGATTGCATTGGTTATTTTCAGCTCAGGTTATTATATAACCATTCAAAGTGGAGTGGAAGGCAGATGTTAAGCAAACATGTGCGCTCATTAATAAACAGCCTGCACACACATGCTTGCGCTCCCATGCAGATGCTCTCACAAATCCCCACAACCGACGCGGCATAAGGCTGGCACAGCCATCGCTCTTGACATCCTGCGGTCGTCTCTTGAGGGAATCTTTTTTTCAAGCTGTTTGTTGATATTTACCCTGTCGGTTTTATGAGCCAATAGTTTGCTCCTACAGAGGAACAGTGGCAAATATTTGGCATCTTGAAAAAGGTCTCATATTTACATTCAAATACTCGGAAAATAATAATAATACGGTGCCGCTAATGTCAAGAAAGATACTTTTTGAAAGTAGCTGCGAGGAGCATTTTTCAGATCAAATCTCATTTCTTTAAGTGCAACCTCCTCACGCCATTTGTGTATTTGGTACGTTTGTGAATATAAAATGCAAATTGCCCCCCCCCCCCAAGGCTGTTCTAAAACAAGTTGTCAGACAAAATATTTATGATTTGCAACTGTGCGACTGGAGTTTGTTTGCTCAACAAAACCACGTGACGGCGTTTACAGATTGGAGTCCCCACAATGTACGCTCACGCGCGTCAAAATGGATATTATTGGCGCCACCCAAGCCTGACTCATTCCAAGTGACGTTTATGTGCTCTAAGTGCCACTTTTTGTCCAACGTGCAGAGATTTAACCGCTTTTGACACAGTCGCTTTCGACCAGCCCCCCTGTCTCACACGTTTATCACGTATCCACACACGGCCCACTCTATAACTCTACGGAGACCGTAGACATGAGGATAAACGTCCGGGTGATGAGTAGCCCGCCCTTCACGTTCTTTTATTTTGCTTTTGCTGCACCGCAGGGAGGTCAAAAGTCAGTGACGGCCACCCCAGCAAATTATTGGCATTGGGTCTTGTTGTCACTCTTGGGATAATAAAAAGCTGTCTTTGCAATATAAAGCACCAACGACCTTCCCTTCAGTCGGAGTCAATATGTCACACACACAAGCATACAAAAAAGATGCACGGACAATAGGGAGATAAATTGAAGGGCCAAAACATGAGGAGCCTCGTACCTCTGCGCAATCTTAATTAAGGTCAATGCAAAAACTTCTCCATTGATATGGTTTGTATTTGCACTGGTTTGCATTCTGTCACCATTTTAGCAACTTTATTTAGCAATATCATGAGCAAAAGTATGTTCATACCTCTGTAGCAGCATGGAAATAAGGATTCGGTTTATTTGATGCCAGGGACCAGGATATAAACACACACACACACACGGGCACACACAGGAAACCTCACATCCTATTGTCCGAATGGATGTATGCTAATAGAAGAGAGGAACATGAGAGGTCTGCCTTGCATAATGTCACTGAGGCGAGTGGCGCACGTTTGGACGCGCAGCAGGGAATCGCTGTGAAAGTGCAACTTCCAGCAGAGCTTGTGATGAACCGGGTGAAGGATGCCAAGAATTGCCGACTCCCTTCAAGAGATTCAGAGCAACGCCGTCTGTGTTCGAGCGGCGGAAACAAATGGCGCAGATGGAGGTGGGGAGGCGTTGTTATGAACTCCCAGACATTGATGTGCTTGAGGGCGGGCAAACGCCCTGGGTGGCTTGGAAGAGACGAGCCCGCCGAACTGGACGACTGACAATCGCAACCACTTGGAAGAAAAAGAACAGTTCAGAAGCTATCACATGAGTCAAATGTACTTCCTTTGAAGTCTTTTTTTTTTTTTTTTTTTAATTGGTGTGTGGAGTAGCAGGGGATCATTCTCCGTTATCTGTCATAAATACCGTCACAATGATGTTTTTTCACAGTGGATGTATTCAAACATTTTCATCCTTTAAATGAACTTTCAACCATGTTTTTGGAAGAATCCAAGCATTCAATCCTTGGTACATTTTGATGCATTTTCATTTTTCCCACAAACACTCCTAAATATAAAAAAAAAACAACAAAAAGAAATCCATTTTCGGTTGACTCGTGGACCCTTTTAATGAGTCAGACAATCCATTTGTCCGCAGACCGATGTTATTTTTTCCCACATGGGCGCAGTTCAGGCAGAACAACTCGATTGTACAGTCGACACAAAGAAGTTGAAGTGAGACTCCGGAAGCTGTGAACGCGAATACAATATTGGCCTTGAAATAACTTTTGAATACCGCTCCCGCACCTCGTCCGACAGAAGGAACTCTCACGGCTCCAAGACGCAATAAGCGCTTAGATTTCCCCGAAGGTTTTTGAGACTGGCACCGAAATTAATTGCGCCGTTCTGAAGATGGATAAAAGCATTTGTGTTTTGATGAAGGAAACCCTGGACGCCATCTCCCCACAGGGCTCAACTGCCGTCGAGTAAGCCCACATCGGCGGCCCCGCGATGGCACACACGTGTGTACAACTCCCGAAGAGACCTGCCGATGGTCTGGACCGCCCCGATCACAACACTCAGCATACATCACGCACGCTGTACGTGTATCTGTTCTGATGGTTGGGGACACACACGGATGTGTCATTTATCAAAGAGAAGGAAGAGTTACACAATGCGCAGTGTATCTATCATCTGCGATAATGCGCGTCATGGCGGAATGACAGCAAAAACCTTTTTGAATGAGGCTGTCGATGGCAAGTCCAGATAAGAGAATATTTACGACGGCGTACGCCGCATCCGACCGCGCGTCAAAGCCAATGGAGCCGTCGTGTGATTTTCATGGTCCCGCTGTGTCAAGCGTGCGGCCCGGTGCCGCAAGCTTCTGGGCGCGTTAAAATGCTCAGATGACAGCGGCTACATGATGGAAAATGTGGAGAGGAGCGGAAGATATTGGGCTTTTTATGAACACGGTCCTCAAATTTATGATGAGAAGGTGCACAGGAATGTCATTTACCCTCAGCCCATTTCCTCTCATTTATGAGCATTTAAGTCGAGTCTTGTAAGAGTTGGAAAAGGACAACCTTTCGCAAAAGAGACGGCAATTAAGAGAGAGCGCGTTATTTCTTTGCCGCTTTTCTGTTTGGCGTTCTCGTGCTTGGATCAGCGGCTCATTGCAACAAATGCCGTTAAAGTGACAGAAACAACGCACCGTATATAAATGTCTATATGTGTATATCGATATGTATATAAAGGTATAGATTGTGTAATCAACAGTATGGTAGAATTTACGACGTTACGTGGCAAAACGCACACCGAGTTCTTTCCCTTCGCTTCACTTGCCAGATGATTTTTCCCAGCATTTGTTCATGATTGACAGTCTTGAGACAGGAGGCTGCCATTTTTTTTTGATTCATCCCCCATGTTTGTTTCCTCGCAGCACTTTTTCACCACAGCGTGGTTTCCATCACAACAGCTGCCAGAGTCGTCACCTTTCATAATTCTTAATCGAGGGCAACCAGAATGGAAAATAATTTCACACTTCATACGACTGTGCAATTATTTTTAAAAACTAAATTATTTCCTTGATGGATACAAACATTTTCCATCTTGTTTTCATCAGGTTTCATGTTTTTTTTTTTTAATGGATGAGCCTCTTTGCCCCATTCTTTCCATGCTACATCCAAATGTTAGATTGACGGAATAATGGAGAATGACTGAGCCTGCCTCGATCAAGCTCCTAAAGTCAGTCCGGAGGGTCACCGCAGCCAAATGACACCGAAAGCGATTACTGTATGTTTCAACACGCTTTTCTCCGTCTTGAGGGCTACTCATGAGATTGATGGCTTGACATAATCATATCCTGCCACGGCGTCGAAGGTTGACGCGCATTCACTGGTGGTTCTGGCATGAATGACTCCCGAGGCAGGCAGCCACGCTGATCGCCTCCCAACCGCCACCCCGCCCCGCCTGCCGCGAGCCAAACAGCGCAGACGGACGGCGAGTACAAAACATTCGCGTTATTAACATTGATTTTGACGGCTTTACGGTTTCCGTCTTGAGACGGATTTCGTTTAACCCGCGTTAAAGACGAGAATTATTGAGTTGGACATCGTGTAACGGTGAAAACATCCGGTCAAGTTTGAGTCCGACTTCAGCGATATTCTCTCACCACAACATTCAATGAAGTCGTGATGCTGCTGCTGCTGCTGCTGCTGCTCTAAATGAGACTGCGTGAGGGAAAGGGGAACTCCTGAAAGGTCAACATTTGAGCGGGGCAATCTTTTCTCTGCGATTTATTGTGCTGGAGCTGAGACTTCAACAGATAACGCGAGTATCGCCGTCATCCCTCCGTAGGGGAGAACAAAAGAATTGTTGAATGTCACAAAAGGCGCAAGAAGCGATGCTCTGATACGTTTCCATTCCGCTCTTCCATCCACCGCCAGACTTGTTCTATTATCTACTATTCGGCTTTTCTTGCCGCGGGTTATACCGCAGACCGAGTCAGAACAGTAGTCGCCAGACGAGGCTGTGTGGGAAAAACAGTCTGCTTTGCATCTGTTCGGCAGGCGCTTCAGCCTCCTGGAGGAGAAGGGGGTCACGGAGTCATCAGTGCCCAAGGGATGATGTCATCCCGCTGCGCTCTGAACCGCCTTGTGCTCCCTCCCGATCTGCCTCTGAGCAGAAACCTCGTCACGCCCTCCCGCTGAGTCAGCGAGCGTCTCGGTTGTCTGTGCCACTGCAGTCACTCGAGATGTGCGTTTGCAGGGGGGGGGGGGGGCGTTCAGAGGATTGGCGTCGTTGCTGGAGAACTCTGGCTTCTGTTCGTCAAGGGCTACCGACGAGTGGAGAACACCTCGCTGCCCCAAAAAGTGGAATTATACTCGCTCCATGATTCTCACGCCTGCTGCATGAGGAAACTTTTTGTTTCCATGGATCTTGTGTTTGTTTGCGCACCCCATCTAACTTTGCCGAAGATGAGAGGAATTCTGTTTGGACTTGTTTGTAGCTAAATGTATGTTTTGGAAAGGCCGTCTGACTTCTGGTGGTGTTGGGAATGCAAGTTTCCATCTTTGAGAGCAGCCAAAACTAGCTCCAAAAAGTGGGGGCAGTAAAAATAAAATGCTGCACAAAAAAGGGAATGAAAACCTGAACGATTGAAGGGGTGCTTCATCAAGAGCTGCACATTTGTTTTCAATTTTACACAAAGCGGATCAGAGAACTTTCTTTGGAGGACTAAATTGGCCCCGAACAAGGTCTTCCCCTCCCTCTTCAGCCCATTCTGCCGTTCCAAAGAATAATATTTTCTTTTCTTGGCAATGAGCATGTTTGATCACACTTTTATAAGAGACACGGCTAGTCAGAGAAGTCTGCCCCCCCCCCCCCCCACTTCAGTCACTTTTTCTTACCACAGTTGCTTTCCGTTCATTACAGCTGCGCTACACCACTGAGCAAGGAGAGCAGAGATGAGAGGGGGGGCTAGTCTCGCCACTGCGGGCTCAGATGTGGGCTACTATGCCCAACACTGGCCTTGATTCTTCATTTGAGGGTTCAAATTCTATTCCGCTCGGTTTCTGCAATGAACCTCCTCGATCCGCAAAGACAAGTTGCCCGCGAGTGTGAATCCAAATCACTTTCCACATACTGGAATGTGCAACCCGAGGCACCTCGACAAGATATAATTTCGGCACGTCCGTGCAGGAGACTCAGATCGGCTTGCGAAAAGGTTGACTGCGAAACTACTGGTGGGTGGTTAAAAGAGCGGCCGCCCCCTCATGACGGAAGAGAAATTACTCTCGAGTCTCCCCTCTTTGTTCTCACGTGAAAGCCTGCGATGATTTATAACCCGGGGGTTTTTAGGGCAGAGGAATTGGAGATAGGCGAGCTCAGAATTCCAACTGCATTATGCATTTCCTTTGTTTTTGAGCGTCACTCACACGTTCTGAGGATGGACAGTAGAGAACGCTTTGTGGTCCAGATGAGCTCCCCGGAGAAAAATGGCCCGGTTTCCTGCCTGCATTGTCCATGTGCATATCTATCCTGTTTATCCGACCTGGATGAACCACGGAAGAATAGATCGCAACCGCAGCATTGAAAGTGGGAATTTCTGGACCGATAAGGAGAGACTCAACCTTCCTTTGTTTGTTGCTGGCATTTTCAAGACCATCGTGACTGCAGGATGTCGAGCAAGGGGGCGGCTGCAGGCGCCACCTATGACACGTGAGACGAGCATGGCTGAGCGTGTTCCCAAATGACTTTTTGTGGCCTTGCAAAGAATAAATCGATCCTCGGGTGACTTAATGCCGGCAAAATGTACTCCGTGTTTGGGAGCTGTTGCACAAATTCCAATTTCCACTTCACACCTAATCAGAGATATTTCTGACGATGTGTTGTGCGCGCATAATGCGGGAGAAATGTTTTGGCTCTGCGGTTTGCGCGGAAAGAACAATTTCATTGGCTCCCGTGATAAATTGGTTTGACCACCGTCAGCAGCATTCGCAGATGCAATGGAATTCTCGGTTTGATCTCAAATGGAGAAGAAAAACAAGTCTGTCTTGGGTCTTTTACTCTGAAGAAGGTAAAAAAAAAAAGAAAAAAAGAAATATTCGGAGGTTATCCCAAACTAAGCGCTGAATTTGAAGGCTATCATCTAAATGTTGCTGCCGGAGCCCCTGCTCGACTCCACTGTCACTGACAAGGTGATTAGCAAAAAAGCGCGCCCGTAATGCGGCCAAAGTTGCAGGACCTCTTTCGGACGAGTCTTGTCAAAGTTCGGTCGGTTCGCTTTTCTCATTAGGTTGGAGTCAGCTTCAATTTCCTGAGCAAGTGCTGAGTGGCAGGCTGAGGGTGACTGTTCTAAATGTAAATCGCGGCCGAATGGAATTACACCGACAGTCGGACATCTGTATTTTAATTGGCCCCCGGCCACCGCCACCCTCCTTTCCAGCCCCGAGCAAAGGGCTGCCGCAAAACCTCTAATTTATAGCCAAGACTTCAGGAATCCACCCCGCTTGCTTGTGCAGAACAAGGGCAAAAGGGCCCGCGGACTACATGGCAAAAACAATATTTAGCAGATGAGATCACTGCTACCATCTCATTGTAGCCTCGGCGCGACAAGACGTCCCAAAAATATTTCGCTTGGCGACTTGCAAAAGCTTTTTGCTCCCGCTTTGCGTTTGTTTTGACTTGAGGTGGCTTATTTTCACTCGAGGCTAGCTGGCCCCGGGCGGCTAATTGCGAGCGGATCTGGACGGAATGTTTTGTTTTTGAGGAGAGGCATTATTTCAAATTAGTCAATTTGTCCAGTCAAGTGTGTGGTCAACGGGGCCCACACAGCTGCAACTGAACCAGAGCGGAAGAAAGGCAGAGGAAATTTGATTCATGGGAAATGGTGAGTCAATGAAAGTTTTCATTTAGGTTGGGGGGGGGGGGGGGGGGCGGTGAATTCATCCGATCAGTGTCCCCTGCTGATGGAATGTGTGGCGTGACAAGCAAGTATGACAAACAAGAGGTGAGCGACATCGACGGGAGGTCCAGCTGAACAACCACCAACGGCGGGCAAGTCCGTCGGCGTGTTCAGCAGAGGCCTCGCTTGAAAAAGCTTCAGCCCGTGCCCTCAAAATGAATTTGGACTATCCGTTTGTATTTTTTGTGTGCTTCCTTTTTTTTTTTTTTTTCCTAATGTATTTATTCCCGCCATGTTTTTTTCCCCTCCCCTCTAATCTACCATTTGCCACAGGATTTACATTCTCGGTATTGAGTACACCCAGAGAACCACTCAGCGGAATAAGTCCATTACTCACTCAATTACTAGAAGAGCACAGCATGCTGGCTCGCCTTTGGGGAGAGGCATGGAAGGAAGGTCTCGTGGCCACTGAAAGTTTTCAGCGTGTCAACGGTTTTGACTCAATTCCTGTCTTTCTAGGGCTCCCCTTTCCTGACCAGGAAGTGGTATGAAGGCTCTATTTTTCACTCGAGCCAAATCCACGTTATGTTTAATTGAAGTATGTTAACATGCCCTTGTCAAGGCCTTGCGTTGCTTTTAGCACGGTCTACTGTGATAACATTAATTACACCAGAAAAAAAAATGGGAGTTCTTTTTTCTTTTAGCCCCCGGCTCTGGTGAACAGCTTGCCATTGTTGCAATACGTGTGATACTAAGAAGCAAATCCACTGGGGGTCCCCGCTGTGTTGCGCGGAACCATATATGCGGCGATCATGTGCGAAATGATTTGCTTGGCGCGGGAATCCTCGGAGAAAAAGCCCCCACCCCTTCTCTGCTCTCCATTTTCATTTGAACGGCATCGTGAGGGCAATCAAACGCTATCTTGGTTTTCATCTTGATATCACGCGAGCCCGGTCTTCCGCTCACTTCGTCCCGACATCTGCTGCAGTCGACTCCGGGTCAGGGGCCTCTCGCTTTGGAGGAAAGATGACATATTAGCATGTGGAGAAAGAAAGAGAGGTCAAAACAGACATGAACGAAAGAGAACGCGTGTAAGGAAACCGTGGCGGTGCGCACGCATTTGCACGGATGCGACATAAATCATCACAGGATCAAAGATAATAGATAATGGCAGTTCCCACAGTCTGCGAAATCAAACTGCTGCTTCCTCATTCTCCGGCGTAATTGCACAGAGGGTTGATCGGATTTTTCTGGGGGCTGTGACGCAAATAGAAACAGACAGAAATTAACGTGCTAAGGATTCGCTTATTATGACGCCAGAGCTAAAGATGCGACTCCTTTTTCGTTTTTCAGAAGCTTCCTGTACAAATGACAACGTTAAAAAATATTGATATACGGTATATATACATTTACGTGGCGAACGCGAGCATGTTCGCGTCAACGAAGCACTCAAGAATTCCATTTTCTGGCGTGAGCCAACATGGCATCGATTTGCGTTCGGTGTGAGTGTCGGTGCCAATGGCGTTCTGTCTCCATGATTGACAGGTCCAGGGCGTCATCTGCTTTCCTCACCACAGTCAGGTGGAATAGAGCCTGTGACCCAGAACGTGATAAGTCGAAGAGCGTGGCGGCATGGCTTGATGAAAAGCCATCTTTGTTGCGGTCATTGGATTTTTGTTGAGCCAAATGTCCCACAAGACCTCATTTGTGCATTTGACCTTTGCTGCGCGGCCACACACGCGTTCCGATTAGCAGAGTTGTCGAAATTTTGGACCAAGTTCATGCTGAAACTGGCGTTGGAAGTTTGCAAATACACAATGTGAGAGTGAGGCTTTCGTTTTGAACTTTGGCATACATAGATGGCTGAACACTCATATTTTTATCTGTTCAGAATAACCGCTTGGACGAGCTCGCCCTTATCACATGATGATTTGTTGTAGCCTCTCCAGAATAATTTGATCCGGGCTGTCTCTCTTTTTGGCCCCAACGTTTTCTTCCATATCCACGCAGAACTTGCCACAGTTTTCAAATATTATCTCGCATGCGGGGCACGATTGGATTCAAGTTTCCAGCGGGTAAACGCTCCACTGGCCTTTATTGTTGCTTTGCATTTAATCCTATTCCTGCTGATTTGTGAATGTTTTCATACTTTTCCAGTAAGTGAGTGGCTTTAAAACACCCGGCGGAGTTGCAGCAGCACTCAATAATAATCCCAATCCTCGCTAAGGTACGCTTGCTCGGTGGGAGTATCTCGTATCTAAACTATCGAAAATGATGGAGACGTCCTGAACGGTCTCTGAATCTCTGCAGTTGAATTTATGTCGACTGTATGGGCAAATACGTTTTAACGGCAAAGCGAAACCCTGAAAAGTAACAATAATGAAACGGTTTGATCGGAGCGACCCGATGTCCCACGGGGAGTCAACGTCGAATGGAGTGTGCCCCTCCCTTTTTAATTACAGCCTCAACTCAAACGTTTCGGTGACATTTCGTATTGGCAAGTAATCACATTGTTTTAAACGCGATCGGTATCCCGCGAGGAGAGAAATGTCAGTCCCATTTCAGACGAGTCTTTTCAAAAACCGCACCCTGGTGGGATGCTTTTACGCATTTCGCTTCACTCTGGAAGAAGCCAGCGGCATTTATTTGTGATGTCAAAAACCGTTGTGCTTATTCTAAGTGGCACCATCAGGATTTGGTTTCTGGTGCCGTCTTCAAACATTCAATTTGAAGGACTTACCAAACAGTATCTGCAGTGGGCCCGAATATACTTAGGAGGGGAAAGTGGAGTCACGGCCTCCAATATCGACTCACTTTAACTTCAAACCTCATACGAAGAGCTCGAAAATAGCCCGGCTGCTTTATTCAAGAACCTCTCGATGAACTCTGGGGTTTAATTTCTTGTCTCGTGGATGCCAAAAGCCGTTCGGGCAATTGGTGCATCGCTTACTGGAAATGCTCGCCATCAGAATCCATCGTGGATGGGCTACCCCTGGTTTGAGACCATCAGGGAGACCATTAAACGGAGTTAAGCTTGAACATGTGTTTGCAAATGTCTTCCCATCATAACAAATCAGACTGTGCTGAGCCCAGGTATCTCCGGTGAACTCTTGACACTCGGCGCGTCTGTTTGCACTAATGGCTCTTGAGTAAATAGCAGAAAAAGTGCGCCCCGACTATCTTGACGGACTATCTTTGAGCGTTTGGCCATAGCTTCTTCTTAGACGGACTGCAATTTGTAATTAGGAGCGCAGCTATGTGAGCCGTAACCGAAAATTCCCAAATGAAAGGGAGGCCTCGCGAGCTTTTAAAGACTCCAGACAGTCAGTGATAAGTTTGGGGTGTCTGTAAATCATTTCAAAGCTCAAGGACGGCAGCTCTTGGTAATGGATGATTGACCCCAAACTGAAGGGATACTCGGGACAACCAGCCGAGTCCATGAAAGGACCTCTGACACGCAAATATAAATAAGGGAGGGGCTGGATTTACAGAGCGCTTTTCCCCTGAAGCCCCTCCGAGATCAAGACAGGAAATTTATGTCTCTCCCTTCGGATGGGGATGAGGCAACGGGATCTCGCTGCAAGACGTACCGAGCCACCTTTAAACTCAGCCCCGTCGAGGCAAACGCATGCCAGGCACTATCAACAAATAATGCATACATACTTTAAGCTCAACAGAGTCAAGGCAAACAGCTGTCAGGCACTATCAGCTAATACTGTATAAATACCATCATTTAGAGAGATGTTTCCACCAGGATTACAAAATAGCCGCAGTTTGTGGGAGTGTTTAATAGTTTGTCCCTCCTCACCCCAACTCCCACCCGCCTTTTAGTCAGGAGTCGGATTTGAGATGAATGCTAAGAGTCAGACAGTGAAAACAAAACAGATCCTCGATGGGTCCAAAAATGTTTTCAGCGCCTGTGATATGCTGTAAAATATATCCATGATAACGTAGCTTCCTGTGTGGAGTTTGCATGTTCTCCCCGTAGCGGCTTTTCTCCGGGTGCTCCACTTTTCCGTCCCACATTCCCAAAACATGCATGGCAGGTTAATGGACCGCTCCAAATGATCCCTGGGAGTGAGTGTGAGCGCGAACGGTTGGGCGTCGACGTATGCCCTCCGATTGGCTGTCAAAAAGTTCAGGGTGTCCCCAGCCCACTGCCCGAAGACTCCGGCACACCCGCGACCCTCGTGAGGATCAGCGCATGAGATAACGGATGGATGAAAATCCCATGACATACTCAAGAGTGCACGACATCATTTTAAAAAAATCCGCAAGGCACAGAATGAGCCGCGATATAGCAAGGGATGAATGGAACTGCATCCAAACTTCAAGAGCGAGATGATTTTTCACATTCATTCATTTCACATAGATTTTTCGCTTCATCAACGAAAGCCTCTAAAGCACGTGAGAGGAAATCTGCTGAAATCAGAGCCTCCGCATTTCTGGGTCGCTCCATCCAGAGTGCGCGTCTGGCACCGAGGTGCATAAATGATGGACATACAGTGAGTCAATCGCAGCCAGAAAAGCTCCCGGCGGAATGTGACCCGATGTGAAGACAGTCGAAACGGAGCAGTTGATGGTTGAGAATCAATGCGATTGTCCTTGCGCTTTCGGTATCTTGACAGTTTGCTTTGATTGTCGATTTTGTCATATTATTCTACCGATGGTTAAATTGCTTTCATATGCCTACACAGCGCCTGACGAAAAGAACTCTTTATGGCTTGTGCCTGACTATCTTCGAACTGTCCCCTTCCTTTATAGACAGACCGTGTCTGTCGTTTGAAAGAGCAATCAGTGAGGATTGAGTCACATCACAGAGATTTGTTGAAGGTAGAACATCGTCTTGATACCAGCCGTCCCAAATGGGATCGCACGCCATGGTATATCACATGCTCTGAAATCAGGTTCAAATAAACATTCCTGGATCAGGAACAAATTCATCTCTGAAAAGCTTTCGGCTCAATATGGCTGCAGCAGCAAAAGGCATTGACAAGAGATCCGGTAGAGCGCAGGTGCCAAACTGCAGTCCTCGAGGGCCACTAGCCCGCACGTTTTAGGTCAGCGGCGTCCAAACTTTCTCGTTGGAGTGCCGCCTACAACCAGTTGCGGTTGCAAACACTCGACTCAGCGCCGGGAGGCGGGTTTTGACTCAATGAACTGAAGAACTCCCATTTAAAAAGCGCGTTTGGGGGTTTACTTGCCTTGAATATATCTTATTCTGTAATTATTTTGCGATCCACAAAGTTCAGCGGGTGCAACTATCGATTTGTGATGCGGTGACAGCTTCAATAAAGGCCAGCGCGAATGCGACGCTGAAAAGCAGGCTGCCCGTGAATAATATCCCCGCCATCGAGTTCGGATCTGCATGTTAGCATCTCAGCTGGTGAGAGGCCTGACAACTGCCACCGCCTCAACACCGCAGCGGCGGTCTGACACGCCGTCCGCCGCCACTCCGATCAACGTCGGTCCAAGGGTCCGTAAGGACGGTGTGAGTAAACCAGGAAAGAAACGGAAAGGGAAAATCTCGATTCCGACTTGTCTTTTGACCGGTGCGCTACAATCAGCGAGCGAGGAAAAAATGTCTCGGTGAGGAGAAGACGAGAGCTGCAAGAGCCATTTCGTACTCTCCACTTAGCTGTCTTCTGTTAAGTTACGGCTGGATAAGAGCCACTCTTGCAAAACTATTCCCAGGCCCCGGTCCCCTGCCCGCCCCCAACCCCCCCCAATTCAGAATGTCGAGGTTAACAAACGAGTTCATAACACAACCTTTTGAACATCTGAGTCAGCACCGACTCCCATACTCTGACCTCCCCACCTCCCCTGTGTCTCCTTCCCTCTTTTCTTCTCGTCTGCCGGGAGGTGTTCGAGGGCCAAGCGGCCGCCCCTTATCCGAGATGAAACAATGCTGCCACATCCTCGGCCATCGCTTCCTCTTTGCACTCTTCTTGCTCCTCCCAGAGGGTTTGGCTGCCAAGACGCATCCTTAAATCACTCGCTTCCTCCGCAGATTTTCGTCCTTTCTCCAAAATTTAAATCATTCCCTTTTATTCTTCCTCCGTCATTGAGCGTTTCTGGAAAACGCGCAGTCACCGGCGACCCGTAACTGCGATCGCCCTGCCAAATCCAGCTTCCTGCTGGGTACATTAACACGCGGGTCACAGGTCAGCCGTCTTAACCTCCGATCCCGATGAGTCCTTTTTTTTTTTTAGTACTCCGCATTCCTCCCACACTCGGTGGAGACAAACGCATATCTGGCAAGAAAAAATATTCGATGCTGACTTTCGTGATGTTCCAAAAAGTATCCTGCACTTGGAACAACACCGGCGGCAACCCATTTGAAGACGCGGATCCCAAAACGGAGTGAAAGCCGTCACATCTGGACCCAAGCTGGCCCCGTGAGAGCTGTTGGAGGTTATCACGGCTGAGCGCTCCCGTCTCCATGTGTGCGCTTGACGGCCACACTGTAAAGATGTGTTTCCATGTCCCCCCCACCCCCACCCCCCCCCCCCCCAATAGAGCAAAGAGGGAAGCATTGTTCCAGCCCTCACCCCGGAGGGATTCTTGACATGGTTGCGGGCGGGTTCACTGTAAAAGCGTCTCACTTTCTACGCTGACGGCGTGTCAGACAGCAGGAAAAGCTTGTCTGGGATTTTGCGGCGATTGTGTATCTGCGGCTGATGGATGCTTCTGAGGAACAAAGGTCTCGTCAAAGGATCGAGGGTCAAATTGCCATTAAAAGTCTTTTATTCCTTCCTTCACGCTCTCGTTTTCTTGTCTTACGGATGAATTCTGTTGAGCTGAATTCATGGCACATTTAACTTTATAGTCGACGCACTCATCACGTATTCGTTCGGATTCCGATTTTGGCCTTGAACAACTGCTTTCGTTTCTGTCCGTGTGAGAGGACGTATGCCGATGCAGGTTTCGAAAAGAAATTGCACATTCTGTCGTTTCAAAATAATCATTGACAAGAAAGCCGATAATCAGGCTGTCAATCACATCATAACACCTTTCATCCAATCGGATGGAGAAAGTTTCAGATCTGCGAATTTGTCGTGAAGTGGTGATTAAGACACTGTTAAAATCAAAGTAATATTGCAAGAAAGAGAATCACAAGTCGCTCCAAGACATTGGTGTCAGACATCCTTGAGATTTCTTTCATCGTGAAAACGTTTTTTATTATTATTATTTATTTGAACAAAGACAAATAGCATTTATAGTGCCAAACCTTCATCATTTGTTCGGAAATGATATCATATTAGCAGCATAAACACCCACTCGAAAATGAACTGAGCTTCTTCAAGTAGCCGGTAGAAGAATTCTCCAAAGATGCAAGAAATGCAGTTCGGGTTAGTGTGGTGCAGTTCTACATTTCTTTTTCCACATCGCCCAACAGCGTATCCTTCTTTGGTTCCCGAAACTTCTGGCTCTTACTGGGTGCCCCTTTAATCTTCATCCAAAACCAAGACGTCAGAAGTCCCATGCTGTATGTCACCACTGTATCAAGGCCAAAATGGTCCTAAAAATACATCGTTTCAGGCCCATTTCAGTCAAATGAACTTGGGCCTTTGTGCACCCATCCAAAGAGCGACTCGCACAGTTTTCAATTACAGTATTGTTTTTATCCGCGCTCAAATACAAGAGTTAGTGGTCATATAACCCAGAGAATATATGGCCTTAACATTGGAACGATTAAAACTGTCTCCATGGAATTTCAAACTCCATTAAAATGTCATGTGTCCTTAAGCCGTCGACATAATTGCTACTCCTGTGAATTAATACTCACTAACCATCTTAAGCAGGTTCAAAAGTTCCATTTTTTGTTTCCTTTTGTTTGCCACGGTGCTCAAATTCTACCGTGTGCGCACGCAAACACACACACAAACACACACACACGCTCAAACTAACTGGCAAAAGCTTTGCTCAACTGGCACAAGACCACAAGTTATATTCCGCCAACACGCGTTCATTGTGGCGTTCTCCCAGTTTTCAGTGCACACTATCAACGCAATCACGTTGCAACTTTCCGCGCGTCCTTTCAACATTCAGTCAGCAAATGAAAAGTGCTTGTTGTTGTTATTCTCGCAGGTTTGCGAGTGCCGTCGGCCAATTTCGAGTTGCATTTAAAAATCTCAGTGCGGACTGCCTACTTAAAGGTCGGACTTGATTTCGGAATGGGGTTTTACACGTAGGGGGGCAACGCGAAGAGCGCATGCCTGACCATGTTGAAAAGAAGAAAAACACTCGGTTACATTTTTGTCTTCGCCTAACTGATCTCTTACCAAAACAAACTAGAAAACCTCCATCTTTTATCTTGCTGCCAGAGGCAGGAAACATCTCAAATCACTCCATTCATTTTGAATTAGAATCATATTCGAACACAGTGCCGGCAAACTGATTTACTTTAATGCTTTTCATTTAACTTAACAAAGCGCACACATGGTCTTTTAATTCAATCGCCATGAAAGATCTGCATGCTTTTGTTCACCTACCTCATCTGTAAAGAGAGTGCAAAACCAATCCACTCTTTTTTCCTCCTATTCTAATCACAGTGAGGGAAAAAAAAAATGGTCGAAATTTCTTTCTAAAACGACCCCCGCCATCAACAGATGGTGAATGCCACTTTAAATGTTTTCTTTTTGCGCATCAAAACAGAGGTCACAGCTGCAACGCTCCGAAAACAGATGCAGATGTGCCGGCGCGGTTACCTGACAGCCAGTGCAGATGGAACATTTTCTGAGGGAGGAGGTGAAACAAAAACAAAAACAAAAAAAAACACCAAAACAACGACAACAAAACAGGTGCCATTTCGCCCAAAACAATGAGCTTGCAGAGAAGCATGACACGCTAAACTTTTGCCCAACTATAACAAACGGAGCATTTGCAAGCTTTCAAGTCCAGACAATGGAGGAGGTCTCTTGCGTCGGCGGCGATTTGTTATGTTTCGCACAATTTGTATCACAATCTTCTTCAAGGTCCTCTTTGAAAACGAATGAATGCGCGCACTAATTTATGCTTTTCTTTGACCGAGCAAAGCAGCGCGCGCGCACCATCAGGCTTGGTCGACGGAGCAAAAAGGAGAGAAGGCCATGTCAGCATTTTGTTTGGTCTGTTGGCGAGATTAACATGTTAAAATATGTACATATTGAAAACGCTAAGCCATTAACATGGCTCGTACGTCCGTACGAGGGAGGTTGTTGCGAGCGGGATTGCACAAGCAAAGTGATGCCCCAAGTAGGAGATCTACATATCAACTATTAGAATCTGTGCCGCACACAAAAAAAGAAAATAATAATAATAATAAGACTCCATAACAAGCTCATTTGAATGCGGGCAACATTTGAAATCAAACACATGTTGCCGTTTAGAAAATGTTGAGAAAACAGTGTTTCTCAAGGTTTTGCAGGGGAAATGCTGTGCCGAGTAGCATCTAATTATTGAAATATTTACATAACATGGTCTTTCTTGGGAGTCTGGGGGCAAACATTGTGGGGATGACAAGCATCATCATATTCCCAGTTTGAGACAATAAATATTTCAAGATATCATGCATTAATCATGCTGTCAATGCTCCCGTCACGAAGATATATGTGATCAAACTGCTGATTTCGGTCCTGGACAGATATCGGAGAACATCGCAAGACATTTACAAGAACATGATTTCAAATGCAGAATGCACCGTAAACAGAGTGGGAAACACGGGCGTGTCAAACTCCGAAGAGTCAATGCTTTGACTATCTATATCTACAAGAATTTGGAATTGTGGTCCAGATTTTAGCAAGCAACGTCGAAGTCGACATGTTTGATTTGCTTTCGCGGGCCACAGAAAATGAGGCGCTGGGCCAGGCATTGATGTTCACCGGAGCCAGACAGGTTGTCTTCTTTGACCCCGACAATCCCACGAGGCGAAGGCTTGGAGCCTGACCTATGTTTCCTCCCTGCCAGTCAACGCTGCCTGTGTTGCCGGGAATATCGTTCCCACTTCAATTCTGACCCTTGCCACTGCTCAGCAGCCGACCCGCTAACCATTCAGTGGGGCAGGGGCCAGGCCTCCAGAGTACAGTCGTCTGTGTGGACGTCTGCAAGATGAGGCATACCGATTTCCACAACGTATTTGTGTAGCGCATCTCCGGCTGGCCGAAGGCCGGTCGCTCCTTAACACCTCACAAGACACACAAGGTTGTGCTTTTGCACACATATTAGCAGTATGGAGCACTCAAGTGACGCGAACTGTGATGATAACGACTCGCTATTGCTGCAATTCCGATAACTGCCTCCCAACAAATGTCAATTAAGTCCCCAAATGTCAACAGAGATCTACCAATCTGCCGACGAAGCCGAAGAGAGTACACAGTAGATGGTTTGGTGTCAGGGGGCACGGCAGCTCTATTTAGGTGGATATTATTGCTTTTACCCTCCAGCAGTCACCGATGAGGAGTACCGTTACATTAGGGTTAAGGACGACTCCCTAATTCACAACAACAAAAAGTCGGCTGTACGGTGATATCAATAAGAGCTTTGTTAGTTGCGGCTCCACTGCCAGATCATCATGAAAGGTATGAAAAAAGGGCCATTTTTGTCATATTCTTAAGAGCCAGTGGGGAAAGTGGTTTGTTGTGACACGTTTTGGTTCGCTTTTTATTCTTTGAAGATCGAAAAGGGACCCGAACTCGGGTGTACGGTGTCATTTTTGAACACAATTACAGCGGTTTGCTACGCCTCAAGAAAATGCGATCATCAATCAGTATCATCCAAGTGACGGCGGTTCAGTGATTGAGAACGTTTCCCTTTCTCTGGTGTGAGCGTGGATTGGAACACATCTGCAGCGAACTGACTTCCAAGTCAAAGTCCTTCCCACATCCTCTGCCCCCGTCCTCGTTTCAGCAGTTCGATCCAGTATTTGGCATACGTGCCGTCTTGGCGTGAGCAAGGACTGATTCGCGGCGTCATCTCGCAGATGTCGCTGCAGGTTAGCCAAAGCGAGCAGACAGGAAGATCCCCGTTTTAACATCTGTCTCAGTGCTGTGGATTATCCACTGCTTGCATTGCAAAAATGAAATCATATCCATCAACCGCCGTCCCCGTCGAGACACCCGTGGACTCTCGTCCGGCTAAGTGACATTCATTAGTGCTGAGAAAATATTTGAGTTTGCTTGGGGGTTCTTCCTGTTTGCTTGCGCCGTACCCGGTGACAGCTTTGCCCAGTTGCAGAATACTTACATCAATGCAAGATGTTTCTATTGAAGAAGCCGTCAGAAATAGCCCCGTCGTTTCTCGGGGAACAAAAAAAAAAAATCGAATTTGGATGCAGCTTCTGACAGGAAAATAACAACCCAGGCACAGAAAGGGGTCCTGGTTGCTGACCACTAAACCGGGCTGTCCATGACAGTGAGACACTTGCCAAGGTATCATCAATGGGTTATTTTCCGATCGTATTACAATGTCGAGAGAGTTGTTGCCATACTCCATTTATCCAAGAAGGTTCGGTCAGAGGCAGCCGTGTTGGAAATCAGAGTTCCTAGTTGGCTCACAATCTCTGCTTTAGTTCATCCAAGAGGTTTTGGAAGGGGTTGAGGTCAAGGCTTTCAAGCTCTTCAACGCCAAACTCAAACAGCTTTTGGGGATTGCTCGCTCACTGGGGCGCAGTCATGCTGGATGAAAAAAGGGGCCTGCCAAACCTCACATGGCCTCCAGAAAAGATGTTGCAACATTGAGGAGGGCTTCAAGATTGAGTCACGAAATGAAAGCCCGAGCCTTTTTATTTACTTTATATTTTTTTGGTTTATATTGTGGAACGGCTTGTCATAAAAAGTCGTTTGCAAAACAGCGGGTCACAAATCACTTCTAGGGGGGAGCATGCCTTACACTTCCCGAAATGATTATAAAAGCCTGAGAAGCCTTGAGCAGAAACAAAAGTCAGTGAATGTGTTTTGGCAGACGTCAGGTGATGTTACAGTATTAAGTACAGAAGGAATGACACAATCCTTTGAACTTGAATCTCGGCGTCAAGACGCTGGAAGCTCACGACGCGGCACAGAATTGTCTCGCAAGCTCAGCTTTTTCCATCGCACCACAATGTCGGACAATTAACTCATTCAGTACCAGCCAATTCTGGACCAAGTCTGAAAAGACGTCTTTGGGAGTGAATGAGTTAAGATCGAATCTCTGCCATTGCCGATCGTGGGAACCAAAACTCTCCGACTCAAATTAGGTCATAAGACCCGCCGTACTCTTCTAATCACATGACAGGAGCTCTCTGACTGACAATAGTGGACTTGGCACCGACATCTGGTCAATACACAAGGAAGGAAATCATGACAGGAAAATGCCATAAATCACGGCCAAAAAAATAAATAAATAAAGTCAGGAACTGAGAGTGGCAGGCTAGTCTGGGTATCAAAAAAAGTAAAACACAAAAGAGCAAAGCAAATTGACATTTTTCTTGGGTTCCTCGATGATTCTTTTTTTTGAAAGAAGTTTCCATTCAAGCGCTCAACACGGTCATTTAAACCGCGGCAAAGAAAACGCATTTTCATTTTAACTTGACTGCAACCCGTCAATCACGGCCGCGCGAGTGTGTTGCTGACATTTGATCATTTTGGGGCGGAGTAACAGTTGATGCGAATATGCTAATGCTGCCGTACAAAGGCGGCGTTTGGTTGATGACCAGTCCAGGCTGGACACCGGATCTGTTTTGAGGGATTTTTTTTTTCCGTTGTCACCGTCGAAAGCCATCAGAGAACTGGATAAACCAAATTTCCTTCATCTTAACCACAACAAAACAGATTTTCGAAAACAGGGTTGCTATGAATGAACCCATGTAGTCATAGTCTTCAGAAAACAAAGTCGGAAATCTTGGGGCGCCGACAGATACGGATCTGACATTTTATCAGTCATATCAAATCAGGAATCCCCTGGAAATGACAAGGAAATAGAAATCAATACGTCTGCATCAGCCTTCATGAAATAATTGGGCCCATCTTCAAATGATATGCGGTGGCTTCGTTTCCTAACTCAACAGATTGATTACCCAACCGGCGTGATTGACTTGGGTGTTTTCCTTTCATTCTGTGAGCGGCGTGGTATGAGTTACCCAACAAAACACATTCGCCTGGTATAAATACTGTATTCTTAAGATAAATGGATGTTCTGCTGCGCGTTCTCGCATTTGAGAGTGTGAATGTACCGTATGTGGATTATTTGTCTCGGTCTAGTTGGGTGGCGGGAGCCCTGGGAGTTTTGCACTCATTAGGAGTGCCGAGGGCCAACTCTGCATTATTCAATCCATGACGGAGGCGCCACATAACGAATGGCGTGTGTGTGTGTGTGTGTGTGTGTATGTACATGAGCAAGAGCAATTGGGCTGGAACAAGGCACTCTCCCAAGCACAGTGTGGGTTAAAAGGGTATCATGGGAGATTACCGTATGGCCAGCTAATCGGATTCTCAACAACCTTCAATAATCAACCGCAATGTTTTTTTTTGTTTTGTTTTTTTTACCCTTGAAGGCCAATTCGTTGCCGAAATAAAGCTGCAAATGAATGATCATTAACCGTTCCTCTCCTCCTTGAAACTGTCATGTTTGTCACCATTATTCTCCTTTCGAGGTCAAGATGACATTTTATGTCCAACGTGAGAGAGCTTGTGTTTCCCGATGGAGGGAAGCGGCCAATTCTCTGGCACGGTCGACTCTTTGCCAACAACGCTTTGTATGTGTCCCAAATGTACAGCATGTGTAAAAGGATCCCGTGTTGTTTCACGGTTTTGGAATTGTTTCGTTGATTATAATGATTTCAAGGCACGGCGTCACTGTACACAGAGCAGACGGAGGACCACGGAATAGGAACTGCGGACTCGCTCGCGGTGATAGAATGCATTAGCTTGACCGTACGACCTGCAAGTTATAACTCGGTAAGATGAGTTGAAAAGAAGTGCCGTGAGCTACCAAGTAAGGGAACGGTGGGGAAATGGATCGCGGCGCTGTCTGCAGTTGTTTAACACGACACCCGAATCTGCGAGCCAATAGAAACAGTTTGGAAAAAGGACAGATTCTTGCAACAAAAAAAAAAGATTTACAACAAAAACCGAGACGGGATAATGACCGGATCTCGATCACATCACTTACCGGCGAGATCAAAACAAGAAAAACAGGAGACGAGTGAAATCACCCTTTCCGACAATCAAAGCACTCGGCGCTCTTTTCCCTTTAATGAAGACATGCCGTCTCGACTCGAATAAAACGACGTATGTGGTGACATTCCTGATAGTCTTTTCACAGACACAATTATTTAGTTAGAGTTAGCAGCATTTTTTTCCCATTAAGGAATGCCCATTCGGATCATTTAGTATCATCATTTACAGCACAAAACACAACATCCCAATGCTGTTTTCACTTTCCTCAGAGGCATTGTTTTCTCTTTTTCTGTTTCCAAACTTCCTAAATGATCTCTTCCTTTCTTGATTTTGGCGAAAATTGTGCTTTGATGACAATATTTCCTGATGCACCACGAGTTAACGGCAACGGTATAATCAGAGCACATGCTGTGAATTGAAAAGACTGCCGCGTGCCATCATGGGACACTTCCAATAAAGTGCATTTTTTTCTGTTAACTGTCATATCAGTTCAACCTTGGCAGAGATGCGCTCTGAGTGAGCTAAAAAAAAGTAAATAAATCTGATGGAAGGGTGCTCGTCCCGTTTCTTACGACTGCTGAACAGGCGGTTGAGTGTTGCGAGTCCCCTTGCCTGACTGAATTCTCCGTATGATGGTCCATAAAAAATATACAGCAGACTATGTGTGCGTTTCTTGAAGGATTATAAAAAGTATAATACATATATAAGGTCAGACTTGGGGGAGGAAAAAAAAAAATCACCAATATTGTTAAAAGCAGCGTTCGTACCTCAAAGAGTCACAAAGCCGCACGGTTTCAGAACTTTCATTTGAAACAAGGTGACGACGTGGCATTGCACACTTGGCCTGCCTTATAATGTTTTTATGATGACCACGACGGCTGGATTCTTTTTATTTCTTTGAAATTGTGCAGCCATAGCCAAAGTCAACTGCCCCGCGCTGACATATTTCAGTCGTATAGAGTAGTTCGAGCTGCTCTGGGGATTAGAAGGGGCCACGTGCGGCCACGGTCCCTGGCCGGCCATCATGAAGTCAAAATGCATCGTAACAAAATAAGTGCAATTCATTTATTTTGAAAGTGAACGCAACCCTCAGCACATCGCTGTCAGGGGACGTGCAAAGGTTGTTGTCGTCGTGTGGTCGTGGACGTGCACGTGAATACACAAAACGACTGTGCTTGTATTAGCGATGTTCTTCTTTCCTGCACAACGGTGTCACGATGCGAGGTGGCGGTGGACCCCAAAAAGCAGGCAAGAGGGAGGAGCAGGGTGTACTTGACGAATTGTATTAAAACATAGAGAAAACTAAATCCAAAACAAACACAGTCAGTCCAAAGTATCAAACAAAAATCACGACTGAAGCTAAAACGTAACAGTAACCGAAACAAACCTGATAGCAAGCAAACAAACAAACATGACAGTAGCAAACAGCAACGATGACCCGACAATGAGTGGTCGGGCGGGAGTCCTTTTATACCACTACCGGTAATTACCTAACGACCAACAGGTGTTCAGCTGCAGGGGGAGCCCTACAGTGCCACCTGTTGGTCCCAAACCAAATCATGACAAACGGAGGGAAAAACTGGATTTGGTCATGATTTTGGAGTCCTAAGATGAATTACTGGTTGGTGCTCAGCATACTTAAAAAAATGGAGAATAATCAATAGAGGACAATGTGAACTAAATCATGAAATAACATTTGTTTTTACACATTTTTATTTCCACAATAAACACCCCCACAATGAGTTTTTTTTTGTCCTTTTCCACTGAAGGAAAAAAAAAAAAGCACACTTTCATATCACAGCCAGACGATGCTGAAACGCTATCATGTCAAAGCCAAAAGGTAAGCAGAGCTGCTCGTTCTGCCCGCGGATATCAGGTTAATATAAGCCATCGTGGCAAGTGGTTCCACATGTGTAGCGTCTGCTGAAGTTCTTGATCCCCGGCATGTGATCTGAAGACGGGATCATGGGAACGATGGTTGAAATTGTGATCAAATGTTGAGCATGTCTCCTTCAACCATTTCAGTTTCTCAGCTGACCCTTGGGGGAAAATGGATTGCCCTCCCTTTTACAGTCCTGGAAAATGTGTCATGTCTAAAACGAACGTACCCAAATCGAAAACATGTCAAGGCATGTTTTTTTTTTTTCACTATTTGGCACATCTGAACATTTCAGATTTGATTTGTAATTATAGAAATGACCCTTTATCATGTCTCAGCAATTTTACATGCTCTCTGAGAGGTAGTCCACTTCACACTGATGCGGAGACGAAACAAAAATATGCCTTGCGCGCCCGCGCTCTTCTCCAGTAATAAATGCCAATTTTCAGATTGCATTATCACGTTCCACTCAGACGGCGTGCCGCACAACAACATCCGTCGGTGGACTAGAGCGCGCCGTCGTCCTGCGCCCTCCCGCTGCAAATTGAATGGCAGAACATCGTGTTCTCCATTTTGTTTCATCAGGTTTTGATACAGAAGAGAAAAGCATATCAAAGGAGCAATTTTCTCTGCCTTGAAAAGGCCGAGTAGAAAGTGCTGCAGAGAGCCGCGGTCATTCGAGTGCGGCTCGAAAGCGCTTTGTTCCAACTGGACCCATGAAATACGCGTGCAATGTTTTCCGCTGGTTTGTAGCATGTTTATAATTGGTTCAAAATGCTCGATCGCAATCCCAGAATGTGGCTGCAGGGAGGTAGAAGAGATTAGAAAAAAAAAAAAAAAACATCACTGACAGCTCTCAGAGTATTTGCTTCTCAAAACCAAACGACCTGAACAGAAAAAGAATTCTAACAGTGCATCTGCTAAATGATGGAGCGCTTTAGCGGTGCCGCTCACAAATCAGCTTCCTGATTGGGTAGCGAGTGCGTGGTGTCGTCTGGTCGCATGTCGACATGCAAATGTCACACACACGCACGCACGCACGGGATCTTGAATGCTGCGCGTGCGTGCGCAGCTGCATCGCGTCGTCCCCTTGGCCTGGCCCGCTTGCCGACAGCAGGGAAAACGGAATGGCCGGGCCGCTGATGATGAGGAAAAACACAGATCGGTATCCCACACATACAGTACAACCAATCAGACTGCGGCGCGCCCGCCCCCGGGAGCAGCGGCGGCACGCATACACACCCCAGCGGCGGAGAACAGAGCTGCCCGGAGCAAATGCATGCCCACGCTTACTCCATGACTGATTGTGCCGCATGGGTGTCTGGTTGCGTCTGGCTGGTGTATGCGGAGGGCGTGCATGCGTGCGTTTGGAGAAAGAATGCCTCTGTCCTCTGGCCGGACTCTCAGCTTTCACTCGGCTCGGTCCGCTAACTCTCGTGTCCGGAGGGTTCGGTTCCCTTCTTCCAGATGACAGCGACAAATAAGAATCGGGCTAATTCCTTCCTTCCTCAGTTGCACAAAGCCAATTCCAAATCCCTGCACTTAATGCAACCTTCGACGGAAAGACAAAGGGACAGGTGAGGACAACCTGCGGGGTGTTTATTTTTGTCAGCGGAGGGACAGGCCCGGTGAGAAAGGGATGGATTGATGGATGGAGGGACTCGGGAGCGGATGGAGGACAAGCAATCAATGAGGTGACGGCGGAGGAGGTGACGGGGGGAATGAGGGGGAGGCATAAGTAGAGCAAGGCTGGGAAAAGGGGGCGGGGGGGTGGTGGGAGGGGGTGTCGGATTGGGGAAAGATGAAGGCGTCGGAGATGGGACAAAGGGATGGATTGAACACGCGGGAGCCGGGGGGGGGAAATGGTCTCACTGCCATTGACCTGCGCTGAGGCTTCAAGTTGACGGGGAAATGAGATGATTAGTGCCGGCTGTTTGCAAAGGCTAAACCTCTTTGTCCAGACATCCTCCCGCCGCGTGTGCGTCCTTCCACGTTTGTGGGGCGGCACATTGCAAACTCGAGAGTGCCCTCGCTAGTCTTGAGATTTCAAAAGCTACTCGAGAGGTCATCTCAATCATTTCCAGATGAAGATTTACCACTATGAAGCATTTTTATTTTAGTGACCGTTGCGGGGGTTCCCCTCTCTCTTTAACAGAAGGCGACCAGAAATGTGTCGATCAATGATGGGCGTTTTCTGGTAGGCAATAGTCATTAGTGGAGGAAATAACTAGTTGCCCCCGATGGTTCACAGGAGCCTAATGAGGTGAGCGGGCCCTTGGCTGCGCTCAGGGCTCCTTGTTTTCGACGATCTGTGTGGCCGGGTCGCTCCCTCTCATCATGTGTCCTTAGAACACCCAGGGGCCTCATTACCATTTCGCCCTTGTTTATTTGGAAGGGAAAAGAAAAAAAAAGAAGGAGACAGATGAAAGAAACGTCTGCGATCAATTGTTTCCTGTCGTACGACCTTTCACAAGGCACGGTTTGTTCTTGAGGGTCGACGTTCAAAAACACGGCCCGCTTTCTTGAGCTTTTTGAAGGTTGCGTGTCTCAGTATTTTGCATCAGAATGAAGGTGCAGCACTTTTAATGTATTGAAAGATTTTTTTTTTCCCAAGACAAATACATATGCATCTCAAGCAGAACATTTGACAATCGACATTCACTTCCAATGATGTCCCCCGTCTATTTTTTGGGACGGTATGGCCCTTATCTATGCTAGTTTTAGCTCCGTTTGATCTCCGCCGGTCCCTGATGGAAACGTCTGGCCCTTCAGCTGCTAAACACTTCACCGTGTTCGCCTGCAAGGTGCTAATTTTCTCTGTCATGCTTGGAAGGCGGCGGAAATTTGCGGGTCACACAAAAACCCAAAACCGACTCTCTAGAGTTCCCATGTCCGCCAGGCTGTTTTTAATCATTCTGCACCAAGAGTTAAATCTATCCCCCCTTGGCCCGTGTTACACCTCTTCACCAAGTTTTGTCCGAATGGTCCCCCTGGTAACTCAGAGAACAAAAGAAACCACGATCACGCGAGTCATTTGCGCTCACTGGAAAAGTTTTGCAAGCGACGCGATTCTTTCTTCGTTCATGGTTGAGCAGACAACTTTTGGCAAAGCTGTGAAACACGTTGTTATTTTAGACACGCTGGGCTGTAAATGAACTGCCGGCCACAATCGCCGTTTGAGGGTCACCTCGGAAAAACGGTGCAACCGATTATAAGGATCAGCTTGCTGCTGAAAATTTGCCCATTGAAGAAGGTAAGAATCAAAGCAATTTGTTGATTCTTGTTGGGAGTTATAAACAATATCAAAGGGGGGGGGGGGGGGGCGTATAAGATACCCACAAAGATGAAAGATAAAAACAAAAAAAAACAACCCAAAAAAAACATGAATCTTCCGTTTCTTTTTCTCAAACAACGGTTGCGCGCATCTTTGAGTCAACTGGAATTTAATCAGGTTATTAGCCTTTCAGTCATTATTCGGCACCCCGCCACTCACATCACGCCGCCTGGGAGTGGCGCCGGCGCCCCCGTGAAGCCGCACAGGATGAGTGCTACAGAAATAAATAAAAAAAATAAGCCACGGATGGAATCGAAAGCAGAGCCGTTGATGATAACGCCGGGCAAAAGATACATTTAGAATTTCATCCGTATTGCATAATTAAATTCCATTCATGTTTGCAATGCATAATCCGTTCTTCTCGCTATTATCTTTCAATGTCATTGATTTTATCGGGTGGAAAAAAATAATGATTTCAACACAAGCGAAGCAAGAAATAAGCAAAGGGGATCTGAGAGTTCACGACGTGTTGACAGCAAGGCCAACTTCTTGAAGAATTTGTCTCATTAGAGAATGAAAATTTGTTGACTTGGGGGTGGGGGGGGGGGTTGTATTGAGAATGACAGTGTTTGATCAACAATATTCATTGAAGAAAAGTTTTTCAAACGGCGCCAGTTCAAAATGTCAAACGTCCCAAGAGAGGGTTCGAATAGTTCTGTGTCAGAAAGTGGCCCCCATTTCCCAAATGGCTATTTGACCTTCTTCCTTCTGCACAGCCGCAACCGTCATCCCGAAATTGCATCAAGTTATTTAAAAAAAGGCAAAAGCTACATTTTTGCTGTAATAACGCCGTATTTGGAGTTAGTATTACCAATAGAGAAATCTCATTTCAGTTCGTTTTTTTTTTTCTTAACTCATTCAGTACCAGCCAATTCTGGACCAAGTCTGAAAAGACGTTTAAAAACGTCTTTGGGAGTGAATGAGTTAAAGGCACTCATTTTGATTGCGTTCACAAAAATGTTTTGGCCTTCAGTTTGTTATTCCACTCATTTTTTGTTCACTCAAATAACCTTGACCCAAGATAACAAGGGATGTCTGTCAAATATTCTTCATATTCTTCACAGAACCAGGACGCCCAAACCCTCCATGCGCAAAGAGCGGCGTCCAACTCTCGCCGCATGCGGTAATAACCTGTGAAGCGAGAAACGAGGCGGCAACGATGTTCACGGCCCTCCACCCTCAGGAGAGAGCTGCACTCGGCCACAATTTCGACGGCGCTTCCTGCCGGGCAGAGCCGAGCGTGTGCTATTGGTTGTGATATTCTCCTGTTTGGCACAGGACCCGACGGGCTCCCGGTGCACGCTTCTTTTGTGTTTGGGAAGCCTTTGTTTGGATGCATACGCGAGCGGGCCTGTGAAACAACAAGCAAGAGTGATGACAGTCAAGTCCCCCGTCTGTAAATCGAGCTGGGGGCCAGGTGACAGCCCCGCGCGGCAATTCGGGGGGGGGGATGTGTCGTTTGGAACGCGGCTTTGAAAAAGCCACGGCGCGTTAAAACAAGATAGAATTGTTTGTTTTGCATAGCATGAGTCGTTCAAGCTGAAGGACAGTTTTGAACATTTTCAAGCTTTTAATGTTTACATTGATGGGCGACGTCCAATTAGGATGCTTTGAGAGAGCCAAAAATCAGGACATCAATCGGTCTTCCACCAGTGTCACTGTGTGGACTGGAGAGATTGTGTGCAAGAGCACCGCCAAGTGGTAGTTTTTTGCATAACACCCAGCCACTTGGAATCAGATGACGTCGACAATTAGCTCAAGTCCTTTTTTCACGTCCAAATTAATGTTCACCGCCTAATTGTTATGTTCATTAGCCAGGGTACAATCATGGGAAAAAAAAGGAAAGGAAAAAAAAAACCACCATCCTGAATTAATTTCCATGGGCGATGAGTCAGAAAGAGAGCCAATATGCGTGCCGCGTGTCATTTAGTTCATGTTGCACGGCATAAAAAGGCAGAAGCAATTTGGGTTAATGTGGAGTGAGGAGGGGAGATGTGGTAAAATAGCAGGGTTAATTTAGGGGGGAAATTCACCACTCGTCTTTTTGTTTGGCAAAATGGACGGAAACCTATGATGACTTCTTTTGTCGAGCTTTTGACTCGATGGCAACACTCGATCAAACTTGATGTCGTTTCTCCATCGTTTTGGCCTGATTACCGATTGAACAGTTGCGCTAAGCCTCATCGGCTGCGACATTTCCACGGATGGATTCCACAGCATCTTCGCGGCTCTCTAATGGCTTCCTCGTTAGGGAGCGTATACCGTGGGACTTCTTGATCCAACCGTAATCCTTTCTGAAATGCTGGTCAGCCTTCCGTTTGTGATATTTCCAAAACAATTTCAACGTAGGAGTCAAACAGCACGGATTAAAATTTGTGTTTCTCTCCCCCAGAAATTTCCAACTAATGAAACATTTTCGATCATTTTGGGTTGCCTTTCATTCAGTGGTCTATCATGATCTGGATGACCTCAAATTGACACAGATTTGGCTTTTGCACCAACAGAATCTGCAAGTGACGCCACGTCGCCGGAATTGCAGAGCCAAAAGGTGAGAGGAAACAATCCTCCATCCCTGATTACTTCTCCGTTCTTAGATTTTGGTTACTCAACCACTCAAGCATACTTAAGCGATCAAAAGCATGAAAGCCCGACTGTTTATTCTTTGGGTCTCCAAGGTAGAGTCTGAAAATAAAAGCCTGATTGTTTTGCACATGGAAGCGGGGATGCGTGCGTCATATGCGGGTCACACCTCAAGGCCAAGTTGGAGGGAGATGAAAGGCACAGGCATCACGCTCCGTCCTCTGCCCAATGATTGTTCGATACAACGCAGCACTGGAGGTAAACAAATGGGACTCCATTGGGCGAGGGGATTTTGGGCAATGCGAATGTGTTATCGGCAAAGCCCCGTGCTCTCCGAACTGTGTGGAAAGCAAGAATCCTCCGCAGTGTCGTGATTCATTCTTACTCTCTCCCGGAAGCGAAAACGAGGCTTCGAACGTGTTCCACCTTTCACCGAAGCAACTCCTTGGAATGTACATCCATCTCCTCCGACTCAAACAAGGCTAGACTTGCCATCCATTAAATTACGATCGCCGGCAATAAAGGGGGATGCACTGCTTTTCAAAGGTAATCGACGAGCCGATTCGAGCGGCTATGACTCGTGGCACGTCTTATCTGTGTATCCCGACATGCTTTACATGAATACAAACAACTCCGTGAAAATTTGACAGGGGCCTGCCACCTGTTACAAATCTGTAATTTGTTCACTATTCATTGCGAGTCAGGCAAGTTGCAAGGACAAATCTACCAAGCATTTTTCTTGACAAGGATTTGATATTTTGTCTCGTCGTGCGCCGGGCCCGCCTTGGATGTGAGGCAAAGGCGAGCTTGGCAAAATATTTGCGGCTTGAAAGCACATACGTACCTCAGGTCAACAGTCTCAAACATGCCCATAAATTCCAACGTGGAACTGGACATCGTGTCCTTGGCAATGTTTCGTGCGATCGACGGCCTTCCGCCAACAGCCGTTCTTGTCGTCGAGCACACAATGTGTGAAATGATTCCGCTCATCCTTTCTGTCGCTTGGAAAGGTCAGAAACATTACAAAAGATATTGACCAAATCGTTACGTTGGGAACACGGAGTGTGCTTTTTCGACACCGGCTCAAGCGGCCATGTTTAAGGAAGCAGAGCGTATCAGCTCACGATTTACTACATCAAAATTCCATTTTCCTCAGTTAGCTAGTTAGCTACAGAAACGTGGAGTGCACTGGGTGATTTCGCTCCACGACGAAAGTGTTTCAATTGAACAGGAAACGGCCCTTCCCCCACTATTAATTTCCACCGTATTTCAAAAACCTCCGCACGCTTTCCAAACGTAAAACGGATAGTCGACCACCCCTGATGAATTCATTTAAGCGTCTAACGTTGAACAGAACGAGATTCTTTCTGACACCGTAATAACGCTGTTCACTGGGAAATCGTGTTGCATGAAGCCGCCACCTATTCAGTGAACCTCAAAGTGGATTTTTGAACACCGTCTCTTGCGATTCACACCGGCCCTCATTTGTTTTTCAGGTTCACTTGACATCAGAATGACTTTGCAGGGGAGAAATAGTTGTTCGGGTTGGAATTGTAGACCATACACACTTACGACTAAAACTCATTTTTTTACAACTGAAATTGAAGCGGTTCGCCTTCATTCTGGCTGTAGCGCGGCATTCCATCCTGTTTTATATCAATCCGTTTGTGACAGGCTGGGGACCAGAAACTTCGATGAGTAGTCTGCATGAATGAGCCTGTTTTTGCCGTCTTCCTCCATAAAAATCTCCATTGTTCGACTAAGCGGTCACGTGTTACGTTGGAAATATGATTACGACACGTCGGCGTGTTTCACGATGGGATCGTAATACCTGGAGGCGAGATGTCATTGGGTGTCTGTGATCCCATGTGCCCCCCAGATGGGTTACAAGCGCTTTCGAAAGTCCCGTGTAACAGTGAGAATGTGCGAACAGACAGCAACATGCTGCTGACTCACGACCCAACAAGCTGCTTTGAATTAGAAATTGCACATCGGGGATTTTCACAGTCCTCTGGAAAGTGTCTCTGGTCAGTTGCGCTCCCACGGACGCCCGAGGGGTCCTTTGAAAGTTGTGTCAGATTGCAAGAGATTATTCCCATCTGACGGAATACAGTACTTGAAAATAGTATCACCGCGGGCAGAGGCTGATTTAAGATCCTTTTGAAGAGTAATGGATAGTGAAGTGACAATGTAGACCAAAAGATGACCACGGGGAGAAACGATGCACGCTTTACTCCTGCAGCTTTTTCTAAAAAAAAAAAAAAAAAAATGCTTTGTGACTTGTGTTGACAGGTTTGGAACCCCAGAAAATAGAACATAATATATTTTCACATGGAGGTGACCGTCTTATATGTAACCTTGACCAACTCGAAAAGAACAACAAACAAGCCCGTTTAGTTGAACTTGACTCTTTGGGAATGAAAGGGCAAAACAATGGCCGGACAAGAGTATGGTTGGTTCGTTACTGCAGGCCATCCCCCATTTATGACTGTAGCAATGTAAAAAGTTTCACCCAAAAAAAATCTTCAGCAGAGGTGCAAGCAAAATGTCATTTGACTTTTATTCCCTTCGAGCAGGGGTGTCCAAAGGCTGCTCGCTGTCCTGCCTGTTTTCCAGCTCTGCCAGGAGCAACACACCTGCTTCAAATCATCAGCAACGTTCTAAGGCTGCTTCAGATGAGCCGATCGTCTGAATCAGGTGCGTTGCAGCAGGGAGAGATGGAAAACAGGCAGGACGGCGGCCCCTTCCGGACCCGGAGCTGGACATGCCTGCTTTCGACAGGCGTGTCCTCAGTCCCTCAGCACTGACACTAAATTAATATTTCTGCAAAGGACAAAAAAAAAAAAAAAGACCAACTTATTTAAATGAAGCGGAAATAATTTCAGCTGTTTTTATATGGCGGGGGTAGATCCGATGACTTGTGGCATAATAGGTTATAGCAGTGTAAAATCGCGGATCAATCTAGCGGTAGATGACATGCCAGCCAGCGGCCATCGGTTGCGATCGAGCTGACAGGTTTTGTGGCATCGGCGAGCTCGATCAAGGCCAGGCGCTTGGTATTCCGCGTTGGTGTGAGCTGGATATACCGACAAAGCAGTCTCGAGAGGGAATTCATAATTAAAGGCAACATTTTGCATGATGAGGACCCCTTTTGTGGAGGATTTCCTGTGCAGTGTATGCGGGATTAACCATATACTACACGGTTTTATGAACCGCAAATTAGCATGCCTAATTCGTGTTCTAAGGCGGCTATTAGACAGGGGGGAATACTTGAATTCACCCCAAATGGCTTGCAAAGCTTTGACTGCTCCATCCCATCGCATGAACTCTTTCAAAAACATCATTAGACAGCGTGTGTTATCAGCTGAGTAACTAATGCGAGGATGTATTGCGATACACGGAGGGGTTTTTTTTCTGCTGTAAATCTTTCAAGCCAATCCCGTTTGATTTTGGGCAAGAGGTGGATCCACTGTGGACTGGTTTTTCAGTCAGTTCCCAGTGCACATAAAGAATCATTCATACTCACACTTGTGGGCATTTGAGAAATGTCGCTGTATATTTTTGGAATGTGGGATGAAGCCAGTCGACTTAGAGACAATCTGTACAGGGTGAATCCACAAACTTCACACAGGAGGGCCTAATATGACATCCAAACCCGGATCGTCTTCACTTATGAGGCCTTTTTTTTTTTTTTTTTTTTTTTTAATCAAGCAATAGCCGTTTTCCTGCAATTGCTTCGACAAGACTCTGTTGTTTAAAATGCATCCCCTGGCCTCCCGTTCCCCGAGCCTCTCAAGGCGGCATCAGTATTCCGGGGACGAAGCTCAACTCTCCTCTCCTCTCCGTATGATTGTATTCCTACGCTGGGAATACGATCTGATGCGGTTGTCTTCCGGTACATCGCCAGTGTCCCCCAGAGTGCAGCAGCCCCAGCGAAGCTCAGCCCGCGATTCCTCACAAGAATTGGACAGCAAGAAGGAAGACGATCGAGTGGTGTGGACCCCGTGCGCGGGAGGAAAATGTTTTGCCGAAATGACAAACAATTGGAATCCATACGTCGAGCTCAAGACGACTTTGTCGCCGCCACCTTCCACAAAACGTCAGCGGGACTTATCTTTTGTATTCGAGCAGGGCGAACGTGATTTTAAAACTCCAGCTGCAGGAAGGAAATGAAGAAGCACCGTGATTTGTCAGGGGGAGCCTCAGAGTTTCGAAAGGCCATCGCCTGACATTGGCCCGACAGCTCACGCATATTAAGTCATAAAACTTGAGTGAACCTTGATATGGTCACATCGCAGCGACGGTGGCCCGATGAACAGTTCCAGCAGACTTTGTACGGCTTAGTTAGGGGCTGGTTTTTGAAACTGTGGACAGCAGCCACTTCAGTCATAACTCTCAGCGGTTCATTGCCACTGGCTAAATACTGGTTTTGCAAAAAAAAAAAAAAAACGGCATCACCGACTTCCATTCCATTCAGAGATAAGTGCATTCCATTTTGTTGCTCTTTGCCAAAATAGAGAGGACAATATTTCTTTATTCTCTTTCTCTCAGAGTAGATGAAGTGGTGTGAATCGTGTTTGCTGATTGCAAAACCTCACTTGAGACTTGGCAGGGCAGCTTCAAAAAAAATTTTTTTTCCTGCTGAATACAAACAGGACGGATTCCTTCCAAGCGCTTCTTTGCCAGGAATTCTTAGTCGACGCAGAACGCAATATTTGCACCTTGATGCGCGTGGGCACATCACGAAAATGTTATTCCGGCCACAAGGGTGATCCAAAAAACATGAATATCTTCATATTAATTGCTTCCAGGCGATTGCTTTCATCATCTTGTTTATATTTTATGAGTGTGAGGTCATAACCACTCCTATCAGGTTATTACTCTGAATATTAAAAAAAAAAAACATTCAGCAAAGCCCGAACACCAGCACAGTGGCCTTTTTGCATTTGACAGTCAACACAATCATGACAGCAGCTCCAATACAGACACGGCGAGCTGTACGAAAACCGAACACGGATCTCATCCTCCAAAGCCGGATCCAAACGGCCCTGGCGCCGAACGAGCACCGGGTTTTTGAGGTTGGGGCTGGAAAAGGGGTAAGTGTGACCTGAAAGTGGGCTTCTCCTTTTTCCTTTTTGTGCCTACAAGAAAATGGGGAATGTAAAATCGACATGAATGCAATTCATCACTCAGGACTTCCACTTAAATGGAGGTGGTGAAAAACGACAACTCCAGCGCTTCGCCATAAAAGCTCGAGTGAGCACATACGATAGACTGTGGACGAAATGAGGGAAATATTACGGACATCTGCGTTACAGAACCAACGCTCCCGTCTTCAAAAGATTCAAAATCCTTCCCCTCTTCTATTTCCTTTCTGGCTTCTCCCCCAGTGATTGACACGGATTTAATAAGATCAGTGAGGGATAACGAATTTGACCTGGATTCACCTCATCGGTGCATTTCAAGCATCAAGGAGGTTTCAGTGTGCTGTGTGACGCGTGACGAATGCCACCGCTTTTGTTTCCCAGACATTCCTTCCCTCTCTCAGGCATCGGTCAGGAGCTTTACTTTTCTGCAGAGGCACCGCAACTGGACAGGCGGGGCAGGCAGCTGCCCACGCCCCGAACTGAAGGGGGGCACGAGGGACAGCTGACGCCCGATATCAACTTCAACACAGTCATGAAAACGCACCGCTGTCAACAACTCTCTCATCGGGACATCCGACAGACGGCGAATTCGGGTCCACATCACCGACACGACGCTGAACAGACACTGCAATGACACACTGGGGAGTCAAGGGATCTCTCTTGGGGCCCCTGACTTTTTGTTGTACTGCGCACAAACAAAAACTGATCATTCAGGCCCCACTCAAACGGAAAAAAAACACACACAAAAACTGTGCTAAAACGAGATGGTGTTACTATGGCCTTCAATTGCTTGCTTGTGGGTCTTGCTGCTTTCAAGTTTGTCCTCAGTTAGTAAGAACTGTTTAATTACTGTGTGAAGTGAGTATGCTACCTTTGGGTCACAAATGTCTGCCTATGTTTGATATGGCCGTGCAGATTGTTCAGCTTTAACACCTCCGAGAGTACCGGAAAAAAAAAAAAATCCGTGTGAAATGAAGGATGCGGAAGAAAGGCTTGACAGTCTAAAAATACAGTGGAATGAAAAAGGAATAGATTGGATTGTAGTGGGGTGTAAAAAGGACCAACGAGGGGTCACCAACTCCGGAAGGAGGGAGAAGGCATTGTCAACGTGAAAAGATCTCATGTGGCAATACCGGATAGAAAGAGCCGCTAAGGTCAACCTCGACATCGGTACTGACAGCACTGGCCGGAGCTCAGCTTTGAAATAGGAAGCATGCATAGAGTATGGAGCGAATTGCCGGGGGCAGGGCTTCAACGGCCGCATCTGCGCCAGTGACAAGTGTAGATGAGCCAAGAGACGCTGAAGAAATATGTCACGCAATCAAGCGAAGCCGACAAGCGTAGCGCTGTTAGCTAAAAATCTATTGACTCAATTGGAGTCGACTGCTCCGGAGTTTCTCTCCAGGAACGCCCGGTGAGGTAAAACCTGTGCAGCTACTCTGTTTATGTCGGGCTATGAATTTAAATTTAAACTGTCACCGTGCAAAGTTGCACTGCAGTTATCTCGCAATTTTCCTCCCCAGCCCCGCCCCCCCCCTCCCATTTTTCCACAGCTATGCTTTAACTTGCTCCCCTCGCGCCGATGAATATCTGCACCTGCCAACAAATAGCTGCAAGGGCACACAGATTAACAAAGCCTTTTAAACAATGTCGTTTATTGCATCATGGTCATTTCACCACACACACACACGAGCCATGTGTCTGACATGGAGCACATTTGAGTCCCGATAAACACGCTCCGTGCAGAAACACTTGTGACAGCCAGTGATATTTACCGGATGTTTATCGACTCTAAAGCAATCTTATTAGCTCATTATCTCATGATGTTTGCATTCCGGGCAGCCTTTGTTTGCCACGTTGTGCTAAATGAGGTCTTAATAACATCTGCCTATTTCGGTGAGGACAGAGGACAAAAAGGTGAGGGCAAGTTGATCCAAGGGATTATCTCTGGTGTACTTTGTCTCTGCAGGATGATTTACTCCTAATTGGATGCTAATGTGGGCAACGCGGCATCTCGGTCCACGAGATGCGTCATAAATGGTGAGCAGAGGGCCACAAACTTCTTCGAGACATCTTTTTAGGATAGACGCCATGACTTATTTTTGAGTGGATCGTCAGTCCAATTGGTTTTCCATTTCTCGAGGCTGTCCTTGTGGCATTCAGGGTGACCTTTCCTTTTCTTTGGTATTCATGTCTCCCCACGCAACGCTTTGCCTCCGCGTTTCCATCCTCAGCTTCACATCCTATTGATATCAGAACTTCAGAACCGATGCGATTCCTGCCGGGGTGCCTACCAGAGACGGGATTCACACAACTTTGTACTTTTTTTTAGACATGAAATTAGTGGAGCCAAGAAAGGCTCAAAGGTTGGAAACGCTTAAGCATTGATATTCGCCCATCCCCGGTGTACCTGAAGGAGAATAATTTCAGACAACCTTGACCTTTCAACTTAAAACGGCTCATTGATTAAGGGAAAAAAATAAAAATAAAAAAAAGCAGGGGTGGCGGTGGGGGGGTCACCGGCTCTTTAAAGACGCATCTACCACATTTCCTCATAACAGTCTGTGTGAAGTGGCTCTGTCGGTAATGCGAATGCTGAGCCTTTCCTGAATTTTTGGTCCAATGCCGAATACGTATTTGTTTCGCTTTTCCAACCGCGCCATGTATCTCCCATCATTAATATTCAATTTGGGCATTGGTGGCACATTGAGCAAGCGTGCACACGGAAGGGGATACAAAGACATCATCAATGACCCGATTGGACGGTAGGGTCCAAATCTCTAATTTCAGGCAAATTCATACCTTAGATTGAAAATACGTCCTTACCGTGCAACACACGTGTGTGTGTTATACTTTTATTTTGAAAAAGTGAGAGAGTGGTTGCTGTGATGAGTGAAATGCAGAGCTTACATGACTTATACATGTATACATGACCCAAAAAAAAGAAAGGATGTTGACCTTCTTGGTTTATGGTGACGAGACAATGAGTTCATGAAGATTTGGCAACTTGTTGATAGTGTGCCTCGGTATACTGCTGCTGAAGCTGCTAAGAGAAATGCTCAGGACTTCATCAACGGAAGAGCGACTTCTCGCCGGTGGGCCACGCAAGCTTTCTCGTTGCCAAGCTCACTGCTCGTCAGAGGGTTTGAATTGACCTTTCCAGGAATTAACCACATGTCTGATGGACCCGTGAGTGCTCAAAACTTTTCCTTGTGGATTACAAACGAGCTCCGTCATGCGTGCCAGCGAATGGTCCAAACGGAACAATTAAAACCCCGGATATTATTTCTTTTTTAAAATTTTAATCAAGATGAATTGTTTTGCCCTGTTGCATTAATGGTCCAGCTAACAAATTAGAGTCCTATTCTGGCCATTTCTCTCTCTCTGATGTCATTAAGGGTGTTTCAAGACACTTTGTTAACGTCAACAGTGGAGTAACGACACAAAGTTTAATGATCACTGGCACCGTGTCTCTTTATAAGCCTGCAGGGTGATCCTTTTCTTGCGCAGCAATAATCCACCAAACGCGAAACAGCCAGCGTAATTAAGTATTGATTCCAAAGATCAGGCCAAGTATTAAAAAGTGGGTCTTTGCCCAGGTATTTGTCATTGGGCAACACTAATGAACACCAACCAGCATTTCCTCCGTCTAGCCACTGATCAAATAGTTTTAATTTTGCCTTTTATATGAATAATAAGCTTGACCCAAGTGAACGGTATTTTCACTCAATAACTTTTTGAAGTTTCATTTGCTCAACGTACCGCGGTTACTGGCCTTTTAACTCGGCATAATGTTATCTTTTTAATAAGGAAATATTACATTGTGATGGAGACTTATTCACAATAATATAAGATAAAGCTCCCAAAAGGTCTACAAAGCAGCATGAGTTTTATTATTGAACTCACTTATCCGTCTCTGGTTTTTACAAGAGAAATATTGCGGGGCGGGGAGTGTAGCTTTTGTTTTATTGCCGATTGGCACAATTATCATAATTGCGCAGGGATTGCCTGCCTTTATTTCATGCGGAGTGCCCAATCCGTCTGTCTGCGCCTCAAAATCACGTTGCAGCGCATTTCCACGTGCTTTTAGGTCGTCTGACCTGTCGTCAACTTTTTCACACCAATTTGCGCCGGGGAAGTGTCGCCAAAAACGACCCCCGGTCTGCTGGAACGCTCAGCGACCCGTAAGCGCAGTCCAGCAAACGCACGGATAGCTCGACACGGCTTGCCCCAAAATGAAGATGCGTCCGTTTTGACGCAGCTGCCCGCCTACGAAAATAGGACCCGACATATTTATTCTTCGCCTTCCCAGTTCATAACCTGATGCGTGCATACAAATGCTAGTTAAAGCAAACTCCCAGCAGGAAGGAAGTGGCTCCCCATCCCGTCCGTGTTCTCGCATCCCATCTCGCACTCCGCGAGCCTGTGGAAGGATGTCCTCCTGTTAGCTGTTTATTTACCTGGGTGTGTGTGCGCACGCAGGCAGACAACTTGAGAAGGTAACACTGCTCTGCCACTCCCCCCCCCCCACCCCCCACCCCCGCCGAGACCGTGATTAACTCGTCTCTGTGTGACTGAGACCTCAGCCGGGCTCCATGTTGTCGCTGCCGTTTACACGCCATGACAAGAAAGCCTCGTGTCACAGCGCGCCTCTTTGTCGGCATGACAGGAAGGATTCCACAAAGTCGTGCACAAAATGCATCTTAGCACGGTCCAGTGACTCTCTCGGGAAGCTGAGACACGACAAGACTGTTTACTCCTCAACTGCAATTTTAAAAAAAACAACAACAAAAAAACGCCGCACTTAAATTTGGAGTCTCATTCATTGTCGGTATACTTACAAGGGGTCCTTTGTATTTTGCTCATGGACTTACGTTACGTTGCAATACCAGTTGGACGGACTATCTTAAGTAAACACCATCCTTCTCAGAACATTTGCGCAAAAACAACCCATTTCTCTTCACGCTGTGCAAAACAACTGCTGCCCTCTGGAGGCGTGTTCGTTACGGTTGATCATCCTCCGCATTTGTCTTTGTCATTCCATCGTTATTAAATGCTAATGTTGGGTACTAAATCAATTCAATTAGAGTATTTAGTCTGTCAGCCTGATGCTCTATGCTAATTTTGCAATTTATTATCAAGTGCCGCCATGTCTCGGCATTGCACCGCGGGAATAGCAGCCAAAACACCAAATAAAGAAAGAAAGAAAGCGCACGATTAAATGCTAAGATATGCCGCATTCCTCGTCATCGTCATCATTTGATCCGGGAGACGTGTCGTGTATAAGGCCACGACATGAATCGCGCCACGATGTTGATTGCCGTCATCCCAGCAGAGAACGTAAGGGGCCAGAATCACTGAAGACGGCCCGAAAAAAACAAAACAAATGGAAGCGGGTGGGGAGCGCGCGCATGCATCCAAGGTCTTCTCGGCCCTTGTGGCTGCTTGCTGATGGCGGATGATAAATGAGCGAACATGGCCAAAGCCTCATTTGGCTCTCACAGCATCAGGTGATAAAGGCAAAGCTCTTGTCAGGGATGGAGTGCACTCTGCTCTGCAAGGACAAGACCTCACACCCACAGAGGCACGAGAGGAGACTGCCTTTAATATACTGTACGCCGCAGGCATGCCGCCTTCAGGAAACCGCATGAAGACACTTCCGGTGGAAAGAGAACAATGGATTGGCATTCATTAATTTAGCAGTTTTTTTTAACATCTTTTCCGCATGGCAGAAACTATACTAACTAAAAATTACCCATTTGTCAGGTAATCTGTGCAGAAAAGACAGAAAAAAAATGTTTTTTTTAACGCATAAAGAAGGGCGGCACAGTGGTCGACTGGTTAGCATGTCGGCCTCACCGTGCAGACGCGCGGGGTCGGATTCCGGCTGTGGAGTTTGCATGTTCCCCCCCCCCCCCCCCCGTGCCAGCGTGGGTTAAACGTTCAAGAATAAATAAATACAAAATACCTATTCAAAATAACTGGAGGCTTAAAACATCCTTAAGAAACAGTGATGTGAAAAAATATGAGAGAAACCATTCCGAGAATGGATGGAAAACACAAAATGAGCTTTGACTTCAGCGGGTAAGAGTTACAGTGTTCTTTCTCGGGCGCGGTGGTTTCCCAAAATGAAACCGCCAATAAGCCGGCTCAAGAGTTGTCACGAATGGGACTCACAGTAGCTTATAATTTTTTAAAAGATTTGCAAAAAACGGAGTCATACTTTTTAACTTGTCACTCTGGACTAGTTTAGCATCGAAACAAAATATTTACAATCAAGTGAAGCAAGTGACAGAGGGAGTCTCGTGCACTTGTCAAGTCAGCCACCAGAGCGGAAACATATTGGCAACTGCGGCACCCGCAGTTTATCGGGTCTGACCCTGCTAATCACTTAGCAAAAATTCTCACATCATGGTAATCCATTCAGACTGCAAAAAAAAACAACATTTTTAATTAAAAGAGAATGAGCAAGGGGGGGACGAAAGGCCGTGGCTAATTATACTCAATCAGCGTGCAATCATAATGTTGTATGTCTCAATTATAGAATTTCAATGCCCTCATCATTGCAATCTCACGACATGTTTGCATTTGAACAGCGAGCCTCGTCTGTTTCAAAAAGCCCACCCGGCTTCCTTTTACAGTGTTCTGCCTCGCAGATAATTGATTTGGTTTAATATAATGAAGGACGGTGAACAAACCCCCCCCCCCCCCCAACTCTCCAAGGAAATAGCACTGTCATCTGGCTTTCATCGTAATAAGACACATCGTACCCCCCAATGCAATCTCCCAATCTCCAAAACTAATGAAGTTGTTTTCGTGTCCAAACTGACACCACAGCAAGATGCACTTTTATGTTAAAAATGATTATTTTCTTTGATAGAGCTCGTCTCTTATTGTGCATGCCTGGTTCTAAGCAAAGCTTTTTATTTCCCGGGGCTACGCGCGGATGCCGCTGCGTAGGAGCGCCGAATGCCTGCTGGGGAAAATAGACATGTAACATTCAAAGCCATCGAGAATGACCGTCCAATGCGTGTCGTTTTTGTGCGAATGAGTTTTATGATTTTTACATTTTAGTATGCGGCGTAGTGCCCGAGTGGTTATCACACGCCCCTCGCGCTTCCCAGGTTCACGATTTGACTCATATACAGTCCAAACTCATTACAACGTACCCGGAGGGACATTGCCGATCTGTACGTGATAACGGTAGTTTGTCGTCACCGTTTTGAATGTAATGGCCGCCAACTACGATGTATAATGCGGTAGGAACGTTGACGGAGGTAAAAACACGAGCATGTAACACAGTATAAACATGTCCGTGATAAATACGGGTATATGAAGCAAAAAAATTATTTTTGTAAGACATGAAAACAAACAACTGGAGTGTTCCTACTTCATCTCTGAAAACAAGAAAAACGATCGCGGGGAAAACGTTTTGAACGGGGGTCGGTTGAAAAGCGGCTGGACTGCATGTGTGCACGCGCGTCCTGGTCGGATTACTCTGACCATGTTTTTCAAGGCCAAGGTTTTGGAGCCAAATGATTCACGCCAATATTGATGTCAATATAATCCGGCCGCTGTCAATTCAGCGCCGCCTGCCAAATATTAGCCATCTGATAGCGTAACGTGCGCCGCTATAAATGTGTCCGAGCGGCACGCCGAACGGTTGAATATAAATGATGTTTAACTGGCAGTCTGCTGAAGCATTCATGAGCTGACATTTCCATAAGTCATTATCGTGCAAATTTAATGACTGTAATCATATTAATTCGCCGAGTACGGGTCCATCAATCAAAGATTTCCATATTAGTGAAGTCTGTTGTCTGGTCTGCTTTATTATTTTCTGACGAATGGATTTTGATGGGGGCAATCATTTGTCCACTGTCAATTACGCAAGACGAGTGAAGAGAAGACAAAATGGCTGGTCAAGAGAATGTCGTAAGGACGCAGCGTTTTTGTCCACTTAAAGTCTGGAAAATTCAGTTCGACTCACTTCCCCACAGAGAATGAGCTCAATTTTGAAGAAGAGCTCTTATTTTTCACATCTTCATCTGACACGGGAAAATATTCAATTAGAGACGCGTGGCCTGAGATCGCGTCTGCCAAATCGTGAATAGGTATTAACTCCGGCCATGCCGCCTCTCGGTCCTTTACCCACAGGAGCGAGCGGATTTGATGAGATGGAAAGAGAGAGGGCGGGGGGGGGGGTGGTCGTATGATGAGAAGGAGCAGAACCAGCCTGTTGTTTATTCACAAGGTCACCAGCTGATATTCATCCAAAGTGTCCAAACAGCCTCCATCATCCCAATATTTGCCACACTAATTGTGTTTATTCTCTGGCAGATGTCTTGGAAAAGGGGATCTGATCATTTTTTCCTCCAACCTTTTCGACTACAGAGTGACCTATGTCAAGCCATCAACCACAAATGTGATCCGATAAACCGACTGTGTGACAAATTCTGGTTTCGCAAATGTATTGATGTTCCGTTTTGATTGACAGCTCGACACAAAAAAAAATGTATCCATTTCAATTTGAAGAACTCCACTGCCCCTGTTTTACATTAAAAAAAAAAGTCCCTCATGCAAATGTGTTCACAACGTTGTCATCCCCATTGACAAAACATACCGATAACATACAGCAACATTGGTGACACAAATCACTCTGGGATTCCGTCGGCATATTACCGCCAAGCATCATGCAAATCGCTTCCTGCATTATCGTCCTTTTCTCATTTTCAACAGCTGCCCCGGAAGGAGCTCGCGCCTCGGGTTGTTTACCGCGTGGCCATTTTAGTCCATTCTAAAAATACACACTGGCGGGCAAGGCCGTGCGGAAAATAACAGCAATTTGTCTAATGTAAAAATAATACTAATAATAAAATAACAGTCGCTACATGCGGCACATGGATTGTCGTCACAGCTCTGCTGACTGCTATTCGTCATAATCATTTTTGAATGCACGTTCCATTAAAAAGCAGAAAGGAACAATTTAAAAAGATGTTTTCCATTGCACGCAGCGTCGTAATTTACACTTGTTGTTGGAGGCATTCCTTCTGATAGCCATCTCCCTGCTTGACTATAAATAATGCATTGTATTCATTTCGCCGATGCTCTTGACAACAACACACTTGGCAGCGCCATAAATCAGACGTGACGGCGCGCGCCATTCCCCCCGGTCCTCACATGCGGACCGTCCGACAAATGCATACAGTGGAACAGGAAGTCAAACACCCCCTAAGGTCTTCTGCGTTTGACTTTGGGGAACGTAGGCCTCAAAGGTGGCACCGAATCGTTGACGCATCCGGATGCAAATACCGCAAAATAAAAGCTGCAATTCTAAACTTTGGTCCGATATTCATCTTTTGATGAGAAACCCGCAAAGGGTTTTCAGCGCATCACAAAAACAACGCCATTGACCTCGTCGTGCAGGTTTGTGCATGTAATTCATAAATCCCTTTAGTTTTCACGCTGAAAATATTCCCCAGATGCCAAGTGATCTGAGTGACAGCCATGAGTAACGGCTCTCCGCTATCTGTCAGTCTCGCCTGATTGGCAGGCAGCGTTTTGGAGTCGGGCCACGGAAGTGTCACCTCGCCGGGTGCCTTGGGGCCGGGTTGCGCCGATATGATTTATGTAGGCCGATGATTGTGACAGCGACGCCACAAATTGACTGTCAGCCCTTCCGGTAAACCGGTGCCCTTCAAGAACGTCTCCCCACAACGAGAGGCAAAAAGCTGGAGGCGGGACCTTTGCTCACGGCAAGTATACCGATTCTCGAAAATGTTAACCGTCGCGGTCGTTGCAAAACATCACCGACGCGCCGATCTGAGATGGGCTATTTTGACTTGGACGATCGGCAGGTCGGCAGAGTCATCGAACAAGGTGGCGAAATGTGTGTGCGTGCACCCCGCTTTTAATCCGCTTTCTCTCTTGAATTCAAATCAAACGGCAATCCGTTCAAGCCGTTAAACCGCGCGGGCATCTTGTGTACACACGTCTTTTGAGCAATCTCCACGGAAGAATTCACAATTACTACCGCAGCCGCCTTCCGTGCTTTCCGCGTGACTGCACAACAGATCCGAAGCCTCAGAGCGGCTTCGTCGCCGCACACCTCCAGGTGGGTGCGTTGCGGCAAGACAAACGATTTGCCGAGCAGGACGTGTCGCACTCACGGCGAAGCGGAGTCGAGCGCAGTTCATCACCAGCGCCTCGTGCCGCGTCTTTATGCGGCGGCACATCCCACGCTGGAGAAATACTGCCGCAGCCTCATTCTCTTTCTGCGGAGCCGGCAGAAGCCCCGTAATTGGTTGAGCAAAAGATTACAAGGTGTTATTGATCCGCGTCCCCTTAATAAATGCTAGCGTAAACTGTAAACATCCCCCACTTTCTGCAGACAATGAAAGATGTCACGGAATAAAACCGAAAGCAATCGAGCAAGCGTCTTAAAACTATTCCTGGAATTCAAAGAAAATAAGTTGAATGTTGTCCAATGCTAAAAGAGCCCCGTCCATTGAGAGTTTATGGAAGGACACTTTGTAAATACTTGAAGCTGATGCAGACACACGCAAGGTCCTTGAAGTGCCTCCCTTCCCAGCAGGCTCTCAATGACCAAAACAGAAACGCGGCCGTTGCAGTCACACACGCCCGCACGTCTCTTTCTCTCACACGGACACCACGCTTACCGTCGTGCCCTTCTGGGATGGAGTAAAACTCAATGGAGGGACGTTGGATCTCACCAGAAGCGGTTGCCAAGCGACGGGCGGCAGGTTCATAGAGGCGCCGTGTTAAGTACTGTCGGAAAGGTCAGATTCGGGGTTCTGCCGAGTATTTTATCAAACCACACAGCCGTGAGGCTGGTTGAGCTTTCGAACGGAGCGTTTGCGGCGTCTGAAACCGTCGGCTTGACTTCAAAATTCCGTTCCCCCGACTATCCGTGGATTTTGATCTCATCGCCGGTCTCGGAAGAATGCGTGCTTCCTTCTTGATGAACGTATTTGGGGATTAGCGAGAGTTGCAGTCAGAGTGGCGAGGCGGGGTTTGGAGTTATCGGGGCAGCAGCCCGGTACGGTAGAGAGACCAAATCCCTCCCCGGTCTGGATTTTTAAGATGTCGTTCTGCTTCATTGTCGGATTGAAGCAAAAGCTCGGCGGTTTACGGGGGGGGGGGGGGGGGGGGGGGGGAATGAAAGACGTCGGCGAAGAGGCACGGAGAGGAGTTTGATGTCTGCGAGCGCTACAAGCAAAGCAGCTGCTAAAAAAACTGACAGATACTCTTGACGGGCTTTTGTCTTCAAATCAACACTCATCTGCATTTGAAATTAGCGCTTCCATCGCGGTGACTTTTCTGGCGCAGCTTTCGTCCAAATTTGGGGAAAAGTTACAATGGTTGATGTATCAAATCAGTTTTTACCACCAAACTGTATTTTCGAGAAGCGTACTGATCAGATGAAGTATTTTTAGTAGGGAAAGCCGAAAGGTGTTGGAATGTAAATTCCGGTATACCGTTTTAACGAAGATCATGTCTTGTTAGCATCTGGCTGTCTTTAAAATTGCACGGGGGGGGTTTTTCTCATTTTTGTGGATGTCAAGTCGATAACTTGCTCCGTTTTGTTTTTTACGTGCATTGCTGCGTGTCGAGCGTCCCCCGAGCCTCAACTAAATGCTTCTGCAGCTGCGACGGGCTGTAAAAAGCAGTCGGCGCACAGTGCGACAGACGCCAACATGCATTTTGACAGAAGTATTTTCAGGCACTCTTGTGCCCACAAGCAGATAGGACACGATTGGGGGTGGGGGGGTTGCTGTGAATTGCTAATTCCTCCACTCACGCCGCATCCAATCCGCCCGCTCCCGTAATGTTCGTTTCGGATGGGGGGGCTCTCGCCATGGGCCCACAAAATATCTCGGATGTCAAGTGCGAGGGGCGGGACAAAGTTGTATCGCTCGCGGCCTGGTCACTTGATTTATTGTCACCAAGTGATATGGCTCTCAGGGTTCACGTCAGACTGATGAAAGGGTTTGATCTATATATTTCCGTCCTCCTCTAACGACTCCCTGGACTGACACAATGTCACAGGTGACAGACAGATTAAAACTCGACGTAGACTGAAACACTTTAGCAGGCACTCTGTCATCCAACGCCTTGCAGCTAGCATGAACTGTAGCACAGTTCTTTAAATACGCTCGGTTAAATTAGCGGGTCTGAGTCAGCCGATTGTCCGTCCATCGATCCAATCCCACAGGAGTTTTGACTTTCCCTCGGGGGGGGGCGATTGTCTTTCGGGAAATGAACACAGCGTCTCCTTTGTCAGCAGGCGCATTCGCTTACGGCATGAATGAGAAAGAACTTTGAGGAAATAGTTTGGAATGAATAAAAAAAAAAAAAAAACGGGTGGCCCCAAGCGCAATTTCGAGTACATAGAAATACATTCTGCTCTGCGATTGGATATGTCTAAAAAATTTAAATAAGTAAAATAAAACTAAAAGTAATCCCAAAACTAATTTAGAAAAAGGACTAAAATTAAGCATTTATGATTAAAAAAAAAATCAAAAACCTGCTCTAAATATTAATTTAATAATTAAGTTAACTGCGGGCGGCCCGGTAATCCAGTGGTTAGCACGTCGGCTTCACAGTGCAGAGGTACCGGGTTCGATTCCAGCTCCGGCCTCCCTGTGTGGAGTTTGCATGTTCTCCCCGGGCCTGCGTGGGTTTTCTCCGGGTGCTCCGGTTTCCTCCCACATTCCAAAAAACATGCGTGGCAGGCTGATTGAACGCTCTAAATTGGGTGTGAGTGTGGGCGTGGATGGTTGTTCGTCTCTGTGTGCCCTGTGATTGGCTGGCAAACGATTCAGGGTGTCCCCCTGCCTACTGCCCAAAGACAGCTGGGATAGGCTCCAGCAACCCCCGCGACCCTAGTGAGGATCAAGCGGCTCGGAAGATGAATGAATGAATGAATGAAAGTTAACTGCATAAAAAAAAAAAAAAACTAAAGTCAAAACGAAATAAAAACGAGTTGCACTTTTATTCATTTGAACAGTAGAATATTTATTTCCCACCGGGAATAACCAATGTCTTTTCACCACGGCAGGTTTTAGGAGAGCTTTTCACAAAGTGGCCTATTCGGTCCTATTTTACAAGATGGGGAAAACTTTCCTGCTGCTTACGCGACACGGCTCATTCACTATTCTGCAGGGAAAAGCGGCCGGACTGTGAACGCTTTCATAAAAGTCTGCAGCGGTGAACAATCTGACCATTCATCAAAGATTTAATTAAAGACAAGCTGTTCCAAAATCGCAAGCCCTCTACTTTTAACTTTCCTCCAGGCAGGAAGAAAAAACAATCCGTCCAAGTTCATTGACCCGCGTTCCGACTGCTGTTTGAGGTTAAGCTGAGAAACAAATGAACATCAGACCAAGACAAAATGGAAAACCAAGTGCATCATTAGGCCACGGATGTCGTCTTTATGATTACGCCAATTCACTTCACCAAAACCCCCGCCCCAATCACCAAAGGGGAGTGCTCGCAAGAATAACAGTTGTTTCGAATGATGTGCTTCACAACTCATAATTGCGCCGCCCATCAAACAAGCCTCGTTTTTCCCCCCGGTGAACTTATTGACCACCCTGGCAAGAAACGCATCAACTCCTTTCTTTGACTTGGAGGAGAGATACGGTTTCTCCCCCTTCCCACGAAACCAAATAAATAAATGTGACTAATGAAGAGCAATGATGCTTCGAAAGCACGTGCCTGTTGAGTAAAGGAGTAAAAATGAGACCATCGGGGAGGAAATAATGAGGCTCAAAGTACAGAGGCTTTCCGCCAAACCCACACACTTGAAAAAGTGGCTCTGCCTTCCCCGAAGATGCTGGAAGTAATTCACAAGACACTCTGGCAGTGTAATTGGGGCATTCAAGCAGCGCAGCGGCGACTTGACCCGGGGAGCTTGAAAAGCACAAACATTTACTTGAGCCATAAACGAGCAGAATGTTTGTGAAAAATCCCATTCTTGGTGCCATCTGGCTGACAAGCGCCCAAAACAAGAATGTTCCCTCAGATGTTGTGGAGTTGAAGAGTACGACGATTCAGGCGCCGTTGTCAATGAATTGGACAGTGATCGTTTTTCATGGACTTAGCGTTCCCGCGAAGGGCTTTAAAAGTGTTCTTTTTTTTTTTAATAATGTCATTCTGCATTTTACGACTGCAATTTCAAGCATTTTACATCCCAACTAAGTTTAATAAAAAAAAAGCAAAACAAAACATATACAGTATACAGTATATCAAATGTAATGAAGTTGCTGCAGTCACAGCTTCCTTTTTTGCCGCAGTTTACAATGAGCCAATGTTGGCATGAGCGGATACATTGTGAAGGGCTCAATTTTCCGGCGCTTTACAGAACATTTAAAATACGACGTCCAAGAAATCAGAATGTTGCTCCATATATAAGGCGCATCGGATTATAAGGCGTACCGTCGGCTTTCGGGAAAATTGACTGCTTTTAGGTGCGTCTTATAAAGCGGAAAATACGGTCATTGATTTCAATCATCGAGAACAGGGCTCCCCAAGCGCTATGGCTGCACAGAGAGGCTGCAGGGGGGAAAAAAGTTGGTCAAGAAGACGCTGTGTCAGCTATTAAGTAATTATAGCAGCGGTAGTTATTGGCGAAAAACATTGGCAATGTTTTTTTTTTAACGATTCTCATCAACAAAGGAGGAAACGTGGTGCCCGGTGCCATTAAAGTCTTTGGCGTGTTTATGACAAAATGAGCGCGTGCGCATGAGCAGAGCAGATCGACATACCGATGTGCGACAATTTGATTTAAAAACAACAGAAAAATTAAATTCATGAATAGCAAATCCAATAAGCTCCAGGGACCGGCAAAGCGCCGTGAATAACGCCCGTCTTTGTTGAGGCCGCAGGGCTCGAAGCTATGGCGACGCGCCCAAACTTTACAGTCGTTCTCATTTCCCTCATGATCGTCATGACAAATGAGGCAAAGATTTCACGTGTTGCTCTCGCCGGCATGTTATTTTCATGCTACCCTGACTGAAATTAGCGCTTTCCTTATCGGACTGGCATAATCCTATTTCCGAGAACGGGATTTCTGTCAGTGAGCTGAGGGGGAAGCTCGTGTACCGATGGTGATTTGATTCAACAGCCACGAAATACCCCTGCAGATGTTTGGCTCACCAGCACATATTCCAATCTATGCCAACCCAGACGCTCCTTCCGCTCCCCGTGCACCACAACAAATTTATCTCCTCCCAACTTAGTTGTCCTCTTGGCCCATTGCAGTCGACTCGCGGACCCAAAGACAGCAGGACCTGCCTACAAACGCCCCCGATTTCGGCTGCCCGACGTGTCCGTCTGGCATTACCCGGGCCGGCGGATCAGTGCCACTCCAGCACCCGCGCGAGAAAATCTCATCCGAGGAGATTCCGAACCATCTCTATTTTTATACACGCGCATCGGTCATGTGCGAATAAAAGGCGTGTCTATAACGTGGCCATTACACCGCCGCAGACCGAAGGACAGATTGCGAGGCTCGGCGGCTGCGAAATGCCCCCTCGCTCCGCAGCCATCCCGTATTTTGGGGTGTGAGTGTTTATCTGAGGTCCAAATATGCAGCTCGTGTCACACAGTGCAGAAGGCACAGCGGCGACATCGCAAAGATGGATTATGTCATGCGTTAAATTGCTTCTTTGAAGGAAATGAATAAATAAGTCGGAGACTAATTCTAGGACGCCGTGCGCCATCTCCCCAGTGAGTGTGATTGCTTTAATGTTCCCTCTCTGTTGTGTTCTGTAGGCAAGTCTCAATTCATTTTAAGGATATATAAGTATATATACAGTATATTTATATGTAGAGAGAGAGAGAGAGAAAGACACGCAAAGGCACAGGCTGAGTCAATTGTGCCCTCGACCCCCCCCCCCCCTTGGAGTTATTCGAGTCCCCGTTTCTGGGGGTCTGCCAAAAGCTAATTCCACCGCTGTTGGCATCAGGTATGCATGAAGTCGAACCCAGTACAGCTGACTTGTATGCCCATAAGACAATGTTGCAATGTTCTGCTGTGAGAATGACAAGTTGTTTTGCCGGCGTGCCGTTGAATATTTCAATGAGCCGATCACTCCGGGGATGAAGGGGAATAGTCGGGATCTTTTACATGCCAAATTGCTTGCAGAGTTGCTGCCTCCCGACCTGGGAGAGCAGACAGCTATTTTGTCATCTTGGTGGCCAGTACATAATGACTGCCTTTTTTCTTCTTTTTTTTTGGTGTGAGGCCACGGGCGACAACGGTGACAAAAGTCTTCACCTGAGCTGACACCAGTCAAAACTTTGCCCGAGTCAATGGAGGGTTTTGAGTGCTCTCCTCAGTTGTTCCATGAGTGGCTTTCAGCACTAACTGGCCGAGTACGGTGGGGACCGCGCACTACCAGCCACCTCTCCTTCCCTTGCAGCCTGCTCTTTTCCAGGCTCGCTGAGCACTTCAACCTTTACCCAGAGAGCCCTGCACTTTGCACACAGTCCTCGGATGAGGGGAGGAAAGGTGGAGAGACAGGTCAGTGAGCCGGCCTCTGCGAGCAAGCCATACACATCCTCAACTGCAGGCGATAAGGGTGGCAAAAGAAAAAAAAAGCCATGGTTTGGGGAAGCGGCATTTATAGCGGGGTGGGCCGACCTACTTGTCCAAAAATGGTCGCCTGCTGTGCTCTGAGCAGACATGCAGAAAGAGATGAAAGCTCTGGAAGTAAGCAAAGTCCAGGGCTAGATGTAGGTCAGAAAAGGCCTCATATTTTGCCCGCAAATACAAACATATTTCGCCCTACAAAATTTGCTGACCGTGTTGCTGAGTTGCTCTTTCATTATAAATTTCCCGTATTTATTTGGAAGGAGTGGGGTGCCCTTCTGAAACTTTTTGCTGTTCATCATCTCCTAATGAGATCAACTTATTGTGGTTGTATCTTTGTTTCTGATATTTGAAGTGCGCTCTTCCTTGGTAATAAAAATGTGTCAAATTAAGTGTCTGTGTTTTTTTTCCCCTTTTTATAAGGTATCTGTTCGGACACCATAGAGGCACTGGTACCATTTTCAATACAGTATACTGGTTTAGCATCGGCATATTGTGATACCCAAACATATCCTCACATAGCAACTTGGGAAAATTTCCCACTTGAACGATATATATATATATATATATATATGCATGCATGTGGCACTTATTGTGTATTTAAGGCAGACTACACCCTGGACTGGTTGCTCGTCAATCACAGTCCACGGGGGCAGGGATCCATTTACACTCGCATTCACAACTACGGTCACGTAATGGGAATCGATCTCATGATGCCTGCGCCAAAGTTGTGCCTTCGTGTACCACCGCTCTGCCGCTGACTGCTCTGATTTCCTACGGGAAATCAAAAGATAGTTCCCGGGTCCATTGTACGACGACACCAAGAGCGAGCACAATGCGTGTCGTCCCGCACGCCTTGATCCCTCAGTCTCTCCTAACCCAACCGGTCAAGGCAGACGGCAGCTGTACCGTGAGTCTTCGAGAGCCATAAATCTCATTTGATTCTTTGCCAGCTCCTCTGTTTACATTTTAGCTCCGACCGTGAAGGATTCCTTCTTCTCAGAGAAGGCGCAGATCACGTGAGGAGCGAGGACAAATGTTGGGAGCCATGAGATGCCGTGTGTCATCTTTGTTGGCGTATTTACAATGGCGTCGTGTCACATCAAACACCCCCGAAAGCAAATCAAACGTCAACGTCTGAGTGACCCAAATCAAATCTGTCCTCACTTGGAAGTTCGGATATGCATCAGCAACAAAGAATTATCTTCAGAGACGTGGCACCAAAGGGATCCTGTCTTCTTTTAAGTTCGTTCTTTCAAATCCAGATCTAGCAGCCACAAAGACTCCGGAAAGATTTGGACATTCTTTGGAAATAAATCCGGTGCAGTCACCGTTGATCTCATGAGTAAGAGGCAATGTCCTGACAAGGTAAATGTAGCCATCTTGGAAGTTCCACAGTCTTACCGCCCACAAGCCTCGTGGCAATTCAAAAGAAGAAGCGCTTTGGTGCAAAGAGCATTTAAAAAGAAAAATTATTTCCGGGAGCGGCAACTGGAACATACACGGTTGCGCTGTTTTCCGCCAGAATAGTTTTCAGATATGATCATCTCAATCAAAATGGATCAACACTTGGAATGGATCAGTCTGTTTTGTCCAAAAGCACCTTTTGCTCTCGAAAAGTTACCGTATTCCAGTAGAGTCAATTCCAAGTCGTCTCGTGGTCTATTTTGTTGAACTCGTGCTTCTTTCTAAGCAATTCAGCAATCCCATTTTCCCTCTGCTGCACATTTGACGTGCGTCCAAATGTCAACACTTGTTTTTCTAACGCAGCCCCGTGGTAGCCATCATGTACTTTTGCCATCAGCGTGTCATGTCGACAGACCTTCTACGTCGTCGTTGTTGTGCAGCGTCTTTGGGAAGACAATTGGGGCAGACAGCAAGAACAACAATTTGGGTTTACATTTGTGACCGTAACTTTATCTATTGCGGTGTTACCTTCCTATTTTGTGGGGTTTCTTGCTTTTTGTTGACTCGATTGGATCAACCTAGCTCTCCCCACTCAAATCAATAACACATTAAGCGTTCAATGAACAGAAGAAACCCAGTCAATGAAAAGTTCCTCACTCTAGCAGCCTTTCGACCGGCACCACCCTTTGGCATCGTGAGCGTCCACTCCGCCGATCTGTTCGCTGATATGGCTGCACGCTGGCTTTTCGAAGTCCAATCAAGCTTTGGATTAATCAGCGGAATCCGTGCCGCGCAGGTTCGAAGTTTAGCGGCCCGGGCCATACGTCAGTGTACCGTCGTGATAACGCTGAGCTGTAATTGCATTGCTGCTGCTAGCTTAATTGTTGAGGTGTATGTGATCATTTGGAAATGATCCATCACTTAGGGGTGTAGTAATGAGTTTCCAATGGACGGCTGAGTGAACGCAGCCTCCCCCGCTCCCCACGGAGGCAAGTGCTGAAGCACCGCCGTGTTGCGAGGCCGCCGGGAGGATTCGCGCGAGTGTGCGCGCAGCCATTAGCCGCCGAACAATTTTGATGAAATGGCTCCCATCCCCGTGTGTCCTCCAATCTCCGAGTAGATACTCAGATAGACTCTCTCGACTTTGCGTGGAAAGCAGGACGCAGTCTGTTTCATTTGCACGGTTGATTATTACCCGGAATGAGAAACTAAACCGAAGGAGCCGTAACTCACGGCCTAGCATGCATCTTCAGTGTTTTCTCACCTCACAACCTTGTTCAAATTTGGTCCCGCTTATGTTCGGGCTTCTTCCTCGTCATGCCATTTCGAGTATTTTTAGGTGCAGTTGCATCACGGCTCAACGTACGCCACCACCAAACTTGGAACACAAAACCTTTTTCTTCAGTCTTTTAAATGTCAGCCTTCAGTTGATTATTCAGTCAGCTTCTGCCTTCATGCAGCTTGTCACAATAATTTCATGCACTTGCAGAGCAAAGGGTTAAAGTTCCTGTTTTTGAAAGGCAAAATTACCATAATAAAGGGATGTTTTTTAAATCATGCAAGCCTGCTGTCACCGCACAGCTCAAGCATGACTCGGCAGGTAATTTGCTCAGTTTAAGCGGTCGTAAAAAAAAAAAAAAACACACAAAAAACAACTAATGTTGATTGATGATCAAAATAAAGGAGAACTAGAACTTTATGATGTGACAGGTAATGATGGATGGCATGTCACGGTAAAAAGGCCATGAAACGCTTTGGAGGCGGCCGATGCTACTGACGCATCCCTTACATAACGTCTGCTTCTCATTGGACAAAAAAAGTGAGTCAGTTGTCTAATGAGTGCGATGCTTGATGCGTCCGACACCGAGTAAGCAGACTTCGTTGAAAGCTGTGCTGAACAGGACATGCGGGAACTTTGACGGCGTTGTGTGCAAGGTTCGTATTTCTCGGGCTGTAATAAATGTGATGACGTAAACGTTAGCAAAGTGCAACGTGGAACTAAAATGATGACAAGCCCCCTTCCCCCTTTCCATTGAACCACTGAGTCAATTAAATTACAGATTTCTGTCATCCTAAAATGTGATTTTCCTTCTCTTTGTTCAGACTTCTCTGACAGGCTGAAATTGCTTTATTATTCCCCCAGATTATGTCAAATCCCTCAGCAGCTACAAACTCATCACCCATCGCCGGCCCTTTGTCTGGGAGGAAATAAAATGTCAACATTTCTTGGGTGACAGGGTTGCATAATCGCGTTCTTCTCAGCTGGATGAACAACCCCGAGATGGGCGGAGGGGCAGGAGAAAAGAAGGGACAGTGTTGCCTTTTACTGAGAGATTTGTTATTTTGGGGGGCGAAAATTAAGACATTGAAACACAACCATTGATTCGGTAGCAATCACAATTACACATATTAAAATGACATTGAAAAATGTTCACATGACCCTGCGAATGGGTGTCGCCAAGTCATAAATTCTGTCACATCATGTCCAGCATAATAAACCAATAAATAGGTGTGCCTCAAGATTCAGTCGTCGGTCCCTTGCTTTTTTTCCAAGTACAGTATGAAGAGAAGTTATGACTGCACGTAACCAAAAATGAAACTTCAAGTCTCGATCTAGTCATTGTTTTACACGAAAAGAAACGTTCCTTTGTTATCCCCCCCCCTACCCCACCCCCACTGTATCATATTTAAATGATTTATATAAATGTAAGACTCATCATGATCTTTCCTGGTATGACAATCAAGCGGGCTCGCAATGATGATGAGCGGATATTTGGGGAGCAAAATGCAGCTGGGCTTAAAATGAACCCAGTGATTCATGTATTTGCTCCGTCTTTTATAGTTTGGGGGTTACGCCGCTTCATCATTACATCCAGCATGTTGAATGGGTGTAATCAACCTGCCATTTATTTTCCACCCACCAGGCAGAACTAATGTCAATTATAATTACATTATGGGATGCATAAAAGTTTAGAAATGCCAGCGCCTGTTTAATGCAGAAACAACGTCAACGGGGTCAGGGCAACTTTTCCTGCGCTTGTGGATCACTCACTAATAAGTTCCTCCAGGACACTCAAGACGTTAGCAGATAAATAATCGGATCCGATGAAGACGTTAACGGAAATCTAAAGGGACAGCGAACCCTTTCTCATAAATGTAAGAAAACAGGCTGTAGCCCAGTAAAAAAAAAAAGAAAAATCAATATGCCAGGGATCGCCTTTAAAATGACATCCCAGGGAGCCAGATATTTCTCATCTTCTGGCTCATTCCGCTGACCCCGATTCGCACTAACAGCCACTTGAGCGCATGACTCTCACACAACTATGCGGGAGATCAAATCAATCACGGTTGTTCTTCAGCGTAGGTTTTTTTTTTTTTTTTTTTTTTGCACTTCAACCTTTTTGGTCCGGAATGAAATGGCTTTTCCTGTACATATTGTTTGTTGTTCACTGTGAGAAGATTGCTGCGTCCGACCCTTAACTGAGATCATTTGTATCTCGAGGTGAACAATCATCCTTGCAGGCCAGGCTCCCGAAAGACGTCACAATAAACGTTGATGGCAAAGCCCACCGTCGCGCCAGCTTTATTATCTTTGAGATATTCTCCCGCATGCGCCGTCTGATGACTCAAGTGTGTTGTGGTTTTAATGCCGTTTGTTGCTTCCCACAGCGTTGCATAAAGAAAAAATAAAATTAAATAAATACGGGACGACCTTCCGCTGACCCTTTCCATTTTCGCCTTGTTTGCCGTTTGGGTCTTTAATGAGCTCACTGATGGTGAATTGTTTTTTTTTTTTCTGCGATTTCTCTCTCCCTAAAGCAGATCGGTGTGTCCTTGGCCGTGGTTGCCATGACAACAGCACGGACACAGGCAGGTGGTACGTTTGCTTTTCATGATATAGACTGGCTTTATTTTATCTGGAGTGGGCAGAGGGGTTTGAAGACTTTTGACTGCTCAAGAAAATGATTGCTTGGCACAAATACATTTTGGGATGTTGATGACATTTGATCAGAGTTCAGTGTCGGCACAACCACAAGAGAGCTTTGACTTTAATTCGTGATTCAGCAAATTAAAACAATTTTAAAAAATTTTAAAAAGGGCACGTTTCCAATGTTCCTCAAGTGACTGCATTTTATCTTAGTTGAAGAATATTTAATCATACAAATGCATTTTAATTGGCCAAACAAGTACGCCTGTGGCTGTAATATCGGGAGTGAAAAAGAGATTGTTCATGTGCCATCGAGCCAATGCAGATCTTCAACAAGCGCAAGAATCAAAAACGTTCTCATTGCCAACCGGTTCATCTTGACATGGGGCGATGAAAGAAGAGAAAGTGGATCAGAGTCCGATTTACCTCAGCGGGGAGGAAATGTGATCGTGTGGCACAAATCACATTGATCTCACTTCTAAGCTGAGAAAAGTGGTTGTGAGCGCGCAGAAGTTGATGAGCACATTCCTTTGGCGCGCCGTATTTCTATGAATCCCTCTTCGCAGCGATGGCCAACAGTGAGCCTGAGCGTTTGAAATGCAACGGCGGGCCACACCGCCTCAAACTAATAAGCCGTCATCAAACTTAAATGCCAAAGTGTGTCGGGAAAGAACTCCCTTCGCTGGCTGCTTTTCTTCTGGTAGATTGATGATATCCATGTGTGAGCAGCATGTCTTCTTGAAGCGGGGTATTTCTAACCTGGCGAGGTTAGCATTGACTGGGAAAAAGCCCCCAAAACATTTGAACAAACTTTTTTTTCAATCAGATCTGGAATCGAGCAGGGATTCGGCTGAACTTCTTGGTTCCCTTGAGTTCTTCATCAGATCAGATCAGATCAGAAAGCCCTTTGACCCTTTGCACTTCTGTTCATAGCGTTGAAAATACCCAACGTGATGTCGCTTGACACGTGAAACACCATGACAGCATATTCCCACACTTGCCGATAATTGTACGCGAACGCATTGCCGAGCCCTGACGGCGTGGCGTGACAATTTGCACCACATCAACTGATGGACAAACCCTAAATGGTATTTCTGTCTGCGGCCAAAGAAGTAAAAAAAAAAAAAAAGTCAGATGCAGGAGTAAAAGTCATCGCGGTAATTTCATTTTCCCTCCCAAAACGTGCCTCACATCTGACATCACCATCCATCAGCCTTTCCAGCCGTTCCCTTTGCTGCCATCAACCACTCATTAGCACACCTTTCGACCGCGACATATAGGTGACATTTGAAGTATAAATCACAAGTATTAACATTTATAAACAGGGGTTTTATGATGGCTCCGTAATGAGATGTTGTAAATCCCAAGGCCACAGTTCACAGTGCCAGCAGACACATAAACCCGCAGAGAGGCCTTTTAACAAGGACACGAGGCAGCGGCGCTTCACTCTGCCATCCTGCAGCAATATCATGCAAGCCACCACAGTCATGAATTCTGCTCTCTTTTATAGCGGGGGGGGGGGGGGGGGGGGTTGGAGTGGGAGGTGGTGAGTGAATCAAGGTTGTTTGTAATATTCCGTGTAAAAAGGAGTGGCCGGTGTCGTGCGGACAGCTCTGCTTCACTTCCAATGGCAACAGAAATAAAAGAAGCTTTCTGACCACGTCAAATGGACTGGGCATCAGGTTCGACGCGTGCCGTTGACACGAACGTGGTGAAATTAACTGCTCAGCCAATTCTAGACCAAGTCTGAAAAGACGTTTAAAAACGTCTTTGGGAGTGAATGAGTTAAAACAATGTGGGACAATGTCATTGCAATGTGTGGGACACGAAGGTAGACATGCCAGCTCGCTTTTCTTTACCGTCCAGGAGCGAGCTTGGAAAATGGTAACATCACACTCGTACGGGCTTCCTGCAAGTGCGAATTGTGTCTTTGAGGACTATTTTCGCACATGACACACATTGGACGGATCCCAGGTGACATATCCCGGCTTTTGTGCAGGTGAAGTGACTGACAAAGAGCCAGGACTCGCCACAGATTCCTGGAAGCGCCAAAACCTGGGAAATGAACCGAGGGAAATTGCAGCGTCTCCTGAAGACTTTGTAGTTTTGGCAACGCGCAACGGAGGAAGCGAGCCACCTCCGCGCTGGCATTCCGTTTTGGATGGAGGGACTTTGGCTATTCGAGGCAGATGGATGAGAGGTGAAATGTCATCAATAAATTAACTTGTTTTTGAAGTCGATAATTACTAAATCATCTCGCTTTCGGCAACGTTGCCTTTCATTTTGCTTCTGCGGTAAACTTCTATTCCAAGTCAACAGTCCGGAACGTGAACACATAAATATTCATACACATATGTCATGGAGCACATTGTACTAGTTTACTGTCTTACTTGTCACTAACACATGAGCGTGAATTAGAAAACGCACTTGCAGTCGATTGACAGGTGAGTTGCTCAGTGTAACCATTTTCGTTTCTAGGATGTCATGTAGTCCCTTGTTATTATGAAACAGCTCAACAAGAACGGACAGTTTTGGATTGCCAAGTATGTGGTTTTCACCCATGAAAAATAAGCCCAATCTATGCCAAACAGCATATTTTGCTGTCACCACTGACTCTTCTTTGGTTTCTACTGGATTGGATCATTGAAGTTTGACAATTGGAAAATGTTTCATTGAACACATTAGGTAGAGTCATTAGCATGCGGAAGAAGCGTCACCGCGGCCCGGCACCTCCTCCCCATGCCGGTCACGCAGTGCTTTGGGATTCCAGCCCATTCTTCGGCCGGCCAACGTGGTTGTGTCTGTCGCTCTGTTGGACCAGCATGCCATAACTCATCCCAAAAGTCTTCATTTGGGGTTGGGAAATGGTCACATTCCAATTCGTTCTACTCCCCAAATCTCGAGATAAACCCCCCCCCAGCTTTGGTCCCAGACTGTGGAGATACGCGATTGCCACTGGCTGCAAAAATCTCCCTTTCCATCTCATCTCCCTGCGCCGGGATTGCCCGCAATGATGACAAACCTCATTTTTCCAATGATGGAGGTGCGGCCCCATACCAAACCTCTGCCGCCCGCCTCCCGCACAAAAAAAAGACGTGACTCTATCAATCCAGCAATCAGCACAGCATTCTCCACATTTTCTCCGCACTTTTGCCTCCAAACGTTGGGGTCACCGACGCCAGTTGAAGATCAACACAAATATGGACGGTGGGCAATTTATTTCCACGGGCGTGCGTCGTGCCTTACAGCGATGGGCTTCGGCTCACGGATGCCTGCAGTGAGGACAAGCGGCATAGAAAAACCAGGGAAGCTATTCACCTTGAACTCTTTCTCTTGTTTACCTTATTGCGCTCATGAAATCGTGCGCTGCTCCTAATGTGCCGTTTCATCAAATGCTACCTAATGTTATTTTGTTTTGAGCCCCATCGCAGATCATTTGCATGGCTCCGTAAACACTCGCAGGGGCTTTATCGGAGACGGCGCGGTGGAGCTACGTGTGCGCGAAGCAGGCCGGCGGCATTTTGCCACACTTTAGATTTGATTTATTCGCAATGACGTTCACATTAGAGCTGAATATTGTCAAGGAATAAAAGTCAACTCGTGTAGCAACAACCCGGGCTGAGCCGCGCTGCTCTTGTTTGGGGTGGTGCGGTTCCGTGTCTCACTACTGATTGCTTGTGATACAAAAACGCAGAAGGTAGTGAAAGGTAGGATTGATTAATCCTCCGGCGCGGGGCTTTGTCTGTCAGAACGCACGTCTGATCCCATTTGTCAACAGCGCAGGCATGCTCAGATTTTAGGGTCAGAGCATCAAAGCAAGCGCTCAAAAAAACAAAACAAAACAATAAAACAACAATCCTCAAGGCAACAGCCGTCGCCACTCACTTGCAATGTTTGCGTGTTTCGAGCGAGGTTCCTCGACGTGAAAGGTCAGCGCAGTTAGTGAGTGATGTGCTTTGGACTGTCGGAGTCAGTTATGGTAATAAGAGCGAGACGAGACAATCAAATATGGCCGTGCATCCCAACAGCCCGCTGACTTGTGTTTGAGAGCCTCGTCCTCATCGGCCTCAATGTGAAAAATATGGATTTACCAAACCGTGTACGCCGGCGCCGAGTTGCCTCCAAAGCCCACATGAGTAGCAGGCCGAGATTTTTTCTTTTTTTTTTTTTTAAATAAATTGTTGCATGTTGATATGTTAGAGATCTGCTTCATTATTTGAGGAAGAAATCATTCAGATCATGATCAATGTCTTCACGTTCACGTCACACATTCGATCCCAGGTACTTCTATTTTTTTTCAAATGTTTGTTTCTATTAATTATCGCCGCCGCCTGACAATATAGGTAAATTTTCATCGAAACGTACACAGGACTGAAGAGCCGAATGATTTTTCCAAAGTTAAATTTCAACGCAACGCTTTGTCAACATCGTCCATTTATATTTCCGGTGCCCACTCGGTCTTGATAAGATTTATTTGAAGTGCATTTTTAATAGTAGATTACGCCAGGGAGAAGACTGGAAATAAGTCAAAGTTGTATGAAATCTGACACCTGCCAATCACCGCGGTGTAAGCAAACATCAACTGTCCAAATATAGAGAGCGGATAATTCTGCCGACTCAAGTCGCCCATCAACTTGAACAACTACAAGGCTTTGAGATGCACGAAATGGTGGATCTACAATTTGAATCTACCAAAGAGGTCTAGAACCAAGCCAAACCATCTACACTGTTGACCTTTTGGGGTCAACGGTGCACATCGGGGTTCTTTCAGGTCTATACGAAACGTCAGAGCAGTCGTGGTGGATCTGAATCGCTGAAATGTCCAGTCAAAAAGTCGACTTTCAGTGGAAATCCAGCCTCAGGTCTGTCTGTGCGTCACAAAAAACAATTACATTTCAAAATAAAAAATAAAAAAGGTTTCTTGATTGGACATCATTGATGCAGGAGCAGCCTCCTTCTGTCAGCCTGTCTTCCGCCGCGTCTCCTTTTGATGGCTTTGATGCACTTTTAACAAGGTTAGGCACAGGCACTCAGCATTTTTAGTCGATGCCTCCTTGTGTGCCGTGTACTCGGTGGGTTGTTGGTGCTCCAGACGGGAATTGCTGGGTTTCGGACTCTGCACATCACGGTCATTCTCTGGGTGAGCTCAAGGAAGAAGCAAAAGAAAGAAAAGATAAATCCCCAAAGCAAAATCTATCCCACCTGTGGTTTTGTATTTGTTCAAGAAAATACACTATTAGTCCAAACACTGATTAGGGTCCTGTAATCTGTGACTGAATGTCCAATTCAAACCAAAATGGCTGCTGATTTTCAGCTTCTGTTATCGACTGCAATAATGCACGTTCTCTCCTTTTCCTTTTTTTTTTTTCGATTTCTCATTTGGTGTGCACTTTTCCCCGGCTGTGCTTCGGGTGCAGCCTGCAGCAGCGAGATGAGAACAGATGATAGGAGCTTTTCCATGACCTTCCAGCCACATTCAGCTCTTTTGACTTTGATGTTGAAAGTAGACCAATAAACCGAGGAGCGGCTGCGCTTCAGATTCGGTCCAAATTATCAACTCGAAATGAGTGAGAACAATGACAGAGGAGATTGTGCTCCCAAAATACTGCGGTGACGCCACAGCGTCACCTACTGGTGCACGTGTGTCCTGCTCAGGGAGCAGATGAAATGACCGCGATCAGACATGAGCGTTTCTGTTATTGAATCATGTAAATACGAGTCATGGATGAACCGCTCACTTTGCTCCTGACAGAATAGGAGGGTAGAAAGTACAAATGTGCGTATATTCGGTTTGAATAATGTTTCAGGCTTCCAAAGATGCAGGCTCAGACAAAGTGCAAGAACAAAAATATTTCTCAAAGAAAATGGCACTGAAATCACAGGTCACGAGGCGCCAGGAATAAACAACGCATGAAACAAAAGGCGCTCGCAAAGTCAATGTACAATAAAACACAGAGAATACTCAAACAAAATATCCAAAAGTCCAATAACACAATAAAACAATGAGCAATACTAGAATAACAAAAACACTTTGGATCTATGAGCAAAATGGGAGCGACAAGGAATGGTATCGAGAGCACACTTGAGGCACAACAAAGCAAGGTGAATACACTGACAAGGCGCAGGTGAAGTCAGAGTGCTTAAATAGCCGGCCAAGCTTGATGGGGAAACGAGGCACGGGTGCACCTGATGGAGGGAAACGCCCTCCACTCCAGCTGGAGCTGCAACACAATCAAGACAAAACATGACATTCTGTCCCCTAGTGGAAGAACATTTGATCGTTGTCCGTTACTGTACGCGGTTAACTCGCAAGCAGAATGCAGTCCCGACTCTTATTCCCCGCCATTCGCTTCATTAGGAGTTCAATTCGTGATACAGTAAGATGTCACTGAAGCTAAGGAGATGCGTCCGGAAGAAATTGGGGTTAACCTTTTTATCCACCCAAACGCACGCGCCTCAGTTGACGCTCCTATCGATGGGTGACATCCGGCTGCCATACTCAGATGGCTGAGCTCATCAAAAAGACCTGAGTGCACAGAGTGCGGTTTTCCTCACATCGACTCATTTTTGCGTGCGGCTCCATGAGCACTGGAGAGGATAATATGCAAGGAAAATCAATAACCCTGACAGCGGCATAAATAATATTTCCACTTGAAAGGAGAATATGTACCGTATTTTCCACACTGTAAGGCGCAACTAAAAAGCATTCCATTTTCTCAAAAGCCGACAGTGCGCCTTATAATCCGATGCGCCTTATATATGGTGGACGTCGTATTTTAAATGTTCTGTAAAGCGATTGGTTACAGCTGCAGTGGTTGCGAAAGTGCGATACAAATAGAGCTGTGTTGTGTTGTATTCCCTTGAGCGTAGCGCCATCTAGTGGATTCATCATGCAACCTCAGCCACTGTTGTAGCTTCTATTCTACTCGCCTTATAATGTGGTGTGCCTTAGATATAAAAAACTGTTTTAAAATAGGCCATTCATTGAAAGTGCGCCTCATACTCCGAAGTGCCTGACAGTGCAGAAAATACAGTACATATTGCAACGCAAAATGACAACCTTAGCTGATTGTTATCGTGTAATACATTCTTTTGAAATAAAAATTGGTTTCAAGAAGGAAAAGCCAGTACCAGAGCTTCAAATTTAACAAAAAACGAGTGCAGCACGGTGCTCGACTGGTTAGCACGTCCGCCTCACAGTGCAGAGGTGCAGGGTTTGATTCCGGCTCCGACCTTCCTTTGTGGAATTATTATCTTTGATTGGCTTTTTTTTTTTTTATGTTGGAAGCTCATTTTGCATGTTTGAATTTAATGCTGTGGCCACTGGCCATCATAATTTCATGTTAAACTTTGCCGAAGGTGGAAATCTGTGTCGGCGTGGTCACCATGTTTAACAAACAGCACGGCCTGAGAAGAGAGCCTCGAGTACCTCACCACTTCATCTTCTGCACAGCAACACTCTGAAATAACTCGACGACAACGCGCCCTCGACCTGGCAGAGAAATCAATTATGCATGCGGACTTCACCATTTGTCACATCATGTCTTCATTTCCACGCGCGCCACGCATTTGATCTTCTTCTAGATGGAATAAAAACCAAAGGCGAGAGATCTGAGTGGATCTTGAGAAGATGGAGAACACTAGAAAGACTAATGAACGCGCCTTTATGTGGCGGCGGTGTGGGTGGATACTGCTGTGGATACTGCTGTGCAACATTTGTTCGTCTAACTGAACTGACGCAACTACTTTGAACTACGAAATATGGCAGAGTTTCAAACGCAAGCCTGAGAACGATACCGCACGCGTAACGAATTGACCTTGTATTTTAATGACATAGGATGGTGATATCAAGACAACAGGCACGGCTCCGGGTTTGTTTGTTTTTCTCTCCTGGGGCTTAAGGATGGTGGGGGCGTGACCGTTGGGGAGACAAAGTGTATGTGTGCGGATTGTGTAAAAACGTCTCTGTTGACAAGGTCAAAGGACAATGAATCATTTGCAGATGACAACCATGAGGTTCCTGATACGGTCTGAGCTAATACTGATTTTCCATCTACAGATCTGACCCTGCAGCCAGATCACCCAAAATCGTGCTAATAGTGATATTGAGAGAGAAAAGCCCCCTCCGCCCGCCTCCCGGCAAACCCGTCTTTGTATTCATTGGCTCCCTTCACCACAGCGTGAGTTAACCCAGAGGAAAACTTTGTTGTTCGCAATAGTTTTTCTGTATCTCATCATCATCTTATTTGTAAATTACTCAATTCTATCTCCACAACACACTCGGGATAAATGAGGAGCAAAACACACACACACACAAAAAAATAAAATCAATGAAAGGCAAATGATGGAAGTTGAGAATAACACAACAAAAAGTATAAAGAAGCACTTTGCTGCGCCGGTCGGCTTCTCGGGGCCAATTTACACATCTTCAACTGGGTGACTGAGACAATCGCTGTTATTGTACACTCATTTATAAGCAGATTACATTTTCTCTCGGGATCTTGCTCTTATCCCAAAAGCTGATTATGTGGAAGAAATGACATCAGCGCTGGGGAACAAAAAAAAATAAAAAAATTTTAAACAAGGATCAGACTAAAACAATCGGCCTTTTAGCTTTGACTGCACAACTCTTCATCTGCCATGAAAGTGATCTCGCTGAGGAGAAACCGGCTGAACCATGATGAGATGTTATTTCTAATTTCCATTTCCTTTGGTCAATTGTAATCCTGATGTGTCTGGGGGGGGAACAAAAAATATTGTACGCATTGAAGCTCAGAGCAATTAACATGTAATTACAGAAAAAAGATATGGAGTGTAATTTGCTGCGCCCATAAAGGGCGCGCAAAGCATGCGTCAAAGTTTTAATAAGAGTCAAGAAGGCAATCTAAATACAATGGACCTTTGGGGACCCTCGACAAGTTCAATTGACCGATGGTAATCGATGTGTCACGCTGAAAGACTGATGAACTCATTGGCGGTCTGACATTTGTATTATTTGTGACGGATCAGCTTTGTTAGTCATCAGACCGTTCTCGATGCATCATTTTACCTAACTGGCTAAATATCAACGTGTCATCTCTCGGAGGCCTGACGTAGCAACAATACGCGAGGGTTTTAAATAGCGGCTCTAAAATAACGTTGACGGTTAACTGTCTTAAAGACATTTAGAAAAAGAAAAAAAAATTGCTTACAACAAGGATCAATGAACAAAACAAGAGTGACTATGAATGGTATCGCAAGGTCAAGAAAAACCACATTTGAGGCACAACAAAGCAAGGTGAGTACACTGACAAGGCACAGGTGAAGTCAGAGTCTCTTTAAATACCGGGCCAGGCTTGATGGGGAAATGAGGCACAGGTGCACCTGATGGAGGGAAACGCCTTCCACTCCAGCTGGAGCTGCGACACAATCAAGACAAAACATGACAATAACCAAGGAATATGCTTGACAACGGATATATCGACGGTTATATCCGGAGGTCCTTGTTGGATTGAGATCCTGCACTGCACTGCCCGCCCGGAGGACTTGAACTCCACATCGTTGATGCAATTGCACGTGGCAAAATGCATACAATGCGCGCAGCGTGTATACAATGGGTCAATTCTCTCCGTTGTCAATTACCTTACCTGCATCACCACTGATTCTTTGCAAGAAATGTGCTTGCATCAGCACAGCGGGTAAATTCTCAGACGGCTGCCCAAGACTTCACTCGTCGAACATCAAAAGAAATTGGGACTGTGCGGTGCCACCCAAACACAACGCTGTGGATTTCAAATAGAATTTTCGGGCCAATTAAATTTCTGTTACCGTGATTATGTTGGAGTGAGAGCTGATCTATCTTGGAGCAATTGAAACAGGGACGACATAGACGGAACCGTTAGCGTGGCCCCATTACAGAACGCAGCCTAAGTAAAAATGGATGTCATTTAACTTAGACATTAAATAATTGCCTCTCCCGGGTTCCTGCCCTGCTTTTTAATCATATCCCTCCCAAAACAGCTTCCTTCATTCCGAGAGTCCCAGAAAAAAAGAAAAGCGCAGAAGAACACACACTGCTTTAAAAGTGAGCACTACTCTGGAGGCAAGCGCTCATGTAGCCTCGTGTGTCTTTGACAGGCTGTAGCTTGGCTTTGAGATTGTTTTTAGTGTTCCATTAACCCCTCCACGCATGTTTTTGGAAAGTGGGAGGAAACCGGAGTACCCGGAGAAAATCCACGCAGGCACAGGGAGAAAGAACATACAAACTCTTCACGGGAAGGCCGGAGCCAGATTCGAACTCTGCACTCTGAGGCAGATGTGCTATCGTGTCGCCATCACCATTAGTATTATGATTATTACGGTATTATTATTATCAGATTTGGAAACGGCACCCAAAAAAAATGATCGCTAAATGTTTACTTGCATCTCTGGTGAACAAAACATTGTTGACCGGTGTGCACGTGCAGTCTGTCTCGTCTGGGTTGAAAGAGGATCCCAAAATAGCACCGTGGTTCATCATCTTTATTTCATCAAGTTGAACAAAGATCAAACAGCACAAACACCATTTGCTCATTCTTTTGCCAATCGTTATTCGTGATGCGTACACCACCGTTGGAAAACCGCATTGTCGTTGCGTTCAGACAATCGGATCATTCGGCTTGGTTCTGGTCACTGGTCACCTTTTGGAAAGACTTATAAAAAACACATTTGTGGAATCCACCGTCTTGGATCTTTTTGATTTATACGTCGCCTCCCGTGGCCAGCGTTAAATGAGGGACCACTCTTTTATTTACTTGGCTGTGGGGTTGGCGATCTTGCCCATGAAAAGAACGCTCTGGGTGGAGTCCTCCACGATCAAGACCAAGAAGGGTCGATCCATTTTAATCCTCATCGGCATACTCATCGGCATCACCTCCAGGGTCGTGACGGCCGCTGCCTCGGTTCCTGTTTCATCAACGTTCAGAACGGCCTCGTGGGATGCCTGCGGAAGAAGCGAAAGGGACCTTTGAAGGAGCCTTGATGTATGGGCCAAACCATGCTGGCCACTTGTACTTAGATACTTTGAGTTCTTAACCTTCACAGGACTCCTAATGTATTATTACACGTCTATGCACAACTAAAATCTTTTTTTTCCAGATGTGTCTCTGAGTTCTATTAATTCTACCTTGGACAGCTTCAGCTTGACATCATCGGAAATGCCGGAGAAATCGGCGGTGTCTCCGAAAGCGGCGGTTATTCCCATTTCTTTCAATGTGCTGTCCAACGCGGCTTTGGCGGAAATGGAAAACTTGGGCAGGAACAAGTCCACGGATCTGAAACATATCAATGAGTCGTTGCGTCAGTGCAATCTCGTGAACAAATAAAAGACGTCCTATCATGAATCCGTTCCCCCCTTATACTGTGCTGTGCGTTAGTTTTCATTCTTACTGTCTATAAACAGAGTTGTGCCAGTGCTTGATGTAGTCCTTGCTGATGAAGCCCTCCACATCCTTCATCTTTCCCTCATCGGGCAGGACGATCATCATGGAGGTGTTGCTCTTGTAAGGCAGCAGGAGGATGATGGTGCCGTTGTCGTTGTCGTAATACATGTCGTAGCGACCCGTCCTCTTCATCATGTCCACTTCCACTTTGGTCGTCTCGTCCACGTGGAAGTCGGCCTTCCCCGTCAGCGTTTTGTTGAAGGGCTGGAACCACTCTCCTGGAACCCGACATTGAAACGTTTGTCAAGTGGTCGCGACTCGTCGGCGCTTGGCTCTCCTACCTTTGAAGTAGACGGTGTTGATCAGCATCATCGCCATGTCTTCGTCCAAATCCTTCACGTGTTCTTTAATCATGTTATGGGTTTTATTGGCGATGTACGAGTTGATTTCGGCCGCCGCCTCTTGAGATTTGCCAAAGTCAACCTTGAGAACCTCAGCGGAGTAGAATTCCTTGGCACTTTTCATGAAGGCGTCGCTGGGACTGAAGCCGTCGTCGATCGCCACCGCGTTGCTGACGTCCAGTTGCCGGTGGTGCTCTTGGTCGTGGTGGGCGAGTGTCTCAAAAAGATGCTTGTACGCGTCGTTGACCTTAGCCTGCTCCTGGCCACTGTAGCCCAGGGTGGAAAACATCTGGCTGTGGGTTTCACCGTGTGCCCCTGTGGACATTAAGGACAGGGCGGTGGAGATGCCCAGCGGCGAAAAGAAGATGTTCTCCGCTGCGCCTGCTTTGGCTCGTAGGTTTTTGTAAAGGGCAAAACCAAAATCTGCATTGGGAGAGGAAAGCACGTGGCAATCCGCGTGGTCTCCCTGGTGGTGGCGGTGGTGGGGGATAGCCAGGCATGTAGCCAGCAGCAGCGCCGCCACAGTGCAGCTTGCAAAGAAACCGTGCATCTTTCCAGCCTGTGCGCAACAATTTAGAGAAGACACGTTAGACAGAAACTACTCTGCATAAGCCAACGTGATGTCATGATGAGATACAAGATGCGATGATCGAATGGAACCGTCGAGGCGTTCAATATTTCAGCCCCCGACATGCATTGAATCAAGTCAAATAAGATTCCCCTCACCGTTTCTTACCTTAAAATGTCCTCTTTGCTGCGGGCAGATCAGCAGAATTTTCTCCAATTTATACACCTCCGGTAGTCACCTTGGTTAAAAATTAACTGGCAGACCTGCCTCTGTCCTAGCAAAGAGATACGTTATCTGTCTGGACCATCCTCACTGCTGTAACATGCAAAAAAAAAGGGGGGGGGGGTTCTTTGTGTTCCTTTTTGGAAACAATTTGCATCAGACACTTGGATGCGATTTGAAGCGTTTCTTTCATTTCAAACTAGAATTCTACCACCTGCTGTATGCACGTATGCTGTGTGTATAGTTTTTTTTTCTTTATGTTCACTTTAAAAATAAAGAAAAAAAATCAATATATATATTATGTATTATTATTTTACATTTTTCTAATTGTATTGAACTATTGATTGATTGATACCACATTCCTTTAGCCCTTCTGGTCATAGTTAAATCCGTTGAGTTTTTTTGCATTGCTGAGTTATTCAATCGGTTTTACATAAGAGATGACATGACAATTGGTATGGACGGCATAGCTGGATGGACATGATGCGGTTTGCTAATTTGTCTCGTTTTGTTGCATGTAGACTTCTCCGTTCTGTCAAGATATTTTGTCAACAATTTTTTTTTTGTAAATAAAGTGATGTATACCGTTCGTATTTTTTTTAAATATGAAATCAAATGACAATTTATTGTCCCTTTGGTTGCTTCCAGCCCAGGCACTATGACTTCTTCCCACATCCCCAAAAATGCCTTCAACTCTAAATTGCTCAGAAGTCTCAAAGAAAAACAAAATTAGAGACCTTTGGGCCTCTTGACAAGTCTGACCATCAGAATGAGAGGTTCAAAAAGGGTGATATTGCACCATAACTAGGGAGGCTTTGTAAACGATAGAATGTTGCAACCGCGGCAATTGAGCTCTGCCTCCTTGTGGAAACAGCAATCGGCGTACTGATGAATTTACGCAACGCTGACTAGTTGTCTTGGCTCACCGACGGAGAGAGCGGTAATTATTGCCGACTCCAAATCCACTCGCCGGAGGGCGTCCCATGCGATGGATCGATATGCTGCACTGCACGGCCTCTCTGGAGGACATCAACTCGGCGTTGTTGACACACTCAATTTTATGCGGTGCATTGTATGCCCGCGCCCCGTGTACTGTACATATTGAGCTATTTCTTTCAATTGGCTGCAGCTTACCTGATCACCATGAATTGATTGCAATCAATTGACGTGCATGAGCACAACTCTCCTACACCTGCCACTCCTGGAATTTAACATGCCGTCGGTTCAAATAGAATTGACTTCAGGCCTACTGGTTTCATGAACTCAAATGAAAAATGTAATTTGCTTTACCTTAATGATGCTCGTGTGGTCGGAGACATACACGGGGCTGTTGAAACAGGAAATAAAAGCATAAACAGACCGATTAGCGGGGCTCTATTACGAGACGTGCACTAAGTGAGAAATGTATATTGTTTTAACAAGCCATTAAATAACTGCGCCTCTGGGGCATCCGCCCTGCGTTTTCATCAACAGCCCGTCAAAACAGCTTCTTCTAATATATGCGCCCCAAAAAGAAGGAACAGGGGGAAAAAAAACGGCTGCTTTAAAATTGAGCACACTGAAAACACTCATGTGGCCTCTTGAGTCCTGGGGGGGGGGGGGGGGGGGGGGGGCTGGAGCTCGGCTTTAAGGGAGGGTCATTCTGAAAAGATCACTTGCATCACTCACACGAGTTGTACCTGAGGACAATTTCAATTTCCCCAGCAAGATGGAGGTTGGAAGTGGGATTCGGGAGATGAATAAAAATGACAGGAAAATGCGAACAAGTTGAAGTATTTATTCCCCGTTATGCAAATAAAAACAAAGGTTCAACAAGGTATGGATGGGTCAACAGACACAAACACCTTTTAATTTCGACATTTAATCGTTAATCTCTGTGATTGGCCAGTGACCAGTCCAGGGTCTGCCCCGCCTATTGCCTCAAAACTGTTGCGATGCAGCTCATTCACAGGCCGAATGAGAAGTGTTTTACAAAATCGACCCACGGTGGATCGCTTCTTTGTTTAGAAAAAAAAAATAGCACTCCCCCTCCTCCCCGGAGCATTTCAAGAGGCTTGGCTCGAGGCACTGCGTGAATGTTAACCCATATATAAAAGACAGAGTGACTACTACAGAACTCGACCCCCAAACAGTGAACAATAAGGGTCTTGCTAATGAACTAAACATGTTTTTCTGCCGATTTGAAAAGGTCACCCCCATTTCCCACACACACCCACCTCTACCAGAAACCACTCTACCTACCCCCCCCCCACCCTCTTTTTCTCCACTACAGATCCACGAACAGGATGTGAGACGGCTCTTCAAGCAGCAGAAGATCAAGAAAGCTGCGGGGCCCGACAAAGTGTACCCCTCCTGCCTGAAAGTCTGCGCTGACCAGCTGGCTCCGGTCTTCACACAAATCTTCAACAGATCTCTGGAGCTGTGTGAGGTCCCATCCTGCTTCAAACAGTCTACCATCATCCCAGTTCCCAAGAAATCGGCAACATCAGGACTGAACGACTATAGGCCTGTCGCCCTGACGTCTGTGGTCATGAAGTCCTTTGAACGCCTTGTGCTGAACCACCTAAAGAACGTCACCGGACCCCTGCTGGACCCTCTCCAGTTTGCCTACCGGGCAAACAGGTCTGTGGAAGACGCAGTCAACATAGGTCTGCACTACATCCTCGAGCACCTCGACAGCACAGGGACCTACGCAAGGATTCTGTTTGTGGATTTCAGCTCTGCGTTCAACACCATCATCCCGGAACTCCTCACCCCCAAACTTCTCCACCTCGGTGTGTCCCCTACGATCTGCCAGTGGATCCTCAGCTTCCTGATGGGACGGACACAATAGGTGAGACTGGGAGCAACAACATCATCAATACGCACCACCAGCACTGGAGCCCCACAGGGTTGTGTCCTCTCTCCACTGCTCTTCTCTCTCTACACAAACGATTGCACCTCAACAGATCCAGCTGTCAAACTCATAAAGTTCGCAGACGACACCACGGTCATCGGTCTCATCAAAGACGGCGACGAGTCTGCGTACCGCCAACAAGTGGAGCAGCTGGAGCTCTGGTGCAACCGACACAACCTCGGGCTGAACACGCTCAAGACTGTAGAGATGATCGTGGACTTCAGGAAACATTCTTCTCCACAGTTGCCCCTCACACTATCCAACTGCCCTGTGTCAACCGTCGAGACCTTCAAGTTCCTGGGAATCACAGTCTCCCAGGACATGAAGTGGGAAGTCAACACCATCTCCATCCTGAAAAGGGCCCGGCAGAGGATGTACTTCCTAAGGCTGCTGAGGAAGCATGGCCTGCCACAGGAGGTGCTACGACAGTTCTACACGGCAGTCATCGAATCAATCCTGTGTTCTTCCATCACGGTTTGGTTTGGGGCCGCCACAAAAAAGGACAAAATCCGACTTCAACGGACAGTTAGGACGGCGGAAAAAATCGGTGGCACCGCCCTACCCACTCTTGAGGACTTGCACACTGCATGAATCAAGACAAGGGCACGGAAAATCCTCCTGGATCCCCCGCACCCTGCCCACCACCTTTTCCAGCTACTCCCCTCAGGCAGACGCTACAGATCCATGCGCACCAAATCCAGTAGACACTTAAACAGCTTCTTCCCTCTAGCCATTAACTCCTTAAACAGTCACTGACGTAGTCACTCTTCTTGTACTACAAATACTGCTACTGGTTACTCTAAAATGGTTCAATGATTTGTTGTTTACGATGATACTAATGCAGCGTGTTATACCGGAGACAAATTCCTTGTGTGTTCTACATACTTGGCCAATAAAGATGATTCTGATTCTGATTTCAGAGGCGCCACGTGTTGACTTCGGACGAGACGGTTTTGGTGGGGTCGGTTGCTCTCTTTGCTCTGCGGGTGGGTGGCGCTGAAAGTCTATTGATCTCTCGGGACGAGATTTTGACCCATGGGCTGAGTTCCAAGCAAACAATGGCAATCTGCTTTTTTAGTTTCGTGGAAAACTCCCGAGCCGTGTGTGTGTGTGGGGGGGGGGAGTCACATCCCCTTTTAAACAGTCAACATGGATTTTGAACATTTATGTAACAAATGCATGTGACTATTTTGCATCACATTCTTTTTGCTACTTTTGCAAGTGTGTAAGGCCCAGGGGTGACAAACTCAGTTCCTGGACTGAAGTCTCCCTGTAGCAACGCACCTGATTCAAATGAACAGGTTCAATGTCAGGCTTCCCTTGCTGATGATCTGATCATTTGAATCAGGTGTGTTGCAACAGGGAGACTTGGAAAACGTGCAGGACAGCGGCTCTCCAGGACCGGAGTTTGACAGCCCTGGTTGTAAGCAGAATTGTCCGTGCACGAGCATACTTGTTCTCACAATAGAAAAACGATTCAGGTTGGAGATAACTTTGAACTTTTTTTTTTTTGCACTACTGCCTTCCACAACTGTATGAGCACTAGTGGAGGGGCTAGAGTCCAACTGCGCGCTCTGCGTACGAGGGGTGACATTTTAAAATTCTGCTAGTTAACATCAAGCACTTCACTGGTAGAACTAGTAGCGCACGGATGTGCCTCACGGTGGTAACATGCAGTTGCACTACTCGGCCGTGCAACTCATTTTACTTGTGTGCAGAAAGATTCAGCACACGAGTAAGGTGTTGAATACACGCTCCAATGGCTCAGTGCCATTCTTATATCCGTATGTTACTATTTATGAACTTACCAAAACATTCTAGGTCATAGGTGTCAAACTCAGGTCCTGGAGGGCCGCTGACCTGCATGTTTTCCAAGTCTCCCTGTTCCAACACACCTGATTCAAATGATCAGATCATCAGCCACCTCTGCGGAAGCCTGCCATTGAACCTGTTCATTTGAATCGGGTGTGTTGCAACTGAGTTTGACACCTATGTTCTCGGTCAATTACCTTTTCAATCATAAGTAGGCTAAAAGGAGGTTAATAATTGAACATATGGTATCTTAAACAGCGGGGAAAACAGCATTAAAGATCAAAGTGCTCATTAGGTATGATGAGATTAATCCCATCATGTCAGTGCGGTTCATAATTAAACAACAGGTAAAATGGGAGCCTCAGCAGATGCTGATTAGGGTGGCAGCATCTTTGAGGTTGCAGTGCCCCCACGTGGGAAAAATGAAAATGACAAGAGCGACGCCGGAACTTGAATGGACAAACCTGATAAAATGTCGACAAGCATTCACTTTCAAATGAGTTATTGAGAGTCGGTAGTTCAACCGACATGCAAATTTGTGGTTCGAAGCCAGACTACCTGGTTAAAAAAAAAAAAGTCAACACAGGGGGAGAACGTGCAAGCTACTCCCAGAAAGTTCACATCCAGGATTCGAACCACGAACCTTCGATTGAGCGGACGTGCACGCCGCGTTGCGCCACGCATCAAGCCATGACACAGGTAACAATATCAAAACCTATGGGAACAATTTGTCGAGGAGCAAGCGCTGTTGATCGGAGTAATTATAAGGACAGCTGTGCGATGTTTGGCATCCGTTGGTGGTGTGATGGACAAACAGAGTCAATGCAATGTTGTCCTGAGGGAAATTGTGTGACGCGGAAAGAGAAGACACGCCCCCAGCTCCAAATGTTTGATGAATGGAAATAAAAAGATTTGTCTGGGAGTGAACACTTCAGTTACATCAGTCAACGCATTTGTCATTTTGCATCACGGGCCAACTGGCAAACTGCTCCGATGCTACAAGCCATTGTGTCTCGCTTGCATTTGTGACAGCCAGCAGTGTCCGACAGGAATTGCTTTCCCTGGTTCAGACAATATCCGGCCGTTTTTCTCTCCCTGCCCCAAGAAAGGTGATGTCCACAGACAGCCCATCACCGCCGTGGCAAGCAGGAGCTTTGTCCAAAGAACATCGCACGCGACGCTTCTGAGCCTCCGGACGTCACGCCTTTTCACTCTTTGAATTGCTTTTTGCAACCTTGTCGTGTCCGCAAGCAACAGACATGTGCGAGGGGCAACATCACAAGGCTGCAGAAATGTCACTGTTGCGAAATCCCAAAATGACATAGAATCAGAATGTGTAAAAACAAACTTTAGCATATTTTCGACATCTGCACACTCCTTGTACTATTAGTTGAAGTGCTAAAATGATAACTAATGAGACTTGATGTCACTTGTTGCACACGGTTAACTGGAGCACCGCACTGACTCACAATTAACATGTAGTTGCCCTGCTCTTATGCCGAAATTGTACTAGTCACAAGGACATCAAATAGACACAGCTTTCCATTGGGAATTTGGAAAAAAACTACTTGACACCTTTCAATTACCAAAATCTGTTTACTAAAATCATTTACAAAATGAGGGAAAGTGGTGGATCTGCAAACAATTTCAGAGTCCAAATCACAGATTTCTTGACAACAGACAAGTGAGTAAGTGTGTATAGCGCAAGATCTTTTTTCTTTCTTTGTTTTTAGTCAGCTATAACCAGTTTCAGGGCTGCTCAATCAGGCATCATCGTCGAAACTTGTTGAAAAAATGTTTACAGTCATGTTCTTCGTTTGTCAAAAATGGGAATAAACGTGTTTCGAAAAGTGTCCGGGCTATTGCCAAATGGACTACTTCCTCCCCATGACAAAGCTCGGGACCTCAGCATCATCATCAGCCTCTTTTTCATCATCAGTCTCTTTTTCGTCCTCCTCCTCCTTTTCGTTTTCACTGTTATCGGAGCTTCTTTCCGCATCTCCATTTTGTTGGTTTGGTTTGGCTTTCTTCGCCGTGAGCTTCTTCTGCTTCAGTTTTTCACGCTTCTTCCTGCGCTTTGCCGTCCTCTCTTCGGCTTCCCGTTGGTTTTGTTCCACTTTGTTTAAGTAGGCCTGCTCCTTGCTTTGCTTGACAGACATCTTGTCCAGAAAATCTTGTCTCTGGTACTCTCGGCGTCGCAGGTGCCGATAAACGTGGAACTCACCGCTGCCCGCTCCGGCACTGGAGCCCATCACATCTCGGACGAACTCCGGCGGAGCCCGAGGGTTCCATTCTTTCTGTCGGTCGGGGATGGCAGCGGGTTTTTCGGGGTTCCGCATCAACCGCTCCAATTTTAAGCGTTGTTCTTCCGCAGCGGTTTTGGCAATGACCAGCGGCTGGCTGCCCTTTCCACCTGGTTTCGCCGATTTGTTGTTTTTCTGTTCTTGCGACGCCATCTTGCTTAAGGACCGAAGCCATCAAACACTTCCGTCTTGCGTAAGTGACCCGGAAGTTTTATGAGGTTTTTGTTGCTATTGATTCACAGGATTTTATTTGTTATCGTTCTTGAACAGCATACTCACTTTTTATTATAATTACGTTTTGATATTTGTATATACATTTTAGTTAAAATTGTAAACGTATTTGATTAAAAATGACGACTGGCCATGGCCCGTTCTGTACTTCCGCCTCTCGCAGTTTACGTTTTTATATGCACGTATGCCATAATTCTTCACACAGATTTATTTGCTATCTTTGTTGGATCCGATGTTCTGTGTTCTATTTGAAATTCTGTTTTTAGTTATGACACCAGCCCGTCCTTGCTCGGGTGACGCAGAAGTCTATGCATTTTTAGTAATTATTTTTTGACACGATTTGAATCGCTATTCTAATTGAACCTCATATTAAGTGACTGTGTTTTTGTTTTTAATATTGTCACTTTGACAATAAAGTTGTATTCAATTCAACTTGTAAACATCAGGGGGTTTTCATAATATGTCTGTAACGAATACGACCGACGTACTCCCAACCAATGATCCACGGGCGTTATGGTCCCGCCTCTCAGTTGCGTGTGAGTGTTTTTTTTTTTGTAAGAGTGGTTGAAATCTCGTGTTGAAGCAAGATCCACGCATGAGACTGTCTATTCGCTGTATTTAAAGTTAAATCCGAGTAACCGGCATGAATAGTTTAATAAGATACACTTCTCGGTGTCTACGGTTTGGAGTGGCGTCCTCTCTTTTCGGACAAGCTGAAGGACGCGTATGGACGGCCTCAACGCGGCTCTTGTGCGCGGCGTCGGACCTCCAGAAAGACCTTGGCGAAATGGTGAAGAAGGACAAAGTGGTGGTTTTTATGAAGGGGACACCGGAGCAGCCCCTGTGTGGTTTTAGTAACGCCGTGGTCCAGATTCTGCGGATGCACGGAGTGGACGAGTACGCTGCGTACAACGTGTTGGCGGACGAGCAGCTTCGAGAGGGTCGGTACATTTCGATAACAGCAGCAACAAGTGATCAACTGACGTTAATGTAATCATTTTTGTTGTCCCAAGTGGAATGACTCATCGTTATTTAATGTCGAAGTTTCCTCTCAAATACTATACACCGTGGATGTCCCGAGTCCATTGTGACGTCATCAACGTCTTGGATAATTCCCCTAGCAGTGTGACTTTTATCAGCATTTTGCAGAAGTGCCCTAGGGTGTGGTGCTTCGAATCAGCCGTGCAAAATCATGTAGCTGTTCCAGAGCTTAAATTTGGGTAGATGTTACGTTCTTCAATAGCAGAAGCGGGAAGAACAGTCAAAACTATTGGAAATGGACTCTTGATTGGAAGTGGAAGTCTGAAAGCAATGTCTTTTGCTTCTAACAGGAGTCAAAGCGTTCTCCAACTGGCCAACGATCCCTCAGGTCTACTTCAATGGAGAGTTTGTAGGAGGCTGCGACATCCTCCTCCAGATGCACCAGAATGGGGATCTGGTAGAGGAGCTAAAGAAGCTGGGTGTCCAGTCTGCGCTACTGGATGTTGAGAAAGACTCCAAGTAGAGCAAGAAGATGAACATAAACGTGCTTAAAAACAGGGGGCACATTTACTCGGTTGAATCTCACACGTTGCACACTAAAGACAAAATTGTCTCTTCTGACTGACAATAGATGCGACTCAGGGCTGCCAATTGGAGCAGTTTAGGCGGCAGCGCAGCGGACTACAGTCTGAGCTTTTCCGACTTGGAATTAACTTTTACGTTCAGCGATTGCTGAAAAAAAATGTTGGAACTCTCATGACAGCATCCTGTGCAAGACTGCCACCTACACTTTTTTCCTTTTACACCTATTCCACTGTCGCTCGAATACTTTTCTAAAAGCTTGGGATGACTTGACATTTTTCAAGTTGGACCAGAACGCAATGACATCGCACTAGAAAACATCCAGACGCATTTGTATAAAGAAGGGACAATTCTGTCTTCCATTGCTACTTATTGAATTAAATGAGGATTGCGAAAAAGATTTTATAATGTACATGCTTGTGACAATGTCTCTGTGGGCTCCATGGCACCGACAAGTGGTTGGGTTTTTTTGTTTTTTCCACCCTGTTTTTAAGACCCACTGAAATGCACAACAAAAAAAACAAAATCTTCTGGTCTTGGAAGACTTAAGATTCACTTCCTGTTTTTCCATTTTATGTCTGTCAGCTAAAAGCCCGGAATCTCTTGACAGTCAATCACTATCGCTTATTTGCTGCCCATGACTTGCATTACGACAGCAATGGTACATTGTAATATGTTGTACATTTATATCACGATGAAATGTATTTTAGTTGTACACCGACTCACAATTAAAATATCAAATGACAAAATTGTATCCTCCTCTTTGAGCAATGCCACATCTGCAAGAAATGCATCAAATCAACACACAAGCTCATCGAAAGGTCATTTTTATTACAAAACACAATTTCACACTATTTGCATCGATGGTCTTTACAGTGAAGATGGTGTCAATTTACAGTGTCACATTCCTGAGTAACAGGTCAGATTTTCTGCAGGAAGCGCAGGACCAGGTCTCGCAGTGTCGTACGCAACGGCTCATTGTTGTCGCACACAATGTGTGTGCCGTCCTCTTCCAGCTGAATCAGTGTGTCCTCCGCCTGCAGGTGAAGGATGTGTCCCTCTGCCGTCTCCTCCACTTTGACCTCCATGATGCCATGCTGCAAAGCGGATGTGCACAACTTAACTTCATACTGCTGACTATTTTGTCAAGTCTAGTTTTTGCAGTGCCTAAAACATTCTGTTCCTCTCCCTAAATTTGCCAGAATAGGCTCCAGCTTACCTAATGAGGATAAGTTCTTATGAAAATGGATCAAGTTCCTGTACTACGACGAGAATAACCTCAAATATAGGATTTGATTGCAATATCGAAAATGATGACTATATCTCGAGCTCAATTAATTACCGTAAAATGTATTTTTTTTAAAAAGTAGACAACTTCCCCATACAATCACACCTTCAATTTCATGATGTCATTTATGTCCTTAATACTTTGGCAGACTTTGTGACATTACGACTCCAAAATGAGGTGAAAAATAAAAATGCCAACCTTTTGCAGAAGTGCAAGAAAGGCTTCCAGGGGTACGGCTCCACTGAGCAGCGGTTTGGGCGCCTGACCCACTGGGGGCTCCTCCATCACTCGCTTCCGCTTCTTGGTCGGCGGTGCCGGAGGCGGCTTTGGAACTGACTGGCGATCCAAAATGGGAAAATATCTGTACTGCATTTCCAGTACGTTTTTGGAGACATTTTTTTCTTGTCCTGCTCTTGATTTCTCATATACTGTGTAAATTAACATTAGTTTTGAATGTACAAAATATTGTCAAGAAATGGTTTTGCACCAACGAAGAACCCATTTCATGTTGTAACTTTGGTAGGGATCTGGATATTAGTCATATAGTCATCACATTTTTCATGGCTTTCCAATTGATCAGTGCTTTACATGGACAGTTGTGTAGTTTGATCACAGTTCAGCCTTGTCAGAGGTCAGTGACAACGTTGTATTTGGACACTTTGTAATGGACTCACCAACAGCGTGTGCTTGTTGTCTTTCGAATGCAACATGGCCGAGACGGTTGCCACGGAGATGCCAGGTTTGATCTCACAGGGCACCAGGGAGTTGGCAAGCTTGGACCAAAAGCAGATTATGTCATGTTTTTAAAATTACCCACTTGTTTACTGTCAGGCTTTTTAATACAGTATACCTGTAATAGAGTCTTGACATTTCCTAGCACCAACTTAAGCAATGCATATGGACATTTTGCACTTTACAAACGCTGGTGTGGTAGGATGAGTCGCCCTCCACCCGGCGTGTCTCACCTCGGGTAGAATATAGACGCGCTCGTAACGCCGTCTGAAGGGCAGGCTGAGCACGGAGCAGCGCCTGTAGGCCATGGGAGGGGGCTGCAGCTCCAGCATCAGATCGGAGCGATGGGACTGAGTCAATGGAGGCTGGGTGTACTGCTCGGGACATACCACATGCACCGGCTGCAAGGAGAGTTTTGGGAGTTTATGGAAGATGTATATTGAATGTTGAACAGCATTTTGTTTTGGGGGGTTTTTGCCAATGCATTTCAGTGGGCATGAATGAAACGCAGATTTTTGCTCTTCGTGGGCCGGCTCGGTCTCTATCCCCTGCCAACAGCGGGCGTCGGCTGCATAGCAATATTTTTTAATAATATTTATAAAACTTTTCTGCACCGGTGCAGCATCTTACCTGGACCTCCTTGAGCAGCTTTGAAACTTGGTGGAAGTTAAGACGCGTGTCAATGGGACAGTAAACACATTTCATGGCCAGCGGCTGGTAGGGGGCCAAAGCGTCCAAGTAGGAGAAGTCAGGTTCTGTCGGCGCAAATGAACGGGTACAGGCATGTTGTTTTTTTTTCCAAACCAGGACTGCTTAGTTTTATGGCTTGTGTGTGTTTGCAAGTTTTGAAGATCTCCTCACCAGTGAAGATGATGGTGTTCAGGCTGGATTTGCCCCACAGCTCCATGAAGTGGACCACATCCCCGAAGCGCAGGGAGGGGTGGCCGGTGAACACCACGCATGGTTGGCGGAAGTCACTGCTGAAGTCACCGTGAATGCTGGGGTAGTGCTTCAGCTTGTTGCTTTGGATCAACTGAAACAACAGCGCAGGACTCAGACATTAGCTATCACTCACCTGCTTTAGACAACACGTTTTGTCAGCCTTGCAGTATCACTTTTAGTCTTGCCCTACTGGTTAGTCCCCATGTGGATCGATTATTTTGACAAATTATTCAACACGCTAAAATGATGAAAACAGATTGAAAACGAACAATACATTATATATTTTCATTTTTAAAGTATGCCTTTTTTCTGAAAATGTTGAGATGTGATGAATGTATTTTATTCTAGCCCAATGTATTGTCATTTTGTGACCGATTACAATACAAGCCTGGCTGGTAAGAACACTATAGAGCCCAATCTGTCGTCAAAATCTCTAAGATTCACTCAGAATGCTACAACAGAGCTTCTTTTCCACACAACATACAACAATGATTGTTGTCGAGGATGTACCTCTGCATGGGGGAATGGAGGTTCCGGAAGATACACCTTTGACTGCTTGTTGTGACAAAGCCTAAATGACATTTAAAATCAAAGTGAGCTTCTGTGACATACAGCTGCTTAAAAAGAATACATTTTTCTATAGCCACATGAGTAAAACAAGATGTCAAGAGAAAAAAAAAAAACATGTCCTCACCACTCAGCAAAGATTTGCGAGAACTCAAGGGAGCTGTTGGCGACAGGGGAGATGAAGTAGAAGGGGGTAGTACCCAAGTTGGCACTGTCGATGAACTGGTACAGACACTCTAGCAGGTCATAAATCACCCCCGAAGAATAGCACGGCACGAGAACGTTGCCTCCGGCACGGATTGTCATGGCTACAAGGCACACGCGACAAACGATGAAATCATCACAAAATGCATCTTTGATTAGTCACACAGTAGCTCGTCAGCATGTTTTAGCCAACCTAGATTGCTGCAGAATTCTCCCAGCATGCCGTCTGGGTTGGCAGTCGGCATCTGGGTGAGACCTGTCAGAATGAGAACATCACTGTTCTTCAGCGAGCTTTGGTCCATCGGCTGGGAGAAGACAGAGGAAAGACTGCTTAACTTTTGACCAGAGTGGAATGGGACGTTTCGAGCCTACCTGCGGGTGTGTGGTGAGGAGGGACGAGCCGGACACGTAAGAAACTTTCTCATGATGAGACTGGACGATCCAGTTGGAGCTACCCAACGAGTAGCCGGAGCTTAACGGGGAGATTTGTACAGCTCCAAACAGCTCCTGCAGCAAAAAAAGAAATCAATCAAATTCTTGGGATTTTGCGTGCATAAAAACTAAGTTTACAATTTCGAATGTCAAAAAGGTATTGGAACCTGTGTGTGTGAGTGCCCAAAATTAGGGCAGCTTCTTACCACTTTTTGTGAATAACCCACAAGCTGCACTTTGCTGAGGGCAGAATTGACCTCCTGCATTCCGTAACTTCGTTTCCACGTCCAGACATCAGTGGCATCCTTTAGTGGTCCAGGAAGCAACCTTGTAGATAAAAATCAAACTGACAGGTCACATATACAAGCGTGAAGAAACTAATTATCACAATGGGATTTATTTTAAGAACAGTAAGGAAATCACACGCCTCAACTTAAATTATGTCAAATAGGCATCAGGTGAGGAATATTCTTTGCAATGCGTTCCATATGACAAGAAAGTAGCCGGGTGGAAGACAATCATGCAGTCAATTTTGCTGAATCATGTTGCCTTATCATAGGATGAGAGGCAAAGCCTTAATACTCAACCTGCTTGCAAACTAAGTATTTTGCAGACATCACCTTGCCTTACTTGTACTCATGAGAAGAGGACAGTGAGATAGAGCTGCCTCCAGCAGAATTTGTTTTGAATGATGAAAGATACCTTTGTATTTCCTTCTTCTTCCAGGAGGTGGCACACTGAGCTTTGGGAACTCTCTCCATGAACTTCACCAGCTCTTCCATCAGCAGTCTGAATAAATACACTTGATGACTTTAAAACACAAACACTGGCAAATGATATTTACAGGAGTAACTTACACCCCTGGCTGCTTTTCCACAGTCATATACAGTGTTGTGAAACAGTATTAATCGCTTTCCAAATGCTTTGTTGCATAGTTTCCCCACTTTAATGTTTAAAGATAAAAAAAAAAATTCAAATCAGACAAAGATAATCCAAATCACTGCAAAGCCATTTCTAAAGCTTCAGGAGAGGGCAAATACGTTTAAAGACCGTACGAAAATGTCACAAATGTTTCAATTGAAAAGTAAAACAGATATGTCTCTTTACCTTCCAATCTGCAGGGTGGGCTCTGTGGCGTACACTGTGCCAGTGAAGCCTGTGTTTTCTGTGATGTAGGGCAGGGCCATCATGCAGTGGTAATTGGAGATCAGGATGACATCGATCGTTGACAAATCCAGCAGTTCTCTCTGTTTTGTTTTTGCACAAAAATCAAGCTCATTTACATACCTATTACCACTGAATGTGCAGCAAGATCTTCGTACAGTACTAAACATTGTTCCTGTCCTTTGCAGCATTGTAAACGAGCATTTTGTCTAAAAATAACGGCTGAAGTTTGCATGCAGTTCCTCAATGCAATACCTCTGGGAGACAGAACTCTGGCTGTGAGTCCACAAACACTCTGCCTGCACACTCTTTCAGCTCCTGGAAATATCAGCGCATGAGAGTCATTTCACAGTCAACGATTAGTCTGACAAGACAAACGTAACACAAAACAAAAGCATCACTCATAATCCACCAAAATTAGTCTCTTCAACCTTTTCCAAGTTTAGAGTTCCGTCTTTGGCGCTCCAACCTGGTAGCTTTGAGAGTCTTGGGCTGTAAAAGCAAAACATATCCACTGCATACTGTAATTTAATTTCAAGTACACTTGAAGGGAAAGTTGACTTTTTAGTGGCTAATTTCATTAACAAATACACTATAGCCTAACATTATTTACTCACCTGTGCACGAGGGGAAGAGGCAGGAAGTTGAGGACAGACGTGGTGTCCAATCCACAATCCAGCATTATGGTGGTCGATTTAAATTTGAGGACATTGCAAGGTAATGTGGGATGGCCAGACAGACAGTACTGATTCAACCCAATCAGTAAGAAAGGAATCATCATCGATTGCCCACAACACAAAAAAATGTATATGTACAGACGGAGTATATTAACATCATCAGATCTCTAAACATCTCTGAGTGCGATATATTTACTATTTGGCTCGGCTAGTTGCTAAGCTGAAAACATCTGCTAGGACATCCCAATACCTTTAGACTGTACAATTACTTTGTCAGAGAAAGACTAATAATACGTGCTTAGTACTTACCAATTTCATTTTTGTACAAATATGCACACAAGAAACAGGAAGAAAAACTGATTACTGCATCGCTACTTCTTTAGCCGTGGACCAGTTTCTACTTCGCTGGCATGATAGGTGGTACACAAAGACCAAAAGACGCACAGCGTCACCTATGGTTTGCCGGAAGATTGCGGCTATAAGATAAAAAAGGCTTCCGGTGTTTTGTCGTTACGTTCACGGAGTTTGACGTCCGATGTTAAATTACGTTGAGATGCAGTTACTGAATGTTACAACGTCAATTGGCACGTCTATAATTAGAAACGCACACTATGTTTACAGGGGTCAATATGAGTTCCAAAATGGTTAGAGGAAGGAATCCGCTGAACTGAGTCGTGGCTAACGGGAGGCATTACCTTCTAACACCCGACCTTGTCAAAACCACTCCCTAGTGGCTCACACTTCGATCTGACTAAGTTATTTGAATGTTGCGACATGGATTGCGGAAACTTTGCCCAATAGTCCTCGAGCAGTATTTACCTCCGCAGGTAAGATGTAATTTTAATTTTAAGGTCGTTGTCTCCTCGTCTTTCCTTACTGTGAAAACCAATAGTGTGTTTCCAAACACTACAGTATGACATTGACTCGTAAGTTGAGCAAACATCGACTTTCCTGAATTTCCTTGACAATAGCCCGTGTATCAGCGCTTTAGTTGTCATTTGACATGAAATGAAATAGCCATCAAAAATGTGTCCCCTTACAAAGCCAGTCATGCTTTGAGATAAAAATGCCAGACAATGATGAATGTCATGCTTATTATTGATGTCCGACTACTCGAAATAGTTTACTAACTAAAGAATGTATATATATACATCTAATTCAGGTTGTATTTCGTAATCGGACACGAGATTGACCCGGGGCTGAGTTTTCCGAAAGAAGTCAGTGAGATATAGGAAGGTAATAAAAACGTCATTAATGTTATTGACCACCATGAGTAATATAATTTTATTGGTTAACAAAACAAAGGTTTTGTTTTTATCACACTAAGACGCGTGCATGTTTTTTTTAACTTGACACAACCCATTACCCCTTTTTGTCTGCAGATCTGGGGAGGTGGAAAGTTAAAATTTTCAGCTATGGGAAATATGTCATGTAACAACCTTGAAATCCCTCCACCCAAAGGCCCAAATCCTGCAGGATGCACCGACTTCATGATGGATCACACGTTGCAGGTGAAGCTCAGGATGAGGAAGAACAGCCAGTGTGATTGTTTTTGTTCATGTTTGCATTTCCTCAACAGGGCAGTTTCTTCCGCCTTTACTATCCATGCCAAAGGATGGACAAAGCAGAGTTGCCAGACTGGATTCCAAACAGAGAGTACTTTAACGGGCTGGCAGACTTCATGAAAATCAACAAGACTTTCAGTGAAAGAATATTCAACTGTCTCTTTGGTAATAACAATGACACTACTGTTTTTTATAGTTTCATCCCCACAGGATAGTCATGTTGCACTCATTCTAACCGCTTAAAAATTGTATAATGAGAAAGAGTGTGCACAGTTTATTTATTTCCCCTTTTTTTTCCAGGGTCCATTAAGATTCCAGCCTACTTGGATGCTCCATTTAATTCAAATGAAAAATGTCCAGTAGTTATCTTTTCACATGGTTTGGGGGCCTTCAGGTACTGTATATACCAACTTTTTATTTTTTATTTTTTGGCATTGACAAATTTAAACATGTATTGTACCATTTTGTGTATGTTTTTTTTGTTTGTTTATTTTTGAGGGAATGGTCTGAGTTGTTATCTCCCCCTCCCCCTTTTGTTAGGACTTTGTATTCAGCCATATGTACAGAACTAGCCTCTCAGGGCTTCATAGTTGCCTCTGTGGAACACAGGTATGTGTACCGTACACAATCAACACCGCAACAGACAGAACTGTCCATGAAATGGCTCCTAGTGCAACAGTGTTCAGTCCCATGAAATTTTAGGTTAGCAGTACTGAATGCCACTATGGTTTTAGATGTTTCCTTTTTTATTTACCTGGGAACAATTTGAGGTTGGATCTCCTGAGTTTCAAGTGGGACGTGGCAGATTTCCGAGCACTCTCAAATGCAGCGGGACTCACTGAATCACCGTGGCGTTTGTCAAAAAATATATATATATATCTTACCTGCGCTTTTGTCTCCCACAGGGACCAGTCTGCCTCAGCCACGTATCACCTCCGGCCAAAGAACGAGTTGGATACAGCCAACAAGAATTCCTCCGGAACTTCACTCAGAGACACCTTGGTGAGGGAGTGGATGTACTACAGAAGTCTGCAACAAGGGGAGCAAGAGTTCCCCCTCAGAAACAAGCAAGTATGAAGCCTTAAATTGTTTGACTACACTACTCGACCTACTGGAGTCTCACTTTAACAGCATAACAAGACTGCAGTTATGAAATAAAAGTCTCTCATCTTTATGGTGCTGTGAAATATTACAGGTTATTTTTGCATGTCAACAATTTTTTGAAGAATGTGTAAAATTTGAGACAGAACCTTGCGTCTTTTCCAGGTGAAACAGAGGGCCGACGAATGCATCCTTGCGCTTCAGAAACTAACGGAAATAAACGCAGGGGTTCCAATGCAAAATGTTTTGCATACCCAATTTGACTGGAAGACTTTGGAGGTAAGTTTTATTTATTTTCACTTGTGGATGCAGAAGTTCATACAAAACACCATATGCATCTGGCACACGGACAGAGCAGCATTAAAAAGTCCATTTTCAAAAGGTGTCCTTTGAGACTGCTGTTTATTTTCAAGAAAATCATTTTATCTTGAGATGGCCTCCACTTTGATTTTATACAAGTAGATATATAGTATGGTTATGTACCTCGTGTCAGTCCTTTGGTAAACGTACCTCTGATAAAATGTCCTGTTCAATGCAAGAACTCCATCGATCTCGGCAGAGTAGCAGTGATGGGCCATTCCTTTGGGGGAGCAACCGCCATCGAAGCTCTAGCCAAAGAGGTCAAATTCAAGTAAGTGCAGTTCTTCACCTCAATCCATTTACTATCCCGCTTAAGCTCACTTGGGTCACAGGGAAGCTGGAGCCTATCCCAGCCTTCTCTGCGAGCTCCGGCTTCCTCTCACTACAACTATAACCTGCCTCAAAATTCAGTCACCGCAAAAAGCTCGTTGAAATAAAGCCAATTTTAAAAATGAGCGTTATGGTTCGAATGTGATATTTTTCATTGAGCTCTCAAACTGGGTCCCCTGAAACAGGAAGTGAGTCTAAAATGAGGCACTTACTTGACCACTGAGGGGGTCTTTGAGAACGTCCTTCTTTCTCAGGTGTGCTGTAGCGTTGGATGCCTGGATGTTCCCGTTAAAAGACGAAACCTTGCCTCAAGTGAATCAGCCTATCTTTTTTGTCAACTCCGAGAAGTTCCAGTGGGCAGAGAACATTAAGCGCATCAAAAAGTTAGACTCATCAGACATAGAAAGGAAAATGGTGACGATCAGGTACAGCACGAGCAGACAAGAACATTGATGCAAAAAAAAAGAAAAATAGCATTGATTTCTCTCGTGATGTGTTTTGTTGCCATCGTTACTCCAGAGGGACCGTGCACCAGTCTTTCCCAGACTTCACCTTTCTGACAGGAGACTTGATCGGCAAGCTGATGAAGCTTAAGGGTGACCTCGACCCAGAAATCGGGATCGACCTCTCAAACAAAGCGTCACTCGCATTTCTGCAACGGCACCTTGGTAAAACTCGTCTTAACCGATTACCTCTGTCATTTAAAATGCGAGTAGTGTCAGATTTTTTTATTTTTATTTTTTTAAGATTTGAAAAAGGACTTCAATCAATGGGACCCCCTGATCGAGGGGGATGATGAAAACCTAATTCCAGGAACTAATGTCATTTTACTTCAGTCGGCCATCTGACCAACTAATTCCAGGCAAAGTCCTGGAGCCTTTGAACCCTCAAATGCTGAATGCATGAGATGACTGCACATTGTTAAGCCAAGTCACATTTTAAGTGGTTTTAAAATGGACATTTGGAGATTGTTTCTTTCTGCACGTTAACTGACCACTTTAAAGTATTATTTATATCTGTTCACATTTATTAGCATTTTATCAATTTATTTTTAAGTCAATGTGCGTCTTGTATTCCAGTTTGTGTGCCGTTACCGAAACATCAACATATTTGGTGTGTGTGCAGTTTTTTTTTTTCGTTTTTCATCATGAACCAAATTCATGAACGAAATGTTGCTATATGGATAATCAAGAAAGAACTATGAATACATGTACAGGGTGTACATGGGTCACAATGTGAGATGTGCCTTCATTCTTATTCACAGTATGTCAGTCCAGTCTATGTACAAATTGTTATATCTAGGTATTTACTCACTGAAGTCTATTTTTGTGTACGCTGAAATAAATCAAGGTTTTTAAACCTACATCAACAGTCTTGTTTTAGGTGCTCAGTAAGTGAAAAGCAAACTGCACACAAATAGTTTTAATCACATCTGTGCTCCCTCTTACCTCAAACAACAAAGAAGAACAAAGAGAACTTGAACAAAACAAACTGTAAACATATTGGCTGTCACTCTTCAGTGCCAACTGAGCCATCCTTGATGACCACAGACAGGTCTGAGGGTCTGACGATATCACCGAAAAAAAAAAAAGATTTTGAATTCCAAAGAGTAATTGAGAGAGCATATAATGAGTCAAATCAGCGTCATTTTACCTTGTTATACTCCCCGTTCTCCATTTCCTCCTATTCCTTTTGTTCTACAACAGGAACGCCATGACAGCATTACATTTTACATCGATGATCGATGTTACTCTTTAAATCGTGTGCTTACTGAATAGAGAATCAGAAAAATCCATTATTACCATGCATGGCGGCCTCATATTCTTGCTTGTGGCTGTCTGTCAAACACAAGTCTCTGACAAGACAAATCACCTCCGCAACATCATCCTGAAAGGTAGCAACATTAGCATATGTCATTCTGCCATCGGGTTACTCTGCAAGCACAACGCATCCTTGACCGTTTGGAAACTGCTCAACTAGGTTAAGGTGGATTCCGTGTTACCTCGTCCTGTGTTGATCTCTCTTTCTCTTCTGGAATTGGCAATGACTCTTCTGATGATGATGGTTCTGATGATGATGATAAAATACATAAAACTTCTCCATCAAACATTGATATTAATTTATAACTGTTCATAAAGAGCTGTCAGGTCATGTCCAGACAACATTTATAATATGTTGTGCCAATAACATCGCACGTAACTTACCAATTACTTGCCATATAGGAGGCTCAAAAGGATGCAGTAGTTTAGTCAAGACCTATAATAAATAGGACTTAGATATGCATCTGCTTATGTAGAGAACGCGCCAAGAAACCACATGCAAAAGTACTGCAACATTGAACAGTTGATCGCGTGCATTCAAAAGTTGAGAGAAATTGACACACGATGTATCAATATTTAATCAACATAAAAAAAAAGAAGAAAAATGTCGACCATGTGCATTTATTTTGACAACTTGGATTCTCACATTATCAGCAGCAACTGCTAACTCATATTATCCCTCCATATTTGGGACACGCAAATCGTTAACGGGCCAAATGTCTCACTTCCTTCCCTTCCCCTAATGTCCCCCAAGACGTGCACATACACAAACACACGATGCAACCCTCCCTGAAGCATCGCTTTCTAAACAAAAGCACCGTGCTAATTTTACATTTTATTCTGACGCCAAAAAAAATCCTACAAAGACCAGAGACTGTGAATGGAGAAGATGTGGTGACCCACAGGCCATATCATGCTCAGGTCAGCCCATGGGTGCAGCACATGTTACAATAACAACTTATCCAGACGCATTCGGTCAAGTCTGGGCAAAGTACAGCCTGCCCACAGCCTCTGCCTGGCTCATGGCCAGTGGTCCAGTTTCTCACGTGGCCCTTTTGCCAAATTAATTAACCACACTGTCCTTAGGTTGTGACAACAACGCCAAGACTCATTCGCAGAACAGGGGGAAAAAAGAAAAACAAATGGAAATGTATCCGCAACTCATGTGGAAATTTAGTGTGATGCAAATTACCATTTCCTCTCCCGACACGCTGATGTGACATTGGTTTCTTGCGGCCATTGCGCCATCACTCTGCTCATTTGGATCTGTAAGCAGCAGAAACGTTATTCACATATTTATCGATTTTGAAGCGTTTCCAGTTTGTGTTTTGAAGAAAAAGTTTGTCGAGAGTCTTAGCAGTGGTGGAAATACTGCTCTCTACTGGATGACAATCTCAGGGCATGTCGACCAGCTTCACGAAGAGTTCCATGGACAACAAACAAAGTCAAGAAGTCATCAGTGTATTCCTGCATTGAAGACCTGATGGTGATACCTGTCAGCGCCTTAACAGAATGGATCACCTCCTCAGCCACGGCACCCTAAAAAGCAAAAATACCTAAATTTCACTTCTCGAACAAGCAAAACAAGAGAGAGAGAGAATGTGATTGCTCAAAGTCAGATAAAAGCATATTTACCACTTTCACACTTGTCCGACTCATAACTGGATTTGAATTGGCAACGATGCTGTCATCAGGAAAAACATTTGGTTCTGCAAATAAAACGCACAATTATATCAGACACTTTTTATAGTCATGACGTCCAGCCAGGGCTTGACATTAACTTTGCCGCTCAGCAGCCACTGTGGCTAGAGGTTTCCCAGAGTCACTAGCCGATAGGCAGTTTCACCGGTAACCATTTTGTGAGTGAACAATAAGAGTTGTCGCAAGCAAAAATATATAAAAACCCTTTCTTTTTTTTGACTATTGATGTTGTGGGTCTGAATATAGAACACAACCCAACAAAGTGGCCAGCAAGTGTGACTTCATCACCCGCCACAAATTAAATTGACCCGCGTTTGGCGGGTTGGTGGATGTTGATATCAAGCCCTGCACACATTAGACAAAATCAAAAAAAGGACTTACCATCAGAATTGGTCCTGGCATTCGAGCGGTCGCTCATGTTGTGGCGATCCACCATTTCAAATGGAGACAAGGACTCCTCCGTGGCCTCCCGAATGTTTTTGGTTGGTGGAGAATCCATCTCATCTGACAAAGGTGCGTCAATCGCACAGGCAGCTTCCTCATCAAAATCTTGGCCACTCCCCGAAGCGCTCTTTGCCATATTTTGCAGGGCCGCCACATTTTGTTCTATTCCACAATCAATCTGTGAAATGGTTTCAAGGTGAGGAATCGTCATTCCCCCTTGACTTGTTTCACTAAGGCTCCGGCTTTCAGACAAACAGTTCTCTTCTGGCGGGCACTCGGTGGAAAGGACTGAAGTGTGAAGACAATCCAGAGGGCCCCGAATGTCCTTTGGAGTACTTGTTACTGCACAGTGCAAGTCAGCATCATGATGATCTGTCCCATTGTGAGCACCAGGAAGAGCAAGCCTTGTGTTTTCACCCTCAAGGGCTTCGTTTTCCGTTTTCTTCACAGACGCATCACTTGGGCCCAGTTTTTCATCCAGCACGTGCTGCGCGACGTCCGGTTTATTTTCCAGCGTGGAAGTCATCCACCAGCGTTTCATAGTCTCATTCAACCTCTGACCTTCACACTCCAACTGCACGAGGTACACGCTCTTTCCGTCTTCTCTCGAAGGCGTGGTGACAGTCATTTGCAACAATTTGTTTTCTGCAATCGAAGCCAATTCGTTGAAAGCCCCATCACGCCACGAGCCGCGAGACTCGTCAAAACCGTCAAGCTGACACAAAAATGCCTGCAAATGAGTTTGCAACAGCTCAGGGGGAATTTCCATCACATCTGCGCCGGTAACTTTAGCTGCGTTTCCATAGTCCACAAACAGAACTGACAGCTCATCTCCATCCTTACTCAGTACTTCGGCGCGACACCAAACCTGATCCTCGGCGAAAAATGCGATGCACGGTGTGCCGGGTGACAGCGCGCTCACGCCGACACTTGTATTATAAGCTGCATTTCCGATTTGCGAGAGACTTTCAGTTATCCTATCAAGTGCCACCGAGTTCGCAGGCTGACACCAAAATGTATGTGCATCACGAAAAGCTGAGATGTAAACATCCAGCTGTTGTCCCTCGGCAAATTCTAAATGGTGGTAGCAGAGCGAATAGAAATTCAGTGATGTTTCCGAGCCCCGCTCACATTCTCCCATTTGATGTTCCATGGCAGGTGGGGTTTCAGGACATGCTGCCGGTGCTTTACATGTGACCTGCACGCCATTATCCTCAAGAGTGACTTGCCACATTATTCCCGACCGCCGCACAAATCGACACTTTAGCATTTTCTCTGCATTTGAGCCAATCTCTCTTTTCAGAGTGGACGCCACTTCCGAATCGAGCGCAGCCAGAGATCCCGCTTCAATGAGCATGCAGTGGGTGCTGTACCTTGGCAACTGCGCAAAAGCCTGATTGAGTTTGGCTAGTTTGGAAAATGGTAACTGCGCTGTGTTACCAAAATCAACAAACTCTACAAGAGCCAACGAGCCAGAGAGCACTTCCGTGACACCTGCCCGGTACCATAAGGAATCATCGGGAAACTCTGCTTCAACAAGGTCGCCTGGATCTACCTGAGTGATGGTGCACTTGGGAGTGGGCAGTGGCTCATTAAGCTTGTCAACAAGGGAGAATATTTCATCCTCTTCTCTGACAAGCTGCACATAGAAACTCGATGGGCTGTTGTAATGTGAAACATAAACGTCCGCTTCCATATCCACTGTGATCACATTTTTGGGCAAGTCTTTAAGTTTAGCGACTTTTGGATAATTGGCTTGGGGGAGCACAATGCCAAATTCTTGAACGGGTGATTCAGGATCCAATTTTGAGTTGTTTGTGACTGTGAGATTTTCTTTTCTTTTGGTCTGACTACTTTGCTTGCTGGGATGATGCCGTTGGTGCGGCGGTTGATACAGTTCTTGCGAGGAGGTTTTACCTTTCTGCTCATTCCGCAAATTTCGTCTTGGAGGTTGTGTCGCTTGATGTGCTGGTTTTGTGTCATGGGCGGTGTTTTTTTGGCGGACCTGAGCAGAAACAAACATTGCTTCTTTTTCCCCGTTGGCATCCTCAAGAGCTTTCCGATGCTGGGATACAACTTGACGTTCAGTCGGCACCTGCAGCTGGAAAATTTTCTTCAGCTTTGAATTGATTTGAGTGTTTTTGTCGTATAGTTCAACCAGGAGACTCCCACTGGGTTCCTTGGCTACAACTATTGCTCGGAACTTACATTCTGTCGCAGACGTTTGAAACCAGTTATTCACCTCAGCGGGAACATCGATCGGGACATCCGAGAGACGGCACAGCACTGCTTGCATAGGGACAGACATGATGTCATTGGCCTCTTTGGGCACCGGAAGCACGTCTGAATGGGCCACTTCAGCCGTATCGCCATAATCAACAAAGTAGACAAGAATCGATGGGCGCGTGACCTTAATTTGTGCCCTGTACCACAGCCCATCAGTGTACTTTGCAAAGCACTGTTTTTGAAATAATGTTGGTGGCTTCACATGGCCAAGCTGATGGCAGAGATGGTTAACCTTCTTATTGAGGTCCTTAAGCACATCAGCATTCCTTTCAAGTTGGCAGTAGAACTGACCGACACTGATTACACATGTGACTGTGACTTGCTCTTCAGTTCCAATTTTGATGCCGTGTGTCGAGTAGTAGTACGTGTCCAGGCGGTAAGATGGTTCGGGCACTGCCTTGCCAGGGGTAAGTTTGGCCATACTGGTGCAGATGCTCTCAAAGGGAGTTTCCAGATCGACAATGTTGAGAACTAGTTTCTCTTCATTGTACGTGACCGCGTATACGGTGCACTTTAACGTAATAAGGTTGGAGGCAGCAGTATTCACAAAGTGGAGAAATTTGTCTTTTCCCTTTTCGTTCCACTCGTTTGCAACGGACATGACCTCGAGAGGGTTGTACAGACTGCACCGGAACGCTTGACCGTGCAGCTCAAGAAATTCACGGCTGATCTTCCTCAGGTCATGGAGAGAGACCGTCTTTGTGTGCCCGTAGTCAATAAAAAGAACGGCCACACGAGTTGATTCATGTTTGCGAATTACAAGTCCTCTGTACCACAATCCATTGTCAGGGTGTCGAACGACACAAGCTGCTTCTGTAAGAGGCTCGTAAACGCTGCCGGCATAGTGCGCCTGGATGGCGTGCATCAGCATTTTCAGCTTTCCCGAGCTTGGAACGAGCTGACACCAAAAATTATTTGGGCTCTCAATGTAACTCACAGTGACATCGAGGATACTGCCAACGGGAAACATATTTTCCTGGAACGTTCCAATTTGTAACTCTTTGCTTGAGAGATCAACATTATTCTGGGTCTGAAAAGAAACCTTGCTCTTTCCGTGAACACCCAAAGCTTCTGAATTTTGAGATTGGGATTTCTTTTCCATCTCACTGCAGTCGCCGTGGCCGGAAGAACACAGCATCTTGCCAATGTGGCTTTCTCCTTGTGACTCGGGATCTACCAGTGTTATGGCAGAGGTATCATTGCGGTTTTCCATCACGAGTACATTCAGCAGTTTGTCGGTGATCATTTTAATGAAAAACTCAACGGCAGAGCGACTCCAGCTGAGATCCTTTGGCCCAAGGTCTGCCAACGAACATTTCAGTGGAAGCTGTGGCGCTTTTTGTAACCCACAAGGAAGAGTTCTGATGTGACTCTCATCCACCTCCTTTGTGCCTCCGTAATCCACCAAGAACACCTTGATTTTTGTTCCTCCAACTTCTGACACAATAGCTCTGTTGAAATCACCATCAGCTGCTTTGGCTGCACAGGAGGCACCTACGGCAGGCGTTTCCATCAAATGTTTACTGTCTGAGGATTTGTACAAATGGAAAACAGGACCCACCAATTCATCAAGCTCGCTTGCACGTTTTTGTCTTGGGAGCCGAAACTCGGCGGGGTTGGACACGTGAGACACGCAAGCCACATGTGAGATGTTATCCGCCGAAAACGCGTTATTTCTCTCCACCTTTGCTTCAGCCACCATGGTAGGTGACATTATTCCTTCATTAATTGGAAACCGGGGTGGATGATGGACGCCTTTTGCTGTGTTTTCGATTGCGTAGTCACAAAGTGTCTCTTCATACTCCAAGAGAATTTTGGAAAAATACACTTGGTTGAGGTCTGTATTCTCATCGCCATAAAGCGTCACATAGTAAACACCCTCGGAGATACTGTGGTAATGGAATTTGGCGATGAGAGTGTTGTGCAAGAGTAGGGACTTGAGATAGTTGATCTGTGTGCTTGTCCATCCAACCCCCTTGTCAAAAATTCCATGGAGTGAGCATGCATAGGTCACGACAGGCATTTTGAAGAACTCTGGAGCCAGTGGTTGTACATTTTCCATTTGAACCAATCGTTTGACGCCATAGTCAACATTCAAGACTTCCACCAGTTGGCTGACTGGGAATACCTGTTGCAGAACGGAGCGGTACCAATTGCCATCGTTTCCTCTTGTGGCACAAGGAAATCCGATCATTTCAGGCTTGACACTACAACTGACCGTTCTGCCCCTGCACCGCTGTCTGATTTGCTCTGAGAGCTCCTTCAACTCTTGAGTAAAAACCTTCAGCTGGCAGAAAATACGCTGCGGATTGGTCACTTCTGTGACTACAACAGTCTCCACGGCTCCGGTGGACAGCTTTGGAACCATGTACAGATCCTTCTGGTGTAGTTGCTCGACTTCGCCCATGGAGGTTTGATGAAAGTGTTCAGCTTCCATTTTGGACTCTGGTGAGAGAACAAAATCCAGGAACATGCTCGGTTCCACTTTCTTTGCGAACCCCATTTCAAACATTTGCCTGGTTATGCATGGGATGTCCAGAAGAAGCTTTCTTTGATTTACCAGTACATCTTGCACATGTGCTTTTACCATCTTTCCTCGAAAAGTATGCAGGAATTCAAGTGCAAATGGGGGCCATCTATTTTCTAGAGAGTGCGGCCATACATTGGCAAGCACACAAAGCTCCACTTGAGGTGGTAGGTGGAAGTGCTCTCTCTTACCCCAAGCCAATAACTTTGTGGTAGTGCTACATGTGATCCCTTGGTCAATGAGCAAGACTTGGCAGTTGGATCCATTTCTCGTAACTATGCGGGATCTATACCATGTACCATCGATTTGAACTAAACACAAGTCCCCGGAATTTCCTTCAAACTCCTGAAATAAATTTACAGGGGACTGAATATTTTTGACCAGGGATTGATAATCTCTGGCCTGAGCCAGCCCAAAGTTGCCCCAGAATTCTATGAGCGCACAAAGGGTATACGAGTCAACTTTGGTAATCAGGACTGTTACGTTAGAGCCTTGTGTCGGAAGTCCGGGGATGGATGACATTGCAGCAGTTTCACTTACTCATATTCTCCGTTTGTCACCTTCAATGGCTGTGAGCAATGGATGATCTGGAAAATAGAAATGAACATACTGTAAGATATTACATACGACTTTTAGGTGAGGCAGCATGACATGACTTTAAAATAAAACCTCAGCTTTGTTTTCACAAAAAGCTGATTTTCGATTCCAAATCTGTTTTCCCCACGCAATAGAAAGACAAGGCAACTGACAATCAAATCATGTTTTGCTTTTATGAGGCTATATGACAATAAATAGTGTTTCACCGTTGCAGCGTGCCAGAAGATGATTTCCCCCCTACGGTTCACCTCAGCCGTTTTGGGCGGCGTTGCTCAGTCTGCCACGGCCTGGTGCTAGCAAAAATACTTTAGCATCCCCTCTGTCACAAAACAAGTACAAACGTGACAATTTAAGTCTGGAAGCGCACTTAGACATTTCAAAAATGTCTAAATGCGCTCAAAAATTTCTTCAAAGTTTCGAAAAGGGTATATTGTTGTATGCACATTGCAGAATATCTCACCTTTTGTTGGTCTTTTAGCGATGTGACGGATTTTTGTGCAGACAATGGCGTCGGTTGTTTCAACCAATGAGCTTCGGACCAATCCCAGCCAAATGGTAATTCGCTGCTTAATGAGCAGCCTGCCAAATGTCGCGGAATATAACCCGTTAAATGTTATTTTAACACATTTTTGTACTGCACTGCACTGCTGCGGTAAAGTAAGTCCAAATCAACTTTAGCAAATCTAAAACTAGCAAACGTCGATGACTCCCATAGTTTTCCCTAGTAGCCTATAGATATAAAAGACCCGCCTATTTTTTTCCAGTACCGGAAATTACTTTTTTCCTTCCTTAATTTGTTTGTTCGTTCGTTCGTTCGTTCGTTCGTTCATTCAGTCGAATCGTCACATATTATCATTATTCCTATAAATTGCCATAAACAAATTAAATCACAGGTACTTTAGCAAGAATTCAAAGTACAGCAGAAGTGTCTGAAGTATAGTACTGTATGTCTAATTCTCTGTTATATATAAATAAAAAAAGAAAACTGTGAGCAATGCCCAAGATTGTTTGAAGAAGTAAAATAATAATTCGTAAATGACGATGGAGAAACGCGTTTTATCCGGTAGAGGACAGGCAAACCCAAATCCAATACCGGATGTGCATCATCGACGAGCGACGGGGCCATCTTGACGCAGTAGACACGCCAGTGTTGTTAGCTTGTGCATTTCGCTTTTGAGTATCTCCCAGTAATACAACAATACTTATTCATCATGGCTATGCAAGCAGCGAAACGCGCGAACGTAAGTGTTTTCTTACTTAATGCTGTTTTCGTTGAGTTAATTATGGGAATAAATTTAACCCGCAGTGTTGTTTGCAAACTACATAGTCCATCGACGCAATGTAACCGTAGTGGGGCCTATGAAGCGGTAGTTTTATTTTACAATACGCATAACAACATTCAAAATACTCTTGTTTCCTGTTCACATAATTATCTTATAAATAGTGCGAGGTTTAGACTGGCATCTTCGTATTGGTATTATCTAACAATATGTACTGAGCCGATAGCTATCAGTGGTTTAACGCCGCGTTATACTGGGATATCTTTGGATCATGTACGTTAACCTAATGGCACGACTGTGACCCAGTGGTTAGTTAGCCTGTTAATATTTGCCCTTGACTGGCGACCAGTCTAGGGTGTATCACACCCAAAGTCAGCTGGGATACCAATGAGGACCAGCGCAGGAGAAAGCGGTTTGGATCTTCTTTCTAATGTTGTTATTTTGTGAATGTCTTGGCAATCTATGCAGATACGACTTCCTCCGGAGGTCAACAGAATTCTTTACATCAGGAACCTTCCCTATAAGATCACAGCGGAGGAAATGTACGATATCTTTGGAAAATATGGGCCGATACGTCAAATCAGAACGTAAGTGGTGAACATTAGCCTGATTTCCTGGGGTTCAAATCTCAGTAAACACACTTTGTTTCAAGGTACTGTGTGATTCGGCATCCACTAAGCGTTAACAATGCATCATGTGTATTGTATTTTACAATTATACTGAGGGGAAAAAACTGAAGCACTATACATCACCTTTAATTCATTGAGCATGTATTCTTTACAGAGGTAACACACCAGAAACAAGAGGAACAGCCTATGTTGTTTATGAAGACATTTTTGATGCCAAGAATGCTTGCGATCACCTGTCAGGCTTCAACGTCTGCAACCGCTACCTCGTGGTTCTCTATTACAACGCAAACAGGGTATGTGCACGGCTTTTGCTTTTTCCATTTTGTAAAGCAGCATAATTTTGCTTATTGAATTTTTAATTCTGACGTCACTGTTTTTGTTCTGACTTGTGTGTTTTTACAGGCATTCCAGAAAATGGACACAAAAAAGAAAGAGGAACAGTTGAAGCTCTTAAAAGAGAAATATGGCATCAACACAGATCCCCCAAAGTAGAATTATGAAAACATCTCTTCCTCTTTTTTTGTTCTGTTGTCTTCACGAGCAATGTTTTGGTTTTTTGGGGGGGTGGGTAAGTACTTCTACATTCTTGCAAATGGACATCTATTTTAAAAACATATATTCTGTTAATTTGATTTCACTTACAATTAAACATGCAAGTGTCAAGGTTGGAGTTGTTGGAATGGAAATAATGTGTGGGCATGGTATTTTGCTTCATGTGACTCCGTTTTACTTGTATTTAGATTTTCTTTTTTGCCGCATTACAACCTGAATGTTTCCTCTCTTCTTTTTCAGCAATATTTGACTTTAAATTGGTTCTCCTAAAAATAATGTTGCGCTGTTTGTAAAATAAATGTTTTGGGGGGGGTTTTTCACTCTTAATGCTGTTGTTTACTTCCCCATGTACACATTCTAGGTTCAATGAACTAAAGACCGACTTTTTTATGAACCACCCACATCGGTGTTTGATTTGATGCCAAGTCTAGCGACCATTCATCCGTTTTCCCAATTGATACTAGAATAGAGCAGCGGGTGGAATTATTTTCTGAAATGTCATAGCTGTAAATTACAACATATTTTGTTCAAGCTTTTGAAGGTCAAACTTGATCACAAAAGAATGACAATATATATTTTAAACGATGTTCTAGAACAAAAGTAAAACATTTTTAAAATCAGCATCCATACATTTGGAGGCACTCTGATGAGAATTCTTCGCGGCATGTCAATGAGTCTGCCCGTTGTCTGTCGTCGTGTTGAAGCAAGAGAGGCGAAAGAGCCCATCAAGTTCCTTTTATTAGATTAAATCACAACACAGGGTGTAGTGCAGCCATGTCGTCAGGAACACAATACATGCTACAAAAGAATCCTTGTACACACACTTGCCCGTTGCTTATATTTGGCATCTTGATGAACAGACATGGAGTTAGAAACATTCTTCCACCCCAACAACAAAAACGTTTGTGAAAAGAAGACTGCTGCTGAGAAACACTGCTGTGTGTGACACGTTTTGCTGATGAAACACTCGGCTGTGTGAAGTTAAAGCGGGCGGTGATGTGGGCAGGGTGGACTTATTCACTGAGAGGTCATGATGGGCACTCTTACGAGACCCCGCGCTTTCACTGACCTTTGCGACACGGGCTACTTTGCATTCACAAAATGAAAGCGGCATAGGGGTATTAAAAAAGTACAAAAAGGTTGACTTTTGACAGTGGGTAAATTGTTTAACGCGGCTCTACTTGAAGGGCTGACCTTTTCCCACTGTTTCAATGAAACTCACTTGTTAGCACTCTGACTCAGGGGGGGAAAAACTAGGAGTGGAAATGCAGACCTAATTCTCTTCTACTCGGTTATTTGTAGTGATATGCAACCTGCAAGGTCTTGATGCTCATGAAGTTGAAACTAATGCTTGGAACGACTAATGGGCAAAATAAGCAATTAATAGATTCTTAAAATGGGGAAGAACACAGTGATGCGGGATTGAATGTTGGTTTTGGCCATCTTGTAATGTTAATCTTGAAAATGGAATCAATTAACTGATTGATCCTTGATTAAGGAAGTTTTGGGGTGAACTCACACTTGCCCGTTTGACACCTGCCGTGTCATTCATTTCTCCCTTCAAGTCTCCTCTAATCAATGGCATGCAATTTTCTAATGGTTTGTTTTGATGCTCAAGGTCAGGTTCTTAGCGACATCTACTCCAGCTACCCTACAAGGACGCATGCACCCATGGTGAAAGTAGTCGGGGGAGGCTCAAACGCAAAAGGACATCCCACAATAATGCGGTTGCCCACACTTTGGGGTAAAAAATGCTTTCCTCGCCGGTATCAACTTTTATAAGGCTTTCTTGTCTCGGATCCCAGGACGCAAAATGACGAGAATTTTAAGGCAGAACCTAAAGGCATGCAAATGAACTACAGTTACTTTTTTCCCTTTTTTTTTTTTTTTTGTTTTGTTATGTTTTGTAGTCATATATTTCTTTTCACGGACAATACAAGCATGTCTGAGAAGGAAACGCCGAAGAAACCGCCTCTCTGTTTTATTATCTAGAGCTAATATTTGAAGGATAGAGGCAGATGCATTACCAGAAGGAATTTGGTTTGGTTGACTTGAGCAAACACGCACAGCTAGCATCAGTTGAACAACAAAGAGAGTATAGCGGCAAATCCAGTGCAGCACATCATTGACGCTCCAATACAATGAAACTGGAGAGAATAAAACATTGCACACTTCACATTTTGGCATCTGATCTTTAAATAATTTAAATATATATTTATATATCATTATTACTTGTGCGTGGTATTCATATACAGTGGCATATTGTGTGTTGCATGTGTGTCTGTGTGTCATTGCATTGTGTGTTTATTTTTTGTTGAAGCAAATGACATTCTCATGCACACGAGTGTTTCAAACACAAGAAGCAAGATCCATTGAAAGATAGTCCAAGCAATTTTTTTTTCTGTTGTTTTTCAGTGGAAATAGCTGCAAACTGAATGGAACATGAAATTCTTTCTGTGCAGTCCGTGGCGGCAGCGGCGGTGGCGTCGTGTCGGGGTTTGCTCCGCTCGCCGTTCACCTTATTTCTGGAGGTCGCACTGCAGGAGTAATACGATGGACGGGTCACTCTTGGCCGCCTCTTTGAACTCCTCCAGCGAGATCTGGTCGTCGTTGTTCTTATCCATCTTGGAAAAGATCCTATCCACCCGCTGCTGGGGCGTCAGCCCGTCCTCGTTCATTTTCATCATGATCACTGTGCCCACCATCTTGTAGATTGCCTGCAAGGAGGGAGATATAGGAGGAGGCCGACTCCACGTTCATTCTATTTTCGTTTTCAGTGCTGCTCTCTGTAATTAATAATTCAGTTAATGGAGACATGATGGAAACTGTTCTTTTTAAATTGCTCGTCTACAAATAGGCCTACTTGCGTTTCTGCACAGTTGTAGTAAGTGTTGAATAGCGAATATTTTGTTTGTACTTTGTCTTTCAGGTATAAGTAATTCAAATGGTGTTCAGACTTTGATTGATTGAGATCTTGCAAGGCGGGCCAAAAAAAGGCACCTCAGCGAAACGGAGGGCGGCCAGCCAGAGAGCATGACTGATGATATCATCAGATTCGGAGAGGTAAAATATTCCACATTTGTGGAGAATTGTTTGATGTGAAGCTACAAGAATGAGTCGAGAAGAATGTGTTCCAGTCGGAAAAAGCGCCATCTTTTGCCATTCAAACTACCCCTGATGAAAACCGTGTCTGCCCCTCCATTGCTTAAGTTGCCCAACCTTGGTGAAGGTTGTCCCTCTGATGCCATTTGTTGATGAACACCAGCTGTTACGCCTCCATTCTCTAGGAGGCGGTACAGGCCAATGAAAACTCACAGTGAACGGTTCACACCTTCCCTTATTTTGCTCTTGCTTGTTTTAGGAGCTCACAGACAAAAAAGCCCCAGGCTGGAAGGAAATGTGTGAATTGGCCAGCAAGATCCAAGATGCCCAACGGGCGAATACGATGACTCATACCGACGGGCTCCCTTGTTTAAGCATTCCTGTCTCATTGTCCGTGACTCAGTCTTTGCACACAATGTCTCCATGGCAAAGAACAAAACTGAGGGAAGACGAGTTGATTTCAATATTTTTGTGGAGGCAACCACAATCGGTAACTGAGCGTGTCCTCTCGTGCCACTGCACAATCTAGTTTATTATGCTCCGCTTGTAACCTTGCTGTACGGTGCCCAACCAGTCGATTGCGCGGGGTGTAGAGGTCAATGAGGAAAAAAAAAAGGTTTGTGTATCTGTGTGCGTGTTATTGATATATATTTTTGTGCTAGTACACACTGCACCCTAAGCATCCGATCAGGTTCATTTTCACACACAAAAAAAAAAAAAAGAATACCTTTAACCTACGGTGGCGCATGATCTGCACCACTGGAAGTTGTTAGCATTTGCTGCTTGCGATCAGAGCTGTTGCCATATATTGTCTTTTTTTATTATTATTACTATTATTCTCATTCCCAGTTTGTTTCATGCACAATTCACCGATGACACAGACAAAGAATGGGAGTCTGGAGGGCATTTTGAAATGGTACATGTCAGTACGATAGTTTCTGCACGTAATGTGCTGCAAAAGTGTGAAGGAGACTTTCTACCTCGATGATCTCCAGCATCTCCACCCGTGTTATCTTGCCATCTCCGTCCAGGTCATACATGTTGAAGGCCCAGTTAAGCTTCTGCTCAAAACTGCCCCGCGATGTAATGGACAACGCGCAGATGAACTCTCTGAAGTCGATGGTGCCATCGCCATTCTTGTCAAAGGTCCGGAAGGCGTGCTGGGCAAACTTGGATGCATCACCGTAAGGGAAGAACTAGAAGGCAAAAAGAGGTGGAGGTGTGTATTACTGTTATGATCGAAGAGGCCATGCAGAAAGCTGATGTGGTTAAAGAAGGGACCGTCTGCATGAGGCAAAGACCTCCAATTATAAATGAGACGGATAAATTATTGTTGGTGTGGATAAATAAATGTCGGGCTTACAAGTCAAATGCCAGAGTTTATGAGGACACGGCTGCCTCGATGAGAGCTAACATCAGCGGATAGTACGAGCCTGGCGCGGGCCGCTCTGGAGAACACATACGCGCGCTGTTGTTAAGCAGAACATTAAAGCCTCTCTAATCAGGCTGCAAGCTGGCACTGGTGCTCATCCAAACACTCTGATTGGCAGAGGGAGGCAAAGGAAGCGACACTTGACGAGTCGCGCTTCAGTGAAAGCCATTTCTCACAGACCGGATGCAACGTCGAAGAACGGATGCATGATTCAATCCACGATGGAGCGCACACTCTGGTGAAACCGCACAAAGAAGCTCATCAGGAAGTGAGAAAAGGATTTAGCAAGTTTGGGTTGAAAATAACCCCCTCAGCAGCCACCCCCCGATCCACATTTTTGTTTGCTTGCCGCTCCTCAGATAACGGCTAAGCTGGACAGACATCTTGCAGCTTAAAAGCTTCCAGTGATGAGCTCGCAAGGGTCAGGATTTCAAAGGGGGCGATTTAGTTATTCTATGCGCATTCTGTTGCAGTTTGGGGAGTTGCAGATTGCATGTAACTGGATTATATTCGACAGCGGTTATCTGGGAACTAAAAAGGATCGTTTGGAGCCAGATTGTCAAATAAATCGATTTTTTTTAAATAATCCCTCACAAATGAAAGCTATCTCCAATTTGAATGGGTGAAAATGTCCTCCCTTCACTGTGCTCGTCTTGCAGAAATGAATGCATTGTCTTTGATCTTCCCCGCTTGCTTGAATGTGGTCATTAAATTAAGGAAGCTTTTGAAATCCGTTATTAAAAGTGGAAAGGAACATGTGATGACCTTGGTCTTGAACCCGCTTTACATGGAAGATGATTGATTTGGAGTTGGTGCTTCAGAAACAAAATTGAATTTCAGGCGCGGCAGCAAGGCTATCCCCATCCTCTTCACAAATAGTTGGGCAAATTTACTGATGAAACGCCCTCCATGAGATGACGAGAAAACGGGGCGAATATCCAGAGCCCCTTTCAAGTAACGGCTGCTGTCCAGCTGTCGGACGACACTGTCAGAAATACTACCTGCTATCCTGTCAAAGCCAAAAGGTAAGCACAAAAGTTGAACGTCAGAGCTATGTACTTTGTTTTTGTTGCTCTGCGATATAAACCACAGTCCAACTCTCGGTTGTTTCCTCTGCTCCTTGTCAGTCTTGTGTGTGGCCAGAGGGCTGCGTAAAATAAAAATCCCTTTGTCTCATGCCTCCTTTTGCTAAGATTGTCGGGTGCAGTGAAGCCCGTTTGGAGTAGCCAGCAGCACCGCAGGCCGACCGCGCTCACGGTTGAGATCGCTTTCTTTTCTTTTCGCACAGAAGCGCGGGAGGGACAGAGCACGGGAATACAGAATATGCATCATCCACGGCGGGGGATATTTACAGTGTGCGATTGTGTGTGTTCGAGTGAGTCCGCGTGAGAGGGACGGAGCCTGCGTTCCGTCTTACGTAAACCCTCGGTGACATGCAAGGCTGAGGCTAAAACTCAGTCGGCACACTGCTATTGTTGCCACTGCTTCCAAGGCTCCGGGGTCCGTACACCAACGTCCACACAAACCGACGCTCGTGCAAACGCACACTTCCACTCCAGTGCGCTCGGATTCTGCAGACACGACACGCTCAACGTTGCACATTTGTCTGTATGATCACATTTTCATTTTTTGCATTTATCAAGCGAACAACCAGACAAAGGTGCGCAATATTCACACCGTCGCCGTTTCCTGCCTCCGAATGTGATGACTGCGTTCTATAAACGGGCGGCCAACAAGCAGACTGTCACTCACGGCTCGGCTGCCAGCTTTGGCAGGTGAACCCGGGGTTTACTCTCCGTTCGTTGTGACGCAGTCTGCTCGGCAGCATACGCGACCGCGAGGGAGGTGAGACCGCCTTTTTCATCAGCCTGCAACCTTCTCGCGCATATTCCGGCACAAAAGGCAATGCCAGAGAGGAGAGGAAGCGAGAGAGGGCCGACTGAGAATTCACGCGTAAGCGTGTGATGTGATGCAACAGTGACACGCAACCTCGTATCCTGCTTTTGCTGGATGTCCATGATGTGGCTGCATTATTTACACAGCGCCACCGTGCCTTTCGACTTCCTCCGTGGTTGTGACGACATGCATAAATCCATAATGGTGTTCATCGGATGTACAGTCTACTCCATGCGCTGTCTTTGCTTGTGTCTATGCATAGATGCCGATTTTGTGATGGACTGCAACTATTGTCCTACCTTAGTGCCTTACCGTGCTGTGTTTTCTGATTAGATTGGCAAGTCACTGTTCCCAAAAGTGTGTAAGGGAAGTGAGTTGCAACTAGATTGTAAAGATAGAAACATTCATTATAGTTTGAGGTTGACCTAAGCTACCGTATGTGAGGTTAATTAGAGAACTTGAGTCTTCTGTTGGACATCCAAAAAGGAGCTGCACAACAGCTCGGGCCGTAGAGGTGACAAAGGTCACGAGCCACACAAACGCCTCCACCATGATGTGACATACGAGTGAGTGAGGAGAGAAAAAATGGAGGAAGATATCAATGGAAAGTACAGTACATTTGGGCAAACTGAGGTTCTCGGTTGGGCATGTCATAGAAACAAAATGCGTGCAGCGCTTTTTCTTCATGGGTTTTAAATGAGCCTTTAACCTCAACAATCCACCACGGAAGCATGAATTTGAAAATTATATTTTGGATTTTACATTACTGCCGTTGAGAAGAGATCATTCAATATAACTTGGGAGCTTCTCACATTCGAATCTCACAGTTACAACGCGTGCCGATTTGGGGGAATCAAAGTCCCAAATCTTGGACGCTCGGTCCATGAGTGTGAATGAGTCACTCTCGTAGTGATTCGCTCGTCTTGAATTCTGTGCAGGCGGCGTTTGCTCATTTCCCACTCGGTGATGTCTGAGTGAATTTGAATGTGGATGCTTGTCGCTAGATGTGCCCCGCGATTGACTGGCGACCAGTCCACGATGTTGCCTTTCACCATCGTACCACAGTAGGTTGTAACAAGCTCCAGCTCCAGGAAAAAGCGAGACGAAAAATGCATCTACGGATGAGTGTGAATTATCATCTGTGTCCCAATGAGCAAATAAATGGCAGGCAACGTATGAATACATGCGGCATATTCCAAATACAGTATTCTGCAAACAGTTTGTCACCGTAATAGGTTTCATGCTGTCATTTTTCCATGTTCCCTCACTGACACAGGCGATGGGCCAGATGATGTCAACATCTGGCTGTCTTGCCAGCTACCTTTGCGTCATCGCTTTTGTCGATTACTCGCACACACTCACACAATCACGGCACGCACACACAGACACATGGGCCCGCTGACCCAAGAATAACTTGCGATGTGTGGATGGATTCCACTGTGTTGATGGGTGTGGAAAGTTTGTACGCATTGTCATGGTTGATCTGTTTGTGACCAACAGGTGGCTACACTGACATTTCAATTCAAGATGGCCAAACAACTACAAACAAAAGCACCCACAGCAGTAAAATGCAATGATGCAAGAGCCAAAGTGATTTAATGCACCGACCAGGGAAGCATCGGCAGCTCCTATTCCAAATGACTTCCAACGGCGCTGATGTGTCTGGGATGTGAAATTTCACACGCTGACGTGGAAGCGCCTCAGTGAATGAATTGCCACCCCAAGCCGCCCATCCATTTTGGCTGCACCGGTGTCACCGACAGCACTACGTAAGTCCTTCAAAGTTTTTCCATTCTGTGCCATCGACCGGCATGTTTTCACATCATTTCATGTGCAAATCATTTTGTGGCATGCAGCCATTCAACCGTTTGTAAGTCCACTTCTCCTGCCCGTTCACACTCGTCACGCTCAAACCAGTTACACGGATTTCAAATGCGCGTACGTTTTTGAACTGCAGGCGAAAATCACAGAGAACCTATGCTAATTTCCACGCTACGATTCATTACTAATATGATTGACTCTCTCCTTTCCATCGTTCAGAACTGCCTTTATTATTATATTAATAGTTTAAACCCCTAATGATGATCCTGAACCACTTAAATATCACTTCAAACATTGAACATCGAAACACTGTTGATTTGTTGACTGAGCTGCATAATTCAAAAGTTCTGTCTGTCATATATGGAGCTGATGAAACTCAAATGCTGGATGTCATGTAACATATTAAAAATACAAAAAAAGGGCAATTTGCCCTTCTGCGCAGACCAAACGGCGCTGAGAAGAAAAAGCAAAAAAAATGAGCACAGTGGGGCAAGATGGGAGTGCGCAGGTGTGACCCCACCAAATCTCACACATGCATGCACAGAGAGGAGACGGGCGCTCACGCCGTAACGCGACGGATCTCTCATTGCTGTGTCGCATGACTCCGACAGAGTCAATGACCAATAAATAATGCACACATACAGTAAGAGCGCACTTTTCCTGTCTTTGCCCCTTGGTTTCCTGTTTTCGAGCGACACTGCTCCAACCAAATACCCCCCCCCCCCCACACACACACACATGTAGTCACTCTTCACAGGAACAATGAATCCTGTTTATGTGAGGTCAATGCAGACCGTTTTTCCACTTATCGACTTGCTGGATTTAAATAAAGTCCTATCGAGGATTCACTGTTGCCTAGAAACACAAGAGTGCGTCAATCATGGGGTTTTCCCTCTAACGTACAGGACCACTCAAGTCCGCGTCAGAGTTTTCGTGGGGATGTCGCCGATCGTTTCTTCTATTTAGTATCGATTTTGGGTGGCTTTTTTTTAGAACAATGGGGCAAAGTGGAAATTTCAGGTGGTGTCTGATACTGTGCTGGGACTTTTTCAATTGAAAGCTTGAAGGCCTTGCAGCAAAAGTTGTCTCTTTCTTTTCTGTCTGGGAGCTGATGCGTGAGCTCTATTGGCATTTAAAGGAAGCGCACTTGTGACCTCAGTGCCCGTGCAGGAGGGTCTTATGTAACTGCAGCACCCTCTGGCATTTCCTGGCACCGGCTATAAAAGATTAATGCTTATTCTTGCACTCCACACAATGCAGGCTGACATCTGAACTCCGAAGAATTGTACATCATGCGATTCAAGGCAAACGTCATCTCACTCTGCATTTGCACACCATTCGTTTTCTCGTGCAATATTACGCTGCGCTTGAATTCACTTTTGAAAATTGTAACTTTACATTTCTTACTCCATACAAATGAGTTTCCTCAGAAAAGCCCCCCCCCCCCCCCCCCCCCCGCCAGTGAACAAATAGCATTCATTTTTTTCTGGAAGGAACCCTCCCACTTGTGAGGGCTGAAATTTGTAGAGTTGTTATTTTGTCATGTTGCCAGTTTAATTGTGAAATGGTCGCTGTTTACAAGACGAAAGGAAATTAAGTCATTGAATAATTCACACCCGCTGCTTGATGAGATACAGTAGGCTCCATATTAACGTCATCATTAACATCACTGGTTGGTTTTCTGCCCGGTTACAGCAGCGGCGAATGGGACCAGGCAAGAAGCGCTTATCTAACATCCCCAATTTATAATTAACAGAATGATCATTCTTCCCGTATTGTGTCCTTTGTGCTCAGCGTAGTGGTGGCGAAATGAGCGTAGGGACAAATGTCATGCATTTTTGACGGGGGATGTCCCAAACCGATCATGTGATAGGGAATCAGTCAGGGTCAATCACATGATGACAGTGGAAAGCTGGATGATCAATATGACCTTGATCTGTGTGAGTCACCTTGACATAGAGCTGCTGGAATTCCTCGAGGTTAAGACGGCCGGTGGGGCAGTCCTTCAGGAAACCCTTGTACCACTGCTTCAGCTCATGTTCATTGAATTCTGTGTTCTTCACCAGATCTTCCATCACCTCGGGGGTCAGCTTGCTGTTCTGTTTCCCCATTTTGCCTGCGCGCACACGCACACACAAGACATCATCTCTGATCACCAAAATAGAAGAGTGACTCATCCGTCGTGAAAACAGATTTCTGGAGAACTCTGATCGTGTAACCAAAGTTAAAAAAAAAAAAACTTTTGTGTGTTCTCAGAGGAGGCAGAAACGTGTTTGAATATAGTCCCCGGCTGAGTTTGTGTTTATTAATAGTGAGGTCAGCAGTGAGACGTCCAGCTTTTCTCGCTTTCTTTGATCGTTTTATTTGATAGTTTGTTTCATTTTTAGAAGACAGCACTCAGAAATCCGTTCAGTCAGAACTGCAATATTAACTCGGATTTTCTTGGTTTTCAAGTTAGGATAATTAAAAAATAAAAATAAAAAATACAACAAATGATGGCAAGACATCTGAATCATCAACGTCATGCTGTACCTCAGATGGGCAGTGATGGACCCAATTCCAGTTGCATAAATTTCTTGAATATTGTCAATGTTGTAATTTTGCTTTCCTTTTGTGCACAAAGCTGAACGATTTCACATGAATTTCACAAATAGTCTGTATGGATTTGTGTTCTTTTGTGTCTCGTCGCGACTGAATCCACATCGCCTCTGTTGGCTGTGCGATCGATCGTGCCACAGTAGTTGCAAGACTATCAACAATCAATTCCATGCAAGTGATATAATATCATTCTAAATTGATCGATGAAATAGGGAGCCGTGGGCGCACTCAAAGTCGGGGCACCAACGTAGCCTCGTGTTGACCTCTTATGACCCGAGAAAAGCACCTGATTTGGAAATTGCAAAGGAGGGTTCCTGTCGCACTAAATGCTATCTGTTGAAAGTTTTATTTTCCCATGAGGCCTCTGGGTTGTGGCTGCGGGCGTACAACACATGACTGACACCTCGTAAGCCACGACTTCTGTCTCAGATTTATTGTTTTTCTCCAATTAGAGACTGCAGATTTTTTCTCCCCACAGATCATATTCATCTTGTACTACCGTCAAGTCATATTAATAGTTTTGATTTTGCAACAGATCATTCCAAACAAGGTCCTGAGAGGTTCTACTGTTTACTGGGGGGTGTCAGTCATCTCGGTTCATTGTTTCGATGTCTCTACATATGATTCCTCTTCTTGTCGGTGTTCAGATTAAAACAACCCTCGGCAAGATGTGACGATCTGCGCGAGCAAATACACTTTTTTTTTTTCAGGGCCCGCGCAAGCGCATACGCACACTTACACGCGCACACTCACTTTCCTCTTGATTCACAACGCAGGCGTCATAGCTGAATCACGGCTGCTGTTTGCCGTTTAACCGGATAAGTTCTTAATTGGTTTGTACGTCGTGTGGGAAACAAAAAGCAGACAATTGAAATGCCTCCTAACGAGTGATGAGCTGCTCACTGCTAGTGCATTCGGATTATGGAGGTATTCAAGCAATGTCTTGAATGCACAATAGGGATTAAGGTTGCAAATGAGGAACATTTCTCGTGAATTTCCAGACACTTCTTATTTCATTTCGATGATGAATTTTGGAAGACATGTTCTTTTCTGGCGGCCCGGTAGTCCAGTGGTTAGCACGTCGGCTTCACAGTGCAGAGGTACCGGGCTCGATTCCAGCTCCGGCCTCCCTGTGTGGAGTTTGCATGTTCTCCCCGGGCCTGCGTGGGTTTTCTCCGGGTGCTCCGGTTTCCTCCCACATTCCAAAAACATGCATGGCAGGTTGATTGGACGCTCTAAATTGTCCCTAGGTGTGAGTGTGGGCGTGGATGGTTGTTCGTCTCTGTGTGCCCTGCGATTGGCTGGCAACTGATTCAGGGTGTCCCCCGCCTACTGCCCGAAGACGGCTGGGATAGGCTCCAGCACCCCCCGCGACCCTAGTGAGGATCAAGCGGTTCGGAAAATGGATGGATGGATGGATGTTCTTTTCTATCGTGACAGTTATTAAAAATCTAAAACTCGTTCATGACCAAGACTACAAGACTAATCATCCCATACTGGAGTTGAGTCATGTGGTGTCTATTTTAACTTGTCAAAGTGACCAAAAATGATTCCTGAGTGGCTTATTCAGTCATTTATGACTGTCCATAATGTTCACAATTCTCTATTTATTTGAGTTATGAAAATGGGCTTTAGAGTCCAAGTCAGTGAGAAATGCAGAAGAGCCGACGACAATGACTCAGGACTAAATAACTTTTTGTCTTCCAAACCCTTGAGACTAGACAAAAAGACAATGACGTACTGTCGTCAGCATGTATGCGGATATGAAGACATAAGGTTGATCTAACATCCCTCGTGAACAACGTGCAGCAGACCGGCCCCACAGTCGGGCGGTGGGATGGCTATTACATAACACCGTCTCCCTTACCATCATTCGCTTCCAGGGGATGACCTTGAGAAGGAGCCCTGGCAGGAGAGGAAAATCAGCTTGGACAATGTGGGCTGACGGTGCATTTGAAACATATGTTTCATGCACTTGTGCGTGGGCGTGAGTGCTGTGCGAATCTTTATGTCTTGTCAGCATGCAGGCTGAGCAAGAGTGCCATCATTATGAAAGAAGATGAGGAGGTGTGGTCAACCTGTACTGGTTGGCAAAAAAAGAAGTGGCAGATGGAGTGATGTAGGTTATGGAAAACAATTGGTCTCCATCTTCATCCCTGTGTCGCACGCGCACGAACGTAACCACACAGAGTTGCAACTTGCAGATTATGGCATGACAGGATACGATTTCTAATCATTTAGAGCGGTAGTCAAGCATTCTCGTCACTTTTGTGGTTGAATCAGAACACCGCGGGACGTGTGAAAAGAGATCCCCTCGCAATTTTTGTGAGCAAAACTCCTGCATTAACTATACATGGTCTGGGGACGCGTTCTGTTATTTTGATGTCAATGTGAGGCAATCATCCAACCGTTACTCCAATGGAAAGAGGGGATGACGCATTCGGTCGCATCATGCAGGTAAACATTAAATAATAGCATGTCAAAAACTAATTGTGCAAATAAAGAATGAATGACATCCTACCTGAAAAGTCGCTGAGGGAAGTCCGAGCTAACGTCTGGAGAGGTTCAAAACTGCGAGGGCAATTTAAACAAAAAAAAAAGAAGAAGAAAAAGAAGCGTCCTTAGTCGAGCCAAAAGCTTGTCTTTTCTTGGTTTCTATCGTTCTTTTTCTCCGTCCTTTCTTTTGTGTGTGTGTATTGTATTGTACTCGAGCCTAATCGGGAGCGGTGCAGGTGCGTAGGATGATGCTGCTAAACGCACACTGTCGTGATGCACTCAGCAAGAGACACGCAGAGGGAGAGAGGGAGAGATGCGCTTATCTCTCCGATGTGTGTGCGTGTGTGTACGTCGTTTCCTGAGGCTGCGCCTGACATGAAATGGCACGAAGCAGCCTTTTCGCCAACAAATCTTAGTAAATAATTGCCAGTTGGACACCAGACATCGACTATGACACCAGCTTCCTTTAAAACTGCTTCTACACTGACATCACGTTTCCTCAGCACCAGTTTGGCGCCACTCAATTGGTTCTCGACCGAGAAGCGATTTCAAGCTAGCTGCTAACTCGTCCTAAAGTAGCCTTCTTCTTGTGGGCGTCTAATAAAACTGTCAGGTTGGTTTAAGGGTGAGTTACGATTATTAGATATAATTATGTATATTTTTGGGATACTGTAAATGTCAATGAATAAAGAAGTACAGTATTACTATTTTGAATGGAACAATGTGCATACACTAGTATCTTGGGCTCGCTAGCGATAATTTTTTTTTTTAAATACAGTAGAAGCATTCTCTTATGAGCTCATTTTCATATCATTTCGCCGAACTCTATGTAGTACGTGAGAAATGATTCAATGAGCTAAACAGAAACACAATTTTGAACAAATGTTGAACATAAAGTTAACACTTTCCAAAATTACGGTAGAGGATTAGGGTCAGAATTCTGAGATTAAAGTCAGAATTCTGAGATAAAAGTGAGAATCTTGCAAACCTTTTTTTCTTCATTGGCCTTAATCCTCTTCCGTGCATTTGAAATGTTGACACCTGTGAAAAGAAAAATCTGTTTGGTTGCTAACACATTTTTACTCTAAGGATTGTTTGAATGTAAAACTTAAACTATTTGTTCCTTCAACAGTATTGTTGCTGCTAACCATCAGTGGATGCCAGATTGTTGTCTCTTGACTTTGTCTTGGGTATGCAACACATATTCTGTATTATAATTTTTTCAAACAGGTTTCCTTACAGACAAAATGGATGCCATCGTGCATGGAAGCAAAAGCCTTGAAACAGAGACTAAATGTTTCCACCTCTCCCCCAAAAGAGCGAAAAGAGACGATACGGTGACAAACAGCAATACAAGCATGTGTGACCTCCCAGATTTTTTGACATTACAAACTCTTGGAGCCCCACCTTTGGCCTCACCCCGGAATTCAGACCTTACATGTTTCGAACAAAATGGACATATTCTGGACAAAAAACCTTGTGCACAAATTCAAAATACTCGAGTATCTGTCGGGCCTCAGGCTGAAGGCACAATCTCAAACGCACCTGTAATCTGTGTCATCGGTGAAGAGAGTCCCTTTCCTCATCTAAAAATTTATGATCAGCTCGACAAGATCAGCCCAAGCCCATTATCGGGGTCATGCACTTTGAAAGACTCCACTGTTGACATGTCCACGCATCCCCAGCATCGACTCCTGGATAAATCACTTGAAGACAAACCTCCTGATTGTAGCTTACCTAGTGAAAATGAATCGTCCAATGATGGGGAAGTCAGAGATCAGTCTTATTTCTCTTGCCACTCCAATCGACATGACACTGTTCCAAGGACATGTAGCCAATCTGTTGCATTTGATGAGAGTAATCAAAAGGAGGAGGGTTTCACCGATACTATCTTCCAACAGGGGGTGAGACGAGATGAGGGAGAGAAATCTCCCAGTCTTATTAAGGAGTTTCAATTATTTGTCCCTCCACCTGATAAGGGTATTCCCATAATGTTGGCACAGGATAAAAGCAAAGTGGACATGTGTGACAGTCATGCTGTGTGCGGCAGGGAAACAAATGACCGAGCTAACGATAATGGAACAAGCAACACCGTCTCTCCGGTTGAATGTACTGAGGTATTACTTATCTCTTACCACGCTCCACAGGCCATGTACATTTCAGCTGAAACAGAAAGCACTGATAACTTTGGACGGGCAAATGGAGAGCACGATGAGACAGCGGCCGAAACACAGAGGGAAAGAGTTCATCACACGCCAGAGACTCACATGTCTGCGGGAATCAGCATAGAGGCTGCTGAAGGAGATAATGATGCAGACCTTCGCAGAGTAATGGAGCCTGCACTCTGGAGCAAAACTGTCAGGGCGGCTGAAGAGAATAGCTTTAACTCTGAGAGCGTCGCAGGTGAAGAATTACCTCCATCAGTAATAGACTGTGAGCTGGAAATATCTCTTCATCCCGCATCTGATGCCAGACCATCCCAGCCCACTTTGGATGGGACCGTTCCATCTCCTAACCAGAGCAGACCACAACAGCATGAAGACAAAAAAGAGAAATTGAGTGAGTCATTTTCCGTTCCCTCCTTTGGAATGCACAACACATCTGGCTACGAAGGCAGCTGTCACCTGACATCAAGTCCCAGCATTAGTCCACAAAGGACCACAAAACCTCCTGCAGCTGGGGATGGAAGACAGCAAAGCAGTGTTATTGGGGGCCATCATTTGGAAGAGCGGTCCAGCTGTTTGCCCCTCAGCCGTGACGACCTGAAGGCCCGCCATGTTCAACATTCACTGCCTGGAGCCGGCACACGGGACAAGCCAAAGGAAATCAAAATAATGACGGGTGAAATAAAATCAGATGAGCTGGCTCTGCAACAACATAGCCCAAGCAATGTGGACATAAGCGATCAAACACTCGAGGGGGGCTTCACAGAGGGCAGCCAATTGACACCAGGAGAGGCCGCGCTACATGACATCACACAATGCCAACAAACAGTGAAGATGCTGGAGCGCAGAGTTGAGCTTTTGACTTCATTCAGCGATGCCATTAAATCGGAGCCTCGTGAATTAAGCCACAGACTCCTCTCACAAAACACAGATCGCGTTATGGCTCAAAAGTGGCAGGACAGATTCTCCGCTTTCGCGATGTGCACCCATGTGCCAGCGGGCTTTGACAACTTCCACAAGATCCGACTGTCAACAGATGATGATGATGCTGTCCAAGGGAACGGCTGTCCTCACGCCAGCTTGGCCCTGCGGCTCATGAAATCCCCACAAATGGAGCGCCCCATGCTCAAAGCAAAAGGGATGGAGGAGGACCAAGGCCAAGCGGCAGGCGGTCGCGTTGAGTGTCACGTTGAGGACTTCGCCAATGGAGATTTCAACACGGATACCAACTGTACTCAAGGTTTATCAGGGGAGGACATGATTGCTTCAGAGTTTTCCACTGATGCCGGGAACAAGAGGCCGCCAACCCACGACCCGATCCAGTGCCTGGAGTTCAAGATGAAAAATGAATTTGACTTGGTCTTAAAGGAACTCAACGTGTATTTTGATATCTGTAAACGTGAAATTGCATGTGACAACGGGACATCTCCTGAGCAGTGCGGGGACATTCTGTGCAGTGAAGTCTCCGAGAGCAAATGTCACAATTGTTCAGAACTGGCTCTCCGCAGAGATTCAACTTTAGGTAACTACATCTCATTTCAATTGAGCTTTTCAGTCTCTGTGGCCCGAGACTATTAAGAACATTCCCTTTGAGGCAGTTGCTCAAAGACCATTGTTGATATAAGAACTGTTTTTAGAGTTCCAATTAACCGGCCACACATTTCTCATTCAGTTATTTTGTATGTTGGCCGAAGTCACAAACGTCATCAACCTCACTTCACATAAAAAAATAAAATAAAATTTTAAAAATGCAAGTTGGAAGGATCTGTCTTAATTGGGACCCTAGTTTTAGTTCTTTGGATGAAATTTGAAGTTAAAATGTTCATCTTTATTCGATGCCGTGGTATACTGTATACACAAACAGTAACTTTGGATCGTCCTTATTACATTGTGACAACTTTTTGACCATCTAAAACTGTCACCATTACAAAAGATACCTTGAGACCATTTTGTAAAATTGTGTTTTCATGGACTGTATTTTTTTGTTGTTTAGGTCCGGATGAAGGCCGCAGCATCGAAATATGTGTTCGAGATCCAGAGGCTTGTTGTATAACCCGCCGTGGAGGTGAACAGGAAGTGCCCATTGCATACCACGTGTCCAAAGAAGCATCAAGTCAAGCCACAGAGAATCACAAAGGTTAATTTTCCCTTTTTTTTTGTCTTGTAGAGAAACACAAAAATTGATTTTCATTACTTTTTTTTTTTTTTTTTAATCCTGCTCCAAAAAATCCAAAATGAACTCAGTCTCACTTGTTTCAAAGATAATCTTTTTAAAAGGTTTATTCAGGGTGGGAAAAAAATCATTTCGGAACCCCTTGTCAGCATTCAGAGGTTCATTCCCTTTCCTCTATTACCTGCGGGGAAACGATAACGCCGGTGTGAATGGAGGCGCATTGTATGAGGAGGAAGAGATAACAAATAAAATAGGAATAAGCCACTCATCCCTGGCTGTGTCTCACTTTCAATACGTGGCTTCCAGAGACTCATCAGGCAGAACTGAAAAGGACAGCGTGGACCCCGTCCTTCATGGATCTGCCTCTCACACAGCAACAAAGCCACGGTGAGTCAGTGATCACAATCTTTCGTTCAAAGGTGCTGATAATTGTTCCCCATCAGAATGATGGCTTTCCCCTTTGAAAGTTGGCTCCGTTCACTCACTGCTTCAGCAAAACAATTTGGAAAAATGGAATAAGTGCACGTGTTCAATTCCTGTATGGTGTATTGCCAGGGTCACGGGGAAGCTGGAATATACACGGTACAAAGCTTTGCTCCGCAATATTTGTTCCATTCGGCAGGAGAGGCTTGAAGAATGTGAAAATATCCTCAAGCACCCTTACAATACACACCATCCAACAAATGCAAACCTTGAAGAGCCGAGTCGTCCCTCTACATAATGCTTTTTTTGCGCAGCACGATCGTGGGAGGCCAAGAGACTGGAGCCCCTGAGGACGTGCACCCGGCCAATCCGACTCGGACTGTCCAAGAGAGCCAAGCCCAAATCCCTGCACCGTTTCCACCCGTGCAAATGAACCCAAAAAATGTTCACAGGGAGCATTTCTCAGCCGCAGTCCGTTCCATGTTGTGTCATTGTGTGAGCGTTGCGGTAAGTTTGTTTTTTCACACAATTGCATTTACACTGATCGAAGATTATGATCCACTATCCCGGCTCCTACTGCCTGTTTTTAATATCGTTGCAGATATTTATTCTTCTTTAGTAGTCCTGTTGAACCACGGTTGTAGTTTCAAAACTATATTCATGTTATTCATTAAATAAGTCCATATTTAAATAAAACATTTCATTTGTAGTTCATGAAATCCAAAAGATGCAACAACTGCATTTGGCTATGATGAATTTTTTCCCGTAGGTGTTTTTAAACAATCTGCAATTTGCTGCACTTGTGCGTGGGCGTACACAGTCAAGCTAAGTGCGATATTCTCTGTCCTCGTGTGGGTTTTTTTATTATTATTTTTTTTTCCATTATAAGAGTCCTGCAATATAGCCTTGAGGAATTCTTTAGCTGGAGTTGAGTTTTGGTCTCAGGGAATTAGATATTTGCATAAATGGCATCTTAGAGGAGCACCAGCCAGTTGTCACAACAGGAAAACAGTAGAAAGCTAATTCAAAACTTTCTGTCTCATTCGTTTTTTTTTAAACAAAATTACACTTCCTAGTTTGAACAGCATAATGACAATGTTCTTTGTGTACCTGGAAACAGATGCGGAATACAAAACTCACTTTGTGTCCCTCGTTGCTTTTTCCATTTGTTCATTTAGAAATTGGATTAGAAGTCGTCTTTTGACATCAAGTCACTTTGTTTGCGATGTCTTTTCTCAATGAGACTGGATAAAACGGTTGATGATTTGAGGGTTTTTCTCCTGCATTCTCCTGTCCGTTTTACATCATGAAAAAAGTAAATGTAGCCTTTGGGGTGTGCTTTTGTTGAATTGAATAATGGCAGTCAGGAGCATGAACAACGGCTCATTCGGTCAGTTTTTTTAAAAAATCAATTTCAGTCCATTAAGGTTCAATTATAGTTTTCTGTTGACAACTCATATTTAAAAAAAAGAATTTATGCAGATATTAGTTTTACCGACTTATTCCTGCAATGTATTACCGTATGTCATGTTATCATCTAACTCCGGTTTCACATTTGTCTGCATGCAATCCATTTCACAAGATTGATAGCTTGCCATCATGAATATCTTTGCGTATCTGTGCTTGGCCTCCATATCGGAAGTGCACTTGGAAGCAGATTGGGAATTTGGACCGGGCCCAAAACGCTGCGGTAAGCAGAAACAAAACAAAAATGGCTCTACAATCGAACACGTAATACATCGGAGCTGTTTGTCCATATAGTCAAGTCAAGTCAAGTCAACAGTATTTATAGAGCACTTTCAAACAGCCATCGCTGCATACAAAGTGCTGTACATGGAGCAATTTAACATGCACAATAAACAGTAAGACGAATCTAGCTAGAATATCTGATCATTTTAGTTTGCTACAAACCCAAACATGATATTGTTGCATGCACATCTTAACCCTTACACCCTAATAATACCAAGAAAAGTCATCTGTATCCTCTCACCTTACCACACGGCATTACCTGCGCAATCTAAATGAGAGGAAATTAACATTGTGTCCAGCGATTGGCCGGCGACCAGTTCAGTGCATATCCCGCCTCTCGCCCGAAGACAGATGGATGGATTTTTAGCTTACTCGGGTTTCTTCTATTTCAGGTGAAAATTAATGAGCAAAAAAATGTCTGTGGAGCAAGAAATGGATTTGCTCGCTCCTTTGAAGAGAAAACATGCTATGCGTGTTTCTGCTCGGTGCTCCTTTTGTTGTCGCGGCGTGTTTACATTGCCGGCAGTTCTCCGCACATCCAGTGTGTACAGAGTATCAAAGTTGCCGCATCAAGCTGTCATACTGCAGCATCTTTGCACAGCTAACCTAGCGGGACTGAAGCACGCGTGACAGCACTGTACCGTATGTGCACCCAACCAGTCATGTATTTGTTGCCCCCGTGCAGATCAATAGTAATCACAGGACCGCAGACGCAGTGATATGACCCACTTGGAGACTAAAAATACAACCCGGAATATCCGTGGCTGTTGCCGGGTGGAGCATGAACTCAAATTAACATAGAAATAGGACACTATATGTGAGCGCTTTGATACGCAGCGCATTGATTGGAAGCCTCGGACATAAAAGAGCACTTCATTTTTATCGCAGTCATGTAGAACTCAAGTGAGTTTTTAAATGAGCAATTTCTGAACAAAGTGGCCTAGAAAATGGGCTACTTCAGAACACTAGAAAAATACCACAGCGGAACCTTTATTAACTGTTCAAACAGAAAAAATCTCCCAACGCAACCCGTAAGTTGGGAGCATAAAATATGACGCCAGCCGGTCAGTAAGAAACAAAATAGCGCTAGTTGAATCGGCAGTGTCCCGATGATGTAGAGAAGGTACAGGTGGGTGGGAAAGGTATTGTTTTGTGTTTTTTTTGTTATTGTAAAGTGTCCTTGGGTGTCTTGAAAGGCGCTTATAAATAAAATGTATTATTATTAAAGGTGCTGAAAAGGTGGCCTGCGAATGGTTGCCAGATGGTCAGCAACACCAGCATGAGAAAATGATTGCTGGTCTATTACCGTATCTAAAAAAAAAATCCACACGGTAAATCATTTTTAAAGGCCCATAATATCGTGAGCCTCTGCGAGATGAGCGATGAGGTGCATGAGGACGAGTTTCGTGAGGTGATGCTCAGATGAGTGAATGCGTGGGGCCGGAATCTGGGCCGGAGCCTATCAGGCAAAACAAAATAGGTGGGTGCCATTATGGCTTGAATTGACACGTGCCAAAATCTCTCATCCTGCCATGATGGTACTTGATTATATACTCTGCGCGCTACAACACCCTTTTAATCCACCCGCGCATTGAGCACTGCTCGTTTACAAGATCACATTTGAAGCAGCGGCCAATTATGGTTCAAATCATTAAAATTGTACATAATCCTGCGTAGATGCAGTCGAATTTATGAAGTACCGAAGACGAAGTCATGTCTTGCGATGTGTTCACATGGTTGATTAAGCAAAATGGTTTTCAAAGTGCCTGCCAGCGAGCTGATGTGAAAATGAGGGGCTGTCATCAATTCGCCGCAACCAATGCGTAATCGGCATCCGCCTTTCCGCCAACCCCACGGCAACGATAGAGGGTGTTGATTTGCATTGGACAAGCCGGGGAATTTGTTCCCTCGCTTTCCAACCAGTTGCCTCGTTCACAACTTTGCAGGAGGCGAAGAAGAAGAACGATTTTTAATTGAGTGGATAATTTAACAAGCGCTTGCATTTCTGCCTTTATGTGACAGACGCAGCAGAAACCAACAGAGTGGAGATGATGAGAATGTCATAAAAATCCCTCAGGTCGAGCTGCTCTCATGTAGTTTTTGCTCATCTATCTTGAGTGAGTCGAATCACCATGACACACAAATATTGTTCTGGCCGCTTCTACGAATGTCTTATCTTAATATTGTCTCGGTGGTGGACTCCAGCAAACAGCAGCTTCTTGAAATATTATGCCACGGAAGCAAAGTTCATGGATGACAAAGTTGTGGACGTGAAGAGCCAATGGAGCGGAATGTTTATGTGCAGCCATGAAAAAAAAAAAATCAAAATCATTTATCTTCTACGGGTCGATTGCCATGGAAACAGGGCACACCGCCTCCCCTCCTGCCCCTGTTTATCCTGCTCCCTCTTTCTTTTTACAACCATCGCTCGTATGAAACGGCCGAGTGTGGGTTAAGGGGACCCAAATGGTCGGGTGGGGGGGCTTTGTTTGTTTTAATCAGAAAATTACAGGAAGGAACTGTGCTAAAGAAAACTAAACTAAGCACTCGTATTGGTTTCTATTTCCTGCTTTGAGGAAACCTTATATTTATCCAAAACCTGTTGCTGTAGTCAGTTCCAGCAAAGGTAGAGATATTCAGAGAACAATGAGATTTTCTGTAACATGTAGGTGGACGATTTACCCATCGAGCTTGCTCAAAGCCACAAATGAAACTTGAACGTAATTATGCTGCCGCCAGATAATGACGCGCTGTCTCAAGAGCTGTGCGGAGAGCAAGTGGCTGGAGCATGTCTGCAGGTAGATTCTGCAATATTCAACGAACTCCTCAATATGTTCAACCTGCTGCATAAGTTGCACCACTTTTTTTTCTTTTTTCTGGGCCGGCCAGAACCTGAGGAGAGATGTCATTGTCAGATTTGTGCCCTTTCTGGTTCAAGTGATGGGCTTGTCAGTTCTCGCCTGGATGAATAATTTAGTAAGGGAAGAAAGAGAAGGGCAGTTGTTGACCTCTGCTTGCTACAGAGCACCTGCAGCCGTGAGCTGCACGCTTCACCATAAACAAGATGGAAGAACAAGAAGGGAAGGAAACTGAGCAGACTTTTGTTTTTTAAGTTACATGTTCTCCAATAAGTCTTAGCATTCTTGGTCTTTGAGGGAACCGCTCAGTTATAGCTGTACTTTTATTTTGTGTGTATGTTTCATTGAATTGTTTTGTATTCATGGCCTAGGAGTGCTTTTCATCTCAATATTTACATAATTAGGACATAGGTTAGTACCAGACGTTGGGCTCTGCCTCCAACTGAGGATGATGATAACTCCAATTAGTCCAACGAGATGCTTAGCGAGACGCGGTCTTGATAAGCGCCGACTGCCGCAGGTGTTGCCGATGAGCCACCAGGTGGCCACCGGCAGTCCGTTTTCCGTTGCTGTTCGTGTCCGTTTTCTTGGAAGTTGTTGGTTCTGTTCGTCTCAAATGTCAGGGCTCTTTGATCATTCAGCCGTAAAGTCAAGTTACATTTATTTCGATAGCCCTTCATCACAAAGAGTCTCTGCTTGACGACACACCTTGACACCCCGTGTTCTTTTGTCCCCAGATTAAGATTATTATTAGCTAAGTCTTCAACCCTTTTCCAATTTCTTTGTTCAAAGAGCGGAAGGTTTTGAACAAATCTGTCCCCCAGATCATAGCCAAGACGTTAAAGTGATTCGAAGCGGTCGGGTTAAACTTGAGCAGTGCCACGAAAATTACCGTCACCACGTGTGAAGATCGTTCGTTTTTATTTGATTTTATGGTTGTATTTCATCCCATTAAGTTTTCGTTCTGCCGTCGCTGTGTGGCATACCCGTTTCCATTCTCAGTATTTGACATCGTAGTAAATCAGGTCCTAAAATTCCTGTTAAAGGTCCCACTGGTGCATTTTAAAATCTTTTAGCAGCAGCCGCAACTGAGCAGCATTTGATCACAATAAATCAATGCGGTTGCGCCGTAGGTGGGAGGCTGCAGACTTAACAAGGCCCCTCATTTACAGTCCAGAAAACATCACTCTTTTTATCTTTGTCCCTCAACATCTATCAAGTCAGCCGTACATTTCTCCCTTCTATTTCTCCCCGCCATTACCATGTGGCAGCCCGAAAGACAGATTGGCGTTCTTGCGTCCAAACGACTCGGAATAATTTCTCCTGACGCAAGCACAGTAAGCAAAGCCTGGGATGCCTTGATGCATGTTCCTGGGAGTGTTAGAAATAAATGTGAGCTCAGCTCGCAAAACAAGCCCTGATTCTTTATCACATCTGTAAATTACGGCAGTACTATCTCCTGGGATCATTAAAAAAAAAGAAAAGCGCTAATGGTAGTCGATGGGGATCTGTGTGAAAATCAATTCATCATCCAAGCAGCCACTAAGTACCATTTCCATCAATGGCTAAAACATGCATTCGATGTGAAGCCTGAACCTCTTCTGTTAGCTCCCCGCACACATGACAAATTCTGATGAGCTTTTGGAATGATCAGTAATTGCACTGGAAATTGGCTCCGCCGCAGCATGTCAGACATGATCATTACGAAAACTCACACCAATGCTTCCTCAGAACAAAACACTCGTGAGTATCGTTAGGATCGTGTAAGTGCTTATTGGCAACATTTCATGTTTCATTTTTAAGATCAATTGGAGCTGCCAAATCTTTCCACTAATTCCCACAGTATGCCTATTCTGGCCGTCAATGGGCAGTAGGTGGGGCGCGCCCTGAACCGGTTGCCAGCCAGTCCGCACAGGAAAACCTGAGCCGAGCTCTTAACCCCATCCGACCGCGAGGCAGATATGCGCAGCGCTGTCCAACCGTGTACAAGCAACAAATAGGACTCGGTCACCGTGGGCACACTTTTATTGTATTTTCTGGGCAGGCAGACAGCAGACAATAAATATTTAACTTGAGCATTATTGTTTGTTCAATAAGGTATTATCGTTTCTTTTTCCCGTGAGCAAAATGACGTTTTGTTTTTTTCTCTCTCAAAGATGAATGTGGGCTGTCGCAGCTAGATGCGTCCGCAGTGGGCTCAGCAGGCGGCGACTTGCAGCGGGCCGGCATTAGAATTCAACCGGCGTGACCTATTGGTCGCCCACTGTTTTACTCATCCACTTTTTCATTCACTTCCTGCACCATTCCGTTCTGAATGCCTCCCAATGCATTTGTCGGCCTTACTTTCCCGGAACATCATGATCATGCGCTCCACTTAATTAGTTCATAACCATCTCCTCATTCATTTCTATAATTGCTTCTTCACGGTCTTCATTCAAACGGAATTAAAGCAGAAGTAAGTCGCATTTTTAGCGCAAATGAACAGCTTCGACGTTGTTTGGATGGTCCACTGGCTTGTAATGAGTTGAAGAGGGCGGCTGTTATCGACCCCAATTAGCTGCTTTAGAGGTCCATCTGTCCTTCCATCCATTTTCGATGCCACTTCTCCTCATGTGATGGCCCACAAACTTTTGACACGACCAGTCTGTGGTACATAGTGGAATAGTCGCCAGCCAATCGCGCAGCGCAAAATTTTGTTATCCTGGCTTTGCTGCTTATGTACTGCCACTGCTATCACATGGTGTATAGGACACGCAGCGCAGTGACAGCGAAGTGGCGATACAGGAAATGGATGGATGGTCGTGGTAGAAAAGGTGCTACAAAGTAGGAGCAGAAAAAAACGGAGCATTTATTCACTCCCCTTGATCTGAAGGTCCAGCCTTGTAGTAACTATTCCTTTTTATTCCAGTGGAAAATTTCCAGCTTCCTCTTATGTTGACGTGCACCTTCTTGATTCGATTTGTGACAGCGCGATGACAAACTGCCGCACCAACAAACATACTTGCAGGGATAAATAGGACATGTGTAACGAGATCCAGCGGGAAGATCAATACCGGTTCTATTTTTGTATTCACCAAACTCTGCTATGACTTGAAAGCAGGCCACTGTAGCTGAGGCTAGCGGGATTACAAATTTTAAAAAACAGAATACTAATCATAGCTCTAAATGTGTGTGATTTATGAAGCGTTGATTAATTTTCTCGGTGCATGTCTTCGACAATGTTGGCACAGCCTGCTCTTATCGTTTTCTGTCGCCCAGCCAGCAGCTCTCATCTGGGGGGACTGAGTGGCCTCATGCAGGCCTTGTTAGCCCGGGAAGTGGGGCCCTGAGCCAGCTGCGCTGGAAGAAATAGAGCTGCAAATTCACCAGAACATGTTGTCCTGGAGGATTAAGATTTTGCCTCTATGACTCTGTGTGAGTGCGCGTGTGTCTCTTTTTTTTTGTATAAATGGAGAATGTCTCATTAGTCCTCCAGGCTTGCATTTGTGTTGTGTCTTGCACAGCAGCATTCCCTTGACACATATTTTCACCATGGCAACGCAGACCTTTTTTTGGGGGGGGAGTATGTGCATCGGCGATAATTCTGTCATGTCAGGAGTGAGCGATCACTTGGAATGCAGATCAGGCTATTTGGAACGGATGTCTGCTGCCTCTGTGTTCTGTTGCGATAAATTACCTTAAAAGGTTGAAGCAATCACATTGGGAAACAGATTATTCACCAACGACACCTGCATTGCTTTGCGCTTAAAGTGCACATTGTGGATCAAGCTGCAAAAACAAGTAGATCACTGTGATGAACGATGAGGACAATAACACACGCGGCGCTTGATTTGATTTGCACGCTGAAGTTTGGATGTATTAGTCCGGGGAGTGGAAAACAAAGGAGAAGATTGCGCAATATTACAGCAGTCCTCTGCGGCTCTCATTCATACTTGTTTGAGCGGGCACGTGTCTTTAAACTCCTTGTAAAATGCGAAGGAACTCAAAAAGCAGCAAACTTGGAGACGTAACGCTGATTTGAGACAGCTCGGCCACCCGGGGGCTGCATACAAGGAGACGGTCACAACTTCTCAGTAAGCTGCAGGAGTACAAGTTGCTTTCAAACTGAATTGAATGTTATTCGAACAGCATTATGATTGTTTACAAAATTAAAACTACACCAATCAAGGACATAATCCACAAGAACGGAGGCAGCCGTGTTTTTAGTTATTCTCTCGCTCTTTTGTTTTGTAAATCCTCAATCTTGTTTTGCTGACATTTCTCGTCTGATTGCTTGTCTCACTTTGTTGTGCTGCAACTCTGTTGCGTCTCCGCATCCCTTTCAATTCAATTCAACTCAGTATTTAATTTGCCCTTGTAAAATAACCTCTTTTTGATTGCTCCTGCATTGCTCTGGATTTAACATGAATCCAAACAAATGCGAATGACGCCACATGTTTCTGAGTATTCATCATAATTTTTTTTTTTTCGCCCCACAAGCAGTTACATGGGGTGTGGATTTAGTTGTGGCGCAAAATATCCTCTTTACCCCAGTCAGCAGAGTAACTTTGATGCTTGCGTTGGATTGGAGAGGCTTGGAGCACACTGCAGATACTCTATTGAAGAAAATCCTCCCCCTTGTGTGTAACGAACTCCATTAATTCCGAGTGAGCGGCGATGCCATTTGGAGTTCTCTCACAACAGAGGCAGGGATGGAGATCCACTTTACTGCAGTTGGCTTTGAGTGCCGCGGCAACTGCGTGTCTTATATAAATGCAGCCTTTGCCGATGGATGGATGACAGAACGGGAGAAAGAGGAGGATGCAGGAGGGATCATCATAACCATGAAGCGAGATGTGCGATGCATATAAAAAGTCTCCACACTCCAGGTTTTTGTCATACAAAAATAGGAGACCAAAATCAATTCAGCGTGGTCGCGGGACACGCGGATGGCCAATCCCTGCCGTAGATAATGTGAGCGTATCTAATTTTGTGGCCGATGAGAGCATAACAGTCCTATGGAGGATCGCAAAATCTGCCTCTGGGTAGTCATCATTCTCTTTGATTAGGCCGTAAGAGCAGCAGTGAGTCAGACTGTGACTCATTTTAAGACCGTCCCAACGGCTGTATGACTAAATGTCATAAAACACAATGTGCCGACTCTGGTGTGTTTGTCGGGGCGGCCGCAGGAGAGCCGAAGCTCTACCCGTGTTCTTCTGTCTGATTCCATCGGGTGACAGCTCACCGTTCCCGGTCGCTGCGGAGAAGAGCCACAAAGAGGGACACCGTCACGTGCGAAGATAGAATCACATCATTTTATTTTGTATCCTGCTGTAGCATACAGATGCAGATGACATGAAGATTGTACATTTTTATTCTTTCTTTTTTCGACCCCTGCATTTTCAACTCTAGTGATCTCTTTAAAAATGACCCGATTGCTGTTTAAAACAAAACTAAGGCGACCGTATGTATAGAAAAATCTGCTTTACTTCCAAGTCAAAGCGTTTCCTTTCAGTGAACCCCAGACTGTGTCGTCAACGGAGCGAATGAAATCACATTTGTTATGGTGGTATTGGGAAGTTCTCTGTGGTTCCAATCCAACCCTGTTCTTGTCTTGACTTGAGTGGAGAGCAGACTAAGGACAGTGAGGTCACTTTGAGAACGTGGTTTGTTTGATTGTGGGCCAACCGAGATGGTTTAATTGCGCCTGAGCCTTGTTAGGCTTTATTATTCAGAAACAGAGCTTTTCAGGAGCAGGCTCCAGCGGCGCTGGTTCCAAAGCAGGCCAAAATAAAAGGCTGCTTCCCTTCAAGTCGTTCTTCACATCTCAGCATGAAAACATTCAGATCTCACAAATGAGAGCAGGTTCGCGTCCCTATAGAGTGTCATTTCATGACTCATCTCCAAGCGCGGTTTATGCATGTGCACAGACACAGATAGGGATGAAAAGAAACTCGCTCACTTTTCTAATGGATGCACATCATGTTGGATGGATGCCCATCGTGTTGGTGGGCATGTCAGGAAAATAGACACAAATGCAGACAAACGCCGGCGCAGGCCCACCGTGAGACAAATTTGCACCAACGCTACAATGATACACGCGGACAGCCCAGCAGAGGAGAAAAAAGGCAACGCGGGCTTTGAATCATTGAGCCAGTTAAAAATAGGCAACAGAGACTTAATTAAATTTTAAAAGCCACATCCAAAAGAGTCCGCGGTTGAGAGTTGCTACATGCCATTTTCAGACCCGCGGGAGGAATCTCATTCGCATTAGAATGATGTTTATGTTCGGCGCGTTTCACGGTACGGGCTGACTATTCGGAAGCAGAGGAATGGCGTCCACGTTCATTCAGTTTTGAAAGAATTTTCACTCGGGAGTTCGAGAATTTTTCTTTTTCAGAAAATATAATACACCCTAATGGTTATAAAGCGAGACATATCATGCGCAATCATGATTAAGGAAACAAACAAGGAAGGGAAAGCTCTGTGGGCATGTTGGAGTGGAAAAGGAGTGTCGAAGCCCTCCAGATCTTGTCTAGAGGGGAAATTGCATTGCTAAGGATTTATTGCTTCAAGTGTAATTGGGCTCAAGCAGCGCCGGGAGAGAAAATCCACTGAGGTCTCCGCACCGGTGCAGTGGAAAGCGGGCCGCTGATGCGCAGGTGAAGATGAAGCAAACCTGGCTATCATCTTCCACCTTAATACCGGCAGCCTGCTAATCGAGACGTTAAGTGTCTTCCGCGATGCTTAGCCACCACGTTTTGCTTGATTTACAGCTTATGAGTCCTCTAAAGTGTATTATGGACTGTAATATTCAACTCTGAAGCCCTGTTTTTCCTACCTTTCCGTTTGGAGGAGGACGTTGCAGAATTATCTGCAGCGCGTGCAATTATTGCAAATCACAATAACCCGTAACAATGATTACAATCAGCCATGGCCTGCAGCCAATTGTACGTAGAAATAGATTGCATGACAGCGTCGCTCTGTAGCAAACAACACGAGGGAACCAACCCTTTTATTATCTCATTCATACTTACTATACATATTTTGGTGAGGTGGTTCTCCGGGTATTCTCCGGGTAATCCGGTTTCCTACCGCGTCACAATAACCTGCATGGCAGATTCATGGAACACTCGAAATTGTCCCTAGGTGTGATCGGCAGCGTGAATGGCCCGCGTGTGCCCTGCGATTGGCTGGCAACCAGTTCAGGGTGTCCTCCGCCTACTGCCCGAGTCAAAGTATTACACCTCGCTCCAACCACAAACAAAAAAAAGAGCAGAATGTTAAAAAAAATCAATAAAATCACTCTCTGAGGCTGTAAATCTAAAGCAAGGAAGCATTTATATTGAATCAGATTAGACCGTGCGAGTGGTTTGTATGCCATACTACAGTATATTGCTCCTTGGATGATCATTCCAAAACGGCTTTCCTGGTGCAGGGGAGAGGAGGTTTCTCTTCTGTAGGCGCGCAAGCATGTTGGCGCGCAAGCATGTTGGCGAGCCCCACCCGCCACTGCAGTACGATTCCCCTCTCTCGCTGACACGCAGCGGCAGATCCACACTGCAGAACAGAGCGGGCCTGGCCCTGCATACCAATCAGTGAGTGAGGGCGACACTCCATGACTGAGCAAGAGAGGATGCATGGAGTGCAGAATCAGAGAAGCGAGGAGGAGGAGGGAAGATGGGGAGAAGGGGAAAAAAAATCTCCTCCACTTCTCGTCTTTTCCTTTGGAGTCAGCTTGTCATCCCGGCCCAGTTGAGGAGGAGAGAGCGCCGCGGTTCATGAAAAGGGGATTCTCCCTGGCAGGCTTTCCCTGACTTGGGGGCGCAAGACGAAGAGGAAGGGGGGAGGAGGGTGGCGAGAGTGAGCTCCTGGCTGCACACGCCTGGTAGTCAGGCGTCGGCTGCTTTGTCTTGATAACGGGGGTGGTTGCTTCTAAAAATGAAAGAACCATTGATTGAAGTCTTGCGAGTGTGTCTGATGTGAGGAGCTCGGGGAACGGCAACGCTCATCGGGATCCGAGCAGGAATAACAATTTGCCTAATTCATTTTTCTCTATTTGCAGACAGAAAAATTGAGAGAGCAATGTTAGTGAGAGAAAGATGTCTAGTCATAAATGAGAACCAAAAGAAGTATGAATCGACATTTTTTTCTCCAAACAATGTATACTGTGTATACTGTTTAAGAGTGGTCCCTGACCTTTTTTGAGTCATGCACCAGTTGAGACAAGTACATGCTGTTCACAGACCGGCAACCATTTTTTTTCCCCTTGCTTTTATTTTCCCAGATTGAAAGTGCTGGTACTGACAACAAAGAGTCATTAAGCATTTGATCAATTTAGATTTTATTTTATTTTTTAGTCTCCAACAGTGTTATTCTACTGCATGACAAATGTATGATAGACGGATGCTGACATTTGATCGCCGGCAGTTTTTCATGCTTGGAAAGTCAAGCAGAGGAATCAGTCATGGGGAACCTGTCTGGATGGCAGCAGATATTCATCTTCATCAGCTGTGAGGAGCAAAAAGGTGGATTCGCCTCCATCATGCTTAGCCAGAAGCCCGTTTCCACCATTTATGTATGGATAGTAGGAAGAAGCATCATAGGTCAAAATCATTGAAAAGCTTTTTTTTTTTTTTCATCACCAGCAATTCACAGCTGCCTCTTTTCTCAAGACCTTGATTTACTGTCATCTTCTGCCTCATTTTTATTCAAGCCTCGCAGCGCCTCAGCATGGCCATTTTTCTGCTTTTAACCTTGAGAGCAAGTGGAGACATTTCAAAACAGTCTTTTTTTTTTTCTCAGTGGAAAACATACAGAAGATCAGCCACTGACGCTGCCCTGCGTTTTGTCGACTTTCACTTGATGGAATGGGGGCGTTTTGCTTGAGGCCATTGTCAAATAAAAATGCCATTAGTGGACCTGATGAATGTAATCCATTGTTGGTAGGATTCTAAAAAAAAAATGTGAGCAAACAACAATTGCCTGATCTTCTGATCGACTGATAGGCTGCAGTTTATTCATGAAATTTTTTTGCATATGACTCGGATGTAAGAGGCCAAATCTAACACGGAATCTTCATCATTGTGGGGTTTTATTTTTTTGAGCGAGTGTCACAGTGCACATTTCTGAGCTCTCCACAATTTACAAATGAGGACAAAGAAAATCCAACAGCGTCGGATTGCGTGTCCGCTTTGTGAAGTGGCGCTTGACAAGCTCATGCCGATCACGTTTATTTTAATGAGCGTTTTGCCTACAGGATGGGCTTGTGCTGAAAAAGATGCACATCAACAACACACACACAGAGGACTCCTTATTTTATCTGCCACAGTAGTTTGCTGTCCCCGGTCACATTTGGCGAAGCAGAAATGAATTTTTGGCCACTTCTGTTTTTCTTCTGTTTTTGAGTATTATGCAAGAAAACTTGATTCTCTGCTGTGATGGGGGACGCTTCATCCAGCAGGGCCTGCATTACATAATTCAAGCGCGGAATGAAATAGTTCATGTATATTTCAGGGCTGATACATTATTCACTCGATGCAGGGTGCTGTTTCTTTCTCCCTTTTTATCACTTTGTCTTTTTAGAGTTAATGAAGAGCACATCTCGACGAGTAGGCAGCATTTCCACCTCGCATCCCGGGAAGGATACTCTTGGAACATTATTGGTCTTGAAAGATTTCTATGCGGGAGTGAGCTGTTGTCAGGTCTTCTGTCACAAGTCGAACGTTTTCCTCCCACAAGCGGCTAATCAGCATGCGAGCGTGCTCGGAGGAAAAGGCAAATGGGGGGCGGTCACCACAAAAAAGCAGCAGCGTTGGCATCTGACAGCTGTATGGTGCCGGGCAATGATATGAGACCACTATATTTGCCCAAAGTGGAGCCAAAATTTGTGCGAGGATGGACTTTTTTCTTTGGGTATTTTTCGTAGATGCTTGCCAGTAGAAATGGGCGTCTGTGCCGTTGTGGGAGCGAAAAGCGGCTCTCAAATTCCCTTTAAATTCAGCGGTCTACAAAGAAGAAGCGGAAACAGACTCGCTGGAGTCCATGCAGAATATGGACATGTGCAAAGCTCTTTTATTAGGACCTTTCCTTTCACCCGCGTCTGTGTGTGTTCCACCCAACCACACAACTCTGATTCCACTGTAATCAGTTTCTCAAAATTGCAACACTTCCAAACCTAGCAATGGTTTCCACGAATAAATAGCCACATTTAATCAGGGTTTGTGTGACCCGAATAATGATTTTCCATCACTTCATCGACTCGTTCAATCTTCCCTTCATTGTACTTCCAGATGGATGGACGAATCTCTATTCTTTTGATCTAACAGCGTGACGCAGTGCAGTTCTCATATGCAAAACGATTCACTCGGGGGTTGCATGACATTAGCGAAGGAAGCTCTCTCTCGTTCATGCAATGCAGTCTTGCCATAGGTTTAGCATCATCTAATTCACAAAGCCCGTTGATGTCGTTTTATCCTTTTAAAGCCGTATGACAGATGCTCTCCTTTCAAAACCTGCACCAAATAGGATAATTGCATTTACGGCTCTTCCTATCGAAATGTTTTACGATGCTCTGAGGACAGACTGTCCTTACTTTTGGGCAAGTCTGACTTGAATTATTGCACATGTTCTTCTTTCACTGATCTGATGTATAGCTTGGCCTTCCTTCGCCTTGATCCTCATATCGTATTTTCCTCGTTCAAACAATGACTTTGTCTCATTTCGAAGAACATCTTCTCGAACTCTTTCATGTCCATAGCTCTCGTTTTGCTCCGAGTCCATCTCTGAGTCTGCCTCTTGCAACAACAATGCAATGCATACAATCCTGCAAATTGCAAGTGCATATACAAGTAGGTGTTGAACATACATTAGACGCGGCATAGAGAGATACTGCAGCTGATCAGTCACACCATCACATACGGTTCTGGACAATCCGATCCAACACAATTCATATTGGTCTCGGCATCAAGCCATGTTTAGGGAAAACCAAGGTCATGAAGTGGCAGCTCAGTGAAAAGGGTTGAGCGGTCTGCATAGGCACACACGCGACAGAAAAGGAGACAGACAAAAGGGGTGGAGAGGAAGGATGGAGCAGGGGTTATGACCAAGATAATCAGATGAGACTGTCCACCAACATCCAACAACTGCTGCAAAGTCTGCAGGGCCTGGTAGATCTGAGAAAGGCTGTTTACTGTCAAGACGCGGGCGCGCCAGTGTGTGTGCGCGTGTGTGTGTGTGTGTGAGCAAGAGAAAGGAAAAAAGTGAGAGGTGACCACTCTGAGACAGCACAAAAACAATGCTGGCGCTTAATTGCGGTCACACTTCAACTGGCTGTTTACTTCAACGCCCCAAATAGCTCCAATTTCATATAATTGGGCATATGTTGTGACATTATTAGCACTTTTCTTCAACATTTCAGCAGCCTGCAGTGGGGTCTGAGTTGATCTGTGAACCAACAAACCGAACGCACGACAACAGATGAAATCAATTCAAATGCATCTGGTCCAACGGAATAAAAAGTGTTTTAATTGCAGACTAATTGGGACCTCCGCATGCAAACACAGCGAACCAGGTCGTGAGTAAACACTGAAATGCGCTACTGCCACCTAAAGGCTCAAATATATTAATTCAACACTATTGCTTAGTTCCATTTAATCCACTTTAATATTTTCCAATGAGTGCAGACCCATGAGGATCATTTGGATGAATTTATACCGTTTTTTTTAAAAAATCACACAATTTAATACATGCATGCACACTCTCTCTCTGTAATGTGTTTTTCCCCATTCTTTTAACAATTTTAATATGATATAAACTATATATATAATATATTAATGGGGGGGGGCTTTTGCACCACTTTTGGCAACAATACAAAATTACGCCACTAGATGTCAATATTGGATTAAATATAATACCGGTACTTTTTTTTCAGCCCCCATATTACTTGGACTTAGAAATGTCTGTTATCATCATAATGAAACAAAATATCAGTGAAACGGCATGCATAAAATTACATACATGCATACATACATACACATATCATACATATACTGCGTGAATGTGACGCGTGAACATGTCAGCAAAGGCAATTACCCCGATCGTCAGTGTGTGTGTGTGGGGGGGGTTAATCAGCCCCGCTGTTTTGTAAAAAGGGAAGTACAGAACGGCATGCTCTCAGACAGGCTTTCAGAAAAGATTTATGTTGCTGTTTTGCTTTCACACATGATGAGTGGGCAGGCACGCCACAGACTATTTGTAAACAAGCCATTAAAAAGTATTTTTTGCCCGGCATGTTGCTGACAATAGGAGTCTTTATGCATTGCATCTCTCAGGGCAAAGTATGCGCGCAATGTCCACACATGTTCACAACTGTAACATGTGTGCGTGCATGTGGGGGGGATTGTCCATCTGCATACCAACTGGAATTCTGTGTTTTTTTTATATATATATATATATATATATATGTGTGTGTGTGTGTGTGTGTGTGTGTGTGTGTGTGTATATATACTGTATAGCGCTGGTTACACTGTGTGTGTGTGTATATATACACACACACACACACAGTGTAACCAGCGCGTTAAAGCACAGCAATCTAAGCGGGGAAAAAGTGACATAAAAGTTGTAAAAAAAAATTATATATATATGTGTGTGTGTGTGTGTAAAAACACCAACAATTGTACTGAGGCGAGTGAGTGAAATTTAATTGGCTAATTTTGCACTGTCCCTAATATGGACCAATCACAACTTGAATGGGTGGGATTTATCTGTTGGACCGTTTTTTTCTGTGTTTTTCTGAGACCAGAGGGCGTGGTCTGCGCTGTGACTGAAAGCTGGACGGACCGAGTTACCAAGGTCGCCGAAAAGGGCTACTCACGTACTTTTTCATTTATTACCTGCTTCAACAACTCCGCAAAGACACAATAGGGTGAGTTTGCTCCCAACTTTTATGTCACTTTTTCCCCGCTTAGATTGCTGTGCTTTAACGCGCTGGTTACTTTGCCAAATGGTGTGTATCCCCTCGCTGTCAAATGAGCTCACATGGGAAACGATGCCGGCGAGGCTAACCCGCTAGCTGCCATTAGCCTCCTCAAGCTCTGCAAACATCCAATCGCTCTGTTGAATCGGCTGCACGGATCATAAAACATTTTGCCCAGTGCTTCTTGTGCCCTTTGGCCACTTGTGTTTTATCACCGGTGTAATTTTCAACAAGCTTGGTTTGAAGAGGTATCCTGAGATTTAGCTCATACATTTAATTATTTTATTTATTTATTTTTACTCCCCTATTTTGTTCAATTCTTAATGCTTCGAATTGCTACTAGCAAGTTGTCAACATTTGATCTGGAACCACTGCTCCTGCCAGCTATGTTGAGGACGTCCCAAGAGGATACCATGATTGTCTGGAACGCGCAGATGACTTGTTGCTCTGCGGTGAAAGGGGCTCAAAGTCGTCCAAAGCCAGTGAAAAGCCTCCAGTGTGCTTGTCGGTGGCGATGTATGACTGCAACAGCTGTCTCTCTTGGCGTAGGCTGTTCTCAAATCTGACCCTTGGGATATTAGTCAAAGAAGCGCGCTTGTACTACATTCACGATTCATCATTTTCAATCCATCTCTGCTCTTATTAAAAGAGGCGTTGTGCATTTTCACAATAGCGTCAAAATACCCCAATAATAATAATAATAATGCTTGTAAACTCGACCCGCCCTATTTGTGGTATTGCTGAAATCAACCGGTTTGCCTGGTGCAAGTGCAACAGCCCTCATCTCGCCTCCCATGCTGCAGGGCCAATGGTGAGTACAGATTTCTTTACCATGATGACTCAGCGGAAGCAATACATCGAGACAGCGTGGATTCCGTTTGCTTCATGGAGCCAGCAAGAGCCGCCGAATTACACGTGTCAATTTGAATCTTCTCCCCATGTACTCTGAGTCCTCTGGCTTCTCTCCACAGTCCAAAAGCACGCCTGTGGGGTAAATTGAGGCTAAATTGTCCAGGCGTGCATGTGAGTGTAACACGTTCGTCTATATGTGCCACGCGATTGACTGCCTGTCAAATAAACTCAAACAATCCAATCTCTGCCCCAAATCTTCACGGCGATTTTTCTACGCAGGCCAATGTAACTGCAGACTCGCGCATCATGCCGTTTAGAAATAAGTTGCCGCCATGCCAGCGAGCCAGGAAGAAATATTGCAAAACGGACCTGTGAAGTTCCTAAATTTGAAATCGTTTCACATGTAAAAACGAAGATAAAGTGCAACGTGTCTTCTTCCAAAGCAGAACTAGCACAACAGCACATCTATGACCGCAGACACGCAGTATCATTGTTTGCTAATTTAATATAGCCAACCTACCCACTAGAATGTATTGTCATGACTACATTAGTGACCAAGAATAGACGTAGCCGCTGGTGCGCTTTCCTAAACAAACGATAACATAATGAATGTGGAATTTTAATAATAATAATTTTTAAAAAAGTTATTTCAAGCTTTGCCTGTGATGTCTATTTTATGTCACGATTCGACCATTGCAAAGTACTGAAATGTGCCAACAAATCAAATGTGGCTTCTTTTGTGTACATTCTCGACTGAAATGCTGCGCTCTATAAATCATGCTTTTCATGGTTCTCCATTTACCAGAATGGCAGCCTTCGGTTGGTGGGAGAGCAGACAGCAACAGCTGCGGTTCACAGCAAGCAAGCGTGTGTGCGCGCAAGATTGCTTTCTTTCACCAATTTCACTTTGTCTCCAATTGTAGCATTTACGGAACGCTGATCAAATGTGACTGGACAGAAGCTCCGTCTTTCTTGGATATGTTGGAGCCACTTTTTGCCACATGCACACATTTTGAGACCAAACGCGAAAGCGATGACGTTCAATTTTGTCACTGGGATGGAAAGGTGATCAACTTGTTTCGCAAGCAAAAACACGTTTTGGGGTAGAGCTAGGCGAAGATAATCGTCTTGGTTTGATGTGAGGTCACGAAATAGCTCAGGTGTCGTTGCCTTTTTATCGTAACAAACCAGTTGCAATTTGGACAAAGAGTGTGCGTACAATTGTTAGCCTGGCGGACGTTTTTGTTGTTGGTTGTCTTTTCGGTTCATTGTGAGTTCTCGTTCAGTTTTCTCACAGCCTAATGTGAGACTGACCGAAACAAAAAAAACAGGATATAGCATCTTCACACCTACTCACAGAAGTGACAGTTTTGCCCTGTTTTGTTGCTGCGTCAAAGATTGCCTGAGGAAGGCACAAGGGGGAGGTTTACCTTTTGTACAGTAGGCTTTGTAACATGAAGGCCTTTTTTTCTTCAATATTTAAAAACTGTTCCATCAAATTCGTGCCGAGACATTTCGTCTATCGAATTTGCAGTTACAATATGAAGCTGGGCTGGTTGTGATTTTTTTTCAAGAGTTTCTTGATGTTACTTAATAGATGAAATTCACCAATGCCTAGCTGAGAGTTAGTTTGGATTAGCATCTCATTGCCTATGCTAACGAGGATACGAAGCACTTTCGCAGTTTCTTAGTTATTTTTATTCCCGTACTTTTATTTTATCAGCAGTCACCTCCTGTTTCCTTTACCCTCTGAGGAAATGACTCGTGTACCTGTACTGTATAGTAAACCGTAAATGTGTCTCAGTGTGACCGTGACAACCAAAACCGGCTGCGGCAAGTACCCGCCCCCCCCCCCCAAAGTGCCTGTCAGCTTGTCTTTCCCACTCTGTGTGCAACTACGCTGCCTCCTGACCCTGCATACTTCCTGCTCATGTTTCACTTTTATGCACCTTCTTGTCAAGCGAGACAACAGCTCTCTGTGAGTGTTTTTCAGCCTTCTTTATGCTCTCGTTGCCCACTCGTGTACAGGTGAAGTGCATGTAGTGTGCTGGATTTATGTAGCTTTTTTTAAGGGGGTTGTTTTTTATTTTGTTCCAGTGACTGGAATATGAAAGTGATATTTGGTGCAGGACCGTTTGGCAAGCCACGTTTTGGGAGTGCGTCAATATTTACAGTGGTGATCCGTTTGGAACAGGTGCCTTGAAGATGCAGGAATTTTGGCATTTTTGTTTTTCTCAACCAGAATTAGTCGGCTGCATTTCGTTTAATGTTGCTGTAGCGTAAGAATTTCTCAACCGGGTCGTGAGCATATTGAGTAGCCTGAACCTTTTCAGCTACATGGCAGACAAAGCACTCTGTGGTCTCTTAAGTCCCGATGTCATCTCAGTCCATTTTCAAGTGATTAGCACTGAGGCTCTTACATCATGACCACCGTTTACCAGAAGCTATAAACAAGTTTGTTTTGGTAGGCAACACCCTTGAGTCTGCCCTGGCATTGCCTGCCTTGTTTTTATTGAAAAGTTCCCAAAGGTTCTTTGTACGTGTGTGTGTGTGCGTGCGTGCGTGTGCGTGTGTGTGAACAATAATAATGGTAGCTGTGTGATAACGTTTGTTTGGTCTGTGATAGGAATTCCAGTGGGAATGCTTTATTTCTTAGCGCCCATCACCAAGACGTGGTCGCATGCCATCCATCCATCCATCCATCAGAGGATTCTTTAACACTTGCTTCATGTTCTCATATTCACGCGAGCATACGTCGGCATGGTTCCCTTTGAATCTGTGGTCCTGTGCGCGGCTTGGAAGAACAGAAGTGGCATTGAGCAGAGGAGTCGGAGGAATTTTTACGCTGCGATGGTTGCTCGTGGTCAGACGGCCACTCTGCCTCCTCCTCTTCAAATACCAAACGGCCTCCTTTACTTTCCCTCTTGCCCCGGCATGTTTCCCTCTCCCTATTGTTCATTGTAATGCATCTCGCCAGGGTCTCCACACTCACTTTCTCCTCGTGACACAGTCCGGTGTTCACAAAAGCCTTACCGAGGTGTTTAAAATGTAGTAGAAAGTAGAATGCAGTGTACGAACCCAGGGCATGGGTGTACAAAAACTATTTGTTACTGAGTGGTGGCAGTGTGATGGTCTGGGGCTGCTTTGCTAGCTCAGGACAACTTGCTGTGATTGATGGGACAATTAATTCTGCTGTCTATCAGAAAATCCTTAAGGAAAAATTCTGAACACAGCAGCAAGCCCACCTTAAGCTTTTGGAGTGGCCGAGTCAAAGTCTGGATCTGAATCCAATCGAGCTACTGTTGTGTGACCTTAAATATGCAGTTCATGCTAGAAAGCCCTCCTGAGAGGAGGAAAGTAGTGAGTTTGTAATGAGTCAGTTGAAGATTAGGCATCCTGTTGTCACTGACTCAAGTGTGTGGTTATACAATGGCTGGGCTGTGCTTTATACGGACAAAACGATGTGCATGTATTCAGGAAAAAGCTTTGCTGGGTGTATTTGAGAGACCCCCCCGCCCCCAACTCCCTCTGTAAAGGGACCTCCCTAAAGTGTGTGGCTATTAGAGCAAAACAGTTGAATCCCGTTCCGGTATTTGAAACGGATTATAGGAGGAAATGACAACGTGTGAGCGATACGGCGCAGAGAAGTAAAGCTGCCATTGTGATGTTGCAAGGCAGGTTCCCCCCTTGTTGCTCTTTCACTACAACGCAGCCTCCACCAACCCACCCAGCCCGTGCCCATATTAGGGCAAAATGTAAGCAACCTCCTGGCAAACGTGCTCAACCCCCAACACGCTACACTGTCACATTTGCTCCAGTGAAGAGAACCCATGAGAGGCCACTGCTCCCCTAACCCAATTTGAAGGCCCATTTCTGCTGCCACTAAAAAAAAAAAACTCAGATTGAAAAAAATAATTGCTAATGTTTTTGGTTTGTGTGTTTGTTTATTTAAATAAGATGAACTTAAGCAGCGCTCGACCAAATGCTGCTTGAGGGTTTTAATAAAAAGCTTGTAATTTGTGTTGTTCTATGAGCCAGGGTTCCCACGGTGGTAGCAAACAATGGCCACGGCTGCCCCTAAATAACGGTGCCGCCCAGGCACTAGTTTTACACCATATTGTGCGATATATGTTCATTTCATGCATCAGTTTTGTGGTAATTTTGGCGGGTCATCACCTTGTCATGCAGCGATAATGACACGTTTGAACATGAATGCTTTCTGAAGTCCCTCGCTAGTTTTCTCTCAGCCCCCCTGAGCTGTAACCAATCTATCAGCCAATCGTAAACTGTCGTCATGCAGAATTGCAGACATGACTCGTTACAGTTGCAACAGCCTTCCAGCCTATTGAACTTGAACTCAACCGACCCTTTTGTGACCGCTTGCGTTTGAAGACTACAACTCCTAATGAGCCACATGGGTCCCCTTCTCGTATCGACTCGCATCTCCTGTATTGCTACTGTACGTCTTGCTGCAGAAAGAAGGGGGTGGGGTGGGGGGGGGGGGGTTGTTGTCCCACATAGTAGGACTGGCACTGAGTGCGTTATTTGTGCACAAACGATCCCCTTGCGTGACCTGGAGCTGACCTGAAGTTCTTCTGCTGGATTTGATGCTCAATCATGTAAATAATTGATTTCCATGTTCAACGCTGAACATCTGCAAACTGAACAGCTGTCACGCAATGTGGCAGCGGGAGCAAAGTATGGACGATCAAGGCAGCCGCTTAAAAAATATACATATAAAAATATAAATGCTCTCCGCTCTCCAATATATCGATATTGTGATTTAAAACACCTGCTGTGAAGCCCGTCAGCTCTGCTCGCGGCTGTTCTTACTTTCTCCCTAGAATGACAGTTATTTTGTCGACGGTGAGTTTAAATATTCATCTTGTCTGTCTGCTGGCAGTCCATTTGAATGAAGTGGCGGAGAAGTGAACATGAAAGAGGAAAAGGAAGTCAGCAGGGTCGAAATAGGAAGGAGAAGAGCCTGTCGGCGGACGGGATGAACTGCAGCCAAAGTGGAAAATGGGACGTGGTGGGTTAAGGAGGCAAATGTTTGACGATGGAGCACTGTTCGCTTCAGTGCCCGAGCCAGGCTCTCCACTTGGCATTTTGGCAATGCTGCAATTGTAAGAAGTTATGCTTGAATGTGTGCGTGCCTAGCGTGGCGTGCGGGTGACATGTGTGAGACGATAGAAAGCAGCAACACACTATCGTCGCCTTCTAAGGAGAGATTGCTTCATGCGATCAGGGCTTTTGGGGTCGATCGGCGATACTCAGCATGATCCACTCGATCGGTTCGGTGTCAAGTCTAAAAGAGAGCATCCACTGTGAGCACCACCGATTTATCTTGCACACATTAGCTCATAATTCGTCTGGTTTCTCTTCCCACCCCTGAGGAGTTGCATTGCATCCCAGTGACCATTAGTAGCCCGGCCATTGATATTTGATACTTCAGTGGACAAGAAGCAGACTGAGGCTTAATCAGCTCTATTTTGGATACAGTGGAGTCAATTTCAGTTTTGAATAATTCAGTGAAGTGTGCATATGCGCTCTGTCTGAATGCGTGCATGAGTCAGGAGGAAAAAAGTATATAGAGGGGGAAGTGTGTTCATGCGGAAAGTTGATAGCGGGCGGCAGATGCACATACTTGTTAAACGCCCTGTGTGATTTGTTTTGCTTTCCAGTGTCGTTTGCCCTCAGACCACGTTGTTTCAAGCCAATTGTTTTTCTCTCTTGTTTCAGAGAAGGACAAGACGGATGATATTGACAGCAACCTGAGGTCCTGCACCAGAGAAGGTAAAACACACCGACGAGTAATGCAGCCCAATGACAGTACAGTTAACTTCAAGTCAAGAAATGTGTGGCCCCTTCCGCCTGTTTTGCAGTGTGAATCAAAGCCATTTGTTGATGATCAACTCACAGGAAATGTGTAAGGGCTGTAATCAACCGGACAGTAAATCACACTGGCCTTTAATCACATCATTTGATTAAGCAAGATGGCACAAAAAGCAAGGATGACCTGGCACTCCTTTATTCCTGTGTATTTCGTTTCACAATTAAAACCTGCCCCTCCATATTTTTTTCCCCAAAAGGAAAATAGAATGTTCAAATTATCTATCCCCTTTAGGTTGATGGAGAGAGAGAATGACAGAGAGAGACACAGGGACAAACAGACAGCGAGACAGACAGATGGGGGGGGTGTCTATCGCTTTCGTTTTCATTCTCATCAGTAACTTTCCTTGAGCCATTTTCAACATTAAATCCTCATTGCGATTGGTTTGAAGTTTTTTTGTTTGTTTGTTTTGTTGCCCTGAGGTGTCATGAGCATGAGTTGAAAATGATTCGTAACGGAACTGCAGTTTTCATCAGGTGTCGAACTTGAACCTAACGTTTCACTTTCCTTTTAATCGTGACATGTTGCAACCACATCAAGACTGCCTCAACTGAAAGCACTGGAACGCCCCCCCCCCCTCTTCCATTAATGCACAAACATCCAGTGACATTCTTTTTGTTCCCCAAGGGGTTCACTTTAATTCTGATGTTTAGGAAGTGACATAATTGCATTCCAACAGACTGGAAAGACTTGCACTCCTTTTGAGATCTTTCTGAAAGTGAATTTGGTTTTAATGTGTGTGTGTGGGGGGGTTCAGATATGGTGTTAAAATAATGAAACTAATTATATGGTTTGTTTGACTACCGGCTCAGCTACAAGACCAGTTGGTACCTGAGGGTAGTTAAAATCCTGCCGAACTCAAAACGAAGTGAAGTGAAGCAGTGGGAGGAGCATGTTTGAAGCCGCAGGTGGTAGACCACATCCACGCCATTTCAACCCCACCCCACCCCCCCCCCAAGAACCTCCAAATCGAATCAGCACTGCCCCCCTCCGGTGTAATCATGCATTTAATCAGCTGTTTTTTTTTTTAATGCATGTCTTGAACTTGCATCGTAATCCAATCCAAGACTCGCCGGGAATCAAAGCTATATCTGTAGCAGTCTGCAGAATGCAGTCTTGTTTCACGATGATGATGATTTGTCTGTGGGAATGTATGGAGAGCTCAGCATGAGGAATGAATAGCAGGACTGACTTAAGTCGTGGCTTGCTGGGGGGGCGGGGTGGGGCACAGAGAAATGCAGTGTGATCATCATGTGCACACTGGAAGCACACTGTGACTTTTGTTGTGACTTCACACTGTCATTTGATTCTGGCAAGTTGCATCTTTGTGGAGGCGAAGAAAGACTCACTCTCTCTCGAAAGCTGCTCCGTGTGCCGTTTGATCGACCTACCCCGCTTTATTCCCTTCTCGTTTCTCAGTTGACATTTTGATGACGACTCAAGCCGCTCGCCACGGATTGCTGTTCAAACTCAATGACGTCGTTCCCATTTTTAGCCACGTGACGTCCGACGTGACGCGTCCTCTTTTCCATGGCCTGAGCTAGTGCCGGTGACAGTCCAATGAAATTGCTCCCTCCTTCGCGGACTTTTGCTTCCAATAAAATATTTATAGAGAAAGTGCCATTTAGGTCTCCGCCGCGCGGCTTTGTTTAAAAAGACCCTAATCCAGAAGGGATCCGTGCAATTTAGTCGAGAAGTGCCACACGGTAGACTGTCAAAATAGTTTGGGTGTGAAACCTATTTTCAGCAATAAAAAAAAGTCAGTAGGTATAAAAAAAAAAGGCTTTTTAAGGATAAATGGTGAAATCCTTCAGCTTTGTATTAATCTATACCAGCCTCCTTTTTTGGGGTTTTTTTTGTGGTCACATTGTACGCACAAAATCCGATTGCTCATCGTGGTAAATCCTCCAGTGACCAGCACCATGAAAAGTTTTCATGTACTGCCTGCATTCATTTCTTTTGTGTGTTTTACGACTATTTTGCCCATCAGGTTTGCTGGGATGGGTAACCTGCTAAAAGTCCTTACAAGGGAAATAGAGAACTATCCCCACTTTTTCCTGGACTTTGAAAGTAAGTCTGGCAGAGGAGTGGTGAAAAACGGGTGGAAAGAGGAGAAGATTGTTTCCTTTCTGTTTGCAGATTTCCTTCGTGCTTTGTCCTCGCACAGACGCGAAAGTCGACTCTCAACTCCAATCCGCCGTTTCTGTTTCTGTTTAAAAAAACGTTTTAACATCACTTCCGCTTTTCTTCCTTTTTCCTCCTCTCCCTGTGTGTCTGTTCTCTCTCTCGTACTTTCTCTCTCTCTCGCAGAAGCCAAATGGGGAATCTGTTAAAAGTGCTCACTTGCACCGAGCTTGAACAGGGGCCAAACTTTTTCCTTGACTTTGAAAGTGAGCATAGCCTGTCTTTCTGTGAGGCCAAAGTCATTTTTCCAAATGATCCCCCTCTCTCTCTACTCGCAAGAGCTCAAGGGTCAATTTATTCCCCTTTTGGATTGGCCAACGAGTCTTTTTTTTGTCCGACGCAGATTAAAATCCAGCCTTTGTTGTCATAATTGATTTTGGTATGCTTTCCAAATTATTTTCCCTCCATCCTAAATTGACTGAAAATTGAGTTGACCCTTGACCTCAGCAGTCTGCTTTAGCTCTCTTGTGCATGTGTGCTCTACTAGTTTGGGAAACAAGCATTGGTGCAATCCGGCGATCTGTTATTATTATTGCAATTGTTTTTTTGTTTTTTTTTTTAAAGGTATTCCTATATTGGTTGTTGCCATGAACAAACTTTATTACACTCAATGAGAGCCTGTGAACAGCAAATAACAAAGTACTCACTCCATACACTTATGTCAACTGTAGGTGCGGGGGGATACAATGAATGCTTTAAATTGATTGACAGCCTTTTAAACTGCCCGTAAGTAACGTCATTTGACTTTGATTGGAAACCAGATTTTTCTTGCCCCAGAATTATGTCTCCACTGGCGGCATTTCATCCAACCTCGGTTGTTGTTTACCCGGTAAAGAGGAAATGATGGGGATAACGGGAAGGGTTTTGAAATATAAAACAGACACCAGACAGGACAGTCGGAATGTCAGCGATGCGCTATATTTACAGGAGCGAGATTTAAATCAGACATCAGGTATTACTGTTCGACTTGACCCCATGCTCGCTCACACTTTGGTGGTAGATTCCCAGAGGTGTGAGCGAGCCATGTTTCTCCAACCTGATGAGCGTGCCATTTCTTCAGCTCTTGGCTTGGTTTGCGTTTGTGGCGCCAGGTCACGTGCCAAGAGCTAAAAATGGTTCCTGCAGTGAAGTAGCACTGTAGATTTCTTTTTTTTTTCCCCCCCGTTCTGCAGTATGTTTTCACACGTCATTGGACAGTTCGCCAAATTATTTCAGTGGTGAAAACATTCAGCATACTTTCCCCTTTCACCCTTTCGTGATCATATCATTGTCTTTTAAACCTGTCTCAATACTCGGTGCTCAACTTGAGTATACATTTGTACAGATTCCCACTGAACTGCAATGCTAATCGACTGTCAGCGTCGGTTCATATATATCTGCTTGTTTGCTTTGTGTATGTCTCCACTTTAGATGCGCAGCCCACAGAAGGAGAGTGTGAAGTCTGGAACCAGGTGAACGCCGTCCTTCAGGACTCCGAAAGCATCCTGTCAGGTCTGCAGGCGTACAAAGGAGCCGGACAGGAGATCAGAGATGTGAGGAGACCAGCGACCATCTTCATGATTATGAACATTACAGTGTATAGTCAAACCTTGAGCGGCAATGAAGCCCCCCCCATGCTCATATGGGTCTTTAGGCAATCCAAAACCCAAGTGACTTCATGCTTCAGGAACGAGCCTGGAACTCGGTGTGCCCTCTTGTCATCAAACTCAAGAAGTTCTACAGTTTCTCTCTGCGACTAGGTGTGTGGCACCGCCGGGACCGTTTTCGGGTTTCGGCAGAGACCAACAGTCGGGATTTTATGTTTGAGTGCAGAGGAGGCTCTAGGGAGTTTGTTGGAGTCCCTGACATGTCCACCCTGCACACCCACCCAGCACCTCGAAAAGGAACAGGCGCTGGCCAAACAGTTTGCAGAAATCCTCCACTTCACTCTGCGCTTCGATGAGCTCAAGGTGCCAAACGATGCGCTCTCACATCGTGATGCACGATTTTGTCCTCGGCAGCTTGACTCATTGCTTGTTTTGACCTCAGATGAGGATTCCCGCCATCCAGAATGACTTCAGCTACTACAGAAGAACCATCAGTCGAAACCGTATCAACAACATGAATGTAAGCTGTTCCCACACATGATGAATAGCGTGAGCTCCACCGCCAATCATGAGTCATACTTCTAAGACTGACCCGCGACATGTTGAACGTGACCATTTTCCCAGCAGTTCCCATGCCATCGCGACGTCCGATAATCTGGCCTCTGCCGACCTCGCTCGGTGGTTTCTCGATAGTCTCCCAATCCAAAAAGCAAAGATGAGTTTGCGTTTTGTTTTTGAAGCATTTTTCTTTCATTGTGATTGTGCAGCTGGATATTGAAAACGAAGTGAACAACGAGATGGCCAATAGGATGTCTCTGTTTTACGCCGAGGCCACGCCGATGCTAAAAACGCTCAGCAACGCAACCACAAACTTTGTAGCCGAGGTAAGAGAGCTTCATTTTAGTCGTTCCTGCGTTGCAAGCGATGTCGAAAATATTAACTGATGCATTCAAAGTTTGCATTGTTCATCACTGGCACCACACTTTTTGGTTGTTTTGGCAGTAGACGTCAAGTGATCATATTTTCTATGATCGGTTTTGATTTGCAGAACAAAACTCTTCCGCTGGAGAACACGACGGACTGTCTGAGCACCATGGCCAGCGTCTGTAAAGTCATGTTGGAGACACCGTGAGTTCATATATGGATGGCCAATTTGAGTCATTTGGCCCAAAGCAAAAACATTTTGAAAAAAATGAAATCACGGTTGATATATTTTAAGGAAATACAGAAAACGGGAACAAAGTAGCATATTTCTATAGCACTATAAATTATACAGAGAGACGAAACGGGTGAGAAATAAAGGAGAGAGCGTGTGTATTTTAGAGGCCATTGGCTCCATCCCACACGCTTGAAAAACATTTTAACGGAAACGTACACGTCACCTTCTGTGTACAGGGAATATTCAAGTCGTTTCAGCAGCGAGGACACTCTCCTATTCTGCATGAGGGTCATGGTCGGCGTGATCATTCTCTATGACCATGTCCACCCCAACGGTGCCTTCAACAAGTCCTCCAAGATAGACGTAAGTCCAACCCGCGGAACCACACGCGTCGCCGCGCTGCGACTCGGCCCTCACGTGATGATTGTCTCACCAGATGAAAGGCTGCATAAAAGTGCTGAAGGACCAGCCTGCAGACAACGTCGAAGGCCTGCTCAATGCCCTCAAGTAGGTCGCTGCCTTTTTGCACACACACTTTGGCATGTTCAATTCAGCGGTGGAGGTAGAAAAGTAGTTGAATTGAATACTCATTCATGCACGTTAAAATGCTAAAGAATAACAATTAAACCCACAAAACAATTAGTTTAGTTAGCTCGAAGACAGCTGGGATAGGCTCCGGCACGCCCGCGACCATCCTGAGGATTAAATAACGCACGTGTGTTTCTCTTTTTTTTTTTTTTTTTTTTTTTCCTCTCCAGATTCACCACAAAACACCTGAACGCCGAGTCCACTCCCAAAAACATCCGGTCGATGCTCCAGTAATTTGAAAATGTTTAATCTTATCAAAATGAAGAGGATGGATGCTCTGACTTCAAATAAGATGTACATGTTTACATTATTTAAAAGACCTGTTAACACTTTGCATATAGTCCTTCTCTCCGGGTTAAAGGTGCACTCGACGACAGGAACATTTCCCGCTTCGATCATTAACAGCTGAGAAAGCTTTTCTCACTCCTGTCAGCCTCACATAATCGGGGTTTCGTCTTAAAATCCCCCACTTTTTTCACGCGCTTCCTTATACGCACACAAAACGGTCAAATATTTGACTTGCCATCCAATCAATTTGTGGACGGAATGAGATCAATCAAAGACTTGGCGAGCTGCGGAGGGAGGTGAGGGACCAGCGGCTTGTATGGATCGGCACAAGGATTCTCACGTTCACGTTTTTTTTTTTTTCTTTGCCCCATCCTGGAGTACATGTTGATGTGAATCTCGAACTGCACAATGCATGTGTTTGAGAGGATAAGATAGCATGTACTCCACACAATCAATAATGCGTGGCGCTTTACCCGATTTACTTCTTTTGTTTTGCGTAAAAAAGAAAGTCAGGCCAAAAATGTGTTTAAATTATGCTCGATGTATTTTTTTACCGAAACACCCCCCCCCCCTCCGATTTGTGTTCTTATTTCACTCTGGTTAATATATTGATCACTTTTGAAAGATTTTTTTATGCCTTGTCTGTGTGTGAGGGGAAGGAATTAATGTATTTGTAAATTATTACCAAGATTTTTTTTTTTTTATGTTTTTAATTTTTATTCCGCTCCCGTCCCCCAACTGTCTTTTTATTGCCTTAAAACAAACATTTCGAGCTACTGTAACTGTCTTAAAACGGATCTGCTGCGTCCAACGTCATGTTGATGGCAACTGTCATTGATCATGGGGTCATGACACCAACGTGTTCTTGGCATTTACTGATGGAGTGACTCGGAATCAGCTCGGTTATCAACCCTTCTTTTATCGCCCATCCAGCTGGTTCCGCTAACATTGCATCAGGGAGCTCCTCAAACGAGACTGGACAATCACATCATTGGTGACTGTTGGACTTCATTTAAATTCGGTGATTTTTGTAACGATCTGACTTGATTGCCATTTCAAAAGCCGAAGTCGATTGAATCGCGGTGTTTGTAATATGTTCTGTGTGAGCGTCACGCGGCCGAAACCAGAAAACGGGTGAGCCACGACGTTCGCAATCTGAGCCCGTGGGCACTGTGACTTCAATTTCAGTCGACAGCAGGGGGCAGTAGGGACACAAATAGCAGCCCTAAACGTGGATAGAAACGGCTGCATTTTTCTGCTTAGTTTCTCCAAACGCTTTACAAATCATGATACCATGTTTGAACTGGTGGCGGCATGTCAAACATATTATTGCAAAGATTTCTTTTTTTGACTTCCACCTTAAGCCTTAAAGAGCAAGCATCATGAAACACCCAAAAATAGGAATTACGTTTGACTGAAGCTACACTGTACCTGTTTATGATTCAATTCTAAGTCACTGAACATTCGGATGTCTCGTTCATTTTGGACGCTGTCTTGTGCGATATCATTTGTATGCGGACACATGAGCCATGCTTTTTGGATTTGATGTATTGTGTTCATCTGCGTCATGACAAGATGTAGCTTTTGCCGTTACGATCACAAGACATACCAAAACATCTCCTGTGGGCCCTTGATGTGCTGTTGTGTTGAATGCAGGACTGGGTCAAAACATGTTTGTTGGGGTTTTTTTTCCTTTTGGGGGGGGGGTGGTTAAAGCGTTTGTGGATTAGTTTATGAAGTCAATTGCCTCGGCTTTGTATTGTTTTGCTGAATGGGTTGTGTGAATTGGATAATAAAGGTGGTACCTTTCATACTCCCCTCGCTTTATTAAAAGATATGAACATTGTTTGCGTCTTCATCTTTTGGCACACCTATCCAGAGGTGGCAACATCCAGATCCTGAAAGGCCACAGTTTGGCTCAGTTGCTTCTGCTCAAGTGCTGGTTGACCTGCCGGTTGAGGAGGAAGCAGCTGTGGCCAAAGCCAAACTGTGGCCGGGTTGCCCATCTGTGCAAGGATCCAAATCAGCTCGGCCGTTCGATCTTCCAAAATGAGCTCTCGCAGCAATCCTATGCCTCTACATTTAGCTGTGCTTTCCTTAGTCTCCCTGCAGGTGGCCATGCGTGTCAGTCCACGTAGTGCGTGAGTGACAGAGGGAGAGTCCAGGGCTGAAACTCAAACAGCGGTTCACCTGCAAGAGGAAGTCATGTTGGACAGAGTGAGTTTTCTCAATCTTATATATTGGAAGTAACACAAATGAAGGTCAAACTCGGGATATAATAGAAACTAACACAAAAGCGCACTACTTTTGAACATGTTGCTGCCTCTTCATTTATTTGGGCCATTTATTCCTTGCTCTGCGTTGACACGACGACGACTTACTGGGAAGACTCCTGTTGGAGCGCTGGGAAGCCCTGAGCGCTCCCACGCTCAGCCTGGGTACCGTCGTCCTCACTGGACCCGGACGCTTTCCGGCGTTGCACCGGGCCTGGCGCAGCAGGATCTCTCCTGCCTCCTTGGTGACGGGGTAGTTGTGAGTGTAAGATGCCCACTGGGGCCGAGACTCGGTCTGAGGAGAAGGAGGAAAAGGAGGCTGGGGTCTGCTGCTTGAAGTGAGGAACATCTATGGGAAACAAAGGAGACGATATCTTGAAGAAGCATGTTTTTGGCCGCTTCTTATCTTCGCCATGTTGGGGTCACGGTCACATGGGGGCGGTTATTGTCGCAGTGATAAATGAAGCGTGCTTTACCAGTGATTTGACTTTCCGCAGTTTATAAGAGGCCTCCGACAGCATTTTCTGTCTCCTGTCGTCTGGCTCCTCCGTTTTAAGGTCACATGTGGTTGCTCTGCTTTTTGTCTTCCTGGAGACACACAAGAGTCTTGATCGATATACATCCAGGTCCCAGAAAGCTGCTTGCTGCCTTACGCTGCGCTAGTTTGTCCGACAGGGTCCGAGTTGTCCAGGTAGTTGAAACGGACGATGTCTTTGGGACATCTGTCCGAGTCTCTCCAAGGTGGAAGCACAGTTGCATGCTTGTCCTTTTTTAATCTGCTCCCGGACGTAATTCCGACGTCCTGGTTGGTGGATCCCTGAAGCCCCTCACTCAGGGAAACCCCTTGTGACACGTCGTCAGGCCTCCCGCTGACTCCAGCTGCATCTTCAACCGCTGTCTGCTGCTCTGCCCAGGCGGCCTGCAGCTGGGTGATATGTGTTCGACCACAATGTTTGTGCTCAAGGGCGACCATTGATGGACATGTGAGCCGGGCATTTGAATAATAAAATCAAGTATTCTAGGTTATCATCCATCAATAATTGATTTGTTATTATTTGGTGAAGCAAATACACAATTGTTTCCTAAGAAAATAATCCTGATTTCTTGGAGACCTTTTTGGTCGGCGCAGCAAGCAGAATCTCTTGCACACTGTTGATGTAGTGCCTCTTCCACACACCCTGCTCAAACACCGTAGGGGAGAAGCTGATGAGCCAGCCGAGTCTCAAACACTTGGGCATCCACAGCTGGTCCAGTTCCACGATGCTATTCCAGTGCCAGCTCACCTGTCCTCAGGGGAACAAGCCCTACGTCAAGCATTGCATTGGGGCATGTTTATCACTTCCCTTTTTTTGTGTGTTGCTTCCTCCCTACCCGCGCACAGCGACAGAGGCTGCGTGGGTCCAAGAAGGAGAAGACGTAGAGGCAGATGGCTCTCGGCAGCAGGCACGTGAAGTCAGCGGCCAGCAGGGGGAGCTCTCGACTCACGCAGCTCTCGACAAAGCGGAGCTGCTCCTTGGAGCAGCCCTCGACGAAGTCGCGCAGCACCAACCTCCTCTGCCTGTCAGACCACCTGGCAAACTGACGAGCACGTGAAAGGTCATCAAATCCAGACGCCCCACCTGAGTCTTGAGCACAAATGCACAAGCTTGACGCTTTTGAATTCACGTACCCACTTTGCTAGAAGGCTTCGCCTCTCCTCAAAAACCTTAAAGAGAGAAAGTCACACGGATGTTCATTTTAATGTCTTTTTGTTTCGGTTGCTGTTTGTGGGTTCATGGTCATGCATTTCTGTACTTGACAGTCAAAGCAGTCATTAGGCACTTTAATGCAGTCACGTGGTGCCAATGCAGAGAAATTGATGATTGGATCAATTTCTCATCACTTTTTTCCCCTTGTGTTTACACTCTGTGCTATTATGTTCCAGGGCAAAAATGGTGTGTGTTCATTGCTGCAGCGTGACCTTGTGTTTGTGACATGAGGTATGCAAAACTTATTTGCCATTTTTTTTCCTGCGCTTCATCCACCCAAAATGCCATCTTCTAGTAACGATTCTTTCTTCGTTTTCTGACCTTGCTGTTGGACAGAGAGTGGTTCAGAGGTGTCCAGGCGCTCATCTTGGTCTGCATTCTAGCAGGACTTGCAGAGGGCCTTGCCGTATGCAGCATCTTCTTGCTCATCTGGAGACACGGCAGTGATAATGTGTTCAAACAAACACATGTTCAGGGCATTTGAGTTGGTCTTTTCCCACACGTGTGAGAGTCTGCTCAGCCGTACGTCTCCCATTGTGAGACGAAGCATGCATTCTCTCAGGGCTTATTTGTTTGGTTTTGAAGCCATTGTCACCTGTAGGACACATTCCCATAGTTTCAAATGGAAAATTCCAATTCCTTCTTGATGTTGCAAACCTTTTGCGCACACGCACACACACACACCGATGTGTTGAGTGGATTTTGTTGCGATGGACTCTCTCACATACACATAACTACCTACGCGTACACGCTCTGTGATTAAACTCACCAACATTTCAGGCAGGGTGAATAAATCCAACATCTAAACACATTGTTACGTCTCTTAACTTCGCTCCATGGCTTGAGCATCCATCTAACAATAACCCGACTTCCCAATTCTCCTGTGCATGGTTTACACGTTCCCATAGTAACCGTGACTGTGCTTTCCGTACACAGGCTGGCTGCCAGAACATGTCACGCACGCACCCAGGGGGTGCTGGGGTGTGTGCACCATAAGGGCGTCAGTGGCTCAAATGTTGTCCAAGAAGCTCTGATGCTGCAGCTGCACACGGTTGGCAAGATTCTCAATTTATTCTCAGAATTCTGAGTTGAAAGTGGCATTAAACCCCTGACCCTAGCGCCTAACCTAACCGTAAACCCCAACCCTAATCCTAGCCCTAACCCCAAACCGAAACCTTAACCCTAACCCAGGCAATTATTTTCCCTGGGGGCCAAATGAGAAGCAGAAATATTGTGGAGGGCCAGGCCAAAAGTTTGAAATTGCAAAATTGTGGGGGGGCGGGGGGTGTTTGGTTTGGTTTCTTTGTTGCAAGGGGACTTTTTTTTAATGCGCTTTATGTACTTCCGGGTCATTTTCAGGGTAACTGACAACAACATGGAGCATTTTCAACCGTTGGCGAGTTTAATGGAATTTTACTCTGAAATTGGACTGCAATACAAAGACATTAAATCTGCTCTTGATCTGAAATACAATGTCCAAGTCCTCCCCCATGATTCTCTCCTTCCCCGAAGTAGTGTCACCTCTCAATATGCTGCGCATGAGTCTACATTAACCAAGCTAACCCGGAAGTACATAAATGCACTTTTGAAAAAAAGCGTCCTCTTGCAAAAAAAAGTGTTGTCTCGCAAACTTTGCGAGGGAATGTAGTTTTTTTTTCTTCCATCTCCCTTTAGGGGCTCCGTAGTGGGGTATTACGTGAAGGCGAAAAAAATAAAACTGAGCCTCGCTTTTGCCAATACGGTAATGACGTAACACCACCCCGCCCCCCTCATCTCAACCGCTAGGCGCTACTTGTCGGCCAGCATTTTGGCGCAGTTTCGCTTCAAGCTAAACAAAGGGCATCCGGTTATTTATTTCAAATATATTTTAATTGCGAAATATCTTCGTCCTCTAAAGCGTTCACGATGAGTTCCATCAACGTCAAAAAGCTGAAAGTAAACGAACTGAAGGACGAGCTGAAAAGGCGTCGTCTCTCCGACAGGGGACTGAAGGCCGAGCTGATGGACCGCCTACAGGCCGCCTTGGACGAGGAGGCCGCGGCCTGCGAAGAAGCGCCTGCCGAAGAGGAGGATGAGGAGTTGGAACAGGCCGCCGAACCGGAGTGCATGGGGGAAGAAGAAGAGGGAGAGGGTCCGGTCGTTGAAAGTATGGAGGCTAACGAGCAGGAACCCGAAGTAGAACAGAACGGGGCAAACGCCGACGGCAACGTCGCTGACGCTGTAGCAACTGCAACTACAACTACTACTACTACTGCTGCTGCTGTTGTTCCTGCTGCTCCTGCTTCTGGCGAGGACGAGGAGATGGGAGACGGGGATGATGACGACGAGATGGATCCCATGCTCAAGCCAGACGTGGACGACATGGAGAAAATAGACGAAGACGACGGTGAGCCAGAGGAGCAGGCAGCTGAGGGTGAGTCGCCTGAATTGATCTCGCGGAGAGGGTTTTTTTCTCCCCCTGCTGTAACCCACCGCGGCGGAGAGCTGGTTCGGATAGAACGTTCCGAGCGCCCATGTTGAGCTTGACGCCGTGACCTTAAATAAGCTAAGCGTTAGCTTCAAAGTGACGCCGTTTTGCTAATACAGACGTTAGCACATTGGGCTAAACAACAACATTTCATACCGTTAAATTCTCGTTTTAAGTATAACGTACAGTCGAGCTGCGTAAAACACAAACACGAAATCGATGAAGAGGTGACTTGGTACATGACTTGGCTTGTTTGCTCGCTAGCGTCATTTTCTTTGTCTGGGAGCGCTGATTAAACTGCGGGTGGCATAATTGGTTTCTGCTTTGGGAGTTGCGAATTTGACCCCATGCTCTACATTTCTCAGTGACAATTTTACGCTATTTTAGCAGTAGTATGTTAGCATTCGCACCTTGATATTTGCCGTCGTGATCGCAATATATTTGCGCAAAAGTCTTGAGCTGTTAAAACTTTGTGTGTATTTTTGTGTGAAAGACGAAAACGCGCTGTAAAATGTCTTTATTTAGCGCGTGTTTATGTTATCCGTGGTTCGACGAATTAGGACGTTAAAATTGGCACTTTACAACTCTAAGCCGCCATTTTAATTCTGCCTAAGCTATGGAAGCACCGGGGGTGTCAGGGCAGTTAGCAGGCTCACATTTCCTTGCATGATGCATTACCTTCAAAGTACAGTGTACTTGTCCCACACTAGCTTTAATTTATACCATCTGTAGGGACATTGTTCTCATTTTAATACACGAAATTGTTTTCCCAGCCCCACCACCTCTGCTCTTAAATGTGCATTTTTGGACCAGCTTGCATTGTAATTAGACTCTGGTCATCACAGTTGTATTCTCATGATTGTACTCTTGTGTCATAACATGAGGTGTTTCCACATCTTTATCTTATGATGGTCGACTATGTAACTGACTGAACGGGCTTTGTGGGCCAGAACCCCACTGCCAGTCCGACCTCTCTCAAAGGAGCACCTCATTATATATCTTTGTTCTATTTTCAAAGGGGATGCGGACAAAGACACGAATGCTGATCAGAAGAATAAGAAGGGTGTTAAGAGACGCCGGGAGGAACATGGAAGGGGCTACTTTGAATTTATTGAAGAGAACAAATACAGCTGGTAAGGATGGGACAGAGCAAAATGGCCTTCAGCATCCCTGAAGTGCCATCCTAGCTTTGTTTTGTATTGGCTTTAAGTGCCGATGCACATATATTTAGCTAGCCTTTCAAGAACATTTTATCAAGAAATAACCACTTTCTCACCTGTTTTGGGGACTATCCCTGACTGCTCAGAGAACCTTACCATTTATTAATATTTGATACACTGTTTTAAAATGCTCTGCAATTCTGTAGCAGGAGTGACTCTCTAAAGTCAGCTTTAAATCTGCTCCTCTGAACACTTAATGTTTTGCCAAGCCAGTTGTGTCCCCAAGGTGATTCAAGGCTGCTCAACAAGAACCCAGAGGAATGTAGCAGATGTACACAGTTCACTCAATGGAGGGGAGGGTCTGGCTGGGGTGGTAGCTGAGAAATGTGGGAGGAGGGCAGGCACACTGTAAAAGTCTATAAACGTCCACGAAGGAACTCGCTCAGGATCGTCCAATCGATTGCCTCGCAATTGTAAATAATTTTCATTGTCCCCCACTCTTTGTATGATGTCGAGATGATATTTCTGTGTTTCTCTCATTGATCACGTTGCGCGTGTGTGTGTGTGTGTGTGTGTGTGCGCGCTTGTGAGATTTCATGGTGTGTTACAAGGTTTACTTTTTTAATTTTTCCCCCCCTGTGCTGATGACATCATGCATGGTCTGTACACATATACTTTCTTCTTGATCACTGTTCTCATTGTGTCAACCTTTTAGCGGCACAAAATCAATCTGAGTTCTAAATCGAATCAGCGCACCATTGGCCTTCGACAGACCTAAGCATTTTAGAGTCGTCGTTTTTTCACCCGAATGACCGATATCCACCACTGCGCCAGTATGATGATCGGATCTGAGATTTTCGAGTGGCTGTTAGTGTTTGACATTAATGATGAGCTCAAAACTTTTTCCCTGGCTCAAATGAAGTTTTCGCAGGATAGCGTCATCTTTTAAGGAGCAATACTCGAGTCCACATGAACATGCTTCTTAGAACCCTCCTGTGATTTAGGGTGGGCTCATCTTATTACAGATTTGGTAAGTTTCTATAGCTCGTATTACTTTACATACTTTATTCAGTTAGAGTGGAACCTCCAAATGATTATTTTGAGGTAACTTAAGCATTCAAAGTTTGTAGTGGATCTCATGTATGTTACACATACAGCACATTGGACAATAAAGTTGTATCCGATCCAATCCAATGGTGGAAAAGTCAGATGGTATAACCGTCTCCACTGTCCAGATGTTCCAAGCAACCGACACATCGCCTTACTGGAAAAAAAGAACCAGCTTGTGATTAAATATGTGATAACCTGGAGCTCTGTTAGTTCGATTCAATTGTTCGCTTTTAGCGCTTTTCAAGGTCCAAACGACATTGCAAGTTTTTACCTGCAGCCATGACTGCGGTTTTCCCATGTTGTCACTCATGCATTTACATGCCGACTGGGAGTTCACGTGCCACTTGACACCAGAGTGCCGTGAGCATGGAGTCCATTCGATAAACGCTACCAAGTATGAAGGAGTGAAAACTACCCATTTGCCCTTCTGAGATGACTGACAGACGCACAAGAGATGGAATTGGTGTCGATGCAATTTATGGTTTTCAGCAACCACCGCAAGACCTATTCACCCTTGGTGATTGCGTGTTTAACACTGCACGCTAGGTAAAGATGTTTATGAATTGATTAATTGAATCTCTCCTATTTTACAATGGCCAACCCTATTCCTATATCAGATGCTCACATCTGATATTTTCACTTCTGTTTATCGTCAATGCTTTCCTTTTTGTTGTCAACCAAAACAGCTGCGGACTTAATCCTTCAGATACTCGCTGAGTCAAAATCTCATGTGTTAACACACTCCATGTGACTGATGGTTGATGCAGAAGACTTTGGTCAAATAAGGGCTAGTTCTGAGTCATTTGGCATTGGAGGTTCCACTGTGCCAACGTGTAATTCGGATTTCCAAGCCACGGCCTACAGAATGCAACAAAGCAGGAAATAGGCGCCATTCAAGTCCTTGCGTCCTCTCCCTGATATCACCATTTTCTTGTGAGGCTTCTGGTGGTGCTGTTGTCTTTCTTACATTTAGATTTCACTGGATGCTATAAGGTAAGTGTCTGTCCAGGATCACAATAAGCACCACTGCCCATGATGGGTTGGAGGCTTGCTCATGTCAAATATTCCCCCACCCGCACTTCTTTTCAGCAAGTGGTGCCCGTGCATTTCAAATGACCTTCATCATCCAACTGAATGTGTTTGGTCTTTTTCTCCCCTCCCAGGGCCTCATTTAAGTCACCCGTGCCCCCCTTGGAGGAGGAGGATGAAGAGCTTGATGACACCAAAGTCTGCCTGGACAACTGTGAGTCATGGAATAACAAAAATAACTGCAACCGTGGAATTAGTCTTTGTAGTTGACAAGGGAAGGACATATAAATGTGAGTCTGTACGGGTATTAAGTCCACCCTACCGTTTTGGATTCCGCTGTGAAACCCCCCCCCCCCCCCCCGTCCCCGTCCCCGTCCCTTCCCCACCCCATATTTCAAAGAACATAACCCTGTTACGCCATTGACAGGTAAATATGACTCAGCGGGCATACCATGACAGACCACAACTTGTCTTGTAAACAGTAGGGCGATCGGCTCCCCCATTGAGGACGACACACTGCACTTTCTCTATTGCCCACAAGAATACACTTTCTGTGATTGGTTATTTCATTTTTGGAAGCTGGCAATCGCTCCTAAAAAAAAAAAAAAATCCTGATTCTGTGAAACGTATTACTCATGCAAACATGTCGAAAACTAACCATTGGCCAATTATATTCTGTATGGAATGCAGCCCTTAATGTGTTTTGTCTTTTTCCTTTAGACAACTGCGACCTGCATTTTAAGGTGTCACGCGACCGCTTTAGTGCCTCGTCGCTCACAATGGAGAGTTTTGCTTACCTGTGGTCTGGGGGCAAGGCCACCTATGGCGTGAACCAAGGCAAAGTCTGCTTTGAAGTGAAGGTGCCGTGAGGAGGAGAATAACTTTGCCGCGACCGCTGAAAGATGGCTACGTATTCAGAAATGTAATCAACTTGTTTGTCTGGCAGATCACGGAAAAGATTCCAGTGAAGCACATTTCCAGTAAGAACATGGAAATCCATGACGTGCAGGTCGGCTGGTCGTCGTCCGCATCGTCACTGCTACTTGGTGGGTTTCCTTGTGCGGGCTTAGCCGACGGTGTTGTGTTAGACTTGTATCGTGGACCGGCTATTTTGTAATCCGCTGAGGCTAACGGGCCTCTTTCTGACCGGGTTGTGATGAAGGCTGGGTGACCTGTAAAATCGGTTTCAATCAGAGCACGCTTGCTGACATCATTCCGAGAAGAGCCTTTTACAATAGCTTTTCGTTATAATGGAATGGCCAAGCTATTCTGAAAACACTCAAGTGCGAAATACATTTTTGGAGTCCCTTTTAGCACTTGGGTATCGAGTTTGCATGCGTGGTGCGTTTAACATTGTTACAATCAAAAACGCCAATCCGCGTTATGCCAAACGGAAATCTTTGTGCGATCTGTACGTGCAAGCTGTCGGCCTTTAGAATCTCGAAGCAACAGCCCTAGCTGCATAAAATCGCAAATTCCACTGACTTGTTCACATAGCCATCTTTGACCTTTTGAGGTGTGCACTCTCCTGTGACGATTTAGGTGAAGGCATCCATTCGTATGCTTACTCGAGCAAGGGGAAGAAGACGACAAACTCTGTGATGGAGGACTTTGGTGAAACTTTCGATGAGAATGACGTCATCTGCTGTCTCGCTGTAAAACATTTTTTTTCCCCCCTTACATTTTGTATTTGTGTCGTTATATTTGATCAGAGTGCCTTTAAAACGGGCGACCCGTTCATAACACACATTTTTTATTTGTAGGATTTCGACGCCGATGAGGTGGTTCTGTCCTTCTCTAAGAATGGCGGGGAGCCAGCCGAAGCTTTCCGGGTGACCAAAGAGGAGCTGAGCGGCCAGCATCTTTACCCTCATGTCATGTGTCACAACTGTGCCGTGGAGTTCAACTTCGGTCAGATGGAGACCCCGTACTTCCCTGCGCCCCCCGAGTACACCTTCATGCAGCAGGTTCCCGTTGACGACCGCGTCCGCGGGCCCCGCGCGCCAGAGACGAAGGCCGACTGTGAGGTAGGCTGCCAAACGTGCGTACGGACGGGGGCGGCCTTGACATTGCCGTTTGTGCTCACCTCTGCTCTCCACTGTTGCGTGCTGCAGATCATAGTGATGGTTGGCCTGCCAGGTGCCGGCAAGACCACGTGGGTGAAGAACCACGTCCAGGAGAATCCTGGGAAATACTACATCCTGGGAAGTGACACAATCGTGGAAAAGATGATGGTCAGTTGTGGTGCACGTATCCTGTTTCATAATTGTGGGGTGTCAAGGCTGCAGCTTTGATCACTTCTTTTTTTTCTTCTTCTTCCTCTTGAATCTTGTCATACAGATCAACACCCCGAATCGGCAACCAAAAGAATACAACAAACTCCTTGCCATTTCCCAGCGTGCACCTCTCTTTTTGGGAAAGTTCATTGAGATAGCCGCCCGCAAGAAAAGGAACTACATCCTGGATCACGTACGTCTCCTTCACGTCGCCACGCGTGCTGCGTGGCACACAAACGTCAACTCTTGGCTTGCTCTCCCGCTCCAGACTAACCTGTCTGCCCCTGGCCAGAAGAGAAAGATGTGTTTGTTTGCCGGGTTCCAGCGCAAAGCTGTGGTGGTCTTCCCCTCCGAGGAGGATTACAAGGAGAGGGTTCAGAAGAAGGTCATGAGTGACGGCAAAGAAGTCCCCGAACACGCGCTTCTCAAGATGAAAGGTGAAAGAAGCCGCGAGGCAATTGTTCAGTCAAGTACAAGTAATGCGAATTACGGGCAGAACATTGGATTCTTTTTCAATACAACAGAGAAAATCATTTGAATTGGCTGCACCTGTTTTGGGTGGGGGGGGGGGGGCCTAGTTTCTGTACTTGGACTTGAGTATGGCGTGTGAATACTTGAGCCCCCCCTGGAATTGTGGCTGAGTTAATTGCTGGGTTCATCTGTCGCAGGCTTCTATTCTCTCCCTGTGGAGGGCGAGAGCTTCAGCGAGGTGCTCTTTGCCGAGCTGCCAAGGGACGACGCCGCCAAAGTTTTAGAAACGTACAAAGAAGAAAGCAAGAGTGCCCTGCCTGCGGAGAAGAAGCCCAACCAGGGCGGCGGCACACCCAAGCGAGGCGGTGGGTCCCGCGGCGGCGGTCGCGGAGGCAAGAACCAGTTTGGCCGTAGCGGTGGGCCCGCACAGAGGGGCGGCGGCGGCAATCGTGTGGCCTACCAGAACCGAGGCAACTTCAGAGGAGGTGGGGAGGCGTGTTTGACGCCCAAGGTTGTTGACGGTGTCACGCGTGCCTCCGGCTGACCTTTTCTCTCTGGGCAGCCCCCAACCCCCGCGGTGGGTTCCCCCGTCCCCCTCGCGGCTACATGCCACCCCCGGCTTACAGAGGCGGCTACCCCAGCCGGGGCAGCTACAACCGCAGCGGCGGTCATATTCCCAGCATGGGCGGATCCCCCAGAGGCGGACCCATGAGGGACAACCTGGGCACCAGAGGCGGACACATGAGTCGAGGCGGTCCAATGAGCAGAGGGAACATGAGCAGAGGAGGCGGCGGCGGCGGCATGAGTCGTGGCGGAAATAGAGGACATCACAACCAGGTGGGTGGCTGCCCGTTCGCGAGCCTTGTGAACGTTCAGGAACGCTTGTTCACATGGCACGCGTTGCTTTGCAGTTTCAGCAGAGAGGCGGCGGCCGAGGCAACTATGGCAACAAGAACGGCAATTTCAGCAGGAATAGCGGCGGGTTTGGAAACAGGAACGGCATGGACAAGGCCCAGGCCTTCAACCAGAGCTGGCAACAAGGGGTCAGTGTTTCTCGCTTACTCCTCAGTTCAAGCATCGCTAGCGCTCGTGTCTAAACAAGTCTCTCTTTGTGCAGTTCTGGAATCAGAAGCCGTGGAACCAACAGTATCAGCCCAGCTATTACTAAGACACTTGTTCTAATGGACTGGTGGCCACACTGAAAACCACTCTAGCCACGGATCATCATCCCATCCTGCATCAAGAAGGCCGGAATCTGCGGGCTAAAGACAAGCAACGTGGTCAACATTCCACTCCAGAGAGAGACCAGCCGCCGTGAAATAAATGATGTTCTCTGAAGATTGAGAGACACAAGTACAACATTTTGTTTTTCTTATCTTTTGTTGTATATTTCTTTTGCTTTCCACCACTTTTAAAATATGCTTTTTAAAAGGAAAAAAGTTTGTAATATCAGGAACCAGAAACTTTTTCCCCAGTGATGTGCACCCCCCCCCCCCATTTCTTTTTTCTTTTGTTTTTGTTTTATTCTGAACTGTAAATATTTGTTTTGAGTAGTTGAAGAATTCATTCTCATTGTGGCTTCTGAAAAATATTAGTGGCCACTGTGCAGTTAACTCGAAGCCTCAGATAAATCCCTGTTTCAGTCTCTTGTTCCCACTTCCAAAACTGTAAACCATCTTGGTAGAGCTCCAATAAACACAATTTTGCTTGTTTTCTCCTGGTTTATAATTGATGTTCAAAGGTGTAAACGACCTTTGACTGGCCCATTTTGGAGAGATTTACTCCGACCCTCGTTGCTGTTCTATGATTTCGCCTGTTGAAATATGCACTGAATGGTGAAGCTATTTGAATCTCTCGGAATGAACAATGTTGTTTTTTGCTGTGCCTTTCACGACCCCCTCTGTACATTTCTTTGATTATTTAAGACTCTCATGGCAGGCCGCTGTTTTCTGCGTTCCTGAGCAAATGTGACCGCCCCAGAAGGATGCTTGTGATTTGGCAAACAGGCTGATTGAACTGCATCGGAAACGTAGCCAACACTTTCAAATCAATTTTGCTTGCGCTGGTATTTGCACGTTGGCAGTGTCGCGGCGGTGAGTGCAGATCCGGGAGCACATTTTTCACCAGCAAATAAGGGCTACGCAGTGTGTGCATTTCAAATCTTACACGAGCAAGTCATTTTGGTCGCAGATCTCATTTCGACCTTTCTCCATGGCTTGACAATAACAGCCTGCTTCCCTCCTCGTAATTTCAGATTTCCTGACTAAATCTCTTTTTGTTTGACCCCAAGGGATCTTAGCCCTCCTGTTTTGTGATGTATTACTGTGAGTTTGCCCCAGTACTGCCGTGGTCTATTTTTTTTTTTTTACATTTCTTTCTAAATCAGGTCCTGTATTAAACCAACCATGCTGCAGCTTGTCTTTTGTATCCTAACAGATTTTTCTTTTTTTATGTCTCAACTCTATTAAAGTCAAATATGGTTGTGAAATTTGATGTTTGTCACTGCCTAATTCATAATCCTTTGATGGTCATTATTCCAATTTGAAACATTATCACCAAAAGCCGCAACTTCACCCAGCAATCAACCTGTTCATCCACTAGATGATTGCTTCCCTTTTGGCTTTGACATAATAGCAGGTTCATCACACCTGTTGGGGAAGTGGGTCTTTCTGCAGTGTGCCACTTCCGTCGCGCGTTAGATTTCATATTTGAACCGAATGATATTAGAATTACCAGTACTGTATTTCCTACTGGACAAAGGGAAAGGCGGTGATGTCATAGTTTTCGTCACACATGAAGCGCCTACCTTTCAAGGCCACAAGAGGGCGTAAAATCTGTAAATCTGAACAGATTTCATAATGCTTGATGGTCTCGTTGTTGACAGATACATTTATTAGACGTTGCACATTATAAAAAAGAAAATGGCTGTAATAATTTATTTTGAGTGCTCCCCTTTCTGATGCGATGGACTTACTCCAGGGGTAGGGAACGATCAGCTGATCAGCAGACTCTGTAGAGGCCTGACACGAACATCATCAATTGAATCAGGTGTGTTGGAGTAAGGAGGGATCTAAAACAGGCAGGATATGGCTCTCGAGGTACCGGAGTTCCCTACCCCTGGAGAATTCCCTCTTCACACTCCTGCACGCAATGATTTGAGTGAGTAAGAGGGCCGCAAAACAAACTTGTCGAATTGTCATCATGCATTTTAAATACACTGATGGCTTTGCACTTATATTTGATCGAGGAAAAATACTCCCCCCCCCCCCCAGCAGACTGAAAAATAGCTGAAAGGATTCAGAAACGATGCAGAAGTAGCAACATTCCTGCTAGCCAGCTATTTTGATCATGCCTTTTGGATTTTTCCCCCTTTTTTTCATTAATTGTGCATTCCCAAAAAAGAAACTTGAAACGAATAAATACAGGACTCATGTTAGCATAGTGTATGTGTGTAGCGTTGGCATTTTGTAGAAGCTCACATGTCTGGGTTTGCCCTGGGCCTTCAACTAACTAAATACACCACCGAATACTGCTCTACACCCCCGCGAACTTCAACCACACTCTGAAAGGGGAAACAGATGGAGCTTTTTTTCGTGGGGTCTCATTATAGGTTCCCGTTGAGTATACAGTATTCATATTTATGAAATGTTCCAGTGACTTTCATAGCACCAGCTGCTTTCCTTCTTTTGACCTCCCGCCGTTGCCGGAGAGGAGAATCCACTTCCCTTGCAGACAGACAGTTCCTCCTCGTTGGTAGGTGGCCTCTTGGCTTCGTTTACCTCCGCCAGCAGCATATTAGGGAATGACAAGCGCCCCCCCCCCCCCCTACTCAGACAGCAAACAAATGTTTTCAGTATGTTTGGCCCTGTCTAAGCCTGACATCAACTCACGAGGTCTCCCACTAGGTTCATGCGAATAGCCTGCGTGTTTCTCCCTATGTGGCCAGGTAGCTCGTCCCCACTGCAAATAAGGCGTGACAAGAAATGTTGTCCAGGCGACTGTCTGGAATTGCGCGTGAATGTGAATGCTTAAGCTAAGTAGCGGAGTGCACGAGTGCTCCATTCCGCTCCCCCACCCCCGGGAAAAAAAATTCTTAGGTTCATGAATTGAAGACTCAGACATTTTAGTGAAAGAAAATAGTTTATTTTACCAAACATAAATTCATTCATATGTTATGTACAACACGTGGGCCAGAATTTGAATGGCTGCATGCAAATTCAAAATAAAAAATGATTTCAACCTGTACAAAATATATATATATAAAAAAAGTGCTCTCTAAAGGAGTGTGTGGTGACTCCTGGGTGATTGTCCGTTTAAATAGGAAGTACTTGTTAGAACCCTTTAAATATGTGATGAAACAGCATTCTATTAGACCCACATATGAGACTAGTATCGCTGCTTCCGTTAGGTTGACTTTACACGATGGAGACATGGTCCATGGTGCACGCGCACCTCTCCACGATCATGTTGGGAAACTCTGCCACTTCGATCTCGGTGTAGTCGCCCTTCTTGACCAGGTACATGATGGGCAAGGGGGCGCTCTCCGACACCGTGCACCTCCTCTCCCCGTAGCCGTAGTTACGCTTGGGCTGCCTGCAGCCTCCGGTGCACCTGAAGGCCTGGTACCCCGCCGGCTCGATGATCCAGTATTGCGTCCACGTGAGGGCGCGGAAGTCAACAAAGTGCTGCTCCCTGCAACAGGTGCCCTTACTCTGGTTCGCATCACAGTCGCCGCGAGAGCTGCAACGCAAAGATAAGACGCAGGTTAGATGACCGCTGTTCTTCTTGATTGACGTGTCTTTGAATTTTGATCGGCGGGCGCCTCAAATGAGTCACATGGGTTGCTCGCTACGCCATGTTGGGGGTTTTTTGTGGGGGGGGGGATGCTCCCCCCACAAAAAGCAAACAAACAGAAACAGGTCTAAGTGATGGGGGGGGGGGGGTTGTTGGATTTAATTTCCTTTTCTATGTCAGTCACGTGACCGCAAATTGTATGCAAGTCAGAGAGCATCATCTCTAACTGCTACTGATACTAAAACAGGTAGAAAATATGTGTTCAAAATATTTCAAGTCCATGAATTAAGCGATTACCACAGGAAGAAAAATATTAGAATAGCAAATATTAAGTACCGTGCTGATTTATTCAAATTCAACTTGAACACGAGTACTGACACCTTGAGTTCCCATGCAAGGGGCGCAAAAGGTGACAGGTAAACACCCCTCCCAATACAAAAAAAAAAAAAAAAGTTGGGTCAAAGTCGGGGGTGGGGGGTCTGGGGGTCCGTGGGCTAATTGTCACATCGCCACAATATCCTGTATATCAAAAGCCGGCGCCCTTACCCGTACTCTTCGAGGTTGAGTGTGTAGAGGGCGAGCTCGGGTTTGCCCAAGGTGTTGTCCGTCTGCTCCTGGGTGGTAAAGCGCACACTTTTCGCCACCTCCGCCGCGTAGCTGCCAGGTCTCTCGCCCTCGATCCACACCTCCAGGTGCATGGGCGTCTTCTGCTCTTGAGTCTTCGACCAATAATGCACGGCTTGGGTCACATCAAAGCTTTTCCAGCCCGTTTCGTGAATGGGGATCAACCTGTGAACGCCGGCCGATGCTTAATTCGATTTCCTGATCCCATTCGACATGTAATTAGGGCTGGAGATAAGCAACAAAAAAGGGGTCGATTTGGATTGAACGTCTCACCGCGAGTCGACGAGCGAGCTGCGGTTGGATCCGTTGGCCAGCTCCTCGACCCAGTAGATGCTGACTCGGGCGTTGCTGACGGGCCGGTGGTTTCTCCTTTCCGCCGCGAGTCGCTTGGCGTGCGACGCCCTCTGGTAGAGTTTCAGCTCGGCCATGGTCACCTCGCTGTTATCCGGTATCATTGTCTCCAAATCGAAAACCATTCGATGCCGAGTGGTGTCGGAGTAGACATATTCACCGGAAATGTCTACCAGGATGAAAAAACAAACAAAAAAAACCCCCATAAAGAATCGAGGAATCGCCGCATTTGAGATTCGTGCGTAAATTACGCACCCAAAATGAACGGATTTTTTTAAGGGTCTAAATTTTTAACGTGTCGAATTATGAATTGCAAATTCTTACCAGCATTGCCGGGAATTCCTCTCAAAATGCCGGCCAGGCTCGGCACAGATCGGCGCCTCCTGCTGTGGTGCATCTTCAGCATTGACAAGTATTTGTTTCTGACGTGAGCTGGGACAACCAAATTCTGCAAATCCCTCTTGTGGATCTTTGGAACCTCGTCCAGGCCCAGTTTGCGCAAAAGTGCCTCCTTCATATCCTGGTGCGTAAAAGCCTTGGTCAAGCCCAGGAAGACGCTGCACAGCACACACGCGCGGAGGAAATCCATGAGGAAGGTCTTCGGGGGGGGGGGGGGGCGGGGTGAGAAAAAAACAAAAGGGGTGATAAGCAGCCGCACAGTAGCACGAGTCAAGCCAGAGATGGACAGTGGCCCCCTTTATATGTCGCGGCCCTCCCAGTTGTTCACACTATGGGGGCAGGGAGCCTTATCAGAACAAAGGTGCGACAATGCAATGCCCCCCCCCCCACCACCATCCGAAACAGGATAGCTAAGTGGCCGTACTTCAAACAGCAACAATTAGACTCCAGTGCCATCATGAGTGAGTGTAATTTCTCTCCTCCGTTGCATTTGATGTCAGTCTTCAAGGAAATTTGGATTCACCTCAAAATCGGTGACGTTTGATGAACATTGATTCGGCCACGCTTGTGTTTGATTGGTTTTTATTTTCATGGTTTTTGCACGGTGATGGTTTGGTGGCTCACTCACTTCAACTGTATGTTGCGGGCAACCCGGGTTAAATTCCTACTCGATTACAGCGTGAACATGGATGCGCATGCTTGTCTATAGCTCTGCGGTATGTGCCCTGTAGTCGACTGGCATCGGTGTCGCCAAGCCTTTCGCCCAAACTCAACTAGGACCTCGACTTAGCGCCACAAAATGGATGGATGGTTCTTATTGCGTCTCTTCCAGCTGTGCCCCAGACAGACATCTCTTGACCCCGTGAACCCGGAGTGCCCCCTCTTCACCATAGCACCCTTGTCTGTACACCCCCCCCCCCCCAAACTCTGATGTGTACATTCCACCGGACGATGTCAGCCCCGGGACAGTCTGGCAACAGTCTGTTACACACCGGTTTTATTTCTGGCTGTCTGAGGAGCTGTTGTTTTGTCCAAGTGGGCGAAAACCGGGTCATCCGGTCCGTGCCCGGCATGCGGCATTCAAATTGAGGTTTTCCCCAGAGGAGGAAATGCGAGGCAGCGCGGGAGGGAAAAGCTTTAGGATTCGATGTATATTCCAAACCCCGTCACCCATTCTTGGTCCTCTCCCCGGCAGATTAAAATTATTAGCCAAACAGACAGTTAATCCAAGAGCCGGGGGGGGGGGGGGGGCCGGCGAGGGATGTGGATTGGGGCAGGCTCTTCACAGGTTGGTGATTATCTGATTCCATTGCGAGGATTTGCCTTGCCTTTTTTGTCACACAAACATTACAAGAGGGCCGCTCTCACTGGCTGCCCACAAGGACCTGCCCGCGATTGTGTATTGGCCTCTGTTTGCTTAGAGATGTCAGACAGACTGAAGAAGCACACAGGAAGAGCAAATGACAGATGACCGCCAGGCCTGCGGCTTCCGAGCGGGCGCATGTCGGGTCCTCATACTTCCCGGCATATATGAATCGCTCGAAACGAAAGAACATGCGTAAAGGCATTCGTGATGGTGGAGTTCTTTATGACGCTTTATAATCGGATCGGTTCCATTGTGCCACTGAGCACAGGGCATAAAATATTTGGCAGTAGGTCTTGGAGAAAACATGAAAAGTAGCGCAGTGGCGTTCAGTCTTTCTAAATACTTTACAGGAATACCTGTAGACACAGTAGCGTTCAATTGCGCAATGGATCCTACTGAATAGGTATTCCTAACTGATTTGAGATGGGTCATTATTGACCTATTGTAAGCCATGTAGAAATGCAATGTAAATACTTTTGAAAAAAATCTTGATGTTTGCGCAGGCACCTGTTTGGCAAGTTGGCATACTGCTGTGCAGCACACTGGGTGTTCTGGCATCCAGTCTGCATTTTAGATAGAATTTGAATGAATGGGCCATTCATCGCAGTGTACAAAATGCGAATGTGTGAGAAAGAAATACATAATAAGCAAAGCAAAGAAAATATATACATAAACTTCAACATGAGGGTGGCAAATACGAACTGTATCCACTCTTCACTCCTTCTCTGGGCCAAAGTGCTCAATCAGGTTGTCTGCTGCGTTCCATTGTTGAGTGCAGTCAAGAGGCAGTCTAAGTGCCTATACACTAAAATACATTTGTCCTCTCTAATCATTACAAGCCCTAATTCGACAAATGAAGACGTCCTTCCTTTTTCCACCCCCAGTCTTCCTTCCTTCCCATGTCAATCAGAGACAAGTTGCTTTTAGTTCAAAGCCACATCTCAATGCTGCTAGGTGCCATTTCTTTTCAATCAAAGGCCACTGAACTCCCACAATCAACATTGGAGGTGTTAATTAACATGCAACATTTGCATTCAAAAGGCATCCAATTTATAGGTCGTTCCCTTCCATTTGTGCCATCCCAGAAAGAAGATCCCTTTTGCAGGCCCCTCAAAAAAATGCCGACTGCTAATTTTTTTAATTGGGAGAACTATACAGACATGTCAGCGGGCATCTCGGAGAGAAGGGGCTTGACTTTTGCAAATGATATGTAAGGACTCTCATTGAAAAACATGCCCCTCGGAGCGAAGGCGGAGCAGCACCGCAGAGTCAATATTGAACTTGTTGGTGGTCAGTGCAAATTCGTCATTATTATTCACATGCTCCTTGCGCCATCTGAACGTCAAATATTGGACGAATCGCTCCTTTGCACCATAATAGGCCCCCGAGGGACAGCAGACGCCCAACCAAGACGATCGACCGACACAGTCTGCAATCCAACTAATTGCTCAATAATCATCGATCAGTCTATCACAGGTGGAAAGCGCCAGACTAGACTTGACTCATGAACAATTATTGCTCAACGACCCAGTCAAGTACACGAGCGTCTAATTGCATTTCAGCATGGCTCGACTCAAACTAATCCTACGCGGCGCAGTAGATTTAGACAAATAGGATCAGACATGATTAGATAGGACTGAGCATTAATATTTGCATTAACTTTTAATTTAATTGAACGCCTCGGTCTCCAAGATTTTAAAATACTGCGAGAAAAATACGGATAAAATACACACTGGATTTAAAAGTACGTTTTCAGTAATGTACGCTAGAGGGCACTGTTGTCGCACAACTCGTATTCTTATCTATCTATCTATCTATCTATCTATCTATCATGAACATGTATTACAGTATAAACATGTCAATTGCGTGTATAAAGTATGAAGAAAAAAATATTTTATTAGACACAAAACAAACTAGCGTCTCTACTCTCTCACTTTAGAGAGAGAGAGAGTAATGTACGTGTTTCTTTGGCGTGGTCTTTGATCATCCAAATGCATTTTAAGTATATGGGATAATGTCTACTGTGACTTAGTGATATCAGATGTCATGATAGAGGTACTTAGAGCCATCTAGTGGCATCAATTGTTATTGTTTTTCTAAGGTGAAACTACGTAGGCGCCTTGTTTTTTTTTATTTGTAGGGCCTTATTTTTTCAGACAGGCACACACAGACGTGCAATCGCAGCAGCCAACTTTCTATATTCCACAAATGGAGATCTTCTTGCAGGGCCTGGTTAAACGTTCCATGGCATGCGTTCTGTTTTCTTTTTGTGATTTCAGGTTAAATGTTCTGCAAAGCGTTTTGTTACAGCTGCGGCTGTTTTGAAAGCACCGTTAGCTGTGAATGTGAATTGGTTTATTTTGAACACAACCATATTAGCATTTGTAAGAGTCAATGTTGGGATGTGATACTGACAACACACGTGTTTATTCCTACTTCCCCCTGGACAAAAGGTTTTTTTTTCCAATTGAGTTTTACAGATGATATGTCACGTTAATGGTAGGAAAGGTTTTGAAATGATTTACCTTTGGTCTCGTTTTTTTGTGTGATAAAAACCTGTCATTTGACAGGGGAAGTATAGACTTTGTCACTGTGCTGTTCCTCCATAACAACCACGCTGAAATAGAATGCTTCCAACTACACCTGATCGCTATGTACTGTGGATCTATCATACAAATCTCGCGTGCTAAATTGACTCGTGTAATGCGTCTTGAGATTGCATAACAACTTCCCTCTTTGTGCCCCTTTTGCTCGTCCAAAGTAGGGAAAGCCAGAATGTGTGGAATATGAGTGCATTTTGGACCTGTGCACACTGACAAACACAAGGCCTCATTCTTGATCTCACTGCACCGCCGGCCCCCATCATTGCGCACGCTCTGGTGACAATCTTGTCTGTTAAACATTAATCGATGTACTTTGAGCTGTGATAAGTGCCTGACTTCAAAAGCATGCGCTGTGATAAATCAGAGTAATGAAGAATAAAATGTCACATGTTGAACTCCATTTGTGTTCAAAATGATGAGCAAATATTCCTTTTGGCCTCCCTCTGCTCATAAAGATTGTGACTTTAGGCTTTGTGAATAAACAATTACTTTTATCCGGGGTCAGAAAGGGTGCACATGCATTGTGCCAATCTCTTGAAGATAGGCATGGGATTAATCCACAGTACTGATCATGCACCCAAAAACATATTTACTACGTGTGACTGCAATGCAACAGAATCAGAAAAAAAAATGTAATCTCCCATATTGTTGTACAGTATTGCAGTTTTATAAAGAGGCACTTGTAAAAACAAACGAAAAAAAAAAACAATGTATCCTTGCTATGCACCACGCCACCAGCAGCCTGACAGACAGCCCGCAGTTTCCATTCACATTTTTTGACAGTCCTCAGCATCACCCCCCCCCATTCCCTCCCCCTTTTCCGCACAGCAGATGCTGCGATGGACGCCATGACAGTGATCTGAGATTTTGCCTGCAGAAGGAACGAAAGATGCTTTAAGCCGAGGAAGAGTGGCTCTAAACCAACGCCAAGATGGCGGGGCTCACCCGTTCTACACATGCGTGGAAGCTTCAACGGTTTTGTTCATAAATGCCTCCTCCTCCCATGGTTGTTTTTGTAGCGCTTTAAACTGAAATCTGTAACGCCCTTATATTTATTATTTGGGGTAGAAACGTTTTTGTTTTCATCCCTTGTTCATATTTTACAGAGAGAGCGTTGGTTCCCATAATGCAACGCGAGGCTACGACCAGGTCGGTTTAGATTTTCATCTCCACGGTTGAATGTCTCTGGTAGCGGGTCGCTCCGCTGTGTGAAGGCAGCTAAGAGGCGATGGAGCAGCGGGGGAGGTAGCAGGCGAACCAAAGGCGAAGAGGACAAGAGGGACTTTCGGCTGCGTCCCGTGTTTGGAGGCAGCGACACCAGACCTCTGGGTTTCACTTGACGGCAGACGGGCTCTTCTCCCCCCAAAAAGAGAGAACGCGAGAGACGAGGCCATCCGCATAATTTGACGGCCAACTTACTTCTTTCGAACTCTTCAAAAACAACCGTCGTGTCGAAGTGGGTTGGAACTAAGGAGACGTTTTCGTTTGAGGACAGACACTGGGATTTAAAGAACATATCTGGCAGCACCGTGCTGCGACAACAAGAGGATATTTTTCGGGGTGTAAATTACGAATACGATTTGAAAGGCCCCGATTTGGCTTACGTTTGACAGGCACGGTGAGCACATGACAAGGGGATCCTTTGAAGAAAATTGTAATGATGACATTTGGCAGTAAAGCGAAGTAACGTTCACAACGCTAGCTTGCAAGCTACTCGGCTAAGGTAGCAGACTGCTAACTAAGCCTGTGTCGCCCTTTGCATTCCCGGAGTAGAGGAGGGGCAGCGGGGCTTTGTAGCATTGCGGCTGGAATGGAGAATCCCAAATGTGTGCCACATCGACTCGGGGGAAACCGTTAAACCGCGGCGAGAGGACCCTTTTCCATTTTTGTTCAATCAAAGAGCAGCGTCCAAACCAACCGGCTTGGGGCAGCCAGGCCATGTTATTGGGACGACTACACTTTTCTCTTGTGCCCTGCGGCGATCGGGAATGTTAACATGGGGAGCTGCTGCACCCCATATACGCCCCAAATGTGGATCTGGAAGCAAAGATTATGAGTAAATCGGCGATACAGCGACTTCCCCGCAGCTGAAAGTTTGTGATTCCTTATTTTTCAAACCTATTCAAGGTGAGAACTTTTTTTTTTGACTGGCTTGTTCGAGCCCAGCCTTTTTCGTCGTATTTTCACTCACTCATCATTAAACCCAACTGGACTGCACAACCATGTCGGGAGAGGTGCGTTTGAAGAAGCTGGAAAAGCTGATTTTGGACGGACCCGCTGATTCCAATGGCCAGTGTCTTAGTGTGGAAGCCCTTCTGGACGTCCTGGTGTGTCTCTACGATGAGTGCAACAATTCTCCACTCCGAAGAGAGAAGAATATTCTGGAGTTTTTGGATTGGGGTAAGGCAGCCGTACCATCTTTTACTACTACAATATTTATTCTCCATTTCCCCCCTGTGTGGGGGCCCTGTGCAGACAGCCTCTCATTGTTGTTCTTTTTTGGTAAGACGATAGGCTAAGAACGTTGGTTGTGCACTGGCCCTCCCTTCCACATCACATTCCTTTTATAGTAGTGGCGGGGCTCACTCTGCCTGCTCTTTTCCTCAACACTAACACTTCCTCAATAACAAAAAAACAAACTACACACGAACATACCCTGAATTTCAGCTCGTCATCAATTAATATTTTCGGATTTCTGTTGTCCTCCGTGACGGTAGACTGATTTGTGTTGAATCAAATGAAGACCATTTGTGCCGCAACTGACGGCGGGTCATTTAACCTGCAAACTGCCTACTGGGTCAACCAACTCGACGCTCTTATTATTCAGCGATGCGTATGGTATTCACTATGCAAGCTCTCCCTTTTAAAGCCATACACACTCACCGTCATAGATACCCCAGTAGAATGTGAGGGTGGTGACCCCAAGAAGACAGTAACTGCCTCCTTACACATAACTTGCCTACGGTGTCACATGTAACTTTGACTCCCTTTTTCGAACCATAGGAGTAAACTTGTTTGTCATTCCAAGCTGTTTTGTTTCCATGGTTTCACACTAATCACAGTTGCGTGGCCTCTCCTTTCCACGTTCTTGCGAGTTTATAACCAGCAAAGGTGTTTTCACTGTACAGCTTGCAATTTTGTAACTTTTCCACTCCTCTCGTACGAAGATTGGGGGGGGGGGGGACATCACACGCTGCTTGGGGGATGCACACACACACACACACACACACACACACACACACACGCTTGCACGCACTCATGCACGCGTGGGTAGTGTAGAGGATCTAAATGTGCGTGCGCGCCAGTATGACATGGGGAGTTTGGTTTGTGCATGAAGCAGGAATGTGAACAACTCACCTTTTTTAGCTCGCTGCCGGAGCATGCCTGCCCTGCCCTGCATGTCTGGGAAAGCCCTGGAAGCAGCAGCAGCAGCAACAACTATGTGCCCTCACAAGAGGGAATGTGGATTCATGATACGCCCGACAGTGGAAGTAAAAAATCAAATTTAAGAAAAACGGTTCATTTAGGTGACAACCATTGTGCCCCAATTCATTAGTAATCCGCTCTTAAAAGACAGACACTAGTTGTGATAATTATCGTCGACAGGATGGTAGTTAAGCGGTCAAGATGGCAGTTCGTTGTGGTTGTTCAGTTTTGACAACCCCACCCATCGGCATCCGTACAACCTGTTGTCGGCCTGTTCCAAAAACTGATCTCTGTGGGCTTGTTAAACACCAGACGTGGTTGCTCGCTTAGCGTGAGAATGCAACGGTTGTTTGCTGTCTTTATCATATCAATGATTATTAGCCGCATCGCCGGCTCGGCCGAAGCTGAGTGGTGTGAAGCGGGTCGCTTGGCTGGTAAAAGCGTTGAAATCGGTGTTGTTATCCACACCTCGAGTGTCTCCACACGACTGGCTCCTACCCAGATGGCAGGCTGGTAAAGGGGTATCACTGTCATAGTATTGGAGCATGTTTAATATCGTCGAGATGTACCAAATAGTTGATTTTCCATGGATTTCTGTGATCATTGGCCCTCGGGGCCCATGGAATCACATTTCAATATTTGATATTGTGAACAAAATCCATAATGATTCACGTTGTTTTTTTTCTCCTCGAGTGTCTTGCTCGATCACCCGGTCAGAAGAGCGGCACACCTGTAATAAAAAACTCTATTCGTTTGACAGCCTCCAATTTCTGCTTTCCCACTACAAAAGAAACGTCCCAGTGGCAGCCTATTAAAAGCAGGCTCCATCTGATAGATGGCATAAACACAGTTCAATCCTACATGCTGTAAAACGGTTCAAGATGCTCTGCGTGAAACCCAATCACACTCCAGCTTTAGTCCGAGCCGCCTTTTTCAGCAGACTTACAAAACGTACAGCCAAAGTCGGGCTCCGGCCTTAAGGTCCCACGTTCGAACCACGGTCATCGGGGCAGTACGCCTTTTTGTGAGACATCAATAAGGCGCCGAATCGGGCACAGAAGAAGGCCACCATTTCGATTGGAGGTGCTTTTCTTCTTGTTTGGTGACCTCATTGCACCTGAAACGGAGACCCCTGCATGACCCAGAGCCACAGGGGAAACCCACATGGGAAAGTACGCCGCGTTCCGATTCCGTGTGTTTACATCTGCCGTTAGTGTGCAGAGCAGACTTCTCTCGTTCGGGCTCGTGCTGCTTCTCCTTCACGCTTAAGTGCGGTTTGTGAACTCCCAACGTCATCTTTTATCACAACGCAATGAGAACCAACACAATATCGGCAGCCATAGCTCCTCTCGAAGCACCCAAGAACGTAGTGTTGCCTCCTGCGACATTCACAGGAGGGAAATGGCAGCATTATTCACATCGACGAAACAACATCAGAACCTGCTGGGGCATGCCTATGTTGTGAAGAGGGGTGTAGAGTTTTTTTTTTTTTTTTAAATGTGATAATTCTGCAACATAATGCATGCCAGCACAATGTGCGAAAGGCAATAATGAGTCAGGCTGTACCTGTGTGGAGATTGAGCGCCGCTCTACAAAAAGAAACTTGTTTTCTGTGCCGAGGAACCTCATCTACCCCCTTAAAAAAAAAAAAAAAAAAATTGTAATAAACCAGCAATTCTGACTCAGCCTTTGAGTGTATGAGTCAATTTGACTTGTTTACTACTGTGCTCTGCTCCTGCTGAGTTAGTGTGAGAGCTGTCCTATTTATGCGGAGGAAAAACATCTCTTGATGTCATCCTTTTTTTCTACTCGTATTATTTGCAGTTTCTGTTTGTTAAGGTTCACATGATTCATTTACGACCTGACCTTTTCCCAATCCGGCATCTGTGATCCCCGCAATGGCCAGCTGTTCAACTGATGTATGTGTGTTCCGCTTTGCAGGGCTCTTATTGGCAGCATCTCCCAGACGCACGCACGCACACGCACACACACCTTAGTGTGTATCTGCGCTCACTTATACAAAGACACACTTGTTGTTTTGACTCGTTGCTCTGAGTGTCCTCGCTATAGCTCTTCGAATGACATTGTGGTTCCAGGGAGTAGGTGTCGCTCTACACGCTTTAAATTCGACGTCAAGCCCCTTTGGTTCCACCTCATCCAGAACAAAAAGCCTTGTATGTGAGGCCATGCTCTCAGCCCCTTGGCATCTTGTACTTTCTGCCTATTGCTGTTCCAGCAGCTAGCATGTGATTCGACCACTTTAAAGCGAATTCAGTCGTTGCGGATGGAAAAGAGGGTTCATCACATATTCAGGGGCTCAATGAATAGTTTTTTTTCGCAGCTGAACTGTAGGATGAAGAGTACTGGGTCCACATTACAATGATCTCACTCCCGGGCCCGACCATTTTATAGAAGCCGTCTCCGAACAGGACATCCTCACGCCCTCTCGGGCTGTTCTGACGTTTCCTGTCTGGCTGTCCGGTGGTGACGGTGGGCGCAGTGAACAGGAAGAAAGCACAAGAGCTCAATGAGCTCGTTGGGACTAAACGTCGACATGATGTCATTGAAGGAAGTGAGGCAGCTGTATCGCATTGTATCATTGCACGCTCGCTTGTGTCCAGCATTGTGGTGGTGTTGACAAGCGCTTCAAGTCATTAACGCGGTCATTTCCTTGCCGCGGAGTCCCGCTTGCAGAGAAGCTCATGTCTCATTTGTGTTGCCGGTCTAAATAGGACACAAAATGGCCGTTGAGTCCCAGTCTGCGTCGATGTTCCGTTGCCATTTTATCTTGATATTGCTGAGCAGTGGCGTGCGCAATCGCCAAGAACAGGGTAGAAGGAAATTGAATGGCCGCCTGCCTCGTGTTCAAATTTAGATTTAAAAATAAAATAGCCCCTTTTACATTTTATTTAGTACTTGCTCTTGACTGATAAGGACCTAACCGTTACTCGCAAATCAATGACGGCTCAGCTTGCAAATTTCACATGACCCAACTCAAGTAACGGGATGAACAAGATTTGGAATTTTCTGAAGGCGGCATGAGCGATATTTTGTTGACGATATCAATATTTTGTTGGGCCAAGACAGGCGTACTGATATGTTGCGATGGCTCATTAAAAGGCGGCGGCTGCCGTTTTGACTTCTTTTGCGCGACTCTCAAAGGATACACGGCGGCACACAGGTCATTAGGCAGGCCCACAGGACCCCCAGGACCTGACCGCTAATGACGCCGACCCCTCCGCGCTTCCCCTTTCCTCTTCCCCTGTCCTTCCGCAACCCCCCCCGCCCCCACCATCTTGCTTTTCATCTTCCTCTCCTTTTCCGCCTCATTCTCTCCTTGTGGATTTGGCTGACCCCTGCTCAACAGGCCACCAACGCTGTCATGAACCTTCTTTTGCGGGTTATTTCAGTCGTCTTACTTTGTTTTTATCAGGGGAGGTTAGGTTGGCGCATTCACACCCGCTGTCAACACAGCCGAGTTGGAAAAAGCTAGTCTTGTGTGTTAAACCGAACACCACTGTTGCGGCATCGGACATTCCCTTCACCACGGAGCCATCCAGCCCCGACCGAGTACTGCTGAGGTTATCCTCGTTGAAATCAGCGGGGCAGAGGAGTCAATCCAGGCCAACCAGACTTAAGTTTAATTGCTTCTATTGTTTTCTTGTGTTTTGTTGCTGCTCAGTGTTGACACTCGCTTACGGTTCGGTGTGCTGTTTCATGTGTACGGCGACGGCAGACACGGTGCTATTGGATCACTCGAAAAGAACATGCAAGCTGACATTTCGGCATTTCATTGACATTAAACGCTGTGAGCGGCAGTGAAACTCCAGCCTTGAATTTCTTTCTCTTCCTCCTGCAAGCTTTTTCAAAACACATTTGAAGTGGACTTCCGCAGTAGAACTTAAAACACACGCCTCATACCTCCGTAACCACAAGTTTGGTTCTAATGACTGGATTTGCAGGTTTTAGCTTGAGTTTAGTTGTCGTAGCACGATGCTCCCAAAGTGTCGACGTTAACGTCACGAGGCGGTGTTTCTACAGGACAGGAAAGGATTGCATTTAATTGTGCTTTCAATGCCATGCAAACACTGAGGAAAAGTGTCTGCTCAAAATGACTTGACACCAATTAGCAAGTCCTTTTTTTTATTTTGGGTTTGCCAGTCTAGTTTACAGCGAGCGACACATCAACCAGTCGGCACCGCAGATGAAGAAACATCTTGAATGCCTTCTTCATATTTCTCATGTTGCTAACGGGAAAAGTTTTGGAAACCTGTCTAACATGTCCATCCATTTTGGGAGCAGCCAGCTTGCATAGAGCAAAAAAAAAATTTCACATCCTTTTTTCTCTTCCTATTTGGTCGGGGGGAGGAAGAGCTTTTGCCTATAGCTGACTCTTCAAATAAGGGGTGTTGGGAACGTCACTTTTAAACTATTACAAACGTTTCAATCTAGAATTACATTCGTACAATAGACTACACTAGGTACGTTTGTATTCTATGTTGAGACAGCGCCCTGGGGCGAGGTCGTAGTTTGTTTGCACCGAGCTGTGCTTTTCAGTTCATTCAATTTGGTTGACATTTTGTGAACGCATTCATCATGTCGCATTACACTCGCACACGTCACCGCTCAGCGCTTGGCGATGAGGGACAGGCAGCACGTTTGTGCTAAGCTAGGTTAGCTAACAGCCGCCATGCGGTCATGAGAATTCAGCGGTGCCGCAGATGTGCTTTTAAAATTCTTTCTTATTTTTGCATCGACCCATTTTTGTGGTCGACTTAACCGAGTGAGGAGACGCCCCCCCCAGCCCGATTTCAGTACTATGCTAATGTCGGTAGCCTTCCTGCCCTGAAGTGAAAACTCAAGCCATATCAAAGTTTACTTGAATCGGGCTAAACTGCGGTAAACTGAAATGTGCGGTTGGTTAGTTGGTAATGTGGCTTTCAACTCACTTGACTCTAACCAATGTGCGCTCTCTGTTTCAAAAAAAAAAATTGTCATAGTTTTTCAGTTCTTTCGATTCTGGGTGAGTGGACTTGTCCGCCCAGTGTACTGAGCAATTGCACCAAAAGCGTGTGCCCATGGTAAAATTGATCCAGAAAGAGGATGAAAATAATGTACTACATTCCAAAGTTAGAGCAACCTTCCTCTAGCCGTTGTTAAATGTCAGGATGAGAGAATCCCCGACTTCTTGGGATTCAGCCACAGAGGCAATTTGGCTTCCACAGTAGATCCATCTTAAACCATGTGTACACATTATTGTATCTCCAAACTAATCTTTTTTTCTAAAGTCATGATAATCCTTTAATATAGGAGATGGGTTTCGAGAGATGCCATAAAAATTTAAATTGCAATACGTTCTCTTGTGTTTTTGCGGCTATAAAACGATCAGTATGGGAGTTTGACTGCTGGCCGACCCTCCGCCGTTTCGACCCCAGGACGAAACCTATTTGAGGCTCTTAAAACCAGAGCCCTCCGCAGCTTTGTCACAGAACAGGTTCATAAATAATGTGATTTTTTTCTGGCCTCTGCTTTCTCCTCCTCCAGCTTGGCTTCTCTTTCCTGTTGCAGGATGTTTATCTGTCAGCAGAGAATCAGGCACAAAAGCCCAGCTATGGTTGGATGGGGGGGGGGGGGTGCCAAGGAATCCAATCAAGATCGCCTTGCCTCTGCTTCGCAGCTGTGGGCATGTACTTACTCGTGGAGAAATACTTCTTTTTTTTTTTTTTTCTTCCCACTTTAGAAGCCTTCTGACTTGCAGTTCTTGTGGTTATTTACAATCTTAAGCCCGCTTTCTCCAAACTAAGAATCACAGTTCGAACTTTAATGGGTCGCCCCTGTGAAATTGCGTAGATGGTATATTTTGCTAAGTTTGGGCAAAAAGTGTATTTCTGAGATGGGTCTTGCGCTGACATTTTTCGGGAAACCCTTTTCAGGATGAACATTTGCACACGTAGCATCATATGTTTGGACCACCTACATTTTTGGAGTCTTCAGTTGTAGATTGAACTGCCTTTGGGAAAGTAATCATCACTCATTCAAGTGGGTTTGGTTCCGTCCTGAGCTACTGCTTATGCTGCCAGACAACTCCCAACTGTCTCGACAACAGATTCCCTATCGTGATGTGCAGGACAGGAATTGAACCGAGACCCGACACTGCGAGGCAAAAGCCCTCGCAAACGCTAGCTGCAAGTGTGAATTAGCATCAGTCTGTGACGGTAACTCGGCGCGCGGCATTGCCGCGATCAGCTCGCTCAGACAATGCGTTCTTGAGGATGACCGCTTTGAAGAGTTCTTTCTGCAAGAGGAAATGGCTCCAAACCGCTGGATCTGGCTGCTTCGTATCTTTCTACGTTTGCTGCACAGCTCCCGGTTGCTTTGAGCATTGGACTCGGTTGTGTGTGTAAAAAGCGCTGACTCAGTCTCAGTCCCGCAGCCCCCCACTGCTGGGCTGCTTGTGGAATTTGGAGCTGAGGTGCAATGTACGGGAGCACAGCAGCTGTTTGGAAGGGGCCAGATCGACCTCTTTGTCCAGCAGTTCCCCACGCGGCCCCTCCTTTGCATTTCTGCGTGTCTTTTCTGTCTGCCTGCTTCTGGCCTCATTGTGCATTTCTTTGTGATGGTCAGTGACGGTCTGTCGGCTTCCATTCTTTAAATGCTGCTCCCCAGCGATTGCTGATTTGTGATAATCGAGCATCTCCGCTCGCCCTCCTGTTTTTCGATGCATTCCCATGTCTATTTCCTGTTTGTCATCTCCTCGCGGCGCCCCCCCCCCCCCCCCCTTCTTGGCCGGTGCTCCCACACTGCCGTATCTCAACTTTGCCTAGTGACTGACAAGCGCGTCCCCGGGTCTGTCTGCGTGCCAAGCGCCAGTTGGACAGCACATGCTCTCAATTAGCATGCGAAAGACTTGTGCGTGAGTTCTACTCAATTTAGCCTGCAGTGTCCTAAAAGTGCAGAAACGATCTGCAGGATTCATAGAGCCTTCTGGATGGCATTCATGCACACATACTGTAGTTGGATTCCTTTTCTCACACCGCCAGAGTCATAAAGGGAACTTGCAGAATAAAGAAGGCAGACATTTGTGCCATTTGTTCAGGAGAGCAAGACAGACAAAGACAATGAAAATGTAGCCAACTTGACTTGATGTGGTGTCATGTGCTGCACCTCCATTCAACATTTCATGGCTATTTTTGTCCTCTCGTGATACACACCGAGGGGTAGCCGCAAACCCATTTTTGCGTATCCCTATGATCTTTGCTTGAGTTGTGCAGCCCGGACGGATCTATTTCTAAATATTTTCTTACAGAGACGTAACAGCAGCCTACTTGTTTCATCTCTTCACGAGAGGCACGCAGTTGCATGATAAAATGAGATGACGCGGGTGTGCCAGTTGAGCCTGTTGGGTGAAAGTTGGCGTGCTTTCTTGGTACGTAGTCGCCGGCTCTGACGGAGTCCAATGAGTAGTTTATGAGTCTGTTGAGCGAGGCGATGGCGACGCATTCACCTAGACGGCGACAGCGGTCACACCCCGTCCTCTCCCGCAGACCCAATCTACTTATCTATGAGGTCACTTGTCTCCTACCCGTTATCTCGGTCTCTGCCTGCTCCTGTCACAGAGGCTTGTTTGTTGTCACCGTTTTTACAGTCGTGAATCCATCCTAAATGGATCAGGCTTGTTTTACCCACGCACGCTCACGCTGGTCAGTCAGCCCTCGAATGTCTGAGCGACTCGTCCTCGGAATTTGGCGCAGGCTGTCGCCTCCCAATTTTATGCGCAGGAGAAACTGAGGTTTGGTGCATCAAGATCCTTTCTTCTCTGTCTCCCCCTTTTTTGATGAATGACCACCTGGTAATCTTATCACAGCAACTCCTTTCGTCTTACTCGAAGGTCATAACAAAAGCCTGGTGGATGCTCTAACGCAAATGGGTGAATCCATTTATAGTAACGGGTGGACCCGATGGGACTCAAACCCTTAAATGGTGCACAGTCCTCGCTGGGCTGCACCACTTGAGGCACAGAGTACCCCCCCACACCCCCCAACACACACACACCACTACCATCAGCTGGGGAATAACGGTGATGTGCCCAGAAAAGGCTTTTGGAAACTTGTGACTCAATATCTTATCAGGATGTTGTTACATGTTGCTGTTAGAACATGGATGAGATGTATACTGCTGATTGGTGCCTTTAACTTGCCCGGTGTTCTCCTGTATTAAGTGCTTCTTTCTGGAAGTTAACAAGGTGCCACAGTATTTTGACATTCTTGTACGCCTAATGGAACATCTTATTTATTTTTCTTAAACCGCAGGGCTTTGGAAAATGCTGTCCCAGTTACAGAACATCGGTCCTGCATGGTATTCGCGGCTCTCGGGTTTAGATGCTGCCATTAACTCAATTGTTCCCGGGAATGCAGGAGAAAATGTTTCTACTGCAGACAGAAGAGTCATCCAGCTGTCAGTTTCTGTTTCACCAGAGTCACGGGCAAAAAAGATAATTCTCCAAGTCCCCTTTGTGTCCAAAAAAAAAGGTTCACCTCAGGAGAATCATTTTTGAATGCTGCGGGCTATGACATTTTGATGTGCACTGCAGGAAAAAGGAGGTTGCGAACATTTGCCATGCTTCCAGCCGTACAGAAGATGCCTTCTGTGGGGACGGCACACACACAGAGATGCGTAATAGTGGGAATCAAAGTGGCGCATTCTTGGTTTCAATTCAAAATGATAATCGTAGTTGTACTATTGTCTGGAGTACAAGTATTGATTAAAAAAAAATAGAAATAAAAAAATCCCAACACATCGTCACCATCACCACCTTTGCAAGTATTTTGTATCATTAACCGTTCCTGTATTATCAGACTACAGTATACAGAAAAGCAAGCGCTCTTGGTAACGTATCCTGAAACGCTGCTGCCGTTCTCACCTTATCTCCACATATTGGGAGGGCATGTTGACGCAGAATTGCATAAATCCACTTGTTTGCACTGTGGGTCAAACGCGTTGACTTGAAAGCTCGCACTCTGTGTTCCAAGTATACTCGCGTGCGCTCGCACATTGGATTGTATTTCCCGCTCCAGAACAGAATTGTGTGCCGTTTGAGCGCTTTCCCATTTTGCCCTTCACTTATTTCCGGCGGTTCTCGGTGATTTACTCACAAATATGCCTGCGGCGATCTCACAGCTATCATTCACGAGAGAGCCAGACACCTTTCATTTGGGTCGGTGGTGCCCCGCACACACACCTGTTGGGAGAGCCCCAGGCGTTGACAAAGTGGCCCGTTTCTATTTTCGGCCATATTTGGGGAAATTTACTGAATGCGTTTGTTCGGGCTGCTTGCATTTGTGTGACTAAAGAGAGCGTGTGGGGTACGGAGTCACTTCCCCTTGAAGAATGGCATGATGTTTTGTTCCCGGTGACCTTGAAATGCGTCATTCAGCTATCTGTCAGGCAAGGAATTTGGAATAAATTTAGTGTGAAGAAGGAAGGGCGAACCAGCTCATTTTGGGAGTGGAAGGTGCAGGAACACGATGCTGAAGTTGTTGGGGCCAGCTTGAATTGACTCAGATGTTTCTGATGAATAAAAGGGAAATGAAATGGGCAGACTCGCTGGTTGTGACCATGCGACACCATAGGAAAACAGCTGGGATTTCTCTCTCCGAATTTTCAGCGGGGTGGGGGACTGGTTCAATTGTGATTTCCATATGCATTCTTGGAAATGAAAAGGAGGAAAATGAGGTGAGCAAGTGAGTGAAATCCGTCCCCGCAGACATTGAGGATTGCATTTGCTCATTTTTCTGATTGATTCATAGCTCTTTCTCAACAAGGTTACATGATGGACTATGAAAAGTAGCTTATGAGCTCTCTTCCTTCCAGCAGCTCCGTCACGGTCAGACAAAAGGGAAGGCCATCCACAGGTTTCTTCCTCTGCTCGTCTAATCCTGAAAAGTCACCCTCTCTTTCCACCCCCCCCCCCCCCCCATCTCTCTTGAAAACAGCATTTTTGTGTCGTTACCTCACTCTGGTTGTAAATAATATCTGTGATGGCTTCCAGATGTGCCTCCATCCCATTGTGGAAGTGGGAATAGGGTTGGAGTGTGGTGCGGTTGTAAGGGTTGGACACTTACTGTAACTGGCTCAACTGCTGACTGCTCTCACTGGCTCGTTTGTCACTCCGCACTGTCCGGTTTGGCTTTCTGTTTTGAGTTGAACCGGACTGATTTTCCAGTCCTACGCTCATCTTAGGCTCTCCTTCTGCTGGATGTTGTTATCCCGCAATCATGCTCGGTTGTAGTTTGAGAGTCTCTTAACCGCAGACGAAGAGCAGACATCATCATCATGTTAGTTCTTCCAGTGGACTTCGTGAGGCCACTAATTCCTCCCATCTTCTGTTTTTCTTTTTTTGGCGGTCGGGGGGGACTATGAGTGAGACAAACCTGACATTTTAGGGTACAAGAAGAACATTTTGAGGCACACACCGTAATTCAACTTGTAACTATTCACTCCACTCATGTTCACAATTACTGATACTGAAGTGTGGGGTAGAAATTGGTTCGCAAAAAAAATAAAATAAAATTATAGAATCCATCAGCAACTTGACTGGCTGCACAGGCCTTTCATTTATTCATTCATTCATTCATCTTCCGAACCGCTTCATCCTCACTAGGGTCGCGGGGGTGCTGGAGCCTATCCCAGCTGTCTTCGGGCAGTAGGCGGGGGACACCCCGAATTGGTAGCCAGCCAATCGCAGGGCACACAGAGACGAACAACCATGCACACCCTCACTCACACCTCGGGACAATTTAGAGTGATCAATCAGCCTGCCATGCATGTTTTTGGAATGTGGGAGGAAACCGGAGTACCCGGAGAAAACCCACGCAGGCCCGGGGAGAACATGCAAACTCCACACAGGGAGGCCGGAGCTGGAATTGAACCCGGTACCTCTGCACTGTGAAGTCAACGTGCTAACCACTGGACTACCGGGCCGCCGCCTTTCATTTAATTTAACTTTATTTAATTTCAATTTACTTCCATTGACTGAAATGCAAAGTACCTTTGACTCGTGGCTATAGGAGTTTTGTGCCCGTGCATGTTTGCTTTCTTAAATATTGACCGAAATGGCGTGTGACTTGCCTTACAGCACAAAGTCCACGAAGCACAAGGTTTGCACTCATGCCACGGTGCAGCTTAAGGCGGCGCTGTGAGTATTTACATCTAAAACATACAGCGTTGCCCCGAGGGTTCATTTCAGATCCCCATTGAGCTCGGTTTGTTTGGATAGATTTGCTCCAGGGTCAACTCCCACGTCCGCATTAGCCGTCAACCCGTCATTAACCAGTCAAATTTCTCATTTGATGTTGTGAAAGCGCTCTATAAATACAGCTGTATTGTATCATGAGGAGGTACAACAAATGCTTTGTTGCTCACACACCTTATATGGCTCACGAGTATAAATTGACATCAACTATGACTGTCATCTTTGTGTCACATTTGACACGCATCACCGCCTATCGATCACAATTGCCAAGCATATGGCATCAGGCCAGTTAGCACCTAGCTAGGATCTGAATGATAGTGTACTTACTTGCTGTGCATTTTTCTTTTCATATTCCTCTTACAACAAGTGTTTTTCTCCCAGAAAATGTGTCTGACAAGCTATGTATTGGCATTCTAATAGTTCCATGTTCAGCATACGCATGACACTTAGAGGCATATTTTCCCTAAAACGTAGCATGTACGTAAAGCACTATGCAGTGGAGGTACTTTGATGCACTGAGCCAGCACAAACCCAGCAATTACACGAAAAGCATGTATCAACCGAATGGAGTACTTTCAGCATGAAAAATGTGCTGGGATATGTCTATACATGCAATCATTTTGACTGCGCCGCTCTGAGATGCCTGCTGAGCGAATGAAACATCAGTCACGCTTACATGCCAACTCCAACGAAATCCAAGCCCGCAAAATGTACCGAAATGCTTCATAAGTTTGCCATTTGCGCTAAATAAACACACTGGCCTGAAACTGCACCAAAATGGCCCTTGCTGTGATAAGGATCGATGGTCTAGACCAGCGGTGCCCAAACTTTTTTGGCCAAAGGTCTACTTTTCGATCAACCAAGGTTAAAGGTGACCTGGTTTTTAATGTTATTTTTTTAAATGCTTTTTGTGAAAGTGAGACTGATAGGATGCTAATGGTGCAGTGTGCACTAATACAAAAATATATCATATTAATAACACGCACACAGTCACACAAATGCCCCCCCCTCCCCCCTCCCCTTTCTTCCCTCTTATACCCCTTGCGATCGACTTGGGACCAGTCCGCGGGGTACCGGTCAATCTCGATCGACGTATTGGGCACCCCTGCGCTAGACAAATGGTCGCCATTTTTAGTGTACAGCACTCCTAGTTGGCTACATGGAGAAGTTTGGCGTCACTCACGTTTTTCCAGTTTCACTGGCTCCCGAGGCCCAACATGCCTGTGTATTTTTCGCGGTGTGGATTGTAAATAGCCCCACACATGCAGCGCGCTCATTACATGGAGCTGTCTCTCCCATGTCGACTGCAAAGCATGAAACTACTTGTGACTGACATGTCATCTTTTTCCAATCTTGACTCACCAGCTGTGTAGTCATTGCTAAAGCTCTCGCAAACAAAGAGCTTCAGTCCTGCTCAGAGCGAGCTTGGATTGACACCTTCCCAATCATTGCCAGCGTTGCTTGCCACACCTTGTCTGAGCAACCGTTGCTATGTTTGGGACTACCTGTGTATTTTGCCAGCGAGTTAAGACTGATGACAAAACTGGATGGTATTTGCTTCTCTTGTGGTTTAAACAACAAAAAAAAAAGGATCACCGCATATTCAATTCAGTGGTTGGAAAGCAGACACATTGATTGCCACGCAAATGTGGGTTAGTTCATTGCTTATTGAATGCAGGCAGCGAGTGTGTATGACCTTACCGACTCGCTCACACCCATAAGACTAATTCCAATAATAAACTGCACGCCGGTAAAACAGGTTGTTTTTGGCCCGTGCGTCGCCGTCAACCACTGTCTGTTCAAATGATGTATTTATTTTTACTTTTAATTCTCAAGCAATTTAAAATTGGTCTGGCTATGAAAATCAGAGCAACAACACCTCAGCTGTCCTTTGGTTTTCATGCGAGAAAGGAGATCGACGTCCTTTGGTGGATGTGCACGTTTTTGCATCCGTGCTTTGTTGTGGTCTCGACCTCCTGTGGGCTCAGAGATGAAAGCTGTCTCTTTTGGTGGGAGAACCTGACGCAGCAGGCGGCGACTAATCACGTCTTCCTCTGTGCCCGGACGTTCATTTTAATGAAGAATTAGACCAGAACTGAAAAGTTGTATTCCACCCATTGCTCAAGCCCTACCTTGTCAAATCACTTTGAGATAAAGAAGCTCTTGCGTGAAATGTGATGGCCTAACCGTCTTCCTAATAACGCCTCAGTAAGAATACGGCTTGGGGATCAGGCTGACGGCGGACCAAGGGAGCAGCGGCAGCGTCAAAGGTTGGGGCTGGAATTTCAATTTGTCTTCATGACCTTCCCGATGATGGGAATGAGGCAATAAACATGAATAACCTGCGTGCTCGGTGCTGAATAATTGATGTGGTCTTTTAGCATTTATTGATACGGCTGTCTGTCCCCAATGACCCATGCCAATATAGGTTACCTCGAGGGCCCGAAAATGGTGTGCTTTATTTCCACTTTGCAGGGGTGTGTATTACTTTTGCTACTTGGAATGAATAAAATGACACAGGTTGGAGAAATGAAGCATCTGCCAAAGAGCAAACTTTTTGTATTTTGATGTATATTCTGCAAAGTCATCCAGGAAATATTCGTAATGCAGTCGCATGAAATGCTGACACCGACGTCAGACATGTAATTGCTGGATGACTTTCCGCTGTGTAAACGCGGATACAATATCCACACAGCCAATGAATGGCACATCTTCTGTTACAACTCTGAACTTGCGATTTTTGCTGCACGTGAGAGTCAAAGAACTAAAGCGACATGAAGTTTTGACCTCTGTTCTCTTTCCTCCCTTAAAGCAAAACCCTTCACATCCAAAGTGAAGCAGATGCGGCTGCACAAAGAAGACTTTGAAATCCTCAAAGTGATTGGCCGAGGAGCATTTGGAGAGGTAACGTTCCTTCTGTTTTGCTGCACTCAATGCTAGCCTGCAACAGTCTCCCACCCGGCCCTTTCACACCCTGCAGTCCCCCCCCCCCCCTTCCCTTTTGTTGAAGAAACAGGTGTCATGGGTGAGTTCGAAGCAGCTCTTTCTTTTTAGCGCACGCCAGCCGATAAATAGCAATGTTAGATAAGTCGAGAGGAATCCCACATTCTATGGTTATGCTTATGTAGGCCATTCAGCCAAATTGTTAACATTCGCTTCCCCGGTTAATTACCAGAAATAATATTTTTATAAAGCGCTATGCACGTTGATTTGTATTGTGTTTGAACGTAACATTCAATTAGCATAAATGTAATGCTTATAGTATTATAGTATTTGCTAACCGTATCCTAAAAAGTACAAAAAAACCACCCCAAACATGATAAAACAAGTCTGAGATGGGCCAATGCACATTGAAATGTGCATCATCAAATTTAGATCATCCTGAGAAATGTCACGTTTGCCACTTGTCAAAATTAAAGTACCAGTGAAACTAAGCGCTAAATACCACTTGGTTCGTTTTGTTCTGCCTTGTGCGTCTGCATATCAGGAGGTTGGAAGATACTTGATAATGGGTTTCAGGTGACTGTCAAAGCAGGGGAATGCTGTAAGGACAGGTAGCGCAGCCCTCAGCCAATAATACTCTAGCAGCAAAACAATTTTCAGCCAAAGACGGCTCCAAACTGATTGACACTTACTCACATTGAGAATTTATTTTATTGATGCATTAAAGATTGACCTGGTATTTCCCTCCATTTTATCCTCGGAATGATTTCTTTCAACACATCTGTGCAGCCAAGTCAGCGAGTTCCTTCCAAGCACAGTTTCCAACATCTTTTCAGCTCAAGACAATTAGGAATTTGTTCAGTACCGCAAACTGTAAATAACAGATGATAAGGCGGAACAGCAGGGGGCATTCATTTAGTCTGACAAACAAGTAAGTGTGCCAATAAATTGTGAGCCGGCGTGAAAAACCAGCTTACAGCATTTAAATGTTGACCATTGCCCGGTCACCCATATTCTTAAGCGAGCCTACTTGGGGAAAAAAAAAATAGCTTTACATAAAAAATGGAAAACTTGAGAAAATAGCAAATAAAGCTTTCGATTGATGGATGGCGACACATCGATCAGCTCGTAGCTACAATTCCAATGCCACTCACTAATGTCTTTACTTAAGCCTCTGCAGCCAGTGCTGGAATGTGCACGCATGAGTCATGTATTTTTCAGCATTGTGTTGAGGTTTAGAATGGGACTTGTGACAAGGTGCGACCTTGTGATAACATCCTTGTCAGCAGTGCTAGGGCCAACTTACTTTTAAGAAACCATGCGATTATGCCAACCATTGCACCATTTAGTCATCCGATCGAAACCCTTTTTTCCCCCCCTCCTTGACAACCCAAAGGAGTACATTACCGACAGACCCCGAGGAGATTTTCATTCATGTACTGTACATCAACCCAAACACGCATTTGATTACATTTGCTGACTACCTGCGTATCACTCGGCTCGTTCAGTCAACAAACTGCTCTCAAGTTTAAGGAATGATTACGGAAAAGGGACGACCGGATAATGGATGCCAGGGGTGGAGAACAAGACGCAAGTAAAGTGACAAGAGAAGACAAAAACACCAAGGCGTTGCCAAGAACAGTGCGCTCTCCCCCTGGCCCGCTCTCTTCTTCCTCCCTTCCTCTGCGGGGGGATCCAAACACTGCAGGAATGTTATCGTTGTATTGCATTAGCAACATTCCCCAGCTCATTTAATAGACTACAGACCCTGTTGCATGGGCTACTGTTTGTGTCTGTGTGAGTGTATGTCACAAATTCTTCTCTGCTTACTCTTGGGTTCCTTTCTGCCATACACGGTTGGAGGCGCATATGTATATATAAATATATAATATTTCTACCCCCAGTTATTTTTTTTTTTCCATTGTGCGCATGTCAACTGTGGTTAGTCCAAATATTGCATCTGTGCAAATGTTCCCATTCCCAAACTTGGTTTGCAGTTTCATGTCCGTAGACGAGGCTTTCCTTGGAATTATGAATCACATTTAAAGTATCCAGCTGTGTTTCCCGCCCACAATTCTTGAGCTTTGCCAGCCTTTCCCCACGATGTTGCGTCGACTCGACATACTTCCTTATCGGGTGTCTGTCTGAATTTCCAGTTCTGAGAAACTTTGCATTCACCATCACTTTTCCTCCCATGTACAGGTCGCAGTCGTGAAGGTGAGAAATACAGACAAAGTATTCGCCATGAAGATTCTGAACAAATGGGAGATGCTGAAGCGAGCTGAGGTAAGTGTCAAGTCGCCAGTTTCCACAGGAGCAACAGCGGGTTTGTTCATAATGAGGGAACACGGATTCTTTCCCCCCACGATGAGATCAGGCACTCACGCATTAGACGCCGGCACATTTCCGCGACACTACAACCTGTGTGGTTTTCTCATTAACTTCTCCCATACATTTCGAGCTTTCCTCCGTGTCCTGTGAGTCATCACGGCTCATGCGTCACATACTACAAACGGAAATATGTTACCGGTGTGCGAACAACGACACACGGGAGTCGTACATGGTCTCGTTCCAATGCTAATGTACAAAAGTTCGTCCGCAGCACTCACGGTGCCGTTGTACCGTGGCATAAATCACAAGGCTATGGTGGTCATATTTAATTGTGGTCAACTTGTTTTATACCTACACCATTGTGAGGCGTAACGGTCAAATTACCTTTTCAGGTTAAGACTGTTTTATTGTCTTCACGTCATGATCTTAGCAGTTGACCGGCAAATGGTGTTTAACGTTTTGGTGTTTTGTGTGACACCTTTTATAAATTGCAAAATCTATTTTGTGTTTCTTCAGACGGCATGCTTTCGAGAGGAGCGAGACGTGTTGGTCAACGGGGACTCCCAGTGGATTACCACCCTCCACTACGCCTTCCAGGATGATAACAATTTGGTAGGCCACAACACGAGCTTCTATCTTGACACGTTTCAAGCTCCAACTCATCCTTACAGTCTTCACTCTTTTTCTTCTTCTTTTTTTTTTTTTTTTGCACCGAGTGGCCCGATCGGCTACTTTCACTAGTTCACCTAAGAAATCATGTTGAGAGCACCATCTCCTCAGTGCGGCAGATGACATGCCAGCCGCTGACTTGCACATTTCTTCACGACAGCAAAGCACAACATGACCCATCAAGTATTGCAGGAAATCGGGCAACATACGCGCCAATTAACACGAATGCGCCAATTAACGTGAATGTCACATTCATCCAAAAGCATTTGACTCTCGAGCCTTGCGTTTTGACACCAAAGCCATCATTCGCCGTTAAACCTGACCGTCTGTCTTCTCTCTTTGACCCAGAGTTCAAATGCCGGGACTGCTTGTCATTCCATTTCCCACACTCTCACAACAAATACTTTACCCGAGACACTCCCACAGATTCTTAAGACTAGACATTACTGCGCTTCCAGTGATCTAATTATAGGGGGGAAAAATGGGATGCCTATTTTACAGCCCTCACATCCTCTGGTCAGTAATAGGTGAGAAGGGAGGGAGTTTTCTCACTTGAGTGGCTTTATGCTCGGGCTCCTGCAAAAAATACTGTCCCCCATAATGTTCGGATTTTATGCTTTTCCCCCCACCACACTGCACACGCCTTTTTTTTTTTCCATCCAATCCCGCTGTCACTGCAATTAAGACAAACCTCTAATTGTTGTTTTAGTACCTGGTCATGGACTACTACGTGGGAGGTGACCTGCTTACATTGCTCAGTAAATTCGAGGACCGACTGCCCGAGGATATGGCTAGATTCTACCTGGCTGAAATGGTGCTTGCTATCGACTCAATTCACCAGCTTCACTACGTTCACAGGTGAGGAGCCAAGTGCATTGTGTCTCACTCCGATGAAACCCTGTGTGCCTACAATTAATATACAAGAAGGTTTGGCAAGTTTGGTGCCCTGTCAGCAAGCAATGAGAAATTAGACCCTGCAACATGGAAGGTTTTTCGTGCCTACACTGAAAAGAAAAAAAAAATCTGATTTTTATTTATTTTTATGTGATGAGAATAAAGACATATTTTTGCCCATTCAATGTCAGAATTCCCCCACAGATGAAACAATGTGACTCCAGCAGCAACTGTGTTCATCAAATTAAGTTTCAAAGATCATAAAACGTTTCAGCTTCTGGTTGATGAGTCAAGAAACGCAGCAAAAGATTTGAGGTCAAATGTTTGTATGCTAACATGAAACACTCAAGGGGTGTTGATATGCCGACTCTTCTGACTCATCATTTTGCATCGGGAACGTGCCAGGATCACTTAGAATCACGGTTGAAGCAGCGTGGGTACAAATGTGGCATGTAAGTGAATGAAGTTTAGTGCCATGTGTCATTTATGTTAAAAAAAAAAGTTCTTTCATTGCTTGACTTGCTGATTGTGATTTGCCCTGGTTTTAGCAATGATAAGGAGCACTTACAGACAGCTCTCCCATTCTCAGCATCCTTTTTGTGAGAGTTTTCTCTGAATTTCCGAGACTAATTCAACAGTCGATCCCATTGGTGTTCCCTCTTGAAATGCCCAAATTTATCAAATGTGCATGACTGCATGCGTGACCCAAGTTGGATGACCATTTTCTTTCAGTACTAAATTGGGCCGAATTTAAAAAAAACAACAAAACCCCCCCCCCCCAATTCAACACCAAGCCACCAACCTAGCCAGCTGGAGTGATGATTTGTTCTGAGAATGAAAGTCAGGGAGACTAAAAAGTGTTCCAACTCTCCAAAGTGGGTAGAAGGTTTGGCTTTAAAACTGCGCAGCGGACAAACCAAAACATGTTGCGGCCGGAATGCATCGCTGCCGGCTGCTGCTGCCGCCGCTGCTGTGTTCCAAAAATGAAACACTTTAATTTCAATTGCCAAACGAACAGAAGATCTTTGATGTCATGGTTTGGTTAATTTTTGGTATAGTATGGGGACAAATACAGAAGCGAAATTTCCTCTTTTGGGGTCAAACCGACGAGTTTATGCATCGATTTTTACCACTCCACAATGACTGTTACACCTTGAGGACAATAAATAGCCAATTTGGCAACGACGCGATTGCCTCGCTGAAATCACCAGGTGGAAGCTTCGTGCCGCAATTTAGCCGTTGTGCCTCAAGTGTGTGCAAAAAGGGTGGAAGTCTCTCCGCAAATGTAACGAAAGCACAGGCGCGGCGGATGTCTATTGACACTTAACGTCAAAATCTTCCCTCCGCATTTTCAGGTGCATGTGTAATAATGTATAAAATTGTGTACAGCATATTAAAAATAAAACATTTACGCTCCTGCAACTGAAACCATTGGAGGGGGTAGACCACTTTGAAAGCGCGGAAGCCCACTGGAGTACAGAATGTACAATGCACACAATGACTTGGAAAGGACTTTTTGTTTTAACGTTTTCTGTGTGTTTGCCAAGTTCACTGTCATCCTAGCCAATATTAGCAGAGAGTGCGTTTATATGTTCCGGTTTTAAGTGTGAAACACTTGAATATGACAACAATAAAAGTCTGACATTGCAAAAAACGGGTGTACGAGTCACCCCATAAAAGTAAATCCTTTCGGAGACGAAATTTGAAAACAAGTCCTATGATCCTCTCTGTGCTTTGCCACAATCGTGCTGGCGGGCAGCCAACATTTGTGTCCAACTGGCTGACAAACAAACCAACAAACGTCTGCACTACTATGCGAGAAAGCCTTAAAATGAAGGACATGACGCAATTATCTTGTCTTTAAAAATACTCAGGAAAATCTCTTATTACTGAGTTGAGACTTGCCGCGGGGGATCACGAGCCTCGTTTTGGCCTCTTCTGCCCTTTAGTGAGTGACAGCTGCATGGGACATTTGATAGGAGACAATTTCAAGTGTTTCACCGAGCTATTCACGCAATGCTTGTTCCCCAGTAACAGCAAGTGGAATGCTCCGGTCCAACACCCGCTTCCAAGTCTGTGCCCACACATCAGGAATTTGACACGCTTATCATCTGACAGATTTGAAACCTACGTGAGAAGCTGATTGTATTATCCTGTTGTTTGGGGTTGCCATCATTTGTTATTCCGGAAAATAGCACAGACCACCAACATGTCATTTAAAAAAAATTCTAAAGCACTCCATTTCGGAGGCAAATTGGGTATGTTCTGTTCTACATTTTTTTACTGGTCTTTCTGAAAGCTTCACTTGTCACGTCCGCTCCCTTCGTAACTTAGATAGCTACTATCTCAAATTCCATCCATCCATTTTCCGAACCGCTTGATCCTCACTAGGGTCGCGGGGGTGCTGGAGCCTATCCCAGCCACCTACGGGCAGTAGGCGGGGGACACCCTGAATCAGTTGCCAGCCAATCGCAGGGCACACATAGACGAACAACCATCCACGCCCACAGGGACAATTTAGAGCGTCCAATCAGCCTGACATGCATGTTTTGGGAATGTGGGAGGAAACCGGAGCACCCGGAGAAAACCCACGCAGGCCCGGGGAGAACATGCAAACTCCACACAGGGAGGCCGGAGCTGGAATCGAACCCGGTACCTCTGCACTGTGAAGCCGACGTGCTAACCACTGGACTACCGGGTCAAATTCTTTTTCATAATTGAAATCAATGGTAATGCCATTCATTAGTTCCAGTACCCTTAAAAAAAAGCTAATTATCTGGAAAAAAACTCTCAATTGAGAAACAAGTGTAGTTCCACTGTACTGTCAAATGGCTGATGTCAAATGGGTGTCAAGAAAATCAACTGCGTATGTAAGTTCAAGGTTGATGTCATCATGTTTCGGCTAGGGCTGAACCAGACATTTCATGGAAAGATGCCAACATTAAAATGTAGACGCAAATGCGAGGATAAAGAAAGTGAACGGGGAGCCGCTAGTTGTATGTTGTAGCAATTAGGAGTGGCATACACGGAAGAGGGGAAGGAAAGGAAAAGGGGCATGAAGGGGGGATGACACTGTTTCCATTGAAGTCCCCTTGTGGACTGCTTGGGACAGTAATCATGGGGAATGAGAGGTGTGTGGGTGCGGCGTTGATACGGCGCCCGATGGACTCGCCCTCAGCCCCTCCCCTCCTCTCTGTATTTCATGTATATGCGTTCATGCGAGAAAGACACCGTTTTTAAGTTTTTCTTTTTTGCTGAGGGCGGAGTCAGCAAAAACATCTCTTGCGGAGGGTGCGTTTTGCTGGCTGATCCCATTTGAGAAAGTGTGTACATGTGTGCGTGGCTGCATGCATGGGAGCTAGCCTGTGTGGGTGGGGGGGGGGGTGGGTGTGTTTGGCAGCACGAATGTGAGGGTGTGTCTACATCTGAGGTACAGCTTGTTTCCGAAGCGCATGTCTGAAGAAAAGGACAACCCACTCACCCTATAAATTAGTAGCCCTTGGTCGTCATTAATTAGTAAACCATTCCTTCTCTTCATCCACCAAACAGACTTGACTAAGTTTCTATTTGCACTTGTGAAGGTTGTGGTACCATGGTCGATCAATGATATTCTGACTGTGTTCCTCTGGGTAATCGCAAATGAAGTGGATGATTTCACAGTCTCCTGGGACCATTAATGGTCCCGTTCTTTGTTTTGCAGGGAACCATCTTGAAGCCTTATTTCAGACCTAAAATACTCTTCGTGTGGGCTTAAAATGATTCATAGATAGAAGGAAGGTCAATAATGCAGTGACACTAAGTGATGATATTTGTACACCAAATGAGTCTTGTTGCCAGGATGTTAGCATAAAAACATTAGAGCGACAAAATAAAGCTTGGATGGAAGAACACCACACCGCCATGTGGGCGCGCGTGTGTATTCAGTGATCAGTGACCCGTTTGGCCTCACGAAGGGGCCTGACAAATGTCGCAATAGCTGAACTCAGCGTGGCTTAGTGCCTCCTAGCACCACATCTGTCTCGTGTGGGTTTGTGCGGCGGCGAGCAAAAGGCCTATTCTGCCAGAGTGAGAAGAGATGTGGGGGGGCTGCTACTGAGGAGGGGCTTCCTTGTGTGGACAGATAGAGGGCGGTCTGTGCCGATGACAATGTTGGCTACCATTCCAGTCCGTCACTCGTGAAATGTGCCATGTCCTGGGTCATCGTAATCCTTTGTCAGTGGAATCTGACCACTGTGGAGGTTTGCATGTGTGTGTAAGATGATAGATTGTTTTATTATTGATCGGGACCATGTGTCTCTTCGTGGCTCGCTGAAGTACAAGAGAATGGCTTTATTTCTCTCTGATTGGTCTTGTTAATAATTTAAAGGCACTCTTTTATTTAACATTTTTTTGCCATTGATCCTAATTGATTCCCTGCTTTTTTTTCCTCTCTTAGGAAAAAGCAAACAGTCTTATTAAAATGATGCACAACCACTAACAACTCGACTCCAAAGACTGTTTGCAGGATTACAGTTGCTTACAAATTCACGGTTCTGCTTTTCAATATTTTATGACTATTTGAAAATAATATTTGGGGCATCTGAATGTGCATAGCAACCTGAATATGTTAACTAGCCTTTGGGTAACATGCATTTGCCTCTGAGCGTTATGTTCGATAGAACAGTAACTGTTTAAAATAAATATTCGGAATCATTGTCAACACGATGCTATAGAAAGATTGGGTCCTGTCAAATGCAATGCTGGTTTCAGTGTTCCTCTCTTTGTGTCAAGCGGTACCAGAGGTCACACAGTCAGAACAATTGCTTGTCTAGATCCATGTGAACATCCTTGTCTGCGCAGCTTCCTGTGTGTGTGTGTGGGGGGGGGGGGGGGTGTTGCTCGTGTGTGCTCACGCGCAGGCGCACATGTTTATTGTCAGGCTGCAACCAGATGGCCCTCCCAGATGGATGGTGTGTATTAGAAGAGCTTACCTCCCTCTATTCTAGTCTCAATGCTGCTCTTTAAGACCACGGGAGTCTTGTGACACACTTGCCCAATTAACTGGACTAACTAGCCTTCGTATTAGCTTCGCCTCCTCCGCTGCGGGCCTTACAATGTGTGGAAGCTAGGGTGTGCTGTGTGCATCTGCATGTGCGTGCATGCATCGCTGGCGGCGCTTGTGCTGGTGAGCTCCTAACATCAGGCAGGTTAAGTCTGATGAAGAAAAGATGAAGCGGAGGAGTAAAAAAATGACAATGAGCATTTGAACCACTGTAGTGGTCAGCACCTCCAATCGCATGATGATGACAGAAGTGGACAAAAGAACAATTTTTGCTGACTTCTGACTTTGGCAACATGTGAAATTAATGATTGTCAAAAAAACATGTATATTTGTGCAGAACCTCTCACTTTTCCTCCAGACCATGTGTATTGGGCTTGGTCACAGCTCAGCATATTAATAGGGGCGCGCACGCACAAACACGCCCACGCACACATGACTGCCACAACCCTCTGAGGAAATCTGTGGAATGGTCAGACATTGACGAGGCCTATATTTAACTATGCACTATTCAAAGCAGTGCGTTCCGGGAGCTGGATAATATTGATTTTTACGGCACAGTATAGTATGGAGCTTGACTGGAGGGCCCCCCATCATGGAAAACGGCTAAATGACTAATTGTACCCGGACCCTCCTAAGTAACACTCGCTGCGAGTCATGCATTGTAGTTGTCGGCACTGGACTAAAATTGAACCAGCTGTGCATCCGGATGGATGACTCCTTGATTTGTCATGTGCATAAATGCATGACTAAATTAGTACAATCTTAGAAACCTGTCATCAGTTTTAGGGTTGCAAAAAAGGTGCATGTTGACAGGATGTTAAAACTGAGCGACTGGTGTGGAACTTTTTTTAACAGAATTCTTAGAGCTTGCGTTATTCTATCAAAGTTCAATTTTGAAAAAGACATTTCCCACTCTTAATTTCCTCATCATTTGACCGTTTGCTCTCCCAATCTTCCTTCAGGGATATAAAGCCCGACAACATCCTGTTGGATAGGAACGGCCATATCCGTTTGGCTGACTTCGGCTCCTGCCTCAAACTCATGGAGGATGGCACGGTATGCATTTAGCCTGCTGCTGCAGCTGTTGTTCTTATTGAAATCATGGAATGTCCTCCAAACGTTTCCAACTGGAAGACCAGCTCACACACGCACACACATATAAATATTAATTCCATTTCATAGGAAAACAAAATATTCACGCCTTTTTTAAAAAGTTTTCATAATCAACGTTTGGCTTTTTTAGGCGAAACGCTGACAATGAAATCAATCACTGACGTGGAAGTAATGGCAATGAATCATTTTTAACTTTTGTCATCTTTTTCAAGAGACAAACTGCTGTTGTTGTGATTAGAGTTAACAGTGTGTGAAGTTTTTGGTTCCTCTTTATGTTGGATTTGCGTTGCTCATTCCAGGTCCAGTCCTCCGTGGCCGTGGGGACACCGGACTATATCTCTCCAGAAATCCTCCAAGCCATGGAGGATGGGAAGGGCAAGTATGGACCTGAGTGCGATTGGTGGTCCCTGGGCGTCTGTATGTATGAAATGCTTTATGGAGAGACCCCCTTCTATGCCGAGTCCCTCGTGGAAACGTATGGCAAAATCATGAACCATAAGGTGAGCTGTTTTAACAAAACGCCACTTTGTGATTTGAATGTGAACATAAAGCCTTCAATTCATCTCGACTGTGCTTCTTATGCCACAAACTCCATGTATGTATTTGTTGTTGTTTTTTTTCCCCCCCAGGAGCGATTCCAATTCCCACAACAGATAACAGATTTAGTTTCAGAGGAGGCAAAGGATCTCATACGTCGGCTCATTTGCTGTCGAGGGTACCGAATAGGACAGAATGGGATTGAGGATTTCAAGCAGCATCCATTTTTCGCCGGTACAATCCACTTGCCACATGTCTCCATTCTGCCAAGGTTTCTTGCTTACCTGTCATCTCCTTAATATGCAGGCATTGACTGGGACAATATCCGCTTGTGTGAGGCCCCTTACATCCCTGAGGTCAGCAGTCCCACCGATACCTCCAACTTTGATGTGGACGACGACTCTCTCAAGAACGCCGTAAGTGTGCGCGTGTGGTCAAAAGGCAAAGAAATTGTCACTTGACGACCCCATGAGCCTTCTGGAATGCATTGTAGAGCTGGCAAGATGAGCCGACGAGTCCCGATTAAAATGGCTCGATATCAGCTCTTAAATTCAACCATGATCTATTTTTTTGACTCGTCAACTATCAAAATAATCTTTTGTGGCAGCCCGATGAAGTCATTGTTTGTTTGTTTTTTACACAGGAGACCATGCCTCCTCCCTCTCACACTGCCTTTTCTGGTCACCACTTGCCCTTTGTTGGCTTCACCTACACCAGTAAATGGTAAGTCAACAAATAAAATTGTTTTATTGAAAACGCAAAAAGTGTCAGAAGTGGCGCAAGAATACCGTCTACTCTCACAAAGTGATGTTCACAGTCTGACTGACGTCCTATCCGTGGGAAAGCCACGCTTAACCTCTTCAAGGCTCAGTGATAAATGGTGTTTGCCACTCTTTCTCTACTTCCAATTCTCCCGTCACTCTTTTAACTCATTCAGTACCAGCCAATTCTAGACCAAGTCTGAAAAGACGTTTAAAAACGTCTTTGGGAGTGAATGAGTTAATTGCTCTTTCCATGCCAACAGTTTTGCATAATGTCACTTTTAAGGTGTCTGTCTTAATCGCCCCCCTGCAAAAAATCAAGCCCAGCAGACTTTGTATTTAACACCCACCGTGTCTGTGAACCGAGTCAATTCTTGCTTTATTTATATATTAATGTACCATTCAGTTTACCATTTATCGTTTCACCAGCTCAAGGCAGAGACTATTTGTCGTTCTCACCAGAGGTGGAAGGGCGCCAACCAAAGTGCTTTAATCCCACATCTTAAAAAAATAACCACACCCTCTGACTATCTTGAGAAAGTCAGACTGTTGAGTCACAGAGAATTCTTTTAGTGCCTGCGATTTCCTTGTTCCCGATAACTTGGATGGCGTTACAGAATTTTACTGTGAAACGAGATTTGTATTTTTGGCAGCAAGTATTTGAAGAGTCTTATGTTAAAGTGATGGCCAAGATCTACCACTTTTCACACATAGTCAGAAAAAATAAAATATTTAAAGGCATCATACACATATGTACATTCTGTTGTGTGTTTGACCGTGCTGCACCCCAAAAAAAATGCTTATTTGTCCCATTCTTCACCATTTTCCTCCTCTTTAGCACAATCTCTGATCGGGGTTGCCTGCGGCAGCTGTCAGGTGCGGCAGGCAAGGCGGGTCCGGACAAACTTGACACGGATGTCCAGCGCAGCTTGGAGAACAGCCTAGCCGTAGAGGCCTACGAAAGGAGGATCCACCGCCTAGAACAGGAGAAACTGGAGCTGAACCGCAAAGTTCAAGGTGAGGGTGGAGGTCACACTACGACTAAAACATGTCAAAAAAAACAAAACGGAGCTGAGTGTTAATTAGTGTTCACTTGTTACAGACTTTTGAGCAAAAGCATCCAGGGTTGGCGCTGGGTCATGAAAACCTTTAGCCCATGTAGCTAAAAAGGTGTAGCCGCATTCGAGCGCAACGCCATATCTCAGCAATTCAGTCCTAAATTGATCTTTCTTCGCACATTTTCAACACTTACCTTACCACTAACATTGATGATGTTGGCTTGATGGAGGTACTTGTAGACTGACTTTTTTTAGACGCCTCATTGCTTCAAATCCAGGGAAGTTCCCAACATTTGTGTTTTCATCCACTCGAGGATCGCAACAGAAGTGCGAACTCGCTACGGCTTGCATGCTCGCCGCCACTAGCAGATGTGAAAAATGCGTCATGGGCTTGGAGCGATGTTGTGATTATACTGTCACCAATTATGTGCATCACTGACCGCGTGGAGGATTGTGGATGACTGTCTGCAATTTGCCAACGGACATGTTTTTAAATGTTTTATTTTATTTTTGCATATGGGTATTTAGGATTAGTAGCCACGCTCCCCCGTTCCAAATTTGACAGGCAAATTGGCCATTCGCCACTGCGGCGTGTGGGTGGAAATATTGAAGTCGCCACTCTCCATTTCACCTCGTCAGTGGTGAGGTGGTGGAGTGGGAAGCACGCACCCCAAGAACTTCTCTGTTAAAGGACGTATTGACATTGCAGATCTGACCCAGACGGTTCAAGCACATCAGCGCCCAACTGGTGAAGGCCTTTTGAGTGCCAACAAGGAGGTGGAGATCAGGAGTCTAAAGACCGAGATTGACATTCTCAAGAAACAAATCGCTGGTAGGACTTAACGATTTAAATCTTGCCAATGTCAATTGTACAGAAAGTTAATCCTCCAATACAGCCAGTCGGGTGTTGAATGAGTTTCCAGTATTAGCTTCACGACTCTGTGTTTATGACAGACTCAGGCCAACTGGAAAAACAGCTTGAAGATGTGACGATGGCTCGTCGAGAACTAGAGGACTCATCCAAACATGTGAAGATGTTAGAGAAACAAATAAAAAGTCTCACAAGGGACAACGATGACCTAATGAAGGTATTACGCGAGTTGAATGGTGCTTTTCCATGATACGTAAGCCTTATTGTTCAAACAAACCGCATGATACTTTCTTGCCATAAATTGCATGATATATTGTTGACCTTTCTTGTTTGTGGCTAGGACCTTGTGGAAGCCAGCGAGAAGGTCAAGTCACAGTCAAAGGATCTGAAAGAAGCATACGGTCAGAGAAAACTGGCCATGCACGAGTTTTCAGAACTCAACAAGGACCTCTCAGACCTCAGGTATAGCCTCAGGTTAAACTTTGACATGACACCATTCTTAATTGAAACCACTGAACGGAAAAAGACACAGCTCTTGAAGTGGAAATTACGCTACTGCCGTTTTCAAGTCCTTATTGTCAAGTGTCAACATACAGCAGGACTGTGTGAAAATAGAAAATGGAAAAATCTGTTTCATTTCTTCTGTATATGACATGCTACCTAGGTATGTAATTGACTGCATAATCTGACCAAACCCACAGATCGGAAAAGCAGCAACTGTCTCGACAGCTGCGTGACAAGGTGGAGGAAATGGAGAGTCAAAATCAGAAATTTGAGGCTCTGCGCCTTGAGGTGCGAAAGACGGAGAAGGCCAGGAAAGAGGTAGAGCAGACTTCGTGTGGTTGATAGCACCTCCACATCTTCCCTTTACCCTGATTGGTGCACAATTCCCGCATAATTCATTTGAGTCTATTTAAGAATCATTGTAAATTCTGAAAAGATAGAAGTAGATTTTGTGTCCTAACCCAATACCTTGTATTTGATGGGGTTTTCTTTGGATTGATTTCATTCATGTGTAGATTTGTGTCAGAAATATCGTACTTTTCAAAACCATTGATAGAAATTCATGTTGAACCATATCAACAGATGGAGACTCAGATGGACGAGCGCATAGCCGAGGCGCTGAAAGAGAGGAAGCTGAAAGAACGTAATGAGCAGTACACCCGGCAGCTGGAGGGGGAGCTGGAAAGGCTGAAGGTAATAGCGATAAACATCATCAATCACACATCTGCGCGACCCTTGAAACGGCATATGCTCACAAGACCAAACCCTTGTCACTTTTTCATATTCAACTCTTGCTGTGTTCCATCATTCCTTAAAATCCCAGCCCCTACGATCATGTTTTCTATTTTCCATTGCATGATACAAGCGGTAAGCAGCCTGTCCTCACAAGTTTATTTGGCTATTATTTGCAAAGTAAGGCATAATGCATCAGGATGTAGGCTACATTGAAAAAGCTTTATTCCTTTGAAAACAATACACTCCCACCCATTAGCCGAAATCTTTCGCATGGAATGCAAAATATCTTGCGCCAGGACTTTCCACTGCTTTCGCATGCATCACATCGGGCTTTTGTTTGTGTGATGCTCATTTTGAGCATACTTTGCAGTCAAATATGGTGTGGAAATAATGTTCGATCCCACTTGATGATATCCAGACCACAGACCGAAGTGCGAATGGATGGGTAAAGCTCACAATCCTGCTTTGAACGCTTGAAGTCGCTCCGAGAATGCTTCAGCCCACGTGAACATGTCGTTGGCTGCTGTGTCACTGTCACAGTTTGTTTCCCAACTCATCTCAGATTGTTCGGACTGCATTGTCTTATCCGTTGCTCCGTCTTTTCCAGGTAAAACAAGTTGGGTCGTTTGCTCTCGCCACCCCGTCCGACCAATCCCAGGAGATGGGGCGTCTGCGGGGTGACCTGGAGAAGAAGACCCACCTGCACGAGGAGGAACTGTCCCGTCGAGATGAACAACACGGCACAGATTTGAGGACTTTGCGCAAGGACCTGCGTGACGCCGAAAGCCAGCATCTCAGCCTGCAGAAGGAGATTCTCATGCTCAAAGACAAGCTCGAGAAGACTCGCAGAGAGAGGTGTTTCATCTTTTTATTTTTCGTAGTTACTCTCTTTGCCTTCGTTCATTACCTCTCTATTTAAGTGACATTGTAACATGTTATGTCCGCATTTTGAATGCTGTGAAGGTGTATTGTTTTTTCAGCGCTGTATATGTTGTCTCTCGGTGATCTTTCCATATAGTTACTTACATCCTGTGTCTAGTAAATGCATTGATTTCATTTCAATGTGTTATACTTTTCCAATCACCGAGTCAAGTCTACACAGTATATCATTCGTGCATGGAGTACATCACACACACGACCGACTCGCACACATGCAAGCAAGGGAGAGGGAAATCTGTGAGGGGATTGATTTGAAATGTCCAGCGATTACATCACGTCTCTTATAATAGATGTTCTCATTTTGGTTTGTTGCGAGCCAGTTGTCAGGATGAGGATCATCAGTGATTCACTCCCATTTCAAATTAAAACATACTTCAAATGGAGCGGCGAATATCAGACCCCCAGTTTTAAAAACGACATACAGCGCACTGCAATCGCCGTGTGAGGTTGGTGAGCTCACTGGTACAAGTGAATCCCATCGTTCAGATTGGCGCAACCTAAGAGCGTGCATGCAGTGCATGGCTTTAGCTAGTAGCCTCTTGTTTTGATCTGCACCGATGGAGACGCCACTGTCAACAATTGCAAGTTGTATGAGTCTCATTCTTCACCTCTATGAACACGGAGCCTAAGCAAGTACACAGTACAGTAATCAAGATGCCAAAAATCTTGAAAATGAATCGGAAGAATCCCTGAAATTTATTTCCCCAGTATTTATGTCATTGTAAGAGCTCTGAGACAGGTGATCGTACTTGAAGAACTTACACAATCTTGTTTTGGAGAGACTTTATTCTTACACACATTAATTTTTGTTCCCATTTGCCCATTGGTTTTCTGAAATTTGGGATTGCGGCTCCAGTTGCCAATATCGATAATTAAGCAGGAACGACAAGGGCTTCTTGATTCTTGTTTGTTGTAGTCAATCCATGTTTACTGTGTGTAGTTACTGTACAGTTTGGGTGGTGGAATTCTTTCCCATTCTTGCTTGACATACACCTTCAGGGTCTCTTTCCGTTGTATTTTGTGCTTTGTGATGCACCACTCATTTTCAATGGAAGAAAGGTCTGGACTGCTGAAAGGCCAGTTTAGTACTCACTTTTATGACAAAGCCACACTGTTGTCACATGCAGAATGTGACTTGGCATTGTCGTGCGGAAAGAGACTGGTGGGCATGTTTCTCCCAAACCCGTATGTACCTTTTAGCAACAATGGCGCCTTCACGGATGTGCAAATGACCCATTCCAAGGGCACTAACATACCATCACAGTTGCTTGCTTGTGAACTTTGCACTGATAAGTCCGAGTGGTCCTTTTCGCCTTTGATCCAGAGGACACGACATCCATCCTTCGTCGTGGGTTCATTATGTCAGAGAATGTGGGTCAAAAACTGTCCTCCATGGATGTAAAATGGTCATTGACTTCACCTGCCATGTTAATTTAACATGTTGATGTCCAGTTGGTGGTCAGTGTCCTGATGTGGCAGTTGCTCAATTGTTTCTACTCACTACTATGGCACATAGCAAGTAAAACTGAACCAGTTTTGCCACTTTTAGCCCCTCAAAAAGGCTTCCCAATTTTTAGGATTTTAGCATTTAAGTTATGAACTAGGTTACGGTCCCTGGAAAGTGAAGTCTTACTTAAATTAGAGACACCACAGAGAAAGTTTATGATGCCAAAGGCTTTCTTTCGACAGGATGGGGACATAGCTGTTCTCACCACTTTCAATTGGTTAATATTGTGTGCCAAGTAAAGTATACTACAGTGAAGAAATGTTTGGACCACTACAGAGGATCTTTCAAGCCTCCAATGGCTCGAGTATATCCCACGGGTCAAAATATGTAACGCTTGCTCATTTAAATGACACCGAACTGTTCTGTAAATTGTGGCGTCACTGGGCACCGTTTTAGCCGTGCCCCAAAAATTCGGAAAATTGAAATGGTGAAAAACATTTTAATATCGCTACACTTAAGTATCAGAGAGATCTCCGCCTTTGCGCATTTTCAATTATTATCTTGAAATCTTCAAAGAATCTGTTTCGAAGCAAATTTCTGAATTCCCTTCACATGGTCAGGATATATTCTTTCAAGGTTTGTCCAGCCAGTTGTCACGAGTTGATCACTGTTTATTCTCCTCAACAGTCAATGTGAGCGGGAGGAGTTTGAGACGGATTACAAGCAAAAGTGTGAAAGGGAAAGAGTTCTCCTTACTGAAGAAAATAAAAAGCTGTCCAGCGAATTGGATAAGGTAAGGTGTATTTCAGAAATGCAACCGATTGCGGGGGGGACTTGTATAATAATAATAATAAATTGAAGTCTATCGTGCGCTTTAGCCATTTCCTCACTGTCTGGCACAATTAGTCCCTAACCTCAGGTAACCTTTCTGGGCTGGCCTGAATCTTTTCATCACATTCTTTCACCTCACTCCGATGCCAAAGACATCTCTGGTCAGTAGCCCACATAAAAGCATCCCGTAGCCTCCCACGCTGTGCAGTGGAATGGCACTCTGGATTCTGCCGATTTCAAAAAAGGTTCTCAAGAGTTCAAAAATGCTCCTACTTTCAACACCTTCCATGCGGGAGGATTTTTGACATCTGGACGGAAATCTGCTGAGAATGGCTAAGGTTACAATTGGCAATGATCACTGTAGTTGAAAACAAAGTTGAAATTTATAAGCGTCAATGAGAAGTACCAGATAGTCAGGACAACCTGGTCTTCGCAACCATTTTTGCATACTTTTGTCTTCATAGGGATGTTCCAGCCAAGTTGTAAAAGCACATTTACTGCGCGAAACCGGAAATGTGTTCACCTTTATGGCTGAGAGCCCTTTCCAAACCTTAACATGGCTTCGTTACCTCAACTGTCCTCAGAAGGTGCCGCTCCCTAGCCTGGAAAGCCTCTGCCAAACTGTATGACATTAAACTGTATTAGTGTGAACATTACCTCACAGACTTGACGGCAATAAAACGTGCTCTTAAGTGAGGCATTTGATGAAACAATAGAAGAGTTTGCGATTTGTTGTGTCTCTATGGTTACATCCTCTTGCACAACACACATGAAAGGAAGCGGGATCGTTCAACAATATACCACGGTGTTAAATCACTTGTGTTTCTCTGCTAATGCAATCAGAAAGCTGTCGACGACCTTCTCCGTTGCTCAAAGTCCAATGACACGAGTCATTTCGAGGCCCAGCGCCTTTGCCTCCTGCTGAATAGCGGATGTGCATTGTTTGAAGTTTGATTGTTGTCCTTTGTGTCTGTTGGATTTTCTTGCTTTGAAACAAATTGGGAGGTTGGAAATGATGCATCTGACTTCACGTGCTTTTATGTCCTCAGCTAACAAGCATGTTTGAAAAGGTGAGCGTCTCCAATCGGCAGCTTGAGGAAGAGTTGAGAGAGCTGGCTGACAAAAAGGAGAGCGTTGCTCACTGGGAGGCCCAGATCACGGAAATCATCCAGTGGTGAGAGAAACGCACTTTGTTGCACTTAGGAAATGATTCTTTTTCTCCGCTAACAGGTTCAGCGGACCCCCAAAAGCTTCCTACGCTTTGTCGAGTCTCCATTTTAACACGTTATAGTTCTAATTAGCTACCACTTACACACAATAGTTTTCAAATGTGTTACAGAATAACCGTGACATCGGTTTACATCAACAGAGTTTAAAATAACCCCAGTGATTTAGAAAGGGACTTAATCTCTGTGGAATTGGTTAATGTTGAAGGTTTCCTTAAAACAACACAAGACAAGTGACTTGGTGCCATTTGTTCCAGTGAGGGACAACTTTCATTGAGCACCAAAGGCCCCTTTTTTTTTTGGACCATGTCACTCACAATAAAAGCAAACAGAAAACAGTTTGTGGACTCATTTGTGGGTGCTGTCGTCCCCCACACCCCAGCCAAAGTTGTGCGGGAATTCACTTTTCCGATTGCTCAACACCTGGCAGTAGTATCTGTGGTTGTCTGAGACCGCCAAACCAAAGAGACCAGTCAGCTCCGCTCTACTCAACTCAATTTATGGAGCACTCTAAAACGACCACCGCTGTAGACATGGAGCAAAAAGACAGTAGAAAGCACAAAAACAGTCAAACTAAAAATCAAGTCCCATGCTGAGTTAAAAGCCAAAGAATAAAAATCTGTTTTAAGATGAGTTTTAAAGATGGGCTGGGGGTGGGGAGCTTGCCGAACAGTCGGTACATTTCGTGAAGAAGAACAATTGGTGAGCTAAAGCGATATTTGAATTTGTTTTAAATTTAAAAATATCTCAAATCCTCATGTGCGAGGGGGAAAAAAAAAAAACTTTTTTTTTTCATCAACAAAAATGCGTTCGGGAAACACAAAACCGTCTCTAATTAAAATTTGCTGTTGACCAATATGATCCTTAAATTGCCAGAGTGGGGAAATTGCCCAAAGCACTTTTGAACTTTGTACTGATAAAGTGCACGTTGCCTCGCAGTGTATCGGTTTCCACCTCACTGTGTTAATGCAGCATTTTTTGCATACCTCTGAGGATCCTGAGCTGTTTGACCCTCTCTCCTGCTCAGATCGCTTCCCTTTGCAGCTGGCACCTCGCCAGCTGCTTGGCCTCCCTCTGTTGGACGAGCCTCAAGTCCTAGCATAGTGCTCACACACACACACGCATGCACACGCTCACATATTTGAAGGGCAAGTTTGGAATTTTCATTGCAAATCCGGTAGTTTTTATGGTCCTCCGGTGGATGTATTGTCATTGTTATGCTTTCTTGGTGTTCCCAGTGAGTTTTAGTCGACATGCCTAACTGAAAAATGGAAAAAAATATTACTTGAACAAAAGAGCTGTGCAATAACAAAGAACAGGGCTGCCGTCTGTGTTTTTACAAGCACGAACGGCAACTTGAGTTAAGTCATTTTGCAGTGAAGTCAGCTATTTTCGAGCTAAATTATGAAAAAATGTCTCTCTTTATTTTGCTTATCGCTTGGCTAATGAAACATGGTTTCCGCAGGGTGAGTGATGAGAAAGATGCACGCGGCTACCTGCAGGCTTTGGCCACAAAGATGACGGAAGAGCTGGAGGGCCTGAGAAATACCAGTCTGGGAGCAAGAGCGACGGTAAAGCACTCGCACTCAGTTGCCACATTGTCATATCATGTCCAATGGTTTTTACCCCCTTCTCTGGTGCGGCAGGACATGCCTTGGAAGATGCGTCGCTTTGCCAAGTTGGACATGTCAGCCCGCTTAGAGTTGCAGTCCGCCTTAGACGCTGAGATCAGGGCCAAACAGAGCATTCAGGATGAGCTGAATAAGGTCAAGGCGAACAACATCTCCACAGAATGGTATAGCCTTTTTTTTTTGTTTTGTTTTGTTTCCGTGAAGTATTTATCATTAGAAATACACAACTTGTGAAATGATGCCTGTCTTTCCACACTCTCACCAGTAAACTGCAGGACGTCGAGAGCAGAAATCAGGAGCTCCTGGCTGAGATCGACAGGCTGAAGAAAGAGACCGAGGAGCTGCGCTTACGTAGAGGTGCCCGTAGACGTCGTCACGCATTTGCTTCTTCGATGGCTACTAGGGCTATGAAAAAAAGAGCAACCTCACTTTGATGTCATGATGACAAAGGCATTGATCAATATGATGCAGATGATGATGTTTTCAGCTAAACAAGTAAATAAAACCCCAAAATAGATATGTTGCTATGAAGTGCAGTTAAAGCATATCCGCCCCAAGGGAGAAAAAACAAAACAAAAAAACTTTTTGCAGTCTCCCATTTGTTTTTGTGCCCGGAATTTAAGGCACACAACATTGATCAAAATGTATTGTTGGATCATATTCAAGCAGTCCTGTGACTCAACAGAACTCACCCTCTGCTAGTTTCCGAACCAACATGGCATTATTTGCTCTGTGTCTTTAGTTTCCGAACCAACATTGTGTTCTTTGCTGTGTGTCCCTAGGTGTCAAGCACCAGGATTCCCAGAATTCTTTCTTAGCTTTTCTCAATGCCCCCACCTCAACACTTGACCAGTTCGATGTGAGTGTTTGTCGGCTCACAAGTGGAACATAATTACAGCTTGCGACAATGCCCGTGACCGTTACTCAATGTTTGTTTAAGAATTCATTTTAAAATATCCAGTGGCGAGTCAACAATGGCCACCATTTCGTTCTTGTGTCTCATTTGCTTCATTTAGTTTTTTAACAGTCTTGCCTTTTTTTTTTTTTTAAAATCTCTTTGTATTGTTACATCGTTTGTCCTTGCTTTGTTCTTACATACATCAGGACTCTTATTCCTCTTCTTCATCTTCTTTAATTGAGTTTTGGGAAGACGTAAGTTTCCTTAGTTAGATGGAAGTTGTTTTTGTTTGTGTCGTCAGTGTAACCCTAACAAGTGAAAAGGGCGGTGTAGATGTGTATATAAATCCATGCTTGTTAGAAAGTGTATCTCGCAGTAGAAGAAATGCAACTCCACCCAGAAATCCTCGTAGTGATTGATGACATTTGCAGTACCGGTTCTAGTCGGTTCTCTATGTAAATGAGCTCTGTGAGTGGTCCCACTCTGACTTTCTGATTGCGGGGATTGGCTTGAACTGTACCACCGAGAGTTCACTGCATTTTTTTGACAAATGTCAACCGCCCCATTTTCCCGTCATAGATATTTTTAGCTGACTGTCATTATTCGCTGTGGCGCAAACTGACTTTCCCTGCTTTTCCCTTCACCGTCTGTGTATGTTCTCTTTCTGAACTGTTCCTCAGTCCAACCCCAGTGCACGAAAACAAAACGTTTAGATGTGTTTGCTTCTCACCGAGATGACCTTAAGTTTCTGACATTCACTCACTTCTATGTCTCTGCCACACACGCCGCGCCTCCCTTCTGCCGCTGAAGCGCTCGCCATCCGTTGGCCCAGCTAGCAGACGTGTAAGCACCATCACCGCACTGTGTGACCGCTCTCGTTAATTCGCCTGCGTAATTCATTCCATTTGTTGTGCCGTCTGTGTATGTTTGCTATCACCGTTGCATGGCAAAGGCGGGGGATGGGATGCTTTTTTTTTTTTTTTTGTGATGACTTGTGTGGTGTCAAAAGGCATGTTGGAGTTGTTGGATTTTCATGATATGGGCCTTTGTTTGCTTTGGCAATTGCAATGCAGTTAACAGGTGTATGGTGGCAATCAACATGGGCTTTCATTTTTTCCCCCCCTCTTGATAGATCATTGCAATATACATTGAAGGCGTTTATCACGTTTTTAAACAAAATCGTACTCATCGGTGACTGGAGTGACATTTTTGTTATTGCTGTTGTTTTTCTTTTCCTTTGGATGATCTTGACACCTTGACGTTTTACCCCAAAAATGTAGAGGGCACATTTTGGTGAACTTCTAGTGATCTGCAAGTTTTATATTTCTGTCATTCTACTTGATCATTTCATTGAATCCCTCTCAACAGGTGGACTCAATGGATAATTTCACAACGTCCAACACTCCATCCCGGGAAGATGACCAGAAGTCCCACCTCAGGTCCCGCTCACGTTCACCCTCAATGGCCAGCGATATGGAGCCCATCGAGGTGAGACGGCTCCTTATCCACTCGGCGTGAGCTATCGTGACTCTTCGTGCTCGTGTCAGCGGACACATATTCACAGCGACATATTTCATGATTACACGCAAGCGTGACTCGTTCGTTCTGTCACGTTGTGCATCGAATTCAAATGCGTCGACATGCTTGTCATACCATCTCAGTGTGGGAAAGTGTTCCGCTGACGCTGGCGACACTGTCTGACAGGTTTGCCCATGCCAGTTGTCATAAACACAATTATTGAGAAATGTAAGATACAACGCTTGAATATTTCTATGAAGAGGCTTTCACAACGTGACATCTTGCAAAATATTTGCCTGGTGTGAATTCGGTTGCGCTCGCGCTGCAGTGCATGATGCCCAATCCGGAATTTGTTTATTAAATCCCATCTTTTTATCTACTCATTCAAATTCTAAAAACAAATGTGACTTTGTATGTGAATGGTATGCGGACACATATACGCACAAAGCATGACGTTGAGTGACGCTCAACAAAAAACCCGTCATTTGGAACAGTCGCAAATATGCTCCCGTGTGGCTTTTGATGACATATACCAGTAGTTTGGATGTGTACGGATGAGTATTTGTTCATACTGCAGACACATCGGATGCATATTCAATTTATATCCACATACAAAAGAGGCCTGGGGTAGATTTGGAGAGAATCTGAATTATACGGTTCACGTTGCATGAAAAATTCTCATCCATATTGCATATGGACAAAAGAAATTGGAATTTGCCTGCATTTTGAACTTAGTCTTCAATAGCATCTCTCTAACTTTTCACATTGCTTTCTTTTGGTGCCCCTCAGTTGATAGATCATTCTCCTCGAGCAGTCCAGACCCCCACGATGCGCTCAGGAGGATATGGCAGTATCGGTCGCTCCTCCCCAAAGGTTAGCAATTTTTCTCGATGTTGGTTGCAGAATATATGATCAAGTTCAAAACTAGATTTCATCTCATCTTTCTCTACCTTGTTTTTTTTTTGTTGTTGTTGTTCCACCCCCCCCCCCCCCCCCAGCCAAAAGCACATCAATTTGTAGTCAAGTCATTCAGCACGCCCACAAAATGTAACCAGTGCACTTCCCTCATGGTGGGACTCATACGCCAAGGTTGCACCTGTGAAGGTAAGAGCGTTGCAAATTCAAGTTGCTAACTCGGCCAAAACCTCACCCACCACAATCGAGCTACATCTTATGAGATCCAACACAGGAACAGTGTTCTACTGCTGCATAGAGGAATCATTATATAGGCGGCAATACGAAGGCTCCGTTTTTAAGCCGTCGTGTAACAGTCGCATGGTTGTGTTTGTCATTTAGTTGAACTGCACTGCATCATGCTCAGATGTGGATCCGTGTCCGTCTCATGTGGTCACAGTGCATGACGCAGTGCGGTTCAACATAACTGAAAAGCAAGCAACATTCAGTGACGAAAATAAAGAACCCCAAATCTGACCCGGTACTACAAACTGCGTCGCGTGTGTTTAACAATGTCTGTAAATGAGCGCAACCGTGACGGGGTGTATTGGAAAGTCTCCAAATCTCTAACCCGATTACTGCTCTCTCCTCATCTAGTTTGCAACTTCTCCTGCCACGTAACATGTGCAGACAAGGCTCCAGCGGTATGTCCCGTCCCGCAGGATCAGACCAAAGGACCGCTTGGCATCGATCCTCAGAGGGGTATTGGTACGGCGTATGAAGGCCATGTGAGGGTAAGTGAGCTGGAAAATGACTATTTCTAGTCCAAGTTACTTGACGTCAAGATGACAATAAGATGCTTTGTGGGTAATAGGTGCCCAAACCAACCGGGGTAAAGAAGGGCTGGCAGAGGGCGATGGCAGTGGTGTGCGACTTCAAACTCTTTCTCTACGAGTTAGGCGAAGGAAAGACAACACAGCCGAGTGTCATTGTGAGCCAAGTCATAGACATGAGGTAAGAAAGTGCACCGCTGGCCAGGTACTACGACGCACCAGAAGCCGACGACTTGCAAACGATTCTGTCACAGTCGTAGGATTGCATTGCATGTGCTCCCGCAGGTTTGACCTTGTCTATCCTTGTTTTGTTTCATCCAGGGACGAAGAGTTTTCCGTCAGCTCTGTTCTGGCCTCCGACGTCATTCACGCGAGCCGCAAAGACATCCCCTGCATATTCAGAGTGGGTTTTTCTCACCTGTAGTCATCTGTTCACTGCTTATATTGCAACAAATTTGTCGTTTCCCTTTTTCACCGTGGGGATTTTGGCCGCAACCGTAAAAGAACAAAAGACTAGAGACGCCTTACTTATTTGCCCATGTTCACCAGACGTCACTGTCCTCTCGACAGGTAACGGCGTCTCAGCTCTCCCCCTCCAGCAACCACAAGCCATCCATCTTGATTCTAGCTGACAGTGACCAGGAGAGAAACAAGTGGGTGGGTCTTCTCAATGAGCTCCACCGCATCCTCAAGAAGAACAAGCTCAAGGAACGCTTCGTCTACGTCCCCAAGGAGGCCTACGACAGCACACTGCCGCTCATCAAGACGACACAGTCTGCTGCTATCATAGGTGAGAATTCAACACACAATGCTCGTGTTATTTGTCTCAGTGGCGTCGCTCCGCACACAGATCAATTCTGGCCCGGGATGGCCCCACGCTGGATTCATGGGCAAGACCAATGCTACAATTCCCAACAATTCTGCTTTTCCCTCAGATCACGAGCGTGTCGCCCTGGGCAACGAAGAAGGCCTCTTTGTCATCCACGTCACCAAAGATGGTGAGAGCCACTCCTTGTCAAACTATTTGACAAAATAGAATGTCAAAGAGTTTCCCGTGTCATTCCCGGTGACCCTTCTCACGCTGCATCCTTCCTTCAGAAATCATTCGGGTGGGCGACAATAAGAAGGTGCACCACATCGACCTGATCCCCCAAGAGCAGCTGCTGGCTGTCATCTCTGGAAGGAACCGCCACGTCCGACTCTTCCCCTCGCAGGCCCTGGATGGCCGCGAGATCGAGTCCTACAAGCTCGGCGAGACAAAGGGCTGTCAGACCATTGTCTCCGGGCCCGTCCGAAACGGCTCTCTCACATGTCTCTGTGTGGCCATGAAGAGGCAAATCATGTGTTACGAGGTTTGTAGCAACCATACACGACCCTCCTGGCTTTTTGGCGTCAGGTCATGCCAATTTTGTTTTTCCAATCTGTGCTCCTTCCACTTCAGGTGAACAAGAGCAAAGCCCGCCACCGTCGGCTGCGGGAGCTGCAGGCTCCAGGGCTTGTCCAATGGATGGGTCTGCTCAATGAGCGGCTATATGTGGGCTACCAGTCTGGCTTCACCCGCTACAGGTACTCGATCAGCTGTCCCTGTGAGCGTTTGGCCTCCTCATTTTTATGGATTGTGACTCAAAAAAAACAAACCCTCCTCTGATCGCCTCCACAGTGTCCACGGTGACGTGAATCCAGTTAGCCTGCTTCATTCCGAGGATCACACCCTGGCATTTATCCCTCACCAGAACCTGGATGCCCTTTGTGCCGTGGAGATCTCGAGCAAGGAATTGTTGCTGTGCTTCAGTGCCATCGGCGTGTACGTGGACTCTCAAGGTCGCAGGTCACGCCAGCAGGAGCTCATGTGGCCCGCTGTGCCAAACAGCGCCTGTAAGCTTTCTTAGAGTGAAACTGGACATCGATGTGGCCTTAACAGAAATGTGTAACCAATACCCTGTCCCTCCCCCTTTCAGGCTACAATGCCCCTTACCTGTCGGTGTACAGTGAGAATGCAGTTGATGTGTTTGATGTCAACACCATGGAGTGGATTCAGACCATCCCGCTGAAGAAGGTCTGTGGCTAACTCTTTAACTGTGTGAAGACCTGAAGCGACTGTGTTGGATTTGTGCCACATGGTTCAAGTGACACAAGTCCGTTTATTCTGCTCCTGTAGCACAATTCGCATATGCATCTTGGCACAATAAAGATGGAGAAAATATCATCTGATGAGAATCAGGCCTCTTCCGAATGTGAATATAAAGCTGATGTGGATCAGATATCTGCCAATGCAAATTGAAGCGTAAATGGACAAATTGGGCACATACCCATTTGGCAAACGAATAAACCAAATTTAAAAAAAAAAAATTGTCGTTGCACATTTAAACGACAGTAACAGCACAGACCATTTGATGTGGTCTAAATATGTTACATTCGAGGTGTGTCGGTTCATGAATTGGAAAAATACAGCAATTGCGGGCAGCACTCACTGCAGTAACCTTTGAAACAATGGAGTCAATTCAGGCTACCTGTGTCGTAAAAACGTTGTTGCTGCTCGATGCTGACACCCTTTTAGTTGTGCACCTACGGATGGTTTTAAGTGTTTAGTGTTGATGTAAATCAACTGATCACGGAATACGTTTGTCCGGTAAATTGGAAGCGGTACACTTGGACCTGCAGTGAAAGTTCAGCCTCTGTCTCCCTCTTGTGGACAACATTTGAAGTTGTACCCTCACGGAAATGGGGGTGGGGGGGGGGAGTGCTTGCCTGGGCTTGATCCAATGATTGAATGATGGCCCATCAACGGTTGTACATGTGTCTGAATACAGGTGCGACCTTTGAATGTCGACGGCTCCCTGAACCTGTTGGGCTTGGAAACAGTGCGGCTCATCTACTTTAGAAACAAAACAGCTGGTGAGTTGTCCTCTACGCAATTTGGCGATAAACGACCAACTATAATCCCCAAAACGACTTCTCTCCATAGCATTAGTCTCACACATTGAACGCTAACCGTTGACTGGGTGTCGTAACAGCCTTGTAAAAGCCCGCGTGCTCTTCTGCCACCAGATGTGTCTGTGGCAACGCTGATCAAGCTATCTTGCGTGTGTGAGAAGTGCTTTGTAGTCACCGATGTAAACATGCCCGTGGCTTTGTTGTGATCTTTCAGAGGGCGACGAGCTGGTCGTCCCGGAGACGTCAGACAACAGCAGGAAGCAGATGGTACGCAGCATGAACAATAAGAGACGCTTCTCCTTCAGGGTGCCAGAGGAAGAGCGACTTCAGCAGAGGAGGTACTTAAACACGCATGCTGAGGATGATAATTCTGTGCCCATTTTCTCTCACCGAGAGGTATTTCAATGACCACCATAATGTATTTATTTATAGGATGTGAATCACAAGTCTGCCTTATTGATTTGAAATTAGTTTTATGTTACCAACTCAACATTGAACGCCGCATGAGGTAAAAATGGTTTTGTGACTGCAGAGAGATGCTGCGGGATCCAGAGATGAGGAACAAGCTGATCTCCAACCCCACAAACTTCAACCACGTTGCCCACATGGGACCGGGGGACGGGATCCAGATTCTCAAAGACCTGCCCATGGTATTCAAGCACACCGCTGCAAACGCCCAATTGACATGCACAGCCACCGTCCACAATATCAAAGGATCATTCGTGTGATCGACCACTACACAGAACAGATTCGTGCAAGGTGGGAAAGCCTTTAAAAAACATTTTTAAAACTCCTACACATTGGTAGGTATGTTGCTTTAGCTTATATTTTGGACGCATCAGCACTTTATCAGGGTCTGGAAAAAGCTCCAAACAATCAGATAATGGGGACAAAAATTTGGGATGTCGTGGCGCAACCCGGGCGGGCACCACCACGAATCAAGCCTGCTATGAAGTGCTAACTGTCCGAACGCCAGGGCCATTGTCCACAGTTTAACTCAAAAGAGTTGCGATGCCAGAAACTGGATTGAACCAGGAAAAAAGGCCCGCGCTTCCAAAATGACACCTTCCGGCCTGACAGGAATTTGCGACTGCCCACCTGGACAAGCCAAATGCCTTATGGACAAAAGTATTTCTCATCAGACGAGCCAAAGATTGAGCTATTTAGCCACATGGGGTATGATGAGGACTCAAGGGGAGACTTCCAACCAACAGTACCGTCAAGCATGGTGGTGAAGGACGACCACGTACACAATTTCATCCTTCGGCAAACATCAGAGCTCCTTTTGGAATGGATAAAGCAAGCCTCTGGAACGGCCTTCCCAAAGCCCCGCCCTCGACACTTTCCAAAAAGAAACCTGTTCACGCATTCAAATTTCACAGGACCTTCATTTTCTTGGGGCATTTGTCGAGTTTCACAGGCTTTTGCCTGTGCCTCACCGCTTTTTCTGTGCGTGTGCTCAATTTAGAATGTCCGCATCCAAGAGAGCCGCGCGGGCTTCAGCGGTTCGGTCAGCATCCCTTCCATCACCAAGAACAGGGCCGAGCCGGGCCGCTCCATGAGTGCCAGCAGTGGACTGGGCATACGTGAGTGGGCCACGTCGCCGCCGCCGCCGCCTCCTCCTCGTGGCCCGAATTCCTTCTGACTTGATGTCGCCACAGGCTCGTCTTCCCAGAACGGCAGCGCCCTGCGCCGGGAGCTGTCGGGCGGGAGCTACAGCTCGAAGCGGCAAGCCATGACGTCGCCCTCGGAGAGCTCTCTGTCCTCGGGTGGAGGCGTGGACTGCGGGGAAGTTCCCCTCTCTCAGTTTGACCGAGAGGTCAGTGCCTAGCCCTTCATGTGGAACAAAGGTCAAGGGGGAAATAGTCCCGGATAGTCGACCCAACAACACGATTGTGTCTTTGCATGTGATCATAGTTGTTGCACCCCCCCCCCCCCCCCCCCCTCCCATCCGCCACAAACATCCCAGCGGGCGCTTGACCTCATCCTCCTCTTCCGACTTGCTGACTGGTGGGCACCCCGCAATGTCACATTTCTGCAGCAGCACCCACCTAAGCGGCTATTTCTGATCTTGACTGTTGCTGTTTCATCGGCCCGGTTCCAGCCTTACATGATTACTTCCTGTTCTGTGAAAGGAAAGTCTTGTCATGTCACGTCGCATGGCCGCGTAGCATTGAACAGGAAGCGCTGTCGTCGTTTGGTTATGGGTGACGTGTGCCACCCAACTAAACAAGCCCCCCCCCCCCCCCCCCCCCCATCCCGCCTCAATCAAACTCCGCGTCACCACCCTCATGGCCACTGAGCGCCGGAAGCCGCCCGATCCCATTTTGCCCCATTTCTCGCCTTTCGCGCACCTTCAACCCCCCCACCCCCACCCCACCCCAGCATGCTGTCTGTGGGTGCGGCCCTGAGTCTCAACTCTCCTCTGCAGTGGCAGGCGGTTTCGCCGTCGGAGAAGACCCCCGATCTGAAAAGGGCTTTAAGGACCTTGCTTAGTAAGATGAAGGTAATGTCAACGACTTAAATGGACCCGCGCCCTACAAGACGTGTGCGTGTCTGTGCGTGAGTGTGCGTGTGTGTTACATGCATACTGGCTCACATCCTCACTGTTATTGGATGTGTGTTCTCGTTGCCAAACGTACCCGCGCGCCACATTTGGACATTCTGGGGAAATTGTCGCAGTGTTCACCAAAGCGTTTCAGCTCGACACTTGGGTCACTTGGTCTCCTCCATGTCCTGCCATCACGCGTCATTGTGATGACCAATCCTGGATGTGCGCACACGGTCACCACGGCAACAGAAGGAATCTCAAAGTAAATCGAAATGCATTCTTTTCTTTTTTTCTTTTGCAGGACTCGGATTCCCCACGTCACTCGACGGCCTCCAACAGTTCCACCTTCAGCAGCCCCCCCAGTCCGGCCTCGCCTCACAAGACCAAGTCGCTGTCCTTGGAGAGCACTGACCGAATGGGCTGGGACACATGAGCCGACCCGGCCCGCACCCCCACCAGCCCGCCAGTCCAGTGACGGCACACGACTCCCCACCCAACCAATGCCAACACAACTTTACCTCCCTCGCGACCCCCCCACCCAACCCACCCGCCCCCTTTAACGGTTGTTTATTGGGGTAGAAGTGGCGTCTGAGTCAAATGCTGACACCCCCATCCCTGCCTCATTCAGATGCAAAGACAGGAAAAAAAAAAGATTTGTATTTGTACATAGGAGCTCTTTGGGTATTAGGGGACAATATTTTAATTTATTTATCAATATTAGACTAGAAGCCTTTGTTTTGCCGGCGGCCCCCAAAAACCCCCCCCTTGCGCCCTCCTCCCCAACCAAGCTGCAGACTTTGCTAACACTAAACTTCCCACTAAGTGCAGTCACTTTATAATCCGTTTTCCTTCCAAAATACAGCCGGCGACCTCATCGCTCATCCTCAAAGGGGTCCACTTGGCCCCCCCCGGCCCAACCACTACAATAATGTACATAGGTTCCAAGTAGAGAGTAATATATGATAAGGAAATACTATAGAGAACTACACGGGGAAATAATCCTATTATTTTTCCTATTTTATTCTCGAGTGATTTGGGGTTTTATTCATACGGAATTCATTTTAAAACTTTTGTTTTATCGATTGCGTTTCGATTTTCTTATTTTATGACGCCTTGTCCCCCTCCCATAAATATGGATTCGAATTTGAGCGAAAATCTGAATGAACACGTGGAGGCACCGCAGGGATGTGAATGCGGCAAAATGTTTATTAAAGTGTGCACGTGAGCTTTATTTGGTTACCCCAAAAAATGGGTGAGAAAAAAAAGAGGGCAACATCCAGACTTTCAGTCGAGCCATTGCTTGCGCTGAACGTTTGTTGGGATCGGCTGCTCATTCCCAATGAGAAAAGGAAGAAAAAAAAAAAGCAAAGAATGTCGACACTGTTGGGAGCTTTATGTTGAAAAGCTCGCAGCTCCTTTTGGCCTCCCACTCACAAGCCAATCTGCTTCCCATAGCGCCGACTGTTATTTTAGTTTGCTTCTTCTACTGGTGGATGCGAGGTGTCCTCACACATGACACTACCATGTGGCTATTCACTACACGACGCTGTGCTTCTAATGTGCTATTTTGTCACTTCGTAAGTGGTTGTCAGGGAAGCAAAAATACACGACGTGGTCATTCCTCTCCATTTTTTTTTTTTTGAAACACTACTACACTGTGTGCGTTTTTCTTTTGGTTGAGTTACTAACCAAGCCGATTTGATTCTGATTGAAAGCACCTCCTGAGCGCCCGGCACGTGGAATGTATTATCTCAGAGCGAGGAGGACCTTTTATTGGCCATTGTTGTACACTGTACAGGTGAAATAAAACGATCCAGACGACAAGAAAGACTAACTCAGGAAAAGGTTAGAAGCAATATGATGATTTTTATGGCAGGAGTGGATTAAAAAGAAAATGTTTTCGGGCTGCTGTGGAGAGAAAAACGTAAGGAAAAAAAATAAATTGCCTTTGCATTTCAGTGAGGTCTTATCTAAAATACCTTCTATATTTTGCTTTCATATCATAATACACTTTGGTTGTTTTTTTTTTTAGGATTGCTTTGTAATAATTTGTACAGTTTTGCATGTTATAGATGTAATCATTTGTTTTTTGGTTTGTTTTCTTTTGGATTTTCTTTTCTTTTTTTTTTTTTTTTTTTTTAACGGTTTGGGCGTTTTACTGAGGATAACCCACTACAGGTGATGTAGATTCTTTTTGCACAAAAATATTTAAGGTGTAAGGTCAAAACAAAATGTATGGAACTGGCTGCCACACTTCTGTGGACAACTCATATTAACCTGACTCCGATGTATTTCAATAAAGCGGAGGGCTGTTACAAATGCACCGTGTGTGTGTGTGTGTGTGTGTGTGCGCGCGCGCGCGCGTGGGTGTTTTTTAGCAAAACATGTTTGTTCTTTTCCATTGGAAAAAAAAATCAAAAACTCAAGAGAATTTTGTACATTTATGCAGTTTTGAACCACCAGGACAAATAATGCTCTGGTCAACACGGGTGGGCAAACTTTAGTGCTCAGGGGCCTATTTATTCTTATATTTGTAGATGGGTAAATATGGGAGGGGGTGGGGGGGGTCGTAAAATATGTGGTAGTTTTCAATAGTTTTATTTTAATAATTCAATTTTTTTATTGTAATCAATTCCATAAAGGTAAGTGACATATGTATAGTTTTTCAGTATTGTTTATTTTTTATTCATCAACCTTGAAAAAAGACTACATTTTGATGAGGGTCATTCCACAAGTGGAACTAATTCGATGTCCCACCCATCAAATTTTAAATGATCCACAAAATACTAACACATGGCAGTTTCTGTGTTATACTTGTACCTGAAACATCTTTTTTTTCCCCTATTTTGGAAGATACACATGGTTTAAGAATTATTTCCCAAGCACATTCACCGAGCATGAAAACATTCTGAACGGAGGGATTTCAGCAAGCCAACGTACCAGAATGTGCAGCCAGCGAGCAAATAGCTTTCAGTCCATCCTGCTGATAAACGCACACAAAAAAAAAGGCCAACGAGTGGACAAGGGCGAGCTAAAGACCGTCAGGACCTCCAAAAGGTGCAATAAAAGCATCCAAAAGGTAGCCAGTGAGTCTTTGGATTTCTGATCACGATTGGACATTGTGTTCAGACCAAAAATTATTTTCTAGTCCGTTCTTAATTTTGGCTAGTAGGTCTGGCACCTGGAAGGCGTTGCTCCGCACCCAAGCATAAAAAAAAAAAAAAAAAAGGATTGAGCACATTGTTAAGTAAAATGTCTCATGCTGCGTCTTCCTCCAGCACCCTGTGAATGCCGTTTGCGGGGAACCCCAGCGAAGCTTGGGGGACGCAGCTGAGGTCCCTGACGCTGCCGTGCCGCGAGTGGATGTCCAGCAAGTGAGCGGAACCGTGTCGTGACAGGCCGTCCAGCTGATCTGCGCTCGAGTGTCTCGTTCGGGAAGGATCGTCCAGCTGGGGCATGCTGCCGTAAGGGGCGCGGTCGTCGGCCGCTCGGAAGCCGGAGGCCGAGTATCTGACGGACGCCACGACGACGGCGATGACAGAAGACATGAAGAACAAGAGTACGGAAAGCCGTTAGAGTGCCGGCTGACAACGTGAAATAAACGCTCGGGCGAAGACCAGGTGGGCGAGGAGCTCACCCGCCATCTCGGGAGCGGCGCAGGCTGCCGTGGTAGCTGCTCAACTTGGAGCGGCCGCTGCGCAGCGAGCCCGCCCGGCTGGTGCTACCGCTGGGGGGCTCGTCCAGCATGGCTAAGTGGGTGGAGGAGGCGTGCGTGGACGTGCCCTGCGTGGACGTGCCGCGTGACTTCCTGGCGACGGGCTCCTGGGGGTCCCTCAGGAGCAATCGGGCGAAGTCGGGCTCCCGGGGGACCTGCCGGCTGTCAACCATGGCACTGAGGAGAGACGCGGGGCCCGGGGAGGGGAAGAGGGGGGAGGTGGGCAGGGACAGCGGGAAGGTGGACGGGTGGGGGGCAAGGTGGGAGAGGAAAGACGGGTGAGTGGACGAGTCGCTGGGAGACGGGCTGAACACTCTTGAGTTGGGGGGGGGCGGGGCAAGTGAGGACAAGGACCCGCTTTCACAATCAAGCTGCCTCAAAAAACACGTCAATTCAGAAGACTGACACGTCACAATCAAAGGTTCCGATTGAAATGAACTGCAATTCCATTCATCAGTTGGAGCCCCCTTAAATGTTGGTGCGCGTGTGCCAAGTGTCTCATTGCAGTGTCGTCGTACTCTTTGCGTCGCTTGCCGTGGAAGAAGCTGGCCCACTCGAAGCAGGTCTTCTTGCTGCCCACCCAGAACACAGACGGGATCCCCACGATCAGCATCATCGCGTACTTGATCAGGAAGAGGGACAGGTCAGGACGACTGCTCTGCCCCACCTGCACACAACACACACACACAATCATGGAAAAAAAAGGGGGGCGGGGTGGGGGTGAGGCATTGATCAAAAGTTAGATTATTTCACGTAACAATACATTCAGATTGATTTCAGTGTATGACTATTCAATTCAAAATAAGGCTGCTTTTAATCGAATGATTCAAACCATTATCATTCTAATTATTCAATTTGAATTGTCATTTTGTCCCTCGCACCCAAATTAGGAGCAAACGAGGCCGAGAGGCCAAAGTTTCAGCAGGTGCCGCATTGAGCCCAAAGCACCTCCCAACTGCTTCATACATCGTATTTCAAAATGTGCGTGTGTGCGCGTGTGTGTGTGTGTGTGTGTCATCACGCAGGCCAACTGATGTCTTAGCCTGGGGGCAAGTTTAGATAAAAGATAAATATAGAAAGGCGCTGAGAGTCCGAGAAGTCAACCGTGCAGATGTGCGTCATTTCATAAAGACGACGAAGTGGGGGTTGGGCGTGTGCAACTGCAACGATGCGAGCTGACTTGAACCCAACAACCCCCCCCCCCCCCCCCACCCGCCCACTACACAAGCAAACACACTGGATTACAGTGCTGCTCTTTTGAACTAAATTCCCAGATTACACATCAGATTACAGTCGAGTCCACCATCTTGCCGCATCTCGCTTGTGAGCTACAGTTCTCACTCTTCGTCCCTTTTTTTCACATTTTATGTTCCAGCTTCATTCCAAAAGAGAATAGTGTTTGCAAATGTTGTCGCTGCCGAAGAGGAATGAATATCACAATACATTTCTTATTGTCATTTATCCCCCACCCCCACTTCCCAAAAGAAATTCACTTGTAAAGTGTTGTCAGTGTTGTGGTGTCACCTGGTAGGGGCAGGGAATGTGGTAGTGGCGACACTTCTCCCGGACCCACGTCGTCTCCCAGACGCTCCTGTGGCTGTTCTCGTAGAGGTAGCAGGCCAGAACGCTCAGCAGAGGCACCAGGTAGAGCACGGAGAACACGCCGATGCGAATCATGAACTTGACCAGTTTCTCCCGGTTCTCCTTCTCCAGGGGGATCTCCACGCGGACGCGGTTGAGAGCCGCGATCCCGGCGAGCAGGAGCGCCACGCCCACCTGCCGGAATAGGGACGAGGCGGGCGAGAATGGGTCCTGGTCAGTCGGCCGCCGGCGCGGCGACGTCGGCCCGTCGTTTGCTCACCACCACGTCCACCCCCAGCGGAGCCAGCAAGAACCAGCGCAGCGCCGGCAGGTCGTAGAGGCCCACGAAGCAAACGCCGCCGACGCCGTCTCCCTCGATCTTGTTCATGGCGAGCAGGCTGACGGTGAGCGCGCCGGGGACGCCCCAGGCGCAGGCGTGGAAGAGGAGGGCCTTCTTCTCGATGGCCTCGCTGCCCCACTTGGGAACGGCGGCCAGGAACCACGTGACGGTGAGGATGACCCACCAGACGCTGCCCGCCACCGTGAAGAAATACAGCACCATAAAGAGGAGCGTGCAGGCCTGAAACGGAGCGGCAACGACGTCGGGGAAAGATGACCAGAAAGTTTGTCGGGAACGCGGCGGTGCCGCCTCACCTTATTGTGGGAGCCTTGAGTCACCGTCGAGGCCCGAAACCTCCCCGGAACGGCGGCGTTACACGCCACCCGGTCCTCCAACAGGAAACCGAGGAAGAACACCAGCGACACCATCATGTAACACACCGCGTAGAAGATGATGGGCCGCTCCGGGTAGCGGAAGCGCGACACGTCGATGAGGAAAGTCAGGAAGGTGAAGACGGTGGCGGAGAGGCACACGATGGACACCACGCCGATGAAGTAGCGTGCGAAGGTCAGTTCCTCGCGAGTGAAGTACATGTTGGGACAAGGGGGCGAGCAGTCGCGGACCCCCATGAAGGTGTAGCCCAGCTCCGGGTCGATTTTCAGCTCTCGGGGGCACCAGAATCCGTAGTCTCGCTGAACGGGAACGGTGGGCTCGGTCGCGTCTGCGCTGGAGAGGAGGTCGACGGGGCGGGGGTAGGGCTCGTCGCAGTCCGGAAACCTGACGGGTGACAGGATGACGTAGCCAATGAAAAGTCTTCCGCTCGCTGAGCACTCAAACGCGACCGCGATTTCCACAATCGTACGCGCATCCACCTGCATTCCTTTTTCGATACGCAAATGCGTCTCTTTAGCGTGAGCAAAACACAAATTGTTCATTGTTGCTTGGTTTATCGAAAAAAAAAAAAAAAAACTCGCCCCAAGTTTGCCCTTTTTCAGCATAAACATCGCAACGTGATGTACGACGTTGCGGTTTCCCCTTTTTAGCTCGCAATCAAATCGCTGCTGTTTCCTTTGGAGCAGAGGTGGGCAAACTACGGCCCGCGGGCCAAATCCGGCCCGTTGTTTTTTTTAATCCGGCCCGCCGAAGGTTGGTACACAATTAAGGTTCGATGTCAACGACTGCATTCATTTCATTTGGACTTGTAATGACAGGCATTTCAACGCCAGGTGGCACAGTTACTTGAAGTTGCAGAGCATAGGGAGGAAGGGGGAGACGATACGGAAGCCCGCAGTAGCGCCAAGTCAAGCAAATCCCGTTCGATACGACAGAATAATGTACTCTTAAAGTCTGAAAAACGTGCCAAAAAATGCAAAATACTGCTTTTTAAATAAAGAAATCCAATTAATATTACGTCGAATTTAGTTCACCCTTTTGATCCGGCCCTCCATAATGTTTTCTGATTCTCATGTGGCCCTATGCAAAAAATAATTGCCCACCCCTGCTTTGGAGTAAGCGGTGCGCTTCGTTCAATTTGTCGACGGTCTCGCCGGTCCTCCGTCTTCTCACGCCGTCTCGCCCCCGACCAAACGGCTCTTAAACCGCAGGCGGTCGGGCACCAACCTGTTGCAGTCCATCTCTTCGGGCCAGCCGACGCCAAACATGTCCATGAGTTTGTAGCAGTCGCTTTTGGCCCGCAAACACAGCCGGCGGCAGGGCGGCGTCACGCGGCCGTACTCGCTGCAGACGGGCGCGTACAGAGCGCACAGAAACATCCTGAGCTCGGGGGAGCACTGCAAGTTGACCATGGGGTGGAAAGGCTGCAGGAGGATGGAGGGGGGAGGGAGGGGCGGGGGTACAAAAGACACAGGAAGTGTGTTGTTAAGTGTTGATGTGGCTCTGAAATGTGGGCCAAAGAGGCACAAAGGAAGCAACGGAGCATGTCGTCTGACGGTTGAACTTGATGAGTGTGTAAAAACAACACTGGCCCTGTCTCAAGAATCCGCTATACCCCCCCCCACCCCTCCCGCGCCCATCTTCACACACGCACGATTGCGCACACGTCCCGCTGCTGACAGGGCCTTTGTGTATCTCGGAGGACCGACTGCTGCGACCGACTGCCACAATGAGGCACTCTGCGACCGCGCAAGTACAGTCGTGTTGTTGAATTGCGCTTGCTCGCTCATCATCATAAATGAGGACGCTGACATCGGGACGGGCAGAACGAGCATCAGTCGGCGAATTTGCTTGACGTGTGGAAGCGGTTGTCCGTGAATGGATTTCGTCCCAAGTAGTAGTAAATATCGACTGCATCCGTTGGGAAGTCTGTTTCTGTCCTCATTACGCTCGGGAAGTATCAAGTCGGAGCGCGGTCTGCCGCCCACATGTGTTGGATGCATTTATGTAAAAGGCTTAGAATGCACAAAGCGCTCGCTCCCGTCACGTTGACGAAAAGTCACCCGGTAAAGCCGCTTTGGTCATTTCACCTCACGAACGCAACAAGATGAAGTCATTCTATCGCGATGGCGATGCCGGCTCACGACTCGACAGTTGTCACGGCAAAAAAAAAAAAAAAAAAAAAAAAAAAAAAATGCATGTTGATCTTTGGGACAGTTTTGATGAGCGCAGGCGAGTGACGCGGTTCATATCGGAATTGAAATTCCTCCGCAGCGCTCGAACGCACAAAAGGCGCCAAGACGGGATGACGCGCGTGCATCGAAAGAGCTTGCGTTGTATTCTTCTTCCTATTCACCTTCTTTGTCTATTTTTAAGCCCCCTTCGCGATTCCGAGTTGCTCTCCCACCGCTACCCCCTCCTCCACATCTTCACGACGCCGACAGCCATTTTATGAAAAGAATCAACAGCAGCCACCATGCGGGCTGGCGGGAGGCGGCCCCGCGTCGTGGATGAGACATCTGGCCTATAGGGCTCCAAGGGAGGTTAAGGGTGGGGGTGGGGGGGGGGTTGCCGTGGGGATTGAATGTTAATGGCTACACGGGTAACAGCTGGCCAACCACTGGTCCAATTATCAAAGCAAGTAAGGAGCAATCGCGTGTCAACTTGCACAGGTGATGGCAAAATCGTTTCATTCCCGCAGGCGACTCGCATTTGGTAAACAATTCGTTTGTGTCATTTATTCGTGAGGAGAGTTGAAACTCCATTGAAGCAAGTGAACTAAAAATGACAATTTTTTTTTTAATCTTCATTTATAATAATTAGAAATGTAGAGGAAAAACAAAACAAAAAACGTTTTTTACCATAGAGCCTTTCACCTAATTGAAAGACAATCAGTCCTTTCTTGCATAATCCAGATCACAGATGGACAGACAGACAACAGCGAGAGAAACGAGCCCAAGTCTGAGTCTTTTGGGCCAAGATCGAAATTGTGATTTCAAATTCTCAACCTTTTGGTGGATGAAAATATTGTGCAATGATTTAGTTTGTCTGTTTTTTTTTTGTTGTTTTTGTTTTAATTGAAGTGAAACTAGACTTGTGCGGACTGAAAAGAAACGTCTTTGACCTTCCATTCACCCCTGAGCACTCGACTGATTACGCAGCGTATTTGAATATGATTAAGATCAGAGTGGAATCAATTATTAATACCGCCTAATCTGATGAAGTGCATTCAAATGCAGTAGCGTATGTCTTCGTGAATGCTCAAGCAATTTGTTTTTGAACGAAAGCACCGCTGACTGATGGTCGTGGCGGCTTGGCCTGATTTGAGCTATTACCAAAGGGGGGGGGGGGTGGCAGTCATTTCTCTTCCCGTCAATGCCCCCCCCCCCCCCCCCCATCACCCCGTTGTCCCTCCTCTGCTGCCATTCCATTCTTCAAATTTCAAACTTTGGCGTCATGGTAACGATTGATGCATCACTAAGGCAGGTGGGGGCGGGGGTAAAGCAAGGTTCGAGGAGGTCAGGGTGCGGGCCGGAGGGGACCGCCTCCCGGGAGGCAAGAAAGCCTCCGCTCCCTTTGTTAATAAGCACAATCGGGACCGTTTCCCAGGCAACGGGTGAGCCCCGCGTAGGGGGAGGGGACGGACAAAAGAGACCGACGGGGGAGGAGGGAGGGCAAATGCGAGTTGAGAGAGCAGAGCGATGGGTCCACCGAGTCGGTCTTGTCATTCACCGCCAAGAAAGTGTTTCAAAACGTGGCCTCGCCGTGTAAAGCGGCGCCTCGCTCGCACGCTCGATGAGCTTCTCATTCAGTCGGCAGCCAATAAAGAGCCTGTTGGACATTAAATAAAACAAGGGGGTCTTTTTAAGCCGAGGTCACGCCGGGTTGGATTTACCAGACGGCGTTGTGTCCTTTTTCAGATGCGGGGGGGGGGGGGGGGGGGGGATACGTCTTTACTAGCCAGGCGCCGCACGGGTGGAGCATCTGTTCAAAGCGATCCCTTCCCGGCAACACTTGTAACATGACGCGGGGTCTGGCCGGGTGTGCTGGAAACCCGAGCGGGGCAGCTTCGCTCAAGCCTCGGCAAGGACAAGAAGCGGTTGAAAAACGGGGGCCTGGCCTTTGTGTCACTGCGCACTCATTTGTGGAGTGCGCAAGCACAAAACAAGTCGGCATACAAAAGGCGTAATCGGCGCTTCCCGGAAACGAGGCTCAGCTTGGGCTTCAACGTCAACAACGCATGCGGACATTGCCGACACCAATTGGCCCCCTTCGCACGTCCGCCGAAGGCCGGGAAGACCCCCACAAATTCCCCGTAGTTGCGCCGATGTTCACACGTGAGGCTCAAAATCATTCCCCGCGATGAAAGAAAACGACGGCCGAAGTGCAAACGCTCATTTCAACCGCGCAGGGTGCGTAGAGCCCCCCCAAAGAGGGCCGAGTCCAAGCAGGAAGAGGAAAGCGGCCAAAATAAAGACGGAATATGCTCACAGAGCAGGCCGGGAAAGGGCATTGTTACAGTAAGAGCATCTGTTCTGCATGTCCAGGACGCTCAGCTGTGACGAAGCCACGCCGGTCCTCATGCATCCTTCTCCCGAAAAAAGAGATTTAACCCCCTTTTCTTTTCTCTTTTTTTCAACATGCCAGTCAAATCCGCCACGCCGCCGCTTATCTTGGGAGACGGCATCATTGTGGCCCAGAAATAACCCTTTCCCAGCCCCGGGGGCCCGCTGGCCCACTTTGGCTGTGGAGGTCAATCGCCGGTCAACGGTGACGGGCTCCGGCGAAAAGGAATCCCCAAAAACAGAAAACGGCGACAGATAGAGGAACGAGTCCGGTGCCATCCCTGACCAATTCGAAAATCAATCTCTTCATCTGAAGGAGCACATGATTGTAACCTGGAATATATTAAATTGACAGTCCCTTGAAATGGACCAGCGCCACAACAGTTTCAGGGGTTGACACAAAAGCCGCAAGAACGCCAGGCGTTGGTTGGTTCCAGTCCAACCGCCGCTTTCTCTGCGGCGCGCGGCATTCATGGGCATTGTCTCGGCTATCCGAGGAACTTCCCTCCTTTGCAAATCATCCGTCAATTCTCATTTGCCTGCCCTGAACATCTTAAAGGCTTTGAATTCTCCCAGGAACTGGATCTGGGGCCAAACAGGGCAACAGTCCTCACGATTTGGAACCCGTTTGGTCTCCGTGTAATAATCCCCCCCCCCCCCCCCCCCCCCGCCTCCAAACGCATTTCTGGCTTCTAACAGAGACTTAATTGTGGATCCGTGACCAATCAAAGTGAACACCGTCAAAGCCAGACGCCTTCTCGTTGTACCACCGCACACATGCGATCGGTACTGAAACAACAAACACTTGTTAAAAAATATCGTAGGCCGCAAAAAAAAAAAACAAACATAGGGAATACGTTGGGGCGGGGGGGGGGGGGGGTTGCCGTGCATTTAGATGATTTAGAGGGTTCTCCTCGTTTCCAGTGGCGAACGCAAATATGAGCGCGGCGTGCGACACGGCGCCCGGTTACATAACGTCGGATTTGACTTCCCGCTCCCCGCTTGGGCGAAGCGGCCAAAGCGAGGTGGAGCCGGCACAGGTGGCCGACGGAGCGCTACGCTACAACGCCGCGGCCGCGGTGCTCCGGGGGGGCGGGGTCAAGGGCCGACGTTGGGAAAGGGAGGCCGAAGGGGGTCGCGATGCGCCCGAAGAGATCAACCGAAATAAACGGTTCTGTCGTCGTTCGGGGTCACGAGTTGCTCAAAAGATCGGAGCAGGCGGCAGGGATCGGCCGCCGCCATCTGAAATATGGGATTTAGTTCATATGAGGGAATGCATCTGCTCCTTGATTGTGGTACGGCTGTGAAATGTAGGGATTATCCCGAGGAGAGAGAAAACAACAAATTGTGGATTATCATCTTTAATCCGTTGATGGAAACAAATTGAAAGCAAGCGCGCCCGCTGGCGTTCGCGCCGCAGTCAAACGGAGCAGACGGCTTCAAACGTGGAGTTCAAAAATGTCGCCGGAGTGCCTTTCGGATGGCGAAAAAACAACGCTGCCGACTATTTTAGGACAAACGCGCCCGTGTGATTCACTGCCGTTTAATAATGCACTCTTCTTGCTTTCCCGCGGCGCGAATATGAAGGATTCGTTTTCTTCTTCATGTTTTGGGAATGCACTCCAGGCTCCGGAAGAAAGTAGGCGAGCACTTTGAGAGCGGCTTGCCTACTATCGGCAAGATAGTGATTAAAAAAAACAAAACAAACAAACCCTAATTTCGCAGTGAAAATGATGAACTTTAGACATATGAAAGTTATCTGTGCGTCATTGATTTTTATCAATTACAATTGGAGGGCTGCATGCTTGAATTTTGTCCTTAATAGCGATTCAGCATTCGGACAAATTGTTCCACAATGTCATTTTCAAATGCTGATTATTATTATTTTTTTCCCCCTTCCTTGATCTGCCCTTTTGGTGAAAACGACTTTCTTTGGCGTGTCGGCGCTGCAGCGTACCTCCATGGCCAGAGCGGCCGTTTGCTGATCGTAGTGGTTGAGCGCGTTGGGCATGAAGGTGGCGTTGTAGGGAAGCTCCTGGCACATCCGCAGCGTGATGGGCTCGCAGGTAAACAGGCTGTGGCTCCCCATGGGAATGGCGACGCACGCCGTCAACATGGACACCCACGGCACCCATAGGAGACCCATGACCGCTCGGCCGCAGGGGTCGCGGAGAAGCTCAGGCGACACCCGAGGAAGAGGCGGCGATCTCGGGACCGTCCGTTGAAACGATCCCTTCGCTCCAGATCACCAGAAGTCGGCGAGCGTCCGGCGGCGCGGTCGGCCGTGATTCAAGCCCTCCGCGTCCATTGCGGGTGAGTCACAGCGACGGCGTCGGCTCAGAGATGCTGCGGTCCTTTAAGATGCCGCGCTTTGACCAAATGACTCGTGTGACTCTGCGTCCTCCAGCTGGCATGGACGCTCTGGAAAAAGATCAGTGATGACTGACAATGTTCAAGCTTATCTGGGGGGGAAAAAAACACGCAATAAGCGACATCGTGATTTTATTCCCACATTGGACTCGAAATACATCGTAACAGCCAGAAGGGTGGTTAAAACGCAGTGTTCATCATATTTCAATCTCGTACATTGTTGGTTTCATTCAGGGCGGTTTTCGACATCTGTAACGAATGACCATCTGATTCTGATATGACCTGACAATTGAATACATTTTTCGTACGATGTCATTTATTGCATGTTAGCTATGTGACTGTACTCACACACAGATAGCACATTTACAGCTTTACGTTTATGCGCCTAAATACTCCTTTTGTACAAAAAAGAAAAGAAAAAAAGAATAGAAACGTTTAAAAGGCAACATGCATTGTTACCCACTAAAAACCACCTGACCTGCCTGTGCAGCAATAAGGTTATCGGATTTAAAAATGATGACGTGAGGGCGTTTACGAACAAGTTCGTCGTCACGCTTCTCGTCCGCAATTCGCGTCATCTAACAGATAACTCAGACAAATTTATCAATCCAATCCGTGATGCAAATGATCCCAGATTTTTTTTTCTGTAATCCGAGAGTCACCACGGTGAACCTTTTGCAGCCACCTCCACACCGGTGGTGTGTATTAATTGAAAGTAATTTCGCCGCAATAAACCATCGCGGGCCACGGGCAGGAGTGGACGCGAGAAACCGCGCAGATGCACGCAACATTGAAATGGTTCAAGCTTACCGGGCAACTGGAATGAAAATTCACGTGGAACGACCTCGTCGCTCCTCGAGTCGGCAACAATGTGCCGAGGCCCCCTAACCCGCACCCTCCTGTCCTACTGTCCTCCCCCCACCCCGCGACTGTCCTCACCCACACCGCCGTCTTCCCCCTCCTCCTCCTCCTTTGTGGTTCCTGCCTAGCATCAAGCGAAGATGAATACCGACATAACTTCCGGTTATTACTGAGAAATTAAAAGCATTGGCGGAATACCGGGATGCATTTTGAAGTTCGGGAGCAATTTACTGTCAACTTTCAGATTTGATAATAGATATATTAAATCAAGCAAAATATAATATAAATGAAAACATAACGTGAAAAATACTTTCAAAATCACACATTGGCCAGATTACTTTGATAGAAGGTGGGCAGCGTTTCCGCTTAGCTACAGTGTCTCTGCTGACTTGACACAGCCGCGTCTTTCTTCCCAGCAGGTTGGATGTCTTTTTGGCGTGCGCCCACTCAATGTGACATGAGGGAAAAAAACCTTTTGCATTCCATTGCAAAGATTGTGAGAAAAAACTTTTTTTTTTTTTTTTGCCAGGGGTCTCTCTTTTTTTTATGCGCTTCATGTACTTTCGGGTCATCCTCCGGGTAACTGAAAACAACAAACATGGAGCCTTTTCACCCGTTGGCGAGTTTAATGTCATTTTACTTTGAAATTGGCTTGAAATACAAAGACATGAAATCTGTTTTTGAATATAGATACAGTTTCCAAGTCCTCCTCCGTGATTCTCTCCTTCCCACAAGTGGTGTCGTCTTCTTCTTTCTTCTGTCACTTCGACACTCCGTAGCAGGATGTAACAGAGAATCCGGTATTTTTTCAAAGTAAAACATCTTTCAGATTCCGAAATAAATTCCTTAAAATATTATCCATCCAGCCCAAAAAAATAGATGGATGGATTCTGTAGTATTCACTTTGACCACACGGGGCACTACAATACAAACACAAAATTATACATGAGTTAACCCTTTCACTGCCAGCCCTCCCAGGTACTATGGGTTATTGTTTTATTATATTTGATTGTCTGCATTTATTATTTCTGTACATTAATTATGCATCTAGTTCAATACTCTCAAACAATAATAACGAGTAATCAACGATTACGCTTTTTTTCCCCCCCAGATGTCAGCCATGCAAATGAGTTACTCGTGATGCAAAGTCATCAGCGCTGTTGCTTGGCCTTGGATGGCTGAAAACGTGGCTCTTTGGCGCCGTCTTGAGGACTTGTTCAATAGTGACACGGCGAGGAAATCCACGAGTGTTTCGCGGGGCGCTCTTTCCATCTCCGACACCGTCACCGTCACCTATCCGACTCCGACAGTGTCCTCCGCACTTTTTCTCCGTCTCATTCTCTTTCAAAACCACCATGGGAGGAAGATTGTCGCTTTTCACGAAACGAGCTGTGGAGAAATCACGCGAAAGTGCATCCAGTCTTTGTTCGGATCTCTTTTTAAATATTAACAAGTTGACATGTCATCTCTGACAGCAGGGAGAGAACGATTTACCGCCTCCCCGAGAGGAACGCGTGAGGTAAGTCCTATTTTCTGACGAAACAAATTATTTGATGCCTTTCCCTCCGCTGAAATAATATAGCTTGGTTTGTAGTTTAAACACGCGGCCGCAATTGTTCCGCTGTTAGAAAACATTTGGGTGTGGTTGCAGTTGTCCACATCGATTGATATCTAATTTGCCGCCCGCTGGAGCCCACATACATCCTTCTCATAATTGTTTTTATTTCTCAGGACCTTAAAGTGCAGCATCACTGCGAGTCCTCCCGAGTTTGCGCAAGTATTAAAGGGGACGATTGCGTCTCTCGTCCCGACGAGCGCCCCGCTCCAGAGTGTACGAAGGGATTCAGGAGCGACCCGCATCGGAACATGTACCAGCCGAGAGCAGAGGCGGTCCCGTCCTATAGGACTCTCCCTGGTTCCGTGGGAGAGCGCATCATGTCCTTGAGCGACACCTTGCGCAAAAATCGCGGTCTCGGGAGGTCCGAGAGCAAAGATGCGTGCTGTGAAAGATGCTCGGCAACCCTTGTTGCTCTCAAGAAACAAGCGCTCAGTCTTTCTGTGCACCATCACTTCTCCTGTAAGGTCAGTAAGATTGTCCTGATCGCATGACTTTGGTCTGCAGTCAGGCAAGTACGCTTGAAATAATCACAGTATGATGCATTTGAGATGTCTTTGCATACTGGCAACAACAACAACAACAACTGCTACTACAGCCCACATTGATTCAGGGGCAAGTGGGGCCAAGAAGAATGACATGCTATAGATGGCGCTGTGTTTTGGATTCAGTGGCGGCCGCAGCATTCTCGGCTCCCTCAATTTTTAGAATATATTTTTAAAATATATTTTGAACAAAATGGAATGAATCGGTTCAAGGATAAACAGCATGAACATGATAAACCCTTTCATAACTATGCAGGCCCTTTTAATTTCATTTGAGTATATTTTTATCATTATTAACTTGAATGCGCCACCGATGGTGTAAATACAGTATTGTGATTAATGTTGCGTTGAGGAAATATGAATTTTTATCCATCTCAGTGGGTGACCATTTGGCCACTCGCTGTCCACCGAAAATGACGTCACAGTGCCTAAGGGTTCAGGAAGCGACCAATCACGGTTGACCTATTTTATTGGGGGAATTGGAGACCTTCAGCATCGTGATGTCATTTTCAGTCGCCGGCAAGCGGCAAAATAGCCAGCTTCTGAAATGGATAAAAACGGGCAAAATTTTGCTCCTGAATTCATATTCCGCCAACTACTGCGAAAACTAAGACCATGAAGGAATAACGGTCCCCGTTTCCCATTTCCCATCCAACTCTAAAGGACACGAGTGACCTGTGTGCATTCCTCCAAGACAACCTCCGTGTCCACAGCCGGTCCAGCCCAGAGTCCAGAGACAGAGGCAGGGAGCTGGGTAAATGCGCCACCTGTGGCACGATGCTGAGCCAGCTCAAACGCGAGGCAGTGCACTTGGCTCTGAACGGAGGTCATCAGTTATCCGGCGCCAGGAATGCCGCGCCGCTCGGGGACAGATCCGCTTCCCAACCACATAGCCTGAATCATTGCCCTCAAAGCCCCAGGACACCTCAGAGAACCCCGCAGACCCTCAGGCGGAGGCTCGCCAAGCCCCCCAACCAGGATATGGACCGTCCGGTCGAGGAGCAGCACCGTGTGTCTCCTGATGGGGTTGCTTTTTATCCCCATCATCAGGTACCCATAAAAGCCTTTCTTGAACACTTAACTCATTCACTCCCAAAGACGTTTTTAAACGTCTTTTCAGACTTGGTCCAGAATTGGCTGGTACTGGATGAGTTAATCAGAAGCCAGCCTCTCGTGTGAGCCCCCTTTTAATGAGCTTCGGGGATAATGTACATCTGGATGAGCGAAAGTCAGCAAAGCAATGATTTATTGGTCCTGCTCGCATCCTTTATAGATGCCATGGCTGCAGACGTTATCATAAGTACTTCTGCTAATGGAATGAAATTGGGTCATGATTTAACTTGCTCATAAAATGCAGCCGGTCAAAAAGCTCTTGTGATCAGTAGTGGAGGTGGTCCTATTAAAAGGGTGAACACGTATGCATTAGCTTGATAGAAGTCACACTTGATGCAAGGCCCCAACGGTCCCATCAAAGAAATTCGTTATGACTCTCCACATTTGATTGCAATCGACACACATTTCTTAACTGACACCGTCTCAGTGAATCGCACAACGGCAACGACGCGCTAACGGTGTGAACATTTCCTGGAAATAAATAAATAAAGAGCCCAAAAAGCTGTTGAGTAGAAGGAGGAGATCAATAGAATATATTATGAAGCGATGTGATGGAATAATGTGAAAGGGGAGACGCTCCAGAGTGTCGAGATGAGATGGCAGCGAGGAAATGGCACTGCGGAGAAAGTGAGAGGAAATAAGAATGGAAAATATAGGAATCAAGAGACCACGTGACAGCTAACGCTGATGGAAAAAAAAAAGTGAAACGAATGGATTTCTACAAATGAAGGCCGCAACACCCTATTGACCGACGCGCTTTGTTCAATTTACGGCGTCATTTTGTCTTCTGAGCCCCGCTTTCAGTCCGACGGCGCACATTTGGAGCCGTTACAAATGATTCGTCGCACACTCCGCAGCCGTCATGTGACTCATGGCGTTCGTTGAACCCGCCGCGCCCCGCTCAGACGAAGGCGTCACGATGGGGGGGCTATAGGAGGTGGGCGCTTGAGTGCAATGACATGTTTGGATTTGAACAAACTGCTCTCTCTCCGTGGCAGGCCTCAGACAATGCCGTGTTAAGATGTAGCGACGTGGTCCACGCCGGCTCCAAGATTCCTCAGCTCTCCAAAGTGGTGACCATCGCAAACTCCGCCGCCATGTCCTTTTTGGCCAGGTAAACGTCTCCCGAAGCAAAATACGACCACCCTTATTGCAAATAGTGCTCCGGAGCGTTGCCGCCGCGACGACACTTCTGACTTTCCCTACAGGGCTGCAGAGAAGCTCAACCTGACGTCGAGGAGAAAAGGCCAGGTTTCCGACGCGGCTTCCGCTCGTCTCTCCAACAGCTACAGGGACCTCATCCAGAAAAACCCTCCTCCCGTCCCCTCCTGCCTGCTCCAAGCTGCTATCAGAACCAAAGACCAGCCCAACGTTGGCAAGGTAATTCACATCAAGCTACTCGGCGTACGTGAGAAGTAAACGCACGGACCGGCAGATGGATGGATCGCTTGCTGTGTGTGGCGGTTGAGAGGCACTTTTTATCGTATTTCATACTGCCGCCAAGTACAGGACTGGAGGCTGATTCTTGTCACGCTTCGACAATCAAATAAGTATGGCGTTGCGGTTCATCCACTTATCTCCCATGTGGGCAGCGCACGTTCATTTCCCACTTTGAGTAATTCAGTGGCAGCGTGAATGGTTGTCTGTCTTTCTATGCGGCCGGTGATAGTCGGGATGGAGTCCGCGTTATGTTCGCAGTCGTTGCTGCTGTGGTTTCGAAGCGCAATGACTCGCGTGTGAAGACGAATGGCAATGTTGGTGCATTTGCACAAGCGCCATTCCGAACCACGAAGGGCATCGTGTTCGCAGTTATCACAGACCAGATTGGATTTTTAAAGACATCACGGTCAATTTGGAGGGGGGGGATCCTGTATCACGCCGCCTCTTCATCATGATGCGATGTTAGGTGGCGCTAATGCCTCCATCTTACTTTCTCCTTCCCCATCCTTCATGCGGGCGAGATCAATAAGGACGGCCCGCTCGCCCTTGACTCGTAGACGGGACTCTCGGGCCGGGTCTAGAATTACAGAGATGGGCTCGCATCGAGCCCGCCCCAGCTGCCTGATGAGCACTCAGCTCAGATGTGGTTCTTTCTGCGTGTGTGTGAGAGAGTGAGAGAGAGAGAGAGAGAAGAAAAACATATCTGAGTTGTTAAAGTGTCTCTTGAATAATTGAACTCTACATAAATTTGGTTTGACGCAGGTTCAATTCGGTTCGGTGGACACGCACTGCATACATTATCGAAATTATGAGGAAGAAAGAAATATCATGCGGCAGCATGGATTAGAAATAGTCAATGATTGATGATGTCATCCGGGCACGATGCTGACCGGCGCGCTCGACTGAATGCCCCCCCCCCTCCCCACCCCCCCATCAGTTGAACATCTCTCGACCTTCGTTCTCCGTATTGTCCTTTGTGTGCGACGCCTTCTGTTGCCCGCGTCTCCGGCTGATCTTGCGAGTCATCGGAAATGGCCGTCGCTCAGGATCGGACCCAATTTAAGACCCCGGCGAGCACGCGCCGCGTTAAGTGATTAAAGTCGGGACGTGTGGAGAAACTTGCGGCGCCACGTAGAGATGTGATTGAACGCATCGATCGTCGGTCTGCGCTAAAGAAATCACAGCTCGCTCTTCCACCTCGCTTTTTATTTGTCACTCTTTGGTTGACGTACGACCGAAAACTGACACATCAGTCAAAAATTGGCTTTGTAAGTTAAAACGACACAATATACAACCGAACCCAACTGTAATTCCCAAAAATGTCTGTTCTCGTTCCTATTGGCCGTCTCTCTTTGTTTACAGGTCAAAGTCGTGTTGCGAGTGAACCCGGCAATGAGCGAGGGTCAACCTCAGGTTCTGCACATCGACCCGACCAAGAAAAGAGCCATTTTATTAGAACCGATGTGCCAAAGTCCACCGCGCGCTAAGAAGACCTCCAGCAGGGACGGCAAGGATCTTCTCAAGGCGTTCCATTATGACGCCGTCTATCCTCAAGACTCCAGTCAGGTTTGGCGCGTCTTCCTCATCACCAAATATCACTTCAAGTTTCATTTGAAATACTTCCGCCAACGCGTCATATTTTTCCCCGACACGAAACTCTTGATTTTCCGTCTATCTGGCGACTCGGACAATGATAGCGTCTGGATCGCTCAATCGGCAAATCGGTCGACGAGAGTCAAGGTTGTCTGAGCTCTGCTTCCATCATTCAACCCCCGAGGGAGAATTGACAGAGCAGACAGCGTGCGCGCTAGTTCCCTGCGGAAATGAGTCCTAAAATGCCGCGTGTCTTCTGTCCGCGCGAGCAGACCGAGGTGTGTGCAGGCGTTTTGACGGACGCCATCCGCTGCGTGCTGAGCGGCAGCGACGGATGCGTGCTGGGTTTGGGCTGCGCCGATGTGGGTGAGTCATCGCTCGCTGCGTGAGGCCACGGGTTCAAATTTTAAAAAGGCAGTGGGGGATGCTTTTATCCGCGCTCAAGGGCCATTCATCCCTCTCCTCTTATACCTTGGCAGGAACCACTCCCCTTGTCATCCATCCCTTCCTTTATCACTCCATTTTTGTCTGCGCCCTCTTTGCTCCACTTGAACAATTTTTGCGGATTTGTCTTTTTCCACTATAATGACAGCCAAGCGTTGCTGCTTAACGGCTTCTTCAACAAAAACATTCATCTTTCAGGAATCACATTGCGCCGAAAAATCCACCAGTCGATCGTATGGATGTTTTTTTTTAAATCCCCATACGTGATAGACACTCAAGCGTGCAGCCCCCATAAACACACCTTTTAGTGTATTTTGGGGATGCTCTGAGCGCAGAGGGGATTGTAAAGAAAACGGTCTGTAAAATGTTGCTATTAAAGATATGGACCCCCCTGCACTTAGCCTCACTGAGTGCGTGCATTAGATATTGTAGAACGCACGCACACACGCGCGCGCGCACACACACACAGGGTAGGGGCAGGGTCTCCTTGGAGCTGCTTTTTCACATGAAGCCACTCTCCATAAATGAATTAGTTGGCCGGCGCAGACTACACGCGGCCCGCAGCCGGGGGTTATCAATCTCCTCCACGGAATAGCAGAGGCAGTTTGGCCATCTAATTGGAAAAAAAAAAAAAAAAAAAAACACAATTCTCTTATACTCATTCAATTAATGTCTGCATGAGAGGAACGGGCCAAACGAGCCGGATGCCGGGCAAAAGTGCACGCTGAGGTACAGTTGGGCACGAGTCCAGGAAAAAACCCCCCATCCGTTTCGATACAATCCTAATTTAGGTCTTCGCTGATGTCCAAATGGCAAATCGTTCGTCACATACTGTCCGTTGCTTTGAGACAACAAGTACTCCCATCATGCATCGCCATCGCCCTCATAGGCATCATTCCGGCCACAAGTTGATGACACAAATACGGCGGATGTCATTTTGTAGCATTACGCCTCGCACGTTGTAACGCCTGCGCAATCCCCCCGCGACCCGTCGTCTGCCGCAGGCTCCTGGTCCAGCATGGTCGGCAATGCCGAGAGCGTCCAGAAGCTCGGGCTGATTCCGTGCGCCATCTCATGGCTGTACGGCGCCATCGAGAAGCGGCGGGAGAAGACCTGGACGGATCTGACCGTGTCCGTATCTGCCGTGGAACTCTGCTGCGGGGAGGAGGACACGCTGAGAGATCTCCTGGGGGAGGTCGTCCCTCCTTTAGGCGGCGTGCAGGACAGCCCAAGAGCTCACATTCGGCTCCAGGAGGACCCCGTCCACGGCATACAGGTAGAAAGGGACAACGTGAGCCAACTCAATCGACTTCCCGCAGAATCTTTTCCTCAAAACGGATACTTTTCACAAATGAAGCGTTCGATCGCTCATTACGAACGGCGTATCTGAGAAGTTTTACTTGTAATTTCTGGTGCTTTTCTTTGCCCGACTTCCTTTCCAGCTGCGGAACCACAATCGGGTGAAAGCCCCGACTGCTGAGCGTGCCGCCTCCCTCCTGGATGTGGCCATCGCGGCACGCCGGCACAACGACTTCACCACCTTCTTGTCCCACAGCTCCATCATGTTCTTCACTCTGCACGTGCAACCCCCTCGCACGCAAGAAAGCGGCACCGTCGGGAAAGGTTGGAATCAAATATTCATCCAGCATGGCAAACGAAATGCTCGGTTTGCATTATTTTCCAGCTCACATCAAAGCTGCTGCCGATTTATTTCACTTGAACATTTAACTCATTCACTCCCAAAGACGTTTTTATACGTCTTTTTAGACTTGGTCCAAAATTGGATGGTAGTGAATGAGTTAATATAGCGCTCATGTTTTCCAAGTTGATGTCGAATTTTTGTTGTTGTTGTTTTAGGTGCACGGGGCCCAACCAAGTTGACCATGATTGATGTCTGCAGTGGCATGAGGGGCGGGGTCGGATATATCAGAAATAAACTTCCGCATTCAGACCTGGGCCCTGTTGTTTTGTCACTACTGAGCGGACATAAAACCATCCCCAAAAAGTAAGCAACTTGTCACAGTTTTGTTACAATAGAGATGATCCACTGCGTTACAGATCCACGCGGGCGCTGACTAAAACAATGGACAAGGAATTGCTGAATGCGGCCGACGTCATATTTCGTTGCACGTGTGCGTCTGCGCAGGGGAAGTAAATTAACCATGCTTCTGCGCGAGTCCTTGAGTCACGCCAACTGCCACACCGCAGTCGTTGCTCAGGTTGCCAATTCGCTGGCGCAGCTCCACGAAACCACCTCCGTCATCCAGCTGGCCTCTCGCATCCGCAGGACGCAGAAGAGGACCAAGGTACGACACGTCAACAATTAAGAAGTCATTTGAGTCATCCTTAGCTGCCGTACAAGGATCACGGATTTGTTTTTCCGGCATTTAAATAATAGCATGGTACGATGTATGCCACGCAGATGATATACTGCACGTGGATGACGTCAATAACCTCGCCCAATGTATCTTTATTCCACAGCAATCCAGCTCTTGCTCACCCAGTGGCAGGAGTTTGACTCGACAAAAAAGAGGCCCCCCTTCTTTTTCCCTGCGAGCGTTCCACTCCACGGACGAGGTTGACGTTGACGTGCGACATTTTCGGCTCCGCGGGGAGCTGGATGAACGCTCCAGTAGCGACCAGTCCTGCGATACCGTCATCCAGATAGACTCCGATGGATCGATCCGGCCGAGAGCTCCGCCCAAATTAGCAAAACCGGAGTTCGTGCCCATCATACCCTCCTTACATCCATACAAGGCCGACATGGAAGACCCGGAGTTTACCGCTTTACTCCAAGAGCTGCTGAAAATTCCCAAACTCCATGGAGAGAACGAGAAAGATGACGCTCAAGGGCAGACTGAAATGCTGAAAGCTGAAATGAAGAAGCCGGAGAGGGACTGTCTGAAATGCGACACCTTCGCCGAACTTCAGGAGCGCTTGGGCTGCATCGACGGAGAGGAAACGATGGATTTGTTGAAGGCGTCCTCCCAAGGCCCTCCCGCGAACAACGTCACGCAAAAGTGGCCTTCCCACAAAGAGACGGGCAAGCAGGCCACTGCAGAAACGGCGCCGCCGCCGCAGACGTTGAAGCCGGGGCTCGGCTTCGGTCAGACGTCGGGTCGTGAAAAGCAAACAGATGTTGCCTTTGGCGGGGAGCATTTCCAGAGAGAGGACTCTGGTCTTTATGATTGCGAGGAGTGCAGCGCAACCAGTTCCAGCGAGGAGCCGCTGAATCAAACCCTCAATCGGACCGCGGCTTGTCGCTATCAGTTCCCCAAAACGGGAGCGATTCAGTCCGCCGACACGCTCCCTTCGCAACCCGCGGACGCCGAAGCTCAGGGCGCGGCGACCGACGGTTGCGTTCGGCCCACGGGGAGGCGGGAGAGTCAAGAAGCCGCGGACTGGTTCAAAGCGGACGAGAGGACTTCGCCGGTTGGAAAGAGTTTACCCGCGTCTCCCCCTTCTCCTCCCCGCAGCCCTTCAAAACCTTTACCGAGCGGTTCCCCGTTTACGGACATCGCGGCGAACGACCTCAAAAAGGATGCGAAGGAAATGACGGCGACCATCACCGTAACTGTACAACAGCCGCTGGATTTCAGAGGTCAGGATGAACTCGTCTTCTCGATGGTGGAGGAGGTGACCATCAGCGGCGCGCTCGACGGCGGCAGGACGGGAGGCAACGTCATTTGTATCAAAGATGCCACCCGGTCAACAGCACGCGCGCAAGGCTCGGCCGGCGCACAACCCATCCAGATCATAAGCAATATAACGGAGGAGGACCCTGCGGCGGCAAGTCACACCGATGCCACCCACGGCGCTTTTGTTCAACCGGGAGGTGCGGCGACTGGAAAAGGAACGTTTCCTTCACGAAGGGAAAGATCGCTTCCTTCATTTATAAACCCCATGCTGGTAAATGCGGATGAACGGTGCCGTTCGCATGACGCGAAAGAAAGACAAACAACGGGGACGGCAGCCAGATGCCCACCACCCGCTTCAGACGAGATCTGTAACCCGAGCTGCGCTCGCATTTGCCGTGACACGGCAGTCTTGGGACGTGGATCTTTTCGTAAAGACAATGCGGAAAACAAAACGTGTGACGAGGGGATCCGAAATATAGACAAGAGCCACCATGGAGACCGGGAGCGTGTTTACTCCGCGGACCCCCCAAAGGCCCTGCTGTGGGATGACTCGGCTCGCCCGCGTGTTGGGAATAGTCGGGTCATCGGCGCTACTTTGGGTCGCCTGGGAACAAGCGGCGAGTCCTCGAATACGGGTAGTCTGCCTCGAAGCTGGCTAAACGCCAACCATCACGTGGCGGACGGTTGGAGGGACCCGAGGGGGTTGACATCATCCACTCCGCGCAGCCCGGGGGCAACCCTAGAGAGGAGGCGGGGCAAGCCGTCTTCCCCGGCGGGCCGCAACCTCCGCAATAGCCCTCCGCTGAAATATGAAACGGGCTACAGGCGGGAGGCCGGGAGACCGCTCGGAAGGGGTGTCGGATCATCGTTTGAGACCTCAAAGGTCGGGATGAAACGTGAGCATACGGCTGGGGGGGCGATGTCACCCTTGGAGGAGAGCGGCAGACTTTTTCGAGCCAAAACGGATCCGTTGACGAGCAAATCCCTCGGGAGGAACACGTGCGACTTGCCGTCTTTTGACAGGGGGGGGAGCTACAAGAAAGGTTCCGAAGGCTCCGGCAAAGGTGCTCACAAAGGGGATTGTACGATACCAAGAGCCGGCAAAAGCTCCAGAAAGACTCGCCAGGCGAGCCACGGTCACAGTTGCGTCCCTTCCGAAACGGAAACTCACCCCAGGCCCGCGCATTCAAAGCTGTCTGCTGTAGGGAAACTCAAACTGGCCTGTCCCAAAGTGCGGCGCCTGTCCGCCCCCAGCATCAAGAACCTCAGTCTCCCCCGTAAAGGCCCGCAGCAGGCCATCAACCGCAGCGCCAGCCTTTCCCCGGACAGCAAAACTGTCAACTTCGAGAGGACTTCCTCATCGGTCTCCTCTTCCCCTCCGCCCTCCTTCCGCTCCATCAGCCGGACGCCAAGTCAAAGCTCCGCGTGCTCATCCACAAAATCCGCCATTCAGGGATTCGCCAACGGCCGCATTTCAGACTTCCTGAAAGAAAGACCCGACCGTCCGGACCCGACGGGCTGCTTTCCTTCTCCGTACAGCCGAGTCACCTCGCCGCGGACGCCGCCTCACATGAGCGGACACGCGAGCGACGCCACGAGTGTGCTCAGTGGCGATTTGCCGCCAGCTATGGGGAAAACGTCGCTGTATTTCTCAAACAGGCGCAGTACGATGAGCAGTGGCTACGATAGCTTGGTGAGGGACAGCGAAGCCACAGCCAGCTGCGCATCCAACAGAGATTCCGTAAGCGACGGGGGCGGCTCCCTCCTCAGAGAGGCTTACGGGAGCAGATCATCTCAGCGCAGAGGCGACGCAGGTACGACACAGGACGAACAACTAATTGAGTCTTCCATTAGCCCGCCATGCGTGTTTTTGGAAAACGGAGTACCCGGAGAAAACCCACTCAGGCCAGAGCTGGAATCGAACGCTGCACCTCCGCACTGCGCCGCCCACGTTTGATACGAATTCAAAGAAAAGCGTTTCCGCGTTTCCGTGCGGTGACGTGAATTGGAGATGACATGTCTGCGGAATGCAGTCACATGATGTACACTTAGCGGCACGGGAAGCACCGCAGCGCCAGAAGTCATATCATTAATACATGACCTGAACGCTTCACTCAGCAACGGAAGTTCAAATGCAAAATCAGGGTCTGACTCGGTTGAGAGAGAAGAAACGGTGCGAAGATCGGTTAAAAAAGTGACACACAAATCGAGCAGACAAACAATAGACAAGGAGAAAAAAAAAAGCTTCTGGACATTGCATTGGGTTATGGCTGGGGTTTTTTGGGGGGTTTTTTTCCGAAATGATTTTGTGTGTGTGTGTACATTGACACGTTTCAAAAATTGGCAGAGAAGAATGAAAAGAGTGCAGCGTATTTCTGACACGGGATGACTTTCTGTTTGCAGGCGCTCAGCCGCGTCATGTTTCCGGCGACGCCCCCCTCGCCGCAAGACAATCGTCTAACAGTCTGCAATCTGGCCGGGCGGATCAAGGGATCCCAGAGGACTACGGCATCAAAGTATACCGCATTGACAACGTGCAACCACTGCAGAAAAAAGGTAACTGGGAATCGCCTCACACAACAAATCGATGAATATTTTTGAACCCCCCCCAAAAAAAAATTGTGTCTTATTTTGGACACAAAGGCCAACCAAAACATTCGTATTAAAGCCCCCACCCCGGGAAACGAACTACTTAGAAAGGAAACACGGAATATGCGTGACAGATCATTTCAACATCACAAAATCCCATTTTGCAGTGCCCCCCCCCCCAAATAAGTCCAAGTGGGACTTGCATGCGTAAATATTCAATAAAGGATGGCCACCTTGCATTGAGAGTCAACATGTGCTCCGAAGCACAATCTGCTGCAAAGGGTGACGTTATGTCCCCATGACGAGCCGTCTGCCCCCCCCCCCCCCCCCCTTGAGAACCGTTCCCTGCCTCCACCGCACAAACGTTACTTCTTGATGCAATTTTAATGAGCACATGTGGGATGGGGAGGAGGGGGGGGGGGGTCAATGTGCAGCAAAGAACAAAGAATTGAATGAGCTCAACATGTTGTGGGCAAAGGACTGAGATGTAATTGTGTACAATATGTCGAATGTCCTGAAAAAATAAGACCCACGTTGGACAAGAATCAGAACAAGCATGGCTTGATTAGTTTAGTTGAGTGGCTCAGAGACATTAGAGAGCTTGTTTCAGTCCCCAGTGGGCCACGTCTGCTGTCTTTATTGGAGAGGGTGAGTGTAAAGGGGCGGGGTGGGGGGGGGGTGCTGTTCTCAAGTGCAAAGTGTAAAGTGTGTGTGTGTTGGAGTGGGTCAGACTTCCTGACCTACTTACATACTCAAACACACACACACGGTTCTTAAGTGCCAATGGTGGAGTCAAAGGGCGGGGGGGGGGGGCAATAATTGTTTTTATAAAGCTTCCAGAAAAGATGAAAATGAAGCCGTCTTCGAAGAGTTGATGCGCAACTGGAAACTGTTTGTCATCTTCAGCGACTCGCGTGCTTCAGCGGCAAGCAACGGCGTTTGGAGCTCACGCGGGCGATCAGAGACGTCAGAGTCCAGTCCCGCAAATTGAGCAAAGATCTGGAGCAGCTCGGATAGAATCTCGCGCAGGAGCACAACGCGCAGAGTTCAAACGGTGAGTGAGAACATTTTCTCGAGGAGGTCACAATTGAGATTTGCCGTTGTCACTCTCTTACGCTGTCCTGCAGGCGACCTTTGGCGGAGTTTCGCGGCGAGTTCTCTGGCGGACCTTGAGGAGGTGATTGGAAGACCGCGTGGCGATGAGAAGCCAGCGGATCCTTTGGTGGATGCCTCCCCCCCCGTCCTCCCGCCCCTCCACCCCTCACAGGAAAGTCTCACGAAGGAACTGCACTTCATTAACGCCCAGAGAACACAGTGGTTAAACTCGGTACACACTACGTGTAAGTTAACTACACAAATCACCAATGGATGAAATACATGCCACCTTAATGTTGGTTTTTATTGTCAGATACTATAATGTCAAATTTGCCTGTAAAAAAAAAAAAGGATCTTTTGATGCACTTACTCACTTCTAATTTCAGCACATTTGAGAATTTGTTTTTTTGAATGATATAACTTATTGTCAGTGGAGCATGTTCTTTCTTTCTGCCCGTCTGCCAATTTGCCTTATTTAGAGAGAGAAAAAACACTTCAACACACTCCTGCGACACTCGCTTGAGCCGAAATGAATTTCTGTCCCAATGTGATGGGGGGGGGGGGGGGGTGGTGAGCTTGATACAACGTTTTCATTGAATCGACAACAGGCTTTTGTTTCCTATTGACGGTGTCAAGGAAAATCCTTCATGACTTGTACTGTATCTGCATTTTGGTGCTGAACCACATTGAAATAAAATTGTTACTCTTTTGAATCTTATGACTAGAAAAGTACTCGATCATCAACGTTCGATGCCGAGCTCTTGGATTTCTAGAGCGCTCCATCTTTTCAGATTCCTGCTTCCGATAAATGATGGGGCGCACTTGAAAATGTGTGCGTACGCACCCGCGCTCTTGTAGAACATGAACGGATGGTGAAGGTCAAGTCAATAAAATACAGAATGTTTTAATGCAAATGATGCTGCGCACCGGATGAAGTCGCCCTCTGGCCCCCCCCCCCAAGCGTTTACGTAACCTCCTACACGCGCTACGAGTCCGCGTCTCTTCCAGAAGATGGCAGCATCGGACACATGTGCGACTAAAAATAAAACGAATAAATAAATTAATAAAACAAAATACCAATGGCGTGAAGGGAAGACCGGCGCGTAGTCATGAGACGAGGCAGCAGAGTCCCCGGATGGAGGAATAACCAAGACGAGCGTGTCAGGAGACTCGGAGGCGCGTGACGACAAGCCTGATGTGCACCTGCATCCAAAAAAAAAAAAAAAACAAGCGAAGACGCCCGTGTCGTCGTGTGCTTCCTTTGCCGGTGAAGATGCTCACGCACTCCTTCACACTTCTTGCAGCGGTGAGTAGTCTTCATCTTCCCCAGATGTGTCATTAAGTTATATAAGATAGAACGCGTTTGGGATTCAGTGGAGGGATGTCACGCTACAGAAGGGAACGATGGAGAGCAGGAAGAGTCTTATCTTTGCAGCGATATGACTGGAGTCGCTTGAATGATCTCCTTTTAACCAGAATTAAAAACGATTTCTACTTGAAAGTTGCACAGTTTATATGTGTAGCGCAAACTTTGGATGCACATTGCAAAAACGATGTAAATAGGCATATTTAGACCTTTGTAACTTGAAGGCAGGGGTGCGTAAAGTGTGGCCCATGGGCTGCACGGGGCCCTCTCCGTTCTTTAATCCGGCCCGTGCTGCCTTGACACTATCAAGAGCTTGGCCGTGATTCCCTCAAATATGATATCTTTGGAATCTTTTCCTCTTAAATTGGTTAATTCGGGTTATTATATTCCTATTTTTTTAAATTTGACTAATGAGTCTCGTTCGATAATTTTTTACATGGTTTTACTGTAGAAAGGAATATGAATAGACAAGTGACCTTACATGCATGTTTTGGCAACGTGGAAGGAATGCGCACAGGATCTTTGTCTCACTCCTGAATTCTCCGTATATTATGAGTCATTCGTCGCTCCCGGCGTTCCTATCTCATTCCCTGTTGCAAAATTTACAGCGCTCCAATGTCAAATAAATCCTGTTCCAGCACAGGCTGGAAACGTCACAAGGTACGCATGTCATTCATCTGCCCCACGTCAGCTCCGACCGATCCATTCTCCGCTAATGCTAAGAGACAGGAAGTGGAGACGGTGGTGTTGACAAGCTTTTAGTGTGCAAGATGGCAGCAGGCCTTGTGATTTGCTTCCCAGGGGTGGAGGCCCCGACAGATGGGCGCAGGTGATTAGCTGGGATGAGCAAAAGGCAACGGACGCTCTCTGGTTGTTAAGGCAAAGGAAGGGTTGAAAAGATGGCCTCTTGGAAAATGACGGCTCTACTGTGTTTAAATTTGAAAATAACTGCTCGCCGGCATCATTATCCCGATCATCTTAAGTGAATGTTAATCTTTATAATGTCAAAAAAGGCCTTTAATATGAAAGACAAGGAATCCCTTCCTTTTCTGGTCTATTGTGTCAAACGCCATACATGTAAATTGGAGACGTGCATCCTCCCGAAAATATTATTTTGCTATTACGTGCATGCAGATACTGTATGGATGTCACCGATGAGTTCTTTGATGGCCCTTGACAACGCGGTGCCTGAGGCGAGATTTTTCCATGTGCATTTCGAGCTATAAAGCAATTCAGCTCGTCGCTCGAGAGTTCATTCCAGGTGCATGAGACCAGCACCGCCCCCCCCGCCCCAAATATCCTTTGTGTATTTTGATGTAATGATGTCGGAGACCTTTACATTATGACTTTGGAGAAACTTTTATCACGTCTCCTTTCAAGGTCCTATGACTGCTTTACGCGTATCAGAGGTCAAAATAAATCGGTGACATCTCGGCCCATCTACGGCTTCAATTTGACATCGATGTGGTGTGTTGATTGTATGCAATTGTAAAACCTCTCAGATTATGACTGGAAACCAACGTTTTCCAAGTTAAAAAAAAAAAAGTGACGACATATTGTCATCACGAAAGCCTTCGTCATTCCTATTTATGGTGTCTTTCTTTAATCCAGGTCAGAGAAAATCAACGAGTGATTCATGTGTAGCATAGAACACGCGCTCGACAATTTAATTCCGAGGAGCCATTCAAGAAGGGACTCTCTCCGCCTCAGTGAGCAGCCACGCTTTGGTTTTGAGACACAAAATAGCCAATTGAGTCTGTGCCGTCGGTGGCATTTCACAATGTGATGCAAAGATGCAATCTTCAATTTCTCAATGTGCCAAAGGCAAACGTTCCATTTTGTAAAATAACAAAACATTCTTCATTTTTGTTTTTTTGTCTCTCGACAGCTGGCTGGGAACAATCGCTTCTTCCTCCAAGCTCTGAGTAAAGCGTAGAAGAAGTTGCGCGTCTCCTCCTGTTTGGCAACCGAGAATTGCGGGATACCACCTACTGTTAGAAGTGACCTGTTCTCTTCAACCCAAGACTGCGGCACCTACTTTTTCCTGGAAAGGACCAACGCCGATAGATTCTCACACGTCACTCAGAACCGGAGATGACGACCGAAGAAAAGCTGGCTGGAGCGACCGAGGCGATGGGTAACAAGAACACCGGGCCGCCGAAAGGTCCCAATACTGCAACTCACCAGGAGGATGACACAGGTAACAATACGCACATACAAATAGTCCCACGCGCAGTTTCTCATCCACGCACGACTCAAATGAAGCATCGGATAGACACAGTGAAATGCATCTTTCTGCAAAGACCTGCCCGTGAGAAGCGTCATCATCATGCTGCCCTCGATGAGGGTGCAGCGGGCAACCAAAGCATTAAGTTGAACAGGATGAGCCGCGGAAAAATACTCTTGGGCGTCTGCCTATAATGTACCAAACAGCTGGAGGTGCTAAGCTACAGTGTGTTATGTAAGCGCTGTGTCATACAACTTGGCTTTCAAAGTCATTACTCTCTCTCTCTCTCTCTCTAAATATGTATATATGTCGTCAATATATCTATCTATCTATATATAGATCTATATGTAGATATAGATATAACTATATATATATATACTACACATGCTAATCTGGCCTCACTGCTCAAGTTCAGCATTCATCGTTGTGCCTCATTGCGCATCGTCACTTTGTGACACTTGCCATGAGGGGCGTGTTTGCTCAGACACACCATCGTGCGCGCCGCGCACTCTCTGACATCACGGATGACGTCGCTGCGTCATCGCCACATTTCTTTTGCCGCAGTTGCCAAAGCTTCTGAAGGGAAACATGCAAGGATTCACATAATTAATTGGACATGAGTAAGAACAGGTGAGTCTCATAGGTGTTTTTGTTTCTTTTTTTCTCTCCCCCCCCCCCCCTGGCATGTTTCCAGGAAGTGTCTCCAGATATGGAGCGTCGAGCCTCAGCCCAGAGCTGCTGGCCTCTCTACGGTCTCTTGGAGAAAACACTGACTACACACTACTGCCACACTCGCTCCACCAGGTGGGTGTTTGTGTGGAAAGAGGCCAAGGGGTTTTTTTTTTTCCTCTTCTCTAATCATTTGGGAGCAAATGTTTTTACGAAGAGAGACCAAACAAGCTGCTGGTGACATGGCGTACAGTACACTGGTGTTTCAGCTTCAGAGGTTTATGGTGGAGTTAAATGACGAAATGTGTTTTTTGTTGAGGAACGTCCCCGCTGCGAAACAATCGTGACCTGGTAGTAAATCAGCCAATAGATCAAATGTGGAAAATAACTGTTTACAAAAATGCTTTGCTTAATTTACTAAATGTACTTAAATCCCTATCATAATTAATTCCCCATCTGTGACAGCCCAATTCAAAAATCCAAGAAGAGGTCAGACATAAAACTCTAAAAAAACAAGACGACAGTAATCGCAGCTTGGAGTGAAAATGGTAGTTTTAATTGCGGTTTGCTGTCAGGGGGCTGCTTTTAACGGTTACACCTCGTAAACATATCATCGCTTTTAAGGTCACAGTTCAATTCACATCCAGTCCGAGAACAATGAGCAACACTTGTGGTATTCAGATATTTGAATATCTGTCGATGCGTCGTCTTCATGCTCCATTTCACCGTGTAACCGTCATCTCTTTGAAGGACTGGCGTGCATTTCATATCCAATCATCTTGTGGCTGGGCAGCTTAATTTGACAAGATCTGCTGTGCTCAGTCATGAAGGCTAAATGTTGTTGTTGTTGTTGTTGTTTTTTTAGAATGTCTCAAGGGTAAAACGTCAAAAAGAAAAATTTAAATGGTTGTCTTGCTGCACGTTAAACATGTTTTTCTTTGCAGATCGCAGAAGCCTGCTCACTCCAAGAGGACTGTATCCTTTCTAGAGAATACAGAGCAGTGTGCAACTCTATGGCCGTCAACGACTTATGAAAGGCGGGGGAAAAATGACATTCTTGGTTATGGTTAGGCCACACCTCTGGTTTCTTGCAACCATATGGGAAGGTCCTTTTTTTTTTGTTTCTGTTCTTTAAACTAATTTTAAGTTCAGTCCCAGCCCGCAAAGCAAAGTCAGTAAAGTCATGCTCGGATTAGTACATTCCACATCCAAGCTATTCCAGGTCGGCTCATCTGTCTGGGCGAGTCTGCGTTTCCCCATACCTTGTCTCATACCTCACACCAGGGGTGTCCAAATGTTTTCGTTTGAGGGCCGCATACCAAAAAAATGCACCACTTCATGCGCCAGTCAAGCAAGCCGTCTCTCTCACAGAATAGATCCGGCTCTGCATTTAACAGCAGCCCAATCCCATCTCCACATTCAGAGCCAAAACAAGAAAGGAAAAAAAAAACTTTAACTGCTGATGTCACCAGACCAGCTGGCCTTCCAGCTTCTCCAGCTAGAGAAGCTCTACCATGAACGTGTGCTCTTCAACCTCACTGTCCTGCAGGAGAACTGGGGTACTGCAAGCTCTGCTTTCCCACTCGCGACTTTGTGTGAAAGGGCAAATGTTTGTCTGTGCTCGCAGAGAGCCGCTCCAAGGAGAAGGACGCTGAGAAGCGCTTGCCTGCTGAAACCGACAACATCGGTCAGAAACACATCGAGACGCTGAGGCACATCTGCGGGACACACCTCAAGTGAGTCATCGCACGGCCTGTACTTCGGCACGTTTGTGTCCCACCAGAGGAGCGATGGCGGGCATGGCCTTGACTGCTACACAAAAAAAGTATAATCAATGCCATGCTAAGTTGCCTAGCAGATGCTAACAGCGCGTTATCACTACAGTATTATTATTTGTAGCGCAGGCCCTCTTGGGTAAAAGTCGATGTAGGCAGTGACGTTTGGACGCTTGACGATGATGTCACGACGTCGCACCTATTTGGCTCTCTGCCAGTGGAAAAGCAAACCCGTTCTTCGTAAGAACCTGTTCAGCACCACCTAAGCGCAGCACCGGCTCGGATTTTGTTTCAATATCAAATCTCCCTATACCATTGACGTATCCATCAAGGTCTTGCAATGTATGCACTTGTAAATATTACAACTGTATGGCAGCTTCAATCGAGAATGCCGACTCACAATGTCAGTGCTACCCTTCACATTTCTGGGACGTCAGCCCGCGTTGATTCACCTTTTCTGTTTCATTCCTGCCTTTTATGGGTTTCCCCTCCTTGGACCGAAAGGCCATCCCTTGGTGAGCATATAACACGAATAGACATAGGAAGACAAAGCAAGAAAGAGACGCCCCATCGGGGAAAAGGTAAATCCAACTCCGTCGTGGTTGGCAAAGGAACTACACCACGAAAGCCGTCACTGTCATGAAAATGCCGTGAGCTATCTACGATTGGAAAGCATTACAGAGCGAATCAAATGGTGGACCGTCTTTATGGAGCTACAATTTTCGAAGTCTCCTTTGAAAAACGATTGCGAAATATTATGATGATCCACATGAGAAATTTGAGAATTTCTTCATGATCGATACATTTCCTTTGAGGCCGAGTGAACATTTGTTGATTCACTGCAGATCATGAAGAGATGGAATTGGGCTATCTTGCGTCTAAAGGTGAGATATGAAAAGCACAATCAATCAATTATTGTTGGAATAGCCATTTTCCTCGTCACAATTGGCTCGCTCTTATGTGTGCCACTTAAGTTTTCTTGACATCTTACTCTGAATCTGCAATTTTTCTTTGTAAATAATGATTGATTTGACACATAGGTTTGACATGCTTTCTTTGTTTATTATTGGTTTGCTTGCAATGGATCTCATCTAATGTTGTCACTGTACGTCCTGTCGTTTAGCCCCAACGTGCATTCAACAATAGGCCCAGTCGTCGCTCTAATGTTGATTTTTGTTATTTTCTGCATTGGCAGCATGCAACCCTGAAACAACAAAGGACGATGTCGAAGAAGCGGGAAGAATGAAGTCTAAGTCGGGTCCTCCTAAGCAGCCTAAACATGCGACCAGATGCGACGAGGCGCACGAGGAAGTGAAGCAGGAAGAGGAGGAAGAGGACGAGGTGAAGGTGGAGTGGCCAGCAGGAGTCCCACAGGCGTCAGACACGGACCTGGCCAAACTTTGCCATGTCGACGGGGTAGGGAAACCAGCTCACCTGCCATCCACTCCCTGTTCTCCTCACTGTTCCTTGACTCGCGCGTGCAATTAGATGTCGTTTTGGCAAACCACGTGGCATCAAATGCTTGTTGGGACACTCCCAGCGTTTGCTCCCTGAGTGACATCATCCTCAATTTCTTTACACGACACGCATGCATGGGGAGTGTGCCGTGTTCCTGAGCTGGGGCCAAGACATCATGTCTTGTCTGCAGGGCAGGGAGGAAATCGACTGTTTCTAATGAGCCCTTCAGGCTGAACACGGTGTTGTTATGCGGTGGAGATTTGGCCGGGGCGGGGCCGGGGGAAGAACGAGGTCCTTTTACAAAGAGCCACCTTTCAAAACAGGAGTACTCACACGCGCAATTCTTTACACCGAATGAGCGACTCTGTCGTCATTTCACTCGGATCCAATCCCGGCTCCGCCAAGTGCGTGTTTGGAACCGCCATGCTCCCGAGTGGGCCGTTGCGGCACAGGGAGCTGCCGTGCCCCCGAAATAATTTTCTTTCCAAATATTTGAAATCATCTGTAGAGTCTACAAAGGCAATTATAACTATATATGATGGCAGTTGGTGATAGATGTGGCCTCTGAACAATTGCCCTGTGAGATGATGCAGATATTTGAAGAGATGTTCTTAGACCAAGCGGCAAATGCTGCAGGCTGCATCAGCAACGGGGTCAAGACGGGGTTTTTTTGTTGTTGATGTTGATTGTCGAAGCCCTGCTGAAAGTCACTGTTACTGCCCTCTGCTGGCTAAAAGCTTGTAACCACACGTAATACACAATTTGGGGATGACGAATGAATCATCTGAACATGAAGTGTAGTTTAGCAATGTTGTCTTTTGATTCACATTTAACGGAACACCGTTGGATTCAGTAAAAAGTCTTGCCAACAGCAAGGTGTAAAAATAACTCCCGCTACCGCAAATATTAACAGCGACAATTATTTGTGACAATTGCCGTTTTCGAACTGCCGTGAGTTTGTCTGCTGGCGGGCAAACGCGTCCGGCTATGTTGCAATGCAAGATCCGTTATTTTGCTTGTGCTTCCAAATTTAGAGTCTGTCCCCCGATGGTCTGGTCTCCATTCTGAAGAGGAGGAGAGCATCCCTGGATGGACTGCCGCCCCCGAGCAACGCAGACAACAAGATGAACGCCAAACGCAAAGTCCGCTTCAGTGAACCGGAAGACGGCATCGATCAAGGTTGGATTCTGAACCGTTTCATTCAAAGAGCTGTGTTTTGAATGATTGAATTGCAGTGGAACGTCAGTGGTTGAACGTAACCACGCTGTTTTTCCATACTCAATCAACTGGACTTGATATCACAATAAAAGCCAAGGAAAAAGCAAAACAAACTTGTCACGTGTCTCCAATGCAGACGAGGTGGGCGGAGACTCCTGCTTGATCCTGGTCCTGCTGTGTCTGATTACGGTGGTGATCAGCATAGGCGGGACCGCGCTCTACTGCTCCTTGGTGGACACGTCGTCCAACATTTGCACCGACTTCACTCGCAACGTCGACTTCTACGTGACGAACGTGCGGAGTTTCTTCCGAGGTTTTGGACATTGGCTGCCTCACGGGACATAAGAGCCATCATGTGAAGTCCGAAGCAGTTTGGCTTTCAAGTCACAGGCAGAGGAACATTTTGAGCCTGTAACGACTGGGAATATTGAGTTTCAATCTTCAGAGAAATGGCAAGTTGTAAAATGTTTCGAGAGTAGACTTTTGCTTGTGTGGATCGTTTATCCTAGACCAAATCTTTACCTCAGAAGGGTTCTTGCAACTTTCACTTGAACGTCATTATTTCCCTCATTTGTATCAATTTAGTCCTTTGTTCCAGTCACTCGTGTCTGTGTTTGTTCCATGATTGCAGCTATATTTTTTGGATTGATGTTTTGTGTTTTTTAAGAAATTGCTCATGCTTATTTTAAATCCATTTTATTGTTCTGTTTTTATTCTTGAACACAGGGCTGCATATCTGCATCAGGCATATTAGACAAACTTTCTCAGGAACAAAGTGTTGTGCAAAATACATCGCAATGTATGGAACTTTTAATGTGATAATAATCACACTGGTCAACAATTTTTAGGTGTTTTTTCTTGAGAAAAGAAGGTTTCTATAATAATATGTTTAGGAATCTGCCCGGTGGTCGAGTCGTAAGCGCGTCAACCTCACAGTGCAGAGGTACCGGTGTTCGATTGCAGCTCCGGCCTCCCTGTGGAGTTTGCATGTTCTCCGTGCCTGCGTGGGTTTTCTCCGGGTACTCCGGTTTCCTCCCACATTCCAAAAACGTGCATGTAAATTATCCCAAAGTGATAGTGCACGTGCATGTAAATTATCCCAAAGTGATAGTGCTTCCAAGGTTAATCAGTGTTTAAGAGCTGACAACACTAACTGTCCACTTATTAGGTTGCTGCTTGATGAAATTCGGTCCATTGACTTGCATTACTTATATGGCCGATCTGACACATCCAACATGGCGGAGTGTTCAGACGTGCTCACGTATTCAAGTCGTCCGCACCTCGAAGGTGTGGTCCTTAAAGCGTCACGAATATGTTTAAATGGCAGCGCAAATTCGTCAGTGACGAAAACAACAGATAAAGACAGCCACTACTCTCTTTGGTTAAAAACAAAACAAAATATTTTTTAAATTGTAAGTAAAGAGCCGACCCGAGTGAGAACCGGAAGTAGCGATACCCGGAGAGACTTTGCACGAGCACACAATGGAGGCAGTGACATCCAGCAGACCGTACCACATCGTAATTTTTGGTGCTTCGGGCTTTACCGGCAAGTTCGTTGTTGAAGAAGTTGCCCGTTACGCCGCAGAAAGTACTCGAGACAACCGTCTAACATGGGCCGTGGCCGGGAGAAGCGCCCAGCGTCTGAAGGGGATGTTAAAGCAGGCCGCAGACAGGCTAGGTGGGTATGCATTTAGTCAGAGGTGCTTCGCCAAAATTGTACTCGGGGAAGAGTACTGTTACTTTAGTGTCATCCATCCATCCATTTTCCGATCCGTAATTTTGCCATGGGTGTATATGCCCGCTAATGAAGTTCTCTTTATTTTTCAGCAATGCCCGAGTTGAGCACAGACATTGACATCATTGCAGCAGATGTATCCAGCAAAGAATCTCTGGCCAACATGTGCCAACAGGCTGTAGTTATTCTCAACTGTGTTGGTCCAGTAAGTATTGAATTATGCTGTCATTCATGATTGAATCAAAACGAACCATGTTGTCTGCTCATTGTTCCAGTACAGGTTTTATGGCGAGCCGGTGGTCGCCGCATGCGTGGAAAATGGAGCTCACTACATTGACATCTGCGGAGAGCCACAGGTCAAGTTTTGTCTAATTATGTGAATGCTGAGAAACAAACCGCAAAATGCTACTGTGCCTTAAAAAACTTTTTGTCTCGGCAGTTCCTGGAGCACATCCAGCTTGAGTACCACACAAAGGCCATGGACAGAGGAGTGTACGTAATTGGCAGCTGCGGCTTTGACTCCATACCTGCAGACCTGGGAATTCTCTATACTCAGAGCCACTTTAAAGGTTAGACTTGTTTTTATGACAAGATTGGTACAGTGGATCCTCAGATGTCTTGTGAGTGCAAAAAGAAGTAAGGCAAATAACTTGGGAAGAATATACAAGACGCACCCGAGTTGAAGTCGCAGGACCAGCCTCACCATGAAAACAAGCGTGATTTATAGTCGGAAAAATACAGTAGTTGGGATCATTTATGCAAATGTATTAATCCGATGATATGAAACAGACCCATATAGTCAACTTCTCTATTGCATTTTGGAAATCATTGTGTCCTCATGATTTTAGGGACGCTGACAGCAGTGGAGAGCTTCCTAACCATAAGCAGTGGGCCTGAGGTAACCAACATCACATTGTCGCTAGTCATCAAGGAAAGAGATTGCATTTGCTTCAAGCATTTCTTTTATCATTGTTTTCAATGCCATATGTGATTACAAAGCCAAGTTTGGTTTACACGCTTGTCAAATAGTACATCCGACCGCACAGCAAGATACGACCGTTTTTGGGACGTAAGCGCTAATAGAAATAGATGCAGGACTATGTGCGTTACAGGGGTTTCAACAATTTTGACAGGCCCAAATAGGTATTTTGCCATCCGCGCTGGTGGAAGGGGCGCTCCTACGAAGGCTGCGATATAACGCGCGAAAGCTGAATAGCTCTGCTGAGCCTCGTAACCCTTGCAGGGCTCATGCGGACACGAGGCCACTTGGCGCTCGGCCGTGCACGGCTTTGCCGATAGTGGCGCCCTTCGCCAGCTGAGGAGAAAGTTTGGCCACAAGCCGCTACCTGTGGTAGGAACCAAAGTTCGCCCGAGGTAAGGTGATAAAGGACCACTGGATTTAGAGCTTAAGTGCACTCGACATGTACATGACGTGCTGTATTTTTGAATGCACAGACATGATCACGCCATGTTGATGTAAATGAGTGGTCTGATCTGGCGCGTATGTGTGTGCGCGTCCAGAGGTTTTGTGTTTTTTAGCAGAGAGATCATGCAGTACGCCATTCCTTTTATGGGCTCGGACCCCTCTGTGGTCAAGAGAACGCAGCGTTTCCTTTACCAGGAGGAATCTCGCTCACCCGTAAGTATTGGCGTCAATTCTAATCCACCCATTTGGGGGGCTGTAACTTGCAACCATTTTGAATGTTATTTATGTTTATATGATCGAGTTTTGTCTGTGTTGGTGTATATCGAACCATGGGGGGGGGGGCAGTGAATCTTTCCCGTCATATTGTTCTTGATGCCTGCTGAGCCAGAAGGACGGAAACTACAAGGTTTCCTTCTAATCAATAATTTGGCGCAAATAAGGAGCACATCATGACACATGTTGCGCTATCGCCAGGAAACGTTTTAGAGGACACTATCTGTCCAACATCAGCCTATTTTACTTTCTTCCAATCCCCCACAGATCCAGTATTATGCATATGTTGGCGTCGGAGGTCTCTGCTCAGTTGCCAAGCTCTTTTGTGGTGGACTGCTCTTCGGGATCATGGTCAGATTCAGCCTGGGCAGAAAACTTCTCACCATGGTACAGAAATCATTCCTTCAAGGCCTTTTCACTCAGCAGTGCAGTTGGATTGCTTTCACTTTCCATTGTCAACATTTGTGAACGTTACTTTATGTTGACGTTTGGTGTCTTGTCTTTTCCAAAGTTCCCAAGGTTTTTTTCCTTTGGCTTGTTCAGTAAGGCTGGTCCAACAATTAACCAGGTAAGAATTGAATCTATCCGTACTTCGATTATATCAAAGTTTATCGGAGTGGCGATACTGATCTGTGTGCTTCCACCATCGAGGTCGGTTAAAAAAATGAAAGCTAGCAAAGAAAAATCGGTCGATATTCAGAAAAAGCCAAAAGTTTGAAAGCGGCTTCTAAACCGATCGAGTTGAGTTGCTTTCAGTCCATCTCTCATGCTGAGCTCTCACTTACCAGATTGAAGACACCTGCTTCAACATGACCTTTTTCGGCGAGGGCTACGCCGAGGCTGCAGACCCCTCCAAGGGGCCGCCCAATGCCAAGATCTGCACTGAGGTCGTGGGAGCAGGTAAGGCGTTTGGTGCTCCTTTGGCCTTCCGTTGCCGCCGCTTGTGAACGATAGAAACGAAATGGGGATGTCGTGAATACTTTCCAACTGTGGGCATGTGAAGCCCTTTGAGGCTGTTTGTGATGAAGAGCGAGAGAAATGAATGTGACTTGAGTTGACTTGACTAAAATAGCCAATAACCCAAACAGTATGCCTACATTGAATTTTTACTGAAAACAAAGTTTTCTTTTTTTTCTTTTGTTTGTAGCTATTTCAAACTAAAGGTGATTGGATACACGTCTGATTTTTCAATAGTCACTGTTGTTTTAATAATTTTAAAAAAAATTCTTTTAACTTAGAGCCTGGTTACGTGGCCACGGTGATTGCAATGGTACAGGCAGCAGTAACATTGCTGAAAGAAAAGCACTCCCTACCCAGGAGGTCAGTAATGTCTCCGTCACATAAAAGAAAAAAAAATGTTCTTTCCAATCTTTGGCACCTCTCCACTCAACAGGGGAGGAGTATACACACCAGGAAGCGCCTTCTACAATACCAGTCTAATTGACCGCCTTCATAATCGCGGCTTCAAGTTCTCTGTGAGAACCTACCAAGAAGCAACTAAAGCCTAAGCCCTCAATTGTTTCATCCACTGTGCCGCCTCTTGGTATAGGATTTTTTTTTTTAATTAAAAAACAAACAAAAAAACCCCCAATCCTCATTGTCTGTGATTGTACTTCACCTTCCTTGCCACGAGGTGTCAGTATTTCCCCTTGTTCCCCCTTGGTGAACAGTGACCCTCCACATCCTGGCTTGACAGTAGAGGTGATTTCATGCCCCTGAGGATGCGCAGGCCGTATGCGGAGTGACAGCGGGTCACCGTGGAAGCTCTCTGGAGCTTTTCGCTTTTTTACAAGCGCTCGACTGAAGCCGCAGTCATGAGAAGGAATTATTTGGCAGCCCCCGCCTCCTCCCCCGTTCTCTTTCTCAGGTTGTGAGTCATCATGTGAGCCATCGCACTGTCACATCTGCTTCCCCCCCCCCCCCCCCCCCCGGCTGTCATCACCACGCCAATGAACACTGTCCAAACAGTGGTTGTGACAACGGAACGTGTCAGTAGTGTAGTTCCTGCGTCACGGCGCTCGTGTGATTAGGAGCTGCGGTGTTGGTGCGAGGCTGAGAGAGAGTGTGCTGGTTCCCCAGGGTGGAGCCGTGAGCAGCCCTCGCTCTCACCGCCTGCCCACGGTCCGCCATTGAGCCCATGCTACTATTCTTGCGATTTCCTCTTCTCTCTTTGGATAGCTCGCTATCCTCCCTCATCAGCCAGCGCTCTCGCAATCACATCTCACTTATTGCCCTCAATCCCATTAAGTGCAGTGCGTTGCAGAATATGAAACCCCGACACCCCCTGATAAGGAATTTAGCGGAATGGCAATATCGCTTAGAAGGAGGTCATCACTTGACAATCAAGTTGCCTCCCCATCCTGTAAAATATGGAATGGACCTTTAAATGGGAATGAAATGTCGCATCCCGTATCTGTTCAATACGGGCCACCGTTTGTCCCGTATTTTTCTCAGTGTTGGATGCGTCTGTCACACACGACAGTAACGAACAAAATAAAAGATAGCGAGGTGGTACAGTCGAAACTTGTTACTAAGTACCTCGAGGGACATCACAAATCTGTACGTTATCACGGTAGTTGGTTGTAAGCTTTGTTGACAAAATGGCCGCCAATGGCGACATATAATACAGTATGAGCATTTAGAGATGTAAAAACATGGACATGTAATACAGTGTAAACATATATATTGTGTGTGTGGTTTGAGTGTTTCATTTCGAGCCTAATAGATGACAATTGTTGATGTGCCAACCGTTATCAACCTGACTGCATGAGTTCCACTTTTTTCTTTATTATTATTATTTTTTTAATGGAGCTACCGAAACTACCGGTAATTCCATTCTCCACAATGAGCACAGTATACTTGTTTCCAACATCGATTTGGGATAGCGCCGTTTGTCCATCGAGGGTATGGATGAGAGCAATCAAGACAAAGGCAGGCGCAACCAGGGTTGATTACTTTTAATCAACTCAGCTAGCTACAAAATGTCCACCACTTTTACACACTGACAAGATACAGAGAGAGAGTCTTTGAATAGAACATGCGTTGAGGACATCAATCTCACAGTTGACTCTATTGTGTCATTCAGGTTGGGGTAGTTCATCACCTTACTCTAACGAAGGGACTTTTCGGAGATTTGGTATGCATAGCTCTAAAGTACAGAAGCAACAAAAACCCTCAATGTTTTTTTTTTGTTTGTTTGTTTCAGTGTATAATCGTCAACAAAGTGTTTAGTTATTCTTTTTTTTTGGTACCAATAACAAACCACACGGGGAGAATAAACTTACAGATGCAGTCTTCTTATAAAAGTAAGGTCTCTCAGAAATATGCGCCTTTGCTTTACATTGCAAACGTTTATTTATTTGCTCAGAGCATCCAAAACCTATGTTACAGTACACAACCAGTCCTCCTCGTTCAGCACTTGAATCAACATCCTCATCACGGAACTGCATAATCGTTTAGAAAACAGGTCTTTTTTTTTCCCACCTTTTTTTGTTTTTGTTTTTTGCAATACGACCACAGATCTTTGTTTCATCATCTCACTTTTTTTTTTGTAATTCCTTTTGCATTATTTTACAACAAGATGGTCACAGTCAGGAAATATATCAAGACAGAAAGAGTGTCACTATTGCAAACTCGCAGGGAAGAATGGAACGATCAACTGTGTCCTAATACTGAGCATGCGTTTTGTCAAGTCGCTACTGCTGTTTTTTTTTTATTTTATTTTTTTTTATACATACTTTTTCAGACAGGTTTTATTTCGAAGTCTAAACCCTAACATTGGTCATGCAGAGAACGCACAATTCACATCACTTGGAATGCAAATGCCGAATACAGCGACAGAGAATCGAGTTGCACATTGTCGAAACAGCAAAACTCAGTATGATTGCAACGGTGGAAAACGGGACCGCCGACTCGCTTTTCGGATTGGAAGTGCTTGTTTGCGATCTTCTTCAACTCGGCGGATCATGACTTGCTATCCGTCCGTCTTCCCCCCCCTTTTTTTTTTTTTTTGCTGTGGCAAAACACTAAAACGAGGAGCGTGACGGGAGCCTACACCAAACCGTTTTACGGAGCCAATGCCGAGATACTGAAAAAGAAGGAAGAATCAAAACAAACGGCTCGTATCGCATTCCGGGTATATGCTTTCCGTCCATTGCCGTCTACTTATATCCGCGTGGGTGTGTGTGCGTCTTGAACAAGAGAATAAAAACAGCGCGCCATGAACTCAGCAATTTATAGAACCTTTGGAGAGAAAGATGCACGGCGTATCAGAAATCATCATTTTTTATGAGGACCTTCATCTTGAAAAAGCTCGACAGACGACACGCGGAACGACATATACAATGGGGAGGGGAGGTGATATGTGCATGTGTGCAAACCTAAGAAGGTCAAGATCATGATGAAAGCACGTCGGCGTCTGACGACGTGCGGCGCCGCGCACCGCCAACGGCTGGCGCTTGCCGGTGGGGTTTAGCCACTGCCCAGCATCTTTGTGGCCCTCTGGTTGGCCTCATCGATCCTGGTCTTGTTGGAATCGGCCTGCAAATAACAAAACCATGGTCAAATTCAGTATCGGTATCTTTTGAAGATGATCCTGTTGAAGGAGGAGAATGATTCATCCGCGTGTGGTCAGAGGCAAGCGGTTGTTCCAATTGTTTGCCGAGCATATCTTGACAAGAATTTGCAGCCACAATCAAGCTAGCGGATCAGCTAACGGCGTAGCTTCTGCTCTCTTTTTTCCTCAAGGTGAGATGTTCCAGGTGGGGATGCGTCTGCCCCCCGCTGCCTCCTGACCTCCAGTCTTCACCTTCCAAGGTATTTTGAAGCATTTGATGATTGCAAGTCTTTGTTGTAAGGTGTTCTTTTCCAACGTGACCGTAGCCCGGTGCACAAATCCAAATCCATAAAGGCTTTGGGTCAAACTAAACCCATCGCCTTCAGGTAAGACACGTTCACTTCATCTCAGTGTACTTTTGTCCGTGTAAGGGAATTCTTAGTATTCATTGATTCTAAGGTAGCATTAAAAAAACCCCAGCTTGTTTGTTTATGTCCATATAGTCTGATAGTGTTTTGAAATGAATCTTTCCAGGCAAAGCGTGGCCCCCTTTTCATTTGCCAAGATTATTCTGGCTAACCCCGATGACGTACTCAAACGTGTTTCCCTCCGGTGCGTTTTCTTTACCTTGTCCATGATCCTGTCGATCTGGCGATTCTGAGTGTCGATCTCGTTGCCCATGTCCACGGCCATGTGGCGCAGGTTTCCGATAATACCTCCCACCTGCTCCAGGTTCTCGTCCATCTCGTTTTCCCGGGCATCGTCTGTTACCCTGAGCACAAAAAAGGGCAGGTCCGAATCGCACACGCGCGTGAATATCGTTTGCGTTCCTTATGCTGCGACGAGCTTCGTCGGCCAGTCCCCTTGTGATCAGTTCCTCTGATTGCGATGCGGAGCGTAACTCAACAACAAGATTATCTAACCAATCCTGACCTCGAGATCAGTTCCTCTGATTGCGATGCGGAGCGTAACTCAACAACAAGATTATCTAACCAATCCTGACCTCGCTGTCGTACGACAACCTCCTCTTTGGCTCCCAAAAAAAAAAAAAACCCACACACTAGAACAGTGTTTAACGTAACGGAAAAGTCTGCATCCCCTTTGGACGAATTGCCCTCACCTGCGAATGAAGCCTCCACTGATGGCCATCTGTTCACGCTCATCCACGACACGGGCCGGCTGACTGGCGACCACCCCGTCCTGGTTGTTCCCCCAGGCCTTGCTGGCCCCGCTCTTCATCCTGGTCGGCGAAGGCGACGGAGAAGAACACTTACGCCACGTTCGAAGGGAGCAAGCGTCATCATTTTCCCTCAGCCAGGCCGGCTCGCGGGTCAAATGGATCAACGCGTGGATGTAAATCACTGTCAGGCGACTTTGTTTCATGCATGGAGCGCATTACACGGAGGAGTCGTAGTGGAGGACTAGACTAAGTCAAGCAAAGCATAGCAGACGTGGACCAGGAAGGTGAAAGTTTTCCGCTTGCAGCGACGGCAATGTGAGTGCCTGCGGCGTTGTGCTACGTGGCGTGCATTTTAACAGCAATATAACCCGTCGCGACTTCCCCGCTGGCATCCGCCATGTTCGTGCAAATAAAAACAATCACTCCCCAAGTCCCACAGTTGATTGTCCAAATGTGACAGTTAACAGAGAGAAGACGAGCTCCTGGGAGACAAACGACAGAGAGCGTACAGGACTGTCACATCATTAGAGGGGGTGGGAGCCGGGGGGGGGGGGGGGGAGGGGGGTATACGACAGCAATGTGGAGAACAAGCTTGGAAAAACGAAAAAATGAAAAAAAAATAAACGAAGGAGGTTGACAGAGTAACACACGACGTTCCTCGTCCTATTCCTGGAGCTCACATCCCAATCCCCCCCCCCCCCCCCCCCCCCCGTATCAGTCACCTTTGGAAAAGCTCCATCCCGAATGACCAGCGAGGCGTGATAACGATATCAATGCTCACCCAGCGTCGGTCTGAACAGGAAGGGCGGACTGACAAATAGAGCTGTGCTAACAAGATGTGCCACCGGAGTGTTTTTGCCGCACCGCATTTCGAAAATCGCACTCACGATTTGGACGCCTCTGCATAGCGTATCACTTCTGCATATTCATTTGTTTTGGCCTCAGCGCCCGGTTCGTTAGCGGATGCAAAAAGTCTCGTTTCAGTACGCGCGATGGCAAACGCTCGGCCTCCTACTTGCGTTTTATTAATAGAACTGGACCGAGGAAAGGCTTTCACTTGGCGGCCCGTCCCGGCAGCTCTTTCTTTTTCTACATGTTGTTTCCCCATATGTCCGCTTTGCTTCTTCTCATTTTATTCCAGGATGCGCAGGCCTCTTGCCGTAGAGACGGCCGGCGCTTAATCAGCTTGCCGGCAATTGGGGCCGAGGTGATTGGATTTGCACCGCGACAAAATAAAAGTCCATCCGTGAAAACGAGCCGGCCACCGATCAGCGTCGATCACCGATGGCATTGTCAAAACGCAGCGGCAGAATGCCGTGCTCCGGCAGACAAACGCAAATGGACAGACGTCAGCGCCGCTTTTGGTGTCTGGCATCGATCTGCTATTACTTTGTGCTCTTCCCTCTCATCCGCCTTTCTACAGATTGTCCCCCCCCTACCCCCCCCCCACGTTGTAAGACGACTGACCATGATAAGCAGTTGTCCATTTTGTGAACTCAAGCACTGTGACCTGCCTCTCAATGGAATTCATCAACCATCGGAGCCATCGGTTCTTTTCAGAACTCAATTATTCAATCATTAGCTTACTTGAACAGTTTGGGCAATTCTGGGAACAGGTTTACCAACAGCCCCCCCCCCCCCCCCCCCCCCTTCCAGCATGAGTGTGCCTCAGTGCACAAAGCAAGCACCATCAAGACACGGTTGGATGAATTTGGCATGAATGAACTTTTGAACCTCCACTCCAACCGCAGCAAACACCTTTGGGGGCCAACAGAAAAAGGAGCTCGGCCCTTTTGACCAGCATCTCGAATCTCTCAAATGTTATTGTGGTTGAATGAACAATCGTTTCCCACAGACAATCTCCAAAATCCTGGAAACTCTTTCTAAATATAGCTGCCAAGTTTGTGTCAAGCCGGCCTCACAGTGGCGGAGGTCCAGGATTCAATTCCGTTTCCGGCCTTCCCGTGTGGAGTTTTCATGTTCTCCCTGTGCCTGTGCGGGTTTTCTCCAGGTACTCCGGTTTTCTCCCGCATTGCAAAAACATGCGTGGCAGGTTCATGGCTCACTCTAAATTGTCCCTAGGTGCGATCGTGAGCACTGATGGTCGTCCGTCTACGTGTGCCCCGCAATTGGCCGGCGACCAGTCCAGGGTGTACCCCGCTTACTGCCCGGAGACGGCTGGGATAGGCTCCGACATGCCTGTGACCCTTGTGAGGATGTTTCGGTAAGTGTAATAATCAGGTATGACGATCTTTTTTTTTTTTTGTACATGAATGTCATGATGGGCATCATAACCTTCGCATCGTCACGTGCGGCAATGCTAGTATGAGTTGCATTGCCATGCATGCATGAGCATTCCAAGGATCGTGCTCGCAAGTCATTCCATGTTGTTGCAGTCGTGGCGGGTGAGGAGGGGGCGGGGGCGGGTGTCGCCTGCAAAAAGGTGATCAGCTAGTGAATGCTGGAGTGCTGTGGCAGTGGTCAATAATCATGCAGATGAGGAGAAGCTTCACACAGTCAAACGCTGTCCTGGGCATTTTGGTCTCAATACTTTGAAATGATCCGAGTAGCACAATTCTTTCGTCCTGCTCTTACGGTTCGACCGGTGTTGTCTCCCGATTTTCTCACTCTCATCATCATCTACAACCCCCCGATGATGACGGCGCTTTTGATAAGATTGCACTCGGTGGTGCTTCAGGTGTCCAAAATGTATTGGCCGATACGAATGCGTTCATACGAGCGTGTCGGGGACGGTTTTTGAAAGCGCGTCACGGCCTCCCCGCGTGTACGGACGTGGAAGGCACGGATGGCGTTTTGCAGCCGACTGAAACGAGTGTTTCTACTGGAGCAATTCAAATTTTGGTGCAGGCAGGCAGGCGGTCGGGCAGGCAGGCAAAAGCAGCACCTACTTGTTACATGGACAGGAGCAAAGACCACAGAATTTCCCTAGATCGTTCAAATTCTTTTCTGCATCCTTCATGTCCTTATTGATTTGGTCCATTCCCTCCTCGATGCGCTCCAGTTGTTCTGATTAAACGCAAGTCATTTATCCCCCACAGAACGAAGCACGAGAGAAAGAGAGAGAGAGAGAGAGAGAGAGGACAAAGGAGAGAAGACAATCACTTCAGACACTCACTGTGACGAAAGAAAGTAGGAACGAAATAAATTAAGAAACCAATAAAAAAAAAAGGAAAAACTGGACGCCACCACATATGTGACAACCTTTGAGGCACGTTGTCAGTACCTACTTGTTACATGGACATTTGAAAAGCCCACAGCATTTCCCTAAATCTTTTAAATTTTTCTCGGCTTCCTTCATGTCTTGGTTGATATGGTTCATGCCATCTTCGACACGATCGAGTTGCTCTGGTCAGGACAAAAGGGATGACAGTTGGTGGAATGAACGTCATTGGCTGATTGACACAAATAGGATTTATGATGAGCAGCAACCGAGTCAGCTGAGTCCATGTGTGCGGAGGCTGTGAGCGACTTTCAAAAAAAGTGGACGAATTTTAAAGTGGCCCTTTCGCCCTCACGTTTTTTTTTTGTTTTTTTTTTGGCTGCGGAACCTCCAACGAAAAAGTTTGGACACCCCTGGTCGAGAGAGAGGTTTTGTCGGAGTAGCGCCTAAGCTAACCATCAAGGCAAATTAATCGAAAGGAATACCCGAGGATAAAAATACTCTGTGCCGACGTGCGCGCTGGCAGGATTAACTAACCCATCTTGAGCAAAATCCTGGCGTGGACGGGACCGTGCAGAGAAAGAAAAACATTTCATCGAGCAATCGATCCAGCGGAATGCGCAGATCCACAACCAAATAACCTCATCCTTATGGTGAGTCCACGTCGCTAGTTTGTAACGCGTTTCACTTCAATGTTGCCGTTAGCTCGCGGTCACGGAAGGGAGAACCTTCACGAAAAATGTCCCTGTTGTCAATGGCGACTTTGGTCACGCGTATGCAGAGAGCTTTTATGGATTTCAAGGCCTCGCCCACGCTGATGCGGATGACGCTTTGGCGACTGTGTCATAGCAAAGACCTTTCGGCCCGGACTCGCGTTTCGAGAGAGCACGTGAATTATGGAGCACGCTCGTCAATTAACTGTCTTGAGATTTGTAAAATCCCCGGTTGGCACGCAGACGTGCAGCATGCGGTGCAATCGTTTTCTTTCCTGCTTGTCCTCGATCGGGTCACGGGTGTGCCGGAGCCTCTCCTCCGTTGACGTTGTTCAATGATTCGGCGTTTTGATGCGCTCGTCAAGGAGCGTTAACGGCCGGCGTCAATGAAAGCTGTCCAATTCGGTAAAAGCTTTTGGAGTCCCGTGGGTGCATGCTGACGCTAACGGAAGGGTCACAGGACCAATCGGAGCATTCGCGCCCCTGTCCGTGCAATTAACGCTCCGTCGCGGGACGCATAAAATGTTTAATGAGCCTTTCAGGGAAGCGCCGGAGCTCCTTCGACTTGCTTCCAAAGGGAATCGGCAGAGGTTGCTTTCTAAAATGATGCTCCATGCCCTGAAGCAAGCGGCATATATTGTGACCGGGGATTTTACCAATCTGTGAATGGATTGACAGAAAAGTGGCGGAACATTTTGTCATTACCAGCTAAATCGATCGTTTCGCTTCGACTGGCCCTTCTTTCAATTTTGGAATGTCAATTGATCCAAAACCACACAAGGTGTTAGATTGGAAAGCAAATTTATCGGCGATCCTGTTTAAAGTCATCCTTCTACCAAATCATTTCATTTTAGCCAAGAAAGGGGTCATATCGGATATATATATATTTTTGGTTGTTTTTTTTTTTTGTCACTGTGGTGGTTGGCTCAAATGAACGTGTTTAAGTGTTTTGGCACTTTCAAGATGTCCAGCTGCTGTCAACGTTGGCTAATGGAAAGAAATAAAAAGCTCCCGGCAAATAGCCAAAAAAAAAAAAAAAAAAAAAACCAAAAGAAAATTGCTCAAAAGAAAAGAAGCCGGTTATTACAATTCCCTCCTGCAAACAAAGGTCAAAGAAACTTATCAAAAACAAACAAGCCCTTGCAAAAAATAACAAAGAGAAATTGGATAAGTTTCAATCTACATTTCAAGACATCAGGCAAGTATATATGAAACAATGAAACAATAGTTTACTGCCGAGGAATAACAATTTCACTTGTATGTGACGATGGTGACAGAATTTGGCCATTTTTATTCTAACATTGTGTTCCAACGCTTCATCGCCATCAGCCCGAGTGCACACTTACCTCCTTGTTCATCCAACATGACCAAAGTCCTAATGCCGGCATCTTTGCTCTACTCCCCAAGGGCAAGCAGGTAACAAGGTAGTGTAAGAAAAAAAAAAAAAAAGAAGTCAGTAATGAGGCGATATCGCCCCCCTCCGGAGAGTGAGTAGCACCTGAAAGATATTTGCTGCCATAAGCTCTTCCCACATTCCATTTTCACCTCGCTGCTTCTCGCCATTTTTCTTTGCTACCTTTTCGTGCGCGCGAAACACAGCTGTCCATTTTTGTCATTATTTGGAATTTTTAACGTTGCGGGGTGTACACCTTTCAGACATCCCGTGAACGTAGAAATCTAAAAAGCGCCTCACAGTTCAGAGATTGTGAGTTCAAATCCGAGTCTCGCTCATTTGAAGATCTGGCGCAGAAATCACTGCATGTTGATATTGCGTTCGACTAAGTTCGAATGGTGTTGCGCTGCAACATAATGACCCCGAATGCGACTAATTGTAATAATCGTGCGAACGACAAACGATGGTTCCGAAATTATTTTCAGGGTTCATATGTCAGAGGCCGGGAAGAAATAGACGGACGATCGATAGGACCTTGAGCTCTGCATCGGCAGCTTCTTTCCTTCCCAAATGCTCTTGATGCCTCCCGTTTAATCCTTCACTTGATTCATCCTCCTCTGCCTGAGGTGTAACTCGTTGTCCTTTCCCCCTCATTTGTCACAGTGTCACTGACTGGCCATGAATGCTGCATGAGCAAATAAATGTATGCGCATCTGCTTATTTTTCATAATGAGCAAACAATTAAAAGACAATTTGAGGATTTGCCGCCCCGAGCTGCGGGATGATCGCTCAAGCATAGACACTTTGCTGTGGGGAAAATAATCAACCTGCTGCGTACGACTGTCGAATCCAAACAAAACAAAATTCAATGAAGCGAGTTTTACCTCTTCCACCAGCTGCAGCATGCGACGGGTGCTCTCCAGCGACTGCGGGAGGGGAAAATCACATGACGGTTAGTGTCAAATGCGAGAATGCGGGACACGTGACGCGTCGTAGACGCCACTTGCGGAAATGCCGGCGTATCCTGATTTTTGTGCCGCCGCAAGGCCCGCCTTGCGACTGTTTGGGAATATTTAATGAGGGTGCAGCTTCCGTTATCGGTTGCTATACCGGCAAAGAGCAACGACAATCCTCTGGTCACGCACGAATCACTTCTAGCGCGACCTCACAGAGATGTCTCCATGCCGGATGGAGGTGCCCCACAACGGCGCAAACCTCCCTTCTTTAAATACACTGGCTTGTGTGTCTGCGAAATTCCCAGCCAGCACCTGGTCTAGCAAACCTCCGCGCGGATTTAAAAGTGCCAGTCATGCTGGACTCGCGCCGGTCGTGAGAATAGAGCCTGCAATGTTATCCACAAACAGAAAAGTTCTGAAATGAAATCGGATGGACATACTGAGATGTACACTAATTAAAATTTTGGTTACCTCTTCATCTCTGGAAGCGAGGCAAAATATGAATTCATCTTTCGGTATGATGACAATACAGTCCAGCAAGTACAAACGCGACAATAACCCGATTGCTGTTTTTGATCTTATTCGAAGTGCAGCTAATCTACGACACCACTTGCTCGAGTTCCCAAGACGTGTGAAGCAGCGCGGCCTCTCAGCGGGGAGGCTCGGTGACATCTCCGCTGTCTTACAAAGACACAGCGTCACCCCGCCGTGCTCACAGTTCATCCTGTTGATCTTTGCAGTGGCAACATCAAGAAATAAGGGGAATGACAAAGTAAGTTATTATTATTTTTTTTTTTTCCTTCCCGAAATGTGAACTTGCCGTTTCCTCTGTGTGTGCGAAAGCAACTCAAGCTGAAAGTGGTCATGGTAACGATCCCACCATTTTGCGCGCGCAATGTTCTTGAGAATGTTCGGCGTTCTGCCCGTGTTTGTCAGCGTGCGTCATATGTGAAAGTGGGGGAGTGCTGACCTGCTCCGGGCCTTCACTGAGGCTTTTCTTGCTGTGGTGAAACAAACACCCACATTTAGACACTCACAAGGTCAAGCGCATATGGGGAAGATCTGATTCATGGACAGGAAAACGATCCCTCATCTCAGTCTTACATGGCAAAAAGAAACGATACGTCCAGGCAAGGCAGGAGGAACATGATGTGACCGTTTTGTGTTCCATTTTGACGCTACGGTGAGGAAGATATGATATGGCATCGCCATGGCAATTCTGGATGACCTACTTTCGGGGTTAGTGACTTTGGAGGACCCTTGCTTGTGTTTTGATCTTTATTACGGCGACCAGACGTCCCGGTTTAACCGGGACAGTCCTGGTTTTGAGCCTTGTGATCTGAGTCCCAGTGGATTTTGCCAGCCCCGTTATTTTGGGTCCCGTCCCAACGTCCCGTTTTGTTTTGAACAGTTAAATGCCAGCGCTCGGTCTCACCTCATCGGCGAGTTGGTCGGCACGTTGCTGCATGTCCGACAGCTCGTTGCGCATGTCCGCATCATCTGCCATGGCTGTTGGGTGTAGGGGTGGGGGGGGGTGGAGAGCCTCTCCAACGGGGAAGAAAAGATCCTAAAGGGAATCCGAGAAGAGCTGAAAGACAGACAAAATTACATGGTGAGCAAGTGACAGTTTACGCCTTTTCCCAAAATGTACGACTTTGCCCAGATCTGTCCAATCGTGCATTTTGATGGCACCGAGCCCAGCTCACTGGGTGAAAAGCGGACGACAGCCGAGACTAGTTGCCTCGACACGCAGAGGCCGACTATCATTCACACTCGCATTTCACTGTCACTGAGTGAGAACCGAACCCCAGCGTGGAATAAAACTTCAATTTGGATCAACACTTGGTCCTACTACGTCAGTTTTCTTTTTTTTTTTTTTTTTTTTTTTTTAAATCTTGGTAGCTACGCCGATACAGACCAGGCGTCCAAACGAGGCAATTAAAGCGCCTTATCGTTGCAATTAAGTAGGCTAAGCTCTCTGCACTTCTCCAGAATCATGAAATGGGTTGATCATCATCAAGAGGATGCGGTCTGTGTATGCTTGGTTATGACAGCATCTTATTTGGAAACCTTTCTATGCTACAGTGGAACTGAAGAAGCGTGGCAGAATACGAACAAGAACATTTTCTGCGCTCAGTTACCACTGCACTTAGCGTCTTTAATTCGTTTGTATTTATAGCCGTACAAGTGTTTTTCGGCCACATTGATTTCGGTTGATGACGGACTACAACTTCTGCACAAAAAGGCCCCACTCTTTCCATTCCACTGTCAGGGATGTTCACGTCTTATGAGCGCTTCTACATCCATGTGTACAAACGCGTTGATGTCGCAACATAGCGGGGCGTGACTCATTGAAGCCCCCACAGCGCAGAATCCATCCATCGGTTTTGCATTTCAGTCACATTTCAATGGCGAGACAGACATCCAACCTTCCTTTACAGCACAGACCCATTCCGAAACCCGGCGGATGGCTTGTACGTTGGAGGTAAAACAATTGAAAATGTAATTTCAGCTCCCCCCCCCGTGCCCTAATTTCCTTGCCTCCCTCCCGCCTTTCCTCTCGCACTGCTGCATCGCTCGCCAACAGCAGCCATGTTGGCTTACATAAACCTCCAAAGTGGACGGCGCACCGCAGCGCTTGGTATCGAAATCAAGGACGATTTACAGCAGACTTTGCAGCCACTTGCCGAGGGGAGACGGATTATCGCCTCCCTCCTGCTTTATGTAACCAAATTCGAGCAATTAATTTTGAACAGGCCACATTGACCTTTTTACTTTATGGCTCAACTAATAGCGTCGCGTTTTGCACCCTCGACTTCCTCAGCGTTCCTTTCCTGGCACTGGAACTTCTCTGCGGCGGATGTTCACGTATTTATTGGCGTTATTTGTACCTTTTGAATTTTAAAAATGATAATAATACTCTCCATTTGTTGCAGCAGCGCCACACTTTTTAAAAAAATTTTTTTATGAGGCTCGTTTGTTCATCGTTCACAGACGTGATGGGACAAGAGGAGGGAGACATCTAAAAAAGGCTGGTCAGGGGTGTGCGCGGTGTGCTCAAACAAAAGGTGACGCACAGTTCTTCTGTTTGAGTCATCGCCCTCCTTCACGCGGTACAAATTACGCAAATCCATGGCAGTGAATGGTAACCAAGGTGACTCCCAATCAACAGCGAGGCAATAAAGTGCGAGACACTTAAAAGGAAAGAACCATGCTCATTTTTATTAAAATACATAACCGAGCTGTAAACACACGTATCTGTTGAAGCATCTTTGTGCGCGTGCGTGTGTACACACACGCACATCACTGTCGCCTCAAAGAGGATGTCAGGGTGTGGTTTGCAAATTAGCGACGGGATTGAATCTGAATCTATGGCACCGAAGAAGGGCCAATAAAAGTGATTTATGGCATGTGCGGTGGAGACCTCTCGCTTTAAAGCAATTATTGGATTAAGGCTGAACACTCCGCCTGTCCTTACGTAGAGTTTGAAATAATGATTTAAGCAACACAGGAATCCCTCGCTATAACATGGTTCATCTTTCGCGGTTTCTCTGTGACTGATTTTTTTTTTTTTTCGTGCTCAGCCTCATCTTTTGCAGGTTGACGCATTTTTCAATATCAAAATCCACAATGTTGACGAAATGTTCTCGGCAGTCACTTGTTTGAAAATTGTCATCTTTGGTTTCTTTCAATACAATATTGTCAGAAAACCCACATTGTTTTACTTCTAGGAGTTGTTGGTGTTGTGACATTGATGGAGGGTTTTTTTTTCCGAATATTTTTGAGCGGGCCTTGAATGCACCTCGAGTCTGCAGAGTGCAGTTTGGTTGGCGTGGCGAGTCTGCAGATTGACAGATTGCCTGCATTCCCCACACGTTTGTTGTCGTGCGCAAAGGCCAAAGGGCAGGGGCGGTTCTGGATCAATTTCACTGAGGGGGCCGGGCTGGGGCCAGGGGTTTTGATGGGGGGGGGGGGCACATTCAACCCAGGGCTAAAAAGACAGATTCGAAATCTTATTTGACTTTTTATTTCTTCAGACTTTGAAATTGTAGTCATAACATTACAGTGATGAGAAAAAAACAGTATTAGGAGGGCTAAAATGTCTGCAAGCGTAACAATACGTCTGTTGAGAATATGGGGATGATATGGTACCAGCCTGCCGGGGAGAAAAATTGCAAATACACTGAAGCTAGATGTTTTACATGCATATAATTATCCAAATTTTAAAAGGCAATGTCTTATATATTGATCCTATTAAAAAAAAAAGGGAGACTAAAAAAGTTACACGCACACACACATACACGCGCACACACACACGCAAATAGCACTCGTGTCGTGGTAATTTCCTTCTCTGCGGACTGCTTCTCATTTTCCCGCTCATTTTTAAATGGCGCAGCGCACTAAAGGGTCCGACTAGAATGTTAAATCACGCACTTTGGTTCCACCTTTCGCGTCGGCGACTCGGCACGACTGCGTAATCTGCGCTCGGAGGGGGGGCCACAGGGGGGGCCAGAATCGGTGCTACGGGGCACTGGCCTCCTTTGCCCCCCCCCCCCCCCCCCCAGAACCGCCACTGCCAAAGGGTGAGTTGAATCATTTCTAATGTTCGTGTCAAGTGATTACCGTGCACGTGAACGTATGCTCGTGTAGAATGTCGCGTCTATCAACGCTAGTTAGCACATTCGGGTAGTATGCCAACGAACGCGATGAAACGTGCGAATGTAAATTGTTTGTATTGTGCAATTGTTTGATTACTTCATGTAGTGGAATGCAAGGTCTACACTGTCAACTAATGCATGTATACTAGATGCTGTTTGCGATATTATTCTTTATCTGTGTTGATCACAATAAATCAACCTGTCAAATGAAATAATAGCCTGTGTTCTCTAACCGGAACGCCCACATCCGTACCTTGCCACTCTAAAATAGAATCAGCTGGAGACCTCGTACTCCCTGTACAACCCTCTCCGTTGTAAGTATTGTATACGTAATAATTGTAAAAAAATAAAATAAAGATGACTACTTCACGGATTTCACTTAACACAGGTTCTTTTTGGAGCGTAACCCCCACGATTAACGAGGGGTTACTTCTACTACCTACAACCATCAAAAAGGGGGTTGGGGGAGAGTAGGACAAAATAATATCTATCAGGATTATAAAAACATTTATTTTTCTAATCCAGTGTTGCAAGTATCATCAGAATCAGAATCATCTTTATTGGCCAAGTATGTAGAACACACAAGGAATTTGTCTCCGGTATAACACGCTGCATTAGTATCATCGTAAACAACAAATCATTGAACCATTTTAGAGTAACCAGTAGCAGTATTTGTAGTACAAGAAGAGTGACTACGTCAGTGACTGTTTAAGGAGTTAATGGCTAGAGGGAAGAAGCTGTTTAAGTGTCTACTGGATTTGGTGCGCATGGATCTGTAGCGTCTGCCTGAGGGGAGTAGCTGGAAAAGGTGGTGGGCAGGGTGCGGGGGATCCAGGAGGATTTTCCGTGCCCTCGTCTTGATTCTTGCAGCGTGCAAGTCCTCAAGAGTGGGTGGGGCGGTGCCACCGATTTTTTCCGCCGTCCTAACTGTCCGTTGAAGTCGGATTTTGTCCTTTTTTGTGGCGGCCCCAAACCAAACCGTGATGGAAGAACACAGGATTGATTCGATGACTGCCGTGTAGAACTGTCGTAGCACCGTCATTTCCCTGCAAGCGTAATTGATAGCCCTTTTTCCCCCAGTTTGATTCAGTTTTGCATCAAGATTAAATTATATACTTGATATATTCATATCTAAAGGGGGTTGAGATCATCCGTAACATCCTTCGCATAAGTGCTTTGTGTTGAAAGCATTTGTTACTGCAAATTATGTCAACTGTTAATATTAAGCCAATGCTATATTTACAAGTCAGACTCATAACAGCACCGTAACATGACACGATATACCTCACTGTCACTTCAGGTAGCGCTCTCTCTCCAGAGACATGACATTAAGTGCTGCAGCGGCATCCCAGCGGGCCGCTCGACAGACACTGCCATGCATAATTGACCCGGGAACCCCTGAACCCCATCCCTTAGTCATCTCTCTGTCTCTCTCTCACACACACACGCTAACATGCACAGTTTACGACTGCGACATGAAGGCTGAGAATTGAGTGATAAAAATGTAAGGTAAGGTGATGTATTTTGCAAAAACGTTAAATGACAACTCGACTGCCTTTTTTAGTGCCTCCGTGCAAGTGAATACTGTAAATTCGATCAAGCAAATCGAATATTACCTTTCCTCTACAAAGGTAAGTGATTTTTTTGGGGGGGATGGTTGGAAGATGCTATGCGCCCGAGTATGCCATGCTTGACAATAGACTCGCTGAGGTCAGTGCTTGACATTGGCAGGTAAACTGCACGATCTACCCTCGCCAGCTTCTTTCTAAGAATCCGAGACAAGTAGAATGTTGTCTGCTGAGTGTTTCCTTTCTTCACACGACTGCAACTCCAGCGCCTCGGGAGCAGCCATTTTGTTTCTCTGTTTTTTGTTTACATGCTGAGCGTGTCTGCAAGAGAGCGAGAGGCTGTCCTCGGAGGGCTGACTGGACATGGGGAAAAATAGCTCAAACTGACTTTCATCCTGACAACATTTTTGCAGCACCTCAGCGTTTCGGCTCACAGAAACTTTACGGAGAAACAGAAAAGATTGTCTCAAAAGTAAGAAAACGGATTGATGCCACGTTACCGTATACTGTACAGTACCACTGATAAAGGAAAAAAAAAATACAAGTTCCCAATATATTATTATTGCCGGTTGCTCGACTTATTTTCTTTTGATAGCTGACACTGCGGAAACAGAATTAGACTGGCTGGGGTCCGTGCTTGACATTGGCAGGTAAACTGCAAGATCTACCCTTGCGGATGATAGTAGTTAGTAGGCGTGCAGAATTCATTAGCTTGATCATGTTTGCCATGCATCCAAAAATGGAACTGCTGCAGTTAGTAGCTGCCAAGCTCAACTGCAGCACTTTAAAAAAGTGGCCAGTGGTCAAGTTCTTTGCACAAGGGCACTTAAAACGCCCTTGTTTGCTCTTCACCTCAAGCATCAATAATGCCAGACACCCAAATGCTGCTCTCCATGCGGCAAGAGTTACAAAAAAAAAAGACGCTCATTCCTGAATAGTGTATCCATTATGTAAAAAGAAAAACACAAACTCTCTTGGTGCTGCCTGTGGGATGCAACAAAAGAATCAATGACAAGTCACATTTATTATTAATAATTTACTTACATTGCATCTAAAGCAATATAATAGCAGAATCAAAACTGCGTTTACAGCAATAAATTGAAATGCAGACCTCTGCTAAGATATGAAAGCAGTGAAATTGGAGAATATCATTTCCTGCACATTCATTCGGACTGTCATAAAAACTTTATGGGTTCTTTCTTACACCAGCCAACCAACTTTTATAAAAAGACGCAGAATAGTTTGAAGTAAATCAGCTAACACCCAAACCAGCGATCGAAAAACAACTGACCTGGGAGGAGGTAGCAGTAAACATCCATCAGAAGTCTTTGTATTGGATTTCGTTCTTTTGTACCTAATGTTGGGGCTTTTTTTAATGGTACAATAAACATTCTCGCATCGGCACTAACTGTTAGCATTTTTAAGGGTAATATCTTGTTTTTACGATATTCTTTTTTAAAATTTTGATTATTCATTTTTTAAGGCATATAATTCTCGCAAAGATACATTTTTTTTTGGGGGGGGGGGCAATCCATCCACCCATCCATCCACCCACAACAGGAAACAATATTGTATTGCATGTCATAAAATATTCACCAGCCTGCACCAAAAAGGCAATGCAGCTACACAGTCGGCTCCTATTGACCAGCATCCATCAAACCGCTGATACAGGCTGCATTTCAGCGGCAGTACAGTAAAGCGTGTAACAGTCGCAGGGTGTTTCGGAGACGTGAACCTGCGATGATCATATCAGTGAGTCACCATTCATCAGGCGAGCAGCCCCTTTTTATTTTTCAATGTGCTCAATAGGCCCACACTCGTCCCATCATCCCTCCCACCGTCCTCTCTCTCTTGCTCTCCCTGCAGTTCAAACTGTGCAAGCTGCATATAGCGGTCATGACAACCACAGCGTCCTACGCCCTAAACCCCTCCTGGGGTTAGGGCGTCCTCTCCGCAGCTTTAATCTGTATTTGGCGTGAATATGGAGCCACGCGAACACGTTTCATGCTCTGCAAAAGGCGATAGGCTGCTTTGCAAGTGCGACATAAACGTGCCGCTTTTACACTAGAGCCCCAGACCACATGAACCACTACAGTGTCAAACACTCAATTAGCCAGTGACGACGTCTGCACGCGCTCAGTGGACAACACAACCTTTCAGTTACAATCAATACAGTACAGGAGCTGGACTGAAAACGCTCTCGCTACAAAGGTAATATAATGAACTTTTATAAATGACCCAACCAATTTCTATTTATTTTTATGTCAAATGTATCTATCTTTATCTATCTATCCATCCATCCTGCAGGGGCGCACCCCGATCACCACCTACTGTGCAACAGTGGCCCACCGGTGACCCATAACTTATAGATGTGACGCACATGCAGCTGTTCTTTTTCTTCGTGCCGGACGCACCCCAACCGCGGAGCGTTAATTGGCCCAACGTGGTGATTGACTGAAGACGCGCGTGGCGGTCTCACCGAAGCGTCGAGGGTGTCACGGCGCACACGCAGTCGGAGCTCGTCCACCCACCCTTGCCCCTCCTTTCTGTTTATACGGGCTACCCCCCCCCCCCCGCCCCCGCCCCCCATCAACTTCACCATGGCGCACTTAGCTATTGCACATCCGCCGCCAATCACCTTGTCGGCACTCCGTTCTTCGTTTAAAGAACAAAAACCCTAAAGGTTTAAATGATTGCGACGGATAGCTCGCAATTCACCATTTTGATGCGGCGTCAGTCTACCTGCTGCGGGTACCCGTGTCGGCAACCGGCGGAATGATGCGTAGCCCACTAACAACATATGCACTCCTGAAATCATTTTTCGCATGTTTGACAACCTTGCGGCGTGTCCCCTCCTCGCGTTTCAACGTTGCGTCGCTATCCGAGGTGCTGAAAGAGCGAAAACGCCCACATCGCATCGACGCATTATTGCGCACCGCATCCATCCAACTCCCTGCGCGTTGGCGCTCGGGAAGTCACGCACTGTTCCTTCCTCACATGCTAAAATAAGACGAATTAGCCATAAATTGGTCTGAGAACCGCCGTCAATCGCTGCCGTTCATTCACGAGCGGATAACAACCAACCGCTGTTCAATGCGCAAATTGTGGTGAGAAGGCGAGAGGAAAAGGGGGAGCAGACTTACCCGAGCTTGTCGTCGGCCCGCAGTCAGCGCAGGAGGAAACGCGTCCGCTTTTTTGGACCAGCAGCCTCCCTCCGTGCGTGTGCGTGTGCGTGTGTGTGTGCTCACGCTGTGACGGCGATGCTGCAAAGGCACTGCGCCGAGTCTTCCTCACTTCTTCAATGAGAGGAAGCAGTGCAGTTCGCGTCAAAGATGGCGGAGCCTCTGACGTCAGTAGAAGCAGCGTTTAATAGGAAAAAAAAAGAGAAGAGGCGTTTTTTGTTGTTGTTGTTTTTTAAAATATACTTTTAGGGAATAATGATGCAGTGGTAAGAAGGGAATGAAAATATTTGGTTGATGTTCAGCTTTCCCAATCAAGTTTCACATCCAATACCAAAGGTATAGAGCGCACGGACAGCAATTGATTCATTCATTGTAAAAGTTCACTGAAATAAAACTATATCTTCAGTCCATATTGGGTAGAGATGTTTTGGTACAATATTCCTGCTAGCTGTATGCCTTCCTTGCCTGCCAGCAATTTAGACTCTTCTGTGTATCATTTCCGGGGCTTCTTTTCACAGCCTGCACCTTGGGGTCTTGTTTGATGATCTTGTGTTTAGGGTCTCTTGTTGTCTTAGCGTGAAACCGAATCCATGCTGTCTTCCAGTCCAGCTTTCAATCCACCGGTGTGTTTTCTCAATGCTAACCACTTCAATTTGTTGCTGGTAGATGCCATGCAGGGTCTTGACTTTCCATGACGGTCCATCTGGCTCCTTCTCCTAACTGGCCTTCACTTACCTGAGGCATTACCAAAGCAAATCAAATCTTCATGATACATTCTTGGCGGCCTGTCATTTCCTCCTGGATAGTGCCCATGATGCTCGGTGATCCACGGCCCCCCGTCTTTCAGCTTTGTGTACAGACTCAGGACGCTTGTCTTGGGGTGGAACCCTCCATGCATTATAAGGAGCCTTCTTGTCTGAATATCAGTGCCTTACATAGCTTTGCGCCGGCTAGTTAAGAAAAACAATGTCCAAGAATGAATAATAAAAGCGCGCCGAACTGCACTGGCGGATTTTTGCTCAGTTCATCAGCATGATATTGATCTTTAAATGTGGACTCGGCAGCGAGACGGTGGCCCGCTCTCCTCTTCTTTTCTCCGGTGGCTGTCGCTGCTTGGCACCATAACAAATGTGTCTTCAATTGCGCTGAGGTGAGGCCGTCTTCTAAATTAATGCTTATGATAACACGGCATGTAAAATCAATTGGAACTGGGGAGCCAGGAGAGAAGGGAAGAGAGGAGAACGGGTTGGGCTCAGTGTGAGCAGCATGTCAGAGTGTATATGTGCACCGAGGTGTGCGCGTGCGTGAGAGAGAGAGAGAGTGAGAGAGAGGTGTCAGTGGGAAGTGTGAGGATGGGCCTGAGCGGTGCCTTGGCTCGTGCTCAAAGAGCCAAACGCGAGCAAGCGGCGGAGAAGCTTAGCGGCGGCATTATCAAGCCTGCAGCAAATGCGGTTCTCTCTCTCTCTCTCTCTCTCTCTCTCGTTTCTTGCTGACTTACTGTATTTCACTCTTAATTAGACTTCACGGGGAAGGTGGGATGCCGCAGGAGAACAGAATAGGGCTGCGCTGTGAAAGAGTGACTGAGCAAAAATAAAGAGCTGTCACAATAAGTATGGCCTCACTGCAATTTTTGTTATTGTCTGATAAGGTCGTACTCAATACTGTTAAACTCCAAGCCGCTAAACTCCACTAATAATGATTAAGTGGAGTTTAGTTGGGGATCTTTTCTGCCTCTTCTTCTTAAACTTAATTGTATTGCATTTGCTTCTAACGGAGCTTGGTGCTGGCCCACATGTTGCTGCACAACGTGCTACCGCACTCACGCCGTGCACCTCTAAATTTGGACTTGCTTGCATGCTGTTAAAATCCCATTAAAAAAAAAAAAAGTCGCTTCCAAATCTGAGCTACGCGCAGGGGCCTGAACAATGAACCGCAATGCACTTTACATGTCGTTATTTAAGAGTAATGACCACTTAGAACTAACAAAGCGGTTAAGTCGCAGAGATAAATCCACGCTCGTTATTCACCAAAGAGTCGGACACTCTCGAAAAATGTGGAGCGGGATTTACGATATAAGGTGTGTACAATACCATTCAAAATTCATTCTTAAACCGACCATCCATCCATCCAAGGTTAGTCAAGCCAAAGTGTGGCCACAAAGGACACCAAAAAAAGCACGCGTCGAGGCTTAAGAATGAGCACATGGATGTAAAAAGAGAAAAGAAAGGAGAGATGGAGCCAAGCTGCATGAGTTCATGTGGGGGAGCGTGCTGCAGAAGTAACAGCCTTGCTGTGACTCAGCACTAAAATCTGCCCCTCTCTCTCCTTCTCTCTCGAAACAGTAATTTTTTGAATGTCATTAATTGTTGTGCTTTGTAGATGCTTGCAGGTGTTGTTTCTCCGCACGTTGAGTTGCCCCGTGTGTGAAACGTGCTATATAAAAAAGCTGCTTTGCCTTAGCAGTGCGTTTTGAGGTCTCCATTTCTGCGGACAATGCGCGGTATGTTCTTTGCGTAATTTTAGTAGACTACTTATTTCTCTACTTGGCTTTAAATGTCTTAAATTCTGATGCCTTTAAATGTTGCGTTGTAACTCTGTGAAGTACGTCGAGTTACCTTGTGTAGCTTCCCTAGCCAAAAATGAGAATGGATCGAGATGCCTATTCATCTTTGTCATTGCACAAAATGAGTTTGAGCAATAAAATATTGAAAAATCCCCGCGCTTGAATTGTGTACGTCGCCGCCCGTCCATTCGCCAATTGCGTTGTTTATTCTTCTCAGGCTGAAGTGGATGCCAATGAACCTGAGCAAAGATATTAACGAAGAAGAGCTTTGAGGAGGGCAAGGCCCACTGAGAATCTTCGAGCCGATAGTTGCGGCGTTAACGGCTCGAGATTGATAAGTGTGCGAACGACTGCAGTGGCGCGCGAAGGCCGCTTATTCCAGGCAGGAACACTGATCCGCATCGACCCGCGGGCGCTCCACCTCAAATTCCTCCTTTTGTCTCTCCTTCCCTTTCCTTGTCTTTACCAATTTCGCTCTCTTTGCTCACCTGGGCCGCATTCTTTATAAATAGGACAGAAAGGCCAGAGCGACTGCGGATTCAACATCTGAGCCCGGCGGAGTAGCGAAGAGCGGAGCAGGCGCGATGGTCGGTTCTTGGCCGGTGACCAGCCGCGAGCGACGTAACTCCGGTAACGCGCAGGTAACGCCGAATGTAGTTCCACATGTGACGGCGAGGGGGGCGGCACGGGGCAAACTGACGAGAAGTTGCGGCGGCGGCGGTGCACTGGCCCGGAATCTAACATCCCTCCTGGCCGACGCGCATTACTGCTGACTGAACTCCAAATGTGCATACTCTCCAGCTCCCACAAGTGCACGCACGCGTGGATAAAATTGTCTATAAACATGTGTCCGTTTGAATGTTTGAGCAGCTGAGAGTCGCCTCCCGCATGACTGGGATAAAAGCGTCCTCCCAATTTGTAAGCATGAAGAAATTGAGTGGAGGTTATTTTCATGCCAGGAGCAAGGCAGTAGAAGTTCCCATGCAATCTGTTCCAGGTTACTGGTTGTTGACCAGTTCGATTCTTAATCGTCGTCTAAATGTAAGAGCAGCCTTCGTCGGAGCTGTCAATACTCGGTATACTCGGTACCCTAAAAAAAACAGCTCCGGTGAAGGTTGAAGCGACTGCCATAACTGTCGGCTCGTTTTTATCTTCACCCCCCCAAAAAAAGAGCGTTGTCTGGGGGGGAAAAAAGAAACCTTCAACCGAATGTAGACAAGAAGAACGTCGTCGTGCAAAGAAACATTTAGTTTCCATTTTTTCTTGTCCCCCCCCCCCCCTCCCCCCCACCCTCTCCTCCTCTCTGACCCTTTCATCTCCTCCACTATGGATCACGCCCCAGGTTATGGATCGACGCTCCTGTCCTCCAACTCCCCTTCCCCACTGCTGCTCCCATTTTCATGTCTCCTGCCCCCCCCCCCTTTTTTTGATATCATCCTAATCTTCCCCCTTTTGCCCACTCCCTTGAATCAGCAGCCCTTTTTCTCTTTCCACGATCCCTTGGTTTCATCAGCTTGTTACTTCCTCTTACGTATCGCATCGGCCTTCCCGCCTTTGCGTATGCGAGCGCCGCTGCGCGACGTGCATGTCAATGTTTCACCTCCGCAGATCGAAAGCTTCGAGCGGGCTCCCGATGCATTACACCTGCCTGTTGCTATGGAAACTGGGGATCCTCCGTGCGTCACCTGTGCCCATGTTTGGTCTGGTTTCCGTCCGTCCGCCTCACGCCCACGCGTGCTCCCCCCCGCTCGCCGCGCACGCAGCCACTTCGTCTCATCCCCCGGCGACGAATGGTGAGTTAATGAGCGTTTCCATACAGTATGTGAACAGTCAAACAGCATCATTTGCGTTGCGCACACGCACGCACGCATTTTCAGGAACATGAATAATCAGACCGACCTCATTCTGAACAAACCCGATTTGTAATGACGGCGTTTTACATGAGCTCACGTAAAACACAAATCACGAGACTGCTTGAATCAAACCCCCCCATTCCCCGTTTTGCTCGTTCAGTGTCACGTGATAGAACCCCTGTCGAGATTCTGATTCGGGGTTTCTGCGAGACAACTTTCAAGGTTGCCGGGATCGCTTTGGGGGCCAAGCAGCCGGACCGCCCGTTCCTGAAGGTAAATATGAATAAAGGGGGGGAGGGGGGGGGTGGTGCCGGAAGGACAGCTATCGGTTTCAGATTGTGAAAATCTACTGCAGTGCAACAACTGGCTGATCCTCAGCCTCACACATCAATCCGGCGGTGTAGCAGCATAACGACGACGCCGCGGGCGATGCAGCAGCTTCCCCAGTTTGGAATAATACACCAAGCGCTCGCCCATGACCTCCTGTGACTCCCGCATCGTCCCTCATAGGCAGGGAATAAAACCTCGGCCGCCGTGGCTCTCCATTAGCCCGCAGCTGATCTACGATCATATCAAAGCGCTCGCTCCAAAGACACCTCGTATATTAAAAACGAGGAAGCGACGCATTCTTAATTGCGTTTGCAACGATGATTTGTCAAACGTTACCGACGTAAATATCGGAGGTGAATGCACGCAGACGAAATGTATTCAAGCCAAAATGTCTTAAATCCAGTATTTACGAAGCGAGCGCGGCTGGCAGCTGTAATGTATCCCGTGAAATATTTATTGCATCCGTTTTCGGACGCAGGAATCGGTCTGCTCATCTGAGCCAAGAGCCGGCCCGGCCGTGTTTACCACCCGGTGCTATTGGTCTCGCTGTGAAATTCAAATCGATATCCTCATAATAAAAGTCTCGAACCTGCAGCAAATTGCAATCTCTGGCATGGAAAGCTAAAGAAATCTATGGAGGTGCCAAGGCCGCTCCAATAAATGATGAATCACTGCGAAAAACAAACACACACATACACACACACACATGCACACACTCCCGCGTCACATTCAGTCAGTCAGGCCGCTGTGAAACACGACTCCCTCACGGATGGATGGCAAAGCGGGATCTATACAAGCCCGCCATTGTCACGCCAGACGGAGCGTTCCCGCACCTGACGCAACTGTTTTGAATGTAAGACACGATGACCACTTGGACAAACCAACGAGAAAAGGCCATGTGGATGTTTTGAAAGTCCTTTCAACACCCCGTTAAGATTGTCATGGCTTTGTTTATCTTTTTTTTTTTCGTGCTGAAGATCCACAGGCAGCCGATCATCTGCCTATCCTCACGAGCGTCGCGGCTGACTTTGGATGTTGGGCTTTGTTGATTTTGCCTTTTTGAAAATAGAGATTTGACTGCCGCTCGCCTGCCTGCCTCGCCGATCCTGCTTCCGCACCACCGCCTCGAAAACCCCCCAAACCCTGACGCCGAATGTCAGAATGCGAGACATGCTCACCTCTCTTATGGCGTACTAAAGGTGAGCGTGTCGCCACCTCGTTCAAGCGCAGTGTTCTGGATGTCTTGGAAGTTGGACATTGGAAAATTATATATGGCACATCGCGAGGAGTGTGATCAGTATATTACCAATGTAATGCAACAAAACATACAAGTAGTGAACAGTATAACACACACACACACACACACACACACGCAGAGTGTAATTGTGCGCAAGATCCAGTGAGTGGTTTTGGGATGGAGTGCTGAGTAAGCGGCGCAGGGCGAGTGCTGGGAGACTGCAGTGCTTTTTAGCAGCAACACGCACACACACACGCACACGCACCGCGGTGGGCGCTCACACTGATACTCGGCACAGGGAGGGGAGGTGAAGACGAGAAGAGAGGAAGATGCGCTCTCATTTTTAACACAACATGAGCGCCCACTCGTCCAGATAAACCTCCCAGTCACGTAATCGACACAGGAAAGAACATACAGACATCGAGTGACACGTGAGGATAGACGGACATGTAGACGTGCCTCTACACTGTTGAAACACACACACGCGCACTCCACACACACACACACACACACACACAGCATGACTGTGTAAGTCCAAGGCCACGCCCTGACAGACACACTGCGTCACAGGTGGCCACGGGTCCGGCGGTCTCACGCTGACCTGTGCGCTGCAAAGGCCGTCACGCTCTCCATCCACCCACCCACTTTCACCATCCCCACCATTTCCTCTGAGTCACCCTCCGCTGCTTCGTCATCGCCCCCCCCCCCCCCACACACATCCATCTCCTCTCATGCCCTCTCCACCTCTTGTCGTTTCTCACCCACCAAATCTCCGCACCTATCATCAATGATATTGTGAGGCTGCCTTTTTTTTTTAAAAAAGCCAAAGGGGGCTTGAATCACAAACCTCAAAGCCAACCAACCCCCATTCTCGATTCGATTATGTAACTGCGTCCCCGTGGACCTCGAGGACACTGCAATCTAATTTTATCTGGCGATAGTGATGACGGGAGTGTGTGTGGATGCTGCGTTTAACAAAGAAACATCGCAGATTATCTCCGATGTTTTCCGATAGGGACGCGGGGCAACTCTGATGTCCCCAAAAACGTCGAGTCCGCCGCACTCTCACCGCTTGAGAGATAAATCAAGTAACAAAGCAATATCCACAATGAAGATCATTTCATGCCTTCTATTTACATGCGAGCTCAAAGCTGTCAGCTGTGTTGTTATTATTAATATTATTATTATTGTCCTTCATCCATTTTCTAATCGGCTTCTCCTCACGAGGGCGGCGGGCATGCCGGAGCCTATCCCAGCCGTCTTCGGGCAGTCGGCGGGGGACACGCTGAACCGGTTGCCGGCCAATCGCTTTTTTTTTTTTTTTTTGGAATGTGGAGAAAACCAGAGTACCCGGCGAAAACCCACGCAGGCACGGGGGAGAACATGCAAACTCCATACAGGAATCGAACCCTGCTTCTGTACTGTGAGGCGGACGTGCTAGCCAGTCACCCACCATGCCGCCCCATTCCATGTCAAGTGCGCGTACGGTAATTTGATTAAAGGCTTAAAGGTAAGATACGATTATTTATACTGGCATATCTTTGCTGTCTAGATTGATAACGCACTTTGTTTCCCACGTCACATGAGCATGATGAATCATATTTTTCCACTTCCCAGAAATGTATTTGGAGAATATTTGCTCAGACACCGTCACCCGCAGACGGCCAATTCGGGAGTGCTGTCTTGACTAGTCCCTAGAGTGCCCCCTACTGGCAACGCTCGAGAGGAATAAACTGATGAGAACACACAATCGGGATGACCTCTGAGCAAAACTTCAAAGGTCATTGAACGAGAACTCGACCAAATCGATTTGCAAACATTTTCTCTTTTTCGCAATATGGATTTTGTACTTATTCCGGATAACCTGGTCCCCCTCGGCCGACGTGTCGGGGTGACGTGATTTGCTGATAAAAGTCTGTTTATTTTGTTCACTGACACATTTTGCTGGAGTGAAGATACAGTATTGCGTAACACACAGTTGGCACTGGACCAAGATGAAGAAAGAGATCAGTCGGGGAAAGGCAGGGGACAGAATGAGTTCCAGGAGCGGCAGATGGACAGTTATTTCTGTCACACAAATAGAGAAAAGAAAAACATTTCAGGTTTTGAACGCTGCGGCTCCCGACGTAAGGTCGAGGGGCTGTTACTTGCGTACCTTTCCTTTCCCCTTTCCTTTGTTTTTTGGCTTAGGCATGCATTCAAACTTGTCTTTGACCAACTGATAGATCGCAGCGTCACCAAATGCTGTGGCGATGTCAAGGCAGGTTTGTTCTAAAAGGGAAAAAGAAAAAAAAAGAAACCTCTTTGGGTGAACAGACATATTTCCCCCTTTAAAGGTTGTCAAATTTCCATTTTCAGGCCAAATGTACCTTCAACCAGAAAAAAATTTGAACATTCAAAAAAGAGTTCTTGACCTTGGCGGGACTGTTACAATTTGGCACATATTAGTTTAAAGCTTAAATGTGAACATTTTTTTTTTTTGCCGTGTATTATTGAACTGAAATGTCACGTTCAACATTTCATGCACAATAATTAATGAGTGGAACAGATGAATTATATTTCTGTCATTTCTCATTGGACAAATGAGTTGAAAAATATGAACGCGGTGAGGTCAAACGCCATCCCGGAACCGATTGGTTTCACTTTATAGAGCGTCCGTTGCTGTTGAATTTGTTCAATTTGTAAAATAATTGAAATGAACACGAAGGCAAAACTTTTCTCACTCTGTTGGCGATCACTCGATTTCCGCCATGCGAGTCATACCTTTTTTGTTCTCCATCAAGACATCGGCGCCGGCCGTGAAGAAGAATTCAACGCAGGAGAGGTGAAGGCTCTGGATGGCCACCATGAGGGGCGTGGTCCCGGTGATGGTCTGAGCGTCCATGTCGGCTCCGGCCTCCAGCAGAAGTTCCAATATTTCCACTTTGCCGGCTTGGGCGGCGTGGTGAAGCGGCGTCCAGCAGAATTGGTCACAGATATCCACCATCGCCCTGTTGGTAAGACGCGCCACGATTTCGTGAGCGGCATTTGAAAATGGTCATTCGTGTTTCCGTGACATGATGGTCGCCCGCGGCACTCTGGAGTTTGACAGCTAAGAGTTTTTCTTCCCCCGCCCCCCGCAAAAAAATAAATAAATAAATTCTTCAAGCTATTTTAGGTTTGGTCACACGCCGCCCACTTGCTAACGATGAAAGCAGTTTGCCCGCCGCTCAAGGACGGATGTTCCTCACCTCTTTTCGACGAGGTACTTGGCCACCTCGTAGTTTCCGATGGAGCAGGCCACCATCAGCGCAGTCTTGTAATACGGATCTTGAATGTCCACGGGAATCCTTTGACTAAAAGCCAGTTCCAGAGCCTCGATATCGCCATTCTTCACCAGGTAGTTGATTTTGAGGTAGATCTTGTCTGGCTTCTCCGTGTACCACGCGGTGTCATCGACGACGGGGTGTTCTGACGGAGGATCTTGTTCCAGTTGTCGGATGTCTGCGGTATTGTAGGTTTCCATCATGTATTCCGGCGGGCCTCCGTCCTCTCGCCGCGGCTTGAACTCCGGTGGCAGGGTACAAATAGGCATGGGGAGGAGAAATTTTGGCTTCTTCTTCTTCCCCTTCCCTCCTTTGCCCCCCTTTTTCTTCTTGGGGGCGTAGGAGAGGAGAAGGTACGGTTTCTTGATGTAGCTGGCCCCTTTGATGAAGTCATTAATGTTCACGGTTGGATCTCTTCCGATCCCGTGGAACGAGATGACCAACTCGAGCTGTTCTTGGGTGACCGGAGCACCTAACGTTGTTAAAACGGAGGCAAATTTTTCCGAGGAGGCCTTTTCGCTATCAAAGCCTTGCAGCAGATCGCGCTCGTATTCGTTGGACCAGTCGTGGAGGGTCAGAGCCCACAAGTCTGTCAGGACCGTCTCGTCGGTGTTCTCTTTGCCCCTCTGCTGCTCCGCTTTCCTCAGCTCCTTCATAGCCGCTTTGTGACCGGCATCTTTGGCAATCTGACGTGGAAGAAAACCGTCCAAGTTCTTCACTTTGGCGTTGCAACCTGAACGGAAAGCAAAGCATGATGGGACTTTTCCTGTAAGTGAGTTGATCATTATTGTGGAAGACCAACGGCGGGTGGGCTGAACAATTAATCAGATTCATATCGATATGTTATTTAAAAAAAAAAAAAAGAAGGTTGGACGGTAGACTGTGTCCTGTATATATTGTGTGGGTGCAATACACACATATATCCATCCATTTTCCGAACCGCTTGATCGCGGGGGGTGCTGGAGCCTATCCCAGCCATCTCCGGGCAGTAGGCGGGGGACACCCTGAATCAGTTGCCAGCCAATCGCAGGGCACACAGAGACGAACAACCATCCACGCCCACACTCACACCTAGGGACAATTTTAGAGCGTCCAATCAGCCTGACATGCATCTTTTTGGAATGTGGGAGGAAACCGGAGCACCCGGAGAAAACCCACGCAGGCCCGGGGAGAACATGCAAACTCCACACAGGGAGGCCGGAGCTGGAATCGAACCCGGTACCTCTGCACTGTGAAGCCGACGTGCTAACCACTGGACTACCGGGCCGCCTACACACATATATATCTCTAAAATATGTGTATGTGATGTGTTGTCACAAGACCCTCTTCCTTCTGTCAATTTATTATCGCTCGGCTCCCTTATTTTGGTGAGTCCACTTCCGGGGACCTTCTGTTTGTCTCTTACTTTGAATTATCAGGCTGGGCGGGGTGTTCCCACACCTGCATTTGATCAGTAATCACTTCCTGTGTATAAGACCTGTGCTGAGGTGCAAGCGGGTGCCAGATGATTTCTGCATTAGGAGTGGTTTTCCGGCCGTTACGAGTGCAGACACCAGCCGTCTTCAACGTGGCTGCGGAACGTTTTGATTGTATCTCTGCCAGTGCCGCCCGACCCAGCCTGGTTCCACCTTCCCTCAACAAACTACTCGATTGGACACTTATCCTTCGTGCCGTTCCTTCATCTTGCCGTCAGTTCTCCGTCACTCAGCGGGCCGGAGCTTCACCTTCTTGTTTGCGAGCCACCATTGTGTCCCCGAGCCGCCTCATCAAATGCTCAATGTAATTCAACTCTCCCTTTAACCTCTGCCAACTGCCTCCCATTCGCTTTTGGTTCCGCTGCTGCCTTTACTTTGGTTATCTATCTATCTAGAAAGTGGCATCTCGGCCTTGACTGCGCAGGTTGGCTTCCGGCTCCCCACCCCCCCCCGTGTGGAGTTTGCATGTTATGATTGGCCCGCTGTACAAATAGTTGCATCTACACCTGGGACAATATTAAATTGTGGGGGGAAAAAAAGTATCAAAGGTGTGACTGATGTCTCGATACCTCTCTGAGCCAGGAACTTGCAGCAGTTGATGTCTCCCGTTGCGGCGGCAAAGTGGAGGGCCGTGCACTCGTCCACGTTAATGACACTCATATCTGCTGAGAACGCAGACAGCAGCACGATCACCTGGATGACGCAAAACGCCATAAAGAGCAAAGGGCAGAGTTGGCGAAAAACAAAACATTCTTCGGGGTTAGCCCAACACATCAACCCAAAGAGAAGTCAAAATGGAATTTCACCTCAAAAAAGCCTCCCATGGCAGCATAGTGCACCACTGACATGCGCTTCTGGTCCAGGGCGTTGGGGTCTCCCCCTCTTTTTAGAATGTCTCGGACAAGATCCAGGGAACCAGCTTTGGCGGCCTCCATCAATGCCGTCACGCCTGTTTTCTACAGACGGGAGACCGTTAATGGCGATGTCGTCGATCCCGCCTCAAGCTTATCGCGCTGATTTTTAAGCAAGTCTTTTTGGGTGTTTGTGCAGTACACGCAGCCATGTCTGAATTGAGTTTCAACACCTTCTGTGATGAAAGAAATGTTCTGAGTTCACGTCATGAAACGGGTGCCTTGGCTCAATAAAGGTTGGCAAAAACTGGTTTCAAAGTTGACATTTTTTTGAAACTTTTTTTTAAGCTCTGCGATGTTGTTTTTCATTATATTAGCATTAAGCTCGAAGACTTTTGTTATATGACATTAGATGGTTTGTTTGAACAGACTAGTGACAAATAAGGACTACGGTGTTTAATTTCACTTTTTTATATCATAAATGGAAGTGACAAACAGGTGCTGATGAGGACATGAGGGGGGGGGGGTTTTACTGTCATACTTTGAAGTGTATTTTAACTGAGTGCGTTGAAAGCAAGTAGAAATGGAAAACGATTACAATTTGTTTTTATGTCTTTTTTTCAGGTCTCATGGGATGGACGTATTATCCACCGAGCGCAACAGGAGTACATGGAACCAACAACAATTAAAGGTGAGCGCACGAAACGTGGCAAATTGAAATGTCAACCTGATCTGTTGCATTGGGGTCGGCCCCTTTCGCCAGCATCATGTGACACATGGGAGCGCAGTCTTTGGCGTGTTGACACATCAGCTGAAAGACGTGAGTCCCCTGCGAGGACACATTGTTGACATCTGCCCGGTACTCCAGCGCCGTCTGCAGGCAACGCGTGTGCCGCCTCGTCGGGTAGATGCAGTAGAACAGAACTCCTAAAGCGTTGGGAGAAACATGAACGGGTTCAGCAATCGCATTTTTTGCTAAACGATGCCCACACAAAATAGAATAACTTGAGCGCCGGAAATGCTAACCTCTACCAACTGTGCTGTGATACAAATTATTTATTGATTGATTGACCGATTGATTGATTTCATAGTTGTAATCACTTTTTTTGTGTGGTTTTCATCACAGCTAAGAACGACAGCAGGATAAAGAATGCAGTCCAGCTCGCCTTCAGCAAGTCTCCCTTTTCCGCTTCTCTCGCCGCGATGCTTCGATCGTGCATCTTCAAACCGTGAGTACATTAAATTTATTTGCGCTCTCGGACTGTCTATTATGTTGCACAGAAGACAACGGTTTCATGATGATGAGTAAAAAATTAGGGGTGGCGAGTTCCAATACCAGGTATCGTACTGGGCCAATATCGGCCTCATTTGAAGTATCGAGTACTCGCGGAGGGTGTCGATACCAGTTTTACTGGCCTATTGCAGCCAACTCTTGAGCTAACAGACATTGAAAGCTACAATACAAAGCAGTGGACTAGACTATTTATTTGTCTGTTAAATCGAGGTTCCGCCATTGACACGACTCACCTTGGCCTTCATTGTCTTGGATGCTCATATCTGCGTCGTGGTCTGCCAACATTTTCACAATGCCGTCATTACCCAGTTCAGTCGCCAACATGACCGGCGTGTGGCCCCTCTTATTCTGGATGTCAGGGTGGGCTCTCAGTGAGAGAAGGAACCTGGTCAGGTCTGAGGAAATGTTTGAGATACAAGTCATTGATTGATTACAATGAGCGGCGGGATCTAGTTGGGGTAAAAATCAATTTGTATTGCTTTAAAATGGGATGGTGGGGTGTGACGTGACAGAACAAGGAGGAAGTTGTCACCCTGATTGTTGGCCGCAACTGCCATGTGAAGTGCCCCCTTTCCATTCTGTGGCTCTGTGAGATTAATGAGGTTTTCCACCCCGAGGTTGACCATTTCCTCAATCTGTGCCTCATCGTTTTCATGGATGTACTGCAGCAAACGGTAGATCTGCAGCACCTGCAGGCGGTTGTCCACCTCCCTTCCAGTCATGCTTGCGATGAACACAGGCGACCGGAAATGACGAGAGGCTCAAAACCTGTCTGCGAGGTGCCTGTTTGAGAAATAATGAGCCGTTACCAAGCCATCATCTTCAAACTAGGTAGACAAAGATATTGTGCCGCGTTGTTGGGTTTCTATAGGTTCCGCTTAGTGTGTATTAAGCAGGGCACACACACGTGCCGACAAATAGGCCGCCTGTAATCGACATTGGTAAAGGGCAGTTTACGAAGACTACTACAATAACTACTTCTACAATGACTAGTATTTCTTTGTACAGTCCAGCAGTTTGGATGCCCTGTAGCACAATGGTGCCTCTAACAGGGCAGTCATGGTACTACAACAGACATCTGGTTTGGGGAAGATTAGTGACTGTTAGTGGAAATACAGCATCTTTTTTTTTTTTCTTTCAAAATTTGGGTATTAGTACCACTAAGGCACTTGTAGTGCTACACAAAATAATAAAATGTTCAATCTGGGCATAGTTATAGTGGCATAAACTTTTTTTCAAATCTGGTAAAGTTTACTCTTAAGTACACATACACATTTAATATTTTATTACTGTTGGTTTTTAAACCTTTACCCAGGTACAATTTTGCGGGATTATAATAGCAAATATACTTTTAAGAATAAAACGGATCCCCCCTTTTTGATTGACGCTGACTATTGTATATGTTAGCCATTACAGTTGTTGTTTCTTTGTTTTTCTTTATTTCTTTATTTTGGGTGGTACTTGGTTTTAAAAAAGTTTGAGAACTACTGCAATAGGCTCTGTGTGTTCACAAAATTCATCTTTGTGTGGGGTCTCTCATTTTAATAATCATTTATGCGCATACCCTGCTTTTGTGTGATGTGATCGTGTCTCAGTAAAACAGCTGTGCAAATGTTGTATTTCACTATCATATAGTCAACATGAAAATGTATGCCTGATTTCTCTGCTGCTGCTCAGCATGCACAATAGATGCTCAGTTCATATCAACGCATTCCACACATCTACTTTAATAGAGCAGAACTTAACCTCGACCAGCTGAAGTGGCACTGATCCACTTGTATAGAAGTGAAAAGGTCATTTCATCTTATTTTGCTGCATAATGTGTATTTCATTGTGTCGGGACGGGGATCAACTGATGGACGGATGGAATTAACGCTTGAAATCAAATGTTTGCTGGCTGAACAGACATTTCTGCACAGCTGTTGTACGGAGACTAAGACGCAAGGCCATGATACATTAGAAGGTGAGGTCAGTATTCGGAACCTCTATGACGCAAATGTATTGAGCTGTAATTAACAGCGACGTTACGTCACCACCACCGCGAGACGAAGAAAATCCAGAGCGGCACTTTCCCGTAAATACTAATTAACCACCCCTACCAAATGCTTGTCTGCTTGAGGCACATGCATGTTTTCAAATCAATAAATAAACAAATAAATATATTCCAGACGTGCAATTTTAACAATAACAAAAGGTAAGCTTCAGTCACGACTCCACTGACCTGCACTACGAACGCGCTCGTCCACTGAGAACAACTGCCCGCTGTCGGCATTCAGACATTTGCTCCAAAACCTCCGCTTCTATAGCCATCATGAACATGTCGTCTTCCATAATTACAAGCAGGAGGCCATCCTTATAATTCAAACCGTCGTCTCTTTTGTTTCCACGGGTGGAGAGGCGTAACTGGGCTCCATGGCAACGGAACGCGCTCAATCCCAGCAGTGCAGTGTGGGACATACTTTCGGGTGGTGGTCAAGTGGCCATTTTACTTTAGAGGACAAAAAAAATGTAAGTTGAGGGGTTCGTAGGTTTTAGATGGATTGCTATAAAATGATAATAATTAACAATTTAACAAAAGCTTACAAAAACAACACAAATGTTATGTATTTAGTTACCTGTGTAAAAAAATACATTGGTAAAACGAAAAGTTTTGGTTCAACTCTTGTATTGAAGTCAAAAGTAAATATGGCCATGATCAATTCACCTGCTCAAGCTGTGACGGAGCTGCCATTAATTATTGAAAGCGTCAAGCAAAGTAGCCGTTTACCTCATTGCAACACATTGTTCCGAAAGGGCCTTGACCGATCACTATTCAGTACATACCCAGTATGTAGATTGATTCGATTTAGCTGTGCTTCCGCCGTCGGCCACAAGAGGACAGTGTAGTGCAGACTATAAAACCCTCGTTGTAACTCGCTGCAGCGACACCTCGGTAGGACAAGCCTAAAGTCAATACAATTTACTTACTTTAGTGCCCCTCCTGGGCCATAATAAAAAGGAAACGAAAAAGTGCAAATGACTCAAGAGCAGTCAAATATTTCATAGGTCATCTGTTACTTTTGCACGCGTGTCCAAACCTTCGCCAGTCTCCCACACCACCTGCCCTCCCTAAGAAAAGGTAGAAATCGTAATTATACAAAAAAAGTGACAGTCCAAATAAACGGACACTGCCAGAGCCCCTGGTTGAAGTGTGTACAGTATGTTGTATTTGGCACACATGATAAAACATACAAAAAGACAGGACCTTCCGAGGTGAATTGGTAGCGTGTAAAAATATTACATGGTTTTAAAATATTTACAATCCTTCAAGAGTGTACAATTCTTTAAAAAATAAATTGGAAACCCCATTCTCAACAATGAATGACAAGGAGATTTTCTATCAAGGGAAAATAGGAATTGGTAATAGAATAATTGATTGAAATGAATGTACTGCTCATACAATAGCTTACCCAGAATGGCAACTTATTCATGCAAAAAAAAAAAAAAAAAGTGATGTGATGTTACACCAACTCGAGATGGTCCCCAATAGAACAGTGAAAACAAATCCCATCTCTGCCCCTGTCTGCCCTGCTCTTTCCTCTGTCTCATCCTGTGGTCTCCAGCACATGAACTGTGGACGACTTCACTTTTGCTCTTCCTGCAAAGAATCGTGATTCAAACTGTGTCACACTCCCACTTATTTCCCTCTGCATATTTCTCGGACATTTGGCTTCCTGCACCATGCTTCTCGGAATCTACTTGTGGTCATATCGAAGTTGGCAGCACTAAACAATTGCGATCATGAGAGAAAAATGTCTGGGAACATGGCAAGAACCCGCATCTTTTATTGCTGGGGTTGGAGTGCTAAACACACAAACTCAGAACCTCCATGAGCTTTATCTTTTACCCCCCGCCCCCCTTCATTTCATTGAAACGGCAGCTGAAGTCCCCTATATCATAAACTAATATTCAAGTTTTGGGAAGGAATATGTACTTGATATCAAGTCCTTAAAGCGGTGGAGCGCAAATGATTGCTTTCAAAGCGTAAGCGTGTTTATTTACATATGATGACTAAAGTTCAGAATATGCAAGTCCCTGATAGAACGCTCTTTTGCTCTCAAAAGAGACCCACTTTCAGTCTCCGTGACTGCCCGGTTGCTTCATCTTCAAACAAACAAGCCCCTCCCCAAAAAAAAAAAAAAAAAAAAGAGTCCACGCTCTGAAAATGTCACCAGTGTCCAGCCAATCAGATGGTCTCATAGAGTAACATCCCACTGAAGATGGTCAAGGGTTCCGAGGAGTACGCCAGCTTGCCGCTGACCAGGTCGATACAGATCGTCTCCCCCGCCTCCATGGGCAGGATGATGTTAAAGACCGCCAGAGCTCCGGGGATGTGTTTGGCTTCCGCCATGGGCTTTTCCAAGCCTTCGGGCTGATATCCTGCCGAGTCAACTCGAGCCACACCGGTGTTGGATTTGGACAGCACCGCCTCGATCTTTACATTCTTATGGCCGGTCAGGATTCCAGTGAAAAAGTAGTTCCCTCTCACTGGAGCTGTGAAGTAACCTGCGGGACAAAGCACCAAACGCATAAAAGATAACACGTCATTGCTGCAACTTTCCTGACCTGGTGACTTATTTCGAGTTGTTGGACCGTTTGAACAAATCCCATTGCGCGTATGTAAATGCACCACGATGACTTGTGTTTATTTCTATTGTGCAGTGTGACAGAATGACAATAACTTGCGGTAGTATTGATACGTGCGTGTTGGGAGCTCAGGAAAAAAAAAAAAAAAAAAGATGCGAATTCAAACCTGTTCCGGGGTTGTAGACGCCATTCTCATTGACAAATACTTTGTTGAATGCAATGGTCCCGACGCCCCTCATTGGCCTGGTGAGCGCGGCCGAGAACGAAAGTCGTGGCACGTGGGCGTCGGACCCCGCGAGACCTGATGGCGGGGACGGAGAGAGCTTAAACATGAAACGGGAACGCTCAAGCTGTCATGTGATGTTTAGTTAGTCGGCACGAACCCTGTTCGCCTCGGAGACCTGCAAAATGAGGTGAAAGATAAAAACAGTGAGTCACCATGTCGGACTCCTCTTCGGACAAACAATTGAACTTGCTGATCGGTTCAACAAAGGCTGATCATTTAGTTCTCTACCTGGGGGTCCGGCTGGACCTTGTTTGCCCGGTTCACCCTGAGGTCCCACCTTTCCTTGGGGTCCCATAACTCCCTGCGGTCCAGAGTGCCCTCGCTCACCTTTGGGGCCCGGTAGACCCGGTGGACCTACAGCAGAGGAACAATTGGGCTGGATTCACGCAACCTGGTTCAAGTGACACATTTCAGTTTAGCCCGGCCGATATCCTGCCGAGTCAACTTGAGCCTTTGGCTTTTCAGTTTGACTGTTTTTGAGCTGTCTAGTGTCTTTGTTGTTAATGTGTTGTTTGCTGTTGCATCTTTTTTTTTTTTTTGCTCCATGTACAGCGCTCTGTATGCAGCGTTGGTAGTTTTAAACTGCTCGAGAAATATCGATGAGTTTAGTCACACCCCCTTACAAATAAGCCACGGTGACAACAAAAGCGGCTGTGGCCGACGTTACAGTTGTAGATGCTGGCTTAGTATTCCTAGCGCTGCTATTTATTATATTTTTTTAAACTGGATGTGTTCGCCAGGCCCTTATCACAAATATGCGCTTTTACAATCGCATTACTTTTATGAATAGCCTGTTAGTGACAGGCGCCCCCCTTTGGCGAGAGACTCAAGTGGGGTCGGGATTAGGAAAGTGAGGCTGCATTCAAATCCTGCTCAAAGTTGTCAGAATACAACCCCCCCCCCCCCCCCCCCCCTTGAAGTGAAAGAAGACAAACCCTCTTCTGAGCTTCTTTACTGATAAGCGAAGTGTCACGGGAGATTCCTGAAACTTCTGCCGTACGCGAAGAAAGCCGTGAGCTTTAACCTGATGTGTATTTCGCCCAGATGTTTACCGAAACTCCTTTTTTTTTTCACACACTGCAGACTTTATAGGCTCTTAAGTAAAACGCTTGACAGGCCAGATTCTTACTTTGGTCTATTTTTTACCCTCTCCGACTGCCTCCCATTAAGCAGGCTTTATATCTTGTCCAAAAGTCAGATCCCATGCCCTGCCTCGTCGGAGTCTTACCCATGAAATCCTGTCGTATGAAATCATGGAACTCCTTCGCCAAGTCTAGCAGAGATGAGTTCAGTCTGTGTATTCCGGAGTGGACTTTCTCAAGCTGGACGTTGTGAATATTATCGATAAGCTGCCCTTGAGATGCGACTGTTTCATTGAGTCCATTGACACAACTCCACAGCCCGGTCACATGCTTGTCCAGGCCCTCCTTGATCCTCCGCAAACTGTCGGAAAAAGAGTCGAAGCGTCCGCACAGTCCTTCCACCTTGTCGAGACGACGTTCCAGGCCGTCGCTCGCCCGCCGACACTCGCCGACTTCCGTCACGTGGTTACTCCTGATCACTTCCACGTCTTTGCCGAGGCTGGCGAATCGAGCGGCTGAGTCATCGACATGCTCGGCCAGATCATCTTTCAAATTGTCCACCTTTAACAGAGAACAGGCGCGCTAAGTGTGTGGGTTCTGGATAATACATCGTCTCTTATTCTACGGTTCCAGTGAGACGCGTCTCCGAGCCAGAGCAACTGTTACATTCCAAAAAGATTTGAGTCTATCACTTGAATGAAACAACACATAAAACATCCTTGCGGCAATGACACCGTTGCCATAAATGGTCGCCGAGTGTTCCATTCTCAAAGGCCGTTTAAAGTGGAGTGAAACAGTGGTTCGGCAGGGGATGATTTCGCTCGTGGTCGTACTTTGTCGTACTTTGAAGATTTGTACTCTTCAAAGTACAAATTCTGACCCAGTGACTTTCTCACATGTGAGCCATGCCCCCCCCCGCCCCCCCCGTCAGGCCATCAAATTCCGTCCAAACTTTAATAAGACGCAGATTGCGCTTGCTTTGCTTATTATTATTAGGTCAGTTGGAGTAGAGTTTATATGTGTCTGCATTTAAGTTCACTTGCCAATACGATATTCTTAGAGAACAAACCATGCCCGCGTTAAAGCATCCGGTCTTGAAATAAGAAGTGCCCGATCATTTTGTCGTGCAGACGTTTGTACAAGCACTGCGTGCAGCTTGAAATAGCAGCTATGCTAGCGCTAACAAAACAAGCTTTTCGGTTCCGACTTTCAGGGCTGTCCTCAATTCACGTCCGCGTTCCCTTGCGAGACTAAGCATTCGAGTAAACATGAACTTAGACAAACATGATTTGTACAGTTCTAAGGTTGCAATGGCACCAGATCGATTAAGGCCTGGACTACCGATAGTCCTGCTATGCTCAAACTGCAACATGGCATCTATCTGTTGGAGAGTCACCAGTTTGTGCTGCCCGATTCCTGTCAAGGCGCCCACACGCTTTACGAGTGCGGTTCCGCTCTGACTGCTTTCCTGGCATGTCTGCGTGTCTACGACCTGGTTCTGTGTGCAGCGTGCAATACAAATATACGGAGCAGTTTCATTTCCTTTAGGAGGATTATGATGAGTATCGTCAATTCAGGATAACAATTAGGGTAATAATGTACCGCTGGTTGATCTCGGGGGACGCAGAACGAGCGCAGGCGCAACAAAATCATTTCCGATTCCTTTTACCTCCGAACGGATCCTGTCCTCGGTGTCGGTCAGATCATCCAGCGTGTAGCCGTGTGTCCGTATGCTTGTGTCCATGCTCTTCAGAGTGTCATTAATGGAGCGGAATGTGAGCATGACCTGAGATAGCTCTCCTCGGATGGACTTCAGATCCCCTCCTAATCTTCCATTGTGGTCACCGTGACCGTCTAAGCGATTCCTCAAATCGCGGATGTTGATTTCGCACCGTTGGCCCCTCTTCTCCGTTTCCTCTCGGAGTCGTCCCACCTCTTCTCGGAGGTTTGAACACACCTGAGAGCACGCCGTTTCTCCCGAGTCCACCTTTCTGCGGATGTCGGCGAGCTCCGTCCGACACTTGTCGAAGCCCGTCGCGGTGGTGTTGGCGAGCGAACGCAAGTCTTCCTCCACGCTGCCGCAAACGGAGCAGTCTTCCCACTCCCGGTTTAGTGTTTCGACTCGCGCCGCGATCCGATTGAAGTTCTCGCCGCCCTCGCCCGTCACGGCAATGATCTTTTTGACGTCGTCCGTTAGGTTAATGAGCCTGTCGGCCAGCGAATCACCCGACACGGACAAATCATTTAAGCGCGTGTTGAATTTCTGGATTTCCCCCCGGTTAGCCACAACCCTCCATTCCAAGGTTTTTACGGTGTCTGCGGCTTGATGGTCTTTTCCGATGCGCCCGCAAGTGTCGTTGCACATTCTGGTGGTGGCTGTTAAAGTTCTGTCCAGGAAAGTCGTGACGTTCTCCAGCCGGCCTAAACGTCGACTGTGGTCCGTTACGGTGTCTCCAAGGACGGCGACGTCGAGCTCCAGCTTTCCGATTTTGAAGCGATGATCATCCAGCTGACTCAGGAGCGTGTTACGTAGCTGCGTGACGTCTCTTTGGACGCCGTCCTTCAGATTGTTGCCGGTGTTCGTGCACCTTTGCTCCGTTTTTCTCACCGTGTTGTTCACCCTCTTCTCCAAGTCTCTCAGTTTGACGTTCATCCGGTCCTCCGTCACCCGTCCCTTTCCTCCCCCGCTTCCGGCCAGCTCCTTATCCAGTCGCCCTTTTATGGTGTCACACTTGCCGGAAGTGGCGGTGACTTGGACATCCAGATCCGACAATCTCTTCTCCAGCTCGGTGACCGTATTGCAGCAGGCGCGGGACTGTTCGGTCTCACCGCGAATGATTTGCAGGCTCTGCCTAAAATGTTGGTCCATGGAGCTGATCAACTTCTCCAGGGACCTCACCCGTTCTCTGTCCTCCTCCTGCTGCCGCCTCAGATTCTCTACGCCGGCCTGAATGCAAGAAAACGGACACTCCGTTAATAAAGGCTAACCCCTTGTCGAGAAGCTTTTGTCACTTTTAGAATATAGCGGGCGTCGGAGCCGAGTTACGGTGAGGCTAACATTAAGACATTGCGGTTTCCTTGGAATTCTGTAGGAGTGATCGGAGCTTGCAAAAGATTTATAGGGAAAAAAGTGCTGCATTTTGACGTTTCTCTCTTTCCTGCATTTGACGAATCCACCTGACCAAACAATGTCCGACGGCGATTTATGTCACACGCACGGCCTACGTTGTTTCCCCCGCAGGAAATACGCTCATACTGAGTCGTACCGCGCTAAGTTGAACCTGGTGCAGTGCACGCATCGGCATGATGGATTGACTCCATTTTTTTTACTGATGCAACGCTGCTTGTGAGGGGCACCCGCGGGGAAAAACCAGGCACGGGCTTTTCTGTGAGGAACCATGAAAGGTGAATGAGGTCAGAAGTGACTCGGTGTTTACGGAGAGCAAAGTTATGGCTTTAAATGGCTTTGTGCAGTCATCCTCACCCTCTGGGAGGGGGAAATGATAGCAGACCTTAACTCCACCTCTCTATTACTTGGCACTACCTGATACCAGAACCAGCATTGAGATTGCAGCGGAGAGGCACCTGGGTCAATAAGCAGCTTTTTAAAAAAAACCAAAAAAAAAAAAACCAATGTGAATCTAATCCTGGGATGTACTGTATTTATTTATATAGTAGATCAGGCTTCACCTGGCAGGCAGAGCACGACAGGGTCACCCTTCTCTCCAGCTCCGTCAGTATTTGCTCTTTGAGTGCGTTCGGCTGGTGTCCTCCCGCGACAGCGGCTCCATCCAGGTCGTTCCCCGCTCCGTTCTCTAAATGGTTATTTATGTGGAGCAGGGTCTGATCGTGGACCTGAACAAATATACCAAATCACAAAGTTGTCGCTCTGTTCCCCACCCCCCACCCACCCCCGATTGCAGGACGAAGACAATCAAGTAGTGTCCAGAAAATTGAACTTCAATACAGTGACTAATATCTACCCTTTGTTGGCAGTTTGATTCTTTTTTTGTTTTGTTTTGTTTTTTACCTGTGTCCTATTATACAGATGGTCCAGCTTTGTGTGGATGTTGTTGATCGTTTCCTTCATGTGCGGTTGGGCTGAATCAGCTGGTACAATCGCTCCGTTCAGTACCGAACTGTACGCGACAAGAGTGGACATTACTTTCCTGAGCAGAGGCGCAGGGTGAGTGACTTATGGCTGGAATAAGACGTTGGCATACAACTTCTGGTTTAGATCGCGAACGGAGGTCTGTATGTTGCGGAGGTCTTTGGCGAGGCCGTTGATGGTTTCCTCCAGTTTTCGGACCTTTTCACTGTCGCCTGCGTACAAAGAAAGTGTCCAAAAGTGTCTGGACCCGAAGAAGTGTCATCCGATGGCGAAGTGATTTTGGCAGACAATTGACAAACTTATTTGGTTATGGATAAGAAACACTTCTATAAGACTTCCTCTCGAATTTTGTGCGTCTGAATTTTCAACCAGCTGAACCCTGATTTTTATTCCCCGGGTTTGTTTGGTTCAGTCTTGTTCTAAAAAAAATGATGTGTAACATTGTTTGGAAGCAAGATCACGATCGACCACAAAATTTAGTTTGGACCTGAGTGGAGAAGCTGCGGTTTTGTGTACAAATGCCGTCTGGCTCCGTGCGACTGTTTCCACTGGTTTTGGTCAGCGGCCACAGATAATGGAAAGTGTGGCGTCACAAAAGGGCGACGTCATAAACCGCAGAATTTACAATTCCACTGTTTGATGACTGAGTCTTCTCTGAAAGGCCACTGAACTCTTGATATGCAACATATGCCGGAGGAAAGACTATTTCATTTCAGGTGGAGCTCGAGTAACTTAAAACCATGCAGGTTTTTTTTTTTTTTGTGGCTTGTATTGTTTTTAAAATTATTCATAAACTGGACTTTTTTCTGGGGGGGGATGACTGTTACACATGCTTAGATGACCGATTCTTTCGACAGCACGCAGCTCCTTACCATTTCCACTCTGTCCGCCGCCTTGCGTGTGGCCTGTCTGTGTGACAAGCGGTCGCCCGCTGTTGACCGGCCCCTCGAGACAGTCCTCCCCGGAGTATCCGTGGCAACATTTCCACTCCATTTCTGTCACCATCTTATAAGCCACCTTGTACCTTGGCCTCCTGTACGTCCGGTATCTGAGAAGTCAGGGAAGTGGCCGATGAACAAGAAAAATATTTACACGCTGTTTTTTTGCACGTGGAAGCTTGCAGATATCGTCGGCGACGTGCTTCAAACTCAAGGGAAAATAAATTATCTTTGGAATACCGTAATATATTCGGTGCGCCCTCTCTAGTCGAGACGCGGCCTTGCTGACCAATAACTAAAAACAGTACCGCACGGGACCGATATTGCGTTTCAATAAATTGAGAGACGACTGCCGTTACGCATCATTAAAACGGTCTGGATCATAAAAATGGGCGAGGTTTTTTTTTTGGGCGCAGAACAGCACAAGTGTCTTGTGTTCTCTGGATATAAACGTTTGATGGCAGGTGGAACCGTTCAGAGTTGAGAGTTGTAAACATTGCCTGCTATTTCTGCTCCATTCTCCAAGACATCAGCTATATTTAGCCACGACTAAAAGTCCATGTTTTACTGGCAGGCTTATCTTGGCCAGTTCTCCCCCCTCGTCAATGCGCCGTTCCGATTTAAGATCCCGATTTAAGATCGAGGGCCGTGCTCGTCCGAATAATCAGCACGCAATTGGACGGAAGTCACAATGAGGCTTTTATGGCAGCAAGTCCAGGCACATTAACGAGCCTCGACTGTAATTATCTTTACTTTGGGGGGAGGGGGGGAGTCAGTTACTCCCTTCGTACGCGACCCTCCAAAAGTATCGCCCGCGCAGCCTTTGCTACGCCCATGGAAAAGACCTTCTTCTTCCAGCTCTCTGCACTGAGAGCGTGAGAAAAAGGAATACAATGTGCCCTCAGAGGGAATATTAAAAAAAAAGAGCTAGAAAGAGATGGTGGGTGGAAGAACAATTATTAAAAAAAAAAAAAATGGAACAAGAGCTCAAGCTTGAGTGTTTTCCGGTGCGCCAGGCTAGAGCGTGATGGCCGAATTCTGCTCCATTCTTGTCATAGCCCGGGTTTAGGCAGATGATCGAGGCGAGCGCAAGTATGGAGGATTGAAGCTCAAGCCGGCGTCCACATCGACACACTTCTGACTTTGAGAGAACAAAAAACATCAGGAGAGTTTGCTGAATGTTTTCTCACCGCCTAACATCCGTATTTGGAGAGTCTCATCAAATCCATCCCATCTAGAGTCAATTTGTTCCCCGACCGAGGACACCGGATATTCCCCGGTCGACACAGCGATGCACGTATTGGGTTTGAACACAGCCTCGTCGCTGAAATCAAACCCTTGCGGTACGAGCGTGCGCGCGGCGACATTTTTGGCGGCGCACCAGCAGAACCGCAAGCGAGCACCGGACTCTCTTGAAAGACGGTTTGAAAATAAAACAGCGCCGAGTGAAATGAGTATCCTCAGACAGGAAGAGGCGAGATGGAGCCCCTTGGACGGAATACAAGCCGGCGCAATAAAAGCCAGGAAGTTAATGAGGAGACAGATATTTATTTCAGTGTGCAGAGAACCCAGCGGAACGCTCCTGAGCTCGTACGAGTCGGAATTTTCAGGGGAAAATGAGCCTCTCCAACATACGCGGCATTCACGTCAGTCGTCTCATATTCACAATGTCTCTGATTAGATTGCCTTCTTTACCGCCGCGGTGCAAATTGCTTTCTATATTTCCCTAAATACCAACGAGGAGAAGAAAGAAAAAAAAAAAAGACTGGCGTAAAGAATGGCTTGTTTGACCTCAGAGGTTCCACTTTGAGCGCGTGTGTGCGTGAAGATGAGTGATAGGTACTCACGCCACTCGAGGACACTGGCCCCAGGTACAGCGTTGGTAGTCCGGTTTGATATACGTCTCCACGCCACCCTCCATCACGCAGCTAACGGTGCGCGTCACCACGTAAGCGCACCAGTTCCTATGATTAAAAACAGGAAAGAAAAAACACGCATAGGCTAAAGGAAATGACGAACGATATGTGGCCGTATTAATCGTAAACGCAGTCGGGCCTGACGACAAGAATCGTTGTTTTAGAAGAAAAAAAACTGGAGATCAAATCTCAACCCATACTTATTTTGTGAAAACGTCAGATCGTATCAAGAAAATTTGACAAATTCAACAGCGGATACCATTGTAAGCTTTCGCCAACACACACACACAGTGAGAGGGTCACAATATTGCAAAGAGCTCCCACCGTACTGTTGAATCAACACGTCCCACATTTAACCCTTCGGCTTGATAAGATTGGTTGTTGCCGGCAGTCGGAATGTGCAAAGTTAGAACAGACTCCGGAGGCCGGCACTCGTTTTCGGGCTGCCCGGCGCAACTTGAGATCACTGGCAGATCGTGTTTGCTCGACTATTCATCGGCAACTATTCATCGTTCGCCTGTCACTTGCTATTGGCCGTTGTTGTTTTCCTTTGGCGCTACTCCAGCCGCGGTGTTTCGAGGCAGTCGTCTGCCACCTCGCTTCGGGAATAATCCGCCTTGGTCAGCCGCCACAAACACAGCTGCCGCGCAACTTTATCGTGTTCGGCGGTTGGTTTCACTGTGTGTGTTTTGGACTTTCTTCGAGAATTTCCCCCCCCTGTCAGGAGTTGAAATGGAACACAGACGAATGGAATCGGGAGGATCGAAAAGGAGACAGCCGCAATGAATCTAAAAGTGCTTTGTCCGGTCCCTCTCCGCTTGCTCGGAGTTTTTGGGTCTCGTTGATTCAGTGAGCTGCCTCTAGCGACGTATTATCCCGTTTTCGGCGCACCCCTGCATGCGTGCGTGTTTGCTGTTTAGCAGGCGACACCTTTGGCCTTATTCTCACTCTCGGCAGAGTGAGGTCAAGCATTCCATGCCGTAATCCGGTAAAGCAACATTCGTGCCAAAAGCTGGAAAGAAGAAGTGTTTCGTGACAACAGAGACGCGGAGAGGGCAAGCGGGAGCGTCAACGAAATGGGGGGAATGCGGCTTAATACTTGAAGAAAGAAATCGCTAAGCGCTCCCTTTTGTTTGCGAGACCTTTCATTTGCCCTCAAGGGACGGCTTTGACGGCGTACTTCAATGAGCTCCTTGGGACCCTTCGCAAGGAGGTGCGCCTCTATGTTTGAACTCTGACCCCCGGCTCAAGCGGCCCTCCAGTGTCCTTGTAAAGATATGTCCTTCGCCACACGAACGTATACACTCGAGTGCACTCACTCGCGCTTGAGCAATTGCACGCGGGTGAACATAATGGCAGAGCGCGCATTCTTCTGATGTGACTTTGGTTTAATGTGCTGCGCGCACACACGCGCCATTCTCTGTTTGGACGTGTTTCAAAATGTGGGGACAGCACCACTGTGTAAACTTCTCTTTGATTGTTTAGCCTGGCAGTCGGTAAGATATACAGAGACGAGGCATGATACTGCCATTTGTTTTAGCACAGGCGACACACGCGTTGGGACATCTCCGGGTGGGTGGGGGGGGGGGGGTGGGAGGGCTTCAACTTTTGGCCATTTATGGAAAAACATGTTGATAAATTCTAACCTGGGTTGGGCCTTAACATAAATATTGGCGATTGTATCACTCGCGCAGTTGAAAAGCGACACATTTCCATGCAGAGGTGGGGGGGGGGGCGGGGGGGACTTGGGTCACATGACTTGGACTCCGGTCAACTCGAGTCGTGATTTAATGACTTGCGACTTGCTTGGCAAGAACTTCTGAAAGGCTGAAATGGACTTGGCCTTCATGAGACTTTGACTTGACAAGTCCTTCTGTGTACATTTACAAATATATTTAGATATTCATTATATTAATACAGTGATCTTTCGTGTGTGTGTGTGTGCGTGCGTGTGTGTGTGTCTCTTGCACACCGCGCACCAGGCAACCTCGGCCACTGGTTGGTTCCACTCCAAGGTTTGCAAATCCACTGTAAGAGAGACAACATCTATGATGTTTACCTTCATCTATCGCAGTGGTGTCCAAACTATGGCCACGGGGGCCATATGCGGCCCGCCACCTATATTTCAGCGGCCCACGACACGACAAGAAAAAGAAAGAAAGAAATAATGCCATTTGTCATGGGCCGGAAGGTTAGTTAATACACACAAGCCTGGGGTGCGCTCAAGAGGCCAACCAACCATGTCGCATCACTCAATGAGTCAAAACGGCAGCAGCAGACTCCTGTGATGTGGAGAGAGAACCCGAATAGAAGCCCCTATTGCGGGAGCTCAACCTCCAGGCGATTTGCTTGTCCAGACGCACACCCGCGTATACACACGCTAAGTGCAAACATATGGTAAGCATGACCGCAGCTGTGGAGCACATGTAATTCTGTAAACTGTCAGTCATTTTCTCGTGGCGCGTGCAAGTTTTATGATCAACAACGCACACGTGCATGTACTTAGAGTACAGCATCATCCTTGGCTGCCTCAACTAAAACCGATGAAGCCATTCACTCATATTTACCGGTGCAAACAGACACACAACATCCACACGTCAGTGCTAAAACTGCTCAACCTCACACAGAGCCTTGGCGAAATAAGATCTCGAACTCGTTCTTAACTTACTGCTGGTTGGCAACGGCAGCACAAAGAGCAGACGGGTGAGCTTAATGACATTGCGCGAGCAGCGAATGAGGTAGCCATGACAAAATTGTAATTGAATCAGGCGCGATATATGACAAAAAAAAAAATCTGTGCAGTGGCGTGTCAGAGCGAGTGTTGGTCATTCGTTGGGATGCGTCGGTCGTATTCAAAAAGGGGCGATTTGCGCCGCAGTGGGTGTGAACACGCCGACTCCATTCACCTGCACATGTGGCACACCCGCATCTCATTCATTAAATTAGCCGGTGATAACCGCTGTTGATTAAAATATGTCTAGGGACCTCATATATCCATCCATATCCGCGATTGTTTTTGTCAGCCTGGGAATGAGCGACATTGTGGTCTGTTCCGCTTTTCACCTTAAGTCAGCAGGGTTAGACTCCAGCTTGCCCATCGTCCTGAACAGGATAAGCAGTATTCACAACGGACAGAGAAATGGATGGATAATACTTCCTGACAAACGAAGGATTGAGGCCATAATTCTTTCTACGCGACCCACTCTGGTGGCTTTTAAGACTACGAACTCATTTCATCCCAACAACTCAACTTTATTTCTAGATGATTTAAACAACCACTGCTGTAGCCAACGACTGTTTACGGAAAAAATAATGAAAATAATGATAATCGGTGTGGCCGACTGGTTAGCACGTAGGCCAAGGGTTCAACTCAGGGCTCCTTCTGGTGTGGCGACTGCATGTTTTCTCCTCACACAGTTCCCCAAAGCAAGCATGGTAGGAAAATTAAAGACTCTAAATTGGTGCGAATGTTTATTTGCGCCCTGCGATTGGCTGGTGATGAGTTCAGAGTGTACCGAGTTGTCATCCTCGTCTTCCTGCTTCCGAACCCTGATGTGTCTTGCTTGCTGTTGTTGTTGTTGCTGCGGCACGGCACGGCACATGAATGTGCTACGTGTGAGCCTTGGGTTATTTTTTTCCTTGACTCCACATTCTGTCTTTTTGTTCATATATCTATGGCGGTGACGTATAGCGACAGGCAAAATAATTCAATGCTCTTCCACAAGATGGCAGAAGAAGATGCAATTAACCTGCGTATCCACCTGTTGCCATTCATACAACAGAAGAGCTACGTGACGGGCTCCAACTTCTCACTGGGCAAGTGAATTTGGGAGTAAATTCAAATGGGATCAGCATTACATTAGTGGACCTGTTCATACTTTTTTTTTTTTTTTGTGGTGACACTTTCGTTTGGTACTGTGGTGTGAGATTCAGCTTCATGTGAGGGACACAAGATAAGGAACACATCTAAAATCAGTACATTTGCGCCAAGACATAACTACGTGAACATATTGTTGAATTCATATTTTTTTCTGACAATGTCCCTGATGATGATGATGATGATGGCGATGATACCTGAACTAACCGTTCTCGCCGTCTCGCACGATGTTACAGCTTGCAAAACCGCTCTTAAAATTTCCTCCTTGGCTCACACGCATCTTCATTCATTCCAAAGTACAACACGTTTTTTTTGGTGGGGGCGGGGGAGGGGGGGGGGGTACGAACACAGCATGAGCGCGATCCTACCGGTGTCTGCTCGCCGCCCTCTGCCCACTTAGGACCGCGGGCTCCGCGTATCCGAGCCCCCAAGACAGCCGGGCCAGGGCGAGGGCGAGCAGGTAAAACAGCGTCTCCATCCTCGGCTCCGGTGAAACAACCTGACAGTCTAAAATTAATCCAACAAAGAAATAAAAACTCTCCGTCGTTATCGACAGCTGAAAAACGGTGGCGTCATATGATGAGAAGCTCCTCGGAGGACAGTCACGTGCATTTTTTTTAAAAACCTCTAACCGGCGCTCAACAGATGGAACTGTGTTCGTGTGGCAACTACTGATTCAGACGCCGAGAAAGAACCAAGTGGAAACTTTCATGCGTCACCTCTCTCTCTCCCTCTCTCCCCCCCCTCTCTCTCTCTCTCGCTCTCTCTCTCTCTCTCTCTCTCTCTCTCTCGCCCTCTCTCTGTCATCACTTTTTTCTTAAATGTGACTCAAAGTACTGCTGAATCTAAAATAAAGTCCCCCACCATAAACAGAAAAATAATGCATTGATGTTCAACACAAACTTGGAAATACTTGGATCATTTTTAAGGCTGCGAGTTCTCCCTACAATTTAGTAAGCCCCACTCATTCACCAGAATGTGATTTCAAGTCTGTATGCAATGTATTTTTGTATACTGTACTTGATTGAGATTGGATTGTTTTTACTTTCTGCCCGCGGGGAGACCTTCCAACAGTCTGCCAAGTGATTTATTTTATTTTATTTTATTTTATTTATTTATTTTTAACGGTGGAAAAATTACCCGTAGTTCTTGGCCGACTTGTCCATACATTTCAGTGCATTGATTTTGGATGGTTGCTACATTCACTATAGTGACTAATAAAACGATAATAAGCCAGGGCATGAAAAGAACGATACTGTATATATTTTTATTATTTCAAAAATACCACTGACAATATGGCGTATGTCATATTTCGATTTTTTTAAAAAAAATTCAGAAGCAATAAAATTCATGGCAGATTATTTCATCCCAAAAAAACAAACAAACAATAACTTCGAACAAGAAAAAAGACTTCCTAAATGTGCTACGATTTCTGCTACTCACTCCACTCAGTAGTTTAAAAACAATTTTGCACATTAAGTTCTGCATGCAGTGTGTTGGATGCCGGTGGCGCCAACAAAATCTATTTGAACTCACGAAAAAAAGAACTTGGATAAGGGCAGACAAAACACCCCCCCAAAAAAGAAACTGAGACTCAGGAGGTGTCAGCCATGTTTGAAGATGAAGAGAACGAAAATAGATGATCCAACAAGACTGGGCAGAAACTGAAAGACTAAATACTGTTCATTAAAGTGACTAGTTGAAGACGTGCGTGTAGAATGCGGGGGGTGGGGGGGGGGCTGTCAGGTCAGACCAACGGAAGAACTCAAACTCCATAAAAAGACAGGCGAAATTCCGAATCAGACAGAAGGATGCCAGACGGTTACAAAAGAAAAACAAAGTGAGATGATCCAAAATAAAACCCAATGCAAAGTCATATAACATGTCTGGAACATACCATCATCAAAATACCAGAGGATCGAGATTTATAGGCACACTTTCCGTCCCCAATTATTTGCTTTGCTGAACTCAGTCTGTTTGAGAACATATGCATGCCACCCAGCCCTCATCCCATTCCAAATACGGCCGGGCCTATGGCGAGTACCGATTTTGTGACCAGGGGCCGTCTGCAGGGCCGCGCTTGTCTTCAAAATAACCAACACCTGATCTCATCGCGAGTAGCTCAGAAGTGACGCCGTTTCTGAAAATCGAGTCCTTGGCGGGCAGTTGTGCTCGAACAGAAAAAGAAAACTGGTTGTCCGGAACAAGGCAAACGAAGAACCGCCGTCTCGCACGTCGAGCGTCCCAGCTTCTTTGAATGACGCGGCACGACGATGTTCCTCTGCATACACACACGGGCGGCTTTTACTTAAGACAAATGAGCCCCCCCCCCCCCCCCCCAAAAAAAAAACCAAAAAACAAAACAAACGACACGAGGGTGCCTTTGGAACCCAACTGTCAACTACATAGCATTCGCTGGCTGTGTTCCTGGACCCTTGACCAAAGGCCCTTGGGAAGATTAACATTCCTCCGGGAGGGGAGCGCTGTATCTGCGCGCTTATAAATAGGTGGACGATGCCATACACAACAAAACAAACGGAAGTGTTGCAGTCAGGATTGTCTTCTTTCTTTTTTTTTTTCTTCTTAGGATTTGTATTTTATCTTAAGACTTATTGTTCCCATTGTGCCCCGTTCCTTTTCCATCTACTCCCACTGCTTTCCGCTCGCAAGCCTTTATCTCGACCTTTTGTGTGTGAGCGTCGTGTTTGACCGGCGCGCGTTTCCGATGCTTTGCATCTGCCATGTTGACATTCTTTTGAGGCCCGGCCCGCATTTCACATTCGCGCAGGTCAGGCCGTTTTGTTTGTGTTAACTATTATGGGACACCCCCAGTTGTTATTTCGCACTTTGGAGGAACTTTCAAAATGCCGATGCTGGTGTGGCGGTATGCTCTGTTGGTCCCAAAAAAAAAATAAATAAAAAAAAAAAAGACTGGAGGCTCAAGGGAGGTATCTTTGGAGTGTAGTTAAGCCAAGCTTCTGTCAAGCTTTTGGAATCATTTGGTGGGTTCTTCTGAAGCTCTGCATACTTCGAAGACAACCTGCATTCATTAGTCTTAGCACAATGTGTGTCTGGTAAATATACAGTAGTGTTAAAAAAAAACAAAACGCAGACCTCTCATGTTTTCCGAGACTTAACACGCACAGGAGGAGTCACTCACTGTGAAATGTATCTTGACTCTTGAAATCATCAAGAAACAAAAAAAAAGTCTGACATGGAACGAGCGAAAAGTCAAATGCAACCATCTTATCCCAGCCAGTGTTGTTCAGCTAGCAGGGCTCATAAAATGCTTGCATTAATTATCAAATGGGGGGGGGGGGGGGTAACTCAACATTCCCGAAAGGGTCGTGTAAAAACATTCAATCTTGCCGTGAACCTCCTCCCACCACTTCAATATCTTGTTAAGGGGGGGGGGGGGCATCCGATGTGTATGTAAACCAAGACAGAGATTTAGAAATTTCGCTGCTTCTAAATCATTTTGGGGAGGCTCCACACATTCCCGTTGTGGAGCCACTTTTCTGTTCACAAAAACAAAGTCCATGGCTGCATGTGTCAAAGTAAGCGGTCGTGGTGTTAACCCAACTCATCTCTTCTTCAACTTTTTGTGTCTCCCGAGTCGCTTGGTAGGTTAGCCTTCAAGGACAAGACGATGAGCAGCCCGCGGGTTGGAAAAGCTCAGACGCCAACATGATATTGTCACTCCCTCGTGGTTCTCATAATGCAATCGGGGTTTTCTTTTTCTGCATGATTGGAAAATGGAATCGTTGAACGTGAACGCTCGGCAGGCAACGGCGACTCCGAGCTAACCTTCCATTGCTGCGTTTTTTTTTTTTAAAGCCTCCCTGACCCGACGGCCTCCAACGCGAACGCAGGCACACTTGTGTTTACTTCCCCAAGATAATGCGCCCTCCCTATCACACGTGGAAATAAATAGACCGACTCTTTCTATCTCTTCTGCTGCGTTGAAGCCGATGTCGCGGCGATGCCGGGTGCGGCACAGGGGAAACGATTTCTCTATCATTATCCTCATTATCCTTATCACCGTACATTTTTCCAAGAAATCCTCCATGAGTGCACTCTATTTTGCCTCGTTGGATTTTTTGGGTGATTTTGAATGGCAGCTTCAAAGTTTAATCTCGCAACCTTCCACTTTGTAGCACACTGGCATGCCTGGAATTATTTTGGACCCCATGTAGTGCATATGGAAAAGTAGATTCCACGCGTAAGCTGCCAATTTACTGTCAGCATCAGATGCCAATTCAAAAGCAATAAGCATTCCTCTCGGGGGGGGGGGGGGGGTTCCTTTATTGTTGCGCGTTTCTGAAGTCTCTTTTCTTCATTCGACTTAGCCGCACGTCGCTTACAGTGAATGGCGCAAAAACTGCGGTCGTTACCCAGATGACCCGCCGCTTGTGTGGCCTTTGTTTGAAGAGACTGCGCCCATAAAGAAACCAACGCGGGACTTGCGGCAAGTTTATGGGGCAACCCACACCGTTGTGCGGTTCAAGCGAAACCATGCCATGCCAATCAAGACTCGCGGCACCACTCATACGCCGACCAAAACACTTTGATTTTAGTGCCCGCTATGTTATGACCTTGCCTGAGGAAGATGGAAAGAGTGTGCCACCAGTCGCTGTTGGTTGCTCCCCCCCCCCCCCCCCCCCCCGGAGATTTGTACGATATCAAGGAGAATGTACAGTTACAGTACCCAGTAAGCGAAAGCGGTACAGAAAATGGAAGGATGAACAACATCTCGAAGGTTGCTTATCCCAGCTGTCTGTTGGCAGTAGGAGGGGTACACCCGTAACTGGTTGTGTATTATTATTATTAGCTGGAACTGACTTTGGACGAGAGGCGAGGCAACAGATTTGCTCAATTCTGCCTTTTGTAAGCGCCACCCTGCAAGTTAATGTTTACCCCGTGTCTGCGGCAAACCACACACATATTGCAGCGGCTGCTTTGCCACTTTGGTGCTCTCTCGTGGTGGGGGCTGGGGGGCAGGGAGGATGTTTGGACCCAAATGGCCTTTATCATGATCTCTGCTTTTTGTCAGTTTTGCCGCAAGGTCATTTGCACTTTTCTGGGTATGTTTCGCTCTGACACCAGATGACACAATATTGTGTTTTCCACGCATTGCTGACATTTTTCCAGATTCTGGCGGTGGTTCGGACTCTTGCCCGGGTGCACAAAAACGTGCACCTTGAGCCTCTTCTTTCTGGAGAAATGTCGAGATGCCCTCGTCATGAGAGCGGATACATGTTAACGGCATCATCAACTGTTGGTGTCCTTGTTGCTTTGGGCTTTGGAGGTCAAAGCAAATGACTTGGCTGAAAAAAAAAATACAGTCGCCTCTCAGTGTTTGTTTTTACTCTGATCAATAACTTAAAAAGCGACACTGTTTTGATTCTTTTTGTCATGCTGACGGCAGGCTGCTCGGGTGCCGTTGCCTGATAATACACGTCTGCGGTTCCGCCACTATCCATTTTGGAACAACATTGACACAGTTGTATCCAAACGTAGTGTCAGGTGGCTCCATCTCCGCACAAATCCCCACAGGAAGTCAGATGGTTCGTGTTTCCGGCAGCAACAACAGTAGCCCGGACTGGATTACTGATCTTATTATGGCCACCGACCAAGGTTACAAAAAAGAGAAAAAGAAATGAAAAGATTGCAAATCATTGTCCCCAAATGAGGTTTATCGCGTCGTATCAAACTGGTCTTTCTTGCGAACTGCCCAGATGGCAATGTCAAGTCTTGCAAATTTCAAATCTTCTTGTGCTTGACTGCAATCGGCTCCACCTTGCCAATCACTAGCCTCCCTCATGCTGCCGTATAATCCCGGCAGGCGGGAGCAGCTTTTAATGAGAGTTAAAAAAAGCAACAGGCTCAAGGGAAGAAAGACCTCCTTTGTGTGTGTGTTCTGCTTCTAATAAAAAATAAATGTAAAAAAAAGAAAGAGGGAAAGACACAGAAGTATATTGAATGTGCTGGGCTGAACAGCGTTTACAGGGAGGAGCGGACTGTCCCGTAAAATACCGCCGGTGCCGCCCGGCGCTTGTCACAGTGGGCTCAGCTCAACAGTCGCGCCATAATAGTGAACGTGCTTCCAAAGCTAACACCGCATTACCCGTGTTTCCCTTTGCGTTTTTTGGCTCCTTTTCCAAAAGTCTCTCTTTGTGCTTTGCAGATGTGGATGCTTCTACTCTCTGCTTCAGAGCGGCTCACCTTGCACATTTCCATCAAAAAGCCCATGAGAAGCTATCGTATATCCAGTGCACCATATGCCGTGTTGAAGTTTCCAAATTCCTACAGATTTTTTTGGATGCGAGCGCGACAAAACTTTACAGTCTCAATGGCAAAGTTCGGAATTCCTCGTGTTTTTGCAGCACGTTCTTTCCTTCTGCCGGTAAGACTGGAAGTGATGGCGCACCGCGCATGCCAGCGCACAAAGCCCGGCATTCATCCTTCAACGCCCACCGCGTGGCGAGCAGCGGCCAACATGACGGACCGCGACATAGGACTGATATTTCATGGGAAGGAAACGCAAGTCCTGAATGAACAGTGCTGCCAACACACCTGGATTCCTCCCCCCACCCCTCAGTATATGAAATGTTGGTATTTGCAGACAGCATGCAAGTGTTCTCAACTTGCCCCGCTGAATGGAACCAAGGAAGTGCAAACTAGACCGATTGGGCACCCCTGCTGCACATTTATTTTATTTTTTTTTGGAACGGCCACCGATTTGTTGCGGCTCTTGTTTTGCTCCTCGTGATATTTTGCCGGCGGTCGGTCATTGTGTTGTGTGCGGTCATCCACGAATGTCATGACAGCTCTTGCGTTGAATGAAGCGTTTGTTCAAATACCTGCAGGCACCTCCAAGACGAGCCAGACATCACTTTGATCACCACGTGCTCGTTCTCCCCCCCCCCCCCCCCCCCCCCCGCTTTCTCGCTCACTGTTTTGTCTTCGCCTTGCCTTCTAATAAATGCAGCAGCCCTGAGAAGTTTTGTAAAGATCTTCCGATTCCGACTTGCTTTTCCTTGGTAGCAATCTTCATCGCTTTCATCCGTGCCTTTCTTTTCAGATTGCGTTTGATAACTTCAAATTTTTAAAAACAATTTAAACATGTGTTGAGATGGCGCAACAGCAACAGATAACACAAAGTCGTGATTTTGTTGACACTTCATGTCACATCTCCAAGTTCTCTTTGACTTCTGAAGCACATTTTATTCTTTTTTTTTTGTCGTTTTTCTCCTCTTGGATCTGAGGGGCCCTCATTCGGCACTGCAATGACCGTTAGAAAAAAAAAACGACACTCCCCCCCAAAAACAATTTAAATGCCTCCATCTATTGATGGAAAATTTATTTTTTTTAATTTGGCATGAGTTGATAGAAAAAAAAATGTTGATGGCTGTAGATGTTGCGATCGCGCAACGTAATCACATACAAGAAATGGGCTCATTGGACTTTTCGTTATCATCTCATCCGCGATGTGTCCTTTTTGCCCGCAAAAACAGCAGACAGACGTCTGGAAATATATTTGGTGGAACACGTTTGGAAAGTGTGCAGGCCTCATTTTTGCCCCCGCACGTGAGAGAGTCTGTGGGAGTAGACGTTTGCTGAAGGCGATACATCTCGACGTCGTGCATCAATCAATTTGTCTGTGCGTTTTCACAGAGCGCATCTGTCACTGCCGCAATATTTCATCTCCCGTGCTGCCCCCTGCAGATCCGGCCGCTCTGATGTAGAGCCAGAGGAGGAGCAGGACCAAGGCCTCGGTCCTTCCTGCCTTCAAATGGCACCGCTGGGAAACCGCCAGGGAGCTGGAGAGATAAGACACAAAGGGAAAAACACATAGGACTTTTTATTTAAAATTTTTTAGCTTTCACCGTTCATGGTTAAGGTTCTTAAATCATTTTGTTTACTCATATGAACATCTTTGAAGCAGCACTGGAGTGACTATTTCGATATCAACAGTGGGGGCTGGCGGGCGGTGCGCTGGGTCAATTTGAAGTGGCTGACTGACAAAAGTGATGCCCAAAAGTAGTCATTCTCAGCTCACTGGCGCGTTTCCCGGCGTTTGAACTCATTGTTTGGGTTTGGCCTCTCTGTCGTTCTATCGTCTGTGTTTAGAGATGTTGCGGGGGGGCTGTTTTAGCCCAAAGCCATAAAACAACTACGACGCATCACCTGCTGAGCTTCAAACTGCAGAAGGACAAATTTAGCAACCTGTTGGTGAACAAAGTGCCGAGAGTTTTTGTGGTCATGGGACTGAATAGATTGGCCTTTTGCCATCCCGCAACTGAACATATTTCAAGTTTTCTGTGATTTTCACAATTTGATCCGGTGAGGTGGTTTCAGTCCATTTGAAAAAGTCCAGACTGGGATAAAAACGATTGGCATCGGTAAGCGCTGAGCATGCACACGATCACTCGGGAACACGATCTTCAGCAAATCATTCTCGCAATTGTCCAACTTTGATCCATCCGTTCCATTCTTGATGTGTCCCAGCTTGATGTGGCGCGTGTGAGGGATGTTGCTCGTCGCTCCGTCGCTGAGTCTCTTTAAAGCGGTGATTCATGGGAAGCACTCTTTCGAGGTGTAAGCTGATCAAAGGTGTGCTCGAGGTCTGGTTTCGCTTTATCAGTGTGCGCGTGTGCGCGTGGTGGAATACGATTTTCCACGAGCCCACGTCTGTGTTTGTTCAGGGCCCAAACTCATGCAAAATCGTCTCTTCACAATGTTTTTACCCATTAAATGTGCAGCAGAGGGAATAATAGCGGTATCAGTGACATAAGTCATTCAATGCCATACATAGTCCAAAATATAAAATGTACCCGGCTTTTTGCCCGGGGCGGGAAATAGGTTCTTATTTTAGAAGCTCGGTTACGCAACAGTTGAATTTGGAAAGCTTCCGTTTGGCATTTTTCCAGTTGTTCTTTTTTTCTTAAATAAAAGCACATGTTTCGGGATTAAAGGATGTGAAGACACCCAAAATGTTCATGGGTTACCCATAGGGGTCATGACCGGGGGTCCCATTATGTCAGGGGGGTGTCCAACAAATCATCGCCTTCGAACTTTGCTCATTGGCCTCAATTTTCAAGCCGGGAGTTACGCTGTAAAAGCCGCTTTAGCTTTATTTTTTTCTCTAAAATTTAGACCACTGGAGCAGAGGTCACTGTAAGCCTGAATACCGAAAGATACGTTTGGTTAAATGGACCATGACGCTTCCGCCAAACAAGTGTTGAACCGGGGAAAAAAGAAAAAAAAAAGGAAGCTCTTATCCGTCCCCTGGGGAAAATGTTCACCTTTTTTCAGTTGGCTGTTACCTCGGCTCCTGTTTGTTCAGTGGGTCACCACCTGGATCCGTTTTGAATGCTGAAGGGCAACCTCAAATCGGCCTTTTGTTACAGCAGGGGAAGGTCGACATCATTTGTCAAATGTGTTTGTGGGGGGGGGGGGGAGTCACTTTTGTCCGTTTAATCATGATTGGGGCGAAAAATGATCATTGTAGCCATCCTCCCCCATTTTCTTAATCGCTCTACTAAATTACATCGAGACCAACAAACAATCGTACTCATACCCACACCAAAGAGATCCCGACACTCCAAATCGATTCTGGTAAAAAGCCTTTCAGTGTCAAATTAAATCACACCAATCTTTTGCCAAATAACCTGACTTGACTGCGATGCTCGCCTGAGCACTTGTGCTGCGCTCACACACGCTGAAGTGAGGCCTGCGCAGTTTACTGGGATGAGCTCACTCTCGTGAGCTTTCATCCTGGGACACAGACGGGATGATGTCAGACTTGAGATCGGGACTTTTCGCTCCTCCTTAATTGTGTTTCTGAATTTAAAAGGCGGCACGGCTTTCAGCGCACCAGTGTGTGCGGGAAGTTTTTTTTTTTTGTTTTTTTTCTTGCATCATCTTCAATAAGCAAATCCATGCGGACGCTTGAAAAGGGATGTATTGATTGTAAATCAATGTATCTTGAGTTATGTTTTGAATGATGTTTCAAAATCAAACACCAAACAGCATTTGGCTTCTCAAGGCTTCGGTTGAGCTTTTTTCCCCACATTTCATCTTCTTGTGAGTGGTTTTTTTTTTTTTTCATTCTGCAACTCCTCATAGCATCTTTTGTCTCCTGGGTCTTCCCTAACTGGCTTCCATTCTCCACTGGGTTTCTCCTCCTTTCTCTTTCATCTCAGCTCACCAGGAATCTCGGAGACAATCGTGATCTTATTTCCTCCCTCCCTCCATCCTCTCACTCAGTCTTCCCTCTCATCGGTGGTGAGCTCATTTCCAGGACTTGCACACTGGCCAATGTCACACGTTGGCTTCCCATCAGTGACGGCGACTCGCGAGGGGAGGGGTGGGGAATGGAGGCGGCGGCAGGACACACCCTAACGTGACCTGCTGCCTCTCTCGCGCTCTCTTCCGGCTTCTCTCTGCCGCTCTTGCATGCAGCGTGTGTGTCCGTACGCGCTGAGGTGACATCATGTAGCTTGTGAGCTGAATGCAGCATCAAAGGGCGTGACAGCCCCCTGCTTTCCTTCCCTACCCCCGCAGTAGTGATTTTATTTGTTTGCATTTATTTTTTTTTCACGAATGCCGTCCTGATGCCTTTTCGCCGATCATTCATTATGAGCATTCCAGTATCACACTTTATCGGAAACATCGAGAGTATGACGTCGTCATAATGAATTTAACAAAGATGAGTGATTTGCCACTGCTGGAGGACAAATTGGAATCCGGGCCATATTTGGAAGTAGTTGCCGAGGGGCTTAATATGGATGCTTTTCTGGCTTGGTCTATTGCCGTTGGCACTCTGAAATCACTCCGCCAAATCGCGACATGTTGGATGCCCCATGAGGCGCCGCCGCGTTGCACAGTTTTCGACTTGTTCTCATGTTTGCTTCTGTCGTTCACATGCACGATGAGTGGGTTCATTGACATCGTGCTAAGTGCACGTGTTGAAAGACCTCCACTTTCTACTTTTCCTCCACCGCGACATTTTATTACTGCCCGGCTTGAAAACTTGATCCTTTTTGTTGAGTTTTTTCCAATTCTTGACAGTCTATTGTTCTAAAGTACATTGCTTGTCCTGTACAGTATCATATCATTCCATCAATAATCTCTCATCATTTAAAGCAGATTTAAAAAATGTTATATTCTTTTTATAAGTGGAGGGAGGCCAGCAAAGAATGTCATTGCTCAGTGCTCACGTTGAGTTTTTACTGTGCATATAGCAAATACAAAAAAGTGATCCGGGGTCATAGTCAGAAGAGATACGACTTTCTTTATGATTATTCGTTTTGAAAAATGCTTCTCTCCATCGTTTCAAAGCTGTAACTTGAAAGCTGGACTCGTCTAATAATTGATGCTTGAGTACAGCAGTAAGTTGTCGATTGTTGCAACGGTGGCGGTAGCAAACGGTCGCATGCGCTTCCCACAGCAAAGGCCTCCAACTTGCTTCTGTGTTTGTGGTTAGGAGTTCATTCCATGAGCATCCTGTGTGCGCCTTTGCCGTGCTCCTCACTGACACGCGTCCACGCTTCCACATTTTCCGACAGGCCGCCACCCGACTCCAGCATCCACGCAGGCCTAAAAGCGCACACACCCCTGCGCGAGGCGATAAAACACCGATTGCGCCACCCACCCTGCATGACGACACAAAGAGCGGAGGGCCCTCCCCCACGCCTTCTTGTTCTCTGCTCCTATTGGCCGCAAGCCCTGGATGCTGGCAGAGCCTCCGACCAATGAGACGTCTCCAAAGTGATGTCATGGAGGCAGCGGTGATGCTGTTGCCGATGCTGTTGCCCGGCTCCTGGATCTGCACTGCCAGACTGGGGGGGGGGGAACCAAAGTCGCCAGTCGAGCATTGGCAAGAAGTGTCGGCCAGAGGGGGTGAGTCTCTTATCATAAATGATTGCATCCCCATTTTCATTGAGGTCGTTGATTGAAGAGTTTTGATATCTTGACTCAAATATGTGATTTCATCCGCGGGGATTGAATCGGGGGTGTAGGTGGGGAGAATGGTGAGAACTCGGCGTACCCACAAAGTGGGTGTCATTTCATATGAATAATCCATATGTGGAGAAGTGGCTTTGTGTCTGATTTGGGGGAGTAAAGGAAGTGTGAGTCTGAAAGAGGCTGCATGTGATGCAAGTGTATGCAGCAAAAAGGCTGTGCGGAGGTTTCTGTGCTCATGGTGGTTAAAAGATAAAAAATGGAATCATCGCTGGTGGGTGTATATTTAATTAGCAAGGGATGTTTTGTACAATTAAAAAAAATGGCTGCACTGACTTGAAATTGTCCCACTTTATGAGTGTTATGGGCTGTATTTTAATAACTGTTCATAATGATTGGACGACGTGCACTTGAGAAAGTCAGTATATTGTCTTGAAAACATTGGGAGAATTAGTTTACAATAATAAACTCTTAAACCTTTTTTTTTTTGAAAAGATAGACGAAATCCCCACAAGGGTCGCGGGGCGTGCCGGAGCCGTCTTGGGGCTGTAGGCGGGGGACACCTTGAACTGGTTGCCAACCAATCGCAGGGCACGAACAACCATTTGTGCTCACGCTCACACCTAGGGACAGGTTAGAGTGTTCCATCAACCTGCCATGCATGTTTTTGGAATGTGGGACGAAAGCGGAGTACCCGGAGTGTTAGAGGAATCTATGAACAAAATTGTATCATGTTTAAAGTTTCATTTAATTTGGGCACATCGAAGCGTTTGGGTGCGTATCCAGCACCCCCAAATGCCTGCACACAAAGGCGCCGGCCATCTGGCCGGGGGACTGTTGAAGTCCACAATTAGCACGTCAATACAGGTGGACAACCACAGGGGAGAAGGCGACACTCGGTCACAAAAGGGGAATGAATAATTCGGGAACAGCGGTTGAGCAACAAAAGACGAGTTGAGAACACCCGTCGCGCCCAGACGACATTGACCATCCGCAAAGTCTACAACATGCTAATTCGATGTAGACCAGCCAGAAAAGGCGCCAATGTACTGGTGGTTCAAGTTTGAAAAACAGGTAACCAATCACTACCGAGGAGCCGGACCGGGGGTGCGGCACGCAAACATCGGGGGCAGTGTTTTTCTTGTATTTTGCATATGTTACAATAAAATGTCGAACTCGCGGTGGCGGGACGGAGAGTGTGATCGCGGAGCAACTAACCGTCGTTCGCTCTCAGAGATCCGCTCCCGCTGATATTGAAGACAATTTTCCTGTGTGCCGAGTCATTTCTTTAACTTTGTCCGAGAAAATCTCTGACACGGAGAAAACCCACGCAGGCACGGGGAGAACATGCAAACTCAACACAGGGAGGCCGGAGCCAGAATCCAACTCTTGTACCCGTGCACACTGTGAGGCGGACGTGCTCACCAGCCGCCCACCGTGCCTCCCACCTGCGATTTCAGTTGAATTGTAATTGTCTAATATGACTCCAAAACGGAGTTGTCAAAAGCTCCTTCACCCCAACCACTTAAAAATGGACACTCCTTCCACATTCGAAGAAGAAAACTGCTCCCTATCTAACCATCCGCTTTCTACACCTCTTGGCCTCACAAGGGAGGCCAGTGAGCTGGAGCCTATCCCGGCTGACTTTTGGGTGCTAAGCAGGGTACATCCTGGCCTGGTTGCGAGTTGAGTTGATCGCCAGCCACTTGTAAGGAAACAACCATTCTCACGGTCATTGACATCTGTGGACAAGTTACAGTCTTCAGTTCACCTAAAATGCATGACTTCTTTTCTTTTTTTCATGTGGGAAGTCAAAATCTGGGGTGGGTGACACACACACACACACACGCACACGCACACGCACACACGGGTACAGGAAAACAGACACAGGAAGCCTAACACTTTCCTTCCACTTTTATCGCAGTTGCTGATTGCATAAAAGTTTCAATCACTTCTCAAGATTTGAAGTCGACTTCCCTGCAAAAAAAAAAGAAGAAAAAAGCATCGAGTAGTTACGGTACTAAAACACAACAAGACCATGTTGAATTTTTAGCAGTTTTTAGCATGTGGTGGGTTGCTTTATTTTGGTCCGTGTTCCATCTGGTCAGTTATAGTATCCTTTCTATCTGTGTGATAGTGGTGTGCGTCCCTGCTGGGATTTAAGGATCGAAATTCTTGTCGTTACTCTGGGGGTGGTGCCCAAATGATGATTATTCAACATTTCCCCTAAAAAAAAAAAAAAAAACACCAATATTTAGGAGCTAGCGAGCGTGTGTGCGCGTAATTCATTATTCATTGTCACTTCCTCGGTTGGCTTCTCTCCGTCTTTAATTAAAACGTCAGGAGCTCCCTGGCCGGAGAACTGATTTATCTCCCTGCAGTTTTATCTTTCACTTTCTCCCATTGTTCAGATGAAACCTGGATGCATTTGCAAGATTGCACTTGTGTTCATTCTTTTTGGGGTTTTTTTTTTTAATTCAGTTATTTAATCTGGTTCATCGTGTGACCTTTGAGATGCTTCATTGATGCCTGTTTCCCTGCAGACTGAAAAGGAACATCTTTGAAAAGCTACGTAAGCACCGAGAAGATGACTCTCGCAGGTAAGACTGTCATTTTGATGATGCGAACGAACACGTGCGGTTGGTCTGACTGTAAAAAAATGTACTTGTTTCTCTGTATCCAGCCTACAAAGAGAAGGTGAAAGAGCTCCCTCTGGTGTCTCTGTTTTGCGCCTGCTTCAGGCCACAGAATGTGGAGAAGGCCACGTACAAGGCCGAGGGTAAAAAAATATATATACCGCCTCAACATCAACTAACATGAACGATAGCATAAAGTGACGATCATGAATCGCTACGTTTCAGACGCAGTGGATCTGGGATGGAGCGCCATCAAGGACGTGGAGGTCAAAGAGTTAAACAAGAGGGCGTCGGGTCAGGCCTTCGAGGTCATCCTTAAGCCGCCGTCGTTTGACGGCTTACCGGAGCTCAATGCGACCATGCCCCAGCGCAGGGACCCGTCCCTGGAGGAGATCCAGAAGAAGCTGGAGGCCGCCGAGGAAAGACGAAAGGTGGCAAAAGGGAAAATCGTGCTTGATTAATTTCTAAATAGGTACAGGACATCTCCGAAAAGCTTTTCTTAAGGATTGTTAATGAGTCAAATATAAGTTAGCGTTAATAAATTGCAAAAGAAATCTCCAGCTATATGGCAGTGGACTTGTCGGTGAAGACGGCTTTGACAAAGCCAGATGGGCAAACCCAAAGACTAAAGTGTAACCTTGGCATTAATTTGGCCCTTGTGTGTCGGCTGATTTATAAAGGGAAGCGGTTGCTTTGCTGATAAGAGCATTGAGGGAGGGTGTGATGGGACGGAGGGGAATAAAGGGAGGAAATGGGAGACTGGAGCGATGAAAAGACAGGCATAAAAAGACCAATCGCGCGCACACACGCGCACACGGGTGCACATCGTCACTCATTTCAATGAGGAGAGCGAAAGGCGAGCAAAGAGAAATTCCAGCCCCGTACCATTTTTTTCATCACTTGTGATGCAGCATTATATTTACTGCGGCTATATGTTCTGTTTTCCTCAGCATGCCGCTGGTCACAGACAAAGTCTACCAGCAGCACCAAAGCAAACTTTTTTTTTCCAAAGTCAACTGGGATTGAGGACATACGCGACACAAAATGACTGGATGGAGATGTTGTGACATGGCCCGTTGACTGCATCTCATTCATTGTTCCTGTGCCGGCAGTGTCAGGAGGCGGAGCTGCTGAAGCACCTGGCCGAGAAGAGGGAGCACGAGCGAGGGGTGATCCAGAAGGCCTTTGAGGAGAACAACAATTTCATCAAGAATGCCAAGGAGAAGCTGGAGCAGAAGATGGAGGCAAACAAGGAGAACAGGGAGGCCTTGTTGGCCGCCATGTTGGAGAGGCTGCAGGAGAAGGTACCGATGACACCTTACCAGCTCGCTTGTTCTCGGAGACTTTTGCTGCGAAACTGGCTTCTCCCTTCATTGACGTGAACGTGTTCATTCAATTGTGCCGCCGTTGTCGCTCCGTTTGCTCGGCAGGACAAACATGCGGAGGAGGTGAGGAAGAACAAGGAGCTGAAGGAGGAGGCCTGCCGATAGATGCCCGTAGAGAGAGAATAAGGAGAGGACGACGAGGTCCATTGAGAGCAGACTAGAGATGGTTTGTGTTGGATTATTATTTTTTTTCTAATTCAGGAATACGAAAGAGATCCAGGAGAAAAAAAAAGAACTCATAAAGCAATTCAAAAGATGGGAGAAGTAAGACGTTCATATTGATGCGTGTCAGAACGAGCTGTACAAAAAAGCTTTAAAAAAAAAAAAACGCTTGGTGTGGAACAAATTTCATGTATCGAATAGAGAGGATGGATGTGTTTGCAATTTTTTTTTTTCCAGAAGCCTTAGTGATACTTCCTCATGATGTCATCTAAAACAACAAATGAGTAGAGGAAGGTGCAGTTGGAGTCGTTTTCCTCGGAAACTTCAAGAACCTAAAAATATCAAGCAAATAATTGAATAAGAGTAAAAGGATCAAAATGAAGTATTTTTTTTTCTCCTTGCGTTTTTTAAGATCTAAATTGCTCCGCTTGGTTCTTTGTTTTTTTTTTTCATAGCTTGGGGCTAGCTGCCTATGTAGTGAGTAGCAGGGTCAACGAAATTAGCGAGCACACACATTCAGCTTTTGCGCTTTCTGTATATAAATTGAAGGCATTCTTACCAGGGAGTCAAATGTGAAAATAATGAATTTCATGTTAGATTTTGTCACCATTTGGGATTTATCACACTGTTTAGGGATATCGAGAGAAGAAATTGGGTCGGGGGAGTTCAAACTGCTGTATTTTGCAATTTTCAGGGTCTTTTAGGTCATTCCATGTTGTGTAGTTGTTAATCCGTCTATGACATTTATAGCACGAATTGCACTCTTACTTTATCAAGCACAACTCAGAAGCACACGTTCATACACGACAACCAAAATAAGCATGCAGTGTATAACGATTTGTCAGCCAAGTTTTGGGGTTCAATGGACAGGTTTGTTGGAATTCATCTTTGGCATGTGTCACTGTGCTCTGTCAGTTTGTGAAAGATACAAAGAAAAGAAAAAGATCAGAAAAGATTGATGTCATTTGCTTGAGTTGTTGAATACCGCTTTTTTTGAAACGCTGAAAATGTTTGCACAGTAATTTGGAAACGTGTGACGATTTGAGTGTATCCATTTGGCATGGTCATTGGTCAGTATAAAAAAACTGCTTGATTGAACGCTCATGTGGCTGTGGTTGTCATTATTTCTATTGATGTATTATCTGCACCAGTGAATCTGTATTCATATTCAAAGTCGTGAAATGATGAACAGGTAAGAAAGAAAACAAACTTAGAAGAGGAAAGTCTTTAAATATGAAGAGAATAAAGTCATATATGCACAAGAAAAGAAAAACGGCCACAGGAATAACCCTGTGGGGTGGGATCCAAGAATTAAGTCCGATTTTTACAACACAAAATAAATATTACAAGAATATTGTCTGTGATATAAACTGGCCCCACGATCTCTGGGTGTGCGACCACCGTGCCGCCCGCCATGCGAAAACAACTCTTGCCAAAATGCCTTTGCGATCTCCTGTACAGTAGGTGGCGATATGCACCAAGGAGACGTAATCCGCCAAAGACTTGGCACAAGACAAGAAGAAGCCACACATCCGTTCAATGGGCAGGACTTCCGGCGACTACCGGCTGTTTTCAGTGAGTAAATTCAATATTTGTAAACTCGATTTGCCATTTATAAATGAATGTATGTAGCCGGCTAGCCTCACGATTATGACATGTTTGTCCATTGTTGCTTGCTTAGTCACTCGCTCTGTTCAAACAATATCATCAAAGGTGGCTCGTGAGATTGTTCGCCCACAAGCAAGACTCGGCTGTCAATCAAAGGTCAAGCAAGGAAAGCCTTTGACTGAAATATGCTACACATATTTCATAGATATACTACATCGAAGTTTGTTGGGGTCGAAAAGCGGTGTCTATCTCCGTTGGAGCGAGGTTTGACTAACTATTTTTAAACCTACACACAATGCCTTATGTAAAAGAAATGAAAACACGGTTGAAAAGTTGAAATGGCATTTCACTGAAAAAAAGAATAGTGTACTATTTTATTCTTCACTTTTTATTGCTTCCACTCTATTTACAAAATATGAAGGGGGGAAATAGTATATTGAATGGCAGATGATATATGACAGTTTACTCAAAGTAATCATAAACCAAACAGTTGAGCAGATGCACTCCAATGTAGAAACACTGTCACAATTTCAAACGGCTGCGCTGTTATGAAAAGTATGAATAGAAAAGGCCGGAGAAACCGCAGAAACGCATCTTCTTTAGAAGTCCATTGAACACGACCGACTGGCGGTCTTTCGCCTGCTCTCAGATGAGGAAGATGATGTCATCAGCCACCATGACCTGATTGTCGTCCTGCATGCGAGTCAAAGCGGCGCGGACCTCCGCTTCCGTGAAGCGCACCTGACGTTCTTTGTTGACACCCTCCATCAGCGCTTGCATCTTTACCGACTGAGCGTGAGCTGACTGGAACACGGCAAACAGGGAGGACTTGAACTCCTTCAGCCTAGCGGGAGAAAGCCAAAAGTCATATCATGTCCTATTCACCTGGAGTTCATCTTTTTTTGTTGTTTTTGACATGTCGAAAAGAAGCGCTCACCTTTCAGAAGGGAGCTCAGAGCCATCAGCCGTTGAGGTATCCATTTGTTCCTCTTCCACCTGCTTGGGCTTTTTCACGGTGGCGACCTGAACTGAACGGTGCAATTGACAACGTGAGACTTCCAAGGAAAAAAATTCATAAATAGTGTAGTGTAGATATCAGTCAGTGCCCCTCTTAGCACCAGGAGAGATAAAAAAAAAAAAAACAGCCACTGTGCCTGAGGAGGGATCAAAAGCATCCAAGTGTGAAGAAAGTCTTACTGTCAGGAACATCCTGCTCTTCAGTGAAGTCGTATGGACTGTACGGCTCGCTGCCCTGTGACCCGCGGCGCACCCTTCAGGACGCATAAGTTATTGTTAGGTGCTGCAAGGACAGACTATCTAAGCTGTGTGCAAAGATACCAGAATTTATCTACCTCTTTCTCTGAGATCTCTGTGACTGCTGAGTAGATGCGACCTCTTCGTCTTCCTCCTCGTCTGAGCCAGAAGCATGCTCCTTTCTGGAGCGCTTCTTTTCTTTCTCGAGAACCTGCATCAAAAAAACACGTTTGTCACCCGCCGCTCAAACGTCCCGACTTGCGCTACGCGACACGTTCGCTTGATCAGCACGCACCTTCTTGAAGTAGGCGAACTGGACGAGCTCAACCGCAACCTCCGAGTCCTCCATCTCCACGACTTTGCTCATGCGGGCCTTGGCGTGAGCCGTGGACAGGCGGATCAGAGTCTCCAGTGTTCGGGCCGTCACCGGGGATGTCTGAGGCAGAGACAGGACACTGAACACGGCGGCCGAGCTCCGCACCAAAAAGACAATTTAGTGGAGAAGATTGGGGGGGGGGGGGGGGGGGGGGGGCTCAAAACACAAACTGCTGTGCAAGCCTCGTGTCGCTTAAAAAGAGTGCCCAGCATGCCTTGAGGTGCTATTTTTTTTTTGTAAATAGTTATTCATAATCATGGGTTTGTTTGTTGCTGTTCGTTCAATCTTTCTCAAAATAGTACAATTCATCATTTGTGTCCCCCCCACCTTATTTATTCATTTTCATTGACTTTTAGATGTATTTTGCACCGTACGTTCTGTATTATGATTCACTCGGCAAGCCCCCCTGCCCCCATCTTTAAAACATGATTATTTTTCAGCTCGACTGCTCACCCTGGCAATATCGGCGCCCAGCTGCTCCTGGCTCCTCAGCCTCGAGTACTCTTCCGCAATGTGATTGGCCGCCTCTTCCGTCAGCACCGGCGTCACCCCTTTGGCGATGTGGATGTACTTCCTCATGAATTCCTTGCTCACGATCCTCTCTCTGAAACGGAGAGAATGAGAAAGCAACTTCATGACTTATTGCTGCACTGTCAACGCAACACTGGGGTTCAAATAAGGTAAAATGAAATGACACAGTTTATTAAATAATGTGATATCTTTCAAATCAAGCTCATGCTAGATGTGTTTTGTGTCAAGCTCATAGCAGATGAGGCTACCTCTTTTTTTTGTTCCCATGCAGTAGGTTGTTGTGCTTCTCGTAGACCTGCAGCTCTTCATGCTCCTGCGCCGCAGCATCCGGATCCTCAGTGGCCAGGACGTCGACTGAGCCACCCAGAGCCATTGCTAAAAATCAGCAGGTAGAAATAAAAATAAGCGGCACGTCCCAATGTTTCATGACTGGCAGAAGCTGAGCCGCAGTACCTGCACCCTCCTGCTCACGAGGGTCACGATAGCGGTGCATCCTCAGGACGTGGTCCGAGATTTCACGGTCCTGTTCCGGGTCCATCTGATCCAGCACGATGAAGAGAAGGTCGAAACGTGACAGCAAAGAGTCCTGCAGTCCGATGTTCTCCATGGGGGTTTTATACTGGTCGTACTGGGAGGACCCGAGAGGCGTACGGTGAGCGGGTCCTGTTCAGGAGGCATCATGAGGTTCTTCCTGCAACTCACCCTGCCGTAGACGGGGTTGGCAGCCGCCAGAACGGAGCAGCGGGCGTTCAGGCGGGCGTGGATGCCGGCTTTGGCGATGGTGACTCGACCCTGCTCCATGACCTCATGGATGGCGGTGCGGTCCATGTCGGACATCTTGTCAAACTCGTCGATGCACACCACGCCGCGATCGGCCAGCACCATGGCGCCGGCCTCCAGGCGCCGCTCCCCTTGAGGCGGACGGAAAGATTAATCAATCCGATCGGACGGAAAGGAAATCGGCGGATGTGCCATTTCCTACCGGTTTCCTGGTCAGTGGTGACAGCGGCGGTCAAGCCCACGCCGGAGGAACCCCGTCCAGTGGTTGGGATGGCTCTTGGTGCGGTGTGGAGAACGTAACGCAGAAGCTGAGACTTGGCAACGGAAGGGTCACCTGAAAGAGATCAATGCATTACTTTAAGGTAAGGGGGAGTTCAAGTTGGGGGGGGGGGGGGGGGGGAGACATTTTGTCCAGTACCCGCCCCTGATATTGACCTCAAAGTTCCCCTGGGCTTGCATTGCCCAAAGGCATTTGGATGGCAATTTCTGTCAACAGGCAGCGATGGATAAAATGACCCCCCCCCCCCCCCCCACCCCCGGAAAAAGCTTTATTTTTCGTACCGATGAGCAGGATATTTATGTCTCCTCTGATTCGTGAGCCGTTTTCCAGGACCTTCTCCACACCACCGAGCAGCATGCAGAGAATCGCCTTCTTGATGTACTCGTGACCGTGGATGCTGGGGGCCAGCGAGCGAGACAGCTGATCAAAAACATTCTAGGTAAGCACAAAGACGAGCGTGTTAATCAAAGACACTAGATTGGACAACTATAAACAGGTTGGAAATGGTTTGGCTTGTTGAGAAAGCTTCCCCACGCCTGGAAACGTATCGGAATGACTTACCACAGACCGATTGCAACAGAAGTTTCGAATTTTGCTGATGTCGTCAGCTTTGAAGGATGGGGACGCTTCCTTGCTCATCTGTTTGATATGACAGGCGATCATGATGGTCCTGGGATGAAAGAAAGAGTCCATGAATACAAATTCAGGCATTTACATAAACGCCATGCCTTTGCACATGCAAATGTATCAAAACAAGAAAATGGGTTTGCGTGAGTGATAGCAAAGAACATTAGAACACGGTTCACCTGAACGTCCCGGAAGTGAAGCCTCCCTTCTTTCCGGGCAGGCAGCGGTACGTCCCGATGACCTGCACCCTGTCTCCCGGTTTGACCACATCCACGAGGTCGTTGTCCAGAATGATGTCCACAGAGCGAGGCAACTGGCCCGCTGGGGCTTTCTCTGGCATCTCCTGCACCGTGATGGTTTGGTGGTCCTTGTAGACGGACAGACCGAACTCCGTTTCGAGAGGGTTGTTCTCCTCGTCCTGTCAGAGGTAACCTCGATGATCGATACGTGTGTGTGGGCGCGCGCGCCCCACTGAGAGATGGGAGCAACAGCGAGCATGCGTTTCGATACCTTTGTGGGGTAGATGGAACTAGAAGGGAACGCATCCAAGGAGGTCATATCAGTGTACTTCCGCTCCATGGTCTTGTTGGTGGCAGGGCAGTAGTGGACGCTGCGCACCACTTTGGGGCGCACAAGAGAACCTGAGGAAAATCAAAGCGCTATTATAATTGAAAGCAATTTGCACAGTGTGCGTCAAACATGACAGATATCCGAAAGAAACTCACACTTAGTTATGATGCCCTCCACACAGACCATACTGCCCAGCAGCCTCGACGTCAACGTCCTGGGGGTGACGTGCTTGGAGCCGAAGCTTCCCTCCAGGCCGATGTTGAACTCCTCGTACTGTTTGGCGTAGGTGGCATCCACCGAGGCCACCAGGTCCTTCAGGGCCAGCTGGAAGGCCATCAGCTCTTCAAAAGCATTGTTCATCAACCTGGAAGACGGCGCGAGACATCTGAGCAAGCTGTCGTTTCAACTTCAACACAAGTCGATGAGGAAAAGGGACCGGGACAAAGTCAAATCCTTTGAAGGTAGGTGAAGAATTGTCCAAATCGGAGTCTCTGCAAATTGAATTCTACTAAAATGAGATGACTATTGGTGTAGAAAATATCTTGTCAAGTCCCATCCAGGGCAAATATGTGTATTACAAATGTCATCTCAACAATTTAAACTAGCATAAGGTCCCAAGTGGTCAGTACGTGACACTCAACAACCCATAAATCAGTGAGAAACACAAACGCTGAAGCCAGGTCTGCTTGTTGTTCATCGTATTCTAATAACACGTCCGCTCACTTGGCAGCCCGCACGTCGTTGCGTCTCCTCAGGTCGTTAATGTTGACGATGAGACGCGACTTGTTCTCGCTGATCATGTCACGGACTTTGCTCTGGTAAATGCCCTGGTCTTGCTGAAATATGAAGAATGTTCACATTTTAGTTTCATCACAAATTACAGCCCCCCCCCCCCCCCGCCCCGAAAAAAAAACAATCAAGAAAAATATGGAAATGAGGACAATCTAAAACGCTCCATGTAAAAAAAAATATTCACGTGGTTCAATGTATAAAACCTGAAAATCAATCCTCACCAAAATTCTTGCGCCCACTTCAACCTCTGAAAATATCAACGATAGCCTCAATGCCTGGACTTTTATGGACGTTAAACGCTCTTGCTACATAAGTGTATTGCCACTTAATGAGAATATCGCTTACCGTCCAATCATCAATTAGCTCAACCGCTTTATCCTCACGAGGGTCGCAGGCGTGCTGGAGCCTGTCCCAGCTAAAATATTGGGACGATCGTTCTGATATTTGCAGTGGTTGAAGCGGGCAAAAATGTGCAAGTAAATGCTGATGACGATAGATCGCGGTTTTCTGACATTAAGCAACATTATACCTTTTCACACTCACGCAAAGCGTTGTAGATTGTTCCGCAGTATTTGTGGTGTGATAATGGGAGATGTGCGAAAAGAGAGTCACTTCTTTTGGTTGGCACCGCATGCTTTCATTTGTGCAGACAATAACGTCATAATATAATGAAACTTACATCATCGTCCAGGAAGTCCAGATAATCCCTCTGCGCCTCCCTCATCACGCGATCATCACCACCATCTGTAGCCATAATGAAAGAGTTTGTTTAAATTTGGGTGGAAAAACGACGTAATAAACGCTAAACAACTCGAATGGATGCGCAGCCTTCTGTCCGTCGGTCCGCACAATGAAGCCTTTTCGCGCCACGGCATCCTGACGTAAAGACAACGTACAACGCGATTGGTATTTCAGGTTCCGGGTTCAACGCGTGTTAAAACAGATATCCAATGAGAGTCCTATGTGTGTCCACGTGACCCAGCCCCACGAAGAACTCCCGCGAAAATATTGCAGGCAGATCCTCCCTACGAGCAAAGTTGAACGAAAATGCAAACAATTTCAATGTTGTCCAGGAGATGGCGACATAAAATATTTTCCATTTTCATGCAATGACGTTATGGTGGAAGTGTACACTTGTAGTGCACCGCACTACATCGATTTCAAAATATTAGTTTGAGAACTGCTAAGATAATAATGCTCGCACTTTTGCGTCATAAATCCCTTTTCCCAAACAGTGTGAGAGATTGTTTAATTAAATGTCACACCATCGTAATTAGGGGTGACATTTTTTAATGGGCAGTTGCCGGTTATTTATTTTTGTTTGATTAAGAGAAAATTGGGGAATCCGAAAAGTGGGCTGTGTCTCACTGCAGGTCGCCATCGAGTGACGTCAGATTGAAGCAACTCGGTGAAATCGGTTCCCCCCCCCCCCCCCCCCGAATTGCGACTTGAACCGCCCAGTTGGAGTGGCGTACCGGCGCACTTTTCTTGTTCCAGTTTCATGGAATGCAGCATAAAACCATCCACACGGCGTGACATTCTCGAGCTGTGGAACTTCTGTGGAGGGGGCAACTGTATATGAAACGTGTTTCGCCTCTTCTTGCAAAGACGGACAACTGCCGGGAGGACGGTTGCCATCCACACATTCAGGTGCGCTCAGCTCATCTTATTTGGTTTATCGTAGCAAAATCGACTGTTTCGAACTTGTTTTGAACAGCTTCCTATTTACTACCGGTACATGTTGCATAGTTTTTTAGTCACTTAACCTGTGCATGTCAAATGTTTGAATAGCCATCAAGTGTAGAAAGCAGGAATTACACTTGCGCCCTGATATGGTTGTGGCTCCTTTCTTTCTACGCTGTATATTTACCCTACTGACGCAGTAGATTACATTGTTTTGTGCATATCTGTTCGTGATACCTACTGGTTTAACTGCATATTTCCTTTCCCGAAGAGACTTGGGAAGGAATGTCACTGCAATCGTCGTCACCTTCAATGTGTCTCTATTCGTTGTTAATTGGTGGATTAAGAAAACATGTTTTTGTTCATCTGCGTTAGGAATTATCATGTGCTGTGGATTTGCTGACCAATTTTTCTTTGCTCTTTAATCCCATGAATGCATTCTTTGTGAATCCAAAAAAAAAGGATCTTAGTTCATTTGTTTCGGGCGTAACTGAAAGCAAATGCGACAGTCATTTTAACCTTATGAATATGAAAATTGCCATCCATTCATTATCCTTGTTCCACTTCCTTGCGAATGATTGGCGCTCATTCACTGCACAGGACCAGTTTGGTTGTACTGACTTTGTGTCAGTTTTCGACTTTGAAGTAGTGCCACAGAATTTGAAAACCGCAAGAGCTGCATTGACCACCTCAGTCTGAGCGAGTCAAACCAACAAACAGAACAACAGAAGAAGATGCAGGTTTGCTTTTTGAAAGAGAAAAGTCAGAAAGCGGACCTCTGCAGCAAAGTGAAAATCATCAAGTATAATAACGCCGTGGCCAGTCCCAAGCTAGTGAGCTCTGTTGTCGCTATTGTCATTTTAGCTGTGTATCCTCAATACGGACACAATGACTAATCTGCTTGACCACTGGGCATTTATGTCGTACTTCCGAATCCAACAGGCCAGGTACTAGATACCGTTCTTTCTAGTACTTTTGCTGTAGAAAATCATCAATAACTAGTAAAGCTAGGCTGATTTGAACAGGTCTTGTGCAGTGGGAATGTAGCATTGAGGAACTGATCACCATTCATTCACAATTGATTTCTTTCGATTGTATTTTTTCCCCCCCAGTGTTGTCCACTTCCGTGCTTTTCATCTGCAAGATCCAGCGATGTCGGGAGAGTTTCTTAAGCGAATCGGCACCTTCATCTCAAGCGCAAAGCAGATCGTCCGGCTCCCCCGACTTTGTGACCTCGTATCTTCCTCCTTGCCGGTGCCTAGCCCCACTGTCCTTTCCAGTCAAGTCCCCAGCTTGTTTCGGGAACCTTACATCTTGTCGGGATACCGCCCGGTCCATCAGAAGTGGCGCTGTTACCTCTTCAGCCTCTTCCAGAGACACAACGAATCCCTTAATGTTTGGACCCACTTGCTGGCGGCTGTTGTGATCCTGCAACGCTGGTGGGCTAAAATCGGAGCCACGGGGTACACCTTTACGGCAGCCTCTCTGCCTTTAGGCCTCTTCGTTGTGTCTTCCCTGACCTATTTGTTCTTCAGTGCAGCAGCTCATCTCTTTCAGTCTCACTCTGAGCATGCGCACTATTTTTTGTTCTTCATGGACTACGTGGGTGTGGCTGTTTATCAGTACGGATGTTCCCTTGGACATTATTTTTATGTATCTGAGCCGGCATGGAGAGACAGCTGCTTTGGCTCTCTGTTCCTGCCCGGCGCTGCTTTCTTGGGGTGGCTTTCCTGCGCCAGCTCCTGTTTCGCCAAGTCCAGATATCGGCGGCCGTATCCTATTGGTCGTAAAATTTGTCAGCTGATCCCCGCCACCCTCGCATATCTACTGGACATCAGTCCTGTGGTTCACCGGCTTTCAACGGCGTCCTGGCTGGAGGAGCCCTCACTGCCCTTCCACGCCCTCCAGATGGCGTCTTTACTTTTGAGCGTTGTCTTCTTCTCCTGCCCCATACCCGAACGCTTCTTCCCAGGCCGCTGTGACTTTCTCGGCCAAGGTCACCAGATCTTTCATCTGCTTTTGTCCCTGTGCACCCTGTTTCAGCTGGAGGCTCTCTTCTGGGACTATGTCGGGCGGAGGGATACGTTGGTGGAGACATTCGGAGAAAGCCAGCTGTGGTGTGCATGTATATCCTTCCCCGCCCTGTTCCTGTTTTGCATTTTGACAGCACTTGTAACAATGAGGCACAAACAGAAACAACTACGGGGTCAAAAACGGAGAGAGAATTAAGAGAACGGTGTGTATAAATAGTCATATAATAATAAAACCCAGCAATTAAATGTAAAATAAATGTGGTGTATTACAAAAGACGAGTCAAGGTTATTTTTCAATATGCAAAAAAGTTGACATCTTATTCAAGCAAGAAATATTTGGCACAGTTGCGCAACACTCACCAAAATTTTCCTCAATGAATCATTGCTGTCGCTGCTGCTGCTGAAGGAATCTGAGCTGAGCGAGTTGCCAGTGACTTTGCTGCTCTATAAAAGGCATTACTATACATTTTTTGACATTTAAAAGAATTCATCAGCTTATCCTGTTTACATTATTTTGCTTGTTCGCGTGCAAAAAAAAAAAGAGAAAAAATGCAATGGGAAAGTAAAGGGGGAGTGTCCTGCAGTGGGTGTGAGATTGCTTGTGGATGGTGTGTGAGGAAAGGTATGAAACTGAGGATTCAGCGGGAGTCTTATGTGAACTCCTTCAGCTTCTGCTTGAAGACAGTCTGCGACCTAAGGGCTGTAGGTTTGAAATGAAAGCACTGCGCTATTTTGACATGCTTTCATAACAACCTCCTCGAGGCTTATCGGAGACTGTGGACCGGCCGAATGAGGCTCGTCAGCCAAAATGCCCAGGTCTGTTTTTGACCCATACTCCTCCCCGAGCACACAGCCTCTCTATTAAGCGGTGCAGACAAGCTGGCCTCTCTGTCTCCTTATCAGAGTCATTCAGAGAACAATACTGCTATACGTTCGAAAAAAACGACAACAGCATGACTAAAGCAGATTTTTTTCAATGCCGTACTTGTCGTTTTGGTTTTTTTTTTTTTCATAGAAAGTCAAATAGTCATCTTGGTGAAGTGTTTGATTTGCACATGCAATGTTCTTAGCTATCCCAAAATGTCAACTCTCAGTCGGATTTTGTAAATAGCCGACGTTATAGCCCCCAGTGAGAGTACAATGCAGTTCACTGTTGACTTAGTCTTCTTGCTTTAGCTTGGCGCACCTCAAACACGCAAGGGCGTGTCTGTCTGTACCAGTAAGAGGCTCATTATCCTATCGTATGACTCCACAAATGAACAATGCTGAAGGTTCTGCTTCGGAGTAAAATCATACTTCACTCAAGGAAGGTATACCTTCCTTGAGTGAAGTATCCCTCGGTTGTTTTGAGTGAGCGCGAGGCCTGGGTGGGACATTGATCTAGCAGAGGCAACAAATGCTGCTCCACCGAGCAGCATAGGTGTCAATTTCGAGGCCAGATCTGACCCACGACATCATGGTCCTATATGCGAAATCATATTATGAGGGAAACCATAGCTACAATATGGCCCGTGACAAAAATGAGCGCGACACCCCTGACTGACCCACAGGATATGAATGGGGCCTCGTAAATTCGATTTTATAATCAAACAGACGAGCTCAGGATTGTTTTGCCTTGGCGGAGGTCTGTGCTCTCCTGCGAGCCGTACTAGTTTATGAATGCACTTGCGAGGTCCAGAACGCTACGCGGCCCAAGAATGTGCACAAGTATCACTACATAGCTGAGCAGGTGTTGGGAGTGATAATTATGCTGCCTGCAATCAACCAACGATTTCCCGGGTTGCTGGGAATTTGATTGCAATTGTGTACAAAAGTAACGTAGGGTGTCGTACAGTCCATATGGATTGAATAATTCTGTATCTTATATTTAATGATATGCAATATCGCGCGATTTAAATGCCAGGGTAAACCGCAGTGCTTGGAATGCGCGTGCAAGCTGGTATGTTGCAGGTGCAGAGGCGTTGCTCTCAGCTCGCGTATGAGTACAATGGGCTGGTTATCAGCCCCCGAGCACCTCCTTGAAGGCAGGCAGGACACCAATGAAAACGAATCCCTCCTACAAGGACCTGCCCGTCGCGGCGCGCAAGATTGTGACAGGAGCTGAATGACTGGCAGCAGTTGGTGACACGCAGCAGCCAGTCAAGCAGCACACACTGGTGAGTGACATTTATTCTCCAGAGGGACACTTCATTGATGTGACAAAATGATCTTGTCGGATCGTTTTTCTCAATGGCGGTCGATCATTTCTGTGTGGCTTCCTCGCAGAGCGCCTCCGCGATGGCTCCGATTGCATTGGTCGATATGATGTCTTCTTTTTCGTCTGCCGAAGTGGGCATCATCTCCCTCATCATCTTCCTCATCCTCAGCATTAGTTTGGTCGCCCTCTGCAATGACTGCCAGAAGTAAGTCAAATCATCAATGCTGATCCGCTCATACACTGCCACGCATTTGAAGGCATGCCGATTGCTTCGTGGATGAACAATCTCGACCCCCCCTTCCCCCCCAAAAAAAGAAATTTGTAAAAACTATTACCTTTGACCTGATTCATTATTTCCATTCGAAAATGTGAGGCCTGCCGTGCGAGTCGACTCCTTCCAACGACAAAACTGAGACTTGTCAGACTTGATCGGTGAATTTTGAGGGTAGGTGTTGCCCGTCCAAAAAGGAGGAAGCAAGTGCCATTGGGGCTTTAAAAGTATTTTAAGTATTAAAAAAAATTAATAATAATAAAAAAGCCAAATGACATAACGTGGATAACGACAGTAACGTGTTTGCCAGTGTAGAAATGGCCCAATGGTATGCACATATTTTGGAACACACCTATCTCTTTCCACACCTACCACTGCCAAACATACCAGTGACAGAGGCTCGGTCGGACTGAGGCGATGGAAATGCGCTCTTATCTGCCTCTTAGTGCATTCCTCGAGTTGTTTGTCATTCAAAAGAAGGAAATTGCTTTGGGACTAGAGAGATGGCGATCGTTTTAGTTGCATTCAGCGAAACGACAAAGACGATTGACCTCGGTGAGGATATACTCGGCAGTCATTCACAGGACAAAGATTTCATGTAGTAACTAAACAAATGCCGTACTACATTTTGGTCGCTAATTCTTTTGAGGCGATTTGCTCCAAACCTCACACTAAATAGTACAGCCAAGCCGTTTCAAACAGCCATTTAGCAAAGAAAGGTATCGAAGAAAACCATTTTACACATAGCGATGGTTTCTGGCTTGCGTCACCAAAACAAACAAACAAAAATCTTTGTTGACCCATTAACATGGAATCGTTAAGAGAGCAAGCCATTTCCAACATTTTTAGACTATCCGACCAATAGTATTGATTTGTGAAAAAATATGAAATTGACCAAATTTGGGTTTCTACCCCACAAAGAGCAGATATTTCTCCTCATTATATTTTTGCCGCTTCTTTTCAAGAAACATTTGCGATCTACGTTTTGGTTAATTATGGCGATTCAGCGTGCACAAATTCCATGGCACTGCACTGTCATAATGAAATCCCAAATTACCTCCCAATGGACATCAAGAGCAAAAGGGGAGGGTCAAAGGCGTGAGTACAATTTCAAAGAGGCAGTGCCAAGTTACGGTAATTATTGCAGTAGGGCACACGTGCCGAACTCGAGGCCCGGGGGCTGGATCATTTTATGTGGCCCGCAAAAGTGAATCATGTGTGCCAACTTTGATAATTCTTGCTAAAATCTGGGACTAGATTATTGCATATGAAAATGTCCAATTTTCATATGCAATAAATAACGTTGAGATTTGGCAATAACTTTGTTTCCCTGTTTATACTCATTTTAACAATAATTGCACGAGTGATTTCAAAATTAGTAATCCATCAATTTGTTGCGTACCAGTAATAATACGATGAATCCTGATGAGTAAACATTTATTCGGTTTCACTGTCGTAACTCCAAAGTTGCCCGCGACTAAAATCAGTTTGACACCCCTGCAGTAGGGGAACACATACCCAAAAAAATGAATGGTAGAGTAAAAGAACCCACCAGGTATTTTTTCACAGATTCCGTGAAATTCTAATGCAGTACAGTCAGCATTTCCCTTTTTTTTTTTAACTGGCCCTGTTAACACGCGTACACTCGAAATGACACACACTGTGACACCCTCGGAACAAGCCCTAACTTTGTTTGTTGCCATCTTCAGGGGCTCCGGCAACGCGTACAACGTGAACAACGGAGCCACGACGGTACGAACCCACTCGCTCTCCTCCTCCTCTCACGTGTATCTCTGAATTCCATTCATAAATCGGCACCCATTCGACTAGCAAGCTATCACTCGGGATCCGCAACTGGCCAAATTTGCCACATGCGTTCAAGCGTGAAACTTTGTGCAAAGCAAGGCTTGAAATAATTTTGCTGAGCGGTTTAGTCATTTGAGAAGCACTTTTTTTCAGGTTAATCTCAGGAGCAAGAGTTTTATTGAACAGTAAAAATCTGACCATATCACAGGGGAGTTGAATGTACATGGTAAAGCAGGGAGCTACACATACTACGATTAATTGGACAATAAATCTGAACTGGATGTGGTATTCTACAGATGGAAACCTCTTTTTTTTTTTTTTTAAGATTGGTTCAGTATCTCAAACCTGGCGCTCGGAACGATGGCAAAAAAATTCTTTCCACACAGCGGTAGATAAAGAGTTGTTTTTGAAACTTGATTTGCTCTTACTTCCTGCTTGTGTCCAAAGTCTTGCTTCGTCACGTTCTATGCATCATCCGGCGCACTCATACAGTTATGGTCGCCAATGATTTTTAGGTGGCATTGTTGATGAAAAAACGGACAACATGAAGTAGGAACGGTAGTTGTTTGTTTCACGTCTTAAGAAATAATTTTTGTCTTCATACCGTATCCACGTAATGGACATGTTTACACTGCATTACGTGTTCGTGTTTTCACATCTCTAAATGTTCATACTGCATTATACGTCATAGTTGGCGGCCATTTTATTGGAAATGGTTACAACGAACTACCGTTATTAACATATGGATTGGCAACATCCCTCGAGGTACGTCGTCAAGAGGTTCGACGCTAGTAAACAGGAAACACTGAAGGCCGAGGCGCCACACAATTTTTGCTCCACGTAGCACGCTCGTGAGCACAAGGGGACTTTCCACGGTGAAGTGAAAAGACAGCACGCGCGGCGGCATTCTTTATTCTGATTCGTTTCACCCCCCCCCCCCCTCCCCCCAAAAAAGCATCTGATAGACTTCACGCTGAGCAAACACACAGGGTGATATGAATTCCATTTGAACTTAGTGTGTGTTAGATCAGATCACTACCAGACCAGCCAGTTTCAAATAGGAGGTTGCTGTAGAAATGGACGTGAAGAACAGTCATAATACAGTTTTGGTACACTGGCACCAAATATGGATATTGTTGCTGTCCGATTGAGAAAAAAAAAAAGTAAACCTATGTGATCTCCCCCATGCGTGCCATGTCAACACCGATCAATGCAAAACAGGTTTGGGTGGTCTTTGCCCCCCCCCCCCCCCCCTTGCTCCTGAGAAAAAAAATGTGTGTTATTCTGACAGCACTTTTATTGTCAAATTCAGAGAGAACAATGTTGAGAATGAGATCTTTTATTTTACGGCGTTTTGTTTGCTCGATATCCAAGACCGACCGCTTTCCTTCAGTTGCGTACTGCGGAGATTGTGATCGTTGATATCTTGACAAAAGTTTGACTTCCGCGTTCCACTTTGGAGCCGTATTTGTGAGGAGGTAGAATCCGGTCGGATTCCAGACGGTAGAACTTGATATGTGTTTGACTTTTGAGGTAGGACTGCAATTAAAAGTAGACAAACAAAGCTGTCGCCAGTCAGGACAAGGTGGGGTCTCACGTGCATGCTAACCCGCAATAATTTCATTGTTCTTTATCTTTATGACAGGATGGCCGAGGTAAGTTATCTCATGCAATCCAACTTTTTCCTCAATTAGGTCAACTTTTTAACTTGCTCACATTCTCTTGCCAATTTCCAGACTCAAACTATCCAACATGGAGGAACCATAAAAACATGCCTAAAAGTACTCTGGAACGATCGGCCAACGCAGCCCACTAAGCCCCGCTTTGCGATGCTCCGCCATGTTGTTTAAAGCGGCACCGGTTTTTAAGGGACAGAAATGAGGACAAATTAACCGTGAACGTTCCTTCGAAATGAAATCCAGTTTTCCACTGTTGGCTCGGTCCCAAATGGACAAATGGAGACAGGGAAGGGGAGGCAGGTCACGGGGCGGCTTCACCTTACTGTCAGGCCTTTCACTTCATGGCACAAAACACTCTCAAATCGAATGTCGCATCAAATAATATCAAAATTGTGGCCAGATTTAGATCGTAACCTGACCCAAGGTAGGTCAATGTTCCTGTTGTTGACTACTCAGTTGGTTATGGGTTAAAAAAAATAAATAAAAGCTCACATTGAAACAACACTTTTGGATGTGTGCTGCATTGTGAATTAGGAAACTAAAAATGCATCACAGAAAGACATTTGAGTGAAGTGCAGTCACGCTTTATCAGTTTGCCAGGTGGCATATCATTTTTAATTGAGACGCTGAGTCACCAAGTATCCTGACACCTTCCAAAGTCATCCACCTGCTTGTTCCTGAGGGTGAAATGGATTTTACAGTGACCTACCAAAACAAATATTCTTGAAACAAGATTAAAATTAACATTTTATAGCAGTGGTTAATCCACGAGATAATCTCCCAGGAAACTCATTTGTGGCCATTAATTTTTTGTCAGGAAGCTTTTTTGTTGTTGTTTTTTTTTTTTGTTTGTTTCCCATTTTCTGTACCTTTTTTTATTTTGTGTGTGTGTGTGTGTGCGCGTGTGTGTGTGTGTGTGTGTGTGTGTGTGTGTGTGTGTGTGTGTGTGTGTGTGTGTGTGTGTGTGTGTGTGTGTGTGGAAAAACAACAACCAATTATTTGTGATTTGAGGAAACAAATCAAAAAGCGTTTCTAAAACGGTGTCTCAAATTTGATGACTAAAAAGATTTGCGCAATAGGGGATCTGGTCGGGCATTTATAACAATCCTGCAAGTTTTATTTTTTGTTCTAATGCGTTTGTTATTGTTCTGCTAACCATAGAGTAAGTTGTTTTTGGATATGTTATACATGTGTTCCTTTGTCTTCAGGGGGAGATCGTTTAAATCTTCGGTGCTGCTTTGCTTTCTTTTGATGGATGCAGCTGTTTGCATTTGTATTCTTTTTTTAATCTTTTAGCAAATATTATAATAAATCCTAATTTGATATTCCTATGTGTCTGTTGATGAATATGACGAAGTAATGGTGCTTATTTGATGCGTGTCTTTTCAGGCTCTGAGAAGACGAGCACTCGAAAGTGTTGTCGATGGCCTCGTTTTAATTGGAAAAACTTGGGAGTGGCGACTTGCCTTGATGAGAATTCACGGCGAGGGTGGGGTTGCTATTCTTGCAATGCCACTTTTCATACCATGTGGGGTAGAACTACTACTCGGCTCGAGTGTCGAAATACAACACACCCAAGTGACAACAATCCTCCAGGCCATTGGTGTGCGGAGCAATGCGGCAATGTTGTTTTCGGCCGCTGGGGGGAAGCAGAAACACATATCGCAAAAAGTTTCCAGTCCGACGTGTCTAGACCGACACACAGGGCGTTTTTCTGGTGGGCCCCCACCGGTTTGTAGTGGAGCACATACTATGCGTCCCAGTTGGGAACACGCCAGCACCCTCAAGTTACTGCGTCACACCTAATTGTTATCATGAATGAACAACGAGGTGGAACAACTGGACACCGTGATTAGTACCCCTTGGCTTCTGAAAACAAGTACCTACTCCAATGTAAGTAGCCACTCACTCCATTACAACCACTTTTTTCTTTTTATTATTGTTTTTTTGGCATGGGAACCAAAATGCTGTATGGGTTGGAAAGTGTGGCGTCACACCTCATCCTTGTGGCATTTTTTTATATCAATTGAATACCGCGGAAATGTTCAGGTCAAATTATTTTTGGGGGGAGGTGGGGTGCACTGGTGGATCTCAGAGATTTCAAAACAATACCACAGGAAATAATAGAAGTAGGAATAACATGCCAAAGTTTTGCACGACTTTTACGATCTCTTTTTTTTTTTTCCTGTTGCCGGTTGGTATGAAGTGCTGAATGGGTTGGGTTGTATCTGAGCCGTAACAGAGGCGGAGCGCCGTCTGCCATGCGTAAAAGGGAATGACAGAAAGGCGGAACTTGGGTGTGATTTTTGGCACTTGAGACAGTGTGTTTATAGCAATTGTCAAGGTCCAACAAATATTCTCGACATTACTCTGACACTGACGTACGCCCGTATCCAATGATCTCATTGCGAGACCAAAAACAGTACCGTATCCTGCTCTTTCTGGTCAGTAAACACACCGTTAGTGGCACAATCCGGAGCAGTCTTGGCGCCTGGGTTTAAGTTATCAGTGTATCGGTCCGAACAACCCCCCCCCCACCCCCCCCAAAAAAAAAGTTGCCTCTGGGTTTGAAGCAAAGCAAAACCTTCGTAAATCTGCTGGAGCTAGCAATAAGTTGATCCTACTAGAATCTTCTGATCCGTAGTTGGGTGTTATCCATTGCACCACTCACCTTACAAATTTTTAACTGCTTGTATTCAATTAGTAAGGTTTCTGGAGTGCCTGACCACCAGTCAAGTGTAATTTTGAACTAATGTAGTCCCACATACTGTAAGACGGCTGCCACACTGAGTTTTTCCTCCCTTGAAATCCGCAGCAAGGCTGAGGGAAGGTCATCATGTGAACGGCAACAGGAGAGCAGATTAGCATTAGCTATAGTGCCTTCCAATCCTGATTTCTGCAGCCCCTAATCCAGACAAGTCTGGGCCCACAAATATGCAAGTGCACAGAGGATCAACTGGATGTAGTTGAGCCCGCCCAGACTTGGGGTCAGCTGGGCGCACCTCTTGACCCCGAGCTCACATGCACAGCCCAAAGAGACAACTTGGGTCCCCGCTTTGCATAAACCCACCGCCTGTAGCAAGGGCCAAGAAGGTGGTTATGCATGATGAGGTGGAGGGGCGGCCCAAGGTGGTGACCTCGCAGGTCAATCCCGGCTACAGAAGCCGGCTCTCGGTCCGTGAAAAGTCACATCTGTGGCAAGGTGAGAGGTTATGACACGATGTCGTCGAGCTGGGCTTGCCACGCGGCGTGCATGCTGGTTCCCATTCTGTTGAGAGGCGTTGGACTCGATTGTATTATTGAATTACCCGAGGTAAGAGGTGCAGCGCAGGTGTGGGCATACTTATTGCCTGTACATGTGTGTTCACTCTGGAAAACAAGAGATTAGCCTCCTTGTATCTTCAGTTCGGAGGACTGGACCTAAATGGGTGGGGTTTTTTTCTGCCTATGCACCAAACAGCGGCTCAGACTATCCACCGGTTGTAGAGTCCTTAGAGGGAATGCTGAAAGGTGCTCCTGATGGGGCCTCTGCCTCGAATAACCAGCGACGTAGCCAGTGTGCGGGTGACGGAGAGACTTGACTAAATGTCACTCTCGATTTGTTTACTGCGAAACGATGACGTGCACTGTATTACTCAGTGAATGACCACAACCACTCCCCTCCGCGGTGAGTGATTAGCATGCTGCAAAGAATGACATGTCACGCAGAAAATGAGTCTGCTTCGAGTGATTCATTGGCTGCAAAAGAGGGACATGTGTCACTCGGTCACCGAATTTGCCCTCGGTGATTCGAGACGGTTCCTACTTGTTGGAATCTGCTTTCGTCGGCATCTGTTCTCTGAGCTAAGGGCTAGTGTTGAGTCGAGCCAGAAGAAAATAAACTCCGGTGTGGCCGTCGCCGTTGGGTTGTGCGTCCCCATTATTTTGACAGACTACATATACGGTTGGAAGGAGAGGAGATGTGGATGAGAATAAATGGGAGTTTATGGGGCAGGCCACAAGTGTGTGAGGCTCTGTTTTTATCCATTCATCCATTATCTGGACCGCTTATCCTCACGAGGTTCGTGGGCATGCCGACGTCTATCCCAGCTGTCTTCGGGCAGCAGGCGGGGTACACCCCGAACTGGGTGGCTGTTTTCAGTGGGTTTAAAATAATAATTGCAAATGTTGAAGTATATTTGGATGAATAAATATTGTCTCTGACCCCCCCACACCCCTACTCTGTGCCTCCATTGCAGGGTCCTCAAACTCATTTTTGCTGCGGAACAGATCCTTGACTCCTTATAAAAGGAACTCGGACTGTAATGACTGTGATTTGCTTCGTAACATAACTAAGGTATATTTTTCGAAAATAATTTCTTGTTGAATCCATATATAGCAACCTTTATTTGCATATACTGTACGTCGCCGTGTTTTCGCATGTGCATTGTATTTGGGATGATGAGGTTCCTGAGCATATGTTTCAGCTACGGGGGGATCACACTCTCCAGTCTCTCGGGTGAGGTCTCTGACAGGTTCTGGAGAGAGAGGTCTGTCGCCAAGTTGTACCTCCGATGCAGTGGACCAGCTGTACACCACTTTCAGCAGGGTTCTAGAAGGTGCACCTGTTTGCTGTTAGACGCTCTGTAGATTTGGAGAAGGACTTCCAGTGTCCGTGGGCTGAAATCCAGAGAAGCTTCCCTTTATCACGGTTTTTGTGATGTTGAGGCCTTGAGGGGATCAGGGTTGGTGGCCTCTGTATTGTTTCTCTGCTCTGTGGTTTTGTTGGTTTAGTCAAATCGCAATCTTCACCTCTCGCTGAAACGGTTGGCACCCGAATTAGAAGGCGGTTTAAAATGAAAACGATGGCCTACTAACAAATGCTATCTATGCTGTTGACATGAAATCACCTTGATAACAACATTGTCAAACAAGTCCAATGTTAGTGGGTGTCATAATGGTGCCACTGAACCAAAGGAACTGTGTCTGGTTTAGGGATGAGATTGGGACTAGGATTGGTTTCCTCTCCTTCTTTGTGAGTGCAGTGCTCAGACCAGAAAATCCCTGCTGACTGCATGTCTGGCAGAGAGGGTGCAGACAGTCGACACTAATCTGCTCGCTCGCTTCCCCCCCCCCCCCCTCTCTCACACACACACACACTCAGGTCAGTTGCATTTGATCTCCCTGTGGGCAACTCATCACGCTTTATGGGGTGAAGAATAAAATAGGCAAAATCCTCTATGCTCATTGACAGTATATGTAATTGTCTCTGCATATTTGGCCATCCAATCTGAAATCTTTTTCGATGAGCATTGATCTTCAGAACACAAATAATCAATCCTCAGTGGCTGACATGCTACTTTGTTCACTGACCACAACATACAGAGTTCCATGCAATTGGTTGGCAAGCCGTCCAGAGTGTACCTTGACTTTCGGCCAAAGTCAGCCGCTCCGAATTGGCTAAAAACCTCTGGATTTTGCTGCTTAACACATATTCCACAAAGGCAGTGTTAATCAAATTGCTGTGTTAAGTGGCGGTGCGTAGAAGATATTACTGTCAAGACAATTTGGGGGTTGACCTCCCCTTTAACTCTGTAGAACCTTTTCATTTCACTTTTTTTCCAATTCAAGAAATGTAAAAAGTGTGATTACTTGTAGCATTCAACTTTTCTTATGTTTTTTAATGAAATGTATTTGATTGATAAAATATGCAAGGACAAAAACGGAAAAAAAAAAACAAACAAACGTGCGTCTGACTGCAAATGGCCTCCTGGCCAGACTGTGGAATCATCCACTTGAGTCTACTACTACTTAACTGTCGCCGACACTTACTACTACGACCTCGACTATTAATAACAATAATAATAATCATCATCTGTACTCTTTGAATGGTTCGTGGGTCGTGAATCCAAAGCATGTCGGATCAGCAATGATTCCGAGCTAAGCCTTCACGGCCGTACTTCGTATGTTGCTATGAGGTCTGCGTGGCCAGCTGTCAGCCCGGCATTGCTCCAGCAAACAGACACACGTAGACTTACGTAGCACAGACCAACCCCCTTCTTCCTTTCCTTCCCCCGGCACTCTTCTCTGACGGCCGGTGAGCGGCGGGATCGGCAACGGCCCCTGCCACAGCAACAAAGGGGACGATTCGACCGTCTCGAATCGACGAGTAAGTGCAAGAATGTTCGTTTTTCCGCCGCACAAGATTGGTTGAACACAGTGCATGCAAATACAGTATTGTTTTGCTCGAGCTGCGTGGCCGAAGGGGAGGGGGGTGGGGTTTGCTTGGTCGGCTGGAGACCAGTGATGTCGCGCAACTTTGCCCACTCAAATGCGAAATATTGTATTTAGTCATCCATTAGGCGTCGACTCATGAAAACAACCAGTGTAAACAAGGGGGTGGGCGGGTGCATGTATTTCAACTTGTGTTCGACATAAGATTCCAATGTTCTCACAACTGCGTCGAATTTGCCGCAGAATGTCAACAAACGTGCACGCTATATGATAAGAACGTTAGTGCATTCGTTTTCAACTATTCAATTTTTAATTCCTGTCGCATTTCATCAGCCTAACGGGGCTTTGGCTGATGACGTTATTTTTTTCACCCCGTTCTAGTCACAATATTGACACGCGCGCGCTTGCTTCGCTGTTTTAATCGACGTGTGATTTGCCACGCTGGTGATCTGATGTATATTTTATGCGAATGAGCGTGAAAAGACGGTTATTTTCGGCACTATCCCAACGTCCAGCACAGCGCCTCCCGGCGAAACTCGTGTCGAAACACGTTGTCAGAAAGGGGGTGTGTGCCCAGAAATGAAGGACTAGCCAATCGGTGGAGGCGTGCGCCCATGTTTAGAGCGCTTGTTTATTTCGCATACTCGAATGTGATTGGTCGAACGCCCTGGCACTCTCGGCCATTACGCTGCATTCAGAGGCACACAAGCAGGTGGGAAATTTGTATAAAAGCCAAATGGCTTCATAGTTGAGTAAACGACAAGAATAGTGTCTCCCAAATGCTTTTACGCCGAGTTCGAATCAAAATTCAGCACTCTACTGTGACCGAATTAAACATTTTCTCATAGGATTCCTTTGAGACGAGTTGCTTGCGATGCAAAATGTAACCGTGCAGTATACCAATGCAGATTCCGGCCACTTTATCGAATCTCATGTTGAGTTCAGCTCAAAAAGAACACCCAAAGAAAATAGCTTAAATTTGGTCAGAAATAAATTAAAAATAATGTTGTTTATTCTCGATCACCGCAACAGCAAATCTGTGTAGGGATGAAGCATGTTCCATGAAAAAAAAAAAAAACCTCAAACATTAAAGTTAGGGACTGGAGAAAGATGTACTATACTTTGTAAATACAGCCAGACCTTTGAATAGTTGCGTAAGTCTTGGGTTGCCTAACGTAGTAGTTTGCACTTCCATTTCACCCTTGCTTCTGACAGGTCATAATGAATCATAAGATGACATCTAGCCAACATGTTGTCTGTCACGTATTTGGAGAGAACAACTCAAAGCTGTTACATTTGGCCATGATATCTGAATATTGGTTGTCTTCAGATTCCTGCAACAAAGTTCAAATTGTGATGGAATGACTGCTTTGGGGAATCCCGCAAGACCTGAAGCAGCCAATCGTTTAGGTCAATAACCTTCAGCAGACCAAACTTAATACAGTATTTATTAGCTCATTCCAATAAAATCCGATTCATCGCAGAGATTTTTTTGTGGGAGAGGGAGGGCTTGTGTTTCCACTAATGTTCTATTACAGAATGTTACATAAACTCAGTGAAAAGGAGCGCACCATAAATCTTACACATGCATTTCTCATTATTTGTCACTTTACTGCCTTTTGTTCCTCGAGGCAGAACTTGTGAGCAGACACGCTGAGATGTCATCGTGCCGTCATCAGACTTGTCCAAGCGTGAACTTTAGAACTTAATCACAAATATGTCGTTTGCAACTGAAGATCAAGGGTGAACGTAGAATGACTTTGGTGAAGCAGAAACAATTTAAGATGACTTGGGAGTTGCATTGTGGGGAAATTTACGCGTGCCCGCTCATACCGAAAAACCTCTGAGGTCCAACAAGATCCGTTCCTGGATGCTGGACACCTACTGAATCGTGAAATATTTCACAACATAAAGCACATTTTCCCATAGCAATAATATAAAGTTACTGAAGCCATTTCAAGTTCAGCTGTGACCATGATAAAATCTTTAATAAGTAACCAAGACAATGTTTTGAGTAACATTTTAGCTTTCGGCAGCGCACGCGCACACACAAAATAGTTATCTGCTCAGGATCTTAATGAATATAGAGTAATCAAAAAGCGAACCAGTGCGGTGGTTAACATGCAGTGTGAGGGTGCGGGGGTTGGCCATGCATGTGGCTTTGTTTAATGATTTACGCGTCTCACTTTGTAGTGTACATTCCGTTCTTCTCTTTTAATATTGATGTGAGGTTATTGTTGCATCAGCCGTTTGTCGTAATCGGCAACCCCGAAAGAGAGTCATTTTTGCTCTGTTGATTCATGAAGGTAATTTCCATGCCTTGTATTGCATGTTTGTAAATATTTTTGCTTGCTTCATATGTCATCTGCTTTCTGTGGTGTGTCACCCACAGGGCGTTTGGACACTGCGCTTGACTGCGGAGTCCCCACACTGCACGGCAGCAGCACCATGGCAGCTACGAGATCCGAGGACAGAGTTGAGTCCGAGCCAGGCGGACTGGCAGCGGGACTGCGGGCGCGCGTCTCGTACATGCGTGACGTCGACGATCCTGACACGCAGAACAACAACAATGCGGTGAGAAGACAGATTGGGATCAGTTTCCCGTCATTAGAATGAATATTTGGAGCTCAATAGGAGTTATGTTTTTCTTCAAGCTCTTTTGTGGTATTGGGGGAGCGTTTCACTGCACTTTTGAGAAGCAGAAAAAAAAAAAAACAGGTCTACGTCTTACATTGGATTAAATTAGACGGCGCACGTGCATCATTTTCTCCATTTATCACCTTCACGTCCTGCTGCTAGTTATAACTCCTCTAGTAGAGAACGGAAGAGACGCCATGCTAATGGGATCATCCTTTCTTGGTCCTCTGTTGCTGCCTAGTCAGAGGTTGGCACTCGCCGTCTTTTCGTACCGCCTCCATCGTAAGCCGTATTGTCCGAAGGCAGGACACCGCAGATGGGCAGGAAATATCTTCTCGACGGCGTTCTTTTGCGGCCGTAGCAAAACTCCCCATTCTGAGGTTTACGTCATCGGCTTGAATGAAATAACCGGCGAAAGGCACCGGCCCGCAGGAGAGTCGAACGACGGCGCTGGCATATAAGTGTTGAAGTGACGGCTCATTTGCTATGTCATCTTTGAACCTCCCGTGAAGATCTACCCGGAGAACTGCATCCGAGATCCGTTTGTGGACAGAAATGTTCATAAGGGCAACACGGTCTACCCGCAAAGTGAGCTGGAACGAGGCTGGAGCATCGGGCCCGCTCCCCTGCAAACAAGGGCCCCTGCAACGGACCCACTCGTGGTATCGGCTAGAGAGCCGGCATACAGGTGAGAGATCTGTCGCGCTGTGAGAATTAGTGAGAGTGGGCCCGAAGAGTCCGACTGCAACCTAAGCTCTGTTGTCTCCAGTTTCCGTAGCCCGGAGTCAGTGGAGATGGATGAGATCATGGCGGCGATGGTGCTCACCAGTCTGTCTTGTAACCCCGTGGTCCAGAGTCCACCGCAGACAGAAACCGGAACAGGTTTGTCCCTCTTCAATTTGGGAGTTGAACAATTCCATCCATCCGTTTTCGATAGCTCTTGTTCTCAGGGGTGAGCTGGAGTCAATCGCAACAATTAGTTTCAACTGACAGGCGGAGGACACCCCGGACTGGTCCGACAGTCAGTTGCAGGACACACGGAGACAAACGACCGTTCACGCACGTGGACAAGTAGAGTCTTCGATCAACTAGTATGCATGTTTCCGAAAGCAAGTCGGGAGTCCCTCGAGAAAACCCACGCAAGCGTATAGAACGCGCAAAGTGGACATTGTCATGACGTTACATTCAATAGCTGACATGAAAAATTCTGGAGTGGAACAAGAGCTCATTTGCATAGCTCGATAAAGTTCAAGGGTCGAACGAGCTCACTCTGCGCAGGGTTATTACCCTGTTTGAATGAAATTGCTTTAGTGTGGGTTTATCTTCCCTTTTTCAAATATTTAAGCAAAGTAAAAATAGATGTTGGCAAATCAAATATAAATAATGAAGGAACCGAGGTTTGGAACAAAGGGAGGAAAATATGATGGTAAATCTGTTTTTGGAGAAAGAGAAGAACATCACAACCTTGGCACCCGTGCGGGACGCCTGCTGTTCTCTGTAGGATGGGCAGAGTAGAAAGCAAGAGAGCGTTTCCACAAGCGCGCTCTCTAAATTTAACGGTGAATTTGAATAACCACCCCCTTTTTTATAGTTTCTGCTGGATTCCAATTCGGACTTGCCCGTATATTTTACGAACCCATAACTTGCGTTCGGTGCGGTGCCAAAAGCTAAACGGCGATTCTTTCCTCTTGCAGTCGGCCCCTCATCATCAGCCGACATGGAGTGCGGCGGCGGCGAGCTCTCGGACAGCGGCAGCAGCGGCTACTGGAGCTGGGATCACGGCAACGTCAGCCCGGCCCCCTCGCCGTCCGTCCCGGAGATGGACGGCAGCCCCGATGAAGGCTTGAACATGGAGCTGGAGCAGGGCGACGGCGGGCTTCATGCCAAAAAGCCAAAGGTGCGCCACTCGTGCGTAGGTTTTTCCCCGAGCGTGCTACGGGTTCCAAGTCTCGTGCACCTTCCGTAGCTGTTTGGCGACTACATTTCATTTTTAATCATCCAAGTATCACAATTGCGCCCCGAGACGGCACAGGGCCTTCGCTGAGCATTTTCCACGCTGTCTTGTCACAGAGCTCTTTCAAAGGCTTGTACAAGTGTCTGTGGCCCAGTTGCGGCAAGGTGCTCACATCTTCCGTCGGAATAAAAAGACACATCCGAGTGCTGCATTTGGGGTGAGTTTGTCTCTTTTCCAGTTCAAAAGCCTTTTGTATAAAAATCGATGACAACCGTTGTTTCCCCGTTTAGGATGAAGAGGTATTGCATGTTGTTTTTGCGATATGACGGATTTGTAGGAACAACGATGTAAGAATGCAGTGCATTGTACTTTTTTTTTTTTTTTTTGCGGGCTGCTGCAAAATAGCATTAAAAAAACAGGAGGGGATAAAAATTTGAAGTGGTGGAGGATTTAGGAATTCAACGTGAGGAACGTTTTTGAGATGTGATACTGGGCCACGTCTTTTGTTTTGTTTTGTTTTTTGTGGCTAACGGTGACTTTTTTTTTTTTCTTCCACCCGACAGCAGTGGGTCAGATCAGTCGCAGAGAGAAGAGGACTTTTATTTCACGAAGATATCCTGTGAGGCCGCGGACACCAGCGTCGCACTAGTTCCCGCCCAGCAGACTTTGGGCCAAGCGTCGTCTCTCGGCTGGGCCCCGTGCAGCTCGCCGACCGGTTTGGCTGTTCAGATCCCGCCCGCGCACAGGCCAAGGTCCAACTCGAGCTCCGGCCTGGGCGCAAGCAGGCCCACTCCGCTCAGTCAGTCAGCCCCCAGCAGTTTCTGGCAGATCCACACAGAGCATCTCTATCAGGTCAGTTTGGAGGACCAACGTTGAGCTTTCAGCAATGAACGGTCTGTAAACAACGACCGTGATGCGGCCATTCCATCTCAACGACTCGAATTACTTGAATGCGGTGTCTTCTTTACAGGCCTGTAACCCCCCCGCCCAGGCACCTTCAGTCCCCCGAAGTCCAGCGTGCCACACTTTGACCACGCCCGCCGCGGCCCACGGCCACAATAACCCACAGGTGGGTCTCGGCAGCCCGGATCTGCCCGTCTGTCGTTCGGTCATCCGGTCGTGGAGCCGAAAACGCTTTGCTAGTTGAAAGTTGCTTGATGGAGTTGATGTTGTCCGGGCTGTGCTCCGTTTGTGACCAACAGGTGGCATGGGGGAGGGCTTCTCCTCCGGCGTCGTTTCTCATGTTGGTTTCTTGTTACGCAGTTTTTTTTGTGCCGTAAACGTTAGACGCGAGAGCAGTGGAAAAGAATAAAGAGGATGTTGTTTGCTTTGAGGCCTTTGTTGTTGGATTAGGAGAATGGGGATCTTTTCGTGCGTGCACTGAAAAAAAGGGTCTTGCCTGCGGTCCTCCGTCTCCTCTAGATGGTGAAACCTCGCTGCCGCTCTGTCAGCGTCGGGGAGCAATGGCTGCAACAGAACAGGCTCCAGACAATGAGCGCGTCACCCTCGCGCACTCACTGCTCCTTCAGGTGAGACGCCGCAAACGTCCGTCGGCGTCTGCCGCCGCTCCATCGACGCATCCCGCCTGTCATTAAAAATTTCAACGGCGCCGAAGCGCGCGCTGTCCAAAACACGTCTCACGCCGAATGACAGCATAAGCCGTGCGGAGTCTGCCGAAAAGTCAATAGGTAATTTTCGTTTCGGTCGCCGCGAGATCTATATTTAGCTTTGGCAGTTGATGAGATTGGCTATCGCAACGGCGGAGGAACAACGAATCGGGCGTTTGAGAAATGGTGTCCAAAGCGCAAAGGCCCTTCAGCACACTTTGACAAATTGTCATGTTTCATGTCACGTGTCAGACACAAGGTCCGTCTGCAATATATTCGGGACTGAGTAAATCTAGACTCGGTACTGTTATGAAGCATTCAAACTGTAAAAGTTGAAGCCACGCCACTGAAATTGATAGTCAGTGTCCAAGCCGTGAAGGAGAAAAAGTGAAAAGCTTTACATTAAGAAACGCTTCCCGTGCTCTGTTGCCGGGTAAATAAATCTGCTTCTATATGTTATCAATAAACTATGCTCATCCTGATTGGAGCCGAGACTGCTTGCAAATGATTACTTTAGTCAGCACCCCCCCCCCCCCCCCCCTTGAATTTATTCTTCTGAAATGGTTTGAACTTAATCCGATTATCTGCGAAATAGCAACCACTACTTGGTTTCCGATTGGATCTTTCATTTTCAAACTACTTTTCATTCGATTAGACACGCGCGGAGATCGATACACATATATGAGTGTCCCGTTTCATTGACAGGAAAGGTCGCGGCGAGGCCAAGAAATGTCGCAAGGTCTACGGAGTGGAGCGAAAGGACCAGTGGTGCACTGCCTGCCGCTGGAAAAAAGCCTGCCAGCGCTTCCCCGACTAAACAGCACAATGGATGGATGCGCGGACGGATGGATGGATGAGTGGATCGATGATAAAACTCAATTTTATCATAAAAGAGGATATCGTGTATAAAGCAGCCATTGACAGAATGTTGGTTACGTTCCTTTTTTTTAATTTTTTTTTTTTATACATATAATGTCTTTCATAAGCCGCCTCCAGACGATTTGTGATCAGAATTTCAGAAATCACTATGGGGAAAATCCAGGATGGGAGCTGCTTAGGAAAGGGCAAACAAAAAGCGCTTGACAATGGCTGCATCCGTTCTTCATCTCTTTGGGGTCGCGTTTCAGGATTCCGATTCCTCCGGCCATTTATGAATTGTCTGTTTATTGTTCCCGTGGGTAACGAAGGTTTGTGTATGTTTTTAGCTGTCGGTCCGCCACGGTGCTAACTGTTGACTGACGTTGATCACGTGACGTACTCGGCCTACGATACTCCCCAAAGGTCATCGAACTGCAGCTCTTGTGACCCTGTCGTACAGTATTAGACGACTTAGATTGCTTGTTTGTTTGTTTGATCCAATCCTCTTCCAGTGGTTTCCGATGTCTATTATCTTTGAGCTACGGTACGCGCGAGTGTTTTGTACCTTTTTAAATGTCTCGTTAAGCCTAAATTTGTTGCGATTCTTTTTTTCCCTCCTATGTTTACGGCACTTTGGTGGAATATAAAATCACAGGAATAAGCTACGGTCAATTTGGTTTCATTTAACCAGATTGATTCCATAAAAACGGATTCTCTCCCTGCCCATGTTGGCAAACAACCAATGTTGGCGTGGTTGTTTGGAGTGTTTACGGCAATAAGAGTTTGCAAAAGCAATAACAAAAAAAAAAAAAAAGGAAATGCAGTATATTGTCACACAAAAAAAATTCAATAAAAGCACTCATAATTTGAGACATCGTTTTCTCTTCTGCATGACAGTCCACAAAAGAAATAGCAAACTATTTTATTCTCGATTTTTTTTTCTATACACATTTTATGACGTCTTACAACAATGATTTAATGTTAAAAATTCTTAAAATGTACATTGTATCCACAAATGTCATTTTGAGATGCGGGTGTAGAGAAGCATGCACACATGCAGGTGCAACGTTTCTCAAACACACTCCACGCACGCACGCACACACTGTACAGACATCATTACATCTCAAAATACACTATTAAGATGTTAAACAGTGGCTGTGAAGGAAAAGAAATGTTTTTTTTTTTTTGGTACAATGATGACCGTGGCTGACATGCACCGTTAATTCCTCCCCTCTGCTCTTTAACAATACATTAGAATGGCGTCATTTAAAACTCCTTCGCCTTTGCACGGTGTGCCACCCACCCAATGATAGGCCCAGGCCATTTACAGCTCCATTGACCTCAGTACAAACGAGGCTCTCCTTTCTTGGGCATTCCACACTTGTGTGTGTGTGTGTGGGGGGGGGGGGGGCGCGCGCGTGTGTGAGAAAGAGAGCAGAGTGGGTGTTTTGCAATTACGACAGTCGGGCCAAATCTGCAAACTTTGTTATAATTAATTTTTTTTTTCTTTCCGAGCGAATTCAATAGCTGAAAACCCTAGCAGGTCATTTGGTAAAACTTTCTGAGGCGGAAGGAAAAGTTCCAGGAGATAACTATGTAATTTGCGCCTAATTACACAGACAAGAGAGTTCCGAGCCAATGGTTTGTTGTTCTTTGTAATCTCGTCGTGATTGCAGTACCAAAGAAAAACATCCACATGATTGCATGCGGTTCATAGCATGCATCCTTTTCAGCCACTAGAGGGCAGTGTTATTTCATCTGTAAATCATGCCTTGGGACCATAAAGCGACATTTGGGGGGCGGGGGGGGGGGGGGGGTCTGAATTTGAAATGAGATGCAGTGGATGGTTTAAAAACAAACAACCCTATTTGATTCGTTGCCTTTTAACTAAAAGCGATGATTCAATATTGTGGTTTCATTGGTCCAAACTGGCGCACTGAGGGCAATTTTAACTACAACTAAAAAAAAAAAAAAAAAAAAAGAAGGTTCGGAGACTCTGAATTGCAGACCGCACCACTTGTCTGAGTTTGGGAATTGCGAGACGTACACCAGAATGTTAAACTTCCAAGTCTAGACATTTCAATCAATTCAACACAACTAATGAGAGCTAGCCGGGCTGTCGGGGTTCCCAAAATGGAGCGCAAATGACTTTTAAGTACCATTCATGAGAGTGCAGTCAAACGTCACACCTTGTTTTTCTGTTTTTCCAATCTCATTTGGGCCTGTCTTGCTGGTTGCACCGACACACAAAAATCTATTCAATTGCACTTCTCTAAATTCTTTTATTTCACAGGACGGCATGATAAATATTGATCACGGTCAAAGCATTCCTCGTAAGTTTTACTGGTTGGACACAAAGAGCCGACGACGATGGTGGAAGTCACAGTTCAGACTGTTGAAAAGATGAGTTGGTTGAGGTATGCGTAGCAGGATTTTGGGCAAGGCGTTTACAGTTTGTTTTGCCTCCAGGCTCTTGGTACCGGGGAGAAGTTGAAGCGGCCGCTGCGGCTGCTCCTCATGCCGAGGTACTGCCTGAGCAGCTGGTTGACCCGTTTCTGACTGTTCCATTTTCGGGCGGATTTGCGGACGCCAATGAAGCCTCCGTAGCGCTTCTGGAGGTGTCTCGCTGGGGAGCCAATCAACTTCCTGTAACCGTGGCGCCCCCGCTGAAAGCCGCCGAAGCGTTTGGATAAGCTAACGGCCTCCGAGCTTTCATCCCGCTCGCTGACATTCCCACCTTCCCTCTGCTCGCTGTCTCCGTCGTTCAGATGGAGAGCCAGGCTCTGCACGTCCTCCCCCGCCTCCGAGGATTCCAGCAGCGATGAATCATAATGGACATGGCGCTGCTCAAAGGGGGCCTGGACCAGGTCCTCATCCTCCTCTTGGTAAGGCTGTGCGGCCGCTGATTGCAGTTCACCATCAGAGGTCAGATCCAGGGAGGTCATCTGCAGCTCTCCCGCCGTGCTTTTCAGAAGGCCGCCTTCCTCGGCAAGCGGAGGATAGATGGCGAGCTTCAGGGCGCGCTCGCACGAGTCCCAGGTGCGCGAGGAGGAGATCTGACCCTTGCACTCTAAAATGCACATCTGGAGGCAGAAGGAAGCTGGCATGTAAATGCACGTACTTGACTTGTAGGTGGGTAAAACGGTGCACATCATCCATTCATCCATCACTTTACTTTAGCATCTTACTGGGGTCACGCGCACCAATGTAACACTTGCAAAATGCTAGACAATTACAAGAAATGATCTCTTGTCCAATTTCGTTGGACGCAGATCTATTGTTCTGCTGTCTGAATGGCAACGGTACCATAGCAACAGCCGGCACGCAGATCTTTTTGGGGTTAGCATTAGCATCCGCGCTAACATAACTCGTCATGTAAATGAATGGGTGAAGTTCCACATTGTTTGTACAGCGCTTTTATCTATTGTCAGTTAGAAGGTGGTTAAAAAAAAAAGTGCATCTGGAAATTCAGCGCCATTAATAAAGCGATTCATCACTCATGTTGTAAAACTTCACCAAGTGAATGCTTCCCTGTATCCCGAGCTGAGAGAGACTTGGTCTGGGTGGCCGACTTGTCAGGAAATTAATGGGGCTCTCCCTCATGCGGCGTTCACAGCACAGGAAAAGTCACGAACTAATGAAACACGTCCATCATGCCGTAAATGCGACATCTACATCGGCATAATGATTGACAGAAGAAAATTAACAAAAATAGCAATTATTTTGACGTCATGTTGTTTTTTAGACGGGCTCTTCAACCTGAAGAAATATTTGAGGAATGATATATGATGTTTTCAAAAAGTTTTGGAGAGACCTTTGTGCACTTTTAATGGCCTCTGTGACAGGATCGTAATCTGCATGCCTCAAATCTCTCCGTTGATTTAAGAGACGAGGATGGGCACTATACGGACAAAGTCGAGAGTGAGGCCGTTACCCGGGCGTCATTTCTTTTCACGTCGGTACGATAGTGCCCGTACATCTTCCTGAAATATGTGCAGCGCATCTCTCCGTCCTACAGCCCCCCCTTGACTTGAAATGTTCAGTTTGACGCGAGCAGCAAAGCCCATTTACTTATCACATCTCGCTTAAATGAGATGAATTGTTCTCGGAAACCTGCAGACATCAAAGGGGGATGGGCGCGGAGGGAGTTCCGCTGTGACTCTATCAACAGAAATTAATTATCCGTCCTGAATGAAATGAGCGCGCCAGGGGAGTCTCCGCGTCAGATCAATGAAACAATCGAAAGGAGTTTATGACTGAGAGGCCACGTGTGCACGGGTCATATTTTCATCACCTTGTGAGGACCAGAGGACACAAACGGCAGCAACAACAAGAGGTTCAAACAATCCGTCACTATTTGATTTTAAAAGTGGGCTTTGCTCTCTATCGGTGACCATTTTCATTTTCTGCACTCCTGGTACGATCCCGGCATTGCTTAACTTGCTCTCTGTATTTACATTACGCCCCAAAATGTTCATTTCGTGGTAGTGCAGGGCCAATGGCAAGTGCCGCGTCCGATATAATGATGAGCGCTGATGATAGTGATGATAGCTTCTCCTTGTGAGAGCAGAGCCCAGAGTGGAAACAAAGCACGTACCCATTAAAAAAAAACCTCAAAAGGATTTTTCACTCCTGGAGGGAAATCCTCCTGCGCCCTAGCCTGCATGCTGGCCACATCACAAATCACAGATGCTCCCATCAGCCGCGAGACACGTTCGCCGTGCAAGTCAGTATGTCTGCCATATTGGAACCCGATGGTGTTAGCTAGCGCTACAATTTGTGACTCTGCATTTTCGTACGCGTTTGTAGGTACAGAAGCGTGGAACTGCCGATGCGGAGTCCACATTTTTCACCTGGCGAATGCGTAGAAACGTTTTTACGTCCTGACCGTTTACTCCGTTTGGCACTCCTTGCGGCAGCTGCCAGGGTGTCTGTTGGAAAGATCATCTTTGGCATTAAAAAGACAAAGCGCGTCCCGGTGAGCGCGCGCAGCCTCTTAGAGGCTTTCCAACGACGTGCCATTAGAGCGTCATTACGTTTCGTTATTATCGTCGTGCGCGGCTGATTGAGGGGATCACATCACCGCGGCCTCACATTGTGACGCGCTGGGCGCATTTTCAACATCCACCGAGGGCCACCGAATATGCTGCAATAAAAGCTTAAAAATACATAACGCCACTACACGGGGAAGAAATACGTAATGGTCTCATGAAATCGCTGTGAGACTTCATGCGTGCTAATAATCCAGACTTTTAATAGCAAAGCAATTTTTGTTGCATTATAACAAATCCTTTCTGGAGTCCAGAGTCACGCTGAGAGCGTCTTTTGGCACAGCTGCGCCTCTCGCAGACTGAATGCAATTCCACCCTGAACTCACCCAGGAGTAGCCCTGCCCACGATCTCATTTCCAAACAGCCGAGAGAGGGAGAAACGCCACTGAGTGAAAAACAGCCGGCGGGCAACCTTGAATTGTGGTTGGATGGCTAATTTAGCCAATAATGATGCCGAGGAAGACAGCTGGGACCTTTATGGAAGATGTAATTGACTGCTGCTTAGACTCATCGGGTGGGGCTTTCACCGCTGACTGACACATTTGATCAGCTCTGCATTGTGCTAGTCGCCTTCGCATCGAGCCAAAGATGGAAATCCCCCCGAGCCTTTCGTTGTTCCCCGCTCCAGACGTGAGCGAGGCCGGCGGCACCTTTGCGATATCGGGACACACAGATTCACCGGAGCATACGCTCCATTAACTAATCGTCCACCCACGTCGCGGTACCTACTCGGCTCCGCTCGCATTGATGCCGAGCAGTCGCCGTCCACGGCAAATCCGTACTGCTCCAGCAGTCGAGCGGAATTGCAAGTTGCGACGTGTAAAAGTCTAAAGACGAATGTGGCCAAGCTGAAACACAAACGCACACACGCGCCCACTCACAGAGCGCCCACATACCATCGTGTCAAAGGCTTGATGCAGTTGCTGCTTCTGTAGGACAAGGCCGCAGGCCAGGCACTCCCCCTGGCAGTCGCTGCGTCCAGGGGTGAAGAAACACGGAAGCACAACCAGCAGGAACCACAGAGGGATCTTCATGGCTCCGCACACCCGGACAGGCAGGAAAAAAAAAAAAAAAAACGGGAGCCCGACGAGCAGGGGTGCCAAGAGAAGACGCAGCAGTCACAGATGGATAAGGGTCAAGTTCGGGAAGTCCGGCCTGGGGGGGGGTGAAGAAGGCGGTTACACAGGATTGCATCAGGGCCAGTTTCAAGGAATTATTCGCTTATTTTGATGTATTTCTTTATTTGTTAAGGGCCAAGCGTCGCTGGCGGGAGATTGTCCAGCCACCACCGGGATTTGGATCGTGTTGGTGTGATGAATGGTGAGTGCAACCGGATGCAATGATTGAAACAAAATTGCAACATGATTCAAAGTCATACAAGAATTCTTGAAGTGGGTTTGTGCAGCAAAAAAAAAACAAAACCAAAACAACAACAAAAAACGGCCAAACAAAAAAACAGCAACTCAACAAACTGGGTAACTCCGTAGTCAAGGTGTCGTTGTTTTTCGAGAACTTTTGTGATATCGTAAAGAAATTGGAGGACAAACTATAGGCGGCGCGATGTCTGTCAGTCCTAAAATGGTGCTGATGAACTGTCATTTAGCGCCGACGGCAGCCAGGTTAAACTCAAGCTCATGGACGATGCCGATGAGGGCGTGATTCTATTTCTCCATTTTGACGTTTTTCTCCACAGATGGGAGAAATCACATGGTTCGTCGTGCCTCGGAGTGAGGCAGGCGGCGTCCGTTCTGAAACGTGAACTCCCACGCGAGGAAACCAAAATGGGTCCTTGATGACTTCTAAAAAGGTGCGCTGCTGAAAATTTGAAAGGATGGTAACACCGCTTCTCGATGCAATGCCAGCTCCATCCAATGCCCCATCCATCATGTGCCCCCCCCCCGCCCCCATATTCCCAAATATAACAGGTTACAAAGGGGGAGGGGGGGTGAACAGCCACTCAGATCATTGTAAATTGCTTTTGCTCATACACAGCTGCCTGGCCTGGCTTGTTGGTTTATGGATCACAAACAGGATAAACCGCATGCGCTCGCTATGCTCGGTTAATGTTGAGCTTTGGGTGCTTTTGTGTGTAAACGCCGTACTTTTTCACTTTATGATGCCTACTGGCACCTTTTAAGCAAACAGATGCTAAATGTGAGCAAAGTGACATGCTTAGCTGCGTAGCTCTTAACTATGTTTGCGTTTTCAGAATGTTTTTGTTGGCTGTTCCCTCCAGTTCCGTGAAATGACGCTTGTAGGGAGTTCATAATTGCCTGTCTTCTGCGTCAACCGCTGAATTTTTTTTATTTTTATTTTTATTTTTTTGTGCAAAAAAGACAGCTTACAGTTTTTATTTGAATTTTATTGCTTTGTATGAAATCTCATTCCGGATCGCTTTCTTTCATTTTTATGAACTTCAGGCAGTCCCCCCCCCCCCCCCCCCCCCCCCCGTAAATTTAGCGTCATTCAAAAAAACTTTGGTTGAACATCTTTTATAGTGCCGAGTTGTCACGGTTATACAATCGGAGGTTCCAGATTGCGGCCTCCCAAAACCACGGGCGGGTTTTAAAAAACACCTTATCACGTCCACACAGTTCAAAGTCTGCATGAATCCATCCGTTTCATGTAGTGCCTTTCAGACCAATGTGGGAAAGTGGCCCGGTACATCGTGTGCCTAATATTCCTGTTTTTGAAATGTGCGAGGAAATCGGACCACGTGGAGAAAAAGAACAATTTAGGAGAACGCGCAAATCTCACAAGCCGAGACTCAAAGCTGACACCTCTCACCAAAAACTTTTAAGAAGTTGCCTTGGAAATATCGATGACAGATATTCGCCATTTTTATAGTTTTGGGGGTGGGGGGGTTTGGGAAAAATTATTGCTATTGTTGATCCTTTGAGGAAACACAATCTTTCACACTTTTATAAAACATTCAGGTCATTTTTTGCATGATTTTAGATGTTGTAATCGACTACTATTTTTTAGGGAATTATCTCAATTCCCTTCGAAAAAAAACAAAAAAAAACAATAATAAATTGTCCAGGGCACACAAGTATTCACTTGTCATCAATCAGTCAATTTTGAATGGTCGGCTAATCACGTTTCTGGAAGAAACCTAATTTACAACACGGGCCGCAGTGTACTCAAGTTCCCACTTGTCAATGTCGTCTTGTCACGACATAGATGTGAGCTACTGATGACTCAATAATATTGCTTTGGGGACATATTGAGAGTGAGGGAAAATCTTTGACCAGCAACTGAGTGGGTGGAATATTTACGGGTTCAGTGGGGCGCATATTGCAAAAAAAAAAAAAAAAGCAGAGAATAGCTCACTGTGACCATTCCCGTGTAGGAACATAACACATCGTCAATAGCATGTGAAAGAGGCTGTGAGTAGCGCCGGTCCATTTGGAAATACACATGCAAGGCTTAGTGGGAAATCATCATCAGGGAGATGTTTGTTTGTCCCCTCTGAAATGTTTGGAATGATCACCACCTGCCTACTGACTCAGTCCATTTTCTAGCGCTGTGCTCTCCCCTGAAGCGGTCCCCCCTTCTGATCGAGTTAATGAACAAATTGGTGACCCAACAGAGCATTCACACGCTGGTGCCGAGCTTCGATGCGTTTGAGCAATACGAAGGCGGCTTCTACGCAACCCGGCCGCATTGTCGAGAAACAAAGCTGCGCGCCGCGTTTTACCTCGGTCTGCCTCACAATCGAAAGTTCTGGATTTCAATCTGGGCTCTGCCGTGGACTTTGCGGCATCATCTCCTCTTGTGTTGGCTTTCTGCCGCTTTCCTCTTGAGCTTCGAAAACGTGCGTCGTGGATACATTGTGCCCCATTTTCATGCAAATCAAGATCGTTGATTACTTTTACATGTTTTGGCGGCATCGTTTTTGGTTTTTTTTTCTGCAGGATTGTGTCTTGTGCGCAATTACAACCAATTTGAACACTTGAACCCGCTTAGGTTACCAAATGTGATTCTTTTCACCTCACAAGACAAGAAAAATGATCATGCTCTTGTCATTTTCCAGGATGCTTGCTCTCGAGCTAAATGTTCTGACAAGTTTGCACATTTGCCATTTGCTAAAAAAAAAAAAAAAAAAAAGCCACTTTGCAGCAGAAATGACAGCAAAAACAGCATTCCTTTGGATGTAACCTTGGGTCTTGGTGCTTATCAGCAAACTCTTTTCCATTTTTATTGTGCTGAAGGCTCTGTGACAGCTTTGCCATATCTTGGAACATTTCCTATGGCTGAACAGTACTTCAAATTGATTTCTTTGCCCATTCTTTGGCTGACACCGTGGGCCATCAACCCACAACAATTTTCTGCTCTATCGCCAGGGTGTGTGTGCTTGTGCGCGTATTCATTAAATTGTCCTTCGGCGTTGAAGTGAGTGTGAGTGGTTGTTGGTCGATATGTGCATGCTCGTGGCGAGCTGGCGACCACTCCAGGGTGTACATCGACTCTCATGAATGTACTGCTTGTCACTATGCATCGCTGGCATAGATAGATAGACACTCACGCCGAGGAACAATTCCGAGTGTTCCATTAACCCGCCGTGCATGTTTTTAGAATGTGGGAGGAAATCGACGGAGGCACGGGGAGAACGCGCAAACTTCACATCGGGAGGCCGGATCCGGAATTGAACCCTGCGCCACTGCACTGTGAGGCTGACGTGCTAACCAGTCAACATGTGTGTATGTTTATCAATCTATTTTCAACAGCACTTATCCTGAACAGGGCCGCAGGGAGTTGCTGGAGCCTGCCCCAGCTGACTTTGGGCGGAAGGCAGACAACACCCTGAACTGGTCACCGAGTGGGGAACCCATCCCACACTGCCTGCACACAAGTCAGGTGAGTGTACCACTACACACACACACACACACACATATATAGATATATAGATAGATCGTTTTTTTTTTAGGTCTTTGGACCCTCACTGGCTACCAGCGGATAGAGTGTCCACTACGCAGTACACTTTCCTCTCTAGGCACTAAGACCTCCTGCCAAGAGTCTAGGAGCTCATTACGGGCATAGTTACATTTGGGGGGGTGGGGGGGGGGGGGGGAGAAAGAAAGATCAATAGTCAGTCATAAAGCAAGCTTTTCCCTCTAAATGAAGGAAAGCACAAAAATGAAAATGAACCGGAGCAAAGAGGCGCATGTCCTTCTGCTCTCCAAAATAGTCCTGTCCATCATCCCCTTAATGCTTTTACCCAGACTCAAAACTGCACACGACAACAACCACGCTTGTTTTGTGCCTCCATTAGTGTTAACGAAGACCCTGAAATTGTTTTTTTTTTTTTTTTTTTTTTTTTACCTTTGAAAACAGGAATCAATCAGAGCATTCATACAAGAACCACTAGTGTGGTGCTTTTACTCTGATTTTCCCCGAGTACATCCCTTATGGAGGCCTAAAAATATACAAGAACAAAGTCTGTTGCGACCACTTCTTCAAAAGGGACTCTAATGGGATGAGTTTGCATGTGGAACTTTTCAAATGTCATGTCTGAGAAGAGTTATTAATAAAGCAACTAGTGATTGAAATTAGCTTCGGCAGGTGTGAGGAAGGGCGCGGATGGTTGGTGGGTGACATGAATTGGGGGGGGGGGGGGTTGCGGGGGACAAGAGAAGAAAAAGCTCGGCGCTGTGACTCACTCTATCTCGTCCATTAGTTGGCGACATGCAACTGAAAGGCACAAAGGAGCCCGCTAATGCACGGATAACCCGGAGGTCCGTCTGCGTCTCTTTCTTTGTTACCTTCTTGCTCTCTCGTTTGCATCCACTCCGACGCTGCACGTTGCACCATTTCGACCTGCTCCTTTCTCCTCCTCCGTGTCTGCGCCTATCAATCCGTGGCCAGAATCGCTCATCCCTATTGACATATTTGCCAAGGTTGCCGGCCATTTCGAGACGAGGTGGTTACTTTTTAGGGTGGGAAATGATTAAAATTCCCCGTTCTGCATATAACATCCCACGGGTCATAAACGTTACTCGATTAATTCCTTATAACCCGAGGAGATTCATTAGTGTTTTATCACCGTACGTTCTGTGGCCGCTTGATCAAAATGTGTTGATCTAAGCTAGCATGGCCATAAAGATTGATTTGATGTGTGAAAGGAGAGAAAGTGGACCCCCTCTCCCCCTTTTTCTGTTTCAGTTCCATTTAATATGACAACTTAATTTCTGAAGCCTGTTTAGTTTAGAAACAAAGTCAGAACAATGTAAATAACAGATTAGGCTTCCTCCCAATATTTCAAAATAGCATGCCTGTCAGGCTCATTGAAGAGTCGGCATTATCCAAAAAGGGAATGGAAATTTGTTGGCAAACCACATGAGAGCTGTCCCGCGGTGCCAAATCGCTCCATTATCTCTGTGGGGTACAAAACATAATGTCCTCAAAGGAAAAATAGTTCCCACCAGTTTGCCATCGTATCACTCCTTATCTATTTGAGCAGCTGTAACATTTTCTGTAAAACATCCAGAGATGGTTTTGACACCTCAGCTGGATGAGATGACAGGGCCATCGTGGACTCTCAAAATCCTTTTCCCAAAAATGTGTCTGTGAGCGAGCTGTTCCGCCCTTCACTGTGTGCAACCGTGGGAAAATTTGAAATAGTCATTCGCGCCTTTGTCACATCTCGGCTGGATTGACTGTAATGCACTTGACTTTGGAATCAGCCAGTCCTCCATTACGCGTCTCCAGTTGGTCCAGAATGCTGCTGCTCGCCTCTTGACTGGTACTCGTAAGAGGGAGCACATCACGACTACTCTGGCATCCCTTCACTGATCCCGCCCCTTGGAATGACCTCCCCTTGCTGATCGTCTTTGAAACTCATTTTTATTCTTTGGCTTTTGACTCGGCACGAGACTGGATTTTTAGTTTGAAGACGCTAGACATACAGTAGAGTTGATTAGAGTTTCAGCTCAGGAAAACTAGAACTCTTGAATTATTCACTTCAAAAACAAAAGTGAGGCAATTGATTGCCTGACTCTTTTTTGGAGCTCTGCTAAATTATTCGGGTTTAACAACATATCTGAAGCTGTACAAGTATTGCTGTTTTGACTTTCACCGAGTTCCTAAACAAAGGGTAGAATTGTCAAATAAATTGCCGCGGTGCTTTGTGACCTTCAAAGTACTCAATGCACCTGTGAAAGTAGCGATAGCGTTTTTTGCCGCGTTGACAGTTGCCCGAACCGAAAAGGGACATTTTTGTCAATGGCATATTTCTCATTAAAATGATTCTGTTGTTTCAGACGTATAACAACGAGCATCATGCAGTAAACACACCGTGTGGTCCTGTAAAAACGCTGATAAAAAGACACACACACACACCAAATCACAGGATGACCTCGCAGGACGGCGTAATCCAGCCTGTGCAGCCGCAGATAAACGGCACGCGGTAGCGGGAAAGGTGAATCTGTAACTGACCTTCCTCTCAGGAAGGATGCTTAATCTGAGAGAATGCCCTTAATCCAATTTGGATGAGCCCGGCACAATTATTTGCACTTATTACCTGGCCCGTTGCAGTGCTCGAGTCAGTTTCTTGTCACTCAGTTGCAGAACTGACAAATGATGAGGACCATGACATCGAGTAAATGAAGAGTTAAGGCGCTGGCGTTCAGGATCAAACTATTAATAGCCACCCATTAAGTAATGTGTGATAATGTGCAATGCGATGCAATGGCGACGCTATCTTCTCACTTCCCTTTGTCGTATTTTAATTTATGTGACTCCATATCAGCAGGAAGGATCACAGTACTGGTTGCCAAGGCGCTGCTTCGTCTTGCACCGTCTTTCGTTCTTATCTATCTTATCTTCCGTTTATCACGGGTGAAACAAATTGAGCTGGAATACAATAAACCGCAGGTTTTCACTCTCCTCCCATCCCAAGTAGACTAAAACAACCGTCCCCAACCCGCGGTCCGCGAACCAGAACCGGGCTGCACAGAGACAGAGCTGTGAGCAATTTTAGTCCATCCGATGTGGCGGAAAAGTGCGCGACTCTGGCCCCCTTCTAACATTGGTTTGCGAGTAAAAATGAACAGAATCTGGCATATAAACGAAAGAAGCAGCGCTACACAGAAAGAAATAATAACAAATTGACCAAAGGTATGGGCATCCATGACTTTCGAAAATGAAGCTATTTGCAACGCGGAGGAGGAAGCTGTTGTGCGTGCTATAACGTCAAAAGCCAGGCAACGCAAGAAACCTGTTGAATGAATCATTTGAACAACTGGCACCCAAAATGCATGAAAAGTGCAAGCAAAGTTTGCACAGCCTGCCCACGTAAACATGAGCGGATTAGTTGCGAATAACGAGTCGGCAACCACCGGATGTCACGTTTGAAAGTCGCAATGATGCTAACGGCGCATGTAACTTCAAAATGATGATGTTGACATTATAAGGCGTGTTTATTATTCCTAATCGTTCGGAGTTCACTATGTTAATTTATTGTATACAACATTTGTTATACAGTAGAATAACACCGTTTGAAGCATTGAGGGTTAATACAATTTAAAAGCAATGGGGCTGGGGGGGCAATGGTTGCCGGTCCGCGAACAGCATGTACCTGTCTCAACCGGTCCATGACACAAAAAATGGTTGGGGACCACTGGACTAAAACACTCGCATATTCTATGGCACTCAATCCAAGTGTGGATATTGGATCCTTTCCATTCCGACTTCATGCATGGCGCTCCCATTAGATCAAGTGAGCATATCATTAGTAGCGTTTCCCTCAGTTGTACTCCGAAATGAGAATATAGCTTCATCGCACCCATTAACTGGTTGATATCTCGATCGCAGCAGCAGATGTGCCCTTTCTAGTTGGGGACACACTGGAAGTCACACGCACACACGAATATCACACTTCTCATTTTAGCCCCCCGTGGAGCCTCGTTAATGGCCCCAAAATAAGATGCTATGACCAGGAGAGAACAAGGAGCAGACACGGTGACGTTGTATTGCGCTCGACGTGTGGAAGATGCTGCAAGCTTGCGCGTGATGGGGGATGCGAGTTGGAGGATGTGGTGTGGTCAAATTCCATTTCGGTTCTCAGTGGCTTTCCGCTGGCAATAAGCTACGATCGACCGTTTCAGTTGAATTTCATGTCCGACTCGCGCCAAGTGCGAATCGCGAAGCTATGACACGAGGCAACCGGCTTTTCAGATATGTGACAACGCGCACTGACGTTGCTCCAATGTCTCCGGCGTGACTTTCCAGCAGAGCGTATTACAGAAATCCCGCAGCGCGTTCGGCCGCAGACACGGTTTCGCCATTGATTCGTTTGCTGTTAAGCTGCCTTGACACTTGCACAAAATCCATCGGACACGCAGCCAGAGGAAAGCAATCGACCACTTCAGACTTTTACATTGGTGAGGAATGAGGCTGAAAAAGATGGACTGCCAAATGGTCCGGCAAACGCGTAGGGATGAGGGAGGCACACTGAAATAAAAAAACTTTTCTCAATCAGCAGCAAATGCCACATCCCCCCCCCGCCCCCCCATCTTTCCAAGAGGCCAATGGACCTTGGATTTGTTTGAAATTTCAAGTTACCCGCCACTAAAGCATTAAAAGATGTTTAAATGATCTGTTTTGCGGAGTCAAACTGTCTCCATCATAATTTCAAGCCAAAGCGAGTGAAAATTTGCCCTTCTGGACTGTCGGGCGTGTCTAAAAAAATAGGTCACCATTGTTGTAAAGACTTGAATTTTTTTTTTTTATAATACCTGACGATGTAGTGACAAATGTGTAGTGGGCGATTGTAGCATGTGCTCAGGGAAGTGAGTCTTAAAATATGACTACTACGATACGATATGCATCATTATTTTCACAGCACGAGCTCACCGACGGCACTCGATGCAACACGGCTACATCTCGCATGTCCAAAAGGCTGCTTCATATAAATCATGTCCTGTAAACATGCTTCATCCCTCATGAAACAATTCCTTGCTGCAGAGTCATTTATCCGTCAATGGCACATTAAGCGCCCATTTTATCGCTCGCCTGCGCGACAAACGTCTTCACCGATAATGGTCCAAGATTATGCACATTCATTACCATTGTCATTAAAATCATCATTGCCCTGCGCTTAGCATAATAACAGCATTTGACTGATTCCTCCCTTGTGCGCCTTGCCTATATGTTGGACGCAGATAAGTCGCCTCCATCGTTCTTTCAAGGTTCCCTTTGTCTTATGTTGTCTAATATTGCGATGCCTCGCCGCCAGTCAAAAAAGCAAAGCTGCTTACGCAAAAAGCGCCAGTGTTCGCTATTTATCTTCTCCTGCCCCTGCAAAAAATGCATCGTGGAGAAATGTTTCCAAATGTAGTTTGCCGTGATCATAATTGCAATTTCCTCATGACTTTCAGTGTGCCACCACTCAAGTTTGTTATGAAAAAAGTGAAGGATTGTTGCCAAGCTATAGCACAATATGACCCAAACTGGGAAATCTGCATTCATCCCGATGTTCCATTTCATATACTCTCAGTGGATTTAATGAGGAAGACGCAGCTTTCTGGAATGTGTTTTTATTTCGTGGTCATTAGCAATTCTTTATGAATCCCTAAGACAGTTGCATATTGCAAACGCGGTGCTCTACAGATGAAATCATTCCAAAGTGTAGTTTTAAATGACCAGACCAAGCAAGTCATCATTCTTTTGTTTTTATCACACATACTCCTTATTTGGGATGAGCAAAATAATCAATGTGTGGATTAATTGCTCATTAAGAATACTGTTGATATTGCGCGATATCTCACTGTGAATCCAGGAGGCAGTATAGAGTGCAGTAATCGTCTGTAACCAGCAGAGGCGCTGTTGATTTTCTCGATGGAAAAATACTGTACTTGCCTTGGGCGCAATCTTAAATGTCCACATTTTTCATTACAATTGATCATCTTTCCTACAATTGCTCAAGCAAATTTGGTTGACCCCTGCCCTTACCGCATGCAGATTTTAGAAAACGTCTTCTTTACTTTCTTTGTCTAGCAGCCACTACAGTTGGATTTAAGTCCGCTACGTCTCAACCCATTACAAAGTGCTGCTAAGTGCCATCTCAGCACAGCGTGGGGCTATCTTGTTAATTAAGTAGTAATCATTTGTAGTGTGGGCACTGCAGAGGGTGAAGATGGTACCCTCGGAGCAACAGGGAGACAAATAAAGTCGTGGGGAATACATCACTCCCCAGCAAAGAATGATATGATTCCAGCTGCGGGTGGATGTTTTGCAAATTCACAAAGCTTTACACAGGAGGAGCAGAAAGCAAAAAAAAAACAAAAAAACGCAAGCGCAGGAGAAAATGTTAAAGCTGATGATCCGGTGGCAACATTATCCCTCTTGGATCGATTATCCACAACAATTACATCCAGAAGAAACCAATCTTGTAAAAGTTTTTTTTCTTTTTTGCCTTCATCTCCAAGAGCATTTTCTCCCCTTTTGACAAACACCATCTTGACACACAATTGGGTCGCCATGATAGAAATTCTACCACCCCCCCAAAAAACTTCCTTACCTTTATCTGTGACGTAGCGCTTTTCTTCGAGAGCTTCTTCTGTGGCTTCAAGGGAGTTTGTAATCTCAGCTTGTATCCTTAGGCTAAGGATTTCAACAACTGAACACATACCTCCTCTGAGGCTTCTTATAAAGGCACACCCCTTCCCTACTGGCTCAGCACCAAACCTCCTCCCCCTCAAACATCATCATGGTGAGAGTGGGGTGATTCCCCCAATCTGTTATGTATGAACCGGGTGGATACAGACACACCCACGCACACGCACACTCACACTCGCACGCACACACACACACACACACACCCGGCATGGCCCGTGCTGACGTAGTGAACAGTGCCTACGCCATCGGTTTCGTCTTCATCGAGCAACTAATGGAACTCTAAAAATACGCAAAGGTGTCCATAAAACTCACAACCTTAGACACCAGCTCGGTATCAAGGTTGAGGGAAACAATGCCACCTCACAGTCACAACATTATGACAAAAAGATGTAAAATCTTACGAGATGGGACGAGACACAGAAACCAATGTATCGGTGGTAGCGGCACACTCCGTGCAAGCGATTGTGTGTCCGGTTTATGAATGGCGGTTAATAGAGCGCAATCAATTGGTAGAGCATATGCAGCCTGCCTGGTTTTGGAGATGGCAGCCGACTCATGAAGGGCATTTAGGAAGCACTGCCCGTAGAACTTTCGGCGGAGGCTATTAAGAATCATTACATTAGTTACCTCTGGTACATCATGTTAGATGAGCGCTGTCATGCTTTTTTCGCCCCTTCGATGTTGCTCATTTGGTTTCGCTGTGACACAACAATGTGCAAAACTATTAGGCCACCAATTCCTTTCACAACCTTTTTCCTGGCAGTCATTTCAACAGAGCAAAATGGTGAATGGTCGGACAGATACATTTAGCAATGACATTAATGAGATCTCAGTTGGGTTTCACTTGGAGAAGCAGAAGCTTCCTGTTATAGCTCAAGCGTAATGGCAGCTGACGACAAATGATTAGAACTGTTTTCTTTTTCTCTAAAAAGGGGACTTATGATGCGTTTCTTGAGTACCTGGCCACGCGTCAAGGATTTCATGCCTGAAAATGTGGCTGTGAGCGACACATTCTCCATTTCTGCCCCACTGTTGCATAACAGTCGAGGAAACTTGCATTGTAAGTGTCCTTACACTGAGTTTCAACGCCGATGACTTGGCGGCAGGGCTGTGAACATCCGCGGCGGAAGAGACGCTTTTGACACGTTATTTTGTCAAAAGCAAAAAAATTGGACGCACGGATTAGCATTAGCATTAATTCGTGGCACATACTTTACTCTTTGGTGAAGATTGTGACCCGCAGGTGGTCAGGCAGAGTGGGGTGTATTTGTGATTGTATCTGCTGATATTGGTGTTATCGTTTAACAATACCAAAACAAAACTGAGATGACATGACGGGGAGCAGGAGCGGAACCCTTCCACTGCCACCTGCTGGAGACAAAACAGAACCATGACAATTGGCCTGGACAAAATTGATGGCGTCTTCAAGTCAACATTTTGTTCACCGCATTCAAATGATTTCTGTAACACTCATTGACACCTTTTCACTCGTCAAGAAGTATTATGGCTGACCAGGATTCAAGGGGTCGCCTCTCCAAAAGTTCAATAGCATTTAGGCTTTTAATGCTCCAGGAGGTGACCTGCATTGGAGAACAAGCTTTTTGATAGTCTTGAGATTGCGTTGTACAGATTGCACAGATTCAAGACACATGTGTAGCGCATGTGGCAAAATATCTCCAGAACAGAACCGCGCATCGTCGCTGTTTTAAAAATAGATGCCTCCTCCAATTTGCAGTACAGTAAAGCAAAGGGGAATGCGGTAATCCATCCTCATCCCCATCTTCATCAAAACGTCCCAGCAGAAACAACAATTATGACTTCAGTTGTGTCACCAGAGCACCAAACGTCAAGTCCATTTTTAACTTGAGCTAACGTTAGTGTCCTGTAAGCGCGTGAATGCTCCTTGTGTACCTGCTGGAGGTTGATAGTGATGGCCGAATCGCTTATAGACAAGAGCCCTCACTGCAGCTCAGATAAGGCGCACAGAGGAGCCAGCGGCCGTTTGTAGGTCTGCCTGTCATTGATACGGCCGCTGTCCGCGGCCCGGCCACTCAATGCTTCCTTTGGTGGCCAAGACAGTGATGAGCTTGACAACGGTGAGAGTGAAGCCGCACTTGGCCGCGTGCCGCGCTAAGACCCTCTCGGTCTCGCCTCTTGGCGATATCACAAGTACGGCGGCGGGAATGATCTTGTAAAATGTTGGCTTTTTTTTTCCTCGACACATAAATGTGCGGGAGGTTTCATAACAGATGGCTGTTTCGTTGCCACTGTTGAGGGCTTGTTGTTTGTCTCATCTCCACAATGGTAACTAATACTTTTTTTTTTTTTGGAGAGGATCATATTATTTACATAATCAGAATGATTAATAAAGATACAGTATATCTATTTGCGCTTGCAGCCCGACCAGTTCCCAAACAAGTTGCTTACAACCCAGAGCTGCCATGCTATGGTAATTAGCTACGCGGATTACAAACACTAACAGCCTTGAATAGAAATGTGTAATTGCTTTACAGGCTGGCATGTTACGTACGTATGTACGTACGTACCCCGAGTTGTAAGCGTGGGCTGCCACAGTTCTTTATTCTTAGAAATTGTCTATCTTACCAAGAGTGTAAATGGTGGTCTGTCTCGATGTGTCACCCCCCCCCCCCCCCCCCCCCCGGAATGGACCGGTGATCAGCTTCCCTGTAGCCCAGAGGGGGTAAAGCCAAAGACAAAACAGATTGGATGGATAAAAGTATTTGAATTCTGGATACTTTTCTGATTACTATTACTCATCCATACTGTATGTTTGCCTTTTTGCTGTTTAAACTGGATGAGGATGTGACAATTGTGTCCCACCAGAAGAGCGATGGCTGATGCGCCCAGATAGCATGCGATCTCCGGCTCGTGCACCTCTCTTGCGAAAATACACTGCAGGAACCACCGAAAGAATCCGCGAATAACATATTCATATGCATGGAAGCACACAGCAGTGTTCGGTGTGTTTGCATTCAAGATCATTTCTTTTCATTGCCAGCTCATACTGGCCAAGGGGCATCTGAACCAGGAGGAACGTTTTGCTTGTTGCCATTTGGAAATATTCAAAGTGGGAATTCATCGCAGCAGTCCTACACGAAACGCATCAGGATTGTAATAGCAAGAAACGAGGATGCCATTGACACAGGCACCCTGGGTCCTATTGAGGGCAATTTTCATGTTAATATGGTGACTGTTGTGAAATGTATGACAGCATAGTAGGAGGTTGTTTATTGATGTTCACTCTGTGTTGGAGGGGGCTCAGGATAGACCTTTGTGGGATTAAACGGGAGGGCGTTGACCTCAATCAAGGAAATAATTACTGCTGCCCCTCCTATTGCCAGACACTTTAATTAGCCAACAAAGCTCCCATAGAAACACAGCGAGTCAGAAACCTGGGCCGATTGCAGCTTAAATTCCAATTGAATCCATCAGGATCTTTTCAGAAAGCTTCTAATGTCATATTGAGTATTTTACTGGAAAGTCAATTCCTGCATCGTGGTTTGTCTCCCCCAAAACTAGCTCCCCACTAAATTCCCCAAGTGGGAGGTGCGTTCTGTATCCAGCCACCGTCTGCGTCTTGTCAGTAGGTGACATATGATAATAGAATAAAGGGCATTTGCTTCAAGATAAAAACTAGTCAAGTGTGACGGACTTCACCCTGAACCAAGTAATGAGAACTAGGCAAGATTAGCATCGCTGATAGAGGCAATGGATCACAAATGCACAAACGCACGCACGCACGCACACACTTTTGTCTATCAGAGCTTCAGTTTCCTAATATATTCTCTCAGAATTACAAACACGCGCAAACATACAATATCCACCAACCCACCCAATCTGTGGTCAGTGTTCTTCTGGTTTACCGACAATCTTCAAAAATAATGCGGTGCCCACATTGTGTCTGATTAACTGTGACTGTGGGAATGAAAGTAACATTACACCATGCATATTTTTTGTTAAATTGCTTGAAGGAAACTGTTGTGGTACTCATGTTGATCCATGTCCTAAATATAGCTATTATTAATGAATTTTTCATTGTGTTTGTGCTGTCTCCGGCTACTCAGGCTTCCTCCCCCATTCTAAAACATGCATTTTCGATTCATTACATTGTCCTTAGGTGTTGAAGCGAGTCTGATTGGTTGTTGGTGTATATGTGCATGCAAGTGGCTGGCTGGTGACCAATCCAGGGTGTCAATATGGTGCTTGTCAGTATACATCGCTGGTACAGATACATAAACAAAGCTATACAGTATTTCCATCCATCCATTTTCTGACCCGCTTATCCTCATGACGGTTGCGGGCGTCTTGGGGCAGTAGGCAGAGTAGCGCCAACCGCATGGTACACATAGATTAACAACCATTCACACTCATAATTTGCACCTCTGTACTGCTACTTAATGTTTTTTTAAGCAAGTTCGAGTCACACGAACCAGAGACTTTAGCCATTGTGATTGGACGAATGCAATTCAAATTCGAACGCGCCCATCGCTCCGAAATGGCCAATCAAAACAAAGTGCTGAACGTCAGCGGCCATTCACAATTCTCGCACAGTAAGAGCGCGACGGGCTGAATACGGAAGTACGCCTACGTCGTTTTGTTTGGTGGCGTTTTTTTCCTTTCAGAACTTTATCGATTTAAATTGCAGCACTTTTGAGGGTAAGTTTGTGAATAATGAAGGTGCATTGACGAATAGTGCCGCGTCTTTGTCTTCACTTGAGTCTCGTGTATGAAAAGACGACGTCATATTGTGTCGAGTTGAACTTGTACGCGTTCGAAGAACCCACTGAGCTGCAGAATAACCATGGTTGTGTCAGTGCTGAGATGCTTTACCGTTAATTTAATGTTGTCAAAGTGAAACCGTATTTCATTTTGCTACTGCGTTTGCGGACGTTTAGTCATAGACTAAGGAGCCACCTGGTTTATGTACAAAGTTTGGCTTTGTCGCTGTACACATATGCTGACATATCCCCATAATAGTGTCTGGCAATTTCTATAATGTTATCGATAAACCATCCTTTCAGCTTTTGCGTCCCTCAGCATTCTCTTTGAATTTATGAAGTGCAATTTGTACATAGAGCCCCTTAAAAAGAACGCATAATTTCTTTTCTTATCTTATACAAAAGCTCTCATTATAATGTGTACGTGGTATTTATTTGCGCCGTCCTTGTACAACAGGCCTGTGAAACATGGAGGACCTGTACACTTTAGAGAAGGAGGTCGGACGAGGCAGCTATGGCGTGGTCTTTGAGGGTCTCATATCCAAAACGGGACAAAAGGTGGCTATCAAGCATCTGCCCTGCAAGGACCCAGAATGCATTGAACTCTACTTGCAAGAACTGTGGGCCATGAGAACCACAGCCAAGAACCACATCAACGTTATTGCACTGCACAGTTGCCTCCTGCAGACAGGACGGAGGAGTTTGAAGCCCCTAAGGAAGGGGAAACTGCCTTTACATCTTGTCGAAAGTGTGCTAAAAGGAAGTGTTGGTCATGATAGAGGTTCACAGTCTAACACTCGGAGGAGGACGAACTCTGTGTCCAGACTTCAAGACAAGACCAACATTTTCCAATCAAACCCTCCTTACCCTCCAACTCCAAAAAGGCCCTCAAATAGATCCAGGAAGAGGTTACCCGAGAGAGAGGATGAGCAGACGAGATCTGTGTGCTGCTCTGCCCTCTGGCTCGTGATGGAGTACTGCGATGGGGGGGACTTGAATCATTACCTGCTCTCCAGGCCACCGGACGCCCATAGGAACCATAGTGTGGTGCAGCAGCTCAGCAGTGCCGTCGCCTTTCTGCATCATCTGGGGATAATCCATCGAGACCTAAAGCCTGACAACGTGCTCGTCAGTGTTACACGCAATGGTCCTATTTTTAAGGTAGGTCTTACTACTTTCCTGTAATTGGATAAATATCTACCTATCTCCTCCCTAATTTTCACTTTTATGTTCAGCTTGTAGTTCATGCTTGAATTGGGCGTTGATGTCTACCTCCAGGTCGCTGACTTTGGTCTGAGCAAGATAAGTGAGGGTCTGGTGCGTGGAAACCTGGGCAGGAAGCACTTTTCTTCCACCTGTGGCTCAGACTTTTATATGGCTCCAGAAGTTTGGGGTGGCCTCACCTACACAGCTCAGGCAGACATTTTCTCGCTCGGCGTGATGTTTTGGGCCGTCCTGGAAAGAATCACCTTCCTGGAGGAAGGAAGCACACACGAGCAACTTGGTGAGTCAACAACGAACAGAAATTGGACCTCTATAAGATGTCCAGGTATACATCATACACCATTTGCAGTACAGTATTCTTTTCCCGTCTCTTGTACGACACCACAGGATATTCAGACTGCTGGAAAATAGCAAGAAGAAATTGAAGAAGTTAGGCGCTAATTGTTGATTTATCTGCAAGCTCCATTGAAGAGACACATTATTCTTGTCGTTTTTATTGAGGTGAATGACTTGGGAGACACGTTATATTTGACACAGTCAACAGCGGTTGCTTCCTTATTTGTGTTTGGAAACAATGTCACTTTCAGGTCACTTCCTATTTTCGGTTACCGTTTGTTGCCACTGTCACCCTCCGAACTAACTTGACCCCACACGTAACAATTTGCGATCCCAAATATTGAACATGATAAGCATTTCCAATTGCCAGACCGGAGACCGTTTTACGAAAACGTAGGGGAGCAAAATCACGATCAACACGCACCGACCCCACACCGCAGGATAATCTTTCTGAGACCTCAGACAATGAGGCATTTCCTGACTTTGATCAGAAGATTCGAAATGGGTGCATGTATAATCTGCTTTTACCAGGCACAGCCCGAAGTGGGAGGTCAAAGAGGTTGAGTGACTGTTTGTGTGTGTGTGTGTGTGTGTGCGCGAGTGATCTTACAGGTTGGTGATGCGGCACTGAATCGTGTTTGACTCCATTAACTGGGACATATTAAAAGTGTCAGATACTATACATCATGTGTTCGTCAAGCATGGGCGATTAATCGTTCATGTAAATGGCATAGAGATGAGGGATGGTTGAGAATGTCGAGAAGGGACGAAAGCACCACTGTCCCTCTTAATTCGAGACGACAGTGTCTTTGTGTGTCTGCCTTTGACCGGTAATAAAATTCATTCACTCAAACACCACCGCCTTTTGGTCACGGTTTACATTCATTAAGGTTAATTGAAACTTCAGGTGAATGATAATTGCAAGTGAGCCGGCATTTGGGCTTTTAGAATTAGCCTCGAGGCGGTATAGCGTTCCGATGCAACAGCTCGCCCCAAGAAAAGACTTTCAAACATCCCATGGTCAGTGATACTCTCATGAGGCAGAATAAGAATGGTTACGAGCAGAGTGGGAGCGAGATTTCGGTAGCATTTGAAACAAAGTACCGAGGCAAAATGGAATACAGCCGCTCACAATCCTCTTTGTCAGGCAGATAATGGGAGGGCCGGATGGGGTCATTTCACAGATGGATTAAATGCTCCGCGACTTGACTCTTTCCTTTTTCAATCGTCACACATTTACAGCGTGCGACTTTTTGCAAGAGAAAAAGAGCACATTGTCATAGATGTTGATAGAGAGTCACTGTGTTTGCCGCTTTCCTTTTCCGCATCACTTAGCTGGCCGGAACCTGCGTTGGAAAAAGAAAGTAAGACGAGACGGATCATCACCATTTCAAAATTTCCACCTTTAGTTCCACCTTTCTTTTGTTTATGCAAAGGTGGACAGTAAATAAGTGTGCACCCCCGCTTGTCAGTGGGACTGGGCGGAGAACAGAACAATCCCATTCCAACCCATTTGAAATAGCGATCAATACAAAACTGCCTTCAAAAACGGTTCAGCTGCAGTGTGATAAATATACATATATATATATATAGTGATGATTTTGGAGATATGAGTTGATCTAGCGATGACATATTTTCTTCTGTTTCCCCTTGAGGTGCTTACGTGTGTAAGGGTCGCTGGTTGACGCCACTGGGCGAAGCTTTGTGGGAGAACGCTGACCTCCAGCTGTGTATTCCCATGAAGTGGAAAAGAGCAGCCCCGCCGCCCAGCCCTCCCGGCCCGGCCATGTGTGGCCTGCTTCTCGCCATGCTCGCCTCAAACCCGGATTCCCGGCCCGTAGCGGACCAGCTGGAGTCCAGAGTGTGCGGCGCTCTGAAAGAGGACTCCCACTGAGACAAAGCGCTCCTAATGGCCACAGCCACCGTGGAAACGTTGCCTGGGTAGCCAAGTGACTGCAGTGTTTACTCTGTGAGTAAATAATAGCGGAGATGAGCGCGAAAAGCAAGGCCACCTCAAACCATTCAAGGTGATTGTGGCTGCCGAGCATTCCGCTCAGAGTGCTGCAGCTGTTGTTCAGCTTGGGAGTTGTCAACCGCCGCTTGTCATGTGAGTCCATCTCCCCTTTGTCACCACAAGGGTTGAAAAAGAGGGCAAATGTTTGCATTCAATTTCCAGAGGGATTTCAACTGGGCAACCGTGGAAATATTTCAAATCGAGAACCAAAATAGTTGTGAGGATTTATTTAGAACTGGGGTACGTTTTTAATTATTTATTGTTTATCCTCCTCTTTTTTCATTTGAGCAGCCACATCTGTGAAGGTTTCTCCTAAATCAGGTTTCGGCGAAGATAGCGATATTTAACTTCACCAATAAGAGCCAACCTTCAGTTTTGTAAAAGCGTCTTTTTTTTCCCCATTAAAGCCTTTCAAAAGTGTCCAACTTGACTACTTTCTAGAATTTCCCAACCCTAGTCATCACCTGTCGGTTGTCATCCAAATGCACAAATGTGATGATGACTTGATTATCCATCACACCGGTTGCATCATCCACCTTTCCAAAGATAATTCGGCTCCATTTGGAATGACTGTCATTGGACAGGACAGTTGATTAAAAAACAGTAGGGTGTCATTCTGACCTATGGATTGGCTGTTCATATGATTTAATCTCCATTACCGTGCCTACTGCTTGTTCTCAATAGGAGAGCGGCTGAGACACCCTCACACCTCGGGCCAATTTAGAGTCTTCAGTTAACCTAATGTGCATGTTTTGGGGATTTGGAAGGACGCTGTAGTCCCCGGAGAAAACAAGCGAGCAGTGGGCAAACATGCAAACTGAGAAAACCAGACCAGCGATCTGAACCGTGAACCTTAAACCTCAGAGCTGTGTGGAACATATTGTAGCCGATGTATCATCTTCAAAAGCGGCGATAAAGCGAGCAATAAAAATCATGAATGGAAGGTTGTATCAAAATTGGCGAATCAAATTAGGCTGGACTTTGAAATTTTAAATGGAACCGGTACCCCGACTGAGCTGTTGCCCGTACTTCCATGTCCTTATACATTTATGCAGCATACAAGTACACACTGAGCTCTTCTGGGACTTACTCAAGTTGTGTTCGATGAAAGCGTCATGCTGTTGCCGCCGGCCATTCGTTAAAAGGAGTATGTTGGAGCTGGATGTGGTTTCACATTGGAAATGACTATAATGTAACCCGAGAGATGTTGCTTCATGTAAATAGATAACGATGTTGATTGCATTTAAAAAAAAAAAAAAAAAAAATCAAAATGAGATTAAATTTGTCTTTCTTTTAATTGCCCCAATGTGATTGTTGTGTTGAGTACACATTCAGAGAAAATAAGTTTGTGTTTCATGCCCTACATACATTTCCCAGCTTTCATTAAAGCCAAGTCAAATATTTTACATTTGAAGGAACTCATGGCACACCACCAAAGAAAAATGTCACAAAAAGCGTACGCTTGCCGTTTGTTGGGGATATGGAGCAAGCCCTGTAATACAGTGGGTGAATTTTGCGCCAACACTTGACCGAAATGCCGATCTCAAATTTCCTCACAAACCAAAACGTGGTCCCAACCCGATAGAACAGAGCATCGAAATTTATCGACGTGGTGGTGGGTGTTTGTGTTTGGTCCGTGCGCTGCTTTATACACAATGAACTGCTGCCTGCGCAACTGAAAATGCAGGATTTATATAGGGCACAGATTCAGTTGCAAAATTAATAGGTATAAATAAACACGTCGCAATCCTCCCAGTAAATTCCCTAATGTGCGTCTGAGTCAGCCCATTGTTTGCCTTTCTAACAGCGGCGTGGGTGCGACTGACTCTGTGAATGTCACCTATTTCATTGGGCAAAAATAGTTTCGTCCGCTTGCTTGCTATGGCTGATTTATGAAGACATCGCCTTAATGACCTTCGAGTAACTGAAAATGATCACCTTACTGCAGTTTATTCCTTTTTGGTTCTGAATGTGAAGATTAGGCTGATGTTAAGTGCAGAGCTGGATCTATTTTGTGGGATAGAGGGCTGCAGCCGAGGGAAAAAAAACCCTCAAACTATTTGCCTGAACACCTTTAACAGAAAGCTGATGAACAATACAAACAAAATAGAATTTCTTTCTTGACTGGCTTTAGCGTGTTTTAAAAAGTTGACAGATTTTAAAGTGGCCCTTTCGTCCTTTCATTTTTCTGTATGCGGCCCTCAAACGAAAAAGTTTGAATACCCTTGCCTTAATTCTTCAAACACAATGCGAATCAGAATACTGTGTTTAAACCAGTGGGGGCACCTGGACCATATCCACAAGGAGATTTTTTTGACTAGACTTAAGCTTTCAAGGGGCCTTAATCGATTTTTTTGGGGGGGCATAAATATCGTAAAAGCTCCATATAACAAAGGCGGATTGATTATTATTTTTATTTTGTATTTCTTTATATTTACTTTCAAGACGATGCTTATTTTTAAGTAAAAAAAGAAGATGAACTAACTCCCTACTTATGGAGAACCCTCAGCTCGTAGAAGTGAGATGCAATGACAAAAAAGGTTCGGGGTTAGGGCAGATAAATAAGGTTGGGTAGCACTGGACTTGGCAGTACCTGCTCTCTGTCTGTGAGTGTTGCAGAGAAGATTAAACCAAAGTGGCTCCTGTACAAGAAAAAAAAAAACACTCAGCGCGACTGAGACGGGTGGGAGGGAAAGTCCTTTGCCATTTCACAGTTGATAAGCACTGAGCGAGGGCAGAAAGAAAGTGTGAATGTGGCCCAAAGCTCAATGCGTCAGGACTGCAACGCCAGTCACGACGCGAGCGCCGCATGCAGGAAATTACGCACGGCTGTTCCAATACCCCCCCCCCCCCCCCCCTTCAATCGGGTCCTATATGAGACATACTGTAGGTCGACGCGTGAGGAATTAGTGCTTTATTGCTCATATGACAAAGGCCTTCCAAGAAATGTGGCTCCACACAGCATTCGGTCAATTTTCGACAGACAGAAAACGGATGGAGTTGTAATTGCGGAGGCCGTGTCAAATGAGCCACTAAAACACTCTTATGGCGCAATCATTGACAATGTCCTGAAGGGGTTGGCATCGTCGTCGTCATTGGGGGAGGAAATCACCTCGGAGGTGAATGACCTTTTTAGGGGCCTGTGTGGGTGTTTTGACATTCACATCTAATAACGTCTGCAAACTCACAATTCATGACGTCGGTGATATTTTGTACTTTATTCTTCAAAAAAACAAAACAAAACCAAGGTTTACATTTCCGTTTTGCAAAACCATTTGGACAGATCCATGAAATGAGATTAAAGAGACGACAGGAATCAATTAATGTGGCCTAAATAGTCGGAAATAAATCAAAATGGCATAATTACACAACAGCCAGCAGGTCAGGACCTTCTTTGCGTCTAATATTAATAGCCACTTGGCTCATAATGGGCTCTCTCTACAGTGTGATGTTTAACCTAGCTGCCCGTACTGGCCAAATGAATTCTAATTACGTGCCTGCCTTATTGACTGAAACATAATCGAGGCGGGTATCCGATAAGGAAGAATGCCACTTGAGCCGTGTCGTGTGAATGCAACCACAATGTCATTCAAGATAACCAACTCAGTCCTGGCATTACCTGGACATACCTTGATGAAATAAAATTAAAAAGTGGGGAAGATAATCATCGATGGCACAAACGTGATGTAACGGGCTGTCTTATGCCGATAGAAACAACGTCCTAGTTCAGTTCAATCTGGGTTCGGAAAGAAGCTTAACCATATAAGGTCCTTCCAGCTCATAGCCCATCTTCCTGTAGTAGTTCCGTGTTCCTACACCTGGAAAGGAAAAGACAAACAACTCCGTTGAAAAGGCGTGCGCTGCGACGAGTGAAACTCTGCGAGTAACTTACGCCAACTAAAAGGATTTCGATAAATGCTACAAGATTGCAGCAAATGATTAAGCAAATACAATTGTTTCTTTTGGCAATCGAATACAATGCAGCTATAGCTTTGGCCAGCGCCCTATAGGTGAGGTTTTCGAACGCAGAGCCACAAATATGCGGGGCTTCCCCGAAATATCAAGTAACGGGATATTAAAGAAGTCATCCGATATTTCTAAATCGAACCTGAGATGACCGCTAATTTGTAGGAGCCGTGTTCATCCGTCGCAATTCTCTCCGCTTCTTCCATCAACATCATCCCGAATCCCTAATGAACCAAAAGTAAACAAGGTCAGTTCAACTCCACCTAAACCACAAGAGTGTGCCATCAGTTTTTGACTTGCGCACCTGATGTTGGAACTTGCTGGGGTCCCGGCTACTTATGGGGACCACGCTGCCGTACACGTGCAGCTCGCGGACGATGGACACGCCCCCTTTCAGTTCCGCTCGGAACGACTGCGGGGAGCAGCGGCGCAGACGCAGCAGTCCTATCAGAATGTCCTGCTCGGGATCCTCATAGGAGAGGAAGGTCTCCCAGCTACCGTTGGCCACATAGTCCCTCCGCACGAGCTCCACCTGAACACAGCAGCTAGCGCTATCGCAATCTTTCTTGGACCATCTCCAGGATGCTTTCGCCCACCTGGTACGGTCGAACTTTGTGGTGAATCTCCTGAATGCCAACTTCTCTGGTTCTAACATCTCGACACTGCACAGGAGGAAGGAAAACCCCCCCCCCACCACGTACCGTTAGTTGGCTTGAGTATGAGCATTTGAGGTTGTGTGCACTTATGCAACCTGCATACTGGACATTGTAGTCTCACTTTAATAACAACACACCCTTTTGAAAAAAGGATATGTTGTCTCTTGAGATGCACTGTATATCTTTCCTTTGGTAGCGGTAATAACTAATGATGCACACGCATTCTTGGTTACTGCATTCCAGTGAGACTCACTCACAAGGAAAGTAGTCATTTTCATGGAAGCACGCGATCATGCTCTGTCGTGCGGAAGGGAATTAAAGGTAAAGTTGGCCGATGAATGTTGGAGGTTGCCAGCAGGTCCTAAGGGGAGTCTGATGGCGCAGGTGTTATCAATTGGAATGAACTCGGGGAAGGTACTTCGCTTCCATTCTTTGCTCCATTGGTTCTGATCTATTCTCGGCGGGTTTATAAATCTGTCCTCTTCCCCTACCACACGAGCTCAGGCAAATTCCGCAGTTAGCATCAATTTGATCTATGCTCTGAGGTCTTTGGTGATCCCGGTGAGTGTTTGCACTCCTTTTTCGTCTTTTAGTTTAATAAGGGCGTCTCACCTCAGTGCCCATATCCTTCATCCTGGCTATTGCCAACTCTCGCAGGTTTCCGTGCTCCACTCCGGAGCTCACCAATGGCATTGGGATGTCCCTAATGGGTGGAGACAGAGCAAATGATTTCAGGAAAGCAAGGCCCTGAACAGACTCTATAGAAGAAATGCAATAACAGTTGTTGGGTATCGTAGGGTATAAAATCAAGCTAATTAATGTAACTAAACTGAACGAATGGCGATGTTCAACTAGATATGTTGCTCCATCTTCTGATCAAACCCGTGATCGAGTCCCTTTTTTTTTTTTCAATCCCATCAACACTTACCTCTGCACACGATAAACTCTTGTCCAGGGCGGCACCAGCGCCAGGATTCGCGCCACCAGGTCGACCAGAGTGCTAGGCGTGTAGCTCTTATAGCGGCCCGTCTTCCACAGCTCATACAGGCCCGTACCCCGAATCACCAAAGTCGGGTACAGCTTTAAACCATCGGGCCTGAATGCCGGATTCTCAAAAAACTCCTGCAACAACACACACGAGTGTTGTTGGTTGGTGTTCCCGGCCTAAATCGTACCACGACGAACCAGAATCCTTCTTCAATCAATCCTGTAGGTAGACACCCAGAAATTTGTTTGGCGATATTGATGGCTGCCCGCGTCACATCAAGGTCGATACAATCAAATAATTGACTGTTACAAACTAGATATATAAAATAAAACCTGAACTGTTTTTGTGTATAAATCTGTCCATGCTGTTGCTCAAAACAGTTTCTTACGCGTCTCTCTGCTGACTGCAAGTTTGAAAAGTCTCTTGAAACTAGGTTGTTGTCACTCACTCCTCTTCCACGTTGCTGGGCACTAAACCTAATCGGAGTAGGAATGAAACCAGACTGCAATAATATTATAGTCCTACCTATAAAAATGTCTGAAGATTATTCGGGTGTGTTTTAACTCGATACAATATTATTTAGTACTCATATCACAGCTCTTGCTGCGTAAAGGAGAGGGAACGCTGTTAAGGACGTCTCTGTCTGGACAGAGAGCATCTGTAAACGAGAGATAAGTGAGAGAGGATCGCAGGCTAGAGGGGAATTGTAATCGAATTTCACTATCAGGACAACCACGGGAGAGGCAAGGACCATGCAGAGTTGTGCGACAGACGCTCTCTGCCTGCAGTGACTGTCATCCGGTCTGACGGCTGCCTCTCTAAGATCCCGTTCAAAACAAATAGAATACATTTGATTATTATTACAAGACAAAAATCATATCCGGGCTTCGTCTGGCTCATCACGACTGGAGCCAGCGCCAATGAGGCTAGAATTCAATTTTCAAGGAGGCTCTATTGATCCAAAATCTTTCCGCTGAAATCTCATCTGATGCTTGCGCCATTAACACAAACATTTGATTTGTTCTCGCCAATTAGATGATAAAAATAAATACGAGATTTCAAGACGACAGCACCGCGGCACGTTGGTAAGCATTAATCTTCTGCTTGCGTTGATGGTCTGGCTCTTGGTTTTGCGGAGGATGGTAACATGTGACATTCACTACGCCACCATCAATGCCCTGCCTCGTCGAGCTTATAAACCGAATCATTACAGGCCACTCTCCGACTAAATTCTGGGCTGTGGTTAACTAGTGTTAGTTATAGACTGTTTCTATTTCTTGACGACAAACCCGGACAAATAAACTGTTCTTCGTCTAATTGAACTAAATTGTGGATTCAAAACCCGTAGCGTCATGTCGTTGGACACAATTTACAGGTCATCCCAGTCCAAACTGTTGAACAAACCAAAGATGTTTTCCCAATGCCTGTTCATGCCAAACACTAAATACTTCTAAAAACCTTTTTGGCATCCCCCGGGATCCAAAATTCGTTCATTTACAGCAGAGGTGTCCAAGGTTTTTCCTTTGGGGGCCGCATACAGAAAAATGGAAGGGGGAAAGGGCTTTGAACTCCAAATCGCAAACTATAAATACCCCCCCCCCCCCTCAAAAAAAAGGTTCACTTCTTCTCAGGTTCTCAAAATAATTCCGTTAGGTTCGCCCATTGTACCTGCATTTTTATTATCTGTAGAGGAAATCCAGGCTTTGAACTTTTTCACAATGCAGTGAGTCACACCTTTGCGGGTATAACATATTAGACACAGAGATTAAAAAAAAAAAAACATTTAAAAAGTTCAAGAGACACTAAAAACTGAGAAAGTGTTGCAAGCGCCCGGTGCTGAGACACCCGACTGACACATTTCCATAAGAGCCGCAGGGGCGTGTCACAATCTCACTCAGCGATTAGTTACACGTCTCTGTTTTGCATCATTGCATTTTTTAATGACTTAATTTTTTTGTTCAAGAGAGCAAAAACCAACCAAATAAGCAGAAATTGTTCAAAGTATCAAACTGAGTTGCAGATATCCTACAGTCACGCTTTGTTCGGATTCGTCACATTCGCATTAAGGCTGCCTTTCCAATCAGAGCAGCAGAGCGAGCCTGCTGCTGAGAGACATCTGACAGCCTCTTCTTTTGAGTCACCTCACAGTCGCGACTGACAGTGTTGCTATTTTGGATTCTACTTGAAGGACTTCTTTGACACCGCACCACTGTGCGCAAAGTAGTAATGACGCATGGTGAGGCAGAGCCAAACGAGACGTGACGATGGCGTGAACAACAAAGCTAATGAGTTGAGGCATCACCTTAATGTCTGGGTATCAACCTGAATAAAGTCAGAACAAACCGGACGGGATGAAAATTTGCATTAGGAAAATAAGCTATTCTCGAAATCTCATAGTTGCAAGGGGCCACAATAACTTTTTTTTAATAACAGTCACTGACGTAGTCCCTTTTCTTGTACATCAAATACTGCTACTGGTCACTCTAAAATGGTTCAATGATTTTCTGCACCAACTGTACAAACCGTCATAGTATTGTATTCTACCACTGATCACTTTAGCTCTGCTTGATACTTTGCACATTGTCTCACAGTTGTCACTGGGTGGTACCACCGCACTACGGTTCACTTGCATTACGAAATGTCCTTCCAGACCTACTTGTCATGTCCTTGTTCATGATGATACTAATGCAGCGTGTTGTACCGGAGACAAATTCCTTGTGTGTTCTACATACTTGGCCAATAAAGATGATTCTGATTCTGATTGAACTGTCCCTGTGAAGCATTCTATTTCGCAACTCTCTAAAACTAAAATACTACCCCTACCCCTCAGACTAATATAAGTAACAAGAGCAATATAGACACTTACAATGAACTGCTCCACATCTCTCTCTATGCCCACATTGGGCAGGTCCGGCATCATGTGGGCCACCACCTTGAAGCCGGCATCTTTTGCAAGGTGGAAAGACTCACACACGGCTCGAACTGTGTGGCCCCTGTAGGAACATGTTCACACACCAAAAAAAAAAAAAAACCCCACAGAAGGTCATGTCAGTCAGGCCAGTCTTTCAGACTCTTGCAGCCAGCACACTGACCTGTTCGTATCTCTGGCCACATCTTCATACACACTCTGGACACCGATCTCCAGTCTTGTGCAGCCGTATCCCAGCATGTCACTCAAGTGTCGTTTGAGGCAGTAGTCGGGCCGCGTCTCGATAGTGATTCCAACACACTTGGTGTTACTGCGCTCAGAGTACCTGTGGTGTTGTGTGTGTGTGTGTGTATATATATATTTAAATCAACATAACTTATTCACATAGTTTGACAGAGACAACATTATCGGGGTAATTTAGCAACATCAATTTACATGGTGAGAGCGCGTGCAAGGCTCATTACTCGCAGAGTTAACATTAACCTCGCATTAAGGACATGCAGATGGAATAAAATTTATATGATAGCAAATTTTAAAAAAATGTGATTGCAAAGCAAATATTAAATGAGATATTAATGAGTATTTGCGTTTCGTCAAATGCAATCTAAATACATGATTTTGAAAGTTTTGATTGTAAATGGATGCATACTATCAGTATCGGTACTTTGATTTGGCTCGTATGGATGACAGTATATGTACTGTGAAAGGTGCCCCTTGTAGTTAAAACATTAAGCCAAGAAAGCATCATCAGCTAACTCAACATTTTTCAGCACATTGTTTTGGTTTAACTGCCCTTGACTTTAGTGGTTATGATGGTTGTAATTGCTCTCATTCCAGGCCACAGTAGGAGGGAGAGAAAAAAAAAGCTTGAATAAAGCCAATACTGCTGTTTAAGTCACTTGTATTGAATTCATTATTAACAAATACTGAAGACAAATTCTCCTTGTATGTGGTTGGTATCCAGCCCTCACGTCATTTAAAATGAGAACAGGATTGAACTAATATTTTTGCTGGACACTTCATAAATACATTTTTAATTTTTTTTTTTGTAATGATACAGAGCTCTTGTAAAAGGGGAGGTTGTGGTGGCTAGTCAATTCACAGCACCAAAACCCAAAGTTCCAATTGTAGTTCTTTGCTGCCTCTCATCCCCTAATTTGTTGAAAATGAAAGTTACACAAACTGTTCTGACCTTTTCTTCGAATCAAAGTTGACAGTAGGCAAGTTGTCAGGTCGACAAATGCCTACTCGTTTTTAGCCGTTGTGAAACTTCAGCTTCATTTCAAGTAAGTGAACAGAAATATCTCATTGCTTTCATTTTGCAATGACCATACGCTCCCTTCATGCCAGCTCACATTTCTTCTGATTCTGCAGGCGCCAGTCGTAAACACCCATCTTTTACAGTCTGCTGGTTGATCTACACCAATTATGGGAGTTTGTGCTGCCGAGAGGACAATCGGATTGTGCGAAATGAATCAATAAAAAAAAAAAAGTCTATTATCTTGGGTGATGATCTCAACGCATCTCACTGATGTGAAAATATTTGGAACAGCATGGCCGTGGTGAGAGGTGAGTGTCACATGGGCACACACACACACACTAAAAATACAAACACACAGCACGCCACCATCTTGCCATTGAAACGCCATAGCAATTACTGCAATCAAAGCATCTTAACAAGTCCTGTTGATAGCTGATAAGCGGTTTTTTTTTTTTTACACACACACTGCAGACACATACTTATTCTGGGAAAATGACGCACAACCAAACTGCTCTCCTTGGTCTTATCAGTCTTTAGGGAAGTAAACAAACATAGTCCTGTGAAAAAGCTATTTGGTCCAAATCATCTGATGTCGTCAGCTCCTGAACAAATTGGTAATTCTACTTTGACTTTGAATCTTCTCCAAGTCATCTGAAAAGTTGCTCCTCATCCATTCTGAGCAGGCGTGGGCACAATTTCATTCATAGCTCAGCAACTCAGTAAGCGAGAAATCAATGGAAGCAGACCCAAAACACTCCCAGAGATGGCCCTTTTTCTCTTGGATTTTGGATCAGACGTCTCGTGGACATTAAAGCTTCATCGAATGGAATGGGTTCTGTTATGGTGAGTTAGTGTCAAAGACCAAGGGGTCAGTTTGAATGTATTGTGTGGTCAGAGTACAAGTTCAGGGAACAATTTGTTCAAGAACAACAATGGCTAACAAGCTAGTCCTCAAAAGCCCCATTTGCATCGATACACTTTGCCCCATCCCGCCACCCCAGCAGAGGTCGTGGGTTAGATCCCAGCTCCGGCCTTCCTGTGTGGAGTTTGAATGTTCTCCTCGGGCCTGCGTGGGTTTTCTCCGGGTGCTCCAGTTTCCTCCCACATTCCAAAAACATACATGGCAGGCTGATTGAACACTCACAATTGCCCCTAGGTGTGAGTGTGAGCGCGGATGGTTGTTTGTCTCTGTGTGCCCTGCGATTGGCTGGCAACCGTTTCAGGGTGTCCCCCGCCTATTGCCCGACGGCAGCTGGGATAGGCTCCAGCACCCCCCCCCCCCGGAATATGGATAGATGGATGGACATTTCGCCCCCTTCTTGGATTAGATTTTTGCCTCTGCTATGTGAAGAAGTGATCAGATAGTGAAACAGCTCCCTCTAGTGTACATTCACTCGCTGCTGTATTTTGTTTTCATTTGCTGCTGTATTATTCTTAACTTTTGTGAAAGAGTTTAGGGGATAACTATCATATTGCTCAGGAGAAAAAAAAATCACCACATTGTCTACTCGTGAGATTGACAAGCCACCAGTCGAGGGAGTAGTAGTAGTAGTAGTCGTAGCTCATCAGTGACACAAATCGGTGACAAGCAGAAAATCTATGTACTGTATGTATGGATGGGATTGTTGATTTACCAATGGTGATGTGGTGAATATGCATCGGGAAAATTATTGCACCTGTCTGGTAACATTCAGTGTTAAAGAGACTCACTACGTCTCTTTAATGCTGAAAACTTTACGATTTACATTCTTATCTCTTTTACAAAGTCAATTTATTGTCACGTCAGTTCAATTGATAAGCTTTTGGGTACCTTACAGCCTCGGCCACATCGTTTGAAGTGTGTCCGGACAAAGCGTCGTGCAGATTCCGAATGAAGTAATCCCTGTACTCTTCAGACAGAGCCATGAAGGTCCCGCCCATCACAATGAACTCCACCTTATCCACACTGTGGCCCAGCTGCTTGAGCTGCAGATCACACCAAATACATAGATGTTGATGCCGATTGTTGTGTTCGGTGAATTGGAAACAGATCAATAAGCTTAATTAGAAGGAAAATTGCCAGGCAAGTTGATGTAGTTGTGTGCTGATGCTGTGCATAGTGCGATAATAAAGTTATGGCATTCGTGTCTATTTACATGCTCTCATTGGCCAGTGGTATCAACCGCCACGCTGAGAGCATACGACTGACCTGCTCCACCCGATGTCTGGTCTGAAGGTAGGGATCGTATCGCGCTCGAATGGCTCTCATTGAGGTGGGCTATGACAATGAAAAAAACCCCCCCAACAGGTAGTAGGGCTTTGAATGACTTTTTTCCCATTTATTATTTTTTAATCCCTTCCCTTTCAGAAAGAGCAAATGGCAAAGTGACACACCCCCAGAATCCTGCCGACTGCTGTCAGGCACTTCTCTGCATACGCACGAATGATAAATGAGTCCCATGGTCTTCAACAGTTTAAGTACGTAAAAATAAATGGTTGAGGCCACTGATGTAGAAGAGCAAATATGCGAGTCTGAAAAACTTTACCTCATAACCGGTGTAAGACTGTGTGGAGTATTCGAAGTCTGAGTCCGGCCCACCAGGGCAGTACCTACAAACATGAGCATGACAGAACATGATGTACCTACGCCTGTCTTCTTAGAAAAAGATAATGGGTATTTTGAAGTAATTACAACCAATTCTGTACACAATAGTATCATTGGCAACAAAAAAAGTAAGTGCACCTTTTCTTCTTATTTTTCTTGATATTTGTGTTAAGACCCAAATAATTGCACAGACAATTCAAGTTGAACTTGTTTGTGGAGGTAAGAATAATTACATTTGAGGGCAGCTGTCACTTACACACAAATATTGCCTGTGAAGCTGATGTGTGGACATCTATGTGGTTTACACATCACAGCGACAACTGCAATCTGTAACAAGAGACGGGGGGGGGGGGACCACCACTTTTCTACATATCATGAGGAATCAAATTTTACACATGATATAATAGTAATGTGAGGGCACTGTCAACAATGTTTATTACATTTCAGCGAGCTACTTACCCCACTGGCAGTGCGGATTGGTTTGGCCTTTAGTTTGGGTACCAAAGCACGGCGGTATTGTGGAGGAACAGCGGCTATAATATCCACCAAGCGAGGCTGAGCCTCCAGGCCATATTTAGCGGAGGTCTTTGTTTTCAGTCTATTAGAAAATAATTGAGAAGTGTGAATACAGTAGCTGCAATGGGGAACAACTGTTGTTTATTTTTAGAAGTGTATTTTAACATTACATTAGTTGAGAATTCATGATCATTGGCTACCTGGCATTTTTCCAATACTAATGTCCACTGACATGGAGCCTTACTCTACTTGGCCATTTTAATTCAGTCGTTACAAAGGTAATAAAGTTTTGATTAACTCAGAGAAGTATCAATCTAACAAAGGGTTTGTTATTGTGGTTGTAGTTTGCAGTGGCATAGAACCATACTATATTATATGAAGAGCCTTTTCTCATGCTTTGATGACCTAATTTTTTCCAATAGAAAACACAATCGGATCTCTTCTCTGCACTGTGTGGGCCGTACTTCCATTTGTCATTACAGCGCAAGGATTGTTTAATATAGTTTACTGCATAACGTCTTTGCCCAGACATCAAAATACAATATGTGAAGTGTCTCAGTGTTTGTTCCATACTTGTTGAGGTTGATGTCTTTTCCCTCTTCGTGTGCTTCAACCAGCTGTTTGATGACATCGGCGATTGTCATCATCATCAGTTCAGCTCGACTGAGGTCACCTGCCATAAAGAAATATGTAGTTATGAAAATTTGCAAACTACTTACAAATTGAGAGGATCAACCACACAAGAGAAATGACTTTCGTTAGCATTAGCAATGACCTCCGGGAGCCTGTCACTTTGACGAAAACTTACTCTTTTTCTTTGGCTTCCCCATTCCTCCGTATCTGTTATCCGCCTAAATTCAACGGTGATAAAGAACTTTACAGACGCACAGTGACCACACCTGTAGGCAAAAATAGTAAACAACGTCACGTTGCATCAGAACACGGCTTATCGTTAAACAGTTGGGCGTGTCGTAAAACGGCGTAAAAGGAATTGCGCGTTAAAACCAATATGCGCATTTTGCACAACAAGCTAAACAGGTTTACTACATGTGATTACGATTTAAAAATGCCTCTGATGGCAGTGTGAGTTGTTTTTCATAGTGTATTTATGGGGAAAAAAATTGATCATTTAGAAAACCTGCGTGTGAGTCGTTTTTCATCGTATTCCTGCAAAAAGTAAAATAAAGACATTTTTGGGATCATCTTTAAGCTGCAAAAGCTATCCACGCATTCATTTCTGCTGTACATTCACACAAGCGCGCACACTGATGAGCAAACTATGGCAAATTAAAAGCAAATGCAAATATATGCAGACCTACATGTACAACAAACTATACAATGTGGTATGATTACATATTTGCATACAGATAAATACAGTATGTCATGTGTATGTCATTTAATGTAGAGTAAATCTAAAAGTAAATTTCACAAACACGCACGCAATGAAACACTCCTATTTTGGAAAATACTTTATTGAATGGTCGAAGAAATAAAACCATGGGGTGGCCACATTCAATTGCAATCTTTAAAAAGGAAGAACAGAACAAGACGCGGATACAGTACATATCAATCATTGCACTTGAACAGTGGGGATAGAAATGAATCAGGCATGTTGCAGCCGAAATAGCTGGAAAACAGGCAGGACGGTGGCACCTGAGGACCGACTTTGCACACCCCTGATACAGTATTCTACCACTTACGGCCGCTGGTGTGCATATTGCTAATCAGCCGTCTAGTTAGAGAATTTCAAAATCATAGCCGGCTTGAAAAATGTTTTTGTGCTGATACATAACATTTCCCGACATGGTGACGACGGATATCTTTTTTTTTTACGACGACGAGTGTCTTGTTTCTCACAGTCTGTGTGTCAACATCGTTGAGAACGTAAACAAAAGACTTGTATAGCATAAGGAGCGACCTAGCTGCGGTGAAGTCGTCCACGTGCGACTGAACAGGTGGCTTACAGATCAGATGCCGACTGGCAAGTTGTTCGTGGGCGAACTCTCACCCTAGTAAATCCTTGAGCAGTGAGGTGACATGGTTTGACGGATCTCTACGGCAACTTTCAGGAAATACAACAAACAGGTGGATGAACCCACGCAATGCCCCCGGACCACCGTAAGTGACTCTTGTAAAACCTGCAAATATAAACCGAGGTTTGATCGAATAAGACAGTCCGTTTCTTTCAACTGAACTATGTTTAAAAATAGTTTCCTTTCTGTCAGTCAGCTCTCGTTAGCGTCATTGGCTAACTGAAAGGGGACGTCGGTGACTGTTGAACGTCGCACTTTCACACGGCAAGTCTTTAGTTGTACACCTCAAATTGAAGTTTTATGTCTTCAGCTTTTATTTGATTACTTTGTCTGTCGTGGGGTGTGATTTGTCGTTTTTTTAACTGCGTCTCTGTTGCCTTCCAAATCTTCAAAAAATTCCATTGTGGTTCCGATGGGGTTTCATAATTTGTGCTGTACGGAATAATCAAATTAACTTTTTATTTGTCCCATTCGCCAGACAGCACAATGGATGACAACAAGATCAACGACTCCAACGTTAAGGTCGCAGTTCGTCTGCGACCAATGAGCAGAAGAGGTGAGAGAAAAGGTCACACAGCTAGTCACCATGTATTAATGGTTTTAAGTTGTCCATTAGGCACAGGCTTTTAATAATTCTGTCCAGCTCCGGTGGGTATTTGAGACTATTATCCCTGTTCGTTTATATTGAGAGATTTGCTTTTGTGTGTCAGGGTGACTGAATGGAGAAGGCGTGATACACTACATCCTGTGTACATATATAAGGTGCTGGAGAAAGATATCTTGAAGGCACACTTTAAGAATAGATTTTATTCCTATACCTGGTCGGCACCTGTTGTTGAAATCTCAGTCGTGCTCATGACTGCTGTGGAAATTTATGATGACTTTTGACCTCATGCAAATGGGCAGCTGATGTAAGCCGCGTTATTGTCCATAGACAATCATATTTTGTACTTGTTTTAAAATGTTCAATATTCATCTCTCCAGAAAAAGACCTCACGGCAAAATGTGTGGTAGAAATGGAAGGAAACCAGACAATATTGAATCCTGCCATTGGAACTTTGAGCAAAGGAGACCCCCGGTAAGTGAAACACAATTTAATTTAAAATAATTTGTTTTAATGCAAGATTTAATATTGACACAGTGGACACGGAACAAGAATTTGTAATTGTTCATCGCCAAAGATTTTTTTGAAATGTGAACCTGCGTCACATTTTTATTTGGATCAAATATCTCTTCAATTTTGTGACTTTTTTTGAGGATTTGTTTTCTTAGTGTATTCCATTCATTACTTTCCTTTTGAGTACAAACCTCACTATTTAAACCCTTACCTGCCATATTTGTATGGTCTAGTTTACATGTTTGTATTATGAACAATTTGATTAGACTTGGCGCCATACGTTTGTACTTTTTGACTTTTGACTAGACATTTGATTTTGACAAGAAGCCCACAGGAAGTGTCTTTTTTATGAATAGCACCAAGCAATGTGCAACATTTCTTGAAGGTGTTTCTTTGACATCAGAGAACTATTTGTTTAATTGTTCCTTGTGCTCAACAGAGGTTTTGACGCAAGATTGTAACTTGTCACCTAAATTTGGAGGCAACTACATAGGCTTCATTTTTGCATGGATAATGACATATAATTTGAATTTATAAGATTCTTATCTTGTTCAACTGCCATTCTTAAAAAAAGTATGGCAGCTGTTGGTTAGTTGTGTGCACATATTATTAATACCAAAGGAATTCATCTTGTTCTCTGTACTGGTAGCAGTGCATATACTGGACAGGCTGTAACGAGCTTGTCTGGTTAGCAGCCAATGTTTGGTGGAGGAGACTCCTATCCCCCACCTACACGTCCTTCCTAAATCATGCATCTCTTTACAAAGGGTGTGTCGCTTACTGCCCAGTCTTGTTTGAAAAGAAAGCCCATTTTTTGAGATGCTCCCTGCGTACATAGCCATGCTAAACATTTTTTGTGTGTCAGTGTGTCGCTTCTGCCCTGACATGCTTCAGCCACGTGTATTCCCCTTTAGGCATAATCCGAACAGGTTTTACCAGCTCTCTTTAACACAGGGACAGACTTCCACAAAGGATCATACAGAAAGAGAAAAGCAAGATTTTCATCAAAACATTGAATGGGCCTAATTAGCATATACCTTTGTCATTGTGAGCAAAATGTATGTCCAGCAGATGCCTTGGTTGTAAGGCAAGTCACTGACTCGCCGCGTTACCAAGGTTTGTGCTTTGTCAGCTTGTTGCCTGACAGCTTGAGCCGAGTTGCTGCGTAAGCCTCGGGGGATGGATGTTAATATATTGTAGCACCCGAGGTATCCACGGCAAGCCACCAATATAGCAAGTTCCGTCAGACCCTCTAGACGGGAGAGATTAATGAACCCTTGTTACTGCTCTCATAACTTGGGAGACCACCTACTGTAATGCCAGTGACCATACATTTGCATTCTTTCACAGATTATGATTTATTTTTTTTTTTGGCGGGAGGGGATGAGTGTGCCGGATTCTGAAAGCTGCCCTTGAAGTTTGGTTATGTTTATCATCTCTTGAGGACAAGTGTACTAGAAATGGGAGTGTAATTCTTCTCTCTTATCTCTGTTTGCTTTTGATAATAACTGTTGGCTGTTGATTTTATCACAATTTTTATCATTTCCCAACTTGAAAGTTGTTGTGCATCTTATGTATGCTGTCATCCTACAGAGCGTGCCTACACTTGGTTAGTCAGCCTTACCTTCCTCCTCCCCTCCATTTTAGTGACTCCTTGGAGCTGGGATTCGCTGCCAGTTATCTTAGGAATGTCCTCGCCAGCCCAGGAGAGGACAGGACTTAATGTTGCTCTTTCACGGGCCAGCAAATCTCCCACAGTGAGGCCTTGTTTCAGCCCATGTGCGGCCATGACTACCTCAGCGGTCTTTTTTTCAAAAGCCTAATTGATATGTCTGCTTGCTTGAAGACAGTCACCCCCAACCCCCATCGTGCACACAACGTGTCTAATGTACACCACTCCCTGCCCAATTTATCAGGCGCTCTTGCAAAGTCAAATCGAATCTGCTGTCGGAGATCGTGCTTTAAGTTTTAAACCATTTGCTGTTTTTTTTTCTTCTTCAAACAGAACTGGTAATGTCAAACAAACATGTCCCAAACAGTATCACATGTACAAGACAATATTTTTAAATTTCTTGACAAGTTTGTACAAGATACAAACTTTAAAAACGAGCACACAGCCATGTTCACTAGTCATGTCTGTGAAAATATAAATGTGGAATCACACCCTATCTCACATTTCAGTAATGTAAAAGAAATATATGTAGCATCAGTGAACAATTTTATGTTACGGGTAGACAATAAAATTAACCCAGCATGCTGGCATTTGATCATACGAGTATGGGGGATACAAGGTTGCATTCTTGCCAAGAATCTCAATTCATGAATCATTTGAAATTGAAACTCGGGTTTTAATGGATTCCAAATTTGCTTCTATATGAGTACCATGTTGATTCTTTGGACAGTAGGTGCTATGAGATAATGAAATGACATGTACCTGCTCAAAAATGGTAGTTTTTTATTTTTTTATTTTTTGGCAATTGCAATTTGTGGTTCATATTTTTTTACGTCTTGTATTTATGTTAATAAGCCAGCACAGAGCCATCAATGTCCTAACCGCTGGCAACAAACACATACAAAGTTTCCAACTCAAATTCCAGGTTGAAAATCCATGTAAATCTAACTAACATCGTAATAGCATCTGCCTGGATAACAGTCATGTTTTTACTTATGTGTATTTTGTGGTCCCACGCAATGAATAATTTACACGTGTTCTTGCTCTCACCTACGCACTGTACATTTTATTACATTTTGTTTGATAGTTAATTTAAATAAATGTGAGTGCTAATTTTTCCAATCTCTTTTCCCTTAGGAATCAGGCAAAGGTTAGTCTTGAATTAAAATATGTCACATCATCTTTTGTTTTCAATACGCCAAGTCGGGGGTGTCCAAACTTGGCCCCGGGCCATAGCTTGGACACCCCTGCACTAAGTAGCTCTGGAAATAATAATACCTTCCATGACGGCTTGTTCTTCCTCAGGTGTTTGCTTATGATCACTGTTTCTGGTCCATGGATGAATCCCAGAAAGACAAGTTCGCAGGTTTGCTTTTTATCAGACTCTGTGCCGTTTTTAGCTTGTGTGCTTGATGACTCGGTTCTAATACCGACCTCATCACAGAATGTTGGCCGAGCTCTGAACTATTTATGGAGCGAGGGAAATACATGGACTCTCTTACTGCTAGGATGTAGTCACGCGTAAACGACAAAAAAAAAATCAAGAATAAAAGGTTGAAAAATAGAACATGGCTATTTTCACCCATCATTAGATAACAAATAAGAATTCAACCACATTCTCCGGGAAAAATAATTGCTCAACATTGATTGTAGTGAGTCCCCCCCGTTGCCTTTGAGATTAACTTGAAGGTGAAGGACAACTTGCATCCATTTTCCACTTTATTTGTTCCTTTATGTGTTTACAGGTCAAGAAGTAGTGTTCCAGTGCCTTGGGGAGAGTTTACTAGACAACGCCTTCATGGGTTACAATGCCTGCATCTTTGCCTATGGGCAAACGGGTAAGTAAGGTACTTTATGACCCATGAGCGCGAACGTTATGATTCTTATTATTGTTGTTCTTGCCAAATTAGAGGGGAAAAATGCAATTAAAGTGTTTACATTTCTTCCAAAATGTAAAGGAGAGTCTATAAAATGTGCCCATTTGACAAAATGTGATCTCTCCTAAACGAACAATCACCTCACACAGTCGATTTCTATTAGAATTGATTCAGGGACAATTATTATGTGAAGGAAAGCAATGACTCACGTCCAGTATGGCTTTACTGGAGTGTAAAATGTCTCCTGCGGTTATTTTAGGAGCACTTCTGGACTTTAATGCATGATGTGGAAAGGGTGCAGTCAGACTGGACCGGTTGTTGCGTGCCTCAGGCCCCAATAGCTAAATTACGCGTTTACTCCAACGATTGCATGTGTACTCCTGACAAGAGGTGTGCAAGTGGTGGTGACGGTTTAAAAGAAGGTTTTGTGCTTTAGCGCCGGTGCTTTTCACAATATAACATTTCTAAATTGAGCGAAATAAACAAAATACCCGTCGCGGGCACAAGGTAAATTTTCACAAACATCAAAACAAAATGTCACAAAATACAGGTTGACATGGAGTTTGATTGCCTCGTGCCTCGTGCCTCAAATGTGAACTGTGACACTACTTCAGGCTCCGGGAAGTCTTACACCATGATGGGCTCAGCAGAGCAGCCTGGTTTGATCCCTCGCCTCTGCAGCTCCTTGTTCTCCAGGACCATGCGGGAAGCTGGGGAGGGAGAGAGCTTCACTGTGGAAGTCTCCTACATGGAGATTTACAATGAGAAAGTCCGAGACCTGCTCGACCCTAAAGGGTGAGGAAAACCAATGACTGGTGTCCAGTACACGCGCACCAAATCTTTTAGGAAGGACTATTGATTGAACATTGCGCATCGTGCCAGAAGTGCAAGGTTCAATTCCGGCTCCGGCCTTCCTGTGCGGAGTTTGCCTGTTCTGCCTGTGCCCACGTGGTACTCCCTGTTTCCTGCCGCGTTTCAAAAACCTGCATGGCAGGTTCGTGGAGCACTCTAAATTGTCCCTAGGTGTGATTGGCAGCGTGAATGGTCGATTGTCTGTGCGTGCCTTGTGATCGACTAGCAACCAGTTCAGGGTGTATCCCGCCTACTGCCCCAAGACAGTTAGGATAGGCTCTGGCACGCCCGGGGTCCCTTCCTGAGGATAAACGGATTAGAAAATGGATGGATGGATATTTTTTTGCATTAGTGTGTGCGTGTGACACACGGACCAAGCCAATCAAGGCGGTGTTGGTTCTATATATCTATGTATGTGATTTCTATGGTACAGTGCATTTGGAAAGCAGGAGCTCTTAATGATACCATCCGTTTGTATTTGTAGAAGCCGTCAAACGCTGAGAGTGAGGGAGCACAACGTTTTGGGACCTTATGTTGATGGCCTATCACGCCTGGCTGTGGCTAGCTACAAGGTATGGCGGCGGTTAGCACTTGGAACGGATGCTTTGTTTAAGTCTGCTTACAAATGCCTGTTGGTTTTCTGAAGACATGCGAAAAAGTGACCATTGTTCCTTCTGATTCTGGCAGGACATTGAATCTCTGATGTCGGAGGGAAATAAATCTCGTACGGTGGCCTCCACAAACATGAATGAAGAGAGCAGCCGATCTCACGCCGTGTTTAACATCATCCTCACCCACACTCTGGTGGACCTGCAGTCAGGGGTGAGACGCACGCGCTCGGCAAAACCAACAAGTTAGCTTGCCAGCACTTCCTCCATCTCGCTTTGCCCATCAATATAGAGATGCTCATTTCCGGTTGCCCAATATTGTACGTGAGCTTGATTTCCTTTTTCAAATGCTTGAAGGGTCGTTTGTACAGTACTCCGAAACTGTTTTGTTTTCCCGTGCTGTTGTGTCTTCACTTTAGACAAGTGGAGAGAAGGTAAGCAAGCTCAGTCTGGTGGACCTGGCAGGCAGTGAGCGTGCAGCCAAGACTGGGGCAGCTGGTGAAAGACTGAAAGAAGGCAGCAACATCAACAAGTGAGAGAACTGATATAACAGTGCCACGTATAATCGCGGCGTGAATGATCTCATCTGCATTGAGTTCAAACTTTGTAGTATTCGGAGGTTTCGCTACTCAAGGTCAGTTTAACTGGTTGAAAAATTGTTCGCGTGGTACTTCTCTCCCCACTCGATCTGCCTGCCTCCAGATCTCTCAGCACATTGGGTTTGGTTATCTCAGCCTTGGCGGATCAGGGGGCAGGGAAGAACAGGAGCAAATTTGTTCCCTACAGGGACTCGGTGCTCACATGGCTGCTCAAGGTACTCATTTACTTCCTTTCAAAGTCTGATGTTTAGATTTTCCTTCAAAATGTTTATCCTATCACACAAACCCATTTTCAGTTGATGCATTTTATGCATTGATTTAAGCATTTAAGTCTCACTGCTTGGTTTAATTGTTGTTGTGTGTGTTTTTTTGTATCGGTTTGAAAAATTAGTTCTTTGCTGTTTAAGAGATTAATTTTACATATTTGATTCGTAAATGTTGCCACCGATGTTGCTGACGTGATGTCTGTAACTGCAGGACAGTTTGGGAGGCAACAGCCGCACAGCCATGGTGGCCACCATCAGCCCAGCGGCGGACAATTATGACGAGACTCTGTCCACCCTGCGTTACGCCGACCGGGCCAAAAGCATCGTCAACCACGCCGTGGTCAACGAAGACCCCAACGCCAGAATTATCAGAGAACTGCGAGAGGAAGTCGAGAAACTGAGGGAGCAGCTCACAGAGGCTGAGGTCTTCTATGCTGTTGTTTGAAGCAAAAAACACATTTTTGCAACTCAAATGTTTTGATATTGACACAGCAACATTCAAAATTCGTGGCAAATTACAGAATTTGTGTCATTGCCCTGAAATGTTATGCAACAAAATGAGGCAGACATGTTGATGCCTTTCATATTTTTTAATGTACCGGTATTTATCGTATCAGTAATTTTGTCCATGTACAGTATATACAGCATCATGATTTCCCCCTGACGGGTTATAATCAGTAGAATTTATTCAAGTGAAATCAAATGGTGTTGCTTTCAGTCTATGAAGGCCCCGGAACTGAAGGAGCGACTGGAAGAGTCCGAGAAACTAATCCAAGAGATGACCGTGACTTGGGAGGAGAAACTCAGGAAAACCGAGTCTATTGCGCAAGTAATCAACCCTCAGCCACTAATTGCCCAGAAATTTGTACCCCGATAAAACCTCATCCAATGAAATGCATAATTTGTCTGGATAATAATGCAGAATTCTTTTCTTCTGCAGGAGCGTCAGAGGCAGCTGGAGAGTTTGGGCATTTCCCTGCAGTCGTCTGGCATCAGGGTAGTGGATGACAAGTGCTTCCTGGTGAACTTGAATGCTGACCCTGCCCTCAACGAGCTGCTCGTCTACTACCTAAAGGTGCCAAACTATAACCTGTGTTTGTGGAAGTGACTTCCTGATGTCTCTCTTTTTCCCCGTTTGCTTCATATGCAGGAGCATACGCGCGTGGGCTCGTCCAAATCACAGGACATCCAGCTGTGTGGGATGGCCATCCAAGCCGAGCACTGCATCATTGACGTCACGCAAAACGACGGCGTGGTGCTCACACCTCACCGCAATGCTCGGTATGTACCCGGTACGTTATTCTGTGGAGGTATTATCGATTGAAATTTCAAGTGCGGTTTCTGCCGGCGTGATCTCCTTTGAGGATGCAGCAATTGACTCCCAGATTTTGTTTGGAGGCGTACCGCAGTGCACCCTCAAAACGCTTCCTTTTTAACTAACGTGTTAGTTGGTCATGTTCTCAATGAAGGACGTGGGTGAATGGCACTGCGGTCGCCGGACCTGTGCGCCTTCATCATGGAGATCGGATCTTGTGGGGAAACAACCATTTCTTCAGGTTTGACTGACCTACTATTGTGTGTGTGTGTGTATAGTTAAAACCACGTAATTTATATCCTGCACACTAAGCATTAGCATGACATTTTCTGCTTTATCTTACTTCCTTTTTTTTTTGAACTTTGCGTTCCAACAGGATCAATTTGCCCAAGCATTTGGTCCATACGGTGGGTGAGGAGGAGCCGGAGGAGAGCAGAGCTCATTTGAAGCCCTGCTTCGATGCGCGGCAGCTGGAGATGGACGTCGACTCATCCAGTGACGCTTCTAGTGAAGTGGGCTTCGAGTTTGCTCAGGCTGAAGTCATGATGAAAGGAATGGCCAGCAATGGTGAGTGACACTGCTGGGCTTGTTCATCCAATTTGGCTCAGTGTGAAAACACTTCATTGTTCTTATGACCTTTTTATTTGTTTGATTTTAAAACAACAACAACAACAACTCATTTCCGTTTCACTTAACACGGACAGCCAATGGTAACTTATTCAATTCAAGATGCTTAAAGCCTTTGAGGTAGCGCAACGCACTGTGGTCCGAGTTAAGCAATTGTCGGACCATGACATGGTCCATGAAGTGATTGGCAATCTCCCCGTCTTTGCACCACTTCAGACCCCTTGCAGTCAGTGTTACAGACCCTTGAGAGGCAGCATGAGGAGGAGAAACGCTGCGCCCTGGAGCGCCAGAGGCAAATGTACGAGCAGGAGCTGCAGCAGCTTCGTCAGCGGCTCAACCCCGACAGAGCTCCGCATCTCCTCGACCTGTCGGGTTTGCCGAATAGTGCCGCTGTCATTGGAACGTCTCCGGTCTCCCACAAACGTATGCGGCGCTGGAGTGAGGATAGGTGAGACCTCCTTTTTACGCATCTGTGTTCAGTTTATCAATGAATTTGCGATTATTTTCTTGAAATAAAATCCATCTTTGTGGTATGCGCTTGTCATCAAGAGAGGCTATGATCACGCGAAGCCTTCGACGTCTGAAAGAACAGATCGTTCGTGCCAACCTTTTGGCTCAGGAGGCCTCCTTCATTGCGGAGGAACTCAGCAAAAGGACCGAGTACCTGGTCACTCTGCAGATACCAGCTGCCAATCTGGATGCCAACAGGAAGGTATGATAATGAGGTCTTATTTGTTGAAATAAATGCCTCAAAGGAGCAATGTCATGTGGTGGTGCACATCATTTTTTGCATCGTAGAGTAACTTTCACTCCCCCCCCCCCCCTTAAATAGCGTGACGTGGTGCTGAGCGAGCCGGCCATTCAGGTTCGCCGTAAAGGGAGAGGCAAGCAGATTTGGGCAATGGAGAAGATGGAGAACAGGCTGGTGGACATGAGGGATCTCTACCAAGAATGGAAAGACTTTGATGAAGACAACCCTGTGAGTCGGAGGAGTGAATCGCCTTTGCAAAACCTCCGGAGGGGACCGCGTGTCATTTGGAATTCAAAATTGAAAGTGACGACAACGTGGCGTTCTGTAAATTCTTAGCAAGCTAGCTAACAGCACGCTGTTATGGTTCTCAGTCTTCAAACGTGTACAAAGAAACGCATCTCTGAATTCACTTGACGGGCCCATTTTGAGTCACGTGGTTTTGTTCTTCCGTCTTTTTAACACAGGTGATGCGGTCATATTTCAAACGGGCCGACCCCTTTTTTGATGAGCAGGAGAACCACAGTCTGATTGGGGTGGCCAATGTTTTCCTGGCATGTCTGTTCTATGACGTAAAACTACAATACGCAGTTCCCATAATCAACCAGAAGGGAGAGGTAGGACATTGCTTCCTGTCTGTGTGTGTGTGTGTGTGTGTGTGTGTGTTCTTCAAAGTCTTAGTTTCCAGGCAGACATATTAAAATGGGTTGCCGTAACAAAAGCTACCGTACGTTACGTTTGTTTTTCAGGTGGCGGGCCGGCTTCATGTGGAGGTGTGGCGAGGGACGGAAAGCTCGGAGGAATCGGGCTCACTACAAAGTCACTCCGATGGAGACGCGCCGGAGCGTCAACTGAACTGCGTGGTGAGAACTTGAGAGCTTGTCTTGATGCGTTGGTTGGAAAGGACCAAAGGGAAACGGGCTCTTTTGCTGTCGCCTCAGGTGAAAATCCTCCAGGCTACCGGACTTCCTCGTCACCTGTCTAACTTCGTCTTCTGCCAGTATCACTTTTGTGGCCAGACGGAGTCTGTGTTCATCCCTCCAGAAATGGCGCGGGCCCCTTCGCCATCTGCTTCCAAAGATCCTCAGTGCACGGTTGTTTTTGACAGCTCCGAGGTGTTTCTTCGTGCTTCACGATGACTAATGTAATTGGAGCTTCTTGATGAAATGGTTGTTTTTTTTTTTTTTTTTTTTGAAGGAGTTGTCAGTGCCCATGTCAGAGGACTTTTTGGAATATTTATCTGAGGGTGCGGTGGCTATCGAAGTGTACGGCCACAAACAGCACAATCATCGGCGGAACCTGGCACTGTGGGACCTCGGAGTAATTCAAGCCAAAACCCGTTCACTCAGAGAAAGGTTTACACTCACACAAATATTTCATTTATAAATAAATTGTTTTGAGAGGCCCCAGTATTACACCGGAGGGTAGAACTGAATCTTATTTTCCACATATCTGCACATATGCATTGTTGTGAGGCGGTACGAGGGATGCGCACCTGCCTCATACCTGACAGCTTCCGGGGGTTCCATTCTTGGCCAGGACCTTCCCGTATTCTAAAAAAACATGCATGTCAGGTTAATTGAAGGACACAAATCCAGATTGTACGCCGCCCCTTGCCCTCACATTACCCTGATTAGGTCAGACAGTAGAAAATGACTGGGTAGAGGATTACCTTTGTTGAGAGTGCCGCATATTCTTTTACTCCCCACCCCCAATCTTGGCAGGTGGAGCGAGGTGACTCGGCGGGTGGAGCTGTGGGTTCAGCTAATGGAGCTAAATGATGCAGGGCAATTCACACCCGTAGAAATTCTTCCTGCGAAGGACGTACGCACTGGAGGGATCTTTCAGCTCAAACAGGTGTGGGGTTTTTTTTTTTTTTTGTTTTGTTTTTGCAGGTTTGCCTGCAATAACTTGGTGTCCAAAAACTCAAGTCAGACATGTTTTTCATGCTCATTATCCAAAGACAACTGTTTCGCAAACGTTCCTTTCACAGGGTCAGTCTCGTCGGGTCCAGGTGGAGTTGCGCCCTGTGCCAGACTCTGGCACAATGCCGCTTATCTGCATGTCAATCCTCTCTGTGTCCTTTGGAGATGTCAAGGTCCAAAATACACCAAAAGGCAGGGACTCACTGCTGGTAAGGCGAGATGACAATATTAATAGTGTAGTATTAACTGTTTTTTTTTTTTCTCCAAGTGTGTTGATCTTGAGTAAGATGCCAACCGATTTCCCTTTCATCTGCCCCTCCACCGTTGATTATTTATATCAAATTAATGATCTAAAAATGTTTTTCAGGCTCGAGATGAAGAAATGGACAGCTACCAGGTAAGTGCTCAATGTTTGCGCTCACAGATTAGCTCAAGTATTTGGCCAACCTCTGAAAGTATTTTTTCTTGGTGAGCAGACCATCAAAAGGTCACTTTTGGTGTGTTTATGCAAAGGAATTGGATTTGGAGAGAATGAGGGAACAGTGGCTGGCAACGCTCACTCAGCGACAGGAGTACCTAGACCAGCAGTTACAGAAAATAGTGTCCAAACCAGGTACACGTCTATCAAAACAGTCCACCATTTTACCGTGCAAATTTAAAGACATCTTCCCACCTCTACTACCAGCAAAGCAGCACAACTCTTTTTTCTGATAGCTGGGCTAGGCTCCAGTTATTTGTATTTGTTTCTATAATATTGTATTATCATGGTTAGACAGTTCCAGTGAGAAACAGCATCATTATCTTCCCTCCTTAATGACCAAACCGTGACTTCATCTGTTACACCTGAGCATGTGAACACAGATAAGTCGGAGGACGATTTGGAGCGGGAGTCCCAGCTGCTTGAATGCCGCCTGACGCTCACCGAAGAACGCAATGCCGTTTTGGTGCCGTCAGCTGGCAGTGGCATTCCTGGAGCACCAGTTGAAAAGTGCGTGTGCCAGTGCGGGTTTGTGTCCAGTCCCACTGAATCATCTGGTGTCCCCCCCCCCCCCCCCCCCCCCCAAGTCAACCAAACAGTGAGGCTTTTTTCTTCCAGAGTTCCTGTGCCTGGAATGGAAACACACATTCCTGTCCTGTTTCTGGATCTCAGTGGTATTTGGTCTGCAATTCTTGTAACACTTCTTATGGCTCAATCGATGGTGAATTCTCGTCCTTGATGTTTCGGTCTGTAGCTGATGATTTCCAGTCGACCCTCTCAGCCCCTCTCGCCGGGGGGATCGATGCATATCTCGCTGGGGAAGATGAGGATGACTTCTTTGACCTTCACATTGTAAAACACGACGATTCTCAAGTAAGGCGACGTGCACCGGTTCTGTTAGGCAAAACTATTAATTTTTTTCTCCAATATGTTTGAAGAGTAGGAGTAAGGGGCTAAGTTAATATTTGAATGAAAGGATTTCATGTGCTGTAAATGTTCTCTTTTGTGGTGTAGGTCAAAGTGGAGGCATCCTGGGACTCAACAGTACATGAGTGTCCTGAGCTCAGCCGCGTGGCATCTGGTGAGCAGAGGGTCTACCTGACTATCCGTGTCGTGGTCCAGTTGAGCCACCCTGCCCACATGCAGCTGGTCCTGAGGAAACGCATCTGTGTTAATGTCACTGGGAAAAAGGTGATCTTTGTTCTGTGTTCAGATCAATCCAAATGGGGCTTGGATGTAAGGGGAAGGATGTAACAGGAACTCTGCTCTGAAATGGCTGCGAGTAAATGAATGCCTCTCGAGTCAAACGGAAGGAGCGTACCTCCATCTAGTGGATGCATGGTAGATTGCGTTTTATAATCCAGTGCGTCCAATGTATGAAAATAAATGACAAAATAGGCCTTTCATTGAAAGTGCGCCTCATAATCCAGTGCGCCTTTTAGTGTGGAAAATACAGTATTTGTGTTTCTGATGTAGGGTTTTGCCCAGAGCCTTCTGAAGAGGATGTCCCAGCGCAGCACCGTCCCACGATGTGGTGTCACCTTTGAAATCGTCTCAAACATACCAGGAGTAAGTGTCTGGATTATACCATTTTATATCGACCCAGAATATTCGTCACCACAAATCTACAAACGACTGCAGTGCTGTTGTGGAAACACCCGTTTTTACTTTGCCGACCCAAGTGGCATCTATTTTATTATTTATTTTTTTACTGCTCTCAATACAAACTGAGCAAATCAAAATGCATATTGCTCGTTCCTAAAATGTGCGCGAGGTGAGGGAGGGCTGCCTACAACTTGAGCTATTTTTTTCCCCAGTCACCACACTCATCGATAATTTAAGATTGATGGTACCGTGATAATGCAATCGGCACGGTTTTAGTGGAAATCAATGCAGTATGTGTTTGTTCCGAAACATTGACACCGTATTCAATAATGACGGCCGATCAGGTCATCTTTTTTTTTCTGTCACAAATAAAAACGAAAGTGGTGATAATTCACTTAAATATTAGTTTTCATTGAACTGATTGGCATCCTTGCTCCCTCAGGATTTTCACGGGCCAGAAGACCGAGAGATGCTGGCCCGATTGGCCGCCAGCGCGGAAGATGACCAGTCAGGCAACAGTGAGGCAGCTATCGAGAAATACCTGCGCAGTGTCCTGGCTGTGGAGAACATCCTCACCCTTGACAGACTACGACAGGTTGGTCCATTCATTGAATAGACCCCATAGAAATGTGCTGCCCCACCCCCCCAACTTAACATCTATGTCTAGGAGGTAACAGTGAGGGAGCAACTAGCGGTCCGAGGTAAAGCAGCTCCCAGACGCTGCCTCAGCTCCCCAAACGTACACCGGGTAAGTGAACGATAGTCTTTCCTGCCAACACGACCCCGGGTGACTAACATCTTAGCGGCCCCCATGTTGTTCTCTCCACCGTTTGCCCTCACTGCTCTCGCTAACACTCTAATACATGCTGCTTCTGAAATTCTCCGCCCAGCTCTCAGCCGGCAATCTGGATGTGTTCTCTTCAACTCATAAACTGGGTGACTTCAAGGTGGGAGGCAAACTACTTGTGCTTCATCTTGTACAGTGCCGTGAAAAAAAAGCCTCCCAACCCCTCTGCCGAATTTTTTTTCCCCCCTCACCTATGTATCACACAGGTTTCCAACCATCAAACCAATATTACCACTCAGACAACCCAAGGCAGTACGAACTGCTGTTTTCCAATGACAATTCAAGGCACAAAAAAAAAAAAAAAAAAAATCCAAACCTTTCTGATTAGGGCAAATACTTTTTCACAGCATTGTATCTTTGTTGGGAATTTGTGTATGATCATAAACATTTAATACATGTAAAATGGGGTGGTAGTGTAATGGGAATTTTGACATATATAACAGCGCTAAATGGAAGTAACTGTTCGTGTTATTGAATGCTTGACCGTACCTTTGAATGCTGACCAGTTACTTTGCGGATAAGCAAAGTTGCACTAGTCTGTACTCTGTGTAGCTGCTCAAAATGCTGATAAGACGCGGAGAGAGAGAAGGCTCCCATGAAAGATCTGTGAACGGTGTCTCCATGTTTTTTTCAAATAAATCTCATTTTTTAGAATACTTGTTGTCTTGGTTTCCCTGGACAAGAAAATTTGTCACCCCAGATGGGACCTCGAATGGTTGCTTGACGGGGAGACGGAGGAGAATTGGACTGCGCAACCTTCTTCACAAAAAAAAGACGAAGAACTCTGTCCTCGTAAATTTGAGATGGGGGCGGGGGGAATTCCCGTCCAGCTCCCTGAAAGCTTCCCTCCGAGGTCTCGACGAACTGAAACCGTCCTTTGACGCATTAAATCGGATTTCAAAATTCATGATGAGTAATGATGTGAATTTTTTATGAATTTGAAGATGAGATTTATTTGATTTTGTGTGTGTGTGTGTGTGCGTGTGACTGTGAGCACTGAATGACTGAGAGGGGGTTGTTTATCACTACCCCTAAAATATTTTAGAGGTTCATCTTTGCGTTTGCTGTAATGTCTTATTTTGCATATCCAATCATTGAAGTCATCGATGGCTCGGCAAAGTATGACTCGCAACCAATCATTGATTTTGCATAAAATGCAACTTGGCCCCCACTTTGATAGCGCGGGCCGAAAAATGTTTGCAGTGTTACTTCAGCCCTTTCTTGACAAAGCCGCACATTTGGAAAAACAAAACTGTTTCATTCAATGAAAGCGATGGACTCGTTTTATTCAGAGCGCTCAACTGTTGCTGTAACTGGACAAAAATGTGACCAGTCAACATCACCTTGGAAATGTCACTGTTGAGTTGTGAAATATGTACAGGACCAAGTCTTTAATCTTAAAACACAGATGGTGTGTGTGTGTGTGCGAGTGCGTGTGCGTGCGTGTGTGCGTGCATGCGTGCGTGCGTATACCTGTGCAGGGTTGGGAGAGTCACCAGAACCTCTCGGCTGCTTCTCCTGAGTCCAGGCGCACGATGCCCAGCGCCGTATCGCACAGTCTGAATGCAGAAACGGGTGCGACCAAAATTGTACTTCATTGTTTCTTCTTGTTTTGAAGGCTAAGCTCTGCTTTCTCTTCCTTCAGGGAAATCTGTGCCTGATTTCATGAAGTCATTACTTTCTGGTGGGAACAATGACAGTGGAGAGGAGATGACTGTCCATCAGCAGGTCTATTCATCTTGGGATTTATTTGATTTATTTCAAGTTTGTCACCAGATTCTAGATTTAAAAGGGGCAAATGATGGAAAAATGACAGCCTAATAGCAACAAGACAAAATTAAAAAAAGAAAGAAAGATAAGTGATCCTTGTTCTTTAGACAAAAAGATATCCCAGATACAGATGAAAGGGAGTCACGTCAAACTTTGGTTTTGTAATGTGGGATGAGCTGTTTAGAAATACAAAGTCGCACCACTTAAAGTGTAACCGATTCAGTTGCATTACGTGTTTTATAATGTGCCGACTGCGACGAAAGCTCCCGCTGAGATGGGAACATGCTGTGTAAAAGGAGAGGTAATTAGGAGCAAGCGAACCTTGTCATGCTTGCGTAGTCGAGACGCGTGAGATGGAGTGCTTCATTGCTGTAAAAATAGGACAGCGCTCCTGTTATTTGATGAGCAGCTAAAGCCACAGTTTGTGGCTTCCCTCTGTGGGCCACCCAGGGGGAATCTAATCAAGGAAATCATGCAGTGGAAACTCCCTGCATGAAAAACGACATAGTATATAGTAAGGCGTATCTAGGCCGAAAAAAAAAGACATAGTATAGCAAGGCGTTTTTAGCCCGAAAAAAATGACATAGTATAGTAAGGCGTTTTTAGCCGAAAAAAACGACAGTATAGTAAGGCGTTTTTAGGCCGAAAAAAACGACAGTATAGTAAGGCGTTTTTGGTCCGAAAAAAACGACATAGTATAGTAAGGCGTTTTTGGTCCGAAAAAAACGACATAGTATAGTAAGGCGTTTTTGGCCCGAAAAAAATGATATAGTATATATATTAAGGCGTTTTTGGCCCGAAAAAACGACATAGTATCGTAAGGCGTTTTTGGCCCGAAAAAAAACGACATAGTATCATAAGGCGTTTTTGGCCCGAAAAAAAACGACATAGTTTAGTAAGGCGTTTTTGGCCCGAAAAAAACGACATAGCGTAAGGCGTTTTTGGCCCGAAAAAAAGGACATAGTATAGTAAGGCGTTTTTGGCCCGAAAAAAAGGACATAGTATAGTAAGGGGTTTTTGAGCCGAAAAAAACGACATAGTATAGTAAGGCGTTTTTGGCCCGAAAAAAACGACATAGTATAGTAAGGTGTTTTTGAGCCGAAAAAAACGACATAGTATAGTAAGGCGTTTTTGGCCCGAAAAAAACGACATAGTATAGTAAGGCGTTTTTGAGCCGAAAAAAACGACATAGTATAGTAAGGCGCTTTTGGCCCGAAAAAAACGACATAGTATATATAGTAAGCCGTTTTTGGCCCGAAAAAAACGACATAGTATAGTAAGGCGTTTTAGGCCCCAAAAAAACGACATAGTATAGTAAGGCGTTTTTGGCCCGAAAAAAACGACATAGTATAGTAAGGCGTTTTTGAGCCGAAAAAAACGACATAGTATATAGTAAGGCGTTTTTGAGCCGAAAGAAACGACATAGTATAGTAAGGCGTTTTTAGCCCGAAAAAAAACGTCATAGTGTAAGGCGTTTTTGAGCCGAAAAAAACGACAGCATCGTAAGGCGTTTTTAGCCCGAAAAAAACGACATAGTATATAGTAAGGCGTTTTTAGGCCGAAAAAAACAACATAGTATAGTAAGGCGTTTTTAGCCCAAAAAAAACGACATAGTATAGTAAGGCGTTTTTGAGCGGAAAAAAACGACATAGTATAGTATGTCGTTTTTAGCCGAAAAAAACGACATGGTATAATAAGGCTTTTTTAGGACGAAAAAAACGACATAGTATAGTAAGGCGTTTTTGAGCTGAAAAAAACGACATAGTATATAGTAAGGCGTTTTTGGCCCGAAAAAAACGACATAGTATAGTAAGGCGTTTTTAGGCCGAAAAAAACGACATAGTATAGTAAGGCGTTTTTAGGCCGAAAAAACGACATAGTATAGTAAGGCGTTTTTGGTCCGAAAAAATTGACATAGTATATATAGTAAGGCGTTTTTGGCCCGAAAAAAAACGTCATAGTGTAAGGCGTTTTTGAGCCGAAAAAAACGACAGCATCGTAAGGCGTTTTTAGCCCGAAAAAAACGACATAGTATATAGTAAGGCGTTTTTAGGCCGAAAAAAACAACATAGTATAGTAAGGCGTTTTTAGCCCAAAAAAAACGACATAGTATAGTAAGGCGTTTTTGAGCGGAAAAAAACGACATAGTATAGTATGTCGTTTTTAGCCGAAAAAAACGACATGGTATAATAAGGCTTTTTTAGGACGAAAAAAACGACATAGTATAGTAAGGCGTTTTTGAGCTGAAAAAAACGACATAGTATATAGTAAGGCGTTTTTGGCCCGAAAAAAACGACATAGTATAGTAAGGCGTTTTTAGCCCGAAAAAAAACGTCATAGTGTAAGGCGTTTTTGAGCCGAAAAAAACGACAGCATCGTAAGGCGTTTTTAGCCCGAAAAAAACGACATAGTATATAGTAAGGCGTTTTTAGGCCGAAAAAAACAACATAGTATAGTAAGGCGTTTTTAGCCCAAAAAAAACGACATAGTATAGTAAGGCGTTTTTGAGCGGAAAAAAACGACATAGTATAGTATGTCGTTTTTAGCCGAAAAAAACGACATGGTATAATAAGGCTTTTTTAGGACGAAAAAAACGACATAGTATAGTAAGGCGTTTTTGAGCTGAAAAAAACGACATAGTATATAGTAAGGCGTTTTTGGCCCGAAAAAAACGACATAGTATAGTAAGGCGTTTTTAGGCCGAAAAAAACGACATAGTATAGTAAGGCGTTTTTAGGCCGAAAAAACGACATAGTATAGTAAGGCGTTTTTGGTCCGAAAAAATTGACATAGTATATATAGTAAGGCGTTTTTGGCCCGAAAAAAACAACATAGTATAGTAAGGCGTTTTTGGCCCGAAAAAAAGGACATAGTATAGTAAGGCGTTTTTGAGCCAAACAAAACGACATAGTAAGGCGTTTTTGAGCCGAAAAAAACGACATAGTATAGTTAGGGGTTTTTGAGCCGAAAGAAACGACAGTATCGTAAGGCGTTTTTAGCCCGAAAAAAACGACATAGTATATAGTAAGGCGTTTTTAGGCCGAAAAAAACGACATAGTATAGTAAGGCGTCTGTCTGGACGATCGGCACATTTGACATGCACTCCGGAAAGTTTGCAGGAAAAAGTAACCTCGTGTTTGGTGTTGTATTTTCACACATCACTGAGCGGGGTTCGAACCGGGGTTGCCCGGACCAAACACCTGCATCTGTACCCCTACACCACCAGTGACTGTGACTTCCCCTGCACTAAAGGCGTATTTGACATGCACTCCGGAAAGTTTGCAGGAAAAAGTAACCTCGTGTTTGGTGTTGTATTTTCACACATCACTGAGCGGGGTTCGAACCGGGGTTGCCCGGACCAAACACCTGCATCTGTACCCCTACACCACCAGTGACTGTGACTTCCCCTGCACTAAAGGCGTATTTGACATGCACTCCGGAAAGTTTGCAGGAAAAAGTAACCTCGTGTTTGGTGTTGTATTTTCACACATCACTGAGCGGGGTTCGAACCGGGGTTGCCCGGACCAAACACCTGCATCTGTACCCCTACACCACCAGTGACTGTGACTTCCCCTGCACTAAAGGCGTATTTGACATGCACTCCGGAAAGTTTGCAGGAAAAAGTAACCTCGTGTTTGGTGTTGTATTTTCACACATCACTGAGCGGGGTTCGAACCGGGGTTGCCCGGACCAAACACCTGCATCTGTACCCCTACACCACCAGTGACTGTGACTTCCCCTGCACTAAAGGCGTATTTGACATGCACTCCGGAAAGTTTGCAGGAAAAATTAAGCTCGTGTTTGGTGTTGTATTTTCACACATCACTGAGTGGGTTTCGAACCAGGGTTGCCCGGACCAAACACCTGCATCTGTACCCCTACACCACCAGTGACTGTGACTTCCCTTGCACTATAGGCGTATTTGGCATGCACTAGGTAGGGTTTACAAAAAAAAAGCAAAGCGTTTGGTTTATTTTATTTTCATGTGACTGAGCGGGGTTTGAACCCAGGGAGCCTGTACCGAAAGCCAGCACGTGTGCCTCTACACTACGACACATGGTCATTTTTTTTGGGCCAAAAACGACTAACTATACTATGTCGGGTTTTTTCGGCCTAAAAACGCCTTACTATACTATGTCGTTTTTTTCGGGCCAAAAACGCCTTACTATATATACTATGTCAATTTTTTCGGACCAAAAACGCCTTACTATACTATGTCGTTTTTTTCCGGCTCAAAAACGCCTTACTATACTATGTCGTTTTTTTCGGCCTAAAAACGCCTTACTATACTATGTCGTTTTTTTCGGACCAAAAACGCCTTACTATACTTTGTCGTTTTTTTCGGCTCAAAAACGCCTTACTATACTATGTCGGTTTTTTCGGCTCAAAAACGCCTTACTATATATACTATGTCGTTTTTTTTCGGGCCAAAAACGCCTTACTATACTATGTCGTTTTCTTCGGCTCAAAAACGCCTTACTATACTATGTCGTTTTTTTCGGGCTAAAAACGCCTTACTAAACTGTCATTTTTTTCGGGCCAAAAACGCCTTACGATACTATGTCGTTTTTTTCGGCTCAAAAACGCCTTAGTATACTATGTCGTTTTTTTTCGGCTCAAAAACACCTTACTATACTATGTCGTTTTTTTCGGGCCAAAAACGCCTTACTGTACTATGTCTTTTTTTCGGCCCAAAAACGCTTTACTATACTATGTCGTTTTTTTCGGCTTAAAAACGCCTTACTCCACATGGTCGTTTTTTTCGGCCTAAAAACACCTTACTATACTAGGTCGTTTTTTTCGGGCAAAAAACGCCTTACTATACTATACTATGTCGTTTTTTTCGGCTCAAAAACGCCTTACTATACTATGTCGTTTTTTTCGGACCAAAAACGCCTTACTATACTATGTCGTTTTTTTCGGCTCAAAAACGCCTTTCTATACTATGTCGTTTTCTTCGGCTCAAAAACGCCTTACTATACTATGTCGTTTTTTTCGGGCCAAAAAAGCCTTACTATACTATGTCGTTTTTATCGGGCTAAAAACGCCTTACTAAACTATGTCATTTTTTTCGGGCCAAAAACGCCTTACTATACTATGTCGTTTTTTCCGGCTCAAAAGCGCCTTACTATACTGTCGTTTTTTATGGACCAAAAACGCCTTACTATACTATGTCGTTTTTTTCGGCTCAAAAACGCCTTACTATACTATGTCGGTTTTTTCGGCTCAAAAACGCCTTTCTATACTATGTCGTTTTTTTCAGGCCAAAAACGCCTTACTATACTATGTCGTTTTCTTCGGCTCAAAAACGCCTTACTATACTATGTCGTTTTCTTCGGCTCAAAAACGCCTTACTATACTATGTCGTTTTTTTGGGGCCTAAAAACGCCTTACTATACTATGTCATTTTTTTCGGGCTAAAATCGCCTTACTATATATACTATGTCATTTTTTTCGGCTAAAAATGCCTTACTATACCATGTCTTTTTTTTTCGGGCTAAAAACGCCATACTATACTCTGTCGTTTTTTGGGGGGCTAAAAACGCCTTAATATACTAAGTCGTTTTTTTTCGGCTGAAAAACGCCTTACTATACTGTCGTTTTTTTCGGGCTAAAAACGCCATACTATACTATGTCGTTTTTTGGGGGGCTAAAAACGCCTTAATATACTAAGTCGTTTTTTTTTCGGGCTAAAAACGCCTTACTATACTATGTCGTTTTTTTCGGGCCAAAAACGCCTTACTATACTATGTCGTTTTTTTCGGGCTAAAAACGCCTTACGATACTATGTCGTTTTTTTCGGCTCAAAAACGCCTTACTATACTATGTCGTTTTTTTCGGCTCAAAAACGCCTTACTATATATACTATGTCGTTTTTTTCGGGCCAAAAACGCCTTACTGTACTATGTCGTTTTTTTCGGGCCAAAAACGCCTTACTATACTATGTCGTTTTTTTCGGGCTAAAAACGCCTTACTAAACTATGTCATTTTTTTCGGGCCAAAAACGCCTTACTATACTATGTCGTTTTTTTTCGGCTTAAAAACGCCTTACTATACTATGTCGTTTTTTCGGCTTAAAAACGCCTTACTATACATGGTCGTTTTTTTCGGGCAAAAAACGCCTTACTATACTATGTCATTTTTTTTGGGCTAAAATCGCCTTACTATATATACTATGTCGTTTTTTTCGGGCTAAAAACGCCTTACTAAACTATGTCATTTTTTTCGGGCCAAAAACGCCTTACTATACTATGTCGTTTTTTCCGGCTCAAAAGCGCCTTACTATACTGTCGTTTTTTTCGGACCAAAAACGCCTTACTATACTATGTCGTTTTGTTCGGCTCAAAAACGCCTTTCTATACTATGTCGTTTTTTTCGGGCCAAAAACGCCTTACTATACTATGTCGTTTTCTTCGGCTCAAAAACGCCTTACTATACTATGTCGTTTTTTTCGGGCCAAAAACGCCTTACTATACTATGTCGTTTTTTTCGGGCTAAAAACGCCTTACTAAACTATGTCATTTTTTTCGGGCCAAAAACGCCTTACTATACTATGTCGTTTTTTCCGGCTCAAAAGCGCCTTACTATACTGTCGTTTTTTTCGGCTCAAAAACACCTTACTATACTATGTCGGTTTTTTCGGCTCAAAAACGCCTTTCTATACTATGTCGTTTTTTTCGGGCCAAAAACGCCTTACTATACTATGTCATTTTTTTCGGGCTAAAAACGCCTTACTATACTATGTCGTTTTTTTCGGGCCAAAAACGCCTTACTATACTATGTCGTTTTTTTCGGGCTAAAAACGCCTTACGATACTATGTCGTTTTTTTCGGCTCAAAAACGCCTTACTATACTGTCGTTTTTTTCGGGCCAAAAATGCCTTACTGTACTATGTCGTTTTTTTCGGCCCAAAAACGCCTTACTATACTATGTCGTTTTTTTTCGGCTTAAAAACGCCTTACTCCACATGGTGGTTTTTTTCGGCCTAAAAACGCCTTACTATACTAGGTCGTTTTTTTCGGGCAAAAAACGCCTTACTATACTATGTCGTTTTTTCGGCTTAAAAACGCCTTACTATACATGGTCGTTTTTTTCGGGCAAAAAACGCCTTACTATACTATGTCATTTTTTTCGGGCTAAAATCGCCTTACTATATATACTATGTCGTTTTTTTCGGCTAAAAATGCCTTACTATACCATGTCTTTTTTTTTCGGGCTAAAAACGCCATACTATACTCTGTCGTTTTTTGGGGGGCTAAAAACGCCTTAATATACTAAGTCGTTTTTTTTCGGCTGAAAAACGCCTTACTATACTATGTCGTTTTTTTCGGGCTAAAAACGCCATACTATACTGTCGTTTTTTGGGGGGCTAAAAACGCCTTAATATACTAAGTCGTTTTTTTTTCGGGCTAAAAACGCCTTACTATACTATGTCGTTTTTTTCGGGCCAAAAACGCCTTACTATACTGTCTTTTTTTTTCGGGCCAAAAACGCCTTACTATACTATGTCGTTTTTTTCGGGCCAAAAACGCCTTACTATACTATGTCGTTTTTTTCGGCCTAAAAACGCCTTACTATACTAGGTCGTTTTTTTCGGGCAAAAAACGCCTTACTATACTATGTCGTTTTTTCGGCTTAAAAACGCCTTACTATACATGGTCGTTTTTTTCGGGCAAAAAACGCCTTACTATACTATGTCATTTTTTTCGGGCTAAAATCGCCTTACTATATATACTATGTCGTTTTTTTCGGGCTAAAAACGCCTTACTAAACTATGTCATTTTTTTCGGGCCAAAAACGCCTTACTATACTATGTCGTTTTTTCCGGCTCAAAAGCGCCTTACTATACTGTCGTTTTTTTCGGACCAAAAACGCCTTACTATACTGTCGTTTTTTTCGGCTCAAAAACGCCTTTCTATACTATGTCGTTTTTTTCGGGCCAAAAACGCCTTACTATACTATGTCGTTTTCTTCGGCTCAAAAACGCCTTACTATACTATGTCGTTTTTTTCGGGCCAAAAACGCCTTACTATACTATGTCGTTTTTTTCGGGCTAAAAACGCCTTACTAAACTATGTCATTTTTTTCGGGCCAAAAACGCCTTACTATACTGTGTCTTTTTTTTCGGGCCAAAAACGCCTTACTATACTATGTCATTTTTTTCGGGCTAAAAACGCCTTACTATACTATGTCGTTTTTTTCGGGCCAAAAACGCCTTACTATACTATGTCGTTTTTTTCGGGCTAAAAACGCCTTACGATACTATGTCGTTTTTTTCGGCTCAAAAACGCCTTACTATACTATGTCGTTTTTTCCGGCTCAAAAACGCCTTACTATACTATGTCGTTTTTTTCGGGCCAAAAACGCCTTACTGTACTATGTCGTTTTTTTCGGCCCAAAAACGCCTTACTATACTATGTCGTTTTTTTTCGGCTTAAAAACGCCTTACTCCACATGGTGGTTTTTTTCGGCCTAAAAACGCCTTACTATAGGTCGTTTTTTTCGGGCAAAAAACGCCTTACTATACTATCTCGTTTTTTCGGCTTAAAAACGCCTTACTATTATACATGGTCGTTTTTTTCGGGCAAAAAACGCCTTACTATACTATGTCGTTTTTTTCGGCTAAAAATGCCTTACTATACCATGTCTTTTTTTTCGGGCTAAAAACGCCATACTATACTATGTCGTTTTTTGGGGGGCTAAAAACGCCTTAATATACTAAGTCGTTTTTTTTCGGCTGAAAAACGCCTTATTTTTTCGGGCTAAAAACGCCATACTATACTATGTCGTTTTTTGGGGGGCTAAAAACGCCTTAATATACTAAGTCGTTTTTTTTTTCGGGCTAAAAACGCCTTACTATACTATGTCGTTTTTTTCGGGCCAAAAACGCCTTACTATACTGTCTTTTTTTTCGGGCCAAAAACGCCTTACTATACTATGTCGTTTTTTTCGGGCTAAAAACGCCTTACGATACTATGTCGTTTTTTTCGGCTCAAAAACGCCTTACTATACTATGTCGTTTTTTTCGGCTCAAAAACGCCTTACTATACTATGTCGTTTTTTTTCGGCTTAAAAACGCCTTACTCCACATGGTGGTTTTTTTCGGCCTAAAAACGCCTTACTATAGGTCGTTTTTTTCGGGCAAAAAACGCCTTACTATACTATGTCGTTTTTTCGGCTTAAAAACGCCTTACTATACATGGTCGTTTTTTTCGGGCAAAAAACGCCTTACTATACTATGTCATTTTTTTCGGGCTAAAATCGCCTTACTATACCATGTCTTTTTTTTCGGGCTAAAAACGCCATACTATACTCTGTCGTTTTTTGGGGGGCTAAAAACGCCTTAATATACTAAGTCGTTTTTTTTCGGCTGAAAAACGCCTTACTATACTATGTCGTTTTTTTCGGGCTAAAAACGCCATACTATACTATGTCGTTTTTTGGGGGGCTAAAAACGCCTTAATATACTAAGTCGTTTTTTTTTTCGGGCTAAAAACGCCTTACTATACTATGTCGTTTTTTTTCGGCCAAAAACGCCTTTTTATCCGAAAAAAAATGACCATGATTAGTAAGGCGTTTTTTGCCGAAACCCCCCCGACCATGTAAAGTAAGGCGTTTTTATCCGAAAACGACAATATTTAGGAAGGTGTTTTTAGCCGATGAAAACACGACCACATTTAGTCAGGCGGTTTCAGGCGAAAACAACCATGAAGAGTAAGGCGTTTTTAGCCAGTTGAATACGTAACGCTATTTGAAATACGGTAATGGGGGGAGGACCTTCATAAAATGATTAATTCCTCTATAATCATCTTTGTATTCAGCACCAGTGCAAGAAAACTGACCATTTAAAAGCCCCCCCACTCTCCAAAAACAAAATATATAGTACTCAACTGAGCCGTGACGCAAAAAAGGTCTGGGACCAGTGGCTTAGACAGCTTGAAGAGTGAGTTGCAAACAGACTTCTGAGTCTACTTTGGGTGACGTGTTGGAAAACAGAAGTCGAGCCTTGACAACTGCTCCTCTGCTCCAGAACGTGCCTCGTATCCTGGTGCAGTCCGCCAGTGTGGAAGAGGGAATGAATGACACACGCCTGCAAGTAAGTTTGAGGATCCAGACATTCTCCTTTGCTGCAGGGCTCAAGCAATTCAACTCACACTCTGCCACGCACGCGGACCAAACTGTTATCAAGTCAACCATTAATGAACGAAAACCCCAAAGTAATCACACAAATCGTCGTGCTTGTGCCTTCAGGTTGCGACTGAGCAAAGCAGCCCTGCTCTCATGTCCCAGGAGAGCCCCAGATCGGTGCCTCTCCCTACGCCAATTAGCCCAGAGACACAAGACTCCACCCAGAATTTGCTGAGCGAAGCGTCCGGCGGTTACATGTCGACGATGCCGCTTTCAGACGTCTTCACGCTGAGCTGGGACCTTCCTCCGTCGTCAGGTCAAAGGGCTGCCAGTTTTGCGGCCGTGACAAACGAAGAAGACGAGGAAGCGATGCAGAGACTCTCCTTTCCATCTGAGGGTGGCTCCGGGTCTGAACCTCAGGAGGCTTTCCAAGCAGCTGCGGAGAACACCGACCTGTCGCAGTCCAAACCAAAGGATAGTTCATTAGTTCATTTAAATCGGAGTCTCTGGGACCCAAATGCATCTCATGCAGCGCAGGAAGTCAAAGCCTCTTCTGCATGCGCAGTGTCCGATCGCCCGACAACACCAGTGCATTTAGAACGTGACCCGATGACACCAAAGCAAGTAGACAGTGTGCTGACACCGTCAAATTCATTTATTGTAGAAGAGCAACAACCAAAGACGTTTTCGACTGAAAGTGTTCAAACGAATGTGAAAGAAGCAAGTAAAGCAATTCAAAAAGTGCGTGAGAAGAACCAACCATCCAACTCAGACCAGACTGAGACAGATCCTGAAGCTCCTGCGTCTGTCTTCACCCACACGTCATCCGAACCGCCTCCGGTTCCACTGAAGAATTGCGATCCACCATCTTGTTCCCGGGAAAAATCCCCTTTCAAGGACTCCAGCGGTTCTGCCATCCTAGTTCCCTCCAGCGAGGAGGTCCACCAGGCCGCAACATCCGCTGCCTCGGCAAAATCCTCCAAATCGCCTGCTGCAGCAGTCAAACCTTTCAAGATACAGAAAGTCCAGTCATCAGATCTCAAGTCCTTCCGGCGTATACTCAGGGAGCCCGTTCAAACTGAGACCGGCAGCTCTTCACCATCGCACAGCAATCTCGCCGAGCCCCTGGAGCTCATCTTAGACTGCGGGGAAGGAGTGGGAACTGCTGCCGTCTCTCTGCCCGACTGGCTGAAAGAAGGGGAACTTGTCACTGTCGGGACCAATAAAAGCGGCGTCGTGCGCTACGTGGGACCCACAGACTTTGCCCAAGGCGTGTGGGTGGGAGTGGAACTGGAGGTACCTGCAGGTGAGTGGAAAAGATCCTTTTGTTTTAAAACCTGGGCAAAGTCAAATAATAAAAATGCCCAACAGAATACTGTGATCCACTGGATCAGTTCAAGCCAATAAAACCAGACACACACGGTCTAAAAAAAATAAATACCCCCCCACACACACACACACAAAATACATTGCAATGCCCAAAAAGTTGTACATTTGAGGGCAGGGTGTGTGTGTGTGGGGGGGGGGGGGGGGGTGACAAGAGCACAAATCATTACTTTGGAGCATCACCTGTCATTTACCAGGAAAGAATGACGGCTCGGTGGGTGGGAAGCACTACTTCCACTGCAATCCAGGTTACGGAGTCCTCGTCCGGCCGGACAGGGTGAGCCGCAGTGGCGCCAAACGCCGTCGGCAGCAGCAGAAGCGTCGCAGTGCCAACCTGTCGGGATCCACTCCGAACCTGGCGGCGCTCACGGCGCTGGCCAAAGGTGATGCTGCCTCTGCATCATCATCCTCATCATCATCATCGTCATTACCTTCTCGCGATGGTGCAGAGGACCTGAAACATTCTTGAGAGAGGAGGCTCAGCCGTGCAATGTTGGGTTGAGGCTGTACATACTTGATGCCGTAAACATGATTCAATATGTTCCAATGTGTTTGCACATCTAACCCATTTCTCCCCGAGGTTTCATTCAATGCTGCGTGTGTTGTTCACTTCCACACTTTGTAAAGCTCCATGCCAAGAAGTGTAGGTTTTGTTTTACTTTTGCATGAACACTGATCATATCGTATTTAGAAGATTAGGATGCTTTCACAAAAGTGTTTTACTGCTTGAGGATTATGTTTCTATAAAATGACTTTAGTTTTGTGTGCCTTCTTGATTGTTGAGAATACATCATGAATTGTGAGCTTTTTTCCTTTCATGAATTAAATGCAGCAAAAACATTTGGGGTCTTATTTTTTTAACAATGTTTTGTGACTTTACATGAATAAATCGAGTCATTTTTTGACACAAAACAATAATGGACTATGTTACGTGGTGTTCCATCTTGAAAGTTTTTTGTTTTGTTTTGTTTTAAACGTGCTCAGTGAGGCTTTAGCATATCAGGGCAGTAGTGCCAGCTGGTCCACCCCTTCATTCACAGAACTTGAAACAAATCTGTTTAGCCTTTGCAGTCTCAAAGAGAGTACCGATTTTACGAGGGTATTTCTCAGAAATTGGATTCTAAGTACCAAAGATTTGTCTCCATTGAGTGGTTTACCACTTAACGCTGGCTTCAATTATTTGCTTTGAAAATTGACGCCGAGGTTCTCCAGAAAGTTTTGAAATGTCGATATTTGGGCGTTTGGACTGACTCATGTCCCACCCGGAACAGCTCACCAGGAGGCATCCTAATCCGGCCGGCTCCTCTCGACATGGAGAAGCGGCTCGACTCTGAGCCCTTCCCGGATGACGAGCTTCTCAGCTTATCTTTAAGGGAGGAGCCCGGTCACCCTGTGCAGGAAAGTGATTTAGGCCTCTTGTAACCGGGATCTTGTCGTTTCGGTCAAGGTCATCTTTATTGTCAAATATGCTTTATGTATAACATTAAGATGACCTTGACAAAACACGTGACAAGGCAACACATGGTAAGTAGTAAACGCAAATATCAAAGTACTTTTCAGTGATATAGCTTTATTCTCTTGTACATTATTTATATATATATATATACATATACTAAAATAAACACAAGTTAAAAAAAAATGAACAAAGAAACTGTATAAAAATGCATATATATACTACATCTTAATTACAGAACAGTCTACTGTCCAAAAAAGGCACTAAATTTCAAAATGGGCAATACAATTGAACATAACATAGCTTTTGAAATTGACACAACAGTATTCAGTCCTCTTTTTCTGAGCTATATTCGGATGAGGTGTTTTACGTGCGGGGGGCACGGAGGAGGGACTCATAACATGCAAACCCTGACGTACCACGAGAGGGCATCCCTGGACTGCAACTGGAGCACGTGTTGCCGCTGGGGAGGGAGCTTTGGACCGGTGTCAGGCTTGCGGCCTCCCATTTCAACCTCACTGGAGATTCAAAACATCCCATTCACTACAGGAGCACCCAAAGGCGTAACGGCCTCCGCCGAGCTTCAACACTACCCGATAGAAATTTGGACTGCGGTTTCATCTCTGAAACAATACAGACAATTCTTTTGAAAGCAGCTTCAAGTGAGAATCTCCAAGCGCACTCTTGTGTGCGCGGCAAAGACAAAGTGAGCTTTTCGACACTATTCGTGATGTGCGCCAAGATCCTCACACACAAACCGCAAGTTTTCCAAAATTTTGTACTAACTAAAATTCAGTACGATATAGTTCTCCGCTAGTACTCGTTTTCAGAACATCAGATTCACTTTACAGGGTCTTTAAGTCTAGACTTCAATCGCATCTTTTATTTATTTATTTTTTTCAAATCCATTGTGGTCTATCAAGGCAAAATGGGGAGGGGGAAAAAAAAGTCCAACTATTTCTGGACCCCACTACATCTAATTGATTTTCTTTTTCTGCGCCAAAATAGGAAACACCGAAGCGCTCCCATTTCCAAGGAGTCTGGCTACAGGGGAAGGGACAAAATGGCATCAGGTCCAAGTCGTGTTCCGCTTTGTAAGGTGCATCGTCATTTGTCTTTCACAAAATACCTCCGACACAAACAGGAAGACTGCCGTTCAGTCGAAAAATGAATGACAAAATGCATGTTTAAAAAAAAAAATAATAGAAAAATCTGGTGAGCATTAAAAAAAAAAAAAAGCTTGATTAATTTAACAATAGGCATGTTTCTTTTCAAAACACTTTGTACATTATTAGCCTTAAAAATGAGTATAAATACTTTTTTCAACCCTAAAATCCTTTTTTTTTTAAATCCTTTTTGAAATGCATGAAAATGTTACGTTGCAGGAGAGCTTTGATATACATGACATATTCTTTTCCAAAATCATCACATTAGGGCCTCTTCAAAAGATTCGGGTTACACTTTGGGAAAAGGTGATTCATGAGTACAACGCAAAGCCATTCGTCAATTATTTGTTTCTCGGAGGCTAGTCGCATACATACAATTTTTTTTCTTGGAGGGTTTTCCCAATTGTGTAATTTCCCCAGTGTGGGACAAATAAATGATATCTTATCTTATCTTATCTTTTCTTGTGGTAATGTTTTTATCAAATACAATAAAATAATAAATCACCTTCGACAGTGGCTCGAAGAGCATTAAAAGCAAATACATTTCACTTTTTTTTATTGATTTGAGGGGGAGGAGGTGAAAATGGCTTTTTTCCAAAGTGTCGGGAAAACTCTTGGATTTTTTTTTCTCCTTTTATGTGGGGTTCTCCTCCAGTTTTGAAATCGGTCAAGATTTTCAAATGGTGAAATGCTTCGCAAACCGCTTAGTTTGGGCTCACGTGATCACGATACAAATCTGCTGCGGTCACATTCTTTTGGCAATTATAGAGGCGGATCGGCCACGATTATACTTCCTGCCTCTGTATGAGAGCGTTACGGCTTGCCCTCGTCGGGTCAAACTGGCCCGAGAGAAAAACTACATCACTTTTGCCAAATCTTTTCCAAGAAGTGGCGAAGACCGCGGCGAGAGCGGTCCGCGAGGCCGAGGGCCGACTTTGAGCCGGCCTCAATGCGGCATTTTTTCCTTTGGCATGGATGGCGTTCAAAACAAAAACACTCGTGGATAGCTTAACTTTGTTTGATTATCACATGAACCCATAAATTGATTCTTCATCCACTCAAGCACTTAAGTCATCGACGAGCTAAGCGTCGCTATCAGCGTGAAGACTTTCTGCTGTTGAATGTAGACTCGCTCTTTTCTACACTGAAACAATCATCATCATCATCACATACTTGGCATGCTGCGGCGAGAGTCGACGTGAGGTTATTCATCTCCAGGTTTGCATTCGACAGCAGAAAACCCGAATGATTCCGTCGAGAGGCTAAGAAGAGTCCGAGCGTCGGGAGGGCGCGTGACGGAACCGCCCATCAGATTTGGCGCTTTCCGTTGGTTGCCCCACCTCCCCCAAAAGACATCGTCCAGAGGCTTCTCCTGCCGTTAATTGCACAATAACAAGGGTGAGTCGCCAGAGTAGGTAGGTAGCGCGCCATTACGTTCGGGTGACTGACAACTAGAAGAACCATATATCTTATGTACAGTACACATTTGTGGAGTTTGTCTCTGAGGTTGAGTGAGACTGAGTGAGGATTGGCTCAGACGACCAGGCTGCAGAGGTAAGCGGGAATGGGGGGTCAGGGGGAGAGGAGGGGAACGGAGGTTTCACTTCTACTTCATCTTTTTTTGCCATAGATCGTTTTCAGGGATGGTAGGCTGTATCCTTTGTCTTGAGTTGTACAATTAGTTAATACATCAGAAAGTTGAGACGATCAGTCATGATGGCTCGCTCTGGGAAGGGAGTGAATAAGGTCTCAGAAGGAATTAGGAAGGCCGGGCCCGGCGTTATGACCTCTGGGACGACCAACACGGTGCGCTTGGACCGCGGGAACTATTTCATCAATTCAGTTCCTACAAAGGTGCATTGCGAGAACCGGACACAGGGAACTTGCAACACAGAACTGAATTTGGAGATACTTCTTGGGGTTCAAACACACAATGGTCCTCCCAAAGTTGCCGCGCTTGAAATTCCTCCTTTCCCTTTGGCCTCTTGCCGCTTCCTCCCCTTTGGCCCTTCAGTCGTCTTCCAGGACCTCCGTCTTGATGTCGCCGGGGCCCCCTCCGCTTCTCGACAGGGCCAGGATGGTGTGATTCACGGCGGCCATCTCCACAGCCAGGGAGATGGGATCCTGGTGCTCGCTGTGAGCGGCGCTGTCATCCTGAGATAAGGAGGGAACATTGAGGGGGATCCGAGGAGCTTCCCGAACATGCAATTTCGAGAGCGTTTGCTGAGGGGTCAAGTGCAATTTGGGGGGGAGGAGGGGGGTTGTTGCTCTCGGAACCTGATGCGCAACGGCTTTGAGTGACTACCCGGGACTAAGGTTTAACCAGAAATGCTGGCTTGTAGTCATCCACGCTGACTTTTACTTGATTTGTCCGGCCATCCGTTTTCCATGGATTTCACCGGAAAGCCAAAACGTTTTCTGAGTAGTGCATATAACACAACAGCAGCTCTATTTGTCTATTTGTGTTTGTCCAGGAAGTGACAAACACATCTAATCAGGTTGTGGCTTGATGTAAAATGCTTTTCCTTTTTTTTTTACAGCGCGACGGTTTGGCCGATAGTAATAAAACAGAATGTTTATTTTAATACCGCCAGACACAAGAGTCGATCCCACTGCGAAAGATGAGCAAGGTGACACATTATGTATCGCGGCTGCTGTATGCGGCTTGGGGACCTCACAAATAATATTGCCCGAACTCAGGGAACCTGGTCACGACTAAGATGACTAAAAGTGAAGACTTACCTGTATCGGGGAACTGGGCTCCAAGCGGTAAAGGCCAAATGGTCGGCTGAGAGGTCTCTTGTCAAAATATGGCAAATCACATGCCTACAGGGAGAGGAAAGACTGAGCTATAATTTCCGTCCCAAATTTGTGGCGTCACAGCAGTAAAGAATCAGGAATGAATGCTACTTTATCATCCGGTTGCCAGGCATAAAAGTGAACAAACGAGCGATTCGACCAAGAATGACTAACATCAAGAATATGTCCTCAATTGTGAGGCGTATTGAGTTCCCGCACTTGTTGGTGGTGAAGAGAAGCGGCGGTTACCTGGTCTGTGAAATCGTTCCCATCAATGTCGTCACTGTTGGAGTGTCCTCCTGGACTCTGCACGTCTATCCCGTGACTCTCCAGGATTGTGGCTTCTTGGAGGAAAAGGACACAGTGTGACATTGACCGTCTTTTCCGCACTGGATTATGAGGCGCACCTTCAATGAAGACTGAAAACCATTAATAAAGTGTGCGTTTAAAAAAAACAAACAACAACAACAACACCACAGCTGCCTTCCTATTCCCGTCGCAAAAAAAGCCACATGGATAAAATAGACATTTGTGTTGATAAAGCCCAAAGTTGAGAGAGTCATGAAACAACCTGCCCAGCCCATTTTGGCAGAACCGGTGCCAATGTGCGTTGCAAGCCACTCTTCGGCACAACAAAGGTCAGAGGAGCTACGAACAACAACATACTGAGCGCTTGAAACGAACTTTGTTCCCTCCCAAAGATACATTACCAATGTTAGCTCGTCTCTTGATCTCCTTGCGGCGGTTGGCAAACCAGTTGTAGACTTTGAGGGAAGTGACCCTCTCCAAATCAGATAGCTTCTTCCCTGGAAAAAGATGACAGCGGTGTCATTCCACCCGCGTATCTCGTCTACCTTGCCTTTGCGTTCATCATCATTTTAAAGGAGATAGCATCATTAGCTCTCTTAGCTGGCTGGGTTCTACTCGCTCGCTGATTGTTTTTGGGGTTTTTTTTGTTTGTTTTTAGAATTTTTGTTTCATTGTGCAACCAAATCAAACCGTACCGTCAATGTGATGCACAGGTGACATTTACCGAGGCTTTGGTTTACCTGGTTTCTGAATAACAGCGTTGCAGGCGTTGGCGATTTCCTCCCTTTTGGCCTCATCGGGGTACTGGTTGTCGTTGAAGTAACTGTCAATCACACAGGAACCAGGCGAAATGAATTATGTTACGCAAGGACCAAGGCAGCCAGGTAGACCGTTTGCACTTTCTACGACCAAGCCGCCGTTGTTTGGGGAGATCGGTGGGACGGCGCCATACAGCCTCTGCTCTTAAAAGTTGCAACTCTCGTCTTCTCACCTCTCCATCACGGCCAGACACTCCTTCCTCCACGTGAAGCGGCTTCCCCGCCGAAGTCGGAAAGTACCCGGGGCGGTGGCCAGCGGAGGAGGAGTTTGCCTCCACTCCATCTCCTCCAAAGGCAACGGAGCCGGCCGCATGTTCAGCGTGGCACCTGGGTGGGGAGAAAGAGAGCGCCGAGGAGCGCTCTTTTGATGCTGGTCTCATTTCCATCTGCATAAACTGGGTACTGTGTGTAGTATTGTTGATCAATGTTTAGTTGGCACATAGACGGGCGGGGACGCCGACCCCTATCATCCTCTATCGGGGGAATATTTTGTAAGGAACATTTGGACTTTGTCTGCAAAAATTGGGTCTCGTCCTCACCACCAGGAACACGAAACTGAAAATGAATATTTTTTAACATGAATGATTAGCTTAACTGAAATCATATTTGCATGACAATCAAACTTCCAGCACCATTTTAGTCATGTGCGACAAAGCCAGCATTTTATATGTCCATAACCACAAAAAAAAAAAGAAAAAAGCATTTTAAATCACATATTATAGTCCACAATGGATTAAACGTCAAGCGTAGCCGCAACTCACTTCGCTTTGCTGCCGGAATCTGTAATTCCCCTACTGCTGTACTAATCAAGACTTATTGAGATGATATTTTATGGAAAAAGACCGAGAACACAAACACGTGCAACAGAGCGCAAACGGTCCAATACACTAAGCTGAGCATACCAAGATTTCTCAAGTTGAGAACACAGGAAGCATGAACGCAAAGCAAAACTCTTGTCGCAACTGTTGAGGAATGTGAGCGGTCAAATTGCTCTTAGCCCTCCTTGGACACAGGTTCTTTTATCTCTCTATAAGGTGGAAGAAGACCCAACACCACGTCGTCTTTTCTTCAGTTTATCACAACGCAACACGAATCGATTCGGGCTCCTGTGAGTCTCAGATTTCATCAGGAAGCCCCAAAGAAACACATTCATGAGATTATATAGAGACAATATGATAATGAGAGGCGGGGAGGTACGCCTCTCATGCTAATCCCTGAAACAAAGAAAATAACATGTCATCTAAAGGAAGGAAGGCTGGAGGAAGTTGGGAGCGGTGGGGTTCGAGGGCACTAAAGGTGATTGTAAACACAGCGAGCAGGAAATACCTTTAACAGCATTCTACATTGTTTCTCTCAAGTGTCTGAACAAACACAACTAGCAGAGAGGAATAACACCATAACCATTAAACCTAACTAAGCAAAAAGTAGAGACAAAGAAGGTCAAGCAAAGTTCGACCTTGATATGATGACAAAGTATAGACCACTGCTGTTGGTCACAGATCTTGAGATTAGGGTTCCTCTTTGAGGGCACTTGACAGCCTTCAGGGATGTATACGAGGTGGCAGGAAAACCCTCGGGGGCTGTTAATTAACCAAGTGAAAATAGGACCTAAACTTCACACTACATTCTTTGTTTTAAGTACTTCAGCAGATGTTCAGGACAGAGACTAGTGTCAATAGTTCTCATAGCAAGGTGAAATTCCTCAACAATGTTCTACTACTACTTCTAGCGGAATAATTCCTTAACACAACCATACTATTGGCATCCAGCTAAAAGGTGCGACGCATTTGCGATGTCATAACCCAGCCCAACTGGTTAACCCCCCCCCCCCCGCAATCGTTGTCGCAATCAGCATGAAAGGGCCTCGTTTTCCTCTGCGGCGGTGATGGAAATGTGCGCGGCGCTGAACCGGGCTCACTGTGAGCATAAATATCACAAGGAAAGAGCAGTTTGCAGCGCTGATGGCGTTGGCAGACCTCCACCAAAGGAGCATGCCGCAGAGGACAAGGCGTGGGATGTCTGCCGCCCGTCTATACGTCGAGACAGCACATTTACACCGGAGATGCAAAGTCAGCATGCGGCTCCTTTAAGCGTCCACATTCAAGGGTGTCCTAAAAACGGGTGCGCGGAACACACTTTTAGCATTTACTGCATTGTCCCTTCCCATGCGACAATATTTTCAGATTAGAATGCGGGCAGTTGACTTGTGACGACAACGTGAGCCGAGCGGTTGGGTGTGGCCATTGTCACATGCATGTGGGCCTCCTTGCGTTTCGTCATCCCTTCACAAGAATGTCACAAATGTGGATGCATCTGCTGTCCGAGCGCAGCATTCCACCAATCGCTTCAGAATGCTCATCTCAAGTTCTTGAATACTTTGGAGTATCTCATCAACCGTGAAAGAGGAAACTGCAGGCAGCGCATTGCTTTTTTTTCCCCCTCCCCTGATAAGTCTTCCACTTCACATGAAAGCTGGAAATTCACCAGATTGCCAGGATTTGCTGAAGCAGAGTCAAACGTTGAGCTGTACCTGGAGTGGTTTTCTCCAGCGTGTACCAGCGGTAGAAGGCCCTCTTCTTCTGCTCACTCAGGTCGGAGCCATGCTGCAGCAGCCAATGGGAGATTCTGCTCTGGCTGATGCCTGGAAGGCAGCCAGACATCAAATTAGTCAATGTGTAACATCAAACCCTGGCACAGTTAGCGGAGAAAATCCTCTGAAATAACTTTAGCGACAAAAAGGCAGATGAGAGAAGAATGCAGCGATCCATGTAAATGAGCTCCTTGCATCACTAGTGTGCCGTTGCGTGATTTAAAAGAACCCATCTGCACTTCAAAGTGCTTCAAGGAGCGAGTGTTGGTTGGTTTTGTCACACCCTTTTACTCCTAAGAGGCAATGGTGCGTTATTCTGGCCACACACACCTAAATGCACTGATTTAGAATTTTTCTTCAACAGCCAAGTTGGGAGAGTGGAATGCACAAGGATGTGGTGGCAATACACACAAATCATTACAAAAGGCAGTTTAAAAAAAAAATCCAATAAAAATAAAAAGACCCTTTACGTTCCGTGCCAAATGTGACCAAATGATACAACTCCAGCCTGCTGACTCTTTCCGAGAACGTGTCAAAATGTGACAGCAGCCGAGCGACGGTCCGTCGAATAGCGGAAAAGAGCACCGCGAAAGTTGAGTGCAACATCCAGGCATGCTTCTCCATACGAATACAGTCATGCAATCAGATGAGCATTTGACACAATGTTGAACATTGAGCAAAATTAACATTTTTTTGTTGTTGTAGGATTTTAACTGGGATGGCATCGTGTATTTCTAAATCCAGTATTGCAGAGCTGCAGCGGAGGAATTGTCAATAGCCATTTTGGGAGGGAGATTCCCCTCTGTTTATCAGCCATTTTGTTGCACCATATACAATATATTCCGGACTGCTGCACTTTCACGTATGTGTGTCTGGAGAGAACATCAAGGAGTAACAATGGCATCGTCTGTTCAAAATCGGCTTTGTATGCGTGATTGCTACTTACCGGTGACTTGCGCCACCACCGCTTGAGAGATCCGACGGTTCCCAAGGAACGCTTTAATCTCCTCTTTCACCATGCTGCTATCCCTCCTGCAGAAACATAAACAGCATTAATAACTGCACAAATACATCATTTAGAAAACATTCAGCACCATTCGGCCAGTTAGATTTTCTTTAACCAACAGCAGCAATGCATTAAAAAAAAAAAAAAAAGAAGATCCAATTGTTTATGCATATATAGTGTTCAGTTGAGGTATGCAGGGGAGGCGGAGTAGCACAAGCAGACCATGGCATGATGTGCTCCATGCACCAGTTTTTGGCCTACCACGGGCTATTCTGGCTCAAGTTCTTCCAGTTTGTTTATATACATGCAAACCGCAGGTCACTCAAGACATATCATATCTTTAAGTAAAGTAAACTACATTGGCACACTTTTCTTCCCGTCCTTTCGTGGAGACTTTAAGGTGTATCCCTAAGCGAGGGCCGGCCAGGCCGTTCCACATGTTGTCTTCTGTTACCAGTCATTTCCTGAGCTTTCTCCATCATGCGGGATGGCCTAACTCGCATTTAATTGGCCTGTTCATTTCCTCACTACTGTAAAGCTGCGCCGCTTAAGAGTCTAAGGAAACCTGGCACTCAATGGAAAAAAAACAAACAGTTGAAAGATGCCAGAATGTACACATTCACCTGGCTTCACATTCTTCTTGGAAAAAAACATGAAACAAAGGCTCGGTCCTATTCTGGGCTGCATTAACAGCATCAGTGCGTGTTTTTATTATGAGTCATACACCAACACTGAAGCTCTATCACTCCTTACAATACTACAGACAGCATAGAAAGACACCACAAATAATGGAGGCATTTACACTTTAGGCACCATCAACATGAAAGGCACACCGAAGCCCAAAGCACTTTTTTTAAATTGTATTTTTGCACATATACTTCTCAAAAAAAGAAAAGTCTGGGCTCTAGACATCCAGTTTCAATATGCTTCACACTGTGGTCTTGCAGCACAGCTAAAATTTGATTTGTAAACAAGAAAAAAAAAAGCTACTTATATTGACACCAGTGAATCACAAGCATCTGCACAAGATGAAGGAAGCGTGGAAAGAAGGAGGGAGGAGGTGATGTGATTGACTCAAAAAAATAAATAAAAATGAAAAATAAAATCCCCTGCGAAGACAAAAACTGTGAACTTAGAAGTGGGGGGTGCATGGGGGTGGGGGTCACAAGGCCAACGTGGGATCGTTGAAGAGCTTCACCACCCCCGGCAGCCCTGTGGAACAGAACGCTGGAAGCCCCTTGCACGTGGAATGAGCTCGAACGCTACTCAACTTCCTCAGGCTTTCCATAGAAGGCGTCGGGGGACGTCGGTTAATGCGCTGAGAAAATGTCCAGACTGCTCATATGGGGCAATAGGACAACATCAGAGGTTTAGAGTAGTGGGACTAATGTGCAAAGTGCTTTGAGGGCGAGGAAAAGGTAGCTAACGGGAGAATACTGATGGATTCTAATGGCTCCAAGTAACTACCGCGGCTGCTATTTTGAGCATGTGACTTTGAGCCCTAATGTGATTTGACATTTGGCAAATTCAATCCAATAGAATTGCCTGAGGTGGAACAGAAAATCTTTTCTGCTCCCCAACACAAATCCTGTGTTTTTCTTGGGAACAAATTATTCTGACTGCAGGTACATTCAAAATAATTTTGTTTTTATCCACGCCCTTTTGAAGAATCACGGAATTTGTAGCGCTGCGAGAAGAATGGTTTTCAGGAAAATGTAACACATTGTTTTGATTACAATCACATCAAATATCAATCACAAATGAGAAAGTCTTAAGTCTGAATACGACTGACCTCATCAGCTCCTCCACTTTATCGTCAACATCAAGGTCCTCTTCGATAGCCTCGAAGCCAAAGGTTCTAGCTGCCGCCGCGCTGTTCACAGGATAGCGAGGAGGAGACAGCTTTCCGTTGGGCGTGGCAGCGAGACTGTCGCGCCCATTCTGGGACAGCGCCACCAGTGAGACGGGCGAGGGCAGGATGGCGGAGGAGGGCGGCGGCGGCGCCGGAGGTGGTGAGGTGTCGTAGCTGTTACTAAGCGAGGGCGAGAGCCCCCCGTTGCTGCCAAACTGCGTCTGCGTGGCTGTTGATATCTTGGAGGTGGTCGAGGAGGCAGTGGTTGCGGAGTGGTCGCCGACGCCGTCGTCGCCATTGTTGATGGCGCCGTTGCACGTCACGGCAGAGGTGGTGGTTGCGGAGGCAGTGTTGTTGGAGGCAGAGTTGTTGGTGCAGCTGTTTGTCCCGCCTACCATGTAGGAGGAAGAGGAAGAGGAGGAGGATGAGGTGCGGCGACCGAACTTGTCGCCGTGCTCCCGGTCCAGCCGGTCCAGAGTTTCGAGCGCATGGAGGATCTCCCGCTTGGACATGCCGGAGCGACGCAGTCGCTGCAGCAGATCTATCTGCTCGATAGTGAAGCGAGGCTCCTCGCTGAAGTCAGACATCCTGATGCTGAACTGGAGACAAATCAGAACGGTGATGAGACGGAGGACAACGGGGAAGTCAAGGGACATACAAAGGGAATCTGAGGCAAAGAAAGGCAAGAAGACCGAAATAGACGGATGAAGGGCTTGTCAAGAGGGAAATGAGAGGATTAAGAAGGAAAGGCTGAAAAGGAACACTGCTGCAGATGGGCAGAGAAAATGAGAAGGATAAGGCAGGGAGAGGAAGCGGCGTGGCAAGACGGAAAGGAAAGTCGAGAGAAAACTGTTGGGAAAGTGAGAGAACAAAAACTGCCGAGATGAAAATAAAGCAGCAGCAGATAAGAAAATGAAGAGTGAGAGATAGATGTGTGAAAAGAAAAAGGAAGGGAGGGGCGAGGCATTTAAAAAAAAAAAAAAATCTGCTATTTTTGGGACCCAGCAAGCAACACACACGGAGTGCCAGAGTCACCTTGACAGCTGATTCGATCTTAACATTCTGAGTGCCATTCTTTAACGGCTCCTGTATATGCGCACCACCCACACGCAATGCTTTTTATAAGCAATTTGCTACGCCAAAAATCAATGCGTCTAGAATAAGACCGCAGTACATTTTGTGCCAGCATCACCTCGAACGACGGGGATGAGAACGTGGTCAGGTTTAGGTTGGCTCGATACATTTATTCATCCGCTCATAAATTTTAGAGGAAACGCAAAAGGAAAGGGTGGCCACTTTACGTTGTGCTAGACAGAGGGTGGAAAGAGTTGACTTTTATGGAATGAGGGAATTGTGATTACCAACTTGTCAGCACAAGACCCTCTCAAACGGCGAACGACAATTAGCATCGGGATTGTAGAGTCACTTTGGGTCAGCACACTTCCTCGGCCTCTAACCCGTTGGTTGGTTTTATGATATTATAGCTGAACATTGAACACACATCTGCGACATTACCGTTACGACTTCACAAAATGCAGTAAACCTGTCAATGATTATCAACCAAAGTTAAAGACGAAAGCTGGCACACTGCTATGATATCAGCGAAATATAAATGAAAGCATTAAACCTACACATCAACACCGGATAACCGATTGGATTTTCTGCAGACACTTTCTTACTTTCGAAACAGACAAGCAGTGATCATTAGCCATCCTGTTCAACATTTACAGTTAACTATTCACAGACTGCAACTCATTTCAATAATTTCATTCAAGACATGCAGGGCAACACCAATAACTGTCCTGCACACAAAACACAAAGTTAGGCCGCGCAACAAGTGGTTATAAAAAGTCTACACACCCCAGTTCAAAAGACAGGTTTTTGTGCTACAGTCTTTAAAAACAAACAAAAAAGGACCTTTTCCACCAGTCATCTATTACCTTTACAGCACAGTCGAAAAAAAAAAACATTAGTAAGTAAGTAAATAGCTGCGAATGTGGTTGTTGAAAGTGTGCACAGCCTTTTGTGGCTGTGTACAGAATCATTCTGTACACAGCCACAAAAGGCTGGTTCTGTCAGAATGAACCAATCACAATCAAACTAAATGAGTAGAACAAGACATAGCCTGCAGAGAGCTTCATCAGAGGGATCTCATTGTTCAGAGGCGATGAAAGTAAGGTTGACAGGGTGGCCCGCAGCCAATGCGCTGCTGTTTCGGTTACCTACCGGCAGACCCAGGCCCAACCGGGCCACTGAGGGCTAATCTCAGTTGTACTCCTTAATAAATCACTGTCATGTCCTGTGAGAGCTGTACTGTTAAATGCCTGCCAGTGTTCTGAGAGGTAGATTTAATTAGGTGACACCTGCAGTTCTACATTCATGCAGCCATCGTGTACCTCCAGTTTCTTGCCATTGGCTCTCGTTGTTTGTGACTTGGAAAAGCATTGCTTTTTTTCCTTCAAAATACAATTCTCAAGAGAATGACAATCATTCCAACTTCTGACTTTCTTTTGCAGCTTGTTCGCCATCTGTTGATTTATGTAAAGACACAAACACACACTTAAGAACCAGCACAGGTTTTAGTTGTAATGTCGTAGAGTTGGGACCCCAAATTTGTCTTGGGTTTTAATAATTAAGGGCAAAAGCAGAGCAAGGGGTGATGCATGCCAGTTTTCACGCCCTTTGCCTAAACAGCTAATGTTAGCAAAATGTTGCCGTGGCAGTCGGATACTACTCTGATATAACGTTGAATAAGGCAGCGTTAAACCACCCAACACTAAACGAAACAATTCCAACCACAATTTTGATAACCGCATCGGCCCACAGTCACCATAAACAACTAAAAACTGCATATTGACGGTTTTGGAAACAACTATACGGTATGCGCTAGTTAGCATTAGATGCTAGCCCTGCCGACGAGATGACTAGCTAGATGACATTAGACGCGCCGGCGGCCGCAGCTGCGATGGTTTGATATTAATATAACAACCTTTCCAGTGTATTGTGCGCCAAACTACAAGACCTACCTCGGTTTAATATGTCCACTTCACCATCTAACTTGAACAAAGGACCAAAAGCCCACCGGGACTGAAACTGAGGCCCAGTATTAACGCAGTTTGATGTCAGTGCCCCGTTCGCCTCTTTTTTCCAAGGATTTCTAATCAGAGGCGAAATTATTTGCCTCTCCGCTTTGTCTGTCTGACAACAGCCATATTGACAAGTAGCACTTTCGAGGAGCTCTCGGGGAATTGTAGTTTTGTCTTTGAAAAATTCTCCAACATTCGACGGAGTGCTTGAGAATACAAACTACAAATCCCGAAAAGGAGCCGGAGGGAGTGTGCTGTGGCTCAATTCTACAGCGATGAAAGCGATGCAATTACGTTCCCTCTCAGTTTATTAATGAATTATATTTTGTAATAGATTACAAACCTAGTCTTACAATGTAAACAAAGAAGAATGATTTGCTGATTCACATTTGCTTTTCAATAATAATTATTAATTCACTAAGTACTCGGGTGAACAATTTCTAAATTGTGAGTAAAAACAGACACTAATTGCAACTTTCTTTATGTGACGAACACGTTGGATGTGATGTCAACTTCCCCCCAGAAAATAGTGGAAATGCAGTGGACTCGATCGAGAACTCTTCTGTCAAGTTTTGTCTTTTCAACTCATCACTGTTATTTTTGTGTGCACTGTATTTAGAGTGTTGCATTTTGTGTGGCCCTGCAACCAATTCCGTTTTCCCTCCGCACTCTAAATAAAAATAGACTTTGCAAGACATTCTCAGTCTCAAACAACTTTTCGTGCGTACTGAATTACAGTACACGTATTTGCATGTTGTCGCGAAAACGTAGGCTGTTGGGTTGCACAGCTTTTAAAAAAACAATAGAGGGCAGCAGCATCTAGCATACTTAAATGACATGAACTTGAACGAATACACTTAGTATTTCCGCTGACCTGAATCATGACAAGGATGTCCAGCATTCGTCCCCTATTTCTGGTTAAATAGTTTCAATAAAAATGTCTTGGTCAACTACCGTTAAATACTGAACTATGTTTAAACTAAAATGAGGCCTAAGGTAAAAACTGGGGCAAGTCCAAAATGTACGATAGACTAGGCCACGGTTGCAAACACACTGCCAACATGACGATGATGGCAAAGCTGCAAAAAAAGATTGTGCCCCTATTTCTGGTTAAATAATTTCAATAAAAATGTCTTGGTCAACTACCCTTAAATACTGAACTATGTTTAAACTAAAATGAGGCCTAAGGTAAAAACTGGGGCAAGTCCAAAATGATCGATGGACTAGGCCATGGTTGCAAACACACTGCCAACATGACGATGACGGCAAAGCTGCAAAAAAAGATTGCGCTGCAACCAGGACACTCGAAGAATCACTCTTAATTACATGGGTGACGCGCAGGTAAAACATAGGGCAGGTTAAGAAGTCACTAAAAGGGGCGGGTAGTGGCAATGACAACAGCAAACAGACACAAGGAAGACGCGGTGTAACAGGTTTGACTTGGAGAGACACCAGAGGCCATTGCGGGGAATTGGCGGCAGACAGCAAGCAGCTATAGGAATGCGCTTCAAAAGTAAAAAAACAAAAGCAATCAAAAGGCACATGCCCTTCACTCGCAGGTGCATTTTGACAACGATTGGAGTTATAATCAGCATAATAGATGTTGGAAAAAAGTATGGCACATCTGCATAGCATGTAGGTTTTGTGGTGAGTTGACCTCCACCGAACCCGAGTTGGGAAGAAATTCAAAGATGGCGGGACATCTATGTTTTTGTTTGTTTCTCAGTAGACTACTTGCTTGGTGGAGAGAGGCTGATAAAAACATGGGGGGTGTTGTTATGAATTTGGATCCAGATAGTTCCATGGCTAGGAACAATTCTTAAATAGCTACGTTGATTAACATCCTTAATATATGTGAATGTGCCCCCCTTAATGGAAATCTTGGAATGATGTACTACCCCAAGTAACAATTAGTTCCGTGGAAGCATTTAAAAACAAAGTCAGGGCTGATCTATGGCTGCTCCCAATGTTTAGTTTCACCTGGATGTGATTCAGCAAAGGCAAAAAAACCAAAAAAAACACCCCAAATTAATTACTTGAGCTAAAATTAAACTGGCGCATGCCATAAAGCAGGTTTTTGCTATTTCCCTGGGTTTGTTCTGTTTATCAGCATGATTTATTGTTGTGCTTTAAATCAAAGCGATCTCAATTGTCATTTTTCACTAAACATCAAATTCAAATTGTCGTGAATGCCAATATACTCATGTCTCCTGTTTGGTGTGAAAAAACAACTTCCAATTAAAAGTGTGAATCGTGTATGTGTGTGTGTGTGGTGTGCAGTAGTTCCCTTGGCTGGCTTTGTGATGAAAACACGTACATACACACACTTGCACGTGCACTCGCCTGAACAGATAATCACTTCCTCGTCCAGGCATCTTACATCTTCAACTAGGGGCATCATTGTATTTCGGGGGGGGGGGGTCAACAGAACTAATAGAGCGCAATATGAACACAATTTAATGATCCAAACACTGCCTCACACTTCAGTAAATTTGTAACAAACACCTGTGATCTGTGAGGAGCGCTGTGAACCAGCAGGGACGTATGTACCGTTTAGTATCAGGGTCGGTCACCTGCAAAGTAAAGTCTCGAAACAAAACAAGTGACTGAAAAGTATAGCAATGCGAATTCTCATCCGTACGGACTGACGTGCAACTGTCAGAAAAAGCTGCAGCTATGGGTTCACTCAGAAGAGCGTGATGACCGCAGAGCCACACAAAAATGTCTCATTAGCGTACGACATACAGGTACACACAACAAATTGCCGAATGGCTCGTTTTCGTTTCAAAATCACAAGTCAAGGAAAATAGTTGTCTAAGTAGCTGAAAAAAAAACGGTTGGGTAACAAATAAAATGTTGCAATTTCTGAAGATGTATATTCTCTCTCTCTCTGCATCACAACTATAATTATTCATAATGAGGCTATTCGGAAATTCTTAATGAGGCATTGGAACTAGGAGTTATCTTTGCGACTTTGTAGCCTGTGTGAGTTTACCATCAATAAACTACAAAGCCCCTGAGTTGAATTCAAATGATTATGACACGAACTCTTAATGATTCTAATTGTTCTATCTCTGTGAAGCCACTGAACCTGTCAGACTGGTGTGTGACTCGCACTCTCATTCCAGGAAACAAAGTGGATTGATGGCCACCTCACACACACAAACACACACGCACACACACAAACAAATGCACGCATACACACACACAGCCTTTCCTCGTGTTTTTGGTTAATTAGGTGGGATTTATCAATGAAAAGAAGACACAAGGTAAATTAAGACTTTTTTCCTCTTTTGTTGTAAATCGTACATTATTCTTGAGACCTGTAGAAAAGAAACAGCATATTTTCTGTAAGTTATTTAAAGTTATATTATGAAGAACAGTGCTTGAAAAAAAAGACATACACTAAATGGTACAAGATGTAAACAAATACACTGACGGCCTTGACTTAATTTTTGTATGTATCAAGTATTGAGACATGATATAATAACCTTAGAGTGTAGATCCTGAATTGTCCATGGGTGTGCATGTGAATAGCTGTTTTATATATATATATATATATATATATATATATATATATAATTGTTTTTTTAGATATACCCTGTATATATATTATACACACACACACACACACACACACACACACACACACACACATATCTCTATTTTAATGTAAGCTCTAAATGTTTTAAAGCATTATACAGCACTTTGAGTTGCATTTTTATGTATGAAAAGTGTGAATAAATTAAAGTTTGATTGACTGACTGATCGATTGTGTGGGCGAAATTTACTAAAGGTTTGCAGGTGCAAAAATGGGAGCAAACTTGAATTCACACGCGAAGAGATGTGGAAGTTGATTGACGAATACAGCCAAACTACGATCTTGATTTGAATTTTTCTCGACAGTTGAGATGATCCTACCAAAGGCAGCCAGATTCATCATTCTCCTCATTCTGGCTGCAAACATCTATTGGGAGACTAAGGGTGACACTCAACCTCCGGAATTGTTTACACAAGTAAGAATTTACAGCAATACAGCCAATTAGAAATGATTCATCAATGATAAAAGGCTACATTGATAGAATGAGGCTTTCCAAGTGACAGAGAGAACCCCCGGATTATTTATTTATTTATTTATTTATTTTAACTTCTCAAAAAATCCGGTGAATAGCAAGGCAGTAGCCATGGTTGTGTTGGAACGGTAATTGCTGTGCCTGTATTATTGGAAGTCAGATAACAGTATTTTTTTGAGAAATGTTTTTTTTTTGAAAAACAGTTCAGATGCGATCGAGCAGTGCTGTGAAAATGACCTGGATGAATGGCAATCTTTTTCAACCTCTATATGACGACTAATTCACGCTTTATGTGAGTCAACCGTGTTTTCATGTTTTCCAGGATGGAAATTACAGACATCAATCCCAGAAACACGTCAGGGAGAAAAGAAGTGGTGAGACAAGTTTTATTGGCATTAGGAGGAACCTAATGTGGTTAATTAAGCATGCACTGAAACAATCTGATGTCTTATCGTGACTGGAAGTATAATAATTGTATGTCTGTTCCAGCCACGAGTGAAACAAGCGCAACAAATTGTTCGACAGTAAATTGCTCCACAATATCACTGATCATCTTAGTGGATGGTCCAAATGACTCTGTGCCAAAAGAGTTCACGAATCTACTGAGGGATGCAGTGGAAAATGTCACCTTACCGTTAAACGTCACAGATGATTTATTGCTAAGAAGCATAAATTTCACCACAGGTGTGAGGTTTGGTTTTAAAGTCATCCATTTAATTGATGCTGATGTTTGACAACATAAATTGGTTGACGGTGACATGTTCATTTCTTTCCAGCATGCCCCCTAAACTCTACCGGAGGACCTGAGTGTCAATGTGAAGATTCTTTCACTTGGTCATGTGACATCTGCGATACATATGGTGCATGCAGCAATGCCAGTCCATTCACCTGTGACTGCATCAATGGAATCCCTCCATTTGAGAAGTTCTGTCAGCCAATCTCAAGTAAGTGCAGCTCTTTTGAATGTGACGATCAGGACATTGGTTTTTACCTTTTCAGAGTAATATATTTTTTCCAACATTTGCTCCACAGCCATCGGCCCATGTCCACCACCGACCGAAGGTACTGTACAAAGATACGGGATAATTAAGAATCGGAGATGTTTGGAACTGTTTTGAAGTATTGGGGGAAGAGGTTTGGATGACTGCATTTGGAGTAACATTTTCTCCTGTCTCCTGCGACGCTACTCTGCTTCAGTGGAAATTGTCCTCACGGTGGACACTCCAACCAACATGGAGCCATCAGAGATCATTAATCGGCTGAGGGACGCCGTGGCTAACGTCTCATCGACTTTAGAGATAACTGATGATTTAACACTGTCAAGCTGGACCTTGTCCACAGGTGAGGCTTTCTGTCAGGTGATCGGGCTCCTCGACAAATGTAAGGAGCCCTTCTAATTCTGTTTTGAAATGGGTCACCAATAAATACTGTGGTGCAAATATCTTTTTCAGCCTGCCCAAGAAACTCTGCCGGAGGAACCGAGTGTCAATGTGAAGATTCCTTCATTTGGTCATGTGACATCTGCGACACGTATGGTGCATGCAGCAATGCCAGTCCATTCACCTGTGACTGCATCAATGGAATCCCTCCATTTGGGACGTTCTGTCAGCCAATCTCAAGTAAGTGCAGCTCTTGTGAATGTGACGATCAGGACATTGGTTTTTCCCTTTACAGAGTAATATATTTTTTCCAACATTTGCTCCACAGCCATCGGCCCATGTCCACCACTGACCGAAGGTACTGTACAAAGATACGGGATAATTCAGCATCGGAGAAGTTTGGAAATGTTTTGAAGTATTGGGGGAATAGGTTTGGATGACTGCATTTGAAGTAACATTTTCTCCTGTCTCCTGTGACGCTACTCTGCTTCAGTGGACATTGTCCTCACGGTGGACACTCCAACCAACATGGAGCCATCAGAGATCATTAATCGGCTGAGGGATGCCGTGGCTAACGTCTCATCTGCTTTAGAGATAACTGATGATTTAACACTGTCAAGCTGGACCTTGTCCACAGGTGAGGCTTTCTGTCAGGTGATCGGGCTCCTCGACAAATGTCAGGAACCGTTCTAATTTTGTTTTGAAATGGGTCACCAATAAATACTGTGGCACAAATATCTTTTTCAGCCTGTCCCCTCAACTCTGCCGGAGGAACCGAATGTCAATGTGAAGATTCCTTCACTTGGTCATGTGACATCTGCGACACGTATGGTGCATGCAGCAATGCCAATCCCTTCACCTGTGACTGCATCAATGGAATCCCTCCATTTGGGAAGTTCTGTCAGCCAATCTCAAGTCAGTGCAGCTCTTGTGAATGTGACCATCAGGACGTTGGTTTTTCCCTTTACAGAGTCATATACTTTTTCTAACATTTACTCCACAGCCATCGGCCCATGTCCACCACCAACCGAAGGTACTGTTCAAAGATATGGGATAATTCAGCATCGGAGATGTTTGGAACTGTTTTGAAGTATTGGGGGAAGAGGTTTGGATGACTGCATTTGGAGTAACATTTTCTCCTGTCTCCTGCGACGCTACTCTGCTTCAGTGGACATTGTCCTCACAGTGGACACTCCAACCAACATGGAGCCATCAAAGATCATTAATCGACTGAGGGATGCCGCGGCTAACGTCTCATCTGCTTTAGAGATAACTGATGATTTAACACTGTCAAGCTGGACCTTGTCCACAGGTGAGGCTTTCTGTCAGGTGATAGCGCTCCTCGACAAATGTAAGGAGCTGTTCTAATTCTGTTTTGAAATGGGTCACCAATAAATACTGTGGCACAAATATCTTTTTCAGCCTGCCCCCTAAACTCTGCCGGAGGAACCGAATGTCAATGTGAAGATTCCTTCACTTGGTCATGTGACATCTGCGACACGTATGGTGCATGCAGCAATGCCAGTCCATTCACCTGTGACTGCATCAATGGAATCCCTCCATTTGGGACGTTCTGTCAGCCAATCTCAAGTAAGTGCAGCTCTTGTGAATGTGACGATCAGGACATTGGTTTTTCCCTTTACAGAGTAATATATTTTTTCCAACATTTGCTCCACAGCCATCGGCCCATGTCCACCACTGACCGAAGGTACTGTACAAAGATACGGGATAATTCAGCATCGGAGAAGTTTGGAAATGTTTTGAAGTATTGGGGGAATAGGTTTGGATGACTGCATTTGAAGTAACATTTTCTCCTGTCTCCTGTGACGCTACTCTGCTTCAGTGGACATTGTCCTCACGGTGGACACTCCAACCAACATGGAGCCATCAGAGATCATTAATCGGCTGAGGGATGCCGTGGCTAACGTCTCATCTGCTTTAGAGATAACTGATGATTTAACACTGTCAAGCTGGACCTTGTCCACAGGTGAGGCTTTCTATCAGGTGATAGCGCTCCTCGACAAATGTAAGGAGCCGTTCTAATTCTGTTTTGAAATGGGTCACCAATAAATACTGTGGTGCAAATATCTTTTTCAGCCTGCCCCCTAAAGTCTTCCGGAGGAACAGAATGTCAATGTGAAGATTCCTTCACTTGGTCATGTGACATCTGCGACACGTATGGTGCATGCAGCAATGCCAGTCCATTCACCTGTGACTGCATCAACGGAATCCCTCCATTTGGGACGTTCTGTCAGCCAATCTCAAGTAAGTGCAGCTCTTGTGAATGTGACGATCAGGACATTGGTTTTTCCCTTTACAGAGTAATATATTTTTTACATTTGCTTCACAGCCATCGGCCCATGTCCACCACGGACCGAAGGTAATGTACAAAGATTCGGGATAATTCAGCATCGGAGATGTTTGGAACTGTTTTGAAGTATTGGGGGAAGAGGTTTGGATGACTGCATTTGGAGTAACATTTTCTCCTGTCTCCTGCGACGCTACTCTGCTTCAGTGGACATTGTCCTCACAGTGGACACTCCAACCAACATGGAGCCATCCGAGATCATTAATCGGCTGAGGGACGCCGTGGCTAACGTCTCATCGGCTTTAGAGATAACTGATGATTTAACACTGTCAAGCTGGACCTTGTCCACAGGTGAGGCTTTCTGTCAGGTGATCGGGCTCCTCGACAAATGTAAGGAGCCATTCTAATTCTGTTTTGAAATGGGTCACCAATAAATACTGTGGTGCAAATATCTTTTTCAGCCTGCCCCCTAAACTCTGCCGGAGGAACCGAATGTCAGTGTGAAGATTCCTTCACTTGGTCATGTGACATCTGCGACACGTATGGTGCATGCAGCAATGCCAGTCCATTCACCTGTGACTGCATCAATGGAATCCCTCCATTTGGGACGTTCTGTCAGCCAATCTCAAGTAAGTGCAGCTCTTATGACCGTGACGCTCAGGACATTGGTTTTTCCCTTTACAGAGTAATATATTTTTTACAACATTTGCTCCACAGCCATCGGCCCATGTCCACCACTGACCGAAGGTACTGTACAAAGATTCGGGATGATTCAGCATTGGACATGTTTGATACTGTTTTGAAGTATTGGGGGAATAGGTTTGGATGACTGCATTTGGAGTAACATTTTCTCCTGTCTCCTGCGACGCTACTCTGCTTCAGTGGACATTGTCCTCACGGTGGACACTCCAACCAACATGGAGCCATCAGAGATCATTAATCGGCTGAGGGATGCCGTGGCTAACGTCTCATCGGCTTTAGAGATAACTGATGATTTAACACTGTCAAGCTGGACCTTGTCCACAGGTGAGGCTTTCTGTCAGGTGATCGGGCTCCTCGACAAATGTAAGGAGCCATTCTAATTCTGTTTTGAAATGGGTCACCAATAAATACTGTGGTGCAAATATCTTTTTCAGCCTGCCCCCTAAACTCTGCCGGAGGAACCGAATGTCAGTGTGAAGATTCCTTCACTTGGTCATGTGACATCTGCGACACGTATGGTGCATGCAGCAATGCCAGTCCATTCACCTGTGACTGCATCAATGGAATCCCTCCATTTGGGACGTTCTGTCAGCCGATCTCAAGTAAGTGCAGCTCTTATGACCGTGACGCTCAGGACATTGGTTTTTCCCTTTACAGAGTAATATATTTTTTACAACATTTGCTCCACAGCCATCGGCCCATGTCCACCACTGACCGAAGGTACTGTACAAAGATTCGGGATGATTCAGCATCGGACATGTTTGATACTGTTTTGAAGTATTGGGGGAATAGGTTTGGATGACTGCATTTGGAGTAACATTTTCTCCTGTCTCCTGCGACGCTACTCTGCTTCAGTGGACATTGTCCTCACGGTGGACACTCCAACCAACATGGAGCCATCAGAGATCATTAATCGGCTGAGGGATGCCGTGGCTAACGTCTCATCTGCTTTAGAGATAACTGATGATTTAACACTGTCAAGCTGGACCTTGTCCACAGGTGAGGCTTTCTGTCAGGTGATAGCGCTCCTCGACAAATGTAAGGAGCCGTTCTAATTCTGTTTTGAAATGGGTCACCAATAAATACTGTGGTGCAAATATCTTTTTCAGCCTGCCCCCTCAACTCTGCCGGAGGAACCGAATGTCAATGTGAAGATTCCTTCACTTGGTCATGTGACATCTGCGACACGTATGGTGCATGCAGCAATGCCAGTCCATTCACCTGTGACTGCATCAATGGAATCCCTCCATTTGGGACGTTCTGTCAGCCAATCTCAAGTAAGTGCAGCTCTTGTGAATGTGATGATCAGGACGTTGGTTTTTCCCTTTACAGAGTCATATACTTTTTCTAACATTTACTCCACAGCCATCGGCCCATGTCCACCACCAACCGAAGGTACTGTTCAAAGATATGGGATAATTCAGCATCGGAGATGTTTGGAACTGTTTTGAAGTATTGGGGGAAGAGGTTTGGATGACTGCATTTGGAGTAACATTTTCTCCTGTCTCCTGCGACGCTACTCTGCTTCAGCGGACATGGTCCTTACGGTGGACACTCCAACCAACATGGAGCCATCAGAGATCATTAAACGGCTGAAGGACGCCGTGGCTAACGTCTCATCGGCTTTAGAGATAACTGATGATTTAACACTGTCAAGCTGGACCTTGTCCACAGGTGAGGCTTTCTGTCAGGTGATCGGGCTCCTCGACAAATGTCAGGAGTCGTTCTAAATTTGTTTTGAAATGGGTCACCAATAAATACTGTGGCACAAATATCTTTTTCAGCCTGCCCCCTAAACTCTGCCGGAGGAACCGAGTGTCAATGTGAAGATTCCTTCACTTGGTCATGTGACATCTGTGACACGTATGGTGCATGCAGCAATGCCAGTCCATTCACCTGTGACTGCATCAACGGAATCCCTCCATTTGGGACGTTCTGTCAGCCAATCTCAAGTAAGTGCAGCTCTTGTGAATGTGACGATCAGGACGTTGGTTTTTCCCTTTACAGAGTCATATACTTTTTCTAACATTTACTCCACAGCCATCGGCCCATGTCCACCACCAACCGAAGGTACTGTTCAAAGATATGGGATAATTCAGCATCTGAGATGTTTGGAACTGTTTTGAAGTATTGGGGGAAGAGGTTTGGATGACTGCATTTGGAGTAACATTTTCTCCTGTCTCCTGCGACGCTACTCTGCTTCAGTGGACATTGTCCTCACGGTGGACACTCCAACCAACATGGAGCCATCAGAGATCATTAAACGGCTGAAGGACGCCGTGGCTAACGTCTCATCGGCTTTAGAGATAACTGATGATTTAACACTGTCAAGCTGGACCTTGTCCACAGGTGAGGCTTTCTGTCAGGTGATCGGGCTCCTCGACAAATGTAAGGAGCCGTTCTAATTCTGTTTTGAAATGGGTCACCAATAAATACTGTGGTGCAAATATCTTTTTCAGCCTGCCCCCTCAACTCTGCCGGAGGAACCAAATGTCAATGTGAAGATTCCTTCACTTGGTCATGTGACATCTGCGACATGTATGGTGCATGCAGCAATGCCAGTCCATTCACCTGTGACTGCATCAATGGAATCCCTCCATTTGGGACGTTCTGTCAGCCAATCTCAAGTAAGTGCAGCTCTTGTGAATGTGACGATCAGGACATTGGTTTTTCCCTTTACAGAGTAATATATTTTTTCCAACATTTGCTCCACAGCCATCGGCCCATGTCCACCACCAACCGAAGGTACTGTTCAAAGATATGGGATAATTCAGCATCGGAGATGTTTGGAACTGTTTTGAAGTATTGGGGGAAGAGGTTTGGATGACTGCATTTGGAGTAACATTTTCTCCTGTCTCCTGCGACGCTACTCTGCTTCAGCGGACATGGTCCTTACGGTGGACACTCCAACCAACATGGAGCCATCAGAGATCATTAAACGGCTGAAGGACGCCGTGGCTAACGTCTCATCGGCTTTAGAGATAACTGATGATTTAACACTGTCAAGCTGGACCTTGTCCACAGGTGAGGCTTTCTGTCAGGTGGTAGCGCTCCTCGACAAATGTAAGGAGCCGTTCTAATTCTGTTTTGAAATGGGTCACCAATAAATACTGTGGCACAAATATCTTTTTCAGCCTGCCCCCTAAACTCTGCCGGAGGAACCGAGTGTCAATGTGAAGATTACTTCACTTGGTCATGTGACATCTGCGACACGTATGGTGCATGCAGCAATGCCAGTCCATTCACCTGTGACTGCATCAACGGAATCCCTCCATTTGGGACGTTCTGTCAGCCAATCTCAAGTAAGTGCAGCTCTTGTGAATGTGACGATCAGGACATTGGTTTTTCCCTTTACAGAGTAATATATTTTTTCCAACATTTGCTCCACAGCCATCGGCCCATGTCCACCACTGACCGAAGGTACTGTACAAAGATACGGGATAATTCAGCATCGGAGATGTTTGGAACTGTTTTGAAGTATTGGGGGAAGAGGTTTGGATGACTGCATTTGGAGTAACATTTTCTCCTGTCTCCTGCGACGCTACTCTGCTTCAGTGGACATTGTCCTCACGCTGGACACTCCAACCAACATGGAGCCATCAGAGATCATTAATCGGCTGAGGGACGCCGTGGCTAACGTCTCATCGGCTTTAGAGATAACTGATGATTTAACACTGTCAAGCTGGACCTTGTCCACAGGTGAGGCTTTCTGTCAGGTGATAGCGCTCCTCGACAAATGTAAGGAGCCGTTCTAATTCTGTTTTGAAATGGGTCACCAATAAATACTGTGGAGCAAATATCTTTTTCAGCCTGCCCCCTAAACTCTGCCGGAGGAACCGAATGTCAATGTGAAGATTCCTTCACTTGGTCATGTGACATCTGCGACACGTATGGTGCATGCAGCAATGCCAGTCCATTCACCTGTGACTGCATCAATGGAATCCCTCCATTTGGGACGTTCTGTCAGCCAATCTCAAGTAAGTGCAGCTCTTGTGAATGTGACGATCAGGACATTGGTTTTTCCCTTTACAGAGTAATATATTTTTTCCAACATTTACTCCAAAGCCATCGGCCCATGTCCACCACTGACCGAAGGTACTGTACAAAGATACGGGATAATTCAGCATCGGAGATGTTTGGAACTGTTTTGAAGTATTGGGGGAAGAGGTTTGGATGACTGCATTTGGAGTAACATTTTCTCCTGTCTCCTGCGACGCTACTCTGCTTCAGTGGACATTGTCCTCACGCTGGACACTCCAACCAACATGGAGCCATCAGAGATCATTAATCGGCTGAGGGACGCCGTGGCTAACGTCTCATCGGCTTTAGAGATAACTGATGATTTAACACTGTCAAGCTGGACCTTGTCCACAGGTGAGGCTTTCTGTCAGGTGATAGCGCTCCTCGACAAATGTAAGGAGCCGTTCTAATTCTGTTTTGAAATGGGTCACCAATAAATACTGTGGTGCAAATATCTTTTTCAGCCTGCCCCCTAAACTCTGCCGGAGGAACCGAATGTCAATGTGAAGATTCCTTCACTTGGTCATGTGACATCTGCGACACGTATGGTGCATGCAGCAATGCCAGTTCATTCACCTGTGACTGCATCAATGGAATCCCTCCATTTGGGACGTTCTGTCAGCCAATCTCAAGTAAGTGCAGCTCTTGTGAATGTGACGATCAGGACATTGTTTTTTCCCTTTACAGAGTAATATATTTTTTACAACATTTGCTTCACAGCCATCGGCCCATGTCCACCACTGACCGAAGGTACTGTACAAAGATTCGGGATGATTCAGCATCGGACATGTTTGATACTGTTTTGAAGTATTGGGGGAATAGGTTTGGATGACTGCATTTGGAGTAACATTTTCTCCTGTCTCCTGCGACGCTACTCTGCTTCAGTGGACATTGTCCTCACGGTGGACACTCCAACCAACATGGAGCCATCAGAGATCATTAATCGGCTGAGGGATGCCGTGGCTAACGTCTCATCTGCTTTAGAGATAACTGATGATTTAACACTGTCAAGCTGGACCTTGTCCACAGGTGAGGCTTTCTGTCAGGTGATAGCGCTCCTCGACAAATGTAAGGAGCCGTTCTAATTCTGTTTTGAAATGGGTCACCAATAAATACTGTGGTGCAAATATCTTTTTCAGCCTGCCCCCTCAACTCTGCCGGAGGAACCGAATGTCAATGTGAAGATTCCTTCACTTGGTCATGTGACATCTGCGACACGTATGGTGCATGCAGCAATGCCAGTCCATTCACCTGTGACTGCATCAATGGAATCCCTCCATTTGGGACGTTCTGTCAGCCAATCTCAAGTAAGTGCAGCTCTTGTGAATGTGATGATCAGGACGTTGGTTTTTCCCTTTACAGAGTCATATACTTTTTCTAACATTTACTCCACAGCCATCGGCCCATGTCCACCACCAACCGAAGGTACTGTTCAAAGATATGGGATAATTCAGCATCGGAGATGTTTGGAACTGTTTTGAAGTATTGGGGGAAGAGGTTTGGATGACTGCATTTGGAGTAACATTTTCTCCTGTCTCCTGCGACGCTACTCTGCTTCAGCGGACATGGTCCTTACGGTGGACACTCCAACCAACATGGAGCCATCAGAGATCATTAAACGGCTGAAGGACGCCGTGGCTAACGTCTCATCGGCTTTAGAGATAACTGATGATTTAACACTGTCAAGCTGGACCTTGTCCACAGGTGAGGCTTTCTGTCAGGTGATCGGGCTCCTCGACAAATGTCAGGAGTCGTTCTAAATTTGTTTTGAAATGGGTCACCAATAAATACTGTGGCACAAATATCTTTTTCAGCCTGCCCCCTAAACTCTGCCGGAGGAACCGAGTGTCAATGTGAAGATTCCTTCACTTGGTCATGTGACATCTGTGACACGTATGGTGCATGCAGCAATGCCAGTCCATTCACCTGTGACTGCATCAACGGAATCCCTCCATTTGGGACGTTCTGTCAGCCAATCTCAAGTAAGTGCAGCTCTTGTGAATGTGACGATCAGGACGTTGGTTTTTCCCTTTACAGAGTCATATACTTTTTCTAACATTTACTCCACAGCCATCGGCCCATGTCCACCACCAACCGAAGGTACTGTTCAAAGATATGGGATAATTCAGCATCTGAGATGTTTGGAACTGTTTTGAAGTATTGGGGGAAGAGGTTTGGATGACTGCATTTGGAGTAACATTTTCTCCTGTCTCCTGCGACGCTACTCTGCTTCAGTGGACATTGTCCTCACGGTGGACACTCCAACCAACATGGAGCCATCAGAGATCATTAAACGGCTGAAGGACGCCGTGGCTAACGTCTCATCGGCTTTAGAGATAACTGATGATTTAACACTGTCAAGCTGGACCTTGTCCACAGGTGAGGCTTTCTGTCAGGTGATCGGGCTCCTCGACAAATGTAAGGAGCCGTTCTAATTCTGTTTTGAAATGGGTCACCAATAAATACTGTGGTGCAAATATCTTTTTCAGCCTGCCCCCTCAACTCTGCCGGAGGAACCAAATGTCAATGTGAAGATTCCTTCACTTGGTCATGTGACATCTGCGACATGTATGGTGCATGCAGCAATGCCAGTCCATTCACCTGTGACTGCATCAATGGAATCCCTCCATTTGGGACGTTCTGTCAGCCAATCTCAAGTAAGTGCAGCTCTTGTGAATGTGACGATCAGGACATTGGTTTTTCCCTTTACAGAGTAATATATTTTTTCCAACATTTGCTCCACAGCCATCGGCCCATGTCCACCACCAACCGAAGGTACTGTTCAAAGATATGGGATAATTCAGCATCGGAGATGTTTGGAACTGTTTTGAAGTATTGGGGGAAGAGGTTTGGATGACTGCATTTGGAGTAACATTTTCTCCTGTCTCCTGCGACGCTACTCTGCTTCAGCGGACATGGTCCTTACGGTGGACACTCCAACCAACATGGAGCCATCAGAGATCATTAAACGGCTGAAGGACGCCGTGGCTAACGTCTCATCGGCTTTAGAGATAACTGATGATTTAACACTGTCAAGCTGGACCTTGTCCACAGGTGAGGCTTTCTGTCAGGTGGTAGCGCTCCTCGACAAATGTAAGGAGCCGTTCTAATTCTGTTTTGAAATGGGTCACCAATAAATACTGTGGCACAAATATCTTTTTCAGCCTGCCCCCTAAACTCTGCCGGAGGAACCGAGTGTCAATGTGAAGATTACTTCACTTGGTCATGTGACATCTGCGACACGTATGGTGCATGCAGCAATGCCAGTCCATTCACCTGTGACTGCATCAACGGAATCCCTCCATTTGGGACGTTCTGTCAGCCAATCTCAAGTAAGTGCAGCTCTTGTGAATGTGACGATCAGGACATTGGTTTTTCCCTTTACAGAGTAATATATTTTTTCCAACATTTGCTCCACAGCCATCGGCCCATGTCCACCACTGACCGAAGGTACTGTACAAAGATACGGGATAATTCAGCATCGGAGATGTTTGGAACTGTTTTGAAGTATTGGGGGAAGAGGTTTGGATGACTGCATTTGGAGTAACATTTTCTCCTGTCTCCTGCGACGCTACTCTGCTTCAGTGGACATTGTCCTCACGCTGGACACTCCAACCAACATGGAGCCATCAGAGATCATTAATCGGCTGAGGGACGCCGTGGCTAACGTCTCATCGGCTTTAGAGATAACTGATGATTTAACACTGTCAAGCTGGACCTTGTCCACAGGTGAGGCTTTCTGTCAGGTGATAGCGCTCCTCGACAAATGTAAGGAGCCGTTCTAATTCTGTTTTGAAATGGGTCACCAATAAATACTGTGGAGCAAATATCTTTTTCAGCCTGCCCCCTAAACTCTGCCGGAGGAACCGAATGTCAATGTGAAGATTCCTTCACTTGGTCATGTGACATCTGCGACACGTATGGTGCATGCAGCAATGCCAGTCCATTCACCTGTGACTGCATCAATGGAATCCCTCCATTTGGGACGTTCTGTCAGCCAATCTCAAGTAAGTGCAGCTCTTGTGAATGTGACGATCAGGACATTGGTTTTTCCCTTTACAGAGTAATATATTTTTTCCAACATTTACTCCACAGCCATCGGCCCATGTCCACCACTGACCGAAGGTACTGTACAAAGATACGGGATAATTCAGCATCGGAGATGTTTGGAACTGTTTTGAAGTATTGGGGGAAGAGGTTTGGATGACTGCATTTGGAGTAACATTTTCTCCTGTCTCCTGCGACGCTACTCTGCTTCAGTGGACATTGTCCTCACGCTGGACACTCCAACCAACATGGAGCCATCAGAGATCATTAATCGGCTGAGGGACGCCGTGGCTAACGTCTCATCGGCTTTAGAGATAACTGATGATTTAACACTGTCAAGCTGGACCTTGTCCACAGGTGAGGCTTTCTGTCAGGTGATAGCGCTCCTCGACAAATGTAAGGAGCCGTTCTAATTCTGTTTTGAAATGGGTCACCAATAAATACTGTGGTGCAAATATCTTTTTCAGCCTGCCCCCTAAACTCTGCCGGAGGAACCGAATGTCAATGTGAAGATTCCTTCACTTGGTCATGTGACATCTGCGACACGTATGGTGCATGCAGCAATGCCAGTTCATTCACCTGTGACTGCATCAATGGAATCCCTCCATTTGGGACGTTCTGTCAGCCAATCTCAAGTAAGTGCAGCTCTTGTGAATGTGACGATCAGGACATTGGTTTTTCCCTTTACAGAGTAATATATTTTTTACAACATTTGCTTCACAGCCATCGGCCCATGTCCACCACGGACCGAAGGTACTGTTCAAAGATATGGGATAATTCAGCATCGGAGATGTTTGGAACTGTTTTGAAGTATTGGGGGAAGAGGTTTGGATGACTGCATTTGGAGTAACATTTTCTCCTGTCTCCTGCGACGCTACTCTGCTTCAGTGGACATTGTCCTTACGGTGGACACTCCAACCAACATGGAGCCATCAGAGATCATTAAACGGCTGAAGGACGCCGTGGCTAACGTCTCATCAGCTTTAGAGATAACTGATGATTTAACACTGTCAAGCTGGACCTTGTCCACAGGTGAGGCTTTCTGTCAGGTGATAGCGCTCCTTGACAAATGTAAGGAGCCGTTCTAAATTTGTTTTGAAATGGGTCACCAATAAATACTGTGGCACAAATATCTTTTTCAGCCTGCCCCCTAAACTCTGCCGGAGGAACCGAGTGTCAATGTGAAGATTCCTTCACTTGGTCATGTGACATCTGCGACACGTATGGTGCATGCAGCAATGCCAGTCCATTCACCTGTGACTGCATCAATGGAATCCCTCCATTTGGGACGTTCTGTCAGCCAATCTCAAGCAAGTGCAGCTCTTATGACCGTGATGATCAGGACATTGGTTTTTCCCTTTACAGAGTAATATATTTTTTACAACATTTGCTTCACAGCCATCGGCCCATGTCCACCACTGACCGAAGGTACTGTACAAAGATTCGGGATAATTCAGCATCGGACATGTCTGGAACTGTTTTGAAGTATTGGGGGAATAGGTTTGGATGACTGCATTTGGAGTAACACTTTCTCCTGTCTCCTGCGACGCTACTCTGCTTCAGTGGACATTGTCCTCACGGTGGACACTCCAACCAACATGGAGCCATCAGAGATCATTAATCTGCTGAGGGATGCCGTGGCTAACGTCTCATCTGCTTTAGAGATAACTGATGATTTAACACTGTCAAGCTGGACCTTGTCCACAGGTGAGGCTTTCTGTCAGGTGGTAGCGCTCCTCGACAAATGTAAGGAGCCGTTCTAATTCTGTTTTGAAATGGGTCACCAATAAATACTGTGGTGCAAATATCTTTTTCAGCCTGCCCCCTAAACTCTGCCGGAGGAACCGAATGTCAATGTGAAGATTCCTTCACTTGGTCATGTGACATCTGCGACACGTATGGTGCATGCAGCAATGCCAGTCCATTCACCTGTGACTGCATCAATGGAATCCCTCCATTTGGGACGTTCTGTCAGCCAATCTCAAGTAAGTGCAGCTCTTGTGAATGTGACCATCAGGACATTGGTTTTTCCCTTTACAGAGTAATATATTTTTTCCAACATTTGCTCCACAGCCATCGGCCCATGTCCACCACTGACCGAAGGTACTGTTCAAAGATATGGGATAATTCAGCATCGGAAATGTTTGGAACTGTTTTGAAGTATTGGGGGAAGAGGTTTGGATGACTGCATTTGGAGTAACATTTTCTCCTGTCTCCTGCGACGCTACTCTGCTTCAGTGGACATTGTCCTTACGGTGGACACTCCAACCAACATGGAGCCATCAGAGATCATTAAACGGCTGAAGGACGCCGTGGCTAACGTCTCATCGGCTTTAGAGATAACTGATGATTTAACACTGTCAAGCTGGACCTTGTCCACAGGTGAGGCTTTCTGTCAGGTGATAGCGCTCCTTGACAAATGTAAGGAGCCGTTCTAAATTTGTTTTGAAATGGGTCACCAATAAATACTGTGGCACAAATATCTTTTTCAGCCTGCCCCCTAAACTCTGCCGGAGGAACCGAGTGTCAATGTGAAGATTCCTTCACTTGGTCATGTGACATCTGCGACACGTATGGTGCATGCAGCAATGCCAGTCCATTCACCTGTGACTGCATCAATGGAATCCCTCCATTTGGGACGTTCTGTCAGCCAATCTCAAGCAAGTGCAGCTCTTATGACCGTGATGATCAGGACATTGGTTTTTCCCTTTACAGAGTAATATATTTTTTACAACATTTGCTTCACAGCCATCGGCCCATGTCCACCACTGACCGAAGGTACTGTACAAAGATTCGGGATAATTCAGCATCGGACATGTCTGGAACTGTTTTGAAGTATTGGGGGAATAGGTTTGGATGACTGCATTTGGAGTAACACTTTCTCCTGTCTCCTGCGACGCTACTCTGCTTCAGTGGACATTGTCCTCACGGTGGACACTCCAACCAACATGGAGCCATCAGAGATCATTAATCTGCTGAGGGATGCCGTGGCTAACGTCTCATCTGCTTTAGAGATAACTGATGAATTAACACTGTCAAGCTGGACCTTGTCCACAGGTGAGGCTTTCTGTCAGGTGATAGCGCTCCTCGACAAATGTAAGGAGCCGTTCTAATTCTGTTTTGAAATGGGTCACCAATAAATACTGTGGCACAAATATCTTTTTCAGCCTGCCCCCTAAACTCTGCCGGAGGAACCGAATGTCAATGTGAAGATTCCTTCACTTGGTCATGTGACATCTGCGACACGTATGGTGCATGCAGCAATGCCAGTCATTTCACCTGTGACTGCATCAATGGAATCCCTCCATTTGGGAAGTTCTGTCAGCCAATCTCAAGCAAGTGCAGCTCTTATGACCGTGATGATCAGGACATTGGTTTTTCCCTTTACAGAGTAATATATTTTTTACAACATTTGCTTCACAGCCATCGGCCCATGTCCACCACTGACCGAAGGTACTGTACAAAGATTCGGGATATTTCAGCATCGGACATGTCTGGAACTGTTTTGAAGTATTGGGGGAATAGGTTTGGATGACTGCATTTGGAGTAACATTTTCTCCTGTCTCCTGCGACGCTACTCTGCTTCAGTGGACATGGTCCTTACGGTGGACACTCCAACCAACATGGAGCCATCAGAGATCATTAAACGGCTGAAGGACGCCGTGGCTAACGTCTCATCGGCTTTAGAGATAACTGATGATTTAACACTGTCAAGCTGGACCTTGTCCACAGGTGAGGCTTTCTGTCAGGTGATAGCGCTCCTCGACAAATGTAAGGAGCCGTTCTAATTCTGTTTTGAAATGGGTCACCAATAAATACTGTGGTGCAAATATCTTTTTCAGCCTGCCCCCTAAAGTCTGCCGGAGGAACAGAATGTCAATGTGAAGATTCCTTCACTTGGTCATGTGACATTTGCGACACGTATGGTGCATGCAGCAATGCCAGTCCATTCACCTGTGACTGCATCAATGGAATCCCTCCATTTGGGACGTTCTGTCAGCCAATCTCAAGTAAGTGCAGCTCTTGTGAATGTGACGATCAGGACATTGGTTTTTCCCTTTACAGAGTAATATATTTTTTACAACATTTGCTTCACAGCCATCGGCCCATGTCCACCACGGACCGAAGGTACTGTACAAAGATTCGGGATAATTCAGCATCGGAGATGTTTGGAACTGTTTTGAAGTATTGGGGGAAGAGGTTTGGATGACTGCATTTGGAGTAACATTTTCTCCTGTCTCCTGCGACGCTACTCTGCTTCAGTGGACATTGTCCTCACAGTGGACACTCCAACCAACATGGAGCCATCCGAGATCATTAATCGGCTGAGGGACGCCGTGGCTAACGTCTCATCGGCTTTAGAGATAACTGATGATTTAACACTGTCAAGCTGGACCTTGTCCACAGGTGAGGCTTTCTGTCAGGTGATCGGGCTCCTCGACAAATGTAAGGAGCCATTCTAATTCTGTTTTGAAATGGGTCACCAATAAATACTGTGGTGCAAATATCTTTTTCAGCCTGCCCCCTAAACTCTGCCGGAGGAACCGAATGTCAGTGTGAAGATTCCTTCACTTGGTCATGTGACATCTGCGACACGTATGGTGCATGCAGCAATGCCAGTCCATTCACCTGTGACTGCATCAATGGAATCCCTCCATTTGGGACGTTCTGTCAGCCAATCTCAAGTAAGTGCAGCTCTTATGACCGTGACGCTCAGGACATTGGTTTTTCCCTTTACAGAGTAATATATTTTTTACAACATTTGCTCCACAGCCATCGGCCCATGTCCACCACTGACCGAAGGTACTGTACAAAGATTCGGGATGATTCAGCATTGGACATGTTTGATACTGTTTTGAAGTATTGGGGGAATAGGTTTGGATGACTGCATTTGGAGTAACATTTTCTCCTGTCTCCTGCGACGCTACTCTGCTTCAGTGGACATTGTCCTTACGGTGGACACTCCAACCAACATGGAGCCATCAGAGATCATTAATCGGCTGAGGGACGCCGTGGCTAACGTCTCATCGGCTTTAGAGATAACTGATGATTTAACACTGTCAAGCTGGACCTTGTCCACAGGTGAGGCTTTCTGTCAGGGGATCGGGCTCCTCGACAAATGTAAGGAGCCATTCTAATTCTGTTTTGAAATGGGTCACCAATAAATACTGTGGTGCAAATATATTTTTCAGCCTGCCCCCTAAACTCTGCCGGAGGAACCGAATGTCAATGTGAAGATTCCTTCACTTGGTCATGTGACATCTGCGACACGTATGGTGCATGCAGCAATGCCAGTCCATTCACCTGTGACTGCATCAATGGAATCCCTCCATTTGGGAAGTTCTGTCAGCCAATCTCAAGCAAGTGCAGCTCTTATGACCGTGATGATCAGGACATTGGTTTTTCCCTTTACAGAGTAATATATTTTTTACAACTTTTGCTTCACAGCCATCGGCCCATGTCCACCACTGACCGAAGGTACTGTACAAAGATTCGGGATAATTCAGCATTTGACATGTCTGGAACTGTTTTGAGGTATTGGGGGAAATAGGTTTGGATGACTGCATTTGGAGTAACATTTTCTCCTGTCTCCTGCGACGCTACTCTGCTTCAGTGGACATTGTCCTCACGGTGGACACTCCAACCAACATGGAGCCATCAGAGATCATTAATCGGCTGAGGGATGCCGTGGCTAACGTCTCATCTGCTTTAGAGATAACTGATGATTTAACACTGTCAAGCTGGACCTTGTCCACAGGTGAGGCTTTCTGTCAGGTGATAGCGCTCCTCGACAAATGTAAGGAGCCGTTCTAATTCTGTTTTGAAATGGGTCACCAATAAATACTGTGGTGCAAATATCTTTTTCAGCCTGCCCCCTCAACTCTGCCGGAGGAACCGAATGTCAATGTGAAGATTCCTTCACTTGGTCATGTGACATCTGTGACATGTATGGTGCATGCAGCAATGCCAGTCCATTCACCTGTGACTGCATCAACGGAATCCCTCCATTTGGGACGTTCTGTCATCCAATCTCAAGTAAGTGCAGCTCTTGTGAATGTGACGATCAGGACGTTGGTTTTTCCCTTTACAGAGTCATATACTTTTTCTAACATTTGCTCCACAGCCATCGGCCCATGTCCACCACCAACCGAAGGTACTGTTCAAAGATATGGGATAATTCAGCATCGGAGATGTTTGGAACTGTTTTGAAGTATTGGGGGAAGAGGTTTGGATGACTGCATTTGGAGTAACATTTTCTCCTGTCTCCTGCGACGCTACTCTGCTTCAGTGGACATTGTCCTTACGGTGGACACTCCAACCAACATGGAGCCATCAGAGATCATTAAACGGCTGAAGGACGCCGTGGCTAACGTCTCATCGGCTTTAGAGATAACTGATGATTTAACACTGTCAAGCTGGACCTTGTCCACAGGTGAGGCTTTCTGTCAGGTGATCGGGCTCCTCGACAAATGTAAGGAGCCGTTCTAATTCTGTTTTGAAATGGGTCACCAATAAATACTGTGGTGCAAATATCTTTTTCAGCCTGCCCCCTAAAGTCTGCCGGAGGAACAGAATGTCAATGTGAAGATTCCTTCACTTGGTCATGTGACATTTGCGACACGTATGGTGCATGCAGCAATGCCAGTCCATTCACCTGTGACTGCATCAATGGAATCCCTCCATTTGGGACGTTCTGTCAGCCAATCTCAAGTAAGTGCAGCTCTTGTGAATGTGACGATCAGGACATTGGTTTTTCCCTTTACAGAGTAATATATTTTTTACAACATTTGCTTCACAGCCATCGGCCCATGTCCACCACGGACCGAAGGTACTGTACAAAGATTCGGGATAATTCAGCATCGGAGATGTTTGGAACTGTTTTGAAGTATTGGGGGAAGAGGTTTGGATGACTGCATTTGGAGTAACATTTTCTCCTGTCTCCTGCGACGCTACTCTGCTTCAGTGGACATTGTCCTCACAGTGGACACTCCAACCAACATGGAGCCATCCGAGATCATTAATCGGCTGAGGGACGCCGTGGCTAACGTCTCATCGGCTTTAGAGATAACTGATGATTTAACACTGTCAAGCTGGACCTTGTCCACAGGTGAGGCTTTCTGTCAGGTGATCGGGCTCCTCGACAAATGTAAGGAGCCATTCTAATTCTGTTTTGAAATGGGTCACCAATAAATACTGTGGTGCAAATATCTTTTTCAGCCTGCCCCCTAAACTCTGCCGGAGGAACCGAATGTCAGTGTGAAGATTCCTTCACTTGGTCATGTGACATCTGCGACACGTATGGTGCATGCAGCAATGCCAGTCCATTCACCTGTGACTGCATCAATGGAATCCCTCCATTTGGGACGTTCTGTCAGCCAATCTCAAGTAAGTGCAGCTCTTATGACCGTGACGCTCAGGACATTGGTTTTTCCCTTTACAGAGTAATATATTTTTTACAACATTTGCTCCACAGCCATCGGCCCATGTCCACCACTGACCGAAGGTACTGTACAAAGATTCGGGATGATTCAGCATTGGACATGTTTGATACTGTTTTGAAGTATTGGGGGAATAGGTTTGGATGACTGCATTTGGAGTAACATTTTCTCCTGTCTCCTGCGACGCTACTCTGCTTCAGTGGACATTGTCCTTACGGTGGACACTCCAACCAACATGGAGCCATCAGAGATCATTAATCGGCTGAGGGACGCCGTGGCTAACGTCTCATCGGCTTTAGAGATAACTGATGATTTAACACTGTCAAGCTGGACCTTGTCCACAGGTGAGGCTTTCTGTCAGGGGATCGGGCTCCTCGACAAATGTAAGGAGCCATTCTAATTCTGTTTTGAAATGGGTCACCAATAAATACTGTGGTGCAAATATATTTTTCAGCCTGCCCCCTAAACTCTGCCGGAGGAACCGAATGTCAATGTGAAGATTCCTTCACTTGGTCATGTGACATCTGCGACACGTATGGTGCATGCAGCAATGCCAGTCCATTCACCTGTGACTGCATCAATGGAATCCCTCCATTTGGGAAGTTCTGTCAGCCAATCTCAAGCAAGTGCAGCTCTTATGACCGTGATGATCAGGACATTGGTTTTTCCCTTTACAGAGTAATATATTTTTTACAACTTTTGCTTCACAGCCATCGGCCCATGTCCACCACTGACCGAAGGTACTGTACAAAGATTCGGGATAATTCAGCATTTGACATGTCTGGAACTGTTTTGAGGTATTGGGGGAAATAGGTTTGGATGACTGCATTTGGAGTAACATTTTCTCCTGTCTCCTGCGACGCTACTCTGCTTCAGTGGACATTGTCCTCACGGTGGACACTCCAACCAACATGGAGCCATCAGAGATCATTAATCGGCTGAGGGATGCCGTGGCTAACGTCTCATCTGCTTTAGAGATAACTGATGATTTAACACTGTCAAGCTGGACCTTGTCCACAGGTGAGGCTTTCTGTCAGGTGATAGCGCTCCTCGACAAATGTAAGGAGCCGTTCTAATTCTGTTTTGAAATGGGTCACCAATAAATACTGTGGTGCAAATATCTTTTTCAGCCTGCCCCCTCAACTCTGCCGGAGGAACCGAATGTCAATGTGAAGATTCCTTCACTTGGTCATGTGACATCTGTGACATGTATGGTGCATGCAGCAATGCCAGTCCATTCACCTGTGACTGCATCAACGGAATCCCTCCATTTGGGACGTTCTGTCATCCAATCTCAAGTAAGTGCAGCTCTTGTGAATGTGACGATCAGGACGTTGGTTTTTCCCTTTACAGAGTCATATACTTTTTCTAACATTTGCTCCACAGCCATCGGCCCATGTCCACCACCAACCGAAGGTACTGTTCAAAGATATGGGATAATTCAGCATCGGAGATGTTTGGAACTGTTTTGAAGTATTGGGGGAAGAGGTTTGGATGACTGCATTTGGAGTAACATTTTCTCCTGTCTCCTGCGACGCTACTCTGCTTCAGTGGACATTGTCCTTACGGTGGACACTCCAACCAACATGGAGCCATCAGAGATCATTAAACGGCTGAAGGACGCCGTGGCTAACGTCTCATCGGCTTTAGAGATAACTGATGATTTAACACTGTCAAGCTGGACCTTGTCCACAGGTGAGGCTTTCTGTCAGGTGATCGGGCTCCTCGACAAATGTAAGGAGCCGTTCTAATTCTGTTTTGAAATGGGTCACCAATAAATACTGTGGTGCAAATATCTTTTTCAGCCTGCCCCCTCAACTCTGCCGGAGGAACCGAATGTCAATGTGAAGATTCCTTCACTTGGTCATGTGACATCTGCGACATGTATGGTGCATGCAGCAATGCCAGTCCATTCACCTGTGACTGCATCAATGGAATCCCTCCATTTGGGACGTTCTGTCAGCCAATCTCAAGTAAGTGCAGATCTTGTGAATGTGACGATCAGGACATTGGTTTTTCCCTTTACAGAGTAATATATTTTTTCCAACATTTGCTCCACAGCCATCGGCCCATGTCCACCACTGACCGAAGGTACTGTACAAAGATTCGGGATAATTCAGCATCGGACATGTCTGGAACTGTTTTGAAGTATTGGGGGGAAATAGGTTTGGATGACTGCATTTGGAGTAACATTTTCTCCTGTCTCCTGCGACGCTACTCTGCTTCAGTGGACATTGTCCTTACGGTGGACACTCCAACCAACATGGAGCCATCAGAGATCATTAATCGGCTGAGGGACGCCGTGGCTAACGTCTCATCGGCTTTAGAGATAACTGATGATTTAACACTGTCAAGCTGGACCTTGTCCACAGGTGAGGCTTTCTGTCAGGGGATCGGGCTCCTCGACAAATGTAAGGAGCCATTCTAATTCTGTTTTGAAATGGGTCACCAATGAATACTGTGGTGCAAATATATTTTTCAGCCTGCCCCCTAAACTCTGCCGGAGGAACCGAATGTCAATGTGAAGATTCCTTCACTTGGTCATGTGACATCTGCGACACGTATGGTGCATGCAGCAATGCCAGTCCATTCACCTGTGACTGCATCAATGGAATCCCTCCATTTGGGAAGTTCTGTCAGCCAATCTCAAGCAAGTGCAGCTCTTATGACCGTGATGATCAGGACATTGGTTTTTCCCTTTACAGAGTAATATATTTTTTACAACTTTTGCTTCACAGCCATCGGCCCATGTCCACCACTGACCGAAGGTACTGTACAAAGATTCGGGATAATTCAGCATTTGACATGTCTGGAACTGTTTTGAGGTATTGGGGGAAATAGGTTTGGATGACTGCATTTGGAGTAACATTTTCTCCTGTCTCCTGCGACGCTACTCTGCTTCAGTGGACATTGTCCTCACGGTGGACACTCCAACCAACATGGAGCCATCAGAGATCATTAATCGGCTGAGGGATGCCGTGGCTAACGTCTCATCTGCTTTAGAGATAACTGATGATTTAACACTGTCAAGCTGGACCTTGTCCACAGGTGAGGCTTTCTGTCAGGTGATAGCGCTCCTCGACAAATGTAAGGAGCCGTTCTAATTCTGTTTTGAAATGGGTCACCAATAAATACTGTGGTGCAAATATCTTTTTCAGCCTGCCCCCTCAACTCTGCCGGAGGAACCGAATGTCAATGTGAAGATTCCTTCACTTGGTCATGTGACATCTGTGACATGTATGGTGCATGCAGCAATGCCAGTCCATTCACCTGTGACTGCATCAACGGAATCCCTCCATTTGGGACGTTCTGTCATCCAATCTCAAGTAAGTGCAGCTCTTGTGAATGTGACGATCAGGACGTTGGTTTTTCCCTTTACAGAGTCATATACTTTTTCTAACATTTGCTCCACAGACATCGGCCCATGTCCACCACCAACCGAAGGTACTGTTCAAAGATATGGGATAATTCAGCATCGGAGATGTTTGGAACTGTTTTGAAGTATTGGGGGAAGAGGTTTGGATGACTGCATTTGGAGTAACATTTTCTCCTGTCTCCTGCGACGCTACTCTGCTTCAGTGGACATTGTCCTTACGGTGGACACTCCAACCAACATGGAGCCATCAGAGATCATTAAACGGCTGAAGGACGCCGTGGCTAACGTCTCATCGGCTTTAGAGATAACTGATGATTTAACACTGTCAAGCTGGACCTTGTCCACAGGTGAGGCTTTCTGTCAGGTGATCGGGCTCCTCGACAAATGTAAGGAGCCGTTCTAATTCTGTTTTGAAATGGGTCACCAATAAATACTGTGGTGCAAATATCTTTTTCAGCCTGCCCCCTCAACTCTGCCGGAGGAACCGAATGTCAATGTGAAGATTCCTTCACTTGGTCATGTGACATCTGCGACATGTATGGTGCATGCAGCAATGCCAGTCCATTCACCTGTGACTGCATCAATGGAATCCCTCCATTTGGGACGTTCTGTCAGCCAATCTCAAGTAAGTGCAGATCTTGTGAATGTGACGATCAGGACATTGGTTTTTCCCTTTACAGAGTAATATATTTTTTCCAACATTTGCTCCACAGCCATCGGCCCATGTCCACCACTGACCGAAGGTACTGTACAAAGATTCGGGATAATTCAGCATCGGACATGTCTGGAACTGTTTTGAAGTATTGGGGGGAAATAGGTTTGGATGACTGCATTTGGAGTAACATTTTCTCCTGTCTCCTGCGACGCTACTCTGCTTCAGTGGACATTGTCCTTACGGTGGACACTCCAACCAACATGGAGCCATCAGAGATCATTAATCGGCTGAGGGACGCCGTGGCTAACGTCTCATCGGCTTTAGAGATAACTGATGATTTAACACTGTCAAGCTGGACCTTGTCCACAGGTGAGGCTTTCTGTCAGGGGATCGGGCTCCTCGACAAATGTAAGGAGCCATTCTAATTCTGTTTTGAAATGGGTCACCAATGAATACTGTGGTGCAAATATATTTTTCAGCCTGCCCCCTAAACTCTGCCGGAGGAACCGAATGTCAATGTGAAGATTCCTTCACTTGGTCATGTGACATCTGCGACACGTATGGTGCATGCAGCAATGCCAGTCCATTCACCTGTGACTGCATCAATGGAATCCCTCCATTTGGGAAGTTCTGTCAGCCAATCTCAAGCAAGTGCAGCTCTTATGACCGTGATGATCAGGACATTGGTTTTTCCCTTTACAGAGTAATATATTTTTTACAACTTTTGCTTCACAGCCATCGGCCCATGTCCACCACTGACCGAAGGTACTGTACAAAGATTCGGGATAATTCAGCATTTGACATGTCTGGAACTGTTTTGAGGTATTGGGGGAAATAGGTTTGGATGACTGCATTTGGAGTAACATTTTCTCCTGTCTCCTGCGACGCTACTCTGCTTCAGTGGACATTGTCCTTACGGTGGACACTCCAACCAACATGGAGCCATCAGAGATCATTAAACGGCTGAAGGACGCCGTGGCTAACGTCTCATCGGCTTTAGAGATAACTGATGATTTAACACTGTCAAGCTGGACCTTGTCCACAGGTGAGGCTTTCTGTCAGGTGATCGGGCTCCTCGACAAATGTAAGGAGCCGTTCTAATTCTGTTTTGAAATGGGTCACCAATAAATACTGTGGTGCAAATATCTTTTTCAGCCTGCCCCCTCAACTCTGCCGGAGGAACCGAATGTCAATGTGAAGATTCCTTCACTTGGTCATGTGACATCTGCGACATGTATGGTGCATGCAGCAATGCCAGTCCATTCACCTGTGACTGCATCAATGGAATCCCTCCATTTGGGACGTTCTGTCAGCCAATCTCAAGTAAGTGCAGCTCTAGTGAATGTGATGATCAGGACGTTGGTTTTTCCCTTTACAGAGTCATATACTTTTTCTAACATTTACTCCACAGCCATCGGCCCATGTCCACCACCAACCGAAGGTACTGTTCAAAGATATGGGATAATTCAGCATCGGAGATGTTTGGAACTGTTTTGAAGTATTGGGGGAAGAGGTTTGGATGACTGCATTTGGAGTAACATTTTCTCCTGTCTCCTGCGACGCTACTCTGCTTCAGTGGACATTGTCCTTACGGTGGACACTCCAACCAACATGGAGCCATCAGAGATCATTAAACGGCTGAAGGACGCCGTGGCTAACGTCTCATCGGCTTTAGAGATAACTGATGATTTAACACTGTCAAGCTGGACCTTGTCCACAGGTGAGGCTTTCTGTCAGGAGTCAAATGTCAGGAGTCGTTCTAAATTTGTTTTGAAATGGGTCACCAATAAATACTGTGGCACAATTATCTTTTTCAGCCTGCCCCCTAAACTCTGCCGGAGGAACCGAGTGTCAATGTGAAGATTCCTTCACTTGGTCATGTGACATCTGCGACACGTATGGTGCCTGCAGCAATGCCAGTCCATTCACCTGTGACTGCATCAATGGAATCCCTCCATTTGGGACGTTCTGTCAGCCAATCTCAAGTAAGTGCAGCTCTAGTGAATGTGATGATCAGGACGTTGGTTTTTCCCTTTACAGAGTCATATACTTTTTCTAACATTTACTCCACAGCCATCGGCCCATGTCCACCACCAACCGAAGGTACTGTTCAAAGATATGGGATAATTCAGCATCGGAGATGTTTGGAACTGTTTTGAAGTATTGGGGGAAGAGGTTTGGATGACTGCATTTGGAGTAACATTTTCTCCTGTCTCCTGCGACGCTACTCTGCTTCAGTGGACATTGTCCTCACGGTGGACACTCCAACCAACATGGAGCCATCAGAGATCATTAATCGGCTGAGGGATGCCGTGGCAAACGTCTCATCTGCTTTAGAGATAACTGATGATTTAACACTGTCAAGCTGGACCTTGTCCACAGGTGAGGCTTTCTGTCAGGTGATAGCGCTCCTCGACAAATGTAAGGAGCCGTTCTAATTCTGTTTTGAAATGGGTCACCAATAAATACTGTGGTGCAAATATCTTTTTCAGCCTGCCCCCTCAACTCTGCCGGAGGAACCGAATGTCAATGTGAAGATTCCTTCACTTGGTCATGTGACATCTGTGACACGTATGGTGCATGCAGCAATGCCAGTCCATTCACCTGTGACTGCATCAATGGAATCCCTCCATTTGGGACGTTCTGTCAGCCAATCTCAAGTAAGTGCAGCTCTTGTGAATGTGACGATCAGGACATTGGTTTTTCCCTTTACAGAGTAATATATTTTTTACAACATTTGCTTCACAGCCATCGGCCCATGTCCACCACTGACCGAAGGTACTGTACAAAGATTCGGGATAATTCAGCATCGGACATGTCTGGAACTGTTTTGAAGTATTGGGGGAATAGGTTTGGATGACTGCATTTGGAGTAACATTTTCTCCTGTCTCCTGCGACGCTACTCTGCTTCAGTGGACATTGTCCTCACGGTGGACACTCCAACCAACATGGAGCCATCAGAGATCATTAATCGGCTGAGGGACGCCGTGGCTAACGTCTCATCGGCTTTAGAGATAACTGATGATTTAACACTGTCAAGCTGGACCTTGTCCACAGGTGAGGCTTTCTGTCAGGTGATCGGGCTCCTCGACAAATGTCAGGAGTCGTTCTAAATTTGTTTTGAAATGGGTCACCAATAAATACTGTGGCACAAATATCTTTTTCAGCCTGCCCCCTAAACTCTGCCGGAGGAACCGAATGTCATTGTGAAGATTCCTTCACTTGGTCATGTGACATATGCGACACGTATGGTGCATGCAGCAATGCCAGTCCATTCACCTGTGACTGCATCAATGGAATCCCTCCATTTGGGACGTTCTGTCAGCCAATCTCAAGCAAGTGCAGCTCTTATGACCGTGATGATCAGGACATTGGTTTTTCCCTTTACAGAGTAATATATTTTTTACAACATTTGCTTCACAGCCATCGGCCCATGTCCACCACCAACCGAAGGTACTGTTCAAAGATATGGGATAATTCAGCATCGGAGATGTTTGGAACTGTTTTGAAGTATTGGGGGAAGAGGTTTGGATGACTGCATTTGGAGTAACATTTTCTCCTGTCTCCTGCGACGCTACTCTGCTTCAGTGGACATTGTCCTCACGGTGGACACTCCAACCAACATGGAGCCATCAGAGATCATTAATCGGCTGAGGGATGCCGTGGCTAACGTCTCATCTGCTTTAGAGATAACTGATGATTTAACACTGTCAAGCTGGACCTTGTCCACAGGTGAGGCTTTCTGTCAGGTGATAGCGCTCCTCGACAAATGTAAGGAGCCGTTCTAATTCTGTTTTGAAATGGGTCACCAATAAATACTGTGGTGCAAATATCTTTTTCAGCCTGCCCCCTAAACTCTGCCGGAGGAACCGAATGTCAATGTGAAGATTCCTTCACTTGGTCATGTGACAGCTGCGACACGTATGGTGCATGCAGCAATGCCAGTCCATTCACCTGTGACTGCATCAATGGAATCCCTCCATTTGGGACGTTCTGTCAGCCAATCTCAAGTAAGTGCAGCTCTTGTGAATGTGACGATCAGGACATTGGTTTTTCCCTTTACAGAGTAATATATTTTTTCCAACATTTGCTCCACAGCCATCGGCCCATGTCCACCACTGACCGAAGGTACTGTACAAAGATACGGGATAATTCAGCATCGGAGAAGTTTGGAAATGTTTTGAAGTATTGGGGGAAGAGGTTTGGATGACTGCATTTGGAGTAACATTTTCTCCTGTCTCCTGCGACGCTACTCTGCTTCAGTGGACCTTGTCCTCACGCTGGACACTCCAACCAACATGGAGCCATCAGAGATCATTAATCGGCTGAGGGACGCCGTGGCTAACGTCTCATCGGCTTTAGAGATAACTGATGATTTAACACTGTCAAGCTGGACCTTGTCCACAGGTGAGGCTTTCTGTCAGGTGATAGCGCTCCTCGACAAATGTAAGGAGCCGTTCTAATTCTGTTTTGAAATGGGTCACCAATAAATACTGTGGTGCAAATATCTTTTTCAGCCTGCCCCCTAAACTCTGCCGGAGGAACCGAATGTCAATGTGAAGATTCCTTCACTTGGTCATGTGACATCTGCGACACGTATGGTGCATGCAGCAATGCCAGTCCATTCACCTGTGACTGCATCAATGGAATCCCTCCATTTGGGACGTTCTGTCAGCCAATCTCAAGTAAGTGCAGCTCTTGTGAATGTGATGATCAGGACGTTGGTTTTTCCCTTTACAGAGTCATATACTTTTTCTAACATTTACTCCACAGCCATCGGCCCATGTCCACCACCAACCGAAGGTACTGTTCAAAGATATGGGATAATTCAGCATCGGAGATGTTTGGAACTGTTTTGAAGTATTGGGGGAAGAGGTTTGGATGACTGCATTTGGAGTAACATTTTCTCCTGTCTCCTGCGACGCTACTCTGCTTCAGTGGACATTGTCCTTACGGTGGACACTCCAACCAACATGGACCCATCAGAGATCATTAATCGGCTGAGGGACGCCGTGGCTAACGTCTCATCGGCTTTAGAGATAACTGATGATTTAACACTGTCAAGCTGGACCTTGTCCACAGGTGAGGCTTTCTGTCAGGTGATCGGGCTCCTCGACAAATGTCAGGAGTCGTTCTAAATTTGTTTTGAAATGGGTCACCAATAAATACTGTGGCACAATTATCTTTTTCAGCCTGCCCCCTAAACTCTGCCGGAGGAACCGAGTGTCAATGTGAAGATTCCTTCACTTGGTCATGTGACATCTGCGACACGTATGGTGCATGCAGCAATGCCAGTCCATTCACCTGTGACTGCATCAACGGAATCCCTCCATTTGGGACGTTCTGTCAGCCAATCTCAAGTAAGTGCAGCTCTTGTGAATGTGACGATCAGGACATTGGTTTTTCCCTTTACAGAGTAATATATTTTTTACAACATTTGCTTCACAGCCATCGGCCCATGTCCACCACGGACCGAAGGTACTGTACAAAGATTCGGGATAATTCAGCATCGGAGATGTTTGGAACTGTTTTGAAGTATTGGGGGAAGAGGTTTGGATGACTGCATTTGGAGTAACATTTTCTCCTGTCTCCTGCGACGCTACTCTGCTTCAGTGGACATTGTCCTCACAGTGGACACTCCAACCAACATGGAGCCATCCGAGATCATTAATCGGCTGAGGGACGCCGTGGCTAACGTCTCATCGGCTTTAGAGATAACTGATGATTTAACACTGTCAAGCTGGACCTTGTCCACAGGTGAGGCTTTCTGTCAGGTGATCGGGCTCCTCGACAAATGTAAGGAGCCATTCTAATTCTGTTTTGAAATGGGTCACCAATAAATACTGTGGTGCAAATATCTTTTTCAGCCTGCCCCCTAAACTCTGCCGGAGGAACCGAATGTCAGTGTGAAGATTCCTTCACTTGGTCATGTGACATCTGCGACACGTATGGTGCATGCAGCAATGCCAGTCCATTCACCTGTGACTGCATCAATGGAATCCCTCCATTTGGGACGTTCTGTCAGCCAATCTCAAGTAAGTGCAGCTCTTATGACCGTGACGCTCAGGACATTGGTTTTTCCCTTTACAGAGTAATATATTTTTTACAACATTTGCTCCACAGCCATCGGCCCATGTCCACCACTGACCGAAGGTACTGTACAAAGATACGGGATAATTCAGCATCGGAGAAGTTTGGAAATGTTTTGAAGTATTGGGGGAAGAGGTTTGGATGACTGCATTTGGAGTAACATTTTCTCCTGTCTCCTGCGACGCTACTCTGCTTCAGTGGACCTTGTCCTCACGCTGGACACTCCAACCAACATGGAGCCATCAGAGATCATTAATCGGCTGAGGGACGCCGTGGCTAACGTCTCATCGGCTTTAGAGATAACTGATGATTTAACACTGTCAAGCTGGACCTTGTCCACAGGTGAGGCTTTCTGTCAGGTGATAGCGCTCCTCGACAAATGTAAGGAGCCGTTCTAATTCTGTTTTGAAATGGGTCACCAATAAATACTGTGGTGCAAATATCTTTTTCAGCCTGCCCCCTAAACTCTGCCGGAGGAACCGAATGTCAATGTGAAGATTCCTTCACTTGGTCATGTGACATCTGCGACACGTATGGTGCATGCAGCAATGCCAGTCCATTCACCTGTGACTGCATCAATGGAATCCCTCCATTTGGGACGTTCTGTCAGCCAATCTCAAGTAAGTGCAGCTCTTGTGAATGTGACGATCAGGACGTTGGTTTTTCCCTTTACAGAGTAATATACTTTTTCTAACATTTACTCCACAGCCATCGGCCCATGTCCACCACCAACCGAAGGTACTGTTCAAAGATATGGGATAATTCAGCATCTGAGATGTTTGGAACTGTTTTGAAGTATTGGGGGAAGAGGTTTGGATGACTGCATTTGGAGTAACATTTTCTCCTGTCTCCTGCGACGCTACTCTGCTTCAGTGGACATTGTCCTTACGGTGGACACTCCAACCAACATGGAGCCATCAGAGATCATTAAACGGCTGAAGGACGCCGTGGCTAACGTCTCATCGGCTTTAGAGATAACTGATGAATTAACACTGTCAAGCTGGACCTTGTCCACAGGTGAGGCTTTCTGTCAGGTGATCGGGCTCCTCGACAAATGTAAGGAGCCGTTCTAATTCTGTTTTGAAATGGGTCACCAATAAATACTGTGGTGCAAATATCTTTTTCAGCCTGCCCCCTCAACTCTGCCGGAGGAACCGAATGTCAATGTGAAGATTCCTTCACTTGGTCATGTGACATCTGCGACATGTATGGTGCATGCAGCAATGCCAGTCCATTCACCTGTGACTGCATCAATGGAATCCCTCCATTTGGGACGTTCTGTCAGCCAATCTCAAGTAAGTGCAGCTCTTGTGAATGTGATGATCAGGACGTTGGTTTTTCCCTTTACAGAGTCATATACTTTTTCTAACATTTACTCCACAGCCATCGGCCCATGTCCACCACCAACCGAAGGTACTGTTCAAAGATATGGGATAATTCAGCATCGGAGATGTTTGGAACTGTTTTGAAGTATTGGGGGAAGAGGTTTGGATGACTGCATTTGGAGTAACATTTTCTCCTGTCTCCTGCGACGCTACTCTGCTTCAGTGGACATTGTCCTTACGGTGGACACTCCAACCAACATGGAGCCATCAGAGATCATTAAACGGCTGAAGGACGCCGTGGCTAACGTCTCATCGGCTTTAGAGATAACTGATGATTTAACACTGTCAAGCTGGACCTTGTCCACAGGTGAGGCTTTCTGTCAGGTGATCGGGCTCCTCGACAAATGTCAGGAGTCGTTCTAAATTTGTTTTGAAATGGGTCACCAATAAATACTGTGGCACAATTATCTTTTTCAGCCTGCCCCCTAAACTCTGCCGGAGGAACCGAGTGTCAATGTGAAGATTCCTTCACTTGGTCATGTGACATCTGCGACACGTATGGTGCATGCAGCAATGCCAGTTCATTCACCTGTGACTGCATCAACGGAATCCCTCCATTTGGGACGTTCTGTCAGCCAATCTCAAGTAAGTGCAGCTCTTGTGAATGTGACGATCAGGACATTGTTTTTTCCCTTTACAGAGTAATATATTTTTTACAACATTTGCTTCACAGCCATCGGCCCATGTCCACCACAGACCGAAGGTACTGTTCAAAGATATGGGATAATTCAGCATCGGAGATGTTTGGAACTGCTTTGAAGTATTGGGGGAAGAGGTTTGGATGACTGCATTTGGAGTAACATTTTCTCCTGTCTCCTGCGACGCTACTCTGCTTCAGTGGACATTGTCCTCACGCTGGACACTCCAACCAACATGGAGCCATCAGAGATCATTAATCGGCTGAGGGACGCCGTGGCTAACGTCTCATCGGCTTTAGAGATAACTGATGATTTAACACTGTCAAGCTGGACCTTGTCCACAGGTGAGGCTTTCTGTCAGGTGATAGCGCTCCTCGACAAATGTAAGGAGCCGTTCTAATTCTGTTTTGAAATGGGTCACCAATAAATACTGTGGTGCAAATATCTTTTTCAGCCTGCCCCCTCAACTCTGCCGGAGGAACCGAATGTCAATGTGAAGATTCCTTCACTTGGTCATGTGACATCTGTGACACGTATGGTGCATGCAGCAATGCCAGTCCATTCACCTGTGACTGCATCAATGGAATCCCTCCATTTGGGACGTTCTGTCAGCCAATCTCAAGTAAGTGCAGCTCTTGTGAATGTGACGATCAGGACGTTGGTTTTTCCCTTTACAGAGTCATATACTTTTTCTAACATTTACTCCACAGCCATCGGCCCATGTCCACCACCAACCGAAGGTACTGTTCAAAGATATGGGATAATTCAGGATCGGAGATGTTTGGAACTGTTTTGAAGTATTGGGGGAAGAGGTTTGGATGACTGCATTTGGAGTAACATTTTCTCCTGTCTCCTGCGACGCTACTCTGCTTCAGTGGACATTGTCCTTACGGTGGACACTCCAACCAACATGGAGCCATCAGAGATCATTAAACGGCTGAAGGACGCCGTGGCTAACGTCTCATCGGCTTTAGAGATAACTGATGATTTAACACTGTCAAGCTGGACCTTGTCCACAGGTGAGGCTTTCTGTCAGGTGATAGCGCTCCTTGACAAATGTAAGGAGCCGTTCTAAATTTGTTTTGAAATGGGTCACCAATAAATACTGTGGCACAAATATCTTTTTCAGCCTGCCCCCTAAACTCTGCCGGAGGAACCGAGTGTCAATGTGAAGATTCCTTCACTTGGTCATGTGACATCTGTGACACGTATGGTGCATGCAGCAATGCCAGTCCATTCACCTGTGACTGCATCAATGGAATCCCTCCATTTGGGACGTTCTGTCAGCCAATCTCAAGTAAGTGCAGCTCTTGTGAATGTGACGATCAGGACATTGGTTTTTCCCTTTACAGAGTAATATATTTTTTCCAACATTTGCTCCACAGCCATCGGCCCATGTCCACCACTGACCGAAGGTACTGTACAAAGATACGGGATAATTCAGCATCGGAGAAGTTTGGAAATGTTTTGAAGTATTGGGGGAAGAGGTTTGGATGACTGCATTTGGAGTAACATTTTCTCCTGTCTCCTGCGACGCTACTCTGCTTCAGTGGACATTGTCCTTACGGTGGACACTCCAACCAACATGGAGCCATCAGAGATCATTAAACGGCTGAAGGACGCCGTGGCTAACGTCTCATCGGCTTTAGAGATAACTGATGATTTAACACTGTCAAGCTGGACCTTGTCCACAGGTGAGGCTTTCTGTCAGGTGATCGGGCTCCTCGACAAATGTCAGGAGTCGTTCTAAATTTGTTTTGAAATGGGTCACCAATAAATACTGTGGCACAAATATCTTTTTCAGCCTGCCCCCTAAACTCTGCCGGAGGAACCGAGTGTCAATGTGAAGATTCCTTCACTTGGTCATGTGACATCTGTGACACGTATGGTGCATGCAGCAATGCCAGTCCATTCACCTGTGACTGCATCAATGGAATCCCTCCATTTGGGACGTTCTGTCAGCCAATCTCAAGTAAGTGCAGCTCTTGTGAATGTGACGATCAGGACATTGGTTTTTCCCTTTACAGAGTAATATATTTTTTCCAACATTTGCTCCACAGCCATCGGCCCATGTCCACCACTGACCGAAGGTACTGTACAAAGATACGGGATAATTCAGCATCGGAGAAGTTTGGAAATGTTTTGAAGTATTGGGGGAAGAGGTTTGGATGACTGCATTTGGAGTAACATTTTCTCCTGTCTCCTGCGACGCTACTCTGCTTCAGTGGACATTGTCCTCACAGTGGACACTCCAACCAACATGGAGCCATCAGAGATCATTAATCGGCTGAGGGACGCCGTGGCTAACGTCTCATCGGCTTTAGAGATAACTGATGATTTAACACTGTCAAGCTGGACCTTGTCCACAGGTGAGGCTTTCTGTCAGGTGATCGGGCTCCTCGACAAATGTCAGGAGTCGTTCTAAATTTGTTTTGAAATGGGTCACCAATAAATACTGTGGTGCAAATATCTTTTTCAGCCTGCCCCCTAAACTCTGCCGGAGGAACCGAGTGTCAATGTGAAGATTCCTTCACTTGGTCATGTGACATCTGCGACACGTATAGTGCATGCAGCAATGCCAGTCCATTCACCTGTGACTGCATCAATGGAATCCCTCCATTTGGGACGTTCTGTCAGCCAATCTCAAGCAAGTGCAGCTCTTATGACCGTGATGATCAGGACATTGGTTTTTCCCTTTACAGAGTAATATATTTTTTACAACATTTGCTTCACAGCCATCGGCCCATGTCCACCACTGACCGAAGGTACTGTACAAAGATTCGGGATAATTCAGCATCGGACATGTCTGGAACTGTTTTGAAGTATTGGGGGAATAGGTTTGGATGACTGCATTTGGAGTAACATTTTCTCCTGTCTCCTGCGACGCTACTCTGCTTCAGTGGACATTGTCCTCACGGTGGACACTCCAACCAACATGGAGCCATCAGAGATAATTAATCGGCTGAGGGACGCCGTGGCTAACGTCTCATCGGCTTTAGAGATAACTGATGATTTAACACTGTCAGGCTGGACCTTGTCCACAGGTGAGGCTTTCTGTCAGGGGATCGGGCTCCTCGACAAATGTAAGGAGCCATTCTAATTCTGTTTTGAAATGGGTCACCAATAAATACTGTGGTGCAAATATCTTTTTCAGCCTGCCCCCTCAACTCTGCCGGAGGAACCGAATGTCAATGTGAAGATTCCTTCACTTGGTCATGTGACATCTGTGACACGTATGGTGCATGCAGCAATGCCAGTCCATTCACCTGTGACTGCATTAATGGAATCCCTCCATTTGGGACGTTCTGTCAGCCAATCTCAAGTAAGTGCAGCTCTTGTGAATGTGACGATCAGGACATTGGTTTTTCCCTTTACAGAGTAATATATTTTTTCCAACATTTGCTCCACAGCCATCGGCCCATGTCCACCACTGACCGAAGGTACTGTACAAAGATACGGGATAATTCAGCATCGGAGATGTTTGGAACTGTATTGAAGTATTGGGGGAAGAGGTTTGGATGACTGCATTTGGAGTAACATTTTCTCCTGTGTCCTGCGACGCTACTCTGCTTCAGTGGACATTGTCCTCACGGTGGACACTCCAACCAACATGGAGCCATCAGAGATCATTAATCGGCTGAGGGACGCCGTGGCTAACGTCTCATCGGCTTTAGAGATAACTGATGATTTAACACTGTCAAGCTGGACCTTGTCCACAGGTGAGGCTTTCTGTCAGGTGATCGGGCTCCTCGACAAATGTAAGGAGCCATTCTAATTCTGTTTTGAAATGGGTCACCAATAAATACTGTGGTGCAATGATCTTTTTCAGCCTGCCCCCTAAACTCTGCCGGAGGAACCGAATGTCAATGTGAAGATTCCTTCACTTGGTCATGTGACATCTGCGACACGTATGGTGCATGCAGCAATGCCAGTCAATTCACCTGTGACTGCATCAATGGAATCCCTCCATTTGGGAAGTTCTGTCAGCCAATCTCAAGCAAGTGCAGCTCTTATGACCGTGATGATCAGGACATTGGTTTTTCCCTTTACAGAGTAATATATTTTTTCCAACATTTGCTCCACAGCCATCGGCCCATGTCCACCACTGACCGAAGGTACTGTACAAAGATTCGGGATCATTCAGCATCGGACATGTCTGGAACTGTTTTGAAGTATTGGGGGAATAGGTTTGGATGACTGCATTTGGAGTAACATTTTCTCCTGTCTCCTGCGACGCTACTCTGCTTCAGTGGACATTGTCCTCACGGTGGACACTCCAACCAACATGGAGCCATCAGAGATCATTAATCGGCTGAGGGATGCCGTGGCTAACGTCTCATCTGCTTTAGAGATAACTGATGATTTAACACTGTCAAGCTGGACCTTGTCCACAGGTGAGGCTTTCTGTCAGGTGTTAGCGCTCCTCGACAAATGTAAGGAGCCGTTCTAATTCTGTTTTGAAATGGGTCACCAATAAATACTGTGGCACAAATATCTTTTTCAGCCTGCCCCCTAACCTCTGCCGGAGGAACCGAGTGTCAATGTGAAGATTCCTTCACTTGGTCTTGTGACATCTGCGACACGTATGGTGCATGCAGCAATGCCAGTCCATTCACCTGTGACTGCATCAACGGAATCCCTCCATTTGGGACGTTCTGTCAGCCAATCTCAAGTAAGTGCAGCTCTTGTGAATGTGACGATCAGGACATTGTTTTTTCCCTTTACAGAGTAATATATTTTTTACAACATTTGCTTCACAGCCATCGGCCCATGTCCACCACAGACCGAAGGTACTGTTCAAAGATATGGGATAATTCAGCATCGGAGATGTTTGGAACTGTTTTGAAGTATTGGGGGAAGAGGTTTGGATGACTGCATTTGGAGTAACATTTTCTCCTGTCTCCTGCGACGCTACTCTGCTTCAGTGGACATTGTCCTCACGCTGGACACTCCAACCAACATGGAGCCATCAGAGATCATTAATCGGCTGAGGGACGCCGTGGCTAACGTCTCATCGGCTTTAGAGATAACTGATGATTTAACACTGTCAAGCTGGACCTTGTCCACAGGTGAGGCTTTCTGTCAGGTGATAGCGCTCCTCGACAAATGTAAGGAGCCGTTCTAATTCTGTTTTGAAATGGGTCACCAATAAATACTGTGGTGCAAATATCTTTTTCAGCCTGCCCCCTCAACTCTGCCGGAGGAACCGAATGTCAATGTGAAGATTCCTTCACTTGGTCATGTGACATCTGTGACACGTATGGTGCATGCAGCAATGCCAGTCCATTCACCTGTGACTGCATCAATGGAATCCCTCCATTTGGGACGTTCTGTCAGCCAATCTCAAGTAAGTGCAGCTCTTGTGAATGTGAAGATCAGGACATTGGTTTTTCCCTTTACAGAGTAATATATTTTTTCCAACATTTGCTCCACAGCCATCGGCCCATGTCAACCACTGACCGAAGGTACTGTACAAAGATACGGGATGATTCAGCATCGGAGATGTTTGGAACTGTTTTGAAGTATTGGGGGAAGAGGTTTGGATGACTGCATTTGGAGTAACATTTTCTCCTGTCTCCTGCGACGCTACTCTGCTTCAGTGGACATTGTCCTCACGGTGGACATTCCAACCAACATGGAGCCATCAGAGATCATTAATCGGCTGAGGGACGCCGTGGCTAACGTCTCATCGGCTTTAGAGATAACTGATGATTTAACACTGTCAAGCTGGACCTTGTCCACAGGTGAGGCTTTCTGTCAGGTGATAGCGCTCCTCGACAAATGTAAGGAGCCATTCTAATTCTGTTTTGAAATGGGTCACCAATAAATACTGTGGTGCAAATATCTTTTTCAGCCTGCCCCCTAAACTCTGCCGGAGGAACCGAGTGTCAATGTGAAGATTCCTTCACTTGGTCATGTGACATCTGCGACACGTATGGTGCATGCAGCAATGCCAGTCCATTCACCTGTGACTGCATCAATGGAATCCCTCCATTTGGGACGTTCTGTCAGCCAATCTCAAGCAAGTGCAGCTCTTATGACCGTGATGATCAGGACATTGGTTTTTCCCTTTACAGAGTAATATATTTTTTACAACATTTGCTTCACAGCCATCGGCCCATGTCCACCACTGACCGAAGGTACTGTACAAAGATTCGGGATAATTCAGCATCGGACATGTCTGGAACTGTTGTGAAGTATTGGGGGAATAGGTTTAGATGACTGCATTTGGAGTAACATTTTCTCCTGTCTCCTGCGACGCTACTCTGCTTCAGTGGACCTTGTCCTCACGGTGGACACTCCAACCAACATGGAGCCATCAGAGATCATTAATCGGCTGAGGGATGCCGTGGCTAACGTCTCATCTGCTCTAGAGATAACTGATGATTTAACACTGTCAAGCTGGACCTTGTCCACAGGTGAGGCTTTCTGTCAGGTGATAGCGCTCCTCGACAAATGTAAGGAGCCGTTCTAATTCTGTTTTGAAATGGGTCACCAATAAATACTGTGGTGCAAATATCTTTTTCAGCCTGCCCCCTAAACTCTGCCGGAGGAACCGAATGTCAATGTGAAGATTCCTTCACTTGGTCATGTGACATCTGCGACACGTATGGTGCATGCAGCAATGCCAGTCCATTCACCTGTGACTGCATCAATGGAATCCCTCCATTTGGGACGTTCTGTCAGCCAATCTCAAGAAAGTGCAGCTCTTGTGAATGTGACGATCAGGACATTGGTTTTTCCCTTTACAGAGTAATATATTTTTTCCAACATTTGCTCCACAGCCATCGGCCCATGTCCACCACTGACCGAAGGTACTGTACAAAGATACGGGATAATTCAGCATCGGAGAAGTTTGGAAATGTTTTGAAGTATTGGGGGAAGAGGTTTGGATGACTGCATTTGGAGTAACATTTTCTCCTGTCTCCTGCGACGCTACTCTGCTTCAGTGGACCTTGTCCTCACGCTGGACACTCCAACCAACATGGAGCCATCAGAGATCATTAATCGGCTGAGGGACGCCGTGGCTAACGTCTCATCGGCTTTAGAGATAACTGATGATTTAACACTGTCAAGCTGGACCTTGTCCACAGGTGAGGCTTTCTGTCAGGTGATAGCGCTCCTCGACAAATGTAAGGAGCCGTTCTAATTCTGTTTTGAAATGGGTCACCAATAAATACTGTGGTGCAAATATCTTTTTCAGCCTGCCCCCTAAACTCTGCCGGAGGAACCGAGTGTCAATGTGAAGATTCCTTCACTTGGTCATGTGACATCTGCGACACGTATGGTGCATGCAGCAATGCCAGTCCATTCACCTGTGACTGCATCAATGGAATCCCTCCATTTGGGACGTTCTGTCAGCCAATCTCAAGTAAGTGCAGCTCTTGTGAATGTGATGATCAGGACGTTGGTTTTTCCCTTTACAGAGTCATATACTTTTTCTAACATTTACTCCACAGCCATCGGCCCATGTCCACCACCAACCGAAGGTACTGTTATAGATATGGGATAATTCAGCATCGGAGATGTTTGGAACTGTTTTGAAGTATTGGGGGAAGAGGTTTGGATGACTGCATTTGGAGTAACATTTTCTCCTGTCTCCTGCGACGCTACTCTGCTTCAGTGGACATTGTCCTTACGGTGGACACTCCAACCAACATGGAGCCATCAGAGATCATTAAACGGCTGAAGGGCGCCGTGGCTAACGTCTCATCGGCTTTAGAGATAACTGATGATTTAACACTGTCAAGCTGGACCTTGTCCACAGGTGAGGCTTTCTGTCAGGTGATCGGGCTCCTCGACAAATGTCAGGAGTCGTTCTAAATTTGTTTTGAAATGGGTCACCAATAAATACTGTGGCACAATTATCTTTTTCAGCCTGCCCCCTAAACTCTGCCGGAGGAACCGAGTGTCAATGTGAAGATTCCTTCACTTGGTCATGTGACATCTGCGACACGTATGGTGCATGCAGCAATGCCAGTTCATTCACCTGTGACTGCATCAACGGAATCCCTCCATTTGGGACGTTCTGTCAGCCAATCTCAAGTAAGTGCAGCTCTTGTGAATGTGACGATCAGGACGTTGGTTTTTCCCTTTACAGAGTCATATACTTTTTCTAACATTTACTCCACAGCCATCGGCCCATGTCCACCACCAACCGAAGGTACTGTTCAAAGATACGGGATAATTCAGCATCGGAGATGTTTGGAACTGTTTTGAAGTATTGGGGGAAGAGGTTTGGATGACTGCATTTGGAGTAACATTTTCTCCTGTCTCCTGCGACGCTACTCTGCTTCAGTGGACATTGTCCTTACGGTGGACACTCCAACCAACATGGAGCCATCAGAGATCATTAAACGGCTGAAGGACGCCGTGGCTAACGTCTCATCGGCTTTAGAGATAACTGATGATTTAACACTGTCAAGCTGGACCTTGTCCACAGGTGAGGCTTTCTGTCAGGTGATAGCGCTCCTTGACAAATGTAAGGAGCCGTTCTAAATTTGTTTTGAAATGGGTCACCAATAAATACTGTGGCACAAATATCTTTTTCAGCCTGCCCCCTAAACTCTGCCGGAGGAACCGAGTGTCAATGTGAAGATTCCTTCACTTGGTCATGTGACATCTGTGACACGTATGGTGCATGCAGCAATGCCAGTCCATTCACCTGTGACTGCATCAATGGAATCCCTCCATTTGGGACGTTCTGTCAGCCAATCTCAAGTAAGTGCAGCTCTTGTGAATGTGACGATCAGGACATTGGTTTTTCCCTTTACAGAGTAATATATTTTTTCCAACATTTGCTCCACAGCCATCGGCCCATGTCCACCACTGACCGAAGGTACTGTACAAAGATACGGGATAATTCAGCATCGGAGAAGTTTGGAAATGTTTTGAAGTATTGGGGGAAGAGGTTTGGATGACTGCATTTGGAGTAACATTTTCTCCTGTCTCCTGCGACGCTACTCTGCTTCAGTGGACATTGTCCTTACGGTGGACACTCCAACCAACATGGAGCCATCAGAGATCATTAAACGGCTGAAGGACGCCGTGGCTAACGTCTCATCGGCTTTAGAGATAACTGATGATTTAACACTGTCAAGCTGGACCTTGTCCACAGGTGAGGCTTTCTGTCAGGTGATCGGGCTCCTCGACAAATGTCAGGAGTCGTTCTAAATTTGTTTTGAAATGGGTCACCAATAAATACTGTGGCACAAATATCTTTTTCAGCCTGCCCCCTAAACTCTGCCGGAGGAACCGAGTGTCAATGTGAAGATTCCTTCACTTGGTCATGTGACATCTGTGACACGTATGGTGCATGCAGCAATGCCAGTCCATTCACCTGTGACTGCATCAATGGAATCCCTCCATTTGGGACGTTCTGTCAGCCAATCTCAAGTAAGTGCAGCTCTTGTGAATGTGACGATCAGGACGTTGGTTTTTCCCTTTACAGAGTCATATACTTTTTCTAACATTTACTCCACAGCCATCGGCCCATGTCCACCACCAACCTCAGGTACTGTTCAAAGATATGGGATAATTCAGCATCTGAGATGTTTGGAACTGTTTTGAAGTATTGGGGGAAGAGGTTTGGATGACTGCATTTGGAGTAACATTTTCTCCTGTCTCCTGCGACGCTACTCTGCTTCAGTGGACATTGTCCTTACGGTGGACACTCCAACCAACATGGAGCCATCAGAGATCATTAAACGGCTGAAGGACGCCGTGGCTAACGTCTCATCGGCTTTAGAGATAACTGATGAATTAACACTGTCAAGCTGGACCTTGTCCACAGGTGAGGCTTTCTGTCAGGTGATCGGGCTCCTCGACAAATGTAAGGAGCCGTTCTAATTCTGTTTTGAAATGGGTCACCAATAAATACTGTGGTGCAAATATCTTTTTCAGCCTGCCCCCTCAACTCTGCCGGAGGAACCGAATGTCAATGTGAAGATTCCTTCACTTGGTCATGTGACATCTGCGACACGTATGGTGCATGCAGCAATGCCAGTCCATTCACCTGTGACTGCATCAATGGAATCCCTCCATTTGGGACGTTCTGTCAGCCAATCTCAAGTAAGTGCAGCTCTTGTGAATGTGATGATCAGGACGTTGGTTTTTCCCTTTACAGAGTCATATACTTTTTCTAACATTTACTCCACAGCCATCGGCCCATGTCCACCACCAACCGAAGGTACTGTTCAAAGATATGGGATAATTCAGCATCGGAGATGTTTGGAACTGTTTTGAAGTATTGGGGGAAGAGGTTTGGATGACTGCATTTGGAGTAACATTTTCTCCTGTCTCCTGCGACGCTACTCTGCTTCAGTGGACATTGTCCTTACGGTGGACACTCCAACCAACATGGAGCCATCAGAGATCATTAAACGGCTGAAGGACGCCGTGGCTAACGTCTCATCGGCTTTAGAGATAACTGATGATTTAACACTGTCAAGCTGGACCTTGTCCACAGGTGAGGCTTTCTGTCAGGTGATCGGGCTCCTCGACAAATGTCAGGAGTCGTTCTAAATTTGTTTTGAAATGGGTCACCAATAAATACTGTGGCACAATTATCTTTTTCAGCCTGCCCCCTAATTTCTGCCGGAGGAACCGAGTGTCAATGTGAAGATTCCTTCACTTGGTCATGTGACATCTGCGACACGTATGGTGCATGCAGCAATGCCAGTTCATTCACCTGTGACTGCATCAACGGAATCCCTCCATTTGGGACGTTCTGTCAGCCAATCTCAAGTAAGTGCAGCTCTTGTGAATGTGACGATCAGGACATTGTTTTTTCCCTTTACAGAGTAATATATTTTTTACAACATTTGCTTCACAGCCATCGGCCCATGTCCACCACAGACCGAAGGTACTGTTCAAAGATATGGGATAATTCAGCATCGGAGATGTTTGGAACTGTTTTGAAGTATTGGGGGAAGAGGTTTGGATGACTGCATTTGGAGTAACATTTTCTCCTGTCTCCTGCGACGCTACTCTGCTTCAGTGGACATTGTCCTCACGCTGGACACTCCAACCAACATGGAGCCATCAGAGATCATTAATCGGCTGAGGGACGCCGTGGCTAACGTCTCATCGGCTTTAGAGATAACTGATGATTTAACACTGTCAAGCTGGACCTTGTCCACAGGTGAGGCTTTCTGTCAGGTGATAGCGCTCCTCGACAAATGTAAGGAGCCGTTCTAATTCTGTTTTGAAATGGGTCACCAATAAATACTGTGGTGCAAATATCTTTTTCAGCCTGCCCCCTCAACTCTGCCGGAGGAACCGAATGTCAATGTGAAGATTCCTTCACTTGGTCATGTGACATCTGTGACACGTATGGTGCATGCAGCAATGCCAGTCCATTCACCTGTGACTGCATCAATGGAATCCCTCCATTTGGGACGTTCTGTCAGCCAATCTCAAGTAAGTGCAGCTCTTATGACCGTGACGCTCAGGACATTGGTTTTTCCCTTTACAGAGTAATATATTTTTTCCAACATTTGCTCCACAGCCATCGGCCCATGTCCACCACTGACCGAAGGTACTGTTCAAAGATATGGGATAATTCAGCATCGGAGATGTTTGGAACTGTTTTGAAGTATTGGGGGAAGAGGTTTGGATGACTGCATTTGGAGTAACATTTTCTCCTGTCTCCTGCGACGCTACTCTGCTTCAGTGGACATTGTCCTTACGGTGGACACTCCAACCAACATGGAGCCATCAGAGATCATTAAACGGCTGAAGGACGCCGTGGCTAACGTCTCATCGGCTTTAGAGATAACTGATGATTTAACACTGTCAAGCTGGACCTTGTCCACAGGTGAGGCTTTCTGTCAGGTGATAGCGCTCCTTGACAAATGTAAGGAGCCGTTCTAAATTTGTTTTGAAATGGGTCACCAATAAATACTGTGGCACAAATATCTTTTTCAGCCTGCCCCCTAAACTCTGCCGGAGGAACCGAGTGTCAATGTGAAGATTCCTTCACTTGGTCATGTGACATCTGTGACACGTATGGTGCATGCAGCAATGCCAATCCATTCACCTGTGACTGCATCAATGGAATCCCTCCATTTGGGACGTTCTGTCAGCCAATCTCAAGTAAGTGCAGCTCTTGTGAATGTGACGATCAGGACATTGGTTTTTCCCTTTACAGAGTAATATATTTTTTCCAACATTTGCTCCACAGCCATCGGCCCATGTCCACCACTGACCGAAGGTACTGTACAAAGATACGGGATAATTCAGCATCGGAGAAGTTTGGAAATGTTTTGAAGTATTGGGGGAAGAGGTTTGGATGACTGCATTTGGAGTAACATTTTCTCCTGTCTCCTGCGACGCTACTCTGCTTCAGTGGACATTGTCCTTACGGTGGACACTCCAACCAACATGGAGCCATCAGAGATCATTAAACGGCTGAAGGACGCCGTGGCTAACGTCTCATCGGCTTTAGAGATAACTGATGATTTAACACTGTCAAGCTGGACCTTGTCCACAGGTGAGGCTTTCTGTCAGGTGATCGGGCTCCTCGACAAATGTCAGGAGTCGTTCTAAATTTGTTTTGAAATGGGTCACCAATAAATACTGTGGCACAAATATCTTTTTCAGCCTGCCCCCTAAACTCTGCCGGAGGAACCGAGTGTCAATGTGAAGATTCCTTCACTTGGTCATGTGACATCTGTGACACGTATGGTGCATGCAGCAATGCCAGTCCATTCACCTGTGACTGCATCAATGGAATCCCTCCATTTGGGACGTTCTGTCAGCCAATCTCAAGTAAGTGCAGCTCTTGTGAATGTGACGATCAGGACATTGGTTTTTCCCTTTACAGAGTAATATATTTTTTCCAACATTTGCTCCACAGCCATCGGCCCATGTCCACCACTGACCGAAGGTACTGTACAAAGATACGGGATAATTCAGCATCGGAGAAGTTTGGAAATGTTTTGAAGTATTGGGGGAAGAGGTTTGGATGACTGCATTTGGAGTAACATTTTCTCCTGTCTCCTGCGACGCTACTCTGCTTCAGTGGACATTGTCCTCACAGTGGACACTCCAACCAACATGGAGCCATCAGAGATCATTAATCGGCTGAGGGACGCCGTGGCTAACGTCTCATCGGCTTTAGAGATAACTGATGATTTAACACTGTCAAGCTGGACCTTGTCCACAGGTGAGGCTTTCTGTCAGGTGATCGGGCTCCTCGACAAATGTCAGGAGTCGTTCTAAATTTGTTTTGAAATGGGTCACCAATAAATACTGTGGTGCAAATATCTTTTTCAGCCTGCCCCCTAAACTCTGCCGGAGGAACCGAGTGTCAATGTGAAGATTCCTTCACTTGGTCATGTGACATCTGCGACACGTATAGTGCATGCAGCAATGCCAGTCCATTCACCTGTGACTGCATCAATGGAATCCCTCCATTTGGGACGTTCTGTCAGCCAATCTCAAGCAAGTGCAGCTCTTATGACCGTGATGATCAGGACATTGGTTTTTCCCTTTACAGAGTAATATATTTTTTACAACATTTGCTTCACAGCCATCGGCCCATGTCCACCACTGACCGAAGGTACTGTACAAAGATTCGGGATAATTCAGCATCGGACATGTCTGGAACTGTTTTGAAGTATTGGGGGAATAGGTTTGGATGACTGCATTTGGAGTAACATTTTCTCCTGTCTCCTGCGACGCTACTCTGCTTCAGTGGACATTGTCCTCACGGTGGACACTCCAACCAACATGGAGCCATCAGAGATAATTAATCGGCTGAGGGACGCCGTGGCTAACGTCTCATCGGCTTTAGAGATAACTGATGATTTAACACTGTCAAGCTGGACCTTGTCCACAGGTGAGGCTTTCTGTCAGGGGATCGGGCTCCTCGACAAATGTAAGGAGCCATTCTAATTCTGTTTTGAAATGGGTCACCAATAAATACTGTGGTGCAAATATCTTTTTCAGCCTGCCCCCTCAACTCTGCCGGAGGAACCGAATGTCAATGTGAAGATTCCTTCACTTGGTCATGTGACATCTGTGACACGTATGGTGCATGCAGCAATCCCAGTCCATTCACCTGTGACTGCATTAATGGAATCCCTCCATTTGGGACGTTCTGTCAGCCAATCTCAAGTAAGTGCAGCTCTTGTGAATGTGACGATCAGGACATTGGTTTTTCCCTTTACAGAGTAATATATTTTTTCCAACATTTGCTCCACAGCCATCGGCCCATGTCCACCACTGACCGAAGGTACTGTACAAAGATACGGGATAATTCAGCATCGGAGATGTTTGGAACTGTATTGAAGTATTGGGGGAAGAGGTTTGGATGACTGCATTTGGAGTAACATTTTCTCCTGTGTCCTGCGACGCTACTCTGCTTCAGTGGACATTGTCCTCACGGTGGACACTCCAACCAACATCGAGCCATCAGAGATCATTAATCGGCTGAGGGATGCGGTGGCTAACGTCTCATCTGCTTTAGAGATAACTGATGATTTAACACTGTCAAGCTGGACCTTGTCCACAGGTGAGGCTTTCTGTCAGGTGATAGCGCTCCTCGACAAATGTAAGGAGCCGTTCTAATTCTGTTTTGAAATGGGTCACCAATAAATATTGTGGCACAAATATCTTTTTCAGCCTGCCCCCTAAACTCTGCCGGAGGAACCGAGTGTCAATGTGAAGATTCCTTCACTTGGTCATGTGACATCTGCGACACGTATGGTGCATGCAGCAATGCCAGTCCATTCACCTGTGACTGCATCAATGGAATCCCTCCATTTGGGACGTTCTGTCAGCCAATCTCAAGTAAGTGCAGCTCTTGTGAATGTGACGATCAGGACATTGGTTTTTCCCTTTACAGAGTAATATATTTTTTCCAACATTTGCTCCACAGCCATCGGCCCATGTCCACCACTGACCGAAGGTACTGTACAAAGATACGGGATAATTCAGCATCGGAGATGTTTGGAAATGTTTTGAAGTATTGGGGGAAGAGGTTTGGATGACTGCATTTGGAGTAACATTTTCTCCTGTCTCCTGCGACGCTACTCTGCTTCAGTGGACATTGTCCTCACGGTGGACACTCCAACCAACATGGAGCCATCAGAGATCATTAATCGGCTGAGGGACGCCGTGGCTAACGTCTCATCGGCTTTAGAGATAACTGATGATTTAACACTGTCAAGCTGGACCTTGTCCACAGGTGAGGCTTTCTGTCAGGTGATAGCGCTCCTCGACAAATGTAAGGAGCCATTCTAATTCTGTTTTGAAATGGGTCACCAATAAATACTGTGGTGCAAATATCCTTTTCAGCCTGCCCCCTAAACTCTGCCGGAGGAACCGAATGTCAATGTGAAGATTCCTTCACTTGGTCATGTGACATCTGCGACACGTATGGTGCATGCAGCAATGCCAGTCCATTCACCTGTGACTGCATCAATGGAATCCCTCCATTTGGGACATTCTGTCAGCCAATCTCAAGTAAGTGCAGCTCTTGTGAATGTGACCATCAGGACATTGGTTTTTCCCTTTACAGAGTAATATATTTTTTCCAACATTTGCTCCACAGCCATCGGCCCATGTCCACCACTGACCGAAGGTACTGTACAAAGATACGGGATAATTCAGCATCGGAGATGTTTGAAACTGTTTTGAAGTATTGGGGGAAGAGGTTTGGATGACTGCATTTGGAGTAACATTTTCTCCTGTCTCCTGCGACGCTACTCTGCTTCAGTGGACATTGTCCTCACGGTGGACACTCCAACCAACATGGAGCCATCAGAGATCATTAATCGGCTGAGGGATGCCGTGGCTAACGTCTCATCTGCTTTAGAGATAACTGATGATTTAACACTGTCAAGCTGGACCTTGTCCACAGGTGAGGCTTTCTGTCAGGTGATCGGGCTCCTCGACAAATGTAAGGAGCCGTTCTGATTCTGTTTTGAAATGGGTCACCAATAAATACTGTGGTGCAAATATCTTTTTCAGCCTGCCCCCTAAACTCTGCCGGAGGAACCGAATGTCAATGTGAAGATTCCTTCACTTGGTCATGTGACATCTGCGATACGTATGGTGCATGCAGCAATGCCAGTCCATTCACCTGTGACTGCATCAATGGAATCCCTCCATTTGGGACGTTCTGTCAGCCAATCTCAAGCAAGTGCAGCTCTTATGACCGTGATGATCAGGACATTGGTTTTTCCCTTTACAGAGTAATATATTTTTTACAACATTTGCTTCACAGCCATCGGCCCATGTCCACCACTGACCGAAGGTACTGTACAAAGATTCGGGATAATTCAGCATCGGACATGTCTGGAACTGTTGTGAAGTATTGGGGGAATAGGTTTAGATGACTGCATTTGGAGTAACATTTTCTCCTGTCTCCTGCGACGCTACTCTGCTTCAGTGGACCTTGTCCTCACGGTGGACACTCCAACCAACATGGAGCCATCAGAGATCATTAATCGGCTGAGGGATGCCTTGGCTAACGTCTCATCTGCTCTAGAGATAACTGATGATTTAACACTGTCAAGCTGGACCTTGTCCACAGGTGAGGCTTTCTGTCAGGTGATAGCGCTCCTCGACAAATGTAAGGAGCCGTTCTAATTCTGTTTTGAAATGGGTCACCAATAAATACTGTGGTGCAAATATCTTTTTCAGCCTGCCCCCTAAACTCTGCCGGAGGAACCGAATGTCAATGTGAAGATTCCTTCACTTGGTCATGTGACATCTGCGACACGTATGGTGCATGCAGCAATGCCAGTCCATTCACCTGTGACTGCATCAATGGAATCCCTCCATTTGGGACGTTCTGTCAGCCAATCTCAAGTAAGTGCAGCTCTTGTGAATGTGACGATCAGGACATTGGTTTTTCCCTTTACAGAGTAATATATTTTTTCCAACATTTGCTCCACAGCCATCGGCCCATGTCCACCACTGACCGAAGGTACTGTACAAAGATACGGGATAATTCAGCATCGGAGAAGTTTGGAAATGTTTTGAAGTATTGGGGGAAGAGGTTTGGATGACTGCATTTGGAGTAACATTTTCTCCTGTCTCCTGTGACGCTACTCTGCTTCAGTGGACCTTGTCCTCACGCTGGACACTCCAACCAACATGGAGCCATCAGAGATCATTAATCGGCTGAGGGACGCCGTGGCTAACGTCTCATCGGCTTTAGAGATAACTGATGATTTAACACTGTCAAGCTGGACCTTGTCCACAGGTGAGGCTTTCTGTCAGGTGATAGCGCTCCTCGACAAATGTAAGGAGCCGTTCTAATTCTGTTTTGAAATGGGTCACCAATAAATACTGTGGTGCAAATATCTTTTTCAGCCTGCCCCCTAAACTCTGCCGGAGGAACCGAATGTCAATGTGAAGATTCCTTCACTTGGTCATGTGACATCTGCGACACGTATGGTGCATGCAGCAATGCCAGTCCATTCACCTGTGACTGCATCAATGGAATCCCTCCATTTGGGACGTTCTGTCAGCCAATCTCAAGTAAGTGCAGCTCTTGTGAATGTGATGATCAGGACGTTGGTTTTTCCCTTTACAGAGTCATATACTTTTTCTAACATTTACTCCACAGCCATCGGCCCATGTCCACCACCAACCGAAGGTACTGTTATAGATATGGGATAATTCAGCATCGGAGATGTTTGGAACTGTTTTGAAGTATTGGGGGAAGAGGTTTGGATGACTGCATTTGGAGTAACATTTTCTCCTGTCTCCTGCGACGCTACTCTGCTTCAGTGGACATTGTCCTTACGGTGGACACTCCAACCAACATGGAGCCATCAGAGATCATTAAACGGCTGAAGGACGCCGTGGCTAACGTCTCATCGGCTTTAGAGATAACTGATGATTTAACACTGTCAAGCTGGACCTTGTCCACAGGTGAGGCTTTCTGTCAGGTGATCGGGCTCCTCGACAAATGTCAGGAGTCGTTCTAAATTTGTTTTGAAATGGGTCACCAATAAATACTGTGGCACAATTATCTTTTTCAGCCTGCCCCCTAAACTCTGCCGGAGGAACCGAGTGTCAATGTGAAGATTCCTTCACTTGGTCATGTGACATCTGCGACACGTATGGTGCATGCAGCAATGCCAGTTCATTCACCTGTGACTGCATCAACGGAATCCCTCCATTTGGGACGTTCTGTCAGCCAATCTCAAGTAAGTGCAGCTCTTGTGAATGTGACGATCAGGACATTGTTTTTTCCCTTTACAGAGTAATATATTTTTTACAACATTTGCTTCACAGCCATCGGCCCATGTCCACCACAGACCGAAGGTACTGTTCAAAGATATGGGATAATTCAGCATCGGAGATGTTTGGAACTGTTTTGAAGTATTGGGGGAAGAGGTTTGGATGACTGCATATGGAGTAACATTTTCTCCTGTCTCGTGCGACGCTACTCTGCTTCAGTGGACATTGTCCTCACGCTGGACACTCCAACCAACATGGAGCCATCAGAGATCATTAATCGGCTGAGGGACGCCGTGGCTAACGTCTCATCGGCTTTAGAGATAACTGATGATTTAACACTGTCAAGCTGGACCTTGTCCACAGGTGAGGCTTTCTGTCAGGTGATAGCGCTCCTCGACAAATGTAAGGAGCCGTTCTAATTCTGTTTTGAAATGGGTCACCAATAAATACTGTGGTGCAAATATCTTTTTCAGCCTGCCCCCTCAACTCTGCCGGAGGAACCGAATGTCAATGTGAAGATTCCTTCACTTGGTCATGTGACATCTGTGACACGTATGGTGCATGCAGCAATGCCAGTCCATTCACCTGTGACTGCATCAATGGAATCCCTCCATTTGGGACGTTCTGTCAGCCAATCTCAAGTAAGTGCAGCTCTTGTGAATGTGACGATCAGGACGTTGGTTTTTCCCTTTACAGACTCATATACTTTTTCTAACATTTACTCCACAGCCATCGGCCCATGTCCACCACCAACCGAAGGTACTGTTCAAAGATACGGGATAATTCAGCATCGGAGATGTTTGGAACTGTATTGAAGTATTGGGGGAAGAGGTTTGGATGACTGCATTTGGAGTAACATTTTCTCCTGTCTCCTGCGACGCTACTCTGCTTCAGTGGACATTGTCCTTACGGTGGACACTCCAACCAACATGGAGCCATCAGAGATCATTAAACGGCTGAAGGACGCCGTGGCTAACGTCTCATCGGCTTTAGAGATAACTGATGATTTAACACTGTCAAGCTGGACCTTGTCCACAGGTGAGGCTTTCTGTCAGGTGATAGCGCTCCTTGACAAATGTAAGGAACCGTTCTAAATTTGTTTTGAAATGGGTCACCAATAAATACTGTGGCACAAATATCTTTTTCAGCCTGCCCCCTAAACTCTGCCGGAGGAACCGAGTGTCAATGTGAAGATTCCTTCACTTGGTCATGTGACATCTGTGACACGTATGGTGCATGCAGCAATGCCAGTCCATTCACCTGTGACTGCATCAATGGAATCCCTCCATTTGGGACGTTCTGTCAGCCAATCTCAAGTAAGTGCAGCTCTTGTGAATGTGACGATCAGGACATTGGTTTTTCCCTTTACAGAGTAATATATTTTTTCCAACATTTGCTCCACAGCCATCGGCCCATGTCCACCACTGACCGAAGGTACTGTACAAAGATACGGGATAATTCAGCATCGGAGAAGTTTGGAAATGTTTTGAAGTATTGGGGGAAGAGGTTTGGATGACTGCATTTGGAGTAACATTTTCTCCTGTCTCCTGCGACGCTACTCTGCTTCAGTGGACATTGTCCTTACGGTGGACACTCCAACCAACATGGAGCCATCAGAGATCATTAAACGGCTGAAGGACGCCGTGGCTAACGTCTCATCGGCTTTAGAGATAACTGATGATTTAACACTGTCAAGCTGGACCTTGTCCACAGGTGAGGCTTTCTGTCAGGTGATCGGGCTCCTCGACAAATGTCAGGAGTCGTTCTAAATTTGTTTTGAAATGGGTCACCAATAAATACTGTGGCACAAATATCTTTTTCAGCCTGCCCCCTAAACTCTGCCGGAGGAACCGAGTGTCAATGTGAAGATTCCTTCACTTGGTCATGTGACATCTGTGACACGTATGGTGCATGCAGCAATGCCAGTCCATTCACCTGTGACTGCATCAATGGAATCCCTCCATTTGGGACGTTCTGTCAGCCAATCTCAAGTAAGTGCAGCTCTTGTGAATGTGACGATCAGGACATTGGTTTTTCCCTTTACAGAGTAATATATTTTTTCCAACATTTGCTCCACAGCCATCGGCCCATGTCCACCACTGACCGAAGGTACTGTACAAAGATACGGGATAATTCAGCATCGGAGATGTTTGGAACTGTTTTGAAGTATTGGGGGAAGAGGTTTGGATGACTGCATTTGGAGTAACATTTTCTCCTGTGTCCTGCGACGCTACTCTGCTTCAGTGGACATTGTCCTCACGGTGGACACTCCAACCAACATCGAGCCATCAGAGATCATTAATCGGCTGAGGGATGCGGTGGCTAACGTCTCATCTGCTTTAGAGATAACTGATGATTTAACACTGTCAAGCTGGACCTTGTCCACAGGTGAGGCTTTCTGTCAGGTGATCGGGCTCCTCGACAAATGTAAGGAGCCGTTCTAATTCTGTTTTGAAATGGGTCACCAATAAATACTGTGGCACAAATATCTTTTTCAGCCTGCCCCCTAAACTCTGCCGGAGGAACCGAGTGTCAATGTGAAGATTCCTTCACTTGGTCATGTGACATCTGCGACACGTATGGTGCATGCAGCAATGCCAGTCCATTCACCTGTGACTGCATCAATGGAATCCCTCCATTTGGGACGTTCTGTCAGCCAATCTCAAGTAAGTGCAGCTCTTATGACCGTGATGATCAGGACATTGGTTTTTCCCTTTACAGAGTAATATATTTTTTCCAACATTTGCTCCACAGCCATCGGCCCATGTCCACCACTGACCGAAGGTACTGTACAAAGATTCGGGATCATTCAGCATCGGACATGTCTGGAACTGTTTTGAAGTATTGGGGGAATAGGTTTGGATGACTGCATTTGGAGTAACATTTTCTCCTGTCTCCTGCGACGCTACTCTGCTTCAGTGGACATTGTCCTCACGGTGGACACTCCAACCAACATGGAGCCATCAGAGATCATTAATCGGCTGAGGGATGCCGTGGCTAACGTCTCATCTGCTTTAGAGATAACTGATGATTTAACACTGTCAAGCTGGACCTTGTCCACAGGTGAGGCTTTCTGTCAGGTGATAGCGCTCCTCGACAAATGTAAGGAGCCGTTCTAATTCAGTTTTGAAATGGGTCACCAATAAATACTGTGGCACAAATATCTTTTTCAGCCTGCCCCCTAAACTCTGCCGGAGGAACCGAGTGTCAATGTGAAGATTCCTTCACTTGGTCTTGTGACATCTGCGACACGTATGGTGCATGCAGCAATGCCAGTCCATTCACCTGTGACTGCATCAATGGAATCCCTCCATTTGGGACGTTCTGTCAGCCAATCTCAAGTAAGTGCAGCTCTTATGACCGTGACGCTCAGGACATTGGTTTTTCCCTTTACAGAGTAATATATTTTTTACAACATTTGCTCCACAGCCATCGGCCCATGTCTACCACTGACCGAAGGTACTGTACAAAGATACGGGATAATTCAGCATCGGAGATGTTTGGAACTGTTTTGAAGTATTGGGGGAAGAGGTTTGGATGACTGCATTTGGAGTAACATTTTCTCCTGTCTCCTGCGACGCTACTCTGCTTCAGTGGACATTGTCCTCACGGTGGACACTCCAACCAACATCGAGCCATCAGAGATCATTAATCGGCTGAGGGATGCCGTAGCTAACGTCTCATCTGCTTTAGAGATAACTGATGATTTAACACTGTCAAGCTGGACCTTGTCCACAGGTGAGGCTTTCTGTCAGGTGATCGGGCTCCTCGACAAATGTAAGGAGCCGTTCTAATTCTGTTTTGAAATGGGTCACCAATAAATACTGTGGCGCAAATATCTTTTTCAGCCTGCCCCCTAAACTCTGCCGGAGGAACCGAGTGTCAATGTGAAGATTCCTTCACTTGGTCATGTGACATCTGTGACACGTATGGTGCATGCAGCAATGCCAGTCCATTCACCTGTGACTGCATCAATGGAATCCCTCCATTTGGGACGTTCTGTCAGCCAATCTCAAGTAAGTGCAGCTCTTGTGAATGTGAAGATCAGGACATTGGTTTTTCCCTTTACAGAGTAATATATTTTTTCCAACATTTGCTCCACAGCCATCGGCCCATGTCAACCACTGACCGAAGGTACTGTACAAAGATACGGGATGATTCAGCATCGGAGATGTTTGGAACTGTTTTGAAGTATTGGGGGAAGAGGTTTGGATGACTGCATTTGGAGTAACATTTTCTCCTGTCTCCTGCGACTCTACTCTGCTTCAGTGGACATTGTCCTCACGGTGGACACTCCAACCAACATGGAGCCATCAGAGATCATTAATCGGCTGAGGGACGCCGTGGCTAACGTCTCATCGGCTTTAGAGATAACTGATGATTTAACACTGTCAAGCTGGACCTTGTCCACAGGTGAGGCTTTCTGTCAGGTGATAGCGCTCCTCGACAAATGTAAGGAGCCATTCTAATTCTTTTTTGAAAATGGTCACCAATAAATACTGTGGTGCAAATATCCTTTTCAGCCTGCCCCCTAAACTCTGCCGGAGGAACCGAATGTCAATGTGAAGATTCCTTCACTTGGTCATGTGACATCTGCGACACGTATGGTGCATGCAGCAATGCCAGTCCATTCACCTGTGACTGCATCAATGGAATCCCTCCATTTGGGACATTCTGTCAGCCAATCTCAAGTAAGTGCAGCTCTTGTGAATGTGACCATCAGGACATTGGTTTTTCCCTTTACAGAGTAATATATTTTTTCCAACATTTACTCCACAGCCATCGGCCCATGTCCACCACTGACCGAAGGTACTGTACAAAGATACGGGATAATTCAGCATCGGAGATGTTTGGAACTGTTTTGAAGTATTGGGGGAAGAGGTTTGGATGACTGCATTTGAAGTAACATTTTCTCCTGTCTCCTGTGACGCTACTCTGCTTCAGTGGACATTGTCCTCACGGTGGACACTCCAACCAACATGGAGCCATCAGAGATCATTAATCGGCTGAGGGATGCCGTGGCTAACGTCTCATCTGCTTTAGAGATAACTGATGATTTAACACTGTCAAGCTGGACCTTGTCCACAGGTGAGGCTTTCTGTCAGGTGATAGCGCTCCTTGACAAATGTAAGGAGCCGTTCTAAATTTGTTTTGAAATGGGTCACCAATAAATACTGTGGCACAAATATCTTTTTCAGCCTGCCCCCTAAACTCTGCCGGAGGAACCGAGTGTCAATGTGAAGATTCCTTCACTTGGTCATGTGACATCTGCGACACGTATGGTGCATGCAGCAATGCCAGTCCATTCACCTGTGACTGCATCAATGGAATCCCTCCATTTGGGACGTTCTGTCAGCCAATCTCAAGCAAGTGCAGCTCTTATGACCGTGATGATCAGGACATTGGTTTTTCCCTTTACAGAGTAATATATTTTTTACAACATTTGCTTCACAGCCATCGGCCCATGTCCACCACTGACCGAAGGTACTGTACAAAGATTCGGGATAATTCAGCATCGGACATGTCTGGAACTGTTTTGAAGTATTGGGGGAATAGGTTTGGATGACTGCATTTGGAGTAACATTTTCTCCTGTCTCCTGCGACGCTACTCTGCTTCAGTGGACATTGTCCTCACGGTGGACACTCCAACCAACATGGAGCCATCAGAGATCATTAATCGGCTGAGGGATGCCGTGGCTAACGTCTCATCTGCTTTAGAGATAACTGATGATTTAACACTGTCAAGCTGGACCTTGTCCACAGGTGAGGCTTTCTGTCAGGTGATAGCGCTCCTCGACAAATGTAAGGAGCCGTTCTAATTCTGTTTTGAAATGGGTCACCAATAAATACTGTGGTGCAAATATCTTTTTCAGCCTGCCCCCTAAACTCTGCCGGAGGAACCGAATGTCAATGTGAAGATTCCTTCACTTGGTCATGTGACATCTGCGACACGTATGGTGCATGCAGCAATGCCAGTCCATTCACCTGTGACTGCATCAATGGAATCCCTCCATTTGGGACGTTCTGTCAGCCAATCTCAAGTAAGTGCAGCTCTTGTGAATGTGACGATCAGGACATTGGTTTTTCCCTTTACAGAGTAAGATATTTTTTCCAACATTTGCTCCACAGCCATCGGCCCATGTCCACCACTGACCGAAGGTACTGTACAAAGATACGGGATAATTCAGCATCGGAGAAGTTTGGAAATGTTTTGAAGTATTGGGGGAAGAGGTTTGGATGACTGCATTTGGAGTAACATTTTCTCCTGTCTCCTGCGACGCTACTCTGCTTCAGTGGACATTGTCCTTACGGTGGACACTCCAACCAACATGGAGCCATCAGAGATCATTAAACGGCTGAAGGACGCCGTGGCTAACGTCTCATCGGCTTTAGAGATAACTGATGATTTAACACTGTCAAGCTGGACCTTGTCCACAGGTGAGGCTTTCTGTCAGGTGATCGGGCTCCTCGACAAATGTCAGGAGTCGTTCTAAATTTGTTTTGAAATGGGTCACCAATAAATACTGTGGCACAAATATCTTTTTCAGCCTGCCCCCTAAACTCTGCCGGAGGAACCGAGTGTCAATGTGAAGATTCCTTCACTTGGTCATGTGACATCTGTGACACGTATGGTGCATGCAGCAATGCCAGTCCATTCACCTGTGACTGCATCAATGGAATCCCTCCATTTGGGACGTTCTGTCAGCCAATCTCAAGTAAGTGCAGCTCTTGTGAATGTGACGATCAGGACATTGGTTTTTCCCTTTACAGAGTAATATATTTTTTCCAACATTTGCTCCACAGCCATCGGCCCATGTCCACCACTGACCGAAGGTACTGTACAAAGATACGGGATAATTCAGCATCGGAGAAGTTTGGAAATGTTTTGAAGTATTGGGGGAATAGGTTTGGATGACTGCATTTGAAGTAACATTTTCTCCTGTCTCCTGTGACGCTACTCTGCTTCAGTGGACATTGTCCTCACGGTGGACACTCCAACCAACATGGAGCCATCAGAGATCATTAATCGGCTGAGGGATGCCGTGGCTAACGTCTCATCTGCTTTAGAGATAACTGATGATTTAACACTGTCAAGCTGGACCTTGTCCACAGGTGAGGCTTTCTGTCAGGTGATAGCGCTCCTTGACAAATGTAAGGAGCCGTTCTAAATTTGTTTTGAAATGGGTCACCAATAAATACTGTGGCACAAATATCTTTTTCAGCCTGCCCCCTAAACTCTGCCGGAGGAACCGAGTGTCAATGTGAAGATTCCTTCACTTGGTCATGTGACATCTGTGACACGTATGGTGCATGCAGCAATGCCAGTCCATTCACCTGTGACTGCATCAATGGAATCCCTCCATTTGGGACGTTCTGTCAGCCAATCTCAAGTAAGTGCAGCTCTTGTGAATGTGACGATCAGGACATTGGTTTTTCCCTTTACAGAGTAATATATTTTTTCCAACATTTGCTCCACAGCCATCGGCCCATGTCCACCACTGACCGAAGGTACTGTACAAAGATACGGGATAATTCAGCATCGGAGAAGTTTGGAAATGTTTTGAAGTATTGGGAGAATAGGTTTGGATGACTGCATTTGAAGTAACATTTTCTCCTGTCTCCTGTGACGCTACTCTGCTTCAGTGGACATTGTCCTCAAGGTGGACACTCCAACCAACATGGAGCCATCAGAGATCATTAATCGGCTGAGGGATGCCGTGGCTAACGTCTCATCTGCTTTAGAGATAACTGATGATTTAACACTGTCAAGCTGGACCTTGTCCACAGGTGAGGCTTACTGTCAGGTGATAGCGCTCCTTGACAAATGTAAGGAGCCGTTCTAAATTTGTTTTGAAATGGGTCACCAATAAATAATGCATTTTATTTAAAAGCGCCTTTCATGCCACCCAAGGACACTGTACAGACAATAAGAAAATACAATGTAAAAATTAGTAAACGAGATATTATATAAAAACAGGACAAAAAATAAATACTGTGGCACAAATATCTTTTTCAGCCTGCCCCCTAAACTCTGCCGGAGGAACCGAGTGTCAATGTGAAGATTCCTTCACTTGGTCATGTGACATCTGCGACACGTATGGTGCATGCAGCAATGCCAGTCCATTCACCTGTGACTGCATCAATGGAATCCCTCCATTTGGGACGTTCTGTCAGCCAATCTCAAGCAAGTGCAGCTCTTATGACCGCGATGATCAGGACATTGGTTTTTCCCTTTACAGAGTAATATATTTTTTACAACATTTGCTTCACAGCCATCGGCCCATGTCCACCACTGACCGAAGGTACTGTACAAAGATTCGGGATAATTCAGCATCGGACATGTCTGGAACTGTTTTGAAGTATTGGGGGAATAGGTTTGGATGACTGCATTTGGAGTAACATTTTCTCCTGTCTCCTGCGACGCTACTCTGCTTCAGTGGACATTGTCCTCACGGTGGACACTCCAACCAACATGGAGCCATCAGAGATCATTAATCGGCTGAGGGATGCCGTGGCTAACGTCTCATCTGCTTTAGAGATAACTGATGATTTAACACTGTCAAGCTGGACCTTGTCCACAGGTGAGGCTTTCTGTCAGGTGATAGCGCTCCTCGACAAATGTAAGGAGCCGTTCTAATTCTTTTTTGAAATGGGTCACCAATAAATACTGTGGTGCAAATATCTTTTTCAGCCTGCCCCCTAAACTCTGCCGGAGGAACCGAATGTCAATGTGAAGATTCCTTCACTTGGTCATGTGACATCTGCGACATCTATGGTGCATGCAGCAATGCCAGTCCATTCACCTGTGACTGCATCAATGGAATCCCTCCATTTGGGACGTTCTGTCAGCCAATCTCAAGTAAGTGCAGCTCTTGTGAATGTGACCATCAGGACATTGGTTTTTCCCTTTACAGAGTGATATATTTTTTCCAACATTTGCTCCACAGCCATCGGCCCATGTCCACCACTGACCGAAGGTACTGTACAAAGATACGGGATAATTCAGCATCGGAGATGTTTGGAACTGTTTTGAAGTATTGGGGGAAGAGGTTTGGATGACTGCATTTGGAGTAACATTTTCTCCTGTCTCCTGCGACGCTACTCTGCTTCAGTGGACATTGTCCTCACGGTGGACACTCCAACCAACATTGAGCCATCAGAGATCATTAATCGGCTGAGGGATGCCGTGGCTAACGTCTCATCTGCTTTAGAGATAACTGATGATTTAACACTGTCAAGCTGGACCTTGTCCACAGGTGAGGCTTTCTGTCAGGTGATCGGGCTCCTCGACAAATGTAAGGAGCCGTTCTAATTCTGTTTTGAAATGGGTCACCAATAAATACTGTGGCTCAAATATCTTTTTCAGCCTGCCCCCTAAACTCTGCCGGAGGAACCGAATGTCAATGTGAAGATTCCTTCACTTGGTCATGTGACATCTGCGACACGTATGGTGCATGCAGCAATGCCAGTCATTTCACCTGTGACTGCATCAATGGAATCCCTCCATTTGGGAAGTTCTGTCAGCCAATCTCAAGCAAGTGCAGCTCTTATAACCGTGATGATCAGGACATTGGTTTTTCCCTTTACAGAGTAATATATTTTTTACAACATTTGCTTCACAGCCATCGGCCCATGTCCACCACTGACCGAAGGTACTGTACAAAGATTCGGGATAATTCAGCATCGGACATGTCTGGAACTGTTTTGAAGTATTGGGGGAATAGGTTTGGATGACTGCATTTGGAGTAACATTTTCTCCTGTCTCCTGCGACGCTACTCTGCTTCAGTGGACATTGTCCTCACGGTGGACACTCCAACCAACATGGAGCCATCAGAGATCATTAATCGGCTGAGGGATGCCGTGGCTAACGTCTCATCTGCTTTAGAGATAACTGATGATTTAACACTGTCAAGCTGGACCTTGTCCACAGGTGAGGCTTTCTGTCAGGTGATAGCGCTCCTCGACAAATGTAAGGAGCCGTTCTAATTCTTTTTTGAAATGGGTCACCAATAAATACTGTCGTGCAAATATCTTTTTCAGCCTGCCCCCTAAACTCTGCCGGAGGAACCAAATGTCAATGTGAAGATTCCTTCACTTGGTCATGTGACATCTGCGACACGTATGGTGCATGCAGCAATGCCAGTCCATTCACCTGTGACTGCATCAATGGAATCCCTCCATTTGGGACGTTCTGTCAGCCAATCTCAAGTAAGTGCAGCTCTTGTGAATGTGACCATCAGGACATTGGGTTTTCCCTTTACAGAGTGATATATTTTTTCCAACATTTGCTCCACAGCCATCGGCCCATGTCCACCACTGACCGAAGGTACTGTACAAAGATACGGGATAATTCAGCATCGGAGATGTTTGGAACTGTTTTGAAGTATTGGGGGAAGAGGTTTGGATGACTGCATTTGGAGTAACATTTTCTCCTGTCTCCTGCGACGCTACTCTGCTTCAGTGGACATTGTCCTCACGGTGGACACTCCAACCAGCATGGAGCCATCAGAGATCATTAATCGGCTGAGGGACGCCGTGGCTAACGTCTCATCGGCTTTAGAGATAACTGATGATTTAACACTGTCAAGCTGGACCTTGTCCACAGGTGAGGCTTTCTGTCAGGTGATAGCGCTCCTCGACAAATGTCAGGAGCCGTTCTAATTCTGTTTTGAAATAGGTCACCAATAAATACTGTGGTGCAAATATCTTTTTCAGCCTGCCCCCTAAACTCTGCCGGAGGAACCGAATGTCAATGTGAAGATTCCTTCACTTGGTCATGTGACATCTGCGACACGTATGGTGCATGCAGCAATGCCAGTCCATTCACCTGTGACTGCATCAATGGAATCCCTCCATTTGGGAAGTTCTGTCAGCCAATCTCAAGCAAGTGCAGCTCTTATGACTGTGATGATCAGGACATTGGTTTTTCCCTTTACAGAGTAATATATTTTTTCCAACATTTGCTCCACAGCCATCGGCCCATGTCCACCACTGACCGAAGGTACTGTACAAAGATTTGGGATAATTCAGCATCGGACATGTCTGGAACTGTTTTGAAGTATTTGGGGAAGAGGTTTGGATGACTGCATTTGGAGTAACATTTTCTCCTGTCTCCTGCGACGCTACTCTGCTTCAGTGGACATTGTCCTCACAGTGGACACTCCAACCAACATGGAGCCATCAGAGATCATTAATCGGCTGAGGGATGCCGTGGCTAACGTCTCATCTGCTTTAGAGATAACTGATGATTTAACACTGTCAAGCTGGACCTTGTCCACAGGTGAGGCTTTCTGTCAGGTGATCGGGCTCCTCGACAAATGTAAGGAGCCGTTCTAATTCTGTTTTGAAATGGGTCACCAATAAATACTGTGGTGCAAATATCTTTTTCAGCCTGCCCCCTCAACTCTGCCGGAGGAACCGAATGTCAATGTGAAGATTCCTTCACTTGGTCATGTGACATCTGCGATACGTATGGTGCATGCAGCAATGCCAGTCCATTCACCTGTGACTGCATCAATGGAATCCCTCCATTTGGGAAGTTCTGTCAGCCAATCTCAAGCAAGTGCAGCTCTTATGACCGTGATGATCAGGACATTGGTTTTTCCCTTTACAGAGTAATATATTTTTTACAACATTTGCTTCACAGCCATCGGCCCATGTCCACCACTGACCGAAGGTACTGTACAAAGATTCGGGATAATTCAGCATCGGACATGTCTGGAACTGTTTTGAAGTATTGGGGGAATAGGTTTGGATGACTGCATTTGGAGTAACATTTTCTCCTGTCTCCTGCGACGCTACTGTGCTTCAGTGGACATTGTCCTCACGGTGGACACTCCAACCAACATGGAGCCATCAAAGATCATTAATCGGCTGAGGGATGCCGTGGCTAACGTCTCATCTGCTTTAGAGATAACTGATGATTTAACACTGTCAAGCTGGACCTTGTCCACAGGTGAGGCTTTCTGTCAGGTGATAGCGCTCCTCGACAAATGTAAGGAGCCGTTCTAATTCTTTTTTGAAATGGGTCACCAATAAATACTGTGGTGCAAATATCTTTTTCAGCCTGCCCCCTAAACTCTGCCGGAGGAACCGAATGTCAATGTGAAGATTCCTTCACTTGGTCATGTGACATCTGCGACATCTATGGTGCATGCAGCAATGCCAGTCCATTCACCTGTGACTGCATCAATGGAATCCCTCCATTTGGGACGTTCTGTCAGCCAATCTCAAGTAAGTGCAGCTCTTGTGAATGTGACCATCAGGACATTGGTTTTTCCCTTTACAGAGTGATATATTTTTTCCAACATTTGCTCCACAGCCATCGGCCCATGTCCGCCACTGACCGAAGGTACTGTACAAAGATACGGGATAATTCAGCATCGGAGATGTTTGGAACTGTTTTGAAGTATTGGGGGAAGAGGTTTGGATGACTGCATTTGGAGTAACATTTTCTCCTGTCTCCTGCGACGCTACTCTGCTTCAGTGGACATTGTCCTCACGGTGGACACTCCAACCAACATGGAGCCATCAGAGATCATTAATCGGCTGAGGGATGCCGTGGCTAACGTCTCATCTGCTTTAGAGATAACTGATGATTTAACACTGTCAAGCTGGACCTTGTCCACAGGTGAGGCTTTCTGTCAGGTGATCGGGCTCCTCGACAAATGTAAGGAGCCGTTCTGATTCTGTTTTGAAATGGGTCACCAATAAATACTGTGGTGCAAATATCTTTTTCAGCCTGCCCCCTAAACTCTGCCGGAGGAACCGAATGTCAATGTGAAGATTCCTTCACTTGGTCATGTGACATCTGCGATACGTATGGTGCATGCAGCAATGCCAGTCCATTCACCTGTGACTGCATCAATGGAATCCCTCCATTTGGGAAGTTCTGTCAGCCAATCTCAAGCAAGTGCAGCTCTTATGACCGTGATGATCAGGACATTGGTTTTTCCCTTTACAGAGTAATATATTTTTTCCAACATTTGCTTCACAGCCATCGGCCCATGTCCACCACTGACCGAAGGTACTGTACAAAGATTCGGGATAATTCAGCATCGGACATGTCTGGAACTGTTTTGAAGTATTGGGAGAATAGGTTTGGATGACTGCATTTGGAGTAACATTTTCTCCTGTCTCCTGCGACGCTACTGTGCTTCAGTGGACATTGTCCTCACGGTGGACACTCCAACCAACATGGAGCCATCAGAGATCATTAATCGGCTGAGGGATGCCGTGGCTAACGTCTCATCTGCTTTAGAGATAACTGATGATTTAACACTGTCAAGCTGGACCTTGTCCACAGGTGAGGCTTTCTGTCAGGTGATAGCGCTCCTCGACAAATGTAAGGAGCCGTTCTAATTCTTTTTTGAAATGGGTCACCAATAAATACTGTGGTGCAAATATCTTTTTCAGCCTGCCCCCTAAACTCTGCCGGAGGAACCGAATGTCAATGTGAAGATTCCTTCACTTGGTCATGTGACATCTGCGACACGTATGGTGCATGCAGCAATGCCAGTCCATTCACCTGTGACTGCATCAATGGAATCCCTCCATTTGGGACGTTCTGTCAGCCAATCTCAAGTAAGTGCAGCTCTTGTGAATGTGACCATCAGGACATTGGTTTTTCCCTTTACAGAGTGATATATTTTTTCCAACATTTGCTCCACAGCCATCGGCCCATGTCCACCACTGACCGAAGGTACTGTACAAAGATACGGGATAATTCAGCATCGGAGATGTTTGGATCTGTTTTGAAGTATTGGGGGAAGAGGTTTGGATGACTGCATTTGGAGTAACATTTTCTCCTGTCTCCTGCGACGCTACTCTGCTTCAGTGGACATTGTCCTCACGGTGGACACTCCAACCAACATGGAGCCATCAGAGATCATTAATCTGCTGAGGGATGCCGTGGCTAACGTCTCATCTGCTTTAGAGATAACTGATGATTTAACACTGTCAAGCTGGACCTTGTCCACAGGTGAGGCTTTCTGTCAGGTGATAGCGCTCCTTGACAAATGTAAGGAGCCGTTCTAAATTTGTTATAAAATGGGTCACCAATAAATACTGTGGCACAAATATCTTTTTCAGCCTGCCCCCTAAACTCTGCCGGAGGAACCGAGTGTCAATGTGAAGATTCCTTCACTTGGTCATGTGACATCTGCGACACGTATGGTGCATGCAGCAATGCCAGTCCATTCACCTGTGACTGCATCAATGGAATCCCTCCATTTGGGAAGTTCTGTCAGCCAATCTCAAGCAAGTGCAGCTCTTATGACTGTGATGATCAGGACATTGGTTTTTCCCTTTACAGAGTAATATATTTTTTCCAACATTTGCTCCACAGCCATCGGCCCATGTCCACCACTGACCGAAGGTACTGTACAAAGATTTGGGATAATTCAGCATCGGACATGTCTGGAACTGTTTTGAAGTATTTGGGGAAGAGGTTTGGATGACTGCATTTGGAGTAACATTTTCTCCTGTCTCCTGCGACGCTACTCTGCTTCAGTGGACATTGTCCTCACAGTGGACACTCCAACCAACATGGAGCCATCAGAGATCATTAATCGGCTGAGGGATGCCGTGGCTAACGTCTCATCTGCTTTAGAGATAACTGATGATTTAACACTGTCAAGCTGGACCTTGTCCACAGGTGAGGCTTTCTGTCAGGTGATCGGGCTCCTCGACAAATGTAAGGAGCCGTTCTAATTCTGTTTTGAAATGGGTCACCAATAAATACTGTGGTGCAAATATCTTTTTCAGCCTGCCCCCTCAACTCTGCCGGAGGAACCGAATGTCAATGTGAAGATTCCTTCACTTGGTCATGTGACATCTGCGATACGTATGGTGCATGCAGCAATGCCAGTCCATTCACCTGTGACTGCATCAATGGAATCCCTCCATTTGGGAAGTTCTGTCAGCCAATCTCAAGCAAGTGCAGCTCTTATGACCGTGATGATCAGGACATTGGTTTTTCCCTTTACAGAGTAATATATTTTTTACAACATTTGCTTCACAGCCATCGGCCCATGTCCACCACTGACCGAAGGTACTGTACAAAGATTCGGGATAATTCAGCATCGGACATGTCTGGAACTGTTTTGAAGTATTGGGGGAATAGGTTTGGATGACTGCATTTGGAGTAACATTTTCTCCTGTCTCCTGCGACGCTACTGTGCTTCAGTGGACATTGTCCTCACGGTGGACACTCCAACCAACATGGAGCCATCAAAGATCATTAATCGGCTGAGGGATGCCGTGGCTAACGTCTCATCTGCTTTAGAGATAACTGATGATTTAACACTGTCAAGCTGGACCTTGTCCACAGGTGAGGCTTTCTGTCAGGTGATAGCGCTCCTCGACAAATGTAAGGAGCCGTTCTAATTCTTTTTTGAAATGGGTCACCAATAAATACTGTGGTGCAAATATCTTTTTCAGCCTGCCCCCTAAACTCTGCCGGAGGAACCGAATGTCAATGTGAAGATTCCTTCACTTGGTCATGTGACATCTGCGACATCTATGGTGCATGCAGCAATGCCAGTCCATTCACCTGTGACTGCATCAATGGAATCCCTCCATTTGGGACGTTCTGTCAGCCAATCTCAAGTAAGTGCAGCTCTTGTGAATGTGACCATCAGGACATTGGTTTTTCCCTTTACAGAGTGATATATTTTTTCCAACATTTGCTCCACAGCCATCGGCCCATGTCCGCCACTGACCGAAGGTACTGTACAAAGATACGGGATAATTCAGCATCGGAGATGTTTGGAACTGTTTTGAAGTATTGGGGGAAGAGGTTTGGATGACTGCATTTGGAGTAACATTTTCTCCTGTCTCCTGCGACGCTACTCTGCTTCAGTGGACATTGTCCTCACGGTGGACACTCCAACCAACATGGAGCCATCAGAGATCATTAATCGGCTGAGGGATGCCGTGGCTAACGTCTCATCTGCTTTAGAGATAACTGATGATTTAACACTGTCAAGCTGGACCTTGTCCACAGGTGAGGCTTTCTGTCAGGTGATCGGGCTCCTCGACAAATGTAAGGAGCCGTTCTGATTCTGTTTTGAAATGGGTCACCAATAAATACTGTGGTGCAAATATCTTTTTCAGCCTGCCCCCTAAACTCTGCCGGAGGAACCGAATGTCAATGTGAAGATTCCTTCACTTGGTCATGTGACATCTGCGATACGTATGGTGCATGCAGCAATGCCAGTCCATTCACCTGTGACTGCATCAATGGAATCCCTCCATTTGGGAAGTTCTGTCAGCCAATCTCAAGCAAGTGCAGCTCTTATGACCGTGATGATCAGGACATTGGTTTTTCCCTTTACAGAGTAATATATTTTTTCCAACATTTGCTTCACAGCCATCGGCCCATGTCCACCACTGACCGAAGGTACTGTACAAAGATTCGGGATAATTCAGCATCGGACATGTCTGGAACTGTTTTGAAGTATTGGGAGAATAGGTTTGGATGACTGCATTTGGAGTAACATTTTCTCCTGTCTCCTGCGACGCTACTGTGCTTCAGTGGACATTGTCCTCACGGTGGACACTCCAACCAACATGGAGCCATCAGAGATCATTAATCGGCTGAGGGATGCCGTGGCTAACGTCTCATCTGCTTTAGAGATAACTGATGATTTAACACTGTCAAGCTGGACCTTGTCCACAGGTGAGGCTTTCTGTCAGGTGATAGCGCTCCTCGACAAATGTAAGGAGCCGTTCTAATTCTTTTTTGAAATGGGTCACCAATAAATACTGTGGTGCAAATATCTTTTTCAGCCTGCCCCCTAAACTCTGCCGGAGGAACCGAATGTCAATGTGAAGATTCCTTCACTTGGTCATGTGACATCTGCGACACGTATGGTGCATGCAGCAATGCCAGTCCATTCACCTGTGACTGCATCAATGGAATCCCTCCATTTGGGACGTTCTGTCAGCCAATCTCAAGTAAGTGCAGCTCTTGTGAATGTGACCATCAGGACATTGGTTTTTCCCTTTACAGAGTGATATATTTTTTCCAACATTTGCTCCACAGCCATCGGCCCATGTCCACCACTGACCGAAGGTACTGTACAAAGATACGGGATAATTCAGCATCGGAGATGTTTGGATCTGTTTTGAAGTATTGGGGGAAGAGGTTTGGATGACTGCATTTGGAGTAACATTTTCTCCTGTCTCCTGCGACGCTACTCTGCTTCAGTGGACATTGTCCTCACGGTGGACACTCCAACCAACATGGAGCCATCAGAGATCATTAAACGGCTGAGGGATGCCGTGGCTAACGTCTCATCTGCTTTAGAGATAACTGATGATTTAACACTGTCAAGCTGGACCTTGTCCACAGGTGAGGCTTTCTGTCAGGTGATCGGGCTCCTCGACAAATGTAAGGAGCCGTTCTGATTCTGTTTTGAAATGGGTCACCAATAAATACTGTGGTGCAAATATCTTTTTCAGCCTGCCCCCTCAACTCTGCCGGAGGAACCGAATGTCAATGTGAAGATTCCTTCACTTGGTCATGTGACATCTGCGATACGTATGGTGCATGCAGCAATGCCAGTCCATTCACCTGTGACTGCATCAATGGAATCCCTCCATTTGGGAAGTTCTGTCAGCCAATCTCAAGCAAGTGCAGCTCTTATGACCGTGATGATCAGGACATTGGTTTTTCCCTTTACAGAGTAATATATTTTTTACAACATTTGCTTCACAGCCATCGGCCCATGTCCACCACTGACCGAAGGTACTGTACAAAGATTCGGGATATTTCAGCATCGGACATGTCTGGAACTGTTTTGAAGTATTGGGGGAATAGGTTTGGATGACTGCATTTGGAGTAACATTTTCTCCTGTCTCCTGCGACGTTACTCTGCTTCAGTGGACATTGTCCTCACGGTGGACACTCCAACCAACATGGAGCCATCAGAGATCATTAATCGGCTGAGGGATGCCGTGGCTAACGTCTCATCTGCTTTAGAGATAACTGATGATTTAACACTGTCAAGCTGGACCTTGTCCACAGGTGAGGCTTTCTGTCAGGTGATCGGGCTCCTCGACAAATGTAAGGAGCCGTTCTAATTCTGTTTTGAAATGGGTCACCAATAAATACTGTGGTGCAAATATCTTTTTCAGCCTGCCCCCTCAACTCTGCCGGAGGAACCGAATGTCAATGTGAAGATTCCTTCACTTGGTCATGTGACATCTGCGATACGTATGGTGCATGCAGCAATGCCAGTCCATTCACCTGTGACTGCATCAATGGAATCCCTCCATTTGGGAAGTTCTGTCAGCCAATCTCAAGCAAGTGCAGCTCTTATGACCGTGATGATCAGGACATTGGTTTTTCCCTTTACAGAGTAATATATTTTTTCCAACATTTTCTTCACAGCCATCGGCCCATGTCCACCACTGACCGAAGGTACTGTACAAAGATTCGGGATAATTCAGCATCGGACATGTCTGGAACTGTTTTGAAGTATTGGGGGAATGGGTTTGGATGACTGCATTTGGAGTAACATTTTCTCCTGTCTCCTGCGACGCTACTGTGCTTCAGTGGACATTGTCCTCACGGTGGACACTCCAACCAACATGGAGCCATCAGAGATCATTAATCGGCTGAGGGATGCCGTGGCTAACGTCTCATCTGCTTTAGAGATAACTGATGATTTAACACTGTCAAGCTGGACCTTGTCCACAGGTGAGGCTTTCTGTCAGGTGATAGCGCTCCTCGACAAATGTAAGGAGCCGTTCTAATTCTTTTTTGAAATGGGTCACCAATAAATACTGTGGTAAAAATATCTTTTTCAGCCTGCCCCCTAAACTCTGCCGGAGGAACCGAATGTCAATGTGAAGATTCCTTCACTTGGTCATGTGACATCTGCGACACGTATGGTGCATGCAGCAATGCCAGTCCATTCACCTGTGACTGCATCAATGGAATCCCTCCATTTGGGACGTTCTGTCAGCCAATCTCAAGTAAGTGCAGCTCTTGTGAATGTGACCATCAGGACATTGGTTTTTCCCTTTACAGAGTGATATATTTTTTCCAACATTTGCTCCACAGCCATCGGCCCATGTCCACCACTGACCGAAGGTACTGTACAAAGATACGGGATAATTCAGCATCGGAGATGTTTGGAACTGTTTTGAAGTATTGGGGGAAGAGGTTTGGATGACTGCATTTGGAGTAACATTTTCTCCTGTCTCCTGCGACGCTACTCTGCTTCAGTGGACATTGTCCTCACGGTGGACACTCCAACCAACATCGAGCCATCAGAGATCATTAATCGGCTGAGGGATGCCGTGGCTAACGTCTCATCTGCTTTAGAGATAACTGATGATTTAACACTGTCAAGCTGGACCTTGTCCACAGGTGAGGCTTTCTGTCAGGTGATCGGGCTCCTCGACAAATGTAAGGAGCCGTTCTAATTCTGTTTTGAAATGGGTCACCAATAAATACTGTGGCACAAATATCTTTTTCAGCCTGCCCCCTAAACTCTGCCGGAGGAACCGAATGTCAATGTGAAGATTCCTTCACTTGGTCATGTGACATCTGCGACACGTATGGTGCATGCAGCAATGCCAGTCCATTCACCTGTGACTGCATCAATGGAATCCCTCCATTTGGGACGTTCTGTCAGCCAATCTCAAGTAAGTGCAGCTCTTGTGAATGTGACCATCAGGACATTGGTTTTTCCCTTTACAGAGTAATATATTTTTTACAACATTTGCTTCACAGCCATCGGCCCATGTCCACCACTGACCGAAGGTACTGTACAAAGATTCGGGATATTTCAGCATCGGACATGTCTGGAACTGTTTTGAAGTATTGGGGGAATAGGTTTGGATGACTGCATTTGGAGTAACATTTTCTCCTGTCTCCTGCGACGCTACTCTGCTTCAGTGGACATTGTCCTCACGGTGGACACTCCAACCAACATGGAGCCATCAGAGATCATTAATCGGCTGAGGGATGCCGTGGCTAACGTCTCATCTGCTTTAGAGATAACTGATGATTTAACACTGTCAAGCTGGACCTTGTCCACAGGTGAGGCTTTCTGTCAGGTGATCGGGCTCCTCGACAAATGTAAGGAGCCGTTCTAATTCTGTTTTGAAATGGGTCACCAATAAATACTGTGGTGCAAATATCTTTTTCAGCCTGCCCCCTCAACTCTGCCGGAGGAACCGAATGTCAATGTGAAGATTCCTTCACTTGGTCATGTGACATCTGCGATACGTATGGTGCATGCAGCAATGCCAGTCCATTCACCTGTGACTGCATCAATGGAATCCCTCCATTTGGGAAGTTCTGTCAGCCAATCTCAAGCAAGTGCAGCTCTTATGACTGTGATGATCAGGACATTGGTTTTTCCCTTTACAGAGTAATATATTTTTTCCAACATTTGCTCCACAGCCATCGGCCCATGTCCACCACTGACCGAAGGTACTGTTTGGGATAATTCAGCATCGGACATGTCTGGAACTGTTTTGAAGTATTGGGGGAATAGGTTTGGATGACTACATTTGGAGTAACATTTTCTCCTGTCTCCTGCGACGCTACTCTGCTTCAGTGGACATTGTCCTCACGGTTGACACTCCAACCAACATGGAGCCATCAGAGATCATTAATCGGCTGAGGGATGCCGTGGCTAACGTCTCATCTGCTTTAGAGATAACTGATGACTTAACACTGTCAAGCTGGACCTTGTCCACAGGTGAGGCTTTCTGTCAGGTGATAGCGCTCCTCGACAAATGTAAGGAGCTGTTCTAATTCTGTTTTGAAATGGGTCACCAATAAATACTGTGGTGCAAATATCTTTTTCAGCCTGCCCCCTAAACTCTGCCGGAGGAACCGAATGTCAATGTGAAGATTCCTTCACTTGGTCATGTGACATCTGCGACACGTATGGTCCATGCAGCAATGCCAGTCCATTCACCTGTGCCTGCATCAATGGAATCCCTCAATTTGGGAAGTTCTGTCAGCCAATCACAAGTAAGTGCAGCTCTTGTGAATGTGATGAAACGTCATTCAAAGACGGAAAGCATTGCTGGTCTCCATCCATCCATTTTCTCAAGCTCATGCGTGTAGATGTATTTCTGTCTCTTGATTGTGAAAATTTCATCCATCGATACTTGACCCAGTTAGGGATGAAAACCCATTTTCCGTTCTTGCCTTGTACCTTTTGAAAGAGACTTCTAAGCCTCCATCCCCAAATATCCGTCCCTCCGAACCGTTCCATACCAGGAACGGAATCCCCATCACTGACTCTTAATTACATTTGCAAGCAAACATCATGTAATGATCATTTCAGTCATTTTTACTTGTGAATAAGAAACATATTCCAACTGTGCCCCACAGATCTCACCACCGCCTGTCCATCAAAAACACCCCCAACTCCAACACCAACCCCAACTCCAACCACAACACAGACGACACCGACGACAGCAACGACAGCAGCAACAACAACAATAGCGACAACAGTGACAACAGTGACAACAACAACAATAGCGACAACAGTGACAACAGCGACAACAGCGACAACAGCGACAACAGCGACAACAGGGACAACAGCGACAACAGCGACCACCGCAACAACCACCTCACCATCAACAGAAAGTAAAGTATCCGAGACATACACTCCAGTACAGTATACAACTCTTCCATTCATTCACCTCAAATCTTAACTCACAAGTACAAATACATGAACTCCATCAAAGGTAAAGTAAAACGACACATTTCAGAATCGCACTGGTTTCACAATCTTGAAACAAATTCACGTGAGAGAACTTTCCTTCACCCTTGCTGTGACATTTTAGTGTTTAATTCAACAACAGTCCAATACTTTATCCAATATTTTCTCCTGGACTGTTTGAGAACTTCTTCTAATTCAACTTTCCTCTCCAATTCACTCTTTAGGTTTGTCTACACCGGCCACGACAATAGACGGTAATTAAGTTTTACATAATGACTCTTCAAAATGAAGTCGTTAAATAATTTGTACTGACCAGCTACTTCTGCATTTTAGAGAGGTCATTATCAGTCACTTTGGAGATTGACTTTGATGAATCATACAATGATGAAAGTAACAGTGTTCACCAGAGATGTTCACAAGCTGTGAGTTCTTTTTTTCTCGTGGTCATTTCAAAGAACGCTTGCAATTGTTGTCACTGGTATCATTGTCGAACTCACACGTTGGATGTTCTCATACTTGCAAATAGATTGAAACGCATTCTAAGATCCATATCCCTGGTCTACTTTCAGCTGATCTCTTGGCCTTCAGGTAGATTGAATTTTTTTTTTTTTTAAACAATGATTTACCTTACCTTGCCGTTACGACAGTTCAATGCAAGACTTTTGGCCTTTGTTTCATAATTCTGGTCAAAGCTACCTTTTCGGTTCATGAGTGATCAAATAAGAAACATATCTCTCTCATTTTTCAAGTTGCTCTGATTAAATTCACGCACTGTAGTCAAATCTGATTTTAAATGTTTTCTATAGGACTGGTAGCACCATTTTTGACTTTGAAATTACTGCAAATATGACAATTCAAGACCAGGATGTTGATGCACTTCTGGTGGCAATATTCAATGACCTGAGGAATAGCTTCCCGATGAGGTTTGAGAGTAAGTAACTCATAATTTTGGAGACATTTTTCATGTCATCGCATCATTTGGTTTATCCATCCGCCTATCCATTTTCTAATCTGCTTGTCCTTACAAGGGTCGTGGGCATTTGGCAGATTTTTTCTGGAAAATCTTCAGCTGAATAATAATTGTAACACCCTCTGTGTTGTTTTTCATCAAAGGCAGCAGAAACTTAACATTTCAACCACGTGGCGTATTCTTCAACGACAGATTGAATGTGACATGTGGCCCACCACCACAGACGCTCCAGTTTCGTATCACCTCGAGCGAATGGACAATTGATCGTGCTTTAATAATCGAAGATGACCTGCACAGGTTTTCACGGGCTAATCGAATGGAAACGCTTGTGATCACCAATTTCTTTTTTACTGACAACGGTAAGAAACACTTGAAGCACCGTCTATGATCTTAAAATCAACAAAATGTATCCCTTCGAACCTCGTTCCAACAAACATCTTTCAATCTGCCATGATTTTGTTGCCATTAAGGATGTCTCGGCTGACCTGGGAGACTCCCTTTTGAACGTGCGGGACAATTTCCGCCTTCTCAGAAAGAAAGATTTGCTTCCCTTTACCGGACGTGTTTTCAGACCATGTGCTTGTCATGGTCCTGCTCTTGTGTTTCTCCAGCAGGTGGCAGAAGAGGGCCATTGCTCTATTTTGCACATCTGCTGCCTAAATAATCAGTCGACTATTTAAGGACGCTCGTGTCATTTTTTTTTTGGATTGTACGCGTTTGGGTTTCTTCTTCTCCATTTATTGACAAGCAATTTTCATTCGTTTTTTTTATCCTTCACCCTTTTTGCAAGTGTTTTACCGGGGTTGTACCAGTGTTCTTTGTCAAACTTTGTTGGTCCTGCGACCAATTTTTGTTCATTAAGCTTTTTTGTCAATTCTTTCCGAGTTTACGTTTCCTTGCGGAAACCTGACAGTGGTCAGGACCGCGTCGTGCCTCCGGGGGCACAACAATGAACATAGACTATCAGTCGTATCACAAAGCAAAAGAGGAGAATCCCTCACTGAACATTTTGTTCATAAGCAAGGTCGCGATGACAGTGAGCTTCCCATGGTTTGATGTAACAAAGGCCTTTTCATGAGTTTACGCAAGTAAATCTGGTTGTTATCATGAAGATCACGTTATAAAAAAGGTATTCGTTGTCAGCAAAATCGGCAGATGGAGAATGAATGACGTGAAATCGGGACTTTGAAATGTGAACGTTATAGGGGTGAAAAGGGGTTCGAGTGTACTCAACTATTGCACACTTGTCATCTTTTCTGGGGGAGATTGTGGAAAAGCAACTCAGTCTTAACCTTTACACCAGTTGAAATCATTTTCCTTTTGCTGTTATCTCCCACCTTGGTAATTCGCAGTCAAGTCTTACGTAATTGGCATAATATTATTTCAGGGCACTATCAATGTCGGCTGTTTGATGGGGATTCAAGTTTCCTGCAAGACTCCAATGAAAGATTCAGTCTTTTGGAAACACCCACCATTCGGATTGTTCCCCTAAAAAACACGATTGTGTGCGAGGTTGGGCAGGAATTGTCACTCCAGTGCTCTGTCCAGGAACCTTACCGTGTCAAGTTTAAAGACTTCCCAAATACAGGTAAGACTGAAACAGAAAGGCATCTACATTTGGCATTTTGCAGTTTATTCCCAAATTATTGCTCGAACCGTCAAAAGTGTGAGTTAGCTGTAATTAATACTGAGAAAAATGGAAAAAAACTACATGACCAATCGACGCAACATTTAACTGGGGGGTTCATGTGTGGATTTTTACTGAATCTGGGATTTTCAAAAATTCACATTCAGTTTACAGAATTTAAAAAAAATTTTTTTTTTTTTTTACTTTTTGTGAAGACTGTCACAGTGGTTTTTTTTTTCTTGCACTTGTTTAGAAACGGGCATTGCAATCCAACTTCTGAAAACAATCACACAGGAAGACTGCGATAACCAAGAAATAAGCATTGTTTGCCAAGTGATTGAATTTCCCCAATTCACACGGAACATCACGTTGCTGTTTGTCAGCGATGGTAAGTATTGAGCCGGCAACGGCCACACATTTCAGACTATTTCCCCCCCTGCCCTATCAGAGAGGTAAACATGCACATCTTTCCAGGTGGATTCACGTGTGTAGGTGACCCAGAATTTGGAAATGGATTTTTAAACGAAGTGGGTCAAGCTTCATGTGCAACAAATTATGTCGGAAACAGGACTGCCATTTGCAGGGAAAGCGGAGAATGGGAAGATCGCGAAGACAACTGCAACATCCAGAAAATTGTGCAACTATTGATTGAATCTGAGGTGAGATGGTTGACTTTTTTTCGGCACAAAATTAATGTCATTGGCCAACCAACGGGAGCGATTTCTCGATCAGTGGTTGTCTGGACATTGCACTTGGTAGTCCAATTTTCTGTGCGGAAACCTCGAGGCACCGATTGATGGTAACACTGTGTTTCCTGTTTTGTCTTTCCTCTGACAATTCAGTTTTTGAATGAACGGACATTGCCGGATTTCCTGGAGGAACTCAGCAATGCTACTCTTGTTCTAAGTGAGGAAGTGACTCAATCTCCCAACGACATTGAGTTCATTGTGAGAATTCTCAACAATGTAGCCACCTTGGTCACAGCATCTCCAACTATCCAGATCAGTCGGGACTCGATGGAGGTGTGTTTGTGTTGTCTCATCAAACAATACACAAACGGTGGATGTTAAGATATGGACTGACTTGAATTCTTTTCCCCCCTTTTTACTTCAGGATGTCCTTATCGTGACGGACGTCCTTAGTCGAGATCAGGCAAGGGAATCGTGGGACAATCTTAACCTTCAAGCTCTCCTTGAGGACACGAGACAGGTCACTCCCAGAAATGAGAGTGTCAGCTCATTATTGTTGTTTTCCCTTGAGGGTATCACGAGCAGGCTTGTCAATGGCTCTTTCAGCATTGAAACGCCGTTGATAGTCTTGAACAAAACGACTTTCACCGACAGCTTCAACGGGGATTTTAATTCCACCGTGGAGATCGACATCACGCAGTCTAACGGAGAGACCAACCTCACCGTGATCACCTTTGAATCTTTCGATAACATACTCCCCCCGAGAGACGAGAACAACGCCTCGGGCAGGGTCATCAACGGGAGAGTCGTCCTGGTTCAGTCCGACACGACCGTCGACGACATCACGTTCACCTTTGACATCGTAAACGACGGCCTTGGGAACCCTCAGTGCGTGTTCTGGAACTTTTCCCTCTTCGACGGACTCGGAGGATGGGACGGCGAAGGCTGCGAGCTCGTTCAACGAAAGGACGACACGGTCACGTGTCGGTGTGACCACCTGACCTCATTTTCGATACTCATGTCGCCCAGCGTTCCCAACAGCCGCGTGCTGGATTTCATAACCTACATTGGCGTCGGTATTTCCATGGCATGCTTGGTGATATGCCTGATTATCGAGGCGCTGATATGGAAAAAAGTTCGAAAGAGCAACACGTCACACTTGCGCCACGTTTCCATCATCAACATCGCAATGTCTCTTCTGATCGCAGACATTTGGTTCATTATCGGCGCAAGTATCTCCGAGGGAGATAAAAAGAATCCAGATGCCTGCACCGCCGCGACTTTTTTCATCCATTTCTTTTACTTAGCCCTCTTTTTCTGGATGTTGGCATCTGCCCTACTGCTGTTCTACCGCTCCGTCAGAGTCTTTGGTGGAGGACTTTCGAAAAACACAATGCTAGCTATTGGATTCTCGCTTGGCTACGGGGCCCCGCTAATTATCACAGTCATTACCATCGCCGTGACTGCACCCAACGACGCATACATTAGAGAAAATGTCATCTGCTGGCTCAATTGGGAAAAGTCGAGAGCACTTCTGGCATTTGTGGTCCCGGCACTGCTCATTGTGTTTCTCAACATTATCATCCTAATTGTGGTGATAGTTAAAATATTGCAGAGTCGGGGGATGACGCGCGGTGCCCATGAAGATGAGAAGTATGTCCTGGTCGTCATTATTCGCAGCTTGGCCATCCTCACACCCTTTTTTGGAATAACGTGGGGTCTTGGAGTTGGAATCTTAGTTGACCCAACTAATCTCGGAATCCACATCACCTTCGCCTTCTTCAATTCTCTGCAGGTGAGCTTCGGATGTCGTTCTGTATGTTTTGTGTTTATCTGTTGATATTTCATTCATATATTTGGAAGTCATCTTTCAATCTCGTGTCAATTTAGTCAACTGAATCAAGCTACGCTGGACATTCTCTCCCAGATTTTCAACTTTAACCCCATTTTCATATATTTATTGATTCTTCACTGGCTCCCTCTCCATTTTAGAGTTCTTTTGAAGAGCCGATGATTTGCTTTCAAATCTTGAAATGGCCTGGCCCCATCTTACTTCTCTGACACCGTTCGAGCGAGAGGGGATGGAGCCTTTTCTGTTCCCGTTCCCCCTGTTTGAAATGAACATTCGGCGAGCCCCCTCGCTGCTCATCTTTAAAACTCGTCTTCAAACTCCTTTTTATTCTTTGGCTTTTGACTCCGCATGAGAATTGATTTTTAGTTTGACTGGTTTTGTGCTTTCCACTGTTTTTTGTTAAACCAGACTCTACCAATTAATCAATAACAAAATACCCCTACAGGACTTCAAAAACAACCGCAAGAAATGGGGTTAGATGCAAGTTGGGAGTAGAAACAACTAAACATATGAGAATATAAAATACAAGCACAGGCCGGATCATCTCATACTAGTCTGAAAGCCAGTTAAAAATCAGAGCATTATGGATGAGCTGTAAGTGACTGAAAGCCTCGTTCATCCAAAAGGAACGAGCATTACGACAGTCATCACTGTTTAGTCCTAATTCAGAACTGCCATAACCATGTCATATTTATATTGAGTCATCATACGCAGATGTGGCTCTGGTTCGATGTTTCGCAAGCCGCTGCATTTCATCTTGAATCGGCACTGTTGTCTAAAGCTTCTCTTCTCTTCTTTATGTAGGGATTTTTCATATTAGTTTTTGGAACGCTCTTGGACAAAAAGGTATGTACCGTAATTGTTAAAAAAAAAAAAAAAACGATGTTTGGGTTCGCACGTCGGCCTCACAGTACAGAGGTTGCAAGTTTGATTCTCCCCATGCCCGTGTGGGTTTTCTCCGGGTACTCCGGTTTCCTCCCACATTCCAAAAACATGCATGGCAGGCTGCTTGAACACTCTTAAATTTTCCCGAGGTTTGAGCGTGAGCGGTTTTCTGTCATCATCCACAGTTAATTTGAGCCTAGTAATCGCAATCATTACATCTGAGCAGCCCCATAATTGTTCACAGACGTTTTGATGTTAGCCTTGCTTCGCTTTCCTTTATTGTGCTATTGGTAACACTCTTTGAAAAAATTATGATCGAAATGAGAAATCTTGTCATAACTCCTGGTAAGATTTATTAGAGTTGGACAGTCGAATGCTGATTTGTCTGCACTCCATTTTTTTTCAGGTTCGGTCAGAAATATCGATGTTCACACAGTCTCAGGCTTCGGGAAGTGGGACAAAGGTTAGAACGCGATTCCTTCACACTTTGTTGGCAGATCGTCAATCCTGTACTGATTTGTGTGGGGGTTTTTTTCTTCTTTTTTTTTTCAATTCTTTTAGAGCTCGAGTGCTGAAAATTCATCAAGCGGATGGCATATCTGGAAGAACTTTGGAAGAAGAGGTATGGTGTCATTTGAAAAGTGGGCTATTTTATTCGGCGCAAGCTTTGCGTTTTGGAATCGAGCAGACGACCTTGCGCCATTCCGGGCGCTCCACAGCGGCCCAAGGGTGTTTTCTCTGACAGGGCCCTGCTGCGCCTGACAATTTGATGGGCAGTGCATTTGATGGGCTGTACTTTGCAGTGTGGCCACATTATGCAACAGCAATTTATATTTTGAACCGCCGCAAAAACTGTGGCGGAAACTCCGGTAGATAAATCTATTTGCACACATTTGGTCTTGGATTAAGTGTGGGGTTTTTTTGTGTGTTTTTCAGGTGTTAGTAACCCATCATCGCAGGCCTCCTCATCATCCCAGGCGATCAACACTTGATACCCGCTGCAAAATTCGCAGCTCAGACTCAACAACCGACAAACTGTTTCCAAAAAGTGGTGTCAATGTTGCTCATCCTGAAATGTCATTCAAAAGCCGATTTTTCCGAACTTTTTGTGCATAAGCTATGTACTCTAATCACAGAAGCGGTTACTGGAGATGCTGACAGCATTAGATCAAGGCACCCCTCGCATAATTGGAAATGTCTCCATTGTGAGAGAAATAAAGGTTTTCTTATCTTATAACACTTCCTTGTATGTTTGTGTATTATCTCAGTCTTTTAGCTATTGTGCGTTATTTAACATTCCGATACTTGCGTTCTAGCGCTATGTTCCGTGGTTAAGAGCTTAATTACTTCAAGACATTATGAACACTATAGATAATTAAGTATTATTAGTGATATTTTAATAGTGGGGAGGCAGAATTCAGTCTGCCTCACTTTATGATCTATCTGCAGTTTTATGCAATCAATTGAATATGCAACTCAGAAATATTAAACACATTAGCCTCACTGTAAAATCTGAAAATGACAAATGTTTGAAAACTCAATTGGAGACATGGCAAAAGACAGAGCATGCACTTCCCAAAAGCCTCCTCTGTTTTAGTACAGTGCCCCAAAGTACATAGATAAAGTACATAATGTGGGTAGGATTCTGAAAAAAATAAAATAGGTCAAGTCACAACTGTCAAAGTGCAAATTAAAGTCACCTGTCGATGGACATTCCTTACACACACGCACACACACCCAATGGGCACACCCTGACACATACTTCCTCAAAGCATCGCATTTTTATCCAACCAGCGGCCTTTTGTCTGTAATAATTTTCTTTCATTTAAAGCAATTCTTAAACCAGGGGAAAACTGTACAAAACAATTTATGACCAAAACGATGACGACGCTCGCTTCGGTAAACTTAGAACAAACGATACATCTGTGAGGAGCCAAATGGACATCCTGAGGAATACAGTATATACTCTAGTCGCTTAGTATCAGGGTGGGGAACTGTTACTATCAAGACATGAAAAACCCAATTTAGGTATTCATCCATCCATCCATTTTCCGATCCGCTTATCCTCACGAGGTTCGCGGGCATGCCGGAGCCTATCCCAGCTGTCTTCGGGCAGTAGGCGGGGGACACCCTGACCCGGTTGTCAGCCAATCTGAGCCAATTTAGCTATTTAAAATGGTAATTCGTAGAAGGGACCGTGAAAAGGTATTGCAATACTCAACCGCATCAGTATTTGGGCGTAATCAGGTCAAAAAGCAATGTCTGTAACTTGCATAAAAAGCTGCTGAAAGTCAAGTGAAAGTGAAAGTCAGTTAACTGCTGTCAACACGCCAGTAAAGTTCTGTGAGACAAGACATTTTTCTATGACGATGCCTTCTTCCTGCTGGCACAAGAGAATAACAAAGAACGTCGCCCGAGAGAGTGACAAGAAGGCGTATAATGATGCGGTTCGTGTCATAGGTGTGGTATGCAGTCATCGCACTGGTTTCACACCGACGTGCAGGGTTAGATTCCCGTGTGAAGTCTGCATGTTCTCCCCCGTGCTTGTGTGGGTTTTCTCCGGGTACTCCGGTTTCCTCCCACATTCCAAAGGCAGCTGAATGGAAGACTCTTAAAATTTAGAGTCTAAATTGAGCTTCAAAATGTAGCTGGGGGGAGACGGAAGGCTGGGCTGATGCACCGGCGACTCCAACCCAGAGAAGCGCAAGCCAGCCAAGCATCAACACCATGCATCTGGCGCGTGGAAGTCCGGTTCCTCGAGAGACTTAGCCTGCCTGTTTTTCATCCCTCCCTACTTCAGCACATCTGGTTCAAACGATCAGCAAGCTCTGTACGGGCCTGAAACGATCATGAACAATTGATTCAGGTGTGTTGTAGTAGGGACGGATCAAAAACAAGCGGGATACGGCTCTCGAGGAACCGGACTTCCCTACCCTTGGTGTACACCATCATCAAACCATGTCACAATAACAACTATTCAGTCTTTAATTTCTTCATTTCTCACCACTGGAAAGCAGTATTAAAACGACAGCTGGCATATCAGAAAATCATACGATACAGCAACTGCGGATTTGTCTGATCTCTAACTCTCTGCTCGTATCAAGTTTAAAAGGCCCTCATGCACACCCAAACAGCAGCGGCGTTCGAGCAGCAGCCCGAACATCAAGGAAGAAGGAACCTAATTCCCTAATTCGAACGTTCAAAGCGCATAATGAATGTCATTGTTCCATTTATGTGTAGCAACTGAACCTGTCAGACTGGTGCGTAAACGCGGACGCAAGCCCTATAAAGTAGATGGATGGCAACTGACGCAGACTTTTCAGAAGCCGTTCGGCAAAATAGCTGCGTTCACCAATAACAAGAAGACCAAAGGTAAATACAAACTTTGGAAACGACTTCTTTGTCGTACATGCTTTGACTTGATATGTCCAGGCAGGCGCAACAACACGTTTGACATGATTTTTATTTATTTTTTTCAAGCGCTTTCGAAAACGGGTGGACGGCTTTCTGTCTTAAGAGGGCCAATTTGAATTTCTTCTGATTGCGATTCCGTTTGCTCCCTACAGTCGGGATGACATTACAGAAGGTACTACGATTCATCTGTGTTCTCCTTCTGGGGGCCTACGTCTGGAATAAGGACCCCACACAGTCTTCAAACTTTTTTTTCAAAGTAAGCTTTTAATGCAGTGCGATGCCTTGCAAACGCATCGCAAATGATTCTTCAACTACAAATACGTTGTTGGAATTAGGATTGGGAAGCCATTTGGTGTTTTGGTTTTGTTTTTTGTTTCCACTAGCGTCGATGCTTTTTTTAGCTATCGTGGGGCAAAACGGAAAATCCATGCAATTATAATTGCGGTGACGTGCAGGGTGATTGAAAGACAAATGAACACCCTGGATTTATTTGACAAGCTCTTGAACGCGTGTAGCCAATTATTTTCGCCATGTTTACCTTAGCACGGTTCATGTTATTCAGCTATTGCAAGAGCGAAAGAAATCGAGACGTGAATGCCGGCGGGCAGATTGAGACAGACACGCGGAAACATTTGTAAAAAGTGTTTGTGAGGTGAACAAAACGGAGCAAACTGACAACAACAAAATAGCTCCCATTCCAAACTGCCCTAAAATTCCAGTTTGGTATTTTATGTGACTCGAGTGTGCTTTCAATATGTTCCAGGAGATAACAGACATAAAACTAACCCACAGGCATGGCAGAGAAAAAAGGAATGGTGAGTAATGTTTGAGAGGACTTGATTAGGATGGAGCATTAGTCAATCGATGCACGACTGCAATTCAAAGGTTGCAATGAACTTTTTTTTTTTTGTTGAGGTTGTGATTGTGCTTTGCAGGTATCGCCATCGCACCTCCGACCCAACTAATCACAGGTACCGCTTCTTTTTACTTCCAAATGCTTGTAAACAAAGACTTATTCAATTTAAATGTAGTCCCATGTGAAAATTGTTTTGGCTGTGTGACGTTAACCACACGCGCAGGCTCACTATTTTGCCAAGTTCTTGTTTGGATGAAAACCAAGTTTGCATCATAAAGTACAACCATCGTCACTCATCCTACGAGTAAGGCCAGCAGGCCACGCAGAAAACTCTGCGCTTCAAATGAAGGTCCCAAAATGCAATGTCAACTGATTCCTGTCGTCGTGTCCCCTGTGCCCCATCTCGGCATCAGTGGACTTGGTCCTCATCGTGAACACGTCAAAGCCATTTGCGTTCATTGATTCGCTGAGGGTCGCGGTGGAGGATGCTCCCTCGATCTTGGAGTCGGGGATAAATGATTTAAGACTGGACTGGAATCTTACCACGGGTAAGAATTTTGCTTCGTTGTTTGTCTCCTCAACAAATGTGACTGGCTCATCCAATTCAGAAATTTGTCAGAGTTGGAAAAAAAAAAAAAAAAAAAGAAAGACCATTCCGGCATCTGTTTTTTTTTTTAGTTTGCTCTTCAAATTCAAGCTCTGCTACTGAATATGAATGTCAGTGCGAGGAGTCATTTGGATGGCCGTGTGACATCTGCGAAACTCATCCTACGTGCAACAATGCCAGTACAATACCGACGTGTGACTGCATACGTGGCATCCCTCCATTTGGGGGGTTCTGTGAACCAATTTCAAGTAAGTGGATATCTTATATTCATCTGTTGAAATCACAGTCGGCTCGTAAAAGTCAAGCACGACCAATTTCCGCGCTTCCGTTTCCTTCTCCTCACCCGGGTTGCGGCGGGAACAGTCGTGAGTCGGAATGCCCAGACGTGCCTGTCTCCAGCCATCATCCTCGAGCTTGTGAGACGTAGCCTCTCTCGCGTGACCGAGATGTGATTTCAGGAGGATATTTTTGAAATATTCTGACCCAAGGGTGGAAAAGATCTACACTGAATGTCGAATGTGAAGTTGTTATTCAAAGCTGCTTATTGATTTTTTAGAATTTGATGAGGTTTGACACCGACCGGTTTCCCCTTTCTATTAAACGATGAATATTTGTTCTCTTTTTTTTTTGCTCCACAGTTATCCCACCATGTCCAACACCGGTCTCACCAGTCATGCAGCCAACGATGCGAGGTACAGTCAAACCTCTTTTCAACGTAGCCCGTTTATGTTTCCAACCCGATAAAGTGCATATTTCAAAGTCCCGATTTCGCGTCTTTCATTTTCCATCGACCGATTTTGCGTCGCAATCGACGTATCGGGCGCGAGAGATGAGAAAATTCAATGGAAAGGGATGGTGCATGTGCCTAATCAAGAAGTCGGTGCACTCCAGTCCTTAGTCTGACCCTCGGCTTGACATTTGTAATACTCTTCTCGTTTATTTCCATTTTTCCATTACGTTTGTCTGAAAGGGATTCAGCGTTCCGAACACATATCGTCCACAGTCGATTGTTTTATTGAGGCGGCTAGATCATACCGCATGTGGTTTAAAGTGCCGTCCTGTTCCTGTACCTCTCGTCAGCTTCGATAGACACTGTTCTCGACATCAGGACACTCAGGACGGAGCCAACAGAAGTTATTCAACGACTCCGAGAAGCAGCGGATAGTTTACCATTAAACGTCGCCATCGATTTCATCGTGACAGAATTTAATCTGACCACGGGTGAGAACGCGTTTCATGCTTCTTGGTCTTTTGTTTTTCAAAATGTGATGAGTCAACGCTGCGGTGTCCATTTCTTTTTCAGTCTGCCAGTCAAATTTCAATCTGGAAGAGCAGTGCGAGTGCGGGGAAGAGTACCTATGGCCCTGCGGGGTCTGTGAAACTTTTGGCGCCTGCAACATTGACAGTGTGGAAAATTGCGACTGCATCAATACAATTCCCCCAAACGGGATATTCTGTCTGCCAAGTAAGCGCAACTGCACTCAAGATGTTTCAGAACGTATTTATTTATTCGTCATAACGCGAGTGACAGCATGATGTTTACGATGAACTTTTTTTTTTCTCCGCAGGCATCTCCGCTACATGTCCAACAGAAAGTAATGTATCTGGAATGCATATAACGCCAACATTAATTGAGCTAAAATGCCGCAAACAAATTCAAAGCATATATTTATGAATGAACTCGGTGCTGATAGACTTTGAATGAAGCTCGTCTGCAACATTTCGGAATCGCAAACTTAAAACGATCGATATTTGAGAGCGTTCTTTCCGAAACCTCCGTTCCGTTCTTCGGTCTCAAGTCGGATTTCGCCCAACTATAATCAGATGAGTTTCGGTTAATAAGATGGGTTTTTTTTGGTTTGGTTGGGGGGGGGGGGGTTAATCTCTATGGTTGATCTCGTGAAAACCAGAGTGTCCTGAAAGTTGTTTTGTGAACATGAGTTAGATTTGTGAACAAATAGTGGGATGTTTGAGAACTGTTTTTCTTTTTTTAACTCAACATTACTATTAACTCCTCAGGTCCACCGACAACGACCCCGGCAATAGACGGTAAATGAGTTACACGCAATTACTATTTTTCTCGATTTTTAAAAAAATTTGCACTGACAAGCTCCGTTTGTATTTTAGAGAGGTCTTTATCATTCACCTTAGATCTGGACTTTGATGACTCATTCAACGACGAAAATAATGTTGTTTTCCTGACATCTTCAAATTCCGTAAGTTATCGTTTGTCATCATCTCTTCAAGGAGTGCTTGTAATTGTTGATATCGAAGTGTTTCAATTCAGCCGTTGGGCACGCTCACTGTCTCAAACAGATTGAAACGCAATCACCGATCCACATCCCAGGTCTGCAATCAGCGGATCTTTTACGCGTCAGGTACATTTAATTCTTTCATCGGATATTCTGCGAGCTTTCCGCGAGTGGTGTGCAGATCGAAGAATATTGCTAAGCGTCAGGATCATCATCGGATTGATGCTAGCGATCCGAGATCCATACAGTACTTTCAGTTTCACTCTCGGAAAGAGTTTTGTCACATAGGCGACAGCAATGTCGTCGGACTTGCTGCATCTGTCTCGGCGCCGAGCAGTCAAATATTTTTTTCCCCCTACGCCTCTCAAAAGTATCGCGATCAGCGATACTGGTCCGGTATTTACAGTCGACCCTCATTACGACATACCTCGCGGGACATAGCAAAGTTGTACAGTATTGCGGTAATTCATTCAACTGATCAAGTTCCCACAGATTGTTTCATCTGCTTTGATGTTTTCACAAAGGTCTGGTAGCACCATTATCGACTTTGTCATTTCGGCAAATACTCCAATTCAAGACTCGACTGTTGAAGCACTTCTAGTAGGAATATTCAATGACCTGAGGAACTCGTTTCCTGTGGTGTTTGAGAGTAAGTAACTCAGGTTCTCATTGGAATACATTTCAAGACCTGCTCATGTCGTCTCTCTTCATTGTCTGGGGGGAAAAAAAATGTCTCTGCAGTCGAATAATTGTCCAATCTTTGCATCGTTTCCCGTCAAAGGCCGCAGTAGCTTAGAAGCTGTACCATCTGAGGTATTTTTCGGAGAAACCGTGACTCTGGCATGTGGCCCACCACCGCAGGACCTCGACTTCCGCATCACTTCGACGGTGTGGACACGTGATGGAATTGTAATCAATGAAGATATAGATGATCGCCACAACTTTTCACGAGATGAAAGATCGGAAACGCTTACGATCACAGATTTCTTTGTCACCGACGATGGTAAGAAATCTCTGGAGGAAACGCGCTTTCAAAATGAACGCAAAATTTACACGCGGTCTTGGGATACATTTGTCATCTGCTGGCATCAATTGGGGGGGGGGGGGGGGGGGGGAGCAACAATAACGCATTTAGTGATTTGAAAATGTTTTTCCTCTATTGTCACCACCCGCTTGCTAGATTAGTTCAAGGTGGAGTCTTTCATTCCCAATACGATTTAATTTCAGGACAATATCAATGTCGGCTGTTCGATGGGGAGTCAAGTTTCCTACAAGAGTCGAATCAAAGAGTCAGGCTTGGGATCACACCCGCAATCCGGGTTGTCCCGCGCCGAAACACAATCGTGTGCGAGGTTGGGCAGGAAGTGACACTCCGGTGTTCTGTCCAGGAACCCTACCGGGTGGTGTTTAGCGACATCTCGGATTCAGGTACAACAACAACAGAAAAGCAGCAAAACAAGATTTTGCAGTCGCAAAACTTCGCAAGTTCAGAGGTGTTCTAAATATTTTAGAAAGGGAGCACAGAAAAAGGAGGAAATGTGACCAGTCCATCACACTGGAACTGACCAACGAAATGTCAAAATTTCAGCCCCTATGTGACAAGACAAAGCGAAGCAAACTCCTGAATTGGCTCATTGTTTTTGCACTGCGAGAGACCCAATTTATCTGGCTCAGTTAAGTTCAGGGGTGGCCAAAACATTTTCATTTGAGGACTGCATACAGAAAAACGGAAGGGTGAAAAGGGCCACTTAAAAATTCTGCGAACACGCTAAAGTCAGTCAAGAAAGCAGTTCTCGATTGTCCGTCTTGCGTAGTTCAGTTCATTAGCTTTTTATTGAAGGTGCGAAGGCACACAGTTGAGCTTTTCTCCCTAGTTTAGAAAGACTTGGCGTTCGAATCTAAACGGGTGTCAATAATCTGTCTCGTCTTGTCTATTTTTGTGCACGTTTAGATAATGGCACCGATATCCAAGAAGTCATTATAATCACACAGGAAGACTGCGACAACCGAGAAATCAACATCCCTTGTCAAGAGATTCAATTTACTCAGTTCAGACAGAACATCTCATTGGTGTTGGTCGGCGAAGGTAACTATCGAGCCGGGAAGTGACGACACGTGGAATACGATGGCGCCCTTTGCGGAAATGTCTCGTATCTCCAGGTGAACTCATATGTTTCGGTGATCCGGACTTTGGAAATGGAGTTTTAAACGAAATGGCCAGCGTCTCTTGTGATATTGGCGAGGTGGGAGAGATGACCGCCGTTTGCAGCGAAAGTGGCGAATGGGAAGATCGAGAAGATACCTGCGTCCTGCAGAGGATTGCGCAACTACTCCTCGAATCTCAGGTGAGTGGCTTGACTTGCTTATTTTAAATCAAATAACATTCTAACAACGAGGATTTGAGTTATCGGGGACCCAGTTGGGTCCCACCTTAAGAAATGTTCTGGGCTCCCATGAAGGCGGTACAATGACAAATGACCTAAAAGGGCCTTTTAGTCCTGTTTAAGGACTAGAAATCTGCAAAGATTAGATGGGTTTGCTTGAGTCCAGCCAGGCACTGAGGGCAACGGCCATTTTTCTTCTGACATTTCAGTTTTTGACTGAAACGACTTTGCCAGAGTTCTTGGACGAACTCAGCAATGCCACAATCGAACTGAACGAGCCAGTGACTGAAAATCCGAACAACATCGAGGCCATCGTGACCATTCTGAACAATGTGGCCTCCTTTGTGACGGCGGTTTTGTTCCAGATAAGTCAGGAGTCTATGGAGGTATCGGCACCCGTCTCGTCTCACAGCAAATGACGTGAAAACAACTGTTGACTGTTTCTCCGCCCCCTTTTTGTTTCTTTAGGATGTCCTGTTAACTACCGGCGTCCTTACCCAAGATCAGGCAATTGACGCGTGGAACACTCTTAACACCGAAGCTGTCATCGAGGTTCTAGGAAGGAGAACCGTCACTCCCAGAAATGAGAGCACCAGCTCCCTACTGTTGTTTTCTCTTGAGGGCATCACGAGTCGACTCGTCAATGATTCTTTCGGCATCGAAACCCCTTTGATTCTCCTGAACAAAACGGCATTCAACGGCAGCTTCAACGGGGACTTTAATTCCACCGTGGAGATCGACATCCCGCAGTCTAACGGAGAGACCAACCTCACCGTGATCACCTTTGAGTCCCTGGATAACGTACTCGCCCCGAGAGACGAGAACAACGCCTCGGGCAGGGTCATCAACGGGAGAGTCGTCCTGGTTCAATCCGACACGACCGTCAACAACATCACGTTCACCTTCGACATCGTAAACGACGGCCTTGGGAACCCTCAGTGCGTGTTCTGGAACTTTTCCCTCTTCGACGGTCTCGGAGGATGGGACGGCGAAGGCTGCGAGCTCGTCGAACAAGCGGACGACACGGTCACGTGCCTGTGTGACCACCTGACCTCGTTTTCGATGCTCATGTCGCCCAACTTTCCCAACAGCCGCATCTTGAGTTACATCACCTTCATCGGCGTGGGCATTTCCATGGGGTCTTTAGTTTTATGCCTCATTATCGAGGCCTTTATATGGACCAGAGTTCGAAAGGACACGCTATCCCACTTGCGCAACATCGCCATTGTCAACATCGCTCTCTCTCTCCTGATTGCAAACATTTGGTTCATTATCGGCGCCAGTATCTCCGAAGGAGAAAAAACAAATACGCCCGCCTGCACCGCCGCCACCTTTTTCATCCATTTCTTCTACTTGGCCCTCTTTTTCTGGATGTTGAATTTTGCCATGTTCCTGTTCTATCACACGGTCAACGTTTTGGGCAGAGGACCCTCGAAAACAGCCATGTTGATCATGGGATTCTCCTTCGGCTACGGGATGCCGCTTCTGATCGCGACCCTTACGATAGCGATCACCGCTCCGAGGAGGACTTACGTTCAAGAAAATCAGGTCTGCTGGCTCAATTGGAATCAGTCGAAAGCACTGCTGGCCTTTGTCATCCCGGCACTCCTCATTGTGTTTATAAACATCCTCATCTTAATCGTGGTGTTGGTGAAAGTACTGCAGAGTCGACGAAATCAAAGCAGCGTGCAAGATGGCGAGAAGCACGTATTGGGGGCCGTTTGTCGGACCTTGGCTATCCTCACGCCGTTTTTCGGAATAACTTGGAGTCTTGGAGTGGGAACCCTAGTTGCCCCGAGAAATTTGGGAATCCACATTGCCTTTGCCTTCTTCAACTCTCTGCAGGTGAGTTTCCGATTACCATTTCTCGACGCTTCTTGAGAAATGGATTTCTTCCGTGTCGCCGAGTGTGTTGTGCTACACTCGCCCGACTTGCGCGAACGTGGGTGCGTATGGTTGTCCGTCTCTATATGTACCCTGCACCTGACTGCCGACCAGTTTTGCAAATTTTTTCTCTGTCTTGACATAGGGTTTCTTCGTATTGGTTTTTGGAACGCTCTTGGTCAAAAGGGTAGGTACCTCGAACACGAGAATTACTTTTTTTTTTATTGACTAAAATGGCATGTAGCACTTGACGCATGTTGGGGAGACAAAATAATTTGCTAAACCAAGGGAGCATGAGACCGTGAGCATAAAAAGTACTACATCAGCACCAGGTGAGTGCGGAAAAAAAGTCAACAAGTGGACGGGCGAAGCACAAATGGAAGCCAGACGGCAAAATAAGAAAGACAAAATACTTCACCGAAACGAACAAGACGAATTGCGCAATAAACGGCTCACAAAAGAACTGGCAGGACGACAACAATCAGCCATCGAGACATGACAGAAAGTGAAAGTATCCCGCATCGTTTATTTGATGACAAAAGTCTGATAATTGTTTGTGCTCTCACGATGCACGATTACAATGTAGTCACTGAAACAAGAGGGGTTTTTTGGGGGGGGGGGGGGGGGGGTAGCATGTCCGTAACAATCACAATTTAGCAGTCCCGCAACTTAACTTGCTTCTAAGGTCGTTTTGCCCTGTTCATCTTCACGGCACTATTTGGAAGAATCATTTGCAGTGTGCCATTAAAAGTCATATTTCCAGCTAAAGTCATCTGTCCGATTTTGTACCCTAACCTTTTCAGGTGCGGTCAGAAATCGCAAGGCCATTTATCAGACTGTCCCAAGCTTCTTCTGGAAGTGGGACAAAGGTAATAACGCCGTTGACGCAAATGATTTTGCTAAGCCAGTTCACATATCCTTTCTGCAATAAAGTACTCATGTGGGGTTCTGTCAATACTTTTAGATCACCAGTTCTGGAAACTCATCAAGTGTCTTGCAAGCTTTTAAGAACATTGGACGAGGAGGTATAACTACTATTTTTTATTTTTTTTTTTAAATAAGTGTGCAATACTTCCCGAGTACAAACGGCACAACGACCACATTTTGAGTATTTCTTCGACTCTCCATTGCGAGTTGCCAACAGTAGTTGCGGCCCCCGTCATCGGGATGAACGCAGCGATTTTATTTGATCCATCATCTCGGGATATTCAGAAGCACCGAATCCATCGCGCTGACATTCAAATGGTTTCGAGATCCATTCCTTCTGCCCGGGAGTCGCATTAATCAACCGCAACGCCGTCAGTGAACCTTGAACTGAATCATACTCCCAAATTGATAACATAACGCCGGGTCAGCTGGACTTAAAAACAACAACAACAACATTAACATCTTGCCACTACTGAAAACGGAAACCAAACTCAAAGTGCATTCGATACCAGCACGTCACGGCAGACTTCACAAAGTCAAAACACCAACGACTGGTTACCTTTTTTTTTCTTTTTTTTTGTCATTGTCTGGTCTACTTTGTTGACGCGTTTTGTTGTTTTTTTTTCAGGCGGTAACAACCCGTCTTCTGATGTCAGTGCATCATCTCACGCCGGTTGATCTCGATGACCGCTGCACGCGTCTCTGCTCGAGTTGACCTAGCGACAAACGGTCGCCAAATCTTGTTTGAATGTTGCAAGATTGTTATTCTACTTCTCAAGAACTTTCATACTGCTGTCCTATTGTCCTCTTTCAAAGGTTTTCAAATTTGCCTTCCGATAATATGTTCTACCCCCCCCACACTAGACATGATATTCTGCTACAGCGTGCCGGCGGATCTCGTCTCCATATTTGCGCTTCCCCCATCACATCTCGGCCCAAAAGCCTCCAGCTGACTAATGCGCATGCACGTCAGTACTCAAGGCAGCTACACCGATAATAATAATAATAATAATAATAATGCATTTTATTTACAGGCGCCTGTCAAGACACCCAAGGACACTTTACAATAACAAAAAACACAAAACAATAGCATGACTTATTCATGATGGAGTATTGCCAGATATGAAAAGCTACCAGTTTGATGTTTGATTTGTTTGGAATACACAATTCAGTAAAACCTAAAAGAGGTCATCGACTTACCTGATGGTCCGACGCGAACGGTGACAGAGCGCCGGACGTCACGTGACTGTTCCTCGCGTGCGTTCGCCGACACGGCCATGCAGGACAGTTGGCGAAAGATGGAGCGCTGTAATCAAACGAAGGTTTCCAAAGTCAATATTCTGTCAGGATGAATACACATCTCGCTTCGATGAAGGGGACATCATGAGATACATGTGCAAGCTCGACAAGTTGGATATGACGGATCCCCGTCAAGCACCGGTCGTGCTTTTAACGACGATCGCCGCGGCAGATGCGAAGAACTACAACGGTGACTCCATCCGATCGCGCAAAGGCTTGGGAGGTTTTACGTTTAGATTACGTGCTGCGAAAAAGGCGGCGCTGGCCGGAAGGCCCGTCGCAATTCCTCCAGCTTAACCTCTCTCGCTCACCGTCGTTAAATACTGTAAGCGGCCAAGAAACTATAATTGCCTCCTTTGCAACAGCGAGCCTCTGTGAGCAGCTGATGCATGCGAGCAAAAGACTGAAGCAAATCTTGGTTACGCCTTTTGTCTCTCGAGTCGTCTGATTGGCTAGTTTTTGTCTCGGCGTGACAAGGTACGAATGAATACTTTTAATTAAATTAGAGGCATTCAGATGGGGACAGAGAGGATGATTTTCGTCCCCACCCCCTCCCCAAATCTTTTGAATAATACTGTCGACAGAGTCTCGAGACTCCTGAATGTTGATGATCGCGTCGTATGATGTCTGTTGAGTTTTCTAATGTCAATGAATGTGTACGATTGAGTGATCATTTATACAGCCTGATCGATACGAAATGTCATTCTTTTATAGCGTGCCAACACTCTGTCATTGTGTTATCATAAATGTCAATCAACTAAAACCAAATGATGCAGTCATCCGTTTCTTTTTTTTTGCTGCGTATGTGGCTAAAAAGCATTCGGGGGAAGTCTCGTGTCACACCGAGAGTGAGAAAAACAAAAACTAAACATCTAACGTATATTTGGCAGCTTCTGTGTGAGATCCTGAAGGTGAAAATTTGATTTGGTAGACAAATATTAAGCCCTTGTAAATCATGAAAAGGCTGTACGAGCGATTCTGTCATAAAACATGCAAATTGTGACGGGTGATTCAGTACAAAGGCCACAGAGCGTCTCCGCCACCGTCATGAATTTGGATCAATCTTGGATGGACCGCGCATTCGCAGTATGCTTCTCGACACCAGTTGCTGCTGAAAGGTGAGAATCGTTTTTTTTCCGTGGATAACATTCATGCAACTCAGCTTCCCCCGAAAGTTAAAGAAGTTCCATTCATCTGTAGCAACGATGCTGTGCCGGACATTTTTGCAATGAAGGGATGATCTGCGCAAAGCGATTCCTCGGGCATGACTTGATAGACGTTCAAGGAGGAAATTAGGATTTGACTGAACACCGGCACCAAATTGCCGGTCCAATTTTAAATCACTGTCCGGTTTAAGAGCCAAGTTCGAGACACTTGGCTTAAATTACGGGGGCCAGGGAGCCCGAGTCCGCACGACGGGATGTACCAATGCATACAAATCAATCGTTTTTTAGTATAGCCATCTACTCAAGTATCCTGTTTTTGTCGCTAATATCTATCCATAATTATTTAGTGGTCCTGCACATGATTGTATTTCTCTGTAGGTGAGATTTTGTCCGCGTCCTACAGTGCGGTTATAACTGACGTAAATGCACATAATAGGATGCGTGTCTATTTGAATAAAAGTATTGTCAAATTGATGAGGAGGGAAAAAAAACAAAACACGTAACCATGTTGTGAGGCGACAAGCAATGAGGTGAGTGTGGCCTGCTCAATTCAAACTTTGTGGCATCGCAGCTGGGGAGAAGAGTGAATGCAGCACTGTTTCGAGAAGCAGGAAAACAAATTCAGCGTCACTCTTCTGTTTAATGATTAGACCAGATCGGCATTATACTTGGAGTGCACTTTTGGGGTAAAGTAGGATTGTCTTCGTTTTAAGTCGGTAAAGTGATTCGTCTTAGGGTACAAAAGGTTCCTAAAGCATGATGGGGTACAATAAATGGACCAGAAATTAAATTGTTGTCGGCTGCGCTCGGTGTCGGTTCAACAATGGACAACTGCGCCCTCTGGCGGTAAGGATGATTGCACCGTGACAACAAGCCTCAGTCTGCACCCTCCTCCTCTAATTGTAATGCATTGCTGATTGAATTGTGATATTTCTCCATTAGGAACACAATGTCTTCAACCGTGTTAGTGTATCTGCTGGGATCTTTAGCCACGTACTATCAGGTAATGATGCTTCTTCACATTGATTGTTTCTGGGATTGATTTGATTTTTTTGTATCAATTTAGACGAGTGGGAATTCAAAAGCCCCTGTGAAGTGGAAATCGATGGGTCTCGTGAATTGGACGTACCACAGAAAAGAGTGCTGCTAACAATGCCCCAAAAAAGTGCTTTTCCACCGGCAGAGAGCCAAGTAGGAGCGACGTCATGACGTCATCGTCGAGCGTCAAAACGTCACCGGTGCCTGCACTATGAATAATAAGAATGATAATAATGCACTGGAAGCAACTGCGAGGCAACTTAGCATAGCAGTCAGGGACTCGCACGAGTACAAGTGCAGTGGAAAAGGGCCAACAACAGAGTCACCTTTCAAAAAGTCCCAATTTTTTTTTTTTCTTGTTTTAAACAAATAGTGGAATAGTGGATATGTAGTAAGTCATTTCTAAATATATCGTTTGTTTGATTTGCAGGCTTCTGCCGATGGTATGTATTACAAACACTTCAGTTTTCCTGTCCTTCTTATGAACTGCTCATATGTTCCACCAATATTTTTAGAACATTTCCGGTCCAACGGCCAAGTTTAAACTTCAAAAAAAATTCCGACCCCCCCCCCGCCCACCAACATCTGTCTGCCTCACATGGATTCGAATCTCAACTTCGTAGGCTTGGGTGTTATTGAATAAAATTGGCCGATAGTATCGACGAAATCTGATGGCTGTACGGTATTCTCTATTTATGAAGATACCACACGTTAACTTCCAAAGACGTGACTTATATTTCTCTAGGGACGTCCTACAACGCTGATGTGTTGGTGGAAAGTAACGTCACAGTACAAGCACAGAGCATCCTGTCAGTTTTGAAGGCGAGAAGCAACCTCCGGCTGACCGATGACACTGGAACATTCTACGCGGTGACGCTTGTCGGTGAAATGGTTGCAGGTACATCCTCCAAATTACAGATGAACTTGTTTTGTCCGACGCCAAGGGACAACGGAGAAGATTGCAATCCAGTCCCACACGCTAAAGAATATTGGAATGAGAAAGCAAGGTCATCCGGAGCAATAGAGTCGAAATCTACCGCCACTGGGATGGAAAATGTTTTTGTATGCATGTCAAAAAACAGCCCGTGTTGCCATTCCAGAGTGCGTAGCTCTGGAAGATGAGCACACTTGTAACTGTTCCGATGGCTACATTTGGAGCAACGAGGTGTGCGACAAGCTCAACTGCTGCAGTGACACTCCGTGCAAACGCAACGTCTTGGCAATCGCATCAGTTTGCATTGCCAAGGTCCGAGGTAACGGAGGACTGCTGAGCCGATCTCCAGACGGACTTTACAGGAATCCTCTCGGATGATGAGGACGGTGAGGTCTGAACTGAGCAAAATCTCCCTTTGTCATCTCGACAGTCCAACTCACTGGAACAGCAACACTGACAGGAACCACGTGGGATTCAAACAAAACTCAACAGGTACACAATATTAAATATATATACTGTATATATAGGAAACTTAAAACGCAATTCTTCCCGATTTTCTTTTGAAAGCTTCATACGGCCTTTCAAGAACTTCACGGTTTTCAACGCCTGAACATTATCGGCCTGAGGTACGGTACTGAGCAACATCGATCGTATTTCATGACATTGAAATATCACTGGTGTGACACATTGAAACGCAACACAGTATCGGTGGACTAGTATCAAGTCTTTTGTATTAATTTTTGCCGAGTGAAAAAGAAGCCGTAGTCTGAAAACAATGGAAGTGACGTTGGGGTTTTTGAGCATTTCTCCATCTTCAAGGCTGTCCAACTGTTCCGTGGACTTTGAGGTGGATCTCAGCGTCAAATGTGACATGGCGAAACTCCAAAGCGTCGTGTCGACTTTGGAAGGCAACCTTGGGGCCGTTTTCAGGATCAAATCTGTAGGCAAGTCAAAGTCAAGCAGACTGTGCCTTCTGGGTGCGGGGTATCCGCTCTTTGGGGGCGCAGCGGCCTTTCTTGGTCTTAATCGTGTCACCGAGGTTTGAAGTGCGCCGGAAGGCTTTGCTTTGAGGAGATGCCCGTCACTCCAGTCGGGTTGAGCCGAGATTTTCGGGACTTTCGTTCTCTCGTAGGGATGGTGACCATCGAGCCGACAGAACCTTTCCTACCCAACCTGTCCGAGTCGACACTGAAATGCACTTTTGAGGAGGCGTCGAACAGCTCGGGCTGGAAAATCAAGCGGAATGAGCCCTTTGAGCTTCACAACGGCAGCGTGGTCAAACTGCATTCAAACTGCGCCACAGAAGAACAGAAGTCTTGCACTGCCGTCACACTTCAAAACGTAACAAGTCTCTGGGCAGGTGAGTACGGAGATTTCTTAAAGCGGTGGTGGGCAAACTACGGCCGGCGGGCCGAATCCGGCCCGTTGGTCTTTTTAATCCGGCCCACCGAAGGTTGGTCCACAATTAAGGTTCGATGTGAATGATTGCATTCATTTCAATTGGACTTGTAATGACAGGCATTTCACCGCCAGGTGGCGCATTGACTTGAAGTTGCAGAACACGGGGGTGGGGGGGGCGGGGCAATCTTTTCGACCACCTAGTACCTCTGTATCGCTCTACTTCTACTGGTCTGATCACAACCCATCTGCAGCGATGCACAGGCTAAAATAGGTCATCAACAACACTTTTGTCATTTAAAAAAAGTATATTAATATCGTACTTTCATGCTTTTGTTCTGTTGATGTTTGATAAGGACTGTCAACAAATGCAGTTTTTTTTTTTAATGTACCATAGCTCGTGCTGACCTGGCCCTTCTGTCAAATTTTAAAAGTCAAAGCGGCCCCCGAGCCAAAAAGTTTGCCCACCCCTGTCTTAAAGTCATCCCCTGTCATCATTTACATTTATTGGCTCGTGAACATCATTCCACCTCATCATGTTCTGCTACGTACATCATACACTGTTGAAGGAAAACTTTTTTTGTTGATCAAATAGTCTCCAGTATGACAAGTGAGCATTTGTGTCTGCTCATCACCGCAGGCGTGTATGAATGTGAATTCACCAGCGGGACATTCAGTCATACGGCAACCACAGTACTAAGAGTGGCACCTCTGCCTGAAGAGATCTACATGACAGCCAAACCCGTGACTGTGGACTGCTCAAAAAGACCAAGCACTGAAAATGTGACGGTGGATCTAACGGCCACCGTCCGCAAGGACAATGAGGCCTATCAAGTCTGCTGGAGCTACAGAGGTGGAAATGAAATGCAATGTAAGATCGACATCAAACATCTGGACAGCTTATTTATTTCAGTCCTTTTGGGTGTCATAGTCGAGGACCAAAAAAAAAAAAAAAAAAAAAAAGCAGGGAGGCAGGAGAAGCAGGCTGTACTGAACCGAATCCATGAACAAAAACACTTACAGGAAACTGGAAAAAGTACATCGAAAAAAAGTCCTGAAAACCGCAATAAACCAAAGCAACAAGAAACTAAAAGCCATGACGGTCCTTCTCACAGAAAAGCGAATGACGCCATGACCAACAGGTGCGAGGCTCGAGGAGGAGCCCTCCAATGCCAACTGCTGGTCACAAACTGAGCAGATTTTAGCTGTAACCCAAAAATATCACAAATGATCACAATATCTATGACTTCTGGACTCAAGACAGACTGTCTTGTCGTTGCAAATTTCAGGCTCTGAACCGCACACCTTTTCCATGGTCCTGAAACTGACGTGTGTTTGTTTACAGCCACTGCAGATTCTTTGGGCTACCGTTTCAAAGTTGCAATCAGCTGCCAGGAAGAGAGGGACGCCCATTACGTGACTGTCACATTTAAAAACGTCAAGGATCAACGCAAAAGCGCAAGACTGGACATTCCAGTCATTTACGGTACACAACATTTAGCTTTACAGTGTTTCTTTCCGCAGGACAGATCTTTTTTTTTTTTTTTCTTTTTCCGAATTGTCACAATATCCGAACATTACTTCGCCATCAATAATGATTCTTATCTTTCCCCGCAGCCGGTCACACATTTTGCGAAGAAGAGGGTGATTTGTGGCCAAAGACCCCAGATGGAGAAACGGTGATTAAGCGCACATGTCCGGAAGGCAGAGTTGGCTACGAGTCACGCACGTGTCAAGGAAAAGATTGGCAGCCAGTGTTCTCCAAATGTGTCAGCCACCATTTGTTCAACCTTACGAAAGCGGCCGAGGTAACGCACGTGTCGCACTTTCACAGGAAGTACTCGCATCCAGATGCCCAATACACCGTGCAACCACTTGAGCCAATAAAATTCAGTCAATTCCATTTCTAGTGAGCTGGAGCTGTAGTCACAGTCCACAAATGATGACTGAGGTTTTTAAAATCCCCTCATTTTTCCTCCCCGACGCTGCGGCTGCTCAGTTCGAGAGCGTGCTCTGGCACTCCTATTTTGTGGCGCTCTGAATAACCGGAACAGTACATTCCAGCGACACTCCCGAGTTTCCAAATGGTTAGCGTAGCACGGACCGCTCTCGGAGTCTATTTCGGAAAAATTGCGCAGCTGAACAACTGTTCTAGACACGCGAGCCAAGCGCATCATCGGGTATCCAGAATTCAACGATCAGGCGACGAAGCAGAATAAGACAATCGATTTACACACAAGTTCACAGGAACATGACAAACATCTCCGATAGCTGAATGACATTTTTCTTTTTCTTTTTTTGCACGTTTCTAGAGGTTCGTGGAAGGACAGGGGGCAACTGCGGAGGTGTCGATTGCTATTTTTGCCGGACTTCGGAACAGTTCCGTGTCAAATTCAAATGGCAACATGGCTGACCTGACGGCGTCCGTCCGCATTCTTGAGTTGATGGCCGACGCATCAGAGCGCATTCCCCTGAAGAACGGTGTCTTGCATGTTCGTTTTTGTTCCCTCACCGACAGACAAAAGCCGACGTCTCGAAACGGTTTCAAAGCCAACCACGTTTTGTTTTGCATTTCAGGACTTTACACAGGCAGCAAGTAATCTGTTGGCCCCAACCTGGGAGGGAGTCAACGACTCCGTCATTCACAACCTGTCCTCAAGTTACCTCGGGGCCGTGGAACGTTTAGTGAGGAACATCCAAATCGACAGAGATCAAACCAATTTGACCACTCGCAATTTCGCCCTCAACTTCTGCCCGGCCCGTAACTGCAACGTGACTTTGTTGGGCAGCGTGGTCGTCGTGACAAGAAACGGCTCCTCGGGATTCGTGAAACTACTCGGTGTGAGGAATCTGACGGATAAATTACAAAACGACTTCCGCCACACAGAGCCGGCGCCGCTCATAGTAGCCGCGACGCTGGAAGACGAGGATGAGCCGTCGCCAACGATCAGTTTGGACTTCTTCGGGGAGCGAGCCGAGCCCAGAAACACTTTCTGCGTGTACTGGAAGGCCACGGGGAGATGGTCGGAAGAAGGCTGCACGGTGGTGACCGGCGCCGGAAATCGCACCCTCTGCGTGTGCAACCACTTGTCCGCGTTCTCCGCCCTGTGGGGCTTTGGCGACGACGCTCCGCGAAGCCTCGTTGTCCTCACCGCAGTCGGTCTGATCGTGTCCATTTTCTCCTTGGCTCTCTTTCTTCTCAGTCAGTTTCTGGTGTGGTCAGCGGTGGTCAAAACGGACCTTTCGCATTTCTATCACACCGTCATGGTGAATATGGCCCTTTTTCTCTTGCTGGCCCACTGCGCCTTCTTGGTTTCCTCCTTCGCGGATCTTTCCGAGCGTCCCGCCTGGTGCGAAGTCGTGGCCGTCTGCAAGCATCTCTTTTTCTTGGCGGCATTCTGCTGGATGCTGTGCATGAGCGTGACGCTGGTCCACCATTTGGTCTTTGTGTTCAAGCCGCTGAGCAAACGGGTTTTCATGTTTCTCTCCAGCATGGTGGGCTACGTCTGCCCGATGCTCATCGTGGGCTCCACTTACATTTACTGTCAAAACAGCGACACGCCTTACCACGACGACAGTTGTTGGCTCGTTCCCGGGAAAGCCTTCCAGAGCTCCTTGTCCTCTTTTCTCCTCCCGGTGGGAACCGTTATCGTGACAAATCTTTGTTGCGTGGCGGTGGTTATCGCCACGCTGATGAAGGCGCCGGTCCTCGATGGCGTGGAGACGGACCGCCGGGAAACGGCCAAACGCATCGTCAAAGCCGTGGTCTTTTTGACGCCAGTCTTGGGACTAACGTGGATTGTCGGATACTTTTTGTACATCACGGACCGCAAAGATCCCTTTTATACTGTCGTGAACTACAGTTTTTGCATCCTCAATTCGTTTCAGGTACTTTCAACACACGCACACACACACACACACACGATGTCCAATCCTCAGGTGGACACAAAATGTGAAGATAGGCCAACCGCTGGCTGTTCTCATTTTCGATTTCATAAAGACTAAATTGTCTCCCTATGGGTGACAAAAGAGGAGTAACGGTACTTGGGATCTCAAATGGGCCCAAATTGCTCTCTCTGGGATCACTTTCTATTAGATTAGCCTCAAAGGGGAAGCGCGACATCGACATCTCATAAGCCGTTCTCCATATTTTCCAAAAACCCCAAGAAACCGCTTCGACGGAACTCAAAGCAACATGAAAAGAAACGCTAATCATCTCTGTGCCATTCCAGTGATTTCACGTTTATTTTGCGCTCGTCTTGCAGGGACTTTCGATTTTGCTGTCGGGCTGTTTGGCAGAGCAGAAGGTTGGTGTCTTTCATTAAAACGGCAAGTCAAACTGTAGAATGTGTACAGCGAGTCGAGTTATGTGTTTATGTGTGTTACTAATCGCAGGTTCGAGATGAACTACTGAGGCTCATAAAGGTACACTTGCAAATCGGATTTATTCACAACTGTGCCAAATGATGCAATGGGATCGAATGTAAACGATTGATCTTTTCTGTTTACTTTCTCAGGGGGATTCGACAAAACAAAATGAGAAACAGAAAACATCAACCACATGCACGAAAGGCAAATGAATGTTGACACCACTTTCTGCTCCTTATTCTTCAACATGTCGTGAATTTTAAAAAAAATGCATGTCTCAGGGAAGGCGCTGTGATTTTCTTTAACTGACTCTGACTCTCATTCCTTTCATTGGCAAACGGGGGCACTGCGATTTCAGGCTACGTGCTGAATGTGCCACAGGTTTCTGATAAACTAATAATAATTTCTGTATGTCGCTCCGACGTACAGAAATGGAACGTCATGTATCCTGGTGCGAGTATAGTGTCGTTTTCCTTCATTATCTCTGCATCACACCAAGGCTGCCCAACCTTTCTTAACCGAAGATCTGCTTTTCAAGCAAACAACCTCCCGCGATCAACACGTTACTGCAAGTGCACGCATACGCACGCACTCACGCATGCCACGATGAGCAACAGCCATAACAGATTCTAAAATGAACAAGACTGAAAAGTAGAGACAATGGTTTGTGAGTTTGCGAAAAGTAAAATCACTGCCTACCTGAGTTGGAGTCCTGACCCGGCGGCATGGGACGCCCTCCTGCGGCGTCTTCGGTGCAACAACGTCACTAACGTCGCTCACGCGTATCGTTTGAACATTTTTCTTCTGGCACTTCAGATTCCCATTGCCAGTGCCATCGGTCGATTGCAGGTTAAACCAACTTTGCATGAGGACAAACAAACAAAACAAACAAACAAGCAAAAGTGAGACGTCGACGCTTGATGCATGTGCAGACTGCCGATTGATTACAACTTCCGGTGATGCGGGTCACCTGCTTTTTTTCATTTTAATTTTATTTTTAGAAACTTTTTTTTTTTTGTAAAAGTGGGACTGATAGGATGCTCAGGGTGCAGTGTGCACTAGCACAAAAATGTAGAATATTAATAACACGCACACTGATACAAAAATCTTTTTTTTTTTCCCCATGACCCTCCAAATCCCTCGCGATCGACTTGGGACCACTCTCCATAAGATAAGATATCCTTTATTTGTCCCGCACTGGGGAAATTTACAGCCTCCAGCAGCAAGAATGTGGGTAGAAAGAAGAAAGAAGAAAAAACAAACAAACACCGTTCAATTAAGTGCAATATAAATACAAAATGGATCAATCGCAGTGCTATTTACAATTGTTTTTCACATCATTTAATTATTATTATTATTGTTGTTATTTTTATTCAGCAGTCGGTAGGAACGAGCGTCTGTATCTCTCCTTCTTGCAGCGCGGGTGTAACAGTCTCTGAGCTACCAAGTGCTGTCAGGGCGGGCTGGAGAGGGTGGAAGGGACTGTCCATCATAGCTTTTAGCTTAGTTAGCATCCTTCTGTTGCCCACCTCCTCCAGAGTGTCAAGGGAGCAGCCCAGGACAGAACTGGCCTTCCTGACCAGTCGCTCCAGTCTCTTTCTGTCCCGGCCTGAGATGCTGCCTGACCAGCAGACAACGCCATAATGGATGGCCGAGGCCACCACCGAGTTATAGAAAGTCTTAAGGAGCGACCCCTGAACCCCAAAAGACCTCAGTTTCCTCTGTCCTTTCCTAATCAGGGTGTCCGTGTTTGTAGACCAGTCCAGTTTGTTGTTCAGAAGAACACCTAGGTACTTGTAGGAGGTCACCCTCTCTATGTCCATACCCTGGATGTTCATCGGTGCTGGTGAGGACCGTTTCCTGCAGAAATCCACAACCAACTCCTTAGTTTTCCTAGGGTTGATCTGGAGGAGATTCTGCTGGCACCAGTCCACAAAGTCCTTCGTCAGTCCCCTGTACTCCCGATCGTCCCCTTCTGTAATGAGGCCAACAATCGCAGAGTCATCGGGGAACTTCTGAAGGTGGCAGTTTGGAGTGGCGTGTCTGAAGTCCGAGGTGTAGAGATAATGGTGCTGAACGAAATTATTTTTATGATCCTGTCCACATGTTTCCCTCACAGATCAATAACATGTCTTTATTTCAAGAGGGGAGAGCATCAAAACCAAAAGCCCTGCACTCACAAAGTTCTTTGGAAAGAACCGACTTTTTATTCATTTAGTTCAGACATATGAAGCTAACTTTCAAACTTCAGTTATAGTCCGATGAAAGCCGCCCTCGATCAACGAAGGGCTTGATGTCTACCAACCGGTTGACGGATTCGCCAGGCAAGATTATTGAACACAGGCCTGCAAATGAAGCCAAATGAATGTCAAATTCAGTTCTCATCTGATGGGCCCGTATTGTGCTTTGACACTTAAGAGTTGTAGTGTTCTTGTGATACCACGAGAGGACGCGCGAGAGTCTTAACGTTTGCAAAACTGGAAGATGTTATAATATCGGGCTATGATGATGTTATTGTCGATTTGTCTCTGTGTAGTTTAACAATAATTGGTGATAAGACGCAAATGTAATCGATTGCTTATGCATCTTCGTTTTTTTTTTTTGTTGAACTGAACTTAAATGCGTTCAATGTGAACGTCACAGTAAATGCTCTGGGAAATATGTTAGCATTGACGTGTTGGAAGTGTTTTTTCGTAAAAAAAATGGCAGCAAAGTTGGTTAGATATCGAAGCTTTATATGAGGCTATCTATACTTAGATATACATGTTAAGGGATGAGTCACAAGACGAGGTGGCCGAGTGGTTAAGGCGATGGACTGCTAATCCATTGTGCTCTGCACGCGTGGGTTCGAATCCCATCCTCGTCGGATAACTTTTTTAAGAGTCAGAAACGCTTGTCCTCTTGTAATTTTTATCACCATTTATAATCCATTTTGCATGGATTATAAATGTTTAGGAAACACTCGTGTTCTGTATACAGCCACTGACAGCTAATATATTTAACACTGCTACTGTGATAATAATAATAATAATAGATTTTATTTATAAGCGCCTTTCAAGACACCCAAGGACACTTTACAATAACAAAAAACACAAAACAATAAATATTGAGATGGTACAAAATGTTTGCTAAGTAACTAGCAAACTAGCAAGAAACAGTAATTCCTCTGGGGCACTTCTGTTACATAAATTAAATTAATTAATTAGCTTTTACATCTTGCAAAAAAAAAATAAAAAATGTGTGTACAGGATGCTCTAATACAATGACATAAATCCCAAAACACATACAAGGAATTAGTTATAATTGTGATTTAATATTGATTGTGATACAGTTTACATAAATTACAACAGGTAGTTTGCAATGATTTTCATTTGTGAGCACGAACCACGTGATGTCTACCTTTACTGATGAACAAGTGTCTTGATGAAAATACAAAACAACCATCGATCGGTTCCAAAGCGAAGAAAATTGTTTCTCGCATTGCATTCATGTTTTGTAGAATTTTGCCAGCATTCCCATTTTTTCACTGTGACCGTCGCCATCGAGCCTGGAGACAAAAATGTTGTGAGTAGCATACAACACAATTATAGCATACAACAATGTACACAATTTGACTGGCTGTGCTTCAGCTCACTTCGATTGAAATCCAACTGGGGAGTCTGTGAGGATATGATAATTGTCGGTCAAGCAGATCGTAAGAGCGCTTCCTTTAACTGTCTATTTGCATTTGCACTCAAGTCTCAGGGGAACGCCACCAAATAGCATACAGTGCACGTAGTGTTAACTATTAACGCTGCTTCCTCAGCAAGAAAAGAGTAAAAACATAAGTCAGCAGTTTATGCAAGGCAATTGTTACGTATGAAGAATATTACAAAAAAAATAAGGTGGACAATATTTTTGGAGTCACACTGAATTTGATACCGTTGGTTTTAAGTTGTACCCTAAAATATCCAGAAAATGAAGAAATAAGGAACTATGATTATGAGGGGCAAAATCCCAAGAATAAGCCATCTTGTTTTTTGGTTTTTATTCTTGATTAGTAAACCGACAGATCCATGGTAGGTCCAAAAAAAAAAAAAAAACGCCTACGCTTGTGAACTAACATTATTGGAAACCGCTTCACCTACAATACACTAAATTAGGTCATCAGTCTGATTTATTTTGTTTATCCATTATGGATTTACATTCATGTAAAATGATATGACTTTTAGTCATAAATTTCTTGGAGTGAATTTGAAGAAGAATAAACCCAGCTACCTCAGGCTGAATGACAAAGTCTGAGCCGAGTACACTTAAAGGTTTACATAACGGGGCACAGTTTCAATCAAATGCCACAAATACTCGGTCTTTACTATGAGCTCTAAAAAGAACCATAACTGGCAATGGCAATAACGATGGCGGTTACATCGGAATACACAAAACATTCCAGCATACATGTAAGAGGATAACTTGTGTGGATACTGGATGCTACTGCATCATGAGAGGAATGACTCAAATGAATTTAGGAAATGGCGCAGCCCGTGTCCTTCTGGGGCTTTAAATCAGGTTCCTTCATTGGTTTCACATCTTCCTCTTTAAGCTTTGCCTGGAGGGGGAAAAAAGGCACAATAAACATGATTACTAGGAATAATTTGAATTGCGGCACCAAACCCGGGGGAAAACAAACAAACAAAAAAAAATCATTGAAGGCGAGTTTTATGACCTTGTCATTTTTGGCTCCCTTGGTCAGGTCAAAGGTGGCATAAACTTCGGGAGTACACTGCTCACTGGGGGGCGGCAGTTCAAAGGGGACTGGCTCGACCAGGCCATAGTTTGCCTTCAACTCTAGCTGGGGAGGTTCAGCCGGGACCTTGTGGAAGTATCTGGGAGAAAATAATGCGCACCAAATAAATGCTTACGGTGAATTGTGTCAATGGTGATATGATTTCACAAGAACCAAACCTTTTTTTTTTTTGGCAGTTGCTACGTCGCACGTCACAGCTTATGTGCGCGTGGTGTGTATGTGTGCGTTACTCACATGAAGCCATTCTCTCTCTGGCACTTTTCCAGTGTGTTCTTAATGAAGCCACCCAGTTTGAGGAAGAAAAGCTGCTCAGATGGTTTGGCCGTGGTGCCCGGACCTTTGGTGTGACGATAGTCTTTACACAGTTCTTCAGCCCGGGAATACGCTACCAAAAAAAAGAAAAGTCCTTTATTTCAATGAGGAAGGCAGCCAGTCAAGTGAGCAAAAGTGAGAATTTGGGCCTGTACAGACCAATCTGAGAACAACCAGGCCTGTGTGGTGATGCACTGTACTCAAGGTTCAACAGCAAATATCGTTTTGCAGCCACGTTTCCATTTTCAACTTGTACGGTGCGTCATTACTTGGCTTTTTCATTTTTTTGAGGCTCAACGGGGGTGACTTGAGACTGCGCGAGTTGCACAACCTGCTTGACTTGACGTCAAAGAGCGAGCTACCGTTCCAAAAATTCCAAACTTATTTTTGCCGAGACGTACAGTAATTCAAAGCGAGGCAAATACCCTTTTCTGCTTCTTGGAGAGATCGGATCGCCTCGCCACACTTATCATTCGCCAGCAGTGTCTGTCCGTGATAGCAATACGCCTGCAAACGCAAAAGTGTTGCCCACCACACTGCTGAGAATATGACATCGCATAGTACATCGAACCCTCAGGCGAGCAAACAAACTTACATAAGCCATGTAGAAGAAGAACTTCAGCTGGAGATACTTCCTCCACTTGCCGCTGTACTCGGGCTCCAAAGTGTTCAGAGTGTGGTCTGGAGACAAAATCGGCAGGTTTTCATCATAACGAACCGTCGCTTCGGTGCGGTCGAACCTCTTTGCAACGCACCTGTTTGCGACGTTCACATTTCTCCCGATTTCACGTTGTTCATTTTGAAAAGGCCTTCGTTAGGACGGACCGCAGGAAGCTAACTGCCCCGCGACAAGATTCGTTACGTCCCCGAAAGTACGTCGTCACGAGGTTCGACTGCACTGCCGCGAGTCACATCGGAATGGACACGACGGACTTAAAACAACTTGACAAATGACGATAACGAAACGAATCCGGTCCCGAAACGCTCACCGGCTTTCTGATAAAAGTTTGCCGTCTCCGATGCCAACGCGGCGACAATTGAGGCGTTGTGCTTCAGTTCAATGGCTCTGGCGATGGTCACTGCGGAGGAACAACAATGTTTGCATAATCAAATATGCTCGTCAAGACTGCGAGCAAATTCTCTTTGAGTTTGTTGCCTCAGGAACTTCTGAGGAGAAGATAACAATCCAATTTGAGGCAAGCGCCTGTTTTCCAGTAACGGCAGAACAAACCTTCTTGAGCTTCTGCCTGAGACTGGATCATGTAGGCGTCAATCACTCTGGGATCCAGGTCCCTCCCTTTTTCTGCAGGGGTGATGAGACGAGGGATGTGGGCCTCCTATCAGAAAATCACAACCATTTCCTCCATTTTGTTTTCATATTAAGTCATCATGGCAGCACGCGAAAGACATTTTGTGACGACGTCTCCGTTACCCGAAGATTTTTGAAGATTCCGGCAGCCACTTTCAGGCTGCGGTGAACAACTTTTGCTTCGTCCTCTGACACGCTGTCAAAAATGAAAAATGTTTAAAAAAAATTTAAAAAAAACAGTTTAAAGCAGGTCACCTTTAGTAATGTTTCAAGACAATGACACAAACACGTACTTTTCTTTTCCGGCAAGTCTGGAGGCGAACTTGGTGTACCAGAGCGCGACGTTGAAGGCCATGGAGACCAGCTCGAAAACCGCATCCTGTTGGGCACTTGGACCGCAGCGCGGAACAAGGGCAACGTTAAAACAAAGTCATCAACTGAGGTACGGCATGTTGCTAGAGTGGGAGTGGAAAGGCTTCCGACAATTGACGCGTACCTCGGTGTGTTCCCTTGTAAAGTATCAGTCCATTTGAAGTTCTGAATGTATCTCATCTTGTTGTCCTGTGTAGTTCCATCCAAGGAGACAATGAAGCCTGTCGGATCAGGAAGCGCACTTCAACAAGGTTTGGTTTGTCCCCAAATGATTCATTTAGCAAGACGCCCGACTTCTGTGTGCTTGACGATACTACAAATTGTCAAGTGAACAAAGTGGTCTATTCGTCCGGCGACTAATCGGGCCACATTATCTGTCGCAGCGAATGTCGCAATTTTAGGAACAAAAATGCATTGTAGTTCAGATGATCTGATTAACAGTGGCACACACTATATTTGACAAATTCTTTTGGGGGATTTTGTGTGACTGTGACAACTAACATTGCAGGAGGGAGAAGTATGCATCTGTGGCACTTTTCATCATCTCCGCGTTGCAGGTGACATCCGTGAACATTTCCAGCAGCCTTGCTCTGGTTGTCCTTAGGTCACTGCATTTGTGAACAACACGTCAATCGTTAGATGGCGTTTCTTGATCAAACAGGAAACCATGTCATGCAGAGCATTGGGCTGGCTGAAAGATCTTAATCGGGAGACCGCACAGTTTAAGATCAACATAGCAACCAATGTTTTATCACCATTAGAAATACCCACGTCCAGATTTGATGACACTATCATTATTATATCAACACATCAGACATACTTGCAGATTTTATTGGCAGCGGGGCTCCCTGCTACACCATAAAAATTAAAGGAGACGGGCGCTGTCGCCTTCAGAGGGTTTCGGTGAAACCAGTGTGCCATCTCCTGGGTGAGGGCACGCCAATAATGGCTGCAACAGTAAACATGAAAAATGTTAATACTTGAGTCATGCATTGACATTCGATTGAGAAATGTTTGACGTGGATAAGTTTCGACGACTTAATTCCAGGGAAGATAGCTTGCGCTAGCTAATAGCTAACAGTTAACTCGCCGTTCCTCTACTAAGACGACACAAAAACAACACAACACACACACGAATCCCTTTTCTACTACAAAATTTTCACTGGGCCTCAATTAATTATTTGCACATTGTATCGTTGTCTCAAAAAGAAACGATTACGTTAGGATTACACAAATTACGGAGATTGGAGAACAGCTATCGGCTAACATTAACGCTGGTTTTATCCAAAACGATAATAATACATCGACCTATTCTTCACATCACCAACATGTAATACAACGTGTAAAATATTGGGTTAAATACTTACCAATCTTCGTGACGTTTGTTTTTGGTAAAGTGGCGGAAAGTGACAAGTTACTTCCGGAAATAAACTGGGACTGAAGTAGTCATGGTACCTCCGCTTGCGACTCGATAGCCGACCAATAGCGAAGCAGTGGGCCGGACCTTGCTTCGGTGACGTCACAAATGACGTTGCAACCACTTCCTACTTCACTGAGCAATCAACTGTATACTTCTTATCAGAAGCTAAATGTGTCAATGCTAATCTGAATGCAACTCAATTAGTCATTTTGGGCATTGAGGAGTGTTACAATGTCACAGGGGCCATGGCTTGTGGGTCTGGATCTTTGCCCAGCATGGCTACAAAGTTTTGGCCGGAGAAATTCGGTGTGCCGCACTGTCCGCAGCGTGGCAAAACTCAGAATAGCGAGCTTGACTTGGTGTTTGACAGTTGGTCTGTGGGCAGGCTTTGAGGAGAACCATCTCTTTGTGAAGAGGAACAAGCAACAGAAAGCCAATTCCCTGTGAATTGTCCCCTTTTCACACTTTTTAAAAATCTAATAAACACTCAACTAACACTCCAATCAGTACTGTACTCGTTAAACCCCCGGAAGCAGGAAGTACTTTTACCACAAATGAATAGGGAAAATATATATATATTTTTTTTCCACTGTGAAAAAAAATATTGATCATCAATAAAGAGGTATTACAATTTTCCAAAATTAGTCAAGACAAAAATGTATATCTGCGCCACGCCACCGACTTGAGAATCAACACATTAATATCAGAGGCTGTTATTTGTAGGATACAGCATGTTCAGTATATTCTGCACCGAGAATGACTAAATAGAGTTGAGAATCTAATCAGTGCACCATCTAGCGTAGCTCGTTGTCCAACAAACAAGATGTCACTGTTCATTTCAAATAATACACATCTGCAAAATAATTACATTAATCCCCGACTCCTTTTATAACATTTCAGACAAATCCTAAATGCTTTCTTGACACTCGGCTGAGGTATGAAGGAACAATCAAAAGGCACTACTGGTCAGATGAACCAAAAATTACCATCATGAATAAGGACAGTGTTAAACTTCAGCTTTACACTGCCAAAACAATTCACATTAAGGCATTTTTCACTTTTGTTTGTATCGCAAATGCAGTTTGGGATCCGTTGGGACAAAGTTCCAAAAGGACACTTTTCTGCCGCTTCAAGAGCAAACACGGGGGGGGGGGGGGGGGGGGGGGTCAATAAATCAAGCCGTCACTGTTGACTTTGCAGTATTCAGTAACTTGCATTATGTGCGTCAGTTTAACATTTTCATCCCTTCCATGTTTTAACTGCACTTGAAATTGTACCGATGAAAGCACAACTATAAACAAAGCGAGTGAATTTCACAGATGCAGTGCGAGACATGACACACTTGTGTCAAACATGCTGTCAATCATGGAAAAAAATGCTCAAAAGGTTTGGAATAGGTAAAGCATCCATCCATTTTATACCGCTTATCCTAATAAGGATTACCGGGGTAAGTGGTAGAGCTAACTTTGGACAAAAGGCGGGTTTCACCCTGGTCTAGATGCTCGCCTTTCACAGACCAATAGCACGATAGACTAACATTATTAACAAAGAATATTCACATTATGAACAGTCTTTGGCAATGACACATCTTTGCAAAAGTATGCCCAACACGCTTGGACTTGATTTGCTTGTCAAGACCCGTCAAGCGTTAAAAACACACAGTAACGACTCTTGAACCCTCACTAGCAAATGTGTAAGTTGGAAAAATGTGCAGAATGGACCTTTTTTTTTTTTTTAAATACATGTCACAGTAAGGGCAGACTTTAAAGTCGTTTGGCATAGTTATTGCATAGAATATGGTCTCGGACATCTCCCCATCCTCCATTCTTCATGTGGTCCTTGTGCTGAGCTGCTTCGGAAGACGTAAGGACAAGAGAAGGAGGGAAAAGGGCACCTTGAGCCATCTTCAGCGTCTCCTCAACCTTTTGCGAGGCCCATTCTGGCTTGCAGTTCTGCTTCTGGTGCAGCCCACAATCTCCGGTGTGAAGAACCCGAGAGCCCTGCGCCACCAGCACTTTGATAGGCTTTGCGATGCAGGTAGCCGAAAGGTGCTGCAGCGTCCAGTCCCAGTTGTAATCGTCGTAGGTGCAGAATTGGTCGCTACAGCCCATCAGCTTGTAGTACATCTCTCTGGAGACGGCCATGCCGATGTTGTGTTTCGTGGACAACCACCCTGTGGTCAATACCTTGTTCGACAGCGTGGGGAAGCCGGTGAAGTCATTATGGTTTCCCAAAGCCAGCAAATCACAATCCCGGCAACTACTCTTCCCGAACTCAAGCATTAACTTATAGAAGTGGAAAAAGTCTGGTAAAATGTAGTTGTCCTCTTCCAGAAATATGACCGGTCCGCTGTAGCCCTGCATCGCTCGCACTCGCTCCCACACAAAATGCAACTTCCACCACCAGTGATGTTTGGTTTGAGTGACGGAGGCTTGTCTGTAGTGGCCGTAAGAGTCTGGGTGCTCCGCATTGAGGCATCCCGTTTTGATGGCATCGTCTTTGGATGAGTTCCATGGGCAGTCCCGTGGATCCTGCCCAGGAAATTCAGCGGGATACAGCTGAGCGCTGAACGGGAAATAAATTTGCAGGACCTTGCAGAATGCGATCCCTTTCACAATGGCGTTGATTTCCGCTGAAAAATAGTCATGGCTGAAGATGAGGAGGAAGCGGCGGACCTCTGCGGCTTTCTCCAGGGAGTTGATGAGAAGCTGCAGGTATTCCGGTCGGTTGTGGACCTGGACGACCAGCACCAGTTGGGGCTCCCCTGGAAACCGCTCGGCGTTTAAAATATGTTGTTTGTGATTTGCGCTGTAGACGGATTGCGTCAGGTCTGACAGTGACCCGGAAAAGTCGAACTTAATGGTGTTACTTGAGCGTGTGCCTCGACGAGCTGGATTATTCGAGCCACTGGCGTCGTTCTCTGAAATTGACAGCACACGCGTGGAAACCAAAAGGGTCCCAACGAAAAAGGAAACGACCAAAAGCACCAGCACATTCTTTTTAGCCAGTCGCAACCTCATTTTGGAAAGCTCAGTAAAACAAGGTTTGATCACCGGCGGCACACATTATCTAGAAAGTTGCAATTTGGCGTCACGTGTGTTGAACATTCAACTAACTTTTCACACCGTGCCAGCGGCCACACGCGTTGCTGCTTTCTTTGAACGCCTGTGAGAAGAAAGGAGCCGAATTAAGGCTTCACACGAGTACAAATGTCGTCGTGTGAAAAGTTAGCTTCTCCCAGACTTACCCCGGCTGCAATGTAGCTTGACAGCGAGCACTGCTCGGAACGGGAAGTCTGACGGATGTGTTGCATCTTCTCTAACTCCACACCTCATTGAATGCTGACGTGTACAAAGTGACAAGGCGTACGGGAGTTGACGCCCCTAAGACAAGCTCCGCCCCTAAGACAAGCTCCGCCCCTGCCTTGCAGGCCACAGGAAGGGGAGGACCTCTCTCCGAGCTCCAAAATGAGTCATTTTGGTGCTGGTTACCTTTTTTTAAAGCATCTGCGGCATTCATCTGCCGAAAAAATGTGATTGTGTCTGACAATAAATACTTTAAACATCCATGAGGAGGATTGGGAAAATCACCCAAGGGTTACTTGAGCGTTGACTGTTGTGTTCGTGTAAGGAAAGAAAAAAAAAACACGCTTTGAAACAACATGGCGTCACATGAGCCTAATAAATAATGTTACCTGCCGCTTGGTGGTAGCAGTGCGCAATTGTGCAAAGCCACCACCATCGTTCAGTTAATGTCTTGAAATATTTCCCTTCATTTTTCACTGTACCACTGAGAAATCTTCGGGCAATTCATGCGGGAAGGCTATTTTTTTGTACAATATTACGCGGGGGGCGGGGGGGGGGCTACATATAAGTTCATAATATATTTATCTAAAAACATTGGACTCGACACAAGCAAAAATTGTTGCGATTGCTCTGTTTCAAAGCATGCCGAATTGAAAAAAAATGTCACCTTTGAAATTTTTCGCAATTTTTTTTCCCCCAGCCAGCAAGACCCCAAAAGTAGAAATTCTTGACAAAGAAACGCATTGGTAATAGGGTGGTACAGTGGGCGACATCCGCCTCACAGTGCAAGGGTGCAGGGTTCGATTCCAGCTGGGGCCTTCCGTTGGGTTTTCTCACCGTGGTGGGTTTTTTCCAGGTACTCCGGTTTCCTTCCACATTTCAGAAACATGCATGGCAAGTTAATGGAACACGACTTCCTCTAGATTTGGGTTGTCCAGAGGGTTATGGCCGGGTTGCGCCGTCTCTCCGTACCTCTTCCGGATCGTGACTCAGCTACTTGCGGACCACATTCAATACATTTCGGTGAAAGGGATCTCCTTTGCTCTCAGAAAGTTGGTTTTCACGTCATTGGCAGATGACACTATAATTGTGAAAAATCTTGCACTGGATTCCAACTAGTCAAAACAAGGCGGTGGTTCGATTTGCGGACAATTTTACTCGTCGTTTTCAAGTTGTTTAAAAGGGCAACTAAGGCTCTCAAAAGCAGAATTGGATGCAAAGGCTCTTCCCAAATGAACCCCGCGTGGACCCTCAAACACGTGACATGAGATAAGTAAACAAATTAACATTGCTGAGGCGCATAAGGAGGTCATCGTGCTGCCGGTAAAAACATGACGCGAAGGACTCAAGCTCAGTTTTCTTCCTGTGTGGTGCACCCGCACTGCCGTCAATCATCACCCCACATGAACACGGAGTCATCGGAAACTCGTTGAAGTAAGCCAACGGTGTGTGTCATTGTCCCGGGAAGATTTCAGCATCGTGACTGGCCTTCCTGGAACGGTTACTACCTTGACTCGGAGCTCCAGTTTCTGTCGCGGAAAGCGATGTTATATTTTTCGGGGGAAAAAAGTCTTAAGCCGAAGGAACTGGTCGTCATCCCAAACATCCATGTCAAAATGTTTGGCCTAATCTCGAAAATCGATGTCTTCTGATCCTGTTGTTGATGTCCTCTGATCAACAACAGCTGGGTGTCATTCAACTATGAGCTAAGCCCCGGGGGCCATTTGCAGCCTTGCCCAGGACATGAGCAAAAAAAAAAAAAAAGAAAAACTCTCTCTCCTCTCTCTCTCTCTCTCTCATCTCTCTCTCTCTCTCTCTCTCTCTCTCTCTCTCCTCTCTCTCTCTCTCTCTCTCTCTCTCTCTCTCTCTCTCTCTCTCTCTCTCTCTCTCTCTCTCTCTCTCTCTCTCTCTCTCTCCTCTCTCTCTCCCCCCCCCCCCCCCCCCCCTATATACACAAAAAATGATATTTGACATGTGCCGCATGGTTGTTCTTTTTTGGTTCCGAATGTGGAGGTGGCTTTGGCTGCTGTTAAGTGCAGAGCTGGATCAGCTGGATCTATCCCGTGAGATAGGGGGCCGTTGGCCGCCCCAAAAAAACTTCACCTTTAACAGAAAGCTGACGAACCAGACAATATAAACAATACAGAATTGCTTTCTTGGATGATTTTAGCATGCTTCAAAACGTTTTAGAAATTTAAAGTGGCCCTTTTATCCTTCCATTTTTATGCATGTGGCTCTCAAAAAAAATAAATAAATAAATAAATAAACAGTTCGGGCACCCGTGAGCAAAGTTAACATCATCGTGTGCTGCTGCGTTGCCATCAACATTTCTCAATGCCTTCATTTTCTTGGAAATTCCTAATACTTCCCAGAGATGGCGGTTACCGCGTCAGCGTACTTTGTGCATTCCTTTCTCTGTTCCTCTGTGTAAACATCCAACTTTCATCTCTGTTCTTCTTGCTCTTTCTGTAGTTAGGTGCATTTGTTAAAGAGGCTCTTTCCTGTCGGGTCTTCCAAGTCTTTTTGGCTGTGTCCCCCGTGAGAATGTGGACCGTTATGACAACGCTGAAATCTAGAGATAACATTTTCCAAAAAACAAGGTGCTTATTTTTTCTCATCTAAACCCCCCCCCCCCCCCCCCCCCCCCCCCCCCCCGGAGAGAGTTGCAAGCTGTTGACGGCGCATCGCGCCTGTGAAGTGAATACGTGATCTTAGTGTGAAGAAGCAAAAGGGATCCAGATTTGATGCGCAGCTCAAACTTGCACAGCCACTTGCGGACTTTTGTCAGGGTGTTGACATTCACGTGGTGAGAACTAAGTAAGAACAGATGAGTGGACGCCGGCCATGCGCAAATATGACACCTCACGTTGTCAATTCCCGTTGGGGAAACGAGGGCCTGTAAACTTGTGCTGAAGAGTTTGCGCTATGATATGATAACTGTTTGTGTCTTTTGGTCGTAACGTTAGTAACCCCTCACTGGTGTGCACTGACGAGTATGCAAAAGTAGAAAGCAACACAACTGATTATTAACTCATTCAGTACCGGCCAATTCTAGACCAAGTCTGAAAAGACGTTTAAAAACGTCATTGGGAGTGAATGAGTTAAATGAAGTTCATTTAATTTCGTTTCCTCAATTTGAACACGTGATTCTGAGATCTTCTTTTGAACTCACATTTAACATACAAATAAACATGTGGCCTTCAAAATTAAGGAATTATACATTAAAAATTGTATTCTGGTATTGCTCAACTGGAGTCCGTTTGGGTGCTTTTATTTTCCGACCCCCGTGCAGAGACCGCTGGGCAACTCGGACGGTCTCGCTGGCTCTCCTCGGCCACGTCAAGAGCGAGAGTGGCAGAAAACAAACATCAGCAAAATATACAATTTTTTAAAAAAAACATACCTGTGAGCGGAAAATGAGGTACGAGGCCGATGTGCAACTCGGACGGACTCGCTGGCTCTCCTGGAGATCACAAACAACATTTTCTTAAATAAGACAATTGTTTTGCACCCTTTTTTTTTTCCTTTTACCCATGCTTGTCTGTGTTGAAAAGACTGCGCGGTTTAAATCATTTTTAGACATAGCCAAAAAATGTTTTGTGCAGGTCTTTGCAGAATTTCCAAAGGGCAAATCTGCGCAGGAGGTGAAATATTTCCCCCTCTTACAAATCCCCATGTCCTTTGATAAAAGATGTGGCCCGTTGATTGCGAGCCACTTATCACGCATCTCTATGACGTAACAAAATCACCATGCCGAGCTTGCAGTGGAAATTGTCTTCAAGGATCCCTTAATTTTTGAAGGTGGATTTGCTTAACTTCAGATCACGTGGCCTCATTTTATTCACTGCCAGAGAGGCATTCGTGTGCAGGAGACACTTTCAAATTCAGCTGAGCAGAGGAAGCTTGCGATAAACAAAGTGTTAGGGAGTCACTGCGAACCGGGTGCGCGCAAACATGAGAGAAGGACTTCCCGGCGAAATCAAATCAAACTTCCGGGTTTGTGGCGTTTGTCTGATCCCAAGATTTTGTAACAGAAGCTGGCCTCTGGTTTCTCACCACCGGGACACTCACGCCGCCATTAATGGACCGACAGCCGGCAGGCAGGAGTCGTTGAACTGTGTTCGGGTTCTCTTCAGCCGCAGAGGAAAGGAATGTTTGAAACAAATGATTGATGACGGCGGTGGAGGATAGTCCAGGGAGAACGGTAGGGGGGCGGGGGGAATTTGTAGCAGAAACAGTGAGGACCAACACTTGCGGAAATATGTGCGCCAAAAAGAGTTGTTGTTGTTTTGTTTGTAGTCACCGTTACCATGGCGTTGAAGAACACATGACGCACGCCGTCTTGAGGAAAAACTGGTCTTCATTTGAGTTCTGGTTTTTAAGCTCCGACTGCCATTCCATAATTGGAACATGGCAGCATGAAAACATCGAACAGTCAGAAGATAATCATGCTTTGGAGCGGAACCTCAAACGTGCGCCTCATTTTTGGCTCAAACGTGAGGGTGAACTGCTGAATGTTCATTTGCACGTGGCAATGATGCTAACGGCGTAGTTATTTTCTCTTGCTCTACAGTCGTTTACCCGTTGAATAAAAATGTTTGAATTCAGGACCTCCGTGGCCGTATCGAATCTAACGACGGAATGAATTGTGGCTTCCGTCGTTGGTAACAAGCTCGAGATGCGCGTATTTGCGCGCGCGTCGAACCGCGTTTTGCTTTAATGCAACCTTTTAAAAACGCACGTCAGAGTGAACTCAACTCGGCCGAACGCTCGGGCAGGATCTCAAGTTATGCGGCCTCCCTCTCGGCTCCAATTATGCCGCCGCCGCGAACGATGCCGCGCAGTCACGGCCAGAAATGTCAACCGTGTGTGCTTTGTTATTTCACAAGGCCGCATTATCGGATGGGATTTTACAATGTCCTATTTTAGACAATACGCTATCATATTTTCAGGGTACGATGCTGCCAAGCTAAATTTGTTGAGACCGGTTGAACAACGGGTTAGAATAGAACCTAATAAGAAACTTCAAAATAATAATAACCAGGACCTCCACCAGAAATGAGATCGGTTGAAGACAAACTTGACGTTCGTGTATTCAATTAATGAACGCTGCAGAAGGCATCTTGACATCTTACGTGGGTTTCAATTGCACCTGGTGGTCAGCAGACGGAAGGAAATTAAAAATCGGCCCTTCGGGGCAACGTGTATTTGTCAGCGCGGTGTTCTTTTGAATAGCAGTGCCCGCCTTTCTTCGTATGACCTCATTGCCCGTGCAGTTGGGATTTGCGGACAAAGGTGCATATCCCTTTCAAATCATCAGCTAATAAAGACAAATAAATACCTCAATCGAGTCTGGCGCTATTTAATGCGGCGCAGCGAGGAAATGGCAGTTTTCCCAAGACGGCCCATTTGTTGACGACAGGCGGTAAAAAACAAAAAAAAAAGGAGCGCCGCTTTTTGTTTCAAAGTTGGCACGAGAAAACTGATAAAAGGTCAAGGCTTCTTGGAGGGGGTAACGAGTGACACAGCGGTGAGCCAATCCTTGATCGCTTTCCACACAACCGAGTGGCAGGAAGCGTACTGTTGGTTTTGAGAGACCCTTTGGGCCCCAAATTGATTTTATTTCCACAGGGCTCCAAATCCCGACTTACATAGCTCAACTTCAATTTGTATTTTTAGCGAGGAGGGGAGGATTGGATGGGGAATCCATTTGTCTTCCCAGCCAATAGTAAAATCCTTTTTATTTATTTTTTTTTTTCCTTCGACTCGCTGACTGAGTTCAATATTTTTGCATTCTCATGCTCTGCAGCTGTTGGCGTGAACTAGCGGTGTCCAAACTTTTTTTTTTTTTTTTTTTTTGAAAGCCACATGCATAAAAACGGAAGGATGAAAGGGCCCCCGGGCCGTAGTTTGGACACCCCGGTGCGAATGTATTGCCACGCAAATATTGCGCACGCAATGAATAATTAAAAACAGCGCAGGCATAATGGAAGAAATAAACAAAAAAAACGTAAAAGGAACGCGAATGTTGACGTAATGGACTTGCAGTCATCATGAGCGCGTTATTTGTCTGCCCGATGGCCTTACGGAGTAACGTGAGGGATTTATTTCCAGTGTTTCGCTTTGTAGAAAACAGTCGTGCGATCGTACAGGTCCTTGCTGACCCCGGTGTTCAAGTGCGCGGAACAAAAGTTGCGTAAAGAGCCAGCGAGTGTGTGTGTGTGTGTGTGTGTGTGTGTGTGTGTGTGTGTGTGTGTGTGTGTGTGTGTGTGTGTGTGTGCGCGCATGAGAATCAAGGCAGGTTTCCATGGCTGCAGTTTATGGAAAAAGCAAAACCCGGAAACCTGAAACAATCAAGACGATGGATTTGAGGCGGCTATTTACAAGCATCTTACCAAAGGTCCGAGGGGTTTATTTGTGGGGTCACTGGAAGTTGTAATATTCCTGTCAGCATGCCAAGACATTCTCCTCCAGGGATGAACTTTGTTTACCGCAGAAGCAGGAAGGACAGAAAGGGGTAGTTCCCGTCCACGGCTCCATCTGTCAGTCAGCCGCGGACCTGTGCGCGGGACGGGAAAGTCAAAAAGGAAAATATTCCCGTTCCTGGGATTTGCGAGGCGCGCAAAGGAAGCTGCTTTTGTGGTCCGGCTGACACAATGAAACGGGTGGATTTGCACCGACCGAGCTGGACAAGACCACTCTGAGCCGCTTCATTGACCAACTGGGGCAAGGGGGGGCGGGGGGGGGGGGGGCGACCCACCTCTCCGAAGGCGTCTCACTGCAGCGTTTCCATCTTCAGCGTCGCACGCTGGCACAAGCGGTCGCTCCTCTTGTCGTATGACCGATCCTCAGAGCTGCTTCCTAATGGGCCGCCTTGCTCCGCGTTACAATCGCCGATTCCGGGCCTCAGTCACCTTTGTGATGTTTCCTAAAACAGTGTCTCAAAAGTTCATTATTATTGGTTTTTTTTGTTTTTTTTTGAACGCCACACAGACGGTGTTCATTACCTGCTTACTTTGCCGCTTTCTGACACAAAACACAATTGCAGGAAACGGAGCGAATGTTGGCATGTGCCAAGGAATGGAGATTGTATTCTTTTTGTCTGCGCGCCGCTTCACCCTTTACCAACGGTGAATAGGAACGCAGCATAAACGGTGCGGTCCCGCTCTTGTTTCCTATCCTAAGGGGCTTGAAGAGAGACGAGTTGGAGGAAAACATCCCCCCCCCCCTTGACTCGCAGAGCCAAAACACACAGTCTGAATAAGCTGCTTTTATGGGAGACATGCACGCTTCAATCCGGCAGATTCCTGCAATTAGTCGAGGCATGAAGAGAGCATCTGTAAAATTCCAGCAGAGGATATTCAGGGTTGGCTTCGGCGGTTTCGAAAATCCCACGGCAGCTAAACGTTAACCGGGACCGCCAAAATTCTGGGATTCGTCCACGAGGTGTTACGGCTTTGCAACTCTGGACAGGTTTGATCCGTTTTCTCCTCAATCTGTGCTGAGCCCCGGCGTACTTGGCAGGAGGATATTTGCTTTCACCGTCTGGGACTCTCAGATAAATATTCACAGTGTAAATCATGTCCTGTTCTGTTTTGTTTTGAGGCGCAGGGGCGAGAAAGGTAGCTACGGGTAACAGTATGCGGCGCTCAATGGCAGGAAGTGGCCCTTTACGACTGCCGAGTGGTATCACGAGGCGTCAGGTTAAACAAGCACAACATCCCAATCCTCTCATTTTGGAACAAAATAACGATTTTCCTTAACGCCGGGCCAAATTAAAGGTCGTCGGACGTCTTTGTCGTCAATCTATTTGGACATTTCGATTGGCGCACTCGGTTGTGGTGGCCGGACCAGTTACGGTGTGACCGGGTAGTCCGTCACATGTAAGGTGCATACAAACTGCGTGTCATGCCTATTTGTACATGTTTCTCGAGGTCTCTGTATATGTGTGTGGGGGGTGGGAGGGGGGGGGGGTTACGTGCACCCTTTGATCCTCAGTCAGAACAGGGACAACGCCTTCCGTTTCCTCTCTTGTAACATGTCAAACGCACGTTGCAATCCATGACTGCGCCTCCACGCTTTGGGAGTGACCACAGAGTCGATGACGGCGGTTGAAGGTTAAGGCAACATTGCGTTCATGCCACGTGCGTCAGATAGGCCCACTTTTGTTTTTGTTGGATCGCGTCTGGTAGAAGTAACCCGAACCCTGCAACCTCAGAATTTTCAAATAATAAGGACATGACTGAAAGTGTTCAATTTGAAGATATTCTATGTCTGATGAACATGATTCGCATTTTCTTTTTTTTTGAAACACACGATCAGAGGTGCAAGGCGGTCTCCAATTGGCCATGTCACATGCACGACCGATGACATCATCCGCAAGGGGAGATCTTGCAGTTTACCTGCCAATCTCATGCATGGACCCAAATGAGTCCATTTCCGTTTCCGCAACGTGGAGCAAGTTCTACCGATTTTGATAGCAATGTAAATTCAGATTAGCATTAGCTAAGCGCGTAATCAGTGCTCGCCTGACATAACGAGTTGCCATGATAGTGGTCATTCCTCAGAACAGTGTTTCGTTCTCTTTTAACGTGTAACTTAATACCTTATTGGAACCATCTTTCCTTTTTGCTTTTTTGAACCTGCACAGAGCTCAGACGAGCCAACGGTCCGTTCACATCGTTGCCACGGAAACAGCTCACACCAAACTTAACCGAAAGGGCACATGAATCACTGCAAAAGAAAGTTAAAGTGACCGTTTTTGGTGTGGGCGAAACAATCTACAGACACGCCTGGAACTGGCTTAACTCAGCGCGGGCATCACCCATCGACATCAGTCAAAATATTTACAAAGACCGAGCAACCTGGCTCTGTGTCGCCAGGCTGGGTTCCGACAGAGATTACCCAGAGCCGTCGGGTCACCTAGCAACGCTCTATCTCGCGCTCCCAGTTCAAATGAAAACATTCAAGTGGTTATTTTGCTCGCGCCCATTGAACAAAGAAATCTCTTCCCTCGCATGGCTGGCTCACATCCCCTCCACCCTATTGCATCCCACCACACCCACTTGAATTAGAATCGGAGGCCACTCGGCGAATACGTCCGTGTGTCATACTCGGGCGGAATCGCGCTCACGTTCCAAGCTTGGGTGTTCGACTTCATCGAGAAAATAATTTCCATATGAGAGTCATTATTCGGTGACATTCCAAGCCTCTCAACTGACCGCACGTCACATCAATGAAGAAGGAACAAATGCAAAAGCGGTTGACATAATTCGGTTCTCATCGGATTGTCTCTCTCTAACCTTTTAAGTGGAGGAAGTGAGTCTATTCGGCGTGCGGCACTTCCCCTTCTGGGTCCACTCACGTGAGAAAGATGAGAGATGTCGGGAGACACCTAGGAGGTGAAAACAATGTTGACAAATTTAGACCGACAATGCAAAAAAAATGAGCGCCCACTTCCCTGGCTATTACTGTTACCGAAAGGGATATGAGTGTACAATTTTCCATCATATTCCTGAAGCCGTCTATCCTGCAGGATACCAAAGTTTGGATCCCGAGTCCCACCTAGAGAAATACTTTTGCCGTCCAAGTACCATCACGTCAAATAAAGTCGCATACCAGGCCCGAGTGCTCCTCAAAATCCAGCCCGATTCATTTTTCTTCACCAAAATAATGATTCCATTCAAATGTATGGCAGATCAAATTTGAATATTGATTGACGGAATTCCATCTTTCAAAAGGTGATGTAAAAACTAGTGCGACGACACTTTGAGAATTGCTGCTTGGAGGCTTTGGGGGTATTTTGCTTTTACTTAAGTACGGGACTTGAATCAGACTACTTCGTTTCCGTTTTTTTTTTAGCGTGTGAGCACGTGTACAGTGTGTGTGTGTGTGTGTGTGTGCGCGCGCGCGTGTACAGTGTGTTTTGCCACCTCTGGGTAAATAGGAGATGCGACCAGACAAGTCACTGTCCTCTCATGAAACGATCATCACTCATGGTGAAAGTATGCGTGCGGGTGTGTGTGTGTGTGTTAATGAGCCAGTATGTTCGTGATAAGGCTTTGGAGCTGCGGGGGGAAGGGTTGAGCAAGCGGACCCACCAGAACTGAACTTCCTTCCTGTGCTGCTGGAACCGGAGAGCGACGTGCTTTTATAAATGGACGCTGCACAATGAGGGGCTTCCAGTCTCGGGGGGAACTTCGCATGGTCCGACGCGGCCGGCCGTCGTCCTTCACAGCGTCGTCTCCGTAATCTCCTTCACAGCGTCGGGGCACAGCATGATGGCTTTCCTGGCGCGCGCGCTTCTTCTCCTCTGCGGGCTCCAGGGAACGGTTGTGTCTCTGCGCGGACATTGCACAGACACGCGGTGTTTCGCGCTTTTTGTGGGGCAAACAGACTTTCGGGGAGCGCAGAAAAGCTGCCGAGATTCCGATGGAGATTTGTTGTTATTCCTCGACGCGGAAGCGCAGGGACACTTGCTCGCCGGCCTCAGCGGGAGTTTTTGGTTCGGGACTTCTCGGACGGTCGGAGGCGCCCCGAACTGCACTTCGTGCACGGTGTGGATGGGAGGCGACCTGACGATCGAGACGAGGCCGTGCGGCGACGAACTCGCCGGCTACATCTGCCAGTACCCCAACGCGGAGCCCTGCGGCGCCGTCCTTCCCGTCGCGGGAGACGCCGAGGTGACGTACGCGGCGCCGATGAGCTTCGAGGTGAACGCCACTTCCCTTCACTTCCCTCGCGGAACGGTCGCGGAGGAGGCCGAGACGGGCGCCTTCCACCCGCTCGCCAAGTATTTGTGCTTCGAGTCGAGATGGCTGAAAGCTCCGTGGAACTGCGAGGTGATGGAAGGCGGCTGCGAGGAGCGCTGCAACTCCACCACCGGCTCCTGCGAGTGTTCGGAGAGAACCTCCCTCCGCTCCAACCTCATCACCTGCAGCGAGAACCCGTGTGACCGTTGCGCGCACCTGTGCGACGCCGCCACCCAGAAGTGCGCGTGCCGCGCCGGCTACGCGCTGGGCCCGGACGGGAAAAACTGCGCGGACGTGGACGAGTGCGAGCAGGCGGACGTTTGCACGTCGGAGGGAAAGGAATGCGTGAACGCGCGCGGGGGCTACGAGTGCAGGTGCAAAGACGGTTTCGAGGAGGAGGAGGGGGAGGGGGCCGAGGGCGCGTGCGTGGACGTGAGCATCTGTGACAAATGTGAGCACATGAAATGCGACAAGTCCGACGGCGCGTACGCATGCGCGTGTCGCGAGGGGTTCAGGGTGTCCCCATTCGACCCCACCAAGTGCGAGATGTCCTGCGATCAGCAGGACTGTCTGGCCAACTGCATCCCGAATCCCGATCTGGAGAAGAAAGACATGCATCAGTGCTTCTGCCCCGACGGTTACGTCCAAGACATCCGGAACAACACCGCCTACTGCACCGACATCGACGAGTGCGAGAATCGGATGCAGTGCGATCACACGTGTGAAAACCTCTTCGGGAGTTTTGAGTGTTCTTGCGACGAGGGCTACGACTTGATCGACGAGTACATGTGCGTGCACCCGGACGAGGAGGGACGGCGCCCGGCGGACGCCACGCCGGCCCCGCCGCGTCCGGCCTCGATGCCGACTTACGTGAAAGCGGGCAGCGTGCTGGGCATCGCCGTGTTCCTCTTGCTTTGCCTGCTGCTGCTCTACTTGCTGGTCAGGAACTTGGCCAAACGTTGCGGCAGTCTCGAGCTCTCCTCTCTCAAAGGGCCCGACGTGGATATCTTCTACCTGCAGCAAGTCACCACGGAGACATACAAGCGGTTATCTTTTGACAAATGGGACTCGCAGAGACTTTAACCGCAACACCGAAGACCGGGCGCGTGCGCGGATAGACGGATAACGGCGGCGCTCGCACCTTGCTTGGTGGGATCCCACTGGGCGAATCCACTCGTACGCCGACACCAGCTTCAGTCATCGACATTTCAAAACCAAACGCTGTATTCGTCATTCTCCGTCATCGATCAACCACAAGAGTGTTTTGATGTGACGACGACGACGATATGATGAAATCGCTTTATCCGGCTATGTTGATCGTTTTAACGGAATTACTACTCAGTTGAATACTTCTGCTAATCCCTCACTTTTTTTATTTTTTTAATTGTGTGACCAATTTTAGCAGCGGGTGGGTTTTTAATTATTTTCTTTTTTTTTTTTGCTTGAGCACCTTTCCCCGATACGCACACGCCTGCGACAACGGGAACATGCTACCATAGCAACAGATGACGCAACGGATGTAAACGGCCATTGGCGCTCACGAAACTAAAACACTATTTTGTTGTTCTTTTAAATGGAAAACGGGAGTTCATGTCCAGGAATTTGTTTGCCGTGCGGTTGGCGGAGTTTCCTTTAAATGGTCACGTCTCGGAGTGAGAAAGTCTCTCGATTGTATCTTTTAAACCACGAATAGTTCAAATCGATCAAATATTAAAAGGTACTAAAATCGATCTACACTCGGCACAACGGCAGTCAGTCAAGTTCTCCGCCAAGGCATCCGAACCGGTAAAGAATTTGCCGTCGCCTGTCCAACTCGAAATTTGGAGATCCAATGTGAGCTTTTCATTAGACAACGTTTGGGCTGCATTGAGAAATTCAGGAACTTGTCAAGAAATCTTACGTTCAATCCGCAGCACAATATAAAGGTCATAGAAATGAAACAACTTCCTCTTTAAAAAAAAAAAAAAAAAATCATCTCATGCAACCCAAGTCGAGATCTTTGTCGTCGGCTAAGGCACAGATTTTGAAGAAGCTATTTTTGGAGGTGTGCCCTTGTATGATTGAGTGTCTTGAAAAGCTCGCCGCATCCCACTAGTTGGTGATCCGGCAAAGGTTGTTTTCTGGTAGTTTTTTTTTTTTTTTTTTAATGGTTTCAAAGCAGGAACTCGAGTATGAACAACAATACAATAGCACCGTCTTTAAAAACACTAAGCTAACATAGGACATTTACTGGAAGTACATCTGTGGTCAGTATTTGATACTCGCAGTATTGACAGGATTTTATTTTTTCATGCCGTTCTCTGTGTAAACTACTACTTACCGGCTACTTAACAACACTGAAACCGACACTTGTAATAACAAACAAAGTGTGAAAAGAATGATTACCTCTTTGAAAATGTCATTTTGATTCTGAAAGTGTAACCCGACGGAGCAGCTGATGAGTGTCAAATTGCGTTGCAATTTGATAGACATTCCACGTTTGTATTCTCGGTGGAACTCTGCATTTTATTCAGACACATCGCTGTCCAAAAGACTTTGAATGTAGAAACTGTGCTGCTATGAGCTACATAAAGGCTGATGTAAAACAACAACGGCACCTCGTCGTTATTTGCCCGGAGTCATTACAAGGAAGGCAATTTTCCTGAAAAAGAACAGGGGGCTGGGGGGGGGGGGGGAGGGGGTCACATGGATGTTCAGTCTTTTCAGGCGGATTGTTTTGAATGCATTGTAGATGTGACTTTGTTTGAAAATAGGTGTTAAGTGCTCATATGAAAATCCCTGCTATTACTATTACATATGTGATTCGCATCCCCAAAACGTCCACTATGATTATTCTGTTGCAGCCAACACGACGTAATAGCAGGACCCGGTTTGCATCACTAGTAACATGAAACGCAGAACTTTTACGATACTTTTTTGTCACTTTTTAGTAGTGAGGAGAAAGAAAGCCACGATATGCCTCAGTCTGAAAATGAAGGCTCTCGAAGAAATAGCTCACATGACTGCTCCTCATATTACGGCTTTCCATATAACGATGCAGACTCCGCTCACTGGGAGGGGCAACTGCGACAAAGGGGGGGGGGGGTGCGTAATTTACGGCCGTGGTCTTCGAGGGCGTTTGAGAGGAGAAAGTTTCTTGGGAAGACCAGAGAGCGCGCTCGAAAGCTGCTTGAGAGCCACTTCCTTCCTCTGCTCGGTCGCCAACATGGAACGGGGAGATTATAAAGGCGAGCCGAGCGCTTTTTCCAACAAACGCGCGTCGTGGCTGCAGGGACGCGCGGCCCAATGAACGCGAGGTCGTGTTCGAATATGAAGGATGCCGCGGGATTGTTCGTTGCCGCGCTGGCCGTCCTGGTGGGGAGACTCGGCGGGACGAGGCCGGACGGGGGGCTCTGCGTCGACGGAAGCTGTTTCGCCGTCTTCCGCCACTCGGGCGACTTTACAAGCGCGCAGAGTGATTGCGAAGAACGAAACGGGCACTTAATGGCCGCGGGTTCGTCCGGATCACGTGATGTACTCGCTCAACTTTTGAGGAACTCTACGGGTCGATTCTGGATCGGTTTGCATCGTTCGACCGGCTGCCCGAACGCGACGTCTCCCCTTAAGGGCTACGAGTGGACGGCCAAAGACGCACAAGGCGATTTGGCCGACTGGGCTCCCTCGTTCGACGGCAGCTGCTCATCTCCGCGCTGCGTCGCCGTTTCCGAAGTGGACCGGCTCCGGTGGGTTCAGGAGCCGTGCGACGCGCCGGTCACCGGCTTCCTGTGCGAGTACCACTTCGCGTACTCGTGCGAGAGCATCGCGATCGACGGGGAAGCCCCGGCGTACGACACCCCCTTAGGTTTCGGGGGAGGGGATCTGCACTCGCTGCCGCCCGGGAGCATCGCCGCGCTGACGCCGAGCAAGCGCAAGTTCGTGTGCTCCGATTCGTGGGTGGAGGCGCCGTGGAGCTGCGAGATCCTCGAGGGGGGCTGCGAGCACAAATGCGCCATGAATGACGATCACGAGCCGTCGTGCTCGTGCCCGCCCGGCCTCTCCGTCAACCCCGCGAACGAAATCACATGCGAGGTGGACGCGCTGGACCCGTGCGCGCGTTTACTGTGCGAGTTCGCCTGCTTGGAAGGGGACGACGGCGCGCACGCCTGCGCGTGCGACCACGGCTTCACTCTGGCACCCGACGGTCGGTCTTGCGTGGACTTCAACGACTGCTCGGACGAGCGACAGTGTCCCGGGGACAACAGCCGCTGCGTCAACACCGCGGGCGGCTTCGAATGCGAATGCGAGGGCGGGTTCAAAATGACGGACGGATCGTGCGTGGATCGCGACGAGTGCGCGTCCGCCCCGTGCGAGCACATGTGCGACAACACGCCCGGCAGTTACAAATGCTCCTGCTACGGCGGATATCGAGTGGACCCGTTGGACGCCAACAAGTGCGAGCTGCACTGTGGCAAGAAGGAGTGCGTCGCGGAATGCGACCCCAACGACAAGTACCAGTGCTACTGTCCCGACGGCTACATCGCGGAGGAGAGAGGGGACCACACCGTGTGCATCGACATGGACGAGTGCGGAGACTCGTACTGCGAACACGGCTGTCGGAACACTTACGGCGGCTACGTTTGCTCTTGTCGGAAAGGATTCACCTTGGTCGATGAGGTGTTTTGCGTCAGAAACGAGGACGGGGATGAAGAGGCGGAGGGTTCCGGGGAGGCTGCTACCACTCCGAACGCTCCCGCGGTGACGCCGCACGAGGTCGCTCCAACTCGGCAGCCGTCGGCGGTGACGGTCGGCGGGCTGGTGGCCATCATCGTGTGCTGCGTCCTCGTGGTGGTGGTGGTGGTCTTTTTGTCTCAGCACATCCTGAACAAAAAGGGCAAAGTGGAGCGAGGGGCCGCGTCGAAAGCCGCGGACGGAGGGGAGACGCACAGTTTACACGGGATGGGGAGCGAAGCTTAATTAAAAAAGAAGGAGGACATTGAAGAAAGCATGACATGTGAATGTAGAGCCGGGTCCCCCCCCCCCCCTCGCCCAACCCTTCAAGAAAACCCACTTTAGGACTCTTAATTTTGACAACGGCCGCAAGCACTGATGGGACTAAAATGCCACGGCCAAGAAAACAAAGAGGAACAGTATTTACCCACAAGACGTGCACAGAGACGCATTTTTTTTAACATGAAGTTTGGCTTCATCCGCAGCTGAAGCAATGCGACGGAAAAAAATATACACTTGAACCGTTTTCGTGCTGAAACGCTAATAAAATACACATGACGTCTCTGATCCACTGGTGAAAGGACACTTTGATCCTCTCCTCTTTCATCTATAACTGCTTCAGACAACAAAGTGTTTGCAGAAAAGTGGTGAAGATTGCACGACTGTCTGTGTCCTATGTGTTGTGTTGTTATTTTGACTTCAAAATGGCGCCGCGTGAGTGGCTGCCTTCCCAGCAGCTCCTATATTTTGTTGTTCTACTTCTTCCTTTCATAACTTTGCTGCTGTGAATCGGGAATTTCTCCATTGCGAGACTAATAAAGGTTTTCTTATCTTATCTTATCCTCAATTACGTTTGCCGTCCCGCCAAAAACATTCTCGGGCCGATTGTGCCGCCAACTGGTGAAAAGAGTGTACTGCAACTGAAACGCAAACGGCGTGTGAGGTGTTTCCAAACCGCACATACATACTGAAAAGAAAGAAAAAAACGCACGGAACGCCTTCAAACAAAAATATGACAACGTCTGAAACAATGATGACCTCACATTAAAATACTTATGATACCCACACGATCCAGTGGAATAATGTTGCTTTTTTTTTTTAAGCCTAAAATGAAAAGCCTTAAACAAACAAACTGTATGCAGGAACTTAGCCCAAAATGAAAAGACTCAAGAAGAAAAACCTCTTCTCCGGGATCTTGTCGGTGCATGTTCAGCAGCATTGTGGCGCGAGGCAGCTGGAGTGTCTAGATGGGGGGGTGGGGGGGGGCATGTTGTCGAGAAACAAGCGCAGGGATCTCATCATTCAAACATTTGCAGTTGTCATAATGGCACAAGCGCTGAGGTTGTACATCATGATTAAAAGGTTTGGGGGCTGCTGATCTATAGCATGGTAGGCACCCCCCGTATTGGGATGCGACCGTTTTTTGGATCTCTGTAGTGTTCCCACGACAGTAGCCAGGAAATTGACCACATTTTATGAACTCAAGATGGAGTGAAGAAAATGGAATGTTTCATCCAATCCACTCAAGATGCTGACGATAAAACTTTGCTTGGGATTCAATCGAGTGGTTGGCAAATGGATAGCGTGCAACGGAACCGCGAGTGTCCTCTCTCTTTTTTTTGTTGTTGTTCTTGTTGCTTTTAACAATGTGGACAGTTGGAAAATTGCAAAATGCGTGTTTTGACAGAGTGACACAATGAACAGAAGCTCCTTCCAGTTTTTCAAACTAAAGTGCAAGTTCAACACTTTTACTGACACGAGTGACGCTGCGACACACACACACACACACACACACACACACACACACACACACACACGCACACAACGAAACATTTTTTTTCATTCACACCCTCGAGTGAAACGCTCTCACACACACACACACACACACACACACACACACACACACGACAGAAATCCATTCACAGGTCCTATTGAATGAGCTCGTTTAATTTTGTTAAATTCACCGTTTTAGGAGAAAATACAAACATGATCGCCGTGACCTTTTTGGGGAACAGGATTAATTACGATGAGGCCTTTTGTTTCTTATCAGACAAATACGGGAACTGTTTCTACAAAGCTTTATGAGAGTGTGGCAACCTGCACCAGTGAGCTATGAACCAATCAAAGTAAAGCAAACAGTCTTACACAATTTCCTCCCGTCTTACGCGGGGCCGGCTCGGGCGCTGCGCTCGACGGGAGGCACTTCAAGCGCAGAGGCCGCCCCCGTGGCCACATCATCTTGAAAAGCTCGCTTGCAACCCGTGCGCCACCGGGAGATTGAAGAGCGGAAAGCGCGACATGTGGACGCTGGCCCTTCAGCTGGTCATCATTGGCGTGACCGCGCGGGTACGTGTCGCCCCCTTCGCTCGGTGAAGCGGATTAGAAAAACGGATTTGATTTTTAAAAAAAATATTGATGGCCTAGAAGTGTTTTTCATACAAGATATTTGCTCTTGTTAAGACTTTACGACGAGGTTGGTGATGATTAGACATTCCGAGTTCTGATTCCTTGCGCGGTTTGTTTTCCTCCGACAGGTTGTAACGTGTTACCCGGCTTGTAAAATATACGGCCTCCGAGCCGCTTGCCACGGACAGAATCACCGATGGGTGCCCGCTCTGCCGCCAAACATCACCAGCCTCTACTTGGAGATGAACAGAATCCCCGAGATCAACGGCACGTCGCTCCGAAATCTGGAGCGGCTGCTGGAGTTGGATCTGGGGAAGCAGTACGTGACGCTGGTGATTCGGAACGACGCCTTCCTCGGGCAGAGGCGGTTGCTTCGCTTGGTCCTGGGCGACAACGCCGGCCTTCGACTGGAGCCGCGAGCCTTTACGGGCATGGTCGCTTTGAAGTACCTCTTCATGGACCACTGCGATTTGACGGAGGCCGTACTGGCGCGCGACTACCTCGAGCCGCTCCTCTCCTTGGAAGGCCTTAATCTCTTTGGGAACAGACTACGAAAACTCAAACCGGGCCTTTTCTTTCAAAACCTCTCCAGGTTGACGGAGATCAACCTCAAGTTGAATCGCATCGAACGACTATGCGAGGAAGATCTCGTGGCTTTCCGAGGCAAGTACTTCACGTACTTCGATTTGGACTCCAATCACCTGTACAAAATGGCCGCCGCCGATTTCGACTGGGAAAGATGCGGAAACCCGTTCCGAGGACTGGCCTTCGAGACCCTCGACTTGGCGAGCAACGGCTTCAACGCGAGCGCGACGCGGCGATTTCTCAAAGCGATGCGGGGGACTCCCATCGCTCATCTCATCTACTCCGGGCACTTGGGCAAAGGTTTCTCACACGACAACCTCCCGGATCCCGACGGGCACACGTTCGAAGGCCTCGCGGACAGCGCGATAAGAATTTTCGACGCGTCGAGAAACCGAATATTCGCCTTGCGGAGAGCCGTCTTCAGCCCCCTGACCAGCGCGATCGTAATCGACGTCTCGCGAAACAAAATCAATCAAATCAACGAGCAGGCCTTCGGCGGCGTGCGGGGCAATCTAAGATTGCTCAACTTGTCATTCAATATTCTCGGCCAAGTCTATTCGCAGACGTTTAGCAATCTGACCGAGCTTCGGGTTTTGGATTTGTCTTTCAATAACATCGGCGCGCTTGGGTATCGAGCTTTCCAAGGTCTTCCCAAATTGCGAGCGTTATACATGACGGGCAACTCCCTGCGGACGCTGGGCTCTCCCGCGCCGCTGCCGAACCTGCAATTTCTCCTCCTGGGTGACAATCGCCTGACGGACCTTTACGACATCGGCGAGCTGGGCGTCAACCCGCTTCACGTGGACGTGTCCAATAACCGATTAACCAACCTGGAGGACGTTTACCTGATTTTAGCGCGGTTCGAGCGGCTGCAGAATTTCTTCTTCGGCGGTAATTCCATCAAGTGGTGCACGCTCGGCCAGAACGTCTCGATTCCTCTCAACCACGGCGTACAAGTGCTCGATCTCCACGATAGCTCTCTGCAGTTGATTTGGGCCGAGGGGACGTGCCTGGATGTGTTTGATCGTCTGGAAAATCTGCTGGGTCTCAATTTGAGCTTCAACTCCCTCAAGAGTCTGCCGCGGGGCATTTTTGGCGGGCTCAGGTCCGTCGTGGAGATTGACCTGTCATCCAACGCCCTGACCCATCTGTCGCCAAACGTTTTTCCAGACGGTCTTCGGAACCTCCGCCTGTCCAACAACTTCTTGGCCCACCCGGATCCGAGCGCCTTCGATTCCCTCCTCCTCCTCAACCTTTGGGGAAATCGCTTTTACTGCGACTGTCATCTGGAGAGCTTCCTGAACTGGATGAACGCGACCAACGTGACCTTAATCGGCCCAGAGGATTACCGATGCGAGCTTCCGGTCGTTCGATACGACCTTCCTCTACTCGACTACTCCCGGATCGTCGAACCGTGCGAGGTGGACGATGAGCCGGCGGTCCGAGAGCTTCAATTTGCGCTGTTCGTCTCCTCCGCCCTCCTCATCGTCACCGTCACGCTTTGCGGGATCGCTTACGCTCGTCTCCGCGGACGCATTTATATTCTTTACAAAAAAGTTGTCGGTCGAGTTCTGGAGGGTCCCGAAGCGGCGCCTCCTTTGCGGGAGGCGCAATATGACGTCTACCTGTGCTTCAGCGACACGGACTACGTGTGGGTGGAAGCGGCTTTACTGAAAAAGCTGGACAACGAGTTCTCGGATGAGAACATCCTGCGCTGTTGTTTCGAAGCCAGAGACTTCCTGCCCGGTCAGGACCACCTCTCCAACATTCGAGACGCCATCTGGAGCAGCAGGAAGACGGTGTGCGTCGTCTCCAAGGAGTTTCTTCGAGGTACAATTCCACGTCTGGGGTTGAAATGCCACGCTTTCCGCATCTAAGCGCCTTGTCCCCCCCTTTTCTTCAGATGGTTGGTGCTTAGAGGCGTTCGCCTTGGCTCAGGGCCGCATGCTGAACGAGCTCCGAAATGTTCTGATCGTGTTGGTGGTCGGCAAGGTCAGTGCTTCTCCGCCGACATTCTCCGGTGCCGTTTTTGTTCCGCGCGCCCGCTGCCACCTCCTGTTCGAATCGGGCCATTTCGAGGGCGTCAAAGCGCTACGCTCGGTGAAATACTTTTGGTATTTGCACGAGTACTGCGGTTCACGTTGTAAAGTTTTGTGCGGCTTGAGAGGCCTATTTTTCAACTAAATGCTGTCCGGGTTGATTATTTCATCAAACTGAAGGGCCAACAGCCACCCGGAATTGACTGCGCTTCACCTCATCTATCTCGCCATTTATTGCCGTCTATACAAAACTTTGCCGGTGTCATCCGAAAAACGTGATTCGATATCCTGATGTAACCCAACTAAAAGGTGGCTCACTACCAGCTGATGAAGTACGACGCGGTGCGAGCGTTCGTGCAGAGGAGAGAGTACCTTAGCTGGCCAGAGGATCCTCAGGACCTGGAGTGGTTTTATGAGCGTCTGGTCTCGAAGATACTCAAAGACGCCGAGGTGAAGACGTTGGACAAGGGCGAGCCAAAGCCGGACAACATTCCGCCTGGAAACGACATTCGGCTTGAGAACATTGAAGCGCAGCAGTGACCCGTTAACAAGAGCACCCGAATGGAAAAGCGCGACTAAACAATACTGATCTTAAAGGGGCAACAATGTTTTTTGTTTTTTTTTCTCCAGATGAATCAAAGGTGCCGTTATTGAGTTTGGTGATCATTTTGTAAAATTCCGAAACCATTTTTGGAGCCAGCCAATCCTCCATTAAGCGTCTCCAGTTGGTCCTGAACACTGCCGCTCGCTTCTTGACTGGTACTCACTCGTAAGAGGCCCATCTTTAAAATTGGTCTTCAAACATGTTTTTATTCTTTGGCTTTTGACTCGGCATGAGACTCGATATTTAGTTTGACCGTTTTTGTGCTTTCGACTGTTGCCGATATTTAATGTTTTATTGTTGTATGAATTATTTTTACTTTAGCGTAGTACTTCCGGATGTTTCAGATTAGGTCATCTGGGCTGAAAGGGAGGTGAATAGTTTTGAAATTTCTCCACTAGATGGGGGCAGCAAACTTGTTTTTACTTTATTTGAGCACTCTTAATATCTTGACTACTCACGAGTGATTTGGACCATCCCCGTACTTGTCTGATTTGCACTCCAACTACATTCCTTTTGAATGCAGATTGGGGCTGAAAATGATGGCGTTTCGCCGAGCGCGCAGGTTGTTTGAAGAGCGGTACTGCCGGGGTCATTTGGGCTTCTTTGAATGGCCGAGTTAGTGAAAACAGGAAGCTACTGGAAAGGGGAAACGCTTCCGTCCCGTTTCCACCGCTGCCTGCACCCTGTGGGCCCTTTATCACCCGGCTTTCGAAAACATGACACGGCAAATTTGCCCGGCGCGCCATTTCAAAAAGGGCCTTCATCTGAAAACATATGGAATCGGATTTGTGCACAAAAAGAATCGAGGAGAATGGTTTTTGAAACTAAAACAATTGTGCAAACCAAGCAAGAAAACCTTTTTCCAAGTCCAAACAAACTATTTTTGGCCCACGTTGGCATCTCAAAGTGACAAAAAAAAACTGCACGCTGAAAGGTAAATTCTCAAGTCATTGGAAACTGCGAGAGGTTCCGTTTTCTTTGAGATTGTGTTGTTGTTGCCTATCTAATAACCACCGCGGGGTAATCAAAGGCCAAAAGCTGATGTTGAAAAAGGACATCTGCCCTCGACTGAACAAGCATCCCGTTTCATCTCCGTCCCGACGGCCGTCCCCACCGAGATCTAATTTGAAAAGGTGAAGCAAATGTTTGCCGTGTCAACAAACCCGCAATCGCCGAGACCCCTTCGTAATTATTTCAAGCTCGCTGGAGTATACAACACGCTTGAATAACCCCCTCGCCCCAAATCCCGCATATCACAGGGAAAATGTAATAAACCGCGCCCCTCCCCTTCTCCACAGCTAATATTTGACCTCTGTTTAAATCAATATCACTACAGAGATGCTTTGAGGAAAGCCGGCTCATCTGCAGTCTCGCAAAGGAGGAGAAATGCAGTCATGGCTGAGATGGAGGTCAACGAAACGCTCAAAATAAGTCAACACGTGATCCTCCAACGTGGGAGGTTCAAGCCGAGACCGGGTCGAATTCAGCCCGTTTGCTGCAGTCTGTGTACATATGGCGGAGGGGGCGGCGACGCGAGGAAAAGAAACGCATTTCCATAGCAAGGGGTGACTAGGCGACTCGTCTCGGGTTCACTCGTGCATTTTACACGGAAGCTGCCCCCGTCTAGCACAAAGTGTTAAGATGCACTAGAACGTTCATCATCGTCTACTTGGGAGTTAAATAAGGTGCAAGCTTTCATTTGTTTTGTCCAGACAATGGTCTTTTTGGTGAAGAGGAAAACTCTTACCTGGCTGAGGGTTTCGGCTGTTGCTTCAACCTTCATCAGCGCCGTCAATACTTCCTGGTGACTGAGGTCTTGGAAACAGCTGAGCGGGTTGAGAAGCCTTCCAAATCGGGCTCCCCCTAACTTGGTCAAAGCTGAGAGAAAGAACATGGAACAGAATGCAAAGAACAAACAACATCGAACACAAAAAACAAAAAGCAGAACAAGAAAACAACAAATCAGCCATGAACGGACCACCGACGAAGAAACAATCGCATCATGGACCGGGAAAGCGGCAAAGTCATAACATCGGAAAGCATGAAATTCAAAAGACGGACAAAAGAGGCCAGCAAAATGAGGAGGGGTGGAGATGGCACGGGGAGGAGGGGGCTTACATGGGGGAGGGGGGTTGACAGGGTCAGGGAGCCTTATTTTGCAAGTTCCCCGACCCGGTCGGATGTTTTTAAGACGCGTCGCCGAAACCGTCACCCAGGCAAGAGTTCTTCCCTTCACGATAAATCAATAAATAAAAGACCAAAACCGTCACCCTAAGCGTGAAGACGTTGAAATCAAACGCTACATTTGCCACGTCAAAGCGGGCTTTGAAAATGCACCGCCGCTTGATGTGCCACATCACAGGAAAGAACGTATACACAGGGAGCTCTGATGTCGTGACGGCGCTTGAATATTAAAGGTACACGAAAGCAAGCGCGAAAGCCAGCACAGGCAACCCAGTCAGCTCTCAAGACTCGCCGAGTGGATCCACTGTATAAACGTGCCGACAAATATACAATTCCCTCCACGTGCTTTTGGCGGGGGCTGTAGCCGCCGGGGCATTTATTAGATAAATGAAAAAGTGGGGCCTGTAAAGTGAAATGGCTTTCAGTCAACGGAACCTATTTTGCTCGACCGGATTGACTTTATGACCCGTAATAATGTTGGGATAATCTTGCGAGTGGCTGCGATAAAAATCCGATCTTGCGTAAATCATAATGAAAGTCAACCGCGGCGTGACTTCGAACCTGCCAATTATTTGAGGCCAGACACACAGCAGCGAAGGCGCCGCTATTTAGCAGCCAATGATGAGTAGATCCTTGTATGTACAATCACACAATGGAACCGTGACACATTTTGTGGTCCGTTTGATAAACAGGACAACAGCGATTAAGGGAGACATTTTAATTGGACAGACCATAATTCACTGGAGACGTTCATTGCACACAAAAAAAAAAGTTGAAAAGCAATGTGTGTGTGTGTGTCTGTTTTTCCTTTTTTTTTTTTTTTTTTTTAAATGTGACATGACACGTATGTCACGGGTCATGTGATCACATTCAGTAGCAAATATGTGCGTTTTAATCTGCCTGTGCAAATGCCTGCGGTATATCGGCACATTGTTAAAAAAAATAAAATAAAAGAAGTGATAAGACCGTTTTAAAAAGAACAACGTTTAGCCAGAGGCAGAAATAGAAACAATCTAGTGGGTCAGCGCTACTGTACAGAATCACACTGAGGCACTTCGCATCACACGATGACTAGTATTCAGTTGACGCTGTGGATTTTTGTCCTAACATAAGCTTTCAGAGGAGCGGCCGCTGTTGTTGATGATGGGCGGCACGCTCGTTTCACTTTTTGCAACGTCGAACTCGGAGGCCGAGTTGCACTTCACCTTCAAGGCCCTGTTAAAACAATAGCGTTTCTTTGGCGAGGCAGAAGTCCGCTCCCGTTTCGAGTTCTGCTCGCACTTTTTGACACGTGGCTTCTGGGGGAGGGCGGCGCTCTCCTGCTGGCCGGGGATCTTACGCCAAACATCCTCCCGCGTTGCGGTTTCTGCGGTCACGCCGCACGGAGGAGGGCGAGGCCTCCCGTCTCGCGCATTCGGCCCTTGATGTCTGTCCGTTTGGCCCGAGTCCCGCGTGGCGGGGGACCGCGGAGTTTGTGTCACGGCCGGCGTGCCGAGAATTAGGCTTGGCACTTCCGGCCCACGATCGGGCTCGGAGCCTTGAAAAGAGCCGTCTTTTTGGGCCGCGCGCTGGCTGGAGGCTCTCTGGTCCGAAATGGCCTCCGGGCTGGCGGCGTGGATGCAATACTTGTGAAGATGGCAGCAGGGCGCGGGTGCTTGCCGGGGGTACACGACCCTTCCCGGGCTGCAGCGGTGCAAGTGGGGAGGAGGCGGACAGGGGACGCAGTGCTCGCGGCGATTCCCGCGTGCGCACGCCGGGTCCGGTTCGCTCCGACGGTTTCCCGCAGGAGGGACAAGATGGGGGAGGGGATGAGAGTCCTGGGGAGGGTGAGGACAGGAACGGGATGTCCACAGCGGAGGTGGTTCCCCACACGAGCAGTCCGTGTTCTGCGCGTACTGGCAGCGAGCGGCCGTGTTGAGCGCATCGACGAGGCCGTTTTTAGGACTGCATTTGCCGGCCTCCGTGCGACTGTCGTACCGAGTGTGCGAATACTGGGAAGCGCGGTGGTGCGCGCGTACGCCGTTGGGACGCTGCGGACAAAGCTCTTGATCCTCTTGAGGTTTGTCTTCAGCTTTCTTACCTGAAGCCAGCGGCTCCAATTCGTAATGTTCCGCCTCTCCGTCCCCGCCGTCCAGCTGGTATTTGCCCAAACCGGAGCTCTGCCCTTTGGATGGAGCGCCTCCGGACGGGTCCCGAGACAAAGCCTGACACGGCGGATTTTTAGGCAGCGGGATCTGGCCGCAGGTGCCCTGAGGGCCCAGGCAGCGACACATGCACTGAAAAAAGAAGGTGGCGAAGGCCCAGCTGATGCACATGATCAGCATCATGAAGGTGCCCAGCTGGGTGTAGGCTAACACCGTCGAGGGCATCATCATGGCCCCCGCGACAAAGGTGGTCAAGGCAGCCATAGCGATGGCGGACCCCATGCGGCCGAGGGAGAAAATCACTTTTCCCTCGCGGTCCGGCTCCGGCGCCAGCCTGTACGCCACGCCGTAGTGAACGGCAAAGTCCACGGACAGCCCGACCGCCACGGAAATGGTGACCGACTCCAAGACGTTCAGCTCCCAACCGAGAAGCACCAGGGAGCCCACGGTGACGAAAATGGTCCCGGCGATGGACAGGATGGCGTACAGGCTGATGATGATGTTCCACGTGGTGAGGAGCATGACGCTGAAGGCCACGGCCACCGACAGCGCCATGGCAACCAGAGTGCCGTCAGACAGACTGTCCTGAAGATCGAAGAATTCCAGGTTGCTGACCAGCCAGCCGTGGCTGAGGCCCAGCGGGGCGTGGCGCAGCTCCTCCGTTATCCAGGCGTCCACCTGGATGACCGACAGATAACCGCGACATTCAGCGTTTTTCAAGTGGACGGTGCCTCCGACAATGACTGTAAATGGGATATAGCGGTGGTGTCGAAACGAATTGCGGCTCGCCATCCATTTCCAAAAATATATATATCATGACATGGAAAAATGATACGATACGATTCAATTTTCGAGGCAAAAATCGGTTCTTCCACTTTGTGCTCTATGGCTGAGTGATGAGGACCTCGCATTAACGATCCTCAAGTACTGAAAAACGGTCACCCTTTTTTGGGGTTCTGAATGTGGAGTTGGGATTCGGCTGCTGTGAAGTGCAGAGCTGGACCTATTCTGTGCGATAGAGGGCTGTTGGCCACCCCCCCCCCCCCAAAAAAAATCCACAACTCTTTGCCTCAACACCTTCAATAGAAGGCTGATGAAATCAACTAGACAACTAAAGAAGGCTTCAAAAATGTGAAGAATTTTAAAGTGGCTCTATCATCCTTCAATTTTGACGGAGGCGGCCCTCAAACAAAAAAGTTTGGACACCCCTGCGGGTGCAGCGTCGAAGAGGAAAAGATCATAAAATGAACGCCGCGTTCACATGCTCTGACCTCACGATAGAACTGGTGCATCTTCTCATAGGCCAGCGTGAAAAGGAAGGTGCTCTTAAACTCCAAAACGATGGCCTTGATGGTGTCGTTGATGTCGAATCGAGGTCCGGGGGTCTTGCTGTCCAGGTGGTAGTTGGTACTGCGGTCGAGCTCCATGATGGCCCTCTTGATGCACAGCTCAAAGACTTCCTGCTTGTAAGGGAAGGTGGATTGACTGCAGCAGGGGTAGACGGATGCCTCCTCGCAGTCTTGGTTCTCCATCCACTGTTAAAAATAAGGTAGGACTAACGTACGCGTTTAAAAAAAAAAAAAAATGGATATAGACATTGTCATTTACTGACCTGCTTGAATGTCTCGATGAAGCAGCTGGTGAAGTCCTGCTCGTCTGACTGAAAGACAAAACTCTGGTTTCGAAGCTTCTGGCAGAAATTGAGGATCCACAGCTGAGAGGCCGGACTGGCGATGTTGAAGCTGCTGTCCAGCATCAACTTTCCCTTGTTCTTGGGGTTCAGGGGGTCACCGTTATCCACGGGCGTGACACCCCAGATGATGGTGATGGGCATGTGGAGGTCCTCTCCGTGATGCGCTCTCTCAAACATGAAGAGCTTCTTGTACTCGGCATCGTAGCGCTCGAAAGGGTGAGAGGAACGGAAGACCTGAAACTCGGCCAGCTCCAGCGAGGGAAGCTTCATCTTCGGGTTGACGCAAACGACGTACGCCCCGCCCACCGTCAGCGCGAGGAACCAGAAGAGCCAGAGGTAGCGCAGCTTGATGACCACGCAGGGCAGAACCTTCTCAAAGAAGATCCTGGAGGCTTCGGAGACGCTAAACAAGCATTTGTGAGCCTTCCGGCAGAGACCCGCCGCCGTCGCCCGGACGCCGTGGCCGCTTTGTTGGCGCTGGGGCTTGGAACAGGGCAACGCGCTCGGGAGGTAGCGCTCGTGCAACACCACCACCGCCGGCAGCCACGTCACCATGAGGACGTAGTTGACCAAGATGGCCGTCCCGGCGTAGATGCCGAAGCAGCGTATGGCCGTGATGTTGCTGACGTAGTTGGCGTAGAAAGCGGCGGCGGTGGTGAAGCTGGTGACGAACATGGACAAGGCGGCGTGCTGCAGCGTCACGCCGACCGCTTCCGCCAGCTCGGCGCGGGGCTTGTCAAATTTGGTGTAATTCCAGACGTCGCAAAGCACGAAGGCGTCGTCCGCGCCGATTCCCACCAGGATGATGAGGGCCGTCAGGTTCATGAAAGGGAAAAACTCAAAGTTGAAGACCAGGCGGTAGAGAAAATAAGACACGATGAGGGAGCTGATGATGGCGATGATGGTCATGAGGGTGATGAAAACGGAGCGCGTGTACACGCACATGACCAGCAGGACGATCACGATGGCGATGGCCGGGTACACCGTGTCCGTCAGGAGGTAGTCCTGGAAGAGGTCGTGCTTAATGCCAAACTCGATCCCGGTGACTGTGGTCACGCCGTCCGAGGAGTTCCAGTTCTCAAAATTATCCAAGTAAATGTTCATCATGGACTCTCCCTTTTCTGTGGGCGAGAAGAGCATGCTGTACGTGAGCACGGGCGGCGGAAACTCCAGGCTCTTGGGGCTGAGGAAGTCCTTATCAACCAGGAAGTGCATCATCTGGTAGACGGCGTTGTACTTGGTGCACTTGCGGGGCACGTTGCCGCACTTGAGCTGATCCTTACGCTTGAGGGCCACGTCCCAGCAATCGGGTCCCAGCGTGCCGTTGTGGTAATACTTGGCGCACGAGCGCAAAATCTTCAGCGTGTGCGCCACGTCGCGCTCGGTAATCGTCTGGCAGGACGACCTGTTGGTGAGCGCCGCGATGTAGTTCCCGAGCGTCCAGCTGGGGCAGCACGAGGCATCGTTGGTGCGCTGGCAGAGGCTCCAGTAGTCGCGGTGAGAGCGCACCTGCGGACAGACCAATTCAAAATTTTTTATTTTATTTTATTTTTTACATTTGAAGCTCAGTTCAGTGAGCATCTAAATGCAAGGGTGATTCGGCACTGGCAAGGCCCCTAAATGACAACGTGACCACGAAACCGCGTGGCGCCGCTCCTCGTTCGTACCCGAGTGTTGTCCAGATTGCACATGGATTTGATGGCCTGAATACTCCACAAATTCTTCCCCTCGGCAGATGAGAAAACCAGCCTGGAATAGCTGGAGCCTGCACGACGTATCAAGGAGAACGACATCACATTCATCAAAGTGAGGCATAACAGAACCTTTTTTTTTTTTTGTTGTCCAAAATGAAATGCATCTTCGGGTGAGAATAGTTCCAGAAAATGGCCCGTTTACCAGGCACATCGCAGAAGAACTCCTTCCTGAAGTCCCACTCTGCGTGCCGTTTTTCTCGATCAAAGTGGTCTTCGGCCCGCTTGGGTTCCTGGTGACTTGAGAGCAACAGAAAATCAAGATGATGAGATCATTACATCATGAATAGATCGGATCATGACCTTGACGGAAAGTTCACGCTTTACTTTTTAGCCTGCTCGTCGGCGTATTTGAAGGGATAGTTGGCCAGTGTTGCTTTGTAGCCCGTGTTCTTCACCATGTTGTTCCAGGTGACCAGGCGTTGACCAATGGCAGTTCCTCGAGGCTCGAAACCCTTTGACGACATGCAAAACAACCGATTTTTGGGCGGCAACTGCTAACCTCCTTTTGCACAAAATGACAACTTTGGATAAACGGTCGCCGTATTATTTGCCGGTGGATACCGTCCACGTCGACGTTTCCACCGTTCATTCTTCACCCTTCTTCGTCCGTCATCGAGACTTGTATTTACCTAAACATGTTAAAAATGAATTACTCACCAAAAGAGGGTCGGAGAAATCGGGGAGGTCAGGAACCAGAACGCCCACCAGGGCGCACACGACAATGAGCACCGTGCACACCCCGAGCACCACCACCGGCCAATCCGCTATCAGCTCGGAATAGCTGAAAACGCAAGAAGGAGACTCGAAATGGCTGCGAGACGACAAGGTTCGTCGCCGTCCAACCCCCTCCGACAAAAATCGAATCGATGATAAACATGGACGCATACTGTATTGAATTAGTGCCCGCATGCAAGTGAGAAATGATGAGATGCAGTCTGCTGGTTTACTCAGGCCAGGTACAGACAGGCGTTTGCAACTCCCGCAAGATCACTCATGACTCACTGCTGAGGTATGACAGCAGTGATGGATGGAGGATGGGAATAATGGGAGGGGAGGGCAGGGGGGGCGGGGGGGTAAGGCTTGGTTTTGGCAGTCCTTACCTTTTGGGGAATCGAAAGGGCCACGCGGGGCTGAAAAAGAAAATGAGACAGATAAATAACGTTTACATTTTGATGTCAAAGCGGCGGCCAATCCCAAAGACATTTTGCAAGGCTTTGGAGGAGGCGAGAACGATTAATTTACGACGCCACGAGACCTTTGGCTCCCAGTGTGAGCAACAGCACATACGGCGCGGTACGCAGTGTGCGGTGCAAAACCATAAAAAAAACGATTGGTTCTGACAGCAGAGTTTCAAAATCCCTTTGAAATGTTAAAAAAAAAACAACAACAAAAAAAACGTGTAATTGAACACATGGAGCTCTATAGAAACACCGTTTGCATTTATTTTCAGGAGCCATAATGTTGCTTCACTTTTGGAATGTTCCCGTGGCTACTTGTCGGGAGCTTCACAAAGCAAAAAAGGAACTCATTTGCGTCAATGTTTGGGAAAAAAACACACACACACACACACGATCCACATTTTAAATGTCAAATGCATTACTGGCTATGTTAAGATGATAACGCCATGCCTGAAGGGCTTCGATTTTAAGCTTTGTGCAAATGTCAGGTGGGCCAGTGGCCAAAAACTGGCATTTCGAGGCCATTCACCGCAGATACATTCCTTTTTTGAAAGGGGGGGGGGGGGGGACTTATTCTTGCGTCTGTCTTTTTTTTTCTCTTTTGTCTGTGCAACATTCACTGTTTTTCTATTTACCTGTGGGAGTCTTTCTGGATCACTGGGCTAATTAATAAGGTAAACACAGGCCACTGGCCACTCACTCAACGCTGTGCTGACAGAGCAAAGGAAAAAAAGAAAAAAATGCCGGGGGTTGTCAAGCATGTGTGAGAGGATGGCGATGCGTGTTCGCCTTCCTGCATCACATGTGGGTTTACCCAATCGCAATGATCATGACAATTGTGTGCTTAAACCCTTTGATATAGATTCAAAACATATTCTAGACCCGCTAAAACAAACAATGATTGCAGATATAAAAAGAGTGTTTGTTGAAGATGGAATCGGATGTTCCTTGTTTGGGTTGTGCCAAAGACGCTCCAAATCGTGGAGGGGGAAAGAAAGCACCCCCGTCATCACAGCTTTCCTTTCTCAATATGGCCGAGTTGACAATGGTGACTAATCACGAGCGGCCGTGAAAGGCAAAAAAAAAAAAAAACAGTGAGCAGGTGAAAACCAATTCAGTAGTTCATCAATCATTTTCTTCGACAATTTAGAAAGCGCTCTTTTCTGATCTTATATAACGCGTGCGTGGACGCAAGTCTGTGTGTCTCGGGGCTGAAGTTAAAGGTCGAGACGCTGCGGAGCGTCCGCTGTCAGACAGGTGGACGTGCGGCCATTTCAAAATGTCATTACAAGAGCAGGCGGAAAAAACATGGCCCACTGCCGGGCAAGTAATACGACCGTGCCAACGGTTTGAAAGCCAGTCGAGAAATTATTTCATGACTCAACGGCGACAATTTCATATGTGTTTTTGCAGCAAAATGTTTTTGAGACCACTTTTTTGGGTTTCGGAGGCAGTTTAAACTAGCAGAGTGACATAATTGCACGAGCCCGTGGCTGCTAGAGGGGCCCCGTGAAAATATTGTTTACAATTTGCGGCTCTGTCATGTTCAGCGTTATCGTGCTCACCCCTATCACTTACGTTGCTCCACCTTTTCCTTCAATCGCACACACGCTCTCTCTGTAAGGCCCCCCTGACAGACAGCAGATGGGACAAAACCCGTCAAGATAGTCATCTCTGAGTAAACACCTGTCCATGAAGGCAGGATCAAAGAGGGACGTACTGTCAACATTCTGATTTCTCAGCAGCGTGCCAGGTCTCAGCACGATTATTTTTTTTTTTTTTTAAAGGCTTGCTGCTTCTGGCTGCTTAAGATGACTGCATTTTCTCGGTAATCCGTACAGTGACACTCCAAAAAGTGTTATTCTCGAGAAATGACAATACTTTGATTAGATTTAAAGATAAAATAGTTCAACGTTTACTATGAAACATTTTTTTTTAGATACGCTTTTTTTTTTTAACTTGTACATGTACAAAAAAAAAAAAAATGCAAGAGACTGAAGGAAAAGAAAGACACCTGTTTAGGTAAGCAAGCAATCCGTTCGACATGAAAGAGTCCAAAGACCACATCTGCTCCCCATTTACAAGAGGAATGAGAAATGGGGCTGGGGGGGTAGCGGTGCGTTTAAGGAGGTCAAAGGAGTATATGAAAGGGGAGAAAAAAAAAAAAGAGGAAAACATGGACTAAATGTAAGGAGGGATGAGCCACGGATGCCTTCAAGTTGAATGCGTGCGCTAGCGACGACGCGCATCCCATCTTTCGACAGTACCGAAAAAAGTTGTTGTTTTCCAGAGTTGTACGTAGGTGGAGGTACCGGAGGACATCCTATTCAACTCGAGTGAAGAAAATTCCATGTTGAGAAGTGGGAGGGGGTTAGGGGGGGGGGGGGGGGGTCATGATAAATAAATAAAGCTACGATAAAAACAAGCACACATGTCAATAATTACTTGTACAAAATTTGCTCCAACTCCCTCCCCATGTTTGCAGCATTGGTAAATATACTGTAGGATGATGCAAATAATTATGCACGCCATTAAATGGTCCCAGTTCCAGATGCGGTGATGGGCTGCGGTTTTAGAGGAAAAGTCAACTCCCTTCTCACTAAATATGGATCACTCGGAAAAAGCAGAACGCTTTGCCAACAAACGGCTTTCATGCTAGCAGGCCGCCTTGACAGGCAAATGCGAGGGACCTCAAGAGCGTTCGAATGGTTCCGAGTTACAAGTTGTTGGGTGTCGGACTCGGCTGCGCAGGGGGCTACCTTCGGTCACGGGTGCAACGCGATCAACTTTGATTGAACAGACTAAAACGAAACCTTGTTGAAAATAGATATGAAACATGATGGAAAAATCTATTCTGTCAACTTAAAAAAAAAATAATAATAATAAACAATGCGAAATGCTATCTTTCCAAAAACATCTTTGCACTTTTGCCACAAAGAGCTGGATACTATTTTCTTGACATTATGTTTGGGTGTCGGGTTCTGTGTTGCCAAAATTCTCAGGATGAGGTTAGGGAAAAGAAGGGCGAGGCATTCCTCAGCATCCTTTCGCTTTAGTCACAATGACCACACGTGGCTGCATCACTTTTGCACGGACGTGATAGAATTGTTCCAAGCGACGGCGTTTCCTGTCATGTCCAGTTAAAAAACTGCTACATTAAAAAACAAACACACACACACACACACAGCACGACACATACCTAAGCTCAGTCGGACGTGTTGAACTCTGGAGGTGCTCCTGCCAGGGCTGGTGGTGACTGTGACGGTGTAGACGACGCGGGGTGGTCGGGTGTGTAAGATGGGGCCGTGGGTGGGAGTAAGTGCAGGCAGGTGGACAACAAGAGCAGGTCAGAGGGCTCCTGGAATGAGGAGCCGAGCCGGGCCCGTGGCCCGTGCCTGCAATCTGGAGGGGAGGGCGCTCCTGCTGACCGCACGGGCAGCAAAAGGAGTGGAAGTGACACTGCTGGCAGCAGGGCGCTGCGGGCTGCAGACAAGGCGAGGGCGGCGATGGAGCGGATGAAAGCTGGCGTTTGGCTAGCGTTTGCGAGTCCGTGACGGCGGGGGAAGGTGCGGCGGCGGTCGGGCGGGGGAGCGTCCGAAGGCTTCCGTTCTGTTTGACAACTCCGCCGTTTTGGCTGGGTCTGTTTGTTCTCTGGACGTGTGATCTTGGCTTCTTTTGCGGCTGTCTACGTGCCGCATTCCTAAGTGAGGTTTCTTCGCGTGCCTCTGCTGAAAGGTCATCGCCGTTCGAGGCGGCCGCGCGAGGCTCCGGGAAACTGCCGTCCTGCGTGTCGCTGTTCGAAGGCGCGTTCCCGCCGGTGCCAAGAGGATGCCCTTCACCGCCGGGCGCCGGATGGTTATCGACCGCGTCGCTTAGGGCCATCGTCCTCTGCGGAGCGGCCTGGCCGGTATCCTGTCACTCCCTCTGGGGTGAATTAAAAAAAAAAAAAAACAGAAGACATCATAGATTGGGTTGCCAAGTATGAACATGTTTTAACCTTCTCTAATCCATAAAATAATGAAGAATGGCAATGTGTAAACTCTCCACTGGTTTTTAACGGTGAGTCATTTTCCAGGACACAAGGCGCGCGTTCACCGAGTCTTCCTTTGGAATGACAACAGGGGCCAACAAATTAGCTCATTTTCAGGACTGTACAATTTCGCGGGCCGGAAGAAAAGAAATTAGAATCTTGGCGGCAATTTTAGCATGTGGGCGAGCCGGTGCCTGGGGGGGTGCGGGGGGGGGGCATGCCTGTGGTTTTGGGCGGTATGCCCGATACAGTTCAAACAGGGTTGCATTTAAAAAAAGTGGCCGAGGCTAGCGGAACTAAGCACAACATACAAACATGGAACACTAAAACTACGAGTGCAACGTGACGCCGTCACGTGACTTGCCTTTGACCAGAGCTCCACAAACCTTTTCACGCGAGGGCCAAATAACCCTTCGCTTTGTAGACAGGCACAATTTCTGTCATAAATAACCAATCTTTTTTTTTCTCTTAGCTAATCTTTTCGCCGGTTATGGTTTAAACTATGAGTACGGACAATTATTGACGTCTGAGGTTGAAAATGAATTTTGCTCAAGGACGTTCGGAAGAGACGTGACCAAATTCTCGGACGTCATTTGAGATATTTGTAATGCCTTCAGTATCACCTACAGCGATGGGGATGAGGCAAAGATGTGTTATTTCTTTTCCCCCCCGACGCAACAGGAAGACAGGCCAAGACATTTGGCCCGATTCCCATAAGTAAGCGGTTAGGAATGACGCAGCAGATGACGAAGAATCTTTTGGACAAGGTCTCATGAGAGGGGTTCTGACGAGTGGGGGGGGGGGTGTGATTGAGACACCTCGGGCGACAGCGAGCTGCAGTTGAGGCACCTGGCATCCCTTTCATTTAGCCTAATGAGCCGTAATTACGAGGCCTCAGTTAGGAGACGGTTAATCCACTCGGTTCACGTCAACATGCAGCAGCAGCAGCACCCCCCCCCCCCCCCCCGCCCAGTTACCTACAGCTTGACTTACTATTCCTTGACATGTTTCTAGTTGTCAGGACAGACTCTGTGTATATTTGACCCCGCAATGGTCGTTTTTTTTTTTTTTTTTTTTTACAAGCTGGGCCGTTTAAAATCTGGGCAACAGCACTGACAGTTTTGGCTTGTCCCATCAGAGGAAAAAGAGGCAAACACACCCTGGCAAAATACTCTTGATTTTCCAACACAAGTAGGCTACTGGCAAAAAAAAAAAAAAAAAAAAAACTCAAATTGCTGCCCTGTCACTAGGACGGACACACAAACACCACGTATCAACTTTTTTTTTTTTTGTAATTAACAAGGCAAAATCACTAGGTTGCTCCCAAAACTAGTACTTGCACAAAAAGGCGAGTGCGCACTTCTGGATTTGTGACGTCCGGGTGACAATTATTTTGAATGTCTCCAGAAAAGAAAGTTTCGTGAGGTTGGCTTTCTGACGACTTAATCGCTACAAATGAATCAAATGAAAGCTTCCAAGCGACTTTCTAAAACACTTGGAGCGGTCGGCCTGGCTCATGCTTACTTCCTGTTTCCACAATGCCAGATAATTCACTGGAAAGCCACACGTTGTACGCGCTTCTTTTTTATTGAGGAAAAGAGACAACACTTGAGCAACCTCGCGATGAAGCAACGCTGCAATCCGCAAAGTGTCACTCACACACACACACACACACACACACACACGAGACCGCAACAGCGAAGGGCATCATCGACGTCATCATGCCTGCGCAGCTTCGGCGCACGTTCGCGGTTCCTTTTGGGAAATCGCACCGGCGCAAGACGCGAAAATGAAACGCAAGCCACTGAAGCTTCACAACCTACCGTGTGCGGTGGGTTTGTCCCAAACGCCTCGTCCTTGCAACACGCGGCGCCTAATTGGAGACGCCCCCTCACCCCACAAAAACAACAAAAAGTCTTCCCGTGCAAGCGCAAATATCCGCGGACCGAAGAAACAACGAAGGCCTGGGAAGACAGAAGCATGTCAGACCAGCGAAGGGCGGCGTGTCCGCACAGCACCTTTTCCTTTTCCTCGGGAGAAGAGTGAGGCAGGCTGGCAGGAGGCGGTGGGCTGGGACTGCCTGGAGCGCAACTCACTGATAGGACCACCGCCGTCTCGTCTTTAACCCGCTCACTGCCACGCAAGTCATTCCCGAATAGTCGGGGGTGGGGGGGGTGCTCATCTTTTGCACACCGACAGCCAGAAAAAGAAAAATACATCATCTTCTTAGATCAAGGGGTAGGCGATTCATTTTGCAAAGGGGCCACATGAGAAACCGGGACGCTTGCCGAGAGCCAAGCTAACATGCCATCTTCAACTTTGCTCAATATTATTTATCACGTACTCGAAACAAACACGTCGTCTTGTTTCAATAAATCGCTGCGCGTGTAGACAGGGCATGGAGTGTTACAATACAAATTTTTAAATGTAATTCAAAAGGGGCCATTAAAATTTCATCTGTAAAAAAAAAAAAAAAAAGAAAATTACATCAACGAGTTGTCTGGGAGGGGGGGGGGCATGCATAACTTCAGACATCAAATAAAACAGAATCCTTATATTTCACCTCCACCAGTCATGCACTTTGCTAAAAGAAACCTCATGGCAATTTTGTTGGCAAAAATATCTCCTCGGCAAGGGGACGAGTTTTATCGCCGAGTATGCTCGGAAGGCAGAGGGCCGTACCTGGCTTGGATCGCAGCCGTCCGCCAGGATTAACACACTGTTCAGAGAGCAAACCGTAATCATCTGCAGTCTTGCGGCACGCTTACGCATCTGGCCTGCAGGCCAGTCAAAGCCCAACAAGTCATTTCGTGCTTTGTGATCATCTCTAATAATCACACTGATACCAAATGCACTGATGCATGCCGACGCCTTTACCTTTTCCTCTTGCCTTGAGTGTCGCATGTGGCTGGGGGGCGGGGGGGGGGGGGCGGGTGTGGCCTGCATGGAGCCAAAATCTGCAAACCACATCAAAGGCCACAATGTGCTGGGGAAGGACAGAGGCCCCACAAGCCCTTGAGACGACAACAACTGCGCACAACTCGTCAAAGCGACGGTTGGTGTCATGCATGACGATGAGAGCGTTCTGATTATTAGGGGCAAAGTAGAAACGCAACTTGACGATATCGAGCACAGGCCCAAGTCGAAATGTTATCGTCCCGGCCTTTGCCTGCTTCCAGCGTTACGCGCTGTAGCGTGCAAGATGAGTGCCTCCTTTTAATATGCATTTTTCAGCATGGAAGATAAATCGGTCGACTTCAAGCCGCCTCCCGATACGCTGGAAATAAAGTCGTTCTGATGGACGGCGCTTGTATTTATGGGGAGAGATGCTATTTCATGCAGATTCCACCACTCGAGTGGTTCTGCCTGTGGATAAATCACTACTGCAAAAATGGGCACCGGGTCTTTGGCAAGATCGACTCCACGGCTGGCTTCCAACCGGCCTTCTTGTCATACGCAAAACGCTACCAAAAGAACTGATCTTTTCTGTCTCTTTCCGAGTGGCTCGCAGGGCAACGTTTGCTGCTGCTGCGCCAAATGTGGAAATAACCTCGGACCTTTGAACATACCGAAAGCAACTTTTTAAAGTTACATTTCGTTTGGCGCGCCGGAAAGAGTCAGACGTGATGCAGATGGCCGATCCGTCTGGTTCTTATCATTATGCAACATACCGAGAAAAGCACGCGACAGACCACAATAAAAGCCGCTGGCCAGACTTGAAGAGACTGGCAGAAAAGTGGAGCGGCACTTCGAGTCAACGTTCTTCTCTGACGTGTTGACTGGCACCTCAAAGGTGAGGATGACGTCGCGCGCGCGTTCGCTCATCGCGGGCGAGATGACCCCCCCCCCCCCTTTGCTATGATTTCAAGAGCAACGGCATTGCAAATCAAAGCGACCCTAACTTAATACCGACATGAAAGGTTAAGCGACTTGTACAGTGGGTATAAAAAGTCTACACCCCCCCCCTGTTCAAAAATCCATGGATTTCTTATTCTATAAAATTCTACTTACAATAGTACAGAGTGGCCATTCTATGTCATTGTCATTTCTCAAAAATCAATACTTGCGTCTTTCGCTTCCCTCCCCGGAGGCCTGAAGCACTCGCTTGTCTGGGAAAGGACACGCTTCAATCAGAAATCCTCTGTTGTCTTCGAGAGGGAGACGACTGTGGGAGGGACTGACCCAAAAGCAGACGGCGAAAGAGAGGCGGTATGCAAACAGACGGTCCTTATCAAGTGGAAGAAAGGAAGCGGCATTGCAAATGAGGGTGGGGGGGGGGGGGGGGGGGGGTCCACGCAAATCAAAGAGCAAAGCACGGAAAGAAGAGATCTTTATTTGCTTGATCAAACTACAAACGCAGACAAAGAGGGTGACGGGGGGGGGGGGGGGGGGGGGGATTGGAGAGTCTTTTCTTCGGGCCACTCAGACGACCGTTTGCCTGAACGGTGCATCGCCACACAACGGCTGACCGGCGACTCGGCATTCCGGCCGGAGATCCATTTTCATTTTCCATCATATTTTGGTTCCACTTCTACTCATACCGATAAGGGAAATGTTTTATCGTACATACAACTTCATGAGCAGGATCAAATCAAGCCAAAAAAAAAAAAAAACACAAACATCCGTTTGAGAGTAAATAAGGCTTACAACAACAGTCAAGTGTTTCATTTCCAAAACGCATGATGTCCAAAAAAAAAAAAAAAAAAAAAAACAATTTCAAAGTCGATTTTGACTCACTTTCCTCTGCAGGCAAAACGGTGCGAAAACCTGAAAGATCACATCCGCGTGTCAAATTTCTCCGAAGGCCTCTGAGGGCGGGTGACTGGGATGGGACAGTTTTTGGGTGGTTGAAAATCTTGGGGAGGTATGAGATCACATCCTGCCGACATAAAACTTTCGGATGTCTGACACATACCAACATAAGTGGAAATACGGAGGAAAAGGGAGCGGGGAAGGAAAGAAATGAGCATCCTTCATACTCACATCGTGCTCATTTATTATATATCTTTAAAATCAGAATGTGCAAAAGCAAAGTGGACGAGAGAGCAACGCAAAGTAAGAAAGTTAAGACTTTTCTTTCTGTCGCACTTGTTCAAAACACAAGAGTGACCAAGCGCTGCCCCGGACGGATGCAAAACGGCGGCAGGTTAAATTAGCCAAAGGAGACGAGATTGGAAACGTGACACCGAATGAATTTGAAAGCGGCCAAGAAAAGAGGTCAACAGAAAAGGCTTGACGATACGCAGTCACGGATTGTGGAAAAAAAAAAAAAAAAAAAGAGTCCGACGGGCCTGCTGCTCCTCGGAATGTAAATGCACGCTCAACGTTTGATTTACCGTTTGTGTGTGTGTGTGGGGGGGGGGGGGGGGGGGGGAGATAGAAGACCAACATTTGAGGAGGTCGTGTAAAGAAATGAGGAACGACAATAACGAAGCAGGGGAAAGTCATCAAGTAGGTCCTGGACTTCTTTTTCAGATGTTATTATTTGTTTCAAATCCTGAATTGTCCTGGGCCCACCTTAGCTCCCGCTGACATTTTTGCCCGAGTAAAATTGGTGACGTCATTTCAATGTGGATCGTAAAAGAAGACGATGAGGTTGTGTGGGGGGGGCTCAGTTATGGTCCGGCATTAATCGTAGGAGTCCGTACAAATAAGAGGGAAATTAATTGTGACAGCCTTACGGAATGACATCATGATTTGGGTTTTTGAACCTCCCCTGAAAGGAATAATAACGGGAAGGAGCGGCGCTGCACAGCAAGATCCGCAGTTTTGAGGTCGGTGCTGTTCCAATTTGGAATTGAAAAGCTGGCAGTCGAGCGCAGCTGAGGCGCAAGGAGAGCTGCTACACAACGCGGCATTGTGTGCGGCTGCTTTCAATTTTGGTTTTTTTGTTGTTTTTTTAATCACGTGACTTTGTGGTTTTTAAATCAAAGATTTGTTGGACATTTCAAGGGCACCTGTGCCGCGTCATTTCCGCAGTGGGCGGATGGCCGCCGTATTAAGTCAGCGCCAAGAAAGTTTCGCCTTGATGGATTCCTGGTGCAAATGTTTCTCGACGTCGCCAACTCCTCGTCGTGGATGCAAAAAAAATGCAAAGTTTTAGGGGGACACGATGGAGATGCTTCGTTTCGAAGTGAGAAGAGCCCGTCTTTCGGCCCCGACCCGACAGCGGCTTTGCAAGTGGTCAAAGTCTCTTTCGAACCCTCCGAGATGGTCATTGTTGTGGGGACCGATAAATATTTACTCTTCCCAGCTTGGCAGGGAAATGAGTGGGAGGGGGAAAGGCAGCTATTGTGCCAAAAAGGGGGTCAGAGACGCTGACGAGCCAGCGGGGTCTTTCCTTCCCCACTGGCATTTAAAAGTCCAATACGCTCCTGGTCCAATACAAGAACATACACACACCGTCCTCCCGCGACACTTTGCGCTATGAGAGAGGAACGAGCAGACAGAACAGAAAACATCAGAAAGAGGGGGAAAATAGGGGGGGGGGGCAAGCCTTGCAAAAGGAGAAAACAGACTGTTCCCTTTTGAGAGTTGTTTGCTCGACAGACCACCAGCGGAAATCAGAAGACAATAGCTGAAAAGGACTCCCCCAAATTAGACAATGCAGACTAAAATGAAAAAAGAAAAAGGGCGAGTCTTCTGATTATGACTGAAGCTGAACAAGTGAAGAAGAGTGTTTTGGGGGGGGGGGTAGAGCACAGTGCGGCCTTTCGGTGTGTCCTGAGCTTCGGGACACAAGAGAGATAACATCAAGCAGTGCATTGAAGAAGAAAATGCTTCCTGCTCCCAAAGCGTCACCGCGAGAAACAGAACGTCAACAGCAGATCAACTTAAGAGCCGACGACGTCGTCGTCGAGCCGCGGCGGCCGAAATGTTTCATGAAGCAAACACGGGAGAGATTGTCAACATTGCCGGCGGCAATTCCGCACAGAGAAAGAGTTGCATAAACATCCCTCGAGCCGTTCATTAGGCGAATAAAGCCCGGTGGAGACCCTCGAGGCCTGCAAAGCCTCGCGACGAAGATCTATCGATGGCAAACATTCGTCTGGGACCTTCTTAATAACGAGAAATCAAGACGTGAAGCGGTGCCTCACTTCTATTAAGCGGGACACCAGATGAGCAGAGTGACAGCAAACCCGGACGGGAGAAAACAGACGACCAATCTTTGGTGAAAGAGATCGGCTGATGCCAAATTTCCATCCGATACTTGCTCCGTAACGAGGGGAAAAGCAAACATCCTCAACTTTTCCTCGGGGCTTGTCTGAACGGGACACGGAAAAGCGCTTTTCTTTCAAATCGTAGGTGTGTTTTCATCCACCGCTTTATTTTTAAACTATATTCTTTTGCTCCGTCGTGCTGTGGAACACGCAGGTGCCGTTTTGCCGAGTTCCAACATGCATCAATGTGGCGGTTTTTTTTTTGTTTGTTTTTTGAAAGCAATGGTTTCCTCTGTGGCGTCCCCACATGATATCCTGATTTCCTGACGTCAGCGAGTGCAAAACGGGCACAAAATAAATGCTCAGGCAGATGTAGAAGTTGATGTATTAACCAGGACTAGATCTGCTAAAAGTGCAAAAAAAAAAAAAAAAATGCAGTGTAAAGTGCAATTATGGAGCTACCAGAGGTCTAGACAACAGACTAAAAAAAAGGATTTAGCAATACAACTTTCGATAAATCGATGTCCTAAATGTATCCGATTTTTTTTTTTTTTTAAATTCTGCCATAGTTTGCTCTTCATCGTAAAATCAGGTGCAAACGCTTTTAACCTTCAAAGCCATTGCGGAGAGCCAGGATACAATTCTTTGGCTCTCCTCCCAAACGTCAGTCGGTCGTTTAACGATACTTGCCAAATTCCTCGCTTTCCACAATTCGCATTGAGCTTCTGGAGACACAAACAATCTGTTGATTCAGTGGTGGAATTCTGTCCCTTAAGCCCGTTATTTGCTTGAGCACTAATGACACAAGGAGAGGAATTTGAGAAATGTCCGCGGATAGCGCACTCATTTCCTTCAGGCGGACGAGATGGCAACAAAGTCGACTTCTGAGTGGCGCATGGATCAACGCAACGCTCGACACGTTCGGATGGCGCCTTTCCGCGTCATCGCGGCCGCCGCAGCCGGCGGCGTTTGATGATTTGATAGACCGGCGGGGAGCACAAAGGAACACGGGTGCCGCCGCCCAAAAGACTTGTCGGAGTGTCGAGTTATAAAATAAGGCAATCGGACTTTTGAATTTCCCAAAGGAGGAGGGAGCTTTTCCTGACAAAATGGAAGAGGCGCAGCGGACGAAAACAAACCAATGCGCGTCGGGCGGACCGACTCCCAAGACAGAGCAGAATCATCGGAATGTCTTTGAAAGCTGACCTTTCACATCCTTGCTGCCTCTTCTGGCGATTGCTTTGCGTTGAGTTTGTTCTCGCATAGTTGGCTTTGACATTTAGGTTTTATTGGTGTTTTTTTTTTTTTGGGTCAGGGGATGGATATCATTCCAAACTACGTGCTTGCCTTTGAACCCAATACAGTCGAAACTCGTTACAACGTACCTCGAGGGGCATAAGGAATCTGGACGCTATTACGGCAGTTCGTCGTAACCATTTCCAATTAAAATGGCCGATGTGGAATACGATATGAACATTTGTCAATGTAAAAACATGAACAATTTGGGACAATTGTTAGCCCTTACAGCGGCAGATCAACTCATGATTAGTATTTGTCATGAATTTAATATGAACATTCAGATCAGTCCTTCTACTCCTCTACCAAAGTCTACTTTTAGAACAACGCAGTGTGTTCTCACCTTTGGTCGGGTGCACGTGAGCCCTTGCGGCGGCTTGACTTGCCTCACCTCGCCTCATCAGTTGTGATTTCCGTTTGTGAGAGCGAAGGAGAGTGGAAGTGAGCAGGTTGATTCACTAGATCTTTCTTTGCTTGTTTAGCTCTTCAGATAAATCCCCAAAGACATGGCCCGTTAAACCCCCCCCCCCCCACCCCCACCCACCTACGCCCCCCCACAGAGAGCAGCCTCATTAGGACGTGTTGTACAAACACAGGAATGTTGACTGGCTGAGGGTGCAATAAGGGCCTTTCCTCCCAGGGACACATGTTTTCTGGCTGCGGACTGACCCTGACGTTCTGTACCTTGTCAAATTGCATTTGGCTCATTTGCCACCACACTCGATCGTTCTGCACTCCGGAATCAAACCGAATGTAACCTGTCTGCGGCATGTTTGACTAAACTTTGAATTGTTTTCAAGTCATGTTGGCTTCTTGAAAAGTTGATCTTCGGTCAAAAAAGGTTGGGCATCCCCTGCCTGAGAGGATCGCCAAGGCGATTACGCAACGCTTAAATGTTGAAATCTGAGTTCTGGATAAAGTTTCATCACTGCCGAAAGTAAAATGTTTATCTCAGACACATCTAAAACAACACCCCCGACAACCTGCCCGCATCGAAACAGTCATACGGCGTCCAAGTTTCAAGTCTCAATGGAAATTAGGCACGCTGGTGCCACGCGGCCCCTCGCCTCATTTTTTTTTTTTTTAGGTCAACATCAAAGCACAATACAGTTTGAATTCTAGACAGCAGCTGGGAGGATCAGTTTCGCCGTCGCGCCAAAATGAGCAGGACAAGGCCAAAGTAGTGCGAGATTCACAAAGAAAACAAATACAACCACTTTTTGCTCAATGTTGATTACCAGACAGGGCACGATAATTGTGGTGGACAAAAAAAAAAAAAGTTTGTAGCGTCACTGAACTGGAGGTACTCACAATATTACTTGACCATTGCAGTAGCATGAAATGATCAGCAAGTATTACTCATCCAAGTTTTCAAACTGGTTTGAATACGGTATAAATAAACAGTACCGCTATTGTGGCACAACACCGCCCCCAAGTGGCTATCTTGTCAAATATTGTCAGCATCTGGTTAAATGCGTTCACATCAAAAATACGAACATAGTGCGATGCCGGCTGTGGCTAGACGAGTTGTACATGTGTGACACCGTAGAAGGGAGAACAATTATTTTGGAAATACTTACAGCGGGCACACTGGATGAACTTTCCGTCCCAGTCTTTTCTTCTTGACCGCAAGCTCATGGACACCGGTCGCTTTCAAAAGATGGAGCGAAAAGAAAAATCAGATCGTTACATGCAGGTTGACAGGGGGTACACTTCCTCCGGTCGTTACCGGGGTCTGTCATATTTAATTCGGAAGAAAATCGAATGAAAACTGACAAGCGAGCGTTAATGCGGTGTTTTCAAAGCTGGACATGATTCCCAAGCCAACTGCGACCCGTTCACACTGAGCTTTGCATTTTGCAATTGTGTTTCTTAAAAGATTATCAGAGGTTCAGATGGCGCTGGTCACGTTCATATGATGTTGAGAACCTCGAAGAAGAGGATTAGCACGCTAATGCTTGTGAGAAAACAATCGAACAACATAACACGTCACGGATTTCAGTCGTCAATCGAATTATCGGGCGATTGGCGATGATTTTAATATTGAACTCTATTAATTTTATCTGTTCAAAATGAACAACATTTGCCTCCCAGTTTTGATATCTTCCCTCTCTCATATGAGTGGTAAGAAGTTATTTAAAACAGTCAGTATGAATCGGTGTCATTCGGCACCGCTGTAAACAACACTCTGGGACAGGGTCGATTAAAACATAGTTCTCATGTCCGAATTCGATTATGGATAAACGTTCGAATATCGCGTTTGTTATCGTTTGTTGGGTTACCTAATGCTCGAGCAACTTATTAAACAATGCATCACTCACACAAGTTTGTAAAAACAAACGTGTGCCAAAAAAGAACTTCTACTCATGTCACATTTTTAGGACACTGTTATGTACATATAAAGGCTAATATACACATTTAGCGACTGTTGCATGGCGGTGGCCACGGATGATGTCTCGATTTCACGTTAAGGGCTTGATTCTTAAATCACAGCTGGTTCTGATGCTGCGTTTAAAACGCTGGTTCTTCGGGCTAATCTGGACCACCGTGCGATCCACTTCATTCGTCATTAAATGGTCCGAAGCAGTCATGAAAGCTTTCGCTCATTATGCTAGCTTTTGAGCAGCATTAGCTTAGTGAAGCGGACAGCGTTGACCAAACAGCTGGCTGAACGGTCGGTCATGTGTGTTTTAACAGCCAAGGGGTGTACTCACATTCATGAAGGCAAATCACGCCGGGCTCCTGAGAGTGATGGGCAAACAGGACCCCGTCCTCCAGGAAAGTTGTTGCCGGATGGAACCACTGAGGTACAGCGTTCCAGTCTCCAGGCATCACACCACGCTGGGGTGGGCTGGCAGCTGCGGACTCCTTGATTGCACCATAGATGTTATTTTACAATAGAAAACACGTTGAGTGTCCTAACGTACGTCATCGGCGCTGCCATATTGGATGAGGCAAAATGCCTCATTCAGATGCAGTTTCGCAGCAAAGCCTGATTTCCTGGCATTCTCTTTCACATGACCTTTGGTCATTATAACATCCTTTTCTTCCAAACAAAAGTCTTCACAATACCTTTGTGTACATTTCCCCTGGTGAAGGTTCAGATTGGGAGAATTAACTATTTTTCCCCTGTATACAGCGTGTACTGCTGCATACACGCGGTTCGGCAACCACCGATTCGCTGACATATGGAGTACTGTATTACTGTTTAGTAAGCGTTATTTATTTTTACATACATTTTGTTCTTCAAAGTAACGCCACATAACCCTACGTGATTTGTACTGAAAACGTGAAGATATGCCATTATTTCCCCGGCATGAGGTTATGAATTAAATGAATGTAATGCGATCAAGATGTTCTCACTTTTCAGTCATGCAGCAAGGTGATGCTTGGTCAAGTATGAAACATTCCAAAACTGTCACTCAAGATGCATCAGTATCATGTTTGTGGAATGCAATGCAAGATATCATGACGGTAGCCCAAGGTTAAAGTGGATTACAAAAGGCAGGCATTTTTTGTGTTGACACCCATTATAACCACAAAACCTCAGAATGACTAATCTTTGCTGAGGTCAGCGTGCCTAATTGTGCATGAATTAAGTACTTTTTTCGGCTACATTTTAGGAAATAAGAAAATTAATTCGTTTTTCCATTTTTTTTATTTTTTTTACAACAAAGAAGGATGTTTAGAGTGTGCAGGTGAGCATCAGCATCACCAAATGCATTGTCACTAGTGGTCAAACTTAAGGTGATTTAACAGACCCGTAACTCCGCGTAACTTCAAAATCGTGCATTCCACACAGTGCTGGCACAAACCAGTCCAAGAACGCATGCCGGGTATTTATGCCACTGCAGTGTTTTGAAACGACGATTGTTGATGACTCGGTGCAGTTGAAATATCACATTGTACTAAATCGTACAGAGCGACAGATTTCTTAAATCTGAAGTAAAGCCCATTTTATGAGTGATTATTCATCTGATTCAGATATTGGAGAATGGCTCAGAGCCACTGGCGCCGCTTGAATTTGTAGCCTCCCACACATGGTAGACATCTGGAGGACAGACAACAAAGTCTTGATTAGAAAATCAATTTGAATATGCGGGTCTGGCGGGATGGGGGTCAATAACTCACATTTTTTCCCACGTAGTTTTCGCAACCATTTGAGACCACTTGAAGAAGAAACACCAGCACTTGTACTCTGATAGAGATAACAAAGTCAAGAACACGATTACACATCAAACTAGCCAAAAGAGACAACATGACAAGTTTGTAAGGATACATTTTATGTCATGCATAAATGATCGTCAAATCACTTACTGCAGTTTGATTGGAGCCGGAGCCTGAGCTTGATACAGGTAGTTTTTTGGAGAGAACGGCTCGGATCTATCATTTGAATCAAATTGAAAATCAATCATTTCACTTGATGGCTGTGCTTTTGGAAACAATGTAGTAATAATGTTGACTAGACACTAATCGCGCGTTTTGGCCAAAAGAGGAAGCAGAGTGGCTTTGCAGCAACAGATGAGTGTGCTGAATGAAATTAGTCCATCCATCGGTTTATTCTCAGGAGGGCCGCGGGTGTGCCGTAGCCCATCCTAGCTGGCTTTGGGCACCCGGGTACACACCGGACTGCTCGCCAGCCGATTGCAGGGCACACATCGAAAAACAACCATTCACACGAGGGACAATTTAGAGCCTTCCATTAGCCTGGCATGCATGGTTTGGGAATGTGGGAGGAAACCAAGTACCCGGAGAAAACCCACGCAGGCACGCGGAGAATATACAAACGCCAGACAGGAAGGCCCGAGCCGGAATCGAACCCCGCCACTCTGCGCTGTGAGGCCGATGTGCTACCCAGTCCCCCGCTGTGCCGCCCACGTTCAATTCCTATCAACTTTTTTTCACAAGAAATTACCTTTGAATCCAGCAGTGTCCCAAACACTAAAATAAAGAAACCCTAAAAAAAAAAAAGAAAAAGAGAGAGAAATTAAAAACAAGACCAAAGTTACACCATACTGATGGTTGAAAAACCATATGGCATTGGTGTCAAACTCCAGGCCCGTGGCCTTTTTGTGGGCCTCCGAAAGAAAATCAATGAGCGTCAACTTGCACGATCCGTGCGAAAATGTCCATTTGTCATGTCATGTGTGAGTTTGACACCCCTGCCATTTGGTGATGGCGCGAAGCAAATTTACCTGCAGCGAATTGAAGAAGGCAAACGCAATGTGGATCCCCTCATTGGTGGACGAAACCATGGTCCCCACTCCCAAAGCCCACGTCAGTCCAAACAAAGGAGTCAAAATGATCACGCATCTGGCAATGACAACCAGCGTGTGCTTTTCGTCAGGAGGAGCCGCCTCCCCGACGCCTCTTCTTAGCATTTTGAACATGACCACGATGACGATCAAAATGTTGATAAAAACGACAACCAAGGCCGGTATTACCAAGGCCAGCAGGGCTTTGGTCTTGCTCCAGTTCAGCCAGCATGCGTCGTTTTCCCTGATGTATCCTTTGCCCGGGGCTGTGGCAGCGACGGTGACGACGGCGATGATGAGGGGGCAAACGTAGCCGAAAAGAAAGCCAATGGCCATCATGGCCGCCTTGGACATCTGCGAGAAAACCATGACGGTTCGGTAGAACAGAAGAAGACCCGACGCCAGCATCCAGAAGAAGAGGGCCAGGTAGAACAAGTGCATGAAAAATGTCGCGGTGGTACACGGCGCCAGAGGAACCCGACGGTCCTCTCCCGGGTTCTCGAGGGGGTTCTTGGCGTAAGAGGCTGCGACGATGAAACAGATGTCGGCGATCAGCAGAGACAGGGCGGTGTTGACGATGCACACGTGGCGCATGAACGCCGTGCTGTTCCTCGTCAAGGCTTTCCACACGTACGCTTCGACGAGGAGACAAATGAGCAGGCTCGCCATCGATATGCCGACTCCGATGTACGTGATGAGATCTAAAGCCGCTCGTATCGACTCGGGGATACCCGTTGCCATCAGAATGGAGAAGGAGGTGAGGTGGTCGCAGCTGCAGGTCACGACGTCGTCGGTGTCGGAAACGAACGCGCAACCCCGGTCGTCCCAAGCGCCCGAGCCGTCAAAAAGGCTGAAGTTCCAAAAGACGCACTGCGGATTCTGAGTCAGCGAGTCGTTCCGCTTCTTGAAACTCAGAGTAACATTCCGGATGTCCGTTTTGACTTTGACAAGCGCCACCGCCGCGTTCAGGCTGTCATTAAAGGAAGCGGACGTGCCGTCGGTGTTGTTTGCGGACGTGCCGTCATAGCTGGCGTTGCGAGGCGGCAGGACGTTGTCCAGGGTGGAGAAAACGATGACGGTGATATCGACATCGTTACCGTCGGCGTTTGGAATATCGATGCCGACGCTTGAGTTGAAATCCGCCGCAAAGGAGTCGTTGAACCTGGTCCTGTTGAGCTGAATGAACCCGGTTCTGATGGTGAACTCCCCGACGAGCTCATCGGCCAGAGTCTCCATCGAGCTGAGCAATCTGGAGCTGTCGTTGCGAGTGACGTTTTCTCTCAGGACTCGCCAGGATTGTCTGGCGTCGTCGCCGACGAGGACGTCGACCGTCGCCAGCACGTTCTGCAAAGAAAGACGTCTTTCCCGATGGGACTCGTCGGCCGCGCCGCATCGGCGCCGCTAGCGAACGGCCAATCGTACCTCCATGACGGTTTCGTTCACTTGGGTCGAAACGTTGGCGATGACGCTCAGGATGCTGACGATCGCCGAGATGGTCGCGGATGAATTTGCAATTTCTTGTTTTTGCTCCTGGACCACTTCGCTAAGATTTGCGGCTAATTGCGGAGCTTCCTCTTCGACCAAATCCTGCATGGAATGCAAGGTCAGAAACATTTTTGGAATGAAGTACATTTCTGCATTGATCACTCAACAAGTCATTCGCTGGAGTGCTGAAAAATGAAACCCTCACGAGGGTGCCCGAGATTTTTTTGGACCCAAGATGGACTTTTCAAGCGACGGGCCTCCCGCGATCGACCCGTTACCGCGCGTGAAAAGCTTGCGCCTCGGGAAGGCTTTTCCTAACTGTGAGTATCCTAAACGGGCATCGCCGATCGATCATTTTCACCTATCCGAAAAGGGAAATATGCGAAATGTGATCACTTACCTCAGAAACGACGAGCAAGTCCTTGATTGCGGTCACGATGCAAGTGTCTTCCAGGAGGATCCATTCTCCCGTCTCCCTGCATATGGCAGTCCTGCTCCCCTCTTGACCCGGATCACACGCTACGGTCGACACGTCATTTGGTCGTCCGCTCCCGTACAGCGGATCATTACATGCGACGTCTTTTGCGAGGGGAAAAAAAAAAAAATGCCGACGTCATCGTGAGACTAATCAATCAAAAAAAGTAAAAGGCACGTTTAAAAGGGTGCTCTTACTCTCATTAAAAAGGATCATTGTTGCTGTCTCTTCAAAGCCTTGCGGATCGTCTACTCTGCATGTAAAACGTAATTCTCGGGTTGGCGAATCTCTGCAGCCACTCAGACGATATCGGTGCAAAATGCAGTAGCTTTCCTCGTCGGTCTTTTCCTCTGCGAAAATGTTAAAAACGTTGCTGGGAAAAAACGGCAGGGGCAGGGCGGTGAACTTTTCATGGCTGGCTTACCGGAGTTTAAAACGCCGGCGTCCAGAAACCACCTGACAACATAGTTGGACTGCACGCAACATCGAAGCGGCTGCGTCCCCCCGTCTGAACACTTCACATTGACTTTGCTCGGCACTCGCACGTTCGGCGCTTGTCTGATTTTCGTCGCGTGTCCCACTTGCACAAAAGTCACGGCGTCGTCTATTAGATGACATTCATAAAGCCCTGGGCCAAAAAAGACAAAACAAGTTGCAAAAGAATTCGGGCATGATCGTAATTCGGTCTTTGCATTAACGGCGCGAGTGTCGACTTACCGGCATCTGCCAGAATCACGTTCGTGACCGTAAGCTCGGACGCGCGAGCGGACGAAGTGACTCGGATGCGTCCGCCCGCTTTGATTTCCTTTCCATTTAATTTCCATCGAGCTTGAGGGACGGGTCCTAACTGAATGCTCTCGGGAGCGGGGCCACACGTCAAGGTCATTGACCTTCCGGTATAAGTCACAGGCGGAAATGCGATTTCAGTCGGACCTGAGGAAAAGGTCAAAGGTTAGCGGTCAGGGTAAAGTTGCCCACGGGGATGGTGAAACTTACTATTGTAAAGCGCAGTAACAGAACCGATGACGCTAGCGATCGGCTGCACGGCGACGGAGAATCCCTGATTCGCCGCGGCAAGTTCCCGAGCGTCCACTCGCGATGTTTCAACGGTAAAGTCTGTAATCACGCTTCCCGGCCTGGAAGAAGAAGAAACGGAAGCAAACCAACGGGGACTTTCAACCAAGTTCCGACCGTTTGCGCCACGTTTACCTGAAAGCCGTCACAGAAGCGCTGACGAATCCTGTTAGCCTTCCGTATTGGTCGAATAACTGGAAGTCAAAGTCACCATTAGGGTTGAACAAGTCGAAATATATGTTTAAAAAAAAAAGGGATTCTCCCGGCACCTACCACAGGCCTGATCTGAGACTCAAAGTCCTTGTAAACGGAGCTGGTTTTATCGCTTAGTTCCGGAGTGTACTCTTTGTCGAATCGGATGGACATCTCCAATTGGAATACTTTTGAGAGAGAAAACGGAAAGCATAAAAAAAAGTAGCTGAGTGGAAATCAAGATGAGCACAGCTTCATCTGTCGCAAAAACAAGTCGATATAAAAAGAGAAAGCAAGCTCTGTGGTCATGACGTATTCACACGATCTTTCCGGCAACCACGGCAGCACCGTTTGCCCGAAGTGTAGCGACCACGATGACGTTTGACTGTACTTCTTTTCGTAACATTCCTTTGTCTGTGATGAACGCCGCTTCACAACATCATGAAAAATGGATTCTTACTTGTTGGTGCTTGAGTTGATGTCGTATTTGTGACGGCGGTTGGCGCTTGAGTAGTCGTGGACTTTGTTGCAGAAGTTGTCGGCGCTTGCGTTGTCGTGTTTGTTATTGTCGTATTTGCGACAGTTGTCGGCGCTTGCGTTGTCGTGTTTACGACAGTTGTCGTGTGTGTTATTGTGGTATTTGCGACAGTTGTCGGCGCTCGAGTTGTCGTATTTGTTATTGTCGTATTTGCGACAGTTGTCGGCGCTTGCGTTGTCGTGTTTCTTATTGTCGTATTTGTGACAGTTGCCGGCGCTCGAGTTGTCGTATTTGCGACAGTTGTCGGTGCTTGAAACGTCGTAGCATCCGTTCCAGGAGTTGTTGGTGTTGCAGTTGTCGACTCCAATGTTGTATCTGCAAAAAAGATGAAACATTTTTTAACTCATTCAATACCAGCCAATTCTGAAGCGAGTCTGAAAAGACGTTTAAAAACGTCTTTGGGAGTGAATGAGTTAATCATAATTTGAGCGAAGAAACCTGATGGAACTTTGAAGTTAGGTGGGTTATGTATAAGCAATAAGTCAATCAAATCTAAATCAAAACCCCCAAAACATAGCCCTGTCTCATGCTGCAGGATTTTGTGTGTGTGTACAGAAAGATTTGGTGAACGTTGATCTGGTTTGAAAAAAAACAAATCTCACTTACATGATGTTGTCGGAAAGACGCTTGTGGTGGGACAGACAGAAGCGACTTCAAAGAAACAAAAAGAGAAGCGTCGTCGATACGTCCTCATCATCAAAATACATTTTGGCACTTATGAAACAATTCTTTCTTGCTTACTGTTTTGATCGATAGATTGGCAATAGAGTCCACCCAGAGGAATCCCCTCGATGCATCCGCACGTGTCGTCTGTGATGTTGTCACATGATCCATGCAGGAAACACTGGTCACATGACCAACGATACCGATCCTCGCATCTGCACTGAACACCGTTACTGCTTGGACTGCAAACTAGAAATAAGAACACCGAAAAGCCTTCATGTCCTCTGTCCCAATCATTTCTTTTCAAATGATGCAAATGACTTTTTTTTATTAATTTACCTGTCGTCATGTTGATTTCAGAGATTGCGGGGTAGGCGCCGACGTCTACGGCGATGGGATAAGTCACGTTTCTCAGAATGCTCCTCAGTCGATTTATCGCGCTTTCGTTCGTGGTGCTCAGCTCGATGGAGAAGACGTATTCAAAAACAAATGGAGGTGCTGCCCGGGGGGATAGATCCGATGGGAACACGGCACAATACAAGACCGATTCATCCTCATATGTGGTGTCAATCAATCTCGTCTGTCAAATGACGGAAACAAACATGATCCGGTTTTAAACAAAGAGATTTTTGACACACTTGCTGCTGACGTCGTCGAGACCGCAGTGGGAGTGCTTGAAACCGTCGTTGTCGAAAGCGGCGTTGCGCCTGTAGGAGATGTCGGGATAATAAGCGTGTGAATTCCAATTGGACGACAGATCAAATTCTCTTTTGAGACTCCTTCTGAAGACGCTGCAATGCGTCGTACGTGGGAGGTCGTGCGCTTACTCGTCACTGTTGCGGATACTCCACTTGTTGTGGTTTTGAAGGTGCTTGTGGAACTTGGTGTTGGGAACGGTGGGTCTGCAAAACGGATCCATCATGCAGCGACGCATTTGAACAAATAGTCTCTTCTGGTCACAGAATTCAGAAAGTCTTACCTATTGGTGTCGTTGGCACTCCAGTCGTCGTGTCCAATAATGTGTCTGTAGGAAAAAATAAATAAAAACAACTCTACAATGTCCAATGTCACAATGGGAAAAAAATTGAGATGAGCTCTTACTCGTTGGTGTCGTTGGTTCAAGAGTCGCCGCCGTGTTGCCGACTGTTGTGGCAAACCGCGGGCCTGCAAAAGAAATCCAGAATTTAGAGAAAAAGTGATGTGAGATGCGTCTCTGAATGTCCGGCGTTCATATATTCAACAACTTGTCTCTCACGAAATAAGTCAACATGAAGCCGACATTCCTCGAAAAACAGAATTTCTGTCAAACGAGCCATATAGAGTGAGGTTTCACCCGTTTTCGGTTGGCAGTAGTGCCCTTCGGGGGGGATACCGTGGATACATGTGCAGGCATCATTAACAATCTCATCGCAGGCTTGGTATGTCACGCAGGTGTCACTTGGCCAGAAAAAGTCTTCCTGGCATCGGCACTGGAAGTGGCTCCCATTGAGATAGCAAACTAAAAATAAAAAGGATGAGATGATGATGATGAAATGATTGACGACAAAGGGTTATTTGCACATGCCAGATACTGGACTTTATTTGATATGTGGATCTTCGGAAGCGCTTGGGAACTCGGCCCTTCCTCTAATACAGCTCAATCATTGACAACCCTGCCGTGTCAAAGTGGAAAGAATATCAAATGTCCACACTTCCTTGTTGAAGTGAACCCCCCCCCCCCCCCCCCCCCACTCCCCAAGCCGCCATAACAGCCGCCTTGTACAATAGAAATGACCAGAAAAACTTGAATTCAGACAACAAAAGAACAGCATTAATCTGTTTATCTGACACCGTTGTCTCGGGCATTCCTAAGAACAAAGTGAACAGATTTCAAGGAGGGCCGCAGATTCATTGTTCGTGCCAAGTGTGGCATCGGATTTCTTGAATTCCAATGAAAAGAAGACTAGAGTGAGGCGTTTGGTCCCGGTGGCCCCTCGTTCGTCCCATTCTGGCTTGAACTTGGGTCTCCAACTGAACAGCGATTTTAAAATGCTGCTGCTCGCCTCTTGGCTGGTACTCGTAAGAGCAACTGGCTCATTTTAGAGTTCTTTCCTATGGTTTGGTTTCAAATCTTGAAATGGCCGCACGGCACCTTACCGCCTCCAGAACCTGCCCTTATTTTCCCCCATAGCAGATTGCATGAGCCTGTTTGTAAAGAAAGTTTTTTTTTTGGTCTGGTAGACACGGCCAGCAGACAAACGGCGTGACCCTGCTTTTTTGTTTCCAAGATACAAAAACATTGATAAACATGACGCGCTGCCATCGAAGAGCCTACCTTGGGTGATGTTAATGTGTGTCAAATTGGCACTGGGACCCAGAGGCAGGGAAGAGCTGCGATTGTGCAGCAGGCCACGGAGGTAATCCACTGTCTCAACACTTGTCACATTTAGCTCAACGGACACTTCGTATTGGTACCGGCCGAGCGGCTCTGTGGGGGGAACACGCACCATCTCAACTAGCGCTTTCCACAAATCGCACGCAGTCAGGGAAGTTCTGTCCGGGTATGGATAGGTTGAACCGCTGTCGAGTATTTCCCATAAATATTCAGTCGAATTACTCTCACTCACCTTGCCTTTTCTCCCTAATGATGTGTTGTTCTCCGAAGCGGACCTGTTCCTTAAAAAAGTGGGGAGAAAAAAAAAAAAAACAAGACATTTTAACTCATTCACTCCCAAAGACGTTTTTAAACGTCTTTTTAGACTTGGTCTAGAATTGGCTGGTACTAAATGAGTTAATTGGATTGTCCATGTCAGTGGACAAACCTTTAACACCAAGTATCACCTAAAATACATTTTTGGCTCTTCATGTGCCAGCATAATGTCGGTCGTGCGACATTAAATACAATAGCGTGGTAGGACATGCGAAAAGGCTTTGACGCGGAGAGCCTACCGGGTTTGACAACTTGAAGATGTTTCCGGTTTCCAAAATGCAGAGTGTGACGATGAGGAGAACAACGATCAAGCCATTCTTACTTATTGCCATTCCTAAAAAGAGAAGAAAAAAAAACCAAAACAAACAAGAATTCAATTAATTCCGTTTTTTTTTCTTTTCATCCTTCAGCCAGCTTTGTTCGCTTTTTTTTTTGTTGTCACCAACGCAATCGGTGTTATCTGAGCTCATGGTGTGAAATTTGGCATGCCGACGGCAATCATCCAATTAAACAACACGGCTGAAGAGAAAAGTGAAACAAAATACCGCTTGAGCAGTGCAATTAACCGGTACAAGTGTTTGAAATCTGAAAATTAGTCTCTGGATTGTAAAAAAAAAAAAAAAAAAAAACACCTGGCAAGGCATATGAGCACTTTGTAAAACTACTAATTATCGTGATTCATTGTTCAGACTTTTAGTACTTTCGAGGAACATGATATGAATTATCTCCTGGAATTAATGTTCAATCCGCACTAATGAGCGCTAACAAAGCGTAAACAAAACAAGTGAAAGTTGAGTACTTGTTGAATACCCATCGAAGTGGAATACTTTGGATACTTTGACTTCTTATAGCTGCTAAAAAAAAAAGAAAATTAAAACCCAAGTGCTCAAAGGAAGGCGGCCGTGCCCCTTCTCGGAGGAGAACGCCCAAAATTTGACGGCGGCCCAAACGCCTGCCGCGATTCCCCTCAAATTTGAAATCGAGTGCGGTGCCATCACGATCAACAACCTCTCATGGCGTGCGCCCGCCAGACCGGAGCCGACCTCACGTAGGCGGCATGTCGTGATTCAGCATCGGATTAGAAAGCAGAGTACACTTTGGCTCCCTTTTTTTTCCTTCTTCCGAGACTTTGGAATACAACACGTCGGAGGGATTAGTGTGGCGCGCTAACTTGTCGTTAGGGCAACGCAATGGTCAGGTTTTCCAAGTGAACAAAGAACGGTACGTCGAATCGGGCTCACTTATACAACTCGGCCATATCAGTCCAGCAAGGAAAATTCCTGGTGGCAATGCTGAGAAGCAGGTTTTCACACAAACGCTTGTTCAAATACACAGTAAAAACAAAAACAATAAAATGTGCGTGCCAAGTATTTAGCTTGACACACCGCGTGGACAATTTCCCCACGCTGCCAAAAAAAATACAATAAAGACGGACGGCTATGCTTTTGTGTTTCCATGCCAGTCTTATGGGTGTTTGCCAGCAAGATCAAAACACGGGCGACGGCCAAGATCGGAACAGCAGAAACGTTCGTCACTGGGCAAAGCGCTTCTGGCGTCCGAGTCGGGGGACCAGCTCGCGACGTCAACATGCTGCCGCTGACCCTGCAGGCCAACCGGTGACCCCCGGCAAGGTCACCAAGCTATCACCGGCTCCTCGAAATAAAATGGGTGCATAGGCGATGACGTGAAGAGCGCCAATCTATAGTATATTTTTATATTTATTTCATATTTATTTTATATATATCATATTTTTATAGTATATTTTTAAAATATTTTATATTTTTATAGTATATATAGTATATTTTTAGGGTTTTTCTTTCTTTTAACTAAGCCAAGCGAGATATCAATAATATCCCAGGTTGCGTGAGAAAATCGGTCATTCGTTTTATCCATTCAACAAATTACTGGGGGAAAAAAAAAAAAAAGATGAAACAAACAAAAAAACAAAAGAACCCACATAGACATAAGAGGTAGCGGTAATGCGGTTTCTTACCTCGGTTCACATTTCTTCCGTCTCCTGCTGAGATTGGCGCTTGTGTGTGCGCGGAGAGCTCAGTTCATGACACAAGCTTCCACCTCGTCAAAGCCTGCCCAACCCGTATACTGAACTATGGGAAACACGCCGCTTCAAATACTTCCTGAAATTTGGTAAGACACACACACGCGCACGCACACAAAAACACACACACAAAAACACAACACAGTATTTTTCACTCTTTTGTTTCCTTGTGCGTATTTTCTGCTGACAGAGACGTTTGCGTAATTCTGCACTGATAATCGCGACAGGGAAAAGATGAAATGAAATCCAAACGATGACACCCAAACAACGGTTCTAAATGACCTCTCGGGAATGAATAACCTGCGGCAAAATAGTGATGCCGAGCAAGCGAGGCCTCAGGAAGGTTTACTTGCATCGACGTTCCTGAACATTGCGAGACTAAACGTCATAGTCTGCTGTGCTGATTTCACGCTAAAATTCCCTGAGGGCAAATATTTGATGTGTAAACATATAATAGTGGTATTATAATGAGTATCGCGGCAATACGGCTCTTCTTGCACAACGGGATGACTGTTGAACAATGAAGAATGTCACATCTTTGCTTCTTTACGGTGCGACTTATCAGAAAAGCCCTTTTATGGATAGGCCGATTTCATTTGTTTGATTTGATGATTCCGAGACTGCCCAGACAGGCTTGGCGGGTCTGGATTGGAATTTGCGATGGAGATACAGTATGTCTGTTGCCATTTGATGCGGCGAGAAAAATGTCGATGCGACTGGGAGGAGCACAGACGACTCTGAATACCAAAATCAATTCCCTATTTTGGGTCAATACAAAGTCCAGAAAAATGTCGGTCCAAAGCCAACCGGGAGGGGGCCTCAGCTCAACAATGACCCGAATGACGACGAGCAGACATGAAAACATCGATTTTTTGCTTCTCGTTAACCACTTTCATAGGTTGCGGCACGCCCGTGCGAATACGCGCATTCGAAATCACGGATGGATGAAATTAGACTACCGGTAATAAGACTTAATATCCCCATCGGGATGACGAAAGTGTTTATCTTCCGGCACGAGTGAGCTTGCAAGCACCGGAAATCCCAATTGTTGAAATAAAGAGAATAAATTCAAGGACAAAAAAAAAAAATACATCTCGGCCGGGTCTGCGCCACTACCCCCCCCCCCCCCCCTTTATGCAAGCTTAACGCAGACGGCAGACGACTGAAGTGCAGTGCATTTTATTTTTCCAACATGGCCGCCACGTCGCGGGGTTACGAAAGGCCGCTCCCTTCACTCTTCTCTCTCAATACTTTTCTGTTCCGCGGATTTGCAAACGTCTTTTGTCTGGAGGTTGGGATCACAGATACCTTTGTGGCGGCACACCGGCGATGGTGTGCGTGTCCTTATTGTTGGGTTGTTGACGAGTGTAACCGGAGCTTTTCTGTTCACCGGGGGGGGCCTTTTGAGACGAGAACAAAAAGAAGTTGGCATCATGCGAGACAAGGACAGAACAAGCTTGAAGATTGTGCGTCAAACGTCGACGGCGAGACGGAAATTGGGAAAAAAAAGATTTGTGTCCGTGTTAAAAAAAAAAAAAAAAAAAAAGCAGGTCACCTTTCAGATGCGGTTCTTCTCATTCAAGGTTTGTTTCATCTGCAATTCACCACCGTGGTGGCTTGAAAAAGTCGATCTTCGGTTGGGCACCCTCGTTACAGATGAATTCGGGTCTTCAAACTCTTCTGGCTTTGTTACACCACGCGCAAAGTGAAGAAAAATCTGCATTTCCTTCAGGACCGCCACATGAGTAACCACCACTCCCGACGTTGTGACAAATATTGAGCTTTTATTGTTGGATTTTAAGCAGTGGCTCCGCTTGGGAATAGTGAAATCATCCACTCACCGCCCCCGTCACCTTCATCTTTGACACGTGGGGGGGGGGGGGGGGGCACGCAGCACGAAGTCTGAGTCAAGGCATCCTCACTCTCCTCTTTGTCCCTCGGTCAAGTTCACAGCAACAGATCTTGAAATCTTTGCTACCGGGGGGGGGGGGGGGGGGGGGTCACGCCGAGGACCAACGTTGCCGCTGCTGTCGCGTTTTTCTTTTTTCCGTTTACTTTTCAGTTCATTTTAGAGTACATGGAAAGAAAACCAGAGTCCGTTCCGTCTTTCTTTGGAATCAAAAGTCATACGTAGACATATTTCAAGTAGACTGTGGCGTATGCATATCTTGTATTGCAGCACGTAATTGTGTCATGCCGAGCAATGGGGGGGGGGGGGACGCAGAATGGCTGGAAAAAACAACAACAATGAAGATGGAGATCGGCGCAAGTTCAGGCACATATGCTGAGGCCTAAAGCCACATCTTGGATAATATGTCGATAAATGGGTGTACTATTTGTTTCATGATTGAAAAGTCTCTTAAAAAAAAAAAGAACAAGAACAATATCGATGTACTGACTTGTTTAAAGTTCAAGCAAATGTTGTTGTTTTTTTCCAGTTTATGGGATTTTGTCGTCAGACCAGCAGCCAGGGAATCCGGTCTGATCCACGAAGTGTGCACATTTTATATTGCCCCCTTACAATGAAAAACATGGACCTCCGAATGACAAACCAATATGGAATCAATCACCGAAGCATAAATTTGAAACAAAACTTGGAGATGGATGCTTTTCAAGTTTCGTTTCGTGATAAAACTCAAGGCCTTATCGAATGCATTTGCTTGGGAGACACCAAGGAGGGACTTTGCGCCCCCCCCCCCCCTCCCGTGTCGGGGTGAATGAAGGAATGACAGAGAAGACGCAATAGAGAATAGGAGGAAGAGGAAAGGTGAAAACGACCGAGCCGAGATAAAGGAATCATTCACAACCTCGCGCATAAAGTTAACGACGGGTCACGGTTGTGCTCAATTTGAACGGTACCAGATTTTCTCGGGGCGACATGTGAAGAAGACCTTCTGGTCTCCTCCCGGGCGTCTTCTTTTCCTACAAAAGGTCGGGGAGGTGGCCGTAGACCGAGTCCAACAGCGTCTGGCTGGCCTCCTGACTTTTGACTCCGGCGATCTCAAAAAGCCGGTCCAACTTGTCCTCGGCGGCGGGGATCTCCTCGATGACGCGCAGCTCCTCGGGGTTCAGGATGTGCAGCATGTCGTCAAAGATGGGCTGCAGGTCGCACGGGTCGAGGCGGACTTGCCGCAGCACCGTGTCTTTCTTCTCTGCGGGGGGGATGACGGCGAAGGGGGAACAAAATGGAAACGGTTGACTTCTCACCGGATGCTCCTTGCAACCGCGAATAAACCGAGAAGCCATGAATACACGCTCACAGACAATTTGGAGTTTGAACGTGAATTCACAAGTTAAATAATCTCAGTAAAATAAGCGAGTCGGGTTCTATTCCCTCGTTTCTTATTTTTTTTTCCCCAGTTCTTAATCACAACACTGAGAAAACGCGGGGGCGAGCAACGCCGGAGTGTTTACCAGCGAGCAGTTGGCAAAGTACAAAACTAATGGCGACCACACGAGGGCGATCATCATCCATTTATTTTCTATCAGGCTTGTCCTCGTTGAGGGTCACGGCCAGGAAACAGGAGCCATTTCAAGCTCTCATTTCTAAATAACCAGATATGTCGTAAAACCGCTTTACGTATGGATGCAATATTTTACATTACAGATTTTTTTTTCATTTATAATTGACAATAAATGAATCCACCGACTATTTAGAAAGTGAAATGCAGAACAAATGAACAACGTTGGATGGAAGAACTGTAAAAATTGAAGAACTATCCCCCGCTCGGCGGGTGAGGTTGAAGACGAGAGCCGCTGCCCACTCACCTTTCGTGATGAACGAGCCGTTCCTACTCAGGGCCGAGTCTTTGCTGGAGGTGGAGTCGCAACGGAGCAGCGGTTCCGACTCATCGTGGAAGAAGCTCTTGGTCCGGTCCACCGGCGACTGCTCGGCACCCGCGGCGCCGCCGCCGCCGCTGCTGTTGCTGGGAGACTCCGGAGGCTTGTGAATGGGACTGAGGCTTTGGCTTACATTCACCGACGTCATCAGCTGGTTGATGTCAAACTGGGGGAAGGCACATCGTTTGGAGTCAAAAGCCAAAGAATCAAAAGGAGTTTGAAGGGGGCTTGCCCAACGTTCTTTGCAAAGAGAGGGAGCGGCCTTCGGGAAAGCCTCCATCCTCTCAGTCTTACGAGAAACGGATAGCAGCATTTTGGACCAACTGGAGACGCTGAATGGAGGATTGTCCGACTCCAAAATCAAGTGCATGACGGTCATCCAGCCAGGATGTGACAAAGGCATGAATCAAAGTGCTCTCGAGGAAGGAGAGGCTTGACTTTAGCGAGCTGCCGAAGAGGAAAGCAGTTGTCGAGTAAGAATATTCGTTAAAAGCTAGATACAGTGGAGAAGATGAATTTGTCTTTTTCATTTTGAAAGCACATCTTTTGAGTCAAGTTGTGACCGCCATGTTTCCTTCATTATCTCCATGCACTGCACCTTCTTATTGTCCTCTGGTGCTCGTATCTGTGCAAAGCCCCTCCGCCCCCCGCCCTCTCCCCTCCGTCTCTCTGGAGCCGTAATGAACAATCTGTTCCAACCAGTAAGGACTGGTTTGGAGATGAGCTCATGAGAGAAGCTCTTGTTTCTCCCCCCCCCACCCCCCCCCCTCCCCAGACTGAAATTGTAAGCACTGCTCGAATTTCCTTCGGTTCTCTTCCATTCAGTGATGACTGCGTCCCAGTGGCGCGGCGCAGCTTTGACAGAATAAGCAATCTCCGTCACACCAGAGAGCGCCTGCTGTGTTTCTAACTGCATAAACCCGCACGACGCAATTAGCGGTCAACACGGAAGCAGAGCAAAGTAGAGCATTTCGGGGAAGCAGGTGCAGCAAACACAACAGAGAGAGCGGCACGTTTATAAAAGCTCCGGCGGGGGGGGGGGGGGGGGGGGGGGGGGTGTTGCGGCCTTTTTCTCCTACCTGCGGGTCGTCCTCCATGACCAGTCTGATCTTCTCCACCACGTCGATGCGGCGCCGACGGTGCAAGGCGTTGATCAGCTTGGCCAGATTGGCGTCGCGGTCCCGAATGGTCCAGTGCTGCAGCGCGGCGTACGCCCGCTCGCGATCCGACGAGTAGCCGCTGCAGAAGGCCGCCACTTCCCGCTCGGTGGCGTTGGCCAGCGACTGATAAAGCTCAACCCACTGGGGGCCCAACTGAGCCGCAACCGCTCGGAGAATGTCCACTCCTAAGACAAAGGGAAACGCGTTGATTTGCCGTCTGGCCGGACACGCGCAAAGACGTTGACGTAGATCCATTTCAAGATCGTTTTCCCATGAATCGATGAAATGAAGCGCGACTCATAGTTCGGAAAAACAAACTCCTTTGTTCTACTGAGCCCAATGAGTCGTCCGATGCGTTTGACTTCAAAGTGCGCGCGCACACACGTGAAATTGTTCATCCACTTTGATAAGCTTCGGTCGGGTTGATCCCTAATTGATGTCCGCAGTGGGCAAACACGCAAAATGCGCAAATCCGGGATGACTGCGAGAGATTAAATGGCTAAACCGTCGGCGGTGGGGGATATATGTCGCACGCACACGCGGACACAAACGCTCACAAAAAACGGGGGGCGGGGGGCGAAGATGAATAAACTGGAGCGGCACGCGGAGCCGCGGGACCTCGCGTGCGGCGGCCTCGCGGGTCAAACGCCCGCCGCCCGGTTGGCGATAAGCGACAGTGACAGCAGAGAAATCCCCCGGCTCCGAATGCCGCGCTGTCCCTGTTCGCCGGATGGCCTAGAAAAGTCTCGCGATGATTCGGCGCGCCGGCCGGCAGACGTGCTCACGAGGGAGCACGTCCTCCATCAATTTGCAGATGGCGAAGGGCACATATCGAGGCGGCCATTTTCTTAGCATTCGCCGCCATGACGAGCGACGCCGGAGTCCAACGGGAGAGCCGACAAACTCATCGTGAGTCAGCTCCTTTGTGTCGCAAAACGCTCGTGACGTGATTTGCTCTCCTAGGGGAAGCCGGTTAAAACCGCGCCGCGCCTGACTTTTGAAATCTTTGAGCGCGAAGGGCGTCCAGACTTTTTCGGTTGAGGGCCGCTGACAGAAAATAGTGGAAGGATGAAAACGCGTTCCCGCTTTCAGCAATTATTTCTCCCTAAGCCCACCGCGGTATCGCGGCACACGGTCCATTCGAACGGGCGCCCCCCCCCCCCCCCACCGGGCCAGAATGTGCAACTCGACATGATTAACGGAGGGGATATTTAACGAGGGAGGACGCTGGGCGGGTCTCATCTTGTTTTTTCCACAACATTCTCCCAACTTGCTTGGGAAATATATATTGCAAATTAAATGACTTCCAACGGAGCGCGACTTGCGAGGTTCTTTCCTAGCATCGCAATTTTTTTGTTTTTTTTAACGGCCCTCGTTTTTTTCCCAACGCGCATCGATGACATCACGGGCATGAATTATTGAACAGCCTTGATGCAAGACGGACGCGGCGCTAATGCGCAGCGGGCAAAGCGTTTTGCACTCGGTTCCGCCGTCCTCGCATCGTCGGCTATGCGACACGTTTACTTGAACTTGAAACGGGGACAACGTACGAGAGCAGATTCTGAGAATACTCGACCCGGTATGACTCACGTTTCCGGTCGCCTCTCAACAAAACGGCAAACCGAGTTCATGGGAGATCTCGCAGCTTTCCTTTTCATTCTCAAGTTTATTGTCTCACCGTTTTAACGACGCCAGTAAAACGGGCCCTTGCAACCTTCAAGGGGAGCCAAGCGTGCACCTTGAAAGGATTACGACGCTCTTTTCGCGATTGCTCCACAAGCTACGCGGCAGCGCGGCGTTGTTCTTCAAGCGCATACGTTAAACACATACACATGGGCGGCAGATGAGTCACGGCATCAGAAAACAACAGCCGTGGCGGCGCAACGGACCACCGAGGGGAAAATCACCCCCGAAAGCATTTGGCTCTTAATTGGGAGGCGCGTTGAACAATGCTTCAACAGTTCTCGGTGAGTTTACCGCCGAAGAGGAATCGCTTTGACTTCACGTACGAGGTGTGGCAGAAGAGTTCCAGGAGCGCCTTTTGCCTTCCTGGAAGAATCTTTCCAGGAAGGCATGACGGGAGGGCCGAGAATGTTGGCAGAGTGCTTTCGACTCCTGGGGGAGGACTGCAAAGTGTCAAACGGTTGATTTTCCCCTCAACTCTTTCGAATCAAGCAAACACCAAATGAGGAGGAGGAGGAGGAGGAGGAGGAGGAGGTGACCCCCCCCCACCCCCCCCCCCCCCACGGGCGCGTCCGCAGACAGACCGGGTTGACCGGTGAGGATGGACCACGACGCGTATGCTCGCTTCCTGAGTCTTAACGTTTGTCTTTTTATCTTCCTCCTATCAAGGCTGCGCATCGCTTTGTCTCCCCGTCGAGGGAACGCTCTGACCTGCGCGCGTACAAAAAAAAAAAAAAAACAGCCAAACTCAATGCGGCTGAAACCAGATTTTTCCAGTCAGTCGCCGAGCACAGCCAGGGGAAGGGGTGGCTCTTTCCTCCTCAATCCGTTTTTCAAAGTCGGGTGTCTCTTTCCTTCCCTGCGTGCGAAACGGCGCTCTCCACCTGTTGCGTGCTTGCCGTCGTGTCAACAGATAATGCGCCATGGAGACGGAGAAAAAGAGAGTCATCGGGCGCCGCGGCAAATGCAAAGCGCGATATGGACGTCGCGCTGAGAAGAAAGCGGGGAAGATAAATACAGAAAGCGGGTTCGACTGAGTGCTTGGATGTAACTCCAAGCGCTGGCGAGACCTCTCGACAGTACAACGGCAATATTGTTCGCTTCCAGACTATCGGGTGTTCGGTGTGGGAAAAAAAACAAGCTCGGTTCGCGCCAGCGAGTCTCCAACACCGAAAGGGAGGCTCATCTTGTCGTAAAACGACTGGAACTACTTCCGAAACGACAACCCAAAATTGTTTTACAGAACGTTAACGGGGGGGGGGGGGGGGGGGCCTGACGTGAAACTCCAATAATGGTATTAATCCTTCGGGGGGGGGGGGGGGTCATGAAAGACGATTGCGTAACGAGTCATCGTAGCGGCGGCCTCACCTTGTCCGTTGGAGTAATAGATCCACTTCTCTTTGACGTGGGCGGGGGGCAGCGGCGGTTTCCTCTGAATTGCCCTTTCCACGATACTGCTCGGGTCCCGCGCGGGGCCTTTCTTCAGTACGCGGGAACTGCGTTTCACACTGCACATCACGATCACCACCAGCGCAAGCAGGAGCAGCAGGACGATCATCCAGGGGAGGTGCTCGTTGATATCGAAGTGATCGGGGGCGCTGGGCCGCGGGGATCCTCTTCGGGTGGGTCGGTTAGGATTGGAAACTCGGTCTCGGTTCGGCTGCGCGGGAATCTTCCCGATTCCAGTCCCGACCTCCGACCCCCCGAGTCCCTCTATTGTCCGCTTATTAGGGACACGCGGAGGGTAAGAATTGGGTTCATCCCACGATTGCTCGCGGCGCGGCAGCTGTCGGGTGAGCGCGGGCGGCGAGGCCCGAGCGCGGTCGCCGGCGGCCGCATCGGCGCTCGGCGCACCGCTGCGAATTTCAGCCCCGAGTTTCCCGTCTTGAGTTTCCCTCAGTTGAATCGCAGCCGAACGTCCGTTGACGCCTGGGCGGAGACGCGGGGATGAAAGTCGAAGGGGGGGGGGGGGATGAGTGAGAACAAATGGCACAAGTCAAGAAAGGGTCTTCGGTTGAACGGGGCTTCGTAAACGCCGTCGACGCTCGACGAGCTCTCACCTTGACGATCTAACGGCGACGAGGAAGATTCCGATGTCGCCGAGTCGCGTCTTTGCGCGGCGGCCGCGGGCGAGGGGGCCGTCGGCGGCGCTCCACACAGATTATCCGTCTCTCTCGTCCCCGCCGCGAGCAGCGTCAACCCCCGAGCTCGGCAGTCCGCGTGGGCTCGGCACTTGAGCGCATTCGACTCGGCGTCGGAGAAAGTTCCTTTGGCGCACGGCTTGCAAATAACATCTTCCGTTTCGCCACCCCGTTTTTTCACCCTGGTCCCGGGGGGGCACAGAGAATGGGGCCGACACTCGGCGCGACCTTCCGCCGACAGGAAGCTGTTCGGAGGGCAGGCGCACACGCGGTCCCGGGAGCTGGCGCAGGGGACTTTCTCCAGCAGGCCCGCGGGACACGGCGCCCGACAGCGATGGCATTGCGCAACGCCGTTTTCGCCTCGCGTGAAAGTACCTTCGGGGCAGGGGCTGCACTCCCTAACGGCGGTTAAGGAACAGTGGGCGGACACGTAGGTGCCGGCCGGGCACTTGTCGCAGACCAACCGGGAGCCGGAATCGGGGTCTTTGTATTGATAATGGCGGGGGGAGAGGAAGGGCAGCTCAGCCGGGTGAGTCGTGTTCAAAACCCGCGCTGAGATTTCCATCGCCAATGTCCACAGGACCTGAGGAAGACACGGCAAGATTCAAAAAGACATTTGTTTGTTTTAAATTGGAAGACATTGTCCTCTCAAGAAACCTACACCAGAAACACCAGGGGCGGGGGGGGGGGGGGGGGGGCGAATGGAGAAAAGGAAACAGATATCGTCCCACTGTTTTTTTTTTCCCCCCCAGATTATTATCGAAACAGCACGTCCTAGCTTGCCTTTAATGTTCCTATGCGGCCGGCGAACAGAAGATTGTGCGGGTATCCAACAGGAAATCTCTTTCACCCACACTGCGGACGCAGCGGTTGTTTTAGAGGAATGGAGCACAGCGCATTAATCCACTCAGGGCACGCTCCCCTTCTCAGGCTCGTCCGACACGGTCGCCGGCCAGAAGGGACACGCGCCAGCTCGGCCCACCCTGAAAGCCACATATTAGTCCACCCCATCCGTCCGTCCGTCCGCCCATCCAAAACGCTTCTCCTCGGCCAAATCCAAACGCTTTCGGTGGACGTAAAGAGGCGCGCGCGTGCATGTTTGCGTGCGAGCGTCACAACAACATTGGGCGGCAATCGCTATCTAATTGAAGAAGGGCTTAATGTGCACACATGTTCGGGATAGGGGCATGCACGTGCCCCCCCCCCTTCGCCGCTTCCTCCTCGCTGACTAACCCCCCCCCCCCCCCTCATGTTCACCCTAAGAAGCACCTGTTGTTTTGTGGCGCCGCATGCCTTCCTCGCACCGTGGTCGCGGCACATTTCAGCTCGGACAAGGAAGGGAACTGTTTGGGTTGGCTCACTGTGAATTTATCGCCGAAAAAAGGCTAATTGAAGATTTATTTGAATTTTTTTCTTTTTTGGGGGGGGGATGTGTCACACTGCTAAGTGCTCATCCATCGTGCCAATGACTTGACACAGGCTTGTGGTTTGAACACATCCTCTTTGCCGTGCATCGCTAGGCTGACTGCTTTCGAAATTGTGGGAGGACACAGTCGGATAAAGAAAACCCACTTACGTTTACAATTTACAAGGAACGCTAATACATTTATTTCCCAACACCTTCACAATCTCGGGTGCTAGCCTCTGCATTAGCATCTCTGGTGGGTACGATATGATTTATTTAAAATTTCCATGTTGATAAATATTAGTTGTGAACTGCTATTTTGTAGTAGCGCGTAAAGATAAATGTAGCCGTTATTTGCTTTACCAATAATGGCATTCATCCAATTTTTGCTCGTGGTTGTGAAGCGCTTTGTATCAGTGAGTAAAAATAGAACACCTTGATACTTACGAACTTACTTTACTTACTGACCGAGCGACCGACCTACTCACTCACTGACACAGTATCGCCTCCCAGTGTCCAAGGCCGGCATAACAGAAGGATCAACGCACCGAATTGAATTACAGCATTAATTCATGACGCACAACCTGTTTCAGGCTTTCCATTCTATTTTATGGCTATTGCCTGTTTTGATCAAGTACAAGATTATTTGGACTTATTAAAAAACAACAACATTCACGTTTTTTTTTGTGGGGAGACTGGAACGATTTAAGTCAATTCAATTCATTTCAGTGGGGTTCAACCAACAGTGGTGCAAAAAAAAAAAAACAAGTTGCGGTTCTTAAGAGATTTTTGGCTCTACAAAAAGTATTCAGACCATGTCTTTGTGGTGACAAGCGATGAGTTGAGAAAGACTTGACTGATATTTCCAGTAATTTGGTCAACACAAGCGCAATGTGGCAAACAAGCACAGCACTGTTACAGCCTTTGTATGGCTTCGCCCACAGTGGAATAACTGGATACTGATGAGATGTTAATAATGTGGGGGGGGGGGGGGGGGGGTTGGAGAGGGGGGGGCGTCGGATAAATGGTCATTGTGATTGAAAATTGTGAACATGTAGGAACAGTGCCCCTGAAGCTCGGTCTGGAATAGACTGGAAACGGATGTGGGAAGAGAAAATAGGCACTGGCCCTTTAAAATGAGAATCTGTTGAAGGAATCCTGAGAATATGCAACGAGACGGTAAAGATTAAAATGAATGCACTCACCACTGCAGAAATGTACATGGCGGACATGGTGTCGATGTGCGGGACTCAGATGAGGCTCAAGCAAACGTCCTTGCCCAAGCTGACAAGATCAACACTTCTCATCTCTGGGTGTCTCTCCGCTCGTCATCCTTCTCCTCAAGTGGAGTAGAGTGTTTTCTAGTCCGGGTCCCCGGATGGAGCGGCTGAAGGGAGTCGGGGATGAGGGCTCGTCTCACAAAGAACGCGGTGCTCGGTCCCATCGCCGTGACGGATGAGGGCCACGCGTGCATCGCCGCCTCGCCCCGTCGCGCGCTCGTTGAGTGAGCAGTGCGGCGCGGTCCTCTCGCCGCAGAGCACCGCGGAGACTCGGACGCGGTGACGTCGCCGGCGGGGCGTGGTTAAGGACGCACGTGCTTTGAGTTTCCTGTCGGGAAGAAGAGATCAGCAGAACGACTGCTTCTCATTCGTGCTATTTACTGTGCATTTCGATATACGTACACATCTTTTTTTTTTTGTTTGTTTCATTATTGCATCAGCCGGAAAAGTGTACGCTCTCGGGACCAAATGCCACTCGGGTTAATTTGACCCAACGTTTCTGGATTACTCATTTTTTTAAAGAGCAGTTTTACATTCAAACAATCAACAAAGGCATTCTTGCATTCAAGCAGGTGCTTATTATCAGAAAGTGCCGAACCTCTCCGCTCGTCCGATATGTGTCAGTGGGGCAAAACATGGTTGTTTGAGCAAGCCACTCAGTCATCTGTTCTGTGCAGTCTGCCATCCAGTTAGCATCCTTCTGCCCAGACATGACGTGTTCACTGTTTTGGCCCATTGAGCGGCGCTCAGCATACACACAAGCTGTCACGCTTACAGCCTCGGGCATCGCCGCAAATAGCAGCAGCTGATAAGCAAGTCCAGCGCCATCTGCCTCCCTCGCACGTGCAACGAAGAGGAGTGGACATGAAGCACAAGGATGGTGGAGATGAAGTGTAATACTTTGCCATTGCACAAGACGGAAAATCCGGATGAGAAGTAGGTCAAATTCAGCAGATGTAGGGAATGGAAAAGCAATGCCGCTTGAAATCGGGAAGGTCGACGGCGCCAAGAGAAATCAAGAATGTTATGACAGTGCGTGACAGGGGGGATAAGGATCGAGTCACATCCTGACCGGCACTTCTGCTTCCTCATCCTGCAGAGGAGCGGTGACATTCAAGCTGGACAAACTACTCGAATGGCCGCGGGGCACCACATTTTCTCAAGCTGTAGTTACCGGTCGATGTAGTTGTGGCTTTGCAGAGCACGATTGGGGGGGGGGGGTGTTGGGGTTAGACCAAGTTGGACCACTCGGTCTCAATCTTTCGAGGGACATGCGTTCACACGTCAACCAAAGTGCATGGGCGGCTCTGGCGCAGATGCTGCCATTCTCCTTTTCGCCACAGCGTGGCGCGCCAACATCATTCTTGAATGGTCCGCCATTCTCGTGTCAGTTATTGACACGGTTACTACACTTCTGGTTCGGTCCGCCTGCCTTAGGACCATCGGATCAATCAATAAATAATCATTTACATACCATAGCAGGCATGGCCCATAAGTCATTGTTTCTCATACCATCCAGTCATGGTTTCATGAAATAAAATGCACACATACACTCGTCCCCCTTCCACCCCGCTCAATGATGAGTGCGATGGCCATTTTATTTTGTGGATATGCGGGACTTGGATTGAATGAAACCCTGATTGTGGAGATGGTATAATAAAGAATGACAGACGAACGCACCCCCCCCCCCCCCCCACCCCATACGCGGAAGCGTTGTGCCACCCAGTTGTAAATGATCTGGCTACGCCCCTGGTGGAGCACTTGTGTAGCAGGGATCAAAATTCCACCATTCATCTGGCCGAACTTTTCCCCCGGCTTTGAAAGGTCGCGAAGTTGCGCGCAGTTTGGTCGTTTTTTGGTGGCAGTCGCTCCGCTGCGATGGAGGCATGTCCAAGGAAGGTGGAGACTCCTGCTCAACTTCCTGCACAATACTCTTGAAGCACCGCCAGGAGACAAGAAGGGAGGCTGCTGCTTGGGCAAGGGCGAATGGATCTACGGCTCTCTGTTTTTTCCCCTAATTACAACCGCATCGTAGTTGTTAACCGTTTATACGCCCATCTTCTCGGCTTGTAGCTCTCGAGTTAGCCGCAAACCTGCCGAATAATCGATTGGCAACGTTTGGTAGCCAAGGCTGCGCAAAAGGAAAGGAATGGGTGAGTTTTCCATGATGTGGCGCTTGTGTCGTTTGCGTGTGCTTTCAAAAAAAAAAAGCCAAACGTTGCTTTTGGCCTCATCGTGCACAAGTCAAGCCCCGCGAAGCATTCCAGCCTCGCGTCGAAGCCTTTAAGTCACACCGTGAGCGTTTGAAGAACGCTGGTTAATAAAGTAAGCAATCCACTTAGGTTAGCTTAGCCTGGGAGGAATAGCGAGCTAGCAAACTCAAGCGAATAAACGCCTCCTCCTTGCCTGCATTAACTCGCTATGTGGACGTAAACAATCTAAAAAAAAACAACGACAACAACTGCTGCTGTCAACGTGTCTAAATCGCGATCTGCAGTTAAGCCACCGATCAATAAAACAGATTTTTTTTTTTTTATGTCTGAACTAAATTGTGTGAAGTTGGCTGTGGACGTGAGTTTCCACCCACTTTTATGATCAGACAAGGCATATTAGTGTGGCCATGTACATGCGGGCAAGCAACTCCGCTTCTCAAACTGATTTCTTGGCTCGTTTGTGTGAATGGCAGTGTTCATCTTGAAATTAGGCTTCGCGTGTAGTTGTGTGGTTACGGTCTTACAACGTAGGAGTAAACGATCAGTATTGTCACTCGAGAGTTAGGACAACAGAATATGCACTGATCATATCTATCGATCTATGGATGTCCGATCACACCATTGTATTGAAATCTACGCGAAACTATTTAGCTTCTAGTTCATACTCTTGCTATTTTGTCCTGATGTTTTAGTCAGCGACGCGTTTTCTTAGTTTGTTAAATTGATTTGGTGGCAGGTTGGCTTTTATGAGCTGCTTCACACCTAACGCGACCCCTTCTGCGCCGAATTATGCAACCTTCCTACCGCATCTCTTGAGGCGGGGAAGTGTGCGTTTTGGAAGACGTGCAGGTGGTTGTGCGCAGTTCAGCTTTGCTATGTTGCAAAACAGGTTTGAAACCTGACATGGTTGGCAAAGGGTATTTTCGAAAGATTACTGGTCTTCGCGTGTATTCTTGTCCGACTGGTATAAAAACAATCATACAAAGCGGTACATGAAAATGGGTTTAAAAATTCCTCAAAAGTGCAAGGAATTTTTAAAAAATGTCTGACTTTGGCTTTCTTGAGGAGACCATTTTGCTTTTCTTTCAAAATGTTCTAAAATGATTTGCAATAACTACTAAACTAATCACAAAAATGTTGATATTTCACAGAAGCATGTTTGTTACTTGTGTAGTAAGCAGAATAGTGCGATGATTTTCCATTTCGACCTGTCGGAGACAGATTTTGCCGGATTCACACACCTCTAATTCACACAAAAAGTCTGGAGTAGCTCATTTGTTTTCTTTTCAGGAGACATGTCCCGTCTGACTTGAGCTCATGTTTACATTTGAAACAACCCACACGCAAAAAAACCACGACGTGCTGCTATCAAAACAAAAGTGACAACGTGGCTCAACAACAACACGGAGGCAAACAGATATTAAACCTATAGCGTGAACGTGGATCGTTTTGACAGTCGTGTTTGACAACGCACTCAAAAACGTCACCGTACCTTGGAATAAGCACACCTTTTTGAAATGTGTTTCGGCGCTGGTGTTCATTTAAATCCCGCGCTCTAGTTTTTCCCAATTGGATTGGAGAAATTGGACTTCTCACTCAGGTATTGCTTTTTCTCAGTTGGCAACTGGCTGAGGGGATTTTCGGCCGTGTTTGTGTGTGACTCTTCTCTCTCTCTCTAGCTTTGATGGCCACACACTAATGACTAATAAACTAAATCTATAAAATTGCGGTTGAGGATGAAAATACAATCAGCCAATATGTCGGTGTAAACAATGTTAGTGATTCAATTCTCTTTTTGGTTTCCTTATCACAGACATTGTTGCTTGTTTGTCGCCGCTCGTGTTTGATTTGCTCTCAAAACGATTGTGGATTCAAGTCCAGAAAAGTCACCTTGAGGCGGTCTAAATTGAAGCCATGAGGTTTGTGAAACGTCCACATCCTGACAGACGGCGACGCGTGAAAGTGAGCCGGAGACTTCCGGCTTTCATGCAGAGAAGCAGCTGCGCGTGTTCTTGCGGCCTGTAATCTCCCCGCGCATCACCTTGCACATCGACGACGACTCAAAAGCGGCAACGATTGTGACGACTCGACAAGATCGCAAATGAATAATTTCTGTGGTGTATGGCTTTGATATTCGCACTTGCGCCATCTCGTTTCACTGCTCGCGTTGCATTGTTGGCATACAAATCGCTGAGTAAACATCGACGCCCTCCCTTAATTCTCCGTAGGCCACCCCGACAAAATGGCGTAACCCCTCGACTTGCGCACTACATCGGGTAGAGCGTGCACATTTGGACGCAGCCGGGGTTAGCGTTACGTCACGCCAACATTGCGGTGCGCTCAAGTCTCCCCCGCGCCGGAAGTTTCAGCGCACTGCGACATCGGACGTGGAAGTGCTGCCTTGCATGCACGCAGTCCATCACACTATCGGGCGACATGCCTGTCAATCGCGTGCCATAAAAGCAGCCCGACAGTGCAGTATTGATTTCTTGGTTGATTGACAGCTTAGAAGTGTCTTAATAATTGGGACTGCTTTTCTGGGACATCCGCCGAGATGACTGAACAACACAATCCCGCCACTTTGCCAGCCACCTTGAGAGCGAACGTGGAATGAAAGCCATATGCCATCTGACTGAATAGTTGCCGTGGCGATCGCTAGTCTGCTTTTCCTTCGTTGTCAAATGCAAATTAAACCAACGCGCGCAGAGATCTTATCTGCCTGGCGGTTCGTGAAACCCACAGCTAGTTTGAAACGACTGCGCACCGATTGGGCTCAAACACTGAGCAGCTGAGATATTTGACAACGGCGTATTGCTACAGGCACTACGACTAGTTTTTCAGGTAGGTACAAGAACATTTCCATCACCGGGAATGTTGTGTTTTCACCGCCATTTTTTGGTTTTTATTATTATTATTATGATTATGATAAGAGACGAAGTGGAACATAGAGTGTGGTGAATATACAAGTAGAAAAAATGGATGCCATGATACTCCTGCGCCAATCAAAGCGTGACATTAAACCCGAGGTGCTACTTGATCACGCCGTTAACTTACTTGGCTTGACCCGCCGTTGCCGCACCACGCGCCGGCTCCTCCGCCGCAGACTCTCGATGTGAGCTCGGCTGGAGTCAAGAAGGCCGGAGGGGAGCAGGCAGCAAGGCTTGCGGACGCGAACCGCTGCCAAAAAAAAAAAAAAAAAAAAGCAGACGGGTTTCATTAGTTGGACCCTTGTCACTATATTGTCCTCAGTTCCAAAAAAAGACATCATTCTCCATCTCTGCCTTCATCATGTTGAGTATTTCCTGGAAATATTACATTTATTCGAGTTATTCGATTAGCACTTCATCAATCTTCATTCATTTCCAATGTCTATTTTATATTGTGTTACGTCTGCTATTTTTTTACTTTCTAGTGTGTGTGTGTGAACCCTCCATGTCGCATGAGTTACGACTTCCTTTTCACTTGGCCTCCCCCTTTTTTTTTTTTTTTTTTTGGTTTTCCTCTCTCCGACCTCCTTCCCGTTGGTCTCCGGAGCAGAGGTGGTGGTGGAGTTTGACTACGAAGCGCTCCATGAGGATGAGCTGACCTTGCGAAAGGGGGACCTCATCAAGAACGTGCGCTGCATCCAAGAGGACGGCTGGATGGAAGGAGATCTCAATGGCAAAAGAGGACTCTTTCCGGACAACTTTGTGAAGGTAAGAGCAGGCGAAAAGACGCCATCCTATTTCTTTGTTTTCTTCTAAATGAGCCGGCATCTGCGAAATCCGCTTTGCTTCGTCCGATGTCGACCTGTTGTTTGCCTTGACATCTAGTTGACGGGGGGTGTATTTGAGTTCAAGGTTCAAGTAGCGACCAATCCCTTCCCTGCACATTTCTAACGCGTCCAATTGATTTACTGTCGGCGGGGACATTTTATGACTTTACCACCAGAGCCATCTGACTTGGAGATTTTCTCTCACAGAGTTGCACCATGACCGTCGTCTACCTCTGCTGCTTCCCCCCCCGTCGTTAAACCCGCGATAGTCGAACCGCTAATCTGCGACGAAGACCGGGTTTGGATAGATAATCCGCTAAGAAGCGAGACCCCGGCGGTTTTGGAACTTTTCTTGAGGCTACCGCTATCCGAGAAGCCGTTTGTCATACCCGCGGCTCCGTTTTTTTCATTGCTGCGACTGCCGAACGGCACGGGGGCAGGAGACTTGCCTCGGGACGAAATGGTAAAGAGATTAAACGTCGCTCTGCCAGGACCGGGATTAGTTGCCATGCATCTTCTTAAAGTATCCTCGGGTCACGTGAGCGCGGTTCTTTTGCCCCGGATCGCGATTCTTGGTCTTCCTTTGTCACTTTGGACAGTTGCACGACATCGCATTGAGAAGGGCGGTCGACCGAGGGACCCCAATTATTCACGCGCACGCGTAGAATCCGTGAGGGCTGTGGCCGAATGATCTGTCGGGTTATGTTTTCATAGCGGGAGCGACGTCGGGACACACACCTGCAGCCGCGCACGCTTACACGGCGCAAGCGAAGCGAACTTCCTATTTCATGGAAGTGCGAAGTCAGCGTGAGCCAGGAAGCCGGGCGGTAAACCCAGCCATTGTTTAGCGAAATAGAACGTTCCCGCACCGACGCTGTGGTTGTCTCGGCTTCAATTTGGGATGGTTTGTCACTCGCCTCAAATTCAAACGATGTCGGCCGGTTCAATGTTTGATTTTATCAATGACCATTGACGATGCTCATTTTGTTTTCCTGACACGCGTGATTCCAAAATGGACCTTTTGAAGGAAAAGCCGTTCAGAGAATGCGCGGATGGAGAAAGGGAACTTTTAAGGAACCGGGAGAGGCCTTGACATCGCTTTTCATCATCGATGAATTGCCGTTGTCATTGTCTGCTGTGTCGAATGATGTCACTGACATGCTTTAAAGAGTGACTGCGAGAACAAAACAACCCGGCACGCGCAAACAGTTGGTAACAGAGGCAAGAAGAAAAAAAAAAAAAAACTCACCAACTGTAAAAAAAAAAAAAAAACTGCAGGGCGGCCATCTGCCTCGGCTAGTCGGGTTGAGCTCAACAGGTCAGTTAGCGGGACAGAGGGTAGCTAGAGAGAGGGGGGGGGGAAAACAGGATAAAGGGGTCAGCGGTGGGACGTGTATTTTGGTGTGGTTTTAGCTTCGACTTTGGGGAAACGGGGATGACACCTCGACGACACCAATTTCTCAAACGTTAAATGTTCATCATGTTTGTGTTCTCCAAGGAAATCAAACAGGAGGCCAAGGAAATGAAACATGAACCCAAAGAGCAATCCGCTCAGCCTCTGAAGAGAGAGAAGTCCATCGGCAACGTTGCCAACTTGGTTCAGAGGATGAGCACCATCGGGATCCCTACCGGTGGTTTCCAACCACGGCCGACGGCTGCCACAAAGAGTAAGGAATACCTTTGCAGATGAAAAAAAAAAAAAAAATACAGGTCAATCCATATGTTTTTTTTTTTTTTTTACTTTTATGTTGCCTAACATGGTGAAACGCCTCCGGACACATCGTTGTAGAAGTCACGAAGTCCAGAGGGCTTACAAGGGTCGAGCAAAAAAAAAAAATATATATATATATATATATATATATCAAATTTGTTTAATATATTTATTTCTTTTTTAATAAATGTGAAGTTTCCAACAATTCTCTGTCATTTTAAGGTCAGTGTCGAATGATGGAATTGATAAAACACAAGTTTAAAATCATTTTAGCCCAAGGCTGAGATTAAAAAAAAGAAAGATTGTACCGTTTGTAATCACGCGCTGCCTATTTTGGCAAGACCTAAAAATGCGCTTCCAGAATGACACTGCAAGAAAATTGATTAAAAGTGATTAAACCAAGTACTCACTTTTTTTGTCAACCATTTCCTTGGCTGCTGTGCTTGAACACGGCAGATCCAAATAGTTTTCACCATTTCCTCCGACATTTTACATGTTGACACTGCTCATACCGCCCCCTTTTTCTAATCCTAGAAGCCCTGCACGTATGAACATGTTTAAAAAAAAAAAAGGGCGCAGAGCTGAAGTCACATAGCCGGTTTTTGTTTTACGACCTGCCTACCTTCTTTTCACAGAGTTGAAGAAGAGACAGTGCAAAGTGTTGTTTGAGTATCAGCCGCAGAACGAAGATGAACTGGAATTAAAAGCGGGAGATATCGTAGACATCACCGAAGAGGTATTGTCTCCCATCGTTTGTTTTTAAGAAGCCAGCGGGTTGCATCAAATCGACTCTTTATCGTCTGCTTTATCCGACAATGCTGGAAGACGTTTCGTTTGACGCACCGATGAGCGTGTTTGTCACGGAATAGGTTCCGAAAGGTTATTGCGAACCTTCCGGTGTTCTGGCGAAACAATGTAGAGCGCGAGTCAGAGAGAAGCGCGCACAAAAGTAGCGTCATGTTTCACTTACCGAAAAACAGCTTTTTTTTTGCACAGTTTGCAATTCCGCGAATATTGAGGACTCGATACCAGGTTAGCCGTCGCCGGGCCGTCGTCGGCGGTCGTCCCGAATTGGCTCTCCTTGCGCGCAGGTCGAAGAGGGTTGGTGGAGCGGCGTCATCAACGGCAAGTCAGGACTCTTCCCTTCCAACTTTGTCAAAGAACTGGACGTGGCGAAAGAAGACGGAGACTCCAACGGCACAACCCCAGAAGAGGCCGGTATGAGGCCGAGAGCCGGCCGAGAGACCTTTTCGCCCACTGGTCGCTGACTTTTCCCGTTTGCCCTCACCGCATCTCCTCCGCAGATGGACACGGCGCGGAGAACGCAGTGACCCCGTCATCGCCCCTGCCGGCTTCGGGCAACGGAGCGATTGTCCAGCCCAAAAAAATCCAGGGGATTGGTTTTGGAGACATTTTCAAAGAAGGCTCGGTAAAATCAAAGGTCCGAATTCCCCACCTGGATACAGAAGACAAAAAGGAAAATGTGAGTTTGATGACGGTCGCAACACACGTTACATTTGGCAAGTATAGGACGTCCGCTTTTCACAATACACGCAGCTCTGTGTTGACTTGCATGGCTTTAATTTTGGAGGTGCTCAACTCTCCACATCTCGAAATAATAACCCCCCCCCCCCTTCCTCTCTCTCTTCTTATCTCTTCACAACAGTCATTGCGCATATGCTCTCTTTTTTTTTTTTTTTTTTTTTTTTAAACTGAGTTTGCTATTTCCATTCGGCATTGAATAGACAACATGGCACACGTATGAGCGCTCACCTGGCTTTTCACACGCACCGGCAGTTGCAATTGGAGGTTTCCTTTTGGCGATGTCGAAAGGAAACGTTGCATCGGTTGTCAACTTGGGTGTGTTTTTGCATCGGTCCACCCATCCATTTTCTCAAACGCTCTCTTGGATGATTGAGCTGATTATATCGCCCAAATCCTCAAGAACTTAAGCACCCTGCAAAGGTGCCCCTATTTTTGTAGCAACCACGTTTTCATTTTCCTTTGACTCCTTTCTTGCAATTAATGCTGTACGAGCTTTTCCATATGAAGTCCCTTGTCCATTGACGTGCCATCAATCATTTCCATCTTTCACGTTTGCTGCATTTCAGCCACTGCCTTCATTACCATCAGCCGCAAAGCCCGCCTTTGCCAACGTGACAGAAATGCAGAGGGGCGACGGAGAGAGCAACCCCAAAGGTAAAAATACCTGCCGGCCTTTTGCGCGTGTCGTGTTTTTTTTTTTTTTTTTCCGATCCTATACTTCCTCTTCTGAATCTTCACATTCCCGACATCCAAAGCTAAAGACTTCTGTCGGGTCACCTTCGCTTTGGAAGCCACAAATCAGGATGAACTGACTTTGCGCGAGGATGACATCATCTCGATCATCAGCAAGGTAAGATGTTGCTCGGTGTCCGAATGCACAAGAATACGAATGACTTCGGGAAGTTATCATTTCAACCGGCGTCACCTGCGCGTTTTCAGACCCTCAAAACCCACAAAATGGTCTGACCACCATCGGTGAACTCAAAAGATAAGTTATTTAAAACAAAACAACAATATAGACATGTACAGTACCTGCAGTTGCCAAGAGAATACGACAGAAGGGAATTCTGCCCTCTGGTGGTGAACGGTGCGATTACAATTTACAGTTGCTTAGATCACCTCCGTCGATTCTGACTTTTTTTTTTTTTTTTCCCCCTTCTGCGCAGATTTGGTTGTGTTCTTGGCCTAAAGGCAAAAGCTAAGAATTAGCGTGGGAAGTTGCTGCCACCAAGTGGAGTTATTTGGACATACACTCTGACCATTTACTTTATTTTTTATCATTGCATCATTAATATGGGGGAAGTGTCTTCTGGCTTCAAATGACAGACATATATATTTACTTTCCGCTTTTAATTTACACACATGATTTGAAGATATATATTACTATAGAATAACTTTACTGAAACCCGCATTTTTAATTCCACTTGTTTTATTGATGAATCTGTCAATGGTCAATCAATGGGTCACTCGCATCGCAATTGCGTAAGGTGGTCCATAGCATTGTTTTTCAATTCGAATCCATTTTGCTCCTGATTTCATTCCAGCAACCGTTTTCCGCAATCTTTTCAAGGGACAGTCGCGCGGTTACAAAGCTGCGGTCTAGTTCCTAGATGGCTTCGTGAGTGAGCGCACTCCCGGCCACTTGCCTTCCCCCCCGTGTTCGTGCGTTTACCTCCTTAACCGGACCGTACAAGTTGTCCGTCGTGGAATCGATGGGCGCCTTTTGACATTTCCATCCCTTCTCTGCGACAGGACACAGGAGAGCCCGGCTGGTGGCGAGGAGAAGTGGGAGGCAAGGAAGGCGTCTTTCCGGACAACTTTGTCGTCATGCTTTCAGAGGGCGAAAAAGAGGTAAGGTCACACACAGCAAGTTAGTTCGATCAAATCTTTCTGACGGGCCTTCCACAAAAAAAAAAAATCCCTGAAACCAGGGCTGAACCTTTTTGGCGACAACTCCCAAAAGTATGTTTGTTGCAAACCAATAAAAAGATCAATGCCCAATCTGTTTCAGGCTTATTTATCTCGAGGGTCGCGCAAGTCCTCGCTGAAGCACGACCCCGAAGAGGTAGGACGTCCGCCACGTCTGTCACCCCAAAAAAACCGTGCTCTTGAAGGAACGCGCAGGGAGACGTCGGGCAGCGAGGGCGCCCGTTAAGAGCGGCCGTCCACTTTGTTTGGGACGTCTTTCTTTTTCATTGAATAGTCGTCATGCTACGGTTAAAAAGAAATGCTCTTATCTTCTTACAGTTTGACACGGTGACTCCCGATTGAGTCTCCGGAGACTTGACTTCCTGCCGCCGACTTTTCATTGCTTCTATTTCTTCTTTCAGAAACCAAAGAAGCCCCCTCCGCCGTCAAAACACATCGGTAAGCGCCTGCGACACACCGTTCATTCCGAAGGAACTTGATCAAGAGTTGAACAAACTATTATCCTGGACTCCACAACTGGTTGGTTGCGGTACCTTCCGACATTTTTATTTATTTATTTTTTTTTTTTTTGGGGTCCATGCTCCTCAACAGCTCTCAAACCAGAAGTTCCCAGCGCTGACAAGAAGCCTCACGCCATCAGGCCAGAGGACAAAGGTACACCTCCCTTCATTCTCATTTCTCGGATGCAGTAACCTGGGGGGTTGAGGGGGGGGGGGCAATTAAGGCTCACGCCTCCACCGCAAAATGTCTGCCATGCAATCAGAATGATACGTCTCGAATGTTACACATTTGGCTTTTTGTTTTCCTTTACCGTCAAGTATTTTGAGGAAACGCCGACGCCGGCAAAAAGCTCGTTGCTATCGTTGACATAAAACACGTTTTTCTGTGTTTGGTTTTTTTTTTTTTTTTCCCCCAAACTTCACCTGACAATTTGGGCATTTTAGTGGCTTTGCGTGGTTTTCTCCATCTCCGAATGCGTTTGCTCCATTTCAGTTGACAAGCCGATGCCAGATCCAAAACCACACAAGCCCGCGGCCCCGCTCCCACCCAAAAAGCCCGTCCCGCCTCCTGGCAAAGGCAAACCGGCAAACCTGCCACCCAAGCGGCCAGACAAGCCTCTTACTCCGTCACCAAATTTGAAGTGGGTCCGATGTCTTCTTTTCTCCCAGCATTGTGCTATTTCGAACGATCTCTGGAGTGATTTGGTTTCTTGTTTTTTTTTTTTGTCCCCCCCCCCCCAGACATAATGGGGAAGTGCCAACATCTCGTCCAAAGCCAGACTTGGACCTATTGCTTCCCCCCAAGCCCAAAACACCCTCAATGGACACAGGGGACAAATCCTTGGAATCACGTATGTATCGATTTTATTTTTCTTTCCCAATTGCCATTTTCACAATTTGGACTTGAGCCACGCGTGTCCCACAAGCTCCAAAGGTTTATTTTAAGTATTTAAGCGGAGATGGGAAATAATCTGAAATCCGCTGTTCGCCCTTCACTGCAGAGTCTAGCGGAGCTGGGGGGGGGGGGGGGGGGGGGGGGGGCACTTCTCTGCTCAGCAACAGCGAGTCTGACAAGTTGTCATGATACAAGAACATGCAATAGTCGGCGTCCCCGTTTTCTTGCGCGAGCAGCTTAGTGTGACGCAGGTGCAAAGACCTGCTCAACGCCACAGTTGCGGCTCAACAAAGTGGCTCGATTTTATTCGGGTGTCGTTTCGATTCGACTCTACGCCACTCTCATCAAGCGGATCGAACTCGCCGATCGACCGTCATGTCATTTTGAGCCATGACCGTCGTCGATCGGATGCGCACAATCCGCATTTTTTTGCGCTCCTTTTTACACCCCCGCCAGACAATCGTGTGACACCGCGTTCCCACGAGCGGGCGCGCACGGGAAAAATATTCTCGCGCTGACTGGACTTCTTCTCGAACCGTCAAATGTTAGCTTCCAATAACCCCCCCCGAACAATATTTATCTCTGACCTCTTACTCTCTCAACAGCTCTGATGAGTTTCGATGAGGTTTCCCCGAACTCAGAAAAGCTGTCTCATCCCACCGCGAACAGACCAAAGATCACCGGCCGCAGGTTGCCCGCCCAATTCGGCGGAGGGCATTCGGTGAGCGCCTCACTCGACGCTCGTCGTGCTCAACAATTACGCGTTGCTTTAATCACGCGCTCCAAAAAAAAAGCTCCGACGGCATGGACGTACCGAACCTTTTTTGCGCCTTTGTTTGTTTCGGCGGCTGCCGTTGCCAAATGAGCGCATCTTCTCAAGGACACGAGTCCCCAATCGTCACATTGATTTTCAATCATGCCCGCACGCGGTGAAACGCAGATTTAACGGTTGGCCATCTTTCACGCTGAGGCGGCCCCACTGCTTTTCTTGCCTCCTGTAATTGTTCCGAGCCGAGGCTCGCGTCGCCACATTTGAAATAGCCGACAAAAATCCGTACGTCATACGTGTTGAAATATGGATCATTTCACATTGTTTTTTTTTTTGTTAGCAGTACTAGGAGTAGTCGTATTGTTGTTGTCCTTCCTAAATCGTTAAAAAAAAAAAGAACAACCCCCCCCTGTAGCCCAACAAGGAGAACGCCGTGGAGAAATCCCTCAAGTTCGACGAGGAGGATGGCGGCAAACTAAAGCTTCTGGAACCCAGAAAGGTCGTTTGGATTTCTTATTTACCTGCTTTTTTTTTTTTTTTTAATCATACCGATGTGCATTCATATGTGGAGAAGGTCGCTAGCTAACGCCGTACTTTTCTTATCAGAGACCTCATTTAATTGGCTGCTTTCACAGACATCAATTGTGAGCACTGTGTGCTCGGGGGCACCGCATCGCTTTGCAATTATTATTTGGGATTGATTTTTCACCCTCCGATTTGCAAAGGAGCAATTTTTCCTGACATCACTGATGACACAGTATTAGGAGCAACTCGGAAATTTGGAACTTGCTCAGGAGTTTTTGACTTCATTCACCCTAATTCCGATGTCTAATCTTTTTTTTTTTTTTTGATCTAATCGTCCACATTCCAAAAACAAACGCCAAAATACAAACACTAATGTGAACGGCGAACTTTTTTTTTTATTTTTATTTTTTCTTTCCTTCTGAAAGCTGTTGAACACCAAAATCTCCCGTTTAGGGTCATGAGAGCCTCTCGGAGAATGAACTTCACTTTTTGCATCGGTGACGGATGAGCATTGAACGCATATCATTTTTAGAATGAATGATTTGTTTTTTGTTTTTTTTAAACTTCAAAAGGGTCCTGCTCTTTTTTTTTTGTCGTTTACGCTCTCATTTCCCTTATAATGCGAACCATTCTTTCTGGAGTTCATTTCTCCCTCTCGTGCCGTTTTGGCTCAAGTTCTCTATTTTCACTTCTCTCATAGTCAATTCCAAAGTACTGAAATTAAATATCATGCACCCCCCCCCCCCCCCACACCCCTCGCCCCAATCCTCCCTCCGCAGCTTTCCGCACACAACCTGTCGCCGTCATCGCATAAACACAGCGTGGAGGCCAAACCCGGCCCGGCGGCCGCAGCCTCCGGCTCGGAAAGCGGTTTCCAGGGAAGGGAGGATCCCAAATCCCAGATGGAAGCGCTCAGAAGTCAGATGAAGGATCTTCTGCTGTCAGTGGAGCTGTTCAAGGCCCAGCAAATGTAATTCTTTGATAGCAAACTTGCGAGCTTGCGGAAATGAAGGCACGACCCAAGTTTCTCTTTCGGCGGCATCTTAAGATGCAGGGTCGCTTTTATAAACTCAAGCGCTGCTATGACTCCAGTCGCTGCGCACGTAATAAGCTGATCTGGCAAAGAGCAGCGATTGAAACAACAGCCGACACATTTGGCGTCGACGAGGGCAATCAATTGAAATGTATGTTTGTGCCTATTTCTAGGAAAGAAATAACAGAGCTTCGTGGAGAGTTGGATGAGGAAAGGCAAAAGCGCGTCGCCCTGCAGGTACTATCGATCCCCCGAACCACATACGCCGCCTTCTCCGCATGGAGCGCGCTCTTGAGATCAAGCCACATTATTGATGGCCTCGCCGACAGCCACAAACAACATTCGCGCACATGTTGCAAACACTCGCGCCCAAAGAAATCCAAAATCCCGAAGCAAGACAATGGCTCGGAGTGTGGGTCTAAACCTCGGTTCTGAGCGCTTTGCATTCCGTGTCGTCTCAGATGGAGCTCGATAAGCTAAAGATGGCTGTCCACTCAACGTGAAGCTGAGCTCGGGGCGGGGGAGCTCAAGGTCCAGCTTTCTAGCCTGACGACCAACGAGAGAGCCGGGTTTTGGGGGGGGGGGCAGCGGGAGGACGACGACCAACAGACAGTTGAATGGGCAGAGAGACGGTGCAATCATTTTCACATCTACAAATTCACCTCCCCGTATTTGTGAGATTGAATTTTTTGCACATATTTTGTTTTCAAGCTCGATGTAATTAAATTACAAATGTATATTTTTTTTTTGCCAACACAAAAAAAAAAAAAAAAAAAAACGAGGCCTTACTTTTAAACTACTGTGTCTTTTCCATCCCCCTCCCGCGCTTCTCAAACGGCCTCACGACAGAGGGTCGCTCTCAGTACTACTGACTCCATACAAAGCGGAGCATCCTAATTTTCTCCCGCAACTTTGCAAAGCGCTCTTTTTTCATTTGGTCCTCAGGACAGATCATTTCCCCTCTCCTCTTAACAAGGCGCCTGCTGTTGCTGGAATTGAATCGTTCTTTGCAGCGTCCCAGAGGACGCTGACTCTCTTCTATATTTGTCCGCTCTTTTTGGATGCATTTTCTAGCATTCCTATCCAGGGAAACACTACTGTGCCTGTCAAAAAATAAAAATTGTACGCGTCGTTCTGGAGCTTAACATTTACCCCGACGGAGTCCGAAAATATCCCATCTCGATATTGTGTATGTATATTTTTTTTTAAACTCGACCGACATGCGGAAGAAAGGAGTTTTTCTGGCTCGTGCCTAAGGATGTTTATACAGAAAAGCCGGAGTCTCGTTTTCATCATCTCTGCGGCTTGCTTACTTGTTCTACTCAGGCCACCGTCCATCAACTCCCAGGTGGTCCGGTCTACCTCTTCTTCTCGTCTATCCCCCCCCCCCTTTTTTTTGTTTTTGTTTTTTCAAAGTGAACAAAAAAACTTGTCTCGCTGTTTTTGTGGTGATTTGTCAAAAGCCTGTTCATTGCTCATCAGTTGTGTTTTTGTAAACGAGCTATTTGGGCCACATGGGGGGGAGGGGGGGGGCTATGATTTTCATGAGCTTATGAGAATGAAGACATTTTAACGAGTGATTTTTTTCCAAAAATGCCAAAATGTTAACAGCGGCCACTGTCTTTCGCCCAAAAATGTTGCTTCAAAGCCCTCCCGGTGAGATGATTTTGGTCTGTCGCTTTTCATGGTGGCGTCGAGGTACCAAAACATCAACTATTTCGTTGTATTTGGGGAAACTTGAACTAAAATTGAACTTGACAATATCCTGACAGCCACACGAGGTATTATGACACGTTATATTTCATCGTTATTTTCTTACGCTTAAGACTCCAATTTCTTTAGTGTTGATAAATTCTTGTTTTCAGGATGGCTCGAATATTTCTCGGTATTTTGGGTCAGGGTTCACATTCCAAATAGTGAAAAGAGAACTGGAAGAACACCGACAAAAATCGTACTTTTGTTATTAAAAAAAAAAGTCATCTTATACCCGCTGTACTACTTTGTTCAAGACAATCTTCCCAAACCGTCTCTAGAATTTTAATTAGCAATAAGCTGGTTGTTTGCTGTTGAAATGGGTGTCAAAAATGATTACGTTGATACACGTGGCATATCCAGGTTCTGACCCCCCCCCCCCCCAAAAAAAAGCTAACAAAATCGCTTTGTACAGTTCCCCAAATTTAAATTAAGATAAGAAAACCTTTATTAGTCTCGCAATGGAGAAATTCCCAATTCACAGCAGCAAAGTTATAAAAGGAAGAAGTAGAATTATGAACACTTGGTGGCGATGTCACAATGTACCGACGTCTCAGACTGCTCTGCGCAATATTTTCTTAAGCTAAAGCAATTTCCGAACACGTTAGCAGGCTGCCTTTTAAGCAATAAGATCATCTAGCATTAGCTAGATGCTAATGATGCCGGGCACCAAGATGAGAAAAAAAAAAAAAAAAAGCTCTTGAAACACCCCTTTGGGCCTCCTGCTCATGTGTGCCGCACGACCGAGTTTGAATTATTATCATTGTTGTCGTGAACAGTTTTTTAAAAAATGATAAACGTCACCAGTGTCTTAAGGGCGCGACTTCCAAATCGTCCGTTTTGTTTTTGTGTTGCGGATCAACTTGCACACTTTAAAAGGGCGTCGGTGGTCTTCAATTGTGTTTTCATATGAATGCTCGTCGCCTCCGTGCCTGACATGTCGGATGCCGTCTCCCTTTTCGCCTTTTGACGACACGGCTGCTCGATTTGATAATCACATTGTGGGCAAGAGGGATCGGGGAGAGCCGTTGGATGTCGCCTATGTACTGCGCTTTATTTTTCTATCCTGTACATTCCGGAGATTGACACCAAGAAACGCCGAAATCTGCACATTTACGAGTTGAATTTCTAAATAATTTTGTTTACATGAATTGTATCCTTGCATGAGCTGACCCCCCCCCCCACCCCCACCCCCAAAATATAAATAAATATCTATTTACTATCAAAATTGACATGCATATTGCCTCCATTTCTGCACCACGAAACTTGATTGGCATTCACAGTCGGAGGACCACGTGAGACTCGTTTCAAGCTAGGAGAAAAAAGAAAAAAAAAAGCATATTTGTGGAAATATTGACTGAAAGATATTCTCACAGCAAGGGAGGGCATTCCTGAGGAAATGCACATGACTACGACTGAAAGTTAGCCTCGTGTTTGTGTCTCACAGTTCAGAGTTCGGGTTGTGCGCTTGCTTGGGGCTTGTTCCGGATTCTCCGCACCGTTTTTTTTTTCTTGTTTTTGTTTGTTTTCGGCTTCTTCCCACATTGCAGAGATGCGCCATGAAAGTCCTCTGGGTGACTAATTTTACATGCGGTCAATAACACTTTCAAAACTCAAATAATTGGAATTGGAATAAAGTTCAAAGTTGGTTGAGACGAAGGCATTTTGGCTATTTTGTGAGGGAGAAAAATCCGGTGGGAAGACCTAAGTCACGTGGCCTGTGATCCGATTGCCCACGATGATGACAGTGTCCCCTGAGCAACAAGAAAAAAATTGCAGGCCCCACCCCAAGATATGAATGACTTCCATTGTGGTGATTCTTGAAGAAAAAAAAAAAGAGAAGATATCTCATCGCTATTTTCTTCATCTTGTACCGAGAACCTCAAATCGCAATCATGTGAGCTCGGCCAAATGACTTGTTTGTGTTATTGCTACGGGGGGGGGGGGGGGGGGGGGGGCATCATTATGGGCCGCAGAATGAACTGAAAATAATTGGACTTTTATTTATTATTATGACGACTACTATTCTTAAAGTCAGAAATCATTTGCATCTCGATTCGCATGCTTGACGCGAGGAGAAATCCATTGCAATTGTTGACAAAATATTTGGCACCTTTTGTTTTCCGATCAGTGCGAGTTTGATCTCGGTATTGACCAGCGTTTGTTATCTTTATCGGAGTCGAGGTCGACCTCTTTAACGGTGAACATTCCTGGCACCTAATTTTCCATCCTCTGGCCCTTGAGATCATCGCATCCCTTCTCATAATGAACAACAACATGTCACAAGACGGGAAGTGCTAAATTGCCCTTTCCAGCAGCACCGAGTCACAAGAATGCGGCATTCAAGTTACCTTGTGGAGTGAAATGGCTCTTTCTATTCATCCGACCCGCGCCTTCTTCGCCCGTTTCCTGACCGAAGGGTCAAATGAGACGTTTGTTGACGCTCGTTTTCAGAACACAAGCAAGCTGCGATAACACGCCTCAGGTGTCGGCAACAAAGAGCAGCGCACCTCGCAGACGCGAATGCGAGCAACCGTCGCTAGCGAGAACTCGGGAATGATTCGAGCCACGCCGCCTTCATTTCCTTCCCCAAGTGACAATTTCGAGAGTCTCATCAGCAGAAGATTCACTTTATCTTCAAAGATGAGAACCGTCTGGCACATTTCTTGACACCACTAAGATTTTGTCACGCTTTTGCTTCTGGCCTCCGTGGGCCAAGACTCAAGGGATGGAGGAGTGTAAATGGCTTTTTCGGATCTTCAATCTTTTAGTTGATTGACGCGATATCAGTCAAAGTCATCCTTTGATGGCGAGGACTTCTGTTAAACTGGGTAAAAAAGTCAGCAGGAAGGATGTCATCTTTTTTTATCCCGACTAACACACAAAACTATCAAATATTAATAACATGCACACAGACACAAATCCCCCCCCCCCCCAATTTTTCCCCTACACCTTTCACAATCGGCTTAGGACCAGACCGCGGGCTACACTCACACACATTACATAAATACACACACGTGTGTATAGATATACACATTCCAAAAAACACCAAAAGGTATCGGGCCAGTCCTCAAAAAAAAAAAAAAATGGCCGTCATGCTCACAACTACATCTCTGTGACATCACTTGTTGACGCCGAAAGCGCCGTGCCCCCGGACACATGTTCGATATTCGATATTCGGGGTCGGCAACCCGAAGTACTCCAAGAGCCGTATCGAGCGTCTCCACCAAAAAAAACCTTTTGACCTCTCAAGTGAGGGTAACGGCGCATATATATTGCTTCTTTATCTGGACGGACAGATAAACAACAGCCTGTCGCATTCTAGGAACTCAATGAGCTAAATGCAGAGCACACGAGGTATATCTGCGGCAGGCAAAACGGATGGCCCGATGGACTTGAGACCGGGGGGGGGGGGGGGGGGACTTCCTTTTAGGAGTTCACGACAAATGGAATGCTTCTGCAGAAAAAAAAGCAATGCCGTGCAACTTCCGAGAACGGGGAGGTGAATTGCCGCAAACGTTTGATTTGATCGTATGGCCGCTAAGAAGTTATGTTTATTTATTTTTAAAAAGCGCATCACACTTTTTCAAGTTCTGCCCTTATGTTTTCAAGTCACAGGTGTTGTGGTCAGTCAGCTGCAAGCAACACTGTGGAGGCGTCACCATAGGCGGGTCTCGCTTCCGTCATTGAAGTGTCGGAAGCCGCCTTTTTTTTTTTTTTTTTTTAAATAATGAACATTAACACCATTTCACATATACGCACAATTTCAATTGCTACTCGCAGGGAAATAATTCAAACGCACAAAATGACTATGACGGATACTGTACGTGATCTTACTCCATAGATGGAGACCTTGTAAACATGGACAATAAACGACAGATGATATCAGACGCATGCAAATAGGCTGGCAACCAACGTGTTTAGTGCCCTCTCCTCCTCCTCCTCCCATTTTTTTGGGGGGCGGTTTGATTGATTTAACGTGTATTTTGCCACCAGATGAAGAACTAGACTGGTACAAAACAACAGCGCACAACCCAGTCCCAGAAAATTGAATTCCGTGAACATAATAGAAGCGCAACGAGTACGACGCGAGAAGAAAATTCACTTTCGATTTTTGATGACCTTCCTCCCGTCAAGTTATGTGGTGTCGTGCGGCCGGAAGGCTGAAATTGTCAACGCTTACGTTGGGAGAGAAAGGAAATGAAGGCCGCGGGATTGAAAAAAAAAAAAAAGGGTCCGTGCGCTGCAAATCTCGATTGCCAAGCGCGGCTCAACGCGCTTAAGGGTCAATACGAGTGGAATCTGCTCGTCTTTGAACGCAACAAGGGGAAAAGTCAACCGGAATGCTCCCTTAAATTGCAAATGGAAAGTAATCTGCTCCACTATGATGTTGACCATTTCCAATGGTCAACATCATAAAATCTCGGGTCAAATATCAAATATTTGGGGACAAACTGCAGCTGGGAATGACAATTCATAGTTTGTTTGTTTTTTGTTTTTGTTTTTTTACCCTGCAGTTTTTGTGCAATTGCCAAAGCATCCAATCAGGACTAAAAATCAAATAACCCCCCCCGGCCCCCCAATCCCTCCCTTCAGGCCCTTCAAAACTTTCTAAGCTGGCCCGAGCACTGACCCGCATTAATGTTTTGTATACATTTTTGAAATACCGCCTGCGTTTATTCCCAATGGTCTAGTTTTGCCTTCATTTAATGGTGTGTGTGTGTCTCGGCTGCGCAGCTTCAAGTGGTTGGCGGCTTGGCTTTTAAAGCTCAAAATGTCTTCCGCCTTTCGCCCCAAGTCAACTGCAATTGGCTTCCGCATCCTGAACAGGATTCCCTGGCGGGGAGAATGGATGGATGGATGTTGTCACGGAAGCTAAACTCTTTCACTGTTTCCCGGAGTTACTCGCCACCGTAAGAATGAAGCCGCCGCTCCTCAGCATCAAGCACCCTGCTTGGTTCTCGGCACCCTCTAAAAGCGTCTGGCCTGCGGACCCCCGAGGCAGCGGGCAGGAGCTCAGAGAGTTACGGCGGGGCCGGGCCAGTTCAAGTTATCCTGTCCCGTGAACGGCTTTGCTCATAAACGAGCCACTTGCGCTTCCGACGTGACGATGTCGACGGTTAGCTTCCGATTTTCCGTTTCTGAAGACGGAGAATGACAAAAAAAACAATCACATCTCCCCAGAAATGAAGGGCAGCTCTGAACAGCACGACCGGTTTTCTTTGTCCTTCAAAATTGACATGCCTGACTTTCTTTTAATAATCAAGACTCGTGTGCAGTTCCAAGCATGATTTTCGCTCCGCTTTCTCCATCTGGTTGATTGATGCCGTGTTGATTGATGATGAGGGCAGAATGCCTAGCGCCCCGACAGGATTGACTTCCTCCCGAGACCGGGCCCTCATCGTGATGAGGCGCTCGCTCCATCAAAAGGTTCCTCGCTGATGAAGTGGAAAAGCCTCAGCGGGCTCAAGTATCCTCTCACGCGCACGTGAGGCGGACGTCGAGTGGGCGAATTACCACATGGCCGCGGTGGGGCTGGGCAAGTGGCCTGCTCTCTGTCAATCCTCTCGGAGAAACACTGACATGGTAACCAGGTCATCCAGTCACTTGCTGGTTTTTCAGCTTGTTTTTGGACACCAGTTGACAACCTTCACGTCTGGTCACCCGCGCATCTTGATATCTTTGGCATTTGGGCAGCTGGGTTACGTTCCGCTGCTTACATGAGTCAAAATGCAATTGAATGCGTTTGGCCACGGGGGGGGGGGGGGCTTCAAACAAGCGCTGTTCATTTATAGTCCCGGATGTGGAGGGGTAAACATCTGCTGCTCTTGAGGCGACCTTAAGAGATTTCAGAAGTTTCCATTCATCACACACACACAAAAAAAAAAAAGTAGTGGTTGCTTTTTTTATTTATTTTTTAATAATAGTCGCTAAAAGGGTCTGATGGGTTGTCATGGTGAGAGTAGCCACGCTTGGCATTTACACCAGATAGAACTGGTCCCTGAAAACCAATACCATGAATCACAATCAATAATTATTTGTCGTTCTTCATTGAACTTCACGGCTAAAAGAAAACGTTGACACGTCGCATCGATATCTTGTTGTTTTTTTTCTGAGTGAGGATTTGACTTTCATCATACCGCATCAAATTCATCCGTTTCCTTCGCGTCTAAATTTTCCAGCCAAGCCGTTTCATCTCGTATCGTGCTTATTCGCGGGGGCTCAAAAGCGTTTGGACAATGGGCTGACAATTTATTGGCAGTCAGTTTCCACGGCCTCGGGCGACGGAGACACTCTGCCGTGATTCGCGCGCATAAAACACGCTGTCATTTTATTGGCGCGGCAGCACCTCCTCGGAGCTCATCTCATTCGGGTTGTCTGATCCTGGGCAAGGTGACGGCCAAAGACGAGCCGCATTCAAACATTGATCGAGCAAAAGCTCGATTGCACGCGCGGATTGTTGTTTTTTGCCGATAATTCCGATGAACGGTGTAAACTGACGAGGAGGGATTTTAATTTGGCTCTCACGTGTGAACAAACGCAAAGAGAAAAATTGGAAATTAACAGCGCCTTTGCAGAGGAGCAATTGCGTCGCCTGATCATCTGGTTCGATCACGAGGACGGATTAATAAAATGAAAGCGCACGCTCTCGGGTCATCCGGCTGGATTTTTTGACCTTTGCGTCAATTTGCGACCGCAGCCTTTCAGGAGAACGCAGAGGTTCTCGGGTGGCCCTTGACTGAACCTTTGCAGATTTCCATTTAAGGTGCGAAAGGCAGTTGGAGCAGAAAAAGGGAAGCTTGACAGTCAGACGCCTCCATCCACAAAGTGTCAGAGGAGAAGTGAGGGCAAGAAATGCCAAGCGTGGTGTTCAGGAAGCGGTTCAATGATGCAACACCTTGGAATCATCACACTTGACTTGCGCCAGCGTGAGCGGCCGCCAACGCTTGGCGCTTCGGGAGCAATCGGCTGAAGGCTCTTGAACATCCGAGCCACTTCGTTGGAGTCCTCAGCACCTCCAAACGCAATCCGTTTCATTCTTTCCTTTACAATTAGAATGTTCATTTTCGTTGGATTAAACGCCGCCGATTGAAATGGCCTCTCTGTCAATTAGATTTGGGCAAGCTTCCTTAAGGTTTTTGGTCTTTCGCTGAAACGATGTCTAAAAATATCAGGGAGCCGACAATGGTCTATTTTAAAAAATATTTGGGGGGGCGGGGGGGGGGCTGAAGAGAAAAACACTTACCAGGCTGAGAGGTTCAGCCGTGGCTTCAGCCTTAATTGCAAATGGCACTATTTCCTGTTGACCTTTAAACTGACTTGAGCTTGGCTTAATTGGCAATTATGCTGATTCGGAGTTGGTTTATATTAATAATAAAAAAAAAAAATCTTGTTAAACGTGTGAACGTGCACTCTGGAGTGTATTTCAAGTAATTGTACAGGACCGATTATTTTTCATTGACGGGAAAAAGATGAAAAACAACAACTGTGTCATCGGTTTGCCTAAAACCGTCCTCATTTCAGCCTGCAAAAACATCCCTGGGGATCAGAGTCGGTCTGCGTTTACAAAATGGAATAGAATAAATCAAGCAGGTCAAGCACAGCATGTGAATGCTAATTGCAGATTTCACATTCAAAAAGGGAGGGGGAAAAAAAGCATTCGCAATGTGTGCACAGTACTGATAAAGATTAAATTGGCAGAGCTCAAATTGTTTTTGGGTAACGAAACATGTCAGCATTGCTAATAAATGTGGGTGAAGTCAGCACTCCATTTATTTTTTTAAATCAAGTTCTTTTAATTAAACACTTATCATCGGTCTGCTGAGCCTGTCTAACGTGTGTAAATAATCATCCAACAATCCATTTTATGTACGCCTTTTCCTCAATTACGCTCACGCCGAATTGTATGTCAATGAAGAAGAAACTAAACCATGGATGTGAAAAAATGTGCAGATCTTCTTCGTCAGCTATTGTTTACTGAAATTAAATCCGCACCGAACTTATTCAAATAAAATATGTTTCAAACAATTCAACAATGTCATTGCTCATACAAAAGATCATTATACTGAACTTGCTAATAAACCACAACATGCATTGGGGGTGGCCTATTAATTCCAGGGTGAGCTATTAACCCCCCCCCCCACACACACACACACACACAAACCTCCCCCCGAAGTGCCATTCGACAGGACTTGGGTGGATGAATTGGAAGTGGCGTGCATCTCCACACGTTCTCCTCGCTTTTACATTGGAAGCGTTAACCGGAAGTAGCTTAGTTTCCACACAGTAACTTGGCAGCTGTTATGACAAAGCGCCTCGAGAGTCGGCGAAGAGTTGATGCTGCGGGCGCGTCTGAGAAGACAGAACATTTCGGAGACGAGCAGTGGCCGCGTCACAGGACTATTTAACTTTTTTTTTTTTTTTTGCTCAAGACGATTGTCGCTTTTTTTCCAAGCATTTTGCCCGGTGAGAAAGACTTTGATTTCGCTATCCAGCTTTGTTTTGTTTTTTTAGAGATTTAACTCCCGCCCGGAGTGACTGATGACCGATCACCAAAAGGTGAGGAGGATATGGCAGGGGAAACTCGAATCTTCATTTGCCAACGTCTCAATTTATCTATTCTATCTGGGGTCTACACAACGTGTTGCCAACAGTACTGTTTTGTTTTTTTTTTTTGGTCCGTTAACATGTGCAATTCAGATTTTTAAACTCCAAAATTCCCTCCTTGCTTTCTTTCATCGTCAAGTGTGTACTTATACATACATTTACATATTTTCACGCAAATCTCATCATCCACTCGGCAGAATTACGATTGTACCCAGATGCAAAAGGTTATGATCATGTAAATATGCCTATTTATTCTTGATCACCCTTTCTGGAATTCAAAATTAATAACAAATAACACAACATACCGTCACAGGCTACAAAGCACTTTTGCACACTAATTAGATCCGCCAATGACATGCAACCTTAGTATACAAAAATAACGAGCTTCGTCTAGGACAGGGGTGGGGAATTGTTGTTGTTTTTTTTTTCCACCAGGGGCCAAATGAGAAGCAGCAAATATTGTGGAGGGCTGGGGCAAAAGGTCAAAATCTACTCCGGTTATGTATTTTATTTCTATGTTGAAATAAGTCAATGACATTCCGAGTTTCCACAATGTCTTTGTAATGCCAGTAATAATGTAACATAACTTGCAACATTTCCGTCCCAACTACCAAACAATGCAGAAAAAAAAATGTTGTCTTTTCTTGTTCCGTGAGTTCAAGCTGGCCTCTATTGAGCTTTGACAAGAGCAGGTTGAATGTTGGAGGTGGAGATGGGAAGCAAACATGACAGATGCTCATCAGTAAGAAGAGAGGGTCTGTACGTGGATTTGTTGAACTTGTTTTGAGGTTTGCTGAGTCCACCGAGCACCCTTGAACGAATTCCCCCTCCGAAAATGGCTCGGCGTTCTTCGCGATATCACACAGAGCGTCCTGGTTGCTGCTTGGTGAAAATAGCCTTGTTGTTTTTCGAGCTGCGCTCTCCCAGCCTCGGTCGATTGTCTGGATTTTTCCGCACGCTGCGTCTCGTCACGTCGACTCGCGTTATAGTCCTTCGAGACGGCGACCGGCTCGCCGCAAACTAAACGCCCCGGTTTGACTCCAGTCAATCAATAACTGAACAGTCCGTATTTTCCCGGAGCCACGGCCTTCGGCGTCCGTCTTGAGATTTGTTTTGGGGGTGGCGTGGGCGACCATTTGGAAGGTTGCCATTACCGTCACTTGCTGCTAATCACGCGGATTCGGCCGGACCACCTGGACGTAAACGACGCGCGCACACTGTAAACAGGTTTCAAAGTAAAAGTTCTGCTCTTTGAATCCACGCACTGTACAAAAAAAGATTTCAGCAAATGTTATTTTCTTGATTTCAAGCAACTTTTCACAGGTCAAGAATAGCCGGGCCGAGGCCCGGCACGCATTATCCCAAAATGTGAAAGTATCGTCGTTTTTATTTTCTTGATTCCAAGCAACTCGTCGCACGAGTCCATCAGTAATGTTGCTAAGCAACCTCAGGGAATCCGGCACTGTGTTTTGATAAAAACTGAGTGTGATCGACTTATCATTCACAATTAATCTGTAAGTTAGCATTTAGCGTAGGCTAGTCGTTTTGGAGATTCAGAAAACGTTCAAACAAATTCAGTGAGCCATTTACCGGTACCGTCAAGTGTGAACTGAACGCTGCCGCCCGAAAAAAAAAGTCATGCGAGTGAACCGCTACATTGTCCGGGACATGAAAATCCACATTTGACATCTTTTTTAAATGGTTTTATTAGACTTGCTTTGTTCGAGAGAATATTTTCACTGAACTGACTCATCCCCCATTCAGTCCACGCGCATTTTTCATTTATTTTCCTCCTATTTTAATTTCCCGTTGGATAATGTGACTTTTGAAGCCATCGTTTTGTTCCAGGCGAGGCATAAGTGTCCACGGAGGTGATTTTTATTCAAATGAGGCTGTTTTTGCATTTACGGTTTGCAGAAAAGTCCGCTTTTTACGTAGCGTTAATGCATAAATAATTTGTTAAATGTCATTGCAGTTGATATGTTATTATATCGAATCCATTACGGGATAACCCTCATTTGCATTTGAAGGATTACTGGAATATTACGTCAATGGAAACGTCCTTGTTAATATTCACCAAAACACTAAAACTACTGTTGCATACAATTTTTTTTTTTTTTTTTTGCTTAATGCTCACTGTTGCTTCATTGGGGGGGAGGGACAAGACATGCCAACCTTGTGTACGCGGTGTTGTTTTTTTTTTTTTTTTTTAGAATTTCATCCTTTTCCTCCTCTTTCCAGAAATTCCCTCACTGATGGCAGGGATGACGAATGAGACGTGGACACACTCGTCATACGTGCCCCATTATCTCCTGCGTGGTGATCCTTTTGCCTCAAGACTCTCGAGAGAGGCAGACATTGTGGCAGCTTTTTATATCTGCATTATAGGTCCGTTTCTTCAATTGGAATAGTGAATCAATATGTTGAAAATCAGGAAAGACTGAGAGCCATTTCGTGTTGAATTGTATTTTGATATAGAGTCTTTTTTTTTTAACCTTCTCGGTGATCCAGATTGTTTTTTTTTGTGGGGTGCGGGGGATGAGCTGGAGTCAGTCCCGCATGACTTAATCACGGGTGACATATTGACAAACAGCCATTGTGACATTTCACAGTCTGCAGTTGACCCGAGATGAATTTTTCAGAATGCGGGAAGACGAAATGCCATGAAAGCACCACACAGCAAGGCCAGATTGGGCACGAAATTTGAACGGCTGCATGAAGAGCGCCCGAAAGCATCCGTTCAATTCAACGCGGGGAGCGGAACGTCACCGTTCATCACCCGCTGAACACGTTTCTTTCTCTTCCAGGTATTATGTCCGCAACGGGGAACGGATACGTCTTGTACGTGACTATCAAACGCAAAACGAAGTTGAAGCCACCGGAACTGATGACATTGAATTTAGCCATCTTCGACTTTGGCATATCAGGTATTTTCCATCTTTGTCGGAGCGTCGGAAAAGCGACAACACCGTTTAAGAATCATCCAAACAAATCTGGGGCGGGGCTTATTGGTGCCTGGCGATGTATTTGATGAACCCCACGCACAGAACTGCACACTAATTGCGAGGCGCCGACTCCGCGAGGGAAAATGTCATCCGCGCCTTCTCCGTTTGGTGCCTTGTGACTGACAACGGCACATCCGATTCCGCGAAATGATTCGCATTTGACCGTGATGCGGACCGTGATCATCATCAGAATGTTGCCGTTCTTTTTCTCGATGAACGATGGTTATCCGGGTATGTCCTGGGTGGGCCGTGTGACCAGGGGTGCGCCCCAGTGCTCATGAGCGCCGCGAATCGAATATTGCGTTCCGGTTCAAGTCGAGTGCCACGTGGTCCATGGGAAAATCAACGGGCAAGTAATTGATTCGGCAGATTTGATTCGCAAATCGAGGGTTGCGCTCGTCTTTTTGGGTCTTTGAACGCATTTTTCTGAAATTCAAATGGCGTCGCGTCGACGGCATCTTGACCAATCGCGCGTATGGTTCAATGGAATTTCTGTTTTGCAGCCGTCGGGGTAGCTCAAGAAATTGCTATTTATTCCGCTACCATCACGGCCTTTGTTAAGAACACAGCTCTGCTGTGAATGTCAATCCAAATGTAGGAGTAAATCCGACTCCAAACTAATCTTGTTTTCCATACTTTTACTCTTTACCCTTCTTCTGCTTCTTTTTTTCATCCTGCCACCATCATCCTTGTCAACACGCTCTCACGCATCTCTCCGTTGGTGATCCTCATGACTCCTTATCGTTTGTGTGTCGCCCTCTCGTTTTCCTTTGACATCCCTTATATTCCACTACCCCTGTCCTTTAGTGACAGGAAAGCCCTTTTTTATTGTTTCTAGTTTCTCCCACCGTTGGTTGTTCGGTTGGGAGGGCTGTCAGTTCTACGGCTGGGCGGGCTTTTTCTTTGGATGCGGGAGCCTCACCACCATGACGATGGTCAGCTTGGACCGATACTTCAAGATCTGCCATCTGCGATACGGTACGTGAAAGCCGAGGTTTTCTTTGCTTTCGCCGACGGCGGCTTCGAGCGGGAAAGCGCTCACTTGCCGTCGGGCCTCCCATTTCTTTGCCGCGCAGGGACGTGGTTGAAACGGCATCACGCTTTCCTCTGCTTGGCCTTCGTGTGGCTGTATGCCGGCTTTTGGGCCACCATGCCCCTGATAGGCTGGGGAAGCTACGCCCCGGAGCCATTCGGGACCTCCTGCACGCTGAACTGGTGGCTGGCGCAATCCTCCGTGTCCGGCCAAAGCTTCGTCATGTCCATCCTCTTCTTCTGTCTCGTCCTTCCGACCGGCATCATGGTCTTCTCCTACGCGAGGATCATCTGTAAAGTCAAGTCTTCCGCAAAGGAAATCTCACACTTTGACGCCCGGATCAATAACGGTCCGAACCTGGAGATCAAACTGACAAAGGTATGCCCAAAGAAGCTGATTTTTTTTCCCCCCCAAAGGTGAGTTACGAGAGGTAAAAATAACTTGGATGCGTTTCAAACCCGAGGTGGCCATGCTGATCTGCGCGGGATTCCTGATCGCTTGGATCCCGTACGCGGTTGTGTCCGTGGTGTCGGCGTTTGGGGAGCCGGACTCGGTGCCGATACCCGTGTCTGTCATTCCCACTCTCCTCGCCAAGTCCTCCGCTATGTACAATCCAATCATCTACCAGTTAGTGGGCCTGAAGAACTCCTGCTTGCCCTCCTGTTTCAAGGTCCTTGGGAAACGCCGACATTTTCCAAAGTCCAGGTAAGGGAGTGTATCTTCGGTCATGATGAGCGATAAGACTACAACAGGCTGAGGTTTTTAAATGGGATCATTCTCCTGTTCGCCTTGACTTCTTATTAGTTTAAATGGGTTGACGGTTTCTTTTCTTTCTTTTTTTTTGCGAAGAAAAAAAAACTCTTACCGAGTTGACAGTTTCGACGGTCACTTCAGCCTTCGTCTGAGCTGTCGCTACTTCCTTGTGACGTGCCTAAAAAAAAAAACCAGAAGACAGGGTCAGGAAACCTTCAAAAAAAAAAAAAGTCTCTGTTCAATAGAAACACATGAAACGGAGATGTGGGAATATCAGATATCAGACAGTCCAGGTTAGCGGTTTGCAGCAATAATAACAGTCACTCTTCTTATTTTATGAAAGACAAAGCGGCGTGATTCGAGCATGGTATGTTTTTGGGGGGTTTTCCATAAAGATTATGGACGCCTGCTTCTTGTGCTTGCAGGTTCTACGCAATTTCTGGCTCACTGAAGGATACACCGGCTTCACCGAAAGAAGCTCAGGTTGAAATGTGAGTCGGACGGAACGTGTGGCCAGCTTGGGACGCTTTGCCTCCTTCCCCCCCCGTCTTCTGCGCCCTTCACCTTGCCCATTGAAATGCTGCCTATTATCTCCAGTGACAAGTCCAAGCTCTTTGCATTCTCCCTAAATCGGGATCACGCCAGGCTGGTTCACACCTACACTGAACTTTGGCATCCTTCCGGCAGCTGGCCACCTCCTCCCCTTCCTCCTCCAAAAAGCACTTTCCAGAGAGGTTGCGGTCGTGTCTTGCCGTGTCATGAAATGTCTTGACTCACTTTTGCAGTATTGGAGGCATACTGTCAACGTCGGCAAACATTTTATCGAGACACCAATTTACTGTCCCCCTCAACCAATATTGACTCCGAACGGAAGATGTTTTGCATGAATAGTTGTGACTGGAAGCTAAATGCAAAGTATTGACCAATCACTGATGGATCTGCAACAAAACTGTAAAGTAGGACAACAAATATACGGCGGCGTCTGATCGTGTCAGCACTGAGCACACGCTCTCCAAACTGAAGTGTTTGGACACCCCCCACCCTCAACCCCACCCCCTGTCCTGAACACCTGACATGACCCCGCGCCTTTCGTTGACATGCTGTTAGGCTTTGATTGAAACCAAACGTAAACCCAACATATTTTGGGAGGTGTTGTGTACATACTCACATATAGTATACTCGACATGATTCATGTTCAATTTCAGCATAGATCACTGATGTTTTTTTTTTTTTTTGTGGTAGCTATGGCAGAGTGACGTTGCGCCCTTCCGTGACGTGGCATCGTGTCATGATGAAGATGAATTACAAAACAGTCACAGTATTTACTAGCCGTCAAAATGTGGTTCGTTTCGTCGTTCGTTCTGAATCTTTCACCAAGTATGCAAAATCTCCTTTTCTAATTTCGTTTGTGTGACGTCAAACCGGCATGAATTGATCGCTATAATCGCGCTGTAACAATCTGGTGTCACTGTAGCTCATCAACGTCCTGTAACTTGTTTCGAATTTTCAACGTTTCTGTTGCAAAATATGTTGTCCAAATGTTCTATGTTTCTACTGAAGAAAGAAATTATTTACCAACTACTTGAGTTGTCTCCGTTATTTCTCAAAGGTGGGAAACCATGCGCAAGAGAATCCAAATCTTCGAGCAAAAACAGAAATCACCCACAAATGCTCACATTCCTAAAAAATAAATAAATGACATCATTTCACACGTGAAAGTCTATTCATTTTTCAGTAAAAAAGTAAAGACCCCCCCCCCACCCATAACAAATTAATCTGACGGAAGTCAATCTGTTCTGAACAAATCATCGCATGCAGTGCCCCACCTGATCCAGTAGATGTCGCTGCTTATCTTTGATTCAACAGCAAGTAACTTTCGACTCAACTCAACTATATTTCTTGAGCACTTTAAAACAACCACCGCGGTGTACAAAATGCTGCACATGGAGCAAAGATCATATATACAACAACAAACAATAAAACAACATATACTACACCAGCAACGCGATGGCCCGTGTTGCATTGTAATGATAGAAAATACCTAAAAGTTATCATGTTCAGTATATCATAATTCAATATTCTGCCCTAAGGGAGCGAATATGAGTTGGTTTTCAGTGGCGTTGTTAGACAGGGACTAATTCAACGGCTTTACAATTGTGTTTGCAGTGGTGTAAAATTGAACGGCATCGTCGAAGTGTGTCTGATGTGTTGTTTTTCGGTGATGAGCAAGGCTTACCTTTGGGAAATATGGCCTCGGTGTTATCCATTGTTGTTCTCTCTCTCAATAAATTAGGCGTTTAAATGTCAGCTCTTTTCCTTGTCTTCGGCACCCAGGCCGGCTCTCTGGAGTTTGTATTTTCGTGAAGGCTTTCACGTTTCAACTTCCAGGTCGTGTCTGCTTCCGGGTCATACCTCCGCTCCTCATGTGACGATTTTTAAATTAAAACATTTTTAAACATCTCGTATGGGCTCAGCGTCAACACGTTCAAGTGAATTCTCAGTTGAACTATTGAATGGAGTATTTTCAACCAGACGTGTATTCAACGAATAGATGTGCCAAGAAACCCAGTTCTGACATGAATCTGCCCGACTGTTTTGTAAAAGTGGGACACGTCTCACAGTTCAGTTTCAGAAATACAAAACCATATTTACAGCCTCTCAGCGAATGATAATCTTCCTAATGCCTGTCTTGGCTGGATAATCGATCAGGGCATCGCCGATCAATAGACCTCTCTTGGTCATTGGAGCCGGAACATTTCATCTTCATGAAATGCAGTGAACGGCAGGCTAGTTCACCGTCATTTTGCGACTAACGGTGTGCCCATGCTGCTTGGACATGGAAATGTCAGTAAAATAAAAAAATTTCTGCACTATTAAAAGGGGTATGGATGAATACAATTTTATTTGCGAATAAAAGAATACAAAAGGAACATTGTAACGTCAGCTATGAAGATAACGGAATTTGAAGACCCTCTGCTTCGACGTGAAGTTCATTTGAATGAATTTCAAGAAGAGAAGAAAAGCCTTCACAGCAAAAGTGCGAGAAGAGAGGAAACACATCCGAGTGTGATGAAGTCCGCCGAGACTGCCGTTTTGCTCGGATGCGTCGATGTAGCCTGCTCATTTTGAAACAAGAAAAAGGGGAGCTCTGATTAGGCCTATACACTCACGCTGGGATCACGTCGTCATCAATTGGAAACCACGGTCAAAAGGAAGAATAGTGAGAAAGGGGAAGAGGAAGTAGGCGGCAGAAGAGTTTGAGAAAAGGAAGCAGGAATAATCCGTTGCGGAGACGTGACATGATTAGCATCAGGAGACCAAAATATCCCAGGCCGAGGCATCTCGGCTCAATAACAGCGTGACAGCAGCTACTCCTGCTGTCACTCTTGTCTGCGCAAGAAGTGCAATGTGGGAGGCAGATGATTAAAAAAAAAAAACTGATACAGCACAGTACTTGATTTAAAAAACAACAAAACAAACAAACAAACAAAATTGATGACCGGTTTCCTTATTAGTGACTGACGCCGACTCTTAACATACATTTCTCAGAAAAACAACAACTATCGGTGCCAATATTTTATTGGAAGTGCATTTTTCACAGTCATATGTCAGGCTAATGTTTTTATATATAATTGTGTGTGTGTGTGTATTTCGAGAGGGAGAGAAAGGCGGGGCATGATGGTTGACTGGCTAGCTGGTCCGTCTCACAGTGCAGAGGTTCAGGGTTTGGAGAAGGCTCCGGCCTTCCTGCATAGACTTTGCATGTTCTCCCCGGGTCACTTGAGTGGGTTTTCTCCGGGTACTCGGGTTTCCTCCCACGTTCCAAAAACATGCACGGTAGGAACGCTCTATGAGGGGGGTGTCATACTCATGTTTGTCATGGGCCACATCATAATTAGGGTTTTCTTTTTGTCGGGCCTCATGTTTCCCGTGCAGTCCAACAAATTGATGAATAAGCACTTTTGAACTCGATGGACCATGAAAACTGTTGAAATAGGATTCAATTCATATCAAAAGGGGGTAACAAAACAATGTCTGCAATATCTCAATGATTTTAAACGTGAAGACAATTTGGACTTTTTTTTTCCTGTTTAAAAAGAGATATGAAGCCACTGCACATGATTTGCTTTTGCGGGTCGCACATAATGATGCGGCGGGCCGGATGTCGCCCCCGGGCCTTGAGTTTGGCACTTGTGATTGTGAGTGTGTATGCCCCCCCCCCCCCCCCCCGGCCACCATGTAGCTCCGTCCCTGCCTTCCTGCTTCCCTGCATTTGGGAAAGCAGCAAGACGATTGGACGGTGTCCCTTCGGGCATTTCTGGGGGTCCCGTGCATGTCTTCGCTCCTCTCGTCCAATTCATAAGCATGTACTGTCCTGCAATCCACTTAGCTGTGAAAATGAGGCAAGATAGAAGACAAACGGAGTCAAGACACAAAAACAAAATGTCGGCCAGCATGTCCCACTTCAACGTGAATGCATAACATTGAGCGTGCACTGTGCAAGGAATGAGGTCTAGTATACTGGTAACATTCCACTGTTTATTACTGGTCTACTGTGTTCCATTTCCCCCCCCCCCCCCATTTTCTTTTTTTTTTTTTACGAAAATCATGTCAAAAATCTTTCTGTAGGATATATTTTCTTAGAAAACATACAAAATTGTATAATACATTTATTTTACATTTGGAATATCCTCTGGCTTTTGTTTAGGATCGGACTAGACTCCTTTTCTTATTTTCCGCATCTTACCGTGTTCCGCAAAAATGCATCGAAAGAGCAAACGTACGCCCGGAGAGATTTTGCAAAGAATATCAAACAAGTTCCATACATGCAAACGCACAATGCGGTGCCATGCAGACGCAGTTCATTTTGTCACCTTCCCACTTCTTCCCCCCCCACCCCCCCCCCCCTCCCTCCCCAAAGCCTTCATGCCTTCTCGCAATACATCCACGACACGCCGTGCCGTTCAACCGTTTCGACTGCTCTTTCCTAAGCGGGGCAAAGTCTGACCGATGGCAGGTCGAAGTGAGCGTTCGACACCGACTTGTCAGAAGAAGCTCTTCCATACGCCGAGCTGTCACTTGCAACTAGAAACCCGCGGTTGTCAAATTCAGATGCAACTTTCCGTGCCGTCACATATTTCACACAGTCTCGTGCAACGTTGAGCCCTCATGAGGAGTGCGATCGTTCTCCAAGACACACACACACACACACACACACACACACACTGAGGAAAATAGAACATTTAATGATGCCTTGGGCAGATGCGGATGCGGGCGAGTTTCCACGATGCCTAATTTGAGGTGAAAAACTGGCCAAAGGTGAAATGTAGAAAGACATTTCCAAAATAAAAATATCCAGAGGGACAAAAAAAAAAAAAGCAGTTTTGGAGGGAAAAAAAATCAATTGAAGCGGGTCAAGTCTGCAAATTCAACCACCTAGGCGGTGTCGTCGTTTCCGCGGAAACCGGGTCGAAATGGCTCGTGGAGTTTAAAAGGTTGCCGGGCGCCGCGCGAGCCTGTCGCCTCTTTCTTGGCTGAGCGGACCGCTTTGCGCCTCGCTCTTGCGGCTCACGTCTGACCCACAAATATTTCGACAGAGCAATCGTCTACATATTCCTAATTTGCGTACACTTCTGGTCAGCTGGTTTTCACATCTACTGGACCTAATAATGGAACGGTGAGTATGCTGCGGTCGCTATACCAAAATGAAAGACACCGCCGAGCGGGTGCCCAAAGGGGACCGCGCTCGACTACGGGTCGCTTCGAGCGGCCGGCGGGGCCCCCGGCGCGAGCGGCGTCCGCCGCGCACCGTCGGCGTTGTCGAATTGCGTAATTCGTCTCGCGGTCACGGCCGAGAGGACCGACGGCTCAGACGTTGGTCACGTGATCGGGATTCTCCCGGACGTCGATGCACTCGATCTCCTCGCGCTCCCTTTCCCTCTCCCGTTCGCGCTCCCGTTCTTTCCGCTTGGCCCGCTTCTTTTTCTTGTGTCTCTTCTTCGAGGGCGGGAAGAAGGTGAGGAAGACGGGCAGGATGACGAAGCAGTGGAGCACGGTGCAGCCGGCGGTGAGCAGCGAGCACTTGAACAGCGTGTAGGTCAGATTGGAAGGCACAAACACTAAAGGGATGATCCCGATCACGAAGCAGGACGCGTTCTGCAAGATGGCCGCCCCGTGCTCCTCGAGCGCCGACTTGATGCACTGCGTCCGCGTGTGCTCGGTGGCCAGCACAAAAGTGTAGAGGTGCGGCGCGCAGTGATCCACGGCGAAGTTCAGGGTATAAATAAGGCACAGGATCGAGATGCTGTCCATCCCGACGCTCCAGAGAGTCATCAAACCTAAGACGCCCAGCTCCACCGACGTGACGGTGAGGATGAGCCAGAAGTTGCCCAAGGGGTTGACGACGAGGAAGAAGGTCAGGATCAGGACGGCCAGGACGCTGAAGCCCGAGGTCAGGATGGGAGAGACGACGGAGGAGCCGTAGCGGTCCATGAACACAAACGTGGGATTGAAGGCGATGAATTTGATGCTCTCGATCAGCATGAGGGGGCGGAGCTTCTCCAGCAGCTCCACCACCTCCTCGCGCTTCTTCTCCGTGGTCCGCGCCACCAGGTACAAGCGCGAGGCGATGATGTCGTACTCCTTGCCGTCGCGGTTTCGGGAGAAGATGATGTCCTCCGTGAAATGCCGGTACTCGGGGCTGCGCAGGAACGAGCCCCTGAGAAGGCGCACAAAGTCGCTCTTGCCCGAGGCGCTCGCGTTGAGCGCGCGCAGGTAGCCGAAAAAGTTGTCGATCCAAGAGATCTTGTTGAAGCCGTGACCCAGCGTCTTCAAGTGCTCCTGCACCGTGGCGTTCCAATACTCCACGGGCTCGTAAATGTAGAAGCCGATGACGGGACTGTAGTTGCTGAAGTATTTCTGCTGAGTCAGCGCGTAGGAAACGCTGGGCGAGTTGCTGGCCAGAAGGTTGACGATGTTGGAACCGTCGCTGATTTGGAGGCATCCCATGAACGAGAAGGACGCGTAGATGAGATAGAGGATCACCACGAAGGGCTTGACGTAGGTGTTGGTGATCCACTCTGTGTAGTGTTCGCGCAGGAAGTGCTGGATGAAGTGATTCTGGTAAGGGACGCTGTCGTGGTGCGTCGAGAGGTCGTGGCCGTCGCTCATCATGGTTTTGAACCAGGTGGGCTGGCGCTCCAAGTACTCCGCCGAGGGGATTTTGCAGCAGAAAACGCTGTGGTAGCGGTTCTGCTCCAGTTGCCCCGCAAACACCAAGCAGGAGCCGTAGAAGGAGAAAACGTAGAAGTAGTTGACCAGGATGGCCACGCACATGCTCTGGCAGAAGATCTTCACCGACTCGATGTTGGTGAAGGGGCTGGCCCCCATGCCGAAGGTGATGATGTAGAGCGAGCTGGTCATGGTGTAGCACACCATCACGTCGGCAAAAGCCTCGGCCACGCGCTCCTTAAAGGGCAGGTTTTCCCTCGTTCTCCTCCAGCCTGCCAGCAGCTCGAACACCCCTTTGGTCCCGTGACCTACGAGGGATGGGGGTGGGGGGGGGGGGGCACACGGAGAACCAGAGACACACTTTTCAAACCTCTCCCGGCTGGCGCGGCCGGATGAGCGCCATGCGCGTTCTTTTGGAGCCGCTCGGCGCCCCCCCCCCCCCTCCTCCCTCCCCTCGGGCGTCCTCAAATGAGATTGCTGGGAAACGGTCAAACGTGTCGTCGGTCGGTTAAAAACAAAGAAGCTTCAAAGAAGCCGAAGCAAAACGAGGGAAGGAATATGTGCCTGGGAGGCGAGCGGCCGCTCGATGCTAATCCGCTTTGGAGCTCGCTGGAAATTCTGCGAATGTCCGAATGCTGAATGAGGCGCCGCCGCAATGGCGGCAGGATGACCAAAAAAGGCTTTTGAGAGAAGGAAGGCGAAGCCGTTAGCCGAGGTTCGGCGACGAAAGGGCGCGCGAACCGCTCACAAGCCGCGGCGCGTCCCGGCCGGCCAAACGTTTGATGCCGAAGGGGCCGCGCCTCTTCAACCGATTCCAGAATTCGCTCTAACGTGTCATTTCAAACGCCGCGTTATTGACCGACTCGCGTTGAAAGGGTTTCAAAATGAGCGCGCCATTTGGTACGACGCTTGCTTTGTTCTTCCCGGCGCGGCGATGAACGGACGAATAACGGCCTCCGTAACCGGCTGCAAAGCCCTTTTCCCGCGCGCGGGTTTCTGTCTGGCAGCCACTGCAGCAGCAGAGCCGGAGTGAGAGAAAGAAAAGAAACGAGATTGCAAAGGGGGCGTGTTGGACTGCGGACGAGATCGAAACTCAATAGAAACACGTGAGGGAGGTGAAAGAGAGAGCGAACAAAATCAATCTTCAGATAAATATCAAGATATCATTTCAAAATGGGCCCATCTTGGGGACGTTTCTAAATCCAGAGTGCCGCAAGCCATCCTAAAAAGTGTTATTCATGCCCCGTGCGTTTGATTGCGTGTGAATATTCTATATCGGGATGAACGCTGCAGCGCGATCACCCATGGGAGTCGACCAAAAAAGGTGTGGCGGAGGATCATCTCTTTTTCATGGGACGTGCTGCAGGAAGCGCGGTCTCAAAAGAATTGAAGATGGGCTAAATATAGCAGCTCGGAGCGACAAAGTGTTGCATTTTTCAAGGGGTCGTCGCCGATCAAACTTGGTAGAAAGATATCTTCAGTCGCGCTGGGCTATTTGGAGATGATTTTTGACAGGATTTTCTTGTGAAGTCAGATGAAGAGGAGAACAAGACGGCAATATTGGCCCTTTTCCGTCGCGGTGGACGTCGTGCCGTGGCTGCGGGCTAACTCGTTAGCAGAAACGGTTTTTCGGGAAACTGGGCCAGATTCAAGACGGGCCCTTATAACCAAGAAAAGAAGGAAATGTACGTGTCGTGAATTCTCAACGTGAGGTGCCACAGGAGGAGATCGGAGGGGGGGGGGGTCTGTATCCATTTCAGACGGCAACCCCGATGCGACGTTGATGCAGTGCTAGGAGGCGTACGCGTCAGTCGGGGCCTCCGGGGGGGCTGGGGGGGGGGGGGGGTGGACATCTGCTGTCTCTAAGGTCCTGTCACATCAAATTATAGACTTCATCAAGTCCTCTCCATCTTGCTGCAACGCCTCCTCTCTCCTTTTCTGGCGCTCAACGTCCTTTTCATCCCTCCTCCCGTCACGTCACGCATCTTTTCCTCGGGTCCCTTTTTCAAAGCGGCACCCCGACTGCACCTCCGCCCTCTCGGTCACAAGAAATTCACGACGACGACGACGACTCTCCTACAATAGATCCCAACTTCAGAAATGACAATCGGCCCGCGAGGACTATTTTTTTTTTTTTCGAGGAATAAACAACTCTCGAGGGAATGAATCAGCGTGACAGCGAGCAATTCCCTCTGCAAAACGTGGATTCAATATTAATGGGACCGTTTTCTATTTGTAGGTCAAGAAAAAAAAAAAAAAACCCGAAAGGCAATCGAAAGAGTGCCGATTCGATCCGAAGGTCTCGGCGCCTCGATCAAGCGTTACGTCGACGGCAAAGGAAGCGCGGCCTCTCGTACTCACCCATGGCGAAGAAGGGAATCCCGAGGAGCGTGGAATTGAATTTCCCATCGGATATGAAAAAGATCCCCGCGGCCGTCACGTTGGCAATGCAGATGGTCAAGACCCCCAGCAGGCCCAGGAAGGGCTTCCCCCTCAAACAGTCCCGCATGGAACTGGAGATGGTGGCGGCCAGGAGCACCAGCACCAGGCTCACCAACACCTCCCCCTTGGCCAGCACGCCCGTCTGATGGAAGTCTCGCCACAAGCTGAAGGAGGTGAGGGAGTGGACGTGCAGCCGGTCGGGTCCGCGCGGAGCTTTGGCGGTCGACAGCCGACTGACCAGGGCGCAGAATTCATTCTCCCAACGTTCCGAGATGGCGTCCTGCACCACGGGGCCGTTGTCGCGGAGGTAGTAGGTGATCTGGACGGCGCGGGCGAACTTCACTTGTTGGTCGCGGCTGTTGGGGGAGAAGGACACGCCTCCTAGCTGATGACCGATGAAGGACACCCGACCATCCTGCAAGGGGTTGAAAGGACGTGGCCGTTAGCGTTTCGCCCGCGGCGACGTTCTATTTCGCACGGCGCATGTTCGGCACCACCGGAAGTTGTTAGCGGTCCGCGACGGTGGCTTGTGATCGGAGCCGCCGCGACATGTCTTTTTAAAACATTTTTTCAAAATTTGAATGATTAGAAACATCGTCGAGGGTATGACATCGGGTCCCGATGTCATGAAAAACGCAGCGCTCCTCAAAATTTCAAGACTTCTGCCATTTCGAAGGCATGACACCGGCCACTTTGATTGGAAGTCATCTTTGTTCATGCCCACAACGGCGCAAAACGCCCTTTCGAACATGTGCCGTGATGCGTTCGCTTGCGCAGATTTACACCGCGCCTCATGCCGCACTTGCACCGAGCCCGAAAATAGACATTGCACGCGTATTCCGCCCTTCTCTTCGAACGCCTTGTATGTGGAAATAAATCACTTTACGGGGCCTTTCAACGACCCCTCAAGTCAACTGCTGTTGGCCCAGTTTGCTGAAAATCCGCTTTTTTTTTTTTTTTTGCAGGTCTGTGGCATATTACAAACTCTTTTCTATTATGAAATTGCACGTGAGTGATTTGCACTGCGCGTTTTTATCATCGGCGGCCCCGCCGAGGCGAGAAGACAGAGGGGGAAATAAACGCAGGGAATATCCGCAGCAGCACCGAGCACAAGTGGGTTTGAAGAATAAGCACTCACAACATTATGAGCACTTGCCTCGTATAATGAGATCACACGCAAGAGGCGTCTCCAATATTGCGCCTCTCACAACGGTAATGCACAACTTAGATAGGCGGACTATTAGAGAGGCATTCGTTAAAGCGGTGCATCGGGAGCGCCGTGTCTATTTTGACCTCCTCGATGATCCTCGTCAGAAAAAACAAAAAACAAAGCAACGACATATATTATGAGCTCGGTATTTTTTGTCGCCCACGTCGCGGCGAGCTGCTCTCACTCATTCAAAAGGCATCATACACACAAACAACACGCTGTTGCTGCCACCGAGAGCTTATTCGTTCATTTGAACGAAATGTTTTGGTTTTCCAAAAAGGTTCAAGTGATCTTCAAAGACGCTCTCGACTTGCTTTTTTATCGCCTCGTACGCATACGGGAGAGCGGGCCCCCCGGGGGACATTTATTGGCCCGCGTGGACTGAAGGCCATCAGCCGGCACGGCTTGCCGCCTCGTCCGCTCTGCCGTCTTCCGACGGCATCGCCTCGCCATGACTATTTCAACTGTGACGGACCTGCTGCATGCGGCCGCTGCTGCATCTCGCCTCCTGCTGTATAATTCATTCGGGAGGGGGGGGGGGAATTGGGGCGGGCTGGAGGTGGGGGGGGGGGGCAAAAGAAGCACTCAACTCTGTGTGAGATACACTGACAGGCAGAGGTGGAAAGCAGTGGACAATTCTTGTGTGGTGTCGATTTTATGAGGTATGGGGGGGGGGGTTGTTAAATGTCCTTCATTTTATTTCATCAAGCGGCTGCGCCGAATTAAATCATCTGCATCCACATACATGGGAATACAGATATCGTCTACTTAAACAACGCACTTGGATCCAGATGGTTCTATTTCAGGCAACCACTTGATAAAATAAAAAAATCGATCGAAACTTTGTTTTTTTTCAGTGTACAATAACTTCGAGAGCTTTCTTCATTCCGTTGGAAGTGAAAGGGTCACGACCTTCCTGAACTGGTTTGGCATTTCAAGTTAAGAGAGTGCTTAAAGTGTCTTTTATTTGACTGGGTTGTAAAGATGGGCAGCGAGGGGGGGGGGGGGGGGGGCGTGCCGAGCATCCAGCAGGAGAGAGACCAGCAACGGAAAATTTAACAACGGCACCCGATCCAATTTCAAATCATTGTGCAGTTTCAGAGACGAGTTCGGGACTTAAGATAAGGAGCCAGCGGACCGCAAATCCGCAGGACGGGACGCGCAAGGGCCACTGGGATCAAACGCCATCACTTCTCATTCCTTTTCATCGAAATTCAAGAAGTCCGGGTCTTGATTTCATGGATCTAACCAAACTGCCGATTCATTAATCGCCCGTAGACGAAAGATCGAATGTATCTGTGTCGACTTCGGACAACGCACGCTGCAGAGTAGCACCGTTTCATTCATATTTTTTCCACATTGAAAGTGCCGTGAAGGGCACCGTAAGTCGATACAAAGCGAGGTTGCCTTTAAGAAAATGCACCCCAATCACGCAGCAAGAAGCACGCCAGTCCCACTGCTGCATTACAAAGGAGAGGAAAAAAAAAAGGCTTTTGATCGGTCATGAGCAATTGTTGCAAATGGTGTATTCCGGGGGCGCCGCACGAGTGCAGTTCGAGGTCACGACAGAAGGTGGAAAATGAATTCCGATGGAGTCTATTCGCAATTGCAAATCGTGTCATGCCGCATGTGTTGCCGGGAGATGGCAAGAGGGAACCACTGCATAAAAAAAAAAAGGAAAAAAAAGAAAGAGGGCATCCCCGCGCGTGTGCGGAGAGCCGCACACGCAACGGAGCCGATCGATTGACCTGCACCAACACACGGGAGGGTGAGACGTCGGAAAGCTATTGCGGATGTCTGCCTTACGGGGAGGGTGCCCTCGTCGGCTGTCACATGTTCCGTCATGTGCCGCACACGGCCGCGAATGCAGCATCCATTCAGAAATCGCGGCAAAGGCTGCAACGTCAATTTGCATCCTGCGCCATCGCCTTCCGTTTCGTGGGGGGGGGGGGGGGGGCGCGGCCTGCATCGAAGGCTCGCTCACCTTTAACGTGGTGTTGGGGTAGCCGACGGGCACCTTGTGGAAAGTGCTGTTGGAAAGCACCGCCCGTCGGATGTCTTCGAAGACGCCGATGATATCATCCAGCAAGCAGCGCTCGTCTCGGTGGCTGAGCACGCAGAGGTGCGCGAAGGTGTAGTTGAATCCTTTGTAATGGACTCGCAAATCCAGCACCCGCTTGTGAACTTGCAGCACCTGGTCGGCCAGCTCCAGGATGTTGCCCCCGGACTTGGCCAGCAGGATCAGCCTGCCGTACCTGCCCGGAGTGTGTAAATCCGAGTAGAGCTTGTGCTTGGACTGGTCGATGTGAAACAAGCTGTTGGCCAGACTTCGCTCGATCTTCGCCAGGCTGTGCGTCGGGGCCACCAGCGACTCGAGGTCCGTCTCGGGCTTGAAGCGGCTCAGCACCGTCGAGCCGAAAATGATGGTGAGAACGGCGGGCACGGTGAGGAAGAAAACGGGGTGTCTGCTCACGAACAAGCCGAGCCAGTAGAAGGAAGCCTTGAGCCCTCTGTGTATCACTTGCCGCAGCATCCTCCACAAAAATCCAGCTCGCAGATGCCCCGTCTCCTCCGATGAAGCACGTGTGACATCAGACCCTCGTTTCCCGGCTCGGTCCGATTCGGAAGACGAACGACGCCGCGCGCGCACACGCACGCACCTGCAAAGACAGCATTGCAGCAATTCGCCGCAAAGACGCGCGGAGACTCGCGGCGACGGTCGGACGGTCGCTCATTCGGCCTTCGTCGAGCCCCTCCGAAAGAATCCGTCTCGTCTGCTTTCAAGCCATTCCGCCCGTGCGTGTGCTGGGGGCGGGGCGAGGGGGGTGGGGGCAGCCGCGCGAGTGCCTCTGTACGGTAGCGGCTGCACACCGCTGACGAGTGGCGGCGGCGTGCAACGCGCGTGAGCGTGCGTGGCTCCCGTCTGCCTCCGCGCACGTTTCGCCAGCTGGGGGCGGCGGATGCTTAATTGTTGGCGTGTGACGAAAGGGCGACGCTGGTGGCGGCAACAGGCAAGGCGGCGACACCCCCCCCCCCCCCCCCCCCGCCCCTATTGTGTGGAGATTCGTGCCGGATGGGTTGCGCTAACACAGGCCATGTGACGTGAGCGGGAAAATTACACCCGTTACGCCCGCATTTCTTTTTGTATGAATTGACTTAACTATTCTGTGGCCTGAGAAATAGAATGTACGCAGCCCCTTCAGAAATTGCGTGAACCCTGAAGGAATCTGACAGGGAATTAACCCCCCCGCCCCCTCAAAAAAAATAAATAGACAGCATCCATTTATCTTTTGCTCTCCCCAGAGGCCACCGATTGACGCTCCCTTTATAGATCGTAACAGAGCAAACTGATTGGCTAGAGGCTTGTGACGTCATTGGCTTTCACAATCAATTCTTTTGACTGGAAAAAAATAGTCATAACCAATGCAATCCAAACGAGCTTCACCTGATTCAGATGTTTTTGGGATGCTTATTAAAATCCTCCGCGCGTACTCGTAAAAAACAGACTAGGCGGCCCATCCCAACCGTTTCAATGTATCGCGTAATCAAGCATCAAACGAGCACCTTTGTTAATCAATTGCTCATTCATGAATCGTTTACATCTCGGCACAGGAACTCTATGAAGGGACGCATCAAGTGTTTGTTTTTTTTTCTGATTGTTTCACAGCCCCCGGGCCGTAGTTTGGATACTCTGTCGTATGTCCTGTTGTAGATTTAGATTTACAAGCTGATTCCCCCCCCCCCCTCCTCAAAAGTACCTACAGAAGCACGCACAAGCGGTGGTTTAATAATTGATATGGGAACTATAAGAAGAGCAGCCCGCTAACACCTCAGCACTACGCATAGCACGCTTGAAGAATCTGCAGATGCAGCCCATAACAACCCCCTGAAGGATTTGCATTTGAAGTTGTGCACAATTGGCCTTCTGAGTTGTTTTTTTTCCCCACCACTCGCCCACATGAAAAGATGGCGTATTCCTCGGAGAGAATGCAAGCGCAAGAAGGAGAAGGGAAAAAAAAAAAAATCACAGAAGGTAGGTCGGTAGTTGAGATATATTGTATTTGGCTCCCGTTCAATGCGAGGTGAAAAGTTAGCTAAATATAAATTATAATTCACCGGTGGGACAGCATTGCCCGATATGCATGTTCGGAATCAAATTATTCTTTGATAGCCACGGTTGCATTTGAATTCTTAGTAGCACTTATTTTGTGATTTTTTTTTTTTTTCTTAAATACACCCGAAGCATGCTTTTGCAGCAGCGTTTTTAGTTTGCAAGCTCTATAAACGCACAACGGTACAACACCAAATTTAAACAGGCAAAAGCCGTCACCAAAAATATCCATCAGAATGACGGTCCCAATTTTTAAATCTGATCTCATGGTCACTTGTGCAAAATGTACTGGTTAATAAACTCATTTTGTTCCGCTTCAACTTTCGACAGGGTCTCGTATTCGATACGATAGCGCTTCAGTTGCATCATCTTCTCGGCGATCAGGGCGGAAAGTTGCTGCCGTTGGGCCTCCCTTTGCTTCGCCACAAACTTGAGCAGGTTTCTCGTCCCGAGCGCCTTCAACTTTTCTCTCTCCGTCTCGTTCGCCAACGCATCCACCAGGTCCATCAGACCTCCGATTATCTTCAGGAACTGCACAATTTTGTCCAAAAAATCTTTGCAGTCTTCTTTCAGCTCCGCCGTCTTTTGGCTGACGTCCGGCTCGAGCGCTCGGAGCTTGTTGAGTTCGTCGAAATAGCAGCCCGCCTCTGCCAACGCATCTTTAGCCATAGTCCGCGCGGCTGCGGCGAAGCCTCGCAACTCCCGGTTGAGACAACTACTTCTTGAAGAGGGCATATGGTATGATATGGGGAAACAAAAAACAAGATGGCTACCATAGAAACCAAAACAGGGAACATCAAGTAGATTTTAGCATAACTGTAACGGATGTAAGAATGCATCATGAAGTCGACAAAAGCACGCCACCGACATCGTGATCAAAAGAGCTCACCCGCTGTACGAGGCGGATGTCGGTCAGTGTCTTGGAAACGTACATTCATGTAGCGTTTGAGTTCTGGATTATCTTGGGGGTGGGGGTGGTGTTCCAAAGGTTCTTTTTTGTCACACTTGAGGGAGACGTGTTTGTGACGCAGAGGATCAAAGCTTCAACATGGCATCATATGTCGATGTCGAAGGCTCACTGACTGACAGTTTCATCGGCAAACATCGTTCTGTGACAAAACGACTTCAAAAAGGCTTTTCCATACTGTCGGTTGAGATATCAGGAACTGATTGCCAACACTCAAGGCTGCCTTAAACGTAACTCGAACGAGTCGGGGGGGGGGGGGCATCGTTCTTTGTTCGTGGGTGTAACGTTTAACTTTCAGTTTTTGTTGCAGTTTGCAAGTCGAAACATTGCCGAGATGGCATGAAAAAGGATTTCAAGTTCAGTTTTTCTTTCTTTCTTTCGTGCTGAGTGAGACGTCTCGGTCTCGAGGAGGGAACGGATTGGCTGACCCCCTGCCACGGTCAGTCTTGTGTAACGGGACAATGAAGGATGACACCACCCCCCTCCCCCCACCACCACCACCACCACTCGCACCCATCCCTCCTTCAGACAGACAAAAGCCTCAAAGTGACACAGCAAGGCTCATCGCCGCTACTTCAACTCTAATGTATTTCATCTGTGCGCTGAGGACAGACCAGACCCAAGGGAGAAAAAAAAAAAAGAAAAAAAAAAGAGGATCCGCCGCCTCCTCAAAATAGCTTCATCGATATATGTGTAATGAGGAGTGGTCATGCGGAGGCATGATGAGCATATTACAAAGCGGCGGCAAGAATGACCTTTTCACCTTCACCTCAGCGCCGCCCATTTGACACGCTCGCCGTCTTCCAGTGACACGCTTCAAATGTGCTTTTACGCCAAGGGACTGCGCATTTATTTGCAAGTTCCTTTCCCGTATTGTATTTCCAAACACGTAGCAATGCGAAATATTTCAAAGTGATGAACGTTTCTCGCCGAGCCAGTCGAACCGTTGTAACCTGAACGCTTGCTTTGTCAAATAATTTCGGGCATCCGCTGAGTAACATTTCATGAAATCGACTGCGCAAAGGTGAAGATCCGTCGCATTCTTTCCGCGACAGCCTTCGTACGTCGTCGGCGCAGGTCCACTTGGCCGCAAGCCGTATGCACGTTTGATGACGCGGGGGGTTACATTTCAGGATTCTGGGGTAGTTCTGTCAGGTTCCAACTGAATTATGGAGACATTTATGTGTACTGGGACTGCGGTGAATTATTTATATTTTACCAGGCTTGAACTGGGCTTCCATTTCGCTCCGAGTTGCTGCTGAGCCAATACTCGGAAGTTCGAGGCTGCATGCAGATTTGAATGAAATCGAACCTCTGTAATCACTTAGCGAAAACATATCAGTTAGTTCTCAATCTTATGTTCTCACAGGAAAAGGCCAGATCACAACGACAAAAAAAAAACAAAAAAAAAAACAAACGTGGAACCAATTGGAAAGCATTTTTTTATCGCTCAGCAACAACAGTGACACATTGACACGCGTCCTCGCGAGCACGTCCAGGCTTCACCTGGTAAGATTGGAGGGAAATTTCTTTCCACAACAGACGCAGCTTGGAAAGAACATTGTTCTCCTCTGGGGTCATTAATTTTAAATCCTCACCACTTCACTCTCCGCCCACATCCCCCCCCCCCCCCGCCCCCTGCCTCCCCTTCAGAAAAAGCACAGGGAGAGACCGAAAGAAATAAAACAAGAGGGGGTGGGGGGGGGGGGACAGCTGGAGGCAGCCATCTTGGACTCGGTTAAAAGCATAATCCCGGTCGCGCTGCATCAGCAGCAAAAAGAGAGAACGGGAAACCCCTTTGCGGAGGGTGCGCGCGTGCGTGCTCACTGCAGATATGGCTGAGGCGCGGGGGCCATTGCAAGAGAATCTGTGCACTCCAGTTCGATTCTGCTCTTGTCCAAAATCTCTCGAGTGGATAAGCTCAAAAGGAAGGAAGGAAAGGCTTCGATGTACAAACCTATCTGCACGTAGCAACCGTGCGTCTGCACGCTCGGGCGGCTCTCGCGCAACATTTCGAGTGATCCAATGTCAAAGACTAAAAATACGTTTCAAGACCGGTTTTTGAAGATGGACGACGTTCAGCGGGAGGTCATTCCAAAAAGAAAACGATGTCCGGAGGAAGTGACTTCTTAAATATGCAAGGATATGATTAGCGTAAAGAAATAAATGGGAATGGCAAAAGAGCTTGGAGAAACGTTTGAGAAATCAGAGGAAAAGTGTACAGCAAACGAGCGGGGCCGGTTGACGGAATTGTGAGTCGCCTCGAAACCGCAGGCAAAGATGTGACAAGGCGCGGCGCGAGGCACAAGGCGCTTTCTATTTCGGGGGTTTGAGGCGCGTCTCTCGTGATCCATTTTTATCCTTCTAACTCTCATCTTCCCACAGCTATTTTTACGACCTCTCTCCGTGCGCAAGTCTGCAAACGGATGCAACCATAGTTTGACAGTAAAATGACCCTGAATCTTGACGCAAGCGCGCGGGGGCAGCGTCGTAGTTACGGTTTCGCTTGGAGGGCCGTTATGATTTTTGGGAAAGCATATAAATGTTTCATCACCTCCACATATTACATACAGCGCACAACAAATTGATGGATAACTCGTTTTAAAATCAGAAGTCAAGAATAATGACTGTTATTGTGGCTTATGGATGACAATTTGAAATTTTGGCTCAGACTTTATTTAGCAAGCATCATGGAACTTGACATCCTTGATTTGCTTTCACGGGCCACATAAAAATAAAAATAAAGCAACAATGCATCCATGTGCTCCGTCTCTGTGGTGGAGAAGTATACTGTGACTTTGCAAAAAAAAAAAAAGATTTCTCAGCAGGCAGCTCACAGTTGTCTCTCTCCCAGGAGCCTAATGGAGTTCTCTATCGTCTGTCACCTTGCGTACAACGGCGGCGGAATCACACGGAGTTTACAAAGATGCACTGGTGCAAACGCATTTTTTTTTCTAATGGTACCGAAATGCAGCATAAATTGGGTGGGATATTGTAGCTTTATTTTCATCCATTATTTCTTTGTGTTGTTATGATTGTAAGATATCAAACAATGAACAGGAAAGTAGCATCGTTTCACTTTTTGAGGCGGGGACAAAAGGCCGTACACAAAAGGCTTCAAGGCATAATGCGTCGGAGTGTGTCGAGAATGACATCTGCCGGTACTTTATATTGTCCTGTCGTCAGTTTCTCCTGTCACGTGACGACGTGTTTACATATGAACGCGTCGTGGACGTGCGCATGCGTAGTTCAGTCCGGAAGAGGGCGTGTTCGCGACTGTATATATTCATTACTCACTCAGCGTTATTACCTCTTAATTTATCATAAACTGGCTGCATTAGCAAGTTTTACACAATTCACAGGGATTGGCAAAATTTGTCCGCGGTTCAGGGAACGCTTCAGAAAACGGAGGTGGGTGATTTTGGACCGTGAGAGGAAGTCCCAGAGAAAACCCACGCAAGCGCGAGGAAAGCATGCGAAAACCACACGGGAGCCAAAGTTCGAACCCTGAACAGCAGAGGTGTGGTGCACACATCCCGACGACCCGTCCACCGTGTACATACAATGTGCAGTACAAGTTTATTTGTTGAGACTCATTCATTGTTAAGTGTCCTTGGGTGTCTTGAAAGGCGCTTATAAATAAAATCTATTATTATTATTATTATTATTTCAGGTCCGAGAGCAGAGCGAGGAATGAAGATTGCGACATATTAAAGCAATAAATGCCGCCATCTAGTGGTCAGAGAATAAACTACATCACGCAGTCGCCTCTATTACGGCGAGAAGCGAAAAAAACAAACCCTGTAAATAAAAATAACGAAAGAAGAAACTCACCCTGGCTATGGCGGAGTAAAATATTCATTTTACTAAGTTCCATTTAAGGATACAGGAGGACAAAGATAGAATGCGATTCCCAATTTTGTTGTTCTGCAAAGTGGTAAACACCAACGGTTCTGAAACTTGATGATTTAAAACCACCGTCGTTACCGCTTAGCACGTCCACCTCACAGTGCAGAGGTGCAGGGTTCGATTCCGAACAAATGGAATGGATCGAGCCATGTTCTATGCACAAAAACGACCAGGAGAGGTCGCTAGTCGCCCGGACAAATCTCTCGTGTCGACACAAGCTTGGTCACGTTGGGCAGCATTCCAACAGTATTGAACTGAACGTGTCATTTTCGTCTTAACCAAATGACATGATAATGCAACGAATTAGTTCCCCCAATGCTTTGCAACGCGTGATCCTGTTTCCCTTCATGATCATTGATGTTGTTGAATCGAAATCATAAATCACGATCAATCATCTCAGGCCGTCTGTCAAATCCGAATGGAAATCAATCACGTCCACCAGTCAATCTGCGATAGAATGCTGCTGCAAAAAAAAAAAGGCGAACCACCCACCAAAAGCAAAACAAAATGGTGAAATGAAATCGATTTGCTGCGCGCGTGCACCAGACGCGTGCGCGCGCGCCCCGGGTGTTGCTGTTATCAATCCACCTGTTCGCGCGCTCGCATATCACGTGCTTGCGTCCCTCCTCTCGAACGAATGGAGCATCCGTCGGCTCGCCTCCCCCATCACGCGTCTGCATTTTTATTTGGATTGTTTTCTCGCAGCCAAGACGGCGACCGCCGCCTCTCGCCGAACGTGCCGATTGGACCCATCTCGAAGCGGTTTGGAATTCCGAGTCACAACACCGCCGCGTGAGAAACGCAGCGAACGCGCCACCCCGAGCTTTTTCCTTTTTCCTTTTTCCTTTTCTTTTCTTTTTTCTTTTCTGGGTTGTATTCTTTGACATGGACGAAGTCCCGGTACCGGTAACACCTCGCCTTCTCGTGGCAGAGTGATAACTTTATTGATCACCACAGCCCCCCCCCCTTTTTTTTTTTATGCGCCCTCTCAATGGGAGCGCGCTTTTTTCCTGGGGAATTACCCGTCGTTTTCCTTTGCCAATTATGTTCACTTTTGCTGCCTTCTGCTATATGCTGTCTCTGGTTCTCTGCGTGTCGCTCATCTTCTTCGCAATATGGCACGTAAGTACTTTGGATGCGGTTTATTTTTAGATGCGTTTCATGTCTCGCAGGGCACCGTGGCAAGACGTTTCGTCTAAGACGTCATTGATATCGGCGGACCATTTATCCTAATTTGTGTGGAATCCATTTCCGTCAATGAGCGGCGCGCACCTGTGTCATTGATCTCCCTGTCGCATGAATTCCCCCCCCCCCCCCACCACCTTCTTTTGTCACAATTGCTGCAATCTCGATCCGGCTTCATCAAACCCGCAACAATATCCCAAATCAATAAATCAACATTCTTCCCTGGTCTGCTCGCGAGTCCTGCAGCTTTCCACATCCACCCGTCATCAGAATCATCCTCGCCGCGCAGTGTAGGAATGACCGACTGCATCATTTGAATATGTTGAGATGGAACTTTTAGGACCCACCGTTGAGGTGGCCGATGCAGCTTTGCAAAAAAAAAAAAAAAACAACAACAAAAAAAAAACATCACCATCACAATTATTGGCGGCGTGATGAAACGAACCCGATCATCAGCGACGTTTTCATTCCAAATGTGAGCTCCGCTGCATCTCTTATCAAGCTTCTTCTTAACCAGTCGTCGCCCGCCATAAGGTAGCGTACGAGGCTCCATTGAGCAAGTCGAAATACTGAGCAAGCGCAGCCCACAGTGGAAGCCTCAAGTCAGTGAACTGATGAGAGAAGAAAGTCCACCAAAAATCGGAGCTGACGAGCATGGCGAGGAGCCAGCGCATCACAAGGCATCCTCTCTCATCTCCCATTCATGCTGTCCTTAGTTATTCTTATTCCAAATGCCACTTTGCAAGCAAATTCTTGTGCAGGCTGGCCTATTTGTCAGTATTTTTTTATTTGGCTTTTTTTTTTTTTTTTAAGTGGCATCTCCGTGAACGTGCACTGCCGAGAATGGCTGAAAACAAAGCGGAGCCGGCCAACAACAGCACAATCAGCATTGACAAATAAGCGAAAGTTACGATTTTGTTGGCTAAAGTTGCAGAATATTTTGTGACTTATAAATGACATATTTATAGTCAATTCGAGAAACAATGTGCTAAACTTCTTTAGCATAATGTTATTGTTGAAGAAGATTATGCTCGCTCTTACGAGTGCCCGTCAAGAGGCAAGCAGCAGCATTCTGGACCAACTGGAGATGCTGAACGGAGGAGCGGCTGACTCCAAAGTCAAGTGCATTCCAGCCATCCGGCCGAAATGTGATCAAGGCGTGAATTATTGATTACGATTACATTCTAATTGGGGGCACAGGTCCTCCAAAATGACGCCGCTATTTGCCAGCTCTTTTAAAAAATAAGGGACAGAAAGCAGATCGTGTCCACCAAACGCACGTGCTATTTTCTTTCCGGCTAATTTTATGATTTGGACGCTCGAACAAAGGTTTGCGTTGCGAGGCGCTCGATTGTGTTTTCTGCTTAAGACAGCAGAAAGAGCGGCGCCGCCTTCTCGCACCGACGTGTAGACACGCAGCAGAACAAGATCAGGCTGCACGCGGAGAGGAAACTAAATTAGGGAGCGTCTGCGTGTTGGGAATACGATGGCGGGGCTGTGGAAGCGCGTTGCAGAGCCAAGCACCTGCCGAAAGCCTCATTTACGCACTCATCCTGACAACTCGTTTTTTTTGGGGGGGGGGGGGGGTTGGGTGGTGCTTTTAACGCAAAGTCTGAAATCGTGTTTACGCGACGGCCATTTTGCGGCCCGCCGTCCATTTTTCAGCGGCCCGCGACAACATTACTCTCATTTCACTTTCAAAGTCATTCCAACGCGCACCTTTGAGATTTTAAACACTGATATGGCCGAAACTGAGCCGAACGATGTTGTGCCATCTGCCTTGTCCTGTTTTTTGTTTTGGGTTGTTTTTTTTTTTTTTTAGACAGAGGAGACGGCTAGCATGTCAACACGATCGGGATGGCGAGTTTCACCCCAAGTAGATCTGCTATCATACTGCTAAAAGAGTCCTAGCCCGAGAAGACAAGATCATTCTTCATTGATCCCCCCAGAGGGGCATTTCAGCGCAGATTGTTTCCAAAAAAATCTAAATCAAAAATAGGATCCAAGACAGAGCACTGTAATTGGAAGACGGTGTGTTCGTCGCGCGAGAAACAAGAGCACTCGCCCAAAGGGGGAGTTCACAGAAGCGATTATGTAGCGGTTGTAATTAACATAGCGGGTGACCCCGCAAGCTCCCTTGAGCCGCAATGAACGCTCAACACTTTTCACCAGGCCGACGGCGCTTGAGTCATTCCCTTCCCCGTGTAACGGGAGCCCTCCAACGTCCTCCGTGTGTCATTCAAGCTGCAAGTGTGCCAAATGATCCCCCCCCCCCCCACCACCTCTGAGAGACGGGGAAGTCCTCTGGCGCGGGGGGCATGATTTACAGACCGGCGCGCGCGGGACAATCTCATCGGATGATGAACGCGTGCTTGCGACTTGGGCGGTAATCTTGACAAACGCTTCGTCTTCAACCGGCGAGAAGATTTGCCAGAAAAGAATTTCGTTTCTAAAGCGCGGCCGCTATTCCGGGGGGGGGGGGGGGGGGTTGTCCGAAGCTTGCTTCGCGATGGCGGAAGGAGCCATTTGCGTGGAAATCTCTCAAAAGAGATCGAGGAGCAAAACCGGAATTCAAGGTGCTTTTGTCATTGTCATGGGATCCTGCGATTTCCAAGTCCCGCCGTTAACGTCTCGAATACGGAAATGGCCGCGATAGCCGAGTCGAGCTACAGAAGACTCGGGCGGGCGAGACCGCCGCAGGAGAAGAGCTAAAAGAGCCTCAAGTGACCTTAAGCGTCACCTCGACAAGGAGGGACGAGCAAAGCAAGAGACGACAAAACAAATTCTCATTTTAGTGCAAATCCAAAAGAAAAGACGCAAAACTCGACGCAATGGCGGATGCCGCAAAGGCGCATCGTACGAGTGTAAACGGCATCACGCCGTCGCACCGAAGAGTCCCGTTTATCAATTACCGAACAGTAAACGCGGTCGAGTAAACGGAGGCCCCGATAGATCGCGCACGGCGGAAGCTGCCGCCGTGCGCGCCGAGCCGAAGCGGCGTGCAGACGAGGCGCCCGAGTGAGACATCGAATGGGAAGAAATTCCGATTGATTGGAATCTCAATGAAGCGAAAGAGGCAAGAGAGAGTTTTTGGCAGCGGCAAAGGCGGCGGGGGGGGGGGGGGGGGGGGGGTTAATGGAGGTGGCGCTCGCTCCCGAACTGGCTCGGCTCAGCGTTGATCCACGTGTTCATTAACCCCCGCCGGCTCCTCGTCCATCATCCCGACTGCGCGCGCTCGATTGTTTCATTGCACAATGCGCATGCTGTGGGGGGGGGGGGGGGGGGGGGGGGATTACGGGGGTGATCTCCACCCCCGTTTTGTCAAACTGGCTGAGGCTCGGGCTCAGACTGCTGCAGGAGACCATCGTCATCGTTCATCAAATAGCACAAAAGAGGAAAGCCGTTTCCCTCGCCTTGATCTTCCTTCCTGCACATCGTCGTCGTCCTGTCAAATCTGCTTTTCGCCGTGCGATGGCGGCCGACGAGGCCAACTCTCGGGAGATTTGCGAAAAAATACCCAAGTCATTCATATCATCTCGATACTACTTTGGTCTGCTCTGGATTTCTTTTTTGCCAAACAGATTCCAAAACCTCTTCATTAAATCCAACACTGCGCGTAGTATCGATCCGTCCTTCCGGCGTTGCCTTCGTGCCCTCCGAACGTTTGACGGCGGCATGCGGAAAGCTCGGAGGAGACGCCGGCCAGGAAAAGGATGAGCTTCGTTTGATTTCCTGCGAGACTAGTAAAGGGTTAACGGCGCCAAGACTATTTATCAACATCGGGGAAACTGCCTTCTCCGGCTGTCTGCCTCCGCCAAGGTGTTGCGCACAGATACGCCCCCCCCCCCCGCCGCCCCCGCCACCCCCACGCCAGAGATTAAAGCGGGAAGCCGACTGCTGCCTTACGGGCTGCCGTTGACCTCTGGGAAGTCCGCGGCACCGATTTCAAGACTACTTGCTAAGCCGAAGAAAGGATTCGGTCAATCTTGTCAAATGCACATCAACAAAAAAAACAACAACAGCAAAAATCCAAAATGTTTTGGTTCATCTTTTCCAGCTGTTTTGCCAACACTCCCAACAAGGCTAACAGCAGCGCTGCCGCGGAGTTGAGGCGATGAACCCCGATCACGCCCGCCATCCGCCGGGTGATAACATCGAAAAAAGATGGCCGCCGGTTGGTGACATTTCTGTTCCCGTTTGCAGATCACAGCTTTTGATGAGCTCCAGGCTGACTTCAAGGTGCCAATCGATCAAGGCAATCCACTCCACGCGGTTGGTGCTTTTTGTATATTTTGGATACATTTACATTTTTTTTTTTCTGGTCGGCTCAAACTGTGCGACGATGCACTCAATTCTATTTTTCAAGATTAATGCGACGGGATGTTGGATCGGACGCAAGCGCGTTGTCTCATCTGATTATTCGCGTAACCGACTAGCAGGATAGTAATCAATGTTGGCGGTGGACGAGGTCATCCGCAGGACAGAGGAAGTCATACTAAAAGGAGCCGCACCATCTCCCCCCCCCTTTTTTTTTTTTTAGCCCACAGTTATGCTAGCACTGCATTAGACATCAGAGGCAAACTTTCTTCCCTTGAAAAGACTTCTCCTTGTCCTCCGAAACGCTTAAAATAATGAAAAAGTGGCAAGAGGCCTTTTATGCTCTTTTTTTTCTCCTCACTCCCACGTTTTTATTTTGTTTTGTTTTTTTGCGAACTCTGAAATGAGGTCGAGTCCCAGATGTGACGTTTGGGATGAATCGGAGACGGAAGCTGTTGAGGACACGATTGCCTTGTTGGCGTCAAACGATCTCGAGTTGATTTCCTTGAACGACGTCAGCCCGAAAATTCGGATCGGGAATCGGATTTGAATCGGAAGAACAACCGTTCTTGACGCTCGACTTCATCCGCAGAAGTTCCACACGCTCCAATCTTACGAAGCGGCACCGCTGCCGGGGAAAATCGCCGGGAATCGCCTTTAATATTTGATGAGGACGTTAAAAGCTAAAGTGAAACGGCGGGCCCGCTCCGGTCAGCACTTTGCCGAGTGCCGATTTGCGCCCGGGAAAGCTTTCGACACGTTATTATACAAGCGCAGAAGCCGACGCATTATTCACACGCTGGCGGAACTATTTGGGAGCTTGTTGATGTCGCGCCGCGCGACGTGCGCTCGTCAACTCCGTGCCGAGCGATGAGCTCCCCCGGTGGTGACGAGGTCACATGACAAGTTCGATCACGCGACCGCCATCAGGCGCCCCCCCCACCCCGACATTCGACCTCCTAAAATCAAAACCGTCTCGAGCAGAAACAAAAGCCGACACAAAACACCGAGTGCCTTTTCGACCACTCGAGAAGTCGATCGCCTTCATCGCAGATCGTACGAGACGGACACCGATCGGGCGTCGTGAATGCGCCTCGCCCACTTGCTTTGCTTTTGCTTTGTCGTCTTGCAGAGGGAGAGACTGCGAAACATCGAGAGGATCTGCAACCTTCTGAGGAAGGTGAGCCACGTCGTCGCTTTCGGCGTTTCAAGTCAGATTGGGCGCGCCGTCTTGTTTCTTTTGATGACGATTATTAGTTGGCTGTTTTGAGTCCAGATGGGGTAGCAGCAGCGAGAGTTTTGAGATTTTCAAAATAAAATAGAGCTTCAAGACACTTCCTTTCCAATAGTGGTGGGGGGGGGGGGGGGTCTTAAATGTCTCACATATGGTGAGTGACGAGCCCCGAAGTGACTATTTCTCCTCTTTGCGCATGAAATGCAGAGTTCACAGAGAATCTTCTCGTTGGGTTTTGTGGTCGCCCGAGGCTGTGAAACGGGAGGATCTGCGCCATGCTGACTGTTTTCACCTCTTTGATCCAGTGCTCCCCCCCACCCCCTCCCCCCATTGAACTACTCTGATTGATTTGGGTGAAAGCCTTGGCTAATGTTTTGGGGGGGGGGTTTTGTTTTTAATACTGGCAAAGCCACAGTTGCGTTTCAAAACAAGCAGAAAAGACAAGGCGCCATTTTGGGGCCTCACGCTGGTGAGTTGGGTTGGCTTCAATTTAGATTTTTTGTTGTAAAGCAGCAGGGGTGTCGGTGACAACGTCGCCAGAAGGGTTGGGCTTTTTCGGTCCAAATGCGAACGTTATTCATGAGACGTTCGGGCGCGTGGCTTGAAGCGATGAGCCAGCACGTTGTCACAGCAACTGAACGAGCGAGGGCACTCATTAAAAAAAATCGGATTTTTGCTCGACTTGCTTTTCTGCACTTTTGTGCACTCTCTGAAACCGGCGACTTTCATCACTAAGAGATGGACGACGGCTTGTCCCCGATTAAACCGTCCTCAATGTTTTGAGTTTGTTTTTTTTTGGGGGGGGGGGGGGTCGGTACTTTTCTGTGGCCCCTCCCCCTAATTTTGTCACGCTTTCCTTGCTTCGGATTGTGGCCGGCGTCTTTCGAGGGCGCGGCGATGAGCGCTTTCAGGGGTGGTTTAAATGTTGGAAGAGGGATAACTGCCAGTTTCTGAACAACGCCGAGCCGAGAGATTGAAGAGATTCGACTCCGAGAACGAGCAGCGGCAGCAGCCGCTGTGTCAGAAAAGCCAAAAGCAAAGAAATGCTTTGCTTCAGAATTGAGCCACAAGATTACCGCAACCTTCATTCGCAGTCTTGGGCTGCTAGCTTATATCAAACGCGCGTCAGCCAAGTACCTCCAAAATCGGTCGGGGAGAGCCAAGATGAGCGACGTCATCGGCTCGGAACAAAAGACGGGCGGGCCGGGGACGGATCCGGAGAGGTGCGCCGCGGGAGACGTGCGAGCGTGCACGCGGCGAGGCGGGTGGGCCTCGCTAATTGGAGTTGGAGGCTGAGGATGAGGCGACCCCCCCCACGCGAAACGCGGGCGGGCGGGCGAGCGTGGCGGAAGGCCACCTCGGAGGCGCTCGCAGAATGATCTGCGAGCTTTATTTTTTTGTATTTTTTTTAAATCCATGCATATCCTGACCCCGTCATTTCCGCGCAGCCCGTTTGCGCCGCGGGCTCAGAGCTCCGCGTTGTGTACGGAAAAAGGGAGTCATGATGCAACGTCATCCATATTCAGCGGACGCGCCGTACCTGCTCCGGAGCGGCACGTCGGGGGAGCCGCCGCGGGTGCGAGAGAGAGGCCGGACGCAGCGCTCATCAGCCGCTCCACAAATACAAACGCGAGGGGATTGTGGTGGCGGCGGCGCGCTTTTTCTTTCCTCAAATATCGGATGTGATCCTTTTTAGGCCTCGCGACATGAGATGAGACTTTGATGATACGAAAAAGCATTTGGACTCATAACATCGGAGCGTTTTGGAGTACGCCGTCTGACATACGACATCGACCGTTTCTGACCTTTGACACCGCATCTTAGCTTCAGAGCGCGCGGGTGGCTAATGCTGTATTTTAGAAGTCGATATCGTTTGCGGACAATGTCGATATTTGAGCAGAAAGACGCTCGCAAAGTTAACGGGCCGGCGCGATATTCCGCCGAGAATGTTTCATGACGCTAAAAACGTTCATCTTGGCAGCTGAACTCTCAGGATGGCGTCATTTATGGCCGACGGCTGCGCGAACGAGCGCGTTGCAAAGTCGAGCGAGGCGTCCCGGGAGTCAAAATGACATTTCAGCGGTGGATCAGATGGACGCGAGGACGCCCCCCCCCCCCCCCCCCCGCGGGGCGCCGCGGCGCTCCGTTCCCCAGATGGAGGCGGTCCCAGATGGCCGCCTCTGTCAACACGCGCATGAGTCGCCGAGCAATTCCATGACATCGCCGAGTGTTAGCTTGGGGCTGTCCTAACTTTTCCGTTGGGGTGGGGGGGGGGGGGGGCGTGCAGAAAAACGGAAGGATGAAAGAGCCGCTTTAAAAGGCGTCAACTTTTCCGAGCGCGGCGCGCTTGTTTTTCCGCCGAGCTGTTGGTTCAGAAGGGGATGGGCCGAGAGTTTTTGCCCCCCCCCCCCCCCGCTGATGTAGGGGCTTTTCTGAGGGAACGTGTCGGCGCGCTTTTAGAAAGGTGTGCGGCCGTTTGAATTATGCACGCGCAACGCAAGCACTTCGCGTCAGCGGGTGTCAAACTGTATTATTAGAAACACTTAAAAAATAAATCCATAATGCATCAATAGCCATAAAGCGCCAGTAACCTGTTTTAGCGTCCGACGCTTTTTACGGAGCCTCGACGTTTCAGATTCGTGACGGAACACCACGACCGCAATCGATTTGAAGCAAGCGGTACACCCGTTTGCATTTTTATTTATTTTTTCCTGACCGCCGCCCCCGCCGCATCGCTCACCGCGTGAGTCGGCGTTTGTCTCGACGTGACGACCGAACGCCGACGATGCTCGACGAGCCGAAGTCGAAATACGGGCGGACGCCGCATGTAGGCACGCCGTACGGCACCTTTAGCGCTTCGGAGCCGGGTGACTCATTCTCTCTTTGTCTTTTTTTTTTGATCTTTCAGTTGGTGCTCCCAGAGTACTCGATCCACGTGCTCTTCTGCATCATGTTCCTCTGTGCCCAAGAATGGCTGACGGTGGGCCTCAACATCCCCCTGCTCTTCTACAACACGTGGAGGTGAACGCTGCGGCTGGCGAATCCCGTCGCCGTCGCCCATTTTTACATCACGGACTACGTGATCGCGGGAGGACACGTAGGGCGTATTTTACACGGCGTCATCGTTCCCATGGAGGCGTACGAAGAAACAAAAAAATTGATATATTATATACGTGACAATATAGGCAAACATGGAGCAGGAAAGGACTGTGGAGAAGACTACGAGGGTGTCGAGATACTCTCCACTAGCAGCCGTCTTGCTCACATCAATGCGCAGAAACTCGAGTATTCTTTCTGTATCAGTGTCTTATATATACTGCATATACTATATACATACATATACCGCATATATATAAATATGACATTGGCGGAGGCCCCTGAAGGCATCAAGTGGAAATTAGGTCAGCATTAATTCTTCTCTCTCCGTCACGAGGGCCGCTCTTGCCGTCGGTGTCACCCCGACGCGGAACGCCGGCAACCCGACGGCTTCGAGCTCCCCCCCCCCCCCCCCGACCGACCGCCCTTCTCCTTTCAAAGGAGACGAGAGGCAGGGAGAGAAAAGGCGTCTTGCCGTTTCATGAATCGGAGACTGCGCCAGATGCCTTCTGGCTACAGATGCCGCTCCCCCCCCCCCACCCTCTGTGCAGCGGAGAGATGAAAACCGGGGGGGGGGGGGGGGGGGGTAAATGCGAGCGATAGCTCATCCGGAGAGCCAAAGTCACACGCGCGTCTTCCCGTGACAGCCGCGTGCCCCCCCCCCCCCCTCCCGGGGTGACGGCCAAGGTCCACTTTGAAGTGGTTGGCAGCGGACGGCGTCATCTAACCTGACTAACCTGATTTCATTTGAGCGCCTCGAATGCAACCCGGTCGCATCAGCACATTCTCCCAGAGCGGGCGCGCCTGATGAGAAAACGTGTCACTGAGGTACACCGAGCTCTTCTGACACAGACCCCCCCCCCCCCCAAAAAAAAAACAATTCTTCCCCATCACTTCAAATCCAAACCGACACTGCACTCACCATGACCCGAACGTCGCCTTATTCATTGTTCCTTTTTTGCTCGCAAAGTGATTCGACACAATCAATGCCCCCCCCCCCACCCCCACCCCCCGTCAACTCAACCCGCGTTGTGTTCTTTGCCCTCCGCAGTCGGTACTTCCATTCCCCAACGGATAGCAAGGAGTTGAGCTACGACCCGGCTTCGGTCATGAACGGCGACACGCTCAAGTTCTGCCTGAAGGAGGCCTGGTGCAAGCTGTCCTTCTTCGTGCTCTCCTTCTTCTATTATCTCTACTGGTGAGTACGGCGAGGGGGGGGGGGGGGGGGCGTCGTCCGGCGGAGCAGCGGGAGCGCGACTCACCGAAGAGAGAGTAACCTTTCGTCTCTTGCGGTCACGCGCCGGTTCGCACGCGCTCCGATGGCACGTGGAGGCTCGCCGCCGCTAATGCATGTCAAGCGGAGACGATCGGGACAATTCTTTTGCTTCATTGACGAGCGCTTGAAGAATTTCCACATGAGCGCCGTCGTTTGTGATGACCAAAGAGAGAGAGAAAAAAAAAAAAAAATGTCTTGCTCTTGTCAATTTGTTGTCCCTGTCCGGTGTCGCTGATCGTCATCCCTACGGATCTTGTTCCACGCGTCACGCGGGGGCCGCAGTGTGTGGAACCTGGAAATATCCCTCTAATAGCTCGTACAAAAGGTACCATCCTTCCATTTTGAACCTTCTCTTCGTGTGCTTCTTGATTCTTTTCGCCCGCGCCGACGCGCGCTTCTTTGGCCGACCGCCACCTGCGATGCCGTCTGCGCGGCGCGCGCTGGTCACGGCGTGAGGTACACCGTCCATCTTATGAGAACCGCTCCAAAAATGCGGATTGAAAAAACGTTTTGCGTGTTCCGTCGAAGCTCAGACGGCACGCTTGCGTCGCCAATTTGGCCGGAAACGATAACCCCCCCCCCCCCTCCGTGGTTCTCATTTCATTGCGCGAGTGTACCTTCGAGTTCTGACCAGTCGGTGGATGTGTGTGGCTTCTCACTGGTCAGTGCTTATGTGATTTGTTTTGTTTTAACAGCGCCATGTCGGAGTTGACATTTTTGGGATTCCTCGCTCTCGTGGTCAATTTATTGCTTTGATTGCATTTTTTTTTTTAAATCAATTTTTAAGCTGCTCTTGCGATGAGATTGCGCTTGTGCCGTTGGAGTTATTCACCTTGCGGGAAAGAACGCAGCGCTTCTGTTTTTGACGTTCCCCTCGGGGCATCGTCCCGACACTGCTAAAGTCGTAGAATTGGCACGAAAAAGGCCGCTTGAGCAAACGCGCAAATGGATCTCAACCCGTCACGTGACTTCATTTCCTCCTTTTTCCTGCCGCGTGTCGTTTCCGTCACAGGAACGCGTTGCTCTTCGCTTCACTCACGAATGCACCGCCCCCCCCCCACCCCACCCCGGCCGCTCTTCCTTGAGCAATTTTCGATGCTACGCATGCCCGTTGTTGGATGCCGTTCCAATTTGTTTGTTTGCCTTTTTTTTTTTTTATGTGGGCCTTTATAGAATGAATTTGTTTCCCCCCCCCCACCCCCACCCCCACCCTCCAAAAAATCTGTGCTTCGTAGACTCGTCGCAGGCGCTGGAATCGACCGGGGCTCATTTGCTTGGCAGCTGCGTAAAAGCTAACGGGACATGAAATGAGCGACATCTGCGGCCTGATCCTGCGGCAGCCGGAAAATGAGCTCACGTGACGCAGTCGGACTTTGCTCTACTTTATTATCGATCGCACGTCAATTGAGGAGATCGATATCGAACGGTGCGCGACATTAGTCGTGACTGAAAACGTCATACGAATGCCATCTTATTGGTGATTGGCCCCCTTAAAATCTGGAACCCATCCTCCATTTTGGACCATCAAAATATTGCGACTTCGGACGCATTCAACAAGCAAAATGTGTCAGAAAAGCCGAATTGATTCACAATTTTGGTGTTTTGTTTTGTTTTTTTTTAAAGTGAAGAAAAAAATCGAATTGAGCTGACAGTTTGGGCTCTCACTTCAGCCTTCATCTGAGCTTCTGAGCTCTGCGACGTCTCAACAAAAAAAAGCTGATGGGAGGGGGGTGGGGGGGGGGGGCAAGGGGTTGGAGTCATCCGAAACAGTTGGCGCAAATTTTGTTTTTCTTTTTTGAAATTAATTTTTAGCATTAAAAAAAAAGAAAAACACAATACCCCGTAACCACCCAAAAAAATGTGTCTCCTCACTCCCCCCCCCCCTTTCTTCTTCTTGTCTTTCAGTATGGTCTACTCGCTGGTTACCTCATAAGCGACGCACCGACACCCGAAGAGCCTCTGGACACGCAAACTGCCCTATTTTACGAATGCTTTTTTTGCCAGACACGTAAACGGACGCTTCCTTTGCCGCTTCACCTTTCCGCCCCAAAGCGAAAGGGACGTATCCGTGCTCGACGACCCCCCCGCCCCCCCTTGACCCCCTTCGACCGATCACCTCCAGTTGACGGCAACTCGTTCTCACGCCCGCTCGCGTCTCCGGCTTGCTCTGGAGCGGCGTCTCGTAGCAGCGACGGTGGCGCGCGGGACGACAAGCACAGTAGCATTTGCACAGTTTGTCTCAGGCACAGCAGTACTGCCCCCCCCACACACACACACACCCCCACCCACCCCCGATCCGGCACGGCTCGGACGCCGTCGTCCCGCTTCGGAACCTCACCCACCGCAGCAAGCGTGAGTCGGAAACGGGGAACGTGCGCACGAACCGGATCAGGTTGCTAAAAGGAAAATTTTAAAACCTTTTTTTTTTTTGGGGGGGGGGGCGGCACGTACGTAACATTAGGACTTTTTTGACGCACTCTTTGACCGAAAGGCATTTCCCACGGACACGTATGTATGCGGCGAATGCCTTCCCCGCGGCTCCAGGAGAAATTTTTCCCAAAGGCAAAACAGCTCGAGAGAAGTCTCATTTGCGCACGCGCACAATTGCACAAGTCGTGTATTTAAATCTTGCACAGCGTTTGCCACATTTAGCCGAGCGTCGGTGATGGTGTCAGGCGCGCCGCCGAAGGTCTTCCAGTCCGTCCAATTGAAAACAGGGAAGCCATTGTTGTATTTGACGCTTTTTCTAGTTCTATTTCACCGAGGGACCAAAACGCTCTTTTGGCTAATCGTGTCCGTCAAGTGTGAGATTTGAATCGCATCCTAGTTGAGTTGAATGATTCGTTTTTTTTTCCGACGTTCAAAAAAAAAAAAAAAAAAGAAGAAGCGCACGTGGACTTTGGCGAGCGTCGCTGCCAATATCGGCGTCACCCGCGCTCGCACGAAATACGCCGCCGATCGCACAGCGTTCCCCTTCCAGTCCGACATTACGTGGCAAATTCGTCAACGCAACAGTCGGCATTTCCCAAATCTCGTCTGCATCCTTTTTGTGTCCGAGTCCAAATCATCTCCCGTTCCCGCGCCCGACATCCACGTGCGGTAGATTGGAAGCCCCGCCTTTAGATTGGAAGCCCCGCCATTATTTTTTTTCCCCTCCCCTCCCCTTTCTGTATTTTTTGTCATTTTCTATCCTGACCGTGGATGTGAATTGAGATCTTGTTTATGAAATAAACCTATTTTAAAATCAAAAAAAGCGCATGTTGTTTCGATATCAAAACGGCCCCGCATTGTTTCGACATTTCAACGGTTCGGTTTTCATTGAAACTTTTTTTTTTTTTTTTTTTTTTTGGTGGTCTTCGACCAAAGTCTGCTCACGCGGAAGCATTCGAAATAGGTTAACCGAGTGGCGTCAAAGTCGTTTTTGTCGCGGGCCACATCGTAGCTTGCAGGGGCCCATCATGGCCGTGAAACCATTTCAAGAAGTCAAGAATAATTGTTGACCTCGGAGCCCCGTGGAAATTCCTTTGGGACGGCAGTCAAGCGCGTCCAACCCGCGGCGGACACGAGGCGACAGATCGGTGACGACCCGTCTTCCGATTATGCGGCCGTGTTGCTAACGACACCCGACAGCCGCCGCCGCTGACCTTCCGACCCCTCATCGGGCGCGCGTGTTTTCGGCGCGTGCGCGGTTTGCCTGAATTGAGATTCATTTCCATTTCCAATATAATGGCCGCCAAGTGCGATGTTTCGTACACTCTGAACATTTACAGATGTTAAAAACATGAACGTGTCATCCAGTACAAACGTGTCAATGACAAATCCGCGTCTATGAAGAAAGACTGATTGGAGAAGACACGCCGCAAACAACCGACTTCATCGGTGAAAACATTCAGTCAGCAAATGTTCGCCGGCGTAGGCGAGCGAAGCCGACTTTGAGGGAAACATGATTGCTCCTCCCCGCTTCAAACCATTTGAACTTTGCCAGTTCACATCATCTCTCTATCCGTCGACCTCAAACTCTGCTCCGACGTTACGGACGATCGTCAAAATGGTCGGCGCTGCCATTTCGCAGCCTTTTCGGAAGCGAGACGCAATTTCAGCGAGATTCGCTTCCGTTGACCGGACGTGTTTTTCAAAGCACGTGCTCAGGAAGTCCAACGACATGGGGGGGGGGGGCGATCGGCAGTGTTGCTAGGCAACGCAGAGGAATCCCCCCCCCCCCGCCCCGCACTGTACATTTTGTTCACAAGCAACGTCGCGGCGGCAAACCCTTGACAAAATGTCAACCGGGGATCAATCCGACACCGATAGGAAGAAAAAGAAGAAGAAAACAAAATGTGTCCAGTTGAAAATGTAGCCACGCCCCTAACCGCGCATCTCCCGCACTTGTGCAAAGGAGCGATCGAGCCATGCAAGCCGCGCAGATGCGGCGCTCTCTGCGGGAGAGCTAATTAGCCGAGCCACGTTGGTCTCCTCAGCGCCGAGCTGACCTTCAACGCTGCTCTCTTAAACAACCCCCCCCCCCCCCCCCCCGCGCACGCATGCTGCAAAACAACCACACAGCTTTTGCTCCAGGCTGAAAGCTGACGAGCGCGGCGCAATCGCTATTTTTCGGCTGGGCTGTGCGCTGCTCACCGAGCCAAATGATACTTGAGTAGAATAAGAGCAATTCGTCGACCTGGTGTAGCAGCTTTGTCGTCTCGCACACACACACACACACACACACACACACGGCTTGGTGGGATGATGCTAAGGCGGAATTCCCGCAGTGTCTAAAAATAGCAACGGTCTCTCAACAACAATAATAAAAACTCCTACTATGGCATCCCTTCACTGTCTCGTTTTAGAGTTCTTCGGAAGACGCTTTCAAATCTTGAAACGGCCCCTTACCTCTCTGAGCTGCCTCGGGTCCTCGGACGGGACACGATGAGAGCTTCAGTGGCGTAAACGGAGGCCGAGCGGGGACGGAGTCTTCTGCCAAGGCCGCTCGCTCTCCTTTGGAATGAACGCCGGGCGAGCCCCCCTCCCTCGCCGTCCAGCTTTCAACCTCAATTTCCATCTTTGGCTTTGGACTCTGCACGAGACTTGATTTGGAGTTGGACTCTTTTTGTGCTTTCGACTGTCGTCGCGATTCATTTGGTGTTGTTAGTCAACATCGTCCGTCCCTTTTCCTTTTTTCGGTGCGGGCTATGCGCCCCCCCCCCCCCCCCCTCGTCGGCCAGCCTCGAGCCGGTCAGTCGAGCCACCCGATGCCGGTCGGGCAGCTTTCTTGCCGGCCCGCAAAGCCGCTGACGTTCGAGCCTTCCCGTGCACCTGGTTTCGGTTGCTCGGACTGCTTTTGCTTTCTGTCCCTCTTGCTGAAAATAAACCAGATCTGAGTTCAGTCCTTTGCTCATCTCAAGCGAAGCCCAACAACTGTTTGCTGTTGCATGAACGACTTTGGCTCCGCGCGCAGCGGTGGTGGTGTCGCTCCTAAAAGTTCACCCCTACGCGGGATGTGTTTCGTTTAATCTCGCTATTGTAAATGGATGGCTCGACGTTAGGAATGGGCAAAAAGGGAGAGCTGGACTGGGTTTATTTTTCTCCGCAACTCCCAAACGAACACACCTACCCCCCTTCACGGAACCAAAACACTTCCTGCTTTTCTTGGCCAATCAGATGCAAGCAACATAAGAACGTTTCGGCAATTATTAAACAGAATATCATTTAGGGTAACTGTAACATAAAAGAATATAACGCTCAAATGATAATAATGAACAATTTAACAAAAGCTTACACTGTCTTCATTTTTTTTTTCAACATGTCGCCGGAATCGATTAGTGTCTTTGTGTCCATTCTGTTACTCGACGTTGCCCGGCCTCCTGCAAAATCTCTCACTTCCTCTTCCCTCCATCGACGGCACTGACACGTTCAATTAAACAGGGTGGGGGGAGGGGTGGGGGGGACACCGTGGCCCTTCATCAATTGCCAGAGAGACTTAGTAAAGCTGCTCCGGAGCCAGCAGCCATGACGACCGTGTGATGAAGTCAGCATCTTCCTGTGTGAAAATTGCTTTCCGGTGATGCTGTGGTGCCGGAGAGGGCCGAGTTGCAAGCAAACGCCGTCTTGCCAAAGCTGCGTATGGAGGACGTATCGACAGCTCGCCTGGTTTTAGATGGAAGCCCTTTCAGCTGCTTTCAGCTTTCTTTTTAACACGAGACGCGACGAAGTGTGTGAGCACCTTTGCTTTGTTCGTTGGAGTGTGCTCTTTGTGTTCCAGCTCAGCGTGGTCTCCATTTCGCTCCCAGCGTGTACATCCTGGGTTCGGGTTGTTTTTTTTTTTTTTCCCCAACCCGCGCCACGTGGATCCGGCCCATCGATATTAACAGCTGGCCTCAGCATGACGGGAGCATATGAATACGCTTACAATCAAAGTCAAAAGAAAATGAATTTACCATCATAAAATGTGGACCTCGTAACACCCAAGAGCAATCGCGTTTCATAAATTGAACGGCGACAGGCCATCCGTCTCTCCGCTTTCTCCGTTTATGCTCATCAGCGTTCCGGCTAGCCGCAGCCGAGTGAGCGAGAGGCGGGGCGCAACCTGGACATTCTGTCATCACGCGTGACAGCGGAGGACCCCAAAAAAAAAAGCAGGCAGGAGAAGCGGGGTGTACCCCAACAAAGTAGCTCAACAAAAACGCTTAGAAAGGCACACTGAAGGGAAAAAAGCCGACATCAAAAAACACAAAGACCCCCTCTTGATGAAAGCGTGAAGTGGCAGTCCTTTGTACTGAAGAGAAACGATGACACGATGACCAACAGGTGCGACGCTGGAGGGGAAGCAGCCCTCCGATGCCACCTGTTGGTCACCAACGGAAACGTCTCAAGCCTTCAGCGCACCTAACGAGCAGTTTGGGAAGTGCAAGAAGAAGCCATTCAAGTTCAAACGCGCTCTTTGCACTTGTCATAGCGACAGACGCTCGATCTAGCAAGAGCCGGCTAAAAGTCCACAAAATGTCTCGGCGGCTCGATAGTTTGCAGTGTCATCGTGGACCCCTCGGTGTTCATTAGCGGGGACGTGAGGAAGCGTGGCCCTCCTCGCATATTTTTTCCCTGAGCAGTGATTAAAAGGGACGTCTAGATTTATTGAGATGAATTAAAAACAACAACAACTCATGAAGACAAAACCACATTGGTACACGAATACAAATGCAGATGGCTCGGAACGCGAACCCCAGCTGGTAACGGGAACACAGAGGGACGGGAAAACGAGCCGCAAACGATTTTCATCACGCGTGACGCATCCGTTAGACGGATCACCGAGAAAGGGGTGGGGGGGGGGCGGAGAAAAGCGTCGAAGGCATTCGCGCAGGAAACCGCTCAATCGGTTCGTGCTATCGTGGGCGTGCAAATTCTTCAGCTGGATGCGGTTCAAGTTTGAAGGGGATGTGTGCGCTTTTCTCCGAGGTACTCCCCTTTTCTCCCACGCTCCAAAAACATGCATGGAAGGTTCTCGAAATCGTCCCGGAGAGAGACGGCGTGAGCGCCCGTGGTCGGTGTGGGGGGGGGGGGGGGCACTGTTGAATTATTTGGGTGACCTTAAGCAGATAAAAGGGAAGAGCAGCATGGCTTTTTTCCAAGCGTGACCTGAATGAGTGGTGGTTGCAACATCCCATAATAACCTGACCCACCACACTTCCAAGGACGAAAGTCGACTCCTCCAGTCGACGTCTGGCGAGGAGGCTTCCGCCAGCACATTCAAGTGTTGAACGCGGCAAGCCGTGAAATTCGGGAACATGGCAGCTTGCGGCCGTGGATGAGATTGTGTGACGGCACTGGGAAAGAGGGAGCGAATGAAGGCCGGCTCAAAGAAATAACGCGGGATTAATTAGCGCCCAACCGAGTAGCCGCTTCTTTAGCGGCTGCTAATGACTCAGTCGAGGCGGTCGTCGGACCAACGGCTGCAATTTCACTAACGTGCGCTTTGATCCGCTGTTTCTGGCCAAAATAAAAACAACATCCTATAGAATATTTTTTTTTTTTTTTACTGCAAGGGAAGGAATGTGCTCCCAGAATAACAAGCTGCGCCTGTAACGTGAGGGTCAGTATGTAGGGAGCCATATCGGGAAGCGGGAGCGGGCGGTTGCGCATCAACACCGAAAACAAGAACAGGCGGTCCCAGGCATCCTTTTGATGCGTTTGATGCGGTGCGCTCAAAGGAAGCGCCGTGGGGGCTGAGCCAGACATGCGGCAGGAAGAAAAGCGGTGAGCGGTGGAGACTGAAGGAACGCACGGCACGTGAGGAGAAAAACTATTTGATTCATTTATTTGTTTTAACGTGAAGGTGTGGGGGGGGGGGGGGGTTAAATAAAGAAAATATCATCCTGGTATTGGGACAGACCCCCTCAAGATGGACCACTGAAGCGCCAAAAACGAGGGATGACTGCACTGCGGGCTTCGTCGAGGGCCCGAATGATGACAAGCAGCACAGAAAGCAGACGGACGGACGGACGGCGACAATGACACCCCCCCCCCCCCCCCCCCGCGAAGATTGTTTTGCTCGCTTTCCTGCTCTGCGCCATCCGCCTTCTCTCTTGATCCCTTCTTGGCCGCCGACGCGACAGTGATATCAATGACTTCAGCGCTGCTCCAGAAAAACTGAAGAAAGATGCGATCATTAGTTTCCAGTTTTGGACCGGCGTCCCGACATTTGTCCTTTTGTCCATTTGTCTTTTGGATTTGATTTTGGTCTTTGAGTCGATACGAATGTAGAGCGGTTCTTACCTTTTTTTTTCCAGTGTTATTTAAAAAGATTACAGCCACCACTCTTCTTGAAATTGGATTAACGTAATCCCTCCGCAACTAATCTGTCATATTCCAAAACGGCGGCGCTACTGTATGTGACAAGCAATGTAAGATTAGAATAATAATCAGAGTGTAACCTGAATGAGAAACATCTTCGTCACCTTGGAAAATAATATGCCGACTTCTTGAAATACCCGAAAGCCGCGTTTCAAAATGACTGACGCGAATTTGACTCAAAAGGACACGGAATCCGGGCCGCATGGAGCGACGGTCCAACCTCGCTTCAACGTTCCGGCAGGCGTAAAGTTAAGACGAGTGTCAGCAAGCAAATCGTCAGGTGCCCCGGGCGCATCTCAAAGGAAACGCGTTGTCGTCGAGAACTCTGGGAAAGATGTCAACGTTTTCAGTCGGGTCCAGCTCCGACAGCTTCCTCATTCCGACAAACATTCGGCTTGAGTGTGCCAATCTGGTTCGTCCCAACATGAGGAACCGAAGGATTAAGAGATCCTAAAAAAAGAAAAAACTAATGTTAAAATCATCATAATACTGCTTGCTCCCCCCCCCCCCAAGAAATTGGTAAAACTGTCAAATTGTACCTTTTTGTTTTGCTGCGTTTGCTGTCAAGATTTCGCAGCGCCAGTGTCTTTGCACCAGAGAAGGCGCGAGGGTGGCCGGACTTGACGGCGGCGTGTTCCAAGCTCACGCTTTCCATTTCCGAATGTCGGCCTGCGGGTCGGCGATGCCGTTCTCGGGAAAGGCGCCAAGACCGCTCTTCTGACAAGCGAGACTCCAACCGCACGCGACACATTCTCAATTGCAGCGATCAACAACGGAATCCCTTTTTAATGGCAGTTAGGCATCATCAAAGGCTTCGAGAGGTCTCAAGAAAATCTTCCGAGAACACAACACAAGCACATCGACGCGTTTACCTTTATTGGGGTCACGTCATTCGATCGTTTTCTGTTCTATATCCAGTACAACTCACTCAGAACCCCCCCCCCCCCAAAAACTTAAATAACGTTCAACAACATGACAACGGAATGTCGGCTGAGGGGGCGAACGTGGAAGGCAACGACGCGGGGAGAAAATGACACATTCATAAGGACAAAGTGTGTGTACTACTGTAGTACTAAACAAGGATGTCAGTTCCATGTACGAGTAGACTCCATCGTCACGATTGCAATGACTGTCTTACGAGTCACTTTTGTTCCCCTTGACTGGATTATATTTCTGCACACGTTATACTAGTGAGGCTAAAAGCACAAGTGGGCATTTTGGTGCTACTAGAATGGCCACGAGGCTACGCATGGCGGACACACTGCGACCGGTTTACTGGCATATGAGGAGGCCGCCGGTTGCATAGAAGGGTTACTTGGAAGACAAGTCATTCTATTAGCGCTGTCAAGAAGAAATTCTTGCCGGTGAGGACGTGGTGAACTCGTTCAAGGATGACCAACTAAATGCACATCCAGCAAAAAAAAGGACTGGGAAATAAATGTCACTCATAAAATGGAATTTGATTCCTTGTGAGGACAAATTGGACTAAAACAATCAGGCGATGTTAAATAATTGCAGCGTAAGGGTTTGTTCACCCCCCCCCTTCAAAAAAATAAAAAAGCCGACAGAATATAACATGTAGGGGGCGCTGTGCTCACACCATTTCTGTGTGCAAAATGATCAGTTGCCAAGACGGCCATTTTGAAGGTGCCACAGCGCCCTCTAGTGTTCTGTGCAACGCGGGCAGGGGAGCAGAGCCCCGCCTACCCCCAAAAAGGCACCTTTGACGACGAACGACCGCTCTGTAACATTCAGCTTGCTCCCAGTTTCATCCCGTGACGTGAACACACACACAAAAAAAAAAAAAGGAATGTGGAGAAGCAGCGCAGGAGGGAGATGGCGATGTCTACGTGGACCAACAAATGTGTGCTTGGCGACTCAGTCGCCAACCATTTGCGAGTCCGTCGGTGCAATATTTACATACAGCAGTTTTGTTGCAAGGTGACGACGAGCGGTTTGGTTGCTAAAGGTACGAGTCCACGGAGGGGGCGTAGGAGAAGCCCACGAAGGCCTCGGCCGCCTCCTTGATGCTGGCCGTCACCAGCGCGCTGTCGGGCGAGCAGCCGATGGAGTTGGGCACCGGCTCGTCCGTGAACTCGGGGTCAAAGTGCCGCAGGTCGTTGGGCCCCGTCTGGACGAGGACCGCAAGCACAAATCAGAAGATGCACCTCAAGTTAGCAAACGAACCACGAGCATCGTTTGGGAAAATAAAAAGAATCGTTTACTTTGAAGCTTATTTACTCCTGCTATTGCTGTACATCTTCTTGCGCCGGACAAATAATCCATAGATTTTAAAAAATTACAATCAAACTGGTACAAACCCATGTAACAAACTTGCTCAAAAATGGAAGAAAAAAAATAAAATAAAAAAAAAGGCCCGAAAGTAACTGATGACTAATGCGACTCTCAAGCAGCAAATGCACGTCAGTGTGAAATCCAAATCAGGCCGTGCGGTGGACTGCCCGCGTTCAGCACCGACGACCTTTTTCTTACCACGTTGGGGTCGAAGGGCGGCGTAATCTTCTTGCCGTTGAGCTCGTCCCAGTTGATGGGCGAGAAGAACACGTGGTTCTTAATTTCCATCTGTATAGACAAAAATGGACCACCAATCAGCAAACGAAAGCAAAAATAAATAAAAAAAATTAAATTGTGCGGGGCCGAGACGAGCAGAACTCACAAAGTCGTCGGCGCAGCCCAGCCGCTTGGTCCTGTCCTTTTGCAGGAGGCCCTCCAGGAGGTGGCGGGCGGCGTTGGAGATGTTGGGCTTGAGCTGCACGGGCTTGTTCAGGATGTTGTCGTACATCTCGGCCGTGTTGCGGCTGTAGAAGGGAGGCTGCGGGGACACGCGGGCCAGCGGCGGTTAGTGTCCCGCCGCATGCCAACGCGCTCGGCCAGAGCAACGGCGAGCCTCACCAGGCCGTAGAGCATCTCGTACAAGACGGCCCCTAAGCACCACCAGTCCACCGTGCGGTCGTACGGTTCTTTGTGGAGAACCTCGGGAGCCAAATACTGCCAAAGACAAACAAACGACGCGGTTTAGCTAGGACTGAGAAACAAAAAGGAGGAAGGGATGTTGCGGGCTGGGGTTGGCTTAGCCATCTTGTGGCTCGAATTTGAGATACAAGAAACAAGTTACTATGCCTTTGTCCTTTTCCAAAGCACAGATTTCATAATTGGACATCCAGGTTTTTTTTTTTTATTTTGAGGCCATTTAAAAAGCTTATTCCAAATGGCGCCACATTGGGGCGCTCTCACGCCAAATTAAGCAAAAGAAAAATGGTCAACCTTGCGCGGCAGCTGGGTTAGCCCATTTTTTTAGATGCTCACTGGGCTCAAGTCTCACAGGATTTGAACTCCCAACTTCAGTTTTGCTTGAGCCAATTGTTTTTGGTCGAACTCCAAACGATACCATTTTTGTGGTATTACCGCGACACCCGAAAAGCCAAAGAAAAAGCACTTGAGATGCTCACCGAGCAGCGGTCCTACATATGAACGGGAATTTTTGTTTGAGCCGCTTGCGGATTTCGTGGTCGTTACCTCGGGCGTGCCGCAGAAGGTGGAGGTGGTGCCGTTGGGTTCGATGTTCTCCTTGCAGAGTCCGAAGTCGGTGAGGACGACGTGGCCCTGCGAGTCGAGCAGGATGTTCTCGGGCTTGAGGTCGCGATAGACGATGTTGAGCGAGTGCAGGTAACCCAGCGCGCTGGCGATCTCGGCGGCGTAGAAGCGCGCCCGCGGCTCCAGGAAGCAGCGCTCGCGCTGCAGGTGGTAGAAGAGCTGCGCACAAACACCACGTCGTCAGCCGTTCAGTCGCCACCCCCCCCCCCCCCCCCCCTTGCTCGCAAAAGATCACGTTTCCTTTTCTGACAAGCTTTTTCGATTCACGGCTGTGTCATGGATTCGGTTGTTTTCAATGTTTTTTTTTCCATTTTTCAAGCCATTTTATATGTAGCTTTTTAAATGAATACAATTTGAAATGCATAACATTTCATCGACTCCGATTGTCCGACAATCGCAGGAAATTAACTCCGTTTGGCACGCGCGGCTGGCAGACGTGCTAATTGTGGAGATGGGCGGCGCGGGCGCGTCTTCCTTCCCGACTTCCCCTTTCGAGATGCGGGCGAGGCGTCTGGCGGGCACTCCTTTGGGGCGGCACGCTGAGGACTCACCTCTCCCCCGTTGATGTAGTCGAGGACGAAGTAGAGCTTGCCGGCCGTCTGGAAGGAGTAATGCAGGCCCACCAGGAAAGGATGTTTGACGTTCTTCAGCAGCACGTTCCTCTCCGACATGATGTGCTTCTCCTGAGCGGCCAAACATGAGACGACTCAACGCTTTGTTGACGTTCGCCGCGCGTGCGCCGTCATGCGCTTACACGGAAATCACTCACGATTATTATTATTATTATATTTGTCTTCTTACCTCCTTCTTCTTGAGGATGGCCTTCTTCTGTAGCACCTTGACGGCGTAGAAGCGGTCGTCTTGGCGGTGGCGGGCCAGCAGCACCTTGCCAAAGCTGCCTTTGCCGATCACCTTGAGGAAGTGGAAGTCATTGGGCTTGGCCGACGGGTTGGACGACGGGCCCAAGTTGATCTGCTGGGTCGGGCTGGGCTGTGTCAAACAACGCGTGCCACGTTAGCTGTGCAAGACATCACCCGGGTGCTTCAACCATGCTGATGAGTGGAAATACCATTCATCTGTTCTAGCCCTTGGCCAGTGTTAAGGCCAATGAGTGTAGAGAATTTTTGTTTACTAAAAGAGACTCACAGGAGGGGAGGGGTTGGTGTTCATCAGCTCAGCATCCTGCGGAGGACTCAGGTTCAGGATGGACTGCACCTCCACACTAAAACAGAAGCAATTACTAAATATGTAGCCAAAAAAAATAAATAAATAAATAAATATACATTTGTACTTTATATAATCCAAACCAAGCATTTATTTTAAAACATTATTTTCGTCAAATTAAAAGATTCAAATCAAACAAAACAATGCATGAAATCAAAGCGAGCCGAGAGGCGTACTGACTGCTTGCAGGTGTAGGCGTTGGTGGCGAGCCTCTGAATGAAGTCGTTCAGTCCCATCCTCCGCTGTTTCATGAAAGCTGAAAGAAAATTCAAAGTCACGCTTGCATTCGTCCGTCGGGACACAAAAAAAAAACGATGCAGCCATCACGACGCAGCTCCGTACCGCACACAGAGGCCACAAGGCCTTTAAACCTGGAATAAGTCAAGCCGGGCTGTCCTGTCGCGCTTTTGATCGTCATGTTGGGGGGGGGAGGCCAAGGCACGAAGGAACTCAACAAGGACATGTACGGAAGACGTAACTACTCCAGCTTTCAAGTTTGCCTCTGTTTATATGACGAAGCCAGAGGGAGGCGTTTCCGGGTGGGAGTGACTGCAAGCGGCAATTTCCTGGCTCCTATTGGACGAGCCTATGCCGGCATGAGCCAATCAGAGGCCTCAAAGTATGACGAGCGCGTCCCTTGACCACGCCTACCCCACCGTGTGATTGCGTCAAATAAAAAGAAAGCATCTTGAACGATCTATTTACACACTTTTCCCCGCAAATAATCACGTCGGAATTTCAGAACAACCACCTCATGTGACGTAAAGAGTCTGACTGGCTGTAAAATGACCACCGAGACGACCCTAAAATGCTACAAAATGCCGACAAGTTGATGCGCCCCGATGTGTCCGCAAATAACACGGAGCTCCCCGATGACAACGTCAAGCCCCTCGAAAGTTATCAATATGTCAAACATTTTAGCGTGCCTCAAACAAATTGCCCTAATTTGTTGCCCATCGTTAGGTTTCGGGCTATGATTTTGCCTCAAATAAAAACAGTTCTCCACAACATTTAATTAAGCTATAAAGCGTGGGCAAATGAATAATTCGCAACATTTCGGTGCGGTTACGTTTCGATGCCCCTCCGCTCACACGTAAGTGAACCATTTATTTTATTGCTGATGGAAGCTTTTGTGCTATGATTGAGCCTCAAGTGGCTAGAGTTGACTACAGCATTTCATAAGGTATGAAGCGTGGGCAAAATGAAAATTCCTTACTTTTTGGTGCGCATACGACCCCCTCCCAATATAAGAGCACAGATTAATGCAGACTTTTAGATACGAAGTTGTCTTCGCAAGAACTTGCCAAGTGGATGTGAAAAAAATGCAACTCGCTCGATCAATTATTGCTCAATTATAAGGGTACCGAGTGACGCAGGTTCACCCAATAAGAAAGAAAAGTGAGAAAGTGAGAGAGAGAGCGAGAGGGGAGGGGGTTAGAAGCAAAAAAAAAAAAAAAAAAAAAAAGAGGCTGCTACTGGAAAAGTACAGAGCCAGGGGATACAAACTTGAGGGGTCTGAACATACACGAGTTTAATGCAAAAACAACAACACATGAGTTTAATGCACCCCGCCCCCCAAACTGCACCGATCATTAGGTAAGAGCTTTAGCTATGTCTCGAGTGGATGGACCCACTGTCAGATATTGTGCGAAAGGCCACGTCGACTTTTCCTAACAATAAAAGTTAGAATTGGTGAAAATTAAGAAAAGCAAACAAAGGAGTAATATATACAGTATAATGTCTACAGTACAGTATGTCTACACTTAAGTGCCTGTAGTTGAGAAAGTTGACATGAAGCAAAACACATTTTGCACTTAAATCCCTCCAAGATTTGGGGGCACGTTTTAAACGCTTTATTTTGTATTTAAAGCCTGCTTGGGGGGCTGTTTTACCCAAAGTAGGTTATAGCTGTACGCTTATGTAATGCCCCCCCAACCCCCGTCACATTTGTACGTCTATACATCCTCCCCAAGTTAATGATTGCCTTTTTCCTTTGGTTTTTTGAAGCGAGACGTCGTCACGGATGTTGCGTTCAAAGGCCGTTCGTACTCACACGTCCAAGTGGTCGTTGTGTCTTTCATCGAGACGTGGCGGTGTCGCGAACTGCCAGTCAAGGTGGGCTCCGAGAGGTAAGCACACTGGGGCGCATTCCTCAGCCAGGAGGATTTTCATCTGGACGCGTTTGGGCTTTTTCCCTCCTCCTCCTCGCTTCTTTCACGTCTCGAAGGCGGAGACGGTCCGCCTTCTCTGAGACGTGCTGCGTTCAGACGCTCAGCGGAAAAGTCGTAATTTGGACGCACGTCGATCGGCGGAAAAGCAGGGGCTCTCCCACGCAACTTTTGGCCAAACTTAACGGAAAGCGGTATCTTGTAGTCGCGTACAAACCAAAAATGGCCACGGTAACCGATGGGGTGCGGGGAAGTAATTTGAATAACTAATTTGAAGCCGTAACCCGAAGTGTAAAGCCCTTGTTTGAAACCCTAACCGCAGTTTACAACTCTCATTTCAAACCCTAACCCTACTTCAAAACCCTCATTTTGTACCTTGATACTGGTTTAAAACCTTACTTTGAAACCCTAATCGTAGTTAAAACCCAAATTTTAAACTCTGATTGAAACCCTAAGTCTGGTTTCAAACCATTCTTGAACCCTTAACCCTAGTTTGCCTGTCATTACACATTCGTTGACAAAACGGGACCATGGAAAATGTGGTCGACTGGGGTGGGTGGGCCGTGCTGAGGATGACCTCCCCTCTTCATATGTGGAAGTGTCCACATTTTAGTTGTAAATGTAGGTCAGTGCTTGTGGTGCTGTTTCAGGCTAGCGCAATGTTGTTTTTTTTGTCCCTCTCCTGTTTGATATAAAAATATCTGCATTCAAACTGTGCCAGTGTTCTCATTGTGAAATTTCGAGCCTCCTCGCTAGCTACAGCGTCGGCCACGCCTCCTTGCTCAAACAGCACACTGGCACGCTGAAGAGCGAGCGAGCGAGCAAAGGCTCCTGCCGGCCGGCTGACCGGGAATGAAACAAGGAGCTGGATTGAAAAAGAACAGAGCCAGTTTGTTAAACTGAGTGTCCAGTGGAACAACTTGTGTCATTGTGATAACGCTAACTGAGCCCCTTGTTGTCTCACAAAGACAGCGACTTAGCGAGCGAGCCACTGGGAGAGGCGCTAGCTCATCTACGCGCCACTCAAAGCGCAGCAAAAACAAGAAGCCAATTGCGATTTAATGGGGTCCCATGAGACATGGCCCAAGGTCAAAGGTCGAATAAGCGCAGTGTCACAAGTTGGGAATTTTTTTTTCTATGCAGCAGTAGAACATTGTCCACCTGTGTGGACGTGCCCCGAATGCCAAATCAAACACGCACACCCACGCCACACAGCTGCACAATCAACGACATCAACAACGGGCGCGCCCATTTGAATGTCTCAACATGTTTTTTGCCCAACGCACGCGCGCCCATACGAACACACAGAAACAAACACACAATGGAATATGGACCTACGCTTGGTGCTCCAAGTGGCCTTCAGATCAGCTGCAGCTCGAGTTATTATGTGGGGAAACAAACAAAAGTCACAATTAAGCTTCAATACAAAACAAGACCACTTGCGCCCAGATGTTCACACAGCCAGATAGAATCCAGCTTGTCATGTTGCTCCAAAGGCCACGCCCCTTAAAGCCACGCGTCCAAAGCGCAAATACTACAGTACGGAGAGCAATAAAACTTATCTGACATTCTGCTGCTACGGACGAACAGGTTTCCAGGTCATTTCAATGTTCATATTTTCATATCGGGTATATATATATATTTTTTTTAATCTTGCTACTGGACTTCAACATGTAAATCGAGGTGCCGCTGTTTAACAATTTCGTGTCTGGTGGCCAGTCTTAAGGGACCAATTTGGCGAGAGTCACAGCAAGCTACTTGTTTTTTTCTCACTCTCTTTCTTTCTCTCTCTCTCACACACACACACACACACACAAGGCTTTTATTTGTGTGTGTGTGTGCGTGTATATTGAGCTGTCTAACTATTCCATCCTCATTCACATTCATCGCCCGACAGTTGCCATTAAACGCCGCCCCCTCCAGTCCCCGCTGGGCCAAATGACACGACAGCCACCAAAGAAATGGATGAATATTTTCATATGAAAAGCAGTTGGGGCTGGGGGCTGATGATGTTTACACTACAGTGCTAATATCCGCCGATTGGCATCGCCTCGCCGCCCTTCCCGCGCTCTCACAAACGGACCTCCCAACGTGTGTGAGTCACACAGGCCCGGCCGGCATCCCGAAAATTGCCACGAGTGGCTTACATAATGCGCACGCACACAAACATAGTCACCAAGCAGACCGGAGGAAAACATGGGAGTGGAGCTTTTGTACACTTGAAGCCTTTAAGGCGTTGGGCTGGGATTGCACCATATGTGAGTGAGGAGTTCACAAATTAAAAAAAAAAAATCATTCTACTGGGGAGCACAGCTCTTGGGAGGCGGGCACACACACATGACCATTCATGTCAAGACTAGCAGGCCACATTTAAATGAAATGAAAAGAGCTTGTTTTGATTGCCGTCGACTGTGACCACCGCCACAGCGGCACAGGCCTCCCCCTCTCGCAGATGCGGTGGGCCAGCACTCGTCTGCAAAATCACCAGCATCAAGTCTCAGAGATACACAATGAGCCGGGCCGTATTCACGCCAGACGTGAAAACGGAGCCCTCGGTCACACGTGTCAAACTGCTGGCCTACTCGGCACCCGCGTTGGGGTGATGCTCCGAGCGGTTGGAGACACACGATATTCTGCACATGATCGCTGCCGCCACTGTGCCGTGCAAAGACGCAGTCAGACAAAAAAAAAAAGAAGAAAAGAGCAATTTTGGTTTTGGAAACACATTCATTACACTGGAGCCAAATAAGAATGGGATGATGGAAGGAAAGTCCTGTTATACCTTGTTATCATTTGCAAACCAAACAAGCGGGAGAGGTCAACATGCACAGATGGAAACAGCCAACACTCATACTACTAGAAACACCGTCTGATTACGTTGCGGATCAAACCGAGTCTTTTTTTTGGGGCGGCGGGTATGAAACGTTTGCTTGTCTGAAGACCTGAACTGCAAACTCCAAAGATGACCTAGCCGTCTTGACAGAGGTAACAGTACACAGCAGCAGGGATGGTGAAAGGGAGACAACAGCCATCTTATTAGCAGTCGACTTACCGTTGTCGCCGGGGCAACAGTAGCTGTCTGGCTCCGACTCGTTGTGGTAGTAAAGGTCCACGGCCTGCTGGGAAACATTTGGTCTCACTCAATGCAAGACACGTGACAGAGAACCTCTGCTGCCTTTGCTCCTCTCGCAATATCTCCAAACTATTTAGCTAACTAGCTAGCTAGCTAACATATACACACACACATAAATGTGTGAAGGCCCTTTTATCGGAAATCGGCGACCGTGTCCAAGACTTTTGGGGGGGGCGGGGTTAAAATTGCCCCAAGACGAAAGGAAAACAGCACGCCTCAAGAAACACTTCTTTCTTGTGCTTGGCCGTATGAGGTTATAAAAATCAAGTCGTCCAGTGGCTTTCTCACGGGGCCGCGCTCCACCGGTTGAGGGTGACAACTTCTTGGCTCCTCACCAACGTGAAGGCCCCTTTGCAAACGACGCCGCACCCTCAACCGGCACTTGGCAAAAGACACCCAGACGCCTCACTGCCCCACTTTCCCGTTACCCGATGTGCTTTAATTAAGTTGCGTTGCCAGGGCGATACCGCCAGCGTCCCCACCGACGGCCCCCCCGCACCCCCGCAGGGCGCCATGTAATCTGATGAGCACAACATCTGTTTCTGTGAGCGTTTCTCTGGCGCTGCACTTGATCCCGGATTTATTTGGAGAAGGTGAGTCATCGCAACCACTAAAACGGACACCTTTTCATGTGAAATGGTGTCAGAAATGGAAGGTGACTTGATGAGACTCATTTTATATTAAGTTGAAATACAATCAAGCGAAAATAGTTGGAATTATTGTGACTCTTCCTCTCATATGCTGACATTTCCAAACGGTAACGGTAGTGGAACAACTAGCCTGCGTGCGCTGCCGCAGCTGCCAGGCATCGTCCGGCACGTAGCCGATGTAGGGCCCGCTGCACACGGCGCACTCCAGCATGATAGGGTTGGCCACAAAGGGGGGCGTGGCCTGGACGCCGCCCCCCCAAGACGGGTCGTCGGGCCCGTCGCCGCCGTCCTTCGACTTGCCGTGGCGGCCCGAGAGCGTCTTCCACTTCCTTACCTGCAAAACGACATCCGTGTTGGTGCGTTGACACGTGAATACGGACTCATTTTCCACATTGAAATGACTAATGAAAATACTTTGTATCATCACTGCTCTCACTTCAAGGTGAAAAGAAAAAAGAGTTTCGGATGTTTGAAATCACGCTCGACGCCGTTTGCGTGTCCGTCGTGCTCCTTTTCAGGTGGTTTTTGGTTCCCGCGGAACCTCGCAACGTGCCGTCGTCTCCTCCCATTGTGCAAGTGCATAAACAGAGGAAGGATCGACATGACACAGATCCTATTTACCCTCTGCGGGGAGGCTGAGCGGGACGTCTCGCTTGCCCTGGCGTCGCCGTAGCAACCCACTTGCGTGCAGCAGTGTTGGCCACACGAGTACTCGCGCTCTGTACATCATGGGAAGATTTGGGGGTGACTCAAATATGAGGACATCTTTGTTTCGATGAGCTCTTCCCCGCAGCCGAGCCATAAAACGCCACATCAGGCTATTGTTTAGGCGAAAAAAAGTGCGCGCGTGCGCTTGCGTGTCATTGCCTAGTTGAGTGCGTGTTGGCACAGAATGTCTCGTCCTGACATAACGCAGCCATGAAATGTTGGGTGATACTGTGCAGGTCCACACAAGTACAATTTTAGTCGACTAAAATAAGCACGCACGCGACCCACATTCAGAACAGCTTTCTCATCATATGAAACAACAACAGCAACGTCTGCCGTTGTTGCCGTGCCCACGCCAACTCATTCTGAGACGCGTTGTACTCACGGTGCCGAGGCGCTCACCTTGCAGCTTTGGCCGTTACGGCAACTTTCCGCCGGCTGGCAGCAGGCCTCGGGGCGGCCGCGGTGGAGCGCGCGGCCGCGGTAAGGCGTGCCGCCGTCGCGGCGGCCGCCGCACGAGGCCGAGCGGGGGTAGCGAGCCCCCTCGGCCGGCGGGCACCTGCCGTACGGGTACGGCAGACATTTGCCCTGCGCCTTCTCCACGCTCACTTTGGGGTTACGCATCCATCGACGCACCTTGGTGGGGATGGAACGTTATGAGCGTCAAATAATGCCACAACACGAGGATAAAGTACACATTGTATTTATTCAAAAATAACTAAATCTCGATTTTCAACCCAACGGACAAATGATTGTCTTTGTCTCACGCTGCAGCGCAAAAGAGCCGAGTCCATCCTTCCAAAAACCGATGATGTCATTGGTGGTTTATTTATTCAGCCAACAGACACTTGTGGTGCGCAGTAAAACACAGACGGTTGGGGGCACTCTTCTAAGGCAGTGACATCATCTTTGTGGCGCGTGTGCGTCATTCCAACTCACCTTCCTCTTGACAAACTGAAAGGCTGAGCACTTCTTGAAGGAGAACGCCGCCTTCTCTCCCCCTCCTGCTCCTCGTCGTCCACCGTTCACCAGCTTCATGGCCGACACCGGCGCCCCGCTTGCCTCCGTAGAGCCCAGTGTGACGGATGGGGGGTGCGGGGGGAGGTCAAGGGCAGTGGGGGTGGGCTGCTGCTGGCAAGCAAAAGGCGGAGGCTTGTTAGACTTGGCTAATGCACGGGGGGATGTCGACAGGCAGGATGCGAAGGAGCGAGGAGGATGAGGAGGAGATGAAAAGCGAGAGAGAGAGAGCGAGGGAGGCGGGATGCCGCATGTCCCTCAAAATATTTCACGAGACCGCATTTGCAAGCTTTTTCCTCGACTGGCAGACGTTTGACATTTGCGATGCACGTTCAAGATCCAGCCGGCGGATCGTTTCAGAACTCAGAAACGTTCACTTATTGCTTTTTCCGTTTTTTTTGTTGTTGTTGTTGTGTTTTATTTGTAGTAAGTTATTTGCAGGAGGAGGTGGTTCGGTGCTTTGGAGTCCCGATCAGCATAGTTTTTGAGTAGAAGATAAAGATTGGGCGGTCAATCTCCACTCATCGTCATGGAAAGAAAAGATTTTCCGGGAGGGAATGTCAAACACAAAATAAAGATGTTCAACTCGGGCCACGCGGCGGTCGAGCGCCGCTCACCGCGTGTTTCTTAGTTGCACATTTGGAAGTAATTGCTGCCCAAAGGATTTTCTCAGTCTTGTTTTTGTTGTCTTTGAGTTTGAGGCATCACAAAAGCAAAAAGCCCTCATGTCAGAATCACGGTTCTTCTTGAACGGACTTTTTGCACAGGAACCAGCGATTTTGGTGAAAGCAACCCATGCTCTACACCTGATGACCAAACGACGACCAAAAAAACCAAACAAACCCCAAAACTAAACTCAAACTGTTCACCAAGTCTGCTTGGACCAAAAAAAAAAAAAAAAAAAACGGCGGACAGGAATCTGAGCTTCGAATCACCCCAACACCCGTCGTAATGACAACGCTAGCAATGCGAGATTACGTAATGAAGCGCCTCTGTCTGGGTTGCTTTTCTTACCTTGACGGCAAATGGGGCTGCGGCTGAGATGCGTTTACATCCGAGGGGTTGCCTCTGGGTCACAGGTGCCGTTCCCAAACGCGTCCAACCGAGCTGAGGCCGTTTGGTTTTCACCGCGGCGTTTCGAGTGGACACAAACGAAGTGCGAGCGCATGATGACGCCGAGTGCGTCCTGCTGCAGCCGCGCCACTTTATCAATGGAGGCGCTCCGCAGCGACGCCCGTTTCTTCCTCGCGCTCTCTCCCTCTCATCAGCATCTTGCGAGCCCCCCTCCCGCACCCCTTTCATTATCACCACGCCCCCCCCCCCACCCCCCTCTGTCCTTCCTTGTCTCAGTCCTCATTTCTGTCAATGGAGGCTCCGGTGCGTTTAATATCCATCTCTATCCACATACTCCCGCTAGTTGCCCTTGACTCACGACCTACAGCTGCCGGACGATCTGTCAAATGTCTGCACTTCAACTCGCCATCAAGCATAACGGCGGCAAGGCACCCTCTTGGCCAGGGCCGAAGGATCATCGTTTGGGACAGGCACCTCATCACCTGCATATGACAAAATTGTTTCATGATGGCATTTTAATTCAGTTGTTATGAGAAATGTGAAAACTAATTCTTTGATCGAGCAACAAAAAACATTGGGAAATCAACTTCCTTGGTGGAGGTAACTGTTGGTAATTGCCCGAATCTCGTATTTGGTTGAACCGCACCCACTATGCAAATCCTGCCCTGCCTCACCCAAGAAGGTCTGGATTTTGGCCTCTTTTTATGCCGCTTCTCCTACCGTCTCCTTGGGCTAAACAAACAAACAAACAAAAGAAACAAATACAAATAAAAAAGAGAGGCCGCTTTAGCCGTTAGCATTCACGTTAGCCCCAATGATCGAGTGCTTTGAGAGGAGCGACATCGTCTTCTTCTCGCTGGAGCTGAAAGCACATCTCCAATCTAACCGAGAGCATCAATTATTCTGTGATCTGGAGCTAGAAGGCGCTCCGCTGCGCCTCAGAATTCCAAATGAAGGGGCCATAAATAATTTATGGCATCGTTTCTTAAAGGCTTCGCGGCGCCGCTGATAAATCTCTTCCTATACAGACGCAGTAAAAGTTTCACGGGCGCCCAGTCCTTTCTAAACAAACCTCCAAGCACGCAAAGGGGGGAGTGGATGCGTCGCAAGCGTTTTAAGAAATTTTAATGAGAAAGCCAAGAGGGGCTCCTTTCAGGCAGCGGTGTGACGGTCCACGAGTGATTTACGCTCCACAAACCGAGCTCCATCATACGCGCGACCAAATCGTTACAGATCTGGAATCCTCTCATTTCGGCCTTTAGTATGAGATATGACTCACATTTATTTTCCACCTGCTAATTACTGAGCTAGCTATACGCCATCAAAACAAATAGTGAACAAATACTTCAGAAAAAAATCAGCAGAATCCCGCACGTGTGGGATAGTGCCAGCTCGAAACACAGTTCTGCCTCCCACGCATCACACACACACACACACACGAGCACATCCGGCCAGCAGGGACGTGTCTCCGCATGTGTGCGTGGTGCTCATTAGTTGACGACAGCTCCAACAAACACCAACAGGTTGGATCGTCATGCCGATGATTGGTCGTGTCACGCTAGATTAATGTTGTTTACGCGGCTGCCCCCACCCCTTTAAAAAAACAACAACAAAAAAAACAGTAAACACAGGCACGTGGCAGTCCATCACTCATCTGACAACAACAAACAAACAAAAAACAGCAGCCTTGAGTTTATTCAGGCTGGACACAAAACTGTCTGCTCTACTGACTCCCATGTGGGGAAATTAACGGCAGCACATAACACACACACACACACACACACACACACACACACACACACACACACACACACACACACACACACACACACACAAAAAGAGAGTTACTATTTCCAGCCTGGAGGGAAGAGTGCTGCGCACGACAATGTGACTGCGCTGCAGCAAAATGCCTCTTTTATGAGGGAGTCAAGAGGCTTGAAGTGACTGCTGACTTTCCATGGTAGGTCTTTGAGTTATGCACTTTGCCTAACAACAAAAGAAATATGCGGGGTAGGAACAGATAAGTGTGGACTTTTTGGCGGTCTTTTTGAAACAACCGTCGTATTGATGTTTTCTATTTTTAACGCCGTTGTCCTCGCCCTCGCCGTACCTCTTATTTTTATGCATGTTGGAAATAACGTCCTGGCGCCCTATCTCAAGAGAAGATGGCTTTTCGTGCCAGGGCTGGCTGGATAGCTCGCTAGCTGCGTGCACTTGGCAACAAAGTCGCGCAAATTCGAGTAAAATGTTGCAGAAAACTGAAATGGTGGAAAACTGTCAGTTGTCAGTCTTTGCGGTTTCCATCAAATGTTTTCTGGATGGATCTACTGCAAATGAATCGGTGAATTCGCTTTGGAGGCTTTTTAGTTCATGATTGCCATCGATTGGCGATCCCGATCAGCAACACAGAGCGGCAGGTTTTGTTTTTTTAACCAACGGCACCCAATGACGTAACACCCAAGTCGCACTTACATAACACGACTTGCTTGGCATTTCCACCAGGGCTCAACGCTCTCCCCCTCGTTGCGTGACTCCCTCATGTCTTGGGCGGCAGTACTTTCAAAATGCCTGTCGATCACCTGACCGGCGTGCGGCGTTCGTTCCGGCACATAGCTGCTCGCTCGCGATTGCGCAATATTTGCTCCAAATCTTTCAACATCTTTTAAAACAGCGTCACGCCGTCACATACGGAACTTTCGGTCATTTTTCATTCTGTCTCGCTTCAGCGGGTTCGACGCAGTTCCTTGTCAGCAGCTCGGCCGCTTGCCCTTCTCAGTCAATCTGATTTGGAAATGAACTGTTGTACAAAATGGAGCCGTTCGGTGACTTGAGTTGCGTTCGCCGCCACCGTATCTCGTACGATCAGCGACGATGACCGTAAAGACGTCTCGGACGACTGGACTCTCACCGCCTTGTGACTTGTTGGTTTGTTTGTTTAACGGATGGGGCAACGCAATCGGCCATACGAAGGAAGCGGGCCGACTCAGCCGGGTGACATACCTGGCCGGGCTCGGAATGCGGGGACGCCATGTTCTCATTGTCAAGACACACATTACGCAAGCCAAGAATGCGGGGTGGTGACTTCATCGCGGCGGGAGGGAAGGCGGGAGAAAGACGGAAGACCCCCACCGCCCTCTCGCACCCCCCCACTTTCGGTTGACCTTTTCAGGAATACGCTCCTTCTTGAACAGCTGACTGACAGGGACCGGCTTGGGACTTTACCTCACACAAAAGAAGAAGAGAATGCGGATGCGGCGTGAAGGGCATTCGGTCTTATCGTCTCCTCATCTTGTCAGGGAGCTCAGGCGAATTCTCGTAGAGGGGCACTGCCATTTGGATGCGTCTCCCTTTCATTAAAAACCAAACAAACAAAAGGTTCAAACGGCGGACATGGAGGCAAAAACGTAAACATTGAGAACGTGACTATGAGATTTGCTCTGCCATTGAATTCAACTTCAATTGATAATGGCATTTCATTGTTTGATGCAATGAAATCGCCATCCCCCACTCGGAGTTGCCTTTGTTGTTGTTGCTTTCGAGTTTGCAAGCGCGACCCCGTGCGGACGGAGATCATCTTCAAATCTCAATTGTTGTGGACGGACATTTTGTGATCCAAAAATGCACAAATGTGTTTGCTCAAGTGCGCTTGGTCCACAAGTATCAGAGGGAATCGCTCATCCCCCCCCCCACCCGCGGCATGCGCTCCAAGTGGAAAATCCACCCGAGCCGTCGCCCCCATTGGAGCAGCTCGGCGATTCTCCGCCGCGCGCGGGAACAATGGGAAGCGGAGACTTCTGAGAAGCCAATGTTGGCGATGCCGCGGCGATAAGAAAGTCTGCGGGAGCCGCACTATTTACAGACGAGCCGGCACGGGCGCTTTGTCCCCCCCCCTCAACCGCCCCGCGGATGTCAATCATTTCCCTTTTCTTTGTGGCACACAACTCTTTGTTTGGTTGGACCCTTGCGACTCTGCTGGGGCACTAAACATGCCGCGATGACATATTAACATATGGTGGCAATGACATCTACACGGTGGTGCAGTCCAGTCGAGAATTCTTCCAAAAAGCGGCCCGTTGACGTTTGCTGTCAAACCTAACATCAAACAAAAGCAATTTACATGTTGCTTATTTCAAGCAACCGAACAAATGTGCCTTAGAAATGCCCCCGCTAGCTTCATGCGAGCACATAGCGGGACGCGCCATTGACGGGTCAACGTATAGCATCGCTTTGGCTAACACATTTTGAAGATTCGGGATATTTGAACACCAACGGTGCCCCCCCGGCAGTTCCAGGTATGATGTACATTTTGCAGAGTCACCATCAACAAACGTAGCTTGGCAACTTAGATGCGGAGCACCACTTTTGTGGCTAGCCAGCTACACGGGGACAAGCTAAAGAGCGGCAAGATAAAGATAAGTGCCCGTGACACATTGTGGGCACCGACCTGCCAGATGTGCATTGTCTGGTGGTGGACACCCAAAGGCTACTTGTGTCCTTTCTTGTCCACTTCCTGCACAGGGAGGGCAGCTGCTTCCTGGCGCCACGGCGATGAACAGACCGTCGCCTGCCCGGGGGGGGGGGGGGGGCTGACGCCGCAACTAAGAGGAGACACAACAGATAAACTTGGAATAAGAATTGGAGTCCCAAAAAAATGCAGGCAGACACTTGGACAGTGAAGAAGGCTTTTGATTATTTTGAGTGGCTTGACTGAAGAAAGTCGACACCGCCCTGTTTTTGTGATCATTGGGTGAATCTTTTCAAAACTTTTTCCACCCTTCATGTGGGCGACACCTTGAAATGACATGACAAATCTTATTGAGAGGGGAAGTCCCCAAAGTCCCCCTCCAAAAAAATAGAAAAAACAGAGATCATATGGTTGCAGAAGTGTGCACACCCTCTCACAAGCAGGGATCTCCGCGATCGGAATGAACCAAACACTTTCAACGTCATATCGAAGGACACAACAGAGCTCTCCAACTTGCCATGGGATTTGTGCGTTTTTAAGAGCATGTAACACCACTATCGTCTTTTTATAAGTCAATTTTTTTTCCTCCTCCACTCGCGGGCAAGAATTGTGATGACCTCACGGATGCAGGAGGAAAGCCGGCAGAGAGCGCAAGAGGAAGCACATCAAAGACAGTGAGCTCTGGGAGAAAAGAGGAAAAAAAAAAAAGATGAAGCGAGATGGAAGATGAAGGGAGTAAGCGTGTAGCCAAAAGAGCATTGCTGATGAGCTCGACTGGGGCGCCGCGGGGGAGCTTGGCCTGCTTTCGCTCATAATCCACACGCACACACACACATTCTGAAGGTCTGCTGTGTGCTTTCATCCTCCATGACTATCAAATGACTATTCGTTGCAAATCTGAGCATGTGGATACTTTGACTCCGTATTTCCATGAAACAAACAAACAAAAAAGGACATTTCTGAAACTTTGATATCTAAAGAACATGCGAGAAAGATTTCATGAAAAGTTTTGTCACGTGATCCACAAGGTCAAATGGGAGGTCAAAAGGTCCAGTGACTAAAATATGCACCAATCTTGGAAAGGATCGCCGATTTGGAATCCTTGTGGAATTCCCTTTGCAACAAGAGCGTTTTCGAGGAAACTGACCGAGTAGTTCCTGAGATATGAGGGTACAAAAAAATGGAAGACAGCCACGGGCCTTTTTGCCGAGCTTATTAAAATTTGGTGGGTGGCAGCAAAAGCAAAAGAGCACCGCCGTCAAGGCGCCTCGCGGAAGGTGCCAAAAAGCAGATGGCTGCTGCAGCAAACTGGACACTGTGGACTGAGTTTTGCTTCACACTCATGATAATCACCTTTGGATTTTTATATATACATACAAACACACTTTTTTTTTCTTAGTTTGGCCAGGTTGGTTGGAAAGAGCACTCTTCTTTGTGTTGTGCCAAATTCGCAAAGCATTTTTATTTCCACTTCAAAGGGACTGTCCTGCATGTGCGCATTTCAAGCTGGCATTGAATGAAATATTTATCTTGTCATCAGCTGCTAAATTCATATTATTTTCGACACAATGCAAGGGAAACATTGTGTTAAAAACAAAAAGGGGGGGGGGGGGCTGCGAATGTTGCGCTGCCGGGTCCCCTCCTTTCATGCAATATTGTACAAGGAGAACAATGGCGAGATAGTCGCGATCCACTCGCGCGCTTCCCGTGCGGTGCCTCGTTGTCTGCGGCCACGACGGTCCAGCGAGTGCCGCCGCGGCGGGGCGGGGCGGGACGGGACGCACGGGATCAGGAAGGAAAGGCCGCGGCGCGCACACACGCTCACATTTTGCTATTTGCAGAAGCTCCCTGCACCTTTGGCCTGAGGCCAAATGTGCCCCGCTCCCTTTTTCTGCCCGTCTGATCACAGGCACGCCGCCCGAGTCATTAGCGGGAGGATGAACTTAGGCTGGACATCCCTGACATCTTCCCGGATGCTGACTCGGCTTCCCTGACATCCGGCCCGCCGCCAAATTTATAATAAGCGGAATCTTTCAGAAACGATTGATGGTGTTATCCTGAATTGTGAGCAATTGTGGGCCGCATTCCAAGTATGACGAGTAGCCGTAACAAAAGTAGTCGTACAGTTGGACTTGATCATGATCTTATTATTGATCTTCGCCAATAATCCCCAACTTAGAAGTTGGTGGCCCCAACACGTTCCCAAACAGCTGGGCTGTGTCAAGAAAAGACCAGGATGTTGAGGAATGCTCATCAAACACCTGCTCGGACATCCCACAGGCCAACTTGGGTCGTCAGACGAAAATCAACGAGATAAAAGTATTTGAACAGCCAAATGAGCAGCGTCCTGTTTGGGCACTGCAACAAAATTGCACATCATCACAAGGGGAGAAGAAATTAATCAATAAATACGTGTAGGAAGCGGGCCCAATGTTGTCACCAGATGACCCAAAATGCTCCACTGGGCATGTGTGTGTGCACGCTGAAGTCAAACAATCAGGCAAGCGAGCACTACTTCCATTTGTAAATAGTAGACGAGACATTCGGGATCATCGCCTTAAATAGATCAAACGTCCGTTTGGTTGGCCGAATAGCCTCAAACACCAAAGGCCTTTTCAACACAGGCGCAAAGCTTACATTGAGGCAACTGGCGAAATTTCTTTTTCTTGTTTGACGAAAACGGCCAAATACCATTTTGGCAAAAACGCTAACAGGCTAACGATAATGAAGGTTTTTGTTTGTTTTTTTCCCCCCGTGCCGTCACATGATGTGGCAGGCAGGTCAGTGACTTTCGTGCGTAGAAAGCCACGTTGTTGGCAGGGGGGCTCGCAAGAAACCGGCCAATAAGACGTGGAGGCGTGGTGGCCAAGCTGACATCAATGGATGGTGGTCGTAATATATCTTGGGGTAATACATTTTTCTTGAAAGAGCAAGAATTTTCCTTTCAAAAAATGTTTTTATTTTCAAATGCTAAATTTTGTCACCAATATACAATTTGGAACAGATTTCACTACGTAGTGGTCCTAAAATGTTCATAAAATGATACATTTTGCCTCAAAGACGCAACTTCTGTTTTAAATTTTGCCCTAAAAACGCCATTCTGGGCATTTGCCCTGCAGGTGAAGGGGCTCAGTGAACATATCATGCTGTTATTAGGACGCGTGTGAATTCCTTGTTGGACCTCAGAAAAGGTTTCAAGAGGACAATCTCAACAAGTCTGCACCCGAGTGGGGAAAAAAAGTCACGTGTTCTGTATTTTTTGTTGCACGTGTGTTTCGTTCAGTGTTCAGACTTGTCAACAAAACGTTCAGAATGTGGGCCACAGCAAAAGCAGGTAACTCCAGGTTACTTCCCTTCATGCCCACGCAGCTAAGATTTTCTGGGATGACCTCGGGAAACGCTGTTGTCATATTTGACCAAATTGCTCTCATTTGGGTCAAACGTGAGCTTGGGTCAACCCTGGCTGACTTTGGGCTGGAGGCGGCTGCCAGCCAGTCGCGGCTTCATGCTCGCATATAACGGAAAAAATGATTGACAGGCAAGGCAAGGGCATCCACGGAGCAGCGTTGGAACACTTTGCGATACAGATATTCACTTGACTGTACGCAAAGCTGAAGGGGAACACGTTGACGTGGGAAAAGGGAGCAAAGTCTTCCTGCCCGCTCGCCTGTAATTATCATAAACTCATTACCTGGCAGCCAACAGCCCTTTTTTTTTGGCTCACGGCAGCAGCATTAATCTCATTCATGTTGGCATCACGTCTGATAACAGAATGATTTAACCTCTCAATCAGATATGGTTTAGTTGAGCGTATTGAGAGAATTCACCAGCCCTAATATTAGGTACAGCTGGACAAACACATGGTCATCATGCCATCTAGTGGTGTACAAGTGTACTGCGCATTGACATTTTTTTTCAAGTGGGCTTAGTATAATACGATGGCCATTCTAATACCGTGACAGAAAATAATTCTCATATTTGGACTTTGTTTTCATCAAAAGTCTTTATTTTGTTTACTATCATTTGACTTCCTTCTTGTAAAATTGCGTGTTTTTTCCCCCCAAATGTTAGCTTTGTCTCAAACTGGAATGCTTTCTCTCATCGTAAAATGAGCCTAATGCTTCATGATAATTTGTTGGGGGGGGGGGGGGTGTTTGGGACAAACATTTGAAGCAAAACCTCACGAAGCAGCAACTCTCTGGGAATACGGAAAGGAGCTGAACAAAGACAAAGAAAAATGCGGTCGCCACACCTGATCTCCTTCAAGGCCTTTCAGTATTTGACGGTGACGGTCTTGACCTCCGTGAAGAAGTGGTAGGAATCCTTTCCACCTTCCCTGCCCACGCCCGAGCTCTTCGTGCCTCCGAACGGCAGCTTGAGATCGCGGACCAGCCAGCAGTTGGCCCACACCAAGCCCGCCTGAAGCCCGGCCGCCACACGGTGCACCTTGGCCACGTCGCGGGACCACACGGTGGCCGCCAGGCCGTAGCGCACACCGTTGGCCAGGGCCACCGCCTGGTCCTCGCCGTCAAAGGGGAGGACGCAGGTGACCGGCCCGAAGATCTCCTCCTGCATGACGCGGGAGTCCTGCGGGACGCCCGAGATGACGGTGGGGCCCATGAAGTAGCCGCCGACGTTGCTCTCCGGGAGCTCCAGCGTGTCCACGCCTTCGCCGCAGTGCACCGTGGCGCCCTCCGACTTGGCCAGCGCCACAAAGCCACGCACCTGAATGAGGAAGACACGTAGGCGTACATGCAAGGGCCCAAAATCCTGATCGGTTACTAATTTGATAGGAAAAACAAAAAAAAAAAAGGTTTTGTTTAGTTTTTTTTCTTTCAAAGTCATTTTACAAATGTCAAGTGCTTCTTATCTCGTATTGTGGGTTTTTTTCTCGCATTGTTTTCTTTTTCCCAATTCAGTGTTCAGCGTGCTTTTTAATATCCTCAGAGTGTATTTTGCACCTTTTCCAAGTGCTCCTTGCTGATAAGTGCGCCATTGCTGTTGCCAGGGTCCAAAGGCACGCCCGTCTTCCACTTCCTGGCGGCGGCCACAAACCTCTCCAAGAACGTCTCATAAACACCACTTTCCACATAAATCCGACTGGTGCACAAGCAGATCTCTCCCTAGAAATACAATTGATTTGATAAACAGGTCACTTGATTTCTCACACAAGTAAAATGACAGCAGATCATTATTTAGGTTGTTTATTTTTTTTTTTGTATGTGACCTTGCTCTATATACAGTTGAGTTAAGACTTGTGATGTGATTTTGCCAGTTCCAAAATGTATTTTCCTCACCTGGTTGGAGAAGCTGGAGCGGACGGTGGTTTCGATGCACCGCTCCAGATCGGCGTCAGCGAATATCACAGCGGGGTTCTTGCCGCCGAGTTCCAACGACAGCTTCTTACAGTAAGGGGCGCTGCGCTCGGTGATAACACGGGCTGTGGCCGTAGAGCCCGTGAAGGAGATCAGGGGGACGTCGGGGTGGCCCACCAGGGCGTCTCCCGCCCGGGCGCCCGTGCCGAACACGATGTTGACCACGCCAGGGGGAATGCCTGGATGACCAAGCAGAATGTTCAAATTCACATCAAGTAAGAACCCCCTCTCCCATCGCGATGCGGCCCTACCAGCCTGCTGCATTAGCTTGCACATCATCCAGGCTGTCACTGAGGTCATCTCGCTAGGTTTGGCGACCACCGTGTTGCCCGTGGCGATGGCGGGTGCGATCTTCCACGTCAGCAGATACAACGGAAGATTCCAGGGGCTGATCAGACCAGCTACACAAACAATCACCACAATGGGGTGCTCAAACAACAAGCTTTTGTGTTATTAAAAAAATAGCACTTTATAAGTCATGTGGTAAATGACATAAAATGTGTGCAGACAAAAATGAAGACCAGCTTCACAACTACTGTGACTCAGTAAGCTGCTGTTCGTTGTGGTGGCAGCAAAGTACCACTTTCCTGACGAAAGAAAAATCCTGCCTCATATATTTACTTGGCACCAAGGTGCCACAAGATGGCGACAAAGCGATGCTTTAATATACATATATTTTTTAATGACAGATTGCAATAAGAAAAGGAAATAAACAAATCAGTTAATAGGTTGATTTGCAGGAAACACTGTACTGTAAATGTTCTGAAACTTACTCGTACCCAAAATTTTGGCTCAACCCAACCCACCCAAAAAAAAATCCCCCTCCTCACCGCCACCCCAAAAATCAGCTTATCTAACATAAACATCCTGAAAGTTCCGAGCCCAGCAAGTCCTCAGGCGTATCTTACCAACTCCCACGGGGCAGCGCACGGTGTAGTTGAGGCAGCCCATGTGGTCCATCTGGCTGCAGTCGGTGGTGTGGTGGAGCACCGACGAGGCGAAGAAGCGGAAGTTGTATGCAGATCGGGGAATGTCCACGGTCCGCGCAAACGTCAGCGTCTTACCTGGGAAATGTTGCAGCAGTACAGGACAAAATGGAGAGCACAAGGAAAAATGGATTCAAATGTACTCCAATCTCAGTCAACATCAACCGAGGCATACCACAAGGTTGCGTGCTTGGCACCTTCCTCGTCTGTCGTCATTTGAAGTCACATTTTTTTTCTTTGACATTGTTTGGCGACATTTTTGGGAAACACTGTTCTAACTCATTCTAGTTTGGCATATCAAGAAAACAATGTACCTTTCGGAACCACCCTCAAATCTGCTGGCGCTCCCCTCACCTTGGTCTTTGGACTCAGCCAGCGCCAAGTCCTCCAGATGGGTATCGATCAGGTCGGCCATCTTGTTGAGGACTTGAGCCCTCTGCTCTGGACTTCGAGCGGCCCAGCCTGGGAAGGCCTCCTTGGCCGCAGCCACCGCCGCCTCCACCTGCAGAACACGTTTGTAACAAGTGGCACTTGGGGTGCTATCTGGCGCACACACTCTATGGCCGTTTTCATCATAAGACGACACAATTTTGGTTCTAACTCATGAACGAAGTCCTTTGGGATTGGGCTACTAATCTGTATCTTCTACTCTAAACCTGTGTTTATCTCAAATCCAAAGTGATGCAATGCCACCATGTTGGGATGATTTCAAGTCATCAATGAACCAGGCATGAACGTTTTGGGAATGTAGGAGGAAGCCGGTGCACCTAATCTTGCAAATTTGGTTTCGGGGCATTCTACTTTGACATTTCCATTGAAATTTTGGAGCCTGTGCTACTGAATTGAGGGCAGGCGAGTACATCCGATATAGTGGCGATTTTAAGCCCGAAATATGAAGCCAAGAGTCTTTTAAGTCTGGACTCTTGCGCGCGCACGCTTTTAATGATTTACTCGCCGGTGGACTCTGCAAAGAGCAAAGGTTCTTGTCAATTTGGTGTCAGTCCCATATGAGATTCTTCAATGAATGTGAAAGACTTTGGGAGTTCTGTTCAAGTCGGCATCAAGGCCGAACTCAAATGCGACAATTTGAAAAGCAGAAAATGATGCAGACTGTAATAAGTTCAAAGGATAACGGATCAACATTGTACCTCTCGCTCGCCGCTGTCAGGCACTTTGCAGTACACTTGTCCCGTGGACGGGTCATACGAGTCAATGTGACTCTGGCACGTGACAAACTTCCCTCCGATGAAGTTCTCCAGGACCAAAAAGGTGCTTGGCTCCATGCTGCTTTGCATTCCTGACGGGAAGTACAAAGAGAGACTGAAATTGAGAATTTAACCTGCCAGCGTCCAAACCGATGCTAGTCGGGACGACACGGCACTCCCCACTGCTCAACTTCTACTCTCACACACAACAGGAAAACAGATGTGCACAGGAAGCGTGCGCATGTTTGTGGGGGTGTGTGTGCGCACGCATGGCCTTTTTATACATTTGGTACCAAAATAAACTGCTGAGAATGATGTATGGTACACCACCACAATAATTATTGTGGCAAAGACAGACATTTTAAATAACAAGCATTAGGATTATGGGAATCTTCACAATGAAATTGAATGTGGAAAAAAAGGACAAACCAGGAAGTTGGAAAACAAAAGAAATTTCTTTCAGAAAATTAGGAATTTGAAACAAGACTGAAAAACAGAAAAAAAGGCATGACATTGAAAGACATGTTTTGTAAAAGACCTATTTTCAAATAGAATGTTTTCCAGTCTCTCTCTCTCTATATATATATAAATATATATACATACATTATTTTTTCCTTTTCTTTTCTCAGTGTCTGCCCCCCTCCATGGATATAAACGGGTGGATCGGAATGCCGTGTTTAGACTCGTTGGGCCACCGAGAAGATATTATTGTAAACAAACGTTTGAAGTTGACTTAACACATCTCAATGTTAACAGCATGACTTCTGAACATTTGTCTTATCTTTTGATCGGAAAGACAAATGTCTTCAAAGTACAGTTTTAAAAAAAAGGGGGGGGGGGAATTAATTAACTATTGGGTCATCCATACCCGTCCGCTATGCTAAGGCAGGAGCCAATACGTGTTTGCAAAGTCTATTTTCTTTTGCTCTCAAGGGAACCCACCATGACTAATCTCAACACACACACACACACACTGGCATAATTAAGAGGCCAGATCATCGCTGCCGGTATTTGTGTCGCCCCGCTCTCTCCAAATGAGGCCCCGAGCTACAAGTGTCGCAAAGCAAAATATTTGCTGACGAGTTATCATAAGACAACACAGTAGTATCAACATTAACATTAAAAGGAACAACTCTGGCGCGACATGAAAGATATTATGAATCCATTCGATTTAGACTGTTACACATGTTGGCGCATTATCAGTGCACCGTAGTAAATTTTACTCACTGTTGACTCACTTGCTCCTGTGTTCACTTTTCCAACAAATAAGAGTTACCTTTCCTAGCGAAGTTCCAAAAATTATTCGACATTTCTACTTATTGCTATCAATTTAACAATGACCGTCTATTGAACCAATGTTCTTTCTTAATATATTTTGAAGAAGCTTATCGCTGACATCATCTTTTTGTTAGCGGCCCAACGTATCCTTTCTCCAAAACGGTACTGCTTTTGATTGCGTTGTGTGAAAACAGCCGTAAAAAGATACACTGAATGTTTTGCTGGCTGGGGTTTTTTTTTGGGGGGGGGGGGGGGTTGAATATGATGCAAAACCCTTTTCAAACAAAACAAGTAAAAGCGATTTGGTGAGCATTTTTGTTTTATCTTCATCCCATCAAACTTCTCGAAAAGTAGTCTGTGGATCCAACTGAAGATGCGCGTGTTGGACAACACGACCAAACATTTCCTCCAAAATCCAATTGTTTCAATCCCGCCGACTCAAATTAAAGCTTGCCATTTCAGCTCAAGAAACAAACAAACAAAACGGTATAAATAATAAGCCGCGACATTGGTTTGTTCTGTTGCGGCTCCGCCAGCGTATGTTGTTCCATTATCAACATTTGAACAAACCACCAATCAGAGGAGAATGCAGTGCCATTAACCACCGCGCATCTGACGGCAGTCTTTTGGGTGTGAAGTTGGACGTCGCGGGGCGCCGCCAACTTGTTTAGGCCTACAACCCGTGCGATTGATTGACAAGATTTGATCGGGCCGGTCGGATGAGGCCGGAGGGATGGAGGGAGGGCCGCCACACCCGCACGTGGTCTCCAAGGATGACGCCGATGGAAGCGGCCTTCATTCTTTGATCTGGAGAGAAAAAGAAAAGAGTGATAAGCGGAATGAGGAAGTTTCACAGGATCTCTTTCAGGAGGCTGGTAGAGCTTTTGTTCACATTTGAAATGTCACCTAATTCACAATCTGTGCTGTGTAAATGTGTGATAAGTGTATGTATACACACGCACACACAGACAGTATATAAATGGTTCCGTAGCAAGAAAATACATTGAGCCGCGAAACGGTTAAAACAAACACACAAAAATATCTAAACGAACCATCTACCTTTAGATTATGTTGGTTGATCAAAAAGGAGTTTGTGCATTATTTTGCAGTTCTTCAATAGCGGTGGCATTTGGTACCTGAGCCTTCAGTGGGAATCTTCCCGCGACCTAACAACAATACATGTGGTGGTTCTACGTATACCTCGGTGACCACGCCTGCAGCGATGGTGGAGCCCACGTAGCGCAGCATGAAGCGACCCAGCTCTTTGAAGTCTTTGTAGAGCTCCAACGCCACCGGCCTTTGCGTCTGGATCTCCACGATGGCGTTCATGCCTTTCCCCAAGCACCTCCGCGGCCAGCCACACGCACTCAAGTTAAACATGAGCGAGCCTCCGCATTCGTTACCCTTATGAGGCCTCTGTTGGTTTGCGCTCAACACTCACTTTGGTTTCTTCTTGAGGACCTCGCCGCTGCTCTTGTGCAAAACACTTAAGAGTTTAGTAATGGTGGCCGGCTCGCTCACGGTCCCGTAATGCAACAAGACCTGCGGGCACGCAAGTACAAATACAATCACGTAACACATCGACAACAAAGTGCGAATCTGGTTTGGGCTGCCGACACGGGCGAGCTTCTGAGGTCTGTGAACACCCTGAAGTGGTCGCCAGCCTAGTTTGAGAACCCCGTATTCAAATGGCGTGCTTACCGGGAAGCCTTTTGTGATGGGAACCTCAAAACTGAAGAGTAATAGTCGCGCCCTGAATCTGGTGCAAACTCGGATGGGCTCTTTGGGATCACAGAACACACAGCCCACACTGAAAGGAGGCAAAGAGGGAAATGATCAATCGCTATGTCTGCTAACTAATTTTAAAAAAAAAAAGAAAAGAAAATGGGAGTCTGTTTACTTGATCTTGATGATGTCCATGCCAGTTACCGTCAGGCTGACATGATCCCCGGCTGCGGCCCAGTCCAAAGGGGCGTCGTGCAGAGTGATTCCTGGCAGATGTTAGTCAGGCGGTGAGCACGCGATGGTGGTGTTGAGCCCCCAACCGACCAGAGTCATTCATTGCACTTGGAGCAACAAAAACTTCCAGCCTTTTTTTTTTTTTTTTTTTTGCTTTTGCTCTGCAAATGGACAAATACCTTTGACGAGACAGGTCTCATTGGGGGGCATGGCCAGCAGTTTCTCTCCAGTGTGAATATAACCGGCCTCGATCTTGCCTGTGATGCAGAAGCCCGAGCCCTGGTCTGGACCCAGAATACGAGCGGTGACGTGTAATCAGAAAAGGCTTGGAGTGAGCGCGCAATCCCGCGTTCATATACACACCGCCCCCACGCACAGTACGAGGCTGTAACTTTACCTTTAAAGACATCAGACACGCACATTCGGAAAGGTTTGTCCACAGAGCGCTGAGGAGGCCTGAAGGCATCTTTGGTAGGAAAGGGAGACAAATTAGCTTGGCGGCTTGTAAAAAGTTACAATTTGATACATGTCGCAATTTCTGATCCACGTCTCCATGAGCATCTTACACCATTTTTTTTTATAAAGGTCATGCATGAGATTTTTTTGTTTTTTTACCATGGGATGGTAACCCCCCCCCCCCCCCCGCCACCCCTCCCAAAAAAAAAAAGTTTAGCTAGTCTGGCAGGACGCCAGATTTGCATATGTCCTCGTCTAGCTGAAAGTGAAAGAGCACGACTGCCGCTGGGGGGACTTTACAGGCTTTCACTTGACTTTCATTCCTGTTCTCGCGCATTACCAATCTGCTCGAGCAGGCTGAGACCAGAATACCAAGCGGTGAGCTCAGACGCCAAACTCCGAGTGCTGAGGTTCTCTCCCGACAGGCCGCTGGTGGGGATGTAGAAAACGTCAGAGTCCTGGGGATGACGCAAATTCAATGAAACCCCTCCCATACACTTATTTCTTCAAACGTGAACACAGCACAGAACTGCCGATCAACCGACCTTGAAGCCTGCCTGCTTGAGGAAGTGGCCCAGTTTGGAGGTGATTTCCTGGAAGCGCTCCGGTTGCCAATTAACCTGCCAACATGCACCGTTTGTGAGCGCTCAGGACTGGCATCAACAACCAGCCGGTGCCCTTAGAGGAGTTGTCTCATGAAAGCACGTCGACTTCTTTCATTCGCATGCGAATGAAGAGTCACCGTTTGGCGACGGCACTCTGACCTGGTCCATCTTGTTGACCGCCACCACCAGCTGAGTGACGCCCAGCGAACGCACCAACAGGCCGTGTTCCCTGGTCTGGCCGCCCGCCTCAAAGCCCGCCTCGAAGCCCCCTCGACTGGCGTCCACCACCAGCACGGCCACGTCCGCCTGAGGAGAGGCACCGCACGCGCGCAGGAGAGTGAGCCTACTTTTTGAGGCTTGCGGAGAAAGGACAGTCATATGGTAAAAAGAGAAATGACATCAGGTGCCGTCAGGCGCACCTTGAATGAGCAACACCCAAAACCACAACGTCAGGCTCGCCAGTACGTGGCCAGAAAGGCGCAAGGAGGCGAGGGAGATATTTGAGTCGTACGCCACGAGTTTCGGTTCAAAACGAAGCGCCAGGAGGGAGGAGGTGTCGTTACCTGCGCGGCTCCGGTGATCATGTTGGGGATGAAGTCTTTGTGCCCGGGCGCGTCCATCAGCGTCACCACCTTTGACTCGGTCTCAAATTTGGTCATGCCGACATCCATCGTCACACCCCTGCGGTCAAAGAGAGGTCAATTCAAACCCAATTCAAACTGATTCAAGGGGGAAAAAAAAACAGGGAGAAAATATTTATAAAGATTCAAATAATTTTATGAACCGAGGTGGCTTAAATCACTGATTAAACTCATAACCCCCCCCCCCCCCCCCCGCCGCTGTGTGCAGGCGAGGCAGCGTACCTGTCGCGCTCCTCGCCAGTTTCATCCAGCACCCAGGCGTAGGCGAACGAAGCCTTGCCCGCCTTCTTGGACTCGGTTTCGTACTTGTGCATGGTGCGCTTGTTGACGTTGCCCAGCAGATAGAGCAGGTGGCCCATCAGCGTGCTCTTCCCTGCATCAACATGACCTGAATACGCGGGATAAGAAAGACAAGACATGAAGCTAAGAGTCTGCGTGTGTGTGTGTGTGTGTGTGTGTGTGTGTGTGTGTGTGTGTGTTGGGGGGAAAACACTGAAGCGAAACTTGACAAAAGATGGGAGAGGAAGACTGCGACAAGAGTGATAAAGCAGGTAGGGTGCCGCAGGGGGTGATAAGGGATGGGCGAAAAGGAAGCTGGAGATACTAAGATGCTTGCAGGGTTCGCACTGCGGGAAACTGAACTTGTGAAACGAGCAGTGTTAGAAAGCCTTGGGATTTTCCTTTTGTTTATAAATTGCATTTTGATCATTTGTCGAGCACATTTGTTTGGGTCGTTATTATATGTTTGAGTATTTCTTTTTAAGTATTTGTGTCTCCGTCAACTACAATGCCCAAACGGCTGCTGTTTAAATTGACCCCCGCATGATATGAACTGACAAAGATGACAACGGGGGACGAGTCCCAAAAGTGGGCCAAGTCCCATGACACTCAAAAGAAAAATCCCCATTTGCGCTCACCGATCACCACTAAATTCAGCAGAGATTTGCCCCCTTGTCTCTTCTCCAGTTCAGCCTTCACATCCATGGCTTGCCGGGCCTTCCCGGCAGAGCGCCCGGGAGTGGGAACGCCGGCCGGCTCGTCCTCGTTCGAACCTCGGGAAGGTGTCTCGGGTCGTTTGGGCGCGGCCTCGCCGGCGGCGGGTGTTGCCGTGGTGTTTTCGGGGCTGTTGCCCCGCCGCCCCGCAGCGCCGATGACGCCGTTGTCTCCGCTGCTGAGGGGAGGAAAAACAAGTCACGGTGAAGCGAGCGCAAACCAGCAGCTGTGCGCCGATGTTGATGCGAGTGTGCGCCTTGGGCACCTGGGAACGTCAAAGCCCATGGTCTGCTTCTTGCCCGAGACGGTCATGCGGGCCACTTTGGGTACGACTTCACAGTCCAGTTTATTGTTTGAGACGTCTCTGCTTTTAGCTAGGAGGAAGACAACAAGGGTTAACGTAGACACTCGTGCGAGTGCTCCTCTACTATGTTCAAATCGGTTTTGTGTTCACCGCCAAATAAAACCCCGCTGTAAAGTGGAGTGTGCTTTTCTCATGTCTAAAATATGATCCGTTTGCACTGAAATGCAAAAGAAATGTTGTTGGCCTCAGTGATCATCTGTGTACTCTGTTGTCCATCTGAGAAAAAAAACGTGAATAGTTCATCGACTTGAAGTTTTGTTGCCCCCCCCCCCCTCACACACACACACAAAAACGCTTTGTCATTCCAGTCCCAAAAGGCAACCGGTGCTAGTCATACTGAGCCGCTACTGATTCATTTAAGAGCGTCAGGCTGCACGCTGTCAGTGTTACTTCCTGGCTCACCAAGGGTTAATGTCGGAAGAGGCTCGTGTCCTGTTTAGAGCAGAAGCGCGATGAGACAATCGGCAGATTCCAATCTTAACAACCTCGCCACATTGTTGACACGTTGGAGAAGAATTATTTTACACATAGAAAAAAAATAGCAGATTTTGATGATCTTCTCGATGAGACAATTCAAGGGGGGACATGAACCCCCCCCCCCCACACCCCCAACACCTCTGCAGAATTGTGACAGCTGCCTCTGAATGACTGACTCAGCACAAAAGGAAAAAGCCCCTTCTGGTGTTTGAAGCAAAGAAAGTGGACAGGCTGTTTAAGTTCGGCTTTACTGATGAACTGATTAATTCCCCAAAACACAATTGGGCCGGTCTGCTCCCCATCACGATGAGCACAAGATATAAAACTGTAAGGTGAAATTGAAGCAAAGGCGCACTCTCTCATTTCGAGCCGGGCATCGCCAGAAGACGAACGCGCTGACAGTTTGTCTGCGCCAGGGCAGTCGGGTACGCAATTCATGCAGTGGACCGTAACTGCTACTTTTAATGCTTGAAGAAACAAACATTTCCTTAAGCAAACGGACATGTTGTGCTTTGCCACTAAAATAAAAGGAGACTTGCCAGATAGTTGTAGGCTCCAACAGGCCAAAGGATGAGGTTATGTTTACATGACGATTTTTTTTTTTTATTAGTTTGAGTGAGAATTTCTTGGTTTGTTGAAGTTTCGGATTACGCTACAACTGCCGAACGTATTTTGACCCCCCCCCCCCCCCAAAAAAAATGGCAGAGTGTGGCATGGCCCAGGGAACAGACCATTAAAAGCTGGTATGCGTCCACTTCTATTTCGTAAACGCCCATCCAACAGAGATGGTATCACTTATTTCTCCAGTTGGTATTGGTTTATTTAAAAACTGTTTTAGTCACAACATTTTGGTACCAGTTAACAATTCGCAGTTGAAAGAGTGCATTTCTTTTGCTGGAAAATGACGAGCAAGCATTTGGGGACTTTTCCAAACTGTTTACACTTGTGTGTGTGTGTGGGGGGGGGGGGGTTATCATTTTGGTGTCAGGACTGCAGTGTGGTCTTGTTCTGGGTCTCGCCCAGCTTGTCGACAAAATTCAGCTTTGTCGACCGCTGTATTGACAAACAGATCCCTGTAGATGGCGGTATTGCACTGCTTTGGATTTGATCTCAGCACAGCTTCTGAGTCGAAAATAAAGATTCGATGTTGAATCTTGCCTTGTCAATTCGATTATGAGAGAAACGGCAACGCGTTGCAAGTCGGAAAGTTTGGGCGCCTGACACTCGAATGGGGTATATGCATGGTACAAAGAGAGCAGCAGAGAATGCGTCACGGTAGGTCATAGAAAGTGCATGTCGCCATCGAGGGAAATGATGACGTAGTTCATTGAGCCAATGGCCAAGACTATGTAAATCAGCACATTTCATAGTTGAAAAGATGCAAAAAAGCCAACCCTCCAGGAGAGGGATGCCAGGTTTTACGCTCCGTTGCAAATATTTGTTGTTCTATGTTTTACAACATGGAATCACAAATGCCAGGATACATGTGGGCTTTTTTTTTGTTGAGCTCATCTGCAGCTGATTTTCAAAAACATCCTTGCCGATTGATTTTTTTTTTTCTCCCCTTTTCTTCCATCCAGTAAGTAGTATACATCAGCCACTACTACCTTGAATTGTTGTTTGGTCTTGGTGTAGGTCTGGCGCTCTCGGGCTAGTCTTGTTTCTTCTGTGTGTCGGCCCAAGGGCAGCCCTGACATCAGGGCGGCCTGAGCTTAACTACAAACAACAAATCGGGTTCTGAGGCCTCGGAGCAGGATCTCGCAGCGAGCCAGTCATCCTCAAAACTGGGCCCCCGGGGCCTAACTGAGCACAGGATACGAGGAGCGCGCCCAGGATATGCAAATATCACCCCCCGCCCCGCACCCCGTCAGAACACACAGGGCTCAAGCTAAAAAAGAAGCGCTGGCAATGGCCGACGGGAGTGATTGACAGGGCGGGAGTGATGGAAAGGGCTTACGCAAGTCAGCCATGTCAAGAGAAGAAAATTTAATGATCCACATCAGCCCTGAACACACACGAAAAGCTAACTCGCCTCAACTGCTTTTATTCTAACCGCTCCGTCGTATCCAACATTGCTACGAGCAGCCAAAGAAATGAACGTCGCCGTCAATAAAGCTCATGACTATTCAACTGCGTTCCCAACCACATTCAAATGTGAGCCACCAAAGGCCATATCTCACTGAGCTGCGAAGGTTTGAGAGTGTGCGTTGTTTTCGTCGGGGATCATTCAAGGTCGCAAACGGTCACAAAAACATTCGGCAACAATTTGAATGGTCTCAAATTCAATTTTTTTTCTTGTTGCAGAGAAATTTGGGACCAGCAAACTGAAACGACAGTTATTCAAGGGCTGAATATTTGCGCAACAGGGCGCAAATTGATCAGAGCCGTTCAAAGTGGCTGAAGAGGCCGCGAACCCTGACTGACATGACGAGATTTTCCGACGTAGGTGGCGCGTCGCAGAGACGCGGCGGGGCGAGATGGTCGGCAGCTGTGCGCAGCGAGCCCGTGTGAGCCTGCGGTGACATTTTCTCCTCAAGCGCGGCATGCTGCTGAAAACCCACACAGTCAGCCGCCCGTCTACGGACAAGAGAGTTCACTAAGCATCTGCGAGATCTTTCGCAGGAACACGATGTCGTCACCTTGCGATACGAGCGACCTGATCAGTCACTTCAGCGGTTTGGCAGATGGGGAATGTGCCACCCCCGCCCCTTTTTTTATTTTTTACTGTTGTACTACATTTGGATTCTATTTTGAAAACTGCGAACTAAGTTATTAAGCCAAACATTTCGAAAAAAAATAATAACTGCAATGCCATGCAACTGCAATCATTTTATGTCTTATCTTATGTCAAGGCATTTGCAAACTCCTCCAAAGGTTACAGGGAGAAACCAGTCGGACGGGTCTTGTCACAATCTGCCCTAATCATCAATCCTTTTCCCGGGGGAGTCTCGTCCGTGTTTGATGGCCCTGGGGTCCTGCACACCTGCGTTGGGTTGACACCCATCAATCCAAACACTGGCCCGTCACGTTAGAGGATCTCACCGCATTTAAACAAGACAACGAAAATGACTCAACTCGTATCTTGAACCTCAGCCTGCCTCAAAAGTGGAGTACAGCAGTCCATTGTCGTCATGCCTTCGGAGTTGATTCAAAGCAAAACCTCATCATGACTCACGCTACAAACGAGGGGGGGGGGGGCCGCCTTCCAATAGTCGATGCATACATGATTAGAACAATGTGAACTGCTCTGCTTTTCCAAACTGTGACCTGAGAATGTCATCGGTATGGCAACCAACATTTGTTTTGTCATGACTTGGGCAAAACATTTTTTTTCCTTTCACCCAAATGGGCAGAGAAGCTCACACGTTACACATATTGAAATTCATCTTTATTTCAAATTTCGCAGGTCAACCTCAGGCAGCATGTGCTGACACACCGATTTTAAAAGATTATTCTTATTATCACTACTTTGGATCAATTCTACAACTGCATTTTGAATACTGGTTTTGTGTATTATTCGTAGTTGAAAAGTGTATGCGGAAAAACTCCAGGTGTCATTTTAACGGGAGCGCGCACGCGCGCGCGCACACACACACACACGTACACGCACACACAAAAAGGCTGTCTCTCTCCCATGATGTCAAACCCATGGTTAGCTGATCCAGATCCAATAGCTGCACCTGCGCTCAACATCAACCTCTTTCTTTTTGGTTTCTGGGTGGGGTTTGCCAAACCCAAAACAAGAAAAGAGGCCACACTTTTCAAGACGATTACTGCAAATTCACAATCTCTAAAGTCGAACGACCTTCCTGCCAAGCACGGTTTAAAAATGCCAAAGGCATAACAAGTGCAGTGAAATCAACACACTGTTCTTAAAAAGTCCAGAAAACATCATTGTAGAGAGAATTAAGAAAATGAAATTCCATTAAAACTTAGTAAGACTTTCTTTTAGCTGCCCGAAAAAGGAAGCAACTCATGATGACAACGAGAAGCTGCATCAAGTACATTAGTAGCATCAGACAAAATAAAACCTCTCGAAACGCTTCGGTCCAAATCTGTCACCCCGTGAGAAATTGGTTGGTCCAAAAGGTGCCGTGACTCCAGGCCGAGTTTCCGTCAGTCTTGCGTGAGGAGACCTTTGGTCTACCTGGTGAAGGCTTTTCTCTGATTGGCCCTCACAATGTCATCCGGCGAAGGCGTGTCAAACGCAAAAGGGACGATGGGCTCAAGTCGCCCACCACAATGCTCTCTGGCTGCGCGGCCGCCTGCCTTCCGCCCGACTTCACCAAGCATTTTGGCTCTTCTGTGACGTCGGCAGCTGCGGCAGGTCAATGTGATGGCAAAGACGGACGGTCGCGCAAAGACTGAAGAGTTCACACCCAAGGCAAGCGGCCCGGGAGAGGGCGGTGAGGGGAAATCCTCAATGATGGCCATTAGCGTGCTCATATTCATGCTCAAAAGATTCGACCTCGGGATGTCGACCTTGCGGCTGTGCTCGCTTTTGGCCTCGCCTTTCCGAGCGCTTTCCATCAGCGCCGGTGAGCTGAGGAAGTAGTGCGACCCGTTTGAGGCCGCTGAGGTCAAAGGTGTGGCAGCGAGCGGCTCCGGGAGGCCCGGCGGTCTTTCGGGCACACCTGCAGCCCGAGGGGCCTCCGCCACAGGGCTCGTGGCGCGGTGCGGCAGCGCTAGCTCGGAGAGCGACACGATCCCGCCCACCTTTAAGTCGGCGTTTTGCCAAACCTGGTTGACTCTGCTTTGGTGCTGCGAGGCGAGCTCGGACAACGTGAGAGTCGGCGTTGGCCCACGTAATCCCCCCGACGCGTTGTCACAAGAGTCCCCGGAAATCGGGCTTCGGTGGGAATGCTCCTGGATTAAATCGGCCAATGACGGGCTGCCCCGAGGATGGCAAATCGAGCGCTCGCTTCCCCCTGATTGTCGATTGTGCACGACAGGAGCCAAACACCCAAATCCAGGAGGAGGAGTTGGAGTTTTTACGCTGGGTGGCGTTATGGAGAGGCAACTTAGAGAAGCCGAAAGCGGCAAAGGAGCCGACAAAGATGCTAACGTGCCCAAAGATGTGGTATTCCACATAACAGACGTAGCGTTCAGGGACGGAGCGGCCAAACCAGACCCGTGGTCGCCCACTCCCATCCGTTCACTTTTGCACTCATGCTCAGAAATGAGCTGCGCCAGGCTCGCGCCGCTGGCGCCAAGCCCGCTAGCATTCGGATTTTGGCAACCGCCAAGCGTCGGAAGCGGGGACGAAATGTCGAGCGGGCGAGCGAGTGCGAGCACGTCAGGCTTGGCCACAACGTCTGATAGTGAAGCAAACGAGTCGGCTCCTTACCTTACGGAAGCCGATTGCAGTTGGCGAGGAGGAGGGAGATGCGCACAGACCACCGAGGAATCACACCATCAATCCAGGAGAAGGCAAGAAGGGAGAAAACAAGAGGCACTTTGTTAAAAATGTGCCTTAAATGTGTACATCCTTATTTTAAACGCACATTTTTTTTTCTTCAACAAAGTTGTTGTTACAGTTAGAACCTTGAAAGAACGCCCATGTGCATTTCCTGATTTTTGGCCGATTCTTTCACTGCAAGCAATCCTCGTCTTCATCTCACTGACAGACATCATTGAAATATGATATTCATGGAAATTGAGTTTAATTCAGTCAAATTTCCAAGGTGCAAGGCTGTCTAGATCTCTACATTTCACAGTGGTTAAACCGTTTGTTAAAATCGATGAATCTTCATTATTATATAGAAATAAAAACAAATAACAACTACACGCCGGTGCGGTTCATGAAGGTTTTAAAATTATGTCATGTAGTAAGTTCATTAAAAATAAGACGGGCATTTTTTTCCCCCCCTAAAAAGGCACATATAATTTTATTATAAGCCGCTCACGATGCAGTTTGAACATAAACGCTGCACTTAAATATACGAGGAAAACAAAAACTGTACATTCAACCTGTCAAAAAAAAAGAGAAAAAAGCATTTTCCTTTCAGCATTCAAATGCATTGTCCTGCAAAAATGAAAGAGTGTTTTGATCACAATTTCCCAGTGTTCAAATTGAAAACAACTACAATACCTTTCTCAATCACGGCTGCCTGCCTGCTCCTTTGCGGTAACGGCGCTTTCTCGACGTCGGCACCGGTTCTGTTGGGGACGGGGACCCTTTTGGGGTCTTCGGACAGGACCGCATCCAGCGCCTTTTGTGCATCAAAGCCACATCTTATGGCTGCCTGGTTCAACAGGGAGTCAGGCATCGAGTCGCCCAGCACAGCCCTCATGTGGTCCAGGCAGGAGTAGAGCTTGGCTGTGGGGGCATAACACACACGTGAGATGCCAAAAGTATAGATGAGGATAAGCTACAGTATCGCAACAATTACTGCCAAGGAGGACTTACTTCGTGTCCATTTTTTGTTTTTGTTTTGCCGGAAGTATCAGTTGCTGGTACCGGCAGCCTCCACGAGAACACGATACCTTAAAGCATAGGTGCCAAAGTCTGGTCCTCGGGGGCCGGTGTCCAAATGATTAGCTCTTCAGGAAGCTCTATAGGAGCCTGGTAATGATCCTGATCATTTGAATCGGGTGTGTTGCAGCAGGGAGACATGGAAAACTTGCAGGACAAGGGCCCTTGAGGACCGGACTTTGACACCTATGCCTTAAAGTATTGGCCCAATACAAGTTTGAAAATTCTGTGATAACTAAGGCCGCTTGTCATTTTTAAATTTATTAAAAAAAAAAAAAAAAAAAAGGGTAAAAGCAGCCGAATGTCAACACTGACTATAAACTAGCCCGTCCCTATTGGCAGCCATGTCAAGTAGTGTGCGCACACAACACACACCGGGCATGCACAGTCAACAACAATCAAAAATAAAAAATGTCGGATCACAGTGAACCAATTCAGTGAGTTAAGGATGTCACCTTGATCCAGCGGGTCAAGGTTGTGGCTGATGGTGGGGGACATGGGTACATCCCCTTCTTCGTATTCTTCCTCCTCAAGGGGCTCCTCCTTCGGCACTTGCTTCTCTCGTCGAGAGTAGATGAACTGATTAGCTATGCAAAGACAAAAAAACAAAACAAAACATAGCTATAACAGCTTGCAATCTGTGATTAAAAGCCACGAAAACGAGGTGTTGGTGCCACTGCTGCAGGAGGCGTTTGGGTGTCTGCTAGCAGAAAATGACGTTACATTTTTCTGGTACAAACGCTCCTATAGGCAACCTACCTGTTGCTGGTGATATACAGTAGTCGTCCTCCACAGACTGTCCGTACATGTCATCATCTTCAAAATCTTGAGGGGAAAAAAGCACCAGTTAAGGATGCATTCTACCTGCCACCCGTCTAGTTATCAGTTATTATTACGAAGTGAATGACACAATAAACGGGACAGTTAGTTACTCCATGGAAATCTGACAGATTGTTTCCATCATTTGAATGTCATGTCACGAAAGGGAATCGGAAGATACATTCGTTTGTCCAAAACACAGAGTTTGCAAACTTGTTTCGCAGGCTCTCAATAAACGTGAGGCCGTTGTCACATTTTTAGCTTGTAACACATTGTGTCACGTCCGAACATAACAGCGTATGGACACAGTTAGTTAACCAAATGATGCAGCATTGGACACGACAGCAAAACAACCTCGCGAGACAACGTTAGACACAGGCGCTCCACTGAACAACCCGGGAGCTTAGCTTCGCGTCTAACTAGCTTAGCATGTTACGGCCTAGCCATGAGGTTTCGCACTCGCCCTCCGAGTTAAGGTACCTTCGTCGTAGTTGTAGCCGCGGACGTTTCTATGTCGAGACATTTTGGCTCGTGTGTGCCTGGCCGTACCAGCTGGGGGTGAGGGGGGGGAAAAGCGTTGTTGGCTTTTGTTTCTGTTTGTTGTCCAATTTTGTGACGTGTGTCAGAGTGCCGGAGCCATTGCGTCGCTTCTGCGCATGCGCAAAAGTCAACGCAACAGGCCTGCGCAGAGCACGCGGATACAAGTCACTCAAACACAACACGTAATGCATTTTATTTATTAACTATATTTTGATGGTTCACTGTCAATTTTTTTTAAGATAAGCAGATTCAAAGGGTGAAAGAAGTTTAATTGCTGCGGAAAACATAAATAAAGCCAGCTGACGTCATACTTCATGGTTGTCAATTTTCCATCATTGAATTGAATTGAGTACAACTTTATTGTCATGGAATCCAATTACACACACACACACGTTTTTTTCCATCCCAAAAGGTTTCTCTACCATTGGAACAGCTCAGTGAGGCTACATGACCTTATTTTGATGTTTGATCTCATTAGTCTGCAATGAGAATTTTGGTGAGGATAGTTCTTTGCGTGTGTTTTACCTCTTCTTCTTGCGAATGAGGCGTTAGCATGTATTGGTGCAAGCTCTGTACTTTTTCAAGTTCATGACTTTCACTCCTGACCGCTGCAGGTTGTTGCTCTTTGAAGCTCTTTCATTGCACAGTTGAAAATGCTTCATATTGTGCGTGGGCATCGGCAGTGGCCTGCCTAGATGAAAAAGAGGAGGATGGAAAAGTCAAAGAATCTGATAAAGGCAGGTGCAAAACGCACACTCTCGCATGCATTATCTCAATGCTGGAATGGGCAATGAGGTTTGTGGGGAAACTGGAGCAAAAAAAAAACAACAAAAAAAAAGACATCTGCTGAGGTTTCTCAGAATGTGTCGGGCAGGAATAATACGACGATGCTAAAATAAAACGTAGGATGCGTTGATCATCAAGCGCATCGCACTTTAAATGTTTCTAGGACGTCTCCAAGCCAAAGCAGCTGAAACGCAATACCAAAGCCACACAATGGAGATGGAAACTATCGCAAGAAGTTGTGATTGTATCGCGCAAAGCAACCTTTCGCAAGCCACCAAACACTCAAAAATCTATTTCTGCCTGTGTGCGGGCTTCCCCGATCCCAACAGAATTGTTTGTGAAAAACGACAATGTTGTTTCCTGCCCGCCGAAAAGGCTTTTGGAGAAAAAGTAACGGATTGCGTGGATTCAACAGATGGGGGGACAGATTGCGACATGAATGGGCAGATTATCACATTTGGGCTTTGCTTAAATTGTGCGCCAAAAAAAAAAGCCAATTGAATACATCCCTGCTGAGTGGCACTCACAGTTAGTTAATTTCTATATGGTGGGATGAATTTTGCCGGTAGCTTTGCTTTTTAAACTTAAAGCGTTCATTTTTTCTGTGAGTGAAATGAAAGCAGATATATGTCCATTTGCAAGATTAAAAGTGATGAACACCGACTGGGGAAGGAAGAGTTTCTGCATCATCCGTTCAACTGAGCACGCTCAGAGATTGTAAACAAACAGCAAGAACACCTTCCTTGGCCGAGCCCATTATGGCAAAGTAGTCCATTTCCCAGCTCAAACTGGCATCGGGGATGTCACAGGTTCGGAGAGTCTGGCGAGGACGCGATCTGGGAGCCCAGCGGCCATCATGAAAAACAACAGTCAAATGAGTTAACCTGAGCACACAATGCTTTGCAAAGTGGGGAGCGCAAGTCGGAATGGCCGCGCTCAACATGCCCAATCGCGCCCATGCAAATGTTTGGGTGGCTGTCACGCAGGCTTCCTGCTCCCTTCCCAACTTCTACGACTCAGCTGGTTTGCATAACCCGGTTCAGGCACCCCCCCCCCCCACCTCGATTTGGTTTCGGATAACAAGATGCAGTTTTTAATAATACCCTCGAGGCGACAGTCAGAGGCGTGCTCGAGTCGGCTCTTTCACAAGTAACAAATCGAGGCGGCGGCTTCATTTGCAAAGGCGCAAATCCAATTGAAATCAACTATGAGCATGTCATATTTGACATTCTTGACCAAAGCGCTCAATATCAATTAAGTTTGAGCGGAATAGATGACAAGAGCCACAATGCATGTGTGCACAGGTGTGGGATTGGAAACCTAAGGCGCTTTGTCAAACAACCCCGCTTACCGTGTGGCCAAACGAGACACGCTTTGCGACGGCGGATACGTGCACGGATATTTTCGGTCATTACCAGTGGAAACAGTCCGGGTGAATGTTTCTTGACCGCGCGGCCCACCGCTCCGAGTGTGGAGAGCCACTTTCGCAGGCCGCTATTTTGATGACCGCTCGGGGACAAAAGGCTCATCAGGCCTGATCGTAATTACAAGTGACCAGGACAATCTGGTCGTGTATGGAGGAACTCATACAATGCGAAGACACATTTATACAAATAAAGCATTGACCCCCCCCCCCCCCGCCGCCCCCCCCCCCACGCACACCACCCTTTCTCGCCCAGTGAAAAGAGCCCATACGGGGAACGACATGTTAGTTTGGGGGGTACCAAAACAAATGGCTAATCAGAATACACACACCGCACCCGAGCCTGAGAGCCCTGCTGTGCATAGATATAATGATAAAAAAGAGGAGACTATAAATCATCTTTAAAAAAAAAAAAAGTTGATAAACTTGATCAACTGGATCATCATAAGTACTTTGGATGGCATAAACACAACACTGCACGTTGAGATAACTGTTCAAACACAGAGGCGATGCATAGCGTAATTGCACTTGTGATTGACTTGGTGCGCTCTTTGTTCTCGAGGTTCTTAACGAAAGTGCCGGCAAACATCTTGAAGCTCGTGTCGCGCGCGCTCAAAAAAAAAAAAACTTCACTTTCCTTGCTCGCATGCCAAAAAGGTCATTCCGCAATTGTTTACTTGGGCTCCCTCGCTACGCTAACTTCCTTCTGCCTTGCACAAGCCAAGAACGAGAAGTAACGCTTGAAATGAGTTGCAGTAGAAAAAAAAAAAGAGAGAAAATTGAGCGCGCAGCAGCCGGCGAAAGGCGCCTCACTGTGTGCTGCTGCTTCGTCAAGTAGGAACGCACTTGTGACTTCATTTTTCATTTCATTACGAATAAGCGCGTCTTTGGACTTGAATGCATCGACCGCGCGAGCTTTTTCGCCCCTCTAAGTTCTTGTTGGGAACATATTACGCGTTGGGATTGAAGTCGAAGCAAAGTCGTACGTGCGATAAGTTACACCGCGCGAAAAGACAAACGCAGCCACCGGCCCCGCTCGGTTCCGAGTTCGCATCTGAGTGCAAAGTTCCCCGCGCGGTCGCCGCCACTGGCGCATGCGCAAATGCGCCAGTTGCAGAAACGGAGCGCGACTTGAAGAAGATGAAGAAAAAAAAAAGAGAGGGGGGGGGGGTCAGGAGGAGGAGCCGTCGGCGAAGCTAGCGCAGTTTTAATGAATGTCAACCTGTGAGCTCGCCGGGAGAAGCGAGCCGGCGCCGAGAGCCAAAGGACGCAGCGCGAGGAAGCAGCCCAGCTTGTGATCCGCACAACCCGGACGACTGACATGACTCGGCGCCCGAGAAACAGGTTCAAACCTTACTCACATCTACTTCTTGAAAAACAAACAAACAACCGAGCACGCGTTTTTTCCCCCCCTTTCAAATCATGTTCGACCCCCCCCCCCCCTCTAAAAAAAAAAAGCATGTTTCGTTTAATTTGCGCGGGGTGCTTCGGTCGCGCGCGCGTAACAGGTGGCGGTCATCTGGCGCTGCTGTCATCGTGCATGTGTGCGTAACCCCCCCCCCCCCCCACCCGCCCCCCATTACCACGCCAGACTGCTGGACTGGCGCTTGCCACGCTTTGACCGAACAGGACTCACGTGGGCATTTAGTTTTTTTGAATGACTTCACCTATAAAAGACAATTTGCATGGCTTTCTTTTCCTTAGGTTGGCCGGCATTTTATGGCAAGGCACTCACTCGGGCACATCAAAGCCGAGCCGAGCCCGTTTTCACTTTCGCACAGCAATTGTTGAATGAGCGGGACGGATAAGTCATTCCCACACCTTTCAAGAATTCGTTTACGTGACCGAAATCTCACGGCAAACCGAAACGAAATTTGAATGATCCCGGATGCCGATTTCCATCCCGCCGTGAAAGAAGCAGGACCTCATTTCAAATCGACAGTGGAGAGAATGCGCAAAAATAGATTGAATTGATAATGACTCCGTGACTGGGTGTTGTTGGGAAAACTCAGCAAAATGTTGGTCGTTCTCTTCCAAAGTAAGAGTGCTTGTTTTCAAACGTCTCATTTGGATGAAACGCATGGCAGAATGTTTCCCAGTTTGAGAGGAGTTGGGCGCTTTTAAGTTCACGTCTCCATCTGTGATCAAAATCAATTTGCTCGACAATCCATTAGTTGTCGATTCTTTGCTTGGTTGTTGCACCTCTGCAATTGACTCACGGATGTGCTTGGTCAGTGTGAAAAGTTGGACTCGAAGCTGATATTGTGAATTGGGAATTTCTCCATTGCGAGACTAATAAAGGTTTTCTTATCTTATCTTATCTTATATCCTTGCAAGAGTGAGAGGTCATGTTTGTCTCACGAAAAGTCAAATTGGATCACTTTGAGGATCAGTGGCTGGGCCTCGAAGCGGGCGCACAGGGTCCCCGGATGCTTTTTCCTTGGCCATTGACGGACAAGCATTGTCACTCGGCTTTACACGTCATTGTCATTTTGCCAGCCGCGGCTATTTCGTGATCTTACTGAGCATTTGTGAACTCGAGTGGTCCAAGTTCCTCTAAGTTGCGTAGCCGCTGGTTCTCCAATTGACGGCAGTCAACGGGGAAGTTGCGGAACGTATTATCCTACACCTGAGAGCAGTTCCTGTTCACCTGTCGTCGTCGAACAGCGCCTTGCCCCCGCGCTGACGTTCTGATTGGCTACAGGCCGCGTGAGTGCGCGCGGGCGTGTGTAAGTGGGCGACGATGCGGCCGCAGGTCTGAACACGCCGGCCTCGTCAAATTACCCGCGCGTGTGCCGATCCCAGTATCTGTAGAAACTAAAAACATAAGAACCTGTTCATCCATAAAGTGCCCCCCCCCCCTCATCTCCTCTCCCTCCCATCTTCACTCGAGCATCTTTTGGGTGTCTTGGCAAAACGCCCGCACCCAAACCTTCAAGAATGACCGGTTCTTTGCGATGAAGATGAATCGAGTTTCCACGTCCTCCATCCGCAGTGTTTACAGCAGCGAGGAGGACGAGGAGGAGACCTACGACCACGATTATGACGGATCCTTGGCCAAGTCCGGGAAGCGGCACCTCGGGAAAACCCGCTGGACGCGAGAGGAGGTACACGCATGCACCCTTGCGAAGCCGTCTCGACAAAACTCCGGAACCTTCTCCAACCTTGACTCACTGTTTGTTCACCAGGATGAGAAGTTAAAGAAACTCGTCGAGCTTCACGGATCCGACGACTGGAAAGTAATCGCGAGTTTACTATCCGTAAGTCCGTAAGCACCGTGCAACATGAACAAATAGAACAAATAGCAGCGCTAGCAATACTAAGATAGCATGACCAAGCTAACATGAGCACTCGGGTGTGAATGACTCATCGATATCGTAGCCCTTTTCACACCAAAAATCGCAATCGGACAGCTTTTTGCAGGTTGTGGACACAATCTTAATTTGTCATGAAACAGTCGAGGCTGCGCATAATTAAGTCATTGCGCCATCTGCCCACTAGATGGAGCTCTGACTCCAATCAATCCATTTGATCGTCAAACGCCACCGACTTTTACAACGACAACAAGTACGGCGGATTACCGCCCTACATTTGTACCGCCGAGGCTTCAGAGCGTGATCTTGCTCTTTCGGCAAAATGTTCTGCTCCTCAACGTTAGCAACCAGCGCAGAAAGAGAACAGTATTTTCTCACACGCGCTTAACAATCAGAAGGGCAAGCCAGAGAAAGTTGACTTTCAATGTTTTCGTGTCTTGTACTTGAAAGTTCATCCCTCTTCGAGAGTTAAAACAAACAACAAAGGACAAAATCCGGACACCAGAAACATGTTCTGCCTGTCTTGCATCTCTTAAACATTAAGGGATCAAAAAAGATTCCGGGATATGTATATATTTTTTTAAACAAGATACCAATTAATCAGCTATCGGATTACGGTTTTGGCATGTACAACCATTCTGTCTGCTAATCTCAGTTAGCCAATAAGGGATGGATATTTCACAATAGTTTCAGCAAAGCTCCTGCAGTCCATGGTAAAAGATCAGCGCGATGCTGCCCTGGTGTGCCAGTTGTTGGTGATTAGTGTGTACTTAAAAAAAAATATCCTTCTTGAAGTTTTGTTTTGCTATCTGAGCAGTTGTGAGGAAAGTGTCTTCTCTGTTTCTTGCTGCACCAGAACCGTACAGATGTGCAGTGCCAGCACAGGTGGCAGAAGGTTCTCAACCCAGAACTCATTAAAGGACCTTGGACCAAAGAGGAAGACCAGCGGGTAAGATTAAAAAAAGAAAAGGTGAACCAAAGCACCTTGCCACTGAAGAGGCCGTCTTCACAATTAGAAATATGGATTTTGGCCAACACATGCAGGCCTTCATTCACATGAAAGGGGGATTTTTCTTCTTCAATTTCAAAGGCGACAGTTTTCGTAAATCTACTCTTCGTAAAATTTGGTTTGACATGTTTTTGTTTTTTTTTAAACCTAATTTTTGTACATCTGCTCCCACCCTCCCCCGACACTCACAAAAACGACTAAGCAGGGGGTCTGGTTAAATTTTTTTTTTTTAAAAGTCCACATGTGAAAGTGGGGATCCAACCCCAAATCTGCAAATAAGTGGCGGACCCGCAGTATGCAGATGTGACTGTGGCAAAAGTGCTTGACAAAGTTTCTTTTTCAAAGGTTCTGCGGCTTGAGAGAAATACGTAAACTTTTTTTAAAGCTGCTTTCAGTCATGAAAGAAAAAAAAAAATCAGCTCCACTTGAAAGCAAAAATGGTGCCAATTCCTACATGACTTTTCTGAACCCGCCACCCCCACTGCCAGGGAAAAAAAAAAAAAGTTACACAACACCCCACGTGCGTCGTCCCCACTGCCCTCCGAGGCGTTTATTGGACGCGTCCGAGGGGTTTGCCTTTCCGGCCAGGTGTCGCTGTAATGATTAGCAGGGCGGCTAACGTTCCCCTGGAAACTCCCTCGGCGCTCGGCAGGTGTTGGCAGACACCGACGGCAAGATAACGATAGGAAGGGGGAAGAAATCCTTACGGAAGCCCTTTCTTTCATTGGCCTCCGCCCGGCAGGTGATCGAGCTGGTGCAGAAGTACGGCGCCAAGCGCTGGTCCGTCATCGCCAAGCACCTGAAGGGCCGCATCGGCAAGCAGTGCCGCGAGCGCTGGCACAACCACCTCAACCCGGAGGTGAAGAAGACCTCGTGGACCGAGGAGGAGGACCGCATCATCTACCAGGCGCACGAGAAGCTGGGCAACCGCTGGGCCGAGATCGCCAAGCAGCTCCCCGGCAGGTGAGAATCGCCATTCGGGATTGCTCCGCTAATTGTTTGGGTTATTTCGGGGGGTTGAAATCACATCAAGAGAGAGACGGACGACTTTGTCCGGAATCTGAAAGTCCTTTGAATAAAGATGGCCCCGACGGAATTCTTGTGTTGGGATGACGCAAAACGTGTCGCCGGCAGGACGGACAACGCCATCAAGAACCACTGGAACTCCACCATGCGGCGCAGGGTGGAGCAGGAGGGCTACCTGCAGTGCGCCGGCGCCAGGGGGGCGGCCGGCTCGCCGCCGGGCCACGGCTACGTCAAGCCGGCCGCCGCTCACGTTTTGGCCTTCCCGCACCACTCGCCCGGTCACGCGCAGCTGGCCCCCGTCTCGCAGCTCAACTACACGTACATGGCCGATGCGCAAAGGGTGAGTTTGCTTCGCTCGGATTGTCAGATTGCCTCTCGTACGCACGGTTTGCCTACGATCTGTCATGTGCAACGTCGCTTCCGTCAAATGAAAAAGAACAAATGGTATCGTGGGGAAGCCTTCTTCCACCCGATTGTTTCCTAATAAATTGTGAGCTCCGCCATGTTGCTCGAGAGGCAACGATAAATTGATCACGGCTGGCGGTCTGCCGTTTTGATGAATGTCCCTCACAAATTAAAATCTTTCTTTTTTTCTTTTTTTTTTTTGCTTAAATATCTTTCGGCAGCCATTGCAATACTGTGAGATTCATTTTGATAGGTTTTTTTTTTCAGCTTAAATTTTTTTTTTTAATTTTGCATTTTGGATTAGCTACCAGTCAAACTTTTTGGGAACCCCCATATGATTCCATTTTTCTTCCTTGTGACTGGTTCAACAGGTGCCCTTCCCCATGGCCTTGCATCTCAACATCCTGAGCATCCCCCAGCACGGAACGGCCGCAATACAGGTACAAAAAGCTTGAATGCGTTTTGATTAAAAATGTCAACAGCCAATCATCTTCAAGCGAACCGATGGCTTTTCCTCCTCATGTGGCAGAGACACTGTAGTGAGGAGGACCCCGAGAAGGAGCAGAGGGTGAAAGAGATCGAACTGCTGCTCATGTCGACCGAGAACGAGCTGCGAGGCCAGCCGTCGCTACCGGTGAGTCCTCGCGAAGCGGCGCGGCTGTGGCATGGCTACACGCTTGTGAACGGCCTTTTTCTTCCCAGTCCCCGGCGGTTTGCCGCGCCTCAAATCGGGCTAAACTCACGAGCAAGGCGCTCGGCTAGCCCGTTTGAATATGAAGCGAAGAGGAGACTTCCAAGCGTTTACGTGTTCATTTCTGGTAGGCCGAGCGAGGACGAGGGGAAGGCGGGATAGGCAAACAACAATTTGAGTACAAATTAGCCACGGCAACCTGAATACTTGTAAAACTTGACCTACGAGTTGATTTAGGATTGCGGGCATTTCATCAAGCCAAGAAAGTCAACGCAATCTGTTACTCGAGCGGGACGTCGTTAGCCGCAAGCGCCCGGCTAGCGACAAAACGGAGGACTACGACAGCCACTCAGATGACGACGAGGAACGGAGCGAAGAAAGGACTGACACGGACAGAACTCGGATTCGCTTGCTAAATTTACAGATGATGGATGATGCGGCTCTGCAACGGGAGGCGGGGGCCCGCAGCTCCGAGACTCGCAACCGCGGCTTGATGCCGAGGCCGCCGTCCGTCCGCAATTTCGCCCAGCTCACTCATGGCTAAATTGCCGAGCTATCAGCGTGGAAGACGACACGCGCCGAGCGGACTGGCGGGGGTGCGGACGTCGGGGCTTTGTAGATGTAAAATCGTGTTTCAAAATTTCTTTCTGAATACGTGTAGCCTTCCATTTCTATTCTTGAGGTGAAAGAATGGCCGCAGACGCTAGCGGCTGCAGTATTTGTGGGTCGTCCATCTTATGGCCGAGATCGATTTGGAGGCTGGCTGTTCTATCGGTCGAGATCGGCCAAGAGTGCAAGATTGGAAAGCGCATCTGTATTAGCGATCATGCACAAGCCCTTTAAACGAGTTTTTTTTTTTTTTTTTGTTCATTTGAAAACGACTCAAAGTCCCGAGTTTGTCCATGTTGAACGAAGGCGCGTGTGTGCATGTGTAGACAACAGGATTTATGTGCACATAGGCTGACCCGGGGCATTCACCGACAGCGGTTAGCGTTGTGTGAATACGATGGAGGAAACATCTGGGGGGCTGTTGCTGCAAAGAAGTGATGAAACAGGACCTCGTCTTGCTCCGTGTGTGTGTGTGTGTGTGTGTGTGTGTGTGTGTGTGTGTCCACGACCCCTTGTGCAACACAATACTACTGTCACCCTCCTGCCAACTTCAGTTCCCTTTCTGGTGTTCTTCCATTCCGACGCCCCTTCACTTATTGTTACCCTTGCGCAGTGAGCTTCTTGCTACCATCTTACACTTTTGATTTTCTGCCCCTCTCAGATCAACTTGCCTTATCCGAGCTGGGCCGGCCAGAGCCCGTTCGCCCACACCGTGGAGGGCGTGGCCATGTCGTTACCTCAACACCAGGCGGCCGCGCCCGCCCTGCCGCTGGATCAGAGCTGCCTGCCCGAGGAGAGCGTCTCGGCATCGCGGGCGCACGCCGGCACCCTGCCCGAGTTCATGGAGTCCGTCATTGACTCAGTAAGCGCCTACGTTACGTCACACCATCTCCATCGCCGAATGCACCGGACGCCGGCCTAACCCGACTGCACCGGAACTCTTTTTCCGTTCCGTGCCCGCATCAGAAAGGGTTCTGCTCCAAACCAGGACAAGCCAAAGTTTAGCGCTCGGTGCAGTCGTGGCATTACTTGACCAACAATCATCATTGGCAGTTTTTTTTTTTCGAGCCAATTACAGCAGCTAGTATGCGGTTTGCCGTGTCCCAATCTACAAGTTGTAGTTTTCAAATCCATCACCTCCAGGTTTTCTTCCTTTTTGTCTGGCAGTTGCTCAACCAATCAATGAGTCCCGAGCACTCGGACGGCGGGCGTCGTCCGATGAGCTTGCCCGCGGACGCCAAGGCCCGAGAGGAGAACGACATGTGAGTGACCGTCCGCCTTGTGCTTCCGACCAGACATTTCTGCCCACTGACCGCGGCGGCTCTCCGCGGCAGGTTCAATACTCCTAACATACGTCGCTCCGTCCTGGAATCGTCTCCCTGCGCGCCCACGACTTTCAGATCCACCTTGGCCCTGCAGGAGGCCAAGTATGGGCCGCTCAAGCTGCCGGTGAGCAAGGCATGCTACTTTTTTTTAACTGAAAAGAAATTGAATGTTGTCTCTACCTCTGGGGTTAACCCCGAGTTTGTTTGTGTCGTCTCCAGCCCGCTCCTTTGGATCAGCAGATGGTGGAATCCATCAAGCAGGAGCCTATCGAGTGCGCCATTGAGCACCCGCCTCTGAAGAAGATCAAACAAGAGGTGAGCAAACGCCGGTGGACAACCAATGCCTTTCAGTGGAAATCCCAACAGATTAAAAAATAGGCATGTGATGTTAACATACTTATTAAAATGAATGAATGGTGGCCGGCGATATAGCGGGAAAACACTTTACCCCCCCTAACCGTGTGGGTTGTGTTTTGGCCCCAAGGTGGAGTCTCCGTGTGAAAGGAGTCCATACATGCAGTGGGACGGCCAAGAACTGAACACGCAGCTCTTCTCACCAAATGGCCCTGCGCAGGAAGTACCGGTAAGTCCAACCCTCGAGGTCATCAATGAACGCAATCACAAATTGGAAGGCTTCATTCTCCCCCTACCCCCTGCTTTTCACCCCGCAACCAATCAGGACTTGGTCACAAGTTCGTTGCTAAGCGAAGACGGACACAAAGCCTACCTCCTTCCTCACAGGACCTCCCGCAGCCAACTGCCGGTATGTCAGCAATATTTCAATGGATTTATTGGGAATTGCGATGTTTTTTTGGTGTAACACGTAATTTTACAGAATGCATTTAAAATTTTTAACTCAGTATAATTAATACAGTTGATGAAATGAAGCAGTGGTTGATTCATCATTTTCCCTTTTTTTCCCCCTATTTTATTATTATTTTGCTCATTTGAAATATATTCATTTTCTTTGAACTCATTTATCACATTCAAATTTCCTTTGAGTCTAAATAATACCAGAAATAAGATTTTTTTTCAATTTGGTGAATTAGTAAATGATAAAATTAGAAATATTAAAATAAAAAAGTGATAGAAAGTTATTTGTTGTCTTCTCATTTGATAATTTATAGATTAATTGTTAATCAAACAATTTCACATTACATCTTTTGTGATTAAAATAAGCCCCCCCCCGCCCCCACCTCTCAAAGCCCAGGCTACGCTAATCATTTGTTCTGCCGACAGCCGCTGAGCTCGTGGGAGAAAACGACGTGCGGCAAAAGCGAGGAGAGCGCAATGGCGGCCGAGGCGAGCCACATCAAGTACGTCAACGCGGCGTTCCCAACGCGGACGCTGGTGGCGTAGACGGCAGCGCAAGCCGTTTGGCTGTTTTCGGGCTTTGTATTTGTTGTGGTACAACAGTTGGGAGATGCGCCACGCCACCACTTGGTCAACCAACCAAAGACTATATATTTTTTTCATATATAGACAATTGCTTTGGGGTTTTTTTTATTTTTTTTTTAGTTTGGTCTGTCTCTTTTGGTCATGTCTTTCTTTTTTTTATTATCACTGTATTGAAAATGCGGGGATATATCACGAGCATTGGGTTGTATTTTTAATTCTGAATTTTGATATTAATATAAAGAACAAGTTGGTTAATTTATTTTCTCTGTTTTGATGATTTGTTTTGGTTTCTATTCTTACACAATTGGCCAATAGAGCAGTGTTGGACGAATTTAGTATTTAAGCCCGTTTAGCATTATTGCGTATCCAGTGGCATCTTAATGGATTGAAAACTGACCTATTTGTTGAGTTTTATGATTTTATCTTTTTCTTTTTTTTTTAACGGCTGTAGTGGGTCTACTGATAATTTCAAGTGTTTGGTGCGCGCGTCACCTCTTGTTAAACACAAAACTACTGAACAAGCTGTATTAATGTCAGTCGTGTTTTATGCCGCGGAAAGGGACAACCCTACAAGTATTAAGCGTTTACCACATTGTCACCTTTTAATTTCATTCATATTTTCTTTTTTTGAGGGGGGAAGCATTCAATGAACAAACATTTTATGTGGAAAAAAAGGATTTATGTCTACAGTATATTGAGACACGCATGGGTGTGTGAAACCACAAGTTTCATCCAGCAGGAGTGACATCAAGATGCACTTGGGGGGTACTAAACTACTTCTATGAAAATTAAGACTGTGCTTGTTTTTTTTTTTAAAGACATATATTTGAATAGTTGGGGGGGGGGGTTGTAACTCAATCGGCGTCATGAGGGAGCCCATTTCAAACACTTTCTTGCCTTTTTGATAACTTTTTTTATATTCCTTGTTTAATATTAGCTGTGCAGAAATCATTTTATTAAAACGTTTATACAAGCCAAGTTTTCACATTTTTGATACTTTTCTATACTGCTGAGTCAATAAAGAGTGCTGTTTTTACTACAATCTTGTGTTCAGAATTGTTTGTATAGGTGAAGCGGGACTCCAAAGTGTGACAATGATGCCCACAAATGCTCCCGTCGTTTCAGTATGTGCTCGTAAAAATATAGAGAGATTAGATTGCAAAGCATGTATCTTGCGAGCGTTGACGTTTTCTAACAATCACGCCACAATGTCCCATCACTGGTGATCTACTTCAAGTATGGGCCGTAGGCTTCTCATGTGGTCCTTGATCAACACAACACTTGCTGTCACAATCGAAAAACTGGACACAAGGTTCGCTATTCAGTCCACAGAATTGCCCGGCAGTGCAGCAGAACACTAGTGTTCCACAAGGCTCGATACTACGACCACTCAACAAACGGGACATCGCTTGGCATCCAAGTAAGGATGAGACAGATCGATACGGATGGTGTTCCACAAGGCTCAATACAGTGTCGACAGATGTTTACAAAATGAATGCTAAAATGGCGGCGGGTTAGATCCTCCGCATGAAACAATTCTTCCAATTGGCTTCCATCCAACGCACCAACAACCACCATCAAATGCAAAATCCCCCCCGCAAAGTCTCAGAGGGAACACAGTTACAGGAACCTGATGATATTAATGCCGTGTTTTTTGCAATGGGTTTCTATATGGATGAGCGCAATGGGGAGGGGGGCAGGTGGGTGACAGAGGCTATGATCTTGCATAGGGAGGCCCAAGTGACAAGCAGTCTTTCACATTTGGAATTTTACCGCAGCAAAAGCCCCCCCCCCCCCGCCTCCACAAAACCCGAAAGCCCACGAGACACACAGACACCTGCTTTCACTGAGCAAGAAGGCAGCTGTGTGTGTGTGTGTGTGTGTGTATGTGTGTGTGCGCGCACGCATGTGCGTGGTGGTTGACAAAAACACCACTCAGATGGATAGTGAGAGAAAACAACGTACTGTTGTCTCGTACCAGCCTGGAGATTAAAAAGATGGCTGGTGCGCGTCTCGAGGGCGTACCCCTCTTCTCGGCCAAAGTCAGCCGGGATAGGCTTTGGCCCATCTGCGATGCTAGTGACCATAAGCGGTACTGAAAATTGATGGCTGGATAGAGGTTCACATTAGAAGGAATTCCAAGCCTTGTCGCATGCAAACCACCCAAACGCTGCTTGGCATTCCACATGGTTCGACAGTAGGTCCCCAAAATATTTCAGCAGAGCTGCAAATAAGTGCATGAATAACCGTCCAAACTACTTTTCTGATGCATGCTGTCAAAAAATGTAGACATATTAGACCACAAAGCCTGAAATTCAACTAAATCATTCCTTGTTCTTTTTTTAAATGACTGGTAATCGTCACACATTTATTTTTGTAAAAATCCTCGAAAAACAGGCCAAACCACTTTGAGCACTTTATGCCTGACTGTCAAACGCAAACCGCAACAACAAAACGAGCCGTCGCCGAGCTGGCCGTCCTTTTATCACAATTTAGCAGCACACCGGGAATGTTATCATTCACAGTGCAGCACATTCATCTTGAAGTGGGAGAGGAGCATGTGATATTCTGATAATGTCAAGTTTCGTCCACATGATGCAATATAAATGATACAGCCTTGCACACAAAAACTATATTTAAAATTATAAAAGCAGAAGTTGGAATACTTCAACTTTTTTTTTTTTATCCATCCTCCTTTCCCTTTTAAAATCAAACATGTCTGTCGTAAGCAGGTTGGCTCATAAATTCAGTTTAACATGTCGCAATGGATTTATAGCCGGATGTTGCAGACGTGGCGGGCTCCCGAGACTTTACAGTACACACACACACACACACACACACACACACACACGCGCTCACACACACACACACACACCTCGTGCAACTTACAGTACAACGCTGTCTGGTGGCCCGCATAGATTAGTCAGGCCTGATTTCCTCATTCCCTGACCACTGTTGTGGTTGGAGATACGTCGACGTGGAGGCCGCTCCCTCCTGCAGGTAGGAGGGCTGGGCTGGACTGCTCCGGCCTGATAACCCCCTCAGTCCCCACCCCCTCCCGCGACCCGCAACCCCAGCCCAAATATCCCAATCACCTCGCCATCCATGAATGGTACCAAGATGAGAAGACAACGAGGTGGCCGAGTGAAGACATGAAAAAGAAAGGTGCTTCAGAAAAGGTCCAAGAGCAGCACACGAATAAAAAAAAAAAAGAATCCATTTGACCACACCTTTATGGAGAGACAATGGACTGGTGCTAGCACGTGGGCTTTTCGCACGGAAAGCCGTTGGCTCTTTTTTGGGCTATTAACAGATGAAGTTGAATCTACTTGTATGCGCTTTGTCTTAGCTAGTAAAACAATTCGCCACACAAGTACAAGCGTAAAACTCAAAGAGTCGGTCAACTTAACTGGTTTGAGGGGAGTGCCTGCCACGACTCATTTCGGTTTAACACGGGAGCTCAAACAACTTACGTTTTATATGACGACAAATCCCCGAGATAATTGCATTGAAGTATTTCTACTATGGCAAATATTTTGGGGAAATACTTAAGTCTGGTTAAGGTATTGTTTTGGTGTCATAAGCGGAAAGGTAAAGTAACGACCAATCACGGCTTACCTCTTTGGTCATGCGACGTTCGCAAGCTGAGCTCGCCCGGCACTCTGATGTCATTTTCGGTCGTCAACAAGTGGCAAATCGGCCGCCCTGAAATGACAAAAAAAAAGACATTAAAATTTTGCTGCTTAATTCATATTTCACGTGTTCATCAGAATGCCATGTTCAGACTTGTGTGCATGCATAAAACATCCCCTTTAAGTACAGATACCTTCGAAATATACTTAAAGGCAAGTATTTTTACTTTGTTGGGTACCAAGTTATCCAACTGGCTTTCGTTTTTACTTTTGAGCTGAAGGGATTCGCCAACTGTTCGCGCTGTTTACTTTCCTTCAGAAAAGGACTTGAATCACGACTTTTGCCAGTCACTTTTTTGTATCGGTACTTCTGCTTCAATTCAAAGCATGAGTACTTTTGTACTATTGTACTCGGCCGTGACTTACAAACACACACACGAGGAATACACAGATTGAGCAGATAGAGGCGGCGAGATGGCGACTGTTGGCGAGGTGATTAGGCTCCTCGCTAACAGTTAGCGAGCGCCGGGCCCAGATTTGGCCGACATTCGTTGGCGGACCGTTTGTTTGTTGTTTTACCAAGGGGCCACAGAGAAAAACCAAGAAAAAAAACACAGTAGAGTGGACATGTGCCTGCTGAAGATAGGCCACAAACAATAACTGTACTTTTTGTGGGTCAGTGGGGCCAACATGCTGCCAACCGGGTGAAAGTGCAAAATACGATCAACAACAAAAAATAAAAGCGTTGCTGTTTTTTGAGGTGCAGGTTTCTCACGCATGTGTTAGCCTAGCAACCATTAGCACGTCATATTTCTCGTGCTATCGTTCCAGACAACAGGTAATGGTGTAAAAACTACCGTCGTGCGTTTTGGATTGGGGTTGCTTTCCTATCATATGTCAGCATAGTAATTGTTAGCATGATAGCGTTTGGGCAGCTGCCATTAGAAAGAGTCAGCGACCATAGGACATTGTGTCAAATTTCCTGCGGACCCGTCGTCATGCTTTCTGCACTCGGGTTGCTAACTTGTCACATGGTAACAGAGCAACACTTCGCATTCTGTTCATCGTATGTGTGTGTGTGTGTGTGTGTGTGTGTGTGTGTGTGTGTGTGTGTGTGTGTGTGCGTGTGTGCTCCGACATGTCAGACATTTAGATGAAAAACTCATGCAGTTTTCTTCCACGGTGTAAGCTTGCTTCATTAGAGGCACAACAACACGGAGACAGTGATGGGGGGGGGGGGGGGGGTCAATCATCATGACACTGGGGGAGTCATGCGCGCACGCACATACACACAGCAAATAACATGCTTTCCCGCGCAGGCTTGGTCCAACTTTTCTATTCACCTGGGTAAATAGAGCAGAAGGAAGGGCCTTTCAATGGAGACCACCATGCACACGCGCGCCCACGCGCACACATTAATCTAAGTTGATGCCCAGCCACACGACCCTGAAAAACAATTAAGTCACAAAGTAACGAAAATTGTTGAACTCTTCATGATGTTATTTTAAGTTCTGGCCACACAGCTGAGTCAAGCGGCTCATTTTTTGGAATTCTTTTATTTCCTGCAGGGACCTTTTTGTTTGTTCATTTTTCCCCAAATACATGAAAGTACGCTCCCATTTGGGGCTAGAAAGCTAGGATGAGTGCCAACTCAGCCCTTTTCTTGTCCAGTATTCTTGTACTGTAACGTGCAAACTAAAATAGACACCGCCTCCTCCTCTTGGGTCGCCCTGGTGGTGGTGTGCTTGCGCTCCATTGTTGCCCTTTAAGTGATGCTGACAAGCGGATTCACATGGCCGCATCATGCTCCACTTGACTGATGCACAACACTTCAGCCTGCACACGCGGGGCTCCCCTCATCGCCAAAAGGGCCACCCCCTCTCCCCCCGAGCTTGAACTCCTCGCGTCTGTGAGTGTGTGTGTCTGAGCGAGCAGGACGGATCATCACTGCAGCAATGAGACAACAATGCGCACCCACCTGAGGGAGGGCTCTTGTTTTGTGGTCGGTGGTCCCAAAACATCATTTCAAATGGAAAGGCGCACATTCACGTGAGCACAGACACTTTGTGTACGCATGACACCTGTTACGAAAAACAAACTGGCTAAGGAGTGTGTGACGACTGTTGTGACATTATCGCTTCCAAGATGGACAGCTGATGCGTGCGTGTGCGCATCGCAAGTGTTGATGAAGGGCCATATGGAGGGAAAGGGGTTGATGAGGAACAAAAAAAATAAATAAAATAACCACGACCGCTTCAAGCTGACAGTAAAAGCATCACCGCTGTTTTTATTGCTTTTAACATTTTCGTTTTGGCTGCAAAACATATAATCGGGGTGTCGGTCGATTAAAAGTTGCAATGAATTGCATGATTTCCAAAGTTAACTCGCAATTAATCGCAAGTTCTTAAAAGTACACTAAAAACGCCTGTCAACATATGAGTGGCCAAACACAAATACATTTCTTATTTCCACATCTCACATTTAAGCCCAACAGGTGATGGGCACGTACTGTGCAACTGTACTGTACTTTGCACTCTACCGTCACAGTCAACAAAAACAATGACACACTTTTCAATACAATACATATGACCTGCTACAAAATTTGTCGTATCTTATCCTTAGCCTAATACCTCAACACCAAGAATAACTTCAAAGTTCCTCTTCAGAATCGCCTTTATTGTCATTGTATAGAATACAACGAAATTTGGGTGCCACTCCTTCGCCTTGCAAACCTCTTTTGCTTTCCCTAGCTTGGCATCGAGAGTTGTGATTTTTGGTTCTTGAGCAACCAGTCGCAACACAGCTCGGCTTCCTTACCTGGCCTGCCAACTCCTTCATAGCTTGACTTGGTGTCTCATCTTCCACTGCTTTTTTTTTATTAACTTATTGGTGTGTTTTAACATTCGTCCACAGTGCCGGTAACTCTTTCCGAGGTCGCCATCTTGCCAGCCATCCTAATTGTACTCCGGCTGGCACAGGTTCGGCTCTTTCTTCTTCGGTGGTGTCTCAGACCGCGACTTTCTTCTCCTCGTCTTTGGCTGTGTTATCTGCCATTTATGCACTACACTGCCCTTATCAGGCCAATATATGCAATCCAGGCAAGCAGCAGTAAACAAAGCACACGCAACTGGGCAATACAAAGCTAATGAAGAAAAATAATTCGTGGTGAGGAGACGTTTACGCATTTATTAAATTCATACGATGTTGGAACGATTTTTAAATTCCTGTTAATATTGATAAAAGATTAAACACCTGTGCAATAGTAATATCTTTTATATCTTTTGTATTTTTGATGACTAAATAAATAAATACCTGTCGAACGCTGTTTCGCGTACATCAACTTTTAAAACATTCTTCGTGTGTCTGCGTGTGCGCGTGTGTGTGCGCGTGTGCGTGCGCGCACGTACACGCTTAAGTGTTTCCTGCTAATAGTGGGCTCCTGCTAGCAAACTGCACAAAAGCCCGTGGGCTCAACAGTCAGCATGTCAGAAAAAAAGAGCAAATGCAAATATGAAGGAGGCAAAAGGAGGGAAAGAAAAAGAGAGGGAATGTTTTCAGACAAACAAACACGTTCTCCTCCTTGAAGAAATAAGAAATATAACTCGCCCGATTACTAGGTACAAGCGGATCAAAGCACTTGTGGTGTGACGAGCAGTCAGACGGCAACTTTTTTTTTCATTTGAGTGCGTGTCCCTAATCTTTTGTCCCTCCCCGTTTTGATGGATGAACAAAATATGAGGCGTTCAGCATTTATTGCAGGGCAATTGTACTGGTGGAGGAGGGGAGAATTTTCTGGTGGGAAATCCTAAGCAAACATGTGTTTGAATTTGCGTGCGTGGGCGCACCTATTTCACCTGAAGATGCCGTGGGCGAGTTTTCAGGCACCTGTCTGTCCAGAGATAAGGGCGGCAGATACCACAGGATATGATCCATTATCATTTGGGGAACTTTTACCGCAGCTGCCTCTGCAACTTTTGCTGATAGCAACCGATCTGAGGACACAAAATGTTCAAAATCCGTCCCGTTGCTTGTTAGGGCCCGTAAAGTTGAAGCAACATGGCGTCATGTCGACCTTGGGCAAAGTCAACTGAAACTGAAACACTTTGAAGCTGACATCTGATTGGACAAAACAAATCGAGCATCCAGACCAACTTGTTGCGGTGACAGTAAAAGTTAAAAAAAAATGAATCCATTGATCAAAAACTAATCCATGATGAAATTCATTGAGAAGTATTTTGGTAATGGTGTATTTTCACCTGTTAGGGTGGCTCAAGATAGAACATATCCTCAGGGAAGGAAAAAAAAAACAGGTTCGCAGCACGGCCTGATCAACCAAATATTAACCCTATCAAATAAGTTTTAAACCTCAATGATAGCCCCGCCCCCTCCGAACCTTTTTTTTTGGGGGGGGGGGGGAAGAGGCTCCTGCATTTGGACTTAAGAGTACAAAACAAGAATGCTCTCACCCCCCCCCCCCCCCATCACCCCCAACATGAGCATAAACACAAAACCACAGACTTCACAGTCAACTTATCAGAGTTCAACACTCGGCCTGTGTGATGCTTTGGCTCGTCTGCAGAGTGGTTGGGGGGGGGGGGGGGGGGGTTTGCGGGTGCGCGTGCACGAGCGAGCGGGTTTACGAGGAGGTGGCAGGGACAGGCCTGTTTGTGGTGTGTGTGCGTGTGTGTGTGTGTGTGCGTGTGTAAGGTGCGCAGCCGTGCTGAAGCGAGATAAGAAGTTGCAGGGTTGTAAAAGAAGACAGAAAAACAGATGGATGCGAACAAACCGCAAGTCGAGTGCAGCCGGGCCATTGTTTGGTAGCGCGTTGTTCTTATTTATGAGGCATCACGTGAACACGCTGTTGCTTTTCGAAACAGCGTCGCTTTGTTGACAGTCAACAGGTGGAAATTGTTGCGTAAACTCGGCGGGCCGTTAGCGCCGACTCGGCTCAAGTCTCGCAGGCCGCCAAACAATTGGGGTGAAAAGAGGGCCGGTGACGATCGCGTTGGTGGATGTGCGCCTTTTGATTCCGCTTTGAGGACGCGGCATGGAAAGTTTGCCCAGGCGCAAGTCAAATTTCTGTTTTTTTTTTTTTTTTTTGTGGGTCTACTCATGATTGGCACAGCAAGCAAATGTCATGCTTTGCTTGCCGATAGTGGCTCCGGGATCCTGGAAATATCCACAATGACCCTAAAACGGGTGGAAGTGGCTTTGGGGGCAGAATTTTCTTTGCGGGGCCCCCTGGAAATGCGCCCGAGTGACCCGATAAAAAGGCGGCTGCAAAGGTCGGCTTCGATGTGTTTTTTTTGCACACGACTTCACGAGTCTTTTTTTTTTTTTTTGTTAGTGGACTCATGATAGGCACGTCCACCAAATGTGACGTTGCTACGTGAAACCGGTTTCGCCGGGCGAATTCTCTTTGAAGGACCCAGAAATGTTCGGACCGTGCCTGCAATCAAAGCAAACATGTGAAACAAAGTTGCCGCGGGACGTTGAGGCTTTTATGTTCGGGGGGAATCCCTCCAAATGGCGACTCATTTGGGCTGGGACTAATAACCGCGCGGGTCGGGGTCTTAAACGTATCTCCGCTGGTCGCGTACCATCTGCCATACCTGCGCCTTTATCAGGGAGTCCGTTAGCCGCGGAATTCCCACTTCCTCACACCTTCGATTGGAAGTGGCGAGCCGCTGAAAAGAAGTCCGAGGAGAAAAAAAACAAAACAAGAAATCTGTTCCAGAAAGCAAGCGAGTCATCGCGGTATCGGCATCGGCACGACGGCTTTTTTTTTTTTTTTTTGTCTGGCAGACGCACGACTCACCCGCCGCCTCTTCGCTAGCCTCAAAGGTTGCCGAAGGCTTTTCGGACGTTTCCCTCCATTCTAGACGCACGGGCGTCCGTCGGCGTTCTGCCGCGGACGAGAGCGCGCGGCGGAAAAGAGAAGCGGCTGTTATGCAAAAATCATCACGTGACGCAAAATTGACATCACGAAGACGGCGGCAGAACGAGGCGGGCGGGCGAGAGAGCCGACGCGCCGCCATGTCGACTCGTTGGCTGTTTTCAGGATGCGCATCACCAGCTTGGAAGGCCCACATCACATGACCACTGCAAACACACGCGCACTCTACACTATACACACACGCACGCACGCACGCCCTAGAGGTTCTGTGGTAGGAAGTGAAAATGCCTCCATCATCGCAATAACAACGAAAGCAACACAATCTCGGCTGCTTCAAGTCGAAAAGAACCGTTTTCAAATTCAACACTTGACAACCCTGCTCAATTAAAAGCAGGCGCGTGGTTTTTCCACGCCGCAACAACGAGGCACTCTAAAGCAACTGTCAAGTTGTTGGTGAAATTTGCTCCCCCCCGCTCACGGCTTTTCACCTGTCACGTGCGGGGTGGGGAACGCCGTTTTGCCCCGGAGGAGATTTTATAAAACGGCATCGGAGGAATGTCTTTGACTCGGCGCTATTGTCACCGGGACGGCAGACAGACAGACAGACAGACACTATTGTTCTGCTGCTTTGACCCACATCTCTTTAATTTCTCGCTAAATGGGGCCACATTCTTCATAAGAAAACTCCACCCATCCTGGGCACAAACCACACACACACCCGAGTGGCATCCTTTGACCGCAATTGCCTCAATCAGAGCACCGCGAGCCCCACAAAAGGTCACGCCTAAGAAGGCTCGCTCCCGGGTTGACATATCGCCCGTGGCCGCATCGGTTCTTATACGCTGCCTTTTTTTTCAGCTATGGATAAAAGGGAGGAATCCCCGCCACCGGTCGACGCGCACCTGCCACGTTCGTCGTGACGCGAAAGCCAACGCGCGCGTATATAAAGAGAAGAGGCCAAAGTTGACGAGCCGCCAAGTTGTGCGAATGCAGCGCCACACGTCAATCATACGGAGACGCCACATTTAAAATGGCTTTGTCTTTCTCGAAACGGTAAACATCTTCGTATATACACGTACACATACACAGCCACACCCGCCCCCCCCCCCCCCCCACCCGCGCACCGCCACCTTGACAGGCTTTGCGGACGCGCTTTTCTAAACAACTGCTCCTGAATCATCTTGTGGCAGATGTTTCTGGGAGGGCAGATTTGGGATTGCAAAACAGGAAACACAGGTCTTGATAACACACGCGCGCACACACAGTCTGTGTCCTCGTCACTCCTCCGGACAAACGGGTACCGGAGGCAAAACAGAAGAAAGGCGAGCGATGGTGCGAAGCGGCGTGGCTGACGAACTACCGTTTGTGAAAACGCGCGCAGAGTACAGGTGGCAAAAGTACTCACACTCACTACTTGAGTACAAAGTACAAAATCCGATGCTTGGGTAAAAAAAAAAAGGAAGAATTGAGTCAAAGTTGTCGAGCAGGGTTGAAATGAGCTTTCTCTTTTTTTTTTTTTTTTTAGCGGAGCCCTGAGATACAAGCTTTCGTCGTCGCGTCGTTTGCTCCAAAGTCAAAACACTCGGGTCTGAAATCCAATCCTCCAGCCCCAAAAACCAAATACGGTGTGTGCGTCGTGTGCTCTCAAATAAGGGAAGCGGCACGCTGCGAGATTGTACTTTGTAAAAACCAAACAGTCACAACAACGGGAAGTAGAATGGACAGAACGAAACGATCGCTCCACCGTGCCGATGCCTTGGGTTTCGGCTCCTTCTGGTGTGCGCGCGCCGTGGCCACCGGGGGCAGTAGAAAACAGCTCCCCGGACACAAACAAAGAAGACTTTCGCAGCTCCTGCAAGTGACTCGGTAGAATGGAAAAAATATTTTCACGGAGGATAAAGAATATATGATGGGAGACGATTGTTACATTCTACATCTTTCCGTTCAAATAGTTTACGACGCCACCTGTTCGTGAGCCCGTCGATAGCGGGTTGCTGGAGCGGCGCTCTGTTTATAAATGGAGCGGGTAAAAGTCGGAAGGCCGTTGGACAAATAAATGCTTGGGTAGAAATGTACTTTACAGGAAAAAAGGCGTACTTACTTCCTTACTCCATCTTACACTCACACGCACACGCGCGCACGCACACACACACACACACACACATTGTTCCGCGAGCTGCAGGCAAGTGTGAACACGCATGGTGTCCTGTGAGCCATGCGCGCACGCGCGCAAACTGGTCAGGCAGGAACATAAAGTCGTAGTTGCGCCAGTGTCGGTGTTGTTTTTTTTGTTGTCGTGCAGCAACAAAAGGGCCGACATCAAGTTCAAGCAGAATCGTTTGCGTCTGCCCAAACTCTTGACGAAATGGCGTCTAATGAAGCCCGTTGGATTGAAGGGATCATTGGGCGCCGCCGCCATGTCATGTCGCCCCCCCCCCCCCCGTGGCTTGAAGAGGCGGGGCCCGATGGGGCGGCATTTGGCTTTGGCGAGTCTGCCAAAGCCAAATGCCGAAAAAAAAGCATTTCGTGAAATTAGGCAAGTGGGAATTGGGCCTTTTTTCTTTCTGATTTTTGTGGGTGCGCTTTGCAGAGGTGTGGAGCTGTGTGGGGGGGGGCCTTTGGAGAGCCTTAAAAGACTCAATCAAGGTGTGTGTGTGTGTGTGTGCGCGTCAAAGCGGATGTAGCCGCTGCGCAAACAATCATGCTTCTATAGTGTATGTTTGCACAAGAGATGATGCAACAAAGGGGGGGGGGGGGGGAATTGGAGGCGAAAGTCACATCTGATAAACATCTCGACACTTGGCTGCAGCTTGGGGCAGGTTTTTTTCTTTTCTGACTTTTTTTTTTAACAAAATAGAAAGATAAATGGGCACGTCGAATGCAAAACTATGCAAATCAGATGCAAAGAGTGAGTCAGCGTTTTGGCAAAAAAATTCCCACCCGGCTCGGGGGGGGGGGGGGGTGGGGGGGGGAGCTGGTCTCAGTCGAGTCGAGAAAAGATGGCGTGGCGGCTGCGGACCCGCTCTTCACGCACGTTGCCGGGCGTCGACGTGCGGCGGACCGGCACATCCATCGTGACCCCCAAGCCTATCGCGGACCAAACGATCATCAGGCTGTAAAATGAAGTGAGCCCCCTGCGGAGTTCGGAACACAACAGGTCAAAGCATGTTAGTTAACTCATTCACTCCCAAAGACGTTTTTAAACGTCTTTTCAGACTTGGTCTAGAATTGGCTGGTACTGAATGAGTTAACGAGCGTACCCGAGGAGCGTTCACAATGGCTTCGGATTTTCCAGCCAATGAGCACCGGGCCGTCTTGACCATTCGGTATTGGGCCCTTGGATCATGGCCGACTGTACCGCCGTCGCGGCGCGGAAGAGCGGGTCACAAGCGGTTGCATTCAAAGGCCACTACTAAAGTGTAGGAGCAATAGCTCGTGTTATTTTCAATGACTGCTAGGTGGCAGGAAGCCCCCCAACCCCGAAGAACTGTACGCTCGGCTCGCACCAAACGGTAGTTTATGATGAAAACAGAGTCAAGACGGCGATATGCCGGATCTGATCATCTCGTGTTTGTTTTCAAGTCTTAATCCCACGCGCAGACCCTCATCGGAACACGTCGGGTTCTCGCGCGCCATCCGTCAAAAGAAAGAAGAATCAAAACACAAATGCTCCTCCGTTTTTTTTTCTCGTGGGAACCTCTCATAGCCAGGTATGTCGCCCCGTGAGCCCAGACCATCGGAATCCCGTTTTTCCGGGTCCGGACGCGCCGCCTGGATGGGCGCAACAAACAGTGAGGACGGCGCGGAGGCGCCCGTCGTGTCAGGACTTGCGCCCGACTTGGGAGAGTCTTCCTGCTCAGCCGGATCTTTTTGGGGTTTGGCCCAGATCTGTCTCGGCCCAGAAGGATGGCCGCCACGCCGCCGGATTGATTCGCCGCCTTTCGAGGGCCGCGTTTTGAGTTGAAAGCGCGCGCGCCCGGTTTCCAAAGAGTGAAACGTCAAGGAAAAGTCCCGCTCGAGTGGGAGATCGCCGGCCGGTTTTTTACACTTGGTGCGCCGCGACACTTGATGCAAAGGTGACGGGAATCGACATGGAGTTTATTTGCACTTCGAAACGCGAGGGGAAGTCTTTTAAGTTCCCCACCGCCGTTTCATCCACCGGGAAGATCAAGCTTACCGACACGGCTAGACCTGTTTGACATCGCACGCACATTTTCACGTTTAAAAAAAGAAAAAAGGGATATTCCCTTTCAATGAGGTTTACAATTCTTTTTACTCCACACTTCCCCTCCGGGCGACGACGCCCTCGAGTGTTTTTATTTGCGGCTACTACGAGTGCGCGAGTTGTTTTGCAATCCGAAAGAGGAAGGGAAATGTGTCACTCATTCTATTGTGATGCAACGGCAGGGTGCAGGCGCGCACGCGCACGCGCCGATAGATTTCGACTTCCCGACTGGGCTTTGGATTTGACTAAGTAACAAAAGGCAATTGGGTCTTGGCCCAAAAGAACCGTTTGCATTTTCAACAGCGCTTATCCCGAAGACGGTCCGCCAGGAGTTGGCGTGGCCTCTCCCAGCTGACTTTGGGGCGGAAGGCAAACTACACCCTCAACGGGTCGCCAGCCAGTCGCGTAGAGAGACAAACGACCCTTCACGCCGTCGCAGAGTGGGAAGCCCCCCCCGCTGAGCGCGCATCACTCCACCGTGTGCACCGCTACACCGTCAAAGTGCCTATTTGGGTTCAAGTCAAAGGTGCCAGCGCCCTTCACACACACACACACACACACACACACACACACACACACACACACACACACACCATAAAATGTCATTCGTCTTCAATTCATTTCAAGCATGAGCTTTGGCAGTTTCTTTTTTTTTAATCTCGCACTCCACATAAGACAAACAAAACGTCATCTACTCAAACTAAGACAAAGTGAATCAAACTGAGCATTGACGACAAATACAGAAGTGTCGACTACAACACGGCCGCTCTCCACACAAAGGCAAAATAGGTGACATTTCAAAACAAAAAAGTCGAAATGCAAACGGAGGGATGAAAAATGGGAAGGCCGGCCCCCTTTTGGGGCCCAATCCAAATGGCGGACGGCTCGGGTCCCGGGTAACAGGAGCCGGCCGGCACTTTGGAGGAGGGCCGTCCGTGCGCCTGGCATGCAATTTGCATAGGGAACATTTGCGAGTCAAACTTCCCGTGGGCCGTGCCAGAGGAGAGCCGGCACGCCTGAGCTTGAGCGCACGCGCCGCCGTCAAAGCGTCGCCGGGGTCGAGCCCGGGCGCCTTTCAAAACGTCGCTTTCCGCCGGACGCGTTTGTTTCCTACGACCTGATCCTCACGCGGCGAGGCCCCTTTCACACTTTCACACTTTTCGGGCTTCCCACACAGTATCGGTCACCCCCAAACGACCATACTTCCCATATTTTGGTGAGATCTGAAATGACAATTTTTTGGGGTGGGGGGGGGCAAACAAGTCTCTACCTCCGAGCAAAAGAAGCTCAATCTTGTCTGCACAAAAATACTTGAAGACGCCAAAGCATTTTGGTGACTCAAAGAGCCAACGGCACTGGTTGATTTTCTTCCCGATTTTTGGCCACCTGGCCACAAAGAGCCGCAAAAACGCCGTGTTTGCAAACATCAGATTCATTCCATGGAGATTTTTATGAGTCACTCAAAATGTTGACAAATAATTACACGATACAAGTATGTGCCTGGTAAAAAAAAAAAAAAAAAGTTCTTAAATTCATTTCTCGGTTTGACAAACGTAAAATGTTAACGTCCACAATCATTGATAAAAGTAGATGAATATTTTTGAACGTAGCATGTGCCCAGAAAAAAATAAAAGTTGAATTTACAGAAACAAAAATGTTATTTTGTTTTTGTTCTGACCAAATTCATTTGATATAAAAATCGGAAGACTTGGTTTTCTTGCCGAAATGTCCCATTGTGGAATGATGACGAAGAAAAACCTTCGGTTGTATTTTTTTTGACTCGTACGGTAAGTGCAAAAAGTGCAAGTTGCGTCTGATGAAAAGCGTGACTATGTGACGAATAAACTTCCTTCTCCTTAATCTGGCCGATGCGCCGATGATAAAATTCCGCACATGCATCGTGATTTCTCACACCGCTTAGCATCGATGTCACGCTGATGCATCGCTCTTTTTTTTTTTTTGTCACCTGCTGGCATCGCATTTTGATAAGACAACATGCGCATGTTCGCTGTTGGGTGGGAAAAAAAAAAAAAACTTTTTTTTTTTTTTTTTTTTTAAATGGGATGTACGAAACGCGGACAGCACAAAATGAAACCGCGGCAGCAATGAGCCCAAACGCTCGTGACCGCCAGAGGGTCAGACCCATAAAGGCCACGTGTGCGGCGAGCGGAAGCAACACGTCGTCAGCATTTTGGTGCTGAATTTATATATACAGCGTCGAATTCTCTGTCCTTTTGTGTGCGAGGTTCACGGTGAACTAACTTGGGAGTGCCAAATAGCTTGAAGCAAGCACACTTGACATCTTATTTGGAGAAGTGCGGGGTGTTCACGATGAAAGAAATCAAGCTCTTTGATGATTTCGAGATTTTACGGATTGTCAGCATATTCTTTTCCACTGGTAGCCCCTTCTTGTCTTTTTTATTGGGATTTTTTTTTTGGGGGGGGGGTGGCAGGGTGTTTGCGGGTAGGTAGTAAATGCAAGTGCAGCACTTTCCAGGTTCATGCGGGAGATAATTATCAGTCCGCTTTGTTGTTCCAGAGGGAGTGGTGCTTTCGCTGTCATTTTGGGGGCTGCAAAGCCAGAAAGGGGGGGGGGTGGTCTGTTTGGAGTGTCAATATTTACAGTGTGCACGAGTGTGTGCGTGTAATGATGAGCATGAATGCAAGACAAACGTCACACGTGATGAGCACAACTTGAATGCTGGAAAAATAACGTGTTAGCTTCAGCTAGCAGCGCCGGATTGTCTTTGGCCCAGCCGAGAAGTAAACTTACTCCGGCCGCACGATTATATTGCATGCGTCCAGAGAAATTAGTTTATCGTTATCCGAGTCTATAATGGATACATTTATTGACCGACGGCATAACATGCTAAAATGGGTATCAGGTGGAAATGAGCCACCTCTTCTATCCGGGGGCAAACTGACCCACTGGCTTGAAATGGTAATCAAAAACACATTTTAAAAAGGAGGTCAATCTGACCCATAGACTTGACAAAATAAGTTCTTTTTATTCTACGCGCCAACTAAACTACCCAACGGAAGTTTGGACCATTTCAGTTGGTGAAAAGAAAAACGACTTTCGACTTTTCTTGGGATCAATTTGAGGCACAAGAAGAAGAGTGCGAGGTCATGAGTGACCAACCAAAAAGCTCGCGTTGAACCCCTTTTATTGTTTTCAGATTTTAATTGGCTTCTTTTTGCGGGGCACGACACATGCAGCTTTTTCGTGCTACTCTGCTGCCGCCTAACGGCCACTCGCTCCAAGACACAAACATTTAAAAAAAAAAGGGGGGGGGGGGTACCGTACAAATAATGATATGGAGGCAAATATTTTTTTATCGTTGACAGTGTCCACGTGGTCCTAAACTATAATAAAAAATATTTATGGAGACCAGTAAATTTGACGCCCCCTCCTTAATGAAGTCCTTGCCTGGCACCCTCTGCTGTCAATAAAAAAAATAATCGCAAACATTTTAAGACCGTTTTTATGGCACAGCGACAACCAAAAATATTTCATACAACATAGTGTAACGATGCTTTTGAACTCGTAGAAAATAGTATAAAAATAAACGACATATTTAGAACTAAAAAAAAGGGTCGTTTTTCAATTGGATTTTTTTATAGGCCCCAGAAACAAACAAACAATCTATCCAGTTTACCTTTGCTATAATTTTCTTAAAATCTTTTCAAACTATTTTGGGACCGTGGAAAATTGCAAATAAAATCTTCAAATAAAAGTGAGGCTTCAGTCTAAATAATCCGACAAAGGCAACCAGGGAAGGCAACGCAACGGTAACGCAGGCAGTGGCAAAACGTGTCCCAAAAAGCCCTTTGAGGCTTCGTCGAGTGTCAGCGACTGTCACCGCTTCGACGCCTTTTCTGGGCTCGCCCTTCTATGCTGAACACCAACCCGTTTTGGAAGACGTCCTGCAGCGTGCTGCCAAGTTGCAACAGAAATGGACGGCAGTGTACCGCTAGAGGGAGCCCTCACATGAAGACAAGCGTCAGTCACGCGTTCCAGCCTCAGCAAGAAAAAGCCAAAATGTCAGCGGCGCCACAGCTGACGTTGCAGACAGCCGAGAGGAGGACAAGGACAAGAGTAAAGGCAAATCATTTTTGGGGTTTAAACCTCAAACAAAACTGGTGCACGTTATTTTTGTATTTCAAACGGCATTATTGACACTTCAAGACGGACCGTATCCTGCATGATGCTCGTATCTCAGCACGCCACTGGACTCAACCAACAGGACATCTGACGACTAACTGACTGAGCACTTTTTTTTTTTTTAAAAACTCTTTTAATAAAGTAAAACAAATGCAAGACAACAGCTGCATAGAACATCACATAAATACGTGCTTTGGGGCCCAAGCGTGAACAAGAGTGAAAATACTTTATCTAGGCCGGTCAATAAACACACAACATGCCGGTTGAGCACAAAAAGATTCAAAGCATCGACTTGAACTGAAACCGTAGCGATCTTTGGAGACTTTGTCATTCGTACCAACCATCAAAGGAAATATTTGACGCGTTTCATCCCTCGTGCACCCACATTCACTGTCCCGTACAACAAATTGCACAAGTCTTGACATACAATGTACGGTGAAGTTCCCCGTGAAGCGACCGCTCTTATGAGCGGCATCCAAAGTGAAAGAAACGAGAAAAAAACAAACAAACAATAAAAACAAAAACCTGAACCAGTGGGAGCCTGCCAGGCGAGATTTTCAAGGCTCCGGCGGACAGGATCACAAATGCAGAAGCGCCCGGCTGCGTCCGGCGTGGTGCAACATCTGCAACGTCAAATCCATGATGTTGGACGCATCGTTAAACGTTTCATTTCATGCAGTCGCTCGGCACTGTAGACGAAGGAGTATTGTTGCAAGACAAACAAACCTTGGGTGCGTCCGGACTTGCGAACGGTGAGCTTTCCAGGGAATTCTCTTTGTCCGAGGAATTGTTGTGGCGATGCTGCGCGAACTTCCTCTTGAGAGCCTCGGCGATCAGAGCCGCCGGGTCCTTTGCGATTGCCCCGCCTCCTATACTACGCCTCCTCTGGACCGGCGTGCCACCCGGCGATCTACAACGGGGAGAGGGAAATGTCTGACAGTGAAGAATTCTGAAATGTGACTTGAAACACGCCCATACACAGTGAATCAAGATTTTACGTCCAGATGGAACAAATGACTTGATTTTTCCAAAATTATGTTCTCTGCGTGTATGCGGGTGGGGTGTGTGTGTTGTCTAACCTCTCAACAGAACGCAACTTGACTTGATTTAAGTCTTTCAGCACATCCAACATGGAGGGCAAACTTTGAACATCTCGGAGCCGTTTCTTGTCCGCGTCCTTCCTGTGACACTTGCGCCGTCGGATCAGTTCGGTGCCGGACGACGGGCTGGAACAGGACGACGCAGGAGGAGGCGGCGGCGGTGGCGGGGGAAGAAGAGGTGGTGGCGGGGACGCACAGCGAGGTGTGGACGTGAGCGCTGCCGCCGGCATGGGTGACGCCAGTGGAGTTCCGGCAGCATTGCGAGGGACATCTAAACGGCGGGTGAAAACAATCTTTCAGATTCAGTGTAGCTCATCTTGCCCCCGATGTGGTGGGTGACGGAGGTCCCACGCGTGCAGTCGATTTGGCGTACCCGTGGCTGCAGCGACGGTAACAATGGCGGCGATCTGAGCCCGCAGCCTGACCAGCTCTCTCTCCAGCGCCGAGATCTTCTGCAGGGCTTCGGGCTGCGTCTTTTGCACTTCCGCCGCTCGCGGTTGCGGCGCCGGGGGTCTCCCGGTTTCTACGCTGCCGGGCGTCTTCGGGGGTAGATGGTGCCTAACAACATGCAAGAGGTCAAAGGATAGCGAGTGTCCGCTGATTGTCTGCGGTCATACCTGGTCTTGGCAAAAGTATCCCCTTGATCCTCAAGTACCCACAGGACATCAGCGAACGATGGGATGGCGGGATTTTCTGTGGAGTATGCGCACTGCCTAGAGGTGTGGAGCGGGATCTGATGTGGGGGGGATATGCAAGGCAACACGTACAAAAGTCGGAGAAGATAACAGGAACAAGACTCTAGACAAGTGGATGGATGAGCTCCCAGCACGTACCTGAAAGTAGACCCGTGGTGTGGGGGTCAGAGGCAGGTAGGAGCCGATCATTCTCACCACGCTGCGATACTGGCCACACAGCCGACTGTCCCACACTGGGACCAGCTACATTAAACGCACGCCACGAGACCATTGAAAGAACAAGAAAACCAGAAAAACAGACAGCATCCATTTGAAAGCAAGAACAACCGAAGCTCACCATTTCCGGAGGCACTCCAAAATAGTCCAGCACTAAGCGCAGCACGTCCAGTGCATCCTCAAGCAAAGACATTGCCGTTGCCCTTTTCTGTTGACTGACACGGTGCGATAACGTCCCAAGTCACAGTCGTCACACCTGATCACTCACACACACACAAAATACTGTCCACTTGTGCCTCGAGATACAAGCGACCCAAATCAAAACATTTACAACGGATGAATATTCAAATTCCGTGCTTAAATTTAAGCAGCTTTACAGCGGTTGTTTGACTTGAAATGACAATCTGGAAACTTTTGGACGTAATAGAAAGCCGCATTTCACAAACCACGCAAAGAACAGGATAAATATACGAAAATGTAAAACTCACCGTGCGTTCTTTCTCTCGAGACAACGCTCCCCGTTAACCTTCGTTCAAGAGCTTCATGTTGATAAAATGTATACACATTAAATGCAACAAAAGATCGAATCAAACCTTGGGTCACGCTCACTCGATTCACTACGGAAGTCTTCCCCAAGTCAAATTAAACGCTCGTCCCGTCAAGGTCTCCGATTGGTCAAAAGTGCGGCAGCCAATAGAAGGAGCTGATGTTGCGGCACGTTGCCTCGGTTGACCAATCGCCTTTCACAACTGTGATCATCCCTGCTACCGTTTTTTTTTGTGTGTTTGCGGACACGAGTCTCGTTTTGACCTATGTAAGAAAACAGGACAAAAGCCAACTTGAAGTGTTCTTTCAGTACTCATTACACCACTAGTATTCGCTTTAAGGTTTGGCGTAAGTATCACGAAGATCTCAAACCCTCTTTTGTAATTGTTGAAAGGAATTAGCTCGTTCTGTTAGCCGCACCGATCGCGCTTCGCTTTTGGATTGCGGTTCATCGACAAACGTGCCCACGAGTATGACGTATGATTGACGTGTCTCGAAAGGTGTTTCAAGGGGATGGACGCGTTGTCGGTGGTGAGTCAGCTGCGGGATCTGGCCTCGGAGCCCCAGAACCGAGAGGCCATCGTGCAGGACCAAGGCTGCCTCCCCGGGCTGGTCCTCTTTCTGGACCACCAGAGCCCCGATGTGCTGCTTGCCACTCTCCAGGTGGGCGACCTTGGGAAATACGACTTCCCCAACAGCCGATGTTCGTCCAAAGTAATGACACTCGCTCCGACTTGGGTCCTTGCAGACCCTCCGCTACTTGGCAGAGTTGTCCCCAAACATTCCTACCATGAAGAACGAGCTGGGGATGATGGTGAGCCTGGAGAACCTTGTGACGAGGTGACGACCTGTATTGATTTTTGGTTTGTGCTTATTTTGTTCATTGCCTCAGATTTGTTTCCCTTTTGATTATTTTCTTAGCCATCCCGTGTCAAAACACTTGCAGTGATCAACAAATAAGTAATCAGGACAAATGTGCTCTTTCTGAAATTCTATAAATGCCACATGATGACAACAAAGACCAATCGAGTTGAAAAGTAGTGCTCTGCCTCCATGTTGTGGCACCTATAGGTAATTATAAACCTTTTATAAAAAGCATATTTTTCCCCAAAATTTGGAGATTAAAAAAATGCTTTTCATTTGGACAACAATATACTTACAAAACTATGCATTCAACGACCCCCAAATGTTGTTGTTGTTTTTTTATCAGAACAGTGGGGGGCGTCCTTATTTTTATGTATATTCATATTGAAACAAGGTGGAGGGCAAATTAGATACTTTTCATTGGGCAGTGAACGAGACGCATGTGTGCCTTGTGGTACTAGTTGGGAGTTTTTAACATGTGAAATAAAGATTCGTTCCTCACGTAGGGACGAGCTGTGTGTCGACATCACGAATTTGGCGAAGGAGGTCTATGGAATTCTCGTGGCGCCTCCTCTTCCTGTCCATCGCACACCTGAGAGGCCGAGGACAAAAAAGTCACAGTTCTTCCTTAACTCATCAAACAAGAAGGCCAAGTGTGTCACCTTGCACATCCAGGGCCTGGACAGCGTTGTGAGTCCGCATTGCACAGTCTGACCTTTGACGGGGCCACCCCTTCCGTGCAGATTTTTTTTGTTTTTTTTTTTTGTTTCAACAATGCAAAATAAAGTTTCAATCGATGAGTCGAATAATTGATGGCTTAACTGGTAGAAGAACCATTCAAGTATTCAAGAGCTAGCCACAAGTCAGATGCAGACAAACATCTCATGTTACTCACCAGGCCACGCCCCTTTTTCTTCATAAAAAGCGTGTGTTGCGTTTGTGATGTAGGACCAGCGAGGCTTGTGCGAGGAGGCTCTGCTCAAAGTGCGAGGAGTGATCAGCTTCACTTTCCAAATGGCTTCCAAAAGATGCACCGTGCGCATTCGCCCCGATTTGCCCACCGAGGTGACGCTTCGGGACTTTGCCTTTGACGGGTTCGCTCGGGGTGCTTTCAGTGGAAGTCTTACTCATGTCTTTTCTTTGTACGTCGGCAGAGTCTGGCCTCAGCCATCGCCGCAACCAAAGTGCTGTCTGCCCAACAGGTGGTGAAGAACGAGGAAGGAGATGAGGTCACTCACATTTTTTTTTTTCACTGCCAATCAAGCAAAAGCGCTCAGTTCTTGTACCGTGGGTTACTCAGCACAAGTTTCTGAATTGACTCAGCGGGGTCTTTAAAAAAAAAAAAAAAATTCGGCTCACCCAAGCTCCAATGGGTTCTCACTCCTCCTCCTTCAGGTCTTCATCCCACTGAGCGCCTCGGGAGCGGTGGCGCCGCGCGACTCGGCTCTCCCGGACTACCTCCCCGAGGATGAGAAGTCGGAGGAGGCGGCGGACCGTGCCGTATCGCGCACCGCCGCCAAGGACGACGCCAGCGGCAGCTGGCTCAACGCCGCCGCCGGTTTCCTCACCCGGACCTTCTACTGGTGACAGAGGGCGACTCGACCTCGCCGATTCCTGTGAACAGCTCCAAACGTGTGCGCACGTTAGTTGACATTTTCATTTTTCCAGGGGCGTGAAAACCGTGCACTTGGTTCATGTAAATATTTTGTTTTCATGATATTTGACATTTTTTTTAAACATTCAAGCTTCTCCCTCAAGTCAGTTGTGCATTTTATTACGTCATTTTCTCAAGTGGACCGTTAGTGCCTCACCTCCAAAAAGCCTGCCCACTTTTCACTCAAGAAAAAAAAAAGGGGGGGGATTTCGCTAATAGACAACCACACCCCAAATAATTGTTAGATTCATGGTCAAGTTGGTGATGTGTTTGAAATATGTGTTATTGACACCATGTAGATAACCTATTTGAATGAATGTCTCAAAGTCCCCAGGTTGGGACACATTCACAAAACAGTGCATTGTCCACTTGCCTTGCTTCAAATACGATGGAGAGGATTTTGAAGCCCCCCCCCCCCCCCCCCTCATGAATACTTGGTGCTCTCTGGCCACTATGAGGACTCAGATGTTCACATCTTTTAGTCCATGTTCTCATGGACACCTAGAGCCCAATTAATTGGTGGGTGCATCATCCACTTGAGTCATTACTGCAGTTGAGTAAATGCCCCTTTGCTACTGTGTGAAGAAATGAGGTAACAAAAAGTTATGAAACAAGCAGCAAACAGATAAGGTAACATGTCAAGGAAATTTATTTTCAAACAACAATACAGCTCTTTTCTTTACTCAGGTCATTCGTAGGAAAATATAGTGACTGTTCTGTATAGAATGGCTATTCTGCAATAATTTAGTCTGCACGGGTTTCTGTTAAAAGACATTTGTGAGCTCCAATCATCATCATCATCAGCGTCCTCGTTAGCAGTCCTGCATGAGACGCAAGTCTGAGTGCAAAAGTTATTTTCCGACTATCTTCTTACTTTTATACACGGTAAGGCGTCCGAAAACAATGATCAGCACGTATTCCAAAATATTCCCTCCGGATCAAAGGAATGAGATTTACTGCAAAATTAACATCCCGCGAGCTCGGCGGAAGTTGAACAAAAAGTTGGGCTACAGCAGATGTACAGCAATTAAACTTCAAAATAATCAGTAGTTGTGGTAACCCAGCGCCTCAGCCCCAATAATCTCTACTCTATTAAATAGGAGAGCAGCTTAAATATGGTACGTGACACAAACCTCTTCTGACGCCTTTAGCTCCAACCAAGTAAGTTGTGCTTTCACCCCGCGTTGCTGACGCTACCTGTCAAACAAGCGGGGGAAAACAAAACAAAAAAAACACACCTCAAGTTTCACAATTAAAGATTTTACAACTCATCTCAGTTTGCCGTTGTTGTTGGAGTAAATCTCATATATTTCACCTTTGGTGGTTGATTCTGAGAGGGCTGTGTCCCCCACCCCACCCCCCCAAAAAAACACTGCCTCTATAAGAGCACCCCATCCTGACATTTTGAAGGGTGCTCTCTTTGGAGTTACCGTCATAGGGAAACATGGATGTTCTTGTCTCTTTGCAGGCAGTTCAAGAGGACGGCTACGATGCTTTAAGAGCCTTTGTTGTGTTTTGCGTAATCTTCTGCATCCAAGCGCCTTCTTTCCTGGTTCTTTGTGGGCGTGCGTATCATCCTGTCCCAATCAGGCAACGTCTAAACAAAGGAAAGGAAGAAAATGAGACCAAAGTCACGATTATGGCTTCGGAAACGCTCGGAAACCTCTTTCAGGCCACTTTGGAGGAAATTGAAGACCTCAACCTTCCATCCATTTTCTAGATCACATTATTTTCTTTCACCGTGATTGCATTTACGGTTTTCCACAGCCAAAACGACATTGCACAAACATTGAATTACCTGCTCCCTGTTGGGCTGTTCTATCGTCCACTCCGGCGCTGAGGGGCTTTGGGAAGCCGTTCTCCCTGAAGACCATGACATCAACTCTCTCGTCTTCCTCGCCCTCCTGCCGCCGCTCGTCTTCCTTCAACCTGGAATGCGAAGGTGGCTCAAGCGCCTCCTCAAACGCTCCGTTCTCCCTGGAAAACCAAGAAGGAAATAAGCAGAAATGCATGTATTGGTGGAAATCCTTACAGGGTTGAGTAACAAGATGACCGTCCGTTAGCACCCGTTTTCCCCTCAATGGACTGAGTTTGAGGTCAGGTGGTTATTTGTGTCAAGTGAGACCGAGCATCTTTATTTGAAGAAATGCGGTCTAGCTAAGGAGGTTACGTTGCCGGTCTGGAGTGGAAGGATGCATCTCAGTCTACCTCCGATTCAGAGGGCTGTGCGTCAAAGTGTCGGCGTTCAAGTTGCTGTCCGCCTGGCAACCGTTGCTATGCGGGGCGGGGCTCCCATCGGATGGGCCTGGAGAGGCGGCGTCCACTGGCGGATACCAAACGAGCAAATGCCGGTGCTTGCGGTCTTGCAATTCGGGTGGATTTCAGTGCGAATGCATAAACGAAACCGGGTTGAAGTTACCTGGGCCGTCCGTGTTCTTGCTGGGGGATTCTTTCTAGGAATGGAAAAGAACATGTGAGCAGACATAGAGTTGCATCTCAGTGGAGGAGTTGGAGTTAGAAAACAAACATCCAAGTCCGTGTTTCAATTCATCAAGCGAGTTTGAGCGACATGTTTGGGACTTTTGGCAGAGGTCCGCTGTGGCCCGTTTTGTCGTTGGCTTGCCTTGTCTGCGGTGTCAGACCGCCTGGTCCTCTTCATGATCTCCTCCAGCCGCTTACGAAAAGAACAAGAAGCCATCTTTGAGGTGCACATCAGGATCCCGTTTGAAAGATGTTTGAAGGCGCGCGCTTCACCTTCTTACGTTCCAGCCGTTCGGCCTCCTCTTTCTGGAAGTGCTTCTCCCTCTCCTGCCTCAGTCTCTCCGTCTCCTCCTTCTGCCGAGATTCTTCCTCCTCCCGCTGATGACGGAGAGGACGGCTTTAGCTCCCGAGCGCTTTCTTCATTGTCACGGCTCGTATGTCTCTGACCTGTTTCTGGGCTCTCTCCGCCTCCTCTCTCTCTTGCTGGAGTCGCTCCTCCGCCATCCTAGTCTCCTCCTCTTCCTTCAGCCTCCTCTCGCCCGCTTGCCGCTGGGCCTCCTCCTCTCGCCTCGCTCGCTCCTCGGCCTTGCGACGGGCCATCTCCTCCTTGGCTAACCTGAAGAGAGATAGGTCCAGTGGAAAGAAAAAGTATGTCAACCCTTGGGAGAAAGAGAAGAAACAGAGTCTGCTTAAACGGAGATCACGCCAACAATGCTGTTCCCATTTTTCTATAGAGCATAACAGGAAGAAGTCAGTGGCCTCGCCTCCTTTGGCACCAACTAGCAACAACTATCGGGACCAATTTTGGACCTTTGCACTTAACAAAACTGTCGCTGGTCAGCAAGAGTCCGACAAGGTCTCGACAGGAAACGTTTGGTTAAGGTTCAAGCGGTTACCGTTCGACTTTGAAGGTTGCTACTGTGAGACATGGTTACCTCGCCTGCTCCTCCTGCTGCCTTTGCTCCTCTTCCTCCCGTTCTCTCTGTTCGCGGACCAGCCGGCGGTTCTCAGCTAGGATGCGGCTGGCCTCCTCTCGATCCGTGGTCCCGGCAGAAGGCTTCGGGGCTGCGTCTAATGTAAACCCCGGCTTCAAAAATCACCTCGTGTCAGTCAAATCAACCTTTCCTCGTCACCAAGAACTCACCGCTGGGTGCTGTCCTTGTCGTTTGCGCCGTCTTGCTTTGTTCCGCTGGCGGCGGAGGACTGAGAGCCCGCTCGTCCTCCGCTTCTTGGGTCTTGCCGGGCGCCGACGGCTGCGGAATCTCGGGCGAGACTTGGATAAGGCGCAGGTTTCCAGGGTCCTCTGCCGCAGGAGACTTAAGCATCTTGGGGGTCGGAGGGCGTCCCGTGACCCTCTGAGGGGGCCTGTTTGCAGGAAACAACCATTTTTTGTGATAGTGGTGAAGAGTTGGGGTGAGCAAGGCTTCCTCCACTGACCTACCACCTGAATTCTAATATTCGTTCCTTGAAACTGCTGACAATTTCTCCCTTTAAACCGCAATGACCCCAAAAAACATCATGTTTGTACTACCTTCCGGGAGAGAGCACCGCAACTTTTGCGTTCCTTTTGACCGGCGATGAGGATCGCAATTTAAGGGGCAAGGTAAGCGAGGGACCCAGAGGCAGCGACAAGTTGCTCCAGGACTTCCTGACAGAGTCGCGGTTCTTCTGCGGCGTCTGCGTAGGAATATCAAAAGCAATTGCTCATGCTTAATCAGAAACATTGTCAACAGTCGCGGTGTGCGAGACCCCTCGCAGATGACTACTCATCAGCAAAATACTTGAAGACCCCTGATGATGTCTCCATAAGGGTGAAAAGTTTCCCCAAACGCACGCCTACAACACCAGTCAAGACATTTTTACCAAAAGGTTTTAATCGGAAATGCAAGTAAACTTTGCCTGATGATCTTTTTTTTTTTTTCCAACATTCAACATTCTGAAATTGTATCTCGAGGAACTGGTGAGTCATGTCAACGGTATCTCAAGATCACGGACAAGTGTGGGTGTTGCCGAATTTCACACCATCGGTTCTTTTGTGTCGAAGTGAGAGAGTCCAGAGAAGAATGACAAATATGGCGACGGTGTCCCACCCACCGTTGACGTCCCGGTGGTCCTCCTGCGAGCGGCCGCGGACGAGGTCGTCTCCCTGGAGAGGCTGCGGTCGTGGCTGCGGCTGTGAGAGAGCGGGCGGGCCTGCAGGGTCTTGAATGACATGGAGCCCATGGGGTGGCACGACACTGAGCGAGGACACACAGGCATGGCTAAGGTGACGGACCGGGTGGCGGAGCAGGGGGGGGTTACACGGTGGTATGAACAAACGGGAGCAGGGAGAAATGAATGGAAACATTTGAAGGAAGCGGCAAAAGGAGCGGGAATGAGTAGAGGAGACAGAAAAGTTTGAAGGAAATGAAAAGCGTGAGTGCCACAGTCAGTTCAAGATGCAGTCAAGGTAAACGAAGAAACACTGTGATCTGAATACTGACATGAAAGCTTGGAAAGTCATTAATGGACAAGGAAAACCCCCCCAAAAGAAAAAATATTACTCATCACAGCTCATGTTGGCACGGTTATGAATAGGAAAACATGAAAATCAAGAATACCTCAACTTTGATCAACTAAACGCACGCATAGTTCAACTCAACTAAAAGTTACGGTGAGTTGTTTAATCCACTGAACGGTAAGGTCTGATAGTGAACTTTTCACTTGAAATTCATGCTTTACCGGGAAAGGAGGAAATCGAACAGTCGGGAACGACTTACGGGTTAAGTGTGCATGTGTGCGTGGGTGTGTATGCGTGTGCGATTTGTGTGCCTGATACAGGCCGGTGAAGGAAGTTGCAGACAGTGTTAATGCTTTAAGTCGCACCTAATCTGATTAACACAGAAAAGCGTGCGGGTCAAGAGAGCAAACATGTCAACAATGCCAGCGCTTGCTCCGATCGATGAGGATCGGAGCGCTCCCATTGGCCGGCGACGGGAGGGGCGTGGCTTTCGGGCTTACCTGCGTGCTCTCCAGAGAGACTCATGGCACTGCGACTTCGTGCCAGGTAGGAGTGCGTGGGCTGCTGCAGCCGGTTCACCATGTTGCTCTCCCACAGCGTCAGGGGAAGGCGGCGAGGACCTGCGTCCGCACAAGCAGAGTTGTTGTTTTGATCACAAGTGGCCGCCACACACAAATTTAGTTTTGCATCCAGGCAAAGCAGATCAAATATGGTCGAGGCCCAGTTCGGCCAGAGTGCTCCTGATTGTCATGTGCCAGCTATACCTGCGCGCGCCAGCAGAGGACCCGGACGAAGTCAAGTGCAAACCCAAAAGCAAACAAAGGAAGCGCATTCAGAAAGGGAGGGCAGAAACACCAAATGCAATCAACAAAGAGTGTGGAGATGACTTCAAGGCAGGAAGGACCAATTGTGAGGCCATGCGCTTCTGAGGCTCATTCCGGAATCGTGCACGCAATTAGCTCGATGAGCCGCACGCGTTGGACATCAGCTTGCATTTGTAATGAAGGCTGCAGACTTAAGCGTGGAGGCAAAGATTAAACTGGGCTGGAAACTGCAGAAATTGGTGACAAATTTTACCGATGCAAAAATGCCGTCCGTCCGGATAAAACAAACGGTGTCGAGTGTTTCCACAAAAACAAAAAGATTATCCTACAGAGGATTAGAGAAAGGGGTCAGGCCGGCGGTGGGTGGACGCTTTGATGCATACTGTGTACATACAGTGCATTTGAAACATGAGACCATCTGTAGTTCTGTACACAATTCAAAATGTACTCCAGAAATACATGACGGTTAAAGATATTCTGCAAAGCTTCCAATAACTGCTCAGCTCAGATATCCAAACAAATTGTACCACCCTCAATTATGAATCTCCCTTTCTTTTAATAGGTATGATTTCAACAGTTTCCAGCCCATGTTATTTTATGCATCTTTTTTTTCCCCAATGGCCATTAAACACCTGTGTTTCTGTGGTAGGAGGTGGTCCCCTGGTACAGACGGGTTTTGGACTGAGCTTTGTTTATGACTGGGGTGGAGGTTGTTCTTGCCCGTAACCCTGTATCAGTAGCATATGGACATTCAGAAAAGAAAAAAAAAAGGACAAAATGGCATTAAATCATTCTCAGGTGATTGCAAACAGAATATCTCAGGCCCACCATAGAAACAAAAGGGCTATATGTGGATGATCTTTTGAAGACAAAAAAAAAAGTAGATTATCACCTGTCGGAGGGGGGGGGGGGGGGGGTGTAAAAATACATCACTGAGTTAATAGTGTCACTGAAAATCCAATTTTTACCATTGGATTTACCTCGGTCGGGCGAGTGGAGGAGTGTGGCAGAGGACGAGGACAGGCGCTTGCTAATGACGGCGTCGTGCTGTTTGGATAAATTCACCGTGGACACCGACCTTCTGTCAGCATCTGGAAGCAGCCAAAATAGTCAGACTCTTCAAAGACAAAAAGAAGGCGAAAGAGATGCTTTCCCTTGGGAACTAGACTAAAATTCAAGCAAGGAATGTTTGGAAAAGGCAAAAAAGTAGAGTGAACGCGACTGCCGCATCACCTAACGGATAAGGGATTATCTCTGGATACAAAGTCACAAACACCAATTGCGCCATTAAAACTGGCCAACATGTACACTAATGCCTGGCTGCTAAAACGAGGTACACACACACCGACAATCATTTTCACTTCCTTGAGGTGAGCGAAATGAGTACAGATTATATGAAAGCATAAATACATGTTAGTTAACCAATCTCAGGAAAAATACTGGCCACATTAAAATCCATAAATCATTCTCCACAACTTAAAAAATAAATAAATATAAAAGTTTGCAACCGTAATCTAGTTAGCCAGCAGTTAGCCTAGCTTCTTCCATTTTTTCACTGCATTTTCCAGCATTGTGGATGCCGTGCAGCATCATGTTGCCTTCCGGCAGGTCAGTGTTGGTATTACAAAAGTCATCTGGTTTGTGGGAGGAGACTGGCAATGGATGACGATTTTTATTTTATTTTTTTTTAGAAGTCACGTGCGCGTCGCTCACATTTAAAAATCGATATGCGTGTACCCCACTTATGCACGCCAGTGATGAAAGTCCATGCACCCGGCCACTAGCTGATGCGACACTAGAATATTCACATTGGGATCTCATACGGTGTCCACGGTGGACACTGAAAGCACTCGGCACGTGCTCCAGTCCAGCAAGGTCGAGCGGATAGAGGTGAGCGGACCCGACAAAACCTGGACCAGGAGAGCGGAGGACAATGCATTGCAAAGAACAAGGAAAGAGAGAGACAGCCGGGTGGGGAGACAGAAAGAAAGTGATTGAAAGACAGCGGAAATGTCAAGTTCAAATGTAAACATGGCAGAAAACTACTGGCACGAAGGGAATATTGTGCATTCAAACTAAAACGCCCTGAGCGCAGGAAAAGTGGAGGAAAATGTCCGAGCTCTGAGGAGACCTCAAAGACAACATTGTGAGGCAACATCCTGATCGCTGAAATTATTTGTGAACGCGCGACGCCAGGTAGCGTACCGGTCGGGGTGATGGGGCTGTTGGGATGCAGCGGGCCACCCCAGGACCAGCGGTTGTGCTTGGGTCTGCTCGCCTGACCGCGCTCCATAGTCCGCCGCATCACCGCCTCATGACGAACCTTCACAAGCGCAATGGAGATTTATTTCGCAACCTTTTAATGCAGTCTCACGCATTGAGCCTTTTGCAATTCAACAAAACCATTTGCTTGACAATAACGGTAAAAATATATGTCGAAATGGCGTAATCCAATGCAGTCAATATACAGTACACCATTAGCTCAGAGGTCACTATTTGAGGAAATGTAGCAATTAGTGGCAGCGTTCATGCGTCTTGCTGCTCATGACCACCTTGTCATCCTCCAGCTTCTGCCGTCGCTTCTCCTCCACAGCCAAGCGTCTCTGCTCCTCCTTCACCCGCTGCTCCTCCAGCTTCCTCCTCCTCTCCTCCAGGTGCTTCTCGTAGTGCTGCCTGGCGCGCTCCTCTCGCGCCTGCCACTGAGCCTCCTTGGCGGCTGGCATGTGGCGCAACAACAACAAAAGATAAAATCACGCGAGGGCACGAAAAGCAGACATGCATGCCGCACAGGCTTTAAAGCGGCCGTGTCATGGGTCAGCTGCCGATCATGTGACTTGGCTTTAGAGCGCAGCAAATCCCTTCGGCCCCCTCGGCGAGCGCACCCGCCGTCCAATATTTACGGCAACCAAACAAGTTACTTCAACACAGTCATGCCACACGCGTGTCACGTTATGTCCCGTGTCCGCGAGAAAAACCCAAGCATGAAACATGTTAAAGCATCGCAGCAGGCATGCTAGTGACCAACACATGATGTCTGTGGCTGCCATGGGAATGGGGTGCTTGGCTGCATTTTCATACGACATTCTGAAAACTGTCAGTTCCCTCGCTAATTGTCTTGTGAGCTCTGACTCAGTCCTGATGATTCTGACACAGTCCGTTTCATTTTGTTTTCAACTCCATAAATAATAATGGTCACTTGTGCAAATATATCTCCGCTGGCCGCTGCAGTCGAATAATACAAAATAATAATAATGATAATTTAACACCAAAGAACAATACACACCATTCTGCTTTTCACGTTCCTCTCGACGCTCTCGGGCCAGCCTCAGCCTCTCATCGGTTTTGTTGAAGAGAGAAGAGTCTGGAACACAAACAAGAATGCACTGATAAATATTCTGGTTCAATTTGAATGGACGACTGGCAGACAAAAAACTTGAGTGCTTTAACTGAGAGGGGGGGGGGGGGGGGTAAATATCATGTGAGGGATACTTTTCTGTTCCATAAAACGGTGGGCGGCCACTTTACACCGGACTGATTCGCTGTATGGTGGCCAAATTAGAATCCACGCTTTTCCTCAAGACCCAAACGAGGGTATGGGGTGTGAGTCATGTCTGCGTATGCATTGGATGTAGCGTATTACCTATTCTGGGTGCTACTCTGTTGTTATTGGGGCTGCTGCTGGTGGCCGACGGGGTGGGAGAGTAGACCTGTCCGGAGAGCGACGAGCTCGGCCGGGTGGGGGAAGACACTCTGCCATCGTCCGATTTATAGAAGGATGCTGCAACAAGAGACGCAGACCAGCACCAGTCAACAAATATCTGTCAAAGCAGAACAAAGTGTGAAGGGGAATTCGTCATTCATTCAAATCTTTGTCAGGGCTTCATAACCAGAGCACCCCCACCCCCATTGAGTTTTCGCTCAGCTGGGAAGTCTAGACCACAGAATTTAAAAAAAAATAAGCAACATGGTCAAAATAAAGTCCTGCGGGTTTGTATCAAAGCGGGAGGGAGGCAGGCCGCCGGAGAAAAGTAATCTGACCTACAAAGTTCAATTAAATGCTCCAACTGACACACTTCCCCTTGTTACATATTTTGTCCACGCAGGTTCTTCATCACTTCAGCGGCACCATCTCTCAATCGGGCCGCACCACCAGTTGGTCACACAACGGAGAGCAAATGTTCACCCATTGGCAACTCCGCCCCAGTGCATTTCAACCTTTTTTCCCCTAAAGGACGTGGTGAACAAAGATGCAAAGGCATATTGAATGGCGGCATCTGCGGAACTCCGAGCGAGGTGAGTATTAACACGTCGACACCGCCTCGGGTGCTTGTTCAACATTGGAACCGGTTTCGCGTTGGCTTTTGGTAAAACAGGAAAGGTTGGGCTGGGCCGAGTTACAACGATGTCTCGTCATCCTATTCTTTCCGCTGAAATCGTTTTCTTCAAACAAAAGATTCGCTCGTCGGGTCGGGAGTACAATGTGTGCCGGGGGCAGACGCCTCAGCGGACACAAATGAGTGAATCGCAAAGTGTTGAATGTCGACAAATTGCCACAACACCAGTGCAGCACAATGACAGTGAGCTCACATGAGAAACGTTGCCATTGCACGGCTAACAATGCTCCGTTTTGATGGACACCCTCAGAGAGGTCTTCCTTCAACTATCTATTGATGAATGCGGTTTTGATTTACAGTGGTGTCCAACTACACCCCGAGTGGAAGAAAACTCACATATTGACTTGAGGACCGCTGCAGCCAAGTGGAGAGTGCCGAGGATAATGCGACAGCGTCCAGGGCGAAGGCGAAGATGTCGTTAGCGTGCGTTTACAACTATGGCACGATGGCAAATCTGCTGAACCAAATATGTAACTGGCAGTGGTTTACATCCACTGTACGCTATTAGCATGCTTGGAACTGCGGCTGACCAGGTCCAATTTCTATTCGAGTGCTTTTGCTCATGGGAAATGCACCAATTCCTCCACTACTTGTGTCTACTTAGAAAGCCTAAACACGGCAGCGCCCAGTCGGTTCATGCGGCTGAGAATTTCACACACAACATTCACACACCCAAGAAAGCGCTCTTGTGCGTCAACTTTGCTCCGTCTGCTCTCGTGGTCGTGACTTGTGGCAGAGGCTCGCTGGTCAGTAAGACAGCTGCGTCAATGCCGTTCGGACTCATGCGAAACAATCCACAGCGAAGCTTAAGAAGTAGGAGAAGGATTTTCTCAAAACACAAGAATATTGACGACATCTTAAAGCAACATTTAAGGCGCTGCTCCACCTTGCAACACTTCGTCCCGACCATTTCCACTGTCAAGGATCTTGGCCGATACTAACCCCCCAGTCCAACGGACATCTTCACTGAACCCAAATATGTCTTTACCTGGATTCTGCATCCTGATTCCAAAGGTATGATGTTTGATTAGACCCGATGAAGCTGGTACGAGTCAAAGCGGGAGGGGGGGTTAATGTCAACATCCGCGTGTCTCGCAAGCATCCTCAACAGTCCAAGAAAATTGTACGGCCAGAAACCATGGCGCGACGAGGGCCACGTTGGCCAAGAGGCAGAAATCCCAAGAAGGGGTGGACGGGCGGGCGGGGTGGGGTGGGGTGGGGGAGCCACCGGAGCGCCAAGAGAAAAGAAGGAGGGAAGTCACGGTCCTTGGGAGTTGACAGGTTGTGGCAACTCTCCAAAGCCCTTGTCCACCGCTGTGCCTTTTCTACCAATGACACACAGAGTGAGACACATTGGGAGAGTTTAATCTGGCTCTCCCTCCCCTCATCATGTGTGTGCATCCCCCCGCCCCCTTCATATCTCATCATTCACCGGCAGTCAGATTAAACGGTAAGAGCGAGCGATTAACGCCGCGCCACGCAGGCCGGTGGCTCGCGAGCGAACGCGCTGCGTGGCTCCTGCCGTCCCCCGTAGCCTGAAGGGATTAGCCCGAGCTAATGCTAAGGTAAGCGCCGGAAGCTTTGGCCGACACACAAGCAGAAAGAGAGGGAATGAGAGAGACTTGCGCTCCAGACCCAAGACTGCCATCCAGGCTTTGGAGGAAGAGTGACACAGATTTGTTCTTCCGTTTCTTTCCGTGTTTCTCATCTGATTAGCAGCTTTCGCTTCTGTCTCAGGGTACTGAATCGATTGCAGCTGGACTGCATCGGTTCATGCAACAAAGTGTCAGACCGGTGCAGTCCAGACTTGTGGCATGACCGGATGAAGCCTACTGGAGTGAGAGCCAAAACGTCTTCAAAGACAAACGAAGCCGTCCCCTTGCCCTGAGAATGAAAAGACACGGGTACAGGATTCACATAGCCAGACAAGAGTTTTCAGCTGCTTTTCAAATCAACTCGGACCCAGGATAACCTCAGTCAGTCCACTGCACACGTCGTGCGGTCGTCAATAAATCCACAATGTCGTTCCTCAGTCAGTCACTCGGTAATACTCCGCACATGAAAGGCATCGTGTAACATCCTGACTCCTTGCTACGCCGTTCTGAGGCTCGCGGTCGTTCCCTTATGGTCTTCTTGCCATGTCAGCATGCAGGTTACAATTCGCCTTGATTTGGCTACCCGCCGTGCCGACAAACGATTGGACGGGTAGAGGATGTTTATATCTGTCAGAGCAAAAAGTACACGCAAAAAGATTGATATAATAAAATAGTTGGACTGAGCCTCCTTTCCAATGGTGGGCCTCTCTCCACTGCCCTGACCCAGATATCGATGCTTTCTCTCCGTCACGTAGGAATCTTCATTTCCAGTCATACCTTTGGCCTTGCTCCCGGTACCATTTCTCCGTCTCTGACCCTCATCTTCTTCGGCGATGGTGAAGAGCGCGGGGGCAGCCGAGCGGCTTCCTCCCTTCCTCGGCCTCGGTTTGGAGCCCTCGCCTCTTCCCGCTCTTCTCCCTTTACGCCGTGGCATCTCAGCCTTCAAGCCATGTCAGGCCAGCGGTGCCGGTGGGTGCCGGACGACGACGCCACGGGCCCTTTCTCCGGGCTGAACGTTGCTGCACTTTGGCCGAGGCAGCAGGAAGAGCGAGAAACGCCGTCCCGAATAAACACATGGAGAGGACGGGCAAAGGAGCAAAGTACAGCGTGTGACGAGAGACAAACTACTCGCTGTGCTGTGTCCTCGCTCGGGCAAGAGGAGAGGGAGAGAGCGAGAGAGAGAGCCTGGCCTGGGCCAGTCTCGCCAAGGATGAGCTCTCTCAGGCTTAGAAAGAACAAGTTAATCCGCAAGCGAAAGAAAAGTGTTTCTTGTTTAGTTCTTCACTTCTCCCACCAGTCCCGTTTGCCTCCATGACTCTCATGACACGCTGTCCCGAATACACGCACCCTTAAAAGTGCATCAAGACAGAAAATGTCAAAAAGGAAGATAAAATTTGGCGCGCAAGGCAACTCAATGTGCTTCACGCAACATCTACGAGCATTAACAAACAGGACAGCCAGAGACATTCTCAAAGTAGCTTACAAAAATCACTAAAAGGACGTATATTGACAACATGCACAAGAAAAATCTCAGCGCCTTACATCCACAATAACCATTTGAAATAAATAAGTCGGCATACGTGCCCTCAGGCTCAACGGTGCTCATTTCCAACGGGCGGTCCACCAATCAAACTAACCGTTTGACGGGAACTGGAAAGCCGTGTGGTGCGCGTCCGCATTCAATATTTATCAACGAGGAGCAGCAAGGTTGTTGCGGTAGCTCAACCTGTGTGCTATTTGCACGTTATGTCACGCACACTCTGTGTGCACACTTCACCGGAGTGGAGGGAGGTGAGCACAAGGGAGCTTCTAAAGCCGAACGTGGCAAATGCAACGGGATCGGAACCAAAAGGTCGCCAAGCTATCGCCACATGTGTATTATTAGCGGCCTGACCGACGATACCGCAAACATTGGGACTATTTGTACTGGCGTGTGCATGCGAGAGGAGAAAAGAAAACAAACATTAAGATTCATCAGCCAGCGCTTCATCTTCATGTCAGCTGACAACACGATTCTCGAGTGGCGTCTTGATGACTTCATAGCATTCTTTGCAACAAGCCTGAAACTCACTTTGCAAAGCAAATTGCCTGACTTCGGAGCGGTGGTGATTATGTTCAAACACATTCGGCGCCGTGGACGTTTCTAGTCGTCAACTGCAATCCAAACGTTTACTGCCACCGACAAATATATTTTGTCAGGTATATTTTCCAATTGGGTAAGCAAGGAAGAAGGTCTCGCCCAGCTTGTCTGTGAATTGCAAGCTTCTACAAAACTAGAGTGATGACCAAACACCTGAAGATGGCGATGTTGTGTCGCTTTGGATTTACAAAGAGCACAGCTTTCGAGCAGACGATCAAGACGAGACAGTGGATCTTGGCTTGTTATGATTACAAGGGAGGAAAAGGGCCTAACTTTGGAAGTCAGACAAGTTTAGACACCCCACACTCAATGTATAGGCGTGGTAGGTCGTGAAAAGCGCGCACCACGATCGTGAGAGAAGTTTGAATGACAAATGCCATGTAAAAAAGCCACTGAAATATCTTTTGTGGAAAACAGCTATGGTTGGCCTGGTAGTTAACAAAAGTGACCTCCTTCCAAAACCGCAGAGATAAAAATGCCTGGTCTTAGAGTCAAAAAACGTATTGTTTTTATTCATCGTTCAAATTTTTTAGGGGTCCTTACTTGGCGTTCTGACTTACGTGCAAATGCATTGTAAGTAGAGGACAAAGAGGTGGTAATAGCCAATGGAAGGCAGCTTGTGGCCAATTTACATTCTTTTTCTTAAAGTCAAATAGAAAAAAAAACTCAACAAAACAAACTGTAAAACACACTTGAAAATCCAAGTGTCTCGACGTTGATAAAAATACTCAACCTTGCCAGACGCCTGTGGATAAAAAAATATATAATTTCCCTAATGCATAAACTCACGCACATAGAGTATCGGGGTTTAAAGGACACTTTAAAGGCAATTTAAAACAGCCACAAAATGGCGAGTGGCAAGTTTTAAAGCAGTTTTCGCGGGTTGAATAAATGAAAACTGCTTGCGACTGCACCTGTCACTTTAAGCCGAGTGCAGTCGAACTGTCAGCGGCAGGTGTGCGCCAGCACCTCCGGGTTAGCTTAAAATATCAACAATGGCGGTCACAAAGCAAAGCGAGCACATTTATAACGTTTAAAACCACCATAGTTCTTTTTTCAACATAAAGGCAAGATTGTGTTTTTTTTCCTTCTTTTTAATCCTTCTCTCGTGACCGGCCACACAGTGGTAGACTCTTCCTGTACTTTGGATCTTCAAATTAGTTCCGTCCGCGTTCAAACGCAACAAAACAACCCGATATACATATTTCATTTATTTATATTCATTTTGAAGACGACCGTCGATGCTCTTTCGGGGAGTTTGTCAAGTTTAAGGCGCGCGAGACTCACCTTGGGACGCCGGAGGGGATGCGTCGCTGCCATCCTGGTCCGCCATTTCTCCTGACGTCACTCGGCCCGGGAATCTGCCCGGAACACCGCAAGGATTCCCCGCCTCCCTCACCTTCTCATAGGAGCAGGTAGAAGGGGATACACTGCGTGTTGAAAGATTTTGAGACGCCCTGGAACACTTGTCGCACCTAACTTCTCCTTGAAAATGGTCGTTTTGTTCGCATGACATTCGGGAAAGGTGTTTTGAGGCCAAACTACCTGTTGTGTTTGCTATTGTGATGCTGCCATCTACAGGCATATGGCTGGTAATGCAGCTCTGGGCTCGCTGTTTTGTTGGCGTTGAAGGGGCGTGATAAATGCAGGCTGTGCTGTGATTGGCTGTTTTGTTGTTGCCTTAAATTACATTTCGTTCAGCGTCAAATTATTATTTTTATATACAGCAGTTACGCTGAATGTAATGAGGCCATCAAAGGGTGGGGTAAAATGTTTTGTCATTCTTATTACTATGTCTTTCAGAATTGATTTAAACTTAAAAAATACGAAGAAACAACATGTGCATCCAACTGTGTCCACTTCAAATAAACTGTCAACAAATATAAACTGTTACGTCTCAACTCGTTTATTTGCTGCTTTGTTGTCGATTTAGTGTTACACTGTGCAGCGAACATCAAATTGCCGACGTGGCGATGGCGGGTGTCGGTGTTTGGCAATACCATGCACCACACCTCTACGTTAATTGACAAGTGTAATTAGGTGGCTTGGAGATGAAATGCTGCCTCCAGGATGCAGTCAAATCTCTATGCGGTTGTGAGGGTTGGTTGGCGGGGTGGTTAAACGAGCCAGTGGTGGCTTTGTGCAAAGGCCAATCATTTGCATTCTGGGCGTGGAAGATAAAACACCACATCAAAGCCAAAAAGGTAAGCAGACCTGTATTGAGTTGTGTTGAATGCACAGAATAGTGTTGACCAAACACTGTTAGATTCTGATATGCGGCCATTCATTTTTACAAACTGGAGCCGTGTTCGGTAATGTGCATGAAAGGGTTAAATTGGATATATTTTGTCACCTTTAGGTACAATGACTAGCAACGATTGTTGAAATCTCATTGGTGTCATTTTTTTCCAGCAAGAGGCGCTCTAACCTTTGGTTTGAACTCGGTTCTCCTGCTCATCAGTTGATGAACTATTGTACCCCAAATTACACTATGTTAATTCATTCGAGTCGCGTTTACGTGCATAGTTATGAAAATTAAAACCTCTTTTAGAAGGGTACGTTTCGACTAAACTATGTTTCCTATTTTGCCCTATATTGACACAATATAGCTAGCACCAATGCACCAACCTCTCTCTGCCACTGATGTCAATCAGGGGAAAAAACAAAACATCCAATTTCAATCGTGATTCCTTCTGCGGTGTAGGAATTTAAATTGAGAGAGCTCATTAAAAGCGAGTAGCCGAGCATAACCGAGTAAGGCTTAAGCGTTCCTGCCTGCCTGGCTGAATGCTAATCTCTCATATCGATGCTCGACTGTGTCGGTTTAGCCTCCTGTGAACCCGCCTGTGAGACAGCCACCGATTGGCCGCGGACAGACGGAAACCATGGCAACCAGCTGTTTTGACAATTCCAGCCGTGGAAAGAGGCGGACGCGTGGAGGAGAAATTGGCCCGCAGGTCCCGGTGCGCGGGCCTTACCTAGCCCAGAGAATGAACAGCGGGGTCAGATGAACAGAAATGCCATTAAATCCGTTTACAACTCAGCTGACAACAAGCGGCACTTTGGCAGATGGTAATAAAGCCCCCTCCCCCCCAAGGTGGGGCCTCAAATTGTTTATTGTGGCTGCCACATGAAGTTTACTGTCACACTAAACAGGAAAGACAAAGACTGACATGTTTTGTATCGAAGAAAGCCACATAACTTTGTCTGAAAAATTTGCTTAATGCTAGCATACAATGCAAACACCTATACACGAGCTGACGGCTATTTGAACACAAACGGTGCAGCAACCCACATAGACAATCGGCTCACACCGACAGGCGCATGTTCTTTGTCCTCTACGAAAATGGACTCATCTTATAAAATCCCTTCTGATAGTTGGGGAAAACGTTTTTCCTCGTCGACGTGACTGGATTTTACTTTTTTTTTTTTTTAGACAAGTCACGCACACCAGAAGGGCTCACAATGAATTCATCCCGATGCGCAGACTGTTTAACATTTTACGTTGGCATGATGCAGCTCATGTTTTTCGTCAACACACGCGGTCTCGCTGTGTCTTTTTCACTTCTCCATCAGCCTTCCCCCTTCCTCCCTGCGAGGGGTGATGGATCGCTGAATCCAGCAGGGAGTGGGTTGGTATGGAGGAGGGGGGGGGGGGGGGGGTGGGGACAGAAGATGTACAGAAGATTTCCCAGGAAATGACTGGAGGACTCTGCTAGTGTCGAGCCAGCTGACTGGAAAAAACATGCTGAAGCATGTGCAAGCGGGGTGGGGGTCTCCCATCCTTAGCTATTCTGCTCACATTCACCTTGCAGTCCCAATTATTCAAGGCCAGCCAGCCCCAGCTGTGAAAAGTGGGTCACGGAATTTAAAGGCGCACGCTCAGCTTCCGGCGTCCCCGCCGCAGCCCCATCTCGACTCGCAGCATCCGCATGGCTGTTTGGGAACGCGTGTCTCAATCCGAAGACATCCGTCGCAAGCATTCGCTGCGGCGTCCGGTTCTTTCGCGTGACTTGGGCACAGACTCTCCGCGATGGCGCAAATTCTACCCAGCAACGGCGTACAGTAGGGCACTAAGGCGAGTCATATGGGGCTAGACCGGCAGCAGAGAAAGGTTACTCATGCGCACAGTGAGCAATGAAGTCATCCTCTGCTGAACTCGACACACAATCAGACAGGGGGCTGGCCTACTAAACTTCACCGAGCACTCTCGACAGCATCTTTCGAACCACAAAAACAACATACCCGTTTGTTAAAACAGCGCAGAGTTGACTGCATTTTTATTATCCGCAAGAAAAAAAACGAGCACACACCTCTTACACGTTACATTTTTTTTTTTTAAACAAGATTGCTTATCGTGGATGTACCGAAGAACAAAGAACAGCAACGGGGGGAAAAAAAAGCTAACAAAATAATAATCAATTGTAGTCTTAATAAAAAGTATCAAAAAGGAAGGTGTTTTATGAAAGAAAAACCTCTGGGCCAACAGACGTCCCCCTGTAGGCCTCCTCCCCTCCCACATGCTACTGTACTTAAAAAATACATGCAAAGATTCCTATATGGACACTTTTAAAATACTTTCTCATAAATTATCAAATATTAGCCTATTGGCCCTGAACTGCATCTCAGTAGGATGCCTCACACTCGCTCGCAATTGGCGTCCGCCCAACATCACAGATAGTCTTTTAGTCCGGCGTCACACAGTGAAAACGTGTTTTTTTTTTTTTTTTTAAGTACAGCCACTACCTCGAAAAGGACATTAAAAACAGCACCTTTTTTTTCACAGGTTCTCCTGGATTCTTCCCGACGTATGAAGTCACGTCAATTCTAAATAAAAGTCCTATAAAGTTAAGAAGCCAAGTTCAAAGTTTCTTGATTATAAGTTACTCGTATCGTTTACTTGGTCAGCCTTTATTTACTGTAGTAAGCATGCAAGACGGGTACTTTGTGTTCTGAAGAAAAATAAATAAATAAATACATCTACCCTCACCCTGCTTGCGTCTTTGGCAGCCAAGGGGAGATTTTGTCACATTTTGTCCATTGCGATTCATTCATGGCTGAATGCGCGTTCAAGCGAGTGGGTCTCGTTTGGAAAAAAACGCAGGTGGAAGTCAAGAATCGGCGAGCCACCACAATTGCGCAACATGTCACCTTTCATATTTTTCAAAAGCAGCGCGCCCGCCCGATGGCTCTTGCCCTTTGACATTTCTTATTTCCATTTGGCGAGTGTCAAGCTTTCGACGGACTTACAGTCGTCGCCTCTCGGTCGTCCGTATGGTGAAGGTTCAACGCTGGGAAAGAGTCAATTGACATCAGCTGAGATGTGTTGGGAAAAACACCCCCCCCCTCCTCCCCCCACCATCAAAATGGCTGCGACGTGAGCGAAAGGCCGCCAATCATCAGGCTTGTCGTCAGGAACTACAATGCCCATCGTGCCTTGCTGCAGTGAAGAGCGCATCCAAACAGCGGGTAAATGGCAACATCCTCACATATATTAAATCGCCCCCCCCCCACCCCCACAAATAAAGAGAAAAAAAATCCCCTCATGCGAAACATGTAATGAATTTAAAACTCCTTTGCATGATGCAAGCAAGAAAAGTGAGAGTGGAAGGATTATGAGCAAAAGAATGACACGCCTTCACATGAACAATAACGGCAGTAACAGCAGAAAATACCTCAGTAAAAAAAAAAAAAAAACATTTAAATGGTGAAGCACTGTCGTGCTACAACGAATTTCACAGCAATTGCAAGTACACACTTTGCTCCTCCCTTTTTTTTTTTGTTGCGGTTGAGATTTTCCATCTCAGCTTGAAAACGAGCAAATGTGAAAAGTCGGCGATGCCGTTTGCTACGTAGCCCCTTTTCACAGTCCAGTAATGTACAAGACTATATTTGACATTATGTGTGGAGCGAGTATGCGCGAGTGGTTGCGGAAGTGACGCGGCATATGTACGGGATGAGTGCCGCGGCGGGGCGGCAGAAGCCGCGCGTCGATGAGGCGCCCGACATTATAGAGCCTTCTTCGATGGAGCGCTGAGCTTCCTCATTCCTCTTATTCTGCCCAGCAACTCGCGGACAAAATCCTATGAGGGCAGAATCGGAAAAGACCGGGAGTGAAAATTCTGTCAACCTGGCGGCGCGGGCGACTGGCGACCTCGTAAGGGTTACCGGCCGACCTCAGCCACGTGGTTTAAAAAAAAAAAAATTCCACTTATAAGCAGGTGACAGATGGGAATTCCCGGCTGATATGATTGGCCCGCTGGCCCTTGTTAATTGCTATCGTGGATTAACCCAACCTTACGTACACACCTTCACATTCAAGTAGTCAATTTGCACACATAAGTGATCAGTGCGCGTGCGCGTGTGCATTCGTGCGTGCGGCTTGGCACAGACTTCCTGGATGCACACATGGGTCACGCGAGGGTCAATAACGTCACGCCGCCACCATTTGCAGTCGCTCACCGAGAATCAACGTTCTCCTGTACGTACGTACGAAAGGCAGACTCACCTCTGTTGGTTTGTAACAGTCTGTTAGCGACTCCTGTGTGTGGAAAAAGAAGAACGTTGTTAAGGGATGGACTCAGAACACCCAAAACACCCCTTGAAGGGGGGGGGGGGTGTCTTGGTATTTTCGATGCGGAGGCTTCAACAACATTCCGTTATTCGGTTAACTCTGATGGGTGGTGGGGGGGGGGGGGGTGAGGTCAGCTACAAGATTTACATCATGCCCAAGGTCGGGCCCGACCTCTGCAAGGTCGCCATTGTTTCAAAAGAAATTGCAAACAAAAGCTTCCCCCAACTTTGCACACACATGTCGGGCCTGGCCCAAAAAGCGATCGTTTAAAATTGTCATACACGACGGGGGGGAAAGAAAATGTGTCCGTAGCAAAGAAAGAGAGCTTGAATTTTTAGCATGAATTCAACGGCTTTCATCGGTCTCTGCGGAACAACACAAAGGTCTTGCAGCGTACCTGCAGCTTGACGGCTCGCTCGTCATCGCTGTTGACCTCCAAAAGGTCGTCGATGTCTATTTCCACCTCGGGCATCTCTTCCTCCTGCGGCAAGCGGTCACAAAATAGTCACGGACGAGCGGATGAATTTTACCCACCAAATGTGTCGCTGCGTGCGGCAGGAAATCTTTGCCGGACACCTTACGTCACCCGCCGAGGAGATCTCCGATGCGCATTCGTCATTCGCCGGAATTGATGAGTCCTCTTTGAACCCCGACAAAGGCGATTTAGACGACGGCCTGCTCTTTTGGAGCTTTTTGGCAATTGACACGAGTCGAATCGAAAAGTTTAAAGGCAGCACGATGGAGAGTTTTGTCGAGCTCTTTTCATGAACATGAAACGATGGCCGTATTTGTGTTCAACGTGGAGGTGCGCAAAAGGCTTTCTACTGGGACTTGTTAATGGCTCAATCCATTTTTTTTTTCAAAGGAAAAAGCAAGCCTCTATTGCTCATTTCCCTCAGGGGGTTTTGTAAGGTAGCGACAATCATTTTGGAGTGCCCGCACAAGGTTGTTTTTTTTTTTTTTTTGTCGCTCCTGCGCACGCTTCAAGGAGCGCTTGCTGTTGAAAAAAAGGCTCGATTGCAGCCTCGTTTGGCTAATCCCTCCCCCACTTCAAGTCCCCGACCAAAGCCGCGACCCCCACTGACATGCCCGCGAGCAATTCGTGGCCGCCTGTAACAGAGCGGAGAAACGAACGAAGTGTCAGCAGGTAACTCAGACACAAGGGGTGCCTTGACTCCCTTCCCCCCCCCCCCCCCCCCCCCATTGTGCTATGAGCCAAAATGGAAATTACGGCCTCAACTGGATTTAAGTGAAAAGCAAAAAAGCAGCAGTGTACTCTGGGGGAAAAAAAAAAAAACTACATGATTTTTGGTTGCACGTGATTCAAATATGTTAAACGAAGGCATCTCATTTGTCTATTTTGTACTGTAAATTTCCCCAGTGTGGGACAAATAAAGGATATCTTATCTTATTTTAAGTCAATTCAGAGGGTGATTTTTCTTTTCTTTTCTTTTCTTTTTTAATTGAATGATTTTTTTTTTTCAGTGCAGGCGCTTTGACGCCCTCGCTTGTGGGCAAAGGAGAGCCAAAATCGCTGTCGCACTTTGAGCCAAACGGGTCAAGCGGTCCAAAAACACAAAAGGCAAAATGAGAAACGGCAGCCAGCGCTCGCTCACACCCAGACGCTCACACGCAGTCGAACCGGATAACCTTTCTCCAGCTCCGGCTGTCACTCATTGGCCACGCCCCCGACAGGCACACATCCGACAGTCCTTACAATCATCACGCATTCTGGGAGTCGTTTCAGACAACGCGGCGCTATTTTTCTCGATCAAAACCCATCACAATGGAAGCGTTCCATCGGAGCTTCCTTGCCGATCAAAATCACAGAAGGAGAATGAGGAGGAACAAAAAAACATGAGGTAGACTCGTGTTTTGCGCTCACATTTTCCACCTTTTCAGGTGATGTGGCGAGTCAGTGCGATGACTTTTCTGCCAGACATTTTGGAGCGTTTTGACGGCTCTTTCGAGACCCACACAACATTGGGCTCCGTCGCGATCTCAGCATCATGAGGAAACGCTCTTCTTTAAATAAATAAAACAAAAAAAATCGAGGTTTCCACTGCGTTTCCCGTACTGTCTGCACGCCACCGGAAACTTCTTCTCCTCCATAGACAAATCCGATGCCACCTTTCGCCGTTCATATTTGAGGCTTCGGTGACGTGCTTGGAACGGTTTCAATAGCCGTCCTTGCCGGCGCCTCTTGAATTTGTTTCATGACAGACGCGCGTGTCGGCAGGCGCCGCGTCAACACGCGCCGACGCGCGTCGTTTCCGATGCGCCGGCACGCCGGCAATTCAAATGACGGGCCCATAGAGATTTGCCCGGCGGTCACAAACGCTAACCTTCCCCCGTGTCCGATCCATAAACGGATCGAGGTCGTTGTTGACGGCCGTCCCATCGAGCGCCGGCCGCGTCCGTCGGCCTCGCTCGGCCATTTTGAGGTTTCGGTCGAGCGATCGCTGAAAGCGGATCTCGAGGCAGCCATTTTCTTTACTCAAAAAGGAATTTAATTAATCAAAGTGCCCTCGGGCTGGCATCGTAAATGTCACCGCTCACCTGTTTTGTGGCTTCGCCCAAGTGATGCGAGCCTGAGGGCACTCTGACGTCATTTTCAGTCAACGGCAGAGGGCGGTGCGGGACAAAATGCCAGCGCCCGCCCTGCTGAAATAGCAAAGATCCGTGGGGGCGCCTACAATAAATGATCGCAAAGACCAAAAAAAATAAATTGGGCTCGTCTTCCACTTAAAGTGATTTTCAACATTTCCAATGTCGGAATGGCCCAAACGTTCGTATTGGAAGCAATTGTTGCAAAGGCTATATGGAGAGCGGCTATTCATCGCCAATCACCCACAAAGCTTTACGGATGAAGCACGTGTCCCTAGGCGCTACTCTCACACCCCCCCCCCCCATGTATTTTTCCACTCTAGATATCATGATCTATCTCCTGTAGCAGCCCCGCCCCCCTCCCCCTCCCCCCCCCTCATCCCCGCTTCTCTTGTGACCTTGTCGATAGTTCCCCGTGGTCGCCTTTCCCGGTTTTTCTTTCCTTCAGCCGAGGAAACGACCGACAACGCCGCGTTATGTGAACCTGATGCGGCGGCAGAGAGAAGACGCCGAAATTGAAGCCAAATCGTTACAAACGCTCGATAACTCAAGGGCGATACCTCCGAGGTGGTCTGGATCCAATTTGACACGACCGTCATTCCATTTCAATCACATGGTGAATTGAAATGTTTTCGATTCGTTCCAATCTGCTTCGCCATCTCCCAAAAAAGCATCGATTTTTGTAACGTCTCTTTTGTTTTTTTAGGGGAGCTTATAGGTGGTATATCGCTGCTTATTCAAGATTTTTGGGGTTTTAAATCAAACTCAACTCAACTGAGACAGATTCATCACACTTTTTGTCAAATCCATTCAAGAGCCGGCGTGCTGCTACTCGTGGTGTGCCCACCTTGGCCACCTGGGGGCAGCACCGATGGTTAACCAATTCTTTGAGGAGTCTTCACTCCTCTCGGCTCATCAGTACGACACAAATATTCGTCATTCTTCGCAGAGGATCAAGAATAGGGCTGCTAATTTTCTGACATTCCCGCAACACTCACATTAACCTGATCACCAGTTATGCTGCATTTACATGGACGTCAATGAGTGTTTCTTGTTGTCCGGCGATGACATAAATATTGACTCTGCTCGAGCATCTCTCAAAAAAAGTTGTCGGTCGGGTCACTCGTGTCTCACGGCATGTCACATTTCGATGTGAGAGTATGAGGAGATGCACGCAGTCCCTGCCGCTGAATCTGAACTGTCGTTTAATGAAAGCTGCACAGCGTCAACCTCTACCGAGGCCCTAATCCTGATCGGAATCGGTGCCAAATGCCACGGCTGATTTTTTCGTCATTAAGAGTCATGCGTTATTCAGCAAGAAACGAGGGAAAATGTCAGCGAGGAGGCACCAAAGTCTACGCGGGTAGTCAAGCAAGCGAGGGCACTTTCATCCCACGCTTAATCACCCATCGGGAAATCAAAGACTGGAGAGGCTAAAGATAGAAGCGAGGAATTCATATCCCAGGTGAAATCCAACCCGGTGACGGCAGACGGATGCCGCGTGACCGCGAAACGCCCGTCCGACGTCAACACTTTTTGCCCGGCAAACTTCGGATGCTGAAATGCCGGCGAGAGTCGCGCAGGCCGGCGGCTCAGCCGGCTTTGAAATGGGAGGCCGGTCAAACGCTCACACCGACCCCATCATTGCCAACAAGCGGTGCGGCTCCGTTTGACATCCCGCAGACTGCAAAGATGATTCGAATCGCCCGCAAATGTAATTATTTAAAAAAAAAACAACAACAAAAAACGCCAGCCTCAAAGCTTCACAGTTGGCCATCTGAACTCACAACAGCCAAGTCCCCCCCTCCTTTCCCCCAAACACACACACACTTAAACAGTCCAAGTAAATCATCTGCGTGACTCGCCCGCTGCATCGACCCGGCTTTGTGTGCGAGCGTGCGCGTGTGTGTGTGTGTGTGCGCATATGCGTGTCAGTGTGTTGAGTGGCAGCAGTGGCCATTGGCTGGCGAGGAGACGAGTCGCAGCATCAGCACATCCTTAACCCACTGCCCTTCTTTTCCGAGTCTCCAGCAGCACACCCCTCCCGTTTACCCCCTCCCCCTACGAGCTCCCTCTTTTCTCAGCTCTGGTGGCAGGTGTCATCTCACACACACACACACACACACACATACATAGAGGATGAGCTACTCAGTCCCTATCCTCTGCATGTTTTCAGCTAAAGCCCCCTCGCGGCCAAGGTTCCCACACTTGAGGGAGCAGCACACTGTCCATGGAACTGAAGCAACGCAAATGTTGCAAACGCCGTCGTTATCTTCTCCACTGGAAAAAAAAATATGGTGGCTTGAATTGAGTCCATTCGAGGTCACCAAGTGATTGCACGAAATAAAAGCATCTTGTTCCAAAAAGGTAGAGCGGCAACCTCTTCTCAAATGGATCTGGATCCAGAGTATCCCGTGCAACCATTTGACGAAAATCAAATTGAGTACATTCAATACACCATTTTTTTTTCCCAGTGGATTGAATGATGTATGTTAGTGCACAGATGTATTCTTCATATTATGTATTTTCTCCAAGGTAATATTTTGGGCGACTCCAGATATTTAAATCACCACCGTCTGAATAATATACATATAATTTTTTCTACCGTGTCGGCGTGACTCCTGGGGGACTTTATCCAACTCAAAACAGACAAGTAGCAGTTGTCTACAATTAAGTGATGGCACGAATGAGTCAAATGCAGGAAGGAAGCTCTCGAATTCCGATTTTACACGTAAAACAAAGAGACAAAGAAACAAAACGATTGTTGGTAGGCTGACCTCGCAGTCGTACAGTTCGCTGAGCTGCTCGATGATCCACTCCTCGAGCACGAGCCGCTTCCTGAGCTCCTTGCGGTCGTACTTGACGGTCACTTTGCCCTGCCGCTTCTGCACCGGGTCGTCCGAGCCGCCGCCGCCGACGACGCCCAGCGGGGCCGAGCCGGCGCAGCCCACGCCGGGCGCGGCCTGAAAGAAGACCCGGCCGGCGGCGGCGGCGGCGGCGACGGGCAGCGCCGCGGCGCTGGTCTCGGTGCTGGCGGCCGACATGGCTCCGTTTCGTTTCGTCTCGACTTGGCAGCTTATCGTGGGTGGGTGGGCGTCGTGTCGAGCGGAGACGAGGCAGACTGTGGAGTGGTGGAAGTGGGCTCTTCGAACAGCTGCTATTTCCAGCGCAGACGGTCCGAAGGGGGCGGGGCTTATGCCGCCTCCAATTGAGATTCAAATCAAATGCAGGCAAGCCGCACCTCAGTTGGTGTCCGTCACAACTTGCTGTCTTTGTGCATTTGTCATCGGAATTGTCGGTGTGATTGTAGTTGGTTTTTATTGACCATTTGCAGTTTGGGTTGTTCTTGGGAGATTTTTGGAGGGGATGGGTCCATCATTTACACACAACTATTGAACTCCTGTCCTACTGTACATGGATCCATGCGATGAATCGGTGGCGTCCCCTTGCGGCCGATTGGAAGAATGCAATAAGGAAGATCGGCGTTTGCTCTCGGCCTCATGTCACGGAGCCAGAAAAAAACTTACTACAGTATACTGTACTGCATTGTAATTGCACGAAATCCGTGAAAAGATAAATACCGGGCCTGTTCTCTGACCATAGCCTCCATTATCAAGAGGTGGAAGACAGTTTTTGTATGTTTCCCCCTACGTCAATAATCAACGTGGCACTCCCTCTATGAAATTGTTCTCTCGCTTTAGACTCTCCTTCCTATGTTGGTCGCATATAAACATTGCCTTAAACCCAAGCGGTTACACTTCTACCACAGAGGGGTGAATAATTATCGGAAGGAAGTTGCACTTTTACAAGGAAGAATCTCTCATCCATTGAGCAAAAAGAGACATCTTCACATAAGGCTTAATGAGTCTTAGGTGAAAAAGGCCGAAATTTCGGGCCTGGTGAGGAAATCGGGCTCGCAGCGCGAAGGCCGTCGGCTGTGTGGATTTTGCATGTTGTCCCCGTGCCTGCGCGGGTTTTCTCCGCGTACTCCGCTTTGCTCCCACATTCCAAAAACTTGCAATGCAGGTGGGTGGAACGCTCTAAATTGTGCCGAGGTAAGCTCCGCGATTGGCCGGCAACCAGTTCAGGGTGTGCCTCAAGAATTACAGATTGACCAAAGGTGTTTCACAACAACACAATAATAAACCAATGTAAATCTCACGATAAGCTGTCATACAGCTTGGGTAAAGAATAACTTCCGTGATCTTTAGACTGGATGGTCGATCGTTTTCCGGCGAGAAGACAAATGAGTTTTTGCTGACATCCCCGAGCGTGGGTGCGAGCTGACTGGACGTTTTCACGTTCAGGTGACGTCAATTGCGGAGAAGCGTCTTTGTGAGCAGCCCAGCGTCCTCTCCTCTGTCCAGTCATGCTCGCCATACCCGTGCTCACGGCGGCCCTGGCGCTGGTGCTGTGCCTGGTGATGGGCTTCCTGGTAGCGAGGGGCCATCTGACCAAGACCGCCGCCGACCCTCGTGGGGCACCAACCCGACCGTGGGTGGACCAGGACCTGCAGGATGACAGTGAGGCCACGTCAAAAGAGCACGGCAAGAGACACACACGGGGGTTTGAAGTATTCAAGTCGGAAGTGAAGGGGGTCGTTTTCACAGTATGTGAATGAGGTTTTTCACGTTCCAGAAGACGACGAGTGGGATGACTCCGACAAGGGTGAAAATGTCACTTACGTGCCTTACTCGCCTGAGCGCCTGCCCGAGGAGCAGATGTTGCGCACATCTCAGCGCTTCTACGCGTTGATGAACCAGCGCAGGTCGGTCCGCTTCATCAGCCCCGAGCCCGTGCCGTGGGAAGTCATCGAAAACGTCGTACGCACCGCAGGTAAGTGGTCGTGCGGCACAGTTCGATTGCTCCAAACGGAACCGAAGATGACCGGTGAGCACGTCCGCCTCGCAGTGCGGAGGTCGCGGGTTCAAACCCGGCCCCCGGCCTTCCTATGTGGAGTTTGCGTGTTCTCCCCGTGCCCGCCTGGCTTTCCTCCCACATTCCAAAAAAAACATGCGCGGCAGGTTAACGGTGGGACTGTGAGCGTGAATGGTTGTTCTGCGAAAAAAAAAAAAAAAGAAGGAATGATCCGTGTATTGCTTTCAACTGACCCGGGCAGGTACTGCACCAAGCGGCGCGCACACCGAACCCTGGACCTTCGCGGCGGTCTCCGACCCGGACATGAAGCACCGCATCCGACTGATCGTGGAGGAAGAAGAGGTGGTCAACTACCGGCAGCGCATGGGCGCCAAGTGGGTCAAAGATTTGGCCGCATTCAGGTGAGCGCGCGCGCGCCATCGTTTACGCCAATCTGTCCGACACCGCGGTGGTCCCGCCAGCCCACTTCTGTGTGTCCGCCGCAGGACCAACTGGATCAAGGAATACTTGGACGTCGCCCCGTACCTCATCCTCATCTTTAAACAGACGTACGGAATCCTACCGGACAACGAGAAAAGGACACACTACTACAACGAGATCAGCGTGTCCATCGCCTGCGGCATCTTTCTGGCCGCACTGCAGGTGACGTGAACGCCGAGCCAAAGGTTTTACCTTTCTTATTTTGCACAAGTCTCCGAGCACACCAAGAAAACTCTCGAAAGCATGACTGAAAGGATTTCATCTCAAGTTACTCAGAACCGCAGCTCCTGGTTCATCCGTTCCAATTTGAACAAGCAGCAACTGGCCAACGACCAAAAATAATCCAAATAGATTGAAAATACGACAATACAAGAAGGCAGTGGCGTCAGACCCAGGTGAAAAAGTCACCCGATTTACCGGCGGGAATTTTATGAAACACGAAAGAAAGCGTTTTGGTTTCCCCCTTTGGAAATGTGTCTTCATTTAACTCATTCACTCCCAAAGACGTTTTTAAAAGTCTTTTCGGACTTAGTCTAGAATTGGCTGGTACTGAATGAGTTTTAATCGCAAAGAAAATATGACAGGAAAAAAGGCCAAACAAATTTTTTCTTTGATTACACTTTCATTCCAAACATTGTACTCAAATAATTACGAGTGGTGTCGTGTGGCAATTTCCAAAAAGTCCCCCATATGACAAGAAAAAAAAAAATCTGGTGACAAAGTGATAATATTACAAAAATACCAGTTGTGATACTACGAGGACAAAAGCTGATGGGGAAAAAAACATTTTGGAGAAAAATGAATCTTAAAGTGTCCTTGGGTGTCTTGAAAGGCGCTTATAAATAAAATCTATTATTATTATTATTATTAAAATGTATTGCCGTTTTTGACAAAATAATTGGTTGTTTGGAACAAATGCTTTGAGGGGGGAAAAAACTCATTTTTGAGAATGCATTTGAAATGGGGCTTTGTTACTGAAAGCATTACAGGGGGAAAACTTTTTTTTTTTTTTACGTCCGTGCGTTGAATGCGTCACTTCAAGACAATGTGCTCATTTCAATGGCAATTTGGTGCCCGGCCTTTTTTGCGCAAACCAACCTTTGCTTTGAGCTGACGCAAGGACTCTCTCCCGTCATCTGTGCGTTGTCAGAACGTGGGTCTGGTCACCGTGACGTCGACCCCGCTCAACTGCGGCCCAAAGCTCAGGAAGCTGCTCCAGCGACCGGCCAATGAGAAGCTGCTCCTGCTCCTTCCCGTCGGCTACCCTGCCAAAGACGCCACCGTGCCCGACCTCAAACGCAAACCACTGCATGACATCCTGCTGCGCATCTAAGGGGCGACATCCCAAAACCAAATTAAAGATTTATGAACAACACGCTGGCTGGAGGAGTCTTTTTTTTTTCGCCATACCTGCAGTCCCACCTATGGAAAATTTGGGATTCATGTAATCTATCATGCATTTTCTTTTTCTTTTTTTTTTGGGGGGGGGGGTCCCTCCAACAAATTGGGTCGAACTGAAGACCTCAGAACTATGAGCTGTAAAAAAAAAAAAAAAAATTTTTTTAAATCGAGGGACCGGGTCTGGAGCCACTTTTGGACGGGGGGCCCTTGGCGAACGATTACCCACGCGAGGCCGGAGACCGCAGGCAAACCCCGATTCTCAGGCACGTGAGGCTCAGCGTTCCCTTTTGCAAGCCTTTAACTTGGTTTGTCGGTCGGTTCGCCCGTTCGAAGCAAAACAACCACAAGCGCTTGAATTTCAAAAGACGTTTCCCCGTCGACGGAAACACCAGTCATCCGTTCCGGCCTGCGGCCGATATACAAAAATGTTCATACCTTTAATGGGGAAAAACAGCCCTCCAGAAGATTGTACTTGAAGCGCGCGCAGCCCGAACGCACAATTCCATTCGAGAGCTGCTATCGGCCACACATTTGAACACTTGAGTCACTTTGCACGCCGACTCCTCATGGAGCCAACTTATGCGTCCATCTTACCCTTTTCATCGGAGATGCTCCTACCCCCCATCGATCGCCCCCCTTCTCGAACATAACCAAACAAATAACAAACACACTCCCAGTGTGCGGCCTCGCCATCTCTACAATATGCGGTGTACTGGAATTGATCCACATTTTCAAGAGACTATTTGGAGACGTAACTGATGATGAGACGCTTCGAACAGAGCAGAGCTCGAACGCCGACGCGTGAAGTCCCGTCAGAAAGTCCGTTTGGTGGGAACGCGTTTGTCCGGCGATTGTTACAATTTGAGGCCAAAGGAAAACAACATGTCACGTTTCTTTGCGGCGGCGTGGTACACGCGTGGCCTCTCGCAAGATGGCCGCTGCCGTCCCCGCTCATTTGCACCTGTACACATTCTCGCCGGGTTAGAAACAGAACACGCGCACGCACGCGCGCACATACAAAGATAGAAAAGAGGCCAGGTGTCGGGGAGGGGGGGGGACGGGGTAGTGTACAAAAATGTCCCGGCTGAGTCTTGTGTGTTGAGGAAAAGGGTGGGGGGGGTTTGCCGTGATGTGCGGGAGGGATGCTGACGGAGTACGTGTTCAGTCGTCGTCCTCGTCGTCGCCGTCTTCGCTCTCCTCGATGCCGTCGCTGTCCTCTTGCTCCTCGTCCTCCTCCTCCGTGTCGGGAATGTCCCACTGCGGGTGGTTGTCCAGCATGGCCTTGGCCTCGTGCACCTCCAGCTGCGCACACGCATGACGACACGGTTTAGGCCCAAATGACTCTCCGACCGCCTCGCTCGACCTCTGGCATTCGTGCATCCCCCCCCCCCCCCCCGGCTCACGCTTTCACTCGTGTACTCACTCATTAAGCCATGAAGTAGAACCTCGTCACACTCGGTTGCATATTCAAATTCGCTCACTTGGCCCGCCGCAATGGTCCACTCACTCGAGTCGCTGCCTCCTCACCTCGTCACACTCAGACTGGTGCATATTCATTCACTCATTCCAAAACCTTGAAGTTGCTGACTCGCTCTGCCCGATGCATCCAGTCGCTCCTTAACGTTGCCGCACTCATTCCAGAGGTCAGCCGCTCGCCCCCGTACCAAAGACTGACCGTCAGTCGCGTTTGCCGCACTCACCTTGAGCGGTTTGATCTGGTCCAGTCCCAAGTAGGAATCCGAACGCAGGATGACCGAATATTGGTAGTTGCCCGTTTTGGATGGCGCCGGAAACTTCAGCTCCACCTGGACAAACGTTTGCTTCAAGTCAAGCGCCATCCACCGTTTGATGATTCGGGTGGGGGTGGGGGGGACCCACCTCCTCGGTGTCCTTCAGCGTGCAGACGTGGTAGGGCATGGACACGAGGGTCTGGTCCCGCCGGTCGGCGATGTAGAGCCACCACCACTCCTGCTTCTCCTCGGGGTAGTAAAGGCTGTAGGCCGTGTGCGTCACCTTGGACTTGGTCTCCAGCAGGGCGCGCTCTCGCCGCTGGATGCTCTGCTGCAGCGCCTTCCACTCCTGGGAAGGCGTCGCCACAACATGGGCGGCTCGAGAGTGCGTTCGAGGAGCGGCCGCGGATGCTCACGATGTCGAGCGCATTGCGAGGCTCGGGTGTCACCACCGGCTATCGCTCGGGCTAGGTCGTCGTCGGGGGGGGGGGGGGGGTCGATTTCATCGCTATGGGCAGGATTTATTGTCGGGTGGTGCAGCACATGGCAATTGTGTCGAATTTTTGGACCGCCTACTGCAGAGGTTCAGACATATTCTCGGATGTAAATGTTTTCGCGGGCACTTCCATCGCTTTAGCTATTGCGTACGCTAGGATAGTTTTCTTTATTGCTCGCACCCGAGTGTATTCCGAGATCGTATCTGGCTATGGTGCGGTGCGGGTGTATTCTCGGAGAGTCAAGTAGTTTTAAGATCAGCGCTTTTTCCCCACCTCCTCGTCATCCGCGGCCATCTCGTCCACCTCGGTGTCGCTTTGCTTGTCGCTGTCTTCGTCTCTCTCGCGGGGAGAATATTTGTTGGTCTCGCCCTCGTCCGACTCGCTGCCTTTGTCCGAGACCTCCTCCTCCTCCTCCTCCTCCTTGGCCGCCGCCGCCGGCGCCTCCTGCCACGTACAAGAGCATTTGGCCGCGCTCTTTGATGAAGAGCGAGCCGCCATGCTGCAGGGGGGTGTGGTGGTGGTGGGGGGGGGGGGGGCAACTTACGCTTCCCGCCACGCTTCCGTTGGCCTGCTTGGTTTTGGCCATCGCCGGCGTGGTCTTCTTCTTGGTCAGCTTTTTCTTCTTGGACTTTGCCGTCTTCTTGGTGCCTTTGCTCTTGTTCTGCCACACTTGCTTCGCTTTTGCTTTACTGGCGTCTCCCTGCTCAACACGAAAATGAGCCCCACACATACTTTAGGCACAGTTAAAGCCCCGAAAAGGTGCGTTCAAGCAGTTAGTTCATTTCTTTGGCAGGACCTGGACATCAAGGATACGGACTAACTGCGGAAAGAGATTTTCATAGTCCTTACCACTTCCTCTGCGGGGGCCGTCTCCTCTCCGGGACACGGTATGGCTTCCTGCTCCTTTTCAAACACCTCCTAAAACAACGAGTAAGCCAGCGTTGGTGCACTTTTGAAAGGCAATAAGGCAACAGCTCCCTCTGGCGTTCATCTGGAGATGTGTCTCTGGTATCAATATGGAACAAATAACGTTTCGGAGTTCATTTATGTTTTGCATTTGTGGGTTAGACGTTACGTCCCGTTCAATGAACTGTGGCTCTCCTCGCCCACATGTGGGGGACATGACAGAAACAGAATTACATTTTTTTTTTTTTTAAACCTTCACTTGAGCACCTCATTTTTCTCCAATTTGGTATCGCGAGAGCGAGCCGCCATTTTACTTTTGGGGTTAAGGCGCCTCGTCTCAACTTCTGTTGCGAGCCACTCGTCGACGCTTACCACCATTCGTTTTCTGGTCAAGGTGACGGTAACGGTGACGATGGAGCCGGCCGTGATGTTGCTGCTGTCTTCGTCGTCGAGGACTGCGCGGACATCAGGCGTCACTCCCAGAACAAGGCGAGACACGTGTGCACGTTTTAAGGCCGACCTTGCAGTTTGGTGTCCATGGTGATGTGAGGGAAGCTGCCCAGCACGGCCATGACCTCGTCGTACTTCTCGCCCAGAAAGTGCAGCATGCTACGTCGGTCCGAGTCTTTGAGTCTCGCCAGGTCCTGCAGACTCCGGACCTTGTACTTCTTGGAGATGCAGTAGCGGAGGTGCTCCTCCTCGAAGTAGGGCAGCTGCAGCAAGGGCGACTTGGACTCCTGCAGGCCCTGCACGATCATCTGGGTCAGCTTCATGCAGTTCTCGATGGTGACCAGGCGAGGAGCGTGGAAACCTGGTTCGAGAGAAGAGAAAAAAAAAAAAAAAAGAAGTGATTCTCGCGACGTCGGCTCGACCGCGCCGGAGTCCTCGTCGGCTGCGATTTGTGGCGCCTTGGTGCGCGCTGACCTCCTCTGCTGTTGGCCATCATGGTGAGCTGACAGCCCACGTTGATCATCTCCTGGAGCAGAGCCGGACTCTTCCTCACCACAAATCTCTGATCTGCAGCGGAACACGCACGCCTCGTCCGGGTTAAGCGCCGGTCTCCGAGGCCATCTGGCTCACGTGTACCGGATGGCCTGACCTTCCTTCAGCTCCTCGGACACATCCATGCGCGCCAGGTGAGAGAGGACCAACACTCGGGCCTTCAGGCTGTACGGGTAGCAGAAGGGAGGCTCCTTCTTCTTCACGTTGATGTTTCCCAGCTTACAAATCAACTGAAAAAAAGGAAGAACACCGCTCAGCCACCATGCGCCGGTGCCAACACGACGACCCGCGCGCTATTCGTTTCCATTCAATACATTTTTCTAGCGTCACACTGAAAAGATGACGAATTGGCCAAATGCGAGAGAAAAGACAAGGTTCCAACCAGGGGCACTTTGATGTTGTCGGCGGGTCGGATGGTGGCTTCTTTGTTGCTGCGAGGGTCAAATTCAAATGCTGCGGTCAGCACCATGCCCAAACCTGGAAAGGCAAGCGCAAAACGAGAAACTCCTTCATCGGGATGCAAAACGACCGGCGGGGATATTGCGACTTGGAAATTGCCCCGGCAAATCTAACGAGCCAACGGGCGCGGACGTGCCCGCAAATAAAAGCAAAACATTTCTACTGGCGCGAGAACATTCTCGGCGGATGAATCGGACGAAGGCACGTACGCTTCATGTTCATGTTGGGGGTCTTGTACATGAAGTGCATGAAGAGCTGAGTGGTGTTGATGAGGATCTGGTCTCCGCTGTATCGGATGGAGCGGTACCACCACATGCCCTGCCGTGCACAAAACCCGGTGCTAGGAATGAATGTCAAAAACACATTCGACGACAGTAACGTGCAAGAGGACCACTTACCACCACAACGGGAAGGATAACCATGAAGGCCAGACCGTAGACCAACAACACCTACAAGAGAGCACAGAGGCTTAGAGGTCTTGGCCCGCCCACGCAAGACTTTGCCGCACCCAATTCATCATTGCGCATCAACTGTTCCATTCTCGGCATTCTATTCGAGTCGGGGGTCCCCTAAACTTTTTTCCTGTGAGGCCCAAAATGAATAAATAAATAAATAAATAAATACCAGCATGGAGTTCTTCTGGTCCACGATCCAGGCGGGCAGGGCGATGCCAAAACTGGTTGCTGCAAAGGAGACAAAAGAGGTTCGCAAACAAGGCCGAGCTTCCGTTCCATTCGCTTCAAAGGTCAACTCATCTGCCTGGGGGGGGGGGGGGGCTTGGGGCTTGCAAGCACGTAGAAAGAGCACCAACTCACCGCTTGGACCATCCGGGTTGCCGTACATTTCCCAGTTCTTTCGGGACTGCTCATTGGTGAGACTGCGGGCAAACCAAGGGCATTAAATGGAGCAAAGCGCGCAGGCCAAGGGAGCCGCCGCCAGCGACACGTACGCGGCGTAAGCTTTGGCGATCCTCATGAACGTGGCCTCGTCGCCGCCTCGGTCCGGGTGGAATTTCAGCGACAGCACGCGGTACTGCTTCTTGATTTCCGAGAGCGACGAGCCCTGGAGAACAAACGCACGCAATCACGCTGCGGTGAAGCGTAAAAATGGCACAAAATATTGTGACATCAGAGAAAAGCGGCGAGACGGTGGGTCACTTTCTCAGTCATTCAAGGGCACTTTTGGAAAGCGTTTGGTTTGTCCAATTTACCGGGTCCAAGTTGAGAACTTCATAGGGATTATACTCCTGGTACTCCCGGTCCAGCTTGGACACCTTGTAGGCAAGCAGCAGGAAGATGAGCCAGCCAAACAAGAAGCCCGCTTTCCTGAAAACACACACAAAGCGGAGTCGGTTCCCGGGTCAACGTGGCGCCGAGAGGGCGACTCGTCAACGTGAAAGCCTTGGTAAAAGCTCCGATCATAAAGTAAAACTAAAAGAATGGCACTTCCCATTCCGAATCGAAACGATCACGTTTGACTTGTTGGCAGCGGATGAAAAACCAGCGTTATCGTCTTGCAAAATCGAATCGCGCGCGGATGTGCCATCTTCCAGCTTCCGATGTTTGGCATCCGTGCGTGGAAGTTCAACCTGTTTCCATGACAATAGCAAAGCCAGCAGGCTTGCGCTGCATCGGCAACTGTTGCCATGACAACCCCCTCCTCCTTTGGCCGGTTAAAAGTCATTGGCGGGCGTAAAGGGGGGGGGGAAGGGCATGGAGGGGATGACACCGTTGTCGGCTGCCTCATGAAAAATATTTTGTGCCGTTGCAAGGACAGGAGAGTTCCACAAAAAAGTTTTAATTTTACAAGATTGGGGGGGGAGGGTCGTGAATAAAATCTTAAAGTTACAAGACTAAAATGCAAGAATAACATCAGAAATGTAGGAGGAAAAAGTCACATGGCATAAAGTTGGAATGTTACAAAATTCAAGTTGGAAAATTTGCATTAAAAAAAAAACTGTTGTGAAGGCTATGCGATTCCCCGGCGAAAACGTGGACTCACTTGAGTCTGGGGACGATGCTCTTCTGGGACTTGAGCAGTCGCAGACGATACCACAGGCACCTGCCGTGCACCCGACGCAGGCTCTTCAGACGCAATTGCTCTACAAAAAAAACAAAAAACAACAACACGTCACCACCATTTCAGTGAGATAGCTTCTTTTCAGTGACAGACCGAACATACCTTGCACTGTGTGCACTTACTGTGTTTGCCTGCTGTCACAACAAATTCAATGTCAGTCTTTCATCGAGGTACCTCATTTTCTCCGAGGTACCACCCGTGCCTCACCGTGTACACTCATTGCGCCTACGTGGAACGCTGGCGATGAAGCCAGGCATTTTCACCCAAGTGCCGGAACACCTACTCGAGGTAGACTCACTTGGTGTCTCTTTCATTGATATCCCACCCTTGTCTCATTGTCATTTCTCCGAGGTTTCGACCCCTTTCACTACATAAGGAATTTTATGTATAGTGGCCCGAGAATGATTCGGGAGTCGGGAATGAGTGGAGTCAATAGTTATCGGTCCGGTCCCTCTTGTGCTTTTCATGATTGCTGTAAACGCATTGGCCACCTGGGGGCAGTATAAGAGACACAGAGCATTTGGATGTGGTTTTCCTTTTCTTCTTCATTGGATTGGAGAGGCATTGGCTCGGGAAACAGACTCGGCAGAGACTTGAAATGAGGTGGCTTGGAGTCGGGTGCAAAAAAAACGTCGATAAAAACCAAGTGGCGGACGACTATAATTTCCCTTTGCACTCGTGAGGCGACTGATGTCCGACTGCACTAGATTTATACTTGTACTATATGTCAATTGGCAGGGAGCAACAGGCAACACCTGACATTTCGGACGAATAAAATACGCGTAGTGTCGTGGGCTAGTGCCCACGGCAGGCACTACACGGGTGTCCTACGAGTGAAGCGCTCCATGCTCACGATTTCATGTATCATGTCAGCAGTAGGGACGAGTATCACGCAGTTGTCAACTCGTGTCCGGTTTTGCCTCACTAGGAACATGTACTCGTGCTCATGGAGTAAACCTCAAGAACATGGAACAAATGCTCCGTCGGAAAAAAGAGACGACGAGTAAACACAAAGCACTTCACGAGGACGACTAGTAGCGCGCAGATGTCAACTAGTGCGCAGTTGTGCCTCACTTGCAACATGTTCTGCCAGTGCGCAAACCTGTCATACGGCAGCTTGGGCGACAACCAGATTGGCGCAAACAAAGAGCAACGGGGCACGTAGAGTTTCAGCTCAGGGAGAGCGAAGAAACCCACAAAGCGCTTCTTTCCGTGAGCCACCGGCTTCGGGACGGGACGCTGGTCGGAGCCGTCCCTTAGCTCAAGGCTAGCAAAGGAGCCCGACACATCGGGGCCTTACCAGCATTCTGATCCCGGGGCCACAGGTAATAGGTGGCCGGGATCAAGATGAGTCCCACGAACGACGTAAGGAAGTAGAAGAACGTGTTGCCGCTGTCATCGTACTGGAACTGCTGGCCGGGCATTTCGTCAGTCGCGGCGACGTCCGAGCGTCTTTCGCCGCTGCGGCACCTCCGTTCGTCCGCCCGCTACTCTGCTACTGCTACTACTGCTGGAAGCCCGCTTGAGTGGCGTTGACTCGCCAGCTAGTCCGCTTTAGCATCGAGCCAGATCAGGGAGAAGCATACGTGGTGTACGCATGCGCAATCGGATCCTTCTTCTTCGTTGATGAGCGCCCGCCCAGCTTCTTGTTCTTGTCTTTACCACCCCCAACAGGTTTCAATGCGCGCACGACGTAACGTAAAACCGACTCTTTCCCAACACGTATTGGCACAAAGCCCAGTCATGTGGTCAAGGTAAAATCAATCGCAATACTATATATCATTAAAAAACAGCAGTGTTTTTACCGCTTATTAACACCACTGACCAGATTCAAAACTTCTCATCCACACATTTTCGGGTACACAACGTCACCAATCAATGACCCCATCGCGCAATATACGCGTACATTCAGGAATGCCATACACTATTGTAGAGTGTGAAACAGGTGAGAAACCCAACACCATTTTGTTTTGGGGGGGCTATGACAGCCCATCAAAACCCCGGACTTGATCCAAAGTGGATGCACTCGGCGTTGTGCGCTTCATGTGGACGTGCGTGACCAGGGCAAAGGGTCACGTGATGAAAGACGAGCAGCGGCTGCTAAAAAAAGAAAGGCGCCCCTCGCAGACGACGCACGACTCGTTGGAAACGGGGAGACCTGGGTGAGAGCTTTGTCTCTGTTCATTTCTTCGCGTGCGTGCATGTCACACGGTCAAAGTTGACCGACACTTTGGCCAATTTCCCAGCAGTCCTCCCAAGTTGCTGTCCTTTGTTCTTTTTCCTCTCACGCACGCGAGAGTCCAAATGAGTTGAGAAGGTCAGTCAGAAGACGTTTTGTCCTTTGCTCGTCTCAGCGCCATCATGGCGGCGGACACGGCGGCACTGGACGATTATTCCGCCTACGGCGATCTCAGCGACGACGAGCTGCTGCAGCTGGCCATCCGCCGCAGTCTGGACGACGCCCAGGCGGGCCAGCGCAGCCTGCGGCCTCCCGACCTCAAAGTCAGCAAAGGTCAACCGGTTGCGTCCGAACAGCAAGGCCCCGCCCACTACAGTTCACCAAACCCGCCCCGAGAAAAGACCCTCGACCCGTACGTATGTGCCCACTCCGCGCAAGTGCACACAGACTTGCACTCACGACAATCTTTTTTTTTTTTTTTTCTCCGTTGTGCTTTCAACCCTCAAAAAGTCCAGAATGATGAATTCAAACAAAATTCATCTTTTGTTTTGGACTTTGTTTCGATGAGATTTAGTTTTCTTTCATCATAATGTTCAGAGTTGCATGTTCATATCTCGTCTGCTTGATAAACGGTTTTGTTTCCAGCCGTTCCTTGTGTTGACCGATCAGGTTTTTCCCCCCGCCTATTTACTTGCTTGCTTACTTTCAGTCTGCGTTGGTTGGTTCCAACAGAAAAATGGGGAGCCCAAGCGAAAGGACGCAGGTAGCTCAAAAAAGAAAAACTCAATGTGCCAAATGTGGAGTGTCCTCCCAAAAAAAATGTTCCAAGTAACAATGAAACAAAACCCTGAGCGCAGCAAACATGACGCAACGCACTGAAGGGACAAAGGTCAAGGGACAACAATTTCACTTTGTGTATTTCAAACAACCACATAGCGTAATCTTTCCGTCCACTAGCTTAACGCTAGCGCGAGATAGTGTCCGCGTGGCAGTGCTACAACACATAGGCAGGCAATATGACGCTACTTACAGACATATGTTCTTTATCCTCTGCAAAGAGCAATCAATGTTAGTGCCGTACTGATGAGCTGAGAGAAGTTGAGATGTCTCGCTGAACAGTATCTCCATTGGCCCATATTTTTCCTGCCCCCAAGTGGCCTGGAACATATTCATAGCATTTTTCGTTCACGTCCGTGGGAAGAGTGTTTTGAGTCGGGAGCGTGGTCAGAGACTGAAAGACACTCTTATCTCAAGGCACCACTATAGGTTGGACACTTCGTCGTGGGGAGGTTTGCCGGAAACTGACGATGAAAACTGCGCGATAGCTTGAGCGCAATTCAAGGCCGGGCAGCTGTCGCTCGGTTTCAGTCCAAAGTGGCCAAAAGTGGAGCGCTTGACGTCACGTGTCCTCCGCGCTCTGATCGGCTCCCGTCTGGTGTGTGAGTTGCAGAGAAACTTTTGAGGGCACCGTCAGCCGTTTCACCACCGGGGCCGGGAAGAAGATGTTGGCTTATCGCAAACGGGACGGCACTTTGGTCCACGTGGCGCCAGAACTTCAGGAGTACGTTTGCTCCTGCACCCTAACCGTGGCCACGCCAGCCCCACACCGCTAACTTCAGCGCTCTGCCTGCTCCTGCTCCTGCTCCTGCTCCTGCACCCTAACCCTGACCGTCTTCGTTGCTGAAAGCCTAACCCGAGCCACTTAACCCCTATGCGTGACTCAGGTCAGACGCGGGCCAAAGAGGTCAGGGGTCACGTGTGCATCGATTTGCTGTGTCGCTCAGAGAGGAAGAGCCCCTGTTCCAAGCGATTCGCATGGGCCACGTGGGCCGCCTGAAGGCTCTGATAGCGTCTGCCGGAACCGACCTGATGCCGCCCGGCAAGCCCGGCTGGCTCGCCATCCATCAGGCGGCGTGCTGCGACCAGGAGGAGTGCCTCAGCTTCCTCCTCTCAGGTAACCCGCTCACTGTCACGGAAGATAGGTGACTCGACGTCGCGCAACCAACCCGGACGCGCCGAAAGAAACCGGGGGAACCCGATACAAACCAAGCACAATACAATTCTACAAGCTAACATGCCGGCCGGCTAACAAATATCTTCCATCCATCTGCTTTCTCGCCGCGGGGACGCGCTCAGCCCAGCCGGGGATGATCAACCAGCGCACAGAGCACGCGGAGACGGCGCTGCTGGTGGCGGTCGCAAGCGAGAATCTGCGATGCGCTCAACTTCTGCTGGAGAACGGCGCCGACCCCGACGCCGCCAACCGGGATCACGAGACTCCGCTGTACAAAGGTAGGGAAAGCGTCGTCGGGCGGCGTGGCCTCCACGGAGCCGTTTTGTCGTCTCGCCCCGCAGCCTGTGAGAGGGACCACCCCGCGCTGGTGGCGCTCTTGCTCAATCACGGGGCGGCGATCGACACCAAATGCTTCCAGGGCTGGACGGCCCTCCACGAGGCCACCTGCCGCAACAACGTGGAGATCTGCCAGATGCTCCTGAAGGCCGGAGGCAAGCACAGCCCCGCGGATAATTACGGCATCACGCCGCTGTTCACCGCGGCTCAGAGCGGCCGACTCGCTTCCCTGCGCCTCCTGGTCAAGCACGGTAAGTCGGAGCCACCCGAGGCAACGACGGCGCAAGCCCGCGCCCCGCTTTCAGCCTCTGACCGCGACCCCAGGCGCGGACATCAACACTCAGGCCGCCGACGGAGCGACGGCCCTTCACGAAGCCGCTAAGAACGGGCACGCCGACATCGTGGAGTTCCTCCTTTCCCAGAAAGCGGACGCCAACATCACGGGAAAAGCCGGACTGTTGCCGCTTCACGTCGCCGTCCGCAAGGGAAGCGAAGCGTAAGCGCGCACCCCCCCCCCCCCCCCCCCCCCCCCCCCCACGGGCTGCGGCTCCCCTTTCCCCGCGGCCACGGCAAGAACCGCCTGTGTTCTTCCTCAGCTTGGTGTCCACGTTGATCCCGGTCACCAGCAAGGCCAGAGTCCGGCGCACGGGCATCAGTCCGCTCCACGTGGCGGCCGAGCACAACCGCGACGACGTCCTGGAGATCCTGATCCGGGCCGGTTTCGACGTCAACGCCCAGCTGTGCGAAGAGCGCCGCCGGCTGTATGAGGACCGGCGCAGCACGGCGCTCTACTTGGCTGTGGCCAACGACAACGTGGACAACGTCGGCGCGCTGCTGGACGCCGGCGCCGATCCCAACCTGGACGTTTTCGGGCCGCTGCTGGTGGCGGCCAGGCAGGGCTGCATCGAGAACGTGACGCTGCTGGTGGAGCGCGGCGCCGACATCAATGCGCGCATCCCCACCCACCCCACCACCTTCCCCGCCATCTTCATGTTCTCCATGAAGTACCTCCCCATGTTCAAGTACCTGCTGGACAACGGCGGCGACGCCCTCTCCTGCTTCCGCTGCGTCTACGGCAACGGGCCGCACCCGCCGCTCCAAACCGCTCGGTCGCACCGGGGTCACCCGGGAGACCCCGAAGGACAGCGGCCGGCCGCGGGCGTTCAGGTGACGGGCAGCTTGGGAGCCCTTTTCGTTTTTTATGAAATGAATTGACAAGAGTCCAGTGACCTACTTGCGCTTTTGCCGCCAGTTCTGCGAAATGATCTCGGCGCCCAGCATCAGTCGGTGGGCGGGGCCGATCCTCGACGTGCTGCTGGACTACGTGGGTCACGTGACGCTCTGCTCCCGACTGATGGAGCACTTGGACAGCTACGACGGCTGGAGCGTCATCAAAGACAAAGCCGGTGAGCCGGCCAAAAAGCCCGTCGGCACCAAAACGGAGACGGCGGCTCATCTGGCGCAAAACAGCCATTGCCAATGGCGAAACGTATCACATTTAAACGTGAAACTTATCACGTTCCGACGTGATGACTTATATCGTTCAAATCCGGTCCGGCTCGATGCGCAGTGAGAGTTTTGAAGTCACCTTTTGCGCTTTTGTGCCCAGCGTTGCCACGGCGACTGCTGCAGCTGTGCCGCATCCGGATCGTGCAGCTGGCGGGACGGCGGCGCCTGAAGAGCTTGCCGCTTCCCGGAAGTCTGATCCGCTTCCTGCGGCACCGGGAAGCTTCGCTGGACTTTTGAGCCGGCGCGCCCTTGTTGGCTTTGGCTTTTGCTCGGGAGCGGGAAACCAAGCCGCCAGACTTTGGCCGGCGCGCGGCAACGAGACGCCACGTGCACGGAGAGAGCGCGGTCGCGTCATCGTAGCCGCCGCGTGCTTCATGCTAGCATACAATGGTAAACACGCGGGCTAACAATTAGCGTCAGGTGACAATGTTGTCCTTTCAGCAGGATACCCGGACACCAAAAGTGCAGCAACACATAATACACTAATACTCACCGGCATGTATTATTTATCCTCCCTATCACGCGACTAATCTCACTGCTGCACTGAGAAGGTGAGAGAAGAGCTGCGTCTCCATGACGGTATGGTCTGTCTGTCTGTCCTATCCTGCCACCATGTGGCCAAGGTGCACACACCAGTATGAGCAGTGAGACAAAAACGCTTTAATTCTTTCAAATGATTTCATCGCTGTATGTTTTTTTTTTTTTATGAATGACACCATTGCAACGTAGAGGGATGTTTTTCTCATTAAAAATAAAACTTTGCATTGCTTTCAGTGGAGAAAGCCGATTGTACGTGGCCACCAAACAAATTTACTTGTCAATTTCTTTCATTTGACAGCCCGGTTGATGATGATGATGATGATCAAATCCTTCCTCTCAACACTCCGTTGGAGGTCTCTGTGACAGGAAGTGATGTCATCACAATTATCACATTCCTCTTCAAACACAAACGTCCTGTTTAGGGAACTTGATGTTCTTTTTTTTTTTTCCCCATCGGTTTCATTTCCGGCCTTCTTTCTTAAATATACAAATAGTGGGGCTTTTTTGCTCTGTTTGCTTAGCTTTTTCTCTTGGTGGAAGCAGCAGAAGAAGAAGAAGAAGAGGAGCAAGAAGCAAAGGTGTCCGATTCCACGTCGCAATCGGGCTTTCGATTTTGAAGAGGCGCGGGCAGGCGGTCGGCGCTCATCTGACGGCCTTGTGGCGGGACCTGCGGCGATACTCGGGGAGATGGTGGAGGATCCAGGCCGCCGGTGCCAACATGGCCACCGCAAACACCGACATGACCAAAAAGGTTTGCTAGCAGACACAGAAAACAAACAAGCATCCACTGTGTTGATTTGAACCGGTCACTCATTTTCTTGCCCATTGGCCGCTGCCGTTTTGTGCGAGGGAGGCGTGGCCTGTCCACAACGACAACGACAAACATGTTCTCAAGCACTTTGAAGCAATCTATTGAGAAAGCGCAAGAGCAAAATATTGGACAAACTGTTTTTGTGATCGTTCTCCGTGTTGACAAATTGAGACCCCCCCCCCCCACCAAATCATGAGCTCAACAAAATAGTGTACAGTCCAGATTTTTAAAACTACACCAATCATTAAGTTTTAGGGGATCGACCATCAAGAGTTCTTAGTTCTTACCCCAGCCCCGATGCGCTGCCTGGGGGGTTTGCTGAAGACCGAGGCCGCGCCCGCTGTCGTCCAAAGCGCCTTGGGAGCGCGCAGAAGACCCGCCGTCGCCGCCGCCGCCTTCTTCAGCGCCATTCTGATGCCGGTGCCGCTCACCCTCGCATCAGATCGTCTTTGCTTGCTCGCACACACTGGTGGGTGGGGGATTTAAAGATAAGTGGGGAAACGAGGGGGGTCGGGGGGCGGGAACGCCAGAGTCAACAGAACAGTTGATTACATTTTGTCCACAGAAGAAAAGACCTGACGTGATGGAAACGTGTTTGAAGAAACACATGGCCCCGTTTCACACACACAAGCTCGCGCGCAACACCAGAGGATGGTAGTACTGGACTTTGGGGGAGGGGGGCGGGGGACGACTTAGTTTTGCTTTTGCATTGACTAACCTTTGAAAAGATTTTAAGATGTTTCACTAACAACCTGAAAGTAAGCTTCATCATCTAAATGAGGTGACGCATTTCTCATTTGGACTGAAATAAGTGGAATGCAAAAATTGGGAAAGCCCACAACAAGAACGAGTCCGATCTTTGGATGAGTTTGATTGACAGCGGCAAGAAACGCAACAGCGGCCTTCCACGTGTGCTTGGGCGCAAAAGTGGAAGCGGCGCTTTGGTCGGGGATCCCACCAAAGTTTGACTCGGCGCTTCCTTCTGCATGCAGCCGCGATGAGGTCAAAGGTCAAACCTACTGTCACTTCCCGTTTGCTGGCGCTCGGTCGCGTGATGCGTTTGAAGCCAAAAAAAAAAAGCCCAATCCCAAAAACTTCCAGCGTGGACGGTTTTTATTTGCTTGCAAAAGGGAAGGCAAGAAAACCGGTTGGAATGAGGAAAAAGAGCAAGCGCAGGGAAAACAAAGGTCGGCGGTCGAAAGCGGGCGGGCGTCAGACGCAGTTGAAGTGGCCGTCCGCTTGTCTTCTTTTGCGACTTTGCTGCCGCTCAAAGAACTGACGGATGTCGTCGGAGGTCACGACCTAGGACGAGGGAAAGGTCACGTCAATGTCTGAGAGATGGCGCCAAAGCACTACGTTATTCTGAACACAATTCCTCAATTCACCGCAACGTTGTTCCTTGAGGGCAGGATGACGCTACAGCACCACCTCGAGCTAACTCGACCCCTTCAACTCACTTCAAAGTTCCTTAGCGCGAAAGCACGACGTTTGTCTCAGTGAAGCCGCTCACCTTCCCTTCAGTGGCAAACGTCTGCAGGAAGTCCTTGAGCTCACTCTTCATGTCGTTGTAGCCTGACAGGAAGCGCAACGGCGTCAGCGCGGTGCTGGGGCGGCGGCTGGACGGCGGCGGTCCGCGGGCTTTACCGTGGATGATCTCCAGCTGCTGGACGCGGTTGAGGCTGTCCAGCGCCGACATGAGCGGGTCGTGAGCCGGCGCGCTGCCTTCCTCGCGCTTGCCTTTGGTCTCGTAGGCCAGGACCGTGTCCGACTCGTCCGGCAGGAAGGAGAGCCCCGCCTCCGCCAGCCTCCCCTGAACACACGCCGAGACGGGTGAGCGCCCGCGGCCGGCCCGTCCGCCGACAGGAAGCGGCCCGGCTCGCTCGCACCTGACAGCCCTGGCAGCGGCACAGCTTGGAGCGCCACCCCGAAGGCCAAAAGACGGCTCCGCGCCGGAGCCGCTTGACGCCGGCGGCTTCCAGCTCCTTCAGTCTGCAAGCGGGCTCATCGCCATCCTCCGGACGAGCTCGTTTACAGCGCGGCTCGGCGGCCTCGTCCGCCTTGAACGGGGCGGGGCGCCGCGATAACGAGGACGTCACCTGGTCGGCCGCAACGGCCTCGGCGCACGCCTCCCGCCCCGTCTCCGACTCCACCGCACGACCTGGAACTGCATCGGAGGCGGGTCAGCCGGCCCGGGGGGGGCGTGTCCTCGCGATCCCCGAGGTCATCGGGCAATCGCGGGGACAGACGAGGCGAGGCGCTCACCTGCCAGCCGAGCGGCGTAACTCCACAAGAACTCGTTTGCGTTCATACACGACTCGCAGATCATCTCCTGCAGCTCGGCGCAATCTGGAACTTGGCAGCCCAGGTGCTGAACAGGCACACGCGCAAAACGCTTAGTACGGGGACGGTCCGAGCCGCCCATCCCGCACGTCTTCCCCAGACAGCAGGACGCATTTTGCAAAGCGACGTGACCCGCAACATCGGGACACGGCCACAAGGCTGCGCAAACGCTCCAAGATGTTTTGTCTGTGACGACCGGTTAAAGATAACAAATGGGGCTTTTAACAGATGTGCGCAAGCGGGTCCACGAGATCTCACCCGGCCGTGCAGCCAGTCCTCACACAACACGCACTGGATCATTTCGTCCTCAACCTGACGAGAGACGCAATGAGAAAGTCAGCAGATGTCTCTTTTGCGGGCGCAGGCGCATCGAGAGGGTCACCTGGTCTTCTGGGTCAGGGTACGGCCGGCGGCAAGTGCAATACTCGCCAAAGAAGTTGTGACCGTATTTATTCAGGCTGTTGACGTCATCCTTGTCCTGACGCAAAAAAAAAAAAAAAAGAAACGCGTGCACACACACACGATCAGGATGTCAGAGGACGAGTGTGCGTAGGGGGGATGCGGGGTGCCCCGTGACTCACATGAAAGAGTTTACATGGCGCGTCTGCAAACTTGCCGTTTCCGCAGTCACAGCGGAAGTTCCTGAAGAGAACATCGACATGGGCTTGATCGTTCGTCCATCACTGAGTGCGTTCAGGGTGGGTGAAGGTGAAAGGTGGTCACCTCTTGGTGTAGAGCTCAAACAGGTGGTGGCCTTCGTGACACTTGTAGGAACACGCCAAACACACGCCGGCTGCTTGACCTCCTTTCGGGGTGCACGTGTTGCACGCGTACAGGGCCTGACGCTTCACGTAGCCCTGCGCAAGCACACACCCAGAGACGCCATTTCTTATTTAATCTGTACTACAGGTCCAACAATTACTCGATTAATTGACTCTCAAATGAATTGACAACTATTTTGATCATCAATTAATGGTTGTTGAACTTCATATTATCCACATTTCAGTCTGTCAATAGTAATTCTCTGATTTCTGTCATGCTCCGTGGAAGCAGACTGGCTAACTCGGCGTTTTGTAAGTGTAAACCGCAGCCTTGGAAAGAGCCGCTTTGACTTGGGGAAACCAAAATTGATTATTTTTTTTTTGGCCATTTTGTGACGGATGTTGTTGACCAATCTTGGAAATAACATCCTATTTCAGGGAGTTGCTTCCTTGATGGGAAGTTTCCGGCGCTTACCCGAGGATAGGAGCAGTGGTCCGAGTCGCTTCCGGCCAACACGGCAGACGCTTCTTCTTCCAGCTCCTCGTCCTCCTGCAGTACGTCCACCAAAGACACAGTCTGCTCCTCGGACATCTTGGCCAGGCGCACCTTTTTCTCGGGAGGACAAGTAGATAAAAAGCTGACATTAAGAATCTGGCATGCACCGCAGTAGAACAAGAAGACTAAAAAAACAGCATCTACCCGTACATCTCCTGAACAAGGATCACAACCTGTCACCCAAACCGCAATATTTTTCCATCATCCTGAATATAACATCAAGTTGCACTCCCACTGAAGAGGATCGAAAAAAATCAGTCCAGTCGTATTTACAACTGAATGCAACATGCACGCTAAACTGGAGGTGACGCTAGTTAGTTAGCCTCCTGATGAATAACCAAGCTGCCTGTGCAGAATGCCAAATACAGACTAACACTGGCCAAAATAAAAATGGTCTTACCGGTGGAAGTCTTGTGTTCGAAATCTCAGTGGGGCAACAGTGCAAAGAAATCGCTCATTATTTGTCCGGCGACATTCGCGCACGCTACGACTTTGCTCTCTCACGCTGTAACTACCGCCATAGACTTTGTCAGAAATAGATACGCTTCGATGGCGACCGCCATATTAGATGTGTCAACGCTGCGTTTATACGCGGACTGTGCAACATGTTTATATTTATATACATGTTTTGCAAACATGATTGAAGTAACAACATTAACTTGGTATTCGGAATGAATATCAAGCATTTTCTGCTTAATAGTCGTTCAGGGTGGAATCTATGAAAGTCTTATTTCTATTACTGGCCAATTTCCGACGACAACATCCGGTTTACTTCCGCAATTTAATTTGGCGCTACACTGAGGTTAAAGTTAAACCGCTGGTGAGGAGAGTAATAAACTGTAAAAAAATAAACATTTGATTTGTAACGAGTGACAACTCTAAAGACAGATGTTTGCTATTTTATGTACTTAATATATTACATTTTTTGCAGGTCAAGCACTCTGTGCGTGAGCGCAGTAAACATGGCGGCGTCAACACTTACTCTTTCAGCGGAGTTGAAATTCAGAGACGGTCGAGCTCACAAAGTGGACAAAATCAACGTTGCAGTGGACAACACGCTCACGTCCTTGATCGCGGCGATTCACAAAATGGGTGAGAACGTCTCGCAGCTTCTCAACGAGCTCGTGGACAAGGAAAGACTCGCCGGGGACTTCGCAGCAGGTGAGCACTAATAATAATAATAATAATCTCAGCCTCTTCTCGTTTTCACAGGCATTGTCTTTTAATGGTGTTGCCTTCCATCCCTATTTCTGGTCCGTGTTGTCGTGCTAAAAGAGCAGCATTTATTCTGTCAATTTGTTAGGACACCAGCCCCACCTAGTGTACAAGGCGGCAACAACAAGTGACAAGAAGCTTAAAACAATTGTACATTTAGGGAATGTTGGGACAGATTGAATGCTAAAACTGCAAATAATGCTGATTATGCATGTTGCCAAATTGTCGCTCTGCTGCAGATGACGAAGACGGCAGTGAAGACGAGGACAGCGACGATGACGAGGCAGAAAATCAGTCCAAGTCGGAGCTTCAACCACCTGCGAAAAAACACAAAACGTGAAAGTCCAGCCGTATACCTATAACAATTTTGAACAATATTTTCCTATATTGTACATTGTATATTTCAAACACTGGCCGAATAAATACATTTGATACCATTGGAAGACTCTTATGTGGAAATGCCTTCTAAATTCAAGTGCAATACACTGTTTCACCTTTGTGGGGCGTTTGACTTCTTGAGGAAGAAAAGCGAGCTGAGAAGAAGCACGTGACCCACTGAACATTGACAGTCGTCCACACGCACTAAAGCATGACCCGCACAGATGAGGAGTGTGCGAGTGAAGGGGGGTTGGCTGTGGCGCTGGAGGCTTGTTGGGTTGGGGGTGTGTGGGAGGGGGTTATCATTTGTGCCAGATGGTTAAGCAATTACAGGCATGATCATGGGGTGAAAGGTCAAGCGCAGGCTTTAAATGAACTTAATGGATATGGTAAAGACATGATGGTGAAATGGAATGACCTCGGTTTCTCATTTTGATGGGGGGGGGGGTCCTTCTTGGCACTATATTCCCACTTATTTGAGAAATTTGCTGGGTTGTTTAAAAAAATAAATTTTCAGGGAGGGTCCTACAGTAGGCCTTTTGGGATGTTGTGGTGGCCCTGCTGAATATCATGTTCAAGGCATTCTTAAAAGAAGGATTTGAAAATGATCAGTGACGTCGGGTCGATTTAAGTGGATACAACTCAAAAAGCTTGAATATTAAAAAATCTGCTCCTATTTATTAATGAAATTTGCACCGGCCCGTTCGGGCCGCCATCTGTAAACTTCGGGGGGGGGGGGCTACTTGGTCCCGTTGTGGCACCATGTAGAATCTAGCAAAAATATTTTGATTTGTATAGATCAAATTTTCGGTCAATGCAATTATTATGAGTGTTGGTTGCAGATTTTCCCTCTTCCCTTGCCAGACGGTCTCTCGGCCTCATGAACAGCAGGGCTCGACTCTCATGGATGCTCACAATCGTTGCGGAGTTGGTGATTAATGGATGACGTGTGTCGCCTCTCCAACGGAATTCTCCTTGCCGCGTCTTGCTGGACTTTTGCATTGGAAGCCTCGCGAAATGAGTTGAAACGGGAAAGCCAAAAGATTTCCCCTTTCATAATGGAGCTCCTGATCGGGACGCTAACGACCCGTGACGTGAGGACATCGGCGGGGTTGGTACCTCAGCAGCACCGTTTCGCGCTCCAACGCCGACTGGCCGACGGCGCTGAAGTGGCTCCGCCTCCAGAGGTGCGGCGTCTTGCCTGCATGACATCACTGCGGCGAGCCCGTCACCTCATCAAACCTGAAGGTGGTCTGTTGTTTGGCGCCGCCAATGCGCTCGTGCAGTTTTTGGTGACTACCGGGGGCGCAGCGCCTTATTTTGGTGATAAGGGCGTAATAAGACGATAATAACGGGCTGGGGGCGGGGAACAGTTGCCTACCGCGGGGTCCCGTCACTGGCGATCGAGGGGGGTGACTGGGATCTTATCAGCGTTTTGCAGAGGGTTGCGCGACTGCCTGACTTTGATTGCAAAAAGACGACGCTTTTATCAGCGAGACCCACGCGCCACTTTTCTTCACCTGACCGGAGCATCCCTGCCACCAATGTCCCTTTCAATGGTCCTCTGCATGGTGCCAAAACCAGGACAGGGACCGGAGTGGGAAATAGACAGCCTACGTCCCGTCACGAGGAGCCAGCAGATCGGAAACCGTTCGGCCGGCAGTGACCTTCAGGTGAGACGGGAAGCGCTTCCACCAAGTGTGCTGCTCTCGTTGTGCGCGCTTGCGTGGTTGCCGGGGCGACGGCCGGGAATCGGCCCTCGCGAAGCGCGGCGGTCGCGCGCAGGTGAGGGCGATGCAGCTTTCACATTTGGATGTCCCTCCTGAGGGACATCTAAATACTCACGATGGGGCGCCCCCCCCCTGAGGGCCCCCGTCACGCTCACACGCTTTCTCGCATTTGTTCACATTCTCTTGTTTCGGCAGTCTCTTTCATCCTTTGGCCTCGATGTTCTGAGAGACTCTTACGTTTGCCCAAATTTGGGGTACTATTGCATTCTCAGCTCTCACGCACTCTTACAGTCTTCGGCTCACGCTCACATTTGTTGTGTCCGCCCCCCTTTTCAGGAATCGTCCGTCGCGGGGCCAGGGAGGTCGCAGCGATGCCGTCGGCCGCCGCGCAGATCCTCGCGTTCGTCCTGGCGCTGCTGGGCACGGTCGGCGCCACGGTGGCAACGCTGCTGCCCAACTGGCAGGTGAGCATCAGGGTGTGGTCCAGCATGGTGGCCCCCATGTGGCAAACGCGGGGCCTGTGGATGGACTGCGTGTGGTACGGGACCGGCGTCTTCAGCTGCACCACCACCAACTCCTCGCCGGTGCCGCCCCCCTACATGCAGACCACCCGGGCCGCTATGGTCCTGTCGTGCGCGCTGGCTGTCTTCGGGTTGGGCCTGGCCTCTGTCGGGCTGCGGTGCACCCGGTGGGGGGGCGGCCACCGAGCCAAGGGTCGCACGTCTGTGGCGGCGGGGGGCTGCTTTGTCCTGGCCGGTGCCCTGTGCCTGGGTCCCGCTTCCTGGTTCACCTCAGAGGTGCTGGCCACCTTCATGAGCGCCCAGCAACCCGACGGTAGCAAATACCAGCCCGGGGGGGCACTCTGCGTTACCTTCATCTCTGCCGGCTTCCTCTTGGTAGGAGGCGTCATCTTTTGTCTGTCCTGTCCGGGTTCGGCTTTGCCGGACTACCCGACGCCCACGGAGCTTGATGGGCTCGCCCTGGCCCGGCTGCAGCGGTGCCTCCCGCAGGCGCGACGCGATAGCCGGGAAAAAACTTTGGTTGGCGTTGATGCCCCCGAGGTGGAGAAGACGTATGCGTCGCCCTCCAGGTGGCCCCCTAAGGAGGTGAAGGATAATTACAGCCGGCAGGAATACGTCTGAGCCCACCGGCTTGATGTGAATGAGAAAGTGGCCTTTTAAGTCCAAAGTGGTCCCGATCCGGAGAGCATGCATGCCAACTCCGCTCCGTCTTTTCCTGCCGGCACAGAAGGGCACAGGCGAGGCAGCGCAGCGTGGAGGACAATAATCATGCTCTTTGCTTTCCATTATCTTCAGAACACGCCTCGGTGCGCGCACGTGCGTGCACGCACAGCTGTATGAGGTCACCGAACGTAATGAAGGATCTCTTTTGACCTTCAGTCAGCCTCAATCAAATTGTCTCTCGACCAGCAAAAGGATCTCTTGACATTTATATTTGAAAGGGCCTGTCGCTTTACTTCCTTGTTGAATGAAATAAATTCCTAGCTTGGCGTCATCTGTGTTTCTTATTTTCGATGGATCGTATGCTGGCCACACAGGACAACTGCATCAAACAAGTCCATGATATTCAATACGAGGTTCATATGAGCAACAAAGAAATTCACGTCTGCATGTTTCAAAGATAAGTTTGACGATCTGGAACAATCCCTGTCAATAACACCAACGTCTTTCCAACAAGTCGTGTTTCGACAAGGACAAATTATGTCACTTGTGCCAATCATGTGTATGAGCTTCGTTTTTAACTCGAGTACTATACAAATGCCAATAACAGCGAGTGGAGGGCGGCTATCATTCCTGTTTGGGACAGCGACAATTTAATTCTGACGAGGAATTCCACTTAAAAAGATCGACAACCTTGTTTCCTTGGAAGGTTCAAATGTGTCTGTTAGACTGGAAATCGCAGTTGAATGTTTTGTAACAAGATATTGGCGCACTTTTGGAAGACTAACTTCAATTTTGCCGCTGAATGGGGGTTGAGTGACGTGAGAGGGAGTGTACATTCTGATTGGTCGTTCAGCCGCGTACCTTTTAAAGAGATAGCACAGCTGCCCTCCTATTGGTCCGAAGAGTGCCGCGCGCCAAGGTTTCAAGAAAAGGCTCAGCAACCGCCTGGCAAGAGTCACTCAGCCGGCCGCTCGCTTCGATTTGCTTTGCGTCTTCGTGACTCTTCTTTCAGTTGAACTCCTTTGCGGTCGTCCACTGTCGTGCGTGCGTGCGAAAATGCAGTCTGTTCGAGCGCCCCTTTCCGCCTCCAAGGAGAACAAGCTGAGCGCGGACGTCGTCAGGATGTCGCTGGACAAAGAAAACACGGTGAGCGAGCGATAAGCGAATAAGTGGCCAAATATTCCGAGTTGGGTTTGCTCAAGTCTCGTTTTGTGTCTGGCAGCCCCCGAGCCTGAACACGGCGCGCATCTTGGCGTCGAAAACTGCGCGCAAAATCTTCGCCGAGACGCCGGTAAGTGACGTCACAGGTCAGCCAACTCGGCTTTCCGCGGTTTGGTTTTCGGTTACTGTCGTCAACGTTGTTGTTGTTTACCGGCAACTCATCCCGCAAGCCAACGCGGAGTTCGTTGGCTTGCGGGATGAGTGCTTGTGGGAAGACTGCTTCTTTTCCCCGCCATGCCGCCGCATGAATGAGATGGCGACCGTGAGCGATGTGCGTTTGTGTTCCAGCTCAAAGACGTGAAGAAGAACGGGAGCAGGGAGGTGGAGCCTCTGCTGAAGGACAACCCGCGCCGCTTTGTCATCTTCCCCATCCAGTACCACGACATCTGGCGCATGTACAAGAAGGCCGAGGCGTCTTTCTGGACCGCCGAGGAGGTTCGCCCGCACCCGTGCTCTCGCCCGTCCGCACGTGCGCGTGGTGTGCTAACGTGTGCTCGTGCAGGTGGATCTGTCCAAGGACACGCAGCACTGGGAAGTTCTGAAAGAAGACGAGAAGTTTTTCATCTCTCACGTGTTGGCCTTCTTCGCGGCCAGCGACGGCATCGTCAACGAAAACCTGGTGAGACGCGCGGCCGAATTGTTTGCTCAACTGCCGGTGAAGCGGGCGAAAACGCTCACGCGCGGTGCTGCTGTGCGTCCACCAGGTGGAGCGCTTCACGCAGGAAGTTCAGGTGACGGAGGCGCGCTGCTTCTACGGCTTCCAAATCGCCATGGAGAACATCCACTCGGAGATGTACAGCCTCCTCATCGACACCTACATCAAAGACCCCAAAGAGAGGTCAGCCGACGATGATGCGTTGGCGCGTGGCGCGGCGCTCTGACGCCGTGTTTGAACCTTTTAGAGAATACCTGTTCAACGCCATCGAGACGATGCCGTGTGTCAAGAAGAAGGCCGACTGGGCGCTCAACTGGATCGGCAACAAGAACGCCCCCTACGGTAAAGAGCCGGGAGCTCCCCGTCTCGTCTGCCGACCGCTCGTGCGGTGATTGATGGACGAGTTGCACCTGTCCCGCCTCCAGGGGAGCGCGTGGTGGCTTTCGCCGCCGTGGAGGGCATCTTCTTCTCCGGCTCCTTCGCCGCCATCTTCTGGCTGAAGAAACGCGGCCTGATGCCCGGACTCACCTTCTCCAACGAGCTCATCAGCAGGGACGAGGTCGGGGCCCGTCGTCATCGCCGCCGCCGGCGTGTCTTCCATGTTCGCGCCTCGAGCCCGCGATTGACGCGCTGCTGTGTTTTCAGGGTCTCCACTGCGACTTTGCCTGTCTGATGTTCAAGCACCTGGTCAACAAGCCGTCCGCGGACACGGTGACGTCCATCATCAGGAACGCCGTGGAGATCGAGCAGGTGAGCGCCGGCCGCCTCCGTCCCTCTCCGCGCCTGACGGGCGGACCCCGCTGTTTCAGGAGTTCCTGACGCAGGCGCTGCCCGTCAAGCTGATCGGGATGAACTGCGAGCTGATGAAGCGCTATATCGAGTTTGTGGCCGACCGCCTCATGATGGAGCTCGGCTTCTCCAAGGTAAGCCGACGGGCGGGGGAGAGGACCGGGGAGGGATCGGGGGCGGCCGTCGTGATGAGAAGCGCAGGGGTCCAGACCTCAGCCGACAATGGGGGCTGAGCGCCGTCGCCCGCGTCACGCCGCGGGGCACGTGGCCCGGCGGCGGGCGGCTGGGCGGCGACGCGACACAGACGCCCGACTGACCGGTCGCCGGGCCTTCGCAAACGCTTCCGCCGTCCCGTCCGTCCGTCTCACGGCCGTTTGCGGCTTTGCGTAGCTGTTCTGCGTGGAGAACCCGTTTGACTTCATGGAGAACATCTCGCTGGAGGGCAAGACCAACTTCTTCGAGAAGCGCGTCGGCGAGTACCAGAGGATGGGCGTCATGGCCACCAACAGCGACAACACCTTCACGCTGGACGCCGACTTCTGAGCCCCAACGCTCCCCGGCAGCAGCGCAGAAACCCCGTGCAGTTATTCCATCTTCTGCCAATGAGGCCGGAGATAAATTGTACAGTTGATGTCAATTTGTTTTTATGAATTTTTATGCAGATTTTAGTGCTTGTACATTGTGTATTAAACATCCTATTTTTACACGTTTTATTTGTATTTGGATAAAGTATGAAAATAAAAACACGAGGAAGCAGAACTGCAGTGACAAAAGACGGGGAAAAAAACCTCTTTTCGAACAGGAAGAATAAGTCACGTGATCGATGAGTTGAAATCACGTGACTGTGACGACATAGCGGAAGTACGGCGACAATCTTTATTGAACAAGTCAGGATACAATTCTCAGTAAACAGAAAACAAAACGACGACTTTGAAGAAGGAAAATGTCGATTAGTCAAAGCAGGCAAACGTTTGTCAGGCCGGTGAGTTTTGCTTTGTTTCGTGCTTTACTTCTTTTGGGCTACAACCGAGACCACAACGTTGCTAATTTGGTTTTTGACACTTTGGCGTCTGGTAACGCCCAACTAACTTGACGCAACGGTTTGAACCCTTTTGCACAACCACACCAAAAACTTTCTATTTAATTTGTTCGCTTAAAACTACAATTAGTAATTTTCGGTCACATTATTGGTTAAGAATAAAAATGGCAAAAACGGAAAGAAGACAGTTTCTCAAGTTTCCGACATCGCATTCACTGACATTTTGTATTGGGGCGTCGTCATTCTCAACTTGAAAAAAAAAATCCTGCACCGTTGCCAGAGTGAATCTCTGGTCTGTGTCGTTGTGGAAGTTGCAACAGCACATTTTCATTGCCATTTTTCTGGAAAAAAACGCGCATCGTAACATGAGAAGTCATTCCAAGCAGTCGCGCAGGCATCTTGAGAGACGTATTTGCCGCGAGCTCAAGGCTTTCAAAAGGTGGATGAAGCCCTTCCAAGGCGGAAGCAAAAGGCTTGGTGCACTGACGATTCTCGGGCCTTCTGCACAGGCGCTTCCGTTCTCGTGGACCATCCGAGGTGGACTCCTTCCCGGCGAGATGATCCTCATCCAGGGAGCGGTACCTTCTGATGCAGACAGGTCGGCTGCCTCTTCCTCACTCGCTAAGCTCTTCACCTTCTTCCTCATCTTCCTATTCCTGATTCCACAGAGGGCTGCACAAGGTAGCCATGATCAATGTAAATGTTTTCGATATTGCTCGTCGTCATCAGCTTGCTGATTTCAGGTCATTGGGTTCTCGTGCGGTTGAACAACATAGAAAGTCAACCAACTTATCTCCTTTTGCAGCCGTGACGTTAGTCTAAGCGGCGCAAAGACAAAGAGAGGGAAGCCGCTAAAGAAATCGTCACAAAATGGTGGCGCCGTCTCCTCTTGCCAGGTTCCAGGTGGACCTGACGTGCGGCAGCAGCGTGCGGCCGCGCGCCGACGTGATCTTCCACTTGAACCCACGCGTGAAGAAAGGTCAGGTGGTGTGTAACACGCTGCAGGCGGGTCAGTGGGGTCGCGAGGAGATCCTTCAGCGCATGCCCTTCGCCAGAGGCGCCCCTTTCGAGCTGCTGCTGCTCGCACTCAGCGACCGCTTCAAGGTGACCGCTCCGCTTCCCATCAGTCCGCTGAGGCTTTGCTCAAGTTGAATGTTCCCAACTGGACTCCTCTCGAAGAGGTTTCTGCGAGCTGCGGAGTCACAGGCGTACACGGCAAAGAGTCCTCCGACTAACTCGGCAAACATTTAACCGATGCTCAGCTAATCACAGCGGTCGCGCCGCTGTGGCTTCCAGGTGGCGGTCAATGGCGCTCACGTGTTGGACTACAAACATCGACTGGCGCTGGAGCGGGTCGACACGCTGGCCGTCTCGGGAAAGGTCCAAGTTGACGTCGTGGCTGTTCTGCAGCAATCTGTGAGCACCCGCCAACGAGTAGGTGAGCAAAAGTCACGCGACGCCGCTCAACTCGTCCGCTTTTGCAGGCGCCTTCGCCGTCGGCCGGCGCAGCGGCGGCAGCCGACGGGGATGCCGAGCGGCCGCGTTCGGCTGATGACGACGCAAGCTCGCGCATGCTCATCATGTCAGCTGACCCGGTGAAAATAAACGTTATTTTTTTTTTGCATTGTTCATCCTTGAATAACATTTTGCAACCTATTACATCAAAGTGCTCGTCGATGCAGAGTACCGATACCTAGTGCCTTTGCGCCATTAAATTTCAGTGAACACATTGACAGATATTTTTTAAATGTTTTTATTTTTGTAACGCGCGTTTGCGTGGGTCCATGTGTAGCGCGGCGGCTTCCGAGGCGAGCTGTCTGGCGGACTCCGCGTGGGTAGCAGCATCGCCATTCGAGGACAAGTCAATCAAGGGGCAGAGAGGTACCAGCCCCCCACCCCGCAAAGGCGGCCGTGACCACGACAACGTGCGCGCGCTTCATTTCCAGGTTCACCGTCAACCTGCGCGTGGGCGACGGCGACGACACGGCGCTGCACATCAACCCTCGCTTCAAACACAAAATGATTGTGCTGAACTCTTTCCTGAGTGGTTCCTGGGGGGCCGAGGAGCGGCGAGCGGACACCTTCCCCTTCGCGCCGGGATCCTACTTTGAGGTCACAAAAACACGAGACCGACGGATTGGCAACCCGTCAGTTGTTTATGGCGACCGCTTGACAATCTCCCGCCTGCCATTTTGTTCACCCCCCGCCGTGTTGTCGTTCAGATGATCATCCGGTGTGACCCGGACTCGTTCCGCGTGGCCGTCAACGGCGTCCACCAGCTGGATTACAAATACCGAGTTCAGCACCTGCTCACCATCACACGGCTGCAAGTGACAGGCGACCTGTCGCTGACGGACGCCAGGCTGATGTGATGTCATCATTGCAAGGTGGAAAAAACGCTACTTCCTGTCAGGGTGTCTTCTTGCTAACTGCACTGGCCTAAAGTCAAACCTTCTTCAAATGACCACTCGCTGCTGCTGCCTTATGTACAATTTAAATGATATAACAAAAATGTAAACAGCATTAGCCTTCCATATATAAATTAAAAACAATTTACAATAAAACAATCCCAGCATGCACCGGGACAAGTCATTGACTGGATGAGGTTTCGACGGATGCCGCCGGGGAGCGTTGGGGCTCAGAAGTCGGCGTCCAGCGTGAAGGCGTTGTCGCTGTTGGTGGCCATGACGCCCATCCTCTGGTACTCGCCGACGCGCTTCTCGAAGAAGTTGGTCTTGCCCTCCAGCGAGATGTTCTCCATGAAGTCAAACGGGTTCTCCACGCAGAACAGCTACGCAAAGCCGCAAACGGCCGTGAGACGGACGGACGGGACGGCGGAAGCGTTTGCGAAGGCCCGGCGACCGGTCAGTCGGGCGTCTGTGTCGCGTCGCCGCCCAGCCGCCCGCCGCCGGGCCACGTGCCCCGCGGCGTGACGCGGGCGACGGCGCTCAGCCCCCATTGTCGGCTGAGGTCTGGACCCCTGCGCTTCTCATCACGACGGCCGCCCCCGATCCCTCCCCGGTCCTCTCCCCCGCCCGTCGGCTTACCTTGGAGAAGCCGAGCTCCATCATGAGGCGGTCGGCCACAAACTCGATATAGCGCTTCATCAGCTCGCAGTTCATCCCGATCAGCTTGACGGGCAGCGCCTGCGTCAGGAACTCCTGAAACGGCGGGGTCCGCCCGTCAGAGGCGCGGAGAGGGACGGAGGCGGCCGCGCGGCGGCCGGCGCTCACCTGCTCGATCTCCACGGCGTTCCTGATGATGGACGTCACCGTGTCCGCGGACGGCTTGTTGACCAGGTGCTTGAACATCAGACAGGCAAAGTCGCAGTGGAGACCCTGAAAACACAGCAGCGCGTCAATCGCGAGCTCGAGGCGCGAACATGGAAGACACGCCGGCGGCGGCGATGACGACGGGCCCCCCGACCTCGTCCCTGCTGATGAGCTCGTTGGAGAAGGTGAGTCCGGGCATCAGGCCGCGTTTCTTCAGCCAGAAGATGGCGGCGAAGGAGCCGGAGAAGAAGATGCCCTCCACGGCGGCGAAAGCCACCACGCGCTCCCCTGGAGGCGGGACAGGTGCAACTCGTCCATCAATCACCGCACGAGCGGTCGGCAGACGAGACGGGGAGCTCCCGGCTCTTTACCGTAGGGGGCGTTCTTGTTGCCGATCCAGTTGAGCGCCCAGTCGGCCTTCTTCTTGACACACGGCATCGTCTCGATGGCGTTGAACAGGTATTCTCTAAAAGGTTCAAACACGGCGTCAGAGCGCCGCGCCACGCGCCAACGCATCATCGTCGGCTGACCTCTCTTTGGGGTCTTTGATGTAGGTGTCGATGAGGAGGCTGTACATCTCCGAGTGGATGTTCTCCATGGCGATTTGGAAGCCGTAGAAGCAGCGCGCCTCCGTCACCTGAACTTCCTGCGTGAAGCGCTCCACCTGGTGGACGCACAGCAGCACCGCGCGTGAGCGTTTTCGCCCGCTTCACCGGCAGTTGAGCAAACAATTCGGCCGCGCGTCTCACCAGGTTTTCGTTGACGATGCCGTCGCTGGCCGCGAAGAAGGCCAACACGTGAGAGATGAAAAACTTCTCGTCTTCTTTCAGAACTTCCCAGTGCTGCGTGTCCTTGGACAGATCCACCTGCACGAGCACACGTTAGCACACCACGCGCACGTGCGGACGGGCGAGAGCACGGGTGCGGGCGAACCTCCTCGGCGGTCCAGAAAGACGCCTCGGCCTTCTTGTACATGCGCCAGATGTCGTGGTACTGGATGGGGAAGATGACAAAGCGGCGCGGGTTGTCCTTCAGCAGAGGCTCCACCTCCCTGCTCCCGTTCTTCTTCACGTCTTTGAGCTGGAACACAAACGCACATCGCTCACGGTCGCCATCTCATTCATGCGGCGGCATGGCGGGGAAAAGAAGCAAGCCAACGCGGAGTTCGTTGGCTTGCGGGATGAGTTGCCGGTAAACAACAACAACGTTGACGACAGTAACCGAAAACCAAACCGCGGAAAGCCGAGTTGGCTGACCTGTGACGTCACTTACCGGCGTCTCGGCGAAGATTTTGCGCGCAGTTTTCGACGCCAAGATGCGCGCCGTGTTCAGGCTCGGGGGCTGCCAGACACAAAACGAGACTTGAGCAAACCCAACTCGGAATATTTGGCCACTTATTCGCTTATCGCTCGCTCACCGTGTTTTCTTTGTCCAGCGACATCCTGACGACGTCCGCGCTCAGCTTGTTCTCCTTGGAGGCGGAAAGGGGCGCTCGAACAGACTGCATTTTCGCACGCACGCACGACAGTGGACGACCGCAAAGGAGTTCAACTGAAAGAAGAGTCACGAAGACGCAAAGCAAATCGAAGCGAGCGGCCGGCTGAGTGACTCTTGCCAGGCGGTTGCTGAGCCTTTTCTTGAAACCTTGGCGCGCGGCACTCTTCGGACCAATAGGAGGGCAGCTGTGCTATCTCTTTAAAGCAGGACGCGGCCGAACGACCAATCAGAATGTACACTCCCTCTTACGTCACTCACCCCAATCCCGCGGCAAAATTGAAGTTAGTCTTACAAAAGTGCGCCAACATCTCTTTACAAAACACTCAACTGCGATTGTCAATCTAAAAGTAGTATTTTTGAACCTTCGAACAACAACTCAGTCAAGACTTTTCCATTGTAAGTTTGACCTGAAGCCTATCCCAGCTATTCAATGAATACTATCGTATGAAATCCAGCTTTGAGATGGTTTTGCAAAAAATGTTCGAGAAGTCAAAGAAACAAATGGAGTTTTGATTGTAAACCATGCTAACAATATTTTGTCTTTACCATCAAGGCAAAGCGACATCATGTCTTGTGGTACAATTTATTATAAAAAAACAACTTTTTTTTCCTACACAAGCAATAACGAGGTATTTTCTTCCAGGCTACATCATCAAAATATTTATGCAATCATACGTAGTATTAGTAGTAGTAGGTAGTATCACAGTGAGAACATCAACAGTTTATGGTGGAGATACTCGGCAGATAACATTATATACAGAAGGTCACGTATGCACGTCATTAAGAAGCAATCATGATATTTTTGCTTTGGTACACAAATGCAAAAGGAATGTAAACATCTTGTATACAAACATGACAGGAAAGAGTACAAAAACAAGCTATACATGTTAAAAAATGTAGTGCAATGTCACATTATCGTTTGTGTCCGTGAACAAGCAGCTGGCCGCCATCTTGTTGTCGTCAATAAGTTGAAAAAAAAAAAAGATCCTGAGTGAGGTGTCTTTTGCGTCACATGTTTTAGTCCGAACACGATACGCGCTTGTTTTTATGACCTCCGCCAGAAGACATTAGCTGACATGAACTTCTTCAACATAATTTTTTTTTTCCCCGCACAAAAGGTCACCGGTGTGTGACACTAATGTTCGTGAGCAGCTACCAGACGGTCTGAGGTCAAAGTTGAAAAGTTGTGATGAGGATTTGGAATACAAAATAGGGAGAGCTACATACAACTCAGCATCAGTGAGGCTCCTCCGCCTCAACCCACCCTGAAGTGACCTTGAGGCCAACAGGAAGTGCGCCTGAGTCTTGAGTGGCGGTCCAGGAGGCGGCGGCAGCAGCGAAGGGCCTCTTAGCACTGGCGTGTCTGCGTGTGTGTTTGGTCAGGTGGTCGCTGCGCATGAAGCGACGTGCGCATACGGCGCACGCAAATTTCTTCTCACCTGTGTGTGTGCGGCGGTGGCGGGAAAGTTCGTCGGACCGGGCAAACTTTTTGTCGCAACCTTCCCAGCGGCAGCTGAACGGCTTCTCGCCTGTCGAAACAAGGAATCCATTTTTGTAATCTTGCTATTCGGTCACAATGAGTATGTAGATAACCAAAGAATGGAGAAGTGGATGTCGCCTACCCGTGTGCGTGCGCAGGTGCGCTTTGAGGTGTGAGCTCTTGAAGTATGTCTTGCGGCATCCTGGGAAGTCGCACACATAGTTGCGTCGTCGCGTCGAGTCCTGGCAGACGCTGCTGCTGGCGCCCGGCGGCGAGTAGACCGGTGTCGGCGCAAGAGGGAGGAGCTTGGCGCCGCCTGGCATCATTGGCGTTCGGCCGTGCGGGACCACCAGCACGACGGCACCCTGCGGCATGGCCGAACTCAGCAGGGAGACGCCCCGCGCCGGCACCAAAGTGGCGACCAGTGCTGGACGCCCACCCAGCGGGAAAAGCTGGCACAGGAGTGGCGACACAAGGGGTGGCGGTGAAGAAGACGGCGATGAAAGCTGGGGAGCCGCTGGAGGATTCTTTGCGGGGGCGGGTGGCGCGCCGAGTGTGTCGGCGATGTGACGCCGTATCACGCCGGTCGCTGTAGCAGTGCCGCCCTCCGGCGGCAATGCCGAAGTTGCGGCAGAGTCATCGGGAAGGCGGCGTGGGACGGATGCGGTGCCATCAGCCTCACCTGAGCTGGGACTGTGAGGCGGAGTCATGCACTGCAAGTACGGATCGTGTCATCGGCATGCCAGAACAATCACGTAGAACAATCACAATATTTCAGAAGTGTTTGTGTGAGGCATTGGGGGTGGGGGCGTGATCCAAGCGGTCCCTCCTTTACCACCATTGGAGCCAGGAAAAACCTGTATAAGTACCTGAGCCCCCACCCCCAAATGTTTTCCCTGAATGTCAGAGTGTGTCATCGCCCTCTCACCAGTGATGACAATGCCACCAGCTCGTTGGCTGAGGCCGCGCCATGCGAGTGTGTGGGGGCAGAGTCACACGAGTCGGGGGTGGGAGTCAGCGGGCGGGGCTCCGGCAAACTTTGACCCCAGAAGCTCATGCTGATCAGCGCCTCAGCCGCCTCCAAGTCCACCTGGGGGTCAAAGGTTACTTAGAGAAACAGCGCGGGATCCCATCGTGTCACTGCCTTCCTGTGTGCTGATCGACCAACAAACAAATGGGGGAGAGGGCGGGGCCACAGAGATGAAAGTGGGTCTGTATTCACTGTCATTGGTTGACAATGACGGTGTGGCCGGCTGACAGGAAGTTGATTTTCTGAAAATTCATGCACTTGCATGCAACCAACTTCGGGTGCGAGGCGAAGTACATCCTGAACTGGACGCCAGCCGATCGCAGGGCACACGCCGATGTACAAATGGCCCGGGCGCCTGCCAATTGGAATGCACACGGAAGCAAACTGGTTCTGTGTCAGCCAGTTATCAGCAGCGCACATGTAGACAACTAGTCGGCAGCTAGCCTAATAATTGACTTGTTGCTCATCGATGTTTGGGGCACGTGGAGACAAAAGAGCAGATTCCTGGTCCCCGGCCAATGTCAGGGCTCTTGAAGATTAACAACGGATTGAGAGCCAGCCACCAATGTAAGGCACAGAAAGACAGCGAAATTGGACTGGCCACCAGTCAATGTCAGGCTACATCGAGACAAAGAGCAGACTGGTCGCCAGCCAACGTCTGGGCCGATTTGTCAGTTTTGGAAGACGTTTCATCTGCATTTCGAGAAAGTGCCACAAGCGCAAAACATGCCAGCTGCAAGTTGTTGCGACTGCAGCCTGCGAACTCTTTGTCAACATGTTATTCACATCACGACGACGAGGAGGATGAACGTCATGTGAGGACAACTGGAGTGCGGGTGACCTGAGATGAACCCGCCCGAGACAACCGGAAGAGAAGCACCGAGAGGCGGAGCGGCCCGCTCAGACCGGGATGCTTGTCTCACCTGGCGGGAGAGCAGCATGGCTGGGCGAGCGAGAGTCGCCGGGAGGATCCGCAGGGCAAGCACTGCTCGGGAGGATACGCCGGCCGGCCGCGCGGGCGGGCTCTCGCTCTTCAGCTGCCGCGCCAAAGACAAAAACAACTCCAAGCGAGGGAGAAATGGGGAGGAGGGGGAGGGGGTAAGAGAAGGGGGAAAAAAAACAAAAAGAAGGTGAGCGGCGACCAATGGGCAGCAAAGGTGTAACATGCCTCGGCCAATAGGCGGCAGGGCGAGGCGTGGCCGCGGCGCCATTGGCCTGAGGCGAAGGAAGGCGGCTGTCGGGGGGCGGGCCCAAGGAGTCAGCGGTGTCACGCTGAACTCGATGAACCCCGTGAACCGGCGCGTGCCGCGCGCACGCGGCACGCCGCCGTCGCCACGTGCCCGCGCATTACAAGCCAGGAAAAGGAAAACAACCGCACGTTCCCGAAATCTCAAAGAAAATGCGTTAGCTCCAACACACACAAAGCATACAAACTAAAAGTACTGATGAATATACAGTAAATGTTCAAAGGTTACTCCTTCATACACCCTCATTAAATAAATATGAATACTACAAACTCCAACACGCATAATAGGTCAACAAAATACCAATTATGAATGAAGAGATACTGTCAACAACATACATTACTAATTGTGTGTGTGTGTATTTCTAAACTAAAACATACACACACTAAGCATCTTTGAGTCAAAGACACACACATCGACATGATATATGCAGACGAAATTAAAATAAATTTGTCAGCCTAATATCATAATAGCCTAGTTCATTCCAGAAAGAAGGGGTCGCTGTTGCTACGCTCAACCCTTTCCAGTTTTATTCAAAACCTTTCACAAACCATTGAAAATGTCTTTCAATACGTTTAAAAGTGTTGTTTTAAGGCCCAACACACACACACACACAAAACAAGTTCTTTTTGAGCTTCCCGTTTTGTGACTTTTCACCTTTGGTCTTGAACAGATGAGAAACGAGCTCTCCCTGTTGAGCAAGTCGCGAGCGTGTTACGCTGTCTGGCCACAAGACGGCGGTAGAGGTGTCCATCAGAAAAGGAAACTAGGCTTTTGCTTCTTTTGCATCCATGAAATGGGGGGGTCAAATGAGCTCGGTCCTGTTGGCTTTAGCCACCTTGGTGGCGAAGACACGCCTCTCTATGTTCATCACTTCCTGGTGCAGGTGGGTGGGGCTGACTTGCAACAAAAAGGAGAAGAACTGGAGCAGCCACAGGAAGGATCGTGGCAGTGTGGCCTCTACTGCCGCTGCTGCACAGAGACTGCCGCACTTCCTGTACACAGAAGATGGAGTCACGTGGGACATCACCAACGACGACTCATCAACTGCCGCAATAAAAATGATCGTTGGTGGTCACAAAATTCTTTCTTGTGGACATACAGTAGGTTAGGTGCGCATGAAATGCGAATGAAAACATTCACCTCACAAACATGCCAATTTTATGTCTTGAAGATACGAGCAAAAACTGAGATACGAGCGCACTTGGGAGCCCTGGCGTGAGACGGCATCAGCAAACTTAACAAGTGAGCGCCATGGAAGAATAAGATCAGTGGGTTGTGCCGCAACATGCCGGTTGGCAGCACTGAAAGCAGAATCGACAGTCGAGGAGACAATACCCCCCACCCCAGCAGGAGAGTGCCCCATCGTCAGCACGGACATCTGCGGCAGGCTTACCGTGAGTTGCAAGTTGCTAGCTGCGGGTGCCAGTACGCCGTGTTGACTGGGGTCAGGACTTCGCCTTTTTGGGTGACGGCGGCGTCCAGGTTGCTATCGCGCAGACTTGGGCCGTCAGCGCCGTCCGCCGCCCCCCAGCAGAACGTCAAAGAGGACGGGGCCGCGGGGGGAGCGGGGGGTGCGCTGCCTCGTGAGAATCTCGCCAAACACAACGCCAGCTGCTCCGCCACCCCTTAAGACGGGCACGCACCCGGACACACACGCACACACGCTTTGAGCTTGTTGACATCGCTGTTTGTTTGCAGTTTCCTTGGTCTTACTTCTCTTTTTCATGACGACAGATTTGAGCTTCCTGCTTGGGTAAAGAGGTGTGGCCTTCCACTGCTTCCTGTAGACGCCGCACAAATGAACACGTTGAAGGAACCGGCACGGGTGCGAGGCCCTTTGCATGGTGTCTCACCGGGCGGTGGCGGAATCTCGCGCCCGCTGCTTTCGGAGCTTGGCGGCGTGCAGCAGCCGGTACCACCGCCTTAGGCTGAAGACCATTCCAGGGTGCCCCCGTGCCGCCTGTTCTCCGGTCACCAGATCGCTCGCGGTGTTCGATAAATCCCTGAGGGTCAAAAGCGAGGTCAAGGACACGAACGGGCCGAGGAGACAGGAAGTGACATCACCATTCAGTGTGGTCGTCCAGTCCAAAGAGGAGTTTGATGGTGACAACGGCGAGGGCGGCGGCCCGGACGTCGTACTGGGGCAACATGGGGCGGCTCGAGGCTTCCGACGGGCCGCACGTCACATCCGCCATGCCGCTGCGCTCCATCAGCTCGTACAGCCACGGGTGGAGCTCGTCTGGCGGGGGGGCAGCATGAGTGTTGCCATGGTTACGTCTCCTTCCCTTCGTGTGACGGGGGCCATGTGGGGGGTGCACAAGCGTGACCGCCGCCACATTCTAGCAGACGCCGGCTAGTGGTTGGATAGCAAGCGAGCATTCGCGCACCGGGCAGGTTGGCGTCGGCCAGATAGCGCAGGCTGAGCATGGCCGGGTGCAGCGGGTCCTGGCGGCGGATCCGAGGAAAAGCAGGAAGTTGCAGGAAGCTGACAAGCGTCTTGGCCTCCCGGTGCAGCGCTCGGTAGGTGGGGATGCTCTGCCAACACAATCGGCGCCGTCAAGACCCGAGAGACGGGTGCGGGGATGAAAAAGGTGCGGAAGGGGACCTGACCTGGACGGTGAAGATCAGGGCCTCAGCGCCATCCAGCTTCATCTCCTCGGGCAGATCCTGGTAGGCGTGGACGTACGGGACAGCCCCGTCGTTCGCCAGCCTGAGGACGACAGAGGGGCGGTGACCCAAAGTTCCACAAGGCACAAGTCCACATTTCAAGCATTAATACTCGGTTGCTCAACTGAAAGGAAACTCTTTCCCACTCGCATACTCCATTTGAAGAATGGTTTCGCTGCCACATTTTTGTCGGGGTGAGGTGAGACACGCAGCTCACCTGAGCAGGTCGCTGAGCGTCAGCGCCTGGCGACTCCACACCAGCGCCACGTGGATCAGTGCCAGCGTCTTGGCCATGCTCATGGCACCGCGCTGCCACTTGCGGCGCGGCCGAGGGGAGGCGGAGCTGCCCTGGGAGCCGGTCGACCAATCGCTGTGGCTGCCTGCGGGTTTGAAGGTCACACGTTAATGTAGTCGTTGGCTTTGTTGCCGTCTGTCATAGATTTTGAATTCATTACAATGCAAAGAAAGGGACTGGCTCAGCGGAGCGAGGCTATAATCAAAAAGCTGACGTGATCTTAGACATGCCCCCATCTAACTTAAGCCACTTTGCAGTCGCTCCAACGGACTTCAGCTCAGTGGCGTGCTGACCCGCTTGCGATGGGGACCTGTCGGTCGGCCACATCTCGCCGTCCGTCTCGCTGGCCGATAGGTAGGACGATTCAGCGGCGCTTCCCGGTTCCGAGTCCACAGCTTGCTGAAGACAAAATCAATCAATCAATCAATGCAAGAGTGGAACACGGGCTCTTGGAACTAGAATATCGTCTCCATGGGCAAGGATTTAAGACTAGAACCATGTCAATCTAGATATGGTCTTCTCTCAGGACTAATATCTTCACAAAGCTCCGAAAAACATTTTTAAAAAAAAGTTCACTCCATTTGTTTCTATCCAGCAGGGAATATGCACAACGGGGGCAAGTGGCGTGTCTTTGGGCTCACCACTTTGAACTTGGCGCTCCTGACGGGGTTGTCCGTGTACGCCTGCCTGCTCATCTGGAGGAAGCGGCGCCACAGCGGCCACAACACGTCGTCCTAAAAGTACAGCGCCATTACAGCGCGACCAATCAGGCCACACTCGCCGCCCCCCATCATACCACCTTAAAGCTCGGGGCGACGCCCAGGTCAATCAGCGCGGCCGCTTGCCTCATCAGGATGAACTGGAAGCCTTCGCACGCCACCCATCGACACACTCGCTCTGGACGCACGCACACACACACACACACACATACACAGACCAGAACACTGCAGCTGAAAGGCTCATGATTAATAATACCGGTAATCAGGTACAAGAGGAAATAGCTCACGGCCAACGTCTGGGATTTAAAAAAAAAAAAAAAAAAAGGAAGAAATATAAAGCTAAAGAAGAGAAAGGTAGTGGAGAAGCAAAAGAGGACAAGTGGCTGGAGGAAGGCAAGTGACAAGCACACCCACCTGGCCTCTTCGCTCGGCTCCCTTGGCTGATGGTGGAGACTTGCGATGATCCCGGGGCGCATGTCAGCACCTCCACCTGGTGGGTTCTCTGAACACACAAAGTCAGCAATTGCAATCAATAAACTCTTTTTCAAACAATACAATATTTATTTTAAGGCATATGTGTTTTTTTAATATGGAAGGTAAAGCAGTCGATGTTGATCAGTGATCAGTGTCATGTGACAGCAGTGACATGCCTGGAGAAGTGTTACCAAACTATTATTTATTTGATTCATGGCTGAAGTGTGGAGTGATGATGGGAAATGGGTGTACGATTTGTTGCAGCCCACCTCGATGACATTGTGACACGACCGGCAGAAGAAGCGACCCTCGTCCGACACGGCCCAGGCCACGCAGCCGCACTGCCCACACGGCTCCCGGTAGCCGCCCTGCACGTGCAAAAACTACTTCAGTGCAAGCATCGCTCCAGCACACTTCCATCTTAGTACAGCAGCGAGCCGCGGGGAATCTCTCAACGTTACTCTGACGGGTCATGATGGCTCATATTTTCACTTCCCTCGCTTCCAACGCTAATTTCATACCTCAATTTGTTCAACTACTAGCAAGTTGTTGCCCTATCTTTAACTGTGCAATATTTGTGTGGTCTGCCTTGTATTTCTCACAACTCGTGGAATGTTTGCTCACTCTCAACTCGTAATGTGTTGTTTTCCAGGCACGTTTGTGTGCCAAAAGCAAGCACAAATCACCGAAGCGCCTTCTGCAAACTAATGTGTCGAATCCTAACGGCCACTCATTCGCGGCAGTTTAGCACATTAGCTTGTTTGGACGTTTATCGGATTTCATTACGATAAAATAGAAGGGTGTTACAGACCGTCAACTCTTCGTCCATGTGACCACAATTAAGTCTTTAAAACGATAAACGAGACACTTTTGGGAAACGAGCAGGTCCACACACGTTGCTCCGCTTGTTTGGGCAGGAAGTTCTTCTGTTTCTTCTCTTTCTTTTCAGTTTGTTTCTTCAATTTACACACTACTGCCTCTCGCAGGAGGCAATGAGAACTGCAACTGATTTGTACGTAAATTGCTCACTTTTTTTCTCAGTTGATATTTAAAAATACGATTTAAAGTAACAACGGAAAAATAATTCAAGACCAAAAATGAATACTTTGTTGTTGGAATTGAACAACTCAGACAGGAAAGTTTGGAGAAAAAGTTAGAGGCCAGACTGAGATGGTTTGGACATGTACAGAGGAGGGACAGAGGTAAAGGCAAAATATATGAGACAACAGATATTGTGAATATGAGCTGCTTGTTGAGGGATGCTGAGTTTAGGATTGTGACGTTCGCATATGAGCGGATTTGTGCGAGTTCAGTAAAATAAGCAGCTGATCGGCGGGCTCCAGATGGGCGATCATCCATCCATTTGTCTTCATTTTATCACTTATGCCTCACAAGTCTGCATAAAATGAAACCCTGGGATTTGGGACCAACGACGTCAAAACACCAAGAAGATTGTGACGAGACAACGTTCCAATATAAAAGCTTAAGACCGACCCAAATTACAACAGGAATCAAAACCAAACTCATTAGTAACTTATAACATCTTAAAATTATTATTTAAAATGAAATTTCACCAACGAATTGATTTCAGTGGAATAAAAGTCAATTACTGTATTGTTACGGTAAATACTTTTGTTGTGAAGTGGCACACAACAGCTTCCACTTTGAATGACCCTGCTTCTCCCTAACTTGACTAGCTGCGCGTCTTCCTGGTTTGGTCAACTTCGCGTTTTTTTTCGCTTTTCTTTTCTCTTACAAGAGTCCAACCGAATCGGAACACCAAAGACTTGAAATGTAGACTCACGTCTCCCATTGAGCACGCCAAAAGTGAACAGCCGCTCTGAGAGTTGCGGTGACGTCACCAACAAAGTGAACATGTTGATGCTGTTTTTTTTCTTGGTTTTCACGCAAAGTGAAGCCTCCACGCACTCACAAGACCCGCAATTCTGTAAGTCTCGTTTACACGCAAACTTACCGAACGTATACGGTACGTGCTTAGATCTATTGAGCCGGACGCGTTCAAACTTTTACTGTCAAGATACCGATTGTCTCCATTCACCACACAAATTGCATATCCACGTCCTGCCGATCACTTGGATAGATCTATGAGTGTGCACAGGACGTCTATGCTGAATCTTAGCGCAAGAGATTACATCTATAGTGCCGCGGATGTCCAAAACACACGCATATAATCGTTAGTGTACAACTAGTGTGCTGAGATTTGATCTCTTCCGCATACAAGTCCCCCAAATCTTGGCTCTCTGCTCACCGTGCATACCACGACCCACTCCGGTCACCGTACCAGCAGCTTTATTGTCCCGTCACTTTCCAAAGGTCGCACTAGCGCTTTTCGACACTGCAACAATTCACCAAACTCGCCTCATTCATTCCAATCATCCATCATGAGCAAGGGATGCTGAGCACGATGTTATGAACCGCTTTATTCATCAGGTACTATGGTGTCATGCAATGTATGATGTAAATATGCAACTTAATTGATTTGTTTTCTATCAAAATGTTCAGTAAGTCAATTTCAAAGGCCTTCAGAGAGAGAAGGTATGTGTAGAAGGCCTTGGAATTCCACAGCTTTCTTCCCAAATGGCTCTGATCTCTGTCACGGTTACTACAAGTCTTCGTCGGCTCAAACCACAAAACGACGTGAGAGCGCAACAATTAAAAACTTGAAATATGAGCCAAATTCATTCTTTGAGCATGCTTGTCACTCAAAACTATCATATCTCAAATGAAAATGAAAGGAATTGCCATTAGCATGGTTAGCCTTTTCAGGTTCTTCAGAACAAAAAGGTTTTGCGTTGGGGTGTTTTCCTTCCATTTCCAAAAGCAAAAGAGCTTCCAACCAAATTGGAAGGAAATCTGGGGGCCGAAGGGAAACTCCTGCTTACCTTTCTGTGGCATGAGCCTTGGCGCTAAAGAATCCCTTCGTGCGGTCCTCAGCATCTCTGAGCGCCATGTTGGAAGACTTTGACGTGCTGTCGCCGTCCAGCGTGCACGCTCACTCCGTCCGCCGCAGAGACCTGCTCGCCACTCACGTGGAGAAAGAGATCAGCTTCCGCGCACTGCAGAGGTGAGCAAACGCATCCTTCCAGTAAGTTCGGACTGCATCCGATGGATTTTCGTCGTATGACGGTTGACTGTCAATATGTTGACGGAACGGCGACAGACACTTCCGTCTGTACCTGAGGACCAACGAGCACATATTCACCGAAGACTTTTCGGCGTGGGCGGTGGACGATGACGGCGAGCAAAACCTGCGCGTGGACCGCCACGCCTTCTTCACCGGACACGTCATCGGTGACCCCGACCCCCTGCTCTTCGCCGCCGTCGCTCCGCACTTCTGATACTTTTTTTTTCTCGGCAGGGGAGGAAAACTCGCGCGTTCAAGCTCACATGGACGATCGCAATTTCTCGGCCCGCATCGTCACGCAGGAGGCGGAATTTAACATAGAGGTGAGAGCCCGTCATTGGATTCATGGTCCCCTTGGGGTGATGGGGAGCATCTACGCTCCGGATCTAAGTTGTTGTGGCTTCAGCCTCTGTGGAGGTTCACGCGGCCCTCCGACAGCCGTCTGCTAGTCTACCGCTCGGACCACATCCGAAACCTCAGCCGACCGCAGCGGGCGTCCGTCTGCGGCTACGTGGACTCTCACTCCAGCCACCTCCTCCCCGACGGCGTTCGCCACGCCGCCCAGGAAGCCGATGACGACCAAGAAGGTATGACCGCCACAAAGTGCCGCCCGATTTTTTTATTATTATTTTTTTTGGACAAACGATGCGATGCCAGCGACAGCAATGCTGCACATGACGTCACTTCCCGTTAGCACACGCGTGACGTTTGTGTCGTTCGTCAGAGTGCGCGTGGCGTGCGCGTCGCGACGTGCACCCTCACAGTAAGAACACGTGTCCTCTGCTGCTGGTGGCCGACCATCGCTTCTTCACGCACATGGGGCGCCGCGACGAGAGTACCACGCTCAACTACCTGGTGAGATGTGTGTCATATGCGCGCTTTTACGCGTGTGTACGTGCTTGCTTACAAACGCCGTCGCGGTCTTGCAGATCGAGCTGATGGACCGCGTGGACGACATCTACAGGAACACATCGTGGGACGACGACTTCTCGGGTTACGGGGTCCAAATCCAGCAGGTTTTTAGTCGTCCGCAACCACGTGAGCCCCAGAGCCTGAACGTGGAGCGCGCGCGGTTGACGTGCGGTTTTGCGTGCGCTCCAGATCATCATCGAGAAGACGCCGACCGCCGTGAAGCCGGGAGGCGTTCACTTCAACATGGCCGGAAGTCCCGTGGCCGGGCGAGACGTGTGGGATGTCAAAAGGCTCCTGGAGGTAAAAGGACAATGCGATCGCTCCACCTAGGACACAAACGCATCATAGAAGTCCGTTAGCCGACTTTCCGTCTTTCTCACAGCAGTTCAGCGTGGATGTGTCGGAGAAGGCGGCCAACGTGTGCCTGGCGCACTTGTTCACTTACCAGGACTTTGACGAGGGCACGCTGGGCCTGGCGTACGTGGCGCCGGTCAAGGCCGACATCCCCGGCGGGCTCTGCTCCAAAGGCTGCCCGTCGACCGCCACTGATGCGGACCCACACCGCCTCATCTATCTCAACACGGGACTCACCAGCACCAAAAACTACGGCAAGACCATCCTCACCAAGGTCGCCCCCACCACGCGTGCCCACACACACGCATAAGCCACATCGCGCATGACCTTCACATCTCCGCAGGAAGCAGACTTGGTGACCACTCACGAGCTGGGTCACAACTTCGGGGCGGAGCACGACCCCGACAACATCCCCTACTGTGCCCCCCGAGAGGACCAGGGAGGCAAGTACGTCATGTACCCCATTGCTGTCAGCGGAGACCACTTCAACAACAAGGTCGGTCCCTTGCCGACAAGGTCGGCTCGACGACAAGGTCGCCCGACGTCCGTAATTTGAATTGTCTTCTGCGGTGCGCAGGTGTTCTCCAAATGCTCCAAACGTTCCATCGTAAAGCGTCTCCGCTCTAAGGCGTCGTCGTGTTTCAAGGAACGTACGGTCAACGTTTGCGGGAATTCTCGCGTCGAACCCGGAGAGGAGTGCGATCCCGGGCTGCTGCACATCAACTCGGACCCCTGCTGCACCCCCAAGTGCCGCCTCAGGCCGGGAGCACGATGCAGGTCAGGGGGGCCGGGAGCACGATGCAGGTCAGGGGGGCCGGGAGCTCCCCGCGGGCGGATAGCGGCCAATTGGCCGGCCTTGTTGCGAAAGCATGTCATTAATGTTAGCATACGGCAAACTGTGGCAGGATTTTTACTTTCCGGACCTGGACTTGACACCTCTGTTCAGGAGCATTAACAGGACAACATGCTTCATGGAAGCTTCTCAGTAAAATATGCAAGTGGCCAGTTTTAGCATATTGCGAACGTAAGCATGACGCCAATATTAGCGTGTAACTCGGACAAGCATCTTGCTCACGTTGACGCGCCGACAATATTATTTTGCAAGTGACGGACGGACTAACGCGAGCATGCCCCTCCGCGCGCGGCGCAACAGGCGCAGCTCAAGCGCATTGCTACGTGTGCGAAGAACACCAGCATGTTTCTAATGTTCGCACGTGTTGCTACGGGCGTCCAGTGACAGGAACAGCCCGTGCTGCAGGAAGTGCCAGCTGGAGGCCGCGGGTGAGGTTTGCCAGGAGCCCATCGACGCCACGTGTAAAGGACGGTCCTACTGCACAGGTCAGGACCTGACTTGATTTCCTCCCTCCATTCCCGGGCTCCTTTGTGCACGTACCTGTGTCGGCGTGTTCTTAGGCTCCGGCGCAGATTGCCCGCCTCCAGAGAACGCCCCGGATCAAACGCCGTGTCTGGACAGCGGCGAGTGTCAGGACGGCTCGTGCGTCCCCTTCTGTCTCGCCGTCCTCAAACTGGAGCCGTGCGCCTGCAACGGTAAGCCGAGCCCAAGCTCGCTCCTTCTGCGAACGCCGCCGCCATCTTCCCGTTGCCGCCGTTCCAGAAACCGGCACGTCCTGCAAGGTGTGCTGTCGAGGCGGCGGCGGCGTATGCGCACCCTATCGAGATGCGGAGGGCCACTTCTTGTTCCTGCGCAAAGGCAAACCCTGCACGGTGGGCTTCTGCGACGGCGCGGTAAGATGTTGCGAGGAAAATGGCGTGGCTTGCGCGTGTGGCGCCGACGCGTACGTGATGCGTGGCGTCTGCAGGGGAAGTGCATGAAGCAGGTGCAGGATGTGGTGGAGAGACTTTGGGACTTCATTGACAAACTGGACATCGACACCTTTGCCACGTTCCTGGCCGACAACATGGTTGGTTCCGTGGTGGCCTTCTCGCTGCTCTTCTGGATCCCCTTCAGCGTACTGGTGCACTGCGTGGTGCGTGGACCCGAGCGCACGCCACCTTTCACCGTGAAGACCACACCACCGATGACTTGTGTCGTTTTGTGGCTCAGGACAAGAAGGTGGACCGCCAGTACGAGCAGAACACCAAGTCGCTCTTCTTTCCCAGCGTGAGTAAGCGCCGCTTCCGTGACTCGTCCACTTCCCGACTTTCCACAGCCTCAACCGAGATGCTTTTCTCCAGAACGCGGAACTCCTGAGCAGCCTGGAGTCCGCTTCCGTGCGGATCCTCAAACCCTTGAACGCACGCTTCCAGGCGTCCAGCCCCGGGCCCCCGGACAGCCCCAGAATGGCGACCATCGCTGAGGACGTCAGCGTGGACGAGGCGGCGCTGCAGGAGGCGTTCGGGCGGCCGCGGGGATCAACGGCGCGCTCCTTCGAGGACCTGACGGAGCAAAACTTGGTGGCCGGCGCGGCGCCGCCCGCCAAACTGCGGCATCAGCGCCACGCCGGTGCCAAAGAGACGCTGTGCTGACCGCTCTTTTGCCCGAAACTTGGAACTCTGTCCGCCAATCAGAGACCAGGGTGAATCAAATGTGGTGTTAGCATGTCACGTCCTGATAACTCGTGTCTGCTTCGAGGGCAGCCTCAATCACAATCTGTGGTTGCCATGGCAATACACAGGACAGCGTCTCATGACAGAATGTTCACATTTATTTTACAAAAAGAGCAAAATAAAAGAAGGCAAACAAACTCGATGCCACGATCGGGCAGCGCGGCTTCCCTCTCAGGCGACGGGGCTGAGGGCGTCGTACAGTCGATGGACGGCCACCTCCAACATGTCCTTCAGAGTCTCGTCATCGGCGCACGTCACCTCCTGCGGCGAACGGACCGTTCGCATTGCTCAACGCAGCCTGACCTCATTTAAATCCCTCCCCAAATGTGTAATGTGCGTTTTCTTTTTAAAATACTCACGCGAGTCTCGGGGTCCACGTGAGCCAAAGCGCCGTCGACGTTGACCGTCACTTTGTCGCCATCTTTGAAATCAACGCAGTCCTCACCAAACATGTCGCTACACACACACGCACGTTAGCACATCAGGTTAACTGCTAATTGTAATCATTTTATGTGTGACAACCACAGTGTATGTAACTCAATATTCAAGTACGGGCCTACTTGGTGGTTGCTGCACGCCGGCTACAAACTAACAAGACTAGACTCACTGGAGCATGAGTTCCAGTCTTTCAACAAAGACTTCCTGGTCAAAAGTTTCCCGGCGAGCTTCCAGTACTGAAAAGAAAAGGAAGGCCAGGTGTGAAAGAGGTCAAGCGGGTCGCGAGTTTCACCGGCGCTGCCTTGACTGACTCTTCTGGGCGTTGGGGTTGGACTGGACCTCCAGAATCACGGTGGTCACCACGTCAGCGTACATGTCGTTGAGCGGGTTGGCCAGCCACTGAGAAGACGACACGCATTTGATTGACAGCTGACGCCTGGTCGTCATGGAGAACATTCTTGTGTGGCTCTCCCACCTCCAGCAGAACCATGCCGGCCTCGTGGACCAAAGTGATGCTCTTGAAGATCCGTATGGTGATCTTCTCTGCAGACTCCACCTGCTCCACGTCACCTCGACGCAAACACACGCAACCGATTTGCACAAAGCACGCGGGCGCACGGACGGGCGGGCGCGCAGACGCCTTACCGGTGAGGCATCGGAGCTGGCTGACCAGCAGCGAGATGGGTCCCGTGTAAGGGATGGCCTGCGTCTGCGTGACTGTGCCCACGCTCAGATCTGTGTACTCTGGACCGCACAACCGCCACGTTAGATCATATCATCGATCACATGAATTGCTGCCCTTCTCGCCAATTCTGTTCCACATGCACTATTGAAGCTAATTTTTTCGGGCAAGCGACTGCATTTGAAACGTCACGCTCATTTCGAGGCGGTGGCTCCAAATTCAATCTGATACGAGTTTATTAGAGGATTTTTTTTTTTTTGGGGGGGGGGGGGGACCAGTCAGCCAATCAGAAAATGCCAAACCAAACGGTCAAAGCGATTATGTTGAGAAAGAATCACATTCTACCATTTGACTGCCCCCTTTTGAAGTTGTTTTGGACGGCCACGTGCACCTGAGAGATCAGAAGGCGTCAGGATGTGATAGTTGAAGTTTCTTTTGACGAGGATGCCGGACACCCTCTGCCCTTGAGTGCAGGACTTGTCAGCCAGCGAGCCCATCACCTGCAATGAAGCACGGCGGCATTCTTCACCACGTCCCGTTTCAAGGTGACGCCGGCGCCGTCAACGCACCTTGGCCAGTTTCTCCCCGCGAAAGTTGAGCGTGACGGCCTCCGTGTTTCTGGGGTTGTGGACCTCGATGTGGACCTGGTCGTTGTCCTCGTACTCGCGGATGAGCGCCGCCTTCAGCCGGGCCATCTCGTTCTGCTCGCCGTGGACCAGGATCTGCAAGCGGCGGGAGGAGACGTCGGCACGGGGCCCGTGGGAGTCGCCGGCGGCGGATGCTTACCACGTGCGGCGGTTTGAGGGCTCGGATGAACTCGCTGGTCTGCTGGTAGTCGGTGTGCGCCGAGAAGGAGATGTAGTCCACCGACATCTTCAGCGGAAGCTTTTGCCCCGACATGGTGCAGATCTCTTCCGGCTCCGTCATGATGTGCTGCAACATTGCAAGCGGGCGCCTCGCAGGTGAATTCGCATAATTCAGACTAACATTCACAAGTTGAGGTAGCTTTTTTTTTTTTTTTGATGGGTCACGCACGTACCTTGGCAAGCGTGCCCTCCACGCAGTATCCGGCGATGATGACGCCGTTCCTCTTGTCGGTGCACCAGCTCTCAAACAGTTCTCGGGACAAACCGCTCTGCATCATGCCGGGAGACGCCATCACCACGCTGGGCCCGATGTCATCAAAGTGGTCCATGCTCTGCCCCGCGCACACAGACAGTGACTGCGATGCTTAACAACACAAAAAGACCAAAAGCCTGGCAAGTTCCTCAGAGAAAAGCCTCTGGAGGAAGCAGGGGCGGGCCCGTGTGGGGCGCACGCGTGCCCTTATTGACCTTGAGGTTGCTGATGTGCTTGAAGACAAAGGGGTTGTTGACGTTGATGGCCTTGCGGATCTTGTCGTTCATGGCGTTGATGTACGTCTGGTAGACGGCCATGCACTTCCTGGCCAGCGACGATGCGTAGTAAATGGGAATGTCGTGCAGCTCCGGGTGGTTCTGCCAGTACTCGTCTGAGCGCACATCGCCACGTCACGCATACACCCCCGCAACCAAACGCGCGCGCGCACACAAACGGGCGATTACCGAGGATGAGCAGAAGCTCCTGCGCTCGTCCGAGCGCAAAGACGGGAATCAAGCAGCGCCCCTCCCGGTTGACGATGTCGTGTACCGTGTTGCAGAAACGCGCCTCGCGCTCTTCGCGTTTCTCATGGATGTGCGTCCCGTACGTGGACTCCTGATGCACACACGCACAAATATAGACTTCGGGTAAAGACGGCAATCAGCACGCGAAGGTCACAAACGCGCCTGGCACATCATCGCGGCTGACCGTGATGAGGATGTCCGGCTTGACGCTGGGGATCTCCGCCGCCATCAAGTGTCTGTCCTCCTGACGCGAGAAGTCCCCTGTGTACAACAGCTTCGCGCGTACGCGTTTAGGGACATTTGGAGTGCCACAACGGTCCAAATCTGCAAGCCAAATTTTTGGGGGGAGGGATCTTCCAGTTGGTCATTTGGTACCTTGACGCCGGCGATCTCGATCATGAACATGGCGGCGCCCAGGACGTGTCCGGCATGGTAGCACCAGAACTTGATGCCGGCCACTTCCTTGACCTCGTGAAAGTTGATGGTCTCGATCTTTTCCATGCTCTCCTCCAGGTCCGTCTCCGTGTACAGCATGTCGTCGGCCGAGATGTTGCTGCGAGCACCAGGTGGCAAGGTCACGGTCGCGTCTGTCCCGCTCGGGCGCGACGCTACCCGTCCGCAACACGATTTGCCAACCTCCATTTCCAGATGCATTTAATGGACGCATTTTTTTACGACCCAAATGATCTCGTCACCAAAATGGCCTTTTGTCACACGAGCAAGTTTCTATTTCGCAGAAGTGCGACAATTAATTCATCACTTGATCGATGATCAAATTCATTGGCGACTACTTTGATTATCGAAGAGGTGCTTAGAGACCAAATCATCAGATTTCCAGCCACGCAACAGGAAATATTAGGGATGTTGGACAGCGCTTTTTTACAGACCAATAAAACGACGGCTCTTACCCGAGTACAAATGTCGCCTCGAGTAACATTACGGGGAACAATAACGGCAAAATTGCTTCTCAGAACAAAAAGAGAAAAAAGATTGCCCCAAGTGCGTACTGCTGTGTGCACAGTCCCCGGATGGAACCCACCTGACTTTGACGTAGTCAGACAGCAGCCAGCGGTAGATGGCCTTGGTGGCGTGCGTCATGAAGGTGCGCCCCCTGAAGGTAGTCTTCTGCAGGAACCAGGGCAGAGCACCGCAGTGGTCCAGATGGAAGCTGAAGCCCACGCAAAGAAAGACAACACGTCAGCACCGCGCTCATCCATCTTCATCCATTTGGTTAACGCCCGGGCAATGATCGTGGGTAATGGCGAGCGACTGACTGGCTGATGAGCAGCAGGTCGATCTCGGCCGGGTCGATGAGGTCGATGTACGGCAGCGCGTCCATGCCCTCCAGGCCCGGATGGATGCCGCAGTCCAGCTGCCAGACGACAACGAGAAGGCCTTCGTGATGGCATCGCATGACCGCCACCAAAAAAATAAGGAGCAGGAGTTGGTACCTACCATGATTTTGCGCCCTTTAAACTCCAGGATGATGCATGACCGTCCCACCTCTTGGCCTGCTCCGCTGCACACGCACGCACACGCAGTATACATGAAATATATTGAAAGCCAGTCATGTTGTTAATATTTATGTGAAGCCCTTTGAGACTTTTCTGTGATGAAGGGCTATGCAAATGAATTCGACTTGACTTGAGATAATCCGGGTACTACATTGCTCCATTTTAAATCGTGTAGCTGACTCAAACGGGAGGGTTTACGTGCACTCATGATGGAATATGATGAGTTTCAATGATTATTTCATATTTCGCATTAAATGCATCTTCATTCGTCATTTTCAAAACCGAAAATGAGAGGAACTATGTGGGTAGAACTGGCTTTATTATTATGAGAAAGTCGAGTGCTAAGTGTTTAGCATTACAGTCGAGAGAGGTTCAGGGTTCAGACATTCGAACCTTGAAGTGCCCTCCTGTGTGGGGAAGCACTCAAGTCATCGCTTAGTTATAGAAATACCACCAAAAGTAAAATAAAAAATTGAACTGCATATATGTCAATAACAAAAACAAAAAAGATTTTTTTTCGCCCATACAATCACATTTCCTAATTAACCGAGACAGTGTTTTGGGATCCCAAACCACATTGGATGTATTGAAGTGACAAGTGACGTTGTATTTGAGAAGATGTGGAAGAGTTTGGCGGGAGGCCCGTCGCAAGAAGTCAACAAAAGTTAAGCTTCCAAGCACTCACAGTGGACGAATAAGCAGCTGGTCGCTTTCCTCGGCGGGAACCGCTGCTTCAATTTTGCGTTTGCTTGCCATCTTCCACTCGCGAAAAGCCGGCAAACGCTAAATTAAACGATATTCATGCCACAAGCTTGACAATGGGCGCTTATTTCCACTCCCAAGTTTATTCGGCGATCACGTCCGGTTGTTCTCTTCTTCGACGACGCTTAACGGCGCCAGCTTTGCCTTACCGCCACCTGTCGGACGCACCTGCTTCCTACTCCCTTTTTTTCCTCTAGATGCAATTTTTCAGTCGAATAACAGCGACAAAATAGGTAAATAATGAATACATATTAAAACATTAAAATAAATAAAGACAACATTTGTGAATTAAAATTGTTCAAAAAAAGGCTTCAAGCAGTTTATTGCCACTCCCAGTTGAAGTTCATTCTAAAATTAAACAGAAAATCAAGACATTGTGTATTCTTGCTAATTTGCTAATGCTCGTGCAGAATGGGGATTGCATATCAAACCTTTTCAGCAACATTGTTGAACAGCAACAGTCCAGGAGCAGATTTAGACATTCAATTTAAATGTTTGCACAATCATATACTGTATTCTTTATCCTGTGCGAGGAGCTGTGATGTTTGGCTTGTACATCGATCGGGCTGTCTTGAAATGCCCCCAGGTGGACAAGTCGGGCAGCAGCACAATGGCCCTTCAATTGATGCTAAATGTGACTAAAAATGATTCCTTCTCTTTAATTGTCATTACTGGACGTTTTCAAGAATGAACAACATTATCAAATGGAATTGTTTTGACTTCTGAGTCATATCTCTTGGCACACGCCTTGGCTTAATAAAGCCTGTCAATCACTGGCTTGGAAAACCGGTCGCAGACGACTTGAAGACTGGTGCATCGTGATTTCCAATCACTTGGGTCAATTTCTTGCAATTCCACTTGAAAAAGCCGCAAGTCACTCAGTGATGAAATGCACGAAGGTGACAGGAAAGACCCCGCGCCGTGCAGGTTCCCCCTCCACATGGCCCACCTGAAGCAGAGCACAGCGAGCCGTCAGATGGCACCGCTTCCAGCCCCAAACGTCCGTCCGTCCGTCCGCCCGCCCGCCCGCCCGCCCACTCACTCACCCACCACTCGCTGTCCTCCTCACCCTCCACCACGATCACCTCACCCTCCTCGAAAGTCAGCTCGTCAGGGTTGTCGGCGGAGCACCTGTAGATGGCCCGCACCCTTTGGGGTCTGGACGCCTGAGCGCACCCGACACACAAAAAGCAAAATTTCAAGAATAAGAACAGCAATGGCACATTCACCCACAAATCTTTGCTGGGAACCCCTCAACATGGAGGATTTTTCAGCGTTTTTTTTTCTTTTTCTAATTTCCTTTTGACAGGACTGTTTAGCGCGTCTGCCTCAGAGGGCAGAGGTGCAGGGTTCGATTCCGTCTCCGGCCTTCCGGTGTGGGGTTTGCATGTTCACACGTGCCTGCGTGGGTTTTCTTCGGGGACTTCGGTTTCCTCCCACCCCCCCGCCCCCCAAAATGTGCATGGTAGGTTAATGGAACACTCTAAATTGTCCTTAGGTGGGAGCGTGAGCGCAGAGGGTTGGCCATCTTGAAAAGGAGTGGACTCATTTGTTTAGCTGTGTTTGAATGGCTTTTCAAATGCGGGTTGGGGTCAAGCCTTTTGACTTTTTTATATATATTCTTTGCATAATGCAGGTTTTCACCAATTGCGAGTGGCTCTGGAATAGATCCCCCACAATTAACTTTAACCCCGATAACAACAAGAAGAATCATCATCATCATCAATCACCATCCATGAGGACTTACGCTGAAGGTGGTTCTTGGTTGGGGAGTTGGGGGGGAGGAGCCTTGGGGGGACGGAACCTGAGAAGCTGCATGGAGACGTCCCATTAGTCGTACATAACGTGCGAGGGAGCGGACGCGTCTGGCTACCTCGCTTGTCGGTTGGAGTCCTTCGCAGAGACGACCTCAGCGGAGCTGCTTTGCCTGATCTGAAACCAGTGAGCAGAAGAGTCACCTTCCAACACTTTGGAAGCACGGCAGGACCGTGCGGACCACTTCAGAGGATCAACAGAGGCAAACTCTAAACTCACACTTGACCCCTGACCGCCGTACCATTTCCAGTCAGAACGGACAAGGGCTTACCTGCCGGGTGATTTGTCAACGGGTGGGGGCGGGGGTGGCGCTTTGTGATGAGGAGGCGGAGCCAGAGGCGGGGAGGAGGAGGGGGCGGTTGTCGTGGCAGGTGGGCCCGAGGACGGAAGGGGTGTGCTCCAGGCCCCGCGGGTGGCTGGGGGAGGTGGAGGAGGGGGGGCAGGGGGAGGGGCCACTGGCAAAACTGGAGGACGGGAGGATCGGGAGTTGTGTGATGTTTGGTTCAAAAGTCACACGCACACGCTGGAAGTGGCACTCACCGTACATGGAGGCGTTTCTCTCGGGGGTGAGGTTTAGGGCCGGGGGGTCGGATGAAGACCTCTGCCGTCCTATGGTTTCCATGGTGAGCGGTTTAGCGGGCTGCCCTCTGCCGGGGGCCCTGGGTGGCAACGGGGGGTTGGGCCCGGGCGGCAGGTGGCGGTCCAGCACGGCGCCGTACGTCTCGTTGCTGATCATCATGCTGGGAATCTGACCGCGGTGTCGGCCGGGCTGCGCGGGAACCCCGGCGCCCACGAAGCAGCTGACGGGACGATCCCGCTCGTCACGGCGGGACGGGTTGGGCTGGGGGGTGGGGGGGGTCAGGAGCATTCACGTCTACAGGGTTAGGCCAGCTGCTGCTGGGCAGCTCGCGTCAACGATGCTCACCTTCTCGTCCAACTCGTCCTCACTCTCGTCCATGTCGTCGTTATGGAGACGCCACTCGTACTCCACGTGCACGTGAACGTTGAACTTTCCAGAATTGGCTTGAGTCAGCTGACACGGGCACGCAAGCATAGCTCAAGGTTAGCCGAACAGAATCGGGTTCTTGGCCTCCTCGAACTTCCTCAGCTTAAGCATCGCATTTGGCGACTTTGGGCCGGCCCCTTTTTGAATGAACACGCCTTAGCTTAGCGCTTCATTAGCTGTGCAGGAAATCGGCTAGATACTTATTGATCACGTAGGCAATTCTGGTTTGACATTCTTTTGAAAGAACCAAGTTTTAGCTGAGCATAGCGCTCAGATGGGTTCGTGAAATCTCAACAAATGAGGAAAACAAAGCCAACTGGACTCTCACCAGGTCTTCACATTGAGTGTGCCCGAGTCGTCTGGCCATGTCCAGCGGCGTTTCTCCGGACTCATTGGCTGCCCACGCACACGCGCACGCACACGGGGGGTTAGGGCGAGCGGGCTAACGCCCACGACCGAGTGACGGCAAAGGCATGCGGTCAACTCTTTCAAGATCCCGTTGTCATGACGACTCCTTCACGACTACACAATCGCTACAAATCAACGGGTGAACGAATGGCAACAGCGCGATGACGACGCTCGCCTCACCGATGGCAACGGACGCTTTGCCACGGAGCAGAAGTTTCAGGCACTCGCCGTTGTCCGTCAAGCAGCAGTAGTGCAACGCCGTACTTCCTCGTTCCGTCTGCTTGTCCAGGTCGCCGCTGCACGCGAGCAGTTATGAGCAGACGTACACACGCGCGCAGTGTTCTTGAGGCACGAGCGAAGACTCGCGGTGGCGTTCGCAGACGTTACCTGTTCTGCGCCAGGAAGTCCACGATATGCAGAGAGTTCCTGTCCACCATACGCACGGCCAGATGGAGTACCGTTTCGCCTGGCTCCTGAAGGGGGATTTACACATCGCCAGCACCATCATCATCACCACGCAGCCAACGAGCGAATGATGGCGAACGCAGTCGCCGCCTCGGCAACGCATTCTCTCATCGCGTCCTCCCCGATGGCCACAAAGTGCCATCAAGGTCGGCTGTGCGAACGCAGGAGGCGGCTCGAAGGTCGTACGTGCTGCTGAGGCTGCGGGAAGGCCTCGGTCAGGTCGACGCCCTCGCCGTAGACCTGGATGAGTGCCAGGATGTCGCGGTTGCGCGCCGCCTGGTAGAGTGCGCGTAGGCGCTCGCTGTTGTCGGCGCACCGGCGGCGGACCAGCGCCTTGTCCACGTACTTGGACGTGATGAAGTCTTTCCGTCCCTGCCTGCGCACGCAGCCGTCGTTTTTATTAGTCCGATTCTTTGTGTCATTCGTCAGTCTGACCTGGTCCGATCTATCTCTCTTGTACCAACCCGTCGATTAACTATTGATCTGTTTTTTTCACTCACATGTCGCTGGTGGGTTCCGGCTTGGCCACAGCCGAGGCAGAAAGCTCCGCCTCCATGATGTCGTTGAAGGCGGCGTTTCCGACGTTCTTGGCCAGCTGAAAGGGCAGGACGGCAAGTTTGGCACGGCCATTTGCTGTCGGCGGCCGAGCGAGCGGACTCACCAGCAGCTCAGACGTTCCCAGCACGTCCAGGTCCAGACTCTGGATCCTGGAGAAGTGCACCCCGATCTCTCTGTGGATCCCCGAGCACTCGATGCAGATCAGCACGCCAAGGTTGGTGGACAACCACGAAGGACCTGCGTCGTCACCACACGTCTCAAACATCCTCCATCCAAGTTCGCTGGACTAGGGTTAGCGTTAGCCCACATGCACGCACATAAACACACACACACACACACACACGCATGCAAATACACACACGCAGGCGGGCACTAGTCACCTGGAGCGCCGCAGTCGCAGCAGACGCGGTTGCCGTCCATTTTCTTGACGTCGGCGACGATGGCCTTGCTGAGCTCCTGCACGATGTTGTCGCCTTCGTCCTGGCCGCCTTTGAAGGCTTTGCTCAGCGCTTCTTCTTTGCTGTTCTGGAGGACCGACACCCATCTGCACCCGAGGACGTCACGCATCAAATCACCGCAAAGGAAGGTCAGACGCCACGCCCCGCGACTCACATCTGGCACTCGGCCTCGTCCTCTGCCTGGAAGTGATACGTCCGGTCGTCTGAGGGGACAGACAAACACGGCTTACAAGCAGCCGCCCAAAGTCACATTCAACAACGGCGATCGTGTGCTTGCAAAAGTGGACACGCCCACTTCGAACAGGCGGTTGGGGCGTGGGCAGAATGAATTCCTGCTCACGGGAGTCAGGACACACCTGACACGACTGCTAATCAAGTTCAGCTGTTCCAGGAGGCTTTCTCTGACATTTTTATCATCACAAGCCACCCTCAAGCTTCCTGTTCTAGTCACGTTTTTCGTCACACGTGTTCTCGTCACACCTGGGTCATGTAATTGCGGTGCATTTATGAGATTCTGGTAACGAGTTTGGAATGGAGTGGTCCTGCTGGTGTTGTGGTGCGCCTTACGTGAAAAGAGGTCAAAGTTCCTCTTGTCGTCGGCGTTCTTCTTCACCTGGCACGTCAGTAGGTTGAGTTTGGCTGGTGGCCGATTAGCCTGAAACACACACACACACACACACACACACAAAACCAGTTATAAAAAAAAAAGCCTAAGTTAAACTCCGCCCCGATCTATGATGTCACTGTGGCTGACAGTGCGCCTCATTGCGCACTCTTGCATATAGTGACTATTTCATACTCAAAACAACACCTCAAAAGATGTTTATGAATGTTTTATGTGCAAAATGAAAACCCTTCGGTCTGTCAGTCTTTTCCTTAAGCTCTTCCTCCTCCTCCTCTTCCTCATTTTCTTGCTCTTCTGCTTGCTTTGTCCTGATTGGCCGTTTGACTCTTCGTGTAAAAACTTAAAATAAAAACAACACAAAAAAAGCCCCCGCCCCAAAAACGCCCGAATTAAAACGAAAGTGTTTGTGTGTGTGGTGGCCGGTGGGCGGGGCTTACCGTGGCGTGGCAGATGGTCAGGAAGCCGTTTTTCACCGAGCACTTCCTCTTCTGCCAAACCTTCCTGAGCCTGCGCGACACCACGATGATGAGGACGCGTGGGCGTCGGCGCGTCGCGGGAAGCCGACTCACCCTTCGCTCCTCTTGGACAAAACCCCGGAGCGCTCCGTGCCGTGGGCCTTGTTGCCTTGCAGCTGGTGCAGGCTGTATCCTTGCTTCTGCTTGGCCGGAGCCTCCTGTCAATCAGTCACACATGGCCACTTAGGGCCCGCCCACAGGACCCCCCTGACGGTCGACAATCGAACCTCTTTGCTCTCTGACTGCAACGACGCCTTCAGGACGTCTCGGAGCTGAGTCAGCTGTTTCCTCTCGCCGTCCTGCGTCTGTTTGATCTGTGCGACCGCAACCACCCACACGCACGCACGCACACGCACACGCACGCAGCTTTCCCTCAGACTTTTTCAAATCTTCAAAGTTGAACGACGTGTGTGACGTTGGCATCCTCACCGCCGTCAGTTCCGTCGCCATTTTCTCCACGGAGGGTTTTAGGCTCTCGACGGCCGTCAGTCCATCCTGGAAGAAGCTGAGTGCACGTGCATGTGAGTGTGCGTGTGTGCGCAAAAACTAGCACCTGTGAAGGTGCAAGTTGAGACTGCGGTGGAGCTCGCACGCGCGTATCCGTCTACGGTCTTACTTGCACTGTGCGTGGAAATACTTGATGAGGTTCTGCAGGAGGTCGACGCCCTTCTTGACCTTGATGTCGTTGACCTTGAGAAGGTACTGTGCGCAAAGACGTCCGATGTCACTTCCTCTCCGTGCGGAGGAGAGCGCGAGCTTTGACCCACCTCGCACATGTTCAACTGGAAGACGCGGCGTTCCTTCTCCATCTCCTCGGCAATCTCGCCGCCGCTGAACTCGGTGCGAATCATCCCGTGCTGCTTGGCGTGCTCGCGCTTCTCCTTCTCAAGCTTGGAGCTGTCGGCGGCAAACGATTCCGTCACCACAAAAGCAAAGCCAGCGGACGTCCGGCGCGAGCGCTCCTCACAGTTTGCTCTCGTACTCCTTCCAAGCCTTGTCGAACGGCTTCTTCAGGTCCTAAGGGGATGATGACACGCAACGTGACATGTTACACGGCAACATGTCGGGTAACATGGTTAGATAGTAGCGTGTCATGGCACCGATGGCGAGAGAGCGACGCATGGCGTGACGCACCCCCTTAACGCCGCGCAGATCGCCCTTGAGCAGACTGTCCAGCGGGAAGGAGATGATGTTGTTCATGTTCTGGACCTGAAGTGAGATCGCCGGTGAGGCGGGAGCATGGCCGTGACAACGGACAGACGGGGGGGGGGGGGGGGGGGGGGGTTACCAGGTTCTTGAAGAGCGCCGTCAGCTCTTTGCTGAAAACGGCAAACTTGAGGAAAGCGGCGCCCACGGCGGTGTCCTCCCCGCTCATGCAGTTGTCGCCCAGCTTCTCCATGGCCGATACGTACTGGTCCTCGTGCTCCACGTGGACTGTAACGCGTCCACACACACGCACGTTTTAAACGCTCATTGTGAGAAGTCAAGTCTCGGGCCCGACCGATTGATGCCTGGCCAATTACATCCTTAGCCAAAATAATGGGGCAGGTGGCCGATGTTTTTCCCTCGATGCCCTCCAACCATTCACAGCTGCTGGACATAAGTCACGCTGCTGGCATCATTTATTGCACCGAGTCAAGTGCGAAGATTCGTTTCCTGACAGAGTGCTGCGCTCCCTTTGGCATGCTGGGACACGGGCAGGAATGGCGGGAATGTTGTACACGAGGCCACACGTCTGCAAGCAACTCAGTCCGTGTGTGTGTGTGTGAAGTCTGTCTGAGCACCACAGACCCATTGATGTGCCTTGTCTTTGCTTCATGACAACGTGAGGACAATTCAAGCGCCTCACCAAGTCCCGACGTGTATACGGACTTCACCGCCTTCTTGAGCTTGGAAAGAACCGAGCGCTCCACGTCCAGAATCTGAATGAATGGACACGAGCACAAAATATGATTCAGCAAGACGAGAAATAAGAAGTGGCATCCTCCCTTCAATCAACAAAAGGGAGAAGTTGTACTTCCTGTTGTGATGTAACACATTGGTCTTCACCTTTCTTTCACTTCCTGTCAACGTTACATGAAGACCACTTTTGTGCCTTGCTCAAGGGCAGTGCAACGGTCAAGTGTCATCCTGAACAACCCAATAACTTGGTCAAACACACAAACGTACACACAGACAGAGGCAAGACCTCCACAAGCTTGGCTTGATACACTCACGCGCACGCACATACTAACACACACACACACACTCACACACACACACTCACTCACACACACACACTCACTCTCACACACACACACACACACACACACACCTTCATGCGCGTGACTGACCTCTTCGAGGGCGTTGACGCTGTTCCTGCAGTCCGTCATGCGCGTGGAGAAGCTGGACGTGGTGGGCGCCTTGTAGTCGTCGTTACATTCGCCGACGAACTCGGTGACGCTCAGTACGTCCGTCATGGCTGCGGTCCACAATCCCCACCCGGAAGAAGAGCCGCGCGTCCTTGACGTCACGCAGCCTCAGGTGGGGCCAGGCAAGGAGAGCGCCACACCTGTCTCACTCACACTAACGCACGCAGGCGCTCAGCAAAGAGTTATGGAAGTCTTTCAACTTTTTCTTGGCGTGGGCTTCCTTCCCGTGCGTCTCGATCCGTCGCACTTTTCACCAACTTCTTTCTGCTTCTGCTTCTGCCGTGGGCTTCCTCGGCGGTTGTCAAAGCAGCTGAACAGCTTGTCAGCGCCGCCAAGTGGAACGCCCACGTCACAGAATGACTTTCGCGATCCAATTGCTAACCAACCTGCTGCCCGGGGGCCCCCCAAAGACCAAATGAGTAGCCAACACGGGCCCATTCTAAAACAATACCTCACCAGTGAAACTGAAAATGTCAACGTTGGCTGAGATTTATAGAAACAAACTGTTGCATATCGGTTTGTATCTGCTTCCCAATTATTGTGAGAATCTCCTCACATAAATAAATATCATTAATTATTAATAAAAACATATGATCAAAGGTCATACCGCAACAACGGGGCGCTCTAAAGTGGCCACGCCAGTGCAAAACACAAGCTGGCTGCCACGTGGGACTTTTTTCCCTCCCCCTCATTCTTCCGCCTTCTCTCCCTGATGAGCGTGCATTCACGGCCGACGATGCCGCTCTAAAGCGACCCTGCCAGCGGACTCCCAAGTGTGTCACTGGGCCATGTTTTGGCCCCACCCTCAAAAAAAGAAAAGCAGTTGCCCGCTAGATCGCCAGTCTTCTGCTCATCCCCTTCAGCATCTGTGACAAGCTAGTGTTTTTCACTCACATGACCCAGTTTTCATTGTCAGGATCCATCAGACCCTCCTCGCCCCCCCCCCCCCCCGCCCTCACCCACCATGTTAGGGGTTTGCCCCTCAAAGGGCATGTGCTTCCTCCTCTTGTTGGGCCTGAAGACCCAAAGCATGTCCCTTCAGCCTATCAGGACACGGGCAACCACATGTGGCCCGCGAGCCGTAGTTTGATCCCCTCTGCACACGATTAGACACAAACTCCCGCACTTGTGAAAAGTTGACTTTTGACTCAAATGACATGACAGTAACTCACCGAATCATCATTTTCTTGTTGATCATTAAACGTATAGAATGCAAGAGATGCACAATGGTCACGGCGGCGGCCCCGTCCCCAACCCCCGCTGAGCAAGACGAGGGGCGTCGGGACGCCTCATTTGCGTCCCACAATCCAAACACAACAATGGAAGCTCTTCAGGAGCGACGCAATCTGTCTGTCATCTCACAACAGTGCACCACGTCCACATTTTGCACATTTGAAAGATGGTGCACAAGAAATCGAATCCCCCCAAGCATTACATTTATGACATTTTGGGTTTGAATCTCTTGGAATGTTTTTCCCCGTGCTCACATTTTTTCATACTCATGAATCAGTTCATCAACAACGAGCCAATGGTCAAATTAATCAACAAGTAATGTGATAATCGATGAATCATTTCGAGGCCTTGTTTACCTTGAAAGTTAATCAAATTTCAATAAAAATAGTCCTGAAAAAAATGAATGAAACATAAATATTGAAAGATTTTGGGCAGAGGCAATGTACATGAGAACTGAGTCCAAAAATTGTATTCGACTAGTCGCATTGGATTTCAGATAATTAAGGAGAAAGTGCCAAAAATCAAGAGCTAGCATTTGATCATGCTGACACCCAATATTAGTGGTGCACGTTTTCTTTCCATGAATTCTTTATGATTTGGATGCTGAAAGATGAAAAGCAGCGAATAAACTATCTGAGCTTTGATTGGCTGCCAAAGCGACAAAAGGCGCGAAAACGAAAACTGACACGAAGCTGAGCTACGATTGGCCGAGACGGGTAGAAGGCGGGCTGCCGTCCACAAATCCGGCCTGCGATTGGCTGACGCTCACGCTAGCTACCGGTGTGTTCGGAAGACGCCGGCTGGTTCGTGTGCGGCTGCCTGCGACCCACAAGCTCCTCGCACGCTCGCACTGTCTGATCGCACGTCCGAACGGAACCGGGCCGGCGGGCTGCTGTAAAAGCAAGAAAGTCGGAGGTGACGGACGGCGGACGGCCACTATGGTTCCGCAGCGGCACAGCGGCAAGGCGGCGGCGACACACATCAAGCGCCCCATGAACGCCTTCATGGTTTGGTCCAAAATGGAGCGCAGGAAAATCATGCAGCAGTCGCCCGAAGTGCACAATGCCGAGATCTCCAAGCGGCTCGGGAAGCGATGGAAGTCTTTGGACAAGTCGGAGAAGGTTCCATTCATCCGCGAGGCCGAGCGGCTCCGCCTGCAGCACATGGCCGACCACCCGGGCTACAAGTACCGGCCCAAGAAGAAGAGTAAGACTGGATCCTCGGCCGCCGGGAAGCAACCGAACTCGAACCGACAAAGCCGCTTCGTGTTCAAGTGGGACTTCAGCGACTCGGACGACGACGACGAAACTGCCGCGGAACCGGTTGAAGATACCGCTCGGTTGTTGTGCACGCGCCGGGCGAGCGGAACCTTCTCTCCGGACTCTTCGTCCTCGTCCCAATCCAGTTCCTCGTGCTGCGGGGACGACCTGGACCGCGACCTGTTCTCCCTCAGCCCCGCCCCCTCGGAACCGGCAAACCTGAGCCTCTCTTTGGTGGACAAGGATTTGGACAAGGACCCGAGCGGAACCGAGGGGGCGTGCGGGTCCCACTTCGAGTTCCCGGACCACTGCACCCCCGAACTGAGCCGGATGATAACCGGAGACTTCTCGGACCTTCTCTTCACTTTCTGAACGGGACGGGACGAAAAAAAAGTGACGTTTTTTCCCTTTTCGCTCACACTTGTACTTTTATTTGCCCCATTTTCTCAAACAAAACCAAATGATGTTGGTGTATTTTTCATACAATGGTTACAGTTTGACTTTAAAATGATGGAAGGTTTTGTGTTAGGATTTCTGCTCCTCTTTTGTGAAATCTGGAAGGAAACGCGTGACAATAAATGGGGATGCAACTTCTGGTTTTTATTCTTTGAATACGTCATTATCTGCATGCACATTGTTTTTCTACTTAAATCCACATCATCACATGCACTTTCAACGGAGGTCATCATAACGTGATGTAATGATGACCTTTTTAGTTAAGACATCCAAAGTCACAAGTAGGGGGCGGGGCGAGGGTGAAAGCAACACAACACTGAGGTGTCAACCACAAATGGTTTCAAGTTCTCCAATTTCGAGACACGTTGACTTTTTTTGTTTTGTTTTGTTTTTACCCCAAACATCGTATTGGATGAAACATCTAAATCAGCGGTCCCCAACGTTTTGCGTACTATATTTAAGTCAAGAATAAAAGAATTCAAGTCGGAACGAGCCCAGATGATTTTCACACAACTTTTGAGAGTGACGTTCAATCAAGTGTTTTCGCCAAACCGTGAAATACACGACAGATGGGACGGACCGGGCCTGGTGATCAGGGACCGCTGAGCACAACAACATCGAGATTTGGCATCACGACAAGTTCGACGACATCTACAAACACAAACGGCAATCACGAAGTTCAGCTGGGAAAGTTCAAAGTGGAAACTCACCATGAAAAGAGTTGAGGGTAATCGAATGGAACGCTTTTGCGTTCGAGTATCGCTTGCTCAAACAACAAATTCTCCTGGCAATTATTATGAGCGTCAATCGTTTTCACGATTCGAGGTCAGGCCCAGTTCATCATCGCCTTGTTCTGAGCCAACCAACATTCTTTTTTTCCCAAATTCTTGCTTTCTTCCCATGGTAAGTTTCCAACTTTGCAAAATGAATCACAAGCGACGTGATGTGGCGGGGTTGCGACGAGTCACAGGATGCTTTCGCGCTCCTCCCCAAAGGCGACGGCGTCAGCCGTCGTGGTGCAGACCTCGGGAGGGTCTCCCGGCTTCAGGCTCCTCTTCAGGTGGACCACTCGCACGTTTTCGTTGTCGGGGCCGGGCCGGGCGACTCCGGCGGCGGTGGTTATGGTGGACACGGGTGGGATGATGGTGTCGCTAGCGGGGGCGCTGCGGGGCGTCTGGCTGGGCTGCTCGCCCTGCTGGGCGTTGGTGGTGTTGTTGTTGTTGAGGGTGACGCTGCCGGGCGTGCGGTTCAGGTTCCAGGTCTGCGAGGCAGGCCAGGCCTCCTCGGGACTGCAGATGGACATGCGGTTCTCGGTGGCATCCCGCAGGACGGTGGGGGCGCCTTGGTTGCGGGCGGCACCTCCTTCGTTCAGCTGGATCAAGTCGGCGCGCTCCGCCTGCGACAGGTCGGCCTCCTCGTCCTGCAGCGAGTGGTTGGGCGAGCTCTCGTTGGAGCGCACACCCGAGTCGGAGGAGTCCTTCTTGTCCAAGGTGGCGTCCGACAGGTAGTCCTTCCCCTTCAGGGCCAGGGAGCAGCCTCCCGCTTTGGCCTCCGCCAACGCCGCTTTGCCGTCTTTCAGCAGCAGGGAGTCGGACTCTTCGGACTCGTCGTCGTCGCTGGTTAGCTTCTGGTAGCGCAGACCGCCGCCGCCGCCCGCCTTGGAGCCAGGGAAAAGGCCACCGCGGTCCGCCGAGGTCTTGCGAGCCAGCAGGGACTTGGACGACCCGTGGTCTCCCTTCTCGTCTTCTTCGGTGATGGGATCCAGTGCTTCGCCGCCATCGCCGTTGTCAGGCACCGCTTTGCCGCCGCCGCCGCCCCTCTTGCTCACCGAGGCCTTGCGTCCGTCTTGCTCCACGCCATCCTTGGCGCCCTGGTCCGGAGGCGCCGTCATAAAGAGCGCCGGCTGAAGCTGGCCCGGCCTATCGCCAGAGGCACCTTCCAACTGGGCCATCTGCGCGATGTACTCCTGGTAAGCGCATCGGTACTCGGCCTGCTGCTTATCCGTCAGTCTGGCAATGTCATTGCTGCATTCCTGCGAGTTGAGGCTGGTGACGCTGCCGGTCCGCTGCGGGGGGCCCTGGAGCAAACCAGCACAAACCGGCACGGTCACATGACAGGAAGACGCATCTCCGACTAACTTTGGCAACATTGGCGTTGATAAAATCAGATTAGTGATTTCCAGGCATTTTTTTTGAGTACTTTGACTTCGTGGTTTTTTTTTCATTGTACTGCTGTCTGTATTTTTTGTTCAATCCACCCTGCTCCTCCCTGCCTCCCTGCTTTTTGGGGTCCTACAACTACCATCGCGCAGTGGGACTCCCCCAAAAATCCCCATCGGCCAGGCCCAAGAAATGAGAGCGTTGTTTCCTGACCATCCATTGCGGGCCACCGTGTCTTGGGGGCTGCTGCTCGTCCAGGCCGATCGCGCTGAGATCGTCGAAGCTCAGAGTGAAGCTGTACATGGGGGACACGTCGCTGGGGGCGTGGCCGGTCCGAGACGCCGCGGCGGCCCGCCGGCCCGTCTCCGGGTGGTCACCCGCGAGGCCGCCTTGCTCGCTGGCGGCCTCCTCGTACTCCAGCTGTCGCAGTTCCAGCACCTGCGGGGGGAGGAAGTAAGGTCAGCGCGCAACAGGACCAGCGAGCGCGCCGAGGGTTTCGGGCGTCGCGCTCACGCTGGCTCGGAAGAGCTGCCAGTCTCCGAAATTCATGTTCATCTCCTTCTTCAGTTCGTCCACGTTGCACTGTGACAGGACTCGTCCGTTCACGTTGGCCTGGAAGAGCGAGAACGCGACAAAAATCCATCAGCGGCGTCAACGGCACCCTCACGGTCATCACGAAGAATGTCAGACCGCCGTGACGCGCGGCGCTCACCTTCCGGATGGTCGCGGTGTAGGCGGCCAACATGGCCTGGTCGATGCCGCGGATCTGTCTGACGTGCTCGCACACGCCATCTGTCGTCATGGCGCTCAGGAGGGTGGGCGGGATCCCCGAAGCCGCGGAGGCGGAGCTCTGAGACACAAATTAGACAGCGGCCATGTGCGATTTCCGACCGATGGCGGGCGGCGAGAAGCGGCGAGGAGAGCGGCGCCCGTATTGGCTATGGCTCAAATGGGACTCGACTCAACACATCATCATCATCATCATCATCATCCTCCTCCTCAGCACGCAATTGGCTGTCTCTGTGTCTGTTGGAGGCAGACCAAATCCTTGCAAATGTTGCGTGGTGGTACTTACACTTGTGGGGGCCTCGCGGCGGGCCGTGCTCTTAACGAGCATGCGGGGAAGGAAGTGTGATGGGTAGGCCGCCAGCAGGGGACGTGGCGGATGGTGAAGATGGTGGTGGTGGTGGTGAGGGAAATATGGCTGAGGCAGAAAGAAAATCAACACAACGCAAATCAAACGTGAACGTGACAGGGGATGGATGGGAAATGGGAGCCTGGAGTTTTGCTGATGGCTGACGTGGAGGGAGGGATTTTTAATATGGTGGACTTGGATCGTCCCTCAATTGAGGATCCCTTCCGTTCAGGAGTGGGGAAGGAGTGAATATATCGCGGGGGAGGGGCAACCAAAGCCAGACTGTCAAGGGCATCACCGGGCCACGTCGGACGATAGCCACGCCCACCCCCGCAAACATGAGTAAAACGACAAAAGGAGGAAAAGCACTTGATGATCCGCATGGCGCGTGAGGCTGACCCTGTTGTAGAAGGGGTGCTGGGGCCCGGCCATGCCGCTGTAGAAGCTGCTGTGAGGCGGCGGCGGCACCGCGGCCCCCCCCGCCGGTGGGATGAACGGCCCGCTGAAGGAGGCGGACGGCGAGCACGCCGACGACACCTGACTGTACATTGAGATGGGCCGGGGCTGGACCTCCTGCAGGGTCGGGTAGCCCACGGCGCCCAGGTTCATCTGCTCACGCGCCGCACGCACATCTGGCCGGATGAGAAAGGAAAAATGCAGATCAGGTTGAGAAGGGTGGGCGGGGGGGGGGGGGGGGGGGTCAAGGTACCGGCGATGATTTCGCGCAGTTTGGGGTCGAGGTTGACGGTGCAGGGCAGGAATGTGCGAATGTCCCTGGCAGTCAGCACGGGCGTCCGCGAGGACAGAAACACTTCGAAGGCCCGAACGTCTCCGTCGATCTCCAGCAGCGGTTCCACGTCTTTGGTGGTGGGGATGTTCCTCAGCACCCTGAGCCAGACAAAGGTCAACTCCGGCCCGCCGCGGGGCGCTCGCCGTCAAGCGCTCACCTCTCGTAAATGTTCTTGAGGGTGGCCTGGTCGGGGACGCCCTCGCTCTCTTCCAGGAAGAGGATGAGCCAGGACGTCCTGTAGGGCCACCGCTCGGTCAGGTTGATCCACGAGGCCAGGCGGTCCCAGTTGAACGAGATCTGATTGGCTCGCAGCAGACGACCTGCGCGCAGGCGAAGCGGATGTGAGCGGCAACGGGCGCGTCGCCGGCGCTTCGCTCGCTCGCGCCGCTACTGACCGGTGACGGAGACGATGTTGAGGAGTCTCCTCATGCTCTGAGGACTGATGTCTGTGAACCAGTCTTCGGCCACCATCAGCTTGGTCAAGTCGAACGACATCTGACGAGTCATCGAGCGCTGGGCGTGGCGTCGCCGGTACGTGTCCTGCACCACGCATGACGACGCTCGGCATCACCGAGGATTTCCCCACGCGGACTTTTTAGTCCATTTGGAGCTTTTTTTTTTAATGCCTTTGTTGATGGTGGTAAGCTGGCGTGACCTTACCCGGCGGCTGAGGGTGGCCTTGCTGCCAAACTTGGTGGATTCTCCCAAGCTGTGCTGCGACAACTTCCTGTCCAGCTCCTCGTGCCATCCTCCACCCTCGGCGTTGGCGGCGTCCCCGTTGGCGGGCACGCCGGCGTTGGCCGCGCCGCCGCCGCCCATCTTCCTAGCGCAGGATAGGCCTCTGCTGTTGAGGAAGACGGGCAGGTGGACGATGTTCCTCATGTAGTCGTGTCCGTTGACAAAGTCCCGCAGGACGCTGTTGAGGTTCTGATTGATGGCCTTGATGATGATGTGCGGGTCGCTGGCAAAGATGGAGATGAAGGGACCTTTGGAGAACAGGACTCGCACCTGCGGGATGACGGAGAACCTTTAGTGAGATTCACGAAAAGTGGCGGCTGGAGAGATGACGCCAGCGATAATGCCTTTGCGAAATGACGGCGCTATATTCGTTTATTGAAGATGTGCCCGTGACTCAAGCAAAGCGAAGCGTGGAGAGTCTTTCTGCCGAGGACGGCGATCGATGACTGAGGCGCAGGGGACGGACTCTCAAAGATCCACAGTCTCGGCGTTCCGTTTTTAACTTGGCTACAGCAGTGAGGCGGCATCCTCCAGAAATCTCACCGTGTCGAGCATCTGCAGAACTTTGTCCTGCTCACACGAGTCCAGGCTGTCGATGACCACCGCCAACCTGGTCTGGTGCTGAGTGAAAGCGTCGATGGTCTTGGCCATCTTGGCCATCAGCTCCACTTCGCTCTTCAGAACCTGAAAGACACGCCCGGGCTTCAGCCGCAACACCTTGGCTCGCCACCGGGGTGCCGCTGCCGCAGAGTTCGTTCGGTTCGCCATTTGCACAAACCGTGCGAGGCCAGCTAACCGCTTGCTGACATGCTTTCTCTTGTGGCATTTTTATCCGTGTCGGATTACGGCCGTATTTGATCGATGGATGAGGCTGTAAAATTATCTTTGGATGATCGGTTGCGGTCAACACGCTTCCTTGAGCCCCTTGCGGAAGTCGGAATTCTGCTACGGTGACAAACGCGATGGTGTGTTTCAGGCCAACGTGCACGAAAGCTCCTGACCTTCATGAAGCCTTCGCTCTTGAGTTTGTGCATCTTGTTGGCGGCGCGGTGGAGGCGCTTCCTCTGCGAGTTGAGCACCGAGTCGGAGACCCGCCACCACGTGCGGCAGTTGAGCAGGACGGCCACGCCCACCGCGCAGCCCAGCGCCATCAGGACGCCGTTGACCGTCCGGTTGTCGCCGCCCACCCGGAAGACGCCCATCAGCGCCACACCGCTCACCAGGCAGCCCACCACCAGTGCGAAGAGCACAAAGGACGGCACGCAGCAGGTTTTCTTCCACTTGCTCTTTCCTGCAAGCGCACGAACTTGCCGTGTGCGTGTGTGCGCATCGGAGGGCGAGCGCGCGTGCGAGCGCGTGCGCCCGCGTACCTTGCTTTTCGTCCGTCTTGAAGACCCTGAAGAGGCGAGTGGCCAGGAATCCAAACTCCCTCTCGCACGCGTCAGACAGCGTGGCGATCATTTCGGCCATCGACGTCTCGCCGCCGACGCTCGACAGCCGATTGTAATCGGTGAACAGAAACCTGCGCCGCGGCGTGACGTCACTATGACATCTCGATGACGGCGTCACTCGGGCATCGCCGTGAGCGGATCGGCAATGGAGTACGGCGGCCCCGCGCGCGTTGTTACCTGACGGGCAGCGCTCGGACGCTCTGCTCCGGGAGCTCCGGCGGGTTGACGAACATGAGCTTGAGGAGGAGCTCCAAGTATCCCATGTGGCGGGCCAGGCGGTTGCTGAGGAGCCACGCCCAGTTCCAGTTGTCCCCCTCGCGCCGGCCCCCAAAGTACACCACCACTGCGGAGGGCAAAGAAGAAGAAGGTCAATGCAGGGCGGAGGAGCGCCGCGGCAGCCGTGTCGGCGGCGCTCACCGAAGAAGATGTAGAGCAGCGCCAGCAGGCTGAGCGAGACGGCCACGGCCAGCTTGGGGTCCAACGTGAAGCCCAGCCCCAGCGCCACGGCGCCGCACAGGAGGAGCGACAGGACGGCCGCCAGCCACGACGGGCCCAACAGCGGCTCCATCTGCTGCCCCGCGAAGGTCTTCATCTCATCTGACCGCATCACACGCGGACACGCGTGTCCTTATTCGGCCTCCGTGCGCGTGAGCGCGCGCGGGCGCTCACCTTCGAGCTTCTTGAGCAGGAAGGACTTTCCACTGCCCCACTGCGCGTAGAGCCCCACGCAGATGGGGGGCTGCATGGTGGGCTCGCTCAGGATGTCGGCGAGGGCCGAGCTGTATAGGTCGTAGCCAAGCATGTCGCCGTCCGACTCGGTGGGCGACAGGTGACCTGCGGGAGGGAGCGGCGGCCGGTGAGTGGCGAGGGGGCGGGCGGGCGGGCGGGTGGCCGGGCCCGTCGGGCACGTACGGGCGCCGAAGATCTGCGTGAGGATGCTCTTCTGGTGGCTGCAGTCGATGTTGTACGGCGTCTCGCCGGCCTTGTTGGGCCGGTAGAGCAGGCGGCCGTCTTTGGGGTTCCGCAGGAGCAGCTCGGCCAGGCGGCGGCTGCGCCCCCGGATGGCGATGTGCAGGGGCGTGTCTCCTCGCTGGGGAAATTCAAAGGAGTGAGAGATCCATCGCAAACGGACGGTCGCAATTACCAAAGGAACGATGAACGGCCACGTGTCTGTGTTTGAATGTGTCGACGTGTGTGTGTTTTGCGCGTGCGCGTTTGTCCGACCTTGTCGACGGCGGACACCTTGGCCCCTTTATCCAGCAGCAGCTCGACAATCTCGATGCTCCTCATCTTGGTGGCTTTGATCAGAGGCGTCTCGCCATCCTGAAACGGGAAGCGGAGGTGTCGCCGCGACTCCCTGTCGGCGTGCGGCGCGGCCGCTTCTCACCTTGGTGCACGTCTCCGTGTCGGGGTTGCACTGCAGGATGTCACGCACCATCGAGGCGTTGCCTTTCTCCACCGCCCAGTACAGTGCCGTCTTACTCTCCTGGACGCATCACCATCATCGTCAGCAGCGGCAGGAGCAGCATTGTTGTCAACATCATCATCATCATCATCATCGCTGCCATCTTTGTTGTTGCCATCATCAGAATTGTCAATATCGCCAACTGTCATGATTCGGTTTGGGACCAATAGGTGGCACTGTAGGGCTTCCCCTGCAGCTGCGCACCTGTTGGTCATTAGGTAATTCGTGCTTTAACAGGACCCCCAGCCCGAACACTCATTGTCGGGTCATTGTTTGCTCTTGCTACTGTCATGTTAGTTTGTTTGCTGTTGCTTTTTGCTGCTGTCATGTTTGTTTGTGGCTGTTGGTATGCTACGGTCATGTTTGTTTCAGTCATGTTTTGGTCATGTTTTTGTTATGGAGAGTTTTTGCTTTCTGCCATGGTTTTTGTTTGTTACTTTGGATTCGTTTTGTTTTCATGACTTTTTTTTGGATGTAGTTTTCTGTGTTTTATCAATACACTTCTTCAAGTTCACCCTGCTCCTTCCTCCTGCCTGCTTTTTTGGGGGTCCACCACCACCTCGCAAACGTGACACCAACATCGTTAGTGTCATCATCGACATCGCCACCACAGATCCATCAAGGCCACGCACCTGCCCTCGAATGTCGATATCAGCGTACTTGTGCAGCAGAGCTCTGACAATCTCCACGTGGCCCCCCCTCACCGCTCCAATCAGCACCGTATCGCCGCTCTAGACAAATACACACACACACAAATTCGGCTGGTATCTCAAGGCAGGAACGACGGTAGCTGCAAGAGTGGCGGGGGGGGCGTCGCGGCAGACATGTGGCGGCGGCCGCGGGGAGGGCCTCACCCGGTCGGGAATGTTGACGTAGGTGCCGGCATCGAGGAGGTCCTGCACGATCTCGGTGTAGCCTTCCTTGGCGGCAATCATCAGCGCCGTGTTGCCATCTTTGTCCGTCATGTTGACGTTGGGGTTGCGCTTCAGCAGTTCCTTCACCACGTCTGTGAAGCCGCCCTTCACCGCCACGATCAGCGCCGTCATGGAGTTCTGCCAGGAGGCCGGCCGTCAGTCTAGGCGCGCGCCACGCAACGCTGGCAAAGGGCGATGCTCACCGCTCCGTCCTGGTCGACGTCGGCGCCGTTCTCCAGCAAGTGCGTGACGCACTCGAAATGGCCTTTCCTCGCCGCCCAGATGAGAGACGTCGTCCCGTACTAACAATTCAAACGGTGGCACATTGACACTCAAAGAGTGAAAAACACATCGCAGTCACACTCACGGAATGTGAGCGCGACATGAAAGCGCGTTCAAGCGAGTGTCAACGTTTGCGTGTGGCTGCGCGTTGTCACCTTATCCGAACAGTTGACTTTGGCTCCGCTCTCCAACAAGAGTTTAACGACGTCGGCGTGACCTCGCCCGGACGCCCAGATGATGGGGTACACGCTGTACTGCTGGGGGCAGGCAAATACCAGATCTTTACATCAGCCCATCATTATTTCTTTGCCCCGCACGTGGCGGTCTCAACTGCGCCCGCCCCATTGGCATGCGTGCGCGCTACCTGTCCGGTGGTGTTGGGGTTGGCGCCGTGGTCCAGCAGCTCCTTGGTGACCTCCACGCGACCTTTATACGAGGCCCACATGAGCGCCGTCCATCCTCCCTGCCGCACAAATGCCAGACTCGAATGATGTCACGCTGCCGCGGGGGCCGCCGGCGCCCGGGTGGCTGACGAGGCGTACGGGAAGCGCACCACGTCGCGATGCTCGATGTAGGCGCTGTTCTCCAGGAGCTCCTTCACCACCTCCACGTGACCTTCCTTGGCAGCTGAGATCAGTGCCGACCAGCAGTCCTGACCACACAGGCCCGCACATTACACAGATGCATACGAGCGACACAGCCACGTAGACATATACAAAAACAAAACACACATCCACACAAACAGACATCAATACAGATAGACACTCGCAGACAAAAAAAAAACAAGCTCACAACAATACAGAAAGCACACACACAACTCCTATCGACCATTGGTTACTATCCCTTTATCAGCACTTATCTTGTTGCTTAGCAGTAGCACTGCTCCCTTGCCCCCATCTGTTTTGCTCACCACGTCATCCAAGTTGACGTTGGCTCCTCGCCGGATGAGCTCCTGCACAATTTCCAAGCTCCCCTGCTCGGCGGCCAGCATCAGTGGCGTCTGCCCATTCTGACCACCACAAATAGACACTTTTATAAATAAGGGACCTCAATAGCTCCTCAAATGTACACGAAATTCAACGATGACTGATTCCAAACGCAGTCATTCATTATCCCCTAAGCTAGAGAGCATGAGCACGTACGTCGCTGCGTCCGTCCACTTCCTTAAAGCGGTCCAGATGGTCACGCAGCGCCGTCAGGTTCTCCTCCTCCACGTGGCCGAACAGCTTCTGAATGGCCAGCGTGGTCATCTTGATGGAAGTGGTGGTGTCCATCTTGGCGGTTTCTCACAGCGCGCGCAGCCCCTGCGCAAGCAGACACGCACGCGCACCCACACGAAACGAGCTGTTACTGCGCCCACTGCAGGCACGTCCCTCACCCACGCACGAGGCGGCCTGCAGGGGGCGCGTTCGCGATGATGTCGTCATGCACCTGTCGCTCCGGCACCTTTATCACTCGACTAATAAATATATCAACGGGTTAAGACAACGAAATGAATGTGGAAATGAAACATATTTTGGAGCATTGGAAGTGAAACATATTTTGGAGCATCCAATGAATGCCACAATTTGAACAATCAAACAATTTGAAATCATGACTGACGTATTGACACCATGGCAACGCGCGGCCGCGAGCCATCACGCAAACGTTTTGTGACACAAAATGAGAATATTACTATAATAATCGAAAAATGATTCTGAAGATGTGACTAATATTCAATCGATTATTTATTTGCAACTCGAAACCAAATTGAATTTTGCATTTTTTCTGGTGAGATCAACGTCGTCGTAATAACAATCGAGCTCTTCGTGACATTGAAAAGGAGTGACATTGTGCTTGAACGTAGCAGGAAACAAAAGGGTGAAGCTAATTCAAAATCTTGCCATCAAATCGCATTTTCGACTCCGTAAAGCGGCTTTAACAGGAGGCCAAATGTCAATCAAACGTTTCAAGGATGCTCGGTGTCCCGTTGCGAGGTGACTACAAACCTTTATCGGGAGAATCGTGTCGTTTCGGTCCAGGTGGTCTTGGTGGTGGCTCTGGTGGGTGGGTCTGCAGATTTGTATCGGAGTATTTTTGCGGGGTTGTATCGGACGTCAACCGAGGGTCATCTCATTCTTCATCCGAAACAACGGCCGCAGCAGCCATCTTGATCAGGACGAGCCAGGCACACGGCAAACTCCGGCAATGATACGCACGTTTCCGTGTAAACATGACAAAATAAGAGCACTACACTCATCGTCGTTCATTAAGGTTCAACAACTAACCAATTTCCTTATTATTCGCACTCTCTTAGCCATTTATCATTGATCACTTTACTAACTTTAATTAGTCTTCTTAATTTCTTTTGATCTTTTATGGTGCGAGTTGTGTATTTTGAAATACTGTTATGTTGCTATTTCATGGTATCGTGACGCACTTGACAGAAGAATGGGATGATGGAATGCAGATGCAGAAAAACAGCAACGTAACTATACCATATTTCAAAATAACCGTGCTGACCCCCACATTAGTCTATTTATTTATTTAGTGGAAAGCCCGAGCTGGCAAAATGAGCAGCGCTGCTCTCACGCAGCCGTTGGCGTTCGGGTCTCTGAGGGACCTTTATCAAGTTCCAAAAATGAACTTGGAACAGTGTTTACGATCTTGACGCGTGTCTGAGACGTGACTCCTTCGGCCTGAGCACAAATGACACGCAAAGGCTTGCGCATGCTCGTCATGTGCGACAAATATTGTTCACAGAGAAAGAAGCGTGACGCGACATGAGACCTCGACAACAAAAATGCACACACACACACAGACACGCACACATGGTCTGGAAGAAACCAGGAATCGCGATACAAGCAAACTGTTGAGAGTACTATGAGGCACACCTGAACAAGACACGAGTTGCCTGGATGGAACTGGTTAGTGAACACAAGGCTGACGAGAACAGTTGGAAAAGAAAATTAAACAAAACACAAACATGCGGGTCAGAGCAAAACAAGACACATGAAACAAAAACAGACTGTGACGAATGATTGAAGTAGGCAGAAAATGGATGAATATCAATATGCAACTCTTGATTTCTATGAATGATCACTTCTCCAAGGCTCCCAGTAAATCACAATGGCCTATCACTGTTACGCTAGTTTCCTAAAAGGGCGTGGCTGCAATCAGTGCCATGTTAGTGACCTCTGGGTTAATTGTACTTTCTGCTCTTTAGTGGGAAAGCATTTCATTGTTCTGCTTGTTACTATATGACACAGGCATTTTTTGTAGTTACGCCATGCCCCATAAAATGAAATCAAAGTCACATGAAGTCTTCTACATCCCAGGAAACCATCCAGTGTTGCATGTCCCAAATCGATTTTGCCTTCCGAACCGGATTTGTCTTCTTGTCGCCGACAGGCGGCGGAAGTGAGCAATCATCCCTATTTGGTCGCGTCGAAGTAGACTTTGCATTTCCGCACTAGCGCTCGCAGCTAATCACCAGCAGGTGGGCTGGATGACAGCACAAGATGTCTGCCACAGACGACGACACCGAGCTGAGGGATCTTCTCATCCAGAACTTGGAGAACAGCGGAGTTCTAAACAAGCTCAAGGTCAGCAAACTTTCCTTCCCTTCTCATTTCATCGTCGCCCTCGCGCCGCTTCTTAGCCGACACGCCAGGCTAAAGTGGAAAACAGCCTCCAGGGACAGTCCACAGCCCAAAGTAGTGGCAAGTTCAATCATTCGAGCACATTTTTATTTCTATCTCTATTTTTTGGAGATGTTTTTGTCTTCGAAAAGCCTCTCGTTGACTTATGTGTAAAGTTGTTCATCGGTTGACCTCTCATTCGATTATTATACAAGATTATATTAGCCATTTGAACACGTGACTTTTTGATGGTCGTTTGTCAACTGTGAATGTAGCGGTTTAATTCCGATTTTTTCCCCTAAAATTATCCATCCATCCATTTACTGATACGCTTATTCTGACAAGGGCCTTCTGGATCCTATTAAAATTATAATACTTCATATTTATTTATCCAGGCAAGGCAATCGAGACGGATTTTTTTCAATGCGAGCCTGGTGCGCAGACGGCACAAAACGAAAAATACAAAGATGAATGATTGAGTGTGTTGTTTGATTTGCTGCAGGCAGAGATGAGGGCGGCCGTGTTCCTGGCCTTAGAGGAGCAGGACCGACTGGAGGTGATGGCTGACTTGCATCTTGCTGTGTAGGCAGCCATTTTGTGCTCCTCGCCTTTATTCGTGCTCTGCTTCTCTTGCGCCCTCAGAACAAGACGCCACTGGTCAATGAAAACCTGAAGAAATGTCTCGACACCAAAGACGGTCGGTCAGCTTCCCCACTGGACGGCCGTCCTCTTCTGTTTCTTTATTGTCACATCTTGTCACTGGACTCCATGAAATGCATGAGTTCTGATGACGCCGGTGCGTGTGTGTGCTTGCAGGTCGTCTCGTGGCCAGTCTCATTGTGGACTTCATGCGCGTGTTTCACCTGGACTTCAGCCTTGCTGTGTTCCAGCCAGAGATAAACATGGTAAGATGGCGTCGCATCACTGCTTTGATTCCGCTTCCATGTCGCAGTGCCACTCTTACGTAAATCCGCTGACCTGATATAACGGGATGTGGTGTCAGATGATGCTGCTGATGTGACACCACTGAGATGACGTGGCGCCGCCAAGGCGCAACTCCCCTAAGTCGGTGGATACTCACCAACATGTCGTTCTTGTCTTTATTGTTAGCATCCGAGTGCCCTGGACAGTCGGAAGCTGCTCTGCGGGGAGCTTGGCTTTTCAGAGGCGGAGCTTAACGCAAACTCGCCAGTGCTGCTGGAGCTCATTCGAAGAGGGGAACGCAAGTCCAAATCCGTCCCGGCCGCTGAGGTCTTTTTCGCACATTAGCACACGAGTAGTTGTGTATCTTCTGGGGGGATTTTTTGTGGGCGGCGCGAGCGTGGAATGAACGCACTTTGTCCTTTTAGGTGGCGTCGCAGGAGAACAGCGTCACGGTCGACAAGGTTGGTGCCCTTCATGTCACACCATCACCTCCAATCCGAAGGCTCAAGCATGGCTCACTAACGTGGGGCGTGCCCGTGAGCAGGATGCTGCGGCGGCCGTGTTTGGGCACGAGGAGCTCCTTCAGCAGGCGCGCGTTCCGCAAAAGGACTCGGCGCGGGAGCTACCCGCGGACCGGGAACAGCCGGATGATGACGACTCCTTTTTTGATGACCCCTTGCCTCAGCCTCAAAAGACATACGGATTGTAAGGATCCAGCAGTCCGTCCCAAATTTTTACATTTGGATTTTTTTGTGGACCTTTAGTGGAATATTTAGTCCACTGTGTTTTTCCTGATAGACAAAAAAGTGTGACATAGCATCAAGGTATTTGTTTCATTATTTGTAGTTTTTAAAGCTTCATGCATCATATCAACACAAAACAGGCGTCCTCACATTGCTTCTGTACTGACAATTTGTTGTCAATTCAAGATGCATTGTGGGATATGTTGAGGGCACTTTTTAATAGGCTAACCTGTAATCATTACACATGAACTGGACAACAAAATAGACACGTCACAGATGTAGGGGGGATTCATTCCCAACACAGACAAAGATATGTTGACTTTTACCAGTGTTTGAATGTGTTGATGTTGTAGGCACCCGGTGGCTCGCGACAGCCAACATAGTCCAGTGGGCTTTTTGTCAGAGACGGCCCCGACACAAGGAGGAGGAGGTGCATCAGAGCAGTGCCACAGTCAGACGGGTGGGTGACTTTTTGGTTTCCATGGAGAATTTGCTTTCCTTGGGGGATGAAACCCCCTCATTGATAAGTGACTTTGTTTGTGTAGGTTGTCATTTTGTTTTAAACTTTGGCCATTTTCGTGAGTTATAATAACCTCGGTGTGTGTGTCTCTGCGTTTGTATTTTTGTCTCTATGCACGTGTGTTCATAGGCGCACGCGCCGCAATTCTTCCCATATCAGAGTCGACGTCGAGAGAGAAAGCATCCCAAGGGGCCAAGCTCCCCAGCAGAGGGGACGAGAGCGCATCGCTCCATTTAGGTACGTTACAAATCAGACGGTCATGCGGGGGACTCTTCCTGGGTTTTCCGCGCCTTTTTATGGAGCGCGGATCACGATGTGAGTCAGTCACGTGATCGCTGAAAACGGGGCCTCGTTTGCCTTCGGTCACGTGATATGAGGAACAAACGAGGCGGGCCTCGATACGGGCTCCATTTAACTACGCCCCCTTTGTGGGGAGCATGACTCGCGACTCCTGTTCCATTTGTAACATCGCTAGTTTTGTGTTCCCACAGAGGATGACAACGACGTTGAATACGACGACTTCAACAGGTAGGCCAGACTGTCTTCCGTCCGGGAGTTCTTGCATGTAAGACTTGTGTGAGATGATGGACAAAGGCCAGCAATGGCTTTGGGGATGTGCGGCTTCTTTGGAACTAACCCATGATGATGCTGCGTCCTTTCAGCCACCGCTCCGACTTGTACAAGAATGAGCTGATCAGCAGCGAAGAGATCGAGGAAGTCTCCATCGAGGGGCCCGACCACAGTGACAAGGTCTGCGCCGCTGGGTGGTGCCAGTCTATCTCTTTGAGAGTCTACGTAATGTGCGCATGTGTGTGTACTAATACGCGTGTGTGTGTGTGTGTGTGTGTGTGTTTGCGTGGGCGCGCACATGTAGCTGGAGGACACGGTGGACGTGAGCGTCTCCCAGCCGAGCGCGAGCTTGGGGGTGGACTACATGGAGGAAGTGGCCTGACGTTGCTGCCGTACGACACTTCCTGTTCTTCTCATCTGCACTTTGAGTAAGACAGCTTTCCTTTTTTTTCTCTTTCCTCTTCCATGCTCCCTCCTCTTTTGTCGCATCACTTCACCGCTGCACTCAACCAACTGGTCTGCAAGGAAAACGATTAGCATTTCAAAAATCAGTTTTATTTTGGAAGGTGTGCGATTGACATTGATGCCAAATTTGTTAGCAAAACATGGCCTGTTGGACTACTTTGCTTGAGACTGCGCAATGTCCCTTGTGGTCCCGTAGCGCCACCCTCAGGACAAAGCAATGACAGCAGTCCCGACATCGTGCGCCAACCTTCCCAAACGGGTCAGAATCAGATGTCCCGATTGGCAAATGGGAATGAAGGGGAGGAGACTCCCAGCTCGGCTTGATTTCCTGTCTGCGGAAGGAACGGATTCCAGATAGCCTTGTTGTCAAACTGCTTCCTGTCCCATAAAAATAAAAGACCCATGGGTGAGTGCTGAAAGCAAACTTTTATTATGGAAAGAACCAAGTAGGGAACATTTGTTCACAATAAAACGGTGATAAGGCATGAATCCAAAAACAAGAGTTGTCCACAAATTGAAAGAAAAAAAAACGTGGGGGGAGCACAAATTGATTTCATGCTTGAAAGTCGTCCAAATAAGTTGAAGAGCTTTGATTTGAATAAATGAATTTCAGGTAAAGGGCCACAACCTGATGCTTCAAATGTATTTTTATTGTCCAATGAATCAAAAAGTGCGCATTAGTTACAAGGAAATGGTTGTATGACACGCTGATCAACATCACAACACCATTTCTGTCTTTGTATTGACCATTCCAAACACTAAAAACGCAATGAATACTCGTCAAGTCATTTTAGTGCTGGCAAATATTTTTCGTTCGAATAAACGCCCCGGAAAACACAAACTTACAAAAAAAAAAAATTTTAAGCAACAACAATCAGTTTCTATTCTGGTCTACTCACGACGAAAGTTCCCATCCGGCTCAAGTGGTCCTAAACATTTCACAAAAGCGCCTGACCACTGTTGAAGTGTCGAGAACCACTGGAGCCGGCCGGGTGGCACCGAAGCAGGCGGGGGACCCAAGCGGGACGGATGGCCGAGCCTGGCGAGCGACCGCTCCTCTCACTCGCTCGCTGCCTGCCTCTCCTTTTATATGCCGTCGGCAGCAAGCGAGCCGGCGCGACCGGTCGTGCCGGGCGGTCGGGCGCCCCGGCTGCTGTGAACCGGACCGTCCTGCTCCGCTTGTTACTCGCAACTTCTTTCTCCTTGCCATAATCGCCCAACTGGAAGAAGGAATTAGTTGCGACGACTGCCTTTAATGTTTGACCGTGTGGACAAGCGGTGAGCAGGCCTGCCTCGCGCGCCTGCCTCACGCTTCCGAGGTTTGGCTCTGATTCCTGACTTTGTTTGTGTGTGTTTTACCTCCAACAAAAACGTCAGCTTGCCGAGTGCATCGAAGACCTGAGCCTGCCCATTGGCGGCAATGCTTTATTTATTTATTGTCCGTATGTGCCCCGACACTGGTGACCAGTCGATTTGCATGCGAATGGTCGCCGTGACTGGCGAGGAATATTCTAACCGCCTTGGCGATGGTTCCCGGCTTCCTGACTGGGCAACCCCAACTCAAGGCTTTGGAGTGGACATTTTGGGAACTACCCAAGCCGCCCGAGTTCACGTGGCCAATCCCGAGCAGGATCGGTCTCCGGATAGTTTGTCCTGGCGGCAGAAATGTTGGCACGTCGCCAGCGTAGCGTCCGTGCTTCAGGAGCTGTCAACTTGGCCGCACTCGCCGCTCGGTCCACGCCACCGACTGGCGACCATTCCCCTGTTTGTTTTTCCATCCCCCACCTTTTGGCCCAAGTCAGCTGGGTTCGCCTCCAGCGCACGCTAATGCACATCACACTTTTCTTTTGAGGCTCTTCTTTTCGTGCCTTTAAGCCTCGCTTTTGTCTTCTTTTTGTTGAAAGGACTCGACTTGCAAGTGACAGGAAGTGTCTTGCCCGTCTCATTCCGGCCACCTGCTCTTTATCGGGGTAACCATGGCGACCACCTTTGAACACGCCACTGAAGCCGCGTGCGTGTCACGCTGACTGTTGCGTTTTAAGAATGTCGCCTGACCTCATTCTGGTGCTGGGTGTGTGTGACGGTAGGTCAAAGGTCAATGTGCTGGCAAGTGGTGGAGGGGCAGGACATCCCACGGCACTCTTATCCAATCAGAGGAGGAGCAAGTGGGCGACTTTGGGTTCTTTTTTTTTTTGTTGTCGTTTTGTACATCTTTTCGACAGTTTTTGTTTTTCCTTTGACATTTTAAGTGAAATCCAAATGTAAATGTTGCTCATGTGTGTCGTGTCTACCGACACGATGACTTGAAGTCTGTAAATGAAACCATTGATTGGTTTAAAGTTGTGACATGTATTTTGCACACAAATAAACATTTACTTGTTTTTAATTTGTTTGGTCACTACTTTTATTTCAAAGTACAATTCTTTTCGGTCCTCAACTTTTTTTTTTTTTTTTTTTTTTTTTTTTTTTTTTTTTAAACTCGCTCACCCTTTGTAAAGAAACACACACACAAAATTGGTCAATGATTACACAGCGGTGGTGCGGTGGTCTCGGGTAAGACGCCACGTTTTTGTCGTCTTTGCGTGCATTTTGCTATGATTGCTTGTTCAGCAAGGGCTCGGAATGGATTGATTGTGATGAAATGGATCGCTTGTGTGGAATTAATGGCATCTTGGGGCACCGCGGTCCGAGGGGTGTGCACTTCGTGGCTGCCAACAGTAGGCGCGCTGTTGATTTGCTCTCGGGAAGTAACTTTGGCAAATAGACGCTGGAAAACGGTTCAGAACATTCATGGAGATGATATAGTGTCGCGTGTGTGGAGGCAGAGTGATGTGTGGTCATAAGATGCTGTCGTCTTCCCCCGTCAGCCATGTTGAGCCTTTGGCGTCACTCGACCACGTCTTGTTGCTTTGGAGGTCGACGCTCCATAGCAACCGTCATCTCCGGAAACCAAACTTCCAAGTAGGTTGTCGGCATGTTTGGCAAAGTGTCACTCGGTTTCTCTCCGTGTCAGCACCGTGTGCGACGTGTCCTCAGGTTGGTGAGGGAGCGGCTGAAGAAGGAGGTGGACGAGATGAAGATGTCCAAGGTCGTCCCCAGTCTGCTGGTTTTACAGGTGGCTCTCAAACCGCGCCTAGCATCATGTGACATCATCGCGTCGCCTCTTCACTTGCGTGCGTGCGTGTTTGTACTTCCAGGTGGGGAACCGAGAAGATTCCAACCTGTACATCAGCAGTAAGATGAAAGCTGCAGCCGAGGTGAATTTACAAGGGAAAATGGAGTCTTTGTTCCATGCAATTGTGTTTGGGCCGTCTGCGCTGCTTCAAATGCGGGTCCCTGCATGTTTTTTTTTTTTTTCCACCTCCACATTGATCTAATCTGCCGTCTGCCTTCGCATTCAGTCATTCAACTCTGACTAAATTAGAACGGGACCGATACAACCACTTTTTAATTTCGCCAGCTCTCAATTAATGACATCAGCCTTTGTCTGTCGTCCAATTGGTTGGTTGCAGCGAAACTTGCTCCAACCAAGTTGGACGAAGATGGCGCGTCACTCATGATGCGCCGCGTGTATCCCTTTAAGAATCACATCGCACTCAGTTCTGATTGAACATCTTTCACGCCAGTGATGCAAAGAAACCCTGACTTCTGGTCCACAAGTGTGTTGGGGTGTTATTTCTATTTTTTTTTTTTTCTCCAGGTGGGGATCGACGCAAAGCACGTGAGGTTGCCCAACACGGTGACGCAAAATGAGGTAGGCGTGTCATCGTCGTACGGTCAACGTCGATCCAAATCATGACTCTCACAACCTAGCAAGCACATAACATTGCCAAAAAGTCACCGCTTATCAAACTACCCGGTGTCATGAAATCAAAAGTGTTTGAGGACACGTGATTTGCGGCCCCCCCGCAGGTGATGCGGGCCATCGCGGCCGTCAACGAGGACGCATCCGTGCACGGCCTCATCGTGCAGCTTCCTCTGGATTCCATCAACCGCATGGATGTGGAGATGGTCACCAACGCCGTCTCGCCGCTCAAAGACGTGGATGGGTCAGAAGTGGGGCAAGGGGAATTTGCCGTCGTCATCGTTGTCGTCGTAACCTTCTGACCTGTGTGCGCGCGGCTCTAGTCTGAGTTGCATCAACGCAGGGAAGCTGTCTCGCGGGGACTTGAACAGCTGCTTCATTCCCTGCACCCCCAACGGATGCATGGAGCTCATCAGACAGACAGGTCTCACACACACACACACGCACGCACACAGCTGTCAATCACGGGGCAACTGGACAAGGATGTCTTTCTTGCTGCATCATTTGAGGAATCTCATCAATTTGTTTTGCCGAGACGCCATTCCCGCTGATTTGTGTGGGTGCGCAGGTGTGAGCGTGGCCGGGAAGCACGCGGTGGTGATCGGCCGCAGCAAGATTGTGGGCGCCCCCATGCACGACCTGCTCTTGTGGAATCACGCCACCGTCACCACCTGCCACTCGAAGACGCGTGACATTGCCACGCAGGTGCGCTCCTCCGCCAGGCTGAGCATGATCATGTCACGTCCAAGTTGGCTATGATCATCCAGATGATGTCGTGGGCATGATTGTGACATTAGGGATGCATTTTGCTTGACAATCATCTCTCATTGATTGAATACAAATTTGATGTTCTAAAAGTATTGGCAGTATCGGTGAGTACTCAAGAGCTGAGACTACTAAAACGTCTTGAAGGTTCCAAGCGGTGAGGATGAAAATGACGATGATGTCACGCCGATGATGCGTTTGCCGTTTTCAGGTGGGCAGGGCGGACATTGTGGTGGTGGGGGCGGGGCGAGCGGAGATGGTGCGAGGCGATTGGCTGAAGGAGGGCTGCGTGCTCATCGACTGCGGCATCAATTACGTGTCAGGCGAGTGCTCGCTGATGTGATCATGTGGCCGCCAGGGGGCGTCATTGGTCCGTGACATCACAATTTTAAATATTTGTAATATTTATATTAAATATTAAAAATATATACATATTTATAATATTAAAAAAAAATATTTGTTCCACGGCTCATTTGTTGATGGTCACGTTTCTGTTTTTGAATTGACAATAGGTACACTTTTAAAGCATATTTTCAAAGCACATTTCCATAACTATGAATGTCCATTTGTGTCTTTTGAAAACCAACTGTTTGATTTGTGATTTTTGTCTTTCCTCGGGTGACGGCATCAGACACGAGCAAGCCGAGCGGCAAGCGTGTGGTGGGCGACGTGCACTTCGCCTCAGCCTATCAGCGAGCCGGCTTCATCACGCCCGTGCCCGGAGGGGTGGGGCCCATGACGGTGGCCATGCTGATGCAGGTAGGTCGTGCCCTGCGCAGACGCAGGCGGGCGCCGGACGGGACGCGCAAACGCTCATGTAGCTTTTGTTTGCGTTGACTGCAGAACACAGTGGTCAGCGCCCGGCGCGCTCTCGCCAACGCCGCCGGACGCTGCCTCTGATGCCGCATGTCACCAATAACGAGGGTAACCGAAGAAAAAAAGACACGCTAACCCCACACGGAGGCAGGCAGTTACTCACGAAACAATCCTTGTATTTCAAAATAAAAGCAGGAGAACCACAGAGCGTGTTTGATCAGAGCTTTTACTTTGAAAACCACACAGAGGACAAAACGAAGCGCGCGTCCATCCACGAAAGTCACCGCGAGACTGTCACAAGACCAAACAGGAAACCACAGCGTCACTCGCAACGCCCGCCGTCGCCACTCTCCTGCGAGATTTCTGAGTCGAGCGAGTAGGCGGAGCTTCCGTTGTCATGAGCGTCCCTGCCCACGTCCAGGAGGGTGTCATTAGCCAAAGCCCCGCCCCCTTCATGGCAGAAGTGGGCGGAGCTGTGGAAGAGCTGGCTGTGGCGGTGCAGTCTGGGCGGCTTGGCGGTGTGCGCGTACATGTGCTCCTGAAGCTGACTCTTGTGCGAGAAGCGCACGCCGCACACAGCGCACGCCATCTTGCGCTTGCGTGAGTGGGCGGCGGCAGGGGCGGCGCTCAGTCCCGCCCCCTCGCGGCTCCTTCGGAGCTCCGCCGCCAGCTGAGCGGCGAGCGCCCGACTCTGCCGCAGCGCCTCCTCCAGGTGGCCGGCATCCATGCGCTGGCCGTCCACTTCGTCTTCATCATCCAGACCGCCGCCGCCCTCGTGTGCCAGCCCCTCCGTGAAGAGGGCGGGGTGGAGGGCGTGGCTGAACAGGTGCTGGCGCAGCCGCTCAGGCGAGGGGCAGCAATGGCCACAGCGGGGACATGCGAGCGGCGGTGGCGCCCGCCGACCCTCTTCGGACGCCGCACCGTCCTGGGGCGACGACCCCATCTCGGCTCCCTCGTCCTCCGGACGCTCCTGCTTTATGGCCGAGATGTCAAAGTCATCCTGCGGCGAAGAGGCCTGGCCATCCGATCGCTCGCCTTCCGAGCCCACGGCCAGCGACGGATGCGAGTGGGTGCGTCCCCCCCGCGCGACGACGGTGGCGGGCGCCTCCTTGCCGGCCAGCTGGGACGAGATCTGGATGCCGTAGAGGTTGGACATGCGCACAGCGTCGGAGGGCGCAGCGGCGTCTTGACCGGTGCCGCCGGCGAGCCCATCGCCACTCTTGCGACACAGCTGATGGGCGTGGAGGAACTTGATGCCGTCCTCCAGGCGGGCGGGCTCCACGGCCTGCTTGGGGCACGCCCCTGTGTACATCACGTGCAGCAGGTAGCTGAACACGTCGGGCTGGATGTCGGTCGGCTGGATCTTGATGCACTCGCTGGAGCAGGCGCACACACAAATGCACACGTGACATGTCCAAAAAAAGTTAATTCTCAACTCTCAATCAGATCTGATGCTAGCACAAAAGCTAACCTTCGTTGCTTCAACTGTTTGTGTAGCTACAAGTTTAGACATGCTAATGATGCTACCATGCTTCCGATGTTGCAAGGCCGAGAGTTATGTTGGAAGTCACTCCCCGCTCTCTTATTACGATGTAGCAACATCCTTGATGCAGTGGTGTCTTGAGATACGGAGGAGCCAATTTGTGAATTTTCTGAGATACAACGTGCCACAGCACGCTGGTTGAGGATCACGGCTGTATGCAACAAATATTTCGACAGGCCTATCTTCTTTCTCCTCTGCAAAGAACAACTTCTCAGGCTATGTTCACTCATACTGCAAGCCGATTCTGTTTTTATTTTTTTATCACCCTCTTAAAACAAGGGCTTACGTTTGAAAATATTTTTTTGTTTTGCCTTCAACATCACTTCATGATGCTGGTCACCTCTGCTCAAATATATCCTTGAATTATTTACAAATATAATCAGTTCGTATTTGGTTCCGTTTATCATGTTTTCTGAACAACCGGAGAAAATTTGTTGGCATTTCCATTCATTTCAGTGGGAAAAGATTTGAGGGACGAGCGTGGCAATTTCAACTCGTAGCTCAAGGCACCCCTGCTTCGTCACAGGGGAGGACGGTCACGGTGCAGGTGCGGGAGCGTGCGTGCGTGCGTGTGACCTGGTCTGGTGAATGAAGATCATCTTGAAGTAGTTTGAGAAGGCGGCGAGGACGGCGCGGTGAGCTTTGAAGTAGACGTTGCCGATGGCGACAGTGCAGTCGCACAAGAAGCCGAACTCGCGCTGCACGTTGAGCTGCTGCAGCAGCAGCAGACTGTGAGCGGACGTCGCCGACACGCACGCAGACGCACAGGCCGACGCAGACGCACACGCCGACGTCGCCTCCATCGCGGACCTGCTTTAAGCACACAGTTGCGGACCGCACACACCTTTTGTCAAGGCGCCGCGCGTGCACGTGCGCGCCCTGACGCACCAGCTGTGACGATCTGTCGTGCGCGTGCGTCAATACGCGGTCGTACGCGCGCTCCTTCCCTCGGACGTCGATTGATTGATGCCTTGACCGCCGAAAAGATCCGAGCGAGCAAGGATGAAGATGAAGGTGAAGATGATTGTTTGTGCGCCAAACTGCGTCACGTCTCGCGAGAGGACGCGGACCGTCACGTGAGCGACCCCCCCTGCCCCCAGACACAAAAGAAAGAAAACACAGCACCTTGAAATGCAATTGGAAAATACGCACAGAACCAAAGTCCATTTGAATGGACTTCATTCGAACATGCACATGGGTTGCACGTGATTAAAATCCCTGCAATATTATTGCATTAGATCCGCCAGTCGACTACTTTGTAAGTATTCATGATTTGTTTTGTGTTTTTTGTTATTGTAAAGTGTCCTTGGGTGTCTTGAAAGGCGCTTATAAATAAAATGTATTATTATTATTATTATTTGAGGAGTGTCCTAGAGACACTACTTACTTTGTTCCATATTTTTTTGACACTTATGTTGAATGTGAGACTGCCCCATGTGCCAGTCTCGAGCAGTGTCCCCGATTCTTGTTATTTACAAAAAATGCGCCATTCCACTTTACACAATGACACCCCCACCCCCACACACTAAAAACAACCTTGCAGATTCACTTTGAAAAATTGCCGGACTCTTGAACACCGACATTGACATAAGCTGTCACATATCAATCAGCCTGCGCAGCTAATATTATTTTCAGTAAGGCTCAGATAAGCTGTTGTAAATAAGACTAACCATCAATCAAACAAAATCACATTATTTCTTCATATCTTTGTGATAAACAACTCAACATGAATACCTCACAACTCAAAATAGCTACTATGATCATATAAAAATCCTATGTGGAAAAAAAAGTTTATCTTTGGAGATTTTGTGCCTCAAATGTAGGTGGGGTGACGCCCCCCTATGGCCTGCTCGTCAGGACGGGTCTAGTGAGAATCACACGATAAGGTGATGATCTGGAACATTTAAGAGGGAGATATAAATAGGCGCACCCACTTTTTTCCTCATACACAATATTAGATACTGTATATGACTGCATGTATCGAATAAAATGCATACAAATCAACTATTACATGTGCTATACTGTATATTGATAATTAGCTTTACAGTTTGCTAACTGTGCGGTGCCAGAAGCTCGGCTTTTAAACTTTATTTTGAAGGCGCCCCGTTCAACTGGAAGTCTTTTATTTTGTTCCTCGTGAACCACGGGCAGCTTGTGCGGAAGTTGAACCCAGCACTAGTTGAAGGAGGACGAAACGCTTCTTCTTCGTCTTGTTCTTTCTTTTTTTTCCCCCTTCCTTCTTCTTCGGCCCTAAACCGCAACTTCCCCCCTCCCGCAGAGGAACCGCCTTTTCCCGCGCAGCCTCCGCCCATCTTCAGCCGACCTCCGAGCTCCTCCGTCGGCCTCGGGACTTGCGGTGAGTCGGTGTTGCGCTGCCGGGAGTGCGGGGTGGGGTTGGTGGGGGGGTGGGCTCCTTTGCGTGTTTGTTGCGGGGGTTGCGGAGGTGGCGGGTCTGCTTGCGGGAGACGTTGCCGTCTGCGTCCCAAGCCGACGCACCGCCAAACTCTTGTTCCTGTTTGCCTTTCAAAGTCAAATGTTTTGGAACGGTTCAAGTGACTTCGTCTGTATTTTCGCACCCGTTAGGTGGTGCTAAAGAGTCACTGAGTGCTCTAAATATCCTGTTTGATATTTTCGATCTTCCCACGCCGGCCTTCATCTATTATTTTTCTTCGTGTGCTTTTAGTTTGAAGGCGTAGTCGCAGAAACTTCCGGTGATATAATGCCTGTTAGCTTATAAGCTTCTAGCTCCCCGTTAGCTGGGCCGTGAGGGGGGTATTCCGCCCCCCACCCCCTTTCCCCCGGCAGCCTCTCACTTCTCTAGTTGGCTACAATCGAGTCTCTGACCCCCCCAAAAGTACAACTGCAACAACAAAAAGCAATGTCTACATCCCTCATCTTGTTTGATGTGCCACTTGTTTGCTTCAAAGCCAATTAGAGCTAACAAGTTCCTCGTAGTGTTTTTCTTCCGGGGTCAGGAAGCAGCACATATTCAAAGTGCGTCAGAAAGGAGCTGCGAGTAGTTTGGATACTTTTTGCGGCACTTTTTAATTACGTAAAGGGGACCTCTATTGGAATGTTTACTTCTTCGTGTGTTGCATAGGAATAAATACTTTTGTTTTGGGGCTCAGCACATGTAAACCTATCCGGTGTGAAAGGAAATGGTCCAGGCTCCAGCTGTAGCTTGATGCCTGGTTCTGAAAATGTTTCGAAGTTAATCTTCCCCATTGAGACTAATTTGGACCAAATAAGTAGGCTAATTTCCTTGACCTCACCCACACATGGAGTTTGTCTGACATGAGTGAAGCATGCTGGTGTTTCCACCATGAACAGGAGCTGGAAGAAATCAGGAACAGTTCTGAGAAGCATTGCTCCTAGCATAACTCCGCTAGAAAAAAAAAAATCAGTATTCATGTCATCCGGGGTGTTTATTTTCAGAAAGAGTTGAGTTGTAGTTTGTAGGTTCCATTAATGTTTGAAGTCATCCATAGCCTTTGAAAGCTGAGCACGCGTGTGCCTGCGTGGTTCCCCGCAGGGCGATGGCTCGGCCGAGCCACGGCGATCACGTCCTCCGGCAACTGAACAACCAGCGCGAGTGGGGCTTCCTGTGCGACTGCCTCATCGCCATCGGCGATATCTACTTCCGGGCACACAAGGCCGTGCTGGCGGCCTGCAGCTCCTACTTCCGTATGATGTTCATCCGCGACCAGCAGGGGGCGGCGCGCCTGGACCTCAGCAACATGCAGATCAGCGCAGAGTGCTTCGATCTGATCCTGCAGCTCATGTATCTGGGACGCATCGCGGCGGGGAGCTTTAACTTCGACGACCTCAAAGCGTCCATGATCTACCTGCAAATGTACTACATCCCAGACTCACTGGACGACCTGCGCGACCTCCGGGGCGCGTCCAACCTGACGCCGTCCTCGTCCGAGTGCTCGACGGCGGCGGCCGCCTGCGGGAAGATGTTGTTCGGCGTTCGGATGTACGAGCGGCAGAGGCCCGCCGCCGCTCAAGATGCTGCCGACAGCGGCAAAAAAGTCAGCAGCTCTGCCAGGTACTACACGCGCTCGAGTCGGTTGGGCGTTGATTAGGCCTGCAACAAACAATTCTTTAAAAAATTGAATCTGTCCATTATTATTATTTCAATGAAGCAAAAAAATAATAATTTCGTTTCCACCCTTTTGTTTGTTTTTTTTCCCCGATTCGTTTTCATGAATTGCAACAACCTTGGGCAGGTACCTGGGCGCGCCCCCCGCGACCGAGGAAGCACCCGGCGCTGCCGCCCTCCCGAGCGTGGTGGACGGTGGGCAGACAGCGGAGCAACCGTGCGACCTGAGGAAGCGGAGTGTAGGAAGGAGCTCGGCCCTGAGGGAACGCCCTCGATTCGGTCGCACCTTCACCTGCGACGACTGCGGCTTCGTCTTCAGCTGCGAAAAGCTTCTGATCGAGCATATCCTCACCTGCACCAACCGCAAGACCTTCGCGCCCGCCCGCAGCCCAGATGGCGACGACGACTCGGCCAAGGCCGAGAGCTCCGCTTCGGACAGCGCCGAAGAGCGCCGGATGCTCGCCGACCTGCGCTCGGTCGCGGCGGGGCCCAGCGGCGGCGCGGGATCCGCCTGCCGTGTTTCCATCAAGACGGAACCTGCGGACGACCACCGCCCGGAGGATCGTGAGGCGGGCGCGGTCGTCGCACCGTGCGGGCTCGGGGTGCCAGACGACGAGGACCGCGAGGCGGTGCCCGGCGTCTCCGGCGTGGAGAAGGCGGGCGACCGTTGCTTCGGCGCCGTGTCGGGAAGCGACTCCTCCGCCACGTCGCCCGATGTTTTTGCGGTGAAAGAGGAGAGCGCGGACGGCGACCCGTGCGAGCTGTGCGGGGCTCCGCTGAGCGAGGACGACAGGTCGGCGCACTACCTGTCCAGCCACCTGGGCCACATCTGCGCCTGCGGACGCTGCGGCCAAGTGTTGATCAAGGGCCGGCAGCTCCAGGAGCACGCCGAGCGCTGCGGCGAGTCGGACGAGGCGGACGAGCCGCCCGGCGCCGAGCTGGCCTGCCCTCACTGCGGCCTGCCCTTCCAGAGCGAGAGCCTGGCGCTGGAGCACGCCCTCTCCTGCCCCCATGAGGCCGAGGCCTTCCGGCCGGCCGGCGGGGGCGGCGGCGATGGCGGCGGCGGCGGCCCCGCCGGCCCCGATCACCGACGCAAACATTTCTGCGCCATCTGCGGCAAAGGCTTCTTCCAGCGCTGCCACCTGCGCGAGCACTACACGGTGCACACCAAGGAGAAGCAGTTTACCTGCCAGACGTGCGGCAAGCGCTTCCTGCGCGAGCGGCAGCTGCGCCTGCACACGGACATGCACCGCGGCGTGGCGCGCTACGTGTGCCCCGTGTGCGAGCAGGGCACCTTCCTCAAGCACGACCACGTGCGCCACATGATCTCGCACCTGACGGCCGGCGAGACCATCTGCCAAGTGTGCTTCCAGATCTTCCCGGGCGGCGAGCAGCTGGAGGAGCACATGGACGTGCACCTCTACGTGTGCGGCGTGTGCGGCGACAAGTTCCGCCTGCGCAAGGACATGCGCACGCACTACAACCTCCAGCACACCAAGAGGCTGTAGAGCGCCCGTTCGGGGGCTAGGAAGCAGCGGTACGTTGATGTCAGGGTTGTATTTGTCCCGTGACCCAGCTCAAGAGTCAATCTCAAGGCAATGCTTTACAGACGTCGTCAATACGGGCGACGGCGGTCACAGTGGCGCTCCCTCGAAAGCCTCGGCCGAATACTGACGCTGCATTGACATTTTTTTTTATTTTTAAATCTGCACTTTGAACCCTCTTCTTCCCACGCTCCTGATCGTGTTGCGGGGGCGGGGCCGAGACATCGGACGAAACGGGATTCCTGGTGAACTTGAAAGCCTTGCCTCGCCGTCGCCGCCACTGCCGACGATAATGGCGGTTGTCGACGACAGCTCATCAACTGAACTGACCCGACCCGTGCTCGGAGGCAGTCCCGTTGCGCTTGCGGACCCTAACGGACCATCGGGAGTGTTCACTTTGGCTTTTTGTGACACTTGGAATAAACAACCGCACACCTTGCAAAACGTCTTCTTTGTTTTCTCAGTCGTGATGATGAGATTTAAGATTTCATTCTTCACTTTTGATGTCGTCCTTTCCCTGTTGGATCACATGACGGACGGCAAAACCTTGTGATTGGTTCTCATCCTGTTGCGGATTCGACGGGTCTCTGAAACGGGGCCCCGTGAGAGCGCGCGTCTAAAACGCTTTTTGTAACTTGCGGATCGAATGTCGGTGATTGGCCGACGGCGATCTGGCTCAGGATTGAACAAACTTCATCTAATATTTGCAAACAAAGTTCAGAATTGAACCAAATGATTAAAGAACGACGTGCGGTTTCATCATTCGAAAGAACATGACCGCAAATTCCTCATACTAACATTAGCGATTGATCTTGCCAATCGTCTTCGGTTGCGCCCTCTTTTTTGCGGGCGGGTGGCGGAGCGGGTTGCCTTACGGGATTTGTGAACAAATGTTTGTGAACAAAGTCCCCGTTCTGAAGGTGAACAAACTTTGCAAGGACGTCCGCGAGGGTGATGTTCAGGTTAAATAGTGCACGTCTGACGGCGAGACGCCACCCCGCTGGTCATTTTAGCGATGGCGTGCTCATTCTTGACCACGTTGCTCATTCTGTGCGCTGTCGGGAGCCTCCGAGCGCAGTCGTTTTTCGTCGACGAGAGCGCCAAGGCTGACCCGAACTGCAACGCCCTCATGTACCAGCTGGCAGTGCGCGTGGACAAACTGGAGAAGGACGCAGCTGAAGCAGGTCGGTCAATGAAACGACACCTTCAGAAACTGAGACGTTCCCGGAAACGGTGAGGCTCATCTTTATGGTGCGTGTGTGTGGGCAGCCAAAGCGCCGGTGTCCTTCGCGGCGGCGCTGGTCACCACGCAGGAGTGGACCCACCTCGGCCCCTTCGACACCGACACCACCCTGGTGTTCAAGAACGTGATCACCAACGTGGGCAACGGTTACGACTCCAACACAGGTAGGGCGCCATCACCTCTCGCACCGAGCGACATCTCATCCGTGTCCCATTGCAGTACTACTAACCCCCCCCCCCCTCACCTCCCAGGCATCTTCACAGCCCCTGTGAGGGGTCTCTACTTCATCGTCTTCAACGGCAACGTGGGCAAATCGGGGTCCTTGAACGCGGCCGTGATAAAGAACGGCATCAACATGTTCGCCATCTACGACACGCAGGGCACATTCAGCGGCGCCACCAACGGCATGCCGCTGGTACTGGAGGAGGGAGACAAGCTGTGGGTCACCTTGTGGGCCAACAAGAGCATCTTTGACCAGAGCCGACTCAGCACCTTCAGCGGCTTCCTCCTCAAAAGCATGTGATGGCAGAAACACACATGAATAAAAAAAAAAAAAAAAAATGAACCCCAAACAACGATATCTAGAGTGTTGTGTGTGTGTGTGTGTGTGTGTGTGTGTGTGTGCGCGCGCGCGTGTGCGTAAGCGCGTGCGTGCGGCCGTGCTTGTGTGTCGGATCAAACTGGCGGCATGTCATCAGTAACCAACGTTGCAAAGAACTCTTATTTTGAAGAGATCAGGAAGAAAGCTGCGCAAACACACGTGCATTTATTGAACTTTATCGACTTTTATTTTCCGATGCGACGTGAGATTGTCCGGTTGCGAATCAACAATTCAGGAAGCCACATGATGTAGGCCACCTGTTGGCTTGGAGGGGAACCAATCAATTTACCACGAATCATGTCGCAACCGGTGTTCTTCTGCGCTCGAGTCGGTTGGGCGTTGATTAGGCCTGCAACAAACAATTCTTTAAAAAATTGAATCTGTCCATTATTATTATTTCAATGAAGCAAAAAAATAATAATTTCGTTTCCACCCTTTTGTTTGTTTTTTTTCCCCGATTCGTTTTCATGAATTGCAACAACCTTGGGCAGGTACCTGGGCGCGCCCCCCGCGACCGAGGAAGCACCCGGCGCTGCCGCCCTCCCGAGCGTGGTGGACGGTGGGCAGACAGCGGAGCAACCGTGCGACCTGAGGAAGCGGAGTGTAGGAAGGAGCTCGGCCCTGAGGGAACGCCCTCGATTCGGTCGCACCTTCACCTGCGACGACTGCGGCTTCGTCTTCAGCTGCGAAAAGCTTCTGATCGAGCATATCCTCACCTGCACCAACCGCAAGACCTTCGCGCCCGCCCGCAGCCCAGATGGCGACGACGACTCGGCCAAGGCCGAGAGCTCCGCTTCGGACAGCGCCGAAGAGCGCCGGATGCTCGCCGACCTGCGCTCGGTCGCGGCGGGGCCCAGCGGCGGCGCGGGATCCGCCTGCCGTGTTTCCATCAAGACGGAACCTGCGGACGACCACCGCCCGGAGGATCGTGAGGCGGGCGCGGTCGTCGCACCGTGCGGGCTCGGGGTGCCAGACGACGAGGACCGCGAGGCGGTGCCCGGCGTCTCCGGCGTGGAGAAGGCGGGCGACCGTTGCTTCGGCGCCGTGTCGGGAAGCGACTCCTCCGCCACGTCGCCCGATGTTTTTGCGGTGAAAGAGGAGAGCGCGGACGGCGACCCGTGCGAGCTGTGCGGGGCTCCGCTGAGCGAGGACGACAGGTCGGCGCACTACCTGTCCAGCCACCTGGGCCACATCTGCGCCTGCGGACGCTGCGGCCAAGTGTTGATCAAGGGCCGGCAGCTCCAGGAGCACGCCGAGCGCTGCGGCGAGTCGGACGAGGCGGACGAGCCGCCCGGCGCCGAGCTGGCCTGCCCTCACTGCGGCCTGCCCTTCCAGAGCGAGAGCCTGGCGCTGGAGCACGCCCTCTCCTGCCCCCATGAGGCCGAGGCCTTCCGGCCGGCCGGCGGGGGCGGCGGCGATGGCCCCGGCGGCGATGGCCCCGGCGGCGGCGGCGGCCCCGCCGGCCCCGATCACCGACGCAAACATTTCTGCGCCATCTGCGGCAAAGGCTTCTTCCAGCGCTGCCACCTGCGCGAGCACTACACGGTGCACACCAAGGAGAAGCAGTTTACCTGCCAGACGTGCGGCAAGCGCTTCCTGCGCGAGCGGCAGCTGCGCCTGCACACGGACATGCACCGCGGCGTGGCGCGCTACGTGTGCCCCGTGTGCGAGCAGGGCACCTTCCTCAAGCACGACCACGTGCGCCACATGATCTCGCACCTGACGGCCGGCGAGACCATCTGCCAAGTGTGCTTCCAGATCTTCCCGGGCGGCGAGCAGCTGGAGGAGCACATGGACGTGCACCTCTACGTGTGCGGCGTGTGCGGCGACAAGTTCCGCCTGCGCAAGGACATGCGCACGCACTACAACCTCCAGCACACCAAGAGGCTGTAGAGCGCCCGTTCGGGGGCTAGGAAGCAGCGGTACGTTGATGTCAGGGTTGTATTTGTCCCGTGACCCAGCTCAAGAGTCAATCTCAAGGCAATGCTTTACAGACGTCGTCAATACGGGCGACGGCGGTCACAGTGGCGCTCCCTCGAAAGCCTCGGCCGAATACTGACGCTGCATTGACATTTTTTTTTATTTTTAAATCTGCACTTTGAACCCTCTTCTTCCCACGCTCCTGATCGTGTTGCGGGGGCGGGGCCGAGACATCGGACGAAACGGGATTCCTGGTGAACTTGAAAGCCTTGCCTCGCCGTCGCCGCCACTGCCGACGATAATGGCGGTTGTCGACGACAGCTCATCAACTGAACTGACCCGACCCGTGCTCGGAGGCAGTCCCGTTGCGCTTGCGGACCCTAACGGACCATCGGGAGTGTTCACTTTGGCTTTTTGTGACACTTGGAATAAACAACCGCACACCTTGCAAAACGTCTTCTTTGTTTTCTCAGTCGTGATGATGAGATTTAAGATTTCATTCTTCACTTTTGATGTCGTCCTTTCCCTGTTGGATCACATGACGGACGGCAAAACCTTGTGATTGGTTCTCATCCTGTTGCGGATTCGACGGGTCTCTGAAACGGGGCCCCGTGAGAGCGCGCGTCTAAAACGCTTTTTGTAACTTGCGGATCGAATGTCGGTGATTGGCCGACGGCGATCTGGCTCAGGATTGAACAAACTTCATCTAATATTTGCAAACAAAGTTCAGAATTGAACCAAATGATTAAAGAACGACGTGCGGTTTCATCATTCGAAAGAACATGACCGCAAATTCCTCATACTAACATTAGCGATTGATCTTGCCAATCGTCTTCGGTTGCGCCCTCTTTTTTGCGGGCGGGTGGCGGAGCGGGTTGCCTTACGGGATTTGTGAACAAATGTTTGTGAACAAAGTCCCCGTTCTGAAGGTGAACAAACTTTGCAAGGACGTCCGCGAGGGTGATGTTCAGGTTAAATAGTGCACGTCTGACGGCGAGACGCCACCCCGCTGGTCATTTTAGCGATGGCGTGCTCATTCTTGACCACGTTGCTCATTCTGTGCGCTGTCGGGAGCCTCCGAGCGCAGTCGTTTTTCGTCGACGAGAGCGCCAAGGCTGACCCGAACTGCAACGCCCTCATGTACCAGCTGGCAGTGCGCGTGGACAAACTGGAGAAGGACGCAGCTGAAGCAGGTCGGTCAATGAAACGACACCTTCAGAAACTGAGACGTTCCCGGAAACGGTGAGGCTCATCTTTATGGTGCGTGTGTGTGGGCAGCCAAAGCGCCGGTGTCCTTCGCGGCGGCGCTGGTCACCACGCAGGAGTGGACCCACCTCGGCCCCTTCGACACCGACACCACCCTGGTGTTCAAGAACGTGATCACCAACGTGGGCAACGGTTACGACTCCAACACAGGTAGGGCGCCATCACCTCTCGCACCGAGCGACATCTCATCCGTGTCCCATTGCAGTACTACTAACCCCCCCCCCCCTCACCTCCCAGGCATCTTCACAGCCCCTGTGAGGGGTCTCTACTTCATCGTCTTCAACGGCAACGTGGGCAAATCGGGGTCCTTGAACGCGGCCGTGATAAAGAACGGCATCAACATGTTCGCCATCTACGACACGCAGGGCACATTCAGCGGCGCCACCAACGGCATGCCGCTGGTACTGGAGGAGGGAGACAAGCTGTGGGTCACCTTGTGGGCCAACAAGAGCATCTTTGACCAGAGCCGACTCAGCACCTTCAGCGGCTTCCTCCTCAAAAGCATGTGATGGCAGAAACACACATGAATAAAAAAAAAAAAAAAAAATGAACCCCAAACAACGATATCTAGAGTGTTGTGTGTGTGTGTGTGTGTGTGTGTGTGTGTGTGCGCGCGCGCGTGTGCGTAAGCGCGTGCGTGCGGCCGTGCTTGTGTGTCGGATCAAACTGGCGGCATGTCATCAGTAACCAACGTTGCAAAGAACTCTTATTTTGAAGAGATCAGGAAGAAAGCTGCGCAAACACACGTGCATTTATTGAACTTTATCGACTTTTATTTTCCGATGCGACGTGAGATTGTCCGGTTGCGAATCAACAATTCAGGAAGCCACATGATGTAGGCCACCTGTTGGCTTGGAGGGGAACCAATCAATTTACCACGAATCATGTCGCAACCGGTGTTCTTCTGCGCTCGAGTCGGTTGGGCGTTGATTAGGCCTGCAACAAACAATTCTTTAAAAAATTGAATCTGTCCATTATTATTATTTCAATGAAGCAAAAAAATAATAATTTCGTTTCCACCCTTTTGTTTGTTTTTTTTCCCCGATTCGTTTTCATGAATTGCAACAACCTTGGGCAGGTACCTGGGCGCGCCCCCCGCGACCGAGGAAGCACCCGGCGCTGCCGCCCTCCCGAGCGTGGTGGACGGTGGGCAGACAGCGGAGCAACCGTGCGACCTGAGGAAGCGGAGTGTAGGAAGGAGCTCGGCCCTGAGGGAACGCCCTCGATTCGGTCGCACCTTCACCTGCGACGACTGCGGCTTCGTCTTCAGCTGCGAAAAGCTTCTGATCGAGCATATCCTCACCTGCACCAACCGCAAGACCTTCGCGCCCGCCCGCAGCCCAGATGGCGACGACGACTCGGCCAAGGCCGAGAGCTCCGCTTCGGACAGCGCCGAAGAGCGCCGGATGCTCGCCGACCTGCGCTCGGTCGCGGCGGGGCCCAGCGGCGGCGCGGGATCCGCCTGCCGTGTTTCCATCAAGACGGAACCTGCGGACGACCACCGCCCGGAGGATCGTGAGGCGGGCGCGGTCGTCGCACCGTGCGGGCTCGGGGTGCCAGACGACGAGGACCGCGAGGCGGTGCCCGGCGTCTCCGGCGTGGAGAAGGCGGGCGACCGTTGCTTCGGCGCCGTGTCGGGAAGCGACTCCTCCGCCACGTCGCCCGATGTTTTTGCGGTGAAAGAGGAGAGCGCGGACGGCGACCCGTGCGAGCTGTGCGGGGCTCCGCTGAGCGAGGACGACAGGTCGGCGCACTACCTGTCCAGCCACCTGGGCCACATCTGCGCCTGCGGACGCTGCGGCCAAGTGTTGATCAAGGGCCGGCAGCTCCAGGAGCACGCCGAGCGCTGCGGCGAGTCGGACGAGGCGGACGAGCCGCCCGGCGCCGAGCTGGCCTGCCCTCACTGCGGCCTGCCCTTCCAGAGCGAGAGCCTGGCGCTGGAGCACGCCCTCTCCTGCCCCCATGAGGCCGAGGCCTTCCGGCCGGCCGGCGGGGGCGGCGGCGATGGCCCCGGCGGCGGCGGCGGCCCCGCCGGCCCCGATCACCGACGCAAACATTTCTGCGCCATCTGCGGCAAAGGCTTCTTCCAGCGCTGCCACCTGCGCGAGCACTACACGGTGCACACCAAGGAGAAGCAGTTTACCTGCCAGACGTGCGGCAAGCGCTTCCTGCGCGAGCGGCAGCTGCGCCTGCACACGGACATGCACCGCGGCGTGGCGCGCTACGTGTGCCCCGTGTGCGAGCAGGGCACCTTCCTCAAGCACGACCACGTGCGCCACATGATCTCGCACCTGACGGCCGGCGAGACCATCTGCCAAGTGTGCTTCCAGATCTTCCCGGGCGGCGAGCAGCTGGAGGAGCACATGGACGTGCACCTCTACGTGTGCGGCGTGTGCGGCGACAAGTTCCGCCTGCGCAAGGACATGCGCACGCACTACAACCTCCAGCACACCAAGAGGCTGTAGAGCGCCCGTTCGGGGGCTAGGAAGCAGCGGTACGTTGATGTCAGGGTTGTATTTGTCCCGTGACCCAGCTCAAGAGTCAATCTCAAGGCAATGCTTTACAGACGTCGTCAATACGGGCGACGGCGGTCACAGTGGCGCTCCCTCGAAAGCCTCGGCCGAATACTGACGCTGCATTGACATTTTTTTTTTTTTTTAAATCTGCACTTTGAACCCTCTTCTTCCCACGCTCCTGATCGTGTTGCGGGGGCGGGGCCGAGACATCGGACGAAACGGGATTCCTGGTGAACTTGAAAGCCTTGCCTCGCCGTCGCCGCCACTGCCGACGATAATGGCGGTTGTCGACGACAGCTCATCAACTGAACTGACCCGACCCGTGCTCGGAGGCAGTCCCGTTGCGCTTGCGGACCCTAACGGACCATCGGGAGTGTTCACTTTGGCTTTTTGTGACACTTGGAATAAACAACCGCACACCTTGCAAAACGTCTTCTTTGTTTTCTCAGTCGTGATGATGAGATTTAAGATTTCATTCTTCACTTTTGATGTCGTCCTTTCCCTGTTGGATCACATGACGGACGGCAAAACCTTGTGATTGGTTCTCATCCTGTTGCGGATTCGACGGGTCTCTGAAACGGGGCCCCGTGAGAGCGCGCGTCTAAAACGCTTTTTGTAACTTGCGGATCGAATGTCGGTGATTGGCCGACGGCGATCTGGCTCAGGATTGAACAAACTTCATCTAATATTTGCAAACAAAGTTCAGAATTGAACCAAATGATTAAAGAACGACGTGCGGTTTCATCATTCGAAAGAACATGACCGCAAATTCCTCATACTAACATTAGCGATTGATCTTGCCAATCGTCTTCGGTTGCGCCCTCTTTTTTGCGGGCGGGTGGCGGAGCGGGTTGCCTTACGGGATTTGTGAACAAATGTTTGTGAACAAAGTCCCCGTTCTGAAGGTGAACAAACTTTGCAAGGACGTCCGCGAGGGTGATGTTCAGGTTAAATAGTGCACGTCTGACGGCGAGACGCCACCCCGCTGGTCATTTTAGCGATGGCGTGCTCATTCTTGACCACGTTGCTCATTCTGTGCGCTGTCGGGAGCCTCCGAGCGCAGTCGTTTTTCGTCGACGAGAGCGCCAAGGCTGACCCGAACTGCAACGCCCTCATGTACCAGCTGGCAGTGCGCGTGGACAAACTGGAGAAGGACGCAGCTGAAGCAGGTCGGTCAATGAAACGACACCTTCAGAAACTGAGACGTTCCCGGAAACGGTGAGGCTCATCTTTATGGTGCGTGTGTGTGGGCAGCCAAAGCGCCGGTGTCCTTCGCGGCGGCGCTGGTCACCACGCAGGAGTGGACCCACCTCGGCCCCTTCGACACCGACACCACCCTGGTGTTCAAGAACGTGATCACCAACGTGGGCAACGGTTACGACTCCAACACAGGTAGGGCGCCATCACCTCTCGCACCGAGCGACATCTCATCCGTGTCCCATTGCAGTACTACTAACCCCCCCCCCCCTCACCTCCCAGGCATCTTCACAGCCCCTGTGAGGGGTCTCTACTTCATCGTCTTCAACGGCAACGTGGGCAAATCGGGGTCCTTGAACGCGGCCGTGATAAAGAACGGCATCAACATGTTCGCCATCTACGACACGCAGGGCACATTCAGCGGCGCCACCAACGGCATGCCGCTGGTACTGGAGGAGGGAGACAAGCTGTGGGTCACCTTGTGGGCCAACAAGAGCATCTTTGACCAGAGCCGACTCAGCACCTTCAGCGGCTTCCTCCTCAAAAGCATGTGATGGCAGAAACACACATGAATAAAAAAAAAAAAAAAAAATGAACCCCAAACAACGATATCTAGAGTGTTGTGTGTGTGTGTGTGTGTGTGTGTGTGTGTGTGTGTGTGTGTGTGCGCGCGCGCGTGTGCGTAAGCGCGTGCGTGCGGCCGTGCTTGTGTGTCGGATCAAACTGGCGGCATGTCATCAGTAACCAACGTTGCAAAGAACTCTTATTTTGAAGAGATCAGGAAGAAAGCTGCGCAAACACACGTGCATTTATTGAACTTTATCGACTTTTATTTTCCGATGCGACGTGAGATTGTCCGGTTGCGAATCAACAATTCAGGAAGCCACATGATGTAGGCCACCTGTTGGCTTGGAGGGGAACCAATCAATTTACCACGAATCATGTCGCAACCGGTGTTCTTCTTCTTCTTCGTCTTTGTAAAGTCACGTGACACATTTGAGCTCGTTGGTCGCCCAAAAACAAACCTGTGAGAAGAAAAACACCAAAAGTGGCCTTTAAGGCAAGAAATAAGATGTAAACATGTAGACTTTTTTTTCATTTTCTTTTTTTTTTTAAAGTTGTTAATGTGAGGCCGGTAACAACGTTTTTGAGGATGCCAACTTTAGTATCCAGTTTTGATTGACAGGGGCCTTACTTGTGAATCAGTCATCCAGGTTCTTCTTGGTGCCCCCATCTCTGGTTTTGGCCCTCAGCTTGTTGACTTGGGTCTCTGCCACGTCGGCTCTCTCCTGCGCTTCTTCCAGCTCGTGTTGCAGCTTGCGCACTTTGGCCATGCTGCCGTTGGCCGCCTCCTCCGCCTCCTCTGCGGCGCGTTTGTAGGATTTGACTTTCACCTGCAGCTTGTCCACCAAGTCCTGGAGTCGAGCCACGTTCTTGCGGTCTTCCTCGGTCTGATAGGTGAGTTCTTTAATGCGGCGTTCGTACTTGCGGACGCCTTTGACGGACTCACTTCCTCGACGCTGCTCCGCCTCCAGCTCGTTCTCCAAGTCTTTGATGCGAACTTCCAGTTTCTGGAGTTGTTTTTTGCCACCTTTCATGGCGATCTGCTCGGCCTCGTCCAGGCGGTGCTGGAGGTCTTTGATGGTCTGTTCCATGTTCTTCTTCATGCGCTCCAGATGCGCGCTGGTGTCCTGCTCCTTCTTCAGCTCTTCAGCCATCATGGCCGCATCAGTGATGGCCTTCTTTGCCTTTTCCTCTGCGTTGCGATTCTCCTGGACCACCTCCTCCATTTCATTTTGCAGGTGGAGTAAGTCCGCCTCGTGCTTCTTCTTCTGGTTGATCAGGCTGGTGTTCTGAGAGTGCAGGAGCTGCGTGCGCTCCGCGGAGTCGGTCAGTTCCTGCTCGGCCAGCTTGCGGCTTCTGTCTGTTTGCTCCAGCGCGGCCCTGACCTCTTCCAGCTCAGCCTGGATCAAATTGTTTCGACGTTCCAGGACGGCGATGTTCTCCCGCAGGTCATCGTTCCCGCGCTGCACGTCATCCAGTGTCAACTGGGTGTCCTTCAGGAAAGCCTGGAGGCTCTTGAGTTGTTTCTGGGCGTCGACCGCTTGCCGGTTTGCTTGGCTGAGCTGGATCTCCATCTCGTTGAGGTCACCCTCCATCTTCTTCCTCACTCTCAGCGCTTCATTGCGGCTCCTGGTCTCGGACTCCAGAGAGGACTGGAGCGAGTCCACCACGCGTTGGTAGTTCCTCTTGGCCTGCTCCATTTCCTCGTCCTTCTCGGCCATTTTCCGCTCCATGTCAGCCTTTGCTTGGTTGAACTCCAGTTGGGCTCGTAGGATTTTGCTCTCTTCGTGCTCCAGCGAGCCTTCGGCTTCCTCGAGAGCTGCTTGTAACTCCGCCTTTTCTTGCTCTAGCTGTTTCCTCGCCTTCTCGAGTTCGCAAGCACTTCTGCCCCCCTCCCCGAGCTGGTCATTCAGGTCCGAGATCTCCTCTTGCAGGTTCTTGTTCTCTCTCCTCGTGGTTTCCAGGTGATCCAGGCACTCCTCGTAGGCATTTTTCAGTTTAAAGAGTTCGGTGCTGAGAGTTCGGGCCTCCTTCTGGGAGGCTTCCAGCTCACATTGGGACTCCTCGAACTTTTGCTTCCACTCTGCCAGGACTTTGTCAAAAGCGCGCTGTTTTTTATCCAGTCCGGCGGAAGCTGCATTGGACCTCTCCAGGTCCAGCATCAGGTCCTCAATGTCATTTTGGAGCCGGTGCTTGGTCTTCTCGAGCGACGAACATTTGGCATTGGCCGCTTCAATGGCCTCCTCAGCCTCCTGCAGTCTCTGGACCAGCTTCTTTTTTGCTTCCTCCAGCTCCTCGGTTTTCTGGATGGCGTCGGTTTCGTACTTGTTCCTCCACGCCGAGACTTCGTTGTTGGATTTGGACAGGGCCCTCTGCAGCTCAGCCTTGGCTTCCTGTTCCTCTTCAAACTGTTCCCGCAGCAGGTCGGAGTCGTGGCGGGCCGACTGCACGGCGTGCGCCAGTGCATTCTTGGCCTTGACTTCCTCTTCCAGTTGTCTGCGAAGGTCTTCCACCTGCTGGTTGTACGAATTCTTCCCTCTGGTGAGCTGTGAGATCAAGCAATCCTTCTCCTCCAGCTGCCGTCCAAACTCGCCATTCTCGGCGAGCAGCTTGGCCCTCTGGGTGGTCAAGTCATTGACGGATCGTTGAGCCTCCTCGTATTTGCTCTTGTACTCTGTCGTGGTGTCCTCCATCGTTCGGCACATCTTTTCAACGTTGGACTTGTTCCTGGCCATGCTCTCCATGCTGGAAGCGAAGTCGTCCAGCTCGAGCTTCAGCTCACTTTTTTCCTTCTCCAGTTTCTGCCTGACCCGCTGGAGGTTGTCAATTTGCTCGCCCAGTTCGGCCACGCCGTCGGCATGCTTCTTCCGTAGCGCGGCAGCGGTGGCCTCGTGTCGGAGGGTGGACTCCTCCAGCTCTCGGCGCAGCTTCTGGAATTCGGCGTCTCTTCTCTTGTTTAGCTCCACCTGCGCCGACGAGGCTCCGCCCGCCTCCTCCAGACGCTCACTGATGTCCTCCAGCTCACGGGAAAGGTCGGAGCGCTGCTTCTCCACCTTGGCCCGTGCCGCACGCTCGGCGTCCAGCTCCTCCTCCAACTCCTCGATCCTGGCCTGGTTTTCCTTCAGCTTCTTCTGGAGCTGTCCTGAAGCGACCTGCTCGTCCTCCAGCCTGGAAGTGATCTGGGCTGCCTCAAAGTCTTTTTTCTTGAGTTTCTCCTCCAGTTGCTGCTTGTCATTTTGCAAATCCATCGAGTTCTCTTGGGCTAGCTTCACGTCCCCCTCGAGCTTCCTCTTGGAGCGCTCCAGCTCCATCCGGATCTTCTTCTCCTGTTCCAAGGAGCCCTCCAGGTCATCCACCTGCTGCTCCAGCTTCGCTCTGGATTTGGTCAGGCTGTTGGCTTTGTCCTCCTCGCTCTGAAGATCGTCCAATACCTGCTGGTGAGCCTCCTGAAGCGCTTTCTTCTCTTTGCTCAGCTTCAGGATGCTCTCGTCCTGGGACGCCATCTCCTCACTCAGGTTCCTCACCTTATTCTCCGTGGCATGTTTCTCTTTCTCAACCTTGGCCAGAGTCAGCTCAAGGTTATCGATATCTTTTTTTAACTCGGAGCACTCATCTTCCAACTTCCGTTTCTTGGCCGCGAGGTCCGCATTCAGTTCTTCTTCGTCCTCGAGTCTCTCATTGGCCTCCTTGAGCTTTGCCTCCAGTTGTATCTTACTCTTGATGAGCTGCTCGCACCGTTCTTCGGCATCTGTGAGCGTGTCTTGCTCTGACTGAATTTGCAGAGTCAAATCATTCTTCTCCTGGAGGAGAGTCACTATCTTCTCCTCCAGTTCCTTCCGACGGGTTTCTGATTTCTCAAGGGCTTCTTTCAGCTTGTTGAACTCGTCCTTCATGTTGGCCATCTCCTTCTCGGATTCCGCACTCTTCAGCAGGGGTTTGATCTTAAAGAAGAGTTTCATCCAGGGCCAGTTCTTCACGCTGAGAAAAGAACGGAGGTTCCACTGGATGACCACGAGGGCATCTCTGCGCTCGACCAACTTTGCAAACTGGGCCCTCATGAGTCGAGCGCGAGCGTTGGCCTGGATCCTGGTGATGATTCGCGAGAGCTGTTCATCTCGCATCTCCTCCAGGGTGCCGAGTAGGCCGGCTTTAAAAAAGACTTTGGTGTGGCCAAACTTGTACTGCGTGTGGTCGATATCCAGCGACGAGAGCAGCTTCTCGGCGCTCTTCTTGCAGTCCATAAACTGACCCTCGGGGATGGCGGAGGCGTTGAGAATGCGGTACCTCTGTTTGAAGTCTCCGTAAAGGACGCGGTTTGGAAAGCCCTTCCTGCAAATTCGAATGCCTTCCAGAACGCCGTTGCAACGGAGCTGGTGCATGACCAGACAGTTGTCCATGACTCCGGGAGTCTTGCGCTCATTTGGAATCAGGCAGCGTACAAAGTGGGGATGGGTCGTCTTCAGGTTGGTCATCAGCTTATTGAGGTTCTCTCTGTGAAGGGCCGACACCGTCTGGAAGGACGAGCCCTTCTTCTTAGCTCCTTTGCCGCCTTTGTCGCCACCGTCGGCGGCACCCGAGTAACTGCAAAATAACAGACTAAGAAGCTTAAGCGAGGACTTCTGGTAGAGACCGACGACGGTTTCGTTGAGGGGGTCTTTGTTTTTCACCAGCCAATTCGTAATGTTGTAGTCCACGGTGCCGGCGTAATGGACAAGGGCGAAATGGGCCTCCGCTTTGCCCTTGGCAGCCCGGGGCTTCTCAAACATTTTGTTCTTGCCGAGGTGATTGTCATAGAGCTTGGACTTGAAGGTCTGGTCGCTGGCTTTGGGGAACATGCATTCTTCCTCCAGAATGGACATGATCCCCAGCGGCTTCTCGATGAGATCGATGCAAGCCTGCAGGTCCATGCCAAAGTCGATGAACTCCCAGTCGATTCCCTCCTTCTTGTACTCTTCTTGCTCCAGGACAAACATGTGGTGGTTGAAAAACTGTTGCAGTTTCTCGTTGGTGAAGTTGATGCACAATTGCTCAAAGGTATTGAAATCAAAGATCTCAAAGCCAGCGATGTCCAGCACGCCTATGAAGTACTGCCGATGCTGCTTGGTGTCCAGGGACTGGTTGATCCTGACCACCATCCAGTTGAACATCTTCTCATACACAGACTTGGCCAAGGCGCCGACGGCGTAGTAGACCTGGTCCACGCTCTGGCCTTTGGTCACAAACTCGTTCCCGACCTTGACTCTGGGGTGGCACAAACCTTTGATGAGGTCGGCGGAGTTGAGACCCATCAGGTAAGCGGACTTGTCCGCCGCCTCGGTGCCGTCGGGCTCGGCTTGCTCCTCCCGCTGCTTCTGCTTGAACTTCAGGTTCCCGTAGTGCATGATGGCGCCCGTCAGCTTGTAGACGCCCATCTTCTCCTCGGCGGTGAAGCCCAGCACGTCGAAAGCGCTGTCTGTGGCCATCAGCTCCTCCGAGTCGTTGATGGAGGCCACCGTGACTTCTCCCTGGGAGATGTAAGAGTAGTCGTATGGGTTGTTGGTGATCAGCAGCATGTCGAGCAGCTCTGGCTTCTGATTCGACAGAATCTGGTAGAAGATGTGGTAGTTCCTTTCAGCTTTGAGCTGAAAGGTAACGCGGGACTTCTCCAGGAGGTACGTCTCGATGTCGGCGGACGACAGCTTCCCGCTGTTCCCAAAGTGGATCCTGATAAACTTCCCAAAGCGAGACGAGTTGTCGTTCCTCAGGGTTTTGGCGTTGCCGAAGGCTTCCAGAGCTGGATTAGCCTGGATGATCTGATCCTCCAGCGTCCCCTTACTGGGGTCCTTTTTGCCCCCGCCGCCGACCGCAGCGATGCTGGCAAAGTATTGGATAACCCTCTTGGTGTTGACGGTCTTTCCGGCTCCGGATTCTCCGGTGATGAGGACCGACTGGTTTTCCCTATCCGTCAGCATGTACTGGTAAGCGTTGTCGGAAATGGAGAAGATATGAGGAGGAGCTTCGGTCCTCTTCTTTCCTCTGTAGGCCGCCACCACCTCGGCATCGTAGACGGGAAGCCACTTGTATGGGTTGACGGTGACGCAGAAGAGGCCGGAGTAGGTGTAGATCATCCAGGCGGCGTAGCGCTCCTTCAGGTTGAACAGCACCGCCGGCTCGTGGAGGAACGTGAACATCGCCATGTCTTCGATCTTGTCAAATTTGGGAGGATTCTGCGGGTGGACATCGACCTCCTTCGCGCTCACCGTGGTCCCGTCCTCCTTCTTCACCTTGACCATGCCACCCTCTTTGCTCTGGATTTGTCCCTTCGTGTACTCTACCTTGTCGTCCACCACAAAACATTCCGTCTTGATGTCAAACGGTCTGGTCTGAGCTTCCAGACGCTCTTTCTCCGACTTCCTGAGGTACGGAGCCGCCTTGCCGAACTCGCCCATCGCTACGTCGGACATTGTGAATACGAAGATCGTGAAGCTGAACTGCGTCGCCGGGAGAGATGGAGCCACTTTTAAAGGCGCCCGTGACACCAAACTAGGAGATGAGGCAGGGAAACAGAGAAAAGATGGATGCTAAATGTGTCTGGGGAGATGCGACGAGGTCACACCCGTGACCTTGGACTGTCAGGAGGCCATATTAGGAAGAGCACAAACGCTGCTTATCAAAGTCACTTTTCAGTCCTCACGCTGCTTCTTTTAGAACATGTGGGGCTCAGTGCACCTCCCCAGCCCATCACACATACGCACTCTTGTTCTGGTTGTCACAAAAGAAGCAACCGAAAAATAACTCAAGTGTTTTTGTCTCAATTTCCAAGACTAGTTTGTGTGTGTGTGTGTGAGTGTGTGTGTGTGTGTGTGCGCGTGTCGGTGTGTGTTAAACTGAGATGTCTATGTGTTATCGGTGTTCCTCTGTGTCTGGTTTTATCTTAGAGACACTTTAAAAGTGTTTGTGCCGCTGTACTCTCTGTCGTGACAATGGAAAGACGACAAATTGTTTTTATTTTTTTATTCACTTTGTCCCTTGCGCACACTATTATTATATGAAGTGACCAACTGTGACCAGTCAAAGGTGTTGTGACCGTAGCCTGTCTTATGCCAGAAGGACTCCTCATTTCATGTGTACATAAAAATTCCACTGTATACAAATAGAATTTATCTCACACACGGGGGCGCACACACACACACACACACACACACACACACACACACACGCACACACACACCTTGAATTGGAGACGATTTCAATCATCAAAACACCTCCAGCGGAATCCACAAGACGTATAAATGTAAAGTAGGGTATTCAGGTGTGTGCTCATAAATGAAGTCGCTTTTTTTCTGCGCTCCGAGGGGCGGGCAAGGTGACTCATGCGCTTCCAATAAAGGCCTCACGAGGGCAGTACAGAGAATTGTATGCGATGGAAGCACGCGCGGTAGAAAGCCAAGAAGAAGACGAAGACGGAAAAAGAACGACGCGCGGAAGTCGTTTGCGTCCTTGTGAGAGAAAGGCAAGCCAACAAGATGAATCGCGGCGTTTTTGTAAGTCCTTCTCGTCCTTCACAGCTCGTTGGCCTTTTCGAGCGTTTGCTTGTTTTGCTGTGCAGAGAGCAAGTTGGCACGACGCCTCCATTGGGCTCCGTTTGGCCTCAAAGTGTCGGCTAGGGGTCAAAGGCAGCTAATGTCGTCGCGCTGACACGCGTGAAACTTTAAATTTCCGTCGTCAAGCTTTTGCAACGTCAAACGCCAGGATAGACTACGAAATAAACTCTTTACAATAAACTTTTTTTTTTTTACCGCAAAAATAAGATTTTCAGTTTTCATGGATATCATTTTATTTGTTTCCAAAAATCAACCGTTATCCCCTTCGCATATAGAAAACAAAGCAATAACCTTCCTTGGAACAAGTTCAGCTTTGTTCCCCTCAATTTGCGTAGGAAGAATTAGTGCTTCCTCTTTGGAAAATCTTTAATCAATACATGGATGCAAATAGAGCGATACTATTTGCAATATTCAAGCATTAAACATGATAAAAGGAGCCGATAAACTGCAACGTGGTTGTTCCGTCCGAATATTACTCAACTGATATGAGGGAAAACAAGTTCGGAATTTTTGAAACTGCTCAAAAAGCACCAAAGTCTGTCCGATACTGGGCAGTAGAAACGCATTGGTGTTGGCCGTGTAAAGCCACTAGATGGCAGCACTGCCAAAGGTCTGGCGCGCCAAAGGAAAGGCCACTCGGGCAAGCGCGCAAGCCCATCCAGGAGTTCGATCGTGAGTCTTGCCGAGGATGCTCCCGAGCACAAGCCGTGCGCCGAGCTCAAACCTTCTCCTCGGTTGACGTTGCCAATGTGTCCAGACCTGACCGCGTGTCGTTCTGTCGTACCCAGGCGCTCCAGCAGGTGGCGCGGCGGACCTTTTGCGGCTCCGCTCGGAGACCGGTGGAGAACCAAGTCCCCAAGAACCAGAAGCTCTTCCAGGTACCCGGTGTGCCTCGCACCCGCGCTTTTCAGCCTCACGTTAAGTCACCGCTTCTCATTTTCTTGCAAACGCTCTGGCCTTAATTGTAACAAGATGTACACGAGTAGCGGCTGGCTGAAAGCAGACGGCGTCATGCTTCATAGGATTCCATTCAATGAATGTGGAACATACTTGAGGTTAGCATGTTGGCGTCGCTCCCTCGGCCACCGTACCGCTTGCTCACGTGGCCACTTTGGAAAAATCATCACCCGACTGTACATTTTCTGCTCGTTCGGTCTCCCTCGCTTGCCCAGTTTTACCCGTAAGAGGCACAGCGTGCTTGCTTCGAGCTTTTTGTCATTCCCGGGTGAAGGTAACTGGAAAACTGACTTGGAAAACCAAAGGGAATTCCATCTGTTCTACCAAATAGTGGCGTGCTGAGCAGCTCAGAGAGAGACTGAGACGTTACTGAATCCCACCGGACCTCAAGGCAGGACATGCCCTGCAGCAATATGGCTGGCTCAAGTCGAATTGGAGGGGGGGTTGCCCGGATCAGATGAATGTATCGATTGTATCGATTGATTTCAATGGCGAAGATGATGTGGGATGGGAGCGCGTTTGAATTTGCGCCTCAGGCTTATCGTCTCACGTTTGATTGCGACTTGAAAGCTGGAAGCCGACAACTTTCCGCCCGCTCGCAGTTCCGCCGGCCGCAAAACGAAAGTTGACGACGGCGAGGGACGCTCCGCTCGCCAAAGCGCAGCCGTCAATCAACGTGACGAGCGTCCCCGTGATGGATGGAAAAACAAGAAAGCAAACATCTGACGCTTGTCTTTTTTTTCCCTGGCGTGAAATTCCTCGGCGACCGCTTTACCTTCCATCGTTCCCTCTGCTGTCAATGAATAATCGCTCGTCCCTTATTTATGGCTCGGCCCAGACGAGCTAACGGCACCACGCGTTGGAGTGGGAAGCAAACTTGCATTTAAAAACAATATTATTTTTTTTTTGAACTGCTGTGAAGACTATTTTTTAAAAATCCACTCTAATTACAAATCACCCAAAATGAGTGTCTTACTGACTATACATCATATAAAAAATTCCGTGCTTGATGAAAATGGCTGATTTGTTCACACTTCTCACGGCAAAAAAAAGTGGCCTCGTGATACACGCTTGAGCACGTCAACGTTTCCAGCTTGTAGAATCTATTTTGGAAGCTTTTATTTGTTGTTTCACCCGTTTTGTGGCGCTTGTCAGGAGGACAACGGCATCCCCGTGCATCTGAAAGGCGGCACGACCGACGCTCTGCTCTACCGAGCCACCATGACGCTCACCGTGCTGGGTGAGTGAGCGAGCGAGCCATCGCCATCCGCAAAACGCCACTTCCGCTCTTTTGCGCCTGACCTCGCGAATGCATTTCCACTTTCAAGTTGAGGGAAGAAAAAAAAAAAAGAGACATCTGCGCTTTGGACTTGGTCACTTTGTCAAAATGGATTGCTTGCTTTTTTTTCCATCTTTGTCAGATGTGTGTTGTGTTGGCATTCACAGGTGCGGCCTACGTGGTGTACGAGCTGCTAAAGGCGGCCAGCCCCCAGAGGAAAGCGTGACTCCGCCTCCGCGTCGTGTTGAGTGTAATGAGGAAGATGACGATGGTCGTGTTCCTGTCGTGTTCATGGGATCAGTATTTATTTCCCCGCGAGAAGATCAATTAAACTTGTCATGACCAAGCTGCCGCCCCTTGTCCTCTTGGAACGCACGCGTGGCCTCAAAGCCGCATGAAGTACAATTTCAAGCCTTCCCCATTGCCCGTCGTCGCTCGCAAGTAACGCAAGGCCATTGTATGACGTGACTTGGAGGAAAGGAAAAGAAGAATCGCACAATAGCCAAAAGGAAGTCAACGTTGCGTGTCGATACAGCCAAATGCTCTTGAAGAGTAACCTCAATGGGCCAACGCAGTCCGAGAGAGCCGTCTGCTGCCTGTTTTTGAGCTCTCCCTACCCCAACGCACTCGATTCAATTGATCATGATCGTTTCAGGCTTCTACCGAGTTTGCTGATGAGCCGATTGTTTGAATCGGGTGCGTTGCAGTCGAGAGGGACGCAAAACGGGCAGGAGATGGCTCTTGAGCAACCGGAGTGAGTTCCCTTCTCCTGGCCTCACGGGTATTAGCACGAGGCGGCGGCGCACGTGGATTTTTGGAGGCCAACGCTGCCCTGCGTTTGACAGGAGAGAATTCTGTTCACTGAGTCATCCAAATAATTCCTTAAAAAAAAAAAAAAGTGACTAATTGGAAGTTGTTCAAAAGGTCAGAGCAAAATTCTAGCCTCAAATATTTGATTAAAAAAACGTTTATTTTTTTTAAACCGACAAGTTTCCCAAATAAAGTTTGATTTGCAGACGCCCAGTGATTTTTTTTTTCCCTAATTGTGAAAAGTTGAGCAAGTGCGGCGCTTTTGGGCGGTGGCCGCCAGAGGGCGCCCGAGCGGCGCAGGCTAAGAGAAGCTTCTGGTCCTTCCGTCGAACCTGCGGCCGCCACGTGAAGACAAGAGCGACTTTGACTTTGACTTCGAAAGGTGATCGCCGACTGAACCTTTTCGCAACGGGCGTTCGCGAGGAGAGAAAGTCATTCGCTTGTGCTGCGTCAACACAAAAATCAATGAGCGCATGTGAGAAGTCTCAAAGTTTCCTAGAGTGCCTTTGGTGTTTGTGGTCCGCGGGGTGGGCACCCCCACCGGCCCCGCTCCCCCTCCCCCTTTTAAATGGGGCGCGGAGGGGAGGCTCAGCCCACTTGGAGGAAAAATCGACGACGCCTGCCGAGCTGCGGCCACAAGCTCGCAACACCTCCGAGAAGCGCACGAGCTCTTCCTCCTCCTCCTCCTCCTTCTCCATCATCGTCCTCTTGTTCCTCTTCTCGGTGGCGGACCATTTGCTGACCAAGCTTCAGGTTGGTCACACGCCTAAGTTATCGATTTTTGACGTTGGTTTTATCGTCTGCGTGTAATGACGTCAACTAATTGCGCGTCCGCGGCGTGCTCTGCTCTTCTCTTCTCCGTCGTTTTCATTTCTTCCTTGTTGCCCGTCGTAGTTGGCGCGGGGCAACGTTGCGTGAACTCGAATCGTAAAGTTGCCCTCATCAATTTGTCCCTTTGACTTGGCGCGCAGGTACCACAGAATCTGTCCGCTCCTCCTTTTTGACCTTCTCCTTTCTTCCGGCTGCTCTCTTTGAGCCTAGCAGCTCTTCGCGCTCCTTTGAGTCTTCGAGCTCCTCTGGTTTGCCCTTCATCCGCGCGCTCCTGTTTCCCATCCCAGCTGCCTCCTTCTGGTTGCCATCTCTCCTTCCCTACATCTCCTCCTCCTCCTTGTCCTCCTCTGGCTTCCTTCTACCTTGCAGGCGCAATTACCACTTTGACTTCTCCCCCCCCCCCCCCCCCCCTGCCAGTAGCTTCTCATATTTCCCCTTCCTCATCCTCCTCACGTTTTGATCTTGCTCCTCAAGTTAGTCCTTCGTCAGCCTGCCCTGTTTCCTCCTCCTCATTTCTCCTCCGCCTCTGGTTACCAGCTACCTTCTGAACCCATTCCTCCTCCTTCCACTCCTCTTGTGTCCTCCTTCCTTGCTTCCCTTTTCTCAAGACTTCATCCCGTTTTCTCCCCCCCCCCCCTTTTCTTCTTGGTCCTTGTGATCTCCTTCCTCCCGTTACCTCAGCAGCTCTTCGTCAAGTTTCCTGTCCCTCCTGGTGCTCCTCTTTCCCCTTCTCTCCCATTGCCCAGCCTTCCTCAAGCAGCCTCCTCTTTTTGCGCCGTTGCCGCGGCATCTCCCGCGTTCTCACATGTCGCCCTCCTCCTCACATGTCGTCGTCGTCATCACGGCGCTGTCGGCGGCGCAGTTGGCAGACGTCGTCCGCGCTGTGGTGAGCCACAGGAAGCCAAAATGAAGAGTGGGCTGACTCTGGTCGCCGCGGCGCTTCTGGCGCTGGCGCTCTCCTCTTCAGCCCAGGCCCAAGGTACGACCTCCGCCTCCTCCCCCATTCCCTTCTCCTCCTCCCTTGACCTTTCACCTCTGCCTTTCCTGGCGTGCATCTCGTTGTAGTTGTGGAAAGCGGTTATATGTGTGTGTGGGTGTGTGTTTGAAAGTTTTGTTACTGATGTCTTCTCATCGTTTGCTGATATTAAAAGAAAAAAAAACTTGCTGTCCATATTCCAAATGTCATTGTGGAATTGCCTCCGAAGAATGTTCACGTGATGCTCTTTCTCTTTGTATTTGATGTTGCTTGGAGGTTTGAATCCCTTTATTCCTCTCAACCAATCAGTAACGCACATTAAGTAAGCAAATCTGAAATGTTGAGCATGTTTTTTTTTTATCCTGACATGTGTTGTATTGTTGTTGTACAAGTCAAATGAAAGTGTGTGTGTGTGTGTGTGTGTGTGGTATTGTAACCTACACGGACGGATAAGATCAAGATAGAAACTGTTGGCGTGCCCCACTCATCCAGAGTGGGGGAAAAAAAACAACAACAATACACAAACAATTCAGTCTTTTGCATATTTCTACAAACCAAAGAATTAATTTGTGTCTCTTAATAGTGAACAAAAAGTTTAAGAAAATGATTCCTTTTTCAAGTCTAAGCTTCTGTCAAATGGTTGATGGCATTAAACAGTTAAAAAAAAGTGACACCAACTGTTTGGTAGAGGCACATATTGGAAAAAAAAGTTGATATTTTAACTTAGGAAAGGAAATATAAATGCAAACTTTTGCACTATTAAAAAAACGCAATATGTTTGTCTTCAAGGTTGCTTTTTCGGAGACGTAAAATGAAAACGCTCAAGTAATGTGACCCTCTTGCAGTGTGCAATTTATAGCGTGGCCGCCAGGAGGCGGCCTCGCTATAAAGTCTCCATGTGGTCTGTGCGAAAAGAAAGCGAAGAAAAAAAAAAAGAGGGAAAGCGGCCATTAGGCCAGCGGCCAACTTTCCTGCTGGGTGATTTCTCCTCATGGAACGTGGAGACTAAATATGACTTCAACTCATCTTTTTCCACAAGTTGAACACCAAAGGGGGGGGGGGGGTGCAATCAGTCTGCTTATTTTCTCCCAAATGACACAAATTGAGCACGCTCAAAGAAAAAAAAAAGTCAGACAAAGAAAACGCATCTGTTCTGTCTGACCTCCTGTCACTTTTGCTAATATACTGCTTCCATACGGTCTTAACCATCCTGCGGCGCTTCAACTTTTGACAACGGGTTCTTCAACAGGTTTGACAATTAACATTGTATGTGATTTTGTAAAATAAAAAAACAGAGCAGGTGCTCTTAAATCATGACCTGAATCAAATATATGGCACAGAAATGTAAACCACAATACAAATGGAGAGCAAAGCATCTTTAAAGATGAACTGTAAATGTAAAAAGTGAAATAACACTGAGTTGGTCTTCACAGATGTACTGATTGGAAAAAAATAAAATAAAAAGACGTCCTCGTGACAGTCTGCACACGTCGAACATTTAATTGAGCCATGCCTTTGCTTACCAGTAGAGGGATCCAGCATGCCATTATTGGTACTTTTACCACCAAAAAATAAAAATAAAATAAAAAATCATAGCGTGAGGAAATGTTTGAAGATTGGAAAAAAAAGCCTAATTGCTAAATCAGCATGAGCGTTTGTGAAGGCCTGAGGCAGATTACATTGGCATGACCACACAAAGAGGCTGAAATGTGGACTGGACAAACACATCAAACGGACTCGGACGGGAAGCAAGGCAAGTTGACAGAAACGCAAAGACTTGCTATAAAATGAACCGATGGAATCTGGCTTGTAAAATGCCGGCGAGTGCCTGTGCTGGTGCGACTGAAGTCCACCGGCCCGAATGCATCGTGCGGGCTGCCAAGTCAAACGGAGGAAGTGGAGCCATTTAATGAGACAATAGAGGGCCTTTTGACAGCGGTGTGGACAAGCCACCAGCGTCTCCTGGACACGTTTGCGCTTTTTTTCTGGGAAGCAGAAGCAACGTCTCACTGGTCAGGTTGGTGCTTCCTCCGCATTGTCCCGTGCCGTCGTGTCACCTTCCCGGTCAAGTCCGCACCTCCTTCCGGACTTCACGACAATATTTTGCTGGGATATTCTTCACCTGCTGCTGCGGTTGGCACCGGACAACAAAAGAAAAAGAAAGCGAGCGTTTGCCGTTTCGTTGTCATCTTTTTCCGCAGATCACGACCCGTTGACCTTGTTGTCGTTGAAAGTTGCATTCTCCGTCAAGAAGTTTCTTCGAGAATAGTTTATTGACTCGCACAAAGCTAAGACGTGACTTATTTGTTCATTGGTGTGCTAGCATGTTGCTAATGCTAAATGTAAACTTGTCAGAAGTCTGGAACGTTCCGTTTGCGTCCGGTTCATTAGCCGCTAATTAGTTAGCTAGCGAGCTCACATTCTAGAGTCGTAGTTGTGTGTCTTTGTTTCAGTCGACTTTTAAAAAAGTGTTTAAAAAGAAAAAAAGCGAAGTAGCCAGCCAGTCTTGTGTGAGTTCCACGCCAACCCGAAGAATATCCCCTGAAAATATTCCACAAAGAACACAGGGTCTTTGTGTACATGAGCCTTTTTGTCCCCAAGTTGTAGCTTGCAACTTGTCATGTACACTTGTCATGTTGTCATCATGTACATTTGTGCTGTGTGTTTGTTTGCTCACCCCCCCCCCCCCCCCCCAAATGACACTTCCCCCCTGCCCTCTCACCAAAAGCAGAAAAGTTCTCCTTGTGGTCGCCACCATGGCCGAAGGCGTCTGGGCGGATGTGGACCAACGTGCGTGTTGGTCAATTCAATCAAAGTGTTGGATTGACGTCCGCTCTGAAAACATGAAAACATCTTTGCGACCATTTTCATGTGCGACGGCAAAGAAAAGCTTCAACGCAATTGGCTTCCCAACTCTTTTGTGATCCATTTTTATTTCATGTGGCTTTCAGGTTAGTTTGAACAAGAAGCTAGCTGCAAAGTGCTTTATGACGGCAAACCTTTTCTTTTGAGGCCCGCATGCAGACAAATACCCCGGCGTATACGGTCATGGCACTTTACGAAGCCAGAAGTAAACTGGTAAATGGGGTTGCTTGACTGCCGGCGGGCCACCGATGGCCCACGGGCCGTTGGTTGGACACCAGTGCTTTAGCCAAAAGTCCAAATTGTTTGCGTTGACGTTGGCCTTTCTTTGCTCTTGCCGCCTGTCACCTTGTGGAATGTCGTGTGCTCCAACTAACAACACAAAGTACACCAAGTGTGCGTGCGGCGCCCTCAACGCGGTTCTTTTTTCTTTTATGTGTGCGCAGTGGAGCCGCCGTCCGATTTGACCTTTCACATCACGGACGAGCGGACGGTGCGGATGTCGTGGAAAAGGCCGAGCTCGCACCTCGACGGCTACAGGATCCACGTGACTTCTGATACAGGTGGGCCTGTCCCGTCCTGTCCTGGCCGCGCAAACGAGCACAGACGCACCCTGCAATTAGGTCGCCACGCACGCAAGGACGCGCGCGCCCACTCGGGAAAAGCATTATTTCACACGCCCCGAGGGGAAAAACAATTTCACTGCCCATCCCTTCGCACCCCCCACAACGCCTTTCGGCCGCGGGCGACACAACAAAGTCAGGATAAATCATCTTAATATCACGCCATGAAAACATAGCAGAGGTGAAATCACGATTGCTTGTCATCAGCGTCAAAGCAAAGCGCCTCAATCGGCTTGACTTCAATACACAATATTAGATGCGCACATCATCTTCATTTGAATTGTCAAGAAAGACCGCGGGCAAAAACAAATCTTATTTCGATTCTTAATGAAGACATGAGCGGCGAGATGATCTTTGTTTCATTTCCAATGTTAACTTCCGTCCAAATCTCAAATTTTTTGTTGTCATAAACGACAAAATCGCCTTCATTTTACTGTCAAAGACGCTGGCTACAAAAAAAAAATACAAATCTTAATTTCAGTCTCACAAAAATTGTCGGAGGCAAAAATCATCAGATTTCCGCTGTCACTGAAAACAACCATGAAGTTGAACAAACTTGATTTTATTGTCAATAAAAGGATTTTTGGATTCAAAGCGATTCACCAAACGTCGACCGTTCGTAGTGCAGCACACCAAATATGATAAACATGAAAGGTCTTAAGGACAGCAAATAGGAAAAAACAAACAAACTCCGACCTCGGTTTGGAGTCGTCTTCATTGACCTTGGCTGACCCCCCCCCGAGAGGCCACGAAGCACTCGGCCTCTCTGGAAATTGCGCTTCGCCCCAACACTCGCTTCCGTTCTCTTGAATTCCGGTGCGATGACGTCGCCTGTTGACCGCCAACGTTGACCATCTACGTCGCGGTGCTTTTCTAGGAGAATTCGTACGAGAATTTGCTCTCGCGCCGTCGGCCACGTCCACGTCCATCTCGGAGCTCAGTCAAGACGTGGACTACACCGTCAGCGTCTTTGCCTACGCCGGAGCCCAAGAGAGTCTTCCCGTCTCGGGACTGATTACCAGTAAGTTTTACGACCAAGACGTGTTACTGGAGAGGCAAAACTCTCGTGCACAACCGGTAGCATTTTTCCACAACTCTCTGGGAAGAAATTGTTTCATTGCTCAACTCTTCCAAATCAAACCTTTCAGTCGAGTCTGGAGGAGGAGCTTCCAGAAGACTGGACGCAGATGCCGCAAGTAAGTGGAATCGCTCCCCGCACGGACGATCGCGAGTTGGCGACGCAGCCCTGGTTGGGAGTGGCCGAATTTACCGATTCAGCTCGCTTTGCAAAAACAAGGCCCTCGAAAGTAGCCATGCGAGCCCACAGGGCAGCTGTCAAGTTGGAATAGACCAAAAAAAATAAAATAAAAAAAGACATATTCCCCCCACCCATCTGATGTAAACAAAACCGCTCAGGTTTTAATTTGGCAGGGACGGGCCGACTCGTAAATATGTCAAGCCTAAAAACAGTACAGACCCTGGAGTTAGGAAATGCTGTTACCATCTGCCCATGCCCAAAGAGGATTCAACAATCTTGCCTATTTTCACAAGCAAGGAATGGAAAGCACAAATCTGTTCTCAAAGCTGGAAGAATAACGACTTCAGGAAAGCGCACGAACAAAGTTTTTGTACTTGCTTACTTGCCACCGATGCATTTTGTGCGAACGTCACGTAGCGATGCAAAGTAAGGATGGGACGAGATTCAAAACAAACTCATTGGCTGCCATCGACGGCTACAGACGCCAAAAATGCATTTCTACGCGGGGCCTCCCTGTCTTTTTCTTCACGCCGGAAGTTTCCGCAGGCGCCGTGACATCCGGTGTGCGTTTTTCCCCTGCAGAATGTCCCGCGGGCGCCGTGGCGGACGTGGCCTTCCTGCTGGCCGGGTCCTGGGCCTCGGACCGCGCCGCCTTCAAAAACGTGCGCGGCCTGACGGCGGCCGTGGCCGGGGCCTTCCAGATCGGTTCGGACAAAACCCGCGTGGCCGTGCTCCAGTACGGCGGCCCCGCGCCCGCCGGCTTCCCGCTGGACCGGCACCTGAGCCGACCCGCCCTCATGCGTGCCATCGCAGCGCTGGACATCCACCACGGCAACGCCAGGACAGGTGCGGCGACTTCTTTCATGAACACACCCGCGCTCGTATTTACGTGGGGGATCGCCGTCCAAATACGAGAGCTCGCTCTCCCATTTGTCGCGGCGAGGGCTAGCAAAGCACGACATCGCGTCATCGGATGTTTGATGATGCGCCGAACGCGGTGGCCGGATTTGCCTTCTCTCGAGTGTCATGAATGAGCCTTCTTCAAAGGCGAAGAAGAAGTAGGTCAGCAAGATGTTCGGCATCTGTTTTTGCACTCGCGCACTTGTTGGCACAGCCTTCATTTTGAATTGCGAGTAAATCGAAAGCAGCGCTTCCCGACCTCAACGGGAGAAAAGGCAAATGTCACGAGCGGCCGCTGAATTGTTCCGGCAGCGAAGGATCGGCAAAGATCGATCGCATGCATCATTTCACCGTTTTGACGAAAACAAGCCCAATGACCTCTTTTCGCTCTGAAATGTGGCGACTTTTGCTCAAGTGACCCTCAAAATACAACAGAATGGAAAGATTTCAAAATGTCCTTCTTTTGCACGGGGGCTCTGAGTTTTTTCCATTCTTCACCCGTAGGCAGAAGAACATGTTGTGCTTTCGCCAATAACTCGGCTTTGCCACCAAAGAGCGCAGAAAGGCTCTTATTAACTAAAACAGGAGGACTTTGGTTGACCAAGGCGCCATTTAGAGACCCGTGGCCAACTGACGTCGACGCTGACCCAATGGCGCCATCTACAGTCATCTGTTAGTCATGACGGTGGTGCGCTCAGTTTCACAGACGAGCCGCTCGAGACCCTCCGCCGCTCTTAACCGTTAAAAGAACGACTTGACGAGTACGCTCGTCGCTGTTTGTAAACGTTTGGAAGTCACAAGCGTCGGGCTGGTTGGTGTTTTTTTCTTGTATTTGACGTTGTTTGTCTCATTCAGGCGAGGCGCTGGACTACCTGCTGAGCAACACCTTGAGCGAGGCGGCGGGCTCGCGGACGTCCTTCCCCAAAGTGGCGCTGATCCTCACTGACGATGGCGACTGGGACGATTCCGCCGAACGTTCGGCCAGGCGTCTGAAGAGCCAGGGCGTGGAGATCTTTGTCGTCGGTACGCCGCCGCCGCCGCATGCCGCCTTCCCCCTTCTTTGCGATGGCGCAACCGCGCTCGGATTCCTTCGGCATTATCGAGCCGTCGCAGGAATGCGAGCGCCGTCACACTTTCCACACGCCGAGTGGACGCAGACGCGCAACTGGGCCGTGTTGCCATGGCGACCGGCCGGAGATAAACACTCGGCTCATCTTCAGCTGGAAGAGATAAAACAACAACCTGAAGCGCCCCCCCCCCCCCGCCCCCTTTCCCCTTCCACACATGAAAACAATCAGGAAGGCATTTGCAGTCCACGGAGGCTCATTGTAGGAGCCCGCCTGAATGTTTGCACCTTTGCCAGTAGCTGACAAAAGTGAGTGCAGCTCTCACTTTTCTTCGAATATTTGATTCTGTCACCACTCAAGCGATGATACATTGCGACGGCGTCAAGTAGTCGGGGTGCATTTCCTGTCCCCCTTCCGAGGAAGCCGACGCGTGTGAACCACCGGCAACAAAAAGTGAATGCATCGCAGGGGGGAAAAAAGCCCAAATTGGTGTCATGTGTCTTTTCACTGTTGCAAGGTGTGGATAGGGAGCAGGTGTGTTAAATGTGCTGTTTATTGCTCACACGCTGGTCAGTGAAAGTTTCATTTGGCCAAAACTCTCTGAGGAGCTGAGAACGAACGGCTGCTCCGAGCCATTCTGAGGGCCCACACAACAGGCTCTCTTTGATAGCTCGGACGCCGACTACTTGACATTGTAGCGCAATACGCTTTCATCGGTGTTGTACCATGAAGCCCCCCCCCCCAAAAAAAAAGCTGACAAAAGTTTGAGGACACAACTCTAGGTCAAAAGAGTCCGTTCATTCATTCAGTCATTTTATTCATAAGGAGGGCTCCAATGCGAAAATGATTTGACCCTTTTTTTTTTTTTTCATATTTCTTTGTTTTTTTTTGCCAGGTGATTAAGATTCAAATTTTCCGGACACAAATAACTAAAATGTCTGTCCAGCCGTTTCAAATGATTCTGTCGATATTTGCAAGATGTGACTGGGACAACAGAAGACTTAGAAGGTGGTCTGAGCAACTCGCTGCTTGAAAGCAAATCTCCCCAGATGACTCCTCATTTCCTGGAGGGGTCGCCATGCTTTTGTTGAATTTGTAATTGAATACATACGCGCGCGCACACACACACACACACACACGTGGTGACAGCGCGTGTCGTCTTGGCAGGCATCCAGCAGGCCGATGAGGGTAAAATGAGGACGCTGGCGTCCACTCCCTACTGGAGTCACGTTTTCAACATGGCCGCCTCGGGCGACATCCGCAATCTTCAGAAGGACGTTGTCAGTCAGGTGTGCGCCGGGGTCGAAGAGCAACTCAGCTCGCTCGTCAGCGGAGAAGAAGGTCAGTTTTGCTTTTGCTTTTGAACAACACAAACAACAAAAAAGCTTTTAATCCTTCATTTTCACGATCGCTATGATTGCCCCCCCCTGGCAGCAGTGGAGCCCGCCTCCAGGCTTGAGGTGGAGGAGGTGTCGTCCAAGACAATGAAGCTGAGCTGGAGCGCCTCGCCCGACGACGTTTCCGGCTACAAGGTGCAGATGATCCCCTTGACGGTGGGCGGCAAGCGTCACGAGCTGTACGTGGGGCGCGCGCAGACCGCCGTGGCGGTCCGAGATCTCAGCCCGGACACGGAGTACCAGATCAACCTGTTTGCGCTGAAAGGCCTGACGCCCAGCGAGCCCGCCGTGCTCCTCCAGAGGACTCAGCCGGTCAAAGTGTCCGTGGGTGAGTCCGTCTCATCAGGATTCATCACACGCTTGACTGATCGACGGTCACAAAGTTTTAAGGTACCACATTGTGGGTGGAAATCTAGCAAAAAAATATGATAAGCACACAAATCTAAATGTGATCAGCATACATAACTAGCCAGAGTGCCGATTTTCCACGCCCCCCCCCAGCAGTCACTTATTTATTTATTTTGCTCTGTGTTGTGAGCGAAAATCGGAGGTCCAGATACTCTGCTCAAGTGGAAAAAACAAACTCCAAAAAGGAAGAATGTTGGGTTTATTGAGGGCTCGAACGGATTAACAGCATTTGCATCCATTTCAATGGGAAAGACGATTTGAGGTTTGAACAATGCAACTGAAATGTTCACAACAAATGACTGGAGCTTCATTCGCGAATGGCCTTCGCGTCGCATTTCTTCCGATGACGAGCCGGCGCGGCGTTTCCCGTTGCAGAGTGTTCCCTGGGCGTGGACGTCCAAGCCGACGTGGTTCTCCTGGTGGACGGTTCCTACAGTATCGGCCTGGCCAACTTTGCCAAAGTGCGGGCCTTCCTGGAGGTGCTGGTGAACACTTTCGACATCGGGCCCAACAAGGTCCAGATCAGCTTGGTCCAGTACAGCCGCGACCCGCACACCGAGTTCCTGCTCAACACTCACTCGGACCTGAGCGGCGTGCTGAAGGGCGTGCGCTCGTTCCCGTACCGAGGCGGCTCCACCAACACGGGCAAGGCCATGACGTACGTGAGGGACAGGATCTTCCAGCTCTCCAAAGGCGCCCGGCCCCACGTGCCGCGCGTCGCCATCCTCATCACGGACGGCAAGTCCTCGGACGCCTTCCGGCGGCCCGCCACCGAGCTGCGGGACGCCGACGTGGAGATCTTCGCCGTGGGCGTGAAGGACGCCGTGCGCTCCGAGCTGGAGGCCATCGCCAACTCGCCGGCCGAGACGCACGTGTACACCGTGGAGGACTTTGACGCCTTCCAGAGAATCTCCAAGGAGCTCACGCAGTCCATCTGCCTGAGGATCGAGCAAGAGCTTCGCAACATCCAGAAGAAACGTGAGTCATCTTACTTCCTCCCGCTTCTTGTCCCCCCCCCCAAAAAAAACAGCCACCTAAAAGCCGCGAGGAAGTGGCCGCACGTCACGCCCATCTCCGCACTCGCTCGACTCGTTCAATCTTTTCGCTGTGCTGAGAATCAATGATTGATTTTTATTATTATTATTATTTTTTTTTTAATGACTGCCAGCCAGGAAGCATTCCCACTCGGTGAAAACAAAGCCAGAGTGTATGAACGCGAACGCGCGCGCGCGGCCGTCGCGCTTAATGTCTTGCCCACATGTTGACCTGCGAGCGCGTGGAAAGGTCGCTCGAAGGTCAAGCGGCGCCGGCGGCCCCTTTTCTCGGGCTGGAGCTGCCCGTCAGGTGCGCGGGGTGAACGTCGAGGCAATAAACAACGGAGCGTGACGAGCATTCCTCCGGGCCGCCATCTGCTCGTCAAGTTCCGACAAGCAACGTCTGCACTTTTTCCAAGGCGAAGTAGAAGTTTTCTTTTCTGCGAGCCGCGCATTCCTCGCAACGGCCGACGTTATGTCATTTTTGTATCATGATATTCCGTCGACGATGACTTCTTGACGGTAGCGCTTTGAGTAACGTGCCGCGAATGTAAATCAGTGACCGCATGTCTGACTTGCATGCGGGACATGTGTCTGTCGACATGCATCGCGTGTAGATCTACGACATCTGTCTTCGCGACGCGGCTTCAGCTGCTCCGCTTTGGTCTTTTTTTTTTTTTTTCCTCCCGGTTGGTCTGTTGTTCTTCTCGGGCGTGTTTGTCCGCCTAGCAACGCCGCGTTGGCATGCTGTGCGCCGAGGTTTCAGGAGGCCAATAAAACGGCCTTTGATGCTTGATGGCTCGCAGACACATTTGCAAATGTCTGGCATTACTTTTGGCTTCCCAGCACGGGGGAGTCCGTCTTGATTACAAGTGGCCGCGGAGCTGCTGAAAATCACCAGCGAAAGTGACAGTCGTGCGGGCGAACGTCCGCCGTATCGGTTTCGCGGGACTTCGGTTGTCTGACGCGTATCGACCCTCTGCGCTTTGTACCTTCTCCCGATGTGGTCTTTAGGTCTGGTCCAGCCCAGAGACCTGTCCTTTTCCGAGGTGACTTCCAGAAGCTTCCGGACCTCGTGGCAGATGGACGCCACCGACGTGGACTCCTTCCTGCTCCAGTTTCGACCCACCGAGGTTCCCGACGGCCATTTGGTGTCCATGTCCATCCCCGGGGACACGCTGACCACCGTCCTGCCTTACCTCACCCCGCTGACCCGATACCAAGTCAACGTTTCGGCGCAGTACGACCGAGGCGACAGTTTGCCCCTGGTCGGCTACGAGACCACCTTAGAGGGTTCGTCGATGTCCCGCTTCGGGAGCCTCGCGCGTCGAAAAAAAAAATCGAAAAAAGAAATCCGATCCTGTCTTTGGCAGAACAAAGTACGGTTCGCAACGTGAGAGTGTCCCAGGAGACCACGGACAGCTTCCGCGTGTCCTGGCAGCCGGCGCGAGGAGCCGTGCTCCGCTACCGCTTGACCTTCCGACCGCTCAGCCAAGAAGGCGCCGCGCGGGAGGCCAGCACGGTCGGCGACGAGCCCACCCTCGTGCTGCGGGGGCTTCGGCCGAAGACCACCTACCTGGTCGAGGTCAACGCCGAGTACCGATCCGGTTCCGGACCGGCGCTGCAGACGCAAGGAACCACCAAAGAAGGTGAGATGGCAGCCACGTGAGATGTCGCTCAATAGGCCACGCCCCTAGACGGCACACAGGTACCACTGTCACGACACGTTGTCCTCGCTACGTTTCCGAATTTTTCCCCGCGGCACACTTGATCGGCTCTCGCCCAATCGCGGCACCGGCCGGAACGCCTTCGCTGCCGTTAGCGTGGTTGCTAACATTTGGCTTGTCTGTTTGGTGCTCACGCCGATGTCACGCACATCCGCTCCCTTGTTCAACTTTCGGGTTGCGTTTCGGCCGCTTCGAAGTCGCAGTGTTTTATGTTCATCGGCAGCAGCGAAGAGACGCGTTTTGTTGTTGTTTTGTTGTCCCGCGGGTGTCTGTCTCACGTCTCGGATGCGGGTTGTGCAAATGTGCAGCCACAATCGGGACAGAGCGTCTTGGAATGTTGTGCTCGCAACAACGTGACCTTGTTTTCGAGGTCTAGAGCTGTTTCTCGTTTTGAGTCATCGTCGGTGTGGGAGTCAGAAATGCCAGAATCCTGCTTCGGGCTCTAGTTCTCATTCGAGACATCGTCAGTCTCGTGCCGGTTCTGCTTCTGGGTTTCTGCTTGTGATGAATTTTTGGTTCGACCTCGTGCTTTCCCAGGTCACTTTCTGGATCTAGTTCTAGTCCGGTCCTCTTTTGACATCTACTTTGAGTTGTATTCAGAGTTTACTATTAATCGTGGTGCTAGTTTTTTGGTTCAAGTTCTCCATTTCTAGCTGTGGTTCTGTCTCGATGAGACACCGCATAGTGGCGGAACATCGGATTGGAATCGAGGTCTGGCGAAGCGCCGGTCGGTGCTTCGGCTTTTCTGTAGCTGTTCAGATCTGCGATGATCTCATGCAATCGCCAGTAGCGCCTTCCTCGCTCTTGAGTGACATAGATCGATTGCCCCCCCCCCCCCACACACACACACACACTTGGGCCACCCACAAGAAAAGCGCAGCGTCATCTCGGGTTGGTCGAGGTTCTTGAAACGTCTGCTGGGAGATGGAACAAGTGTGCCGGCCAAGTTTACACAACGCAGGAGGCCAGCAATCTTTCCACTGCGAGCCGACGGGCGGGCCCTCGTCCATTTTTCACTCGGTGCGCTGCCACCGTCACGCACCACGCAAAACTCAACCGTCGTTGATTGAGGATTTTTTTTTTTTTTTTTGGTCAGGATTAGGATCAGGATGAGGAATTATGATGTCCTGCTGTTTGGACTGAAACGCAAAGTGTTGACTTTGCGAAGTGAAAAACCAATTCAGATGAAATTGTGCTGCCTAAACATCCGAGACCAAGTTGCTCCACGACAACGCTCGCAAGGGAAAACCATCGAGCCCCCGTCGAAAGGAACGGAAATATCATCCCTCCGCAAAAACCACCCCAAAAATGTTGCCATCTGTTTTTTTATTCATGAGAAAAGTAGCATCCTCGTAACAGTCGACTTCATCCAAAGCTACCGTAATGACGGCAGTCGACAGAGTTCAAAAGAATCTCTCGTTCAAGTCATGGCATGTAGTGCTGCTCCTTCTGCCCACCTGGGGGCAGTATAAAGGCCAATTTCTTCTTTCATGCCTGTGTGCAGCAGCCAATCGTATCGCAGTGGGTTGTGTCCTCGAACTCAAATGGGGGTTGATCTTTACAGAGGATAAAGAATCCAGTTTACTCACGCAACTCAACTTAATTCACAGTATAGAGTACATAGAAAGCAACCATCCAATGTGCTGCGCTCGGAGTAAAAATTAGACGTACAAAACCAAAGACGGTTAAAACACCAAAATGTTCAAAGGAACCATATTTTATCTCCGGAAAGTCTGCTCGCCTATAATGCGAAACACCCCAGACGGGCAAACATAAATGAGCATCGACGTTATGACCTTTTCTCTGAGCGTTTACATGGGAGCCCTGTTGAGTTTTATTATTAGAATGTCCAGGAGGCCAATAAAAATGTGCAGCAGGCCGCAAATGGGCCCCGAGATTTTATATGCGATGTTCTTGTCTGGTTATTTGGACAGTGCACCCCCATTTTTCGCAGGGGGAAGCATTCCAGACCCGCCCGGACTATGTGAAAGTCTGCAACAAGAGAGAACATCAAATAAGTAAATAAATAGTCACGGCCTCAAATTTCAAATCCTCAATAACTGATTGGGGCAAAAAAAAAAAAACCCTGCTAGACGAGAAAAAAAAGTGCCACGCGTTATTAATGGAATGAGACAAAAACAAGCCATATCTTATATTTAAGATCAGTATTTTTATTCCAGTAAAGCTCAGTGCCCTGGGGCACAACTTCAAATTGTGACTTGCCAGTGGATTGCCAATACAAACAAACAAAAAAAAAAAAACGGGTACTATGAAACATTTCTGAATCTGAGACGGATATATTTTGAGTCTGTCTGTTGCTCCACGAAAAAAAAAAAATTCTACTCAGGGAGCCAAATAAAGAGAACCTCGAAACAAGGCGTGCGCTCGCCGCTTGAGCTTGTTTGCCATCGAGGGGGAGTAGTTAGCGAAGACTTTGCGGGCACTTAACAGCCTTATCACATCCAGCAGTTACGCAACACGACTGTAGGTGTCGATTTTTTTTTCTCCTCAACTCAAATTTCCCCTCAAAAGATACAAAATAACTCCCGCTGTGAGGACAACATCTGATGTGACTTAGCTGCTGAATGTTCCCCGCTACTGGCTAACTGTGCTTCGCGGCTAATAGTCTGTTTGAAATCTTGCCGCTTCGACTCAATTGGAGCCAAAAACCGCACCCGTTAAGCAAAACAAACGCAGTCATTTTTTAATTTTTTTTTTTAATGGTCTTTGTTGTCTGGGAATCTGCGTTTTGTGTGAGACCAAACAAGTCAAGTGCAAACAAGGCAAACGATATTCATTGAGCTGTAGTACAAAAACACAAACACATGTGGCTGTACACACACAGACACACACATACTGTATAAATAATCCAACATTTCCATCTTTGAATTCCTCCCTTTAAGCATTCCAACGGTTTCACCCCTCAAATGGACAAAACCTTTTCCCGGTTCCCATTCTGAAGCTGATTCGGAATTTTTTTTTTTTTTTTTTTTTTTTTTTTAACATGAAGAAAACGCTCTGAAAATGTTGCAACAGGAGAGCGGAGCGTTCCGCCTTAATGGCATTTAAAGATGTCTCGAATTAGATGCTGGAAAAACCGTCTACGGGGGCGGCGGCAGAAGCAGCGCCACGTCTTCCGTGCGATGTTGAGTCGATGCGGCGTTCCACATGATGCTGGTCTGCGGCTCCCAACGCCATTTGAAGCTGATGATAAAAAAAAATAAAAAATGGCAAAAGCCGTGGCCAAGGCCTAGCGGCGGCATCTGCCTGTCAAAATAAAAGCCCGCCACCCGATTGAATATGGGAAAGTCGGCATGTTTTATTTCCTTTAGATTTACGACTCACGGCACGAAAGAGCATCTCTTCTGGGCCAGACATCTTTCATGTGTTATTTGCTCGTTTTGCGCCTTGTCCCATTTGAGCATTTTCAGTGTCATCCCGTTGGAACGCCACCCAGCGAGACGACTCGTCCCGAGATGTGTTTCACTTGGCGCGTCGGGAAAAACAAAATCATTTCATGGCCGCTGATGATCATAAGCAAGCGCCGTCTTTCCACCGGTGCTGTGGGAACGCCGCCGTGTGTCTGCTCAAATAAATCTCAACTTTGCAGGCAAACCTGAGGTGAGGTTTGGGTCTGAAAAAGGAATCGAGTCGCAGAGCAAGCAAGGTGGAGTCATTCAAAAGTCTTTGAATGTTTTTTTTTTTTTTAATTGTCAGTGGATGCAGGACGGAAACGTTTCACCATTTCAACCACATGTACACATCCTATGCCACAATTATTTATGACCCCCCTCCCCAACCCCAAATGTGCGAGAGCGCAAAGGCTGAGCTGCGTTTGGCTGTTGAGCACCTTGACTTTGTGTTTGCAGAAGCGGGCCCTCCTCAAAACCTGATCACCCGAGACGTGACCGACCGCAGTTTCACGGCGCGGTGGACGGCCGCCCCCGGCAACGTCAGGATGTACCGCGTCAAGTGGCAGTCGGCGTATTCCGAAGAGTCCGGAGAGAAAATGGTCCGAGGGGACCAAACGGACACGCTCTTGGACGGCCTGAGCCCCGAGACACTCTACCCGGTGTCGGTGGTCGCCGTTTACGACCGCAAGGAAAGCGAGCCGCTCACCGGATATGAAACCACCGACGGTAAAAACGCCGCCGCGCATTTTGTACACCCGGGGTTTCAAACTGCGGTCCTCGGAGGCCACTTTCCTCCATCTTTACCTGCTGATCATTTGAATGGGGTGTGGTGCGGGAGGGACAACATGCAGGGACGCGGCCCCTGAGGACGGCATTTTGAGAGCCCCGTCTTGCATGTTAAAGGCAACCCAACAGCCATGAGGGCTTCAGTGTATTGTGTTGCAAAATCTGTATTATTATTTTTTTTTTTTTTTTGCACTTACTCTGCATGCCAAAGACGTTTTTGTTAGTCACCCAAATGCTGCAAAGGATCCCGACTTCTCTCACTGATTCATTTGTTTCTATAAATTGATGATGATTCAGTTCCCGGTTTAGTTTGTGACGTGTCGGCAAATCGGCAAACATGGGGGCAATTGTTTCCCAAAGTACAAGCAGATGTTTCCCGAATGCCGTATTTTGAAAAACCACCGAGCTCATCAGTCTGCTTTCACGGAGGACCGCAGAGAAAAAATGACACGGGCTGAAATCGGATGATTTGGATGAACGTGGCAACAATTCATTCAGTGACCATTGATGAGGAAATGTTGATAATTGTTGAACTTCAAACTGTTGACCAGCTACTCAGCAGTTTGGATTTGAAGGAGGCGGCAGGACCAGGCGCTTGTCGCTTCTTTCTGTGAACGCTTCTCAAACTTAACACTTTGTAGTGCCGGCGCGTTTTCACTCATCCGGTGCCCGCGCTGATGCGTACTTTCCGCCACGACAAAGTGATGGGACGGAAACGTTGACCCATTGAAATCTTCTCTTGTAAACTGCGGATTCAGCACTTTATGGGAAGCCTTCGTTGCGTTTTATTGACCTTTTCCTGGAGGAAAGGAAAACGTGGTCACACACTCCCAGACGCTCGCTTCTTGAAATTTGCCGTGCGCTTCGTACTGGTTTTGGAAAAGCGGGAATTCTGTCCGACGGGGTTTCATCTTTTCGGCCGCGCCTTCAAGCGTTTTGTGGCCCGTTTGTTCGGCAGTGTCGGCGGAGGCGCGGCAGCTGCGCGTGAGCGACGAGACCGAGCGCACCATGAAAGCGACGTGGGCGGCGGCGCCGGGCAAAGTTCTGCACTACCGCCTGAAATACGTCCCCGCCGCCGGCGGCAGGGAGGTGGTCCTCAAGGTCCCCGCGGGGGTCACCTCCAGCGTCCTGAAGAGGCTGCAACCTCTCACCTCCTACCGCGTCTCCGTCCATCCCATCTACAAACGCGGGGAAGGAAAAGCAAGGCAAGGCGTAGGAAGCACATGTACGTTGGTCCTTCCCACCCTCAGGCGAGCGTCACCGCGCGCACGCAAACATCACGACATAGCGCCGTTCGCGAAAAACGTCAACAAGCCCCTTACGCGAGCAACACGGAAACGCGACCGCTCTATCGAGGACGGGGGACAGATCGGGCTATCTTTTGCGTCAGTTGAAAATTTGTGCGCGAAAACCGAGGAGGCGCGATTCACTGAATTTTCAGGCCGGCTCTAAATCTTTTCCTGAGACTCAAAAATGTCATTGAAATCCATGAGGGGGGGGGGAAACAAAACACCTGTTAAATATGAAAATTATCCCTCCCGTCGAGGATGTGCACCGCATTGGCTAGCATGCTAACAGTAAACAAAAAAACAGGAATGCGGTACTTGTGACCGAATGCGCCTTTCAAGCTCCACCAATAGAAAAATGCAGAGTTTGAATGTTTTGCACATTTCGCATCTCCATTTGTTGCCAGCGCATTTGTTTGGATTTGCCTTTCTTTTGTCTCGTTTGACTGCGCTGTCTGCTGCCAGGTCGTCATTGCGAAGCGGAGTCTGTTCTCAATTTTGTCTTACCTGGCCGGAGCACTAAAGGTTCCATCAATAAAGAAAGAAGGAAATGAGGAATCCAAGCGATGAAATGAGCCCTTTAAAGTGATGTGCACAATGTGGACGTTTACAACTTTGTCAAATGCCCCCCCCCCCCCCGTTCCTTCCCGCAAAATCCAAATGCACTTTTCCTTCCCGCATTGAATTGTGCTGGCAGAAGTTGTTGACTCCGCCACTTCTACAGACTCGTGAGAAAAATGAACAATTCCCTTCCCGGGTGTCCTCAGATTACCTTCAAGGTTGCTAACGAGGTTGCCGTGAACATTTGTGACTCATCTCATCGAGTTTGTCAATGAGGTTGAGCACAGCCGACGCCGTTTCGACACGCCGCCAACGTAGCGAGGAACCGTCTCGTACTGACTTGTTCTCACTCAGTCCTTGTCGAGAAATGGCAACGGTGGACTCGCTCACTCTTTGAGGACGCCGCCAGCTTTACGTCTGCCGCACGCTCTCAATTAATCAAAACACGTCTTGTAAATGTAAAGACACTTGTTGGCCGCAAATGGAGTTGGGAATCCTCAACCGACTCGCTTCTCGACACGTATGTCAAAACAATACATTTTGTCGAATCAAATTCTGCTCGCCTAATGCTAACGAATAATGCGAAATGTCCGAGACCCGCCAACCAAAAATTAGCATCGGCGAACGATCCAGCGCGCAGAGCAATAGCGTGACACACTTCCTCGCTGAGCGCCCATTGGACGTCAAGTGTCTTGATGCGGCGCCAAATGCGTTCTTGTGTTCCAGTGTCGCCTTACAAGGCTCCGAGGAACCTCCAGACCTCAGAGCCCACCAGGACCAGTTTCAGGGTGTCGTGGGATCCGGCGCCCGGGGAGGTTCGGGGCTACAAGGTGACCTTCCACCCCGCGGGGGACGATATCAACCTGGACGAGTTGCGGGTGGGCCCCTTCGACAACACGGTGGTTCTGGAGGAGCTCAGGTGAGCCCATCGAAGCGTTAGCATTCGCAAGCCGACCGCTCGGAGCGGTACAGGAGACAAACTCACGAGTTCCCAGGCTGGCCGCTTTGACAAAAGCCCGCAAAAGCACTCTCTGCACCATCCAGGGCGTGCGCTCAAAGCCATGGCAACCGTCGTAAACGCCTTCGCAACCACTTGAACACCAAAGCAACCACTTTGAAAAACATAGCAACCGCTCCAGCAATCTTCCCGACCACTTCAAACAACGTCTAATCCTCTTTAAACAATGAAGCCACTGTCTCGAAGGGCATAACAATCAAGTCAAAAGTCGAAACTTGTATCTGCCACGTTGAAGCGCCCCATGAGAGCGCAAGTTGACAAAAAATTATATATATATATATGTGTGTGTGTGTGTGTGTGTGTGTGTGTGTGTGTGTGTGTGTGTCGTCAACACAGTAAGCAAAGGAGAGAACAAGCGAGACCAAAAAGGCCCAAGTAGGTCCTTATTGGACCGTTCCGTCAAGGCGCTTGTCCCACATCCAGGAAATGTTTGGCGAAAACTCTTTTTTAGCATTAGCATTAGCATGTGATGGGAATGGCCGATGTGTTTGGTGTCAGGGCCGGAACCAAATATTCCGTGGCCGTCTTTGGGATGTTCGACGGAGGCGAGAGCTCGCCCCTGGCGGGCGAGGAGAAGACCACGCTGTCCGACGCTCCCGAGCCGCCTCCGTTGGGTCCCTCTGGTAAAGATCCCCTCCCCCGCACGCTTCACACTACCGACGTGAACGCCCATTTATGGACGGGCGCCTTTGCGACATTCGGACATACCGACCGAAATTTGCTGTCCGATGCTCGTGTAAGTTCTCGTCTGGCAAATCCTCGCCACTGCGCCATCCCGACAATGTCATTTTGCGAACCTCCGCGTTAGCTCTTCGTCTATTTTTCGTGACATTTTTTTGCCATCAAGTCCCTTTCCCGAGCCGCCGTCACCTTGTTTTGTGTGTGACAAGAAAGGAGGCCGCCGGAAGGCGCTGCTGTCAACATCGCCACAGACACCGTGCACATTTAAGCTCCTCATTTTCATAGCTTTCCACGAATAATGCACTCGTAAACCGTGCCGCTTTTTTAAAATTGTTTTGTTTCTTAGCACCGCCTTGTTTTTATGTGTAATTGTCTCCCATCTTTTGCGCGGCCGCGTAAAGTGCGGCAAAATAAGGAGCTCCGAGCGGCCTTCTGGAAGGTAACTTGTTGGTAATTAATGTAGCGGCTGTCGACCGTGTTAAGTTTCTTCCCAGCGGCACACACCGGCCTTGACTTCTCCCAGATCGGTGCCAGAACTCGGCGTTGTCGGAGTCAATTAGCGTCACGGAGGAGCGCACATGATCACAATTACCGCTAATTACTGAGGGCTGTTTGGCGCACCTCGCGGCTTTTCTCCGTCAGCCTTCGCGGACGAGCAGATGTGCGCGAGGGTCCACACAAACGTCGTTTGGGAAGCGTGACCCCGCAGCCGCCGCTGCACATGTTACATATTTGGAGCGTCTTCCTCTTGTTCCTTGTGGAGAAATGTCACTCTGCTCGCCCCGACCGAGAGCGCAGCCAGGAGCTCGAAAATGTTAGCTGGCACTTAGCCTAGCAAAGGACCAAAAAAAACAAACAAACAAAAGAGAAAAAAAAAACCTCGTGCGGCATCAAAATGGCATTCAAAGCACGTCAAAGAGCAGAGCAATGAAATCATCTCAAGCGAACTCGGCACATGTTCCATATTTGGCGCGTTGATGGTGGACAAATGTCACCGTGTCGCCGTCGTGTTTTCCGACACTGGAAAAAGTCTCCCTGCTCAAAATGACGCAGGCTCTGTTAATGATGCGGAATGTGGGCTACCCCCGAGGATTCGTATGTGTGCGGCGCTTGGAAAATATTACGCCGCTGTCGGGCCCCGAGTACGCGCTCGACCCCGGGCGAGAATTTGCGCCCTAATGGGGAGCAGACGCGGGGCCGACCTGCTCCCGGAGCCGCGCGGTCTGGAGCAACCCGACCCAGTCGGGGGACCCCTCTCCTGGGAACGCCGCTACCGAGAGGCTCGTGCGCTCCGCGGCAGCGCCGTCAAACTTTTTCATCGCGCGGCCATTTAGCGACTTGACTAACGCGCTTGACTCCTTCCGTCAAGAACCTCGCAACTCACTTGACTCTCGTATCAACATTTTTTTTTATTTTTTACGTTTTACTAAAATCGCTCCTGCTACAAACTATAAATTTGAAAACGTAAATGGTGAATGTCTGCGTTTACACGCATGGTCACGGAATGAGTTGAACTCGTCCAGCGCATCTGTGCATAGAAAAATCCACGAGTTGGAGTAAATCACTTCTGTTTGAGAGTAAACAAGCAACCGGTCTTTTCTCACGGCGCAAAGTTCATCCTTTGGGAAGAAACACTCCTTCGGAAAGATTTGTTCCACTCCTCCACTCTGTGCCAAGTCGTCGTCTCGCTCGCATGGGCTCGTCATACCAGAAAAATGAGTTCGGATGAGCAAATTCAGTTCTCGAGTCGAGGCACCACCTGGACGCCGCGTAATCGGCGGAAGACTCCGGCCGCCGTTAGCGCCGCGCGAGCTCGACCTCCACATTTGCATCTGCTGCCCTCTAACTTGTCTTCGCTTGCACCCTCCAGATGTTAAAAGGCTCACCGCCGCGCGGCCGCCATTTCTCAGCCCGACAGGTTATCGGGAGCCACCAAATGAGGACGATCGCTCGGCGAGGCGGATCAGCGAAACGTCGCCGGATGTGCGGGGGGAAAAAAAAGCAAAAGTGTTGGCAGTGTGAATGATGACGTTGAGTTCTCTCTGTCTGCCGTCTGTGGTGTTTTCTTCCGCTTTTCCCACCTTGCGGCACCCGCGGCGCTTTGACGAGCGGCCGGCTTTGCCGGGCCGGCGCTCAGCCGTCTCTTTTGCCCTTGTCGTCGCCGCCGCCGCAGACGCCCAGTGCAAGACCTCCGCCAAGGCCGACATCGTGCTGCTGGTGGACGGCTCCTGGAGCATCGGCCGCATGAACTTCAAAACCATTCGCAACTTCATCAGCCGCATGGTCGGCGTCTTCGACGTCGGCCCGGATAAAATCCAGATCGGTAATTCCAGTTCCGACTCCGCATGCTTGGTGAAGGGCGCAGAGTTCAGCGCCGCTCACTGATTGGCTGCAGGTCTGGCTCAGTACAGCGGCGACCCCAAGACCGAGTGGCACCTGAACGCCCACGCCACCAAAGCCTCCCTGCTGGACGCCATCGCCAACCTGCCCTACAAAGGAGGCAACACCATGACAGGTGACTGACGCAGCACCTCGCTTCTGGGTCGGAATCCGGCCCTCGGGCCTTCTTGCCCTTGTTTCTCCAGCCAAGAAATGTTGGCAACGGGAAACAGTTGAACTTTATCTGTGGTTCATCAGAGACGCCAGTTTGGTTCACGCCAAAAACCCCGGTTAGAGGAGGGGGGGTGCGCACTTATGCAACCACCTTGTCTCACTGTTCCGAATGCTCCTTAGGACAGCGTATTCAGTACCTGAGAGCATTTCAGACTTGAGAAGGAGGATTTAGTACTTGATAGCGAGCGGAAGTGAGTGTGTGGCGCTTGAGAGAGTAACTCGAGTATCGGCTAATCCGGTCGCCGTGTGTTGCCGCAGGCATGGCGCTGAGTTACATCCTGCAGAACAATTTCAAAGCCAACGTGGGAATGCGAGAAGAGGCGCGCAAGATCGGCATCCTCATCACCGACGGAAAGTCTCAGGACGAAATCGTCATCAACTCGCAGAACCTGAGGGACAGCGGCATCGAGCTGTTCGCCATCGGTCAGTTGCGAGGAGATTTGCGTGCGAGACTGTCGAAAAGCCGGCATCAAGCAAAGTTGTTGCGCGGTTTTACAGGTGTGAAGAACGCGGACGAGAACGAGCTGCGCTCCATCGCCTCCGACCCGGACGAGATTCACATGTACAACGTCAACGACTTCAAGTTCCTGCTGGACATTGTGGACGACCTCAGCGTCAACCTGTGCAACAGCGTCAAGGGCCCAGGTGGGAAAAACAAATGGCAACTTTTGCTCCCAAATTTAATTCACATTCTTTGCTTTTGGCCCAGGTTGAAAGAAGGCGGCCGGGCTCGTCTTGTTTGTTGAAGACACTTCTTTTTATTTTTTGTTTGTTGCGAGTCAGATTTACTAATTACGAGTCCTGCAGCTCAGGTGGAAACTTCCCAAAGTTTTCCTCTTATGGAAATTTTCAAGACTGACAACATCACGTTTTTCTGCCCCAATTTTATTGCGGCTTTTAAAGGCCCCATGGGGCTGTTAGTCCTTGCGCCATCAATTCACTTGATCACTTTTTGCTTCACTTCCAATCAAACTGACAACAATTGCGGATAACGCAACACTTTGGGCATCGGTACAAGTACACATTTTGCGTTAAAAAAAAAAAAAAAAAAAAAACTCTCCGAAAAGTCAAAGTACGGATTCCGTTTGGGGTGGGACAATTAATCGATCGATTGAGTGTCAATTTGAAATCATGTCCTATTTTGGAATGAAGGGGATGAGATGAAACGTCCCTCAGAAAATCAGCAAAAATGTTGACCATTGCAAAATAAAAGCAGATGTTTGCAAATGTCTTCTTTTGAAAAAGGTCATCGGTTTGCCTCCGTGGAGGACGATTTGCTGTTGAGAGGCTGAAATTCAGTTTGGTTTCAAACAAGGTCTGCAAATGATCAATGGAAAATAGCTGTCGACTAATTTGATGATCGATTCGATGTTGCGCTTGTAAAATGGATATCGGACGGTGTAACAGTAACAAAGTATTTGTATTTTGCTACTCGCCCCCACTGATGACAACAAAAGCCATTTGTTGGATGGTGTCTGCCGCACGTGCAGCTGCAAAAACAGATTGCGATTCTCGCAATGGAACATTCCACCCAACCCGAGTAAATCACTTTTAAGAGCGCAAAGATAGAGGTGCTGGTGGCGATGTCAGATTTGTGGACGCCCGGACGAGTCTTGTCATGTTGCGTTGACGCCGCTGTGCTACCCCCCCACTGACCCCCCCCCCCCCCCGTAGGCGAACCGCTGCAGGCGCCCACCGACCTGGCCACCTCCGAGGTCACCCACCGCTCCTTCCGCGCTAGCTGGACCGCGCCGCAAACGCCCGTGGAGAGATTCCGCCTGGTCTACGTCCGGGCGGACGGAGAAGGACCCGCCCGCGAGGTACGCAGACGTCGCACGAAACGTGATTGTTATTTTCATTTTCCCGTCAGTGGGGTGATCTCTCCTTGCCAGCAGCTTCTCAAAATCTCCACACTGTCCTCCTTCGCTTTCTTCCTTGACAATTGCGCCATGTTTTTATGGTTCGGCTGCCTCCGCCAAAGTATTTTGGACGGAAGATGGAAGATTCAAGCCTAGACACACCGCGTCGGACAGGCCCAAAAATGACATGTACTCGCACCCAAAAAGCTCACACGACAACAAACCTTTTGCCGCGCACACGGAGAGAAGGCATGCGCGTTCGTTTTGTTGCGCATGAGTTGTAAATGTTTGGAAGCCGTGCGCCGCTTGACGGTCTGGCTCTCGGCGGGCTTGCCGTCGCGCTCGGCGTCGGAGCGCCCGTCCCGTCTGACTGGCGGCCGGCTCTTCGAGCGGTGTCCCCCCCCCCCCCGCCCCGCTGTGTACGTTTGAGCCGCAAAGCACTCGACCTCTACCGTTTTGACGTGCCGCCTGCTTTTTGTGAACTTTTTCTCTCCTGAGATTTACAAGCGACCACGGCAGAGTTTATTTGCAAACGGCGGCGGCGACAAGAGATTTATTCCGCCGACTTCTGGCTGCGATGCGTCCAACTTGGGGCTGTCAGAATGCTCCGTTCGAACGCGTTTCACCCGTCAGACAGCCAGAGCAATAAAAAGCCTCATTCTTAGGTCGGAGAGGAGTCTTTTTTTTTTTTTTTTCTTCTTCTGGCTTTTAGCGCCTCATGCGGCATGACTCAATGGCTGGAAAATGGAAGCCTCATTTCAAGTCAGCTGCACGTGAGACACGGGTGGCCGCTCTCAAGATGCTCGGGCCTCTTCCAATAGCTCACTTGATTCTCTCTCACTTTCGCATGCCATGCAGTCCATTCGAAGCAGTCTCATCATGGCTGAAACTAAAGTTGGATGGTTTTCTTCTGGTTTCACGTGGCGCCGTTTTTTCTTTCTGAAAACAAGCTGTAGCATTTTGGGACAGGAATCGACGAGCGGCATTTCACATTGACAAAAAAATATCAAGTCGGTTGAGTCACGAAGGATATGAAGCCACGGCAACGCTGCCGATGCAAGCTTGATAAGTACTGTTTTCATTTTATTTACAATCTGTCGTCCGTGAACCAATTATTTCATGAGACCTAAGCAATTAAAAATCCATTTCGTTTCATCCATTTTTGTCAAAACAAAAGCAACCCCCCGAAAGGTCTTGACGATGCCATTGTTGGGTGGGGCGCCCGCCTGCGAAAACAAAGGCCAACAACGTGTCTCATTAAGAGCAATTCCTTTTTTTGCGTGTGCTGTTGCTTGACAGTTGCGAGTGTTTATTTGCGTCCAGCAATCAGCACACGGGGGGGGGGGGGGGGGGTGTCCCATCACAGATGTTTTGATCGTTGGATCATTTCCTGTGCACGGCATCGGCTGTTAGATGCTGCGACGAGGCAGGAAGTTCTTATTTGGACAACAAACGCATGCCGCTGACCGCGGGTGGCCAAAGGACTCGCGCACACGAGTATGGATCCAACCACATACGTCGGCACTCCGAAAAAGTGACCTCAACGTTGGCTCCGGGGGCCCTTTAATGACAACGTTGGCTGTTGGAGTCGAGTCAAGTCACTGACGGGGTTGTGCTTTCCTCGTGGCAGATGCTGCTGGACGGCTCGGTGACGTCGACGGTGTTGGACGATCTGAGCCCGCTGACGCAATACGTGCTGAGCGTCTACTCGCTGCTGGGCGACGGCGGCAGCGAGCCGCTCGTGGGCCGCGAGACCACCTGTAAGAAGTGGCCGTCTCCTCCCCTATCGCGGCTTGCGCTTTCCCGCTGTGAAAGTTGAGCTTGAAAGAATGGTTTTAACGAGGTTTCTGCCATTTCTCCGCCGCCGTCGACTTTGATGGACTCGTTGCCTCGGCCGCCAAACATTCTTGCTTTTAGCGCGTCGAGCTAGCGTCTGATCTGAGGCGGTCGACTGTCACGTAAAGCTGAGTGGGAACTTCAAGCTGACTTTCATGGAAAGATGCGCAAAGTGCTTTTATGGCTTCGGGGTTTGCGCTGGCTTCAATTTAGAGGCGGGGTGGAACCGTGCCCGTCGTGCACTCACGCTGGCTCAGACCGGCACTACTCCATGCAGAGCATTTACACGCATTTAGCCGTGCTAACATGCTCAGCATGTAGGCTCCGTCTTCGATATTTTATTTAAAGATAAACAACAAAGCTTCATCCAAATTCCATCCATTTTCTTATCTGAGGTCGGGCCGCAACTCCGCTCGAATTGACGTTACTCAAATTTGTTGGGAGTTTTCAATCAAATTTAAGAGCAACTATTTTTTTAAATTGGTGGACTCATTGATAAAAGAAACGATTCTAAAAGCATGCTGGATTCTCATGCGCTCCTTGGAAAAGCTCGGAGACGTTGGCGCCGGAGGCGGGCTCACAATTGACACCCCGGGCCTTCTTTGACAGTCTTTTCTCTGCGGTTTCAGTGCCGCTGCCGGCCGTCTCGTCCATCGACGTCTACGATGAGACCCTGAGCACCATGAGGGTCCGCTGGCAGCCGGTCGACGGAGCCAGCGGCTACATCGTGCTCTACCGATCCATCAACGGCACCGAGCCTCAGCTGGACAAAGAGGTAACGAACGCGGCGCACGCAAGGCCGCGGCGGCTCGGACGAACGCAACGCCGTGAAAAGACTCGCCGGCCGTCTGTTGGCAGGTGCGCGTGCGAGCCGACGTGAGCGACATTCAGTTGGCGCAGCTGCTCCCCAACACGGCGTATTCCATCTCGGTCTTGGCTCAGTACGGGGAAGCCATCAGCCAGCCGATGAAGTCCGTGGGAGTCACGTGTAAGTGCACGCACTCCACACTTAGGAACTAAATTGGTTGCAGGCGGCATGTGCACGTCACAAGGAAGTTACTCTGGCAGTGAACTTAACACTGGCCTGGCCTGAACAGAGTCCTGACCTGAAACCCGCGACAACACCCTCGGGAGGAATTGCGAGCCAGGTCTCTCTCTTTTTGTGGAATTTTCTCCGAGACCTTCAAAGGGCTCTCAAGTCCTGCCTGACAAATCAAGAAGTGACTTTGGGTCACCGCCGCCAGTCAACTCGCATGATTTGTTTGGCAGGGTTTTCTCGCCGGATGCCCCCCCCCCTGACGTAACGCACCATTTTTGTCCGGGCTCGGGACCAAAGCCTCCCCAACGGATCAGTTCAAGAACTGAAGTCCATCTGCCCACACTGATCTTCCCACCAAAAGTGTTCCCGATGTGCTATTTAAGTCCAGGTTTTTGGACCTAGAGAAGTGAGAAAACCCCTCCAGATTTTGGCCCGCGGCAGTTGATTGGTGGATATTTTGAACGAAAACCCTGTCAGCCAGTCAGAGAAGGGCTTTCCTCGGGTGGAAGAACCGAAAGCCGAGCTGCGAAGTGGTGACCCATGGCAGCCGCAACCGCACGAATGGCTTGTCACTTGAATTCGCATGTAAAGAAGTGCCACATTTGATAAAGAGGTGGAAAAAAAAAAGCACAAAAGGAAACATTTCTGGGGGTGGTTCAGTGGAAAATCGTGCTTCTCTATTTCAAAGCAAAAACAAAAAGGTATATTTTTGGCAGCTTGCTGGTGCTTTCTTGAAAGAATGTTCCGCATGTTCCAAATTGTGCCACGGTGTGTCAACTCCTGAGCGGAGTCCTCCCACCTCTGCTCTTGATTTTGCAAATCAAGCCCAGATGACGTTTGCGCCGTCACCTCAGCAGTGAGCGCGGCAGGGTTGGGCTCGCTCGCAAAATGGATTCGCGGAGCCTTCGTGACATTCCACTCGGCTCACTCTGTGACTTTCGACGACTGTGACAAAAAAATAATGTCATCCTGACGGCCGTGATGCCTGCTCGGGTTCCCCCTAGTGGCCATGCCGCCCGCCGGCGCCCTGAGAATCAGCGGCGTGACTCACAGCAGCATGAGGCTCAACTGGGACGCGGCGCCCGGCCTGGTGCGCAAGTACATCATCACCTACAAGCCCGAGGGCGCCGAGGCCAAAGAGGTGAGAGCGCCGTTTCCTCCCCTTCCCGCTCGTCGTACTTTAGTCGCTCTCGCCCGTTTGACACCTCCTGTGCCGTCGTTGCAAAAGACGGGCACGGCGGTGGTGCCGAGCGCCCTTTTCTGAAGGCGCCGGCTTGCCCGCGTCTTCAAAATGAGGTGCGGAGATGAAGGCCGCACGCCGCGTCGGATTTGCATCGGTCACCACAATTGAGCCTGAAATGTTGCCTGTAAAAATAACCCTCCCCGCCCCCCCCCATGGAGGGGGATTGCTTTATGACACTGAGTGTTTGAGAGTTTTCAGTGGAAGAGTTGGGGAGAGGAATGCGTAATTAGCTGAGGTGGTTCTTTCGTGGACAAGGTAGCTGTTACGGTTGTTCGGAAGGAAGGAAGGAAGGCAGGCGATTGCATCCGATTAAGTTGCGGAAAAGTGGAGAGGTGCGACGAGAGAGGCCGCCGGGGGGGCCCTCTCCTCCCCCGCCTCCCGTTATCCGGCTGCCACTCTGTCCTCATTATTCCTCCTCCTCAAAGCGTCTGGGATGAATCACGAGGCACCAGACTTTTCCAGTCAGCCGTGATGGATGACACGAAGCAGCCCCGCTCGCTCGCTCGCTCGCTCGCTCTCTCGCTCGCTCGTCTCCGCCGCCGCGTCCGCGACGGACCTCGGGCCAACTTTTGCCGTCTGCCCACGCTCAGTGCCGTACGTTGGCCTCCCGCCGGAATGGAAAAAGCCTTCCGTGCATCAAATGTGCTTTCACCTCCACCAAGTGTCAAATATGCTCCGGCTCCGTTAAGAACATCATCCTCGTGCCAGAAGCTTTACGCACTCCATCTGCAAAACTTGCTTGCCACTATTACACCGCGCCACACACACGCATAGAACTCTAAAAATAAAAATCCATATATCATTTCATATATCTGCCATGGATCGAAGCCCAACCCAACCGCAATCATGAAATAATTGACGCTCATTCGAACTGAAAAAAAAATGCAGGAGTAAGCAAGTGTTTCCACAAAAATTGGGCTCTCAGTTCCCCTGCAAAAAATGAGAATAAATCCCAAATTTGCAAATGCGGAAGCGCAAACGTGAAGGCGTCATCTGTAAGAGCAAAAGTCAAGTAAGCCTAATGCGAACATAAAATGCGACGGAGCAAAGATGGGCTACCAGATATCAGCCTCACTGGTACAATACTTGCAAACCTAAAAAAAAAAAAAGAGTTGCTTTCCTCAAACGCACGCACGTGGCGCAGCAACACATACAAAGCCATCATGCGGCAATGCTCACGGCCTCGTCTTTTCTGCCCCGCGGGAAGAACTACTTTGACTTGATTGTGGGAAGCCTCCGGGGCTCCTTCTTCTTGGCCTTTGTTGCGCTGCGCCGTTTCCAACGGGGCTCGGTGCTGCCGCTCGGCTTGTTGTGGCCCAACGTGGTACTACACCAAAGCTGGCCAACTCTAAATTCCGACTTGGCCGCGTTCGGGTTGGCCGCGTGACTCGTAGCTATTAGCGCGTCATTGTCATGACTGCGTGTTTGAAAATGTTCCGACAACAGATGGAAGTCCTCGGCGATGTCACCAGTCTGGACGTGCCGGGGCTCACCTCCCAGACGGAATACGACGTGGCCGTGACCCCCGTGTACGACGAGGGTCCCGGGAACCCCATGCTCGGAATGGCAGTCACAGGTCTGCCGTACTTTTCCACACTTTTTTTGTTTTCTGATATTCACTGACGAATTCGATGAGGAATGTTCCTTTTTCCAGCGGCTTTAACGAGCCGTCTTCAAGGAGTTAACGTCACGTGCGCTCCTCCTGCTTTCTGTCAACAGATGTAGTTCCTGCTCCCAAAAATCTCAGGTTCTCCAACGTGGACCTGACCTCCTTCAGGGCCACGTGGGAGCACGGAGCGCCCGATGTGTCGCTCTACCGCATCGGCTGGGCCAAGAAAGGAGACGGCGACTTCCAGTCTGTAAGCTGCAAACACTCCCTCTCGCACACGCACGACAGACGTAGTGGTATGGGTACAGTCATCCCCCATTTATGGAGGGGTGATACGTTCCAGACTCATCCGCGATTGTTGAAAATCTGCCATCGTGAGAGAGGGCACATAAAATCGAGGGCCCGACCGACCCATGCAGATTTTTTTTAACCTGATTTTTAAACTTGGTACTACACTGAAGGGAGTGCAACCCGAAGTTGGGATTTACCTGTGCATTCTAAAACGTTTTTTTTGCGTGATTATGATGGGGCGGGGGGGTATGCATACGTGACAACTTTCCCATCTGTTTGTGTCCGTCGCCCTGCAGTCCATCTTGGGCAGCGATCAGACATCGCATCTTCTGGAGGGCTTGGACCCGGACACCGAGTACACGGTCACCGTCACGGCCATCTACCCGGATGAGTCCGAAAGCGAAGACTTGATGGGAAACCAGCGCACATGTGAGTCCTCAACTCTTTGCCATACACACTCGTTGGACTTGCGTAGACGTCAGAAGAACCGAACGTGTGACCTTCGCGATTTGGGCTGAAATTTCAGGATGAACCGAAACTGCACTCTAACCTTGATGGTAAATGGGCTGTCGCTTTTGATTCCCATCTACTGATCTTTCTTCATTCTTTTGTGGTCGTATGAATTCTTTCCGCTCCGCGTGTAAACAGCGATGGTTGTTTAAAAGTGCTCTAGAAAGACACTTGACTCGAGTTGAGGGATCATGTCCCGCTTGGACTAGACGGAGTATTTGAGCAGTCGTCTTCATGTTGACATCTCGAGAGCAAGAAGACCAACTCAGTTGGCCCACTCTCAATACGACTTGTTTTGTAAGGTGATTTGATTTGAAATGCGTTAACGGCCAACAGCTGCTCAGCGGTGCTTCGCCATCAAGCGGGAAGCGACCCCTCATCGGCTTAGCCTGTCATCAGCAGGTTCCCACAGAATGACTGGAAGGCTCACACTAAGGCAGAAAAGTGGACATCCTTGAATATTTTTATGGCTCAGACACCGGTTGTGAATTTTATCGTGCACTTTTGGTTAGTCCGGAAATGTCACCCCTATTTCATGATTATGAGTGTCATGGACTGTAACATATGTCGAGTGTTGCGCTGTAATGAGCTTGTTTTCTCTTTGTAGTGTTGAAGGCTGCGGACGGTATGTCAATGAAATGCTCCTGATTGTTTGTTTCTTCTCTTCACAAGTGCATGTGTGTGTCAAGGGACACTTGAATGTGATTGGGGGGGGGGGGGGCAAAACAAAAATAACATCCACCAAACATGTACATGTACTTGAAACCATGCAGCAGAGAACAACAGCAACCACGTTGATGACTGACTCTCCCTCCCTTAATTCATTCTCATGTAACATCATTGCATCATCACACAAGCTGTGACATCATCATCATCATCATCGTCACCAATCGTGTTGCATGTGCTGCTGTCGGTTTGGTTGTCACGGAGCGATCATGTGAACGCCAAAAGTCATTTTGCTCCTTTCTCGCGCTTCCCATCATCAATTTGAAGAAGCGGCAAACATACTCTCAGTCTGTACTTAAGTACAAGTACAAATATTCCGATAAACGTGGAAGTACCACAAGTGCAGCCTCCGAAATGGACCAAAGTCAAAATGAATTTTTGCTCTCGCTGGTCCATCCAGTCATAGCCTTCAATACTCTGAAACATCTTCCCGTAGCTTTTTGAACACAACAAAAAATGCAAAACAAAGACTGTCATGAAAAAAAATGGAATGCATTTCCAGAGGCGCTGCAGTGGGACAATTGCGACTGTCTTTCGGCTTTTGGGGAGGGTCTCCATAAAATATATTGTACTGTATTGTTTTGTATGCAACCACAAAAACGTGGCGCGATTTGTCAAGAATGAGCGGATAGCCACAAAAAGAGGCACCGGAGAATTCAGGGGAGACATTTATGATATTCGGCGGGGCTGTTGGCGATGAGAACAACTGAATAAAAGACATCAAAAGAAGAAATACTCAAGTAAAGTGCGAAAGAAAAAGGATGTTTCCTGAGAAACATCCTTTTGTGACACCAAACCGGCGTATCGCTTCTTCCGTTAGCCTCGGAAGCGTCACCATCTCACCTTCATCATCATCATCATTCTCATCTTCATCACCCTCATGCCATCCACGCCAGCGTCCTCGCCAGTGTGCGTGCGGCCTTGACTTTGTTTTGGTGTGTTTGTGGTGGCCGCAGTGCGACCGGAGCCTCCTCGCAACATGAGAGTTTACAACGCCACCGTCAGCACGCTGGCCGTCAAGTGGGACCCGGCCCCGGGACCCGTGCAGAACTACAAGATCCGTTACGCGCCGCTGGCCGGAGGCGAGCCGATCGTGGTACGTCAACGCTCACGTCGCCGCCGCCGCCGCCTTGTGGCGCTGGTGACCTGTATTATCTTGACTATGAGCAGACGCAGGTGGGAGGCAAGAAGACCAGCACGGTCCTGCAGAAGCTGACACCCGACACGCCGTACCGGGTCACCATGACCGCCGTCTACGCCACCGGCCCCAGCAGAGACGTTTCGGCCGAAGGAAGAACCAGTGAGCAACACAAACGCGTATCCTCTTCCCGGCGGTGGCGGCACCGGCCGCCCTTCCGATGCTGTCAAATTGGCGATGGCGCTAACCGCTGGCCTCCCCCGCAGAGCCGCTGGGCGGCGTGAGGAACCTTCAGGTGCTCAACCCCACCATGACCACGCTGAACGTGCGCTGGGAGCCCGCCGAGGGCCGCGTCAAGGAGTACAAGGTGGTCTACGCTCCTGCCGCCGGAGGCGCCGAGAGCATGGTAGGACTGGTAGGACCCCCGCCGCCACCTTCTTGTGGGCGGGGCCGGCGCCTGAGCCAAGCATATCTGGCGCACTCGCTATTTCAATTTTGAGTTTTCAAAGCATCGCTTTGAATTGGAATTTCCAAAGGAGATAAAAAAAGAATCTAAATGTAACAGTTCAACATTCTGGGGGGGGGGGGGGGGGGGCTGTCCGGAAGGACGGGTAGGACTGGCTCAGCGATGAGATTGTCTTTTGCGGTGGCTTTTAGGAGCAAGTGTCAGCCGGCACCAGCAGCACCACCCTGAGGGGCCTGCAGCCCGACACCCTCTACACCGTCTCCCTGGTGCCCGTCTACGCCGAGGGCGACGGCAAGACCATTTCACAAAACGGACGGACGAGTAAGCATCGCGCGAGCGTTGCGATCCGGCCCCTTGCCGGCGTCATCCACAATGCTGCTGTGTGACCTTCAGGGCCCCTGGGCGGCGTGAAGAACCTGCGGGTGACCGACCCCACCATGACCTCGCTCAACGTCAAGTGGGACCCGGCCGACGGAGCCGTCCGCTTGTACAAAGTGTTCTTCTCACCCGTCGCCGGCGGGCGCGAGGAGATGGTGAGAACGCGGCGCGGCGCGATTTCGGCAAAGCGCGAGCGGAATCCGGCTTTTTACGACGTTGCGTCCCGCAGGAGCAAGTTCCCGCCGCCACCACCGACATCATCCTCAGGAACCTTGTGCCCGACACCGCCTACTCTGTGTCCGTGTTGCCCGTGTACCCGGCCAGGGAGGGAAAGCGACAGACCGAGAGCGGAAAGACTCGTGAGTCAAGGCGATGACGTACTCGGCAGAGGGACGCGTCCAGACGGTGCCCTCAGATGACATGCGAGGCTCGGTTTGCTCGACGCGGAGAAGTCGGTCCCCTCTTGCGGTGACGCCAGGTCGAATTGTTTTCCTGCAGTCCCTTTGGGCGGCGTGGGCACCATGCAGGTGACCAACCCGACCATCACCACGCTGAAGGTCTCCTGGAACCCCGCCGATGGGAACGTTCAGGGCTACAAAGTCATCTACGTGCCGGAAGATGGCGGCCTGGAGATCGTGGTGAGTGGCCGGCCACGCGCGGCGCGCGGTCATCGGGACGTCCTCCGACGTAGCGCTGATGTGCTTTTGCAGGAGCAGGTATCTGAGAGCACCACCGGCACCGTCCTGGAGAAGCTCCTCCCCAACACCCGCTACACCGTCACCGTGGTGCCCGTCTACGCCGAGGGCGACGGGCCCAGTCTGACCAACAGTGGGAAGACCAGTGAGTCCCCGCCCCCCCAAAGTGCAAAAACACGTCACCCGGTTGGATTTGGAATTCACGAACGGATCGTTCAGAATTGCTCCAAAGTGCATTTCGGTTGATGCAACTGGCTCATAACTCCAAATTTATCTGGCGAGACTGCCCCGTGAGAGCGGACGAGTAACTTGAGGAATGCAGCCGGTCAGCGGAGGTAGCGTTGAACGGGTCGCTGGTGTGCGTGTCGTCAGAGCCGCTGGGCAAGGTGAGGAACCTTCAGGTGTCGGATCCGACCAGCAGCAGCCTCAACGTGCGCTGGGAGCCGGCAGAGGGCAACGTGCGCGAGTACATCGTCATCTGGGTGCCGACTGCGGGCGGAGACCAGGATGTGGTGAGGCCCCTTTCACATTGTGGACGTTAAGGTCCACCAGGAAATCCACTCCGTCGGCAGTGGGGGGTCCGATTTGGGGCCTTTGCATCTTCCCCATACAAGTGTCACATGTGCGTCTGCCTCTCGAAACCAGGACCAGGTGTCGGGATCCACCACCTCGACGGTGCTGAAGAACCTGCAGTCGGACACCGAGTACAGCGTCACCGTGGTGCCCGTCTACCACGAGATGGAGGGATTGCCGCAGACCGAAAACGGGAAGACGAGTGAGTGGGCCGCCTCGACACGAGAATGCAGCCACGCGAATGTTGCTCCATCTCCACGTGGCGTGCGTTTACGCCTCGGCCAACCTCCTGCGCTTTATCGCCGTCAGATCCGGTGGGGGGGGTGAAGAACTTGCAGGTGGTGGACCCGACCATCAACACTTTGACGGTGCGCTGGGACCCTGCGGTGGGCAACGTGCGCAGCTACAGGGTCACGTACTCGGCGGAAAACGACGGAGAACAGCGCACGGTAGGTGCCGCCGCGCCATCCTCACCTTACTTGACCAAGTCGTCGTGCCCGGTCTCATGTGCCCGCTTCTGCAGGAGGAGGTGTCGGGTGGCACCACCAGCCTGGTCCTGAGAAACCTGGACACGGACACGGTGTACAACGTGGCCGTGGTGCCCGTCTACCCCGACGTGGAGGGCGTCGTGCAGGCCGACAAGGGCAAGACCAGTAAGTGCGAGCGTCCGAGGAGGCCTTCGGGAACAAACATTGCTTGGCATTTTATGCCAGCCAGATAATTGAATCTTGCGCTCAGACATGGACGCCATTGTCAGACGTGATCAACAAGTGCCGGAATGCGCTATCCTAGCGACACTCGCCGCTTCTTGCGCCGCGGACCGGTTTCACTCCGAGGAGCTATTTGGAGTTTGGACGGGCATAGAAACAAACACAAAGAAAGGATTCAAAGTCACCTTGCCATGAAGTTGAACGTACAAGCATACCACGCGAGTCTGTCCGACGTCTCGTCTCGTCTTTCTTTCTTTTTAAAGAACCTCTGGGTGGCGTGAAGAACCTCCGCGTGAGCGACCCCACCACCAACTCGCTGCGAGTGCGCTGGGACGCGGCCGAGGGCGACGTGCGCCACTACAGGATCAGCTACCAGCCCGTCGCCGGAGGAGACCAGCTCATGGTGCGCTACGTCCTTTCCAAACGCGATGCGAATTTAGTTAATCTTGGAGGAATTTAGCATATTTTTAGTCCACCTCGCTTTTCTCTGCGTCAATAACTCTCATGCTGAAAGAGCCACGCTTGCAAAAAAGAAGTGACGGAGGTCTTGTGTGTGTGTTTGTCCAGACTCAGGAATCGGGCATGGCGACCAATACGATGCTGAGGGAGCTGCAGCCCGACACGGAGTACACGGTGACGGTGGTGCCCATCTACGCCGACGTGGAGGGAAAAAGCATGTCAGACAACGGCAAGACCAGTAAGTTGAGATTTGGAAATCCGCCCATCAACTCGGGCTGCAGTCAATTATTATTATTATTATTTTTTAAGTGGCTTTCACAGTCCAAAAATGTTGCGTCTGTGGAATAAGAATGAAGCCAAGCAATTCATCAATCTCCCTCAATCCCATGTTGGGCACGGCTGCCGAAACGAAGGACACATTTGCGCCGTTTGCGCACGGTCACGCGATCGATCCTAGAAAACCAGTTAGTGGACTTTCAGTGTGTGGAAGCCTCCACCCCAATTTGTCTCGCCGCGCGTGAGCCAGATGGGAAATCGCCAACGTTTGCCCGCTGTGTCGGACAGAGGCGCTGGGCGGAGTCAAGAACCTGCAGGTGACCGAGCCCACCACCAGCTCACTCAAGGTCACCTGGGAGCCGGCCGAGGGAAACGTGCGCCAGTATCGACTCTTCTACGTGCCCGCAGCCGGCGGCGCGGAGGACATGGTTCGTGCCCGTGTTCGCTTTCTTCCTTTCTTCTTGTGCATGCCAAATATGAGCAACAACATTGCTTTGATTGCTTACACTAGGTCCAACACCTTGGTGCCACAAAAATGCCTCTTTGACTTCCAGAAAAAGCTTTTCTTTTCACTTGAACTCGAAATCCAAAGCATGCAAGCAGTCTCTCTATTGTCAGCACTTCATTTCGAAAAGAAGTCAGGATATTTTGCATTTGTAGAGTTTCCCACCGGGTGAAAGGCTTGATGCATTTAAGGCTACTGTTTCCGCAAAGATGTTCAAGGCTTGGAAATGTGAGTGCTCGCATCCTGATTCCTGCGTGTGCATTTGTGTGGGATCAGGAGCAGGTATCGGGGGGAACCACCAACACCGTCCTGAGGAACCTCCTCTCGGACACGCCCTACACCGTCACTGTGGTGCCCGTGTACCCGGAGGGCGAGGGTCTGCGGCAGTCTGAGCTTGGAAAAACCCGTAAGTCCACCTCCAATTCGCTCTTTTCACGCGAGCGCTCCGAGGAAGCTCCCAGATGAACTGGAAAGCTCTCGGTGAAGAAGTAAAAGACTCGAGATTGATCCCTGTGGGAGGCCGGTGTCACATTCAAATGTGAACCTGGAAAACTTATTTAGAGCCCAAAAACAGAGTTGGGAGACAATAGTCACGTGGCTTCCTCCCACCTCTGCTCCACCCCTACAGAAAATGGTGAATGAGAAGCAAAAAGTTGCTTATCAGCACAACTGAAAACAAATAATTGTTGCTTTTGCTTACCGAGCTCCACTTGCTGGATTCTTGACACTTTCCCCCAAACATCACCGCCTGTGTGTGTGCGCGTGTGCGTGTGCGCAGGCGTGTGTTGTGTTAGACAGGCTGGCGTGCAGACGGCGTGTCGCGCTCACTCAGCAAAGTCCCATCTTAATTGGAGCGCCGCGCAAAGATTCCACACAGACTTCCAGTGGCAAACATCAAGTTGAAATTTTTCTTGAAGTCTGCGTGATGTACTGCTCAACACTTGGCAAGTGGCAAAAGTCAAAGTAGAAATACTGTAGTTTAAAAAAAAAAAAAAAGAGAGAGTACATAAGTCCAAATTGTACTTGAATACTTGTTCAAAACAAACGCTTCTTAAAGAGTACGTGCAGATGCATTGAACTTAAAGTTCCAACAACGGAGGCGTACTTAGGCAGTGATTCTTTCACGTGCCACAAGAGGGAGCCCACATTCCGCATTTCGACAACTCCTGAGCTAAAGAAAACAGCCTGAAAGAATCCAGGTTAATTGCAGATGTTTTTTTTTTTTTTCAATTAGACTGACAATTTTTAAACAACAGAAGCTTTTAGGCCGGCACGGCCTCCAACAATTATCTGTAATGATGGGAAATGAATTTAGGGAGTCAAGTAAAAATGAATCAAAACTCAAATTAAGCTAGTTGAATAATCCGTGGAGTAAGGGCGTGTTTGTAATTGGTGAGTGTCCAGCCAGCACTACTTGTGGAGGCGATGGTTGCGATTGACAAGGATGAAGTCACGAGCTGGAATGCGAGCAAAGACTGAAGTGGAGGCAGCAGACCGATGGAAATCTGGTGAGGTCTGCTTGTGCTTACACAAGAGCAGTTGTGTAACTGCTGAGCACATCGTCTGCAGGCTGTCTCACTACCTACTGCGTCCTTTTTTTTTTTTTTTTTTTTTTTTCGCTCTTCTTGGAACTCAAGTGTCTCTGAGTGCCATGTATACACTTGCGCACATCTGCTTTGCTTTAGCCAGCTGAGCTTTTCCTTCAGGACACTTTAGCTGTTTTCCTTCATTTGCAGCCCCACGCTTTCCATCAATGAACCCCATGACTAACCCATTTCTCACGCGTAAATGTTTCACATCAGCAGGCCAGTTCGAAAGTCTCGCAAAGACAAACCAAGTCAATGTAAAAGGCAGTTGGAAAGTGACGGCTCGATTTGTTGTGCGAAAATCCTCTGTGGGGAAAAGGGGAGAGTCTCCCGAACTGAAAAAGTGCCTGGCAGCAAGAATTGCATCTAAATGTTTGTGATAACTACCCACGAGTCATTTGCATTGCAGTAGAGGAATTTTTTAGCCACCTCTTCTTGACAGAATTGTTGGAATGCAGTCATATTTTGTGACAATGGGCTGTGTCATAAGGACATAGCGCAGCATCATCTCATTTGCAAAAGTTGAAACTGTGACTTGGCTGCTCCCAGACCTTCATGTACTTTAGTTTTTAACCACTTAGAGCTGGATTTCACGTTTTGGGGTTGTAGGCGTGCTGCATAAGCGCGGATGTTTGTCTGCAGGATGTCCTGGTAGACAGCAGAAATCAGGGTTCCATTTGCCAAAGCAGTTCGTCCAAGTCCTGAAGTCACAAAGCAGAACTTGGATGCTGAACTGAAGCCTGTCCCAGAGGACTTTGGGAAAGAGGGGGGCGCAGAAGTTTTACACCTTCTTGTGTTCAGACACAGAAATTTTTTTTGGGGGGTGGGGGGGTGAAATTGTCAGAGCGCGCTGGCAGTTTCAGCTGATGCCTCAGCCTTCAACAGAGCTGTCACCGCTCCCTTGCGTGATGTATTTTGATGAAACATTATTTTTCTGAACACAACAAATCGAAATACTTCTTCTCAAAGAAGACGAGATGAGGAGTGGTTGCCAGCCAATTTACAGACAAAAACAAGAGTTGACACTCGCGTTTCTCATCCATACTGGACAATTCAGAGTCTTCAATGGAGTTAATATGAATGTTTTCTTTTTTTTCAATGCGAGCAAGCACAGAGGAAAAAATGAGAAATCCGCGCAGGAATGCCGTGGCTGAAATTCTAACCCCAAACTCAGAACTGGGAGACAGTCGTGCTTAGCGGTCTTTCACCACTCCGGGCCATGCCTACCTGTAAATCAGATTGATTTGAACGTCGTCGTCTTTTTTTGTCGTCCGTCGACATGTGTAAAAACTATCAGCCGCACTCTCCCACCGGTTCTGATTCCTGAGGCTTTTCAGGAATCGCTGTCATGCTCGTCATATCAACGCCAAAGGTAATTTTGTCCTCAAAGGGTAGAGAGGAAGACGAGCCGAAGTAGCCCGTCGTCTGCTGGCTCCAATGTGGCGAGACAAGAAAATGGCAGAAGGTTTGATGATGTCTGTGGAGGTTGTCCTCAGTCCAGGTCACGGCAACGGCATTCTTCTTGCTTGTTGGAAGATCTTTCACCTTTCGTCGTTGCCATCCAGCAGACTCGCTCTTGCTTTACTGCCGCATCAGGCTCGATCTTGTAGGTTGTGCAGTTTGCTGGTTGTGACCTAAGAGTTGAGAATCAAACGAAGCGGAGGCCCCCCATCTTGCCCGAGACGTCGGGAAGCCTCCACGGCACCTGCAACGTCCGAGTGAAGAAGCCTTTTGAATTGAAGATGAAACAAATTTGGCAAGCAAGGAGCGCCCGGTTGCCTCCGGTTGAACGTTGTTGGCGGACCCGAGTTTGAGTGCGACCGCGCGGCAAATCTGCGTTGGCTCTCCGTGATCGCATCCGTTCCAGCTGATTGGCGGCCAAATTGAGGTGAAACGATTTCGCCCTGTGCTCCTTGCAGTTCCTCGCACGCCCCCGCGCAACCTTCAGGTGTTCAACCCCACCCCCAGCAGCCTCAACGTGCGCTGGGAGCCGGCCGCGGGCCAGGTGCAGCAGTACCGGGTGGAGTACGTCCCCTGGAACTCCGCCTCGCCGCCCCAGTCGGTGAGTCTCTTCATTTTAGTTCTTTCTTGATTTCCGTCTCTGTTGTCTCTCAGCCAAAACTGGCAATTAAAAAAAAAAAAAAAAGAAATTCAATTGGGTTATTCTGCAGTAACCTTCTCCGTCCGTGTATTTACCTCCTGCTGCACGTGGGACGTGTTTGCATCCGTCCCGAGCCTCTGTTAGTATTTGGCCGCGGAGATCCTGCTCGATGATGATGATGATGTGTGCTGGTGGCGTTACGCCGCAAGCTGCCAGCGATGACGGACGGCGCCATGACATCAGCGTGTTGTTTGACTTTTTGCGAAGGTGCTGGTTCCCGGCAATGTCAACAACGCCTTCCTGGACGGCTTGATCCAGGACACGCCCTACCGGGTCACCGTGGTCGCCATGTACCCCGACGGCGAGGGACTGTCGCTCAAGAGCAACGGCAAAACATGTGAGGACAACGTTGGCAGGCTAACTTCGCGCACACCGATGTTGGAAATTGATGCGGTCCGGCTGTTTAAAGAGGGGCGCCCGATCTGTTTCGAGGCAGAAAAGGGCTTCTGATGGGGGGAGGGATAAGCAGTGAGATTGACAGAATGCTAAACGCGTTGCCCTCACAGTGCCGCGCGCCGGACCTCGGAACATGCGAGTGTTTGAAGCCACCACCAACTCTCTCACCGTCGGGTGGGACCACGCCGAGGGTCCCGTCAGGCAGTACCGCATCGCCTACGCCCCCATGACGGGGGACCCTATCACCCAATATGTGAGTACGCTCCAGCCCCGTTTGCCACGGCGGAGGCGAGCGCTCGGCGTGAACTGTCAATAAAGACGGCAAACATATTCAACTTAATACAGATATGTCTTGTGTGAAATGCCATAGATGGGCAAACAAGATACATACATGTTCAGAACTAAAGTAAATGCAAGATGTCAAAATGTTCAGCTCTATTTTAAGGGGGCACGGCTTCTTCCTCCGTTCCGTTTGCTGAAAGCCGTGACGTGTATGCGACTTTAAAACATCGCATCAACACGCTTTTGTGGGCCGCCGTTGTCAGGCGCTTTCAAGATTTCTGCGAAAGAAACCGTAAAAAAAGATTGCTGAAAAATTTGCCATGAAGTGGGCGGCACAAATAAGGGAAGACTGAAGGAGGGAAAAAAAATGATGCCTTGGGGCGGGGGGTCATTTTGAAGTCAATGCACTATTTGGGTCAACTGGAGCTGCCCTCGCCGCGCGCAGCCTTGATTGGGCGTCCAACCTAAGCGATGAAGTCACATCGTGTCATCCGGCGCGCCGTCAGCTCATAAATCACCTGCCGCTGATTGGTGGGAGTCATTACAAGGCGGCCTTAAACTAACACCGTCCGTCACTGCAGCCGTTCCGATGGAATTCATGAGGAGCTGAAATACTGATGGCAGCTGCCAGCCTCCAAATTTGTACACCGTGGAACGCGATTGTTGACTAAAAACCAGATGCACTGGTGGGGGAGGAAGGGAGGAGTCAATGCGTGATTTTTTTTTTTTTTTTTTTTTAATTCTGATGCTGATTGTTAACGTTGTATCTTCAGGCCGTGGTTTCAGGCAACAGAAACAACGCCCGGCTGCAGAACCTGCGAGCCGACACGCCCTACAACATCACGGTGGAGGCCATCTACGCCGAAGGCCCCGGGGGACTCCTCAACGGCAACGGACGCACAAGTGACGCATTGCAGACGTCCGCGCCCGAAACGATGATTGGGTCCACCTAATCTTTGGTCGACGTTTCCTCTTTGCCCTCCGCAGTCGGCCTGCTGAGCCCGAGGAACCTGCGCGTGTCCGACGAGTGGTACACGCGATTCCGAGTGGCCTGGGACCCCGTGGCGGCGCCGGTGGAAGGATACAGAGTCATATACTCGCCCAGAGGTGGCTGCGATCACTTTGCCGCATCCGCAGTACACGCGCCCGTTTTTCGGTCCCGCCTTCCTCGCTTTTACTCGCTGCGTTTCCTCCGGCAGGCTCCGACCAGGTCACCGACGTTTTTGTGGGCGACGTGACGGCCTACACGCTGCACAACCTCAAGCCCGGAACCACCTACGACGTGCAAGTCTTGGCGCAGTACACCGGCGGCCCCAGCGCACCCCTGGCCGGCCCGGGAACCACACGTACGAGCCGACTCTCGCGCTAGGCTATGTTAGCTTCGCAAGCTAGCTCGTTCGACTTGAAACCGAACATGTCCAAAGCCGTTTTCATCAAAGTGGAGTCCCTTTTTATCCAAATTGAGACATTTAACGCCATACTTAGATCCTATTCGACCTTTCTTAGCCCGCGTAGATAAAATACACTACAACCATTTTTCAGGCCACTTTGCTCAAATATAAGACCGGTTGTTATGTCATATTTACATCACACGTTTGCAATGCTTGCAATTTCTCAATATAGTCATGAAGAAAAAAAAATAGATCTATAAAGAGTGATGTAAACAGTTTTGCATCTAGAGAACTTTTCAGACATATGAATTGATGAAGTAGTGAAATCCAAACAATGAAAGCCGTCTTTTTCCAGTGTTCCTGAACGTGAGCAACATCCAAACGTACGACATCGCTCACGACAAGTTCTGCATCAAGTGGACGCCTCACCGAGCGGCCACGTCCTACCGCATCCGCCTCAACCCGTTGGACCGTGAGTGGACTTCTTCCGCCACTTGTTTGCGCGCGTGGTCCCCCCCTCAAATGTTTAGCTCCTCCGTGCGCTTCGGACACGCCGCAGGTGTTGGCCTGGATTGAAAGTGGCCGGGCCACCAGCGTGTGTTATTTTCCTCATTTGTCATAGAAGTCATACGGAACGGCGTTTCACGCAAGCCCGCACGCTTTGAAAACTTCAAACAGAAGCTCGTGAATCGTCTCGCGTGAATTCAAAGGTCGCTCATATGTCATTCGAAGCTCCAAAGATGGGCAAACAGGAAATGAGCACGGACCGTCGCTGCGATACGCTGACCTCGTTCGTCTTCTTGACCCGCAGCGTCCAGCAGAGGTCAGCAGGAGGTCACCATCCCCGCCGGTCTGCCGCAGTACTGCTTCGACGGACTTTCCCCCGACGCCCCTTACGCCGCCGCCGTCTACGTCCAGACGCCCAACCTGGAGGGACCCGGCGTCAGCGCCAAGGAGCGAACCCGTGAGCGCGCCGTCCCGAAGCGCCGCCGCCGCGCCCCGCCCGTTCCCAAGGCGTTGCTCTAACACACCCTGCGCGCTTGCTCTGTCGCAGTGGTCAAGCCGACTCCCGCGCCCACGCTCCCGCCCACTCCCAGTCCGCCGCCCACCATCCCCCCGTCCTGGGCAGGTAGGCTGTTCGCTTATTGTGGATTGGGTAGCGTAGCGGATTTTTTTTGTTTTGTACGGTACACTTGTATGAGGTCAGCGAATTTGAATCGAGGCCGCCACTGCTCTTTCGAAGGAACTGTAATCTGTACCAGGTGGCTTGGATGAAGGAAGAACGGAAGCGGGAACAAAATAAGAGCTGCGCCTCTCCTTCATCTGCCGGATTGTTTGTTGGTGACGAGGGCGACGCATGAAACTTTGAACTTGAATAGTCGCCAATGAGGCCGCAAATACTCGGTTGCGACTTTGCGCAGTTGGCGCGCGCATGATGTGGAACGTAAGCCCTACCGCGACGATCCGGCAGTTTCTCGAGCGGCTTTTCAAGCGCTCAATGGATGCGCCGTCCTTTCGTTCAGGCCGGGCGGGCCCGGCCTGGCCGACCGCCAAGGAGGCGCTGTGGCGGCGGCCAGACTCTGAGCCAGCGAGCGAGCGAGCACCAACCAAACTCCTTCTGTAGCGAGCCCGTGCCAGCGCGTTAATGGCCGCCACATGTGGTGCTGCTTCACGAGGGGAACGGGACCATTCAAAACGCCAGTGGGCTCGTAAAAACCAAATCCAAGTCGTACACGACTGCGGCTTCACTTTCAGCTTGGACGTTCTTGTCCCGTCACTTGTCCTCTGGGGGAAAGTTCGCTGCTTCTTGAAAGCTTCCTGGCTGCGCAAAGTGCCAGAGGCGGGCGACTACAGTCACACGACTTGGACTCCAGCCAGCTTTAAGTCGTCAATACTTGGACCTGTAGCACTCGTTTTGCTAAAACTTGTGATTCGACTCTGCTTGTCTTGCCAAGCTCGCTTCGTTTTGCCTCTCCTCCCAGTTTGCAAAGGGGCCAAAGCGGACGTGCTGTTTCTCATCGACGGCTCGTGGAGCATCGGCGAAGAGAGCTTCGTCAAAGTCGCGCATTTCGTCTCCAGCATGATCGCCGCCTTTGACGTCATCGGGCCCACCGGGATGCAGGTTTGTCTGCTCGTCCTCGGGAAGCTCGCGCTCGCCGTCAAACGGACCGCAAAGACGACGACGGCCGCGGTGCCGTCTTTGCGCGCAGGTGTCCTTCGTGCAGTACAGCGACGACGCCAAGACCGAGTTCAAGTTCAACTCGTATCAAGACAAAGGCGTCGCCATGGCGGCGCCGCGTCACATCCGCTACAAAGGCGGAAATACCAAAACAGGTCAGACTCGCGCGCGCGGTCGCTGGAGCGCGCGGCGCCACTAACGGCGGCCACGCCCCCGACAGGCGTGGCACTGAAGCACACCTACGAGAGAGCCTTCACGGTGGAGAACGGCATGAGAAGGAACGTCCCCAAGGTGGTGGTGGTCATCACGGACGGACGCTCGCAGGACGAAGTGAGGAAGAACGCAGCCAGGTTGCAACACGCAGGTAAGCGCCGCGCGCGAGCGTGCGCCCGCCCCCGCGCCGTCGTTTTTCCTTTTGCTAAGATGTCTCCCGCGCCGCCCTCAGGCTACACGGTCTTCGCCGTGGGCGTGGCCGACGTGGACTTTGTGGAGCTGCAGGAGATCAGCAGCAAGCCCAGCGAGAGGCACGTCTTCGTGGTGGACGACTTCGACCACTTCGACACCATCAAGGAGAACCTGATCAGCTTCATCTGCGAAACGGCCACGTCCAGTAAGTAGCCGCCGGCGCCGCGGACGGCGCGCCGCGGCAAAAGCGCGCGCCTGTTCACGTTGCTCTGTTGCGCCGCAGGCTGCCCGCTCATCTTTGTCAACGGCTTCACGTCTCCCGGTGAGTAGATGGCCTCGCAGTCGACACGTTGGGCGGGGAGCACCGTATGAGCGCACCGCTGGAGCCCCATTTCGAGACACTTTTCTGCTCATCTGTGCCTGCCTTTGAGGAATAGCTGAAAACCTCCACATTGTGCAATTCGTGGGGGGGGGGGGGGGGGGGGGGGGGGGACTCAAATAGCAAAAGTTTCAAATTAACATGTTACAGTTTCATTGAAAGAAAAAAACCCCTGAATGGATCCATTCCCAAAATCCCCCCCCCCCCCCCAAAAAAAAAGCCGGACTGAAGGTTGGCGCCCCGGCAATCTTGCCAGGCTGTCCCGTCGTCTGATCGCGGCCTTGCTGTCGCTGTTGTTGCTCGGCGACAGGCTTCAGGATGCTGGAAGCCTTCAACCTGACGGAGAAGTCGTACGCTCGGGTGAGGGGCGTGTCCATGGAGCCGGGCTCCTTCAACAGCTTCACGGCCTACCGACTGCATCCCAACGCCTTCCTCACCGCACCCAGCGCGTGAGTCCCCCCCCCCCCCCCCCCGCCTCGCTCGCCGCACCGCTCGCAGCAACTCGCCCGTTGTTTGACTGGCCGCTTATTCAGAATAGGCGAGACCGGACCGGTCCCCCGCGGGGTCCACCGTACAGTCCAAACGCAGTCCCGTCCACCAAACATCTGCCGATGGGCGTAAAACGTACGCAATGCAACTCTGGTGCATGCCGATGCATATCAGAGGTGATTTCAAACATTTCACATCTGCCGAGATGCAAAATGGTTGAATTGCGTCCGCATTCTCCAAATGAGCAGATGTTTTGCGCCGTCGACTCGGTAGCTGGAAGGTGTTTTTGTTGCCTGGCAACAAGGCGGCTGGACAACAGGAGCCCCGAGCGGGAAATGGCAGCTCGTCATTGTTTATTGTGCGAAGAAGCGTCCCGGCGCCAGCTTCTCTCGCTCGAAATGATTGCGCCGTGACGCTCTCTCGCGCACGCAAGAAGTTTTCCGAGTGGCCGCGCACTTTCGGTTCGCTTTCCTCCTTCCTACGAGCCGCCGCGCCATCGGCGTTCGCCTTCACGTGGCCGCCATTGTTGCCGTTCGTCAGTCGCGTACGTCGCTTGCTCACCATTCAAACGCGGTGACCCGTTTGTCATTTCCACCCCTCCCCTCGTTGAAATCCCCGGCACTTTTGCGCAAGTTGAAGGGGACCGTTTCAGTTTTACAGCCGCTCGCGCGATTGAGGATTTGAGCGTAGCCCGACTTGAACTTGCGTCTCCCGGGCAGCGAGGTGCACCCGGAGGGTCTCCCTTCGGCCTACACCATCATCCTCATGCTGCGCCTCCTGCCCGACACGCCGGCCGACGCCTTCGACGTGTGGCGGGTGTCCTCCGCCGACCACAAGCCCGAGACCGGCGTCACCGTTGACCGTGAGTAGGCGCCGTTGAACACGGCCAGCCGGCCGCGGAGATCCTGACGCAGTTGTCGTCGCCTCTCAGCCTCCCGGCAGACCGTCTCCTTCTACAACAAGGACGAGCGCGGCGAGATCCAGCGGGTGACCTTTGACGAGCCCGAAGTCAAGCAGCTCTTCCACGGAAGCTTCCACAAGGTGAGCGCGCGAGCGTGATCCCACTCGCACAGCGAAAAAATACGCCGTGGAAATGTTGCCCCGCGAGCACCGAGCCCGAGCACGAATAGTGACAATCCATGGAGAATTGACGCTAATTGCGATAAATGAATCGTGAAGCGGCTGGGGATCGGTTTGAAACCACACGTGGATTTCCAGTGGGGGAAAGGTTGCAAAAAACCCCCTCAAAAAAAATTAATTGCGAGCGTTTGCTTATTCCCGATGACGCAGCCGTTTTTCGTGGACTTCACAGGCCGCCATATGAAAATGCGTCCATTATAGCGTGACGAGGCAGCTGGCAAGGAGCCAACGATTCCCAAGGCGGCCTCGGACTCCAAACTGCCTCGATTGTCAACAATAGTCAAGACGTCCCAGAACCGCACAGCGCGGCCTCAGCCCGCCTCGGTGGCGTCCCGGCCTGGAAAGTGTCGGGTCAGCGCACTCAAACAATGACATCAGGGGAAGGAGGAGGGGAGGGGGAGATGGAGGGGGGGGGCCGGGGGCTCGCAGGCGCTCGCTCTCGCTTCTGGGAGCTCACTCGGGACTTCTTGCGGTCGCGCTTGCTCAAGTAGCAATTTGGAATCACCAGAGCCGCCGAGAATGATTTAGATGGTCAGCCGCCCACTGCGCCCCCCCCTCACCCCCTCACCCCACCACCACCAGCGCACGTGCCCCCCCTCCCTCCTGTTTTGCTACAGTGTACAGTCTCACTCCTGCACTGGAATGAAAATATCTGACGGAATGAGCGCCATCCGTGCGGGCTGACAAATGTATCCGCCACAAGCTGCAATCAAGAGGGATGAAAAAAAAATAAAAAAATCATTTTGGTCAACCGCTTCACCTTAAGAAATGAGTCGTCGACATCAAGTCAACAATTGCAGGTTGCGCTGGATCAGTTATTAGCTCAAAAAAAAAAAAAAGAGCTCGACTTTGGACCAGCGAGCCTCCCACACGCCAGACAAACGCAAGTAGTCAAGTAGTAGCAAATCAAATCGGTTGCGTGCGTGTGAATGACGAGGAGCCGATGTGTTCACGCAGCCACCCGGAAGCTCCTGCGCTTTTTCCGCAGCGGCAAACGAGGTGACGGGGGAAGTGCGATGAGAGCGCAAAGCAAAGCGTTCATCACTTTGCACTCATCGCACTCCACCGCGCCGTTTTTCAACGCCAAACTTCATCCTCCGCTTGGCTTTTCCCTTGCAGCAGTTACGCTGCATCCGGCACGGATTGGCAGCACGTCACTTTCTCCGCCATTTGTGGTCATCCAAGCTTCATCCAAAATGCTCCATCTTCATTTGCTTCCCGCAAATTGCTACAAATAACATCCCCCCCCCCTTTTTTTTTCGATGCCTCTAAAAGACAGGCTTCAAGATGTTGGAGGCTGTCTTTCATTTCTGTCTTTATGGCGCGTTGATGTGTCGAATTCTGAGGGAAAAGATGAATGCTTTCCAATTTTGGAACAAGTTCTTCCAACTGCCGAAGACAAAGTGGCCGCTGCGCCTCGGTGCGAACGCTAAGCAGCTTGTTGCGCTTCTTGGGAACGTGCGTTTGCGCTGGAAGCGCTTGGCCCCTTGTTGAGTTCCAGCTGAATTCTCGGGGGGGCCAAATATGCAACAACACTCCAAAATGGAGTCAGACGCTTCCGAAGGAGTGCGCCAATCCAGCATTTGTGTGTGTGCCTTGTCGTCCAGCTGCACATCCTGGTCTCGTCCACTGGCGTCCAACTCAACGTGGACTGCCAACACGTGGCCCAGAAGAGCATCAAAGCGGCCGGGAACACGTCCAGAGACGGATACCAAGTCCTGGGGAAAATGGCCAAGTCCGTCGGCTCCGGGGGAGACTCGGCAACTGTAAGTCATCTCAGACATTTGCGGCTTTCATTCCAGCGTCTTCCGATCACTCTCACTCGCGCTTGCGATCAAATATGAAGGCCCCTTTGAGCTTCTGTCTCGGGATCGGCGGCGGCGCTTTTTGGGGCTTCCGGTTTGACACATGTGGTTGCGCATGCCAATCGCATGAAAAGAAAACAGAGGCACGCGCCTCTGCCGCCTTGTCCCGGAGCGTCGGGTTTGCTCGTAAATTTCCTGGGGGTGTCCCGTCGACGCGCGCGCTGGTTTTATTTCCTTCCGTCGCCAGCTCCTCTCACAGCCGGGCATCTTTGTCTTGTTTCAGTTCCAGCTCCAGATGTTCGATATTGTCTGCAGCGTGGCCTGGACCAGCCGAGACCGCTGCTGTGACCTGCCCGCGCTGGTCCGTAGCCGTGGAAACGCAAGCGCACTTGGTTATCGACTGCGACTATGACACTCAAAAATGACTTTTTGTTTCTCTCCTTTTTCTCTTCTGCTGTCGCTCAGAGAGACGAGAGCAAATGTCCCTCGCTCCCCAACGCCTGCAAGTGCGCCACTTCGGCCACCGGAGCGCAAGGACCACAGGGACCGGTGGTGAGCACGCGCAACTTGTCCACCTCGGTCAGCGGGGCATTCTAGAAAGGAGACTTAAAAAAAAAAAAAAAAAAAAAAAAAAAAACAGTTCCATATTGTATCTTTAAACGCCACAACCCAGAGCAAATCCGGTCATGTCATCGTACAAATGCTATATTGCAAAACACCAAAGACGGGCTCTTTGCATCAATGTCATGCTAATTGTAAACCTTGAAACATCAGCCACGACACATGGACCAAAAAGAAAAGTTGGAATGCATGCTATGTTGTCATAAACGCGGGGACAGCGAGTAGTGTTGCCTTCCTTGAATGGAAAAGCCCCGCAAATGGCGGCCCTCGTCAGCCACATTTGAGTTTAGAATCCAAATTTTTTCGACGACAAGGTGAACAGCAGCTGAGCCGGAAGATTTGCTCATTCGATATCGATCAGAAACTTGGGTTGAGTTTCCCTTTCATGACTCTTTTCTGGTGGACCTCAGTGCTGCCGCCCAGCATGTGATGGCATGAAGCGGTACTGCGCCAAAGGCAGGCGACTCCAAATTCAGCCCGGAAGAAATTATCCCCCCCCCCAAAAAAAAAACAAAAAACGATGAGCTGCAATGTAGCAAGAGTTTTAATATATGAAAGGCATACCGAAAATGATGGGTCAACGGTATGATCAAATTCTATTTTCAAATGTTTATTTTTAAGTCAGGGTAGGAAATTATAGAGGGAGATGATTTCACGGCAGACGGAAGGAAGGAATATTTGATGTGGAAGCGAAGTGACGCCTCGCAGCTGCAGATGGCGGCGATGTCATGCTGCCGCTGAAAATCAGCTTGCCTTGATTGCCGTTCTTCATCTTTGTCAGTCCGACTCGGTGAGCTGCAACCTCACTCACTCCTTTGCGAGTTGAGAGCTTGCGGCTCACTCTGCCAAACCAAAGACGATAAGATTCCGAATTCAAAGGGCGTCAGGCGCACGTCCGGGTGACAACAGGTTTTAGTCGAACGTTTGAATCGTTGCGGCTGCCAAGGACGTCCGTGATGCAAATGAAATGCAAACAAACAAGGGCCAAAGGTGGCCAGCCGGTTGCCACAGTGACACAAACAACTTTCAGCAACCACGCGAGCCACTCACTGATCTTTCCTGCACATCAACTGAATTAAAAACAAAAAAACAGGAAGCCCCCCGACCGCAAAAATCCACCAATGGGTGAACCATTGAATGTCACGCTGCCAATACATGCAGGGCTCCTCTGCAGAACAATGTTTCTCCTGATCTTGTTCCCCCTCAGGGTGCTCCCGGCAAAAAAGGACCACGAGGTGAAAGAGGAGAGCTCGGTGCGCCTGTAAGTTTCTTTCAACTAAAAAAAATGCACACGACGACAACAACAGCAGCACCTTAAGAGACTTCTCTGGTCTCGCAGGGGCCGGTGGGCCCTCGGGGCGACCTGGGAGCGCCCGGACCCATGGGCCTGCCCGGTCCGCAAGGACCCAGCGGACGCTCCATCCCGGGAGAGGTTGTGAGTAGACGCTCGCAGGCCCGCACATAAATCTGAGGATGAGCGGGGATTACTCCGGAGATGTGAAGAAAGCTTCCTTGACGTCAGGCGCCATTCCGCAAAGCCTTGCGGCTCATAAATCAAATTGGAGTCGTCTCCTGGCCGCAACGATTTTCCCACCGCCTCCCGAAACAAATTGAGCTGCGTTTATTTTGTCGGCGTGGACGCCTGTCGAAAAAACGGCGAGTTGACTGGATGCCTTGCGAGTATCCGGCAGCTTGAAGCGTCGTGCCTTTCCACAGATGTGCCACGCAACCTCGGTGTCGGCATTGCATCGAGAGGCGCAACAATGACAACGATTTTCGTTCAAAAGGAAACATCTGCTTTGGAAAACGATCATCGACAAAGCAGGCACCGAAGAGTCATATGATTGGTGTCCACTTTTCGAAGGAAGGATACAAATGAAAAACAATGTTTGTTTTTTTTCATTCCGATTCATCGATTAATCCCCCCCCAAAAGAATTGACCCATTCATTGATTATTGAAGCGATCGCGAGTTGCAGCCGTGCAAAGTCGCACTTTGACGGACGCGGCGAGTGAATGAATTGTCGCCAACAAACCGGCACCACCTTGATACCGTTTGCTGTGTTTTGGGGGGTTTTTGCCTTCAGGGTCGGCCCGGACCCAAGGGAGAACCCGGAGACTCTGGTCTACCCGGACTCAAAGTAAGTTTTGGCTCCTGCCTGTTTTTCTCGTGTTTCTGCTTGCGGAGGCGGGCAGGCATGCCGACCCTCCTGGCGGCTCAAGCGCTCATCGGGCAACGTGACGACGCGACCGGGAGGGAACCGGCGGGCCGAGACTCCGAAGTCAGAGCGATGGAAGATCTAGGCCGGATCCGCTCGGGGACCGAGTTCCCGCGCAGCCTTCCTGCTCAATAAACGTCCTCTGCTGTCGCCACGCCGGCCGAGAGCAGTTTGGATTGCTTACTGGGGCTCCACTTGAAAGGCGGAGCTAAACGCGAAGGACGTGGAGCGCGCAGCGTCTCGTGATTCGGTCATTTGTTTTTTCGTGGCCCCAAAAGGCAATTGCGAAACTTCTTTTGGAGGGCTGTCAGTTATTTACGACCAAATCAAGGGTCTCCTGTTGATACTTGTGTGCGCGCGCAGGGCTCACCGGGACCTCGTGGCCCCAGCGGCCCCAACGGACCCGCCGGAGTGAGGGTGAGTTGCGAGCCGGCCCGACTTTGAGCGTCGGGGGACCGGCTGACCTTTTGTCTCGTCTGTCTGGTGTTCAGGGCCCTCAAGGAAAGGACGGCATGTCGGGACCGCGAGGACCCGCCGGGCCCATGGTGAGCCGGGAGCAAAATGCGGCCCGAGGACCCTTTATCGTCGTGCGTTTGAGGCGTTGATCTCGCCTTCATTGGCTTCTCTCCCTCAGGGACCCGCGGGGTCACCCGGAGCGCCCGGTCCTGAAGGAAAACCCGGCAACACGGGTCCCAATGGAGCTCCCGTGAGTCATGACACCCCGTGGCCGAGGTGCGGGCGAGCGTTCTTTGGACTGACCGATTTGTGTACGCGCGTGCGCCTGCTTTCAGGGTTCGGTGGGACCAAAAGGAGACAAGGGCGAGCGCGTGAGTACAACTGGATGTCAGTCGCCGCCGTTCGGAAGACTAACTTTGCCCGACTTTGTGGTCCCCAGGGAGACTTTGCTCCTCAGAACATGATGCGCTCCATCGCCAGGCAGGTGTGCGAGCAGCTGGTCAACGGTGAGTCGGACGTCTTCATCTTGTCCGAAAAAGCTGGAGCTTGACGTCCCCGTCGTCGTCCTCCTCGCAGCCCAGATGAACCGCGTCAACGGCCTGCTGAACCAGATCCCCAGCGGCATTCATCGCAGCAACAACCCGGGGCCCCCGGGACCCGCCGGACCCCCCGGCATGCCGGGACCGCGCGGCGAGCTGGGCCCCACCGGAAGGAATGGCTTCCCCGGGAACCCGGGACTGCCCGGACAGGCCGGCGAGACGGGTCCGGCCGGACAGAAGGGCGAGCAAGGCGTGGCGGGAGTTGGACAGAAGGGCGTTCGAGGACCGCCGGGTAAGCTTCTCCCGTCACGCCGGATTCTTGTTCTTCTGATATGCTGACGGACACAGACAAAGTGTCCTCGGAACATGTGGACAAAGTTGGACATGACGACGCAGAACAGGGTGGCGCTAGGCCACGGTGGGGAACAACGGGACGTCTTAGGGGACGTCATGAGACAAAATTCTCCATCACGCGGGACCCGATTTATGGCACGGGGTGCAATCACATTTTGAGACACGGTGTTTGCCTCTGTTTTGGAATCGTCTGCGTCATCATTGATAACGGCGTCGCTCCCACCAGGCCCACCAGGAGAGAGCAGAACGGGCCCCCCCGGGCCGACGGGTTCCACGGGACCTCGCGGCCCTCCTGGGCGTCCCGGTCACGCCGGCGCGCGCGGCTCGCCCGGGGCGGCTGGCTACTGCGATTCGTCCCAGTGCGCCGGTATTCCTTACAACGGTCACGGATACCCAGGTCAGTAGGCCGCCGACGTCACTCCCCGTTCACGGCCGGGACGCCGCCCGCCGCCGTCATAAGACTTCCTGTTAGCCCGTCAGGCTAACACTTTGGAACGCTCATCATCTTTCTCCACTTGCGTGACAAACGGGGTGACCCAAGTGGCTCCAGTCATGCTCGAAAGTGGCTGTGAAAAGCTCACAAACGTTTCTGCAAACGTGCTACGATCGTGTTACCGTCACACCTGCGTACGACGCATCGACGCACTGGTGTGCTGCAACTGTTCAACAAACACGCTCTACTACGTTCTACTGCACAAATACGCTAATAGGAAGCCGCGATCGTGCCACAGATGTCTTTTGTTTGACAATCAAGCGTCCAACATGCTCCGACGACAACCCCGCTACCGTCATGATACTAACATGCGATGTGGATGTCAATGCTACAAACACGCTCGATTCAAACCACCGAGTGTGCCGCAACCGTGATATCGGTGATACAAGCACACGCGTCGGATGTCGTTTGGTACGTGCGCTACGTACGTAGCGTAGCAGGAAGTGTGCATGCGTGTTTCCTGACCCCGTGTGCTGTGCTGCTCCTTGCAGGTTCCGCGTAGTTTTTCTTTGCCGCCTGCGCCGCTTTCATGACTTCCCGAAACGCTCGAGACGTTTGAGGGAAGCGCTAACAAACTTTGCTGCACCGACGACAACAACAACAACAACAACAACAACAACAACAACAAACAGGAACTAACCAACAGCAAACATGGGTGGCGGCCATTTTGTGGCCCCTTTGCATCGTGCCGGCAAACGACGATGAGGAGCATGACGACGGCAGCGACAACGAGAACATACTAACAACATGGAGATGAACTCTTGATGCTTTGTTGCCCAGCAACCCTCAACCTGCTGCTTGCCAATGCCAACAACAAACCTCGTCTTTATTTCTAATTGGTCATACAGTGAAGCCGCGCCATCACGTTCGTGGATTACAATTCCGATCTTGACCGTTGACCTTGACCTCAGCCACAAACTGCACGCGCGGCAGTCAATCGATGAATCGACAGACGGCTGATGGATGATCAAATGAATCCACATCGCCTTTGATAACGGATTCATCGTTTAGAGGTCTTGTTCAAATCCTCCAAATTTCGGACTCTCGCGTGTACATTTGAGAGCAGACGTGCACTTTCAAAACAACAATCTTTTCTCACAGGGCTTACGGACCAAACCAGACACTAACTAATGGGATAGAAATTGAATTGAAAAATAATTGATTGATTTTTGGTGATTGGATTGAGGAACAAATGCAGTGCAACGATGCTGGCTTTTATGACCTAATTACTACTTTGCTACTCGCCTTCAGGCCTCACCGTTCCACGGATAGGCAAACCGACACGCAAATTGTAAACAGCTTTTCGCTCATCTGCAAGCAGCCAATCAACCGTTCATGTCCACGCTGCCACTTTTCCCTGCATCATCTTGAGAGGTTTACCACCTTGCTTTTATCCGACGGAATCTCGCGGGCCGCCCTGTCCGACCTCCGCGTGACCTCTTCACGTGAGGCTGTTCGCTGTCAACACGGCTATCGGCTGGCTTCACTGTATTGGATAACATGATAACGATGACGCATGTGTGACATGCTGCAAGAGTTGACCAAGTTCCTCAAGGTCCCGCCAGAGGTTCGTGTACGCGTTTGTGTCGCGCTTTTCACTAGCAGAAAACCAACGAAAAAGCTGCCGCGGTGCAAAGTGCTGAACGAACGTAAGAACGAATGAATGTTGACTAACGCTTTACACGCAAACCAGCTGCCCTTGCCCCCCCCCCTCCTCCCACCCCCTTTAGCCCCCCAACCTACTAACGCTCGCCTCAAACCGGAAGTCGTGCACCTTGTTGCCATGACGACAACTACAACAGGAAATGCTCTGTGAGCAGGCCGCTCCCCATCGACGTCCGACAGCGAGCCGGTGGCCCTGCCGCTCGATGAAGACCAATCGGCCGAGAGGCGACGCCGGAAGCGCTCGCTAGCTGCCAACGTCGCATCCTAGACGTCCGCCATCTTCTTCGTCGTTTGTTGTGATGACGAAACACCTTGACAACTTTAGCGTGTGTGTGTGTGTCTGTGTGTGTGTGCGCGCGTGTGCTTGCGTGTGTCAACATTTGTAACATACTTGCTATGTTTTTTTGTATCGTCCGCCGTGCGCAGCAGCAGCAAAAGGCCTTTTGCTAACTTACGCTAACTCACTATTTATCAGCGCTCCTTATTAGCCACTTCCTGTAAATCTTATGTAGCCACGCCCTTCATTTGCATGTCTGATGTTTATTTTGTTTCAGATTGTCAATCAAAAGGACAACTTTTTTTATTTATTTCTCACACAAAGGAAAAAAAGCTTTTTTTTTCAATAAAACCACTGAAACCAAACGTGACTCGACCTGTTTTGTGTGTGTGTGGGGGGGGGGGCGTACTTTGAAACCTTAACCCGAGTTTAAAACCCTGCTTTGAAGCCATAGCCCTACTTAAAAGCTCTAATTTGAAACACTAGCCTTAGTTGAAAACCCTAATTAGTAAAAAAATAAATACATTTCAAACCCTGGTTTAAAACCCTGCTTTGTGACCATAACTCAAATTTAAAACCCTAATTTGAAACTAGTCCAAGTATAAAACCCTACTTTGTAACCCTCAAGCCTCCACCTGGAAAGTCGGCGACTGCAATCGCCTTCATCTCCTTTCTTTTCTTTTCACGCATCTCCTTGGAGACACCAATTGCAACAGAAATCTTTGCTTCCGAATGAGACTCAAAGTGAAATGTTGAACAAGCCTGACATCTACGGGATGCTCAGAGAACTGCAGCGTCTGCGGATTGTTGAAACTCGGTGAAAAATTAAACAGGGGGGAGAGATTTATTCATAGACGGTCTGACAAAGGCCCGTTTTCCGTTTATGAATGACCAATTTCAAAACGAGAAATTGGGACATGTAAAACGTAACCAACCATTTCTACGGCAAGCCAAAGCGGTCATCGTGACCGGTGACCAGGTGACGCTCGTGTGCAAAGCACCGTGAAAGAAGCAGCAAAGGTTGCTTTGGATAGGCGGACGTTACGTCAGCCCTGCGAGTGATGTGGAGACAGCTGCGTACGAGAGGATTCAAGTGCACTGCACAGATGCGGCAAGAAGGCGATCGAGCGCGTGGCCTTTTCTCAGCTCAGTGAGCACACGAGCAAATGTTTGTTGTCTGTTGTTTGATGACCCGGACTCGTCGAAATAGGAGGGACCCCCCGCCCCCACCACCGCCCCTCCAATCGCAGAAAGGAGACACCCTAAACATCCAGTCGATTCGGAAAAGCTTATAATTTGGTACATTAACGTTTCAGTTTACTGAAACATAACATTTTTACCTTGACTCTATCGTGACTTGGATGTTTAAACTCTGCATTATGTCACTCACATAAAATGCACTTTTTTTTAAACAGCATTTTAATTTCGGTCATTATAGTCGGACTGGAAGAATCGCAGATACGGCTGCGGGGATCGTTTGAGGTGACAACATGACGGCGGCTGCGTGCGTGCAGTGGTGTGTGTGAGAGAGAGAGAGAGATTGGGTGAGGGGGGCGGTGGGTGCCAGACTTGCATCGAGCAGCTGAGGAGGGACGACAAGAAAGCCTCATCTTCTTCCGTCAAGCAGGAAGCTTCCATCGGCTCACCAGCTCGGCGCCTTCTTGGTGAATGAGCCTCTCGCCGGACACCATCAACCAGCAATCCGTCGCCGATCATTCCCATCCACTTGGATTTCTTTCGCCTCGGTCGGCCTGCACACAACAACAGTTTGTCACTCCGTACGTGCATTGAACGTGTGGATGCGTTTCTTGCTCCGCGGGCAACGTGCGTATGCGCGTGTGTGGTGTGCGCGTGCGCGTGTGCAGTGGAGGGCCACCCATTGGCAAAATGGTTTTGACGGAGGCGCTCAGTTCAGCAAATTGTGGTCGGAAGAAGTGTTCAACGACACCGCAACATGCTGAGAGCTGTTCCGAATATTGTCACCCGCTGATGTGTCGGCTACAAAGAGAGGTGCTCGAATTGTGTTGTTTAGCCTGAAAGCAGGGTGGTGTTGTTTTTTTCATCTTTTGCTTTAAAAGCTGCAGTAGGAGAAAATTCGGTTCATTTGTATTTATGTGTAACTTTAAAGCCAGCGTCATTAACGATTGCCAGGTTTCCTTTTCTCACTCCAACGCTCTCAAGTCTGGAGTTCTCTTTGCAGAGGATCAAGAATATATGCTTACAAGTACTGTTATATTGTTGGATCATTATGCTTCAATTAGACTGGTTGGATATCCCTAATGAAGTGTACTGTGAGTGAGGATAGAATGCAGCGTGCCAATTGAATATCATCATCATCATCATCATCATCATCGCCACGCTGGGTCTTGTCGCCACAGACGCATGGAGCGCGGCTCGAATTACCATGGCCACCGGACAAGAGTGATGAGAAGCCCTCCAGCCACATTTGAGACGGGCCTTGTCGTATGAGGACCGTTGGGGCCCGTGGCGTAAGTACATTGCAACAATTTCGAGCTGCCAGAGCCCGGGAATGCTTTTGTGGGCTTTTATTTGCCTTTCAAACAGCGGTAAGGAATAGTTGGCGGTTTACGAGTGGCAAATCGATGCTGGGACTGAACACGACGGTGTATCAAAGGTTCGATGTCACGTCGGTGTCGAAGGGAGCACGCGTGAGCGCCATGGGCTGCGGCGGGAGCAGGACGGACGCTCTGGAGCCTCGCTACCTGGAGAGCTGGACCAAAGAGACCGAGTCCACGTGGTTGACCTGCACCGACGCCGACATACCGCTCTCGTCCATCCACAGCATCCCGTCTGACGGCTCCGAGGCCTGCTTCGCTTCCGAGAACAACGCCGGTCCGGGTAAGGACGTTGTGCACTAAAAGCCAGGCAACGGCAACTCAAATGGCAAACTGTTGCTTTTTACTTGATCTTGCTTGTTTGATGACGACGCGTTTGCGCACTGTGGAGCGGAAACCGTCTTTGCGAGGGGATATTCTGCTGTGCCCTGAGGCCTGGAGGACACGAATGGCCAAACCGGGCACAATAGGCAACATGAAAAGAGCGCACTTGGCTCTCATGACAACAGACGCGCGGCTCACACGTTGAAGCAACGCAACCTTATGTAACGAGGCTGCCGCATTCATTAGCGATTCATCATGTGGCTTTAGGGTGTTCTCTTCTGCCTTCCAGTTGCCGAATTCTTGGAGGACGGCCTCCCGCCTCCCGCTCAAGCGTACCTCAAAGTGTGCTCGAACGCATCGGAAGCCAGCCTCGGCGACATCAAGCCAGGCGGCGGCGGCGGCGGCGGCGACAGCCCTCCCGACGTGCCCGCCTCTGCAGCGCAGGATGCGGCACCGGCGTCTTCGGGCACCACGGTGCAGCGCACAAGTGTCCTACACACTGAAGAGATTGTGAGTGACGCGCTACACCAACACCAGAACGATGTTGTTCAATCAACTTCAAAGCTCGTCATCACCCATGCTAGTGCTAACGCAACATGAGAGGCGCCGGGGGCGGTCCGGGTGCTGTCCGGTCATCTTGCTCGAGCAAAGTTTGAGGCTGTCGTTGAGCTCATACCACGCTGGCAAAAGATGACGTGTTGTGTGGTGTCATCCCCGACAGACAAAATGGCAGGACAACCGCATGTCCACCAAGCAGGTGACCATCACGGTGACGCAGAGCATCCACCAGGTGGACAAGAACGGCAAGGTGAAGAAGTCGCTGACCACCTACGAGGTAATGAAGCCCGCCGGGGCCGTCAAAGAAGTGGCGGCGCTCAACACCTGAGCGGCGCGGCGCGGCGCGAGGGCTATGAGGTTCAATGGGGCTTTATTTTCATCGTCGCCACCCCCCCCCCCCCCCCCCCCCCCCAGAATGGAGATCCATGTTTTTCATTGGATGGTACTAAATGTATATCTGAACCCTTTCGAGATGACTTGTAAAATTAAAATGTAAACGGTAGAGGTGTGCAGAGTCTCAGTAATGTTGACATTTCTTCAAAAGTATTTCAGATAATAAATCGCTTTTCGTTTTCATGTTTAAAGTGAGGCATCCATTTTGGCTCAAGTTAACCAAACGTGGTTTCTTACACCCCTCAAGGGATAGCGTAGCCGAAGCATGAAATCATTGTTTTGGGGTGACCGTGCAGGACAGGTGAAAGCCAAACTTTTCACGACGTGACCAATGACGACACAAAGCTGGTGTACATGGGCGGACTTTAATCAAGTGGCACAACCGCGCATCTTTTTGGCGGAAGCAAGGGTCAAAACTCACAAATAAATACTTTCTAGTGATGCTAAAGGGCAAATAAGTCGTTTCTGCTGTGGCTCAGGAAGCTGAAATTGAAGATTGCACTTTACAGTGAAGCCTCTGGGTTTTTTTTTGGGGGGGGGGGGGTATATGTATTGTTTGAACCGCTATGTGTCTTGAGCACTGTCTGGATTTGTGCTTTGTAATGACAATAAAAATGGCGGCAGTAATGCCACTGTAAGAAGGACAATTCATCTTCCACAACAGCAGCTCTCGGGTCAGCTCTGAGCAGAGAGTGTGTGGATGTGTTGCCGAGGATCATAAAGCATGCGTCCCGACCGGAACGAGGGCTCCTCTCTCTCCATCCACTCCTCAGGCCGAAAGTCCGGGAAGAAGAACGTCATTTCTCTGCGGGCTGACTCGACAGAATCTGGAGGAAAGTAGAGCGGAATTTGAGCAAAAAAAGAAAGTCGCGCTCGTCTCTAAAAGACTCGCAGTCAACAATCGCCATTGGAGATGCTTATGTGAATATTGACTGCGGTTCAGGTTGAGCACACCTGAACCGTGAGTGGTGTTGCGCGTGTCCGTGAGACCAAACTGAGCCCGCAGAGAGGTGGGGGAGGTGTATCTAGCTTGGAACACTTTGGTGGGACCCATCAGTTCCCTCCAGTGGCCAATGGCATCCTCTCGGGCTAAAATGTACGCCCGCATCGGGCCGCTGTGTGTAGGACAAAACAAGCAAAACTGTGAGTACTCTCCAAATTCCGTTCACATTTTTTTGTTCGAGTCGTAATGACGTGAAAGCTCGATTTAGTACAAACTACATCGAGTTACGTCTTCTGTTAGAGCCCCTGACGGTCTTTCTTTTGTCTCTAGGACGGGGGGCCTTGATATACGAGTGACCCGCCTCAGAAGAAGTTATTTTGTTCGGATGAGTTTTTGTTTTGCCTTGCGGGCAAAAATATAATACAATAAAAACATGTAGAGTATCAAACAATTTTTATAGACAAGCGATCGCAGGTCCTTGCTTACCTTGACATGTACTCAACAAGTCTTTGGTAGAAGAATCGCCCTGAAAATTAGCATGACAAAGAAGCTTAAGGGACAAGTCCACCCAAACGTTTTCTTGACAATACTCTATTCTATGCTCCTGCACGAGTGCAAACATGGCATTTTATTCATACAAACAAATGCGCCCTGCACCTGAATGCTCAGCGTAAAACCTCTCAGACTCTTGTCGTCTCCACACCACATCTTTGCGTCGAACGATGACAAACTGGTTATCCAGGATAATTTGGTGAAGTGCCTGCAAGACAGATTTGGAAAACAAGACTTTGTGTCTAACAGGAATATACATCTTAGTTTTTTTTAGTGATCACTTTTTGTTGCTTTTTACAATGCACAGTGGTTGAGTACAGAGTACAGCCAAGTATTTTTGAGGGGGTACTTGAATCAAGGTACCTCCAGCATAATAGGATGAGCCACCGCGTCTGGTTTGATGACCGCCAGGGTGAGCTGCAGCGCGTTGGACAGGCGACACGCCGTCAGCAACATTGTCTCTACAAATTAAGAACAACTACAACATGAGCAAACTATGGCTTAGAAATGCCAAGCAAACAACTGTTCGCTTTGCATTCGATTTTTTTTTAATGAGCTAACTTTTAGCATGACTACTAAAACAACCGTTTTCAGAACGAGCCTTATTTACCGGAAGTCGACTTTTGAGGGCTCACAAATGCTCGTAGACTTTCAAAGAACATCGAGAATTTCCGCCATCATGTCTGCCATATTTAATCTTTTTGATATTTGTTTTGGCGAGTCATGTATAACCGTCAATGGTACGATGAATATGTATAGATTATAGGCGAGTGTGAGAGTGAGGACCGGTTGGTCCATCAGTCAAATATGTCACCGAAAATGGTCCGTTTCTATTACGTTCCTCTTGGGGGAAATCCGTTAGCGTGAGGTGGTTTGGCTTTTTAGAATTTTAAACTCTAGCTTCAACAAAAAGAAAAATCTTACAATAATCTAATGTGCCCAGCGATTGTCCGGCAACCAGTCCAGGGTGTACCCACGGACGTATGAAAGGACTAACAATGCTGCTTCCCTGCCGTCGGGAGTAGTGACGCCCCCGGTGGCCATTTTACGTTGCCACACGCTAAGCCTATTAATTTAGGGCTCGTTCGGAAATTCACGTTGACAACCCTGCACTGCACTGCTCTGTGTGTGCGTGTGTCTCAGAACTCGTTCTTATTCTTCGGCTTTTGACTCAGCAGGAGACATAGTTTTTAGTTTTGTGTTTTTGTGCTTTCTACCGTCTTTGTCTTTCATTTATTGTTTGTTGTTGTACGAATTCTTTTGCTCCACGTGCAGCACTTTGTATACAGAGGTGGTTGTTTTAAAGTCCTCTATAAACACAGTTGAGATGTGTGTGTGTGTGTGTGATTTAGTAATTTCCTAATTCAATTTATGTTCTTAATCAATCAGCAGCTCATGCTTGAAATGGCTCCAACTTTGCTACTTGATTCGCTGGCACGGTGTCCCCACTCGGAGCACCCAGTGCGTGCACTGGCACCCGGTTTTTGGCACTCCCAAAGTCAGCTGAGCTAGACTTCCGCTCCCATGCAGCCCTAATGAGGACAAGCGTTTGAGACGATGGCGTGGATGGACTGCGTGTCTGTGGTATGACATCAATGTGGCACATATGAAAACAGAAATATGTCAAGTGCATGCCAACTGTGCCAAAAGGGCCACACCCTGCGTGAGGCGGGATGCCAAAGAACAAGATGGAGGAATGGGAGTGGGTGAAAGTACCACAAATACTCTCGTCTTGCCCACCTGTCCTGGTCATGTGACCCAGGGCTGCTGAAGCCACAGCTGTCGGGACGACGTTGATCTTAACTGTTCTTAGTTTGGATGGATGGATAGCTAACTAGATGGATAGATTATATAGGCAGACAGACTTTTTGAGAGGGTGAGTGAAAATAACTGCAATAATGTGGTTGCACAAGTCTGCAGACGTTCCTCACCGGGGATGCGGCTGTGTTCAGAATCAAGCAGTCTAATTCCAACTCTCTCTCATCCCCGCGTGCAGTTGTCGCCGCTCCCTTTTGGTCAGGCAGCTGAGCCGCAACCCCCACAAGGCACCAACACACTTGTTAAAGTTGGAGTTATGTTCTGAAAGCATGCTAGTTCGAGGAGAATTGAAGTCTTGGGAGAGAACACTGATTTCATTGAAATGTCCTCCAGTGGATCATGTCACCCACTCACTGCCCCCCCTCCCCCCAAATCCTTTAATGTCCTCCATTATTGTAACAGTGAGATCAGGCTTTCCTGTGGCGACACCTTTCGGCTGTGGCGGTAACACGTAGGCACCTCATTCGGACGCCCCACAAAAGACACGGGAGTGGAGACGAGGGGCTCCAAAGTGGCCTTGATGCCACCCCGTGAGCGTCGCATGGATGCATTTGAGGCCACCTGGAAAAGACAAACGCATTCAGAGCCTCCGTTTCAAGTCAACTCGCTTTGCTCTCAACTCTAATGACCTCGGAGGATCCATACCAAATCCTCACCTGTTCTCTCTTTGAGTCTAAACGCCGGCAACCTTTGAACTCTCTCCCTGCGGCAGCTGCGTCAACCTCGGCGTCGGGCAACTGGCGTGCCCGGGGAAGGACAGAGAGTGGCATTAATCCCGTATCAGCGGCTAATGAGTCAGCAACATGATACAAAACGCCCGTGTCTGTCCTGCCTTTTTGAGTCGTTGTCTACTCTTAATATTTGGGGGAATGGTTGAATTTGAGCCTTTAAGTGCAAGCTCACTATTTCTCACGTAGGAGGAGCAATTTAATGAGGCATTCAACTTCAACATGCCGGGCATCCTCATGAAAGGCTTATCATCGTTTTATGGGGACACCGTTTCATGTGATTCAGATGCCTAGCTGTTAGCGCTGAGAACGGCGGCGCCCTGAATTGGATTCCAGGCTTGGCGCAAAATACGACCGTATCGTTGAAGAAGTTATTCAGTGATACCGGCTCATTTCCGCCACGGCCCACTGCCCCGGTGCGTGCGTAGACCACCTGATGGGAGAGCGCGGCGGGCCCCTCGACAAGTCACAGTGATCGGCCGCCCTGTGGGGAGGAACAGGGAGATTACGATTTGCCTTCGGGCCACTGCGTCTGATTTGAGTGGCCGCGCATTGCCCCCGACGACAAAAGTCACCCAGTCCTCCCCAGCGGGCCCGATATAACGCTGGCAAGGCCTCAGAGCGTCGCTGACATGAGTGGAAATGATGCATTTGAGGTCAGCGGCTTGCACCCTGGCCGGTGGCCATGGGAAATATCGAACAATTTGGACGACATCCTTTCAAAGAGACCCCATCCCCTCACACACACACACACACACACATATAAATAAATAACTGCGTTACTATTTGTGGACGGCGAGCGCCTCGGAAATAGCGAGCGCGTCGGGTTTCAATATAAGCTCCCCGCCCTGAGCTGGAGCTTTCTGTGAACGAGGGCCCTGGGTTCCGATCACGCCCCGACCCCGGATACTGATTTTAGAACACAGGTGTTGACCTTAGCGCCACGGCTTGTGCTTGCGGCACAGGAAAATGAACCAGAGGGCTGCCGACGACCCGATGTTCCCCCAAGATTCCTTTGCGTGGTCAAATACAGGCCGGCATTGGCCGACGTTTCAACAGCAAGCCTGAAGAAAGACGCGTTCGTGCAAATGGTTGTGCAACCAAAACTATAATCGCCAATACGTGTACAAAAAGGCATTGTAACGCACACTAATACCAGCGCATAACCTTCTCCCCAAAAAATCCCTTCGCTCTTCCATCTTCCGCTATGCACGCACTCGGGGCCAACAACGAGGCACTCTAAAAAAGTCACGGCAGCAAACTATCCAAGGGTGGAGATGTATTTTCGTGTGCAGGCATAGCTAGCCACTCTAAATGGCGCCATTGTGTTGGAAAACTGCTGACTCGAACCAAATTATTCTTTAAATGGGGGCCGGGGGACTAAAGCTGGACTCCAGAATTTGCCATTTTGTCCCCATTATTCATTGAGGAAAGCAAGAACATCAGACCTGATTCTAACAGACCTAAGAATTGTCTCCAAACTGTTCCATTAGTGGTTTGGAAATGTCCTTTTTTTGCCGAACTTTGCTCACCAGCTCACAATTAAATTCTCATACAGCGTGTACCCGTCCTTGGCCAAGGTAACATTTCATTCACCGCAATGAAACCAATCAGCTGCTAAACGCCATGACACATGTCTGCCCTACAGGCATTGCATTGTTCTGGCCTTTTCTCAAAAAAAAAAAAAAAAAGAAGCCATTGACATTCAGTGTAAAAGGGATGGGGGGGGGGGGGCGCTTGGTGCGATAGCGCGAGGCTCAAGGCATCGGGTGTAGGGTGTCTGGAGGCCAGTGTGAACAGCTGAGAGGTGTGATTTCACAGGCCAGCTCCCCACTGTCGCGGGGCCCTGATTGGGCCGGACAGCGGGCGCAAAGGAGAGGCCCCCCCCCCCCCCGCCGCGCCTAAAGGACACCGACAGGTGGGAGGCCGCTCCGGAGTTAGGGCGGGGGCAGCTCGCCTCGCCCGGGTGGGATAGAAAAGGCCGAGCGGCCCGGCCGCAGCGGCACGTTTGGACGGACGGGGGCAAGGGGCCAGTTGTGCTTGTCACGAAATGTTTTGACAGAGATGCTCGATTTCACCTTCACGTAGGCGGAAAACGAGGCGTTTCTTTTTTTTCTCTTGTTGTTTTACGATTCCTGATGCTTGAGAGGAAAGGCATCGACGCAGGCAAAAATGAGGTTACACTTCTGTAAAGACCAGCTACTGTTAACTCGGCTTCAAAGTGAAACCAGAGAGAGGTTAGTATTTTTTTTTTCTCGGTGGGGGGGGGGGGGGGGTGGTGCGCATTAGGACGTTTTTCTGCAATAACCTGAATCAGACCGTGTCTTAAAGTCTTCTTATGTTCAGTTGGGGGAAATTTAGTGAGACCCGCGTCAAAAATACTCTAAAATGGAAAAACATGTCCGGGTTCTCGAAGACACTTTTAGTGTCACGCAGTCCCCGACCCCCCCTCTCAGTTTTACAATTTTGCTTGATTTTTTGGGGGGGGTTCTTGTTCCGTCTGATGCGTTGAAAGGTCCCCTTTTGTTTCACGCAGGATCCAGTTGTCGTTGCCCCTTGGGAGGACATGCTTCCTTATATCCCCATATTCATACAGCCACTTATGGAATGTAAGGAAGTGTGTGGTTCCGAGGGGACTCCAGCGCCGGGCAAGGGGGGGCGGGGGGATAATCTGCGTCCAGCTTTAAGAAGCATTTCAGGCACAAATGGTCAGAATATACAGTCAAATAAAACATTTGTTAAGCCTCTGTCTCTATGGCAGTGCGTGTGTGTGTGTGGGGGGGGGTGTAATGTCAGGTCCGTGTGTGTGTGTGTGTGTGTGTGTGTGTGTGTGTGTGTGTGTTATGTGTGTGCACGTGTGTCAGGACGACAGGTGAAAGGAAGGCTGCTGATTTTAGCCTGACCCAACAGTCAATGAGGATTGAGAGAGCACAGCTGTTGGCCCCTTTATAGACACATGTATTGGGGGGTTCACAAAGGGGACTGGGAGGGCCGGCCGGGCGGCGTGGGGGCACGGGGGTCCGGGTGGGGTTCACCCCGAGGATGCAAAGCTGTCAATGGTGGCCGCATTTGGACAAGAAGGAGGTCTAAAAATAAGGATTTTCTACCCTGCAAACGTTGAAGAAAGAAGTAAGCTTCTGTCTATGTGTATGTTTCTTTAGGTAAGCGTGACGAGGACGCGCGGGCCTTCTCTCACACTTGCGCACCTTCTTCTTCGTCTCTCTCTTTGCTCAGCTGAAGCAACACCTTGCTGTGGCTGGTCAAACGGAACCAAGTCAGGTGTTACTGTGAGGTTTGGTCCCCTTCAACCAGCTACCGCGTCGTGCATTCAGTCGGCGGACGCCCGGCCACGTGCGTGGTCGTCATAGTAACGATGATAGCCGGATAGTTGACGTGCCCAAAGTGGAGTAATTCACTGTTTCCTGTGTGTGGCCGTGCATGCGAAAAGTCAATAAATCAATAAAATAACAGAAGCAGTGGTGAATTTCTTGCACGATATGCACTTTGCATGAGGTACACGTGTCACGCTTAAGACTACGAAAGGTGACTGAAAGAACAGCTGCAGCTGTAATAAAGCGCTACTTCGAATCCATTTAAGAAACTGTTGGATAACATGAGTATTTTTTGCACAATTTTTGTACGCCAATCCACATGTCCTAATTACTATACGTATCACTTGAATATACAGTACAGTATTATTTAAAATACGTTTTAATACTAATAATAATTATTATTATTGCGCTACTATAGATCATTTAAATCATACAACAGTTAATCCTGGAATACAAATACACTATGCTCATCAGATATGAAATCCATAAATTTTGTTCTGGACAACATCTTTCTTGTATGCATAATACATAGACAACCATATATGTATGGACTTGGCAATCATCACCTTAGCGTCAGCTATAATTCTATCAATATCATAAAATAAAAAGTGTGTGGGATTTTTTTACGAACCTTAGCTGTACTGCAATTAAACTCAGTAGGATTTTTATGCACAACACAACAGACAACAAGCCAGAACGCTTGTACTTTTCTTCATATTGTAATGAAGATTAAATGAATGTGACTGGAAATTTCAATCACTTTTTCTGATTTAAAAATTGCCTTGTTTAGGCCACAGTTTCCATCAATATTGAGTTCTTTATGGCTTCCAATAATACAAAGGCATGCTCACTTGAAAATCAAAATGTCGTTCTTTCTTTCTTGTTCAATGCGCGGGCAGCGCCAGTAGGGGGCGAAATACATTTTCCGTCCCTCTTGCCCGAACCGGAAGTGAGGCGGCATCCGGAATGATGGCCGACAAGGTAGAGACAGGTGAGTGTGCGCTCCGTGTAAGCGCTGCTTTTGGTGACACTTCTCGCGTGCTGATGATGTTTTGTGGCGAGAGACCGGACAGAAATGACCCGCGCTTACACAGCCAGAGTTGAAATATTTGACCTCCGAGTCTCAGCGAAGGTAATGTATTTTCCCCGAAGCAATCGCGGAAGCTAACGCACAGTTTTGGTGATCTTTAGACGTAAATACTCGTAGTTAGCAAAAAAAAAATCTCATTGGAGATAAGAAGGTGCAGTTCACTTACTGTGCTAAAATGTTCAAAAAAAAAAGAGCCACAAAAACGTAAATTGCTCTCACGGTGGAAATATCGGTGGTAGTCAGATGGAGTCAATCTATTCGTACGCAGATTTGTCTTACAAAAGTGCGGACAGAGCGTACTAGTTAGTACATCGACCTCAAGCCGGAAAAAAATTACATACACACACGAGTAGAATGGCTAAAGTAAAGTCTTATTCGTAAGGACAAAGCACGCCCTAGTTTATGCACCTATTGAATAAATGCTCAAATGGCTTTACATATAGCTGCGATGATTATCACTGAAGTGTAAAGTGATATTTTCAAACTGTATCTCAACCTGCAGATGAAAGCGACAAGAAAGCAGAAATTGAGCGCTCCAAGGCGAGTGGGTTTCTGTCTTTTTGTTTGTTGAAATGTATGCCACAAATATAGTTTATATTCTGCCCTGCATTTGGACGACACAGAGTGAAGGCAAAGAGCTGACCAAAGAGGAGAAGCAGCGGCTGAGGAAAGAGAAGAAGCAGCAGCAGAAGAAAAACAGAGAAAAGAAAGATGACGCCACAAAGCCTGATGCTTCTTCTGTGCCGCCGTCACAAAAAGGTGGACAACTTTTTCCTCTCTGCCTTTTTCATTTCAGCTGAGCCGACGTGTTTGCTTACTTAAAACATTATTATGATTTTTTTTTTCTTTTTTTAAAGCACCTTCCTCAGTGCCTGCCGCCGGTGCCGATGCTGCCGCGACATCTGACAAGGCGGTCAAGAGCAAAGTGGAGCTGAAAGCGGAGAGGAGACCTCGACACGACTCCGATAGGTCCTCCAAACAGGGCAAAAAGCGCGAAAGCAGCCAGCAGCAGGCCGCATCCGCCGCCAAACCCAAAGTGCCGCCGAGCGAGCTGCAGCCCGGTAACGCCACATTGGGGAAATAACGTTGCATAGTCCGGAGAGACTCATTGGTATGTTGTGTGTGGTAGTGGTGAAGAGGCTGCCCGAACACGTCCAGGTAGATGACCCTGATGTGGTCAAGAAGCTGGCCAAGAAGCTGGAAAGACAACAGGTAGCTTATTCTAGAAAAGCCCAAAAAGTACAAATAAATCTTTTTTTTTTTAATGTTAGAGAGCACATAAAAGTCGTCCAAAAGAGCTAGTATACAGTGAGCCCCAGTTTATTGTGTGGTGGTACATTCCATACGTGAAAATCTGCCAGCATGTCATGGTAATTTCTTTCAGACACCAGCGCATGCAGAAAAGGTACAAAAATCATTGTTTTGACATTGTCTTATTTTGCCGGGCTACTTCAGGAGCAAATGATCGGCACTGCTTGGTTTCTCTGTGCATGTTATTGACTTTTTAAGAATCTGTTGTGTTTTGCTGTGGGATTTTTTTTGTTTCTTTGTTTTTTCAATGGCATTGAAGTAATAGGCGAACTTGCCGTGCTTTGCTTTCAGATCCCGCTGCGGTCAGACTACGGCTACAAGGTCAGCCTCTTTTCACACCTGCACCAGTACAGCCGCAAAGCCCCTCTGACGCAGCAAGTCGGGTAAGCTCGTTCATCGATCCGACCAATCGAATGCATCGACCGGGTCTGGTAAGATGTTACCCGTGATGGGGGTCCTCCATGTTGGAGTCGAATGTGTTGTAGCTCTGGTGTGTTTGACTTTGGATGATCGACTGGATCGTCAAATAAATAAAACGCATGTCACGTCTTCCCTGTCCCTTGCTAGCATCCCCTCGTCGGTCATCCATCCCGCTATCGTTCGACTGGGCCTCCAGTACTCGCAAGGCATTGTGGCGGGATCCAACGCTCGTTCCGTGGCACTGCTCCACGCCTTCAAACAGGTGTGACGCCACCCAGTCCCGTATGAAATTGGGCTATTGTGTCGATAACGGAAGTACAAGTGAAAGCACACGTTGTGTCCCATCAGGTCATAAGGGACTACGCCACACCGCCCAATGAAGAGCTAGCAAGAGACTTGGTCAACAGATTGAAACCTTACATAAGGTAAGAACTATTACTTATTACAGTTTTAAAAAAAAAAAATTGTAGAATTTTTATTGGTGCATTTTACATCAATTTTTAGAGTGGAAGACAAGTTATTTCTTTATTTTTTTTTAGATGTAGATTCATGTATTTCTGTTTTATATTAAATACATCAGAATCCACACATTTAAAATGACAAAAATGTCAAGAAATGGAACCATTTGTTTTCTTAAGGTAACCGTGTTTTAAAATAGTTTTATAAATATTGTATGTGTGTTAATTTTTTTTATATCTGCCTTTTTCTGCAGCTTCTTGAACCAATGTCGCCCCCTGTCGGCCAGCATGGGAAATGCAATCAAATATATCAAGAAGGAGATCTCCAACATTCCAAATCACTGCAAGGAAGACGAGGTGTATTTTTGTTCTCCCCTCTAGTTGGCAGGCTTTGAAACTGACGTATGACAACGAAAGACACTCAAACCGTGTGCATTTAAACACCAAACCATATATTTTCATTTCATGAAAACCACTCGGCTAATTAATGCCCACATCGAATGTGAAATGCCTTTGACAAGCTCGTTAGTGCAAATGTTGACCCGTCATTCCAAGTAAGTGCTTTGTGTGACCCAAGCATCCCCCTGGTCTTCCTCGCAGGCAAAGAGCAAGCTGCTGAACTGCATCGACTGCTACATTGACGAAAAGATTGTCCTGGCGGCCAAAGCCGTCGCGGAGATTGCCATTGAAAAGATCAGTGACGGCGACGTCATCCTCGTCTACGGATGGTCAGCTCAAATCAGATCGGATGTTCTGGACGCTTCGTGAGCTCGCTTAGATTTAAAAAAAAAAATTTTTTTTTGGGCCGTGCGCACAGCTCGTCGCTGGTCAACCACATCCTTTACGAAGCCTTCAACATGGGCCGCAAGTTCCGGGTGATCGTGGTGGACAGCAGGCCGCGGCTGGAGGGCCGTGAGGCCCTGCGGCGCCTGGTCCAGCACGGCATCAGCTGCACCTACATCCTCATCTCGGTTGTCTCCTACATCCTCCCAGAGGTGAACCACACACACACGCTAGGTTTCAACGCCGACAGTTTTTTGGAGTTGACGCTTTTGTGATGCTAGCTAGTGAAGTCGAATTTGAATTATCGGAGACGTCATTGATATTTTGTTCAGCTCTCAACGAGTAAATATCTGAAGGACATGATTTTGGGGTGATGGTGTGTCGATGATAGCGTTTTACGGCACATCAACTTGAACCTGTTTGGTAACTTAAGCAAGATGACTTTTTTTTTTTTTTAATTTTCTTGAAAAGTAGTGATTTTGGAGCTAGAGACACACACACACACAGACTTAGCTGTGACCTTTCGGCCGCCTAGGTGTCAAAGGTGCTCGTGGGGGCCCATGCACTGCTCGCCAACGGTTACATGATGTCCCGCGTGGGCACGTCCCAAATCGCTCTGGTGGCCAAAGCCTTCAACGTGCCTGTGCTGGTGTGCTGCGAGACGTACAAGTTCTGTGAGAGGGTGCAGACAGACTCCTTTGTATCAAACGAGCTCGGTAAGTAAAACGATCCCACGAGCATAGCTAACAAGCTGAGGAGATTTTCATCGGTGCTTGCAACTTACTGTTAGTTCAGATTTTTAGGATGGGAGTCCGAATGAAGCATGCTAGCGTTTGAAATGGGAATTCCAAGTCAACTGCATGATGGCCCACCCTGCGATGTCTTTTTTTCTTTTCTCCAGACGATCCCGACAACCTGATCGTTACGCGAAAGGGCAAGACGCAGCTTGCGCACTGGCAGGAGGTCCACTCGCTGGGTCTGCTCAACCTGGTGTATGACGTGACGCCGCCCGACTTTGTGGACGCCGTCATCACAGAGCTGGGCATGATCCCATGTACGTCGGTGCCCGTGGTGCTGCGCGTCAAAAGCGTCGACCAGTGAGCCACGTCGCATGTGACCTGACGTGCTTTGGCATCCAATAAATATACAGATATGTACACACACAGATACAGACATTATTGGAATGGCTTGAATTGCTGCAATAAAATAACTGTTCTTTGGAAGGCTTTAAGATAGCGCCCCCCTGAAAATTTTGAAGAAAAAAAAATCGGCACCGACCATCAGTTTCATCCATCAACATCAAGTCAAGTACAACTTTATTGTCAAATGAAACATGAAACTGTATGACACGTTCATGGCTGTTAGCGGCTTTACTTAAAACACTGTTCGTTCGACTATTCTTTACTATTCAGTCTTTTTTAATGTTATTCGTTTAAAAAAAAGACCCCCCCCCCCACACACACACACAGACAAAAAAAAAAAACAAGTCACGCTCTGCTCTTTGCGATAAGACTCCACAAGAGGCCGCAAAAGCTTCGCCTAATAAGTAGTGCTTTGGCATCATCTTGTGGTATCTTAGTGCCACGGAACTTTTGAAGTGAGGGCGGAGCAATTGCCCCCCCGCCCCCCCCCCCAAAAAAAGCCTCAAGAATGTAGTTTTCGTCTTATACATGGTGACACTGCAAAATTTGCAGCCTTTGTAAAATCACACATATATATATAAAGGTATATACATATCCATCCATCCGTCCATCATGTGAAGCGCTTTATCCTATGCTCCAAAAATAAAATACTATTTACACAAAGTAGGTGACAGTGACCCTAAAAACAAGCTAAGAATCCCTTGGGTATCCGGTTATATACTTCCCTTTCAGCTCACTCAGAAGATGAATGCGCATAGAACAAAACAACCCCCCCCCCCCCAAAAAAAAATCGGAGCTAGCCTAGAGCGACTTGGCCTTTCGCCTCTGAGTGAACCACAGCAGGAGGGAAAGGGCAAGCGTGGAAGCTCCCAGAAGCCCAAACACCCACAGGGCTGGAAACTCCCCCTGTTGGGGACAATATGGACCAATGGCGGATGTCAAAAACCAATCGACGAATACGTGTACAATGTGCAAGCGTTGAGAAAGAAACTGACCTCTCGCAGGCACTTGTATCCGTGGTAGTCGTCGGCGCAGCTGCACTCGAAGAAGCCGGGCCCGTACGCGGTGCAATGGGAGTACTCCGGACAGTGAACAGCTGCGGATCGAGATCGTGCCACTTAGCCAATTTGATTTGGTCGATACAGGTTTGCATTGTTTCAACTTACGCATCTTCCCAGACTGATTGCACATGTTCCTCTGGCCTTCACAAAGGCGTATTCCCTCATCTGTCTTCACTTTGTCCCAGGAAGAATTCCCACCTGGACAGGCGATGTCTGCTGGCAAAAATCTGAAATGGAGAGTACGGTCTTTTTTTTATTATTATTATTTTTAAACAAAACAAAAATATATAGCCGAATATTTTTTTTCTAAAAAAAGGATTAGTAAAAAAAATGACACTACTGTACTTACAATTGACGTAACTGGCTGAATCCTTGAAATGCTGAGTCACTCATGTTGATGATGGCGTTTGAGGACAGATCTCTGCAAAAATCAAAATAGAAAAAAAAGGCGACTTTTAGAACGAACACATTCAATGCGTCCACGATGGGTCAAGTGGGAAGAGTGTGTGTGAATCGTGCATACATTATTAAAGCGTCTGATGCTTCCTGGAGATTGTCCACATGCGTTAAAGAACAATTGGACAAATCCAGCCTAAAACCAAACACAAAAGCAACACATTTAAGTAGGTCAGAGTTGCAATATGGCGTATATGTTAATAAACTGGAAACAATTCAGCCGAATGTAGCGGCACCTAAACAGGGGGAAAATTGTAATTGTCCTAATTCCCACAAAATCAAGTGCGTCATTCTCAATCCTAACCAATGACGGGCTCACTGTGGCTCGAGGAATGCTTGGAGATCCGAGTTGAATTCATTCAGTAACCACGCTCGTACCTCAAAATACTCTCACTTCAAAGCACATCGACAGCTCTTATCTCGAAATGCCGGTGGTTAATCATACCTCAAGGATATTACTGTTATGTGTAAAGTAAATACAGCCTACTCTCACTATCATATTTCGCGTCATGTGGAACGCACCTTTACGAACAAAACGGTCCAAAACAAAATGTGTTTACAATGGAAAAAAATAATTGGAGTGTTTTCCACAGTGTGTGTATCATTTCCACTCTGCCTACCACAAGGTGGTTCGACTCCAGCTGATGGAGCGGTAAATAACATCGTAACAACACTATCAATACACAATCGTACCCGATGATGCGTTCATGGTTACTCGTTTCGTTCGCCAGGCAGCAACGTCCGACGACCCGACCGCTGGACGAGGAGCAAAATGTGCCCACCTCGGAGCCTTTCGGCACAGTCCCGCTACATTGTTTGCACACCTGTGAACGGACACCAGAATCACAACGTGATATTGTCATGGTTTGCGTCTACTCTGTTATTGATGCACAGCAAAAACACATGCTTGACAGTCAAGCGCGTATCGAATGAGCCTCCTACTGGTTTGTAGTATCTGCTTCTTTGTTTTGACGTCTATTAATGATAGCGTAATAAACAAAATTGCGATTCTGGGTGATACCTGCGGCTCGACCAGTTGCTGGCTGCGGTAAATACACAAAGAAAGGATGAAAACAAGCCAGGTAGGCGTCAGCAGATCCTGCCCAGTTTTCATTTTTACCAATTGAAGTCATGTGACCAACTGTACCGGACACGTGACCAGAAGCACTTCTCAAACCATTAATTCCACTATGTTTTTACCCATTTAAGCGCAGCGTAAGAGTCTATCTTTAAAATACAACGTACATGACAATCAATACTACTGCTAAAATATTTTTATGAATAAGGTTTTGTTTTGTTTTTGTTTTTACAGTACATTTATATGCCCCGCCCTCTAATGGGTGACACTTTGGATCGCACCAAACAGGTCGGGCGGGCGTTTTCAGCACATGTTAAAGATATTCATCCATTCGCAATTATTATTAATCACCCAATTATTAAATTTTACATTTAACATAATGGCTTAACAAAAAAAACGCAGTTTTCCCAATGTTATTTTAATACTTGTTGGTTCAACCACCCCCAACTAGGAAAAAAATGCTATCTGCCAGGACTGTTTCAAGTGACCGATACAAGATGTTTTAAAATGTAAATTTCAGCTATTTCATGTTTCGATACGACTTTATTAGAGTTTGAGCGATTTTATTTTTTTCATTCGTTGATTACAGGAGGTGAGGGTCTCTTCGTGAACCAAAAGGTACAACCGTTTCCACCCCTCTTGTACCGCGGGTGGTTCTTCCCATCGAGTCGGGAGAAACCAGCTGCATCTCCCATCTCGTTAGCTACGTCTGCTAGCGAATGTGAACACTTCCAAGTTTTTAAACTTAAAACTCGTTTTAACGCAATAGCCACTTGGATAAAAAAGTTTTAAATGACGAGATAAATTAACGTCACTGCTTGGAGGAGTGGAATTCCTCCAGACTTGTAACATGTTTACTGTGGCAGTTTGAAAAGTTTACGACTGACGAGAGACGAGTTTTTCCTTTCCTTTTTTGTTTTCATGACGAAGCTAGCTCGTACGGAGGTGGATGCTAACTCGCCTCCCCTGCAGCCCGACACGGCCTCACTGGACCGAGCCGAACCGTGTGCATGCTTCCCTCGCCTCGCAAGTCACCAGCGACTCTCACCGCAGCGGAATTTATCTGTTTTATTTGATTCCAATTCCGGACAACTGTGGCGTCTTGAGCATCGTTAGCCGAGGTGGCGTTCAGGTACCGCTGGCTGGGAGCTAAACATGCATTTTTCCATACCCGAAACGGAGGTTCGTTCGGGTGAAAATGGATCTACCTATGTGGTGAGCATAAAGACACCTGTATTGTTCAGTATTTTCAATGTGTTTGAACGCGAAATGCAGCATGAGCTCATTGCAGGATTGCTTCTTAGAATGGATAACAGCTCTAACAGGGACATATGATAACAGACAGATTTTGTTGAAATGTGTTGTGGTATCTACTAGAACGTTTGTGATCTGAGGAAAGATGATGGAGTGAATGTCGAACACCATGTTAAAAAAACCCCACTGACGATCAATTCGAGCTTGGGGGATCAGTTAACGCAGACAATTATTTTTCTTGGGGTTTCTGTGAATAACTTTGTATTCTGCTATGCACCCCCCATCTCCATCTTTTTTTTTTTCTAAAACAAAATGTCAGCATGGACTTAACTGGTCTGCTTCGACATGTTTCGTTTCCCCACCAAGCCCATTTTCTCCACTTTTTGATCAGAAACCAGTGTTTGTGCAGAACCAAACCCAGATTATGAAAGAATCAATCAAACCATACATATCTTTGTGTTCAAAGAACTCGACATTCAGCTTGAGGATGCAATTTGTTCTCCCTTGAAAGTACAATTTGACACACTTGCAGAACAGCTGCACGAGTTGGCGTTAAGTTGATCAATTTTTGCTGTGATGGAGGATGAGTAAAACCGAAGAATATTTACCATTGAGAAGTTGAAATTCCGAGCATTTAGACTAATTGCTATGCAAAGGAATTGATGATCAAAAAAGGATTATTTTGACAATTGATTAGGCGTCAATTAAACGTTCACCTGTAAACTGAATTCTAATCAATTTGTTGATGTCCCGCTTTTGAGCAAAGGGATGTTTTATACCATTCATTGACTAATTTAAAAACAATCAAGTGAGTAATTGATTCAAACAATTGTTGGTCACAGCCCGTATTGTGTCATCTTTCTCCTTCAAGAGTTTGAAGTCCGCGACATGATGCTATTCCTTAATTCGTCGGCAGGGTTTCCAATTAGGTGTTAGCTTAGCATAAAATTAGCTATGTGCTTGGCCTTGCGGTATACTGCTTAGGGAGTAGACCTCACGTGTGAACGAGCAAGTTGTACTGTAAAAGCAGTCATGCGTTTAGTCACTCTAGCTTCCTGTCTTCATGCACCCTCACCCCCCACCACCACCACCCACATTTGCCCTCCTCGACACTCTTTAACCTTCCTCCCTCTCTCTCTCTCTCTCTCTCTCTCTCTCTCTCTCTCTCTCTCTCCCTCCCTTGTTGAAATGGCCAGGCTGTTCTATTTATTTATTTATTTATTTTTGGTGTCGTGGCAGAATTAGCCCTCCCTCGCCGTTTGTTTGGACAGATGACTCAGGATGTTGTTGAATATAAATATTCAATGGACACAGGCAAGCGAGAAGATTCAAAGCACCCGTGGTCTCTCGACACCCGCGTGGGAAACGGCCTCTTACTGCAAGCATGCAGAATGCACTTCCTGCCACAGAGGAGGACACACATTCAAAAAAAAAAATATATATATATATATATATATATACACACGCGCACACATACAGTTGATCCCTTCACAAAATTCTGCCAATCAAGTGTGGTGGCAGCAAGTCAGATGCAGGGTAACCTGTTGCCGTATGTCCCGATTTATTTTGCACTTTTGGCTCAGTGATGTTTGGGTCGCTGCATCCAAGCGGTGATTTCACAGAGGAGCTATGCAGTCCGTTGCACAACCCGACAGCAGCGACGACGACGGATCTTGATTGGATTCGCTTTGGCAAGTGGTGCCTTGGGATAAGAGTGAGCCAAGCTCTTCGAGAGACTGGCCGTTGGACCGGTTCTTTCTTCAAGCATGCCCCCGCTAGCTTAATCCCAACACATCAAAGGAAAATGCAATAGGGTCAACAGTTGGCATCGATCGATAAGATGATTTACCATTTTCGTGTTCCAAACTTGTATCTCAAGGCAAATGATGCCAAACGAAAACCTTGGATCAGGTAACACCTCGGAGGACGGGCAAAAAATGTCCAGACCAAAGCAAAAAAAGGTCGACCAGAATCCGCTTGCCGTGCCAAATAAATAAAACGTAAACGTGGGCGGGTGCTTGTGTCCCTCCCGCAGGCTTACAACATCCACGTCAACGGCGTTCTGCACTGTCGGCTGCGCTACAGTCAACTGCTGGGCCTCCACGAGCAGGTAGGACCGAACCGGCCGCGAGGCGCTTTTTCGCACGCTTTCATTGTCATGTTAGTGACTTCTCAATGTGTTTTCTGTCTTTGTGCTGTCGAAATGTGTTGCGAGCGCACCGTATCGGCCAATGACATCTTGAGAAGTAGTCAGCAAGCGAGGAAAGCGCATTTAAGCCGCGCGTTTAGCAACACGACGTCACGTCTGGCCGCAGGGAACTCGGCTCACTTCAAAAAATAAAAATCGGCAGCTGTTTGAATGAATGCGCAACCGTGTTTGAGTGTTGATGAATCACGCACGGGGGCGGACGGAAGGCGGCAAAATGCCGTCAGCCTTGACGAGAACCGCTTTTTTTGCGCCGACAGATCAAGAAGGAATATGGCAGCAACGTGGTGCCTTCCTTCCCCCCAAAGAAGATCTTCACGCTGACCCTCGCTGAAGTGGAGCAGAGGAGGGAGCAGCTCGAGAAGTACATGCAGGCCGGTCAGTTGTTTATGAAACCCCCTCTATGCGCGCGCACACACACACACACACACACACATGGACACGCGGCAGGAATCATAATCATCTTTATTGGCCAAGTATGGAGAACACACAAGGAATTTGTCTCCGGTAGTTCAGGCTACACTCGTATTATCAATCACAAGCGACTACGACATCCAAGTATCGAAAGACTTTCTGTAAGCTAACGGTACCGTCGCGTCGAAGGAGCACCCGGTGACGGCTTGTGCGGCAATGTCGCACAAGCGTGACAAATGTACGATATGTCGTCTTCTCTTCCGGTGGAATGCATGCTAAGTGTGCGCAGTTAAGAGTTGAGGCCATTTGGAAACACCAAGGTCGGTCTCATTCAGGAATGAAAAAACAGATCTGTTTCTAGTCAGTACTGTTTTAGTCTCGCCCTTTTGGTTTAAGGAACTGAAAGCTGACTTTGTGCAAAATGGACCAGGGTGACCGATTTGGGTTGTTTACAAGTCACAATATGTGCCACTGTTGCCTTGAAACAACTTCAATTTTTTTTGGTTTTATTTATTTGATTGGATTTTTTTTAAAGAAAGTTTTCTTATCGCCACTTTGTTGACATTTTTTGAGTCATTTTGGACATGCACAGGGTCCCACCAAGAAAGTTCTGATCTCAAAAGACCGTTTGATTGAAAAGCCATCTCCGAGAACAGGACCGCTATTTTCCCTTGATGCAGAAAGTCATTTTCAGGTCACTTGAGCTTTTTTTCCAGCCTGCCCTAAAACCAAATGAATATTTTCAATGGCAGCTACAAAGTTTTCACCACATTCTCTAGACAAACAAAAAGTGTTTTCCCTGATTACGTCTGCTTGTGGCTCGAATTCCGTTTGGGTTTCAAGTACGTAGACCCCGTCTGCCTTTCACGTCACGCTTTGACTTGGACTTTGATCTGCACTTTTAAAGCACGTTACCCTGAAGGTGAACCGTGTGCGTACACAAGCCAGTTCGCGGAGCTGGTCGCGCTAGCCGAGCGGATCCGTTTTAATCCTCTCGGCGCCGGCCACCACCGCACAACAAGGAGGCTTTGTCGGAGCGCCTTTTTGCTCAGAGTCCGCGAGTGTGCGCCGCTCTTGGCCAAAGGCCGCCTCGGTTACAGCGAGGCTCAGATGTGGAAAAATGAGCGCGGCCTCCGAGCTTGCCCCCGTTTGAATAAAAGGCCTCAGTCTACATGTTCGCGCGCCTCCTCTTATCATCGTAGATAATGCCGCTGCGCGCGGGGACCGTCCTCATTTCTGGTTGAACCTGCTGCGGCCATTTAACAGGAGTCACTTTTCACCTTGCTTGGCTTTTTTGACTCCTTGTCGCATTTCTTCTTCTTTTCGTCTCGACAGTACGCCAGGACCCGCAGCTTGGAGCCAGCGAGCTGTTCAACAGCTTCCTGAGAAAAGCACAGCAGGTTCGGTGCAAAGCTCTCATCGTGAACTCAGAACTCCCTCCAGATACACTCTGGTGGGGTTCCACTAGTCTCCATGCGAGGTCCAAAGATTTTTACATGAACCGCGACGTAAATGTCACAATTACTTGTGGTGGTGTTCCACAAGGCTCGTGACAGATTTTTGCTGCTCACTCCACACGAATGTCAACATTCTCCAGCATTACAGTAGAAAACAAAATATGTGACATATGTGACAATTTTTTTCTGACTCTCGCAGGAGACTCAGCAGATTCTGACAGAGGAGGTTGCTCTGGACATCTGCCTGGCTAACGGTCAGAAGGTGACGATCAACATTCTAAGCTCCGACCAGACCGAAGACGTGCTGGATGTAAGCGCTTTTTTTTTTTCTTTGTAATTTAATTGTTTTCGGGTTGATCTTCCGGGTGTTCTCTGAAGTGATTAAATGTCGAGTGACTGCCGTTCTGTCTGAAGGTCGTCGCAACCAAACTGGATCTCCCCGAAGACCTTGTGGCCTACTTCAGTCTTTTCCTCGTCCGGGAGGGAGAAGAGGGAGGCCTTACATGTACGTTACGCAACAACACCACCAATAACCAAACAACAAGACCCGCTTACACAATCAGCGCCGCGCTCGATTGCACGTTGCTTATCGAGCTAACTGCAATGTCCTGTGCAAGACGTGACTACCCCCCGGGAATAATTTTTACACACGGCGCAAAATCCACATTTCCTCTAATTTCACATGGTGGGGCTTTCAAATGAATGTGACATTTTTAAATGATTTAAAATGTCATTCTATGGCGTGCTGACTCTGGTCATCAAAGCGTCTTGAGCGTGTTCTTTGCCCCCCCCCCCCCCCCCCCCCCCCCCACCTGTAGTCGTGCGGAAGCTTCAGGAGTTCGAGCTGCCCTATGTGTCCATCACCAGCCTCCGCAGCTCAGAATTTCACATCCTCCTACGGAAAAGGTAGTGTCCATGTTTCGAATTTGTGTCCATGCAACTTTTTGCTGCTCGTGTGGTTGCAAGGCCGATGCCGAGCAGACCAACACACACACACACACACACACACACACACACACACACACACACACACACACACACACACACACACACACACACACACACACACACACACACCGCCAGTGTACAAGAGCCAGAGAGAACAAAATGCAGAAAGCTGTTCAGAGACATGCTGAAATTAAAAGTGACACGATTGAGTCAAGTGTATTGTAAAGGCTGTGCCTGGTTCTCTGTAGTTACTGGGACATGGTGTACGATGCGGATGTCATGGACAACAGAGTTGGCCTCAACCTGCTGTATGCCCAGGTAAGAAAATCTTTTTTATTTCTTTTTTTTTGGGCGGCGGGTGGGGGATTTTATTTTTTATTTGTGGCGTTCACGTTCAGAGGAGTCCATTGGCTGTGCTTTGTGTCCTACCAGACGGTGTCCGACATCGAGCGAGGCTGGATGCTCGTCAACAAAGACCAGCACAGGCAGCTCAAGTCCCTGCAGGAGAAAGGCTCCAAGAAGGAAGTAGGAGCAACACGCCGCCCGTTTGCCCTGCGCTTTGCCAAAACAACAGCCTACTTTGAACACACGAGACTTAAATTGAAGTGAACTCTTTTTTTTTTTTCTTTCTTTTCCAGTTCATCCACCTGGGCCAGACGCTGAAATATTACGGCTACATCAAGTTTGACCCGTGCGCCACTGACTTCCCCGAGAAGGGCTGCCAAGTCATCGTGGGCGCCGGCAACAACGAGCTCAACTTCCACGTCAAGCTGCCCAACGAGCAGATGAAGGAGGGCAGCTTCAAGGTCACACGCATGCGCTGTTGGAGAGTCACGTCGTCCGTAAGTGCACGCGCGCGCGTGTGTCTGTGTGCGGGTCTACTGCGGGTCTGCGTTTGTCCTCATTTGCATCATGATTATTGACGACTTAAAATTTGAACTACAGGATAGCTGTTTATTTCTTCATGACTTTTAACAGTCCCAATTTGAAGAAACGGTAACGGGGGTCATATCATTTACATGCCCAAATATGGCTAAGTTACATTCTGGACGCACACCTTCTATTTTATTTGTATTTATTTATTTATTTTGCATAATGCTGCTCACCGCCAAGCACATCGACAAAGGCCGAGTTCACTTAACATGCCCCGCATCTTGGCTCATTACAGACCCCCGCCCCCGTCCATGCTCTTTTGCAAGTCAATGAATTTCTAAGCTCATTTTCTGTCACCATTAGAACCCCCCCCCCCCCCCCCCCCCATCATCTTGCTCATTAGGTGCAGCACTGATGCTCATCAAATTGCATTTGCCGGAATATGCCTCAACATCGGGCGGGGAGGAGGCAATTGTGTTGACAAAGTATCTCAAGCACACCCCCAGTCCTAAAAAAAATGCTCCCCCACCCGTGTCTTTGATGTACGATGATTATTTTTTTGCAGCAAGTCCCAATCGCGAACGGCACCAACAACCCGTGCGGGTCGGCCAAGTGCGACGTGAAACTGGAGCTGGCCTTCGAGTATCTGATGAGCAAGGACCGCCTGCGCTGGGTTACCATCACCAGCCAGCAGGTGAGCGCTCGTCACCTCTTCAGTCTCGGTCATGGAACAAATTGCACTTGAAAAATGACAGAGTTGTGCGTTTGCTCTCAGGCCATCATGATGAGCATCTGCCTTCAGTCAATGGTGGACGAGTTAATGATCAAGAAGTCTGGCGGCAGCATCAAGAAGGTTCGTTCATATTTTGTGACCCACGCGACACAATACTTTTGATGCTTTTTTTTTTTTTTTTTTTTGATGATTCATTCTGAACACACAAATGAAATAAAATATCTTTTTGATGCGGGATGAATGAATACATGCCGATTCGATTGGCCGGGGTCAAGGTCAATAGTTATGTTCAAACCAAAAGTTTGATCAAGCCATCATATTTTATTCTTTGCATTCACGGTTCATTTTCAAAAAAAAGATGAAATTCCAAAACGCAGGTCCCCGCAGTGTCAAATTGGTTTTACGGCTCTGCAAACGATGTGCTTCGTGTCTCGCTTAGATGTTAAGGAAACGACACGACGGCTCCATGCAGCGGCCCGACTGTCAGCCAGGTGTGAAATCGCCCCCACTGCTGGTGAGAAATGACGCAAAAACATGAACACACACTCCTCCCTCGCATCCATTTGCTTATTTAATTATCATTGTATGTATTGATTTATTTTGCTCCCCCCCATGCAGGACTCTCCTGACCAGAGCCGTGAGCAGATCATCAAACTATCGGTGAGGACAATAAAATAATAACTGGAGAACCTGATATCTGTAGAAATGACTTCAAAATGTCTATGCGCTGATGAACTGAAACACAGTAGAATTGTAATCGGTCGACTGGAAGTGTCGGAAATTGAACGAGCAGGCCGCAATGGCGCAATTGTAGCTTGAGATCGATGAAATCGTCAAATGTAACAAAAGCTACACGGGCCGATCCGAAGCCACGCCCACTCACACAAGTTCCGATTGTCTGCGAGGCCACGACGGCACCTGACTGTGATCGGTTGAACGGCTGGCGGCGCGCTAAGTGACAGCTGAGAGGGGAGGGGGTGAAAAAAAAAAACAACCAAGCAAAATAAAAACGATCACGTGGACGCCCAAAAGGTGCGCCGCCATTCTGCCACTTTCCCTCAATAACAATGTTTCCCGCCACGGACTCCACAGACCAAGCTGAGCTCGGTGTCCTTGCGTGGGATCAGCGCCTCCAACTCGGCCGGCGACATCAGCGGCGGCGATTTCCACGGCAACTACGCTTTCGAGGGCATCGGCGACGACGACCTGTAACGTCTCGCGAGCCCGCCCTCCCCTTCCTCCTCCTCCTTGCCATGATACGCCCCCACAAAGGTCACAAGTTTAGGTCCCATGTGCGTCCCGTTGCGCCTCTGCAGGGTTCGCGGCAACCGGGCCGAGAAACAAATGGCCGCCGTCGTGTTCGGTTCAAGTCCATTTCTCGGTCACAGCACGGGCGATGTTACACAGTCAATCGGTAGATGCGCAAAGCGTTCAAGTGACAGCGAAACACGGAATTCTCCGGAAAATTGGAACGTTTTTGTGACTCATGACTTTGTATGTATGCTCGCTGAATGCTACGTTAGGCCGGTGAGATGTGACATTGGATGTGCAGTGAAACCCGCTTGCATACGTTCCACGCCCAGCCGCGAGCGGAAAAAAAAAAAATCGGCAATGTAGTGATGCAATAAAAAAGAGGCGCGTTTTACCCCTCGCTCACGCTTTAAGCACATTTGAATTGGTCAAAAGCGGTTTGCAAAATCAAGTACGACCTTGAGATACAAGTGAGCCTACTTCCGAGTTTTTGGAGATACAGTACAAGCAGCTGATTTCTCGCTTTGACTTTGGAACGGAAATGTTATGATACAAGCGCCGAAAGGCGGGAGTCGACTCATCTTGGCAACAGGCGGCAGTTTGGCAGAGAGCGAGAGACACGTCATGCTAACGCTTCATGGGGAAACTCCCATGGACGTGGCTGTTGGCTCAAGTCATGGACAGTTGAACACAAACGGTGCGGCATGTAGAGCGGCAATCTAACAGTGTATTGCCCGAAAAACCTAACCTCCCAAATTCGTAAAAGATCAGCATGCCCTTTGGCCATTTTTGTTCCGGCGCTACTTAGCCAGCAATGCCATCGATGTCGTGTGAATGGATGCGCCCCAATATGGGCCTTGTGCGCAGGTGTCCGGCGTCGTTCAGTCTTGAAGCCTTACCTTCTCGTGGTTGCCTGTCGATCATTTCTTCCGGTCATCATGAAATTGCCTCCTCTGGCCCGGCTGCTTGCACTTTGCACACTAGCCACAATTAGGGTGGGGGCGAAAAGCCCTTTGAGCACTTGGTCTCATCCTCGATAGCCAACAACTGGAACAATCTGTCTTCACTCGGAAGACCAGTCAGTGCAAGAGTTGACGACTTGGGTGGTACCACGAGCACCACCCAGTACCTACTCGTAAGAAAATTCTGACAGTTAACATTTAGTGCTTCGCTAGTGATGTGCTGAAAAATGTCAAGTAGTGCACAGTTTTGCTTCACGATTAACAAGTGGTCCTACTAGTGTACGGTCAACTATGTTGCGAGTGAGCCCAAACTGTGCACTAGTTGCCAACGCGTGCTGGCCGAGTGGGAGTCAATGCTCAAAGGGCTTTCTCGGAGTCGGTGTGTGGCTGGCTGGAAGGTTGGAAATTCATTTGCTTATTATTATTTTTTTAAACGTTTTATTATAAAATTTTTTTGGGAAAAGGATTGTTCATAAATGCCAAATTGTAGTTTACTAAAGCATTTTGCACAAAAATAAACATGTACGTCACCTTTTTTTTTTAATTCGCTGTACGTGCGATTAAGTATTCCAAACATTTCCTACTAATGTCTTGTCCCATAGAGCGCGTGTAATCTCCAGCAGAAATAAACTAACAGGATGATTGTTTACATTGGTTCTTGTTTTTAGTTGACAGATTTTCACGTGATTTTTATTTTTTTTTCTTTCTTGCCAATCATCTCAAAGGTGCACCTCATCATCATCAATGTTCATGCGTTGTCGGCAACAAAGTCAACTCGGTAAAGAATTCTTCTGTCGAGAAGGTTCCCGAAAGTGCTGCTTTTTTTGTTTGTTTGTATTTTGTGGTGTTCTGCCAACAGCTTAAAGTTCGGTTTCGTGGCTTTGAACTGCAAATAAAAACATCGCCGGAAAACGCCGCCCGATGGCAAGCGAAAATAAGACGTCTCAATTGTAAGCAATAGTCAATGATGCTCGGACAAACAAGAATAATAAATGCTCTCATCTGTTCAGGTCATTGTTTTGGACGACTCGTTTTTCCATCTGCTCGTTCGTGGTTTGCATGTCTGCCTCACGGTCAGGACGACGGGTGCGAAATTCTGGGAATGTTCAACGTTGGAGGCTTTCCAAGTGAATGTATGGAATGAAGCCAAACTGAAGGTTGGTTCCAATCGGGCAAAATAGAGTTCAGCACAAAAGGACAGTGGTTTTTTTTTTTTTTGTATGACGGACTCAGTTCTAGTCTGTCATACAAAAATGCTTTTGTCAAGCAATTGTGGCATATGAGTGAGCTAAATCTTAATTTCAAAGAACTAGTTTTGTTGTTTTTGAGCTTGAGAGGTAGGTCATCATGATCTCTCATGCAGTCAATACAATTTGTGTCGAAAAAAAACCCCCACCCCCATATGCTAAGAACAATTAAATACCATCCCAAATTGTAGGATCAAAATAAGCTTTGGAAGATGACACTGTTGCTAAATGTAAAGTAGCCCAAACTAAGCAGCAACGGAGCAGATGAACTCTTCAGTCTTTTCAAAATCTTGAAATAAGCATTGGGTGAAAATAAACAAGACCACATTCTGAGGAAATAGTGTATTTTTTTTATTGTATGGGGACAAGTCATCAGATATTTAATAAGTGTTAAATTATTTGTGTGCTGCTTGTTAAGGCATTGATGAGACAGATGCTGCATAAAAGGACGCAGGCGATCACAATAACTTTGGCGGGCGGACGTTGGGGAACCGACAGTTTGGATAGCGCCAACTCGGACCCAACGCATTTCTTCCCTTGCATACATCAAAGCAAAAATTAGTTCCTCGCCACTTCCTTGGGACAAAACTACATAGACAACCACCATCCTATCCCATATCCTTGTGTGTGTGTGTATATATATATATGTATATATATATATTAATGTATGTACTTCGAGTAGAGTAACGGCATTAGAAAAATAAAAATGGACACATGCGGACGTTCTAATAATGCCATCTTTTTGTTTTCCAGTAAACCACGGCTATTTTCACAGTGAGAAAATAAACGGACAACACGCGCACAAATACACGTAAGAGCTACACACCGATGACCAAAATAGGAAGAAAAAAAACCTCAACACGAGCCGTCCTTCACATTTGGGAAGGCTCGTAGTTCATTTTAGAGCCATCGACAATATAAGAAGCACTTGGCTTGGAGTTTGTCTCTTTCAAGGCACGCGCCTTCACCAGTGCCCATCCAAATTGCTTGGAAAAGATCCCATTTTTGTTTTGACGCCCTTCCCTCCTGCTCACGTCACTTTTGCGCTTTTTGAATGGGCTAGCCCCTGAGCCGTCGCGTCAAGGTCAGTCTTGTGTGTGGAGATTCCACAGAAGGCCCCCTTAGGACCCCCCCCCCCCAAAAAAAAGGCATCACTTTTTATTTCTTATCCACGGTACTGATGCAGAATAGGGGGTAGACTTAATTTTACGGCTTTGGGGTTAGTATGAAAACTGAGATGGGTAAAGAATTCCCCAATACTGGGAAAGGGGTGGGGTGGGGGGCTGGCTGGCGTTTTTCTTCCTTATTCATCGAATGCTGTGAAGCACTCCATTTTCTGGCTTTAGGTAGTAGCAGACTTCGAAAAAAGGGTGGCCTGTGGGGAAAAAAGCCTTTTTACCATTTGTGCCCCTCACGTGAAACTGACCTGGCTTTTCCTTTTTTTTAGCAGTCGAAAAAATGGGTAGTTTACACCTTTTTGTTTTACGGTAAATAGTAATAGAGACTCCTTGGTCTCCAGAAAAAAAAAAGGGTAAATCTGCTCAATTATGCAAAAATCTTTGAGCAGATGCATTTGCCTTTTGGACAAACTTCCCTTTGGGAGCACAAAGTTGACCCAACCTGTACCGGCACAACTGTGACCATACTTGTCCTCTGGCAGGCTGGCATTCAAGGAGTGGGGGCAGAAGGGTGACACACAGAAGCACGACGACAGAAGGCAAAGGCAGGCATCATAGAGTTGACCAAAACGCCGTCTTTAGACCATTTCCAGTTTCCAGTTGGGGTGCTGCATAGTCTGAGCGCCCTCCCTGGCCACGTAGGCCACTTCCGGCGCGGCGGCAGCGGCCGCCGCCTCTTTCCTGTGGCCGCCCCGGGGCCCGCCCTTGTCGTCCTGGTTCCTCCCGAGGGCGGCGGGTGGCATCTTGACCCAGCCGTCGGTGGCGTGTCCGTGCTTCTTCTGGTGCCTCTTATAGTTGTCCCAGTGGCCGGTGGTGTAGCCGCACTCCTGGCACTTGTAGGGCTTCTCGCCCGTGTGCCGCAGCATGTGACGCTTGAGGTTCATGCTCTGGTTGCAGCTGTAGTTGCAGACGGCGCACACGAAGGGCTTGGCGCCGGAGTGCACGCGCTGGTGCCGCTTGAGGTTGGCCAGGTTGCCGCAGGCGTAGTCGCACAGGTGGCACTTGTAGGGCTTCTCGCCCGTGTGCACGCGGTGGTGCCGCTTGAGGTTGTCGAAGTGCGCCGAGGCGTAGTCGCACTGCGGGCACTTGTAGGGCTTCTCGCCACTGTGCGTCTTCATGTGGCGCGCCAGGTGGTTGGGGTAATGCGTGAGGAAGGGGCAGGCGGCGCACGTGTACACCTTGTCGCCGCGCTCGCCGGGGCTGCCGGGCGACGACGACGAGTCCTTGGTGAGCATCTCCAGTGTGCACTTGGCGCAGATCTGCGCCGACGAGCCGTCCTCGTCCTCCAGCACTACGCCGCACAGGCGGCACGTGAAGGGGAACAGCGACGAGGAGGGCGGCGTCCGGCTCGCCCTGGCACCCAGGCCGTTGCTCGGCGGGTGGCAGGGGGCGGCGCTGGGGGCCGGCGTGGACTGCGGCGACGCCCCTTTCAGACTCTCAAAGGCCGAGAGGTAGTCGGCGTTCTGAGCCGCCAGAGTCAGGTGGGCTGAGGCTGCGGCCACCTCTGAAATGACACGGCGTGCGCAAAAAAATTACTTGAGCGGATTAGAAATGCGTGGGCTGTGTTGAAATCACTCCGCATCCAGAAGATAATGGTGCAAGAGATGCTATTTAGCTTTAGCGTTTTGGCGAGTGGCCCAAAAGGAGAAAAAAAAGCTACGCGGTGGTTTTCACAAACGTACCCTTGGCGGCTTCGTCGTCGTCTTCGCTGGCTCTGTGGCCGCCCACGGGGTGTCTCTTGAGGCCGGGCTGCTGCAGCGACTCGGGCCTGGCGCCGACGGGCATGTGCATGCGCTGATGCCGCTTGAGGTTGCCCAGGGAGCTGCAGGCGAAGGCGCAGCTCTCGCACTTGTAGGGCTTCTCGCCCGTGTGGATGCGCAGGTGGCGCTGCAGGTTGACCAGCTGCGCCGAGGCGTAGGCGCACACGGGGCAGTTGAAGGGCTTCTCGCCGTTGTGCGTCTTCATGTGCCGCTTGACGTGGTTGGCGTAGCGCGACGAGAAGCCGCACAGGTGGCACGAGTGCAGCTTGTTCTTGTCCTCGCCGTCGGCCACGTTGTCCAGCGGCGAGTGCGCCTGGATCCCGGCCAGGCTCCCGAAAGCAAAGTCGCCGCTCTTGTGCTCCCGCGACGCCTTGCAGCAGCGCAGGCAGTAAGGAGCCGCCGCCAGGTCTACCGAGGCGCCCAAGTGGTCGTCGCGCAGCTGGCCGCAGCCCCGGCACGACAGGTAGGGCGGGAAGGGGGCCTCCGAGCGGCCCGCCCTGCCATCGTCCTCCCGGCCGTGGTCGGGGGTGCTGCCGTGGGAGGTTTCCGTCTCGCTATCCATGCTGCTGCTGCTGCTGCTGCAGTCGGAGCTATCCTCATCACACGGAGGATACACGGAGAAACCGATCTCAGCGGCTACCTCTGCGGAAGGGGGGGCGGGGGGGGACGGAGAGACCGCAGCGTCAATACTGTCGACTACTTGATCGGTGGACTCGACCGTCAGAGAAACAGGGTAACGGGGTGCCAACGTTTCCGGCAAGTGATAAACTTACCGTGGGAACAAACAGGAATAATCCAGCTTGATTTGCTGTCTGTGTGTTCAGGCAAAAGCAAGAAAAGTACCGCTTTGCCACCTTTCTGTGGCATGTTGGTTCCACAGAACTATGTTGGAGTGAGTTTGGAGACAAAAGGAAAAATTGTTGCGCGTTGCTGCCATCTCGTGGCAACGTCAGGCAACTCCGAAGCCCCCTTTATTTGATTGGGGTGCTGTCACTTACTTGCGGATTTTCGCTATTCCCTGGCTAGGATCGGTCTCTCTCCACTGCGAATCGCAGCCTTTTTTACAACAAGACAAAAGTCAATCACAGTATTGTTGACCGTCGCTATCCATGGTGGATAAGTACTCAGCCCAACCGCAACTAGTGAAAATCCACACTAATTTTGAACACGAAATTAATGTTTATTACATCCCCCCCGCCCCCAATAGTTCAATATACGAAACCCTTGGTAAGAAGCGATCCAAGAAAACCGTCCTCCCATTTCTTGCCAAAAGCTTTGAAAATTCTGTCCGAAATCCGCGTTGAAATCGTGGCCATGACGATGCTTAAGATGCAGAACGCCGCCTTCTCCTTTGCCGTCAATGGCAAGGAAGATGACCACAGAAAAAAACAAAAAACATTGATCGACTGGCCTGACAAGACCACCGCTGCAGAAAACTTGACCGCTTTGATCTTGCTACCTTGCCTGTTCCCAAGATCCCAGTTTGTCAAGTGATTTCCGAATCTCCCTGCGCTACCCGTCAAATGGTCCATACGGTAAAACGGAGTTCAAATTATTTTGCTGGGTAATTTTGGCACTCTTCCCAAAAACGGGCACACCCCTACAAGATAAATGCCAGCAAAAGTTTGCCATTTGAGAGCTCTAATTGCCCCACGGGGATAAATTAAGTTTTCTGACTCTGAATGTCCCACTTTGACTTTCTCAGCGATGCACACGGCGGCAACGAGGCACCAAAGCGAACTCGAAGCCCCGTAATGGTCGTAATGGACAACTCAACTCAACTGTATTTACAGCCATCGCTGCATACAAAGTGTGAAAAGCGACGGGTAACACCACTGGAAAATTGGACGCAAAAATAGATAACAACCTGCACGTTTGACAGAGAAACAATTCTTTAACAAAGGGGGGAGGGGGGAGTTTGGGTAAAGTTCCCCTGTTGCCAGACCATCGTAACCCCCCCCCTTCATACCAACCTCCCTTGCCACTTGCCGTTCAGATGGCAAAACGTCGCAACACTTGTGGTCGTCAAGCGCTTTCCTCCGTTGGGTGGCCACAACGAAACCAAACATCGGCACTTTGAGCTCAGAGCATGAAAAGAAGCGCGCTCATCATCACCATCATCGTCATCAAGGCGCGCACGCGCGACACGTCCTTGTGACTTCAATTTCATGACGTCCAAAGTCACTCTTTGATACTCACGGATTGCAAGGATCCACCGCCAAAATGCTCGACTCGGAAAACGCGGCTTTACCTCACAAGATGTCGAGAGCGATATGTGAGCAGAGCCGAGAGTTTGGGTCACCCTTTTTTTGGGCGTTAGACACCCCCACCCTCTCTTAGTGGATGATTACAGAGCTTCATGATGATGATGATGATGATGATGATGACCATGCTTGTGAGGGTGGCTGATGGTAATGATGATGATGATGATGATGATGGGGTAATGACATTGGCAGCGGCAGAGGTAACAGCACATGATGATGATGATGATGATGATGAATGCACCGTCTTCTCATGATGGTGTCCTTGATGGTAATGGTCAGAGATCTATTTTTTTTCTTCTATACTTTATATAATAATGGCGTCACATATCCTTTGTAGGTTTTGCAGTCTTCCGCCCGTATTTTGTCACGCAGCAACAGGACACGGAGCAGTTTGCATGCGGCTTCTTAAGGGTAAGGTGTTTTTGTTCCAAAGGGAATTACGCCAACGGATATTTAGGTTCATATTGCTCAAAGTTTCATTGGGGCATGAGACAGAAAAGTAAATGGGTGTTTTTGTTTGTTTGTTTGTTTTTAAGGAAAGACAATTGTATGGAAAAAAAATATCACAGGACAAAACATGAAAATGCACACATTTCCAAGACAAAGCGGCACTTTACAAAAGCCTAAAGTCACTTCTACTGAAAGGGAATTCCAAAACACATTTCGCCACACGCAGAGAGGTTGGACTGTCATAACAAGTACAGTACGATGACCAACCTGAGAATTTTTCCAGGCCAAGAATCTTGCCGTTATGATAAGGATCACCAAATTGAAGGTCGTGTTCCAGGAGGAAGTCTGTGTCGAAGGCGAGGTTTCCTGCACTCGCGGCAACTACAACAGCTTTTGAATCCACTATCGGGGGGGGGGGAGAAGAATTCACACGTCACCGGTAAGGTGTCTGAACTCTCATGTACATACTCCTTGTTTGGAGTACTTACACTTGACTGGCTGTGGATGCTGTTGTTTTTTCCTTGGCATCTTCCAGTCAGCCTCTCCTTTACTGACAACGTCTCCCCACGGACTGCCGCAACCATCGGCCCGTTGTACATCTGCCAGTGATTTTTAGAGAAGTCTGTAGACGGAAGGGGAAAAAAATGGCTTATTTTTTGGTATATTCTTTGGAGAAAACGGGTTTCATTCAAGTTTGTAAACCACTGTAATGACTTAATGCCTCCCAGTGGATGGCAGTGTTTCATGGCTTTTGTGATTTGAGATCAGTAAAGTAAAATACGGAACGAAGTGCTATTTTTCTTATTGGCAGCAGGTCACCTAAATTTGTTTGGCATTTTGGGGAAGGCTGTAACGCATCGCCTTCCGTTTCAAAGGAGACATATGACTTGAGAGTGTGTTTTAAATTGCGAGCGAAGGCAACATAATCAACTTGTATCTCAAGGCAAGAACAGATCCCAAATTGCAAATCGCAACACAAATGAACAGATCGTGTTTTATTTGTATTCATTTTGTACAATACACCTCAAAATCATGAATGACCACAATGATGGAAGCCCCACCCCGCTGACGCAGAAATGATGCGACAACAATGACTAATTTACGACGCGCCCGAATGTTTGAAAACTCTTTTTCGGTTGACTGATAAGGTAACTAAATACTGGAACACGATAAAAAAAATCCTAATTGTAGTCGGGGAATAAATGAATAATGCGTCTCCTAACACTCACATCGGGACAATATTCGCAGCTGTTTAGGCAAGCGGAGCCGAGGAGTGGGGGTGACGACTTAATGACAACATGTCCACAAAAGAAGAGCATGCGGCTAGCAGCTTCTAAGAGACGAAGCGACAGAAAACACCGCACGACTCGGCATTTTAAGACACCCATTGATTCACACGTCGGTAGACACAAAAGCCCTCCGTAGACGTGGATCGTCCTTAAATGTCATTAGTGGGCGGCGGTCACGTCAAAGCTCCCTCGGTTTTTTTTTTTTTTTTTTGAAACCCAGCCGGGGGTGAAAGCTAACATCAACTTGACCAAATGAGTCCGTTATGCTAGCTCACCTAAGCGCAGAAAGTAGTCCTCGCCGCAGCGCACCCTTTTAGAGGAGACATGTGGCTCCGCGAGCCCGCCACACACGCACGTCCGCCATTTCTTCGCGAGCCGCGGCGACGAAGAAAGGCAATTAATGGTATTTTTCATAACTTAATTGATTTTCTGATTCGCCTGTGTGAGCTCCCAGCAAGGAACAACAAGGACACTTCCGGCGCGGGGGGAGGGCGTTACTTCGCAGTAAAGGGCGCATCGCTCTTGCGGTTGTTTGTGCCATTCTTTCAAGCGTTCGTTTTTACAACGACAAAACAGGAGCTTTTCGTCATCTCATGACGTCATTATTGAGATCGACTTGGGGGTGGGGGGTGGGGGGCATAACATTCGGCATTCGGCATGAATGCGCTGGCTAAATACTGCGTTTTTAATGACCGGCATAACAATCACATCTCAATTGTTGTCTTGTATAGACATAATTTATAACAATTCTACGTTTCACTGGATTGGTTTCTTCAGACTCCTGTCGTAGTTATTTGGCAAATAACAAGCTTTTATTTTGAAACGATCGAAATCTGTACGGGACATTACGTCGTGGCAGAGGAGGGGGTAATTTAACGAGCAAGCCGTCGTTTGAACATGTCGAAAATAATAATCGTTTTATGACAAAACTAAGGTCAGAGAATGCAGTGTTTAATTGGCGCATTAAAATACATGTTTTTAAAAAGAACAGGATCTAATTTGAATGGCCAGATGACGCCAATAAGTAACAAAAGTCGGTATTTGTGTGTGTGTGTGCGTGTACGTGTTTTTCCTGCTTTATCTTCACAAACCACTGTGTTGGCCAAAACCTTGATTGTCCTTTGAACTTTCTGTAATGGTGTTTTTCTCAAGTAATGTCTAATTTATTTAAATAGCCTTTAGTCAGAAAACAGTCTCGAAGGGCTGCACAGGTCCACTGTTGACAAATATTAATCACAACAACTGATCTGATCCACACAGGAGTGCAAGGATAAACAAAACATTTTGGGTACAAATAAGAGTTTGCATGTTCTCCCCGGGCCTGCGTGGGTTTTCTCCGGGTACTCCGGTTTCCTCCCACATTCCAAAAACATGCATGGCAGGCTGATTGAACGCTCTAAATTGTCCCTAGGTGTGTATGTGAGCGTGGATGGTTGTTTGTCTCTGTGTGCCCTGCGATTGGCTGGCAACCGATTCAGGGTGTCCCCCGCCTACTGCCCGAAGACAGCTGGGATGGGCTCCAGCACCCCCCGCGACCCTAGTGAGGATCAAGCGGTTCGGAAAATGGATGGATGGATAAGAAACCTTAGCTGAATACCATATTTGTTTTATAACAAACAAAAAGAATAAAATAGAGGAACAATGTGCGTGTTGTTGACGAACGGTGCTTGCATGAGCGCGGCCGCCCTCTATTTGATCTTATTTGTATTGTTTATGAATAGGAGAACCCTCAGCTTCCTGCGTCATCCCATTGGTCCATGTCACCGCAGTGTGCCCCCCCCCACCCCCCCTTTCCGGGCCCGTCGTCAGCAAGTGCACGCCGGGCCGAGGCACACCATCTCCTCGCCGCGCCTCGCGGTTCGCGTCGCCTCCTGCCCGGCCGTCGACCCCTTGCGCGCTCTTAGCGGGCCGCACCTGCCGGCTTCACGGCGCGTCCAGCCGTTGGGAGAGAGCGAGAGAGAGCGGGCAAGGGGAGGACACCGCCTGAGGATTTTCCATGCTGCTTTAGGGGAGGAGCCATTTGTGTAATGCGCCGCGCACAGCGAGGTAGGAAGCCGTTTACGTAATGCATCTTGCTCTCCATGTTTCGGTGGCATCTTGTTGCGTTGCGGGGCTCTTTTCCGTGCCGAGCTATTGAAAAGCGCCACTCCCTCGCTTGCCATCGCGACGCCCCGCTCGGACTTGCACGTGAAGTCCGCTTACGTGAACCGCACCGCAGCAGGCTGCGTTTTGCTAAATAACGCGCCTCAACCGTTCGGAAATTCAACACCAGGCAGGCAAAACGGCGTTTCGCGACTTCCGACAACAGAACTGGTCATCCATCAATTTGCTGTGTAAATTGGAAAGGAAGCTCCGTGTCGCACGCAGGTCCGAGCCTTGCCTTGACATTCGGCCACCACCACTTCGTATTGGTTTCCCTGCAGTGCCAAGACAGTCTCAGTTGGTGGCGCCGATGCACAGTCAAGCTGGTTTGTCATCCGCAAAATAAACCCCCACGGAAGAAGAAGCAAGGCCGCGTTGGGTGCACTTGTGTTTTGTGCACACATTTTACATCTTGACAGGTTATGTGAATAGCAGATGTTTTTACTTAAAAAAATTTTTTTTTACTGTTTCTATCTTGCAATTTTATTGCGGAAATAAACACACATTTGGGTGTCGTGCGGGGGAGGGAGTACCGATAATAGATGAATTCTATTTCCATTCATTTCATTGCCGATTGTGAACTTGAGATCGTAGATAAGCGTTGTCAGAAACTGCTCCTTTGGCTCTTATTTCTTCTTTGTCTCCGATCGTTGTCGCTCCTTTGTCATTGCGCCCCCTAGTGTTCAGACTCTGGGGGCACAATTTGGCACTTGTTTGAAAAGGAGTTGCGCAAATTATGACATCACGATCAATCGCCAATTTTGCGTGAAATGCAAAACATCCGCCGGTTTGATCCAGCCAATTACATATGTGTTAAGTAATTGTGTTACTCCATTAAAAATGTGTTAATCCATCGCTTCAGTCAGTCGTCCAATCAATGTGAGCAATGTCGCCGAGATTAATAAAAAGTCTGTTTCACATTGAGACAACGTTTGTGCGCGAGTGTGTGTGTGTGTGTGCGCGCGGCTTCTTAAAAACCCCCAAATCATATTCATCAGAATTGCAAGACTGACTGGCATGATAAAGTACTATTACACGACTCACACGTACTTCTACTCGGTGTTAAAACAAACGGCAAAAGAAAGAAAGAAAAAAGTGGTCTTGACAACAGATTTTATTGAGGGTTTCCGCAGCCGCGTGCGAGAGGATGCCGCTGAGCGTGCGCGCGCGGGCAGTCTGGGGTCACCCTTCGCGAAAAGCCGCATTGCTGCTGCGCGCTGCCGTCCGGCCAGGGTTGCGCGGGGGAGGCGTCGCGGCACTCCAAAGCGCAAACGATCCGGCCGTTCCCTCTCGGCAGATTGCACGGCCTTCCAAACACGCGGCGGGCGGCTTCCGTTTGGTGGCTGTGGCAGATGCCGCGTGTGTCATGCTGCCATCTGTACTTGTCATTTTGTTGTTTATTATCAAGCCTTGCGTTGGCTCTTTTCGGTCAATGATGTTGAACCCTCATTTACAGGCAGGGATGGGCAATTTCTCTTTCCCCTGCGAATAGCTTGTAGTTTGAGAGGATCATCCCACCGTTGACCACTAGATGGCAGACATAACTTCAGTACTGCTCTAATATGTATTTAAATCATTTTTACATATTCATTTGATTTCAAATGTGTTCATGAATCAAAGGTAATTCATTCATTAAAAATGGTCATACGTAAGGCAAACCGTTCATTTATCGTGGTTGTATTTGGCAGAATTGCGAACCACCTCCTTTGAATAACTTTTTTTTTTGTTGCTTGCAGTTGCTGTGAAAAGGAGGCCTAAAAGTACTCGAGTACAATCCAGTGGAAGAAGAAAGCTGTCCATGAATCAGTTTCGGTGATGTTCCCTTAGTGACGGAGGTCACCTCCTTTTGGTCATCACCATCGCTCCCTTTCTTACTGTGAGAATGCACACACACACACACACACACACACACACACTGCGCTGGCGCTAATGGTCGCAGACCCGCGCTCGTCCTCAGTTGCCGCTCCAGCCGCCGAGCATGAAGAGGCCCAAGCAGCAGACGGGGGGGCCACTCAGCTTCCTCAACTTCTTCAGTCGAAAGCCCAAATCGGAAGCGCGGCCCGAAAAGCCCGCTGAGGCTCGGCCCAAAGAGGAGGTGGCCATCACGCTCACCCTCAGCCAACAACTGCCGCACCAGGTAAGGGCAGATCCTTCTAAATTTGGGACCTGGAATTTGGATTGGAACTGTAACATGTTTTTTTGTAATTAAAATACTTCCGCTCACTAAAACGGCAGAGACCTTGTCAAACTTTAAATCATGGATTTTTACGGTCTTGGTCTTTTCTCAGTCTGTACTTCCGCAGGTGTCTGTCTGGGTGACTTCTGGTCTCGCATGACGCGGCCTTGAGCGCCACACTAACGTGTCGTGCTCTCGCGTAATGCTCCTTTGTTTCTAAGGCACGTTTCAAACGAGACCATTTGTCCTGGAACAGGACGCTAAGAGGGGAGCGTAAGAAGAGAGCGAGGCTGTCGATGATTAACTTTGGGTGGCTCAGCTGCTGCCTGCGCCCGTTACAGCCCAAATCCATTAGTGTGTTGATTTAATGACTTGCTAATTTGCCTCAATGAGGTTGCCTAGCAACCGGAGTCGGCGCGCCGCGACCAACTTCCACCTGCAGTCGTGACTTAACCGCAGACAAAGTCGGTTTACTCACTGGTTCATTGCAAAAAAAAAAAAAAGGTTTCAAAGATGGGGTTAGGGTATCAAAGAGCTCAAGACGAGGTCGGGCTCTCGTTCGAAGAGCGTGAGCGCGTGTTTTTGTCTGCCTAGGATCAGACGACCAAAGACTCTGACGATTGGAGACTCTCGGGAGCAGAAAGCAGCAACGGCGGTGCCGCGCAGGCGGAGGATTGCGCCGCAGCGGCGTCGGCAGTGTCCAGCCGGCCCACCGGCGCCACCGATGTCCTGTCGCTGTCCTCGTCCAGCCGGGACCAGCCGGCGGCAGACGAGCACCTGGAGGAGTGCCCGCTGTGCCTGCTGAGCCAGCCGCGGCGCCGCTTCCCCACACTGCTCAGTTGCCCGCACCGCACCTGCGCCGACTGCCTGCGCCTATACCTGCGCATCGAAATCTCCGAGAGCCGCGTGGGCATCGCTTGCCCGCAGTGTCCCGAGGCCCTGGCGCCTCTGGATGTGCGCACCATCCTGGATGACCCGGCGCTGCTGGAGAGGTTTGAGGAGTACCACCTGCGGCGCTTCCTGGCCGCTGACCCGGACACGCGCTGGTGTCCCGCACCGGACTGCAGGTCCGCCTTCTCTAAATTTCTTTAGTTAAGACAGGACAGAAGGGAGCCTGAACGGTACATGCGCATTCATTGAGGCTTGAATTTCTGCCTAGTAACAAGTTCATTTTCACAATGAATACAGAACCGTTGTGAGATCTGGATGCACTTAAGAATGGATTGTAACCCACAAATTCAGCCTAGCAACTCGTAGTCCTTGGTCCACAGCTACGCGGTGATCGCATACGGCTGCGCCGAGTGTCCCAAGCTGAAGTGCGGGCGTGACGGCTGCGACGCCGAGTTCTGCTACCACTGTCGCCAGCTGTGGCACCCCAACCAGACCTGCGACCAGGCGCGGCGCCAGCGCGCGCACCAAGGGCTGGGCAGCGAGGACGCTTCTGCGCTCTACGTCTTTAGTGAAGAACCCGGAGGAGGTGCGCACGTCCTATCACGCCAATTGTGAACGATCCCGTCGCAACGATCGTCCGCACCGAGGATCGTGCCTCTAATCTACCTTGCAACAAGCAGGCAAATAGCCCGTGTTGTTGCCGTGACCACGTTGACAGCGCTAGCTCAACGACTAGCACACAAGCTCGACTTTTGACACGTTCCCCCCCCCCCCCCCCCCCGACGCAGATGCGGAGGAGATCAAGCCGTGCCCTCGCTGCGGCGCTTACATCATGAAGACCAACGACGGCAGCTGTAACCGCATGAACTGTACGGTGTGCGCTTGTCAGTTCTGCTGGCTGTGCATGCAAGAGATCACCGACGTGCACTACCTCAGGTAAACGCGCATGTTTAGCCCCCGAAATCGAATAGCTGTGGCTAACATAAATAGACCTACCAAAAAGTCTCATGACCCCACGCCTGGCGTTTGCGCTTCAGTCCCTCAGGGTGTACGTTCTGGGGCAAGAAGCCGTGGTCTCAGACACGCAAAGTTCTGTGGCAGGTGGGCATGTTGCTGGGCGCCCCCGTGGTCATCTCGCTCGTCGCCGGCCTCGCCATCCCCGTCATCATCGTGGGCATCCCCATCTACATGGGCCGAAAGGTACGCGCCGCTCCGCTTGCCTTGCCGTCGATGCGAGAACCCCGTCGCCTTGTGATGAAAATGACTTCCTTCCTCGTCGAGAACGGCAAACGGGTTTTCACCGACGCAGCGAAGCCCCGGCGCTCGCCTTGAGGTTAAACGGCCTTGCCGTTTCGCCCGTTTGCAGGTCCACGGCCGTTGTAAGAAAAACAACATCTCAGGAAGTAAGCACTACTTGACGGTGGCGAGTGGCGTCATGATGTCGGTGTTTGTGTCGCCCGTCATCGCGGCTGTCGCCGTAGGTGAGAAAAGGGCGTTGGGCGCGTCGCTTTGACGCGATCCCTCGTGGCAACGCAGTCAAAACCAACGTGGTGAATGTGCGCAGGCGTGGGCGTGCCGCTCATGTTGACGTACGTGTACGGGGTGGTGCCCATGTCGCTGTGCAGGAACGGTTGGTGCCGACCGCCCGCCGACGCGCCCGACACGCTGGAGGACCTCGCCGGCTGTGAGTGACGCTCGTTTTCCATCGGCACTCGTATGCGAGTACATCTTGTGTCGCCTTGAGATAGCGGTTTCATTTGCTCCGTGACCGGGCTCGTCGCTCAAAATGAATCGGAAATGCTGTTCGTCCGGTTCATCCGTCCCCGAAACACCCAATAAAAGTTAGTTGCGCTCAAGAAAACAGCACCCGAAAATACACCGTCGGCAGTAAGAACATCATTGAATGAAGTGCTAAGGATGAAACGATGGGCGCACAAAAAGATTTCTTCAGAGGAGACTTCGATTCTCTCCTCTCTCGCCGAGAACCGTTTCACGCGTGCGTAGGAATAGTTGTTCCCATTGCATCGTATGCCCCCGGGTAACTGCCGCACCCACAACGGGAGACACGAGCACAAGCATTCAATCGCAACAGCCAACCTAAATGTCTGTTTGAAAATGGCTTGTTTTGTTTTTTTTCTCTCCCATCTGTCTGTACAGCTTGGTGCCAAACCGGCCCTTCGCCAGGTGGTTGGGGACCGCTCCTTTAACTCCCTTGTGTTGTTTTCCTCATAGATCTACTTCTCTCTCACATGGTGAGTGACCACTGGCGGGCTCAGAGCAGCCCTACGCCGGCTGACACCAGCGTGCGGGAGGTCAGCGCGCAGGAAGCGGGCCCCGCACTTCCCGTGCCCCCCACACTCCCCAGCGCCACACCCGGATCTGACGCGGCCGAGGAGTCCCCCAAACGCCACGGGTACCCCCGAGAGGCTGGACGATCGGAGTGCGACGGTGCTTCGAGGTAAACGGCGTCACTCGGTAGTGGGACGTCGTACGAGTCGGCGCCTTGAGATCCGAGTTTTTCCAGATACAGACCGTTAGTCGGATGACGTGATTGCGAGCTCAAAGTACATGTTGTGCCCCCCCCCCCCCCCCGGACCCCCAGCTAGCTAAATTTGGCATTTTGAAAAAACATTGCTCGGCCAAGACCACTGCAATGTCTTGACTTCATTTGATTTGTTCTGCGGCCGCAGGGACGGAACCAACATCGAAGTGCGCGTGGAGATCGAGAGGCAGCCCAGAGGCGCTCGCCAGTTCAGCCTCAGCAGCGTCCTCTCCAGCCGCAGTTTGTCGACAGAGTCCCTGGGGCGCTCGGCGAGGGCCGATGGGAACGCTTTCCCCGTCTTTGAATCGGAAGACGTATGACTCCCGCCACGGGAACGACGGACCCCGATGGCTGACTTCTGCTCCCTTCCCACCAGATGCCTTTAAGTGTGAGGAAGACACTAATGAATGATGTGTGTGTGTGTGTGTGTGTGTGTGTGTGCGTGTGTGCGTGCGTGAATTAGTGTGTCTGTCATTTCAAAGCAGGGGTGGGCAAAGTGTGGCCCGGGGTCCCATATGGCCCTCCGGGTCCTTTAATCATGTTTTTAATACCGTACATTTATCTAATTCAATCTTTTGTTCACTGATTGATTGTGAAGAATAAAATACAGACGCAGGCAGTCAAGGCAGACTTGGAAAAAAAATGACCTCCTCCTCACATATCCGTCTTTCACTTGTTAGCACATCAGTTTGACGACATCATGACGTTATGTCAGATTTTTTTTCTCCAGCCCTGAAATTTTGTGCATTCGTATCTCATTGAAGGACTTTATTGAGCCGTTCTTAATTGCATTATTGCTAAATAATTGAATTGAAAATGAGAACAAAATGTTATTTGGTTGTTCGGACGTTTTGGAGGTGAACGCCGCCAATCTTTTAATGATTTGTCCCATCTAAAAATCCAAATGGCGACCCTTGAGTGCAAAAGTTTGCCCACCCCTGTTGTCAGCAATCCGGAGAGCCTCCGTTTTGTGGTGAAAGCTCACAGTGACATTTAAGCATGTTCGTCTTCTCTGTTGGGCTAATTCTTTCATTTAGCACCCCTTTAACAAGAAAAGCGTCCCCTCGCAAGATTTTATAGCCACCCACCCCAACTATACAAGGTATAACATCTATCAGGATATAATGCTGAGCAGGCACAGGTAAGCCGGGCCGCTCAAGCGTGAAACGGCAGGCGAAGGTGACTTTGTGGCTCTTAGAATGCGGCAAAGTCACAAGTCACGTGGACAAAAGTTGTGGGGCACGTGGCGAGTACAAGTCCAACCCTCATTGCAAGAAAAACATTCCCTGTCCTCCGAATGATTTTATTAACGTAACGGACTAAGAACAATCAAGCCGATGTCTCCCGGTGAGACATGTTGCATTAACCAAGCGACCTGGCCCAAGACTTTTGTCCACGACTTTTGTCTGTTCATCTTCCACCTTAAAACACACACACGCACACTTAGTCGAGTGTGTGTCGCGTATATCTGACGGGCAGGATCGAGATGCTTGGAAATGAACACAGGACACCACCAATATAGCAGCAGCAGCATGATGAGAATGATGATGCCACGACCTCTGGCCAACACTCCACGAATAAAACGAGAGGAATAATAAGGTGACTGTTCAGGCACTGCTTCGCTTCATGAGTGTGACGGAATGATGATGGGTTAATAAATATCTCACTATGTCAGACACTGTTACAGTGCATGTTTGTGCATCTGTTGATTTGAGAAAAAAAAACCATGTACATGTCAACATATATGTACATACAGTGCATTAAAAGACCTAAACAATTACTACAAAAAACTAATATGTCGAATTAAAAATATATATGAAATAATTACAATATAGTCATCATTTTAATACATGCGTTTGAAATTTTATGATAAACACACAAAGCCCACGAGTACGATGGACTGCAATGACTCGCTGAAAACGCCAGAGGACGCTAACAGGCAGACGATGCTAAATGCTCCATTGAAATGTATTTGAATGTGATTTATTTTTCAGTCATTATATTATTATTATTATTGTATTTTAAAAAAGAAAGCTATAGCACTCGCGACCTTGTTCTAAATCAATTCAAATAAACGTATTTAATGTAGTATTTTCCTATGATGACTATTAAAAAAATGTAATGCCATCAACACTATTGCATTTAATCTACAAATAATTTCAGATACCCCCCCCCCAAAAAAAAAACTGAAAAAGAATAGAAAATAAAAAAGACAACATGAATAAATAGGGATGAAGTTTGGGGGCCCGCCTACCGATCCTGGAGAGACACGCCCTCAACACCCGAGACGAGTCGGATAGTGTGTCGCTCTGCTTAGCGTCAGACGTCGTTGCTGGCCGGCACCAGGGAGGAAGCGGGACACCTCGAGAGTGCCAAACCGGGACACGAGGCGAGGAGGCGGTCTCTCTCCCTCCCACTCACCGCCTGCCCGGCGAGCGGAGCCTCCACCTTGGGGGGAACGTCCACCTGACGGAAGTTGAGCGGCCACGTCGTCGATGGACGCCTTGAAAAACGCCGGGAGGGCGATTATCAAGAGCCCCGGCGTCCCGCGGCATACGCGGGGAACTTCCAAGCACGAAAGTAAGTCAGACTGCGTGTGTGTGATGAGTCTACTGTAAAACTGACCAACATAAAATAATTCAACAATGTATATTGTAAACGTCATCACCATGGCAACAAATGCCAGCAGCCTCACTCCGTTATCTGCAAAATCACTGTCTCTTTGTTTTTCCTGCAGACTGAGAAGATAGTTGTGTGTCTGAGGAGCACACAGCGCAAACGCACCGATTAAATGCTGACATTGTCGGTGTCCAGAGGCTCCACTGAAAGCCAATTAGGGAGAAAGAATCGCGACAGCTGGTTGCCGGCATGTGGCCGCGCGTGTAAATTCAAATGAGGCCAAGTCAGTGTCACACATGTGTTAGAGGTGATTAAAAGTGACTCTCGAGGAGCTGGCAGATGAGATTCCACGGCGAATGGTACAACCGGCTAAATAGTGTGGGGTTTGTTTGTTTGATTTTTGCATCCAAGCGATGTCGTGTTTGTTAAAATAAAAGTTTCCTTGGGGTCAAAGTAACATTGATATGGCAGGGAAAAATCAGCTGCTTTTTCTTTGTTTTAAATAAACGACCGCTGAGTCCAGGTCAAACAGAGCAGAGAAATTAACACAACATTAAAAAACTGTTGGCTTGAGCTCAGGTTACTAGCTAAATATTCAAGTTCTTTGAAATATCTTTAGTCTGAGCCGCTTTCCTTTTTATGCCGGAAACTTTGAGCAGAATCCTGTTTGCCATGTCAAGGAAAACATCAAGTAACGCTTGCGCAAAAACTACAACTACGTTGTCAATTTTACTGCTCGAGAGGCTGCATCACAAAATGTCACCCAAGCCTCATTTGCATAAGTCACACTGCAAATACCGATGGCGGCGTTTGTCTTTCCCCGGGTGGATGAATGTCACGATCCGAGTGCGTCGTCGTCGCGGTCGGTTCTTCGGCTGGCGTTACGTGCCGCTCCTTAGCTACTCGGGCCGCTCGCCGCTCCGGTGATGCTCTTGCCAAGACGTTCAACGATGTGCTTTGCTTCGTCTGGCTTGTTGGGGATGCGGTTGCCCGGCAACGCGCGCCGTTTGCTCCCATTGTTATTGTTGTCAATATTTGAGGAGCAGCTGCTCGGCTCCGTCTCCGAGGTTCCCGGTGCTCTTTAATACAGTCTTTAGTTGGTCAGAGGCGTATTGGGGGGGGGGGGGGCAATGAATTCTTCAACGCATGGCCTATTTTCCACCATCAAGGTGGTGTCCCAGATTCAAAGTCCCCTCCGATGAATAAAAATGTCAACGCAAAGAGAATCTAATCATCTTCTGTGTCGAGGGTGGGGGATGTGCATGCGGGCGGCGGCTTGTCAGTCGGGGGCCTCGAGACTCCTAACAAGTGGCTGACGGCACCGCGTGGACGATTTCTGACCCGCGGCACCATATTTCTTGTCGTGGGTCTGCCGACTACTTCCTGCTTCAAGGAGGAGGATCTCGTTTTGGGATTGCAGCATTTGTATCGTTTTTAATCAGGGCCGGTGGCAGGTCGCCTACAACTCGGACTGATATTTCTCCCAAATCGGCATCCAAAAATTTGACCCCTATCACACAGCATGTTCTAAACGTTCCTGAGCAAATATTGATTCCGAGCAGAGTCGCGAAGCTCTGCGGAGGCGCAGGACTCGACGTGCCGCATTTGTCAAGCGGGCGTGAGCTCACACGGGCTAACATCAAAGGCATCCAAGCGGTCGGCCAGGCGCGATTGAAGTCGAGTTAATAATTCAGAGTTATTGGAAGGCGCCGGTGCGAGCTAGCCGGTGCGAGCTAGCGGGAGGCCGCGCGTGCGCCGGTGACGGCCGGCCCAGCCTGCGTCGACCGTTCAGGGCCGGTATCTCCCAAGAGCCGTTGCTCCCTCGATCTACGCCGCGTGCGGGATCTCTTCGTCCTAATCTGTTGATTGCGTCTACAGAGCTCCCGGAGAACTGGACGGACACCAAAGAGACTTTGCTGGAGGGCATGGCGTTCAACGTGAAGTACCTGGGAATGACCATGGTGGGCCAGCCCAAAGGGGAGGACATGGCCGCCGCTGCCATCCGCAGGATCGTTACCATGGTGCGTGAGAAAGAGCTTTTGATGGCCACGCGTCATCGCTTTGCAATTACGCCGCGAGGAAAGTCGTTTTGTACGTTGATGTTCGCCGTTCACTCCATGGGGGCCGCGTTACATTTTCTAATGATTAGCGATGCACCATATGAGAAATTTCTACCGCTGACCGGTCATTTCCTGAGCGATGTTTGTGACAGTAAACGGTCGCATTGCATTCGACAACAAGTGAGTGTGTCGGCCATTGTGCACCACTTCACTGAGCCACAGCGCTGCCGCCACAAGTTGAGGTGGTGGAGCCTCATCCGGTGGACTCCCCCCCCCTATGTGTCCCGATCCCCCCATCCCGCTCACTACGCACGGACACGCACGCGAGCGTCCGCGAGAGAGTGCACCCAACACTCGGATTAGGTTGGAATTAATTTATAGCAGCAAGTACACACTTGTCTCCATCTGTTCCCTTGGAAACACATCAACCCAAATGGGAACTGGTGATTTCAAGAAAAAAAAGAATGTGCTCGTCGGATGTGATAAGATTGTTTCTTATCCTGCCTGAAAATGCGCCCGTTAGCGCTTAGCACATGCACGATTGTGCTCATTGAAACGCTCGCTTTGCAGTTTTCATTCATTTCATTGGAATCTGCGGGGGGCCTTCGGTGTCCTTGGAAAGACCTTCCTGCTTCTACCGGTGGTCTTTGATTCACCTTTTAAAGCCATTCACATCCTATTTCCATCGCCTGTGGGTGTTACGGGGGGAAAAAACAAAACGGAGAACCCCCCCCCCCCCATAGTGCCGGCGTTAGCGGTGAACGAATGGCGTCGCAAGCAGGTCAACAGTCGCCCTCCCGGACTGCTGGCTCAGCACTACGGACAAATCAAGAGCCCAGATGGAGTACCCGAGGCGAGTCAGCGGGTGGGGGGGGGGGGGGTGTCAACCACCGCCTGCGTCCCAAGCCCCCGTCCAATCACTAATTCAGGGTTGCAAATGACACGTCCACCTCATCCCGACCCCTCCCTCCTTTGCTCTCACTTGTCAGTGTTGATAAATCCACACATGGTGCAGTGTTGGCGCTTTGGCGGCAGTCTTCTGACTGAGAATTTCTTTCTTTTTTTGGGGGAATCCTCAGGCCAGAGCCGGCGCTAAGAAGTTCCGCAAAGTAACGTTGACGGTCTCCCCGAAAGGCATCGTCATTACGGACACGGACACGGCGGACCTGGTCGAAAACGTCTCCATCTACAGGTGATCGGTGTTTGGAAATAATCAATGGCAACGGTGCCTCGAGGTACGTGTTGAAATAGTTTTATTTTAAAAAAGAACAACAGATTGAGCCATTGTGCCGATTACAAATGCAGCCTTGGCAACAAATCATTTTCTGATTGGCTTCATGCTCACGAGGGTCGCGTGCGTGCTGGGGCCCATTCCAGCTGTCTTCGGGCGTACAGATGGGGGGGGGGGGGACGACATATGTATGTTGATGGATGTTAACCAGGCCGTTCTCCGTCTCAACGTGCGACGAAGGCCGTGTTTCTTTATCGTAAGTTAGTGCCGTTAGCTTTGCTATGTGGGTCACTCGTCATCAATGGTGCAAGTGAAGCGCCGCCGAGGAGGCTGCTTCATGCAAATTTCCCTGATTTGTTTGGGCCTCGGCACAATGCTGCGCATGATTAGGAAAAGAAATACGAGCGTCGGACTCTTTGAAGTCAGGCTATAAATGAGCGGCGGCTCCACCGCCAACATGCTGACACGGTGCCTTGTGGGAATTGAACGCACACGAGTGCAGTCCACTCGTCAAGTGATTATCCAAATGATATGCCTCCTTTTTTTTTTTTTCCGGCATAATGAAACCACGAGCTTATAGATGCGGGCATTGTTTAAATATATTTTTTCCCCTCGTTTCTGTCCAGAATCTCCTACTGCACAGCAGATAAAAGCCAGGACAAGGTGTTTGCATACGTGTCTCAGAGTGCCTTCAACGAGACGCTGGAGTGTCACGCCTTCCTCTGCCAAAAGAAGAAGATTGTAGGTTTGACGGGGGGGGGGGGGGGGGATTACAAAACACTACCACAGGTACATACGGTGGTGCTGTCAAGTTGACGTTCGCCTAAAGGGCGTGGCAACTTCAGAGCTTTGGCTCCACCCAGTCAAGGTGTCACTTTTATACTCCGCGCCCACAATGGCGATGATGCCCAATTAAGAACACATTTTACACCTGCGTGTGTTATCTCCTTGCACACATGCATATTTATTTATCCGACTTCAAATATTGATCATGCAACTGAATGCATATATATATTTATTTTTTTGTGCAGGCTCAAGCTGTGACGCTGACAGTCGCACAGGCCTTCAAAGTAGCTCTGGATCTTTGGGAGATTGCGCAACAAGGTCATTTGAATGTCGACAAAATGAACCGTCGTAATAAAACCATCGTCTTCACATTTAGGGTTTTTTTTTTTTTTGGGGTGTGTCTTCTATTTGTAGATAAAAGCAGAAAGGCAAGAAACGCAAGTTGTTCCTGCGCAGCAGGCGGTAATGGACGCACGGCGGCAACAGACGCTCACCGTCTTCCTGCAGGTGAGATGATGGAAAGAAACAATTAGGACCCGTGCTCATTATTTTTCTCATTGCGATAACTCATTAGCATATTTTTCAGAGGATACATCTCAGGTTTTTTCATAGCTTGGCTCATCCCATCACTTATACGCAAGCATGACTCGCATATATTCAAAAATAGAGCTCGGACTCAAACCCCAAATCTACATCCCCTCATCGGAATAAATCATTGTAGCTGATCTTTTGGGTTACGTTGATGTTGGGGAAGATGGCCGAAAATCAACCAGTTTCTGGTAAGTCCAGGTCCACCCGCGATCTTTTTTTTAACCCATGCATCTGCATCTTCAGGCGGCCCGGATGCGTGCGCGTCCGCCGGCGCGGACAAGAAGCCGTGTCGGCCTTTCCTGTCCACGTCCATCAGCTCGCCGTCGCCTTGCGGCGACCCTCATCGGGGGCGACCCATCAGACACGACTCCTGGGTAGGTTGGCGCACTTCAAACAACATCATTTTTTTTACGTCAGAAACGTAAGCGAATTACCGTACTTGAGTCCAGAAAGAAAGTGCTTTGACTTCCCGCCGCTGTACGAGGCGCAGCGGCCATGGCTGTTCTGAATGTTTACACCCTGGCGTGGCAATGAACTCGGCTGAAATAGTAACTAAAGCCAACGCTGTGAATAATGCTGACTTTTGGATTGTGGTAATCGTGCGATCATTTTCCGAATGAAATGAATGCGGGGGGGGGGGGGGGGCCTTTCATACCTTATATGAAGTTAGCAGCGAGCAGATGCAACTACGAGTGTTCCTCGCTAGATGGCAGCACAATCACAAGTGCCTTTTTAATGCCACTAATAAATGAGACGGCATTTTTATGTATTTAAAACGGTTGGTGTGTGTGTGTGTGCGTGCGTGCGTGTGTGACAAGCTCGAGGAGATGAACGTCAAAAGCCGGGAATAATGCAAGCAATGCATGGATTTACTTCCTGTTTTCTTTGTCTCCAGGACGCGGACGACGGCGTGGAGGACCATCTGTCAAGGTAACATTCCAGCAGGGCGCAGCATGTTTTTCATTTTGGGTGGAAATTGAAATGAGGTCTTTGGTCGACGAAAATTTAGGACCGCTGGGATTGAACTTTTGCGTGCGTTTGTGGACCCGCGTAATGCGACCGTTCGCTTTGTCTCGTTTCCGTTGCAAGCAGCGGCGCGGACGTCGAGGACACGTGTCGCGGTAAGTCTCCCCGATGGATGAAAAGTGTGGAGACTTGGCGCATGCTGGAACTGCGTTCCCAAAGTCGATTTTGCTTTGCGGTCGACTCTGGCACGTGCTCGCTCGGCGATGTTGTGTGTGACCCAGTTGTAGGCCTCCCTCGGTTCTTTCCCTTTTCCCTGCGTTTCTCCACGGTGGTCCTTTTTGATTTGACCTGACCGTCATCGTCATCATCATTTGAGATGTGTGACGTGGAGCCTTTGATCGTTTCCGTCAGAATGGTCAAGCCCGGCTCCTGATCCGTCTTTGACGATGCAGCTTTAAGTCGTCGTCGGACCGCAACGACTTGCCGGCAGCGCCGAAAGAGATCAAAAGGACCGCTCGAGCGCAGTGTGGCTCAACTGCAGTGAGCAGCGACACCTCCCGTGTCGTCCCCACCACGTTGAGGGCAACCACAATGAAGACGACGACATCTTAGCGCCACGAGGACGGCCACCCCGAGTCCTTCGCGCTAAGCCTGTTCCCTTTTCCTGCGATCATAACAAAGATGGCAAAAAAAATTTTCAAAAATCTTGGGAGTTCTTGTCCACGTTGGGGCTCGAAACGATTAGTCGACGAGGCAGCGACTCGACGACGACTCCGCAGTCATCTCAAAGTTTGAAATCGACGACTGTACTTGCTTATCGCGTGTTGGCAGCTCGCCGTGGAGCACTTTCATTTCAGCCTTCTGCCGCCGCGGTCGGACTCTCGCACTGCACGGGGCCGAGAATCCAGAAAAGGAACCGGTTGTGGAGAAGAATGGCCGTTAGCCTTACGAGCTCGGGCTTTTCCGATTTCACACACGGGACTGGCGGAGTCAAGCCGGATCTTCATTCGGACGGACGCCAAGTCTAATTTGTGGGAGGGAAGCAGGAGTGGCCTTCAATGGTCCACCTTGGACATGATGAGCCATTGAGGAGCGCAGGTGCCAACCGAGGCATGCGAAGCCCCAAGCGTGAATGGAGGACTTTTCAGACTAATCCATTGCGTGTTGTGTTCTGGATTGGAGACTTCACCGACACTCTCCGAGTGAAATCAGAAAACAACCTCTGATGAGTGGAAATGGCTTTTTCTTTTTTTTTAAATCATTTAAAAATCGATCTTTAAATGACACATGTCGGTCATGTTGATTTTGACGTGGTGTGTACGATTTTTTTTTTCATGTTGAGTATTCCTCTACCGATTATGATCACTCAAGGAAGAATTCACCTTTTTCCTCTCCTTATTTATAGACGTATTAAATAAATAGAATTCTTGAACAAGCTCTGTCCCTAACCACCTTTTCTGGAACTTAATACTGTATCGGGGATGCACGCGGCCATCACCGGAGCTCAGGTGAGCGAGACGGGCCGGGGTGGGGGGGGGGGAGACTGGCCGCTGGAGCCAATCGAGAGCTTTGATTGACAGATGAACACGCTTGCGCGCCCCCCTTAATCCATGCCCCCCCCCTCCTCCACGCCTCCCTTGCCCAAGTTTAATACCCGATTGGAAAGTCGGCGACTGCAGCCGCCTTCGTCTCCTTTCCTTTCTTCTCACGCATCGCTCGCAACGTTTCTCCTTGGAGACATTCATTGCAAAAAGACACAGAAATCGTTGCTTCCCAATGAGACTTGATGAAAGTGAAACGTTGACCAAGCCTGACATCTATGGGGTGCTCAGAGAACTGCAGCGTCTTCGGAAGTTGAAAGTAGCTATTGGCTGTCCTACAAATCGCTCAATTGTGTCGTTGTCATCGTCTAATTTGCATAATAGACCAGGTGCATGTTGGAATGGACGCTCGAAGAGAGGAAGAACTTCACGGGAGAGACAAATGGTGAGTAACCCCCCCCCCACCCTAAATATGTTTAGAATTGCAACTGAACTTTCTTCTGTCGATTATTGTTTTTTGTTGTTGTCCCCCCCCCCTCATTCCAATCCTTTTTCTTTATTGGTTTGGCCCTGCAAAAGTGACCCAGTTTTAAGTTTGTTTTGATCACAATGAAACATGAATATTTTAAACTTTTTTTTTTTTTTTGCATACAATCTAACGGTACCAAATAGGGATAATAGAACACATCTCAAGGGAAGTTATGCCAACTGATGCCAGGCCCGCGTTCAGTTTCATTGTTTTTTTTTTTCCCCAGAACCCCCTTTAGTGCTGCAAGAGGACTGGGCCGCCTGTGGGTGCTGCCGGAAGCACCGGCTCCATGTTGAAAACGGTAAGAATGATACACGAACGAAAAGTGCCTAGAGGTTCTAAAAACTTGCTCGATACAGTATCATGATAAAATCGCTAAATTGGCAACACCTGACTGCAAAAACGGAGTACTCGAGTAGACTTTTAGTTTCACCAGACTTTAATTGGACTGCAAAGGTTTTGGAACAACAAAGAGCCATCTGATGGAACAGATGCTTATGAGGGAAACGAACTCGGGGCGCAGGCACTTTTAAATCGGTGATGAGACATTTTTGATCCCATGTTGAAAACTGTGGACACCAAAGAGCTTAACAAACAGCTGATCCACTTGGGAGGCCAAATACAAGCGGTCAGTTCCTAACATTCTACCGAACGCTCTAAAAACAAACGAGCTTCCCATTTCTTTCTCGACAACTCGGACAACATATACATTTCGAGTCAAGAAAAAAAAAACAACTCCTGAGGTCATGAGGTCACACACATACGCGCATGGGACTTAGGTACCGAGATCCTATAGAAGAGCTTTATATTGAAAGTCGGCCTCGAGGACTCATGCTCATTTTTAAAAATTGAAACAGCCGACACTTATCTAAATATGTTGACTCGCTGGCTCATCGCTGGAGTGTTAATTTTCTTTAAGCCGAAAATTAAATGACCGCTCTATTTAACCGGTTCATTGTTTCTTCATCTGGTCGATTTGACAACATTCACCTGGAATACCGTCGCAAAAAATAATCCACGAACGTGAAATTCAAGATGCAGCTCTATCTATCGGATCTCGGCTCTCGTACAGCGCGCATCCTTTACGCAGCTCCGCACACTCCATTTGGTACGAGACGACCATTGTTTTTCTAATCAGAATCACGCAGGAAACTTGTTTCGTCGTTAATATCCCAAGCGCTCATTCAATTAGCTTTGTTCCAGTTGTCAAGAATTTGGGGGAAAAAAAAAAAACAAGTCCAAGGGAACTCAAAGGGAAGCGTGCCAACTGTGACGCTAACATCAGGAATGTTGCTTTATGACAGCTGTTGTGGGAAAGAAAAAAACAATCAAACGAGAATAAATACAGTGATATTTTATACAGCCAATGTGCTCAGGAAAGCATATTATGGGTGTTCGAGACACTGGTGTCTTGTAGTTATCTTTTGCACGGACACGTGCGCATTTACACCGGTCGCAGTCTGTGTTAGACTTTCATGCGCTTCCACCCAACATAAGCCGGAAACAATTCGGATCAAAAACAAACCCGTTGAACGTTTCAACACACGCGCGAAAGAAAAGGCTTCCCCTTTCGCAGAACGCAAGACAAACGCCCCCGGCTTCTAAAAGCGAGAAATGCCCCGTTTGCGGACTGTGCGCGGCAAGCTCGTTGGTTCGCGGTCGCAGCCAAAAGCGCGTGGAGGCTCGACCTCCGGTAACGGGAGGGAAACGCAGGTGACAGATATCACTGTTGTGTGCCGGTAGTAGAAGTGCAAATTTTGACAACGGCAACAGAGTTTCACGAAACACGCTACAGTAATTAGGTTTTGAAAACAAAAAAACAACCCCCCCCCCCCAAATATCAGCTTATTCATTTCTGTCTGTAAACCGGTTCAGTGTGAAAGCCTTGCCGGTGAAGTCGCAAAACCGCAGCGAGAGGAGGGGAGGCCACGCGGTGTCGGGGGGGGCAAAACGACACTTGTGGCCTCTGCGCTCACACTGCGTCCATTTCGGGGCAGATGGCGTCAGGGCCGCCGGGACTCAATTCGCACAAGTAGAAAAGGGTTTCTTCGCTGGCTTGGGCCTCCGTGAGGGGCTCCAGGCGGACGAGGGAGCTGCGACCGGGCGGCCTCGACTCCGCGCCGCCGTCCATCAGCTCCGACGGGGGCTCCGAGCCCACGTAAGCGGCGGAGGCCGAGGCGCCGCTCCCCCCGCCCGGCTCCGATTCCGCAGGGGCGGCGCAGCCGTCGAGGAAGGCCAACAGGGGACAGGAAGTGTACTGGATCAGCCGCTTGTCTGAACACAAACGCGGCGAGGCCGGCGGTCAACCGAGAGGACGAGCGCACGCCCGTCGCGTATTCTCTGCGGCCCCGCTCACCTGTGCAGTTTTCCACCCGCTCGCCTCTGTCGACTTGTGTCGGGATTTGTTTGGAGGACGCGCTCTCCTGGAAAATCAAAGCGTCAGCAACTTGCAAAGCAAATCACGCGTTCCAAAGGATACGTCGTTGATGCCGCAAGTCTTTGGATTTGCCAACGTGTGCACGGCGCGTGTCGCGGAGGCCGCTGTGATCCTGGTCTCTCTTTCACCTTTGGCAGCTGGCTAAATGAGTCAAGCCCCTCCTTTTGAAAGGGTCATTCGTGCCTTCTGGCTGGATGACTTTGGAGCCAGCCAATGCTCCATGAAAGCGTCTCCAGAACGCCGCTGCTCGCCTGTCGACTGGTACTCAAAGAGGGAGCACGCAACACCTACTCTGGCATCCCTAGCGTTTGAGAGTTCTTTTCAAGATCGGAAAACTAATCGCACAATCTTGAAGCGGCCCGTGGCCCCACCTGAGCCTCTCTGAAGCTGCCTCAGGTCTGCGGATCAGACATGATTCGGAGGCTCGAAAGGGGACGCAGCCTTTTCCGTTGCCGCCCCCTCGCCGGCCATCTTTCAAACTCATTTTTTTTCATCTTTGACCTTTGACCCAGCACGAGACTCGATTTAGAGTTTTCCGCAGTTTTTCCGCTTTTGACCGTCTTTGTTATTCATCGAGTGCCGTACGAATTCTTTTGGCTCCGTGTCCAGCGATGATTGTTGGAAAGGGCCCTGGAAAGACGTTGCGTTGAGTGCTGTCATTTTTATTTTTTTTTTACCTCAAAGGGATCGACGTCGATGCCCGGTTTCCCGTAAAACATGGCCTGAAAGTCCTCCAGACTGCAGTCGATGCTGTCCAAGTAGTCCATGAGCTCAAGCCTGACAACGGGGTCACAACATCACCACAAGAGGATTAGCTGCACGGTAGGCATGATGTCAGTATTTCTAAATTCACATTCGACAGTTTTGTTGTATCGCGCAAGAAATGTAGACGAGAAGAACACGGCGAACGACTAAGAACGGACCAATCGCGCCTAATAATTCCGCTTTATGAAGTCAACATCGTTTTGTCAGATCTGACGCCACGTGCGGCGGTAGCGTCAATCGGCGGTCGGGGACGCGACGCGATAGTGGAGGAATTACCGGTCGGTGGTGGATCAAGTCCCCACCTGAAGTACAAAACGCACGTCACTTTTTTTTTGGGCTCGTAAAATCCGCGATCGCGGAACGCCGTCCGCTCTTGATGACCTCGTCATCGGCCCACCCTCGCTCAGAAGAGCGTCGAGCGATGGCAGACACTTACTTGCCCAGGAGGTTGATATTCTGCGAGATGGCTCCATTTTCCTTGAGTATGGAGTCCATCATCTTGACGTGGTCTTCCAGACTCGGACCGGACGCTTTATTGAGCTGAAGAGCGCCGCCGCCGGTCGGTCCGTCGGCCTCGGACGCGCCGCTCCTCGCCCGTCCCGCCGCTTCGCCGTCTTCCACGCAGGCGGCGCCGGCCTCCGAGGCCTCGGCTTCCGGCGCCGGGCGGGCGTCCAAATCTACTTCCACTATTTCGACATCGCTGAGGGCGTTTGAAAGACGGCCGTCAGCGCCGCGAATCGCAACGAGGCCATTTTGACGGCTCGCTTCCGAGTCCACGTCTGTTTCGATTTCTGTTCAATGCCGGGCGTCGAAGGACATGCGATGAATAACGGACGAAAGAATGGCCCTTTGTGACGCGGTGAAAAGCTCGCATACAATTTTGGCCGCCTCGCACTTTTTTTTTTTTTTTTTTTGCGCAAATATTTCCATATGATTGACGGGAAGTGAGGGTATTCAACCCCATTTTCGACCGCCATTGATGAGAAGGCTCACCACAGCTCGTTTCTGGGCGACCCGTCTGTGATGTCGGCGGCCCGCTCGACGACATTCTCGGTGAAGTCACAGATGATGACGTCATCTAACGCCTCGGAAGCCTTCACGCTATTCCGACTGCTGACGGGCGACTAAAAGGTCGGGAAAAAAAACAAAGCGCCTCGTAAAAGGTTTGACTGAAACACCTCATCCATCCGCATTGGCGGGATATCCCCGCGGCACCGATTGATATATCGCCCGGTGCCGCCGAACGCCGGCAACGCATCCGTGTTTAAAAAAAAAAAGAAATATTCAAGCGGCCGGCACCGACCTGCTCCACGCACACTTTGTCATCGTAGAGCTCGTGGAAATATTTGGCCTTCTTTCCGTTGCTGTTCATGAGAATTGGCCTGCCAAAAAGAGACGTCAGATGTCAACCGCTCGGGGTCGAAATGAATTCAGTTGGGCTTTTGTATTTCCTCGGATCGTCTGCGCGATATTGAAATTGGCTTGATGGGCCGGAGACGTTTTGACGGCGCTCGCCTTTTGCGCTTTAGATTCAACAGGTGGTTGTTCTGCACCAGCGTGACGATGAAATGTACCAACTGGAAGAAAACGACGACAAAAAGCAGCCGTCAGCGAGGAGAAAGGACGTCCGTTTCGGTCCGAGTAAAGATCGGCGTTTTACCTTCTTGACGAGCTGCTGCTGGTGGGCGTGCTTCTGTCTCAAATCCGAGATCTCGGTCCACAGAGTTTCATTCTCCCTACAGGACAAAGCCAGCGGCGGGCGGGTCCGCTTAGTCGGTCGGGACGGCGGCGAGTTGTGACAAACATCGGAGGCGGCGTGTTACGGCGGCTCGCCAAAGGATTGGGCCCCCTTTCGCGTCAGCCCGGCCGACTCGTTCCCCGACCATTTCGGAATGATCCGCCCTCGGCCTACGCGACCGATGATGACCACCGGAGTCCGCCCGCGTGTGCGTAATCTCGTCTCGGAGGGCCGGCACGAGAATACGCGGGAGCAAACGGCCCAAGAGATCGAGTCGGAAGACGGGAGAGATTTCGCCAAGCTTTCAACATCTCGCGGAGCGCCGTCCCATGTTCAAAGTTGGACGTTCTTCGCCCGAACGCGGTTCCGGCCCCACTTTTGAGTTGTTATTAAATCGCTTCCAAATTGCGCTCCGCTTGGTGCCATTTTGTATCTCGACGTTTGAAGCCTGAAATTTGGCAAAAGGTCCCGAGTTTGGCAAGCCGCTGTAGACGAAGGGGGGGGCGCGAGGGTTGCGCAACCGGGCCACCTTCGCGGAGGCTGCACTGACCTCTTCAGGGTTGCTAGCCTGATGTCGACGTTTTCTTGCTTGCTGTGAACGCTCTGAACGCTGGCCAAGATCTTGGACAGGTCTTCTTGTCGAATCTTAGTTTCCTCGGGACGCGTGTTTGAGACCTTGATGCCAGAATTGAGAGCCCCCCCAAAAAAGGCACAAATTAAACAATGGTGTACACGGGTCATCTTTTGAGCAGTTTCTCATGCCATAGACCGCCCGGTGTCAAACCCAAGGCCCGGGGGCCAGATCTGGCCCGCCGCGTCATTTTACCTGGCCCGCAAAAGCAGAGCAAACGTGTCAACTTGCAGAATGCTTTCTAAAATGTCGAACAACAATGTAAATTTATCTGCGACTTCTTTGTATGGTTTCAGTCATAACGGCCCTCCAAGGGAAACGCGAACTAAAATGTGGCCCGCGACAAAAATGAGTTTGACACCCCTGCCATAGAGCAATTTTGGGAGGGGAAAAACAAATGTATTGTCACGTGCATCCGATTGTGCTGAATCTTAATTTCCCAGACACGATAGTGAAATGAAACTTAGATTTCCCAAAGGATTGGAAGAGGTACGGCGCGCGTACGAGTGACGCATACGCTCTCTTGAGGCCTTTAGGCAGATGACTGATGATGACGGACGCCAGACTCTGCCAAAACGCAGATTCCCGCATATTCCGGTCACTGGGGTCGTCTCTCCTTTCCAGAGCCGCTCTTCAGAGTCCAGATGTGCAGCGGGGCGATCGTACCTCCTTCCTTTCCCTCGGGGAACCCCGAGTTATTCAGTCAACGTTTATGTCGGGGGTGGCCAAACTTTTTCATTTGAGGGCCGCGTATAGATTCCAATTCCGAGCGCGCCAAAGTCGGTCACGAAAACGATGAGAAATTGGTTTGTATTGTCGAGTTCATCTCACCGGTTTTCTGTTGATGTCCTTTTTAGTATTATACATAGATTTTATTGGGTCATGTTGTGGGCTGCTGAAACGTGGATGGCGGGCTGCAAATGGCCCCCGTGCCCTACTTTGGATACCGCTGCTGTGACATGTCAAAAGTAACTGCACGAAACCTAAAATGTGTGGCAGTAGTGTAAAAAAAAAAAAACATATCCAAAAGCATGTAATGAAACTAAAATGTAGAAAATATTCCATTGTATTCCGCCAATAATTTCAATCCATCCATTTTCCGATCTGCTCACGAAGGTCGCCGGCGTGCCGGAGCCTATCCCAGCCGTTTCCGGGCAGCAGGCGGGGTACACCCTGAACCGGTTGCCAGACAATCGCAGGGCAGACGCACGGACGAACAACCGTCCGCGCTCACATCTCGGGCCAATTTCGAGCGTTCCATTAGCCTGCCATGCATGTTTTGGGAACGCGAGATTCTTCTCCCCGCGCAGGCACGGGGAGAACACGCAAACTCCGCGCGGGCAGGCCGGATTGACCTTCGCGGACGCGCTAACCAGTCGAGCGCCGCACCGCCTGCAAACGTAACTATGGAACAAAATTCAAGAACATTCAAATACCGAGAGACTTTACCTTTCTCTTGATGTTCTCCAGCAGGTCATCCTGTCCGTGTTTGAAGCAAGCATGCTGAAACTCCACAGGACCGTCTCTCTCCTGCTTGACGATGCCTTGGTCGAGGTGCATCACTTTACGGAAGCCATCTGAATGAAATTTGAATTTTGCACAATCAACCGGGATGTGTCGCATTGCTAAGATTTCGTATCGGTCGGGACTGTCATTACGATGAAAACATCCGTGAGAGACCCCTGCTTTATAGTATTTCCACGTCGTGTCAAGTGTACGGTATTTCAAAGTCTTTCCTGAATTCTCCCAACGTTTGGAATCGCTAATTCAGGCGAATGAAAAAAAAACCAGTCAAACTTTATTGACTAAAAAAAACAAAACACTTGCATCACAAGGAAATGTGTCTTACACATATTGAGCTGCCTGATGAAGCTGGCCATGTTGTTGTGCTTGAAGAACTTGGGGAGAATCTCCTTGGCGAACCGCTGCTCATCCAGCACTAGGAAGCTATTGCCCTCCTTTCAAAAGAGCCGACACCATGATGAGATAGATATGATATTTTTGATGGGTGCAAATGTAAAAATGAAAGGGATTGTTGGCTGAGGTACATTTAGCAGCAAGCTTGCACGCACTAAAGGCTCTTGCTAGCTGCGATTAACCGGTCGCGCACAGGTTTATCCGGTCAAAAAATGAAAAACAAACGCGTTCTATTTACAGCACGTTGACATTTCACAAGCCCGTGCAAGTCGTGAATTTGTTAATGTTCAAATCATTGCGAGACGACGGTCGGTGCTCTGCGTTTTCGCGACGCTAAACGGCTTCGCTGGCCACCTGTTTTGTGTTAGCTTCTCCCACGAGCGAGCTGATGGCGCACAGTGGCAGCTTTACCTGACTCCAGCAAATAAGTTCATTGGTGTCCGCATCCTCGACCAGCGTCCACAACTTGGCGAGGAAAGCCGGGACGTTCGAGTTGTGTTTCATCTCGAAACCTGAATGATTTTCACAAAGCATCCGCGATTTTGGCGAGGGGATGCGATTGTTTACCGTTTTTGTGGACGAGGCTCCTACAACTTCCGTTTCAAGTGCTTTGGTGCTGATTGGTCAAAAAGGAGTTTTACGTAATGACCCTCACGTGGGACACCACGCGTGCAAACAAGGTGTGAACCGCGAGATGGCGTCCGTAGCGTGTGATTTATTTTCTTTCTTTTTATTTTGACTTCAGTGAGCCACTTTAAAGACCTGTTTTGTTCTGTGCTCTCATGCCTGTTTTAATCTTCTAATCCCATTTGTGAAAGTGTTGTCTCAGGATTGTGGTTTCCGTTTCCGGTTTACGGGGGGGGGGGTGTTTCTCAGTTAAAAATTGGTACCGAACTGTAATAAATTTACGTATCATTTAAAAGTGACATTGTCGTATAAAAATAACCAACGATGAAAACAATAATTCAGTAATGCTCATTTGCGACAGCACTTCCTGCCTTCAAAACAAGATCCGGAGGGGGGCCGGGGGGAAGATACACCCGGAGCGCGAAACTCAAGCGGGGAATATGACGAGTTTCCGCCGAAAAGTTGTTTGTCGTCGGCCGTTGAGGCGTGCTTCTTGTTTCTGCTTTTAATTTTAAGTGTACTTGCAGACTTCAGTATTATAACCAGCTGCGCAGTTTGAAGTTGGACCCAAAATGGATGACTAACCAAACGGATAAAGTTCGTACACCGCGACAAGGTCGGATGAATGTCGTTTTATTTTCACACAGCCGAAAACTACCTAAATGAATTAAACACACCGTGTACAACGCGGCAGATTTCACCAGGAATTCATTGTTCAGAAGAAGGGGTGCGTTTCATAGTAAATAATTTGCACTGACTTTTGGCATGTGACGCTTCCGCAAACAGTGACGTTGTATACACAGTAATGCTCATGATCATAACATTTGCCGTCGTCTGTCTTTGCAGGTGGGTCTTTCTCCAAGATGGCTCTAAATGCAGAACAGGAGACCGCGATTAGCCAGATGTTCGAAGCCTATATTTCAGAGTATCATCAAGATGACGTGGCGAAGCTCCTTGCAGCCTCCAGCGATGACGGTCATCGGCCTGTTGTTATCAATGCTATGACATTGTTTGAAGCCAACATGGAGGTACTTGAACCAGGAATAGAAGACTGACTCCAACGGAAACATTCTGAATGCCGTGCATGTTCGGAAATGATTACTTGTCTAATAATCAATAGTCTGCAGCCGTTGTTCAAATTGTCCACGCTCTGTGATTTCAGATTATTGGCCCTGATTTCTGTAGTCGTTCGTGAAGGCAGCCAGTTTATCTTGGTGTCTCACCAAATGTCTATTTGCATCTGATTTTACCCTACAAAACAATGATCGCGTTTTTTTTCTCTTCATATTTTCTGACATGTCACGCATGCCCATTGCATCATTGTATTTTTATTGGACGTGCATACTTCTTCACGTATTTGCGTGTTACTTGTCCTCAGATTGGCGACTATTTCAACGCCTATCCCAATGATGTCCTGACAATATTTGATAAGGTTTTGCACAAAACAGCCACGGAGTTGTCAGGGAATGCTTCCGTTAAGCGTTTGGATGGACTGCGCCCAAGACAACCGCAAATGAATCACACCCTGCATGCACGTATCACAGGTCAGACATCCAAATCAGTGTGATGGTCTCACGTCCAAGCGGCTATCTCGTTGCGTCGTCGTGGCACAGCCCCGATTTTCCTATCTGCAGCCGCTTCGTTTTAGCATTTCAAGGGAAGCGTGCCTGCGTGTGTGTGTGTGTTACCATCCTTCTTGTGCATCCAGGTCTACCAGTTTGTCCGGAGCTCACGAGGGACACCATTCCGCGGTCGAGAGATGTCGGGCATTTCTTGTCCGTTACCGGGACCGTCATACGCACGAGTGTCGCCAAGGTAATCGGGCCGTCGTTTGGACACTTGACACAACGTGCACGTTATCGGACCGTCGGAGGGAAATCGGGGAAGGGAGTGACGGGACTGTGACCCATTGGCGCGCCCGTGAAAGGGCCAAGATGCTGCGCCGGACATCTCCACTGGCGTTGGCTAGTTGTCTACTCCTCTCGCCTCCGTAGGTTCTGGAGTACGGGCGCGACTACATGTGCACCAAGTGTCGTCATATTTTCGCGCTGCGGGCTGACTTTGAGCAGTTCTATGCCTTCGTCCCGCCGGCGGCCTGCCCCAATCCCGATGGCTGTGACTCGTGCAAGTTCAGCTGTCTGTCTGGAGGGTCGGAGCCTACCGCCTGCAGGGATTACCAGGAGATCAAAATACAAGAGCAAGTAAGGTCAACGGTGTATTTTCGTAGCATCTCATTGCCGAATGAATCATTTCAATCGCCATCCAAATGACAGGTGCAGAGGTTGTCAGTGGGCAGCATTCCTCGTTCTATGGTTGTGGTTCTGGAGGATGACCTTGTGGACTGCTGCAAGTCAGGTAGGAAGCCAACATATTTTTTTTTTTCAGTACCAAATCAATGAACGCATTTTTTTTTTCTTTTTTTTTTTTTAACTGCCAAAACGCTAAAAACGGCTTTGCAAAAGCCCGAGCATTTGCTGTGTCGGCTGATGATGGAATGGGCTTCCCCAGGAGATGATGTGACCGTTTATGGAGTGATGTGCCAACGCTGGAAAGCCTTTTATGAGGGCGCTCGCTGCGATGTGGAGCTGGTTCTCAAAGCCAACAACGTGGAAGTCAACAACCAGCAGGGCGCCGTTTCTTTACTGATAGAAGATGTTCAGAAGGAATTCAAAGACTTCTGGGAGCACCACAAATGTGATCCCATAGCTGGTGAGAAGTTCTCCCCTGCTTCCAATCTTAGATTCCGCTTGGAGATTAAAAACAAAAACAAAACTCTCTCTTCATCCTCTGCAGGTAGGAACCAGATCTTGCTGAGTCTGTGCCCTCAAGTGTACGGCATGTATGTGATCAAACTGGCCGTTGCCATGGTGCTAGCTGGAGGGGTGCAGAGAATAGATTCTTCCGGAAGCAAGACCAGGGGTATTGATCCTGTTGGATATTTCTCGCGAAAGCAGCGCTGTCCACACTTTTACGTTTGAGGGCCGCATTCATAGAAATGCAAGGGCCACTTTCGGCAACTTCCGTTCCTGAAACACGCGAAAGTCAGTTACGCGCCCAACGATATACTGGCCACATTTTCCAGTTACTTTTGGAAAACCCTTCCGTAGCACCGCCCAATACGCTTCTTTTTCAATTTCACCGAGTGACTTCTTTCCAGAGAAAGCGACAAAAACCGCCAGGCGCAAATTTAGAACGCTGACGCGACGGTCGCTTGCCGTCTTATCTTTTGCTCTTCAGGCGAATGTCACCTGTTGCTGGTCGGGGACCCCGGCACGGGCAAGTCTCAGTTTTTGAAATACGCAGCCAAGATGATGCCCCGCTCCGTGCTCACCGCCGGAATCGGTTCAACGAGTGCGGGTAGGCGATGCCCTCCGTCGGGCTTTTGACACCCTCGCACTGATGCGCGGTCGACTCGCTCATTGGGAATGATCACGTCCGTTTGCCGTGCGCATCGTCCCGATCGCCGCAGGGCTGACGGTGGCCGCGGTGAAGGACGGAGGTGATTGGCATCTGGAGGCGGGGGCCCTGGTCCTCTCCGACGGCGGTTTATGCTGCATCGATGAATTCAACAGCATCAAGGAACACGACCGCATCAGCATCCATGAAGCCATGGAGCAACAGTCCATTAGCGTGGCCAAGGCTGGGTAGGATATTCATTGCAGGATTATTCGATAGGGGGGGGGGGGGCGGTCTGACCAAAATGTGAATTTTTACCCTTTGTGTAGACAGCACTCAAATATTCTGTCCTCTGCATTGTTGTTGTCGTCCCCCCCCTCTCCATAGTATGGTCTGTAAGCTGAACACTCGAACGACCATTCTGGCAGCGACCAATCCAAAAAGCCAGTACGACCCAAACGAATCCCTGTCAGTCAACATAGCGCTGGCGAGCCCTTTGCTAAGTCGCTTTGACCTGGTTCTGGTTCTGCTGGACAACAGAAATTCAGACTGGGACCGCATCATCTCATCCTTCGTTCTGGAGGATGGAGGTAGGGAGAAGATGGTTCGATTCACATTCTAAAATAGAAAAAGTTTGATGAATTTTGGTAGGGCGGCACGGCGGCGGACCGGTTAGCTCGCCGGCCTCGCGGCGCAGAGGCCGGCGGGGTTTGATTCCGGCTCCCGTGCGCGTTCTGCCCGCGCCCGCGTTGGGTTTTCTCTGGGTTCCTCCCGCATCCCAAAAAACGTGCACGGCGGGTTCATGGAAACACTCAAATTTGGCCCGCGATGTAATCGCGAGCGCGGCCGGCCGGTCGTCTCCCGCGTGCCGATCCAAGCCCGTTCTTTGTTCTCAGGGCTACCGTCTGAGCGCTCCACCCTCTGGCCCATGGAGAAAATGAAGGCCTATTTCTGCGTCATCAAGCGTTTGCAGCCGCAGGTTTCGGCGGAGGCCAACTCCATCTTATCGAGGTACTATCAGCTGCAAAGGCGGAGCGAAGGCCGCAACGCCGCGCGCACGACCGTCCGCATGCTGGAGAGCTTGAGCAGACTGGCCGAAGGTGAGGACGTCGTCTGGAAAAGAATTCCAAATGTCGTATCGGATCGGACCATCCCCGCGAGTGGAAGAACCGCGATTCCGATCCTCACCGCTGAACTGTTTTCCATCCGCACAGCCCACGCCCGACTCATGTACAGGGAGACCGTCACCGTCGAGGACGCCGTCGTGGCCGTCTCTGTCATGGAGAGCTCCATGCAGGTATTCGAAACTTCACTCGGTTGCGCCGTTACGTAGACGGATCGCTTCGGTGCCAATTTCGCGGGTACTTTTGCGGCCCGAATAATATGGAAAGTTCTGCCACTCGAGTCTGCGCTCGCGTTTGAGTCGTCGTGAGACGTGCTAAAGAGCCAACCGTTGCAAAAGATGGTTGGAAAACATCTTTGCTCAGTTTGTTTTTGTTTTTTTTATTCTGAAATGAAAATTGTAAAACCGCGTGCACTCTTTTAGGGTGGCGGTTTGCTGGGAAGTGTGAATGCAGTGCTGACCTCATTCCCCGATGACCCTGGTCAGCAGTATCGGACGCAGTGTCGGGCCCTGTTAGGAGGCCTGAAACTGCCCGTCTTACTTCAGAAGGAGATGGACAGATTGGCCAGGTGGGTCCATGTTGTGGTTTTTTTTTTTTTTCCTGGTCTATTTTTATTGTTCGTTGATCAAGAAGTCAAATGTAAAATGCCCAAAAGAACAATCGTGACAAAAGTGAAAAGAAAATGCGCAGGCCACGCCTTTACGCAACGACACTTTCATTTTGAACTCTCATCCTCATCAAAGTTCAGTTGTTTTTGCGTGAACCTACAGTAGCTATATTGAAAAAATAAAATGATGACAAAGATGACTGCCGTACGCGCATTAAGTCTTTAATTCTTAAAACTTAAACAGTAATTAACGTTGCCTTCTGTGAGCGGCGAGCGATCGCTCTGGCTGCTGCATTCATTCGTTCCTTGTATTTTTTTTTTCAGGCTCGGGAGCAGCACCGTCGAGGCTTCAAGCTCTGAGCGGCCAACCGATGGCCGCCTTCCTCATCCCGGAGAAACGGACTCGATCGCCGCCGCGCGATCCGACGTACCGGACGCCCCCGTGAGCGATGCCGAGCAGGAGAGCGGCTTGGATTGGTTTTACTCCGTCGCGCCTTCTCGAAGGTCAGATGAAATCTCCTCCGCGGTATTCACGTCGACTCCACTTGACGCCAATCAAAAAACAGACTCCGGCGCGGCCACTTCTCCAGTCAACTATCATCCCCGTTCAAATACTGACCCCGCAGTCACCGTTACCGCTGAGGAAGGTGCGACCATCGGAGAGAAACAGCCCGACGCTCAAGAGAATCTACGCGCACCCGACGGACAACGCGCAGAGCCTGCCGGGAGCGCCGTTCAGAAAATCTCGCAAAATCGACGGGAGAGAAGCGTCGAGGAGCTTCGGCGTAAACTCCGGCAAAGTGACGAAGCAGAGATTGGACTTGGGGAAAGTGACGTCACCGTGAAGAACGCGAGTCAGGCCGCCACCGTTTCAGACGCAACGTCCGATACGGACGCGGATCACCGAATTCAGAGTAAGCCGCGGTTTCGCGCGGCGACGGAAACCGCCGGCGCCGCGCTCGCGGACACGACGGCGGCTTCGGATGAAAATATTCCTTTCAAGTTTTCACACTTTGTATTCAAACCCAAGAAGATGACATCCTTCGTCTGCAGTGTCAATTCGCAACGCAACCTGGACGGCAAAAATGGTCCAAACGTTCAACGGAAGGTCGGCAGCCACGATGAGGCCAAGGGTGCGCTTCCGGGGAACGACGGTGGAAAAAATAAAACGCGCGAAAAGCACCCGAGTTTCAAAGGTGGAAGCGCGAAAGAGCAAGTGAGCCGCGTCAGCAATAAAACCGCGTCGTCTTTTCCGCCGCAAGAGCTGGAAAAGGACAAACCGCCACGAGCGCAGACCGGTGGCGCCATAAGCCAAAGACCTGACATGGGGGGCCAAGATGGTCTCCGGTGTAAAGAAAGTTTGACACCTTTAAGAGCGACTTCCAGCCCCGCAAAGTCCACGGTCGCCCCCTCAACTATCGCTAAGCTTTCAAGATTCTCCTTCAGCGGCACAGCCCAACCCCGACGACCCGCGCTTCAGGCAGACCCGGAAAAGATTCACCAAATGGAAAAAGCTCCACGTGAAAAAGAATGCGTGGAATTATCGAGGACCGCTTCCGACAGGACAACTGAACAGAGACCGAAAAGAATGCGAGAGGTAAAAGCCGCTTCATCTTCCCCGGACGCCTCGCGGCATCCGCCTCCTTTGGAACATGGCCCAGCGGCATGTGCGAGCATAAAACGAACGGAACCGACTCCTTCTGGAACACATGGGGTAAAAATGGGTCAAGGTAGGGCCACAGCGTTTCCTAATTCCGTCAAGATGAAGAGGAAGCGTTTGGAATCGGGCACTCCAGCAAGTGCTCCTAGCGGCTCGAAAGGTGTGTTTGTCAAAACTTCTCTCTTTGGCTCTGGTGACTTAAATGATGACATTCTCGACACTGACTGGGACAGAGAGGTCGCAAAGAAAGCCAAAGTGTGAAATTACAGAAGGAAAAGAAGAAAAAAAAGGAAGTTGTGATGTAATGCCATAGTTGGCCACTAGAGGGAAACCTTGATCTTATTATATATCATATATTATTATATTCTTCTCAGGCGGTGTAAAACGATCCATTAATTCACGCATTAGCAGTATCTTGAGGTAACTCTTTATTTCTCCTTCAAAATGCGCAACATCAGTCTTGGCGTGTCTTTTTCGAACAAAGAATTGACTTTTGGTGCTTTTCACCGTCGGCAGTCGACGAGCCGTGACGAATTTGAAGGCAATGCGCGGACCGTCACGGCAAAGCAATGTTGACAGTGTTGGGCTAATTGGATTTGGACAGTAACGTTACATCAAAAGACGTCTCCTGCTCTTTTCAAATGGCACTAATTAGAGCTTTCTTTAACACCAAGGGAGATTAGGGAGTGGGATTAAGAGTAGAGTATATTGCGAACGCCAATGTGACATAGGGAAACGTCATGGCAAACTGCGCCCCAAAAGCCCTTCAGAGCAGAACCGGTGATACTAATAAATCTTTATTTTTATTATTTTTTTAAATATAAAGCTAGTCTTTCTTTATTTGACGGACTCCAATCCCATTTCATAAACCGGGATGCGACGTTTCCCGGAGCAGAGTTTGCGCTTCATTTAATTGCCAGCCATCTGGGTTTACGTTACATTGACACTTTATTTTAAAAGAATACATGGAGGCAAAAAAAGGTCCACTGGATTATCCCGACCTTTAATTCAAACAATCATTTGAAGTTGGGCATGAAAACAACGTAGCCTTTTTCGATACACTTGGTCCTAAATTGTCGTAGAAGATGGGGGGGGGTCGAAGTGGCCTGACCCTCGCTGCAACTTCCACTTCATTTCACATTGTTGGCAACGTAAAGTTCGGTCAGCATTTAAACATTGTTGCAACCGGCCGTTCCGGTGCGATACTTGAGGCGTAGATCAGAACTGAGCACTGACGAACTCGCTTTCAAGTTCAACATGCTGGCTTTTCCCAAAAAGCGCCCGTCTGTCCCGTTTCTCGACAAATCATTTTCGTCGCCACTTGCTGTCGACTGAAAACGACACGGCGGTCGCTCTGGTCTCGGGGAAACGACCAATGGCGGCTCAACTGTTTTCCGAGTCTGCTCACGCCACAATCTGGGTGGTCGATCCCGGCAGGCCCGAGCGAGCGATGGTCAGTTCAGCGAGTGGACGTGAAAAATGGGGAAAAAGAAAAGTGAACACTGAATAGCGGAGTTTATTATTTGGATCTTTTGAAGGGGGTTAAACCGCTCAGGATATCTTTGGACGAGCACTCCTATGATGGCACTGACTGCTAGTAGCCGTCGCTTTGATTCAATAAAAAGAATGCATCAACATCTCTGTCGCTGAAATATTCATCTCCGGTGCACTTTGCAAAAAACATACAGTCCAACAAATTGTATAATGCGATCTTGACATCGCATACCGCAGGTCACCTTGGGTTCACTTGGAATGCGGCGGTGAGCGGCGAGCGGATGCGCGCGACCTCGCTCTGACCCCGCCGCCATCATATTCCGACACATGACGTTGTAGGCTTTGGTTCGCCGGCTGTTGCTTTCCTTCTCCGCGTGCCTCTTTCGAGTTCAAGTTGCCGTTGGTTTCACCTGCCCAAAGTAACTCTTTAAAGTTCCTTTTAAAAGTTTTTTTTTTAAAAACCTTTTTAAGAGTTTTTTTCTGGCATGGTCTACGCTGGTTTTCCTCAAATTAAAAGGTATCTTGGTTTGGAGCTAGTTGTAACAGGCCAACTTTTAGGGGTTATTATTGTCACACTCCTAATGTACACAAACGTAATATAAAGCTGACTTTCTTTCTTTTTTTTTTTCATTTAAAGTGAATGCTAATCTAAACGTATTCAGCCATTGCGCACTCAAGAAGTACCTTTTTCATTTGGATTTTTCTGGGCTCAAATCAAGTTGTGTTCCTTCCAGGGATTTAGCCTGTCTTTCTTTTTTTTTTTTTTTTTTTTTTAAACTCTGGTCTTTTTCCAAATGCCCGTATTTACCATTTCACAACCACAATCCGAAAGGGACGGCTCACCCAAAATGAATTTGCTGTCTAAGGCAATTGTGACAAAATAACACGTGTGCGTGCGCGCGCAACTCTGTCCCGCATGTGGGTTTTCATAGCAGGTTTGAGGCTTCATACTGGACTGTGCTGTGACGCACCAAATTGTTGGAAAGAACATGCATTTTCCACTGGATTTAAAACTTTGGACATTCGTTTTATAGTTGTTGTTCTCCCCCATTACTTGATTCATATTGAGGTCTTGCAGGACAAAAAAAAAAAAAAAAGCCCCAAAAAACAAAAGACGCCATAACTGCTGACACCAGCAGATTTTTTTTTTTTCAAGCGAGTGATTAAAGATGCCGCAGTCTGCCAAGAGGTATTAAACACTGACAAGTGCCAATGCATAAAATTTACGGCACCTTCAAACAACGTCTGATTAAGTGTAATCCAATCGGTATGCCGTTTTGTTCCTTTTTCAGGGCCCCCTGCAAACACAAAATTGTGCGGTGATCTCACCGACCAGTTGTTACGTCCCAGACGCGCAGGAAGTTGTTTTCCCAGAGAATTTTAAGTCACTACATGGAGTCTTTGAAGAGCTGGAAAAATAGAGCAAAGTTGGTGCCAGAGCGAATCGAGCTACTAATGCGTTTCATTTCAGACAGGTTGAAACAATCATCGACCAGAGGTTGGATGGTGATGGCGACTACTCAAGAGAACAGTGGGCTGGGATCACTTTTTTTTTTTTCTTTAACATGCATGTGTCGGTCCGTTTCCTGCTTATTAATTTAATTAGCGGTATGCTATTATACAATCGAGCTTGCTTTGCCCACGTTCAAAAAGTCAAATCGCAAGAAGAAAGAAATCTGGGCAAAAGTTCAGGAAATAAAGTTGTATTAAGATGACGATAAGGTCATCATAGAGGAAAGGCGGGCTTGAGTCCGAACGCAGCATTTGTAACCGCGTCCCGTCTCTGAACGGTCGCGCGCCTTTGAATCCGTCCGTCCGTTTTCAGTTTAAGCGAGGTCGGGTCACGGCGTCGAGAGTTGAAGCGGGGAAGGCCGGACTTCCATCACCCGGGCAACTTGGTCCAAACTTTTCCGAGGCATTCCGAGAGTGTTCCCGGGCCAACCGGGCAACGCGGGCTCCCCGGTGGAAGTCCGGAACCAGCGCGCTGGCCGTGCCTGGAATACGTCACCGGAGAAGCCTCCCAACAAGATGCCCGAGCCACATCATCCGGCTCCTCTTGGGGCCTCCTTGAGGCTTTTTGCCCAAATGTGCATGACGTCACACACGTTTGCTCCAAGCTAAGATTAAAAAACAGACAAACAAACATTTGTGTGTCCGTGCATGTTTTTAATATATATTTTTTTGTGTTCATGCACAGTGCGCCCTATCAGTCTCACTTTCTCCAAAATGATAAAAAAAATAATAAAATAAAATCAAGCAGGTCACCTTTAACCTATGGCCGCGCGTGACCTTCATCACCGGAAGTTGTTCGCACTCGGCAGTGTGCACTCGCAGCTTGCGATCGGAGCCGTTGCCGTGTAGCTTTTTTACATTTTTATTATTCTCATTCAAAGTGTGTTTCATCTGCAATTCACCGGCGGCACTGGCAAACGATGGCAATCAGGAGAAGCGTCATCTAACGGGACGCGCGAGCCGCGATGGTCGCACGCCTCGGCGTCGGGTCTCCCACGAAGGTAGGCGACGATTTGCTTTTCACCAACTCCTCAACTCTTTGCGACTACTTCATTTTTCTGCTTCGCTTTGGCGCGCGCGTGTCAGTGCCGCGCATGTTTTTGGAATGCGCGAGGAAACCGGAGTGAACCCGGTGAGAACCCACGCGGGCACACAGGACGGCCGAAGCCGGAATCGACCCCCCCCCCCCCCCCCCCCTGCACTTGTGAGGCGGACGCCGGCGCCCTGGTTATCGCCCGTCATTTTCCGACTTCATTCTCACAAACAAGTTGCATCTTTTTCTGTGTGCGCAGCCTTCGGCCTTAATTGACAGCATATGGGCAGGATTGAGGGTGGCAAGTCGGAGCAAAACTGTGCGCTTGCGAATGCGTCTGCCTTTTATTGTGTCTCGGTTGCAAGGTTGCAACACAGCGAAAGAACAAAGCGAATGAACAAGCATGCATGGCCCCCCCCCCCCCAGCACAGGAAGGAACTGCAAGCGGGCCACCGTGGGCGGAGGGCGCAGATCTGCTTTGTGAAGTGGCTACCTGGAACACTGCCCTTTGATTGATTGATTGATTGATTGATCGTGTGTGTATGCAAAACAAAACAAAAAAAAAGAAATCATAAATTGGCTGAAGGGATGCATTGTGTGTCCATTTCTCTCTGTACTTTTGTAAGCTTGCAAGCTCGTGCACAGGCCATGTTTGCAAACAGATAAGAGTGAACACAGATTTGCTTCATAAAATGACCTTGACTAGAAAGTGGCAGCTGCTGACTACTGTTTTTTTTTTTTTAATCTAGGGAGGCGGATTTCTTCTATGGCTTCTCCAGCGGATTTCGCATCTCGGACGGGGACAGACGTTAATCGACAGGTAAGAATTTGACTTGTCAACGTCCGTTTAACGGTCAACAGTATTTCGAGACTACTTTCAAACAAGCAATGCTGTACATGTCGCAAAGAAGACAGTAGAAAGCACCAAAAGAGCCCAACTGAAAAGCGGGTCAAAAGACGGAAAAGTCAAAGATAAAAATGGAGTTTGGAATGAGCAAATCATTTCCTGAGCATATTTTGAGTGTCGGTGGTCAGATGAAGACGAGCCGAGCGGTTCAAAGGTGAAGTGGCATCTCGTGTCCCATCCTCGCGTGACCAATTCTCGAGCTCGGCGATCATGACCAGGTTCGCTTTCAAGTTGAGCAAACGTCAGCCCAGACAAATGATGTTATTCGAATGCGGCTCGTCGACGCCCCCCAAGAGACGTTGTCCTGCCTTTCTTTTGCTGTCACCGCGTACGAGCACGCAAGGTTCAAAGTCTTCCATCCCCACTCCGGGCGTTTGTTTCGATCCGCCGACCTTTTTCCTCGTGGCTCGCGGGATCTGATTAGAGCGGCTTTACTTTCAGACCTCCCAATTACAGTAACCCCCCCCCCCCCTCCCTCACCCCCCGTGGGTGCAATTTTTGAAGACTCTTTGTCTTGCCTCAGCTCTGGCCTGAACTCGTCCAGTTGTGGAACAACTTGGACTTTTGCGGTTATGCCTGCAAACCCCCCCCCCCCCCCCCCCACCACGCACCCACTGGAGAGAGTAATGTTTGTAATGGTTTTTGTTTTTCTTACTGAAGCATGTCGCAACGTAGAACTTTGCTCAAGGGGTTCAAATTAGAAATCTATAACGATGCTGGTTCTGCCGCTCTGGCCCTGGCGGGGGCCCCCTTTTAGTACCGTTGTGACTTTTAATGAAGCATCATTGAGTTACTGAGGCTATAAATACTCAGCTTGTCGCTGCACTAACATTTGTTGAGTGGATAAGAGAGGGTCTGTTTGCTGCCTTGTGTGTGTGTGTGTGTGTGTGTGTGTGTGTGTGTGTGTGTGTGTGTGTGTGTGTGTGTGTGTCAAAGGGGCCAGCCTTGGGTCCGCCTCATTTGGTGCTTTGTTAATCCGCATTGAGCGTTGAGAGGAAATATGGGGATGAACGAGTTGTATGTCCAAAGCGAATTCTTGCGGCACGCGGGCGAACCGCACAAGTGATAAGACGTGATGCATCAAGAATCTTTTGTACTCCAATCCCTTAGAAAAGATTTTTTTTGTGCCAGACCGTAGTTGGGAGGAGGGGAGGTGGGGGGGGGGGTTCGTTTATTGCCGTCACAAACACTTGCTAATATCACGCAATCACGTTGCGTCGCTAATTCGGGGCGCTAAAATAACAACTTCATATTTTGACAGGGTGTCACACCGGCGCGTTGGCCGCGCCGGTGTGACACGCTTTTGCCGTTGCCTCTGTTGACTTTTTCCAAGCGTGTTGTTTTCGCTGAGAAAATCGCGAGCGCGCTTCTGCCGGCACTTTGTCTCATCGACTCTCGATGAATGACTCACGATTCCGCCGGTCACCACGTGACCGGCGGAAGGAATCGGGTCAAGAGGGAGCAGCCGAGCGCGTACGCGGGAGGATCCGCGTCCGTTTCGAACACGAGCCGGGCCGTCAGATGCTCGTGTTTTCTTTGACCGCGCGCCGACTCTCCCTCCGCCAATGACCTCCGACCTCCTCTCCGCGCTTTTGCCGCGAGATTCGCGGAGGGCTCGGGAAAGCCGCTCGCTGGGCATTTCATTCGGCACACCCGCACAATCCCAAAACAAAGCCCATCAAAAACGCCGACCTTGCAAAGATGACAATGTTTTGGTGTTTTTTTTTTTTTTTTTTGCAACTGATCAAGACTTGCTAACATTCCTACCGAGCCCCAAACAAGATCCCAACGTGACGTTCTTCAAGGTATTTGCAGCCCCCCCCTCCCCCTCGCGCATATGGTGACAATTAAAATGAAAGCTTAATTAAGGGGGGGGGTGATTAAATTCACTTATACATAGAAAAGTTGATTGTGCGAAACAGGACCGTGATTCATTTCACTAGTTGCGGTGAAATTCTTTCCCCGTTTATTGATGCAAGTTTAAGCCACATTACACGTGTTGAGCAGGCTGGCGAGTTGAAGTGCCAAACCTGTAAATTTCCATTTATTTGCATCGGAGAATGGGCCGTTTGTTGTTCACAAAGAGGAATTTTGGGACCGATTAGATGATTTGGTTTTTTTTCAGGATGAGTGAGCAGCACTTGAAAGAACGTACTCTCTTAAAGCAAATCATCGCGTCGGCAGGCATCGCGTTCCCTTCAAGAAAGGATTTGTTTCCTCCGCGACGCTAATGAGTAAGCCCCGAAGAAAAGCCCCCTCCGTGTTGAATAATTGTCTGTAAGCACTCAGGGAATGTTCACGAAGCTTCTGGCGCAACGGAGCAGATTCAGCATGTCATGTTTTGTATATGAGGATCGGGTCAAAGGTCATGCTGCCGCGCGCGCAAAGTCTCCGTTTCGGGAATGGATCCTGCGTTTCAAAAGTGAGCGCAACGCAGATTCCGCGCGCCGGGGGGGGGGGGGGCAATGCCGCACAAACACAAGGCCGCCACTTGGTTTTCTTATCTTATCGACGTATGCGATCGGTAGAACAGCGCTACCCTTGAAGCTGAAATGTCACTTCCTTTTTTTTTTTTTTTAAATGACGCCTTTCCCTGTCGACCGACGGCAGTTTGTATCGCACGCCGCAAACAAAAACCAAATCGCACGCATTCAGGCAAGCAACGAGAGATGCACAACGACGTCGGCCCTTCTCGTCCGGCCGCACGAGCGGCGTTCGAGTCCAGCAGAGGGCCTTCTCCAATCATCTTTCGCAGCCTGCCAGTTAGCGCCGAGGTCAAGGCGCCGCAAGACAAAGTAGTTTGGCCACCGCCGCTTTAAGCGTAAAAAAACAAAACAAAAAAAAAGAACGTATAGCTGGTTGAGGTTTACAGGATCAAAATCCAATAACTCAGTTCAGCGCTATATTACCTTGAGCTGGATTGTCCCTGCGTGCTTTCGGAGGGTGATTCTGAAAGGCCGGGAGGCCCCGCCTCCCCTCGGATTCCAAACAAGTGTTTGGGCTCAGTCGTGGCCTTTTATAACTGCACCTTCATTTCCTGCGGCCGTCACGCAACAAAAGGCCCAGACGTGGTCCATAAAAGCAACAAAACCCCCGCAGATTGGAGGGAAAGCATTTCTACCCCCCCCCAAGAGAGCAGCACGCATCCAAGCGGCAACAAACCCGAATGCCAACATTCATGACCTGAACCCGAGAAACGATCAGACACCGAGAAGCTCTCAAGTGAGAGGTCCGAAACAGGTCGCGCTACAAAAACAAAGACGCCATCCTCGCTAACGCTTCATACCCGAAGACCGACCGCTCGCGTGCAAATGTCAACCCTCGAGAAGCAGCAAACCTGATCTGGACATAAATGCAGGAAAGTTCATTTCCGACGCAAACGAGTCCGAAGCTCGGCAAGTTCCTAGTCGCCAACCGAGTGAAAATGGCAACGCGCTTTATTTGTCAAACGCGAGCAGGTTGCCGGCTTTCTCCAGCAACACCCGCAAACGGGCCGCCGCAGGTTGACTTGGGCGGCTTCCCCCCGCCCCGTCCGACCGTCGCGTCGGCGGAAGGGAAGCGAGCGCCATCCCTCCGCGAGCTATCGAAGGAATTGATGGTTTTCTCTTCCTCTAGTTTGCCCCTGGTTGTTTTCAAACGCGGCGAATGGGGAAGACTGCGGCCAGCGAGTGTGTTCCTGCGCATTTGTTCCCGCGGCTGTTTGAGTCGAGCCGGACAAAGCTGTTGCTAAGCTGGATTTCTTGCCGCTGAAGAAATGCGGCGTTTGTCCTCATTTGTTCGGGTGCCACCTCCCGGCTGAGACTTTGAACGCCGGCGCTCCTCGGCTGGATGTCGCTTGGACCTGAGCTCCGATTGCCGGGCTTTGCGTTTCGCTTTGAAAAATCTCTTTTTTTTTTTTGGACTTTTCCCAGCGAGCGAGCGTGCGTGCGTGCGTGCGGACGGACGGACGGGCCTCCGCAGCGCAAAGCTGGGGAGGCTGCAAATGAGGTTGGGAGGCCCCTCTCCACAGATACTTGACAAAGGGGTGTTCATTGGCACATGTACTCGCAATCCCTCTCTCACACACAGACACGCACAGGCGCAAATGAACTTGTACATTGTTGAGGTGACGTTGCATAATCTGATTGAAATGACGAGGACGGCCGGTGACGTCATTGGAATGACAGGACATTTTTCAGTCAGTGAAGATGAGAAAGTTGAAGCAACTTCTCTCCGTGACGGAGCGTCCCCCCCCACCCCCCCAACTGAGTCCGTCCGTCCGTCCGTGCGTCCGCCCAAGTCTTACTAGCTCAACAATCCACGCTTCCCACAAATGTGGATCGCAAAAAGATTTCAACGTGTCTTCTTCGGAATAGGGCGCATGCCTTGTGAGAAAAAAGCCGTTCAAATAATGGCTGGATGGAAATTTCACTCATTCAGCATCCCCCCCCCCCCCCACGCACACATTTTGTTCCTTTTCATCTGTTGTTACACAAGGGTGTGATTTCAGAAGTTGCTGTGTTTAAATGTCTCGTATTCCCGTGGACTGTCGGCACCTACGGACCCCCCCCCCCCTCCCGCCCCCCACCTGATTTTTTGATCATTCTGCCTTGGCTGTGAAAGCTAGCTTTGGGATGAGTGTGGCTTTGGAGCTTGTGAAAAAAACAACAACAATGTTCAAGTGAATACCCTTCATCTGTTAATGCTTTTTGCCTTGTGGTTTTTGTTTTTTTTTTTTTTTTTGGGGTGGGGGGGTCCAAATGAGAAAACCAAAATACCTGTTTTTGATTTTCTGGCAATGCGATCGTGTGCACTGCAGGGAATGGTCTAATAAAAAAAAAAAAGAATCTCGGACCAATCCGCGCCGTCATTAATTCCTGAACCAATTCGATTCCAGCCGGCAGTTTTATGATGCAGTTCTGCAGTATTTGGAAAGAAAGTTCAGCCGAGTAATTCTTGTCCGATTGAGTGTTTGAAAATGACTGGAGATGAAGTTGAAGGCCAATTCACACCATCCGGGCCAGATGCAAATGGTTTTGGTGGGGGGAGGAGAGAGAGAGAGAGGGGAAAAAAAAAAGTAGCCCAACCTCTGGATAGCAGATGCTTGTATGTTTAAATTGGCGGGTCACCATGAGATGCGCTTTGATCAACGGCTTTGTCACGAAGACTGAACGAGCGCCTCGCCGAGAGAAAGGCCCGCTTTCGGATATGCGGCTTCCTTCTTATTCGCCCGCTCGCTACGATACAGTGCGTCCGTCCGTCCGTCTTCGCTAAGATGCGGCTCATCCCGTTCGGGGTCATTCATGGCTGAGTTGACGTTGCCTTCTGGTTCGAGACAACGTTGCCAACGGCAGGGTTTCCATGTTGCCGAGACACCCAAAAGCCACTTTGCCAGCTTTGCAAAGGTTAAGGTTGCTTTTTGTGCCCCCCCCCCCTCCCCCCAAAAAAAGAGCAGATTCTTGTTTTTGGAGCCAGAGCGCTCTCCGACATGGAGCCGGAGCTCCCTCTTCATCCCTTGACTTGACTTGTCACCCTTCTCCTCCTCATTCTCGGTGAAGCCATCCCAGGAAACTCTTCCCGAACTTCTTCTTGTTGCCCGGTCTGCCTTCTGCTGATGCGGCGGCTTGCTTTCCGCTCGGAGGGTTTGCTAAACCCTAAATGTTTTTCTTCGGAGCTTCGCATTGAACCGAAAAGCGTTCCAGACGCGTCTCTGTCATCTGTTTTGTCATTTGTGGCTGGAATGTCTTCGCTGGTGAAGCTTGAAACCGGAATGCGCTCTCGATTCCCCGAGGTGTTGCGCCAGCTTTGGACCGGCAAGAAAGAGTCACAAATTGTTCCCCACTCATAAATTGTGTCACTGCAGCGCAGCGGCCTCTCATCCAGCCCGTGAGGTTTGGCTCTTTGATTTATTACCGCGGGCTCAGAAAGAGCCGCGGTCACTTGCCATCGTTGTCCGATAAGCCTGAGCGGCGTCTGCTACGTGCTCTTCCGCCATCTTGAATTACCAGCGGTGGAGGCCTTCCCAATTTGGCGCCGCTCTTCTTCAGGTGTGATCCAGGCCGGTTCGCTTTTCCCCAAGGGTGTACCGCCAGGCACCCTGCAGAGGCCACACAACTAGCGATGCCACCCATCCAACCGTTCTGTAGCGCTTATTCGGGGACGGGACGCGCGGTGGCGCCGCTCCGGCGGGAAAGCCCACGTTTGCCGCTCCCCAGTCGTTTCTTCCCGGGGGGGGGGGGGGATCCCAAGGCGGCTCCCGGCCGGACGGGAGACAAATCGTGTCTCTCCGGCGTGTCCCGGGTCACCATGCCGGCGACAACACCTCACCGGGGAGGCGTCCGGCAGGCATCCTCATTGGATGCCTGAGCCACTTCATCTGTCTCCTCTCCACGCGGAGCTTGTCACCTTGTCTCGAGAGCTTTGCCTTTTGGCTCAGCTCCGTCTTCGCCGCGGAGGCGTCCGGCAGGCATCCTCATTGGATGCCCGAGCCACTTCATCTGGCTCCTCTCCACGCGGAGCTTGTCACCTTGTCTCGAGAGCTTTGCCTTTTGGCTCAGCTGCGTCTTCGCCGCCACCGACCGAGACAAAACCCGCAAACACGGCAGACGCTGCGCCGATCCGCCCGTGGATCTCCCGCTCCGTCCTGCCCTCCACCAAGCTTCTTCAACAGCGCATGTCCACGCACAACTCTGATGCGCCGGAGGTCAAACCCATTTGAGGAGCAACACGTCAAGGCGCTCTTTGGCATGCGGGTGTTTTCTGTTAAAGAGTCGAAACATCATCAAAGTAAAGCCGTGGTAGGCCAATTCCACTTTCCAATAATTGCACATTCCTTCTTTTTTTTTTTTTTTCTTCATGCAAAATGATCCAAACGATGAACAGCCTGTGTCATTGTGGGGAGTCTTCATCTTTTGCCACCACTGCAGCACCGCGTGTGCCTGTAAGAAATGTCTGTGGACAAAAAAAAAAAAAAAAAGGACGGAGGCGCAAACATGGTTGCGGCGCAGCTTTGAGGCAGACATTTTGTTGACATATTTGGTAGTGTCTTTCGTTTTGTGGTTGAACAAACCTCCCTGGATGAAGACGCTCGGCTCACAAATTGCTTTCACGTAACAGCGGGTACAGGGGGGGGGGGGGCTTCCTTTTTTGTGGTTCGTGCCATAAAGATACCCGCTACTCGTTGGGTGTTTAATGTTGACTTTTGATTTTCAAGCAGTCTTATCGGTTTTCGTGAGCAACTTTTGAAATCCAGGGTGGTCGTGAGACCCCTTTCATGTCCGATGGAATTTGATGTCGCACGGGTCCAATTAGGGTGGAAATTGGAAACGAGCTGCCACCAATGCACTTGGCCTGTTTTTCATGTGACAGCATCACATGGCTTCTTCAAGCACGTGCGTGTGTGTGTGTGTGTGCGTGTGTGCACCGTGAGGCGGACGCGCTAAGCAGTTGTTGGCGGTGCCGCCAGTCGAGAAGTTCATTTTATTAAAATGAGAGATTGGTTTGGGTGGGCAGTAAAGATGGGAGGGGCTGAACCACAAAGGTGACGGATCCATAAAACGCTTCAAATAAGTCCAGGCGGGCTGCGGCAGAAATCCAGGCCAGCGTTGACCCGCAAGAAAATGTCGTTGGCCGGTCATGTAACGTACCCGACGTTTCCTTTTCTTTGTTTTCACGCGTAATGGAAAGGCACGATCACCCGAAGGGAGCTGTTCTTGATATCGGCACGGAGTGACGGCTGCGTAGCGAGATCATAAACGTTTCGTGGCTTCCCAACGTTGCTGCGGCGTGTGCCGCAATAGCGAACGTTGAGCCCGCTAAAGGGCATCTCGAAGAATTGGCGGCGTCGGGGTTGGCGGAGAGGCGCCGAACAAAAGAGAGAGCCAGTGCGGCGGCAGTTGGCACCCAAGAAGTGGATCTGAACCGCTGCCAGCTTTTGATGTGAGAACCGACAGCGGCGGGGGGCGCTCAGTCGTCCGGACCATTAAAACAGCAAAGCACTGTTTTTCCTGCGCTTTGGGTTTGAGTGTGTCCGTGTGTGTGTGTGTGTGTGTCTTTTATTTCCTTTTTAACATGGCCTTCAGTAAATGTACCCGGCTTGTCAGCGCTCACAAAAGAACTCGGCAACACACCGTGGAAGCTCTTTCCGACTGCAACTTTACGGCTCGGAATACAGATACGCACACGTTACGTCACCTCAAAAGTCCGAGCAAGTCTGAAATGCTTCCCATCCGTAGAGTTTTCGTCCGCGCGGCACGCGCGTCACGATGCCGACGCGCCGAGAACGCCGGTGAAGACCGCGAGAGGCCGCAGCGCCTCGCATGCCTTCGCGCGGGATACGTCAGGAGTAAAAAAAAAAAAAAAAAATCAAATCACACAGCATCGAGACACTCGCGCCGTAAAAGCAAACTTCTTTGAAGACGGCTACTCGCTTCGTTTCTGCGGTTATGTTCCAAATCGTCAAATATGTAAATGTTTGCATGACATTGAGGCTAAAAAAAACAAAAAAAGTGCAGCTGTTCGGATCAAACTCTATTTACCGCGAGACTTTTTTTTTTGAGGCGGGGGGGGCGAAATGAGCCAAAATTGACCGGCGCTGGTTTCGCTTGGTTTCGTCTAAATATTTTGCAATCCGCGCGTTTCGCCGACAAGCGCCGCAGACCTGGAAAACAAAAAGCGGATGAAAAATCTGCCGAGGATTCTTTGGAGGCCCGATGGTCGGCAGTCGTTGCATGACGAGACTCCCATCGGGCCTCCCGCACGCCGGCGGCGCTCGCCGCTCGGATTCAGAGCAACTCGCTGTCGCACAAATTGCAGAGCAATAACTAGTCGGAAGCTCAGATGCCCAAAGCGCAGCGCCGACAAACTCCGCGCCGACCTGTCAATCGACGACGGCACGGGAAAGTACGTCCGCTCGGCGGCTGACCGACTGACGGACGGCGGCGGCGGCGGCGGCGGTGCGGGCGCGCCGGCGGGCGGACACGTTGGGGGTGAAGAAGCGTGTTTCTCTTCACCTAGCGGCTTTGCATCATTTGACGTTTGTTTATGATCCAGTTAACTGGCTGCTACGGTGTTTATGAACCGCAAGCGTTCGCTTTCGCCGTCCCATATGTGCAGACGTCGGCTGCAGTCAATCAAAGGCTGAAATCTCGCACTCTGTCATGAGCGGATGCAATTCTAATTTGATGGACTTCTGAGCGCGCCATAAGCTGCAATCCTGTGAACTGCCTCATGGACGCGCACACACACATAAAATGTAGATGAAGTCTGCTCGAAAAACGTCATTCAAGTTGCACTTTTGGATTACTCCATAGCATGAAAGTTTCAACTTGCGGTGTGCCAGTCGAGCGCGATCGAGCGGTTGGCCAGTCCTGACTTGAGTGATTGTGTAGCTACAGATTGTTTCTTTTGCACATTTCTTGTTCAAACAGCAGAGGGAGTTTGTGACTCAAGTTTCAGGAAGAACACCCCCACCCCCTTTTGTTTTTTCTTTTTTTTTTTTTTTTTTGCTTTGCGCAATCTTTGCCACCTTCAACAAAGTCATCGTGCGTGCGCGGGGAGTAAGGACACTTCCTACTTCACAGAACCACACGCGTTGCTATCGGGAATATCGTGACGGGAAATGCACTGATAACTTCGGTACACGCGCTTTTTGCAGCTAAACGTTCCAAAATGTCTTGAATTCAACCCCCCCCCCCCCCTCCTCTCATGCACTTCGTCGGGACAACAGGAACTTCTCGCCGTGGGAATTGACAGGAAGAACTGAACACGCATGCACACAAGCAGTTAGGATTCAACAGATTGCACTGATGGGCGGGGCCTTTTTTTTTTGTAGCCATCCGCTGACGTTCGAGAGCTTTGAGGTGTAGTTGAGATGGACTCGCCGGCCGCAGAAACACAATTGTCCGTAACCAAGCGGAAAGTCTCGACACGACGTGCGGTTTGAGTTACGGCCGAGTCTCCGCGCGCACAGCGAGAGCACGCTTGGGAGAGAGAGACTTGTTTGGGAAGCCAAATGGCAACATTTTGATCGGCTTCCGACGGTCTTCGGGCCTCGCCGGCCCCGACGGCTCACCGCCGCCACGTTGATTGCTCGGCGCAGGCGGCAGGGAGCTTTTCCCCCGAAGAACAACTCGATCCATATCGGCAAAGTCAAATCAAAGCCCGTGCGGTGTTACCTTTTCATAAAAGCGAGCGGAGGGACGGTGAGATTTGACCGAGAAGCAATTGGAGCTTTTCAATTGCAACTTTGTCCGGCGAGGGGCCCAAAGAGGCCGCGCGGACGCTGAGCTTCTCTGTGTGCTCTTTTTCACCTTTTCCCAGGCACATCCCAAAAAGTTCCACGGCGCTTCTGTTGCCGGAGGGGGGTTGCGTAACATCGGCCGGGCGATTTGGTGGTTGGTGGCGGAGGTCCGCCGAGCGAGTGGGAAACGTGACGTCGCGTGTGCAATCAAGCCAAACGACAACCTTGCTTTTTTACAAGCTAATGTGAAGCTCTCGCTCTCGCTCTCTCTCTCACTCTCTCGCTCTTTTTTTTTTCTTCAACCGACTAAACTTGCGGGTGCGAGTGGTTGTTTCTCTCTTTTGTGAGCGGACCCAACCGAGTTGAGTCATGAGTTGGTTTGTCCATCGCGGATGTCAAATGGGAGGAGGGCGCAAAAGCAAAGCAAAGCCGCGCTTTGCGTCGGAGTCGCGAGCGGCCAGTCGGGGCCTGACAGGCTCGCCCGGGGCGGCTCTCTCTAATGGGTGCTAATTGCATTCCATTCCTCGCTGCTCAGTGGCCAAGAGGAATGTGACTGTTATTACGACGGAGCCTCGGCTCATCGGCACATTCTTCTGCACCCCGTCAAAAAATAGCGACGGCCGCTTCATCGAGCGAGACGTCGGCCGTCGTCGGTGGCGGAAAAGGGGGGGGGGGCGTCTCGTCGGAACGGCAAAATTTTGGTTCCTCGATGCTTGAGGAACAGCTGTCGAGCACCCAACCGATTCCGCTAAATCAGGGGTGGGCAATTATTTTTTGCATAGGGCCACATGAGAACCAGAAAATATTATGGAGGGCCGGATCAAAAGGGTGAACTAAATTCGACATAATATTAATTGGATTTCTTTATTTAAAAAGCACTATTTTGCATTTTTTGGCACGTTTTTCAGACTTTAAGAGTACATTATTCCGTCGTATCGAACGGGATTTGCTTGACTCGGCGCTACTGCGGGCTTCCGTATCGTCTCCCCCTTCCTCCCTATGCTCTGCAACTTCAAGTAACTGTGCCACCCGGCGTTGAAATGCCCGTCATTACAAGTCCAAATGAAATGAATGCAGTCGTTGACATCATACCTTAATTGTGTACCAACCTTCGGCGGGCCGGATTAAAAAGACCAACGGGCCGGATTTGGCCCGCGGGCCGTAGTTTGCCCACCTCTGCGCTAAATGGCGCGAGTGTGTTTTCGTCCAGGTCTCCCCCGGCCCCGCGCATGAAAAAACACGACGAAGCCGGCGTGTCGGTGTCAGGCCGGGCCCGCTGCGCCCTCGTTCTCGGGCTCTTTCCATACGAACGCGGCGGCGCCCGTGACGGGAGAGGAAGCATGCGAACTCTTCTGCTTCCTGCCGCGCGCCGTCACCGCTTCCCGCTATTGTTTGCCGCAACGCGGATGACACATCGGGAAGCGGTTGGCGAATTCATTCTTGCCTCGAGTGTCCCGTGTTGAAGTTCGCCGGTCTGTGAATCGACTACAAAAAGTCAAAAGCCGACAATTGACAGCTGTCGATATTGAAAAAGAAGTCAAACTGCTCGAGCGGGCCCCCGACATTATTTTTCTTGTTTATTTTACGTTTAAAGGGAACTTATTCAAAATAGCTCCATTTTGTTTTGGGGGAGGGGGGGGGGTGTAAATGGTATGAGGTGAGCTACAGCACTAATTTTTATAGCAACATTTGTTTTCATGTTTCATCAGAGTTAAAAAAACAAATTAAAGTCGATGCCGTATAAATTCAGGAAGCAAACTAAAAAAGATTTTCATTTCGTCCTTCGTTATCACAGAGGCAAAGACGGAACAAAGCACATGATGAGTTTTAGGAGAAGTCGGACCCAAAGGAGAAAGGGCAGCTTAGCCAGGCCGTGGGATTTTGCGTCCGCTCTTGACCCCCCCCCCCCTCACATGAAGACACGTGACTTGTCGACGGGCTCGTTTGCGGAATCCCTTCTTCTCCGTCGTGCCGACGCGTTGCCATTTCATCCCCGGTTGTGCGTTGCCGGCCGGCTTCTTTTGAGTTTCTCAGCACCCGCCCCGCCCCAGCGGGTGGGAGCGGCGCGGGGCACCGGCGGCGCGGGGCACCGGCTCAACGTTCGCCGCGTTGTTTTTCCAAGTCCAAGTGAAAGGGAGTCACCTTACTGTATTGCTCTTGTCAAATCGGAGCCCCCCCCGCCCCCCCCCCCCCCCCGTCCGAAAGCCGCTCGCAGGTAGAACAACAACAAACAAGGCGTGATCTTTCTCGAACGGAGCTCTTCGGCAGATGTGTGAAGTCAAATAAATAAAGAGGGGGGAGAGGACATCAATCCCGGCATCTCTGTCGGGGTCCAGAGCAGCTGCAAAATAGGAAAAGATCCAACGCAGCCCGCTTGGACTTGACAGCGTCAGGGAGGATATCGGAAAGGCGAGCGTTTTCACTTCTTGAGACATGCGCAAAAAAACCAAACAAAGCTGTCCCTCTGTGGAAAAGTTGCCCCTCCAACCTACTGGTGGGTTGCGCCGCCCTTGGCAGCAACGACTGAAATCAAGCCTTTGCGATAATTGGCGAGGAGGACTTTCACATCGCCGTGGAGGAATTTGGTCCCCGCTCCTCGGCGCACTTGCTTCAACTGCGCCATATTTTTTTTTTGGGGGGGGGGGGTGTTTGTGTGCCTTAATCAATGAAATTGGCATTTTCGTATTCCCTCGGGTCGTGTCTGTGCGATATTAAAAATTGGTCTGATGAACTGCAACCTTTGTATCTGCTGATGAAATCCGGAGCGGGCAAATGCGATTTCACAGCACGGTCGATGTTTCTCGTCAGTAGCGCGCTTTGCGGTCAACGTTCCGAAAAAGAGAGAGCAGATTGTGGCTCTGGCGACCGGCCGCGTGGGGGCACGAGGCCCGCGTCCACCTGCGCTTTGTTGATGGAATACGCCATGATGAGAAGTGCCCGACGGTCGCTTTTGGGCAAACAGCCATCCGAGGGAGGTAGCGCGGCTTCACGTCCGTCTCGCTATTTGTTGCCGGTGGGAGCTGGGGGGGGGGGCGGGGGGGGGGTCTTGGGAACCGGCGCCTGGTTGTGTTCTCTGCCATTGTTCGTCTTCAGGATGTCCTTGACGAATGTTTCGCAGGAGGTCAGAGGAGAAGCGCTCCGCGACTGTCTGGAGGGAAGCCAGCAGCTCCGTGACTCCTCTGATGTCGCTCGAGCACTTCACGCTCTCTTTGTTCCACGCCGCTGAGCAACACTCTCGGTGTGCGCACGCGCATCTCACATCGATGGGGAGCGCATTTCATTTGATTTTCAAGATCACAAAACGCTTTCGGACGCTTCTCTTAACTCATTCACTCCCAAAGACGTTTTTAAACGTCTTTTCAGACTTGGTCCAGAATTGACTGGTACCGAATGAGTTAAGCCGTCGGCCAACAAAAAGTTGCTGGAATAATAATAATAGCTCCCCGATAGCGTCGAGCAAAACTGAGCGTGAGTCTGTTTTGGAAAGGTGGACAATTCTTGCATCGCATCGCGTTGTTGTTTTACCTGCGTACTCGCTGGTCTTTTTAAAGGTGACCAAATAAGACGTGCAAAAAAAAAAAACGCTTCCTGAGATGCTCTGAGCGCCACGTGACCACGCCCTTTGGGCGGCGTCCATACTCAAAAGAGGTCATGTAAACCAATCGGCGCCCGGGTCGCGAGGGTCGAGGTGTGTCCGTCGAGAGAGCACATTCCAGTGTCAGGGGTCATCTCCTACGTTGAGGGAAACGCATTTGATTTGGACGTCGTTGACCCGCGTGATCATTTTACGTCCTCCTCCGTCAAAACGAACATACCGATCCATCAAAGTCCTCATCTTCTGTGTCTCCGAAATGAACAGGCAGAATTTGAAGTCGGCCCCCGCTTGAGTGAGTCTCGACCTCACGACGACGTCTTTGTCGCAATGACTTTTGTGACAGAAGCCAATCTGGGATTGTGTATTTTTTTGGGGGGGGGGACTGGATTTCCTGAGCGCACGGGCCACTGAGACAATAGGCTTCCCACGTACTTTCAGCTCGGCGTTTCTGCTTGGAAACATCTGTCCTGGCTGCCATTTCCTCTCTGCTCTCTGTTCCCAGTTAATGGAGCCCGTCGGCACCAAAGCCCGCCACGGCCGAGAACGCAGGGGCACCATTTGATGGCGCGCGTGCGTATTTGTCCATGCGCGTGTGTTTGTGTCAAGGCAGTTGGAGGTGGCGATGGCGGCGATTAGCGAGCCGCGACGGCGTTTATTTGTCTGGTGGGCGAGGCAAAGTGGGCGACGGGCAATTTGAAGAACGCTAACAGACGCGCCGCCGCAGTCGCGCCGTTCGGAGGGCAAAGCTTGAACTTTCCGTTTGGGTGTTGGAGTCATTCAGATTTCAGATTTCATGTCCTCGCTTCCGTCCGGGCGCTCGCCGTCATCGCGTTTCATCGAGCGGCCTAACTCTCGCGGCGATCGCGATCGCCGGTCGCCATCATTCAATCGGCCTCGATCCCGCGGCGACCATAATAGGAGTCGTTCGCTCCGAAGCCGTGAAACGATAATCCCGCGCTCTTATTTTTGCTCCGCCGGCGCGCTCTGCAGTCACCTGGCCTGAAATAACAAACCGAGGCGTCTCCGCCGGCATCGCGAGCTGCACTGGGAACGCTCCCAAGGCGCGGTGGACCTTCTCCGCTCGCATTCCGGGAAGCCGTTTGTCAAATGAATGTCATCCCGTTTAATCGTCCCTTTTTCTTTCCAAGTGACGGCGCCGCCGCAAACGTTCATTCGTTGTTTTTGTTTCTACGCGTGGGGTCGGATTTTAACTGAACTCCAAACGCTTTCCCGGAAACGATCGACAAACACAATGACAACTCTGAGGTCGACTGCAGCTCGTTCCAAGATGCCCGTCCACCTTAGTTTTGCTCGTATCGGAATATTCGGATGATTTGTCCCCCCTGGGAATAATGGAAATAGAAATTGTCCATTCCTGCTTGAAAATGTAACTATCACCCCCCCCCCCAAAAAAAAGATGCATCGTCGGCACTTTACTGAACACGCTTCTCAAAACTACGCGAGGCTCCGAGAATAAACAAAGACGTTAACCCGCAAGTGGCGCCAAGAACACGTGTGAGGAACGCGCCCGTCGCTTCTTCGTTCCACGAGGAAACGAAGCCGAAGCCGCCACGTGATTCCGCCCGGATCGCTCGCGTTTTCCGAGCGAGTCTCGATACTTACCGCACCGTCGCGGGCGTGAGCGCGGCTCGCTTGAGCCCATCCTTTGAAATCTCCCCCCCGATAATATGATTCGATTTCATCGTTTTCGACGTCCTCCGAGAAAAGACGTCTTTGTGTGCATACTTCTCGGGAGCAGGTCTGAAACGTGTCGGGGCTCGATGCTCTCTCGGGAGACTTGTGTCGAAAAGTGAGGTCATTCGATTGTTTTTGCAGCGGACTTTAACTTGATTTAACATTTCCAAGATGTCATCTTTTTTTTTTTTTTTTTTTTTTTTAATGACCATTTGTTTATTTAAAAGGCTTCAATCCAACCTTAGAATTCAAACGGTCAAGACACGTTGAGTCACTGCTCTTGACGGCCGGGCCCCTCTTTTGACTCGGTCGGCCTGTACAAATCGATTTTGTCCGACATTTAACGACGATACTCGCCGCCGATGTGTTAAGTCGCACTTGACGTGCAAGTAGGAGGTCAGTTGTCACTCCGAGTGTGTGTGTGTGTGTGTGACCGCTCTCTCAGTGCTTTTGTAAACACAAAGTATGGATGGCTTACTGGTCATATGTCCATTTCCTGTCAGTGTTCTCTGGGAATCTTCCTATGTTGACATTGTGCGTGCGTGTGCGTGTGCGTGCGTGTGTGTGTGTGTGTACAATGTAGCTCATCTGACATTAAGGGACTGGATGTCACATCCCGCCATTGGAATTTCCAGCGTTTTTTGTTCTCCCCCCCCAATTCACTCAGACTATGAGCAGGATTCGGAATGCCTCGTCTAGCGCTTTGTGTGCGGCGACTTCGCTGGTATTAACGGCGACAAAACTTTTGCTGGTGATAAGCATGCCATCCTGCAAGAGTTAGTTCCTTATTTACAGGTTACTCTCCATTGTTGAATTTATACTTCCATGATGACTAAAGCCACATACACTTTTTTTTTTAATGTATCTTAACAGATTGACAGGAAAAAAAAAATAGTCACAACTTCTTGCGTCGTATACATTCATTAAAAAAAATCCAGATGTGTTATCTAGGTGTAAGATGCATTGGTTGAGTTGTGGAGACGCTTATTCATCAGGATGACGGAGCGACGAGATCGCTTCCCAGAATGTTTCATGAGACGAAGGTCGACGGTGGGGCGTGTGCGTGCGTCACCGTGGCACGTTCCTGAGATCCCTTTGCACTCGGGTGACAATCTCTTCACTCATTAGCTGCGTGTTTCTCGCCACGCTCCTCGGCGACACCCTTCCTTTTCATTTTTACCGGATTCCGGCCCCCTTTTTGGGACCCAGAAATTGCCTTCAAGCGGGAAGGAATATTTGACACGGTGCGTTTACACTGTAAATTCACCCAAATTGGATCTGATTTTGTCGTACCGCTACCAAACGTAGTCGAGTGTCCGCCGCCGTATTTCATGTCCGATGTGCTCTTGAGGCGAGGCGGCTTTATTTATTTGGATTGTGCATTTCATACACGAGGTATCCGAAAGTGCTTCACATAGTTACAAAGCAACATTTAAAGGCGAAAGAATTGAAGACAATCCTGTCGCGGTTCTCTTTGTGTATGTTGCAGTCTCCGGCGGGAGCGGAGGGCGTTCCCTCCAGCGGCGCACCCGTCGCCGCTCTCCCTCGTTCACCGGCTGCCTATTTAAACGGTGTCACGCCGACAACCGGCCGTCGGATTATTCAGCGACGCTCACGACTCTTGTCTGCGAGTGTCCGATTATTCGAGACGTTCGCGAGTTTTTGCCTCATAGCTACTTGCTACGTTCTTGTCTTTTTCATGGATGTAGTTCTCGTTATTTCTCTGCCGGTACTCCCCGTGAATTGTTTTTTTTTCTTTGTCCTTTGAGCGACAAGCAATTTACGTTGATCTCATTCCGTCTTGCGTTCTGTTAAGAGACATTTGTTGCCGACGCTTCTCTCCGCCTACGTCTGTGGAATCCAGTTCTGTTCCGGATTCTTTCGGAACACATGACACATTAAAAAAAAAACTGAAGATTTAAGGCAAAATCGAGAAATTAAAATGTAGTTGACTGAAGGAATGCCGAGGTGTCAAATCCAGGTCCAGAAATTCAAAACCCCGCCACAGTTTGGCTTTAGCCACCGGCGATTCTATTAAAACGAACTGCCCGGGAATTCGTTGACCTGCCAGTTAATTGACAAAGTGGACTTTTTGGCGTAAATAGCAAACAATTGCATTGCGTTTATCGGGTGAAAGCAGTTCTGGCGCTTTTTGATTTCGGAAGAAGCACTGTCATTTGGCCTCCAGTAGTAGTGAATAGCGAGCTCCTCATTTTTCAAACTCTGCCAGCACAAGGCTTTGGACTTTGTGCCAATTATGTTTTGTTTTGTTTAGTTTTGTCCCCTTTCAAAGAGTGTTTTCAAGTCTTGAAGTGTGCTGGTCAGCTGCTCCGGTTTCTTTGTGTTCAAGCTGGGAAACTCGTGCTCATTAACAAACACTCCAACTCCGTTCCAGGTAAACAGGAAGACACTTGTGTGGTGGCTCGGAGTCATTTTCGGATTTTTCTTTTGGGCAACACGCAGAAACATTTTGTGTCAAGTTTTTAAATATGTTTTGATTGTTGTGCTCGGAAGAATAGCGCCAATGCGGTTGCCGCGGTACTTCGCGTTGGGTACCGCTGAACCGGCCTGGAGCCTTCCTCATTGTTCGTAACTAATATTCAGAATTGTGAGCAATGTCCATGCCGCATTTTCAGGGTCGCGCTATGTTGTGCTGTGTTGAGACAGACAGAGACACACACACACACACACACACACGCACACACAGACTGTCTGCATGAATGAGCCATCATTTGTGTAAGAAAGTGTAAAATGTCCTAGAATAACTGCATCTTTGGAATGGCATCTCCAAATCGTTGCGATAATGCCGGCCCGGGTGCGACACGAGTCCGTAGCTATTAGCGAATAACGCCAACGACCACTTCTCCGAACCGCAGCCTTTCCGAGGGAGCTTGCCAAGTTTCAAGCCCATCGCAGATCAGATTTGAATCGAGGAACAGTGCGTCGTCCAATCCGTGGCGGCATCTTTGGGCATGAGAACGAACGTATTTTGTGAGATTGGACCTTTGTGTCTCACTTCACATCTCGACGGTGTTTTGAAGCTCAATGATGGGATTCTTCTCATCAGAAATTTTAAATGTAGCGAAACGTTCCCTTCACAAATCTCATTTTTAGTATTCGATTTATTTTTGTGGTCATGTCGCGGGCCACCGAAACATGGATGGCGGGCCGCCAATGGGCCCCCGAGCCATAGTCTGGACACCACCGGTGTCATTGAACACGGCCGCGTTGCGGCGTATGCGGTCAATAATTGAAACTGTTGAAAAGTGACGACGTTGAGCCGAGGCAATTGAGTTTTCCGAGTTATCGCGCTTCTCGGTCTTGCGTGAACTTCTTTGGGGTTTCGCAGTTCACGCGCTCGAGCGTGAAGCAGAAACGAGCCAGACGTTATCCCAGATCATAGTTACCGGCAAGCGTTTTCGGCCGTCGACCGTGTTCCTCCTCCGCACACGCACACTTGAAAAGTCTCATCTCAAGGCCCGTTTTTCAAGTCGCCACATTTCTCTCGGAAGGACCTCAGCTTTGCCGCGCGCTCCCGAACCCGACGCAAACCCATTTCGCCATCGGCCGTCCCGAGCTACGAGCCCGCGCTTCACATGGTTCCACTTTACTGGCTCGACGAGAAAACAAACAAATTGCAGCTCGTTTGGGAGAGCGTGGGTATTTTTAACTGCTTTTGGCCGGCAAAGCCGCAGCGCAAACAGTCGCGCGCTCGGCAACGCCACTGACTCGGCGGAAAGAGCTCGCGCGGGTGCCGGGCGCAGCATCCGGTGCTTTGGATGCAAGAAAGCCGCACCTCCTCCTCTGTGCGGCCTCGCTTTTGCCCAGCAAGACTGAGTCAGCGAGATGCTCCGCCGTTGTAAAGCGTAAGACTGCGCATGGGCCGGATAATCCGCATGCCGAGTTGTTTGAACTCACACGCGCAGAAAAAAAAAAAGAGAGAGAGAGAGAGAGAGAGAAAGGAATGTCTTGCAGCTGCAGCCGCAACTTTCACAATATCCCTTGTTTGTGCTCAGGAACCTCCAAAGCAACTTTGAATTCCACTTCTGAGAGAACGTGGGCTTTCAAAGAACGCCCGCGTGTCTTTTGGAGTGTTTTTCTCGGACCGTGCGTGTCAGAATGTCCGGCGTCCGATGGCTTCGCTTCGGCTCCTTGCGCTCCGAACCTCTTCGCTCAGCCCCAATGCGATTATTTCAACCAAATGAAATCACGAGCGTCGAGGTGAGGCCATCACACTCGTTTCCGGTGTTCTCTTCGTTTCGATGAGAGGGAATCATCCCGGGGAAGCAAATCAAAACTCCTGCCATACTTTTTTTTTTTTATAAAACAAGTCCAGAACTCGTCATATGAAAGGTTAAAAGTGCCTCATGCGTGTGCGTCCAAAGAGAGCAAATGAGCTGCCGAAGTGCAAGTTCAATTGCCTTTCCTCGGTCAGACCGCCGTGTTTGGAGATGGTTACTGAGGAGACAGTATGCAGGAGGCCTCCCGCGCCTCCCGCTGAAAGCTTTTCTTTCTTTGCCTCTTTCTTTCTTTCCCTGATAGATGTCGCAGCCTCTTGCTGAGTCCAGATTTGTAATCCGCGGAGCAAGCGGTTCACGCGTTGTTTTAGTTTCGTTTTTTTTTTTTTTTTTTGGTTTTGTTTTTGCAATAAATTCAAAGTCGCATCAACCTGTCAGCTGAGCCTCGATGAAGTTTATCTTGAGAATAAACAAGCATGGTCGTCGTTCTCATGTTGAGTCACGTCAACGCGCATTCGTAACTCCGCCTCCCACTCCGTTGGCCCAGCGGTGTTTTCGGATGCGGAGTTATCCCACTTTGCAAAAACTCACCGAGTAACTCGGACGAAACGAAATAGAAATGAGGGGAAAAAAAAAAAAAAAAAGACTCCCCGCGAGTGCATTCGTAAAACTAACTCCAGTGATGGGTTTGTACTTTCTGGACCTGGATGGGGCCGTCTGGCAGTGACCCGCTCCCAATTTTTCTCACTTGCTCGCCACTTCCTGTCTGTGCAGCACCTCCGGTTGTTCTGGAGCCAGACGGCCTACGTTCTCTTCATTTGAAACATTCAAATGCCGTCCGTCCGCGTCGGTTTGTCCTTGTATCGGCATAAAATAAACATCGCTCGTCGACTATCGTGCGTCAGTGTTTGTCAAACATGCAGAAATGCAGAAATCCGAGTGGGTGAAAATGATAACGACATTCAGATAGCCGGTCTCCTTTCGGGCCGAGGCGCTAAAGCACGCCGATATGGAAGTGTGACCTTTGCCGAAGACAAGAGTGGCATACGGACACGCGCTGTACGTTTGGCAGCGCGGGATTACCGAGAGTTGCGACGTTATCGGCGAGGTGGCCTCGAGCGCTGGCAACGGACAGCCCGGCGAACCACCGGCGCTTCAGCGTCACCTTCTCGCGCGTCCCTTCCGCTCTCACGCGGAAGCCCGCGTTTGTATGAGAGGTTTCCGGAAGCTTTATTTCGAAGATGAATTGTCATGCGTAGATTTCGCGAATACGTCATATTTTAGTGTCGCGGTTCGAAGGCCGTCAAAACTATTTTGGGCTGAGCGTATCTGTTGCCGGGCAACCTCATCGGGGTGACAGTGCAGAAATCAACTCGAGTGGTCACGCTTTGATTTATCGGAGCGCTTGGAAAGCTTCCAATTTGTTTCTGGGAAAGTCTGTGAGAATGATGGAATGAGTTGCTGTGTCACCCTGAATATACCGTTTTTTTTTTTGGGGGGGGGTTCTTCCTCAATGTTTTAGATAAACCAAAACGATGAACATCCAGCGGCATCCTGTTCAGAGTTTCCACATGCTTGAAGAAATATAGGGGAGGTTATTAATACATTTATATTCTCTAATCATTATTTGTCGAGTTGTGGTGTCTGGGTGTAAAATTCACTGGCGAAGTTTACAATTCCCATTTGCCCCTCTACCTTTGTTTTGTTTTTTGTTTCAACTCTGACACATGTGGTCTTCGTGCCGTTGCGCCAGCGCGCGCAACATGTGGTTTGATTTAGTGCGATGGAAAGATTCAAGGGAGAAATGAAAAAGAGCGCTGTCCTTTCTTGTAATGAAATTTAACGACATCTCTCGGAAGCTTTTATCAACGCTCCAGTCAAGCTCCGAGCCGAATACCCGCAGGCCTTATTGCGGACGGGGATTGGGTTTATGCGGTGTTGGGCAACCGCGCCAGCGGGAGTTGGCCCGCTTCTCTCTTCATGTCGGCGGCGAACAAGAGAGAAATTCCGAGGAAAGAATAACGGAATCGCCGAGAGACGCGGTTACGAACGGCAGGATCAAAATGATCTCGGCGATGTTTCGCGCCTATTCCGGTACGTCGCGGCACAACATCGACTTGGTCACGAAGGAAGAATGTCAACGTGAAGGAAGCGAGCATTTTCAAAGTGGGCATGTGAAATTTCGCATGATCGGAGCGAGTACTTGACTGCCGTTGACAAGAAGTCGGACTCTTTATGCGCGGATGTGCCAGTTGGTGGAAACGACTTAAGTCAATGACGTCAAATGAACCGCTAATGCGTTATTTCACTTCGACCTGACCCTGACCCTGCGTCATGTTCCTGTCTTCCCAAAACCACGTTTTGACCTCGAAAATGCATTTCAAATTGCTGATATGCTTTTTTTTTTTTTTTTTTTTTAAAGTGGTACATAACAAAGGCAACATTAGTCTTGAGCCCGCTGTGAAAACCAAAAAAAGCCCTGAAATTCTCCGGCGGTCTGTTCCGTAGAACTGAAAACGCTGCCCTACCGTGAATATGTGTACGAACTTACAATTAGGTTTCATATGACCCTTTTTTGTGTTGTGTTGTGTTGTGTTATTTTTGTTATTTTGACTTCAAAATGGCGCCGCGACAGTGGCTGCCTTTCCAGCAGCTCCTATATTTTGTTATTCTACTTCTTCCTTTCATAACTTTGCTGCTGTGAATTGGGAATTTCTCCATTGCGAGACTAATAAAGGTTTTCGTATTATTATTATTATTTTTATTTTTTTTGAAGAGAATAACTCTTGCCTGGCTGACAGTTTCGTCTGTCGCTTCAGCCCTCATCGGAGCTCTCACTACTTCCTGGTCACGTGTGACCTTCAAAATAAGGCTCCTGACTGGGTCGAGGAGCCTTATTTTGAAGGTCAAGGCTGCGCTCTAACCCTCTGCTGCCAGGTGTGTGTGTGTGTGTGTGTATATATATATATGTGTGTGTGTATATAATATAAAGTGCACCTTTTTAAAAAAACAGTCCATAAAAGTTTTTTTTTTTTTTTTTTTTTCAAACGACGTCTGCTTGGCCTCACAGTGGCTGTGCCGCTTGCTCTTTTTTTGATGTGAGGAATAGAATCTTGAGGAGCACCCCGCGTCACCGAGAAAAGAGGGCTTTGGCGGCAAAATCCAAACCGATGAACCACTCCATCCCGTCGTGAAGAATGAAGAAAACATTTATTGGTTAAAAGGGTTCTCACAGATACAATGACTGAGATTTTGCTTTGCCGTCACGCACGCGCGTTGTACGTGGATCGGCGCCGTCTGAACTACGCTAACAAATGACTATTTCTCCCGCGTTGTCGGTGGAATATGAACATCTGGCCCGCGACAAGCAGTCGAATCGCTGGTGTTACTGCGCTGTCGTGATTTCTCCGCTCTAGAATAAATTAGCAACATGTAATATCGGAAAACCCTCCTCACGTCGTGGGTGCGTCATTGGAACATCTCAGTGCAAATGCCATTGTAGCCGGAAGATCCGTGACACATCCGCGTACCGACGGAACGATGCACCGACGCGTTCCCAAAGCGCAAACGGAGATGGATTGGAAATCTTTTGTCGTTGTGGAGCTACGCTGGCATGTATTTACATACAAGTGACTAAATATTAGTCCGGACCTACCGAGAAGTCTTCTAAAAACTCACATTTTCATTGTGACAGTTAGCTTGATTTACAGTACTAACTATTTCTCAAGCAGCAATGCTGACATTGAGTCTTAGACAAAAAAAAAAAAAAAAAAACACGCTAAAGAGATCATTCACACAAATATTTTTAAAAAAAGAATAAAACCTTTCTACTGTCTCCCAACTTCCCACAAAAAAAGGAAGCGATGATTTAAGCAACCATCGGCCTGCTCCATCATTCCTGCCATTCGCGCGCTCCTTTAAGAAGAAAAAAAAATAGCGCATCAATTCAAAGTTTATCAGGAAAAGCACATCCAGACTGAGTGCCGTTACGACTGTCGAAATGGCCAATCGACGCTTTGTGGGAAGTTGAAATACGATCAGTCGGATACTGAGTAGTGGTCAATTGTTGATCGGAGTGGTTTCTTTCCAAAGAATATTCGGCAAGCTCCCCGAAACCTTTTTTGGAAAGGCCCGGCGCCCCATTGGCGGCAGTGGCCATTATTTTATTATTTTTTTTAATGTCCATATTTGAACTCTCCATCATCTTGAGTTTTCCAGCCCAACGTGGCCGAGGAAGCCACTCAGGGGGGGGGGGGGGGGCATTTTAAAATGCGTCCGCTTTTTGAAACGCGCTAAAGTCAGTCGAGAAAGCAATTGTAGATGGTCAGCTTTCTGTCGGAAAAGAGTTGGCGATTTGGAGTGGCCACTTGCGATTGACGTTGGAGTATTGAGACCACTGCTCATTTTTCATACGCAGCTCCAAAATTGCCGGCGCCGCCCCGTTGCTAGCATCCTGACGAACGGGCGCCCATCAAAACACGAGTCAAATTGCTGTTCAATGAGCGGACGGCCTCGGCGTGCGCCGTTGGCAAATGAGGCATGACGTCAACCGACGGTCTCGCTTGAACTTGTGACACGCCGGTAGCCCGGCGAGCGAGTTCCAACCGAACCGGAACCGAACCCGTCCCGCTGGATCTCGTGAGCGCGGCCGCCTCCGGCCCACTTCTACGGGGCGGGCTCGGGTCGGTGGAAGTAAGCTAATGGAAAGTCATCAAAACCTAGGAGAAATGTGTACCTTTTGACAGTGTGAACGTAACGAGTTATCACGTCTCTCGCCGAACTAAGAGTCTCGATGACAAAAAAAAAACAGCGAGCGCGGTTTTCCCGATGGTCAGGTTTACACGTCCAGGTCGTCCGGCCTGGCCCGGCTGCTCATGCGGCTGCTGGCCCGGCTGCAGGGCCTGGCGTCCATCGGCGGCAGAGGTTGCATCTCGTGCCCGGCGTGGCAGGACAGTTTCTTGTGCTCGTGGGTGTCGTCGGGGAAGTCGAAGGCTTGCGCGTGGGAGTTTGAGATGGTGCTGCCGCCGCCTCCGCCTCCGCCGCCGCCTGTTCCCGTTCCAAGCTGGCCAAGGCGGTTCTGCTCCGCCGAGTAGTTGGCCCAGTTCTGCTCATGGGCCTGTTTGTTGAAATTGCGACAGGAGCCCGTGCCCCTGTCTCCCGTGGCCAACTTGTAACCCGGAGGGGACATGGGCGAGAGCGGGGCGGTGGGCGAAGAGCAGCCGTTGTAGTACGCGTACTTGGTGGTGGAGAGTTCCTTGGGGGTCGGGCTCAAAGTGCCCCCGCTGGCGTAGAACGCCGACTGCTGCTGGCCCTTGACCCGATCTTTGATCCTCTTGAAGAAGACGTAGAAGAGCTCGATGACGTTGAGCAGCAGCGACACCAGAGAGACCACCAGCATGAAGATGATGAAAACGGTCTTCTCGGTGGGGCGGGACAGGAAACAGTCCACCCTGTGCGGGCACGGGGACCTCTCGCAGGTGTAGACCGCCGACAGGCTGAAGCCGTACATGTACCACTGGATCACCAGAAAGCCCACTTCGAACATGGACTTGAAAAAAATGCTGACGATGTAGGTGCGCAGCAGCGCCCCCTTCATCTTGACTTTGCCGTGCTCGTCGATGCCGTACTTCAGCTTTTTCATTTCGATTTTCTTCAGCGGCAGGTCGACGTCGCCGCCGTCGTTTTGGACCACTTTCAGCTCTTCCTCCTTCCGGTTCAGTTTCTGCTCCTTCCGGTTCAGGTAAAAGACGTGAGCCAGGTACAGCAGCGTCGGGGTGGACACGAAGATAATCTGGAGGACCCAGAATCGCACGTGGGAGATGGGGAAGGACTTGTCGTAGCAGACGTTCTCGCAACCGGGTTGTTGGGTGTTGCATTTGAAGGCCGACTGCTCGTCCCCCCAGGCGGACTCGACCGCCGTGCCCAGGACCAGAATTCTGAAGATGAAGAGGACGGAGAGCCAGACCTTCCCCCCGGCGGTGGAATAAGCCTGGACCTTGTCCAGCAAACGACCGAGAGCGCTCCAGTCGCCCATCGTCCGGGAGACTCGGCTGCAACGGGAAAGCAAACCCACGTGTAAGAATTGGAAGCGTTCCACCCGATTTCCCGGCGGAACCCGTCATCGCCGCTATTTGCCGCAAAAGCTCCCGCCGCGAAGCGCGCTTCGTTCGGTCCGAATCGAATGAAAGTAAGGGCCTGCGATTGAATGTCTGGACCGTTCAAAGACGTCCAAATCTGTCTTTGGGATTGAGTGAGTTGAGCTGTAAACGTGCAGTAGGTCTCCGGAGATTTCGGCGAAAGCGCTTGAAGGGACAATTTGAGCCAAGATCGCATCAAAGGGTCATTTCTGCATGTTTGGCTGTCCATTGGCTTTGTCTTGCATAAAACCAGCCAAGGGCTCTTTGAAAAAAGAGCCTTTGAGGTAGCAATGCGCAAAGAGAACGTCAAGAATAGAAAACAGAAGCTGCGGGCTTTTTACAATGGACTATTTTGAACCTTTTCGGAAGGAAGGTGTTCACTTTGCCTCATTCCAGATCAAACCGGTGGCAGCTCCCGAGTCGAAACATTTCATTCGGTCGGTCACATGAGGGGATTTGAGCTTAAGTACTTTCCCGCTGCTCTCATTTTCTGCGGTCCCTTGAGCTCGGGCCAAGTGAGAATGCTCGTCCCCGAACCCGTTTGGGTCCTTTCGCAAACCGACCAGCCGTGCGTTTCGGTTTTTGCCGTTTCCTCCCTGCGCTCAATGTGCCTATTGTGCAGTGTTTCAAGTACACTTTCGCAGCTGCGCCCCTGCCGTGAGCTTCTTTGCGCCGGCCTGCCGCCAAACCGTTGTGACGCAACACGGTCGGACGGCGAATGCCGTCCGTCCGTGCGGTTTATTTTGACGAGCGAAACGGGGTCACGTGGAATTTGGATGCCGATTGTGAGAATGCGGCAACAGTCAGGCGCAGGACTGACATCTTGGCGCTTTTGAATCCTCCGGACCTTAGCGAGCGAGGGGAGCTTGATGTTTCGGGATGGGAAGAGCAACCTCAAGTGAATGCAAGTCCGTGCAAACGTCCCGCACGCAAACGCCGTGACGCATTCCTGCCCGCGACCGTTGAAATATTGTCGGCTTCATGGCATTCCCCAAATGGAGGCAAAGCAAATCGTGATACCCGCAAATGACGAAACCCTGCCCGCACTCATCTGCGTTTCTGGGGAAGAAAGACGAATACCGAAAATGTAAATATTTCACAGAACATACATATGAAGACTGCTAGGCAAAGTGAGCAACAAAAAAAAAAAAAAAAAGAAGAAGCCTCGACATCAGCGGTGTCCAAACTTTTCAGTTTGAGGGCCGCCAACAGAAAAATGGAAGGATCAAAGGGCCGCCCTACAACCGCTGCACTTTTTTTTTAATCCCCCTAAAGTCAGTCAAGAATGCGTTTGTCTCCTTAATTTCATCAGCTTTCTATTAAAGGCGTTGAGGAAAATAGTTGAGGATTTTTGGGGGTGGCCAACAGCCCCCTCTCTCTCTCTCAGGCTTGATCCGGCTCTGCGCTCCCATCTCCACATTCAGAACCCCCAAAAAAGAAACAAACTGTCGTAAAGTGACGGTTTTTGTGACCGTTACTTGAGGATCCTTCATGTGATGTCTTCGTCAATCAGCCATCGAGTACAAAGTGGGGGAAAAAACTCTTTGAAACTAACCTGGCGGCCCATGGCAAATGTCATTTTATTGTTTTTTGTTTTTTTTGTCACGTCGCAGGCCACTGAAAAATGGATAGCGGGCCGCCAGTGGCCCTGGGCCGTAGTTTGGACACCTCTATTCAACACCTCCAGTGTTGTACAGCGTATTAAAAGTTTTAAGACGGCTGCTTTTACTTATGTTTTTCCATTGCCCTCATTTGGAGGCCGCTAATCTGAAACCTGGAAACTAGAAGCACGTGAACCTGAGCGGATTTTAGTCCCGAGTTCTTTTAAGGTTAGTCAGCCACTCAAACAAAGTCCGTGCCATGAAAGACGATAAATGCTGCCGTAGTTATGAGAAACTGAAATTCCCGCCACTTTCTACATGAGCGGTTTTGGTGGTAAATGATTTGCGACGGCACCGCGGCACCGACATGTCGAACACAAAGGCCCGCACGGGCGCAACGCACAGGGGATGAATGGGAAAAGCAAGTCCCACTTGGAGGTTTGCAACATTTTTGAGGTCGTTTAACAGCTCTAAACTGACTGGGGAATAAGCCCGGGAGTAAAATCACATCTTTCGCTCCAAAGGTTCAAGGAACAGGATCGGCGGTCCGTCGTTCCACACATCTTAAAAGTTGCCTCCCACATAAACAAGATGTACAGACCATGACGGTGTGGGGCCATGTTTCAATCACTCTTGTAAACAATTGCACCAATTCCAATGTTGAAAAAGCACACTTCTGTGTCTCTCTGTCACAAGAACATAGCAACTTAGAATGAAACGTACCATTTGAAGCTTCAAACTCACCTGGAAAGTTACAAAGTGGAAAACAGGGAGCCCGGTGGGGCTCTTTCCGTGATGTCAACTGGAAATCTCTCTCCAGAGAGGTCCACATCCAAGTTTGAGAACGGACGGGAAACTGAGCCCAAGTTATCAAACTTCCCTTATAAGTGTCCCGTCAGAAGAGGGAGTCACCTGACCTTGACGTCAAGACCGAGACCCTCTCGCGCTCCGCGAGAATGAAAAAAAAAAAAAAAAAAAGGCACGCCAACAGAAAAAGCACCGCAGAAAGTTAGTTATTCGAAATAACCAACAAGTGTGTGACTTTTTAAATAATTTTCGGGAAAGTGTAAAAAAAAAAAAAAAAGGAAATAAATTAACGCCGATGCTTGAGCTGTTTCACACTAAAACATTTGCCATCTCGTTTCAGCAAAACGAAGCCTGCCACTTGTTTGCTTTTAAAAAGCCCCATCACGTGTGACTTGTACATGTCGCGTCAAAGGTGTGATTTTAATGTTTTGAACACTGCCCACAAAACGTGCTCATAAGACAAACTTTGGAAGGAAATGATTTTATTCTCTGTGAACTTTTCTTGTTTCGATTTGCCCGTATATGCTGCCATCTGGCGGCTGAATTATACACTACAAGTAAAGGGGCTCTGGACTGGAGCGCAAATTGTTGCCGATCGGTTTCTGTTTTTTGTACGTCTATCGGGTTCGCCACCGTAAATGCCATAGAAATGAAACCGGCGGGTGAAACGAGTCGTTTTCTTTGTGATGAATCTTCACCGACCACCAAAAAGCGCCGCCTGCCTTTGCGCAACTCACCAGGCAATCAATCTTCAAGTGAATTTATAGATGCAGACACGTACGCTTAAAAGTGTCCCATAAAACATCCCCAGTTCTGACAACGTGGCCAAGGTAACTGAGGTCAAGGATATTTTGGGGGATATTTTTGCTCCTTCTAACTTTGCACAGATCGCGTATCGGTGCTTTTTTTTTATTTTTAAGAAACCTACAGCGGAATTTAAACTGACATTGAATTGACAAGCATTTTAATTCAACTTGAAGTTTCGGAGTCAAATACAAGAGGAATAAAAAAAAAAAAAATCCATTTTGGGGACTGACCACAAGAGTTTACACGAGTTCACATAAAAGCTTATATAGACACACACACACACGCACGTTTAATGACACCTCTCGGAAGAACAGCAGTAGGAAATAACGGTACGTTTGATGCTCGAGTTGTCCTCGTTTTCACTCCGAGTGGATGTGAGCGTCATCGCCGCTTAAGCGCGAGGTGACCTGAGAATGTAGAGGCAGCAGAGGGTAACCCCTGTATTGGTTTGTTCCCCAGGTGGGCTTGGCCGGCGGCGCACACGGCGGAGCGGCGAGCACGTGAGGTGCGGCCGCCGGCTTTTTCTTTGCGCTTCGCCTCTTGTTGCACAGCAGGTACGCAATCTCCACGACATTGAGGAGCGCCGAAACGCCCGAAACCGCCAGCATGAAGTAGATGAAGACGGTCTTCTCGGTGGGGCGAGAAACGTAACACCTGGAACCGCTCCCCAGCGCGCAAGGCGGCGAATTCTTACAGTGGAAATCCGAGACCACCTTCAGAGGGCCGAAGACGTAGAACTGTCCGACGGTGAATCCCGCCTCCAGGATGATCTTGAACACCAGCTGGGTCAGGTACGTGTAAAACAAGAGGCCTTTAATTTTCACCTTGCCTCTTTCGTCCGTGTACTTGGATGCCTTTGCCGCCTTCCCGTTCATCTTGCTCTGCTCCAGCTGCATCGTTTTCTTCTCCTTGTGGATGATGAAGACGGCGTGGCCGAGGTAGACCAGCGTGGGGGTCGACACGAACGTGATTTGCAGCACCCAGTAGTGCACGTAGGACATGGGGAACAACCAGTTATAGCAGGAGTTTTTGCATCCCGGTTCTTTCGAGTCGCAGTAGAACTCGGACAATTCGTCCCCCCACACGTTGTCTGCGGCAGCGCCCAGGACGAAGATCCTGAACACGAAGAGGACGCTCATCCAGATCTTTCCCACCACGGTGGAATGAGCTTGGACCTTGTGGAGAAGATTGGACAGGTACGACCAGTCGCCCATGGCCAAGAACTAACATCTGCGGGAGAGGAAGGCATCCTGGTGTCAAAGGTAAGGAAACAACATTTCGCTCGATCATAAAGAGGTGGGGGGGGGTTCCCGAAAATGTGACTTATTCCGACCAGCGTCATGGGTGAGCTGGAAACTCTCCCAACCAAAACTTTTTTATTCCTTAACGAAATAAAATGGAGTAAATTCAACAAAATCTTTTTTCAGTGTCATTGACGAAAAAAAAAAAAGAGATTGGTTGACTTCTCCTGTCACATGTAAGTCCATTTCAATTTCAAGCGGCGACTCTGTTTTTTTTTTTCTGTTTTAAGTTGAGAGGGAAGAAATTTCATCTGTGCTGTATGTTACACGTTCGTACAGCACATTTGACAAAGTTGTATTCAATTCTATTCCAAATACGCAAAACAAAGAACTTAGTTTCTTTACATCGGAAAAAAACTCAACTGTATGTTTGTCCCCCCCCTTTTAAGAGGTCAAGCGGACCAAAAGCATTCTGAAATGAAGCGGCCAACACAAACCGGAGGTATTGTTGATGAGCACAGCGTAAATGTAGGCCGAGCTGGGGAAGCATGATACTTACTCGCCGGTACTTCATTTGAACAAAACATAACAAATCGGTATTATTTCAACATCCAAAAAGAAATACTTGCCTGACACGCTTCCAGTTGCCAGGAAGAAAAGAAAAGCAAAATAATCAGTTGTTTCGACCACTAGGACGAGACTTAAATACGTCCAAGTGAAATGGGTGCGGCCTGATTGACTCACATCTGCATAAGCGCCTCTTGTTTCGCTGTGTCCAACTCGTGATTATTTTCAAGCATTTCATCAGTTCAATTTCCTGGTACTGAGGCGGGCTAAGTCACACTGCGTAACTCGCATTTGTTCCCTCAGTAAACTTAACCTCCCACTGTCGAGGGCGCAGCCCACGCCCAGACGGCGCGTCACTCGCGTCACTCCCTTCGGACGTGAACTCGGACGTGCATTCATTTGCAAAGCCTGCAAAGAAAGGTTTTTTTTTGTTTTTTTTTTTTTTGGGTGCAGCCGAGTGAAACGTTTCTTGACAGACTTTTCAAAATGTGGCCCAATTTTTCAGCGGCCCTTTCATCCTTGCATTTTTCTGTCGACGGCCCTCAAACGAAAAGCTTTGGGCGGCCTTTTCTTCAAAGCGGCACGGCAAAAAAAAAAAAAAAGCATCATTTGGTGACGGACTAAATGTTATGCTGACTAAAAGGTGGTCTAACACGGTTTTGGTCTCGATCCAGGCCAGATGAGCATGTCTTTCCTGCGAACCGACACCTGTTGGGGAAAAGTGGCCTTTCCTCGTTGAATTTCGGACCAGGAGAATGTTTGTAATCCAAATATTTTCTTCAAAGCTCTTAATAACAGAATATTCCGGGCACCGGCGAATTACAGACAACGGCCGCGTGTCACGAGTGCGAAGCAGGGAGAGAATCGCATCATTTTTATATTATCAGAACGGCGGTACCGAGACACAAATTGTGACATCGTAACTTTGGTTTTTCCTAAAGCGATTCTCAGCTTGGCGCATTCCAAAGTTTGCGCGTCTTCGGTTGGGAGTATTCCAATTCTAAGTGATGATTGTTACGAGGACGCCGAGCTACACCGCAAGCATGGGGAAGTTATACAGCATAACTAAATATGAGCACGGTACGGATTGAATAAGAGCAGAATGGAGACTTCGTACCCCAAGCGACTGAAAAGAAATCGTTGACTTTGGTTTCATACTTGGGAGCGACTGAACGCGGTTTCATTGCAATGCAAAAGGAGTGCGAGTTATTCACGCATTTTGGAAGAGCAAGGTGTTGCCCGCTGCCTGTAACAAAGCTGTTCTTCCTCAGCGTGAGTCGTCATCACCGCGTGAGAGTGCGAGCGGGTCGGCGTATAAAAAGAAATCTGATGATGCGGCAAAATCAAGCGACGCTATAAGAGAAGTGAAATCGTTCTGCAGGGCGCACGAGGACAGAAGAAAGCGGGAACCCTTTGCTTCGGTAGGACCCGTCGTTGTCATTTCTGAAACGTTCGTGTTTCAATAGAATAGAATTGAATGGACCAACCTGGGGAAAAGCTCGCGTTAGATGACAACGGATCCGTCGGAGCGGTTTGACACGATTCGGCATTAGCGACGTGTTGATCACGAGCCCGCTGAGAGAAATGAGAGCAAGTGATTTGAACCCGAGATCGGGTCACTTCATTCAAGTTGCGTGATGGACAGAATTCAGAAAGGATTTTTAAACACGACCATCATTTTTTTTTTTCAAGGGTGCGAATATGATAGGTGGGTTCTCGTCCGCTTTAAACCCATTTATTGAAGTGCCTCGATCGTATGAACGTGTAGCAATGTCCTATCGTCATAGATAGTGTGTGCCGTCGCAATATAAACCGTGCAGTGCAGACCCAATTGAACGTAGAATACAGGACAGAGTAAAGCTAAGGAGGCGGGTGACCAACTATTTCATGTGATTTTGTAAAGAAGCGACAAAAAAAAAAAAACAATTCAAGGAAATGAGGAACCCAAGTGTGAGATTTCATGAATAGCGAGAACTACGGATGTCAAAGAGACGAAATAGCGTCAGACCGAACTTTGACACGGTTGCGCCCAACGCGACGATAGACGGGAAACGTAGTCGCTCGTGCGGAAATGAAGCTGGTGACCGCCAGAGAAAGGGAAAGGGAAGAAAAAGCGTTTTGCGCGCAGCGGTGGCGAGTGCGCGCCACGCCGCTCGCAGGACCCAAACGTCGGTTCGCTCGCCGTCTGCCGGAATGAGTTCTCGCGGCGCGGCGGCGGTTTTGCGGGTCATTTGGCTCACCGCGTGTGGCTGTGGTGTCATCCTCCCCCAGGCCCGCCAGAGATCCGCTGCCATCATGGGGGAGTGGTCCTTCCTGTCGGAGATGTTGGACAAGGTCGAATCGCACTCGACGATATTTGGCAAGGTCTGGATGAGCGTTCTTTTCGTCTTCAGGATCTTCATCCTGGCGGCCGGCGTGGACAGAATATGGGGAGACGAACAAGCAAACATGGACTGCAACACCAAAAGCCCCGGCTGCAAGAACGCTTGCTACGATGCGTCCTTCCCCGTATCTCACACGCGCTTCTGGGTGCTCCAGATCCTCACGGTCTCGACGCCCACGTTCATCTATTTGGGTCACGTCCTGCTTGTCATCCGGAGAGAGAATAAGCTTCGGCGACACCTGCAGCAAAAACGGGACCTGACCAAGACGCTCAAGTCGCCCAAATATTCCGACGAACACGGCAAGGTGAAGCTCAAAGGCTTCCTTTTGTTCAGCTACCTGATGCAGCTTCTGTTGAAGATCTTGCTGGAAGCGGCCTTCGTCGCGGGCCAGTACTTCATCTACGGCTCCATTCTCATGCCGGAAAAGATTACGTTCCGAGGCGGAAGCTGTATGACCGACACCAACTGCTTCATCAGCCGCCCCACTGAGAAAAACGTCTTCATCGTCTTTATGTTGGCCATGGCGGTCTTTTCTGTCATGCTCAACATCACTGAAATATCGCATCTGATGATCTTAAAGTTGAGGCATCGCAAAAGGAGGGGCGCTGGCTCGTTTCTTTCCGAGTGAATGGGCCCGTTCGGATTCGCGGTTTCACTTGCGAACTTCCAGAAATACCTTCCTTCTCTTCTGGCAGTGACGCACGGTGTTCACTTGTTATATCGGCTAAGGGACCATGTAGACCAGGGGGTGTCCAAACCTTTTCGTTTGAGGGCTGCCGGCAAGAAAACGCAAGGACGAAAGGCCCACTTGAAAATTCGTCCACTTTTTAAAAGGTCATAAATTGTTTGAAATGTCTCGGGAGGCCGACAGCCCTCGATCTCGCAGGTTAGATCTCGCTCTGCAGTTCTTTGACCTTCTCTACATATGCAAATGAACTGCAAATAAACTCAACTACATTATAAATGGCACGTTGTATTTTTCTATGACCAAGTGAAGACCTTTTTTCAATCATTGTCAAAAATATGTTGAGGGGCACTGAAAACCATTGCTGATTAAAACTTGTTGGTGGGCAATCTCATTCATTAAATTATTAGAAGGCATTTTTGAGAAGGGGGGGGGGGTGCAAGTCAGGCTCCAGCCTTCCACATAAGTCTATAATCTCAGCTATTCTTTGCATGTTATATTGTTAGATGTTGTATTGTATTTGGGCAACGTATTTATTGTATTGTACCCAATACAATAAATACATTGCCCAAATAAATTGTGTGTGTGTATATGTGACGAGGTCACAACTATACAGTATATATATATATATATATATATATATATATATATATATATACAGTATATATAAAATGTGAGTGTGTGTAAATGTCTTTTTTTTAAAGCTGTTTTTAAGGCGTCGTGGAGGGAGCGAGTGACGTCACTTCCACTCCGGAAGTCATCACGTGGAAGTTAGAGAAAGGAGACCGTTACTTGATAATGTCTCGAGACAAAAGATATCCAGTTAGGGCCCCGCAGCTGTTGTATCGTGCTCAAATGTCGCAAATTGGATAATAATCGCGTCTAAATCCCTCACTGCCCTCCTTATTCCACTGAGGGTTTTTTTTCTTCCCCTTTCCGACCGCAAAGCTGTTTTCCGGCTGTTACGTAAAACATCTTCCCACTGCCAATGTGGAACAGAGGTGATCTTGACGATGGATACGATTCTAATAAAACAGGTGAGATTTTGTTATCGTTCTGTAAATGAACGTGCCATAATATTGTGACTTGCTTGTCGATGCATGCGTGGAAGCAGATTAATGACGTTCGTTGATTTAAAAGGCCGAACTGCGACGACTTGAATTTACGTCACCGCGTTCGCGGCAATACCGCACGAAAGCGTCGCGTGGCGGAGAGAAGCTTCTATCTATCTATCGTCGATATAAAAGTGTACATAACCTGAACGGGGGGGGGGGGGGGGGGGTTCGTCAGACCAAGTAAAATCAACAGAGTATATTGGACTTGCGCAAGTATGGACACACTCAAGCTTCTAATTTCTCTGGATAGCACTTTGAAACATTTACTCATCCCTTCGTCACATCACCCAGCTGGTTTACTGTAATGCACTTGACTTTGGAGTCAGCCAATCCTCCATGAAGCATCTCCAGTTGGTCCAGAATGCTGCTGCTCGCCTCTTGACTGGCATGTAACTCCTACTCTGGCTTTCCTTCACTGGCTCCCTGCCCATATTAGAGTTCTTTGTAAGAACCTTTTATTTGTTTTCAAATCTTTAAATGGCCTCACGCCACTTTAAGGAGGACAAACATTCAAGAAAATACTTGTTTTCCTTCATCAAGGTTCACACTAACGAATATGGACCCCTGACTACTGCACAATGTTTTTTTTAAAGGTTCAAGTCGCGGCGGCTCTCCTGGCTGGATCCCAAGCCATGAATCATCGTGGCACAGCAAACAGCCTGGACCTGGAAACAGCATCTTTGGACGTCGCCACAGCGCCGTGTCAGACAGCGGTGACACCGGCATTGGTACCTACTGCTCTGATAGCGTGGAAGGTACAGTGAAGTGATTCTATGGCAAAGTCATGCTGTAAATTGGGAAAGACCCCCCCCCCCTCCCGCCCCCAAAAAAATGTTGTGTTTTCAAAATCGTGCAGTCGGAATGTTGAATGACATGCTTGATGAGTTGTATTGTGTGCCATGTGTCCTCAGATGACTCCTGTTCAAGCACCACGCCTTCATCTCTCCGACCGCTGTCCCGTCGTCACTCCAGTCAGGAAGATGGCTTTGGCGGCGGTGTGCCGGTTGTCCACGTCAAGCCATCCTGCGGCAGTCTGAGAGCCACAAGCTCACTCACCTGCACGGGTCGTTGGGCCAACTCTTGCCCGCTGAGCCCTGCAACCACGTCGCCCCTCGCTGCACAAACCGGCGTTGACATGCAGGACCAGCAGCCCATCCGAAGGTGGTCCTCCCTCACCAAGTTGTCTTCCGGTGTTGAAAAGAACTCCAGGAAGGCATCGGTCCAGCATCACAGTCCAGGTTCACACGGCTCCCTGGACAGGGGTCTGCTCTTGGGCTTCAGGAAAGAACCCCGCGCTTTAAATCGGGACCTGTATTTACCGCTCTCTTCCTCCTTGCTCTCTCATAGCTTATTGCAACGCTCTCCCGGTGCCGGTCCTTGCTATTGGAGCAAACCTAGCAGTAAATCCGGTTTGGAAACGGACCTCTCGCTGTCCTCAACCCTCTCCTCACCCATTAAACACGGCGGCTTGGGCACGAGCTGTAGTAGCTTAACCGAAGCTAAACTGCCGTTGGGAGGCGGTCAAGTTCACGGCCTCGGTTTGTCCAAGCTAGCGGACTCGCCGCTTGGCCACCCGGTTGACCGGGACTCCCCGATTCAGCCGGCCGTCCGCACGCAAATGTGGCTGACGGAGCAGATGGAGTACAGCTCGAAAGCGGAGCGCGCAGGAGAACTTGGCCAGGGCGGTGGCGGCGAAGCAAAGGTCTGCGGCGGAGAGGGAGCGGCACTTGAACAAGGCATCAACCAGGTAAAAGCAATCAATCCGAGCTCCATCAATAAATCCCTCCCCCAACACACTCGCGCACACACACACACACACACACCAAATTTTTCGATGCTATTTCCCCACCGCCTCAAGGGGGCACCGCAAATGTCTGTGGCATTTTTTTCATTGGGGAAAACAAGACTTGCTCGTGCATTTGTCAGATGCTGCAGGGGACGTCCCATTTTGTCAACACTCTGGTGAAGGTGAAAGAAGGAATGCTGAGACAAAAAGAACTGGAGATCGATCGGTAAGCGGTGGCCACCTTCCACGCTCTCCTACTGCTTAGCCTTCAAGGCGTTATCCGTAATGCTGTCGGTGTCGAGCGTTCCCTTGTTGTTTTGTTGTAGACAGAAGCAACAGATCCTGCAGCTCCACGCCCGCATTCGAGAAAACGAGCTGAGAGCCCAGCAGGTGCTGCACAGTCACAGGTGGTTTGAAGACCCTCAAATCCTGACAATGAAGGTGATTCTTCCCAAGCCGCCGGAAATACTGTGCGGGTGGAATCTGGAGACGCTCTTTGTGGTCACGCTTATTATTATTATTCTTTATTTTTTGCCCAACAGAAGTCCGTGAAGGAAGGACCATCCGATCGACTGCGTTGCGATGAAGACCTCAGCAGGAAGCTGGCAGTGTCCGAACTGGAAGTTCTTCATCTCAATGAGCTTTACAAGCAAGCGACTGACAAATACACCGAAGACCTCAGGAAACTGGAGGAAAAGGTAGCGGGGCAGCACACATTCACAACCGCAGGAGAGGAAACTTCCACTGCCTCTTCTCAACAAAGCTTTTTCTTTTGTCTTCTATTGTTTTTTTTTCTCCATGTTTTTAAATCAACCCACGGTGTTGGGGCCACCAGATCAAGACAAGGGATCGCTACATCAGCAGCCTGAAAAAGAAATACCAGCGGGAGAGCGAACAGAACCATGAAAAGCAGCAACGCATCGAGACTCTGGAGAAGTACCTCGCTGACCTGCCAACTCTGGGCGAGGTACAAGTTCAGGCCCTGCAGGTACACACAAGCAACTTCAACCTGGAGAATGACATCAATTCAATTGTTTTTAAATCTGTTAAAGAAAAGAAAAAAAACAAAAGCACAGAAAAAACGCTTTTTGTAAAACAGTTTCCTACTCATAATTTTTGTTCGAGTGCGCACCGACACTTGTTTTACTGCGACACAAATTTTGCACAGTTCATTCGCTAATTTGCGCGTCGTGCTTTGTTTTGTTTGTTTTTTGTGTGGGTGCGCGCTCAGTTGGAAACGGTGCAGCTGAGAGCTCGGGATCTGGAGAGAACAGTGTCACGCTTACAAAAAAAACTGGACGGCAGCTGTGCTCTGCTGAAGGAGAAAGACGGCACGATTGAGACACAAGCCAGGAGAGAGGAGGAACTCATCGCAACCGTACACAGGTCAGATTCTGCTTTATCGAGTTAGAATCTCTTTGCTACTACCCTACTTTCGGGTGTCTCCAAGGGCCCCTATCATGCTGAGAAATTTTTTTGGATGAGCACCAAAAAAGCTTATCGACACCTTTTAGATTTAGGAACAGGAATGGTCTCGGATGTTCTTTTTTTGTGGAAGCGGCTTTGCCACAAGTAGAATAGCTTTGCACGTGCAGCCATGTCAGCCGAGATGCGACGAAGACATGATACCCAATTGTGTATCGGACACCAAAATGGCTTGCTCCCATGCTATTGTGTCAAGGTTGCAGCAGAAGGTGCAGAGGTGTTTGGAGGATGGAGTGAGGCTGGACCTGAAGCATCTCCAGGTGGAAAACTCTCAACTCCTGGAGAGACGAGACCGGAGCGGCAAGGTACGTGCGCACGCTTTGCAAGCGCTTAAGGTACCCGTCGTGAAGGTGGTCATTGAGCAGTCGCTAACGCCTTCGCCGCGCTCTCCCCCGCAGCTCATCGAGCATCAGAAAGAACAGATTGAGAGGCTCAACTCACAACTGAAGGTAGGCTCCCGGACTCGTCTTTTATCGGAGAGATGACGGGACTCCTACAAATACTCACTGCCGACCGCATGTCAATAGGCGACCGGTACAAGACGACAGAAAGGAAGAAACCCCGCGCAACACTCGAGTCCTCCTGACAACCAAGAGCTTGGATCCAGTGACTCCACAACCTTGTCACAGGTATCCCTTGAACACTCGCCGGCTCGAAGACTCGAGCTGCCCTCAATGTGTTGGGTGTGCCTCGACAGGTGGACGACTGGCTGCGGGAGCGCAGCGGATCCGACGCCGAGCCGCCGCAAGCGGGGGGACTCCTGAAGGAGTTGTCCCTGTGTCTACTGGACCTTCAGGCTCTGCGCAGCATCCTGGTGCAGCGAGCGCAAGGGAAGGAGCTCAACTTGTCTCTGCTGCTGGGCATGACATGTACGTGGACCACGCGGCCACGTTCAAAATGTCATGCGCGTGGAGCAAATTATCGCTCCACCTCAGTTCATTGGTCCCGCATAACTTTCCTAACATTTTATCCGGTTCTTTGATTTGTCATCAATTTGAGCCCGTGCGGCCACATCCGGCAGAGTCGGCCGCAGTCTTGCGGCACTGAAATTTCGCAGTGGTCGCCGTCCCCGCGCGTGCAGATTGCTCCGAGTTGATGAAGGCGTCGAGTTGCACGCCGACACCGCTACAGAACTCAAATTTCCAGCACAAACGGTCCAAAATGGCTCCCAATTTTCGAAACCGGGCCGGCGTTAAATGAGTTCAAGAAGTCTGGTTGTCCTCCATCGTGTCCATCCGTGGTAACTTGATGTTTCCGCGCAGCTTTGAACGCGTCTGCGGAGGAGAGCGAGCGCAGGGACGAACAAGAAGAAGTCGTCCCGTTGAAGCCGCTGGAGGTCGGCCAGCTGAGGCGAGGCGTCGACGAGCTGAGGAAAAACATCGCCGAGTGGTACGGCCACTTCCGTGCTTGACGGCCGAGTCTCCGGCCGGCCTTCACGCTGGCCAACCGGGGATGGATGGCGTTTTCCCCCCCCTCCGTATGTATACCGACGTGGGATGGCAAGGTTGAAGTCGAGCCCCGGGATTCGGATGCTCGCGGGGCGACTCGCATGGCCCGTGCGAAGGCGCTCTTCGGACACATCAATGACCTGCTCGGGTGAGTTTTGGAACGGAGGCGTTTTGGCACTTTGGTCCGCCAAGTACGTCCACGTGATTCGCGATATGAGCCGTTTGATCTTTTTCGGGGGTGCGACAGTGTTGGCGCTACCTCACAATAAGACTTCATTCTTCTTCAATGAATATTCTGACTTTGCTCTGGAACAAGTACGACTTTTGTTTCTTGGACGGTGCCGCGTTGCCGCCATGCATTTTTCCTTTTGAGCATTTCAACAACCAGTGCGGCATTTTTTTTCCACCTCGCTCAGAATTATGGCAGCTTGATTGGACAGAAGGATTGTGACAAGTCGTTTGATAGATTTGTTCCTTTATGGTCCAAAAATGGATGTGACAATGTAAGAATCAACTATTTTTGTATCGCGTATTTATATTCTCTGGAAAATACTCAAATTGACTACAATGTCCTGACACGCATGGCTCAGCACGAAGCTTCCGCTTTCATCATTTTTCCACATTTGCCTCCGTCCAGACATGAAGATGATATGTCAATTAGTTGCGAGGCGGACGTGCTAAACCAGAAAAGTTCAGTCAAAATGTTACCAAAATAAAATCCCTGCAACACGCTGCGCAGTTTGTACTTAGTCCAGTTTGTGGGATGCATTTGCAAGTGAAAAAATACTGTCGGGACTCTGCGGTTCCAGAATGTGTTGATTCCGTCTTTTAACGCTGTCCATGATGCCGTGAATGAGTGATTGGACGAGAAGGCGAAAAGGGGCTTCTAAAATGTTTTTTGTCATCGTTTCCCCCACTTTAATGTTTAAGATCATCAAACAAATGTGAAGGTCAGATAAACCTAACCTCAACAAACGTCAAATGCAGTGTTTAAATGATTCTTTTGAAGGTGTTTGGGGGCAGGGGGGAGGTGACTACCTGAAATCTATCAGTTTGTATCAAGTTACAGGTAATCCCGAAAGGTTGAGGACCCTTGGGGGGTACGTACGTGTCTCCGGCCGGGCGCACCGCCGGCCCGCCGCGTCGGGGAGGTGGAGTCGGAGCGCGCGCAACAAGACCCAAAAGATGGTGAACGATGCCTGCGCAGAAAAAAACTCTGGTGAAGGGCAGATGGGGCGGCGGCAGGGTGCCGGGGAGGAAGGAGCCAGCGTTTGTTCCGGAAGCAGAGTGAATGTTCATCAGTTGTCATTGGTTGCTATGGCAACTGTCTGATGCTCTGCTGACAAGTGGCTCAGGTGGCCCCTGGAATAGGAAAATCTCCCCCCCGCCCCAAACCCTCCTTTGCAGAGGCCACTTCTGGTGATTGGACACGCCTCAGACGGATTGGGGTTGGGGGGTGGTGGGTGGGATGTGGGGAAGGGCGTTGCCCTGGCAACTGCTGTCAGTTGTTACCTCGAATGTTTGCTTCAACATTAGCGTGAATACTTGCAAAATTCCTGCTCATCTCAGCTTCCGACACTACATTTGTAGCGTTTTCATTAAGAGAGTTGAGACAGCGACAGAAGTGGCGATTAAAAAGAGGCCAGAAAGGAGGAGCCGCTCGTCTTTAATTCGCTCGACATGGAGAAGGCGATTAAACGTTCCCTAAGCTGAGCTATGATCCGGCACATGGCAGGCAGCCTGATCATCTGCGCTCACCTGCGCCACGCCGTAATCATATTTTCCGGCGCAGCGGCGGGCTAATTACGTGCACTCTCCTTCGAATGGGCAACTTCAGCACTTCCCAAACAAATAGACGTCTTGCTTGAAGAAACGTCGATCTTGTCACAAGCGTCTCACTGCTGCTAACTGTGGCTCATGTTTGTGTTTCCATGACGACACTTGTTAGTCTGTTTGGTTTTTATTCTTTTTGGACATTTGTCAAAAGAGTCCAGAAACATCCAAAACAAAGTAACGATGACCAAGTTCTCACACACGCACACGCGCGTGCGCACAAAGAAAGCAAACCAGAACACACAAAAATCTCGATTGCTGAGTTGATTGCTAAATGCTAGAAAGTCACAGTAAGCACAATCTTCTCTCGCTCCATTTGATATTTTAGAGTAATAATTTATCTGAATAAATACATAAATAAGAGCAAAATAGAAGATGGTGGTAAAGGCTTTGAGTTGAACCTTCAAATGAAGGCAGTTTTTTTTTTTTTGTCCAAAGGCATTAGTGGCGACGCTAGTCGCTTTGTTTTGCTCCCGTACGATCAGAAGAGCCAAAAGTTGATGATCAAGTTAAGCAAGCGTCACGTGCGGGATGATGGAGGGATGATGTCAGGGAAGCAACAGGACACAAAATGTACTGCCGGGTCGCCGGACGCCACATACAGACGAGCACGTATTCACATTCGCAGATGTCAATTCTCGAGTGAAGTTGAGATGATGCAGGAATGAACCCAGATCGCAACCCGGAACCTCAGAACGGCAACTCGTCGGCGTCCTCGGACGCGCCGCGCGGGACGGCCGGGCAAGCTTTGCAGCGCAAGGCGTGCGCCGACTGCACGTGAGGCGTGCCGGCGCGCGCCTCTCCTTGAGACGGGCGCGCTTGTGCGCCGGCAGCTACGCTCAGGTCGATGGGGGTGTGCCGCATGGCCACATGGTTCCGCAGGCAGGATTGACGCTTGAACCTTTCGGTGCCCCGAGCGCGCTGGCGCGGCTCCTCCCCTTCCGAAGCGGACTCGGATGAGCCGGGCTCCGCCGCGGGGAGACTCTTAGCCTCCGCCTTGGGCTTGTGCCAGCGGCGGTGTGACGCCAGGTTGGCGGGGCAGCTGAATCCCTTGTCACACTCGGGGCAGCGGTACTCCACCCGGACGATTCTGGAGCAGCGGTGCTGGGCCAGGCCGAGCGGGTCGGCGTACGCCTCCCCGCACAGCTGACACACAAACTGGCCGTCCGTACCGCCCGGAGAGCGGCGCTCGGCGGCCGGAACGGCCCGGATCTTCAGCCCCAGAACAGGCGAGGTGGTGACGTGGTCCTCAAAGTGCAGCTTGCGCATGTTCTTGACTCTTTTGGTGGCCGGTTTGACTTTGCACTCGGGGTCGGCGGGCCGCTTGGCGGCGGCGCTGGAGCCCATGTCGAAGAGGTGCCCCAGGGCGGCGAGCGCGGCGGGGAAGGCCTCGGCCGACGCCGGCGAAGCCAAACCCGAAGCCGGGTGCCTCTCGGCTTCCCGCTCTCCGCTCGCCGGCCAGGTTGGGCTACAGAGGGCTCGGTACACCCCCTCCGGGATGCCGAAGCGGGCGGCTCTGCACTCGCGCTCCGGTGCCGCCGTCCAGCGGGTGCGCATGGACGCGCGCGTGCGCTCTTGCGATGAAGCCCCCGAAGGTTTCCGCTCCTGCGCCTCCTCCTCGCACCGCGAGCGGTACGGCAGCGGGTTGAGCCTCTTGCTCCTCTTGACCAGGAAGCCTCTCGGCATCTTGAGCGGCTCAAGGCACTTTTGGGGTGTTTGGCAAAGGGTTGCGGGGTTACTCGGATCCCAGCGGGTCTCTGCTACTCCTCGACAACTGCGCCCTTTTTAAGGCCACATTGACTCCCTCCCGACTCCCACTTGCTTCATCTGCCACCAATCAGAGGGAGGTTCCCGCCCCCCTCCCTCATTTTCCCTCTTGAATTTGGATGAGGTGTGTGCGTGTGTAGTGGACTCACACACACACAGTGTCCCCCCCTGAGAAACCAAGCCCTCCCTCCGCATGTCGTCGACCCGGGCACACGCCACAGCAGCTTTTACGCTTGGATGACTTCCTGTCGGCCACATCACAATACATTGCCGCTACCTTTGACATCAAAGTTGATTTTGTTCCGTCTAATTCATTTCCATCCATACGTTGACTCAACTCCCGTTTCATTCATTTTGCAGAATAAGAACAACCGCAGTTGCTGGAAAGTGCTATACGGAACAACATCAACAGCAAAATCAAATCTTAAAAATATTTCCTCGTATGCCAAATCCATTTTCTCCATTGACATGAAATGCCAAATCACAGAAGTTTAAGAAACCAACAACAACAAAGTGCCACCTTAAGCCAAATCACACACACACACACACACACGTGCCCCGAACCACTCTGCCATGTGACCCCTGACCCTTGATGCGGTTTGCTTTTCACACCAGTGAAGTCGTTGTGATGCAAAGCAGCTGCATCTTCGTTCATTGTGTGTGTGTGTGTGTGTGTGTGTGTGCGCGTGTCTGAGAGAATGAGAGAGCCTCATTAGCATACAGCTGAAAGGTAACAACGTCATCCATTTGTGGCACTGTAAAATGAGATTTAATTCACTTTTGAGGAAGAAATGTTAGAAGATAATAATAAGTGTGCCTATTTTCAGCCCGTACTTATAAGTATTTGTGCTATAGTCAGGGGGAAAAAAAAGAGTTGTTATTTTTCGGTCCCGAAGCCAGAAATCCACCGGTCCAGGTCACTTGAGAACAAATTGGAGCAAACGTGGCCCCTGAGCTTGATTGAGCTTTGCCACTCCTGATGGAGAGTGTCTGCGCTTCGACTTGACCGCGGGATGTGCCCACTGTCGCCACCTGGGGCCAAATGTAATGATGATGACAATGACGAAGGAGTCACCTGCGATGATGTCACAAGTCCTCGGGGCAAGTGAACATGGGCAGCAGGTTGCGGTTAAAGGACAAATATTTGGCGGCATTGATCCTCAGCGGCGCTCTGCTGCTGGGGTTCTTCATCAAGTCGCGAGGGGCGGCGTCCTGAGGTTCCTCGCAGTCAACCTGCGGGGCAATCGGGCCAGTCGGCGAGGGTGCTGGCAAGGCTTTTCTTGATGGTCAAAGTTTGAGCGTGACGAACCTCGGCGTCGCCCTGGAGAAGCTCCTCCTCAAAGTCGGAGAATCGGTCATGAAAGATGGCCAAACACCAACTCTGCCTGAAGAAGCTGAAACAACAATTTCAGTTTCCTTCATTGAATCGCCACAATGAATCCGATTCAAACGTTCCCAAAAACAAAAAGTCAAATTGGATGAATCGACCGTCTTGCGCGCCTTGAAATGTGAGTCGATTGACTTAAGGAGCCAAAATACTAGTCAGCCTATTTTGTCGCTTTAACCGAGCAGTTGCAAACTTGGATAGATTGGAGCACCGTATGGCGGGGGGGGGCGGGCTCAAATCGTTGTCCCGTAAGAGAATAACAATTTGAAACCCAAAAGAAAGACAATGGCACCTCGTGTATTTAAAACGAGCGCATGGCCTCTGGTCCTCCACGTTAATGCTAATGCCAACACGCGCTGAAGGAGCATGCTAACGGATAGCATCATTTGACTTGAGAGAGCGAGTGCTCAAAATGGATTCAATTGAACTGACGGAATACTTTTGGGATGTCTTCAGACGCACATCTCGCATGTCCACAACATGCTCAAAATGTTTTTCTCCTCTTGTTGTCGGCTCCGTGTGCTTGTGTGTGTGTGTGTGTGTGTGTGTGTGTGTGTGTGTCTCAAGCAGCATGTGACCTCCTGATATTTCAACACAAACAACCCCCCCCCCCAGACATGTACGCTTATTGTCCCCCACCTCCTAATCAGTTTATGCATCCCCCAATGTGTCTTTGTGAATGGGACAAGCAGGACAAAACAAAAGCCTTCCCTTCCTCAAATCTACCCACTGCCACTTGTCACTCCCCCAACCACACGTCAGCGAACTGCCCCCCGCCCCCCCAGAGGATGGCTGGGCTGACTCGTAAAGTCATTGTGGGCCTGATTGACCACTCAGGCTGGGGTGGTGTGTGTGCGTGTACATTTTGCACTTCCATTAAAAAAAAAAAAAAAAACATGTTGACGTGGCCGAATGGAGCTTTTGCGGCTGTGGCGTTCCAGGGCAGTGTGTGAATGTGTACCTGTAGAGGTCGTGGATCTGCCGCAGCTGCAGTCTGACCAGCAGCTGTCCAAGGAGTTGCTGGTGTTTGCCGTACAAACACATCAGGTTGTGTACGGGGAGCGGCTTGAGGGACAAACAGGTGATGGTCTCCACCACCTGGTTGCGGTCCAGATGCAGGCAGAAGTAGTCGCCGCTCTCCGGGCGGCCCGTGGCGATGCGCCGGCCCTGCCGACGCAGCAAAAAAAATAAAAAATACGCACTTCCGTGGGAGAAAACAAACGTGGTAAAAGCGGCGGACGTACGCATGCCCCGGAAGGTCCTTGCGGGCTGCTGGCGACCGGTTTAGTCACGCAAAGATAGTTTAGTCGTCCCGGTAACGTGCCACCTGCGCACAACAAGCGACGCAAATGAGCGGCGACGACGTGCCATCGGGGCTGACTCTCAACGCATGTGGCGTCGACGCGCACCTTGGATCTTGGGCCGCTTGTAAACGGGAACGAGGCGGTCCGCGGCGCCGGGCATCTCGCGGTGCGCCTCCAGCGTCGGGTCAAAGTGCCTCAGCAACATGGTCGCCAGCTCCTGACCCACCTCCTTGGAGTTGAAGTTGCCGTGCGACCACTCGTCGCTGTAGTACGAGCGAGAGAACTTGGTGAGCGGGCCGGCTCCCGAGATGGCGGCGTCGTTGGTTCGGAAGGCGCCGTCGATGACCAGCCGGCCGTCGAACACCAGGAAGGAGCTGTTGATGCTGCCAAAGGCGTCGTAGTCCACGCCTCGGCTGGACAGGTTGATGAACACCTGACGGGGAAGAACCACGACAAAAGCCGCCGTTTTTGCCCACGCGTTTTCACAGGATGAGCCGGAGGCAGGCCGAGAGTTGCTCCGCAATACTGCCGTTGCACGATGACGTCATTGTGCAATCACGAACATGCCGAGTTGGCATCGCCGCCGGATTTGACTCTGCACTTACGCCGCAGGACAGGTGGAGGGCTTCCGAGCCGGTGCTGAAGGAAACGGACGTGAGAGGATCGGGATGCTCGCCGTTGTTCATCTGCATCAGAAGGCAATCGCGGTGGATGTGGACCTGAGCCTTCTTCAGAGCCGCCATCACTGCGCTCTCCACGCCCGCGTCGGAAAAGTAGACGCCCCTCGGCAGCTCATTGGAGATCGTTTTGGGAAGTGAGTCAGTGGCCACGCGGGGTTCGGGCGGCGGGTCATCGCCGACGGCGCTATCGGGGAGCGGGTCCCTGGAAGTGCCGTTCTCCAGAGCCGCACTGCCGGCGACACCAATCCCATGAGCCGAATCGTCTGCGACGTCACTCACAGGAGGCGACTCGTTGCTGACATCACTTTCAGGAAGCGACTCGCTCGTGACATCCACCTCACGGGGCGAATCATTGGCGTCATCAATCTCACGGGGGGAATCATCGCTGTCGTCGATTTCAGGAGGCGAATCACTGGCGACGTCAATCTCAGGAGGAGGGTCGTTGGTCACGTCGCTCTCAGGAGGTGAATCGCTGGTGACATCACTTTCAAAAGGCAAATCGTCGGTGATGTCAATCTCAGCAAGCGGGTCAGTGGTTGCGTCGGTTTCGGGAGGCGGGTCGTTGGTGATGTCATTTTCACGAGGTGAATCATTGTCACTCTCACGAGGCGACTCATCGGTGACGTCACTTTCACGAGGTGAATCGTTGGTGACGTCACTCTCCCGGGGCGAATCGTGAGTGACATCACTCTCAAGAGGCGGGTCATTCATGACATCACTTTCACAAGGCGAATCATTGGTGACGGTCGTCGTACGAGGCGAGTCATCGGTCTCATCACTCTCACGGGGCGAATCGGAAGTGACGTCACTCTGGCGAGGCGAATAGTTAGTGACGTCGCTCTCAGGAGGCGGGTCATTGGTGACATCGCTCTCAGGCGGCGAATCACTGATGACGGTTGTCTCACGAGGTGAGTCATTGGTGACCTCACTCTCACGAGGCCAGTCTTCGGCGTCGTCAAGAGGCAAGTCGTCGGTGGCATCGCTCTGAGGAGGGTGGTCATTTGTGACGTGACCTGCAGGGGGCGAATCATTGGCTACGGCGCGCAGGGGAGGTGTCAGCACCAGATGGATGCAGGACCCCCGCACTCCGATGCGGAGTAACATCTCCACGGTGGTGAAAACGTCAAGGCCCTTCCCATAGACGACGGCGTTATCTGCAGGGTGGCAGGATAATCACTCAAGATCATTTTTAGGACCACCGATAAGTGTGCCTTTTGCCGAGTTCGATCGCAAGCAGGGTGGCAACTTGTTCTTGAACCACTGTGCGTTTGCGTACCTGTCTTCCTCACAAAGTTTTCGAGCAGCCAGTCTCGAGCTGTGTTGCAGTCGTGCGGGTCGTTGAGGGTGAAGAAATTGGAGGGCACGGTGCCGGTGTATCTGGGGGGGAAGGACGCTTCCTTCCGCTGCTCATTTGTCTCGGGCTGGTCCTGATCCACTCGCGTTGGACAAGGCACCTGCACAAACGAGTGCTAGCTAGTCAGACTGACCGGCTTTCCCTCCGCCCTCTTGAAACTAACTCGACCTGGTACTGCAGGCCGGTACAGAGGACGAGGTAATCGTAGGGAATCTTGGCACCGCCGGACACCACCACGTGTTTAGACTTCCTGTTGATGGCGACCATCTTCGCGGCAACCTCGGCCACGCAGGAACGCAGCGGCAGCTGCGCCATTTCTCTACTGTTGTAGGCGTGGCTAAAGGGGGCGTAACCGCGTCATCGAATAATTCGCAGAAACATCGCATATTCTTCCGGGCGGCAAAAACCCAAAGCGTTTGTTCTCTCATGTCGTTTTTCCTTCTGGCCTTCGTCTCACCTGGTTCGTTGGTAGGCCGAGTCATGGCACGGACGTGCTCTTTTGGAAATTGGAAATGTGGTCCTTTCCCAACCCAGCAGGTGGTGATTCGTTCCCTGGCCATTGTGACCATGTCAAAGTGTCCTTGAGCAAGCGACTGAACCCCCAGTTGCTCCTGCTGCTTTGTCATCCGCAGGTGAATGAGGGTAACGGTGTAAAGCGCTTTCTAAGTGACAGCCTATTTACCATGCAAATTTGTTTGTTTGTTTTTTGCAGTTTTCTGCGACTCGGAAGGACCCTGGCACCTACTGTATTGTTTCCAAACGTTTTGTAAAGGCGAGTGCACTTGCCTGGTGGATAGGAACTTGATGCCGGCCAGGCCATAGTTGGCGGGGAAACCGTGCGTGGAGATGAGGGTGAGGTTGTTGAATCTCAGGTGAGGGCTGCACAGATGACACTTCAGTCCTTTTTCAGTATCAAGAACCATTAGACAAGATCCGAGTATTGCGTGCGCTCTTGATTTCTGCGTACTTTCACTTGGAGCACGACGGATGACCTTTCACGAGGTCGCAGGGACGTAAAAATGGACAAGAGCGTCGATCGAGAAATAGCTTTTGAATCCAAAGAGTCATACAGTCACTTTGACCGACAAGTTCAATTTGTTCCATGAGCGACTCACTTCACTAGAGGGTGTCACCGTCCAAGATTTTTGAGTTACAAAGCGCAACTGGTTGCTAGACAACGCTGCTAATCCCATCATGTTGTGACAACGAGCACAGCCCGAGTGCAAAATGTTGCATCCGATGCAAGCGGAGGAGTGAGATGCACAATGGCCGCTGGCATGCAAATGAGGCGGCGCAGCGTTGTCGGCTGCTCGCAGACGGTCGGCGTGACCCCGCAACCCAGCTCTTTATCCGTCTGACCTTGTCCCGGAGGGGAGCGGGTGGGATGGGGTAAGGGCGACACTGCGTTAGGCCGATCCACTGTCGGGTGCCCTAGATTGTCCTGAATCACGACATACTGTTGCTTTTTTTTTTTTTTTTTTTTTTAAACCAAATGGCCATAAATAGTTGCCTAAAATGTCGACTTAAAATGCCAATTTAGTGACAAAGCCTTCGCGGTGCCGCTGGAACGCCGGCGGTTTGGGCCAGCCTGGCACAAGGCTCCCGCAGGCCCACTCTGAGCCATCATTGGCCCTGGCATCAATTGGGCGTACGCTAACGGCCTCATTAGTCAACTCGTTAGCGGTGGCAAACGAGGGCGCCGACAGCCACGCGGTGAAGGCTAATTAAAGTCGGGCCGGCGCTGGACGTTCACGCCGCCAAACAGCCGGGCTCCGCGCCGACATCTTGCCAGCCGAACGTGCGCTCCGTACGAGCACCCGGCCTGTTGCCTGCCAGCTATCAGCTGCTCCTTCATCCTTACTGAAGCTACGGGATAAGACGCACGTGCGTAGAATACAGTGGGGACAAAAACACATCGGTGAAAGAAAATACGTGATACTCCCTATTACATGACTACGGACAGACGAGCAGCTCGAGATTTCTTTTCTGTAGCTCATTCACGTTTGTATTTGTCTCCCACTAACACTTCCAATTCTATCGCTTCAATTGCTATCGCACTTAAAGCGCAAACCCCTCTTTTAAATTGGGCAATCTGCACCACTTTTAGTATCGGTGCAGACAATCTGTTCAAGAGTCAACACGCAAGAAACATTCGCAAACGAATCGAATAAATATTGTTATAATATAAGCTAAACTTTGGGGACTGCATGTGAACAATTTCATGGAACAAAGACTAGAATTTAGGTTGTAAATGTAGGTCATTGCTTTTAATCCGTTCTGGTTTCTAATAGGACGGTCGTATAAACGGGGGACCAATTGATAGTTGACTGGCTGAGTTGTTGACATTGACAGACGGTGTCCCATCGACGGTGTGTGTGTGTGGGGGCAGGGGGAGGCGGGGGGGGGGGGGGGGGTGGCCACCAGCAATAAATCTTTGCCTGGGGCGTCCAATCAGAACAGTCTGGTGGAGGAGCAGAAAGTAAACGTGATTTGGAGGCCCACGCACCAGAAACAAAGCACCTCGAGGAAGGACAGGCCTGTGTCCGACGCCCCCACCAGGACGATCCTGGCGTTGACTGTGACCTTTGGTTCCATGGTCAGCTTGCGGCTGATGAGGTTGAGAGCAAACGGAGCCTGAAGGACCAAAAAAAAAAACATGCAACAATGTCGGACAGGGCATGTATGAGAGCAGCAGAACAGTTTGCTGTGGGAGTGACAGAGGACTTGAAGCTGGAGGTGGGAGTGCACCAGGGATCGGCTCTAAGCCTCTTCAGATTTCCAAAAGTGATGACAAAGGTCAAAGATAAGTTTACTTGGTTACACAGTAAACTGCAGGCGGAGGAACATTTAGAAAGGTGGCGGCTTTCATCGGGTTTTGCGTGAATAAATCCACAACCGAGCGAGTGACCAATTCTGGCTCAGCCCTTGGCAAGACTTTGTGCAAAGACTTTAAAGGCCAGCATGCACGCGACAAGCGCTTAAGAGCGGTTTCAATCGCCTCTTGGTGTGCAACAGTGTCCATTGTGTTGTAGCGTTGTGACAAGCCAGCGCCGGCGCTTTGACTTTCAACGATTCGACGACACGAGCTCTTATCTGCACACCAGCAGGGCAGGCGGGCACTCTGGATTCCAATAAAACACGTGCGCGTGTAAATATTGACTTGACATGAAAGTAATCACACAACACAAACGGATGAGACTCCTGTCTTTATTCCTGTGTCTTCTTCCGCAGAGGTGGCAAAACTAATCACTCGGCACAGGTACTCGTGTAAAAATAAATAAATTACATCAAGTTTTCATTGGCAGCCCAAATTAATATTTAGCTGTTTGATCAATAGTAGGTATCTTGAATGCCAAAGCCCATCCCCACGAGGAGCAAAAGCGCCGTCATTCATCCCGTGCAAACGTGACGACGCAACTCTTCAAACTGTAATCACGTGCCTGTAGTCAGGAAGACCTCGTTGATATCCGCAATCTTCATCCCCAACAGACAAACTCGCTCGCCCCCGGAAAGGTTCCTCCCGATGGTGTGTTTGAGCCCACCTGTTCCTCAGTGATGCTCCTGGCAGGCGCGTTGGGTCCGAGCTCCTTGAGAGGGTAGATGATCTGACGGCGGGGACGCACGGGGACGGCGCAGTCCAGGACAAAGTCCAGATGATCCACGCAGCCGTCCTGAGAGCGCAAGGGCAAAAGCCGTTCGTTCACCTGAGCTCCAATCCCAACCCGCTCTCCGGGGACGTCGTCCGGCGCACCTCCCGGCCCGAGCCCAGCGGGTACACGCGGTGGTAGAGGCTGGACTTGCGGGCCAGCCGCAGCGCCTCCTTGAACAAATGCCGGCTGAAGTGTTGGAAGCAGCGACGGAGCACAAAGTGGCGCAGCTGAGCGTGCTCCTGGACGCCGTGATGGCTGAAGTAGATGAAGTTCTCGATATTGTAGCGGGCCCGGATGTACTCCATGTCCTGGCGGGGCAACGGCAGACGCCGTCACCAACTATTGGAGGAGAGGATTTACGCGCACGACAGATTTTTTTTTTCCCCTCAAGTATCGTGGCTGCGATCGGCGGTCCTCACAGAGGTCCGACACCTTGACATAAGGCAGGAACTGGCCCGAAACCGTTTTTTGGAAATTCAGCCCTCACCCTAACCCAAATTGTCAATTGCAATGTGGGAAATGACAATCGGCAATTTACGTGGACATCATGTTGAATTGGCAAACAAACTTGTGGAAGCGTACCATCTCATCTCTGATGATCAGCAACCCCACCAGGGTGCCGTCCACGTCGGCCGCAAAGGCCTGCAGAGGACACTCGGCCTGCGTCGGGAGACGTGCGTCGGGACGGCGCGCACGCGTCGGCGTCGGGCTGCCGTCGACGTGTGCGCGTGTACCAACCGCATGGGCTTGGTTGTCGAAGAGGAGATCCAGATCCCGCAGCAGGGCAACTCTTCCCCTCCTCACGCGGCGCACCAGGTCGGCGAGGCCGTCCCGGTCGGACTCCAGCGCCGGTCGCACGTTGACGCTCCTGCAAGCGCACCGTCGGCACGTTGAGGACGCGCCGGCGCAGATGGCGGGAGGCCTCGCCCGCCTCGTCGCGGCGGAGCCCACCTCAGCCCGTCGCGGTGCAGAATGTAAAGGTCGGAGGGCAACAGGCTGCCGGGTCGCGGAGGAACTCTCAGGAAGTTCTGCAGGAGCGGGAAGTCCAGAGACATCGTAGGGACCGTGATGATGCAGAAGTCCAGATCCTGGTGGACCGTTCCCACGCCGAGCGTTAGATTCGTCTCACGTCTATTTTCAATGTGTGTTGCTGTTGTATGCGTGCTCTATGTGTCGCGTGTGCTACATGAGCATGTTGGAGGCCGCGATGCACACTCACTGGGAAGAGTCGGAATATGTATGGAATCAAGTCCAGTGATCTGGAAGAGGAGGAGGAGGAGGAGTGAAACCAATCTGCTGGTCGCCGTGGCAACACAACGGCCTTCCATCAGCTCAGAGCCAGCCGGTGAAGGCAACGGTCACGTGACCTATAGTCGGAGGACGATCATCTAACTGCGCATGTTTACTCCGATCTCAGGTTTGGGAGTTGCGACATTCTAGTCGTCAGGAACACACTCTGGGAAAACGTGACTTCCGACGCAAAGGAATGCCAGAAAAAAAAAAAAAAAGTCTGGTCCTCACCTTATCTCGTAGTTCTTCTCCGAGAAGAAGAACTGGATACAGAAGGCGTTGGGTTCCCCTGAGGTTTCGTCAGATGTTGCAGACAGAACCTCCTCGTCGTCCTCCTGAGGACGACAATCAGTTCTTCCACTCCCGCCATCGTAGACCTTCATTATGACGCTGTCAACCATAATTATGACTTGTTGTTTTAATACCTGGCATTCTTCTTGTCCTTCTGATTCGGGTTCTTCTAGAGGTTCTTGCTGCGGTTCTGGTTGCGGTTCTTGCGGCGGTTCCTCCGCTTCATGAGGATGAGGGTCGGCATCGCTTTCAGAGTCGTCCGTGTCGTCGGCGTCCTGCTCGGCTTTGCACAAGCCGCCAAAATGCTTCAGGTCGAAATGTTCCTGCAGTCGCCTCACGTCCACCTCTGCGGTGACGCTGATGAAACCGGTGATGGTGCCGTCGCACTTGCCCGGACAACCACAACAACAGCGTCATCGTCATCGTCATCATCAACAAGACTCATCTCCAACGTTTTTTTTTTTTTTTTACTTCTGTCATTATTTTGCAGTGATTAACTTCCCCGCATGGACTGTTACTGCAGACTCACGCAGCGAACGAGCACGAGCCAAGAAAGTGACAACGACACACCTCGCACACGGCGGCGTGGTTGTTCTCATCCTGGGCCTCGATGAGCTCCGACAGGAAGTAGGGCCGCTGCAGGACCGACAAAATCTTCGTCTGCTGAGCCACGATGTGCATGACGTCATCGTGGTCTTCAACCCTGACGCGGACGTTGCCCGATTTAACACGTGACACCGTGACCTCGTGAGATAGCCAATTAATTGAATGGGAACACAGCTTCCCGCCTATTTTCTTTGTGTGTGCGTGTGTGTACTCATGAGATATGACCTTGCAGGCCGGACATGAAGTCTTGGACAAAGTCTTCGTCGGTGACACACGAATGCCATCAACTCAGCTGCTGCTTTGTCTTTTTCGTCCTCTTCTTCTTCTTCTTTTTCTTCTTCAGTCAGACGCTGCAGAGGCTCCAACAACTCATCCAATGCCGCATCTGTACATTCACACAAACACACTGAGTTGATAGAATGGACGGATGAGATAGATCAGGACTTTTTACGAAACTGGAGGAGGTTAACTGGGGCTACACAGATTTCTACTGTAGCCCCTCTTAGTTGAATGAGATCGCCGATTTACCTAAGCAGACCGATGTTGAGCTCAACAGGCACACAAAGTCCAGCTCAGCAGTGGTGTTGAACACGGCACTGTGGGGCACCGACAACACACAAAAACACACTTTCGTTATCGGCGAGTCCTGAAAATGAATCTCGTTTTTCAACAAATAATCTCTTATTTATTCATCGACGGTTTATCGTGACGGGGCAGAACACCAGGTACAATACACTGTTGCTGCCATTTGCTCCGGTTGGCCTATTGATGGGTTTGTGCTGATTAAAAAGGATGCATGAAGTTCCCCCTGGAGGCCAAGGAACCAAATGCACAAGCCGCCATCGATGTGATTGCAGTGGAGACACCTCATGATATGCTGAAAGCTTGCAGCGGAGAAGGCGGTCTGGGACACGAACAGATGAAGGAAGAGCGTGTTCCACGGCTGAAGGATGACAACAACAACATCACAAATCATACGCACACAGCGCGCGGTGTGTATTTTTCACCTATGCACACACATAAACACACACCGTCAAGGCGTCAGCTTTGAAGTGCTTGCAGAAGAAAGATTCCCAGTGAGGTGGATCAACCAGTGAGGCGACGGGATGGTCAAAGAACGACGCGTGGGCCATCACGTCACCTTCCTCGCTGGCCAAGGTCACCGCCAGGTTGGCCTTCTCCCTACGAAGAAGAGCAAAGTCATCACGGCCATTCGGACTGCCATTATATGGTTTGCACTCACAGGAGTTGAAGGACATTGACGGGACCAAAAAGCTCCAAGGCTTCAGGGCTGAGGAGCTTTTCAATGGCTTCAGCATCTGAACATTCGCTCCTTCTCACTGTCACTTTTGCCACCTGACCGCTGCTTGATGTGATTGTATTATTCATCTTGTCTTCAAACGGCTACCACATTCACAAATAAAACACCGCCATTTTCGAGCATACGAGACAATAACGCCACACAAGACCAAAAATGGGACCAAGAGGCTCCGCTTCCCCTACTTTTTTTTAAAGGAACTGACTCAACTCATTGTCTCGTCTGAGGAGTTGAATTTAAAGATAAATGAGTGAGAAAACAACATAAATGAAGAACATATTCTAATGATTTTCGAACTCCTAACGGATCACCGGGCCCCGTGCTTTCACGCTTCTCGTTCCTTCGACGCAAACGTCGTTGTTGTGGCAACCGCGGGTCGGAACGCCTTCTGGGGTCTGGTATGGCGAGTTCGTTGCGTGTCATGTGACGTCAGGGATAAAAATTGAAACTAAAGTAATGGAAAACAAAATTTAAAATTCAATCTAACGCCTCACGTCTGAATGGGGTCCAAGCGTTCACTTTTAAAATTTACTATTATTTTAAGAAAGTAAATATCGTAAACGGAAGTCGCAAAGCATTCTGGGAACTGTCATGGTGGCTCGCTTGTGCTCTCCGAAACGTTTCGGCGCCTCTCTGACTTGTGGTTGATTTTTCCGCGGGTAATTTTAAGAATAGAATCGACTAGTTTCTTAAATATTTGGTTGGCAAAATGGCCTCGACGGCGGCTGGCAAGCAGCGAATACCTAAGGTGGCGAAGGTAAGATATAACGCAAGCAAGAGAAGGACCGCGGGTGCTGGCTGAGCTAATGCTAACGCTAACAAGCAGCTCTTGGACTTTCGTGGTAAAAGTAAACGAGGGGACTGTCAAATGTGTTTGTGTTTCAGGTGAAGAACAAAGCTCCGGCGGAGGTGCAGATCACCGCCGAGCAGCTCCTCAGGGAAGCGAAAGAACGAGAACTGGAACTTCTGCCGCCGCCACCGAAACAAAAGATCACCGACAAGGAAGAACTCAACGACTACAAGCTGAGGAAGAGGAAGGTGCGCATCCACACGGACGGATCGCCTCCCAAATCTCCTCTTCGTTTCCCCCAACAGCGCCTGAGAGTTTGCTTACTTTGCAGGCGTTTGAGGACAACATCCGAAAGAACCGCACAATAATCAGCAACTGGATTAAATACGCACAATGGGAGGAAAGCCTGACGGAGGTCCAGAGGTAGTTTATACAAACTTTCAAAATGGGTTTTTATTTTAGGTTTCGATGTTGGGGTGGTCAGGGCCAGCGAGGCCTTCTCTGTTGGCTAAACACGACCAGAAGCACTAATCTACGTTTCATTTACATTAGTCATTTGGAATGTTTTTATTTTTTTAACAAAGCGAGTGTTTGTTTTTTTCTTTGTGAGATAATTGTTGATTTTGAACTGCTCCAGATAATTTGCCTGGCACACTTTGAGACAGTAATTCATGCCTTTGTCACATCCTGGCTCGATTACTGCAATGCCCTTTACTTTGGAGTCAGCCAGTCCTCCATTACGCGCTTTCAGCTGGTGCAGAATGCCGCTGCTCGCCTCTTGACATGCTCCGTGTACAGCACTTTGTATGCAGCGATGGCTGTTTGAAAGTGCTCTATAAATACAAATATAAATACAGTTGACTTGACTTGCTGTCATATTGCTTTGTGTGTGTGTGTGTGTGTGTGTTTGATACCAAATACGTAGCCCGGCTCATCATTGGCTGTCTCCATCCTGTGTGCCACTTTAGGGCTCGCTCCATTTACGAGCGCGCGCTGGATGTGGATCACCGCAACGTGACCCTGTGGCTGAAGTATGCCGAGATGGAGATGAAAAATCGGCAGGTGAACCACGCGCGCAACATCTGGGACCGAGCCATCACCATCCTGCCCCGTGTCAACCAGTTCTGGTAAACAAAAAGCAAGGGCGTGGTGCCCCCCCCCCCCCCCCCCCCCATGGGGGGACATTTTCACAGCGACTTTGCTTGGCGGCAGGTACAAGTACACATACATGGAGGAGATGCTGGGCAACGTGGCGGGCTGCAGGCAGGCCTTTGAGCGCTGGATGGAGTGGGAGCCCGAGGAGCAGGCCTGGCATTCCTACATCAACTTTGAGCTGCGCTACAAGGAGGTGGACAAAGGCCGCAGCATCTACGAGCGATATATCCTTCTCACGCTGCCCGCTGGCTACGTTGCCACGTCCTACTCCAAAATGGCTGCTGGCAACATGAGTAACTCTGCTTTGAAAACGTCTGCCAGTCAATAAGTGAAAATAGGCTGTTTATTTTAACAATCGATGTAGGGAGAGTATGAGGATGCCATTGTGTTTTATAGGATTTTCATGCGTCAGATCTAGCCGCCGATAACTATGATCTCAACCGCTTATGGGAAGAAGAAAAAAAAGTCTTTAACTGGTGCGCACTCGTCATGGTCCACCCCGAGGTGAAGAATTGGATCAAGTACGCTCGCTTCGAGGACAAGCACGGCTACATCGCTCACAGCAGAAAGGTGTTCGAGCGCGCAGTGGAGTTCTTCGGTGAGGAGCACGTGGACGAGAACCTCTTTGTTGCCTTTGCCAAGTTTGAGGAGACTCAGAAGGAGGTCAGTTGTTCCTTTTGGGCACAGATGGTAATATTAGTATTGCATATCTCGCTGCATCTTGGTGTTGATGAATTTTATTGAGGCAAAACGAGAGCTTTGACACTCTTGTGGGGTGATTGGGGTTCAACGTTTTGGGGGGCATCAGATTTAATGATGGTCACTTTCCCCATGACGAGCGAAAATCGGAGTAATTTCCACCCCTGGGGAAAAAAAAGATTGATAACTTTCCATTGATGCCACAAGATGGCAACAGAGCAATACTTTTGACTCGAGTGTTTCGATGTTTGTCCCCGTCAGTTTGAGCGCGTGCGCGTGATCTACAAGTACGCTTTGGACCGGATCCCCAAGCAGCAGGCCCAGGAGCTGTTCAAGAACTACACCGTGTTTGAGAAGAAATTTGGAGACCGACGGGGCATCGAGGACGTCATCGTCAGCAAGAGGAGGTTCCAGTACGAGGAGGAAGTCAAGGTAGGCGGACGGACCGAGTCCCATTACAGCCAAGGCTGCCCTCTCTCACTTTGGCCGGTGTGTCCGCGAAGGCCAACCCGCACAACTACGACGCCTGGTTCGATTATCTGCGGCTGGTGGAGAGCGACGCCGATCCCGACACGGTGCGAGAGGTGTACGAGCGCGCCATCGCCAACGTGCCGCCCATCCAGGAAAAGCGCCACTGGAGGCGCTACATCTACTTGTGGATCAACTACGCCCTCTATGAAGAGCTGGAGGTCACGGTGAGTTTGGAGCAGACGGCGTGTCGTTAGGTATGCGCTTCGCTGGACAACCGAGAGATGTTTTGGTGGTCAAGCAATTTCATGCTCGCTAAAGATTGAAAACGCTGCCTTTGCATTTGTGGGCAGGACGTGGACAGGACAAGGCAAGTCTATCAGGCCTGTCTGGATCTGATCCCTCACAAAAAGGTAATCGCTTGAATGGCGACAACGGCGGATCATGTTGACTTGACGGCTGTCTTCTCTGTGACTCAGTTCACCTTTGCAAAGATCTGGCTGCTGTACGGCCAGTTTGAGATCAGACAGAAGAACCTGCAGGGTGCCAGAAAGATCTTGGTAAGACTCACATATGTCTTCCAAACAGGGTTGACACTTGAAAATGAAATGGCCAAGCGCTACCAACTGAGAACGGGTGCTCGATGCAGTCAGCACGTCAACATGGTCACTTTTGGACTCTCCAGGGCACGGCGATCGGCAAATGTCCAAAGAACAAACTGCTGAAGGGCTACATTGAGCTGGAGCTTCAGCTGCGCGAGTTCGACCGCTGCCGGAAGCTCTACGAGAAATACTTGGAATTCACGCCGGAAAACTGCGCCACCTGGATCAAGTTTGCCGAGCTGGAGACCATCCTGGGCGACGTGGATCGGGCGCGCGCCATCTTTGAGCTCGCCATCGGACAGCCGCGGCTGGACATGCCCGAGGTGTACCGCCCCTCACCCAACCCAACCCAACCAAGCCATAGCATAACAAAAGTCGTTTATCGTAATGCTAACCTACAATGCCGAACACCATTGATGGGCCAACAAACTTGAGCGTCCATGTTGTGGTCATTTTCAAAAGCGTCCTGATGTGCTTCAGGTTTTGTGGAAGTCCTACATCGACTTTGAGATTGAGCAGGAGGAGTTTGGGAACACGAGGAACCTTTACAAGAGGCTGCTGCAGCGTACCCAGCACGTCAAGGTGAGTCCCGTGGCCCTTTGCGCCACCTCGGACGCGCAAGCGACGCCTGTCGACCGACTGGCTTTCCGGCGGCAGGTTTGGATCAGCTACGCCAAGTTCGAGTTGTCGCTGGAAGGTGGCGAGCGGCAGGGCAGGTGCCGGCAGATCTTCGAGGAGGCCAACAAGAGCCTGAGGAGCTGCGAGGAGAAGGAGGAGCGGCTCATGTTGCTCGAGGCCTGGAAGGACTTCGAGGCCGAGTTCGGCTCGGACGACGACGGGGAGCGCGTCGCCAAGCTGCTGCCCGAGAAGGTCAAGAAGAGGAGGAAGCTCACGGCCGAAGACGGGGTACGCCGACTGGCGCTCTTAATTGCCAGCAAACCCATGAAGCCTTTCAGTCATGGGATATTGGTCGGATATTCTTTTTTTTTTCTGTTTCGTGTGGAATGAAAAGGATATTTTCAGCATTATTTAAAAAAAAAAAAAAAAAAAGCTTTTTATGAAACGTTTTGTTCCAATATTTTTTAGCATTCAAATTGGGAATGTGTTTTAACCCATTAATTCAGGTTTGTGTCGGATGTTTTGTTATATATCTACATAATCCTTTTTGGGGAGAGGTGGGGGGGTGTTAAAAAAAGTTACAAATCTTGTTTGGTATCAGTGGAGTTAAAGTTAGCCCCATAAGAGGAAGTGTTTCTGAATAGTGTAGATGCCATTTTCTTTTTGTATAAGCGAGGAGGAAATCAAATGATGTCCTTTTTGCATTTGTATTTCATTTGCGGCGGCAGTCGGACGCGGGCTGGGAGGAGTACTACGACTACATTTTCCCAGAGGACGCCGCCAACCAGCCCAACCTCAAGCTGCTCGCCATGGCCAAGATGTGGAAGAAGCAGCAGCAGATGGCCGACGACGATGACCGCGACCAGAACCGGGACCTTCAAGAAAAAGCTCTGAGGAACGAGGAGATGGCCGCCGCCACCGAAGACGTGCCGCACAACTGTGAGGCAAGCCAAGTTACGCAAGACGAGAACACCTTTGACGACCGAGACGACAGCAGCAGCAGTGAGGAGGACCAGGAGGAGAAACAGGACGGGGACAAGAAGGATGTGGACAAAAAGGACAACAGAGGTGATGAGGATCAAGGTTAGAGGTCCCCCCGCCCCCGCCGTCTTTGCGGTGACTCCATCACAGTTTTTTTTTTTGTTTTTTTTTTTACAACAATAGTTTATTTTAGAATGTACAGCAATTAAAGAGCATTTGAAGCTTTTTTGCTCTGTGGCTCTCCGGCATACGACAAAAGCAGTTTGAGCATTTGTTCCACCTCCTTGCTGTCCAGCTTGTGGTCCATCTACCGCGTCCTTCCAAGTAAGACATACTAGGTGAGCAAGTACGATTTTCAAGTAGACGTGCAACCATTGATTGATCGTTTAGCGCCTAACGTTGTCTAAATCCTCGGAATGCCGTCCTCCCAACAGATTGAGTGAATTCAGTGCCCTGACATGAAAGCTTTGTGTTTCATCAGATATGCACAAGCATAAATTCATTCATTCACTTACTAGGTTGGTCTGTCAGAAAATCATCAAAACGTTGAGTGTTTTCCCAAGTAAAAGCCGAAAGAATGTTGGCTAATGTCTCCGTTGGATTGAAGACAAAGATGAGCCGTCTGCGTTGAGGGTTTGACCGTTGAGAGGCTGAAATGCCGAAGATTTGGACAACTAATCGTCCATCGCCACAGTAAGTTGCTGAGTCAGGAGATCACAGATCAGATGTCGATTAACGCGTTGCAGCTCTACCAAGGAAGCCAAAGCGTGCACCAGTACCGGGCCATCAAGGAAATGGCGGCGACGCTCAAAGGCCCTTCAATTGTGGCGTCTACCAGTGAGCCACAAGCGTGGTTATTCAATGTCCTCAGGCCTGACGGGATGCGGCAGTGGGATGATGGACTTCTTCTCGGTGTCTCGGGACAACGCTTTCCTCATGTCTGCGCGGGGAGAGGCGCACACACACACACACAATGTCACAGGACTACCAGCGTCATGACGATAATGATGACGACGACCATCTAAACGGACCGTAGGCATCCTCGTCCGGCTCGCCGTTGCTGGCCGAGTAGTATTCGATGACGGTCCTGTAGACGCTGTAGCCCAGACGCTTGTACATGCTGACCGCCACCTGGTTGGACACGCGCACGAACAGGTCCACGAAGAAGCCGCCCTTCCTGAGGGACGACATCCACGGCACGCGTGCAAATGGGCAGATGCCATTTGACTCTCAGCTTGAAAATCGTCAGTCGGTGAAAGTGAAGCGGAACCTTTCTGAGATCTCCTCCAGCATGTCCATGAGTTTGGCGGCCAGTCCCAAGCGTCGGAACTCCGGCGCCACGGACAGCGCGGTGACGTGGCCGTGCCACTCCTCTCGGGCCACCGAGCCCTCCGCCTTTCCCATGACTGTGTGCACACAGCGGCAACAAGCACCAGACTTGCGTGTTGAGATTGCGATGGGACAGCATCATTGACACGTTCCCGAAACACTACCAAGAGGGCTTGGAGAGGGCCCTTGATTGAACTATGTCAGGCCACTATGTAAGCATTCCAAAATGGTGACCGGGGCGTCAGCGAATGATGACCAACTTACTGTATCCCATGAGTTCGCCTCCGGGAGCCTCGGCAACAATGAAGTACTCGGGCCAGTGAGCCAAATACTGGAGGTAGAACGGGATCCCATACTGATGTCAAAGCTCAAGGGGAAAAAAAATCCATTTCATCACATCACCAGTTGATAACACAAACTTTCATCAAGTCCAAGCTCTCAGTTCAATTGAACATTAAGTCCAAAAGGGTCATGGCAACTTGCGCAGCCCTCGGGGGTCAGGCTCCTCAATACAAGGGGCTTGACTGTCTTTCATTTATTTCTCCTTTAGACAAGATTAGCTGAGGGGGGGCTGATTCAAACTAAAAGCTGCCTCTCGCAACTCTGCATATTTAGTGTTTCAAAACATCTCCGTAAGTAGGCATTCATTTTAATTCTCATTTTTTTCTGTGTTCACGACCATGTTTGTGGTTTTTGTATTTGAACCATATCAACCACTTGCTGAAGACCTAACACTGACTTCCTACCCTTGTCACAGTCGTCAATTGACAGGAGCTCAAAGGATACAGTCTCTGTCAAAGGGTCCAAGTTGCTGTGGAATCAAAGGTACAATTTAGTGTCATGGACCACTATCATGCATGCTTTAGATCAGTGGTTCTTAACCTTGTTAGAGGTACCGAACCCAACCAGTTCATATGCGGAACCACCGAACCCTTAGTGAAAAAATAAAACTATGATTCGAGAAGTGTTCTAAATTTCCCGCAGCACTGACTGGACAAGCAATAAAATGTGATCATCTGCAGCCAGTGACCGCCAAGCGGATGTGCCGTAACTGAATGACATGTTATGTCGGCTGTGTCTTAACCTCCAGGGCAGAGTCTTCGTCGAACCCAGGTGAAGAACCACTGCTTTAGTGTCTTGCAGTAACAACGAAAGTCACGTAAGCTACAGTATGTACCAGCTACCGAGTAGAAGTGGCTCGTTTTTATTTACTGTCCGATAAACGAGAAAAATTCAACATATTTGCAAATTGCAGTTAGATGACCGACTTAGTCAGGAAGCCAATAAATCAATAAAACATGACTTATTGAGTGTCATGGTAGGTTTGTCGCGCGGCGAACATAAAATGAGCCTTTGTGTGAACGGAGTTTAGTGCTGTCGAACGTCTCAGGGACACACGCGGATTAGCCTGCTAGCGTTTACACGCATTGAACGTACAAGGTCACGAAACTGCAACATGAAGAAACTTATGAATCTCTCGAAACAAGGTTTGCGCTTACATATTGTTGAATTTAAACAAATCGTCGCAGTTGAACGGCCGTAACGTCGTCATGTCGGCGTCCGTGAAAGGCAGCAGCAATCTCAACAGCGCCCTCTGTCGGTGGGAGGACAGCAGTGCAAACTGCAGTTTATTTTCTTAAAGTGCGACATGCAAGTAAGTAAAGAAGTGTTTAATTTATTCTATTTTTAGAACTGTGAAAGCTTTATACAGCACTTTTATTTATTTAGAAATCTGGAAGCTGTTGGATTTTGAAAAATGACCGGATCCTCTGTTAAACCCGTCCGTCTACTGTATATCACTTTGGCGCAGCCCAAGGCCCGCTTTTCGGTCATGCCAAAAAAAAAAACCCTGAACAAGTATAGAAAGTCAGGCGTTTTTTTGCCGAATAAACGACCATGTATACAGTAGTCAGGCGTTTTTTAGCCGAAAAAAACCCAACCATGGAGAGTAAGACGTTTGCAGCCCCAAAACAAGACCATGTATAGAAAGGCATTTTTAACAACAAAAAAAACCGACCATGTATTGTAACATGCTTTAAGCCGAAAAAAACGACCATGTAGAGCAAGACGTTTTTAGCTGAAAAAAAACGACCATGTATAGTAAGGCGTTTTGAGCCCAGAAAAACGACCATGTATAGTAAGGCGTTTTTAGCCCGAAAAAAACGACCATGTATAGTGAGGCGTTTTTAGCCAAAAAACTGACCATGTATAGTAAGACGTTTTTAGCCCCCAAAAAACAACCACGTAAAGTAAGGGGTTTTTAGCCGAAAAAAACGACCATGTATTGTGAGCCGTTTTTAGCCCCAAAAAACGTACATGTATAGTAAGGCGTTTTTAACACGAAAAACGACCATGGATAGTAAGGCGTTTTTAGCTCGAAAAAAAACCCGTCCATGTATAGTAAGGCATTTTTAGCTCGTAAAAAACGACCATGTATATATAGTAAGGCATTTTTAGCCCGAAAAAAACGACACAGTATAGTAAGCCGTTTTTAGCCCGAAAAAAACGACCATGTATAGTAAGGCATTTTTAGCTCGAAAAAAACGACATAGTATAGTAAGGCGTTTTTAGCCCGAAAAAAACGACATAGTATAGTAAGGCGTTTTTAGGCCGAAAAAAACGACATAGTATAGTAAGGCGTTTTTAAGCCGAAAAAAACGACATAGTATAGTAAGGCGTTTTTTGCCCGAAAAAAACGACATAGTATAGTAAGGCGTTTTTAGCCCGAGAGAAAAACCGACATAGTATAGTAAGGCGTTTTTAGCCAAAAAAAACGACATAGTATAGTAAGGCGTTTTTGAGCCCAAAAAAACGACATAGTATATATAGTAAGGCGTTTTTAGGCCGAAAAAAACGACATAGTATAGTAAGGCGTTTTTAAGCCGAAAAAAACGACATAGTATAGTAAGGCGTTTTTAGCCCGAAAAAAACGACATAGTATAGTAAGGCGTTTTTAGCTGAAAAAACGACATAGTATAGTAAGGCGTTTTTAGCTCGAAAAAAACGACATAGTATAGTAAGGCGTTTTTAGCCCGAAAAAAACACATAGTATAGTAAGGCGTTTTTAGCCGAAAAAAACGACATAGTATAGTAAGGCGTTTTTAGGCCGAAAAAAACGACATAGTATAGTAAGGCGTTTTTGAGCCGAAAAAAACGACATAGTATAGTAAGGCGTTTTTAGGCCGAAAAAAACGACATAGTATAATAAGGCGTTTTTGGCCCGAAAAAAACGACATAGTATAGTAAGGCGTTTTTAGCCGAAAAAAATGACATAGTATAGTAAGGCGTTTTTAGGCCGAAAAAAACGACATAGTATAGTAAGGCGTTTTTGGGCCGAAAAAAACGACATAGTATAGTAAGGCGTTTTTGAACCGAAATAAACGACATGGTATAGTAAGGCGTTTTTGGCCCGAAAAAAACGACATAGTATAGTAAGGCGTTTTTAGGCCGAAAAAAACGACATAGTATAGTAAGGCGTTTTTAGGCCGAAAAAAACGACATAGTATAGTAAGGCGTTTTTGGCCCGAAAAAAACGACATAGTATAGTAAGGCGTTTTTGGCCCGAAAAAAACGACATAGTATAGTAAGGCGTTTTTGGCCCGAAAAAAACGACATAGTATAGTAAGGCGTTTTTAGCCGAAAAAAACGACATAGTATAGTAAGGCGTTTTTGCCCGAAAAAAAAACGACATAGTATAGTAAGGCATTTTTGAACCGAAATAAACGACATAGTATAGTAAGGCGTTTTTAAGCCGAAAAAAACGGTCAGTTGAACCGGGGTTGCTTGGACCGAACACCTGCATGTGTACCCCTACACTGCCAGTGACTGTGACTTGACCTGAACGATAGGTGTTTTTGGCATGCACTATGGAGGGTTACCAGTTAAAAAGAAAAAGTGTTTGTTCTTGTATTTTCACACATCACCAAGCAGGGTTCGAACCGGGGTTGTCTGGACCGAACACCTGCATGTGTACCCCTACACTGCCAGTGACTGTGACTTGACCTGAACGATAGGTGTTTTTGGCATGCACTATGGAGGGTTACCAGTTAAAAAGAAAAAGTGTTTGTTCTTGTATTTTCACACATCACCAAGCAGGGTTCGAACCGGGATTGTCTGGACCGAACACCTGCATGTGTACCCCTACACTGCCAGTGACTGTGACTTGACCTGAACGATAGGTGTTTTTGGCATGCACTATGGAGGGTTACCAGTTAAAAAGAAAAAGTGTTTGTTGTTGTATTTTCACACATCACCAAGCAGGGTTCGAACCGGGGTTGTCTGGACCGAACACCTGCATGTGTACCCCTACACTGCCAGTGACTGTGACTTGACCTGAACGATAGGTGTTTTTGGCATGCACTATGGAGGGTTACCAGTTAAAAAGAAAAAGTGTTTGTTGTTGTATTTTCACACATCACCAAGCGGGGTTCGAACCGGGGTTGTCTGGACCGAACACCTGCATGTGTACCCCTACACTGCCAGTGACTGTGACTTGCCCTGCACTTTGGCGTATTTGGCATTCACTAGGGATAGTTTACAAAAAAAATAAAATAAAAAAAAAAGCAAAGTGTTTGGTGTATTTTATTTTCACATGAGACTGAGCGGGTTTTGAACTCAGGGAGCCTGGACCGAAAGACTATGTCGTTTTTTTCGGCTAAAAACGCCTTACTATACTATGTCGTTTTTTTCGGGCTAAAAACGCCTTACTATACTATGTGGTTTTTTTCGGGCCGAAAACGCCTTACTATACTATGTCGTTTTTTTCAGCTCAAAAACGCCTTACTATACTATGTCGTTTTTTTCGGGCTAAAAACGCCTTACTATACTATGTGGTTTTTTTCGGCTTAAAAACGCCTTACTATACTATGTCATTTTTTTCGGGCTAAAAACGCCTTACTATACTATGTCGTTTTTTTCGGGCCAAAAACGCCTTACTATACTATGTCGTTTTTTTCGGGCTAAAAACGCCTTACTATACTATGTCGTTTTTTTCGCCCAAAAACGCCTTACTATACTATGTCGTTTTATTTCGGCTAAAAACGCCTTACTATACTATGTCGTTTTTTCGGGCTAAAAACGCCTTACTATACTATGTCGTTTTTTTTGCCAAAAAACGCCTTACTATACTATGTCGTTTTTTTCAGCTCAAAAACGCCTTACTATACTATGTCGTTTTTTTCGGGCTAAAAACGCCTTACTATACTATGTGGTTTTTTTCGGCTTAAAAACGCCTTACTATACTATGTCATTTTTTTCGGGCTAAAAACGCCTTACTATACTATGTCGTTTTTTTCGCCCAAAAACGCCTTACTATACTATGTCGTTTTATTTCGGCTAAAAACGCCTTACTATACTATGTCGTTTATTTCGGGCTAAAAACGCCTTACTATACTATGTCGTTTTTTTCGCCCAAAAACGCCTTACTATACTATGTCGTTTTATTTCGGCTAAAAACGCCTTACTATACTATGTCGTTTATTTCGGGCTAAAAACGCCTTACTATACTATGTCGTTTTTTTCGGGCCAAAAACGCCTTACTATACTATGTCGTTTTTTTCAGCTCAAAAACGCCTTACTATACTATGTCGTTTTTTTCGGGCTAAAAACGCCTTACTATACTATGTGGTTTTTTTCGGCTTAAAAACGCCTTACTATACTATGTCATTTTTTTCGGGCTAAAAACGCCTTACTATACTATGTCGTTTTTTTCGGGCCAAAAACGCCTTACTATACTATGTCGTTTTTTTCGGGCTAAAAACGCCTCACTATACTATGTTGTTTTTTTCGGGCTAAAAACGCCTTACTATACTATGTCGTTTTTTTCGCCCAAAAACGCCTTACTATACTATGTCGTTTTATTTCGGCTAAAAACGCCTTACTATACTATGTCGTTTTTTCGGGCTAAAAACGCCTTACTATACTATGTCGTTTTATTTCGGCTAAAAACGCCTTACTATACTATGTCGTTTTTTCGGGCTAAAAACGCCTTACTATACTATGTCGTTTTTTTCGGGCTAAAAACGCCTTACTATACTATGTCGTTTTTTTCGGCTAAAAACGCCTTACTATACTATGTCGTTTTTTTCGGGCTAAAAACGCCTTACTATACTATGTCGTTTTATTTCGGCTAAAAACGCCTTACTATACTATGTCGTTTTTTTCGGGCCAAAAACGCCTTACTATACTATGTCATTTTTTTCGCCAAAAAACGCCTTACTATAGGCTAAAAACGCCTTCCTATACTATGTCGTTATTTTCGGGCTAAAAACGCCTTAAAAACCCCTAAGTATACTATGTTGTTTTTTTCGGGCCAAAAACGCCTTACTATACTGTCGTTTTATTTCGGCTAAAAACGCCTTACTATACTATGTCGTTTTTTTTGCCAAAAAACGCCTTACTACTATGTCGTTTTTTTCGGGCTAAAAAAGCCTTACTATACTATGTGGTTTTTTTCGGGCCAAAAACGCCTTACTATACTATGTCGTTTGTTTCGGGCCAAAAACGCCTTACTATACTATGTCGTTTTTTTCTGGCTAAAAACGCCTTACTATATATGTCGTTTTTTTCGGCTAAAAACGCCTTACTACACTGTCGTTTTTTTCGGCCTAAAAACGCCTTACTATATACTATGTCGTTTTTTTCGGCCTAAAAACGCCTTACTATACTATGTGTTTTTTTTTCGGGCCGAAAACGCCTTACTATACTATGTTGTTTTTTTCGGGCCAAAAACGCCTTACTATACTATGTCGTTTTTTTCGGGCTAAAAACGCCTTACTATACTATGTCGTTTTTTTCGGGCTAAAAACGCCTTACTATACTATGTCGTTTTTTTCGGGCTAAAAACGCCTTACTATACTATGTCGTTTTTTTCGGGCCAAAAATGCCTTACTATACTATGTCGTTTTTTGGGCCAAAAACGCTTTACTATACTATGTCGTTTTTTTTTCAGCTAAAAACGCCTTACTATACTATGTCATTTTTTTCGCCAAAAAACGCCTTACTATACTATGTTGTTTTTTTCGGGCTAAAAACGCCTTACTATACTATGTCGTTTTATTTCGGCTAAAAACGCCTTGCTATACTATGTCGTTTTTTCGGGCTAAAAACGCCTTAGTATACTATGTCGTTATTTTCGGGCTAAAAACGCCTTAAAAACGCCTTACTATACTATGTCGTTTTTTTCGGGCCAAAAACGCCTTACTATACTATGTGGTTTGTTTCGGGCCAAAAACGCCTTACTATACTATGTTGTTTTTTTCGGCTCAAAAACGCCTTACTATACTATGTCGTTATTTTCGGGCTAAAAACGCCTTAAAAACGCCTTACTATACTATGTCGTTTTTTTCGGGCCAAAAACGCCTTACTATACTATGTCGTTTATTTCGGTTCAAAAATGCCTTACTATACTATGTCGTTTTTTTCGGGCTAAAAACGCCTTACTATACTATGTCGTTTTTTTCGGGCTAAAAACGCCTTACTATACTATGTCGTTTTTTTCTGGCTAAAAACGCCTTACTATATATGTCGTTTTTTTCGGCTAAAAACGCCTTACTACACTGTCGTTTTTTTCGGCCTAAAAACGCCTTACTATACTATGTCGTTTTTTTCGGCCTAAAAACGCCTTACTATACTATGTGTTTTTTTTCGGGCCGAAAACGCCTTACTATACTATGTCGTTTTTTTTTTCAGCTCAAAAACGCCTTACTATACTATGTCATTTTTTTCGGGCTAAAAACGCCTTACTATACTATGTGGGGTTTTTTGGCTTAAAAACGCCTTACTATACTATGTTGTTTTTTTCGGGCTAAAAACGGCTTACTATGCTATGTTGTTTTTTTCGGGCCAAAAACACCTTACTATACTATGTCGTTTTTTTCGGGCTAAAAACGCCTTACTATACTATGTCGTTTTTTTCGGCCTAAAAACGCCTTACTATACTATGTCGTTTTTTTCGGCCTAAAAACGCCTTACTATACTATGTGTTTTTTTTCGGGCCGAAAACGCCTTACTATACTATGTCGTTTTTTTTTTCAGCTCAAAAACGCCTTACTATACTATGTCATTTTTTTCGGGCTAAAAACGCCTTACTATACTATGTGGGTTTTTTTGGCTTAAAAACGCCTTACTATACTATGTTGTTTTTTTCGGGCTAAAAACGGCTTACTATGCTATGTTGTTTTTTTCGGGCCAAAAACACCTTACTATACTATGTCGTTTTTTTCGGGCTAAAAACGCCTTACTATACTATGTCGTTTTTTTCGGGCTAAAAACGCCTTACTATACTATGTCGTTTTTTTCGGGCCAAAAATGCCTTACTATACTATGTCGTTTTTTGGGCCAAAAACGCTTTACTATACTATGTCGTTTTTTTTTCAGCTAAAAACGCCTTACTATACTGTCATTTTTTTCGCCAAAAAACGCCTTACTATACTATGTTGTTTTTTTCTGGCTAAAAACGCCTTACTATACTATGTCGTTTTATTTCGGCTAAAAACGCCTTACTATACTATGTCGTTTTTTCGGGCTAAAAACGCCTTACTATACTATGTCGTTATTTTCGGGCTAAAAACGCCTTAAAAACGCCTTACTATACTATGTCGTTTTTTTCGGGCCAAAAACGCCTTACTATACTATGTGGTTTGTTTCGGGCCAAAAACGCCTTACTATACTATGTTGTTTTTTTCGGCTCAAAAACGCCTTACTATACTATGTCGTTTTTTTCGGCTAAAAACGCCTTACTATACTATGTCGTTTTTTTCGGCCTAAAAACACCTTACTATACTATGTCGTTTTTTTCGACCTAAAAACGCCTTACTATACTATGTGGTTTTTTTCGGCTCAAAAACGCCTTACTATACTATGTCGTTTTTTCGGCTCAAAAACGCCTTACTATATATATACTGTCGTTTTTTTCGGCCCAAAAACGCCTTACTATACTATGTCGTTTTTTTCAGCTAAAAACGCTTTACTACTATGTCGTTTTTTTCGGGCCAAAAACGGCTTACTATACTGTCGTTTTTTTCAGCTCAAAGATGCCTTACTATACTGTGTCGTTTTTTTCAGTTCAAAAACACCTTACTATACCATGTCGTTTATTTCGGTTCAAAAATGCCTTACTATACTATGTCGTTTTTTTCAGTTCAAAAACACCTTACTATACCATGTCGTTTATTTCGGTTCAAAAATGCCTTACTATACTATGTCGTTTTTTTCGGCTCAAAAACGCCTTACTATACTGTCTTTTTTTTCGGGCCAAAAACGCCTTACTATACTATGTCGTTTTTTTCGTCTCAAAAACGCCTTACTATACTATGTCGTTTTTTTTCGGGCCAAAAACGCCTTACTATACTAAGTCGTTTTTTTCAGCTCAAAAATGCCTTACTATACTGTCATTTGTTTCAGTTCAAAAACGCCTTACTATACTATGTCGTTTTTTTCGGCTAAAAACGCCTCACTATACTATGTCGTTTTTTTCGGCCTAAAAACCCCTTACTATACTATGTCGTTTTTTTCGGCTCAAAAACGCCTTACTATACTATGTCGTTTTTTTCGGGCCAAAAACGCCTTACTATACTATGTCGTTTTTTTCGGCTCAAAAACGCCTTACTATATATACTATGTCGTATTTTTCGGGCAAAAAACGCCTTACTATACTATGTCGTTTTTTTCGGCCTAAAAACACCTTACTATACTATGTCGTTTTTTTTCGGGCTAAAAACGGCTTACTATACCATGTCGTTTTTTTCGGCTCAAAAATGCCTTACTATACTATGTCGTTTTTTTCGGGCCAAAAACGCCTTACTATAACTGTCGTTTTTTTCGGCTAAAAACGCCTTACTATACTATGTCGTTTTTTTCGGCCTAAAAACACCTTACTATACTATGTCGTTTTTTTCGGCCTAAAAACGCCTTACTATACTATGTCGTTTTTTTCGGGCCAAAAACGCCACTATGTCATTTTTTTCGGGCCAAAAACGCCTTACTATACTATGTCGTTTTTTCGGGCTAAAAACGCCTTACTATACCATGTCGTTTATTTCGGTTCAAAAATGCCTTACTATACTATGTCGTTTTTTTCGGCCTAAAAACACCTTACTATACTATGTCGTTTTTTTCGGCCTAAAAACGCCTTACTATACTATGTCGTTTTTTTTCGGGCCAAAAACGCCACTATGTCATTTTTTTCGGGCCAAAAACGCCTTACTATACTAAGTCGTTTTTTTCGGCCTAAAAACGCCTTACTATTCTATGTCGTTTTTTTCGGCTTAAAAACGCCTTACTATACTATGTCGTTTTTTTCGGGCCAAAAACGCCTTACTATACTATGTCGTTTTTTTCGGCTTAAACACGCCTTACTATACTATGTCTTTCCAGTCACCCTTTGCAACTACTGAGGGCGCTCCCTTCATTGGGAAAATCCTTCCGCACCAGGCCTGTCCATCATCACACATCTTGGGAAAAGGGACCCCAACCTGCCCTTGAGCTTGGGAGGAGCGCAGAAAAAAAAGTAGATTCAGCATGTATGCGGAAGCCATAAATCACAAGCTCCCTCAATTTCCAGTGGCGGCACATTGATGCTGACCCATCTCCTCCGCTCGCGTCCGGCTGTCGGTTCGAGCGGTCGGCGATGCCGGAGCTCCGACTGACTCTTTGCAACCTATCCTCGGAGGGGCCCGCTGAAAAATGGCCAGCGCAGACAAAAGTGAGACGTGCCAGACAGCCGGGCTGAACTGCATCTTGACAGCGCAAGGTTGTAGAGCGCTCATCCATCCATTTTTTGGAACCCTAACCCGGCCCGAAGAGCAACGGCCGACTCCCCGTGTCGTCTCGGGCCTGCCCTCTTGAGAATTTTTGTTTGTCTTCTCATGAGAGCCATACTACAGCAAATTTCTGGTTCTTCGGGGAAACTGGCTTCTTGAATCTGTCCAGTAGACAATAACCACTTTCAATTTGGTTGGTTCGTCTTGAAAGCGCCCCGAAAAATGCCCAAAATAACACCTGTGAGGAAAAAGAGAGAGTAAAAAAGACAGAAAGAGTCAAAGAGTGACAAGGAAAGAGAGCAAGAGAGACAAGAGAGAGAGCACAAATGAATCCCCGAAGCCAAAGAGGAAGGTGGCCACTTTGGATTGAAGCAAATTGCAAATTGTAAGTGCAAGTAGAAAAGAAAGAAGAAAAAAAACAAAGGCCGGAAGAGAGCAAGTGAGGGAGAACATTTGAGATGTGGTCATAACGCCAGAAGCGTCTTTATTGCAGAGCTACCAGGTCAATCTTCACTTGAAGCTTTTTCCGTCGGCCCAACACGTTCAAGGCCGGCCGGCCGGCCCGGCTGTGCGTCAAAGGCGTAGGCTCCGCCCCCGGCCCCGCCCCACCCGCTGTCAAGCCTTGGCCTCCAGCATTTCCAGGAAGAGTTTGTGCATGGGCACCTTGCCCTGCATCTTGATGCCGTAGAAGTGCTGCAGCGCCTTGCTGGCCGTCTGCCGCAGGAGGGGCAGCGTCATCAGCAGCTTGCCCGCCCGCCGCGGGTCCTCCGGGTGCTGGCAGGCCGCAAAGTCCTGCAGGGCCTCGTGGAGGGAATCCCGGAGCCTCTGCACGGCCTCGACGTTCTCGATGTGCGTGGAGTCTGGAGAGGTGCGGCGGTGCGGGGGAAGGGGGGGGGCGCGGGGGCAGAGGGACACGGGCTTGACACATCCCAACTTACATGATGCGAGGCGAGCCTTTTTTGCACGGACGGGTCCGGTCCCCGCCACTCGCTAAGGAATTCAGCTGCACCGTTAGCTAGCGCGCGCTTCGGCCGAATGACGGCCAAATACGAAGGTGGCCCCTTTTCGCGCTGCCAAAAACAAGTTGCTCCCCCGTGCAATGTTTTTGGACCATTTGTAGCATTTGTGCAGTCAATGACGGGGGGTGGGAGGGCTTCGGAGGAACGGATAAGGCTAATTATGTTCCTAACTGACTGATTAAGTCTCTCTTACCAGTTGCCTTCTGTGTAAATTGCGTTTCTATCTTGGGAAATTAACTAGGCTGAGTGGACCGCACGTGCGTCGCCGCGGAAACCTTCATGTGAAGACTCACGTGATCCCCGTTCGTTGCCGTGCGTGCGCCCACGAGGAGGATGGCCCGGCATGCAAAGCTAACTTTGAAGAAACAATTTCCCAGTAATCCGTCAGCGCTCTTTCGTCGATAAGCCGCTAATTACCAAATCAATGGCCATGAATCTCCCCCCTCCCCACACGTACGAAAGCCCCGAAGCTTACGGCCGCCACCGAACTCTGGCTTCCTCTCTCACACGTCTCCCGTTCCCACCGGCTCCCACGCCGCCTTTACAGGACAACTAATAGGAAAGGATCAAATGCTAACGGTGAGCAAGACACGCCGTTCCCGCCCAACTAAAGGCGCCGAGGCAGCTCATTTGGGGATTTACGCATCATCGAATGCTCACATGCTAACGGTCGTCTCACCGCGTAGTCAGCGACTACTTCAAATGAGAACAAACAGTTGCACAAAGTTGCAGAGACGAAAACCAAGGGAACGCCGTCGGATGCTATGCTAACATCGGCATCCCGGTAAAGAATGCGCAGGAGGGTCACCATTTTCAGTTCTGCGGTCGTTTGGACGGCCGCTGGTTGTTGGTGCTCTGGGAAAACAACGCTAAGTTTGGCTCACGCGCGACGGCGACAAGCGCAGAGCGAGCCCGGCGGTCAGCGCGCCCCCTCGGGAGCTGCGGGCTCAGCACTTTTTGCCGTTTCTCAGTCAGGCGGGGAGAAAAGAGCGCCGCCGCGTCACCGTCGATCGGCCGCCGTGCCGAGTGTGGATGCGAGCGGCTCCGCCCAACGCATTTTATTGACAGGCCCCCCCTCCCGTTTTCCTCATGAAATGCTCAATATATCTGGGGCGGGCTGCGACAGCTTCGGAAGGCAACGCACCGGCGCTCGCTGAAACACGTTCAATTAAAAACCAGCGCCCTCTTCCCTCTCGACCTTTTTGTCCCGTCTTATCGGCGCGGCGACACGGCAGACAATTTGAGTTTTGATTTGGTTCCGCGCTTTAATGGGACGCCGCCTTGCGCCTGATTGCAAGGCAGATAGCGAGCGTCGAGCACCATCAAGGTTATTGGAGGTGAACGTGATGGTTCCTCACGTCGCGGTTCGAATGGTCAACAAAGCGAATCGATTTGTTGCTCAAGTACATCCGACACACTGAATACAATGAGATGTTTTGGGTATTCGCCATTGAAACAAAAAAAAAAGGCCGCGGGCCCCGGACGGATGAAACGGACGACCCGCAAAAGTGCCTTTGGCTTTTGCCATTTGTCCACGTTTGGTATCCGGTCGGACGGACGCCCGCGGAGGCGAGCCCAAGCGTGACCGCAGTCGTCAAGAAGCGAGGACGTCGCCGCAAGGAAAAGTGGACTGACCCGAGTTGGCCAAGGCGATGGCCTTGAGGGTGACGAACTCCTCCTTGTCCACGCGCAGCTTCTTGAAGCGCCGCACCAGGGGCAGGATGGCCACGTGCAGGTCCAGCAGGCCCGAGCCGCGGGCCTGCTCCTCGTCCACCGCGTAGTCCTCGGCGTAGACGATCTCCTCGTCGCAGGCCAGCGAGCGGAAGACGATGCTCAGCACCAGGATCTCCATCCAGGCGCTCTGCAGGAGGCTCATCTGGTCGGCCAGCGACAGGCTGGAGAAGCCTGCGGGGGGGGTGAAAACACCGCGCTAAGAGGCACGCGTACGGCCCTGCTCCACGCACGTAGCGCTTTGGTCATTCGATCGGACGCTTGATTGCGGGAGAGCGAGCGCCGCGCTTCTTTTGTCGAGCCAACGGAGCTCGTCATTGAGCGGCAGGCGGATTGTAATCAGGCCGGCGAATGCCAAAGGGCCATCGATCCACAACCTCTCGTCGGACAAACGGACAGCCGATGGAGGACATCCGCCACTTGGCTCGCTGAGAGGGAGGGGCTCGTGTCGGGAGGGGGCTCCATGTCAATACCGTCCCGCGGGCCGCATCGGGAATTTGAACACTCGAGCCCCGAAAGGCCGCTTTGCGCGGCCGAAGCTCACGTGACTCCGACGCTAGTCGCAGCCCAATTTGAGCCGCGAGCGGGCCGTTCGATTGCGGGTCAAGTTTGATTTTGACAGTTGATTGTTCATCTCCTGAAGGAGGGACGTTTGTTCGCGTTTGCATGTTGGAGAACTCGGCGCAAAGTACCGCAAACGTATTTGTTCTTCCGCCCTCGTCCCGCGATCCTTTTTGTGCGCCGCAATCCAAACGGGATGAGTGACGGAAGGTCTATCGGGCACGATGAAGTCGGCGGCTCCCAACCGGACGGCGGCTCGCTCTCCATTCATTTGCGATCGTTACGGGCCTCTGAAGAGCCCTAATGGGCTCAATAAAACGATAGAGGCAATAATGAGACCGGAGCGCCGACGGAGGAAAGGGGGGGGGGGGGGGCGCTCGGAACCACCCGCGCAGCCACCAAAAGAGCAGTGTCTTCGAAGTCCACTTCCTATTCTTTTTTGTCCTTCACGTCGGTAAACTCCAATGCGGTGGAAGAGGAGCGCGCCACCGCCAAAGGACTGTGATGAGCTGATGGTACGGCGCCGTTTGCGGGCGGGCATCCCTTTTGTCTTCGTCGCTCATTGGCCGCCGTGCGTGTTCCCCGCCAAGTCAATTAATAGACATCTTCCGAAACGACATGATTTAGAGTGCCTCGTTGTTGAGCTGAGGAAAAGCCCCATGATGACCCGCTGGGGTATATTCCAGGCAGGCACCATTTTTTTTGGGGGGCGGGGGGTAACAGTGGACAATTAATTGCCTTAGACTGCGACCGAAATCCAAAAACAAAATTGGGAGTGAGTGACGCTTTGATGGAAATTGCAGAAACGCCACGAAAAGCATGAGTGGGCATTGCGCAAATTGTGCCTCCTGAATCCTGAACGTTGCCGTCGACGGGCTCAACGGGCGGCTTCCGCCGCGGTTCATTTGAGGGCAAAGCTTCGGTCTCAATGGGGAGGAAGCCGCTCGTTCGCCGAACGCCGAATGGTCATCTACAAGCGCGGGCGGCCCCGCCCCGCCCCGCCGGCGTCTGGGCCAATCCCCCGACCCCGCTCTCCTCGCCGAAGAAATCAATTTTGCCGCGGGGCCCCCCGGGTAGCCCGCTTAAGGAAGAAAGAGGATTGCTTTCCTTAAGTCTGCCGTCGGAACGGAAGACGCTGCGCCGACGGAGCCGACCCCCCCCCCCCCCTCCGCCCCCGCCGATCAAAAGGCTTCGGCTGCTCTGTATTGATTCCATTTTAGAACATGGGGCTGGCTGGCTTTTCCCGGAGGTGCAAATGAGTAGCCGATAAGAATGATCCTGACGCTCTGCGTGCGTGCAATTGTCATATTGCGTCATTTCAGCGAAACGACCCCCCCCCCCCCCCCCCCAGCTATTTTCTGAGCCCACGGGGCGCCAATACGGGGCCTTTTACTGATATGAATGACCACACAAGTATGTCGGATGCTTTTGTCAGGGCGCGTGGGCGCTACCTGGGATGTGTTTGGCCCAACCGATGATGACCACAAGCTCGCGATCGGCCAGGTCGCACAACGTGGTCAAGGCCTTGACGTCGCCGTCGGGCATGCTGGGGTCGGGCATGGCGTAGATTTTCTCGGGCTCCACCAGCAACAGATGCGACACCATCTTGGTCACTGTGGACAGAGAGGAAAAAAATGGCCGGCCGGATTCCAAATCGTCGCTCCGGGCTTTGGAGATCGTCTCTCGCGACCTCGAAAACGCTCCTCCGAGAGGCTTGAATGTCAACGACGCGGGAAAAAGAAATCAAGGGGAAACTTACGAGGCTTTTTGGCCGGGGGCGGGATCGTCAGGGCCAGGTAGCCGCCGTTCTCCGCCTCCAATCTTCGCTTGTATTTCTGGCGACCTCCTCTCACCCTGTCCAAACGTACGCCTGCAAAAGACAGCAAGCAAGTTGGAGAGACCGTGTCCAATGCGCTAACCCCCCCCCCCCCCGGCAACATTGAAGTGAGTGCAGCTGTGGACTATTTCCGCCGTTTCGTGAGTACTTTGCATCTTCCATTTGAGCTTGTTTGCAAACAGACGTTCAACACGCTCAAATGGAAGGGCAAGCCGTCTCAATTCCTTTTGGATTCCCCCGCAACGCAAAAGGAAGGCGATTAGGACGCTCTTTCAATTTCCTGACACCGACTATCCGCTAACCTAATTAGGAGGCGCGCCCGCCAGGGAGCTCCTCGTCCCCAGCAAACACACTGACATCATTTCAAGCTAAATCCAGACAACCCGGCGAAGGGGCCGCTGTCCCGCCTCCACCTGCCGCTCTCCTCGCGCGCCGTGGCTCTCGTACACCTTGGCGCGAACAAATAGACTTCTGGTTCTTTGGAACCCTCGTGAGTCAGACGGGCGGCTCAAAAAACGAACGACAACAAACGACAGCATGCTGACGGCGCGCCGGCTTGCGTTGAAGAGAATCGCACCGAGCGCAAAGGGGATTGCGCAAGAGCTCGTGAGAATCGCCCAACGGAAACGGGAGCTCGCCCGCCCGCTCGCTAAAATGCGTGGCCGAGGGATGCCACGGTCCGAGTTGCGCTCACCTTCCTTCAACATGCCCACTTTGAGACACTTCATGAAGCGACACGCTTGGCACGACTTGCGCCTCCGTTTGGTGATCTCGCACTCGTTGGCGGCCGGGCAGCTGTACTCGATATTGCCTAAAGGGGAAAAGCAGACGGAAGAGGAGCGGCGATCGGCAAACTCGGGACTCGGCTTCCGAGTTTCATCGCCCTGCGCCAAAGCGTCGCTCGGAGACCTTCGGGCCGCATCCCAGACGCTGATCCGTTGGCAAAAGGCCTCGATCAGCGCACACGCTTATCAAAGGAAACATTTTTGGAAAAGCGGCGAATCGGCGGCGGCGTCCGGACACTCGGAGCGCTCCCACGCTGCTTCCGCTGTAAATTTGGATGGATGATGACGCTCGTCCCCACTCCGGCCGGACCTCTGACGCCTTCCCCCCCCACTTCTATGAAAGCGCCGTCTCCTTTCAGCGAGCGTCTGACCGCCGTGTCCTCTTTCGTTATTTAGAGGACGCCTCGACGCGAGGCCACCACAGAGGTCCTAATTGCCCCCCTGGCCCCTCCCCGCCGAAACACCGTCGACTTAATTGCGGTCACTTAACGCTGATTGTTATTGAGCCGGCGTCGCGCAGCCGTAGGACAAACGACGGACGCCTTTCGGGGGCGTCCTTCCGACGCAAAGTCACGCGGCACTTGCTGGGATGCTTGCCCGGCCGCTTCAAATCTTCCTGCGTATGCGGCGGACAAATACGCTTTTGTCACAAAGCAAGATGAGCGTGGAGGAGTCGGCTCCCAAAGGAGTCGGCTCCCTTTCACGCAGGACGCCGAGGCGGAAGGAACCGGTCAGGCGAAGCCGCCGCATTTGTTGACTTTGATGATGGCTTTTTGTCTGCTCTCGCTCTGAGCACATTCGGAAGAACATATTTGAGGAACATGAAACTGGAATAGTCCAAGAGAGTGGGGGGGGGGGGGGGGGCTTGTAAGATTCCAGGCCAAAAGTTGAAAATGCATTTTCACGCTGTGAGCAAAAAGGTGGAATATGGCAACGGTGGCGTTGCACGAAAAGAAATCAATGAAGGCAGAAACGCGGCCGGCGTTGCTGTCGACGGACGAGAAAAAGGCGCGGGAATGCGGCCTACCTTGTATGGTCCTTTTGAAGAAGGCTTTGCAGGCCTCGCAGGAGGCCACGCCGTAGTGGTAGCCCGAGGCCACGTCGCCGCACACCAGGCACAGCCGCTTGGGGACGGCGCCCAGCACGTACTCGCACTTGATGGCCGACTCGTCCGCCAGGCCCGCCGAGCAGTCGTCGGCGTAGCGCCGCAGGCAGGAGCCCCCGCCGCCGCCCCCGCCCGCCCCGCACAGGCCCGCGTTGTCCAGGGCGTGGCGACGCGCTGCCGCGCCCGCGTGCGCGTAGCCGCCGCTGGCGTCCGAGTTGCCGCCGGGACTGTGGCGGCTGGCCGTGTCCACCAGGGACGAGGACGACGGGCTGGACGGCTCCGTTTTCACGTAGGAACCGCAGCTGGACGACAGGCGGCGCTCCTCCGAGGGCAGCCGACTCAGCAGACTGGACGACGGAGAAAAAAAAAATTTTTAAAAAGCAAAAATGCCACACGTCACCTACTGTCAAAACCTGCGACGGGCACGCCCCCGTGTAGAATACGGGACCCCGGTCTAGACGAGCTGCCCCCCCCCTCCCCCGAGGTTTAGATTCGCTCGACGCATTCCCATTGTTAGACGTGTTCAAACAAGACGCGGCAACGTTTTTCCACTCTTAACCCTTGACCCCGTGATTTGAAAACATGAAAACAACAACAACAAAATGTGTGTTTGACATTTGCAGTGGCTAAGGCTGAAATACTACAAGGGGAAAAAGTGCAAATAAGGGCGGGGGCGGCGGCGCGCATCTCCAGCAAGGCGCTGCTCTCCCCGCAAAGTCAAACACACCCCTCGTATCGCCCACGACGAACCAGGCATGTCGACTTCAGCCGTCATTGGGAAGTAAAAGGGGGGGCTCGCGAGGGACAGTTTGCAAATTGATTTCATAAATAAACAGAGATGGCCATCGATCCCCTCTGGTCTTCGTTTGCATTTCAATGAGCGCCCGGAAGCATAACCTTCAAACGTCTTCGCCGCCGCCGTCGGCGACGTTACGAGAAAAAAAATTTTTCTTGATGGGCGAAAGACAAAGTTGCATCATTCACTCGTTGGAGTGCGATCTCATTTTGAATCGGCCATTCGCACTTGAAGTTTCGCACTTGTGAACAAAGTGGCCATTTTGAAAAGAAATTCCTCAGATAGGGAGCAAAATGTTATCGGCGAATGCAGTGAAAATCAAACAAAGAGCAAGTCCGGTGCGACTTGTTTTTCTTTTTTTTTAGCATGATCTTGTGGATGAACGGAAAGACATTGACCAACGATGAAATATTTCTCCTGGAGTGGAACAAAATCCTTCCTCATATTTTGGCAGCCAAGAAAGTTCAAAAATTCTTCTCTAAGCCTGAAAAAAGTTGTATTTTTTGTTCCCCTCGCTCGCCGTTATTCAGTTGACCAAGCGACGGGACGGCGTCGAGTCACGCGAGCTAGTTCTTGGCGTCGAGCGTTATTTTTCTTCTTCTTCTTCTCCTCATGACGACGGCGGCAAAAACGGTCTTTGCGCCGACTCTTTTGTTTCGACGCGAGCTTCTGCGCTTCAGGAGCGCTCCATCTCCACAAACGTGCGCCCAAACGTTGAGCCAAGCGAGCGCCGCCGGCGCCGGGGCGCGCGACGCAAAGGACGCGGAGCGCGCACCGGTCGACGTGACGATCGGCGATGCGTTTCCTGCGCGAGAGCGATCAAAACGGGCAAACTCATCGGAGGCGCGGGGGCGGGGGGGGGGGGGGGGGGTCCCGTGGGAGGTCGAAGGTCGGAGGCGCTCGTCGACGCGGACGGCGGCGGATGCTTTTGATGCTCGCGCTATTTGTGTCATCAGCCTGCAAAGTCAGCAAACGGTGACAACAATGAATACTTTGCAAGGGAAAACTAACAAACCAAAACGACTGGAACCCACTTTCTCTTCTCATCGCAGAGTGAAGCAGAACGCGCGGCGAGGATCGATCACTACGGAGGAAAACTTTTCCGACACGAGGAAGCGCGCGACATCCGGCAAGTCGACAATAACGTTTGCCTTTTTTTTTTTTTTGCGTAGCCGCGCGCCGCAGAGAGATGGCCGGCCGCCGACGGGCTGGAGCGCTCGACGGGCGCTTGCTCCGCGGGAGCCCGGATGAAAATGTTGACTTGGAGCGACTTTGGCCCCGGAAAGAAGGCGCGCGCAGGCTGCACGACTTACAATTTATGCGCAAGTGTGTGGATATCATCAGATGAGAGCCCCTCAACTTTGATCTCGTCTCGGCATTCGGCTCTTTTCCTCTTTGGGGAAGACCCTCACGCTGACCGACAGGTTATGTGGAGAGCATCCGGTGCGGCATTTCACCACTGACTGACTGACTGCGGCCGCACGGCCTCCCGCTTGGGCGCAATCTGCATTTTCTTGCCTCGGGACACGCAATGACAAGCAAGTTGAATGCCAAAATGGAATCGCAGCAAAAGCAAATCAATCCTCTTTCAAATTCGTTTGGGCCCTCTTTTCACATTGCGGAGCAAATCGACCCCGTTTTAAGTAAAAAACGGGGGGGGGGGGGGGGGGTCACTGTAGAAAAGTGACAACAATGATACGATCACAGTTACATTTTCTATTGATAGACGGATGGATGGATATGGATTGTCAAGAATAACATTTCGGGTTTATAAGGATTTCTTGGAGGGAGGAAGGGCTGTGAATTGTTTGGAGACTGAATAAACACAGCCCGTCTGAAAAAAAGGAATAATAAGAGGGTTGGGGGGGGGGCTCCGACTTGACTTTTTCCGAGTGCAGCGCGGGACATCTGCGGCGGGCCTTTGCCGAGCCGTCGCGTGCCACACTTGCTCGCTTGGCAAGAGTTTAGGAATGAACTTATGCTTGGGGGAAAAAAAAAAAAAAAAAGGCGAGCACTTACTGGCTATGGTAGCAGAGCGGGTCGGGGATGCACAGTTCGGAAACATCCATCAGTCCACGGGAAGCATTCCTGATGATGCAGGACCAGGCAATTTAAAAAAAAAAAAAAAGGCGTCACGAGGTGGAGATCAGTTCCCAAGTCCTGCCATCACATCAGGATGTCGCCGGGGTCTTGGCCGCCGCCGCCCCCCCCCGCCCACCCCTCCGACAAACTCCTCCAAGGCAACTCGGCGGGAAGACGACGGGCGCGAGAAGCCGAGGGATGCCGAGACGGCCGCGGGGAAGCGATGCGAGCCGCGGCGAGACAATGAGAGCGGAAGTCTCCATTGCGGACGCGGGGGGGGCGCTTTAAGCGAGGAGGGGCGTGCTCGGCCGCGGATGGAGCGGCTCCTATTGGATGGCGCCGGAGGAGGCCGACCAATGAGAAAGCAGTGAGGAGGGGGAAGGCCTCCGCTCAGACCGACCGACGGGCGCACAGACCATCCTAAAAAAGAAGAAGGAAAACAACAACAAAACATTCGCAAGCTGCATGATTGTCGTTTTGGGGTCGCGCCACGTTCGGAGGTCAACGACGCACCCCACCGCACGCTCGAAGGACTTGGCGGCTCACCTTCCGCCGTGCCGGCCTTCTCCGCATCATCCGCACTTCTTTTCGAAAGGCGCACGCGTGGATCGAGGGTGCGAGAGATACGATGCGGGAGGGGGGGGCGGTTGGGGGCATGCGAGGTGTTTACGAGAGGCACGTCTGATGGAAAGCGGACCGACTGTTTATGGCGCTTTGCGGGCTCAGCGCCGGCTTACGCGCGGCTCAAGGCTTCCCGCCGCACTTTCATCGCATCCGCAAGCGGCCCACCGATAAGTAGGAAAAGAGAGGGGGGTGGGGGGGCGGGGGGGATTTGGAAAGCACTCCACAAAAAGAGCAAATATCAACAGGATAGTTCCGCACGCACGCACGCAGACCTACGGGAACACACATTCACATACTTACGTATGTTTCCGAGCTGCGTGCCGCAATTCGCGCCCCCCTCCCCCAATGTCCAGTCCGGGGGACCGAGACGGCCGCGGGAGGCGAAGCATTTTCAGCGCGCTTTGGACGGGAAGGCCTTTGCCAACTTTGAAGCACGGCGGCGTGCCGCCGAGGCAGCGCGACCGTCAGTTTCGGACTCGGCGGCGGCGGCGGCGGCCCCTGCAAAGAAGAAGAATGAAAAACAAGGTGAGACGGCGGGCGCGACGGGAGAGTGCCACTTGTCGCTCTTCTTCTCTTCCACACTTCTTCTTGTAGTGCGCCGGCCCCCAAAAGGGAACTTTGGTCCGATTGTTTCAAATTGATTGCAACGGTAGCCGGAATGAAAATGAGAAAATCAACACGCTAAGGCCACCTTCTGCTCATATTTGACCGAGCTCGCCCTCCCCTCAAAGCCACTTCATCAAGCCGCCCCCCCCCTTCCCCGCAATCAATACAAAAGCCATCATGCGCTCGTTACCAATCGCAGTCCAGAAGCCTCCAGGACAGAAAACACACACACACACTTTTTAAAATAAATCCCAAATGATCCATTTTCTTTGGCTGTCACTTTGGATCAGAGTGACGGGAAACCTAAAGAAAGGAAGTAAAAAAAAGCGGGGGGCGGGGGGGCTGATTAATAAACGGAGCGGTGCATTCAATTAAATTCCTGATCAATAGTTTGGCACGAACGGACTTTCCGGTGAGCGGAGATTTGGCTGATCTGATTAAGACGCCCAGACATAATCGATAGAGGCGAGCTGTTGATTTTTCTAATGAGACGCGCGGGAAAGAAGCAGACGTGACAAACGCCGCCGCGCAAATTTGGGAATTTGGCAAGAGGCCGAGGCTCCTTCCGCTCATTTGATGGAATCTTTTGAGGGGTTTCAATTTTCAGCTCTTTGGTCTGGCTGGGACTCGGGCGCCGTGCTCTTGGTGGCGTCCGACAGCAAATCTACGGAGTCCCGCGCCGCTAATTCGGCTGTCGCGCTATCGGCAAAGCAAGAAAAAAACAAATCCCATCGTGACGTCTGCGTAGAAGCGGCGCTTGGCGGCCCGCTCGGCATTGAAACGCCGCATACAAACGCGCATTTCTAAGGGGCTTTTAGCGCCGACTGCGCGGTCGCAGTCTGAATGCCGACTCGTGGAAAAGAGAGGCAGAAACTCGATGGAATTTAGTTTTTTTCCCAAAACACGTCCTACTGATGACTCAAGAGGGGCAAAAGCATTTCGAGAGGCGACTTTTTCGTTTGCTTCGATGCGCGACCGAGTGACCAAGTGCCGGCCGGATCCGTCTGTATTTCACGCAGCAAACGTGTGCAGTGTAGCGAGAGGCTAATCAAGGGCAGCCAAAGTGGGCTGATCGATATGGGGGGGGGGGGGGGGGGTGGATCGCTCACACCACCCAAGTGTGTGAATTCTTTCAAAAGGGGCCCCGCTGGCCGTCAACTGTGATTTGACGCGCGCGCGCGCCAATGGAGTGACTGGCCGCACCGTTCCACACCCACCATGACGGGACGGGGGGGGGCCTTGGCGACTCGGCGCCGCCTCGCACGCCTCTTCAATTCTCAATACCCGAAACGCACGCGCAGCCCATCTGCGCCCTCATCTCAGGACACGTTCGCGTCCAGCCGGGCGACATCAACGCAACGCCGATTTGAAACGCGTCTCTCAAGGTACGGCAGCCGCGTGGAAGACGAGAGTCGGCCGCGCCGCTTCCCGTCACGCGCGTTGGCGCCTTGGCGCCAACGCGCCTCGGAGAGCCCGCGGGCTACCAGGAGCTCTTCAATGATCAGCTCGATGGGCGGGGAGCGCTCGCTCCACCGAAGTACAAAACTTTCCGGGTTCGCCGGCGTCTGATCGGGAAAACGGTCCTCTCATCTGGTCCCGGTGCCGCCGTGAAAGACGGCAGGAGGCCACCCATGACACCTTAGTTCACAAACTCCGGGGAAAGATGGAAAAAGTCGAGCGGAAGCTCTCCGATTTTTTTTCTCTTCGTCTCGAGATGAAATGGGAGCGAAGGACCGCCTTCAACTCAAGTCAATGTGCCCCGTCGTCGACGCCAACCTAAATTCGGTTTAAGGTTTCTTTTTTTGGGGGGGGGGGGGGGTGACCCCTGTCGGCATAGCGCGAGCGCAGCGGTCACATTGCTCCGTCATGCGCGCAGACTATTTGCCACTCGGCATTCTTGGGCAGGATCATTTTGGCAGGCCTTCAGGAGATGGCTGGCGGAAGAAGAGGAGAAAGAGCCTCGCTCGCCGTTTGCTCAATTTCCCCTTTGGCCACCGATCCAAACAAGATCAGAGCGCGCGGGGGGGGGGCGCGCCGGTCTTATTTTGACGCACGTCTTGGAGCGAATCCCAAGTGTTGGGAGTGTCGGGCTCCGAAAGGGAGCCGGAAGGCATGATGAGCGCTGAAGTGAGGCAAAGCCAGTGGCGTTTGCTTGCCGTTCCGTTTGGCGCTCGCGCGGCGATGAACTCGCAGGCTCTCCGCGGAATGCGCGCCGGCGACAGCGGCATATCGCTGCGCTTTGTCATCGCGCTAGCGAACGTCCGCTGGCTGGGAACGTCTCCGACGGCTTCGCTCGATCGACGCTTTCAAGACCGCGAGGGAGTCGGCTAATGGTGTTGGGGGGAAGGGGGGGGGGTGCAAAAAACAAACACGGGCTTTGGGAAGTTCTCGGTACCTGGGAAAGAAGCGGGCTGGCGTTCCTGGAGGCTTTGGCGCTATTGTCTGTACGTAAAAGCCCGACTCTTCGGGGGCCCTTGTTGCTTCTCTGTGAGCTCAAGTGCTGGATTTTAGCGCGCGCCGGTCCCGGGAGGGCAAAAAAAAAGCTTTGCCGAAGTTGGAGGAGGGTTAACTCCAGTTCACTTGCGAGAATGCAGCCAACTTTTCTTGAGAATGCATCGCAAATAAATAAATGCGAGAAAATGTTCCGCCGCGCATCTTTGGAGGCGTGCGGGATGGCGTGCGCCAGTCAAATGAGGAAAATCCACATTTCAATCATATACAAAAATGGAGACCGCTGAAGATTTGAAAACCGCCCCCCCCCACACATATTGCAATTGCCATGCATTTTTTTCCCAAGGTCCATTTTTTTCTTTAAATGAAACAATCTCAAATATTTGGGTGTTACAGCTCCTCCGCTAAACGAAAGGCACGAAGGAACGCTTTGCCCGCCTCACGCCCACCGGGAGCCGAACAAAGCCGCTTCAAGCCTCTTTTGGGATGCTCGTTGCGAAGCCACTTGACTTCACTGCGCACCCCCCCCCCACCCCCCCACCCCGCGCCTCCCCCTCGCGCCTTTTGCGCCGGCGACACTCCGCCGCACGAATTCCGCGATCGTCTCGCCCTCATTTTCCCCCCGGTTATGCATTTAATGTTTCCAATTTGCCGTCATTGCGGAAAGCTCTAAATTGCCTTCTTTCTAATTCCAAATAATTGAGATTACACGGACCGGCGCTTTTCAATCAGCGAGATCATCCCGCTGATAGATGGCGGGATAAGTGGTCATTGCGCCAGACATAAATATTGTGTCGTTCCATTAATCTGCTCTAATGAGGTGTCAGAGCTGCCAGTCATCCATCAAATGCAATTAGGAATAAACACATATGCGCTCGGATGGCTAATTAATAATTAGCAAAGCAAAGAGAACGCGCTTGGCCTCGGTCGCACAATGGCGCCGCGGACCAATCGCAATCTACTTTGACGCTCTTCGGCTTTGCCCACGTGTCCTATTAGAAAACATTAACCCCCCCCCCCCCCCCCCAAAACAAAGCGAACAAGACCTGGAAATAGAAGATGGATCGCGGCAAAGGGAGTCAAGTACAAAAACATCGATTTACCAACCTGCGCATCAACGGTTTGTCCTCATCTTTCGGCCGCTCTCGCAAGACTCATTGTCCTAAAAGAAAGACGGAAGGACAAAAAAAGGCATTTCATGAGGAGAATTCATTGCCTTCCCAGCATCCCGAGCGGCTGGTAGAGCAGCGGCGCAAAGTGGAACTCACTCACCGGCGCCAGGAAAGAAAGCAAAACGCATTTGCATCCGACGCACTTCCTCGGGTTGAGGCCGAGGCTCGTGCCGCGCTTGGAGGTCTCCTGCCGTTCCCCAGCGAAAAAGTCTCGGCTGAGCAACTGTGCCGGGGAGAAAACGGCAAACGTTAGAAAAGTCAAACTTCCTTTCAAATAAATAAATAAATAAAAAAGGCAGGGGGGGGGGGGGACGAGCTTTAAGGAAAATAAATTCGGGCTCGTCGGCGCTTCTGGAATCGTTTTATTTAGATAGACTCTGTCTATAAAAAGTTGCGGCTCAGCAGCGCGGAAACGCAGCGGGCAACCCAAAACGTGCCCGAGCCGTTCGGATCAACGGCGCCACGCGGCCGGCGCCGCGGAGAGCCAATTACGCGCGGGCGAAAAGACGGCGGGAAATCAATGCGCAATGTCAACGTTTCGCACGACGACGTTTCCCTTCAAGTCACTCAAGGGCTGTACTTTTGCGCTTCCATTTAGTCACGCGCAAGAGCGCTCGGCGACGGACTGACTTCTGGAATGCTCGCGACGCTCCACCAATCCGACACGTTCGGGGCGGTCGCACGGCGCGCCTGCCGCGGCGCGACGGTCGGCCGGCCGGCAGGGAATTCACCTTTCAACATGGCTCCTTGTAGCTCCGGAGATTGGCAGCACTTGAAACTTTGCCCGTATGCTCGCTCGGTTCCGGTGGCAGTCCAACAGGCCTCGAAACAAACAAAGTCGTGGAAAGCTCGTCATCGGGAGAAAACACAGTCCAAAAAGTCGCCCGTGGTCAGCTGGAGCCACGCGCGGATGCCGGCGCTCATATATATACAGATACATATGTGTGTGTGTGTGTGTGTGTGTGTATATATATACACGCGCACGCACACACACACACACACAACAGTGCTTTAATAAAAACACAATTGTGTAGATGACCTCCAACAACCCCCCCCCACCAGCAGCAGCGTTTTTTTTGCTGTCAAGAAAAAAAAATGTTTTAAAAAAATGATTTGGATGCAGTGAAAAATCTTGAAGGTAAAAAGTATCTCAGTATCACAGTAAGTTTTTTGCTTTTTTGGGGGCGGGGGGTATGAGGAGAAAAAGCAAATTGTAAAAGGGGAAAAAACAAAACGGAAATTCAATTTTCCTGAAAACAATTGGAGATTCCAAGCCATATCGCTGCGCTTACTTCCAAGCCTCACCTCCTGCTAAAAATGCTTTTGTGTGTACGCGTGTGTGCGCACATTCGTGTGTGGATTCGATATGACCTACTTTAAAGTGTCATATTTGAATATGAAAAGGACGGCAGTGGGGGGAGCCCAGGGGATCCAAACACTGGCTTCCTCTAAAATGTTAATGGTTTGGCTAATTGAAGGTATGTTCTTTGTCAGCTTCCATTTTTTTTTTTTACGTTCTCATCGACGCCAGCGCGAGGTGGCAAAGCTTTCAGATGATGTGACTGCACCGAAGGGGGTGCGACGGCGCACTCGGGCCGCTTTCAAGAGAAGTTAGCGCGGGGGCTCATCCGCACACTCGCAGCCGTCGGTGTGCACGGGCGGCACTTTGGAATTTCAAAAAGGGGAATAATGGCCCGGGGCGGCGGCGGGGGGGGGGGGGGGGGGGGGGAGCCCGGCCTCGGGATTCCCCGAGAGTGCGGCTGTGAAGTCGACGATCACGCGTCCGCGGAGCGCCGCGCTCAACCAACTTCCTCCCGAGAAACGGCGCAGCCGTTGACGTCCTCGACGCAAGATCATTTGCCCCCCCCCCACACACCATCGACACGAGTGCTCATGTTAGCTCACTGAGGGCAAACTTGTGCAAAAGGCCCGAGTTCAGTTCAATGGCAAGCTAAGCGTCAAGCGGCGGCCGAGATGGCGGCGCCTCGAAAAACCAGTCGAACTCATCAAATGGCAACCGGAGAAGCCCATTCCGACCCAAGCGCTCGCTGCAGTGCCGCGGTCGTTTTCTTTCATCGGGAGATGTATGCACGTCATCGATGACGTGCGGTGACCGCCATCGTGCCGGGTGAGCCCTCGCGGCCGCTCAGGGAAGGAATCAGAAAAAGGGACGGCCGCTCCATCTGGGAGAAGCGCCGGCGGACGACAATCCGTCAGTGGCAGTCATCGCCGAGCCGGCCGGCCGCGCCATTCGCGCGTCGGGACATGATTGAAAATAGGCAGGCGAAAATGAAATGCAAATCTTTTGCACCTTACGTGGCGAAGCTGCCTGGGAAAATTTGAATGGAAGGGCGGGCGGGGGGTCACTTTAATCAAAAAGTAGGCCAAAATCCATGGAGCTTGGAAGTCAGCTTTTCTTAAAGGCGCGGCGGAACGTGACACCATGACAATCTGAGCCAACAACGAGGCCCTCGTCCATTTTGGGCGTCTTCGCCGCAGCGCCGCCGCGGCGTAAGCTCACGTTCGATTCGCGAGGACAAACTTTGAACTATGAGGAAACCGAGCGTTCCTCGTGTTTTGGCCAAGATGGAAAAAAAAATGACGGAAGCCTTCATGAGGACACGCATATCACAGGAAGCAAAACCCACACGTTTTTTTCCTTTCTTCGAGTCTAACCGCGGCATTCGAATCAACTCGGACGAAAGCAAAACGGTTGACTGAGAAGAAGCCGCGTTGCCTTATTAATATACATTAGGAGGACTCATTTGTTATTCTAATGGCACGCAATCGCAAAAAAAAACGGAAACAAATGCAATAACTGGAAGTGCATTTCAATCACGAGTTGGAAAAAAGTTTCTGCCATTTCCAGGAGCTCAAAGAGTTGAAATAAAAAGACAAAGTCCCGACACAGCATGCGGCCGGAAAATTCACTCAAAAAGCCCACGGCACTTCTTCGAACCACATCCAATGGCGAACCCTTTGAGGCGTGCGGGCGACCCTCAATCAGCTCGCGGGAGGGTGAGCGAGTGAGGAGCGGCCGCCGAAGCCCGTCCATTCAATCGTCAATAGTCACACCAATAAGTGGCGCCGGGCATTTCTCCAAGTCCAACGTCCCGCTGCCCGTAATGTACGTTTCATACACGTTTACATCCATTGATTAGCTGCCCCCGCCGTTGCTAAATGACGTGTTTATTGATCCCTGGCCAGGTTTTTTTTTTTTTTTTTTTGGTTGCAAGGATGGTTTGGGTGGGCGTGAAACGGCGCCGGCCACCATAGAATGAAAATAAAAGGGGACACGGTAGAAGCGGGGAGGCCAAGGCGCGCGCGCGCACGTGCAAAGGAGGCGGGCGGCCGACCGGCGTGGACCCGTCAGTCACCCGCGCCTCTCACAGCCAAGGCCTAGTGACAAGTGTTAAATCGGAGCGCGCCGTCACGGCCGCCGAGGAGAATGCCGTTAAGCGGAAAGCTAACGCGCCTCGGCCGTTGTCACGCCACCCTGGCATATGAGTCCGCCGCATTTCGCCCGCCCCCAATTGGCGGTTGGTAGGCGGGCGGCGGCAAACGGCAAGTTCGGACGGCCCGGCTTACTTCCCCGTTCGTTTTACACGGAGATATCCGGGCAAGCGCCTCGCCGCTCTCGCGAGCCGTGGGAAATTGGGTTAACGCTCGCTAAGTGTCCCATCGTTAGTGCCGTTAATTGACTACGGCGTGCGATAATTAACAGGGAGCAGTCTGCCGAGCTCGCAAATCTTATTTAGGTCATTTGCATTTAAAATGCTTTCGCTCGCTCGGTGCAAAAAACAAAAAATTGAGCTTTGATGGACGCCTCGGTCGCAATGTCGCCATGGTGTAACCTTTAACACCCTTTCCCTTCACACTGGCTTCAGATGTATACCGCGAAGCCCTCGTGTCCGCTGTAAAAATGGGGGGCGGGGGGGGGGGGGCGTCGGGATGGGGTCTGCATGCGTCCCTCGAGAAAAACAGGTTGAACCCTGGACGCCCGGGGTACCTTTTTGTCCCATTTTGACAGCGAGGCGGCAGCGACCGTGGGGGGGTGGGAGGGTCTCCTCGCCCGTTGATCCGCACCGGCATTATGATGAACACGCCGCATGAGGTCGGCGGAGGGAAGGAAAGATGGCCGAACGCCGCTGCCCCGGGCAAAGTGATCGAGTACACCGCAGCCAGCTGCTATCTATTATGGGCGACACAGACACACACACACACACGCACACGCACACACACACAGTGCGTTAGCGAGTGTCACGGCCCGGCCTCGTCCTTGCCGAAGCGGTGACCTTGGCGGGCAGATTCAAAGCGGCCAGGCTCAGCGGGCGCGCCCAGATGGTCAGCGCGCGGCCGGCCAAATGCGTCGACGCGCATCCTGGGAAGCGGACGCGGGCGGGCGCCGCCTCCATTCCGTTTCTTGTTTTTTCCTCACCGCACGCCTCCATTCGAGGGCCCTCGGAGGACGACCCGCCTCCGTCTGCAGGCACGTCGCGCCCATCGTCCGTCTCTCGCTCCATCGGCCGCTTGACTTTCGCCGCCGCCGCCGGTTCCCCGCTCCACCTTTTCGCCGAAGCTTGAACGACACGTTCGCACACGGAAAATGACCAAAGACCGCCGCGGTGGGCCTCCTTTTGCCAACGGGGAGACGCTGGGACCGAGCGCCAAAGAAGAAGCGCCCCTTTGAGATTCCCCTCAAGGTCGCCGTGTCCAGCTGGCGATGGCAACATCTGTTCCGGGGTTAAAAAAAAAAAAAAAAAAGGCCTCGAGACGAGCAGGAGAGATGCCGCTCTCGCTGACCTTGTCCTCCGAAAGAACATTTCCATGGTGACGGTCCCGTTTTCACGAGCAAATTTGATTCCGAAATGGCGTCGTGCATCCCAAAATGAGTTTTGGACGGCAAATGCGATGCGAGCTGCTGAAAACGAAAAGAATTGAACAACCGGAAAGGAGCCAATTCAAAGGACGGCCACGCCCAAGGAGGTGGCGGGCGGGATCGAGAGACGCCCGTGGGCGAAAGTGGACACATACCAAGGCCGAGGTTCTAAAGTGCCTTTTTCTCCCGCAGCAAAGTCCTCGTCTTCCTCTTCCGTTTCGTCTGCCGTCGCATTCCGGCGGCAGAGGACACTTAGTCACGGCGACGTCGCTACCGAGTGAGCGCCGCTTTTCTTGTTTCAATTCTTCACGGGGGTGCTTCCCTGCCACAAAGCGCATCGATTTTTCTATCAACTCCGAAAACAGCCGTTGTGGGGACGCCGCAGAGGTCGGCGGCAATTAGAGCGAGCGAGCGTGCGCGCGCGCTCCCTCCCCACACCCCCATTGAGACTCCCCGTGGGCCTTTTCAGTTCAATTGGCTGACAGATAAGAAGCTCATCACGCGGACGACAACCGAGTGAACTTTCATACGTTGCCGAAATAGACGACGGATGCACGCGCAAGACGGAGACCATCGGATCGCGCCGCTTCATTCGCGCTCGCCAGACGCACGTTTCGCCAATGCTTGGCGTTTTTACCAAGCATTGGCTTGGGCGCAGCGTTGGCATTTTCCACCAAACTGGTATTGATGACGTTGCTCAGGGGGGGCGCATAAGGATGAGTGATGAGCGGATCCATCAACACCGGAAAAGAAAGCTTGGTCCTATTTTGGTCCTTCTCGCCGGGAGTAAAAGCAGCGTATCATTTCCATTTCCGGCACATACGCAGCTAGAAGTCAGCCGGCGGGACATTAGAAAGCTCGATGAAACCCAAGAGATTACCAGTTGACATTGCCACTTTTTTTTTTTTTTTAATGCTTCCTGGCTTCTCGCAACCTGCCTCGATGGAGTCGTTTCAGCCCCCCCCCCCCCCCCCCCCGATGGCCGCGCGGGCTGATTTTGAAGAAGTGCTGGGGCCAAAAGAGGGGTCAGGCGCAATTTGGGCCGCAGCTCAACGGGCCTCTTCTAATGCGAGATGCCAGGTGACTTTGACTTTTGATTAACGACACTTCTCCAAAGGAAAAAAAAAAATAAAACTTTGGTCGCACGCCGCCAAAACGGCTGGCAGTCAAAAAGGAGGCAGACTAAGTGCTGCGCGCCGTGAAAGAAGAAGTCAGGGTGTTGTTACTGCGGGGGGGGGGGCTCCCATCCGTCAAGTGTTTGTTATTAAAATAATAGTATTTTTCGGGGCCCCAAAGTCCCTCAATGCCTCTCCCCACTTAGGCATACAGTATTTCCATTCTGGCGACATCAAGCACGGCGATCGAGACGCCGCGCGCCTCGTTCGCCGGCTCGCTTTGGCGGCGCGCTAAAGCGACAGCCCCAGGGAGCGCTGGCAACCCGCCAGCCCCTGGGGGGGGGGGGGCAGCGGGCGCGGGAACGGGCGAGACCGAGCGCCGCGCCGCATCGCAAGACGACGCAGGCGCGAGGAAACAATCAGCCGACGACATTCTCCTCGCACGGACGCCGCGCCTCCAAGTAAGATTCAAAGAACGGCGGGCGGGCAGGCGGAAAGCGTTTGGGGATGTGGGCACGGAGGCCCGCGCGGACTCTGCCGCTGGACAAAACGACGACGTTGAGCGGCGCGCGGGTTTTCCCAACAAGTGGCACTTGCTCGCGCTCACCGCGACAAAAAGCTTTGAAATCATCTCTCCCGGTTTCAATTTGGTTTTTCAATCAACGGCGGACGGCGTGCCGAGACTCTTGCAAGAAGCGACGAGAGCGAGGTGTGCTCTTCTCTCGGCGTAATGAGCTGCCAGTCATTTTTCAGCCGCTTTCATCTGCCCCGATTCCTGGGCGCCCTCCGCCATTCATCACTCCCCACTCTCTCTCTCCGCCGTCGCCTCGTTTATCACCTTCGCCGGAATCCAGTTTCTCCCGCTGTCAATTTAGGAAATGGAGTGACAAGCCGGACCCCGGGGACCCTCCGCGCTCATCTGGGCCTCCGACGCGTCACCTTCCCCGCAAAGAGAGGAACACAAGACTCGGGGCCTTGGGGTCAATCGACCCCGGCGGAGAACCTCCATTATTAAGAAATACACCTACACTGAAAAAAAAAAAAAAACTCAAATACGTCGTGGGAGGGAAGAAACATGACGAGCACATACGGTCAGTGACGTGACGGGGGGGGGGGGGGGGGAGTCCATCAGAAGAACGGAAAAGATGCAAACCAATGCAGACACTTGAGCCGCGTTGATAAGAGGGGTCAAGAAATGTCAAAGGAGGAAACAAATATGCGGGGAACAAAGGGGGGGGGGGACCCCAATTGGATGAATTGAAAATTTGGGGATGAGCGCCCAGAATTGATTGCACGAAATTGGGATCATTTGAATGGATCAAGAAAGGGGGAAATCAAAGATGAAAACAAATCTTTTGAGGTTGAAAACGTCCTGAGGATGAGACGACGTCGGAAACGAAACGCCCGCGGTCGCTCTGCGCTTTCATGGCGCCGCTCCGAAAGTGGTCTCGTGAGACGCCTCACTCGGCCAAATCAATCGCGAGAGTTAGCTGGGGGCAAGAAGAGAGTTTCCGCGGCCGCAGCCCAGCCGCCGGCCGTCCCGCCCGCCCGCCCGCCTCCTCATCGGACATGGCGGCGGCGATTTGCGTGCCAGACTATTTCCCTTCATCATCTCGGCCTCTCCTCCTCGACGTCACAAGAATGGCGACCAAGTCGGCGGCTGACGGCAGACGGCACGCGCGTCCTTGTCGCGCAAGGTTAGCCGTCCATTTCATCTGCGCGCCGGGAGAGCCGAGCGGCCCGGTGGTGGCGGGGGATGAATTAAAATAAATGATGCCCGGACATTTATTGCATTGTGGAGCGGGGGCGGCGGTGGAAAGGAGTTGCCGGGGGAAACTCGAGTCTCTTTGAAAAACAAAAACAAAGACGTAAAAATAAAAAATAAAATAAAGCACGTGGACACAAGTCACATTTTGGGAGAACAACACATTTGTAACGCACTAAAATGTCAGCAGACGCCAGTCTTCTTCATCCAAGTCCATATGTCTGTCGTACGTATACTGCCCCCAAGTGGCCACGCTCTGCGTCTGATTTTATTTCATGTCTTAACGCTCCAGCGACCGTTTTAGGGAAATGTCCCGCATTGGACAGTGCTCGATTGAGCACGTGTACTTAATCATTTGGGCGGACAGAGGCCTTGCGGTGGCCCGGCCGAGTTAGAGTGCCTCGTTGTCAGCCGTGAGCGCGTGCACACGCGGCGCAGAGAGAAAGGCAAACGTGCGGCGAGGCCGGAATTTTCTCAAACTTGACAGCGAGCGCGTGGATCGGGCCTCGGGCCGCCGCGGCCGCTTACGCGAGTGCCCCGTTGTCGGCCGTGAGTGGGTGAACCTCGCGTGACAGTGAGCGTGCGTGGGGACGGCGGCGGGGCCATTTATAGAGGCTACTATCAACATTTTTTTTTTTTTTTTTACAAGACCGCCGTCGGTTTCCTCGCAAATGCGTGTTTGAGGAGCCAGAGGACGCCGCGACTAAGCGTCTCCTGTTTCGGGCGGGCCAAAAAGCTATCAAACACGTCGCCGCGCTGGGGCTCCCTCAAATGCTGACTCTACTGGAGCCGTTTTAAGACGCTTATTTTTACCGACAAGCTGACGCAAATAAATATTTATAGTTGCCGGCGGGTCAGCGGGTCGCAGAGGGGTGGTCCAATCAAGTAAGCAAGCGAGCCGACGCGGGCGAGAGCACGGGTGCGATGAAGCGGGACCGGGAGAAACTTGCTTGCTTGGCGAAGGCGGCAAATAAAAGCTCAATGACAAGCCGGGGGCACATGATGGAGAAGCTCGAGTGCAGGACAGGCTGCTTTTTTTTTTCTTTTGGACGTGTCCAAAAGAAAACTGGAGCGTTCCACCGCTCGACGGCAGATCATCTTTGGCGCCGCCGCGCTCTCTCGCAAATTTTTAGCTGGTCTCACTCCATAAGGCCATGCATGAGGTTGGACATGAGATGTCAGCATTCGGCTGGCGGACATTGCGGCCTTGGAGTACGAGACCAGTCTCAAATCAGCTTACGCGGTTGAGATCACCCGAAAGCCATTTCGGCCTTTCGCTCAATTCTTAGAAAGAAAACAGCATCGCGCATGATTTTGCCAAGAGCGAAAATGTGCCGATAACGCGCTATTTTGGCCTTTCGCATCGTGTTAGCCTTCATGCCAATTTATGGGAGCGTAAATACACACCGTTGCAATTGTCTCTTTGTCGCTATTGAATGACTGCTTTGCAAGCAAACCAACGCTTCGCGCGCTCATCAATGTAAGCTGCAATTAGCAAGGTCCAAGCCCCCCCCCCCCCCTTCCCCCGCAGCTCGTCCCACTTCGACCTTCCCGGCGATCGCCTGTCAGTCAAGGCCGCGCAAATAAACAACGGCGGCCGACGCTCGTCCTCAGCATCGAGCCGCCGTCCGCGCCGCGTCCTCTGGACTGACAGCGAGGCTTTCCGGGGGGCGCGAGAGGGGGCTTCACCTTCAACCGCCAAACCGCCCCCAACCGGCGGCGCCGCTGACGGCCGAGTTATTCCCATCATCGGCCGGACGGCATTGCAGGCGTTGAACGGAATTTCGGGCCGTTTGATGGCTTTCAACCGGGCCATAAGAAACGCCCTCGTGAGTGAGAAACGAAGAGGACGCAGGAAGGGCTCGAAATAGACCCGGCCGCATATTTCCTGTCGACTTTAGCGGACAACGTCGGCAGCTCACGTGGTCAAAGCGAGAAAAGCAGCTCGACGCTGACGGAACAGCATCAGCCCTACTCACTCGGCATCCTTAACTCCGAAATCGACGAGGAATTGTCACTTTGACGTCAGGGCTGATACTGCGTATCGTATAAATAGATATATAGAAAGGAGAGAGAGAGAGGGAGAGAATAAATGATTCATCAGTCATTGATGTCACCCTGAACGGTTGTTACTTGCAAAGGCAGGAGGGGGTCATCGAATACATTTTCTCTTCAAATGGGTCATCAATGCATTTGGGGTTGACAAAATCTTTCAAAACTAATACCGGTAAAATTGTCCGACCATTTTTAATACATGTAGCTATAAAAACACAGCGAGGCGATTCCGTTAAGTCATGTTCGAGGAAATCTGAATTGAACATGGATTGCGGTGACAAAAACAAAAAAAGGAGGATCATTTTGCTGCCGTCTGATGTATAAAGTGTGCTAATTGTCGTTTAAAAGCTGGCTTCTTGGAAGACGGCGCACGGGGACAAGCCCCCTTTCGGGCGCTCAGATGGTCCCTGCAGATGGAAACGCACACCTTCAGCGGGAGGCCCTTTCTTTGTACTTCTCCAAAGCGTGCATTCAAAAATTTGGCAAAAGGGACCACATACCGACTCCCCACCCCAAAAATAAAAATTATCTACACACACACAAATTTAAATGACTAAAATTCAAAATGCATTATTTCCATTAAATGTTGAAGAAAGGTTTTTTTCTTTTTCAAAAAAGTCTGAAAAACGAATTGAAATTTTGAAAAATTACAATCATCATCATCATCACTATATGAGAAATTTCCTTGTAGGAAATGACATTTTGATGACATTCATTCGAAAATTACAAAGTGCATTCTTTTGAATGTTTTTCAATCTTCTTTTCAATGATGAAAAATCTGGTATAGTATCATAGATAAAAGAAAAAAAATTGGCAGGCGATTATTGCAATTTCACTGTGATTTCTTCTTTTGTTTTATCATTAAGATGACGAAAATTCCATGCCCCTTCGAAGCTGCAGTGCGTCTTTCTCCTTCTAAAATGACTTTTTTTTTCTGGACTGGCTGTCCACTGCCTCCCTCTTGTGGAAAAAAAAGAGGAGACACCAAAACGAGGTGATGCCGCTTCACTTGTGTGTGACGTCACGGGCCTGGAGAGGGAGTCACTCAAAGGGGGGGGGCGGGGGGGGGGGGCGGACGCGCTGCGGCTTGAAGGCAAAAAAGCTGCCTCGCATTCATTCGTATGATTGCGTCCAAAGCCAAAAAGCAACAGTGAAGCAGACAGATTGGCGTGTGATTATTACCTCGGTGCGTCTGCAGGCGGCGCTATGATTTCCAGAGATTTTTTTTTTCTGGAGGAGGGGGGGGGGGGGCGTGTTTGTTTGTTTGTTTGTTTATAGAAGGCTTTAGAGTGGAGGCGGAGTCTGAGATCCGGAGATTAAGGCCGCGGCGCCGTATTCTGGTCCCGACGTCATCGCCTCCGCCTAAAATCACAGCCGCCCGTCACTTGGCGTTCGGTCACCGCGGTAACCTCGCCGCATTCGACGGCTCATGCGGCGACAGGCGAGAGGCGTTCGAGCGGGACACCTCGTTAGACGGCGCGCCGATGCCGTGTTAGCTGAACGGTGGGGAAGTTAGTCGGGGAAGAGGTCGGGCACACTCAATCGGATGTTCTTGTTTGGATCAGATTTGCTTTGCTTCGATTGGAGGAAAACACCGAGAGGAAATGAGACGGTGGAGAAGAAGAGGACAGGTTGCGAGCACTTGCGACACCCTGCCGGCAGCGGTCCCAATTCATAACAGCCCCCCGCGTGTCTACTCATCAAAAGTTGGCAGATGAAAACGCCGCACCCCCTTCTCGAAGCCGCGCCTGCATCTTGGCACAAAATCTTTTATTTTTTTTTTTTCAAAACCAGGCAACGCCAATCAATGCTTGTTCCTCCAGCCCAAACTTTGTCTCCCCCCGTGTGCAGTATTTGCAACGTGCTGCATTTGCCATCAAAACCATGCGAGGCCAAATCGCAATGGTATCCCCCAATTCAAAGAAAATTCAAAACCTCGTCGTCAGAAACTTTCACGCCAAGGCGGCAAAGGTTCAACTTGGCCGGTTCCGATAGCGAGCCGTCCGGCCAAAACCACCATCGGCGCTATGACCTTCATCTCGTCTTCTTACGACTTCAATGAGGTTTCGGGTTTTTGTTCCTCCGGAGGCCACGGTCTTGGAATTTTAAAGCCAACCAAAATCACGATTCTTCGTATTCGGCATTTGTCACCGGCACCCTCGCCGAGTAGTTAGTTAGTGAGTGAGTTAGTACGGTATGCTAGTCATGGACAAAGTCGTGATTGGAGAGATTAGGATCATTGTCGTTCATCAAAACAACGGGTTGAACTTTCTCAAGCATGCAAAGGGACAAAGACGTCAACGCGGGCGGAGCGGCGAGGCGAGGCGGCGTTTGGAGAAGCGCACGGACAAACGCGAGACCCCAACGGGAAGACGAGCGCTCGGGCGCACTTACTTCCGCTTTGGCCGACGCGTTGGCTTTCTGCCGCCGCAGATCCGACTTGATGAAGCCTGCCGGTCATTCGGCGACAACGATACAAATGACACAAGGGTGCACATTTTAGCCACGACGACGTTAGGACGAGGAGTCTCGGACCTCGTCTGATGGATGCAAAGTGAAAAGGACGACGTCTGGCAAATTTGAAGACCGCCGTTAACAATCCTGCCACATTTTCTCATTTGGGTGTCGCCGAGGAAACGGATGCCATTTTGTCGACTTCACAACAACGGGGCGCCCCGTCGCTGCCGCGCCGGCCCGAGCTTCCTCCCGCGCGCTGCCCGTCAAACCCGAATTCATGCAAGGTGAAACATCTCCGCGTGGCGGTTTGGCCCGCTCGGCGGCTCGCACGGACCGGCGCCGATTTTGACGGGCGGAATTTGACCGTGGGCGCTTCTTACGTGTTCAACGTCGCGGAAAGTTCTTTTTGATACAACCGCGGCTGTCGTGAAACAAGCGCGGATAAAGAAGCCGCGTATTTGATTGGGACGTATTTCCGGGCTGCGGGCAGAGCCGGCTGGCCCCGCTGACCGCATTTATACGGAACAACGGCGAGGCGCTTCGAGTTCTTATTTAGTTGGGGAGGGCTGACTTTTGCCAGGACCGGCCCCTCTTTTAGCCCCCCCCCCCTCAAAAAAAAGCCTCCGGCATCACCTAACAGCGCCAAGCGTGTGACCGCGAGCATCCTTTCAAGCGCGTGCGGCGGCGCGGCCGCGCGAGATGTCAAAATGTTGTCTTACCTGTCATGACGGTGCCCACCAGGAGGAAGACGCACAGGAAGATGTTTCCCGGCAGCGTGCCAAAGTTGTCGATGAGTTTGCCCTGGCAGATGGTGAAGATGATGCCAAAGACCTGCGCGGGCACAACATGCCAATCATCTTTGGGTTTTGATTTCATTTTTCCATCAATAATTAAATGCATCAAAATGCCGTCGGATGTGACGGAAGAAAGAAGACCAACGGGCATTCCGGCTTCACGGAAATGAGGGGAAAAAAAAAATCCAGATTTCATTTCATTTGATGGAAATCGCGTCAGAAACATGACGACAACCAACATTTTCCGACAGCATTGGAACATCATGAGAATATGGTTGTAAACTCACCAGAATACATTTAGAAGAAGGAGAATGAAGTTGGCATTTTATCAGAGTAGCCAAGAATGTTACAAGGAGAGAAATCGGATGTTTTGAAGACGCGGCACAAGAAGCAGTGACGGCTCCAAGCAAGGCTGTGAAGTGACAGCCAAAACTGCCAGCCAAGTAAGACCTTTTCTCTTCACCCCCCCCCCCAAAAATATATATATACAGCATATATCTGTGGTATTGTTGAGGGGGCGGGGCGTAGTTTGGGTCCGCTGCTGTCGTAGTACGAGAAAAAAGTCCAACTTGGACCACCATAAACACAAAGCGACACAAGTTGATCCCGTTGTTTTTTTTTGTTTTGGTTTTTTTGTGGATGCGGCGACGCCTTCACCTGCGCGGAGCAGTTCAGGAGTCCGGAGGACGTTCCCTCCGACTCGGGATAGGTCAGCTCCACGGCATACTCGAAGCCCAGCGGCAGGTAGCCTGTCATGAAGAACCTGAAAAAGCACACAAATCGTCAACAACACTCATCCTTGTTGTCCCCCCCCCCTCCCCCCACCCACCCAAGAATAAAGAAAGCATTTTGGAGAAGCAAGTCGCATTTCTTCCATGAATGTGAATGAACGACGACTTGCGGTGATTTACGTCTTTTAAGTGCTTGATAGTGCATGAGAATGGAGGGGAAAGGCGGCAAGGTTATCGGGAAGGTGGAGGGGGGGGGGGGGGGATGCCACAAATTCCAGCTGGGAAACTCACCCACCCCCCTCAAAATGTCCACAATGTGAGTGGAGCAAAGATCAGCGTGTGAAAGAGGAACTGCCGACTCGAAAAGACAGTGGATCCATTTTGATTTCAAATTGGAAATCAACGCGCACGGCGGTCGGGTGAAGAACGGATACTTGGACAGAATTCCCGGACATCGTCTGTCCAAGTGTCGAGGCGGCATTTTTGTTCAAATACGAGTCTTGTCCTAAAACCGAAGTGAATTTCCGCGGCCCACCTATGAGACGTGTTAGCGTTCGGCTCGCCGACGTGCGCGATCGTGATCGTGTTCGGTTAAGAATCGAGGCTCGCGGTTCATCGTCTTGTGGCGTACGTGTGGCTATGACTGGGAGTGACAACCAACGTGAAGCCAGCGCGCTGGGCCTCTTCTTTGGAGGAGCAGGCAAAAAAAAAAAAAAAGGTCTACTGGACTAAATGCTATCCTGAGAAGTATCTTGGCGTACGTCGAGTTTCTTGAAATGAAGGGGAACGCTACATCTTTTGCTTTGAATGAATACGTCGGCTTTCCACCGTCATTTCCGCGCCGTTACCCGAGAACTCCGGCGGTGATGAAGACGACCCAAAGGTGGCCGAGGCCGAGCGTGGCGGCGTACACGACCATCCCCACCAGCGACATGAAGTACACGGCCAGGGTGGTCTGCCTGCAAAAGAGACACGGGTCACCCTCGTTCGCCAAATCCATCGAAAAATGGATTCCTCCCACCACCCCCCCCCCCCCAAAAAAAAGAAAAGAGAGCTCCGGTCCAGTCGTCGTATGTCAACCGGGAAGTTCATATTTATCCAAAGCACCAAAGAGGAACGTCAACTTGCAGGCTAAATTTGCAACTTTCCGCCAATTGCAGGACCATCCTCTCGCAAATAAACAACAACAGGGATGCAGGTTACCCCCCCCCACCCCTTTACAACTCGGTAGGGGGGCAAGTCACACGCGGTCAACTTGAAAGCGACACCTGGATAAACAGCCCAAGAGCCTTTGACGCACGAGCGAGCGGTCCGAAAGGCACGCGGCCTCGGCGGTCCGCCTTTGGGACACTCACTTGTACGTCTTGGTGCGGTCCAACCACACGCCGCAGATGAGGGAGCCCACCATGCCGGCGATGACGATGGTGAGCCCGATGCGGCCCGCGTTCACCTCTTCGCCCTGGAGGAGCGGCGACAAGGTTTAGCGTTGGCCGATTCATCCGCTTTCATTTTGCCTTCCCTTCGCGAGCGACGACGACGAGAAGTACGCCAAGGTGTCGTACCGGGTAGTGTTCGATGATCATGCGGTTCAGCAGGGTGCCCACGGCATAGAAAGAGCCCACGTTCAAGCCTGGGAGACGACGAGCGGAGAAAAGTTGAGGCAAAAAAATAGACTCCTTGATGTGAAACAGATCCTCGACGTTTTACAGCTGCGTCTTTTTTTTTTTTTTTTTGCTAAGAAACAAAGAGAAATGAAAGCAGGACCGCTTTGGTGGCGCTGTCAAGACCACCTTGCGGGCAGCTGTGACTGTCAAAGCCTTCGAGGATTCCTTATGGATGTTTTTATGCCCCCCCCCCCAAAAAAGGAAAAACCCGCAAAACACTGCGGTTCTGTTCTAAGGAATTTAACAATGGCCCGCATTGATGTGTTTCGCTTCCGCTCCAGCACAAACAAACAGACAAAGATCAAAAGCGCTGATAAAGCGGGCCGGAAAGGACTCGAAGCAGCGTCGCCGTCCGGCGTTCGAAATGGACGCCACTTCATATTCGCAACGACACCAAAAAACAAAAGGGAAGGAGCATAACCCTTAAACAATATCCGTGGCAAATATATTGGCGCCGCGGCAAAGCTCCCGCGGAGGAACTTGAATGAGCGGGAGCGGCGGGCGGGCGCCGTTTTTGCTCACGAGCCGCAGTTGGACAAAGCTCCCGCAACAAACAGATCTGCGACCTCTCGACAGTCAGACGGACGGCGGCCAACGCAAGGTGACGCGGGGTTCAAGTTCAAGCGACGCCAAAGGTTCCGCCGCCGCTGGACGCCGGCGGCCGAGAGGCGCCGGTGACAGGGCGCAGCGCGCCAGCTCTTTGGTTAATCATTGGCGGACCGTAAACAAACTTTGGACCCCTCCGACGACGACGACAACAACATGCTCCCATCCTCTTCGGGTGGCCGTGGATTTTTATGAGCGTGGCAGATAAGATCCCCTGGCGGGAGTACGCGGAGGATGCCGCGACCGTCGCTTGGTCACGGGAAGTACAAAAGCGGGTCGGGCGGCGCTGGTTCAAGGCCTCGACCTGGCGCTTTGTGCTGGCCGCAGACGGCGGAGGAGATGCGTTCCGGCTTGGCCGCGAGAAGGGAGAACAACGTTTTACCACTTGTTTGTCTTGCCGGCCATTCACCGCAATAAACGTATCGAGGAAAACAGTTTGCGGCCACATCCACTAACCTCCCTCTTTGTTTGGGTTTGTTTTCCTTCGGTCGCTACAAACTAGTTGAGCCCCACCTACAAGATTTTCTGGACGGAGCGGATGCCAATATTTGGGGCTAAAAATCACCCATGACTGACGCTGGATGGATACATGTGTATATACATGCATGACCTTTGGGTGATTTTTAATGCGGGGGGGGGGGGGGGGGGGGGGGGGGGGCAATAACCAATACTGGCCGGCATATGAAATAAGAACAGTGACCAACATTATGCACATATCAAATGAAAAAGAGGAACTTGAATTGGCTCCACCCACAACATCGAGACCGTAAAGGGCGGAAGATGACAACGAGGCCTATGGAAGCATTTTGATGTCACAATGAGGCACTCGAGTGCGGCGTTCCGCTTCTTCACAAAACCGCAGCGCGCCCCTCCAGTCGCCATTCGGTCAAAGGCCACGACGGAGGGCATAAGCGGCCGCGATCCAAGAAGCGGACGGACGCCGTACCGTACGTGACGATGAGCAGGATGAAGGGCCTGTTGCGGAGAAGCCGCAGAACGGAGGCCGTGTAGGAATACTGCTCGGGCGGGATGCGTCGCGCCGTGGCCTGAGCCTGAGTCGGGGGAAGCTTGGGACGCTCCTGGAAGACTTGAGAGAGAGAGAGGGGAAAAAAAAAGAAGGTCAACGCTGGGAACGTCTTTGAGCTTCGCCACACGCGAGACGAGCCGGAGCACAAAAGCGTTCGTTCGCCTCGCTCTCCGATCCCTGACCTGCACTTCCGGTCCATCGCGTGACCGCCCATTCCTGTGCCTGAAGGCCTCGTGTTCAGAAAAAGAAAAAAAAAAAACAATGTCACTCCCTCGCCCCCCCCCCCCCCAAAAAAAAGAGGAGACTCTCCTCTATCTCCGGGAACCAAAAAACAAGGTTGTTTCTAGCTTTGGAGTGATAACGGTGCACGGCTGACCTCGCTCTGCCAATGTGAAAGTGGACGGCACATGAATGTGGAGCAAAGATGCCCCGAACGAAGATGAGCTGGTGTGCGTCGCTGCATGTTTTGACCGCTAACCTCAAATGGGAACAATCGCCGCCTCTTTTACCAACGCCAAGTATCTCGACGGCCCTGAAAAACAGCAACGTTCACTCGCAGACTTGTTTTTTTTTTTTTCCTGAGTCCATTTCAAAGCCTTCATTTTCTAAAGTAAGTCCACCTCGAAGCCATTTCAAGTGTGAATTTGATGACACGTGAGCCAGCTAACTTGACCTTGTGGAGTTACTACGTTTGTGATCCAAGTTGTCCAAAATGCGAGCCGGCTCAAAGTTAGCTGAGGCCCCGAGGACCGCCTGTGCCCAAAGTTGGAAAGTAAGGCAACCTTAAGGGACAAAAGGCATGTTAGGCCTTCTCCACATTCGTATTTGTGACCTGAACTGTGTGAAAAACGCAAGCTATCTCCTTGAGCTTTGTTAGCTTAGCCCCTTAGCATCGCATTTGTCCCAACCGGGAAGGCGCCGCATTGTCACGCTCAAACTTGTTCTGATTGAGGGCAATGCTTTGTCATCATTGGAATGATTCGAGACCCCCCCCCCCCCCCAATGACTTGCATGCTAAGTCTACAGCTGAGAAATGTTTAGCTCGAACAACAATGAGACTCAAAACGCAAGCTAAGCACATCGCCGCTCGCTTCATCCGTAGCTTGTTCCTCTTGAGATACAAAACGAGACAAAATGTTAAACCAATCCGATTCTTTTACGGCCTCGTACGACGCGACATTCAGCGCGGTTACAAGGAACGAGAGTCGGGAATCGGCGCGAACGCGGAAAGAACGGCGCTACTATGGAATGCCCTGACAAGTCTCCTCCTGTGTCGCTCAACGCTAACAAGCGTTGCCTTCACTCATATTGCGTGGTCCGCACGCTGCCATGCGACAATTCGTTTCTTTCAATAAGATGCAAATGGCTTCCCTGCAAATCCTCAGTACGTTTAACGCCGACGAGCGGAGTTATCAAAGGCGGTTTTGTCTGTACGGGAACATGCGAGTCACCCCGCGCTTTTCTTCTCATCCGACGACGATACAAGAAGCATAACGCGGGCGCGCTTTGGGATATGGGGAGTTATCTTGAATCCGATCGTCCGCCGTGGCTCATCTCTTACCCAAGACGACGAGGATGAGGAGGAAGGTGGCCACGCCGGCGGTGATGTAGAACATGACGCTGATGTGGTGGGCCAGCTCGTCCATGTCGTCCACGTTGGGCACCAGGATGGGGGGCACCAGGAACCCGATGGCGATACCGAGCTGCGGCGGGCGCGGCATCATTTTAACAACATGACACGCGTTCAAGATGTCACCGTCATCGACGCCACCCTCATACAACAGCACGACATTTCCTCAAAGAGAGGCCTCCGCTCAAAAGGAAGCCGTGCCTCAAATATGTCGTCGCTTGGAAAATAAATAAATAAAAGAAAACCCCACTCCTTAAATCGAGGCATGCTTTCCTCTTTGGCATCGCCTGTAAAAGACGTCAGTTACTGCGGATACGGCGCCAGCGTGGAATGGAACTAGTTGTGCGAATGAATGCCATCTCCCGGAAGAAAAACAGAAAGAAATAAACCCCAAAACAACAGCTGCAGCCAAACACGCAATCGCTAACATTTAACGACTAACTGATGGCTGGTACGCATCATACAAAGAGAATTTGAATCTTTGTCAAAACACATTTCTCAAAAAAAAATAAAAATAAGTTTCAACCAATGCCTTATCCTTAACAGACACCAGGCACTCGTACAAAAAAAACAAACAAAAAAAACAGGTAAAACTATTTTTTCAACTGCTAAAACCCCTAAACCTTCCCCCTAACAGATGCACATAAACATAGTTCCTTGTGCTGGAGACCTTTTTTTTTTTCCCAGACCGACAACAATGAGTATTCACTCCAAGGACTGACCGATAGATACGCGGTGCTTTTGACATGAGAAATTTCATTCGAGACAATCCGTCCAACTAGGACTCTGTGTACAATTTTTTTTTCTCTTTTGGTTCAAGTGTCGTTAGCCTGTATTGATACTCGCCCGTACGTTATTCATTGCCACCAAGATGGCACCGAAGGGGCTCAAACACCGCAAACGGGGGAGCCGCTCAGCCGGAAAACAAAAAAAAGCATTCAATGAATCTTTTTAAATGCCACTTGCCTGGTTCCCAAAGACGCCGATGGAGCAGGCGGTGGACACCTCGTTGGATCCGAACCAGACGGAGGCGATCCTGGACGGCATGCCCAGGATGAAGACCTGGGCCAGGGAGCAGCAGAACTGACCCAGGAAGGTGACGGCGAACAGGTGGCGCTGGACGCTGCCCACCTTGAACCACGTCCCGGCGCAATTGAGCGCGGTGGCGGCCAGGGCGACCGCCCGCAGACCCTTCTTGTCCAGCAACCACGTCACCGGGAAGATGAAGGGGATGTAGGTGAGCATGTAGATCATGGACATCCAGTCTATGGTGAAGGCGTCCACTTGGTAGAACTTCATGAAGATGTTGTTGACGATGCCGTACTGGATCCACTGGTACGAGTTGCACAGCGAGTAGGAGCTGAAGAGGAGCACCATGACCCAGCGACGCTTGTACAAGCGCGTCTCCCAAACTCTGTCGACCGAGGCGGGTTCACTCGGACCGGCGAGCCGCCGGAGACCCTCCGAGCTTTCCCCGGACGCCAGCTTGGCTGGCTCCTCGCCGGGCTTCTTCTCGTCCGACTCGTCCCTCATGGCGAGCTCGTGGGCGCGTGTGCGAGCAGTTTAAAACGGCACATGGGCCGGTTTAGTTTTTTTAAAAATGCGGAGGGGGGGGGGGGTGACTGGTGGAATTCTCGAAAAGAACTCACCGGGAACAACTTTTTTTAAGACGCGGGGGGCCGAAGTCGACTCGAGCCGAAGTTCCACGTCAATTGAGGTCGTCGTCTCTGGACTCAAAGTTGGCTTGTGGCGGGTCCGAGTCGCGAAAATATCGGCGTCAGTTTCGATCCGGGAGCGGGTCAAGTGAGTCAAATGAAGTCCACCCCCACCTCGTTCCTACTCGGCTCTTCCTTCCTCGAGCGTCAACACGTGGCTGCGGCATGACACCGTCCACGCGCACCGCGACCGAGACGGACCTTAAAACCACGCCTGCGGGCTTGTTGCTCAAACTGGCCCGAGCCGAGTCACGAGTGGCCCAAGTCATTGTCAAACACGTGCGACCTTTTCCTTTCGTCGGTAAAACTCGACCCATTTCGGACGAGAACGAGTTCAAAGACATCCGGGTCATTCGTGTGGGCTGGGCGCTCGCTGACCGGAAGGAAGCCAAACGCTGACATTGAAAAGAAGAAATAACCCCCCCCACCCAAAAGCGAGGTGGGGGTTGTTCGAATACGCGCGCCTCTTACCCGCGTATTGCGCGTTTTTCAAACACTCACACTGACATAAACAACGAGAGACAAAAGTACAGATTTTTTTTTGAAGTGACTTATTTTGGAAAGAAAGGGAGGTGATGGCACGAACGGAAGAAAACAAGAAAATACTGAATGGGTGAAAGGAAGGGAGAGAGAAAGGAAAGGGGAGAAGGACAGAAGATAGGAGGGATGGAAGGAAGTAAAGAGAAGCGCGGGTGCAAGGAAAAGACAAACGGAACGCGGGACTGATTGAAAGGAAGGGAAGCAAGCAAGGATGCTGCGAACAGTGGGATGACAGAGAGCGAGGAGGACGGGAGGAAGGAATTTAGGCAAGAGGGATGGTGCGAAAGCGAAGAAAAATAAAAAGCTCGGACACGCAGGCGGGGATGGAAGGACACAAGGAGGAAGTGATGAAAGATGAACGAAGGAGGCAAGAATGTCAAGTCAGAAGTCAAGAAGGGAGCCTGAAAAGAGGAGAAGACGCCGGTCGAATGAGCAGAAGTGGAGATCACAAGGCATTTCCACATTTAATAAATATCTCCTTTCGTCAAACTTCGGTTCGACTTTACATTCGCTTTGTCAAACAATCAAATTGGTCCCAAAAACATTGAAATACATCGCCTGAGCTTTTGAGGGGTTCGATTTACGCAGCCAGAAACTGGCCTTCGTGACACCCCGAAAATAATCGAACAAACAGGAAACGTACAAATGAATAATGGGCGAGGGTTCTTTCTCAGCATGTAAACAAAGACTGCTCGGTGGGTCGACGGAGTTTGCGTTTCAACGGAGCACACAGAATTGGCTGCGCCGGTTACATGGGCCTCCCCTTCGGCCACGCGGGAGCCAGCGAGATTGCCCAATCTGCGCTGAAAAGCAGAGGAAAGCCAGACAGTCAGCACAAACCGGGCAGGTGGGATCGAGGGGGGTACGAAAGCGGTGACGTCACTGGCGACTGGAACGCCGACGTCATTTGTACATTTACGGAGGGTTGGCACGCATTTTCTTTCATAAGGACAAGCGACTGCGACCTCGATGCCAATCGGACCGAGTACCGAGACGCGAGGGACACTGCACTTTGTGACCACCACTTCGAGGCGGTCAATCTGTTGTCTCCACGTGCCCTGCGACTGACTGGTGAGCGTCGCGGGGTCGTTCGGGTGTACCTAACTCTGCGAGCGTTTGGGAGAATAAAGGGGTGTCCCGAGGGTGCTGACGTGATGTCACCCCGCCGGGGTGAGGTCAGTGTTGGTAGTGTGGCACGGCGATGTGCTGGTGGTAGGCGGCGTGGTGGCCGTGGTGGCGTTGGCGGTGAGGCGGATGCGGGAGGTCCGGGGAGGCCGGGGCAAGGCCCGCGCACTGCGGCTCGTGGCTGCTCAGCACCGATGACAGGAACTTGGCCTCTTCCGTCAGCTGCTTCACCTCCTTCCTCAGTGCCGCGTTCTCCTTCTCCAGGCTCTCGCTCTCCTGATGGTTGAAAAAAGAAACAGCGGGGACCGATCAGACGCTGGTTTCGAGTCGCTGTGGGGTACAATATTGTCTTTGAATGTCCAGGAATGCTTCTCCTCCACATCGAGAGGAGCCAAGATGAGGTGGCTTGGGCATCTGATTCGGATGCCTCCTTGGTGAGGTGTTCCGGGCATGTCCCACCGGGAGGAGACCCCGAGGACGACCCGGGACACGCTGAAATGCAGAAATGTGTGGGCCCAATCTTGAGCTTTCTCAAACACCACGTGAAGCCGAAGCCACCGTAATCGGTTTCGTCAAAATTAAGTTTCGATATACCGTATTTTCCCCCAGGTCATTGTACGGCGTATGTCATCGCCCTGTCAGCAACTAACCAGAAATGTCTGCAATTGCTGGTTCATTCACAATTGTTCCCATAAAGTCCCTCGGAGGGTTTCAGAAATGTTGCAACCCTACACACATTTCCTGTTATCAGTGAAGAAGCGACACCCATGACCACAATAACTGTCCTGATAAGAAAAAAAACAAACCAAACGGATTTTCATTGAGCCACCCTATTTGAACCCTTTTACAACATGTCCTCCTTTACGAGCCACGTGCGATAACTGCAACGGAGATGACATGCCCACGTCAAGCAGGGTAAACCTTTTGATGTCACTCTGCCGATGGGCAAATCAAGAAATTGACAGTACAGCGTATATATTAAAAAAATATGTACCGGAGCATAAAATTTCGCTCAGCTGGGTGCGTCAACGACAAAGGGAGTGGCGCAGACACGTAGGCTTGAAGTGCTTTGTTTGCATGAGCCATTAAAGCCAACCGTTCATATTCATCGGAGACCGAATGCTAAGTCAGCTACTTCCACGACAGGAAGAGGTGCATTGCCTTTCACAATAAAAGCGCTTACAGGAAATCCCATCTCCACGCTGTGGTGCTCATGTAACAACGTCCTTAGGTAGATGTTGTTTCTAAGTGTACTCCTTTAACTCGTGTTTTATTTTAACACATTTAACCTGTGTATGGGTTCGCTTAAGAATCTGTATTTTTTTCCCCTACCCTCTCATAGACCCCCCCCCCCCCCCACACACACACACACAGAGTGTGAAGCCCCATCACATCCTTCCTTCCTCCTCGTGGTTCTTTGTGTTATATTTAAAAAGAAAAGTGTTCTTAAAGCACTTCAGGACGTATTTGTTTTGGGTTCACGACAGGGGTCCAGCATGTTTGATTCAATGACTTTTTTTTTTAACTCGAAATGACATTTTATTTGAGTCTATATTTTTGTTGTTTTGAATGGATAGGTCATTCAATTTATGGACCACTGACTAGGTGAGGAAAAAAAAAAGATGGCCCTTTAAAATTTGTATTTGAGTCGGCCTGAAATATTTAATGAGTAAGACGCAGTGTTGTTCTGCAAAAAAAAAAAAAAAACTATTGTTAGATGAATAACGGGGTCAATCAAAACCGAGAGTAGCATTTTTTAAATGCATTTTTTGGACACGTCTTGTCTTGGATTTATTTTATTTTTTTTAGCTCTTTCCATAAATTGTGTGTACATGTCACCTTACTTGATTCTTGCATTCAATTTCCCTTGGGTTGATTTTGCTGTTCGCAGTTCGTATCATTTGCAACCAAAAGGTTTAAAACGACCCGACAGTTGCGCATTTCCCACGAGTGCATTTCAAAATGGATCTCGGGTGACTTACTGATCGGCTTTGATGTCAAGCAAGTAGAGCGCCGAGCGCCTGAAAGAGGTTGCCGGGTGGGAGGAGCAGGCCCAGAAATCTTCCACTGAGGCGGCGGTGTAAAAGGTCATCATCACACCAAAGCTTTTTATCGCTCATCTGCGGGCAAATCCCCGTCGTATGCGTCACTTCGCCAAAGAGCCAGCGAGCGAGCGGGCCGGCCGCCTCGCTGTGTGGCGCTGCGCCCTTACCGGAACCGACTGCCCTCTTGCCTCGCCTGCTGCGGGCCCATGACGCTAGCTTTCAAAAAAAAAAAAAAAAAAAAAAAAACACAACTACTGCAGCGGTGACGGAAAACGGCCACGCTGCCATCGACAGGGAAAATACGCCTTCCTGTTTCTCGGGGGTGGGGAGTTCAAGTCAAACCGCACGGGGCAATCCGCGCTGCGCTAGGTTGAAAAAGCACGTTTGCCGAAACATTCAAAGACATCGATGACAACGGCCTGAAAGGAATCATTAGAAAATGACATCATTGTCACGCCATCCTCAACGCGACCGATCCGGTGCAGGGTCGCAGGAGAGCGACGACACCCCATACTGGTCGCCAGAAGTAGTTGGATGTTTTTTCTTTCTGTTAGCATTACCGATGTCAAAAGCGGGTCTCCTTTCTGTGCGGCCTGTTTGTGTACTACTGAATATGGCTTGCTAACTACAGACTAGCACGCTAACCATTAACCTCAAGGGGGCACTAGTGACTAGCTGCCTTCAACACTCCAGCCAGGGCCGCAGCAACTCGATACTTTTCGAGGGCAAGCTCGTTGGCTAGCGTTCGCCTTTTCCGATGGTTACATTCAAGGACGGACTCGCAGGTTTTGTTGGCGAGCGCGCGACTGCTCTCGGCTTTCATTGAAACATTTCCACGCGCTTTGGGGCAACCCCGGCGGTCTGCCGCGCGGACCCTTCGGCACCCGCGGCGTTCGGCGAGGCATCCGAGTTGTTCGGGCCAAAAGGCGGGATCGGCCATCAAGTGAAATTCAAGCGCCAAGCGTCAACTGGAAGCATCTCATTTGGTAAACGCGCTTGGTCTCGCTCTGAACTCTGCGGAGCCCGGGTGTACTCTGCGCTTCTCACTCCGTTGCAGTTTGCGAGGGAGGTGCTGATGCCCACACGTGCTAATTTATTCGCACAAACACTGCGAGCGGCGTCCGAGTGTGCCGCTCGACAGAAGCCATGACACATCGCCACATGGTCAGGTAGCATTAAAAACAGAGAAGGAAAAAAAAAAACAGCATCATTTGCTACTTGGACGCTGAGCAAGAGTCAAGTCGGAGGGGAAACGTTTGAGGAGGCCCAAGGGAAGGAGCCCATTTTTTTTTCAAAAGGTTAAGTGAGCAGTTGAGGTTTTTTTTTCTTTTTTTTTGTTTGCACCGTCCTATTTTGAATAAAAGGGACGGAAGTGCTTTTTATCGGATTGGGCGGTCCTCATCGATGCTCCCCGTTGACTTCTGTCCGTGTCGTTTTATACGAGTCCGGGTCAAGTTTGGCATCGCTGGGAAGTTGGCCGTGACGCCCCATCGCCAACTCTTGGGACCGGTCCCCTTTCCGCCCCTGCGACTTGGCTCGTCGGCGGCGGGACGCGGAAACACACGCTCGGGGGGTCTCACCAGGTGCAGGCTGTCGGCCTTCTGAGTTTGCCTCATTCGGCTCTTCTGCGCCGCGATGCGGTTCTTCTCCCGCCGCATCACCTTCTTCACGTCGTCCGACGAGCTCTGCGCACACGCCGGGTTGGGAGAGATGTCAGAAAAGCCTCCCCGAGCCGCCCATCGGCCGAGCACGAGGGATGGAGACGAGCGCGCTTTCAGAAAGGGGAGGAGGACTTTTTTTTTTTTTCCAGACGACCCCCCCCCCCCCCCCCCGCCCCGCCCAACTCAGACTGACTCAGGCAGCGCGCCTGTAAAATGGAAATTAGCCGTTACGGGGACCTGAGGCGCGGCGTGACCTTGGCCCAACTGAAAGCTGCCGTAGGCCACAACTCACGCCCAGACGCTCGCACGAAAGCCATCTCGGCTCCTGCATCTGACGTCACCCTCCCCTTAAAAAGCGCACACCCAACAGTCATCGGGGAGAATACAACTCGTGATTCGAATGACCTCCGTTACTGTGAGGGAGTCTGGTTTTTTTTTTCTGTTGTTGTTTGTCTCGACTTTGGTTCGTCATCCATTTGTGTGAGCGGAAGGAACGCCGAACGCCTTCCGAACGCCACCTGGACAGTTAATCGAGGTGGCAACACTTCGGACGGAGCCCTTTGCTTTATTTCCAATTGGAGAATTCCAAAGACAAACAACGATCCAAAGGCACTTTGCGCACGGCGAAGGAGGACCCTTCGGAATGCCCTTCATGGCGCTTGCGCATTTGCGACGCGTTGCCAATGATTTTTAAGGCGAAAAACTTCCAACGAGGTGCAAGTCAACCGGTTGTGGGTCACGTTTCCGCGGCGAAGAGGCAGAGTTCAAAGCCCCGCCCAAGTCTCGCACCGACTCCCATTTTTGGAGAGCCTGCGTATGTGCTTTGGTTCCACCGCTCTGTGACACTGAGGCTACCGAGTCCAAGTCCAAGGACTTTGAGCGTGGCCTGCGCTGCTAAAGGTTGACTTTTCACAAACGGAACAACGTGGAGGTCAAGCGGCAGGCTCTCCTTCGGAGCTTTCGGGCCTTCTGGAGTCGTTTTGCTTGCGTTTGTTGCACAGGTGCACGTGAGACTCTTCAAATCATTTCATTTGAAAACTTGGTCAAACAACTTGGTCGAGCGGCTCCCTCAACACAAAAGGAAGGAAGGGGGGGGGGGATGACTCTGTGACACGCACACACGCGCGCACGCACAGCCCAAGCGTTCCAGACAACTTTGGCGTTCTTGGCACTTGTGCCGCTTCACGCGCACACAAAGAGAAGCCCACGCTGGGCCGCAGGCGAGTCCCGCGTGCGCATGTGTGAACGCGCGCCGATGGCGAGGACGAGGCGAGAAGAAGCCGAGACGGCAAAGGGGGAGGAAGCCAGCCCGCCTTACCTGCCTGCCTCCGGCGGGTGACGGCGACCTGTAGCTTGCGTCGTTGCTGTCGGAGCCCTGAGCCATGGCCGCGAGCGGCGGCGGCGGCGGCGGCAAAACGCCTCTCCTGCTGTGGCCACTTGCGCTTCGCGTGCGTGCGGCGCTGACAAGAATTTGCCGTGCCACTCACCGAGGGTCGCGCTTGCCTCTTTTTTCTCTCTCTCTCTCTCACACACACTCCTCCTCCTTTCACTCTCGCCGTCGCTCACTGGCTCTGCAGCTCTTCCGATGAGGTTTCTGGTCACAAGAACACAAGGACAAAAGTGGTGAAGGGGTGGAACGTGAACAAGAGGTCACGATTACTCACATGAAGAAAGTACCTTCTGCGCTGTGCGTTGCAATGTGTGAGAATTAGACAAAAAAAAAGATTTCCCTTCCTCGCTGTATGTTGATTTGTTTTTTCTTTTCTCAAAGCCGAAACCGCGCGCCTAACGCTCGATCAGGGATGAAATCGAGCGGCCGAAACCCGGCAGCAGTGAGACGTTTCGAGCAAAGTCTCAAGGGGACCAAACGAGCATACCAAAGCAGGTCGCGGGGAGGACCGCCTCCTTCATCTTGGCACATGTTTCCAGCGTGCGCATTTGACTTGCTGGGCTCTCCCCTCTCTTTTGTCTTTTTGGTCAATAGAAGGATACAGGACTTCAATGATGCGGTGCGGGACTTTCAGTTTTGTTTTTTTAAACAGTCGAACTTGAGGTGGGTTGAAAGGGACTTTTGCCGGCGTGGCTCCTTTAGAGCCCCCCATGATGGCAGTGTGGGAAAGCCCTGCGATGACCCGCCAACAAAAGATTGAAACGAGCGATGACATGCAATTCTCCCCTCAATCTTGAAATCCAGCAATTGGAAAGGTCACAACAGATTTTGTTCCATTCAACTTGTTTTGACATTGATTTGTATTTTTAGACCTTTTTTTTTTTTGTTTTAGCATTTACATTTTTACCTTCGCAATGGATCAATAATGCTATCAGGCTAAGCAGCGTTTTGCATAGTGAGAACATGATAAAAAAAAAAAAAGGAGCCAAACAGCTTTGCTTGGCAGAAATAACAGCCCTCCTACACGAAAACATGTCCCATCATCGGAGGGATTTTTTTTTTCAGCGCATGAACCCAGGCAATCTTTTCCCAACATACCCCAAGAACGATGATTACACAAACAATGACGCAGGGAACAATACAAATACTGAGTGTTGGGCAACGAGAAAAACAGGATTAAAAGTGGACTCGCTGCGCTAAAAAAACAAACAAACAAACAAACAACAAACATTTTCTTTGAACGCACAACGGAGCTGTTCATAATGTCACTTCACACTCAAATCAGACAGTGTGTGTGTTTTACAGACTCTTGACATGCTGGGAAAACCCCTCAAAGTGGGCGCTTGTTTCGAAAAACACAGGTGGAAAAAGTGAAGCGAAGAGTTTGTGGGTACAACCCTCAAGCTTAAAGTCAATTAAAACAGTCTCTCCTACTGAGAAATCGTAACATCTAAGTAGTAGTTTGTGGCTGGAATGTGACTGTCACCCCCGATACAAAAATTTGAAATGGTGAGCTTTGGCGCCCTCTGGCGAACAGCAACGAGCAACTTTTTGTTTTGAAAGCGTGGTTCGTTGAGTTGCGGCGGTTGAGCGGTGCGGTGCCGTTGGGCAGCTCATACAACTACACGGAACCATTCGGAGAAGTGATTTGGAAACAACAGGTGCCGGGGTTCGAACCTAAAACATTCACCGAGTCGTGACGTCAGGGATGATCCTCCCTTCCGTAACGGAACAGGGCAAGAATGGGTCTCGTTACAGGAAAGCACATTTTACCTCTCTAATGTTTACCAGTAAAAACAAGATGGTGTGTGAATAGGAGGGCTGGGGGTGGGGGGTGTCTTTCACCTCAGAGTTAATGTTGTAACTTGCTTGTCGCCTACATTTGACGGCTACGGTGGCCGAGAAGGCTCACGACAGCAAAACGTCCAAAAAGCCTACAACAATCAGAGCAGCATTATCAAATAACTCTTTTGTATTTAGGCTATTGAAACTTTGAACAATAAGTCGCGAATGAGTACATTTCTTTCTCAACTGCACTTCTCGGTTGTGTTTATTTGAAATGATACATACTTTAATTAATAGAATTAAGTGTTCTGCTTAACAATTTCATAAACTAACTCAAGTAGTTTAGGGTGGACGTTAGCAAAAATTTTCATTGGACGCTAGCTAATTCCGGGTATGCTTTGTATAAAATTTTACAGTACACAAGTCAAAACAACTCACGTGTCCACGTGTTCTTCAAGTTCAAATCTGTGGGGAAACAACGTAACCAGACTTTTTTTTTTTTTGCAAAAGACAAGTGGGAGCACACTTTGTTCAATGTAAGATGGAATTCTTGTACTGACACGTTGATAAAAATTACATACGGAGAACAAAATGGTGTTATTCGTATTCCGACACACAAAACGTTTTAGCATTGACTGCACTGTCAACAAAAAGGCATTTTCCAATAGGATGGGGCTGACAAGTGCGCAAAATGCTCACCCCCCCCCCCATTTATCAATTTACGAAGCCACTAAAACCACAACTGCATCATGTGCAATGTTAACAAAACAGCATAACATACAAGTTGAACCGAGTTAAGAAAGCAGAAGTTGCATTCAGTATTTTAATGGCCTGGAAGCTTTGGCAAAATAAAAAGGCCTGGCAACTTACAAAACACTCGTTTTAACAAAGCAACTAACAACAACAAATTAATCAAAAGTGTCCACTGGACATCTGGAGTTGTCTAGGAGTGGAGTCGAGATTTCATTAGCTGGAGAAAGAAAGAGAAATCTTTACTTTTTGTGTTAAAGCTTCAAGTGTCTTCAATGCATATTGTCGCTGGTGGGCGGAATTCTCGCATCTCCACCAAAATCTCCACGTGTTTCAGGAAAACAAAACAAAAAAAACGCCATCTTGCTTGCATTGCCAAAGTTTGGCACCAACATGAACACACCACTATTCCAAAATCATGTGCAATTGTTAAACGCAAAAGAAATGTAATCAAATAAGAATGAATCAGCATATGCTTGCGGCTGATGAGTTCCTTCGGCACCGAAGCATGACGGGAACCAATTTTAACCCAAAAAACATACAGACTTTGAATCTTGAGGCGACATGCCTCCCGCATATGGAAGTAAGTTTTACAACACTTCTTCGGCGACGAGAATTGGTTGATAATGTGGAAAAACCGAAAGTATCGATTTGCGAAAAATAAATTGAGCATATTTGGAGATGCGAGGTTTCCGCCCGACAGTGACGGACGGCATTCAACTTTGAACCACCTGCTCTGTGTCTTGGTCCACTTCAGGGCGTGTCTGGGAGGCACAGACGCGTTAGGGTGGAAGAAGGTGCAGCCCTCTCGGTTACACTGGCTGGCAAAGTGACACGGCTGCCGGGAAACACAAATCCATTCCAGGATGGGGCTTCAAAATACAAGGGCAAAAAAGTCTCTAGACGCACGGCGTGGCTCGATAAGCGGCCATTTCTTCGCCTCACTACCAACATGACAAGCTGAGATTCAACCAGCCCTACTTTGTATCTTCTACTCCAAAACTGTGCTGACCTCCCAACGAGGCGCGACGCATCGCGGTAAGACACAAATTCCGTCATAGCGCCCTCACTAGCATGCGGTAAGAAAAGCACGCGTTACCTTGGGATGGTAAAAAGGGCAGTCCATCTTCTTGCACTGGGGGAAGAAGCGGCACATGCTCACCGTTTGCGCCGGTGGGGCCACTGTGTCAAAAACAAACAAACAAACAAAGCAACAAAACAAAGTAGGTCACCGCCGTTGCGTTCCAAACACACAAAGTTGGGTTTGGGGAGTTACGGCACATCGGGGTCGAGCACCTGGCCTGGCGGGCGGCGCCGAGGCACCCCTGCGGCTCACGTGGGTGTAAGGACAGTCGGGCTTGCTGCATCTGGCGTCGTATTTACAGTTGGGGTGGATGAAAAGGCATTTGTCGCCAAACTTGCACGTGGGGAAGGTCCTGCGGCACAAACGCAGCATGTAACTCCAAAAAAGGAAGGGAAAAAATGGCCAAGACGATTCCCATGAAGAAATAAAAATAAAAAACCCACACGAAGGCTTGTTCTTGCGAAAGCAACTCACTTGCAAGTTCTCGTCGGGTGATGATAGGGACACCCGTCTCCGCTCTTGCACACCGGCCAGAACTTGCAGCGCTCCGCCACTTTCGGCTTCTTTGAAGGCGCCGAGTCGGCGTCAAAGCTCTCCGCTTGCGCTGTTCACAGACACGTGTGGGGGGGGTGACCGAAGGGACGTCGCGTCTCGCGAGCTCACGCCGATGTAACTAATGAGGTGTCCATCGGACGCGTATCCAGACCTGCCAGCGAGGGGCCCCCGCGCAGCCTTTGGAGGACGCCGACTTTGGACCTGCCGGCCTTGGGAGGCGGCCTGACGTCTTCCAGCTCCATTTCCGACTCGGCCAGATTCTCCAACGGGCTCGGGACGCCCTCCAGTGTCACGATGAACTTGGGGCTGGGGGTTGATGAGCTTTCCTTCTCCTTGCTGGCGGAAAGGAAGAAGCCCGTGCGTGACAAAGGAAAAGGCCGCCAGCCGAGGCGGTGCCCGAGTCACTTCAGAACGCAAGGAATCTCCCGAGTCTCGCCGAGCGCATCCCGAAGCCGAAGGAGGTCAAGGCAGAGACGACAAGAAGGTGCGCGCACCTGGCCTGCACGGTGCGCGGTCGGGCCGGCTCCTCTTTGCGATCCCGCTGCCGACTGGCGCTTTCGTCCGGCGGCGGGCGACTCACGATGAAGGAGCGCGTGTCGAGCCGCTTGGTCGCGTCGCTCGCTGCGGAGAAAGCAGAAACCGCGTTGTTGAAACAAGCCATCGCGCACGGGGGGGAGGGGCGCGCTTCGACAAGGGAGCCCGCTTTTGAAATTGGGAGCGAGACCAGGCCGAGCGCTGCAACCGATCGAGGCCGAAAGCAATACTCACGGCCGTCGCTCGCGCCTCCACGGTTGTCCGACGGCGCGTGCGAAGCCACACATCGGGCTGCAACTGAGGACAAACGGGACATTCATTGACTTGTGCCGCGTCGGCTTTGGGAGCATTGCGCCTTCATTTCGGGAGTCAATCATGGCGGGCGGGGCAAAGGTGGGAGCTAGCGATACCATGCTGGACTTCCAGGATTGACTCGTCATTGAAAATGGAATACAAATAACCCCTTCATCCACTTCATGACCAAATTTGGTGTTCTGATGGTTTAAAAACAAAAAAGATGGCAGACGGCAAGACCCTAAGTTGCCACAGGATGGCGCTAAAGTATGACATTGCTTTCGACATAAAAAGCTGTTTTTTGGTTGCGTTTTTTTTGTTGCCAATATCCGACAAAACTTCTTCGGCGAAGTCGTCACAAAGCACCGAGGCGCAAGCTTCGTACCGAGAGCTCCGTCGCGCAGGACGGCGGCCGTCACCTCCTCGCCTCTGGCCAGGCGGGCTCGAGGCGCCACGGGAACCGTCTGCCTCTGCGGCACTGCGGGCGGCACCGTGGCAGTCGCGTGAAGGGGAGGAGCGTAACGGCGCGCGTGTGACAGAGAGTCGGCGGGCGCGCGTACGTACGTTTGGGGAAGCCCGTCGTCTTGTTGACGGAGTCCTGCGCCTCGGAGATGGCCTTCAAGATCAGATTCCTGTTGGCCTGCTTGGCCGGCGGGAGGGACGGCCTGAAACGGAAGAGGGTCATTCCCGCATCGGGCAAGACGGAGGGGGAAAAAAAAAAAAAAAAGAGACCGACTTGCGCTCCGGTTTGGACGGCAGCAGCACCCGACTGGACACGCCTCGGCCGGCGTAAGTGCCGTCTTCCTCGTCCTCGTCCGCGTCGTCGCTTTCCTCGTCCGAGTCGCGGTTCACTCGCACCACCGAGCTGACGACGGGCGCCTTGCGCTTGCGGGACGACTCCTCCTGAAGAACCACGACAACACCCTGAGCGCGCTCTCATCATCGCCGCGCTCCTCGGAGCGGCCGGGGGGGGCGTCCTTCCTCGACCGCATCGACGCCGAGCGGCCCCAAAGATGTCCCGCTGCCCATAACGTAAAGGGCAACCTTATAGCTGCCGTGTTACTTTTCTAGTTGCTCGTCAGAGGCACGAAGGTGACAACTGCCGTCACAACAGAGGAAAGTAGATGGCCGGGAAAAACCAAGAGAAATACGGCACGACTTTGTCGAACAAACGTCAAACGTTGTCAAACGCGACATCTAACGTGTCGCCCGGCAGGCGCTCCGACGACCATTCATCAGAAGCCTGTCGTTCGGATTTGATGGGGCTTATTTTTTGTGTTGGCGGGCAGCTGGCAATCGACACCATTGAAGCGTCTCATCGCCGATTTCAGTTGGCCGGCAAGATTATTTTTCCCGTCGCCGGGCAGACTTGCTGGGCAATCGTGCACAAAACAATATTTTCTTTGGTGTCCCCCAAAAAAGACAAGAAGGAAAGTTTCCCTCATAAACATCCGCCTGACTTGTGGTCTGCAGCCGGTGGGTTTGATGTGCCGCCAACGGGTGACACACGCACACGTTGACATTTGATTGGAGGCGTGGCATCGATTGACGGGCGCCGACGCGGCGGCAGGCGCTCGTTCGATGCCTGGCAGTACCTTGCCGGAGCCGCCTCTGGAGGTCCTGCCGCTCCTGCTCTCCGGATGCCTCCCGTACGACGGCGCCTCGGCGGCGTTGCTCAGCTTGCTCTGGCCGGCCCTGTAGAGTTCCGCGGACGGGCGGCCGGCGGGGCCGCGCGCTGCCCTCCGGGCGGCCGCCGCCTCCGGCGGGTCCTCGCCAAAGTCGTCGTCCGTCTCCGGCTTGATGTCGATGACGGCTTCGGACGGGAGGAGCTCCATGAGGGGCTTGACGGCGGACGTCAGGCGGGAGGAGCCCTTCTCCGCGCCGGCCCTCCTGACAGCAAATCATTGACATTCCTTTTCCTTCTCCAAATCATCGGTCAAGATATTTGGCCATCACCTGCTTTCCTGGGCGGAGCCGCGCGGTTCCGTCCTATCGGATGGGGAGTTGGGATCGTGATCGTCGGCCCTCGCGGCTGGCGCGCCGCCGGCCGACCGCTGCTCGGGCCTCCCGGCGGCAGGCTCTGCAACGCATGAATCCGAGGCGTTACTTGGGTGGACCCCGAACGCAGCAGCTGTCCGATGGGAGCGAAATGAAAGCGCGTGACGTGACCTACCCACTGCGACAGTTCTTAACTTCTCCAGGACGCCGTGCAGCCTCAAATGAACCAAGGGGGTGTTATTTAACAAAGCAAGCCGCCACGCCGACAACCGACCAATTTGCGTCGTCGTACCAGGCGGTGAACTTGATGGTGTTGTTGCCCAGGAAAAGCGAGAGATCGTCAGCCATCTGCTGGGAGGTTTTCTTGTTGGCCACCATCACCATGATGTAATCCGGGAGCTCCTCGTCTGAAATGACAAACGGCGTCTCGCGAGTCCGCAACGGGCTCATCCGTCAACGCGGCAGACGCGCGACTCTATGGGGGCTGCGGTGGAACGACGCCCCGCAAAAAGGCTTTTCTACTACCGCTTGGGTGTTTTAGGGAAACCTTCACAAACCCAATTTGTTCCCACGCACAGCGATTGTTCCATTTGACAACAACGGGACGTAGAATTCATCCCAAGTTGCGTCCCTCGTTTTGATGGGTTCAGTGACGGAGACGGACGCCAAACCAAGGATCCCTTTCTTGCCCCGTCGACAGCCGGCGGACGCAGAGCAAGATCCGAAACACGACGCAATTATCGTTGGGCTCACAAGATATCGCCACTGGTCATAAATGGGATCCGCCATATTCATTTCGGTACGGGCGCGAGACGCCAACGTGCGTGGTCGCGACTTTTCGCCAGTCTGTGACGTGGAATCAAGTGTTTTGAAATACACCGAGGGCAAGGCGCCACGGCGTGAGCGTCGGTTATTGACGTCATCCCTAGCTACCAACACGTCGGAACGTCGTGAGCCGCCGCGCGACTACTTACCGATGTAGGCGCCGAGCTCTTGAAGCTTGCCTTTGATCGCAGCCTGCAAAACAGGAGAAGGGCACAAGAGAGTGGACAAAGCGCGGCCCCGATTCATCCCTTCCCCTTCTCCAAGTGCGCCACGTCGTGGTGGGCAAACACCCCGACAGGCGACCCGAACGCCGTGTTGCCATTTAGCTCGGCGAGCTAGCCGCATTAGAGCCAGCGCAATTACCGGCCAGAAAAACCCGCGAGCACGCCGTGTGTCGGTGCGACTCACTCTTATTTTCTTGCTGATTTCTGCCCCGATCTCCATGGCGGGACGGCAGGCGGAAAGCGGACGACGGGAAGGTTTTGGCCAAGTCGCAAGCAGCTAGCCGCAAACCGCGCAGCAACCCTGAAAGAGACGCGAAAGAGTCACGTGAGCAGGGACGGAAGCCGGGAAGGCAAGGGCGGAAGTGGCAGGAACCCAAACGTGACCCGAGCTATTAGGTCGCTTTTCGTCGCTCAAGTCCCTCCACTATTGCAAAAAGAAACTTGAACACAAGATACCTTTTAAATCGCCAATCGATATATATATTGTCACCTACACACAATAAGACCCGAGTTTGACGATTGTGACCTTTGAAGGCAATGTGGAGAGAATCGTGAATACAGCTCAATCTCCTCTTTGGACTTCTCGAAGTAATGTCATCTTGGTAAAATTTGGAAAAGGCAGGAGCGCGCACTTCTTCTTTTAGCCACAAGATGGCAGAAAAAAACAAGCACATACAAAAAACCTGGGGTCATTTCAGGGAATTGTTCCGTTTCAGAGGCAACTTATTCGTGATGATCTCATACACCGCCTGGTAACCAATAACCACGTTCGAGGAAAAGAAATGTGTAAAAACGCTGGAGTGCGTATTGTTGCCGTCGACGTTCTTTGGCGTCACCGCTCCCTCTCTCCGGATGGATGTTGGGAAACTGTATTGCACAAAACAACAACCAAAAAAATCCAACCAAACAAAAAAGACATTTTTGAAACCAGCAAGAAAAAGACACGCCCACATTTCAGGACACCCGAAGCGGTCCCGGGTGAAAATTTGCGGTCCGTGGACCACTCCGGTGAAACAATCACAAATGTTACCAAGAGCTTGCGAATGACGGACGCAACGTTGAGTCCCAAGTTGTTCATTCAGAATCGTTTGGGCCATGTGAGGACATCCGCATGGCGCCTTGGAAAGGAAGCGTCTCTGGTCACATGATGCCATGTCAAATCACGTTTTTGTCACGTTGAGTCATCTCCACATCTCGATAGGCGTTCAAAGCCATCGCCTCTTTCAATGCCGTTGAAGTGGGGGGGGGGGGACTAAGTCAAGACGTGTGCTGAGTGGACAAGGTGGGCTTCGTCAACGACTTCTGGAGACGGCTGTCAATTCAAGCGCACGTGAAAAGCTCTCACCGAATGCATTTTTGATGACTTTTTTTTTGTTTTCCAGTGGGTGCAGCACACGCACTGGGTGTCAGAGGCATCAAGATCAGCTCAGAGTCTGCTGGTGTAAATCCTGGCTGACAGGACTGCTGAGATGGCCGCCGCGTCCGCGGCGACGCTCGCCCCGGCCCGCCTCTCTTCAGTCCACACGGCAACACGGCTCACGCCGTCCACCAATCAGCAGGCTGCAGAGGCCGGGTCCTCCTTTGTCGCAATGGCCGCCGCTTCTTATCCCCCCCCCCCCCCCACCCGAGTCCTCGACAGCGAGGGAGACTTAAGGCCGCACACCCACTTTGTGTCTTGAATTGGCGTCATCCAGCCAGCCGTGCGAGCAAACACGCGCGGCAAATGTTGTCCTGAATTTGTGACTCCGTGTTTGCATGAGACTATTTGTCAGTGCGTCCACGCAAGTTGACATTGTGGTTGCTCGTGGGTTGCCGTTTGATTACATTTGTCGAGAGAACATTTGTGCTTACACAGATAGAAAGAAAATGAAGCTCTCTCTCTCTCTCCCCTATGAAAGGCATCGGAACATATCATAACATAAACTACCTACGTATTGATGTTTGTAGCTGCCACAAGTTCGTCGGCGGTCTGTCACGTGCCTCCACCCCCCCAAAAACGAAATAAAGAAAAGTCATCGTGCCGCGTCATCTCACAAAAGCATCGGGCGTGTCCAGCCTGCGGTAAATTTAGCCCGCGTCCCTCAGCTGGCAAGTCATCTCCTAGCATGGCAGCCATTTTTCCCACGGCCGTCCGTCCTCGACAGTTGGCCGGACAGGTGCTCGCGTCTTTCACCCCCATCCGCGTACGGGGCGAGCGCGTTAGCGGGTGACGACATTCGAGCGGCCGCTCTTGACATCGCTAACGTGGCTAAAAAGGAGGCCGGTGGTCTGTCGAAACGGCTTCGGCCCGCGTGGGCGTTGGCTCCGCGTGCTCTGTCGCCGTCGACGGCGCAAACACGACAAAGGCTGTTACTTGGCGTTCCTGTTTGAAAGACGCCAGCGCACGCGTTGCAAACAGGACACAAGGCAGGGAGAGGAGGAAAAAAAAACAACAAACCAAACAATTCAAGCAAACACCAGATTTGCTGCTTCACTTGATAATGACTGTCTGCGGACGGTCTTCGGCGTAAGTTTGCGTTTAAACAGGCCAAACCCACCGGTGAAGCTCGTGGGAAGCAAGCTCAAAGAAGGGGAGAGTGAACTACCACGGCTTCAGCAAATTTCAGCGCTGCCATCCCTGACGTGGCCTATGGCCTTGACCCTGGGGCGCAAGGGCACAGGGGGCGCCGCCCCCCCAGCCCGTGTCCCAATTTTGCCCGGGTGGGAGCGCCCGCCCGGAATCCGCAAAGCGTGGCTTCACTTACGGCGCAAAGGGTGTGCGCACCAGCAGCTGCTCGTTATGAGCTTACCTCTCGCATGCCGCCGCGCGCGCGCACACACACACACACACACACACGCACACAAATTGCGCTGGTGTGTTCGTTACTGGCGCAAAGTAGACAACAACAAGTGGGTGGGTTTGTACGGCCAAATACATTGGAGCTGGAAATGTCACGTCTGATGAGTCACTCAAATTTCGGCTCAATTTCTTTTTTTTTTTTTTTTTTATCTCCTTTGAATCTTTCAATAGTCTCGGTCGCGTCGGCACTACTTTTGAATGTCGTCTGATTGTTTTCAGTGGCGGAGTCAGGCGACCCACATGAAGGAAAACTTAATGACAGTGAAATCTGATGATGCCGAAATATGACTTTCATCAAGAATGATTGCTTTCGTGAGCGCTTCGAATGATTGCCGCTGTTGTGAAAGCGCTATAGAAATCAGCATGTATTGTATTGTACATTTGGAATGATTTCAATTTCAAATGATTTGAACATTAATAGTAATTCTGTATTACATCACGAGTTTATCAGGTTTGCCCCCCCCCCCCTACAACTAAAGCTAATAACCGCTGATGAACGACTGACATGAAAATTGGGCCAAGTCGACATCAAGACTAAATAAGCAGAGTGCGCCATCACTTGGGCTGCGTGTCATGACAGTGGCCAAGGTCATTCATTCCTTGAATGACCTTGGCCCGGAATTGAGAAGTAACCGCCGTCTTGCTAAATGTGTTTCTGCTCTCGTCATTCATATCTATATGCCTACTCTCTTATCCGGTCGGGTTGGCCGGGTTATTTATAGGATAGGAATCTTAGTTTGGGTTGTCATATAAGAAGTGATCAAATTCTAAGATGCTAACAGAGATAGCGATCAATGCACAGGATGCGCTCGCAATTCCCCCAAATGCTCCAAAGTCAGACCAAATTTAAAAGAAAAACCGCTGCAATGCAAATATGCTCATAACTGTTGTAGCAAGAATATAACCCGCTTGCTGAGGATTTTACATCACGTGCTGTTTGTTTGACATCATGCCCTCAGGTCAGGTCGTGTTTCTAATATGCTCGCAAGCACACTGGACAGCAAGATGAGTGCAACAGTACGCACAACGGCAGTTCGATCCAAGATTACAACTCATAAAACGCTACCGTGCAAATAATCGCTACACTAACACAGAAAAATACAGCAGCCAAAATTCAGAAAGGGAAGATCTTGCAAGGATCTTGCATTTTGCCCTGTCTCGCAGCACGAATGAACATTGCTATTCGATTGAGAGCAGGAGTCAAACAAAGTAGCAAGACCTGCGAATGTTAGCTCACCGTTGTGCTGCCGCCCCCTGCGCGGCGGGGGGCGATGCGGAAGATCTTCGATGTCGCCTCCGTTTGGCTCCCGAACTATCCGTTGAAGTCCGACGTCGTTTTCGCCCTACTCCGTAGGCCGCTCCCACCACCAGTAACCGCGAATGCCTATGTGGGCTCGAACAGCCAGCTCAACCTTTTCTCTTTGAGAGTTGACTGAAATGTGAGCTAAGTCGAGTTCAAGTCGATTGATCAATGACCTCGCCGCAAATTGGCCAGCGCGCTAAAGCGGGCGCCAACCGCGGTTTTGCCCATTATCGCCACCTACAGGACCGGAGTGGAACGGTATTTCAGGCTCCAGTGAGAAGGCAATGACGTCACGCCCCCCCATGTTGTTTAGAAAGTGCCTTTCCAAAATATGTGTGACGTGTGCCACACGTCACCGTGTGCTCCACTTTGGTGGCGGGAGGAAGACAGGAAGCGAGGCCCTTCCTCTGCAGCGCCACCCAAATTCTTTTGGCTCACTTTCCGTCAGGAAAATCTCAAAACACAGATTAAAAAGTATTTCCATATACAGAATGCATGATTGAAGTTGGGTCTTACATGTTTCTTTGTTTGTTTTTATTGGAATATCTACAGTATACTGTATCTATATATTAGCAAACTCAATGTAAGAAGATTTTGAATGAAGTTGTATTTTGAAATCAACTAATTTCTGTATCACGAGGGGGAAAAAAAAAGTACCGGGAGAAGAAAAAAAAGGCATCTCTCTAACAAGCTGAGTGAGTTGTTTTATTTCTCTCCCGCCAGCGTGCTCGCCTCTGTCCTCCCTCCGGGGGGATCGTTGAAATGTCATCGCTTGCCACAGCTCGCACACACGCGCGCACCTGTCAGGCGACGCACTAACACAACATGGAGGCACTGAAAGCAACCTACATTCAACGACAACAGGAACAACAAAAGTGCACGAGCGCAGCAGATAGGCTAGCGGCCTATCACGAGGGCGTCTCGTCTCCCCCGCGAGTGGACGGGCTTGGAGAACACATGCGCCTTTGTTGAGGCCCCGTGTGAAAAAAGTGCTGAGCCAAGCACAACCTCAATACACCCCACCATTTTTTTTTCTCCCTCGGGACACACCCACACCCACACTGTGCATTAAGCAGTGATCTCGGGGGACAAGGCTTTCTCTTCAGCTCCAGGCAGAGACGCACAGGAGCTCCATTGTGGGGCCCAAACCTCACTTTGCGGATATGTTAGCATTCAGTAAGAGCCGTGACACTATTAAAGTCCCTGTAAAGTCAAGAGGAATGTTTGGTCAATTGGACACCCCACAGAGAAGAGAGCCTGCCGACTTTGAATGATTAACAATAAAATGAGGCTTCAAAATCACAAACAATCAAGTGCTTTGAAAAGCTGTGGGCGTGTCTGTCAAAGGAATAGCAGTGCGATGACGTGGAAAAATGAATGTTACTTTGACTTGCATCAATCGACATATTCCAACACGTTTGAGCCCCGAAAATATATCCGCTCAAGCATCCCACGGCTGGAATATATCCCACTGGGGGGGGGGGGGGCCACAAGCGACACCCAATGTCGTTCCATACGCTGGATGGACTTAAATTCGACGCCTCGTTGCTGTTCCGCCTTTCTCGACGGGATATGCTCACACTATGTGGCCGCATCATTTTATGTGCCCCGCCGAAAGCAAATCAAGCATGTCACCTTCCACGACGCTTGATCAAACCCGTCGCAAAATGTCCAATTGGCATATACTGTATGGAATAAATGAAGGCTGAGAAAGGACATTTTCTTGCATTGTGGACCTGAAAAAAAGCAGTCATCCATCAGTTTGCTGTGTACTTACTGGATGTGTCATATGAAACGTTGAAGTTGCGCAAGAAAGAATCGGAGGCTGAACTTTGTTGTCCATAAAGTTTTAATGAAAAACCAAAAGAGCCAAAAGTACCAATCGAACAACAGAAGAAATGACGCCATTGTAAGATTTTGCAGAGCCAAGCTCTTATGTACAGCATATTGCACGAGAAAACAAAATCCCAACCCATGTCCTCCCGCTCATCCCAAAGACAGGAAACGACTAACTGCTACATCTGGACTGGGCCTCGCAAAACGCCAGACACTGTGAAATCATTGGGTTCAATTTGGAACCCCCCCCCCCCCCAGTCCCCGCAACAAAAACAAACAAGCCTTAAAAAAAAGATTTAAAAAAAGGCTCCGCCGTTCATGTATGGACAGAGATCACCCGGTCTTTCCCACTCCACTAAATGACATTCCAAAAAACACTTGGAGATACAGATTGGGTTTTTTTTTCTCCGTCTTGTAATCAGGAATATCCGACATGCATTTTTTTCCAACATCGATTGAGAAAAAGCCCTTGAACTGAGAGTGACACAGTAGACTTATAGAAAATGTTTTTGTATATTAAGCAAAAAAATGCCACAACATTGGAAAAAGCCATTGTAGAAAAAAAAGAGAGCAGCCGAGTGGTTCCGCCTGCCCTTTTTAGGCTAGAAAAATTGAAAAAGTTGCGTCCATATAAATGGAGTCAAATTCTTATCTGACTTGTATAGAAAAAAATGACAACCCCCCCCCCCCAAAAAAAAGAAAAAAAAAACCAAGCAGACACAGCACCTGACAGCACTTTGGACTCCTTCTCCCGTGGTGATATGGGAAGAAGACGCTTAAAGGCTCGACCGAACGAAGAGTCCCGTACGGGATCATACCGGGCACCGGTGGTGACTCATTCCTCCTCGTCCAGCGTGTTACAAAAAGAGTAGGAAGTTCAGCACGGGAGTAGAAAACCACGACGACGACAACAAGAACAAGATTTGTTTGTTTGTTTGTACAGTGCACGTTGAGAGCAAAGACTCAAAAAGCATGGCGGAAAAAGTTGCCTCGGCGGCCACGCCGGCGGCCGCGTTTCCTCGCAAGGCACCTTCTCGTACATTTTGATTGTCCGTTGAGTTGCCGCGACTCGTCGGGAGAACGCGTGCCGGGCGCGCGGGGGCGGGGCCAAAGCCGCAAAAACCACGTTGGAACGAACGTATCCTTCGAGTTTGACTGAAAGCGAACCAATCAAAAGCGCCAGAGCCGGCCGGGCTGGGGAAAAAAAAAAGCGGAATTTTTCAAACCGTCCAAATCCACCTCACCCGGTGCAAAATGGAATTTGATTCACGGAACTAAATCTTACGTGTTTTAAACCTTCTTGATGGGGTGAGAAACACGGAGAAATTGGTTTCATCGTGATTAGGATTACAAAAACCGACCACTTTGTCGTCCCATGAGCACAAAGTACAACGGGGTGAATGTTGTCGAAAAAAATTGAGTTCATATTACGATTCACAATTGAATAATGAAACTCATATGATGAGGTAAGTGCAGCGTTTTTGAAAATAAAGTTGCAATATTACTGCTGGAATATATATCAAATAATATCAAACCCGATTAAAAAAAAAAGAAAATGATGAAATAACACAAAATAAAGTGGCAAAATTGAAATGTCATTTTTATATTCACCCGATATGAACGTTTGCGGTTAATGAGAGCCCGTTTGCGATATGACAGGTTCAAAACTCAAGAGGAAGGAAAAATCGAGGTGAAATTCAGGTGGCGATATTTTGAGGCCCCGCCTCCAGCACACGGCTCAATGCGCATCAACCGAACCGCTAGCAAATAAACTGCCCCAATAAATCCTGAAATAAATGAACAAAACTCATTTCAGGTTGGGCGGGCAACCCGACGCCGTGCTAAGCTGGGCGAACGGGAGCGAGCGCGTACAGTGTCCCAAGTGGCTCAGCGTTCGGTGTTTGCAGGAAACAAACGGCGTGGATCTCGCAGAAGGAAATGCAAAGGTCTCGCAATTGCCCCTTGACTTCCCAAAAGCAGAAGGCTGTCGAGTACTCCCTCAAAAAAAAAAAAAAGTAAAAAACCGCAAACCCCCCCCCCCCCCCCAAACATCATCACTGTCTCCAAAGGTTCCAACAGGAGAGCCAGAGAATACATCCAACTTGTTGCGTCGATCCGGGGCGGGCACCGATGAGCCACATTTCACTGAGTGGAGATCAACTCAATTTGTACTTTCTGAATATTATTCTTCCTTTGGGATTGATTTCTGAGCCTCAATTCCCTTGGAGACCACTTTCTCACAACCCAAATGACACCGTTCGCTTCCTCCTTCCGAGCGCAGTCGGACAAACAGACGCGCGCCTCTTTCGGAAACGAATGTCACAGGCCACTGCTCAGCTGTCCCCGAATTCTCCCCAACCTGGGCAAAAACATAAAAGGCTCAAATTTGGAAGCGCCAGGCCGAGACATTCCTGGTGTGATTGAAAGCGGGAATGAGGTACCAAGCTACGCAGAGCATCCATTTCATGGCTTTCAAGTGGCCGGCGCGGGAACAATTTGAGGGTGAAACGTTTCAAGAGCCGCCGGCGCCCCGAAATCCAGCCTGAGGTGGCGCGTTGCGAGGTAGCGCACGCCAACTTTGGACGACGGCGAATCGTGCCCATCGCCAAGTTGGCAAACGCAGGCCAAACTTTGAGCGGCGGGAGATAATGGGGCTGATCATCGTGTGGCCACCGGAGGCGCCGATCCTGTGGCGCGGGGCGTGGGTTGGTGTTTTTTTGAAGGGCGCCTTTTCCCAGCTGCGCTGCGATCATCGTCAATGTTCAGCCTCACGATGTTTGCAAATCGGAAAGAGTGAGAAGGGGGACTTTGATTGGCCGCGCCAAGCGTTTCTTCTTTCGGCAGTTCAGATGCCCCGTAGCACCGCGGCGCCGCCGCTCCCCGGGCCGGCCTCGGTCCGACCGATTTCGTTAGGCGCGTACTGCGCCTCGAGCGACGTCGCTCATCGCCTCGCTCACAAAGATTGTCCCGAAAAGTTGGGGAAGCAAAAGCTTCCCGGTGGTCTTGATTGTTTCCGTGTTTCCCTGACTGGACGCTCGCCCACTCTCAAAATGTCCGCCTTGATGTTGTGAACTCAAGGCGGCGGCCGACGACAGTCCAAGGCTGGAAGCTGAGGCCTTGTAGGCGAGGAATAAAGAAAAAAAAAAAAAGCCCAACAACGACAAAAACGTTCGTGTTCTTCCTCGAGGCGGTGGCGGGAGGGAAATCCTAAGGCATTCCCAGGGCCCGTCATGCCAGTTCACTTCCGAGAAGAAAAGGAAAAGAGCTGTACAAAATAGGTCATCTCACAAGTCGTATTTCCAAAATATCTCTTCAAACTCAATGGCTTCTTCTTGAACCAAAATAATAATAATAATAATATTACAAATAAAAATACGAGCAGAGAAAAACCAAACTCAAAATGCCATCAGCCTCCGTCCAGCGGTGACCAGAGTTTTCCTTTTTCCCTGTAACTCTTCTTCGTTTAAAAAAAAAACAAAAAACAAAAGCAAGAATCAGAAACCCGTGTTCCATCTTACAGTGCCGTCTCTAAAAAGTCTGGTCCCGTGACAGTGAGGGGAGGAAAACGCGGGGGGGGGGGGGGGGGGGGGGGGCAAGGCGGGACCGGGGGCGGGGCCTTTCATCGCTGCTCCGCCCTCCGCGGAGGGACGGCAAACGGCCTGGGGAAGAGGAAGCCAAACAGGGCCATGGTGAGGCGCATCCAGGCGGGCAGGTTTTGTCTTTGCTGCCTCAGGAACTGTCGCAAAGACAAAAAACAAAAACATTTGGGTCAAAATAAAAAAACAACAAAACAAACAAACAAACAAACAGCGATGTGTCGTGTTTGCCTTCTCCTGCGTGCGCCGAAACCAGTTGCTCTGGTTCCTTGACGTGACCACAAGGCTGCGACACCTGAGCATGTTTTTCAAATGGCGCAGCCTCCGTTTTTTTGTTTTTTTTTAGTCCCGATTGCATGTCCGAAGTGGAATATAAAAGCTTCAGTGCTTGTGCCATCGCCCCGCTCTCAATCTCAAGGATGGGAGGGCGCGCTTTGCTCCGGTTGGTGTTGTTTCTTTTTGGCAGGCGCAGGCAGGCAGACAAAGCAATCACAGAGGCGATCCGAACGCCGAAAAGAAAGCGCTGGCCGGCGAACGAGCGCGAGCGCCCAAAGTTACGGTCGGCGTCCCGCTCCGGCCCAGCGAGACAACGCCCGCTCTTATCTGCGCACGCTCCAGAGGCAGGACAAGCGAGCTCTTGTGGCCCGTCGCCGTGTTGCCGACTGTGTCTAAGGGCGGGGGGGTTATTTTTAGCCCGGCGCAGAAAACACAAGCGCAGAGATGACCGTACTTTGCTTTCTCAATCTTGGTCTTCTTCTCGGGAAAAATGAGTCTTTTGAACATACAGTAGTCAAACTGACCTTTGTGGTGAGTGGACCTAGAATCGAGACTTGCGGAACACCGCCTGCCCCAAGGTTGGACATTCCACTCAAACAGAACGCGTGCGGGCGTCGGGTTGCTCACCACATCGAGGTGATCCCGCTGGAACTTGTCTCCGATCTCCCGGAGTTTCTGTCCGATTTGCGCCTCGACGCTCGGCGCCGCCTGCTGCTGCCGCCGGCCGGGCCTCTCCGCCGTCCCGTCATCCCCCTCTCGCCGCCGCCGCCTCTCTTCCTCCGCGGCGGCGTCGGCGGCTCGCCTCGCTCCCCGGTCCTCCAGGGGCTCGAACCGCGCGGGGAAGTGCCAGCGCCACGTGGCGTTGCCTAGGAGGAAAGCGGCATTAGGTGGGAAACGCCAGGACCGGCGCAGGCGAACGCGCCGAGGCAAACAAAGGGAAATGGCAACGACGGCGACGCCTTGACTTCAAAACGCCCCGGCTGGTATTTATCGATTCATTTTTAGCTTGCCGCGGGTACCAGCGGAAGTAAGAGTTTACTCCGACATTTGAAAGTAATCCATTTTAGAGTCGGCGGTTCTCACAGCATCAGCATGCGACAACCGGCGCCCTTTCGCCATTCAAGAAGCACCTTCATTTTCTTGACGGACGTTTGACGCTGCAGCGGAAACCTTTGCGGGCGCGGCTGGAACAGATGAATGGTATCAATAGGAAAAATGGATCGGATGTACGCGTAAATTGCGTTGTGGAATTTCTGGGTCACAGAACAACTGCAACTTGTTTGTCGAGGTATCGCCGGAGACGAACGACCGCGCTCTGCTTCCTCCAACAGGTTTTACCGACTCGCCGCGCGGGTGGAAACAGGCCGAAGTGATTGCCATATTTGGCTCAAAGTTTCCAACCACCGATTCATCAGCCTAATAACGCCTCCCAAAAAAGATTCTATTTGGATGCGCTCACGCCAACAACAACAACATATTGAAGGCCAGGCAGCGCATTTTTGACAATCCCGCGTGCTCCCGCATTTGTTGAGGTTGACGTGAGGGGGCGCGTCTCTTACCGTGAAAGGGTACGCGTTGCTGCATTTGCAAGTCGCAGGCCAGCGCGCAGATGCCGCCGCCGTCGTCGCTGCGGACGCGCGGCACGAGCGCGAGAGCGGGCGACGGGATCCGCGCGGCCCGCTCGCCGTACTTGAGGTCGGCGAAGGGCGCTCCCCGGGGCCGCGACGTGTCCTCCTCCTCATCGTCCATCGGACGCCTCGGCGCTAAACTCCCTGCGGACAAGGTGGGAACTTAGCCGAGTGTGACGCGGCGACAGAGTAGGCGCTCTTCAAACGGTGTTGCCGGCGCGCTTGGTCTCGAGGGGAAACGGAAAAAGGAAATGAAAACTATCTGCCGCGTTATCGGCGGAAACTTTGCCCTCGGGCAGATGGAAAATGACCTCAGCGTGTCAACAAGAAAAGGTCATAAATCACCGGAATGCCCGTTGAGAGGCTCATGCCGACGCGAGCGCGCGCTAAAAACACAAAAGCGGAAGGCGCGCGGCTCGGCGCGGACGCGTACGTTGCTCATCCCTGCCGTCCGGGCGCAGGAACGTATGGAAAACCCCCGCGCGGGCGCCGCGGCACGCGGCCAGAAACGCCGCGCGAGCGGCCAGATTTCATCAAGCCCTTCACGCCAATTCGCCGCCGGCCAAAACATCCACGCGGGTGTCTTTTTTGAACACATTGATACTCCTTGGCAAGACCGCACCCTATCTTGCTCTCCGCTGCTGCTGCATACCACCACCTGCAATTCTCCAGCCCCGCGGTCCAAACCCACCAACTCTTCTTTCCCCAAAGTCCCAAATTGAGAAGATCGTCCGGACTTTGGGACTCAAGAGGTGAACGCGACTGCCGGAATGAAAAGTGCGGGTGGCGGTCTGCACGGCGAGAGCCAAGATAAGGTCGAGCCGCGCCAATGAGTGAAAGAATCATCGGCACTCTCTGCTCACCATGCGCACCGCAACCTGCGTTCTCCCCTCCAGTACTTTTTTTGCAAGCTCTTCCTTCGGCAGCAAATAATCAAACTCTACTCACTCATCCCACCGCGGCCTAAAAAGTGAGCGAGGGACACCGTACACGTTTGGGGCCTGCAGACAACATTTTATTCACTCTGTGCCGGAATGTAAGATAACAACGTCGCAGTGTATCGTTGCTCGCCTACGTATTTGCTTGCATTGCAAACGGGAATCTGTTCTCCATTCATAGAAGTTTTAGTTCGGTCTTCGGGGGATGCATTTTGCTTTCTCCACATGCTACATCTGAAGAAACAAGCAGTGGGCTTATTTGACAAGCAAGACTCATCCTTTCTTTCACGTTGGCGAAATAGATGATTTCAATCTCAAATTTGCCACGCGCGAACCAGAATCTCTCACGGTGTGCCGAGCAGCACAAAGCGGATTAGCTTCCTCGGGCGCACGGCGGGTGCAAGACGACGACGACGGCGGCAACAACAAGCCCCGATCCCCTTGACCCGCTCCAGCTCGCTGGCAGGCGTCCAAAATGGCAGCGGGTGCGGGTGAAACCAAAGTCGCGCTAAGAACCGCCGCGTGACTCACACACACACACACACACACACACAGCCGCCCCGCCAGGCGTTTCAGAAGGAGATAATGACTCTCACTGCAGAAATGTTCAAGCACTTTTTTCCTTGCTGTCATCTACCCACAATCTCTTCATCTTGCTCACCCCCCGCCCCCTTATCTTCAGTCTCCTTTTGGTCGTGCACGGGCAGACAAATGGGGCCGAGCCGTCTGATCAACACGGCGGCTGGCGAAACGGGATAAAGCGGTATCGTGTTGAAGTGAGTGCGGCGGGATGGTTCTCCCCATTGAGCTTCTCAAGTCAAACGAGAATGAACATCAGCAACACAATAGCTGCCTTCCAGCCATGACGGGATCTCAGATCAAAGCTGTGTGCTCCCAATCGAGCATCCGGAAAGTTTGAGGTGCCCCAGGCTGACGCTGGTCAGAGGCAACGCGAGCATGGTCCCAATTCACATGCTTGGCCACGCGTGACCTCCCCGGGGGCCGGGGGGCCGGCCTAGGAGCCACCGCGGAGACCAAGCATCGAGCGTCTGTCTCCCTCTGTTGCTCCATCTGCGCGATTTAGAGCCCCACCGCGGCATCAGATTGGATCTCGGAATTGTGAGCAGCTGACCGAAACACACTTTCACCAATTCACGAAGCGGTCGCCGGAGCTGTAATCGCGCCTTTTCTGCTCTAACGCGGTTTCATTACAACGAGCAAGCTTGCTCAACACCTCGACGAAAAGAATCCAGTAGGTTGCAAGTTTTAACGGCGGGTTAAACGGCTTTGAGCGCGACTCACCAGATCGGTCCTTATTCCTTCCGGTGACACGTGACAAGGCGGCAAACGTCCAACAAATGCAGGCTAATTCGCCTCAAAGCGTCCCTACCAGACTTAATAGTCGACGGAAGGCGAGAAAAGAGAGCACTTCGTAACTTTACACGACGGAAAAGACTCCAGTGAAGGGGAGGACGAGCGCTTCCCGATACCTGACCAAACTAACTCGAACATCAATTCCCCCTCCCACCGCAACCGGGCCGTTCTACTTCAAAAGCCCACTCAAGCCCCCAATGACCCCGTCGGTGCACCCCGGACCCATCGACTCTTTGCCCGGGCATGTCCACCAGGCTGCCCGCCTTCCCCAACTCCCTTCGCCGGTGTCCCTCTTCCGTAGTGTCGCCAACAAGAACGTCTGGGGGGAAAAAATAAACTCACCGCCGGTAAAAGCGCTTTCCGTTCGAATGGGTGCAATCTTGTCAAGTCGGTTCGTCTCCGCCCCCCCCCCGCTGCCACAACAGGCTCGCCTTAGCTCCGATGCTCGCTTCCGGGCGGCTTGCGGCGTGTTTGTGGAGAGGCGGCGCGAGGCTCGTGTTTTGCCGGAGTTTGCTGGAGACTCCGCCCGCCTCGCTTTGGAGAGCACACCCATTCCAGCTCATAGAGAGAGGGGGCGGGGGAGGGCGCGGGGGTGTCATCGGGTAGCCTTTTCGAAAAACATAGCATTTATCAGCAGCAGCATCGAATAGATTGGTTCTTCGGAAGAACTCATACAAGGCGGAAATAACCGCGCACTTCCACCGAACAACATCAACAACAAAAAGTCGTCTTTGCCAAATGATGCAAAATCGTCCGCCTCTTCACCATCCGCATCAGCTTCCGGCCATTGTGCAAATCGCTAATATCTGTACCCAGGTTGCACTTGTTTGAAGATTACCGATGACCCCAAATTTGCCCACTTTCACATGATATGTTGGCATCACACTAGTTGGCTTTCATTGGACAGAATGATGTCGTGATTGGTTATTTTGGTGTTTGGATAGACAATGTTTACTCAGCTAAACTCAATTCAACATTAGTTATAGAGGATTAAACACACCTACACACGCACGCACGTTTTTATTGCCGACAGTGGTCAATGGAATTTCAATTTTGGAATCAAAACAAAGTGCGTGTCTCTTTAAGAGCCGCGTTCCTCCTTTAGCCGCCAAAAGCTGGTGACAGCGCTCGGACCAATCAGGTGCTTTGTTTGGGTCCCGCCTCCTGCTTGGCCCGGCCCGACACGTGGAGGGGCGAAGAAAACACAAGCGCACGCGCACACGTACACGCTCGTACACACACATACACACACACACACGTACACGCACGCGTACGCGCACGCGCGCACGCACGCCAGCAGACCTCGTGACTCGCTCGCTCGGCGTTCAGCGGATTGGAAGCCGCTGGCTGATGCAGCGACGGCCCGCATCCCGGGCGCCCAATTGCGGCGACGGGGTGGCACCGCCGCCTTCGTGCTGTCAAGGCAACAAATGCGTACCAGCGCCGCACAATTGCACCGCGCACGCCTGTTTGCTTTGCGGGCCAATCTTCTTCATGACTCATGAGCTACATCAAAAACAAACAGGGGTGGGGGCTCAACTTCTAGGGTTTTTTTTTTTGAAAGGAGCGCACACAGACACACGCGCACACACATCAGTGTATAAAACAACAACAATGCTATGGATCTTATGTCAATTCATGAAATTCCGTGTAACGTAGGGGAGGAAAAAATGTAAATTTGAGACGATACAGAAGAAGGGTGTTTACAACCCTGCCAATTTGGAGTCACGAAAAACGAAGTAAACAGACTGAGGCTTCAGATTGGTGAAAAATCAAGTCACTCGCTCCACCGTTCCAACACTGTGGGCGTGTCCGCTGATGCACTGAAACCACTCCCAGGCTCAACTGTCAATCAAGTTAGAATAACCTACGACTATTTTGATCGGCATCTTTCTTATTTCTGCACATAATTACGTTTGAGTCATGCAAACGCATCCACCTAAAGCCCCCAGGGGCAGCGATGAAAGACCCACATCTGCAATTTTAACTCCTAATTTAGACAGTACTTTAATTTCCATGGCAGCCTGTTGAAGTAGAACACAAAAATTGCCCGGACTTGTTTTGGCAGTCCATCGAGGCCGAACACTAGTCGGGTCTGAAGTGGCTCAGACTTTGTTCTTATCCTCGTGCAATATGCCATTTAGGCATAACATCGGTTGCACATCGCATTTGGAAATCTCACGGCTCTCGAATCAGTGGCGCCGAGCGGCAAACACCGCTGGAACGTAATCCATATGTGCCATCCAGCCAATGGCCAATAATATCACCAACAAGAGTGCCGAACATGCGGCTCAGAGTCGCAAACATGACTGACGCGTAGTGACAGCGCAACGTGCCTGCCGACCCTCACGGCAGAAGCGTCGGGCAGCCTCAACGGAAAGAGGAAGGAAAGAAACCAACCAAGAGGTTCGCAAGTCGAGAGGAAGCAGAATGATGACGCGAGTCACTCAGGGGAGCATTTGGCTCAGGCCCGTTCACCGTGTCTGTTTCACACGGTCCGTGTTTTTTGTTTTCCGTTTTCCTCCCTCTCAACTTTTCGCCGTTGATTGTTGAGCAAACACCAACAACGCTTGGCCGAGCTTTTTTGAATGCCACTGTGCTACACCTTCCCTCAAAAATGCAGTGGAAGAAAAGCAAAAGAAAAATTGGAGTGCACCCAAAATGTTGGGTTGTTGTTTTCTCACCTTTTCTCTCTTTCAATCGATTTTTGTGCTGAAAGCAAATGGCCACCGCTGATCATTCGTGCGCCTCTGGATGGAAAAATACAACATTGTGTCAGTTATTCTGGCATAAAATATTGATTCGGGCTCATTACCAGCACACGTATTGTGACTTGCAAAGCGCAGCAGTCATGCAAATGAGCACGGGCAGGGCTCTTCTATTTCTTTTGTGATGTTTTCCCCGCCACGGTTACATTTGAGATGGTGTAAATTAAGGAGTCGTTTTGAGGATAATTACAGGATTTCTGCAAATAGACTCGGGCCGTGTTGATTTACTCGAGTGCACACGTGAGGGAGCGCTCCAGACACAATAAACATCAAGTCAAGTTGGAGTCGAAGACCAAATAAAATGGACTTTGCCACATATGGAATATGGGGGGGGGGGGGGGGGTCATATCGCAATATGGCAAGTTCACGACTTGATAGCTAGAATGGCTGAAGACCCACAGCCACTTTCACGATGCTGTCCATTCACCACATACACACAGTTGAATGCATGAAGTGCTGCATGCACGAGTGAAAATGCCTTCATGCTTTGTTGTTTTAATTAATTCCGTCTATTTCATTTGTTGTCGTGTTTGTTTTTTGTTTTGCCGCGTTGCTATTTTGTTGTTGTATTTTGCACTTCAGGGCCACCGTAGTTCCGCTAAATGCTGCTTCTGCCAAAGTTGTTCAAAATGTTTCCAAGCGTGAACAATTGGCAAAACGACATGACAGCGACGCCGAGTCGTTGGGCTTATTGAAAAGCTTCGTCTGCCTCGTCTGTCAGCACCTCTTGATTTTAAGCACAGGTTCAGCCGACGGAGGCGGCTCACTCAAGAGTTCATCCAAAGGTAACACATTTGAAGAGAGGAGCTTGAAGTGAAGCGCACAAATGCACACCCCTTGCAGTGGGGACCGCATTTCATGCCCCTGAATTAAAGCTACACAGTCGGGGAAAAAAAAACAAAAAAAACAAAGTGGTGGGGCACGTCGTGGGTACAGTGCGCCCCGCAAATGAGAAGTTGAAACCGCCGTCGCTGCGGCGGCTGAGCCGTGTAAACAAAGCATCTGTCACATGGGCGGCTTGTCATAGCGGCGACACCTGCGCAGCGTCCAACTTCGTGTCGCAAGCTATTTGCACTCGTGTAAAGTTGTTATGCCCGCGCCGTTGCTAATGTTTCATATCTTTTACACCCAAGTTATGATGTCGGTATTTACCCATCAATCTTCGCCAAGGCGGCTTTGTTTAAACAACCTCGCTACCTGCATCGCTGCAATACAATGGCCGGCCTGGCACGCGTACAAACAGATACACGCGTTCAGCGCTTCTGACAAAGGGACCCGTGTAGCAGTTCCAAGGCTAATTTATAGTTCGAGGCACGACGAAAAATTTGCTTTCAGGGGGAACGAAAAGTGACAAGTGTGAAAGTGCGTTCGGAGGCTTTCGTGACCTCTCAAGCGCATCGTTCAAACATGACCTCCACGGTGCGCACGATACGGGCTCGGCGTCGCAGACGATCGCCGCAGAACCCGTTGCAGATCCGAAAAAGCCGGTTGCTAAACGTGCCATAAAAGCTATTGAAATGAAGTCAGGTGTTGGGAATAGGGATGAACATTTTCATGCCACTATTTTCACTTGGACGGCAAACCAAGATCGGCTCCAAATAAAATTGGAGGGGAGGGGGGCAATCAGGAGGCATTTTGGGGGAAGGGCCATGTCGGATGCGATGACCGGCTTTGCTTTTGCTGGAGCTTGAAATCGGGAGGGAAACATGCTGCTCTTCCGTGTGAATGTTGCGAGCGGAAAAAGTGTTTCGGGCATGCCGACTGCTCTCCAAAGTTGCTCAGCGTGCGCGCCGTCTTTTGCTTTTATACGCTCGCTCTTGAAAGCGCGCACTCCTTTCCGACGCCTCATTGGCCGCTCGTGTCGGCAGGTCGGTTGCCGTGTCGTCGCAAAACAAAATCAGCGAGAGACGGAAGCGGCGGATGGAAATAGAGTCGCGGTTGCTCTTGTTTCTACGGTAACTGCGGACGGGGAGGTACCGGAGGATAAAAGCGGAGGCAAAACAAACCTCCCCTCCCCGCTCCGGTGGCAACAGCGCCGCAATTGGTTCTCGTTTCCTGTGAGGACAGGAAGGAAGGGTAGGCAAGGATAGATTGAAAAAAAAAAGAGGGAAGGAGGGAAAACAACAAAAAAAAAGAAAACACAACTCGGCTCCCGAGTAGCCTGGGAGACGGTTGCATCAGAAAAGCAAGAGGCAAACATGCACACTCAACTTGCGCACGCACACACAGACAGACAGACACCGCCCATCACATGCTCGGCTTCAACCCCCCCCCCCCCTACACCCTTCACTTCTTCTTCTTCATCTCCCGCCAAAACATCCCCGGCAAAACCTGCCTGGAAACTTGCGGCCTGCCCTGATTGGCCGAGCTCCCTAGCAACGGCGTACGCTCGGGCAGCCAGTCAGGCGCGTCGCACGAGGCACACTGACCCAATGAGACAGATGATTGCGAGGCAGCGGGCAGGCACACTGACCTGGTAACAGGCGCAGAGAAGCCGGGCAGGCGGGCGGGCGGGCGGACAGGCGGACGCTAGAGGCAGACGAGAGAGCGGCCCTCCCCGATTGGTTGAGCGCTTTTCCGACCCGGCTCCCATTGGCTGCCGGCTCCTCTCTTCTGCAAGTCATTCATACATTCGCCCCCGACGCCTGAATTTCCTGCCCGCACCCTTTGCCGCCCTCCCTCGCAGCGGCCACCCTGCCCTCGAGGAAAATCCGCCGGCCCAAGGTCAGGGCGCAGGCGGCCGCCTCGGGATTGGCCGAGGCGTCCTAGCAACAAGTCCGGCTCGCCGTGTCAACACGGGGATTAAAGCGAGCCCATCAACAGCTTGTTTGACAACACCGGCGGCTTTTAATTCAGGGAAGCGTTGAACTTTCTGGGCTCGGGGCACTGGGGGAGGGGTGGCGGGGAGTCCGGACTCGCCCGCTGGACTTGAGCGCGGAATTTGTGTCGGGACCGAGCCCGGTGTACTTACGGCATTAAGATTTTATGAGCCAGTTAGGTTTTGACTTCGCAAAACGTGGGAGACGAGCGCTGTCTGGGGGCAAGGGACTCAACTTAACACACTTTGGCAAAGCCAAGTTCAAACGAAAGGCTCTCGGTCCAACTAAACATAGAACTAAGTGGATTCCCCTTTGTGCACTTCAAGAGCAACACATAGCTTAGCAATGCTCATGCTGACGCAGAACGGGAAACGCTAGCGTGCATAAAAAGCGGAGTGGCGCCCGAACTGCTCGCTTTCGCGAGCTTGCCGGGGCCAAAATGAGCGAGCACATTTGACCAAGCGATGACTCGGAAGTTGAGCGGAGGTCCCGCTGTATTTCTTTTTTTTTTACTACATTTCCTCTGTTAAACGAATGCTGGGATGGCAAGGCGACGTCAAAACGGGGAGGTTAAACGATCGAGTGCCGTCCTCGGGTCTTGTAAGGCAGACGACAAACAGCGGCGGCAGCAACTCCCGCCCATTTCGGCACCCCGCCCGCCACACTTCTTCCTGTGCGTTTTACAAATGGCTGGTTTGTTTAGGAACGCGTTAACATTCCAAATTGCTCGCTACGGCAGTGTGGGGAATTCGAGTCAATAGCCCAAAGGATCAGGAGTTCACGGCACATCGTTAATGAGTTCAGCCCGAGAAATTGTGTGAATTTTGCACGCCGCGCATGCTGCCAAATGCTACGTAGCTGCGGGGTGGCAATAATATAGAGTCGAGGATTAGTCAAAAAAATAAAAAATAAAAAAAAACACGAGCACCGAAACGGCTTATGCGCTACGTTGAGGCCTGACAAATGAATTTGCGCGTCAGGATTATAAAGGACTCTCTGCGTGCGGTTCTGTTGAGGATACCTTAGCAGTCGAGTGGACTGGACTGGACTGGACTGGACTGACGAACTGATGAAATAATTAGTGAGCAGACTGCTTCCTGGCTCATGGAGGATTACGCAAGTCGCTACAATTTGTACTCACTATCTAATGAGCTGCCTCAATTTTGCAAAGGATTTGAAATTAGCAGCGAAATGGACGACGGTCGCTAAGGAGCTAAGTACATGGACAAGTGGTGTCTGCCTGTCAGTCCACCCATTTGTCTCTTAAATGTTATCTGGATTTGACAGAAAACAGTGCCGGTCATCTTCATGAAAAAACTGGGACAGATAAATGGCATGTCGCTTCATTTCAATCGAGGAAATTGGCTGCATATGCAAGTAAATTGAGTTATCAACTTGCTTACTGAACAAATTGAACTCATACATCAAGGTGCTGACTGTATTTCTCAGCGCCCCCCCCCCCCCCAAAAAAAGGGTTCAGTATGATTTAAAGACGCAATGACAACAAGCGAAAGAAGGCCACAGTCAGGGTCAGGGCCGGGATACATTTTAAGGTCTCGTAAAAGTCCGAGCAGATGACTCACCTCATTTCAAGTTGCCCATCGAGCATTGCGTAATCGTCCCTTTCAGTCCGCTTTTTTTGTCTTGCCGCCATGTGTCATGATTTCGGACGGTGATGTCATCCCTTCCACCCATAGGGCTTTTTTTTCTCTTTTGTGTTTGTGTGTGTGCGTAATTCTCTGTGAAATGACCCATTCAACTTTTTTGTTTGGCTCACCTTTGCAGCCAGTCTGTATCTAATTGGATACAGCCAGGCACCGAGCCCTGTTTCATAGCCGCAGGGGTGAAACCAGGAAATAAAACATTAGGGCATTGTCTCTAGAGGAAAAAAAAAAAAAAAAAAAAGCATGCATTCGGCATGTCCCGGCATATCACGAGAACTGGTAGCCAGAGCATAAATAATGGAAGATTTATGACTAGCCAGCAAAATTCCTCCCGTTGCCTCTCTCTCCTTGTTAAATTAAACACTGACAGGAGCTCGCGCACACACTCCCTCGTTTGATTTCACAGCGTCTTTTATTATCATGCAAATGAACGCACTTGCAGGGAACGCCAAGGAAGAGATGAAGCCTCGGCTGAATGTGAACACACAATTTTCGGCTGTTGCTGTTTTCCCATAATTAAAAGTTTCCCCGCTAACATTTGCCTTTCTTTAATGGTTTTGCTTTGTTAGTTTAGCAGCAGAAGCAAAACACGACGACCGCAAGGTTGAAAAAAAAACGTGGCTAACTAGCTAATTAGCCAACGAGCGGACTACCTACGATCTATCTCGCCGATTGGCTAACTGATGTCCGGCTGGTTAACCGGTCGGGCGGCTCGATAACCAGCGCGCTAACTGTCTGACTGACTCATGAGCTCGCCAACCGATAGCCCAAGAACTCAATTTGGAAAGAAATCAATTTTGCAGGCTACCTCTTTGTGAGCGAACAACGGTACTGCAAGCTGCATCTTCGCCCATTGCGCTTAAACAAACGAAAAGGAAGCAAGCGGAGCACATGCCTGATTTCCTTTGAACGTTCCTGCCTTCGGCCCGGCGGACGCACGGATGAGCCTTTTCTTCTCCTTGCGCAGCGGCCCTCTGATCTGGCGCCGCCTCCGAAGATCAGACGAGGACGGCCTCCGGTCGCGGGTCCTCGCTGCCATCAAAGCCGCGACACTCCAGCGCGGGTAAACAAGCGCTGGCGGATTCCTGGGAAGAGGAAGCCGCCTCGGCGTCAGTACCGTGTTGGAATTAGGCGGCCGTTGCGCAGGGTGAGCACGCCAGCGCTGTCCAGTTGCCAATCGAACACCCACCCCAAACCTTTGGACAATTTCAGTGTCATTGTCGTAGCCTCTAGGCGGCGAATTTGTCAATTTCGGGGATCCCTTCAACACTCGTGAAATTCCGTTTTGCGGCTCATTTAACAGTAAGGCGCGTGACTGAGCCGCATATTCCATTTACAGTCTTTGTGTTGGCTTACGTCCCGTCTCCCGAGGGGGCTTCTTTCTTTTTTTTTTTTTAACTGAGTCGCTCGTGACGCCGCGCTGCCACATGGGCAGCAGATGGGAGCTGCTCCTGAGGAGCCAGCGTGCTTTTGGCGCCGTTGCACCTCACGCGTCGGCACCGTTAGCAAAAGTCCAGAGACTCCAGCTAAGTGGAATAAGACGCTTGTGGATGAGCACGGATTCAAATGGTGCCATCCAACTTGTCTTCACACTCAAGAAGTTTCATTGTGCGGCACTCGTAAAAGAACGGAAAGAGAATTTCTGAATACTTGGCGTTCACCTCAAATAATTCTTGCTTTCTCTTTTACGGAACCCGGATCACAAGATTTCAAGAGGTCAATGTTGATCACAACCACGTTTGACTTTGCCTCTCTTGCTCCTTTTTTTTTTCATACATTGAGCCATCATCCTCGCAGGTTGAAAAAAATAAGCGGACGGCACGAATAACTGTTTTCCAATGTACGCGTGTTCTCAAGTACAACGGCAACATGTTTGTACGACGTAACTTGACGACGGACCGTCTGCTGGACTGTCAACTCACGTCGGACAGATGCGGCTTTGTTTTAGGCAGACGGCTTCGCCAGGGAGGGAGCGCCTGCTTTTCGGGCCGACGGCGCATTCCTGCCGCTCTGCCAAGTGGCTAATGGGTCGACTAACCACCCTGAAGTCGCTCGTCGGCCGAGCTGTCACCACGTCACCGGGGATTACGCGCCTAAAAACGACAGACTATAATTGGGTGCGCTAAAGTTAGCTCACCTTGCTGCTGCAGGATCACACTTCACACACATCTGCCGATTATCGACGGGATCCCTCGGGGGTTCTTCTTGGGCGAGGGAATGAAATCGGACCAATGGCTTCACCTTTCAGACAGAAGAGAAAGCATTTGCAGTCTGTTATGCAGTTTTTTTATTTGGATGATTTTTCTTTTTTTCATTGTCGGATGTCTGCCGCACCCAGTTCAAAATCTGATAGGCAAGGTAAGGCGCCTGGCAAGCCGATGACATCATCTCCTCGCCCGGAGCACTTTTTGGCATTCGTCAAACGCTCGGCATCGGCGCGATCGGCCCTGTGGTATCAACCGGCGAGGCGCATCCGTAGTGAAGCCGGGACGACTCTAAGTGTTTTAACGGCTTGGATGAGAGTTCAGAGCGTTCAAATGTGACATCAACCAAACCGTTTTCAATGTCCAGTCCATAAATGGCTTCTGGTGCTGATAAATGAATGAGATGGACATTATTTGCAGTTTTACGGTTCCACCGTGGACATGAGCATAACCGAGCTCCTCGCGGCCATTATTGTAAAAGCTTCTTTTTTTTGACGACATCCCATTAGCGCAAGGGGCAGGTGAGCAGCATGCAAATTTCTCGGTTTAATTGCCAACTTGCGGTACGATCACCCAGAGCGTATTAAAGTGATCATTTGGCTGTCCCGTGCGCCCGCTTAACTGGGACACAATTACCCAAAGTACCCGGCCGGGGGTGAGCCGAGTGTAACCGGAGCCGTCATGACATCATATGTTTCGGGCCCGTCGCACGGGGACGGACGGCCTCATTTCCCGGGTAGCCGATTTGAAGTCGACGGTGCGTTGCTTTGCGTGAAAATCAAAATGCGATGACATGGATGCAAGATGTTGTCAAAATCCCCAAAGACCCCAAAAATAAAGGTCCGTTTACAGTTGGCGACTGCACACCGCGACTCTCTGAACAAGTTTCTACTTGTGGAAGCGGATCACCCCCTCAAGACAATTCAAGCAACTCACTGACATGAAAAGGTTGAATGAAGTTTGTGCGCCTGAGTCCGAGTCAAACAATGGGCAGAACCACAACCGTTTTGTAAAAACTCTTGAGACTCACGATAACAAGAAGTCACGGTTCACTGCACAAAGATGGAAAAAGTCCCTTTTAAGGTTCTGACTGGCGTCGACCTCGCAACATTCGTGTACGCTCGACTACAAATGTGCCCTCATGAGGCCGCGTGTCACGGCCAAAATGAATAGCATTTGCCTCACCGGTAAACCCACCTCAACCTTCACGCTTGGTTTGCATATCGAGCCACCAACGATTCTCTCCCTCAATCCTCGTTGTTTGCGCAGGCAGTTCCCTCCCCTCGGCTCGGGCGCGAGACGTCACGTAAACGAGCTGTGAAAAGGGGCTTATGTTCCGCATTTAACGCTAAGTGGGGTGAGGGGGGCCAATTTTCCCTTCCGCGCGTTGCGAACAAACACTTTGTGACATTTTGCCGCTTTGTTCTTGAGCTCTTTTTAACTGTTGAGGGCAGGTGTCCGATCCTGATGGCCGCCCATGTGACGAGTGCATCAATAACGCATCGCAATGGGTGACATCATCGCTAAAGCGCCGGCATGGGTCGAATGCTCGGGAGGGAATGAGGGGGGGTGAGGTCACATGCTTGACACCACCTTTGGCCTTGTTTGTGCGACCCTCCTGCGGTTCCGTAGCGAAAGCAAACAATGGGCCAACTTTCACCCCCAACCCCCTTGCCCTGAAAAGGTGACTTCATTGGAAATGAATCCTTTGACTTTACTTTCAAAATGCTGTCGTTTTGTTCAGTATTGTTTTAAAATGACAAATAAAGCTTTTCTTATCTTATCTTTATACAAACTTGATGTATGCATGATGTGAACCCTTCGTGTGAGGCCACCATTAGATGTTTTTTTTTTTTTTGTGTGTGTAATCCATGGCCAAGCATAATGACAATGTCTCTCAAGAGAGCCCAGACCTCCACCAAGGCCTGAGTCTTCTTACTGTTTACAAGGGTGGGAATTCTCAAGTGTGATATTTGCGTTAGCCGGTCGCTTCCTGGTACGTGCCAATACGATTGGTGTGAAAGGCACTATTGATGCAATGAAAACAACACCCCTTCACCAAAGGAGAGCCCATCTGAATGAATGGCCGATTCTATTTTGAGGGTGCAGGCTGGAGGTTAAGCCCAACACCGCCCATCCGCCCGAGGGGGTTTTCTTTTCTTCCTGAAGAGGTCCGCCCGCAGGTGTCCAGAAGGGGATTTTTGGGGCGGGCTGCTTTGAAGATGCCCCCGCCTCACTCAGAGAGCGAGAGGGTCAATATTTGCGCAGGAGACGCGCAGACCAGAGGAATGCAGACGGGACAGAAATAGCAATACAAAGTCCCGTATTTAGGTGGCACCGCAACTCATGACATCACACGACTCGCACGCGCGCACACACTTGCACTCCCTCGGACAACACCACGAGCTCTTTCACTCACACATTCACACACTCATACGGTAACCAACTCACACATGTATTTTTACACACAGACACACACGCGCACACACACAGTCTCATTTTCACATTAGCTGACACAGGCGCAGGCACGAGCGCACTTCATTGAGGTGACATCATCGATTTCATCCGCAAGCCCTCAAGACCCCTGCGTGTCCAACAACGCGTGGCCGAGATGAAGGGTCCCGCGGCATTCTCGGCGCATGAGGTCCAACGCCACCGAAGGGGAAATCCACTGAAACCAGTCTGTCGGCTTTGACGGGGAACGGGGCGCCACGGCAACGCAATAGCACTTCGGCAAGCAGGGCGCAGGTGCTCACTTTCAAACGCCATCCGCAAATCAAATGAACGGAAATGCCATTCATCCCTTGATGCGGGATGATGCTAATATACGTATGTTGCGAAACGCCATTGACAGGCTAGCTGAAGTTAGCATGGACGCTGCAGTAATTCTGAACCTTCAAACAACTGCTACTCACTGACACACACGCACAGGGAGCCACAACAATTAAAAACAAAGTCTACAGCAGTACTCACCGGCATCTATCGTCGCTGATGTGTCGGAACAACGGCGATTGAAATGGCAAAAAGCGCTACCGCGTTGTCCTCTCGTTCTTGCTGGTGATTGCGCGGCATGTCATCCAGTAAAGCTCAGTTCCGCCTGGCACGTTGAGGCACAACACTGGAGGTGCGCAACTCCAAATTCGGACTTGCTTCTCCTGCACACACCCACACTCACACAAATGAGCACTTAAAAATCCGATCTCGGTGGAACACCCAGAAGGTTTTGTTTGGAGATACCTGGATGACAGCGAATATCACGACACTTTAATTAGCCTCGCTAATAGCGCGCGGCTAGGCCACAAACGGCCTCGAGATCCAAAGTGTCGCATCCGCAACGGCTCCTTGATGCGTGCCTAATGAGCCCATCGGCGTGACAGCGCCGCATCCCGGGGAAGGAGTGCGGGCGAAGGGCGAGTGGACGCCCCTTGACGGGCCATCTGTCATCACCTCTCAGAGTGTGTTGGCCAAAACACAGTGTGGGCGCATCACGTGCGGGTGCACCTGTTTGTTGTCGCAGCCGATTCAAGTGACTTTCCAACACAGGTGGCAAGTACACCTTGGCAGACTTTGCTTTCACGCCAAATTGCCTTTTCTTTTTTGAGTACATTTTTAGGGGTTCCCGTGGAATTCATCGGTGCCTGGAGAGATGAGTGACCCTAGTTCCGAGTTCTTTGTGATGCAAGCCGTCAAGACGATTTTTGGTCTTGACTTGGGAGCAAAAATCTGGGAGCCAAGCAAACGACCTAATGGCACCAAAGGAATTAAGTTACGTCTGCTAGCTTAATGCTAACACCCGATGGAAAATTATTTGCACTTGTACCGCAAGGCACCACTGTACTCACTGGAATAGTGTGGGAAAGGAGATCGCCACGTTTTTGGTTTGGTTTTGTTCATTTTGACTGTATTCTGCCCAGCGACATCAGTCTATCAAAAAAAAAAAAAAAAAAGACCGGGCTGTAGTTTTCCTCGTATTCGGCCCATCGTTGTTGACGGCCTGCCATTTCTTTCCATAAATACTTACACGCAATATGGCCTGTTCAATTATGAATACGCCGCAGCTCTTCCTCAGGCCGAGCATCCATCGAGCCGCGTCGCTGTTGACCGTGCGGCCAAGTGCTCTTCTCCAGGGTTGACATTCTCCCAAGTGGCCCTCGGCGTGGCGTGCGACCGCTTCTCGTGTGAATCCGGAGCTCCTCGGAGACCGCAGGATTCTCCTGGAGGGCAGAGTTGAGTCGATAGACATCATTTTCGCTTTGCCCGCCCTCACCTGATGTGAGAAATCTCCCATTCCGCGGTCGGGAAGCGCCATCAATTATTCAAGCGGCTCACATGCGGACTTTCTCCTGCTCCATCGCGCGCGGCTCGGCGAGAGCATTTGACGTGCAGCGAGACCGGCAGCCCCCCCCCCCCCCCGCATCAAGGTTATTAGAGGTAACAAAAACAAACTAAAATTGTAATATTTGTGGAATGTACTGTATGTATATGCAAAACCAAACAGGAAATCGGCCATTTGGAATTTCTTTTCAATAAAAGCTGCTGGAAGTGGATGCAGATCACATCCCTTCTTAATGAATGCATTTTGAAACAATGCCCTCCCAAATGTGTGTTCAATGCGGAAAGCCGGAGACAAAAAGCAAAAACAGTGGCATCTTCTGGCACGAGCGGGGCGGTCTCACTCCCTGCCCCTCATGCCACATTTGAATTGACTTGGGTCTGCGTGCTAGCTGCGGGCGCGAGGGTTGTCGGCGGTGTAAAATCCAGGTCAAGTGAGATGACACAAACCCACACATGTAAGGGGGAAAGAAAAAGAAAACGAGACAGCGCGGTTGATTTAGCAGCTCTTTCAACAGCGTTTGCACTCTTAAGCTCTTTGACGCTTCGCGCTCTCCTTAAATCCCCAACACGGATCCGTCAAACGTGAACACTTTGTTTCCCACGTCTTTCCTGCGCTTGGCTTTAAAGCGTCGTGGCGGGCGGATTGTCCAACGTTACTTGGTCCAGAGAGGCCGGAATGGGACCCTGGACTGGTTGCCTGCCAAGCCCAGGCTACGTACAGACAAAACAGTCACACCTCTGGACAATCTTAAGGTTTCGTTGTTTGTTTTTTGCTTCGTTAAATACACTCGGCTTGAAACAATCATCATGAAGCGCGGTGCCTTGAGATAGAAAGTTACATTTCTTCTTGCATCTTTCCAACTGAACTGATCGGAAACGCAACGAATCCGTTGCAGCGCCGCTACACAGAAATTCTTTGTAGCCTCGCGCTCCATGAAAATGCAATCACATGATAAAACAGCCGTTTCTGGTTTCAAGAAAGCTCTTTTGCCCAGATACAGCCAAGTGTGTGTGTGTGGCACAGCGGGTCGGGTGGGGGTGTGGGGGGGGGCAACTTGTTTACAGCTCACGCACGCTGCACGGAGCCCTCTCGACAGGGGAAGAAAGACAGCAGCGGCGGAACTCGACGGGGCCAAAGTGCACCGGCGGATGGGATAAAAATACTGTCGGTGAGCGGCTTCAACAAGCCTTGCGGGCTTTCAAGCATCGCTATCCGATGCCATCAGTCCGCTGCACTTAAAAGTAGGTTAAACCAAATCTCTGTAATATGCAAATCCACACACACGCGTACACACACACACACACACAACTTTGTGAACTATTGGATTTAACTTGGTAGATGTCATCTTGAAATAGCCCGCAGTTGCTACGCACCGACCATGTGCAATCCATTTTCCGAAAGATGTATACAAATACATGAAGGTGAAATGAAACATCCAACTAACTCTTTTGTTAGTCCGCAACAGTGCAGCTCATTTTCATCATTAGCCGCACCCGGCGTATCCCCACCGATGATCCCTCACTAACCTTTGAAGCGATGACTACACTGTTTGCACACGCTGCACTGCTCTGAACAAATAAACCACATTTGTATGATGTCGTTTTATCCCTCCCACACGCATGAAAGACACTTGATCAGTGTTCCTTCGTGCCTGTTCTCACTGTCACCTTGAGGAAATTCAAAATCCAAACAGGAGGCAACAAAGCTTCACAAAAGAGGCGACGACGGGGAGGCTGTGCGGTGAAGTCACCTTATGTGACTCGCTCCTCAGGGTGACCAACGCATCAAGGGACACGCTGCAAAAAGGAGCTCCGCAGCCTTGATTGGTCTCAGTGGGCCACGGTCAGCCGCGGATGGGTTGGCGGGGAGCGGGCATAACGTACGCCGAAATGCTTTGCATTATGGAACATCCTGCACACGTGGACCCGCGACCTCTGGCACCATCCGCGGGAAAACGCTGCTTTGGAGCGGCAAAACGAGGCGAGCGCAGCAGCGCGACGCCCACAGATTCAAACACCCACAACGGAGCACATGACACCCACGCACGTTTAAAGAGTCTGGCGGGTTGCGGCGATGAGTGCCGTTGCGGCGAGGCGCGGGCGGGGCTTAGAAGCTGAAAGAAAGAGATGGGGCGGGGCGAGTGTACAAGAATGACATCACCCGCCCTGAAATGTCACCATTATCTAAAGTCTTGGCTTAGCTGACTACAGGGGTGACATCATCGCTCCTGCAGGCCCCTCCCCAACGCGCTTTGTCTGAGGTGGGCCGTTTGTTTGTGCGCGCACACATGCAGCAGCGGCGAGAGAGCGAGCTCTTTCCATGGAGAGCGCACGTTTGCCTCCGCGCCTTCTTTCCTGCCTCGACGGCTCACAAAAAAACAGCTCTGGTGACCGTGTGGCGTCGTCCCCCTTTCAGTTGATGAAAAGCCGACAAGCACCGATCATTTTGATTTCGCTCTGCGATTGGGTCGGCCAACATCTCAATGAGAAGCGCCATCATTCAAAAAGCGTCGAAACCAAAAGACAGAAGCGACGACGACCCCGCTGCTCAACTCGTATGACCTCTATTTATTTGTGTGCTTTTGAACTCTTTGCACATCCTCAAAAAGAAAACTTCAGAAGCGATAACGTTTCGTGTTCGTGTAATCCTCCATTACGAATAAGTCCTGCCAACAACGTAGCAGCCGTGGCTAACGTTGGCTCGTTTACAGTGCAAATGGTAGCTTAGCATTGCTCATGCTGCTTTTTTTCCGCAGCTCGATTTACATTCTCAGTGACTATTTTGTGACTAAGTGCACACCTTCATAATTGTAAGCTATGAATGGCATTGCTGATTCTTTCTGGAGGGGTCAACCACTTTTCCAGCGTACTCTCATTTGCGTCTGTATACGGAAGCTGTTGAATGGAATGCATAAGGAAGTTGTCGAGTTATCATCACAACTACTGTGTCAAAGTCCAAATCCCCACCCATAAGAGTGTCCGCGTTGGGGAAATCCCCATATATGGTGCGGACTATTATCACTGACAGCCAATTGGGCGCGGGTATTCAGCGGCGCACATCACGGCCGTGGCTGCTGAGGGCTCTTTAGAACGTCACCCCGACACACACCTGATGCGAGTCACAACCATAAAAGGTGAATTCGGTTTTACAGTCAACTTCAGCTGTGTGCCAAACAAACAAATGAGCAAGCAAGTACGCTTGGATTCTTAATTGGACACCTACCTGTGTGAGAATCTTCTTTTAGTTTCCTCAAAGTGATGCGATCCAAACCTTTCCCATTTCTTGACGGCGAGAGAGGAGAAAGAGGCAATTTGTCATACAAATAAATCAACAAACAAATCAAGAAATAAAAAGCTTCTGCTTGTGGTGTTTGGGTTATTTTTATTTTGAATGATGCAGTCTCACGTCACACATCTCTTCCGCCATGCGCATCACCCAGCAGCCGGCGGCGGTTAAAAAGCAGCCAAGCGTGGCGGCCATGTCATCAAGGCCCTTCGATACGTGTCCAAACAACCCCCGGGGGAACGCTTCGCTCCACGGCAACGGGTTCAAGTCGACTCTCTGAGCCTTGACCCCTCACGACTCCATTTTCAGGAGAAGCCTCTCACCTCGCTGATGTCACTGCAGAGGAGGACAAATGTTTCAAAACATTTCTTGAAAGGTGTGTGACACAATGTTAATTCAGAAGATGTGAGCCCCCGCCCCCTCCAGCGCTCAAAAGCCATCACAATTTTCACCCGGACATTTTGAAAACCTTCACCCATTTTTTTTCCTTCTTATGCTGCTCCTCAATTCGGTTTACGGTCGGCCCTTTCACACCTTCCCGTCTTGCCGGCGCTCAATCTGGCAGTGACCGAATGGGCAAAGGTTGCTACGTTTCCTCTCAAGAGATTTGGTGCATCACGCTGCAACTCTTCGAATGAGGACAACTCTCCAAGGGGCATTTTCTGAGAGCAATGCACATATCGCTCATGCCACGACCCGCCAAGGGCCGAGTTGAACCGGGCTTCACTCGGTCCGTCATACGATTTGAGGACACGCAAGGTAAGGTGGGGTGGTGTTGGCTGAGGGGTTGCAATGTGGAAGATGAAAGCATTCCACCAGGGCAGCCCTGGCAGCTTTCGGGCGGGGTCGGCGGTCGTTAAGGTGGGCCGGCTCGGGCGAGCGTGGCTTTTATCACACTGCATTCCGCCGCAGCAGTCCCCCTAAAAATAGTCGAGCTATGTCCCACCCAAAACGTCTCGTGGCGATAGTTACACGGTCAGCAGAACCATCAGTTGTTCTGCAGGGAGGGGGGGGGGGGGGTGTTCAAACTGGTGGAAGAAAGCCTTACATGAGTGACAACCTCAAAGCACCACTGGTGCATCGATTTAGTTTAGGTGCCCTCCTGTGGAAGCAGAGCGAATCGCAACTCAAGCTAAACAGCCGGGACGCGGTCAATTCAAGCATAAATGGAAAATTGAATCAAATGACCTGGCGTGACATCAACTATCACAGACATTGCGACATGGCAATGTGTGGTTCAGAGACTCGATCCCAATTTTTTTTTTTTTTATGTGGGCATAGCGTTCGCGCTCGTGCTCGCTTGATGCGTCTCCTTAACACGAAATGGGAGACTATTGTAAATACATGACTTGGAGAACATGCAACAATCAAGACTCTCTCGCTCGCAGTTCTCCGAATAAGAGGCAAGGTGCGCTCTCTTCACTCCCAGTGTGCTAAAGTGACTTCTCAAGTCCAAAACGTTTCACCCATATGGTGTCGCGGTCTACTCACCTGACGATGTGGATGTTGGCCGCGACAGTTATGGGTGTCATCCGCCTGACGCCCGAAGTCATCTGGGATGAGCTCCAACAAGCGCGGGATCCTATTCGGGATGAGCAGTGTTGACAAAGGATGGATGCATGGATGGATGTTTTCTTTCATCCAACAGGTCCGCTAGCTTAATGCTATCATATGGTCGGAAATGCTACGAATTGGCCTCGCCGTTGTGGCCATTCTGAACCTTCAAACAGCTGCTACTTTGACACACACGGAGCAGCAACACATAAAGTGAGCGCCTGAACAATATTCCCTAATACAATACGGGCAAGTTGCGCCAGTGCACTGAAGGCGCCTCGGGACTTGCCTACAAAAAGAACGGGCGACAGAGCACGAGTGCAAACAAACCGCGATATAGCGGAGGGTCACTTGAACTCGTCTGCGAGCTTAACATTTTGCATCAATATCGCGAGCCTCCTTTTAGTAACTGAAAAAGACTTTTGTTTTTAAAGACAGCAGCGGTGGCCTTGCCGCGAGTGTCGGGGCGCAGGCAAATCCCGGCCACCTGTCGTAGATTCTTGGCCTTCGTGGCCTTCGCTGGCTGCGAAACGGGCATGCTTTGCTGTTGCGGTGGCTGTTGTTGTGCCCCAGACATGAACTTTTAACAGCTGTCTGCGTTGCACAGCGCTCGGCCCCAAAAAGACAACTGGACGAAGAAGAATATTTGGAAGAACATGCGCATCTTCGGACAAACTTTGTTGTTTCACGTAAATGTATGGATGTGCTTGTAAATAGTTGAATGAGAAGAAGGTCAAAGGCTAGTTCGCTAACAGTCAGCATGCTCAAGTAGAGCACGGGAAGATGACGTTTTTCAAGCTGAACTCGTGTTCAAAGGAGAGCGGGTTTTCTTGACTTGTGGCGTCCTCTGGTGTTCATATTATGTAACGCACCAATAATGTTGCAACAGTGTTTGTCACTTGAGCGACTGTTGAAGGTATGAAAAGCCAACTTAGGTGTCCTGAAAGCTGAACGTCGTTTGGTTGTACGCCCTCGCTGACAGGGGCATACATCCAAACCACGCTGCACTTTCGGGCAATGGCCAACACGCAAATCGGAATGGATGGTCGTCAAGGGCTCAGTTATCCGAGTTTGCAGATCATGACAGCAAGACGGCAACGAAATCATTGCAAAGCGCGTTCCTACGCTAAAAGTAAAAACATTGACTGTCCGCCGCAGAAAACATGGATGATTTATTTCAGCTTTTGAGCAAAACCATCCGGCTAAGTTCCCAAGTTCAGTTTTTGTGGAAAGTAACACAGACTTACAAAAACACTCTGTATATAAACAAAAGTGAAGATAAAACAGCCCTGTTGCAAATCATTATTGAAAAAAAAGGCATCACTCGTAGTGAGCCGTCATGTAGCCGTTTGCCGTGTGCTTTGGCGTCAATAAGGAAGTGTTCCCACCTTCCTTAGAGACGAGCAGACGGGACGAGACGAGACGGGAAGGGAAGGAGGTGAAAGAGGACAGCTGCCGCACAACTCTCTCACTCGGGAATACTACTTGTCATTTCTGACGGATTAAACACTCACAGGTAAGGGCCAACAATTCTTCCTTTACATACAAAGCAACTCTTCTGCGCACGTTTGGAACGTTAACGCCGTAGCACGCCTTGGTTGTGTCAACATGCACGGAAAGGGCATAAAACAGACAGAGTGGCCAGCATTTTTCCGAAATTCTTTTTTTTAAATCACCTTTGTGGTCATTACTGAGCATATTGCTCATGTGATTCATGTACAAAGTGTCCACTCCCCCCAACCCGCTTTCGGTTGATGTGATGATGACAAATCATCATGTCAGCCATTTTCTTGGAGAGAGAACTTTGCTCAGGAGCGGTACAAGTCCGTGCAGGTGAGCACACAAGCGGCCACATTCCAGCGCATTTCAGCTCTGTGTGCTCCACTCGTGGCAGTGGAATTTCATTGTCATTCATCACGATCTCATGCTGACACCGTACCAAAGAATGGAATGAAAGGCCTCATTCGCTTCAATGTTGAGACGGTGAACATGAGCGGCTGTTAGAATCACTTTCTTTTGGGATACAGATCCTTCCTGCAAGGCTTGTTGCTCCCATAACAAGTCAAGTGTGTATGTGTGTTAGCGCGCGCTGGAAAATGACGTGGATATACGCGAGCAAAAATGTTCCAAATCAGTCCAGCACGAATATGTTAACTTCCCAGACTGGCCAGCGATAAGTGAACAGCTACCAGACTGACTTTACTGGCACGTAAAATAGTTGCAAGTCGACTGACAGGGTCTGCGCCGAAATCTTCCAAAATTTCAGGTAAAAAAAAAAAAAGTTAGACTGGAGCCCTCATGCGAATGTGTTTGAGTGAACAACCAGGCAAAGAAGAAGATTGACGATCGCGGTGTCTGGGACCGTTCATCGCTCGAATTTGGAACGTATTGCTCAATTGCGCAAATGTTCTTCCCAAGTCGTTTGTCTTTAACGTCAACTGCGGTCAATCCATCCGTCCGGCCGCCTCCTCCTACGCCCAGGTGATGGTGCAACACGCAGCGCCCACTCATTCCCTCGTCACGACACACACGCAAGCGCGCGCACACTCGGCCCTGCTGGGGAATGTGTGGCCTCTGGCTAACCAAACACAAGCTTGCATGCACGACAAGCCCGAGAGCAAAGCAAACGTACTGAACTGAAGAGAAAAAAAAACACAGATGCACCGTGCCGCTGTCAGGTGAGTGGATTCATGTTTGGCGACAGCTAAATAGTTGAAGTCGTGCGTATTGGTTTGTTTTTTGAGTGAAAAGCGTCCTCGCTCGCGGTGTTGGCCGAATTGACGCGCTTTCGGTTTGGATTGAAGAGCGGCGGTGCACTTCAGCCGGTCTATGTTGCCATGGTAATATGGAGCCTGGCTCTGTGGAGGCCTAGCTTAGTTTCGCTTTCAGAAAACGTCAAAGTCATGACTTGAATTGCATGCAAAAGTTTTGGTCACACTTTCTCCTTCAATTGCCCTGCATGCGCGAGACACCCGAAATGCGTATCGTTTATGAAGACGTCTCACCTCATCGTTAGAGCATGTGAGTTAAGAATATATGGCTACCTACGGTTGGCTCGTCTCTGGAAATGACTTCCAGCAAAACCCATGTTAAGATTATCCGTCGCGTCAAGGTTGACGACGTGCTAACAGAAATGCTCATGGTTAGCCCACGTGTCTCCAGTTTGCAACCGGATGCTCGCATTTCAGAAGCAGAGTTCGGCTTGAAATAGCCAACATGCAATTCTCGAGTTGTTTCGTCCGACCGATGGCGGCAGTAAACAGCCCGAAGCCTGCCGCCGATTGTTCGGCGCCTTGGGTTGACTTCACTGCCACCATAGAATAGTCGGATGGCAAGTTTGTGCTCGCAAGTCAATGCAAATTCAGTCGGACGACCGTTCGCATTGACACTCGACTCAGCTACTTTGACCTTTCTTCTTGCCGGCTTAGGATGATGATATGATGCACGCCCGACCGTGAACATGTACGAGGTGATGTCCGGCGACACTCTGTCCTGGAAGGTGCCCAGCCCGAGACAGAGCGCCACCGAGCCGGGCGGCAAGTCCCTGCCCGTCGCCGGCGACGGCGGGCCCGTCAAGATCCTCAAGGTGTGCTTCTGCACCAACAACAACCTGGGCAGGAACTTCAAGCTGGTCAAGTGTGACAGCTCCTGGCAAATCAAGGTGATCGCTATGAGGAGCGGAGCTTCCTTTTGGAGCGCTTCTGTGACCCAGCTCTCCGATTGTTTGCGATTGTTCCCGTCCACATTTTGCGCGATTTCCACAGAGCTAGCATTCTCCAGTTTGTTTGATTTGCTTGGAATGGATTGTTTTGGACCGAAAACATGTGAAGATGGCGTTCACCCTCAGGCGATTATCCGATCCATCCTGATCAGCGGGCGTCTGGGTCCAAACGTGGAGCACACGCGATGCTTCGGCCTGCTGCTGAAGCACCTCAAATCCGAGGAGCTCCACTGGCTCCATCCCGAGCTGACCGTGGGGGAGGTGGAGCAGCGCTACGAGAGCCACCACGTGGAGGCCGAGTGGAGGTAAAGGCACCGGAGCTGTCGGCGAAGGCGGGGCGGGCGCGCGCGCTTCACCTTCTTGTCCTCCGATGACCAGGTATGACCTTCGCATCCGATACATCCCCGTCAACTTCCTGGAAAAGTTCAAAGACGACCGATCCACGCTGGTCTACTTCTACCAACAGGTCATTGACAAAGCCTATCGCTTTGGATTTTTGGCTCGTTTGGATTGCTACAGACTCGAGTGAAGTTATCAAGTTAGCAAAGTTTAGCACGAGCGGGTACGGTTTTGATTCGCACCCAGATTGCGATGTGCTTGACGGAGTTCGCTTTATTGGTTCTGACGGAGGAGGTTCGACAGCAGTTTTGTTTTTTCCTGACTGATACCGGTGCAAGTTTTAGCGCCGACTGATGCTATGGCTATACGGCTAGCGTTCGAATGACCACAGACGGATAATAGTGAACAAAGACCCGTCCTTCTTTTTGATGTACAATTTGCCAACGTGTCAAATGGCCGCAGTGTGGCGCCAACTACTGGCGAGGAGGACATGACCGGTGGTTGGTATCGGCCCGATGGCCGTACCTGTTGCACTCACCTAGTTTCATGAATTTTCGTTGGCGAGACGTTTTTGTTCCGATTTGATGTCAGGTACGGAGCGATTACATGCAGTATCACGCCAGCAAGGTCAGCGACGGGATGGCGTTACAGCTGGGTTGCTTGGAGATCAGGTGATGAATATACCGAAGGGTCAAGGGCAGATTGACTTTGGCTGTTTGATGAATGCTTTACATTTGCTTCTAGGAGGTTTTACAAGGACATGAACGCAAAAGGACTGGAGAAGAAGTCCAACTTTGAGCTGCTCGAGTAAGTTGCCCGTTCCCACACGTGATCTTTGTTTGTTTTGCAATGGCAAACGGACTTGGTTGAGTGGCGCGATTTGCTTGAATGCTCGCCGTTCCTCGCTGCGTAAAGAAAAGAGGTGGGCCTGGACCTTTTCTTCCCCGCGGAGCTGATCAACAGCATGAAGGTAAACTATGCGCTCGTGCGAGCGAACCTTTGATCTGAAACCCTTGACTAAAACGGGCGCCGTGGTCCAGTCGAAGCAACTCCGCAAGCTGATCCAGCAGACGTTCCAGCAGTTCGCCACGCTCAAGGAGGACGACTGCGTGGTCAGGTTCTTCGAGACCCTCAAGGAGTTTGCCAGTTACGACGAGGAGGTTTTCCCCTGCGAGCTCGTGGTGGGTGCGGCCGCGCGATTCGAGACGGCGGCCTCAGAGTGAGCGCCGGGCGGCGGCTTAAACCAACGACGTGCGTTCACAGCAAGGTTGGAGTCTGGCCGTGGAGCTGGTCATCGGCGGGAGGGGGATCCGCCAACGCACGCAGAAGAACTCGGCGGTGAGCGGGGCGCAGATTTGGTTTCAGAAAAGCGATTCGGAAAAGAGCCAAACGACGACGCGATCCAAGTCGTGTCAAAATCGATTGGGATTTTTACGGCACTCGACCGGCGAGTCCAAATTGATCGGTCTCGCATTTTGGCAAACGATCACCACGCATGTGTTAAAATCAACAATGTTGATATCGTATTACGCTATCCTGCCGTTGAACGAACGCCATCGGCTCGCGAGGTGTTCCGATTCTCTGACCGTCCTCAAAAGAAGGCAAAAAGATTTTGCCGCGATTATTTGGCTCGCGAGTTGCCGCTGTAGTCCGTCTTGGAGATGCTCCGCATGACTTATGTAAAAGCCGCCGTCTTCCTCAGCCCGTCTTTCTGGCCGACTTCAAGCAGATCAAGAAAGTGCAATGTTTGTCCCAGAGCGACGGCAAGGCCCTCATCAATCTGGATGTCGAAGGCGCCAGACAAGTGCGTACCGGCGCCGGAAAATGAACCCCGAAGAAAAACGCGACTTTGTACCCTTTGACCACTTGTCATTCTGCCCCCGCGCAGCACCTGTCCATCAACGTGGCCACCGTGCCCATGGCCGAGAACATGATAGATCTCATCGACGGCTACTGGCGCTTGGAGAACAACTCGGAGGAGTCCATCATCTGCAGGCCAAATCACAGTAACGGCGCTAAATACCTTGGCCTGCGAGCTTGGGTTCCCTCGTTTGCCGTTTTGGCGCTCAGGTCGAAGCCCCGTTTATGGTCCAAGTGTTGCTTTGGCACCATCTTGGCGTCCCCCAAAATCTGATAGCTTCATACGAACACGCGGGAAATCTTTTAGACTGGCTCATGAATGGCAAAACAGAGCAAGCGCATCTCTTCCGCAAAGAAAAAGAGAAATACGACTGCCTTTTACCGAGTCACTGACGGGAGTCGTGAAACTCTTCTTCGTTTAGGTCTGCATAACTTAATCGTACGGCCACGTCTCACATGCCTGTAGGAGCCTGAATGAATGTTTCATGTTGCGCAAAATGTGTCCTGCTTTTTAATGATCTACTTACGATACGATGGAGTGCGAGTGTCCTCAACAAACAAAACAGTAACGGTTGTCACTTCTCGGGGGGGGGGGGGGGGATCAAGGGCGGGTGCAGTCAGGGAACGAATTAAATTAGCATCTGGAGGCACCGCCGTGTGTCGGCGTGAGGGGAGGAGCTTTGTTTATTCAGGCCGTAGCTTCGTCCAAGAGAAAAGTGGTGCTCTATCGCCATCTTGTGGCATCTCTAGGCCTAATTTACACCTGTTCCCCCTTGAAGCCGTGACTTCAACATGCGCGTTTTGTGCAATCTTTGCTAGATGCCAGCGCGCGGAGCTCCCTCCCTGAGATCCCGACTGGGTGAGTCCAATTTTGGGGCACCAAAGGGGCCTCGCCATGCGAGCCCCGCAGTTTGAATTTGCGTGCTTTCTCCCCAGAGAAAGGGACACCGGCTCCATGCGACACAGTATGGGTACGTACGCTTTATTCCTTCCTTATTTTCGGACCGAACACATGAGTGACACTATCCGTCAAATTCCTCCTTGGTTATTTTGTATTTTCAGGGTCGGATATCTATTGTGAGATTATGGACGAAAGACCCGGATCAGGTTGGTTGCAATTCACCGTCTCGTGTTCAGAACCGGGGGGGGCACTTTCCTCGATGGCACGTGTGATTTTGCTCCCTAAATCATTTCAAAGAACAATTTCATCATTTCTTTGTGAAGTTGTCAAGTACGGGATCGACCGCGGCGACATCACACTCGGGCGAATCCTGGGCGAGGGCTTTTTCGGGGAAGTCTACGACGGCGTTTACGCAGCCGCGGTAAGTCTGAGAACTCCACTTGAGAAAACATGGCTAACAGCAACAAGCGCCTTACTGACTTTAGTGCACCGAAATGGCCAAAGGTGCTCCGGCCGGTGGACAGAACACTCGTCTACGTCTGCCCCTTTTTGGGGTGTGATTATCACACAATCAGAATTGTCGCCGAGTACAAAACCTGTGTGTACGCGTCGCCTGTCGCTGTTTGCGGTCCGCCGCATGATTGATTTCAACCGTGTGTTGTCGTCATCGGATCAGAATGGAGACCAGGTGAAAGTGGCGGTCAAGACGTGCAAGGACTGCTCGGCCGACGTCATGGAGAAATTCATGAGCGAAGCGGGTAGGTTTGCCGACCATCAATTCCAAAATAACGCTGGGGGCGGGGGAAAAAAAAATCACTCCTTCTTTGGCGCGCCTGCCAGTGATCATGAAGAATCTGAATCACCCTCACATCGTCAAGCTCATCGGCATCATCGAGGAGAACCCCGTGTGGATCGTCATGGAGCTTTACGAGTACGGAGAGGTCAGTCGTGGTCAGATGTTACATACCGAGGTGGAAATAATCATTGGGTTCCTCTCGGGAACTCGAAAACGCAGATCCTTCCCAGGTTCTCGATCGAGTTGTGGTTCAGAGACCAGCTAGGCCACTTTATTTATTCATTTATTTATTTACTTCTTTCTGTCGATGTGCTCTGGTGTCGCTAGGGCATGTCATTACATTGTAGCCGTCTGCTAGCTTGATGCTAACATATGACGCAAAACACCACAGACGGGTGAAAAGAAATGAGGATCAACATGATATGGCAACTATGAAACAAAATCTGAAATAGGCACTCATCAAATGTGGCTGCATATGTGTGCTACGTGTTCCCAGCTTGGCAAGTACCTGACTGAGAAGCAGAACAAGCTGAGCAACATGACCCTGGTGCTGTTCAGTCTGCAAATCTGCAAAGCGCTCGTCTACCTCGAAGGCGTCAACATGGTGCACAGGTCAGTCAAAGCCACAATCTCGTGTCTGAGCCTCCATCTCGACATACGCCGGATGTCTTTTGGGGGCTCAACGCAGAGACATTGCCGTTCGAAACGTGCTGGTGGCCAGTCCCGACTGCGTCAAGCTGGGAGACTTCGGACTGTCGCGCTACATCGAGGACGAAGAGTACTACAAAGGTTAGTGGAGCGCCGTAATATCAAAGGCGCTCTCGCCGGAAGACTCTTTCCGCACCCCGACCGTCAATCTCGAGGTGGCGATGGATTTGAGTTTGGTTACAACCAAAAGCGATGGCTGTCACGCTTCGGTGCGGAAGGAACGGGTCAGCCACGAAGGGAAACATGTGCAGATTCATTTCCGACTGTTAAACAGCTCAATCAAGTCACCGTTTCACATTGAACGCCTCATTTGGGAGATGCGGCGTTTGCACCCGACAAATATGCAACCAAGATAACAACCAAGACTCAAAACCCAAATACTGTGCACAAAAAGTCAAGGGACTTACAAGCGGTGCTCCAGGAGGTGAAAACAGGAAAATGGCACCAGAGGCTGACTTCCGGATGTGCATTTCTGCTTCCTGTAAAATAAACGTGAAAAATTAATTTGCGTTCAGCGGATAACAATGATGACTCTCTTGAAACCGGCAGCGTCTGTGACCCGCTTGCCCATCAAGTGGATGGCGCCCGAATCGATCAACTTCAGACGCTTCACCACAGCCAGCGACATCTGGATGTTTGGTCAGTAGGATTTTCATTTCAATGTATTGGAGCGCCGATTGCTTTTTCATGCGATTCACGTGACAACGAAAGCTCTCACACAATTAGTAGACGAGCTCATGAAGTGTTTCCCAGCACGACTGCTTTGCTCGCCATAAATTTAAATCCCAAACGCAAGAGTCGCAAAGTGGCGCAGACTGCTTTGGGGCCCTATGAGCAAAACGCGGCAGCCCGCTCGAGTTGCGTGTCTCCCCACCACCCCGCAGCCGTGTGCATGTGGGAGATCCTGAGCCGAGGCCAGCAGCCTTTCTTCTGGCTGGAGAACCGAGACGTCATCAACCAGCTGGAGCAAGGCATCCGGCTGCCCAAGCCCGACAACTGCCCGCCGGCGCTCTACTCCCTCATGACGCGCTGCTGGTCCTACGACCCCAGAGAGAGGCCCAACTTCACTGAGCTGGTGGTCAAGATCAGGTACTGCTGCACCTTTCTATCTGCACGGAACCTCATTTGGTAACTGAAAGGCATCGCTTACAAGAACGAGAGTCATGTCTGTTGCTTTCCGCTGAGGAGAGAGAATATATGCCTGGGAATATTCTTATGTTGTCTGTCTACATGTGCTGATGCACCATTTGTGTCCACACACACAGCATCTGTTGCTGAAAAGGTTAGAACATAGCAGCTATCAATGCTAGTCAATAGCACAGCACGTCAATGGTGTTTTGCGTCGTGTGTTAGCATTAAGCTAGCAGAGGTCTGACTCGTATAATTAGCAACGACAGAGCAAATGATAGTTTTGCAGCAGTCTAGTTGGACATTTTAAAAGGCCAATCTCCAATCGTTTTTTTAAATGTGGGGTTATTTTCGAAAACATTTCAATATATTCCTAAAATTGTGTTAACTTCTTGGATCCACCTTGATTTATCCAACTCAAATGGCTTTGCCAGCGACGTGCACAAGATGGAGAAGGAGCAGGAAGCGGAACGCAAGCGGGACAGGACGCGCTCCATCAAATATTTGGACACCAAGTTCAGCTTCTCCGAGCCACCTCCCAAGGTAGAAGCTGCGTGCGACGCGCTCAACGACGCCGTCAACCCACAAGCTTCTTGTCATGATTGCAGCCTTCAAGAAAGAAAGCGGGGCGCTTTGGGAACACGCTCAGCATCGGCTTGCACATTCAGGTGCGTACTTTCAGTGCGGCTTCTAACTCGGCGAAAAGAATACTTGAAGAAAACGAGTATGCGCGTGTGTCCCCGCAGCTGAACGAAGCTTTGTGCGCCAGCTCGCCGGACCTGGCCATCCCGTGTGAATATCAGTCACCCGTGGACTCCATGAACACTCTGCCACTGACCATCAGGTCTCCTCGACGTCGCAGCATGGGGGTAAAACGATTCACACATCTATTGTGGCGCTGACTTGTGAGCGCTTCAACTTGCGGGTTTTCCAAATTCCATTTGCTTTGGAGCCAAATTTATTTTGGACTCAGCTTTGGTTACACAACCACTCGAGTGAAGTTGCCAATGTCACCTCAAAACTCACGTGTAAACCACTGGCAACAAAACTGAGTACAACCCGAAGTGAAAATTACAGGCGCCATCTGAGCAATCTTACCTCCCTGGTGTCATTATAAGACACGTTGAGGTTGGCAGGTTTCACGCGTGAAAAGGGAGCACGTAGGTGAGGAAAAGACTCAAAGAGTTAATCGCATGATTGCCATAGTCGATTAGGATTAATCGCAAATTAACGGCACGTATTAGGTCTGTTCTAAATTCACGACGAATTGACAAGTTTTTACTAAACGTCTCAATACGAGTGGTGGTAACATTTAAAATTCAAGGCCAACAACAAAAAAGATCCCCACGTCAAAAACATTTCTACACTTTGTACGTTCAAATACAACAGCGAAATGTTGACACTCAAATCTTTCCCCGAATCCTACGTTACGGTCTCTCAACAACATTGCAAGATTTTTTTTAACTGGATATAACTGGAAACGCCCTCTTCAAAACAACGTTGCCTCTTCCCAGCCTTTTTTTGGTTTGTTTTTGGGTAGAAAGAAACTTGACTTGATCCTCTTTTTCCTCCGGTTTCTTCCCTCAGACACCTCATCGATTTCATTCCCACTCACAATGACAGCAGAGTTGCGCTTACCTGCCAACTCCAGTTTGTAGTTTTCTTGTTGGTGATTTTTTTCATGGTGTCAATATATCAACTCTCATCTTCCATGAAGCGGCACTACCGATTTTTTTAAAGTTAATCCGTGGAGTTGATCTCTTTCCAATTTGGCCGTCCATCGAGCATTTCACTCCGCCATGTTGTCTTGGGTCCGCGCCGTTGCTGGCAATATCTTCTTCTTTGGTGTCTTGGCGGGACCTTCTTCTTCTAGTCAATAAACTCAGGTGGAGGTGTGTTATCCGCATGCCTGCGCTTTACTGCCCCTAACAGGCCAACACGTCATAGTAATAACAAGCTCGTTCTGGTCCAAAAATGTGCAAGGATGGCAAGTGACCAATTTGGTTACTGTACAAGACAAGGTTGTAATAGCCAAGTTTAAAAAACACTCTAAATATTCCATGTTAAGAACAAACAAACAACAAAAACTAGGACGAAACCAAATGACAACTAAACTAAAATAAAGCAGTTTTGAAATCGTAAAAAGTAATAAGCTTGCTCTAAAAGTAATTAAAACAAGCTAAAAAAATCACGATAGCCCCGATACTGTACCACCGGGGTGCACCCCAGTGAAAGGGGACCGAAAAATGATCGGGTGCACGTTTTGTCAGCTTCAACAAGTTGTGTCGTGACGCTTTGCCGGTTGTCGCAGGAGAACGAGTTCTTCGGAGCGGAGCCCAACAGCCGCCAGGACGCCCAGCGGCTTTGGCAGATGGAGCGTCGGCAACTGCGCGACACCTTACGCCGCCAGAAGGTGCAGATGGAGGCCGACAAAATGTGGCTGGAGAAGGAGGAGCGACTCCTGGTGGGGAACACAGCCTCGCTCGTCTTTGTCAAGCCGCTCGCCGTGTCCGGCTGGCCAGACGGCGGAGTCCCCCTCGCTCGCCGCGGGCGTTCCGCTCGTCTTAAGATCGATGTGCCCCTCTTAAGTGTGCCAAAGAGAAGCTCCGTGTCCGTTTGCTATAAAATGAACCTGCCTGTTCTTTTGCAGGACCCCGTGGGACCAGACGAAACCCCACCACCGGTGGTAGGTTTTGTCTTCACTTGCGCTCTAGTTTGATCATCCACACTGACGTTGTCCTAAATCAGCTCTTTTGGGGTTTTTTCTCCCTCTCTTGTAGTCCGATGAGGCAAATGATGAAAACGGTAAGCCAAAGAGTGGAACATTCCGAGAGGAAAATGCCAAGGCGTTTGTATCAGTACGCCACTATTAATCGTTCATTGCCGTGGTAAAGAACATATGACTGGGAGTACTTGTATTGTCTGTCTGGATGCGTCGCATCACCCTTTGTGTTCAGTCTGTTGCTGAACGAGTTGCGGTGCCGTAACATGTCTGCTTAGTCACATTGCTGCATGAACCCTAACCGTGGAAATCAAATCAAATTGGGTGTCATGGTGTCGGCCGGTTTAAAACCAATGATTACGACCAATTTAAATCGATAGAACATAAGGTACTAAAATATGCACGAAACCAAATCGAAAAGACCCGGTTCTACAAGCCCGTAGGGAAAACAACAACAAAAAGGGCGTACCTAATAAGGTGTCTTGTATCTTCCAGGCCCGCCGTTCAAGCCTCCGCGGCTCACAGCGCAGGTGATGACAACTCTTGCATTCTCACGATCGATGCCGGCTCGACATTGGTTTTGTGATGATCTATCCCCCCCACCCCGAATTAGGCGGCGCCCACGGCTGAGCTGGACCGTTCCGACGACAAGGTTTACCCGTGCGTGATGAACGTCGTCAAAGTGGTGGTGCAGCTCAAGAACGATATCGTCGACATGCAGCCTGAGCAGTATGTCGCGGTCGTGCAGGTGACATCAACGGTCCCGAATCTCATTTCAAATTCGACAAAGTGATATTTCTTCCTGGGAACTCTCATGATTTATTCCCAAGAGTCTTATTTTCATCATCCTGCCGTGTTTCTACTGGCTACATACAGGGGGGCGTATACAACACATTCACATCCACGTTTTTTTGATGAAGTGCCGTTGTGTTCGCAGTCGGTGGGGATGGCCTTGAGAGATCTGATCAGCAGCGTGGACGACGTCCTGCCCACTCTGCACGAATCTGTGCGCACCGAGGTACAGGCCACGCCGTCTCCTTTTACATTTCGGAGAAGTGTTCTCCGGGAAGGGAAATCGCAAAGTGTGACGATGTAACGTTTGTTGGACGGTACGTCTTGTCCGCCCTCGCGCGCAGATCGAGGGCACCCAGAAGCTGCTGAACAACGACATGGCGGAGCTGATCAGCAAGATGCGTCTGGCGCAGCAGAACGCCATCACGTCGCTGCGGGACGAGTGCCGCAAGCAGATGCTGGCGGCGGCCCACAACCTGGCCGTGGACAGCAAGAACATGCTGGACGCCGTGGACCAGGCCCGCGTGCGCGCCAACCTGGCCAAGCCCGTGCAGCCCTGACGCCCCCGAGAAAAAGTGGAGAAATTGAGAAATTTGCAATCATAGCTGCATTTTAGTCGACCCCACGTTAGCCGTGATCGGAGCGGTATAGCCGATGAAAAACAAAAAAAACGTCTGTTGTTGCTGTGCGTGACCCCAATAAATGGATCGGCGCAAACGGAAAGCGACTAAACGAGCCCATTTTACCCCCGCTATCCCGAACGGGAACGGAAACGAAGCGTTGGCAAGAGCCGACGCGCTAACATTCATTCATTCGCGTTAGCATTGGTCCGCTTTGGCTGAGCGGAACGCGCTCTAGATCATGCCTGCCAGCCAAGGAGGCAGGAAGAGGCCCACGGTGCCCAGCAGGCACACCAGGACGAACATCCACAGGAAGATGCGGTCGATCACCATGGCAACGTACTTCCAGTCTTCTTTCACCTGCATGCAAGCAAGCGTCAAAAGCCATCTCAGCTTCATTTCAATTCAACCAGTCTATCAGACGCAGCACATGCGCTTTGGGGGATATTTTCAATTTTTTTGAAACGACAACACAACTCACGCTGAAGTCGGCGTCCTCGGCCCTGAGGTGATCGGCGACGTAGCGCACCCCCTCCAGGGCCCGGACGACGGCGGGCGAGAGCGGGAGGCGGGCTTGCTCTCCGGCGGCCCGACTCGCCGCCGCCTTCTGCGGGCGGAAGGAGAAATAGGAGGCGAGGGTTCCCAGCTCCAGGTCCCCCGGGGAGCCGCGGGGGGCTTCCCGGGCCCACCGGGCCGAGGTGCTGACGCGAGCCGTCCGCTGGCGCCGCCTCGGCGCCGGCGAGCGCCGGCGCCCGGCGTCGGGCGCCGGCCTCCTCATGAACAGCCAGCGCGGCACCAGCTCCAGGAAAGCCGCGCGCGCCCACCGCGGCATCCGGTGCGTGCCGGGCGAGCGGTGGTGCACGTTGAGCACAAAGACGGTGACCGCGATGGAGAGCGTGACGAAGATCATGGTGAAGAGCAGGTACTCGCCGATGAGCGGGATGACCAGCGACGTGGACGGGATGATCTCGGTGATGAGCAGCAGGAAGACGGTGAGCGAGAGCAGCACGGAGATGCACAGCGTGATCTTCTCGCCGCAGTCGGACGGCAGGTAGAAGACCAGCACGGTGAGGCAGGAGATGAGCAGGCAGGGCACGATCAGGTTGATGGTGTAGAAGAGCGGCAGGCGGCGGATGGTGAACAGGTAGGTGATGTCCGGGTAGATCTCGCGGCAGCAGTCGTACTTCTTGGTGTTGTAGGTGCCCACCGCGTTGACGACGGCCCACTCGCCGCTCTCCCAGTAGTTGCCCAGGTCCACCGAGGCCTCCGGCCGCTCCAGGTCGATCTTGGCCTTGTCGTAGGTCCACGAGCCAAACTTCATCTTGCAGTTCTGCTGGTCGAACGGGAAGAAGGTGACGTCGATGCTGCACGAGCTCTTGTAGATGGCCGGCGGCACCCAGCGCACCGCGCCCGTGTGGAACAGCTGCGCCTTGGTCATGTGGGTCACCGCGAACTCGCCGTCCGCGCTGCAGAGAAAGACGCCAAACGCGCGCGGGGGGGGGGGTCACCTCCCGGGCCGTTGAAAAATTCTGTCCTGCCGAGCCAAGGCGGGACGGAATGACAACAACATTATCGTTTGAAATGATGAAGCAGACCATTCTCGCATCAAAAGAAAAAGAATCCTGGAGCCGAGTGGGCTCGCCTTCATTGGCGCGGACAGTCCACCGGGCCCCCATGACCGCTTGCGAATAAAGGGGATTCCTCGGCGAAGCCAGACATGGATCGCGGAGCTCCCTGCTGAGCTTGTGTCCCTAATCAACTGTCCCCGAGTTGAGATTTGCGGAGCTGCGACACGCGACGCCACTAGAGGGCACCACAATCACGTCAGGGACGTTCGGCCGCGGCCCATCGAGACTAATCGTCATCCTCATCCGAACTCGACTCATCTTTGGCTCCCGAGCGCCTTCGCAAGCATTCCCGCCTACTCACTTATTGTAGAGGACAATGTCCGGCACCCAAATGAGCTGCGACGGAACTCTGATGGACGTCACGTTGTCGTAATCCGACGGCCGCCAGCGAAGTTTGTAGTCGTTCCACTCCTGGGGACCGACATCAAATGCCAGAACAAAACAAGCGAGGCCGCGCGCGCCTTCGCCTTTGCATCGTCGCGCCAAAGTGATGGCAAAGGTGCGTTTGCTCCCACCTGTTTGAGCCACACGTTGGTCGTCATCATTTGGTTCTTCTCGTCCTGACGGACGGCAAGTGACGTTAGGGAGATTCGCCGTGCCCAAAAAAGCGAGGCCGCGACTCACCACGTCGATGAGCTGCGCGATGGCCAGTCCGAACTTGACGATGACCACGTCGGAGATGTTGGCCACGGGTCTGGACCACTTGTTGTAGCTGGCGAACAGCCTCTTGAAGAGCTCGTCCTCGGCGTGAGAGTGCGCCGTCGCGTGACACGCCGCTGGCCCAAGAGGAAAAAGCGCAGCTTTTTGCTTTTCTTGCCGCCGTGCGCCTTTTTTCGGGGCTCGCTTGTTTGTTTTTCTTTCGTCCTCTATCTCTCTCACGCACGCCGTCTGTCTCCCATCGAAAGCGTAGGTGTCAAACTCAAGGCCCGGGGGCCAGATCCGGCCCGCCGGGTCATTTTATGTGGCCCGCGAAAGCAAATCCTTTGTGTCGACTTGCTAAAATCTGGACCCAAATGTCAGATCGAGATTGTGCGATCATTTTGTGACCCCGTTTACACTCGAACTGACGATCGTAATTGACTCATTTCAAAACGAGTCATCTCTTAATTTGTTGCGTACAAGTGATCATTTTGCGGTTTCACCGTCATAATTGGCCCGCGACTAAAATGAGTTCGACACCGCTGATCGAAAGTCAACAAAGCTCCGGAGCGGACTTTTGCTCTCCGGCGAGTCCAAACGCACTCCGTTTGGAGCCGCTCGCGTCAGAGCCCCGCGCCGCGAGGATCGCAATGAAAAGCCCAAATGCGCGCGTCGCGCTACGTGGCGTCGGAGGAGGCGGGCGGCGCCTTGACGTACCCGCCTGCCAGAAGAGCAGCGGCCAGAGCCAACGAAGCGGCTCCATGCGGACGGCGCGGCGAGGGAAGGAAGGCGCTATCTCGCGGCGCGCCGTGCGTCCTCTCGGCTGCGGCGAGACATCTCACGGGCGCTTTGACCCGCGACCGCTTGACGCTCAGTCAATGGGCATCCCAAATCTTGGAAGCGCACCTGAGCAAAAATGATTTTCACCCATCCAGAAGACGAGGAGGGAGATGAACGGAGCGAGCGCCTGCGCTTTTGGAGGAACACGCGTGCACGCGCTGCAGCTGGGCTTTAATGTCTGCCGCCTTCATGGCCACGCCTTCTCTTTCTCTCTCTCTCTCATCAGTGGCCTCGAGTATGCATGGAAAGAAATGTGAATCTCTCTCGCTCTCTACACTGCGGAAATGTCTTTTGATCACCCGGGGGCAGACTCGGGCCCTGTTATCCCAAAGCAGTCCAGATGACCGTTCCGCAAGTGACTTTTGCCGGCTAAGTTGTTCGTTGGGGAAGGCGAGTCAGGCGGGCTCCATGAGCTACGTTGGCCGCAAATCGGAAGCCAACGGGAGTTCCGTCGCGTCGGACGCACCGTCGGTTCGGTCTGCTCGGCGGGCTTATGTCGCGCGAGCGAGCTAGCTAGCGCGCTACCCGGGAAAGGGCCGCTCAAACTTGTCATTTCTGGCGAAACGCCGCAAAGCGCTCGGAGGCGCGCTCTGCCGGCTTCATCTCATCGCGCGTGTGAGAGGGAAGAAAAAAAAAATGGAATAAAAATCGTACGCACGCCTTCACTTAGTCGGAGGGATGCGCCGCCACGTTGGCCGAGTGACGTCAGCCTTCTGGCTCGTTTGTGCGGGCCGCAACGAACGCTGACAACATGCGCATCGGCTTGGATTGCAGCTCGCGACTCGTTTGCCCCGTTGGCAGTTGCCTTCGTTTGCGTCCCGCTTTGTGCATTCGTACAAAAGGTGACAAGCGAGAAGGCAATAAATGAAGGCGGGGCTTTGGAACGCGCCGGTCGCCTGTATCGACGTTGGCGAACCAAAAAATAAAAAGAATGCATTTCATCCGGAATGAAATTGGATTCCCGGGCCCGAGGAAAGCAAACGGGAGAGCCGCCGCGCGCCATCTGATGAGTGTGACAGCGCTTGAGGAAAAGCTCACGCGGCAAAGTGCTTTTTAATTATGCGAGGCTGGCATTGGCGCCGCGCGTCGCCGTCTTCACATTCGATCCGACGAACAATCTTCCCGCGGACTGCGACCCCTTCAGGAAAAAAAAAAAACAAAAGCAAACACGACGTTTGTCGGGATTCTTTTTCTTCTCGCAAATCGGCGCCCAAGCCCAAATCTGCCGCCATCCGCCCGTCAGCGCCGCACGCGCGCCACGATGAGCGAGAGCCATCGCGGCCCCCAACATCAACAAAACGCAAAAAGAAAGTCAAGACAAGACGATCGTCAGCTGGCGAAAAGGAAATCGCCGCCGATCTTCGAGGCGCCATCGGGCGCTCCTCCCCTCCCTCACCTCCATGATGGCAAGCGGCATCTTGGCTCCTGGGAGAAATCGCCCCCCCCCCCCCCCCCGCCACCTGGCCGCGCGCTCGCTCTCGCTCTCGCCCACGCCGGCTTCTGAGATAAATCGATTCTTGCCGCTTTGGCCACGCCACGCTCACTCGCGGAACGTCTCGGCGATCCGTTTGGCTTCAGGGGAAATACGGTCAACGGATTGAGCGTTGGGCTTTTGAACCGGGGGGGGGGGGCGTCGAGGCTTGGCCGCATAAATAGACCAAGAGGGACAAGCAAAAATGTCAGCACCTTAGCGCGTCGCGATGTCGTTTGGAGAAGAAACTTTTTTCTTGCGCGGCGCCATCTGCTGGATCTGCCGTGCCACCGCATCGATGGCCCCGATGCGGAATGGCCAGCGGATATGCCGTCCCGTCAAGTTTCCCTGACCAAAAAAATCAAAGTGTGTTGAACATGCCGTTGTTGAAAGAAGATCTGAACAAACGCTTTTGGCTGCGATTCCATTCTCGGCAACGGATGCGCGAACGAGGCTTCGGATATTGCGATAGATACCAAAGTACGTGACTGAAGTCTCCGTGTCAGCTGGCGTTTGACCCAACCACCGCCGCGTCTGCCTTTAAATATAGCCGCTCGGCCGGCGTGTCACCCTGAGCGAAGCCGTGTCGTCAGCTGCTTTTGCAACACGAGAGGCACAACGCCGCACCGCGCTTCAATCGGACACCCGACAAGCCGGCCGCCCCTCGCCGCGTCCGATATCGACCGCCGCGGCTTTGCGCTCGGCATGAGGACGCAGGCCGGGGCCTCGCTCCGGCGTGGCTCGACTCACAGATCCGTCCCCCGCCCCCCCACCCCCCAGTAATTGGATTTGACGCTCTCCCGGGACGGCGCCCTGCCTGCAATTTGTTTCCAAGTCCATCATGACGGCGCGCGCATCCGTCAATGGAGATTGCGCCCGTTCATTTTCCAGGAAGGGCGGCGTCCGGTGACAAAGGAGTCATCGGCGCCGACCTTCCGGGAAGCATCCAAAGTGCCCGCTTAACGTTCGCCCCATTGCGCTCACGCGCCGTATTGATGAGGAGAATCATCCGGTGGTGGCGAGGAAGCAAGTCCAGAGCAGACGAAGCGGCACGTCCGCTGCACATCGTCAGCACGTGCGCTACTCTCGCAATTGGCGGCGGAAAGACGAGCGCGCGCGTCAAAGTGAGCGATCGCCGATCGGCGCGTCCTCGGGCTGCCTCGTTTCCTGCCGCTCGCCAGACGTCAGGAGCTCTGGCTTTTCTTTGCAAGCGGTCCAGACGTCCGGCGCGGAGCCGAGAGCCCGTTCTGTCGGACGACGGCGCCCCCGGGCGCTCATCTGTTTTGTTGTGGGTTTTTTTAACAAGCGCGGCCAAGGAGCGCCGTCGAGCGTTTCGATCACACAGACGCCGACGGGTTGGCCTCCCTGCGAATGGGCCGAAACTCGGGGGGGGGGGGGGGGGGGCATCCATCTAGCGCGGAAGGGACTCGCATCAATCAAGCTCGGCGGCGCGGCTTATCTGCGGAAGGCGGCCATTTTCAAAACGCGCCAACTCAAGGCACTTTTTCCGGACATCGGGCCCATCTATCTTTCGGGACGAAGTGAATTTTTCATCATGTATTAGCGGGGCTTGCTCACAAGCAACAGCCAGACGAGACCCAACGGCGAGCGGGGCTCCGCTGTTTGCCGGATGAGCGGCAAATGGACGCCGCGGCGGAGGCCCCGCGGGCAGAAAAAGCCCCAAATGAACTCGACAGAAGAAGTCAGACAGGAAACCGGTCTGACGCAAAAAGTCCCATGAGCTCACTCCGCCAGGCGCCGCGCGCTAATGAAGGATCCGCGCGGCTAATTGGGGCTGAATTAAGTCAGGGGGGGGGGGGGGGCCTGCGCTCACTTTTGCCTTCTTCCTGTCGCAAGCGCGCCATTTCCCGGACGCTCGCTCGGCGGGGAAACCACAATTGCCGCTTTTGGCACGACGACTCCTTTCGCATCAAAAGAAAATCTCCTCCAAATGGACGGCGGAAATCATTTCAGACTTTCAAATAAAAAGAAACGACATCAGGTCGTGTCCAACGTCCGACGATTGTCAAAGTGCGCGCGGGAGAACCGCAGCGCCAATTTTCATTTGCCAACACTTAAGAACGAGCGATCTTGACCAAAGGAGGGGGTTGGGGGGGGGGGGTCTCTTTTCTCACCGCCGCTGAAGGGTCCCTTTCGAACCGGCGCACATCATAAAAAAGAAGAATGGGCTTTTGAGGCTGTCACAATGTCAAAGGCCGCGCCTTTCGAAATGGGACGCTTCCTTCCTTACGACGAGGCGGCGCCAAATCCGCCAGCGGGACCCAAAGGGGCCATCTGGCAAATCGAGGCCGGCGTGTCCTATCGCGCGTCGGCACGCCTGCCCTTTTCAAAGCGTGCGCCCCCGCCCACGTCGGGGGAAATCCATGTCCTTCGTCCCATCGGCCCCGACGGGGATTACGGGAAGATCGAGCGGGGGCCCCGCGTCGCAGACGCCGGCATTTATCGATACGATGCGCGACGACGCCTTTGGCCGAAGCTGGACTTGGGCTGCGCTCCCCACGGAGCCGCTTCTTGTAAAACGGACCCCATCCAACAAAAACAAAAGAGGATTAAACATCGCAGAGCGCGTGGCGCCGTGCGATACGAGCGACTCGCCGCGCGGACGAGGATTTCCCACATAGCAGCCGTGCTTTGATCGCTTTTTCTTTTTGTTGTTGTTTTTCTGCCAGGGCAGACTTCTGATATGAGTTCGATCGAGTGGCGGGGACGCAACTCACCTCATAACAAGATAGTGGACAAATCCCCCCCCCCCCTCAGAAAAAAAGGCTTCAAGCCGTTCATGCCGCTCCCAGTTGAGGTTTGCTGTCAAAGTAAACATCAAACAAAGAGAAAGTTACATGTTGCGTATCTGAAATCAGTGCGTAGCGCTTCATGCTAGCTTCATGCTGGGGCTGCGCCATGACGGCCGAAATGACTTTTTATAAAACAATACGTAAAAAGTCTTCAGTGCAAATTGAGAAACTGTTAAATGCTCAGGACTATTTTTAGTGGGGCCTTTTTTTAGATTGTGAACAAAAAAGGTAAAATTTACGAGAACACATTTGAATATGGGCTCAACAAAAGGCCATTTTAAGAGGGGAAAAAGGCAATTGACCATTGATGTACTTACACCCCCCCCCCCAAAAAAAAGCCTGCAATGGCTCATGAGCGCAGCTAACCTCACGAGCCGTCTGGGGGGGGAAAAGACACTTTGTTTGCGCCCTTGCAACAAACGAGCTTCAATGGCCTCCGTTTTCCTCCGATTGCATCACGCTGATTTCACCCCCTTGCCAGTGGAGCCAAAATGCTTCAAGCTTCGGGCGGGCGCTCATGTTAGTCGCTTCACTAACTCAGCCAGTGCATCCAACACACTTTGGAAGTGCGTGGAGTGTCTGCGTGGGGGGGGGGGGGCGGGGGGGGGGGAGCGTCGCCCCCGCGCGTCTGCGCAAATTTGCATTGCAGTGGCTTCATCGCTATAGCGGGTTGACCTGGCCTCCCCCCCCCCCCCGCCGGTCTACCATCGCCTCGGCGCTCTCGCCCCCGCACGCCGGTCGAGCGCTCCCGCGCTCAAATTAGAAGACAAAGGGAGAAAGAGAAAACGCCGCCTGCTAATTATTATTGGCGGCGCCGCCTTGGGACTTTGCGGCATGAATAATTCAACGCTGACGTTCATTAGCGGCGCTGATAAAGATGTTATCAAATTGATGGGGCCGATAGCCAACCCCAAACTCGGCTGGATTCGGGCTCCCTTTCAAGTGAGAGAGGAATTGCCTTTCCAATTCCTTCTTTTATTATTCTTCCGACAAATCATTCGCCTCAACAAGCCTGAAAACTTCACTTGAAGCTTCGGTGTTTGGATATTACACACCGATAGCGAAATCTCGTCGGAAGATAAAACGACTTTTTGGTGCAAACATATGCTAATGATCTTTCCTGCGCATAGCTAAGCGCCTGAGCTCTCTTGACGCTAGAGGGGAAAAGATTTTTTTACTTCATCGACACTTTGACAATATGCTTGAGAAGGTCGAGCACGGTCACGGGCATGTTTGGTTAAAGCAGCCTGCTCTGGTCCAAGGAAGCAAACAACAGATAAAACCAGAGCGAAATGTTTCTTTTGTGCTTCTCCTCAACTTTTTGACATTGATGCAGACTTGCCGATGCGACTGCACCCTTCCTCCAGTTTCATATTAGGGTTAAGGTTTTAACCCCCCCCCCCCCCCAAGAACCTAAAGCAAGGGTTTTATTCAAAACTACAAACACGACAATATTGCCCATCGCAGCAAAGCTAAATGAATTTCAAAAAGGATTTGATGAGCTGCAATGTCATTTTGAGAACATTGTGCGAAAACAAACGAATATCGTGACAAAGAAGAGCGTTTGCACTCTGTTCATATGCGCTCAATTCCAATTATTTTCACTTCTCCCGGCTTACCGTACAGTGTTATTTGATTTGATTTATTTTCAGGTGAGCTTACGCGATGCCTTGTCGCGTTTTCGTCGGCACGAAGGCGAATTCGGAGCCGCGAATTCACTTACCAGATGCACGAGGACACTCGCTTGCTTCCCGGTTGCTCTTTTTGAGGGCTCTGACAAGGTGCTTGCGTCGCGTCTCACGACGATTGGCGCGGAGGTCGCCCGCGCGTGGCTTCCCGGGTGGACTTTGCGTGTTGTGCCGGGGCCCGCGTGGGTTTCGTCCAACATCCCCAAACAAACATGCACGGTTGGTAACTTCGCCGACCACCGGAAATCACGCCCGGGGTGCGATTGGATGGTGTCGCCCGCCTACCGCCCAAAGTCAATTGGGATAGGCTCGAGCACGTCCGCGACCTTCGTGAGGAGAAGCGTCTGCTCCACGTGTACCCCCCCCCCCCCCCGACACCCCAAGTGCACGGGCGTCAAGAGTGAATTTCCGATCCCCCCACATACCGCAGCTGGACTTTACGTACTTTCACGTGGACCTTCGAACAAGTCGAGGAGACCTTTTCCAATCATCCATCGGAAACCTCTGATTAGTTTTTCACGTCGCCCCATTGTAAAATGAGGGCGCACCCCCGACTCGTGACCTGGGCCACATGTCACCGATGATTATTATTCACGGGTCCTTGAAGCCACCTTTCGTTCGGAAGTCTTACACAACACCAAAGCCTCACGTGTGCGCGTTCGTTCCTTATTAGGCTGTTGATTGATAAGGTAGCGGCAAGTCAAAGATATGCAAAGCTTCGGGCTATCTCGAGGCAGCAACAGTTATGTCATGTCAATTGTAAAAGAAATAAATACATCTCGGGTTGTTCTTTACCAAGCGACTTAATGTTGATATTCCAATAGATGGCGCTGTTTCCGTGACTTTGGACAACCACAATACACTCTGGTCCAGTACATTGCGGACGCATCTTTTTGCAGCAGTTATTTTTAATACAATTTCCGAAGACTGTGTCTTGTTTTTTTTAGACAATATTGTCTAAAATTCATTGAATCACTCTAAACTTCATTTTTTTTAAATGTAAAGAACAGATTTAAGAAGCGCACAAACCAACCTGCTCCGCTCACAAAGCTGCATTGACTCGACCATCACGAAAGGCTGCTAAGCTTCCGAGTTCAACTAAACAGGCGCAAACAAACACAAGTTCCATGAATAATAAAAATCTAGTTTGGGCATGAAAATGAGCCGTTACCTTTGGACTGTGGGCAAATATGCTTCCTGCAATAAGAATGTCAGATAAGAAACGGGCAGATATGACATGACGAATTTATGTTGAGGAAGTGTTTGCTGACAAAGCGGGATGCCCCGTTTTGTACCCCCCCCCCCCCCCCCCCCCCCGCGCATTGCGTAAGATGCTCGCCATGGGAATCTAATGGCTGGGTTCCGCAAGCATGACCCGACACCAATTCGAGACAAGTGCAGGCCGGGGGTTTCAAATGAGGCCCCTTTGTTTGTATTTGTAGTCTGGAATTGTGTTGCTACAGATGCGTGTTGACGTAACATTCTTTAGGATTAAATAACCTTAAAATGTCATCTTTTCCAGTGTTAACGGCTGCCAAAAGTCACGGCTTCGACCCCAAACGTCACACGTCCCATTGAGGGACTGTCAACTAGTATGGGGCAACATTCTGAATTTCTGAGAAGGCAGCATCGACATCGGCCGTCAAAACTTTTGGACCAATCGCAACGCGGCATGGACATTGCTTGGGCGGAGCCGCGCCTCCCATTGGTGCTCCGGTCAGCAACGGGCACGGCCTCCGAGCTCAGCTCGACCACAACAAGAGGCCCCGCGAACATCGGCGGAGGAGAGAATCGGGGAAAGAAGTGCAAGGAAGCCGATGGAGCGACAAAAGCGACTCTGAACCAACCAACAAGAGGGTAGGAATGAACTCGCACCGTTTTGAGACGTACCGTCAACTTTCGTCGTCATTTTTGGAAAGTTTGGGGGCACAGCGACCCACACGTCACTCCGTGACGTCAGCACTCGACTCATCGTTCGTCCATTCATTTTCTTCGAAAGGGGAACCGTGTAACTTTAGCGGCTCATCTTCAACCTTGCCTACCACGAGGTCAAAATAGAAAGAATCAAAAGAAACAAAGGCCCAGCGCAGTTTACCAAAGAAAGTTAGTCCCTTTTCATGCTTTTTCCCCCCAATTGCTATCCAAATTAAAACTTGGTGTCTCTAAATTTTCAGTTTTCCCAAAAAAAAATAAAAATAAAAAACCGCATCCCCCAAATTCCAGATTAATTAGAAAACTTTTTTTTCTACATTTTTAACTGTCAAAACAAGTTCATGGTTGTTAATAAGATGCAAAAAGACTCATTTTCTAAACATAGTCACGAGGGCAAAAAAGGTCAACCACTGAAAAACATCAGAAGCTCATTTGCGGCGACAGCCAGTATTCGTGCTTATTGAAACCTCGTCTTTTAAAACCACAATATTCGGTGATACTTGAAAGATGTGCGTCAGAACGACCGTCGCTGCGGGCTGCTTTCAAATGAAGCGATGAACGGGTTTTTCCACCTTAACATGTGTTAGGGCTGCTGCTCCCGGCTCACGGGTGGACTCCAACAGCCAGAGCGAGACGATGTCCCGTCAGCCCTGCGATGACAGCAAAGCAGCCGTGGGCGGCCCAGGTAACACGCGCAACAATCCCTTCTTCCGCACGCGCAAGGGCCGCCGTGAAGCCGTCTGAGGTGAGCGACGTCTCGTCGCGTTTTCAATGCCTTGACCGCTCATCGCGTGTCCATAGCGTATGACATCAAGGAGATGACATCGTTCCAGGCAAACTGTGCCTGTCGAAACGGGCCCGGAGGAACTAGTGACCGGGACACAAATGGATCCCGGCAATTTTCATTGTTAGTTTTTTTGGAGGGGTGAAGTTCTTCCTCAGCGATTAGATTGCAACGGAGCGCTTCTTGTTTACCCAGTGGCCTTTCGTTACCGCTCAGTCAGCACTTTTAAGAGCGTGTCCAAAGATGAACTGTGCCGGTATGTCGCTCGCAAATGTTCCTACTCGCTCTGTGCTTGCGGTGGATGCGGAAGGTCTACACGGCGCTGTTGAACAAAACAAAGCATGAGACCAAGATAAATCGTGTTACCACTGTTTAAGGTAGCTGTACAATTCCATTGCGTTGAAGAAAAACAACAACAACAACAAGAAAAATCCATATGTTTACAAGGGGGGGGGGGGGGAGATAAAAATAATCAGCTGAAGTCATGCGGTTGCACAAGTGTGCGCTCACTCTCCTGGAACTCGTGTGTGCCTGTGATCAGAATCCACTCACAGAGTTCAAACTGGTGTCAGAGGGACTCGGTTGACATTACGAGCGCCACCGATGACCTCCGGATAAGGTTCAGATGTTCTTGCAGGCGTTTGCTGACTTTTCTGGCAGAAGCCCGAAGGTTTTGCGCGAACGCCGACTGTTCTCGGGAACCGTTTAGAATTCCTTTCGCCTTGTGGAAGGCCCCACCGTTGCTCATTCTGCCACGTGTTTGTTATGGCGCGGCAGGTCATCTTTCGTCTTCATTCCACTAGCCTGCACAAATAAAGCAGACGTTTCTTGACAGGTGATCGAACACATTCAAACACATAGTCTGATGCGCAGTAAAATCACTTATGAGGACCCCCCCCCCCACTTGTTTACACTGAGAGGACTCGCTCACAAACGTGCACGGTGACAGATTAAGCCATGCCTGTTTAAAAAAACGAAAACCACAACACACACACACACACACACACAAAAAGTGCCGCAGTTCATCATGCGAGGGTGCTCGTTAAGCCTGCCGGGGTTTAAAGTCCAACGGAAGGACAAATACTTGGCTGCTTATTCACGCATTAAAGCCTGTGACGACGCAATATACACGCCACCGAAAATGCTGCCCGATCAACACGGCCTCCGGCGAAACCAACAAGGTGCGTCATATTGAAGAAAGCGCTTTTTTTTTTTCTTGTTGACATTTCTCCGCGTACACCAAGCAGTGAGGCATCTCGCTTCGAGATGTTTATTTGTCCCGCGCGCTTCAAGTTGTTCCGGCAAAGCTTCTAATTTGGCCTGCTAGCATCGGAGCGCGCGGCCGTACTCACGGGGCGTCTTCTCTCCGCTCGTCCTCCGGCAGGCTGCGGCCGGCTGGTGGCGGCGGCGGCGGCGGCGGCGTCGCTGAGCGGCCTGATGCTGGGCTACGAGATGGGCCTGACGTCGGGCGTGCTGCTGCAGCTGCGCGGCGTCCTGTCGCTGTCGTGCCGGCAGCAGGAGCTGCTGGTCAGCTCGCAGCTGCTGGGCGCGCTGCTCGTCTGCCTGGCCGGCGGGCCCGTCCTGGACCGCTACGGCCGCCGGCGCTCGCTGCTGCTGAGCGCCGCCCTGGTGGTCGCCGGCACCCTGCCGCTCATGGCCGCCGGCTCGCTGGCGGCCTTGGCGTCGGGCCGCGCGGTGGTGGGCATGGGCACGTCGCTGTCGGGCACGGCGGCGTGCCTCTACATCGCCGAGATCTCGCCGCGGGAGCGGCGCGGCTTTCTGGTGACGCTGTACGAGCTGATGCTGGTGCTGGGCGTCATGCTGGGCTTCGGCTGCAGCTGCGCCTTCGCCGCCACGCCCCGCGGCTGGGCGTACACCTTCGGACTGGTCATCCCTCCGGCGCTGCTCCAGATGGGCGCCCTGGCCTTCCTCCCGCCCAGTCCCAGGTTCCTGGTGGCGCGGGGCCAGCCGGAGCGGGCCAGGGAGGTCCTGGCGCGCATGCGGGGCGGCGCCAAAGAGCGGGTGGAAGAAGAGCTGCGGGAGATCCAGATGGGGCTGAAAGAGGAGTCGGAGCACAGCTTCGCCGAGCTCTTCGGCGCCAAGTCCAACCTGCGCTCGCGGCTCCTGACGGGCGCGGCGCTGGTCTTCCTCCAGCAGGCGACGGGGCAGCCCAACATCCTGTCCTACGCCTCGCCCCTCCTGCGCGGCGTGGGCTTCCGCAGCGACGCCGCCGCCACCCTGGCGTCCACCGGCTTCGGCGCCGTCAAGGTGGCGGGCACAATCCCCGCCGTGCTCCTGGTGGACCGCGTGGGGCCCAAGAGCTTCCTGTGCGCGGGCGCGGCGGGCATGGGCATGTCGCTGGCGGCGCTGGGCGCGCTCACGCTGCAGAGTCGCACGCACCTGTCCAGCCTGTGCGTCAGCCAGCCGCCGTCCAACCGCACCGGCGCCTCGTGGGACGGCGACGCGGCCGACGCCGCCCGGACGCTTGTCCTGAGCACCCCCGTCTGGCGGACGGACGCCGACAACGGGACGGTGCGAAGCGGGCCCGTGGACCGCCGGTCCTCTTGGCTCAAGTGGGCGTCGCTCTTCAGCTTGCTGGCGTTTGTGGCCGCCTTCTCCATCGGCCTCGGGCCAAGTGAGTAGAGCGCCCGTTGGCTCCGAAGCCCGCCTTAGCCGCCGCAGGGGTCCAGACCGAGGTTCCCGTAGTTCACCAAAACTGACGAAATGACTCCGTTTGAGAACCGCCGAGTTGAAGTATTCGCACTTTGCTGTGAGGGACAAAAGAGTTGCGTCATTGAGCGCCGCTACGGGCAACTTGACACGCCGGGTGTGTGTTTTGACTTGCCAGTGGTGTACGTGGTCCTCAGCGAGATCTTCCCCGCGGGCGTCCGAGGGCGAGCCGTGTCGGCGGTGTCGGCCATCAACTGGGCCACCAACCTGCTCATCTCCATGACCTTCCTCACCATGACGGGTGCGTCGACGCTCTCGCCTCCTCCCCTGGAAATCGCCAGAGCCCATCATCAATCGGAGACCGCCGCCGAGGCGCAGTGACCAAGCGCACGACACGCTGCTCCAAACATGAAATTCACATTTCAAAAAACCTTTGATGAAATGCAATTGGGGGGGGGGGGGGGGGGACCATTGGTCCATCTCTAACTCATGTCAGGACAGTTGGGCACAGTGCGGTGCTGGAGCGCCACAGTAATAAGCAAGAATTTACTGGCCCGGTGCGAGCACGACGCACGTCAATGTTTTTTCTTTTCTTCCTCCTCAGAGAAAGTCGGCGTTCCAAACATGATGTTCCTGTACGCCGCCCTGAGTTTCGTCCTGCTGGTGTTCGTCATCCTCTGCGTGCCCGACACCCGAGGACGCACGCTGGAGGAAATCTCCAAAGAGCTGGCCAAAAAGTGAGCGGCGGATCGGAGCGCTGCCGCGAGGCCGACTCGTCGCGCGGCCTCATCGGCTTTTTCCTCATTTCTCCAGGAAGCACTTTGAATTCAGCCTGTGCAAAAAGGTCCAAAATCCAGCGAGGAGCGGCACGTCCGGGGAGATGGCAGCAAACATCCTGTGACCGACGGACAAGCGCACTCATCAAATGACCCTTTCTTCACCCTTTCTTCTGACGACACGCTTGGCTTTCTATGACTTAACACAACACGTCCTTCTGTTCATGACACACGATGCCGTCCATCTTGGTTGGGGTTTGCTTTTTTCTCTCGGTGTGATTATTATTTATGTGTAATATGCTTGAATGATTTTAGAAAATATTGTTTCCATACTTGGACAATTCTAACGGTCAAACTGTATAATGTACATCTTGAAATTGGGCTTTTTAGTCTTTATTTTTAATTTTTATGACCACTTGACCTACTCCATGACTATTTTAATGCTGGCCATTATGGTGGTACCGGTACCATTGAGTACTTTTCAAAGTGGTACTTTGTGTCAAGATTTTCTGGCTGCTGTCAATTCCAAAGTGGCAGAACAGCGCCATCTTCGGGACCGGGAGAGTCTTTACAGGCGGTGGTTTCAAAAGTGAATTTCACAGACCCGTGGAAAGACATTTTGGACTTGACGTGCGCATATACACATTGTTCCGGGCCATCGATTTAAACGTCCGCGGCAGTGAAGGCGTTACAAAGGCAAATGTCCATCCAAAATTAAAATGTGGGATTCTAAATCAATGTCCGCGTCCGCTTTGTTTCCATTCCGGCATTCTCAAAGACAGACGGCCGCTCGATTGATGACATCTTTATTTTGATATAAAATACACAAGAGTCACACATCTTTTAAGTGGCGGTAAAACATGGCAGAGCCGCGGCGAGAGCGTCGCCCTCGAAGGACTCCGAGCCGTTTTTAAATGGATTGGATGTCGTCGACCGCAGTTAAGAGTAGCGAGTGGGTTGGATATTCAAAAGCCGCCTCACCCGTCGCGTCAGCGCCACGTCGAGCGTAACGGGGCTTACGTTTCAAGTTTGTAGCTGTTGAAATCTTCTCAAGCCGCACCAAGACGTATACTCAAAGGTTATCTATCCTGCACAAAGTCGATCCTCGAATAACAATAATACAAAATATTTACACTTTACAGCGAATGTGTCCAAATGTACAAGCGTTGAGTGTACGCCGCCGCCGCCGTCGAGTGAATAGCTGACCGTTAAGAGATGAAGAGAGGTTTTGTCGTTTGCCGTGGACGGAGAAAACGGTCGACTTCCTGGTTGATTGCGCGGGATGGCGGGGCGGCACTTCTGAAACGACTGCGAGTCCACCAGCGGCGGTCGCAAAAGGCGCCGTCCGTCGAGAGGACCGCCGCAACCTTGGCCAAACCGGAAGCGCTTCTCACTTGCAGAGCGGCTTCTTGCACTCAAAGAGGAGCGGGTACACCTGCTCCACCGCCGTGGCCACGTTCTGCACGTTTGGTCCTGGCGGGGTCAGAGCGTCGCGGTGAGGAACAAGCAACAAATCAAGAGCCCGGGCGGCGGCGTGGGAACGTCGGCTCCCACGCCGCCATTCCTCCGGGGATCGGGATTACCGATGCAATGTGACCTTGAGCCGTGAGCTTCTCGGTACCTGTGACTGTGAGGCTGCCCGTGGAGAACACCTGGATGGTGGCCTTGATGGTTTTGATCCTGTAGGTGGCGGCGGGATGGAGCTCGGGCTCGTAACTGACGTCAAACAACAACAAGCACATCGAGTCAGGAGTTGCGTTTCCATGCCGCCCGGAGACAGCCGTTGGTTGAAAATGACTGGGGCAGTCAATTTCTGTCGCTATCACAGTGGTGTGTGACATTTCCAATAAACCCGGCTGAGCAGAGGTCTGCGTGTGTGTGCGTGTGCATGTGTTTGAGGAAGGGGGGGGGGGGGGGGTTATGTTTATGCGCGCCCATGTGTATGATGTGGCCCTTTGCAGTAACACAGTCCAAAAAATTGTCTCTTGGTCTCTGACTTGGTTGGCCACCCCCGCAGGACGATGGCTCCCAATGTCCTCTTCGCCATCTGGCCACTAGAGGTCAGACTAAGTCCATTCATTTCCAGAAGCGACGAACGCGGTGCCCCACTCACCTGGCAATGGGCCGGTTCTTCTTGGTGAAGTCCACCAGGTGGATGGCAAAGGGCATGGAGCACACAGCCAGCACGTTCACCACCTTGAAGGCCGAGAACCTCACCTGAACACAACACGTTGCAACCTCAAATATCGCCCGCCAATGCATCACACCCATCCCCCTACACCCCTGCGCAGTCCCGCTCGTCTCCGAAACATTTTTCTGCGTGCCGGAATGTTGACAAGACATCAAAAAAAGTCTTTACATGAGTTTCAATTCCCCAAATCAGTCCCCTCACGACATCGACTTGTTTTCATTTCTTAAAGTGCAATGACAGTAATTGAGGAAAGGCTTTTTTTCTTTTGTCAAAGGCGAACATGATAAGGACGAATGCCGATAGTGAGTGGCAAAAGTGACGATTCCCACCTTGAAGCCGATTTTTTGCAGGCATCGTGCCAACCGGCGAGCACCCTGCTTCGCCTCTTCCTCGCTGAAAGACAGAACGGAGCGGGAGGGGATTACAGCTGATCCACAAAATGCCTGCTAGCGCACTCAATGCGCATTTCTTTTCATGCCGGTCAAAGCAACTTCAGCTTCCACGTGATGCTTATGTGACCAGTCATGTCTACCTTGTTGCTCCGGTGCAGATAATTTTCCCAGAGGACCAGATGGAAGCGGTGATCTTGGGCTTACGGAGCTTCATGAGGACTTTCTGAAACATGCACGCAAACACACAGTTTGGGATTTTATTTACTTGAAACTCTATGGCATACCTTTACCAAACAGGTCATGCTTTTGTTGCCCAAGCATGCCGTTTAGACCCAAGTAGCAACTTTTGGCGACACCGCAATGAATACTTTACGTGATCATTTGGAGCACATTTGAGGTGAGCATGTTGCTGTGGAGCATATAGCAAAAAAAAAAAAAAAAAAATCTGCGGACCTAGCATCGACTCTTGTGGAGCACCACCAACATCGACGGAGGTCCTCTATTTTGCGGCAGTTACATTTCTACAGCACGACAGAAATTTGCAGGCAATCAAACAAAAGCATGTACCTATCTTAAGTCGCGTGACAGTCATAAAGCAAAAGAGGACACTTTGCACGCATGTCATTTGGAGCACTCGAATCCCAAACATCCTTACCCCCACCTCCGGCTTGTAGATGACGTTGGTTCCCTCCAGGGCGATAGTGCGCAGGTTGAGGTGGCACCTGGTCCTGAATGTCGCCACCACATTGGTGACGATGATATCCAGAGTGTCATCGTTGTTGGAATCCATGAAGGAAGTGTGCGTTTGTGTGTGCGTGTGTTGCACGGAGAGGACCACAAGGGGCTCACTCCTCACTCGTCCACCATCGGCATGACGATAAGCGCCTGCGGTGCAGGTTCAAGCCTGAGGGAAAACAAAGCTACTGTTTAGGATCATTATGTAGCCTTGATAACTTCACCCCTTGATAACTTCACTGAGGGATTAAATATGAAATCATTGACCAAACAATCAAGGTTCCCTCGCAGCTGACCGATGTGACCATCTTCCTTCCTTCTTCCCAAAAACTTTGGAGATCTGCCCAACATAGCCACCAACCTACCTACCATCTAAGCTGCATCACAATCAAGCAACTTACCGAGACATGAAGATGTTTTCTATTTTGTCTTCTTTAATTTAAGTATCCGGCTTCCCCCCACCCGCCTGATGTCGAGTCACTCGCGGGCCCGGCTGCACAACGCGCGCGCGTCGTCCCTTTACTACAAAAGCTCAACGCGAAGCGAATTAAAGCGGCGAGCGTGCACATCACAGGTCCATCTTGCCGCAGCGTTTCGTCTCATCAGCTCCCAAACACAAAGACTGTGTTACACTTGGCTCTTGTGCTTTGTGGGAACACTCGGGGGCTGCCCTCGCGACCCTCCCGTCCCAATAATCAGGGCAGAGGCTTTGATGGATAAACGCAATAGTCGAGTCGGGACGAAATTGCGCACATTTACGCCCGAAATGACGTCAACCTCGGGCTTGATGTATCGGTTAGCTGGAAGGCTCGGCTAGGCTAGGCTAAGTTCGGTTGCGGAAGGGGTGAGCGGGTTAGGGTTATGATTTAGTGAGCGTTATCCGGTGTAACTAGCCGCCGCTCAACACTTGTAACACCAAAGATCGTAACCTGACTTCAAAATAAAACCACCGGCGCGATATGAACTATGAATGAAGAGTCGTTAGCATCTGGAGCTAGCAGACTAGCCGCCTTCAGATGTCGCTGAGGAGTTTCCATTGCGTGAGGAACGTTTTGTTTTCGTGCTGCCTTTGAACTGTTTTCGATACCTCGTCCGCCTCTCAACACGGGAGCGGGGAGCCCTCGGACTTGGACGGTTCCCGTCAACCGGATCGTTCACTCCCTTCTCGCAGGTTGCGGAAAGAAAATACGAATGACTGCGCCACCTCGTCAAACAACTTCCGGGTGAAGTTTACAAAATAAAAGTCATCAACGCGGTTTCCGGCTTCGGCCTTCAGAACAATAGCGTTGAACGTTCTCCTTTGAGACGAGCAACTTGCAACTTGCGAATGACGTCGTCCAATGACGTAACACATTACAGTACAGTTCACGAGAGCCACGAACAAATGCAAGAAATGGCTGGAAGCCATGAAGGACTATTTACATTTAATTTAAGGAACAAACAATACGCGTTGGTGTCAGATGCATCAAATGAAGACCGGTTTGGGTCTTTGCAATTGAAAACATTTATGCAAACAAGCAATTAACGTCAAACGCAACGCATTATGTATAACAGGATAGGATGCAAAAATGATTTGATTAAAAATAAAAGGAGAGGCACGCTAGCAACAAAATCTACAACCGCTATAGGGCGAGCATATGAACAATTTTTTTTTTTGGAGTACTGTATAGGTAATATCTCTTTTTTTCAGAAAGTGGTTGACCGTTCCTCCGAATAAAATAGAGTGCGAGTGAGTTATTGTGTTGACAAACGTTTCTCAAACGCCAATGTTCCACTGAGCTCAGCTCGCGTAGACGCCGTTGGCAGACGACGTGGTGGCGCGTTCCCTTAACGTGTTTACTCTGCGCCTGACGTTTAAAATGTGGCAATTTAACGCCGTCTCCAAAAGGGGGGAACATCTGCTCTGAAAAAGTTCTGGAGTGGCTACAAACCCAAAGAGGGGAGCGGGGAAACTGTTTACAAGCCAGTGGGAATGTTTGTGTTCTCAATGAGAGAATCGGGCCTCATGAATGAGTGTCTCAAAGAGAAATCTATCTTTATAAGTCACATGCAATCTGCGCGAGAACGCCCTTGACATGTCCCGAGATGTTTATTGTGAAGGTTTACGGACGACACAAATTTCTTCATGAGGTCATAGCGCACAGAAAGTAAACACGCAGATGCGAGCACTTGCGCAGCATCGCTTGCGGATACGAGCGAGAATAAACAAAAGGTCCATCAAGGAGACGCGGGCTCATTGACGGGCCGCGGTCTCTCTCGAGTGCGGCCTTTCACCGATCGAGAGTTGGGACGAGAACCGATCCCCGGAGCGGCGGTGAACCTCGCGCGCCGAGGTTGGCTGTCACATCGTAAAGACCGCGCGACATAGACGAACGGCGTGTGAGTCAATCCAGCGGCGTGCCGGTGCAGCTCTGGATTCTGCCAAGTGTAAACAGAGACGTGGGAACGAGCGGGCCTGTTTACATCACGGCCATTCTTCGCGGGACCACCAGACCACACCGCGCGCACACCATTCAAATGGCAACTTTTTGTGCCGACTTTCATATTCACCTGCGCCGGGCTCCGCTTTGCAGGCTGCCGTACTTTGCGCAGGAGCGCCGCATCCAGCGAAGACTCTGCGACTTGCCGCCATCTCGGGTACGTCACCGCCACGGCCGCAAGCCGAGCCGTTTGTGAAGAGGCCAAGCTGATCGGAACGGACACAACAAGAGCCTGTGAAGAAAAACCATCCAACGCGTCGTCCTTCCATAATCGAGGAGTGGACGCGCGGGGGGACAAATGGTGCACACGCCATGGCGGCAGATTTACGGCGCTAACATTAACACACCTGCGCAAACGTCGAGGAGTGCGTAGCCATGTTTAGACTAGCGTCGCGAGCGATAACGTTGACACATGAGCAATCCGTGGCTTGGCTCCAAAGCGCACCGAATAACGATTGCGATTGAGTAACGGCCCATCGCGAGCGCGTGCTGGCGTGCTGGTTTTTGGCGGGATTTTTCTTATTAGCGAGTTGCATGACGGCGATTGTATTCCAAGGCCACCTGCTCAACATCCATCACAGGAATGACGTTGATTTCAGGAAATCTCGGCCATCGTTTATTTCAAGTTGAGTCATCCGCCGAGTCTTTTTCCGCCACGCCCTTCAAACAACATCACCGCACAATTTATCAGCGACAGTTTTATTTCTCACCTCAATGGACGCAAATTTGTGTCAAAAAGCAGTTGGCCACTTGATCTTTTAAAAAAGCGATGCCCGAGAATGGGCTTGTCGCTGGGGGGCGGTAGAAGAGAGATTTTAACATGCTTTTTTTTTTTAATTTTAAGTTTTTTCTTTCTATTATTTGTTTTAGGGTCATCTTCCCTCAGCAACACGTGCAGAAGGATCTCGCCCCACCCCCCCAACAAATGGACACGAATACAAAAATAACCACTAAAAATAAATACAAAAGCACAATGAGCAATCAATAATCCAAAAGAAATCTTGACTTTTTTCGTTCAAAATACAAATACTAAAAACCGAAAGCAAAATAAATCAAACACATTCCAATTCAATTCATTTTGTTCCAAGAAAATAAAAAGCTCCGGCCTCCAAGCCGTACTGCGATACACACAATATGAGAACATGGGAAAAAAAAAAAACTGTCGCTGAAACATTATGAATGTTGAAGGTAAAACATAAGGATGAACTATAAGCAGAAGAAGAAGAAATGAATAGACTACTCTATTTTCAAATAACATACTTTCAAATCGTCTTGACAATATATATTTTTTAGTTTGTAAAATATCGCTTAATGTAATAAGTGAATGACTGATTCAAGGACCGTTTTCCCCACGACTTGGAAGCCCGGATTTGCCCAAAACGACATTAAGATTCCCAACCCAGTAGTGCGAGTACGTGTGTGTGTGTGTGTGTGTGTGAGAACTTGGAGGAAAGGGGGGTGGGGGTGGGAGGTGATGAAATAAAAGGAAGGATGTTTTGGGGGGTGGTCCAAGTGTTTGGGGGGGGGGGGGGGGGTAGGACCGAAGGTGCAGAACGATGGTCGGAAGAGTGTGTGTATGCGTGTGCGTGACGACATGTCAGTGTACATGCATGTGTGTTGCTTGCATGGGAGATTTGTGCTTTTAACACACACACACATGCACACATACACTCACGCACGCACACACACGTGCACACACACACACACACACACACACACACACACACACACACTGATCTTTAAATTAATGGTCTCCTCGGGGAGTCATCCAAAGGCCACGGGCGTTTGGGAGAAAAGATTCTCGGAAAACGGCTTCATCGTGAAAACATTTGCTCATCGCTAACCACGTCTTAGCCATCCGCTAAGAGGGATGCGTGGGAGGCGGGGGTCCTTTTGGGAGGAAAGGGGGGTGGGGGTGGGGGGGGGGGGGCAGCGCGAACGAAATCCACCGGCAAATGCCAAACTCGTGGCATTCGCTCAGCCTCAAAAGAAAAGATAAGACGACGACGACGAGAGAGAGAGAGAGAAAAAAAAACGTTCTCAAGCTTCTTCTTCCGGCTAACCGCAAAGCCGGAAGCCATTAAACGGCGCGCCAATAAAAGCGCGTCAGTCAGATGTATCGCGCACGTCCCGGGGCCTGCGTGGAGATACGCAGCAGCGAGCTCCCATTCTTACGGCGCTGCACTTTACAGGCCGACGCACGCGGAGTCGCCAACGTTCTGACGGGTCGATGTCATTGTCATCACGTGGAAGCGCCACGCCGGCGGATCTCTCGTACGTCAATCTGCATCACGACTCGCGTCTTGGAGGGTAAGACTGCAGAATTGAACGACAGCTATTGGACATTCGGGCCCAGATTTGTTCTTTTATGTCGTTGTTGTTTTTGAACACAACACAAATGCAAAGGCCAGGTGGCTAAGGTGGCTACTTTGTCATCAATTCACACGTTTGAAATGTCTTTTGGACGCGCTCGCGCTCATGCTCTTATTTCAAGGTCGTGCGTGGCGTTGCGGGAAGACGACGACCTGGAGGCTTTCCTCTCAAGTGCTCACACGCAAGCGCCTATCTGTCTCGCACCCGTTCCAAGCCTCCGCAAAGGAAGTACTTGTGATGACGGATGGCGTTTTCCTTGTCCCGAGACTTGTTTTCGCCGCCTCCTTAGGACGCTTCGTCGTCCGCGTTTTGCAGACCGAGGCTCATTTTGAGCAAGGAAACGGATGCGACAAATTCTGTCAGGAGAGCGGACACGGCAAAGCGCGAGCAACGGCATCGCAATCGCCGTCCCGCCGTTTTGACCCGTACGGCGCGCGCGGACCGGCGGCTAGCGCCGGGATCGCGGAGGAGGGGAGGCCGAGGAAGGTTGTTAGTCCATCCAAACAAATGCGCCGGCGCTTCTTTTTACGACTGTCCCGTCAGCCATTACCTGCACGCCGAGTTACGCCCGAGTGTAAATACAGAGCCACGCCGAGCGCACGGGATGACTCGCGCGCTCATGTGCGTCCTCGCCAGCCGTCCGCGTGCACACAAAGCAACGCGATGGCCCCGTGGGCCCCCGGCCCAAAAAGTTGATTCTATTTCAGCTCTTGCGACGGTTTAGCACTAATGGACACAGAGCGCGGCTCGCGCTTTTATCTCGGCGCTCAATAAAAAGCCAACTCAACGAGCCGCCGTCTCTCCGGTGGCCTCGGTCCAAGTGGAAAATTGAAATCGGCCGGAGCAACAGGTGGCGCTACTGCCGTTACGGGTTCAGAAAGGGGAAGAACGCCACGACCGGCGAGTCAAAATGTGAGCCGGAGACCCGATAGGGCAGGATGCTGCCTCGAGACGTCCGTTGACTTTTGGTTTTCCAAGATACCAGTTGCAGTTCCTTTTATGGTTTGTTTGTTTTGACTCTTGAGCAAAACCTTTCTGTCAACTAAACAACTCACCCCACCGCAAAACATCGAAAAAAAAATAAAATAAAATAAAAGAAACAAGCGCAGGTTTAGTATTTCCAACAACCACGTGACTAAGCCTCGAGTTTGCTCGCTTCGTGCTCTCAATTTGGATGAAGGTAACGGTCGATATGCGGCCGGCGCCCGTCAAGAGCCGCGCGTGTGCGCATCGCCCGCGGGGTGGCCACGACGTGCGTGTGCGCGAGGTCGAGCGGACGGAGGTGACGTCCCGTTTGGCGCAGCGGAGAAATGATCCGCACGGTTTATTATCTTTAATTAGCATCCGAGGTGGAAAAGATAGATAAGGAGCACCATTTCGCTGATGGATGTGATACGTATCACCCCCCCCCCCCCCCCCCCAAAGAGACAAGGTGTTGTGAAAAGCAGGAAGAAGAGCGTCATCAGTCAATCGCAAAAGCAGCGTGATTGTGACCTGCCCCCAAATTCCATCTTTTAGAAGTTGTTTGTGTCCTTCGCCGCTCAAAATGGCTTCAATAGCACAAGTTGAGCTGCGATTCCTAAATGCGCCCGGAGCCCAACACGCCCTCGGGTGCGAGGGAGGGCAAGAGCCCGACATCTTCTTCTTTTGCAGAGATGTATTACGGCGAAGCCCCAATTATCATTCAAGACGAAGCGCAACGGACGGAAATCTGCGCGCGAGAGCAACTGGCAGATTTCGGCCGCCCCGTTGTTGGCATTCCATGACAAGCGGAGAAGGTGCAAAAAGGAAGAGCCATTTTGTCTCTTTCTATAGTCAGACGTGACAGCTAGCCGCGTTGTTGGCCGCGGAGGTGCCCGCCCGCTTGATAAGACTTGCAGATTTTCTTTCATCGTTCCAATTTGGCAGGCCTGTTCACAAACTGCAACAAACTCCTGTCGGTGGCGCATCGGTTGACGTGACATTTTCACAATTTCAAAGCCGATGCGGTAATTAGCACCAAGCGCCGAGGATAGCGCACATCTGTTTGCAATTTGGCCATAAGGGCCGGATTGCTTTAGCATCTGTCCTCCGCGACTAAGTGGACTCCAGCTCAGGTCGCACTCACACGTACAAACAAACACATGCACACGCTAATGAGCTAACACCCGCACGCAGACAAGCACTTGTCTGCTTCCTGCCTGTGAGACTCGGGGTTCAGAGGATTGTGGGGGCTCCCTTGAGATTAGTGTGTGTGTGTGTGTGTGTGTGTGCGCCGGGGCATCTTTTTATCATGAGTCACATCTCACCTCTTCGTCATCTCCGGTGAGCCTCCGGTAGCATTAGGTGGGCGTCTCATGGGAGCGTTGAGCCACACTCTGGTGAAAGCACAGATTAAACTGAGATGTCACATCAGGGTCTCGTTTAGGCCCACCGGAGCTTGGCAAAGATCATTTGTTAAGACGTTTCACCAATTGTAAAAAAAAAAAAAAAAAAAAGCATCCCATGTGAAAAACAAAGTGGGGGAGGAGGGGTACATTAACTCCACTTTCATATCGTGTTTATACAAAAAGATCCTGGCCAGTGGCCAGTAGCTTTTTGTATTGTAACTCCTAAGCGCACATCGAGTATTGTGAAATATTTGTACAAGTTACCTCCCTGTACATCAAGCTCTCTCCCCCTCCCTGGGGGAGGAGTGGGCGAAGGTGGAGAAAGAGGCGGTAGCGGCGGAAGGTAGCCAGGACGGCTCTCCATCAGAGGCCCATCTCCCCGCGGGACCTGCGAGGAGGAATGGGGGGGGGGGGGGGGGGCTCATGTGGGTAACGTCTCCGAGCCGGTCAACACATCGGCCCTATCAGCCGTTGGAGCTTCGGCTTTATCCGCTGATGGGCGGCAGACCGCCCGCCAGACGCATCGCGCATGAGCCTGCCGTTTGTTGGGCCGGGAAGGCGGACAAGGCTTCCTTCGGGGACGACTCCTACGGAACCTCTGATAGCGCAAACAAATGAGATCATGAGCTGTATCGGTGCCTCGTTGGGGAACTCAACCACAAGATACGGCGATGCGGTGAGATCATAATTCAAGAGAAAAAAAAAAAGGCTGAGAAAGACCGGCAAGCGTGGGTAAAGGAGGCGCGCAGCGGACCGAAGATTTGCTACGCATGAAGACTTTTTAGCTAGAATGCGAGAATGTAAACAAAGGAATCAAATATCATAATACGAGTTCATTCATCAGAATCGCTTTTCTTCACCAAAGGCATCAAGTAGACACACAAAAACGTGACAAAAGCAGAATACGATTAAAAATAGGACATAAAAGGGGTGGCGGGGGGGGGGGCAGTTGTTTGGTGGCACCGTGCTGCTCGTTTCGTAAAAGCGTTTTCTTTCTTCATTTCCCTGACATCTAATTATTGGACATGTTAAAGTGTGTGTGTGTGTGTGTGTGTGTTGCCCGCAATGGCCCACATCACCATGTACATTTGTAAACGTTTTTGTTTGTTTGTTTTTTGCTTTTGATTTATTTTTGTTGGAGGCCGACACACTTGCAGTGTATAAAGTGCTCGGAAGCTGTTTGCATCTCGGCTGTAAACGTTTGTTTGCGCTCAACTGTTTTGACTCCGCGTGTTGCGGCTGGACTTCCCGGCTCGGACCGAACGGAGGATGGACGCGGGATTGCGGGGGCGCGGGCGCGGATGGGAGCGGCGTGGGGGTTTCAGGATTTAGTGGAGCGCGGAAGGCTCACACACGTAAACACACCCGAAGGCTTCAATGGGCGATAGAAAAGTGAGCGGCGTCCCTCCGCTTTGTTTATAAAGCGGAGACGGACTGATGGTGACAGAGACCAGGACTCTGGAACTCGCCCGCCCCAGTCCGGCGGCACACGCGGGCTTTCCCAAACTTGGAGCCAAGACATCTCAAAAATGACTACTTTCGGAGAAATGAAAAGTTGCGTCATCTTCCCCAAACTATTTCTCAAAGATCTTTGAGCTACGCGGCTGGCCGGTTCCTTTCAAACAGCCACGACAGTTCAAGGGTGCCATTGTAAATAGTTGTACACGTATGAAAGTAACGGCCAACGCGGGGGAACCGAGCAGACTTCAGGTAGGCGTCCATACTGCATATTGCTCACGTGGCGTTTCCGAGATGGAAAATGGCTCCCTCGAATATTGCACATCATGTTGTGATCAAAGCAAAACAGACGACACAGCGCGGTGCGTTCGTGACGCCCTGCGAAACTCGGACTTCCAACTTTTCTGCACGACATCCATCCATCACATGCTTATGCAGATAAACGTGTGTGTGTGTGCGCGCGTGCGTGTGCGTGCGTACATTCCAGACAATAACCTCCAACTCCCTCTCACTGTAAGGAAGAAGACTTCCAGGCCGTTAACCCGCATCAGGTCCTGAATATTGGCCTTGGTTAGCGGGACTCACAAGTCACCTCCTCGCTCGATGCTCCTGTCAGACAATATCAAAAGGAATCGTTTGTCTTTTGGAAATACAAGCATCAATGCAATAAACACGTTCATAACTCTCTCTTATTGTCTGCCGCATCCTGTCCTCGTAAACTCCCCATCGGGTCTTTGCACTCTCGGCAACCTCGCTTTTTTTCTTCTTCTTCTTCTTCTTTTATTTTGCGTTGTTGACTTTGATTTTTGGTCCTCAAGACGGACTCGGCGGGAGAAGCAACCTAGTGTGTGTGTGTGTGTGTGTATCTTGGACGTGTGTGTGCGTTGGGGGGTTGCTGGGAGTTTGGGGAGGGGTCGTGATAATGGACAGAGAGCCGGAGTGCTAGGACAAAGATGGATGATGTTTTTCTCGCCCCCAGCTTCGCTCACAGATTACAGTTGTTTTTCCTTGCGTGGCAAACTGCTTCGTTTTGGGTTTATTCAACTCTCCCCCCAGCCCCACCCCCGCTGTTCTCTTTGAGGTTTCTGATTTTATTCTCTGTGTGACAAAACCATGCGAGATGTTTTTCCCGGTGGCAAAGAGAACAATTTTGGGCTTTTTGTTGGAGCTTCTACCGGCGGACTCATTTGCAACATTTCCTGACAACACCGCCACTTTTTTTTTTCTTTTCATTGGTGTGCACAATTGAAAATCGGTTTGCCATTTTGGGCCACATTGCCGAGCGTGCGGTGTGATTGAGGCTCCTCTTTGCATCTCTATTTGGCAAATGCGCCGTTTCAGGACAACAAAGCAAAATGAAGACTACAACTCTCAAGTAAGAAACACGGCTGGATATGACTCAAAAGCGAGCGTTGTGACGGCCCAACTGTCGTATGAGATGAGATGAGACGAGCCTGTTCGCGCCATCTGGAAGCCGTCCCTTAATGGTGACATCGGACCACCGCGGTGACCTTTGACACTCAACTGGCTAATTAGCAGCGCGTCCTTCCATGAGGGCCCAGGTCCCCCCTCCCCAGCCCGATTGTCTTTCTTCAAGCGAACCCCGCCGACGCCCCGACTTCCACCTGTTGCCTTGCGTCACAGCCGACGGGGAAAGGGAGGGAATACTTTGGGCAATGATCTCAAGTCACCGCCAAGAGTCCAGATCACTGCGCAACAGCGATTAGCCTAGCTTAGCTTCCCTAATCTGATGAGAAACATAAGCAAGCGCCAAGTCATGAGGCCAGCTTCAGTCTTTGACCGAGTCAAGGAAACGGCCCCGCCGAAGCAAAACGGCAAAGCTCTTTGGTCTGTTGCAGCACGGGTTCCCGAGACTTTTTTGTCGGTCTACCCAGAAGAGACCAAGCCCACCAAAATTCACATTGCTCTTCCATGAAACTGGCGGAAGACCCCCGCAACGATCTCAAATTGTCCCGAAACTGGCAACTGGCTGCTGCAACCCAAGGTGGCAGGCAGGCAGCCTTTGGGTCCTTTTTTTTTTTTTTGGTGGGCTCTGCGCACGTCTGACAACCGGAGCGATTTGCGTGTGGCTTCGGGGCCTGAATTTTCCCCCAGATTCTGCACGGAGCTATCAAGCCAATTTATTTGGCCGAAGAACAACAACGACAAGGAAGTGAAGCAATTTCACGAGGGTAAATAACGGTCGTAAAAATGATGTTGTTTTTTCAGCAAACAACAGAGGACGCGCAAGACTTTTTTTTTTTTTTTTCCTTTTCCACAAGCTATTTGCATCCTTCTCCCAGCTGGGAGGGACATCATCAATCTCGCCGACTTTTCTTATTACTTTCCCGTTTGAATGCAAGCCCACCCAGGAGGGGACGGGGCCTCCTCTGTTGCGATGCCTTCGCCTTCTTCTCTTCTTGTGTCCCGCCGTCCGCCTGCGCTCGCTATTGGCACCATTTTCACCTTTGCAGGTTGCGCGGGGAAGGCCAAACGGAGGATTGCGAGGCATCTCGTATCCATTACATCGGAGGGGGCCGAGGCGCCAGTTTGCCATTTGAGATGTGGACAACCTCCCCGCCCCCACCCCACTACGTGTCCTCGCACTCCACCCTGCGAACTGGCACACTGCGCTGCAAGTCATGAGCAACGTGCGAGCGCAAGGGGCCGCGTGCTAAGTACACGTCATCCGAGCATCGGGAAACTTGCGCTCAAAAGTCTCATTCGGTGGCTTGCGTGGATCGGAAGTGGGAAGTCGAAGAGGGAAAACGCAGCGGACGCTGGGTTATTGTCCGCGCTACTTTGCGTAGGTTTTTCCGTTTTGGCCTTTCACCTCACCACTGGGCCGAGGGCCAGTTGACGCGACACTCTTATTGCTCGACGCCCGCGTCGCTCAAGAGGCCAGGCACCGCATTTTAAAGCCATCCGCAGTCAACGCCGCAGCTCCGACGATGGCAAACCCAAAGGCTCCAAAATAAGAGTCTGGGATAATCCAGGGACCGGTCGTCCCTCGATACGAGCGCCGGGGCAAGTTCATGACAGAGGGAAAGACTTGCGTATGCCGAGAAAGCGCTTTGTCATGCTTATCAAAACAAGTATGGGCAGTAAAAGCGCATGGCTTTTACTTGGACTCAACTTTCCACAAGTATCTCGAACTTTTCTACAGTATCCCCAGCCGGTGCCACGAATTTCACGTCATCGTCCACTCGCGTCAGGCGGAGGGACCGCAGGGTTGCGCCGCGAGGTCCGATCCGAGTTCCAGATATCAGGCGCTTTTTTTGAGAGCGTCCAATAAAAAGCGCAACATCTGGGAGGTCCGTGCACGTCCTTGTCTCCTCCCATCCGCGCGGGCCGCCGCCCTCGCTGCCGGCGGAGATAAAACAAAGAGGGCGGGCGATGCTCTCCGCCACTCATGAGCACACCCAGGCAGCCCCCGGGAGCCCACGTTCCGAAGCCGGCCTCCGCACACCGCCCGCACCAGCGCCATGTCCGCGGGCTCTCCGAGCGAGGCGGACGACGAGCTGCCGCTGGACGGCATCCTGCGGTTGGCCTCGGCGGAGAGCGCCGAAGAGAGCTCCAACGGCGAGGGGCGGGCCGCCGAGCGCCCGACGCCCGCCAAGCGGCGCAGGACGGCGTCGCGCAAGGCCGCCGCCCGCGAGGCCTCCGCCGGGGAGGAGGAGGGCGGAGCCCCGCGGGAGGGCAAACAGGTGCAGAGGAATGCGGCCAACGCGCGGGAGAGGGCCCGCATGCGCGTGCTGTCCAAGGCCTTCTCGAGACTCAAGACGTCCCTGCCGTGGGTGCCGGCCGACACCAAGCTGTCCAAGCTGGACACTCTGCGCCTGGCGTCCAGTTACATCGCGCACCTCAGGCAGGTGCTGGCCAACGACAAGTACGAGAGCGGATACGTCCACCCCGTCAACCTGGTGAGCCTGGCGCACCGCGTCCCTTTCCGGGCCGGAAAAGGCTTCCTCGCTCGCGGCTTTTGCGCATATGGCAAAAGGAGACGACATGCGCGATGAAAAAGAAGCGCTAAACGTGGAGGGACCGTTTTTTTGAAGTAAAAATAAGTCTCGGGGTCAAGTACATGGCTCCCAGAAATATAGCGAGTATTTGTCATTTATCGCTTTCCATCACTGGCATTGTTTGCTTGCAGTACATTTTGATTTTTGGAATAGCGCGAGTACTCAAGCGTCTTGAAAGTATGATCCCTTCTTGCTTGCATTAACGTCGGGACTCAAAGACTTCTTATGGTTTCATTGGTCACGCTGTTGCTCAACCTGACTTGGAGTCATTACCTTCTACAAAAGTCGCAAATATCACAAGTGGATTCATTTCGAACAGGAGCGAGTTCTACTCGCAAGGCGCCTACAGGTTCAAATGCACAAAGAAAAGACGTTTCACGCCTCGGTCAGAATTGGGCATTTTGTGTCCTAATTCCAAGTGAAAAATGCAAGCGCGCATGAACTGCATTTTGGTGACGCGTCATAGGTCAACGTGACATATTTTCCAATCGAAGCCGACAACTCTTAGCCTGCTTCTCGTCCCCCAAAAGCCTGGGCAGAGACCATCGCGCTCACGCCGAACAACGCGGTTGCAGAATATTCGCAACAGCTCGCGCTCGCTTTTTCAATGAATTTGAGGCGGATGCATTTGAACGACCCGAACGAAATCAGAGACTAAGGTTTGAATTTGAAGCCAAAGTGGATTTTCCGGTTCTTCGCGCGCTCATCTTGCCTTTTGCCTCCGCAGACGTGGCCCTTCATGGGCGCGGGCAAGCCCGACAACGAGTTGAAGGAAATGCTGAGCTCCACGCGCTTGTGCGGCACCACCGCATCGTGACCCAACACCGCCACTTTGGACCCGGCCCTCTTTGACTTTCTTTCGTCGCCTTTGGGACGAGTCGAGCCCTCGCGCGTCTCATCGCCGCAGACTTTGGAGTGGGAATAACGGCTGGCGGGGGAGGGACGTCATCCTCCTCCCGCTCCTCCTTTCGTTCCCGTAAAAACAACTATTTAAATGCATCGGCTTTTGTTTGTTGAAGTCACCCTTTGTTGTCTTTGCTGGCCCAAAGACAAACGGCCTTCTCTTTGTAAAAGCTATTCTGCCGAACTTCAAGTCAGATGCTCTAAATATACGTGATCTATTTGTATCATTTTTGACGCTCTGCTGTCCTTTCGTGTGTGTGTGTGTGTGTGTGTGTGTGCTCACCTCTGTTATCCGTGTATCCCTTTTGGGAGAAGAGTCAAACCGGAGCAGATAAGCGGCAGTCTTGTTGCCAAAACGAGCATGCTGGATGTGGTTGCCTTTGCGTCGGCGAACGCTGGCCTGCAAAAGAATGACGTTTAAGACAAGAAATGTGTTTAAAAAAAAAAAAAAAAAAAAAGGCTTATACTTGGCTAGTTTGAAAACATGAGTTAAAGGCCGAAAAGGGAAGTCGTTTTTTTTCCTTTAATGAGAGATGAAGGGGGAAGGGGGAAGGGGGAAGGGGGAATGTGCATGAATCCTGCCCACGGCGCTTGTTTTCATTCTGCCGGGTTGTGACCGGCGATGTTTACATCCCGCAGACAGTTATTTATGCCTTCTGACAAAAGGCCTCTCTCTCTCTCTCTCTCTCTCAGCTCGTTTTCCGATCGCATCCCTTTCACCGTCCCTATTTTGTTGCCAAGTACACACGCTTTGAAACTTACAGAAAAGCAAGTGTCCCAAAGTAATCCTTGCAAACCGTTTTCAGGCCAGCGGAAAATGCAGCCGTTTGGCAAATAGGTTTCCCTGCAACAAGTTGGCCTCAAAATGAAGGACGGGAGTTACTTTGGGTTGATCGTGTTCACTATGAAGTTAAAAAGTGGGGGGGGGGGGGGGAACATCCACGATTGAAAAGTGCAGAGCAGAACGACTCCCCCCTTCGCAACAGACGGAAATGGGTGAAGTCGCAACTACAAATTGACGGTGTTATTTCGATCACTTTTCAAGTTTTATTACCCTCCCCACAATCTTGTCACAGTATCTCAATCGCCTGGAATGTAACGGAATGAAAGAGAATGGCTGATTCTACCCATAAACTCTTGTAAAGTGTCTTTGAGTACTATGAAAAGCGCTTTCAAAATAAATGTATTATTATTACTATTATGATCATGATCATCCCATCCATACATAATTGGAGTACAGCAACGCCTCAAAACGGATTTCGCATATGTCACTTTTGCCCGCTCGGGCGCCACGGTTCACTGCAACGTCTGTGACTGCGATCGCCCGCTTCTTATGTTCGCATTTGGTCAAAGAAGGCGGCGCGGCAGCGGTTGCGTCAGTCGCCAACCGCCTGCGGAGGCGTAAGAAGCACAATGGGAGCTCGAGAAGAGCAAATCACTCCTCCAACGGCTCTCAAAGTCACGTACGGTCAAGGTGCATGTACGAGTAGACTCTTTTGTGTCTGTACTAGTTGGTAGGCCAAGGCCTTTGCCCTCACTAGTAAAACAATCCAGCACGCGAGCGTGACTTACTCGTGAGGTTGTTTTTTTTCCCCCCGGCGACACCGTCAGACATTTGCTAAGATTTCTACAGCGAGTGATTGGCACCACTGTTGCCGGTCGCTTCACGCAGCCCGCCGCGGACCTTCAGCGGAATATCAAGGAAAGGGCCCCCCCATCAAGTTTCATCACACCTCACCTCTACAAGTCGGCGCACCGCCACAATAAAAGAAACGCACCGATGTCACTTCAAGGGCCCTCACCTAATACATCAGCGGTGAGGTGGCAGGACCCCCCCCCCCCTCCCTCCCCCAACATCCCAACGGGGACCACCTGGGAGAAAGTAAACTTGGCCATCTGCCCCCCGAGGGAGGGGAGAAGTGGAAGAGGGACTCCCATACTTGCTAATAGTTTAGTTGGACCTCAGCCCAAAAGGGAAAAAAAGGCAAGAGGGAGGGAGCGAGACACATTTTGTTGCAGCTGATGCTGTCATTTGTTGCACTCCTTGTTCCCGTGAGAATTTGAGAAAAATGCCAGACACCGCAAAGAACCGTGCTCCATTTGAATCAACTCCAGATATTAAGTGTGCCCTGCGACCAGTTCAGGGTGCGCCCGTAGTCAGCTGGGATAGGCGCCGGCAGATCCCGCCAGCCTGCTCAGGTTAAGCGGTGTTGAAAATGGATGGATACATACATTAAAAACAAACAAGCAAGTGGAGAGGTCTTGGGTTCGGTCGCAGGGTGCGTGCCACCCACGCCCAAACACACACGCACACACAAATCCACGTTGCACATACCTCCACAGGAGCTTGCTTGTTGCTCGTCACACTGCTTCCGCATCACTGGGTAGCTATTTCTCTTCGGTCAATGAAGCTTCACTTGAAAAGGACCCGATCAGAACGTTCCGGGGGGAACCACAAATCCTTCAAAAACGTTTTCCAACGGGTCCTTGTTGAGCTGGATGGTCGTTCTGAAGCCTCGGCGGAGGTTTTCCCCTTCAACCACAGGATGGCAGCATGCACCGAAACGTGCCGCTAGAAGACAAGAGAAGAGGATGATATCAGGGGCCCGTCGCTCCAGGCTCATCATTCACGGTGGCTGCTTGTGCATTGTGGCCAATTCGAAATCGGATCGCTTCGAGAAAGCGACCCGTTGCTAAGACACGAGTGCCTTGAAATACGAGCTCCAGGTATGGTTGTGCATCGTCATGAAGTCATTGCTCTTCTTGTTCATTGTTACGGTGCCCGAGACTTGGCCACCAGGGGGCAGTACAATGCAGTCGTAGTTTCACAACCCCGTGCAAGTAGACTCGGCCACTAGGGGGCGGTACAATGCAGTCGTGCGGACACGGAATAGTTTCACAACCCCGTGCAAGTCATCCAGCCACCCTCAATAAGCAGTTTTGTTTTGGGATGAAGAACGCATGCCCGAGCGTGCCATTCAATTGTACGCTCGCATGCGTTCATGTCATGTTTGCGGACAAATATCGCTTGCTCCGCCCAACCGCTGAGAGCTTCGACGCCGCGCAAGTTTTGTCCGTAGCCGCTTCCGAGGCTGATTTTTGGGACGGTCCGATCCAACGATGGGGATCAAAGCGCCGGCCAAGGGCAAAAGAGGTCACTCCCCCGACACACGATGCACGTGGTAAGAGCAGTGTCAGTCGACGGAAAGGGGCGCCGCGCTAAATGATGTTTTACCAGGTGGGCACAATTAGGCGCCGCGCGGGGCTCCGCGTGTGCACGGCAATTACACCGCGTGTTGTTTTTACGGGATTGAAGTCCATTACAATTAGGAAGACATGAATCACAATCACCTGCCGTCTGTTTTTCCAGTTGCCCTCGCCTCGGCGCCGCAGCCCACTCGCCACACCAGATGACTTGATTTCCTGACGCTTTCCTTCATAATAACGCCACTTAGAATGATCGGGCGCAGACAAGCGGGATTCCATACCGGTGTCCCAACAAGTGGCCATTCATTCCCCGACGACATTCGCCGGAAGCCAAAGCGTGACGGGTCAGCGCGTATAGAAGAGCGCAGAACACAAGCTCTCACTGTGGAGTCCTGTGAGGAAGCTAATGCCCCTGTGTGTGTGTGTTTAAACAAGAACAGAAAGCATGGAACCTAAAACATAGGACGCAAGTGTGCCCATATTTGACACTCGTTGTTAAGATGCTGGTACGGACGGAAGGTAGTCACGGATGCTAAACTGAAACGGAAAGCCCATACCTTCTTGGCGTCAAGTGTACGCACAGATGGTGTGTTTTTCCGGTCCGAGTAACAAGCGCCGCTCTGACCGACCAATCAGAGGACGGGGAAAGTCCGACATCGGCGAGGGCCAGCGCTCTGGCCCTGCATCGATCAATTTGAACCGCGATTGGTCCGTGAAACTGCGCCAATGCCAAAACGACATACTCGGCCACCGATTGTAAAGATCGTAGCTGGGCGGACCGGCACGGCAACGCATGGACAATGAAATCTGACTGGACAAACGACAACAACAGAACAAACACTCGCGTCCATTCAGGGAAACAGTACAGCAAGAGAAACGCTCGGCTGCTGAGAACAAATGAATATCATGGCACAAAAAGAACACACCCTGTTCTTGACTGGCCACCACTGTCGTCCACGCCCCCCCCCCCCCCCAAAAAATGCTGTCCACACGTGGATTCAATTATTATCCTGTGGCATTCTGCATAAGTCGTCGGCAATAAGAAAACTATTTCTCTAATCTTGAGTCTTCCTCAAGATGGGTGTGAAGGAAATCTAAAAAAGGGTGAGGGGAGCGGGGGTCCCCTGTTTAATTGGGTCCAGATTTGACCACCCTATTGAAAAAGCACTGGGTTGTTTGGCCGGGGAGGGGATCTGGCTTGTGTGTGAATAAATGGCCGCCGGCCCTCCAAAAGGCTTATAGGAAGCAGATGGAGTGAAGCAAAGAAGGAAAAAAGTGCTTTCCGCACCAGCCCAGAGCGGAAAACGGAGCGTGGCGACACAAATTAGTGGGAAAAAACGACACCCCCCCCCCCCCCCCCGTTTGACAACACTCAATACGACAGTCCTCGGCGTGAGCATTTTTCACACGTCGGGCCACGAACGAGTCTTCCAGCCAAACTTGTTCTGCGGGCCGCTCATTTGACCAAGAAGGCGCTCAAGCAAAGACACGTGCCTGTCGGAGTGTACGTTGACATGCGTGCGCCTGTTTCGAGGCGGGGCCTGGTGGGGTAGCGTGTAAGATCTGCGTGTGAGCTGTGGCAAACAGCAGCTTCTGCAGGAGTGTTTTGCTCTTCTGCCGGCTTCAATGAGAATGCATTGGCCACTGTGGCTCTCCTTTCCTGTGTCGGTGTGATAGCGATTACACCGTTTCAAAAACATACTGCGTCTATATTCATATATGATTGTCTTTAATGGCGAGGCGTGAAGCAATCTGATCAAGTAGAGCGTGACGATTCATTTATGGATGGTGGGCCGTTTTTTTTTTTTGGGTGCAACCTGGCCGTGGACGAGGGACATCGCCATTTTAGTTATTGGACATATTGATCCCCCTTTCTGTCCACTTTTCTATTTGGAAGCCATTTGTCCACCTTGGTACGACCGATGCCCTTCCGGAGAGCCGAGTGTCAGCTTTCGTCCCCTGAGGATCACGGACCCTCACCCCCCCCCTGACCCCCCCTTGAACGCCATGCATTTTTAATGGACACACGCACGCAGCGGACAAATGATTTTTATTTTTGACAGGGCTGGGTGGACGAGGGGGGGTGGGGGTGGGGGCGGCTCCTGTTACATAGGGACGATGGGGAGTGAGAACATGCGCGCCCAAGTGAGCATGGCGACGACTGCACGCGCACACGCACACAAACACAGAGTCAAGAATGAGCCTCTTGATAAGATCAGCGCATTAAAAACTTGACATACCTGTACATCGATGTTTTTGCTGCTTATACATGTATGCTTACTACTCTTATAAACACACACACACACACACTCCGCTTCCGGTGGAGTGTTTGCCCAAATGTCCACTTGAGTCATGACGGGCTCCCGTCCAGGCCTGCCAGCCCACTGAGGCCTTCATTAAATAAGGATTAGAGCTGGTCTGAAAGCCATTAACCTGCTTTAATCCCAATCAAATCAGAAGTGAAATTTGCATTGCCAGATCACGTGTGACATACAAACGCGTGGTGAGATTTAAAAAAAAAAAAGGATATTGATCCCCGCGGGACACCGTTTGGCACAGGCTGAGGTGGTTGGACTTGTTTTTGAATTGCACGGCAGGTCGTATAGACGCAACGTGCTTCCGCTCTCAGTATGTGTTAGTCGAGTGCAAAAACTAAATTCTCTGACGAAAATAAGTATCCATCCTGAGACCAAGAAAAGTCAAGTCAATGTCATTTTCGGCGAGAGAGGAAACGGCAAACGCGCGAGAAAAAAAAAAAAAACCTCGGTCGGCTTGGCCGGGAGAGTATTCCCAGGTGTGACCGCAGCATTCCCTCCGTGCACTCCGACTCACCGCTGACTGTGCGCATGCGTGCGTGCGTGAAGAATGGGACTTTGAATTTGTTATCATTGGACGGAACATTTAAGTTCAGCTCCAGTTTGGCTATGAGCAAGAAAAAACACATCCACACTGATAGAGATGACAAATGAGCCTCGATTTTGCTTCAGTCTATTTTTACCAGAGTGTGTGTGTGTGTGTGTGTGTGTGTGTGTGTGTGTGTGTGTGTGTGTGTGTGTGTGTGTGGCGATGACCCCGTTGAGCACTGCGGCTTTTTTGTTGTCGTCGCTATGTAAGGACATTCATTAGCTGTCCCTCAATTCTTCCCTCCTTCCTCCTAATCCTCGTCCTCGTGATCGGCTTCAATTTGGAGCCTGCAGTGAAAGACGCTTGACTGGAGACTTGCTCAATTTGCCTCTTTGTGTGTGTGTGAGACAGCAGTTGGCAGGTAGCGGAGACCGAGTTACACAAGTTATCCAAAGTCCCCCGGGGGTTATCCGGAAAGTCGGGGCGGCTGTCTGGCTGCTACGCACCAAAAAGGTTGATTTTAGAGCGAGGAACAGTCGTTGAAGTCTTCTTTGCAAGCAGAAAAAAAAACACACACACACAAAAGAGTGAAGAAGCAAAACAATTCAAATAATAAAAGGGGGGCATCCATCCATTTTGCGATCTGCTTTATCCTCACAAGGGGGGGGGGGGGGGGTGTGCCGGAGCCTATCCCAGCGGTTATCGGGCAGTCGGCGGGGGACAACACCCTACCCTGAACCGGTTGCCAGCCAATCGCAGGGCACACGCAGACAAACAACCATCCGCGCTCACACTCTCACCTCGGGACAATTTGGAGTGTTCAATCAGCCTGCCGTGCATATTTTTGCAATGTGGGAGGAATCCAAAGGACCCGGAGAAAAGCCACGCAGGCACGGGGAAAACATGCAAACTCCACACGGGAAGGCCGGAGCCGGGATCGAACCCGCGACCTCTGCGCTGCGAGGTCAATGCGCTAACCACTCGAGCGCCAGGTCGCCCCTAAAAGGACCACCCTGGGGGAGAAAATTGGGAGCGGGGGTGGGGGGTCATGTTACAAAACGCTACAAAAGAGAGCAATGAGACAGGAGGGTGACGGAGACGGGGGACAACCTCGGCGTAACGGGAGAGCACATGAAAGAGTGCATTAGGCACGGGGGAGGCGGGAGGGAGAGATTGATTGGGATGGAGGGATGACAAGTACTGAAAGGAGGACAACAGCCAAAGTCTTTGCCCCCCCCCCCCTTTGTTGTCGTTTGAAACCGGATTGAAACCGAAATTGAATTTCAGAACCAAGGTGTAAAAAGTCCTTTTTCAATCCCGGTGCTGCGAGCGGCACCTGAGCTTTTGAGCTTCAGGAACAAAACAAAAAGTACAAATCACGATTGTGTGATTGTCATTGTTTGATGACATCTGTTGTATTGCGATTGCTCGATGTGCCAACATGACGTCCGGGATTGTACGGTCTCGCTTGAGTAAACTCGGAATTCAATGTACTCCCATCTTTTTCCACAATGGAATGAATCGGCCGATGCGCCTCGAACCGGCGCCGCCAAACCGATTTGATATCCTGGAGACTTTGAAAGAAGAACCTCCAAACTGCCGAGCAACGTCGAGACCTTGCAAGGACGCAACCGCTCTCCCCCAGTCACAACCGCCCGCATCTCTGTCGGGATACAATCCACTTTACGTGCAACCATTCATTCGGCTGGACGTGACGTGTAAAGATTCCAGTGGTAAATATCCGACGGCATAATTCCAAGCGTGGAGCCCGGAGCCCGGGGCCCCTGGGAGCCCAGGTGCGGGCGGATGATCCCGGATGGTTGGGGAAGAGGGCCCCTCCAGGCAATCAATCGAAAAAGGCACAGCCCTGCTCAAGTCAATTCATCGTTCCCGCCGTAAATGACTCAATCGGTGCTTCCGACGAGTCTCCCTAGGGGGCGCTGTGAGTCTGTGCCATCTGGGACATTTAATTGTGGTATACACACGCACACACACACACATATTCAGCGCCTGGTTAAAAGAGATGAAGACATTAACGGTAACCTGATGCTGAGCGACTATTGATCCACTCCCAGGAGGATTGCAGAGTGAGAGAACAGCAGACAGCACTTCATCTAAGCACTTGACCATTTTGCCGTGCGCGCGGGCCGCGCTAGCTGCATTCAATCCACCCAGAGCGTACTTCCTCCTGTGAGGTCCGCAGTGACACGTTCAATCTGCGCCCGCAACCTTACACAAACCCGAGTGTCCACACGGCGCCTTCGTGATAATGACGGGCGAGGACGCAGGACGCTTAAACTCAGCCTCCAAATGAAAAGTGAACCCCCCCCCCCCCCCAAAAAAACAAGAGCAAATTCAAGTAGGCATTCAAGAGAGTTCATTGCTGTTATTTCAAGCGCGGTTAAAGGATAATCGCTAATATGTTTTACATTCCTCCTTTTTTGTGATTGAAACAAACAAACAAACAAAAAAAAGAGAGGCTTGATGCGTCGACAAGAAAAACAAACAATCCTGAACGAGCGGTCGCAATGGAGAGGAGCCGAATAAGAATTGAGCCGGAGGTGGTCTTGTGGGCCCGTCTCCATCCATTTCCTCCTCGCCATGTTTTCTTCCCTCCCTCCTTCTCTTTTAATTTTCTCCCCTTCTCTGTTTGTTTTGCCTTATTCTTTCATTAGCTGAAACAACATAGCAGGCATTCCGGCTGGAATGCCGCGCAGCTTCAGTGTCAGCGTGGGCTTGGACGACAAAAGAGAGAGAGAGAGAGAGAGAAAGCCTTCCTCCAGCTTAGGATGGCCTCATAATGATTCATGGCTTCAAAGATGCGGGTCGCACACGTGGGTCTCAAATCACGACACCCAAGTCCAGAGTCACGACAAGTCCTACGCAAGCCCGCAGCCCTTGGTGATTTTTCAAATTTTGCCATAAGATGACGAAAAGTCAATCAGCACATTTTCAGAATAGTCTCTGGAGAGACGTTCTTAAACGGAATGTCCCTCCGTAAAAAAACGTTGCCTCCACAAGCATCCCGGAAATCGGTGGCTGGAGCCGGCCCCGCCCCCTTTCTTCGCCAAAAACCTCGAGCGAGCAACTCATGAGTACGACACGGAAGCGCAGCCCTGGAAGAGGGGCTGATTCAAGCAAACTGATTCTTGCTCTTATGTCCGTGAGTGGGGTCACTTGGATCTCAAGGCACCGCCGCCGTGTTTTTTGCCACAACAGTACGCTGTGCCAGGAGATCCAATCCGACATCCAAATTCTGCCTCACTTTGTCTCGAGACCTCCGACTGCGCTTACTGAGCAGCTGATGTACCTCTACCGAGACGGTCGCCGCGTCGGACGTCATTCCGGCATGTTATCTTATTTTGCGCACAAAAGGTCCACTAAAATAGTTACTGGCTAACTGGAGCGGTCACTTGGCGGAAGGACATTAGAGGAATTTAACAGGTGTCAAATGTTTCCCTTCGGTCCTCCGCGCGGCAGCTCGCTCAGCTCAGATAATGAGGGAGGTTTGTTTGTTTGTTTTACAGTGCGGCCTTTTGTGTCCAAACGGCACGGGCACAAAATGATCTGGCAAAGTTGACGAGGCGGCGCGGCAATTTCCCCGCGTCCCGAGTCGACAGCGGGCAAGTCGTTTCACGATTCCGTGATCGCGTTTGTCGCTTCGGTGTGGACGAAAGGAACGAACGGGAAAAATCTTGCTCGGTTTGTCTCGGACTCGAGCCGTTGTACTGGTTCGGAGGTGGACCCGATGTGGTGCCCAACGTCAGCCCGGTAGGAGCCCCATGCAGGAATGCCTGAAATAGCCCTCTTTGGCCGATTGAATTTGGGTCGGCGGGTGGGAGCGGTCCCGGCGGGCGCTAGTAATAATCAGGTATAAATCACGTCTGAAACGCTGCCGTGTCACATGCCGGGCCGCGCGACTAATGGCCGGGCGGGGCCCATCTTTCACTGGGTATTTTTATCTTTGCACCCTGACACTCTGGACTTTCTGGAAGCGTCCTCTCGTTTTGCGTCGTCAGCGCCGCGGCACGGCGCGAGCACGAGCTCCGCGCATCATGTATAAATAGCGGAGAGCCGGCAGCCATTTTCTTTGAGGCCCGGCGAGAAACGGGAGCGCCGTGACTGGCTTTGCGGCGTTTGCGTGGGTAGGCTGTGGGCTTTGAGCTCACAGCCCTTGCGAGAACGGCCGGCCTCACAAATAGAGGGGCGCGTCTGAAATTTCACTGTCCGTCACCTCCAAAAACACCTGGACGTGCTTCCTTTGTGCATCGTGTTCTGCCAAGTGTTCAAAGCTCGCCTGACATGCGGCACTCCAGGGGGCGGGTCGCCGCTGCGCCTTCCTGCTATTTCGGGCTCTGTCACAGCTTGTGCTCCTCATTTATTTGGCCACGACGTGTAAATCTTGACGGACCGGGTTCATAGACAGAAGTTGTTGGGGGGTTTTTTTGGTTTGTTTGTTTGAATCGCGATAGACATTGTAAAGATAAAATGCTCATACGCAGACTCCTGAATAATACATTGCAATCCATGATCCCCACAGTGCAATATTTTGCTTTTGTAATCCCGCTCACCTGAAGATTTACAGTGTGCAATAGCTCCGCAACCTGCAATACTTTCATCGGCAAATGCTCATGATATAGCTTTTTGCATTAGCTAGGCTATGGCTACTGCTGAACTCAGCGGAGGGGAAAAGAAAGTAGCTCTTGTGTACTTGCAACGCTCGCCCCCTTCATTCGCCGTTTACCTTTCACGATTTCAACTTGTTCTTTATGTCATCATTTATATACTTTGGATAAGCGCAAAGTAAGAATTACATACCGTTGTGTTTTTACTGTGCTTATGGTAAAGACATCTTGAATGGCGTGAAATGTAAAAATGGGTACTTCTACTTTGACCAGTCTTGGCCTAAGTATCTACTTTTGGCCACCGGCACAAACGTTACCCATCGCCGCGCTTCAAGCTCAGGACGCCGCGGTATCATCTTCGGTCGGCGGCTTCGGCGCAGGTCTCATGAATCTTCCCACCCTGGCCAACAGCTCGGGGCTGGCTGAAAAGGAATATTAACAGTTGCAGTCAGCAACACGTCGAGTGTTGACTTCAAATCTCCAATAAAAAGGCTTTCCAAATGTGTTCTCATCAACTGAAAGGATGTCAAGTCATTGAAAGTGACACTCGGCTATCACTGGAATTGTATCTGTTCGCTAAACCAACCTCGTGCAGGTGAATAAATCTTGGAAATTGTACCCCCAAACCTATGAAACGGTCTGGATTAGAACCATCAAAAACGACTTCAATTCGTGTGAGGTGTTGACTCAATTCCTGAAACTGAGTAAGAACTAGCAAGCGGTTAGCTAGCAACACGGGTGGCTTCAATAAAACTAAGCAACGTCAGTAAAATTGGCCGCGCATCGTGTATTGTGCGCAATGACATCGAAGAGAAAGCTAGACGGCTACCGCAATTCGAAGACGAGAAGTAGCGGGCTCCTTCCTTTGCCCCCTCCGCCTCCATCTTGAGCCCATCACTCACTTGGCCCCTCGGAGTCGGCGTCGCCAGTGCGCACGCGCGCGCGCCGCGGGGCTCCTCACTTGGTCAATCGCGAAGTTGGCTCCGAATGGCTCTCGAGCAGCCCCGGCGCCTCTCCCGCCGCCTCCTCCGACTTGGACTTGACTTGGACTGCGACTCCGCGCAAAGTTGTACCGCGTCGCGGCTGCCGTCGGCCCGCTTCTTTCCCAAAGGTCGACTTCGGCAGCTTGTTGCTGCGTTCAGAGTTTGTTCGGGGACTCCCGAGCTCCGATGCGGTTGACAGCCTGTCACGATGATGAGCTGCACCAGCAAGTAAACCGGACCCGAGAGCAGCCCACTTGGTCAACACAGCACAGGTAGAACACTTATTCATGTATCTAATCGTTTCATAACAGTGTGCCGGATGCAAGAAAAATGGGGATCATCGGTAATAATAATGAACAAACCTCTGCATTAAAATGGAACGTCATTTCACAAATATTCATTGAGTACTTATTATTAGTGGTAAAATATTTCATGTACATATTTATTGTGTACACAACTGTTACAGAATATTGAAAAAAATCAATATCTGTACAAGTGGTCATTTACACAACATGTTATAAAGCGTGTTTGTGGGGGGGGGGGGGGACTGTTTGACACTAAACATGCACTTGAATTGTTTTTAAAGTGTTCAACTTTTTTGACTTGAAATTAGTGCTGACTTTGTCATACTACTGTTAACTCAAAAAGCAGCTACTTAAATATCGAAACTTGATTTTTTTTTGGTTTAGAAAGACAAAAGATAAATGAAATATTAAAAAAATCTAAATGACCACATGTAAAGTTTATTGATTTATTGGGGGGGGGGGGGCGGGACGTTACCAGAAATTCCGGACTGGACATTTGAGGTGACACTCATCTGTCATAATTATCAAGCTGAATGTTCTGGTTAATTTTTCCATTTAAATGATTGTTTCAATTTTTTTTAATGATCATGTCGATATTGAAACCCTTTAATGAATAAACAACAATCACACCATTTGAGTATTTTTTTCAACTTTTTTTCTCATTTAAATATTTACATTATTTTAGGGGGGCATTTATTTCATAAAATTCACTCGGGTATTTGGACTTGATATTGGGGGTGACATCCATCTGTCTTACCCTGGTTTCGTGATGATTTGTTTTACTATTGCTGGTCATTTGCAAGGAACGATTGAATCAAATAATTGGTCCATTTCTTTTTTCAACGACACGTCATTCAAAGTATCTATTTTTGCCTTCCCACGCGGTCAAATGGATGTTGCGTATTCTGTGGTCCTAATATCACTCCGGATGGGCAAAACGATATATGTGGACGAGGAGGGACAAGCTCCCCCCGGACCATTCGGCATCCGTGTTCCACCTCTCTGGCCTGCCTTCGACGACATCGCCGTTTATGCGGGGGCTAGCGCTTGCTAATCCGCACGCCGCCAGATTAAATTTCACGTGCGTATGGAGCAGACATAAATTCAAGGGCTATAGATGCATAACCGGGATGACTTGTGCAGATGTCATTCCTCGGCTCTGGAAATAAAGGATTGTGGGACGCACTAATATGATTGATACTCACTGGAGTATTTGGAATAAATGACCTGTGTGTGTGTGTGTGTGTGTGAGAGATACAAGGGAGAGGTTTACTGTTGTAAACCCAAGACAGCATCAGGTATTCATGGTTTATTTTAAGCACGAATGAACACATTTGAGCCCCCCCCCCCACAAAGACGAAAGTACAACGGATCCGGAAGTGTTGCTCAGCGACGGAGGGCAATCCCGCGCTGTACGTTTTGTTCGTAAACCAGGGTCGTGGCGGCCGTTGGCTTCCCGCGGTTCGTCCTAACGAAGGCCTTTTCACTATTTTGTGGGGGTCGTTCTCACGACGTTGACGCTCTAAAGGTGCAAAGCACATGGGCAAATGCAAAACGAACGACGTGAAATGGGAACGTTACAGCGGCGGTGGAAACGGTGTCAACGGGGTACGTCGAAACAAGCTTCGACTGGAGTAACCGTGGGCTCGGGACTTGGTATCCGTCGGCAAATGCTCCAAATCGAATCAAATCAGGAGCAAACAAGATGATGGGGTCGAATGTAATTCGAGTTGTACTTGTGCCGTATCCGCTGCGATACGATATTTCAGTCCTTCCGCCTCCGTTTGATTTTTGGCACTTTTTTCCCCATTTGTCCATGCCTCCGTGTTAGGCCACCAACTGATTCTGGAGCGACCTCGTCTCCGTGTAATATCATGAAGAAATGTTTAAGATGAGTCGATCTGACTCTCAAGTTATGGGTGCAGTCCGATCCACGCTCGCCTTTCCACCGCAACCTCAGCCTGCGGTTTGTTCAACATATATGATCGCATTGTAGGCCGCCTTCGAGTCCTACGAACCCGACCCCGCTCCAAACTCCCCACTACCCCCCCCCCCTCCCCGCCCCTCACCTTAATCAGCATACCTTACAGTTGAGAAATACAATTCTCTCTTGAGGCACTGTGGAGGAAATGGCAGGCATCATTGATTGTGAGCGCAGTGTCAGGTGACCTCTCATCCCCGCCGGGCCAAATGGAGGCAGTGGGCAAAGCCTACGATTCGGTCCAACTTTGAAGAGAACGTTCATGTCAGAGGAATTTCACAGAAAGGTGAGGGCGTGTCCTGGCGGTATCGGCGGCGCGAGTGCGCAAATCAATTCCCCTGAGAGATGCGTTATTGTCTTGGGTTGCAGCCGAGGGCCGGCGATGGAAAATGAAAAGGACTTTGACTCTTATCCAGCAGGGAAATGTGGCTCCTGCCACATTTAGATACACTGCTCAAGTGAAATTAGTCACAGGGCTTTCAGAAGGTAGCTGACGGGCAACATAAATTGTAACTCCCCTTAGCAGTGAATGCAAATGCCATTTAAAAAAAAAAAAAAAAAAAAAGGATACAAATATTTATTAGAAAAATAGCACTCTAATATCGGACGTTATAACAATATAGGCCATCATTCTATACGGTGTTGAGAAATGGGATCGTTAGGTTTTTTTTAACTAGTCATTCTGTTGCTCCTTCTGGTGTCTGCGCATGCATACAAATATAGAAATAGATATGCCCTTGAGTATTGTTCTATTGCCTGTCTCTATTCTATGTTTTGCGCCACCGTTTGTGTTAAAATGTTCACTGCTGAAAGAGCTCGAACAGATCGACAACGATGTTATTGGTTAGCTTGTCGGGGGCATTTCCGATCGGGTGTTTGCGCCAAGCTCGTGGACTTCAAGTTATTTGGTTCGATCTTATCCGTCTCACCTTGTCACACAATCACGTCACAATGCCGTCGCCCGGTCAGCGTCCTTGTCCTGGAGTGTGTCTGTGGGCCAAGCACGCGGATCATTTACACGTCTCTCTTTTCATTGTTGATATTTACTTGTGCAATTATCTCTCCACTTGGCCCTCGGCCGAAGACGATACGGCCGGCCGGCCGCCTCCCGTCCGTCTCCCGTTGCTCACACATAAACGCACCGATGGAACCCCGGACTGACACATCAACACACGCGCGCGCGCACACACGCAGAACTAAGCATTCTCTGGATTACATTTTTGTGCCGAGTCTGAATCTGCCCTCATTTATAGCACATCAGGTTGTCATGATAATAATGATAGGACAATAATAATAAGTTCAAGTTGTTTGCCGCCCCCAGTGAAAGGTCACCGGAAAAAAAGGATTTTGTTATTTTTATTTTTTGCAGTTGGACGTTTGAAGGCCACAAGCTATGGAGGCCTCGCGGGACCAGAACGAGCAAATGGTAAGTGATGACGACTGTATGTTCACGCCCACGAGTGGGCGGCGGTGAGAATTTAGTACCATTTTGTACTAAAATGGATTCAATATCGCAAAGAAAAAAAAAAAAGACAAACGTATCTGTGTCAAGTCAAAGTACTTTTGCAACTCTTCAGAAATCAAATTGTACTCCAAGACACAAACTTTGGGTTTTCGGCGTCCCTCGGTTGAGCCGAGTGTGCGCAAATGAACAAAAGTGAACATAAGCGCTCCGCCGCCGCACCGCAATCTGTGCGTGACATCAGCATTTCCTTCCCATTTTGCTTATTGAAAGACTGGAGACGTATTGTTGTTGGGAAAATGATTTGGGCGGCCAACAAGGTGTGCTCACGTTTCAAAGTTGTTAGTCAGCTACCAGATCAGGTGTAATTTCATCTCCTCCGTCAAGCCTCGGACCCCCCCCCACCCCCACCCCCTCCCCCGCTAATGCCACCCTGCTGCTCCGACCCGCCAGCCCGGTCTGTAATAATAGCGCAAAGTGGGCCACGAGACATGAACTGTGTTGTTTTTCCTGCACTTTTGATGTTGCGCAGCGAGACGCCGGCGGTTCGAATGACGGGCCGACCCCGCTCAAATGTACAGTAGGCCGAGAGAGGAGTGCGGGGGGGGGGGGGGGGCAAAGGAAGAAACGGGACTTGTCTGGCATTGTGGCACGATGAAATATTCATGGGCCGATAGTCCTCAGTTACTCCACCTGCTTGAAATAGGCCGATGACATCACTTTCATCGGGAATTTGAGCTTCGCGTGGGTCACATTGATTCACTGTTGGAAATGAGATATCGGCGTCGGCACGCAGATTTGAAGCGTTTGAGCAAATGCGAGCTTCGAGGCTCCTTTTGGAATTGTTCCTCGCTTTGTGGCCATCGTCCATTTGATCAGGACGAGCTGGTCAGACTCTCGAGACAAGAGCAAAACCATCATCAAGAGCTCGGGTTGCATGTTGTTGCCGTGCGCCGAGTCATAAATCCACTCGAATTCTGCTCGATTCTTCAATTGACCGTTTCTCCGGAGATGTTTCGGTCTATGCGACAGGCGAGGAGGCTCATCGCGGGTCGCCTGAGGCGAGGGCGACAAAAGAAGGGGGGTGGGGCACGGGTTTAAAAAAATGCCTTCACCAAATGAACAATGTACACCGATCAGTTGACATATGGGCTTTCGGTAAACATGTTGTTGGAACGCTTCCGCGATGACAATTTAACAGCGAGCCGGCAAATGATGTTCTGCTTCTTGTTGCCTTCTTTCATGTTTAGCTCGCGGCGGCACTTTTGGAAATTCTCCCGAGCAGAAGACCGAGCGAGCAACAAACCGCACTTTTCCCATGCGGAATCTTTTAGCGTTCGTAGTGAAAGTAGCCAATGCGTTCATTGAAAAAGGCGTGTCTCGGGTGACCGAGAAAACACCGCTTTCGGGGAGTTGTCTGCTGATACCGGATACTCCCAAACCCCCCTCGCCTCGTCCTCCCCGCTAGCCTTTAAAGGCCCTTCACTTCCTCCCCCTCCATTTCGCGCGTCAGCTGGGTTGCGCTCCGAGGGGCGACCCGCCGTCCGGGGTCCCTCGGGGTGGCCGAGAAGGAAGCCTGGGTCCGAGCCAACGCCGCTTGCTAATGCTACTTTTAGCCTGTTTAACTGTCCCACTCCACCTGTTGTCACGTACTTGTTTAGCTGTGGCGAAACGGTGTTAACAATTCCCCCCCCCCCCCCCGCCCCCGCCCCCGCCACGGTGACGATAATGACGTCTTGGTGTCAACTCCGAGTTTGATTTAGCATTGACGCCAGCTAGAAATCATTGAGGAGAGGGTTTTTTTTGCGTGTACTTGATCGATGACCGAATTGTTGATTGATCATGTCTTCGAAGCGGTTTAAATCAAATGCGGCGTGGCCGTTGTTGCCGATTCAGTCTCGAATACTTTGAGAACGCGCGACTTGAATTGATTTCGTATCGGGGTCAGAATGCGCAGTCGTCGATCCCGAACCGATGCCGACGCGGTCGTCAAGCGGCGATCACACTAAATGCTCGTCTGAAAAAAGGATTCCGATAACCGAGCGCGCGTCTTCGTGCGCCGCCACAGTGTATGGCGACGGCCGCTGGCTAAACTACGTACGGTACTTTGTTGCTCGCACCGGGAGAAAAAAAGTCATTAAGGTGGAGGCGGTTGGGAAAAGGTTGTTTGAGTTGCGGCCGTTTTCCCGTGGCGTTCTGGGAGAGGCGCGCCGTGTGGCAGCTGTCCCGGTTAACGCGAGCGAGCGACTGCGCGGACCAAGTTAGAAGAGGCCGAGGGGGTCGGGTTGCACCCCTCTTTCGCCCTCACAGCCTCATACAGTCCCACTCGCATCAACATACACGGAGGCCGACCCCGCTCGCCACAATTCGTCAGCGTCATCGCCTTTTTATTTTTTGGAATATAGTTTTCTTAATCTGCCCAACGACAAGGAGCGCAGGCGCTCGATCGGAGAGCGCAGCGTCACGGCGAAATCCCGCCGGCCCTGGGGGTGGGGGTCGGGGTCGGGGTTTCCGTTGTCCACCTCGTGGACCGTCGCGTATCATTGTCGTCGAACGTCGCGGCATGGGAATGACATCATTCTTTGAGAATGATTAGTTTGCGCTCGAAAGAAATCAGATCACTCAAGTTAGTGGGCGGAGTCAAATTGTTCGCTGCGCTCTCTCGGGGGGTGGCACAGAAATGGAAAGTGAACAAAACCTGCTGCTCTTCTTTGGTGTTTCCGGACACTTCAATGGATGAAATCCACGATTGCGTCATCATTCAAATCCATTCGCTCATGGCCAAGCGGGCAGCGTCAACAATCCATGAACACCCGAGAGAAACATTTGCTTTGCCTTTGCCGCTTTCTCCATGCCTCCCTGCCGGGCTCAAAAGTGGACCCTCCCGGTGCTTATTTTTTTTTCTTTTTGATGGGGGCGGGGCCGCTAGTGACCCCCTCCCTCCCCCCCAAAAAAAGGTGCAACATGACAATTAGCTTGGCGCTGGTAGGGCGTCGCGGAGGCGCGAGGTCAGCGTCGACCGTCCGAGCAGAAAGTCTGCGAATGACGCGCCAAACGGACTGGAGAATCCATCGAGAGGAAAGCGCTGTGGGCTTTCTTTCGAGAGAAAACGCACCAGACAGGAAACCGCATGATATTTGCACTCCGGCGTCTGCTCAGTGCGTCAAGGTGTTTGGCTCTCTGTTTTACGCGTACGCTCGCTCGCGAGGTCATCCGAGTGGAGACCGTCTCCGAGGTTGCCATCTTTATTGATCGCTCCAAAACTTTTCAAGACTCGGCCGACGTGCTACCGGATTGTCGTTCGAGTTTCCGGCCTCACCTTCCGTTCGAGCTGGCCATCCGAGACTCAGAAAAAAAGAGCACATTGTCTTGTTATGGCGACAAATGGCGCGTGGCTTACGGAGGAACTAGACCGGCGCCGCCCGCGGCGAGAACTTCCTCTGCCGCTCGGCTGCCGGGGGATCGCATTTCTGTCCGCGCGGCGGCGTAGAACCGCGGTGGTATTTGGAGCCCGCGCCGAGGCCACTTTGCCTTTGACCTGACTTTTTATGTGGGGGAAATGTAGGCCACTTTTTCTTCTTGCTGTTGTATCATCAGCAACTCATGCCGATGATTCAAGAGCCGCTCACCTGTTTCAAAATTCTTGATGCGTGTTTAAAAAGACTTGCTGACACGCTCACAGCCATTGACAGCCAGAGAGAAGGGCTCGCTTGGTTTTTCACGATTAAAATTTTGTCCGGGCCGTCAACAACACTCCAATAACTCCTTGGGGGGGCAAATGATGGAAGAGCGAGTCTCTGCGCTACGAGCGCGGCGGCGGCGGCGGCGCGCTCATGAATAAATGAAGCTAATGTCATCAGGGCCCGAGCTCCTTTTTCAGACGCCTTTTAATTAAATGATGAGTGGCCTCCCAGCTGCCTGTTAAATAATGCTGCTTGTGACATCACGACATAAGGTAGATATCCTTGAAAAAAGGCTCGGGTGCAACAGGCGGGAGATGGATCGCGCCTGTCGCACACGCACACCCGCCATCTGCTCTCAGCGAAGATTCCACATGAAAGCTAACAGCCAGCTGCTCCATCGTAGCGTGCCGTTAAAAAACACTTTGTGTCGTCGAACTAATCAAATCGGTCAAAATGGGGTCGGGGAGTAAGGGGGGGGGGGGCGGTACGAGGAAGTGCGAAAGGGGAGAGAGAAGGAAGGAAGGACGGACGGAAGCAGAGTCCGAGAACGGGGCAACGGGTAGAGCGGACGGCCAGCTATGAGAGAACAACGCCGGCCGTCCTCTGTGACGCTCTCTCTCTCGCAAGCATCGCGCGCACACACACCCGCTGGCAGGCCGGCCCGTGTATCGGATTGCCGCCTTGACAATAGCGGCATCCCGTTCGGCCGCGGGCACGTCGTGAAACGCGCGCGCGTTTCACGACGTGCCTCGGAGGAAGAAGACGTCACGACCCGACAAAGAGTTGGCGCCACGGCGCACGTGAGGCGCCGTCAAAATCTGCCTACGGGCATTTAAAATGGCAACGTAGCCTTGGTCCGACATCGTCTTCGACAAAGCCGACCGCCAAATCTAAGTCGGCCCGTTTGTATGAACGCATTCGTTTGGGCAAATCGGCAAAGCAAACGAGCCGAGAGTTGGGTCTTTGCCGCTCGTCCAACCGAGGTGCCGCTAATGATTTGGGGCCGTGAACGACGAGAGTGCGCGTACCTGATCGTCCTGGCTTTTCTTGTTCAGTTTTCCGTGTCGGCGCGAGTGCTAATTAGCCGTCCCGCGACGACTGAATCGCCATCGTGCCTCCTCGTTAAGAGTGGACGGCATTTTCCAGGTGGTGACGTGGGACCGTCCCCTTACACGCCAGGCCAAACGGAGGGAAAACAACGGAGTCATCCATCGTCAGGTCCTGTGAAATGAAGACAATCTGTTCAATCTGCAAACGTTTCTCCCACCGTCCGACTTTGCTGCCACGTGCCTAGCGGTCCGTGGACCCGTGTCGGCTTCTCCCCCGCGTGCGCGCGCTCTTTTTAATCACTCTCATCAGATTAGCCTGGCAGGGGCAGTGGAGGCCAAACGCTTCACAATTCACGGCGCACATCCGTCAGTTACTTTTCATTTGCGTGCATTGAGTTGACCCCCACTCCCTCCACTCGCCTGTGGTCAGTTTGCTCGCTCGGTGAAGGAGCGGCACCTCGACTTTTATCTGTTCCGTGACCGTCACGTCTGCGCGTGGGCGGTGGAGGACCGAAAAGCGGGCAGGCGGGAGAAGCAGGGTGGACCGAACCCAACGGATGACCAAAAGCGCCAAGTCCCGACAACTCGCGGCCTACGACGGCGGCTCCATTTGGGAGTTGTCCGTTTGCCCGCATCCGAGCGCCCGCACGGCAGGGCGGGGCATTCAGCCTTCGCCGGGATTGGAGTTTTCACGCAGCGTCTATTCCCATCCCTTTCAACCATCTCCAAGAAAGCTACAATAATATTGAGAATAATAACCGCGCATGGACCCGATTAGAATGTGCCCGGCCGGGCGAGCGTCGACCTTAAGTCACGTCGCCACGTCTGGCGACGGCTCGGGTCGACGACGGTTTTCGCTGCATGGTCGTCTCGTCGGGGCAATTTGCCAACAAAAGCTCGGATTCCTCCGGGGTACAAACTCTTCCCGAGGTGGCACGTTCGAAAGCGGGCCCGGGCCGACGAAAAACAGAGGTGGGGGGGGGGGGGGGGATGTTTTGTGCCGAGGGTATTCATATAAAGCTCCTCCCTTTTTCGCTCTCTTGTATAGAGTCCGAGTGCACCTGAAGAAAGAGAAAAAAAAGGAGTGGGTGGGGGGAGGGGGGGTCCAGTCATTTATGGAGACAAAGATGAGGGATAGTTTTACAGTCCCCCCCCCGGGCTGGGGCACAACTGCTGGGGGGGCGGGGGGCAGTGGAGGCACAATGTATTTTACATGAAAGGAAGGGGGATAGGGTTACGGCAGTGAGAAGCACTCACGCAAATGGGGAGAGAGAGAACGAGTGTTTTGAGCAAGGGAGTCTGTGTGTGTGTGGGGGGGGGCAAGAGATGTGGGTGCCACAGACAAAATGAAGGGGGACAGCTTGTGGGATAGCCAGAAATGTGCCGAGAGCAACCTCGGGTTCTCCATCCTCGAGTTTTCAGATCATTGTTTTGTTTTGGTCCCCCCCCCATCAAAAGGTTTGCTTCCCCCCCAAATTGTGACTTGGCTCTTCCCTTCCCGGAATCATTTCCTCACGACTCGGTCTGCCTTTGCACGAGCTCCATCCCGAGCGTTTCGTCAATCGTGTGACTGCACAAGACGTACTCCGTCCACACTGCGAGCTTGAACATGGCCGGCGCGCATCCCTGTCGCCCGTGCCCCCAAAATAAAAAAGGCACGGCTTCAAAAGAAAAGGGCCGCGTTTTATTTTGAAACCCGGCCGTTTGAGGGCATTTGTTTCATATCCTTGCCATAAGCCCCGAATGATTTTCCTTCTTTGCTCTTTGCGGGCGCCTGCAACGGATGAATTGCATTGAAACGATTTCCTCTGGCAAATATTGCTTTTGTTTTGGTTCCATTTGCTTGGGCTCAGACTTTCCGCCAGGCGACACTCCCCAAGTCAAGAAAGCAAGAAATCAAAGGCCGCGTGTCACGTCACCGAGCGGAAGTCAATCCGGCTAGATTTAGTAGCGGCGATAAATGGCGAAGAAGCGCGTTTCGGTCTGCCGGGAGACAAACGGCCACGGTCGCGCTCGGGCGCCCGCGTCCACGTCGTGGTGGAGGCGCCGCCGGCAGACGCTTGGAATGCTCAAACGTCAACAAAAGTCGTTTAGTGGTGCGATATACGAGCCGTTTTGTTGTCCCTCCTGTGATCCGCCCACGCCGCGCCACCGTTTTGTTTTGAGTTTTCCTCGGGCCGCGTTGGGAGGACACCTCCCCGCTTTGCCTTCTCCGCTTGCTGTGAAAATATTTCAGCAGGGGAGGCCAGCCCGGCCCGCCGGCCCACGGGGGGCTCCCGCCCGGCTAAGAATAAAGCGCCGGAGCCGTCCGGCGCTTTCTCTCCCGACACGTGGTCGTCCTCCTCGCGCACACGTGACGAGCGGGCCAGAGTGCGTGCGCATCGACGCCCGGATTGGGCTTTACGTCACGCTTCCCAGGCGGCTCCATTTAACGCCGACTGCTGCGTGGGGTGTTCAGGTGCTCATAAAAGAGTCTGTGCGTATGCGCGCGTGCGTCGCATGGCGAGAATTTTATTGTCTGACCCGCACTTGTGGCTGCACAGCGAGGTATTGCCATGGCACGGGTGGGATTCGCGCCATGTGCGTTTCAACTTCAAGTGAGTCGAGAGCTTTGTTGCCGAGCACGTTGTGCAGTTGGAGGATCGCTGCAAACGTACGCACCGACTGAGAACTCTCGCACGGTGAACCGCAGAGGTATTCAAAAAGCAGTTTGACCCCCCCGCCCGCGCCATTACGGACCCCAGCGATGCACTTGAGCCACCCTTCCTTCTTCCGACCGTATAACCACTCGAACGATTGCGTTCTGCGGCACGCTGGCAACCTGACGCGCAGTTGGAAAAGGCATCTTCACGTCGTTCGAGGGACCCCTCTTTCAACTTGACAATCTCATTTGCCAAAGCCGCGGCCTTCTCCGCGCTATGTCACGTTCACTTTCCGGGAGCAATGTTGTCCAGCGGACGGACTCCAAATGGGAATTGAGTGACAGGTGAGAGAGCTCGTGTGAGGGCGAGCGAGCGAGGGAGGGAGGAAGCGGAGGAAGAGGAGGAGGGGATAGCAAGGGTGAGTGAAACGCTCCCCACTTTGGAGGAAGGCAGCAGCAGCTGCGCATGGATGGACCGCCTCGGTAGGACGCGCAGTCAAGACTGTTAACTATTAACAGCGCCGATTTGCTTTTTAGCGCGGGCTTCCAAACTTTGGAGGACCTTTTTTTTTTCCAGACCAAACGATGAAAGGCGGGAACGAACGTCCGTTTGTAGCACGTAACGAGACGCAGAACAACGTGGCACCTGCGGGAGCCTTTATGCGCTTTTAATTGGACCCGCTCAGCGTGTGCGTGAGAGAGAGCGAGAGAGCGCAGACCGGTGGATGACACCGCTGCGTTATGTGCACAAGTGCCCAACTGCCGTGACCTGACTGCACTCTTGAGGTAGGACGCTCCTTGTGGGTCTTTGCCCTTTTTTGGGGGGGGGGGGGGGGGGGGTTGTTGTCACTGGTTTATGTGGCAATATGTGAAATGGTTTGGATTTTTTTTTTGGGTGCAGCATTTCTCATTTTGGATCAAAAGTTGAAAAGAAAAATAAGTTGGATTTTTAGGAGTCCATGACAAGGATTGTTCATCCGTTTCCTTCTGGCTAAGAGGTTTCGATGGTTCCTAATATTTTGAGCCAAATAGGACATATTGGAAGTGGCTCTCGGTAAGATGCGGTTGACGGTCATCGCGTGGAATTCATATCTGGCGCGAAACGGAGGCAGACTATGCGCGTTGGATCTCGTTGCATCGTGCGGGTCCATCGGGTGTCCGCTGTCAGAAAGACGCGATTTGACAATGACAGGCTTGATGCCGAGCGACGTTGTCCGGATGAATAACACAAAACAAAACGGAGGGCATTTCAAGGTGGCGTGAAGGCAACTTGCGCTTATTTTTCCCTTCATCATCGAAAAGTGGTGGGGAGAATGATGGGGGGGGGGGGGGGGTGAATAAGAACAACGTGACATCTAATTTCGCCTCATTCCTTCCCAATTGCGCTTTAAACGCTTGAACATGTCACGCAACGCAAAAGCGAGTCCCGGAAATATCGGTGGAGCGCAAAGTACCTGGACTTCTTGGTTTTCGGGGGGATTGTCGCTCCGTCCGCACGGCGTCGGGCAAGCTGCGATCACGGGCGTCGGCTTCAAAGGTCGTCCCGTCCCGCCTCCCCCGCACAAAAGTGGCTCAGGCGACACGCGCGGCTCCCTTCGGGCGTGCCGGTGGTCTCTGCAAGACGAAGGAAAGGAGGACACTTTGGATCCCTTTTCTTTGGTCGACGACCACGGCGGCATGCGCATTTGCATCCTTTTCGCGAGCGCGCATCCCTTTCTTCATTGCGCTTGTGCTTGGTCGCTTTTGCCGCCGTGACAGTTGAATCGCGTCCTTTGAATTCAATGGCGTCGCGACGGTTCTCTGTATGCGGCCGTCCATTTTGAAAGGTCCCAAAGAGAGAGTGAACGAGGCCGGTAGTTCCGATTGGGGGATTTGGGCTGCCCCATTTTGCCGGACGGGCGTGAGAAGGCCTCTCGGTACGGATGCCGCGCTCCAAGGCATGAAAGCCACGGGGAACGAGTCCCCTTTTGCAAAGGCGGACGCTGGCCTGTTCCGTCAAGAGGATGCGAGCCAAGAGCGAGCGGCCGAGGGCGGTCTGTTCCCTCTGGCGCGCTCTCGCCCGGCCCGTGACTGACAGCCTTGTTCAATTTCAGCAAAGCGTGAAAGGCGACGTGAAAGTGCGCGTGGAAAGCGATCCGCGCAAGGGCCCCCGGCGCCCCTTCGGCCCGTCTTAAGCAGCTAGAAGTGCCGCTTCTCGGCGCGGAGCCTCTAATCGGAACCATGCCGACAGCCAAATGACAACGGCGTTGACCCCCCCGCGCGCCGGGCGAGTCCCCGGCGGGAAAAGGACATTGAAAGGAGGATGCCATTTCTGCAGCCCAACAAGTTGAAATGCCGAGGCTTCTGTCATGGCGGCGGCGCGGTCAAGCCGCTCGGCAAGCGTCTCGGGAACCCGCGTCTCCACGTGTGTGTCCGGCGCACCTCGGCAGCGTGTTGACACAGCGATTAGAGGGCAGCTGCTACACATTGCCTGTGGCCCCTCCCTCCATTTACTGTCCTAATTAGTTCCTGTTCCAAATAAGAGGGAGGAATTTTAATGGGGACCCGCTGTGGCGCGTGTGCCCTTTTATGGCTTTTTCCCATTCATAAAGCATTCAAGCGCCGGCGCGCAGCGACTGACGTCAGCAAATGTCACACGGCGGCCGTTCAAGTGTGGGCCGCCTAAGAGAGGTGGAAGACGGGCCCCCCCCCCCCTCTCTCTGTGACCTAACCCGACCCCGCGCCGACCATTGCACCCTTTAACAAGGGGCTCGAAGCGGGCACGGGGCAAGGTCAAGTGAAAGTTCAAGTCCAAACTCGGAGGCCACTTCTCAGCATATTTACGTAAAGCGACAGACGGGGCCGTCACTCACTAGGCCCCGCCCCCGAAAGGCACAGATTCAACACCAATACTGCCAAGCGGAGTCCGAAGCGGATTCGAAAGTCGTGTCAGACGCGTACGGAAGGAAGGCGAAGCGCGTTTCAGCAAGGGAAGAGCGCAGGAATAAAAGGCAGCCCAAAGAGAAGGATGGAAGTCAACAAAACGTGGTCAATGTCATGTGACGAATCCCTGAATGTTTTCTGCTCTGCGTCATTTGCAGGTCGAGAAATCAAACCGTGACTCTCATGTGCCAGAGCCTTCCGACAGCAGGTGAGTCAACGTTCGGGCAAGCGATCGCGGCGCCTCCAAATCCGAGGTTCAGCCGTCGCGTCCCCGCGCCGGTCGCTCAAAGCCTTTCCGTTCATTTCTGATTGGACACGCAAAGGCCGTCAATCCGCTCCAGACAACTTCAAAATAAACGTTTTCTAAAAATCTCGAAATAGCACTATCAGGACAAAACAAGGACGCTCTTTCAGCGGACATTGTGCTGCAACATAGTGACAGATATACGGCGACACTCGTCGTCTTTCAGCAAGCCTCACTCCTAGCTGTTGTGCGCAGCGGATAAAGAATATGCGCATTTACGTTCAAATATCTGCTCCTTAAAGGACTGTCACACGTCTCTTTTGGACATGAAGCGAGCAGGAGGCCAAGTTTCGTCTTGGGTGTGGCCCGCAACAACCTTTTTTTTTTGGTCACGATCTGCCAAGCTAGCGCTCGCAATGACCTCGCTTGGGTTTCTTGCAGCAGGACTGTTGGAGCGCCAGGTTAAGCATCAACTCCACATTTTTGGATCGAAGGAAATGAACCTCCGCTCGGCCCCTCACCATAAAGACCTTAGTGTGCGCTGTGGCAAGGGTGGGATGCGAGCACATTCTTTTCACACTAATCCTTGCGGTCCGTTTTCCACATCCGCACGCGTAAATATCGAGTCATGACACGCACTCTTAATGCGAAGAGCAGAGAAGAAGAGTTTATGAAACACCAACGGCTAAAGTCACCCAAAAGAAGGCTTTTCCCTCGCTTGAAAGGCACGGGGGAGGGGGGAGGGAGGAGCGGGGGCACTTTTTCACCCATCGGAAAGAGGCGGGCCAGACCACCGATTAGCTCTGACATGTACCGTTTTGATGAAGAAAAAAAAAAAAAAAAGAGCATTTGAATTGAGCGAGTGAAAGCCAAGTTGGAATGTTTCACTTTGTCAAGCCGAGCCAAGTCTGGTCCGGCGCGAGCGAAATGCTTCAAGCCGTCAGTCTGACTTGCTGCTTTGACGGGCAGCGGTCGGACCCGCCTTCCTGAACCACGACGCACATGCGGGTTTCTTTGAATTCTCCCCCCCCCCCCTCCCCCACATCTTTACCATCTCTTCTGGCTTTGAAGTGCCGTGCCCCCCACCCCAAAAAAAAAAAATAAAAAGTGTGACCGGCCCGCCTGCGGGCGCCGTGACTCCCAGACTCACCACGCACGCTTGAGTCAAGGCTCCACCGCGGCAAGACGTGCGGTTGCGGGTTTTACGGAATCCTCAGCTGGCGTTTCATGTTTGTTCTCCCGCTTCTTTGGATGTGTCTGGATATCCCGCGGGAGGCGAACAAACACGAGTAGGGGACGGAAGCCCGTAAGGTTGGGCGCTGCGGGTCTTAACCTTTCTCCGCTTGGAACAGGTCTATGGAAATGCAGGAGCTAGCCAGTCCTCATCATCGCGACTCGAGCGGCTCCAAGCTGGACAAGAGCGACCTCGGCAGCCCGTCGGCGGTCACCGCCAATGGAACGGGAGGTGAGCGGCCGCGTCGTTTCCCTTTTTACGAGCGTCTCCCGCTTCTCCGCTGAGGACCAAAGCACGCGATTGAAATGATCCAACTTTGCAGAGTCATCGGTCGGAGAGCATTTCGCTCTCAATCTTTTTTTTTTTTTTGCCGTTCCCTCGACGCGCCAACAACGCCGGCGCAAGCTGACAAGTGTAAATACGCACCGAGGCACTTTTGCCGCGAAGCGCCTGGCAGCGGGCACGCAGGAGACGCTCCAAAATCCCACTGGAAACTATTTCCCCGGCAAGAACACAAAAGCGTTCACGTCCGCGGACTCCTTCCCACCGGCATATTCTCCTGTCGTGGGCCCTCTAACTCAGCCCCCCCCTTCTCCGCGACGACCTTTGCATCCTCCTGCGACACATTTTCATCATTTGGCGATGAGCTCACCGCGAGCGGGGCTGAAGCAGAAACCGAGGCGGGACGGCGCAGCGGCGGCCAAAACAAACCACGCGGCTCGCATTCCCCTCGCCGTTTCTGGGGTCCGGAGCATCTCCCCCGCGATCGGGGGGGGCGGCTCGCTTCATACGCTTCCTTAAAGGCCACGGCCGTGTCCTCACAGCCTCCCCCCCGCCTTGCGTTTCGTAGGTGAAAACATGAGCGTTCTAAACACGGCCGATTGGCTGCTGGGCTGCGGCAGCCCGCCCCCGGCGCCGACCTCCAAGGACTACGGTACGCAGGTGCATGCGTGTGAGCTGACAGCAGCCCCCCACCCCTCTGCACTTGTGAGGCTACTCTTGCCTGTTTATTTTTTGCCCAATGGGCTTGGGTTTGCTTTGGAACTTGTTTTTCGGGGCCGTCTGCGTTTTGCAATGAAACGCGCTTCTCGTGAATTTTGGACCGTGGTGAGGAAACCGCAACCCGCCACGTCATCCCAAAATCAATGCGGACCACAGAACAATGAATAACCAGGTTTTTAATTGCTGCACCCCCCCACCCCCCACCACCAAAAAAAGTATATGTATAGCGCCAACAGATGGCAAAAAGGTTTCCCCACCACTGATCTAATACAGTCGTTGGAATTTTGCTTGATCAGCCTTCGTGGTACCTTGACTTACACGCCCCAACTGGCGAGCCATCACTTTTGCTTGTTTGCCCCCCCCCCCCCTCCTCAAACGATCAAAGCCCAAACACAAAATGAGAAGACTGGCAAGGAGGCACGCGCATGCAAAGTGACTCCAGCTCTTGCCGTCCGCCGCACTTGGCCACGCCCCTTCAAGGCAAATACTGTACTACAGTGCTGAATAGTTTTAGGGTGAGTCAAGATATCACAATACTGTGCTTTTTTTGGGGGGGGGGGGGGTGTGGTCAACTAGATCGAATGACATTTTAAGCACACACTTGGGAGCAGAAGGGACAAAAAAAACAAACAAACCCAACAACAACATTTCCACCGGGTGGTCCGGTTCAATTCACCACAGTCGGAGCTCAGCACTCCCAAAAATGGCGACCTGCCCAGAACGACTGACAATCGTAATGGCAGCGCTTTGTGGAAACGCGGCTCGACGTGTAAATGTTGGCGCGCGTTTGTCCCTTTGCTTGTGTTGCTGTGTGCTCGCCTCGTCGGAGTCTTCATTTCCAAACTTGACTTGAATTTCCAAGTGAAAACAGAGCCCATGAACAACAGTGACGCGGTGACCACCACGGGCGACGCGGCGCTGGACTCGTACGCCGCCTCAGGTAGCACGCACAAATGCGCGCGCGCACACACTTTTTGCAAGGCCGCGAGGAACTTACCGCCAAGCGGAGGTGTGGTCGGTCCGAGCCGTGCGGCGGCCTCGCCGAAAGCTTTCGACCCCGGATCGCGTCGTCTCGGCCTTGGATGACGTCTGTGCCGGCGCTGCGAAGGAGAGGGGGCAGTTTTAGCATTGTGGGGGGGGGTGGCACGCAATGGGAGCGCAAGGTCTGAATGGCAAAGCCCTTTGAGTTGGAGGCCGGCAGGGCAGAGCGATTGTTTTTCTGTTCGAGAGCATTGAGCGAAGCGACGAGCGCTGTGTCGGGAAAGGGATTCCTTTGGATTGGAGTCTCGGTCTTCATGTCCCGTAAAATGAACCCGCCGTGGATTTGAAGTATTTGGGAAATAATCCGTGTGTGACAAACAAGTTGACTTTGCGCAATTTTGGCCTCGGCGGTAGTAAGTCGGGCGTAAGTTTGGCCTTTTCGTCTTTCCGGCGTCGGTTTTCACGCCGTAGCGTCCCCGCGCACACCTGGAGAGCATGTCAGCTGTATTCGTACTTTTGGTTTGAACGGCGGCTTTTCTGCGCAGTAATGATGATGATATTGTTTGCAGTCATTACCAGCAGTGGATACAGTCCTCGCTCGGCGCACCAGTACTCTCCTTCCCTCTACCCTTCCAAGTAAGTGGCCCTTTTACCGTCCTTTGTCCAGAGCCGCTCGATTTTATCCCCCCCCCCGTCACCCAGCGGTTCCGCTTGATTCATTTCATTTTTACGATTTTTTGTTTTTTTTTCCCTTTTTGCTGCGACACTAAACGCCTCCTTTTTGTCATCGTTTCGGTTGTTGTGAGCAAAAGTCAGTTCCCGTGATGTCGCTTGCAAACGTTGTGTGGGTTGATTTCCCGCTTCAGGCCGTACCCTCACATCCTGTCCACGCCGCCCGCCTCGTCCGTGCCGGCGTACGCGGGCCAGCCGCAGTTGGGCGGCATGCAGCAGACCGCCGTCTACGCGTACTCGCAAACGGGCCAGGCCTACGGACTGTCCGGCTACGGTAGCACGACGCGCGCTCCCGTTTGTCCGTCGGGGTACGCGACAGAGCGACGTGGCGTCTTTGATTCGTCGATTGCTATTTAGAGCTGGGCGTGATGCTGCCAGGCATCAAGACGGAGAGCGGCCTGGCCCAGAGTCAGTCTCCGCTCCAGACGAGCCTCAGCTACAGCCCCGCCGGCTTCACCACGCCTCAGCCCGGACAGACGGCCTACTCGCCCTACCAGATGCCAGGTCACTCCCTTTGGGGGGGGGGACAAGGCCTTGCCCTGTTCTTTTCCCACTTACCGTCTTTGTGGGTTCTCCTTCCAGGTTCGAGTTTCACGCCGTCCTCAGGCCTCTACACCAGCAGCAACTCTGTGTCCAGTCCCGCCAACTACACCGCAACTCAGCAGGTAGCGGATTCGGCCGTTTCGCGTCGAGCCGTAGAAAAGCCGAATCAAAAGCAAAGCGACGGCCGCCTTCTTTCTGCTTTCAACATAATCTTAAAAGATGAACTTTCCCACGCAACTTTCCTCAGCGCCGCAGCAGATGTTACCCAGTCATCAGAGCGGCTAAGGCTTTGTGTTTCCTCAAAGGCACATTTGCAATAGCAGTTAAGAAAAAAGGGGGGGGGGGGGGGGGAAAGTATTTTTACAGACGCGGAAATCAAATAATGCAACGAACGACTTGACAACGGAGACGCACAGACTTGGTCAGGACTATTTGGCTGCGTCTGCGGGACGGATTGTCTGCAAAAGGCCTTCGACCGGCCGGGGCTTTGAACGCGTGACGCGCTCTTGTTTTTCGAAAGCCTTGCGGATTTAGCGGGAGCGCTCGTAAAAAGCGACTTCTCCGCGGGGTCACCAAAGACCAGCAAAAGCGACCTTTGGGGAACGTCGAAGAAGCGCACGCACACGGTACCACTTCTTGTTCTCTCCGCAGGAATATTCCCCATACGCGGGCTTTGGCCAAAACCAGTACGGCCAGTACTATTCGGCCTCCACCTACGGGCCGTACGTGACCCCCGGCGGCGTGGACGGCAGCGGCACCGCCGTGGGCGCCTACCAGCTGCAGGAGCCCGCGCCGGCCATGACGGGCCAAGCGGCAGAACTTCACCCGGGTGGGCGGCCCCGCTTTTCCCTTCCTTTTGCGTTCAGACGATCGCGGGCGCGCTCACCGGATGACGTCGCCCGAGTGCGTTTCGTGAACGCGGGGCAAAGAAAACCCAGCCGAAGCGCCATTCTAGCCGGAGTCCGCCGGGAGAGGCTCCGGGGCGCCGCCGACCCTCATGAGCGCGAGCGATTGGGATATCTCGTTCCGTATATGGGATATTTTCACAAATTGATACGATTGGTCTGTCCTCACCTCAAGATGGAACGTCAAAATACGTTGTAGACGGCGACAAGTTCGATACATTTAGGCGAGCGTGTTTTGGCACCAAAGTAAGCGTCGGCTGCCGAAGGAAGTTTGCGTCCAGATTCGTTTGCGCTGCTTGGTCAAGTCCGTTTTTTTTTTTTTGGAAAAGACTTTGCGCAAGATGATGTTTTGTTCAGTATCCAAGACTTTTTGGCGCTCCCACCAAGCGCTTCCGCATTGGTCCATCTCGCACACGCGCAAAGCTGCTTTTTTTTTTTTTTCTCCCCCTCCTCGCTGTGGTTTATCTTGGCTGAGCTTATCGTTGCACACTAACTGGTTCTCTTCGCGGGCCTTCCCCCCTGCTCCAATTGAGACATAACAATATGAGAGGCCAAGCTCGGTCGGGTACGAGTTCCCGCAAGCGTGCTGGGAAGCGTGCGCGCGTACTGCAGATTGGGACGGCAGCTTGGCGAGGAGAGGGGGGAAATAAAAAACAAAACAAAACGGGAAACGCTTCATGATATCTGACTTGTTGGTACGCGACCTCAGGGGACTTTGACACGGTGCAGAGGCCCTCCACGCCCATCAAAGAGCTGGACGAGCGAGCGTGCCGGAGCGGCGGCTCCAAGTCGCGGGGCAGGAGCCGCAAGAACAACCCCTCGCCTCTGCCCGATAGCGACCTGGAGGTAAGGTGAAGGGCGCTTACCTCCTCCTCCTCCTCGGGGGCCGCCGCGTGCCGATGGACGCCGTCCTTCATTGTTGTGCGATCTCGGCTTGGTTTTCGCAGAGGGTTTTTGTGTGGGATCTGGACGAGACCATCATTGTCTTCCATTCTCTGCTCACGGGCTCCTACGCGCAGAAATACGGCAAGGTAAGACACCGAGCATCTTGCCGACGTTTCCGGGTCGGTCGCGTGACGTCATCACTTTCTGATAAAGTCGACTTATCGTCTCTCGGCTGGCAGCGAGCCAACAATCTGCACGAATGGGGCCGAATGTACGCCTTTAAATAAGAGCACGGGCGCCCCCGCTCGCATGAGATACCGCGGCAGCTGTGTCTGTTCACACCTCTCCCAAAATAGTGTTTATGCCGTTGGCATAGCAACCGCGTGACCCGTATAGCCTCTCTCACGCGGGCCGCCGGGATGCATTGGCTCTGGATAAACTTCCCCTTTTTTAGGAGGACAAATGGGAGGGCACGTCTCCGTCTCTTCACCAAAGGACGTTCTGACCCGAACGGTTTGAGCCACCGCTCTTCTCGGGCAATCTCGTTTGGGATGCTGGCCAAATTTCAAAAGACATTCGCTCAAGACTGCGGTCATTTTGCGAAGGGAAGGACGCTTATATTTGTCGATCGCCGTATGCGTGAGATGGAGATGAAAGGGAAGGTGATGATGATGATGCAGTTTGAGTGGATGATGAACGCCGCGGGGGAAAAAAAGAAAACGCCGTGAGTCAGCGTCGCTCATTTCATCGTTGTATAATTTTGTTGTCAACAGCTCTTTGTCCGTCTTTCGGTTGTGGTTGTTTTCTAGTTTGAGGTGTCGCACAGACTCCAAGGGGACAAAGACATGCTGGAAAGCTTCACGGCGCGTTGTCTTTCATTATTAGGTCACTTTCTCCCAGCCTCGTCTCTTGCCCACTTTCGCTCTTGCCCGCTTGGCCCGCTTCTATTCTGGTGCACCGACAGTGTGCCCCCCCCCACCCACAAGCCCGCCCTGTCGCGCGTGATGATTTTTGCAGCTGAGCGGCACGCACGCGTTGCAAGCCAGAGGGAATGTTGATGGGCCAGAACAAGTGCGAGCTGTCCGTCATCGACCGCCGAGACGAGAGCGCGTTTTGTTGTGAACCGAATCGTCCAAACGATGCTATTTTGCCCTCGCTCAGGACCCCCCCATGGCAGTCACGCTGGGCCTGAGGATGGAGGAGATGATCTTCAACTTGGCCGACTCGCACTTGTTCTTTAACGACTTGGAGGTGAGGCGCCGAGGTGCACTTTCAAAGCGTTTGCGGCGGTTCCGGTTCACGCCAAGTGAGGCAGACGGCGACAAAGCCACGAGAGGCCACTAGCGGCACAACTATCGGTCCCGCACAGAATCATTTCACCTGGCACCTTGTTTTTTTTCCGAATCTTGAAATTTTTCAACTCGCATACTTTAACACGAGGAGGAGGCAATGTTGGGTAAAAGTACAAACTTGTGACCGCAATTTAGTCACAAACATCATTCAAGAATTAAGTTTAGATTTTAAAAAAAATTGGGGGGGGGGGGTTATTGCTTTTTTGTAATTGTTCATCTTCATACTATCATGTCATTGTGTGTGTGTGGATGTAGGAATGCGATCAGGTACATATTGATGATGTCTCATCTGATGACAACGGGCAGGACTTAAGGTGAGAATAACTCCCATCGGGATCAATAATATTCCTGATCATTTCTTCAATGAAATGAAGACATTTGCACATTTTAGGCCTTTGAAATTCATGTACATTAGTTGGTTAAATGTAAAAAATAAAATAAAAAGTGTCAGCTTAATTTCCAACAATCTTTTGCCAAAATGAAAGCCGTCCTCCTCCTCGACAGCACTTACAGTTTTGCAACGGATGGCTTCCACGCAGCCGCCACCAGCGCCAACCTGTGCCTGGCTACGGGCGTCCGCGGCGGCGTCGACTGGATGAGGAAGCTGGCCTTCCGCTACCGACGCGTCAAAGAGTTGTACAGCACCTACAAAAACAACGTGGGGGGTAAGATACACGTGGCCCATCGAAAAGACGCAGACACGAGCCTCGGGTCGGCCGCGCGCTTGAGTCGCCGAGGTCGTAATGCGTCGGCGTCGCGTCGCAGGTCTGCTGGGTCCCGCAAAGAGGGACGCTTGGCTGCAGCTGCGCGCCGAGGTGGAGGCCCTGACAGACTCGTGGCTCACTCATGCCCTCAAGTCGCTTTCCATCGTCAGCTCCAGGTGCCGGCTACCGCCTCTTAAGCGCCGGGGGAATCATTGGCGAGCGTTACCGTTACTCAGTGGTGCCGCCGCCCCGTCCCGCAGGAGTAACTGCGTCAACGTGCTGGTGACCACGACGCAGCTCATACCGGCGCTGGCTAAAATTCTGCTGTACAGTCTCGGCTCCGTGTTCCCCATCGAGAACATCTACAGCGCGACAAAAATAGGTAAGACGCGTGAACGCGCAAGGGATCAACGAGAAGCCGCTACGGGAACAACTTCACAACTTACGACGCTGAGGACAACGCTGAAAAGTTGCTCACGCTTTTAGACTTTACTCGAGCCGTCCAGAAAGATTTTTAAAAAAATAACGATTCAAAGAATAATCAGAACGACAATAACACCCAGGTAGTAAAAAGCGTCAAAGTTGCCGATTCGCTTCGGTTCCTTCGTTCCCCTGAGCGGGAACAGAATGCACACGGATTGACTGTGACGGGTCACGCCACCATAAGGAGCGACCTTCAAGCTCACCTGCGTATGGATGGCACTCGTACCCTTCCATCTGCAGTCTTCCTTTCCGCTTCCATCCGAGACATCGCGCGCACACTGAGGACAAAGCAAATAAAGAGCAACTTAGTATGGCCAAGTATTGAGGGCAGCGGCGTGGCTTGGCCCTGCCTCCGCTCGAAGACAGTTAGCACCTCGTACCGTTCTAGGAAGGTCACGGGCATTTTGTGTTTTGAATGTTTCAAATGGAATTATGAGCCAGACGAGAAGGCAACGTTGTGAAAGCTATTCTGTGTCTCCAGGCAAAGAGAGCTGTTTTGAGCGTATTGTGTCCCGCTTTGGCACTAACATTACATATGTTGTGATTGGCGATGGCAAGGATGAGGAGCATGCGGCCAGTCAGGTAAATGACTTTTCCACTACTTTTGTGTTCACCCGACCCTTTCTTCCTCCTTGTTTCTTCTGCAGGAAAAGAGAGTTGCTTTGAGCGCATAATGCAAAGGTTTGGCAGGAAAGTAGTGTATGTTGTAGTGGGGGACGGTGCGGAAGAGGAGCAGGCGGCCAAAAAGGTAATTGGACCTGGCCGGCCGTGGGCCCGCCCACTCGGCGCCGTGTGAGCTCTCTGATTGGCTGACGCCTGCCCGTCTTTGCTCGCGGGGGTTTTCAACTGCCGGACCTTGCTGTGGGTGCTTTCTTCCGAGTCTGTACGATTACGCTCGAAAGATGAGCGAGACGCCCCCCCCCCCCCCCAGCACTCGACTCGTTAACGAGGCGTACGAACGGAAAAGCGGTTAACCAGAGTGGAAATAACGTCAACGTTTGAATTCAATTTTCAGTCCGGGCCAAAAGGGCCACCCTCCGGAAAGCCGCTCGCGTATTTTTTCGACATCATCCACTGGCAACGGTTCTTCCCACTGCCTGGGTAACGCACGATTAGCTCGAAAAGTAAACCCTGCGAGCAGCACCAAAATGTCCGCCGGCTGCGTTGTCATCGATGTTCGTAGATTAATTAAGGCAGCGGTGGAAAAACCTGACGAGTAAGACACGTGTGCTGAGCGGACAATGCGCGAGCATGTAGCACATAACCTTGACGGTCCATGTCCGAGTAGACTCGTTGTTCTCACGAGTTAGACGACGACGTTTTAGTCACGAGGGAAGACTGCACATTATCAGTTTTGCCTCATCGTAAAATTGTCGTTGTATGCCGAAGAGTGTTGCATTCTCACCAAGCGGCGTCGTGGAGCCTCGAACCCCAAAAGATGGTCAGGAAACAACTTCGACAGCTGCGGATGCGGCGCGCTGAAGCACAACTGCTCAAGCAGGTGGCTTTTGCAAAGCAGTAGCGCCATCTAGTGGTACATAAAATGGAGACACAAACACCACGAAAACGCGCGCAATTGCTTTTTCACATTGCTCCGATTGTAGTTTGCGTCGAGAGAATCTGCGCGTTTCTTATTCAACAGAATACTTGAAGGATTTTTTTTTTCCATTGTGGGAGTTGCGAGAATTATCGATGACAATCCCGGAATACAGTATAGGGGAAAGATGGTCTCCAAAAAGATTTGGTTTGAGAAGTCGGATCTATTTTGGTTCAGACAAGCATTGCAGATAATACATTTCAATATTTTGAGCCCAGTCTCAAATTGCAAATGATTTAAAACCTGGGATCAGCAATTAGATGTGGCTTTCATTTTCATTCCTGTCTCAATTATTTTTCTGCGTGGGTCAAGATTTTATGTCCAAGTTCACTTCAAACAAATGTATTTGCGCCTCCGCTTCATGTTTCCCGAAACGGGTTCATGATAGCCAAATTCAAGATGTGGCCCGCGCTCCACTTCACTTCAACCACTTGACAAGGAAGCAAATTCATGCATGCATTTGGTTGGCCGTGTGTGCGTCTCCTTCCCGCGAGGATTTAACTGTGCCTCAACAAAATGTCACCCACAGCACAACATGCCCTTCTGGAGGATATCGAGCCACTCTGACCTGCTGGCGTTACATCAAGCACTGGAGTTAGAGTACCTCTAAATGTTCACGAAGGACTCATCACAACGGACATACTCTGACCTTTTTTTTAGGGGGGGGGGGGGGGACTATTTAAGAAGGAACTTTACACTGCAATTTTTGTTTTCGAACGCCTGGATTTACAAACTGAATGGTCTTAAAAGCAGCGATGGAAGAGTGAAAGGTGGTCCGAGGATCCACATAAAAAAAAAAAAGATTGTTGTGACTCAAGGCTCGTCTGTCAGCACGTAGCCACGCCAGCTGATTTTTAAAAAAAAAAAGCATTTTCTTTGTGGTCCGTCCGATGCAGACGCCTGTGTAAATTATTTGCAATAAACATGAAGGGCCGAGGTGTTGAACCTCTGGGTTTTTTTCGGGGGTGGGGGGCGTGAGGGTTTGGTGCAGTGAATGGGAGGGTTGAAGCATTGAATGTGTTGTGCCTTAATGTGTTTTCATGTCTGTTCTTTTCAAAAGTGTAAATATTAAAACAAGGACAAAACACTCGACAAGCGTACCTTTAACAAGCTCTTCAGCATTCACACAGTGAATACGAAACAATTTAAGAGAGAAATGTCATCAGTTGCAAAGTCTTTTTATTCTCTCCTTTTACTTCTTGGCTTTGAAGTATTCCTCAATGACGTCTTTGGCTTGAGACTCCTTGCCATAGTCCTGTGGCGGGAATTCAAAAGAACGACAGAAAAACAAAAGCGTTTAATCCAGGAGGTGGGCCGTTTGGACTGTCGTGCTCTTTACGCGGAGCCGGTGTGGGGGAGGGACGGACAGACAAACAACCAGGGGCTTTGGTTGCGGCAGCCGGCATTTTTCGGCGGGTTGTGGCCATTTTCAGGGGCCCCGCCCGGTCAGCGCGGGCGAGGTGACGGGGTTCGTACCGTGGCGGTCCTTCTAGCCAGTTTAAACAACAGCTGCGCGGCACCTCCACTTGTCTGGCACGCAAAGCTCGACGTACATCACAACGCTGACGCGAGACGGGATCTATCGACGCGAGCGCTTCCACTCGGGCGGAAGAGGGTCCAAGTCCGCCTTGCCACACGCACGACATAATAGCTCAGCGGCGACCAGAACGTTTGTTTAGCTTTTTTTTTTTTAATTTGATTCCCCATAACCTTTGATCAAAGTTTTGCCAAGTCGACGTCATAAACTTTGTTCAATGCATTCTTTGATGAAAGTTGGACTTTTAAAACACAATTTTAGATCCATTGAACAAAAATGAGGGCATACTCGCTCTCACCCCCAGTTTTGAAAGCACTTTCCAAACCTATTTGGATTTCTAGGGTTGAAATGGGGGCTTCTCGGTAGCCGTTACCTTGACGACGACGCAGCTGCAGCCCACCACCTTGCGGGGTTTGCCCTCGCGGTCAATCTTGCAGAGACCGACCCACTCGCCGAGCTTCTTGTTGTCGTCAACCTGAGCGAGAGAGCGCGCACGTTGTCACATCCCATCAAAGCAGTTGCAAACAACAATGGCAGGATAGAAAGGAAAGGCGGCAACTTGGCTGCATCTCAGACACAAATTGGGTAACAGTGGCAAAATCGTCACGGCTTTCAGTAGAGGGAGCCAGATTATCATCAGCGATGCAAGCCAGGCCTTCCAATAAACAGCTCCACATTTTCCATTTTAAAATCCATTTCCCCCGATAAGACAATTGAAAATGCACGCGCATTCACCATTTTTTTTCTCTTGAAAACACGTGGAAGTAAGTTTTTTTCCTTCCTGCAAACATGGTCCTTGAAATAACATTTCAAATGTTTCACAACATCACTTTGTAAAATGATCTTAGCTGGTGCATATATTGTTCGCCAAATAGCATCTTAAACCTGCTATCACAAAAAAAAGGATAAAATATCAAACAGTTTTTATACTGTGTGGGTGTGGAACGATTCTCCTTTGATCAACTGCAGTAGTTCAAACCAAATCACCGGGCCCTAAATCTTCAAATGTGGACAACTGGTCAATTCAGATCGAAGGACTTCCTTCTGAACATGGCAGCAAGAGGGAAGTGAGGTCACGCAGGTTGGCTGACCTTGATCAGGTTGATCTGATGCTCGGCGCAGAGGGCCTCCACCAGCTTGACGTACATGGGCTCGTCGCAGTTGGCGGCGAGGACACACAGATGGGCCTGGCGCCTGAATTTCATCCAAGAGCGCAAGTGTGAAAGCCGTGAAATTGCAATGGAAAGTCTCAACAGGACACTTTTGTCCAACATCTCAGACACAATTGGGTAACAATGGCGTTCCTCTTCAGAGTGTTCAGTAGAGGGAGCCAAGATATCATCACTGATATTTGCTTTGACCCAAAATGGTGGCACCTTGACCCATCGGCTTCATTCACCGACGAACACGCTCAAAACAACTTTCCGCCGATACTAATAGAAACCTCAGTTATTCATTCTAGGCTGCACAAAAAACACATTTGTTTGTCACTCTTTGGAAGAGCAGTTTAAGGTTGCGCTGCATAAAAACACATTCATAATTTCCTATTTTTGCGTTACTTCAATGGGCATTGTGCTGTTCCTCCTGGTGTGCAGAACTTGGCTTGGCTAGTACAGTCTGTGTACTGTCTGTGAACACGCGCACACACACAATTTTAAAAAGGTTTCCAACTACCACAACGCCGATACTAGTTTTATTAGCATGCCTCCACCCTTTCCTTTGGCAAGAATGAAGCCAACACTTTCGTACAACGTTATGTGGTTTGATTAGATCAACCTATAACTGTTTTTTCATCTACCAGGAAATGTCAGCAAGGAGCAGCTTTAAGTGTTAGCTACCAGCCAATGAAACACTCTTAGAAAGCATGTTGAGGGGGTTATTTAAAAAAAAAAAAAAAAAAAAAAAAAAAAGACGAAGCAAGCGCCAAGGATTGGGTAAATTGCGTCACTAGTAAGTCAAGGTACCACAGTTCATTTGGGACAGCAGACATACTTGTCCAGAGCTTTGGCAGCCTCGCGGATACCGCGGGCAAGGCCGTCGTTGACGAGTGCGGTCTTCAGCACTTCGGGGAGAGCGGTGTTGACATCCATCACACCTCCGGCGGCAACGCTATCACAAAAAAAAAAAAAGGGGGGGGGGGTAAACAAATGCACGACATAAAACCTCCAATGGGGAAATGTGGTAAAGAGCTTCCAGCTTGTCAGAAAAGAAATGTCACCCATTGGAGAGTGAAGGGGTATCCGACAAAAGATGACAAGTCATCATTCAAGCACGTGGAAGCTGAGCTGAACGGTTCTCTCCCCCACTTATCGAGCAAAATGAGATCTGTTCAACATTTTCGTGATTCAACGTAAACTGTTTTACAACTTGCGGTAACAAAAGCAGCTTGAAGCTGGCACGCTACGCGCCCTTATTGGCTAGCTCGGCAAGGCAGCGAAACCGAGTCGAACGCATGGCCAGTCTATACCACAATTTTCCTGGGACTGGAACCGGTCCTACGCGTTCATCGCAGTTCACATTAAAGACAAATTAAATATGAGCCTATATACCCATCCCGCAGCAGAGTCACGATATACGAGTATGCATTAGTTGGCGTATGACGTTCGTGAAGCGGAAACACTCGAACCACTTCGTTCAAAGAAAGCAAAATAAAATGCCTCTCGAATCGTTCAATTGAAACAATACCTTTACGGTGGAAGAGGGGTGTAACATAGAGAAACATTGACCAAATTATAATGTTCCAATTATGTCTCGGTTTGTACATCCCACATGAGCCCGACGCTATGCTTACCCTTCCTCGGCCATTGTTGATTTAGGATGGACGGCGGACCTAAACTTCTGCAATAAAGCACAAACAGCACATACTAGTTATTTTCCATGGCCGATTAGATGTTTCGGGATTGTCGCAAAGCAGGATGGAAGATTAATTGAGCAGATTGTGTTCCGCCGACGAGCGAACGTACCTTTTCCTCCTCTGGAGTAGTTGAAAGAGGACGTCATAAGTCCGCGACACGGTTTTCATGTCGCTTGGAAGGCCCCCCTCTCAAATGACGGCGCCCGAGGACTGCCTGCTTAGTTCTGATTTAATTTATGAATAGCAAACTAAACATGCGACTTTTATCACGTCCATTGCTTTTATTATGGACATATACACACATATGCTGACTAAAGAGAAAAAAATAGCTGCCACTGCTGTATGTAGAAAGACTCAACCTTTTGCAATGCCGTGTGAGGGAGAAAAAAGTGGTTCAGTTAAACCATACAAATTGGAATGGGGAATAAAATTGCTCACGTCACTCAGTAGGCCATGTACCTGAAAGGCACACAAGATGAGCTGTGCCGTCACACTGCAGTACGAATATTCAAATAAAAAATATTCCTTTCTCATGAGAGTAATCTCCCGAATTGAATAACTGTAATAACGTTGGAGACTTTGGAGCTGCTTTGAATGGCTCCTTTAAATTGGCTGGATGAAATGTGCGCCACAATTGATTTGTCTATGTGGTTGTCAACCAATACACGATGAACAAGACGGCGATCAAGTCATTTTTAACTTGTTCTTTATTGGTTTGTGTCATTGAAGGGGAAGTCAACCCAAAAACACAGGCACGGGGAGAAGATACAAACTCCACACTAGAAGGCCAGACCCTGGAATTGAATGCCGGATCTCTGCCGTGTAGTGCGGTCGTGCTAGCCAGTCGCCCACCATCCCGCCCACTATCACTATTATATAATTCAATGCAGAGTCCAAGGAATAGTTCAAGTGTCCTCTCAGTTAGATTTTGAGAAAAGCTTCCAGAGCTTCACACTCAAGTGCTGCTTCGAACGCACTCATGTCCTGAATGGAGAAAAGGTGGGGGGGGGGGAGACACACAACATGTGATCACATGTTGCGTACATGTATTTGTTGACAGAATTGTGAATCACGGTGCCAGTTATTTTCACACACTTACTTGACCAAGTATTGCGAATCGAGTTTACTCGGACTACACCGCACTCAAAGTTTGAGTCCGGGCTCGCAAGTCAAAGTAAAAAAAAAGTCGCAAATGAGTTCTGGCATTTCAAGGCAACACTGGAAATGCTTGAAAGACCAGACTACAGTTTAGGGCGTGTGTCGCTACTGTGTCTGTGCGCCGTTGTAATAGCTCAAATATTAATTTTAGTTGCATGTGCCCACACACCGTGACGGGATGAATAAAAAAAAACCCAACTTACTCCGCAGTAAGTATCCCCGTTACATATTTGCGGTGGCAATGCTTTTGGGTCCCCAACGATTGACCTCATTAATCCCTTGTCCGCATCACTCGCGGCAATGTCCACTTTCTCAAAAGGAATCTTCTTGCTCTCAAGGACCATGAAGAGTTTCTGTTGGCCTTTCTTGATCTGGAGTAAAACACCATTGAAACAAGAAAGGTAGACTTTTGGGACCAAGTCGCCTTAAGTCCGCAAAAGGGATCAATACTGTACCTGAAAGTTGCCGCTCACACTGGTGTGAAACACTTTGACTGGCATGGCTGCAAGTTGAACCCCAAAACAAGTGATTTCAAGAAGCAGCGTCCGGTGGCAGAACCCGTGTGTCAGAAAGCAGACAAGGCAAGCAGGTTTGGACATGATTAGCCTGGGCGTGGGGGCGTGTAGGCACGCCCACTATGTGTGCGACTACCTTTCCAGTTGTGGCTTATTGACACACACACGCACGAAGAAGTGCTTCGTTGGAGTAAAAAGAAAGTTTTATTGTTTTGTACATGTACAAACACTGCTAAGAGCAACAAAAAAAACCCAGCTCGATAACTCGGCGGAAATTTTTAAGGTCTGGTGTTCACTCCTTCAAGCAACAAATGGCCACTTTGGTGTTAGGCGAGCGCACGAATGCGATCCATCCTCGTATGCCGGTTAGCTGAGTAGCAATTGCCACGGCATGGATGGTCGTCGAGCCCCGGGGGATAGGGAACGTCCCGGCCAGCAAAAAGTTCTTCAGAAAGAATGCGTACGTTTTACATGAAAAACACACAAAAACACCCCAAATATTTATTTTATGAAAAAAAAAAATTGGTTATAATACTGAAAACATTTTGGAGGAAAAAAAACTGCAAATAGACGGAACAGCGTGTAAGCGGGGGTTGACCGTACTTATGAAATGAGAGCAAAATAAACTCTGTTCTTTTGACCAATGCAGGAATCGAAAAAGCCCATAATAAGCGAAGCAAACATATCGGCGCCATCAGGAGAAAACCAGCGGTTCCAGCTCGTAACACACTCGGCCGGCCAGGTCCTCGGGGACCCTCTCCGCAGAGTCCGCTTGGGCCGTCTTGTCTGCCGGTTGGCTCCGAGCGGCTCCCTCGCCGGCGGCCGCACTGAGGAGAGAAAGCGCCTTTTGACACCATTTTGTGTGAGGCGGAGCTGAAAAGCAGTTTTTCTTTTCCCTACCCGCCCTCGAGTCTTCCGTTGCCCGTGTCGTCCAAGTCAGCCTTGCCGACTCCTCCGAGTCGGTTGGCGAACTGAACCGAGGTGCCTGGAAGTGAGAACGAAACATCCTGAGCGAAAAATCCAAAAGAACCGGCTGGGAGTCACTACCTGGCATCTTTTGAGTTTGTTTTAGAAATGACTCATTTGGACACGAGAGCTTACCGGCGCGCTGCCTCCTTCTTCTCCGGACCAGGTAAGCCACAACGATAATTAGCAGCAGCAGCAGCACCCCGCAGACAATTCCCGAGACCGTGGCCGAAGACTTGGCGGCTGCGGGCGATGACGAGACGATAAATTTGAGCGCGGGCGAAAAGTACGGCCGAGCCTTCGGAGCTCTTTGGGTCTCACCGACGACGTTGATGTACAGCGACGTGGAAGGAGTGGACCAAAAAGCCGCGGAGGAGAAGTTGACGGCGTAGAGGCAGACGTAAGCCCCTTGGTCTTTGTCCTCTATATTGGGGAATTCAAACAAGGCCACGTAGAAAACCGTGTGTCCAAACGCCGCCTTGGCGCTGGTGGCGTTGGTGTCGGTGTTCTTCAGGTAGAACGTGCCGTGGGCGTACAGGGAATGTACGGAGCACGTGAGGGAGAAGCTGCTGCCCCGCGTGACCGACACCTCCCGCGGGCTGTAGATCACCATCACCTGGAAGGTGGTCATGGATATGAGCGGCTTCTCCAGCGACACTGACAACAAAAGACACAGACGCGGCTGTTTAAGGCCAAGCTAGCAAAGAACCCAGCGGTTGTACGAGTCGAGTCGAGTCGAAGGGGGGAGCACCTTTGACGGCCAGCTCCATGGGCTCTCCCTGCGGGTAGTAGATGATGTCACTGTCCACTTTCTTCTGATACTCGCAGAAGTACGAGCCCTGGTGGCTGAAGTTGACTCTGGGCAGGCTGAAGGTGGCCGCCTCGCTCTCGCTGTACTTTTGAAGCTTGAAGGAGCCCTGTAAGTTTTTCAGCAGGAAGGTGCCGCCTACGTGCTCGGTCAGGACAGTGCAGGTGAACTCCACGTTCTCGCCCCACCTGACCTCCGCAGAAGGACTCACCGCGATCAGAGGCTTCTCCAGAGCACCTTCAACGACAGGGGGATGTATGACAATTGATTGATGTTTACTGAGGTCCAAGGGTGTACAAGGGAGAGGGGGGGGGCGGGGTGTCCTTAATTTATGACGCCGTCCCATGCAATAGAACATGTCATTTGGCCATTTATTTACAGTGGAGCGAGCTTCAAGACTTGAGCATCACCGCTCGTTTTCTATTCAAACGGCAGGCAAAAAAAAAAAGAAGAAGAATCTGCGGACCGAGTAGGGAGCCTTGTGGAACACCACCGGCTTTCTACGCAATTTGTGCAGAACGTCATGTCAAAAATCGACTGGAACCGATATACGGCAAACCCATGTGGACCACTATCATCATTTAAGGAGTGACGGTGAGTTACCACAGTAAAAAAGAAACAGCTAGATGAATTTATTTTCCCCCAAGGTCGTCGATTACCCAAACAGATGACTCCGGCGTCCTCGGAGTGGCCGCAGTTGTTCTCTCCAAAACCCTGGTGGGTGCAGTGCGTGATGGCCAACTCTTGGCCTTCGCACACCACGTTGTCCAGCCATATGGGGCCGGCGCCCCGCCCAAAGTGCGCGGCGGAGGGGGCCGACACGGCGTGGCCGCAGCCCAGCTGCCGGCACACCACGTCGGCGGCGCTCACTTCCCACTCGTCGTCGCACACGGTCCCCCACTGGCCGGCGTGGAACACCTCCACCCGGCCGGAACAGCCGCCCAAGCCACCGACCAGCTGCAGTTTTGCTGTGAGCCAAACGGTGAGCGAACAACTGAGTGAACTCTCAACTTTCAGGACGAAAAAAATACCAACGCAAAATGGACCTCGCAATGGTTCACGAAGCAAAAGAACGCAGCTGTTGCGACTGCATCTAGAACTACTTGACCTGCGCAGGAGACGCCGGCGTCGCGCTCGTGCTCGCACGCGGAGCCGGTGAAACCCTTGAGCGAGCACCGCTCAAGAGAGGTGGCGTTGGCGAAACAGGCGTCGCTGGCCTCCGCCACGGGCCCGACGCTTTGACCGTAGCGGGCGCCGCCGTGGACGCTCACCACGCGGCCGCACTCCAGACGCTCGCACACCACGTCGGCTTTGGCCAGGTCCCAGTGGGCGTCGCACACCGAGTGCCACGTGTCGGCGTACTGGACCTCCACTCGCCCCGTGCACTCGATGTCGCTGTTCACCAAGCGCACCTCCAAGCTTTCTGCAGGAAGCCAAGAACGGCACCAAATGAACGGAGCTTGAAGACGATCCCGAGACCGGCGCTCAGCAACTTTCGTGAAAGCGGCGGCGGCGGCGGCTGCTTCTTGAATAATTCAAAGGCCCGCCACTTTCACACACTCACGTTCACTTGGAACTACTGTATAACGTTCGTGATTGCGGGTGTCATTCCACAGGCGGCCAGTCGGCGGCGGCGCGCTATTTAGTTTGACGCCGCAAGTTTGAAAGGCAAAGAGCATCGATCGCAACGGAGACACCGATCGACCGCCTCCCGGGCTTCAATCGGGCTTCTTAGGCTGACCTTAAGACGCACACCTTTGGGCGTCATTAAAGACCGCTGGCGGTTTTCTGGGTTCGGCACGGTGATGTCATTTGACAGTCGACAGCAAATTCGCAAAATTGCTCACGACGGCGGACGTTCGCTGTGACCTGAGCAGATGACGCCGGCCAGCGACGTGGTGTTGCACGATCTCTCCCGGGAGGAACGTTGCGGGCACTGGGCCAAGGTGGACTCCGTCCCACTGCACTCGATCTGCGCGGTCCACATGTGCCCCGAGCCGTGGCCGTACTCGCCGCCCGTGGTGATCTTGTGGGCCTTGCCGCAATTCAGCTGCTTGCACACCACGGCCGCGTCGCCGCTGTCCCACATTTCGCCGCACACGTCCCCCCAGCGGCCTTTGTCGTAGAACTCCACCCTGCCGGCGCAGCGGTGGCGACCGCCGACCAATCTCACGTTGCCTGCGGGAGACGCGGCCACGTTGCATAGCGACGATAAATTCTCCAAAGTCCACCCCCCCCCCCCACCCCTGCAAAGACTTTGCGTGGAAAAATTTACCCGAGCATTGGACAGCCGCCGCCTCGGCGCGATCGTGGCCGCTCCGGACGTCCTCGCGCAGCGAGCACTGCGCGAGCGAAGTCTCCCTGCCGTTGCAGGAGACCTCGTAGCCGCCGACGTCGGCGCTTTGGCCAAACGATCCGGCCGCCTTGACGGGATCGCCGCAGTTCATCTCCCGGCACACCACCGCCGCTTCGTGCAACCCCCACTGGGCGTTGAACACCGACCACCAGTGGCCTCGGTGGTGGAACTCCACCCGGCCCGAACACTGGCCGGTCCCGTTGAGCAGTCTGATGGTGGCTAGAAAGAAAGAGAGAGCGAGCCCGCTGCAAAATAGCGCCGTCAATGGGAACCTTTCGCCGCAGACTTTTTGTGTCGGAGTCGGCTACAAACCGACATCGGGGGCACAGGCCAAAACAACTGGCAAATGACCACTGCGAAGCGTACGGAGAGACGCGTCGACGCGAAGCTGGCGGAGGCACGCTCAAAAGCGCAACGCGAGTCGACGGCGGCCGGCCGGCCGAGGCCGAGACGGGCTCACCTGAGCACGAGACCGAAGCGTCCTCGCCGTGATTGCAGTTGGTATCGCCGAAGGCCGAACGCGGGCAGTCGCTCAAGGACGACTCGTTGCCCGCGCATCCCACGTCGTCCAGCCAGATGGGCCCGGCGCCTTCGCCAAAATAGGCGCCCGATTTGGCGGTGATGGCGGTGCCGCACTCCATGGCCCGGCACACCACCTGAGCGTCCGCGATGTCCCACGAGTCGTCGCACGCGCTGCCCCAAACGCCGTCGTGGTACAGCTCCACCCGGCCCGAGCAGCGGTCCGTGCCGTTGACCAGCCGTAGCGTGGGACTGCCTGCGGACGGCGGTCACCCGTTACGCGCTCGGAGTCTGCGTCGACGCCTCGGAGGCGTGCGCTGGACTTTTTCATCGCTCGCATGCAAGTCTGGACTGGAAGCGCGTTTTGCTTGGTCTCACCCTGGCATGAAAGCGAAAGGCCCCGGCACGCCTCGGAGGTCTCCCGGACGCCGCACTGGGAGAAGGAGGTGGCGCCGCTCGGGCAGGAGGCCGCGTAGCCCCTGAGCCGGCTTTCGCCAAAGTCCCGGACGGATTTGGACAGGCCTCCGCAGTTGAGCTCCTGACACACCACGTTGCCCTCCTTGGCGCCCCAGTTGTGGCCGCACAGCTTGCCCCACTCGCCGTTGTGGAAGACCTCCAGGCGGCCCGAGCACGGCGTGCTCCCGTTGGTCAGTCGGAGTGTTTCTGGAGCCGCGAGACGGGAAAATAGGCATCCCGGAAAAAAGGCCGCTTCGCTTTGCATCCCGGGACTTCCGGAGGGGCGCGCGAGTCAGCACCTGAACAGATGACGCCGGCATCCTCCTGATGGCTGCAGTCGTGCTCCCCGAATCCTCGGTGCGAGCACTCGGCCAGCGACTTCTCCTGGCCCGTGCACTCCACGTCGTCCAGCCACGTTTGGTGGTCGCCGCTGCCGAAGAAGGCCTTGTACTTGACTTCCAGGGGAGCCCCGCAGCCCATCTCGCGGCACACCACGCTGGCCTCCTGCACCCCCCATTTGTCGTCGCACACCGTGCCCCACTGGCCCAAGTACAAGATCTCCACTCGGCCCGCGCAGCGGTTGGTCCCGTTGACCAGACGCACCGGTTGGCTGTCTAGCCGGAGAAAGGCCGCGGAAGCGGTGGCGCTGATCCAGAATGCTCTCGTTCACGCGCCGCCACCGAACGCAGCGCTACCTCGGCTGAGTTGTGTCAGCCGCGAGTGAGCGGGGGCTGGCAACGGGAAAAACCGTTGGCTCCCGAGTAAGGCGACGCCGAGACATTTCCGGCCGGACCGCGTTCAAACTCACGGTGAGCGTTTCGCTCTGTTAGCACCCTCTAGCGGCGGATGGCGGAATCACAGCAAAACGAGGTAGCGCTGCGCCCGGCCTTGAAACGCGAGCGTCGCAACGGTGGACTCACCGTAGCAGGAAAGGGCGGCGTCGACGCAGTGCTCTCCGACGGCTTGATGCGAGCACTGCGAGATGGAGGTCTCGTTGCCCGAGCACGTGGCTTTCACCGCCGACACTTTGAGGGACTGGCCGAAATCCAGCTTGTCGGCGGACACCAGAGGTTTACCGCAGTTGATCTCCCGGCAGAGCACCTTGGCCTCGGGCAGGCCCAGCTCACCGCAAACTTTGCTCCAGTGGCCGTCCAGGTAGACCTCCAGTCGGCCGTTGCACCGATTGCTTCCGTTGCTCACTCGCACGTGTTCTGCCGCCGCCGCCGTTTTGGAGGAACAGAGAGAAGAGCGGGACATTCTCTGGTGCAAAACATCAACTGTCATATCGATTCATGTTAAATGGAGAGCGCCCCCACCGCCGGCGCGAGGCCAGTCTTACCCGAGCAAACCACGCCGGCATCTTCGCTGTGAGCGCAGTTGTTGTCGCCTAAGGGCCTGTGCGGACACTTGAGGATGGAGAGCTCGTTTCCGGCGCACTGCACGTCATCCAGCCAGATTTGTTCGCGGGCGTGGCCAAAGTGGATTTCGGCTTTGCGGATGGCCAGCGCCGAACCGCAGTCCAGCTCGCGGCACAACACCTGGGCGTCGGTGAGGTCCCAGTGGTCGTCGCACACCGTGCCCCAGGTGCCGCTATGGAGGACCTCCACGCGGCCGGAGCAACGCGACGACCGCTGGCCCGCCAGCCTCACGTCGCCGCCGTAGCATTCTGGGAAGTCAAAGTTGCTCAACTCAACTCTCCGCTCGAGAGCCGCTGTACACGCGGCAAAAACAACTCGGATGACAACGAAACAAATGAATGACAAAGACTGTCGAAAGGCACAAAAACGGTCCAACTCGCAAAAGCCAAAGCATAGCAATGAATTTTAAAAGGAGTTTGAAAGATGGCCGGCCAAGGGGGCTTGCCTAACTTTCGGAAAAGGCTCCATCCCCTCAGAGCCTCCAAACATTTCCAGTCTGGAATAAGGTCAGCGAGTTGCAAGAATAAAGCCGCCGCCGCCGCCGCCGTTTGAAGGCTCGCGATTCCCGTAAGGTCGATGCTAATTTGCGTCCGGCCGTCAAAGGCATTTCACGTGATTGCTTAGCGTGAAGCAAGCGGACTTTTGTTCGACAACATCAACTGTATTTTCTTTGAAAAGAGAACATTCTGGAACAGACGGCCCGCCGCGAGAAACGGGGGTCCGCCCTTTTACCTTGAAGGCAAATACTGACCTGTCCACACCAACACATGTAGAAAACCTGAGGCAGAAACGATTGACAAACGGTGAGATTCGATTCATCGTCGATGCCACTTTGAACATTTTCAACTTCGGCGACACCCGCAGATGACGACGCACAAGTAAAATTGCTCAACTTGACCGTTTTTGGGTTTTTTTCTTTGCATTGAACGAGTCATCGATCTGGTATCCAACCTGTTTTGTCGCCCACAAAAATGTTTCCCTTCCGAGATTTTGACATGGATTCTTGGACGCCTCGTTAAGCAGATGGCGAGAGAGGCAGAAAACTCACCTACTGTCAGACGAAGAAGTTTCCCGTCACAAATGGAGATCATAATTCAACGTCGTCGATAGCCTGCCAGGATTCAGCCAGAAATTGTGACGCGTGACTGCCAAGATAAGTGCGATTTGTGCAAAGTCAAAAGTGGAAAACGTACCCGTTGAGACCAATCCTTTGCGGCACAGGCGCCGCACAGAAGCATGCAAAATGTGGACTCGGACCGCAAAAGCGTGTTGACATTCGGATCAATCATTAAAGGTGAACCATGACAGTTTTTTGTTTGTTTGTTTTTTTTGGGGGGGGGGGCAATATGTGCACCAGTGGATGGAGAACCGCTAAGTGCCATCCTCACCATAGTTTCTCATGCAGATTTTTATCTGCAGTATGTGACGCGCTCATTTGTACAATTGATTGTTTCTCGTCAAATTACAAATTGTATCAAATGACAAGATTTTTTTTTGTTTCATTTTACACTTGTTTTCCTTGCAAATGTTCATACGTGTTCTTAGAAAACGCAAGACATTTTGTCCCGTGAAATAACAACCCCCCCCCTACGGTGAAACGCCGTCTCCTTCATGGCGCCGTACGAGTATTCGCTCCTCTATTGATTTGCGGGTAAATCATTGCAGAGGCGTGTTTTGATGGGAAACGCCGAGTGCCGCGGGACGAGAGGTCAGGCATGGTGCCACCCTCCTCCAGTCAAAGTGCAAGCACGTTCTCTGCAAAGTTGCAAGAATGGAAATGAGCCTATTTTTGAAAAAAAAAAAAAAAAAGATGACGAAAAACGGCGGACGCGCCCTTTGGCGACGGACGGGAGGCTTCGTCTCTTGAAAAAGGCTGAAGATCTTGACATTAACATGCACTCGAGACATCGTTTTGAATCGGATGGAGTCGACGTACAGACTTTAATATTTTGCACAGTGGCGGATTGACATCGAGTCCGACAAATCCAAAAGTTAAAATAGGACGGGACGCGAGCAAAAATGGACACTTCGTCCGCACACTTTGTGGCCACAACATTGGACAGCCCTCGACCAAATCGAGCGGCGTCCCAAAAAATTCAGAGTACACAAACGACCGTGACAACAACCAAAAAAAATGAAGCGCGGCGGCTCAGCCTCAAGGTCAAGTTGCCGAATTGCAAAAGTCACAACGTGGGTGGATTTGCTCAGCGTGTTGAGCTACTTGAGTGACAAAATATGAGCAACACTGAAGCGTTTATCCGAGGACATGGAGACCCGGGAGGTCTTACAATACCTTTTTTTTTTCTTTCTTCCACCCCCACATTAGCGCAGACGAGCGTGTCAAAGTGGTGTCAGGGCTGATTTTCTGTCCAACTTTCCGAGGCCGCTACTCGGTGAGGTTAGGGCGTGCGCTTGCAAAAAAAAAAAAAAAAGATGCCTTTGTAGCCCTCGTATTGGAAAGCCCCTTAAGTGGTGAGCGCACGTGGTGCCGAACAGTTTCACGATCGTCAACGCTCCCCTCATTGGGGTCGAAAAGTCTCTTTGATCAGAGCGTACATGAGGATTTGGAGGGAGTCCCGCGGAAAGGAGACACAGGAGGAGCTTGCACCTTGCTGTTCGCTACCGCCCTCTAAGACTCCTGCGGTACAAAACAAACAAACAAACAACACCCTCCTTATCATTTGGACAGAGGAGGACGTCAATCGGAAAGTTTTGCGTGACATGCAACCACAAGGGTCTCCTTTGGCAAAAAGGTCAAGTCAACGGACCGCGAGAAACTCGCTCATCCCATTTGAGAGGAGCAAGGAAATAAATCAGATGGCCACCAAAAGAGAGGCTAGGCTGCCTCTCCGATTTCAAACAATTCACGAGAGCGCAAAAAAGTCAAGTGGGATGTCGGCCAAGTGGACGTGCCTTACTTTGCCAGAGGCTTGAGAAGTGACGCCCAGGAAGGCAAAGACGGCGTTGTTCTCTTTGGACCGGAAGAAGTCCTCGTAGTCCTGCCGGGAAGGGAAAAGGGTGCGTTCAAGCCTCGGCCCCGCCCCTTTCATCTTCCGCGTCAAATCAACCTGCCGTTCTGGAAGCAATTTGACGAGAGCGACGGCACCTAATCCGCGCGGGGATTACGGCGGGATTACAGAGGCGGCGTGCAATTTGGACACGGGATTGAGCCTCAACGCACAATGGCCAGGAAAAAGGGAGCTCCCTCCGCAGCCGCGGCCATTCGAATGGACATTGTAGCCTCAGACCGTCACATTGATGTATTAAAAAAAAAAAAAAAGAAAAAGAAAAGATCCTAAAAATCGGATCCGATGCAATCGGCATTTGGGAAGGGCCGGCATGGAAAGAAATGCACATGATTGTGAGGCGCACGCAGGAGGCGAGGGTGTCTCCATCCTACCCCGCAGTAGACGTCGTCATTGAAAATCTGCGGCGGCAGCGGGTTGCCGTTGGGCGGCCGCTTGTCGCGAGGGATGTGGCGGTACATCCGCAGCCGCTCCTCCTCCAGCGTGGCGATGTCCACTTGCTGGAAGCGGATTCCGTTGGCCTCCAGGAAGCCCACCACCGCCTGCTGCTGCTTTTTCACCTGCCGCCACACACACACACACACACACACACAGCGGCAGCTCCTTACACTCGCCGTGCGCCCTTCACCTTGTCACAGACCAACCCGGGTAGCCGAATCCCGAGATATGTTGGGGCATTTTCTCGATTCTCGATTCAAAATCGTGGTCAAGCCATGCGTATTTGGATCCAATGTTTCGTTTGTTTGAATCCGATTCATCAATTCGGCAAAAAGAAAAAAAATGAAAGATCGCCCATTGCAATAATCGTGAGTGAGCAGCTCATATTGAAAAACATGCAGTTAATCCTTGTGATCAGGATCAGGATCTGGATCAACCGATTTCACGCGTACATGCGTGAGCGAGAGAGACAGACAGAGAGGGCGTGTGAGTGACGGGTGTGTCATCATATTTTTTTGGGGGGGGGGGGCGCCACATTCAAGATTTGTGGGTGAATTGCAAAAAGAGTCCAATCCGAAACGTGAATAGAAATGCCGCACACTGCGTACGAGCATGCAAGGGTATTGTTTGCACTCCGAATGACAGGATTAACTTGGATTAAACCTTTCATTACAGCACAAACGGGCACAAAACAGGACTCCTGAGGACAAACGGGCAATGCAAAAACATACAACTGTTGCTTCGTCAACAGTTTAAGTCCCTGCAAAATGAAAATACGGTAAATGTCTTGTCAATTTGACACACCGCGCGGAAGCGTGTTGTGAACAAGCCTGCAACATCTGGGTTACTTTTGCTCAGCGCTTTGTGAATACTTACACTCGTAAAGCAGTTCAAACTCTGTAAACGTCGCTTGTACACTGGACAAACAATTTATGATGCTGACAAGATCCAAATGCGCATTCATGGCTTGCGCCAAAGTTATTTTCGAGCATCACTAACCCAAAGAGTCTTTTTATTCCGGGGTGCTGTGACTGACTAAACTTTCCCCACCTGCGATCTGTATAGAACTTGAAAACTAGTGTACTTTCTTTGTCAATGATCAAAGGCAATGCGCCGTTTTACGTCTAGTGACTTATTGCATTGAATCAATAACCCACAAAGAAAGAAAAGTGAAGAGAATCCCTCATCACTCACCGCCACAGATCCACTTGAGGAGGCGACGTAAACCTTGATGACGACCATTTTAAGCGCACATTACGAGCTCGCCGAGGGGAGAGCAAGTGGAACCGACGCTATCGCTCAAAAGCAGCGAAGGAAGCGATAAACGCGCACGACGAAGTGTGTTTTATTACATGACAGAGAAGACGACGCTTTCGTTCAAACTACGCTCTAGTCACGCTTGTACTGACAGGCTAGTGATATTGAACGCTACGCTTCCGGCGTTACTTTTCAAATTAAAACCGTGAGAGTCATGTTCTTCCATTTCCTCCTTGTAACGCGCCGACGATTACAATATTATCTACAGAAAAGCACACATTCTCTCTTAAATACTGTTTCAGAGGGAAAAAAATGTAGGATTTACATTACAAGCCAACGAAATTCGACACAAAACATCATCCTTTCTATTTTGAAGTTTTATTGTAGATAACAGCCTCAATTTCAGACTTTACTGGCATTAATAGCCTTAAAGTTGGGGTTTATTTTGATGAATGGCCTTTATTCTCGTCTTTTTTCCGTAATTAATAGCCTTGGTCTTCAGTGTATTTGATCTAGACTAATAAAACCGAAGAAAGAAAATATTTAAGGTTAAACAAAAAAAATTACTCGCATCCACTTTGTCTGACTCTGCAGATGATGAATAGTGAAAAAACGATGATACTTCAAAGTGAGAAGATAAAATTAAAAATAGGAAAAATATGAGAAGAGATGACTGGTGCCAAAGGTGACAACCATCACTTCGATTCCCAGTCAGTGCAACGATCACATTTTCCTCCCGGAAACAGTATTGTTTATATTATTCTAACCCCCCCCCCCCCCCTCCCGGTGATTAATTTTGTTTGATAGGGATGGAACTTTTCAGTACTTCTGCACCGCCGTAGGCCGAGTCAAGCGCGTAATGTAACGCAAGACGATCTGGTGACGTCATCAACGCGGTTCCTATGCAACGGCAGCCAGCCAGCGATGGCCGTCACTCCTGCTCTCCGTCCTCCCTCCCCCTCGGTTCAATCTCGATCCACAAACTCGGGGGATCCACACAAACTACCCGCGCGCACAAGACGCCAATGTTGAATTGGGACAAATAAACAAGGCGGGGAGGATTCCTCGCGCGGCTTTGTAGCACGTTAGCGGTGTTAGCTTAGCCACAACTTTAAGCCCCCCCCCCCCCCCCCCCCCTCTGGTTCTCAGGCGAGTTTTCCCACTCTTGAGACGGTCCAACAGTCATGTCAAATTTAGCGTGGAAACCACGAGCGTTTCCGGTGGGGTCATGGCCGTGAAGGTGGAAGACGAGGACACCTAATGGTAAGACCCGCCTCACCCGTGGCAGTGTTTAGTTGTTCTAACCGAGCAGCCCGCATAGCTTTCCGTTAGCTCCTCCAATATAGCTGTTCGGTTGGGGTGGCGTTCAAAACACACAGACACACACACACGTTATTTCTTGAACGTGGACAAATTGGTGCTTGAGGCCCAGTTGTGTGTGTCAGCGGTGACAATAAAGCATCCGACAAGAGCAGACGGTGGTGAGGGTTTAAGCCTAATCCCGTCGAAGGTGGAGGGAGTCCCTTCCCAATGCTTGCAACGACACTCCATCCGATTTTAGTAGCAAACTAAACAGGAATTCAGACTAGGAAGGAATACTTGGACCTAAGTGGACAAGCGCGCGACTCGTCGAGGTGAATACAAGCTTGATTTTGGCTTTGCGGGCTTGCGTTGCCATAGAAACGTGCCCATCAAGCTGCTACGACTTGGGCCGGTCTCTATTTTGGCCGCAGTTAGACTGTGGCTCGCGGTTCAAACGGAGCGCCAATGTCCGATTTTGTTGCACTCCCACGTGCAGTGGACCCCGGTTGATTGCGGGGAACGCACCGCTGAGCGAGAGAGCGTCCCTTTGCATCTGTTCTCGCTTTGTCCAGGTCAAGGGATCAAATTCGATCACTTTGAGGATGTGAAAAGAAGACCGTCGTCTTGCTTCAAGCCGTTTGTCACGCCAAAGTGAAGTTTACATAACCCAATCAGGCTCGGCATTGTATATTACGACATGAAAAGGTTTGCAACCGCACCGTGATTTCGTGTGCTACCTTATTGCAAACATACTCTAGAAAACGCCATAGACGGGCTAATGGAGATAAGCATCGACGGTGAGGACACTGGAAAGCGACTGCCACCGTAGCACCCATGGAGCAGATAGTGACGGCACCACGTTGCACCACAACCACCGGTACCCTGAATTCTTGGTGCGTTGTATTCAAGTTGAGGTGGCCGTTGCAAAGTGGCTTCACGTTTTGGTTCATCCTCCCAATTGTCAAACGCGCACCTTCTCTGCATCTTGAGCAAAAGACACGCTGTGCGAGACTTGCTCTCATGTCTGTTTTAAAGCCTCGAGCGCATTGCGTTGTTGCCAAGAGACCGGCAAGTCCTCAGAGCAAGCCGTTGGTCTCGGTTATGTCAAGTGTCTCCACCTCCATTGCTTAGTAGCAAGCAACATCGAGGTTGGCTAATCAATGTTCACCTTTGCAAATCTTTTATGAGCTGCCTTCTTTCTGAATAAGTATCTGTGAGCGTGACAATTCTTCTTTCGTCTCCCCTTGCCAAACCGTTCACGACAGTCTTGCCTTGGTGAACTCAAAACAAAATGGAGTCCAAGTGCAACGCGTCCGAAGACGACTGGGATGACAATCGGAGCCGACGCTCCCTCGGGATAAGGAAGAGTCGAGCGGCGTCCGCCAGCAAAAAGCACAAGCGTTCCAAGAACTACCGAGACAGGATCCGGGATGAAAAGCCGGCTTCCCAGACTGAAATCTACCCCGCCGATCCCCACCGGCCGTCGGACGACGAGGGGCGGCGGAGCAAGGGCGCGTCTTACTCGGATGACTACGACGACGATTCGGAGCGCTCGCTCTCGCCGTACGCGCCAGATCCGACGCTCTCGCCGACGCCGCCGGCTCGTGCAAACCTGATTTCCAGCAGTTCGCCCTACAATACAGGTTTGCCGCGCACCTGGAAAGGAGCCGAGTGTTTTCAAGAACAATTACGTTTGATACGATTGTTTGTTACTCTTTAATAATACACTATTTACTCTATAGGCGATGTTTGAAGTTAAATTTGAATTTAGCATATATTCCCCCCCCCCCCCCATGCGCATCAGGTATGGAGAAGCGGGTCCGGTCCCGCCCGCCGCGTCCGGGCCGAAGCCGCGCGACGCGGTCCCACAGCAAAGAATCCCTCCCTCCCAAAGACCTGGACCCCCTGACGAGGCAAATGCTGTCGGGCCGTTTACTGAAAATCAACGAGTTGCGCAATGTGCACGGTGAGCTGCAGCTGCGCATTGCCGAGCTGCAGAAGGAGAATCGGATTCTTAAGCAGGTACTCTCAGTTTAAGAAATAAATTCGCAGTAAATGTCATTGATAAACCCGTCTGCTAATACCAGCGGCCAATTAAGAGATTGGAAAAACCCTCGAGGAGCTCAATTTTCGAGTCCGTTAGCTGAATCCACACACAATGGGGAAACTCCGTAGGCGGGCTCTTCATTTCCGTGATCAACAATTTGCTACCTTCCGCAAAAAAAAAAAGCGATCAATGATTTTGAATGAGGGGAAAAGTTGTAATTCGGCTCTCATTGAAGTTTATTTGGGGCGGCAGCTTCACACGCGTCAGGAGAAGGCCCTTCAGAACTACACGGACGCCGAGAGCAAAATCTCCCAGATGCTGTCGTGCCACGCCAACGAGACGCACGTGCTGCGCGAGCGGCTGCGGCGCACGCGGGAGCGCGAGCGCGCCGCCGAGCGCCGCCTGAAGGAGAAGGAGGAGCAGCTGCTGAGGAGCCACGCCACCGTCGGACGCATGAAGAAGCTGGTGGAGCAGCGCGAATTGGGCGCCCGCGAGGAGCTCAGCTGCAAGCTGGACCAGGAGAGGGCGCGAACGCACGAGGCCGAGCTCAAAATGAAGGTGCCGACCGACGACGCGCACGCCGCGACACTCGCATCGCGGGAGAGCGGAACCAATTCAGCCGCGCGCGTTTCCGTGCGTCTTCGTCGGGTCGTGGGCACCGTGCCGCCGTGGGGCGGTAGAACGCAAGCCGCCCAACCGCACGGAAATTCTTTTGAAATGTAGCCGCGTGACCTGACCGTGCGGTTTTCAACGCGCGGTCCTTGTTGTCGACGATGTATGAAAAGAGCCCGTACCTTCATGCGCAGAGCTTGGCGGTAAACGCTCGGCTTTGTGTGCACGCGCAGGAGCTGGAGAGGAACATGGAGCTGATCAACGGCAGCCACCACAGGCAGCTGGCGGCCGAGAGGAAGAGGACGCTGGCCGCGCAGGAAGAGATGAGGAGCCTGCAAAAGGAGCTGGAACAACTGGCCAATAAACTGCGGGTGCTGACAAGACTGCAGAAGCACATGCAAAGCGTACACTTGCCTGCGAACGACACATTTGCAACAGTCTCCGCGCCGTTCCGTTGCTTATGATCACCCCCACCGAAACGGAAAGGCGAAGCAACAATGTCGTCATCTTTCGCAGGAAAAAGAGCGGGAATTGGAGAGCCGCAACATTTACGCTCACCGTATGGGAAAAGCCTCACCGAGGAAAGCCGCCGACGGCGACCCCAAACACAAACGTGAGAGGCAGAGGCGCCCTTCGACCAGACGGTTACAAAAAGAGAAGTGTGGCGGAATTAATCTCTTGTCTGGAAAAAGTCTACAGCCGGACGCATTCCAAGGCGGTGCAGACGCACGAGCGCAGCAGCGGCAGCGCCGATTTCCCCTCGCCTCCACCCGCCTTGGTGGAGGACAACGACCCCGCCCCCGACGGATACCTGTCCCTCAAGGTAACGTCTCCGAGCGGGATCTGCCTTAGCCACCCGAATGTCGTTTTGCCTTGAAAAATCTCTTATGTAGTGATTCAGATAGACGCCAATTCCCTCATCCCGACACGAAACAAGCGAAAAGCCGACGAGAACCTCCGAACTTGATTCGCCGGCCGCGCGTCGCGTGCGGACGAAGCCTCGTCGGGGATAACTCGGTCTACCTTCGAACGCCACTAGAAAGCGGGGAACTCGCCACTTTGTAGCCGACGGGGAGCGATTCCGAAGGCGGCCCACATTTTTGGTTTCTCTGCTTTGACGTGGCCAGCAAGCGGATGCAGTGGACAGTGGAGCCAAGCCAGAGCAGGAGCATCCGAAGAAGACGGGCCAAGACCTCAGAGACTCCAGTGAAGCCAAGGAGTCGGAGGAGGAACGTCAGGCAAACACCCCGGATGGCCTCCAAGTGACGGCCAAGCTATTCGGCGCCGGTGAGTGGAGTCCACAAAAGTGCAATCGCAGCCGGTCCGCTTTCCGGCGTACTTCCTGTTGCGCCTGTGATTTGTCGCAGACTGGGAGAAAGAAAAGGAGGAGGTCGAGACCGACCCGCGCAAGAGCGTCCGTGCCCAAGAGGAAGCGCACCGCCGGTGGAACCGCCGCGACGGCGGGGACGCTGGCGAGGCGCGTCGCAGAAAAGACCAGCTGCTGGCCAAGATGCGAGAAATCGACCTCCAGAACGAGGAGGCGCGCAACCCCGTCTTCGTCGACTCCTCCGACTCCAACGCGGCGGGCACCTCCGCCGCCGAGACGTCGCCGTCTCCGGCCCGGCGCCGAAGCCTCTGCTCCCCCAAGTCCGACGACGACTGGATCTTCGCCAGCTACGCGCCCTCGCTCGGGAACCCCCGCCAAAGCGCGGCCGGGGGGGAGGACGGCGACCACGCGCTGGAGGCCATCGGCGTCTTCAGCCTGAAGGGCGCCGAGACGGCGGAGAAGAACAAGAAGTCGTCGCTCATGCAGCAGCTGTTCGGCTCCCTGGCGGCGCCTTTGGGCGAGACCCGGACAGCGGAGCTGCTGGACGGCGTGGCGGGCGGGGCGCGGGGAAGCTCGCGAGGGGCGGGGCGCCTCGGCTTCGGCCCGCCGGCCGCCTCCCTGAGCGCTCGGCACGTGGTGGACAGCCGCCCCGCCGTCCGCGTCATCCCCTCCTTCGACGACGACATCGAGGAGCTCACCTTGTAGCTCCAGTTTCCACCTTACCCGACGGGTCACTAAAATGGATGACCGATTAGTCGGAGCGGGCGTCCCTCCACAGAAGACGATCGGGGCCAGCTCACGTGCGCGACGATTCATGGACGCTTTTATTTCAAAGTCGGAATGATTCCATCGGATCGAGCCGAGCGCGAGACGGTGTGGCGCGACGACTTTTGAGTTGTCGTTTTTCATACATTTGAACATATTTGCCGATCGTGTGAGTATGGCATTCGCTTTCCAGCTTGGTCTCTCCAATAAGAAGACACATTTCCAATTAATTTTGTCAGCGCTCGGAGCACTTTTCTGTTAATTTATTGCACTTGGCACACGAAAAAAAGGACAGTGTGTTTTTCCACATCTCGTGTCTTTAGGCATTTGTGGTGACATTTCGTTCCTGATTAAATATGCACCCTTTTAAAAAATCGCGTCGATACTTTTTGCGGAGGACATCGAATGGGACCGTCATTCTGGACCGACCGCAGCCCCGACACACTTGTGTCTAAAGCGGTTCATCCTGGGGGATACATTCCAGATTCAAATCCATGATTTCAAGAACACATTTTCCAAAGTGGTGTCAACCCTCCCAGACGCTTGGAACACATCGTAACTTATTTTGAAAAACGTTCTCAACGCACGGTAATTGTGCGAGGTGCGTTCCCAATCCGGTCAGGCCTGTCATGTCTGATCATGGGCTATAGGGGGCGCAAATGGCCTGGGATTCTACTTACGACAACACTTTGGTGTCGATTCCAAGTCCCCGAATTTGGTGAGAACATCACCACCACAATCCAATGTTCACTTTGTCCGAGTTGTCTTTGGCAACGCGCCGAAGCAGCAAACGAGTCAAGCTCGAATGAAGACATTCAACCAAGCTTGACGAAGCGACAGCTTGATTTGGTCCGACTGTATTTTAGGCCGTTTCAGAGAGCACAAAATGAATGATAGTTTCAAAATCCTTCCAAAAATGGTGAACGAGAGGGGGTACGTTGTACGCTACTAAACCGGACAAAAACTAACACATACACGGGGGGCGGGGGTCATAATAAGGCGGCAATAATACAAAATAGCCCAAATACAAGATGATTCCATACACTCGTGAGGAACGGGTTGTCGCTACATTGCCGACAGCGGTGGCAGATACTGCCGATAAGTGAGTACAAAAATAACAAGAGATTGACTGCATGTCACCCTAAGTGCATTTGATTGACTTCATATGACTACTAACCTTCAGTACGATGATGCCATCAATCAATTCAGTCTGAGGGATTACGGCACAGCTCCTTCGCCTTCCAGGCTACAGCCGAGCGCTTCAATGTCATTGCTGATGTCGCTGATCATTCGGTCCCACTCGTCGCCCTCCGAGGTCTCCCCGCCCTCCTCCGGGCCCTCGTCCGAGGCGGCGCCGTCCCGCCCTCCGCCGCTTCCCGCCACGCCGTTGCCGTCGGCGGCGGAGTCGGCCACCCGTCGGTAGCGGCCGAAGCTGTCGGTGATGATGCCGCGGCCGTCCTTGACGCCGATGGTCTCCAAGAAGTTCTCAAAATGCTGACTGTCCTTCTCGGGGATGAAAGGACGGAGGCCTGTGACGGACAACGGGAAAACGTGTTGTTCCGTTTGTCCACTGCGCATAAACGTCAAAATGACATCGACGTGATACGGTTATGAACGGTGGACAATTCACTCGTTTGTGTAACGCGACTAAAGAGGAGCTATTTATAGTCTCAATCTTTTTCAAGCAAACAGTGATGTCGTGAGCGCGCCGCTGTGTTAATGCATGTTCGCGATGCCCCGCGGCACCTGCATAAAGGGCAAAGGCGGCTTTACGCCGAATGACGTCGCTTTTACTCTTCGCGCGGAAATGTTTGGAGTAGAAAAGAGAAGAAGTCATACCAAGCAGAAGAAACTTGCGGCTGTCTCCGTAGAGCTGCCGCAGGTTAATGCAGAACTCGTGGATGGAGGAGCCGTTGCGGTAGTCGTGCAGCAGTGCGGCAAACTGCTGGATTTCCTGGGAGGACAGCTTTGTGCGCAGCTGGACGGCACAAAAGGTACGACACACCATGATCACAAAAAAAAAAAAAAAAAAAAAGAGAAGAAGGCGGCCAACTGTTGTAGCGGGCATAGCTACCGTAGTCATGTAGTCCTGGAGCAGCTCGGCGGCCGTGGTGCTGAGCTCCCCTTCGCTCGCCGCCTTGGCCTGGGGGGAGGCGGGCCCAGAAGCCGACGGGGAGCTGCCGTCTGCTTCCATCGATGCCTGAAATGGACTTGCGTGGGGTCGGGGGGAGGAGGGGCTTTTCAAAGAACATCGACTACTTCCGCGTACAACGTGAGGAAAAATGAGACGGTGAGCTCTTACAAAGGGCTGGCCTCGCCTTCAAACGCTTCTTTCATGTCCACTTTGCTTGACGAGTCATCTGAGGAAGCATCGAGTTGGACGACAAAGTGAGTACTTGAGCACACCAGGTCCAATTCTCGCACCTCACTCTTCCACCTTTCTCGCCAACATGCGGCCCACTCGTGGCAGATGACGCCAGCGGACTGTCCAAAGGGTCCATGAATTTTGGGCGACTTTTCCATCGAATACGTTTATCGGGGCAATCCAAATTTGAAAGCGTAATACTAACACGTGAACATTTTTCTCAGCAAAGCGTTTGATTCCCGAGAGTCGGCTTCCAACGCTTACCGCTGTAGAGGGAAAGATGTCTTGTGGGCGTGGTGGCTCCGTCAAAGATGGCTCTGTCCAAAAAGTCGATGGTGGACTCGGTGTAGACGATTTGAAAGACTTGGCTGAGCAGCAGGCACAGCTCCTCGGCGGCTGCCTGGCACGCGTAACAACAACGGATCATTTTCCCCACCTTCTCCCTTCCCAAATATTATTATTATTAATCATGGGCTTTTTTTTTTTCTTTGAGGAGGCAAATTGCTGCCAAGATGACCAAGGAACGCAACGTACTTTGTCGTCAACGGCGAGGACCAGCAGACAGCACACTTCCACCAGCACGGCCCCGCTCTCCGACAAAGAGCTTAGCGTCTGAGATTTGTTGAGATCGGGACAGGAGCTCGGACAGGGAGAGCCTCCGGATTCCTGGGCTGAGGAGCGCAAGCAGACGTACGCGCAATGGTTCAGCATCACTATTCTGGTCGGACACACCGGCGCTCCACTTCGTACCCGTCTTGATGACGACGAGGTGCAACGAGTCGTCCCGGATGTAGGACACGGCGGCAATGTCGTGGATGGGCACCCTCAGGATGATGTCCTCGCCGTCGCGCCACACCAGCTTGACGTTGTACGCCGACAAGCTCACCACGGCGTCCTGCTCCGACGTCAGCTGGCCCGCCAACTGATGCGCCTTCTGCCGACAGGAGCGACGGTCACGCGTGCGCGATCGCCTCCGGAGACGGCCCCGAGTCTCTAAGGCCCGGTCCGAGCCAAGTCCCCGACCACGAGTGCAGTTCAAAAGCTACGACGAACGACAGCGCTGCGACAGCCTGCCGCTCGTAAAAGTTTCGAACCCCCGTTCGATAGTCTGTGGTGATTCTCGCCGACTTACTCTTGCACTGTCAATGAGCTGGAGGACTTCAGTCCTGCTCGATGGGTTCAAGTATCCCGGCACCGATGTCAGCTGTCCCAAATACTAGAAAGAACACAGCACCAAGTTGTGTCAAACGGTGTCAATTAAGTTGAGGGCGAGAGGTTCTTCTCTTCTCTGTTTTGGGAGTTTTCCCTCACTTTGACTTCCTTCTCAATGTAGTCATTGAGCAGGATGTCGGGGTCGATGCGGTGGTCGGGTTGCGAGAGAGAGACCGTGTGGAGTGCCCGGCGCTCCGCGGACTTCTCCTGCGCCTTCTTGTCCCGTCCCTTTTCGCCCTTCAGGAAGACCCGCTTGAAGGGCGACACGATCCCAGGCTGAGGGGGGAGGGGGAGAACCCGGGGGCAAGTTCAGAAAACACAGAGACGCTTACAGCACGCATCGCGGCAACACGGGACAGCAACAATTGACCTCACGAGGAAAAAAAAAAAGAAAAAAGAAATCGCTCTCGTTACTCGGTGCGAGCCGTCTCCGTGTACGCTGGAAAAGAAGCAACCACTACTGCCCCGATACTTACACAACGTGTTCTGCGCAGGTTGGTGAGAGCTTCCGACGTATTGCGACTAACTAATTTGGATTATGTCGCCGCCATAGGACTCCCCCCCCCCCCCACTCAATTCTGAGTAAACGCCATGGGACACGGTTTCGTTTTCTCCTCTACTGCATCAAAGCACTAACCCTAAGAGGCTCTGAGCACGCTTCTCAATCAGTACAGAATTTCAAGAGCCTACCTCGTACTCCATGCAACCAATTGCCAGCAGATTCCCGTGATTGTTGAAGTCGTTTACTCTTATAACCCGTTGCCTCACTTTACGCTTGCACACAGTGGCAATGTCTCAGGGCGAGACGCGCGAGCCACAACAGAAAAGGGAAGACGTTGCCTGGGGAGGAAGTGGACCGCCGCAGCATCCTGTGATGACACCGGCGCTCAAACTCGACGACGGGGCAACTCTGCATTATTGAACACTGGGTGGCTTCACGCGGCAGGTGCATTAACATTGTATGCTCGCTAGAGAAACGTGAGCTCACAGCTGTTCGATTCGAGCCCGTTTCTGATCCGCATCGGAACCAAATAATATTCACGCTTTTGTTCGTGTCGCTTCTTACTTTTAACGTTCATACTCTGCCGTTTACTCGTCGAACTGAATCCACGGGCTGTCATTTAACCAAACGGCAAAAGGTCGAACTATTATTTTCGATCCGAGAGAGACTGGAGAATAAATGCGTGATTAAGGCAACGTCGTCTACTCTGCAATTAGCACAGCTTACTATCGCCCTCGAGTGGCACAAACGAGAAGTGCAGGACCCATGACATCACTATCAGGAACGACCGACGAGCCATAATCGAACACATTTAATTTATGAGCGGAATATGTCTCATTCCTGCCGTGTATCGAGAAACGCGTAACATAAGAGTATTCTTGAGCTGGGTGAGGTGACGTCACTGGAGGTGACTAAAGCTAAATCTCAGCGCCACAGTGCGAGACGTGGAGTGCTACTGGTTCACTTACACTCTCGTGTTTCTAATGCTGGCTTATTTGGTACCGGAGAGACGTCATGATAGCTCTGGGACTAACTTTGGCGTCAAACCCGCCTGGTTCGGCGAGCTAGAGCGGGTTAGCATGCTAGCCAACCAGTAGAAGTGAGCGAGTGGCTGGCCGTACAAAGTGTTAACTTGCCTTTTTCACTTTTTTCACATCTTCCTCCATGTCTACGGCGAGGTCCTCTTCCTCATGTTCTGCTCGCCGCCTGCCCCTCGACCGTCCAAGCGCGACACGACATAATCAAAACGAAGATTCCGAGAACTCCTTCCAACGTTAGCTTAGCTTGCTAGCCTAGCACGGATGAAGTTGGGGTGGGTGATAAGCGCCATTCTCATTTTTGAACGTGTGCCGAAGTCCTTTGGCGGAAAGGCGCCATACGAGCCTTCCGGTGTGAATCCAAACGGGGGGTTGTTAAGCTACACGCCTCGCCGATCGCTCTCGAAACAAAGTGGAACAAAACAATCCAAACTTTTCAACCGTGCCGCCATTTTGGGCGTCGAATGCGGTCAGTCACGCACAGCAGCGCCCCCCTTTGGTCCAAGTGGCCACACGCAGCCAGTGCACGCTCACGAAGTTTTGCAAAAACCACACAAAGCGGAACGGACCCCTTTGTCGGCACACAAAAAAAAAGAAACATGCTCTTAGACACGACTAAAAAGCTCTCACACGAACTCTTACACTCTCACTTGCACCACAGATCCCCCCCCCCCCCCCCCGCTCAAACTGAAACGCCTGAAAACACACTACTGTACCTACCTACGCACGCTTATACGCACGACTATAGCTGGAGAATCGATGATGCTACTGCTTGATAAAAACATGAACGACGCGTTCGTTGAATGTAAACCTCAGAGGTCTGTCAGCTCGGGGAATTAACGGAGAATCCAAAGTAAACACGGCGAATCAGCATTTAGCTGGTACGCTGCCCGCAAATATACTAAGCTAATAAACTATACCAGTTTAAAACCTACGCGCTTCACCGCTTGAGCCAGGAAAAGTGTTTGCCGAGGCCTGCGCCGCGACTTGGCAACCGCGAACGCTCCATTCAGTGGATGCTTGAGAGTGTGAAAAAGCTTTTAGCCGTCACCAACGCAGGTTGCTCACAGACTCCAAGCGGAAGTTGCTCAACGGGCTCGAGCAGAACTCGAACGTGGCTGCGGGGTAACTGGTGACCCAAAACAAAATCCTCAAATGAATCTGATTCTGATCCTGAAATATGGCGTTATTTACACTTCAAATAAAATTGGAATTAGAAATGAAGGTCAAATGATTATTTCCGTGAGAACGGGACAGAAAAACGCGAAGGCACGCACGCACATCCTGTGGCCGTATTGCACTTTCAAAGATATTTATTTTTTTCTCCTCTGGGATGAACAGTCTCATATATGAATCTACGGTAAGGCTTAACATGATATTTTCAGCGTAATAGTTGTCATTTCCTCTAAAACAATAACCATACAAAATGAACATTAGCACCATATGTTATTATATTCATATTGTTCCCTAAAACAGGGCAAAAGGTACAATACTGGACATCAGCCTTGCTTATTTCGTTTTTTTTTCGCCTCTTCCCCATGAATGATTTACTCATGTTTTATAATACGTAACCACGACAAAGAAATCCCAACTATGTGCCTTTTTTTTCCTCCATACAAATCATACATAACCCAGAGGTTATTTAAATACACACCCACAAGCTAACACAACCTAGAAATTGAGGGAATATCAAGAAAAGCAACCTTTTTCCATAACGATTTGTAAATTAGCAGCAATTGACGTGACACCCGTCGTTGCAATATCAAGTCCACGTTCAGGTCAACTGTCACAGCCAAGTCTACGATCAGAACAAAAGAAAAGAGATACGCACAGAGAAAAGGACATATTGATGACAGGAAGCTACAACACATCAATCACATTCGATATATATAGACTTGTTTTGCTTTTTTAAAATGTTATTTCCATCTGCAGTTTGTGCTCCAAAATATCGCAGTTCCGTGTCCCGGATAAAAACAAACAAACAAAAGCAACTGGACGCATCACCGTGCGCAGACCTGCCGTGGCAAATCAAAATGGCACCGTAGAGAGTTGTGTGGTAGTGTGTGTGTGTGTGTGTGTGTGTGTGTGTGTGTGTTTCGATTGAGGTGCTGGCGCTTTTGAGCATAACATGTTGTTGTTGTTTTGGGGCCGTCTTGCTTTTGTTGCTCCTTGGGAAGCCCCAAAAGCCAAGTGTTAGCACCACTGGATGAGTTTGTTCAGCACCGGGTTGTAAATGCACCATTTGCTAGACTGTAACGGAAAGTCGAGACATCGGAGTGTGGCGCCGAGTCCACCGTGCCCCGCTGCCGCACATCAATGCACGAATCAAAGATGGCTGCTGTTGCAAAGCAGTTTCCTGTCGGATTCCAGATGGCCAGAATGTTTTGTGGAAGCGGGAGACCGACGCGTGGTCCAAACGATGGACGTTGGGCACTTGCGTGCCACGTTGTGTTTTGTGTCGCATTGAGGGTTTGTATCGTTACGGCGCGGGCGGGCGTCTCGGTTCTTCCGCAAGCGCGCAGAACGATGACGAAGCGGCGTCCCGGCCGACGGGCGGCATGCGCCCGGGAGCACATTTGGGGAAACAATGTTCTTTGGCAGTGGACCTCATTGCTCGGTGTTCAGTGTGCAGAGACCTGGCCTGCGGAGGGGAGAGGACGCAATGACCTGCAGCTATGAGAACCGGTGCAAAGGTCCAGGGAGGAAAAAGCCAAAAGTCAGCAGTCCATATCTGACCCTCTGGAACAACGGGCGCCAATGGACTTTGCAGAGCGACTTACTGGGCTCCGAGAGAAACACTTTGGTTCGCTTTGGATCCATTCAAACGGAGGTTGCATTTGCAGTGCGGCGCGGGGGGCGGAGCCGACGACAGCCTCCTCTTGCGAGCAGGAGAACGAAACTAGGCCAGGTGGGTTGGAAACCGAAATGGTCTGCACCAACGGAGCTCCTCGCTGGCCTCAAAGCTCGGCTATTCGTACCTTTTCTCATCTGCAAAAAGGATCTTGCCAAGCTTCCCATTTCACGGGTGCCAAAGTCGAGCTTCTTGAGAGACGAGCCACCGCGCCCGGTTTTGAAAAGGGCCCACGATGGTTCCCGACCTCTCATTTCGAACGCGCGTCGCTCGCTCACTTCCGTTTCAGCGTCGGGAGACCTTGCGCCGTCGCCCCTCTCGCCTCCACTAGGGGGCGGGCCGCGATGAAAAGATTTGCTGAATGGGCGGAACTGATGGAAGGTCGGCGTGCTTACGTTTCCCGAACAGCCGGATGAATTTGCGATATCGCGGCATAACCGAGGCTCTCGGTAACCGCCGTCAATGTTTGCGTTATTTACATAAAGGACGGCAGGAATCGTCGCCATGTGCAAAAGGCCCGCGCCCTCGGCCTGACGCGCTCCTCCCACATTGGCATCGGTCCCGGTGTCAGAAGGAGGAGCGTAGCACGTACCAGTCAGAGCGGTCCAGAAAAACGCACGAGACAAATTTCAGAATGAAATATTCATACGTTATGTCTGCGCGCATCCGCAGGCGCGGAGGCGTTCTTGTTTCTCCCCAAATAAATCATGACTGGCAGAGAAATGGAGCGAGCGCGGAGGGTCGAAGGAGGACGAGAGGGAGGAGCGTCAAAAAGAAGGCGCGCGAGAGCGGCCTTCAGAAGGACGATTCGTACTGCAGGAGCTCATAGAGGAGGGGGCCGTCCCTGTACCTGATGCCCACCGCGTTGGGGCTCACATACTGCAGCACGTTGACGGTCCTGCGCAGGCGTCGATCCACAAAGTGGGCGTCCCAGGCCGGGTAGCGCTTCCTGGGCATGTCTATTTTGATGAGGGGGCCTCGGGGCGGGACGGGCCGGCCGGACGCGTCCGGCGGCTCCGCGGACCTCACCTGGAAAACCGGAAGGCAGGAGGAGTCGGCGGCGCTTCGCTCGGACTCGGCTCGCTCCCCCGCCGGGCCCGGCGTGGGCGTGGCTCGAGAGCCGCGCGGGCCCGGCGTGGGCGCCATGGGCTCGGCCTCGGGGGGTAACGGCAGCCCCCAAAGCAACTCGGCGCAACAGGAGCTCGCCAGGAGCCTCAGCCGGGGGCCCTTGGGGTGCAGGACCCCGTGGTAGAGGACCATGCAGGCCACACCTGAGGCGAAGCACAGGAAGACGCTGCAGAGGGCATAAGAGGCATAGGCGTCGCTGGTGAGCGGGTCGCGGTATGCGTACCAGAGCCCGCTGAGGAGGGCGTTCTCCAACAGGACTACGGTGTAATAAACCGCCATTCGGAACCGGCTCCGCCCCTCCTGCACATTGAACCAGCAGAAGACGTAGACCACCCCGACCACCATGTTGAACAGCACCTCCTCCCACTTGGACATGCAGAAGTCGGTGCCGCCGTGGATGACCCAGAAGGCCATGGCGCACCAGTGGAGCACCACGAAAATGCCAAAGTAGATGTGGAAAACCGAAGCGAAGAGGGCAAACGACAGCACCCGCGAGGAAATGGTGAAGAGGCGCCAGAAGAGGTGCACCACGGCGCCGCGGTAGCTCATGCTCTTCTTGTCGTCGCGGGAGTCGCGCAGGAGCTTGTGGTAGGACGCCAGCACCCAGGCCAGGGACAGGAGGGAGGACAAGACCGAGGAACCTGACAAACACAAACAGCCAGTGATACTTTGTCCTTCTTTTTTCTTTTCGGGTCTCATCGGCGACATTTCCATCCCTTTTCTCGACGGTCTGCGGTCGCATTTGGGTCGCGGGTGTAGGCCGGAGCCCGTCCCGGATGACGACCGCGAACTCGACAAGAGTCCGTCGGCCTCGATCGGCCGCGCCGTTATGGCTCTTAGGAGAGGGGCGTCGCGCTTTCGTCACGGGGCTCTGCCAATGACGTTGAAAAACCACCTCAATGCCGATTGCCCAAAATGGGCACCCTCGGGATTTATTTGAAGGTCTCGGAAGGGAAGCGCCTTCTGGTTTTGTGCAAGCGGGCGAAGATTTCATGAGCGCCTTTTTCCCCGCCGCGTCGCATCGATGCGCACTTGTCGGTTTTGTATGAGTCAACAAGTTTGGCGCGCTGCCAGCCACACCCGGAAAACGCAGCTTCCCTAGCCGAGAAGCGCCGGATTACTGCCCGGGTATTTTCCCGCTCGAGCTTTCGTGGGCCGCCTAAAGTGACGGCGAGGCCCCGCCCCGAGTATGCCGCCCCTTATCGTCTTACACTGCTGCCACTCGGCCTTGTTGCTCTGGATCATGATGCAGAGCTGCAGCACCAGCTGGGGGGCGCTCTCCAGGAAAGTCTCCAGCAGCCGCAGCATGTTGACGTCGGCGTACTCGTACATCATGGCCCAGTAGAAGCGCCGGCGGTTCTCCTTCTGCCGGTGGCTTTGCACGCCCAAGTACATGGTGCGGACGTACCTGCGGAGACAGACGCAGGGCGCTCGGATCACTCCGACGCGACGCCGTCCGTTCTCATTGGAAAATAAGGCACGCTTGAAACTTTTGGGTTTTTGAGGATCTTTGTCATGACAACTCGGCGCCGGCTTCTCGACATCAGCTCGGCTGCTGTTTTGGCACGATATGACGCAAGCTATTTGATTGGAAAAAAAAAAAAAAAGCCGCACGTATCCTCTCAGCTCTGTGCGACAACGGTTACAAAACGCGGTCGCGGCGGGGTCGAAGTTGGGCCATTACGACTGGCGCTCCGGGCTCCGCCCGCCGAGGTAAAGGCCGCTCGTCTCTGACATTTTAAAATGTTAAATGTCGCATGCAATCGGAGAAAAATTCTCGTCTCGGTTCCATTAGCCTCAGCGTGCGCCACAGCTCCGGAGACTGACACCGAAAGGGTCGTAGGCCCTGAAGACTGGCTGGCCTTGGCAAAAAGCATCTGCAAATAGTCCAAAAATCGGGACCGCGTTCCCGTGACATGAAAGCGCGGTGTAACGGGCGCAACTGATGAAGCGCGATATAGCAGGAGGACGCCGTCCAGTTCAACAAACACTTTCAAAATCTGACAGAAAAATCAAGACTCGCTCCATCTCACACACACGCACACGCACACGCACATCTTGGCATCGTGTTCGCACTCCCGCCGTGTCTTTTTCCAAAACAAATAGCTGCCCGCAAATATTTCCACACACACACATCTCACTTGTCAGCTTTTGGCGAAAAGGGGGATTTCCTCGGCTGCGGCGGCCCCCGTGGACGCCGCCCCCCTCCCGTTCGCCCGCCGTCTTCCACGGAGCGCCTCATGAATTATTTGTGGCGCGATTGGAGCCTTTGGCTCACGGCTCGTTAAATCGCGAGTCGGCGTGTGCGTTTGCTAACGGCTCGCTGCTCCGAGCTCAGCCGTCTGCTGTCGAGACGGCGGCACCCGTCATCATCATCATCATCCTCCTCATCGTGACGACACCTCCACGGACGCGAGCTCTGCCCGCATGCCAACGGCAGGAGCCGCACATTTCAAGACCCCGTCAAGACCAAATGAAAATGCGGCCCGCGGGACGCGTTTGAAGATCGTCTTTCAAAGGATTCTCGCGGTTATCCAAAGTCGACTCTCGAAGCGCAGTCATGAAAACGTCTGAGAAGGCAACGCAGCCAGCTGCCCGACTGTTATGCCGACAGAAAGCTTCGAGAGGAATGTTTCCTCAGAAAACTTTCTCATTCTGACGACGAGTTCAGAGATGCAACGCGGCACGTTATGCAGCACTTTATTTTGCATTTTACTCCAGCGCTATTGCTGATACGGCGCTGGGTTATTCCCGCAAAAGCAGGAAGCCACCGCGGCCTCTTTTGCTCTTTTGGAGCCAAACTGTCGGGGGATAGCCAAGAGTGAAAGCTTTGCCTTCATGCTCCCGGTTTGGCAGGTGCTCCCCCCCCGCCGCCGCAGGAGGAAGGAGCAGATCATGTGGCGGATTAAGAAGAAAAGGCTTTGACCCACTTGCTTTTCAAAGAGAGCGTGACCCAAAAAAAGAAACGTGCACCATTGCTGGCTTTTAGTTAGCCATTGTCCACACTCAAAATAACCTTTCCTTTCCGTCTCGTCTACAAATAAACCCAAAGAGGTCGTCAGCCGTCGTTTGGTTGATGATTTGCTTTCACCGCTGTCTACAAAATGCTGCACGTGGAACCAATTGTTCTAAAAGCAACCTCTTGGCGCTCATCTTTCGCACGTCAATGGCGTTTTCTGCTAGCAGGGCCTTTTGTTGGACAGTCGTTTGAAATGCACAATCTTTGATTGAGATTTCGTAAGTAGTTGGCGAAGCCTCACTCGGCGTTGAGCGGAGTGGCGAGAGACCAAGTGAGCGCACGAGGAAGGAGGAGGGCGGCTAGGGTGCGATTCGGCAGAAGTGACGGTGCGATGTTGTGACGCGGGAAGCCGACGGGAGAGGAGGAGACGGTGGTAGACGCTCACAAAAAAAAAAAAAAAAAAAAAAGGCCCGGGGAGGACGAGCGGTGGGGGTAGGTAAACTAATCACGGAGCGTGCGATGCAATTTTCTGGCTCTGTGCCTCGCACTCGGTTTCCTCCCACCACGCCGCCTGACGTCTTGAGGGCCTCGTCGTCATCCTTTTACTATTCCGCTCACAAACACCGCCTCGCCCAGCTCCATCTATCAGGCCGCACCATTTTTTTTTCTTCTTGAAAATCGGTGTTTTGGGCCAAGCTGAGTCACCACCAAAGTCAAGATGGATCAGAAGCAGAAAAAGAACCAAGCGTTTTCCAGGTAGATGAGATTGCTCAGAATCTTCTTCCCCTCCCGTCACCCCACCGGACCCCATGCTGCAATCACAAGGCGCTGGAAATCGGCCACGCCTCTGCAAAGCCCAACCCGTTCATTAGCCGTCACATTGGATTTTTTTTTTTTTTTTTTGGAGGGAGGGGGGTGTCTTTCTCCACACTCTTCCTCTCATTTCTCTTCAGGATGCGCGCACACTCCTGGCCAACGAGGTGGCTCTCTAAAACGACCACGCCAAGCCGAAACCCCCGGCAGAACGGCGGCCAACGCGTACGTTTCGGGTCTAATGGAAGCGGAAACAGGGCCACGACACCGCAACGTCGAGGGCTTGCTAAGTGGCGGTAACCGGACTCCGACATGTTGCAGTCGGGCAAATGTGATGAATCGGAAGCGCGGCGAGGGACGACAAGGCGTCCATTTCGTTGAGAAAAACACGGCTACTCAGACCCAGACAAACCACGGGGAGGGCGTGCTCGTGACTTACAATACGCACGGGTGATGCGTACTTCATCTGCAAAATGACATCGGATGGAATCGCTCACTCGTTTCCAAAGCCATGGTAAGGAAGTCTAATTCATACGGCGCAAATCACTCAAACACATCGGACAGCGACACGAATTCAACTCAGCGAAGCAAATGCGGCGTTTCCTTCGACGGGCGAGCATGAGTCAAGACGGGGCGGCCGTCTGTCTCGATGAACCCACGCGGCCGCCGGGCGTCCGATTGGTCGGCAAACGCGTTGACAAGGTTCGCACGTGACCTTTTCGATGGAGCGACGAAAGCCGTGAATTCCGACCGCCTCGTTTCCTTTGCCCCGTACACAAACGTACTTGATGGAATCATCCAATGATCCCGACACGCCACCTGCACACGCCCGGTGGCTTCCACAAACAATTCAGGGAAACCATGAACGCGCATGTTTTGCTCGTCCGGACATCTGCCGCAGGCTAATGAGGTCGTTCGGAGCGCGAGGTCTCCTCCCCGATTCCGGGGAGCGGACCGCATCAAATAGCTGAGCGGCGGCTGACACACTTTCATCAAAGGCGGAGAGAGCGGCAGAGAAACGGCCTCGGAAAGGTTCACCGACTCGACGAGCGAGCGTAGGCCCGCAAGCGCCGCAGAGCGCAAACAGCACAAATGCGGGCGGGAAATGGATGCGGGTCAGAGAGGGAATCAAATGTGCTTCGGAAAATCAATCAATCGATCAATAACAGGAGAAAGCCCATTTTGACACTCACAGAAATCCGTAGCACAAAGCGCCGAGCTTTGTCTTACAAAATGCGCAAAGCTAAGGCATCATGCGAAGCGCCGGCGATATCGCCGTGCTAACTTCCGCACCCCCCTTGGAGGGGTCTTTTTGCGTTACGGCAACTCACTCACATTGCCGATAAATTGCTGGATTGCGCAGCGTTGCGCATCCCTTCCGAGGCTCGTCAAAGACGGCCTTCCCTTCAAACGGCCGCGTCCTATCGACTCGCACGCCTCGACGGTGTGAAGAAGGCCGAGCGCGCTGGGTAGCGCTCGGTCAATAAGTCATTAGCCGAGGCTTCGCTTGTCCGCGCTCACCTCGGGAGAATGGAATTGGCCAAACGCTAATTGTCAGTGGCAAAAACAAGATGCAAAGGGTGCCTCCGGTCGCAGGAGCCCCGTCGGAATTTAAGTGCGGGGAGTCGTGCGGACGGGAACGACAAAGACGGGACAACTGAAGGACGGCTCTGTTGCCTTCATCGCATTGAAAGTCAATAAATAAATAAAACGCACCGAGAAAACGGTTCCCGAGCCAAAGGCAGAACAAAAGACATCCGTCCATGTCGGCTGTCGGCTAAGTGGCGGCAGCGCGGCGGCCTGCCGGGTGCCGTCTCAGAATGACGAGACGGGCCGCGGGGCTTCATCAAGCTGCACGCACGTGAACCTCAACGGGAGGCCTGAGAGTCGACAAAAGGCTGCCATGGCAACAATATGTGAAAATGTGAACATCGGGCAACAGTGCCGGCACAAGGATAGTTTTTGATATGATATTCATTTGTCAATCTAATGACGGTGCTTCACCTGCCATGGACGTCACCGCACATCATTGCCCCGCTCCGTTTTACCCACAACCTTCCTTCCTGTTTTGTTTTGGTTTTTTTGGTCGCTCCGTACCAATTGAATGGCCATCGTAGGATCGTCATAAGAAAAACAGCTGAATAAAGCGTTTGTTGTCTCAGATCATTCGTACAGCACGAATATCTTTGCGGAGGATAGAAAATATATCGCCGCGAGCAACGCTATATTGCCTGCCTGCGTGTGTTGCCGCACCGTTTGTGTTCACGCCATTGCTTTCGGGGTTGCGGGATGCTATTGCACGTTAGCTAGCAAACTGAAAGGCAAAGCTACTGCGTGGGGTGGTTGTTTGAAATTCACAGGGTTGAAATTTCCCAAATGAACTTGAATGTCGCACGGTCCGCTAAAAGCATTGGACAATGCTGCCGCGGATGATCCCATTCCCAAAAGAAGGCTTTTTTTCCAGGGCGAGGGATCGCATTCAAAAGGCTCCGTGATTAGACGCCGCGCTAATCTGGGAGCGCGCGGAAACTCACAAGAGTGGAAATCCACTTAGTGCCGAACGTTTTCAGCGCCGGCGCAAAACGGAATGTGAGAATACGGCGGCGGCGGATGTTCAAAGTGGGTGATTTTGGCCGCGGAATGATGCCCGACCTTGAAATGCGTCCTTGCATCGGCATGCCGTAGTGTTCCCGGACAGCCCAGTGCGCCGACACTGGCCGCTCTTCGCCGTCTCCTCCAAACTAATTGATATGCGGGCAAAGGAATTTTCCGTTTCGGTGGCTCGTATCCCTTGAAGGAAGGCCGGACTAATCCACTCAGACACGCTGGCTGAAAATAAACCCACCGATGCTTTTCTCTTCCTTATTCCCCCCCACTCTTTAAGCCGCTGTTGAGGAATCATGAAAACAGACAATACTGGTCCGTCAAAGCATTGCGCTGACTGCTCGTACTCGATGAAAACAGGCCGTTTACACAAAGAATTCCGGGTTCGGTCGAATAACAATCACAATCACAATCACGCCATCTGCACCGTGAGGCGAACGTGCTAACCCGTCGCCCACCGTGCCACCCCACTGCTTTTATAACGCGATCAAAAAACGGAATTCTAAAGTTTCCTCAACTGTGGCTGCACTTTCCAAAGAAGACGATTTATGAATCTGCTTACCAAGCCCAATGGGGTTGACAAGAAAGCACGAACGATGGATGTGGGCCAGAATATGAGCCGGCCTACATATGACGAAATGGGTCAAGCCGCACTCGCCCTTCAATGATGGAGCCTGGCAGCAAGGCGCGGCGCACGCAGCCCGAATCAACGGGCCCTCTCTCGACTCCGCAGGCGGCCAACTTTCACCTTTAGCTGTCTCGCTCTGTGCCAAAGTGGTCTTACTCGTGAGGACACGGAGGATACCGAAACATTGACCTTGAGCTGGATGTCCAAAGTATCAAATGAGTGCTCAAACAGCTTGCCCCGCAGGTCAAGTGCGGTAGCGCGTGTGGAGAGAGCAAGCGGGCAGGAGCCGACCATAAAAAGACGCAGTCGCGTGCATGCAGATCAAAACAAAACAAAAAACCAACAACAACAAAAGAGAAAAACATGAATAGAAACAGAATCAGCAAGCGCTTTGCTATTGACGGATGATGCAAGCGATGCAGTCGCTGCAGCTGCCAACCAGGCCTGCCTGCCTGCACGCACGCACGCGCACACCGCACTCTACAAACAGCACAATACTAGAAAGTCAATAAATCCTCATCGCGACCCAAACGTCCATGCGACAAATCGAAAAACGAAAAGAAAACAAGCAGACAAACAATATTTTGGAGGGGGAAAAATGTAAAAAAACATTGAAGATGCCCAATTTGTTTTACTAGTGATATACTTTTAAACTAGCTCTATTACTTGTCGTTGTTTTTGTTTTTTTGATGTGGTCATTGAAATGTAACTGAAATGAAACAACTCTCTCTCTCTTGATGTCAAACGGCTCCGGAAAAAGGACGAGCAAATGTAAAGTCTCGTTTGGCGGTTGTGCCTCACACCGTCTCATCCCGGTGTGACGCACGCACCCCTCGCATGTGACGCCCATGCTAATGTCTGTCCGCAAGGCCCATCTGTGCTTAATATTCCCGCTGGCGCGTCTGTCTGCTGGCCTCGGCTCGAGAAGCTGCCAGAGTGCGGCGTCAAGGCGACATCGACGATCAGCTCTTTCATCACGCCGGCTAAATATAGCAAGTCAAACATTCCTTGGCCAAGGCGACGCCTGTGAACAAAATCAGCCGAATCGTGGACCTTAATTAACGCTGCTTACCGGAGCCCCGAGCCACCGTGATGTCATTTTCAGTCGACAGCTGGAGTGACAGTACAAGTCAAAATGGCCACCCCCTCCGATGGCTTAAAAAAAAAAAAAAAAAAAATTCTTCTACAGGCCCCAGGTGGCCAAGCTGCGCAGACCAGAAGGAGAAGCAAAATGTCCATCGGATGCAAATTCTTTCCAACGCGTCGCTGCGGACAGCCTCAAAAGTATGCCGGCGACCCGATCGCCGAGCCCATTGGGTGTCGTCGAAGCGCCTTTGTAAAAGCAATCGGCGGGGCTCGGTGCGCCCGTTGTTAATTCGGTGTGAAATTGCAGCTCGCTGTGTTTACAGGAGCCGCGTCGACGACGACGACTCCTCCCGCCGGCCCACTGAGCCGCTCGTGGCGAGATCGCGATACCGTAATTGCCAATTATTCGGCGTTGCCGGCCAATCGTGACAAATTGGAAGGGAAGAAAAAGAAGGTCTCCCCCGGGCGGGGCCGCTGCGCTGGGGATTTCCCCTGAAACTTCCCTCCTCCGCAGTCACGTTCGGGTTCGCGCCGCTGAAGTCGGCCATCGCGCCGCCGGGAGACTTGCGGGCGTCGCTGTGCAGCATAACGGGATTAAAAGAGGCCAGCGGAACGCTCGCACATCAAAAAATGGAATAAACATGGCGGCGCGATGGCGGTCTGCGGGCTGGCCGCAATGCACGCCGGGAAGGCGGATGATTGACGGTGGAGGTGAAGGAAAATTAAAAAAAAAGGGGTCATGAGACGTGACTCCTGTCGACTCTCGAGCGCGATTTCCTCTCCTAATGAAGTCGCAACGTTCCCGCTAAGCGATGCTGCTACCTGAGATGCGAGCGGCAAATCCGGGCAGGGAAAAGGAGCCTGTTAGTTAGCGAGCTGACGTGCCGCAATGTTATGGACAATTCGGCGTTGTTGATCTTGTAATGGTTTTATTCTTGCGTTTGTGTGGACTTCCTCTTTCACTCGGAACAAGTGCCTTTTTTCAAATCAAATTTTACAGAAGCAGATTGCATTCAGTTGAAAATAAAGCTTTTTTGGTTGTTGTTTTGTGCAGGTCAACTATTTGGTTCTGCCTCCTGTTCATGTTTGGGTGTAATTGCACGATCAACCACTAGACGGTGGCACTCTACGGTGCTCGACAATCCATTTGAAAGGAGGAAAAGGAAAACGGGGTTGCAATTCAGCTCAGCGTCGTTTCTCCTGAAGATTGTTGGGCGTGCTGCCAGGGCCGCTGTCTGCCCCTCGGGCGCGATCCCCCTGGCTGCCCGCGGCGGGGTCAAAAGCCGCTCACGTCAGTTTAGCTCGGCGAGAGTTCAGCGAAAGGCTAACAAGCCGATATGGAGATGAGTGGCCGGCCGCGAGACCACCATCAAAAAGCAACGGTGGGCGAAGAAGACAAAACCTTTCGGCGGCGAACGCCGTCAGTGGCGAAATGATTCGCTTCAGAAAATATTGGCCTCGGTTGAACGCAATCCTTGCTCCAAATGTGCCAGGACTGGGACCGACACCAATTTTGACCAACTCGAAGGGGGAAACCTCGTCCGCCGGAGTCACAACATGCAGCCGCCCTCTCCTCAATTGTGCGTAGGCAAATTTGGATTTGGAAATTTTAGAAAATGCCGAGGGTTGCGGAAGACACAATGACATCATGTCTGTGTATTGGGTTGGGCGGGGGGGAGTCGCGTAGTATCGTGAACTGCGTGAGGACAAATGCTCCGTCAGGAGTGTTGCAATACCGATATGATTGGACTCTTCAATGCAGCTGGGGGAGGAGGGTGGGCGCAGAGGGATTTGAGGACAGCTCACGCACGCACGCACGCACGCACATTTACTCCCCACACAAGCGCAATGGCGCACTTATTCACCGTCGGCGTATGGAGAGAAATGCGAGTCTCCCCCTTCGCATCACGCCCGTGCACGACACAAGCACAGCGAGGGATTTTGCCCTCGAGCGCACCGATGCGGGTTATTCCAGGTGACGGGTGCGCAGGCGGCAGCCGACGCGGCTCTTACCTCCACACCTGTCCCATCTGAAAGACGTGCAGCACGCTCTGCCAGAGCCAGACGGAGAGTCGGCAGCATCGGTCCCGCCGCAGGCTGGCGGCGGCCCGGCCGCTGCTCAGCCCCTGCACGGAGCCCAGCGCGCCCTCGGTGTAATCCTGCACGAACCACCTGAAGCTGAGGATCTGCACCAGCACCGAGGGCACCAGCACGAAGAAGAGCGTCACGGCCGACCACAGGAAGTCCCGGCCGCGGTAGTAGTAGGCGGCGAGCCACACGTCGCTGCCCACGTCCCAGAAGAAGACGAGCAGGGCCAGCACGATCCACAGACAGTCCAGCCACAGGCGCTGCTGCTCCTCGTGCGGCGGCGCGGCCGCCGCCTCCCGGCGCCTGGCCCGCAGGTAGTGCAGGCAGGCGCTCCGGCAGCCCCAGTAGCACGACGAGGTGTTGCAGCAGTGGCAGATGTGGAAGGAGCTGCTGCTGTCGGGCCCCTCCTCTCCCGCGCCCACCGCCTCGTCCAGGTTGCGCAGCTGGGCGAAGCCGGAGACGAGCCCACGGCCGTCGGACTTGGCTGCCATCTTGCCCCCGGTCGCTGGCCCCTCTTCCTCTTCCTCCTCGTCCTCGCCCCCCTACCGACGACGCTTCCCGGACACCTGTTTTGCACCCGCAGCCGCGGAGCCATCTACGAGCCGCCGCAGCTCCCCCAGGCTCCGGGCTCGGATGGCGCGCGCACGCCGCCGCCGATGCAGCGCATGGCCCCCACCCACCCTGCGGGTTCGAGCACTTTTGAGCCGACCGAGAGTGATGGAACAATTGTTAAAGGTCCATCTCATTCGACGGCCCCCCTCCCTCCTCCTCCCCGTCCTGCTAATGCTGCTGCTGCTGCTGCTGCTGCTTCGGCCCTCCCCGCATCCCTCCTCCAGCTGCAAGCCACCGCTGCGTCCCACCACTGGCCCTCGCCGACGTCATTCATCCCCCAACTCTGCCCCCTCCCATCCCATACCGATTCTCCCTTTCAACGCGGATGCCATCTAGCGTCTCGTTTCAAGTCCCCATGCAGCAGCGGAGCACGCCGGGGAGCAGCACAAGTGTTCCCTGCGATATCCTGGAGAGAAAATGTCGAGTACCGCTCCTGTCAATAGATCGCCATGCTGCTGTCTAGTCCGATTGCTTTTCACAAAATGGATGGCAGTTTTCTTCAAGCGCTAACCAACGTACTAAAACGTGTTCTTTCCACTTTGTCTTGATTGTCTCCATGACATAAATGTGCATTTATTTCAAAATCATCACCACAGCTCGCATTATCAGAAAGGTTGTGCAATGCTACACCCTTGTGTCCAAAATCGGTATCGCCAGAGCTACAAGAAATTGGTTGTAAACCTGCTTTAAAAAACGGAACTGTTGGCAAGGATTGTAGGCGAGTGTAAAAACGAGTAATTCAATTCACTAGTTCATATTAGAACCGTTTTTTTTTTCCGTCGCGAGTTTCCTTCGGTTCCTCACTTGTTTCCAGTCGGTGTTGTTTTGGAGGGACGCGCGATCCCCGTTTGTGTCAACAAGGAAAACGGTCAAGTCATTGAACGAGAAATGCGCATTAACATTATCCACACGGGTGTGTTTTCCGTGGAAGTTTGCGACACGCGCGATTTCAGCCTTAGGTGTAAACTATCGCTTATTTGTGTCGCCCGTTTCCGGTTTTGATCACCGCCGACTAGCTTGTTCGCTTTAGCCATTTCGCTCCCGGCCGTAGCTAGCGCTAATTGCCAGTTGGATACACACACGCACAGTACCGCGTTCGTGTGTCTTTTGTACCTGTCAGCGGTCAGGCGTCGTCATGGAGTTCGCCGAGCTGATCAAGACGCCGCGGGTGGACGGGGTGGTCCTCCACCGGCCCTTGATGCCCCCAGTGGAGGGAACCTTGTGCCTGACGGGCCATCACCTCATCCTCTCCTCCAGGCAGGACAACACGGAGGAGCTGTGGCTGCTTCACTCCAACATTGACGCCATAGAGAAGAGGTAACGGCGGCTCGTGGAAATACTTCTTCGCAGTCTTCTCTCGACAGCGTCCTGTTGAAGATTGAGTGAAGAATCTCTTGCAGGTTTGTGGGCTCTGTTGGTAGGATCATAGTCAAATGTAAAGACCTCAGAGTGATCCAGCTCGACATTCCTGGGATGGAGGAGTGCATCAACATCGCCAGCTCTACAGAGGTAAAAAAAAACTAAACAAAACGACAAAGAAAGACAAGCTTGAACCAAGTCACGTTTTGCTCCTCTTTATTGCCGTCTAGGCCCTCTCGACCCTTGATTCCATCTCCCTGACGTACCCTTTCTTCTACCGGCCCATGTTTGACGTCGTCCACGACGGATGGAATTGTTTCCGTCCTCACGATGCTTTTAAAGACCTGGAGTCCATGGTAGGGCATCCATCGCACACCTTACCAGCCCTGGCTGCTCAATAGAGAGTGTTCGGGGGTCGCCCTTCTGCTCAGCTGAGTCACCTTGAACAAGACAATGAGGAAATATTGCAATTAAAATATTTCCAAGTCTGCGTACAGCATATCTATTTTTAGACGAGCAGGACAAATAACTTGCAGTTAAGGAGTAAAAGGGATTTGTTTATGTCCGTTGTATTTTTGGGGGTTTGTTTGTTTGGGGTGCCAGACTCTTTATCGCCGCCTTTTTGACATTGAGAGCTTCCTCTTGGTTACTGATGAATGCAAAGGGCTACCAGTTTGATACACAATTGATATCTTATTAGTCATTCATGAAATTCAAGAGTGAAAACACTGAACACCTTCATGGTTTCTCACAATAATTACACTGGTCAACAAATAGATTATATATATTTTTTTAAATCATGAGATGCTTTCTAGATAATTTTTTTTGCGTATATCCTGACTGAACTGGTCAATCGCAAACAAATTTCCCTCGCATACATACGAGCCGGTCTTGTCGAGACGCAACGATCCTGTACCGGCAGGAGCGGGCTTGTCCACCGCATTTCTCCTGCAGACGGACGAGTGGCGGCTGAGTGAAGTCAACAAGGACTTCAGCGTCTGTCCGTCCTATCCTCCCCTGGTGGCGGTGCCCAAGGGCATCGACGACGAGGCGCTGAGAACGGCGGCGAAGTTCCGTCACGGCGGCCGCTTTCCCGTGCTCAGCTACTACCACAAGAACAACGGCATGGTGAGCAAACTGCTGCGGAGAACCGACCAAATCTGACAGCTTCTCGCTTCCTCTTCCCAAGGCAACCGCCGTGGCCATACTTAAGAGCAGTGCGAGTTGTCCGTTTCTCCCGACTGACTATCTCGCTGCGGGTCGTAGGTGATGATGCGAGCGGCTCAGCCTCTCACCGGCACCAACGGGCGGCGGTGCAAGGAAGACGAGAAGCTCATCAACGCCACCCTGCGGCCGGGCAAGCGCGGCTACGTCATCGACACGCGCGCCATTCACGTGGCCCAGCAGGCCAAAGCCAAAGGAGGCGGCTTCGAGTCGGAGGCCAACTACCCGCAGTGGAGGAGGATCCACAAGGCCATCGAAAGGTGCGCTCAAACCCGAGGTCCGAAAGAGGCTTTTCCCGTTGCCTGCCTGTTGCTCTGTCGTCTTGAAAACTCACCTCAAAGGCCGTTTTTCTCGACTCAGCAGGAGACCCCGCGTCGTCTTGGCGCTTCGCGGCGTTTCCCGTTTTGTTCCTGTTAGCGGTCTTTGTTTCGTGTTGGGCACTTTGGACTTGGCCGGGGGTGGTTTTTCTAGCGCTCTAAAAATGAGGTGGACCAGCGGCACGATGGCAAATCAACGGCTTAGCGCGCGCTCCGAAACCTGAAAAAAAAAGCTCGCTCTTAGGAGCGCCGGCAAACAAGGTTGACTTCGAGCCTCGTCGCCTCAGCAGGTCCGGCGTTCTGCAGGAGAGTCTGATCAAGCTGGCGGAGGCGTGCAACGACCAGTCGCACAACATGGACCGCTGGCTCAGCAAGCTGGAGGCCTCCAACTGGCTGGGGCACGTCAAGGAGATTCTGACCGCCGCCTGCCTGGCGGCCCAGTGCATCGACAGGTTGGGGCGGCCGGCGTTTTGATTTGGCGTCGGGTCACGCGTGACTCGTACGTACGCCGTGTCCCAGGGAGGGCGCGTCCGTCCTGGTCCACGGCACCGAAGGCACGGACTCCACGCTCCAAATCACCTCCTTGGCTCAGATCATCTTGGATCCCGGCTGCAGGACCGTCCGAGGCTTCCAGGGCCTGTTGGAGCGAGAGTGGCTCCAGGTGAGCGCCACCTCTCGGCGAAGTCGCCGTTTGGAACCGCGCCGGCGCCGACGCCGACGCGGGGCGGCCGTTTCTCTCTGCAGGCGGGTCACCCGTTCCAGCGGCGCTGCGCCCAATCGGCCTATTCCAACGGCAAACCGCGCCAGGAGGCTCCCGTCTTCCTGCTCTTCCTGGACTGCGTGTGGCAGATCCTGCGCCAGTTTCCCTGTTCCTTTGAGTTTGGCGAGGCCTTCCTGGTGCTGCTCTTTGAGCACTCGTACGCTTCCCAGTTTGGCACCTTTCTGGGCAACAGCGCAGCGGAGAGGTAAAGTTTGTTGTTCTTTCCGGCATCTCATCATCCGCCACCTCCGTTCACCGATGGACTAATACTGCATGGCTGCAATTGCTTATTGATACTTTGTAAAAATCTGCCACCCCGCTCGGAAGTCTTCCCAACTCTGACAAACAATCATTCCGATGCCCGCGCGTAGCGACACGTATAAGCCGCAGAAATATGCTATCGCGGCATCGTGAAGCCTTTCTGCACCGTGACAACGCGGCACTCTCCTCTCGGCGAAAGCGGCCGCACGAGCACAAATTTTGCCCAACTTGAGTGACGAGTCGATTGTACCACCCCGGCGGCGTTTGAATCAAACATGTCCTGTGTACTTTGCCGTCCTCATGAGCAAATGTCATGTTTGCGTGGTAACTGAAATGACACCGCGGGCTGCAATCCACTTAGTTAGCATGCGGCGACTCGGTTCTCTTGACGCCTCCTTGTCACCGTCGCCCACAGGGCCAAACTGTCCGTGTCCGACAAGACGGTTTCGCTGTGGTCGTGGGTGAATCGGCCCCAGGAGCTGGAGCGTCTGGCCAACCCGCTTTACGAGCCCAACGGTTTGGTCATCTGGCCCTCGGTGGCACCGCAGAGCCTGCTGCTGTGGGAGGGTAAGACGCCTTTCCCATCATGCCCCGCGCGACCCGGAGCAAGGGGTAGAGTGAGTGAACCGCTCCAATTTAAGTTCGACTTAACGTTCGTCCCCTCACTAGTAAGACTACGAGTGGGCGAAATGTCAAAGTAGTTGTGGGGGGGGGGGGGGGGGGGGGACTGGCCAGCCATACACAGCCCTTTGCGCAACATACTCTAGTGTTGTCATGAATTGCTTGTGTTTGTGTTCTGGTTACCAGTAAGTCGGACGCCACCTGACACACTCCGCTTGCTGGAAAAACACAGTTCGGATTGTTGCGTGCCTGCGAGCTGCGATTAAGTCAATAAAGGCATGCGGGCCGAGTGGAAATTATTTTTGTGTTGTTTGATTTGGACTTGAGTCACATTTATCCAGAGGCTTTTTGTTTCCCCCAAAATAAATAAAAAGAGAAGAGATTTTTTTTTCCCCAAAAGTTCTCATCACAATTGATGCGTGGTCCTCTGCGCTCGTGCCTTTCTCACTCACCTCCATCGCGGTCTTGAATTCCAGGAGTGTTCCTCCGCTGGAACCGCTCGTCCAGGTGCGCGGACGAGGCCCACGAGGAAATGCTGCACATCATCGAGTACAACAAGGAGCTCCAGAACAGAGTCAACCTCCTGCGCCGGCAGCTGGCCCAGCTGGAGACCCAAGATCCGCTCCTGCAAACGCCCTAGAACCGCCGCCGGGTAGAGCGCGACGTGCGGACGTGTCCCGGAGCTTTTTGTCCCTGACCAAATGAACTTTATTTGCTCCTCTAAAAAAAAAAAAAAAAAAAAACAGACATTCCTCACATTACACTGGAGGCACAAAAATAGTGATTGATCAAGGATGTATTGAGGCTTCTCTCCTGCAAAATAAATACAGCAATAAAAATCTCCCTCCACCGTCAATTTCAAATGCACCGGTATGCAGAGCAGTCAGTGTCCCCCCCCCCCCCAAAAAAATATACACCAGAAAAAAAAATAAAAAATTGCGAAACATGCGAATAAACGAAACATTGCGACTCCTTCTGGCATGCACATCTTGGCCACCAGGGCGCAGTCTAAGCCCGTCCAAACAAAGAAGCGTCCCCACTATGTGAGCTGCAATATGATTGGTCTTTTTTTTTTCTCCCCTAGTGTGAGATTTGTGTTGAACTGGCCATTGCCTCAACGGTTAGGTAGAACACGGTGACTACTGATGCTAATCATGAGCCCTACAATGGCGTTTTCCATTATGTGTTTGCGTGAAAGTAGCACGGACATTCTTAAGGCAAAGTTGTTTACGATCCACAATGTATTGATCGGTTTGTATCGTTTGACAGTAGACTCCAGCTTGAAGCCTTGAACTTTTTCTTTGGCCGCCAACATGATGGCTTGGCTCTCACGGCATCACCGTACAGCACTCTGTCCTTATTTTTGTTTGGTTTGACCGGTTCAAGCCAAACATTCTCCAAAATGATCCCTTTTCCTGCTCTCGGTGTTGCAACTCGACTCATTTAAATGTGGCGACTTTACATTGTAGCTTAGAGTTGAATTGCATTCATTGCCCGTTGCTATAAACGCACTTACTGTAACAGTGTAGCACAAGATTCCGTTTATTTCAGTGAGCCACCATGTTTTTTGCCAATTTCGTTCTTGTTTGCGCAACAATGGAACAACCAAGAGAAGTCATCGTACTCCCGTGTGTGTGTATACATATGCAACGGAATTATGCATCATGTTCATGTCCGCTTGGCTTTGTCACGGTTAATAAAACCAGCAAGTGATTCAAATTGTCATTGAGCGATATTTATTTATTTTTGAGATGAGGCAAAGCTGCACGGGTGTCATCAAGGGTCTTCAAATATATTGTGCGGGTTTTTTTTGTTTTTTTTTTTTTGCATCAATCACAAAAATTTGATTTCGGTTTGTCGACAGCGGCGGTTGTTTAAAAGTGCTCGTCGAGCGATTGGACCACCACCCCAAATATTTGGCCATGTCTGCGTCCACCGAAACATCGGCCAAGGTGACGGCAGCACGGTATTAATAGTGGCACATCAGCTGGTGCGGTGGCCCTCGTGACCGCTGCCGTTTACGTCACAGCCGTCCTCCGCGTACAAAGAAGGACTGCGTGTGACTGTGTGAAGGTCACCGCACCAAACCCTTCTACAACTTTGTTTGGGGGGAACTGTGTCGGCTTACTGATTAACTCGAGTCCCTTTTGAGTGAGGGGGAGAGAGAAAGATCGTTTTTCCTCCTCCCGCTACGAGAGGAAATGGGTGTGCCAGTTGATCCGCTCACATGCTGGCACGGACCTTCTTCACACCCCTTTTTGGTTCGCTCACTTACCACTTACCTGTCTCGTCTCTTTTGTTGTCCTCGATGGAGTGGACTTCACAAAGGCCTTCTTTTCAAACATCACCTGCCCAGCTCCGATGAGGCTGGGAATCGGCAGCATTTTCCACCGACTGCTTCCGCTTCACAGTACGGAGGTGCGGGCTTCCATTCCAGCTGCGGCCTTCCTGCGGGGAGTTTGCACGTTTTGCCCGTGCCTGCGGGGGTTTTCCTCCCACATTCCAAAAACACGCCTGGCAGGTTAAGTGAGCATTCCAAATTGTCCCAAAGTGTGACTGGTTGTTCATCTGTGTGTGCCCTGAGATTGGCTGGCAACCAGTTGAGGGTGTGACCCGAGACGGTTGGGCGAAGCTCCGGCACGCCCGCGACCATCGTGAGGACAAGCCGTTTTCGGATGATGGATGGATGGACCCCAATTTTGCTGCTGTAGACTGCAAAGTCCCCCAGTGTGGGACAAATAAATGTTATCTTCTATTCTCAAATCAAAACTATCGTACATCTGCCAGTTTGTGATTTTGCCTTTGTTTTGGTTGTTTTAAAGTTTGAGGTGTCTGTCACAAAAGCCTCCAAAATAGGAGCATCCAAGTTTCCACGCTGCTTGACGTGTTTCACAGAAAGCTTGTTTTCAACGTTTTCTAGTCAGAAACCGTGTTTTTTTTTTTTTTTTACTGAACCCAACCTGTGCTCTGCAACCAACGACTGTGAGTGGTTCAGTTCAGCGGCCTTTAAAAGTGGGTCAAAATGCTCTGAAATGGCAAGGCCGGAGCCCGAATTCGACTCCGTGGACACGTACTGTGAAAGCGGACGTGGTCAGTCGGTCACCGCGCCGAACCGATAAAAATAAACCGAGACCCGGAAAAAAAGCGTTAGCTCACCCAATGGAAAGCCCCCTTTCCAGCCACGTGGGCGCGAGGAGGGTAAACAAGCAAAAGCCCCCACGGTGCATTGGCGTCACGTGGGCGCGGCCATCCTCCAAGGCCGGGCCGCACCTCCGGGCGCTGACCAATCAGCGACGAGACCGGCTTCCGGCGAATGCAGATGGCCCCGCGATATATAATAGCAGCTGATGCAACTCTGGCTCCAGATAACACCACGAGCATCACAACACGCCACGGGCAGGGCCACCCACCGAGCTCGTTTTGAGGAACACCAAAGCCAGTCCAACTACGTCCAAACTGTGGTGAGTACGCTCGAATCGAATAAGGACCACTTGCGAATCGAGAAGCGTCTGCCCGGGCGCTCGCTTGGTTTTGACGCGCTCTGCCTTCGCCGAGAGATGCTATTTAACCTAGATAATAATTTATTATCGTTAAATGTAACCCTTTTTGGTTCTCACCTGTTTATAAAGGCCAATGGCATTTGTGTTTTATCCCCCGGCTCCGGACTAATCCGAGCTGAGAGGCTCATTGCCATTTCAAAGCACTTCCGGTTGTCGACGTCAACATTTCTGGTTCCAAACGTAAAGCGGCAGCCGCGCTGTTGGCACACCAACGTGACGCACATGGCGTGGGGGGGGGGGCTCGGGTGCCCCACGTCAGCCTCTTTTGGTGCGTCACTTTTATTTAAACGCGGACACAAACGAGCTATTGCCCCCACGAAACGGAGAAGAACACAAAGGCAGCGCGCGCGTAATGGGTTTTTTTTTCGTGTGAATGGCTACAACAAAAAAAAACCGCCCTCGCTTGCTGATTGGACGCCGCTGAAGGCAGGGCAGGGTTGTATAAAAACTCTGCAAGTTGCTCGCCTCTTTCCTTCTGGGAGAGCTGCACGGTGAGTGTTTCGTCCTTCCATCGCAACCGTGTCATCGGGATGTGATGAACAAAGAGGATTGCAACGATTTATGAGAAGCAAAAAGTGCTCCACGGCGCTGTCCTCTCAGCTAAAAGGTGTATGCCGTTCGCGACAATTTGCATGTCAAAAGGAAGGAAATAGCTTCACATTTATTGACGTGTGTCCTTAAAATGCACTTGAATGTAATCTTGTGACCATCGAAAGGATCAAACAATTGATGGATGGATGGGTGATAGTAAGTCCTGTTTCTTTTTTGCTGAAATAGAAGAACCTCCACGTCAATGTCAATGTGTCATGTACCACATCCTCAGGATGATGTAACCCAAAATTTCCAGGATGACGATATCATTGTGTGGAAATCATGATTATCTTATGATCCAATGGGGGGGGGGGGGGTGTAAAATAATGGAACATTTCATGACTTCAACTTGTGGGATTGGAAAATGTGTCCATTGAAGACATGTTGTTGCTCACCAAATCAAGTGACTTCATTTTTGGCACTTTGGACGTCCATTTTTTTAATCCAACTAACTAATGCACTAGACATACTGTTAGGTGTTATTTTTTTTAGGGGGGGGGCAGCTAGGGGGGACTTGGGAGTCAATTTTGTACTTGTTAAAATAGCCTAAATACAGGTGCCTTGTCTTCACTATTTGCTCGTTGGTGAGTGTGCATGTTGTTTATGCCCCCCCCTTTTTTTTTCCCCTGCGGAGTGCCAGTACGCTTAGTGTTTGCATTCCTGGCAAAGCGATTCACGGCCATGCGCACAACTGGGCCTTTGTTGACGTAAAAGATGGAGCCTCGACTGCAAGCACCATCGCGTGGCAGTCGAATGGGTTTTCCGGCTGAAAAATGGGACCAAGTGTGATGATGAAATGTGACTCAACCCCGGCAGGTATCCAGCATGCCCGTCGTCAGAACCCTCAGCAAGGTGGCCAAGCAGGCGGCGGCGGGTGGCCCGGCGTGCGGCTGCCGACCCCTGGCGGCGGCGGTGCGCGGCATCAGCTTCTCGCCACGGCAGGTGACGTCCGACGCCAGCTTCCACTCGGTGTCCTTCTCCGAGACGGACCACCCCAAAGTGCTCATCACGGGTGAGCGGGCCGAACGCGACGGCAGACCGGTCGGATCATCTCGATATTGTTTTCCGTGGACAAGTTAGATGTTGACTGCGCACAATTTGGTCTTCTTGGCTTGACCGGTCTTGCAGGTGGTCTGGGGCAGCTCGGCGTGGGGCTCGCAAAACTCTTACGGTGAGAAGGCTTGGCCGGAGCTTTGCTGTTGTTGTCGTGGTGATTTTAACGTGACTCGTTGCTCGGCAGGAAGCAGTTTGGAAAGAACAACGTGATTCTCTCCGATATCAGGAAGCCCTCGAGCGACGTTTTCCACAGCGGTACGTCAACTCACTCCCCACCTTGTCGCACTGCGGATTGATTGAGCAAGAAGCGAGCCCTTTCAGCTCGCGTCAGTCGGCAAGGTGACAGTTTGTCAGCGAGCCGACGTGTCCCAAAGATGGATTGGATGTGAAATCAAAATTGTTCGTCCTTTTTTTGTGGCATATTAATTTCTTCCTCTGAACCGAGGGCATATTCGATTCACGCTGTCATTTTTTTTAACGCATTCAGTACCAGCCAATTCTGGACCAAGTCTGAAAAGACGTTTAAAAACGTCTTTGGGAGTGAATGAGTTAAGCCTCCGATGAATTGACGGATTTCTTTCCTGATGAAAAAAAGCCCCCAAAAAGCATTGCGGTTCACACACGTCACGTTCCTTTGCCACGGTCAGGCCCGTTCATCTACTCGGACATTTTGGACTACAAGAACCTGCGGGAGATCGTGGTGAACAACCGCATCACTTGGCTGGTCCACTACAGCGCCTTGCTCAGCGCCGTCGGCGAGGCCAACGTGGCCCTTGCCAGATCCGTCAACATCACCGGTGAGACGAGCGCCGGCACGCGCCTGCCGCCAAAGCTTTTTCTTTCTTTTGGCTGACGGCTCTCGCTCGTCGTCGTCGTCGTCAGGTCTCCACAACATCTTGGACATCGCCGCCGAACACGGCCTGCGTCTGTTTGTCCCCAGCACCATCGGTGCCTTCGGACCCACGTCCCCGCGCAACCCCACGCCCGATCTGTGCGTGCAAAGGCCCCGCACCATTTACGGCGTCTCCAAAGTCCACGCCGAGCTCATGGGTGAGGTAAGATGAATGAGGAATGCCCTCGCTCTCCTCAACGCTCGCCGCGGTTCGTGTCGTTTTAGTTGATACGTTTGAAAAAGCCTGTTGTGTTGAAAAGGTAACGCTTCAGTGTAGAAGGAAACGTCAGTGCCCGGAGAGTCCTTCCCACCATTGAAACTGCTCAGACTTTAGGGAAAACGATGTTGCAATCCTATCACTCTGTCACCGTAACACAATGTAGACACCCCCCCCCCCCCCCTCCTCTCCGCAGTACTACCACCACCGCTACGGCCTGGATTTCCGCTGTCTCCGCTACCCCGGAATCATTTCGGCCGACTCCATGCCCGGCGGCGGCACGACGGGTGAGATTAATTTTAATCGACGTCTAGCCCCGGCGGTTCATTTTGAAGCCTGCCCGCCGCACACTCGAGTCAATTCGTCGCCAATTTTCGCGGCCCCTCCCAGACTACGCCGTCCAGATCTTCCACGACGCCATCAAGACGGGCAAGTTTGAGTGCGTGCTGCGGCCCGACACGCGGCTGCCCATGATGTACATCGACGACTGCTTGCGCGCCACCTTGGAGGTGTTGGAGGCGCCGGCCGACGCGCTGGGCATGCGCACCTACAACATCAACGCCATGAGCTTCACGCCGGAAGAGCTGGTGCAGGAGCTGCGCAAGCACATGCCCGAGCTGCAGGTCTCGTACAACGTGGACCCCGTCCGGCAGGCCATCGGTAAATTTTCGGTTAGCTCAGCCGCAAGCGGAGCGGTGGGGGGGGGCTACGTATTTGGCACTTGGGCCGTATGTCAAAATGTGCCTCGTCGTTCTTCCCTCGCAGCCGACTCCTGGCCGATGGACTTCGACGACTCCAACGCCAAACGCGACTGGGCCTGGAAGCACGAGTACGACCTGCCCGAGCTGGTCCAGACCATGCTCAACTTCCTCAGCGGCGAGACGCGCATGGCCCGCGTCAGCTAGCCCCGAGGTGCCTGAGCTAAGCTAACACGGCTTCTTGTACATAGTGTATAGAATGACCAAAGAGGGATTGCGGTTTCAGTGGCCTGTGTACATAGTTGTTTCACTCTCTTACTTTTCTGCAAGCCCCCCCCCCCCCCACCACCAAGGCCTGTCATTGCTCCACCGCGCCCAACCTGCGGATGAGTGGGGGTGGAGAGCAGTCAGGGGACAACCCGTCGCCTGCACGGGGGAAAAAAAGAAGTTTTTGCTGCATCACCAAGCGTTGCCTAACAAAAATTGCAAAATTCTGTCAATTTTCAAAGGAGGAAACTTTGCATGGGAAGAAAGAAAAAAAATACAGAGTTTGACTTGTGTGGAAATTGACCATACACTTTGCGAGTCTTTGCAAACGTACGCCTAACTGGAGTAGCTCGGTGATTGCTTTGGATTTAGCGGGGTAAAAAAAAAAAAAAAAAAAAACGAGTGGTGGGGGGGGGGGGTGCACTTAGAAATCTAATCGTGTGCAGCGGGGCAAGCGGTGGAAAATCGTTTTGGAGAATTCTTTGGTTTATTCCACAGCATAATTTATTCTTTCTATCGGTAGCCATTGAAAGTGCTTCTTAAATATTCTTTTATTTTGGGCAACACGGCACGACACGTCAGCGTTGTACCGACAAGGTGTTTGTTTTTGAGAAGAAGATCCTTTTTTCTGCTCATGGGTTGAAAATAAACCATATTTTTTCCTGCATATTTTGGCTTATTTTCTATTCCCCCTCCCCCCTCCCCCACCCCATTTATGGTAAAAAGACTGGGTGCAAATACGTTCATGATGATGATGAAAATTATTAATAATTAAATGATGTGGAAAACTGTAAATAGCACTGCGATTTATCCATTTTGTATTTATATTGCACTTAATTGAACGGTGTTTGTTTTTTCTTCTTCTTTCTGCCTACATTCTTGCTGCTGGAGGCTGTAAATTTCCCCAGTGTGGGACAAATAAATGATATCTTATCTTATCTTAAAAAAAAAAAAAAGACAAATTCCTTACTTGGAATTGAAAAGCTCCAAAGAACACACCTTAGGCAATCCGATATGCACGTCGTGGGCCTTTCTTCCTCTGACATGTGAACGAACTCATTGCACTGCGAATATTCCTGACACTCGCATCCCCTTGGGCCGTGTACACACCTGCTGGGAGGGTTGGGGGGGGGGGGTGCACATTACATAGAAAACCAAAACATAGTTGCACAATGATGGACACGCCCATTCCACCGACTCGGCACAGCTCACAACGAGGGGCTTCCTTGCGAGCTTTTCTGCCGACGCTCTGCAATGTCGCTTCTCGGGCGAGCGTTCTTTTTGAGTTGATTGATTTCCTTCCCGTCAATGCATGCGAGTGCGTAATGGAGAAGTATTTTCCATCACGAGTGAGAACTTGCCGCAGAAAGTTTAGCGCGCGGCGCTATTTTGATTCCGTGGCGGTCGGCGGCCTACGCGGACGTGTGCGTGCGAAGCGGACGCCAGTGTGACAACAAGCGTATTGGACGCTCGCGTGAATTCCTTGCGCGGGAACCCTGCGAGACGATTGACACTTGGAATGACCTCGCCGCACTGCAAAAACAAGTTCCGACGTTGCGCAAGTACACCGGAAATGACAACCGTGGCCTAGCCCGCCCCACAACATTGCAACAAGGTCGACTCTTGTGCTACTACGTAAAAAGTCAACACGATGTATCAATCAAAAGAATGATTTTTTTTTTTCGAAACAAAAAGACTTTAGCAGAGGAACTGAAAGGAACAACAGCTGCTCGACGGCCAATTTGGCGCCTGCTCGACAGCCAATTTGGATTTTGACGAGGAGGAATGTCGGCGCAATTTGACTGACAGCGGCCCCTCGACAGCCCCCGGGGCGCCTGGTGCTTTTGGCGCCTTTTTCACATCCCCGTTCGGAATGGAAGCCCATCTCAAATTGACAGAAGAAGTGAAGCCATGCGCTTTTTCCGTCAGCGGAGGCCGCGGCTTCGAGTTGACTTTCAAACTTAACTCGTAGCAGACGTGCGCGCGCTTTGAGCGTGACGTCGCTGCGACCGCTCGGATTCTCTCCTTTTCTGCTCCAAACAAGCAGGCGTATGCAGAAATAGCGCTTAGCGTCGCACGGCTGTCCACGTCTTCTGGGTTTTGTTCGTTGATGTCAACTGTTGTGTGAAGCGCTTCGTTCCAGCCGCCGCTGTTGTGACATGTACCTTTTCCGGGTGAAAGAAGAGGCTTCGAGCCTTCCGTATGCACGCTGATGGAGCGACAGAACTCCCATTTTGTAAATGGCTGCCAGCAGCGGCTCTCCCGATTTGAGACAAGCGGCTAGCATGAAATGAGCCGCCAGTATGGTCGTAGGCTCTTGTTTTGCTCGGTGTTGCCGCCGCCTTCCCCCCATTTGGTGCAGAAATCTCCTCTTTTTTTTTTTTGTTTCTGACCCGGTGCCAGTGAAGAGCCCTTCCTTTTCAAGCTTCTTATGTAAGCCGCAGGCTTGCTTGATGTCAGCCAATGGGAGCGCTCCCAGTGCTCGGTGGGGGGCGGGGGGGTAAGAAGATTCCCACTGCTTGCCGAGGCTTACATGGGAGCAGGCAAGGGGGGGGGGGGGGTGAAGGACAAGATGCAGGGGGCAGTGGGCCAAGCGCTCCATGACAATAGTGTGCCTCGAACCTGTTGCTGTGGCGATGGAGGCCATTGCCACCCTCCCCCGAGGCATCTGCATGGTTGACAAAGGCCACAATGACAACAACAAAAAAAAAACAACTTGCGGCCACGTCGAGCCTGGCAACCTTCACTCGCTGTCTGCTGAAACTTATTTCGTGTTTTACGTCTCATTGTGCCGCTGCAATTTTGAAGGGGAATTTGCCAACGTTGCTCGCTGACTCCGATGAATGATACAAGTGAGATTTAGCGGGCAACATGTCTGAGAAAATCGCTCAAATTGACAGAAAAAATCCTCATTTCGCTGCAGATTTTCCACCCAAGTACAAACTACAAATGAGGATGTGACGATTTGGGCCGAGGTCGTCATGGGAACAATCCGTCTTTGCGTCAGGACCGGAACCGGTGACTTTGATGGCCTTTCCGATCTGCGCCGCCGACTGTCTCGGAATGAAGTTCAACCGCGTTCCAGCGCAACTGCCGAAGGTACAAGCAAGCGTGCGCGCCGCACATTGTCGCCGAAGCAAGATTCCTCCATCGGGAGAAAACGGCACAATGAAGTGACTTGAAAAGAACACTTGGCGGCCGTTCTCACTGAGCCGCCGCCAAGTGTTGCGCAACGTTTGAGAACGTCACGAAGAGCCCGCGGTTTTGCCTCTCAAATGACACGCGCGCTGCTTGCCTTGGTCCGGCCCGGTGAGATCAAAGAGCGTACCGAACGAGAGATTGAATGCGCTACTAGTCATCAAAAATGTGCACGAGTATGACTACTAACTAGGGCGCCGAATTCTGTTACGAGTGTCTGAACCTAAGAGTGACCTCAAGGATAGTGACAAACAAAACAAAGGGAAAAAGTGCCCATGTGGCGTTGTCTTTGTTCCACGATGTGGCTTTAATCCCACCACCCAGACCGTTGTAAAGACAGCTCCGGGGTCAGATTGTCACTCGGATAATAGCCAGTCTGGCCGGCCGTGGCAACGGGTGGGGTTCGGACACGGGAGCGGCGCGGAAAATGTCACGCGACCGCAGGTAAAAGCTCTTCAAAGTGGGTCAAGACATCTTGACTCCACTGACCTGTTTTTCCCACTGTCGGAACCGCAGGCCCCCTTCAGGTCAACCAACTTCTCTGCTGTCAAAGAGCGCTTTCGCATGCGGCGTTTCTGCAGAACCTCACCGTTTAATCAGAACCATACTGGCTGTAAAAATGACAACAGTCTTTTCTTTATTGGGTTTTTCGTCCCCCAACTTCTTGATACCGATGCTAGACAACGTTTTCGATTCATTGGGAACAAATCAAAGGGAGCAGTTTGTTTTCATCCACTCTCTCATTTGGACTCTCAAGCCCTCACAACTTACGCAAATGATATGTCTGACTCAAGCGAGCTCCCACGGATAAGCCTCGGGCGGGCCTCGTCAATCTTACATTTAAATTACGGCCAACTTGTCGACTTGCAAATAGTCGGTTACAAAAAGGGGACAGAAACATTGGCCAGGAATCCGTATGATCCGCTGAGAGCCAAGGGAGTTGACTTTATGAGGGACAGCAAGATGCCACGTTCGTGTGCAGGTTGTCAACTGTCAGTTGCAAAGTCTTCCCTGAATAAACTGCTGCAAAATTAGAAATCATAATAATGTGTCTGTAAATATGTGGACTTTTTATCGGAACAAGATGCATACTTAACACACACGCACGCACACGCACGCACAAGGGCACGCACGCACACGGAACCGCGCGCACACAAAATGAAGAGCTGGGGGTTTTCGGGTCATCGAACTTTAATGAGGACCAGCGTTTCTCTTTTCTAGAATTACAGCGCCTCTTGGTGGTTATTTAAATAAAACAACAAACATTGAACAAGTTCCCAAATTTAAGAACTGATCCAAGTACAAAGATATTCACACGATCATCCACCCCATGCGAAATTCTGTACTGTACACCAGAGGTCCACACAACCTTTTTCACCCCTCGGACCGGTTGAATGTCCGACAATATTTTCAGGGACCGGCATTTAAGGTCTGACGGATAAGTACAACAAAATAACATGATATGACCTGCATGAAAACTGTGGAATTTTCCAAACATAATAATAAACACGAATCATAACTCGAGGAACGTCCTATTTGCCCGGATGTTTTCAAACCGGCAAACAAGAGACACCCTGTTATTTTCGTCAGGCACCTTGGGAGACTCCTACTCCTGAAGCCGCGTCAGGACCCTCATGATGTCCATGCTCGCCGAACGTAAGAATGATGTGATGAAATAAATAAGCTCCTTTCGTGGATATTTAACATTTTCCGTTTGTTTAAGAATGTGTCTGTTTGTGTCTTTTGTGGCACAACTTGGGGTTAACTGACCAAGAGCGTCTGTCTGTCGAAAAAGCTCTGAAAAGTTCAGCAAGCTAACTGGCATTACCCCTTAGCATCTCTGTCAAAATGTGCACGTGTATTATCATCTCAAGTCGGTTCTTCTGGTAAAGACTCTTGATATCACCTGACCTTATTCGTCTTAAGATGCAGGGTGATATTAGCGTGATATTAGTTTGTAATTCAGCTCTGCTTCATTAATACCAGTTGAAATTAAAGAGGCCGTACAGATGAAGACTTAAATCTGTTCATTAAATATGTCGACGTACTCCGGAAGTGAAATTTACATTTTCACTTTGAGTTAAATACTGTACAACAAACGACACGCTTTATTTACAACACAACAAAACATATAAAACATTTTGTTTGCCCGGGTGAAAACTTGAGTTGACTTCCACCCCTACCCCCCCCAAAAAAATTATATACAGTATATACATTTTTTTAATATACAGTATATAATTTTTTTTCCTTAGTAATTGCTCTTGGGGAAATGCCGCTCTGTTTTTTCAGCCCGCAGAAAACAAAAGTGGTCGGTCGATCCGCGGAACAGTGCCTGGAGCAATGACGAGTCCAAGTTTGGACAGAAGATGCTGGAGCGCATGGGCTGGTCCAAGGGCAAGGTGCGTGTCCCAGCTGCCCTGTTGGGTCATGGAGTTAGGTTGCTTAGGGCTAATTTAGTGGGCCGACATATTGACATATGTTCACCGGCGACTCTGGCTGTACTTTCCCCACACGTGTGAGCATAAGTAAGTGTACTGAAAAAAAATGCATTAAAAACAATTGGGGTCTATCTAGTGGTCTGTGAAAGAATCAGTGAATGAAATACAAATGGAATTTACAGTGTTTACAACATACAATAAATAATGGATGGGTAGTCATATATGCTTAAAAAAAACTGTCAATGACAATTTGGGTTGTTGTACTTGATGTGTTGTCAGTGTGACCAGAGCCACGAGTATGTCACTCAAAAGAGCATTTTGTGTGTAGGGCCTCGGCAGAAGTGAGCAAGGAGCCATTGACCATATCAAAGTCAAAGTGAAAAACAACAGCTATGGCCTCGGCGCCAATGGCAGCCAAGAGGTGAGCTCATTTTGCACTTTTGCACTTGACCTTTGCTTCTCGAAGAAAACGCTGGACGTTTTGTCTCAGTTTCCTGTCCTCATCATGAGTTTTCATGAAGGAGTGAGCCCAAGTTCTCTTGTCCGGATGTCCCATTGTGCATTTCTCAACCAATTCAAACTGCGCTCTCCAGTTTGGTTGGATGAAATTCAGTTAATGCCCACCCTTGTATCTCCAGGACAGCTGGATCGCACACCAGGATGATTTCAACGACCTCCTTGCTCAGCTCAATAACTGTCATGGCCAAAATAGCACAGGTAATAAAAAACGCTTTTTTTTGGGGGGGGGGGCTCTGTGTCGCAAACCAAAATTCGAGTGGACCGATGAAATGATTTAACCCTGCCCCCTCCCCCCGTTTATTTTGCAACATTCTCTTCTGTATGAGAACATTTCGAGATCGGAGCCAATCTCTTCCCTTCCTGGGGCACTAGAGGGTGCTGCGGTACAAAATATGGGACATGTTGGCCATTAAGCTGTGGAAAACACCACAGCGTTTGACGGGGGAAGGGAGTAACGCACTATTCATTTGGATGCCCCCACCCCCCGTGTATGTCCTGCAGAAACTCAGCCGGAGGAGCAGAAAGGCTTCAGCCTGGAAGAGAAATCCAAGACGTCCAAAAAGCGAGTCCATTATATGAAATTCACCCAAGGTGCGTGCCCACGTGTTGCAGTTTTGAGCTAAAGCTGCTGATGACACACATATTACTTTAAGGTTGAGATGAAGAGATGTTGACATTTTTATTTCATCTGGTAGCTTCCGCTTCGACTACTGGACAGTGATCCGTTGTACATTTCAGACCCCCCCCCCCCTCAAGTCATCTCTCTTTCTCTCACTCTCATCTGTCTCGATATAATATATAAATCTATAAAAACTTGGGACACACTTTGAAAACGTTCAACAGAAAAATCTGCAACCAAAGGTAGAGGAAGCGCAATATTGCGGGGGACTGCTGCACTTGTACTCTTTCCATCTCCTCAGTGAATTGGATCGAAAAGGTTTTCTCGACATTCCCACCATGGAGCAAAGAAGCTTTTGGCTCCGCTTCACACTGATTGCCTTCTCATGTTAAACTTTGATGCCATCCGCTCAGACGCACCCCCTCTTTTGGCTCACGGCTCAGACGCTCATCAGGACTCCGTCGGCCCGTGCGAGGTCAATTGGCCCGGTCACTGCCAGGGGAGGTTTTTTTTTTAAAAACTTTCCTCTTACATGTCAGGAAGTTTTGCCAGACGAGGCCGACACAGCGATAGGCACAAGGAGGAACTCGATGTTAGGGATGACTGGAGAGCAAAATGAGTAAGCGGCGGGTCATATTTTATCACAAAGCCACTTAACGTTTGCACATAGTTGCGAGATGAAGGGCTGACTGAGGTCCAGTTTGATTCAAGGGAAAATATGTCGCTGAGGGCCTCACGCTAATGATGCAAATGATATGTAGCCTGCAGCATGAGCTTTCATTTCCAGTGGAACACGTCGGGTCGGCCCCAGAAGCCGCTCAGCTCAGAGTCGCAGACAAAAACAAGACAGATAAAGGACTTTTGTTCGCCAAAAAATAGTCTTTTATGTCCAGGTATGCAACGATAAAATGAATCTTACCGCGCGGCTCGGGTTGAACCTTAGTGGCTCGCCGTGAACCGGGTCGTCTTGTTTTGCGATTGCAACACACATTCTAGCACTTAGCGCAACGTATCCTCTGGTTACGCCATAGATACTGTGTTCAACTTTGAGGCGTCTAAGCCTGTCCCAACTTCCAACCGGTCGGCGTTTTGCGTCCACATTATTGACGGGAGCATCTGAGATTTGCCGCCGGGAGCGGCTGAGATTTGCCGCCTGCTCTTTATCGCCGCTCAAAAGCTGTGCTGAGCTCAAATCCAAAGCGATGCGATGCCGTTAGCCCTCACCGTCGCTCGATAAGCCGAAGTTCACAGACACGCACTCCTGCCCATCGGAAAAAGTCAACGTCGATATCCATCAATGTTAGTAAGCCGTTGGATTCCGATTGCGAATACGAACGTCCGTCCTAGTGCGTGGCCGATGACATCACTGATTTAGCTTGAGAAGGGCTACGTGAAATGGCCCGCTCGCTCTCCAGGGTCACCATACCAAAGTCAGGGGCTTTTAGTTCTGTTGTGTTTGACATTTGTTCAAGTCATTCGTCAGCGCTGATTTTCACGGTCGCCGGTAAACATCTGGACGTGGAACATCTCCGCGTCATTGGGCAGCCGCTTCCTGCTTCCTGTTTGGGGCATGTGGCGCGTCCATCTCTGCCGATGACCCCGGCTGATTAAAAGCGCATTGCGTCTGCTGAATGTCGGCGACCCACGCCGCGCTCTGCCCCGCCCACGTGGGATTTTCCAAAGAATTGCTGTTCTATTTTCTGGATAAAAATCATAAAACCTATCGGAACAATAACAATAGCCTTCTCATGAGTTTTGAACTGTGATGAATGTGGACGTCCACGTTGTTTCATTGTCTTTGCCCCGGGACATACTTGGTAGCCCTCCACCCCCCAAGCTTTCATCAGCGTGTTGCCCCCCCCGAGACTTTTCCAAGTCATCTGTCAGAGGAGACCCTCTTCAGCAGCTGTTGGGGATGATCGGTTCCAAAAAAGGAAGCACCTGACTCGATGGCATATGTCTTCGGTGGCGGGAACGGAAGGCTCATCATGGGAAATGGAGCTCGCGTGCGTTCGCAAGATTCGACTTTTTGAGAGCCGCGTCAGACACGTGATAGATGTCGCGCTTACTATTTTGCAACCCGCGAGACCCTGGCTCCTCTAGTTTGTCCTTCCAACATGATCAGAAATGGCAATGTTTTTGTTTTTGTTTTTTTCTCCTCATCCTTATCAGAGTGGACTGACTTGATTTTCCTGTGACGCTTGCCCGGCACAAAAACAAATGACCCAGCGCCTTCACGGGTTTGGCCCAAAATAGGTCTTTGCGTATTTTGCTGGTATGAATTTGCTGGCAGGATCTCTTAACATTCACATGTGACGTGTGAATTAGTGATGAGCAAATATTGACTGGAAATGAGGTGAAAATGTGATCCGAGAAGCCTCCAATCTCCCACGTTTACCTGCCTGCCCTTTTTTTTTTTTTTTTTTAATCGACTTCCTGCTGGCGCTGGCACTCTCTTCCCGCTAGAATTGATGGCGGTGGTTTTGTGTGTGTTTGGGAGAAGGGCGGGCGGGGAGGCAAGCGCAAGTGGCGGGCCCCCAGCATCACCCACTTTTAATTGCCACCTCCATCTGTCAGCTGTCACGGCCGCAGGTTGCGCCGTGCGCTGGCCTTGCTCGCATTCTCTCCGGCCGCTGTGCGTATTCTCTCTCGGCGTGTAATCGGCTCTTTGGTTTGTATTTATTCCTTTTTGAAATGTAAAAAAAACATTTCCATAACTCTGGGAGGAGCGTCAGTGATGTTCTCGTCCAGCCAAACGACTTCTCCGAACGGCCTGGCGACCCGGCGTCTTGCGTAACGGGCTCTCTCTCAATCTGCGTCAGGTTTCTTGGCCTTCTTTTGAGCGCAAAAAGGAAACGTTATTTTATTTTTTTGAAATCACGATGTGATTCGCACTTTCACCTGCCAGCCTGCCATTTTTTTGGCAGCCTCTTCCTCCCCCAAACCTCCCGACAGATCACGCCGGACCCGTTTTGACCGGTGCGCCCCCCTCCCCTTCTCCCTCCCAGCCTATTTATTTGTGTTACCTCGCGTTGTTGGTTGAGGTTCTCAAGCTTCTCGCGTGTGCACGCCGACTTCCAAAAGCCAAAGGGTGTACGGGGAGATAGAGCTGGTAGAGCAATAAATAACCAAACGTTATCAGAGGAGCGCTGAAGGAAGAGGATGCAGCTGTACGAACAGGACCCGAGGCGGACGAGCGTGTGCGCTCCGCCAGTCTTTGAGGCCGGGCACTCGAGAGTGCCGGGAGTCTGGAGGCGTGGTCCCGCGTTTATTTTTCTTTGCCGTTTCGTCCCCCCCCCCCCGGAGACAGAAGCAAAGCTTCCCTTTCTTCAGATTTGCGGCACTTTTAATAGCCTCGGGGGGGGGGGCATCGTTTCAGTTCCGCCCCGCCCCCTAAATCTGCGTTAGGGTTAGTTTTGAGATGCGCCGACGTCGGTCTTTTTCACATCAGTTTATTCCCTCCCGCGGAAAAAAAACAAAAGGACTGCTTTGTTTTTTTATCGGGGCCTGCAAAGTTGAAAGGTCACGGCATGCTTAAGTACACAATGTTTTTTTTGAATAAATACCTTAAAAAAACCTGTATTGCGTTCTTTCAGGGAAGGACCTCTCCTCTCGAAGTTCAACGGACCTCAATTGTATCTTTGGAAGGAGAGCAAAGTCTGCCACACATCCGGAGCAGGTATGACACACCCGTGCTTTTCATCGAGAGCGTTGACTTACTTGGATTCAAAAATTAAGACCTTTGCTTAAGCTTTACATTGACATGGTTCTGGTTGCATTATTCCAATCGATATATAGCGATGTCGATTTATTTATTTAGTTTTTGCTCACCTGAGATCAATTGGTTGAACTGAGACGACGGCGCACTTTGAAGTCAAAGAACGACTGTGCCTGAAAGTAGCCATTCCTCATTTGGTCCCCGATCTTTGCTGACACAAAATGGCGTCCCTTTTTCCACCTGGCCTGAGCTGATGCGCAGCAGCGGCGGCGGCAGGCGGTCATTACCGCTGATGACCACCGGCGCCGAGTTTGCCGCGCTCAGCGTTTTCCCCCGGTGAGCCGGCCCCCGGCCCGAGACCGGGCCGGTCACAGCGTGCGGCTTTTAAGGTGGCCATCAGCGGGCCCAAATCCACTTAAAAGGATTTGCACTCTGAACCGCCAACGTCCACCCTTGGCCGTCACGCTCGTGTCTGGCGGGCCCCTCCTCGGGTGCGCCGTGATTAAAGTCTGATGAAAGTGGTCCGGTTGTGCAAGAAAAGTCCAAATGCTTGCAAAAGACTTGCTCTGTCTGCTCCCGGCACTTTGGAAAGTTTGACGGTGGCTCTTTTTGCACATCCATCCAAAGTCAAACATTTTCACTGTAGGAATCGCTGAGTAACCATCTACACGAGGAAACTCATCATACGCTGTACTCAACAAAAAAAAGAGTAGCATCCTATTTTTGAATCACAATATTGCACCTTGTGGGTCAAAATAGAAATGAAGAATCCTGAATCGTGATACTCGTGCTTAATTAAAGCCGTCACAATAACTCCGTCGTCCTGCCAGGTCTTGTGGATTTTGAACCGAATTTACAGGTTTTTTTTTTTTTTTTTTTTGCTATTTCAGACTTGACCGAGGTGGGGGGGGGGGGGGGGGGAGAAATTCCGCAAGTCAGTTAACAACAGCTTTAACCTCCACCAAAATGGAAAGTGATCCACCTGTCCACAAAATTTCAGGATGTTTCTTTAGCATCAACGATTTAAAAAACCAAGAAGTGACCTGTATTTAGCTGCACACTAAGCCCCCCCCTGCAAAAACACGACAGGTTCCCGGGATGTCGACGGATCCACGGGAACCGTGACACAAATATTTTTTTTGTCCGTTATCTCCAACAATTGTCTTGAAGAAATTGGCATCGGAAAATCCCCAAATGTGATTTGAGGGGCGCAACGAAAAAAACAAAAACAAAACAAAAGCCTCGCAGGTGTCGAGCCCGTGCATCACAATGGCCGCCGCTCCCCGGCTGATTACCATTGGAAACGTTCGCTCCCTAATCGCTTGGTTATGGCTTGTTATTTTTCAGCCAGGGGGGACGCCATTGACCATATCGGAGAGAAAAAAAAAAACAAAATCTGCACAATTACAATGGCGTCCCGCGAGGTCTTGTGTCTCGGGTTGGCAGTGAGCGACGACCTGCTGGTGGATTGACAAAATTGAAAATACTTTTGCCATCCCCCGTCCGCAAGCGATATCGCGCATCCGCATCCCGTCGAGGTGAGGCGAGGCCTGGACACGCCAGCGAATCTGGGTCGAATCGGAGTGGCATGAACGCGCTGGGATACCTTTCGGACTCACCCATGATTGGTGAAAATCGACAATCTGGAGAGAGCACAGAAACACGAATTCGTAGGCATGAATTCGTGTTTCAAATTTAAAATTTGCAAAGAAGAATTGAAATGGAGAAAGATTTGTCAGCGCCACGGAAAAGAGAATCGTTCTCAATTCATTTCCAACGGTGACCGTGACTGCGAATGGACAGTGGGGAGCCCAAACGTGTTCAAGCGTCGCCGTAGCGAGTGCGGGGGGAGTCCGCAAAGCCGCGCTCGTCTTCCGCGGTGCCGCGCGCGGCAAACGTCCGACATCATTTCCAGTCCGCGACCGGTCAGGCTGGCGGCGAAGCATCTGCCCATCTGCGCGGCGGCGCTATCCATCATCCGTCCCACGCACTCAAGCCTCCCCCTCCCGCCTCCTCTCGCCCGCCCCAACGCAATTACTCACGGCGTGACAAACGACAAGCCGGCCAGGTTTCAAAGAGAGGCGGCCGCTTTTTAGATGAAGGCGCTCCGCCAGTCCCCCCCCCCCCCCCCCCCGCCCCCCCTCGCGCGCTTAACGGCGGGGCCCCCGGCCGGCCCACCCCGACCTCCTCGGGGGCTTTCGTTAGAGGAGCCGCTCGGCGGCTGCGGCCCGGCTCTATTTATCTCCCCGGCACCCCTCGCCCGGTCCGCTCAGGCCGGCGGAAAAAGCCGACGGGGCTCCGGCGGGCCCCCGGCCGGAGAGGCCGGCGCCAGCTGAAATAAAGCGCTCTGCCTCCCGGTGAAAAATGTCCTCTGATTGGCTAATTAATCAGTCAAAGGGGAGCATGGCGGCTGGTGACTTGAGGGACCCGAGCGGGCGAGCGCAGGGGGCCCGCTGATAAATAGACTCCCCGCCGATTCATACATCAGCAAAAGTTCGTCTTTTTTTTTTTTTTTTTTTTGAAGCACCAGCTCAGTTGAAAGGCGGAAACAAGCCACCTTTTTATTTTGCCCTTCTTAGCTGTCTGTGATGACATATTTCTCGGCGTCTCTAAAATCGGACAAATAATCCGACTTTTATGTCACGTCCGAGCGATTCAAATTCCAAATTCTTTGTTGCCATTTTACTTGTACTGAACGGTCACGTTCAAGAAAAGAGTACCACGTGATTTTTTAGGTGACTTCTGTTCAATTTGCTCTGCTTTTTAGAGGGGGGGGGGCTCTAAAAACGACTGAATTTGCACTCCCGAAATAAAGCCACGCACCCACCCCACCGAGGAGCCAGCCAAGATTGTTGCAAAGACTTGCTCCCGAGTTTAGCCACAAGAATTGTCTTAAGTGACCACATTGTTGCAAAGACCTGCCCCCCCCCCCTTTTTTTTTTGCCACTCTTTTCAAGTGGTGCAAAGATTATTTGGCACAGGCCTTGTTTGGCCTTCTTGGAGTCAGATGGTCGGCGCGGCGCCCGGCGCTCTCGGGGTCAGCCTGACCCCCCCACGCCCCTCCCACGCCTGCTTGGGCCAGCTCAGCCCCATCGGCGGGCACCTGTTGCGAGGGTCCGCCGCCCACGCCTCCGCCTCAGTCAGCTTTCGGACTCTTCTTTGGGAACGTTTGGGGCAGGGAAATGTTCAATGAGGTCAGAATCGTTTTCGGTGCTTTTTGGGATTTTTCTTTTTTTTGGGGGGGGGGGGACATTGAGACAAAAACAGCAAGTAAAATTATTATTGGGCAGTGGTGATACGCAGCCATATCCTGAATTGTTTCTGATTTTTTTTTTCCCAACATCAATTTTTTTTTATTTTTAGATTCCTGTTTTTTTTGGGGGGGGGTTCACCCCAATTCAATTACCAATTAGAGACGGCGGTGCCACTGGGGAGCAGTCGACTCCAGTTGAAAGGTTTTTATGTCTTTGCGCGACGTGTACACCCGTCGGCTGCGTATGTGGCAGAATGGCTTTGGCCCTCCCTTGTTGAAGTTTTGCGCGGTTAAATGCTTCCACGCTCCGATGCCCTTAATCGGGGGCGTCACGCTGACGACGCGCCACTCAAATTCACTCTCGGATAACATCTCATTGAAGGCTTAAGCTTTTGTCCGGCGTCCCCCGCCCATCACCCGTAACGCCGCAACCAAACGACGCTCGCCGCCGCCGATCGTCCATGCGCCGCACGTTTAGCGCCTACCTTCGCGCTCGGCTTCTCCCTCGGCAAGCCGTGCCAGCTCGCTGACACTTACAGATTAGCCCCGGCGGGGGAAAGGAGAAGAAAAAAAAAAAAGGTTTCTGTGTCTCGGTTAAGCTTGGGCCAGGCTAATTAGTGTCTGCTGCAGCTAACTGGCCCGAGATTCCCAGCCCCCCCCCCCCCCCCCCCCCCCCCCCCGCTTTAATCACCCACTTGAATAAATCACGGGCGAGCGTGGCCGTCCCTCCGCGCGCTCGGGGCGGGCATTTTTTTGCCAAGCGTTTGCGGCAGCGTGCAGAAATGAGTTGGATGCGCCGTCTGCATCGTGCCTCCTTCCTTTGTTCAGCACACGAGCGCCACTCTCCCGTAGAAACGGCGTGCACTTGCTTGCAATACGCACGACCGGCGCTTTGCGCAAACCTTCCACCTAGCTTCCATGTACTTTGCGCGAATGAGGTCCAAAGCGCAGGCCAACGTGACCCTCAAGTTATTGATGGCGACGCGGCGAGAGGCGGTCTTATTTACTTGGGAGTGAGGTATCCACCTGTGGTTTTTTTTTTCTTTTTGTTTTTCTGTCCGCCCACATCAAGCCCATGAAGGATGGGGCTGCCGCACCCCGGCGCTCATCGGGGAGAGACGGCCTGCTAATCAGGGCCTGATCCATAGACCTCGACTATTGCCAAATTTATTATTGTGGCAGCACAATGAGGGCACCCCGCCGCAATTACCGACACAAGCAATACTGGCTGCGAATTATCGGAAAGCGGGAAGTATTGCAAAAAACAACAACAAAAAGGCACCCCCCCACCCCCATTTCCAGTAGATAAACGGCCAACTGCGACTTCATCCGCTCTTCATATCGTGAAGTCGGTTGTCAATGCGCCTTATAATTGACTGCTGACCGATGTTGCCTCCCAGCAGCGCTGCGTCCGCATTTGCGCGCTGCTCAACACTTCTTGGCGAACTGACAATGTAAAGGGGAAAAAAAAAAAATCAAACGTGGGCCGCGTTGACATTTTTTGTTTACATTTTCATATTTGCCTCATAAAAACCGGAAAATAGACATTGAAGATTGCAGCAGCCTGGTCTCTGGGAATTCTGACCTTCATCAAGTAAAAATGTCAAGAGGGAGTTTGGAATACTTGCGTGTCGTCCTCCAAGACCTTTCCGGCGTGCGCGTGAGCTGCGAGCGTTCGAACTGGACGCTGGTGTCGCAGGTGCCTGTTGAATTCCTTCCCGCCCGCTCTCCTTCTCTCGTGGAGCCTCCTCGGGGCCCTCCGTGTGTTCCCCTCCCGCGCTCCCCCCCACCCCGGCGCAGGAAGGGCCGATAGCGAGCCAGGCCGCTCCTCTGCCGAAGCGGCCTTATCTCAGGGCTGCACGCGGTGCGCTGAACGCATCCTTTTCCTGGGGTTCAGGGCAGGCCGGGAAGGAGGCGGAGCAGGAGGAGGAGGACGCCTTGACTTGGCCGCTTTCTCCAACCTTTCCAAACTGCCCCAGAAACCAAACCCGGGAGTGCTTTGGCTCAAGTGAGCTCCTGTGCATTGTTGTTATTTCATGGCATCGCTGATCAGCCGATGCATCTGCCAGGTTATGGGAGAGCATTTTTTTAGCCCACCCCACCCCACCCCCGGTTTTTGAAGTTCTGATATCGCTGTTGGTATCGGCCCACCAAAAAGTCTCACATTGATTGGGCAATTTTATTCACGAGGGGGGATCTGCTAGTGGGCATAATGTACAGTTCTCACCTTCCATGTGTTGTTTTATTTGGGGGTGGGGGGGAGCAAAAGTGCGGAGCGCTAATTACAGGTTACCGGAGTCCTGAGACTCCCGGTCAAAGGAGGAAACCAGATCCTCAAACGGTGACGTAGGCATAGCAACATGTTTCCGGGTAACTTGTTGCCACCAACATTGCGTCCGGCTGCCGCTGGCGCTGGAAGTCCAATGGCCGCCGCGTCTTTTTATTGGCGCTTCCCCAGCCAGTCGGCGAGAACCACCTAGCGAGTCTGGAGCCGCTTTTCACCTGACGGGGATGTTTCTCAGCCATCCGCCTCTCCTTTGCGCCGCCCGGCTCGCCCCGGCGGCTTCCGAGCCGCTCGTTTGCACGCCCGGGCGGGCGAGCCAGCCTAATTTCACAGGCACTTGTCGTCAAGTGGCCCCCAGCCATCGTTCCCCCAAATCCCTGCTCGCTAGTCGTTTGGCGCCGCGGGCTCGCTCCGAAGCCTCGTCGCCGCCCTACGCGGCGACCGGTGTGCCCGCGTCGACTTTTCTCACAAGTCGTGCGAGTTTGCTTTCATGGCTGCAAAAGTGCCGAGGTTTGCTCCAGACTTTGAACCGCGTCGCCTCGATCATCCTCGTCATCGCCGCGCAATGTTTGATCTCACTCCGCCTCCCCAGTGCAATAGCTCAAGTGTTCGATCCGATTTTTCTTTCTTTCGCTGCCTCGATCAATATATACAAACATCAAACAATGGAAATGTATTGATTGGCGGCTGCGTTTTCGATGTATAGCTTGGAGGCTTTGCTCAAAGTCTCTCTCCGGGCCGGCGGAACCCGACTGGCCACAAAGCCCCAAAGTATCACGATTGCTACCAATTTTGAGTGCGGAAATTGTGGGCAGAGATCTTTGAAGCGGGTCGGCCCTGTTGTGCGCTTCGCAAGTTGACCGGCCCAATGTGTTATCTTCTTCAGGAGAGCGGCGGCGATCGCAACGGCGCCTCCTCCCCGCAACCGGACGCCGAGTCCATCGCCAAGACGGTGACCAGCGCCCTCAGCATGCAGGAGTACTTTGCGCGGCGGATGGCCCGGCTGAAAGGCGGCCACGCTCGGGCCGCCGCCGACGGGGCGGAAGAGCCCCCAAAGAGGAAAAAGAAGAAGAACGAGAAGGCCGTCGAGAAGATGGAAGCGGCAAACGGTGCGGAGGAAGCGAGTGAGCCCGAGCCCGCTAAAAAGAAGAAACGACAAAATGAGGGCGCCGTCGACGACCACCGCTCGGCGGAGCCAAAGGAAGCCAAGAAGGAGAAGAAACGCAAAAAGGAGACGCTCGAACCGGAAAGCAAATCGCTCGAGCAACCGGAGGAGACGATCGCCGCGCGGAAGAAATCCAAAAAGCGCGAGAAGCGGCAGCGAGATTTGTGAGAAACGGAGCCGCAGCAAAACGGCCGAAGGCGGAAGGCCTTTTTCGTCTTGTTCTTTCAAAAGCGCCCGTCGCATTTTTAGGCCGTCGGCTTCGCCGGCGGGCAGACCGGTTCAACCGCATCAGACGCCCCGGCGCCCATCAACCCGGAATCAACTCCAACGCCATTGTCCTCGCCGCGGTGCCGAACCCGAGCCGTCGCATTCGTCGGAAGAATGACTTCATTGAAATCCTCCGGCCGCTTTGAATGCTCCCACGCAACCACTTTTTTTTTTTTTAGTGTAGCGCTCACTTAATTCACCTGCGGCAATTTGTGAGCTGTATGAACGAGTCGCACGATTGACTGACTCGCAGTCGCGAGCGCAAGCAACCCGGCTGACTCTTGACTGCTGGCCAACCACGCGCAGGGACCAACAAACGTGTCCAAATTTTGGCCGCCGGCTGCCTTGAGATACAAATCTTTTTGTTCCACGTTGTCCCAAAAAGAAATATTGTCTCTGCCCCCCACCTCCCGCCCCAAAAGACTTTGTCATGGTCAATCCAAAATGTCGGGCTCATTTGGATCTTATTTGTACAGAAAACGAAAGGACTCCAACTACAAATCTCATTCTGCACTCACAAAGCCATACTTGGGATTTCCTTTTTTTTTTTAATGACTCTGGGCTCAATCTTTTGTCTCATTTGGATGGCAAAAACCACATTTCGTGCGCGGCTTTTTCTTTCATTCTAATTTCCTTGATGAAGCAAACATCGCATTCAGGTTTTGCTCTCACTTAAGCTTTTCTTTTTTTTTTGTCCATCTTGTTTATGCTCATTTCTTATCGGAAACATTAAAATGTGAGGCTTGGGCTTTGTCTCATTCTGGGGTCATTTTTCACCTCATTTCTCACGACGACAATACGGGCCTGGACTTTTCGCTCCCCCCCCGAGACAGAAAAACGCCGGGCCTAAATTTGTGTCCGATTTTCTCCGCATTTCCCGAGAGATGATTGTTGCGCGACTTCCGCCTTTTGGCCGCTGCTTCATCGGCTCCATTCAAGCGGCTCAAGTAGTTTTTGTTTTTGCTGCGCGACCAAAACAATGCCAGCAAAACACACCAGGCCCTTCAATGACCTTGACTCATGTTTGCATTGTTTTTTTAGGCCCTCTTTGATGAAGCCATGTTCTTATTTGGTAGTTCTGGGCCGGCGTTCCGACGGTCAAGTTGCATCATGTGGCCAACGCGCTGACTTTCGCTCCAAATCAGTGCGTTGAGAGGAAACGCGAGCCAATGCATCACTGATGTGTCTGCGGGAGGCACAATCTGGGGCGGCAGGTGTCGTATCCTCTTCCTCTCTGTGTCTGTAGGGGGTAGGGGGGGGGGGGGCTTCCACTCTTCTGGGAATGTGTGTGTCGGTGCGAGATTTGCATGGTCCTTTTCGCATTTTGCTTTTGCATTTGTCGGCGTGATCGGTAAAATCCCTCCAAAATCGAGCGAAACGGCTTTTTCAAGGTAAGCGAAGTGCCGGCGGTTCTCCCGACTGTGACGTTTGTTTGCTCGTTCGTGTCGGTAACCGTCAATTCATGTTTTGGTTTCATTCTCACAGCCTCAAAGTAACCCCAATAAAAGCAGATCCCGGAGAAAGCTCTGCCGGCAGTCTGTGATATCTGTCAAAAATCGGCAGGTGCACCCGACTCGGCTCCAAGGTAAGAAATGCACTCGTATGCTTCATCGAGTGACGCTTTGCGGCGCTTTGGCCACAACCGTCAATATTGCGTTTTTCGCATGAGGAATTATCGCCAGCTAAAGCGAATGCAGCTGGCTCCGCGCTCCCGGTGGCAACTTTTCTCTCCGCCTACTACTTTACGCTTTTATTCGGATGAATAATTTTCAGAACCGTGTGGGCTTCGAACCCCTCAAAAATGGGCAGACGCGCCGCTACTTGCCTTCTCCATAAAATGCCAATGCACGTGATGCCTTTCTGAGCTCCAAAATGCGAATGCTATGCTTGTATGCTGAGGCTAGCAATCTCGGCCAGCTAAGCTAACGATGCTAGCCGTGCGCCCCGGGTCGCGACCTTTATTGTTAGTTGATCAATTCTGTTGCCAAGATAGGATTGAACACTTGCGGATGAGCCAACCAATTTGATACAAGCAACCTCTCTATAAAGCTGTTAGCTGTCTGCGTGAAATTCCCTGCCCCCCGCCCCTTTTTTTTTTTTTACCTCCCCAAATTGGATTTGTGTCATGCACGATTTATGATGTGTTTTAGTCACTTTTTAATTTGAGTTGAAAAAGTTGGGAGACTCATCTGATGTGGTCATCTTCCTGATTTCAGTCTTGACGACCAAGCTAGCCTCCGACAACCGCAGCGAGCTACTCCGGCCACAACCGAAGAGTATCCTGTCAACAGGAACTCCCGCATTTGAGAAAGTCGCTCGTAGCTCCAGAAGGAAGGTGATTGGTGTCGCGTGCTTGTATGTTCAGCATTTTATCTCGGAAGTGTAAAAATAAGCCAAGCGCCAGCACGAATCCTTCACCTTACTATGGGTTCTCTGTGCAGCTTCGAAGAACTTTGGAGAATGGAAATTCAATCGAGGAAATACCAAAAGTGGCGGCGATGTCCTGTAAGTGGAAAGATTTTGAAGTGCGATTTGATGATGACGTACGGCCGTTTCTTTGGGGAGAGTGATGCTTTGGGAGATGCGAGGATTCCAGCCAACAGTCGACGCCACCTAGAATTTGCTGCTTTTGACGCGCACCACAACAACTGCTCTGAGAAGTTTTTTGGGCGCGAGCACCGAGACCGAAGAGGAATGCCAAACCCGCTGCGCACACGCGTTAAAAAAACAACAACAGCAAAACAAAACAGGAGCAAAGCAAACAATAACAAAAAACGAACAAGTTTCCGCTCTGATTTAAGACGGACTCGAGCGCAGTGAGCGCATTGGGTGCGCGCGTCCCGGTTTTTTTTTTTTTTTTTGCGTCGGACTCGCTCGCCGAGGAGGAGCCGAGAGGAGGCCCCCCTCCTCAAATATAAAGCCCCCCGCTCGACGCCAGAGGAGAACCTGAATCACACCTCGCCGAGGAGGAGCTCACGCCTCAGCAACTGCCGTTTTCGCACCGAATAGCAACTTTTTGGCTTTCTCCCCTCCCCGCCCCCCCCCCGCCTCGGAGTCACAACGGGCGAGTGGCCGCTCGGAAGCAAAAGAGCGCAAGTCGGCAACGCGGGCGGGCAGGCGGCGCGCACATGGCCGCCCTCATCAGCGCCTACTCGTCGTGGCCCGAGTCGTTCGAGTGTCCCCCGGCGGACGGCGACGCGGCCTCCGACGCGCATCGCGGCGGCGACAAGCCGGCCGAGCCGCGCATCCGGCGGCCCATGAACGCCTTCATGGTTTGGGCCAAGGACGAGCGCAAGCGGCTGGCCGTGCAGAACCCGGACCTGCACAACGCCGAGCTCAGCAAGATGCTCGGTGAGTCCCTCGCCGTCTTTTGTCCTCCTTCCGACTCGGAGCGGTTTCCACATTTTGTCTTTGAAGCTTCATTTCGAGCTGCGGAAAGCAACGACTTTGAAATGGGCCCCGCGTGGGCCACTCGCTCCAGCGTGGCTTTTGGAGTGCAAAAAGACACCGTTTTTATGCGCATGTGTCCAAGTTCGGCAAATGACACGCGCGCGCGCTATAGACAATCAGTGGATTTGTGTTTTCTTATCAAAAATAAATATAAATGTGATCTCGGGCACATTTGAAGAAAACATTTCCCATTTAAAGCCGAAAGACTGAGACACGGAGATTTGTTTTATTGTAGTTTTTTTTCACGAGCTTACTCAACTCCTTCATTTTCAACCACTGCGTTAAAGTGCATTTTACGCATGAATCAAAGACATTTGATCACGCGTGAAAATGTTCCGCTGTCGCTCGACAACTCCGAGCAAACTTGTTCACTTCAAAGCGTGAACGGGTGACGCGCGAATCAAGACTTTGGTGGATCTTCGCGGTTGACAAATTTCCCCCATTTCACGCGGCCGTGACAGAAATCTCTGTGGCGTCGAGTCAGGGCAGGATCGAAAAGAAATCCAGGCTCCGCCGGCAAACGTGACACATGACATCTCCAGATGTTTGGGGAGGGGGGGGGGGGGGGGCGAGAATGGAGCCAAAGGCTTCATGCTTTTTACGGTGTGAAAGCCTGGAAATGTTGACACAATAGAGATGGTCATTTTTCAATTTAGAACCCGCCGCAATTTACAGAATGCGGACACGCGTTCGTTATTTGAAGTTACGCCTCCCCCAAAATCAAATCAAAAAACGGGAACAAATAGTTTTGTGTGTGTTATGCCCCAAATTTTGAATTTGGCATGTGGCCGTGTCATTTTTCTGCCGCCGTTGCCTCCCTTCATTCAAAGAGGTGAACACACACACGCACACGCCCTGAAGTTGATTAGAGAGCGTCAAGCTTCTGGAATTCGGTTGAGTTCCGGAGCGAATGTGGAGCGTTTTGGCCCGGTGGAATGATGCTTGCGCTTGTCGTCCATCAGGGAAGTCGTGGAAGGCCCTGACGCCCCCCCAGAAGAGGCCCTACGTGGAGGAAGCCGAGCGCCTGCGCGTGCAGCACATGCAGGACTACCCCAACTACAAGTACCGGCCCCGCCGCAAGAAGCAGCTGAAGCGCATCTGCAAGCGGGTGGACCCCGCCTTCCTGCTGGGCGGCCTGCCCCCCGACCAGAACGCTCTGCCCGAGCATCGGGCCCTGCGCCGCCCCCTGGAGAAGGACGACGGGAGCCACCCGGCGGCGGCGGCGGCGGCCGTCCGCTTCGCCGGCCCCGGCCCGGCCCCGCCCGGCTTCCGGGACCCGGCGGGCCCCGGCGGCTTCGACGCCTACCCCTACGGCCTTCCCACCCCTCCCGAGATGTCGCCCCTGGACGCGGTGGACCGCGAGCACGCGCCTCCCTCCTACTACCCGGCCATGTCCTGCTCTTCCCCCGACGGGCGCCACGCCGGCCAGATGGGCAGCCCGCCGCCGTACCAGCCGGACTACGCTCCGAGCCGCGCGCCGTGCGCGGGGCCGCACGTGACCCCGGGTCCGAACGGCGGCCCGATCCCCGGCTCGTACTACGCCGCCTCGCCGTTCCCGCCGCCCCACCACGTCCTCTGCCACGGCCACGCGGGGCAGCTGTCCCCGCCGCCGGAGACGCAGGGCCACCTGGAGACTCTGGATCAGCTGAGCCAGGCCGAGCTCCTGGACGAGGTGAACCGCGACGAGTTTGACCAGTACCTCAACTCCGCAGGGGGCGGCTTCCACGGCGAGCAAGGCGGCGGGGGCGCGGGCCACATCCAGGTGTCTGCCGCCACCGGCGCCACAGAGACCAGCCTGATTTCGGTCCTGGCCGACGCCACCGCCGCCTACTACAACAACTACGGCATCTCGTGAGCTGCGGGGGCCGCCGCGCTCAAAGACGCTTCCCGCATCCGTCCCTTCATTTTCTAGCACCGCTCCCGTTCGGGGTCACGCGTCGGCGGGGGGGTCGTCCCCCGTAGAGTTTGGCGCGACCGGCCGAGCGCGCCCCGAAGCGGCCGCCAGTCAATCCCGGCGCACGCAACACGCATCCATTGGCTTCGTAGACCGCCGCGCCCGTGAAGCTCGCCGGCGACCCGAGCCGACTCTCGGTCGCGGCCGCCCTACGTGGCGCCAACGCACACCAGGAGCTGTCCGTCCATCCGTTTTCCGTAGCGCTTGTCTTCGTTCGGGCCCCGGCAGATTGAAGAGTTTTTGGCAAGGGAACTCCGAATGGGTCACAAGGCACTTGCCGGCAAACGTGCGGTCCTTATTTTCGACCCTCGCCGAGAAGGCTTTCGTGCTTTTGCTGGAGGCTCCCCGAGCCGCCTTCGCACTTTTGGCGACGGAAGCGGGCTTGTTTCTCGCAAGGCGCATCCGCCGTCGCTATAGAGACGTCCATCCAAACAGTTTGGTTTTTCCATCCGCGTCGGGGTAGCGGGGTCGCAATCCCCCCCCCCAAAGACTTCTCCTTTTTGGTAAGAGGAGCACCTGGACCGGTGGCCAGTTAATCGAAGCGCACGTACGTCAGCAAAGAACTCTTGACATTCGCAATTCGTCCGTCTCGAATGCACTCGCCGCGTGCGGCGGGACAGAAAGTAGCAGATCGAAAGCCGCGCCGGACGTGCCGAGCGCCAGAGCGCGACATGTCCGGCCGGCTGCCGGCGCCAAAACTTAGGAGGGACCGCAGCACCTCAGGGAAGGCGATGGGGGGGGGCCCCTCCGCTCGTCGTCTACGTTTTTTTGTGCAAGCAGAAGCACTGATGGACGCTCGCCAGGAGCTCATTGAAAGCTTCTCGTTTTGGTCATCCTGTCCCTCGCGGAGACCGACCTCGCTACTTGTCGCCCCGGTGAGGGTTTCATCTCCAGTACGCCCCCCGCCCCTATCAAATGCTTAATAATACAACTATAACCGTGTCTATGATTGAGCTAGGGTGAAATGTATGCCCATTTAGATTGTAATTTAAAAGTGATGAATTGTCATTTCCTGTACAAATCAATAAAGGCCGATGCTGGTGCCGAACTGGAACGTGTTGGACTTTGTTTGTGCTTGTCAGACATCCACTGCCGTCATCATCTTCATCCTGATGAGGATGACAGACGAGAACAAAGCCACGCGATGCCGCCTCCGTCCCCTTAGCGGCCGCAATTCCGGGTTTCTTTTCCCCCCGTCCGTCTGTCACGTCCATGTAGAAAATACGTAAATAGCGCATAGTCGGTTTGATTTGCAAACTCGCCCCATTTTTTCCGCTAAAAGGAATTCAGGGTGGAGGATGTTGGGGGCGGGGGGGGGGGGGCTTTTGACAAATCCTGGAGTCTGGCTGCTCTTCCCGGGATTTTGGGGAAAGCTTGAGTCGTGCTTCTTGTACAGAGGATGTGGTGGAGGAGCGGTGTTTCCTGCCTGATAAGGTTGCTGTGGAGGTGCGAGGAGGGGGGGGGGTGGGGGGGGCGCACTCCGCGTCAGGATGTTTGGGCCCGGCTGGTCCCGACATTGCAGTCAGATGGGAAGCTGGACCCGTTGTGCTGAAACGACGCCGCCGAGTCCAATCTGGGGGGGGGGGGGCAAATCTTCCCCATTGGAATCCGTGCAAACGCCACGAATCCATTCCGGCCTGCTCGTAATTTGTCGTCCAATGACAAGAAAGAGCAGCCCGGAATGATGTGTTCCATCTCCAAAACGTTTCACCGTGGCCGTTTTTTTCCACATGTTTTTTTTCCATGTCCTCATTCTTATTGTAAGAATACAGCACCGAGAACCGGGGAACCGCCGATCCTCACCTGGTTCATCGATGCGGCGGCGGGAGCACTGTCGGTGTGCGTCGACGCCGCCGGAAGTGTCGGAAGTGGCGACATTCATCATGCGTGCGGCGCATTCCTTCAGGGTGACGACGACGGATTTCGGGGAAAAAAAAACCCCAACCCGTGCAATTACTACTGCTAATTATGAAAAAAAAATGGTTGAGAATTTTTGGGCAGGGTGAAAGAAGAGATTGGACTCTCTCATTTAGTAAGTTCACTGCCCCGAGTGTCCCGGACCACACTTTTCTTAAAATGCTCGCAATATGGCGGTCTACTTTGAAAACGAGTGGCAGTGGATGAGTTTTTAAAAAAAAGCATCAATTGGACCTGTCAATTCAAGAGATAAAGCCTCATGACACCATTCAATGGGAGCACAGACATTACAAAGAAGTGGACCTCAAATTAAGCCTTGGGGGACGCCGCGATTCAATGGAAAGAAGACTACAACTTACTGAAAAAGGTCGGTGACTCAAAGAATGTGAATGAGTTCAATTTGTTTCGCGACTGGAGCTCGGAATTCAACTTGTCAATCGAGGTGCCACGCCGTCCTCATGAAGAGGTCAAAAGGTTCAATGTCGCAATCCAATCTCTGGCATCCTTGCAAGATGCACAATATTTGCGAACGCGGGCTGAACAAACAAGGGAACCTCCGGGTTGTTTTCTTTCTTTCTTTTCGCAGGCTGATTGCCGGCTGGCCGCGTTCCAGCCCGCGGTCGGGGTCAGGGCGGTGGAACGAGGCTGTCAGGTAGTCTCTTATGTTTCCTCTTTCCTCCCGTGCCGTCATGCCGCTTCCCTGGCCAAACAAACAACAAGCGGGGCGTCAAGGTAAAACGCCGCGCAACAGCTGCGTAAAGTATTATCCATCCGTTGCCTTTCAAGTGACTTGAAAGCCGCCGGCCGGAGTCCTCCGGAGGCACGCAGGAGGCCGACTGTCTGGCGATGGCGGTGGCGCGGCTCCTCGCCGTCCGCTCGCATTCTCGCCGTGCTAATTGGAGGTCGCGGCGAAAGGGCGGATTCCAATTACGTGACCGAGGCGGGCGCTTTCATTCTTCCTGCGCGGTTGCTTTTATTGAACGATATGGAAACGCGGGGTCATTGAACCCGCCGCAATCCGGTGGAAAAGCTTCGCGTGTATGATGGCGCTGGCCCCCCCCCGCAAACTAAATCTTGCTCGAGTGAAGCGTGAGAAGCTGTTTAGGATTTGTACTTGCATCTAAATGGGGCCAAAGTGTCCTTGGGTGTCTTGAAAGGCGCTTATAAATAAAATGTATTATTATTATTATTATTATAAAAGGGGCAAAAGACACACACGCACGCACGCGCATCTTGCAGCAAGGGATTATGGGTGCTATTCTTCATCTCATTGTGGCTCGACAACGGGCGGCGAGCAGGCAGGCGTGTTCGGAAGAATGGAGCAGACTCGTCAAGGGGACGGCTGCCATGTGGCACGCCATGTGCGCGCGTGTGTTTGTGCGTTCATGCAGATGGGAGACCCCTTTGGAAAACTCGGGGGACCGAACCAGCGGCCAAGGGCCTCCCAGCCGTCCGTACCTGCGCCGCGAACGCTGCACCTGTTCTGAGCAGATACAGCAGCGGGAGGGGGGGGGGGGGGGGAGACTTGCACTTGGCTGCCAGTGCGGCCAAAGGATGAGACTAAGATTGTCCATTTATCCTTCGCTCGAACATTTGCTACATGGAGAAAGTGGTTTTGCAGGTGATCGGTATGTATGCAGCGCCCTCCATGGTTTCGAATCACGCTATTTTTGATGGTCAACTTATCTGAGGGGTGTCGATTGTTCCAATATCCGCTTTGAAAGATCCGCATCTTTCAAAAATGCTGCCTTTTTTCAGTGGAAGTGAGTAAGAGCGTGTTGACCGCATGTTCTTCCCCGGAGGAACTTTGAGAGCGGTGGCGAGCCCGCACGTCAACGCTAACGCACGGCGCGTCCGCCGCCTTGATGTGCCTGCTTTCAACTTCAAAAAAAACTCAGCGGGTTCGGGGCCCCGCTCCAGGGCGACCTTGGCACCGGGTGCCCGTCATCCTTTCCACGGAGTTACGGCCGCGACGTGTTGCCCGCGAGCTTGAAGGAATGGCTTCCTGCCGGCCTCCCTTCAAGAGGTCCGCGGTGAAATCACGAAACGTACGGAAGTGACTCATGCTGCTGTCCCTCCCCAGAGTTGAGACAGCGCTGTTGTTTCTGCTGCTGCTAAAATGGCGCGTTGACAGCTTGAAAACAGGATACGAGCTCACGTAGCCGTGTGCGCGCGTGCGTGTGTGTGTTTATTGCAGATGGCCGAGCACTTAAGAGCAGACGGGTCTGCCCCCGCAGATAAGCAAAAACAGCAAAGACGCTCACGTCTGCGTGTATGTAACGCAGGTATGGAACACGTTTGTAAACAATAGCCGCCGGTTTAGCTCTGGGTGGGGAAAAGTGATGGACTCCGATGACATGGGATTGCGACACTAGGTATCCCATGATATCATTCGCTGCCAGCTGTTTTCAATGCACAATTCCCCACACTGCCTCGCTCGTTCCCCAAGGGTCAATTGTAGGTCCACTTCTTTTCAGTCTCTACCACCCGCTACTCAATGACGCCATTTGGAGACATGGCATAAATTCCCACTTTTCCAAATCCAGATCCAGAAAGACAAAACCCTTCCACCGTTTGGGTTGGGCCACAGGTGCTTCTACTCAAGTGCAGGTAAATGAGCTCCTTTATTATTAATATCATGAACTAACTTGTGTGACTTGAGCACGTGTTAAAGCTGTTGCTGACGTTGGTTTTCTTGATAAAGTTCATGAAATACTGCTAAATTGAGATTTGAGTTAGTCTAAAACACACACACACACACACACACACGAGCAAAGGGCTCACCCTGAAATGCTTCTTAGCCAAGAAATAACCACGACAATTACAAAAGTAGGACTAAATGAAACCTTAATGGAAATAATTTGTTGGAGTTGATGGTTGGACACGCGTCTTGTGTTGTTGAGTGCTCTTTGGCAAGGGATGCTGGAGTTGGTCAGCTAGTTCTTTGACTTGTCTGCATCCAGAGCAGCTTTTTGTTTTGAGGATATCGATTTGAAAGCTGGTGTGTACAGGACCGCGTCGTCCTCCCTCAAGCCCCACACTGCACACTTTGGCTTCTATTGGCACGCTCACACAAGGAAACGCTGCTGTGGAATGACACAAGCCACAACTACAGACCACCTCAAGGACGAACATTACATTCCATCTGCTCTCGGAACCCTTTCTACATCGGCCCAATGTGTCGTTTGAGCGGTTGCGGAACTTAGGTTGGAGATGGCTCACGACGGAACACCACATCGTCTTCGGGCGCTAAGCTGTCGCCCTCTTGCGGCCAGTGTGAGAAATGATGTAGGGGGCAACTTCCGGGAATCCAAAACACGCCGTTTTCCATTTGTCTCGTGCTGTAATCAATTTTTGCTTTTGAGATAAAACTTGGAAATCAAACTGTTTATTAGACTTTTACTCGTTCCACACAATAAAGAAGAAAATCAAGCTGCATTTAAGTTTGGGTGTTTCTCGATGAAAAATAAAAACGAACATCGAGGTGGGTTCTCTTCCTCCTCCTCCTCTTAGATATTTTCTTTCTCATAATATCTAGTTACGAACGCACCCTCATCTTTTAGCTTATTTAATTATAATATAACACAAGCTGGCACCCTATGTCAGGATGGCCGAGCGGTCTAAGGCGCTACGTTCAGGTCGTAGTCTACTCTGTAGGCGTGGGTTCGAATCCCACTTCTGACATGACTTTTGCTCTCCTGTACGCCAGGGGTAGGGAACTCCGGTTCGTCGAGAGCCATCTCCTGCTTGTTTTCGATCCCTCCTCTACACCAACGCACCTGATTCAAAGGAATGAGCTCACCAGTAAGCGCTGTGGAAGCCTGAAACGATCGTGATCAGCTGAATTAGGTGTGTTGGAGTAGGGAGAGCTCGAAAGCAGGCAGCAAATAGCTCTCGTGGAACCGGAGCCCCCCCCTCCCCCCGCTGTAAGACGACCCGTTTTCTTGTTGTCGCTCATTAATGACAATATTATGCCACACACAGTATTCAAGGGCAAACAACATGACATTTGACCAGAGCAGTGACTTCAAGGGGAGAGTGTGGTCAATATCACTGCCAATGTACACGAGCAAGTGCTTGCAAGCTTTACAATAAAGGATGGCTAAATGCCTCATTGTATGAGTTGGGAAATGATTGAATCTTGCTGTTTACACACACATCACTAAAATAAGACAATGTGTGTTTTGTCTGCAGAGTGAACTTGAACACTGGCATGAAAGTGAGAAAGTCCAACTATCTCCCTTCTTGGCCAACCTCCAAGCAGCAGTTTTGGACTGATTTCATTATCTGCTACCGTGCCAATCTCATTACGGTGGGATTAGCGCTGCAGGTTCTTGCAGATCTGCTATAACGCCCGGGGGGGGGGGGGGGGGGGGCAGGCTGAAGAGAAAATGTTTTGTCAAAACGTACAATTCGGTTTTCGATGGTGTGCTTGATAACCTATGGAACTTTTCCTGGATCAATCCATTTGATAGGATCTGAAAGAACAGTCCCAGATTTTCTTTGCAAGAGTATGTGCGGCAGCACAGTCGTTTGACGAATTCTGTGTACGATTGCGATGCGAGCCCGAGGGCACTCTGACATGGATTTCAGTAGAGCTGAAGCTTGAGCGCAAACTTAACACGTGCAATTGTTGGATAGCTTTTAGTTCCTCCGTTCTTGTTTGGGGCCGCCCCCGAGTGGGCTTGGCCTGGTCTCCCCGCGCTCGGGCGAGTTATCTGCGGGTACTTGGGCTTCCTCTCGCATTCCCCAAAACATGTATGTTGAGTTCATTGGTGACTCTGAGTTGTCCGTAGGAGTGAATGTGAGCGTACGCGATTGTCTCCTTGCGAATGGCCGGCAGGCCGACCGCAGGCTATCCTTCCCCTCGCCCCACCTCAGCCGGAATGGGCCCCAGCTCCGCCACGCGCGTTCCAGCAGCATCCGGCAGTCGAGGTGGCAAACTCTGCCACTCCTAGACGTTAATTACTTGCGATGGTTGAACTGAGGCCAGCTGTCCAGGAGAGCTAAGCCGCACTGCACATGCCCAGTAATGCACCAGCTTTTGCTTTGTGTCCCCCACCTGATGCAAATGGTACAATCCTTCCTTTGCGCTATTTTCTCCTCTTGGTGAGTCAGGACATCATAAATCTTCCCACGTGTCCCGAGAATAAACAAAAAGTACCGGTAGCTCTAATCGTCAGCTGCGATTCCAGACTGCTGACTGCAAACACATTCCCGTGATTCAGGTCATACGGCGTCGTAGCTTAAAGGCGAGCTATTTTTTTTTAAAATCTGTACAGTACACTAACGGATACCATCGGATATTGACAATATACACACACACACGCACACATTTATTTTTCTTTTCCTCTGTACAACCCTCACGGTCGACTTGGAGCCAGTTCACAACTGGTCGGGCACTCCAGATGACAAAATCTGCGGACAGATGAGAGAGCCTTGTGGAACACCGACACCGACATTTCTCCCCCGTTTGAGCCGTCGGTCCCGGCCGGCTAAAATATTTGATGATTGCATTATTTGCGTTTGAACTGCTGACATCCATAGCACGTATGTGCATTTTATGCTTTGCGAATGTATTTGTTGCATCATCAATCAGCACCCAATGGAAGGTTTCAACGATTAGCATTCGAAATGACTAAAATCACGTGAATGAATATGTATCGCATTGGTAGATATAAATGAGCGAATGGCCGTTTTTGCGCAAGGCGTGCCACTGTGACTCAGGCAAAACATTGACGAGACAAGTTTATCCACACTAAGCCGAGAGCTAAAAGCGTTCTGGTCTTGACGCAACGCAGGCGGTCCAAGTAAGTCGTATCCAGCAGATTTCAGTTCAAGCTTGCAAGTGATTATCCTTCTGGCTTTTCCAGGCTATCCTTAGCCTCCTCGTGCATGTGATAAGCGGTTCGGCGTGCTGCCGGAAGGACCCAAACCGAAAACCTGGACTCGCAAAAGACGCTTGGAGCTCCTTGATGGAGGTTTTGGCTTTCGGATTGTGAACACGGAGCAAAAGTGAGTATCTGCACTTTATAGCAATATTTGACTGAATAACGCCGATGCAACGTCTGATGTTCGGGATCCATGGCCAGGCCGTGTAGTCGTGGTGGTATTGAATTTCCAGGATGAAGTATTCACATTGGGTCAGTTTTCCCTTTGAGGAGAAAAAAAACAAAAACAAATCCAATAACATTTGGAAACATGCTGTTTATTTGGCAGGAAGGCAAGTTTTTCTCAGTCTGTTGTCTAATGACCATAGACAATTAGATAGAATGATGCGCTGACATTTCGCCATCAGGTGTGCAACCGAGCAACACGAGTCAACCATCAGGCATGGCGTGATGTTAGTACGAAGGGCATCCTGCTGTTTGTGCCCGGACACAATCGGGAAGAACATGAAAGTGTGAAGCAAGAAAAGCACTTTCCTTGACGCTAATATGAGCCGGAGAAGATCGGCTCGGGGCTTTCTTTCAAAGCGTCAGTCAAGCTTGGCCTACTTGACGTTTCCGTAGGATCGCCCTTCTTCTGCCCACCATCAATGAATCGCCTTTTCACGCGAGCTCCCGCGCCTTTGTCCCCGTTGCCGTGCTTATTTTTCTTTGCCGATATTTACGCCGCGTCTCGCTAATCCCGACGGGTCGTGGGCACTGACGTTTGACGAGCGGCATGGGCAAAACGTCCGACAATTTCCCCCAACATTTAAGCTCGTTCTTGAAAGGAACGCGGAGGATTTGCGCTCGCTTATCGCCATCTTTATTTACACTTCCGGCATTACGCCTGCCGGTTACGCAAAACAACAGCTTCTGTTCATTTTTGCCAACAAGAATGCAACAATACATCAAATAAAGGGGGAGCGGGGGATGCCTTTTTTTTTTAATCGCAAACTTCCCTCATGAAGGCTTAAGATAGGCATTTTTTTAAATTCCCCTACTGAGCAGGAGATCACCGATGGCATTTTGTCTTCCAGGCTAGGATGACTCAAGAGCGAGGCCCGGGCAGAGGGACGCGTCGAGGCACCGCGGCGGTCCTCCACTTGCGTAGCGCTGAATAAGCCACGAGGAAGCGGCCATGTCCTCCCACAAACGCAGCTTCCAGTGCTTCAGCGCCGTCCCGGCTTCCCACAAGCACGCCGGCTGCGGGCTCCCCCGCATCCCCGACCCCGACGCGGCCGAGGAGGCGGCTTGCTACCTGTGGTCCCGGTGCAGACACGCCCGAGCCGTGGAGGCCTTCCGCTCGCAGGCGACGCCTCTGTGTCCCTACCACCGCCATCAGCACAGGAGGCCCAGCGGGCCCGACGAGCCCCCTCCTCGCGCCAAGAAGGTGGTCCTGATCAAGAACAGCGAGCCGTCGCTCAGGAAGACCGTGGTGCTGCAACGCAAGGGCCTGAGGAGCTTGGGGCTGTTCCTGGAGGAGGTGTCGGAGCTCCTGCAGTACCACGTCAGGAGGCTCTACACCCTGGACGGACACAAGGTAAAGGCCACACGAGGCAGCCGCCGGTGAGAGCGGCTTCAATCCTTTCTCACCGTTTCCGCTTTGCAGATTTGGGGCAAATTGTGGAAAAGCCCTGCAATGATCCGGTACGGGATATAGGCTTTAAGGATAGGGACTCTCAAACATGTGTTTTTTTTTTGCAGACCACGGGATGATATTTTGCTGCCCCCTACTTCATATTGAGGTTGAATGTTATTCTCCCCCCCCCCCCCCAACACACACACACACACTCCATGCTATATCGCAAAGAAGTCCCAGTTTCAGATTGGTCCTGTGGTATTCTGTGAACGACGTGGTTTGCAGCGGTGTGCAAAATGAGGCCAGCCAAAACAAGGTGGAGATGGACGCCCGCTCCACTAGCACAGTGGATCCAGCCAATCGGCTTAATCAGCTGCCAAACGGAGAGATGACTTGATGGTGATTTGTCAGCAGGACACCGTCACGCGTGGCTCCTATTGTACAGTCCGCTGGTACCTTGACTTCAGTTGAATTCTTTCTGCACCGAGGGCTGAACTCGATTTACTGGCATCCCAAATTTCAAGTTGTACCCTTTTTCTCCTTGAATGAATGATGACAAAAATGTCATAAATCAAGGTGGTCACGGGTCCCCGCGAGTTCCATCAAATGATGAGATTAGGTCAAGCCTGAAAAGTGCTAGGACTGTCTCACTTCATTGTATGTCCATCTCTCATCATCTGGCATCCGCACGCGTCAAAGATCGCTGTTGTGCTGACTAAGACCGTCATGGTGGACTGCGCCGTCATCTGCAAGAGTTCTTCGGATTATGCTGGATTAAGACATTTATCTTTAGCGCGGATGAGAAGGACTCAGCAGCACGAGGAGCCAAAGCATGAACTGTTCTTTTACTTTCTAGTCGGCGATGTCGCAAAGTAAGCCTGGCGACCGTGCACACCCGAAGAGTTGACCTAGGCCCAGGACGTTATGAGATAACCTCGGATTTGCGAGACATCGGCTTCCCGTGTATTGTTAAAACGAAAGATTTGTGTTGGGTTTCAGGTGGAAAATGTTCAAAGCATCATCCAGTGTCCCAGCGTTCTGGTCTGCGTGGGACGGGAGCCTTCCCATCCCTCCATTTTGGAGAGATTTCGTAGAACCGCCGAAGACAAGCTGCCAAAGCTGACTGCAAAGGCGCGCTTAACCGGCAATGAAGGTAGGAGGATGACTTGAATGTTCAAGAAAATGACCACGCAACCGATTTGACTCATTCTTTATCTTTTGCCACCAAACCAAGGACAAACAGTTCAGCCGAAACTAACATCTGCCAACCGATCCACGAGGCATTCAGTGTCTTCTGAGAAGTCACTTCCAGATGGAACGGAATCGCCAGATGGCGCCGGGTCTGTCTCGCCCACCGCCGACGGGACATTGGACGACCATGTCGAAAAACAAGTCCGCATCAACAAAGATGGCAGCTTGTCCATGAAGATGAAAGTCCGCTTTCGGCTAGACAATGACGAAACCTTACTTTGGTCCACCGAAGTGACAAAGTCCACCAACAATGCCAGCGAGTTTCCTCAGGAGCTCGATAGCGTCGGAAGCTGCTCGGGTTCGGAGATCTTTTCTGCCAGCGAGCCGGTCGAGCCCTGTGTCACGAGGCGGCGTCACAGGCATGCACAGTGCTCTCGCTATCCTCACTGCTACAACATCTGGACAAACGGGCCAGGCCCACGGGGAGATAGTTGCGGTGTTCAGACCTCAAGTTCAAGTGCGTCCTCGCGCACGTTTGTCTCCAGGAAGACCGTGGCTCAACGATCCAGCGAAGAAAACGCAGAACACGTGGTAGAGCAAGAAACATGTGTTGAGGCCTCTGAAACTGTGGAGTACTGCACCATCCGAGCTGGTTCTTGCGCCATGGAGAACAGCGAGCCGAAAGACCGACCGGGATCTGCCGTTAGCGGCGACGATGCTTCACCCAGTGCGACGAGACCATCCTCGCAGAGTGGAAAACCTGTCCAGGGCGAGGCCACGGAAGGTGCCGAAGCAGATACGTCAGGGAAATCGTCATCAGGATCCAGTGACGCAAAGCGCTCCGGCGCGGTCAAACAATCCAAGAAATCCTACGCATGTTACTGTGGAACATCGAAGGATGATACAGAGGCAAGCTCGGAGGAGACGGGCAAAGTGGAAAGACCGCAGAGTTCCACGTCGGTCAAACCAAATGTCAGTCCGAATGCAGAACCTGAAGGCGGAGAGGAGGAACGATACAATAGTGCCATGTCAGCTCATTCAAATGCCTCAACAAAGTGCAAAGCAGGTGTCCTTGAGGCTGACGATAGGCCACCGAGCCAAACGTCCGTCACGTCTGAGGTGAAGAGTGAACAGTGTCAACCAGAAAAGGAAGCCGCTGAAGAAAGGCCGCCGACGTCCCTGTCGTCTAAATCCAAAACGTCAGTCACATCCCGGGGATCAGTTGGCGCGGATGAGGACAAAGCTCCGGAAGAGAAAGATCACGGGGAGCAGAGTGAGACCGGAGCCGGACTGAGAACGCAAAGCCAAACGTCGGTGTCAAAAGCACCCCCACTAAGTGCGTTTGACCGATCGAAGGTGGACTCGCAAGAGGAATCAAAGAGTACAGAGGAGGCACAAGGCAGAGCGCCGAGTGTCCGGTCCTCCGCATCAAATGCTTCTGCGGGTATGCAAGAAAGATCCGCGAGTGCTGTGTCTGCAACATCAGGAAAATCGAAAATCTCTGATGCAGACGTGATGTCGAGGGCGGTCTCCTTTCATGTTGATAGCGGCAGCGAGGAGGTCCCGCAAGCGAGAGCTTCAAGTAGCACGTCGGTCGTATCCACGACATCAGACGTGAGGTCAAGACAATCGAAATCTCCACCAGTCGGTGTTGGCGAAGACACCACCGAGGCAGCTGAAGACAGACCGCAAAGTGCAATCCAATCAGTTAACATGACAAGCGATCGCCAGTCCAAATTATCCAAAGCTACAGATGGAGGACTTGACAATGAGTGCAAAAGCGAAGCAGGGAGCAGCATGTCGTGCCATTTGGAAGGCGGCGTGGAGGAAGCGCCCAGTTCTGAGCAAGTCGAGGGAAATCCTGCCAACCGCAGTGAGTCTGAAGCAAGGTCGCACAGTGCCATGTCAGGGAAAACAGGACAGTCGGAATCTTCTGCGATAGCCACCCAGTCTAAAGATTCGGAAGCAAATGAGGAAATCGCAGAAAGGCCGGAAAGTGTCATCTCTGCTCAATCAAGGGCATCCAACAGATCTTCTCAAGCCGAAACATCTCAGAGGGGGCCTATTGGAGAAGAAGCAAACCAGAGATCACCGAGCGCCACGTCCATTCAATCGGCTAAGTCGAGCCTTAGTTCAAGGTCCGATGAGCACGAGAGGGACCCGAGTGTGAAATCGGCCATATCTGCCAAATCAACACAATCTGCTAAATCCAGTGCACCCAAAGTTCCAGCTGAATCGAATGATGCATCCGCAGAGTCCAACCATCCAAACACTCCTCCGAACGGTGTTGACACAAACGAGAGAGCGATGAGCACCATGTCGGCAAGATCCCGCATTTCTGCAAAGTCGAGCAAGTCTAAATGTTCTGCTGATGTTCCCGCACAAGACGAGTCTCGCTGTTCTCAGGATGAAGAAAATAAGCAAACAGAAAAAAGGCCTTCCAGCTGCACATCTGCTACATCAACCCTCTCGCACGTTTCCGCAGAAAGATCGGCCAGTGCTCTGTCAGTGAAATCGCATGTTTCTAGAAAATCTGCTCAAGCAAACCTCTCAGAGGTGATCGCCAGCAAAAGGCTCCCAAATGAAAACTTGAGAGAGGAATGTGACGAGAGAGCGCAGAGTGCCGCGTCAGCCGAAACGGCAATGTCGACCCCTCCCATGAGATCGACAGAACCAAAAGGAGATGACGATGCACGTGACCAAGAAGAGAGGGCACTCAGCGAGAGGTCGGCCCGATCTGCAAAGTCACACATCTCGGCACCGGCGGGGTCGGTAAAAGATAGCGTTTCTGATCATGGGGCTGATTCCTCACTGGAGGAACACAGTGGGAGCATATCACTAACCTCACTGTCCATGAAATCCAGTAAATCAGCCCGATCCGCTAGGTCAAAATGCTCAGTTGGAGTTTGTAGGCCCAAGTCAGATGCGTCAGAGACATCTCATGTATCCGAGCTTGTTACTGAACACGTCTCGAGCAGGGCAGGGAGTAAACTGTCTGCCAAATCTGCAAAGTCCAACCAATCCAAAGTCTCAGCTGAAGAAAATGCCGGTCGTCGAGATTCGACGGAAAGAGCTTTAAGCAACTCGTCAATCAGATCGGCAAAATCTACAAGTGTATCCGGAGCATCTAGAGGGGTTTCTGAGCTGATGAGTGAACACAGCATGGAAATTGCAGACGTTGAGAGTGAAGAACTCATTAGCTCCGAGCAGTCGGTTGCATCTCCGATGAAGAAAGATTCCATACTTGATGGACCAGCGGAAGACACCTCCCAATGTGCAGATCGTGACGAGGACCGGGAACAACCCGAAGAGGGGCCAGCCCACTCGCAGGCTTGCGGTGTCGTCGAAGACGTGTCTGAATGTTGTATGACCTCGGGAAGAGCTGCTAGCTCCTTGTCTGCAAAGTCAGCGATGTCCGCGGGCTGCTCTGCAAAGTCAAAGACTTCAGTGCACTCTCTATTACATACAGCCAATGAAACGGAGTCCGAGCACCGCGATGACTCTGAAGAGAGATCGGCAAGCGCGGCATCCGCCAAATCCACCCGGACAAATGGATCAGAGTCGCTGAGAAGTATAGCAGCGTGTGAGGAAACGACACCGAGGCCGCCGAGCGCCGTCACGGCCAAATCGACCAGCTCTGCCAAATCGGCACACTCGATGACTTCGGCAAAGTCCAAATCCTCAGTTGCGGCACAGGACAACGATGATGAGATCATCGAGCGAGCAGTGAGCAGCGCCCCTGGTAAATCGGATCGATCCAGGAGGTCAAAATCCTCAGCTGCAACAAACAAGTCGAAAGCCACCGGAGATGCGGCGAACACTGACGATATTGACAGAAGAGCAAAGTCTGTTGTCTCACTGTTGTCTGGAGGATCCAAATCATCTCTGCAGCCGCAAAATGAATGTGGTGAAGAAGGGAGAAGGCAGAGCGCAACAACAAACAAGTCAGAGACAACTTTCAAGTCGAGGTCATCAAATATATCCGACGGGAGCAGGGTCGAAGGAGTTCAGGGAACACCCGCTGCGTTGTCAGTCAAGTCACATCGGTCTTCAAGGAGCAGAAAATCAGGAAAGGGCTCCGGTGAGCCCAATGAAGGAACTGATGAAAGATCCAAAAGCGCGACGTCCAATGTGTCTGCCAAATCCACAAAGTCAGACCTTCCTGTCGTGGCAATTGAAGAATCTGAACACGGAGCACACACAGCGGTGCGATCCAAGTCCCAAGCGTCAGCAACATCTGAAGCTCTGGAGAAAAAAAGCGAAGAGTCAGCCCACTCGGGGAAGTCCAAGAAAAGGGATCTTTTGGTGGCTAAAGATCTTGACAAACAACCAAAAGCCATTCCTCAAAGTGTTGAAACTTCAGTTCACGGCGACGTGAGCTGTGAACATGTACCCAACGGTCCTGAAGATGCCGCAGATGCTGGCAGGCGTGACACGCAGACGGTGGATGGTGATGATGATGAAGCCCTCGTTCCATCAAGCCTGCCAAATGCTTCCCTAACCGAAGTCGTCAATGAATGGCTCAATAAAATCCCGCCCGACGGAGAACTGTTTGATATGGAGGAGCTCAGTGGCAACGTGCTGCGTGACACCGACGGCAACACTGTCTCTGAGACTAATCTCAAGGGACTGAACGAGGAGGCTGGCGTTTCTGACAGTGAACGGTGTCATGAAACGGCAGGCGAAAAGGGGGCAAATCATCCGAGAGATAGCGGCTCCGAGATATTCCACTCGTCTGTGCTGGTGATGAAAGTCCTTCTCAACCCCAAGCTAGACAGATGCAGCAGTTTACCGGAGGTTTCGCCTTCGTACGGACGTAAACTTAGCACCTCGGCCACAGGTCTCATCGATTGCCTCGCAAAGCTGCAGTTGATAGACACCAATCCTACGGGGGCGGATGAAAAATCGCAACGATACAAAGCACTCGTGGAGGGTCTTCAGTCTCTGTGGCTTTGCGACCCCGCCGAAAATGAACCCGTGTTAGAAGAAAAAGCCGACCGACATTCTGACAAGGACTTTAATCAGGGATCATCCTCTGGCATCGACGTCAACAGTGGCTCGACAGGTTCTGGGAAGAGCAGCGGCGGTGGGAAGCAGCAGCAGACCCTCGAAGTCTGCAAAGCGCAGGAAGTCCCCCAGGAAGAAGGGGCGGCGGGAGGAGAGGAAGAACAAATGCGTGAGGAAAGCCCAAAGGGAGATACGTCAACCAACGGGACGATTAGAAGTAACGACAGTCCAAGAGTATCGTGTGACAGCCCGCATTCCTCTGATGAGATTTCTGGGAGTCCGCGACAGTCCCGTAAGCAGCGATCTCACGAACCCGATCCCGTGTGGGTCCTTAGCTTATTAACCAAAATAGAAAAGCAGTTCATGACTCATTATGTCAACGCAATGTGCGAGTTCAGAAACCAGTGGAACGTAGACGATCACAAGCAGCTCGACGGGATGATAAGCGAACTTAAGGATGAGATCCACAGGCGCATTCAAGCGAGCATAAACAGAGAACTGCGGAAGATTAAAGGTCGGGCGGGGCTGCCGAGACCTCCCAAAGAAGCTAAGTCCAGACCTTCGACCGCCCAGACCGACGAGAGGAGACGACGGCTTCGGATGAAAACCAAGCCGGCGGGAAAAAGCGATGATTCCGCCACGAGCACCATTTTCAGCGATCAGCGTGGTGAGATCGAGGATGACAACTGCCCATGCGAATCGTGTCTTCGGAAGAAAAGGTCACTGGGGCCTCGAGGTCCTGCCGAAGTTACGAATACCGCTCCGGTTCTCATGGAGTTTGATCTCCAAAGGATTCTTCGAATGAGGAATGATCATCGAACGCAGGATTCTCTGGCCAACAGTGAAACAAAAGCAGCAGCGGCGAGACTCGTTGGACAGATCCTTGACCACGCTTTGAGAGAAGCTGTGGAAGATGGCGATATAGAAGATGCGTTTGCAGTTTTGGAATGCGAAAATGAAGCGGAAACTAAGGTTGAGGAAGTCAGGACTGAAAACGCCCCATCGCAAGAAGACAGCGAGTGTCAAGTCTCAGGCGGAGATGCTGAAGCCAACGCAGCTGAGGATGCAGATGAAGCCAAAGAGTCCACTCGTGCAGATAGCTCACACGACCAAACGGAAGAAGACGGCGCCGTTGATATGGCAAGTCAAACGCCTGCCACCGGCGGAGATGAGAGTGACCGCGCATCCACTGTGAAGGACTCCGACGAGGCAACTGCTGAAAACGCGCTGATCGCAGAGGTGGCTGCAGAAGATGAAGGTGCGGAGCCAGAGGCCGCCGTGGCGGTCACAAGTCGACAGGAATCCGAGGAAGTTGAAGGCCCAGGAGTCCATGGTGAAGAGGAACCTCCTGCTGCAAGCGGTGAAGAGAACCATAACCCAGCGACCGCAAATCAATCAAACGATGACGAGTCGGGGCACGGCGGGGGGGAGGATGGAGAGGGTCCGGACGCCGCCACGTTTGAAGATGAATACGCACCACAGGATGCCACCGTCGCAGCTTCCGATGACAACAAAACACGGGAAGATGAAGAGGCAAGAGATAGCCAAGAGAACGACGAGGCATCCGCCTTGAAGAACTCCAACGAGGACGCAAGTACGGTGGATGAGGTTTCCGCAGATGATGGCGGAGAAGATGAAGATGCGGCATCGGTGGTCACCACGACAGCTGCGACTGAACATGAATCTGAGCCTGAAGAGGAATTGGCAGGAGAAGACCAGGATGAGACCCCTGCCACTAGCGCAGATGAAAATGACGAGGAGGCTCCTAAAACCGTTGAAGATGCAACACAGGAGGCCGCTGGGTCGGCCACGAGCGAACGGGAATCCGAGGAAGATGAGGAAGGGGGAGTGGATAGTCGAGAGGAGACTCCTGCCACGAGTGGAGCTGAGGATGAGGACGCTGCAGAGGTTGAGATGATGAGTGAAGGGGTTTCCGAAGCTGCGGCGCAAGCGACGGACTCGAATAAAGAGGAACCAGAAGGGGACGAAGAGACCCTCGCCACAAGCGCAGCTGAGAATGAGGATGCGGCTGATACAGAGCAACACGCTGAAGAAGACGACACATTGCGTGAAAATGTTGCTGACACCACCGCAGCCCAAGAGGCCAGTGGGTCGGCCGCTAGCGGACAGGAATCCGCCGAAGAGTTCGACGGGAAAGTCGATGCCGAAGGGGAGACTTGTGCCGCGAGTGGAGCTGAGAATGAGGATGCAGCTACTGACGATCAGGCTGCTGCAATCGGTGGGATGAGGACTGATGATTTTCCTGAAATAGTCAAAGATGAAGACGCTCAAGAGGCAGCCACGAGTGAACCTGGATCGGAGAAGCACAAAGAACCCAAAGTCGGTGGCGAAGAGGAGACTCCTGTCACAAGCGGGGATGAGGATGAGGATGAGGATGGAGCCGACACAGATCGGGACGCCGAAGAAGATGACGGCTTGAGTGAAAATGACGCCGGCGCCACCGCCGCAGCTGAAAAAGCCGCACAAGAGGCCACCGTGTCAGCCACTAGTGGAGAGCAATCCGAAGAAGAGGAAGAAGGAAAAGTGGACGGTGAAGAGGAGACTACTGCCCCGAGTGGAGATGCAACGGATCAGGATGCGACAAAAGATGGGATGACGACTGAAGAGGTTTCGGAAACGGTCAAAGATGACAATGCGGAAGAGGCAGCCACGAGTGGACCTGAATCGGAGGAGGAAAAAGAAGAGGCAGTCAGTGGTGAAGAGGAGACTCCTGCCGCCAGCGCAGATGAAAACCGTGGCGCTGCTTCAACTGAAGATGATGATGATGATGATGATTCAGCTACGGTGAAGGACCAAACGGATGCGCAAACTAAAAAAGAGGATCTTGATGGAAGTCAACAAGACCATGTGGATGACAAGGAAAATTCAGGAGAAGAAGATCCCGCCCGAGCAAGCGACGGCGGAGAAGATGCATCGGAAGCTCCGGATGACGAGGATGTATCTGATCAAACGAGAGGTGAAGACGTCACCGCAGCAAACACGAGCGAGGCTGCCGACAGAGCCGAGGAAGGTGAGGTTGCCGACCGAGAGGAGGCAGCACGGTCCGCTGACCAAGACGCCGATCAAGAGTCGGCATTGTCCGCAAACCAGAACGTCGCTGAAGACCAAGATGCAATTACGAAAGAGGCAGAGTTTGAAGGGCCTGAGGCGGAACCTGAGGAATGTTTCCAAAAGGACCAAGCAACGGGTGGCGATTCTGCAGAGGCCACCGGAGAAGGACGCGATGAAGGGGAGGACGGAAGCAACGACGCGCAGGCGGCTGAAGATGACCCAGCAAGTAGTGAAGATGACGAGAAGGAGGAGCCTGCGGTGACCGACAACGAAGATCCAGATGAGGCGCTCCAGCCGGGAAAGGAAAACAAGGAAAGCAAAGAAGGGCGCAACGAAGAGCGACCGCAGGACGACGAGCGGGAAACGCACGGGGAGACCTTTGAGGCGTCCGAAAAAGAGGAGCAAGGACCCGAGTCCACCGGCCGGGGCGAGTCAGCTGACGGCGAGGATGGGGCGGATTCCGATGACGACGACGATCAAGAGGAGAAAAGCGAGGGGCGCGATTTCATACCCGGCGAGGCGGCCAATCAGAAAGCCGACAAAGGGGTGCTCTCGGAACGGACAACATTAAGGGTGAAGACCGCTTTGAGTAAAGCCAGAGCCGAGTCTGAAGGTGGCATCGAGGCGGACGGCGAAGACTCAGACGCATAAACTTTACGGGCAACTAAGTAGTGAAGCCGAGGACGTCGAGATGCGGTATTCCGGTTGCTCGGGGTGGAGCGAGTCCACGCTGAGCACGACGTACACCTCGGAGACAAAACCGGCCTCGGAACCACAACCTCAATGATGAGGCAGCTCGTTGAGATGACAGACTCGTGCAGTTGTTGTCACAAAGGGAAAACGTGAACATTTTTATGGACTGCATACTCAGATGGTGAACTCAATGAAAGTCTCAAACCTGGAATGCGTGTTAGATTTCTTTGTTTCCTCCAATTGAATGGCCAATAAGTGTATTTTCGCCCGTACGCTACACCTGTCCAGTCCTTTCAATACGTCTACGTCTTTTCCCCATTTTAAAATACTTTTGGTTTCAAGCTTGGCCTCGTGATACGGTATACTGTATTTCCTCGTTACCTCATTCATGTTGACTGGTTAACATTAGCTGCCATAGCTGTAGTAGGCCAAACAAACGTGATGGCGACATACAGAAGAGTATGGGTCAAAACTAAAAAAGTGGCAGGTACGTATTACCTCAGCTGCATGTAACAAGCACGTTTTGTCTGTGAAATAAAATGCAAATGCACTTTCAATACTGATTGCTGTCATTAGTTTCAAAACAACTATCCAAACGCCGACTCGTGTGAGGTAGCTGTATTATCGTTATCGTCACTATTTTGGAATCGAGTGACGTATTCTAACAGGACGATGTTTCCTCAAATGATTCTTTGTATTGCGGTGTTTTTTCAATTCATTTTGTATGATGTGAAATGTGTCGAGGTACTGCTATATGATGTTGGTTTAGGTTAAATTTGTCCTCTATATGGAAAGGGAAGACATTTGTGAATTTTAGTGAGTTCACCATAGCGCAACTGTCACCTCTGTGGAAGTGTGAGTGGCTAATAGCACACCCTAGCCCGGGGCCCAAAATCCCCCCCTGGGTTTGACAAAAGGGAGCTCCGACATTGAGACTTGCCGGTGCGTCTGCGGCAAATGCCAGCACCTCATTAAGACAACGCTGATGGATGTGCACACATAGTTACACTTTCCCACCGGCGGTCTCCCGCGAGCACACGACACCCATGATTGGTGGCACCCTGATTGACTGTGTGAGCCCAAAGTGATGCACGGGAACCGGGGTGATGATGTCACGGGGCCTCGGTGCTCCTTTCCCAAATAACACAAACAGGAAGAAGTTGGGCGCAAGTATTGCATGTTGTATAGATAAGACACAATTACGTTGCAAAATCTTGCGAGTCGGCGGGGAAGTGAAAATGGGTGAGAAGAGCCATTGAAAAGGCTCCGAATCCCAGCTGTACGTAGCTAGCTTGTGCCGCGTCGCAAGAGAGAGACCGAACAAGGCCCACCACAAAGGCGGCTGGATGTAAAGCAACGAGAGATGCTTGGAAAAGGCAAGCCGAGTAATCCTTTGATTCTACGAAGCGAAAAGGCAAAGAATAATCTTCGTGTCCTTTTCGCCCGCAAGAAGCGCGACCGAGATAGAAAACGACGACAAACGAAGCTAAAGCTAACGTAAGCTTGCGCAAGCTAACAAGCTAAACGCAGCCGACAAAAGTGACACGTAACTTTCGCCAGCTGTCAGAGTTATCAATTAGACATTCATAAGAAAGACTCTTTTTGGAAATAGTGATGTTGTCATTTGGAGTTTAGTTGAGAAGTTAGTTCGGGGTCTTTTATTATTAACATTCATTTATTACAGGATTATGTTTGGTTTTTTTTAGGGGGCGCTAAGGCAAGTGTGACTGAGAATTGAAGAAATGGGAAAGAAAGAAAAACACTGTTGCTGAGGAAGCACCTGCTGGCCGGCACAAAGCGTGAACGTCATCCGGGAGCACAATCGCCGAATCCTGAAATGGGGATGAGGGAGGTTGGGCCCCCCCTCAAAGTGTTTACGCCAACAGCTGTCAAGCAACACCCGCACTTTCTCCAAGGTCTTCAGCGTCAGGCTTCGGCTCATTCGGGGGAAATCGGAGGTGAGTGACAGGTGACGTCCCGAAGGACCGTGAGCGATGCCTGCCTGCTGAATGGGGGGGGGGGGGGGGGGCTCCTTATTGTTCCTTAGTGACAATCACTTTGTCTTGTTGGGGTTCAAGCAGGAGCCTCTCATCACTTCTGTGTGTGACAGAGGCCACAAAAGATTCCCACACAGACAGGAAGTCCTACCAGGACGTGGATGGGATTTACAAAGAGTTGGAAAGGGATTTACATGGACAGGAGAAACTAGTTGCCATTGCACGGAAACAAAAGATGGTCAATTTCCGATGGCAAAGATGCAATATTTTGTCCAAGGCGAATGTTTTCAGAAGCGAACCTCGGAATTGGCTTTACAGAGTCTTTTAGAAAACAAGTGGAATCGGAACTGTTTAAAAAATAAATAAAACTCGTCACATGAATAACGGTCGGGACCGATGACAAGGGGCCCGAGATGGCAAAGGAGACTCCGCGCTCGCTTTCTTTCCCACTGTTGTTGTGGAGGCTATCCCGTGGGGGCCACTTAGGAGGCTCCTGTAGGCAGGATGCAACGTCTGGAGACCCCCGAGCGGCATCCGCCAGGGCTTGGGAAGAAAATAAGGGCCCTGGAAAAGACGGCCCGGCCCCAAAAAAGCGAAGAGGAAACTCTCGCAAACACTCTGTGCACCTGCAGCGTGACCGTGTGTGTGAAGTCGAGGACACACACGCACATGCATACATGCAGGTGGTCCAAAGAAAAAGCTGTGAAGTGTTTGCCCAGTGCAGGAATATCATCCCCCCTCCTCCCTACCACGACCACATCGGAAGCAAACACTTCCTCCACTCTTGCAAGATTGATTGTTCCCTCCGCTTACTGTATAACCTTATCGTTCTGAATCATCATTCACAAAGCAGGCTCACGGTTGCGATGTGATTTAAGTTGCACTCGAAGGTTTTTGGAGGGGTCAGGTTGTAGGAAGAAATCATTGTGTATTATCCCCTCTAGTGGCAGGTGAAACGATCACATCATTGACGACACAAAGATCGGCTTTGGAAGCACGAAACGTGAATTGAACGTCCGCATGCCGAGTGATGAGGCAAACCCTCCTCACGGCCTCACCAAAAATCGCCACGCTTGAAATTTCGTGACTCGTTCTGTTCCACGTGCTTCTTTCCTCGAAAGTTGATGGTTAAGACTCGACCCGCTCTTCCAGCTTGCCCAAATGTGAGCGACTCCCACCTCTGGCGTCTACCAAAGGTTCCTTTTCGAAAACTGTCTGCGAGGCGAGCGGAAGCGCAAACCGTGGCGCACTTTAATGAGGGCGCCCCACCGCCCAAGGGAGGCGCCGGCGTTCATCGTGATAGAGGGAAGAGGAGGCAAACGGACTTTTTACATCTGCAGCATCGGAAAAGACGCCCGCTACCACCTCAAGGCGAGCGTGCGCCATCGCAAATGAATGGATTTGGATGTCAAGGTGATATTCGTCGGACGTATACGCACACGCTCACACAACTACTGTATATCTTCAAGGGTCAGGATGGGCTGCACGTGCAGTGGCCATGCGGCGGATGACAACTTTTACAAAAGAAAGAGCTGCTCCCTGGACACGCTGGCGTCAAGTCACATGGTAAGTACAGACAACTCGAAATCGGGGTTGTAAAAGCTTTCGATTTTCCCTGAGCGATAGTTTTTATTTCGTTTGTGAAATTCACTTAACTTGGTTTCGTTTTCATTTTGTCAATGAAAATGTTTTTCTTTTTTTTTTTTTTTTCCTTCAATCTTAGATTTCTAGTCAGCTTGCGTCGGACAATAATTAACCTTGCTTGAAATGCAGTCGATCCCGTCGGCGTTCCCTTCAATTTCTTATCGTCGTCATAAAACTTTTATTTACTCTCCTGTCACGTTATGTGCCGAAGGGACCCGCTTGAAACTCGAGCAAACTATTGAATGCTCCAGACATTGCACACGATGAGATTTCCCGGTGACACTTCAACATCCGTATCAGTCATGCAAATGTCAAAATAAGTTTTCTTGCTGTCTCGGTATGTCATCTTCCAAGTATTAAGCAAAGTAAAAACCTCTCTGTCGGCTGAATGTGCTGAAAATCCCCCCCCCCCCCCCAAAAAAAAGAAAGAAAATGAAATAAGTAGGAAAAGCGCGATGGTGGAAACCAGTTGAAAAACATTTCAGCACCATATCAGACATGCCGATTTCTTCTGTCTTCTAGATTTGGGGCGGAGAAACTTCCTGCGATAACGGTAAAGGCACAACACTTGGACTGCACGCTTTGAAACGACTCTTCCATCGAAGCGGAGTCCATTTAGTCCCTGAGCAGCTGCTCTTGCCCTCAAAACGAGATGAGGCGCTTCTCCGGCGACTGCTTGTGTTGGCTGCTGTTTACGGAGACGTGGGCAGCAAGGGAAGGAAACATTTATCTGAAATCGGTGTCGGAATTCCTTCGGCGCGCTTCCGTTTCGAAAGATGACTCCAGAAAGGACGGTGTAGCAAAAGCAACTACTCGATGCCTGCGTGAAAAATGACGCGATCGAAATGAATCGCGTCGGTCACGTGAAGATAGCTTTTGTGTCGGTTTCAACCGACACGCGAGGCGGTTTGGGTTGGGGGTGGGGGTGGGGCGAGTTGCCATCACATACGGAACGCATTAGGCAGGGGGCGGGAAAGGCCACTGCCTGCAGCCGGGCAGTGGCCCGCGGCCTACACGGCGTCAAACTGCATTTAAAAAAAAAAAACAGCGAGCGATGTTGCCCTCTGCTAGCGAGAAACGATTTCACGCATTTCCGTCATTTGGCCGGCCGGCGGCGAATGTGTTCAATGAACCGCGGATGCTGCGCGCCTTTGTGTTCAGGTGATGTCGCGTTTGTGGCGCAACATGACTTCGAGCCCACCAACCCCGGCGAACTGTCTTTCGGCAAGGGAGACCGCTTCGAGGTGCTGCAGGAGTAAGTGGTCCTCGCGCGCTGTGTCTGCACTCAAAAGTGGCATGCCAACATTTTGCCCTTTCCGAGGAACGGAGACTGGTGGCTGGCTCGCTCGCTGGCCACGGGAGACGAGGGCTTCATTCCGTCAAACTACGTCGCCCGGGCAGACAGCCTCGAGGTGGAGAAGTAAGTTCCGAGCAACGTTCCTCAGGGTGAACGATCGCTCAAAGGACCGGATACGTTCTAGATGGTTCTTCAAGGATGTGAGCAGGAGAGAGACGGAACGGTTGCTCCTCGCGCCCGGAAACAAGCCCGGAGCTTTCCTCATCCGGGAGAGCGAGACGTGTCGAGGTGACCGCGCGCGAACACCGACGACGACACCACAACCGCCTCCTCCGCCGTCTCAACGCCGACTTGTACGCCCTCCCGAGTTAGGTTCCTTCTCGCTGTCCATCCGAGACTGCGCAGCGGACGCCGCCGGCGACGTGGTGAAACACTACAAGATCCGCTCTCTGGACATGGGAGGCTACTTCATCTCTCCGTCCAGCGCCTTCCCGTCCCTGCAGGAGCTGGTCAAATACTACACGTGTGAGTGACACGTCGGCAGGATGGGGATTCCCGATCGCCCGGGTCAGGGCCGGCGACAAAAAAGAGGCCGCTCTCCACTCTTCTTGTCTCTTTGTCCTTCGGAGCCTCCCTCCTCCATCAGTTCGATCAGGCGTGTCGGAGGAGGGAGACGTCGAAAATGGGCACCCCTGACCGAGAGTGAGGCCGGTGTCCAAGCGGGAGGCAACATATAATGGGAAAAACGCCACAGAGCCATCATCCGGACTTTCCCGTAAGCGGTCAAAGAACTTGGGAGTATGGCGTCTTTGCGTGTCCCGCTAGGTACGGCAGACGGTTTGTGCCAACGTCTCTACGCCCCCTGCAAGAAGCGGCCACCCCAGCAGCCGTGGGCTCCGGACGAATGGGAGATTCCTCGCGAGACGCTAAGACTGGTCAAGAAACTCGGAGCCGGACAGTTTGGAGAAGTATGGATGGGTGAGTACAAATCTAAATCGGGGTGGGGGGATCCACACGAGCCATGTCGGCAACGTGGAAGAGTTTGATTTCCGACGTCAGGTTACTACAAGAACGCGCTGAAGGTTGCGGTCAAGACCCTGAAAGAAGGCACCATGGAGCCTCACGCCTTCCTGCAGGAAGCCAACCTGATGAAGCAGCTGCAGCACGAGCGCTTGGTGCGACTCCACGCCGTGGTCACCCGGGAGCCCATTCTCATCATCACCGAGTTCATGATCAACGGTAGGGCGCAATTTGGTGTTAGCTAGCTCGCCTCAAGCTAGCTAACGCGTGCCGCGTGCGGCGGCCCTTTCATCCTTATCCGAGTGGCTTGGGAAAAGAAATGATCAGTGGATGTTATTTGCCCCCGAAACACGTCAGATTTTTTTTTTTCCCTTGGTAAAGGAACCCTAGCACCTAGCCGCGAGGTGGGACGACATGCGCTATTCTCAGAGTGGCTCGTTTGTGCCGACCAATTTAACTTTTCGGCTGAAACGGAACACGAGCGCGGTTGCGCGTAATAGTTGACGACAAAGCATTGGTGTTTATCAATTTGCATGTGAGTTGTGCTTTGTTTGTCATCTTGCAGGATGTCTGCTGGACTTTTTAAAAACGGATGAAGGAAAAAAGCTCAGGCTAAATAAGCTGATCGACATGTCAGCACAGGTGGGAAATGACAGTCTTATTTCATATTTGATTCCATCGGCAAAGCGTTTTCCCAATAATTTGCCGAGGGCCACTCCCCATTTTATGATCAAACGGACGTGGGCACAGCACGCGCGTGCTGTGCCAACACAGGAGCCGTGCGGTCTTTGCACTCTGGCTTCATGATGAACCTCCGGAGAGGAAATCGTGTTCTTTTTTTTCCATGCAGACGGACTTCCCTCAAAATCAAAATTCCCCTCGGCAAAAGAAAACGATTTGACTTCTTGAGAGCGAGAACAAACAACATTCCGCACATCCTCTGTGGATCTGATCGGGCACTTCCTTGTTCCAATTGAACTTCAGGCCGCGTCCGACGTTGTGCGCCGCCTCTTTCATTCAAGACAGATAGCCGAGGGCATGGCCTACATCGAGAGCAAGAACTCCATCCATCGGGACCTGCGGGCGGCCAACATCCTGGTCAACGAGACGTTGCACTGCAAGATAGCAGACTTTGGCCTGGCCCGGCTGGTCGAGTCGGAATACACGGCGCAAGAAGGCGCGTTCTTCTTTCCATTGTGCCAAATGTGACATTGTTTTTCTTTCTTTCTTTTTTTTTAAACTCTTGCTTTATTCCTGGCTCCATGTGGCTACGGTGAGGTTTTCAAGCAACTAGCCCAGAAATCTGTAGCATCTGTGGAGATTGTCTTGAATTGAGCCATCGGGCCTCAATAACGCGCGGGCCACTTGACCGTCCGTCTTTTGTGACCAGCAGGTGCGAAATTTCCCATCAAGTGGACGGCTCCCGAGGCCATCAATTACGGCACGTTCAGCATCAAGTCGGACGTGTGGTCGTTCGGAATCCTCCTGACAGAAATAGTCACCTACGGAAGGATACCATATCCAGGTGGCCAAGGTTTACAAATGAAATCGACTGGTATGAGGTTGCAACTGACGCACATTGGAACGTGGACATCTGCAGGAATGACGAACCCGGAGGTGGTCCGCAAGCTGGAGTGCCGCTTCCGCATGCCGTGTCCGGAAGGCTGTCCGCGGGAGCTCTACCACGTCATGACGGCCTGCTGGAAAGAGAGGCCCGAGGAGAGGCCCACCTTTGAGTTTCTGCAAAACGTCCTCGAGGATTTCTTCGTCGCCACCGAGGGACAATACGAGATGCAGACGTGACTTTGGAAAGAACAACACAAACCTTGAAAAAAAAATCCATTTTAGTCACCAGAGTTGCTCATCTTTTATTACGCTATGTATTAAAATGTGCAGACGGTAATAGATGTGTTTTGCTCGTCAAAGTCAGCCGTAACAACTTCCACCAAATGATCGGAGGACAGTGCGGATGGCTCGCAGCGGTCAGGGGTGAAAGCCTGCCATTTCCTGGAAGGACAGGAAACGGGAAATGCTTGTCAGCATTCCGCAAATGCCATACAAGGAGAGCACCCGCCACAAATATTTTTATGACTCATATCATGAACGCCATCAAATGTTTTGGCAAAAACAGATTTCCATGACAGGACCAGATCAGTTCTTTTCATTGACTGTCCACTTTAGGTTTCATCATTACTCGAAAAGGGAAGTAAGACACAACTGGCACACTCGTTTCAAAAGAAAAGCGTCAGCTTCAAGATGGTTGCGATACTCGTGTTCACCAGCAGAGGCCAGTGTGCCACTCGCACAATCTTATATTACAGAATGAAGCGCCGTTTATCGCGTTTACTGTACAGTAGGTGGCGATATGCACCAAGGAGACGTAATCCGCCGAAAACTCGGAAAAAGACAAGAAGAAGCCACACATCCGTTCAATGAGCAGGTCTTCCTGCTACCACCGGCTGTGTTGTCAGTGAGTAATGTGGATATTTTTTAACTCGATTTGCCGTTTCTATGTGACCGCACGTAAGCACACAATTTAGGAGCACGATTACGACACGTTTGAGTTTGTTCTTCGTTGCTTGCTCCGTCACTGTAGCGACAGCGCTATATAAATCAGGATGTATTGTATGTTGACAGTCAGGCGCCTCTGGTGAATGAATGCTGTGTTTTTTATGTGCAGGGTATGTCCAATTTCGTTGTGTTTTTATGCAATGACAATAAAGTGCAACTTGAACTCGTTGACGTCGCCATAGTTTTGTTTCACGCGTCTTACAAGTCTGCGACTTGTTTGTTTTTTGTTTGACTCCGCACGGCTGTTGTTTCTGTATATTTTGTGTTTCTAAATAAAGTTATCGAAAAAAAGTCAAGCTTCCGGCTGTCCTCGGTGACAAGCTTTTCCCCAAAATTAATAAGGTAGTTAACTTAATTTGCCTCTCGGTGAGAAGAACAACCGGCACCTTGTTTGTGTTATTAATAACACTAACAATTGTCAGCGCGGTCAGTCTTATGGTCCCACGAACAACTAACTAGACAAACTTCCCCGGTAGCTCCAGGAAAGGCGCTGTTCTCCACTTCCGCGTATCGGACGCCGCGACGTGGACCGGAGGAAATTGTTTTTCTTGTGTCGTCTCCTGTTTGAACGACGACGGCGGAACTCGTCACATCTGTCGCTGCCTCAACTCTGCGTGGGCTCATTCGAAAAGTTGAGTATCGTGCCTGTTTTGTTCGATTTCAAGCAGTAAAAACTTCGCGGGAAGTCAGCCAACGGCACGGTAACCTTCAGCGAAAGACGCCGCAATAGTCGTCGGCAGTTTAAGGTGCAGTAAATGACAACGATACATGTGTCAATCGGCTAGCAATTGTGTTGTTTTGCATAATGAGCGACCGAATTCAATTTGTCAAAGCAGCCCGCGCCAATCACTCGTTAACGGTTAATATTGCATCCGTTGCATACGTTTGGAACACGGAAGACGCATGCATTTCAAATAATAACCGTGTACAGTATAAAAAGTCCATACTAAACGAACACCTTTCCGATAGTGTCAAAATTGACAACTCAAAACTGACAAGTGTCAGCGAGTGTATCATATTGAATTCAAATGTGAAAAGGCAGCCCGAATGACCCTCAATCCAGCTACTTGGCTGTTTCTGCAGCACGATGAGTTTGCAGGAGATCTTTGAGAACATGAAGCTGGCCCGTGAATATGCTTTGCTGGGAAACTACAACTCGGCCAGTGTTCTCTATCAAGGCCTGCTCGAGCAAATCAAGAAACATATCTATACGACACGAGACCCCAGTCTCCAGCAGAGATGGCAGAAGGTAAATACGAAAAAATGAGACCTGCTGGGATCCGTTCGTCTTAAGTACGGACCCGAATCTGGTTTCCCTCTCCAGTTGTGGGAACAAGTTGGCGAGGAGAGCAGACAGGTTCAAGACCTCCTGTCGACACTGGAGAGCGTTCAACTGGACGCCGTGCCCGTCAAACCAATTGAACCGGACGATTATGACATCAGGCCTGTGCCCGTTGAACCAAGGTAAGGAAACGTCATTGTAAAAGTGCTTTGTATGGAAGAAATCGAAACGGCTCTGTCATTCCGCTAAAATAAGATCAATCCACCTTGCTTCAAATCTCCCAGCTGTCTGAAGTATTTCATTCCGGTAATAGTGAGAGCGCTTGAAGTAAAATTTACCTTGGGAGTAACATTTCCTTTCTTTCTTTTTCATTCGCAGGCATTCGCCGTGTCCTGTCAGGCGGCCGACAAACCCTTACAAAGACAGTAAGCCAATCAACAATCGCCTCAGTGTGGCCGTGAAGGCCCAGCAGAGGCAGCAAAGTCGCGGGGCCAACGGGGACAGACACAAAGCCCCCAAGGCCAAAACAAAAGAAGCTGCTGGCAAAGCAAAAGACAACAAGGTGAAGCGGTTGCTGTTCTACTCTTAAGCAATTGTTCACATTGTCAGTTCGGGCAGAATAAAATGTTTTCCGTTGGCTTTTTTTCCCAGAGCAAAGGAGATGGCCAGGAAAAAGAATTGAAGTTTGATGGTACCGGATATGACAAAGACCTTGTGGAAGCCCTGGAGAGAGATATCATATCTCAGAATCCAAACATTAAATGGTATGCGTTCTTCAGTTTTTGTCTCGGTTGAAAGCGCACGCTTATAGGCGCCGCCTCGGAACTGATGTGACGGAACAAAGTTAGCGCAGTCAATCTGGTATTGACAATAAGAGGGTGTGTGCGCCGGGTTACCGCCAACAGCCGCACAAAAGGCATGACCTTGAAGAGAAAGTATTTGCTAATTCGGCTCGTGTTTGAGTTCCAGTTCAACGGTTAGCTTTTCTTAATGGATTGAATTTGCATGCAGGCTTTGAATTTGCAATCCTCATCCTCAAATCCATCAAAGTTGTGAAAATACAGTAGCTAAATCTGACCGTTATCTTATTCCGAAGGGACGACATCGCAGACCTGGGTGACGCCAAAAAACTCCTGAAAGAAGCCGTCGTGTTGCCAATGTGGATGCCGGCCTTTTTCAAAGGCATCCGGAGACCGTGGAAGGTACGTACCTTCGATGTAAATGGGTGTCAAAGACGTGTCGCTGACTTCGGTCCATAAAATTCTCGCCGCAGGGAGTGCTCATGGTGGGACCTCCTGGCACTGGGAAAACACTTCTGGCAAAAGCAGTTGCCACTGAATGCAGGACTACTTTCTTCAACGTGTCCTCGTCCACGCTGACGTCGAAATACCGAGGCGAGTCTGAGAAGTTGGTGCGCCTTCTCTTCGAGATGGTAAGACTTTGGTCAAAGTGACCATTGGCTATTGATACCTAGCCGCTCTAAATGATGGACTCGTTTAGGCCCGCTTTTATGCTCCCGCCACGATCTTCATCGACGAAATCGACTCCATGTGCAGTCGAAGAGGGACCTCTGAGGAGCACGAAGCCAGTCGGAGAGTCAAGGCAGAACTGCTGGTGCAGATGGACGGTAAAAGATTCTGCGAAGCCCCAACTGTTTGAACGGGTTTTCGTTCCGTCATCGTACGGATGTAAAACGGTTCTGCTTTCCATTGTGAGCCCAGAAAGTGAGTGACGGCGGAAAGAGCTTTCTGTTGCGTTTGTTTTGCCCCAGGTGTTGGTGGAGCTTCGGAAGGCGATGACCCATCGAAGATGGTGATGGTCCTGGCCGCCACCAACTTCCCGTGGGACATCGATGAAGCTCTGAGGAGACGATTAGAGAAGAGGATCTACATTCCCCTGCCCTCGGGTACATCTCCGCTTCGACGATCCGGTGGCCCCCGGGCCAGAGAATGGCTACCACTGTGGCAGGCCGGATCTGCCCCCCCCCCCCCCCCCAGGCCTTAATTTTGCCACTTGGACTGGCTGATAGTAGAGTACACAATGTCAAACAATATTATAATGCCTTCTACACTAACCGCATAATGTGGGGGCATAGCTGGATTAACCCTCCAGCCCCCCCCCCAACCCAAATTGCCTTCCTCAGCTCAACATTCCTATCATTCTGTCTCTCGGTTCTTTGTATTTTCCACTGGGCCTCAGTAAACAATTTGTAATCCTGATGGAATTACTAGTCTTTAGGAGCACACTTAGGGATTTATTTCAGGATGTCCTCGGTTACCTTTTGTCCACAAATATTAATCTAACCGTTATATGCAAATGCACAATAAATAAATAATAATAAATGAAAAAGTTGAGGGGGGGGGGGATTTAGCATTGTCAGCCTTGGAATTGGATTTCATTCAGTGGTTGTAATGTACCTAATAAAGTGGTTCAAGTATATTTGCACAAAATAGAAAGGATGTTTCGGTATCCAAAACCTGTTTGGAGGAACACGTCGTGGTGCAACTGTGTGCCCTCAGGAAAAGGCCGGGTGGAGCTGCTGCGGATTAACCTGAAGGAGTTGGAGCTGGCCAGTGACGTGGACTTGGACAAGATTGCCGAGCAGATGGAAGGTTACTCGGGAGCCGACATCACCAACGTCTGCAGGTGAGACGGAAATCTGGCCGCCGGGCAATAAAACCTCAATCTGAACATTGGTATCCAACCGCGCGTTCTGTCCGGAGATTCTGAGATGTCGTTGTGTGCCCCCCTTGGCAGCGTTTGGGATTAAAAGCATTGTTTTGTGTCACTGCAGGGACGCCTCCCTGATGGCCATGAGGCGACGAATCGAAGGGCTCACACCGGAGGAGATCCGCAACATCTCCCGCGATGAGATGCACATGCCCACCACCATGGAGGACTTTGAGTCGTCCCTGAAGAAAGTTTCCAAATCTGTGTCGGCAACGGACCTCGAGAAGTACGAAAAGTGGATCGAAGAGTTTGGTTCCTGTTGAAGGGTTGAGACTGGGCCGGGGTAGCATGACTTGCTCTTCATCTCTGTCTGGGCATGACGGAGAAAGGTAATTTCATTGTTCTTTTGTACATTAGTTAAAAATCTTCCGATAATTGTCTGTATTATTTTTAAGTTAAGAATAACTGACATGCAGACATTTTTTTTTTCAACAAAAACAAAACAAAAAAAAAAGTAGAACTGACCAGATTTGGTTTTGTGCCTTTGCAAATGCCTCGAATCATTGCGTGACACTATTATCCAACCACAACACTTCCAAAAGGTCATCTCTCGCTTGACACTTTGATGCACTTGCTTTTATATGGAACAGTGTGCTTCCAGTTGCAAAGAAAGCTATAAATCGATGAATAAAACTTTTTTTTTAAATGAAGAAAACAGTAATGTGATGTTCAACTGGACTCTGAAACGTGTGCTCACAGGCTTCACATTTTTCTTCAGAAAATTTATTCGGGGCTTGTCCAGTACAGTTTAGTGTCGATCAAGCTGAGTTGGACCATACCCGATGTAGACAGAAATGTTTTGAGACACACCAATCGAGGTGCAGTTGGAAAACGTGCATTGCACACACACACACACACACACACACACAAAACCAACTCATCCAACACTACATTCCACCACGTGGGACTGTGAAAAGGACATGAAATCGATCACAAAGCTGAGTGTGTCAGGAATTCACAAGTAGGGCCTTAAGGAGAAAAAAAAAACTCTTTTCATGAGAAAACACACATTTTGTGGCACTTATTTGACCCGGTTATCTACGCAACAAATGTGTCAATTCATATGACTAATAAGCTAAATAAACACAATGGTCTTTTCATACACCAGTTTATCCACTCACCGACTCTCACATAAAGTACACGGATGATATCTAATCCGAGGCCGGATCAATTCGGCCTTTACAAACGACGACGGATTCATGGTTGCGGTGACCACAGTGCAGTCCAGCAGAAATCTTTGGGATGTTCTCATCCGCTCCAATATATAAGAATATGAAAGTGCATGCTCTTCGTTGGAAATTGGCAAATAATCTTCACTTCGAAAATCCTAAATTGCGCCAAATTAAAAGCAGATTTTTCTCGGACATAAAATAATGTAATGAATGGATGGGTGACGTATCCATTTTTTCAAATCGAAATCGGCAGCTGACAAACCTCTGTTCGTAGGAAAGCACTGTAACCCGAGCGTTTGCATATTCCGCCACTCGGCTGAATAGGATTAATCAACGTGCGGTCGGCATGCTTTGCTTCTCCAAATTGCACATGACACAAAAGAAAATGAAGAACTGACAGGACGGTCCTCATTCGATGCCTCACTCATCCTCTTCTAATTCCGTGTTCTCCAGGAGAATGCGCTTCTCTTCGTCCGGCCTCAGACTCAATGTGTTTAGATGACAAATCCGCCTGTGAGAACCCCGCCCCCCCAAAAAGTTGACTTAACCAGAGAACCTCAGAACATGTTAAAATGTGTACTCGTTGTTTGGAGCAGATTATCTAGCAGCTCCCAGTCAGGGAAAAAAATAGACCTTCAACCAAACTCACTTTTGTTCACGAGTTGGGAAGAAGCAGTCCAATATCTTGACAATGACCGCTGATCCAGCAACACCAATGACGACAACCCACATAACCAGGAAGAAGAGAGGCAGTGACTCTGCGCAGAAGCGTCTCAGACGCGCTCTCATTTCTTCCACCCAACGACACATGGCCTGACGAGATGGAAACAGTAAAACGGCAAATCAAGTCGACGCACAATGAACGCATTGACATATTTACTCACGAGGTTTTACAAATATATATATTTCCCCCCCCCCCATCAGAATGCCATGTTTAGTCACGCGGGGCCACATAGAAGATATTTTGGTCAAGACAACCTTTGACCTCCCCTTTAAAGACAACACCACATCAAAAGGTATCTTCGCACCGAGTACGAGAGGAATTGTTTTGGTGAACTCTCAGTTGGAATCTGGTCTTGCCGGCCCAGGTCTCCATCTTCGGCTTTTTCAGATTCGATATCATTCAAGAGGTCAGGGTCCATGCGAAGCGGCGTCTCCGGTAGTTTTCCCGGAGCTGCAATCTCTTCTTGCGTCGTCTCGGAGTGTTTTAGTGGGTACTGACTGGTCGTCTGTAGCATCATTTGCTCCTCTGATGATTTAAAAAAAAAAAAAAAAAAAAGATTTGTCAGTTGATTGCCTGTGACCGATGTGTGTTCACCATACCTTTGGTAGGATTTGTTGGATTTGTGACGACCACGTCATGGTCTCTGGAAACTTTGAAGATCTCACTGTGTCCGATGGGGTAAATGTTGGTAAATTGAGCCAGCTTCTGGAAATCTGGGCTCATCAGTATTTTCACCTCACACATATCAGGCTGCTGAACCTACAAAATACAAATTTGGTGAAATCATTTCTCGCTCTCCTTCCACTTTGATGGTGTCAGCTGAAAAAGTCTTCCAAAATTCTCTTCTGCTTGCTACTGGTTCTTCCTCACTTACCAAGCTGCACATTCAGAAATAGACGGTTGAAATCAATGAAGGTGACAGTCCGATTTTATTCTATGCATTCATCTGTCGTGGCAAGCGGTGCTGCCACGACAGATGCCTCAACCGCAAACCAAAAGCACTCGTCACCTAGTAAAGGCAGCCCCTGCTTTCTATCAATCTATCTACAAGTAAAACATGAGCAAATACAATTGGACACAAGATTTGAAGCATGTTGACGACCTTCATGTTATATGATGTGTACCTGTTTGCCCTCCAACTCGATGACTTCACTAAACACCTGCAGGGCCACCAATTCTTCCAAGTCACTAGAGAGTCGGTTCTGAGTCACCATAACCCGGGTAACGGTTGACACCAGGTCCCCGCCTTCATACTCCCTGCTTCCATTGATGCTATCCACTGACAAAACAAGTAAATCAGAGGCATTAGTGTTCACGGTGGGGAAAGAACATGATTTTGGTGGGACGTTGACTTACAGAGCACTGCTTGACAGTTGAATCTAGTCACCCCCGACAACTGAACAGGAACATCATTTATCAATACCTCCTCCTCGCTCACCGATATGTTTAAAGTAATCTGAAACAACAAATAACAGTTTTGTCAGATGGGTAATTGTTAAGAAACCAGAAACTGAATGCACTCTACCTGCAAGTTGTTAGACTCGTGCGCGTCTGCCAGCGCCCCTGCTGTCACATTGAGCAGGATATTTTCCTGCAATAATCAATATGTTAGTCACCAAGATTGTGATACATAATACCAGCCCAGAGCCATCAACAGATTTTTCTGATTCCACTGCTCAGTTTAAGTCATACCTCCATCAGTTTCCTCAAACAAGGGTAGTCTTTTTTTTTTTTTTTTGCATTGTTGGCTCGCAGACTGTTATTGCCACATATTTCCAATGAACTCCCATTCACACAATTAACCACTTTTTGAGGCGAGGAATCAACGAACTTAAAGGCTAACGCGTAAAAACAAAACACAAAAGGGGTTGACCTTTAAAATGCAGACCGTAACGTCGATGTCAGTAGTATAATAGTGTTTACCAGTCTAGTTCTTACCGTATTCAGTGTTGACTCGGTATGCTTTGTATTGACAAAAAATAGAAATATTACAAAAAGAGTCGGCCCTGCCATGCTAATTCCGGTCAATCTTATTTTTTTTTGCAGTACAGTACTATCGCACTGTTGACAAGGAAGTAGGAACAGCGCACGCGCGTGAACTTGCGATCCCGTTATTTTCTCGCGAGATCGTACATGTTGGAATGGCGGTCCTTCTTGAAACGACGCTCGGTGATATTGTGATTGATTTATTCACAGAAGAAAGGCCAAAAGGTAAGCAAAATCGTGTCCGTTTTTGAAAGCAAAGGCGGTCATATGATAATCCCTCAATAAATTATCGGGAAGCTTTCACTTATTTGAGAATAAGCACGTGCCGTTAGCTTGCTCGCTACTTAGTCAGCTAGTAAACGCCAAATCAACAACACACCGTTGAAGCCTTTCTTCCTTTCGTCAGGCTTAAGAAAGAGAGCGGAAAGCGAAGAGGTTTTCGAAATGTAACGACCAATGTGAACTATGTGTGTCTTCTCTTCAGTTTGCCTCAACTTTCTGAAATTATGCAAGATAAAATACTACAACTACTGCCTTATCCACAACGTACAGGTACGTGCGAGCTCTTCCTATGAGTGAAGCCTCGAGAAAACACAACAAAAGTGAACCAAGATGTGTTTCGCTACCAATTTATTCGCCCCCACCAACCAATTTTTTTCCTCTTTTAATCGTTTATTTATTTCTTTATTTACTTGCAGAGAGACTTCATCATCCAAACCGGGGACCCCACGGGGACGGGTCGGGGTGGAGAGTCGGTCTTCTGGTGGGTCATGTGAATCTCCTATTGCTACCTTTCTTCACCACCGTACATTGACAGCAGTGCCCTCTTTCGTGCGTCATTAGCAAACTGTACGGAGACCAGGCCCGTTTTTTCGATTCCGAGAAAGTCCCACGTATTAAACACAGAAAAAAGGGAACGGTGTCCATGGTTAACAATGGAAGTGACCAGCACGGTTCACAGGTGAGTTATAAAAATTGCGTCTGAGATAATATTTTGTATAAAACGGGGATAAAAGTTGTCTGTTTTCTTCTTTCCAGTTCCTTATTACGACTGGCGAAAACCTGGATTACCTGGATGGCGTGCATACTGTTTTCGGGGAAGTGTCGGAGGGATTGGACATTGTGGCTAAAATCAACGAGACTTTTGTCGACACAGACTTTGTTCCGTTTCAGGACATCAGGTGAGTTCCATTGCGACTCAAAGAAATGTTCATGATGGGCATTCTTTCCGATCGAACAAAGCTTTATTGATGCCGTGTCGCGTTAGAATCAACCACACGGTGATCCTCGATGACCCTTTTGATGACCCTCGGGATCTCCCGGTGCCCGATCGCTCTCCTGAGCCCACCAAAGAGCAGCTCGATGTGAGTGCAGGATTTTTTGGTCTATTTTGTTGCGAGCGCCCTGCAAATTTGATATACTTGCTGGAGATGCCATTACGGCGATGCCGGCGAGAGTTACGCTACACACGTAACTGCCAACTTAATGCTTATTTTACGTGTGGTGAAGAGCGGCCGGATTGGCGCCGACGAAGCGATCGACGATGCCGATGGGAAAGCGGCTGAAGAAGTGGAGGAGAGACTTCAGGAGAAAGAAGCCAAAACCCGAGCCATCCTGCTGGAGATGGTCAGGAGAGCCTCGATCCTTGAGTGAAGTTACTCGAGCCGCATCTCATCGCCACGCTTGCGTTCAGTGTCCGTCTGCCCTTCCTCCAGGTGGGCGACCTCCCCGACGCAGACGTAAAGCCTCCCGAGGATGTGCTCTTTGTGTGCAAGCTGAACCCAGTGACCACAGATGAGGATCTAGAAATCATCTTTTCTCGCTTTGGCCACATTAAAAGGTCAATAAAGTTTCTTTGAACATGGACACACTGTGCACATATACAGTATGTTGCTTTCCGAAAGTCCTGTCTTTGGTTCCGTTTTGTGCAGCTGCGAAATCATTCGTGACTGGAAAACTGGAGATTCCCTCTGCTACGCTTTCATCGAATTTGAAAAGGTGAGCTTCATCTGGCGCTCACTGGCACGAACGGGGCCATCAATTTTCTTTTTTGTCGGTTCCGCAACTTGACAGCAAGAAGACTGTGAAAAGGCCTACTTTAAAATGGATAACGTGCTCATCGACGATCGGCGCATTCATGTCGATTTCAGCCAGTCTGTGTCAAAGATCAAGTGGAAGGGGAAAGGTACTCCTTGCCGCATGCGCTCCATCTGATTTTTCTTTTTAAATGTATTTAATGTTTTGCACGAAGCGACCATCCTCCTCATGATGCCTTGTAGGTGGGAAGTACACCAAAGAAGACTTCAAGGCTTATGAGAACGACTTGGAGAAGCGCTCCAAACTGACTCTGAAAGATCAAGCGAAGCCCAAACAAGAGTATCCTCACGTGGTGACTCGGATTGCTTGACTTTGGTCAGAATGTGATTTGGACCACAATCGTCATGGGTTATCGTGAGCCTAGTTCAGCTTTCCCTAACCCCTCCAAAAGTTCCCGATATGACCTGCTCGTGGAGGAGGAGGAGGAGGAGGAGGCGCCGGGACAGAAAAAACATGGAGAGAAGAGACATCATCATTCGGATGCCGAAGGAAGCAACAAGTCCAAAAAACACAAGGTACTGTTCGTGCAAAACTCAACCCGATATACACATGTGGATGAAGTGGTTGCTTAGCCTCCATAAACTCTGGACGCCAGCCATTCATCACAAGCCAAGAGTGGCTCTGGTGTTCGGCACGGAAAAGGCGCTATCGAAAAAAATTCCAAGAAAGAATGTCCAATGCCCGGTGCTTTCTGAAGAGCAAGTACACATTTGACGTGTGCCGGTTAGTGGAACGAGTCGCATGAAACAAGAAATGGTGGTGCCATGGCTTAGTCGTCTGTATTTGCAACGCATTGAAAAGTTTGCATTTCAGTGGGCAGCAGCGGCTATGTTCATATTTGATGCATGCTGCAACACAAGCAACAAAAATACTTGATGGCAAGATTCATTTTTTTCTTGCCCCTCCTAAATGGTTTGAGCCATTTGTTCACTCAAGATTGCACTCCAGATCACGTGGGCTTTATTGTAGCCGTCAGCAGAGGTTTGACTCTTGCCCCGTCGTGTAAAACACGAGCTCGTCCCGGCGCTTTGTCTTGCGTACACTTCCCTGTTCCTTGTTTTACAATTGCGTGATATTCAGCCTCGAGGGTGCGTGAATTCGGTCGAGCTCAGGGTTCCCCGACCAGTTGACCGCGATCGACCGGAAGCCCGCGGACCGGTCCCGAGTCGATCGCAGGAGGTCTCGGGGGAACGCGTGCATGTGCGGTAACGTTCGATCGCCAAGGTGGGTCGGCTTGAAAAGTAGATAGTTGGGCAACTAACTGGTTCCCTTTAGCTCGCGAACACTCATTGATGTGGACGTCCACTGAACAAAGTTTTTGCAAGATACCGATTGAAACCGGGATTTTATGATGCGTATCAAAATCTGACGCTGAGGGTCCCGACGGCGTTTGGGAGTGCCGGGGGGAATACGCAAACAAGGATGGAGAGCCATCAAGAGTTTTCTTCTTTGCTTCTGCATATATCTGACTGCAACAGAGTCACCATTCCCCAAATACAGATTCCATTTGTTCTCCCCTGCCGCCGGCCTGCGGATTCCAACCGTACCGCTTGTTAATCCATTCTCTGTATTGTCACCTCGCCAGGACGACGATGGCGGCCGGCGGGACAGAAAGATGGAGCGGCGGCGCTCCCGCTCCCGCTCCCGAGACAGGGAACGTAGGCATGCCAAATCCAGGGACAAACACGTGAAAGGGGGACGGGACAGGAGTCGGAGGAGTCGCAGTCGGTCGCCCAGGAACTCCAAGGTCCAAGACAGAAGCAGATACAGATGAACTGCGTACACTTCATATGTCCTTATTATCAAACGGCAAAAACGATTACGCCTCCTCATCTCATGACATATTTTCTTACATAGGGAACACGCGTGGCATATATTTGAATGAAATCCCTCGCCATTGAATTTCAGCGAGGTGCGCTGTGCATTCACCTCCGCTATATGGACAAAAGTATTGAGACACGTCGCGACACCGTCTGCGAAGTGCGCTCAGTTCAGCCGTAACGGCTTCAGGGAAGGTTTTTCGACACCATTTCGGAGTGCCGCTTTGTGCTGAGCTGTCTCTTCAAGCTTCAGTCCGCTCACAAGATTCCACTATAATCACACTTGCATTGTCTCAGTAGGTGAATACGTTAATGGTGTTTAGCGCTTTTGAGTACCCGAGGTAGAAAAGCGCAACGTCGTTTATTTGCGCAAACGCACACCTTAAGTGCACAGTATGGGGATCAAAGATCATTACTTTAGCGGGTCAAGTTTCACTGGCAGAGTTTGGATTAGTGCCCAAAAAAAAAAAAACATTCAGGTTATGAAAGGTCATGTAAAACGTGTAGAAACGTGAACACACTCGTATCCAGGTTACCATTTTTCTAGGCAGAATATTTGGTCATGAGAGCCTATTTAGTGACCTCTCCGTGTTTGGACAGCCGGCTAACTACTTGCTCCTTGTTACATATCATGTGACCACCGTACCTGTCATCTTGCACCGGCGCATTATTGTGAATTAAAAAAAAAAAAGATGGATTTAAAATTATTTTGCTGCATTTGTGGTACATATTTTTCACCACATAAAATGAATGAATCCTTGAAGTCATGTCTCGCTTCATGGACTTCTATCCGAATGGACGAACAAAGCCGTTGACTCGCCGTCGGGAGAAGGGAAGCCACTGGCGGCCATCTTGCGTTGCCAGCCGGGCCACCAAACTTGAACGCGTTTATTTCTCCATTCTTCTTCGTTATTTATCTCACCGCCTCGCAGGTTACAACTGAACGTGCTGGAAAGTGAAGCGTTCATCTAAAGAGAAGCATTTATTTGACTAATTAAATGTGCGTGCGATTGTCCAAGACTGATTGGCACAAACCGTGAAAACGCAGTGGAGAAAGAAGTGTGTTCAGGTTACGAGCTCCGCGCAAGTGGCGATCCAAAACTCGTTGGCTTTATCGACGTAGAACGTAAGAAGCGGAAATGTAGGTTGCGACGTTATCCGCGCGTTGCGGTTTCGATCGGTATATCCCAGTTGATCACGATTAACGTTTCCACGCAACTAACTCGCGCACGCAAACCAGAACGGCGACCTTAAGACGAACATCGACCCGGTCGCCGTTGCCGATGCTGTTGGATTTTCCTCTCCTCGGGAAGCGGCGATTCACAGGAGGCGACCCATCGGTCGACCGTGAATACAGACGGTGGACTGCACCGAGCGTAATAGCGGCCCCGCCCCCTTCCATAAACTCTTCTTCTTTTCATATTTCCAGACGATTTCTTTCTGAGCTTTACGTGCAATGAGTTGAGCGGCCAGTCCGATTCCCCAAGTGTGTTGCGGGCTCGCTGAAATCTAGTCCCCGCATATCTGGAGCGGCCATTTCAATGAGAGGAAAGCTTTTCATGTTTCACCTCTCTCTTTGTCTTTCACTCCCTCGCTAATTGGAGTCGGCTGTGGGATAATAATAGAAGCCGTTGTGAAACACAACGCTGAGACAAATTACGAGTAGGTTTTGCTCCAGGAATTACGAGCGGCCAGACTTAACCAAACCCCCCCCCCCCCCCCCCAAAAACAGGGCTGTTTTTTTGTCTTCTGTTTTTGATCCAGTCCGGCCCCTTTCACGCAGTCTAATCGCATCGCATTGCTCAGAGAACATCAGGTTCGTTTGCGCGCTGCGAGTTCTTAGTCCTGTCAAATACGTCTGCGCTCATTTCTAACCCATAAAAGTTCATGTTTTGGTTTGACTTTTGTGTTGTGCGCTTTTGCTGGGTCTGTCCGCAGTTCACCAACTAAAGTTCAAACGGCTCACGGTACATCGATTGAACTTTCACAACCTGTTCCCCATTTCAAGGCGTATCAGCCTTGAAAGTGGCGCTCTTTTAAGCACCGCCAAAACAAAACGCCGACGCTCCATCTTGCCCCTGCGTCCGTCTCTCCGCAAGCTGTCTGCGGAAACGGACTTTGTCGCAACCTTTATTCTCTATCTAAAGATGCCCGGCTGGCTCCATGTTAGAATTTGTGTCTCGTTTGTTGGTGAGGGAACCGCGAACTGGAAAAATGGATGCCTCACCAAAAAGTCATGCCAAAGGTTTTTGTTTTGCCCCACCCAATCTACTGTTGTACTACAATTAACTATTCCAACCAGTGCCCTACCATTATAACATATTCCATTTTTTAATGAACACTTGATGTTTGCCAATGCATTGCTTATTTTGTCATTGGCTCCAACTTGACTCCACAAACACCGTGTGAGCACGACACAGCAAATCGGATGAACGCTCCGGAGAACTTTGAACATCCCGCTCGCTAGATAAGACTTAAAGTGCACTTTCATTGTGAGTCAGCTTACTTCCCTGTCTCTGAGTAGCGTAAACTTTGCCCGGGGTTCTTTTCTGTCTTTGACAGTCACGCCATACTTTCACCTCAGAAAAGAAAAGAAAAGAACCTACAACTCCAGTCCGATCACTTCTCGATTCAGGAAACTTCCCCACTCGATGAGCTTGTTAAACAGTCACGGGAAAGCCAGTTGAAATTGGAAGCCGGTTCTCGGCCCCGCTTGACCCTGTCCGGCAAACGCGCCTTCTCATCCGTGAATCCACTGAGGGAAGGGCAACGGCGCAGCCGTCGTTTTCGTTTCCAACGTGAATATTTCATGTCTTTATTCACTTGTGAAATTTGCTGACCCTCCGTCCGGGGCCAGGGGGGAGGGGGGGGGGCTCATCACCTTCCGGCCCAAGGGTTTGAAAATCCTGGCTCGGAGGGAGCAAATGAGTGCGGTTGTTTTATCAGCATTGCCGTGCCGCTTGAAGAAAAAGATTGAAGTGTGGTGAAACGGTCTTTGTTGTGGTTTCGATTCAAAAGAAGAAGAGAAAAAAAAAAAAAAGCAAACCAGTTCCGGGTGAGTTGCAACCTTTCAGTAAATGTTGATGGCACCCTACCAGGAAGAGCTCAAAGGGAAAATAAACCCCTCGGGCTGAGTCCTGACGAGGAAGTGAGTGCAAATTTGCTTTTCTTTTTTTTTTTTTTCCTTCTTCTACCGCTCTCAGCAGCTACTTCCTCCTCTGAGTTATAAGAGTCGCTCACGATGACGGCCGCGTTGCTCAGAGCGCCGAGGCACAGCAAGCCATCGAGACGCTCCAAATCGCCCCCGTCATCCGGCCTACGTTCTCAGATGGAGAAGGACCCCACCAAATTCCGCTCCGAAATTGTTTGATGGAATTCTTTTCGACGTGAAGCCGAGTCCGTTTGGGAGTTGTCATTGTTGTAACGGTGAGTTGGGGGTCACGTTACGTGTCGTGTACATGCAAGTGAGCGAGTGTGAGCACTTTGAGGCCACTTTTGCTTTGGCTCGGGATTTTTCCCCTGCAGAATGTCTTCATGGAATCGTTTGGGGCTAGAAAAGCCAACATTTTTCATGCTTTTGTCTTCCTCGTACTTGAAGTGACACAGAGCACGCGCTCGTGTCAAATGCTTCAAGCCGATGGCAAGATTTTATCTGGGAGATAAGAACGGGATTTGTTTGGGTTGTTTTCTGTGTTTGTGCAGTGAAACCCGTTTAGTCATCACGTCGCGTGGCTTATCCACCCGACGACTTCATACGTCTGCCCATGACACTTCACGCGGCATCCTGATGAATGCGGCCACTTTTCTCTTTTGGTTTGTTTTATTTGACCTACGACTCCTACTTGGCTAATGACACGATCTTGGATTGATCAGTGGCCGCATCCGGGCCACCGTCAACCAATTCCAAGCATTGGATTGTTTGATTTAAAACAACAAGAAAAATCTGAATTACAAATAAAACCACCTTGATTTGGAGAAGAAGCAATCAAAGTGACAAAAGTATTGGGACAAAGTATGAGCGCATCTTAGAAGTTTTTTTTTTTTTAAATGGATATGCTATAACAGCATCTTCACTTCCTGGAAGACTTTGTACAAGATGTTGGGCCTGAAGGGAGTCTGCCGCTTTATCATTTCGCTTCTAATTCCGATTCTGACATGCCATGTGAATGGCACCCAAGAAACTAGTTGAGCTGATGCCTCGCAAGCCTCGTTGACGGTCTTGACGAGCTCATTCGAACGTATGTGAGCCAAAAAAAAAAGTCGAACTGAGCCGCACCATATCGAATGGAATTCTTCACTTTGAACCGTTCCGATACGCAGGCCGATCGCCGCGGAGGAAGCGAGCGCAAGAGGCTTTCCGACAGTGCGAGAAGAAGATTTTCGACGTCTCCCCGAAGCGGGACATGGAGCTCCGAAAGCAGCACGCCAAAGTGGAGCGTTTTCTCAAGCTGGGCTACTCGCACGAGGACATCGATAGGGTGCTGAAGAGCCTCCACAGTGACGCCCAGACCAACGACATTCTAGAAGAGCTAATCAAGACCTGCCGCCTTCGCAGTGACAGAAGCGTCCCGTGCAGTCCCAAGCTGGTGTCGAGAGGCTGCAGCCCCGGACCCGCCACGCCGGCGCTGGATCAAGACGGCGCTCTCGCCTTCAGGCCCGTCGTCTTGGATGGAAGCAATGTTGCCATGAGGTGAGTCGGCTCCTGCCAAGATGCTTTCGACAAATATGCTTGCGTGTGCCCTGATTGGATGCCGACCCACCCTCGCTCATAATATAATAATATACGCTCTGGGGCGGGGGGGGGGGGGGGTGTACAGAATGACCATTTATTTTGATGTCGGAACCTACTGAAATTTCTCGTGAACCTTTTCACCAAAGTCTCACGTTGAGTTGTTCGATCCCACTTTCTATTTAAAAAAAAAAACGTCATTAAATGTAATGTGAAAGCATTAAACAGTTTGTGGATCGTGATGACATACTTCAAGTCATCCAACTTCTTCTGCTGTGCACATTTTGGCCACCGCGGGCAGTATCGTACAGTCAGACTGACAAACTCGGAGCAAAGTGGCTCTTCTTCATATTCACGTTGTCCCCGTTCTCAGCGACTCCAATTTTCCGTGGTGTTGCTCTTGTTTTGGAGAGGAACAAGAATACAGTATAGGCCTGCCGGTTTCCTGATCGTGTCTGTCTACACTTGCTCTGCCCTTTGCCTCAAGAGTTCAAAAAGGTGACTCGCGATGCTAACGGTTAGCATGTCAACATCGTTTTTCAGGGCACGTTAGCCCGGCCTTTGTTTCAGGTCCTTTTCTGGTGTCATCCTCTTTGCTTTCTATTCAGTTTGACTGCAAACTTAAACAGCTTGGGGCTTCTTTTACGTCGAGAAGAGTTCAGTGAGTGGAATCGCGGCCGCCATTGAATGCTCTTATCTCAAAATCACGAAAAACTCGTAGGTCGGGGCACCGTGGTGTGTGTGTGTACGTTTTTAATTCCCAGCGAACGATGCAAAGATAATTTGCCATGTCGCTAGTCGAAGCTAGTGTCACAGTGGGTAGTTATTCAACCCAGTCAGTGGAAATGTCTTTCCTGAGTCGCTACTTTTAAAAGCGAACGCAGAGCTAAAAAGTGGGATCACTCTTTGGCATGCGGGCCACGATATTTCGACCACAGTAATCAATTAAAGCTTGACAAGTTAGGTTCACAGACATTATAATCAGGTTTTTCTTTTTGTTCTTTGTGAAACTTGCCTTATATCCGTTTCAGTGTTTGTTCTTTCAGTTCGTATCCAACTTTGCTTCCTCTTTACAGTAGCAGGAAGTGAAAACATGTTGTTTGCTTCGATTTTTCTTCTTCAAGCGACTGCACACAGGGGAAAGTGTCACTTTTAAGTCGCCGACGCATTCCATCAACCGTCTCACAAACATGTAACCCAACGCTTGTAACAGTTGTGTCTGCGTGATCAACATGAGTCGAACAAGGAAGTTGTTGGGAAAGGAGCGCCAAATTGTTCTCGGTCACACCTTTATGCTTACCCGACACCTTCATGATAAGGAAGAACCAAAGCAATTGCAACTATTTGGAGAGCTGCACATTATTCTTGAACTTTTTTTTTGGTTAAACGTAACAGCGGCAGTGTAAACCCATGGAAATACTGACTGCACCGCATTACAATGGCATGTTCTTTTACTACTTTCCCTTTATGAAAAGGTGGAACAAGCAATTTTATGTGTTCCCCCACTTCAATCATGAATCCGGCCTCCGCCTCTTTGAAATTGTGCTCATGCCTTTGACCCTCTCTCCCTTTTGCTCTTGAACGCCCACGGGGAGCTCGGCATTCTTTCGAGCTGGAGGAACTTTTGATTTCACTTTCAAGTATTTGAAGACCTAGCTGCGTAGGGGCACGCCGGACCGCCACCGTTGACGGGAGGACTTTGTTTTTGCCGTTGTCGTCAGCTGTTGCGATTCAACGCAAGAAATCCTGCAGTGCGTCGTCACTCTTCTTCAACGCGACGTCGTCAGACACCACGCGGGTGCAAAATCCCGCCCCATAAAATGTCCATTCTGCTGGTGCGGACGCATGTTCAAACTGTGAATAAGCATCTCCTTTGTCACGTTTTGGAATGTCATCTCATTTGGTTGCTCTGACTTTATTTTCACTGACTACGCTAACCTGCGACCTAGCGTGTTCCATTTTGTGTCCCATCATGTGGACATGCCAGTTGGTCACTTCTTCAATCTTTCAATCAATTCAGCTTGACCTTTTTTGGGATGGAATCCTTTACTGCTATTTTGCAGAAGTGTCACTGTTGAGCTGGCTGCTGCCTTATGAAAGGAGGAAGCGCGCACACACACACACACACACACATTTATATATATATATATATATATATGCGCTCAGTTTTGTGCTTTTGTTCACTATGTGTGTGTGTGTGTGTGTGTGTGTGTGTGAAGCCATGGAGACAAGAAGGTGTTTTCGTGTCAGGGCCTCCAGATGGCAGTGAACTGGTTTTGGGAAAAGGGACTGCGAGACATCACCGTGTTCGTTCCCATGTGGAGGAAGGAGCATCCGCACCCCGAGGCCCCGATCGCAGGTAGTCACATGACCCGTCATTGCAACATGACAGCCGTTTTTTTTTTTTTAAAGCAAGAATTTTTCAAGCCTGACTGCGCCCACCTGCGGAGTGACGGCAACGCAACCACAGAATCTGCAGGCGTTTTGGTTTTTCATTCGACTGCCGTCAACTCCAAAAGCAGCACTTTCCAGGAACCCCCCCCCCCAAAAAACCCCCAAAACAAAACATTTGTTGAGTCATGATCATGCATTGTCATTTTCAACATTTTATATTGGTCAATAATTTCCCCCCCAAAATAAATAAATAAATCATTAAAAAAAAAAAAAACAGACTCACGAGAGAGCGCATTGATATGTGGGGAGAAAAAAACTAAAATCAGAAATTGACCAAAATTGTACGTCGACCTCCACAAAGATTCTTGAAAGAACTTGCAAGGAGAACGACGGCGCAGCGTAGCACACAGAAAAGGTGACTCGAGGCTCCGGCGCTCTCCTTGCGCCCGACAGATCAACACATCCTCCACGAGCTGGAGAGGAGGAAGATCTTGGCGTACACGCCGTCGCGTTGCGTCAACGGCAAGAGGGTGGTGTGCTACGACGACCGCTACATCGTGAGGCTGGCTTACGACATCGACGGCATCATCGTGTCCAACGACAACTACCGGGACCTTCAGATGGAGAATCCCCAGTGGAAAAAATTCATCGAGGAGCGGCTGCTGATGTACACCTTCGCCAATGACAAGTAAGAGCCGTGCCGGCGGACGCTGGATTGGCAGGCCGGGGCGACGGCGCGGAGCCGATCCCGATGGATCCCGCCCATTCATTTGCGCTTCGACAGGTTCATGCCTCCGGATGATCCTTTGGGTCGAAACGGCCCCGCCATTGATGATTTCCTCCGAAAGAAGCCCAAAAATGTGGACAACAAACCGCAGCACTGTCCTTACGGTGGGTCCAAAGTCCCCGCGTTCACGTCGTCGACCGCCACCGCCGGATGAGATCCGAAGCGCAATCGGCATCCGAAATGCTGCGGTCGGAGTGTGGAGGGATTGAGCGATACGTTGCGTAGAAATCGTACGCGCCGTGCGGTCACGAGCAGCCGGCCGCTGTCGCGAGGCTGACGCGCACGCCTGCTTTCTTTCAGGCAAGAAATGCACATATGGCGTCAAGTGCAAGTTCTACCACCCCGAGAGGACCAACCGATCGCAGCTGTCTGTGGCCGATGAGCTCAGAGACCGAGCCAAGACGTCCAACTACAAAGCGCATCCCCCCTCCCCCTCCACCGACACCAGCGAGCCTCTGCGCAGCGAGCGTTCCGTCTCTCGGAGAGGCCCGCCGGCCCGGCCCGACGCGGAAGCGGACGAGGCTTTCGGCTCGCTGGACAGCTGCGTGTCCAGACTCTACGTCCCGGATGGGCCCCGCCACACCAGCCGGCCCCCCTACAGCGACAGCAGCGGCGTGGCCAGCTGGAGCCTGGGCCACGACGACTACTCCCTTCCGGGCTCCCGCGGCGGCACCGGCCAAAGCTTTGCGGCAACTTGCCGCTTTCCTCACAATAGCCGCGAGCGGTCAGCGTGCGCCCGCTGCACGTGCGGTCGCTGTCGGGCCGACGCCGACGCCCGCCCCCCCGCGTGTGCCTCCTGCCCGGCCGCGCCCCTACATCGGTGGGATCCTCCCTTCGTCTTTTGGGAGAAGGACCACTTTGGGCGGCCCGTCCGCGAGCAGAGCCAAAGCCTGCCCGGGGACGCGCGGGGCCTCGGCCGGCGTCCGGGCGGCCCGTCCGGCGAGCTGCGCGACGAGATGAGGAGCAAGCTGAGCACGCTCTACCCCAAGGACGCGGTCGAGGGAGTGATGAACGCCTACCCGCACGTGTCGGAGGTCACCGAATTGATCGCCCTCATCCAGAGCTACAGGAGTAGCCGCGTTGCCCTCTGATGCCACACGCGCAATTTTGGGTCACGAAAGAGCACGCGCCGGGCGGGGGGCGCAAACCCTGGAAATTGACTCCACCCGTGCCGGGGTCAGAACACCTTAACGAATGTGCAGCTCATGTCTGGAAGTCGGTGGTCGGTTCTTAATCGGCATGTACAAAGAAGCTTTGTCGTTGGAGGGCCGCACGCAGAAATACGGAAGGACGAAAGGGCCGCTTGAAAATTCGTCAAGTCAAGAGAGCAAGTGGACATTGTTTGTATTGTCTAGTTCATTTCATCGGCTTTCTGTTCAAGACGCTCAGGCCGATACTTGAGGACGTTTTCGGGTTGGCCGACAGCCTCGCAGAGTCCCGAACAGCAGCCGAATGGCATCGTCTCCGCATTAAGAACCCAAAAAAGAACAAACTGGAGTCAAGTGACCATTTTTCAAACCGTTTGTTGAAGATCATTCATGCGATGTCTTCATCAATCAGCCATCGAGCACCAAGTGGAAGGAACTAGTTTTGCTTCGAAAATGGAATGACCGTTATTCACTACATGCTTTTGAAAATAAACGGTGTCGTTCTTTTAATCGCAAATGCTTTATTTGTGTCTTCCAATATGGAGAAAAGTTTGACGGTGCTGTACAACCTTTCTTCTCACTCTGCCCACCTTCACCTTTTCTAACTAACCTTGCGGCCATGGTCAAATTTCATTTTAGTTTTTCTTTTTTTTGGTCATGTTACGGGCCACTGAAAAATGGACGGCGGACCGTGGACTCAGGATGTAAAAGGTGCACCGTGGCCAGGTGCCAGACGGCAAATTGAGTGAGTTGCCAATTACAAAGCAAGTTCTTGGCTGAATCAAAAATTTCCGTGTGGTTTCTTACCTAAGTTTGTTATTTCTAAAAATATCGTCAGTGGTTATGAAAGTCAGCGGAATCCAAATTTGAAAAAAATAAAATAATATAACAAAGCAGGTGACCTTTAACCTACGGCGACGGCTGCACGGGACCTGCATCACCGGAGGTTGTTAGCGCTCGGCTGTCTGCACTTGCAGCTTGCGATCAGAGTTCTTGCCATGGATCTTTTTTTTTTAATTTTCATGCAAAGTTTGTTTCATCTGCAATTCATCGATGGCACTGGCAAAGAATGGGAATATTAGAGCGCCAGGAGTCGCATTTTCAAACGGGACTACGATTGTGATCGTGCAGCGAACACGCTGACGAAGTGCGTCCCATGCCGCCGCGTCAAGTCTCCACTCAGGTAGGCAGCGATTCCTTTTTACAAAGTCGCAAGCTCTGGCATTGTTTCGTTCATGTTTGAGGGCCGTTTTGGCTGTAGCTGTTGCGAAAGCTCTAAATCAGGATGTACTGTATTGTATTGTTGCGCAACATGGCATGCGTGCGTGTTTGTTTACCCGCGCGCGTGCGGTAACGGGTCGCGGGAGGTCGGTTGCTTGAAAAGTCGATATTCGGTCAAAAAAGCTTGGGTAACCATGCAGTAGTAGACGAAGTCTCACTCTTAAAGAGCTTTTGGTCAGCAAGTCAACGAGCTCCCCTACCTGCCGGTTGAGTAGAGGCACCTGTGGTTAAAGCCAAACTGTGACAGTTTAGTTTTTTTGACTTTCTGGGCCTGGACTTGACACCTGCGCCTACGAGACAGGACTTGAGATTTACACGAGCATCGAAAAGGCAGGCACGTTGTGGGTGATTCGATTTATGATGAACAGGGAGGATGAATCTCTGTCAGCTATTTGGCTTGTGGCGTGTCTACGTGGCAGCCATGTTGGTGGGGGCAGCGTCCCAATCAAAGGCAATGCATGTACAAAAATAATAATCCTGGAGCATTGACATTCATTTATACCCATGCCTGTATAGCGAAACGACAAACTGCCGCGATGCAGTTTGAGAAGCTTGGAAGGAGAGAAAAAAGTACTTTGGCTCATGTCATTTTTACTGGAGTTCCGTTTCTCCGGTGGGTACTTCAGTTTTGTTTGGCGGCATTTCACGCAGACAGCTGGTTGTTTGATGGGACTTGTTTTCAATAGCAGTCGGGGCTGCCTTGTTTTCTGCCAGTTGAGTCTTGCTTGAAAATCCAAAACTCAAAAGGTCAAGAGCCGAGACTTGCACTTATCAATTGATCTTCTGCGGTCAAAGGCTCACTCCCGAGTTGACGCTTTGACGATGCGTTAGATGGTGGGCGCTTGGCAAGTCATACTTGTATGATAGTAAGGCGGCTAACGAAAAGACGATGGCTGGATGGAATTCATACGTGATGCCTTGAAACAAAGCCATTAACTGTCACGTAGTGGACAAAACAACAGCCGAACCCGCACGCTTTTCCAAAAATCTGAATATATTTTTGTTTCCCTTTTTTTATTAAGAGTTTGTTTTTATTATGATTATTTTTTTTTTACAAATAACTTATCTGTTACAAAGAAAGTTTTCCCGGGTAGAAACAAAGACACATTTTGGATGTTGCAATTATGACTTTTCTCCATTTGAAACCAAATAAACCGCCTCTTCCCACCGCGGTGCAGATCAAGCTGAAATGTTTTTCTATGTGCTGGAAAAAAAGAACGTTTTGGCATCGAGTGCTTGCGACACATTGTTCATCTGTTCTTTTTTTGGATGGATTTCAAATTGGGTTGTAAGAAAACGATGACATGATATCGATTTAATCGTTCCGAAGGAACAAATGCAAAGAGATTTCAATGTTAAAGGCAAAGGGCAAAATCAGAAAATATAACAATTCCACATTCAGGTTAAGTAGAAGCCCCCCCCCCCACCAAGAAAAGCTTGAGGATGATCTGAGCCAAACGGGGGAAAAAAAAAAGTAAAAGAGTACACAAAGTAAACAGTCAAGTTGTGCTTTTTATAGTTTCCCTCAATGTAAAAATTCGGACCTTTATTCAGGACACTTTTGACATATTCACTATGAATCTCAGTACCTCAAAAAAAAAAACAGCATAATAACAAACAGGACAATTTCGTTAACTGTTCCAAGGAACTCCGATGTGACGATTGTACTGGAAATGTCTTTTTGCACTGAGGTGGGGTTGCTGTCCCCAAATATTAAACCCACATTCCAGTTGTCAGATTAAAAAAAAATAATAAAAAATTTTAAAAACGCAGATCGTTGTGATTTCCGATATTTTCGGTGTTGTGGGAAGGGGGGGGGGGTGCGGCGCCGCTTTGCCTCCTCCGCAGACGGGCCACGAAACCGCAAGCAGTTGACGCGAGTGTCGCTGAACTCGCGGCAGGTGGCGCTTTCTGATGACGGTGAGATTCTTTCGTGCTCTCAAAGTCTCGCAGAAATCAACCGACACGCTTACAAAGGGGGAGGGGGGGGGGGGTGTCACTTAGCCAATGAATAAGAGGGAAACTCAACAGGTAATAAAAGTTGCTCGCTATACTTACAGGGAATAAAGGTGATTCATAGTGTGAGGAAGAAGGCGCATTTGAAAATTATGTACAGTAAAAAGGCACTTTCTGTACACAAAGCATGCATATTTTTTTTTCATTTTTGAAGTCAAAGGGAAGGAATATTGTAAAACAAGACGTGTATGAGGCACGTTTCGGAGGCAGCGAGGCTGCCAGATTGCCCTTTAGCATCCTTTAGAAACAGCAAATCGGGTCCATGAGTAGTCCGTTCGTCTTCCCTTCAGATGGAGCGCTAAGGCCCGACATTGCCAAATCCCCGCGGCAAGCCACCGGGGGGTAGGGGGTGGGGTGGGGTGGGGGGGACGACTCCCGTCGGGCAAAAGACACGTCACGTCGGCGCCTGCGGTGAGGATGTGACACTGCGAGGGGTCACGCTCGTAATACTGTGAGTGAGTGGGAGCAGCGAGGTATCCCCCCCCCTGTCTCCCAATGAGGGAAGGGGACCTTGAGCGGGGGAAGAAAAAAAAAAAAAAAAAAGGACCCCCACACGATCTGAGTGTCTAACGTGAGGTATTATCCACCGGTGCCTGCCTTGAGGGAAAAAAAAAAAAAACACAAGCTGTAAACGGTATCCAGTCAAAGCTTCAGGAGGACAGCATTCCGCAAACTTCAGTGGGGTCAGCAAAAAATACAAAAAAAAATAAACAAAACAAAAAGAAGATGGAGAAAAGAGGCCGGATTAGAAGCCATCCCAGATGGGACAGAATCCCAGCGCGCCCCCCCGTTCTTTTCTCTGATTCAAGCAGGCGGCTCAGAAGTCCCGCAGGAGGTCGCACTCTTCACAGCGGTTGAGGGCCGGGTGGTTGAGGAAGGTGCAGCCCGTGCAGCTCCACTGCGTGCCCTCGTCTTCCTCCTGCTCCGCCAAAGTCGGACCGTCTGCCGCGCAAGAGGAACAAACACCGCAAGGTCTACGGAGGCGGTCGGCTCGCAAAAGCTCCCGGGGGCGCTCGCGGGGCCGCGCCCATTCAGGAAGAACCGGTCGCGCGCGCGCCACAATAGCGCCGCCTTGTCAGCACGCGCCGGGGGAGGATGTGGCGCGCCCCCGCCGACGTTTTCGAGCCTTTGAGTCACTCGGGGCCGCGAGGCTTACCTCTTTTTTGCAGGAGATCGATTTCTTTGCTGAGGCAGTCGATGTCGATCTGGAGAAGGCGGTTTTTGCATCGCAGCTGCTTCATCTCCTCCATCTGGGAACCAGAGCGGATGAGCCGCTTAGATCGGAGACAACATTGGGGTCATTTGGAAAAAGCATCTGTCGCTTATCTGCGCGTGCAGACGTGCCGGCGGTCAGCCAAACTGCCACTTTTGCCACTTTTTGCAAGCGCGCGCTTTCGATCGAGGCATCCGCGTTTCTTCCCGGCACGGAGGATAGCGAGCGGTGGCGAAAGCTTGTCGACGCAGCGCGGGCCCGCTTCCGCATCTTTGCCGATCGATCGTTTTTCACCCGTGAAATAAGCTTACCGAAGGGATTTGGGAGGCCGAGTTTGATCTCTCCAGTCGTCTCCTGGTCAGGTCGTTCTCCATCTCGTTGACCTCCTCTTTTAGCTTCTCCAGCTTCTTTTTCTTGAGCTCCAGTTCGTGCCACAGCCGCTCCATGCGGGCCTTCTGATGGACCAACAAGGCTAAGAAAAAGACGCGGCGTCAACAAACGGCTGCGGTTCTGAAAAGCGTCCGTTGTTGTGATTTGGATGCGGCCCGGTCAAATGTATGCGAAATGAGGAACGAGAGAGGCGGCCAATAGCTTCTGAGCGCTCGATGCCTGCTCCGATATGATAAGGTGACAAAGGGGTTTCCCTTTTGAAAGCGCGCGCCACACGGCTGGACCGAGCGGAGTCGTCCACGCGCGAACGTCTTCTTTGTTTGGGAACGCGTCCAATTTGACACAAATGGCTGCGCTGGAAAGGCTCCGTCGGTGACCGTTGCCAACATCGTTTGCGTCACTCCTCCTCTTTGCCGGCAAAAGCGTCTCAACTCGCGCGTGGATCGAAAAGTCACAGCTCGCCATTCGAAGGAGGAACCTTCAAAGATCAGCTGCAATCATTTTGAAAGCAGAGCAGGGGAGCGCGCAGAGGAGGCCCGTAGCGAAGAACCCCCCCCCCTGTCAGGAGGGACTGCCATGCAATGTCAGAATGGCCGGCGGTGACTCGCATGCAATTTAGTCAAAAGCCCAAATAAGGAAACGCTGTTGCGCGCCGACACGTTCGACTCGGCGCAGGATCTGCCGCGCGCCGGCTGTCCGGCGTTCGGTGCCGACGACTCGCGCTCAAGTCGAGTCGCCTTTGCTTTTAGCGGCCTGCTCTCGCATTCCCAGCAACAAATGTTTCTCAAAGAGCCTGCGTTGTGGTGGAATGAGCTTCTTGGCAGGGACCAATGGAAAAACAATTCTGACTTGTCGGGGGGATTTTGAAAAAAAACAAGCAAGGCTTTTATCCTGAAAACGAATGTGCACGTTGTGTAAAGGGAGTCCGCTTTTACATCGCGTGCCAATGACCAAGTCATAAAAGAAGCCCCGTAACAAGGCGGCAAATCTCGAACGAGGGTGCGCCGATACCGCAACTCAAGTTTTGGAAAACGTCGCCCGCGCGTGCGCTTACAATGATTTCCTCGAAAAATGTTTGGAGCAACCGTTTGTACTCCGGCGACTTATTTAGAATTTTAAGCCGGTACGTCACCCGCACGCCGGACCGGCGCGGTCAAGAAACGATTTGCCAGCGGTTCCCCGCGGCGGTGGCGGCGCCTTACCTTGCGTGTACGCGGCGTCGTCGGAGCCCACGCTGAGTCGGCGCGGCTCGCCGGCTCTCTCGCCGGCCGGCGAAAGCGGCTCCGAGAGACGGAGGGGGTCCGGCTCGGCAAAGTGATGCTCCGGCGGGAGGCCGAGGAGATTGTTGGGCTCAAAGGTCGGGGACACGACCCCGGGGGACACGGCCGGGGGCTTGTTGGGGGACACAGTGATTTTAAAAGTATATTTGGTGTTGGGCTGAGTCACCACCACGCGTGGCGAGGAGGCGGCGGCGGCGCTCGCCACTCCCACCGAGGCCCGGGATTTGGGCGGATGGTGGTGGATGTAGGCGGGGCCCATGCTCACCTGGCCCCCGACGTTCCTGCCGCCCGCCGGCCCCTGCAACGGAGGGTTAGCTGAGATGTAGACTGTGGGGGGGTTCCGAGCGCCGCCGCCGCCGTCGTCGGCGGCCGAGGAGTTGGCCGAAATGTAAAACTTGGGCTGGGAGCGGGACGCCGCCTCCTCGGGAGGGGCGGGGCCGGGGGCGGCGGCGGGCGGGCTCGCCGAGATGTACACGGTGGGCTGGCTGCGGCTCAGACCCGAGCCCCCGATGGAGAGCGGCGCGCTGGGGAGGGCGGGGGCCCCGGCCGAGGACGACGAAGGGCAGGAAGAGGAGGCGGACGCCGAACGGGAGCCGCCGCCCGCTCGCAGCACGGCCGTCGCCGTGGCCGAGTTGCTCCTCTGGGGGGATTCGAGTTTGATCTCGATCTGGTTCTTGCGCGGCCCCGTGGAGATGTTCTGGATGTTGTACTGGCTGACGGCGGAGAGCGAGGCGGGCACGACGGAGGACGAGGACGACGAGGACGAGGACGACGAGCAGGAGGAGGAGGACGGCTGGCTTCCGGGGGGGAACGCCGAGGGCGCCTGCGGATTGGTGGGCGAGCCGATGGGCACGTAGACGTGAGACGTGCGGTGGCCCTGGCCGTGGTGCTGCGGGGCGTGCGCCGGCGGGGGCGGCTGAGGGTGGCAGATCTGGTAGAGCTGCTGCTGAGGCTGGGAGGTGGGGCTGCACTGGGCCCGCCCCCCCTGCGGCGGGCCGGCCCGGCCGCCGGCGCACTGGCTCACGTAGGGCCGGATGTAGATGGAGTTGCCCTGCGGACTGCTCAGACCCGACTGCGGCCCGCCGTGGATGTGCAAAGACGTCGGCGTGCTGCGGCCCGTCTGGATGTGAGGCGCCAGCGTCACGGTGATGGGGTTGAAACGCGGCGCCTGCTGCGGGCCCCCGCCCGTTCCTTTGACGCCCGCCGGGTAGAGTCCCAGGTGCCGCGGCTTGCGCGGGGGCTCGAAGGCGCCCGGGCCCGGCGCCCCTTCGGCCGGCGCCGACTGCGGCGCCCGCCGGAAGAAGTTGGCGTCGGGCGTCGTCTGCAGGGGCCCTTCGCTCAGGCTGTGGGCCAGCGCGCGGCCGCCGTTCATCCTCAGGCCGTCCCGCGGCGGGGCCGCGTGCGCATTCTGAGACTGCGGGCCCAGGTTCAGCTGGGTCATGTGATTGCGCAGCCCGCTCAAGCCGGCGCCGTCGGAAAAGTGGACCTTTGCCTCCTCGCTGTACAAGTAGCCCGGACTGACCTGGGACAAATATTCGCAGCACGCGTCCAAATTGTTGTTATTCTGAGAGAGAGAGAGAAATTGGGAGGTTAGTTTCTTGAGCGTCAGGAGGTCGAAATATCGATTCATTTTCCAGTACAGTCTGATAATTCCATCTTCTCATTTCCTCTCTGACTCGTGTTGGGATTGTGCTTGCGTCTTTCCCAGCCGATGTGAGGAAGAGGAGGCTTTACGCTCCCTACAGGCCGATACGGAAGAGCGCCGCGCGTCGCATTCCGATTGAAGTCAAAAGACGCGCACTTTCACCTTGTTTTTCTCTCAGCAAGAAAGCCGCGAGGTTCGTTGACCCAAAAGTTTTTTTGCAATTGCACAATATACGGAGAGGAAAGTCTTTTGAAGCTTGCGTACCGAAAAAGACCTTCTCGTCACGTGAGTCGGTGCGCGGCACGATCGAATTACGGCTTCGTCGCGATGATCGGATCGTTTTCAAGACTCGGACGAGTTTTGCATCGGTTTGCCTGCGAAATGACCGAAAATAAACGCGAGCGACGCTTAGTTACTTGGACAAGCGGCATACACTCAAATCACGTTTGCATCAATGTAGATGACGAAAGGCGCCCCCCCCCCCCCCCCCCGGTGTGAAAGATGCTCCCGCGGCTTTACCTGCAGAACACACTGGGACACCACCCCCTCCGGGACTTCAGGGAACTTCTGGCGCAGGTCACGCAAAACCTGAATGTCAATCTGGTGGCTTCCCTGGGCCATTCGTATGTTGCCAGGTCAGGACTACTTGTTGTGGTCGGCGCACTCTGGACTTAGTTGCAGCAGCAAAAAGCCTTCATCTTGAAAGTCTTCCTGTGAAGGGGGGGAAAAAAAAAACCAAAAAAAAAGCAAGGTGAGGGATCGGGAGTGAAACAAAGACTTCAACCTTTTCTTAGTTCGCAACGTTACCGCATACGATCTTGAGGTATGCGTTTTGCAATCCCCCCCCCCCCTTTGGGGTTGTCTGCTCCATTCTGCCCGGGGCTTAAAAGAAAAAAAAACAAAAAACAAAAGCCATCGTCGCCATTGTCTCACGCAAGAGTTTTTTTTTTCTCTGCCAATCCCCTTTGAAGCACACAACTTGATGAAAAGAGCCGCCGTTGGCCGTCACTCACGTCGCAGAAGCGGACATGCGGAGGATTTTTGGACGAAAGGCCGACGATGAGCTCTTGTCATTCTTATTTTAGTTGTTTGCCGGTTTGTCAAAGTCGAACCGCAATGCGGACGCGTGAAAGTGGGTCGAGGACAAGGAAAAGTTTGACGGCGGCGGTGTGAAATTTCACCTTAAAAATTCAAAATGGCCGTCGAGTGATGTGGAAGAACATGATGACAAAGTGGCTCGTTTGACATTTGACCTACTAAAAAAAAGATTGTGAAACAATCTCAAAGCTCTTTAGTCACGTTCGTATGGCGACGTTAAGAGGCTAGAAAAGAACCCCAGAATTATTTTTAAAAAAAGAAAAAGAAATGAGAGTTTGTGATCTTAGCGCCAACTCGCAGCGGTTTGAAGTGGAAGCAAAGTTGGCTCCAACTTGTGGCGGTGGCAGCACCGCGCTCTGAATCCAAGGCGGCTGCATTTCCGTCGTCCGACAAAATTCGAAAAATGCCGCGCGGGAATCCACGCTGCCACTCACAAAGTCAAAGGGGCGAAAGCGGCGCCGGCGTCTCTCGAAGTACTCTGCTTCCAATTAGCCAAAGTGCCGCGTGCAAAGCCGGCCGGCGGAGAACGCCGCAATATCGCCTTAATTGACGCTTGCGCTACGATCCGATTTCATAGCCCGGATCGACCGCCAAACTTGAAAAAAGACTTCGTTAGCGTGAGACCTCGGCGCTCGAATGATTCATGCGTCTTGAATCGATGGGCATTTTATTTTGGGGGGGGGAATCCATTTCTGTTCCCTTCTTGACAACAATATTTGGCGGATGTTGCAATTTCTCGCCATCCATTTCCTTTTGGCAAACGGCTTCTAACGTCGCTTCCCGCGCCGTCGGGGTCCGCGGCTCCTCCGCTCTCGGACGTGTCGTGGCTTGACGATTTGTTGCGCGCGCGCGGCGCGACCTTGATTAGTTTCATTGATTCCATGGCCACACCTGAAAGTTAGCCCCAAAAAGACTTGCTCGGATGCAAACGTACCTTTCGCGGCAGCGCGACGGCGATGCTCGATCAGCTAAAAAGGAAGCGGGTTGTGGCTCGGGATGGATCCCGAGCACCCCCGGGGGCTGAATGTTTAAGCTCCGCCCTTTCAAACTTCTGGCGACGGTCCTGGAGAAATGACTCCCAATGAATTTCCGAGCGACGGAGGCTGCGTCGACGTGACTTTGCACCTTTCGACCTCACTGAGCTGCTTCGGAACCCTCAACGGGCATCTCGCCCCGCTTTGGCGAGAGGCGCCCGTGACTCCAACCTCGCGCTGTGATCATTTCATGATAAACCGTCCCGGCCCCGCCTCCTCGGGCTTTGAAGCCACGTCATCGCCGCGCGACGGGGGGCACGTCCCGTGTCGGCGGCGGCGGCGGCGGCGGCTTTGAAGGCTCTGAGGAGCGAGGTTTGGAAAACGGACACTCGCCGAAGGTTTCGCCGTAGGCCCAACGAATCCATTTACGCCGGATGCAACCGTGACACGGATGTCGTTTTTTTATTTTAATCTTGCGCCCGGAGAGTGACGGAGGGGTGACGTTGGAACAAAGTGCCGTCAATCATTCAAAATGTCAGCGGCAAGCTGAGCTCCAAAGTGCTTTTTCTGCAGCCCCGTCGCGCGACACGATTGTCGCGTTCAACAGCATGTTAGTGATTTGTTCAAATAATTGTGACCGTTGCAAGCTTTTATAACCGCGAGGCGACACGAAGACCGCAACGTACGTTTGCAAAGCAGCCGCCGCGACTCTACTCTTGGCTCGGGACGCTTTTGTTTTGAAAACGACTCACGAACTCGGCGCCGTCGAAACAGCCAGTGAAAAGAGACGCTTTACGACAAAATACCGACGCATGCCGTACGAACCGTGACTTCCTTTGTTCTATCGATGACTTACGTAAAGTCTCCCTCCGCACAACCCAAATCTCCAAATCACTGACCCTCTGTAAAGAAAAAAAAAGAATTCAAAGCCACCCGTCATCCAGAGTTAGCGAGCGCCTATTCGGTTACATGTGCGCATCGCTTGTATTTTTGGTGACGCTTGGGGATAGCCTCGCATTTTTTGCAAGTGCCACATGTCTTATCGTCGGTCAAATCCCGCCACGGGCGCTTCTGAGGCACCTCGCTTTAGTTTGCCGATTTCAGCGCTCTGCCTTGTTGCCAACCAGCGGCCATGAATCAATCTCAACCGATATAGTGCAATTAACTACCGTACTCACGTCAAGATTTGCCATGTCCCTCGAGGTGCGTGGGAACGAGGTGGAGGGGGGGGGGGGGGGTAAATGGCTGCATTCTGGATTCAGAACAACCCCCGATGTTGCTCTCGAGTGAGCCAGGGATGCTCGCAAACGGTCAACTACTGTCGCTGAGCACAGTTGCTGCTGTTTGTGTTTCTTTTTAAAACTTTGGCTTGGCTCATCAGCCAAAGACGTTCATATACACACACACACACACACACACACACACATATATATAGAATAAAAATACACAACACACACTAAGAGGCTAAAAGCGGCTGTAGGCATCTCCGGTCATAACAGTTGATATGCTGTTAAAAGTATTTTGAGTCACTTCCTGTCCATTTATACTCTGAGTATTGTGTCTTAGTCACGCTTGTTGTGGTGGACTCAACTGTGCATATGAGTGTGTGTGTGTGTGTGTGTGTGTGTGTGTGTGCGCGCATTTTCAGGAAATAAAAGAGGTGACCGTGAGCGGCACTTCTCTTTTTCCTCCGGATGCAAACTGAGACGCGCGCACGTGAAATAGGTGACTTCAACCCGCAGCGGAACCAATTGTGAAAGACGGTATCGGTGATTCTTCTTAGTTATGAGTTTGGAAAAGAGACGGCGGTCGACCAAAGAGATTTCACTTGGATTAAAACGAAGCCGCCGCGCCGCGCAAAGAGCCTCGACGATAGACGGAGTCACGCCCGCGCTAACGTAATACGGCAAGCTCATCGGAGCATCTCAAAATCGATCCGTCATCATCAAGAGTCATGAAATAAGCATCGGCAACAATTTGGAGAGAAATAATATCGGCAAAAGAACTCGAGGAGCAAATCCTGGCTAAGCCGCAAGAGTTCAGAGAGCGACGCTCAGGTGACTTTGCTTCAATTTGAAATCCAACCGGGCGGATCTGATTTGCGAACGAGCAAATGCGTGCCCACCCGCAGGCTGCGTCGGATGGGGGGGGGGGGGGGGGGGGCGCTGTCACATGAAGAAAGACACTTCCTAATAACGGAATCACGTATTGTTGACTTTGGAGACCCCCAAAAAAAATCACCTCGCGTTTGGAGTGGCAGCTGATTAGTTTTTTTTTAAATTTCAGCTGCGATTGATTCAATCCCACGTCTTGGCGTTCGATTGCTCACCATACAATCATGCGATTGTTTTCTTGACGGAATGACACATTCAGACCTATCGGGAGTGACGGCGTATCGTTACAGCCCTGGTGTCTCCCTTTGCGCCCCGCAATTAGCTGCCGAGCGGAATCCGGCTGCCACCGCTTGCCAGAAGTCGGCCGGGAAAAGCCGCAGCGCACCCCCCCCCCCCCCCCCCCCCGCGACCCTTGCGAGGAGAAGTGGTCTTGAAAAATGGATGCTGGAGCTTTTTCCAGATTTCCAATAGTGCAAAGACACTAGTCGTGACTAAAAGGGTGACGCAGAAGCCCATTTGCGATGGCCGTTGAAAATCCTGTGAGGTTGCTCCACGTTGTGCTCCGCGTCAAGGTCGGCTTAGTACAGATTGTTCTTGTTTTGCTAGTGGAGGTGGAGATGTTTTGTTTGTGCTCGGGACCGGGCTGATCGTATTCTAGTCGGGGCCGGGCCCACTTCCTTCCGCTGACGTCACGTGTGACGGCGCTCCGTCTTTCGGGATAAATAACACAAAGAAAAGGCAATTCGCCGAAAGAATGAATCCTTTGACACCTACTGAGTTATTGCGTGACAAAAATCGCAGGCTCGGGCATCCTTATTCTTTGCGAGTGCAAACGGTGTAATCCAACGCAGCATTTACAGCGAATCTCATTGCATCGTCTCAAAAGACGCGTTTAAACCTCCTGATTATTTTTTTTTTCCACAAAAAACTCAAAGCGGGAAGGAAGCGTAAGCGCTTTCCTGGAGTCACAGCACGTTCTCATCGCGTCGATCATAGAGCGTCTCCGTTGTTTGCCATCAGTCTTCCTAGTCTTGGCCTTATGACATGATCCAACGCGTTTGATATCGCGACGAGTCTTTGAGTTTTGCGGTGACGTGACGCGACCGACAACCAATAGGTCAGCTCTAACAAAACGGGAAACGGGAACTTTGCAAACAACCGCAAGATGGGCGCGAACGGGGGCGTAAATGTGATCGAGGATGACGGCTTGAATTACCGAAATAATCTTTAGTTGAAGTCCTGCGAATAGGTTTGATTGATATCGTACATTTCGTATCCAAGGCGACTCGGCGTGCTTCGCACGAGCAAAGGCGCGACCTTCTCGCGCCGTGTCTTTTCTCATCTACAAGCGCAGCGGCCGATGCCGTTCGGAAGCAAAGCGGGAAATAATGTGAGCTTGCCAAATTCAGTCTTTGGTCAAATCTCCATCTGAGAGGACTGAGACCAGCCTGTGACTTGTCTTTCATGCGAGCAGGTGTGAGGTGATACCCCCGCCCCCAACTTAATCTCGGTCTTCACATGCACAAATGGTCAAAGCAACATGTGAGCACAGCACTCAAGACAACCGCGGCGTGCATCGAATGAAACGAGTGTCACCGTTAATAAATGGCTAATGAATGACGGAGGAGGAGCGTTGCGACGCAGTGCGGGTAACGGGCGCAGCCGCCAATTCATCGTTGAACCTTTCCATCCATTCGGACACTGAGCTCAATGGGGGGGGGGGGGGGGGGGGGGTCGCCTCAGACGGCGTAACGACCTGCAACATTAAGGGAACGTTTACATTTGAAAAGATGCAGGACATGAAGTGAGCAACACTAGCTCGCCTCTGGCTGCGAGCCTCCCACTTCAAAAAGTGAGTCGGCTAACGTAGCTAGCCGACTACTGGAACGTTACACGCAAACTTTTTCCGCACCTCTCGCGTTTTCTCGCTTTTTTTTCTTTCCTTCAACAAATTCAGCAAAGTTAGTAGCGCCAGTCGCTGAAATGTAGCGAAAGTACTTCTAAACTGCACATCAAGGAATAGCACTATTGTTGTTCATCGTACAGGGGTGTGTGCTAACAGGTAAAAAAAAAAAATAATAAAGTTGTTGAGGCCAACTTACTTGGACTTTCGCCGTGTCCGCCGCCTCTCCTCGGGTCGCGTTCGACAGCCCTGAACGCCGCCGGACCTCCAGAGGGCCGGGGCGCTGGCACAGGAGAACCCGGGAAAGCTCCAACCAGTATCGGGCAGACGAAAAGCGAAGTTGCTTCCGAGGCCCCGGGCCTTAATGTGTCCTCGAAATAACGCTCGGGGAGGGGGGGCGAGGGGGGGGGGGGAAGCGAGCCCCAGCCCTCCGCTTTGAGACAGACACGGCAATACCTTTTTGACAGCTCTTCTTCTTTAGCCCCCCTCCCCTCCCCTCGACAGCCCTTCACTTTTCTCTTTTTCCTCACTTCCAGTAGATACGAATCATAATACTGTCACACAATATGGCGGCTGTATAAGCAAGGTACTATCGCGAGAGGAAAACTTTTCTTTTTTCTCTTCCACTTTCCAAAAGTTGTGCTCACGGTGGGAGGAGACTCGATTCTGTGATGGACTTGAACTTTTCTTCATAAGCATCTCGGCTCAATCGAAGACGACATTTTTCTCCCCGTTTTTCTATACGTATTGCCAAACCGAAGCAATCTATACGATGCATCTGGAGCAGTAACTGATGTGTAATAAAGGTTTGTTGAAAATAAAAACCGTGATCTCGTTTCCTAGCTAGATACATAAGGATAAAGACTTTTAATGGTCACATTTACGTACGTCTATGTACATGTACTTTTTTTTTTCTTATCAGTGGTAGTTTCGATACGACTTTTTTCAGACCGATACCATTACTACCGGTATTCACCCTTTAGTACTCACCGATACTCGTACCTTTGATACATAAAATGTCAATCACCGCACTGACAAATAATCCCCCACGTGTCACATGATCACCAAACTCGGAAAACCCGATTGTTGACCTCCTGCGCATGCTGCGTTTGTGTTGGCCGCTCAATCTCCGCTCCCGTTCTCCGAGGCCGCTCCTTTTTCTCGGGTCGTCCCGGCTGTTGAAGGAAACTGCCTGTGTTGCATACCTTTCGGTCCCGCAGACCGTGCTGACATTGTCCCACATTTTTTTGATTTTATTTCACCAATCACGTGTGTGTGTGTGTGTCTTGAGTTGGCATGTGACGCGGTACTGTACGTACATTCTCGACGCCTGGCGATAGGGATACTCTCCCTATCGCCGTATCAGACACTGTGATTCGACAGTCATTTTCCTCCATTATTCTTAATGTTTTACTTGAGCACAATCGTTTGTGTTGACCACGTCTCCCGCTCACGCGGCCCCAGCCGGCGAGCCGACCGACGGCGAAGCGCGTGGAAACATATGGCGTCTCGAGTGTCGCACACTGCGCCGTGACTCACAAACCCTCGCACAAATCGCCGCTATCTCGCGCATAGCCTGACCCTTTGACTCAGCCGTTTGAAGCCCGCAGAGGCGAAATCCCCTTCGAGTGTGAGCGGAAAGCCGAGAGCACGGCGAGCTCTCTTCTCCACAATGACTATTCATTGCGTTACACAATGCCTTGACACACTTAAGCGGCGGAGCCGCCAGCAGCGGTTAGCTCGGGGCGCTCAATGCACGACTGTACAAATGTCAGGCTCGTGAGTCAGCTTTGCAGTATGATGACAATTTTGTAACATTTCCAGCGACTTCACCACGACAGTGGCGACTCTGCGTGGTCAGATGCCACCCTTTTTTTCTTTCTAATTGTAGATTTAATAAGGCCAGAGATTGAATGGCAAAAGGAATCTGGATCTTATTTGATGTGCGCAAGGGAGCCTCTTAGTTGGGTCCAGAATGCTGCTGCTGCTGCTTGCCTCTTGACTGCTACTCGTAAGAGGGAGCACATCACTCTGAATCTGGCGTCCCTTCATTGGCTCCCTCCGCATTTTAGAGTTCTTTTGAAGATCCTCTTATTTGTTTTCCAATCTTGAAATGGCCCGGCCCCCACCTTACCTCTCGGAGCGCCTACGCAGTTGCCCGGTGCCATTCTCAGTCTGCCATCCGCCCACATACACATTTGCACGCAAGCTGTGAGAAAAATCCAACATGGGAACCCTACCGTTGCTCGTCGGTGCCGTAACCGGTCGCGCTCCTCAGATACACACGGCCGGCCACCCGCGTTCTCGGCATGGAAAGAGGCCCATTTCTCACGGTCTGAGAGCAGCCCGTCATGGGTCAGCAGTTTAGATTTCGCTCTGTAGAGGGTAGTCGCTCATTATTCGCCTCTTAAACAAACTCTTCTGCCTCTCCACTTCCACTTGGAGTGCAGTTATGAAGCGTTAACAAGCACAACACAGTGTCGCGAGGGACGGTAGAAAAAGTGCTCGTCTCCTCTCAAACAAGGGAGTGCGTGCAAAATAAAAAAAAACATCCAAACCCTACACAAGGCGGTCCCCACAAAATCCCAAAAGACGGGTTGTTTTGTAGATTCATCTTTTGAGCCGACCCTTTGGGTTTAATAAATACCGTAGAAATGCCATCGATCAAATCGGCAGTGTTCACACCCACAATAGCGCAAAACGCCTGTTTTTAAATGCACCAAGTTGTGTGCGCCCGCAAAAATCCCCAAATCCAGTCCAGCCCACCTCCGCACAGATTTATACCGCACCTCGCACGACACTATCTTTGGGCAAGAAAATGGGAGTCCGATCTGTGCCGATGTTACGCAACAAGATTAATTGGAGTGAATATTTTCTCGGGATGATGAACGCGCAAGGTATGTCACTCTCAGGACATGTTGTCGGATGAGTCAAATAAACGCCACATTGTCTGGATGAGCCTGCCGGATTGACAAGTGAACCTGGCGCGGGCAAGTCCGGACTTGGCATCGGCTTCGGGGGTTCTGAAACAGCAGCAACTAAGCCCTGAGTTATACTGCGCCCGCTTGTAGGAGATTTATGACTTGGAGAGAGCGGCTACCGGGGAACAAATTAACAAGCGCCCCGCGATTATTCTTACCTTCACAATTGTCATTGGCATGAGCGGCGTGCTAGTTCTCTTTGACGGCATACGCTCGTAGCATCAATTAGTTCCGATGGTGGTCCACGCGGCACTTTTGAATTTTGGAAACGAGCAACATTTGAAATACATCATCACTGTCGGGCGGGAACTTCCCGTCAAAGTTATTTGTTTTAACAACCAAAATGCAGTTTGACGTTTCTGTTTGTTTCGGTCAATTTCTATGGAAGGTTTTCAACTTTGATTTTTGCCAGACTTATGGCTGACACATGATGATGATGATGGTGTGGCAACAATTTACAAAGGACTATTGTTCATTGTAGAGCCAATAATTCCGTGGTTGCTCCCGGGCGCGCTCGTCCCCAATCTATCAATATGAAAAGAACAATAACAGTAATAGCGCTAGATGCTTGTCGTATCCGGGGTTCGAAATTAGGATTCCTCCAAAATTCCGCCGACTGTAAATTTAGCCGCGCCGCAGTTTGGATCAGTGACCCAAAAATATGAGTCACAACTCAATAAGTACGATGCAGTCCAATTCTACACCACTGCAAACGGCAAGTCATTGTTCAAGTAACTCCTCACTAGAGGAGTTAGAATACAAAATCGACCCACGTGCGGATTATGCTCTTCACTAGCTACGAGAACAAACGTCATGACTTCAAGCCGTCTCTGAACAGTAAATGTCTGTTTAAAAGCTTTCTGTAACCTTTGCAAGTTTGGGGATTAAAAACTCCTCCGGACGTTTTTCCTTTTGTGTTGTGGTAAGCTCAGAGATGTCACTTTATCCCGGGGGTGAGTTGTGATGGGAAAGGGCTGGGCTCGTCAGCCCAGTCACTTTGACCCTAAGATTGGAGATGGGCGTCTGGAGCGGTGCCATCCCGCCACTCCGCCCTGAGCTCGCTTCCAGCCATTCCTTCTCTACTGCACTCCACAAGCCTCATAAACGCTCCTCCTCTGCTACAAACCATACTTTGTTTTTGTTGTCACCGCTTCCACTCCAGTTTAGAGCCCCGGTACAGTGTTACTGCCCTGTTACATTTGCACAAACCTTGTTCTGATGACTGAAGTCAATCATAAACGACGGTCTTGTCGGAGTCACCGTATCGGCTGCTAAGGCGTTCCATTCAAAATGTCATTTCATGTGTTATTTCTGGTGACCGATGGTGAAGTGGTTTACTCTCCTGAATTCCTTTGAAAGCATGTGTTTATATGGAAATACAAAGAGATACATAAAGAGAAAAATGCTCCTCAAAACCACCGCGCAGCTTAGCTTTTAAGTCCGGTAGCTTAACGCTAATGCTAAATAGCAACCATGTCCCTTCAAGCAACTGGTGAACACAAATGGTGGCGCGCCACGCGTAGACAGACAGTGGTCAGTCATATTCTCTATCTTCTGCAAAGTATGACTACAATTAGTGCCGCACCGATGAGCCAAGCCGTGTTGAGATGTCTCAATGAACACGATGGCCGTCTGTCTGTCTTATATTACCCCCAGGTGGCCGCGGTGAGCGCACCACGAGTAGCAGAGTGGCCATTCGGTTGATGCAGAAGGACAACAACCGAGGAATTATCCATCCGTGATCGATCCATTGTGGCAAGCAAAGCAAAAACACAAGAACACATCTGGACCTACGGGTAAGCATCTTAATTGGTGGTTGCTGTAAAACGCCAGGGATGCAGGTGGAGATTTTTTTTAATCACCAGAGAGGATATAAAATAAATATACATGACTTTCTTTCTCATTTGTACAGTGGGATTTGGACAGATTCACAAAAAGCAGCTCAATAGACGCGTTCTGCTGTGACATATTCTGTTCTCCTGTGGTGAGCTTATGTAGAATTGCTATGAAAAGACAATACATAAATGTAGACCGTACGAATATTTCAAACCTGCGTCGGAGATTGCAGAATGGCGGACAGACACGTCGCCCCGCAAACAATTCGTTTGACTCGATTCACTGAGTGTTGACATCGTAGCATGCGAGGTGGGAACGTGGGATACTGGCCAAACAACGCCTTTAAATAGAGAATTGCATTACGGAGGCAGCACTGCAAACGGGAGCGCCCAAAACTGTCTGTACAAACTGTCGACGGCAACAATTTCTCAGCCTTTCCACCGAAAAGAGGACGGGCACATGCAAATACTATCAAAAAGGAGGAAAAGGAAGATATTTGTACAAGCAAGCGTGTACTCGGTGTATGCGTCCATAATCCATTATTTAGTGTCCAAAGCAAGAGGTTTTTAAAACACTTGAATTTACCACTAAATATGTGAGGGCATTAAAAAGACAACCGTTACATTGAAACCTCAATGCAGTCTTTTCTAAATGTGACCCAGCTAAAATCCACTTTGCGATTTAAAAAAAAAAAAGTATCAAACTGCTACATAACAAGAGGGAATGAGGGGAAATGTATGGGAGGAAGCACAAGAATACAAAAGGATGGTTTCCAAGTTAAAAAAAACAAAACATTGGTGGGGTACTAACAGAAGGCACCATCCACACCTGCCCTCTAATAATTAATAATTAATAATAATAATACAACGTGGAATTCGTTGTGTTGGATCTCGATTCTATTGGATATCGAGGTGGTGTGAACACATTCAGTAACTGATGCGGTAACAAATGTGGCAGGTCCCTTTCAATAGCTACTGCATTAAGGCAGAGGAACGTTGACAAAAACGTCTTATTCAGAGGAGATCATAAATATAAGTGTGCCTGCCCGCATTTCTTGACACTATTTCGAGTGCATTTCAAAACGACAGCGAAAAAACACGCACGTGTTGTTTTGGACCAGGGAAAGGACTCTTTCACACGTCGTGATGAAAATATACACGTCATCCATGAAAAGCAAAGCCAGTTCTTCCTAAACCTCCGCATAACAGAAGCTTGAGTCTGGCAATTAGTTTGCATAGCAGTTGTCTTGACATACGAACCGACAACTGATCCCTGCTCCTGCCGAGACTGAACCAAGGAGCAGAGAAGTCTTTCAAGGTCTTTTGCTTTCGCTCCTCGACCAAGCTGTGTTGCGTTTTCTCAATAAAAGTGCAATTGAAAAGATCCAATGTTTTCCAAATCTGAAGGAATCAAAGTGTGTTAGCCCCATCACACTCAAGAGAGAACCCAGCCGTGTGCGGATAAAAGTTCCCGCACAAAATCTTGATGATGATCAATGCATACATTATACACACATTTTGGCATGTAACCGTCAATGTAATGAAATTGTGGATGAAAGTTGAAACGTAGCTTCTTTTTTTTTGACACGTTATATACACTCTTCGAATGTGGCAGTCAAGAGAAACGAAATCCAGTTCCCTTTTTGGCCACTCGGTGTCAGTGTTTCCCTCATTTGTAATAACGTGAGGCTCATCTTTTGCGTCTTTTACGTCACTGAATTGGCTGCTCTCTTTAACACAACACGCACGAGCAAGAGTACTGACTGGATTTGAACTTAAAATTTAGCTTCTATGTGGATATTTTGAGAAAAAAAAACCCCGATGCAGATACGCAGGAGTACAGGATTCAAACTTAAAACTAAGTCTTTACGCGGTTATTTTAAAAATGCACTTAGGGAGTAAAGAAGCTATTCTTGGATGAATATGGCACGATCAACTAATCAAGCAGGAGCAGTCCTCAATAATTAGTAGTGCAGGTACTGGCTGGAATGTCACATTTCAGCCAGTTCTTTTTTTTTTTTTATTAATTCCATACGAACACAAGGAACTTCATCTTAAAATGGCGGCCTGGCCACAATGCACGAGAACAGGGGTAGGGAACTCTGTTGGAGTAGGGAGGGATCGAAAACAGGCAGGAGACGGCTCTCGAGGAACCGCACGAGAAGCATGTGATTTCAACCAGCCGATCAGCTTTGTTTTACTCTACTCCACTGGTCTTTTTTCTCGATTTGTTCTCGATTGCCTTATCTGGATGAATAAACGTTAAATAGATAAATCACAAAGCGAAGGAAGTGACCCATGAAATATTTTACATTCTATTCTCGTCTTATGTAGAAAATAACTTCATTTTAGCTGTTGTATAGTTAGCAGACTATTTCCTGGTTTGAAGTCCATTATAGGGGTGGGGGGGGGGGGTCTTAGGCTGTCTGCCTCTGCTTGTTTTTGGGTAAAAATCAGATCAATATTCTTCAGATTTTACAATTTTGCAAGATCTTCGTTCATTTACCAAAAAAAAAAAGGACATCGCAATTGGCTGTCACTCATTCTGTTGCATTAAAGAGCACACCCATTTTTTTTTTAAAAAACGTGACATACAGGTAGTCCTGATCAAACATGCGCGGCGTGCTCGGCCTGAGGAGCAGGGAAGGGTCATCTGGGCCCACAAGCATTTGTTTCAGCTCTTTTGCAGATCGCTCCGACAGTCAGTGCATTTCTAGCGAGGCAACGGTAAAACATGCATCAAACAGCCACCCGCCTGCCCGCACACGGCAATAACAATACAAAACTAATTGACATCGGTCAGTAACAGTCTCATGAAGCGTGGGGGTCTGAAGGGGGGGTGGGGGGGAGGCGCTTACCGTTAGCTGCCCTGTACGTTTATACGCACGTTCCAGTTTGTGGCGGAATGCAAAAATGTCCCCCTGGCAGTCCCAAAACAACAACCCCCCCAGCCCCAAAGATCCTCCGCTTTGTGGCCCAACAGTAACTGGTTACTGAAGAGAGTGGCTCAGATGAATGCACATGACGTTCAGTAAAAAGACTTTGCTTCTGCACATTCGAGCTCTGAATACAGGAACCTCACGAGAATGCCGTCAAGTTAAATTGCGCATTGAATATTGTCTGTACAGTATCATAAATGCTTGTTGTCGTTTTCAGCAAGTTTGCATTTGATTATCCGAGGATTTAGATGCCACTCAAGGACCCTCCGTCCTTCGTCCTGTCCACCTCCAGATGTGATATTTACACTGACATCAAGCTTGAAAAGTAACAAATCAAATAGAAAAAGGTGCGATATAAGGTCAAGATGGGAGCTGTAATCCTTCCTCGTGAGGAACGGTGTGTTCGTAAGTGCCATACGTTTGGAAAATGTGTGTCACCTTCATGTATATCTGTCTATATCTCTATCTCTCTATATAAATATGTATATTTAGAGAGAGAGAGAGAGATGCATATAGAAGGTGACCAAAATGTGTCATCGGAGACAGTATTTGCTTTAGTTTTGTTTCCTGTGGGTTTGCCTTCATGTGACTATGCGTCAAAACGCTGGAATGATGTCATGCGGTGAGAAACCCGGGGCGAAGGAGCCGCTTCCTGCTAGCCGTCCAATGGTGACATCCGTGGAGGAGGTCCACCCCCTCTGCTGGTTCAAGGAGTTGACCCGCTGTCTCAGTAACGATGGGTCTGGTGGGAATACTGGGAGCTCTGTTGGGATGACGACGAGTACCCCATGGCGGCCTGCGGCTGATTGGGGCCTTGGACGTTGCTTTGGTAACCAAGGCGGGAGGTGGAGTGCTGTTGGAGGAAAACGGAGTCGTGAGCAGCTCACCGCCACCTTATCGCATTCACTTAAATTATGAAACGGTCCAGCAAAATGCAGGCGGGGATCAAATTGGTGACTGCCGACCTGATCCAAAGTGTGCGTCGTGGGACGCCGCGTTCCCAAAACAAAGGCCACGGTTACCCGCTACAACAGATAAGATGAGATTCCAGCCCGACTCCAAAGGACCAACCAGCGCACGATGAAACTCAATTGCACTCCCCCACGCTTCTCCCTCCAGAACAGATGGATTTCTTTTCATCGGCCCAGAATGAGTGAGGACCCAATGAAGTTTGCGAAGCTTGCGTTATTCCCGTGATGACAATTTGTAGAAGCGCAGCTCGATAACTGAGACTGCACTGTTATGCAAACTGAACAAATACTCCCAAGCGTTTGCAACCCCGTGTCTATTTGCGTCAGGATTGAAGCGGGCTGTTGCATGAGAGTGGCCTGCGGGCATGGAATCAATGACGGACAAAGTAGGACGACAAGAGCGGCGGCGAGCCGTCGGCCGCGTCGGTCAGATATGAGCCTCTTCTGGTAGCTGACAGCTAGCATGTGCCACATGCAGCGGGCCTCCTACGTAGGCTATACATCGATGCGTGTGATAGTCGTGACTCCGCGCGACACACGCACGCGCAACCCGCAAAAGTCCCAGACGGCAAACAAAACCCGACGGGCACCGCGTGGTGCGTCAACAGACTTGTCTGCGGGACACTTTGGCATGTGGAGACGGCTTGTATCGCTTGACTACTGTTGCCTACTCGTCATGTGTCTGTATTATTTACCGCAGATGTTGAATTCTTTCATTTGGAACTCAAAGCGCTCCTATTGCACGTTTCACCTCTCAAATCCAAAGAAATGCCATTAATCCGTTCCGGCCTCGCTTCAAAAGAAACGGCGCTTTGTAATATTGTACTTCAGAACGTAATTATTATTATGGAATGTAGTGAACGAAACGGTTTGCGCCTCACAAATTCATGCTTTTATTGCGCGTCTCCTCGTGACGTGTCTGCCTTGTCCACGGAGGCAGACGTAAACAAAGATAGATACGACTCTACGCACTCAGTAAGAGGCCATGGCAATCATTTTTGAGAGAAGATAAAGAATATACGCCTCCATTTTTTGTATATCCGGGGCGCTCGGCCATTTGCGTTCAACTCTCCGTTGCTTAAGCGGTTATAGAACCGCATCTGTCGGTGCTAATCGTGAGCAGGTTATGGCATTTGCCAGGAAGATAGCATGAAGCTAGCTGGCCGCTCTTAGGGCACCACGGTTTGGTGGTTTGAAATACGAGCGTGATCCGATCTTCGCCTGAGAGTGAGTTTGGCTCGTTATCTCCAGAAATGCGTACGTCGGGTCACTCTTATCTCAAGGCGCAGCGTGTCATTTGTTGAACGTATTCTTGTTTCCACGATCGGTTAACCGGCGATACAGAGAGAACAAAAAGCAGGACTGTCGCTGCGGGAGTCGAAATAGTAGGGCGATACCGCGGAGGACGTGGTCAAACTGAAGAAGCTGTTCAAAGCGCTCTTCAATGACGTTTTTGAAATGGCAGAAAGGAAAAGGCTGGCGCTGAGATTTGAAGACCGTGACGCCTTCTACTAACCTGATACTCTGACTGGAGCACCCCGGTGCCCGAAGAGGTGCCCGAAGGTCCGATGCGGGGTTTTTTATTGGCGGGGCCCTGGTCCTGTCCGTGCTGTAAAGCCCCGCCGGCGTTGGCTCCCGTGGCTCCGGAGGTGCCGTTGGTTTGGGTTGAGTTCTGCTGAGATGGGGCCTGCTGGGCTGCCGTTTGCTGCTGGTTCTGCGCCTGAGTCTGGCCCGTTGTCTGCTGGTGCTGTTGCGTCTGGTTCTGCGAGCGAGCGCACAAGGCAAGCGCTTAACAGACGAGCGGCAGAAAGTGAGACGGAAGTCGTCTGAATTTAAAAAAAACAAAAAAAAAAACCCAAGTCTGCCTGCGTGGAACGCTTTTGGCCACTCACCTACAGTAGCCCGATTGTTGCGACTTGCGTTGGGGCCGCTCAAAGCACCTTTCGCTGAAATGTCAACGACTGAACGGCTGCTATTTGCAGAAAGTATTTCAACAAGGGGAAGCGGAAAATCTCAAAAAGAGCCGGTCTAACTTTGGTGTGATTTGAGTTTCTGTTCCAGCGACCCCAAACAAACCGCAATGACAAACGGCGCATTTTCAGGCACCGTGCAGAAAGGTCAGTCACATCGTGACTGACGCGCATGGATCAGCTGTTGTTTTCCAGCGTGATGGAGGAGCCGCGAGTTCTCAGAGGTTGCCCAGAGGTTGCTCGGAAGAAACAATGCCTCTTTCTTTAGCGGCGGTCAGCCAAAGGCACGCGTGCCGATGCTGGCCGAGCCGCCGCTCGACCCATGCGAGCTCGCACGCCAGCTGCAAAGCCGCGAGAGGGATTTTGCGTACTTTGGCGCGATTTGATCTTTGTCTAATTTGGGGTGAGAAAAACCTCCCCAAGTAAAAAGGAATTTTGGGAGCTCGCGGTCCTTCTAAACTTCCCCTGGTCGACTTACGCCGTCACCGACTGACTCATTTTCAGTTTTCGGATGTGTGTACTAGCTGTGTTGCTGTCGCTAGCTTTTCTTTGTAGATCCTAATTCATTTAACCGCTAATTTCCTGTTCGTCGTCGATGACTCTCTGCGGTAAGGCGGTTCCAGACGGACTTGTGTTCACCGTACCGAACCACCCGATCGATACATCGCTCGTTATCAGCGGCAGTAAAATAAGTGTTATTCGACTAACTTCAATTGTAAGAATACTTGTTAGCGTCCCTCTGCATCGTACGCCTGAAGCTTTTTTTGGGTTCAGTGCGGCCGCGCTTTCGATAACACAAGTTAGCCGCGACGCCGCGTTACCCACAATGCTTCCGTCGACATCACGGGGGAGCCGGAATTAGCCGGATTATCGCCACTGCTTCTTATAGGCGTCACAGCCAAGGTGGGAAAAGCGAAAAACGAGGCAAGTTTGACAGAAAAACAAAGCGCCAAAGAAACGAATAACTCGACGACGATCACATTTTATCGCGGCTAGTTGACTCATCTCGGCGGCTATGAATTCTCATGGGGGAAACTGTGAAATTACCTTTTCCGCTTTCTCCTCCGGCTCGTCTTCGTTGAGAAATTCTCTTTTTGGGTACGGGATCTGGCACCCGGCAAACACGCTGTCGGCACAGGATAAGACAGACGGAGAGCTCTGAGCGTTTTCTGCGCAATCAAGGAGCTACCGCACAACGTCAATTGCTGTCATTAGATTGGAACAAAAACGAGAAGAAAAAAAAAAGGATGTCAACTTTCCTTCTAGTTGACGGCCGACACCGCGGCGGGGCTGCGTTGCGATTGACTAACGTCCTGGAAAAACGTTGCTCTGACTCACTCGGCGGTTGGTAACGGGTCCTCCAGGAAGTAGGGATCCTGCAGCGCTTGCTCCGATGTGATTCTTTTGGTGGGGTCCATGGTGAGCAGCTTCTGGAGCTGAAAGCAGAAATAGCAAGTCATGAATTAAAAAACAAAAAACAAAAAACCACCTCGTATGCGGTATGCACTTACCAACAAGAAAACTTTGCTATCTGGTTTGACTTTGTGTTTTTCCATGTATTTGATCAGGCTGCTGTTTGCATAGCTGTAAGAAACAAGGTGGGGGGGGGGGCAGCGGGGGAGCGCTCAATTCATGGTTGTTGAAATTGATCTCTCTTCCATTCGTCGCTTGTAATGGATTGGGCGAGGCCCAGATTCCCTTCCGACACGCGGCGTTACGAGGCTTTTTCAATGGTCGCAGCCTTGCGCAATGCACTTACGTCGTTCTTCTGAAGTCCTTCTGAAGCGTCGGATATTCTGGCATCTTCCGGATGTCTTCCCAGTCTTTATCTGAGTCGTACCAAATCGAGCGGTGAGCAATGAATGACGACATTAAATACGCACGCCGCGGCTCAAACATTTGGTCACGGAATTGTGCTTTGCCAAATGCGTCGGCTTGCGAGCGCGGACCTGCCGGGTAACCCATGACGCTGAATATCCTGTCCAGCTGGTCGTGATGAAAGGGGTTACTGGTCTTGATGTCTTCCTGGCGACAATGAAAAATGGGCTCTGACGTTAGCAGCTCTGCGAAGATGCAGCCGATGGCCCAGATATCTGCGCGTCGGCACACAAACCCAAGACGGCCGTGAGCCAATGGCAACCCGATCATTGGCCGTGACGCATTTCTGTCCCCGAATCCCAACTTTCAAGCGGCAATCCGAAGCCGGATGCGCCTCGGCTTGTCAACGTGAACTTGAACGCACGTGGGAGAGCGACACGCAGCATGCATGAAGCGCCAAGACGCCCTTCGCATACTCGACGTGTTGCCTCACGTCGAAGACAACAACAGAACATTCCTTTCCATACAGTACGCTTCAGATGCAGCATGTACAGAGATGTGCCCGAGCCCCCCCCCCCGAGCGTCCGCACTTACCGATAGCTTTGGTGTAGTGGCGGGCCCCCAGCAGGAGCTCGGGAGCCCTGTACCAGAACGTCACCACCACAGGATCGAGGTCGGCCAGCGGCTTGAGGGGAGAGTTGAAGAGTCTTGCGAAACCCATGTCGGCTACGCGACGCAGGGCGGGCAAAGGAGGCAGAAAAGACCGAGAGGTGAAGTCGATTGTGCGCACGCCGTTCTGCATCCTGATCGGCGGAAGGGACCGGAGACCGACGTCAAAGCCCGCAATGCCGACCAAACTTTCTGGACGGTATTTCTAAAAACTGTCAGCTATTTGGAAGAAAACTTGATTCAACTAGATATACGGAGAGAGAGAGAGAGATTTAAAAATCTGTTTGTTAGAATGAAGTTTCCCTTGTTGGTTGTAAGGCAAAATGGACAAAGGGAAAATCTTTGCAATGTGAGCGGTTTCGCGTTGGAAAGATCTTGTGTCAAGATGTCACTTGAATAAAACTGCCCCAGTGTTATTTCCTACTTGTGACAACATATCGCAAAGTACAGTCGGCAACATCTCCCAACAATACGATTGGCTGCATCCCAAACACATTTGGGGTTGCGAAGTTGGCGTGACCCTCAGCAACGGTTGCACTTTGTCACATGGGAAAATGACTCGGGTAGCCACCCGCTTATCAACAACTTCCCATCCGCTTTTCAGGCCATGTTTGGCGGAAACAAAGGCGGCGTTGTGCTCCGCTGCAAGCCGAGGCCAAGGTTCTTATCGCATTCCGTCGCCTCGACGTTTCACCAGCCCCACTTGGTCATGCACACAAATGTCACGTCTGAGCTTGTAATGTAGCAAGTCTGTCCAAAGGCTCCCGGTTCGAATCTCCGTTTTGCTCGTTCCCCTGTGGGGGTTTGCGGGTTTTGCGCGTGCTTGCCCTGGTTTTTCTCAGGGTAATCTGACTTGCATGTGCCAGAACCCCCCCCCCCCACCCCCCTTTTTTTCCCCCTTCCATATGATGTGAAAATACGGTCAATAAATTCATCATTTTGAACTAGATTTAACTAGTTTGACAAACTATATTTTGTGAGAGATAAAAATCGGCTTGACAATCCGGAACATTTAAGTGTGAAAAATGAGGGGAAAAAAAGCCAAAGAAAACAAAAATAAGAACGTGGAAAAGCACTGTGGCGACAATATCGGCTTGTGCAGACTTTATCAGACAAATACAAGGCAAGGTCAACCTTTTCAAAACAGCCAAATCAATAAACGGAGCTTTTTCTGAAATGTACCTTACCGATTTTAACTCTTCCTCGTTCGGGTCCTTCTCCCATGACCAAGATGTTAGCTGGTTTCTGCGGAAGAGAACACGGTGGCAAAGTTTGAGAAATCGCCGTCGTATCAACGGATACTGCAAGTTTGATCGGTTCAAAAAAACACCGTTAAAAAGGATATAATCAGTGGACGACGACGACGCGCCAATGTCAGCCATCCCTTTAGTCAAAAGTGTCCTCAACTTTCACAAAGTCCTGAGACGGCGCCAACTGGTCGGCCAATTGGCCTCACGTGACCGCGAGAAAACCGAGAAAGATTCTGAGACGCCGCGGCGTACCTGGCCGCGTCCGGCGTCGTTTTTGTTTTGGGGTGGGGACGTCGGCGGATAAATAAAGGTTCGAAAAATCCACTTTAACCATGCGGAGTAAATGCGGCCTCGTCTTCGGCTGTTTTTCGAGATCGGTGCCAACGGGATTTGTTGTGCTAATGTTGGTCAACAAAAAAAGAGCCAAAGTGACGCCGCGCTCGCTTCAGACTTCCTGCTATTCGCGCCAAGCCGTCGGGACTCCTCCCGCATTCGATAAGCGACAAATATCACCCGGCTAACACAAACAAAGAGGAACACAGTTCAAATATGCCGTCGGACGCTTCCAGCCGCTCGCAGCTGCGGCAGATCAAATACGAGATCTGCCGCCTGAATTCCCTTCGTGGTGTTTGCGCTCACCGCGGTCCGTCTGAGCAAAATTCTTGTCGCTACAAAAACGGCACGAACAAGCGCATTTGTAGTCCGAGCCCGCAGTCCGACGTGTCATGATTGGGCAAACCGTGAGCGTTTGCTCACAGTGCCGAGGAGTCCGAGCTCTACCTTTGCTCTTGAAAGGAAACAAATGACATATTTATGTATTTGTATGTGTATTTTGTGATATACAGTATATTTGACGGATTGACGTGGCGTCTAGATAAGGTGAGCGAGCCCCCCCTCGCTGCCCATCTTTGGCTTTTGACGCCGCATGATTTTTAGTTTGACTGTTTTTGTGCTTTCTACTCTTTTCGTGCTTCATTTATTCATTTTGTTGTTGTACGAATGATTTTGCTCCTTTAAAATGCAGCGTCGGGTTTCAATCGCAACCCCATGACTTCGCCATTTTTCAAAATAGTTCAGCCCTAGCTTGCGCCGGAGTTTCCGCACAACTCGGTTTTAAAACGACCAATTTGAAAATGCATCGGAGCAAGTTCTTGTACGACCGAGCGGAAGCGCAACTGCACCGACAAATTGTGAATTTCGCTCCGAAATCCAAAAGCCAACTCGATGGATATTCATTGCGTTTGAAAAGGACTTTGTGCTTTCTTGCTACGATTGTGAACGCAGCTTGACTAAGAATAGCGATGGGTTCTTTTGCAACCGTGTTGACGACAACCTCCCAAAACAGTCGGGCACCGCATCCTCTTGTGCGACGGCATCTGCATCTTTGTCCAAAAATTGGGCCGGCTGAGGAGCCAGAAGACGGCTTATGCAACAGAATGAATCGGTCGATAACAACGCCTCCCTCCAATCGGGATGTTGCAGCCGTCAGCTTCAGCGGAACGCAAACCTCCGCTTTCAAAGTCTTCCCGTCAATGGCTGACGTCACCGACCTTATGTTTCCCCTTTCTCGGAAAAACAAAAGTTGAGGTCATTCGTATTTGAAGATGCCTTTTTGTAGGTCATTTGAATTGGCTTTTTAAATCTAGCGGGGGTGCCCAACCACTCGATGGCGATCGAGCGCTAGCCCGCGGACTAGTCACGAGTCGATCACAGGGGCTGTCGGGGCTAAATGGGGGGAAAAAAATCGTCTATGTGCCTGTGTGTTATTAATCATCCAATATTACGAAAACAAAGTTGTATTTTAGAAATTCACTTGTTTTTTTTCCCTTTGCATTTTAGTTCTTGGAAAGGAAAAAAATAATAATACGACTTCCTGTCATGGCATTACTGTTCAAGCGCACATTTATTTTGTGTCAAAAACAAAACAAAACTTGTCTTTCATTGGATCAATTGTACTGTACTTCCTCAAGAATAAGCTACTTTTGAATTCTCGTGGAATTGACAAGAATATATGCTAGTGATGTGTAACTGTTGTTAGGATGATGGGGGGGGGGGGGTGTTCTTGGAACAAGGTCTACCCTCTAGCCACAAAGTGGCTAACCCCTGACGGAGAGCATTCGAATGACCTCCAGAGTTCGATCCGTGCATATGCCAAGAGTCAGAAGACATTTTGTAAAATGTCACGACAAACAAACAATCCCAAAAAGTCGATTTGAGTCTGACAAAACAAGCCCAAATCAAATTTCCAACCGCATAAGGGGGTCGTGTCGAAGAATAGTCGAGAGATAGAAGCTGCAAAGCAGCTCCAGCCCGCTTCTTCTGTTGCTGCGATCTTAGCGCAAGGGACGATTCTTGACAGGAAGACGCAAACAAATACGCCGCAGCAATCGATCCCCTTCGGGAATCTTCCCCGTGGAGGCGATAGTTGGTACGGCCCGGCGAGCCTTTTGCTGCGGTCTGCAAAGCTGCTCGGTTAGCATCTCCACAGCACAAGCTCCGGGCTGTTACGGGGGGGGGGGGGGGGGGGCTGGGAAGGGAGCCAGCCACTCCGGTGTTGCTTGCAGTGGGTGGGACGAGTGTGTGGGGGGGGGGTAACGTGCGGCGGTGCCATGCGAAAGCATCTGGCCGAGTCGAGCGACGCCACAGAGGGCAAGCAAAACGCGCTCAACACCACAACGCGGCCGAGCGGGCAGGAATCCAATTTCTTCGCTCGCCGTGCTTGAACAAAATGGGAATTCCCTCAACATAAATCGGCAACGGAATCTCCCCGGTCAACAATGCGCCCTTGTTTGATAGATTTTTTTTTTGTTTTCTTTTTCAACTCACAAAGAGCCAGTCACCTGCTCACACTCGATAATCTGCCCAACAAAGACAAATTGGGAGAGTTACGATAGGAGAGCCCAGCGGCAACAATGGCAGGAAGCCCTGTGGCAGGAAATGAACCGGCCTTCAATAACCACGCCGCATGACATTGTCATCAAATCAGATAGCTTCGGTCCTAACAATAGACAATTTCATCCGGCTGCGACAGAAATTGGGATAAAAAAAAAAAAAAAGCGCCCAAACAACAAACACTATGCGCCCAACGCTCCACAAATAGCAGGCTTGAAAAACCAAAAGCCCAAAATGCGGTTTATCTTCACTCCAAGTTTTGATGGTTTAAAAAAAAAGGGATTTTTCCACCGCACCAAATGAAAGCGATTCACCGTTCACAGTCGATTCCCATCTTCCTGCTTAAAAAACAGCCGCGATTTCACAAACGGTTAGCGGGGTTTTTCCTGCATTCTAAATGGCGCGGCGGCCCCCCCCCCCCCTCGAGCTCATTTTGTGCCTGACCGCCGCATTTGACATTGAAGCGAACTTGCTTTCTGACGTCAGATTTCGGGAATGACGCGCTTGGCGCCCCATCTGAATTCGACCGAATGATTGGATGTTGGTTCACTTGACGTTGACGCCATTCGGAGCAATTTCGCTACATGGCCGCAGTCGGACGCCACCGGATCGTGTTATGGAGCAAAGGGCCCCTCGCGCAGTTGATCGCCTCAAAGCGGCAAAGAGACAATGGTCTGCCGTCCGCCAGCTTCCCGATCGGAGCAGATTTACATCATGTGACGTCCAGATGTCACGTGACCCGGGATTGCTCCGGAATGACGTAAAAGCGGAGGGAGACACCGCAGCGGGCGCCCGTGAGTAAATAGAAGCTTGGTGCTCGGAATGTGATAAGGTGACGGCCTTGTTGACCTCCGCTCCCCGACTGAGAAGTCTACATCGTAAATAATCAACATCCGCTCATCCCATCCATCTCGGTCGTTTATCGCCTCCGACATTGCTCGACGCGACCGGTCAGTACTTTGAAATCTTAACGTTTCACGTCATTGACTGATGCGGCCGACATGCTTGAGATGATTCTTTCATTTGGATTCCGATCGAACGTCGGTCATGTCGCGTGAGTAAACGGTGATCTCGATTTCAAACAATTCGGGTGGAAATCCTGTCATTCTAATCCAAAGAACGTCTGGATGGAGCCGGCGCCGGGAGTCCTCTTTGTATCAGAACAAAAACAAACCTGTGGGAAAGCCGCGGCGGAGACCATCACACGGACGCGGGCGGGTCGCAGCCGGGCAACAGAATCGAAAAGCTTCCGATCTTGAGCCGCCATCGTTCGAAGGCGTACGTTCGCAGCTCGGCGCGCCCGCCGTCGTTGAGTCGGATAGAAATGTCATCTCGCGTTCTCCGAGCGCGTGCGAATATGAGCGCCGGCGAACCCGAAGAAATTCGCAGGCGTCGGAACCGATTCTGGAGGGCGCGCGACCAGTTGCGGAGCCGTGGTTAACTTTAGTTTTCAATGCAGCCTTCGAGATGAGGAAACTTTCATGATCGTCACGTCGACTTTTGACATTTTCCATCGATGCCACCCGAAAGCCAAATCTCCCCGACCGACTCTTTGTGCGTAGGGCAAGAAGCGGAGCAGTGACGCTGAAATATAACAGAGCTGCTCACCAGATCCCTGTGGAGGACCCAGTTGGCGTGGAGGTAATGGATCCCATCCAGAATCTGATACAGCAGCGACTTCACCATCCCTCGGGGCAGCTGCATGGGCTTTTTGTTGGCCTTGGAGGCACGGTGGAACTTGATAATATGCTAAAAGAAAGACAAAAAGGATTCCCAGGATGGCATTTGTACTCTGCGGGCAAGCCGCCTTGTGCGCGTTCATGCGGGTCGGGCGTTTCGTGTGAATGTTTGATCGATTGCGACTTGAGACGGGGCTCGAGCCATTTCGGTGACTACTGTGGATTTGTTGGTCTTTGGTGGAAGGACCGCGGCCGTTTTGTTGCCAGGTCAACTCACTATTGCTTCCATATTTGACCTTGACGTCTTTGTGTATTCGCGGGCTCTTTTTTTTTTTTTTTTTGCCACAGTGATTTGTTCTGCACTTGTGACAGCCACGGTCATGTCAAACTCCATTTTAAAATCGAATTGGGTCCTGCGGCCTGTTTTTCCATTCCGCAGTTTGATCTCAGTGTTGTGGAAATGTTTTTTCCTGAGTAATTAGTCACTTTTTTGGGGCGGGGGGATTGAAAATGGGAAAAAAAAAAAGAATGATTCACAGAATTCTAAAAACAACATCTTTATCGCTTACTTAGCTTCCCAGTGTTGACAGTAGATGCAATCGCCATGATTTGGATTTATGCCGGGTTGAAAAAAACAAACAAACAAGTAAGTGACGGTTAAAAATGATCACGCCGCTTATGCGGTCAGAGTCTTTGAAGTATTCTCAAGAAACTGTCTCGAATTTCTTTTTCCTCCCATTATTCTGTAGTCAACACACAGCGGTAGCGAGCCGACAGTGTCCGCCAGACCTGTGCCGTATACGCTCACTGATTTGGACGTAGCCGTTCCACGTTTCAGGTCGCCCTCCGTGTCACGACCCGTTTGTGAGCTCGGCCGGAGAATGACGCGTCTTGATCGGATGGCGAGGTCTGAATGACGTGTGACACTTTTTGGGGAAATCCTGCCAGACGGACGTACCGCAGTGCGCGTGGAGGAAAAACTCACCCAGAGGTCATGTTCGGCGTAGTCTAACAGGAGCGAAACCTTTCTGTCACTGTGGGAGAGGAACACTTTCTGCAGGGCAATCACGTTGGGATGTTTCAATTCTCGTAACAGCTGGAGAACACAAGAGAAAAAAAAAAGGTCTCAGCCGGGCGAAGCTCCGGCAGGCGACCCTTGTGAGGATAAAGCCCATCGGGAAAAAAAAGGATGGATGGCAATCCTGGAATATCACAACTCGGGTCACAATGGCTCATTTGGAACCCGGACTGGGCCGCTGGGGTTCAATGGACAGCCAAGTCCCGTAACTCGCTGGCCTGCACCGTTTGACATTTGGACGCAGAGTGCGCTCTTTGAGCAGAATGGGAAATACCGTACAGCGACATGCAATCCGTCTAATCCCGTTCACATTCTGCACCAATCCGCCCTCCGTAGAATAAGAGCAGCGTGTCGGCAAGAAAATGGGTTGGTTAGTTCTCCTTTTCTGGAAAATAGGTCATGTTTTCATAAAAGGCTGACAGGAAAAGCACTCGCCGGAGGAGTTCCAAACATTCGCACCAAAGTCGGTCAATCTTTAAAGGGCCTCGCCGTGGGAAGGTGAATTTCAAGATCAACTGGAGACTTTTTTTTTCTTCAACGGACACAAAGTGCCTTACGGGCGGCAACGCATGTCACACGTTTACAGAGAAACCGAAGCAAACCTTAAACGGTCCACATGGAGATTGTGTGACCTGAAAAATGGACTTAATGGGCACAAAAGATGTTTTTTTTAACTCATTCAGTACCAGCCAATTCTAGACCAAGTCTGAAAAGACGTTTAAAAACGTCATTGGGAGTGAATGAGTTAAGCAGGTCTCTATTTCAAGAATCGGAACCAAGATCCATCAAAAAACAGCAATTAGTTTGTCATGTACATGCCACATGAAGCAAGTCCCTACTGCGGACTACAGTAGCTCTTGTGGGCAAAAGGAAGCGTGTCAACGTGAACGCAGTACGTAGAAATGACGTCGAGATAGCACCGGCTTTTCTCTGGATTCCTCTCGTATTGCAATGGAACACTCGAAATTGTCCCGAGGTGCGAATGGTCGTTTCGTCAATGTGTGCCCTGGAATTGGCAAGCAACGCCGGTGTTCAGGGTGTACCCCGCCTACTGCCCCAAAACAGCTCGGGTCAGCTCCGGCATAGAAGCCGATTAGAAAAAGCACGGATGGTAATAATAGCCGCAGGACTCATTAGACCTGTGGAAGAGCCATGTTTGAGCTTTCACGGTCCGCCGTGTCTGCAAATACACTTCCGAGCTATTTACTTTACAACTGTTTGTACAGTGAGGTGTGACTTGAGAAGTAACGGTTGTTGCCGGTAAAAAAACAAAACAAAAAAAACGCATTGACCATATGGAAAGAATCCTTATTTTCTTGATGTGGTGCAATTTCCATTTTTGGTCGGTCAATGTGTGAACTGTGTCATTTTCTTATTGACCATTGTTTCTTTCTTATTGGCTGCAGGAATTCGAGAAGAAAAAAAAATGCCACTGTTTTTTTTTTTAACATGAAAAAAGGCAAACAAGTAAGTTAATGAATAACTCAAACCCCAGTTGATGATGAGATGAAGCCACCGACTTGTAACATATACTCGTTGAAGTGATAATAAACGCAAACCGCCTTAGAAGGAATGCGAGCGCACGACTGTATCAGAATCAGAATCAGAATCATCTTTATTGGCCAAGTATGTAGAACACACAAGGAATTTGTCTCCGGTATAACACGCTGCATTAGTATCATCGTAAACAACAAATCATTGAACCATTTTAGAGTAACCAGTAGCAGTATTTGTAGTACAAGAAGAGTGACTACGTCAGTGACTGTTTAAGGAGTTAATGGCTAGAGGGAAGAAGCTGTTTAAGTGTCTACTGGATTTGGTGCGCATGGATCTGTAGCGTCTGCCTGAGGGGAGTAGCTGGAAAAGGTGGTGGGCAGGGTGCGGGGGATCCAGGAGGATTTTATTAAGGTGTAGAAAAGGAGAGGTCGACGGGAACCAACATAACATGTCTCCCAATTTGGGAGCGCTGACTGCCGACTGGCGAGCTAAACCCCCCCCCCCCCCCCCAAAAAAAAAGCCTTCAGGAGTCGAAAGCTGTTCATTTATTATTTAAAAAACAAATTTGTTTGCCCGCTCAGAAAAACATCATTGCAGGTTGCAGTAATTGCAATTTGTGTTTGAGATGCAAAGCGATCATACACTTTGTTCAAATATTTGAAGCTCGCGGAGGCAGCGCCAACATGGGCTGATGAAACGAGTTAAAGCTCATGACCACATAGTCAAACAAACATGAGTCAAAGTTCAATGCAAAACAAGGCGTTGCCGCAAGTAGAGCTTTTGGTTACTTATCCATTAGTCGAGATGCAAATGCCAGCGGCTCCACCCGAATAAATCGATTCACGTTCAACTTTTGTGAATTTATGATCACGTTCATTTCGCCGTTCCAAACTCACCATTCACGGATTCAGATCAATAAAGTCCAGTCATTGTGATAATAATGATTAAGGAGAAAACAAGGAGTGGGCCAAAATATCTGTTGACGGGGGCAGAAGAAGTCTCTCGTGTGACAGAATTCATTTGACTGCCTCGCCAAAATAGTGTGTTCAAGGCGCCATCGTTTTCAGCCACTTTGGCTTTTTTTCTTCTTCAAAATGTCTGCAGGATCTGATCAAAATAAGGCACCTCCTGAATTGTTAATCTTCAGTCATTTTTGAAAAAGTTCATCGTGCCTTTTGGCAGTTATTCAAATCACCGTCGGTGGTTTATTGTTTGTATTGAACAATTAAGTAACCAACAATATTTTTTTTCCATGCGCCCAAGTCGGCGATCCAAACGGCGGCCCCGGTTAAAGGGGCTTTTGCAGTCACAGGGAAAAAAAAAAAGGCTGAGCAGTTCAACGCGTGAGCGAGTTAAGTGCATCCTAAAACTTCAAACCACCTTTGACTGCACGGTGAAGTTTCTGCGAGATCAAAAATGTTGCATATTCAGCCAAAAATGACTTGAAAGGTTGACACGTTTTCGGGAGGACATTCAAAAAACGTCTTTTGGGTTCAGCGGCTGCAGCGTGTTGTCGCCATGTCACGAGATGTTTGCTTGAGTGCCGCTGGCACGGCGCGGAGGCCAATTGCCCCGTGCGAATTCTCTGGACATTGCCAAGTGGAAACTATAGGCCGTTACGTAATAAGCTCATGGAATGTCAAAGGGGGCCGTGTTCTCACTCTGCCGCACTCGGATGGACTCGCCGAGTGTCACGCTGACGTGCCTCGGCCGGGCCCCGATTAAATACATTTTCCGCATCCTCTTGGATTATTTTTGCCAGAGCACAGATCAAAATGTAACTTACCGCAATTTCCCTGCACGCAGACATTGAAATTCCAGTGCCTTCTATTTGTTTCAGTGCATATTCCTTCTCATCTATCCTGTAAGGGGGGGGGGGGGGGGGAGACATGAGGGAAAATATTACTTTAGTATTTTGTTTCAAAGATTTTTGACTCATATCGGGGGAGCTAGTTACCTTGGAATTTTCAAATATCGGTTTCACAAGCAGAGGTTGACCGAAAGAAAACCACCCATCCATCAATTTTCAAGACCGATCATCCTGTTTTGGGTCAAGGAGCGCCGGACCTTATCCCGGCTGACTTCAGGTGAAAGGCGTACTCTACCCTGAAGTGTTCGCCAGCCGGTCGCGGGGCACGTCAACGGACGGGAAACCATTCACGCCGTCGCTTGAGTGGGGACTGAACTCACGCTGCTTGCAGCAAAGTCACGCAAAGGTACCGGCGGCACCGAAGGAAACCCAAGCTACAAAATGATGGCGCGGAGATATTCAACAAGATGCAAACATGCTGGACTAAATGGCAAATGGAGCCATGTCGTTCAGTGAGCGCCACGCACGGAAGAAAACAAGTCTTCATGGTGTTCGGCCCAAACCCTCTTCAGCCTCGTTTGCAGTGGAGATACACTAGTAATCACTTGAAATTGATTTACTCGCACGACAGTTGCTCTGTCTGTATGTCTGTATTGGTCACCTTACATCACTTCATGTCATGACTCTCTGTACTACTACTTGCTATGTGATTATTATTCGTTTTTCTTCTTCCAAATGTACATTTTGTTATAGTGGCTTATTTGCTGTCATACTAGAGTGGATGCAGCTACCGGGAGATTACTTTTATTTATTTTTTTTCGCATGTCCTTGGCCTAATGAAGATGATTCTGATTTAACCTGATGGGATAAGCCAAAAGCCACAACAACGTGATTACTTTTTGGCAATTAGTAGCGGTCGCATTGTGACGTTTTCTGTGTTACAATACAACTTGAATCACATTTTTCCCAATGAATGTTACAACTTCTCTTCACATTGCTACTTGGTTCTTGAAAATGTTCATCTCGATAAAATGCCACTTGACTTATTATATGAATGACTTCATTGTGATCATTGTACTTTTTTAAAATTACTAGTGTGACCATCAGAATCTAATCCCAAATTATTTACAATTTTCTCTCATTCAAAGTTGAATAAAAACCAACTCTACCAATGGATAATCCAAACCATCATCGAGGTGATATCAAGAACATAATTTAATGTGAATTGCTCACATCATATTTAAAAAACGATTATGACAATTGTATAACTAAAATGGGAATGTTGATTGTCCATTTGGCACATTTGGGTGCTTTGTAAACCATGTCACTTGGATCATTTTCATTTGGCGAATGCCCAATCTTTGCGAATACCTGCATATCGTTCTAATAGAGCTCGGCTATCTGTTGTGATTATCTGCACAAAGCAAGCAGAGACGTTACTACCGAGCAAGTCGGAGTAGTTTCCGTCACGTTTTACATAGTAAAGTTTGACAACACTGACATTGCCAAGTGTAATCTCTGTTATTACATTTTGTGCACGTTTAAGAGGTAGTACGGTTGTGACACAGTCGCGAACGTTCAGTCAACCCGGAGCTGATTTCACAAACCTCACAGCAGCATTGTTAAGTGTTACATGCTTGATCGTGACGACGCGTAAGGACAACGAGCCAAGTTTTATGTACAACTACGAGTATGAAAAAAAAGTTTGATCGTGCAGCGTTGGGATTTGGAGTGGGGGGGGGGGGGGCTTGAACGCAAAAGGAAACCTCAACTGCTGCCATCGCGCGACGCGAACACGACACCCGTGCCACTCAAGTGCGTTCCCATACGATGAATCGCATGCCCACTATTGACAGGACACGTCAAAAATAAGATGACCCGCTCCTATGTTGGGCAGTACGATGTGTTGGGGGGGGGGGGGGGGAGAGGAGACGATCGGGCATGGGGGAGAGAGGAGGGAGGGGGGCCGTTGGTGAGTGAGCGCGTTACATGAAAACAAAAACACAGACACGGGCGATCACTTTGGGAGGGGATTCAAATCGAACGCGCCGTTCGTAAACACATGCAAGTGTTGCTTCGCAAAATGCATCCGGCGGTCACTTTCATATCAATATCAACAAAAACGTCCATGGTCATCTTACCCGTCTTTGCGTTTAGCTTTATAAACGTGCCCGTAGGTGCCTCGACCCACTTTGCAACCTTCATATTCGAACAGATCTTCAACTCTCTCCCTCTCGGCAGCCAGCTTTGTTTTGAAGTCGTAATCCATTCTAACCCATAAATACGTCGTAATTTACAATAAAATAAAATATTAATTATTACATGCATTAATTAAATAATCTGGTCGGTTTATTCCCCCACCATTTCCTTGTTTGGGATTTTGGTCTGCTCCGCTTAATGTTCACTGGCTCGTTGACGTTTCTAATTGGCGCACAGGGCTTGCTGGGTAACGTAGTTTCAGGGAAGAGACGCAGCGCTTCAAACCTACGCGAGAAGAGACATTTAAAAACTACAACCCGCATATGTCGCCGCTGTGTGCCACACTTGGCGTACTCCAGTACGCTTTTAAGAATCCCGGGATTGGTTGTTTGAATTACGTCGCGTATACATAACGCCGTTGTTTACTCGTAATACAGTAGTGCACAACCTTGGTAACACAAGAATTAACACATATTTTACAGAAAAAATGAATGGTTATGGAACGACATTTAATATACACAGATTGCTGATACTTGATTCAATAGTTTTGTTCGTACAATTGATTTAAAGTGACACCCGAATAACCAAATGAAGCAGGCTGTTATTATCAAAGTTGAATTAGACGTGCCATTTTAAAACCTGGAATACGAACAGGCTGATGTGACTTTCAAGTCAAAGCACACAGTGAAGAAACCGCTCCGTGATGACGACATATTTATATCCAATTGGTTGTTTCCAGAACTAGCTGTTGATGGCGGTGACTACCTTTATCATGAAGATGGTCGGTACACTGCTTCGCTGACATCTCGCTGTCAGGAGATTTGAACACCTGCCCAACAGATATAATACAATGCGGTATTTTGCAAGTGGCCCGCAACGTCTCCCGACGATATTGAACGTGCTGCAGAGTTGACAGTCATCCATTGCAATGATACCCACGTTAAAAATGTATAAAATCGTGCCCCTGTGGCTAGTTAGTGTTAAAGAATATTACAGTTACATCTTACTTCTGTTTAACGACGGGGAATGTTTTTGTGGAAACTGAAGTACAAGTTGCGATTTGAAATAAAATTTAACGTTTAACATGTCGTCGCTTGACGTATGTGTTGCCAAGCGAACTGCTGTAACGGACAGCCCTTTGGACCAATCACATCTGACCAAACGCAGTCCTGCAATACGGTTGGTTATTTAAGCTCATGACGTTTCGTCATTTTGTTTATAAATCCACCTCGCAGTCGTCGTACAGAGCTGTGCACAGTATGGCCGGCGATATTAGCTAGCACTCGCTAACGGTATTCTCTGCAAAAGGGAAGACGGTAACAGAAGAAAAATCATCATTTGGATTGTTTAACAGACTGTACACCTATAAATTATCATTTTATTGAATACGGATTAATTAAGACAAAACGTTATAACCGACGTTTTTTTTTTTGTTGCGCCAGTCTGTTGTCTCATGATGGAAGATAACGGTGCACATTTCTTCGAGGGGACCGAGAAACTGTTAGAGTTGTGGTTCTCCCGGCAGGATGAGACCAAAGGAACCGGGGACCTGCGAACCATCCCAAGGTTTGTTTCCCTGTGGAACTTCTGTATCAGGTGTCCTTAACGCTTTAGTGGAACCCTGACCACACGCCTGGCGTTATTCTCTCTTCATTCGTGATATTTCATCATGAATGTGCATCCAAGTGGAATAGAATACCACAAGGGGTATTTTCTAAGCGTTAGCTATTCATTCATTCGTTCGTTCTAAAAAGACGGGAGACCAAAGGCGGTTATCCGAGCCCACGCAGGAATGAGTTTACGCCGCCAGTTAAAAATGGCCACCCCTCCCGACTCATTCATTTGCTGCGTAGGCGTACGGTGACTACACAAATGTGGACATTGACCAAGTGCTTATGTATGTACGGTCCATGTTTGAAAGCAGGTTGAATTCGAATGTAAAACCCGGTCACTGCTGTATAGCTAACACTTGTTTTTTCTTTCTTTTAGGTAGGCGGTTGGATTTCGCACGATTGCTATTTGTGGTATGAGCGAAAACATGGTTCCGCTACTGAATAATCTAAACTCGGATTGCTGTCCGTTTTTACTCTGAAGGTCACTATTCCAGGGTTGAAACGCGAATCATCGGGTCCGTGCGCACGCGTTTTAGCAGGCCCTGTGTGGGAGGCGAACGTCGGTCGATGTGAATTATAATGTGCGTTAACGTCTACATTTCAAAAGTAGCGAAGCCGATTGCATGATGTTGACGTTTTAGTGTCGCCGCGGAAGGGAGAATGTTTTTTTTCCCCTTGCGCCACTGTCGAACAATATGAAGCCATATTTGATGTCAAGCATGTGGTCGGTCGTCACAACCGCGTGCTTCTTTTGCTAGCAAAGGCCGATGATACGAATGGCGCTGACGAATCTGTCACGTTCGGGTGGTTATGCAACTCTCCGTGTGCCACTTTAAATGTCGAGTTGTGGTTCAACTTTGTAATCATTAACCCTTTGATGCACCAATAATGATAATTTAAAACATGATAAATTGTCCACTGTAGTAACCGCTGTCCCTGAAAGGGTTAAGCTAGGGACGTGACAAAGATTTGCCGAAAGAGTCCAACTTTCCCACCGGACCACTCGCCCGAATATGTCCCAGTCACGTTTCCATACATGCATTTCCTTCTTCCCATTGCATACACGGTCAAATGATCAAGTTCCTTTTCAACCTGTTTGAAAATGACGTATTGAATGTCTACGAGGTGAAAAGAAATGCTAATTAAACAGGATTTCATTATTGGCCTTATTTGATTTGTTTTGTTTTGACTGCCTTGCGGAGACATGCCGCTTTTTAAAACATACAAACTCTCTGACTGTGCTGGCACATCGAGTTTCATTTGTAGGAGGTCGCATGTCAAATCATTGGTTGGTTCTCTCATTTCCATGTACTAAACAGACGTCGGAAGAAAGTAATTGCTGGAAAACTCAATAAAACGGCTGTTATTCAGATCACGATGGCGCACCTTTTGTGGCTGTGAATGGCCAGCAATGAGCTCGTTTCCATAGCAGTTAGGAGTGGAGCAAAAATTATTTGAATCGCAAAGTCTGTTTGGATTTAATCAAGCTAAATTGAATAGTTAGGTTTCAAAATGGACCGTCCTTGAATCGGATCGCACTCTACCTATTGAGATGCGTATACAGTTGTATGAGGAGAGATGTAGATCAGGTATAAATCGGTTTGATAATGTTGACTATTTGTTGTTTCTTTGAATTTTATTGCATAGTTTGGTCTCTGGTTTTAACGCGCTTTTACATCTTGGGAAATATGCTCAAAATGACAGCCGTATCGTGTCTAATTGTAATCCCACTGCATCAAACCCAATCGTTCCCCTTGATGGCGCGAAATTGGTTGGGTTCATTTTCAAGCGACGCTTGTGCGAGTGCCCATCTCCTTGGACAAAGTGCAGCTGAGCTTGGGTGTGTTTTCAACAAACTCGCACAGAATAAGCTTAAGTGTCGTCTCACAATATGTGTCCCCTCACTACTAGTATGGGAGCAAAGCGTCTTCCATTGAATTTTTGCGACCGGTTCAACCTGTCTCGTGCGTTTTTGAACTTTTCCAGCTCACTTAGTTTAGCATAACTTGCTCTAAATCAGGTCCCTATGTACACAATGACTAAGCAGTCATCAACCGAGTCCACAGTGACGTAATGTGTATGAAACATAGAGCAGTGTTGTAGTGTCCATTTAAAAAAGTTTTACAAAGTTATTATTTATTTATTTTTGCCTAACCTACAAGACCAAGACATTTATGCATCCTAAATCTGCTATTGTCATTGTTTTATTGTGCGTTTATTGTTTAAGCGGACCTTAAAAAAAAAATGGCATCTTAAATTGCAATATTGCACAGGCGGAAATCTGATTATTTTCACAATCGTTCAGCCCAAGCAAATTTTCGCTTTGACCAGTTTTCTGTGTCATAAAACATGTCGCCGAAAAGGCGTCAAATAATAAAACAAGACTTTTTTTTTTTTAACAAACAGCCCTTTTGGATCAGGCTGGCGGACCGTTTGCCTTGCCAACTTCCAAAGAAGTCCGCAAAGGTTGACCTCAGTGCGGTCTGTTTTTTTTTTTATATTAAAAAAGGCATCCTTAGCCTCTTGTAGTATTTTGCGTTCCTTTCCTGGGGCAATCTGATCCCGCCGAAGCACCGCAAATAGCCTGCGGTGTTCGCTTCACCCTCGAGTGGGAGTTGACCTCGGGCTCCGATGATGTGGTCTCGCTGGTCTGATGCTATAATGCCATTTTAGACAGCGGCCACACATTTCCTTTTTTTTTTTTTTTTAATGCACGCCAGGAATTTTTGAATGTTTGGGGGCCCTAATTTAAAAAAATAGAGAATCGACACGTGCACACGCACACATGCCATGATGACCAACAGCCATAACGTCCCCAAAAATGAACAAAACAAATAAAGTAGATACGATAGGTTGTGAAAAGGCAATGACTCCGCCCCTCACGATCGACTTGGGACCAGTCTGCGAACTTGCGTTCAATCGCGATCGGCGTGTTGGGCACCCCCGCCATACTGTTTCCGTGGACAAGCAAAGCAAGTGTCCCAATAACCCGTATCCGCGCATGCTTGTCACTTTGTGTTGAGAATGACTCGTCTCGAAAGCGAAGCAATACTTGGAATGTTGTCGTTGCTCAACTTTGCCCTCGTTTGTGTTTCCTTTGTAGGTTTGAGTGGGACAAACTTTTGGAGAATGTGCACTGTTTGATCATAAGTGTGACAAAGACCGACAAGCAGGAAGCTTATATACTCAGGTGAGATGCGGATCGGTCCGTCTGCCGTCTTTGGCTATGATTAGAAGGCTTTCCCAGATTAGACCGGTCACCTTGCAGTCACTTGACACTGCCGCCGCTCGCTGCCACTTTCAGCTGGCGAGATGGAGCGGTCTGACGACATTCGACTGCCTTCGCCCTCTTAATGCTATCAACGGAGATGCAAAAAAAAAAAAAAAAAGGATCATCAAAGTCCAAAGCGCCGGATTGGCCATCAGCAAGCTCTGATCTCGATCTCACCCGCGCCGTTCTTTGCACGCCGTTTGGCGACGTCATTTCACTCGAAGTGTCTTCTTCTCTCCCCTCCAGTGAGAGTAGCATGTTTGTCTCCAAGAGACGTTTCATTTTGAAAACATGTGGAACCACCCTCTTACTGCAAGCACTGGTGCCTCTGCTGGAACTCGCCAGGGAGTACTGCGGTTTCGATGCCATCGAGGTGAGCCGCGGCCTCTCCGGCGCCGGCGCTCGCCCATCTCCTTTCGTTTCGCGAAGCCGATCGGTGCGTTTGCTTTGCAGAATTTCTTCTACTCTCGCAAGAATTTTATGAAGCCGACCCATCAAGAGTTCCCTCATCGCAACTTCCAAGAGGAAGTAGATTTTCTCGGCCAGATTTTCCCAAGTAAGTCGCCAAAAAATGTCGGCCGCGCTTGTGTATTTAGTTGTTTGGGGGGGGCCCCGACTGCAACAAAAGTCTTTGGACTACGTGACAAAAACATCCCACCATTTTCTCAACTGGTGCTTTTTCCCCAGTTTGTACACGATCCAGTGAGTCATGAAAATAAATTTGCCGTCTTGTTAACAGCCTTGAGAAAGATCGCCGAGCCGCCTAATTTTCATTGCAGTGACGTAGCCGGCGTCCACAAAATTTTCATGGAAATGTCGGAAGCAGTCAATACAAATGATATTCCGAACAAAAGTAACAATTGTGTTTACGCTGGAGGGTTTTTATCCACGTCAAATAGCATCAACTCCAACAATCCAAGATGTAGTCCAGTCGCTGTTTGTTTGTTGCGTCATGAAGAGATAACAAAAATCGTCCTTATTTTGTGACTTGGCTTCCTCCAGATGGTGCAGCCTACTGCATGGGACGTTTGAACGCTGACTGCTGGTAAGAGTGCCGCATCATTTCTACACGGCCTTACGGTGACCCGTGACTTTCCTTTTTTTAAGAGCAAGTACACATCGCGCCAATTGTAAATTTAGAATCCTCACCGGTTGCCATTTTGTTGTCGACCAGGTATCTGTTTACTCTGGACTTGCCGGAGTACTGGGAGAACAAGTATGCGGATCAGACACTGGAAGTTCTGATGAGTGACCTTGATCCAGCCATTATGGACCAGTTCTATATGAAAGACGGTGTTTCTGCAAGTGAAGTCACTCGTGTAAGACAAGCGTTGACAAGAGAGAACCTGTTTTTATGCGGTGCAAGTCATGATTAAATATTTGGACGAAAAACAAGTCCGTTCGGACCTGTCTTGAAGCAACCTCCCCCCGCCCTCTAATTTCCCCAAGAATATGATTTCGAGCGGCGTTGTTAGTTGCCAACCATAGGCTTGAAATATTTTTGTGGTAAGTCTTTGTTGTAGCACCGTCACACAATGATGCTTGTTCTCCACGCTTCCTTTGGGCGGGTTATTTAAAAATATCTATTTTAAAAATCGGATGCGGCAAGTAATGTGATCTGTCATGAATCAAGCAACCCGATACATCTTTTGGATAATTGACACGTGGAGATATTTGACAAACAGGATGGTTATTTGATCCCCCCCCCCCCCCCCCCTCTCTCTCTCTCTCTTCCAGATGAGTGGAATTTGTGACCTGATACCAGGTTCTGTGATAGATGCCACCATGTTCAACCCGTGTGGGTACTCGATGAACGGAATGAAGACTGACGTGAGTGCGTCTTGGCGTCCGCATTGCGTCGTGCTTTGTGACGCTAACACGGCTCCTCCCGTTGCCTCGCGCGCGCAGGGGACCTACTGGACCATTCACATCACCCCAGAGCCAGATTTCTCCTATGTTAGCTTCGAGACGAACCTCTCCCAGACATCGTACGATGAACTTGTCCGGAAGGTGGTGGATGTGTTCAAGCCGGGAAAATTTGTGACAACGCTGTTTGTCAATCAGGCACGTATGACACACGCCGCGGCTGTCGTCGAATTGGGCCTCCTCGATCTAACCGGCACCCGCTTCTTCCTCTCACTCCAGAGCTCGAAATGTCGCAGTGTCTTCTCCTCTTCTCAAAAACTCGACGGGTTCAAGCGCCTCGACCGCCAGCTGGCCCAGTTCAACGATTACAATTTTGTGTTCACGAGCTACGCCAAGAACTGCCAGCAGAATCAGAAGAGCTGAGGGCGGGAGATGAAGAAGAGGCGCAAAAAAGGCGGCCGCTCGGGGTCCCTTCCCGGTGGCCGCCTCCCAATAGAAACCTTCTCGTCGTCCTCATCCCGCCTACTTCCTCCCCGTCGCGACTCCCCCGGCGGCGGCGAGCTCGGCTTAACCTCCGGTTTGCGTTGTTGTATCTGTGACTTAGACTTCTTGCATGAAAGCTCTTTTCTCTGTTTCGATATGCTAGCACACTCTTGCTGTGATCTTGAAGTGCATGCGGAGGATTGGAAGGCACTCCGCGTTAGGCTTTCCACCAGTGAGCGGTCCAAAGGGCCCTACCTGCGGGTCTCCTCCCTCATCCCCCACAGACAGGGCTTCCGGCCGCATTAAGTCCACGCCCCTGACATGCTCAGATGAGTCTTCCTTCATTCAGTCGTTCCGTTTGCGTTCCGATGCGAGGATCATTCATAAAGGGAGTGCACTTTAGAGCAATTTAACCCATGATATGAAAATGAAAGCTGGCCTTTGATCTCTCTGAATGTATGAATTGTATTAAGCCTTGACAATTTCAAGAATCATGGAGTGGATTTGTCTTAACGTTTGATTATCCAAATTCAAATAAAGCGTACAAGCCACAGAATTGCAGATCACATGGCCAGTGAAGAGAAGTTTTTTTTTAACCCCATACTGTACCTCCAGGAAGCTTTTAGCTTCCTGTCATATTAATTTCTCATTCACGTGGAGAAGTGGAGTTGTTTTTTTATTAATCATGGTCGTTCTTTTTTCAGCGAAAAACGCCTTAACATACATGCTTGTTTTTTTCGGCTAAAAACGCCTTACTATACATGGTCGGGTTTTTTTGTCTAAAAACGCCTTACTATACATGGTCGGTTTTTTCGGCTAAAAACGCCTTGCTATACATTGTCGTTTTTTTGAGCTAAAAGGAAGATTCTAAAGTTCTAAAAGGAATAAAAAATAACACAAAGTCACAAAGATCAATTGAACAATTGACAATAGCGTTCATTTGGTGGAAAGGAGGTGTGCATAGCTTTGACGCGTCATTTACGCGTACTCCCGAGTCAACGCGTTCGGGCTTTCGGCAGAGAAGCGTCAATAAGTTAGATGACTCAGGATAAAGAGGCGATCCTCCTCCTTCCTAATCCATTTCAGCAGTTTGTTGACAGCAGAAATGGCCAACGCCTTTGTGCCCAGGGGACTGAAGCACAGGTAAAGCTCAAAGCCGCTCGTCACCTGCGGGAGGGAGAAGGGGGCGACAAACTGCATTCTTGGCCATTTTCAATTCAATCATGCCCAACAAACAAATCTGTGGCTTCATCGCTTTACCGTTTCCTGTTTCGCGGGGCACACGCTTACCCATGCCATCATGTTTTCGGTTTCCCCGCAGCAGTAGAAGGAGCGCAAGGGCCTGGTCGGATGGTGCGCGTAGCTGTGAAGGTCCTGGTACAAAGCCATTAGCCTCCCCTGCTCTTCATCTCACTGGTACACCAAAGGAAACTCGGGACGGGAGGCGGAAACACACATTCACGTGATGCCACATCTCTATCTTATGCGCATGTGACGCTACGCCGGCTGTGGTCAAACTACGGCCCGCGGGCCGAATCCGGCCCGTTGGTCTTTTTAATCCGGCCCGCCGAAGGTCGGTCCGCAATTAAGGTTCGATGTTCAACTAAAAATCTTCAAGTAGCCCCGGCTCAACATCTTCCAAGACCCGTCATATCGCAGCACCTCGACACGCCAACCGGCAGGCAATCTCGCCATCTCGGAGGGCCCCCTCGGGGTGCTCGGAAACCTCCGCGCGGCGTGTTGTTAGGAGCGTCCCGATAACCCCAAAGAAAGAGAGCGCCGCGGCCAGTGCTGCGCCGGATCGCTGCTTAAGTTCTGACAAACCACATGTTTGGCTTTCCACCGGCAAAGCGCCAAGTGCGAGCTGAGGTCACGGCGTCCAAAGCAGATGTCGGTGTCCTTTGGGCGAGAAATGTCAACCTGGCAAAAAAAAAAAAGGACAGCGATCTGGCTCAACATCCACTCATCGTCATGTTTGGGAGCGACACGCCAAGAAGTGTAAGAGGGAGTGGCTCGGCACGAAGCAGATGGGCGGACATGAGAGCGCGGAGGCAAAACAAACGCGGCAGCATGTGTTGAGGCGATCGCGATGAAAGGCTGCAATCAATCAACTGGGAAAGGCTTAACGTCCCGCGAGGCAAATACAACAGTCGTTGCTTTCGAAGGGGGCTGTTTTGCAAACGCTGCAAAAGGGAGAATCCCCCTACAGGCATTGACTGACCCTCGCAGTCCCTTTTTTTTTTTTTTTATCTCCGTTAACGATAGGCCTTCGCACTGCCGCATGGGGAAATAGCCTCCATAAAAAAAAACCCCGCAGAAACGCGTCTTTATGCCTGCATTTCTCTCCACAACAGTTCAGCAACAGGGGGGAGCATGACACGCATTTGCCCCGTGAGCCTGCGCGCTTTAATTCATGTCGATGCGCTGGCAATCCGCGACGTGCTGCCGAAAACGACTCGCTCACAGCGTCCGTAACGTCGCTGAAAGATTCACGTTTAGCTTCGGTCTGCTCTCGGGTACATCCGGTGCATTTCAAGTGCCGTCTCGGGCGAGTGAGGCTGCATTCACCGACGTGCATCTGCATAGCCGCAGACGACACTATCTCTCACACGCACACACGCCAGTGGCGGTTCTGGGGGGGGGGGGGGCCAACGGGGGCCAGTGCCCCTGTAACACCGATTCTGGCCCCCCCTGTGGCCCCCCCTCCGAGCGCAGATACGCAGTCGTGCCGAGTCGCCGACGCGAATGGTGGAACCAAAGCGCGTGATTTAACATTCTAGTCGGACCCTTTAGTGCGCTGCGCCATTTAAAAATGAGCGGGAAAATGAGAAGCAGTCCGCAGAGAAGGAAATTACCACGACACGAGTGCTATTTGCGTGTGTGTGTGCGCGCGCGTGTGTGTGTGAGTGTTTGTGTGTGCGTGTGTGTGCGCGTGTGTGTGTGTGTAACTTTTTTAGTCTCCCTTTTTATCCATCCATTTTCCGAACCGCTTGATCCTCACTAGGGTCGCGGGGGGTGCTGGAGCCTATCCCAGCCGTCTTCGGGCAGTAGGCGGGGGACACCCTGAATCAGTTGCCAGCCAATCGCAGGGCACACAGAGACAAACAACCATCCACGCCCACACTCACACTCACACCTAGGGACAATTTAGAGCGTCCAATCAACCTGCCATGCATGTTTTTGGAATGTGGGAGGAAACCGGAGCACCCGGAGAAAACCCACGCAGGCCCAGGGAGAACATGCAAACTCCACACAGGGAGGCCGGAGCTGGAATCGAACCCGGTACCTCTGCACTGTGAAGCCGACGTGCTAACCACTGGACTACCGGGCCGCCCTCCCTTTTTATTTTAATTTTTATTTAACAGGATCAATATATAAGACATTGCCTTTTAAAATTTGGATAATGATATGCATGTAAAACATCAGCTTCAGTGTATTTGCAATTTTTGTCCCCGGCAGGCTGGTACCATATCATCCCCTGGCTTGAATATTCTCAACAGACGTATTGTTACACTTGCAGACATTTTAGCCCTCCTAATAATAATAATAATAATAATACATTTTATTTATAAGCGCCTTTCAAGACACCCAAGTCTGAAGAAATAAAAAGTCAAATAAGATTTCGAATCTGTCTTTTTAGCCCTGGGTTGAATGTGCCCCCCCATCAAAACCCCTGGCCCCAGCCCGGCCCCCTCAGTGAAATTGATCCAGAACCGCCCCTGGTGGTGGCTCTTTTATTTTGAAGGTGCCCAACGCCGCTCGCTGGCGACAGATTACCGTAATGCACAGTATTGACGATCGCAGTGGCGGCTCACTTGACTTCGATTTTGCGAGTGGAGGCTGGCTTGACCGCAGTGACAATTAGACAAGACGAATCGCGGGAGGTTTCGATTGTGTGCAGTTTTGCTCCGTCTACCCGGGGATCTTTGCAGCTGTTTAACAGCAGAACACCGCAACATTGTAAATGAACATCACAATGGCGTCCTCAAATAATATTTGCATGCCTCAGACATTGCATTCACCTTTCGTGGAAGAACAGCACTGCACATTCCTGTGCTCCCTTGTGTCAGTACAGTATTTAAAATGGTTCTTAACTCCTCTTCTGATATATTTATCAGTGATGTCAGAGGGGATGAGAAAAGGGGAATTGTACAAATGAAAAGGATATATTTGTTTTCATGTTTAGTATATATTTTGGTAAAATGTGTATTTTGTTTTTGTTAAATTAAGGGGGAAAAAAGACAACTACTGTTTAAAAAAGTTAAAGTAAAAATGTCTTATTTCCCTAAAAGGGCTATTTCTATTATTAAGCAGGCACAACTTAACAAAATAAAGGAGTTCCTGTGCCTCAACACAATACCTCTCATTATTTGTTGTGTCCAGGCAAAGTGCATAATTGTTATTTTCATGCACCCCATTATTGGTTGGTTGTGAGGAGTGTTGATTTGTATAAGCTTGGCTTGACCATACTAAATGGGCATATAGCCCTGCTCCCCATGACCGCCGTGCATGGGACCGGACCTTGGTCTTATTAAAAAAAAAAAAAGTGGACCTACAGCATTTCTTGTTGAGGACCACTGTTCTAAATGTTCAACGTAACCAACTGATCCACACTTCGGTCCTGTAGGGGGCGGTAGTGTATTTGCTGGTTGCCAAGTTTCATTCAACGGACGTGACGCAATCGATGTAGGTTCCGCTGTGAACTCGGCTAATGTTGATTACCGCTGTCGGAGGTTCGCTGTTACTCGCCGTTTGTGTTCTCTCTACGTCTTTGAACGACCTCCAGGCAATACGAATACAATGGTAAGGCTTCGCCAGCGTTTATATATTTATTTCACAACCCTGAGGTTAAACTCGTTTCGGTGCGTTTCGTTGTTCGGTAGAAACATGGCCGAATTTAGAGTCCGCCGCTATTTGCGACAAATTAATGGTCGAAAGCCGGAAACGGACCAGAACGTTAACTTTGGTCAGAACTCTCTTAATTCGGAATGATCATTGTCCAGCGTGACCGTTAACCATGATCAACATGGTTTCTATTCTTAAACGACGAGGCACTTATTTCAAGTGCGTAGCAGAAGGCAAAGCCCCTGCCAAGCAAGACTGTTTTGTGTACAATATAGTAAGCATCTAACTTGTCCGTTTTACTCTCGCTATAACGCAATGTATGGTCGAATTGTTTGCAATTTGCCAGGAAAGCGAAGCGTCTGATATTGACCCCGTACCAGGACCGGAAGGCAGCAGCATGGATGGGGAGAATGCCCCACTGTATTGCATTTGCAGGAAACCACACATCAACTGTTTCATGATGTAAGCGCACCACTGCTGTTTCATCCCACCACCTATTTTCTGCTGACCCGCCCTCATAAATTAAATGCCGTGTTTGCTCCTCTTAGTGGCTGCGATAACTGCAACGAGTGGTTCCATGGAAACTGCATCAATATAACGGAGAAGATGGCCAAGGCAATCAGAGAGTGGTACTGCATGAGATGCAGAGGTGATTGATCCTGATAGTGAGCCTTTCTGAGCGTACATCACGTGACTGAATAAAGTAGCAGTGATTGTTGTTTCCTTCTTCCTGTTACCAGATGAAAACCCATTGCTGGAAATAAAGTACAGAAAAGAAAAGAAAAGCAGAGAAAGGGAACCGGACTCTGATAGAACTGAAAGACAGTACAGTACCCCGAGTACACCAGACTACAGGAGTGAAAGGCGGCGAGGATCAAAAGTGAGTTTTCCCATTGTCCAGATGTCAAATTTGCACATGATTATGGGAGAGCAATGAATACAAATGAAGAGGCCAGAATACGTCATTGTTGCTTTACAACCTCATTTTCCACATTGTTCCATGTTCACATCCATCCGACTGCTTGTACTTGTTGGTTTCCCGAGAGTAGTTGACAAGTGAAGAAGCAGTATTGAAACGGTGTTGTAAAGCTTCCAAAGCTACCGGCTACTCTTACCTTGAGTGATTGTGCGTTGTCGTTACCGCCCGGAGCTCTAATTGGGTTTTGCTACATGTTGCAGGTGAAGCGTTCAGTGAGAATGTGTGGCGAATGTGAGCCGTGCAGAAGGACTGAGGACTGTGCACAGTGTGACTTCTGCAAAGACATGAAAAAGTTCGGGGGCCCCAATAAAATAAGGCAGAAGTGCAGATTTAGACAATGCGAGGTCCGAGCTAGGGTATGTTTTCTTTTTTCTAAATTAGACAATGCCAAAATGCTTTCTTTCATATGAAAGAACCGTGCCGCCGAATTCTGTGGAAGCTTTTCAATGTAGCTCCTCTTGGAAAAAGTGAAAGCAATCGCTTCTTGTTTTATGCAGAAAATGCTACGTGTAAAAGAAGAGGAACGGTATTTACGAGAAAGAAGAGAGAACTACCACCGCAGACGAAGGCGGTACTCTGACGACTATGACAGCGAGGCAGATCTCTACCAGCAGTACAAAGCAGCGGGGCTTCACAGCAGCATGGTAGTACGACCATAGTGTGACCGGCGTGGTTTATTGAGGCTAACATTGTGTTCGCAATTTGCATGCTCAACGCTTCTTTGGCTTTTTTTTTTTTTTTCCTACCAGGGATGGGCAACTGACGACGATGACGATGAACCGCCTTTCAGTCCTGTCTTGCGAAAGAAAGCTGTAAAAGTGAAACACGTGAAGAGACGAGAGAAGAAGTTTGACAAGAAAGTAAGATCCATTAGTTGTCTCGTGATATCGCGGTAACAAGTTGACGTCTGCAAATACGTTCGTTTTAGAAAGAGTCCCGGCGGCACAAGCAGAAGCAAAAGCATAAGGACAGGAACAGACACAGTGAGAAGAGTGACGTCCGCGATCACGGTGGGCGCCATCAGTGTCTCGGGCCCAACTGCGTTCAGGCCGCAAGAGCCAACTCCAAGTACTGCTCGGAGAACTGTGGCGTGAAGCTAGCTGCCAAGTAAGAGCTTTCCCCTGTTGCTAAGCTGTCATGTAGCGGAAGCAACGTTGACAGTTAGCTAACACTTGTGGAGTCTGCGTGGACTCTGGCTCTCTCCTACATCTCCCGCAAACTTAAATCCATCAATCAATCAAACAAGCGTTTCGCAGGTGAGCAATGCAGCTTGTGCAAGGAATTGACCCCTGTCACAATTTTTCACGCAACCCAAAAGCAGTTAGTTGAAAAAAAGAATAATGTAAAACACAGTGCCACGTTAAGTCAAACATAAATGTATTGAATATGACACACCATCAACTACTGGTAAAACAAACACATGTGACTAGGATTAATGTCCTTATTATGTAATTAAATAAATGATGCCATGCAGTGGATTCTGGGAACCGAAAAGGAAAGTTTTTTTTTTTGTGTGTATTTTTTAAACATAAAATTCACAATTGACCAGAACGGGGCACATAGAGTGCAAATCCACATATAATTAACGCGCATTGAAATGCTTTCATTGGGGAGGGGGGGGGGGGGTGTTAATTAATTTATTTGTGCATCTTAAAAATTAATCAGCCGATTAATTTGTATTTCTTTTCTGGCGCAAATCTGCATCGGTTTCTAAACATCCACAGTGGTTGGGCTAATATTAAGCCCTGTAATTGTATGAATGTTCATGTTGTGCCCTGCAATTGGCTGACGACCAGTCCGAGGTGTACTGAGCTTCTGGCCCAAAGTCATCTGGGATCAGTCCCAGCTCACAAGTGACTCTACTGTCGACAAGGGCTGTTGAAAATGGATGGATGATATTTGAATGTGCAAGGCTGCATTTTCATTTGAAATTGTGAAGCCTAACATGCTTTGTCAAGATGCAACATTGTGCTTGGTTACACTACAAATGACGCACACATTGTACGCAACGGTCTGAGTTTGAGGTAGTCGGCATTCCCTTTCTCATTTTGTCGTCTTCATGTGCGCGCACGTCTCCCCACAGTCGAATCTATGAGATACTCCCTCAGCGGATCCAGCAGTGGCAGCAGAGTCCCTGCATTGCCGAGGAGCACGGTAAGAAGCAATTGGAGCGCATTCGCAAGGACCAGCAAAACGCCCGCTTGCGCCTCACCGAAATGGAGCGCCGCTTCCACGAACTGGAGGGCATCATCGCCAAGGCCAAGCAGCAGGCGGTGCAGCAGGATGAGGAGGTTAACTTGCTTTTTAAATGTAGTCTTTTATGGTTGTGTTGTCACGAAGCTTGTTCTTCCCCTTCACGATCTGCAATCACGTTGCACCTTTTCAGGTCAATGAAGGGGAGGGAGATGACACAGACCTTCAGATTTTTTGTGTGTCCTGCAGCCATCCTATCAATCCAAAAGTTGCACTAAGACATATGGAGAGGTGCTACGCAAAGGTGAGTCCTTACATTTCAGCCGCCGCTTCACAAATTGCATTTTAAAAGGTAAACAACGGCAGCACGGTGGACGTTTGGTTTGCACGTCCGCCTCACACAGTTCACGGCTGTGGATTTGAATCCGTGCGCTGGTCTTCCTTTGGTTTTTGCACAAGTTCCTCCCACGTTCCAAAAAATACGCATGTTGTGGTTTTTTTAGGTACATCTGACATCCGAAGAGAAAATCAACCACGCATCGGGTGCATACAAAATCACGGAGTTAAAAGGACAAAACCAACAAATCATGAATTTCAGTCAAAAATCAAGAAGCTAACTCAGTGGATATTTACTGCAACTTTTGCTGTTGCCTTACAGGTACCCCTTTTCCACCCCCGCCCAAAAAAAAAAACACCCCAAACTTGGTGCTGGTTCGGCGCCGGGGCAAGTGCTGTGCTTAATTGGTGCTTAACAACTTCTTATGAAGAACGTGTTTGGTTTTACACCGGCAAAGAGCCAGGTAGGAGCAAGGTGATTACGTCACCGCTTACGTCAACGTTTACCCAAGAGCATCTGCGCTATTAATAATAATGATAATAATATTAATGCGATGTTAGCATCTGCTAGGCAACCTAGCATAGCATTTTTCTGAATCAATTTAGATGATCACGACGATGGCTGCAAGTCGGAGATCGCACGCTATCCGGGCACATCCGTGATCGCTCTTCTGGAGGGACACAATTGTGCCGGAGTTCACCGCTCAAAACTTGCGCGTGTCCGGGGAGTCATTCCCCTACATCTGCCATCGTCATGATAACCCCGCCAACAAATAATTGGAGCCAGCTTAAGCGCCAGTTTCCGGCACGAGAGCTAGAGCCAATTTTGGTGGTGAAATAAGAAGGGGCTGCTGCTAACCTGGGCACTAGCCTGGAACTAGCGCGGTGGAAAAGGGCCAAGAGAGTTTAGGAATGCTCAGCTTCACCTTGGCAAGCGCCATGCTAGGATCATTTTCGCAACAAAGTCTGTTCCTGGTCTTTATTTTCCACCATCCTCGAAAAGGATCGCTCACAAAGATATGTTGTAACAAACAGTCTGAGTAAGCTTTCAGTCTCGTAGAAAGGCTGAGAGCATTGTTGTTCGGGAGAGTTGTTACAAATCGTACGAGTAGAGTGAACAGAGTGGGTGCACGCTACTGCTGGGAGAAGCTCCAGCGCAGCCATGAGTAGAAGTGGTGTCGAAAGCAGATGGATGCTTAAAAAAAAAAACTATCTCGTTATCTTGACAGTACGAGAGTCAGACCTCCTTTGGTTCCATGTATCCTACAAGAATTGAAGGGTAAGAGAGAAAAAAAAAAGAACATTTCAAAAAAACAGCTTTTCTCTCAGTTCGGTTGCCTGACAATTTTTTGCTGTTGGTTTTTTTTGTCCTCATAGAGCGACCAGACTCTTCTGTGATGTGTACAATCCCCAAAGCAAAACTTACTGCAAGAGGCTTCAGGTTTTGTGCCCAGAACATTCAAGGGATCCTAAGGTCGGCGCAAGATTTCTGTCATATACGATGCATGCTGCTTTTGGGGCCATTTGTTTTCTTCCCCCTCTGCATTTCATTCCTGATGTGTCCAGGTTCCTGTGGATGAGGTGTGCGGGTGTCCTATGGTGAAAAATGTCTTTGAGTTGACTGGAGAATATTGCAGGGTCTCAAAACGGAAATGTAACAAACATTATAACTGGGAGAAGCTCAGGAGAGCTGAAGTGGACCTGGAGCGAGTCAGAGTGGTGGGCATTATTTATTGCTTTGCACGGTTCAAAGCAGGGGTGACCAAAGTCGGTCCTGGAGGGCCGCTGTCCTGCCTGTTTTCGAGCTCTCCCGGGAGCAACACGCCCGATTCAAATCATCAAAATCATTCTAATGCTGCTTCAGAGCTGGCTGATGAACCGATCGTCCGAATCGGGTGTGTTGCAGCCCGGAGAGACGGAAAACAGGCAGGACGGTGGCCCTCCGGGCCCGGAGCTGGGCACGCCCGGTTTAAAGGAGGGCCGCCTCCGTTATTCAGGCAACACAAGTCGCGTAACTCGTTTTGTTTTTCTCTGCACCCACAGTGGTACAAGTTGGACGAGCTCTTTGAACAAGAGCGCAATGTTAGGACCGCAATGACCAACAGGGCTGGGCTGCTCGCGTTGATGTTGCACCAAACCATTCAGCATGATCCTCTGACCACCGATCTTCGTAGTAACAAGGATAGATAGAGGACATGGTCTGCTTCTGCTAACCGGTCATTGGTGACTCGTTTGAAATGAATACAGTTTCTTCCATCTGAATAATTGTTTAATTTGTTGTATAGTGAATAAATTAAAGGGGCAAATTGATATATATTTTCGCGAGTTGATAAGCTAGTGCTGTTTTTGCTATGAACACCCTAAATAAAGCTGTTGTTCATTTGCTTCTGAGTCTTGGCTCATTGTCCTGTTCCAACACCCATCCTCTTTTGACCTACAACCGTTGATCAGATTGCCTCAAGTTGTTCTGCAAAATCAATATCAACATAAATAGATCTGAATATGCGTAGCAAAAAAAAAAAAAAAAAACACTTCTAACCTCATATGTCTTGCGATTGGAAGCAGTGATTCGACAGAAGTGAAGTTCAGTTTGAAGTGTGCACTCAAGCTACCAATGTCAAACATGCACCACTACTATTTAGCCATTCCAACGGCCACATGAATGACACCATATCAAAAAGTGACTGTAACGGGTGTGGCCGTGACATCTGTGACCAGGTACCTGCACCGCCACCTTTCGTGTTTTATGTTTTGTGTTGCATTTGCTTTTTCTTTGCGTTGTTGCGAGAAACTGGTCTGTAATGCCTCACCTGCGCAAATAAGGGTTAAATAAAATAGAAAATACATAGGTCAAAATACAAATAGTTAATGTGCTCCATCCATTGTTTGGGCCCTGGATATAACAAGCAGCCAGATCAAACCAAAATATATACTGTTCGTCAAATGATAATTCCACACACATTGTCAAATAATCGCAGCAGCGTGACTACTCGTTTTAATAAGAGAAGTCAAAACATTAGAATTCGATCAACCAATCGAACCACGAAGGCAGCACAGCTGAGTTCCCATGACGAAGAGTATCTACGTACAGTGTGAGAGTTCACCTCACTGCGCTTTCTTCAATTACAGTACTCCGTTTCTGAACAAATACACAGTCTTGAAGCCCTCATAATGTAGTTACGCACTTCCCCCGGCATTTTTAGAACACGGTATAGGTTTCCGATTAAATGCAAACTACCAGAACGAATCTGGGTTACTTCCAGCGGGGTTTTCGGCAGCGGATTGTCATCTTTGGTCGACTCTTTCGTGCTACCGCAGCTTCCGTCGTTGTCATCTATGTACTAGCTAGGTAGCTAGGTTAGCACCCGACAGTAGGGACCAGTAGAATCGTGGTGTTGTGCTGTCAATTAGGTAGAGCATATTCTCCTCAAGGTTCGTGATTCCGCCGTGCCATCGAACCGAGTAACGCGCATTGTTCGGTCGCACACAAAGTCTATGCGTGCTATTGAGAATTGTGGAATTTCTTCACTGCGACCATGAATTTAGCTTTAGCATTTTGGTGCTAACGTTAGCATGCTGTGTCTTCTGCTTTTCAAATACCGGCTTACCTGGCGCCAGTTGGTTTCAGAAATTGCATTCGATTTGTCCAGAGCTATGTCCGATTGAAGCGATTAACAGCGGCTATGTCAGAGTCTAGACCTATTCAATTGGAGGACCTTCATTTAAATCGACTTTTGTTTTTTGTGACCATAGCGTGTTTCATGGCAAATTTGCCGCGCATCATTGTTCATTTCGCAACACAAAGAGCAAATCCTGAGAGTGTATTTAAGATAACCACTAATATTGTGATGCTTTCACGTCAAAATATCGCTATTTAGGAAATCAGTCAAGCGTGAATCGATCCCATTGTATGACATTACAGTTGATCGGTCATGGGCTTAATGTACATGTGCCTAATTGCTGGTTACCTATGACCTTTTTTTTTTTTTTTGTAACCTCCTGACCAGCTCTGGAGTCCACAGGCAAGGGACTGGATCAAGGTGAAACATGGATGTGAAGAAAACACTCCTCATCGGTTATAGACAAACTCAGTTGTCTCCTTAAAACAGCTCTGACTGTTTTCGGTTGAAACTCTTGCACCAATGGACGGGGAAGAGCTGCAGCCTTCTGTGGACGGAGATGCAGGCCGAAACGCAGAGAAGACGAGCCAAGTAGGGGAAGCACATAAACATGATACATCAGGAAGCTCCATGCCGGATCATGTCGGGGAAGCACATGGAGAGGGGAATCAGACACAGGATGTCAAGCCCCCTGTTGGCTGTCCTCCCACTGACTGGTTGGAGCCGCTGGAGGATGATGAGCAAGGCGAAGAGGATGAAGAAAGCTTAGCGGGAGAAAGTGAAAGGAGTCATGCTGTAATAGGCAGTGGGAGTGCTAATAAAACACTCAGTAGGTAAGTTCACATATAGATGTTTTGCATCTCATTTCCATTATATTATGCAGAGATGCTGTACCTCGGTTTTCAAATTTACTGGTCATATAATAATGATAATGCAAATAATTCAGAATGATGATGAAATTAGGTGTCGATATCCTGAAATGAATCTTTCAAAACATTTTAACCAAAAGCCAAATGAGATGTGTTCTCATTAATAGCAAATTGTGTTCTAAACTTGTCCATATCCAATACCTGACTTATCACGCTGCAATTTAATGCAGTCTTTTATTTGATACAGGTTTTGAATTGGGTCACACCGGATGTACCAAAGGAGGTGTCAATTGTGCGCTTTTTATTGTTGTTTATGAAAGTTTTTTGGTTTTTCTAAGGATTGCCATTTTATTTAACAAAGTGGAATTATACTTTGGCATGACCCCCTCGCTTGTTTTCTTCACTTTAGAATTGTCCGAACTCGACGTAAGCGCACACATCCCGATGAGGGGTGGTTTGACTTCCCGGAACTTGGAGAGGGTTGGAAACGCAAAGAGGTTATTCGACAATCTGGTTCTAGTATTGGACAAATGGATGTCTATTACCTCAGGTAACAACGTTTTGACCTCTTCAAAAAATGCTATTTCACACTTGCATTCTGAGGGTCAAATACATTATATTGAAGCCTAACAGCAGGTCTGCATTTTCTTTCCCGTTGAAAAATTACACGGCAGTGTCAGATCAAGCAGTATGAGCCATTCTTGAAGCAAAGACCTAAAGCAAAATTGCGAATTTCTCCATTGTGAGACAAATAAAGGTTTTCTTATCTAATCTTAAAATGGGATTTACTTGTATCGATTAAAAAAAAAAATCTTGACTGAAATTGAAACTGTGAGCGATGCCACTCATGATGAGTAATAAACCACTCAAATTTGACCGAATGTAACTTGGGTCGGTAAATTGTTTGTTCCGACATTCAGATGTTTAAGGGTTAGGACTGGAATAGCCAAAAGCAGGTTGGAGGTGGCCAAAAGCTACATTGACTTTTCCCATCCACAGTCCTGAAGGTTATCGGGTGAGAAGCAGAGTAGAGCTGATGACGTTGCTTCTGGGAGTCCAAGACATATCAAATTTTGACTACAAGGCAGGGAAGTTCCATAATGGCGAAATAAAACAAACTCGAGGCAGACGGAAGGTATTGTCCCTATATAATATTCAATCTATTTAATATTGTCGGGGGGGGGGTTTCTTACTTTTTTGCTTTCTGAACCGCCAGAGGAAGACGCGGGAGCGGTCCTCCTCAGAGTCCAGCTGGGTGGACAAAGGAGAGAGGGCAGAGAGTCCGGAGTTTCACCCCAAGCGCCCTTCTAATAATTGGGTCAAATCCTTCCTCTCCAATGACACAATTTCCCAAATTGCTAGCAAAGAACCTGTTGTACCGAGTATTAAAATTAAATTACATCTGCCCTCGATATCCAAACCGCACCTCTCCATCAAGGGACAACCGGGGCCAGACGATAAAACATTGTGAGTTCAGCGCTTGGCATGAAATTCCAACCGTGTCTCCTCGACGCTAGCTAACACCGCGTTGACATTAAGCTACCGCTCCCGTCGCCGCCGCCGCTACCGACCGCGTCTACATTCGCGCACCGCATCGATCCGGAAGAACTCAGCGTTGTTCGATTTCTCAACAGATTGTGTTCCAAATGCGGTATGCCGTTCATCGGCACGTGGTACGACAGACAGAGAAAGAGACCCTCTTGCCCTTCGTGTTGGGGTAGGGCGGCGAATGTGTGTTTGAAGAGTCATTTGGAAGAATGAGAAAAGAGTGTCAATGTATCTTGAAATAATTGCTGCGAGGCTTCCCCTTCTCAAGCGCCGACTCACCCTCCACTCTTCTGTTTCAACTCCCCAGCCTCAAAGACAATCGAGCACCCGTTGATTCGGATGCGGAAGGTAACGTGGTATTTTCAACGAGCCGTTTGCATGCCGCGTGTCAAGATATCGAGCGTCTGTTGCTTTCGGCTGACTCTGAACTCGCGACTATCAATAGCGTCATTCGTCACACTTTCTTGAACGATCGTCTTAGCGAACTCGACGTGGAAGTAGTTAAGAAATGAAAAGAATGTGTTCAGTATGACGGCTACATCCGAACAAAACGGGGCAAATACATCTGAATGTTTTGCCTCTCGCAACAAAACGTGACATCGGCGAGAGGATACAGAGTAACAAAAGAGCAGCGCCATAACAAACGTCCTTTCTCACGGGTTGTCTGCGCCGACTTTAGTGGATTCCCTGTGGGCAGTGTGTGGGGTGTCACATGACTGTCAACTGCGGCCAGTGTGCCAACTGCAAGAGTCCAGAGAACCGAAAACGCATCTGCCGAATGCGCAAATGCCTCTGTCCAATTCGCAAAGTAAGACGATGGGGGCACGGCAGTTCTTTGATATGATTGTTCGGAAGTCCCGATGATCCAAATGATCTTTCCCTCCATTAGAGTTCGGAAAGCGAAAGCGTCCTTCCAAAGATGCCAGAAAACGATGTTCCCGAATTACTGGACGACAACGCGAGTTTGCAGGTGATTGTTTAGTCTTTGCGGAATGCAGGCCGTGGAGAAGGAAGTAGCTCATGTGAAAACTCGAAGATGAGTGCAGGTTGCTGGCTCAGAGAAATTCCCCTTGGTAACACAATTTATGATACATAAAATTAAAAAATATATATATATATTTTTTTGGGGGGGGGCAGTTCAACCTTGCTAAAGTTCTACCTGCATGCCATTTTTGTGAATATATTCTCATGCATTTGGTGTGTCTGTTTTGCAGGAGGAACCGATGGACTCACAGGTGCTATTTCCAGTTGTGTAAAATAAATTACATGGTGGGTGGGTGGGGGGGATGACCCACGTTGTATTTATTTCTTCATTTTACGTTGTTAATCCTGTAGCTGCCAGAGCTAAAAAGCAGTGAAAACGAGAACTTTTCTTCCAACGTGGACTTTGACGACGACGATGACTACTCGACAGACGACGATGATGACGTGAGTCCGTTAGGTTTCGCTTTGCTAAATGTTGCTCGTCAAAGCAATAACGAAGAATTTCCCCCGTTATTCGCACTAACGTTGAATGCCGCTAAGCCTCTCTTTTCTCAAGAGCACTTTGAAACAGTCATTTATGCCTCGGTCACATCCCGGCTGGATGACCGTAACGCACTTGATTTGGAGTCGGCCAATCCTCCGTGAAGTGTCTCCAGTTGGTCCAAAATGCCGCTGCTCACGTCTTGCGTGGGAGCACATCAGTCCTACTCTGGCATCCCTTGCCTGGCTCCCCTCTACATTTTTGAGTTCTCTCGAATAACTTGAGCATGTTTTCAAATCATTAAATGGCCTGGCCTCTCTGAGCTCCTCTGCCCCCCTACGCACCTGCCCGTAGGGAAAGTGGGGAAAAAAAGGGAGAATCTCTGGTTATTCGGAACTCGCGTTTTAGCGTTTGTCACGTTAAGCAGACAAATGCCGCCCGGGCGAGCTCTCGCGTTTCTTGCGGTCCACCGCGGTTTGCCTCAATGGAAACGTGTACGTGTGTCCGTATTTTCAGTGGCACAGGAAGCGGAAACGACGCGCCTGCGGCCAATGCGACGCGTGTCTCTGCAGGAAGGACTGCGGCACGTGCGATTTTTGCGTTGACAAACCCAAGTTTGGCGGCAGCAACAAAAAGAGGCAGAAGTGTCGCCTGCGACAGTGTCGGAGACAGGCAATGGTACATCGCTGCCAGTCGTCCTTTCGCCCGCTCGCCGTGAGGATGCACTGCGCCGATTTGACAAAATTGGATCGGTTTATTTCCACAGAGGCACTTGCTCCCCTTCCAGATGTCTCAAGGTGCTTATAGGTCGGACGATCCATCGCTGCCGGGCAGGCCGCGGCCTCACTACACATACAGTCGAAAGACAAATTTAAAGAGGAGTAAATTGCCACCGGGCTGTTGGGACTTCAGTGACGAAGACGACGACGACTTCCAAGACGTCAGTCTTTTTTCTTTTTTCTTTTTTTTAAATGACCATTTCTTATATACCGATTTTAAATATCGAAATGGAAATTTCCTTTCTCGGTAAAAGTTTCGACAATGTTCTCCTTTTAGATCGGCTGGAGCGCCGAACCTTCACGCAGTAACACAAACGACATTAACTTGATGGACAAGTCAAAACAGGTTTGACAGATTATTATAATTTTTTTTTTAAACATGCTTTTGACACCGCGGGAGAATCCCATAATAAAAGACACAATGCTTTGTTTCCCTAGTTAAATCGTTCAATTTTGGAAGATCAAGAAATGGCAAAGAGAGACGGTCACCAAAGCAACAGTAAAGGCTCTCGAGTAAGTTCTCTCTCGTTCTCAAAAGGTGACGCTCACATCAGTGCTTGTCCGTTATTATCCTTTTATGAGCCTCGTTAGTAGGCAGATTTTGATCCCTCCCTTTTTCTCTATTTCATATACAGTATGTATATATATATATTTAAATATAATCACCCGTGCGTGAAAAGTCGCGGATGTCTCATCGAGGATATGATATGGCGGATGCCCGCTAACGGCCGTTCTCCAAAATGTTCGGCCCCCCTGTTGCGCATTCAATATTTGAAAAGGTTCCAAACCTTGGGCCATCTTCTCTTGTTGTGACTTAGATGAAGATCGGACCGGATCGGGTCATTCCGAAGGGTTCGCATCCTTTTTCTCGCGACGGTACTTGTCATTTCTTTTTTGCAGGAGCAGCAAAACGAAAGGAACGAAGTGGAGCCCCAGCTTGAGACAGATTGCCCGAGGCCCGTCGAAGAGGAGGATGGCGAGTTGCCAATGGTCCGTGTTGAATAAAAAGGAGCGCCGGCTCTGTCGCCGGTTTATTTTGAGCTCCTTTTCGCCTCCTCAGATCACGCAGATCTTCAGTTTGGCCGCCAATCCCGTCGAAGCCGCGGAGGACGGCGATAACCGGCTGGTGAATCTGCTGACTTCTTTGCGCCGCACCTCGCTACCGATCCTCTGGTATGCCGTCATGGCCAAGGGCCCGCAGATTCAGCTCGTCCAGTGTTCAAAGCAGTCCAATATGTCGGACACCGTTGTGTTGATCGACCCGGGCTGCTTCTATCAGGTGACCGTGCAGAAGCAGCCGCTCTTACCCACCCACTCGCTGTATCGGAAATTCCCGCAAAAGTTAACGTCTTCCACCGAAGTGGTCAGTCTGCTTTTGGGCCTGGAGAAATATGCCCTGTGCCAGGGGTTGCCCCCCAAGGAGCCCTTATCCAGCCACGCCCCCATTACGTTGGAGCGGGCCTCAACGTGCGAGTTTCTGGTGAAGAAAAACGTCGACGTCTGCTTTTACTGTAAATTGCTTTGCGATTGAGGACGCCGCGCTCGGGGGCGGGACCGAGGCGCAAGAGGCCGCCGTTCTACCGCCTACCGTATTTCTCGGCGGTGCATTGACCCGTTCCGGGTTGACCTCTGAACTGGAATAGTTCCATTGAAGCATCGCCAAAGGCGTTCCGAGGACGTCGGGCGCATGTCTTGCCGTCATTGTTTTTCCCTTTGGCTCCATTAAAGGCCGAGCGGTGTCGCCGAAAGCTCTCTGACTGATCGTCTCGCTCGCGGTGCGCTTGCCCTACTTTTCCTCGAATCGGTACGTCGGCGCCGCGCTTCGCGTCTTCTCCGTCGGGCTGTCTGTCCTTGGCCAAATTGAAGTCCCATGACCACTCCCACTTTTGTCGCGTTTGTCGTGCCACCGCAGCCTGCAAAATGCTTTCGTAATCGGTCGGCCCGGTGACATCAAATGGCGACGTTTGACAAATTACCCCTTGTAAATCTTTGACTTGGCACCTTAGCGAAAGGGGTGATGTGGGTCTTGAACATTTGGCAATTTCGAATGTTTCCATGAAAATTGCGCCATCTCCACATTTCAGTTGCGAAGTTGATGCTGATCCACAGATTGTCATCACCAGTAGGAAATCTCGAGGTACCTTGGCCAGATCTCTCATTGAAACAAAAGTCACATCCGGATTGGGTCTCGATTGCACAGATGTCAAGAACTTGGATTTCACAGGAGAAGTCCTAATCAACCTTTGAATTGCTTTGATTCAGAATGAATGTGAGAACTTTGCGGAAGGCGGGTTTTGCTCAACCGAGCTGCTCCAAACGATTTCGTCACTGATTTCTTGGGTGTGGGCTCCTCGAGTGGTCTCGTCAGCTATTATCTCCTCTACGATTCGAAAAAGGAAAAATGGCACCAAGCGTTGCGTTGCTGGATCATCAAACGTTGCTATGCAAAATGTGAAAATACGTTCGCTTAGTGCAATAAAATGATCATTCTCTTGTCAGTTTCATACAGTGTTTACTCCAAAGCCAGATTGCGGAAATAACTGAAGAAACTTCGGTCCGGCTCTTACTTGAATTTATCAATTGAACTTGTTGGTTGCTTTTGTTCATGTGACACTCTGAGGAAGGCAAAAGACTTCCACCGAAACATGTTTGGTAAATAACAACAACAAAAAGTGTGAGATTAATCCCAGTGTGGGACAAATAAAGGATATCTTATCTTATCTAAAAGAACCAGGTTCAAATATTGCAGGAATAGTTTCTTGGTGAAGTCATTTTAACTGGGCGGCGCGGCGGGCGTGGGTTCGACTCCAGGCTCCGGCCTTTCTGTGTGGCGTTCCCATGTTCTCCCCGGGCCTGCGTGGGTTTTCTCTGGGTACTCCGATTTCCTCCCACATTCCAAAAACATACACGGCATGTTAAATGTCAGTCAAAAGTGATTTTTTTGGGGGGGGGGGGGTCTTTCCAGGGGCAATGTTTTGACGGCGCTATTGTCATTTCATTGGAAACGTGTACCTAATATTGCGGTCCTTGAGTAGATGTACAATTTTTCTGGCAGATTATTCCTTCCGTTAATCCTTTTGATCCGTGATCCAAAATCCAGAATGGCAAAAATCCTCCAGTGGCTAAATTGGAATAAAACTGAGCTCCATATTTTTATTCCTGCGATGCCCTTGAAAACATTCCGTGTGTCTCACGGTAGTGATAGAATGCATTTTTTCAGGTCACGACACACACTTGTTGCTAGGCAGGCTTGAGGAGCTCACAGCCCAATTGTTCAGTGTGGAACACAGTATATACTGTATATAGGCCATTTCGATGGGAAGCCGCGTGCTGATGGTGCCGTGCCACTGGAGAGAGAATCGTCAGAAACCGAAATGAACTGACGATTCGTTAATTTGCTTGCAGGCGGTGCGCTGAAGTAGTGGTTAGCACGTCCGCTGTTCTCCCCGGGCATGAGTGGATTTTCCTCCTAGCTCAAAAACGTTGCGTGCCAAGTGAATGGAAAACTCTTCCGGACGTCTGACTGCTAGCGTGAATGGTTGCCTGTCGATATGAGGCTTGCGATTAGCCGGTGACCAGTTTAGGGTGTGCGGGGCCTTTCACCCAAAGACAGCTCGCATAATGCGAATCGAATCTAAAACAAAGGGCCGGATGTCCATCAGCAGCCAGAATAGGAAGACAGCTTGTGGTTTTCCTCATTCCGATGTACGGTTGTTCAATTGACATCAGATGCCCACTGAGTAGAGTGCAAGATTTTGGAACGGTATAACACTCATACTTACTTCGCCTATGAAGTGAAGTACTGCACTTATTTGAGACAAACGTAGGTGGGCCCCAAAGCAAGCTGCAAGAGGAATATACTTGAACAAGAACAGGGATACCTTTATCCCTTCTTGTTAGTGCATACCTGTCAACCTTTCGGAGCGCCAACCTGTATAAACTACCAAAAAAATCCTTATAAAGAGCAAAAAATCCTTTTATAACATACCAAAGCATTTTATATGTCAAAATAACGGCAGAAAAAAACCCACGAAATTTTCAATGATATTTATCGTAGATCTTCATAATACAATGTCTGGTTCATGTCTAATCATCATTCTACTTAGTAGCATTACTGTGTTCAGAGTTGTATTCCTGCATTACTTTTTTGGAAAGTTGCCGGAAATGAAAGCATTCGAGTAGAGTAGCACCATTCTGGGCAAAAGCAAACGGAACTACCTGTTAGGGGAAGAAAAAAACCCCGGAAAATTTCAGAATCCGTATGATTTGTGCGATACGGCCATATACGTAAGATTCACCACAAAATCCGTATGAACTATGGCTAAACCGTATGAGTTGACAGGTATGTTAGTGTATCGCGGCGACTTGGCCAAACAACTAAATGTTCTTCCGCTAGATGGCAAAACGTAGATAAGAAACTTGAATATCCACTTTTTTTGTTTGTTTGATGGTGAGGATTTTTTTCCCCCTCCCGATATGTGCCTTGATTCAATAAAGGTTGGAAAACGCCGGTCAGTCGAGAAAGAAGTCAAACGGCGCCATCTGCTGGGCACGCCGGGAAGATTCTCCACCTGCTGCCCCTAATTTTATTGCGGCTGGGGGAGTGTGTCGCGACATTGTGTACAAGTCCTTTTACCGGCGTGGCTTATCGCCACATTGAATCTGTTTTGCTTATTTGTTTTGGAGAAGGAAAGAGCCAGGAGGCCTCGTTTAGGATTCGGTCGGAGACGTGCTGCATGTGGGCGACGCTTAGCGCTCCCGTTTCCGGAGCTTGTCGCCTCCGCTCAGCTGCGATGCCGGCCGCTCACCGGTGAGCCTTCCTTCCCGCGGGAATCACAAGTTGGACGCCGAGCTACTTGCCCTTAAACCTTGTTCGCTTCGGGGAAGAGGCGCGCGATGATTCCCTTTCCCGTTCCCGGCTTGACGACGGCGGAGACCTCCCGAGGCATCGGTCATGCTCTCCGGTAAGAGGGGGTTTCTTCTCCAAAGTCTTACGCGCATTTAATACACGCGTTCGAGCTTAAGATCACTACATGCAAAAATAGCGGAGAAGATTTGGGGGGGGGGGGTTGTTTTTTATAACCGCGTGCGTGACACCACTCATGCATAAACGTCATTTGTTCGGGTTAAAAGAAATTAATAAAAGTATAAAATGTTTGTCCAGCTGCAATTTGATGTTTGAACAAAGTACATTGCGTTGCAGCTGGGCTTCATCATGCCGGCGCTCCACTTCCGGGTTGGACCTTTTGGGACTTGTAGTTCTTTTGTTCGAGTCGACTTGGTATGTTTGTGATGTATGGTTTCTTACGTTTAAAATGATGACGATAATAATACATGGTGAAATCATGGTTGATTAAAGTACTTATTAAATGTATTGTTAAAATAAAAGTATTAATTACTGCAAATTCTATACATATTTACATCGTGATGCAGAAAGATAGATGTATTCATTTTTTACTGCATTTATATGTGCTTTAGGTTATTACCCGCTACTGCAACTACTTCCATTTCATCTACTACTACATCTACTTCTGCTGCAAAGTGTCCCAATAAATGTATCAAAAAAGTACAGAAAGAGTGATCCTGCCATCCTGGCCGACGATCCCTATTCAGAGGGCCGTGAAAAAATGGAATTAACTGAACACCTACAGTTCTCACGAGATAACAAACTTTCAGGTTTTAGGAATCTTTTCAAAACGGCCGAAAATGTCAACATGTTCACATCAACTTGTCGGGACCCGGGTCATCTTGCCACATTTCAGAGGCCTCTCTTTCCCAAATAAATCGTCAGATTTGGATGCAATGTGGTCGCGTTGGAAAGCCGATGAGCTGTAGTTATCCCCGGACCTACAGCCGTCACGGGATACCAAACTTTCAGTTATACATTTGAGTGTGACGTTGGGCTGGCTCCGTGGCCCACTGGTTAGCGTGGGAGTGCGAACGCAGAGGTCCAAAGTTCAAATCCAGCTCCGGCCTGTCGCTCTTGCGTGTTCTCTCTCTTCTTGCTGGCATGGGTGTTGTCCGTCCACCCTCCCATCCATTTTCTCATCCGCTTGTACTCACAAGAGTCGGGGTCGGGGTGTGTGCTGGAGCCTCCCCCGGCTGTCTTCAGGCCATCGGCAGAGGTGAGGGGGCACCCTCACCCGGCTGACAGCCAATCAAGAAAACCATTTGCAACATTTTTTTTTTTTCGGCCAAAAATGCCTTACTATATACATGGTCGTTTTTTTCTGCTAAAAACGCCTTACTATACATGGTCCTTTTTTTCGGCAAAAACGCCTTACTATATATGGTCGTTTTTTTCAGCTGAAAACGCCTTACTAAACATGGTCGGTTTTTCTCGGGCTAAAAACGCCGTACTATATACATGGTCGTTTTTTTTCGACTAAAAACGCCTTACTATACTATGTCGTTTTTTTTCGCCCACGTCATCTTTCGAATGTACACGTCGAGAAAAGCCTGATGCACTTTTGAGCTGAATGTATGACTTCAGGCCTGCGCAGACTGCCGCTGCCCCCCCCTTTCCCGTGCGTCGTGCACAATGCCCTCTGCCGACTGTCTATTGTCCCTTTCCCAGCGAGGTCTTTCCTTGCCAGCCACCCAGACCAGTCAGTGGGCCCCAGAATTCGAAGGGAGGTGAGCTGGCATGGCATCATGAATCGGAAACCTTTTGCTTGCCCAGCAAAGCATTTTCTCCCCCTTGACAATATCCATCCCCTCTTTGTCTCTTTCCGCCCCATACAAAAATGTGTAAGCGTACAATCGAGGCCCGGTAGTCTGAGCATGCCAGGGTCATCCCGGATCATTCCACGTCCAACCACTGCACCATCTGCCATTTTATGTCGTTACTGGTGCCCAGACTTTTTTTTTTTTTTTTTTTTTTTTGCTGTGAAACTGGCTTGCACACTTTTTGTTTGCATCAATGCCCTTTTGTTAAACTTTGGGCTCGGGAGGGTGGGGGGGGGGCATATCAACCGGCGGTCCGTGTAACTAGAGATCGATTGCTAGACCATGTCGTGCAGCCTCATCAGTTTGCCCCCGTTTTGCCAGCAGACGAGTACTTCCCGCGGCACGCTCACCATCCAAGTCTTCCTTTTAGCTTGAGCTCAGTGCAGGTCGCTTCTCACCACCTGCTGCGGGGGCTTTTCTCAATTGAGAAGGTGGAGACGATACAATTTCAGAGGAAGGATTGACCCGCAAGCACCACTCTGCTCTTGTATCGCGCATGAATGATCTGGCACTTTGTATCGTTTTTTTTTTGCTGGTTTGTCTGTCATGGCCTTTGGACTGGTTTCATTATTAACCCGAGGACCAACGTCTGCACTACTTGACCGCCTCAGCTTGGCAGACCCCCCGCCACCCCTTTTTTCCCCACAAATGAGGTCCTACATGCAGAGCAGCTCTGTTCAACACCGACTTAAGTGCAGTGGGTCATTGCATTTTTGGCTACCATGAACTCACTCGTTTCTTTTCTGTGCGTATTTTTGTCACACTATAGGGTTGGGCAATTTTGTTTTGAAAGTAACAGTGATTCCACATTTTGCCACATAGACATACCGGCATCATAGACTTCCCTTTGCGAATCTTCCAGTTAAAATTCCAAGGAAAGTTCTTTGGCTTGTGGAGTGTGGGGTGCTGTTAATACAAGGTGCCAGGGTGGAGGGAGAAACGTTGCTGTTCTTATTCCCTTTTGCAATTTGGATGGTCAAGATGTGCTAAAATCTATGTGCTATGAGCTTGATGCTAAAATAAAAATACTGATCTGTGCGCTGTTGGGTTTTTTTTCTTCCCCCCCCCCCCCTCATTGCACTAAGAATAGCATTAGGGACCTGCAATGGTTAGGTAAATTTAACCTATAAAGGGCTAAAATTAAGTTTCTATAGTTTTAATGCCATTTAGTCAAGGTCCTTGCACTACTAAGTATCTTAAGGACTACTCTTTTAGGTAATTGTGAGAAAGTTGAACGTGAATATAAAAGAAGTGAACATTTCATAATTTTTAACATACTAAAAGAGAAAAATAACCAAAAGGAGTACAAGCTCAGCTCAATGATTGGTATACCGTAAACTACATGACCTTTGGTCTTATGCCAACTGCAGGCATTCTTTGGCTCACGCTGAGAGGTCACGTGGCACACATTCCAAGCCCTAAGCGCAAGCTGCCCCCTGGTGGACACTATAGGTGCTCGAGTGCGATGCGTCATTAGACCGGAAGAGATTCGGATTTAACAGCTACGGTGGCCAATAGGTGGCAAACGCCACGGCCGAACGCTGGAAACAGTAAGTCAACAATTAAACAAACGTGAAAAAATGCCCCCAAAACCCTCACAAAAAAACAACTGCAAAACAAAAAACGCTGTAATAAGCACTGGTGCAGACGGCACACAGGAATTATTTTTGTAGGGATTAACAATTACATGTTCTTCCACTTGTTAGTTGAACTGTTGGAAGAACTCCTTGTATCTTCAATTTTTATATTCATTCTTTTTTCGAACCAAAAACTGTACAAGCCCATATATCACACTGAGTAAATACATTTGTGGCTGATTCGATATCACAATTATTTCAGGGATTATACTTTTATATTACTTTTATTTGGGGATTGTCCGCGTGACCATCCCTGCATGGTCCAATATTCGACGTTAGGCGGCGATACTGTGGTTGAAGCACCATTTAACAACGATTTTGTCGCCACAAAGCAACTCGTGTTGTCTTCCGGTGCTTCTGCTGCGCGTGTGAAGTTCGGCAACGTGAGCCGTTTACGGGAACGCAAAGAAATATACGACAATGACGCAGTCCGACGGTATCATGTAAGTTTTTTTCGCATGTCATTCTATAGAACTATTTTTTTTTCGGTATACTTCAACAGTGAGTGTTTGTGCCCGTCAAATAAAACTTGAAACAATTAGCTGTGTGACACACGACCTGCAGAGCAAATTGCAGGATTGTATCATAGTTATATTACGGCACACTAGTGCCACGGAAGTGACTTTACTCGAAGCATTTTACTGACATATTACTCGTCTGTGTTAGAGAATGACTGTGAAGATCGTACTTGTTTCACATAGAACAAAGATGAAGTTTCTTCAAGTATACTCGTGACGTGTCCCTTGCGGTCAAATAATGTATATCCATCCATCAACTCTCTTACTGGTGACTTCACTTGGATCGAGGTGGCCTTTCAAAGTGTCCTCTTGGCTTCATTAAACGTGAAGGATTTTCTGCAAACGTGTCATCATATCATGTTGTAATTCCCTACTGTGTTTCTGTCCTCAGAAAACCAAAGACCAGGCGCTCCAAGCGCTTCCTCCAGAGTCGAGCACCCAAATTGACAGAGAATGGAAAGAGTGCCATGATCATGAAAGGGGGGAATGCCAATCAAACTGTGAGCCAGGCCCTCAAAGACATAGTAAGGCAACGGATGCTACCCGATCGGGACACTGATCAGCGATCAAGCAATAACACCGATTTCTTTGACCACAATTACTTTTAACGGAGCACAGTAAATTATGTCCGTTGTAGACAAAGTGTATTCTGTAGATCGTATTCACACGATGTCACAGAACCTCGCCAATCGAACCGGCGCACAACTATAACAATCATTCAAAAGTAGATGTTTGGAACTGTACTTTACAACGACGCAGTTACAGATTTGCGTCGTTCTAACTTTATCCCAAAGGTCATTCAAATGAAATGTATGAATTCATTTAAACCCCTTTTATTTTTCTCTTTCAGTATTCCCTGAAAAAGCCCAATGCAGTTCTGTACAAAAAGTAAGTCTCTCTCTTTCTTTCTTTGTCTGTCTCGCCTGTAAGAGGAAATCTGTTGCCACAGCGCATCCAGCCTGCCGCAAAAGGGAGTTGAAAGATTGCGGGTGTCGCTCACAACTAGGGGATACTTTCCCTGCAGTGGATACAATTTTAATTTTCTTTTCAGGAAGAACATCACAAGGCCTTTTGAGGACTCAACATCACTGGTTAGTCAGCTCATTTTAAATGAGTTAAGATGAAGCCACAAGTACCTTATGAAATGTTTTGCAGTGTCATCAACCTATGGCTTCATCTTTTTTTTTTTTTTTTTTTTTTAAGGAATTTTTCTCCAAGAAGACGGACTGTTCTCTGTTTCTATTTGGTTCCCACAACAAGAAACGACCCAACAACCTCATATTTGGTAAGCATTTCTCACTTTGTGTTTTGGTTGGTCGAGCAATATCCCATCTCGTTGGGTGTGTGACGTTGTCGGGGCGAGCAACAGCTTGCACTTGCCTTCTTATTGCCTCCTCTCACCAGAATCCAAAATGGGATGGGGCGGAGTGCACTTTTCAAATCTGCATCAGGACACGTTCAGATTGTCAGACAGGCCGTTGTTCGACTCTGCCTTGGGGGGGGGGGGGCAAAATGGATTGGATTAAAAGCATACATTTTGTTGAGGAAATGTCGTGGAGTAAAAGTTGCCAGGAATAAAACATCACCATGTACAGAAATGTGAACATTCTGCTGGCGGACAATCACGACGTCGTTGTTGTACTCAATGACGTGACAAGACTGTCATTTAGAATGACTTTTATTCATTTTTTTGGTCGCCGTCTTTGCTTTATTTACAGGCCGTCTATTTGACTTCCACGTGTTGGATATGATTGAACTGGGAATCGAGAAGTATGTCTCCCTGAGTGAGATTAAGGTATTAGACACGCACGTGTTATTGTCTACTACATTACGGCTGCCGAGGAGGCTTATGATTGTTTTGTTTGTGGACCCTTCGACTCATCCATTCCTGTACCTTAGCTATGAAGGGAGGTAGTGTATGCAAGTATTTTGTTTTAGCAGCGTTTGAGGACGTCGTCTGTTTTTGGGGGGTGGGGGGGGCAGATCTGCTTCCAACTTTGTTAGAGACTGATACCAGCCTTGATCCCAACTCTAATATGAATTGATTATTTCAGTTTCTCAGCCACGCTGCGTTTTCTTGCTATTTGCGCAGATGACTAAATGTCCCGAGGGCACCAAACCGATGCTTGTGTTTGCCGGCGAGGCTTTCGATATGGACAACGAGTACAAACGTCTGAAGAGTCTGCTCATCGGTCCGTGCGCATCGCCACGCGCAATATGACGCCGAGTGGAAAAAAGGGAAGCGGGTTTCATTGAAATGGACTGCGGTCTGCTTTTCTTTTCCAGACTTCTTTAGGGGTCCTTCTGTGCCGGCGGTGCGATTGGCGGGCTTGGAACACGTTCTGCACTTCGCTGCCGTGAATGGGAAAATATTCATGCGTAGTTACAGGTGACGCTCCAACCTTGAGACTTTGATTTTCCTAATTCATGACACGTCTTCCTCAAATCTGTCGTTCGAAGGTCTTCAAAATGACACGGAGCCAAGAAACAAGTTTGCTTTCTTCATAATGTCGCGACTGTCTTTGCAGGTGTTTGTTGAAAAAGTCGGGCTGCAGAACACCGCGCATCGAGCTGGAGGAGATCGGGCCGTCGTTTGACTTTGTTTTAAGAAGAACGCACCTTGCCTCGGACGACCTGTACAAGTTATCTCACAAGCAGCCCAAGGCGCTAAAGGTAAATGGGAGGAATCGAATGCTTTTTACCGTCAAAGCTCTGAACGTACGAGGCGCCAAACGGAGGCACATTCTGCAATGCTTGCTAAAGTCACCCTGTGGGAACGTTTGAATCCTGTGATTAATTGAAACGTTTGCGTACACCGAAATGTGTCCGTTTCTTCCTCTGTGACTTTTGCCAGCCCAAGAAGAAAAAGAATGTTTCCCACGATGCATTTGGCACCAAATTTGGCCGGGTGCACATGCAGAAGCAGGACCTTTCCAAACTTCAGACGCGGAAGATGAAGGGTCTGCGGAAGAGGAAGCGGGAGGTGGTTGATGATGGCGAATCTCCCAAAGTGGCAAAAGTGGACAGTTGACCTCAACGGACAGCTGGGCACTCAAGTCTTTGCCTCCGCACTATTGTGCCGTTTTCTTCATCTGCATGGTCAACTTGCCCCCCGTCACTTTTCACTGCCTCCACCCCAGCTGTAGGAGAGTCTGTGTAGAAATCTGTTTAACTTCAAGCTTTTTTTTGTCAGATTGTGATTAAAACTTCATGCCTTGTACTAAATAAAATTGCATGCCACATGGCTGGGGTTAGAATGATCCACTTCACCCCCCCCCCCCCCAAAAAAAATCTGAATATCAGTTTGGATGTTTTCAACCATTTGGTGGTGTTGAAAAAAGGCTTTGTGCTTCATATTAGTGGGGGGGGGGGGTTCCCCTTAAACTTTCTCTTTCAAGGTGATTAATTCTCTGGAAAGAAAAGTTACTCGCCGCAGACACCATCTGCCATGCTTACTTATGCCACTAGGAGGCGTTGACGAGACCTGATGATTCTTTTTCGTGTGTCTGCTGTGGCTACCAGTCGTCCTGATGAACCCGCACGAAAAAGGAGTTTTTAATTTACCTGGTAAGCTACAATATGCACTATGTGGGTGTGGGGATCCTATACAGGGAGTCAACAAAAATGTCGCGACATTTGAAGTGAAGCGGAATCAAGGTGCTGCGTGCTGGCCCTTTCCCACCGCGCTTGTGCTCTCGCAAGTTCCGGGCCAGTGCCCAGGTTAGCACCAGTTCTTTCATTTTCGATGGTGGCACATGTAGAGACTTGACTGCCCGGACACAGGGAAGTTTTGCACAAACAGCCAGCCTCGTCCTCGTCTAAAATGATTAAGAAGGACAGAAGGGTTTGCTGATCGCATGTCCCTGACTGCTTCATGCTACATCCAAGTATAATTGATGCTATGCTAGGTCGCCTAGCAGATGCTAACAGCGCAGGCGCCCTAGCGTAAACGTCGATGTAGGCAGTGACGTTTGGACGCCTTACGATGACGTAATGACGTCGAACGTTCCGGGTGGATCTAAGTGCTGATACAGTATTTAATTTGCCAACTAAAATCGCAGACTAAAATACAGTACCTAAATAAAAGCTGTTGGTCGGCGTGTTTTTTGTGGACTCTTGTGTTATAGTGATAACGACTACCTGAAATAGCAAACACCTTTGGAAGAAGGAAAACTTTATTTGACAAGCAATTTGAATATATATATATTCAATATATTAATTATTTTGTTTAATTTTTTCTATTATCTAGTTGACATTTACATACACTTTATATTTAATATTTGGATTTAGCCGTTTCATTTGACAAATGCTTTTTGAAAATGGGCAATATATATATATATATATATATATATATGATGTAATGTTGTGAGTCACAAAAATAGAAGCTCCTGAACAATATCACCGTTTGAGGATATGTCTTTTATTCAGAGTGACATCTTGTTTTGTCAAAAAAATGAGACGGTAATTTGATTTGTTTCAAATGATGTATTGAGATGAATGATGTCACAAGGCTTTGTGGTCATTATAGATCAGTTTTAAGTAAAAGGATAAGAGAGCTGCTCGAACTTATGCATCGCGAGTTGATCGGTTTTCTGTAGTACGATAGTTTTAAGTCGAGTCCGCTCAAGTCAGTTTTTTTATATCGTCAACAGAAGTTGTCTCGAGGCAAGCAAGTGTTGCGATTCGCTTGTGAAAATGTGTGCCAGAACATCAGCAGAGTACGAAGAACTTCGGCGGACCAAAGAGGAGAAAAAACGTCAACTCCCAGACATTGTTTTCAAGCAGCCTCGCGTTCTGTTACACAGATCAGGTTTGTTCGCTTATTCTTGCATAGTTCAGATTATTATTATTATTATTTTTGAGCAATCATCCCTCTGTGATCTGGGCACAGAATTGACCTTGGCAGGGGCTCATTATTTGAACAGAACAGAGTACCGCAAAAAAACAATTTCCAACAAGCTGTTCTTTGCGATAGTGAAGGCAACATTCATTTCTACTCCACTACACTTCCTAATTAAAATGAATACTTCTTGCTCGGATACATTTCCCCTCACCATTTTCCTTACTGGTGACTACAAAATATAAGTTGAAGAAATAACATAATGCCTGAAGCGCAAAGTGGACCAGACGTCCTCCCTGGACTAATGTGGTCGTGATAGCCGGCCTCGCATAAAGCACTCGAAAGCGATTCTGTCGTCCTATCTGACATTTGTCGTACTGAGCTCTCCCCAATGATATTTAAAAAGGCATTTTTAGAATTTCGATTCTTATTCATTTGAATTCAGTGCACTGGTGTGGAGTAGTTCAGGAACTGCGTCTTGGCTAACACGTGAAGTTTGCGACCACGATAAATGTATTAAAAGACTTGACGTTGGGCCATAAATGGGCCACGGGCTGTCGTTTGGACACCGCCGCCGTAAGACTTGACGGAGTAAAGTTTGATAAAGCACGCATGTTTGTTTTCCGGCGTCCTTTAGATGTAAATGATGTTGGTGTTCATCCGGAGCCTCAGAAGCCAGAGCCCCCTCACATTATAGAGGAAGAGGAGCTTGAGGCCCCCTACGCAAAAGACAAAGAGGAACCAGAGACTGCCCCCACATTGAGGAAGAGGAGGAGCAAGAGCCCGTACTTGTTCAAGAAGTAAATGAAGGAACTGGTCAATAAAAAAAAGAAAAAGGTCTCACGGCGCTTGTGTTCAATCTACTTGTTCTTTCTCGTCTCCTCTGCTTGATATTTTCTCAGCTAACGGCAGAGTGAAAGACAAACAGGACGGGATCATGACACTTTCAAAGTATTTTTAAAAAAAATGTAAATTCTAAATGCTATGGAAAAACAGACACAAGTAAGATGGCACTTCTCAAAGGCGCAAATTGTTCCCGATCTGTGAAAAAAAACGAGTTATAGTCATAGAGGTAATGCGGCTTTCAGTGAAAGCCTTGTATCGATTTAAGAGTTAAGGCTTAATCTTATCAGAGCGTCAAGCTTATGCTCAGCTCATTAAGTCACTGAATGTTTTGCAAAGTGGCAATTATTTCTTCCTTTGATAGAAAGTACAGATTTGGAATTGAACCAAAAATCTAATGCAACATGTGCTCCTCAAGACTCAGTTTGAAGACTCGTTTGCGGCAGTGAGCGGAAGGCGTAATCGGTCTTCTTCAAATATATTGTTGTACAGTATTTCATAATGCTGGAGAAGTATCATTCTGCTTTATCTACAAAGACCTGCGCATTAAAAAAAACGTTTTGTTCTTTTAATGAAGTATTCCGTTTTATTCATAAATGACTGGTTTTAGTCATTTCCTTTTACATGTGAATATGCCACACCCTTTTTGTTCTCCAATGCCTTCATTTAATTTTGTTATTTCAGGTTGACTTGAAAAACTGCGGCCCACTATTTGGTGGCTTTTTAAATACTCATTTGAACAGTGAAACCACCAACTTGAAGCAAAGTGAAAGCAATGAACTGGTTGTGACATTCGCTCAAACTGCATTTGTTTGGTCAAAACGGTCACTCCTTTGCTACAAATTGTCACGTCCGTCCATCATGTATTATTATATTATTATTATTATCCATCCGTTTTCTGAACCGCCGAAAAAAAAAAAGATCGCTCGTCGTAATTTGTCTCGTGAACAATCACCGGTTGATTGCGTGCGGCCGTCCAACCAGCTACATCACGCGTAGGCGTCTTTGTCCAATCAGCGGCAGTGTGGCCCGAAGCCCCGCCCCGCCGAACTGGCTATTTTCGACGTGGCCACGGTAGCTTCTTGACAGTTGCGATAGATGCGAAAATATCCCGACCGCGCCAGCTGCAGCTTCACCCGCGGATGCTGCGCCCCCACCCCGCCCCCGCCCCCCCACATGTAAGACACCTTTCATACCACCAGCGCCACCCGGAGCCGCATTTTTGAAATTACTCGTGCTCTTCTCGACGCGAATCCAAAAGTTGCCACGCACAACAATGGTAGAAGGGACTCTGGTCACAAATGATGATGCGGCCAACAAGGTCCACGTCCCGGCCGGCGCGCCGGTCGAGGAGAAACTCGCCGATGGGGATGAAGCGGAGACCAAAGAGAACGGGGACAGTCAGGTGACCGTCCCCGATCAGAGCGCGGAGTGCACGTTCGCGCACCCGGAGGGCGGCTGGGGATGGCTGGTCATGCTCGCCGCCATGTGGTGTAACGGCTCGGTCTTCGGGATCCAGAATGCCTTCGGTATTCTTTTCCTCTCCCTGCTACGGGAGTTTGGCTCCGAGAACGACGAGGACCTCCGCTTCAAGACAGGTGAGCGACCACCGCGACGAGAAAGAATAAAAGCGGGAGGGGCGCTCAGTTAGTGGTCGTATTTCAACGTCGTCCAACATGAATGTTTTGCAGTTTGCACGAAGGTGACTTTTGGCTCGTCTGGCGAGTACAAAACATTCGAGCAGCCCTTGACTCGCCCTTTCAGTAACATCGCGACCGTGTTTGTGAAAAGGCCTCCGATAGAAACTCCGTGAAATGAATGAATTTTCCGACAAAGTTAATTAAGCGTGTGAGCAAGCAACCGCGGGCGCTGCAGGAAGAAGTGAGCTCACGGCCAGTAGCCACGGAGACATCTGCTCGTTTCCTGGTGTGAAGCACATTGCGCCTCTCATTTCATTTGCGGCGTGACGCTGCTCCGCGCGGGGGCTTTCGTGTCTGCTCGCGATTTCGTGATTTTCTCGGCGCGGGGCTGTGCGGGCTGGCGACGCGTCACTGCGTGACATCCTTCAAACGTGCGCCCGTAAAGCGTAAATCTCCGCGGATGGAATACAGTACAGTATGGCAAGCCATTTGAGCATTTATTCCGAATCCCTGATATCAAACATAAGTGTGATACACTAGTTAGGTCTCTTTCAGCACTAGTTCGACACTCGGCCACGCGAGTGACACCGAATGTCGAACTAGTTGCATACAAACTCCAACTAGTCATTCATTTTCAGCGACATGTTAACTTGTCAATCGTGGATTATTCTAACATGTGAACTTGTGACCCGTGATTTCCTGCGCGAGTAAACAAGTGCGAGCTGAAATACTCACTAGTTTTATCAGGGATTTGGAATAAATGCTCAAATGGCTTGCCATAGTACAGGATCGTTGCGTCACAAAAGAAAGAAAACGGCGCATCTGTTTTTCTCGCGAGCGGCTGCGTGAGCGCATCCTGCATCAACCGGTTGCCGGGTGATCCCCGGGCCCCAAGCATGAATATGGCAAGGTTTCATTTGTCCGGTGCGCCTCACCGCACTGTTTGGAGCATTGGTAGTGATTCTAATTCAGTGACGTGAAACGAGAACAGGTCGTTTGACCCCATGAATATGCTGAATTCAATGAAGGCGTGTCGGTGCTCAGTAATTCCGAGTTTGGACACCATTAGCATGAATTACCCTGTACAAAAACCAAACCTTTGCTCCCTGTGCTTTGAGAGGGCCCTCGGGGGCGTGGCGTGGCACTCTGGTGGTGGATCAAAAGTGTGACGGTTTCTCCTTTAAAAGTTGGAATTGCTGACCAAAGGGGAAGCTAAACCCCCCCCCCCCCAAAAAAAAAGAAAAACCCACAGAAACTGCAAGGCGGATGACAGAGCAGCATGCTCAATATCCCGGTGGATATGTCTTTATGTATGCATGTATTTTATTTTATTATTTGAACAAAGCTTCCGAATTGGCCAAATTGAGCCCAGCCCACCGCAGGCGTTGAACCGGCCTTGTTTTGACCAAACAATCAAAGGATGCAAAATGCCGATGTCATGGAGGACCCTTGGGAGGATGAGTTTGAAACGGTCCCATTGTTAACTCATTCAGGACCAGCCAATTCTAGACCAAGTCTAAAAAGACGTTTAAAAACGTCTTTGGGAGTGAATGAGTTAATAAAGTTACACCCAGCGCTGATCCTGAATGCCCTGGCCAGATTGAGACAAGATAAGATCACCTTGATTTGTCCCACACTGGAGATTGACATGACTGGAAAAAAAAAAAGCGCGCACACACACACACACACACACACACACACACACACACAGCATCCACATGGATGGATGGATAGCATAACAGAACCAACACTTCTGCAGCGTCATTCACATCGCTAACGCCCCTGAGCAGCGTGACACCGAAACATTGGACGTCCCGTACTGGGATCTCAAACAGCAGGCTCCGAATTGCGCGTTGGCGCCAACAAGTTGCTTGCGCTTCTTATTTGGACAAACTCTTGCTAGCCAAGGCGGCGTTGACGCTCCCCTCTTCTGCTTCTTTGAGCACCACGTGCTAACTTTGAAGCAAGAAGCTAGCTTTGCGCGTTGCTCCGATGTCTCGCATTTTGAATTTTGCACCGAGGAAATGGAGAAAACAAACCCCTTTGGGGTGCGACATCCCATACTTGGGCCTTGCGCGCCGAAAACATCAATATCCGATACTGGCGTACTGAGACTGAACAGTCAAAGACAACAAGGCGCTTTGTTATGAAACTGATATTTGGGTCCCCCCCCCCCCCCCCAACCGTTCACTTTAGAGTAGCGGCATTCCCGAGTGCTTTCTGAGGCATTTTTCTTGCAAGGAAGCGCGTATGTTCCTCTTTAGAATGGCTGACCTATTTTTGGGGCAACACGATCAGCAACTTACTAAATATCGGCCTTGAAAAAAAAAACAAAGTCGTCACTGAAATGCTGCTCGGTGTCTGATCAAGTTGCTCTGATGTCATCTCGGATGCCGCTCACACCGAGGGGGGGGACGTACGGTCTTCGCATGCTATTTGGTCGTGATATGCCGACACGCGTTAAAGCCCCCCCCCCCCCACCTCCGACCCCCCCGTGACCGGAGTTCACCGGCTCTCTGTCATAATGATTGGTGTCTTCCCTCCACTTGAGCTGAGACAATGGGAATGTGGAAAGTTGGACTTGAAGCCCCGCTTATGTAACCGGCCAAGGCACCGATAATCTTTCCGTCTGACGGAGGCTTAGCGAACGGCGCTCGTGATGGCTCGTCTTGACAAAATGGAATCCGAAGCTTTTAAAAGCGCCTTTCCAGAAGAGCGTTGCGTTGATTCAACAAAGCGGAGCGCTCAAAATGTGAATAAACATAGCGCACTGGTGAACAAATGCGCCCGCTTTCAATTGAAGAGACTTGGGTGACAAACACACGGAGCAGTTCAATTGTTGTCTGCGCTTGCGGTTTGAGGGGACGCTTGAAACGAGGCCGAGGCCGAGATCCTGTCGAGAGGGCTAAACGTCATAAATCCTCTCAAGGACCTTTTCATCCTGCGACGTTGCTATTTCCGCCTCACTCGGAGGACGTATCCCAAGTGGTGGAGGTAAAAATACATCAACGCTTGGATTTCGTACTCCAACTCCCAACTGCACTTTACGGCTGCAACTTGCCTTTTTTTAAATCGGCGATTATGTTGTTGACCCATCGATGAATCAAAAGTTAATTTCCACCCATTGGCGGAAAAAAAAATTTCCAAAGTATGGCCCGGGGGCCGTTTATGGCCCGCTATCCATTTTTCAGTGCCATGCGACACAATGCACAAAAATGAAAAAATAAAATAAATAAATTCTTACAATGACATTTGACATGGGTCGCAAGCTAAAAAAAAGTGAAGTTGGGCAGAGTGAGGAGGGAGTTTGTCAGAAAAAGAGTTGCCTTCCGTTCTGGCCGAGTACGTCATCTGTTGCCGAACGTTCACAAAAGTGGAAATCGTAATCCACCAATGGCGGCGGATTGCCGAGGGGGCGGAGTGGCTCAGCCCATCGACGGACCCGACCGAGGTCAAGGTCGGCGGCCTTTGTATCCGCGTCGTGGACTCTGGTCCCCCACCCCACCCCCCTGTGAGAACCGGTGAGCTGCTTTTGATAAATCGGCCCGTCGTCAGGAAAGCCAAAGACCTTTGGACCGAAATGAGCCTTGACGGTCTCAGATTGCACCGAGGCGATTTTCCAGTCACCTGTACCGATGTGATCGGTCGGCATTCATCATAAGGGCAAGAAGTGTCGCCTTGCCTTTGTTTTACTCTGACCTCGGCTTGGAAAACGTGAGGGCGGACACGTTTGCGAGAAGCTGGCGTTTCGTTGCGGGGCGCCGCATTTGGCACGTGGACTGAAAATAGGATTTCAGTACCGCCGCCTCCGTTAGGCCGCACGCGTGCGCGCGAGAGGCGGCCGGGATGCGTTGGGAACAGATTGGGTCGGGTTCACAGGCTGTCCTATTGTGCGGAACTCGGAACAGCCGGTCAGCTCTGCCATTATGATTACCAAAAAAAAGAAAGTGGGCTCAAATGTGGTTAATGATCGACCAGGCGCTTGCGCCGTGCTTCTGCGAAGGCTGTTGGCAGATAAAGCGCAGCGAAGGTAAACATGAGCGGCGCTCGGGTCCCCGCGGGAGGGCCCGGGATTTTGCCTCCCGCGCATGACACCATTCGCGAGGCCGCGGCCCCAGATATCCGAGAACTTGCTAGCAAATGCTGTCGGAGGCCCCGTTCTCAGCCAACTGAGCCCCCCCCCCCCCCGCCCCCACCCCAAAAAAAAGCAATTCTCTCGGTCGAATGGCGCCAACGGTGGCATTTTCACGCTCTGCGTCGATTGCGATTGACATCTTGAGTCCCAAAACGAATGTCCACGCGTCGCCCCCCCCCCCAAAATATATATATTTTTTTGTGCAGTTGAAGTAATCGCCGCATCTTTGACATGAAGTCTGAAATGTTGGCTTGTTTTGAAACCAGATGCAATTCGGAGGAAATGTATTGCGAAACGCTGAGACGGATTTCTGTTTTTGCTCAGCATTTGGGAGGAGGCTTGCGCCGTCATCCCCCAATGGTGGGCGCGTACGCGCCAGCCACCCCCGCCCGTCCCTTCCCGCTGACGCGGGCCGCAGCATTCTCATGTAACCTCTCGCAAATGGACGTGGAGTTGCCACTGCGGCCAAAACCAACCCCCCCCCCCCCCAAAAAAAAAAATACCAAGTGTGCATTTGATCTGCTTTGCCAACAATTTTTTTTTTTTTGCCCACCCATAAATCACACTTCTCCTCATGGGTTTTCACTTCCTGCTTTGCGAGGCCAAAACACACACACACACACAAAGGGCGGCATCTTGGAACTTGTGTTGTAAGCATCAGAAAAGTGCGGCGCCTGGAAGCACTCGGTGCCAGAGAGGTTGCCGACCTATATGGTCGGTTAAACGCCAGATGTGCGTGCGCGAGGCCTCGATGGAGTCAGCGATAGGCTCTTTGTGATTTTTGGAGCCACCGCCGGTTGTTGAATACTAAAGAAACGGCACAGTAAGAATGTCGCTCGGAATGGGGAGAACTTCAGGCTAAGAATAGGACATGAGACAAAAAAATAACAATAATAATGATAATAATAAAGCCTCCATTTTCCACGCCGCCGGGTGTCCAAACGCGGGCAGGCCGGGATGACCTCGAGCGGCTAATAGCCGATCGCCGCAATGTTGGATTTTGACGTCTGACTCGCGGCTTATTTGTTTTGGAGGAGGAACGAGCGTGGCGTGAAGTCCAAGCAGGATCGTTTTCAAAAGGGAACCAAGGAAATCCCAAATGTAAGAGGCGACTTTTTCTTACCGGCCGCATAAGAACAAGATGCAATATTTACGAGACGGGACGTTAGCCAATCGCGTGCTTTGGAGGTCTTGAAAGGGGAAAAAAAACAAAAAAACAAAACACTTGAGGGTAAATGTGAGGCACCACGAGATTCTTGCAATATCATGAAGAATGTATACTGTAGGGGGGCAGGGGGGGGGGGCGGAATCCGGATCATCCGTTTCCTGATGTAATGTCAGGTCTTTCTCGTAGATGTGATGAAATCTCGGCTCAACGTGTTTTGCAAATGATTGTTTGCTTGAAATTTGGATCATCCGTTTCCCGTTGGGACTTTTCAAATTGAAATTGGCTTCATTCTTCTCCCGGGTTCTTTGGCGACACGCCTCTTCTCCGCCGGAGAGCGAGTGTGTATTTGTCCAGGCAGAGAAAGGTGTCATACTGGCCCACCGATGCCCGCCCGTTTGTTTTTCCAATCGACTCGAGTTAATAAATAGCTCGGCGAGCGGATGCCAAGCGGAGGGAATCGCGCGGCCCTCCGTGTGCTCGGCAGGCATCGCCTCAATTCGAGTTTTCAAAGCAGAGGTGGATGGGTTTTTTTCTTTTTTGGTCTCATCGCAGCTACCCAGGAATGCGTTAACGTATTGCAAGGCAGCAGGACAAGCATTTCCCTCCAAGTACGTTATGGCCGTAATTCAAGAAGAAGAAATCACAAGACGAGCGCGAGTGTGCGCGAATGAAGGTTCTCCTCCAGCTAGCGCTGCCGATGAGTCATGCGCATGAGCGCTTCACTCTTCTTCCAGTTGCTAATGTCATGGAAGAGGGGGGGGGGGGGTAACCGGGTTCAGAGCGCAGCCGAAGGGCTTCCGGCAAATTGAGCGGGTGACCGACGGCCTCGCCCGTTGGCCGCAACCAATTTCCACTTCCTCTTCGTCTGACCTTTTTTTTTTTTTTTTGCCGAAGAAACGCTAACGTCTTCTGAAATCATTTTCCAATGGGTCATTTTCCAGGTTTCCCCATTTTTCCGTGACCTTTGACCTACAGCGTTAAGATTTCGTCGTTTCCCGCACGACGTTTGCTTTGATTCCGCTCGCTGTCGGGATTTCGACTGTGGGCTCGCGCGCAATCTTTGCCGCATGTGGCTACTTTCGGATTTCCTGAGCGCGCCTTCCTGTCCTGAAGTGCGCTTTCCCAAAGGCTCGGTGAACAAATCTCCGGAAATCGGCAGCCGCCGACCTGTTTTTTTTGTTTGTTTTTTTTTTGTGTCACAGACCGGTCGAGACAAGTCCATGCCGTTTGCAGACACTGGCAGGCCGTTTCTGAATCACAAGGTTCTTTTGTGTGTGTGCGTGTCTCCCGCAGCGTGGGTGGGCTCCCTCTCCATGGGGATGATCTTCTTCTGCTCTCCGATCGTCAGCGTCTTCACGGATATCCTGGGATGCCGAGTGACCGCCGTCGGCGGAGCCGCCGTCGGCCTGGTGGGCCTCCTGGCCAGCTCTTTTGTCACGTGAGCAAAATAGCAACTCCGCTTGTCAGAATTGAAGCAGAACCTTCGCTGCTATTTGTCGAATACTCGGTTCGAGGAGTATGAAGGGAAATACTCTGGCCCTATGATTTCCCCCCCCCCCTGTTGTATGGCCACTAAGAAAGTTACTATCCGCCTGTGTGGTTCCACTGCGGAAAGCGTTGATTTTTATGCGTGTGCGCGGTCACACGATCGCCTCCGGGAGAACGCGTAGCTGCGTGATTTTCCCCCATAAGAGGAGAGGCGGCGTCCGCGGCACTCTGTTCTTGGTCGTAGTTTGGCAAACTGGCGCCAACATGTGGCGGTATCCCCCCCCCCCCCCCCCGCCTCCTTCACTTCTGCACAAGTATTCGTAATAAGTAAAGTGCTTATCGAGCGACTGTTTGAACCGCGTACGGCGGTGGATGCGAGCGTTTGCCGTTGCCTTACGGAGCTGAAAGTGCAAAGGTGCAACTTTTCCCGCTCGTATGGCTTTGCTTTTGGGATTTGTTGACTCCGTCAGAACTTTGGACCCGCCCGTGGGCACCAATCCGTACGTGTCGTTTCTGCGCTCTTGATTTCATTCATCGGAAGGAAAAATGTGATGGGCGTGCGCGTGTATGTATAAAACGGTTCTGGGGCTCCATAATGTCCTCTCTGCTGCAGTGCTCCCGTTTCTCGCTCCGCCTCAATATCCGCTCCGCTCCGGAATAACATCGACTGGGGCAAAGAGCCAAATTCTGACAAGCAAATGCATACGACCTCGGTCCGTTTCCAATGTTTGCCGTTTGGTTGACTTGATGCGATTCATGGGGGTGGGTGGGGCACTTTTGTATTATTATTTTTTGGACACGTCTGTCTTTGAATTGCCTCCCCTTGCGCCTCCCGCAGGTCTTTGGGGCCCATGTACTTCACGTACGGCATCGTGTTCTCCTGCGGCTGCTCCTTCGCCTACCAGCCCAGCCTGGTGATTCTGGGCCACTACTTCAAGAAGCGTCTGGGCTTGGTGAACGGCATCGTGACGGCCGGCAGCAGCGTCTTCACCGTCACCCTCCCCTTCGTGCTGTCGGGCCTGCTGGACAAAGTGGGCCTGCAGAACACCATGCGCGTCCTCTGCGTCTTCATGTTGGTGCTGATGTTGGCCGGCCTCACCTATAAGCCTCTGCTGCCTCGCAAGGCGCGAAGCGCGCGGGGCGCCTGCCCGCCCCTCGGCCGGATCTTCAACCTCAACATTTGGAAATCGCTGGGATATCGCATCTGGGCTTTCGGCATCCCGGCCGCCCTTTATGGCTACTTTGTGCCTTACGTTCATCTGGTGAGCCTCGCCCGTTGAGCGACGTTCGCCAAATGCCGCCCGCTTCCTCGGGCGGCGATGGAAATGGCCTCGTCGTCTTTGACGATGTCGACCGCCGCGCGGGGGGGGGGGGGGGGGGGGCAACGCTGTGAGCAAGCGCGTCAATTCCCGCTCGCTTCATGCAGAGGTGTCAACATTTTGGTGCTACGTCAGGCTCACGCGCTTTGATTTCTCACACTATGAAAAAGTACCGCGCGGGGAGGGTGGTGGTGGGGGGGGGGGGGGTTGGACGAGGTTTTGTCATTGTTCAAAAGAGGGCTGCTGTTTCAGCACTCTGAATGGACGTTGCTGCCGTTCGTCAGATTGCGGCCAAACACGCTTCCCTCGAGTGCACGCTCTGTCAAGAGAGAGTGCGTGTGTGTGTGGGGGGGGGGGGGTCTTGTTTTGTTGTGCGTGTACCTAAAGTGAGCAACTCTTTACTTGAGAACTTGCTTAAGTACACATTAGTGATGTAACATCGAATGACTGCTGTCTTTTGTTGGGTACTTGCGCTCTTCATTTGCCACTGCGAGCGACGCGCGGCTGTACCAAGTCCCCGTGCTTGCCGCAAAAAAAAAAGAAAGAAAAGTATTTGTCAAGAATGCATGCGACATGAAATCATGTCGTTGTGGAGCCACCGCCGAGGGCTTTTGCTCCGAAATGAGTCCCGATCCTCGCGCGCGATGTCGACCGATTGGAATGTGAGCATTTCGGAAGCCTTTTTGCCTTTCTAGCAGCTCTCGCGTCCAAAAGATATCGGCCCGCAGATTCGTTTTGACATATGGAAGGCATCAAATATATATATTTTTTGCGCTCCCCAGATGAAGCACGTGGAGGAGCGCTTTGGGGAGGATTCCAATAAAGAAGTTCTGCTCATGTGCATCGGCATCACATCCGGCATCGGGCGGCTCATCTTTGGTCAGGTGGCGGACTACATTCACGGGGTCAACAAGGTTTACCTGCAGGTACGTCCCCGGCCCCGTACGATGACACGCGGGCGCGGGCGGCAGGGCCAGCGCGTTCTCGTCGGGTCTCGAAATGTACACTTTGAATCAAATCGAGGAGTCGATTTATATTCGAGGTACCGAGAACTAAGCGGAGGCCGCGAGGGGGCCGTTTGAAGCTCCGCGCTGTCGACGGCGGCCGTTGGTTCGAAAGCGCTCTCGAAATCCGCCGGCGTCGAGTATTAACGCGCGGCTCCGAAACCGGTTCTCACGTCGGTCGAGCTCAAACGAGACCTCGATCGGCAAGATCCCGCCGGCGTGTCGCGGATCGGGCGTCGGTGAGAAAAACTGAGCGCGGGCCGCGTCCGCATCCTCGCAGGTGACTTCCTTCTTTGTGATCGGCCTGATGTCGATGATGATCCCGCTTTGCGACGTCTTCGGAGGGCTGATCGCCGTGTGTCTGCTGATGGGGATGTTCGACGGCTGCTTCATCTGCATCATGGCTCCCATCGCCTTTGAGCTGGTCGGAGCCGAGGACGTGTCCCAGGCCATCGGTTTCCTCTTGGGCCTCATGTCGGTGCCCATGACTGTGGGACCCCCGATTGCAGGTCAGACGCGCTTTTCTATCTCGCCATTAGTAATGCAATGATCACACACGCAAAGGAAACTGAGGTGTCATCCTTTTAATCACGAATGAGTTTTTTGTATCTTTGAATATAGAGAAAAGTTCTGTATTAGTATTGAAGGGCATCTATTTTTCGAACACCCTCACTTCTCACTCTGCCCACCTTCACCTTTTTAACTAACCTTGCAGCCCATGCCAAATATCGTTTTTAGTATATATCTTGTTTGGGTGTTGTTTTTTTTCCGTCATGTCGCGGGCCACTGAAAGATGGATAGTGGGCCGCAAATGGCCCCCGGGCCGTAGTTTAGGTACCGTTTTTTTAAGCTTCTCTTGCTGGACTAAAATCTCACCCCGTCCTTAGGCATACTTTTCTCCCAGATGTTGTTAATTAAATATTGTGTAAGTTTCAAGATGTTAACAAAGCATTTCTTGAAGCTTTTTTTTTTTTTTTTTGTGGCTGGACCAATATTTTTAAATAGCTCTGAAAAAGAGCCTCAAATGAAAGAACGGGCAGTGGAATTGCACCAACTAGTGTTGGGTTTGGCACATGACGTGCCTCGATGATCTTTTTACAAGACGAGCGTTCCTCCGGATGAAAGGAGACCTTTTCTGTTGTGTTCTCCGACAGCTTGCACGCGTTTTAGTTCTCCGTCCGATGGCTTCATCGTAGCGCGCGGCTGTGATTTTGACCCACTGATCGCCCCCCCTCCGTTCGGCAGGCTTCCTGAGGGATCGGCTGAAAAACTACAACTTGGCCTTCTACCTGGCAGGCATCCCCCCGCTCATAGGCGGGGCGATGCTGTGTCTGATCCCGTGGGTGGAGGCCAGGAGCAAGAGAGCCAAGGAGGAAGCCCTCAAGGACGTCAACCAGAAGATGCTGGTGCACGAGAAGCCTCGGGAAGAGCCGCCGGGCAAAACCGGGGAGTCCGTCCTCTAATCGGCGCCACGCCGCGCCGCGCCACGGGGGTTCCGACCCGGGCGTTTGGACGCCGCCGGTTCAAGAGCCCGACCGAGTGCCTTCCGGAGCAGGTCTTGCAAATGCCAAAAGTGAGGAAACGGGGGTTGAAGTACTTTAATTGAATGTGATCGATCGCGAGGAACTATGCAATGAAATTTGAAGTCTTAAAATGTGGGAAAACTGCTTTTGTCTTGAATGGAGACCGAAAGGAAAGCGGCGTGAGAACCGCCGCTTTTAGCCGTCCCCTTTCCACTCATGTTCACCACCGATGACGCCCTCAAGGGAAGGTCTTGTTTCAATGCCCCCCCCCCCCCACCCCCAACAACCAAAGAAAAAAAAAAGAGAGCGCTCTTCTTAACATTCTTTATCGTGATGATGTTCAGAGAGCGGCTCTTCGAAAGCACATTTCGACAAGCCGCGTCAGTCTTTTCATGCGACGGTAACCGTTGCCCAATTGCGCAGCATCAACCGTCAGAGGTCGTCGTTGTCACCCACCCCGGAATGTTCTGAAGCCACACGCCTCGCTGCCACGCCTTCTTTGCTCATACGCTCGGATTTCAAATTGCGTGCAACGCCATACGACACAAAGGTGTCAAAGCCAGACGTGAAAAAAGAGTCAAAAGACGGCCAAAGACGAACCCTGGCAGGGTTGTTTTTTTTTTTAACTTCCCGGTCCCGGATTTGACACCTCTGAAGATTGAGCAGATGGAAGCAACAGGCGAAGGGCCTTAAAAGAATCGCTTGACCAAAGTAACACAGTAACAATCCGGCCCTTCGTGACGTCAAATTGAATCGTTTGCTCAATGCGCAGTTTCCTAAATGCGAGTCGAATTGGTGTTTTATTTATTTCCGCGCGCTGGTGCCAAGTGCTCTAACTTGTTGGCATTTGCTGATGACGAGCATTCTCGACCCAAAGACCGCATCAAGTACCAATCGAACATGATGATGATGATGGTTGTCGTTGTTGTCGTTGCGGCCATGGCGGCTGTGTTTTGCTGAACAGAACTGTGACGCGCATTACCTCACGTGTGGAAAGTGTCGAGCTGCACATGCCGACATTGCGTCCGTCCGTCCTTGAGAGGCGTCGTTCCTGTTTTAGTGTCCGAATGACATGCAGATTGAAGCCTTTTACATCTGCCGTGTTGACATATTTCCAACGCTGTTCTATCATTCCGTTTTATGAGCCTAATTGCCTCTATTCGGGTCAGTCCTTTGACCGATCGGATATTTCCTTGCTTATCAACTGCTGATGAGGTCTGCCGTCGCTTTGCCCTGCGCTTTGAATGTGCATAAGTGTCATTTGCCCCCCCCCGCCCCCGCCCCCGCCCCCATGCTCTCGACATAGGATCCGTGTTGCCCAAAGAGACGTTGAGTGTAAAATGTAAATAGTTTTAGATTTTTCTCTGCTGTGATTACTTACAAGTGCCTTTAAAAAATATGCCTTGCCTTTCCACGGAACACGTTTTGGGTTTTTAAAGTGTCCGGGCTAACATGCGCTTTTCCACCTTTTGAAATCATATTTCTGATGATCTTGGAGCATTTTATGATGTATGCTTTGTCCTCTTTGTACTTTCAACTATCCACTGCAGTGCGTGTGTGCGTTTTGGACTCGCGCCAAGATTGGGTATAAAGCCAACTACTTTCCGTCCCTTTTACGTAGCCCCAACCTATGACAAAATGCTCAGTTGACATTTTATTTGCTGTGCCAGGTTATACCCTCTCAAATTCCAAGTATCGTTGTAATGTTGTCTGGAGCGGGATAATGTCGTCATGAAATGGATTTTATGAAAACTGTCATATCACCGAAGTTTGGGAAAAAAAAAGAAGAAAAAGTTCAAACGTCTTCTGTGACTTTCTCCTTCTTTATCCACCCGTGTGTGTTGCGTTGCTTCTTTGTCCCTGCTTAACAGGTAACCGCTGCGGGCAATTGGGTGGCAGAAATGTGCGTCTGTCGCAGTAAGTACAAACAAAAATCCTGTAAGACGGAAGAGTTGACAAATATTGATTCGTCCACAGGAGCAACTTCATGACTTGAGCAAAGCATAATTTGGGCTACGTTTCCCAATGAACTCACGGGGATGAAGTGGCATTCTTTCAAACAAACACTAGAGGTCGCCAGGTTTCCTACAAAGACATGAACGAATACATCTCGAAACGGGAAAACACCAAAGAGCTCCCACTCCGATCGTTTATGAATACCGCCAGCTCTCGATACCACGTGGCGCTGCTACTTGAGATACTTCCCAACGGATACATTGAAAATGTCTTTCATACTCGTGACGGTTACTTGGAAACCGTAATTACGTCTCATTTGACGCAACACCCCCAAACGAGGGCAGTACGCCATCGTCCGAGTTGGGGGAGTCGTCTTTGAATAGACGACCTTTGCTTCGGAGTCACCCCCCCAACTCGCCGACGCAGGGCGGCGCGGTGCTCTTTTGCCGTCACCTCTTGACCCGCCCCCCCGTCGACAGGATGACTGACGAGCCGGGAGCCTTCGCCTGGTGGACGGAGGGGGGAGCTTTACCTGCCGAGCGAGAGGCGACGAGCGACGCTTGGCCATTTGCAATGGAAATGGCCTTCGACTTGTAGCACCCGCGAGAGATTTCCCGACCCCGTCAAGTGACGACGACAGCGGAGCGCCGATGTCTGCCGTGTCTTCGCCCGCAGCCGCCGCGGTGAAAAAGAAGCACGTCCGCTTCGCCAGCACGGACGACGAGCAGGAAGAGGACACCTTGTTTGACAAGAGGAAGGACGCCGGGCGAGGCGGTCTCAAGAGTGCGCTCAAGGCGGCCAAGAGGAAGACGAAAGCGGGATGCGGCGACCGGGTGAAAGTGGTCGGAGGGGGCGGACGCGCGTCGTGCGGCCGCTGGGTGGTCAGCCTGACACTCTGCGCATCCTTTCTGGGCCTGGTAAGAAGACATCGGCGGCGTCGTCGTCGTCGTTGAATAAACGGTCATAAAATGAACGGCTTGTGGACAGAAAAGGGGGGCGTGGGACATCGCAGTCTTTTCATCAAGGTAGCAGGAACCCCCCCCCCCCCCCACCACTCCCCAAAATGAATCAGGATAGAAGGGAAACAAGATTGCGTAAAACTGAACTTTAAAATTCGAGCTATCGAGGCACGAAAAAGCACCTCACCGATTTGCAAATCAAAGGTCACGACCTGCGCCTTTTTCACTCTTAGGGGATGGCTATCTCGGTTCTCGGACCCACGTTTGAGGACCTGGCTTCAAACGTGAAGAAGGACATCAGCAACATCTCCTACATCTTCGTCGGCCGGTCTGCAGGCTACATCGGCGGCTCGCTTTTGGGAGGTGTTCTTTTCGACTGCCTGAACCCCAATCTGCTGCTAGGTAAGCCGCGCTCACATCCGGTCTCGACGCTTTTTCCTAAAGCGCTAACCTTGGCCTTGCAGGTTTTTCGATGCTGATCACTTCTTGCGGAATGTGCGCTATCCCTTTTTGCAAACATGCCCTGCTGCTCACCGGCTTCATGTCCAGCATCGGCATCTCGATGGGGATTCTGGACACGGGTAGGACCACGGCCATGTTGATTAGTTTTTTTTTTTTTTTTTTGTCTCGTATGTGACCATGCCTTTCGGAATCAACCGGAAGCGATGTTTTGGTGACATAGTAACTGGTTGGGCGAGTCCACTTTCTATGACGGTTCCAACTTGACTAATCTGTGAAAAGCTTTCGTTTTTGCTATGTGGCAGGTGGGAACGTCCTCATACTGCAGACGTGGGGCGAGCGGGCCGGACCCCACATGCAGGCTCTCCACTTCAGTTTTGCCGCCGGCGCCTTCGCGTCGCCGATCATCGCCAAGCTGCTGTTGGGCTGCGGTGGCGGCGGCACGGCCGGCGTCTCGAGCAACGCCACGTGGCCCATCGCCAACGCCGATCGCGCCGCGGTCCGGCCGGTCGGCGGCGGCGAGCCGACATCCGTGTGGGCCTACGTGGTGATCGGCCTGTTGGTCCTCCTCACCTCCGTCCCGTTCTTCCTGCTCTCCGCCGGCGGCGAGGCGTCCCGCGACAAAGGCCGGCCGTCCCGGGCCAAGCCCCCGCTGGCCCGACACCACACGGCGCTGGTGGCCCTGCTCTTCTTCTTCTTCTTCGCCTACGTGGGCGCCGAGGTGGCCTACGGCTCCTTCATTTTCACCTTCGCCAAGGATTTTGCTCAGATGAGCCCGTCCCAGGCGGCCGGCTTGAATTCGTTGTTCTGGGCCACGTTCGCCGCCTGCCGGGGGCTGGCCATCTTCTTGGCGTCCCGCGTGTACCCGGGCACCATGATCCTGCTCAGCCTGGTGGGCAGCACGCTGTCTTCCCTCTTCCTCTGCCTCTTTAGCAAGGACAAAGCCACGCTGTGGATTTGCACGGCCTTCTACGGGGCTTCCATGTCCTCGACTTTCCCCAGCGGAATTTCCTGGCTGGAGCAGTACACCGCCGTGACGGGCCGCTCGGCGGCGGCCTTCGCGGTGGGCGCCGCCCTGGGCGAGATGGCCCTGCCCGCTCTGGTGGGCTTCCTGCTCGGAACGATGGCCGGACAGCCCTCGCTGATGTACGTGTCGCTGGGCGCGGCGACCTTCACCGCCATCCTTTTTCCGGTCATGTACAAGCTGGCGTCCGTCTCCGCCGGCCCCGTCGGACAACGCCGCGGGAGGGGGCCGCCCGACGCCGACGACGGCGAGTACCGACGGGCGCTGCTGGATTCGGGAGCCATCGACGAGGAGGAGGAGGAGGCGGAGAACGATGCCGATCAGTGGAACGATGCCGACTTTGAAGTCATTGAAATGGACGACGCGGCGAGTCTCGTCGCTTCGCCCAGTAAGGCGGCTTCTTCCTCCAACCCCGACGGCGGCGTGGCTTCCTCCGCCGCGCAGACCAGTGAACCCGCAAAGGAGTCCTCGTCATCCGACGCCATTTCCCTGGTGGGAGACTCCCCCGGACGCAAACTGCTGCTCTTTGCTGACAGAGTCAAGAGAGACTGAAACCTCCAACACCCGATTCGAGCCACGATTTGTCATCACCTGCCGACTGAGATGTTGAGTAGCGAAGAAGAAGAAGAAGAAGAAGAAGACCCTGCCTGGCCAGAAATGTTGCCTGTCGATTGTTTGGCAGCCGGCTTCAAACGGATCTTAGACTTGGAAAGCCGTCAGCGGCGGCGGCCGAGTTCATTGAGTCTCCGGCGATTAAAAACGAAGGACGTGCGGACGTCAACGCTGATTCGGAGCCACTTCTTCTCTTTACAAGTCAACTCGAGGCCAAGTTCCATCCGTCCGTTTTCCATCAGCCAAAGCGGGATAGAAAATGGAAAACAATGCGTCGGCCCCTCAAATTGAATGCCGTCAAATGCTAGCGCGGCAAAATGCCATCGGTTTGGTTTGTGCGAAGTGTATAATCCTTTCAAAACATTTGAATGCGAGAACTTTTTATTCAATTTCAACCCACAGCAATAGCGTTTTTTTTTTTCTTTTGACATTTTTACTAACAACAGATATTCAGATCTTGACATGGTTTGATGACAGCACAGCGTTTGAAACATACTTAGCGGTAATGCACAGATAGACGTTATCAAAACAGTATTGCAACAGTCCCCGGTTAAAAAAAAACACCTCAAACTTCACCCGAGACGAGCGAGAAGCTCAAACGGGCACGAATACAATCAAAATGGCATCCCTCAAGAGAATGTACAAAAACAGCCTTCGAGCGCTTTCATGCTGATACGGTGAAAATGGAAAACGACTTGTGGACATTAAACTGGGGTCCGACGTCCCGTTGCTCATCAAGTTGGCGATGACGCGTGCGCTGTGGCAGCTTCGCGTCATTGCCAACTTGATCAATGAATGGACGCGGCACTAAATGATGAATATTTTAGTCCGACTTTTTTTTTGTGTGGGTTGTGGGGGAGGGGGGGGGGGGGCGCAGCAGCCGACGACGGCCGCAATCGACAAATAAGCACGGCTCGAATGAAACGTAGAGATGCCCTATGAGGGAGGTTCAAAAGAGACCATACTTGTATAACAAATACTCTTGAGCAGGTAACGGGACACGATGACAACCCAGCAGGGTTCAGGAGAAGCACCGTTGAAATGTTTGGAAGTCAACACCCAAATGATGATGATGATGATGATGATGGCGGAGGAGGAGCGGCCATTAGCACCAAAGTGAGCCGCGACACGTCGGGCGGCGGTCACAAGTCGTCGAGCAGCCGTCGGAGGTACGGCGCCTTGGAGAGCCCCCGGCTCACCCGAGTCAGCTTGTGGAGGACGGGGCAGTCCAGCGACACGCACGGCGGCACCTGCCGCTCGCCGCAGCCGCCGCAGTTCTTGCAGATCTACGCCGGCGAGAGGCGACGAGGGGTAAGAACGCGTCGGGCGCTCGGACGTCGGCGCCACGTCGCCGTACCTGGAGCAGCCGGTCCTGTTCTCTCTCTCGCTGTCTGATGTCCTGCTGGAGGGTGACGGCCACGCGCTGGGGCGACGCCCGGCAGCGCGAGCACACGCCCAGCTGGGTGAGCTCGTCGCACACGGGACAGTGGAGCGTGGTGAAATACTGCGAAATGGTGCCCTTCCTCGCCACGCCCTCGCCGCCGACGCCCGATGAGCACGAGGCCTTCTGGATCTGGACAGAAAAGGGGGATGTTGCCATTGGATGAGACCGCCGCCGCTTCCCAGGACAGGAGCCTCCAAGGTCTCCATATTGCTTGTTTCCACACGGCACTATTTGTCCATATTTTGCATGCTCTGTCTGTGTGTTACAGGTCAACGGTTCACATCCGTGCTAACTTCCTTTCGCCTTCCGAGGGCCTTTGGCGTGACACAATTATATGGTTTGATTTCAAATGCACAGCGTTTAACTGTCTTTTTTTATGGGTCAAATTTAACACTTAACTGGGAATGAGGAAAAGGCTTGAGGAGAGAGGTTTTTTTTTTTTTTCATGTCGGGTCTCTTTATTGAGACTCGGGAACACTTTAAAAAGTGTGATTTACTAGCATGACAGGTGGCCTGTCGGCTTTAATGTGTTGAAAGTAAGTAGTAAGCCTAATCAAGATGCGGCAACACATCTCCCGAGATCAAGTTCCAAACTGTCGTGCGACTGTTTACATGGCAGTTCACCAGCAGGGGGCGTGTGTGCTCACTCAGAGAACAGCACTTTGTGCGCTACACTCCCCCTCTTTTGTTCTCAATTAATGACCCTGCCTCGAGGACGAAACGGGAGGGGCTTTGGGGGGGAGGGGGGGGGGAAGCGCCGCGGTCTCTGAGCCGCCTCACCCTGGGAAGCTCCTGGTACCAGCTGAGCACGTCGACACCAATCAGCTGGAACATGCGGCCCAGCGGGGGCAGGATTTGCTTGGCGACGTAATAGGAGGCGTTGAGGCGGAGGCCGGGGTCCTGCAGCACTTCCAGGGGCCGGCGGACGAGCTGGATGAGCGGCACGCCGGGCATGCCGTACACGATGACGTAGGGCACGCGCTCCCCCACGCGGGGCTCCAGGCGACGGTCGTACGCCGTCATGCGCCTGCGGCACAACATGGACCGGGGGCATGACCAGCAACCCTTCATTCGCATGTCGCACGATGTGTTATTCTTTTCAACGGTCGGAACCCCCCCCCCCCTCCCCCCTTCCGAAAGCAAAAGAAAGTGATTTGCGACGGGCCTAACACGCACGCCTAAGCTCATCATGCAAAATTGGCGATGTTGAACCATAAGAGTCCACCCACGCCCGCGCGGCAGTAGACGGCCACAAACGTCATACGTAGGTTTCGACTTGAATTGGGTGCTCGGAACCGCGGCGGCAATCCGGTTTTAGGTGTGCCTCAGTCAGCGAGCTGGCTCGCGCAGCCTTTACAAGCCGCGTCGCTAGGCGACAGACTCCAGCGTAGCCCGACAACGAGCGGCGGGAGGATTGAGCGCAACAGCGGCAGACGACGCGCTTTTCCTTGCGCTCTAACGCAAACGCGCTTGTGTTTTCCGACAGATGGAAAGAAGCTCCCCGACCACGAAGAACAGCATGTCGGATTGGGCCCGACAAACTGCGATCGGCATTGGCGGTAAAGAGAAACGGTGGGAAAAAAATCAGGAGCAACCTGGAGCCCAAACCTTTTTTCTGTATTCCGTGAGCGCAGAAGCGGACAACACACCTGGTGAGCTCCAGCGCAGGGACGCAGGCGCCGGGCCGGTACGAGGCGCCGCCTCTGTATTCCTTGGCAAAAGTGAGGTCCTGCACGCTGGCCCGCCCGTCCAGAACCTTCACGCACTGGCGCTGAACAAACTGCTTGACCTGGCTGATGTCCCGCGTCTCAAAGAGCAGCTTGATGGAGCGCTCCAGAATCTCCAGAGGAATAGAAGAGGATCGTTCCAATCAAGAATTTCACCTTCGAATACAAGGTGTGTATGCGCAGCGTAACGTCGAGACGTTCAAGGGCAACGGTGGGATTGCGGAGCGCTGAAAAGAGGGGGAAGTCGGAGCGCTTACCTTGGAAACGGCGGGGCAGCCATCGCGTCGTACCGTCTCGATTCCTTTGGCGTCGAAGAGCGGCTCCTTTTGGCCCAGGCTCTCGTACATGTAGCCCACGTAGCGTTTCTTTGTCTGCAGCACGCAGGGCAGGTACACCTGAGGCAGACGCGCGCGACCCCCCCGCCCCCCGTCAGCGATCGCCACGCACGTGAATAGAGCGCGCCGCTATCCGTTACCTTCTCAAATTTCAGCTTGACGGGCTTTGGGTTGGTCGCGGTCACCGCCTCGGCGATCTCTTCGCCGATCTTAAAGGCCTGCTCTTTGGTGGCGCCTTTCAACAAGACGAACATGCTGCCCGACGGGAAGCATCGTGTTATTTCCAATTTTTCCGTCCGGACGTTCCCGGCGACAAAAAGTGAGAGTACCTGTCGGTGTCTCCATAGACCACGCGCGCTCCCCACTTTTTCGTGTCATTGATCAGCTTGATGGCTCTCTCCAAAGTTTCTCGGGCTTTGTGGACGATGCTGTCTCCCACCTGAAGTCGCAGGAAAAAAAAAACAAAATAGGATTACGTAGGGTTAGAACTGCCTCTTTAGCGCTAGACTGCCCCATTGGGCCTTTCCTAGTTCGGGCTCGCTGCTAGCAACTGGCGCTTAAGCTAGCCCCAATTATGCGTCGAGCCCGACTCTGGCAACGGGTTATCCGGACAATCGCGAATGCAGAGGATGTGCGCGGATAGCGCGCGACGCCCCCCCCCCCCCCCCCCCCCCCCCGCCCCCCAAGTAGGGACTCGCCTCCACGCTGGGCATGCGTCCAGAGTAGTTGGCCGCGGCGTAGCCGAAGGTGACGTTGGCGATGAGCTTGAGTCCGAGCTGACGAGCGTCCAGCAGCTTCATCAGCGCTTTTTCCTGCTTGTAGGCTTTCATGGACTGCTTGACCATGATGCGCGTGCGCAGGATTTCCTCCAGCATGCCGGGAAGGACGCCTTTCCGCACCGACGACTGCAAAGAGGAGAGGAAGAGGCCCCGAGTGTGAGGTGACGGCGCTTGGGAACGTTGCAGGTGAGACAGTCGGTGAAGAAAAAGTTTTGTCCTGGGGGGGGGGGTCTTTCTAGAACCGAAGCTGAAAGGAATCCTTCAATGAGGAGAATCGCGGTGATACGACCTTGATCAATGTCAATTCAAAGTAAAGATCCCCAAAGCACGTTTGTCAGTCGTTGGATGTCGTACCTTGACGAAGGCGATGCCGTTGGGTGACACGCTGATGTCGTTTCGGAGCTGGTAGAGGAGTTGCGGGGGAACGCGCAAGGAGGTGCAGCCAAACTTAAACTCGTCTGGCCTGCGACAGACACATCGACGAACAGCGCATCCTCTTAAAGCTTCGCAAGATAAAGTACAAACCTTTCCTAACGTCCGGATTTCTTGACTCTCAAAGACGATAGCGCAGGGGCGGCCAACCCTTTTACAACGCGCGTGAAGCAAATTCGGAATGAGAATCCGAACAATTCCAAAGATCAAGACGAGGCCAGAGTTGTGAACCCGCTTTTCGATTTTGGCCGCGCCAGCCCGCCGCGTTCTTACGTTCCCAAGTCGTCCACGTGGCCGAGGCAAGTGGAGTAGCAGTAATTGTACGCGATGACGATGGAGGGATAGAGCGACTGGAAGTCCAGCACCACCACCGAGTTGCTGTAAAAGCGCGACTCGGGCTCCATGACGAGGGGCAGGCACTGAGGCGCCCGCTGCTGCGCTCGTTGCTGGACGCTGGGCGTCACCGCGATGTAGTTGAGCGGCTTGGCCACCCGCAACATCATGGACTCAACGCGGTACTGCGGGGAGAGAGAGCGGGGAAAACCAGATTGACTCCCTGCTCGGTGACTGTCGATATGCCACTGTGAATGCCCACCTGGTTAAAAAAAAAACAAAAAAATGGAAAGAAATGAGAGCTTTGCGTTGGTACCTGTGAGCCTCGCGTGAGAACGTGGAAGAACTGAATCCCAAACAGTCTGGCCAGCTCGCTGGTTCTGCCAATGACGTCGCGCTGCAGCAGAAGCTGCATGGTGCCGTGCACTCGGCTCACATAATGGTCCACCGTCTTCCATCTGTCACGGACGCAAAGCAAAAAAACGGGAATAAAACATCCATCCTGGAGAGCGATTCAAAGCTGTGCTTTATTAGGGCTGAGCAATACAACAACTTTCTAAATAAATACACGAAAATTCATATCAAACCAATGGGGGCCATTTAGATCATGGTGGGGGGCTGGTGTTGGGGGGGGGGGGGGGTTCGCGAGGATAAACGCTCCAAATAATCTTCGGCGTGTGCAGTGTCAAACCCAAACCTGTAGAGGTCGGTGTTGTGATCAAACCAGTCCGACAACGTGCGGGGGCTGTACAGGGGGAAGCGCTGGTGGAGCACGTGAAAGGCCACGTTCTCATAAGTGTAGTTGTTTAGCGTCACCTGGGAAGGGGAGGACGAGAGATGAAAATGTCCGCAGGGGCGGAAAACCAAACTGAAGTACAACAAAGCGGCGGGGGGAGGTCATGTCGGGACGCTGACCTCTGTTTTCATGACCCTCCACAGGTTGAGGACGATGCGTCCGATGACGTGGATCTCGGTCATTGTGTCTGCTCCGTACTCGTCCCTTTCCGCAGCAAAGCGGTTGTCTCTGGAGTCACCTGAGGACACGCGCGGGAGCCAGCGGGACAAGCGGTTACCGGGAGCTTTTCCAACGGACACGACCGCGTCACAGGTCACAACTCGCAACTCTGCTATTATACACACCGTGAAACACAGTGGCAAAGTGCATTAAAAAAAAAAAAGTGTAGTGACCACCAGTAGCATACTCATGTCCGCGGAGGAGGACAAGCTATTGCCGAGAATTGTGCGAGGGTACTCCCTCGCACAGCAGTAGCCCCCCCCCCCCGAAAAGAAACAATTTCGTTACGCGCGTATGTCTTTTGTGGCCGAGCTTTCTGACATGGGCGCAAACCGAGGTCCGTCTTACCCGGCACACGCGATAGCCGTTGACAGAGGTCGACCCCAACGACGGCGGCTCGCTGCAGAAGGTAACCCCACGAGTGCATCTGCACCTCATAACCAAACAGGATGTCCGGGTCGAACCTACAAAAGCGCAGAATAGCTCTTCACCTCCCGTATGAAGAGAGATGAGGATTTGAAAAAGCACAACGCTCCATATTTCGTCCCAAACCTTCTCACGAGGGCCACCAGTTCTTCAAACAGCATCGTCTCATCCGCCGCGTACTTCACCTGCAGCCCGGAGATCCCTGACCTGACCAGCAGGGGCGCCGCGCCTCTGTGGCCTGCCGAGTTGACGAAAATACATTCGCCCGCCAGAATGTTAGCAAACAACTTTTGACCGGAGTCAAACGTTAAAACGACAACAACAACAAAAGAAAAGTGATTTGAGTTGCACTATTTCACCTTGGCCACGAGCGCCGTGGTCTGGATGCACCACGATGGCGCCCGTCCATTGGGAGCGGTCTACATTCGGCAAGGGAGCGTCGGAATTCAGGCAGTAAAATAAGGCACATATGGGGTCAAACTCGGGGTCGGCTTCGAGGTCACGTCGAGTTCGCGCGTGAAGCTCCATTCCCATGAGCGTCAGGTGCTGGACCTGACGCAAAAAGACAATCGGGTCATTTGAGTCGGAAACTAAACGCCGAGGTCAAATATCAACTCGACTGTATTTCATACAGAGTAGGAGTTGCGCGCTCCCTCTTAGGAGAGCAAGATTGGCTGACTCCAAAGTCAAGTAAATTACGTACAATCATCCGCACGAGATGTGAGCGGGGCGCCGACGACTGTTTCAAAGCTCGCCTTTTAGCCGGCCGCCAAAGATGAAAGAAGCGGCATTGGACAACGGCCACCGATTCGCCGGTCCGGTCGAAGCGCTTTTCTCACCTCGTGGAGAGCTTTGGCATCCTGCAAGTTTTGCATGCTGACTTTGAAGCCGTAGGAGTTGGCTATGCTGGGGCCTTCGATCTGAGAATTCTCTCTCTTTGGAGCGTTCAAAGCAGCAAAATGGCTCTGTGCAAAAAAACAAAAGACAAAAGCAAGGCAGGGTCACTCGATGTGCGGCGGACGCCCGCATACTCGCAGGTCAGGCGCCAGCGGATTCAAATGTTCACAGATTTGAAAATAAAAATAAGATGCCCTTTTTTTTTTTTTTCTTTGCGACCTACTTTCCCACCGTTGGAAAATGCAGATTGAACGTTTGGCGTTTTTGTCCGCCCGCCCTCCCCCAACCCATAAATGCGTTTGAACGGGCATCGATTACTCGCGGGCCGGCCCGGCCCCGATCCTCCGCGAGCGGGGTTGCGCCGTACACTCGTTGGTTTTTAAAAGCCGATGTTTTGCTCTCACCTCGATCTGCGTGTCGGGCAACACTCTTCTCAGTGGATCTGCTCGGCTTCCCCGCCGATGCTGGATTCTCCCACCGATCGGGTCTTCTACAGGGGGGAGGCCGGAGGAGCGCAAATGAGGACAATACGCGGCTTCAAGCGGGGAGAAAGAAAACGGCTCCTTACCTTTGGATATGGGGGTGCTGCTACAGGCGGGTTCCGGATGCCTCGTCGCCAACGGCGTGCTCTGAAGGCGCTCGCGTCGGATCGCCTGCTCTTCGTTCCAGTCGGGAGGGCTACGATGGCCGCTCCTTTTCGGGACGAACCCGCCGGAGGGCGGCCGCCGCGTCGGCAGTTCCGAGGATTCTGGAGAGCCGGCTCGCTCGTCCTCCGTTCTTTCATCGTCTTCTTCCGGCCGGACGGACGCTTCATCGGACGGCGGACTCGGTGCCGTCGCGTCCCCCCGAGAGTCGGCACTCTTGGCGGGAGACGACGCGAGCGACGGGTTCCGCTTCCTTCTCGTCGGAGTTCGGAGGCCGGGATTCGAGTCGGAAGCGGAACGGCCGGGAGCGGGCGACTCGGCGTCGCCGCGCGCGTCCAGCCCGTCCTTCTTTAGGAACTCGGCGTGTCGTATCCCCTTTTGTAAGGCCTCAAACTGCTTCCTGGCTTCCAACCACAAGTGCACGCGTTGGCGGCTCGGTGCCGTTTTGCAGGGCAGGAGGACGAGCGGCTTGTCGCCGGCGGAGGAGGATGGGTCGCTCGCAGCCTGATCTTGCCTCGCTCGCGCTCCTCCCCGAGCGGGCGCGGACGGGCTCGGGGCGGCGGCGTAACGCGTCATGGCCGCGAAGGCGGTCTTCCAGAAACGCAGGCCCTCTAAAGACACTTCCCCGCCGAATTCCTTCAACTCCTTGACCAGTCTGGTTCCCACCGCTAGCTTGCGACCGCCAACCTCCCTAGAGGGGGGGGGAAAAAAATTCAAACACAAGCAGAATGTGAAGTCGGCCTCCGCGTCGCAAAACGGACTCGTTTTCATACGTCAGTCGATTTATTCTCACATGGGTTTTCCTGGCGCGTCGGAGGGATCGCTGCAGAAGGGCTCCTGGAAGGCGGCCTCCGATATCTCCGAGTCGAGCAGAGTGCCGAGGATCTCCTCCCTGCTCGGAGGGCACATGAGCGGCTTCAGAATGTTGGCTCCTCCCCCTGGTCCGCGCAGCGCCTGGCCGGCCCTCACCTGAGAGAGCGAACTGACGGAGCGCGGCGAGCTGCCGGGCGTCACCTCGAGGAGCTCGCCCGTCGGCGAGCCCTCGTGGCTGCCGAAGCTCGCCGAGCTCAAAGGCGGCGGGAGGACGGGCTCGCAAGCCGAAAAGAGGAGCTCTTTTCCTTCGCAGTGAAAGTCTTGAAAGGGGCTGAGGGGGTGGCCGCCGCCCGACGACGAGTCGCAATCGCTGCTCCGGAATTTGTCCGAGTCGATGAACGTGAGGCGGTCGGATGCGGACGCCCCGCGCTCGGGTCTGTCGAAGAGGTCGGGGCTGGCCGGCTTCACCCCGTGCCAGTCCGAGTCCTGTTTCGGTTCCTCGCCGTAACCCGAAAGCCGACCGGCTTTCTTCTCAAAGGCCGGCGCGTGAGCCGAGGCCGCTTCCTGAGCGGCGTCGCTCAAGAACTTGATTGGTAACATTTGATCCGTCAGGACGAACTGAGTGCCGCCGTAGGGGCTGGAGAACTCGCTCTGATCGATGGCGTTGATGTCGAAGGAATAGTTGTGCGGGAGCTCCGGCGATAGGCCGTCTTCCATCAAATTGCCGGACGGGAGGAGCGGGCGGCCGTCCGACGCGAGGGGCCGGCCGTCGTTTGGCTCGCTTTTCCGAATCCCGCCTTTGGTATCTTTGGCCGTCCGGGGTTTTCTCGGAGCGTTCGGGGCTTTTCTGGGTTTGCCTCGTTTGGCCGCGGGATGGAGCCGCGCTCCGGGCTGAGCTTCGGCGCTCCGACGGCGCGCGGCATCACCCGCTTGCGTCTGCCCGCGCCGACTCTTTTGGTAAAGTTTCTTGAGGACCGACGAGCCGCACGGGGGCTGAGAGAGACTGGCGGCCGGTCCGCGCTCGCGGCCCGACTGTCGGGGGGCTCTTGAGAATCGAGCGTCTTTTGCGTTTTGCGGGGGCGGTGCCCGAGACGCCTCCTCCGTGCGAGGCTCAACCTTCGCACCGGAGGTCTGACAACCTTGGCCTTTCATCCGCGCGTCCGAGACCGAGAGCTCGCCGCGTTCTAACTTTGGTTCCGCAAACCGGAGCGTTTGGTCTGGCTCGGCACCTTGATTTGCCAGCTTTTCAGACGGGGACGAGGAACCGTCGGGAAAAGCTCCCCGAGCGACGTCTTCACTCGCGTCGAGATCTTTCGGGTCCGCGGGCTTCTTTTTGTACGGCCGTCTGGCTTGGGGCACGTGTTCAGAGGTGTTCATCTGTCGGACAAAAGCCGGCGCCTTCCTCCGCTGTCTCGGAGGAGCTCTGGCGCCTTTTTTCACATCTTCCTCCGGAGGCTCGATCGCAGAGCTCTTCCCGTCTCTGCTTTTGGCACCCGTTGATCTCTGCGATCTGTTCTGAGCCCCTTTGGTCCACGACGGCGGCGGCGTTTGTCGCGCAAGACCGAGACACGGATCGCGGAAGGTGGTCAGGAGTTGCTTTGAAGTCATCAGCGGGTCTGTCGGAGACCAACAGCGAGGGGGCGTCGCATCCGCGGGGGCCGATTCAAACTTGGCATCTGTGAAGTCTGCCGGCTCACGGTCTTGTGGGAAAGAGGCTAAACGCTGGCGCTTTTCGCAGCCCTTCCATCGTTTTGCGCTTTGACTTTGTCCACCCGGAAGTCTGGAAACGCCGTCAAGTGTTTTTTTATTTGAGGAGTTGACTTTGGACTTTCGTTTGGCTTGCTTTTTGGCCTTTGACTCGGCGACAGGAAACTCGACGGCGGTCGACTCGGGCACCTTTGGCCAGAAGTCCTTTAGGGGCGCCAGTTTGTCGTAGCGATCCAACTTGTCTTTTGTCAGTGTCACCTTCTGCTCTTCTGCGCTGACTTTGCACATTTTCACCAACATATTTTTCTCTCCTTTAAACCTGTTGATGATGATGTACTTGATGATGACCGGGGGTTCCTTCTTCCGCCGTTTCTGCTCTTTTAGCTCCCGCCCGCTGCGGCCGTCGCAACCTTTGAGACGCTCTTTGACAGCCGCCGTGTTTTTGGGCCGCGCGGCGCCCAAATATTCGCCGTCGCCGTCGTAGAGCGTTTTGCGTTTGGTCCTCAGCGCGTATTTGCCGCCCGGCAGGGACGAAGCCGTCGTGCAGGTGACTTTGGTGGCTAAATCTGGCAGGGGCCCGAAACCGTCTTCCGCTGGATCTTCGGCTTCCGCCGAGCGAGCGGGCGCGACGGCGGCGCGGACGGCCTGCGCTTCTGGCAGTTTGCCACCGGAGGGCCCCGCCACGTCCGGCCGGTCTCGCGCCATTGGCTTTTCCCCTCGGATGGGCTCGCCGACGAGGGACTCGGGCCGCGCCGGCTTCTCGTCGCAGACCAGCATTTCCGTGTCCCCGATCCCCGGACGATCGGGCGTGACCGAGGTACAACCGATGCTAACCTGGCCGTCGGAGGCGCAGCTTTCGTCCACGTTCAATTTGTTCCCGGGCCCCGACAATCTTTTCTTATTTAATTTGAGCCCGGACCTGCGATTGTGGGTCTGTTCTATTTTGCCGCAGGAATCCGGCAGCTTTTTGCCGAAAGCTTTCTTCCGGTTGAGGCAATTGGAGAGAATGACACTCGGGAAGAACTTGTAGTGCGCTTCCTGCTGGGCGACGATGGTCTTTTCCGTTTTATTTTCCTGATAGTCCTCATACCTGATTTTGAGCTCGCCGACATCCCCCTCTGGGCCGTCTTTGCTCATCTGGCCCTCCCGAGGGTTCGGGAACGCCTCGCTTTCCAGAGTCGGAGGCGCCGAGGAAATGGTCCTCAGGAGGGGGCTGCGCCTCTCCAACGGGCTCAGGTCCAGGTCCGTCTTGGTGGAGCGGTTCCTCAGCTCTGAGTAGCAGAGGGAAAAGGCCCTGTGGTTCTGAAGGATGGACAGGCGGTTTGTTTCCGCGGCGGTCGCGCTCTTTCGTCTTTTTGCGAGCTGATCGTCGTGGAACCGGAAGCTCTCCGGATCGGCTCGATCCGACGCTTGCTCGTCGTAGCCGAACGGCGGGCGAATGTCCTCGTCGTCCGCGCGGATGGCGGACGCCTCGGGTTGACCGATTGTTTTGCGGGGAATCGGGTGTTTGACCGGCGGGACGGAAGGAACTTTGGCCGTCACTTTGAAGCCCGTTGAACATTCGCTCCCGCTCTCCCGACTGCTCTTTGACTGAAAGTGTTTGTCGAGCGGTTGCTCCTTGTCCAGCGCGTGCACCGGGCCGCTGTGCTCCGGGTGTTGACACTCCAGAAAGATCTTGGCTGAGGAGGGGGCTTCCAGGTGGACGCTCTCTCCCGGGATGTGACTTCTTTTCATGATCATCTTCTCGGTGACGAGAAGGGAAGACTGGCTTCGGGAGCCGCCGTCTGTCAAGGATGAATCTGGGGAAACGGACAACACGCAAACAAAACCGATCCGAGTCACTTTTCAAAAGTGACGTGCGGCTTCGAAAATCGATTTCTGACTCCTTTGGCCGTCGCGGGCTTGACTTGAATCACCCTTGGCCGCCTTCAAGATGGCGCGAGAGATTTTAACGCCGCGGCCTCATTCGCTCGGTGACACGATTCATGGAATATTCAACAACGTGCCAGAAAAGCAACGGCACTTTGCACGCCGTCGACGTAACGCCGGGAGCAAACACTTGGGATGTCTTACCGCTGCTCTCATCCGCCGCCCCATCAAATTGGGGGATGGACAAGTTAGCAAATAAAGAATTATTAGCGCTCCACTCCATGTCGTCGTCGTCGGAGGAGTCCCGATGCTCATCGCCGACGCCGTCCTGCGCCTCCTTTCCGGCAGACCTGCACACGGAAGGATCACGGATGAAGCCGAGGTCATTTCATTCATGCCGCAGCGTTGCGCAAACGCACCTCGCGAAAGGGGAGCTTTGGAGGGGCTCGCTGTCCCATCGTTGTGACATCGTCAGACTGAGCTGTGCCTCTTCCTCGTCCAACTCGGGCTTTGCCTCCTCATCGTCGCTGTTGTAGTGACAGCTTTTGGTACCCGCGAGGGGCCGCAACTGTGAACCGGGCGGACCGGCGGTCCCGCCGTCATCCGCCAAGCCCGCCAGCAATTCAATCATGGCGCGGTCTTGGCTGCTATCTGGACATTGGGAACAAAAAGACAATTACACCAAGTATCTTCAAGACACTTTCACCCCCCCCCCCCCCCGCCCCCTTTTTTTGTAGGTGCTCAGCTTATTCAATTGCGATCGCAGCAATTCCAAATGTGTAATGGTCAATTTAGATTGCTGAAAAAGATATCGTCGCCGGCTATAGTGTAGCATCTGCCTCCCTTTTAGTATATTGGCCCACGAGCGACAAACCAACAAGCAAAGTGGCAGCAAACTGCAAAATGACATCAATGTTGATGGTTATTGAGCAATGTCATCAGATTGTAGTCGATTAAAATGTGAAAACAAAAAACAAAATATTACTTGAGAACAATCTGTTTTCTTCACGCACCTAATAATGGTGAGTGGTTGGATGTCCGAGAGGGCGGTAGGAAGCTCTGACTGCTCTCCAGGAGACATAAAATGGCCTCCTCATCCACAACAGCCTCCTCCGAGATCTTGCCTGGACTGCTCACCACTTCTCAGGAGACAGTTGAAAGCCACAGTGAGAATCTCAGAAGCGAGCGACATGACAAAGCAAGGAGAACGCCGACCTCCTGGATGCTCTCCGACCATTAGCGCTCACGATGAGAGCTCAATAACGGGAAATTGCAACAGAAAGTCGCAAATGCGGCGGTGAGTTCGATAGCGAGGTCTCAAAATCTCACCAATCGGATTCGTGTTGGCGTGAATGGCGAACGTCTCGTATTCGGTTTTACAATAAACACGCTGGCGTTTTTCAGCGACCGAAGGGCATGACTATCTTTGAACAGCAAAGACTTATGGTACGCGTGGCTCTTGAAAAGAACACCGCGCAGCATCTTGACCTGGCTCAGAGTCCCTGTGCACCTCCACAGCCGAAGCAGGCGTACACTGCGCTTCCTCCGGTGTCAAATGGAGAGAAGAATGCAGGGTGAGATCACCGAAAGCCTCTCCGTCGTCACTAACGGGGGAAGCCGGCGTCCTGAATAGAAAGGGAACGTCCGATTTGTGCATTGTTCGGGAGCATCAAAAAGACAGAAATAGCAACGGTAGTCCCGTAGGAACGGCTGCCGCGACGTGACGACCCAAATAAGTGACCTTCTGGAGGTGCTCACGCGGTCACGTTTTTTAAGTCTCCTGTATCGTGTATCGTGTACGCGGGCGGTGTCGGTGTCGTGTGTGGAAATAGGAGCGGCGGCTGTGCAACTGGCTTTGTGTTTGAGACGTTATGCGAATAGAAAAAGGGGCCGGCAAACAACCAAGTCTTTGCCCAGACTGCTTACCAACTCAAATTATTATTCGGTAATGCTTCTCAACACAGTCTTGCATTTGGTCACAACCGTGTTCATGTTGATGCCCCGACGCAACCAGGTAGGAAGGTTAGTAGCATATTTGGACAAAGTAGATTCAGGGAAAATGATGAAATTGAACATCGAGTCGCTTCAGCGAGGTGCAGGCAAGTGCGCTTTTGACTCGAGGCTCATTATCATGCCAAGTGCTGGCAAGCCTCAAGAGGAAAGGGCTCCGGAGAGCGGCTCTCTATTGATTCGTCTGCTTAATGACTTTTAAAAAAGTGTCGAGGGGAGGAAGTCTGCCTGGTGTCAAGAGAGTACAGTACTGCGGTGATTAACATGTGTCAGCGATCATGTGTTCTGATCCGCATAAACCGCGGAACACAAATGATTACTGTACAGGTATACCGGAACCGTTCTTTTTACGGCCCCGGGCAACCTGCTCTTATTGGCACGCGAACACTTTCATGGACTTAAGAAAATAAAAGACAATACTTTCAACATTTGGGATAATGCGTGTTGGTCCTGTGAAAAGTTGCTTGGAATTAAGAAAATAAAACCTGCTTTCAATTATTTTTTTTTGCACAACTTTTACTGTGAAATTTGTTGACAGTGTGCGTGCGTCGTTTACGTGCAGGTGCGATGGCCGAATCAGCGTCATTAGCGCCAAGTCGTCACGGTCATGGCCGCCCCCCCCCCCCCACACACACACACAAAAAAATGTCAAGAGGGACGCTAAAGGCCGTGGTTTCAAGAAAATACGCACTTTTCAATATCGCTTGACTGAAGTCAGGGGCAAAACCGCGTGATTAGTTTGCGGCGAAGGACGACAACTCGTTTGCTAGCGAAGCTCGAAAAACAACAAGGCCATTTTCACCAAGCTACGCGCGGCCCGGGAAGCGGCAACCGGGACCGGCTGTGTGATATCGCGAGGAACCACGAGCCATTTTCGGAGGAGGAATTCGTTCAACAGTGCTTGGTGGACTAACAACAAAACAAGTTCAACGCATCCAGGTACAGACCCCCTCTTCTCACTGATGAGCATCTGTCATGTGTGCATACTTCATAGTTTGGCATTCGGGACGAATTAATGTTGTGAGTTATGTGACATGATTACTGGCATACAAAGACATTGCGGTGTCTTCATGGAAAGTTGAGATCAAAAAGCGTGGTTGTGTTCATGTTGCTGGAAAAGAATGTTGAACAATTGCAATTGTTTTGCATCATTTGACTGATCGCCAGCCGGACCGCAGAGTTCTCTGTTAAACAAAGCAGACTTTCTACCCGTTAAAGTCACGCCGTATGGTGGAAATCCGTAGTGGATAGCAATGTTTTTTTTAAATGTTATTTTTTATGGGCACGATACTCTCCGCGATTCCGCTGAGGGATCAAAATATAAACACAGGCGACATGGTGGTTGTGAGAGCCTGCAGTCAATGTTTGCTGAAATCGCAATTTATAAGCACATGTTCCCCGGCGCAATCCTCAAACCGTCAATCGCGGGGCATAAATTGTGCGCCTAGGTGGATAGAATCGCATACTTCTTTTATTTAAATCCCTAACTATTGTTCTCCAAACGTGTGTCCGTTGGTTTCGAGCCGAAGACGATGGAGGAACTTACACATCGAACTCGTTGTCCTTCAGAAGCTGCTTGAATCTTTTCAGGAAAATTTGCTCACTCTCAGTTGAAGTGACAAACGCACGCTCTGGAAAACAGAAGGAAAAACAATTCCAAATGTTTTTCCAGAGCTCAGATTCTCACTCGGACACCAAATCAAGTTTGGTCAAACGCTGGAAAAATAACGGCATGCGGTTTGATCAAGAAACCTGTTGTAGTTCGAACTTTTCTGCTCACAACATGCTGACCTTGCGACTCTGGGGTTTCAATTTGAGAGTCTGTGTTCTTTTCTCTCCTCCGCTGCTTCTCATCCTCCCAGATCGCTTGTAGGCCGGGGTTCCTTCCGATTTGATCTGAGCAGATGACGGCACGTCGGCAATGAATGTCGGGGACAAAAAAAAAAAAAAAGTCCACTTTAACGCAGAGCGAACTTGCGTTTACATGCGCTCGATTACACTTTCAATCGCGATGGGCCGACTTCCGTGGACAAGTACGCGATTGGCACGTGTCGATCGAGGACGACCCAATGTGGGAATGTTCGTGTTTGTCTGTCCGTCTCATTGGTGGAAATGGTTGGGTGGGGGGAGAAAGTGACCCAGACGAATGACTTTTCCGGTGCGGTTTATGCTTTTGGAAAAGGGGCAATTTTGACAACAAAGAGCACTGTTGATTTTCCTGAGCACGCTTACTGTCAATCTCGAGACGGTTGAGCACATCCACAGCAACGGCGTCAACCTCCAGCTCACAGGTGCTCTGCCTCGCCACCTCATCCAGGACGAGGGAGCTGCAAAGAAACAGACGGGACGCCGTTTTTACAAGTCCCAAATACAACAGACCTAGCGGAGATGCCTTATTTTGACAGTTGAAGCCGAGATGGATTAAAAATAAAACCTCACATGGCTGCGTGTACAAAACAAGTTTCATTCAAATCGGTTCGTGTCCGTGTAAAATGATGTTCATGTGTCGATTGCGAGCAATTCCAATTCGAACAGTAACAAGCCTGGGAAATATTGATTCATCCTCCAAAAAGTTTCTCCCTTTTTAAAAGTGCAGACAGGAAGTAAGACTTCCTCAAGGACAAAACTGCTCGGCAGCGGTCATAAATAGCCAAGCAACCTCAAATGTGGCGCTTCCAAAACGGCTCCCAGATCTCTCCTCGACTTATTCCTCAAGCAGCGGCGAGGTGGGACCCACCACGGAATGGAATTCTCTTCCCAGCGGTCAAAGGTGCCCCCGAGGGCGCTGTCGTTGAATTTGGATGTACACGGTCTCTTCCAGGGACTGTTGCCGGAATGAACGACGGGGGTCTGCCGGTCCGGGTCTGCCGGCGCATCCCCTGAAACGTTTGACATTTATTTGGAGGTTAATGGGAGGCGACGCACGGCTCCGTTCACACGGCAAGGTGTGACGCTCGTGTTCCGGTGACGTGTCGGCAGAATAGAAAGGCGAGAGGAGTTAGAAATGTTTCGGGGATCTCGGGCGCGCTGCTCCATCTCCTTTTTTTTTCGTGGAGACGTCGAGTAAAGATGACATCGCGTTCTTGCCAGCCGTAGAAAGACAACCGCGGCCGAATGACCACCGTCGCCACTAATCTCCATTTGATACTTCATGTTTCAATCGGGATTAGGTTAAAGTCGCATGGGACGCCAGCCGCTGTCACTCAAAACGACTTTGCAGACTCCTGAACAATGTCGGACGTTTCCTGAGCACTCTTCCCCCACTTAGTGGGCTTTTGATGACGTGTGTGGAATATCTGCGAATGATTCTTAATGCAGCAGAATCATCACTTGTACAAATCCGATTTATAGCCACTAGAGAGCCTCAATTCAGATTGAAGTGTATATATGACACGCATACAGTTCAGTTAATCGCCTTTAACGCCAAGAGCGTCTCAAAGGGCTTCACGAGGCCCGAGTTGACCGAGATCCCCACCGTTGTCCCCTACCTTGGTTTTTGCGTGGGCGGAACTTAACCGCCGCCAGGTTCAACAGGTTCATGCCATACAGGTTGTAGTCGATGAAAAGCTGCAGCAGGTATGGGATGTGGCCCTCGTGGGGCTGGTAGATCTTGTTCATCACCGCTCCGCTCTGCAACAGTTCACAAACCCTGCCAGAAAACGGAATGTTGGAGTAAAAACGGGACGCCGTTATAGTACTCTCGATAGACCGTATCGGCCGCGGAAACCGGTCAAATCCGTTTTTACAATTCAAATATTTTGGCGAGTACACCGAGCGCAGGGAAAGGTGGTTTGCTCCCGTTTTTGGGACTCTTTTCAAGTTGCGGGTTAATTTTTATGTTTGGGCTGGTCCCGCGAGATCTACTTTCAATCAAGCCCGAACGTAGTCATGCCCTATGCGTATCTTACCTTTTGACCATCTGAGGATTGTACAAATAGATCTTCATAAAGTGCTTCTCCTTGGAGTGGTAACCATAGAAAGGCCTGGAAGACGGACGGCGCAGTCCAAAATGTCTCAGAAGAATCGGCAGCGTTTACGTGTGAACGTTCGATTTGACGGTGTCGTTTGGCTACTCACGTGCCAGAAACCAGCACCACCTTGAAGATGTGCTGGACCTCGGAAGCGGGGTTTCCCATGGCGACGTTGAGCGCTCTGTCGATGCTGAAGGCCACCAGACGCAGGTGCGGTTCCGGCTGCTGTCCGTGACCGTCGTACGGAATATAGATGTATGGGAACACTCCGTGAAGATGGAGACATGTCTTCTGACCTGCGCAACAGAGCAGCGTCGGATGATTAGCACAGAGCAGGACATTAAATAGACCTCAGTCACCAATAGCGTTATGTCAATCCAAGTATAAGATGGGAAGATACGAAAACCTTTATTAGTCTCGCAATGGAGAAATTCCCAATTCACAGCAGCAAAGTTATGAAAGGAAGAAGTAGAACAACAAAATATAGGAGCTGCTGGAAAGGCAGCCACGGCCCCTTACTGTCCCCCCGAAGACGTTACTCGGAATTAAGAAAATAAAAGCGACGGGACTTTCATATTTTTGAATCGTGCGCGTACAAACTGTTTCAAACCGTGGGAGGGGGGGGGGGGGATACCGTATGGGCCCTTGAGGCTTTTTTTTAAAAGCCAGCGATGTAAGATCGTTTGTCATTTGCCAGCTTTTGCGTAGTATCAGAGGTGGAACCCCAGCAACCGTGACTCGAGTCGCTGACTCTCTAGGCAAAACCACTCACAAGTTTGACAGAGAGACTGAAAAACGTAAGAATAGGCCAAAATAAACGAGAGAAAAAGTAAAGGCGTGTATCCCCCGCATGCACATCAACCGTAGTGGAAATGAGAGTCGAGAGCAGTCGAGTTTTAGCTCGAGGGAGCGCTGAGAGACACGAGGAGCCCATCCGGTCCGAGCGAACGTTGGAATGTTTACGGGGAAAACCTCAGACCTTGGAGCACATCGTTTCCATGTTACCTCAACTGAACCTCTCAGAGCGGGCACGGAGAAGAAGGGAGAAGACGGGAAAAAAAAAAAAACTATGACCAATGTGCAACATCAAAGTGGGCATCTAGGCCAAACTCTGGCCACAGGCACAAGCAGGACATACACAAGAGCCTTTGTGCAGATTGGCGGCGGCATCCTTATTTGAATCGTTAAAAATCAACATAGGTGTCCATTGCTGTCCATTACCGTGGCAACTTAGGACAACAGTAAAAACGGACTTCTCGCTCCCCGTCGTGCGCTGAGCTAAGCTAATGGCTAAACTGCTAGCTAGCCACTCAACCCCCCCCCCCCACCCCCATCCACCTCATGGCATTTCCGTTCATTTCAATGGGTAAAGATGATTTGAGATGCAAGTGCCTCGAGTCACGGATCAACTTCAACTTGTATCTCAAAGCCCCGCTGAACTTTGGATGATCCAATACTACAGTCATTCGAAAGAATGATGCCATGAAAGCATTCAGCTGGAAGGCTTCAAAGGAACAAAAGACCCGTCGCCCGTTCACTTGCACCCCACCTAGATTTGCCCTCTAATGACCACCCATCTGAATGTTAAGCCATGCGAGTTGGTGGGCTGTAAAAATCATTTCATGTTGAGGATTAGAAAGGCCCCGTTGAAGCTGAATGCAACAGTGGGAGGGTGCAGAGGAGGATGGGGGGGGGGGGGTAAGGCTAAAGGCCGAACTAGCCCCACTTGTGAACATGTTGCTTCAAGACAGCTGGACGGGCCAATGGGCCGACACGACAATCGCTTCAATTCAAACAATCCGATTGGGCAAAAGCATCCGCTTCTCAGCGATGGCCTTTTTAGCAGCAGATGCACGGAAACGCACCGCAGCGATGCTATTTTTAGTCGCGAGAATCCCCCCCCCCCGCTTTAAATTCGGCCTACTCTCGGCATACGCTGCGATGGAATTAAAATTTGATCCAAACAGAGCCGTCGGTCTGCATCGCGGTCCCGGACCAAAAGTGGTATGTGGACACCAGTTTGGCTGTGCGGTGGTGTTTATTTTTAAAGGAAACGGCATGACCATGTTTGGAGGTGGAAGGCAAATATCTGCTTTTGGCTAGAATGCACAGAATGGGGCTAATTCATTTCTAATATATTTTTTTAAATTGTTGAAGTTGGCCGGCCCGGTGGTTAACCGGTTAGCGCGTCGGCCTGGCGGTGCAGTGTTCGATTCCAGCTCCGGCCTTGCTGTCTGAAGTTTGCAGGTTCTCCCTGTGCCTGCGTGGGTTTTCTCCGGGTACTCTGGTTTCCTCCCTTCCGTCAAGACAGAAGTGGACGATTGTTTGCCATTTTACCACAATTGGGCCGTCATGCTTACATTTTCCATTATTTGTAAAAGTGGCGGGGGGGGGGGTACGTGTATAGGTTATTTTTATATGAATAGATGGACTGCATTCGCAAGGTTTTCCCTCAGACTTGAAGGTGGGCACAAAACCCTCCCAGGATCAGGATTAGCGCGGAGGAAGTGTGTTTCGGCAAAACTGCTGCTTGCTACGCGGCCTGCCGATGAATGTTATCTGATCAAAGAGATCAGAGTGAAGAACAATCAATGGTGTGAGGTTTAAAAATCCAAACGCGTCTACTCAAAACCATGTGCTCGCAACAATACATTTCCAAAGTATTTTGAGAATGCAATCGGAGCAGAAAGAGGAACAGTTAAGGGGACAACGTCTGTCGTAATGAGCAGGGGAGTCCTTTTGAAACTTCCTATTATCCTATTACAGGATCCATGAGGAATTCCTTTGGATGGCATTAAAGGTTCCCCCGGGGTCAAAGGCCCCCCCCCCCCCCCCCACTTCATTCCTCTCCCTGCTGCTCATTCACTTCCTCTCCCTCTCGCAACCAAAACAGGGCGCCTCCTGCTATCACGAGTTGGAGAGCTTGTCTATGGAGCGGAACAAAAGCAAAAGGCCGAGAGATCCGAGAAGTCAAATGCATGGACGTGGGGCGGGGGCAGCATCCGGACCAACTCCAAGGCTGATATTTACGATTTTAATTTGCTGTTCTTTTCGGATAGAAGTGTGTACAGACACGGCATGCTCAGACTGGCCGCACGCGAGATGCTAGTTCCAAGAGAAAAAAAAACAGGACGCGGGCATTGAATTACACTGAGCGGATTGACTGGTGGGAGTGTTCACGGCTTAGGTCATGGAAGGACAAGCGAGTACGAGGTCTGGGATTGCAGCCAAAGCCACGTGGTGCGGAGCAGATGCACAAGCCAGAGAGCACAGATGACATAAAAGCTGACATAAAAGGAAGAGTTTATGTGTTAAAAATCTCGCCTGCGGGGCCCTTTGAAAAGAAAACGGGAGAAATACGGCCCAGAAACACAAAGTCAATGCATTCATGTGGGATCACACTTGCAACAGTGTAACAACTTGATGAGTCTGAGTCCCAAAAAGCAAAACAACTGCGAGAATGTTTAAACTTGTGCAGCTGGATGGTGTGGTGTGTTTAATCAGTGGAAGCCTTTAATCTTCTCATGAGAGACTGGCGTCCGTTTGAATCGCGCCACATTGTGGAATGGAAGTCTGGCCCGGATCAGAGTGGCATGCAGATGAGCAATAAACTGCCCCTGATTTTATCCAAATGACAAATCCAACATCTACTGCGAAAAACTCCGTATGTAAACAATTTCTGGCTCCACCCACATCGGCACGGAGTCATTTGTGTGGATCCAAATCAGGTTGTTGACAATAAGCCAATACGTAGCGCCTGCTGCGGGGGGGTATTTAGCCGTGTCGAAAAGAAAATAGATGCGACATCCTTCTTTTGAGCTGCATGCCAATGGAAAAGCTAAGCTAATGTGCATGCTTTCCATTAACTTTTTGGGGACTGTCGCCCCTGCCAACATGGCCGCCACATTGGCACGTTTGTTAGCATGCTCTGTACATCTGTGACAAGAGCGGCACACCCTGGAAATGCGGCCAATCCCTGAATTAACAGACTTTGACAACCACTGTAGCACTTTGTGGTGCTAGCCAAATATTTGCTACGGTATCACCCCCCCCCCCCCCCCCAACTGCAGGCTTTCCGAACAGTTCAATGCAAAGGTCCTTATTACCAGCCAAAGTAAGTTATTCAGCAGTAGTAAAGGGCTCCGCGCAAACATTCCATTTGTTAAAGCAATAGCGCTCAATATGTCTTTGTCTTTCGTGATTGTTGTTTTTTCCTTTTAAAATAATTTAATTGCTTGTGTTTTACTGTGGGGTGGCGACACAGTTTTGCGTGGCTTCATTAACCAGTCGGTCACCGCATATTCGATTCAAATGGGCACAGTTTCCGAAAACATCCATTGTGATAAAGCTCGAAGCAATAATTCGAAGCAAGATTATTTGCGGGACCGCTCCGCGCACAGAGTGCTCATCCCCATGGAGCCAATCCGCCGGGTCATTCTCTTGAGGATGCGTACCGCGAGACAGGTTTATGCTCTGACCAGATTCCTACGACAAACAAAATACAGAGTCACCACCTGTTCAAAAGGGTTACACAGGATGCGGCAGACGGAAAATGATTTGATCTGGGATAGAGCGGAGCTATCATGCGGGAAAATATACTGTTGTTGAGCAGCAAAGGGAGAGAGGGTTATATTCGGTTATATTTCGCTATGTTGGTATTGTTGGGCACTCTTCAGCCCAAAATAAATGTATGATATTTTCAGAAAGTAAAGGAGACGTTGTCATTTCATCTAGGTTATATTATCCTCTCGTTTTTAGTCCTAGGCCAACTACTGTAGATATACAGTAAGCACATTTTCACTTGACAGTACTGTAAGTGATGTCATGGACTAATATATTAGGGGTTCGTCCATCTTTCTGATGAAAGACAAGTCCATCCATATTTCCATGCGCGGGGTGCTATACGATTCCAGGACGGTTTATTTTAAAGTGGAATGATTCCATTCGATTTGATTTGATGCACTCATATACAGTATATCTTTGAAAACCAAACCAATGGAAATTGGTTTTCGTAACCCTCCTTTTCCAGATATTACGTGCATACATACACATGTACATGTATACACATGTACTTACACACACATCGAGAAATTCCAAGCTATGCTTCCTCTTTGAGCACGTACAATGAAATAGCAACATACAATGGAAATAAAAACGTCCTATTAAAAAGCACTGTCAACCGTCGTAAAATGCCCGAAAGGGAGGAGGGGGGGGGGGGTGGTGGTGGTGGTCTCTCCGCTGCAGGCAGAAAGCATGCGCGGGATAGCAACGGCGCTCCACGCTTTGCAACAATGTGCAACCGCCACGCACCTAAATTATCGACACCGACATGACTGTGTGGAATACTGTAGTCGTTCCACAGTCCGCCTTTCGTTTCGTTGTTTGCCTTCTCGTGGCGCGCGGGGGGGGCGTGCAACCCACAGCCCTGGCGCGATCCACGTCTCGCGCCGCGTGGTGTAAGGCGAATGCAGCACTGTGGCTTGTTTGACAAAAGACGGACAATTCATCGACCGACCTGCGGGCGTTGCTCCAAATATCCGCACCACCGGCACCCTCTTCACGTCGCTTTTCCTGAACTCTGAATAACGCACGTCCAGGTCTGTAATGGGACTTGCCAGGTAGTAGTCTGCGGTGACGATGCGTACGGCAAACATGACTGCTTTGGCTGCTGTACACCAAGCAAAAGATGGGGGGGCAAAACAACTGCTAGGAGTCCATTTGTGGACAAATGCTCGACTACGAGATGAGAAGAGCCGACTCTGGTGCTGTCATTTCTGAAGAACGACGGCGAAGCGCAGGGAAAGCCCGGTTGTCTCCACGAAAGAAAAAAAAAACACGAACAAAAGGTTCCGCGGCGCCAACGCGTCCAAATAATCCACAATTAAGATAGAGCTATGACAGAGGGGCCACAGCAAATCGGACTCTCCCTCGCTGTCGGCTCCATGCTCCTCGGCGACTGTCCTGTGATATTTTAACAGTACATGGTGTTTTTGTTTTCAGTAAGGAAGACGTACTCCCGGCCTTCCGGTATGCGGCGTCTTTCCCAAATCACGAGTTGGAACTAGCCAAAGCCGACGGCCCCCTCCATTGGCCTACACTTCCTTATGAGGCGACTACCCACGGTGCCCGATTACGGCGTGACAAGTGATATTGCAGAGGAATACAACTTCTTGTGCTTAATTTCAAAATAAAATGACCGCAGGCTCTATGATGCCATAAAGACCGAGACACGTGACCCTTTATTTTGAAGGGGCGTTGTCTGACAAAGCTTCTCACACAAAGTATATTGGAATGTTGTCGTTCATTCGATGTCCCGCTAGGACGCGATTTGTGCTACCGAATAAGACGATTTAACTCACAACGGCCGTAAAACGACTTGAGCGCACTACAAAGACCGACCGACTCTTCCCAGAGACGTTTTTTCCCGCACAGCTGCATACACTTTACTAACAATTGCGTACCATTACTACTACAACTGGCATCTAACGTCGCACTACCTTCACGATAGTAGAGTAGCTGCTGGTCGTTATGTAGGAGCAAACAAAATCCAGTACATCCTTGAGTGGTCGCCAGTCATTATTAAGCCATATTAATAAGGAGAAAGAAATCTGCATTTGTCCCGATGTGTGTCATCACCCTTTTCAGTGTATGCGCGGATGGATGGCCCCAGTACGAGCCTCGCGGTGTAAAAGTTTGCTTATAGTTGACGGCATGTCAAATATACTCTAATGAATGTTTAATACACACGTAAAATGTTCACTGTGCATGGAACCGATGCTTGAGTTTTCAGGTTGTTGGACGTGTTGAAATGGGATGTCTGATAAGAGGAAAGTTGTTGTTTTTTTTTCCATCCTCCCCGGACCATTGTTATTTTTTTTTTATTTTACAGCAAACAATTTTGTGATGGAGAGACTCAAAGCATCTCCGGCAGTGACTCTAAACCTGTAGTTGTCATTCACACTTATCAAAAGTTGGAACTGTTATAACAAAGCTAGAATAGCTATCCTGCAAGGACAATGGTTGGGAATACGGTTTAGAGATTGCTATTTTAGGGAAATATCTTTTGTAGCCCTTTCTGATAACACATCTGTGTCTGGCTGCTTTGGACTCCGAAGATAAGGCAGAGACGAGTGGCCCGTATTTGTGGAACAATAAAAGTGAGATTGATGGGCCTTGGCAGGCAGGAAGTGGGCTCATGCAGGATCTGATCAAATGTGTGAAGCTCGGATCGTACTTCAGAGAACACACACCATTTTTGGTCAGGTGTAGGAAACAGCCTGGTGGGGTTGGAGCGCTGAGCATGCTGAAGTTGAACTTTTCAAGACCGATTTATTGTTCAGACTGTATTGTGTTTTATTGTTCTTGTTCCTGATTCTAAAGTGTCCTTGGATGTTTTGAAAGGCGCTTGCAAATAAAATGTATTATTATTATATTATTATTGTGATTCGGCGTTTCGCATGGGTTAGGCCTCTTGTTTCTATTCGCAAGTAGATTGTTGTGCTCATGGCACATAAATAGCTGTTTTCCAACTTGTTATAAATGGGATGAGTGGGCAGGAGGTTAGTTTGAAATAGTGCTACTGGAAAACCACACGACAAGAATTAATTGTCAATAATGGTGTCGTGGTACACTCGCCTGAGTCGCAGAGTGGAATCAGTGCGCATGTGGGTGTGAAGGGTTGTTCGTCTCCACATTGTGCCTCGCGACCAGTTGAGGGTGTAGTCTGCCACACTCCGCTGCGAGTGGTTTGGATTAGTTGAGACGTGCTGCCACCTTCGGGTGAAAGCCGTCGGGAACGATGAGCGAGACTAAAGACGCGGAGAACGTTCTGCGGATGAACACACGGCGGCAATCTTCTCGGCATCGCACTCCAGGCTCGGTACGGTTCCCGATGCGCTTCAAATTGGAATCATCTGATCTCATTTCAAACACGACCGCGCAGAAATCTCTCGCGCTGCGAAGATGATAGAATCGATCTCATGAGAGTCAAAAAGACGGAGAGAAGTGATGACGGCCGCTGGAAATGTTCTTTCCTCTCGAACGCTGTTGGCGCGTCTTCGCGCTGTCACGGTATTTGTCGTTTCTTTCAGAGTGGACGAATTGTGAGGGTGAGGGATGCTTCTGGCTGCGGGATGATGTAGCGTTCCTCCCTCAGCAAGCGCAAGAGCAGGTCCTGCGTGTCTTGAGGCCACCTGTAGATCCTTGTGTTCTGAAGCCAACCGGGGACATGTTTCTGTCCCACAAACACAGCAAGGGGAGAAAGAAACGACGAGCTATGAGCAAGAACGGCATTTATTTGGAAAGGCTTGCGTTTGACTCACCTTTGTGGCGTCGCAAAACAACACTGGGATGAGTCTGAAATTCAGGCAGCCTTGTTGGATGAATTCATTCTGGATCTGTACCAATGACAATCGAGGATTGGCGTTTTGATGACAACTCAAAACGCGTGCATATTTGTGTGCCGCGCGTACATGTGGTGCGCTCTGCGCTCGTGTTGCCGCGGGGATGGCGCTCGCGTGAGAGCTCACCCGATTGTGGATGTACTTGGTGTGTAGCCCGTGCTCATCGTCGGCATCGCCCTCGACATCCTCCTTGTACTTGGGGCTGATTGCCACAATGATGAGGACGGATTTCTGTAATATTCCCCACATCAGACCGGGGTGACTTATTTCTTTTTCTTCTTTTTACGGGAATACAATACTTACGTCATTTAAAAATCTGTCCATCCATCTGGTGATGCCCATTCGGATGGTTGGATTGTCAAAAATGTCAATCTAGAAATAAAGAGGAAGCGGAGGTATGCGACGAGCGTTTGCCAAGGAACGGTCGGGAAGAACATCGGAGCCTACTGCGGGTTTGAAGCCTTGACTTGTTAGGAATTTGCTGAGGGTAGTCATTTCCTCCGCCGTGTCTACTGAATATGTGATGAACACGTTCCCTACAAAGGCACAAAGTCAAGAGCGAACTTCCATTCGGCCACATAAGGGAGATGGGTCGGACCCAAAACTAAAACATCCAAGTGTCGCTTACGATATTCATCGGGGAGCGTGACGGTCCTCCTGGTCTCCCTCGTACCCGCTCCGCGATCTACTCGAAGGGCGTCATTGAAACCGACCTCGCGCATGACAGCCCCGGGAGCCGCCCCGGCTCGCGCTTGTTGAAGGGCATTTGTGGCACTTGGAGCGTTGCCATATTGCATTTTGTTTCCTGGATGGTTCCTGCAGAAGAAAATCATTCACGAATGACGGCGGCAGGAAAATATGACGGGAATGAGTGATGCTCCGTACCACGGCGGCGCAAAGGGTGCCGCCCTCTGACATTGACACGCGCAGCGTCGACAGCAACTCTCCCGCTTTGGACGGAGGCCTGCAACGACAAGTCATAAAGTCATACAGTCGCAAAGACGAACCAATGCTAAAAACCAAAGTGAACTTTTCAAACCCCCCCCGCCCAAAAAAAACAACAACAAAACAAACATTCAGACACAACATCCATTGTGTCTTCAGAGCACTTGGACTGGCCTTGAATGTAGTGCGATGGGACGTCGTGGGTGCCGTTGACTTCTGACATAAGTGTCAAAGGTGGCTCCAAGCCGTCTCCCTCATCCAACGAACACCGAAGCTCGTTTTGAGGTTCGGTAAAATCACAACGGCGACTCTCCCCTGGTCTCGGAAGCCAAACCCAGGCGCCCCGGGCGGAGGCGGGAGGACTCGTCGTTTTCAGTTCACTCTGGAAATAACGCTGAAGAAGTCTGTCCCGGTTCGTATGGATGCTCATTTCCCCACTTGGCTCCCAGCTTGCGCTGTTCCCCGGTCCACTGCACTCCTGGCAATTAGGGGCCCAGTCGAAGGCGAGGCCGCAGGGCGGCGTGCTCTCGTCCGCCTCGATGGGAACGCTCCGATGAGAGCAAAGGCCTAAGGAAGCAGCAGTGAAACAAACAAAAAAAAAAGACTCTTCAATTCACTACACCGCCGTTGTTAGCGCTGAATGTTTGGTCCAATGTCCGTTTCTTACTTTTCCAAGTGTCCATGTGGCTGCTGCTTCTATTAAAGCAACCGTTGACTCTACAGAAGTTCAAACAAAGAATGTATTATTTATTAGCCTCGTGGTAGGACGCATGATTAGAAACCGCGGTTCTCTTGCTACTACTGCAAATTACCGACCCGATAAAAACTTTTTTTTTTCAACCAATTCCTCTCTGGCAGTGTCAATCAAAAGGCAGACTATTGAGATTTTCACTGCAAACAGCAAATATTTTTCTTTTGGTTTTGAATCTCATTACTTTATGCCAGTGCTCACAACGCAGTAGCCAAAATGTAATGAAATGTCACTTCCACAGGCATACAAACCACAGTTAAGTCGACCACCTTCTGTGTGCCTTCGATCGGGGTTGAGTGAAGCGTAACAACATGAAGGGCTCACCGGTCCAAAGGTCAAAACTAGTGCTCGGAACACCTGACGGGTTGCTCTTCCAAGAAAAAATCCAAATGATATTTGAAGTTTAAGAAGTTGGATGAAGCCCACAGATTTAGATATGACGAACGAGAAAGATCACACCTTTTTGTGGAAGTGCTTCGCCCGTTGCCGCAGGACAAACCTGTTCTCACACAAACAGGAAATATTTCGATACTGCCTGTCTCTCACCTTCAACAGCCAATCAGAACGAGGGGACTTTAGTCCCCTTTTTTTTTTTTTTTGGATGAAAGCAGCAATCAATCGTGACGTCTTTTCATCAGTCACATTTGCAAGTAGCAATGATGTTCACATCGTATGTAGGAAAATAACTTTAAAATTATTACAGTACTGTATGCTTTCACAATCAGGTGTATTTATTATTCTTGATTGGTCCATTTCTTAATGGTTCACTGTGTGATTGTATTTTCTTCTCCATTTGTTGTTCAGTAGAATAATAACACTGTTTGAAATGAATGAAAAAAATATCTGTTAAAATTCGTAATTACTCTATAACCTACTCTCTAATTATCTTTGTTGTCAGTACCAGTGCTTTAAAATTGGCATTTTAAAAGCAATGTGCTGTTGTTGTTGTATATGTTAGTTGCTCCATGTACAGCACTTTGAATGCAGCGATGGCTGTTTGAAAAGTGCTCAGTTGAGTTGAGCAATGAAAAAAAAAGGTTGCCAGTCCGCGAACAGCATGTACTTGTCTCAACTGGTACGTGACACAAAAAAAGGTTGGGCACCACTGTTGTCTGTATTGAATAATATTTTCATGTTTTATTACAGTATCATTTTTGGTTCGTTAACACAAACCAACACTTTGTTTTGTTTTGAAGGGGCAACCCGGAATCACTCTTACGTCACAGCTTCTTCCGGTTAGTGCTGTTCCTGCTGATGTGGTGTTCTGAAGTTAGCGTGGTTGTCTCTCTGGCTCATCCGAGTTCTTGAAGATAATACACTTTTCACTTCGTAAAACATAATGCCTTACTTTCAGACCTGGGAGGAGTTTGCTCGTGCAGCCGAAAAATTGTATCTGACGGACCCCATGAAGGTAAAAATTCTCCTTGACGTGTGCTTTACAAGCCGAGTTACGTAGCATTGTAGCCTTGAATCGCGTTAGCATTTGAGAAAACAGATGCTTGATTTATTTTTTGAATGAGCTTGTTTGTTGTTCCCTCTTTTTTTTTAGGCCAGAGTGGTAATCAAGTACAGGCACTGCGACGGCAAAATTTGTATTAAAGTGACTGACGATTCCGTGGTAAGTGTGGTGTCACAATTACAATCTCAGAGTAAGAACATACCGGACGAAACTCATTTTGTAGCATTCGAGAATATGCAAACCCCTCACAGGAAGGAATCTAACCCTGCACCTCTGCCATGTGAGGCGGACGTGCTAACCGGTCGCCCAGTGTGCTACTTTTATATATATATATATAGATAGAGAGAGGATGTGACGAACGCATGAATTGGTGTCAGAATTTGTCAAATGACTGTCAGACTAGTCGTGTAAGTCTTCTCTTTGCGTGTCCTTGGTCAGTGTTTACAGTACAAGACGGACCAGGCTCAGGACGTGAAGAAGATCGAGAAGTTGCATGGGAAACTGATGAGACTGATGGTGTCCAAAGAGACGCACAGCGGCACTATGGAAACAGACTAACGTAGTCGAGAAGGAATACTGCCCGGACCAAGTTCACTACTGTTGTTGTTGGGAACACGGAACACCAGCTGAGTGGAATTGATGGGAGAGTCTGATGGAGAAGAGCAGTAGCGGAGATTTAATTCGAGTTGGACCAGCTCTTCCAGCACAGTCAGAGATGTGATTCCTATGTGCTTTCTGCACATTTAGTTTCGGATTTTTTTTTTTTAAACAACGCGTTATCCAGTTTCTCTGCAGAAGGTGTTCGATTGCATTTCTGATTGTGTGTGAATGTATAAACGGGGAAAATGAGAGGTTTGGGCGTAGTGCGTGAAATGGACAGCATGCCGCTCATTGAGCAGCTTTGGGCACCTGAGCTTTTGGTTATTTTCGTTTTCAAGTGGGATGATCAATACAAGCCTCTAATTTTGAGTAAATCAAGTTGTTAATATTATATTTGGACCCTGCTCTTAATTTCCCCCCCTTTCTTTTATGGAAATGAATACAACTGGAAGCAGGACATTCAGATTTTCTTACGAACCTCAACAACTTCCGTTGCATTTGCTGACAACAGTTACGTCTACAATAAATGTATGTTTACTCGTGTAGAACTAGTACCTTTATTTGATTTGGGGTGAAAGTATGGGAGTCTGCGTAATCTTGTATGGCAGGTTCTTTTGATCCCAGGAGTGCCCAACCAGTCAATTGCGGTCAACTTGTTGACCTTGGGCTGTTCCCAAGTTGACCGCAAGGAGTGGGAAGGGGGGGGGGGGGGTTGTGTTCACCCACGGATTGTACACTGCTCACAATGGTCAATGGCGCGAGTTGTTTGCCATCATTGTCCGTTTTTATAAAAGTTCAAAAGTATGTTGGAATCGAGAAGTAAATTTTCAATCAAATATCTTTTCATTGTGGGTCAGTGGGGGACCATTTTATAAACCCAAGCATGTAAATATTGGTTTATGGCCCTAAGAGCGACTCGCTGTGATTGAAAATACCCCCCCCCCCCATACGCCGTTGTTAAATGCTTGTTGAAAACTAACGTAGGAATTTTGTTTGCTTTTGTTTTGAAACGAGTCTCCTTTTTTTTTCCTAATTTAGATCAGGCATATTTAAACTCCCTCAGGTTAGGACCCCGCATTTAGTTAAGGCACTTGTCTGGGCACCCTGACAGCCGAGGACCCCAATTATTGTGATTCACTGCTGCTTTTGTGGAGCACTACACAAACATAAGCATTGAAATGCGTTCTTTAGGAAATACCGTTCATCACGGGCTCTTGTTTGTGTCTGCCAAAGAATTCGACATAAAATGCCATTCTTGAATAACTGACCGAAGTCCCGTGGTGAGCATTAACTCAACGCCCTTTGGAAAATTCAGTTGTCACCTTTATCGAATTGTAATTTTCACGCGTGTATATAACACAAGGTTGGCATATTGACCTGTTTTACAATGTTTCTGTCCGTTTTCTTACTTTGCCTGTATGGGTTTTCTCCTTAGTGACATAAAACTACGTTTCCCATCATGCACCTCTGCAATGTCGACAGTAAAACGTCAAAGGGTCACTCGGATTTTGGGTTCAAGCAGGCCAGGGAAGGACTCCAGTCTCCGTGGCCACTGCTCGTGGAAGAACCGTGCTTATTACGAGGCACGCGCCGCAGCTGCACAAAACAGGTAAAAGGAAACGAATTTTAATTCAGATTTATTAAAAAAGATAGGCTTGTTAAAGATTAACCACATTTTCTTCTATGCTTGGATTGCATCATTGCTATTTAACGTGATTTGTGATTTTATTTTAGTCACAAGTTATCAGTACTTTAGACGGTCACACCACAAGTGCGCTTTTTGCCAAATACTCGACTGTTTGGCAAAAAGCGCACTTTTTTGTTGTAGAACATTTCGGATCCCCCCCCGGAAAGTTGTTTTGATAAGAGTTGACATTGTCCTTTCGGCCATGCCTATTTCCCGAGCCAGGGGCCGGTTGACGGCTGTTCTTCACATTATCCTCTCTGCTGGCCCCAACGCAACAGGCATGTTTTTGTTTGACTAACCCCTCCCGCATTTTTCCGCTAACTCTTGGCTCCCGAGCTACGTGTTAAGCCCCAGATTCAAAGTGTTTCATTGTGAGCCCGGCGCGGAAAATAACCTGCTGTCGACATTCAATTGTAGCACGCACTCTTTCCCGTTAAGTCCTCTCAAAGTCTAAAATATCAACCACAAATACAATCTCTCCATTCAAACAAAACGTGATAGTTTTAGTTGCGCGTGCACAGTCATATTCTGAGAACGGCATTTTGATGGTTCCATTCTGTGGCGAAATGCAAATACTAGAGCAACAACCGCAACCATCAACATATTGTTAATTAAATATGTAGTACTGTATATCATGATGAAAACTTCTGCAGTATTAATCAAAATAGAACTCTACGATATTTGTAGCCGTATCTTTTTTTAGTAGGAAGCTCTTGTTAATAAACCAATCATACTTTTTTGTTATGCTTTTTTAATGGTCTTCCTTTTTGTCTGCATGACTTTATACTGTAATACTGTACTGCCCCCAGGTGGCCATAGCGGGCACTGACTTCATTTGAAAGTACTGTAGTACAGGTTTTCACATGCCCACTTTGTCTTTTTCCTGCTGCCCCCCGCTCAGGAAGCATGTTGTTCGAGGTCCTGATCGCTCTGCTGCTTGGAGTCATCATCTTCCTGCTGGTGTTTAGAAGACGAAGCCATGTTTTGAAGACGGAGGATGGCTGGTGGGGGTTTGGCCCGATCCCGGATGGCGAGCGGGACACTACCATCCACCCTTTTAAAGTGACCACCAGCGATGCGGAGCTGGAGGTCATCCGCCCCATCAAACGTCATCATCACATTCATGAAAGCGTTGCGCTTTTGTCTGTCTGCGCTCACAAAATGGGTTTTTGGAAACGTGTCCTCCTGTTATTTTCATTCAGGACCTACACAGAAGAATAGACCAGACGCGCCCGGTTCCCTCCCTGGAGGACAGCCAGTTCAATTATGGTTTTAACTCGGAGTACCTGGAGAAGGTCGTCTCTTACTGGAGGAATGACTTTGACTGGAGGAAACAAGTGGACAAACTTAACCAGTATCCGCACTTTAAAACCAACATTGAAGGTTTGTTGCCGTCGTTGACTCACGTTTACTTATCTTATTGGCCTGTTGTCTTGACTTCTGCCCCCCCCCCGCAATTCCCATCCAGGCATTGATGTTCACTACGTGCACGTGAAACCCAAACGGGCGTCCGAGGGGACCAATTGTCTTCCTCTCCTGATGGTTCATGGCTGGCCCGGCTCCTTCTATGAATTTTACGGGACCATCCCACTGCTAACGGAGCCGTCCGACCCCCAGGGCCTCGTGTTCGAGGTGGTGTGCCCATCCATACCCGGCTATGGCTACTCGGAAGCACCTCATAAGAAAGGTGAATCCGCACGACGACCGCCCCGCTGGCCTTGAACGCCGAGGCAGCAACGTGTCTGTCATTCTTTCTGAGGACCAGAAAGCCGAGTTCAATCGTTTGATCTGGTTTTCCTTGGACCAGTCCTCAATCCGTGTATTTGAACAGGTTTTAATTCCGTGTGTGCTGCTCGCATCTTCCACAAACTGATGAGACGCCTGGGCTTTCAGCAGTTCTACGCTCACGGAGGAGACTGGGGTTGGCTTGTCACCACCAACATGGCTCAATTGGAACCCAAGTAAGACCGGCCCGCTCCCCGACTGACGGTTATTGTCCACTCTGGAGTTTTTAATCGGGGAAAAAAAATGGTCACGTGTGAATAAATATTGGAGGAGTAAAAATGCTTTAGGCATAACAACGGGGTAAGTGGACAGGAGCGTGAAAGTTATTTTTCCTCGTTTCTTGTTTCCTCAACCGGAACCACGCATTGACGACTGCCGAGGTATTTGTATGCAACGCGTCATCCTGTCCGCTAGGTGTCACTGTTGTCTTTCAATCAGCAGCCCGTTTGGCGTCCCATGGGAAATCAACAGACTTAACTGCAGGAAGTTCTGCTGATTTGTCTTTTTTTTCCCCGGTTTTCTTGTCACAGCTCACAATTTAGAATCAGTTCACCCAACGGACTTTTTTTTTTTTTTTTTATTATTATTTGAACGACCATGCAAGGAAGCCAAAGTATCTGGAGAACCCCGCAAACAAGCGTGGCGCAAATAATCTTGCATTCTTCATTTTCTTCAGGATCGTCAAAGCCTTGCATGTGAACTTTGCTCCGCCTTCCAAACCTGGTCTGGTCATCACTTTATCGATCCTGCTCGGCCGCCACTTCCCCAAGCTGTTCGGCTTCACCGGCGTGGACCTGGAGCGTCTCTACCCGTGTATGCAAAAAATGGTTGTGGAGTCCATCAAGGAGACCGGCTACATGCACATCCAGGCAACCAAACCCGACACTGCGGGTGAGAAACCAAGACCGGGCTGACTGGTAGTTATGGCTCTGTTATTTCTGTTTGTCGACTTGCGGTCTTATTCATTCATTGCATTTTTCCCTTCAGGTCGAGGGCTGAACGATTCACCAGTTGGTTTGGCTGCGTACATTCTGGAGAAGTTTTCCACGTGGACCAGTCAAGACTTTAGGAACCTGGAGGACGGAGGACTCACCAGGTAGCGACTCTTTTGTTTGAGGGCCGCGTGCAGAAAAATGGATGGGTGAAAGGGCCACTCTTAAATTTGCCAACGTCAGTCGAGAAAGCAATTCGATATCGTTTGTATGGTCTCGTCAATTTCATCCTCTTTCGGTTCAAGGTTTCTGCCCGCCTTCACCTTTAGTAAACTAACCTCGCGGCCAACGTCAAATGTCATTTTTGGCCGCAAATGGGCCCCGGGCTATAGCTTGGACACCTCCGCTGTATTGTATTTCTTTGTAATAATTCCAGTAGGGCTCAAGAGAGGCACTTTAGTGTGCTGGATTCATGTTGCGGAGATGAGCAAATCTGAAGTCGCCGTGTGGCCCTGACAAAACCACAGGCGGTGATGCGCGTCTGTGCTTGCGTGTCTCCAAGGAAATTCTCTCTGGACGACCTGCTGACCAACGTGATGATCTACTGGACGTCCGGCTGCATCATTCCCTCAATGAGGTTTTACAAGGAGAATTTTTCCCGCCTCGACTCTCCCCACACCACGTGAGTTATTCACGGGGGCCGCTTATTTGGTCAGTTGCGGATGGGGCGGCCTTTATTGCTACAAATACATCATTTTACAAAGATGAAGTGGTCTGAAAAACAATCGCGTGTCTGTTGCATGCGCCACATGCATGGATCCGCACGATCAAGGTAGCATCGGCGCTCTTCTCGTCTGGAATGGGGCCGCCGATGTAACCCGCGTTGCGCTGTTTCCAGGATGCCGGTGACGGTGCCCGCTGGATTTGCGTGCTTCCCCAACGAGCTGATGCACAGCCCCCAGCTGTGGGTGCGACAGAAATTCCATAAGCTCCTCGCCTACACGCACATGGCTCGCGGGGGGCATTTTGCCGCCATGGAAGAACCCCGGCTGATGGTGGAGGACATTAACAACTTCATCAAGAAGGTGGAGAAGAGGAAAGCCCCGTAGCGGTTACGCCGAGGATGAGCTCAAGGCGAAGAAGATTGCTTTCTTGGTTTGTTTTCATCTTCACACTTGGCACACCAACAGAAAAAGCACATCATCGGATGTTTCACGTGTTCATTTCTCAGTGGCGGCAAAAAAAAAGGAACATTTCATATTGCGAGACCTCCATCCTGCACTTGTGCTTGCTTTTATTTACAATCTGTTGCGGTGGCGTAGAAAGGCAAAAACATAAAAGCTCAGCGAATCTGTTGAATTGCGTCTTGTGTTGCGTAGCCTCCGACAATGATCCAAGTATTGAACGAAATGATTGATCTGATGCTCCCCACCGGTTCCTTCAGTGTTTGGTTTGGTACACATTGTTTGGCTTCGAGCAAATTAGCTGGAGAGAAACTTACTGCCCAAGATGAGGTTCATGGATCTGAACCGCGGAGTGGCAAACCGCATCCAAGGTGGTGGAAACGATGACGAGAACGTTTCAACTTTTTGCAGTGCAAGTACGTAGACGTCGGAGCCAGCAGCACTATTTAGCGCTCACCCCCCCCCCCCCCCCCCCCACCGCTCAAACCGAATGCGAACGCATTTTAAAAGAGTTTGAAAGTGAAAATGTGGAGCGGCTGTTTACTCTGCCGCCCCTGCGGCTGTTTATGGTTTCTACCTTCCTCCGAGACTCCCCTCAGCCTTGCGGGCCAGCAGCTGCAGATGGAAGGTCAGCGGGCACTTGGTGTTATTGTGTTGACAGCGCCGAGAAGGCACCGGCCGTTCCTCCGACTGATATCGCCACCACTAGAGACGAGTACGTGTTGTCCGCCGGACCGGAAACAAATTATTATTTTTTCATTGCTGTTAAACTACCCGTTCGAAAGCCCCCCTCCTGACAACAAAAGATAATTGTAGAGTAATTGAGCGCCGCTCGAAAGAACATCCCGTACCGACGCCTTATCACACTTGAAGCTTTTGAATGAACTCGGCTCGCTTGACGTTTTTGCCGTAAACATGAAACCAGCTTTTTGATTGCTATCCTTTCTCTTTACCCCGGCGTGCGTTTGCTCGGCTCCGGAAGGGCTTCCTGTTCACAACCTTGGAAATGCAAACATTGGAAAAAGTGTAAAGCAACAATGAAGAATCATTATTGACCGCACTCTTGACTTTGATTGAAGAGATTCGAATGTTTCGCCCTGAAAACAAGGAATGAATAAAAAGGTTTGTCACATTGTTGAATTCTTTACTCCGCGTCTTTGCATCGAGAGGAGCCAAAACGAGGTGGCTCGGGCATCGTGCCAGGATGCCGGCCAGAGGCGTTCCGGGCATGTCCCACTGAGAGGAGGCCTCGGGGAGGGGGGAGGGGGGGGCTACCAGGAGTGTGCTGCAGAGACGGTCTCCCGGTTGGCCTGGGAAGGCCTCGGGACCCCACCAGGATGAGTCGGATGAAGTGGCCAGGGGAGAAGAGGCAAGTCTGGGCATTCAGGTCTCCTACATTTCAGATTGTTTATGATTAGAACACAGATTCATGTATTGCTCGTATTTGTTATTTATGTGGCACGGGCATCGATAACACTCCACAGGCAGGCACGCCACAACACTCCTTATTACCTTACTTGAGAGTCGTATGCGTGTGTGTCTCGGTTCTTTTTTAAATTTTTGTTTATTTCTAGGTCAGGCTGATACCAGAAGCGTTGAACGTCTCGGTCATCGCAGTGAATGTCGCGCTGGCCCTGACCTTCCCCGTCCCACCCGAGTCCAGCTGTTCCCACAATTGAGAGTTTCCCAAGCCCCCCCCAGAGTGCCCTGGCTCCGGACCCCCTTCTTGTCCCGCACTCCCCCTGGCCTTACCGCCCGCCCGCGTGCTCCTCTTGGCAGCCAAACAAGCAGGGAGGATCAGTCCGACCGGGCGGCCGAGATAAGGCCTGCACGAAGTTCCCCACATTACCTCACTCGATAAGGGAACGAGCGAGACGGTGCAAAAGGGGGGCGGATGGGGTCCCGCTTTTTTTTGGGGGGGGGGGGGATGCTCTGGACGGATGCTGATGCACTCGGATATTTGCTTGCAGACTGCAAGACGGAGCTGCAGAGAGACGGCGGGACCCGCTTGGGGAAACGCTCCGGACGGATGCTGATGCACTCCCCACTTTTCTTCGTGGACTTCTCCCCCCTTCTTCATCGTCGAGGTCCCAGACGCAGGTGCCACCGCCATTACTGAAAATTCTTGACCTCGGATGAATACATGGCCGAACTCCTCTGAGTCCGTCGATGTCAAACCGCGGGAATCCACTGGTGTCCGGCCGCCGGGCGTAGACGCCAACTGTCGGCTTTGGTGAAAGCTCAGGGCCATCTGCGCCCATCCGCTTCTTTCCCACAGCGCTCATGGCGGCAAACCCTTTGGAGAGTCTCACATCGGTCGCCGTGAGCCACCAACCGGCAGAAGCCGAGACCCGGCGGGCCTCCGCCAGCACAAGCCCGCCACGCCTGCCAAAACGCAGGCGTAGTATCGGCAGCGACCAGGAGCTGTGTTGTCTGGTAAGCAAAAAAAAAAAGAGAAAAGAAGAGAATTCTCTTATCGTCGTCGTGATACACCGGATGGATAAGAAGATAGTTTGGCTACTTTGAAGGCTTTAATATGCTTCAGATGGTTTTTGTACATGACTTTGAGTACACGCTTTTACCATGTTGACACTTCAAGTTTGTTTTTTTTGTTTTTTAAACAATGACAATCTAATGAGCGTGCGGCCATTTGATGTATTCCGAGTCTCTCTCGGGCCTCGGCATTCAATTCGCTCGCTCTGATATGACCCCGATGCTCACCACGAGCTGAAGAATGTTTTGTACTCGGCGGGCCTGACCGATTCATCGGCTGGCTTATTGAACGATATTAACTCGTTTTAAATTGCTATTTCAATGTTTTTTTTTTCCTGCCAAAAAGAAATCGGCAAAAAAAAATCAGTCGCTCTTTGCAGATTATTTTTCCCCTCCCCTCTGTTCTGAAGTCAGATGTTCTGCTTGTAATTCATATTGACTTGTTGCAAGAGACTGAAAAACAGAAGTGATCTGATCAATTCTGTTGGTATTTTTCATCCATCGTCCAATGAATTGGCTATCAGAATTTTATCCCAGCGAATGTCGGAACTCTCCCTGATATTTATGCCGTACTCCTGCGCCGTTGAATTAGCGTTTGGGGGAGACGTGAGGATATAGTCGATGGCAAATTTTGGTTGAACCTACGCATTTATTGAACCGCACGTGACGATAAACAAATTGTACAAAACGCTTACTGAATGTTTTCTCTCGCTCTCTTTTTAAAATGTTTATTTTAAATTCTGATTGTGTACCTTTCAGGTGCCGTCTGCTTGCGGGCCCAGATCAAAAGCGAGGGATCAAAAGCTCACCATCGGCGCGCCACGCAGTCATCACTCGCCAGAAAACGCGGCACGGGAGAGGAGCCGTGTACGCGGCTTGCGTCAGGCCTTCCGCAGCCTGCAGGTACTCGACAACCCCCAAAAAATCCGTTCTGAAATAGGAAGAGCCAATTGTGAAACAAAGGTGATTCCTGTTGAATTTCTTCCGGAGGATGCCCTGCCCTCGGTCCCTCGCGACACCAAGTTGTCCAAGCTGGATGTTCTGGTTCTGGCCACCAACTACATAGCCTACCTGACGCAGATCCTGGACCAGGGAAGAACTCTGAGCGAGTACACCTTGCCGCCAAGACCGGGTGGTTACCTGCACCCGGTTAAGGTAAAGCTGAGCTGCAGTCGAACCAGCCTTCTACAAGTTGACCCTGTTGATTTGGTTTTTTCCCGATTGCACAGAGTACAAAAAAAAAAAAATCTGATCTTTTCGACAATATTCGCATTGCAATTGAACTCAATTTGCCGAAAAACTGCTTGTTTTATGTAAAATGATTGATGGCGATGACGGATGGTAAGAAAAAACAAACAAAACAAAAACTACTGATCAACCTCTCCTACATTTACCCACGAAAAAGCCGCTACTGCATACGTCTGGAGCTATTCAGAAGATTTTTGGCACCGAATCAAATGATTGTCTTCCCGCAGAAATGGCCAATGCGTTCCCTGCTCTACTGCGGCAGCGTCGGGGAGGTGCTCTCTGCAGTCCGAGCCGATCGGACGCCTCCGTCTGGACAGGACGCATACCGACTCGAGCGTCCCGCCGAAGCAGACGGGGAGTGTTCGCAACGTGCGGGACGGCAACTCAAATGACCCGCGCCCCCTTTCAACCGAAACCATCATCGGGTGCTCTCTTTCCAACATAGGAAAATGAATTCTTGAGCTATTGCTGACATACGGTAAGTCTCGACTTTGAACGCGCTACTTTCCCATGGCGGACTGGAAAAATGGATCCAAGCGTGCTTCAGTCAGGGTGTCGCCATTGGCGAGAATCACTTCAGGATCCGACGAGGCTGGTGTATATTTGCAACCCTCTCTGATCAGCCCTCTTGGAGCTCTATTTTCAAATTAAAAACCACCATGCCTGAGGGAAAATAACCAATCAAAGACAGACCAAGGTGTGAGGCGACGCTCAAATCTCGCTCGCGGCTTTTAAAACGGCAAACCGGCCCTTTTAACACCCCAACTTATTTTCGAGAGTAATATTCTGCACGGGTATTTGACAATTTCTCACGGTTGTTGTGTGTCTTCGTCACGTGTCTGTGATGTCCTTATTAAAATAGCCCAAAGATGAAGAATAAAAGCACATTCTATCAAGCGTTTTTCTATTCTTGTTGGACTAAATTTTTGGTTTAATTTGAACGTGTGTCATTCTCCCAGATGTTTATTTCATTTATTTTTTTTGGTCTCGCTTGTCAAAATCGAGATTTCTATTTCGCGGCATTTGACGCTTGTACGTTCTGATTTGAAATGACAGGCAAACTCATCAATGAAATGTTTTTTGTTTTTTTTTGTGCGCCAACTTCTATAAAGAGCGTGACGGCAAAGTGCCTTCACGTGATGTGTACGTAATAGAAGGACTGAAAACGGAGAGCGTCGTCCTCTCCGTCCTCCCTCCTCCATCGATCATCCTGACAGACGTTCGCACCTTTTCACCGCTCGAGATTTCAACCCAAAAAGAAACGCGGCCGGGGGCTCTGACGTTCTTTATGGATTTGCACCGATTTAGCGGCCGCTTTTGAGGAGGACACTCGGCTTGCACAAATGAGAGCGCGGCACTGAAGTCCAAAGCAACTCATAAGTCACGTTGATATGCGAGCGAGGCGGACCGCAGCCCGGAGCGACGCCGCGGGCTGCGGTCCGCGTACAACGGGGCCGCGTTCAAGGCTACTCCCATGAATCTGTCGGGAGAGGGGCCGAGGCCTGGGGGACATCATCGCCCGTTTTCCAGTATGTGGCGATGACTAATTTGGAGTGTCTGGAGTCTGGGATGCCGAGTTCGAAGCTCGTTTCAACGTTACCCGGCGGACAACGCGTCCGCCCCGGTAACGTTCACATTTCACGTCGTTCATTTTCAATTTGCCGATTTTGCTTATGATCAACAGCTGTGTCACGTCAACTTCATGATAACAACCAGATTTATTATTATTTTTTTTTTGGTGCCGATTACCGAACACCACGTCGGGTGTCTATTGCAACAATCAATCATAAGAATCATCATCATTAATAATGGCAGCCCAGTGGTGAATTCCAGCCTCGGCCTTCCGGTGTGGAATGTGGCTTTGTGGGTTTTTTCCGGGTACTCCGGGTTCCTCCCACATGCCAAAAACATGCGTGGCGGGTCAACGGGACACTGGAAATTGTCCCGCGGTGTGATTGTGAGCGCAAATGGTTCTTGGTCTCTGTGTGCCCTGCCATTGGCCCGCAACCGGTTCGGTTGCGGGCCAATAAGGAGAAGCGGTTCCTGAGTAGTGGAAACCTGTTCTCCGGACAAGCTTTTCTTTCCCACCATTTAGTGTTTCATTGTCAAAATGGGGGTGGGGGGGGGGGGGGGAGAAAGTCGTGAAAAAATGAGCAAACCAGCGGTGGTCCATTTGAGCGCCTCCACCTGTAGCCAGATACTTCTTCTTTCCTCCGTCCATCCAAGCGGATTCATGTTGAAGACGGCGTGCGTCCAAATTGTCTGCCCCCCTCATCCGCTCACCAGATAAACTCCATCTTTTGCTCTTTCGGGCCAGAACGCAGACGGTGGGGGCGGTGGGAAATTTATGGTGCGGCGTGGCCACACTCCCTGTTTTGGCTGCACTCATTGCTCCAAAATGGCCAGAAGCAGTGGGAGAGGAGGAACACGGAGAGAGGAAGAAGGAGGGAGGACACGCTGGAGACTTGTGAGGGAAACGACGCAAATGGAATCAAGACGAGAGACGAGGACCTGCGCGGGTCAAAAGAATCCAATAAAAAAAAGCAGGACGCCGTCAGGTCAAAGGTCGCCCAACGGAAAAAGGAAACTTTTCAAGCCAAACGGAACGTTGCCGCTTTGAATGACTCGGATTCACTGTTCGCCGCGCCGCGTGCTCGGAAACAAGTCCGAGAACCGGCGTCGAGTGAATCGCAGACACCAGGAAGTCGAGGACCTTAAAATCAACTTTAATATCACAATTGGAATCGGTCAAATCTCTCGTTCCGTACATCCGATGACGAGTGCAACGTGAATCGAGACTAAAATGAATCGAGAGGTTCTCATCGTTCCTCATCGCAGACGGGAATAAGCTTGACGTCATTTCTCCACGGCAAGATCTCACGCGTACAACAAATGAGGCGTTACAACAAAATAAAGGCACATCCGAAGCCGAGGAATCGGCTCGACATCGACTCGCTTCTTTTTTTTGGAATGCTTAAGTGAGAACTCTTGTGAGATGGGATGGGACACAAAGAACAATAAATATTGCGATCGACAATATTTATTCCCGGCGGAAATTACTAAGTGTCATGATTTCCTTGCACAAAGTGTCATTTTTGCGCAGCCCTCCCTGCCTGTAATTCAGTGCGACCCGGCATTGGACCGTCAACGGCATCTGCTGCTTTCTCAACCGCTTTCAGGTTTTCGATCGCGCACTCAAGAATCTTAAAAAAATAATAATCATATAAATAAGATGGAACAAATGTCAGTACTCCAGTTTTGCTCTCCTCACAGTGTCAAAGGGGGGATCGAGGCACACGTCACTTAAGGTGACCTTACAGGCACAAACACTTCAAGTAATTTCAGGTTGCATGAAAGATCGGCAAAAATATAAAGATTCATCACAGAGACAGGATCTCGATTCATCGTTACATTAAAATGTGAATCCAGTCGCCCGAATGGGGCATGTAGCACCGTGAAAACAATTCGTTCAAACAAGGGTCCTTTTATTAGGTTCAAAGTTTCTTTTTTCCCCCAGACAGGTTTTTTTTTCTTTCTTTTTTTTTTTTGGTTCCCCGACCCCGTCGGATGTTTTTCAGGCACGTCACCGGGAAGGCAGTGACAGCTCGGATGAAGGCTGAAGCGACGGCCAAAAGTGTCAGCCAGGTAAGAGTTTTTTGCTGCTAAAAAAAGACCATTGTCTGGACAAAAAAAAAAAAAAGAACCCTTAAACCTAAAGTAACAACCACAAGTACAAAAGATGAACGTCACCTCGCCAGGTGTTGTTTTAACGGTCTGCATTGCCAATTCGGCCACCAGAGAAAAAAAAAAGATACAAAGAAGGATCGTTTTGCATATAGAATTCCACATCACATTTCTACTCTTGAAATGTGTGGAGACTTAATGTGAAATGATCAAAAAATCGACACATATGATCTCAAATAGATAGGAAAATAGGCGAGCGTTGTATTCTATATGCCTTGGACAAAAATTGAGGTATTTCGGAAGGACAAGACAAACATTTGCTTGGCTCCAAACGGTCTCGGCGGCGAGCTACAGTCAAATCCTCATCAAAAAAGAAATGGGATGTGCTCAAAGCTGCTTCACCCCTTGATTGTCTGAACTGTGCTTTTTTTTTTGGGGGGGGGGGGGGGGGTCTCTTCAGAGCAGCGTGTCACTAAGACGCTCAAATTACGTTCGGAAATGGTTTTCATCCTTGACTTCTCTTTTCAGACCGCAGTCTCGAAACCAACCCTTGGAAGCCGCGTGACCAAAGATGGCCGTGTGGAGTTTGAAACTCTCATTTCAAACGAGGACAATGGATGGGTGAGTGTACGATGGGACGGGCAAGAATTCTTTGATTCCAAAAAACAAAAAAACACCCCCCACCTGTACTCAAGCGACAGTAAAGATGAAAGAAAAGAAGAAAGAGCGACGTGATTACACCGAGTCACATAGTGGCAAAGACAGTCTCCAAGAAGGGTTTCCAGCAGGTCTTCGTTCGGGGGGGTCGCGGTATTCGAAAGAACCTGAAATTGGACTCCGGTCCCCGTGGTCGTAAAACGCCGACGAGCGAGCGCGATGACGGGAAAGGAGCCACTTTCAACTTTGCGGTAGGCGAGCGCGAAATGTGAATGAAACGGCGAACGAGCGGCTGAACATCGCCGAGAGTTAAACCGCGCGCATTCAAGAAGGGAGTTGAGCGTGGCCAGTTTCCACTCTAGGACGCTATTTCTCGAGATGAAGACAAAATGGGACATTTCTCTGGCACAAGTCCGAAGAGCGACTCGCGCTCCTTTTGGCTACGCACAAGGACCGGCGTTCTGGCCACCGTCAACTCCCGGAAGGCGCCGCTTGGTAGTCTTAACCTTTCAAGACTTAAAACAACAACAACAAAAAAGTTCACCAGTTTGAAATTAGTCTCCCAGATGTCAGAGCGCGGTAGCTCAATTATTGCGATGCCCAAGCACACCTTCGTGCGTACCACGCCGTGGGCTTCTTTTCGCTTTCGCGTTGAGGGAAAGCGCGTGCCAAGGCGAGTTTTAGAGGGCCGTTTCCTCCACGCGGTGAGCGGTCGGCAGCACCGCCCTCCATTCGTCGTCTTCTGCTGGCGCGCCGTCGCTCTCCATTTCTTTATCCTCCGTGACCGCGTCCTCTTTGCGGTAAGCTGCTCCGTTGGCGCCTTTCTTGGCCCTCTCATAAGGCTGAGCGGCCATTTCGTTGGACTGCTCGACAAAGACGCCGCTTGAAAAACAGGAAAGGCAACAAAAAAAAACCTGCATCCCGAGGCCCCCCCCCCCCCCCCTTCTAATTGCAAAGGCCCGATGGTGCGCGGTCGGTCACCTTTGGCACCAGAGGCGTGACGCAGCACAGTTTCTCCTTGTAGCGTTGAGGCAGAAAGAAAAGCAGATTCCCCAGGACCGGGTACACGGTTCCCGGCCTCAGTTGCTTCTCCTTCATCGGTCCTAAAATGGGTAGACCGGGTCAATTCGTACTCGGGGCCGCGCGGCCGCTTTCGCGCGGCGTACCCGTGAGCAGGCTGACGAGCAGTCCCACGACAACCACGGTGGCCGAATTGTGAGCGCTGTACCACATGTAGGACAACGAATAGAGCGCGTCCACACCCGTCGGCCTGAAAGGTGAAAGCAAACCGAGTGAGACCGCGCGAGTTGCGACGCTCCGTGCGGGAAGGTCGAAGCGCCGTTTGGAAAATGAGCTCACCTCGGTTTAGTTGTGGCGTTGACCAACGCGGTCACGACGCTCGCGGTCACGACGCTCGCGGTCACGTTCTCAAAAGGGGGCGGCGTGACGGTCGCGAGCGGTGACACGGCACTGGAAGCGGGCATACGCAGGACAAAACTGCCGATGCCGACCCAGAAGGCCATGGCGAGGCCCGCCGCTAAGCCCACCAGCGCCCCCTGGGGACGTCGCGCGAGAAAAGCGTGAGAGCCCGCCCGTCGCGGTGACCTCGGGGCCACGCCCCTTGGAAAAAAAGCCACACTTACGGTGGAGTTGGCCCACGGGAAGAACATTCCCAGGGAAAATAGGCCTAGCAGGGGGCCGCCCACCATCCCAAAGATGCTCAAGGCCGCCTAAGGGTGAAGAGGACACACACACACACACACGTGTGCGTGCGCGTGCGCGTGGACGGAAAGGCAGAGAAGATAAAGAATATGTGACAATCGTCGCGGTCATGCGAAAGGTTTTGTTACCTGCAGCACGGATCCCATGACGGAAGCGAGGTAGGCCATCGCCAGACAGACCAAGCCGTAGGCCAGCGCTGGGGGGAGACACGACGACCGCAAATCACGACCGCAAATTCTTCTCTTGTACACGAGAGAGAGCGAGAGCGAGAGCAACCGACCAAGTCCTTTGGAGAGCAGCGTGGCTTTGGACTCGGCCATGTCGGGAAAGTGAGGTTTGATGAGGTCCTCCATGGTTACTGTCGCCAGGGAGTTAAAAGCTGAAGAGATGGTGCTGCAGGAGAGAACAAAAATGCCAAACTCCCTTCAGGTCAGCCTGCGTTTTGGACGGAGATTCAACTTTTATGCCCTCTTCCCTTTTGAGCAGAATTCAAACGAAGGAGACGGGAAGCCCCCCGCCCCCCTTCGATAGACGGTCCAACTTTCCAGAAAGGAGCCCCTTTGTCTCCAATGACGACTCTCCACGTTTGTACTTTTGCGTCAGCGCTGGTTTACCTGAGCGCGCCGCTGAAGAGGCAGGCCACAAACAGGCCGGCCAGGCCGGGCAGGTCCTTGAAGACGTCCATCACAAAGTATAACACCATCTGGCAAAAAAAGACGCGACACGTTTCCAATGGCCACCGGCGGCTTTCGCATCCGCTCCGATTCGTGCGTACCTGATCGTTTGTTTGGACGTAGCCCTTATCCAGAGGGCTGTCCTCTCCGTAGCGAGCAAACATGACCAGCCCCATCAAACAACCCAAACACAGGACGATCTGCTGGCAGGGGAAAACGACGTAGCACGACCTAGAACGGACGAGGTGAGAAGGACGGCCCCCCAAACAAACAAAAAAAAGCAACGCTGCGCCTCAACCGCCGGGACGCTCACATAATGGCCTCTTTCTCGGTGCGGGAACTGAGGTAGCGCTGGACTTGGGCCTGGTTGACCCCGTACAAAGCCAGCATCAGGAAGATTCCGCCTACGCCCAACGTCCAGAAGGTGTGGCGCTCCAAAGGATCTGGGTTTAGGCTGCAACCGTTTCACGCCTATCAATGCCCATCCGCATCAAAGTCGACTCCTCGAGAGATTTGTCGCGTCGACTCACTCGAGTCCGGCAACGCGGCTGCCGTTCACGGCTTTCCTCCAGACCTCTGAAATCCCCCCCGCCTGGTGCGCCCCGACAACGATCACCGCCAGCTGCCCCGCAAACATGACCACGGTCTGGAAGACGTCGGTCCACATCACCGCCTTTAGGCCCCCCTGAGGGACACAAGAAGAGCACAAGATTGAGCGGGATTTCTGGCCGGGGCGGCAATTTCATTGGAAGCGGCTTTCGCCAGCGAGTGTTTTAGTGCTTGGGAATATTTTCCGGGATCCACCTGGATCAACTCAAGTGTCGCTCAGCGACTGTAACCCGGGCTTGTTAAAACATTTATTTGATTGCTCTTTTCTGCTAAAGTGACGTTTCTGAGCGCGCGTGCCGTTTCCGATCGACCGCGAACGCACCGCAGCCGCGGATGACGTCACTTTTCGCTCGCTCTGGAGAGGAGACGCAACTTTCGAGCACTTTTCCGCGCAAGACAAACGGCTCGGGATAAATCAAGGTTGCTCTTTTCTCTGTGCCAGCTGCTAGGCAGTGGGGTTGAATCCCGTGGCATTTGGGGGGGGGGGTGCAGCGTTTTGAAGAAGACCCCATCCCGGTGAGTGTTTTAATTGAATGTGTGCAGTCAGCATTCTTATGTCACTGTCTCACTCCATGTGCGCACCCCCCCCCCCCCGCCAGCCAGGAATGATGTCAAAGTTGAGATCGATATGAGTTGATGGTGAGACGTAACTGTTGGCACGAAAAAAAGTGCACCGTTGGATCTCCACATGCACTCGAGCGTGCGAGGTAAGCTAACTCGCTCACAGGGAACGGACGTGCGAGTTGGATTGACGCACTAACTACTTTCTTTCTCCCTGGTCGATCATTGCGACTTTGTTTTGTTCCGACGGACAGATTGAATCGTCGAGGGATTGAACTTCTGCTGCTTGGATGCCACGTGGGACGTCAGCGAAGGACATTGCGATTTTCGTGGCCACCTGTTGTCCTGGAGGCTGGTAGGACAAGCTCAAGGATTTCCCTGCTCCCCCCCCCCCCCCCCCCCAGAATTTCGTGAATGTGCACATTCTGTAACATGCGTATATCATAAGCGACTCAATGACCAAACGTTTTCCAAAAAAAGTCTTGTCATGAATAAGGCATGAATAAAAAGGGAGTAAATGTCGCCAATGAATTCCCGACTCACCAGAGAGGTATAGAGAGTGCACACCAGTCCCATGGCAAACACGGCTCCCCATAAGTCAAAACCTGTGACTGGAAGCAAATACAGCAATGCGATGATGGACATTGATTCATTTTACTGCACATCATGAAATCATTTTGAGACAAACAAAGCAAATTTTTCAGACCAGTCGAGAAATGGCCATTTCATTTTTTTTTTTTTCCCAGAGGGGAAATTAAAACCTGCTTCACCCGGGCCGTTTGAAAACTTTGTTCAAATGAGCCGTCTGGTTATTCAGAATGCCCCCCCCCCCCCAAAAAAAACAGCTGGTGGAGGCCATGCAAGGGAAAAAAAACAGCTGCGTTAGTTCAGCAATTGTTGTGAGTCAAGTGCATCCTGGTGAAGGTTTGGTGACTCTTACCTGCGTTCAGTGCCAACGCTGGAGCATAAAGGACCACCCCCATATAAATGACCTACACATGCAGGGCAACCGCGTTAGCCAAATTCATTCACTTGAGAGACTGTATCAATCCGGCGTTAAAGATACCATCTGGAAGATGAAGGTCACAGTCCCACATATGCGGACGGTCTTGTTAAAGCGCAGCTCCAGATACTGTCAAGGAGAAAATCGGCAGAAAAACAAAATAAAACAAAGAAAACGCCTATTGCACCTCATCTCCGAGTCGCGGAGTGTTTGGTCACGGCGCGCGGCCGACGACAAAATAACTGATAAGCGTCCTTGAATTTGAGGAGAGAGGGGAAGAAAGAAATCAAATTCAGCATTGCTGAGGAAGGTCAAGGAGAAGACCGCGAAGAGGACAGAAAAAAAATAAAGGCCGAGCTCGGAGATGATCACGAGTAGAAGAAAAAGCACAACGGAAAGGCAAGATGACATTAGCGTGTGGATTCCACTTATTTCCCTCCCTGCAAAAAGCGTTCCGCAGAACTTGGTGCCGCTAGCTCTACATTCACAAAAGGAAAATCGATTTGGTCGGGGAAAAAAAAAAATTCAAAATCACTTTCATCTGAAATGGCTGGGGAAAAAAAGGTGACGTTGTTGTTTTTCAAAATGTTGTGCAAAAGAAAACGCGTCCTACATCCATTGGATGCTCCTCGGGTTTCTCAACCGTATTTCACTTCTTTTACTTTGCGAGGACAAAGAGATGGTTGTGTTCGGAGCCCCGCCCGGCGTACCTCGTAGGCGCTGGAAAGGCGCAGCCTGTAGAAGACCGGTATGAAGACGTGAGCTGGGATGAGAAGGCCCAAGAAGTAGGAGCAGCCCAGGAACCAGTACTGCGTCCCGAAGGTGTAGATTTCCGACGGCGCGCCCAGAATGGCCACGGCCGACTGGAACGTGGCGAGCAGCGACAGAGACACGGGAAGCCAGCTCATGGAGCGGTCGGCCATCAGGAACTCCTGGAGGGAATACCAGTAAGAACTTCGGAAGCGGGGCTCGCTCGCTCCTGCGCTTTTGCTCCGCTTCCCAAAAAAAAAAAAGGAAAGCCCACCTGCGTCGTCCGCTGGCGCCCGCCAGAGAAGGCGTAATACAAGCCGATTCCGGCCGAGGCCACCAGCAGCAAGGCGAAGATGACGTAGTCCACCGTGGTGAAGTGCATCTGGACCACCCCCGCCATCTTGACTCTGAAGGTAGGCTTGATTTGGTGAGGCTGAGAACAGGAACTTGTTGAAGAGGCCGCGGGGGGGGGGGGGGCGATCACAATGTTAAAGCCGCCACGTCGCCCATTGTCGTCGCCGCAGAGCTGCGGGGCAGAGAAGCGACGCGATAATTGGATGAGTGGTGTGTGCGGAGGGCGGTTCCTGTGCCACGAACGTTCAAAAAAAAAACTCAAACGGGAGATATGATGAGTAACGGGCTCATTCGACAAACGCGCGCCCAAAAAAGACATGTCAACTCTTAACTCATTCACTCCCAAAGACGTTTTTAAACGTCTTTTCAGACTTGGTCCAGAATTGGCCGGTACTGAATGAGTTAAATGAATTGTTGACGATTTAGATGGTCGTGACGAGACGACCAATCCTGGCAGCAAAATGCAAATGTGGCGATATCATGTAGCTTGCCTCGAAAGTAAGATGTGATGATGCCGCCGCAGCACGATTCCGGAGTTGATGATTTGATTCTGAAAAAGATTTTCGAATGAATATCACGATAACGATAATCCGTGTCGCGGTAAGCGAAAAGAGAACGCTCGCGCCCTAAACGGAAAGCTGAACCTTTGTCGTGGCCTTTCGTCACCCAAAATATTATAACGCGGCAGGAAACTGGAATTCAACACCCGTGCGATCTTGTTAAACAAACGCAACCCAAACCCGCTTGTGCTTTTGTAAAAGCAAAAAAAAAAAAAAAAAAAAAAGATTTCCTACTGTGGAGTTGCAAGAAGGAAAATTGCTTTCCTCGAATCATGGAGAGCGAGCCCCAAATATCAAATATGAACATTTGCACTGTGCTCACGCGGTCGACTCCAACTCCCTATCGCTGTTGGTATAGTACACGCACAGGCAGGGGCGGGAATCGACGGGACATCAAGCGGGGCGGGGGGGGGGGGGGGGGGGGGGTCATCCACAGCACCGTATCCTTTCAGACATTTTGGCTTTTATGTCGGTGAGAGTTCAACTCTGCAATGGGTTCCCGTTTTTCCCGTTGGATAAGGACACACGTGGGTCGCGACCGCGCTCTTCGGAAATGGGGCCCACTTGTGTTTGTTTCTCTCTGTGACACAAAGTGCCAATAATTCAAACGAAGCAAGTTGAACAACCCCGGACAAAGCCGTCGTCGCATCCGACACTCGCGGCTCACGTTTCCGGCAGCCGCCATCAAAGGTGGGCAAAATGCAGGCGTCCGCATTGATAAAGCGCGCGTGCAAACTTTACGGCACCATCGGTTGGCATTTATGACTCCTGTTGAGGGAAATAATCCCCGGTGGGGCCTTGTCACTTATCATTATTACTTTCCAACTTGCAGATAGCAAAGAGGTCGGGCTCGTGGCTCATTAACTTTCACCCCAGAAAGGATTAGACGATCTGCTGACTGAATTTCAAAATCCCCCCTTCAGCAGCGTCTCCGTCGAACTCGCCCTTCTAATAAGATGCGCGTTATTTTTCTCTTCACCGTCAAAACGGTTCCCGGGTGCCTTGGTAGCACGTCATGCTTTTTTCCAAATAAGGATCACGAATTACGGGACAGCCGACACGCCACTTGTCGCGTTGCACAGGTTGGCCCCCGCTTTGAGCGCGCGGTCCCGTCTCATTCCCGTGAGCTGCTCCCTCGGTACCGTGCCGGTGGCGAGAAGGCCTTCGATTACCTTGACAACCAAAGTTAGAGCAAGGGTGTTGCTACGAGGCCAGCGTGACAGATTTATCTTGTCGTGTGAAAAAAGAAGGTCGGCAAGCACCCATACAGAATTTCACTCGGGCGCGAGCGCTTCCTCGCCCGATCCGCAAAACTCGACCTCTCGATTGTGCGTGTGGCGCACGCAGAGCGAATCCAAATAGTCCCCCTCATCCCCACGTCGACGTCGTTTCCAAACCTTCAAGAAGATGCCGGTTATCGGAACCCGACGCCGATGTATTACCGCGTTCGATGAGCGTGCTTCCGGCCACTAGGGCTGTATCACGTTGGAAAAACAAATGACATTCGAGTACAGCAAGATGGATAATTTAATATGAACCTAAAGAAATGATACTTTTATCTAACGATGCCTTTTTTTCCCCCATGCGGGAAAATAAGGAACCTCGGTGGATTCTTGGCAAATTCATCGTGCCGCTCGACGCTGTTCTCCAATTGGACGGCGGTGATTTTTGTTTTTCTTCCGACAGGTATTGTGCAGCCCGACGGGCCCTTGCTTGAAAATAGCAGATCGTAACAGGTCCAACGACAAAGGGGCTACATGGAGCGTGTCCATCTTTCCGCAGGTGCTAATCGCGTCGACATCGGTGGTGGCAAGCTGGCCAAGGACGTTCTTTCCACGCGACAATAAGTAAGTGAACTACATTACCCAAAGGAGTGTGAAAATTCACTTCTCTTCTACGAATCTGTTATTTTATGTTAACTGTTCTGCATCGCGCTTGGTTGCCGCCGCAGCTGTTGTGAAAGCGCTCTAGAAATAGAGGTACAGTATCGCATTGTGTCGTGTCGGGCGTCGCGGGCTTCGGTGATGCGGTTCGCCTTGACTTGCCGAAATGGCACGGCAGAGTTTGGACTTCCGCGTCGCCGTAAACACGACTGCTCACGTTGCCGCTGACACCAATCGCGTGTCTCGTTGTACGCCAAGTGGCCAAAGACGGATGCGACCATTGGCTAATTAATCTGCACGCGCTCGCCTTGCCGTTCGGTTCAGATCCGGTATAACTGTGTAACTAACGTGCTAGTCGCATCCTTTTTTTTTTCACCGCTGATCGCGTGAATTGAATCTGACGAGTGGTGGACGGGGCAAATGGAATGGACAGTAAATAAACAGCGGTCATAAAACCAATTTGACAGCGCGACAACGCGGTGCTGTCTCCCACTTCAAACCTCGCTAAACAGCGGCGCGCGGTACGACACCAGTTAAGCCCCGGTCTTTAATGTCGGCCAAATTTCAATTCAAGGACTTTAACGACACAATTGAGCGGCGTGACTTTCTTACCTTTCTTGAGCTGGTAAAATAAAGTACTACGTCAAGGTCTGGTCCGGTAGGTTAGTGCGGTCGGACGTTATTGGACCGCCCATTCTGGTTGACGCGCAAGATGTTGCGTTCGGGCACACTCGGTAAACTCGGCGATCTGCGCGTTTAACGCCAATAAAAATACCGCGTGTCGTTTGAGCCCAGCCGACCGGGTCTTGTCAGTACAGTACTCCGTCGTGTTTGTCATGAATCGTCATACGTGGCAGGTTGGCGAAATATGACAATACTGCACCGCGCTAGGTTAAGAATGAGATGAATTTTGCTTCTTCGGAAAGCGTTTCCAGAACCAAAGGCCGCGTACTAACACGTCCGTCGTCATCGCGGGCTATGTATTTACGGTGCGATAATGTCGTGACCGCGGCGGAGGCTCCACCGGGCACGTTATGTTTGTTAAAACGCGATGACCTTACGCACGACTCACCCGGACATCAATTGATTTTCGTTTTGACCGCAGCTTCTTTTCTTTTTTTTCCTCCCCTCACACTAGTGAACGGCGCGCATTCTCCGGGAGCTGCGCGGGTTGCTACATCGCGGTCCCTCAAGCTGATGACGCAAGGCTCGCCCGTCCTCTGCGACACCGGTTACTGTACATCTGGGGTAAATCATTACCACGACTTCGCCTTACTTAATGGCTACTCAGAAGCCGATCGTCTCAATCCGTATTGTGCAATTTATTACAAAAGTCATCTTCGGTGTTTCAAAACAACACTTCATTGTGACAATGATCACGAAATCGGTTTTGGCGTTTAGGAAGGGACTGCAGATTGGCCTCTGCCCTTGCCAGAATGAAAAACAAGTGTTGCACGTTCAACATACAGTATATGGTACAATATTTTACAAGTCAACAGATGGGTAGCGCTTCCAAAGAGAACAGCGCCGACTAGTGGCACATCGTTTCAAAGACGACACGTCCAGCTCATGAACATTCGGATTTGTGCACAACAATAAGCGATCCTCCTTTAGGGTGCTGTTCAATGTCCGTCGCGTGTATTTTTTTCCTCAGTTCAGTTGCCTGATGATGGCGTTTATGTCCGTGCCGCGAAATCCGGTTTTCCCGAGGTCCTTGAGGAGGCCGGTCTTGTCCCTGGCGGCGTGACGGGCCACCGACAGCTTGAAAGGCATCAGGAAGTTGTTGGCTTCCCGGAAGGCCTTGCCGACCGAGTAAAGCTCGTGAATCAAGTCCTCCAAACAGATAATGCCATGTTTCCCTAAAACGACATCGAGGGAGAGGGCAGGCAGTCAGTTGATGTTTGCGACGTTGGGACGGCGGACAAGGGCCCTAGGTTCCTTGGTTTTTGTTTGAAGTACTTCAATATAATTTCTACACCGCCGTTGGATTCTTTTCAGAATTGAAGACTGAGGTGGAGCGAAAAACATACCCATGCGTTCTTCGATGAAGGTGTTATCTGTTAAAGGAACCGCCTTCTTGCCCACTTTAGTCTGCCCCCTCTTCAGAATGAGCTCGCGCACAGACTTCAAGTTTGGATATCTAGTTGGTAAAATAATACAACTTTATAAAGCCCATTTCACCGCAACTAGAAACAAAGCACTTGACAAGAGTGGCCTTAAGGAGAAGACATCCGTTTTGCGCCGATTTATTCTCACTCACCCCCAGGCCACGTAGGGCTCAACAATCTTCAGCATGGCGAGAGATGTTTTGCCGATTCTGACAAAGGTTCCGCTGAAGATTTTTCTCAGCCTCAACATCTGGACAACCTTCATCACTTGGGGACTGACGCCTTTAATGCTAATGAGAGTATACAGGTATGTCGGTGATAATTCGCGCCGTGTGTCACCGTAGACAAACGTCATTTAAAAGCTCTCCGAAGGCAGTCTCGAGTTTTGAATGGGAATACTCACTCCCGAATGCGGACGGCAAAAGCTAATTTATACTTGGCAGGAGGCGGCGGGGCGGGCGGCCTCTGCGTCAATCGACGTATGCGAGTATCATCGCGATGTTTCTTACGGCTGTCCTTCAAAAAGTCTTCCAAGCGCTTGAACTTTATCGGCGCACCTTTACAAACCTGAAACGATCGAAAAAGACAAAGCGTTAGTCTGCGCTGACGTAGCAGCCTACCGGGAGGCCGGGCTCTTCCCGCTGGTTTCGAGGAGAAGTTGAAGATCATTTGATGGATCGGGGGTGGCTCACCTTTCTCTTTTGAAGAAGTGCAAGCTTGGCTTGCGTGGCTTTAATGGCCTGGTACGCTTTCCTCTTTTTCAAGAGATACTCTGGGACCAACTTGATGACTTTATTTGATCTGAGAGAAGACGGGGGGAAAGGAGAGAGACCGAGAAATAAGTGCATCGCTTCCGTTCTCAAACTAATACCGTCTGGCTAGCATCTGCCGACTTATTTCCAAAAGTGTCAACTGAGAAATCGAAATTTGATTGCGAGTACAGTACTGTAGTATCAATGGAGCTCGACGGTGTTTGGCTGCCAGAGTAGCTCAACTCTTATCACCCGTGTTTTTACCACTAACGATTACATTTTAAATCGTATAAATGTAATTTTTATTCACTAAAACATACTAAACGTGACTGTACATTGCACACGCTGACATTTGGCCTGATATTGGAAGATGTGCGAGCCTCGACACAGTAGAGCCATGTGAAATGGAATGAATTCAAAACTTGTTTTCTCACGAAGCAATGTTGAAAATAAAAACGAGAACCTTCGCAAAGAAACATTATCCATCAAAGCAAGTCGAACCAACAATGTGGTCTTAACAACCAGAGACCGATGGACGGTGATGTAAATAAACTCAATACGTACTCGGATTCGGCCATGATCGAACGTTTACGTGCCACTCTTCTTCGGCGTTGCCGTGACGTTTGGCCAGGTCGCGAGGCAGGAGAGGCGTTGTCGCCATCTAGAGTATAGAAGTGGAAGACGTTGAAAACTGTTCACATGGAACGCATGAGGGCGTGCTGTAGTATAAATAATGCATTTGTTGGTTTGTTACCTGTGGGTTGTAAATTTGACATGTTCGATAGAGCTTCTTAAAACAACATCGAGCTGTGATGAGAGCCGGGGAGAAATGATAGCTTCATTCAAACGAATCGTTATCTTTGAAATGACCCGAATCGGTATTTCTGATGATTGTGTGCCATTTAAAGACTTGTCGTCCTCGTCACTAGGGGGCACCCGAAGCGCATTCTCGCCGCTCTGCGACAGCGATCGCTTCGATGAAGCTTGGACAAAGATATGGAATGACGGACGGAGGTGATTGACTGTAAACATTCAAGTACTCTATTATGAAATTTTCGAGATAAGACATCAGTAGCTTGACAGGTGTGTCGTGTTTTTAATGCGGTAGTTTTGCAAAGCAAGGTCGGTGTTCAGGCATAGCAGCATATTTGTATTTATTATAAAGCCTCTAATGTAGTAATTTGTCCCCGTGACTCGGGAAGTGACAATTGCACTTTTTCCTTCATTAATTAGGTTGCATTTGGAAATTCTGAGATTGGGAGTGTTTCGAGAGGCGCAGCCGCGTGGAGGCTGGCCGTAGGATCTCTCCTTGCAGTCTGATACGCCAATCGTACTGCCATTCAAGGTAAATGCCACATTCGGGTGCAATTGGTAAAATAGCAAATATCGACATGGAAAACGCACTCAACGGACTCCGAGTTGAAATAAAGTAAATTAACATCAGCAACTTATATCCCATTTTACAAGGCATACTGGCATGATTTAGGTGATCATAGCAGCAATCTCGACACTTTGTGCTTGACGTAAATCTCGTGCGATGCAGCCGTTCTGATAACTATCGAAAGACGACTAAAATTGATATAAGAGTAAAACAAATAAACACATGCACATTCGCGTATTCGACAAAATATTGCGTCGCGATCAATGTGGTGCTGATGTTTTTGCGTCCAACTATTTTTTTCCGATGGTCATTGAAAGCGGCAGTAGTTTCATTGTGGCCCTGCAGAGCTAACGCCATCACACACGGTGACGACGACAAGGCGAGCTTGCAAATTGATGGCCGCAACAGCAGCAGCGTTTATTTGCACTTATCGGATTCCCCCAGAACGCCAATGGAATAATAGTGCCCCGGATTTTTAAGTGCACTTTAAACGGGTAAGATTCATCGTTTTATTTATTCCACCTCGTAGTCGGCGACTCTTGAACGTATTAGCGAATGAATTACTAACTGTCTAGTTTTGAATTTTTGTTTAAATTCTCAGCTATAGCTCTGACTAGCTCTTGCTGTACTGCAATAGTTTTTTTTTTTTTGTGGTTCTTTAAAATGCGATATTCCATGCGTGATGAGTGATAAATACAGAGCTGTTTGATCGTTGTTGAAAGTGGGATGAAGCTACCGCAAAGGAAGTTAATTAGTCGTGTCGATTAAACGATGACATTTGCCTCAAAATGACCAGCATGCTGTTTTCACAATCGGGTCCGCCACGCATTTTGCTTGTGAGGCTTCTTTTTTTTTTTTTTTTTTTTGGACGCTGGGCTGCGTTGTTTACCATGTCTGCCACCTTCAAAAGCCTTCTTCAGCACCATCAGCATCCCCTATTGATGCTTGCTGGAGTCATATGAAGGACACAACCTCGCTTGCATCCAGCGCACTCTTGCGGGATGCTTTCCAGTGCTGCCTGATGCAGGCAAGGGAGGAAAACGAGGTGAAGTTTTGATGAAAGTGAATGTCTTGTTGCACGAAGCCGTGTTTTGTTTGTTTTGGGAAGGCGATGCAGCATATCGCTTACCGTGGAACTTCTCAAGTTGAACAATCTGGCACATACTCCGTCTTCAGTAGGGATGGCCTTGATCATCGTTTATTGATTGCCGCATGTTGAATTAGAGCTGCACTTGATTTAGCTCATGTTGGCTAACTTCGGGCTAGCGTGAAGCTGTGGTCTCCTCAGCTAGTTGGTTAAGTGGGTCCGTGCAAACTGTTAAATGAGCGCCCCCCCCCCCCCCACCAGCCCCCATCTTTATGTGTGAGGTCTGCCAAAGATTTTAAAAAATCTCTCAAGATTCAGAAAAATCTTTGTGTGTACCCAGCCTGAGGTTTATGATCTCTCAAGTCATTTTGCCACGAGCGCCAAAAGCTGCTGGCAAGTGTAACGCTGTAATCCTCAATGTTCTTCGACTTTATGGAGCAACTAATCCATGTTACTCGAGACTTCAAATTGCTCCCAAAAGCCCTAATCCTAAATATCAGGAAACGGTTGACATCAGAGCGGAGTAAATTGTCAAGGATGCTCTTTTTTTCAAATTTGCTAGGCAATTTAACAGTCGGGGACATTCTAAAACGGTCAGGGACACGCGATCAGCAAACGCTTCTATCTTTCTTAATCGTTGTAGGTGATCACGCCGATGGGAAATCGCGAGCTATCTGGGCGCATCCGCCATCGCTCTTCTGGTTTGTGCAAAACGTTCACGTGTCCAGGGAGTCATTCCTCGACATCTGCGATCTGATTTCAGTCCTCTGACTTGAGTCAAGTCTGCGATATGAGACGAGGCCAATGAGTCGGGGTTTGATTAGCATCACATCGGAAGGTCACGTGGTCGAAACTGGTGGTGAGCCGCCGCGTTCGGCACCGCGCGTCCCGCCGCATCTTCCGGAGGTCAGAGTCATATCCCAACAAGGTTACTCCGCCACTGAATAAGATCTCGCCAATCTCTCTCTTTTTTTTTTTGTGTGTGTGTAACTGTTCTGGAAAGCGCTTTGTTGTTTGAAAGCGACGTCGAACTCGAGAGGTTTTGTCCTGTATCGTTTCTTCACCGGAATTCAATTAGCAAGAGTCGTTTGCCAGGCGGCAAAGCACCAGCGGATCGGGCGGACGGTATCGCGCGGATACCGTCGAGCACTCCTCGATGGGGCCCGCGTGCTTCCGCTTGCCGCCGCTGCCTTGCAATGTGCAAAGTCTGTCATTTGCTGCTTGAAATGAACTTGCGGTTTCATTTCCTCTGACAAGAATCGTATTTACATCTGGAACGCAGGCGCTTGCTGCGGCTTTCTCTCTTCGGTCCCGCTCGAGGCTTTCCATTTTTAATCTCCCTCATTTTCTTGACTTTTCTCTTCTTTTTTTTTTTTTGAATCTTTCAATTCCATTCTGCTCTTAAGTCCCCCCCCCCCCCCCCAGTGAAGGGGTTTCACGGTGCCCTGGTCTGTATTGAAATCTTTGGTGGTGCGAAGCACCCCTCCGAGATGGAAAGTTGAGAAGGTAGCTTTGAAGAAAAAGAAATGGCGGAAGCCACACTATGCGCTCTGCGGGGTCAGAAAGCTTGTTTGCGGGCGATGGAGATCCTCCAACGGGGTCAAAGGCGTCCTTTCGCAATGATCCAATTTGGAGCGCCTCATGGCGGTGCCTCTTGAGCGCGCTCGCAGTCTGTGCCCGCCGCGCACAAAAGTAACAATGAAGCGGGCGCACGGTCGTCGGATCGCAGAGCGGCGGCGATGCGTATTTGGAGGCGGAAACAAAAGCGCTTTCTGTTTGGATGGAAACGCCGGCGTGGTTTTCAATCGCGCCGCGCGACAAAGGCCGTGGATTTTTCGTCCACAGAAGCCCCTTTGTAGTCACGGGCGTCGTCGATCCGCATTGCGGTTTCGACGAATTTGAACGCGGACGCAAGTCGCCGCGGCTTTGGCTCGGCGCGCGCCGCCCCGCGGGAAGCGGGCTCGTTTACGGACGTCGGGGTGGTTTTCCGAGCGTCACTCGGCATGTTGAACTTCCTGTCAGACGCGACGATCGGAGCGATTTCCATGACGGGCAATTTCCACCGCGGTGCTCCGCCCCTTCGACTTTGCCGCCCGCCCTTTTGCGTTGGCCCTCGCGCTGCGCTCGAGTCTGCCGCCTCGCTTCCCTGCGTTGCCCACGCGAGCGGCGAGACGCAGTTGACGTTTTTGCTGTGGGGCAACCGTAGCTCTACGCCGGCCGTATCAAAGCGACGCCCCCGACTTGCTGCCCCCCCGCGCCCGAGTCACGTTTGGTCGCAGAACGCTCGAGCCGGTTGCTCATGCGTCCGAGTGCCCCCCCCCCCCCCGAAGCCCGAGCCCCATTCGATTTTATTAGCCGGGGCGCCGACGAAAGGCTCCATCCGCCCCCCAGAGGGGCCTTCGCCCCAAACCCCGAGCACACCCCCTTGTGGCGCACCGTCGCCGTTCCCGCCGTGGCACGGCAAGAGAGATCGGCGGAGAGGAAGTCGGAGTGCGGGCGGCCCCGTGAGTGGCGGCCAAACGGCAATTTTATGCCGCTGGGGAGGACGCAAATCACATGTTTGGCTCACACTGAGGGCGGCGCCGGTATTTTGGGACGGCAGCATACCAACCAGGGGGAAAAAAAAGCCGGAAAGCGCTTTTCTTTCTTTCTTTCTTCCTGAGCACAAGAACACCCCCGTTGCTGTCCAACGGGGCGCCGCGTTCACACGACCTGTAAGCAGTCGGCAGAGAAAATCCCTCTCAAGGTTCAGCATTTCATCTGACGCTCCCCATTTGAATCGGAGAAAAGGGAGGCAAAAGTTTTCCCGTTGTTGGCGAATCAATGGAAGCTTTGCGTTGAGGCTCCGTCGCAAGGTCACTCCGGAACTTGAGCAAATCGGCAAAGGCGCATTTGGATGGATTTTTTGGACCGCGCGCGAACCGACCTTCAAGTCGCTCAACTTCTTCCATCTTTCATCCGCGGCGCAGCGGTGAGGTCAGCCCGTAAAGTGCCGCAGAGGTCACCCGGAGGTCAGTCAGGACAAGATGCGAGATCGCCGCCTCCGCTGCCGTCGTCCCGGCTGACTTTGTTGCGAAAAACGCCGCGGGTCAAAGGTCAAAGGTCGGGCTTATTAGTTCCCAATGGATGCACTTTTGCTTTCCGTTCTCCGAGCGGCGCCCTTCACATTTTGGTCCTTGTAAAGCCGAACAAATGCGGCGTCATGCCAACGGAACGTTTTTGCACTTGTCGGAGTTCTGGGCAAGAGAATCCCGCGCGAGCGGCCCCTCAATCACGTTGGCGCCATCGACGGCGAGTGTGCCGGGGCCTTCGTTCGAGAAGAAAACGAGCGGGCATGTTTTTAGCGGTTTGCGAAATCCAACCGGCAGAACTGAAATTCCGCGGCGACCGCCCAGCCGGCCCGCCCGGCCGGCTCTTCTCTTTTGACGGTTTGACTGCCGCCGCTGCGGCAGCGCAAAACGTTGGGCTCCTACTCGAAATCCTCACGGCTCGGCGTTTCCCTCGCCGTCGGCTACCCGATGTGAGGACCGTTGCGCCTCGAGTGATGGCGACGACTTTTTCTCCAGGTCATTGTGGATTGTAAACGGAGTCCGGGGGCCTCATTCGCGCGGCAGCTTCAACAGAAAGCTGATCACATCAACTTGCCTGCATTTTTCAAAAAGTTTGAAAGTGGCCCTTTCATCCTTCCTTCTTTTGAACAGTTTTGGACCCCCCCCCCCCGGCCTAGAAGGTTGCAAACATGTCAGCCAGCGGCACAAAATTGAGCGAGCTGCTTGACGTGAGGCGTGCAGACGTGCGCCGACAGCTGACCTTGTGTTAATAATGCAGCTGCGGCCAAGACGCGACCTGACCTCCCCCACGCCCCCGATTGCATTCACAACAATGTCCGAAAGCGTCATTTCCGCCGGCACCTTCCATGTCACAATTTGCTTGGTTGCATCTTTTTTTTCTCACAGCGATCTATCCTCTGGCTCGTGTCGGCGTGATCACGTCGGCGTTCTAGCGCCGCTGCTAATTTGCGTCCGCCGCTGACAGTGAGCCATCGTGACACAATGGTGTCACGCAAGGTCCCGCCCAGCTCCGCTTTGACCGACCGGGGGAGGGGGGGGGTCAGGCAGGACACAGACCCGAATCTACCAGCCATTGGAATCCCGATGCACTTCCTTCCTTTGGGTCACCAATGAACACCCCAATGGCAATTTTCAGAAGGCCAACATCCAAGCTGAAGCAGAGGCTTTGTTTTTTTTTGTTTTTAGGAATGAAATGGAAAAACGAGACCTGCCATTTGAGGCTTAGATACGGAGACCGCCGACATGAGTTTGTCATCCATCCGTGCCTCCAATTTCTCTGGCGCTTGTTCTAATTGGGGTCGCGGAAAACTGGAGCCCATCCCAGCTGACTTGAGGCGGGAGGCGCCCCCGGACCGGTTGCCAGTCAATCGCGTGGCACCGTCTTCCGTCTTCTTTTCTCTCATTCGTCTCGACGGTTGACGCAAATGGCGGCAACCGTTTTCAAAGGGTCTTCTTTTCACTGACATGACAGCCCCCCCCCCCCCACCCCCCCAACGATACACATACACCTGCACTTGCTGCGACAACCTCCGATTGTGCTGACAGGCGTTCCAGGAAGTGTCGGTTCCGGCGGCTGTTCTGATAAATCGATCCGCAAAGGGGATGTAAAGCGAGACCGCTTCCGGCGTGCCACTCAGTCAGGCTGCCGCGCTCATCGGCAAAGAATCGTTTCAGCTTCAAATCGGGTTTGTCGCTCGATAGCCCAAAACAAAAGACCGGCAAGTGACGGCTGCGTTGGCTTTTGAATGTTTCGGATTGATCGCTTCGTTCATACTTGTAAAGTTGTAAATCGGGTCTCGAGGGTAAACTGTGATTTTATTTTTTTCTTTGTTTTTAAGTCCGGCAAAGTGTACGTTTACTGGAAGCGGCTGAGACGCGTTCCTCCAATCGAATTTCAGAAACACAGTGTTGGATAAGAGCGCAGGGAGTTGGTGCGCACGCCGTTTGTGTGGTTCTGGCCCGGTATGCAAATGACGGTGTTTTCAGGCGCTTTGACGAAAGCCGTCTGTCCCGACGGGAATGCTTTTGACATCGTTTACTTCTGTTGATTTCAAATCGCAAAGCCGCGTTAGAAGGGGGCGGAGTCGCGCGCATCTACGTCTGATGAAGTCCGTTTGCTCGCAGGTCTGTCTGCGCGCGGGCCCGTCCGCGATGGGCCGAGGCCGGGCCGCGAACCGCCGCTTGGGGACCTCCGCTCGAGCGTATCTTGTATTGATGTTGATCACGTGTGGATTGCAATCTAAATTGCCGTTGAATTATTGCGCATTCCACGAAACTAACTCGGAGTATGTGTTGCTCTTTCTCGTGTCCCCCCCCCCCCCCAGCTGATAGATAATGGGCTGTGTGCAATGCAAGGATAAAGAAGCCAGCAAACTGACGGAGGACCGAGAGGCCGGCGTCTCCCGGAGCGCGGGCTACCGCTATGGGGCCGAGCCCGCGCCGCAGCGCCACCCGAGCTTCGGGGTCGCCGCCATCCCCAACTACAACAACTTCCACACACCCGTCGGACAGGGCGTGACTGTTTTTGGCGGGGTCAGCGCTTCCTCTCACACCGGAACCCTCAGGACCCGCGGCGGGACAGGTAATGTAACTTGTACTTGTCCGAATGACAGAGATGTTGATGTTGCTTTTTCAAATTCTTTGTGCAGGAGTCACCCTCTTCGTGGCACTTTATGACTACGAAGCGCGGACGGTAGATGACCTCAGTTTCAGGAAAGGAGAAAGGTTCCAGATTATCAACAGCACGTAAGTCAAACGGGAGGCCCCCCCCCCCCCCCCCCCCCCCCCCCCCCCGTCTGAGAGTCTGCCCGGGCTGGAATGGACACGTTTGCGTTTGGCGGAACCGAGCGACGGGGAGGAGGAGAAAGCGCTTTGTAGTTAGCGGCGCTAAAAGAGCTTCCATAACACAAGAGCCGCAGTGCGTTCCGTCTTGGCAATTGCAAACGTTTATCTGAGGCCCGCAAATCCTCTCGGCGAGCTCCGAGGTGATCCGAACAAGAAAATGACAACAAAAAAATAGACAAACGAATAGCAATGAGTAGAGTGAATCGAAGCTTTGGACGGGGTCGCGTCGCCTCCGACCCTGGCACAGGAAGCGCGCTGTTCACAACCCACAAGCGCGTCATCCGGTTTCCCCTTTGAGATCTGCGGCCCACAAACACGCCGTCAAAACCCGAATTTAAGACTCGCAACACAGAATCAAAAAAGCTCCGACGAATTTCTCCATCCGAGTACCAAATGATTCCAAGCGATCCTCGTTCGTCTCGGCATTTGGCCCGGCAAGCCCCCGGCAATCCCCTCCGCCGTGCTTGACGGGATTGCCGAGGGCCCACTAAGCATCTTTTGACATACCGCGGCGAGCTTCTGTCGCTTTGCCGGGCTCAGACGGGGGAGGAAAACGTTGTCGCCCCCCACGCTATTTCTCTCGTCTTTCTCTTTAATGGAGCCCTTAAAGAACTGCATCTGCTCTTCCATTTCTCTCTCCCCAAGCGAGCTTCAAATCGTTTTGTTTCTTCGCCACAGCGACCCCTCTTGGACAAACACGGTAAAAGCAGTCCAGCGCTTGCTGTGATGAGCAGTTTCTGTTGAGGCGGGCAAGCCCACATGCCACTTAACTCATTCACTGCCCGCCACCATGGGGGGGGGGGGGGGGGCATTGTTTATTCTTCTTGTTTTCAAGGATCTTCTGCATCAAACCGTCGCTTTATTGAGCTTTTGTATCCGGAGACAAAAGAGAGCCGGCGCATCGGACCGACAGAGTGGGGGGGGGGGGGGGGGGGGGGGGGGGGGTCCATCCTCAGTGTTTCCTTCTAAGGCTCATCGCAGAGAGACACATTTCAACGTCTTAAAACAAAGCAAACACGTCCCCCCCCCCCCCAGCTTCCCCCGTTCATTTGTCGCCCTCCGCTACTCCGTTGCTCGACATCAAGCGCGCTCATCTTCTTCTTCTCGCAACTCGTGTCTTTTCCAGCGAAGGGGACTGGTGGGACGCTCGCTCCCTCACCACCGGCGGCAGCGGTTATATTCCCAGCAATTACGTGGCTCCGGTGGATTCCATCCAGGCTGAGGAGTGAGTCCACAAAAGACACTCCGTGTGCGTGTGCGTGTGCGTGTGTGAGGCTCCAAGTGTTAAGCGGAGAAAAAAAATAGCTGACACGACGATTCCTCCGATAATCTGCCCGTCCGAGGAACTTTTTTTTTTTTTTTTTTTTCTTTTTGTCTTGGGGGCGGAGAGTATCGGTGAATTATTATTTTTCTCTCGACTAAACCAACGCCGCTCTCATTCCAGTTGGTACTTTGGCAAACTGGGCCGAAAGGAGGCCGAGAGACAGTTGCTCTCGGCGGGGAACCCGCGCGGCACCTACCTCATCCGGGAAAGTGAAACCACCAAGGGTACGTTTGAGCGCGATATTGGCGATGAAGCGAGCCGGCGAAGAGCTTTGCCCCTCGTTGCCCCCCGCAGGCGCCTTTTCCTTGTCCATACGCGACTGGGACCACGCGAAAGGCGACCACGTCAAGCATTACAAGATCCGCAAGCTGGACAGCGGCGGCTACTACATCACCACCAGGGCTCAGTTTGACTCGCTGCAGCAGCTGGTTCGGCACTACTCCGGTAAGACGGCTCTCCTTCCCGTGCCGCCGGATGACTCGTCACGCTTTTTCCTTTGTCGATATGCGGCCCGGCGACCGGGATCGGTTAAAGCCGACCCGCCGCACTCGTCGGGATCTGTTTTGGTATCGCTTTTTTGTTTCTTTGTTTTGTCATCCGTTTTTCAGCGGCCCGTCGTTTGGCCACCCCGACTCGGATGAACGCAGGTGACGGCACGCGAAGGCTTTTCTGGCTTTCTCTGCTTTCTTGAGACGGCAAGAACAAAATATCCTCACGAGGGCATTGCATCGATGCATTTCAAACATCGCGGTCCTATTTATTTTTTTTCCTCCTCGGGTCATGTGAGCATTGTGCCCCCCCGGGGGGAGCCCCGGCGATTCGCTTCTTGCGCCGCGAGCCGGCCCGTAATGGAAAAGAAAGCCTTTGACGAAGAGCCATCGATTGAGCGGCGACCCGGTCGTTATCAATCCGGTCCATCTTTCCGAGCCGCTGCGTTTCTCGGAAAACCTGCGCTTCGTTTCCTGCGGATACGCTTCGCGTATTGGCGGCTTTTATGACGCCAGCAGAGCGGCGAACGAGCGGGCCAGACCCCGGCCGGCCCGTGTAAACACCAGGCGGATTTAGCGCCGGTTGTGAGGAAAAAGGGGGGGGGGGGGTGGCTTTTATCCCGCGTGAGTATAGGAGGGGGGGGGGGGTCTTTGCACTTATGGGCCGGCATAGACGGAAACACGGCCCTAATCTTGCGATTCGATCGATAGCGAAGCAAACACGAGAGCTTCCTCTTGGCGTCAAAGCGGGACGTTTGATTTCACGAGACGGCGTCGGCGGCCAAAGTGACGGCGAGGGGCGCTAACGGTGATGGAAGCATCCGCTGAAGCGCTCTCGCCTGCGGTGTCGCACGAAGCCGCCCCCACCCCGTCTTCACGTGCGCGTTCTTCCAACTCGGACAATCTCTCCGCATCGTATGCGGGTCGGGAAAGCGCGAAGAGGGACCTCGCGCTTGCTTTTCTGATCGGGCGCCGTAGCTGCGATAGAGACAAAAGTATTGGGACGCCCCTTCCGGTAGAACCTGAGCTCCTTCCGCTCCCATCTGGAGGTTTCTCATTCATCCCCAGACACCGGTCGCGTCCGACTCGCTCGAAAGTGCCCGTCGAAAGCGTTTGATCTTCTGTGCCGAGTGTGCCTCTCTGTTCGCGCTCGCCGTCGAATTGGCGTGACCGGCGGTCGGCGCGCATTCCTTTCTTCCTCCCGCCGCGCTTTTGTCTCGCCAACTCTCTGTGCGTTTCTTTCTTCTCCATTTGTGGGCGCGGCAGACCGAGCCGCCGGTCTCTGCTGCCGCTTGGTGGTTCCCTGCCACAAAGGGATGCCCCGCCTCGCCGACCTGTCGGTCAAAACCAAAGACGTGTGGGAGATCCCGCGCGAGTCGCTGCAGCTGATAAAGCGTCTCGGGAACGGCCAGTTTGGGGAAGTGTGGATGGGTACGGATCCGGTCGCCTCCGAAAGAAGGCCTTGCACGGAGGAGGCCGCGCTGGCCCCAAAAGTCCGGACGATCGTTTGCCCGGGGGGGGGGGGGGTCCTCGAGGGGGGGGGGGTGGCTTGGGTGGGCTCATTTTCCTCTCGCGACCGGTCCAAAGATGGCCTCCTCCGTCCTCCTCCGCCGCATGCGCTTGTCCGCCGTCATTAACCCTGTCCGCCTTCCCTCCCTCCCCCCTGTAGAGAGCGCGGACGGTTTGTGCTTGAACTTAAGTGGCGCGTGTGTGAACTCCCTCCCCGACACCGTGGGCTTGAGTCACGACGCCTGGGAGATCGCGAGAGACACGCTTGAATTGGAGTTAAAGCTGGGCACGGGATGTTTTGCCGAGGTTTTCTACGGTAAGACTTCCCGCCCGATCCCCTGCAACGCCGCTTTCGCCATCCGCTCACTTGGACTTTGCAAAGGTTCCCTTTGAAGCCCCTTTTTTTTTTTTTTTTTTCAAAAGGACATTGGGAACCATTTTTTTTTTTGTTCACGATTGAAGACGAAAGCAGTTTGTTTGCGCCACGGCCGAAGAAACGCTCAATGCGGAAGAAGAAAGATTGAGAGTAACGTCTGAGTGGAGGAACCAAACCTGTTGCGCTTCGGCCCGTTGCGCAGCGCGTCCCTCCGCCCGTGCCGACAACGTGACCGCGAAGCTCATCCGTCGGCCCGTCGCGTTTCACTCAAAGTGGCCGCGACCGGACCGAGGGGGCGGAACCCGCGAGATGAGCTGTTAGCACGTTAGCGGCTATTGGCTTGAAGCATATTCCCCAGACGACGCCCGCTTTCTGAGATCCGAGTCCTTTCGCAAGCGGACGGCCCCCCTTCCGTCGATGGTCTCCGTCCTCCCTTTGACTCAACCCTCTCCGTCCTCTCGCCGCATGAGATCAGCAGAACCGTCGGCGTGGTCCAAACGCGGCGACGCAAAATCGTGGGCCGGCAATGTCAAAATGATTATCTGCTCCCACGTTGGCTCCGCGATCCTCACGGGATTCCACGGACGCCCTTTCGAATCAAAGTGCCTTCTCCGATGTGTGATCCGTCTGCCGACGCCGCGTGCGCGCACGAGAGGCAAAGACCGGCAGATTCCCATCGCGTCTCCTGATCTCATGCCGTGTGGCATGTTTACAGTGGCGGGAAATAGTATTTCCCCCCCCCCCTCACCCCCCTTCCTGGTTTCTCTGCTCTTTGCGTATTTATCACACGCCGAGGCGAGATTAAAATGGATGAGCTGAAATCTTTGCGTCTGATAAAGCTGCAAAGAAGACAGAAATCAGGAGCGTCTGCCCTCCGACCGTGTTTTTTTATTATTTTTTTGCGCATGCCTAACGAATCGTCACGACAACGTGACTCGCCGAGGTGTGAAATGACGCCGGCGTTTGCGGGCTTGCGTCAGGAACCTGGAACGGCACCACCAAGGTGGCGGTGAAGACTCTGAAGCCCGGCACCATGTCCCCCGAGTCCTTCCTGGAGGAGGCTCAGATCATGAAGAAGCTCCGCCACGACAAGCTGGTGCAGCTGTACGCCGTCGTGTCCGAGGAGCCCATTTACATCGTCACCGAGTACATGGGCAAAGGTACCCCGACGCTCGCGCCGACACCAGCAGACGGACGGTTGCTTAATATCGAATATGATTGATTGCCCTCTAGGGAGTCTACTGGACTTTTTGAAGGACGGGGAGGGGCGAGCCTTGAAGTTGCCCAACCTCGTGGATATGGCTGCCCAGGTATGTGCCCAGTTAAAAAAAAAAAAAAAAGGAACTTCCCCCCCACCCCATTCCAAACTATTATTAAAAAAATCCGACTCAACTTTTGCTCTAAAATAACAAATCACATGAAACCTCCAAAGCCCGAAACCCAATCGGTTCATCGTAGTCCAACGGTTCCAACGCATCCTGCGGTTTGCTTGTTCCGCATGCGCGGTCAAGATTGTCAAACTTGATTTGTACTTTTCATTTTCTGCGTGAATTCCAGATTAAAAAAAAAAAAAAAAAATCCACCCGACTGACGCATTGGCTAAGTAGGACGCGCGCTTCAAACGAGGGCGATCCACTTCAAGCCCCTTGAGAAGCCCGCCAAATGAAGGCTGCTAATGGGGGCAAAAAAAAAAAAAAAAAAATGACGCGGCCGTTGATAAGGCGTAATTCTTCGGCGCCGCTCTCCAGGTGGCGGCGGGTATGGCTTACATCGAGAGGATGAATTACATCCACCGAGACCTGCGCTCCGCCAACATCCTGGTGGGAGACAACCTGGTGTGTAAGATCGCCGACTTCGGCCTCGCCAGACTCATCGAAGACAACGAATACACGGCTCGGCAAGGTGGGTCTTTCCGCCCGTCCCGGAGCTCCCGACGAGCCGTCGGAAGCCGCTTCCGGCTGCGCCGAATCATCCCGGCCGATGTCACCCGGCGCAGGCGCAAAGTTCCCCATCAAGTGGACCGCCCCGGAGGCGGCGCTCTACGGCAAGTTCACCATCAAGTCGGACGTGTGGTCATTTGGCATCTTGCTGACGGAGCTGGTCACCAAGGGCCGAGTGCCTTACCCGGGTGAGCGTCCGAGGCCGAGGACGGCGTTTGGCTTTGCCTTTCGATTTCAATCTCGGGGCGCCGTGAAAGCTCGACCCTCGACCGGGAGTCGTTGGCAAAGTACGCGCTCATTTTATATCGGGCTTCCCTCTGTCGCCACCCCCGTGCTTTCCAGGCATGAACAACCGCGAGGTGCTGGAACAGGTGGACCGAGGCTACAGGATGCCCCGCCCCCAGGACTGCCCCATCTCCCTGCACGAGCTCATGCTGCAGTGCTGGAAGAAAGACGCGGAGGAGCGGCCCACCTTCGAGTACCTGCAGGCCTTCTTGGAGGACTACTTCACGGCCACCGAACCTCAGTACCAGCCTGGAGACAACCTCTAGAACGTTCTTCCCCTCTGCCTTCACGTTGTGGAACTAAATGCAAAGACAAACAAAGAAAAAACAAAGACAAACTGGAATCTTCCTGGACTTGCCACTGTTTTACTTTCAGGAGGGTCTGCAAAGCATCTTTTGCTCAACTCCATCTTTTCATTTCGTAGGACGCCCCCGCCCCTCCCCGAACTCTGCAATGTGATGCTAAGAGGTGAGCTTGAATGATGCAATGCCACACTTCTAGTCAGTGTAAATAATTTGGTCAAGGATTGTTTTCATTTGTCTGTTTGCTTCAGTGCGTTTTTCATCTGCCAAAAGCGAAGGTTAAGAACCATTTCATCCGTCTCTGCGGGGTGTGTAATTCCCAGAGACCCCCCCCCCCCCCCCCCCCCGTCCTCCGTTCTGTTCTCGTTCTCCGGAGGCCGTTTTATTTTTGCTTGGCCCAGACTGCTTGTTGTCTTTTCGCTCCTGCTGTCTGTCTGGAATGACATGATACAGCTTTTTTTTGGGGGGGGGGGGGACGCTGTACAGATTGCCAACATATCCCTCCCTTTTTAACATTTTCGCAAATTGTGATCAGGTGGAAAAGTCATTGTCACGCAATCAGGCATCCTTTTTTTGCACCTTATTTCCTGAAACGGTGGAAATATGGTTCATTTTGTTGCCAGGTGCAACAGCTGGTTTTAAAAATAAAAGCCTCTGCGCAAACGGTGCCTCTTTTCTCCCCCCGTATTTGTTCAAATATTCTTCGTTACCTCCACTCCATTATTACTGGATGTGTACCGGACTTCTCAATGGAATTGAATCGGCTCAGAGAGCATTCTTCAGTTTTAGTAAACTGCGGAATAGTCACACCATTCTCTGTTATGCTTTTGATGCCATTTTGTTGAGATCGTGTTTTTTTAAATTAATTCAGTGGTTTGGCATTTTTCAGGGTCAAAAGAAGAATAAACTTTTGAAATGTTTTTCAGGCGCACCCAATTGTTTGTACGCGGTAAGTAGCACGCTCACTTTTCTTGACACGTGGGCTTCATTATTTGAAGCTTTTCCTGAACTTCATCGCTGTGGTTTGTTTTCAGCTGTTGAAGTTCATATAACGTTCTGATATTTTGATTGGATGATGGGCCCAGTTCATGTCGATTTGCCGAATCGCTCCTCCCAAAGCTTTTAATGCGGCCGCGCCCTTTGCTAGCACATTTCGCCCATCAAGTTGTTGTCATAGTGGAGCCATAAACAGCCGGATTGTACCTCCGCTTGGCCAGAAGAGACTTGAAATGAGACCGCAGGAAACGCCAGGTATGTATTATGTCATCTTTAAAAAAGAAATCTGGATATTCCTCGTCTGCTTCTTATATTGATAACAATAATTTAATCATGATTTGCGCCTTTATAATAATACTGTAGAACAAGAATATGCTGTGCTTTTTTTTTAAATTACATGTATTTTCCTTCTGTAGCCCAACCTTACATTCTGCAAATTTCCAGATCACTCGGGTTACATTTTAATTGATGGCCACGGAACATTTAATAGTATAACTCTTGAAATGTATGGCCCTCTGAAAAAGGTGCCACCGTATTTCATATTGTAACGACTAACGAATTACATGACTGAAGTTGTGTCAAGTTGCGGAATTCAATGCTACAAACACTCTTTTAACGCTGAGAACTAAGATCTTTAATATATCTGCGACAACTTAATTGCAGAGATGAGCACGTGAGGTATCGCCTGGGAGGGAATTCACCATGGAGGGAGTTGGCGTCACCATCTTTGTCACCGTTCAGAAGATCTACTACCCGCTCCTTTGCGTCATGGGAATTCCAGGTACAGTACTCGAGGCCGTTCTGTTCTTTGGTTTGCCACATGCCAATTCATAGCAACGTTCAACAAGAACGTCACGATTCGGCCGATTGATTTATTTATTGGATGTTAAGAAGTCATTTGTGGGCACTGCTCTGGTCTCCTTCAAACAAACAAAGTTTTTATATATCTGAATGGGACTTTCGCAATCAGAATGCCGGTTAGCATGTCTGCCATGCAGTTGCGTAAACGGGGCAACGGGACTCGGTGCGACTAAAAATACATAAATGAAGAAACATTAGACGACATGCTCTGATACATAACTAAATACAGTAAACCCGAGTGTTGTACTGTAGTAGCAACAAGTACAGTATTTAAAGTTCAAATCTGCAGTCACTGACGGTCATTTACTGCCCCCCTGCGGTGAAAACGTTCTCTGCAGTTTGGTCAGATTGAGTCGGACTTGTGGACAACGTACGAGGCGTCTCTCCAAGGCCATTTCTGAGTTGAGAGGTTAAAGACGTGTGAGTGCGCGCGGAAATCGTGCCGGAAACTCACCGGCTCCGACTGCGGTTACCGGCGAGTTTCGGCCGTCTTAATTTGCTCGCCGGGTTCCGCAGCCAACCTCTTCACCTTCTACATGATCCGCTTCCGTAAATGCGGAATGTCTGAGCCGGCGGCGTTGTACCTCGGCTGCCTCGCTATAGTGGACACCTTCTACCTGGTGTGGGTGATCCTCCTCGACCTGACCCTCACCTTCTGGCTGCTGCAGCCCTTCTGGAACTCGCAGCCGTGGTGCGGCATCCTGGGCTTCCTGCAGTACGGCTCCCTTTACAGTTCGTCGTGGATCGTGGTGGCGTTCACCATCGAGCGCTACCTGGTGCTTCGCAGCACGGTGGCCAAGCGGCACTTCTCGCAGGCGAGGGTCACCAAGCTGACCTGCGCGGCCGTGGTCGCGGCCTCTCACTTGCTTTCCGTGCCGCTCGGCTGGATCAACGCGGTGGTGTCGGTCAATATTACGGTGGACGGAGAAAACGTCACCCTGCCCCGATGTCAATACCGGGATGAGTTCTACCCCACCGTCGTCGTATGGATCACCACCTTTCTCTCGGGAGGTATCCCCATCGTGCTGGTCATCGCCTTCAATTACCTGATCGGGCATCATCTGTGCCGCGCCAGTAATCTTTTTACGAAGGAGGAACGTCGCGTCATGCGCGGACGCAGCGCGAGGGGGATGTTAAGGAGGACCCTCCTCCTGCTGGGGACGGTCTCCGTCACCTTCGTGGTGCTCAGCCTGCCTCGCTTCGTCACGTACTGCATCCTGAGGACCGAGCACAACACGCAGAGCTTCAACAGAAACGACTACGGCATCCCCATCAATGTCGCCGGTGACGTGGCCAACATGCTCCAGAATCTCAACTCCGCCACCAACTTCTTGCTCTACTGCGTGGTCAGCGGCCGCTTCCGACAGGAGCTGCTTCGGGTCGTGACTTGTAAAGCCGTGACGGGAGAACCTTCTTCCTCTTTCCTCACGCGCACGATGACGGTCTTCTCGGTGTCAGAACAGAAGGCCGCCTCATGTCGTCGGCGTGGCCGTTACCGCTCTCGGACCAGTCAACTTGAGGAAACGGAAATGTATAAATAAATACCAGACAAAAAAACTTTTGTGCGACTCCAACTGTCTTTTTGGGCGTCCGTGGTTTACCACAGAGTTGGCCTCGCCTCCACCGTAGCTCTCTGAGCTCCTCCGCCCCTGCAGGTGCCTCAGGTCTGCAGACCGGACACTAGGCCCGGAGGCCTTTAAGCCTTTTCCGTTGGCGGTCCCCTCAATTTGACATACTTGGCCAATACATATGATTCCGATTCTGATCAAGGGTCATTTGTTCCAAGTGCATATTTGCAATTTAAAACTGTCCACCAGAGGGAGCCCTCGCATTACTTGCCTCTGTGAGGCAAAACGATATCGTTTTATTTTTAAGAAATCCTGAAAAAAAACTCTCCATCAGCACGTTTGTGAATTTATCACACGTAATATTGGTTTATTTTAAATCATTTTAAATTGCTCCTCCGTTGGGTTGTCAGTGGCAACGCGAACGTGCTACGTCGAGCCAATGCGTCACATGCTGCCTTAAAGTGCAATGGGAAATGTAGGAAAATTCCCAACACCATCCCACGAACGCACACACGTAGCATGGCTCACTGGTAGAACGGTCCTCTCCCAACACAGGTTGTGGCTTCAAACCCTGGACCTTGTGACCACGTTTAAAGTGTCCTTGAGAAAAATACTGAACCCCCAGTTGTTCTTGAAGGCACGTCGTCAGTATAGAAGCGGCTTGAGTGGCCTGTAGGTGGCAAAGTGCTATACAATTGAAAGCCGTTGAAAAAAAACCCCACAAAACAGCATTAAAAATATGCATAGTAAGTTACTTTGGCCCAGTTATCTTGGGTATGTGTTATCAACATGCTTTTGAAGGGAATTTAAAACGGTATGGCCGAAGTGAAACGCAAAATTGATGGTCAAGTTTACGGCGTGTCGCCGAACGCATCACTCGTTCCAGGGAAGCCACTGAGCTGAGCTGAGCTGGAGCTGACTGCCATCCGGGCGGCGAAGCGCCGTATCACGTCTCCAAGTACGTCACGAAACCCCGACAAACTGCGATTTCCTTCTTTCCCACTTTCAGTGAGCCGTCACCAGAAGTGGAGCAACAAAAGACCATGTAGCATTTGACCGCTGCGGACTTCGATTTGGGTTTTTTTTCTTTCTTTTTTACTTTTATCGGCTCTTGGACAAATTGAAAAGCTCCCGACCCGCCGCCCCGTCCCATTCACCTCTTCGCCTTGCACCCTTGAACCGTGAACTTTGCTGAAAACTACCAAACAATTCAACACGTCATCGAAATCCCAGCCTGTGTGTGAAATAGTCGACGGGACAACACTTTGACCATGAGGTAAGCGCCACTTTGTGTTCAATACAACATGCTGACGAATCTTTCGGTGCCGTGCGACAACGTGATGGAAGTTGGGAGCAGCATTCGGCCCACGGACAGTGCAAACGAGCTCGGCGTGCGGATTTCGCAAACAACGGCTCCCTGAAGTTAGTCTGAATGTCAATGAGATTCCAGAACCTCCACCGAGGGCCGTTCCCGCGAGGCTGTTTTTTAAGATGGGCTCATGTAGCGGTGTCGGCTTTGTGACCGCCGACTGCCTTGTCCGACGCTAACTTGCTTGTGCAGCATTTTGTCTTTTGGAATGGCGCGTGTGGCGTTTTCTGCTCCTACTCTCACACAGCACGGGAGGGATTATGATGGGGTGCGGTGTATTTCGTGCAACGTTAGACGGACACACACGAGTCGCACAGAGACACGGTCAAACCGAGTGAAATGAGTGCATCCGAGCGTTTTGTGTGTGTGTGTGTGTGTGTGTGTGTGCGCACAGCCAAAATGTCCACTGAAAGAAGGAAGGATTGTCAAAGGAGACAAACATGTGCATAACGTCGGCAACATTCTGACCCGAATGAGAGAAGCTCACCAATGGGACGGAGTCGGACACTCGGCGAAGTGCAAATGGGATTCTCCACTTAACATGCGATCAGTTGATCGTTTTGTGGCAAACTGAGATGCGCCGCTTGTCTGTGAACACGAAGACCCCGAAGCCGGCTGTCTTTTGGAAGAGCAACAAGAATCCCAAACCGCAAGAAACCGCCCGCTTCATTTCATTTCGTTCCCGAACAACTTCAGGACAAGTGTGCAATTTTGATTGATTGATTGATTGATTTTTAAACCTGGGAGAAAACCCATTGTGGATTTGTCTTAAACAAGGAGACATGCAGAGTGGATAAAGGCTTCTTCTTCAGATTTTTCCCTTCTTTTTTTTTTTAAAGAAATGCAGTAAGTGAATCCAGCTGTAGGCCAAGCTGAAGTGAACAAAAGCTTTAGTTGTTGCTGAGGAGCAGCTCGCCGTGCACATTGCGGCATGAAAACAACGGAAGTGTCTTCGTGGTTGTTTTCCCATCTTCTTGGTATTCCTTCTGATAGATGAGCTTTTGAAACGTTTGCCTATTGGAAGTGCATCTGCTGACATCACTGAAAAACAACATGACAGCAGAGAAGAATTGCCTTGTAAACAAGCTTTTCTCCTTGCTTTTTTTTTTTTTTTTTTTTGCTTTGTTTGAAAGGGGCGGATCTGCATCCAGATGGCGGCGGTGGTATTTTAGGGCATCTGTGTCTGGCGTGTAAAGTGTCCGTATGAATGGCAGACTCGGCTGCCCGCAGCTGAGTCATGCGGGACGCCGAGCGGCAGATGGGCCGCGCGGCCCCGCTTAACGTTTTGTTTCGACTCTCCCCCGCTTGCGCTCGACTTGAGTCTCGAGTGAAAAAAGGCCCGCCGAGCGGCATTCGGTTCTCGTTGTGATGAACTGTTGCCGTGTTGTACCGAGCGGCCGGGACAGATACGGCGGCGCCGCGGCTTACGAACGTCCCTTCAAAAGGTTCATTGATTGAAGAATTGAACAGCGATGCGGCCGAGCGATTCGGATGTGGCTTGTGACGAATCCGCAGACAGAAAACCGCAAATTCCCGGACCGACCTTCAAGCCGCACGCAACGTTCGGCCGAGCTCGGGCCGGAATAATGAGCGGAAACAAACGGTGGCTGTCAGTTGATTTGCCTGCAATGTGTCAAGGCGCACGTCGCGCCGATGCGGGCTTGTCGAGGCGAGGGAGATAAGCGACCTCGTCGGGGTCGGCCGAGTGCGAAGAGTCACGGCGACGGGCCTTGACGACTGCGGACAAAGGACAGAAGCCGAGACCCCTTGGCGCGCCGCGTCGCAACTCGCCACTTTGAGTTGGCCTGCGACCAGTCGAGCCGTCGGATGGAACGGAGGCGCTCGTCAGGCCATTTCGGGAATGCCAATCAAATCCATTCGATGCCTTCGTTTCGGGGCCGGAAAGTTTCCTTGCGAGAGCTTGAACCGAGCGGCGTCCCATCTGCGGGCCGGGGGCGCGCCGTCCATTTTCGGCGGCCCGCGACATGACAACCCCCCCCCCCCCCCCCCCCCCTCCGATACATCAGCCACGTGGTAACAAGCGCACGAGTGTGACTGCGGCGCCGATAGAAAGCGATGTTTACCCAGCTCGAAATATGTCCTTCGGTTCACGTGTGATTGACGGAAGGGTTTGTTTGTTGAACCTGCGAGCGGGCGTCCTCGCTTTGGTAAGTTCCTGCCACTGACATCACGTCGCGGGAATGAAAGGATGGAATGCTGCGAACTTGCAGCGGAGCGTCTAGACGAAGGCCAGGCGCAGCTCGCAAACGGAAAAGTTGCCCGACGGAGCCCGAGACGGAGCGAGCGGCCGTCGCTCGTCACCGTCGACACCTCGGCTCTCTTCGCGCGTTCCCAAAATCCATCGTCGGCTCGCGTGAGATGACGCAAGCGAGGTTCAACCACTTGGTTGTCCTTATACGACTCAAGTAGCGAAATCAACTGACGCCGGCCGACGGCGTACGGAGAGATGCGACCCGTCCCTTCAGACCGATGTCGCCCCCCCCCCCCCCCCAATGTATCGGTCAAGCCTCCCCTGTCAAAGTGTCTGAAAAAGTGCTGAGTGTTCTCTCAAAGAGGCCTGTCAGTTGACGACGGGAGCGATTGAGAAAATGTTTTTTTTCCAAGCAAGGCACGCGGCGCCGCCCCGTCGCCGCGCCGACAAGCGCCGCGCCGCGCGCGCGCGTGCTGAATAATTCATTTGGGCTGGCTAAGGGAGCGTTTTGCAGCCGGCTCACGGCAGCTACGGCGCGGCGAGAATTTTCCGCATCTATTTGGCTTTCATCGCCGGCTTACGGAAGGAGAGGGTAGGAGGCGGAAGAATGAAATCATCCGTTTCCCGATGGAAAGGGTCTTTCTTCGGCGAGCAGATGGAATTGCTCCTTGAGAGTCAAACAAGAGGAAAGGAAATTTGCCGTATCGATGACTGATCACGTCCCGTCGTCCTTTCTCCTACTTTCTGTTTGATTCGAGTCAAACTTGTTCTCGGGACTCGCTGCAGTCAAGAAAATGAGCCCCTCATGAAACTTTCAAGAGGTCTCCGCTTCAATGCTTTCTTTCAGCCTACGCGCGGCTTTGAGCAGCCGGCGTGAAACTTTGAACCGCCAGGTGACCCCACTTTGACACTTGAGAAGGTCGGCAGGCTGTTTGTCGGTTGTTCGGGATCACCGTCTCGTCCGAGTCGGCGCTGTAGAGGACGTCGGCAACGGCGGCTCGTCCCGCCTTTCGGCATCCCGATGGGCCAAAGGCCGCCGGCCGGGCTTTGTGCGGCGCTCCGTCTCCCTGCGCGGTAATCCGGTCCAAACCAGATGCTCGGCGCTTCCTCTTACATTCACTGCCGTCCTCTCGGTCCAGGAATGACTGCCAACAAATGAAAAGCATGTTGCCTTTTTTTTAATAAACACAACTGGCCTGCCTAAGCCCGTCTGAGTCCACCGTTTGAATTACAGTTGGCCATCGTTTGTTTTGGGAATGACGTGGAACGGCTTTTGGGATAATGACGAGATGAGGTTTCTATCTTTCCAAAAAAAAAAAGCGTCATTTCTGGCTCGGCCATGACACGGTTGCCATTTGCGAGCGAATCTTCTGGGGGTGTCAAATCTATGAACGGGCGTTCCAAAACAGGCGGCTGCTCCGTCTGTCCATCTGTCTGCTCTCGTCCCCGGCAGCTGCGTTGCGTGCGCCTGTTCTTTTGACTCGGGTCGAGACTCCCAAATTACCTTCCGCCATCTCCCGCTCTGCCCCCCCCCCCCCCCATCAACCATTTGCCCCTACCCAGTAAGAGTTTCGCCCTTGGCTGAGGCAGTATTCTCTTCCGGCTTTTGTTTGTGTCGCATGTTTCGGACGCGCGACTACTGAACATCTTGAAGCAGGGACACGCGGCCTCTTTTTTTTTGGGGGGGGGGGGGGGGGGAGAAACGCTCCCGATCTGGGCGATGGCGTGAAAGTAATTGAAAATTTTGGATGGCGAGGTGCTGCGGTGCTTTTGTGCTAGCGATATATTGGGCAGCGCTATGCTAACGATTGTTCACCGTTGGTCAACGGCAACGTCGCTTCTTCTTCAAGTCCGCTAAAGATGAAGATAATTTCACTCGGGCTGTCCACCTTCTCTCTTTTGTTCCCTCCCTTCAGCCCCCCCACATTAGTCTTCCCATCAAACGACAGAGATTTAAGGCGCCTGAGTCACGCCGCACTTGGTGAGATAAAGTGTAGCTTGTCGTGTTCAGCTGCCGTCGCTCTTCGCCCGGGGACGACACGAGCGGCTTCGAGCTGCTTGATAAATTCTCTCCAACCGCAGCCGGCTGCGGAGATTCACGCACGGGGGATTTCGTTCTCTTTTCGGCATGCAATGCAGGCCGGTCTTCCCGAAAGAGGGATTGTCCCATCTGCGGCCCCTTCTCAAGGTTTCCCTTTTTTTTTTCCCCAGATGGGGTTTTAGGAGCTTTTTGTTGCCCTTCCTGGGGGGGTTAAGGTGAGGGGATGTCGTGTGGCCATGTGAAGCCCTTTGAGTCTGTTTGTGATCAAGTGCTAGAGGAATAAATGGGACTTGATTGACCGCTTGACTGAAGAGTGTTAGAGGTTGATAGAGTGTTGGGGGGTTGGGGGGGGGCTTCACCTAAACCACTTTGCAGGTCGCTGGCGTCATCACTTATTTCCTTCAGTTCTAAAAGACACGATCATCTGGTTGGAATGGACAGAATTTGGACTGGTGGCTCCCTCCAAATCCCCCCCCCCCCCCCCCCCCCAGATAATCCTGCAGGTCGCAATATCTATTTTGGGTGAAGAGGAGCGATCCGTTCGACAGAAGAATTTCACAGCCCCTAGCAGTACACCAGTTGCGGCTGCTCGCTGATCCCCCCCTCCCCCACCCCACCTCCCCATTCCACTTTTAGCCCGGGCTTCAGTGAGGTGAGCGAATGTGGGTGCGTGTAGGCTTCAGCTGGCAGCCTGGCTGGGTGGGTGGGTGTCCCCCCCCCCCCCCTACGGTCAGTCGGTCTAAGCCTCGGTCACCCCCCCCCCGCCCCTCCTGCCAGTCAGTCGTCAGTCCCCCAACCTCCCACGCAGTCTGTGGGGAAAGTGGAGACGAGACCCGTCCGAACAAATACTCGCCGCCACCGAATTTTCTTGCCGCTCGCGGGTGCCGGATTCACCCGTCGTCGTTGCCAAGATGACTCGTGACTCGTAAGTTTCCGGCCGCTCCGTCGGACTTCTGATCGGATGTCGGGATCAAATCTGAAATGAACGAGGCGGCGCCTCGACGCAGCAGCCGTTGCGCCGGGACAATCGCTTTGCCGCCTCGTGTCGTCGCCTTCTGCTTTCGGGGCACCCGTTTGCCACTTGAGACGGAACCTACTTGTTCCTCAGACGTCTGCGTTTCGGCGGTGGGGGTCGGCTACCGCCGATCAAAGGGTGTCGTCCCGCTCTTCCCTCCGAGATGCTTTGACGGCGCTGGATGAAAGCCATCGAGTTTCACAGGCCGTCGGAGTCTTCATAAAACGTCTTTGAAACGCGCTTGCAAAACGACTTCAGATATGACAGCCCACTTGCCCTCTTTGAACAGCCGTATGAAAGCAGATTGTTTTTTTTTGGGGGGGGGGGTGTCGTGTCGCTCCTGTCTAATGCAAATGAGCAACTGCTCATTCTTTTGCTTCCATCGCACGTCTGTCGGATTCCCTTCGGTTTTCCGTATCGCGTTCTCTTCACGTCGCGTTTGCCATCTGACATGACGGCGTTCAGGAGGGCATGTTCTTCTCCCGTTGTCTCCCTCGTTCCCACATTCTGGACGGTGTTGAAGGCGCTCATTTCGGCATAGTGGCGTGCCCTTCAAGTCTTTTACTGCCTTGGAGAGAAAAAAAAAAGCAGAGCGCGCGCGTAGCCATCCTCGAGCTTTGTTGTCAGACGCCAGCGGCGTTTGGGACAGTTTCCCCTCGCAGTCCTGTCATTATAAATCGATGGACGTGCACGTGTCGGACCGTTTGCGTTCGTAGCCTCTCCCGTGTCTGCGTGATCGCGTGCACCCCCCCCCGAAAACATGGCACGGTGGTGCACATGAATATGTTGCTCAAGAACTGGAGCCATTTATGGAGTGCCTCATTCAGCTGTGAAAAGAAGGACAAATAGCGCCATTTTGGAAAGCCTTTTTTTTTTTTAAAAGCATATAAGCGTAAGCTCAGGGCCCAAATGCAATGTTTAGAAAAGCCCAAAGCGGCTCGGCGCTAAGATATGCCGGTGCCAGCGGTTTCTTTTGACTTGCGCTGCAGAGCAATTTCCCAAGCAAGCGCAAATGTCGGCATAGCAACCAGTAGAAGACTTGCAACATCTTCAAGAAACATTTGGAGGTGCACGCATTGCGGGCACCGATGCCAAGTTGGAAAGTCGGCAGGGCGCGTTTCACATGCCGTGTGGGCCGTCTTTGTTCTGCCGTCGTCAAACATTCTTGATGGTCTCCCGAACTTACTTAACACTTTTATCTCTCCCCGCGAGCGAGAGCGAGAGCGAGAGAGGCAGCAGAGTTAGGTGGGCGTCTGGCGGGCTCCAAATAGCGCATGCGGAGAGTCACGCTGATAAGCGAAGAGAGCAAAAGGGGAGGGAGCCGCCGACAGATGAAAGACATCACGTGCGAGCCGTGTGAGTTGGCCTCGGCAGAAGAGAGGGACATCCGCTCCCCCCCCCCCCCCACCCCCTGCCAACGGCCAACCTTCCACAGCTCAGCCAAAGCGGGCTATATGGTTGTGCCGGGGGGTGGGGGGGTGTCCCCCCCCCACCCCACCCCACCCCCCCGACAGCAGCTTTCCCACAGCCTCTGTCACGGAGCCCCGAGAGCGCAAGAGCCTGTTGCCTGGATACCCGACCCGTCTTGCGGCTGCAGCGAGGAAGCCGGAACTGAATGAACTCCGCTTGTCGGCGGGCGCCGCCGCCGCCGCCGCCGCCATGGGAAAAGCACCGCCGACTATTTCGACGGCTCGCTCCCTTTCTCACTTGCTGACATGGCGCGTATGAATGAGTAAGGAATCCCCTTGATAGCGTCCGTGGCTTTTGCTAGATCCCCCGCGAGACGGGCTCGACCGTCACTGAGATACGGCAAAGAGGACAACCGTTTGCTCGGGGGAAGGAAATTGACAAAAGAAAAGGGAAGGTCTTGCTAAGACGGGGAGACGATTGGGGGGTGGGGGGGGATTTCTAGGCTCTTTGAAAGGAAGCGGGGCTGGCGGAAGGTTGTCGGTGAGCGAAGCCGCGTGCCGAGTCATGCAGATGCATGCACATGCACGTTGCAAATCCTCCATTTTCGTCCTCAATGAAAGATGCGCGGCGCCGTCCGAAATGGAAATCCATCGGTAGGTAGCCGTCGGCCGCGCCGCTTTCCCGATGACTCGCTCTTGTTTTGTGTCGTTGTGCGTTCGCGTTGCGATGCTCTTGCTTCGACGTAGTCGCAGAGAGAGAGAGAGAGAAGGACTTAGTTGCGGACCGCGCCGTGCCAACTGTCAACTTTGCTCTTTTCGCCCCCTGCGGCACCCGCTCCGGTTTGCTCAGGACGTTCGTCTCTTTCTTTTTGGGTTCGACGGCATGGGCGGCTGGCCGCGTCTCCTTGAACGGACGTTTGCGACTCGTACGACAAACTCGCGATGTTTACAGTATCAAAGCCATCCGGTCAACGCATGTGCGCTGCGCCCATACTTTTTCTGACTTGGCGGCTGCGTGCGGCGCACGGCTCAAAGAAATGCCGACGCCTCTAGGCCGAGGTCACGACAGCACCCCCCCCCCCCCCCTCCCCTTTGGCCTGCGCTCTCCAACCAACTTGGAGTTGCTTGTTTGGAGGCACAAGGAGTGCAGTCTTTTGCGGTCCAGGCCTCTCTTGCGCTCAATGTGCTCCCTGTCCCCGTCTCTCGTTAAATCTGCCGCTTTGGCGACACCCGCGACGCGCCCGGTGCCGCCGCATCGTTAACTGTGACCCGACACCTTTGTGTGCTTGCTCCTCGACTTTGTTTCGGGGGCGGCCGGTGTGGTCTCCTCACGTAGACGTACTCGCTCCTTCTCGATCTGCTGTAGCCGCCCGCAGAGAATTCTGGTCCGGGGGGGAAAAAAAAGAAGCAGCGCTCGGGCTACGCACGGGATCGCTCGTGACTGGAATTCAGTCGCGAACTGACCGTTGAAAATGACTCCCGAGTTCCTGGATCGACTTTAGTTTTCTATTTCGTTGACTCATCGTGGCGGGCGTGCGCCGGCGGTGACGGGTCAATCGTGGGAATTTGGTTGCTTGAGAAGTGGATCTTTGGTCAAAAAAGGTTTTGGTATTCCTGCCCCCCCCAGCCCCCCGGTCACTGGAAGAGCTGCGCCTTGTCCCACGCCATGGCTGCGCATCTCGCAGCGCTCATCGTGGCCACTCTATTTAGCCGCTTGCGACGATGGCACCTTTGCGACACCTCAAGTGTTTTTCCCACGATCGCGCCACATTGTCGCATCTCTTTTTTTTTTCTCCTCCCACCATCTGGTTGAGATGACTCATAGTGATGGTTGGAGGGTATTTTCTCGCGGCTCCTCAGCAAACGTCTCAATGGATGAAGAAAAAAAAAAAGTAGCAACCTTGGTGTCCTTTGTTAAAAACATCAATATGAGGCGGCGGCCGTACGAGCAAGAAATAAAAGTCTTCCTTTTTTTACTTCTGCACACCTCATCATTGAAGCGCTCTGAAAAATGCCCGTACGATTTATCAGGTTTTAGCTGCGACGGTGCAGCCGTCTTGGGATCCGGGCAAGGAGCGTCGGAACGCCGAGAGCCGCAGGGAGTCAACCGGAAAAGGTCGAGCCGCAAAAGAGGAAGGACGCGGATGTCTCGGGGACCCTCCCCTGAGCTCTTCTGCTCTTCCGGCGCTTCCTCTTCGCCAAAGCCGACCGACCGCACTTCTGTGCTCCGTCCTCACCCTCACTTTGCTTCTTTCGCTTTCCATTGTGGGAAATGGGCGACTCTCACAGCGGAGACTCGCCGGCTGAAAGCTTTCACCGTTGCCATCGATGAAAAATGCAGAGCCGGATCTATTCTGTGAGAGAGAGGGGGCTGTTGGCCACCCCCGAAATCTATTTGCCGTAACCCCTTGAACAGAAATCTAAGGATGTATGTGAACGACACAAACAATTTGTCTTTGCTTTCTTGACCGTCTTAAGCGCGTTTCAAAAAGCGGAGCCCTTTTCGTTCTTCGGCTTTTGACCCAGCGGGAGACTCGGTTTGCGGTCGGACTGGTCCTGTGCTTTCGACCGTCTTCCTTCTTCATTCCGTCGTCGTCGTATGAATTCTTTTTGGAGACGGCGCTCTCGGAAAGCCGTGGAAGATCGTGGCCGGAAATCGCGCGTGACGTTTTGAGTTTTGCGTCTCTCCTACCTGCAGCGAACAGAGTATCTGCCAGGCACGAGCTGCTGTGATGGTGTACGACGACGCCAACAAGAAGTGGGTGCCGGCGGGCGGCTCGACCGGCTTCAGCAGAGTCCACATTTACCACCACACGGGAAACAACGCCTTCCGCGTGGTGGGCCGCAAGATCCAAGATCATCAGGTCAGTGCGGATCCGGTACCAAATATGGCGTATCGAAATGTACTGCGGCCGAGAGTTTGCTCCGTTGCCGGATGACTTCACGGCTTGGGAATTCTGTGGTAAGCGCGAGCTCGTGCTTCTCTGCTGCATCCCCCCCCGAGATGAGTTGCATTTGATATTTTCCCCAATTAAAAAAAGGCTGTGGGGAACATTTCAAGTCGTACGTTTCCATCTCCTCGTAAAGCACGCCGATGCCGTTTCCTCTGTTGAAAGACGATGAGCGCAAAACACAAAGGCGCCTACGATCTAGCCAGGAGTTCCTTGAATCCGAGGATTCCGATTTTTTTTCTTTCCAAACCTTGTGCTGCTGCTTTCTTTTTTCCATTAGTTTTCTAAAATCTCGACCAACCTTGGGGGGCCCTGTCAAATTATCCTCACCGCTGTTGGGGAATATTTTGAATTCCCCCTCTGATTAGTCGGGCAACGCAAGATGCCACAGAGATGAAGCACTCCACATCTTTTCTGGGTATTCCCGCTTTATCGGATGAAAAATGACAAGAACCGCCAGCGTTTGTGTACTTGCCGATGCCAAACAAAATCAGCTCTCGACACGTCGGTCTCCCGCCGGCAGAGGCAAAAACGGACAACTCGCCGCAGTAGCTTGAGGCCTTCCTTCGTGGCTGCGGGCCCGCAACTTGCCGGCACTGTCCCGCGCAACGTTCCAACCCAATCTCATCGCGGCTCGCCATCAGATTTGATCCGTGTCACCTTTTGCGATGAATCGAAATTGAAAGAGTCCATTGAGAATTCTTCAAGCGCAGGAGAATAGCGACGCTTGCGCAACTTTACCCAGCTAGCATTAGCGCCTCAATCTGTCCATCTCCTTCCCTCTGCAGGTGGTGATCAACTGCGCCATTCCCAAGGGACTGAAGTACAACCAGGCCACGCAGACCTTCCACCAGTGGCGAGACGCTCGACAGGTCTACGGCCTGAACTTTGGCAGCAAGGAGGACGCCAACGTCTTCGCCAGCGCCATGATGCATGCTCTGGAGGTGCTCAACTCCCAGGAGACAGGTAGCGTCCAAAGCTTTTCAACTCCATCGGCTCCGAGTTGTTGTTTTTTTTTTTTTTTTTTTATGCCGCCGGCAATCGTCGTCGCGCTTGTTCCCGAGCGCCACCTTTGTCACGGCCCACCGATTGTGTTTTGGAGTTCCTGAAGCCTAGGAAGAGGAATCTCGGTGCTAAGGCGGGGAAAATCAACGCGTTGCCGCGAAATTCTCGATGGCTTTAACGGTCCTCTTTTTGGCGTGCTGACTTTCTTTTAGTCCCGACATGGGGATGACCTCACGGTAAGAGCCTGCCCATCAGACGTTTGAAGCATTGTGCTATTCGGAGCTCAACGGAAAGGTGTGACAAATATTCCCCCGAGTGGCGGTACACACATCGGCCTCGCTTTATGACTGGCGCAGTCCTCGCGTAGCCTCACGGTCTCTGACAGCGCTACTCCATTTAGCAAATGGAGGGGGGGGGGTCGAAACCCGAGGCAGAGAAGCCTCCTCGAGATCATTGAAACAGCCTCCTCGTTTTATTTTACAGGTCATGTGCTTGAAAGCACGGAGTCAACATTTTTAGGGTTTGGGTCATGATAGCATGTGAGCAAACTGATATTAGGAGACAACACGCACGCATACAGACGGAGACAGACGAGTCGGAAGTCAAGCCGTCTTCTTTTTAATCGGCGGTGACCGTTGCCACTTGTTGTCAACGGACACCGCCTAAAAATCTCGTCACGCCTGCCGTCGCGACACTTCAGAGATTCTCCGAAGACCATCAAAAGATGAGTCGCGCTCAAATCGACCTCCAAAGTGAGTAAACGTGCTTGTAACCGGGGGCGTTTGCCTCGCTCGCGGACAGACCTTGGCTTCGCGCTTCGATGAAACGCGCGTCACTAAGTGACGATGGACATGAAAGTCGATCTTTCCATCTTGGCCTTTTTTTTTCTTTTTTTTTCAAAAGGCACGCGGGTGCCGTGTCGTTATTTCTGCGCGTGTTAAAGCCTTACGCCGAAATCCGACACAATGAGCGTGTGAAGCGCGGGCGTTATTTTTGGCCACTTGGCGTCGTCACACTTCACGCTCTTCACCGCAGTATCTGTGACGTTGCGTGTGTGCGCGCGCGTGCCTTTAAAAGGTGCGCCTGGCCTGTTGAGCGACGCGGCTTGAATTGGGCTGGCTGTTGCCCGGCTAAAAGTGTTCACTGACGGCATCGGTATCGCATCCACTGACCAACTCATCCATTTTTTTTATATATATATATATATAAATACTTGGCTCTCCTGAAGATGAATTTGTTGAATCCTTTCAAATCTCGCTTTGGTCCGCGAGCCCGTTTTATTAGATTTTTTTTGTCAGCCCTTACGCGGCCATCCCTGCATTGTCTCCCGCAGCGGCACATATTCAAACGTGCCTGAGACGATGGGTGGGCTTGACGACACAGTAGCCGCACCCGGCGCTTGTGCGTCATCTTTAATGGTCCGCAAACAGAGAATGGAGCACGGTGTGCATCGCCTTTGGCATCATCCGCTTGATCCTCTATGAAGAGAATTTTTTTTTTTTCGGGGGTTGGGGCTAATATTTTGGTGGCGGGCAACCCGAGGTCACACGGGAAATTGATGGCTCAGCTGCGGGTTCTGTACGCCAGCTCCCAGGAATGCGCCGGAGCTGCCGGCCTAGCGAGCGGCGCTAGCAGCGGCGGGATGGAATTTGCGCGGAGACGTAGCGGCGGCTCAGGCGGGACCCCGCGTGGACCGTGGAGCTACGTTTGCCGCCGGAAGAGGCCCACGCTACCGCTGCCCGCATGTATGCGTACTGACCATCTTGTATTCCTTTTCTCTCTTTGTTTTTATCGACCCGATTCGGGATCTGACCGCTACTTGTGGAAACGGCATTTATGGTTACATTATGGAAGCTTTCCCAAACTTAAACCTCCGTGCCAATATCCAGAATCGATTCCAATTCACCGGCAAAGCTTCCGCCCCATGATGTCCGTTACTATTTTGCATTCGTAGAGACAGCGGCGTACAGTGCAAGTGGTGTCGGTCCTGGGGCTTTCCTCACACACGCGCATAGCTTTTATTCATCTGTGTTTTGCTCTCGACAGGTGCCACGTTGCCCAGGCAGTCACCTCATGTTCAGAATGGCCCCACGCCGGAGGAAATCGACCTTCGAAGAAGGTAAAGCGCCCCCCCCCCCCCTCAGATTATGTTTCTTGTCCTTTTTGTCGCCCCCCCCCCCCGTTTCCTTCTTTCTGAAATTCACCCTCTCGTGCCGACGTTCTGTCCCACACAAACGCAAGCCCGCGCTCCTTGTTTTCTTTGCTTCGAGGCCCGATTCATTAGCGATCGCTTCCACGCGATCGAGCGGACTCTTCAAATCCAGGATTCTCATTGTTCAGATTTCAGATTTCCGCTGCGAGGTGAAGACCGTTCAAATGAGACCGAGCGTGACCCCCCCGCGCGCCATATGGACACTCAGATGTACACAAGTCATCAGACTCTGGCCCAATATTGCCCCGTTAATTAGTCGTTGAATGATGTCACAGCCCCGCTACAATCAGGCTAATATTAACTCCACAAGTGTAAGCGGCCTGGTCCCCCCCCCCCCCCCATGCAAACCTAATCATAACTAATACTATGACATGCCTCGGTAGTAATGCATTCTTCAAGTGTGACTCAGTGGTGTGGCTTTTTTTTTTTTAGGTCAACTGCTCGGAGGTTACAGTACAGTATGTGCGTCTCATAATACGGTCTGCTTTCCATTCCGTCTCTTTCTCGCACGTGTACACATGCGCGTCCGATCCATCAGTTTCTGATGGATCGGACGCTCAGACAATCAGCCGCGACGGCAGAGAAAGTGCCAAGGGAAGAAACGCTCAAATGTTGACAGTCGGCCCTTTTCTTTCCCCCGAAATGAGAAGAAGTTGGAAGCAATCAACATTTTCAACGGCAGACTTGGAGCTAGTTAACAGCATATTGTTTGTATTTTCTGACTCGCAAAGAACATCTGTGACAAATTACAGTCCCGAGCAATTTTTTTTTTCCGCCCCCTTTGGCAAAATAGCCGTCATTTGTATGACAAATTACAACCTAGTTTTAGCAGTTAAGACAAAGTAGATCGGTAGATTGACCCCCCCACCCCCCTTTTAGCTCCGTGTACAGTGCTTTGTTTGGTTGATCACCCCTGCCCGCAATGAACAAAATGCGCAAAATAGTGACCCTAATTTGAAAGTTTCATCCTTTCTCTTCCCCACCATCGCCGCATACGCCGTATGCGGCCGATATCCTTTGGGCCACTTGGGGTCGCTCTTCACACATTTACCAGCAGTTCCATTTCTCCAAATGCACGGATGCCCTAAAAAGGTGAAAGTAGACGTATGAGTCGGTACTTTTGGCCAGGATGACATTTCATTCTAACTTGCGATGCTAGGCTATATGAAATTAGCTAATGACTTTTACTTTCAAGGAGAGTTGAATCCTCCATGAAGTGTCTCCAGCTGGGCCACGATGCTGCTGCTGCTGCCGCTCGCTTCTTGACTGAAAATCAAAAGAGGGATGGCATAACTCCTACTCTGGCATCCCTTCGCATGAGACTTGGTTTTTCGTTTGTCTGCTTTTTGTGCCTTCTACCGTCTTCCTCATGAATCGTTTGTTGTCGTATGAATTATTTTTGCTCCTTGTATACAGTGCTTTGCTCGGTTATTTGAAAGTGCTCTCGAAATGCACTCGAGTTGAGTTTTGTTGGGGAAGCTCCGTCGGGCAGAACGAGGCTCGATCGGAGCGAAACAACAACGCTATGAGGTTTGCGTTGAGTCCAAAAAAAAGGTGACAATTCCTCCACTCTTCTCAACCCGCTTCCCACCGCACTCGGCTCTAATCCTCCTTTTCGAGGCCGAAGATGCTGACCCTCCAAGGGTGACCGAATGTCAGACTGACATATTTATCTCACGTATGAGCACATAAATGAAAGGCCAAGAGTGGAAAGATAAACCACCGGTGGAGAATTCCGCGGCGCTACCCTCGGATTAAAAAGACACGAGCTGCAAATAATGGGCTGCGGTATAAATAGCTACGCGGCACGTGGGAGTGTTGGAGGGGTGAGCGAAGCCTATTGGTGAGGGGGCGCGTCAATGTGTTGAATGAAAGAGAAGATGAAGTCATCGGAAAACAAAATCTGTCGGATGTCAAATCCATCCCGTATTTCCAGTCAACTAGCGAGCGTTCGGCTGCTGGCGAATGCTTCCGCTAACGCTCACTCTAACTACCGCGCGTTTGCTTTTGGCTCGGATAACATATGGGGTGTTTTGTTTGTAGGGCGCACACGCCACACGGAGAGAGCGTTGGCGTATGGGATGCTAACGAGAACCTCGGGCCGAAGTGGGTCCATATGGTCCATCTGCGCTCGTATGCACTCGGTTGACTTTTCGCGCTGCTCCGAGACAACCGGGCAGGCCACCGAGTCCAGCTGGCCAACAGATTCTGCCAGACTTGAGTGTCGTGGAAGATTTAGCACCGTTGTTGCCACAGTGGCAACAACAAGATGACATCACGCTCTCCCATGTCAGACTCCGGTGGAGCCCGCGTAGCAAATGAGCATTTCCACCTGCGCTGTAGCTCATGTTGGACCGACATTTTTCAAAAAGCACCACTCCGGTCGAGATCCCTGGAAGTTCTCCGATCATGCTCCGGATGACCTTAATTAGAACCAGCAATCCGTTTTGCCTCAGTTGCTCGGAGACGCACTCGCCAAACGCTTAATTGCTAACAACAGGGTGTGTTTGTAGCAATCGGCAATGGCTTAACTGAGGATTTCCTTCACAACGAGCGATATCGTGATCCGTTCCATTAGAGTTGATTCTTCTCGACAAATACAACTCTCTTGAGAGCAGTGTTGCCGATTTAGCGACTTTCTCGCACTGTGTGGCGAGCTTTCAGACCCCTCTAGCGACTCTTTTTCCAAAAAGCAACAAGCGACAAATCTTTTTCTGGTGTTATTGGAGACTCAGATGTGAAAGGATGTCTCGTCCTTATTGTTCTCGACGTGCAGCGGGCGCTTCCGTCGGCCCCCCAAAAAAACAAAACAAAACAAAAAAACAAGATGCGGTGTGACCATTTTCGGGGTTTGTAGAAAGTTGTTGCCAAGAGGAAAGAAACACCCGTGCCAGTTGCATGTTTGCATCCGTAGCAATTGCGACCTCCCCGCCACCCACGCTCCATTGGCAACGGTTTCCTCGGCAACTCTTGTCAGGGGGCGAGTAAGACGCCGGTTAAACAGAGCGGAGGGCTTTCCGCAGCGTTGAACCCTCCGATGTTTCCCACCAAGTTGCGGAGGGAGAGCTTTGCTCATTTTTCTCTTTTCCACATTTTTCCACGGGCCAAAAGTATCAAGAACTCTTGGTCTCACCATAACAAAGCGAGACAATTCTATATTTCGAACTTTGTAGGAAGTTTTTGTATGAACGGACGCTGATTTAGTCGGTGCGTGGGCCTCTGTGTGCCATTTTTTCATTGATTCCAGTGGCTGTGACAAATACTGGGGTGGGGGTGGGGGGGGGGTCTTCCGTTTCTGACAGTCTTCATGAAACCGCGCCCCTGCTTGTAAACTTTTGGCAGTGGGAGACGCCGCTCTCACTCATCATAGCATTTTGTCTCTCCTCAAACTTGACGGAACTCCAAATCAACATCCTGCCACTCAATGCAACCCTCAAATGGAAGGGGGAGGGGGGGCACAGTAACCTCAATAACATCCGTTGTCATTTGATCCCCACGTAGAAAGGCGCATTGTTTTCATATCACAAATTATTTTTCGTGTAAACTGCTCGCAGTCTGTTAGTGCGCCAGCCAACTGCCGCAGCGACGAGCAAGATTGCACTTTCAGAGAGGCAGTCGCAAGCCTCCGTTTTGGCCTCAAGCCCGTCCGACACGTCACACGCTTGCCTCGCGCTGCCTTCTGCTGACACCTGCCGGCCAAACCGTGAACCTCACACAACCAATACGCGCAGACACACACACACACATCAACCAACCCCGATGGGCTTGCATCCTGCGCAAAATGTTATTATTTAGCATCTCTCTCTCTCTCTCTCTCCACATCTATATGAAATAATTGAGGCCTTTTCTTTTGAGGGTGTCGTTGTGCCAATTGCAGACTTCCAACTTCCTGTGCACCAAAATGTTTATCTTGCATAACGTGGCTGTCATGCCTGGTTGCCAATGTTACATCATAATAATGTTATGTAATGTCACCAGTAGTTGCTCGCGGGTCACAAGGGTCACGAGCCGGCCCGCGCCGATGCGATGAACTTCTTTTCACTCATTGTGTTCCACCTGACATTTTCAATGCGTGTTTGTTTGTTTTGAGACATTAAAACGCGGATATGCGTACGCCGCATTCTGTCCTTGATTATAATTTGAGAGTCGGTGCGATCGATTAGATTTAAAGTCCCGTGCGTTGTCGATCCAGGCAGCTCCAGGAGCAGCAGAGGCAGAAGGAGGTGGAAAGAGAGCGCCTGGAACGCGAATGTCAAGAACGGGAACGTCAGGAACGAGAGCGCCTGGAGCGAGAGACGCAAGAGCGCGAACGTCAAGAGCGAGAGCGTAAGGAAAGGGAGCTTCGGGAAAAGGAGGCGCAGGCCGAGAGGGAGCGACTGGAGCGTGAACGTCAGGAGCAGCAGGAGCGCGAGCGGACGGAGAGGGAGAAGGTGGAGCGAGAGCGAGAGCGAGAGCGGCGGGAGCAGTTGGACAGAGAGCAGCGAGACTGGGAACGAGGGAGACGCATCTCCAATGCTGGTGAGTGACGCGCAGCGCACACTTTTAGCCGGCGGGGGGTCCGCCCCTCCCCGCACTCGATCGTGTTTTTTACGTCTTTGTTGCAATTCCATGAATATTTTCCCGAATCCTTTTCCAATTGATTGATTGAATGTGTCGCTTTACCGGAAATGACATTGCAATTGATTAACCCCGAAGGGCACGGCGGCATTTGTGCTTCTGTAAACCAACGAGCTTTCCCTAACGGCCAGTGCTAAGCCTGCGCCAGCGTTTTGCGGAGGAGGCGACGTGGATTTGGGGGAGATTAACACAGCCTTTTTGCAGGGTGTGTGTGTGTGTGTGTATGGATGGAAGTGTAATTGTGTCGGGAGAAGAGTTGCTTCGAGAGATGCGGACACTCTATCATGCCACTGTTGGGCATCCGCTGTTTGCTTTGAAACGTTGAAAAGAGTTTGCTGTAATACGGCGCAAGTTATGTTTTAGTTTCTCACTTACTTACTAACGTTCCAGTGAGGGAAACAAACAACCACACGCTGTCGTGCGACCACCGCCGCATGAATTTGGTACTGCCTGGGTTCTGTAGTTTGTGATGTCACCGCATTAGCCGTGGGATGATTCTTGCAGCGCGGATGCGGTCAACGGTCATCAAACGCGCCTCCAGCGGATTCCAGCGGCGCTGTTGCCGCAATCCACCATCAACTGATGATGAGATTGCCTAGCGTCCGATTTGTCAGAAGAAGAAATTAATTGCAATTGACTGCAGGGTCAGGCGTTGTGGCACGCTTGGTTGCTAGCTTCGCCCTATTAGCATATGCACGCATGACCGCACGCGAAGGCTGACACAGTTCAGCGGTGTTACTCACAAGCTAAAAATACATCAGGGAAAAATGCTGGCGGGACGCTCGGGGGGGGGGGGGCTTGTTCCCCGTGTTAGCATGAATGCTTGCAAAATCCTTGGGATCAAGGGGGTGGAGTGAAGATGCAAAATGAGGCTGCTCTTTTTGGAGGATGACAACAGGAGATGGTCGCATGTACTTTGCTACTAACACTTCTTGATCAGCTTTTAACATTCATCATTGACGCTTGCGCGCGCGCGCTTAATGCTGGATGGACAGTACATTAGAATTTGTTCCCATTCCACGATCGAGCTTGCCCTTTCAGCTATTTGGGCAGCATCTGTCCGCTAACAAAAGCGCATCACCTCGGCTAGCTGAAACACATTCGATAACCTCGAATCAAAGTGTGGTTGAGCTGTGCTTTTTTTTCTTTCTTTCTTTCTTGCTTCATCTGCTCCATTCTCTTTTTCCCCTCTCTCCCACCCTCCTTCCATCTCTCTCCGCTGACGCCTCCTTCCTCCCTCCCCCGGGCGGCTTCCCTCCCGTCCCGCGTTGTCGTCCGTCCGCGCAACTAGCATTCGAAAGCACTCTGTGCAGCCCCGGTCCCGCGGAGCGGGGCAGGACCTCGTCCACACCGGCGTCTCCCTCCACACCGTCCCACCCGGCGGCGGGGGCCCTCTCGTCCTCACCCACCGCGCCGCCCACACCGCCTCTGAGGCAGTCGGCCTCCCGGTTCGCCACTTCGCTGGGCTCCGCCTTCCACCCGGTCCTTCCCCAGTACGCCACCGTCCCGAGGAGACAGCAGGCCTTTGCCCGAGCCCCGCCTCCTGCCCCGGCCCCGGCCCCCGACCCCGCCGCCGTGCCCGGGTCCGCGGCGTGTTCGGCCTACGGTTTCACTCCCTTGCCGCCGTCGCCCCCGGTCATGATCAGCAGTCCGCCGGGGAAGGCCGCCGGCCCGCGGCCCCTCCTGCCCGTCGCCGCCCCGTCGCCGCTCACCCAGAAGCCGCCCTCGCCGTCTCCCAACGGCCCGCCGATGTTTCCCGCCCCCTCCCCGGTCACCGCCGTGCCACGCGGCCACCCTGTCGGCGTAGCCTGCCCGAGCCCGCCCCCGCCGCCGTTGGCCCATTCCTCTCCGTGCGTCTCGTCTCCCCCCTCCTCATCCCATGCTCCCGGTTTGCCCTCTCCTTCCGCAGCGCCCTCCGTTGCTGCGGTTGCTTCCACCGAGCACCTCGCCCCCCCTCTGGGCCCCGGCGATTCGGACGCAGCGGCGAGTCCGGAAAGCCAGCAGCTGCATTCGGCGTGCTCCGAGCAGCCCCAGCCTCAGCCCCCGGGTAAGGCTTTCAGTCCACTTTCTACTCCCTTCCCTCCCCGCTGTCTCTCGCTGGATTTGAAACACTCACATGGCATGTCGATTCACCTATTCGATTGCGCTAAATGCCAAATGATAAATAGCCATCAACAAATATTCCTTGTTGATGGCTTTCATGCACGTATGTTATTTTGCATTGTCAACTAAAGGTCAAGTGTTGTGTCTTTGTTTCTCCACCCCCAGCTCACCCACCAACAGACGTTGTGCAGCCAGTGGGGTCGACCACGCCCACCCCCACCCCTCCCCCACCCCCACCCCCACCCCTGCCGCCCGGCTCTACCGCGACATCTGCGGCGGCCGCCACCCCGGCCGCCGCGCCCACAACGCCGTCCGGACACCCTCCCCCACCGCCGCCTCCACCTCTGCCTCCTACGTTGACCCCGAGTGGGACCCCTACGTCCCCGCCCGGGCCTCCTCCTCCTCTTCCGGGGGCCCCGACACCTCCCCCGGCACCTCCTCTTCCCGCCGGCCTTCTCTCTCCTGCGGACGACCGCCCCGTCTCAGGCCTGGCCGCCGCCCTCGCTGGAGCGAAACTGCGCAAAGTGCCAAGGGTAGGCACGATTGACATTTTTAGACATCTACAAATATGTGACACCTTTTTACACTTATGTCCAAGTGTAAAAGCGGATGTCCAAAACTATGAAAAGAGGAAGTCATTTGGAAAATGTTTCTAGGGTGACGATGCAGGGGTGGCTCCGGCAGCAGCCTTGTTGGGGTCAACTGGGGCTATGGGGGCCAAATCGGACTCCAGAGGCAACGGGCCTCTACCCGGAGGAGGCGGGCTCATGGAGGAGATGAGCGCCTTATTGGCAAGAAGGTACCACCGCAGAGCTTTTTTTTAATCAATTTGAAATTTTGTACGCTTTACGCTTCTGTTCACTTGTGCGTCTGTCGCATTGTATTGGAAATACCAAATGAAAGAAAACCATAGCCATGCCACTTTCTTACTCTTGCCCTTAATAGAAGAAGAATTGCTGAGAAGGGCTCTTCACCCGAACCCGATCAGAAATCAGTAAGTCGAGTCAGATCTGACATTGAAAACATTCTGTAAATTCTGACTTTGGGTGAAACATTTGACTCTCTTTTTTTATCCAAAAGGAGGAGAATGAGATGACAACGACCCCCAAGGTGTCAGCATGTAGCACACCAGGTGAGTCAAATCAGTAAATATATACTGTACATACATATAAATATAAATTAAAATAGTGAAATAATGTGTTCATTGTTTCTTACTTCCCCTCCAGACATGCCTAGGAAGCCGTGGGAACGAACAAACAACAATACTATGAATGGTAGCAAGTCACCAGTTATAGGAAGGTACTGTATCTTTCCCCCGGCACTCACTTGATGCGATAATGCTCGGGGGGGGGTTTCTAGCTAATTTCTTTTTAATGATATGCATTGTTTGATTTAAGAAGATATTGTCAAAAATGCTTCGGAACGCGAAAAAAGGAAGTCCCCTTATGGTATTGCTGAAGCAGCTTTGGGCAGGTTCAGCATGCTGCACCGTCGCTCAGTGCTTGCTAACATCACCAAAGCTTACGTTTGTTGAAAGCGCTCATCTGGCTTTCTTTTTTTTTTAAGCATTTTCATTTTTGGGGGGATCGATCCTCATCCACAAATCCATCAAAGTCTCCGAAACGAACGGCTGTGCAAATTCACAATCAACCACGCCAAGTTCCCACACGTCACCGTCAGAGTCGGTCTCGTTGCGGTGCGGCTCGAAAGAAATGCTGCCCGCTTTTGCAAAATCTTGAACACCCGTCCGCGCGAGCCGACACGGGCGAATCTTACATTGCCGTTTGTCTTACTAATTTGTTTGTCGCCGGAAAAGAAATCAGGCACTCAACTGGCCCTTTCCGAATAGATAAAAGTTGAAATGAAATCACAAATGGCGCCACATCCGACAGAAGCAAATCAGCCTTGATTTCCCATTTCCACGCCACCGGGCTTCCGTACTCGGGATCCCTAAACGGCAGTGAGTTTTAGGTGTCCGTTCTCCAGACTTGGCCGCGGGCGTACAGGCGGACGCTTCGGCGTTCTCGGCTAAGCCGGTCTTTCTGCCGCTCACGCAGACGAGATTCTCCGTGGAGAAATCCCATGGCAACAGACTCCTCCAACAGGTAGACTGGGGACCTGTGAGCGTTTTGACAACCCTCCTTTTCTTAAAAAGTCCTTCCCCCGTTTTGTCACGGAGTTGGTATTAATGGAAGGCAGTGACTTTGAAACGCTTTCATTGCCACTACCTCACGTGACCCGCTCGCAGTCCGGCCGTGCTCATCTGTGGTTGGAAAAATGACATTGTGTGCGTGATCGCTAAATCCATCGCCAGTGTGAGACTTTTTTTTCTTTTTGCATGCTGCTGCTCTGCCTGCTTTCCTCTCAACCGAAACCGGGGAAATCCATCCGTGTGTCACATACGTATGTCCACCCGCCCTCTAAATATTGACCCTTTGCGCCTTATTTCGCAGCCTTCGTAGGAAGATAAGGGCGCTTCGCCGTGCGTGTTAGTCCACGTCTGCGTGTATGTACACATCGTGTAGGAGCAAGTTCAGTGTTTTGGAACCACTTCAATTTAACACATCTTTTTCTTTTTTCCTTTTTGGTCATATTTATACTATGAGTGCCTCAGCTTCGGAGTGAGATTTGGGGAAAATAGGAGGAGCTCACCATGTTAAGAGTCATTAATTGCTCATTATTTATTCCTGTGAATTTCTTAACTTGCTACTGTCATTCTTGAAGGACCTTCGGCCACACCCGAACATTACTGACTCACCAGCGAACTCGTTTCCTTTTGTTGCATGTCTCTTTCCTGTCTCACTTCCTCTCTCTTTAGCATTACAGTGCAGTGGAACCTCAAGTCCTAAATAAGGAAACGCTCCAATTGACTAAATAGCGTATTAGCGAATGTCATCTTTTATGACGAAAACAAAATGATTTTCAGATTCTGTTCGGCTATCGTGTCACAAAGTACAGCCGGCTGTCTTTTTTTTTTTTGCGATGGTCGACGTACTGCTGATTAGATTTGCATCCAAATACTGTGCTGATTTCTGACCTCCCTGTTTCTGTCAGAGTTCGCGAGTCCCCCCCCCCTCCCTCCGCCCACATAGTTGAACTCTCCCACTCTCCTCTTTCAGACCCAAATCTACCCCGACACCGACTGCATCCTTAAGTGCCAACGGCGTGCCAACGGAAGCTGTTGACTATGACAGATTGAAACAGGTTGGCCAACGTATTATACGCTCGTCGAGCCGTCTGATTGAAAATGAAGCTTCATCACCCAGCAGTAACGTCACAATCGTGTTTGCTCGTTGTCACATTTGGAGTAAAAGGAAATGCAAAGGTCTTCTCTTTTGTCCTCCTGTAGGACATTATGGATGAGATGCGGAAGGAGCTGTCCAAGCTAAAAGAGGAGCTCATTGAAGGTAAAATCTGGACAAAAATCATTCATTTCAAAATACAGCCGTGTCGTGGAAATGCGGCTTAAGAAAGCGCCTCACGAGCGTTGAGCTCATTTTTGTATTGCTCTTGTGTGTCCTCAGCAATCAGGGAGGAACTGGGCAGGTCCAGTACAGCATAGAGGGTCCGGATTCCCGCTTCTACAAATCCAAGCTTGCGTAAGCCCATTTGGATCACTCACTCTAAAACGAGACGATACAGCCGCCCAGAACCAGATAGCAACCCGGCAGCGGCCATGACAATGAAGACGGCAATCACGAATACCTGAGAGGGGATCCGGGGCGGCGCGGCGCGCCATCGTCCTGAGTGACGTTTGTACAACTCGCATAGATGCGACTCCTCCTCCTCCTCCTCGTCCTTCTCCTCCTCCTCACAATTTCCTCAACCCTCCTGCTGACGCGTCCTGGAGGACTCAGCAGTCTGAAAGAAAAGCGCACGTCTTTATGCAAAAACAAAAAAACCCTTTTCTGTTTTTGTCCTTAAAATGAGGACAACAAAAAGAAGAACTCTTCAAAGATACTGTAAGGTTCATCGGTGCAGAAGCAAATCAGAAGTTGTTCTGGTGATTTTTTTTCTATCCAAAAGCATGTTTTATGAAGAAACGGGGACGGAAAAATCCCCCCCCCCCCCCCCCCCCCACTCCTCCTCCTGTAATGCCATAGCAGTAGCGTGCGTGCGAGCGAATGAACAAGGGTGAATGAATGCCAAAGGGGGCGGCACCGCCACTGCCGGACGCTGCAAAGCTCGTCTTCCTCCGATGCTATTTTAACTTCGATATGTACAAAAGAGAGAAGAAATGATTCCGTTCGGGCCATATCAAGTACAGTAGCTCCATAATTGTCATCATCGTTTCATCTTCTTTGTTTCTGTCTTTTCGGCGAGGGAAGCTGCGTGTCCGACAGCAGCCGTGGTAGCTCTCTTCGCTAGGAAAAAACAAAACATCCACATCCGTCATGCGATTTGAGCACGGACACTGTAGATGGATTTTGTGTCGCTCCTCTCCGTCTCGTTCTTCAATATTTTAATTTCTCTTCTCTTGTATGAAGCGGAGGGTTCAAAAAAAAAAAGTCTGCCAAGAAAATTCATCCTCTTTCTCATGTTTATTCCAAGCAATAAGTGTAGCATCTGCTGTAAAAAGCCCCTCCAGCTGTGTTTCCGTTTGGCCTGCCAGAGCTCTGCGGAACGAAAATTACTGTTGTGCAATGATGTGGCGTGGCTCGTTTGCCGACTGTTACATCCAATCGTACTGCATCCTCGGCGTCATTTTTCGTTTTCAATTTCCCGCGAAACTCTTAGCGTGGTCTCGCGCCGGGTGTCCTCGAGGATGTCAACGTGCCATTCGGTCTTTCACGTGTGCTTACTTTCTTCTTTTTTTTTTTTTGCCTTAAAGTAACAAAAACGTTTCCAGACAATTAAGATCAACATTTTATTTTATTTTTTACACCTTGTAAACAATTTGATACTAATCTCATTGAACGAGCTTTTCACGGACCCCGCACAAGTCTGTGAAAAAGAACGTGCGAAAACAAATGGCACGGCGCTGTTGCAAAACTTCAAACCAATCTTCAGTGCACCACATCCATTAGGAGGCGATGGAGCACACACTCCGAGGCGTGGCTAAAGTATCAATACATTTGAAGTTACATTTGTTCAATTGGTATCTTTTTGCCGCCAAGTGACAAAAGACTGCAAATTGTTGCGGGAACAGATAGACAGAAGACGACACGGGCGGCGTCCGGGAACATTGACATCGATCGACACGTGATTTTTAATTGTAATTTTTTTAACGCACCCATTCCTTTCGAACGTATTGGAGCCAAAGCAGCAAAGACATACCGGTTTGAATTCACTTTTTGATACTTCATCTCAAAATCCACGACTTTATTTTTCAACATCCAACCAAGAGGCTATTGCACTTTAGTACGAAACCACGAGACACGCTCAGAAAGGTCACGGCCGCAATGTGACCATTTCTCACCAAAGGACTCGACCAACAATCATACTCAACGAAGTCGCCTGGCTTCGTTTTTCACTCGTCGCCGCCGAGGGATTTCATCGTAGAGGCAGGCGTATGTTAAATGCGCTGTGCACCCGCTTATCGGACAGGTGAAATGTTGCGATCTCCGTCGAATCCGTGTGGTTTGTGCCTTGTTCCGAAGTTGCATTTTAATAGATGACCAGTAATAATATTTGTGTATTGCTAGAGCGTAGGTGTTCCTGTGAAGAGGGAGCTCAATGACCTTGGTACTGTTCCTCACCGGGAAGATCTGCTTGGTTGTTTTCCACCAAGTTGAGTCTTTTTTTGTTTTGTTTTTTTACTATGAAGTACAATCAGATGTTGACCTACAAGGGTTAAGGGGAGATCTTCACACTTAGTTTGAAAGACATGCGAGTCCCTCGCGCCAGTAAAGTGTGTTTAAAAAAGTACTATTTGGGGGGGGATTTGGAATTAGGATAAGGAGTGTCTCTGTCCACATGTTCTGTTCCGTTCAGTGATGGAAACACTTGTTTGTGTTGGCTTATATGGCGGGGAAAAGGAATCGGGATTTTGCAAGAACTTTTGCGAAGTTGTGGAGGGGTGCGGAGCTTGAAGGCACAGCGCGTTTGGAAAGGGTGGCTTTGCGGACGTGTTCTTTTAACATCCGCGTGGTGTACTATACTGTGTTCATGTTAATGAGTCTTTTCTTACATGCTTAACATTTTTGTTTTGTTTTAGCCGAGTTAAATAAAATTGCAATACAAGACATAACAGTCGTGACTTGGTCCATCTGTTGTTATTACGGTCGCACTTATGTCGCCGTTTGTAAGGCGATCAAAATGCGGTGGAAACGCTTGAACCGCCTTACAACCGGTGGCGTGACAAAGCGAGCCCACACACGTTTTCATTTATAGACATTTCAAAATTGCTGCATTATCTAAATTCTTGTTCTAAGTTGTTTTTGAAGCCCCAGCGAGTCCATTTGACACACACCATGAAACTCCCAGTACAGTACATTGTTCCTTAAGTGTAGTGTATTTATTTGCCTATCTGGCTGGGCTCGCGCGTCCCAACGCGGTTAAAATCTCGTGACAACCAATGAGATCACGCAGAACAGTTTGAAATGTTGCGGAGCTGGCCAATCGGCCGCCTTCGCGCTTCCCCGGTCACCAGTGGCTTTTGTCGAGAGGGAGGGAGATACACGCCTACGTCAGACGTTCGTGGACTTGCAATTTCAAATATTAAGATTGATTTTTTTTTTGAGGTCGTAACTTTGTTGCGGGAAGTTTTTTTTAACCCGTTTTCTCCTTATTAGGATTTATCGAAGCGAGTGGTAAGTGCATCCCTCTCTCGCACACGTTTGTAATGCGAATGATCAAACCGCTTCCGTTTCTCTTCTCGGGGACTTGATTGGCATTAGCTGTAGCTAGCTCGGAACTAAGGCTAGATCTGAGGTATCGTGACTCCGACTAATTCCTGACTTAGCCCTACTTGTTCTACCGATGCGGGGAACACAACCATAGCTTCATATACGGTATGTGTTTATATATATATCCCCCAAATTCACACTTCTGTTTGATATATTTCATGGCGCTATTCGGTTCTGTTCACGATTATCGTTGCGTTGTTGCAACCTTTTAACGTCACAAACGACTAGGGGTAACGTTCATGGTTGAAATTCAGGAATTAGACATCGACTATGAACTTACGAGAAGTAAGACGTGCTAATTCAGATGACTACATGTCGTATTTGTTTTGTTTTGCTCCACACGTTGTGAGGTGTCTTTGTTCCCCACTGCAGTGGGTTCTTGGCCGAACGATTCGTGTGCGACGGTGTGCGTTTCGTCAACACAATTTGAATCCATGACGTTTTCCCTCCCTTCTGTCGGTGGAGCGGGACGACGTTCAACCTAACGTAAAAGAAGCAGTTATCGCGCGCGTGTGTGTGTGTGTGTGTGTACATTGTACTTACCATGAATTAAACTTTCAGACGCCCTATTATTTATCTCACGTACATTTTTTTTTACCATTTATTACAACTCTTTGTGGAGTTTTATCCCCTGTAAGACTTTTCATGTTTTGACTCATTTTGTCTTTTTGACCTTCAGGAGGAATATATAGACACTTTATGTGTGCGTGTATACACAACATATACGCGTATATATCTCTCTCTATATATAAACACACATATGTATGTATATCTATTTAGAACAAATAGTCACCAAATTATCACCTCATCTCTACAGAAATAAAACATGAGTATCCCATAGTCATTATTTAATTTAATTATTTTGTAAAATTTCTTAGATGTGATGGGATTCATTACATACAAGATGTTTGACGGTTGTTCAATTTGGTAACAGTTACATTTCCCAAAATGAAGTCATGATTAAACGAATCACTTAACACGGTAATGATATATATTAGCAAATCAAATAGATGCCCATCCATTTTCTAATTCGCTTATTCTCACATGGGTGAATCAAATAGATATTACAAAAAGAGCTCAAGCACTTAAAAGACAAAAGGAGTTGTTCTTGGTACGGGTGCTATGATCAGATCTGTGGTGAGACTTTTTTCCAGTCTGATTCACATGCTGCATCCCCCCCCCCCCCTCCCCCTCCAAACACACACGCACACGCTGGCCTCTGAGCCATTTGATGGGAAACTAACTTCCCATATGCACCAGGCCACGTCGCAGGAACTAATTTTGCGTGTGTCCTGTCCTTCTCTGAATTTTAAGGTTTTTTTATTTTTAATTGTTTTTTTACATGTTTGTTTTTGCCTGCCTGACTGCAGTAATCCCGGTGCGCCAACTTGCCAGTGAGTAAGAAGTCAGCTTTGCTTTTTGGTGGTGAAAGTGGTTTATAACTGCGACCCATTTGATTTAGCTTGAATTATTTGGTGAACCTTTTTGGGGAAGATTTCTCGTCCTTAGTGCTTTGACCTCTACATGGGTTACTTTAATGATAAAACACATTGTTTGGTTTCCTCTGAAAATAATTGAAACAAAAGTCATACGTTTCAGGTCAAACTTTTCATTAGCGATGATTCATTAGGAAAAGAGTCATTTGTGAAACATATTTGGTGGCCCGAGCTAAAACTCTATTGTCTTCACACTCGCTGGCATAATGGACAGTGGCAGTGAAAGCGTTTGTTTGACAAAGTGGATGGTGGTCCTTCCTCAAATGACACATGGCTCTAGTTAAACCGAGCAGGGACTGACCTGTCAGCAGTTCTGCCTTGGTGTTGTTTTTCCACACGCTGAGCCTCTCTGGTCACTGATGATGGATAATGCTGACCTTGCCGGGCCAACCTTATTGTAGCCCACGGCATGTACTATAGCGGGATTCTACCATTCTAAATTGGTTGCCGCTGGAGATTAGGAGTCCCGGCGATACGCTGAGCAGGTGCAGTTCCCTTGTTTACAGTTTGGTATACGAGGTCTAATAATCCGAGGAATTTTGTCACACAATCTGATGGAAAAACAAACACCCCACTGTTGAAGAATTGGTCTAACAATACAGTAAACCACCAATAGATACAGTCGGACCTCGTTTCAACGTACCCCGTTTACAACTCGACCGATCCTATAACGTTCACATTTCACTGTCCCAATTTCACGTCATTCATTTTCCTTTTGCTTACAACGAACACCGTAATCATGCAAACTTCATTATAGCGACCAGATTTTTCCCACAAAATAGTGAAACGGCCTTCGTTACAACGAACCGTGGGAAGGTAATTGCCGCTGGGACCTTGCTGACGAACAAAATGTATAGCGCGGGATTCCCCTCCGTTGATGAGAAATGTTACAGATTGACCGGCTACGTACATTGTTGTGCTTCTGGGGGCACGACGCACATAGTCTGTGAAGACCATGACTTTTACTTTGCGCTTGCTTGAAATACAAATGACTGCTTCCCGCATTTTTATTTTTATTTTTCAAGCATTGCCCCCTTTCTTACTCTGCTGTTATTTTCCCATCCTTTGTCTTTCATATTTCCTCTTGGAGTAGAAGACAATGCCGAGCGTGAAGTACCACAAAGGGGACATGGTGATGGGCCGCTGGCCTGGCAGCAACCTGTACTACGAAGTGAAGGTTTTGGGTTTCGAAGCCAAAAGTCAACTCTACACGGTCATCTACAAGGATGGAACTGAGCTTGAGCTGAAGGAGCAGGACATCAAGGTAGCAGCGGAGCTTACAGTGGATTTAAAATATCGACACACATCTTTTTGCTATGCGTTTTTTTGGGGGGGAGGGGGGTGATACAAAAAATGGGAGACCGAGATAAATCATTTCAAAAGATTTTCCACCATTTATCCGACCCGTATCATGTTTAACTCACACCGTTACGTGCACCTGTGTACGAAAATAGAGGCCCAAGTGTTTTTAATGAAGAAAAATCGCACTGTCCTGTAACATAATATTTAAACGGAATAAAATAGACTCTCTTCACAACAGCTACTGTCAAAATGGGTGCCTTTAAGGGGTGTGGCCCAGTGAGTGACATCTGGTGCTTGGGTCAGTTGAATGGACCAGTTACCACGCATTTAATTCAGTTTGTACGTACGGTGCTCGCTTGTGTTTTTGCATTTGTGTGTGTTTCTCGTTTCATTTGTGTCATCAACAACAACAACAAAAAAAAATCGGTATTTCATTTCAACACATTTTCAACTATCGCTTCCAGAATTCTTATGGTTTCCAGCTGCGGTCCCACTCTCGCTCTCGTTCCCGATCACCGGGCCGCCGGCGCAGCCGCTCCCGGTCCCCGGGGAGATCCACGCACCGTTTTACCTCACGCGTGGCGGCGGCTGCCGCTGCAGCAGTAACGGAGACCGTGCCATCGTCACGCGAGGATGCAAAGTTGCAGGAAATGGTTGAAGTCCGACTCAGTCCTCTGGTAAGAGGCCTAGCTGCCTTATTCCTCCTTTGACTAAAGGAGTCACGTTTCCATTTGTCCACATTTGTCTGTATTTTTTTGGGTTGTTTTTTTTTTGGGTCCCTGTCCATCTCCCAATACGCTTCATCCGTTGTTTGACAGCAGCAGCCCGTAATGGCTGCCGAGAGCAATCGCAACAGTAAGCACGAAAACAAAGAAGAAAATAACACTGCAAACAAAGTAAATGAGGTGAGTTCAATTTGATCACAGAAGCAGTGTTTTTGACACTTTAATGATGATGATCATGTTGTGCTCTGTTACGTTTGGTTGCCGTTCTCAGGAATGTGAATGTTTTGCCATTCATGCGACGTCTGGATTGTATCTCTGCGATTAAACGGGTTTATGGTGTTGCAGAAAACCAACTTTATGTACAGCACGCATGCGCAACGTTGAACTCATCAGAAGACAGTTTCCCCACCATTCAGGGCAGCGTTCCGATTATTCCTGATAAAATAAAACCTGGCTTTTGTCTTGACAAGTCTGAGGCAAAGATGGAGACAGAGAAGAACCAGAGTCGCTATAATCTGCGCCGCAGGAAGCACGATAGCGAGACCAAACCACACCGCCTGGAGGATACCAACGAGGTCACGAGTACCGCTGCGACGGTCTCCACCCAGCTTGACTTTGGGGGCAAGATTGGTAGGTTCCTGGATGCAGCTGAGATTTTTGTTTGCATTTTGCATTTTTTTAAAACATATACTCACTGTAACCCCTTCAGGCAAAATTCAAGTTTCACTGCTGTAATTTGTGTTGCAAAACACAGAGAGAACCACATCACCCCCAGTAGAGTGAAGGGGGCGCGCATAAACACACCTGCAGGGGTACACTGGAAAAACTAAATCGGTAGCACTTACAAAGTCCTGAAAAACCCAAAAAGTCAAAGTAACAACAAAACGCACCACTATGAGAAACACAACAATGTGACGGCAACGACGATCCGACAGCAAGTGGTCGGCGAGGCAGTCCTGACGTAGTCCATCGAGGATAACGATGAACGGGTGCGGCGCTGGAGGAGACGCCCTCCGACCCCACCTACTCGGAGACGCAAAAACAAACACAACAAGACAGCTACTGCTTTCGTCAGGTTAAGTTACAATTTCTAGTTGTATTATGGTCATGGGGTTTCCGCAAATTGTCGCCTCCACTCTCGTCCATGCTGGACCTCAATGTCCTTTAAACCAGTGCTTCTTCAAGTGCAGCGCAAGTACCACAAGTGCGCAAAAGACTCGCTGAAATAAATGTGTAAATCAACTCAACTTGATCCGTTTGAACGAGAGCATGTGCCATCAAATCGCATTTGAAAATGATTCCCAAATCATTGTTAGGGTATTCACAATTGGCATTTGTAGACATGCCGATATGACATCCAACTTTGAGCTTTTCTGAACTTGTTGCTTGTCTCATCTTTCAGGGGCGTACTTCTGGTTGCTCTTCCTACCATCCTGGGTTCTTTTTGTGATTCTTCAAGTCAACTTGGCGGACCCCAGCTTAGTCAACTTCCCACCCCCTTTACCACCCCTGGAGACTTTTTGGGATGCTCGGGCCCTGGGCTTGGTCATCCTGTGGATCTTATTTCAGGTCCTCCTCTACATCCTGCCTGTGGGAAAGGTTAGGAAACGGTTGTGAACTACATACAATCACCAAATCTGTCCGTGAAGCCGTTCTATGTTGTGCGCCTTAAATGATTCTCGCTTCGGCAGTGAGCGAAGCTATTAATTCTCCCCCTCTTTGCAGCTGAGCGAGGGCATGCCACTGAGGTCCGGGGAGAGGCTGACGTACAGAACCAATGGTAAGCTTCGGGGGTGGGGGGGTGTCTTGTGGTAGCTTTGAACTCTCACTCTCGGCACATCTGCGGAAGAGCTGACAGAGTGACTATTTAGCCTAATGCAAGCTAGCGTGCCATCTCAAAGTATTTGTGGCGAAAGGAGTGCATGTTAAGGTCCCGTGTCATCCCTAATCGCCGCTTTCTTTTGATCAGGTTTCTTTGCCATTGCGATGAGTGCCGCGGTTGTAGCCGCAGCCGTCCACCAGGGGATTGACCTCACGTACATCCACGGCCACTTCTTACAACTTGCTGTAGCTGCCTTCCTCACCTCTGTTCTGCTCAGTGTCTACCTGTACATACGTTCCCGCTACGCTCCGCCGGACCAGCGTGCGCTTGGGGGAAGCTCTGGTAACGCCAAGATGAAGAAAAACGTATGCCTCATTATGCCCTGTCTGCTTTATGAATTCATTTTCTTCATCTATTTCCAGGCAATATGGTGTATGACTTCTTCAAGGGACATGAGCTCAATCCCCGCATTAAAAGTTTTGATTTGAAATTCTTCTGTGAGATGCGTCCGGGACTAATCGGCTGGGTGAGTGGACATGAAAGGCAAGCCCAAGCCATTTAGTAGGTTTGGTGCACGTGCAACAAATGAAATAGTCTCATGTGAAATTTGCCTGTGGTAGACTTTTCATTGTTTCCGTTGGCGCTACTTTAAATTCAACTCGGAAGTGTATTCATAAAGCACTTTAACACAACCACCGCTGCATACAAAATGCTGTATGCTGAATTGATGTGGAATTATTTGGATGTTTGAAGGCAAATTTAATGAACTGGATTTTTGGGTCTAACGTTAATCGTCTTTGGATTACGGTGACATGATGGCAAGATTGAGTCCGTCCCTGACAACTTGTGTGTAATGACCCCGGATCTGTTTTTCAGTGCTTGATCAACTTTGCGTTTGCGCTGGCAGAGATGGAGCAGCAAGGTTTGGACACGCCGTCCTATGCCATGATTCTCGTGAATGCCTTCCAGCTGCTCTATGTAGTCGACGGCCTCTGGAATGAGGTACGCAGAAAACTCGTTGGCGGAACCTCAATGATTTGATTTTCCTATACCTTTTAGAAACCGACAAGACTTCATCAAGTTCGGACATTGATCATGTTAGCTGAATGCATATTTTATTTCAGGAAGCCATCTTGACCACCATGGACTTGATGCATGATGGCTTTGGCTTCATGTTGGCCTTTGGAGACCTGGTGTGGGTGCCTTTTACCTATACCCTGCAGGCCTATTATTTGGTTAGCCACCCAAATGAGCTGAGCCTCGCGGCCGTCGCTGCCATCGTCTTGCTCAAATGTGAGAAGAGAGCGCAACTCGCTAAGTTCGTCAGTTTAGTGTTGCGCGAATGCCAGTAATCGCATTTCCTCCATTGCCCGTCTCCCGTTCAGTGATCGGCTTCTACATCTTCAGAACGTCCAACTCTGAGAAAAATGCCTTCAGGAGAAACCCATCAGACCCCAAACTCTCACGTAAGTGTTGGATCTTCTATTGGATCTTCTAACATTCATTGTTATTACGATGTGCTATTTTCCTTTTTTTTTTTTAAACAGATCTGAGGACTATTCCCACAGCAACAGGAAAGAGTTTGCTGGTGTCTGGTTGGTGGGGTGTCGTCCGTCACCCTAACTACTTAGGAGACCTCATCATGGCTCTGGCCTGGTCAATACCGTGCGGTAAGTCACTTTTCACAGATGCTGCTGATTTCCAAATTGTATTTGTTTATTTCCCGTCCAAAAACAATCTATATATATATTTCTTCCTTTATATTTTTGTGCGTTTTGCTTGATTGTCAAAGTGAATTAACAATACTAGTCAAAGCACCAGAGTAGCAAGATCGCGAAACCAAACTTTTAACAAAACAAATTCCTGAGTTCCAGCTCCAATTACAAGTAAGGATGTATAATTATCGTCATCATGACTATGATCCTATTCCGTTCCCACTCTGTAATAAAAATAACCAAATAAAATTCGTGTTTCATTCGACAGCAATATATACACGTTAATAATTAATTCATACACCCAACAATAATAGATACACGGTTACCGGGGACTATACGATTGATATGCTCTGGAAACCCCCTTGTTAAAATATCCGACTTTTCAAATCTATAATGCTGAGACCACACTCGGTGATTGTAAGACGACATTTTGTTGTGTAGGCTTTAGTCACTTGCTGCCATGGTACTACATGATCTACTTCATCATTCTGCTGGTGCACCGAAACTCTCGGGACATGAGCGATTGTAGGAGGAAGTACGGCTCTGCCTGGGACGAATACTGCCGAACGGTCCGCTACCGGATAATCCCCCGTGTCTACTGAGTGGACTGATGCCGGATGCTTTTTGAGCCAGGTGACTTTGTTTTTTGGGGTCATGACCTGCGTTAGCATTTCAAAAGAAAAAATGGAAACTTTTTTTCCCCCTCCGTTCAGTACGTTTCAAGAAAGCTTTTACAACACGGACTTTTATTGACCTCATCAACTATTTGCAAAAGAATGAGGAAGAAAATGTCATCTTTTGCAATGTGATGCAAAAATGATGCCTCTGCAAAGAAAGTCTTGGTAGGATGTCTATTTTTGTATATATACATTTGTTTTTATACTTGAGGTAAGACAAAACCACTCATGTTGTTAGATTTTTAGCTCCAATTGAGATTTTTCTTGTGTGTTTTTTGTCACGAATTCTGTTCGACGGATGGGATCGAAATAGGATGTATTAAGCAAGATCAATTTGTATTTTTCTCAGGACCCACAAGTAGCTTTCCTGTATGGTCTCGAATTTTGTATAGACGTTTGACTTGAGAGTTGTTTTTAATTACAAAATGGATTTAATAGGATATAAAACCTCGTGTTGATTTGCTCAGTGTTGGGGAAGTGCGGGGGGGGACAACCAAAGAGATAATTATCATGCTGACTTAATTTAATATTTTCCGTCACTTTTTTCTCTTTTTGTGGCTTATCAGTTTAGTGCTTTGGAAGATAACCCCTCAACATCTCTGTTTCTGCTATGTCAGCTTTCACGCCATGTCATTCGTGACACTGATCACTTGTCGGCATGGATTGCATCGCCCATGTTTACACACTCAGTATTTGCAGCATTTGATCATGACGGAAGTAGCAATGTTTGAACTCGAAGGACTTGTAAATATTGTATTCTTCATGGAGGAGACAAAACGTGAGTCATTTTTCTTTAGCGCTATTCAATGTTTTTTGGTTTGTTTTTGTAATGAGATATGGGCGATTGTAATTTTGTTTACAGATAGATCTGCCACATTTTATCAGCGTATTTCAAACAAATGCATTTATGTTTGGAAGTTAAAAAAAATACAATACCTCCGCAACCCAGTAAACTGGTTAAATTATCTGTATACATGTTTCAGCCCAAATAAAAAAAAAAAAAGACAGAATTTGGCTTTACTTTCTTCCTTTTAGTTCTTTGATATTCACGATGAACACCCTTAAGCTTGCATTTGCTTTTCAATGGTGACTTCTTCATGACGCACATCACAGTATTTTCCCACCCTCCGCTAGGCATAAGCATTTAAAAAAAATCATTTTGGGGAGGAATGAACATAAAATGACAGTCACCAAACTGGGCTTGAATTACTTTTTTTAATTGACGTACATTGGAAACAAGAAATGCAGTAAATTGTATTGACATGACAGAAAGAACTAAAAACTATTCAGAGATACTCGGGCCCACAAAGAATCAGTATAACACATAGATGTTAACACACACACAAAACAACTTTTCCAGACGATCACGGGGACACGAAAGGTGCTTCACTCATTTTCATTTTTGTTTGATTTCCGTCCAGAAAATGGCCGCTGGTTCTTCTGAACCTGAAGCTGAAAACATAAAAGTCCATGACACCTTTAAAATATCTTTTGAAGAAAACATTTTTTTATACATAGGTTTGAAGTCATATTGATCCTTTCGATAATAAACAGTCTGTTTTCTGCAGTTTGTGAAATCAAATGTGCAGATTTTGGAGCATTCTGGATTTTGTTCAAGCTCGGATATTATGAATATTAAAACCATTAGGGTTTCATATTGGGATGCAAACTACACGGATCCTCTTGATTAAAAGATATCTTTATATTCGTCGGCATAAACAGCAGACAATGTAGATTCAAGCCATCGGGACTCTAACCTTAACTCCCTCCAGTAAGTGTGGCTCTTTTTGCAGTGCGTTGTTCAGTCCCTCCTCCGTGCTGAAACCCACCCAACAGAATCCTCTGTGGAAGCCAGTTTCTTTATCCTGTTACGAAGCAGACAGGAGATCATGTCGAACAAAGAAATGAATAAGATCGGCCGAAGAAGAGATGTTCCACAGTTGACTCGTCTATGGGGTTACTTACAAATGGTAGAAGACACCTTTTAACTTGTCCAAATTGTCCAAAGTACTCCCTCATCTCCTCTGAAAGACAAGTCAACGCATCCAGCACAGAAGGATGAGCAATGGTAGCTAGTAGAGGTGACTGCTTAATAGACAAAGGGCGTAAACGCATAAAACATTCAGTGAACGGACATACGCTTGTAACTGGCACATAAAATGAACGCTGTATTTAAAATGAAAATTAAAAACAACTCACTGCCAGCAACTGTCCATGGAACTTTTGATACAAACACCTCAAACACTTTTCTCGACGACGTCGCCATGTTCCGACCTGAATTGAAACTTTGACCTCGGAAGCAATGTGAAACTTCCGGTTCCTATTTTGCCTAGATTTTATTTTCGTTTTTTACAAATGTACTGTACATATTTAATTAACTCAAGCATCAAGACTATTTACTATTTTATCGTTGTTCTCGACTGGTAATAAACTCTTGTCACAGATGCGTGTGAGTCCTGACTCACAGCAACTCCCTCCTACCAGTTGGTGGCAGTCGCAACACCGACACGAGTCGTAGAAGTAGAACTAAAACATGGCGAAGATGGCGGCGTCCGTCGTGGAAACTGGAGAGGATGCTTTTCGACAAATGTTTAAATTGTATAAGCGCAGAAACCCTCCGCCGGATTTCAGCGATGTTATTGATTTTTCCAAATGTGTGACGAATGACAAGGTGACGCGAATATAAATACATCAAGAAAAAGAGACACCCCCGTGCGCATGTCAACCAATGGTTTACTTTAATGACTTACTAATCAAAATAATTATGTATTCATCTAAATGTTCTTTTCGGACATTATTTTAAACCATTATCGTAATAAGGTTAAAGTAATTCTGGACATTTGCTTGGCAGCAACCTGTCTCCTGTAAATTGAACTGTGACGACTACTTGTTATATTCTTCGCATACAAAAAATGTGTGTGTGTGTTGGAAAACGTTGAAAATTAGACTGATTTCTGTGTGTATATGTGGCAGATACGTCCAGTGAAACTAGATCCAGCTGCCGTTAGTGACGGTGACGCTGCCAACGTTGGATTACATCATGTCAAAGACTGGAGAGCCTTCACCTTGCAAGGCTATCCGGGTAAATTAATCAACAGTTTGACTACAATGTTAAGACCATGACAATATTGAATGGACAACTAAAACCTTAGTACGCTTTTAACTTAAAGGGCCTTTCTTTTGACTTTATTTGATATTGCGTTTTTTAGGGTTCATCTTTATCACCAATCCATTCCTTCGCGGCTCCCAGCCCTTCTGGGTTCGACAGTGTTTGAAGACTTACCCTCAGAAGCCAAATATCTGCAACCTAGACATGCACATGTCTCCCACTGACACCCAGGACATCTGGGACAAGAGTGTATCCAACCTCAGGTGAGGCAAGTGTACCAGACTGTATTTCTGCATCCCAATACTAAAACCAGACATGTCTGCAAATAGAACTTGTCTTAAAAGACAAGAACCTTTCAGCTGAGATTTGATGTTTTATGTGTCAATAATAAATAGCTCCTACTTAAGACCCAAATATAAGATACAGAAATTAGTTACGCATGTCTTTCAAGTTAGGTAATTGGTTTTTTATTTATTTATGTAGTTTTTGCAGAGCTTAAAATTTTTTTCAATGCATCTTGGCTTGTTTATAAAGTGAGGACTGTGCTCAAACGTTCCGCCAGTTGCCCTTCTGTTGGAAAGAGGGAGCCCAGAACTCTTCTGGAGAGGCTGCGCTGGGTCACCTTGGGTTATCATTACAACTGGAACAGCAAGGTAATCCAAGTTGTTCTGGTGAAATCTTTTGTTCATGACATCCATGAAGAAAGCACTTTTTTTTCTTCCAATTTCTTGTGCACATTCAACTGAAGCCAACCTCATGTTTCATGCTTTTTCGTAGACTTACTCTGCAGATCACTACACTCCATTCCCAACTGAGCTCCACCTCCTGTCTCACCAAATAGCAACTGCCTGCGGCTTTACAGGCTTCAATGCCGAGGCTGGAATCCTCAACTACTACAGGTCGGATTCCTCTTTAGGAATCCACGTGGATGAATCCGAATTGGATCACAGCCGCCCACTGCTCTCTTTCAGGTATGTCAGTAGAGTTCAATGAAAACATGTAGCATTTGGTTTGTAACAATGTGGCGTTCTCGTGCCTGTATAGTAAAGAAACCGATTCAACTGCAAACACGTGCATAATGTGTTTCTTTTATCAGTTTTGGCCAGTCAGCGATCTTCCTCCTGGGTGGCACTCACAGACAGGATAGTCCCACCGCCATGTACATGCACAGCGGAGATGTTATGGTCATGTCAGGGCTGAGCCGCCTCCTTTACCACGCCGTGCCTCGCATTGTTCCGGCCCACCAGGAAGTGGCGGCTCTCGACACCGAGCGATGCAGCTGGCAGGGTGGCGCTATTGTGGAGCAGGTGTCCGAGGAGGACTGGGTTGTATGCTGCAGGTACATCCACAGCTCCAGGATCAACATGACTGTCAGACAGGTTCTGGGGCATGGGCAGAGCTTCCCAGTGACACCTCCTCTTCCAGGACACGCAGAGCAGCACCAAGCAGAAGATGGAAAGCATATGAAGAGGAGACGACGTAGTGACTCACCTAATACTGAAGAGACATGATAAAGACCAGTCAAGGACAGTTATGCTGTTCGCAATATATATAGAGATATCTATGTATAATATATGTACTATATTTATTCTGGGGCTTTCAAAACATAGGCATGGCACACAATTGTGAATTGTCATTTTTACCTTTTGGTCAAAATAAGATGATTTTACAGCTTGGCAAAGAAGAAACAGACCTACACTGCTACAGAGTACAGACACCATTCTGGTGACAAAAATACCCCTCGGTTCTTTTATGACAATGAATTAGTGTTTGAAAATGACAAGTCAAATGTGACGCTTCATTTATTATTGTGGTTGTTCTCTTACTGCAGAGGAGCTATTACTGTAATTTCCAAAATGTCACACCAAATGTAATCGTAATCACGGTTGACAATCCATAGTCTTCATAGATGACCTACTTGATTGTTTACCCTCTCGCCAGACTCTTTTTCAGATCCTTTTATGTGACTTGGATCGTACGTGATCGCTCGACATTCCGTTGCTTTTGCCTTGGGCTCAGCCAGACGGCCCAGACCGAAGTAGTCACTTGGCACGACCGATCTGATGATGAGGGACTTCCTGGTCAGCAGTGACTGTCATCGGAAAAAAATAACATCAGATATTTGCCGTCTTTAATTGTCGTATCGTTGCGCCATTGTGATTTTAAGACTATTTCACGCTTCAAAAACAAGGCGGCTTTCGCAAAGATTTGTCATCTTCAAAGCAAGCTTAACGTTGTGCGGCTAGTGGCCTAGCGTGAACGTTTGCTGTGTTTTCGCCATGTCCGCCTCTGCTGGATGCTCTCCGGCGGGCCACAACTCGGCCCTCGGCTCGAGTATGTCGATGTTTCGCTGGCTCGAAGTGCTCGAGAAGGAGTTTGACAAAGCCTTCGTGGACGTGGATCTGCTGCTCGGGGAAATAGACCCCGATCAAGTGGACATTACGTACGAGGGGCGGCAGAAGATGACCAGCCTCAGCTCCTGCTTTGCTCAGTTGTGCCACAAATCCCAGACCGTTTTCCAACTTAACCACAAACTCGAGGTTAGTAGTTGACGATTCGCTATGCACGCTCTCGCCAATGTTTTCGGGACTATAATAGGCTGAAACGGCCTCATACGTTTTTTTTAAGTACGCCATAAAAGTGAACTCATGCGTTTTTTTTTAAAGTACGCCATAAAAGTGAATTTTCAATCATGGTCTGATATCGTCCATCGTAAAAAAAAAAAAAAAAGTACAATCTGATTGCTAAAAGAAGAACCAGCGATTTCAATGGTGTGCGTGTGCTCCTTGAGCTGTTCCTCACCACCTCCTTCCTTCCAGGCCCAGCTTGTAGATCTCCGTTCTGAGCTAAGTGGGGTCAAAGCGGAGCGGGCAGTCGTGGAGAGAGAAGTCCATGACCAGTTACTGCAGCTTCACGCTCTCCAGTTGCAGCTCCACGCCAAGGAAGGCCAAGCGCCAGACTCCGATTCCATCAAAGACAGACTCGTACGTAGCTGGCGGACAACTTTGGGTTGCCTGACTTTTAAGTTGACACTCAACACAACTCAAGTGTCTTTCTATCTAGAGCATGTTAAAACAACCACCAAAATAATTCATAAAACAAAGAATAAAACAAATGAATAACAAAGACAATAGAAAGCACCGAAACAGTCAAACAAAAAATACAGTCTCATGCGGAGTGAAAAGCCAAAGAATAAAAACGAGTTTTAAGACGAGCTTCAAAGATGGGTGGTGAACAGGTTCTTTCCCTACCGTGGGATCTTGTTACACTCGACTCCCTCTTGATTGGGCTTCTAGCATCCTTTTCACTTGTCTGACTTTTCTGCGTCTTCTGCATCGCCACCATGACCTCTGAGCCCTTCTTTCAATCCTGATGCGATCCAAATTCGTACCTGGTCTGCCCAGTTGTATTAAAAAGTATTAACTCCGTTTCATGCTAGAATCACTTATTAATCTCTGACTTCTTTCTCCTCTTCTGCCTCTTTTTCCGCTAAAGCCCGCCCCAACATTGGAACACATGGTAAGTTAGTGTGCGTGTCTTTGTAGTCGTAGTAGTGATGGTGGTCGTAGTCGTAGCAGCAGCACCAGCATCTCTTTTGTCAAACAGGTGTCACGGAAGATGGATTGCGCTTCAATGCACACGCATGCCTCTTTGACACGAGCACAACGTTTCAAATGGATTCCGCGAGTCATGAGAAAGCATTAAAAGGCATTCACGAAACATGATATGTAGAGGCGTTTAAAAACAAATGTAGGGAACAAGGAAGCCTTTTTTTTTTAATCGACAGTGGTTCTTTTCTGTTTTCTGCGCTGCACCGTATTTCTGATCTCGTGTGCATACGTGCATGTGTGTGGTGCTTACGCGGGATGTCCTGCGTTGCAGCAACAAGCGCTGGAGGACAGTAAAAAGGAGAAATTGGCAGAGGCGAGGCTTGAGGCCGACGTGAGACTTTTTAAGAAAGAAAACGAGGCTCTCCGTCGGCACATGGCAGTACTGCAGGCTGAGGTGTACGGCGCTCGACTGGCTGCCAAATACCTGGATAAGGAACTTGCTGGCAGGTGAGCCCATTTGGCTTGAATCGTGTTGTACCGCAGCGAGTCTGGTGTTTTAACTTAACGTTGATCATTGAAGTTGCTGTGGATCCGTTCTACGTTGCCTTGACCTCACCCGCCTCGCCTTGCTTACCTTATGGCGGTTCTCAGAAGGGTTTTTATGTTTGTTTTTATGGTCACCTTCAATTGTACTCGGCCACGTACGTTTGTACTGCCAAATGCGTTCTCTGCATCAACCCATTTCTGAGAAGCAAACCTTGACGCGCCAACCGAGGTCGCCACGGCAGCAGGTGAAGATCTTAAGCGCTCGGTCCCAAAGTCAGGCGTGAAGAACATTAAGGCTATCTTCTTGTGAGCTTTCAGATGTTTGACTCGGAAAGCTTGTCTGGCCAAACGTGAGCTAGCGAACCTGTACTTGGAGGTTCACCTGAAGAAGAAACGGAAGGGTTGTTTTTCATCCTAGGGTGCAGCAAATCCAATTACTGGGCCGTGACATGAAAGGGCCGGCACACGACAAGCTGTGGAACCAACTGGAGGCCGAGATCCACCTTCACCGCCACAAAACCGTCATCAGAGCATGCAAGGGGCGCAATGATCCCAAGAAACCGCTTCCCTCGCCCGTTGGGCACGTGAGTGTCAAAATGCCACCTTCTGGCCCGAGACGTGTTTCCGGAGCTCATTTCTTGGCTATCGTCGTAGGATCCAGACCTGCTGAAGAAAACGCAAGGAGTGGGTCCTATCAGGAAGGTGTCGCTAGTCAAAGAGGACCATGAAGGTCTGGGTATCTCCATCACGGTGAGCGCTCGCAGCCAGAACTTTTGACTTTTTGTATTGTTATGTACGCGTGCGTGTCTATGCGTGCGCCGTGTTCTCAGGGAGGAAAGGAGCACGGCGTTCCGATTCTCATCTCAGAGATCCACCCGAGCCAGCCCGCCGACCGATGTGGAGGCTTACATGTCGGAGACGCCATTTTGGCGGTCAACAGCATCAATCTGCGTGATGCCAAACACAAGGAGGCCGTCACCATTCTCTCCCAACAGGTACTGCGTGCGCACACCTCTGTTCCTCCAAAGCCCTGAGTGTGTCGGTCGCTCATCCCAGTCAGGACAGATCGAGTTTGAAGTGGTGTACGTGGCTCCAGAGGTGGACAGCGATGATGAGAATGTGGAATATGAAGACGACAACGGACATCGCTACAGACTCTACCTGGATGAGCTGGAGAACAATACGGCCCCACCTAGCGGCGACTCGGCAGCCGCGTCATTACAGGGTACGTTGGCAATCGTCCTCTTGACCGCAAATGGGCCCCGGGCCGCAACTTTAAGACATTTGCTCTCTGCGTTGTTTCTGCAGTGTTTGTTTTGAGCCAAGCGGTTGTTTGTTGGCTGTTTAAAAGATACAAAATGCAATTGTCGTATGTATAGTTGGCCAGCAAACTTCAAGTGGGAGTGGCATAATGTACTGTATGTTTCACATACAGTACATTTGACAATAAAGTTTAATTTAATCTAATCCAATCCATAAAACAGATCGCAGCCTCTTTTTCACTTTTTGGCTGCTTTTTCTAAGTTACCTTGTGTTCACCTCAACCAATACAGGATTTCCCTAAACTTCAGCTCACAAGTCAAAGTAAAAACAAAACCAAAAAAAAAAACCATTGTCCTCATGGCGGCTTGTATCTTGAAAAACCTATGAGTCACATTACTCATATCTCAAGGCACTATTAATCAGTATTTACAAAAAAAAAAAATAGTGACACCGCATTGTACCTTCCAGCGGGTCTGGAGAGAATGTCGCTGAACAACGGGACAGAAAATGGAGACACCACAATCACCAGTGACGCAACATCAGAGGAAACTCCCTCCAAGCCTCCCGACACTCACGGCTCCTCTTAAGATCACTCAGCCGCACTCGTCAAAGCTTTATTGTGCAAATCCTTTCTCTTTTTTTTTCTTGAGTACTGAATCGAGTCTGTGACAACCAGAGTAAGTTTGTCTCACCATTCTTTTCTGTAGATCTTCCAGTGTTTGGATTTTCTTAGGGGTGGGCTCGTTGAACGGTCGCATAGGCCAACTGGGTTAGTCTGCCAAGTTTTCTCACCGATTTTGCAGCAATTAAACTTGGGTAACGTTGTTTTGAGCAGGCTTTGTTTGTTCGTGTGCAAAACGGAAAAAAAAAGAAAAAAGCGATGCTGAGTGAAGGTGATGCAAGCGTCCAAAAAAGGACTCGTTCAACTCGGTAGACGACGAAACAAACATCGAAGGCCCTCATGCTGTGTGTTGTCACATTCGCAAACAAGACAGAAACCGCACTACTGTTGATGGACAGATTTGTTTGTGTGTTTTTTTTTTCAGCTTTCCATTGTTGTTATCCACATCACCTTCTTTCCACAAAGCCCTTTCGTGACGGAACCACAGAGTATTTTGTTACAGCTTGGAATGCCTCCCTTTGCCAACCCTGACAGTGCCACCGTGCCTGTCATCATCCTATTTATATGCCAGTGACTGTGGTTTAAATTCCTTCAGGTCTTGACTATGACACTACTCTACTCTACTCTATTCTGACGGCCTCCTGAACTTTGGTGATGCGATGTCGTTCAAATAATAAGCCTTCCTACAACCCGCATTTTCAATCGCAGCAGGGTTTTGCTGACTCCCGCTGGGCATGAGTTTGAATGTGATGAACTTGATTTTTAGGAGGGTGTGCACATTTGTGCAACCAAGTTGTCACAGTTGTCTATTTTTACTTGTCCAAGAAAAGATCTGCGGTTTTTGTTGTTGATGTTTTTTAATCGGGTTTGCAGTGGATGGAAGGAGTTTTGGAGTGACTTGATCCTGTTTGTTAGTTTTTTTTAATACCCAAAAACTTGTTTTGAACGGGCGTGTAGACTTTTATTTCCACTGTATGTCGAAAATGCAATTTTTCTCTTGAAGGAGACTTGAACCCGCTCATTGTCACCAACACGGGGGGAGACCAGAATGATGGATGGTGTTGGCACCCGGTGAACCAAAACTCTCTGACCTTAACGCGTTCACATGATGTGCTATTTTGCTTTTATTAATCTGGTTCCTCTTGTTTGTACGGAAGCTTTCACTTGTGTGCATCTGTATTGGTCAATGTATTCCGAGCAGTTTATTCAGCCTTTAAATAAAGCTTCAATGGCGGCACGATTGATTTGCAGGTTAGACAAAGCTCTCCCTTCCCTTGTTGGGTTCTCCAATAACAGTCGCTATGTTGAAAAATAGTCATGAGAGGTCAGAAAAAGTTTAGAAGTTGGCCACCGAGTTCCGCCATTGTACCTCCGCCCACAGTTGTCATGGTCACGTTAAAAAATCCACAAAATTTCTCCTTTAAGATTGATTATCATTGGATATGTATATATTTGCCTTTTATCAAGAACAGAAGTCTTTTTGTTCCAAGCCATGCGATGCGATTGGTATACGACGGCGCTATTGCACTTTGGGTTTTATTTTCAGATCATTTCTAAATCATTTTAGATGTCCTTTTGAAATTTTCGACCTGACCTCACGAAAAGTACGTTCTACCAACAAAAAAGAGAAAAATAACACAAAAACCCACGCGGGCGCTGACACTTTACCATAGGTATACATTCAACACATTAACACAGTTCTACATACTGTATTTGAAAATGTACAAATCATATCCATGCATATAATGGGAAAAACCATTTTGAAAAGATTTTATTTAAAAACGTACCCTTTTTGACCCGGAGGAAAGCAAGGAAGCTCATCCGCCCGGTGCTTTCTACCGTCTTTGTTACCGATTTGTTGCTTGACTGTTGTATATGTTAGTTGCTCCGTGTACAGCGCTTTGTATGCAGCGATGGCTGTTTGAAAGTGCTCTATAAATACAGTTGAGTTGAGAAAGATGACCTGGAGTGCTCAAACGGTCCTCTAGGGGGCAGTAGCCTTTTTGTGTACAATTGTGAAAAGACGCGGGCAGAGAAGAAGAGTAGTCAGACTACGGTTCAGTAGAAACATCCATTTTCTGTTTAGAGACCCGCGGCCATCTCTGAATCCGAGTGCAAAAGAGAAAATATCATCATGGGAGCCGTTCTGGGGTTGTGCTCCATGGCGAGCTGGGTACGTAGCACGTTTGTCGTCGATAAGAAATGGACATTATATCATTATGCGTGTGAGTAGCGTTTGTTGTTTTATTCCCCTGCTCGTTTGGTGGCATGACTGCGCAATAACAAAACTGAAGGCCGGGTGATTTTTACGGTGACGCAGATCAACATTTCCTACAATGGAGTAAATGTTATGTCACAGGATGTAAAGGTCACTCATAGTTAAGACTAATGTTATACCTTAATCGTCTTAGGTTCTACGTTCGTGGATTTCAAGGCCAAAACAAGTCTCGTTGATTTACTTTATAATAGAAACTCTGTCATAACGACAACCTGGAGCATTGAGTAGTGTCCGTGTTCGTACAGGACACCCCGGTTGCTTTATTCCCCGAATTTTTAGTTAATTGTGTCCTGTGTCGTGAACGGTAAAGACGCTTTGGCGATGATGTCAACAAAAGAGGCTGCTATGAGCTTAGCCATTGCGACACAGCCACCATGTAAACAAGAGTCCGGTATGATCGTATTACGATTCTAATCATTTGATTTCCGGCCCGATATGCGATGACATTGGGGCCGAATCGCAGTCGCCACCCTGCCCTGTGATTTACTTACAGGAATATGAGTTTGGATAACCTATTTTCCCCTTTTTCTGGGCAGATCCCGTGTCTGTGCGGCAGCGCCCCCTGTCTGCTTTGTCACTGCTGCCCCAGTGGAAATAACTCGACGGTGACGCGCCTCATTTACGCCTTCTTCCTTCTGCTGGGAGTGGGAGTCGCCTGCATCATGCTGATGCCGGGCATGGAGGAGCATTTGAAGAAGGTAACGCCACGTGCGTGTATGCAAACGGGGTTGGGAGGCTTACGTTTAAAATGTATCCCGAGACCCTTCCTGTTTACCTGTCAAAAAATGCCATTCCAGTACCATCGTATGAAAGTCACGCCAACTGATTTCTTGTCATGCCTCTTGGATCACTCCAATAAGTTTTGTAAATTTGTGCATCGAGTTTGCCTCGTGCACTTCGTCAAGACTAAATTGCCGACTCCGTTTCTGTCTTCCTTCAGATTCCGGGATTCTGCGAGGGAGGCATGGGGTCATCCATTCCTGGCGTGGAGGGCCACGTGAACTGTGACGTGCTGGTCGGCTACAAGGCGGTGTACCGCGTTTGCTTCGGCATGGCCGTCTTTTTCCTTCTCTTTTCTCTGCTCATGATCAAAGTCAAGAGCAGCAGAGACCCCCGAGCTGCGCTTCATAACGGGTGAATACCAGACCCAGAAAGAAGCACATACAAGGCGCGTCATAAAAGTTTCGGGACCGGGGCCATTCCACGACAAAGTACACGTTTTCTCCCTTTTAAGTCACGCTGCGCGAGTTGATCGCCCTTTCCCAGCCTTCTTTGTCATAGGCACTCCCGGAGCCACCATAGCTCCGTCGTCGCCAAAGCCAATTGGAAATAGGAATGAACGTGGCGACTGCTGGGTATCTTTTGTGACACGCCTCGTATGTTACGGGAAGACTCTAAATTGCTCTGAGATGTGAATGTGCTTGTTTGTACGTCCCGTGGTGGACTGTGATGATGAAGCGGACTCCGCCTCAAGTGAATTAGAAAAACACTCCTGGGGCATTTGCAACATTTGAGACGAGTCCGGGGGAACCTTTTCATTCGCTTTCTATTGCAGGTTTTGGTTCTTCAAGTTTGCAGCGGCTGTCGCCATCACCGTTGGGTCTTTTTTCATCGCAGAGGGTCCCTTTACGACCGGTAACTTCCCTTTCCGCAGCTTACCGTGTCTTTTACGTCTGACGGTATCAAACGTGGCTGGCCGACCTTCTTTTGACCGAAGGTCTACTTCTGTGATCCTGTTCTTTGCAGTGTGGTTCTACATCGGAATGGCAGGTGCGTTCTGCTTCATCCTCATCCAGTTGGTTTTGCTCATTGACTTTGCGCATTCCTGGAACGAGTCCTGGGTCGAGAAGATGGAGGAGGGCAATTCACGCTGCTGGTACGCAGGTATGGCCCTCGGGCGAGTGGGGAGCGGCAACAGCGCGCTCAAGACACGCAAGAAACGCTTCCAGATAGGAATGCCCGTGATGACTCGGTGGCACGTTTGCAGCCCTGCTGTCGGTCACCGCGCTCAACTACGTGTTGTCTCTGGCGGCCGTGGTCTTGTTCTACGTCTACTACACCCACTCTGACGGATGCACCGAGAACAAGGTCTTCATCAGCATCAACATGTTGCTCTGCCTCGGAGCGTCCGTCATTTCCGTCCTGCCTCAGATCCAGGTGAGCATCCCGCTCCCCTTACTTGACGGGCTCTCGAAGCCGCGACTTTGACGCTGTGTCGCTACCGAGTGAGTTTTTCTGACCGATGCCTCTTTTGCGCGCGTGGCCGAAGGAGTCCCAGCCCAGGTCCGGCCTACTGCAGTCCTCCCTGGTCACCCTGTACACCATGTACTTGACCTGGTCCGCAATGACAAACGAGCCCGGTAAGAACTTTTTATTCTTTGTTTTTTACATGATGCACAACTCTCATTTATTGTGCAACGATCTCATCGTAACATGTATTTGTTACATATTTTGATGCATTTTTATGCTTGAGGAAACATTTTTGTCTGTATTTTGGGGGCGGGGGGTATTGGAACGAATTAGGACATTTACGTCTCCCATTTACATTTTCGAGTGAAGAAATTTCTTCTTCTTCCAATTCATTTCGTTTGCCGTGTAATGGAGAGCCCTTTATAACCTTGAAATGCATCTGTTTTTCAAGACCGTTACTAATAAACTGGCTGAATGTCAATACAACACGATAGCTTTGAGTCCAGCTCCGCTGTCCGAATACGTCACCAGAAAAACAAAAAGAATAAAAAAGATTCGGTCGTTCTATCCTGAATCCACGGGGTACCTCCGATGATTTCCAACTGTGCTTTCAGATGTTTCCGTTTCTGGTCCAACCAATTTTCCAATTGTGCTTCCGCAGACAGGAAATGCAACCCAAGCCTTCTGGGTATCATCGGGCTGAACTCCACCACCCCTGCACGTGAGGACCATGCGGTCCAATGGTGGGACGCCCAGGGCCTTGTGGGTTTGATCCTGTTCCTCCTGTGCGTGCTATACTCCAGGTAAGGAAGCAGCCGCGCTTTTCAAATTGCCCCCTCCACCACTTCGACCCCCGCGTCTCTCATGCAGACTGCCACCGTCTCTCGCTCTCTCTCGTCCCGCAGTATCCGTAACTCGTCCAACGCTCAGGTGAACAAGCTGACCCTGACGAGTGACGAGTCGGCTCTGATCGACGACGGGCCTCGGGCCGAGAGCCTCGAGGAGAGCGGCGGGGCGAACCGCGCCGTGGATAACGAGAAGGAAGGAGTCACCTATTCCTATTCCTTCTTTCATTTCATGCTGTTCCTGGCTTCGCTCTACATCATGATGACGCTGACTAATTGGTACAGGTGAGCAGCAAGGAATGGCGAGCCGCTCACAGACGCAGATTCGGATTCATGACCGAGATCATTCATGAGATCAACTAAAATAGTGGTGGTGGGGGGGGGGTGTTTTCATTTAAAAAAGAAGTGGAAATGAAAAAAAACTGCCAAACTGCAGTATTGAATTCTTGATTGTGTTTTCCGTTGCAGCCCCGACTCCAACTATGAAGCCATGACGAGCAAGTGGCCCTCCGTTTGGGTCAAGGTCTCCTCCAGCTGGATCTGCATCGCTCTCTACGTGTGGACTCTGGTGGCTCCGCTGGTCCTGGTCAACAGGGACTTTGACTGAAACACTCATTGTCCCCATCGCTTGTGGGTACTTAGCAACTGTCAGCTTCGCCCGTGTTTTGTCACTGGAAAGAGTAGCTGGCTGCGTCAAAATCGTCTCGCTGCGATTCAGCTGTTTGAAAACTTTTTGTTTTCCTAACCCTGAGCTGCAGCTGAATCCCATTTTGCGTGTTCCCGTGTGACTCTCAAGCAGCGTGTTGTTGTGGTTCCTGTTGTAAATACGTGACCTGGATGTTTCCCCGGTGTGTTCTATTCAAATTCTTGCATGCTTTTTTTCACACACACACACACACACACACACACACACGCAATGCATTCCTGATTCTGTTGGAGGAATAGGTCTGTTTGTGACTTGCAACTTTTTGAAGTTTTTGCTGTTCACACTAGTTTCCGCACTCAGCACTTGTATTGTATTATGGCTATAACCTCTGCTCTTATCCAAATATGTCTTTTAAAATGTTAAGTGTATTGTAACTGATTTGTCCCCAACCTTTTTTGCCCCACGGACCTGTTTAGACAACAGCCTTTAAGGTGTGTGTGACAGATAAAAACAACAAATAATATAATATGACCTGCACGAAAACTGGTGTTTTCCAAACAGAATAATAAACATGATTCATGACACGAAGAACATCCTGTCTGGTTGCAACACTCTCTGGTCGCCATGGGAACATTTAAACACGCAACACCAACAAAATTAGGTACGCCACAAATACAAAGTGCATGAAAAATACGACTCCCCATCACCACATTACAGTGGATTTGGTGCGTGGGAATCTCCTTTTGAGATAAAGCTGTATTTTTTTCAGTTAAAAAAGGTCTGACTACATGGTCATTTTTTTGGGGTCAAAAAACAACTTGCAAAGGCGAAAAAAACGACCATGTATAGTAAGGCATTTTTAGCCCGAAAAAAACGACATAGTATAGGAAGGCGTTTTTCGCCCGAAAAAAAACACAGTATAGTAAGCCGTTTTTAGCCCAAAAAAACGACCACTATAGGAAGGCGTTTTTAGCCCAAAAAAACGACTATGTATAGTAAGGCGTTCTTAGCCCAAAAAAACGACTATGTATAGTAAGGCGTTCTTAGCCCAAAAAAACGACCACTATATGAAGGCGTTTTTAGCCCAAAAAAACGACCATGTATAGTAAGGCGTTTTTAGCCGAAAAAAACGACCACATAGGAAGGCGTTTTTAGCCCAAAAAAACGACTGTATAGTAAGGCGTTTTTAGCCGAAAAAAACGACCACTATAGGAAGGCGTTTTTAGCCCAAAAAAACGACCATGTATAGTAAGGCGTTTTTAGCCGAAAAAAACGACCACATAGGAAGGCGTTTTTAGCCCAAAAAAACGACTGTATAGTAAGGCGTTTTTAGCCGAAAAAAACAACCATGTATAGTAAGGCGTTTTTAGCCCAAAAAAACGACTATGTATAGTAAGGCGTTTTTAGCTGAAAAAAACGACCACTATAGGAAGGCGTTTTTAGCCCAAAAAAACGACTGTATAGTAAGGCGTTCTTAGCCCAAAAAAACGACCACTATAGGAAGGCGTTTTTAGCCCAAAAAAACGACTGTATAGTAAGGCGTTTTTAGCCGAAAAAAACGACCACTATAGGAAGGCGTTTTTAGCCCAAAAAAACGACCATGTATAGTAAGGCGTTTTTAGCCGAAAAAAACGACCACTATAGGAAGGCGTTTTTAGCCGAAAAAAACGACCACATAGGAAGGCGTTTTTAGCCCAAAAAAACGACTGTATAGTAAGGCGTTTTTAGCCGAAAAAAACGACCATGTATAGTAAGGCGTTTTTAGCCCAAAAAAACGACTATGTATAGTAAGGCGTTTTTAGCTGAAAAAAACGACCACTATAGGAAGGCGTTTTTAGCCCAAAAAAACGACTATGTATAGTAAGGCGTTTTTAGCCGAAAAAAACGACCACTATAGGAAGGCGTTTTTAGCCGAAAAAAACGACCATGTATAGGAAGGCGTTTTTAGCCGAATCAAGGCTAATTTGGACAAATCGGGGTGATTAATCCATCGGAGCACGCGAGTTCATTTCAAATTGTTTTTCAGAGGCGGCCGAGCGCGTGGAGTCGAGCGGTGCCACCTTTTTGGTGCGGTGCCACCACAGGAGGCTGCCGCCATCCTGCAGTTTTTCTCTTCTCGGACAAGCGTCAGAGCCGCTCCTCCGCACAAGGTCCGATTTGGCCGCCGGACTGCGTTCCGGGTCTTGAACCCGCAGCGGTCCACAGAGGCAACTTGGAGCGGTTGAAAGCACGCAAATACGCCGCCAACAAGAGGCTTATTTGGATACGCATCATCAGCACGAGCGTATCCTTCTTTGGCGCGAGTGTGCCCGTCGCGTTGTTCTCCAGCGGAGCCCGTTTCCAGACAGCGTCTCATCTCTCCCTCCAGGCAAGGCCTGCGTGACCTTGGCTCATTCACCGAGGGTGTCTGAAGCCAAAGCGCTCCAATCCTGAAGAGCCCCCCCCCCACACCCCTGTCTTTTAACACCCCTCTAATGTCATCTGTGAAATATGAAGTCATTAGGCCATGCTAAAACACTGCTGACAAACTAATTAACGGGCGCATTAAACAGGGTGGCCTTGATGAATCCGCTTTCACCGTTTCTTTTTTAAAGTGGCCGCGCTCAAAAATGAATACACATTTACGGGTGGTCTTAAGTTAGGGATAAGAAATAGCGGACGACCTCAAGGGCAAGCCTAAGTGGGTGGTCCTCTTTTTACCTCCTGTGGGTCCTCGAGTCTTTTTTTTGGGGGGGGGGTCTTTGCACTTGGGTCATGCTTGTAACACTGAAGACAATTACGACTCTGTTGTTTCCGTCACAGCCATTATGATTTAAGTTGTCCCTCGGTCACACCTGATCTAAAAAATAATTGACAGCCTCGAACTGCTTCCTGGGTAGAAATGATCTTGTAAATGGCGCCCTCAAGCGGCCATAATCGACGAACACCTATTTCTTGAGGTTGGTGAAAACACCCGAAAGTCAAAGCTAGCCAGTTTAGTTCAGTCTGACATAACATTTGTTCTCGTTCACCTTTTCTTGTATTGCTGTTTTGTTTAGATTTTTTGGGGGAGGGGGGTGCTCTGGCGTTTGTTCGCTGACTGCTTTTGATTTGTTCCGCCATTTGCATTGACCCAAAAAATGAACTAATAATACGGTAGAGCAATTTCACCAGTCATCACATAATTTCACATTCAAAGGTGAATAAATTAGTCTTTTTTTTTAAGTTACGATTTGTGAGTGAGTGAATGGTCTCGACTGAGCGGAAGTCGTCACTCAAAACACGTGACGTCACTTCGTACTGGCCGCCGGAGTCACAGACGCTCCAACCGACTGGAGGGATGTAAAAATATCTCTATATATTTATCTTCATATATGTCTATGTCCTAAAGATAAAAGTACACATACTTCTGGTTCTAAGGGAGAACTTAAAACGATACCGGTGCGGGTAGAACGCCTTTTAACGGGACGTTGTCCGTTTGTCTCAGACGATGTAGTAGCTCACGTTTTTGCGAGCTAGCTAGCGAGCGTTAGCATTGCGCGCCTCGGGGTCCCCGGCTGAATGTGAGCACAAAGGCGGCGACGCCCGGACGCCTCCTGTCGGAACCATGTACCCTTCGTGGGGGAACTATGGGGCGCCCCAGTCGCAGAACTACGGAGCGCCCGGCCCGCGAAAGCTGCAGGTCGGAGGCCACACGGGGTCCCCGACGAGTTTCGGCTCCTTGCAGGCCCCGTCGAGCGGCTCCATGTTCTCGAGCCTGCAGGAGCAGCACCGCCAGCAGATGCAGCAGCTCCAGATGCTCCACCAGAAGCAGCTCCAGAACGTGCTCCACCACGGCGGCCCCCCGGCGGCCTACGGCGCCGGCGGGCCCCCGGGTGGGTACTCTGCGCCGGCGTGGCATTCGACGGAAGCGGCCCCGTTGGATCGAAGCGGCGGAACGCAGTCGCACATAAAGGGAGACGGCGTCGCGATACCGCCGGAGCACTCGCAGCCTCCGCTTCCTCCACAGCCGCACAAGATTGACGCCAAACCGGCCCCTCCTCCGCCCGAGCACCAGTCGGCGAAACCTCCGGAGGCCAACGCTGCTCCAAAAACAAAGGACTCACTCGTTAAAGACAAGGACAGCTCCAATCTGCAGGTAGTTGTCAACAAATTTCTTTCCATTCCCACTTCGATCAAACAACTACACGTGATCCGTAGCAATAGTCTTGAATTGAAAGCGCGCTCCACGCAGCGGTCTTGGTCGGCAGGTTTATGCACAATTTTCGCCTTTGCAGTCGGCAATTTCACATTTTCTTGTCCGTATAAATGCTCTCGAACGTTCCATGGTCTTTGTCGGCGTATCTGTGTACAGCAAACCGCAAATCACTGTCTGTCGTTGCCTCCAATAGTAAAGCCCTGATCCCACCGAGCGGCGACCAGTTGCTCATGTTTGTCATGGCAGCGAATGATGCGTTCCCGTCGGGGTTCGTTCGAGGTCGCAAATGTTCACCAAACGATCGCCGAAACGTCACCAGACGTTCGCCGACCGCTGCGGTGTTTTTTCTTGCCACAAGGAAGTCAATGTTGACCATCTTCAAGAAAAGCGCGTGCGGACATTTGCGACCCCGACGGGAAGGCAGCGTCGGCGGCCTTCGAAAACACGCGCCGCCGTTCGATCGCGCGTTTGGTTTTGAAAAAGGAGCCGCTTGCCAGGGTGAACTACCCCTTGGCTAACGTGGCTCCTTAGACAAAGCAACAAACGTTGGCATGTTTGGACTAATTGTTGACGACAGCAAGCTTGATGTGTGCGCGTCTTCCAGGGGTTGAGTAAATATGAATGTTCACCCAGGATCAGCAGCAACTTTGGTACAAGCAGCATCTGGAGAATCTGCAGAAGCTGAAGCAAGAGAGAGCCAAGCAGAATCCAAATCATGCCGACCCCCCCAACAGCCACGCCGTGCAGCCGCCTCTTCCGTCCGAGCCTCCCAAAGGTGCGCCTCCTCCGCCCCCACCCAAGGAAGAGCAACCGGCTCCGCCTCCACCACCCGAGGTGAGCTCTCCGACAATGCTTGCGCGGGCCCGCTCGCCGGGAACACTCTCATGTTGCGCCCGCGGCCACGGGGCGCTCCAATCTTGCCGCGTATCTGTGTTGAAGCCGGACAAAAAGCAAGACCCGGAGGAGGCGGCCCGACTCCAGCAGCTCCAGGCCGCGGCGGCTCAGTGGCAGCAGGTTCAGCAGCAGAGGGTCAGCTTGCACTATCAGGCTCTAATGCGGCAGCACGAAAAGCTTCAGCAGATACTCGAAAAGTATCAGCCGCTCATTCAGCAGCCTGCAAACCTCCAGGTAGGTGGAAACGGGAAGCCAATGCCGACCTCTCTGTGTTGAGTTTTGTACACGGTTGCGGCATGTGGCCTTTTAAGCGGAAGGGATTTTATTCTCGGCGTCGATGGGAGGCAAACCAATTGGTTTTTTCTTACCAAGCCAGATGTGTCTGCCCTCCACGTGATATAAAGTCATTGAGGAACAAAATTGCCCATCGGCGGGGGTGGGGGGCAGACGACTCTTTCGGGCCTCGAAACCCCTTGGTTAAACCACGTGCAACGTGCCCACCAATCGCACGGGCGATCTGTTGGCATGGACATGCAATGGAGTCCCCACTATTTGGGATCGCTATAAATCAAGCCCGTGGTGTTTTCTTTGCAGGCGATGTCAGCCGAGCTGCAGCTGAGGCATTACGAAGTGCAGAAGCAGCAGTTCGCCCCTCTTTTCCAAGAGTGGGAGCTTACCTTCAGGCTGTGGTTCGAGCAGTTCCAAACCTACCCGCACAAAGACCAGCTGCATGACTATGAGAACCAGTGGAAGCAGTGGCAGGATCAGATGAATGCTACCAACGCCCACATTCAGGAGACCATCGCCACCCTCACCGCCATGGTGCCGTACGCCGCCATGCAGTATAACAGTGCGGCTATGGGGCCGTTCGGCGCTTACCCCGGACAAGGCATGCGAATGCCGCCGCCGCCGACGAATCAGCCGCCGCCGCCGTTGAGTCAGCCGCCGCCGCCGTTGAGTCAGCCGCCGCCAGTGACTCGGCCACAAATGAATCAGCCGCCGCCGCCGACGCCTCCTTCGGTTGCCGTCGGTCCCACCTCGCAAGGTCCGCCGCCGGGTCCTCGGCACTCTCCAACTGCCGCCGGACCGCCACCCAAAGGAGGCGCCCCGGCCGGATTGCGACCCGCGTGTCCTGTCAATATTCCGCCCCCCAACTTCAACAGCATTGGGGGCCCGAGGTCAGTGCCCGTACTCGTTGCTGATCAGGCGCAGATTGAATAGAATTCAACCGTGCGTTTCACTGTTCATGATAACGACATTGTTTTACCGTCTAAACATATGTTCTTAGAGCGAGCAACCCCGGATTCAGCCAACCCGTGCCGTTTGAGGGACCTCCGAGATTCGATCAGCGCTTTGAGCGTCCTCCTCTGTTCCAGCCACCTCCGCGCCGCTTTGACGGTCCACCGAGGTTTACCCAACCAGGGACACGCTTTGACGGAACGGCTCGATTTGATCAACCCCCCCCGCGCTTCGACGGACCGCCCCGTTTGAACCAACCCGGGTCGCGTTTTGACGGTCCGCCCAGATTTGACCATCCGCCTCCGCTCCCTTTCGACAAGCGGTCTCGATTCGACCAGCCCCCGAGACAGGCTGGCCCGCAGCCTCCCACCGAAGGCCCTCCGGCGCCGCCACCGAGGCAGGAAGAGCCCCCGCCCCAAGCCAAACAAGGCCCCGCGCAAGCTGTCAGTGGGGAGTCTTCGTTAAAATCGGTCGAACTGCCTCCAACTGACGAGCAAACGAGTAAAACCAAATCTGGTCATGCGACCGCTGACAAAGACATGACGGATGACATGCTGGACAGTGTTGGATTTTTTATTCCCAACGAACCAATTCCTCAAACCCAAATGACAAGCGCAGAGGAGGATGATTCCATGGACATTTGTAACTCACCCAAACAAGTTGACGGCAATCCAGCACAGTCTGCCGCTACTCCGACGGAATCAAAACAAGCTACCTCACAGGATTACCCCAAACCCAAAGGCTCTGCGATAAATAACACCACTTCCTCTGTTGCCTCCCAAAAACAAGAGGAGAAGCAAGGGCCCGCACAATTGCAGTCGAGGCCGCAACGTGTAGGTCCTCCCCCGGCAAGAGGACGAGGTCAGCCCCTGGGGCCTATGCGAGGTCGTGGCGGAGGACGCGGGCAGAGGGGACGCGTAGACTTCAGCGGACAAAACAGCGGACCGCCTGAGAAGGAGTCGGACGAAATGCGTCATGAATTTCTGCCTCCCGAGGAAGAATTTTACGAGGTGTCGGAGCAAGAGGACTACGAATGGCAGGGGTCGCCGTATGAGGAGTTTGGTGGTGAGGCGCCTGAGGAACCAGGGGAAGAAATTTGGATGCCGGAGGACCATCACTTTGAGGCAGAGGAGGAGTATTATGAAGAACCAATGCAAGGACCTCCTAGGAGGAGAGGCGCGCCGGTGATGAGAGGGCGGCCGATGACCCGAGGAGGTGCGCCACTGGGTTTAGAAGGACCGCCCATGGGAAGAGGAGGACCGCCAATGGGCCGAGGAGGACCGCCAATGGGCCGAGGAGGACCGCCAATGCACAGAGGTGGACCGCCAATGGGCAGAGGTGGGCCGCCAATGGGCAGGGGAGGTCCGCCCATGGGCAGGGGAGGTCCGCCCATGGGCAGGGGAGGACCGCCCATGGGCAGGGGAGCTCCGCCCATGGGCAGGGGAGCTCCGCCCATGGGCAGAGGAGGACCGCCCATGGGTAGAGGAGGACCGCCCATGGGCAGAGGAGGACCGCCCATGGGCAGGGGAGGACCGCCCATGGGCAGGGGAGGTCCGCTCGTCGGGAGGGGCTGTCCGCCCATGGGTAGAGGCGGCCCGCCCATGGGTAGGGGGGAACCTATGAACAGTGAATGGGAAGAAACTGAGCCAGCTGAGTACCATGATGAAGAGGAATCTTGTTGGGGAAACGGGGGTCCTCCAATGAGAGGGATGAGACCTCCATTTCCGCCTGGCCGCGGTCGACGACCGTGCGGCCATCCCGCTTTCATGCCGGGGAGAGGACGCCCGCCGCACTTTGCGCACGGGCCACCGGATGAAGAGCCATTCGGCTACGGTATGGACTCTGGCGATATGGACGAGTCGGGTCCTTACATGTACCACGGTGAGGATCCTCACAACTTAATGCGCTCGGGAGGAGGAAGAGGCAGGTGGCCACCACCTCACAAACAAATGGAAACCGGCGACGAATCGTTTTATCGAGACGAGATGGAGTCCGAGCAGGATTGGCGGCCGCCCTACGGCAGACGTCCTCCGATGCCGCACGAGATCATTGAAAGGGCCGGTGAAATGAGAGGGGGGCCTACGGGTCGGGGAAGGACAAGAGGTGCCATGCGGCCAGGTGCGCCGCACCAAGAGGAAGATGGATACGGTTGCGGTTTCGTCGACGACTACGGCCACGGAGAAGACGACCATCGGCGCGGGCCGCCTCGTCTTGAGGACCCTCGACGCGACGGCAGGTTCTTTGACCCCGAATGGGAAAGAAAGCGTTCTCCGCCAGCCAGGGACGATCCACCCCCGGCCCCGGAGCATTACCGTGACGACGGCTGGCTTGAGGAAAGGGACCGAGGTCCCCCGCATCCGTTCGAGGAGTATGACCGTCGAAGAGGCGATATCAGAGTTCGCGATTACACCGATGAAGCGCCATCGCGATCGGAAGATCCGGCGCATCCTCCGGACTGGAATCGCCCTTCTACATTTGACCCCCCGACGGAGAGAACCTTCACCCCCTTCCGCGACCACAGAGACGAACCCCCGCTTCAAAATGAACCCGGCGAAAACCTGCCGGCGAATTCGGCGGACCAACAGGGAGGGAACGTGCTCGCTCTTTCCCAGCGGCAGCATGAAATCATCTTAAAGGCTGCCCAGGAATTAAAACGGATGAGGTAGGCGACGTCCGACTCGGCTCCGGTGCCGCGCGGCCTCGATACGTCCGTCCGTATTGTTTCTTTGTCTGCGTTTGCCTCGGCTATCAGGGAACTGCAAGACGTGAAGACTGATGCCGCATCTCAGCCGACACTCGCCGACCCTTTGCCTGACCTCCCCGCCGGGCTCCTGGGTTTGGAGATCCCCCCCGAAGTCAGAAATGCGCTCAAGGTCAGCATTCGATTCATTGGCAGTGAAGCCGTCACGTCGCGACTGCTCCTTGAAACATTCAAATTGACCCGATCCAATGTGTCGCAGGGCATGAGCGCGTCCGTTCAGACGGCTAAAACGCAGTCTTGGGACGCGAGTCCCGCCGCGTCTGCGCCTACCGTCGTTCCAAAGACTGTGGATTACGCCCACGGACACGGTATGTGGGGGCACACTGGAGCTCCTTTCATCTTCAAATCGGGGATGTCCCCGTGCGATCCCGCGGTCGGACATCGGCGCCGATCGGGCGATTTTCGGTGTCGGGCGAAAAAGGTCGGCCTTACTATTTTCCGAGCACTTTAAATGTCACCGAGCTACAAAACGATCCAAATGTTCAGTTTGTTCAGTTCCTGTGAGGTCGGAGCGTTGTGTTAAACGTCAATAAAAATCACGTTTAACCTACTGTACATCTAATTGAATACGCGACAAAGACAAGATATATGACCGCTATTGTGTCGAGCAAGTCGTCCTTCATGAAAAACTTTATGGCTGTGACACCTTCCAAAAGAGATTTTTTTTAATGCGTCGTCGAGGTATTGGATCGAGACTCGGGATCGACGGATACTTCGAACCAAAGACTCGGCCTCGGGTGCTAAAAAGAAAAAAAAAGCCAGATCGGCACATCCCCGTCTTAAACAGTGACGCCGTTTGTGACGGTTATTGGTGAACCTTTTCAGAACCCGGTACCACGGTGGAGAAGATTGCTTACGGTGAGAGGATTGTGCTGAGGCCCGACCCGGACAGGGGATACGAAAAAGGTGGGTTGAGCGCTTGACCTCGCTGGCAAAAGTAGCAACCTTCATTCTTTCTCATGCGCACGGAACACCTTTCAAAAGGCACTTTGCCATTTGCCGCGGACCGAAAAGGCTCGGCTAACGACTCGTCGGGGCCGGCGTGACGTCAGCAAGCCGAGCCGCGATCGGTCCTTACCCGAGCGAGTGACCAAAGGGACTTTTTAAAAGCGTTGATCGGATCTGCCGAAGGCGGTCCGTCGTCTTTACGACGGACCCGACGTTCTACCGCTGACAATCGCAAACTCGCTCAAGCGTCCCTTTCAGTAAGGGAGGTTTTGGTTTTGCTTTTTGCATTGACAATTTGTCGCCCCGTGCTCCCCAGAACCCCTGCGCGATCCTTACGGCAGAGATCCCTATTACGACAGACGACCCGACCCCTACCCGGAGCGCCGCGAGTACAGCCGAGAGAGAGAATTCTACCGAGAAAAACCTGCGGCAGAATATGAAAGGGAACGATTCGGAAGGGAAAGATACCCTCCGAGGGATCGAGATGAAAGGTAGCGCCTTCCCGCCTCCTCTTGTCCTTGTCAAACTTTTCAGCGTCTGTATCCGCGTAATACCGTTTTGTTTGTATGTTTGTTTGGGATCCAAGCGCACTAATGATGGTTGACGAAAGGTACTCCGTCCCGGTCGTGTGTTGCTTTGATAAAAAAAACGATGGGATGAAATATATCGCGAGCTTTTGCGTCGACGTAGGCCCCCTCATCGTCCGGGCTACCGGGAAAGAGAACACGACCTTCGAGAGAGGGACCGAAGCGGCAGCCGCGATCGGGAGGATCTTTTCGGGAGGCCCGCCTACGAAAGGCCTCCCTACGAGCGGCCCGGACACGAGCGGCTCGGGCCCGAGCGCTACGGCCACGGCTCCTCCCCGTTTGGTAAGTTTCCGAGCCCGCCCAGTGCGCCGTCGGGGGGGGGGAACAAAACGGCGCAATCTTGGGGGTCGTTTGAATATTCCTGACGCGCGAACATTGCCCGCTAGACCGGAGAGGTTACCCGGAGGAGCGCGGGCCCCCCTCCGCACTGCCGCTCGCACCCCCGCCGCAGCCGGTGCCGCCCGTGGAGAAGAAGCCCGAGATCAAAAACGTGGACGATCTTCTCAAACCCCCCGGCAGGCTGTCGCGGCCCGAGAGGGTATTCGTTGCCGCCGGCCGGCTTCGTGGCGTTTGCTTTTGGGGGGGGGGGGGGGGGGGTGTGCTCGTTGTGACGCCGTTGTCGTGGCAGATTGTCGTCATCATGAGGGGCCTGCCGGGGAGCGGAAAGAGCCACGTTGCAAAGCTCATACGAGTGAGTACGTTCTCGCTTTTTGTTTTGCTTTTTGAAGAGCGACTTCACTTTGGGCTTCGATTTCAACCTTCAGGATAAGGAGGTGGACTGTGGCGGCGCCCCGCCCAGAGTTCTGGTTTTGGACGACTATTTCATGACCGAGGTTGAGAAGATCGAGAAAGACCCCGATACGGGCAAAAGGGTCAAAAGGAAGGTGAGCGTCCCCTCACACACACACACAAAAAGAAAAAAGAGCGCGTCCGGATCACTTGCGACGCCGTCCTCCAGGTTCTCGAGTACGAGTACGAGCCGGAGATGGAGGACACCTACCGCAGCAGCATGCTGAAGACCTTCAAGAAGACTTTGGACGACGGCTTTTTCCCTTTCATCATCTTGGACACCATCAATAACCGGGTCAACCACTTCGATCAGTTCTGGAGCGCCGCTAAGACCAAAGGTTTTGAGGTACGCTCAAGGCACGAAATTCAGTCCCCCCGATCTCGGCGTGACCGTCGCCCGTGCTCCGTCCAGGTCTACATCGCCGAAATCGTGGCCGACGCCCACACCTGCGCAAAGAGAAACGCCCACGCGCGCACCCTGAAGGACATCGCCAAGGTCTGTCGCGCAAACGCCGCATTCCGGCGCGATGTCGGGGGACAATCGTCCGACGGCTTGTCCCTCACGCAGATGTCCAACGGCTGGGAGTCCACGCCTCGCCACATGGTCCGCTTGGATGTGCGAGCCCTGCTGCAGGACGCCGCCATCGAGGAGGCGAGTTCTTCGCGACCGACCGCCTTTGCTCGCTTTGGGAGCCTCGGCTAACGTGGCTTCGTTACCAGGTGGAAATGGAAGACTTCGACCCCGAGGATGAGCCCGAGGAAGCCAAGAGAGAGGAGGAGGAAGAGGGCGATCTGGTAGGACATTTTGCCCCCCCCCCCCCCCCTCACCCACCCCCGTGCGGCGACTCATTTTCATGTTTGTGGGACGCTCTTTTCGTCGCGGCGCCCAAAAGTCCTTGCCTTCATTTCAAGTGGAAATCCTGTTTTTCCTCTGAGAAAAAAAGCAATTCCATCTTGAGCCGAACCGGTCGCTTGGAACCGATCGATTATTCGAAATGCAAAATGTGTCTTTGCTTGTCACGCGGTCGCATATTCTGAGCGTACAATACTTCCCGATTTAGCTAGCCGGCGCTTTCACAACAGCCGCGGCAGCTCTTGTGAAAGCGCTTTACCAACCCAGTGAACATCAAGGAAAAAACATTCTCGGTCTAAAACGCCTTGCTTTCAAGTCGCAATTTCATAGAGCCACTATGAAATTGCGACTTGAAAGCAAACGTTTGACACACACACACTTTGTTTTCCATTCAGCAATGCGGGGAACACCTCCATGCCAACTGGGGTCATGAAAAGCTCTGTTGTATTTGTTCTCGGCACCGGATTGTGCCTTTTTTTATTTTTTGGAATGGGCGGCAGCCTCATTTTAAGAATCTCTGCGTGAGCGGCGTCCTCCTTGGCTGGCATTCAGCCAACCGCCGTTGCCATGATTTGATGGACCACAAGAGAGCCATGAAGCAAAATAGGGAGCCAATACCAAAATGTGAAGCGGACCGGTTTCTCTTGTGCTTTTGACGCTGTCCGCAAGTGACGGGTGCAATGGGAATATACCGTCAATCAATCTAAAAAAAAAAAAAAAGAGAGAGAGATGGGTGGTCAACTTACCCGACCACCCGATAAAACCGATGACCGCTCTTCACCTAAAAAACCCAAAATCGCCACTACCTTTCTTTGCTCCAAGGGCTTTCTGCTTATTGACTTTTGTTGCTAACCAGAGTTCTTCAACAATCTGCACAAGAAGCCATGGATGGCGCTTGTGTTGTGCAAAAGTTCCTCTTAAAAAAACGGGCGAGAAAGAGATTTCTTTTTAATCTCCTACTGCCTGCTCATATCGACCCTTTTAGAATGTATGACAAAAAAGTGTTGTTGTTGTGTTACTGCAAATGCTCCTTGTTTTGATCTATTATTTATTGGGTGGGGGGGGGGGTGACTGTCCTTTTCTTCCATTGACCAAAATGTCCATTTGTGGGAAAACGAGGGGCTCGTCTTTCTTTGCCATGGATGTGAAATGTTTCATTTGTAAGTTGTAAGCCAAACATCCTGGGCTCCATTCGGGCTTCAAATACCAACCGCAAATGTCTTCTTCTCACCCATTGACAATGGGAGCAATTGTAGAATTGTAGAACTCGGTTCAAAAACCGTCTTGTCGGGGCTATTTTTTGTGTGTGCGCGCGTGTGGCGCTTGTAAGCGAGCCTTTGATTTCATGGCGACACTCTTTCTGTGTCTGGCAACTTGACTTGTCCGTGTTGAACATCGTCCCACCGGTAGCCGCGAGCGTCGTCTGTGTTTGAGCCTCTCCTTGTTGTCAACGTTTGGCCTTTGGGTTCAAATTGGCTCGAAACGGGGCCCTTTGCCTTCAGCTTGAGTCGCGAGCGCCAATGAAAAAAATCACCAGTCGGGCGCGACGCGGCCCACAGAGGCGACGCCTCGGGAGGAAGGCGACTCTTGCCGAAACCCGACCAAAGCGGGAAGCCATCAGAAAGGGCTTCCCGGTGCGGTCTTTGCCACGAGCGCGGATTCGTCTGCGCTCGTGGCAAAGCTCACCAAATCCATTTTTTTCCCCCTCTTGCTGTTGGCGGGCCAGTCTTGTCATTTCTACTTTGGATTGGACTCGAGCTCCGAAAGCAGAATGCGAGCGCTCATCCTTTTGCTTCTCTCTCTCTCTTTTGCCGCCATGTTTAACCTCTGCAGTGTCTGTTTTAATTAATCTAGGGCTACATTCCAAAAAGCAAATGGGAGATGGACACGTCGGAAGCAAAACTGGGTAGGTTGACAACCCGCACGACTTCCGCGTTTGCGCCCCCGACGTGACCGGGCCGCATTTGCGATGTTGGCGTACAGCTGAAACGGCGGGCCTCGGGGGGCCCAGCCAACGGCCGCCGCCGCGCGATACGGTCGGGACATTTATGCTGCCCTACAGTACAAACGTGGCAATGACGAAAACGTGAACGCGAAGAAAAAAAGCATTTCATCAGACGTGAAACAACCCGCTGCCGCGATTTCGTTGCCGTGCCGCACGACCGTCGAAATCGTCGTCTGGGCCGAGCTTAGTCCGGGAGACTCGCTTTGCAAAGCGCGAGACGATTTCAACCTTGGCCGGACGTGCTCTCGCGGCGCCTGCGCCGAAAGTACGACGACTTACGAGTCGATCCGGAAGTGTCGCTAAGCGACGGTGGGGAATCCCGCACTGTACATTTTGTTGGTTAGCGAGGTCGCGGCGGCCCTTCGCTTCCCGCGGTTCGTCTTAACGAAGGCCTTCTCGCTATTTCCGGTCGTTCCCGTGAAACGGCGAAAGTGAAATGAACGACGTGAACGTTAACGGCGGCGGTGAAAACGGTGTCGGCGGGGTACGTTGAAAGGAGCTTGGAGTGCCATCCACTTTGTCCAAGCGCGGTCTGTTACGGACAAAGCCCGCCGCCGTTGATGGACAGACTGAAGCGCTCCAGCGGGCGGACGTCGAGTCGCGGCGCTCTCGCATCGCAGGCCTTCCTTATCTGTGGCCTCGTCAATAGCTCGAGTCCATTGCGTGGCGAGAAGCGGGAAAATGAGCTTGCACGTCAACGTTTTCAGCCTAATTTGCCCGCAAACAAACGACGGCGTTTTCGCGGGTACTTGGAAGCAGCAGCTGGACGAGAGCGGCGGGCGTATTTGCGGCCGTAAACGCCAGCGGGATTTTTATCCGGCGTGCCCTGAATAGCAACGGTGCATTTCTTCAGACAAGCTGGACGGTTTGGGGAGCGGCAGCAAGAGGAAGCGCGACGGCGATCACGCGGCGGGCCTGGAGGACTTCCTTCAGCTGCCCGACGACTACGCCACCCGCAAGTCTCAGCCGGGAAAGAAGAGGGTAAAGCCATACTTTCCGCATCTGCGCTTATTGGCTGGCCGCACGGGCCTTTCCCCGCCCGGCTCCACTGAATTCATCCTCGCGTACCGTGAAATGCCCCGCTCGAAATAGACCCAAAGGGGGCGGGGGGCGGCCGGCCGGCGCTTTTTAGCTCCGCGCTTTGTTTCGTGTTCAAATTGAGAGCCGCGCATGTCCCGCTCAAACTCCGGCTGACTTTTTCTTTTCCGCTTCTTTCGAAAGGTGCGATGGGCTGATCTGGAGGAGCAAAAGGACGCCGATCGCAAGCGGGCCATCGGCTTCGTGGTGGGCCAAACCGACTGGGAGAAAATCACCGACGATAGCGGCCGGCTCGCGCAGAAAGCCCTCAACCGTACAAAATATTTCTGAAAGATCATCTTGAAGCCCTTTTGGGGCTTTGTTTTCCACAAAGGTACGCGCGCCTCTCTTCCAGCGCGTCGGTTTTCGGCGCGCGGCGCCGCCGCAGTATAGAGCCGACCGCCGCGCTCGCAGCGCGCATGCAAACGCAAACTCGGGTGACGTCGGCTCGTCAAATGATTGGCGACGCCCGAGCGGCTTCGGGCGAGGTTTGCCGGTCGCACGTCTGCGGGAAGGCCGCTCGCTCTCGGCTTTTGCGGCGTCCCTCGGTCGTAAAGTGGAAGGAACGGGGTCCGGCGCTTGGGCGTGCAGTTTCAAAGCATTGACGCCGGACTTATTTGAAAGCGGCGTCGCGGTGTTTTCTCGACGTAGGTCACGTGAGACTTTCCGATTAAGACGACGATCGGTTGCACTTGAGCATCGCCGGGACTTGGAACGCTCTTTTCTTTTGGCGCCCAAATCTCCAAAATCTTTGTTTTGTTTTGCAGGCCTCCGAACCGTAAAAACACGAGACTCTTCAATCAATTCTTGATTTTTCTTTGACAAGGACAGCTCCACTTTCTTTTTTAAATAGGTTTAGGTCATCCTTCAAGTAGTTGTTGTGTATTCAGATGTGATTTCTTGATGTTTTATATCTGTAAGCCGTCGGTTTGTCAAACCGACGGCGACTGTAAGAAAACAATAAAAATTTCACACACTCGAATTGGCCAATTTGCCGTCGCCTTCATCGGTCGAGGTCTTTCTTTTCATCCATTTCTGTTCCTCGGCTCGAGATCATCGGCGAGTCCGGAAATGCAAATGGTGGCCTTCCACTTCACCAAAGTGGCCACTTACTAAAAGTGCAAAATGTTTCGTTTCGGCTCCCGAGTGAGTCTTCTAATGGCGTCTTCAGCTTGTGCCGGTCTAGACGTACGCACGCACACGCATGCATATATGTATGTATGTATAGATCTATCGTATCTATATATGGATATATGTATGCATGCGTGGTGTGTTCGTATCGCGTGTTATCCGAGGGGCACGCCCGTCGTCTTCACGCTTGAACATTGAAGTCGTACTCGGGTTGAAGTCTCCGCCGTCACCAAGACGCGCTTTTTTTATGAGGAGGAAAACATTTCCATTGTTTCCGGAGGAGCTCGTTGGAATTTTCCACCATCGGTCTTTTATTGGAAGGCCATTTTGAAGTGAAGCCAGCGAGCCGGCCGCTTGAAAAGCGAAGAGGAAGCGGCGGCGCGATGGGGGGCTTGGCGCCGAAAATGCCGTCGCGCGGTTGCAACGCGCCTTTCCCGGACATTTCTGACGCTTGGAAAGCCCGATTCCCTTTTGATGGACCAACATTCCAACTTTTTGTTGTCTCGCCCTTTGGCAAGGACCCTATTTTCAAAGAAACGCGCCCCCCCTCCCGTCATCGAAAAGGATTCGGACCTCGGCGAGCGACCGGAACACCTTCACTCTTGGCCAAAGATTCTTTCTGCAAGTCGTCTCAAGACGATGTCGATCTTCTACCGAGAATGTTTGTCACGACCATTTGATTGGGGCTAGGATGACCCCCCCCCCCCAAAAAAAAAAAGATGAAGAGAGTTCAACATTATTCAAGCTGTCACTTCTTTCCAATTGTCATTAAATATTCAACAAGCACTAACTGGTGTGTTTTCATTTATTTCCTTGGGTGTTGTTGACACACATCAATGATCCACAAATTATTTCAGGTGGTTAAAAAAAAAATGGAATGCAGCAAACAAACTGCTCTTGATTTTTTTTTTCCCATTCTTGAATTTATCCAGTCAAGGCAATTGAGAAGAGGTTGACTTTTTCCTGTCCGTCCGTGCATTGTCATGTTCAACAGAGAACATTTTGCGTCTCGGCAGCCACAAAATGTTTTCGTTTCAGGACACTTGCATTGCGCAAAAAAGCACCTTGCCGACGGAACGTTTACCGGCATTCCCAAGCCCCTTTTCTTGCCAGTCCACTGCAAGATTTGGACTTTTAGCTGATAAAACCTCGAGCTGTTAAAACTGCGATTCTTTTGAGCGGCTGCTGTGTACTTCAATCTGTTGAGTATTCTAAACCCGGGGGGGGGGGGACACCACTCGGAACTATTATGTACGCACGAGGAACTACTTTGTGGGCACAACCGACTCTTTGGGGCGCGCGGACGACCACGCGGCGTGCACAAAACGGATCGAAAGTGCGCACAAAGTAGCCGGGTGATTTGGATGAGAAAATGGAATGCTCCTTCTTTCAAAGTTGGCAGGTTGAAGGAAAGCCACGTAATGGACCCAATTTTGTTTTCGGCTAGGGATGAGTTAGGCCGACATCTCGAAACGCCGGGCGTCGCAAGGAATGCCGATCATTGTCCCCCGCCCCCCAAATGTCATGCCCGGGGCTCTCACGAACGACTGCTTTTGCATTCAGTTCCTCTTTCCAAAGCTGAAAGGGGCCCCTCGATGCTCCCGATGGAAAGCGCCCCGCGGCTCAAAAGGCCCACGTAAGCCAACGGCGCCGTTGCGGCAGCCCGCGCGTCGAGTGGTCGGCAGGCTCTCCCGCTCCGTAAGGCATGAATTGCGCCGGAAGGTCGGCGTCCAGCTTGCAGATCACCTTGTAGATGGCCTTCTTCCACGATGGATCTCGGTCCTTCCCCGTGGAAACGGCGGCGTAGAATTGCCGCAGCGTGAGCTCTGCCACGTCAAGGAAGCCGTCGGGGACCTGTTAGGAAAGCCCCGTCAGTTAGACCGCAGCCATCTGGGCCGGTGCCCGCCCGGATCCTAGAGCGGGCGTAGTCGATAAAAGGTACGCCGACGTGAAGCAAAATGCCTGCTGCGTGGGGGCCTAACGCCACCGATGTGCCTTTGCTTGGCCAACGCCCAATCAGGTCAAGCCCTCGAGTGGAATCCCGCTGCTTCGGGGATTTCAGCGAGACAAGTTGGCCCATGTTCTCAGAGCACATCTCTTTTTTTCTGACTGCCTTTGACAGTGATCACTCAAACATGACCCCCCCCCCCGCCGTGCCCCTCCCCCCCCCAAAAAAAAGACAAAATGCAGAAGCTGTCCTATCAACTCATTCACTCCCAAAGACGTTTTTAAACGTCTCTTCAGACTTGGTCCAGAATTGGCTGGTACTGAATGAGTTAAGCACCGGTTTCCATATGGACGGACTATCAATTAGCCCCTTGCGGCTGAAGCGAAAGGGCGGCCATCTTACGTTGCCGCCGTTCCCCACAACGTCGGTTGGGTTTTGGCGGCACGTTTGACCGCAGGCTCGCCGTCTGTTGTTTTGAGAGCCCGATGACGCAGAGCAATCTTTGCCCCGCGCAAACGGACGTTTGTCGGCGGCGCCAAAGAAAAGGGCTTCCCGGGCTGGCGCAAAGCTCACCTGGAAGTGGCCGCCTTTGTCGTAGTGCACCTTGAGGACTCTGAAAAGTTGCGACTCTCTGCCCACAGACAGCGCCCTCGCGTCGGCCGCCCCCTCCGCCAAGGCGCGGCGTGCAAAGCGCTCCACCTGGATGTAGTAGAACTCGCGGAAGTTACTGAACCACTTGATGAGCCGGGAGGCGCCGCGGCGTGTGAACTGCAAGGTGGGAGGGGGGGTGGTGGTGGGGGGGGGGTGACAGCGAGGTAAGTGAGATCATCAAAAGCCTTTGCTGTGCTCATCCTGCAATAACAGGAGAGGCCACGTGAGCGATGCCTTGGCGCCGCCGTCCCGACGGGGCCTCCGCCGTCTCACCTGCACGTCGCGGAAGCACAGCCTCAGCACCCGCCAGCTTGGATAGCGCGTGTAGAAAAACATCAGCTTGGCTTTTTTCAGGTGGTCGGCGGTCAGAGCCTCCTAAGTGCAACGCGGCTAAGGACAACGCACCACGCTACGGTGAGCCGCCGCGGCGGAGCTCGACGTCAGCCGCTTGCTTGTTTGTTTGTTTTTTTGGACAATGTACACGTTTAGATTTGGGCTTTACCGGGGGAGGGCAAGCGAAAACGTTTTTCAGCCAAACGGCCCGAAAAGCCTGCAGCTCGCCGTTCCATTTGTGTGGCTTCTCACAAAGGGCACCTTTGCTGTCGTTCAACATTTTGGACTTCCTTTTCTTGTTTTGTGCCTCGGCTTGACAGCAACAGCAGTGGGAGCGAGCGACGGCTTCGCGCCAGCGCGCCTGGCCGGCCCCTTCTTTGGAGAAGCGTGTGAGCGGTCGAGTCTCTGTTTGCCCCAAAGTGAGGTCAGAGACAAGAGTGAAAAAGCCTTTTGTTTTCAGAATGCGCCGCGACGAGTCGAAGTGCGTCGTGAGCCCGGCCTTCGCCACCGCTCGCGCCCTTCCGTCCCTTTTCTGAACGGGGTGGCGGGCGAGCTGGACCCGAACCGGGCTGGCTTCCGGCAAGAGGCGATACATCCTGACACCCAATCGCAGGGCACAAAGACAAACGAAGATTCCCACCTCCCAATAACCAAAGACGGCCGGGATAGACTCCGCTAAAAATGGATGAGAGAAGTCGCAGCAAATTTTTGAACTGCGGTCATGAGTTAGAAAAGGCTACATTCCGGGCTTTGCCTCAAAGGATTCATCAAATTGATTTTATTTTAGGTCTCGCGGTGCTAAAAAAAAAAAAAGATGCGGTTGAATCAAGATCGTTATCCGGATTGCGTGAATGATCTTCTTGGTTTTTACGCAGTTCTACAAACTAGAACGTCGGTTGCAACACGAGAGGATACATCGAGGCTGTAAAGATGAGCGTGGAGAAGACCTCTGGGCTCCGTCTTGACGCGAGGGAAGCAAACGCTCGCCAAAGACGTCGACTGCGCAGCGGTCCCGTGAGTCGCAGGGCTCCTCCGGGATGCGGACCCGACCCGGGATGGGACCGTGGCCGACTTGTGCGCGGCATCCATCTGGGCTTGCCCGGCTTCAAACTCGGAGCCGCCTCCTTTGCCGCGGCGACGGATGGCACCCCGAGTCCGGACGGGTTCCGGCTCCACTCCCGACGGCGAGCGGCGGAATCCGTCCGCCCCGTGTCTCGGTACCAGCAGAGAAAGCGCCTCGCTTTGAACGGCGGGTCTTCCGCTTGAGATGCTTTCCGACTCCCCGGAAGAAGGGCCGTCCCTCCGAGTGGCGTCCGATGAGCGGCTCCGCGTCGGCTGTCGTTCCTCTGGAAGAGTTGCCGTGAGAAACCGCTTGTCGCTTACCTGCGGTCCCGGCGCAGGGTCTCGGTTCATCTCCCCGACTGGCGAGCCGGTCATGCCTCTGACGATCTTCTCCACCCGGGCTCGCTTCGCTCGATGGCCGATCCACTCGGCGTGCGACCCGCCGCCGCCGCCGCGGGAAAGACTCTCGGACGCAGTCGCGTTCGTCGGGCTGCCTTTTCCCAAGAAGGCGTCTCGGGATTTCGCCCGAGTGGGACTGCGCTCACAAGAACGGAGCTGCTCGGCGGCGGCGCGTCCATCCGGGCGGGCGCCCAAGTCCGCGCCTTTGCTGCACATGCTCACATTCGCGCCAGAGTCGAAAGTCAATCGTGCCGCGGCCCGAAAGGAGGGAGGGACACGCAAGTTCTTCTACAGTGGCAATATGCGCGAAAGCTTCGGATGATGCATCCTTGCAATTGAAATGCATGCCGCGTGAATTTAGTCGGCTATGTGAGAAGCATCTTGGACAATGTTCACGTCCTACCTGCTGCTTTTACGGGAGACGTCTTGGGAGGACGGCGGTCGGCAGATGCGCGGCCGAAGAGTTCCCGGGTGAGTTCCTTTAAAAAGGAAGCGAGGGGTGGGGGGGGGGGGCGCCCAACGCGTTGGAGCTGCCCCTTTTGTGCCCACGTCCGCCAGCGCGGCCAACAAGTCCTATTGTTGTTCGCTTCGTGTCCGATATTTGCGCTCCCTTCAAATTTGTCATGCGCTTTTTTTTTGTTTGTTTGTTTTTCCTCCGATCTACGGGAAACTCTCGGACCCCCCGCCCCCCCCTTCTCGGCGACAGTGGTTCATTCCCCTCAGCCGGCGTCGGGCTCCCAAAGTGCTCCGAAAGCCACCTTGCCGTCTCCCGGGCCCCAAACTCTTGCCCCACCTGACCGGGTAAGTGGCTTTCCGACGAGCGACGCCTTCCTTTCTTGTGCTTTTCGATCGCGTTTCGGTCGGTGAAGGCAAAGCTGGCCGCTCGCCATTTGGAGGTCGACGGCGATGTTTCCCCAAATCAAAACAAAGTCTTCTTAGACGAGACCCAGATTTCTCCAACATGTACAAGACCGATAAATAGGCAAAACGCCCAACGACCGCACCGTGTCCATCGTTGCTTTTATGAAAGGACCTCTTTGGCGTTTAAGCCGTCGCCTCGGTGGCCGGAGGCTCGGATTGCTTTTCCACCGTTCCTTGTTCTGAATAGCGAAATGCCCTTTGTGGTTTTCAGATTCACATTCAGCCGGTCTGCCAGACGGTCGGGTGCAGCGCCGCGACCCGCCGCCGCCGCCTTTGGAGTTTTATTCTGATGCTCATCGACAAACCGGTCCCGTGGGAGGATTCGGCAAAGCCAGGCGAGGTCACTTCCGACTTTTGGCGAGAGTCAACGGGGAAAGAGTCGCGCGCCCCGGACCGGAAATGCGGCGTTGACCGGCCACGGCCGACGGTTTCTCTCGGGTTTGTTTTCGGAATTGCACGAGCGGCCGTAAAGGGCCCGGCGGCCCCAGGTTGGCCAACCCTCTGGTTGGCCGTCACGGCACATTTCATCTCGTGCCAAATCCTCCCCTGCGTGAATGCATCCGGAGTCTTCAAAGCCAATATTAGCCAGACGGCTCTTGAAAAGACCCAAATAATTAGGGGTTGTTGTTTTTTTGGGTTGGTTGACAAGTCTTGAGGGTCGCTCGTTCCTTTCTGCCACCGCGCAAACACGGGCCTCGAGTGCATGCAGCTGCGAGTGAACGCCTCTCCAGTATTTTGCGTTTACTTTCATAATCACGCGGATGCGATTGCGCGGTGACATTGAGACTTTTGTTGGCGTGCCAGGTCCGACCGAGCCCAAAACATGGAATCCATTAAGGTGAAAACAAACGAGGCGGGATATGGGATTAGCATGAGAATACGCACAAAACAACGGCTTTGAATTGAATTGTTTATTTGCAGAAGCGCTCGAGATGCCGTTAGCGTTGCGGAGATGCTGTTAATTGGCAGCGTCGCCATCGGAAGGGCTCTCGGCCGTGTTTTTCTCGCTTCTTGAAATCTGCGAATGGCTAAGAAGACGTCTTTTGTGTCGCTTCGCAGCACGAGACGGACCCTTTGCATACTCTTCGCTTTCATTCATCCACATCGGAGACGTCGTTTGGCAAAACGATGCCCCCGCCCTCCTGTCTTTTGATTCATTGAAACAATGGCGTCTTTACTCGGAAACCGTGCGGATCTCAAATCCAAAGCGATGCGACGCCCACCGCCAAACCGGAATTTGACAGACAAGCCGGGCGAGACCCTCTTCATTGTCGACCCGTCGAAAAACCTTCCAAAGGGGCAAAAAAAACTTTGTTGAAGTTGCTTGTGCTCCCCACGAGGCCCACAACGGTGGCCGATTGCAAATCAGAATGGCGTTGCGCTGATATCACTTGTGACAAAGCCCCCCCTCCCCCATGCTTGTTTTCTAGACGTTATTTTGGGGGCGAGAAAACGGGGGTGGAAAAGCCAGGAAGACGAGGGTTCACAAAGTGTCCGGCAGATGGCGCAACGCACCGTCCAGCTCACTATTGGGAAGCGATGCAGCCCCAAGTCCCCTTGCAACGGAGACTCCATCGCCCAAATCAGGTTTGCCTCCCCCCCCCCCCCCTACCAATGCGTGATTGTCCCTGTAACTCGCGCTCTTTCCAATGAGTTCATAGAGGGGGAAAAAAAAATGGAGACACACTGGCCCCTGTTGTTGGAAAATAGACTTTAATCTAGTCGGGGTAACAGTCATACGTGGCAGATACATGTCCAGACATTGAAATACTGCTCAGCTGAGACAAAGCAAACCAAACGTAACACTAGTTTTCACAGCGCAGCATGATGACAGACACGCTGTCGTTTGAAGGATCACGTCAAGCGATCGACGGCCATTTACCGGAAATGTGTACAAAGCGCTAGAAAACCAGTACGAGAAACGGACAAAGACGGCCGTAAACGGCTTTTTTTTTAGCCTTATGTGCTAGTTCATGACGCCAGCGTCACCACGGGTCGGATCAACCGCTAACTGCCGTCGTTCGTGGGCAGCATATGAGAGTCACCCCCTCCCACTCCTCAAAAAAAACAATTGTGGTGGCGTACTCGCACTGAGTATAGTGTGCCAAAAGTCAACAGCTGTATATCGAAGGAAAAGCACCGAGCGGGCACGGCGGCGAGCCGGCCGTTTTGCCGCCGGTCCCTTTTTTTGTGAGGGTCCGCGTGTTTTCCTTTCGGATGGCGACCTGGCAAATTGGTGACGAGGCGCAGCGGGCGTCATCGACACTCGCCGCGGGCGCACAGCCGCTCCAGCAGCGGGTTGTCCTCGCCCTCGGGGGTTTTGACGCTGTCGGTCCTCACGATGCAGGTGGGCCGGTGGAGGTTGAGCATCACCATCAGCTGCTGCCTCTCCAGGCGCAGCTCCTCGATCTGGGCCTTCAGATCCGAGTTGACCGTCTCCAGACGCTCCGACTCCTTGAGGGGAAAGGCAAAGGGTCGGCGGGCGCTCGCGTGACTCTCGCGTCATCAACTCACCCTCTGAAGGAAGTCCGTTCGTTCCTTCTTCTTGTTTCGGCATCGCGCCGCCGCGACTTTGTTTTTCTCTCGCCTTCGTTTCCTCCTCTCTTCGTCTTCATCCAGCTGCAAACAAGCCGAGCTTCAGCTTTGAACGTGTGACTTCAGACCGCATGTCACCATTCACTTCTGAAACCAACCCCCCCAGCGGTCTGGACGTGCTCTCCAAATCAAGTTTGACTGGGCATTTGCACCATTTTCATTTTTGGGAGCTTCTGCTAGCGCAAGGCTTTTTCCGTCTCGGCTTATGCAAGCAACCCCATCATGCCCGCCGTCGTCGTCTGTGCGGCTTCCCCTTTTCGTCTTCCCCCTCACCTCCGTCTTGATGCTCAGCGGCCTCTTTCCCAGCCTGCCGAGGAAGTGCAGCGGCGACAACATGGCGCCCAGCTGGTGAAAGTCGGCCAGCTTCAGCCGGTCGGTGAGCGTGGTGGCCGAGATGTGCGCCGGCGGGCCCAGGCAGGGCAGGGAGCCCGCCGCCAGCGAAGGGTCCGGTATCTGTCCCGGCATCATGTCCGACCCCCGCCCCCCCGCCGCCGCCGCCCCTGTTGGGAAAAGAGACGGGACATGTTTTCGGGTGGTGCGTATCCCAGCAAAGTCATTTCTGCTATCGCCGGCGGCGTAAGTGTCTCCTTACATGAGGAGATAAGGGCCCCCCCCCTCCCCCCGGACTGCTTATCCTGTCCCAGGTGACTTCTGGAACGGTGGCCGGTCAATCACAATTTGCCTATTGAGAGATGAGCATTCACATTGTCCCTGACTGGAAACTGAACCATTGAGGTCCTATTTGTGGGGGGAGAGGGGGGGGGGATAGTGCCCAGCCAAGTGTGTCGACTTTCATGTGGACTGTCTGACCGAAAGGATGAATGGAATAACTTTGAAAATGGAATCCTTGTGCCGCACGCAGACCCCCGCTCGCCACCCCGCGTTTGATTGCGGCAGCAATGCCGCATTCCCCAAGGAGGCCTCGTTGCCAATGACATTCCCCATCGTCCCCCCCCACCCCCTTTGCTTTTTTGGCAACGGCTTCCGTGCCCGGACAGGTTGGACGGGAGCCGAACAAAGCCCCCCTCAGATGGAGGAAACAAAGATGACGATTGTGCAACGCTCTCAAACAGCTGAGTGTGCTGACGAGCCGAGGATGGCCGGTAAGTTATGCCGCTTTTTTTTGTTGTTTTTTTCCTTCTTCCCCTGCCGCACTGTAAGGCTTGATACATAGAGGAAGGTTGTGTAACTCAATTCTTATGTCCTCCACCCCCGCGTTTAGACTGCTCAAGTGTTTTTACAGTTGGGCTGGAAAGAGAAGGAATTGATTCAGACTCGCAAGCGGTGACAAAAAGATGGGCCGTCTACATGACATGAAAGGTTTAGCATTGTTCGGAGACACGCTGGCAAGCCCCCCCCCCCCCCCCGCCGCGTTTCTTCTGACCTCTTCTTGCAGCGCTTTTGACTGATTTGCTCCAAGGACAAGTTAGGGTGCGGAGGCAGTGTCAAATGAGGCATTTTATGATTTCATACCTCCCTCCGCTCTTTTTTTTTTTGGGGGGGGGGCTTCTCCCTCTCGCCCACTTGGTGTATAACTCCCATTTACACGGCACTTGGCAGCCGCCTGTTGTTTTTGCTGGAGAGGAAAAGAACAAGACAGCTCTGGTTAAGATCTTTCTTCCACAAAACTCCCGCGAGGGAGTTTGGATCGTTGGGGCAGTGGCAACTCTTGCCCAACTGCTCCCAAAAGTTCCCTGGGGCCCCATTCGTCATTTTGGAGAGGTACCACTGACGACACCCCCCCCCCCCCTCCCACGCCTCCCCTTCTAAAAAAAAAAGGACCTTGGTTAACCAGCATCCCGGAGAGTATCATGTTCAAGCGGCGAGGTTCCGCTGGAAGATGGAAAGTGTTGCCAGAAAGCAGCACGATGCAATGGTGAGCCATCGGCATATTTTTGCCTGTGTTTGGAAATAGAAGACATGCATGGGAGGATTCTCTCATGTGGAAACGTTGACGTTTTTCCACCCGACACAAATACTCGGCGGCCGAAGGCGCCGGGCCAAACGCATGGAAACTTGCATGGTGCTGTTTACAAATAGCCCCCCCCCCCCTTTTTTTTAAGGCCACTTTGCCGATGAGGAGTCGGGCAAACGACAGCTGCCGATGACCACGAGTCACTCATTCAAATGTCGTAAAAGGTGATGGCCACACGTGGAACAGCCCCCCCACACCCCCGGCTATTCTTTAATTTTCATGCTTCTGTCATACGTCATCTGTTCTGCTTTCGACCTGCCGCACGAGTCTCGCAATCAATTCCCCTTTTGGGCTGAGCGCACCCCCCCCCCCCCACCACGATAGCCCAAAAGGCACACCTCGCAGGATTGAACCTGAAGGACGGCTCTTTTCTCCTGCAGTCGGCGGCGGCCATCGGGAGAGGATGAGCGGTCGGCGTTTGATGACGCAACGGCGTCACTGTGCTTTTGCAGCCGAGCAGAAAAGGGCCTGCGGCGGGGGTGGGGGGGGGGCGGTCTGCCTCGGAGGACAAGGCGAGAGATGCGGCGAAATATAGGAGCCTCGCTCGATGTCGTTTTTGGCCCCGAGCCAAAAGCAATCTCGCTTCACGCCAGCTGGCGCGCACGCCGCGCACACTGCGCCCTGTGTCTGTTGGAAAGGCGCTCCCCAAAGCCGGGCCGGCTTTGGGCTCGCTCCATTTCCTGAGAACAATTAGCAGGGCTGCGGAATTCCTTCCCAGAAGCCGGCGAGACCGCCGGCGGCCCGGCCCCTCTCGTCCGCATCCCCCCTGTAGCCGCGCTCCACGAGAGGAGTCCGGATGGGGGCTCGAAGGCCTCGCATGACTTTTCCATCTTTTTGGGGGTGGGCCAAACCAAGTGTCCCGAAACCATCTGGACCACGATGGACGGAGGCTTTTTGCTCACTCGATGCCAACCAAAGGTCGGCTTGACCTGGAGTCCACGTTGCATTTTTACCTTTTGCGGGAACACCCAAACCCGCTTGCCAAATGGAGCGAGACGCTTCTTTAGCCGGCGCCCCAGTTCAAAAGAAAGCCCCCCAAACCGGTGCGAAGGCCGTCTAGCAGCCTCTCGCTCGGATGAAATGTGCTCCGGAGGGGGGAGGGGGGGGGGGCAAGGCACGCTCGTTCCCAATCTCCGACCAAGGTCTCGGCCGTCATCATCACCATCTGCGCCAAATAGGCCCGCCCGCCCGTTGCCTTGCGGCCTTTCGCCACACCCGGAGGAAAGCGGGGAACTTGTCTTGAGGACGGGAAGATTCCAACGACACAGGATGGACATCGTCGCTGCCCGCCGAGGCAATCCTGGTCACTTTGTGCTGTGTTTCGTCATGCGTCCAGCACACTCTCGCTCTGATGATGGCCTCCTCCTTTGGCCCATTTGTTTTTGTGGCAATCGTACCGTAGATCTATGCAGAAAAACACCCCCCCCCCCCCCCGAACTGCGCATGGCTTCACAGAACACGTGGAAAGCTTTACGGGGCCAACGATGGCAGACGGATAATGCGATACCGTCAGCAGTGCATATGGGGGCCAGGGGCTCCCCCCCCCCTTTTCTCTCAACAGTCCCGCTCGTATGACCGAGCTGGCTGTTGCATAGTCGGCCGCCCCGCCTGCAGTGCGCCTGCAGTGCGCCCGCAGTGCGGCGCAGCCCGGGAATTCCACGGCTCCCCGCAGACACGCCGGAAGGCATTTCTCCTTCAAATAAAACGCCGGCGCCCACGTCCGGCTTCTCGGCATCGTCGAGCCCGAGCCGCCCGCGTGTGTCCGAGGACGTGCCGGCGCTTTTCATTTTTCATGAAATCAAAGTGCGGCAGCTGGAGAGTCGTGCCAGTGACAAACTTGGCAAGGACTCGGCGCTCGCGTGCCCGCCATCCACATGGCGCTTCCCATCCCGCGATCGGGCTCAACTTTTCGGGCCTCCGAAGGCGGACCCCTAGCCCCCGACGGCGTTGGGTTGATTTCGACAAATCATTCCCCAAATTCTTTCAAGAGGCCTGTCGCGATGGCGACGAGTGTGACCGACCGCGGAAAACTTTGGAGACTTACTCAGAGAGAACTTCTTCTGTCAATGGTGCAACTCGTGTCGGCACCCTGCGGAGAAGAAATAGGAGGGCTCGTTGGCGTTCCAATTGCATGCGGCTCCTCGCCGGAGTTTTCTCACTTGAGTCTCGGTGTCGCGCCCCGGCCGAATATTTGAAAGCTCGGCCGTCGAACGGCGACTCTCTCGCGATGCGGCTGCCGAACGGCTTCACGTCAATCCCGTCCCCGAATAAAAATGCGGCTTTTACTCGACGAATACTTGCAAACCTTGCCGGGCCACGTGCATTCACTGCGGGTCAAACATGAGCGATTTACGAAGGGGGGGGGGGGGGCGGGGGCGTGGAGGGAGACGCGACTCTCAAACGTCAAGCGCCCGAATGAACGCGACCCGGCCGGACGCGAGGTCGCTTTCAATTGCCTCGAGAGATCGCGACGTGCGACCACTTTGAAAGCTCGCGCTTGTCTCGGTCCGAATCTCAAATAGGCGTGCGGAGTGAGCGCAGTCCGGCTTCGCGTGGAACTTGGCTCGCCGTGCTCCCGCGACGCGTCGGCGTTACATAAGCGTCTTCGCGAGCGGGATAGCCCCCGCGCATCCGGAGAGAAAGGCGGTTCCGTACGTTCGAAAACCCAAATGAAAAGTTGTCGTGGGTTTTTTTTTCCCCAAAGTATCCTCGTGACACTTGTAACGACCGTGTAACGACTGCAAAGTTTCCAAGTCGTCGAACATGCGGTCGAGACGAGGGCACGTGGCCGAATAGCGAAATCATGTCCGTCGTGTACCGACCCTCGACAAACCTACACGGTGATCACGACGCAACCCCCCCCCCCCCCCATCAAAAAACAAAACAAAACAAAACAGGCTAGCGACGGGTCGCGCGCGCTTACCTGTGGTGCGCCTACACGGACATCAAAACCAAAACAATCCAAACAGGACGAGGGGAACGCGGGATTCGGTCTCTCTCTCTCTCTCTTTTTCTTTTTTTTTAATGTCTCTTCATTTTTTATTTTTTTTTTAGGAGTCGGCGGCGGGTGCGGGGACTAGCCCGAGCGGTTGCATCAGCCCGCTTAAGTACTGTAGTGGGCCAGGTCTGGCAGAGCTCCGGAATGCGGAAGTGGCCGAGCCAGACGTCAGCGTGCTCGACGGTCATGCCGGAGGACGGAGGGGCGGGGCTGCGTTCGGCCGGCCCTCCCCCCCCCCGCCCCCTAGCAACCCAAAACATACACAAACCCGGAGGGAGGAAAAACCTCTCGACGCGGGGACCTTGGTGCGCGTGCGCGCTCCGCCGCTGCCGTGGACCAGAGACGGTACGGTACATCCAAACACGTCGCGCACGTTCGCAACCAAACGACAGGGGGCGCATCATATTTAGCCTGGCCGGAAGTACGGCAGCCTTCGTGTTTGTTGGATACGGGAGGACCTTTGGCGTTCACGGCGGGGAGACAAAAGTCCCAGTCCGGTCTTTGGTGGCGTTCACATCTCCATGAAACAAAAGCTTGCCGTTTCATGACTTTTGGACGGGACTGTGGAGAAAGAGAGAAAGAGATTCTGTCCGTAAGAAGTGTGCGTGCCCGAGAGCATGAAAAGGGGCTATCCGAGAAGTGCGCTTTCCACGGGCTCCGTTGTTAAATGTGCTTGTCGGCGCAGTGCCTCGGTCCAGCAAACTGCTCGCGCCTCATTCATTGACCGGGACGATGATCCGGCGTGTTGTTGCAAGCCGGCCCCGCCGACGCCGACGCCCATGCTGTCAATCTCGCGAGGGCATTTTGCACTTCAGGCAAAAGCGCCGCTCTTTATTTGGCTTTGACTCGGATTTTGCTCGAGTGGCAATTCGACGTCGTTTGAGACGGAAACCTCAAATGGTGTGCAGCGGCGCTCTCGTTAGCTTCGCCGGGGTTTAAGAGCGCTTCGAGGAAGTTCCGGAAAACTTTGGCCTCTCTGCTCTCCTCCAAGTGTTGACGATCGGTGGCAAAATAGCACTGCGCTCGGAAAGAGGACCTACACAACGAGGCACTCTTTTCTCAACCCCCCCCCCCAAAAAAATCCTCCACGCTGTTCCCTTTTTTTTTTTTGCTTCTAATTTGGCTCTGTTGTGATTTATGGCTCACATCTGTGGGGGAGGGGGTCGTCTGTGTGCGTCACAGTTGGTCCAAACATAGACGTGGAACACATTTCGGAGGTGGCAAGAAAGCAGAAGTGATCGTAAAAGAGGCGCCGCGCTGTGCGTTGGGGGGGGGGGGGGGGACAAGATGGTGACAGGTACGCCTTTTGGGTGCAGACGGCGCTCGCGATGCATGACAAAAACAGCGCTGCCAGATTTGGATGGGGGGAAAAAAAAACGCTTCTATCAAGCCGGCCTTCAAAATCTTTACGCGTGAATGCTGCGATACTTCAGGCTGGAGGCTGATGATGATGTGTCAGAAGGAAAGCTTTTGTCATCCATCAAACGTATTCTGCATCGCAGAGTCCTCAAAGAGTTGAGGATGTGTGCTGGGGTGGGATTGAAAGAAAAGCTGCTTTGGAATAGCCTCCTTATTTCAGTGGCCTTTGATGAAGATGTCCTTTTTTGGGGTTCAATTTCCGCACGAGCTTCCGTGACATGTTTTTGTGCGTTTTCCAGCCGGCGTTTGCTTCCTCCCCTTCCCAGAAAGAAGCGTCCTGGGGTGAGCGCGCCGTTTGCCGCCGACGCCGGTTTGCAACGTGTCTTCCGCGGAAGGGCCCGTTCGTTCGCACCTCTCTGGGAAATCCCCCGCCAGCCAGACACCGTCCCGTCCCGTCCTGACTCATTCCTCATTCTTCCCCACGCCGCCGACTTTTGCAGACGCAACAAGGCAAGCGACGCGTTTGAATTTCCTCCCTTCCTTCTTGTTGTTCTCCTTTCAGAATCATCTCAGACCAAGCGCGTTGACGCTGGCGTTTGCACATTTGCAAATGTTTCCATATTTCATAAGAGCCCGCGAATAGGAAGTCGGCAGAGCGGTCTCGATTGACTGAGACGCTCGCCATTCTGACAATTGCGCCGTGCGCGCCGAGCGGAAATGTTTCTGTCCAAAAGCACGAGTATTTTCAGCCGCCAGGATGCTTTTGAGGAAAAAAAGCCCAAACCGAGCACGTCCCGTGTCCGTCGGCGGCTGGCCGAATTGGCCGCTTATGTCGCAGGTCTGGCGTTTGCTGCGGTTCGTCACGCCGCGCTCACGAACTCGTCATGGTGCGCCCCTTCCCGCTTGCTCTTGCCTGCCCGCCCAGGGGCGCGCCACCTCGACGCGGATGAATCCGCGTCGACGTGGCGTCACCCGACGCGGGAGGCAGAGAGCGACGCGACGCCGGGCGCCGCGGAGGCCATCGGCACGCCGTACCCGAGCCCGTGCCGGCCGGCGCGGCGGTTCCGGTCAAGCCCCGCCGTGGTACGTGCTGACGTATTTGCTCATCTCCGCTCGCCCGACGTGCCGCCCCAGCTTTATTTCGTGTTATTCAAATGCCGAGGCCCACTTCGCATGACTTTTTAAACGTGCCGATGAGCACATTCACATCGGCGAGTTGTGAGAGCAGGGGTGTGTAGACTTTTCCTATCCACTGCAATTACACGCCGACCTAGCTAACTGAGTACTATCGAAACAAATCACCAGTGTGTCTTTGTGCCAGGTTGTGAGGTTGGCGGCTTCAGCGAGCGGGCGATGTTTTGCCGCCGCGATGCCGGCAGAGGTGAGAAACGCCTCGCGAGTGGCCTGAAAAGAAGAAGAAGAAGGAAAAAAACAGGTCCATGCGGCGCGGATAACGAGTGAGTCACACGACTTCAACCGCCATCGCGGCTAACGAGAACCGGTCGATGGTAGAACGAGACGTGTACGCTGACCGGCCATAACATTAGGGACACCCGCACAATGCCACACACGTGTTCATCGCTGGCGACAAAGCATTCGCGCTCTGGACTCGGGTAGAACGACACACGCTTCTTGTTTGATTTTATTTTCATGTTGTTAAACTTGTTTGTAATCATCCGATAGTGGAATTGAGTTTGGGTCCACATTCCAAACTCATGTCGTGAGCACGCGGCTGGCCGCGAAGGGTGTAGCGCCCCCTGATGTGTCTCAAATGTACCGCGTTGACTTCCTCGCCTCAACTGCGCGTCGACGCACAAACGAGTGAGCTGTCCCCGTCGCGCAGTGACCTTGAACGCAGCATTTCCTGCCGTGTGGTGGCCCCTCGTTCATTCCCGCTCGCTCTTTCTTCGCGAACATCTCGTGATAGAGCGCGACAAGTTGTGACGGGAAATGACATTTGAAATGCTCGCGGCTGTTTGTTGTTATCGTTCGCTTGAAAAGAAAAAAAAGAGAGAGGGGGGGGGGGGGAAACCCTCCCTCTTTTCCCCCCGGCGGCGACGACGACGACGCAGCCGTCGCCATAGAAACAAAACAGCTCCAGCCTTCCGTGACCCTCCCCGCTCCGAATTTGGTCAACGGAAGTGACGCGGCGCGCCGCGTCGCCGAGCTGGTTGTCGGCGAATCGGAGCGGCAGCGACTCGTTTCTTTGCTTCTCCGAATCGGATTTGCGGAGATTGCTCGTTCGGAATAGGAATTTGGCACCCTTTTGCTCCAATTCATTTTGTATTCCTTTCTCCCCGTAAACATTCGTTAGTTGGCTTACGATCCATTTGACACTTTGAACTTGATGTTTAAAACCACGTTTTGCGCGCGTGGTAAATAGTTAACCCAGAAATGTTAATGACCGTACGTTCATTCGAAGTGATACAATAAAAAGTGAGAATTGGCCATTTTATTTCTGATTTAAATAAACTATTTGATAGCGTTAACGTGCACATTTGTTGTTCTTTTTAACCTCACCCGCAGCTGACCGATTGTACAATAAAATACACATTATAACTAGACAAGATATCAAATGCATATATGATTCCATGACATGCATTATGTTGACATATAACCATTTTTGGGGAATTAGTGTTTTTTTGTTTTTGTCCGCGAATGACCCATTCCAATATAGTCTGGGAAAAAAGGTTTTACCCCCCCCCCCCCAAACAAAGTGAATAATGTATGATTTAAGATGACCAACACCTTCTTTGTTTGCCACATCAACAAATGGGTCTGAAATGTATGACTTTTGTGTTGTAAATAATCATCTCCATCGATGAACGCCACCGACGTAGTGACGGGAAGAACAATGAAATGTTTCCGTTTCACTTTTTGTTTCTTGTCCCTTGTATCCGATTGTTTTTGTACGTTAAAAAATAAAAACTGTGATCAAATAGAGATGGCGCCGCATTCCCATAAGAATTGGAGACAACGCGCTTGGATACGCACCTCTCCCATAAAATGCTGCACATCAATGTTTTCGTATTTGTTTTCCATCACGGGTCCGTCCGCGGCAATTTTACACCTCGAGATCGGTACCGTTAAGAGAGAGACGGCGCACTTGTTAGAAGTCATTTGCATGCATGTTTTTTGTTTGTTTGTTTGGAAGCTTTCGTTTTGGACAACCGCACCACCAGAATGGAAGAAAGAATTCAGCCCTGTCACATTGATTCACATTTTGGACACAACAGCAAAACGGACGCTACAAAAGAAACGAAGGTGCGGTGAAACCCCCCCCCCCCCCCCACCCCCATGTCACACTTGAACTTTTTGTGTTTTTAAAAGAGAGATTTCAAATGTACTATAGATGGTAGAGTATATATATCGGACATTTATTTTTTCTTCCGTATTGATCCGTCCCCACGTCGTTTGCGCACGAGCGACCGCCGGAGAGCAAATCTTTTGAACGCTCAAGCGTCCGAGAAGTGTCGTAAAGCGGCACCGTGTCGCCTCCAGGTTGAAAGTCTGGATGTTTTTTCAGGCCGGAACAAGAGAAAGTCGTGCGGTTTAGCGCCATTTTGATTGCAAGCGGCTCACCGATGCTCGGTGCAGAAGGAACCGCCGAGTGAGGGCACCGGCGATTTTCAGCAATCACGGCAGAATAGGTGAGCCGATTCCATTTTGCGTCTTACCTCGGCCATCGAACGGGATGTTGAAGTTCTTTGGGCTTTTCCTGAAAAGTTGCGCTTTGACAGAGCGAGAGTGAGAGAGAAGATTCTGTCATTGACGCTAATTTGCGCGAGGCTGTCGGTCAGTTGAGCAGTTTGGCGTCGGCATACGCAAAGGCTGGTTCTCTTTTGTTTTGTGGCGCGGCTTGACCGGCTGTGACGACTAAACCGCTTGAAGCGAGCACACGTCACCTCTTTGGGGGCAACTGTGCCAGTGAGAGAGTGCAAACGGGGGGGCGAAGAATTACTTTTAAAAGGCTCCCGGCACATGTCACTACGTCTGAACGGCTTTGTTGTTGGGGTACAATCGAGTCTCCATTTTGAATGTGGCCAGTGCTGCGCGTGCGACCACGCTCTTTCTTTGTTTGTTTGCTTCACAATGCCAGAAGGGTCGGCGAGTTGAGATCGTCCTCGAAGCCGCCCTCCGGCGCCAAGGCGTCCGTTTCGGCCAAGTTGAAGGAGAAGACGCCGACGTACGAGGGAGCGCCGAGACATTCCAGGTCGTCGGCGACCGACTTGTACAAGGTTTCCCAGTCGGGCGGGCACAGAGGCGCGCTCGGGTCCGCGATGTCGGGGACGAAGGCCCCGGCCGCCGCCTCGGACGTCGCCCCCTCCGTCTCCAGGCTGGGGACCAGATCGTCCAAGTCGTCCTTCGGCTCTTGCGGGCTCTCCTCCCGGTCGTCTTGCACGCCGGCGGACGGGAAGAGGTCGGAGTTGCCGAAGATGGCCGCGGCCGGGATGCCGGCGCCTTTGGGTGACGGCACGGCCATGTCCTCCTCGTCCTCGTCCGCCTTGGACCTGAGCTTACAGGAGGAGCCGTGCGCGGACAACACCTGCTCCAGTCGCTCCTTCTCCTTCAGGAGCTCGTCTATCTCCGACTGGAGGATCGACTTCTCGTCTTCCAGTTGTTCAGTTTCCTAATGGAGAGAGACACCCCCCCCCCCCCAAAAAAGGCATTGCTCGTGTGCTGATCTCAACCGCACGCTTTTCTTGGCATCCTCACATACGGCTTGCAGGGTGTCGATCAGCTCCCTCCGCCTGTTGCGGCATTTTGCCGCAGCGATTTTGTTCCGCTCCCGGCGAATCCTCCTCCTCTCGTCCTCTTCTTTGGAAGGCTGCAGATGAAAAAAGTCTGACACTTCAGCTGAGAGGGGGGGGGGGGCGGACGACGACGTTTGTTTGAAAAGTCAAAACTGCTCAGCGGGTGTGTCAGACTTTACAACTCTATCGGTGGGAACTTATTTGTGATTATGCCTCTCCCAAAACCTAAATGGGCGGGGGCGGGGGATCAGGATAACACCCTTAATGAAAAGTGTTTTTCGAAATGTCTCCTGTTAAGCCGCAAGTGCAAGCACAGAACGCGAGTGGACATGGCGTACTGGTGGACTTAATGGCGCACTAGCGCCACCGACTGATCTCGTCGTCCCACTGCAAGGAAATGAGCGTGACTCGACGACGGCGGCGGCGGGGCAAATCGGCCTCGCGTCCAAAACCAAGTCCCCCCCCACCCGGGTGTTCCCATCAGGGGTCATTAGGTCGCCTTGATTTAAGCTGTCGTGCAAACCTGGAACGGACAACAGCATGCCCATTTCCAACGAGTGCGTGCCGACGTGGAGGTGCTGCAGACTCGGGACCGGAATGATGCATGCGTGCACCACGTCCATAAAGAAAAAACAAAAGATTTGACGTGCAGTATATCTGGATGTACTGTATATCGTATTTGTGTTTGCTGCCTGACCTCGACCTTGTCTTGGCGTGCTTTCCTGCAGGCGGGCGTCTTGGGCTTCTTGTTGCTGCCTCTGGGGGGCGAGACCAGGGCCATCGCGCTCGTCTGCGGCGCGCGCCTCCGATCCGGCGAGACGCGGCGGTCGGACGCCCCGCTGTCCGCAACCTGAGCCCCAAGAAGCAAAGTCGCAGTAGGTGGGTGCAGACCGGCACATGGCGAGATTGAACTGGCAGCATGACAAAAGTGTGCCTGCGTGTGTGTGTGTGTGTGTGTGGGGGGGGGGGGTTGTTTTGTTTTTCCTTGACCTGGTCGTCAGCTGCCGGCGACGGAGGAGGCGGGCTGCAGCCAAGAGTGTCCCCGCCAGGCGATGCTGTGCCGCAGCTGGACGACGACGACTCCGAGGAATATTCCGGGTGCGTAATTGCTCGATTGATTGGAATTGTTGTTTTCACCGTTCACCGCAACTCTCTCAAAATACAAACGTAGCTGCGTCTAAACTAGAGCGAGGACTCGGAATCCCGCATCAAAAACGCGCCCTTCCACTTGCCAGCTTTGCGGGATGCTACGAAGGGGAACCCGCCTTTTATAGTCGGCTGCAGTTTTATGAATGAAACGTACGGGAGCGAACCATTCGGTGGGGTGGGGAAAAACGCAATGGTGCCGCCGCCCCCCCCCCCCACGCCCCCTCCCCCTCCCACACACCTTTTTCGGCGTATCACGTGAATGCACCAATTCAGTCAGAATAAATCCAATTCAAATGTTTTTTTTAATACACCCGATGGAACCAGTAGAAGCTCGTCTGAGGCGCCCCCCCCCCGTCCACCGTCACAGCGTGAGAAGGGTGCCCCCTCTCGTCATGAATGAACTACGTCATTTAATGCATGCAGTTTCTGTCGCACAACCATTTCCCTCCTAATCCATCGCGAATAGGATGAATCGACAGCGGCCACGGCAATTTGGTTTTTGCTCTGTCCGCTTGTGCCATCGTCGTTTTTGCACAGCTCGGTTATGCAACGACGCGCAGCAAGGTCACGTGCTCATTTTTTAAATCAAATATTTTACCTCGAGGTGCTAAATGAAGTCCCTTTCGTGTTGTGTTTACTTCTACACGTGTGGGTGGAGGGGGGGGTGATCGCAGCAGGCTGCCATTTCGGCCACTACCGCCCTCCGCTGGCCACTCAAATTGATGGCAGGCGGCCTTCGGGTTCGCATTGCGAGCCCGAAGGCTCACCTGCTTCCACGTGACTCAGACAGTCCTTGGTTCCCTTCCGTCATCCGTCTGTGCTTCCTTCTCCCCAGCCAGCCTTCCTTCTTTCCTTCCAACCATTCCTCCTTCCTTTCATTCATGTTTGTTTTCCTCTCTCCATCCCTCACGTTCCCTTCCTGCCGTGTGAAACAAACCTTCCTTCCTTCCTCCCTTCCTTTTCCCATCCAGTCCTCGTCATCCTTCCTCTCAGACTTCCTTCCCTCCTCCCTTTGCCTTCCTACAGAAAGCGAATGTGAAAAGTGTCCCAGGCTGGACGTGAAAGTGTTCCCCTGACTTCACTCATGTGATGCCGACGGGCTATTTTTAGCTCGCCGATGACATCACGGACCCATTGAAGTTAACTGAACGGGGGCATTACGAAAAGAAAAGAATCCTAAAGGGGGGCCTCTCAGGCTTCCCGGCAGGCCCTCCTCTGGCGTTGGGGGGGGGGCGTGTTGTATTTACTGGCACGGGATTATGTAGTCCGTTTGTGGGAGGGGGGGGGGGGGTCAAAATTCACCCCCAGAAAGCAGTCCTTGCTCCAGGCGGCACCAGAGCGTTTGTTGCTTTCGAATTTGAAAATCAGAGCAAATCCGTGGCGTGTCCTCCCGTGACGTGTGCAATGGAAGATGCAATTTGGCGAGATCTTGCCAACCAAACGTCCAAAATCAAATAGGAGACGATGGCACGCTGGCATCGCTTGCCGAGGTGTCCCATTTCACCCTGCGCATTCACGGGCGACAATCCGCGCGGAGCTCTCACTCCGCCGTCTTTCTCGAAGCTTCGCCCGTGACGTCACCACGGGTGAAGCTCTACTCCGCTGTTTTTTTTCCGCTCCGGTCGAGTGATGCCTCTTTGTTACGATAAACAATCTCAGCCGACGCACGAAGCCAGCACGTCACTGCCGCGAAAGGGGTGGAGTGTTGCCATGGCGACCGGGAATATTCAACAACAACAAGCAGCGCGGGAAAGAAAACACAAAAAGCCTTCAAGCATGTGTTTGCTTCTTTGTTGTTGCCCGTGGCAGATTCGACTTGTTGCTGATTTTTTTTTGGGGGGGGGGTGTTACACTCTACAAATTGCGAACAGGCGACGACAACACAAAATATTCACAATCGACGTTCCTCTCTTCTGTTTATTTGGTACTGAGGCTCCTCGTGACGCGTTGAGTGTCTCGAAAAGCACGATGCAAAACAATCTTTTGAAACAAAAACTGTGGTTCGGATTACTATAAGAATTCTACTTAAAAAAAACTGGGAACATTTGTATTCTATCGTAGTAATATTCCTATATTGATGTAATACTGTTATGATGACATTTATTACAATGCATAATCATTGTGATTATGTTCTTCACACACACAGCCTACTGCTAATAATGAGTAATCAAGAGATACAACTAGTTCAAATGTCACTTTTGTTTAAAGGTTTTAATCTGACGATTCGCATGTGTGATAGAAATCTTTCTATCGCGTGGTTATACTTTTAAATGAGAAACAAATGTTTTTATTGTGCTCACCGGAGGGAAAATTCAAGAATATAAACGAAGCAAATAGAGAATTGAGACATTCATCTTTTCATCGCCTCGTTGCTTTCGTGCCATATCCATTTCGCTGTCTCTGCTCGGGCACAACGTAAAGCACCACGTCTGACCACCGTGAATAAACTCCATACTTGGATAGACATCCGCATAGTTCCATCAAGTCCAGCCCAGCCCTTGAGCGTAAAAAGTGAACAATCGCCGCACTCATCGAGCCTCCACGTTTGCGCTGGAAGTGTTGTATCACACCGCGATTGCGCAATTGATGAGGGAGTTCCTAGAACGAGTGGCGCAATGGCATCTCGTCAAACGATTGCGGTCGGTTGCCAAAGCACAATGTCCCGGCTTCGACCTGTCCTCCCCGCAGGTGAGAAGGGGAGAGGTCACAGGATTCCCTCTCGCCCTTCTCGGGGAACACCTTTTGTCAAGTGGGGCAGGGCTGCAAAAGTGCACGCACGCGCCCGCACATGACCATCTTGTTCTGCAAGAAATGCGACAGCACCGCCTCGGGCCTCGGGCCCCGGGCCCCGGAGCGCGCACCGGACGCACGCAAACGGATGGCCTGTTTTGCATGTCGGCCTTGCTCGTTCAGTCCCGGCACGTAGAATTCCGTATGACTTGCGAGACCAAACGCCTTTGCCTCAGGTATGGTCCGCAAAGCAAAAACGCCACGCGCAAGCTAAAGATGAGCACCAACGGTAACAAAATTCCCAGACACATCTTGTTTGTCCTCTGCGGAAAATCACGGCTATCATAGCATCATTCACTATTTTACCAAATTTGTCGTCGACCACGATATTTCCTAATACCCTTGCTCCAATGAGATTTTCAAATAAATGAAATGGACTCTTTTGTTTCTTTGAGGTGGTTCCATCACGTTAAAAGGAAAACCATCTTTCATTCGAAATTCCCCCGTTTTCGGAAAAAAACTGACCAAAAGAGGACAAATGGAATGCAAATCACCAATCGTATCCGCGTCTCGTACCTTTAGCTAGCGGCTAATGTTTGTCTGCCCGTTTTAGGACAATCGTCAAATGACTCGCTTCAATGAACTAGCTCACTCCGCAGTTGTGGTTCCAAAGGCAACAAAAGAGTGCGCCTTGTTGTGTTGAAGGTGCGAGCCTGGCGTCGTGTACTTTTCGTCTTTTGTGCTGAGCATTTGCTTTGATACTTGTGGAGTTTTCTTTCCCAACAACAAGCCGAGTGTTTGTTGTCTTACGTAACGTCACGCCGGCGAGCTCTCGGATTTACCAGCAGAGCCCGCCCCTTTTTACAGGATGCGCCATATTTGGAAAATGACGTCCTGGGGATCCCGGAGCGGAATCTTCCATTCCCTGGGAGCGGGAGGCGCATTCGCGGTAAAATGTCGTTTTTCGGGCCCGATTGTCCTTGAGATTTCATTTCATCTCGACGCTTTCCAATGCGTAACGTTTTTTGAGGACGGCGTCGTGCGGTGTGATAACTTGACGTTTTCTTGCGGCTTTCTGTCTTCCCCCCCGGGTGTCTCCCCGCCGCACTCCTTCCCCCGCCCGCCGCCCACGTCATTCAAGCGGCCCGCTCTCACTATAAAAGGGCCGCCCGCAGACTCGGCCGCCAGTTCAGTTGACTCGCGATCTGCTTCTATCCGAGACAAAGCGGGACGAGCTTTTGGAGCTTCAACCTTTTCTACTCACTTCGTCAAGCCTCCCTTCGCAAGCCTTTCACGGCAGGGATTTCCCCGCGTTTGCCTTTTTCAAAGTCGGTGCCGGAGCGATGATGTTCAACGCGTTCAAGCCGGAGTGCGACTCGCCCTCCCGGTGCAGCACCGCGTCGCCGGCCGCTGACAGCAACAGCAACGTCGGCTACTACCAACCGTCCCCGGCCGGATCCTACTCCAGCGTGGGCTCGCCGCAATCTCAGGTACGCTTTGGCTTCCCCTCCCCGCAACAAAACAAACCGCTTTCGATAGAGAACCAGAGCCTGCGTGCACCCACCTAATGTTAAAAATGCTGCCTTCTTCTTAACATGATTTCGTGTCTCTGTGATGGCGCGTGGAAGAATCGCAGCGTGCCCGAGTACCTTTCAGACCCGTTCAACTTTGAACATTAGCCTTCCATCGTTCATGGCGGCTTTGCAGAACGCTACGACGCAACTTTGATTGAACATTTGCGGACAATAGACCTCAACTGGTCGTGTGTGCAATGCGTTTAACTGCATCGTTAATGTCCAAAGTGCATCAGGTTACCGTGGTTTGCAACAAGAGTTCATATTCTGTCTTGGAAGAAGACCTGCCCTGCTTTTGACAAATACTGCGCTCCTGTATATTAAGATCAGTAATCGTGGCGGTACGTGGAGAGCGAAGAATTGATTTCAATGATTTTGGTGTAAAACGTTTACCATGAGCTGCGCCATGCAAAAATACAATCTAAAAACAAAACAAAAACTTTTTTTCCCCAATAAATACAACACTGACCATCATTCATCCTCTTGGAATTGTGCTGATGCGCCCCCCCCCCCGCCTCCTCTCCATGTGCAGGATTTCACGGAGTTGACCACCTCGAGTGCCTCGTTCGTCCCCACGGTGACGGCCATCTCCAGCAGCCCCGACCTGCAGTGGCTGGTGCAGCCGCTCATCTCCTCGGTGGCCCCCTCGCACCGGGCGCACCCCTTCGCCTCCAGGCCCAGCCCCGCCTACCCCAGGGGCTCCGTGAAGCTGTCGGCGTCACGCCCGCACAGCACCACCAAGAGAGGCCGGATGGAACAGGTGAATTTTTCATCCTTTTAAAGATGTCAGCTCTTCCTTGTCATCGGACACCCGAGTCAACCAACATCTTTCTTTCTCTCTCCTTTTTCAGATTTCACCCGAAGAGGAAGCAAAGAGGAAAATTCGCCGGGAGAGAAACAAGCAGGCGGCCGCCAAATGCCGCAACAGGAGGCGGGAGCTGACCGACACTCTCCAAGCTGTAAGTATCTTCTTCCTCATTTGCAGCGAGGGCGGTCCCTTCCTTGACTTTGGTTTCCAAGCCGCTTTTCCTCGGGAGGGTCGCGGGCGTGCCGGAAGCGATCCCGGCTGTAGGCGGGGGACGCACCCCGAACACACCGACACCTCGGGACAATTTAGGCTGCCCAATCAACCTACCTTGCATGTTTTGGGGCAACGCATCCGACACACAGATGCTACTGAGAAGTTTGACAAAATCAATTTATTCACATTGTCTTTTCTTTTTTTTGGTTTGTTGATGGTTTAATATAGTGAAGTACAGAACAAATGAATTAGTGTTTTTGTTCCCCCCCCCCACCCCCACGTTTCAAGTCAACTTTCTGGGTATAGCACTTGGATTCAATTCGACGGCGCCCTCGTTTTGTCTTCTCAGGAAACCGATCAGCTGGAGGATGAGAAGTCCAGCCTTCAGAACGACATCGCCAACCTCCTGAAGGAGAAGGAGCGTCTGGAGTTCATCCTGGCTGCCCACCAGCCAGTTTGCAAAGTCCCCGCCGAGCTGGACTCGGACTTCTCGCCGGCCCGCTCGCGCGCCTCGGCCGAGCCCGCCGTCTCCGGCCCCGGCTCGCTCTTCGCCGACTCCGGCAACGCGCTCGGACTGAGCGACTTGGACGCCTCCGTGCTGGAGGAGTCCCTGGACCTGCTGAGCAAGACGGAGATGGAGCGCTCGGTGCCCGAGGCGGACCTGTCGGCCTCGCCGTGCGGCGCTCAGGACTGGGAGCAGCTGCACCCGTCGGTGACCAGCGGCGACTTTGAGCCGCCGCTGTGCACGCCGGTGGTCACGTGCACCCCCGCGGCCACCGCCTTCACCTCGTCCTTCGTGTTCACCTTCCCCGAGAGCGACGCCTTCCCCGGCTGCGGCGCCGCCCACAGGCGGGGGAGCAGCGGCAACGAGCAGTCGTCCGACTCGCTGCACTCGCCCACGCTGCTGGCCCTTTAGGACACTTCAAGACCCCTCGCAGGATGGCGACTGAAAAGCCCCCACCTGACTTCCAAAAGAGCACACCATCGATCTCCACGTAGGAGCTGACAGGGCTACGGACAGTCGCTTTGGAATCGACCTGCCTTTTTACCCTGTAGCATGTTTCAACTATGACGACGAGTTTGATTTTGTTTTGAAAGGTGCTACTTAACCGAGAGTCATCATCGTAGTGGTTTTTTTTCTGTCCACTTTGAGGAGCCATATGTGAGGGGACCCCCCCCCCCCCAAAAAAAAAAAAACTGACATCTTTAACCATTGTCCCAGGTGGTCTGTCCTGAACTTGATCATGTGTATGAAAGTTTTCTGTGAAAACAACACAAGTCGTATTTCTTTTTCTTTAATTTTATTAATTTATGAGATTTGACTTTATTTTTTTACAACAGAAGCGAACAAAACGGGTCAATGTGAATGTTTGTGAGGTGTGTGTGTGTGTATATAGATGGAAATAAAGCATTGTTTAAATTGACACTTGGGCCCGGTGGCATTTGTACTCTCCAATACGCTATCTGCTCACATGGGAGTTTATTGGCTACTGCTTCTCTGGTCTTTGGAGGCGCGGGGTCACGGATCAAGTCCCGCTCCGGACTGTTGTTGGAGAAATGCTAGTCTGCTTCCTGACTATTCTTGAGCTCGCTGGTCTGCATGCTATGCTTGGTTGTGATCTGAAGAATTTTGAATGTGGAATAATGAGGTCAACACAAGAAGTCCTCCAATGATGAAGACACTTATCGGAAAGGTGTTTTATTCTTTTTCCATTTCTTATCATTTACCAAATAGGTTATTTGTAGTTTTTAAAGTTCTTCAAAGAATTGACCTTTTTTTGATGACAGTTTATATATTTGTATTTCTAATTCATATTGATTTGAGATATATTTTGAAAAATCTCAAATGTTGACTTTCAAATTTTCAGTTCATTTCTCAATGTATTGGTGTAGTTATTTTATGTTTGAAGTCCTTTTTGTAGTTTCTCTTTTTTATAATTGACATTGTTTTCAGGCTGATCGAACACTAAATGGTCCCTCGGCGTGAGCGTGAGCTACTTCGGGTTCGAAAAAGACCGTTCAAATGTCTGCTATCTCATCAGTTTAAAAAAAGAAAATGTTCGCTCTAACTTGGATTAGCACAACGAATATTGTTGCTGCGGGAAAGCAGAGTTCAAATGGCTTGCTCGGTTTTTGACAAAGGCGATGAGAACGTTTGGTGGAATCTTCGAGTATTTTTTTTTTCACGTTCTTTCTGTCGCCGACGTCAACTGTGGCACAAGTCACACAAGTCTGACGTCGGCATTTTTTTTCTGCTCGCGCACTGAGCGCGTCGAGATGACGTCACCTTCCGTGACCAAATGGGGACTTCGAACGAGCCGGTTGGAACTAGCTTTGAAAACACGCCAGCCGCGGCCTCCGAAGGCTTTCCAACGCGACGGTTTCGAGCTTCGCCTCGCCGATGAGGTCCATTTTCATCGAGTTTCGAGTGGGGATTGAACTCATGGTAACAATTGACCGTAGTTTAGGGGGAAACGTGGTAGGTTCGCGCTCGGTTATGCAACAGAGAGGATCCGAAAGCGTCTCCTTGCGGTCCAAATATCCCGCGGTGTACCAAAGGTTGCTCGCGAATGCAAAGAAACGCACGCCGTTCACCCCGCGCGTCCATCCAGCTGGGGAGACGTGTTCAAACTAAATGGGACTTTTGGCGTTCCTAGCGTTGACCTACGTTTGCAACGGAAATTCTCACTTTGTGAGCGACAGCCTTTGTCAAATTTATCTTGGCCGTCAGATTATTATTCTTTTTTTTTGTTTTGTTTTTATTGTGTCCAATCACATTTCCCGGCACGTGTGTTGCCAGGTCAATGTCATGTGCCCGTGGCCTTTCCAGTTGCTGGCTCATGTCATTTTAAACTAAAAAGATTCAACATCGATACAGGCAAGAATTATGTAGTAGTCGCCATTTTAGTATTTCAGATTTTTATGTTTTTTGGAGGCGAGGGGTCGTTTGACTAAAATAGGGCCTGGTGATGCACCTGAACAACTTTTATTCGCATCAATAGTCACACAGGCAAGCACACCGGGCATCTCATTTGGAGAATTGTGGCAGCAAGAATGGGAACATGCAGATAAATACCTAGTACAGCAATAGCGTGTGCAAATGACGCAACGCGTCATGCACGCCGCCCTTCCTGTCTGCGTGATTAGCATTTATTCACTCATTCATTCCAGCTTTTTTTTGGGGGGGGCAATATAAGGCGGCTTGCCTAATAAGGCGTGTGTGCATTTCATTTTTGTGCATGCGCAAAGAATGTTATCACCACCACACGCCCAGCTATTGTTCGTGCGTGGCTGGCGTGGAAATTTCCACGTATTGACACCGATTCAGCCGGCTTCACCCTTGGCAGTCATGCACTCGGGTAGCCCCGACATATTAGCTGTTGCGTAAGAGCCTCACTGTGGCTGTCTGCAAACCAAAAATTGCTATGTGCCTAATAAGCGTCGAGTAATACCTCCCCCCGTGAGGGTGGATGGGTATAGCGGCAGAAATAGCCGTTTTTTTTCTCCCCCCTCATAACATCAGCGTCAACGGCGGTAAAATTAGAACGCTGTGACGCCAAAACGTGTCGGCTCCACAGCCCGGGGGAGGGAGGCAACCAAGGCGATGTGAGCAAGAGGAAAGGGAAGAGGAGGCTGGTGATGATGTTGTTGTGAGGTAGACTGAATGCTGATGAGCGTTGTGATGAAAACAGGCAGGTTCACCCACATGCCAACCCCAGACGCTTTGAATAGAACATTTAAGACGCACCGGCGGCAGAGGTGGGAAAAATCGTGCGGTACGTTCTGTACCTCGGCAGAAGTTGTGAGACAAATGTGGGAAAAACGGGTTCGCCCTTTTTTTTGGGGGGGGGGGGGCATGAAAACAATTTCAAAAACGGACACCGGACGATGAGTGGCGGTTGGTCAATCAAGACCCTTGTTATTTGTAGACGGTCTCCGATGTGAACTGAGAAACGAAATAGACCTCACTTTGTTTTATTTATGGAGCGATTGGTTTTGTCGGGATGATTCCTCCGTGTTGGTGGTACCCCCACCCCATGATTCCCTTCAGGGTCAACTCGATTTGACTTTCTTAAGGCATGTCATCATGCTGTGGAATTTGAAAAAGTCGGAAGTCGAAAGCACCGTGATCTCCGGCCAATTGCAGCGCCCCAATTTGTCGGAAAAATCCCTCTGTTCGGCGCCAGCCCTTGTTCTACTGATCGACGCCTCGTCGGTGTGAGGACCGGGAATGACTGTTTTCAAGTCAAGTGCGACCTTATTGTCAAATGTGCTGCACGCATACAGCACAGATGAAATTTCCTCCCTCTTAAACAGACAACGCCTCGGTATTTCCTTTTGGCGGAACGGACTGGACTCGAATAGCCAGCCGGGAAGCCAAAGCGGCGTGACGGAACACGATCGCCCGTCCCGGTCCGGAGAGTCGACATTCATTCGACGCATATCGCGGTTGCCGTACATGCCCTGCGTGAGTTGCGTGCGCTGGAGGGTTGACAGCCTTTGGCATCGGGGGCCAGGGCGTGTCGCCGCGTTGCGTCAGCCGCATTCAAGGAATTCTTATCTTTGTGCTCTGGCAAAATAGGTCACGTCGCTGCCGCCTTTTCAATTGAACATCGCGTTGTAACATTCACGTGGAAATGTACTTCTTGGCCGCCGACCAAGGGAGCAATTCTCGGCCTTTTAGCAGACTTGTACCTTCAGTGTCAACACACACACACACCACAACAAAAAATCCCTACGCCGGTAACGAAGCTTATTAAGTGGCACGCGTTTTGCTGACGTCTGGCATCTATTTCCGGACAATGGGGGCATTTTAAAATGGTTCTGTATTTTTTTTTGCAGGAGTTCGACTTGAAGTCCAGGCGAGTTGAGAAAGGCTCCGGGCGCCGACGAGGACGTTGCTATTCTTAGAAGCCATTTGACGCAGCGAGCCGCCACACCGCAGGGATTTCTCCGTCCAATAATTGTGGTTCTCGCGCCAGACTCGCCGCTCGGTATCCCCGCCCCGCCTCGCCTGGCGGGCTCGGGAACAAGGACGTCTCCCCGGAAACCGGACACTTTTGATGTCGGCGGCTAATCCGTGAGCCGCCAGCGGGGAACTCGTCGCCGATGGCGGGGATGCTTTAAATAGCGCCGTACCCGCCGACGCTTTGAAACGCCATCGTAAGCACTGCGGAGGTCGGAAATCGTCGCTGGCTGGGATTGTGGTGCGTGAAGCGACCGATTTCTAGGAGATGGAGAAAATGTCAGAGACCCGGATGGAGTTCATATTTAACAGCCTTTTGATCTTCTGCCACACGGGCAGCGACATGCACTGACCTGATGAAGCGCGGGTTTAAAAAATAGATATATCTTGGCGGCAGGAGGCCCAATGAGATTTGTGACGAAATGAAAATATTGATCAATGGAAAACGCTCAAATAATAAAAAGTGTCAAGGGTTTATTCCATTCAACTCCCTTTGAACTGTGTTTGGTTTGACCCGCTGTTGAAATGAAAATCTGGCGGAGAATAAAAATAAAATGTCCAATTCTTTTTGTTTGTGGGGGGGGGGGGGGTTGTGATGGATGTGTTTGAAAATCTAGAATATCAAACATTCTTCTGGCATCCTTTTCAAAATATATTTGGGCAATAAACACATCTAAATTTTCACCGTGTTAAATCCTTGCGTGATTGAACACGGAGTGGATTACACCGACCCATCAACGTTGTTCAGGGATGAACGGAACAAACGAAGTTGCCAAAGTACACATTTTGAAGGAAAGTGAACCGAAACCAAATTCATTTGCTTAATCTTGAATCTAGCCCGTGATTGCGACGGGGATGGGGGGACACGCATAAATCTTTCGAAATGTTCTTGTGGCGTTGACGTTGCAGAGGTAACTGTCGACAAATGAGACGCGTCGGGCCCCAACTGCGTGTGAGGCGGCGTTTGTCCACTTGGTGTCGCCCTCCTCGGGTTGCCTTCTAATCGTGGTGACTTGGGATGCTGCGGAGGCCTGGCCCGGCCAAATTGTTGGCCGACAAACGACACGTGTTGCCCAAACTTGTGTCGGCCAACCATGAACGGGGGAAGACGGGGGCGGGGGGCGGCGTCTCGTACGTTGCCAGCGATAGTGATGGCCAAACAAACCGGCAGATGGGGGTGGCGCTGCACTGATGGCTTTTATGGCACACGTGGTCCTTCCCGTGTCTTGACTCCAAACACTTTTCGTTGCTCTTGTCACAGTTGAGCCGCACACCGCTCAGCACAGACGCTTTTTTTCGCCGCTTGTTTTGGAACGCGTTGTAACCATGACATTTTAAAGGAATGATCATTTCCTAAAGACAATAACGTTTGGATGTGGTAGATCTTGTCACTGTCGTGCAATTCAACGAAACTTAGGTTGAATATTTTGCAATTGGTTGTATCCTGTTTTTATTAATGCTTAACGCAAGATCCCAACTTCACTGGAATTCGGTTGGTGCCATTCAAAAATCTGAGAGACGCGAGACCGCAAAAGGTGACCGGCGAAATGGGACACCTGTTGTGTTTGTTAGTTTTTTGTCTGTCTTGGCGTTTTCGACATGGCCGCAGTGTACAGAGAGTCGCTGGCGGGGCTTCGCTCCCCGGTGGCAGAATGTGACGTGTACGCGCAGTTCCCCCTTCGACCCGACGGCGCCGCTGCAGCATTGTGTAAACTGGAATTCCGTGACCGAAGAAGGAATTCGCGAAGCGGACGAGCTGGCAGCGGCTGGTTGGACGCTCGCAGAAACGCTCGGCCATGGCTCGCTTCACGGCGCTCCTGCTCTTACCGCTTCTCGTCGAACTGGCGTCCACCATCTCCTTCTTCCTGCCGGTCAACTCGAGGAAGTGCCTGCGGGAGGAGATCCACAAGGACGTCCTGGTCACCGGGGAGTACGAGATAAGCGAGCAGGCCAACACCAAAACCAACCTGAAGGTGAGAGCCCCGAAGGAGCCGGCTAACACGAAGGCCACGCGTCGACGGAAGCTTCTTCCGTCATCTTGCGGCAAGCACCGCAGTTACCTTTCAACGTAGCGCTTTGCTGCCAATGGGGCCGACTTAGCGCGCGGGCAGACAAAAGGACAGACAACCTTCCTGGTTGAAATCGGCTAATGACTTCAACCGCCACTTTGACTTGACGCTGGCTTTGCGAAACGCGCTCTTTGCATGCTAATATTCCCGACGTCGGGGGAACTAAGGTTTGTTTTGGCTCTTCCACGTCACTCTTAACGTTCCAAGCCCGAATGACAGCTGGAAAGAAATGTGACGACAAACAAAACGCATTCCGTAAAAACTAGCAACATTCTTGTCTTGTTAGACTGAGAAATGATTGACATGTCGTCACAAAGCCGATGGTCATAAATCATGTCATTTGAGCCGATTTCTATTCCTTCGCGCGTGTTTGCCCTTTCCTAAGTACCCAAGTAGCAGCTCCCGATTTTGAGAAGTCGCTAACCCGTGAGTTCTAAACCGTCTAACCCCCCCCCCCCCCCCCTTGTCATCCTCCAGAATTGTTGTACTTTTTTGTTGGAGGACGAGGGGGCTTCGTTGAGATGTCCAGGATTAGCCCTAAATGTGATTTTTTTTTTGTTTGTTTTCTTGGAGAGGGGCGATTTTAATCCATTTTGGAGCAAAGCTTCCAAATGAAAAAATGCTCTCTCCTTGTCATAGATCACAGATTCTGCCAGTCATTTGCTTTACAGCAAGGATGACGCCACCAAAGGAAAGTTTGCATTCACCACGGAGGACTATGAAATGTTTGAGGTGTGCTTTGAGAGCAAGTCCCCCATGGGTAAGTTCCATCGGGTTCGACAAAACACTGACTTTGAGAATGTGAGAACGCCGGTATTTATTTGTTGCCCTGACGTCAAGGAACCGGAAGAGTGCCAGACCAGTTGGTCAACCTGGACATGAAGCACGGCGTGGAGGCCAAGAACTATGAGGAGGTACACTCGATCCGTCTTTGTGGGGGGGGATGAAATCAATAAAAACGACACCCGATGACAGCTCGTAGCTGCTTTCATACCAGTCCACTTTATCCTAAGCTTAACTGCGGACAGGACACATCTTACCTAACCACCATACTGTGCGTTCTCACACTGCACGTGATCAAAAGCATGCGGCGAGAACGCCGGGACTTGTCCCCCGGCTCACACGTTGTGCAAGGGGATTGTCTTTGACGAGGACACGTTTTAGGAAGACCAGCGTATTACTCGGGATAAGTTGCGTGATGGGTTGCAATGCAATAAGTGTGCAAAAGCGCTCTGCTTTCCTGCCACCTCAACTATCTCGTCAGCGTGGATTTGACCATAACTTGTGAAAACTATCTAGTGTTATATTTAGTCTGGAACTGATTTTCTTCCTATCGGGGAAATATATTGTAGAGCTCCTTAATTCTTTGGGCAATCCAATCATTGGAAGGACCTAATTTGAGTCCGAGCCTTCATTAGGCCCACCAAGACCGACACCTCCTGGATGAACTGTGTAATAAAAATAAAAATTCGCTTGACTGCCTATCGTGATAGCGTGTGATATGTGAGTCCAGATTGCCAAGGTGGAGAAGCTGAAGCCCCTGGAAGTGGAATTGCGGCGACTGGAGGACCTCTCGGAGTCCATCGTGAATGACTTTGCTTACATGAAGAAGCGCGAGGAGGAGATGAGGGATACCAATGGTAAATTCCTCCCTTTAACGCAGTGATTCCCAAACCGGGTGTCATGAGAAATGTTATGATAGGGCAGACTCTTTAAGGCAGCACTGGAAATGAAGGGGATAAAATCTCGACGCTAGAAATGCTGGCGAAGCGATACTTTTGCATTATCGGAGCTTTTGCCTCTCGCGCCTTCTCTTGACGCTTTTGTAAGTTTCCTCATGTCAAACGCGTCCCTTGGCTCAATCGTGGTTTGAAAAGACTGCGGCTGGGCAAAAAGCATGACGGTCGCAGCTTGTAAATGAGACGTTGACCAGCCTGCACTGCCTGCCTCCCAACAGAGTCCACCAACACGCGCGTGCTCTACTTCAGCGTCTTCTCCATGTGCTGCCTGATCGGGCTGGCCACGTGGCAAGTATTCTACCTGCGCCGCTTCTTCAAGGCCAAGAAGTTGATTGAATAGAAGATCCAGCATTGGTCATCGTCCGGCTTGGCTGCCAATGTCCGAACATCCATCCTCCTTGGACGGCAAGGGAAGTTTTAGGGGGTGGTGGTGGGGGTCTCAAATTCTATTTTTTCACAGATGCCAGACAAAAACAATGGTCTGTCAACATGCGTACTTTTTTTTTTTTTTTTTAAACAACCAGGCCTGATTTATTTTGCAGTTCGTAACATGATAAGCGCTGTTAGGGAGGGATGCGCCACGTGTCTGTCTGCACCGTTTCAATGTTCCGGCTGCCCACCAACAAAGCACCCGTTTTTGTTTGGAGAGCATGTGCGGTGAGAATGTTGCCGAGGAGACCCTCCAAATCAAGTGAAGGCTATTTGAAGGTGTGCTTTTGTTTTTTGTTGTCATTCTTCTGTGTTAGCTTGCTACATTTGCTTCCATGTTTGTCATGAGGTTTTTTGTTTGTTTGCTTTCATCCTGTTAATGCTCCCCCTAATCATACGGATTTTTCTTTTTTGGGGACAATGGGTTTGTCACTGTAACATTGTTCTCATTATATATATATATATACATATATATTAGGTTTCCATGTTTGAACTATTGCATCTTGTGATTCACTCCTTGTCTAAAAGGGCCAACAACTCTCATTAGAGAGCAGCATTTGTAAAATAGCCTGCACGGAGGAGTCAGTTGAACCACCTGGTTTGCACACCAAACCTGTTCTCCCAGGATTACACTAAATGGAGCAGTTGACATCAACAAGTCACGCTTGCCATTTTCTTGTCCTTGCACAGCCACCCAATTTATTTTAGATTATTGCCTCTCTTGAGTGATACTTCAGAGGTGCGGTTACATGGGCTTATGAGGGTTTGGTTCGAAACAGGTGAAAGTTAATCATGAAGGCATCTGTCATGGGGTTGCTTTTTTGTCTTAAGGAGCGACCATGTGCATTGTGCATTTTTATGTTGAGCGGTGCATTTTGTAATTTTGCGTTGGGCTTTTATTCAATAAAATCGGATGGGTTGACTCGATTTGCTGCGTGGACTGCATCCAAACCGAGCTGACGTGTCTTGGCTCCATTAAATGCGTCATCACAAATAGTTGAGTACTTGGGAAATACTGGAAAAACGGCATTGGCGTAACGTATGAACGCTCCTACTGAAACGCTTGTTGAAAGAGAAATGACACCAAATCGGTTTCAGTAAGTGTGAAAAATCGATCACAAATTTAGCTTTCCCCAATTACCCGCTGTGTGTGTATTTGGCCGGAAGAATCGTACATTTTGCTTGCACGTCATTTGCGAATGGGTCACAACTCGGAAGTCAAGAAGGCCATCCGAAATGTCAAGAATCACCTTTAATAAGACGAAACTTAACGTCTGGTTAGAAGCTGATCGGTCCCTGAACGCATCGTACTAGCCAAACCTCCGTCAAAATGACGATGGCTGTAGCAAGATCTCAGCCTATCAGAGAGCGTCGTTGTCACCACGACCCGGATGTACTCTGGTAACACTTCCTGGTTTGTCACGGCAGTCCGACCACCGCGCGACTAACTCGGCAGACAACTTATTATTTGTGTCTGTGTGTGTATTGCCACCATGCCGGGCGGTGATAAAGAATCAGACTTGACCGAGCGAGTCGAAGCCTTTTTGTCTGACTTGAAGCGAGGCGGGAGCGGCACCGGACCTCTCCGGGGCTCGGCGGAGACAGCCCGAGAAACGACCTCCTTGCTCCGAAGGATCACGTCGCAGGCTCGCTGGAGCAGCGCAGGTGCCACACGCTCCATACGGGAGGCAGCCGTCTTCTACAATCATGTCATCGCTTTCTTGTTCGAAGAGGGCTTTTTGTATGACGTTGACTCGACTTGATTTGTTGCGCCCTCCGACACACAGGTGTAACAAGGACAAGCCACTGTCACCAAGGGCAGATGGATAATTACAATATTCTTTTCTCATCCGAGTATACGCGAAGAGCTCTCTTGCCATTTGCATTTGGCGGACAAGAGGCCCGCCGTTTTATGCGGTGTGGAGATTTTCGGTGACGAGAGAAGATGAGGATTGGAGTCCCCGCTGACCACGAGGAGAGAGAACAAAAATGCGAATCTCGCCAGCACGCGTCGGCTGAGAGACGAAGTTGGAATGTCAACAAACAACTGCAGTTTTCGAATAGCTAGTCTTTTACTTACTTACGAGTAACACGCGCGGTTCAAATCTCTTGTCCAATGGCGTCCTCTTTCACTCTCGTCTCTCTCCACATCTTGGTTGTGGCATCGAAGGCAATTTAGGTTGGACCTGGCAGTAAAGGAAAGAAGATGCTGCCAACTCACGAACACCTCTTTGAATTGTTGTTCCTATTATATGAATGGAAATGGATAGTTGGGTGATTCTGAATGTTCCGAATGCTTCCCATTGACAGGAGCATAACTCGATGGCGTTGATTGTATTTTGAACATCTCAGGCGACCTCATGGAAATCATCCGGAAGGAGGGCAGACGGATGGCGGCTGCCCAACCATCAGAGACCACCGTTGGGAACATCATCAGACGTGTGCTCAAGATTATCAGAGAGGAGTATGCCAGGTGAGTCATTTGGAAAATGACTCTTTAATGGCTTGTCTGCAGTTAAATGGGCCCCCGGGGTGCATGCCCAGCCAGTATAATATTCAATTTTGACTTTGGTTTGGGTCTGCAGGTCCCGGGGCAGCAGCGAGGAGCTGGACCAGCAGGAATCGCTGCACAAGCTGCTGACAACGGGAGCGCTCAGCGAAGAGAACTTCCGGCTGCATTTTGCTCCCCTCAAAGCCAACGTCATCGAGGCCATCAACGAGCTGATGACGGAGCTGGGTCAGTCGCTTCGAGTTTTCCGCCTGGCAGCCCCCACTCGTTCCCGTTGCTCGAAGGCGAACTGACGATCGTGCCGTGTTTCGCTAACTTGGTTCTTCCAGACGGGACGACGGACAACATCTCCATGCAGGCGCTGGAGCACATCCACTCCAACGAGGTCATCATGACCATCGGCCGCTCGCGCACCGTGGAGGCCTTCCTCAAGGACGCCGCTCGCAAACGCAAGTTCCACGTCATCGTCGCCGAGTGTGCGCCCTTCTGCCAAGTAAGTGACACGGCCGCTCTGCGGGGGAGAAAGAAACAAAAAAGACCCACCCCCACCCCCCTCCAATGACACCGTCGAGGTATCATCAGAATCAGAATCTCTCTTGGCCAAGTATGTAGAACACACAAGGAATTCGTCTCCAGTCGTACAGGCTATGCTAGTATCATCACGAACAAGGACATGACAAATAAATATGGAAAGACGTTCCGTAATGTCATTGGAGGGGTATGCAACTATTTGCAGTTTGTTTTGTGGATCTAATTGTACTCCATCTGCCACGTTTTGCCTTTCCGTCAGGGACACAAAATGGCCACCAGTCTGTCAGAAGCCGGCATCGAAACGACGGTGATCGCGGATGCCGCCATATTTGCGGTCATCTCCCGCGTCAATAAGGTAAGCGGAAGACGACGGGCGACTTTTAGGGACGCGCGAAGCGGCATGCCAAGGCGTTGCTTTGCGCCTGACAGGTGATCGTCGGGACGCAGACGGTCCTCGCCAACGGAGGCCTGCGGGCCGTCAACGGGACGCACACGCTGGCCCTGGCGGCCAAGCACCACTCCACGCCGCTCATCGTCTGCACGCCCATGTTCAAGCTCTCGCCGCAGGTGACCGGGCGACACGTTTTAACCGCACCCTCCGGCTCCTGAAATGAGGCTGACCGTCACAATTATTGCAGTTCCCCAATGAGGAGAACACCTTCCATAAGTTTGTGTCGCCCCATGAGGTGCTTCCATTCACCGAAGGTAAAATCGCCTCTCGCACGTCTCACCGCTCGACACTCGGGCGCGCACTAATGAGGTGACGCGGCGCGCTCGGCGAGCACGGAAAATGAACCTCGCCTAAGCGGTCGATTGAGCAACCGACGTTGACGGTGACCAATGTGCGTCTCAGGCGAGATCCTGTCCAGGGTGAATGTGCACTGTCCTGTGTTCGACTACGTCCCGCCGGAGCTCATCACGCTCTTCATCTCCAACTTCGGCGGACACGCGCCCTCGTACATCTACCGCCTCATGAGCGAGCTCTACCACCCCGAGGATCACGAATTGTAACCGCTCAAGTGAAGGTGGGGGGGGGGGGGGGGGGGGGGAAAGAAGACATCAAACAAATGACCTGTTTGTGTTGTTTTTGTCGAGGCGCGTTTCAATGTGTGGGCTGTCGCTGTTGGATCAAAGAACCTTTCATGGCATGGATTTGAAAAACTCTCAAAATGATACCATATTCCAAGAACAAAAATTGAAATGTTAATTTCTTCAAAAGAGCAAAAAGGTTTGAAACCGATATTGATAATGAATTTAAATGACATCTCAGACAAGTGTGTAAATAAAGATCTAGTTTCATTTGCACAGCGTTTCCGCGCTTTCTCCGGGGAAAAAAACGAGCCATTTCAAACTTGATACAGTCCCAAAAAAAAGCGTTAGCGGACACACACGCCAAAGCACTCACTTGGATGAGCAGCATTTTTATTGTTTATTTTATTGCTTCCACAACAGTATGTCATTTCTGCACATGGCACTCGAAGAACAACCACTTGCACCTGTCACAGTCACCACCTTTATTCTCACTCGCAGGAAGCCTGAACTCGAGGAATTCGTGGAGCAACAAGTCTTCCTATTTTTGCGTGGTCTTGATGACACTCTGGCTTCTCGCGCGAGCTAAGCACCGCCCCTCCCACGGCGTAAGCACCGCCCGCCCGGTCGCCGTCGATTTTCTCCTTCGTCGGCTAAGCAAGCGGCTGCTAACTACCATTCGCCACATCCGTTGACCGAAAAGCAGTGGCTCGACCGATTTCGCCATCCGTTAGCTTTTTTGGTTGGTTTCGCTTCTCCGTCGACGGCGACAACCGACGCCGAGCCAAAGCGGCGACATCTCGCCGCAGCTGGAGGCAGCTAGCGCGGTTAGCATCTCGGCCAGGCGACGCTAGCTGGCCGAATGGACGACAGTCGGCTCGTCTAAACAACTGCGTCTCACGCATCTACTCCACCGGCCAATGATTCGTCTATGACGGCGAAGAGCGGTGAGTAAATTGCAGGCTCCTTTCGATGTCCTCGTCATGCCGCAGTCGCGTATTTGGAGGCGTTTTCTGGCAGAGCTCGACGGCGGCAGCTGTCCGGGAGCCACGCCTGGGCCATTTCGAGCCATTTGTTGACATCGCCGCTTGCTGCCGCGGCTGTGCGTCGCGCCGCTGTCACGTTCATATCCGCGCGTTGTGTTTCAGAGAGGGCCGCTTGTTTCCGCGTGACCGCACGTTATCTCGGGCGAGGTGGGGGCATCGCGGATTTGCTTCTCGCCACTTTGGCCGATCCCAATCCGGAGCCGCCAGCATGATGCCGGTAGGTGTGACCTCATTGCTGCCTATGCATGAAAAGCCGTCGGAGCTTTGAACCCCAACCTCGACAACAAGTTGGAGCTCCAGCTCCATGTTTGGCCTCTAGTCCACTAGTCGAGCGCACCAGGAGAAGCACCGTGTTCCGCAGTCACATTTCGGAGATGGTGCGGCGTAGCCGCCGTCTTTTGATTCATTTGTCTTTAAAAAACCATTGTTTTCACTCCTTGAAACACTCCTTTCCAGCTTGCTTCATCGGTGCAGGACGTCCTCGCCGCACGACAGTCCTGGCAGAGAATGTTGTGAGGTTGCGAAGTAGAATTCTTGGTCACGTGGCACAAGAAGGCACGCTTACTGACTCTTGACCTTAGCGTCTTTCCATTTGTGTGTTTTTCAGGTCAATATTTGCAGTAGCTATGACCTCGGCTAGAGGGGAAAATCAACCCTGAAATGGTCTTTCCAATAATAACCGCCGTGCAGCCCTACGAGTCGAAACGCGGCGTTTGGACGAACGTTGCGTATTTGGAATATGAGTTTAGCAGTAAAATCCGGGCTTTACTCTTTTCTAAAGCCGAGCCACGACTGGTCGTGAGATGAGCCCCGAGATGTCATTTTCAGTCGACGGCGAGTCCCAGGCAAAATGAATTGGAGTCGCGTGTTTCGATGAGGAGAGGCGCACGAAGCATACGCACTGTCAACGACGTTTTGACCCCCCTTCAATAGACTAGGGCGTGTTCCAAAATCAGCGATGCCGACGTAGGGAAGGAACTTTTCCGACCCAAATGTGGAGACGTCACGCTTTCACTTTGAGGCGAATATTTTTTGCTCAAAGAAAATGGGGGGAAAAGGGCTGTCGATGGCACAAAAGCTCGCGTGCGGCTGTGCTCGTCGTCACTTTGGTTCCCAAAATGTGTATTTCGAAGCGGAAGCTTGTGTGTTGCCGTCGCAGTTCAAACTGTGTATGTCGAAGCCGCCATCATCGTGAACGTGCGCAGACACGAGTCGCGAACAGGCCGCAACAAGTCTTGTTGCCGTGTTCGCGTGTGGGACCCCGTCATTGCTATGCGCTGATCTTGGCTGCTCAAATGCTTTTAAGTTGATTTTCCTCTCTGGCTTTGGCTTTTGTTGGACTTTTGAGGAATCCTCTTTTCGAAAATGATGAACCCAGTTGCCGCCACATTGGACTGCTTTTGGATGAGCTGCAATGTCAAGCGGTGCCGCTCCTCGGGCGTGTCCAAAAGCAATCGATGGACCTCATATCCTTGTCCCCCCCCCCCCCCCCCAGATGATATTGACGGTGTACCTCAGCGACGGTGAGCAGGCCACGGCGGAGGTGCCCGTCACCCCCGAGACCACGTGCCGCGACGTGGTGGAGTTCTGCAAGGAGCCGGGCGAAAGCGGCTGCCACCTGGCTGAGGTCTGGAGAGGCAACGGTAAGAGCGGCCGCCCCTTTTGGCTCGCGTGCCAAAAGCTGAGACGCCGGCGCCGGATGGCGGCGGTGAACGCGCCGGCGTGGGCGTACTTGACTCTCACCCGGCCTTGAGCTTTCCTGGCTCCTCTATCGTCAGGCCACCCGGCTACGGCTGCCGGAAGGAAGAAAAATCTCCCAATCAAACACCAGTCAAAGAAGGGAGTCCCAATCCCCCCCCCCACATCTGAAAGGGATTATGTGCCGCAACGGTCCACAGCGCTGTCGCAACGCATTCCTCGCAAACAATGCGCTTCGCCGGGCGCGTCGGGGTGATGTCAGCGTTTTCTCTCTGCCCCCAACCGCCGTGGGGCCACTCCTCCGCCGAGAGCCAAACGGGGGCTTCAGTCGGCGCCGGGCCGGTGCCTGACAAAACGCGTCTAACCCCTTGACCTCGCGTGTGCCGTCACGGTGGAGAAATCCAGCCGCCGCTAGACGCGTTTCTTGTCAGCAAAGGCATTTGCCGTGCGCCGATTGTTCGTCGGCTGCGATAAGCTGAGCCGAGCGAATCGGGCCCTGGCGCCCCGCGCTGGGATTGGCGTTTGGAACCGCCACCGGTGCGTGCAAAGCCTTGATTCATTCGCGTCCGCGCTTGCTCTCGGTCCTCGCCATCGGGCGCGCGAGTAGATGAGCTCCGGCGGCGGAAGTGATGGCAAACCCGAGCTTGACTTTGCCCGACGCGTTTCCTGCGTCTGCAGAGCGAGCCATCCCCTTTGAGCACCTGATGTACGAACATCTGCAGAAATGGGGCCCCCGCAAGCAGGAGGTCAAGTTCTTCCTGCGGCATGAAGATTCCCTGACTGAGAGCGGCGATCAGGGTGAGTGAATTCAGAACGCCCCCCCCCCCCCCCAGGTTTGGATGCGAGTGTCGTCGTGGAATTCCGCACGCGCGTTCCTGACATCTGCTTGCCGTTGACGTCTCTTTTTTTCAGCGTTTAGAACTGCCGCGACGGCTCCATTTATTCTATCATTACCGTCAGCGTTCTGTGTTCGCCCGTTCAGTTTAGACGAAAATGGCGATGCGTTTGCGTCGGAAGAAAGGTCGAGTTGGTCGGCATGACTTGTCCGTGTTCCCGCGTCCCCCGCGTCGCGTCGGCTTCTCTTCAAACCGACAGTGCTCGTCGGCCGTGAGCGGTCGTGCGAGCGAGCGCGCGCGCTTGCCTTCTTGCCGACTGGGCAGCGATTGACTGCGACTGTGCCCGCGCAGGGAGTCGGCAGTCCCCGGATCAAGCCGGCGGTCGGAGGAGCGGCAACGCCGGAGAGAAGCCCAACGAGAACGGGGTGAGATTCTGGAGATGGCCTACAAAGCCGCTTCCGCTGACCCGCAGAGAAGCCGCCCCGCCGCACTTTTGCAGGTTTTTTTCTTGCGCATTTGACATCGGGAGCGCCTCCAAGAGGAAAACCATTTTGCAGAGCTGGAATTACGTCCCTCGTGGTTTGCGGTCGGATCGTTGGGGTGCTTCTCCCGTCGCTGTCCATTTGTCGCCTCGTCTGGCCCATCTCTGTCTCCTTTGGGAGTCCTCCGAGAGTTCAATGCCTTCGCCAAATCCAGCTCGGCATTTGGCGGAAGTGCCTTAAAAACGGATTCCATTGCAAACTCATTTGCGGCTGTCGAAATGGAATCCCGGTTTGTTTGTTCGTTTGTGTGTCGTCCCGGTTCTTCGAGTGGCACGCGGTCCTTTTGTGCGCAGGTCGGGAACCAGCGCGCGGAGCTGACGCTTTCCGAGCTGCAGGAGATGGCCAGCAGGCAGCAGCAGCAGATTGAGGCCCAGCAGCAGATGCTCGTCGCCAAGGTAGCTACGTCTGATCGGTGCTTTGTTTGCGGCCCGCCATCCTCAAGCCTCGCGCTCGCTGCCTTGTTGCTGTGAGACACCCTCCTGAAATGCCAAGTGGGAATTCCGCTTGCTTTTCCTTTGCTGTCGCGTCATTGAAGACGCCAAATGGCCGGTAAGAGTAAGCCAGGTCGGGCGAAAGCTTTTCGGAGGCGGCATCGCAGCTCGTGTCGAAAGCTGAGAGAAAGCCTCGCCCGCGCTCCTTTTGCAAACCCGGGCCCGTCGCTTCCCATCGGAGCGCTCGGATGGAGAGATGAAGTCATTTGACCCGCTTCGGCCCCGGCGCATCCGAGCGTCTCCTTGCGTGTCGCCTCGGCGAGGCGGGGGCAGTTTGACTTCTGTCGCGCCTTTCACCCGCGAGGCAGCTCAATGCGCTTCGCCCGGCCGAGACGCTGAACGACATTCGGAAGCAAAATGGAGAAAACCAAAAATGACGAGGATGTTCTCGGACAGCATTGAAAGAAAACTCGTCATCCACTTGTACTGTAAAAACGGCCACGTCAAGCCGCGGATTTTTGCGACGGCCAGAAAAACACGTGGGGGGGGGGGCATGTATGTCCGGGTCATACGTGCACACAAGCGTTGTTGTTTGCAAGGTCACGCATGCCCCGTGTCGGCTTTTCTTTTCGCCGAAGGAGCAGCGTCTGCGCTACCTCAAGCAGCAGGAGCGGCGTCAGCAGCAGACGGCCACCGAGAGCGAGAAGCTGCAGCGGCTGAAGGAGCGCGTGGAGAGCCAGGAAGCCAAGCTCAAGAAGATCCGGGCCATGCGGGGCCAGGTGGACTACAGCAAGGTCATCAACGGCAACCTGTGTACGTACGGCTTCGGACCGCGGGCGGGAAGTTGCCCTACAAACAAGCCAAAGGGCCCTTTACTCCAGCGCCAAACGCGGTGGACGTTTGAACCGCTTTGGTTCGTTTTTTTCCCCCTCTCCCAGCGGCAGAGATCGAGCAGGTGAGCGGCCTGTTCCAAGAGAAGCAGGCCGAGCTGCAGGCGGCCGTGCTGCGGGTGGAGCAGCTCGGCTCGCAGCTGGAGGACCTGCGCCGGGGCAAGCTCAACGGCGTCCCGACCGCGCCGGGCGGCCAAGTGACCGGCGCCGCCGCCCTGGAGCTGCGGAAGCTTTACCAGGAGCTCCAAGTACAGCGCGGCACACGCGACGCGGGGAGGGCCGGAGGTCCCGGAGGGCCGCCGTCCTGCGTGTTCTCCAAGTCTCCCTGTTGCAACGCACCCGATTCAAATGATCAGATCAGCCGCAAGCCTGACGTTGAACCTGTTCATTTGAATCGGGTGTGTCGCGACGGGGACGCTTGGAAAACATGCCGGACCGGAGTTTGACACCTCTGATATACTCCATGCATTTTTCGCGGCTAGCTTTGCACACCCTAAAACGGATTTTACGCGTCGCTTGAGGGCTATATTGGTCCAAAAGCAGATGATAAGAAGAGTGAAGTTGCGCGACCAGACAAGAGAAGTCGGCTGGCGTCGTGCGAACGTGAATCGGCAAAGGCCGTCAACGCCGCCCGTGTCGCCGTCTTCTCAGATCCGCAACAAACTGAACCTGGAGCAGAACGGCAAGCTGCAGCAGCAGAAGGAGCTCCTCAACAAGCGCAACATGGAGGTGACGCTGATGGACAAGCGCATCAGCGAGCTGCGGGAGCGCCTCTACAAGAAAAAAGCTGAGGCACGTCAAAAAGAGAACCTCCCCGTAAGGCCAGAAAAGCGCTCGACACCGCCGACCAAAAAAAGTCTCGGGCAGAATTCCGCCGCAATTGGCGAATTGGCGCGTCTGCGGAGAGGACGGCTTTCCGTGTGATTCATTCATGCCCCGTGTATGTGCCCCCCCCCCGACAGCTCAACAGGGCCAACGGGCCGCCCTCGCCGCAGCCGGCCGCCGGCACGCTGGGCCGGGTGGCCGCCGTGGGTCCCTACATCCAAGTTCCCGTGCCGACCCGCCAGGACGCCGGCCACGCCTCGCCGCCCGAACCGCTCAAGCCGCACACTCTGGGCGTCAACAACCAAGCCAACCAAAGCCGGGGCAAATCAGGTTTGTCCCAGAAGGGGGCGAGCTCGCAAAATGTCACCGTCGAGTAGTCACGGCTCTGCTCGTCAAAGAAAACCCCACGACGCTTGCGCCTGACAAAAAAGCGCTCGGAGAGAAGAACGGACTTAAAATCAGGCATCGCTCAGTCCGTCACTGTGCCGATCGGTGCTCAATGTACGCTTGAGTGGGCACACCGACGCACTTTGCTGATTCCTTGGGGGGGGGGGGGGCTCGTGCCACTCAATCGATTTAAATACCGTTGCGTTTCTCCCCCCCCCAAACACCGGCCCAAATCCGAGCTCACATTCCACACTTTGTCTTGTTATTTCAAAATGCGTTTCCAAGGTGTCGGATCGGGACTCGGTCTCATCGATTGGCTCCGACTCTGACTTGGGTGCGAGAAAAAAAATGACATCAGGACATTCCGACTCCAAAAAGTCATCCATAAGGTTGACAGAACGTTGTTGTTTCGGATGTCTTTGGAGTGAGTGTGGAAATAGCCCGGCGACATCGAAGTCCTTTGCGCGACGGTTTCCCTGCTGCAGCTGACTCGCCGCTCGGTGTTTCCCACCTGTGCGCCGATCCTGTGCTTTCCTCGCTCCTCTCTAACTCTGCTCTCTTGCTGTGTGTGTGCTTTTGTCGTCGTCCACTGTGACCGCCTCCTTCCACTTTTTCCTCTCCTCTCATGCGTTTGCGGTGAGAGATGTTTCCGTGTCGCGGGGCGCGGGTCGGATGCTCGCGGACGGCGGCGCGCAAAATCCCCCCGGCAGGTCTCCGAATTAGACATGGTGGTGGACCCGCCGCCCGCGCCCACTTCGGAGTCTCACCCGAGCCCGGGAGCCTCGGCCGGCACGTCCCGTGAGTGCGCGGCGGGTGCGGTGCCTCGCCGCACTTAGCTTTCCGTTCCCATTCAGCCGCCTTAACCGTCTGATATGAAAACAAAAAGGCCAAGTGAGACCTCCGAAGTGGCTCCCCCTGCCTCCGTCGGCATTTCTAGCACCTCGCCGTCCTCCCGACAGAGTTTCAAGCTCGCGCGTGCGGCCGTGGATTTTGCTTCAATGTGGGTTTCCGCCCGGGGGCGATGACCGCACGCTTTTGTTTGTTCACGGTCACGTATCGACGTCTTGCTTCTTGCGCTTTAGCCGCTGACGGCAATTGGCCTGCGGTGGCCAAGACGGGAACGTCCCTGAAACCCCCGGAGAGAAGAGACTCGGACACGCAGGCTAAGACCCTCGCTTCCGGTCCCGAAAAGGTCAGTGGGCTTTCTTCGAATGGTGTACGAGGATGAGCGGCGGCCAACGCCGTGTCACGGCAGCGACGTCCGAAACCTTTCGCCGCAGGCGCTCGACTCCAAAACGGCCGCCTCGTCCCCTTCGGCGGCCAAACCGCAGCCGCCGCCGTACGGTTCGCACCTCTCTCTGGAGCGCCGCAAGGATGCGCCTCGCCAGCTCGCAAAGCCGCCGGTAGCCGCTTGGCCCCGCGCGCCGGCCGGCGGCGGCTCTTCCTCGCAGCAGATCCAACAGCGCATCTCGGTGCCGCCCAGCCCCACCTTCCAGCCCCACGCGCCGCTCTTCCCCGCCGGCGCCGGCGAGAGGCCGGACCACCCGCCGGCCGTGGCCGTGCGCCCCTTCGTTCCGGACAGAGGCTCGCGGCCCCAGTCGCCCCGCAAGGGCCCGGCCACCATGAACTCCAGCTCCATCTATCACATGTACCTCCAGCAGGCGGCGCCAAAGAGTCAGCCGCTCAAACCTGCACTCAAAGCCGGTAAGGTTTGCCGTGACCCTGTAAACGCAGATTGGGACGCGATTACGGTCGGGCTCGTTGCATACGCCGCGAGTACGAAGCGGCGCAATTCACTGAGCAGTTCCCTCCCGTCCGGAGAACATAAAGCACCTCCCCCAAAAAAAGGGAGACGGAACGAGAACACGGACGGGTTTCCAAAACGGCGCCCCGATTTCTCTGATAAAAAAGGAAAAGCATAAGAATTTTTTTTTTTCCCAAACGGAAGCTCATTTCAAGTACTTATTTCAAGACATTTGGAAGCATTCTCACTCCCTCACCCGGTTGTAAAAAGTCGCAGACTTGGAGGAAAATCGAATCCCGCACCACCGGTTGCTTTTCACCGTTCTAAGCAGTCCTTGTGACCTCTGACAAAAGTGTAGTTGACATCCCTTTCCAAAATGGCTGCTGACAGCCCCTTTTTTTTTGTTTGTTTTTTCATGTGTAGTCTACGGGAAGCCTGTCCTCCCTCCCAACTCCACCCCCCCCTCCCCCCTGCCTTTCGTCCCGGCCGGGGGGGCCTTCCCGTTGCCCCCGGCTCCACCCGGCGGCCTCGAGGACACGCCGGACGGCGACGTGGAAGATCACGAGGGCCCGCGCCAGACGGAGCCGTCGGCCCCCCCGCCCAGCGTGGAGAACATCCCCCGGCCGCTCAGCCCCACCAAGCTCACGCCCATGGTCCACTCGCCCATGCGCTACCAAAGCGACGCCGACCTGGAGGTCCTCCGCAAAAAGCTGGCCAACGCTCCGAGGCCCCTCAAGAAGCGCAGCTCCATCACGGAACCGGAGGGCCCGAGCGGACCCAACATCCAGAAACTTCTCTACCAGAGATTCAACACCCTCGCCGGGGGCATGGAGGGAAGCGCCGGCGCGGGCGGCGGGACGCCGTTTTATCAACCCGCAACTCCTGCGGACTCTGTGGGCTGCGACCCGGCTGCGTACGCGGACGGCGGCGACCTTCCCTCGGACATCTTGCCGCCGGCCGAGTCGGTGGAGCGGGGCTCGGAGGGGTCGTCGATTGACCCGAACGACAAGCGGCCGCCGCCTCCGCCTCCCGAAGGACTTTTGGGCCCTCCTGAAGAGCAAGGACCCGAAGCCGACGACAATGATGACGACGACAACGCGGAAAGCGCCGAGGCTCTGTTGCCCAGCCCCGTGCCGGAGGTGACGTCTCCGGAGGAGAGCGGTATCGTGCTGACCCAACCGTCGGTGAGTTGCGCAAATGCAGAACTAAACCAAAAGGTTTGTGAAAATCTAGCCATCTCCTGCATATTTCCCGCTTTGTTATTCACAAAGTCGCCTAATTAGTCATCCTACTAATGTCGGAACAGAACTCCTGTACTGCCCTGTAGGTGGATAGAGATGAGCGGTATCCATCCAGGCCCAGTACTCGGTACATTTTTTTTTTTAAATTAACAACTGAGAACTCTTGTTCCACCCCCTCCAAGCGCACAAACCTGAAGAAGCCAGAGTCCGAGCGCACCGGCCACGGCTTCCGGGTTAAGTTCAACCCTCTGGCTCTCCTGCTGGACGCATCGTTGGAGGGAGAATTTGACCTGGTCCAGAGGATCATCTACGAGGTGCGTTTGCGTTGCGTCGCGACGGACGGCTTGCGTCGAACCGTGTCCTCCTCTGCGTCAGGTGGAGAATCCCAGCACGCCCAACGACGAGGGCATCACCCCGCTGCATAACGCCGTATGCGCCGGACACCACCACATCGTCAAATTCCTGCTGGATTTCGGCGTCAACGTCAATGCGGCCGACAGCGACGGATGGTCAGACGCACGCCCCCCCCCCCCCCCCCCCGCTACCCGATTAGCCCCCGAAAATGTGTTGATGTATCTTTGTCGCGAGCAGGACTCCGCTCCACTGCGCTGCCTCGTGCAACAGCGTGCACCTGTGCAAGTTGTTGGTGGAGTCGGGGGCCGCCATCTTTGCCAGCACCATCAGCGACGTGGAGACGGCCGCAGATAAGTGCGAGGAGATGGAGGAGGGCTACGTCCAGTGCTCCCAGTTCCTCTACGGTAACAATTCTTAGCGTCCGGCTCGATAGGTCACGCGAGGGTCGCGTTGCAAATACCGCAGCAACCCGCGCAAACACCGCAACACTCCAAAGCGGAGTCTTCCATCGCATCGTTCGCTTTTCAAGCCACCGTCACATTCATTCATTCATTCTGTTCCTTTTGCGGCCTAGGCGTTCAGGAAAAGATGGGGGTCATGAACAAGGGCGCGGTGTACGCCCTGTGGGCCTACGAGGCTCAGAACCGGGACGAGTTGTCCTTCGGCGAGGGAGACGCCGTCACCGTCCTGCGGCGGCAGGATGACAGCGAGACGGAGTGGTGGTGGGCGCAGCTGGAGGACACCGAGGGCTACGTGCCGCGCAACCTGCTGGGGGTAAGCGGGGGCTGGGGAATTCATTTTTTTCACTGTTGTCAACTCTGCGATTTAACGGCTTGTCCGACCCACCGGAGCCAATTTTAAGGCCGTACCACACGCCGCCGCCCGGATTTTGAATGCCATTCGTCACTTGGAGATCTTTTTTTTTTTTTCCCTGCAGCTCTACCCTCGGATCAAACCTCGCCAGCGCACCTTGGCGTAGCGTCACCCTCCTAAAACAAAGAGCGGAGAACAAATGAGCCTCATCGATCTTCTCCCGGTGGCCATTTTCTTCCCTGGCCCCATTTGCACACACACGCGCGCGCACACCCCGTGATAGACGAGCACTCCAAAAGAGGTGGAAAAATGTCCCGGTCACATAGAAGCCGCCCCTCTACGTTGCCCCCTTGCACAGTGCAGCTCTTTAAGGTAACCTTTGTCGCCGCAGAACTTCCTTCTGCTCTTCACCCGTCGTGTGGTCAGTATGAGTCGACAGAGCAGCGATAACAATGTGACATTTGATTGCATTTTTTAAAAGCCCCCCCCCCCCCTTCCCGTTGTGAGAAGAATGAACCCAAATTATTTTTTGGTGTTTTTAAAAATTGTAATATAGGTAGTTTGTATGTTGAAAGGTTTTATTGGGTGTACTGTAAAAAAACAAATTATACACAGCACATCACGACAAAGGCGAGGTCAACCCCACTTGCCAAAAGAGTCACGAACTTGAAAGATGCCAAATGACCTTTCCAGGCGAACTCTCTCACGGTTGCATCATCTTCCCAAAGTCTTGAAAAAAGCCACGTAGCCAAGCGCTCAGTAAACCGATGAGCCGACCGAGCAGTTTAGCGGGCGGAAATGAATCTGCACGCAACCAGTTCCTTCTCTGAAGCATGACCGTGATCTCTTTTCATCAAAACGGGCTGTGTCCGACATAACTGGTTTGACTCGTTGTCTAAAAAACCTCCGGGCTTTCCACCTTGAGGCAACATGAGAACGAACACGCATCTCCGGCAGAGAGAGGAAAGAGGCCAGTTGAGTTCGTAGAATTGTTCTCAAGTTACTTTCAACACTTGAAGTGTGGTAATAATGCGTTGGGGCGGGGGGCAGATGACATGAAGACGGACTGCTCGCACCCATGAGTGTATGATGAGAGCATTTAATGCTAATCGAAGCGAGCGGAGTTCATTGGCAAACCTGTTGGTCAGCCATTCAGATGTTTTCCAGGCCCCTTGTTCCGTGACGTCGCCCGTCTGTAGTGTTCTCTCAAAGTGGCCGTGACAAGCCTTTCAATCTCAGGACCAACGCGGTGCTGCTGACGACACTCTCTTGTTCCTATTTTTATGCTCACCGAATCTCCCAGGAGCGACGAACCAAACGTGTCCGCGCAAAGGCTATTTTATGAGAGGCTGACCTTACGGAACTTGAGCCTCCATTCGTGCGTTACCTTCCCGTGCATCTTGCGGTACATGCGTGTGACGCCCCCCGTGTGTGTTTTTAATTGTGGAGCGAGCCAGTGACCCAGGGCCTCGTCTCGGATTGCAAAACTGTACTTAACGCGAGGACGCGCGTCCTATGATTGCGGGTTTGCTGTAAGGACGAAGTGGACTTCCTCTTCGCATTGCTGTACTCGACACAATATACAAAATCTGTAAATGTGAACAATAAAAGTGAAGCTCTGGCATGACTCAAATGTGGCTTTGTGGGGCGCCAACAGAACGCAGTTCACGCGCGTGCCATCAGGTGGCGCACTCGTATCAATGAAGAAGAAGGACTTTATTCAAATGCTAATCAGTCGAGTCGCACGTTAACTGCTTTGATGACCATTTTTCATTTGGAGGAAATCGTTAACTGATCGTGCATATTACGTCAAGGTTTTGCTGGTGCACTTTTTTTCATGTTTTTTTCCCCCGCTCATATCGTTTAAAACGATAACGATATAGAGACACTAAAACAGTCCCAAGTAATACATTTCCTGGATCATTTCTCGACAGTCTTCAATTAAAAACACCGTACAACTCTGTAAAAAAAAAGAGGCCGTTAAGAACTGCGTTTTGTTATACAGTATTTTGACCCCAAACTGCATACGATCATGAGTTTTTCCCCTTTTCGGTTGTGACTGCCACATATAATGTATTTTAAATTTACGCTTACCAGTTCCAACATTAAACACAATAAAAATGTCATTTCTTATCAAAAAACGAGTTTAGTTAAAAACAAAATAAAAAGAAGAATAAATAATAAAGTGTAGTTTTAGGTATTAGCAATGCAGTGAAAAAAAGGGGAAAGCAAATGAAACGAAGAGTAGAAAGACCAAATCACAAGACGCCTTTTGGACGTGAGCGTTGACTCAACTGTTTCCGTTTTAGTGGTGAGCCAGGTCGGCGCATGCGCAGCGACGATCCGAGCACATCGATGACATCACGCGATTCCGACCGACCCGCCGCCGGGTGGACCGACCGAGCGAGCGAGCGACCAGACAAGTGACCTCTTTGGCCTGCCAGTCGGTTTGGGTGAAAGCATCTCGCCGCCCGCCCCCGGAGCCTCTTGTTGTGCCCGCCGTACGTTTGCTAGCCGACCCGGAACCTCGCGGAAGAGAATGTTCAACAGAACGAGGTGAGACGAGCTCTTCTCTCTTCGTTTGTTTTCTGCTTGGCGAGCCAACAGCAGGCATGAGTGGCCGCTCCGGAGCGGCGCTCGCTCGTTCGTTCGCTCGCTCGGCGGTCAAACCGCGGCCGGGGGTGAGCGCCTCCCGGCCGGCGTGGTTAATGGCGCACCTGGCGCCGAGTTTCCGAAGCGCGTGTGAGAAAATGCTTGTTTGCGGTGTCCGCGAGCCAGCTCAAGCTACAACGCGGTGAGCGCTGCCTCCAGATCAAAGTGTCGCCGTCTACTTCCTGCCAGCAGGCTTCCAGATGCGCCCTTTCGCTGCCGTTTTTCCATCATCGCAGAGGAAGAGTGGGGGGGGGGGGCACTTGACTGATGGCTTCTGGATCAATCCTGAAGCGCGCCTGTTCATTGCCCTCGGGACGAAATACACCTGTTGTTCTTTGGAACACTGGCCCCCAAAGGATGTCCCCCACCCCAAAGTGGAGAGCCACCATGTTTGGCGTCACCAGAAATGGCGCAAAACGGAGCTCGCCTCCATTCCGAGTGTCAGCCGTCAGTTATTGTCAAGCGAGAGACATTTCTTTGGAGATGCTCAATAACATTTGCATTTTTAGTGTGGATTAAAACAAGCAAGAACCTGGACTTTTCCTGACGCTTTCTTGAATTCCCAGAAATTGGAAACGTCACGTTCTTGAACCTTTTCTTAAAACAAAGTAACAACCTTTGGCTTTTATTTGTTTCCTCTTTGCCCTCAACAACAAAGTCCCGATTGATCAAACGGGCTCTGTTCTTGAGCAGTCTTCAAACAACGAGGCAGCAATGGGATCGACCGTTTGTCGGCCGTGTATTCAAACAAAGTAAGAACCGTGGTGAAAATCGAGACCCGTCGACCAATATTTGCGGGACGAGTCCAGTTGCGTTGGGCGGAGACTATAACCCTTCCGGGGGTCGGCTTATTCTCGCTCAGGCGGTTGTCATCGGCGGGCGAGCGCCGGCGTTCCCCGGCGTTAGAATGTTCTCGGCGCTTTGTGCTGCCTTGGGGCTGTACGGAGGCCAGGGCCCGGGGGCGCTCGCGGTGGATCGCCGCCCGGGGAGGGAGTCGACCTCCCGACCCGCCTGATCCGCCGACGGCAATGTTGACACTGTAAACGCCGCCGAAGGCCTCCGCTCTTGTTGCGGCCACACCGTTTGGCGTGGAAAGGAAATGTTACAGGGCTTGCCTTTGCCTGCTCGTCTTATTTTTTACTGGATCATCTGGAGCCCATCTGGGGCCTTTCAGAATCAGAACTTATTCAATGATCGATATAGACATGAACAGAACAAAGTGAAAAAGACAAGCCAAGTTTGGGACCTGCCACCAGCAGCTGGCTGTTGACCGGTCATGCGCTCCTTTCCGCCTGGTCGCGTCTCGTCGCCTGATGGATGCGGAGGTCCTTCCGCCGCAACAATCGGGCCCCCCTTTTGTGCTCCCTTTGAGCCGGACAACAATGGCTTCATTTAGCATCGCCGCTCCGTCCGAGCGGCCTCCGTCGCCGTGGTGCAAGCGCCCCCCCCCCCCCCCCCCGCAGGCCCCCACCGGCAGGCCCCGCCGCTCCACCATCCACGGACCGTCACCCCACCGCCCTCCGCGCCGCACCCTGCCCCCAACCCGGGCCCTCCGGCTTTGGATTCGTCCCCGTTGTTGGAACAGCTGGGCGACCGTCGTTGGTCACGCCCCCGACCACCAAGTTGACATTCTGCACATTGCTGGCAAGCTGGAGAGCCCCCCCCCCCCCCCCCGGCAATTATGAATGCGTCAACGCCCGTCGAGCCGGCCCGGAAAGCGGCGGGCTCGGACCGGATCGGGCTGCCGACCGCGGCAGAAAGAGAGAGCGGCGGGCGCTCCCCACATGCCGCCGCAGCGCCCCGTTTGCAAAGCGCTCGCAAGTTGGGACACGTCGGGAATTTGCTCGAGGCTTCGTCGCCCTGCTTTGGAGGCCAGCGTTCAGGCGGCGGACCCCCTCGACTTGCGCTCATCCTTTGAGCGAGTAGCGCCCCCCCCGTTTGGAAAGGAAAGGAAGGAAGATGAAGCGTCTGCCCCCCGTCCTCCATCGCTTTGTCTTCTGTCCAGCGCGTAGGCCGCCTTGAAGCGTCCCAACGTCATTGCCGAGAACCGAGTTGCCGTCGGCGGAGCCGCTCGTGGCCGTCACGCCCTTTCCCATTTTGGATTTGGGGAAAAGTACAAAGCCGCTCATTTGACTGCGTCGCTCTGACAAAGAAACGGTCAGGAAAGGGGCCCCGCCTGCCCCTTTTATTCCACACAGTTGAACTGTGAGATCACAAAACAATTTCAAACGACACTCTGGTATTGTGCGATTCAGTCGTCGTCGATCCGTTGTCTAGCTCGTATCCGGGGGCGACGGCTTTAGCGAGGAAGCCCAGATCCTCTTCCGGCCGGGAGGCCGAAAGACGCGCCGCCGCCGGCGTGGCCTCCTGCCGGCGGGCCTTGGGAGGCGTCCTAATCAGACGCCCGAGCCGCTTCGTCGGGCTCCGGTCGATCCAGCTTACTCGTTAGCATAGCCAAACGCCCCCGGCACCTTTCGACCGCCGCTCAGGCGGAGCTTCCGACGCGTCAAGAAAAGCGGACGCCTCGACTCTGAACCGTCCTGACCATATGATAGTTTGCCGCCGAGCGACGTCGTGAGTCGGCGCCTTCCCCCGCCGACGCTTTTGTTCCTTATCTGTCCGCCGCCGAGGAAAACGACCTCGAACGGCGCGGCGCTTGGCCTACATCCGCAGGGATCAACAAGTTAAGCCTCGGCCTTTCAACCTGCCAACTCTGTCAATCTGTGACGAGGCACGTTAGCGGCGGCCGTTGGGCGTCGGCCACGACCGCGGGCGGCAAGTGGCCTTCCACCAGAGTGGGCCTCTGGGAGTTGTTGCCCTTCCATACTTAACTCTTGTTGGGTTAAGCCAGAAGGGACGGCGGAGAAGGAAAGCGGGACCCCTGGTCCGCCACCGAGGAATGTTTGACACGGAGTCGTCCGTCCGGCAACAAGAGCCCCTTTTTCCTCCCTCGAACATTTGCCATTCAACTCCCGCTTCGTGGTTTATTCGTACGATATTCAACGCGCAGCTGCACTTTGGCTCTCCCCCCCGCTTTGCCCCCACACGCATGTCGCACCTCGCCTCGGTTTCTCCCAAGCCGAAACAAGTTGTCCAGAGGCCGGGGGCGTGTGCGCTTCCGCGCTGGGCGGCGTCCTCCGCCGGGCTGCATCCTATTAGAGTGAGGGAATGTTGAAGGGGGCGTGGCCCAGAGCCAGGAACATCTGTGCCTGTCCCCCCCCCACCCCCCCATCAACCCCCACACCTCTCTCACTGCATTCTGCGGAGGAGCGAGTCAAGTGAGGGGAGGGGAGATCTCAACGGCAGGCACGGCAAGTTTTTTTTTGTTTGTTTCTTTTGAAGCCATCATCACCAGAAATCTGCGCGGCCGAACCGCCCGAACGGCTTGCGGATCGAAGGAGCCGCATGGATTCAACACTGCAGCCGGTTGAGCATTTTGGGTTGAAAAGAGGAGCGGCGCCAGAAGACTCCCGGAGAGGGTAGGACCGAAGCGCCGCTCTCGCCGGCTCGCTATCTGCCGCCCGGAATGCGCGCGGGGCTGCCGTCGGCCCGCCTTTTGTCACTCCTCCGCGTTTGAGCCGAATTAGCGGCCGTCGGAGCGGAAAACCTCGGCGGGCGGGGGAGGGCAGATGACGGCGGGTTCTGACCGACGGCGGACCCCCGAGGCGTACGCGGGGGGGGGGGGAATTGGCATCGATGCTGGCGGAGAGCACGGAGATGAGATTCTTTTGGCATGGAAAGAAAAGTGACCTTGAGCAAAGGGGAGGTGTCGCCATCCTTCTCAGGTTGCACCTCCCGTTGCGTGATGGCACAAATGCCCTCCGGACTCCGAGACCAAGCCCCTCCCTTCATTTTGATTGAGTGACTCCCTTTCTCTACAACAAGAAAAATCGAGATTAAAATGCGAGGGCAACGAACGGGCGGCTGCCGGGGGGAAAAAATAACTTCATCGCCCACCGCGGCATGCAACGGCAACTGCTCTGGTTGCCGTAGCGACCGGGGGGGCTGCGTTCGGGGGATTACAACTCAGACGGTGTTATCTTTTGAGATGTTTGTGGCTCGAGTGGACACCAAACAAAGAAAGCGTTTGCCACAGCCCGTCGTTTGAAGCCAAACGCGCTCAAAAGTCAGAGAAGCAAAAGTAGAAGGTGACGACAGGGACCCCAAGTCAACAAAAATCGGACTTGGGCCTGCCAAGGAAGCGCGATGATGTCTTTTTGTCCATAGCGTGGCCATTTTAATATCGCCTTGATCGCTAATTGATGCAATAGTCGATTCTCAAAACGTGGCCTCATACGGGCTTTGAAAACATTTGCGGCGCGCAGCACCACAACCTCGTCTTGAAACCCGGCGCCATCCCCGAGCGTCCCGCGGCCGTCTGGCCACCTCAAGAGTTGATGCAAAGTTTGCAGCCGGCTTGGGCCGGCGGAAAGGACGCCCGCTTCTGTGGACTAATATGGTCAAAGGCGCGCTTTGGCGCCGCCGAGCGTGACGCCGCCTGCCGAGGCCCCCCCCCCCCCGCCCCCCACCCGCTCGTCTTTGGAGAAAAGTCACCGAGCGTGCCGCCACGTGTGGGCCCGCGTGGCCTCGCCGCCGTCTGCCCGCCCCTTCCAAAGGCACGCCCTCGCGCCCGCTTGACCTTTTCCTCGGGATGGCGCGTTGCGGGCAATTTATTGTCGGCACACCTTAGCCGGCCGTCCAATATTTCAAAGGCGAGGAAAAGAAGAATGGGGAAACGCGCTGACACCCGCTGGAAAAGCTTCGCTCTCGCTTGTCACGTGAACGAGGTGACCTTGCAGTTGGCAGTTTTTCCTGTCCCGAAAAAGGCTCCGTCCTCGTGGCCTACTTGCTGCTTTTGATTCCCCTCCAAGGAGCCGTGCCGCTTCAAGATGCGGGGGGGGGGGGGGGGGGGGGGGATTCGCTTCGCTCGGGCCCACGTGCAACAAAGCTTTTTTTTTTTGAAGCGCCACCGAGCAGTTTGACGTGAGGGGCCGGCCTCGATGATGACAAATACAAGTTGGGCTGAATGAAAGGCTTCTAAGCGGAGACGTCGCTTTGTTTTGGGCGAGCCCGGCACATCTTGGCTCGTGGGAGACACCGCAAATTGTGTTCCCTGCATCCGAGCTCCTCCTTAAATTGTGTGCGACCCCACAGGAGCCAAGCGAGTGGACGGTCGCCGGCCTCGTCTCCCTGTGCAGTTCCAGACTCTCGATGTGCTCGTTTAGCGGGCAACGCGAGCTCCTTTCCCCCCCTCCCGCCGACGACGTCGGCCCTTCTGTGCGGCCGTGCCTCCTCAACCGGCGGTACGCAACGGTCTGCTCCCGACTCGAGTTGCGCGGCGCCGCTCAGCCGCGACAGCCGATCCGGGCGCCGTAGCCCCGCCCCTGCCGAGACTGCAGCCGAGAGAGTCGCTAACGAGCTAATCCTCCCTCTCGCCTCGGGAAGGGAAAGTCCGACTCGGGAGACGATCGGGTGGCCGCGGCGATACTCGCTCGCGGTTGAATGACTCCACCCCCAGAGGCGTGACGGCAAGAAACGCGGCCGCTCAAATCAGGGCTCTGAAAAAAAAAAAAAAGGCAGAGGTGGAAAGAAAAGGGTGGTGGCAGGTCCCATTTCAAGCGAGGCCTGGCGGCGTGACATCTTTGATGGTTTGTTGTCTTCCAGGGCGCTCTGAGGGGGCGCGGGCGGTGACGAGGCCCCCCGCAAGGAGCCTCCGCAACCCGACCGGCCCATGGCTCCCCGCAAGCGCAACGGCCGCGGCGGCGGCGGCCTCTCGTCCTTCTTCTGCTGTTTCAACGGCAGCGAGCAGCCGGAGATCACCTACAGGCTGCGGGAGGACTTTGGCCCGCAGGCCGTGGAGCCGGCGCTGCCCATGCCGGCCTACGACGAGCTGGACGGGATCTTCTCCGAGTTGGTGGTAAGAAGCGAGCCTGGTTCTTTTGGCATCTCCTCGCACGCTTCCGAGACGGGAAAAATGGCTTCGTCCTCGTCGAGCTGGTCTCATTCTTCCGCCGCCCCCCTCCGGCCATCCCCTTGCCGCGCTCATGTCAGCGGGACGTTTTTCCGCATGGACGACGGGCCTCATTCAGAGGCGCTCCGCCGTCCGCTAATTGCTTGTTTTTGTCCCCCCCCCCCCCCCCCCCCCTCGTGTGAGCAGATAATTGCGCGTGACAACAGAGGAGGCTTTTCTGTCCCCGAGTTGATCGAAAAAGAAATGGCCGGCTGCTTTTTGCTCCCTTGGCGCTGCGTGGGAGCCTTGTACGCACCGTCCAAGGGGTGGGGCCATTTGCGCTTTGCGACGCGCTTCGCCATCGTAGTGGGGGGCTCTTTTTGGACCAATCCATTGGACCACACCGCGGTGTCCTCCAACTTTCACTTGGGCCCAAGTTAGCGTCAACAAAACAAGGCGGGGCATTTATTTTGAAGCCAAACTCTTGTTGCTCGGAGACGCCCGGCAGGCTTCAAATGCGCCGCAGTCAACTCCGCGCGACGTATCGGGGGACCCACATCTTGCCTCCAGATGTTTGTTGCCGGACACGCCTCGTATCCCCCCCGCGTTAGTCGCGTGGCCCCACCCCCAGAATCAAATCAAACCTGGCCCGACACCACCCGCCAAAATCCCGCCAACCGCCGTCATTTGCCATTTGTTTGAAGCCGATGCATTGTTTGCGCTCAAGCCGGCGGGGGGCGTCGGGACGGCCCGCCGGAGAAGCGATGTCATCGCACCGCACGTCACTGAAAAGAGTCGTCGTGTTTTGAAGCATTTTATCTGATTTGTTTATTCAACGCGCAGGATGAGCTGGACCTGACCGAGAAGCACAGGGAAGCCATGTTCGCGCTGCCCGCCGAGAAAAAGTGGCAGATCTACTGCAGCAAAAAGAAGGTAACGCGAGCCCGTCTTCCGGGGAGCCGTCGTGGCATTCCTCGGCTTCGGTGCCGGTGCATCGTGACGAGGGCCGCGACGGTCCGTTGCGCGCGGGGCAACGCGTCCCTCCTCGATCTCATTGGCCGTTCGTCGTACGATTCCTTTTGGTGGGAGGCTCGCAAGTCCCGTTGCATTTTCTCCTGTCGCTGTACCGGCCAGGTGTCTCATGTCGGCGAACACAAGTCCCCCAGTCGGAACCCCCCCTCCCGCCAGTAAGTAAGCCGTCGGCAAACTTCCTCGGCTGAGTGCAGAAATGCATCCGCGTGTTTCGGGTGCGAGCTCTCCAATGAAACACGAGCTCCCGGAGGCTTCCCAACTCTTCAACCGCTTCCATTAACGGACTCTGCGCTCGGCGCCGCCCGCCCTCCCTCGCCGTCAAGAGAAAGCCGCGCCGTTACCTCAGGCGAACCGCCGCCGCCCAATTAGTGCGCGGGGCTCCCAGCTTGCCGCGCGTTGAATAGTTGCCGCCACCTTTTAACGTGCGAGAGCAGCTCTGCGCCGAGTCTCCTCGCGTCTTTTTGGAAAGCGGCCGCTCCAAAGCCGAGCGTCGGGTGGACGGATTAAAACTCGGCGGGAAGCCGCGGCCTCAATCCGCAGTCGGAACGTCGGTCCGCCGGCGGCGGCCTTTGGGCCGTCGCCGCGCCTCGGCTCCCGTGCCCCGTCCGTATCGCGGTCGGTCGCCGCTTGAGCGTCGCCGGTCCCGCCCCTCAAGCCTCGCCCTTTGTGTTTTCCAGGAACAGGAGGCGGACAAGAGTGCCACCAGTTGGCCCGAGTACTACATCGATCGGCTCAATTCAATGGCAGCCGTAAGTCGTACCGTCAACCGGGGGTGGGGGAATAAGAATAAATCCACAAAGGGCCCGGCGCCGTTGGGCGGGAGCGCGGCGGCCCCCCGTTTCTCGGCGGGCCGCTGTGGCGTTTTGGCGGCGTCTTGATGGGGGCGCGGCGCGGCGGTGACAAATGCCGTCTCCGTGTTTGCGGCGCAGCGCAAGACGCTTGCGGCCCTGGAGGAGGAGGACGAGCGGGAGAGGAACAAAAGCATCGAGAGCTTGAAGACCGCCCTCAGGACTCAGCCCATGAGGTGAGACCCCCCCCCCCCCCCCCCCGCCCCCCCTGCCGCCGTCAGTCGATGAATGGCGACGAGCGCCCTGCTCCCAAAGGTTCGTGACGCGCTTCATCGACCTGGACGGCCTGACGTGCATCCTCAACTTCCTGAAGAGCATGGACTACGACACGGCCGAGTCGCAGGTGCACACCTCGCTGATCGGCTGCATCAAGGCGCTGATGAACAACTCGCGGGGCCGCGCCCACGTGCTGGCGCACGGCCGCAGCATCGACGTCATCGCCCAGAGCCTGGCCGCCGACAACGTGCGCACCAAGGTGGCCGTGCTGGAGATCCTGGGCGCCGTCTGCCTGGTGCCCGGCGGCCACCGCAAGATCCTGGAGGCCATGCTGCACTACCGGCGCTTCGCCTGCGAGAGGACCCGCTTTCAGGTGCCCCGACGGGACGCGGCCCGCGCCCTCGCGCCGCCTCGGAAAGCGCCGGCAATGACCTGTCGCCCGCAGACGCTGCTCAACGATCTGGACCGCAGCACGGGCCGCTACCGGGACGAGGTCAACCTGAAGACGGCCATCATGTCCTTTGTCAACGCCGTGCTGAGTCAAGGCGCCGGAGAGGTCCGGTCGCCGCCGGGCTCCGGCCGCTCTTTTCCCGCTTCTCGCCGCGCCCTCGCTGACGGCCTTTTGTCCCCTCAGACCAGTCTGGAGTTCCGCATCCACCTGCGCTACGAGTTTCTGATGCTGGGCATCCAGCCGGTGATCGACAAGCTGCGCTCTCACGAGAACTCCACGTTGGACAGGTGAGGGGGCGGGGGGGACTCGCCGCTCTTTCAAAGCGCGCGCTCGAGGACGGAGTCGCTCTCGCCCGCCGTGAGCAGAACGCTCGAGAGGCGTCGGGACGATCAAAAAAGAAAAACGGATTGCAGATGTGGAAAATGTCCTTGAAGCCGTCAAGACTCCAGATTCATTTGGCAAAAAGCGGGCTGAGAAGGCTTCCGATCGAGAAACGCGGCACGCCAGTGAAGAACGCCTTTGTGCCGTTTCGCCCTCTCGCAGGCATTTGGACTACTTTGAGATGCTGCGCAACGACGACGAGCTGGCTCTGGCCAAGCGCTTCGAGTCGGTGAGGCCGCGCGACGCGGCGCCCTCCGCGCCTTCCGACGGGACTCGCTGACGGCACGCTTGCCTTGGCAGGTCCACGTCGACACCAAAAGTGCCGGCCAAGCCTTTGAGCTCATCCGCAAGAAGATGAGCCACAGCGACGCGTACCCGCACTTGATGTCCGTCCTCCATCACTGCCTCCTCATGCCGCGTACGTGTCGGCCGCGCTTTGGCGGGGCGGCGCCCGGCCCCGACCCGTTCGCCGCCGGCGCGTCGCGCAAAAGACGCGGTCGCCGACTTTTCCCTGCTTTTGACCGATCCCTTGGCGCATTTTCTCCCCCGCCCGCGCAGACAAGCGCAGCGGCAACGCGGTGCAGTACTGGCTGCTCCTGGATCGCATCGTCCAGCAGATGGTGCTGCAGAACGACAAGGGCCAGGATCCCGACGTGGCGCCGCTGGAGAATTTCAACGTGAAAAACGTGGTGCGCATGTGAGTGCTCCCAAAGCAGCAAGTCCAAACCGCCGCCTCGGCTGGCGTTCTCATTTAGGAATCGCAGAGTCGCGTTGTTAGTCGAGGCCCTCGGCAATACCGAAAACCCCCAAAATCAAATCCTCAATGATGTCGTCTCGCTCAGGTTAGTCAATGAGAATGAGGTGAAGCAGTGGAAGGAGCAGGCGGAAAAGATGCGAAAAGGTGAGTGCGAGCGTGGTGCCGCCGCTCGCCGCCGCCGCTCACCGCCGCCTTTCGCATCCAGAGCGCCACGAGCTGCAGCAGAAATTGGAGAAGAAGGAGCGCGAGTGCGACGCCAAGACGCAGGAGAAGGAGGACATGATGCAGACGCTCAACAAGATGAAGGAGAAGCTGGAGAAGGAGAGCGGCGAGCACAAGAACGCCAAGCAGCAAGTGGCCGAGCTCAGCGCGCGCCTGCGCCAGCTCAGCAGCGTACGTCTCGCCTTCGCGTCTACGTTCCCGCATGAGAAGAAGAAGCGGACGGCTGTCCGACGGCGCCCTTCCCAACTCTCACTTGTCCCGTGCGATCCCCCCCTTGCAGAGTCGAGCCGGCCCGGTTCCCGGCGGCTCCGCCTCCGCCCCCGGCGGCCCGGCGCCTCCTCCCCAGCCCGCGCCGTCCTCTTGGGGCTCGCCCCCTGGCGGCGCGCCGCCGCCTCCTCCGCCCCCGCCCGGCGGGCCCCCGCCCCCTCCGCCCGTGGGAGGCGTCCCCCCGCCGCCCGGCGCCCCGCTCGGGCCCCCGCCGCAGAGGAAGAAGAACATCCCGCAGCCGTGCAACCCGCTGAAATCCTTCAACTGGGCCAAGCTGGCCGAGGTGAGCGAAGACCCCCCCCGTGGCTCGGGCGCGGCGGCAAACGCCCACCCCCCTCCGCTTTCCCCCCTCAGAATAAAGTGGAGGGCACCGTTTGGACGGAGGTGGACGATGGCAGGGTTTTCAAAATTCTGGACCTGGAGGACATTGAAAAGACCTTTTCCGCCTACCAGCGACAGCAGGTACCGCCCCCGCTCGGTCCCGCCGAAGCCTCGCGTTCACCCCTCGTCCGTGGAAAGGCGCCGCGCCATCCAACATCTTTTGTTGGGGGCGAGTAAATCGAGCGCACGCCTTTCTGCCCTTGAAACGTTGGCGGAATGGCCGCCGCGCACGCTCACGCGCACGCTCACGCCTACGCCATCAGCTTTTGTCTTTGAGCGCCCGCGCATGCTTTTGCTGTCCGGGCTGCCGCGGCGTAACTCGCCGGACGGACCGATTCTAACAAAGGCTTCCTCGTCTCGCCCCGCTTCCCGGCTGCACTTTAGGACTCGTTTACGATCGCTAGCTGCAAACAGGTGAGTGCGCGGTCGCCTGCCAAGCCGTCGCTCTTTTCCGCCGCTCGCTCTGCGCTCGCCAGTTTATTAGCCGCTTCCTTCGTCTTTGAAAGGCCTCGAGTGCCTAGGCGGACGAAAGAGGAGGAGGTCTCGCGAAGAGGCGCTCGTCAAATCACCCTCTTGAGCTGTACCTAATAGATTGGCAAGGGATCCTTTAGGTCAGGGGTGGGGAACGCCGCTATCCCGCCGACGCCCCCCCCCCCCCCCCCAGTCAACTGACGACGATGGCCGAGGAGACCATCGTTTGAATCGGGTGCGCCGGAATAGGGAGGGACGGAAAACGGGCGGGACGGCGGCCCTCGAGGAAGCGGCGTCCCCCCGCCCCCGGCGTAGGTGCTCGGCTTTCTCGCCTTTGCCTTTCCTTCCCCCCCCGCCTGCTCGTCTGGGATGCTCGGGTCCGCGCCGAAAGGGAGCGTGTGAAGCCGCCGTGTTTGCCCGTGTGCCTTGCAGAAGGAGGCCGAGGATGACGCGCCGGGCTCCAAAAAGGCCAAGGAGCTGTCGGTGATCGACGGCCGGCGAGCGCAAAACTGCAACATCCTCCTCTCCAGGTAGCGTGTCCGGCGGCGGTCGCCGCGGATGCCGCCGGCTTCAAATGACGGGCGGCGGGCGCGTGTGCTGCCGCAGGCTGAAGCTGTCCAACGAGGAGATGAAGAGGGCCATCCTCGGCATGGACGAGCAGGAGGACCTTCCCAGAGACATGCTGGAGCAGGTGCCGTCGCGCCGGCCGGCCGCTTTGGTTTGCCAAACGCCCGGTGGGGGCTCAACCCTTTTGCGGCTTTTCAGTTGCTGAAATTTGTCCCGGAGAAGAGCGACGTGGACCTCCTGGAGGAGCACCGGCACGAGCTGGAGCGCATGGCCAAACCCGAGCGCTTCCTCTACGAGATGAGCAGGTGAGCGCGCCCGAGCTCCACCTTGAAGTCGCGCTCCTCCCGACGCCGGGCCTCGTTTTTGTCATTTGATGACGCCGGAGCCTGTTGTCGCACCCCCCTCCCCAGAATAAACCACTACCAGCAGAGGCTGCAGTCTTTGCACTTCAAGAAGAAGTTTGCCGAGAGGATCGCCGAGATCAAGCCCAAAGTGGCAGGTGAGCCGCCGCCGCCGCCGCCGCCGGGCGGGCGCCTCTGAAAGCCGACGCGCTGTGCCCGGGCGCCCGCAGCTCTCGCCGAGGCGTCCAAAGAGGTCGTGCGCAGCCGCAAGCTGAGGCAGCTCCTGGAGGTGGTGCTGGCCTTCGGCAACTACATGAACAAGGGCCAGCGGGGCAACGCTTACGGCTTCAAGGTGTCCTCGCTCAACAAGATCGCCGACACCAAGTCCAGCGTCGACAAGTAAGGGCCGCGGACAACCCGTGTCACTGAGTGACTTTTGCAAAATCCCGAGCGCCGCCCGCTTGGCTTGGGCTGCCTCCGAGGCCGTCTCGCGCAACGGCTTCAAGACGACTTCAAGCAAAGTCGTGTTCATGCGGGTGCCGTCCTTGTGTCTGTTTTTAAGTCTTGGGTCTCGATGTGGGGGGGGGGGGGGGGGGTTGAAGCAGTCTTCGTCGTCACGTTTGCGTCGTGAGGTTCGACAAAAAACTCGGGGTCGGCGGGGTGCTTTGAAAGCCGCCCGGGAGCGGCCGTCGTCTGACCTCGGGTCAAGTAGGTTGAAATCCTCTGTCGGGCGAGGACGTTTTGGGGCGGGGCCACAAGTGACCGACTTGCCTCTCGCCAGGAACGTCAATCTTCTGCACTACCTGATCACCATCCTGGAGAAGAAATACCCCCAAGTGCTGGAGTTTCACGGCGACCTGCCCAGTGTGCCCGAGGCGGCCAAAGTCAAGTAGGTGGAGCCTCGCAAAAATGGCATTTGAGCGCGTGCGGCACCTGTGAGTCGTGGCGCACGTGCCTTCATGGCTCGGACGTACTTTCTTCTAGCCTGACCGAGCTGGAGAAAGACGTCGGCAACCTGCGCGGCGGCTTGAAAAGCGTGGAGAGCGTACGTCGCCCGCCGACGCGAGTTTCGCCCCGCGCGGCCCGCGGCTCACCGCGCGCTCTTCCTTTTCTCGTCGCTCGGCCGTCCAGGAGCTGGCCTACCAGAAGAAGCGAGCGCAGGAGCCCGGCGACAAATTTGTGTCGGCGGTGAGCCAGTTCATCACCGTGGCCGGCTTCGGCTTCTCGGACGTGGAGGACTCGCTGACGGAGGCCAAAGACTCGGTGAGACGGCGTTTTGGAGGCGACGAAGAGCGGTCGTCCTCTCCTCTGCCCCCTCGAGCGTCTCGCACAAATCAAAGCAGGCGGCCGGATATGGCCTTCGGCTTTGGTTTTAACAAGAGTCGGGCCTCCATTAGGTCTTTACAAGTGGAAACCGGAGCCCGCCGTCCTGTCCTTTGATTTAGCCTCCGCTTTACTGGCAAGGAGTGTTTTTTGTCTCGGCGCGTTTCTGCTCTCGACGCGGGTGTCGAGCCGGTCACACGGCAACCATGAAGTCTCCGTGACTCCTTGACGTCGGCCCACGGCGAAAGGCTGGAGTCGTTTTCCACGCGGATGAAAAAGAGCTTCCTCGCAGCTCAACCTCGTCCATGAGCTCGGAAGTCTTTGACGCGGTTGTGGCTCAGCGCCTTCTCCCATCTGGATGTTAACTAACCTGCTGCGAAAAGGAGCCAACAATCACGTCGCCCCCGTTGGGACTTGGGCTCCAAATGCTCTCCGGTCAGGGCCGCGGGGGGAATGCCGGCTTCAAACGAGTCTGGAAAATTGCCGTCCCGCTGCTGGGCGCGCTAATGCATTCTTTCCCTTTCCTCCCGCAGTTTGTCAAGGCCGTGAAGCACTTTGGCGAGGATGCCGGCAAGACGCAGCCCGACGAGTTCTTCGGTATCTTCGACCAGTTCTTGCAGTCCTTCGGCGAGGCGCGGCAGGAGAACGAGAACATGCGGCGGCGCAAAGAGGAAGAGGAGCGCAGAGCTAAAATGGAAGCTCAGGTAACGGCCGCGCGCCTTCTCTCAAATGGCGCTCGGGGAGGTCCGCGCTCCGTTCTTAGCCCAAGTCATTTTACCGCGAGTTGGCGACGGCAACGCATTTTGAGTCGACTGCGAACATCCGCGGATGGCGTTTTTTGTTGATTTCTCCCGCGGGATTGCCGTGCAGCTCAAAGAGCAGCGAGAGAAGGAGCGCAAGGCGCGCAAGGCCAAGGCCAACGGCGAGGACGACGACGGCGGCGGCGAGTTTGACGACCTGGTGTCGGCGCTGCGCTCGGGCGAGGTCTTCGACAAGGACCTGTCCAAGATGAAGCGCAACCGCAAGCGCGTCAACAGCCAGAACTCGGAGGGCGGGCGCGAACGACCCGTCACCAAGCTCAACTTCTAGCACCTTGTCCTCCACGCGCCGCTACGCATCCTTGCGGGTTTTTTCATGAGGTCCCCCCACCACTTCCTGGAGTGACTTGCTACGTTCCCACGCTTGAACATTTCACGGTCAACGGAAGACGCCGTTGGACAGGATCTGCTGAGTTCTCTTTCTTTTTTTTGTCTGCTTGCAAACAGGACAACCACTCCCCTCAAAGACTACAAAAGTGACTGATGGGGAGACACTCGAGCTGGACTTTTTCCCACGTCAGAGCTTTAACCCCCCCCCCCCCCCTCCCATTCTTGTTTTCAAATAGTTTGACGCGTTTGCAGCATTTCTCAGGGATGAGAATGACAAATAAGAAACTAGTCGGATGGGAAAGCCGGGTGCGAACGGCGAAAGGTACGGGTGGGCGGTTGGGCGTCGTCCTAACTCGGATCCCGATGCGCTTGTCAAATCCAACGAACGGATATCGGGCACATGTAACCGGTGTCAAGGAGCACAAACGACAAAATGCGCTCGCTGAATTTAGCGCCACCGAATGCGAAGGGATTTTTACGTCAAGTCGGTACTTTTCCAGGCCTGGGCCTAAAATGGCCAATTTCAAGCGTGGCCACTTGTCTATTCAAAAAAAAAAACCCACGTGCACATAAGCTGTAGTTACCGTGCTAAAACGCCATTAAAAACATAGCCAACCAAGTTCAGATTTGCCTTTTTATTTCCTCAAATGTGCAGTGGAAAGCGTGAAATGTCGCACCGATGCAAATGTCAAGCGTGTCCAATTCGGATTCAAAGCGGACTTGAGGAAAAAGCGGCAAGCGAGAGGCTCACTTGAGCACAAAGCCGTCTTTCAGCCGGTCCTCCGTCTCCTGCACCAAACAAGACACCCCCGTGTAAAAAGCTGCGCCGGCCACTTCGACCACCACCGCCTTGAAGTCGCCGCACGTGGTCTCCTGCGCAGGTAAAAAAAAAACAAAAGAAGGTATGGATGGATTTTGTAAGATAAGATAAGAAAACCTTTATTAGTCTCGCAATGGAGAAATTCCCGATTCACAGCAGCAAAGTTATGAAAGGCAGAAGTAGAACAACAAATGATCTTTGCTTCTTTGACCCGCCTGATGTTTTGAGGCCATTGGCTTGCTGCATGTGAGTGCAGCGAGCCATGAAATGCCCCCTCGGGCGAGCTAAAAAGCGCTGGCGTGAAACGGCTCCCTTGTGCGAAATTTCCAAATGGAATCTGCTGCTGACTTTTCAAGCGACGTCCGGAATGAAACTCCGTGGACCCAAATGGTACGATTCAATCTGATGTGAGGACATTTTCCGCAGGCGTGTTTCGAAGAGAGCCCAGCTCGGAAATGACAAAAGCTCCCCCAAAGAGTCGACGAGCCGGACGGCAAAGGAGCCCTGCGAGGGTTCGGCGGCCGGGTTACCTCGACGGCTTTGCCGGTGAACTGCGATCCCGTGGCCCCGCTCCGGAACGTCCTGGACTGTTTCAACTGGATCTGACCTCTGCGGTACTGGAGGGCCACTCGCGCCGTCACGCCGGATCCCGTCGGGCTGCGGTCCACCTTCAACCAGTCAGAGTAAGTATCGCTGCGGCGCCGCCGCACGATGCCGCTGCGCCTTCAATACGAAGCCCGTGCCAGCGGGTGACCTGCGCTTCTGCGAACACGCAGACGTTGGCGCTGGCGTCCGAGGAGAACTCCTCTTTGCCGTCGGTGAGGATGGTGCCGTACAGGAAGGCCAGGTCGTCGCTCAGCGGGTGGCGCAGCTTCACCTGGGCACGTTCAACACCACCGCAGGGTACGTTTCTTTTCACGCCTCGTTCTACAAGTCAATCGCTTGGCTTGCCGTGTCCGACGGAGGCTTCCGGTGCAACGCCAAAGCACCGGAGCAGCCTTTCTCCGACTAAGAGGACCCCCGCCCCCTTCGATACAAATTCCAATGTTTGTGAATATTTAGGACGGACAATCCAAATTGTACAAGAGCGATGGAGGCTAATTGGCATGGCGCCACCCCGGCCCGACCCGGTACCTGCAATTTGACGGCTTTGGTGACGGCCGTGGCGGCGTCCACCAGATCTCTGGTCCGGGACTCGCTCACGTCCAGACCGAAGCGCCGCGCGTCCACGATGGCGTAAAAAGCTCCTCCGTAGCTGATGTCCACCGTCACGTCGCCGAAGCCTTCCACCGCGACCGTCACATCTGCCGCAAGCGCAGGGAGCGCATTCAATGCGTTTTTCCTCCTGCGTGACTTATGTTGATCAATAATCGGTGAATGTCAGTCGTGATTAAGAATGGAAAGTTGGCCCCGCCCCCGCTGCGCCGCAGGCGTCTTCCCATGAAGGAGGAAGCGACATCACGCACCCGTGGCGAAGACAAACGCCGGCACGCTGAGGAACCTCACCGCACCCGTTTTCCCGTCCGCGTACTCCACAAAGGCCCTGACCAGCCCGCACGGGCAGTGGATGTTGACGGGCGTCTCGGGCGAGCGCGGCTCCTTCACCAGGCCGTAGTCGACGGCGAAGCGTCCCAGGGCGATCACGGCGTGCCCGCACATGGTGCTGTAGCCCTCGTTGTGCATGAAGAGGACGCCCAAGTGGGCGTCGGGCAGCTCGCTGGCCACCGGCAAGGCGCCGTACATGTCGTCGTGGCCCCGCGGCTCCAGCATCAGCGCCCGCCGCAGGTGGTCCAGGTGCTGGCGCGCGTAACGCCGCTTGGACAGCAACGTGTGGCCTTTGACCTCCGGGTAGCCGCTCACGATGATGCGGAGAGGCTCTCCGCCCGCGTGCATGTCCACCACCGACAGCTTGGCGCCCCCGTGTGGCGGGAGCCGCATGTCCATCGCTGCCCTGAGGAGCAAAGTTGGCATTTAGCCATTTTATTGGCCGAGTTTTGCTCTGTGCGGTCGGGTCGGGCCCCTACCGAGTGGGACTCTCCTATCTTTGTGCGTTGCCTTTCAGGGGCGCGCTCGCGTGGCCTCCTGAGTCATGTCAGGACCTGGATTCGGCGTTGCCTGCTCATAGTCTGCGTGTGGCCGTGAGTCGTGGCGCGCGGCAGCACCTGGTGAGTGCTCTTGCTTTGTATTTCTCGCAATTTGTTTGTCCCATTCGCTAAGTGCACCAGGGACTAGAGCTGAACAAGTCGGCGTCATCGTGTAGGGACAACAAAATAGTTACTCTCGGTCAGACACTTTTTTTTGGTCAATCTCAAGCAATGCCGAATCCGAAACCTGCTTCTAAAGAACTATCTCTCTCCATAAATACTCTACACTCTTCTCGGTTGTAGTTCAAATAAACGAGGGCAGTCGTAAATCAACGTACCGTTGCACACGCCCCATCTTTTGGTCTTCTAAAGTACTGCTACTCATCAAGGGTATCGACATTGTTTTTAGGGAGTTCGGCAACATAACTTGAACCAACCCAATTTTATTTGAGTCAAACGGAGCTATACGGTATTTTCCTTCCCTCGGATGACAAACGAGCCCAGTTCGCCTCCATCCAAATTAAGGACTGATTTCAGCGATCCTTGCTTGCGCGTTCGATGACAATACTGTACTCGAACCACAATCGGGTTTTGAGCAACAATTCAAGAATAACGTCAAATATTTACTTACGTTCACCTATTCGACGTCGCTTACGGCTTGAGTGGCACTTTTTCTTCTTCGTTGGTTTCCGCCGCTGTGACTGTTGGCAAGTCAATCGGGAGGCGCTTTGCTGCGCCCTAGCGGCTTCCGCGATGTAGGACATGAGAGTTCATCTAAAACGTAAGCAGATATTTCTCACTCGATCACATTTAGAATGGAATGAAATACGTTGTGAAACGTGTATGAAATGAAATATAACGCCACAATAAACTGGGTTTTTTAAATTCCATTTTCGTGTCCGTACATATGCACGTACCTTTTAAAAGACGGGGCCCAGGATGTGAGATGGGAATGAAATAAATATACAAGTTTACTGTCGGAAGAAAAAAAACGGCGATGCTTAACAAAGAGCGAAATAGTGGGGAAACAAATGATCAACAACAATTATGCTTTATTTTATCTCTTCCCCCCCCCCTCAAAAAAAAATAACGTCACCTTACCCTTATTATTGACATAAAGAGGAACAAAATACTATGTTCTAGACTTAACTCAAACGTCAATATTTTTAGCGAGTTGAATGACGGAATAGAACAGCAGATGGTGGGCGGGCATCATTGTTTTGTCCCCCCGCCCCCACGCTCTTCACATCAGTGGAGAAAGTGTCCCTGTGTGCATGCAAAGGCCTTTTACCAACCTATAGTATGTACAACAACGTAGTGGAGAGATCACATGCTTCCTCGGATTGACTGTGACACAAAAGTGGTGGTGAGATTCCCCCAGGTGGTCAAGTGGCGCTTCGGCTTGCATATTGTTTCAGTCCGTATGTCGCCCTCCGTTCTCGCACGAGACAAAACATATCCACAATTCAAAACTACCTGAGCATGACAGTGCATTGAAGCCTGTGTAGGAACGATAAATCAAATGGCATTCACTTGATTGCGGCTTTGCGTGCGTACGGCATACTCGACAGACAGCCTTGGCCCGAACACGTGCTCATTTCTTGACAGGGTTAACCAGCAGAGCATCACTGAGCTTTTCCAGCGTAAGGCACCGATTGAGTTTCCGTTTCTTTTCGTGTCCCGACCGCCTTTCGCGAACGGGCCTCGAAGCGGGAGGGGAGCGCTTGATATCGGCAGCTGGACGCGACGTCCCCGTGGGCCCGAGTTGCCGGCACGTGTCAACGAAAGCCTTCGCGAGCTCCTCGCGCCCTCGGCTATGCTAGTTAATGTTACTTCATCGCCGCAAAATCCGTCCCGGCGCAGATTTGTCTCGGAAAGCAGATCTTATTTTCACGCGGCTAATGCTTCCGACGCGGTCCTTCTGTATGTTTGTACCCTAGCGGCGGACTAAAGTTCGCACGGGGTCCGCTCAAAAGGGCCCGTCGTCCGGAAGCGAGGCCACGGCGGAGTCTCGGCTTTTGGACGCGGGCGGCAGCGAGAGTCGTCGTCGGACGGAGAGCAGCCGCAGCACCTCGCCCACCCGAGCCTCCAGCGCGGCGAGCCGGCCGCCCAGCGCCCGGATGTCGGCCTTCAGCTCCGCCTTGGCCTCGTGCAGCGCGGCCTGCGGGAGGTCCCGCTCGGAGCCGGCGGGCCCGAACGGGTTCCGCTCCAAGGGGCTCCTGGAGTCTCCGACTCGGTCGATGCGCAGGTCGCTCTTGGTGATGCCGCTGTCGCACGAGTCTGTTTTGCGGAGGGCGCCGGCCGGCCCCGCGTCGGCGCCGGCCCCCGCGCTCCCCGCCCGGGCCTGGTTCTCGGTGGCCGCCGGTCGCTCCGAAGACCGAGATCCTTTGGTCCAGCCTTGCGCCTTCTCCGTCGGCTTCTCGTCCTCCCCCGGCGGAGGAGCCGACGGGGCGTTTTTCAACTTCGCCCACCCTCGAGCGCCCGCTCGGCGGGCGGCGGGGCCCCCGGCGCCCTCTCTGTTGACCCCCTGGCTCGGCGGCTTCTCGCCACAAGGCCCCCGTTGAGACCGCGCGGCATCCTCGGGGCAGTTCTGCTCCGACTTCTCGGGTTGGCCCGGAGTCGGGGCGGGGCGCGGCGACCCCTCCCGCACGCAGTTGCGCTCCGGGTACGGGAACGATTCCCCCGCCGCCTGGCCGTCCCTCTGCTGCCGGAACCGCTGGAAGAGCTTCCTGACCGGGTGGTCGTCGGGAATGGAGAGCGCCACCTCGGTCCTCTGGCGCTCCTGCTCCCGCTTCACATCGGCGATCTTCCGAAAGATGACCTGCAAAAAGGCATTCGAAAACCTGCAGTATATGGCGGTCGGAGGTGTCCGATCCAGGTCCCCAATGCAAAAAAAGCCATCCCCTCATCCTCCCCGAGAGCCAAACCAAAGCTCCGCCGCTTCATTCAACAAAACGGGAAACGCCAAACGCTCAACATTAGCGCATCGTTTTGAGCCGTCCCCGCCAATCGCCTCAATTGACGTCGGAGTGGCATACGTTGGGCCCGCTTCACAGCCAGCAAATTGGACAGGATCCTTTTCCATCCGAGGTCACGAAGACGAACGACTGCGTCGAGGACATTTCTGTGCGTGAATGTCAAAAACGGCTCCTTCTCAAACGGATCTCGAAGTGATGCTTCAAAGGCAGCCCCCTCACGGAAGAGTTAAAAAAAGAAAACTGCCAAGCGGCAGTTTGAAAGGACTGAATCGGCAGGCGCTTGCTCCCGCCACTGTGTGCGCGCGCTTCACCGCTGCCTTTTCAACCAGCGCAGCATTCCTGAGCGTGAATGTCGCACGTTGCTGCCGCTGTCGTTGTTGTTGTTGTTGTTAAAAAGCATTCAAGCTAAGCATTTGGTTGAAATATTCAAAAGCTGAAAGCAGCAGTTCCCTGGGGGGGGGGGCCCTTAATGGAGCTGTGATGCAATCATGGAGGCAACGCTCGTGCGAAGGCCCAATGAAAACATTTCCATTTAGAAATCCCCTTATTTCCCACCTTTTTGAAATGTGTGTGTTGGTTACCCGTTTTCGCAGGTTGCAGGTGAGGATGAGGTTGCGCGAGAAGGAGTGAGCAAAGGCCGTGTAGAAGTCCAGCACCCGCGTCAGCGCCTCTCGCCGGATCACGTGCAGGTCGCAGTAAGTCAGCGCGCGCACGTTGGCGCACGCTCTCGCCATGGTGCTCTCTTTCCAGAAGACATCGCCGAACACGTCGCCTTTACCTGCGCCGCCACGCCGCGATCGTTATTCGCGGCGTTTTCGGACGCTAGTTTAAAGTGCGAACGGCGCGGCGTTTCTAACCGTCGCCGTCTTGCGCGGAGGTCGCCGCCGGTTTCTTACCCAGGATGGCGACGACCTCGTCATCCTGGATGACTTCGAGGGAGCCGGAGACGACGAAGCAGAGCGTGTCCACGCTCTCGCCGATGTGGAAGATGAGGTCGCCGGGCGCGCAGTGCGTGGTCTGGAACTCCACGGCCAGCGAGCGCAGGCAGCCGTCGCTCGCCAGGCGAAAGGCCGGGTGGTCGTTGAACACCTGACGGTTGAGGTGCACGCAGATGTCCGCTCGCATGTCTTTGGGGCAGATCGACAGCACCTGGGGGGGGGGGGGGGGGCAAAATGGCAAACGTGAGAGCAATGCAATACCGAGAGCAACCAACGGTACCTTATCTGTGTCGATGCCCTTTGACATTGCCCAGGTGGAGACGATGAAGTCCATGACGCGCTCGCTGAGGCCTTTGGGGACCTGGTAGAGTTTGAGGAAGTCCCGCACGTTGTTCAGCATCTCGTGGTAGCGGTTGGTGTTGGTGTACATCTGCTGGAAGATGGTGGTCACGTTGCCGAAGATGGTGGCGTACAGCAGCGCTGAAAGGTACGCGCACGCGTCACACGCTAGCTTTCAGACAAACAAAACATTCTAGCACAAATAAAACAAGGATTGCACCGTATATGCCTATGGCTATATTTGGTCCCTGTCCAAATTCGGCAGGGATTGACTTGATTGCAATGACTTGGCCCATTTCGACCTAGCTAGCTCGTTATGCTAACACCCTGAAAACGCAACTTCCCTGCATGTCACCATGAAACATTCCCCAAAGTTGTGTACGGTTCTGCTGGAATGTGTTTGGACGCAAAGCGTCGTGGCTCCGTAACGAGTGAATCGCGTGCGCCGCCGCCGATTTCGCTCGGGAGCCGGTCGGCGCCAATTTCCGTGGCTGCTCCGTGCGCAGGAAGACGCGTGGCATTTCGCTAGTTCAAGCCACCGCCGTCTTTGTCCTTCTCTCTGACGAAGATGACGTGAAAGTTGGCGCAAACGAGCGCGGCACATTCTCCTTGGGAAAGCGCGGCGGCCACGTGAGCGGTCCTGGCCGCCCGCCCGCGGTGACCTCAAAGAGTCAGTCGGCATCTCCGGCGGGGCGCGCGGAGCCGGTCGAGGGGAAAGAGGTTCCGAGGCATCCGAGCGCGAGGCGGCCGCTCGCTCGTCGGCCACTGCGCGCCGACTGCGCCGAGGCCTCGGGGCGCCGCGCACGGTGGCCCGCATCCATAGCGGGACGTTTATCGGCGGTAATTGCAGCCCCGCGCTCGCGCGCGGCATGCGGGGGAGTTTTGGTGATTGCGCAACGGCGGTTTCGGTACTCGAGGGGGAGGCGGCGCGGGGCGCCGAGCTCCCGGCGCCTCTGTCACTTTGCGCGGCCCTCACTGTTGTTCTTCGCGCCCGACTTGACAGGATGCCGCGCGGGAGGCGGGCCGAGGTTGGCGCAAAGACGTCGGCCGAACGGCGAGAGGAGCTCAAGTCGTGGCGTCAACAGTGCCACCGTTTTGGGGATGCCGTTTTCAGGTGGGCCTCAAACATTCACCGTGCCTGTCCAAAGTGATCCAAAATAATGACCGACAATATCATTTGGACTTGCGGGGGCCGGCTGTTAACTGGCAAAGCCGCGCGGTATTCGCCAGTTTGTTTTTCAGGAGGGATGACGACGCGTTCGATTTGTCGACCGGAGCGGAGACGTGCGGGAGCGGGCCATGGAAGCGAGGCCACGGCACTCACATCCCACCATCATCATGGCCACGGAGAAGACCTTCTCGCCGTCGGTGGTGGGCGCGATGTTGCCGAAGCCGATGGTGGTGAGGCTGGTCATGGTGAAGTAGAGCGAGGAAATGTAGAGCGTGTCCTTGTCGGGGCCGCCCTCCCAGCGGCCCGTCCCGCTGGCGTTGTAGCGGTACGGCGTCCCGATGCTCAGTGCCAGCTGGTAGAGCCAGCTGTCCGTCTTGATGCTGTTGGTGCGCTCGTCGATGACCTCGTAGTCGCCGATGCTGTACCAGATGCAGGCCAGCCAGTGGGCCACCAGCCCGAAGACGCACACCAGCAAGACCAGCACGGCCGCGCCGTATTCCAGGTAGTGGTCCAGCTTGCGCGCCACTCGCCCCAAACGCAGCAGGCGGATCACCTTCAGCGAGCTGAACAGGCTGCTCAGGCCCTGCGAGCGAGGAAGCAGAGGGTGGACTCGGAAGCGCGAGGCGCGGGATTGACCAAAACGCTCCGCTCAAGACGGAGCAAAAGTCCCTTACGGGCAGCACCGAGTCCTCCGCCCCGGTGCCGTTCCGCTGGAAGCCGGCCGAGTCGCCCGCCGGGGACGAGGGCGCGACAAAGTCCTCCCGGGGAAAAAGATGGCGGTGAGCGGCGGCGGCGGCCGGACGCCGCCGCCCCGCGGGCGGCCACTCACCTCTTCGAAATGCTCAAAGGCGTTGATGATGTCGTAGGGCAGGCAGGAGAGCAGGTCGATGACGAACCAGGTCTTGACGTAGTTCATGCGGATGAGCCTGGCGTCGGAAATGACCTCGCCGGCGGGGCCCACGAAGGTGGTGTGGAAGTTGAGCACGATGTCCACCAGGAAGATGACGTCCACCACGCTGTCCAGCACCAGCCACGCCAGGTTGTTCTGCCGGGTGCGGAAGGACACGTTGTAGGGCACCATGATGGCCGTGTAGAAGGTCAGGATGAGGATGACCCAGTCCCACGTGGTCTTGAAGGTGCAGTAGTGCAGGATGATGTGCGGCGGCGTCTTGGGGGCTTCCTGCTTGTACTGGGGGAGGATGTCCGAGCCCAGCTGGAGGGCCTGACGTCGGCGGGAAACACGCACACACACACACACACACACGCGCACAAAGTCCCCGCCGTCACTCGAGACGGCGGGTCGAGCGGAAGACGCTCGGCCTTGGCGCGCTCGCGGCCACTTTGACATTTTGTCTCCCGGTGGCCGAGCGGGCACTCGGGTGCCCTAAGCCGCCACGTAAACCTCTGCGGGCTGCCTCGGCTCTCCTTTGACGCCGACGTCGAGTTGCCCACCTCTGCCAACCGGGACGGCTTGTGGCTGACCTCCGTCTTGCTCAGCGGCGCCATCTGCTGGACCACGTTGCGATTGTTGGTAAGCGCCCGCGTCAGTCTGGCCAACTTTGTCCATCCTGAACCCAAAACAAAAAAAGACGCCAGTTAACTTTTCCAGATGAAGTTTTGAACGAAGCTTGCAATAACGATCATAGGATAAGTCATATTTTTCCTTTTTTTCCCCCCTGAAACGTCATCGCAATGAATCTGCATTGCATTAAAAGAAGCTGAAAGTACTCAAAAAAAATAAAGAAGTGACAACATTTTGGAGATCGGTGTCAAAATGTAATCATCGTATCAATATGTTAACTCGTGCCATTTTGGAACCTTGATCATTCTTTTCTCAAACGAAATTCGAAAAGAATCAATCATTGAATGGAGAAAAATCTTGCAAAGGTGACGTCGGAATACTTCCGTGAGCCCAACAGTCTGTTTCCGCTTCATGTATGTCATTGGGTGGGGGGGGGGGGCACCATGGCATCGCATCGCTGAGCCGCGCCTTGCGTTCTCCCCGGGGGTCATTCCAGGTCATTTGAGCGCTTCATCTCGTTTTGGTTGGGAATCGAACGCAGGCGGCGTCGAATCTCGCGAGTGAGGGAGGACAAAGGTTGCGGGATGTGCGGGGAGCGAGCGATGGCCGTTTCTAGCTGCCGAGACAAAACGGGCGTCCCACCTCGCGCGCCTTCGTCCTCGATGGGCTGCTTGAAGAGCGTGATGTCCCGGAAGGTGCACAGGAAAAGCACCACCTTGTCGTTCTCGTTGCGGATGGGCGCCACCTGCATGTACAGCCAGATGGGCGTTCCTTCCGCCGCGCACGCAAACACACACACACACACACACACAATGAGGAGCGCGCGTCTGCGTGTGCGTCGTTATTGAAGAGCCGGGGGCGAGGCTTACTGTTTTTGGTGTAGAGCAGCACCTCGTAGAAGTTGGGCTCGTAGCTGTCAAAGGTGTGTCGGATGTTGTCAACGGTCGTCTCGTCCGTCAAGTCGCCGTACATGAAGCTGGAGAGAGGAACGGACGCGTTCGTTCCCTGCCGTGACCCGCGGCGCCTTTCGCTCGGATGAACCCGTCATCCGGCCCTCCTTCCTTCCCTCATGCACGCATCCGTCGGCCCTGCGCCAACTCATCGTGCCCCCGTGCGGTCCTCGTGTCCTCGTCTTCCTTGAGCCATTCTCCCTTGCATCCCCGCAGCCATCCACCAACCGTCCATCGACCCATCAGTCCACCCATGCATTTATCCGTCCCGTTTTTTTCCTTCCTCCCTTGCGTGCATCCATCCCTCCGTCCGTCCAAAGCGAGCCAGCGCCCCCCCCCCCCCACACCCTTAAGCCTCGCGGCTCAGCGGACTTGCGCTCTTTGCTGCGGGAGCGCACAAACTATGGCAAGGATGTGAGAAGCCTACTTGCACGTGCTGCTCCTGTGCATGACCTCGGCTCTGTGGTAGCCGGACAGCTTGCAGAATCCATCGTTGCTGTACACCACCGGCCACTCCACGATCTGCGCGTTGCCCAACAGGAAGCTGCTTTCTGTGCGCGCGCGCGCACACACACACACACACAAAGCAAAGGACTCCCAAGTTCAGGACACCGCAGACCCGTCTCCAATCGGGTGGAATTCTTGCCATAGTCAGCATATATCATTGAAACAAACTGCATGCGAGCATGAAAAGGCATTAAAATGTCAAGCAGCAGTAATAGTTGTTGATCGAATGTTTCTGCTCCAGCCTCGGCCTTACTGAAAAATGCATGAGAAGCCGCAAAAGTTCTCAAGCAAGGAAAGCTGCAGGAGTGCAGTCCTCCTAATTACTTTTGACGTTTCGGGGCTGGGTTTTTTTTTTTTGGAGGGGGGGGGGGGACACTCGGCTGGCGTGCGTTTGCTTGAACTGCGCGCGGGAAGTGGACGCGGATTCAACAAAGTTGTTTTGTTCCGAAAAAAAGCTCAACCCAAAATGCTGTTGCGTTTACTTTGGCGTTCCCCCGCGCAGCTCCCGGCACTCTTGCGCTTCGAGGGCCCTTTTGCGGCAAGGATGGGGGAGGGGGGAGGGGGGCTCGGCACGAATGCGGCCGCGTCAAATCGCCGCGAGTGCATTCAAGTGGAGCCTTCCTTGAAGTGAGCGCCTCGTCTCTGGCCGCATCACGAGAAGGCGTTCGAGCCCCCACCTTGCTGTCAAAAACTCATTTCCAGTCGGAAAAGTGCGCTTGGGCGTGTTCTCGTCAAACGCGCAATTCGGAGGCATAGTTTGGTCTCAAGCCGCTGTTCGAGGATTGCATGCATGCACTTGACTTGGCGAACGTTCCTCCCTTCCAAAGACCAAGTGAGTCAAACTCACCAGTGGAGCGTCGGACGATATTCTCCAAAAAGGTGTTTTGCGGGGCCACCAGTCCCCTCTTGCCCCCGTGCATGCTGCAGGCTGCGGGGCGCCGCTGCGGATGGATGCCGAAGCCGGCATCAGCCTGAACGAGCGCTCGGGGGTTGGGGTGAGGTGGGGTGGGGCTGCTGGATGCGAGCGTGCCATCCCGACGCGGGCTTCCGGATTGCCCTTTTCAAAATAAAGGTGTCACTTTCCGCTTCACTTTTGCTTTGACAACAATCAGTCGACGTCAATATCGCTTTGCCGTTTCTTCCGAGTGCTCAGAAGCCGACTGCGTCCGCGACCCAAAGTTTCTAATATGGAGTCGAGGGTTTTTCTGCTCTTGTTCCGCTTCTTGACTTGATCCACTGGCGAAATTCTCTCCTCTTTCATCTCAAATTGCTTTCAACAAAGTGTATGAGGGAAAAGTGGTTAGGATTGCGCGACTGTTCGTGTTTTACGTTTCTTATTTTACTTGACGTTAACTGTTTTGTGAAGCGCTTTGTTACAGCTGCAGCTGTTGCGAAAGCGCGGTATCAATCAGGATCGATTATTATTGTGATCGCTGGTTTCACAGAGAGCGAAAGCCTTCCTCCTTCCTTCTGTCCACTCCGCCCCCAACCATTCCTCCCTTCTTTCGACCAGGCAGTCTTTCTTTCTTTCTTTCTTTCTTCCAGCGCCCCCCGTTTCTGCTGGCAAATTTGGCTGGCAAGGAACATGTTGTAATACTTGGTCGATTCGGCAGAGGGTGCCGGAGAGCGCACGACGGACCGTGGGTCACAATCGAGGAAGAAGAAAACGAGGACCCAACGCCGAAGAAGCCTTTATTGGTGGCACCGCCTGGAAGGGAAACGAAACGAAACGGAACCGCCCGATTTCCGACTTCGTCCGTGAACCGGGCTTCGCTCCTTGATGACGCATTACGCGCGACTCCTCGCGAACGGACTTTGATCGCCGCTCCGCCAAATCTCCCACGTCGGTCGGCGTTTGCGCATGCGGGCCCCGGCGGAAAGGCGTTAATCCGCCGCCGAGTGGTTTTCCCCCCCTTCTTCCTCTGGGCAAGGCCGAGCGTGAGCTGGCGCGAGTAAAAGCCCCCAAACGCGAGCTGACATCATGGCGACGGGCGTCGTCAAGGCATTTGTCGAGACGTGCAATTATCTCCAGGACCCCCGCCTGGTGGCGAGGTTCCAACGCCTCTGCGGGGTCCGGGGCACGTTTCCGGAGAAGGCGAGCGAGCCGCAAGACGGCGGCGGTGACGACCAGCGCCCCGACCTCCGGAAGCGGAGCCCCGCGGACGACGTCGCCGGCAACGGGGCGGCCGCGCACGCCAACGGGAAGCCCGGCGAGGCGGAGGACGACGACGACACCTCCGCCCGGGCCAAGCCCCTCCGCAGAAACTCGCTGACCGGCGACGTGGGCCAGGAGTTCCTGATCCACAACAAGTTCCTCTTCTATCTGTTCACCTTCGGCACGGAGCTGGGCAACGAGATGTTCTTCATCGTCTTCTTCCCGTTCCTCTTTTGGAACGTGGACGCGCTGGTCGGCCGCCGGCTCATCGTGGTCTGGGCCTGGAACTTGATGGTGGGCCAGTCCACCAAGGACATGGTGCGCTGGTCGCGGCCGGCCTCGCCCCCCGTGGTCAAGGTGGAGGTCTTCTACAACTCCGAGTACAGCATGCCGTCCACGCACGCCATGACGGGCACCGCCATCCCCTTCTGCCTCTTCATGCTCACGTTTGGACGCTGGCAGGTAAGGAAAAAACCAAAACCTTCCGGCTGCCAACCCGGCCGGGCGCGAGCGAGTCACCTCGACGTCGCTTTATCGGCTTTGTTGTTCCGGACCGTAAACTGTTTGAAAGCGACGCCGTACGGAGGCGGGCGTAGAACGGCAACGGCAATCATCACAACAAAGGCTTGTCTCCGTCCATCCAAAACACTGACGCGTGGGTCCCTAGTCAAGTGTCCAATGAGTACAGTATCGGTTTCTGATAAGAGCACCGGTGAATGTGGGCCAGGCAATCAGTCTGTCGGTTAATCTGACACGGCCTATTGAACTCTCACAAAGGCCACTGCAAGAGCTCGTCACAGCACATGACCATGTGCAGTACTGATGCCAAGTTAAAAGAGGTCGGACTTCTTTGGTTCTGGAGGTGCCGGGAATTTGGCTGCGGCGGTTCCCGTTTTTTTATGCGAATACAGCAAGTGAAGGCGAGCATTGAAGAAGGCAAAAACGGAGAGGAACAAAAAATGCGTTGGTCATCAAAATCTGTGGCCCCGTGACATTTTGGCTGAGCAAGACCAAGACGAGAGAGAAGAATTACGGGAGGGCTTTGCCACCCGTTGAGGGGGAGCGGTGCAGAATCTCCCGGCTTTACCCGGCCGGCCTCGCGACAAGCCTTTGTCGCGGTCGAGACGCGATGCCGCCTCCTGTTTCTAAAACGAGCCCGGCACATTCTGATGAGGACGTACAAAGCCGAAAAACCTTGTATGCGCTCGCAACAAGAAGTGGCTTCAAAGGACGGCCCGGCGAGTCACGCAAAGGCTTCCTGTCCTTTTTCTGTTGTGTTTGTCCCGCAGTACCCGTTCCTGTTGGGGTTGTGCGTGGCGCTGTGCTGGAGCGTGCTGGTGTGCGTGAGCAGAGTCTACATGGGCATGCATTCGGTTCTGGTGAGTGTCAAGACTGCCGGCCCTAATTTTCAATGTGCAACTGTGCGCGCGGGCGCTTTTCTTTCTTTTGGTATTTTCCTCGATGGGTCGAGAGGGGCGGTTGCGCCGTCGGGGGAGCGAACGCGGCCGGCTTCGTTCCGGGCCAATCTAAGCGGCTGCCCTCATTGACGCCGCGATGCCTTCCCGCCCCCGATTGTGCCCGCCGCACGTCTGCAAGCTTCTTTGATCCGAGGCAGCTGGCTAGAGTCGAGGCTCTCCTTCCTCCAGAGCACCGCATCGAGCCGCTCCTCGTCGGTGAACGACACCGCGCCGGAGGGACGGACCCATGCGGGCCGGGGTGGCGGGGTCGATGCCGACGATGGAGGCCGGCAGCGAGATTGGAGTGAAAATGTTGGCGGGAAATTCAAAGAGGATTAAAAACCTTTGCGAAACGCTTGCGCCTTTGCCACTCGGCGAAGGGTTCATTTCCGCATGTCCTCAAAGGTCAACTGAAAACTCGAGCAAGTAGCCCCCTCAAGTTTTGGACCGCAAATCTTGTTTGTTTGAATCTCAAAAGAAGTGAACTGTTCAACCTTTGTCATCACGTGAACTTGACGTCCGCTATCCTAGCGATCTCTTATCGGGCAAATAGCGGCGGCGACGATCGGCCCGTGTTTTGGATGGTAAAAGGATTTTGTGCGCGGCAGGAAGTGATCAGCGGCTTCCTGTACAGCCTCCTCGTCCTGGCCTTCTTCCAGCAAACGCTGGACGAGATCGACGACTTCTACATGAGGCACGCCTACGCGCCGCTGGTCATCATCGTGTCGCACGTGAGCCTGGGACTGGCGGCCTTCTCGCTGGACTCGTGGAGCACCTCCCGCGGCGACACGGCCCAGGCGCTGGGAACGGGGGCCGGCGCCGCTCTGGCCACCCACGCCAACTACCGGCTGGGGCTGATGGCCGACCCGCCGGCGTCCTCGCTGCCGCTGGCCGCGCCGCCGCTGGGCGCCGGGCCGGCGGCCCGCGCCCTGCTGCGCTTCGCCCTCGGGGTGGCCGTCCTCCTGCTCACCCGGATGCTCATGAAGGCGGCCGTCATCCCCCCGCTGTGCCGGCTGGCCGGGCTCCCCGCCGCCGACGTGCGGCGGGCCAGGCGGCGCGTGGCCGTGGAGCTGCCGTACCGCTACATCGTCTACGGCGTGGTGGGCTTCACGTGCGTGTGCGTGGTCCCGCTCCTCTTCAGGCTGCTGAACCTGGCGTAAACCCAACGGGCCCGCGCGCGCCGTAGAGGGTGAATGCTACGCAAACGTACTGCTCTTATGCCAGAAGAGAAAAGGGGGGTGTCGCAACGTGACGTGGTCGACTCGCGCGTTCGGCTAAACCAAATGCGGTAAACCGTCGCGCTTCAGGTCACGGGCGGAGGTCGACGTATGTGTGTCCAAACTCTTGGGCTGATAACTATTACTGCGAGTAAACACTTTTTTTTTTTTTTTATTGTCTTGAAAGTGACACATCCTACTTTAGGCTCCGCCCGCAACCTGTCTGGAAAGACCCCCCCCTCCCCTTATCTGCCACAGCAAATGACCAGGTTGAAACGTAAAATGAGGGCCTCGTTTTTTCGCTCCAAACGCGGCAGGAAAAGTGAAATGGCGAAAAGCCAATCGAGTCCTCCAAAGTTGTCCGTCTTTTGCACTTGTTTTGAAGCCACGTGGAAAATACAGAATGTAGAAAGCAATCTGGAAATTCACGATACAGGGTCTTGAATTTCTGTCAAGGTGACGCTGCTGTCAACGACAAGACTGGCAATAATCTGGAGAAAAGAAAAAAAAACGACAAGAGAAGAATGCACCGTCTACTCTGAAAGCGCTGAAAACGGCTTCAACAACAATCGAAGATGGCAAACCGGAGGCTGGCAAGCACTTGACAAGGAGAAAGGAGACTCCGCAAACGCGCCACTGGGTGGTTCCAAAGTATTTTTCTGCGAATTGTTGAAAGTGTCCAAAAGATCCCCCGCCCCTCCCGCGACATCCAACGTCCACTTTGTTTCATTTGATCCTTCTCTCCGATTGTGCTTATTGTACTTTTATCGCCATCACTTTGCTCTGAAGAATAAACCAAACGATGAATCGCGTTTCAGTATTCCAAGTGTCATGAATGTCATGTCCTATCTCGAATAAGTTGAAAAGAGTTGAACATTGCACTCAAGTCTATTAAAATCTTGACCTTTGCGGCTTTTGTCTGGCTTGCTTTAGTCGTGGAGGCGGGGCGCAGCCCGCGCTGCTCGCCACACAAGCCCCTTCTTGGGGTGCAAGCCCAAGCGACACAATTCAATATTTCGATGAAAAGTGCATCTCGGCAGCGCCGACGCGAGGCATCTGGGAACCTCGCACCTTCTGCGGGCCTGCGGCGGCTAGATGGCGCTCAAGAGCAATTCACAGCCTGCGCTGCGATGCTTTTATGAGTCGGAAGAACAGTACACAAATTTCATTTCTCACTTCCATCAAGAAGTAGAAGACCCACCGCCCCAATCGCCCAATCGTAATTTGTATCGGGCCCCGCGGACACTTTGGCCATCAATATAAAACCAATCCAACCAAAACGCTAAGTCGACTAGGACGTAGCGCCGCGATGGTGCGAAGGCCCCGAGTCGTCGGCCATCGACAAACGAGGACCCCCCCACCCCCCCCTCGAAGCACTCTGGAACTTTTATTTCGGAAGCTGCAAACATCCGGTTTAAGGCGGAAGTCGAAACCTTTATTTTGACGCCTAACCAAAGCGGTCGGCGTGTGGAGTCGGAGCTTCCGTATTCAGTCGGAGGGAATGGCAGCTCGTTTAAAACGCCCTTCGCTTCAAGCGTTGTGTTTTTGTTCCTTTTGAATTCGGACACGTGTTGACGTCAGGCGGTCATTTCCCCGCCACATTTGTTGGTTTGTCGCGTCGACGGAAGCTCGGTGAAGCTCGCGCCTTTGGTTCGTCGCGAGCGATCGTTTCCACCTTTGTCCGGCGCAAAAGATGCCTCGCTTCCAGAAGTCAGAAGGCGGAGGAACCGCGCCGAGGCAAGATGTCCTTTCGCGGCAGCACTTGGACTGCTTTGCCACAAGTGGCGGCTGACTGCTTTCGCTTTCGATGTGCACTAGACCAAAGTTGGACTGGAGGTTCGTGCAGAGGTTCTGCGGCATCCAGAAGGTTCTGTTCCCGTCATGGAGCAGCCAGAGCGTCCTCATGTTTGCCACGCTACTCGCAGTGACTTTAGCAGGTATTTTGAAAACCCGGCTCACGGTGGGGTGGGGTGGGGGGGGCGGCGGCAGGACAGCTTGCAAAGCACGTGAACGATCAGGTTGTGACTGAATCGGTTCGGGGGACACCCCCCCCCCCCCCCCCGTCACCTACAATGATAGTTGAGCGGACTCAAAACCAATAGTCAATTGGGGGAAGGGAAAGGGATTCGTGTCACCATTTGACGGAATACAAAGGAACGCTGTTCGAAAAAGAAATCCAATTCAGGCGCAGCAAAGTCATTCTCACGATCTGCTTGAGCACTTTTTCTGTTTCTCAAGCGGTGAGTGGGGACGGCCTTTCTCCGTTGCGCAACAGGCGGGATCTGACCTTTAGCCCCCACCTGACTTTGATGAGCTCTTTAAGATTGAAGGAGATGCTCGCTGACGCGCGTGCGCCTTTGGCGTTCCTCTCCTCCGCCAACCAGAGCAGCTGATCATTTACCAAGTGGGCATCCTTCCCAGTCGCTTCTACAACGTGCTGGCCGACAAGGACGGCGAGAGCTTCAAGAGCCTGCTGCTCACTGCCGTGCTGCTCATCGTCCTCAACTCCACCGTAAGTCCTTGCGAGGCATCCGTGCGCCCCCCCCCCCCCCGAAAAGAACTAAAAACTGTGTGCAATCGCCAACAGAGGCCACAAGATGGCAGAAAAGTACCACTTGTGTTGAAATGAAACTCCTCACGTCAACGTACTTCCTCCTTAAATGGTTATTTTAGAATTTAAATGCCAGAGTCCGACCTCGCGGCCGCCCTTTCGAGTCTTTGAAGTGCTGGGCCGGTTTTCCCTCCCGTCCCGACAGCTAAAAAGCCTGGAGCAGTACATCGGCAACCTGATGTACGTGAAGTGGCGCAAGACGCTCACGGAGAGCCTGCACGCGGCCTACTTTCAGGGGCGAGTCTACTACGCGCTCAACGTGCTCCGCGAGGACGTGGACAACCCGTGAGCGCCCGGCGTCCTCTCGTCGCTCTCCGGCCGGCCGGCTGACGCCGCCTTTTCCCTCCAAGGGACCAGCGCATCAGCCAGGACGCCGAGAGGCTCTGCAAGCAGATGAGCGCCATGGCCGGTCGGCTGGTGGCGTCGCCCTTCACCTTGGCCTATTACACGGCCCACTGCTTCTTCAGGTATTGTCGTCCGCCGTCCCGCCGTTGTTGCGACGCCGCTCTTTTTTCTTTGTTGGGGGTGTTTCCTCCAGTGCGGGAAGGTGATGCAATGGCTCGGGTTTTGACATTTCCCTTTGGCCGACCGCCGCAAACGACGCTTTTGGAGGAGCCGATTGGGCACGCTGAAGTCGAGAAAACAAATCTGGACAGTGACAGACCAAACGTGACGCGCGTTGACGCTGAATTCGGTTCTGTCAAATTTGCTCGATGGCCCGTTTTGGTCGCGGGTGGCCCTTTGGCACGATCCGACCGCTCCCCCTCAAACGCGCCGGTCCCACTGGGGTTGCGTTCCGTCGGAGCGACGCTCCAGTTTCGAGGCCGTTTTCTGACCCGCCGATCCGTCTGGTTGCGCTTTCAGCACCGGCTGGATGGGCCCCGTCAGCATCTTCGCCTACTTTGCGGTGGGCACGCTGGCCAATAAAGTCCTCATGGGGCCCATTGTGTCCACCTTGTTTGAGCAGGAGAAACTGGAGGGCGACTTCAGGTACCTTGCCGTCCGTGTTTCCCCCATCGGAGGACGTAAGTCTTGCCCCCCCCGCCCCCCGCGCCAACGCCGGCTGCGCCTTTTCTTGGTCTTGTTGTTGTCGTCGGCCGGGATGCGTCCGTTCCATCGTGGCCTTTTCGCAAATGACGCGAGAGGCGGCCGCTTCAAGTTTCCTCCACAGACAGGAAAAGGGGGGCCGTTTTAAATCATCGATACGTTGAAGTCCTCCGAATCGTCGCAAATCCGACTGAAAAATGAGCAAATGGATGCCTCTACCGGCTGACTATTTGCTCCACTGAAATCCACACGCATGTCAACGATGACGGCGTGTCGGCAACGCGATCCAGAGCGCAACGTGCCGTAGATCGCCGCGCGCGGTTGCAAATGTCGCGCCGACGTCTGATGGGATGATGGCCTCCTTCTCCTTCCCGAGCGCAGATTCAAGCACATGCAGATCCGAGTCAACGCCGAGTCGGCGGCTTTCTACAGGCGAGCTTCCGCACGCGCGCGACCCCCGGCGCGGCGCGAGTCCGCGTGTGTGACGCGCTGCCTTTGCAGGGCCGGCAAGGTGGAGCGCGCCAGGACCGACGGACGCCTGCGGGCTCTGCTGCAAACGCAGCAAAGGCTGATCAACAAAGAGCTGTGGCTCTCCGGTAAGAACGCAGGCGTACGCGCGCAGCGGGGAGGGGGGGCAGTGAAAAGCTCCCGTTTGTCTCCGTTCCTAGTTGGGGTCAACACCTTTGACTACTTGGGTGGCTTCCTCAGCTACGTGGTCATCGCCATTCCGATTTTCGGCGGACTTTACGACGGCCTGACGCCCGGCGAGCTCAGCGCGCTCATCAGCAGGGTACAGTATTTTTTGGGGGGGGGGGTGTTCCCAATGACTTAATGAACTCCCCGCACCCCAACGTTTCATTTGCTGGGAAGAAGTATTGAAAAACATCACAGAATTGAATAAGAAGAAGAACAAAGTTCCAACGTTGGGTTGCGAATGAAACATAAAATCGATCACAACATTTGGACGATAAAAAACCTGCATTCATTTGAAGGGCTGGTTGATTTTTTTTTCATATTTGGAGCCGGGGGGGGGGGTCTTGATGAAGAAGAAAAAAAGCAGACAGTACATGGAAATGCTTGCAAGAAATGAGGGTGGTGTTGAAGCTTCTTGAGTTGAGCGCATGCAAAAGCGGCCTCTAGGTGGCAGCACCGCCCCTTGGCCCCTGACGGCCGGGGGGGTCATTTCTTCTGCAAGACTTTGTCCTGAGCTGAGCTGGTTTCCCCGCAGAACGCCTTCGTGTGCATCTACCTGATCAACGGCTTCACGCAGCTCATCGACTTGTCGGCCGCGCTGTCCGACGTGGCCGGCTACACCCACAGGTAGCCCCCCCCCCCCCCCTGCGCACCCAAAACTCCCTGGCCTGACTTTGCGCGCGGCTTTGGCCAGGATCGGAGAGCTGAGGGAGGTGATGGAGGACATCATACGCCGCCAGTGCGACTACGACCCCGCTTCGGGGGAAAGCTACGACTTTGACAGGCGAGTGGAGCCGCGTGGGCTTTGGCCACGCCGAAAACAAAAAGTTGTTGTTTTTTTTTTTGGGAGATGGGCTGGAGGAGCAGGATCAGGTCAGTGTGAGGCTTTGCGCGCGAGACTCGATTTGGCGCTTTGGACCGCCGCGGTTCTTGGTTGATTTGCTGCTTTGGCAATCGCTTTTGCCGGCTGCACGGCGCCGGTTGTTTGAAAGCGCTCCGGAAAAGACGGGCGCCGGAGTTTCCGTTGGTTTGCCCGCGCAGTGACTTTGGCGTGCACGGGGGCCCCGTGGACACGGCCTTCACGCTGGACCACCTGTCCTTCAAGTCCCCCTCCTCGGACCAGCGGCTGGTGGAGGACCTGAGCCTGATCGTCGGCGAGGGGACGCACCTGCTGGTGGTGGGCAACACCGGCACGGGCAAGACGTCGCTCCTGAGGGTCCTCAACAGACTGTGGGAGGCCGAGAGCGGTGAGAGATGACGTTGCGCGACGGCGGCGGCGGCGGCGTTTCTCAATGGAAGAACTTTCTTTCCTCGTCAGGTTTCGTCCAGATGAGCACATGCTTCGGGCCCAGGGGGACCCTCTTCCTGCCCCAAAAAGCCTACCTGACGGACGGCACGCTGCGCCAACAGGTTTGCGCGCCTCGGTCCGGCCTTTGAAATGCACCCGCGCCAACGGCGGCGTGACACGTGTGCTCTCCTGACAGGTCATCTTCCCACTCAAGGACATTTACCCGCAATCAGGTAACCGCTACACGCGTCGCTCGGCGCCTTAGCCGGCTGTGATTTTCAACAGTTTTTTTTTTTTTTTTTTTCTCGCCGCCTTCTCAGGGTCGGTCGACGACGACAGAATCCTGAAGTTCCTGGAGCTGGCGGGGGTGGTGAGTTTTGCAACGCGCGCCCTAAACCTCCAAAGTCCCGCTCAGCCCGTCGCCTGATTGGAAATAAAAAGGAATCTGCTCTTTGACGGCGAAAAGTCGCTTTTGGCGAGATCGGAACGAAATCGCGGAAAGATGGACGATTGCAACGTGAACGCGCTCTCGGGTTTTTGTGTCGTCGCCGCGCCTTTCCCGCCGGCAACTTTGCACACAATGAATCCTTTTTTGCTCTTTTCATTCCAGTCCAGTCTGGTGAAGCGCAGCGGCGGCCTGGACCGAGTGGTGGACTGGAACTGGTCAGGCTAGTCTTTGTTTGTTTGTTTTACCGCTTTTGAAGAGCCCCTTTCTCGCCGTGGCTAACGTCGCCGCTCTTCACTTGGTCCTGGACGAAACCGCCGGGCAGGTACGACGTTCTGTCCCCGGGTGAGATGCAGCGACTGTGCTTCGCTCGCCTCTTCTACCTGCAGCCCAAATACGCAGGTATGTCGGCGTCCGCCGGGGGGGGGGGGGGCAAAAATCTTGTGAGCGAACGCGTGGTCTCGACGGCAGTGTTGGACGAGGCCACCAGCGCCTTGACGGAGGAGGCGGAGGCTCAGCTGTACCGCACCTGCAAGCAGCTGGGCATGACGCTGGTCAGTGTGGGACACCGCAGCAGCTTGGAGAAGGTCAGCTTTGCGTGCCCCCCCCCCCCCCCCATTACAATACATTGAAATTGAGCGGCAAAGCTACGCAACGGCTCTTTCTTGAGAAAAGGAAAAACAAAGTCGGAAAGAGAGGAGGCGACAAATTGATTTATTCAATCCCATCGATTGGGTTTCAAAGTAAGTGGAGCCAATTGGAGCGAAAAGGCCTCGCCGTGCCAGAGGGGCTTCGGGAGAGCGGGGCGACTTTGTGTCGGCGAGCAGAAAGCTGAGCGAAGAAGCTCACGCCCGCGTCTCGCCCTCGCTCGTCACCAGCACCACGACGTCCGGCTCAAGCTGTGCGGCGGCGGGCGTTGGGAGCTGAGCCGCCTAAGAGGCGGCGGCGCGCAGGACGTCTCGTGAGCCCGGCGCTCGCGCTTGCCGTCCCGCATCTCTCCGATCTCCCGAGAAGGTGACGTCCCGTTGGCCGCCCGCCGAGTTCTGCGGGCGTGACGTCGGCGGCGCGGCAAAAGTGCTTCGTCTTTGGTTCCCCCGCCCCCTCTCTCCTCGAAGTTCGGCCTCCCGTCGTCGACGAAGCCCGCCTCCCCCCAAACAAATGATCACCGGAAATGTTTCTTTGCGTAAGCGTCATTAAAAGCACCTGAAAACCAGAACTCCTTTCCTCACCCGCAATTTTCCGTCTTAGGCGGCGAGGTCGCGGCGGCCTCGGATGACCTCCTGCACGGCGGCGGGGTCGTCCAGCGTGCTGAGGTCGCCCAGGCCGCCCAGGTCCCCCTCCGCCACCTTGCGCAGAACCCGGCGCATGATCTTGCCCGAGCGCGTCTTGGGGAGGCGCCGGACGAACTGCCGGAAGAAGCCGCAAAGCAAAGGCGCCTTTCTCTCTCGTTCGGCGCGGAGTCCCAAATCCGGCCGGGGCGCTTTTGCAACCCACCTGGACGTGGTCAGGGCAGGCGTACTTGGCGATCCTGTTGGAGACGCTGTCGTCGATCTGCGAGGCCAGGCCGTCTTCTCGGGCGTCCCGCTTGAGGACCACAAAGGCGTACACGCCTGCCGAGAGCGCGGCGCTCTTGAGAGACCCGCGGCGCCATCCGCTGCGTTGCGCCGCGCCGCGCGGCGGCTCACCTTGGCCCTTGACGTGATGCGCGCAGCCCACGACCGCCGACTCCGCCACCGCCGAGCACCGGTTCTGGCACACGGAGCGTCGGCGTGAGCCACCCGAGCGACCGACCGCCTCGCTTCGGGGAGGCGGCCGGGCCCCGATTTCAAAGCTTCGGAATCCGATCCTCAAACGCAAAACCGACCCAAGAGCCCGCCCTCACTAAAAGCTTAGCCTGAAGCCGATTTGGAAGACGGTCCCCCGGCCTCAATTGAATCCCAAATTTTGGAAAGGAAAAAAAAAAAAAAAAACCTGACCGAGCCGGTCCCCACGAAACGGACGCGGGATGTCTTTCTCACCACGGCATCTTCGATCTCGGCCGTGCCGATCCTGTGGCCGCTGACGTTGATGACGTCATCGAGGCGCCCCGTGATCTGGTAGTAGCCCTCCTCGGAGCGCCGGGCGCCGTCCCCGGTGAAGAAGTAACCTGCGGGCACGCGTCCGAGCGCCGCCGTCAATTGCGAGCGCCGCGCCGCGTCCGCCGCCGGCGCGGTGACCGTACCCGGGTAGGCCTTGAAGTAGGTGTCGACGAATCGCCGGTGGTCGTTGTGGATGCTGCGGGCCATGCCGGGCCAAGGCTGAGCGAGGCACAGCGCTCCGGAGCCGTCGTCGGACGTCACCGCGCGGCCCTGCGACCGGACGAAGCGGCACCTTTCACGCCGAATCGAGGTCCAATTCTGAAAACGCGTCCCTTCTCCACTTCTCTGCGGTCGGGGCCGGCCTCCCCCAACAAAATTGAACCTGAGGCGGGCGCCGCCGGACGCCGCGCGTTTCCATCGCGCCCCGCTGGCCTTGGAAAGAAAAGCGACCTCGCTCACCCCCCCCCCCCCCCCCCCCCCGTCCGCGCTTTGGATTTGAAAGAAGGTTGGAAAAGAGCCGCTCTGCGGTCAGGACGCCGCCCGTTCCCCCGGGACGAATGCGACTCGCCTCCGAATTGCCACGTTGATCTTGGCGCATTTCAAATTCAAAGGCCTCCGAAATCCGCAATTTTGGCCAAGCTGAATTTTGAGGGCCTGTGCCGTCGCATATTTGCGCAAGGCCGTTTGGCAGGCACGCGCACGCGCGCCTACGATAAGATGGCTGGGAACGGCCTGGATGCAAGGTCAGATGAGGATTAAAAAACAGTCAGCGGCTGTGTCACTTTTGATAGCGGCCCCGCCCCCGCCGCCAGACGCGCGCACGCACCTCGCCATCCATGAGCGCCGGCTGAATGCCGAAGAAGGGTCTCATGGCCATCCCGGGGACGATCTCTGCGTGCGGCTCCGACGGCCTCGGGGCAATGCAGATGCCGCCCGTCTCTGGGAAGACCACAAAAACAAAACCAACTGTTAGCAATTTGGGCCGCGTTCGGGCAAACATTATCCGCAAGGGCGGGGGGTGGGGGGGGGGAGAGACCCGGCGCAAAGTAGGACACGACAGACGAGCGGCTTATAAAAGCCGCAACCGGCGTCGCGTTCCCACCTGCTGCTGCAAAATCATCCGTCCAAACTCCCCATCCTAATCCACGTTGGGCTCCATCGCGGCGCTCTTGACGTCACGCCAACCGGACCCGTTTGTCCGAGTAGAAGGGACCGAAGGGAATCTTTCTTCAAGGAACGGATCAAGAAATCCATTCGACTGAAAAAAGATGAGGCCCTCTGTGGCGCGAGCGCCGAGTCGAAGAAGGAAGGCCCGATCGCGGTAAAGAGCCGGACGGCTCAAACTGATCCGTCGTCAACCTCGGGTAGGAATGTCCAAATGGGCCGGCCCGTGCAGCTCATAGATCGGGAAGAGGTCATCGGTCGGAAGGTTCGCGCGGCCACCTCCCCTGCCAGTTACCTGTTTGCCACCAGGTGTCCACCACGGGACAGCGTCCCTCTCCCACCACGTCGCGGTACCACTCCCACGCCTCCTTGTTGATGGGCTCGCCCACTGCGCAGAGGACATTGGCGCACTTCTTCACAATTTGCTCAAGCATTTCATTCAGGCGCCATTCATTTGACGGGCCAAATCGGAGTTGCTGGGACTTAAGAAAATAAAAGCGAGGCTGCGTGTTGGGCGGCGGGCCGGGTCTTCTTGGCCTCCTTTCACCATTCTCCAAAGTGCGTGGAGCGAAAGAGCGGAAGTCTTACTTTGAAAGGCGTTTCGGGCTACGCGCGCGCGTCGTTGACGAACAGGTGCTCTGGGCGAATCCGCCGGAAAAACAACCAGGCGGTTTCACCGAGCTAGCAACCAGGACCGGATGTGCGCTAGACCGCGACGTCGCCAAGAACACCGAGCCATATTCGGAGGGCGGGGCGGGCAACAAAACGACTTCGGCCAAGCCAGGTACGGAGCCTCTCTTTAGCTCACCCAAACACGCTTGCTTGGATTCTCCTTCTGTGTTGTTTGGCACTCGCCACAAAAAACCTTGTGACTTGTGCTACGTGCTGACTGGCGTTGCGCTCTTCGCGGAAAGTTCGAATCCGAAAGCGTCGTCGCGTTCATGTTGGCGAAAAGGTAGTTCGAAATGCGGCACAAGTTCGATCGTTTTGCGTCATTTCCCCCCGATCGAATCGGCTTTTGTAAAACGACTGCACTCTCACTCTCGAGGAGACTCCGATCGGCTTCGTTCAACGGAGAAGCGACATTGAGAATTGCGGTCGATTTCAACGACGTGGGCAGCTCAACACAGTCAAGGCGAGGCCATCGATGATGTTATTCGGCAGTCGTTGATTTGAGGTGGGGCGCGCGACACCGGCAAGAAATGAAGGAGAACTGCGGCACTCTGCCTTGAATCTTGCACTCGACAGACGCATCGATTTGAGGCGAGACGTCGGTTTGCTGACGGAAGAACGCGGGGCGTCCACTCGAGTGGAGGCGACGAGTCGAGTGCGGTACCGCGGCACTGTTTGGGGTCGTACCGGATCCGAGCGTCCTGAGACTGGAGCGGTCGTACTTGCGCACCCACTGGTCGCCGTACTTGAGCAGCAGGCGGATGGCCGTGGGGGCGCCGTAGAACTGGTTGATTTTCAGCCGCTCCACCATCTCCCAGTACCTCCCTGCCGAGACAAGTAACAAGAGCAGCGGAGTTTTGGAGCCTTTGTAAGCGCGCGGAGGTCCCGCCCGCGCTCATTTGGGGCTCTTGTCGGGGGCCGCCTGGAAACGGGTCGGTGATCTCGACGCCGTTTTTGTTTTGTCTTTGACTCGTGGCCAACATTTGTCGAAGAACAAAGCAGCTGGAAAGTTGGCCATCGGCCTCCGTACCTGGGTCGGGATAAATGGGCGTGCTCTCAAAAAGGACGCTGGTGCCCCCGTTGGCCAGGGGTCCGTACACCACGTAACTGTGTCCCGTGATCCAACCGATGTCGGCCACGCAGCCAAACACGTCTCCGTCGCGGTAGTCGAAGACGTACTGTAGCGGGAGCCGCGCGCAACACAACACAGAGTACGAGGTTGAGTGCGTCGGCACGGTATCCCTACCAGCTCCACCGACTTTGACATCATACTCTGCATAAATGTCCCACTGACGGGAGACGAGGGGCCGCTTCCCGCAAGGACGGCTAATCTGTCTACAGCAGGGGTCGGCGGATGCCGACCTTAAAAGGGCCACGAGCGCACCGGACAACCACCGGTGTGAGGAGGTGTTCCACACGGCTCGACACTCGGTCCACTCGACATCAAGCCGATCCAAATCACGCGAGTGTTCCGACAGAAAATCCGGAGAAGATTTGGCGCTGTGCCTGGTGAGCGGACTAACCACTTACCTTGTGCGTGAGCGCGGCATACAGCAGGTACCCGGCCTGCGTGTGGACCAGGCCTTTGGGCTTCCCGGTACTGCCCGAGGTGTAGAGCAGGAACAGGACGTCCTCGCTGTCCATGGCGGCCGGCTCGCAGACGACGTCCTCCGACATCATCTCCTGCAAGATTCCGCTCGGTCGGCTCGAGTCCCGGGTTGGGGGAGGGGGGGGGGGGCAAGGTCCTCTCACCTCTTCCATGGCGACGTCCTTGGGTGTCGCGACCACCGGCGCGTCCGTCCTCATGGCCACAAACACCTGCCGCACCGTCGGACAGCCGCGCACCGCCTCGTCCACCGTGTCCTTCAGGCGGGTCACCTTGCCGCCCCTCACGCTCTCGTTGACGGTGATCACCGTACTGGACTGGGCTAAGAGGGCAACACACCGAGGCGACGGGAGGAATTGCCTTGGGTCCAAAATGCCAGCGGCGCTTCGCTCGCTGCGACTCGTCTTCCCATTTTCTCTCGCCGGCTGTGCAATCGGTACGTCGTGTACGGAACTTTCCTCGTGGTTGTTAAGCGGTGACCCGTGTTGAAGTTGACTGTCAGAAACGGCGCGTTCAACAATTGGATTCCATCCCCCGCCCATCCCCTCGTGTAAGTATTTGGGCCATTTTCATTTGTCGTGAAATGTTACGCGTTTCATGACTCGGGTGGGCACTCGACTCGATGTTATTCCCTTTTGGCGATGGAAGCCTTTCCAAATAAAACGCTTTTAACATCCCAGACTCGCTAGCAGGCGGGCCGCGCTGTGCCGCCCCCGATCCATTCAAATACTTGCAGGACTAACTTTCAAAAGCCCGCTGAATGCGAGCAAGATGCGCGTCATGAGACCCGCGGACTCGCTCTTCATCGGGCGGCCAGCGCTGACGAGATGCATCGTGCGGAAGGACGCCGCTGTCGCTATTCAGATGAGCTGATTAAGGCTGGCGGAGTCCACAAAGCTCGGCCGCGGGTATTTATAGCGCGGCGACCCGGATCGACCTCTGGACCCGGCAGAGGCGCGCTCGCTGGCGGCCGCGCCCTCATCCCTCTTGTTTCCGACACATTGGCCCGCGTGCTCCAAAGGACGCCGCGAGGAGAGCCGCGAGAAGGCCGCCCTCACCAACAGTCGGCAGCGCAAAAGGCGGACGCCGGACAATCATGTGCCGCGACGTCGTCAAACTTGCTTCCTGCTCGGCGATTCGGTGGTGCGCTTCAAACGGCTATTGGGGAACACTTGACATGAGCGCTTTGGCTTGTCGGCTGATTTCAGCGTCTGTACTTGAAGTCAACCGGTTGGTTGGTTGGGGGGGGGGGGCACTTTGAACTTTTAACAGAGTCGTTTGCTTTGACCTTTATCCGTACTCCCACTTCAGTGCAAAGTGTACGTCCTTTTACATTGAGAACACTCAAATTCCTTCGGCAGCGGCCGCAATAAAAAAAGATCTTATCTGCGCCTATTATCAAGGTGAGGGAGTAGTCGGCTATTAAGTCCCCGGGGGCCGTTAAAACGGCAATATTGTCCGCTTCTGTTCCGTGTGTAAAGAACAAATCATAATAATACATGAACATGGGTTGAAACGCTGAAACTAAAGGACGCGTTCTATGGCCGGCGCGCAGGCGTGACCTTGATGTCGAGCTCTTTTCTGATGACTTTTTATGTCTCCTGAATGTATAACCACTCGGTGTGCTGTCATCTAGCGACGTGACCTCCAACGCTCGCCGGCGGCAAGTCCAAAAGGGAGCGCGTCCGACCGGGCGTCAAGGGGAGCGGTATCGGAGCCCCGAGCGGCCACGGCCGACTTAACCCGTTCTCTGGACGAGGACCTCCTCCACCTCACGCGTGATGGTGAGTCTAGCGTAAAACTATGCGGGCCGAGCAGCTCCGGGCCACGATTGCCGCCTCACCGTCTCGGATTCGCTCGGCGAGGGCCTCGGCGCTGAAACCCGCGAACACCACGTTGTGCGCGGCGCCGATGCGGGCGCAGGCCAGCATGGATGCCACGGCGAGCGGGCACGGCGGCATGTAGATGGTGACGCAGTCGCCCTTCTTGACGCCGCGCCGCCTCAGCAGGTTGCCCGCGCGGCAGGTCGTCTCCAGGAGCTGCCTGTCGAGAACCAGAAAACCCTTCGTCGCACCCGAAACGCCAACTCCGCACACCCGAGCCCCGATTGGAAGCGCGAACCGCGGAACGGGGGCCGACCTGCTCGACCGGCGCCGCCCGGGCGGAAAAACAAGCCGACCGACCTGTAGGTCACCTTGACTTGGGATCCGGGTTCGTCCTTTTCCCAGATGAGGGCCACCTTCTCTGGGCTGCTGCGCGCATGGCGATCCAGGCAATTCACTGCAGTAGTTAAAAGACAGTTGCGTTGAAAGAAAAAGGAATGGCGTCAAAATTGTCCTGGGCTGGAAACTGTGTTGTACAGGCGCCAGAAGTTGGCCATGCAACGCTGAGCTGATCCGAAGCGGCAGCGCTTACACAACTCGATGGGCCAGTTCCAGGAAAAAGCGCTGGAGTTTAACAGGCTGCTTGCCGAACGCTGGTTGTTCACCCCCCCCCCCAAAAAAAAAAAATAAAAAAAGCCCACATGCAGTTTTCCTTCATTGAGCTCGTTTTGGAACACACCAGGACAGAAATCGGCGGAGGCTTGCGCGCGCGCGTCTCCAAGTGGGGCGCAAAGCGGAGCCGACACTCACCGGAGACGTTGAGGCGTCCTCCCCGGAACCAGCTCACCTCGCCCCGCTCCAGGTCGCAGTCGAGGACCCCGCGGAAGGGGCTGATCCAGTCGAGGCGGCGGCGCGCCACGGCCGCCCAGAAGGTCTCCTTGTGGGCCACGGAGAACTCGTGGAGCCCCGCGCGGTCCCGCACGCCCTGGAAGCCCGCGGCCTCGGGCATGAAGGCCCAGGCCGCGTGGCTCCGCCGCCTCCGGCCCAGTGACGCCGCGGCCGCGTTGACGCCTCGGCGGGACAGCCACATTTTTCGCCGACGGAACGCGGGCTCGGCAGGAATGTGACACCCGAGCCTCCCTTCGCGCCGCGAATGACGAGCTCCGTCTGAGAGGAGGGCCCGTGACGGAGGCGGAACGACGCGCCCCGTCCGCCCTCCGCGACGGCAGCCGAAGCGCAAAACGCCCTCCCCGCGCAAAGAAAAGAAAAAATCGCGAAGCAAGTTGCCATCTTAACCCCGGAGAACCCAACAACCCTTTTCTTCTTTGCAAAATCACGAATTTTACATTCAATGACTGCGATATGTTCACTGAACACCAAAATATGTGTGTATGTGTGTGTGTGTGTGTGGGGGGGGGGTCCTTCAAATATTCAATTCCTTTATCCTAATTTAGGATAAGGGCCAAATTTGACCCTTTGGGGGGTGGGGTGGGGGCGTCGCAGGGCAAGGCCCAGAATTCAGCCAATTGGCCACTGATATTATTTTTCATCCATCGCCATTTTCCCCGAATTTTGCGGACGTGACACCGAGCGCAAGGGCCGTCTGCGCCGCCTTCGCCCGGCATTTCTCCCGTAAACAGCTGCCGTATGGCGAAGATGGAGAAGGGGATGGCGGTGGTGCGCTCATGCTGTCGGCCCGAGAGAGTTTGCTTACGTTTCAAGTCACCCGTGTTGGACGAACGCCCAAAATGGGAAAAGCTGGCTGGCTTTTCCGCCGTCCGTCTGTTCCTTTGCTAACGTCCGTGAACAAAATAATCACCTCTTCGTCTGCCGCGTCTCGGGTTCTCCGACAGGCTTCGTACTGGCGCAGAGGCGGGAAAAGACCGCTCCCGCCGAAGGATTCGACGCCGAACACGGAAGGCCGGGCGGCCGTGCCCCCCGAGCGCAACCTTTCGACGGGGCCGCGACGACTTCAATCGGCCGTACGGAGCCGACTGCGCCCGGCCTGGATTTCAGCCAAAGGTAGGCAGACGCTCGCCTGTCAAGTTGACCGCGCCGACCGCCGGACGAGACCGCGAGCCGTGATTTGGACAGCTTTCGAGTTATGACCGTAGGGTCCCGTCCCAAGGACTCCGGGCTTCATGGCCCCCCCCCCCCCCCCCCATCATGTGCGGGACTGTTTCATCGCCTTTTCAATTTGGGCCTAGCGACATGAAATCACTTTTGCTGCTCGTTTGGAAGCTCAAAAGAATTGGCTCGTATCGTCTGACCCGATTGATTTTGCGATCATCTGCGAGCAGCATTTTCGCAAAGTTGTCATTTTCTATGTTTTGTCGGGATGGACCCCGGCGGCGGCACGCAAAGGTCAAAGCCAAAGAGAATAAGATAAGATAAGTAGTAGTTTCAAGTTATCGGTTCCGGGTCGCTCGGCGAGTACCCGTCGCAAAGTCGAGCCCCGCACGGTTGGGCCCATGAGAACTTTGGTTTGATAGCTCGACGTTTGGTCCAATTGGACCACTGCGATGGGGCGAGCGCCGCCTCTTCGGGCAGATCTGTTCCAAAAAGAAGGCTCCAAGCGCAAGAAAAGGATCTACCTGGAATTTATTTTTACAAGAAATAGTTGTCAACGAGATGACAGTGAATTGCTGTTTTCCACACACCCCCCCCCAAAAAAAAACAGCAACTGTTAATTTACATACAGTCAAAATTGCGCAATCATTCCCAGTAATCCCGACAGTGATTTTTCCAGGATTTAGCAGGCAACATTTTTGCCACTTATTGCCTGTAAATTCCACAACCAATTTGGTACAGCGTCGAGTTTGAGTTGATGCAGAAGACGTTTTCTTTTGCCGAGAAGCAATGTACTCGCAGAGCGCATTCAGCGCAATTTTGCAAAAAGCAGATTTACCAGGGCTGTCGGAGATCACTCGCAGGTACGAGTGAGCACTGGCTCTCCAGTACCGACTGATAGCAGCCGCACGGACGTCCAATTTCCACGAGGGCAAAGACGGATGGCCGAGCGCCATCACCAACGTGTCAAACGGCCTCGGCGCGGCGCCGGCTAACCTTTGGGAAAGGAAGACTTTCTCCTCAGATGTTTCTTTGCCGTAAGTATCGGCGCGCTTGCCAATAGCAGCCGCCCATCCCCGTTATTTTTCCCCGACATTTCAAAAGAATAGACTTGAGCGGAGTCCAAGCGGGAGACCTTTGCCGACGGCACCGGAAAGCGACGGCGGCCCATCGGGACTACGTTGAGGCTCCGAAGAAGAAAAGGTGCGGCCGCCGCCGCTCCTTCATCCGCGCCGACCGGAGTCCGTCCTGCGAGTTTGAAGCCCGCGGAGGAGACGCGGCTACTTTTCCGGTGAGCCGCCGGGCGCGTTTGTCACGTTCCCCCGAAACCTTCCGCGCGGTCCGTCCGGTCCTCGGCCGAGCCGCGTCGGGCTCCGTCCTCGCGCCGGCGCGCGCGGAGCATCTCGGCGCCGCGCTCCTGCGCCTCGGCTCGCAGAACGGCGATACCGTCAACCCGCGGTTCGTCCTCGCCGCCGTCCCTGCGTTCCTTTTCCTCGGGCCCGGCCGCCGACGTCGCGGCGACCCCCCTTTGCACCGCGTCCGGCGTCTCCGCGGACTTCTTGCGCATCCCTGAAGGACAGAAGGCCTCCTTTTGTCCGCGGCGTTTTGTCACTTGCCGAAAACGAACGGCCTCTCGACGCTCACCCAGTAGCCAGGGCGCGTCCGAGTCGGCGGCGCCCTCTTGGGCCGACTCGAGAATGGACTCGGGGAGCGGGATGCGGTGCCGCACCATGGCGCCGTACAGGCCGTATTCGGCCATCACGCTGCTGCGGCCCCAGCGCTTCTCGCGCTTCCGCCACTTGGCCCGCCGGTTCTGGAACCACACCTGGCAAAAGATCAGACGCCGCCGCCGTTCATGACAACGAACAATTTCTCCTTGCGTGCTAGCGTTCTTTTTTGGGGGCCCTTCGGATTGATTTTTTTCAACCGTCCGGCCCTCATCGTAGCCTCGGCGAGCTTGTGAATATGGATGAGCCTCAACGCCCACGAGGTGGAATGAGATTGGCGGGATGCGGCGCATGTGCGCGGCTGCAGACGGGATTAAAAAGGATCAAAGCCATTGAGCTCCATCTGATGAGAACCCCATCTCATAAAAAGATGAGCCTCGCGTGAGCAATCGTGCCGTCGACGGCAGCGCCCGCGCGTGTGTGCCGGAGAGGTGACCCCAAGGGCACAGATGCTGATTGAAAAACGAGTTCATTTCCAGGCCTGCCGGATGGTGACAAAACATCCAAATTAAAAAAAACAACTGCTAAAGTGGCCAAAGGAACGAAGGCGGTGATCAGCTGCTAATTCCTTCATTTCTGCTTTGTTTTTGTCAGGAGAGAGCTCGCAAAAATCAACTCATGAGCAATGTTTTGGCAGCTGTGCCTTGAAATGCGATTTCCATTCAATGAAATCCATCCGTTCTTCGTTAGTCCATCTATGGCATTTACCACCCGCCGTTTATCGGACAGAGGACAAGCGTCACAAAACCCCCAAAAATGCACCCGGACGGGGGGAGGGATGGTGGACGCCCGGCCCCCCCACCTGTATCCTGTCCTCTGGCAGCTCCGTCTTCGCGGACAGCAATTCTCTGGCGTACGCGTCCGGGTAGTGGGCCTCATTGAAGGCTTTCTCCAGCTCCTCCAGCTGATAAGACGTGAAAATGGTTCTGCGCCAAATCGGAAGACAAAAATGAAACATTGCAACAAACCCCCCAAAAAAAACAACATATTAGCAGGCGGCTTGAACCAGAAACCCGGCAGCTCGACATCGGACCTTCAGGAAAGTGCGCTCATATTGCCGAGACCTCGACACATTTGAACAAGCGGCCTCGGTTGTCGACTCGGACAACGCCTCGTACCGATGTCCGCAATCGATTGATTTGGCTGCCGTTGTGGAACACGTGAAAGCTTTAAAAAAAAAAAAAGACACTCCAAACATGAACAAGCACCAATGACGAAAATCTGCTCGACACAAACACGAAATGAAGAAAGAAATGCCGGGCGCTCCGAGGTCAATTGGGGGAAAAAAACAAAAAAAAGGTCAACTTTCCCGCCGATTCCTCCGCGCTGTGCGGGGGGACACGTGACCCCCGAACCGGAAGTGATCTTTCGGGAACGCTTCCCAACCGTCATTTGAAACACCTTAAAAGAAAAACACAAATCCGCAAAAACAAACGTGACAGATTTTAGGGATCATCGCGAGCCACTGAAAATAACACGAGCGCCGGCAACAGCTTCCGTTGACGAGTTTTCAGCAGGAGGGCAGTACGAAAGGGATGAGGAGGCCCAAACCTAGCTGTGACCATTGATGCCTCGATACGTCGAAAGAGACGGGGAGGGAGAGAGAGACATTTGTTGTGTTGCTTTTTTTACCTGTGTCGTCTTTTCTTTCTTTTCTTGCTCTGGCTCAAGGAAGATTTGGAGAACTTATCACTGGAGGGAAGACTTGCGTCATCGGAATCTGCCAGCAAGAATAGAAAGAAACGGAATGTTCCCTCCGAGTACGAAATCACAAGTGGAAAGCGAGCACCAAAATCGAGGCAATGTTTCAGCCTTGCCTTTGCAATAATGTCGAGCCCAAAACTGTTTACGGGACTCATTTCAAATCCAATACAAATTGCAGAAGGTAAAGGAAGCTCAATCAGCTTCCAAGACTGGTCAACATCAGCTCGAGGATATATTTCTGGCCCTCGGTTTAAATCCACCCCCACCCCGCCCCTCCCATTAAAAAAAAAAAAGAAGAAGAAGACAACGTGTTGCTACTAACGTAGTTGTCATTGCATCGACCCTGGAAGGTTTGAACAATTAAAAGCGTCTAAATGAAACATTCAAAAGCGGCGTCGATTTCTTTCTTCTTTTTTTTTCGTCCTTGCAGCAGCAGCAGCAGCCGACTCACCCGAGCTGGCCGAGTTGTGCAGGTCGTGCATGCGCGCGTTGGCCCCGCGCAGCGGCTGCAGGTGCACATTGTGCGCCTCGGACAGAAGCTCCAGGAAGGCGGGCTGGCGGTAGAAGGAGTGCGCGCCCTCGGGGCCCAGCAGGCCGCCGCCTCCGAGGGCCGAGCGGGCGGCCAGGACGTGGCCCCGGTGGGGCAGCGCCTCCAGGGCGGCGGCGGCGGACGACAGCAGCGGCGGCGGCGGCGGCCGATGAGGCGGCGACGACGCCGGAGGCTCCTTGTTGAGGCCGAGGAGCTCCCGGATGCCGAAGCCGCGGCGGCGGTGCCCCCCGGGCCTCTGCTTCATCTCCGCGTCGCCGTCCTTGCCGGGCATGATGCGGGCGAGAGTTCACTTTTCCGTTGCGCTCGGCCGGGATGCGCGCCTTTATCCCCCCCCACCCACACTTGCGCTCAACACACACGGCCACACGCACGCCGCGGCAGCCAATCGGGAGCGACTCCACGTTGAACTTTCCACCACGCGGCCGGCATGCAACAGCTCTTTTCATTCTGAAGGCTGTTTTTGAATTTGTCGAGGAAATGATTCGGCAAAGAGGCGCTTCAACTTTGCGCTTTTCGTGCTTCTGTCAGCGCTCATCATCATTGAGCTCATTTGATGCAAGGAGCCAGTGAGGCGGAACAAGCTCTCCCCTTCATGTGAAAATGAAGCGGCAGGTTGACGTTTGAAAAAAAAAAACGTCTCCTGCCCCCCCCCCCGAAAAACACAGTTCAATTTCCTTTTGTCAGGCACTTTATTCAAATTTGTCTTATATTTTAAAAGGCGGTGCCTCATATTCAAGCTGGGTTTAAAAGAAGGCCTTTGCTCATTTATGTCTTTGTTTTGCTTGACATCGAGCTCTTTTAATTCAACGCCGTTTTTATTATCGGGCCGTTTGCTCGAAAACAACAACAACATGAGGCAGCATCGTCTCGAGAAGGCAGACGTGCACGTTCGCTTGAAAACGCGCACAATTCTACGCTTGCAGCCACAAATTTGAATTCGCACAAATATTCCCGAAGAAATGTCCTAATGCTATGATACGCAAACAGGTCAACCAAAACCTTGTTTGTTTGTTTGTTTATTGAACATAAAATATACAGTAATAATTTGACGGCCACAATGGCAAGAAAAATAAATCATCCCAAGTCTCGAGTTATGCTTTGCGCAAAATAAAATATCGAGTGAAAGTTTTCGTGACAACGCGCAACGATCCACAAACGGGGTCACCGGACAAACTTGACGTCACACTCCAATGGAAGACGCCGTCGCCACGCGCGCCCGCTCATTTGCATATTCATCGCCTCCCAAAACCTTTTGTCTTTTCGTGCGCGCATCTGTTGATATATTAGGACGGCCCCTCCCCCGCACCACCCGTTGCCCCCCCCCCGCCGCCGACTGCCTTCATAATCGGCCACGTGATGAAACGTGCGCGTCCCACTTTCGGGGATATTGAGGACACACCGGGGTGGATGGACAAGGGACAATAGCAAACAGTCTACTGCACACTCGGGCATTGGACGGCCCGCGGGCCCAACTTGGCCCCCGGGCCTAGTTTCTGCTGGCCTGGCAAGAGTTGCTGGGACTTGAGAAAATAAAAGCCAGGGTGCTCTCAAAGTTTGGGAGGATGCGTGTTGGGCCGCGGGCCGGCTCTTCTTGGCTTGCCAAGACTTGCTTGGAATCAAGGCAATTAAAACCTCCTTTCACCATTCTCCAAAGTGCGTGGAGCGAAAGAGCGGAAGTCTTACTTTGAAAGGCGTTTTGGGCTACGCGCGCGCGTCGTTGACGAACAGGTGCTCTGGGCGAATCCGCCTGATGGGCGGCAGGTCGCCCGAGCCCGGCCAAGGCCGGAAAAACAACCAGGCGGTTTCACCGAGCTAGCAACCAGGACCGGATGTGCGCTAGACCGCGACGTCGCCAAGAACACCGAGCCATATTCGGAGGGCGGGGCGGGCAACAAAACGACTTCGGCCAAGCCAGGTACGGAGCCTCTCTTTAGCTCACCCAAACACGCTTGCTTGGATTCTCCTTCTGTGTTGTTTGGCACTCGCCACAAAAAACCTTGTGACTTGTGCTACGTGCTGACTGGCGTTGCGCTCTTCGCGGAAAGTTCAAATCCGAAAGCGTCGTCGCGTTCATGTTGGCGAAAAGGTAGTTCGATCGTTTTGCGTCATTTCCCCCCCGATCGAATCTGCTTTTGTAAAACGACTGCACTCTCACTCTCGAGCAAACTCCGATCAGCTTCGGTCAACTACTTTCAACGGAGAAGCGACATTGACAATTGCGGTCGATTTCGAGCTTTAGGCTCGTTCCCTCCACAATATTTTCAGGTCCCGTTTGGGAAGCATTGATCCAGCAGTTTTTTAATCTTTATTTTTTGGGGGGGGGGGTCCCTCTCCCCTAATCGAGCTAATTGCCATTTCCCAGCGTCGGCGGCGGGTCAGCAAACAGCCGTTGATGAAAGCAGCCCCTTAGGGGCGCGGACACAAAAGCTTGCTTGGCCCGATGTGCCGCTGGCGAGTCATTAGCACTTCATGCTCTTCTTGCCTTTCTCCCTTTTTGGTCGCCCCTTCGCCCCTCTTGCATGCACAGATGGGTTATTGGCGTAATGAGGTGGAGGTTTTCATGGCAGAGAGGGGGCGACACCCCCCCCCCCCCCCAAAAAAAAAACCCAAAGTTTCTCCACACTCGGGCGTAATCAGAAGTGACATGATGACTCGGACCCATTTGGGGTGTCATTAGCACACTTTCGTGCGTGCACGGGGGACAGCCAGCAAGCAGCAGCTCGGCAGGAGAAGGGACTCTGACAGGCACGGCGGGGGCGACGCACAAAAAGACACCCCCACCACCCCTCGTTCCAGTGTCATTAGTTGAGACAATGTCCCCACACCGTTTCCAGCCATGGTTGAGGGGACGCTCCCCCTAATTGTCCTCCCCGGACTCACTCGGTCCGCCGAGGCCCGGCCCGGCCTCCTGCCAGGAGCCTTGTCCTTGTCCCACTGCATGCTGGCGAGAAATTGGAGTTGACTCGCCTTGCCTGGGACCTTTAAGGTCCCCCCTCAACTGCCCCGTCACCCACTCAAAATTGGCGATTGAGTGTTTTAATGCCCCGTGACATCCTGATGAAAAGCGGGAGAAGACGACACGCGGCAGCCGTACTTGTCCAGGTCCCAAAACTTCCTCTGCTGCACATGCTCAGGTTGCCCGAGCATGCGCATCCGTTTCTTGAAGCCCAAAAAAGAAATCGACAAAAATCAAAATCCGTGCACGCGTATGTTCGGGGTGTCAAAATGAAAAACGAGTTCACCAAAAGCCCCTTGAACGCAAGACACGCGGGCTCCTTATTTGGAAAGCTCGGACTTGGGAAATTCCAGCAGATGCATCCACCCAAACCCAAAAAAGAGGACCAAGCGACAGCGGAGGACCCGTTTGGACTGTGAAGCACCGACACCTGCGCGCCGCTTCCAGGGGGGAATGCGCTCGTCGGCCGCAGGGTGCCGGCGAGCGCCCGCGAGCGAGGGTGCCCAAATGAATTCACCGGAAATCACCTGGTCGGTTAACGATCAAAGAACTCGAGCGTCGGTTGCTACCGATGGACGCTATTTTCAACCATCGGGCCAAATAGGGGCCCAATCGTTATTTGGCGGATGACGCATTCAGCCGCTCTCGTGCCCCACAACAGGCGAGCGCGCGCTCGTTCGACGGCGCCGTTTGCGCTGAAAATTCAATTGCGCACTTCTTGATGCTTTTCAAAAGTGGACAGACACGCTGCGGCTGATTTCCCAAGAGGCCGCAGCGGCGGGCCGCGCGTCTCCAGCTGGATCTATTTCACGGCTTCGCTCATCAATGGCAAAGGCAGATGGAACCAGGCGAGCGCGCACCCGCACAAAGACTCAACGACACGAGACGGAAGCTAATAGCTGCTCCCAAATGTTCAGATGCTAGTTCTGTCGCCCCGAGAGAAAAAATATCTGTATTTGGTCAGTCGCAGGGGGAACACGAGCCCTTTCGCAGTCACAGAAGCAAAAAAATGTCTGCTTGTCGTGCCGTCTTTCACCCAAAGCTTGTACTCTCTTTGCACCTTTTAGAGCGAAAGGTGTGTTTTTGGTGAAACGGAGCCGCAATCTCCTCTTGAAGAACATCAAAAATCTGCCGGAAGATGAGCGTCCGCGTTCTCGGGGTAGGTTTGCCACACAACACCATCTTTGGGGGCTTCCGACAGGTCGCTAGCCGCCTGCGGACGAGCCACGCGTCTCCAGGTCCCCCGGGGCCCCCGCTTGCGGGTGGGCCGGCCCCTCCCGCCGGAGGGCCTCTCGGCTTGCCTCCGGCCTCATTCCCTCGCTAATTACGCCGCCCGTCTCCCATCTTGCGCAAGCGTGCTAGCGCTCTGATGAAGAAAGCTCGAGGATGCTCCGAGACGACGGAGGTAGCGACCGGCCAAATTGGGAGTTCCGACTGAAAAGCATCTCCGACTTGTGACTGATGAAATATTGCCCGGAGGAAGGACAATATTCCCCGCTTCCGACATCAGCTCGGAAGAATCGCACTTGTCACCGCAAATGCGCCCCCGCTTGACCCGTGCGCTCGGATGGCGTGTTGCATTTTGCATTGCCACTCTCATGCGGGCGGGCTTTCGCACGCCTGAAAAGATACAACTGAAAAGAGGGCGTGAATATTTGATGCTTTTTTTAATTGACATTTGCGGATGTTTTGAATCACTCCAGGGCGCCGGCGCAACAGGAGCGCCGAGCCGGCTGCGCGCGGCCTTGCTCGCCTCGTTGCAATTGCTCCCTTTCTCCGTTTAATTCTGCAGGGATCGGTCCCCCTCGGCCGCTGAGGCCGCCTCTGCCTCTTCCTCTTCCCATCCGTCAGCTGAGGTGGCGGTCTCCACTTCCTCCGGCGCGGCCGCGCTCTCCTCCTCCGGGGATTCAACAATTGCCGAGGTCGAAGCCCCCCCTCCCTGAGGCGCGGCAGCGGTCTCGTCCCGCACGGCCGGTCCGGAGGGCTCCGTTTCCTGAGGCGGGGCCGCGGTCGTGGCGACTTGGGGTTGGCCGTCGGGCTCCTTTTGCAAAGCCGCTGCCGAGCCCCCGGCGGCGGTCTCGTCACGCCGGGGTTCCGCAAGCGGCTCTTCCCGCAAGCTTGACCGAGAGCTCTCCTTTTCCTCTGAGGCGGCGGCGGTCCCCTCGTCCTGCCGCTCGGCGTCGGCCTCGTCCCGCAAGAGTGACGGCGCGGCCGCGTCATCCTGGCGGCCTTCGACGAGGGTCTCCTCCCGCAGGGCCAACGAGGCGCTCTTCTCCTCCGGCGGCGCGGCCGCGCTCCCGCTCTTCTCGCCCGCGCGGAGGTCAGCGTTCGTCTGCGACGCTGGCGCGGAGGAGCGATGGTGCGGCGGGGCGGAAGTGGGCTCGTCTCGGCGTGGTCCCGCCGTCTCGGCCTCCCCGCGATCCACCTTTATCTCATCTTTCAGCTCAAACGGGGAAACGGCGTCCTCCTGGGGCTCGTCCCGCGGATGTTCTGCGGTCCCGCGAGGTCCGCGGGCGGTCGCGTCCGGCGACGCCAATGTCGCGACGTCGTCGACTCGGGGCGCGGCAAGGATCTGGCCCTCCCGAGGCTGAAGGTTCGTCTCCTCTTGAAAAGCCGGCGTGGACGCGGCGCTCTGGTGTGGCGCTTGGACAGATCTCTGATCCTGCAAAGCGCAGGGAGAAGGCCGGTCTTCCTCACCCTCCTGCCGTTCAATCGCGCTCTCGTCCCGCGGCGCGGCCGCCGGCGTCCGGGGTTCGGCCGGGGCGGTCGCCGCTCCGGCTCGAAGCCCGCTCTCATCCCGCGGAGCCGGGGTCCTTCCCGCCGGGGGCTCATCGACCGCGGCGCTCCGCGGGGCCAATGCGCCGGGGCGGTCCTCCCGGGGTCCCGTCCTTTCCGGTAACGCCGGGGCCGGGGTCCGGTCTCCCTGAGGCGCGGCGGCCGTCTCGTCTTCCCGGGGAACAAAAGCGCCCCCCTCCCGCGGAGGTTGGCCGAGTGCCGACGCGGCGGTCTGGCATCGCCGCGGTTCGCGGCTCTCTTCGTCCGTTGGAATTCCCTCCGTACGCCGATCATCCTCCGACTCGCCGGGTGGAGCCTTTGCGTCGGGCCCCAGATCGAACTTGACCTTCTTCACCGGCCCGGGTGCCGCGTTTCTTTCGTGCTCTCTGGCTTTGTCGGTGATGTGCGGCACCGCAGCCGGGGAGCCGTCGGCGGGAGACGGCGCCCGACGGATTTCCTCGCGGGGCGGCGGACCGGTCTCGTCGGCCGGGGCTCGGGCGTCGGTCTCGACTCGCTGAGGTTCTGAGGCCGGCGTTGCCCCGTCCTCCTGCCGAGGAGTTTCCCGCGCCTCGTGGGCAGCCGAGCGGGCGGAGGCTGCGCTCTCGTATTCCCGAGGTGCGGCGTCCGCGGCGTGGTCTTTGGCGGTCTCGGATGAATCGCTCTCGCCCTCCTCGGCGGCAGCGCCTGCGGGCGCGTCCTCCCCCCGATGAACTCCGGAGGTCTCATCCGTCTCGTCCTCCATCCGCCCGTTCGTCGTCGCCTCCCGGGACTCCGAAGTTGCGTCCTCCGCCCGAACGGCCGTCGGCACTCCCTCCGCCCGCCGCCAAACGCGATCGGCTTCACCTTCCGGAGGAGCCGCCATCGACGCGGCGTCTTGAGGAACGGGCGTCGTCGGCTCCTCGGCCAAGGTGGCGATCTCGTCCCGCGCGGGGCCGTCGGTGGTCTCCTCCGTCTCATCCATTCTCATTTTTGTTTCGCTCTCCCGCGGCGCGGCGGCGGCCCCGTCTTCCGGGGGAGGCGCTTCGGCGTCCCACCCCCGCGGCGGGACGGCTGCGGTTGGCTTCTGCGGCGCAGCGTTTGGATCGCCCTCTGTGAGAGTTTGGGTGGCAGCGCTCTCCTGAAGTCCAGCGGCCGCGTCATCCCTCAGGAGAGCCGCGCCGCCGTCCTCCTCCTCCTGCCGCGGCGGTTCGGAGCGTACCTCTGCCCGCCGAGGCTGCACATTTGTCTCCACCGTCTGCGAATCGAGAGGCGTCTCGTCCTCCCGAAGAAGCACACTTCCAACCTCCTGAGATTCGGAGGCGGTCTCGTCCTCCGAAGGTGCCGCAGCGCTCCCCAAGGCGGCGGCGGCGTCTTTGGCTTCCAGAGGTGCTTCGCAACCCCGGACGAGTGCATTTGTGTCCGCCTTGTGAGATTGTGAAGTTGCCTCTTTCCCCAGACAAAGTGCCAGCGTGTGACCCTCTCGCGCTGCGGCGCTCGGCTTCTCCCCAGACTCCGCATCAACCCCGATGGACATCGCAAGCGCGAGCGGGTCGTCTCCCTCCTGACGCGCGGCGCTCGCCTCCCGGCCAAGAGGCGCTCCGTCCATCTCCAGCTCCGGCGCGGCGGCCGCGGCGTTGTCCAGAAGGGCTTTGGCTATCCAGTGCGCCTGAAGTGCGGCCATGTCCTCTTCTGGCGTTCCCGCGATGGCGTCGCGACGGAGCATTTCGTCGCTTTGATGTCGCAGATCCGCGTGGGGCGCGGCCGCGACCTCGCCCTTCCCCACCCGCCTGGCTCCTTCCGCTTCCTGAGGCGCCAACGCGACAACGCTCTCATCCTCATCCTCGGGAGAAGCTTTGGCCACTTCCTCCTCGATCGTTTCGGTATTACGCCGCCCGAAGGTTGCGCCCTCCTGGTGAGGAGTCGCGGCCGTGCGGTCTTCTTGGCGTGCCGCCGGAGTGGTCGCGTCCGCTCCAAGCGCTCCATCTTTGTCAGCGGTCGCGTCCCCTCCAGGTGCCACGTCTCTCACCATCTCACGAGGGGGCCGAGTCGTTTCTTCGTTCTCCCGCGACGCCGCGGCCGCGCGGTCCGCCCTCGCTTCTTCGGGCGGGCCCCGCTCCGGAGGCGACCCGCTCGTGTCTTCCGGCGTCATCGTTCTGACCTGTTGCAGCAGTCTCATCTTTCCCAGATGAAGCCACGCTCTCAGCATGAGCTGTTTCATGTTGAAGGACGTCAGCCCCGCGCTCGCCAGATCCTCCTCCGATCCCACCAGCCTGGCGTCCTTGCGCAGGCGCGCTCGATCGCTCGCCGAGGTTGGTTCTCGCGCCGGCAGGGCCGCGCTTGTGTCGTCGTCGTCTTCGACCGCGGCCTCCGCGATGGCCCGAGCGTCGAGCTCGTTGGACGTGTTGTCGTCGGGCGCGGGGGTTCCCCGTGCGTCCCCCTCCGGAGGATGGAGGTTGGGAGCCTCTCCTTGGGGCCATGCGGGCGTCTCGTCCTCTTCGGGCGCAAGGGCGGCGTCGCCTTCGAGGTTGACGCCGTTTGTCTCCGGCTCCTCGGGTGAGGGTGGGCTTTCCCGCTCCGGAGCCGCGGCGTACGTCTCGTCCGCATCGGCGTGCGCTTGGACGCGTGGGTCCGGTCGCTGGGGCGATGGAGCGCTTTCCCCCTCCGGAGGCGCGTGGGAGGTCTCGGCCGTAGCGGATGCCACGTTTGTCTCAAGCTCATGAGGTGCAGGGGCCCCTGAGGGTCGTGCGGCGTCCCCGGGAGAGCCCGGATTCTTCTCGGGCTCCCGAGGCAGCGCGGCCCTTTCCCGCTCCTGCGGCTCGGCGGCGGCGGAGCTGTAATCCGTCCGTCGAGCTGCACCATCATCGACGGCGAGCGCAGGTTGGTCTTCTCGGAGTAATTCGGTGGACTCGTTTGATCCGGGCGTCTCGCCGTCCCGGCCTTCCTCTTGCGCGTCGCTCGCTTCCTCCACCTGCTTCGCTGCGCTTGGGGGCGCCTCTGCGGGTGCGTCTCCCGGCGGCGCGGCGGCGCTCCCCGGGGTCTGAACCTCGAGGAGCGCCGCGATGGTCTCGTCCGCTAGGGAAGTTGCGGTCGTGTCGAGATCTTGCGCTGGGGTCTCCCGGGGTGGTGGGGCCGCTTCTGCGTGGTCCGCCGTGGCCTTGTGGAGCGCGGAGTTTGCGGCGCACTGCGCGTCCTTCTGGTGTTGGGCGTCGCTTTTGACCTGCTGAAGGGACGCCGTGAGACAGCCCGTCTTCTGGACCGTCGCCACCTGCCCGGGGTCCGCTTCCCGCTCCTCCTTTTCATCGCGCTTGGGTGTCGGCGGTCTCTCGGATCTCTGGTAGGGCGTTCGGTGTTTCTGTATGCTCCGGCGTTTCCTCAGCTTCTGTTTGCTGGGCATTTTGGGAGTCGGCTCGCCGCTGGTCCGAGTGAGAAGATGCTCCTGTCGGCTGGCGTGCTGTAGATGCGGCGTCCGCCTCCTCCGCTCCATGCACCCCAAATGACCACCGTGCGGTCATTCTTTGCAAAGCCCCAAGATGCGTTTGTCATCAGGGACATCAGAGCGCCTTACGCTTTTGCGTGCTGATGACGTCACGCCGAGTGCTCGCGACTAACGCGGCGGCGCCCGTTTTCTTTATAACGCCGCTTAATGCGTTCGTAACTCGCATACCGCGGCGACCGTGATCGGAGCGGGCGAGTCGCGTCGTGTCATTTCCTACGGTCCAGAGAGGCCGCGAAGGCGACGGCAGGGTGGAAGTCGTTTATGTAAGTTGAGAGCTTCGTTGTTTTTAGCGGATAGCTCGACTTTACGCACGGCGAAAGGAGAGATGGAGTCCTTTAAATGCAGTTTTATTCAAAGGAAAAAAAAAGACGTCTGCACCGCAGCACTTTCGAGAACACAACTCTCGTAAACAACTCACTTCCTGCTTCTCTTACTTCAACAGCCAATCGGAATCGATCAACATAAAAACAACAGAATATATGTTTGGGTATTCTGAACATGAAATAATACAACATAAGCTTACATTAACAGCCGATGGATTCCCCAAAAGTGCAGCTGTGGGCTACCACCGGCGATATAACATCTAAAAGAAACAGCATCCATTGAGCACACATTTATGTAACAGCAGTGCCGTTAAAATGACTTTGCCAACTTGTCTTTTTCCAGAAATCTTCCCCCGAAAGGAGCTCGGCGCGACGTGTGCATTTTCACTTCATTGACGCAGAGGGGACGGAAGGATTCTGCCTCGCTTCCTGAGCCGAGTCAGCGCGTCGTCGACCTGCAAAACGAGAGAGGCGCCGTGCGTAGCGGTGAGAGAGCGCCCCCGTCCGCTCGGTCCCCGAACTGCGGCGCTCGCTCACCTTGATGAACCAGTGGCCCGGCGAGCCGTATTTCCGCTGCGTTCTTTCGTTCATCTTGCTGGCCGGCGCCAGGGCGTGCAGGTGCAAGTGCGGCACGGAGCAGAACGGAGGCATGTGGAAGCCCAGCCTGAAGTGAGCCGCCCACGTTTTACAACCTCATTTTCACTCCGTCACGAGATTGCGACTTGCGAATGCGCTTTACCTGATGTCCTCCGGGTCGCGCACTTTATTTTTCTCCAACACGCCCCTTCCCATCTCCGCCATTCGCTCCACTAGCAACAAACCACATCACATTGCGGTCACGAAGCCTGGCGTATTTCTTCTTTTTTTTTAGATTTTTTTTTTCAGACAAGTTTTTGTTCTGAATATTTGTTCGTTTTTAGAAATTTGTAATTGTTGTAAGGATTTTTTTTTAACTTTTGGGGGGATTTTTTTTTCTTTCTACTATGATGAGTATTAGTGTCTTTTTATGGGCGAATGAATTCCTAAAAAAAAAACCATTATTCCATAAGACAAAAAAATTACTCTGAATAGCAGACAAAAAACTAAAGCCAAAAATAAAGTTCACCAAAAATAAAGTACTCTGTTTTGTCCTGTGTTTTTAAGGGGGGGGGGGGCTAGTGATGATGAATGGTTTTTCAACTAATTTCCAAACGGTGAAATCGGAAACAATTGAGTTCGTCAAGGAACGATCGGAACGGAGTCGATGAAAGTAGCCCCGCTAACTCGAATCCTCGGTGGCCACTCCAAATTGTTTCCGTGGAAAACCCAAGGCGGCTTTCCGCCCACCGACCTGTGGGAATGTGTTGCGCGCGCAGAGCGTCGCAGTTGTCAATGTGCGTCCTGGGGATGACCAGGTAATGATGGTCAGCAGCCGGATTGACGTCCCGGAAGCACACCAGCTCCTCGTCCTTCAATACACACAACCGAGTCAAGCGAACGCAGGACGAGCCTCGAACGGAGAACGTTGTCTTACACTCTGGAGGATTTCGGTGTCACTTTGGCCCTTGGCTATCTGGCAAAAGGGACACGAGTCATCGTGGCTGGCCATTCGCGTCGCCTTTGGAAGATTCGGAGGAGCTCGGCGCTGGTGCGGCGTCCGCTGCCAAGACGGACAATCGATGAGCGAGCAGGTCGGGGGAGGCTGCGTTCGCCGGCAACCGGAAATGTTCGACGTGTGGCCGAACCAAACCCTTTACCGGAACTCCCGACACGCGCCGCCCTCCGCCTGATGTTGTCATTGGCGACAATGTGCTCGACGGGAACAAACGGGTAAGGGTGCGGAGCGGCAGGGCAAATGGCCCGGAAACAGCGGCTCCGGATTCTGGGCGGGGGTACGGGATTAAACGACGGCGGGTGTCGCGGTTACGCGTCTCTTTCTTCCTTGGGTTGTGGAGAAACGCACGATTCCGAACCTACGAAGAGGCGAGGGCTGGGGAAGTCCCTTGCAAGCTTTTAGCGCTGCAAATGGCCTGAAAAGACCGTTTATGATCGGGAAAGACATTTTACGACATTCAAAATGTGAACACAAATCTTCACTTCCTGGTTGGGACGTGACTCCCCCCCAGCAACCGATGCCCACTGAAGTCGTTTTCTTGTTCAGGTTCCAAATAGATGAGAGATCACCCCAAAGTTGTTTGATCCAATTGGATTTAAATGTTTTATTGAGGGTAGAAACATGGAGGAAGTTTCATCAGTTAGCCATTCCAAGAGACCTTTTCACACCGTGAGTCTTGTTTCTCCAGAAGAAGTCAAAAAGCATTTTAATGATAAGATCAAATTTTCTGATTCACAAACACATTGCTGCATCCGCAAGACGCGACAGTCCATCCGCATTTGTTCGCAACGTGTTTTAAAGCAAGAGTTAACTAAACTCGGGTTAAGCCTAACCATTAGGCTTAACACTTAACCTGAGATCGATTCATATTTGGATCCAAGTTCCCTGTAAATTTCATGGCCTCATCTTTCTTTTCTTTTTTTAAACTTCTTTAAAAAAATCTTTATTGAACAAGTCAGAATACAATTCTCAGTAAACAAGGCCTCATCTTTCACCACGGTAATCCCAGATGGAATAATTCAAAACCTCTTTTCTTAATTTTTGAAGCAGAAACAAAGCAGTACCTGAGCTCTATTATGGATTCCAAAAACAAAAAAGCTGTTACTAATTTTTACATTGTATTTTCTTATTGTCTGTACAGTGTCCTTGGGTGGCATGAAAGGCGCTTTTAAATAAAATGCATTATTATTATTATTATTAAGTCTCTGGCTATATGCTCCTTATTTGAAATTTTTGTCTAAAAATCCCCTGGCTTCCTTTTTTTCCCCTTATTTTTTGTTGAAACGTTTGTAATGTGTATGTATTGGTAGCACGTTCGTTTTTGTTTTCTGTTTGCTGAGAATTGTATTCTGACTTGTTCAATAAAGTTAAAAAAATCACACGGTAATCTCTCCACGACGTCCCTTGTTGATGACGTCACTCGACACGATTGGCTAGAAGACAACATGATGATGCTAGTGGATTGTGGTTGGTTCGTTTTGCGGAAGAAGAGGAAGAAGAAGCGGAGGAGGTAAGATGGCGGCAACAGCGACGATGATGCGGCGTTTCGATCCAAATCTTTTCTCACAAAATCAACAAGTACCAGACTGGACCGGCAAAGAAGTCAGCACCGGGGTCAGTATCTGTCATAGCTGCCCACTGAATTCAAACGCGATCCCGTTCTCGCGGAGGAGGTTTCATAGTGCCCAGCGGCTGGATGAGACCGCAAATGTTGTGCTCCAAGCCCGATGGAGTGAAGAGCAAAACTCCTTTCGATCAACCTTTTCTACTGTTAGGATAGGTCGAGGCAGGGCTGTTTGTCGTTGGCGATTGTCTTGGTGCAAATCGTGACAATCCGAAACTTCCGAACAAAATGTTTGATTGTAATTTGAACGACATTTTAAATCTGTTTTCATTTACATATTGGAACTTACAGATCTCCCTGGATCTGTTCGGTACGTACCTTTTCGAAAACAACTCCCTTCTCCGAAACAAGTGACTTGTCACACCATCCAAACTCAAGTAGGGACTTCAGCTTGAAAGTGCAGTTGTAACTCTGTCCCCTTTGTGCTTCGTACTCTTACAGCTTTGTGGCTAAAACGTTTGTGTTCTTCTCTTCCTGTCCCTGATTTGTGTGGCAGACCACCATCATGGCGGTGGAGTATGACGGCGGGGTGGTCATCGGCGCAGACTCCCGTACCACCACCGGGTGACTATCTTCTTCATCTCGTTGTGTATTTTCAGTGTGCTCTGGCTCGCATCCAAAACCTCCAACCGTGTCATGCGTGTTGTCTGTCAGGGCGTACATCGCCAACAGAGTGACGGACAAACTGACGCCCATCCACGATCGCATCTTCTGCTGCAGGTCAGTCGACGGCGCTTCCCGTTCCGCGGCAAGGCGCCGCCCCTCCTTCTGGCCTTCACTTTCTTCTCGTGTTCCTTCTTCCGTCGCAGATCCGGCTCAGCCGCCGACACGCAGGCCATTGCTGACGTGGTCACCTATCAGCTGGGTTTCCACAGGTGCGAAAGACCGCCGCTTGGTTCGGAGTTTAGCGCAAGGATGGCCGGCCGAGCGCTTGCGTATTGGCCGACCGGAGAGCAAACGGGCGATCGGATTAGCGAGGTCGCCGAGCCACCCGATTTTGACGCCACGTTTGACCAAACGATTGCGAGCCAAACAGATACGGGCGCGGCCATCTTTTCTGTCAATCACAAACGTGACCCCCCGTCCCCCCGCCGCTCGATTTGTGATTGGCTGAGCTAGTCTGCCAACGGGCAGAAAGTGCCTTTAGTGAAACCACTCAAGTGTCAACGTGAGTGCTCTCAATTCAGGCGAAGCATGCGTGACGCGGACATTTCACCATCTGCGTCATTTTAGGATCAGACGCAGTTGAAATATCGGAAGTAGAATCTCCTCTGGGAGCAAGAACCTCGAGCCCGAATACAACCTAAAGGGACAAGAACCTTCACTCTGCCGTCGAACCTTTTCTGGGAACAAAAACTTTGGCTCGAGACCACGAGCTCCTCTCTGAACCAGAACCTCTTTCCTGAACCAGAACTTGGTTCTGATGTACACGAATCGAATGGTTACATTTTAAAATGTAACGTCGCCCTTGAATGGCGTCGCGTATCGAGATCCGTATGCTATCGTTCCTTAGGAGAGCCGTGCGACAGGTTGGATGTCGCTGATGATTGGCCGGTTCTTTGAAGTGATTCGCTTGAAGAGGTTTTTGTGTGTGTGTGTGTGTGTCCCTCCCGCCTGGTTCCGCCCCCCAGCATCGAGCTGGACGAGCCGCCGTTGGTGGAGACGGCCGCCAATCTGTTCCGAGGCAGCTGCTACCGCTACAGAGAGGAGCTGACTGCCGGCATCCTGGTGGCCGGCTGGGACCGCAGGAAGGGCGGACAGGTAAGGTTGCAGGCGACCCCGCGGGGCCCCGGCGGTACCTTTTCGGAAGTTAACCTCTGCCTTATTTGAAATGACCATGGCGGTCTTTGACGTTTGTGTATTTCAATGTTGGTCTTCGTTGTGTTATTTGGAGAGCTCCCCCCCCTCCACCGAGATGCGACATGCTTGTCAAAAGTTTCAGAACCACTAGATTAATCGATAAAATAATTGAGGGATAAATTGATGATTCAAAGAAAGGTCAGTTGCGGCCTTGCCCCCCCCCCCCCTCCCCTCCCCTCCCCGTGACATCCGTGCGTGTGTTTGTGGGCACGTCAGGTGTACTGCGTCCCCATCGGCGGGATGCTGGTGAGGCAGCCCGTGTCGGTGGGCGGCAGCGGGAGCTCGTACATTTACGGCTTCATGGACTCCAACTACAAGGTGGGACTGAACAAAGAGCAATGTTTGGAGCTGACCGCTGCAGGTACCCCCCCCCCCCCCCAAAAAAAATAAAAATACAATGAAAAATGGCAAGAGTGGCGGCACGCTAACGGGCTTTTTCCCACCGTCAGCCTTGGCGCTGGCCATGGAGCGGGACGGCTCGAGCGGCGGCGTCATCCGTCTGGCCACCATCTCCGAGGAGGGCGTGGACAGACGCGTCATCCTGGGAAACCAGCTGCCCAAGTTCTCCACACACTGAACAAAAGTTAACTTGCTCAATAAAACTTGGAACATGTTCTCACGCTTGCTTTGTGTCCTTCAGGGAAAAACGCTCAAGAGGCTTTGGCGGTGACGCAGGCGACTTGACATACGAACCGGTTTGACTGCGAGGCCGTTTTCGCTTTGCCTGACATGCGCTAACGCTGGCCCACGGCTAATTTGACTCGGAGATGGCTTTATTCGTTCAACACATTGTTGACCCAGATTTAAAAAAAAATGTTTAGGGCGGTTTTCAGAGATTTTCTTTTTTTCTTTTTAATATTGACCTTTTTAAGATTTGACAGCTGCGATGTTGCTCGAGCTCACCCTCCATTCGGAAATATTTTACGATTGTGATGAGATGATGATGAAAAGCAAAGACAGATTTGGAATCGGCGAGAAAAAAACCCTTCAAGCTTTATGGGGAAAAAAAAGAACTTGGTTGACTCATCTAATTCGAGCTGGGAGGGGCAGACGGCGGCACTTGACTTGGTTGAAGTCCCACCAAACGCCACGGCCACGCTCACGTCGTCACCGCAACGTTTCGAACCCGTCGACAAAGAAACGGTGCAGGAACACGTCTGGGCCGACAATCGAACCAAGCTCCCAAAAATGACTTGCAGCTGAGCAAGTCGGCGCAGGAGAATTGGGAGTCTCGCATGATTGTAGTCTGCTGCCCCCGCGCGGCCAAGGCGTGCGTGCGCGCGCGCAAGAAAGTCGTTTTCGCGGCCTGAAAGCGACTCGACTCGTTGGCGAAGGCGCCGTCGTCATTGGAGTGTCGGGTTTGCGTTCCGTGAGCGAGCTTCGTTGAAGTTACCAAATTGTCCTCCTGCGACTGGCGACCAGTCTTTGTCTGTCCAAATGTTTTTCCAGACTCTTGTCGACATCGGCCGATGGAAGCCGGCAACCGCCAACATGAAGGGACGGAGGAAAAACAGGTTGCGGTTGCTTCACCTGCGTGACGTCGGCGAAACGGGCGGGGCCGGCGTCTGTTTTTTTTTTTCCCGCCGCCCCCCCAACTTTCGCGCGGCAGGTGCCAGAAGAAAGCGAGAAGAGCGGCGCCGCGCCTCTGCCGGCCTGGGACTGGGACTGGACAAGCGCAACATGTGGCCCCGGCCTCCCTTGAGCTGCTTCTTGCTGTCGTTTGTGCTCGCGGCGCCCCCTCTTGGCGCCCGCGCGGAGGACTCGGCCTGCGCGGGAAGCTTCCGCCCCGGCCAGGAAAACTTCGTGGTGGACTTGGAGGACGCCGTCAGGGAGGGCGCGGTTCTCGTGGCCGTCGTGCGCGCGGCCTCCCTGCCCGAGTGTCGGGCCGCCTGCTGCGCGCTCCGGCGGTGCAACGTCGCGCAGGCCGACGCCAACCTGACCTGCGCGCTCTTCGACTGCGCGCCCAGAAACAAGTTCGCGTGCCGCTTCGTCCGCCGGCCCGGATACCGAAGCGTCATCAGGGACTCGGAGTTCCGCAAGTACCTGCAAGGCCCGCAGGATGCAGGTGGGGTTGCGCTAGGCCGCGCTTTTCTCACGCCCGACGTGGGTGGGGGACGAACAAAAGAGCGGAAGTAAGGCGTCGACGACGAGAATGTGCTTGCGCGATTGTCCTCGGTGAACGCGAAAGACGGAAACTCACCCGCCTGCCCCCGTTTCACGGGCCAACTGTCGCTCTATACGGTGGCCGTTCACACCGACTAGCATTTGGCAGCGTTGCCAACACACAAGTCACGTTGCAATTTCTGGTCCACCATTGCGTTTTTGGGGTGCTGCAAAAGAAGGAGAGACGGAGAGAGAGGACAATAGCCCAAAACGTGGGGCGTTTACGCGGTCCATTTAATGCAATGTAAAAAGGCCTCCGAGGCAACACTTGCAGTCCGTTGTTGGAGGCAGAAGAGACCGGCCGGCAATTTAGGGGCACAGGCCCATTTTCACATGGACGGTAGACTTTAGGTCACGCGTGAAAACAAATTGGATAAGAATGGAAGCTTTTTTGATTTGACTTTCACACCGGAGCATGCAAACGACACGCGCCGCCTTTTATTTCATCAAGCCCCGACTGTGCATGGGATGACGAGCGCTGACTTCTCGGTGACGGAGCGGGTTGCGACATCTCGTCGGGGTCGACGCGCCAGGGCCGATCGATGATGATTTAATGTTGGGGGGGTGGGGGTCCAGCCCCGGCACCGACCGCAGCCAATGAAGTGGTGCTTCCGCAGATGAGCCGGCGCCGCCCATCGCCATCGCAGGCGAGGACGTGGTGGCGCAGCCCGGCGCCACCGTCACGCTGGACGGCATCCAGAGTTTGGCGCTCGGCGACGCCCACATCGTCCGCTACGACTGGACCCTGCAGAGCGGCGAGGCCGTCGTCGTCCTGGAGGTGAGGCCGCAAATCGGCGCTTTGGTGCCGCTTTTCCGGAGCTCTTTTTCGACGGATGCGAAAGGCCCTTTGGGCTCCAAGACTTTGGCTGAAATCTCAGCGACCCATCAAGAGTCATTGAGCACGACGGAAGGTCGTGGCTTTCACCTTTTGGAGCGCGCGCAGGCGCAGACCATGTCATCGGCGCGGCGTCTCGTTGCAGAAGACGGCGCTGGCCGAGCAGGTGCGAGTGTCCAACCTGGTGGCGGGACGCTACCGCTTCCGCCTCACCGTCACCGACTCCAATGAGCGCTCGCACGACGCCGGCGTGCAAGTGCTCGTCCTCGGCGCCGAGATGTCCGCTCGTGAGTAGCCGTCGGGGGTGAGCCGCACCGTTCGGGGGCGGCGGGGGTCACCTTGATTTGAACTAACCGTTCGCCGCCCCGCCCGTCACCTTTTCGTGCATGGGGACTTCTTTTGGGTGGAGGAGCTCCCCCCCTCCCCGTAGCCGCAGGGGGCTGCGCTTTTTTCTTGGGGCGGCGGTTGTTTGTCGGAGGCAAAGTCACGGAGTGTCTTTGGAACGGGGAGGATTCGATGGCCCGGGTGAGGGAGAGTCTTCCCACGCATGCCCGCGACTCCTCGCAACGCGGAAAAGGACCAAAAGAGTTTGGTGTCGGGGTGCACTCACTCACTTTTGTTGCCAGCAACCGAGACATTGATGGCTTTGAGTCCACTTCTTTGGAGGCGCCTCTGCGTTTGGAGCGCCATAAAGCCAGCAAAGAGTGCAGCAGAAGGTTTTCCTCATCAGAGCGACGCTCTTCGCTGCGCACTCCTTTGCACTTTCTCAGACTCGGGAAGAACAAAAATGCTTGTGCTCCCGTGAAAAGTTTTCGGGGCTCACGAGAAAGCCTTTTGGGCCGTGGGTGCGCGTGAGTGAGACCAAACTTTGTGTTGCAGGTTACTGCTTGGCGGAGGCCAAGGTGGGACCGTGCCGCGCCGCTTTTCCTCGCTGGCGCTACGACGCCGTCGAGCAGCGATGTCGAGCCTTCGTCTTCGGAGGATGCAAAGGGAACCTGAACAATTTCCTGTCCCGCGACGACTGCGTCAAGGCCTGCGGCGGAGTCGCGGGTAACAGCCGCGCACTCGCATCGCACGCACTCGCACGGGCGCTCAGGTGTTGTGCTTTCTCCTCGGCAGTGACGTCTTCAGAACTGCAGCGCATCGCTCTGCCCGCTGGCGGTCAGTCGCACAATGCTCCTCTTCGCGTCACCCGGACGCCATGTTGAGTGTGCGTGTGTTCAGAGGTGTGCGGCTCCGCGTGTGTTCCCGGCCAACTGAGTTGCGGCGACCGCTGCTGCCTGGACGCCACTTTGGAGTGTGACGGGGTCACGCAATGCAGCGACGCCGCCGACGAGAAGCACTGCGGCCAACGTAATGCGCGCGCGCGCACGTACGCACGTACGTGCAAGTAGCCAGTGATCCAGGGTTCTGTTGTTTCTCTTCTTCTGCTTCTTCAGTCAATGAGACGTTCACGCAGCTTTTGGAGATCGACGTCAACCAAAGAAAAGGTGAGACCGCCCCCCCCCCGCGTCTTTGTGTGTTCGCGTGCCGCTAATAAGCCGCGTGCCACCGCGGCCCCCGCCGCCAGCACGCTGCACGGAGCCGCCCCAAACGGGTCCGTGCCGCGCCAGCCTCACGCGCTGGTACTACAACCCGCTCAACACACGCTGCCAGCGCTTCACCTACGGCGGTTGCCACGGAAACGACAACAACTTTGCCCAGGAGACCCAGTGCGACGCCTCCTGCCACGGTGTAACGGGTACGCCCGCGCGCGCGCGCGCGTCGGCCGGCAGGCACGATGCTGATGATGTCAGCTTCCATTGCAGAGCGCGACGTGTTCGCCAGAGGAACCTTTGAACGCTTCGAGGACAAGGAAGAGGAAGAAAGCAGTTCAGGTGAGTGGGAAGCTAACGGGGACCGCGGGACGCGAGCGTGCGCGCTGACCGGGCTGCGCTGCGTCGGCAGGTTCCGTGGCGCTGGCGGTGATCCTGTCGGTGGCCGTGTTGACCTTGCTGGCCGTCCTGGCCTACTGCTTCCTGAAGAAGCGCAAGGAACGCTCGGGTGGCCGCGCGGATGCGGGCGCCCCCCGCCGGCCGGCGTCGGAGCAGGACACGCTCGTCTATAACAGTACCACCGAACCGTTAGAACACCCGCGGCTACAGCTGGCCCACATGGACGCGTCCTGATCAAATATCGGTGCCAATTTCCTTCCGGGTTGAGATGCCGGTGGAAGGAAGGAGCCCGCGGCGACGATGAGGAACGACGTCATGTAAATAGCCACGCGCGGCTTTGGCCGCAGACGCTCCGCTCGGCGCAAGCGCGAGCGCTTTTCGAGAAAGGCGCTCAACTGAAGAGAATTTCAAGAAACGCGGTGCTTCGAGTCAAGTCAAGTGAACGGCTTCCTTTATTACTAAGCGGAGCGAAAGAAATGAAAGGGCGGCCTGCCACTTCAGCAACACTTTCAAGAAATAAACTTCCAAGTCGAGATGTGGTCTGATGGTTTGTTCAGCCGCCGTGGAAAACTATAACGCAATACACGCGTACGCATGTGCGTATGGAGAACGAGAGATATGTGTGCATTGATTCTTAAATTATTACTGGCCATAGAAAAGGATGAAAATAATGAAGAGAAAATGGTCGAAACGAGTGATTGATCACACTCGTCATTCCAAATGGTTGACTGCAAATCGATACTTAACAAGATCCACCCACTGGACGTGGATGGCATCTGATTTTATCTCAGACCGGACACGCAATGGTTCCCAGTGCGCTACGCCGCGAGGGCTCTCTCTAGCGGTAGATGACAGAATAACTCAATTACTCTACTGTCTTGGCAAACACGTGTGTGCAGCCATCTTGGTGAGGTCAAACCCGGCTCGACTGTTGATGGAGGTGCTCATGTTTTCTTGTTCTTTGGTTGTGGTGGAGTCTGTTCCTCTTGTTGCGAACCTGCACTGCCCCCTAACGACAAGGGTGTGAAATCGCCCTGCTTGTGTCCCGCCGAGATTTTTTCAAGTGTGCGCATGCGCAAGCATAGGGGCGGCGCCGCCGCTTGAAGTCCTTTGACGTGAGCAAATCGAAGCCGGGCAGTTTGGGGCGACTTCGCCGACTTGAGCTTCTTTTGTGACCTCCGCTAAGGTGAGTCTTAAACCCACAGTTCGTCTCCGAAGTGAGTGTAATAACACGTATCGAAATAAGTCGGTGAATGTGCCAAAAGTAATTGTCGTTGTCGACGAAGTTTGCTGTCAGTCAACACGGAAGTCAGGAAGTGTTGAGCTCGTGTCATTTTGCTTCCTCTCGTCAGAAGTTCAAGTTGCAACTTGTCACGCAAAGGTTTCCACAAGGTGTGGCCCCACGCACTAGAAGAAAAAGAGGCGCGTTTGGGAACATGTCTGAGAGTGAAAATGTCCCAATTGGGCCTTCCTTTGTAAAAACGGTGCCTGATGACGTCAGCAACGGTGGTTCGTCAGTCGACTTGATGACGCGTGAGAAAGTTCATCCGTGTGCCACGATTTCCATGGAAACGCAGACGCTACTCCCATGACCATGGCAACCGCATCCGGCCGACCGCCGGGCGGCCTCAAAGTTCCCGACCGCTTGGGTGCCTTCTCAACGGGTGTTGCTCAAAATCGTTTCCACTTGCGTGTTGCTGTTGAAGTTGGGCACAGCCGTTGACGGCGCGTGGCTGTCGTGTCCTTGTTTACAGTAGGTTGCGTTTTCTTGCTGCGGATCAATGAACGATTCTTTCCGGACGTGGTCCGTGTGTTCGTTGTCGACAGAGCCCGCAGCTGCTTGTTGACTTTGAAACTTGGCTTGGAAGGAGAGGTGTGCGACGTCGTGCGCGCTGCGATCATGAAAGGAGACCGAATCTCTCCTCTTTCATGTGGAGCCGCTTCAAACGACAAGGCCTATCTCGGAATAGTTGGAATGTAGGATTTTGGATTCCTGTCGGCCGCTGTGAAGAAAGATGGATTGGATTGGATTGTCATGCTCTAGTGCAGCTCATTTGTTTTGTGGCAATACATTTCATGGCATCCAAATGAAGGTTGTGCTGTCATCGGCATCGTCGTCGTGTTTGCTGTTGTGGTCGCGGAATGGCGGGCGGGCGGGTGGGTGGCGGCGAAGGTTTTGAGACAATGCACAATGGATGCCTGTGTGTGCGTGCGTGTGTGTGGCTGGGGGAGGGGGGGGGGGCAAAATCAATTTTGCAGCTGAAGGGCAATTTTCTGGGTGGAATATCCAAGGAGGTCCGGTCCGATGCCTTTCTGTCACTCTTGCAGCATCTGCATGGCCACCTGCCGATGATGCTTCCGTGTGCTCACGCTGACTTGCGTCGATGTTGAAGGTGAGTTTCAAACGCTCCACGCACAACGAGAGAAACTTTGCAAGCGATTGGTCGGTGTCCAGGTGGCGGCAAAGGGCGGATCAAAGCGGATTAGCCAGGAAGCGGCCGGGGGGCAGGTGGCGTCCCGAGACGCGCGCCGTCGAATTGGATCAGCATCGGGCTGCCGCTTCGTCTTGATCTGCTTCGCGCTCGTCCCTCCGACCGCCCTCGAGGTAAGAAAAGCGACAAATGTTGCCGTCCCGCTCGTTTTCCTCACTCCCGATGTGCGCGTGCCATGCGTCGTTCCCGCCCGCACCCGCATCGCGCCTGGAGCTCGACGGGTGCTCCGTGGTGACGTTTGTCCGTCGATCGCTCGGCATTGGGTGGGGCAGACTCTTAATCGCCACGGAAACCCGCCGACGCTTAAGGAGCTTACGTCCGCGCTCGCCAGTGGCGTGGAGTCCAACCTGCTCACAAACGACGTCTGCGTGTGTTTAAGAATAAAAAGAAAAGAAAAATGGCCCATTTCCTTGTCACAAAATGTATGCGCGGTTTGGCCTGTAGAATGTTTTGCTTTGAGTGAAAAAGATCCTCTCTGTCTGGAACGTCATAGACACTCTTTTGATCCTGCTGGAGGACAACAATGCATGAGCAGGAAGAAATCCAAACGATCCACTCCGCAGCCACAGCACATTTCACTTCCAATTCTAATTCGGAAAGAGAAAAAGAAAGCTTGGCAAGCAATATGAAGGAATGCGGCACGCGGGCATCCTCGCACCGAAATTCGCGGGCCAATTTAGGCAAACTCTGGCAAATCCCTTTCAGCAAGCAAACGCTTCGGATGTGGTGAGAAAACCGCCGGTGTGACGACGCCCGTATTCGGACCGCGGGTCAACATTTGAAGATGGCCACCCTCGGCTCTCGCGGGCCAGTAACCTCCCCCGCGCTGTCGCGTTCCCGCGACGACATATCACGATGTTGTCTTCCTATCAATCATCTTCCCGCAGAGTTGAGCACGTCCCGCGGGGGGCGCCAGTGAGCCTCCTCTCTCGTGCCCGCTCCGCCCCATCTCCTCGCCTTCCCCGGGGTCCGGACGATCTCGGGCCGCGCGCCGGCCGGACGCGAGCCTTGAGGAGGGCGGAGCCGATCCATGTGACTGCAAGGGGCGGAGCCAGCGGACGCCACGCCACCCCACCGCCATCATGGCGCTGACGTACCTGGACCGCGTGGTCTCGGAGATCATTGAGACCGAGAGGATGTACGTCAGAGACTTGCGGATGATCGTGGAGGTGAGAGACGGGGGCGCGCGGGGGGGGGGGGGGGCGGTAAAGTTTCAAAGCCGTTTCCCACAATGCGAGCGCGTCCCGCTCGGTTAGGACTACCTGGCGCACATTATCGACCAGGCGGACCTGAGCATCCGCCCGGAGCAGGTCTGCTTCCTCTTCGGGAACATCGAGGACATTTACGAGTTCAACAGGTGAGCAGCCAAGCAAGTTATGTCATCCCGCGACGCTGGAACGTGTTTGTCGTTGCGCTCGGGCAGCGAGCTGCTTCAGGATCTGGACCTGTGCCGGCGTGACGCCGTGGAGGTGGCCAGGTGCTTCGTGCTCAAGGTGAGGAGCGCTGGCGCCTTTCCTCGCAGCCGGCGCGGGCCATTGACCCGCGTGTGGCGCGTTTGCTTTCAGAGCGCCTACTTTGACATCTACACGCAGTACTGCACCAACTACCCAAAGTAAGGCCGCCGTCCGCGCCTTAGCCCAACCTCGGCCCCCCCCCCGCTGACGGCGGCGCTCCTCGCAGCTCGGTGGCGGCCCTGACGGACTGCATGCAGGACAAAAGTCTGGCCGTCTTCTTCCGCGAGCGCCAGAGCGCTTTGCAGCGGCCGCTGCCTTTGGGGACCTACCTGCTCAAACCCGTCCAGAGGATCCTCAAGTACCACCTGCTGCTGCAGGTGAGCGCACGCGACAAATACTCGGTCCCGTCCGTCCCAAGTCGGGCCGCGGAACATTCCTTTGGATCACTCGAGCGCCAAGTAACACCTCGTGTCGGGGCACCGGCAAAAGGAACAACTCCGAAGCCGAAGCAGCTCCGAGACTTGCTGCGGGGCGGCCGCCGTTCGGCTCATTGACGGAGAGGGAGGGAGGGGGGGGCTCAACTCTTTTTGTTGACAGGCAGAACACGAAGAGCATTTTGTTTCCTTCCAGAAGCCGCCTCCCCGCCAAACACGACGCAACGTCAACATTCTTGCTTGCTTGTCTTTTTGTTTGTTTGTTTGTTTGGGGGGGGGGGGGGGTAGGAAATCGCCAAGCACTTTGACCCCGAGGAGGAAGGCTACGAGGTGGTGGAGGAGGCCATCGTCACCATGACGGGGGTGGCCTGGTACATCAACGACATGAAGCGCAAACACGAGCACGCCGTCAGACTGCAGGTTGCCTTTTCACGCCTCCGCCGCCGCGCCGCGCCTCTTCTCTTCGGCGCCGTCACATTGACCGCAAACGCACAAAGCATCGCGTGACACCTTCGTAACTCATCGGCGGAGCAAACGTGGCTTCTCTGCGGCGCCGAGCGTGCGGGAGGCGCGCAGTTTGGCTCCCTCTGGTGGCGGGGGTTTAGCTTCGACCGTTGGCCCCAGAGGACGCCTCCAGAAGGAAGGCTTCGGTTGTCCCCCGCGGCCTCCCGTTACTTTTGCAGCGCCGGCGCCCGTACGGAAGGAGCCGCCGTAACGCTGGCGCTCTCGCAGGAGGTGCAGTCGCTGCTGCTGAACTGGAAAGGTCCCGACCTGACCACGTACGGCGAGCTGGTCCTGGAGGGAACCTTCAAGGTCCGCCGGGCCAAAGCCGAGCGGACGCTCTTCCTGCTGGAGCGCGTGCTGCTCATCAGCAAGCGGCGCGGCGAGCACTACGTCTACAAGTCGCACATCTCGGTGAGACGCGCTTCCTGCGCGATGTGAAATGTTCAAGGGCCGTCGACGGAGGTCGCGCGCGAGGCCGCGCCCCCGCTTGAATCGGCCTCGTCGTTGTCGTTGTGGTGTCAGTGCTCGGCGTTGATGCTGATCGAGAGCACCAAAGACAGTTTGAGCTTCAGCGTGACGCACTACAAACAACCCAAGCAGCCGCACACCATGCAGGTCGGGGGGCCCGCCGTGAAAAAAAAAAAGGGGGCGGGGGGCGGCTCGCCTGCATCACGTGACCACCCGACACCCGATTTCCTAGGCCAAGTCTGTGGAAGAGAAGAAGACGTGGGCCCAGCACATCAAGCGCATCATTCTGGAAAACCACCACGATATCATCCCGCAGAAGGTCAGCGCCGCCTCGTGCCGCGTTTTGCGTCGATGACGTGAAAGCGGAGCGTCGACCGACTTGTCCCGTTGCCCGTTGCAGGCCAAAGACACGCTCTTGAGTTCCAGATGTGAGTTGGGCTGGAAACGGGTCTCGGGTGCGCGAGGATCGCACGCGGAGCTAACGTGGCGCACGCGCCCCCCCCCTGCAGATCCCCACAGGCATCGCTACGGCCCCGACAGGCTCAAGAAAGTTCCATCCCGTTCGGCGGACGACGTTCCGCGCCCGCGCCCGGAAGGTGAAGGCCGCGCGCGCCGCAGTGGGGGGGGGGGTGGGCGCGCGGATGACTTTGAGCAATTCCCGCCAGCTGCGGGACTTGATGCGGATGTTTCTGTTTCAGATGTGAACGAGGGCATGGAGCTCAAGTGGCAAGGTAAACTCTTGCCTCCTTTATTCATTGGAGCTTCTTGATCTTATGGGTCATCGTCATGGTCGTTTTGTTTGCAGGACAAGTGGGCGTGGCCTCCAAGGTAACGAGCGCATGAATCGGTCAGAAAAGGTCAAATTGGAATTGTCGAGGAGACGCGAGTCATCGATAGCCTACGGCAAGTGCCGCGCACGGACCTCAAATCGGGAGCAGGGCCTCGAGATCGGAGAGACCGCGCAAAGGACTTTTGCCACATACGAGTTGTCGTCCCAAACGACCGCTTTCTCTGCTTCTCTGACCTGCGCGCTCCACACGGCGGGAGTGGGCGACTTGACCCGTTTTTGTTCGGGTCGCTGATCGGGGGGAGGTGGGAGACTTGTGTCACGTGACTTGACTCCCAATCGGGCGGTCTTCGGAGTTGCGGCTTGCTACGCTAAAACTCGGGGGAGACCCCGCTCGACTTGGAGACTCGCCTTGGCTTCGACTTGAACGCGGGGGGCCCCACCAACTTGGCTGTTGAGCTCAGCGACGGCCGGTCAAACGCAAACTCGACCGCTTTGGGACGGACCGTGGAGAAACGAACAAAACAAAAAAAAAGCGATGAGATGCGATGCGCTTGCCGCGACTGTTCCGCGCGTTGTGACCGATTACGGCTCGAGAAACGAGCGTGACTTGCCTTGACGAGATGAGACGGCTTGAGCGGCATCACAGCCGTGACTTGACTTGCCCCAAATGGCCGGACCGGGACTCGGGATCCGCTGCGGACTTCCTCCCACCTCTGTTCGGGTCGCACTCGACGGTGGCGGCGACGCTGACACCGGGGGGACTTTTGGGGTTGCGGCGTGGGCGCTCTTGGCCAACCAACTAATGTGTGAGTTGTTGAAGGAGACGGAGAGGAGCGGCGCTTCCCTCAACGATTCCGAGGACCAACGTGGCCTCGGCGCGGAGGAGGAAGAGGAGGAGGCGGGACCCGTCGGAGCTTGCGAGCAGGTCGGTTGAAGTCCGCCTTTGGATGAGCGCGGTCCGAATGACTGCGGCAAAACCCCAGCGCGTCCCCGGAGGCACAAAAACGAAACAAACGGGGCGCCGCCTCGAGAATGCCGACCTAAGAGGCGCCGAGGGGGGTCGTCGGAGCCCAGGTCCGCCGCTCCCGTTTCAGCCGAGGGTCCCAAAGTGGGCGACTCCACGCCCACGGGTCGATTGGTGTGGCCGCAGTCACCTCGCCTCTGGTGTTGGGGCCGCGGCACCCTCGGGGTTGTCTTCCCCCACCCGCTTCTCCTCTCGTCGCACGCGTCAAGGAACGCCCTCCTCACTCGCATGCCGTCTTTGCAGATGTCCACCGAAGAAGCGGCGTCGGCCTCCCTCCTCGCCGCCGAGCCGGGCGCCTCGGAGGAACCCGAACCCGCCCTCCACCCCGCGGACCCGCCGTCCGGCACTCCGGAGTCGCGCTCCAAACCCGGAAGCAGCGGCGAGTCCTCTGAAGACGAGGATGGCGAGAAGGAAGCGGACGGAAACGGCAGCATCCTTCCTCCGTCCGTGTTGGACAAAGCGGGTGCGATCGCGCAGCACTTTGGCAGCGTGAAGCGAGCCGCCGCCGCCGCCGCCCCGGACGACGCCCGCTCCCCGGGGGCTTCGCCGCGTTTACTGGTCACCGGCGGCGACCGCCTCAGTTTCGGCGGCAGACACGCCGGGCCGTCCTCGCCGCTCGACGGCGAGCGGGCGCTCCGGTGCCCCCGGGGCGACGCTCGCTTTGACGAGGAAACGGGCACCCTGCAAAGACGAGACTCCACCCTCTCCGGCCGCGACCAACTTCTCATCGGGAAGATCAAGACTTACTATGAGAAGGCCGAGAACCGGGACGCCGACTTCGGCCTCCGGCGCAGGGAGAGTCTGACGTACATCCCGGCGGGTCTGGTGAAAACCTCCATCAGCCGCCTGAACGGCATCCCCGACCGGGCGGAGCCCCGGCCCGCGACCGAGGAGTCTGGTTCGCCGCCGCTCGACTCCAAAGGTTTGCGCTCGGTCGCGCGAGGCTCGTCCGGTTCCGGAGCGCACAGACACCAGAGTACGGAGGACGAAGAGTTCCGACCCTCCGGCGAAATGCTCAAAGTCTGGCAACTGATGGAGCAGCGACTCGGCGAGACCCGCCGCCTTCACGATGTCGCGCACGCAAAACCTCGGGCGGAGCCCGACACCGTTTCGGAGGAGACCCGGCCGGCTTCGCCCGTCGGACAAACGCCCGGCGACGCGGCCCGCGCGGCGAGTCCGGCCGCTGTCGGCGGAGATCGGCTTCCCCGGGGTGCCCGACGCGGGAGCCAAACTGCAGATGAGGATGCAAATCTGCCCGACGACCAAGCGGACACCAAGGTCCGCCATCTCGCTCGTCAGTACAGCCGGCGCATCAAAAGCGGCAAAGCGCTCGGCGGACAGCCAAGTTGCGCAAACCCGACGGGCGAGAAGACTTTGGCCTGCGTGCCGGAGGAAAGCCCGCACGGGGGTAAGAAAAGCTCCGCTCGGCTCCCGTACCAGTCCGCTCACGTTGATTTCCTTCGGATTTTCTTTTTTTGACACTTCTTTATCTTAAGAGAGATTCGCAGAGGCGCCAGCCCATAGAAATGCGATTGATTTGTACATCTATACGTATACGTATATGCACACACGATAACGGCTGTGACTTTGCACTAAACAAATCAAAACAAAGGAAATGCGAGACGGGTTCCGTTTCTTGTCCGATTTATGAGGGTGGCTCGTGTTTCTGAGCATCATTGACTGAAGGCGTGCTCTCATTGTTTGTCAGGTGCCGGTCCAACTCCGGATCAGGTGCCGGCGCAGAGGCCCGACCCCGTCGTCTTCCCTCCGGCTCGGATCGGCTCCGGCCGTCCCGTTGGCGTTCCTCGGCGCGCCGAAAGCTTCGACTGGCCCAACGTGCGAGCGCTGCGGTCCGAGTACGCGGACCGCAGCGCGTCCGGCGCCGCGGGCCGGATGTCCTCCATCCCGGAGCAGATGTTCGACGTCAGGCGGCGTTCCTTGAGCGAAGCCTCGCCGGGCCCGACCCCCGCCCGCCCGAAATCCCGCAAGGGGCTCCGCAGAGCTCATACCCTGGACCCTCGGCTAAGCTCGGCCGCCGCGCGCGAAACCCGAGCGCGCCGGCGGGCCGACGGCGGCGGTGACCGCGCGGCGACCCGGACGCCGCAAGAGACGCTCCCCCGGCGGCGGGCCTCGGTCACGGAGGAGCCTTTGCGAGAACCGGAACCGGCCGAGACCGTGGATGTCGACCGCGACGCTTACGTCGAGATCCGATCGCCGACGAGCAGGGAGAAGATCTCCATCTTGGCCGTCATCGACCGCTGCCGGGCTTACCAGGAGTCGGATGAATACGTGCGGAGAAGCCAAAGCGCCGAGTCTCGAGACGGCTCCGGGACCATCTCGTCCTCCGGAGACCACGTCCGCGCCGCCGGCGACCGCTCGGAAACCTCGGCCTCCGGACGGCGCAACTCGGTGAAAAACCTCCGAGAGAAGTTCCAGAAGCTCAACTCCTGAAGCCACTCCGGCGGGAAATGAGAATTCAGACTTTTGGCTGACGAGTGCACAATTAACCCCGACTGGCAACGCGACGAGGCTCAACGAGGAGGCGCGGCTCATTTACAAGCATAGTCTCCTTCTAAATGAGCACCAAGTGCGAGCGTGCTCGTACACGAACAATTCGGCGCACGCGTGAGATCCATCTGTCAATCTGTTGGATAAATTCATCCCTGGCTTGAATTGCGTCTGAATCGAAAGCCCCGACGTCACGGCGATGTCACGTGGCCCAACAACGGGCCACTTGAACGTCGGCCAACGGTGCCCCGTTACCGGGGCAACAGCAAACAACCACTTGAACGCTATCTACCCAACTCAACTGTATTTCTCGAGCCCTTTCAAACAGCCATCGCCGCACGCAAAGTGCTGTACGTAGCGCCGTGACTTTTATTTTCTCGTGCAAAGGAGTATTTTTATACCGATAAGATTCGCCCCACGTTCTGTGTAATATCCAAAGGTCATAACCACGTGAGGTCAACACCATGTCGTTATTTATGTTAACGGTACATCACGAAATCTTTCTTTGACAAATAAAACACTGTACCGCGTCGCTCGAATGACGCCACCGCACCTCGTCCTCCGCTCGTCTGTCAAAATAAAGGTCACGTGAGCGTTCGCTTAGCGCGTCGGAGCGAAGAGCTCGGCTCGGTTGCGCAAGCGCGCGTCCTGCGGCAGGTTGAAGATGCGCCGGAAAACAAGGAGCCTTCAAAATAAAAGCTGCTCCGTCGCTCAAATCCGTCACACGGGAAAGCAGGAAGTGCCCGTTGATTTCACAGCAGGTGTGTTTGCGGGTAGCGTGCACGGACGTCGTTTTCGACACGCGGCGTCCGTCACCTCGAGACGAAAAGGCCCCCCCCACCCCTTCGCCATTGTGAAGGCCGCGGGGTGTGCGTTTCCTGCGTGTGACTTCCACGCTGCGACTTGACACGGCGGTACGGGCGGCGTCTGCTTCGGTTCTGGTTCCGCTGCCGGTGCCGGTCTTACGCGGATGCCTCGGGGGGGCCGTCGTCGTTCCCGCCCGACACATTCGCGCCCCCGTCCCGGTAGAGGAGACGAAGGTCCTCGCTCAGCATCCCGTCGATCCGAGGTGAGAGCGGCCGGGCCGGGTTGCGGCGTGGAGGAGGTAGGAAGGCGCGGGGGAGGGGGATTGGGGGCGGCCCGGCGCGGCCTGCCTGCCTGCCTGCCTGCCTGCCTGCCTGCCTGCCTGCCAGGCTCGCAGCAGCGGTTCGTCACTTCGGCGTGGTGGGCACTGTCAGTTAGGCGTCGTCTCGGGAAGCACACGTGCGGGGGGGAGGAGGGGGTGCGGGTGGGGCTGATGTTGATGCTGTCCCTCCCAGAATGCGTTGCGCCTGACAAGATGAGCGTGACGTCGTGGTTCCTAGTGAGCGGCTCCGGCGCGCGCCACCGCCTTCCCAAGGAGATGATCTTTGTGGGGCGGGAGGACTGCGAGCTCATGCTGCAGGTGAGTCGGCCCGTGCCGCGCCCTCGCTTTCTCCCCGACCGCGGTGACGCTTTTCCCGCGGCGCCGCGCAGTCTCGCAGCGTGGACAAACAGCACGCCGTGATCAACTACAACGCCGCCGCGGACCAGCACCTGGTCAAGGACCTGGGCAGCTTCAACGGGGTGAGACGGCGCTTTCATCCCGCGGCGCCCCATCGCGCGGCTGACTTCTGCTTTGATTGTTTTTCCGCAGACGTTTGTCAACGACCTGAGGATCCCCGACCAGACCTACGTCAGGCTGAAAGTGTCCGACATCCTCCGCTTCGGATACGATAGCCTTGACCGGCCCTTCCCTTAGTTGCGCTGTGTCGCGCGCGCTTACGTTGCCGCCGCCCAAAAAGTAGACGGACGTAGATTCGGAATGGCTTACCGCTTTGGTCCACGGCATGTCGGAAAAGAGGCCCAAAAGTCGATGCGTGGTCGCCGACCTTGGCAAATGTCTTATTTTCAAACGACACAAAGAGAATCCGCCGGACAGACGGTATTTGCCGTTGAGCGGCCGAAACGCCGAGGAGTCGGCCGATTCATCGAATCCGTGATCGTCAAATTCCTCCGGGGGACTCGTGGGTCGCGACCCTCGCGAGGACAAGCGCGTTAGAAAATGGACGGATGGCTTCATCGTTGCCCCTCTCGTCGATACGTTGCCGCCGATCAAGGCACATTTCAACTAGAAGACAAAGTCTTGACTTCTAAAGCCAAATGCCAGGCAGTCCAAGACGTTCCAGTCACGGAAAGACCGCGCCCTTTTCGCTAGAGTAGCAGCGTGCGTTTCAAATACGCACGCACAGACAAATCCGGCGCTCGCCGTTCATGACTGCGTATGCGTCCGGCACCGTCACACCCGCACCTTGGTCACCGGCTACTTCCTTAACCCGCTGGCACATTCCCATGTCTACGTTCTGGAGAAGAGTCGACACCAAGTCCCCGAAGAGGCTCTGAAGGTCAGTGCGCCGTCGCCTCGCTTTGTCGTGAAAGTGCGTTCGGGACTCGAAAGACGCGGCGCAGCGGGGGAGTCGCGAGCCCGAGACGGCGTCGCCCGCCAAGCGGAGGTCCTTTCGGGGAAGCCGCCGCCGGCCTCGGCGCCAAAGAGGCTCCTTGAAGGTCAGCGCTGAGTTTCGGCGCCCTCTGTCGTCGCAGCACGAGAAGTACACCAGCCAACTGCAGATTAGCCTGAAGGCGTCTCGGGGCGAGGAGGCGGAGCTGGAGAAGAACGCCGCCAGCAAGAGCTCGACGCAAGGTACGTAGCCGACGCGATCGGGTGCCGCGGGGCGACCCGAGCCGCGTATCCGCTTGAGGGAGGGCAACGGAAGGCCAACGCGGAGGACGGCCGGGCGGCGCCCCGTCGCGTCGGCTCACGTCGGCGCTCGCGGTTGCCCCCAGAGCTTCCGGCCCCGCGGCCCACGCCGCTGTACGGGCAGCCTTCCTGGTGGGGAGAGGACGACTCCGGGAGTCGGGCGGACGGCGGCGACCAACCTCAGAAAGAAGAGCCCGACAAAGACGGCCCTCGTCCGGGTACGATCTCCGCCGAGCGCCGCCTCCGACTGGCAGCCCGCCGGCCGGGTGACTCGGACCGCGGCGGTCGTCGAGGGTCTGAGGTCTGCTTTGCGGTTTTGCTCAGAGGCGGCGAGGGACGTTCCGCCCGCGGATCCGGACTTGCCCGAATGCCTCTCCGCTTCCCGTAGGAAGAGCGGATCGCCGTCGTACCGGCGCGAGGCCGGCTACTTCGAGATTCCCACCAAGGACTTGCCACTCCCCAAAGCCGCGGAGGCGGAGCTCCGAGAGATCCCCACCAAGGACACCGCCGGCGGCCTCGGCCCCGACGAGACTCCGCTCGCTATCCAGAGCCACGCCTCCTTCACCATCGAGTTTGATGACCTCACGCCGGGAAAGATCAAAATCAAAGACCACGTGACCAAGTTCTCCTCCCGCCACGGGAAGACTCCGCCCCCGGCCAAGATGGCCCCCGCGGAGGCGATGTCATCCCAGAGCAAAGTGGCCGATTGGCTGGTTCGCAGCGACGCCGGCGCGATGAGGACGCGACCCGCCTGCGACGACGTTTACAGCACCAAGAGCGACCTCGCCGTCAACATCAAATCGCTGAAAGGTGACGAGGACGCGCGCGATCGCCGATCGGCCCGCCGATTGCTCGCTCGTCGACGGTTCCGCGTTGGCAAATTCGCCGGCGGTGAACCCCCGCGTATCGCGGCCGATACAGAGAATGCGAGTTAAAAGCGAAGCCGTCGCTACTTTGGACAGTCTGAGCCTTCCCGCGCACTCTCAATCCACTTGAAGTCGGTGAAAGACAACGAGACAGCGCTGCGGGTTAGCGCGTCCGTGCCATTCCGCCGCTTCGTTTGCACGCGCGCGGCCAACGGCGCTTCCTGTTTGCAGGTCATCACCACGACGACGGAACGCAGAGCGACTCCGAGGACCCGGCGCTCAAAGGACGGAGGAGCGGATCCCGGCCTTCCCGGACCCGGGTCGGGCCCGAGCCCGCGTCCCCGGAGCCCCCCGGGACCCGGTCCTCCGTCACCGACCCGTGCGAGCGCCCGAGCCAGCGGGCCTTCGTCATCGAGTTCTTTGACGACAACCCGCGCAAGAAGCGCTCGCAGTCCTTCACTCACAACCCCGACCCGTACTCCGGACTCAAGGCCAAGCCGGAGCGGCGCAAAGGCGGCGAGCGTCCGGCGTCCGTTCACGGCCACGCGGCCCCCGCCCAGCAGGTGACGGCGCCGCTCAAAGGTCCCGGCGGACACGGAGTCCCCCGGCGGTCCGGTTCGCTGAAGCGGGAGCAGGCCGAGGCCGAGACCTCTCGCTCGTCCTCGGCCGTCTTTGTTCGTCCTTTCGGCAGCGTGGGCAAGAGGTCCAAACTGGCTCAAGACTCGGCTCGGGAGTTTGCCGTGGAATCGCCGAAGGATTCTCGTCCGGACTCCTCGTCCAGCGGGGAGCCAATGACGCCGCCGCCCTTGTCGGCGCCGCCGGCGATGGTGTCGGCCCCTTGGCCGGCGGAAGCTTCGGCCCCGCCCGCGACGGACGCGCCCCCTGCCGTCGGAGCCGCTCGGCCGCCGCCGCCGCCCCTGCGTTTTCCCGGAGCGGACGGCAGAGGGTGCCAGAGGCTGCCGAGGAACGAGGAGGACGACAGCGCGAGCGAGGCCGGCACCTACACCATCGACACCGACGCCCACGACCAGGAAGTGGAAGATGCTCGCAACATGATCGACCAGGTGACCTCGTCTCTTGTCCGAAGCGGCTGCCAACGTTCCTCCCAACCCGTCGACATCTTGCGCAGGTGTTCGGGGTCCTGGACTCTCCGGAGTACGCCGAGCCCAGCCCGGGAACGCCGAGGCCCGTCATAGATGAAGACCGGGTTGAGCGTGCGAACGGTGCGAGCTGTCGCGTGATTCTGCAGGACTTTGGGCCGGCCGCCGGCGGCGGCCTCGCAGCGAGCCCCTTACAGGTAAAGAGCCCGACGGCAAAGCCTCCTGTGCGCGTCGCGTGTGGATCACCATCACGGGGGGTACAAAAACCGTTGTTTTCTCCCTTCAGGCTCCGGCTCCAGGAGGCCCAAAGTGGCTTTCTCGTTGGGCCGGTCTAGCGGACGGCTGCGCTGCGCCTGCAGAAGGTGCTTTTGTTTCTTTGGTCGTTGTTGCGTGTGCGTGGGCTTCAAAAAGTCACGATCTGATTTGATGAGAAAAGTGCTAGCGATGAGCAGCCCAAAGCCCCACTCGCTGCCGACGTTGCCTCATCAGAACGCGAATGCCGAGACGGTGTTGACGTGCGCCGAGCGCCTCGAAGCTAGAAAAGCTCCTTTGTAGAGCGCGCCGCCATTGGCAAGAAAAGGGCCGGGCATTCTCGCAAGAGAAAAAAAAAAAAGAGCCCCACCATCGACATTGCCGCCTTCGTCATAGTCGTGGGCGGGACGTCGTTTTTCGTGGCGAAAGATCGCGCGATGCCACGTGGCGTTTTGATTCGCATGCGGAACGGCCACGGAAGCGCCCGCCGGTGAAAAGCAATGCGCGAGCCCAGTCCGTCGCGTCGCGTCGCGTCAGTGTTGGCGGCCCGGTAGGCACCCCGACTTAGTTTGGCAAACATGTTCATCTTTGACCTCTTTGCGGCAGGCTCGCCGGCGCCGGTGCGGCCGAGCGAAGGTGACGGCGACGAGCCCCGGGAGTCCGAGTCCGGCCGCGGCCGCAGGACCAGAAGGCTTCTGCCTCGGGTTCCCCCCGAAAAGGGGGAAGGCGGCGGCGGCCTCCCGGGATGCCAGGACCCTTCCCAAGAGCGGCAGCGCGCCGACGCGGCTCCCCCGTCTCCCGGACGCCAAGTGGATCCGGACAGTCTGAGCGACGCCAGCCGCTCCGAGGCCGCTCCGAGCCCTCAGGCACAGAAAGCCGCCTCCTCGTCCTCCTCCGCAAAGCGCACCCTCTTCTACATCGGGTCGGACGAAAACGGAGCCCGGCCTGACCCGGCCAGATTCTCGGCTCACTTTCGGAGCGCTCCGGACCCCCCCGCCGAAACTCCCCCGACCACCGTCCTGATCCGCCACCTCGGCGGTCACGAACCGCCACGGGGAGGCGTGAAAGCAAACAGCTCGGCGCCGGAGCTGCCCGCCCGGAACACGGATAGCGTCCCGACGAGAGACGCCCCGCCCCTCGTCCGCCGGGCGAGTTTCACCAAAGCGGGGCCCGCCGAAAACGTCCGAGTCAAGAAGCCGCCCCGCGTCGGCAGTCGGCCGTCCGTCGGGGACCCGGAAGGGAGGACGGACGCGGAGCCCTTCCTCCGGGAGGCCGGCGGCTTCCCGTCTCCCGGCTCCCGGAAAGGCGGCTCGTCCGGCCGCGTTGACGATTCGCTTTCGGGAGAGTCCGACTTGGACACGGCGAGCAGCGTGAGCCAGGTGAGCGGCAAAAGGACGCCCGCGGCTTCGGCCGACGGCGGCGGCCTCCGCGAGGACGAGACCCCCTCCGCTCGGCGCGAGGGCCGCCGGCCCTCGGCTCGCGAGCGACTTTCGGAGAAACGGCGAGGCCAGCCGCCCGCTACGCCCGCCGACAAGGCGGAGGCCGCCAAGCGCCTTCAGATGCGCCGCAGCGCCGCCGCCCGCGGCTCTTTGACGTCCGATCGAGAGGCCTCCCGAGCATCCGGCCGGGCGAAAAAGGAGGACGGCGCCAAGGCGGCGCGCGCGCAGCTTCTGACTCGCTCCAACAGCTTGTCGGCGCCGCGTCCCACTCGAGCGTCCATGTTGCGCCGAGCGCGGCTGGGAGAAGCTTCGGACAACGAAGGCGCCGACACCGACCGGGCCTCCCAAAGCTCCGACCAGGCCGCGCCGGCGACGGAAGCCAAGAAACTGTCCCGGCTGGACATCTTGGCGCTGCCGCGGAAGAGGACGGCTTCTTTTACGGGCGCCGGCGACGGCGAGACCCCGCCCGCCGCCGGCCGCTCGGCTTTCTCCGCTCGGAACGCCGACCCGCCCTCCGCCGCCAGGAAGTCCGCGGTGAGCGACGCCCGACCGGCCGCCCGCAGAGCGGCGGGGAAAAATGCGCTGAGCCGCACCCGCTCCACTGGAGCCGAGTACCCCAACGGCGGTGAGTCGCGTGTCGGTTCCCGAAGCAAAGTCTGCCAACAGCCCCGGCGCGCCCCCCTGTGGCGACGTGCCGCGCTCACTTGCTCGTTTTCTCGTTTGCGCCGCGAGCCAAAATTTGAATTGCCGGCGAGGCGCCGGAACCGACGCGACTCCTCGGTCGGCTTTGCGGATGGCGAGAGGCGCGCTTGAATATCTTGACGCGGCGGCCGTCGAGAAGGTTGACTTGTTGATTTCTTTTGGGCAGGTGTCCGTCCCCGGCGCAAAAACTCTGACTTCTCTTCTTCATCCGACGAAGACTACAAAAGCGGCGCCGAGGCCGCGAAAGCCAAACGCCGCGCCCAGAGTCCCCGCGGCCGCGAGACGCCCGGCGCCCGCTCCCAGTCGCTTTCCCTGGAGACGGAGGAGGACGAGGACCGGAGCGACCCCTACCAGAACTGGTCCACGCACAGCGCCGAGATCGCCAAGTACGCCCGCGCTCGTCGCTACTTGAAAATGGAAAAGGCCGCCGAAAGGTTTGGAGGAGCGGCCGCGCGTCTGACCGGCGTTTGCTCTTGCGCAGGCTCAGTCACGACTTGGCCAAAGACTTGGCCATCCTGGCCAAGGAAATCCACGACGTGGCCGGCGACGGCGACTGCGCCGCCGGCCCCCCCGCCGCCGCGCCCGACACGTCGGCCTCGGCGGCGTTTGCCAGGCAGGAGGTGGGCCCAAAACAACAAACGCAGAAAAAAAACGCACAACACCCGCTTTGAATTTCCTTCTGCTTGCTTTCGTTGGAATTTCGCTCTCGTCTTTCATTTGACTTTGGAGACTTTGCTTTGAACGGCTTTTTTTTCCTTTTCCCTTCCTTTGCTTCCGCGCGTCGGCGATGAGCGCGTTGCAGGACGCGCGGCCGCTGAGTCCGCTGCGCCATCTGTCGCGCGCCATCCGGGACAACACGGAGCAGCTGGCCGCCAAACTCAAGTGAGACGCTTCCTCCGCTCGCCCGGGCGCGCCGCTCTTTTTTATGGGGGGGGGCGAGTGGCAAGTTTGAAAAGTGTGCCGCCGCTGTTTGCGTTCAGGCTGATGTTCCACAACAGAGAGGACGCGTGGGAGGAGATGGACAAGCAGACCAAGGCGGACGCTGAACTTTCGCTCCTGAAGACGTCCGATCAGGTCGCGAGCGAACTATCGAATCGATTTGCGAGTCGGGCGCTCATATTGGCGTCCCTTCGTTTCGCAGGAGATCTCGTCCATCGTGGCGGAACTCGCGAGAGTCCAAAGGCAGCTGCAAGGTAAAAAAAACCCAAATCAAAGTACGATGAAACCATCCGCCGCCCGACGCTTGGGGGTGGCGGCTGTATTTTTGCACACGCCAAAAGGAAAAGGGATCGGCGACGGAACCCTGAGATCGTCTTGTCGTGTTTTGGACAAGTGGCTGTTCTTGTCGCGATTGCTCGCTCCGTGTGTGTGTGTGTCTCTGCAGTCATCAACTGGGCGGTGGATCCCGCCGGCAGTCTTCAGGCCTCCGCCCAAAGTCCCCCGACCATCTCCGTGGAAAAGAAAGGCGCTCAGAAAACGCGGCGTCACGTGCTGTGAAAAGGCACCGCCGCCTTCCTCGTCTTGTGCGCGAAGCCCGGTCGTCGTTCACGCCAAAGTAGCGACAGGAAGCCTGCGATCAGCATCCTCCGTGCTTGGGCGCCCCCTTGTGGAAGTGCGCCGACTGTGTCCGTCGCGGTGGCCGGCCGTTTCTTTCAAGTCGCCCAAGCGGGACCGTACGCTTTCGTTACCCCCCCGTCATTTTGTGTCGATGCGGTCGCCGTCACTTCGTCGCTCTGGGGCGCATTTGAAGCCAGGCCGCGCCCCCACCTGCCCACCGCTCGGCCCGCGTGATGAATGTTATGACGTCAGAATGACATGAAAATGTTCTTCCGTGTTATTTCTTCGAATGAGAAATAAATGACGCGCGCAAGGTCTTCTTGAAAACAACTTTGATGTTCGAATCATCGGCCCGAGATCAGAAGTTGAAGGAGGCAACTGGACGACTCGTATCTTCAATTTGTCGGGGCGGGGCATAATGTGGAAATGACAATAGAAATAAAAAGCAGAGCTTGCTCTTCCTATTCGCTACAAGCACATTTACGCGTTTGAGTCACTTTTCAAAAGTGGCTCCAAATCCCCCCCCCCCCAAAATGTTGAAAGAAGCGAGACGTTCCAATCTGCTTCTTTGTGTGTAGGAGGGGCTGCAGTTGCTCAAGTCGTAAACGGCGTTGCTGCATGCACCAAAAACAAAAGTTGGCATCCGCGTTGTGTGCGTCGCGGAGGCTTTTGGCTGGCAGCGGCCCAATTGCAAAAGCGCGGTGTCGTTTTCGTCGCGGCGTCGAGGCTCCACCTGCAGGCCACGCCCTCCCGCCCCCAGCCGGCTGCCTCTTATCGCTCATCAGACATTTGAAGGGAAAAACGGTACAAGGAGAAGAAGCAGCCGCAGCCGCAGCCGCCTCCTCACGTGAGTTCAAAGTCTCTGAGCGGCTTGGAGCGTCGTCGACTCACGTCGTCGTCGGCCGGAGCGCTCGCGTTTGCCTCGAATGCGTTTGTTCATCGAGGTCGGGAGGGAGCGACGCGGCGCCGGCGGGCGAGTAGCCTGCGCTCCGCGATGGCACTTTGCGATTTTCAGCAGCCAGGAGGTCGGGACCAAAAAGGCCATCGCAAAGACGCGGCCGTCGGCGCCGAGTCAGCCTTTTGTTTCCCGACCGGGAGCGAGTCTCCTTGTGGCCGCTTCGAGAGAAGAAGAAGAAGAGTGTTTTTGGACGACGACGACTACTTCTGCCCGCTGGCCATCGACGTCCCCGCCGCGCCTTCTCCGTGCCAGCCGTCCTCCATTGGGAATTGTTTGCTTTGTTCTCCCTCCAGGTGATCGACGGATCCCCGGCGGACATGCGCCGCCTCCTCGGCGACGATGGTCGCGGCTCACCTGGAGCGATGAATTGACCGCGCGAGGCGAGACGCAACAGAGGGCGAGCGTTGACCCGTCCCGTCCGCAGAGACTACATCGCAAGTCGAGCGGCGGCGACTCCAAGAGGAAGAAGCCACTCGGCCAACGCGGTTCGCCTGCACCGACCGCAAGCTGTTGGGGAAGAAATCGTGGCCTTCGCCTTCAGGTGCGCTCCTCCTCCTCCTCCTCCTCCTCCTCTCCTCAATGGCTCCCGAGACGCGAGCGTGCGCGCGGACTTTGAGCGCAGATGCGACGGGACCGCCCGCCACGCCTCGCCATTTGCAAAGCGACGACGAACACCCGCTCGCGCGACAATCTTCGGACAAACGCGCGGTTAGCGCGGCACCACAACAAAGGGGGCCGGTTGCCGCCTTGACCAACACGAGCGGTCACGATGACCACCGGACGACACGGCGCGGGCCGCGCCCGCTCGCCACGCCCGGCCGATGACCATGACGACATGACCGCAAACCACCTGCGCGTTTGTTCCCTTCAGTGAGGCGGCGCCGCTCGCCCTCGAGTCGGACATCTCGGCGGCGGACGTTGGCTCCATCAAGCGCGGCGTGGAGGAGGAGCTCGCCTCCGCCAATCGCAGGCGGGCGCCGTTGGCCTTGCTCAAAAGGGACAAAAGCGCAAGCCCTGGGACTGATGCCACTTGATTGCGTTTGCCTTTTTCACAGCCCAAAATGCGCGTGATGGACGGACGGATGCTTCGGCAAATCTTCCAGGGGGGAAATTCCGAGTTGGGCGGGATTTGAATGCATTTGTCCATTCCAGGTGCTTCATGCAGTTTATCAAGTCAGCAAAGTGTGCCCGTGTGTGTGTGTGTGGGGGGGGGGGGGGGGGCTAATAAAGACTTGGAAGTGTTTCACAGACTTTATCATCATGATATAATCATCAGGAGTATTCTTATTATTATTATGGGACGTTTCAGCTGCTCCACTCAGGAACTCGAAAATCAAGGAGGTGTCGGACATCTACGTGGCTCACTAACGTCCCGTAAGACGGGTTCTACTTCAAGCGAGGGAGGGCCTGCCGGTGGGGGGGTCGCGGGGGTCGGCGCGGTTACGGCCTGGAGAGATTACGTGAGGGGCGAGAGGCGAAAGGTTCACTTCTGCTCGGGCATCAGGTCGTCGACGGCGTCTCCGGCCTCCAGGCGTTTCTCCATGTCCACCAGGAGGTTGACGCCGTCCACCACCATCTGGACCAGCTCCACTTCGGAGAAACCCAAGCGGTCCGCGTTGGAGATGTCAAAGACTCCGCCTACCGCCGCCGTGTCCACTCCCCCTGAAAAGACGCCACAGCGCGCTCGAGACGGCCGAAAGGCCCCTCCCCCCCGGAGTAGGCCCCGCCCCCGACGACCTCGCCGAAGGTCCCGGCCCAAAGGGGCCCTCGTCCCGCCCCGGCCGAGATCCTACCTGTGCCTCGCTTCTGCAGCCTGAGACGTTGGAGGACTTCGCCAAACAGCTCGTGCTCGCTGAGGTTGGGAAGTTTGACGTGGACGCCGGCGCGCAGGCCCGTCCCCAGGTTGGACGGGCACGTGAGGACGTAGCCCAGGTGCTCGTTCCACATGAACTCGTGACTTCGCTCCTTGAAGAGGGACTCGATCTGCGCCGCCGCAGGGAGACGGGCGCGTGAGGCCGCGCGGACCTCTCGCGTCCGTCGCTCGCCGGCTTTTACCGATACGAGGGCGGGCGGGGCGACGGAGGGATCGAGCGCCACCGGAAGCGTCGGCTCGTCATTCCGAAGACGGAGCTTTTCATTTGCTTGAAAGGCCTTTCATTTGATCTCGCTTCTTGCGGCATTTTGAACGGAGATTTCATGTTGGAAATACTCCAGATGGGGAATCGAGAACGACCGCATCTCTTGAATTCTGGACAATCTCATGGGAGCTAAAAAAAAAAAAAAGCACTGCTCTTGTAATAGGCCGTCCGTACAAAGTCGACGCCTGGGGGCCGTTGCGGTCGCCCTCGTTGCTCCACTTTGATTTTCACCGCGCACGACGGCGCATCCGGAGCGCCTCGGAATAGAAAAAGAATCAACCCAACGCCGGGTCGTCGCCTCCATAAAAATGAAGGTGGGGCACAGCTGCATTGCTATGAAATCTGCTTCTTTTCAACCCCCCGCCGCAACTACTTTTGCAGTTCCCGACTAACTTGAGTCTTGTAGATTGCTGCCGTCGGGCTTGGAAAGCGACGGGGCGCGGTGACTGACCTTGGTGAGCCCGGTGCAGAATCTGGTGAAGACCTCCCTCATGTTGCCGCCTTTCTGCATGCTGATGACGCGCAGGTGGTCTTCCTCGTTGACCCACACCAGGAAGGTCTTGTTGTCGTTGTGCCTGCCAGGGCACGCCGAGGTCACGGCGGCGAGCGGGGGGAAGAAACAAAAACCAAAGCCCGAGACGACGGGAGGCGTTCTGACCAGATCCCGCGACCGTCGGGCCAATCGCGAGCCATGCCGGACGCCAGCAGCAGCGGCGAGACGGGTTTGTCGAAGAGGAAGTGGTCGTCGATCAGCTGCTGCTGTTCCTCCTCCGTCATGTTCTTCAGGGCGTAGTAGCGCCCTTTCAGATCTCCGTCCAGGGCGTCCAGACCTGCGAAGCGGGCGGCGGCGTCAACTCGGCGTCCGGCCGGGGGGGAGGCGGGCGGGCAAAGCGCGGCGAAGTCCCGCCCTACTTTGAATGGAGAGGTCCTCGATGGCGCGGCGCTCGCCGCGACTGCAGTGAGGCGGCAAGCAGAAGCCGCGGATGCTGCGGCCGGTCCGAACCCGAGAGCTCAGGACGTAGTTTGGATCCAGGTCGTCTCCGCCCTGGAAACGGCCAAAGTCCAACGCTCACCCGACGCGCGAGAGACTCGAGACGGAAGCCGCCGCTCCCCCAAAGCGGGTCGTGCGCTTTCCTTTAGTTTTTTCGGCACGCTCCGACTCCATTCGACCCGCCGGCCGTTCCGGAGCCCGACGGGAGCAAGTCCGCAAAGAGCTCGGGGACGCGCGGGCGTCCCACCCGCTTCCGGGTGAGCCCCGCCCCGTCGTCTATTTGCGGACCGCTTTACCTGCAGGTTCTCCGGGTCCAGATCGGTCTTGTGCTTGTCGTCGGGTTTGTAGCCCCCGTGGCGGTCTTCGATAATGGGGTCCATGAGGTCCCGGAACACCTCGTAGGTCTCCTCGTCTCCCGCCACGCAGCCCACCGTCATGATGAACGGGTGACCTGAGTGGCCAAAATCAGCCCCGGGCTTTATTTGGGGGGCAGATCAGCCGCGGTCCAATTAAGAGGCAGAAAGCCGCCGATCCAATTAAAGTCTCTAATCGCTTGACTTCGGGAGTCAGGCGAGGGGGGGGGGGGGGCCCGGCGATTACCTGGATTGTCCACGCCGGTCTGGATGACGTCATCCAGGGTGAAACCGCTGGGCGTCTCTTTGTCCCGCAGTTGGGCGTAGATTTCGGGCGTCAGCACCTTGGCCATGTGGTTGTTGTGCTGGCTCAGGTCAGGGAACTCCTGCTCGGCCGAGTAGTTCATCTTCATCTTGTTGTGGGTGTTTCCGAAAGGCATGGCGACTGCGGGTCGGCACACGGGCGCGCTCACTGTTTTTGCACCCATCGCGCGGCGGGATGGCCTTGGGGGCTTCAGCGCCCCCCCCCACCGTCTAGCGATACGTGACTGAATCCGTGTCGGTTGGCTTTCGCGCTGCAGGTCGAGACGTTTGCGTTTCCTCTGAAGGAAACTTTTAGTTCGGTAAAAATGTGATTTGACTTTTTATCTGCCAATTGTTTTGTTTTTTTCCCCCCTACAACGCTCAGCGTTTTGCTCATGCTTTTTGCTTAGTTCATGTTTTTCATGTCCGTGCTTCATTGGGATGTGTTCCTCAATTTTTTTTTTCTTGATTTTTTTTTTTTTCCTGGAATTATTTCTGACCTCAAGCGTTGGTGGTTGTGGCCCTCCTATCACTCGGACCGATTCTGTCATTTCAATTGTTTTCAAGTCAAACGTGGAAAATAATAATAATAATAGATTTTATTTATAAGCGCCTTTCAAGACACCCAAGGACACTTTACAATAACAAAAAACACAAAACAATATGTCAACTTTTGTACGTCCGCGCGATTCGCTCTTTCGGGACCGCAACGTGGTTCTTGGTTTGGATGAACACTTGGGCCCGCTACGCCGCAGCCATGTTTGGAGGTTTGTCGGTCCGCGTTTGATGCCGCTCATTTTTTGGGCTTCATGAAAGGGGAACGTGGCCGAATCGATTCTCCTCGGCGCGCGTGGGCAAATTCCACAAATCGACGATCAATCGCAAAAGTGCCATTTTGCTCGCGGCGGGCCGCTGTCCTCTTTGCTCGCGCCCCCAAGGTCACGGCGCGCGGCGACGGCGCAGCAGCGCGTGCGGGCGCGCCTCCTCCTCGCCGCACCTTCTGCACCTTCACCTCTGACCTTGTCGCGTGCGGCCGCCGCGTTGCGTGCGCTCAAAGACGATTAGCGGCCGCCGCGCGCATTTGCGCCGACTGCGCAACACCTGCCCGCGGACGCGAGCTGGCGCGCGCGCGCTCGATGCGCCTCGCGTGACAATCAAAATGAGGGCAGAGAAATCGGGAGGAAAAAGAGCGGCGGCTCTTTGTTCGGACAAAAGCGGTGTTGACGGGACGCGCGTGACGCAGGAGTGCGGTCGGGGTGGGGGTCGGGGGGTCGTTTTGCACGCGACGGACCGTTTTCCCTACCGACTGCACGGATGAGAGGGTCGGGCGATCGATCGGTCCTTACCTGCGGTGGGTTCCGGCGGAGGGGCGCGATGCGAAAGGAGCTGAGCTGAGCTGGTCCGGTCCGGTCCGGTTCGGTTCTGCTGCGGCGGTGGCGGATTAGAGCGGGTCCATCTTTTTATATCCGCCCCTGAGAGCCCATTGGCTCCTATTTGCGGTCCATTCATTCCATTGGGCGGGGAGCCGCCGCCGCTGATGCGGCTGTCACGTGACGTCACTTGGCACGAAGCGCCAAAGTGAGCGGAAAGGGCCTCGGTCGGACTCCAATCTCATGGTCCGACACACGTAGCCGCGGCGGCGCCGCTTCATCGTCATCATCCTGTGCTCATCTTCGTCGTCTTCATCCGCCATTTTTGAGCGACACGGCCAATCGCGGGCTTCGACCCCCTCCTCGTCGCGCGATTGGCTTTGGTGACTTTCTCAAGAGGTGACCCGCCACCCTTCAGCCGTCTGCGCTCGCCTTGTGAATCTTAAGCACCTCGCGACAAAAGCGGACCCGCGGGAACAAGCCGACTTTTGTCTGCGGCGCGCGTGTGTGCGCGCGCGCGCAGAGAAGCGGGCCCCCAGGGGCTTACGCCTTGTGCGCGCGTCCACGCGTGAGTCTGCCCATGCGCGTACGTGTCGCGGGCTGTTTATCGACGGTCTGCTTTGGGGGCACAACAGCGGGACGGAGCGAGGAGGGCCCCCCGGACCCCGCAGATGAAGCGCGTCCGGTCAGGACCGAGACGATGAGGAAAGCCGTTTGGGGCGCGCAGCCTCTCCTCCGCCTCGCGGTTATGTAAGCGGCGCACAGGCAGGTGCATTGTGGGACATTTCGCCAGCATCGCCCTGACCCCATTTCGTCTTTGTTGCCGCGACAACCGCGCACCCACGCAGTCAAACGATTTCAGCGAGAGGCCGGGCCCCGTCCCCGGCGTTCGAGCGGCGCTCATTGGCTGTTCAGGAAAGGAGGAAGGAAGCAAGGAATGTGTGATAAATTCGCGATCCATTTTTCACATGACAGCATCAGATGTGACATTTATGTTACAAATGTCGTTTGTGGTAACGGGTCGCTTCCATTATTCTGCTCTTGTTTGTGTGTGTGTGTGTGTGTGTGTGTGTCCGTCCCCCAAATTTTGGCTTCGATGGTCTTTTTGCGTGTCCGCTTTTCCAGCCCGGAGGAAGTGATTTCGAGCTCCGCGTAGCCTCGAAGAGCTGGATCAAGCAAGCAAGGGCCATCCCCTTTCCCCGGCGTTCAGGAGTAAATGGCGGAGAGGTTCAGAAACGAGCGGAGGCGAGAAGATGTTTAGATTTCTGTCTTTTGCCACCTCGGTCCCTTCGCCCCCTTTGTTCCACCTCGCTCCCTCCTTCATCCCAGCATGCATTGCGAGCGGGGCCTTTGTGATTGTCGTCCAAAGCTCTTTGCTGTCAGGCGTCCGTGGTGGTGACGTCACACGCGTGACCTCGGCGCCGGTCGCCTCGTGGCTGTGATGACGTCACCCCCAGCCTCCTCTTGGCTCCCGGGGGCCGATGACGTCACGTCACGTCTCCATGGCGTTTCCGACGGGGAAGGCGGGGCCCGTGATGCCGGGCCCATCGCTCGGCCGCGGCACAACTTCCGGGGCTCCACGCTTCATATTTCAAAACAAAAGCATTCACGTCACTGCACCTCGAATTAAGTGGCTTTGTACTGGGTGACGACGAGCATTTTACGGGCGTGAGTGAGGAAGTGAGAGGCGTCCCCCCCCCCCCCTCCCTCCCTTCCTCCGACAGAGCTCGCTAACTTGCGCGTGCGAGTGAGTGAAAAGTCTCGGTTGTGAAAAGGCGACTGAGCGGAAAAGCTCGTGAGCGTCGCCACTTGCCGAGAGGAAGGCGACCCGGATTGTGCCGACGCCGTCTTGCCGCGGCCAAGATCCGAAAACCGCTCGGCTATCGTGCCCGGTTGGCCCGCCCCCAACGTCAACGCCAGTCGGTCGGCGCCGGACCGGATAGGCCGCCGGCGGCCCAGCATGGAGCGACGGCGGAGGCGAACGTGACGACGGGAGGAACGGCGGACATGCGGGATTAAAGCCGCCGCGGAGCAAAAACTGACGTCCGACACACGCGACACACACGACGGCCGGGCGGACACACGCACACCCCGGGACGAGCGAGCAAGCGGACGGGCCGCCGCCGGCTCGGGCATGTTCGGTGAGCGCTAACGAGCTAGCTTCGCTTAGCAGCGAAGCTTTTGAGGCTTTAGGCCGGGCCGGGCCGGGCCGCGACCGTCCGCGAGCGAGCATGTCGGCCGCCCAGGATGCTCAGGCGGCCCCGGTCCGCCTGAAGCGTCTGGAGGAGATGCTCGCGGAGCGCACGGCGCCGGGCTGCCTGAGCGTCGAGACCTTGCTCGACCTCCTCCTATGCGTGACCAGCGAGTGCGCCAACTGTCCGCTCAAGAGGGAGAAGCACGTCACCGACTTCCTCGACTGGGGTAAGAAAGAACCCGAGCGAACCGAACCTCCGAACCTCCGCGCTCCCCGGCCCGGCCCGGCCCGGCCCGGCCTGGGAGTCGGAGGCGGGCGCGGCCGCCCGGGTAGCGCGTTACTTTGGAAAAGCCTTGACGCGGTTCCTCAAAGATTCCTTTGAAGGGCGCACAACAAGATCCCAGCTCGTGGGCTTGACCAAGATCAACAGCAACAAAGACACATCACCCCAAAGCTTGACTTTGGATCAAGAAATGCAATTCTTTTTCGCTTCCTTGATGAATCGGATGTTGTTAGGCGCAACAAATCGTGGATGATTTGGCATTCCAAAGTCAGGGCGGACGTTTGCAAATGGAGGAAAAACACCAAGCTTATCAGTCTGCCTTCAACAGAGGCTGAAATTGGGACGATTTGAAGTTGCCAGCGAGGTCGACGAGCAAATGAATCGATTAGTTGTCAATCCGTTTCCGACGATTCCTTCCGTACGAACCAACCGATGTGGATGATTGCTTCGCGGACTGATGTGGCATTACTCGATGACGCGTGCGTGTGTGCGTGCAGTGAAACCCTTCACGTCGACCATCCAGGACCTGCGACTGCGCCGAGACGACTTTGAGATGTTGAAGGTGATCGGACGCGGAGCTTTTGGCGAGGTAACGCGCCCTCTTCGGGCTCTGCTCGCGTCCGGAGCTTTTTTGCGCCCGCGGCCGCTTCCTGTGCGGAAACCAGCCTTTCCAGTGCATTTCCTGTTTACGGCCGGCCGCTTCCCGTCTCGGCGCGCTCGCGTTTGCGCCGGCCGGCCTCCCCGACAGGCGCGGCCCGACGTCGCGCAAACAAACAAAAGGATGATGCGCGCCGTTGACGTTTGCGCAGAAGCGGTCCCGCCCGGGCCGCCGTCGAGCCGAGCGGCGCCGCCGTCTGCGTGTGTGATTAGGGCGCATTCCTTTGGGCGGGTTGGGCTCGGCCGCACCTTTTCACCGCCCTCACGCCGGCGCGCTGCGTCGCGCTTGGCCAAAAAGCCCGGCGGCGGCGGCGGGCGAGCCTGACGCGTTATCGTTCCCGATAATGTCCGCCGCCGGCCATGAGGGCTGACTGCGGCCACATCGGCGGCGCCTCCCAAATCACTCCAAGGGGCATCGTGGCGAGATTTCAAGTTCAAGGCAGCGGGAATGCGGAAAAGGCGTCTTTGGCGCTGGGAAGGTGACGAGATCGTTAGAGGAAATCCCAAAATGTCCAAATGTTTCTTTGATCCGCTTCCCAAAGACGATTGTCCTCATTTGGAGGCGTCTTGCTCATTTTCAAAGAGGGTCAAGCTTGACTCGATTGTGATTTGGGTTGAGCGGAATGAACGTCGCCGCTTTTCTCGTTGGCCTGCGACGTCGGGAGTTTGGATACGCCTTCTTTGACGCGCCTCCCTCCGGTCGAAGACGATTGGACGCGCGTGGCGACGCCTTTGCGTATCGCCGACGTGACCTTTCCGTGCGCCTTTGGCCCTCAAGGTCGCCGTGGTGAAGATGAAGCAGACGGAGAGCGTCTACGCCATGAAGATCCTCAACAAGTGGGATTTGCTGAAGCGGGCCGAGGTAAGGCGCCGCGCCGCGCCGCGCGGCGGCAAAGCGCGGCGCGCTGACGCGTGCCGCGTGCGCAGACGGCGTGTTTCCGCGAGGAGCGAGACGTGCTGGTGAGGGGAGACAGCCAGTGGATCACCACGCTGCACTTTGCCTTCCAGGACGACAACCACCTGGTGAGTACGTCTTCCCCTCCGCCGAGGGGGCGGTCCGAGTCAAAAGTAGCGATTGAGCGCCTGACCCTCCCCCGCAGTACCTGGTGATGGATTACTACGTGGGCGGAGACTTGTTGACGCTGCTCACCAAGTATGAGGACCGTCTGCCGGAGGACATGGCCAAGTTCTACGTGGCCGAGATGGTGCTGGCCGTGGACTCGGTCCACCGGCGGCGCTACATCCACAGGTGCGTCGCCGGCGTCCTTTCGCTCCCGAGGCCCGAGTCGCGTCATCTGAGGCGGCGCGGCGCGGCGCTCGGCCGATCGATCGCCGCGCGACGTGCCGCGGTAAGATCCAAGCGCGTTGAAACGGTGACGGCGGGGAGCCTCCTCTCAGCGGGCCGATCTCAATCTCATGGCTTTGGCTCTCGCGCGTCCCGACGGGTTTCGAGAGACGGACGACAGAAAGGTTCAGGCTTTGAGCGAGGAGGCGTCGGCCCATCGGGGCTTTGATTTGCATTTCTCTCTATTTTCGGGGGCCTTTCAGAGACATCAAGCCCAACAACGTCCTGCTGGACGTCAACGGCCACATCCGTCTGGCCGACTTTGGCTCTTGCCTGCGGATGATGGAGGACGGCACGGTAGGACCCGGCCGCGCGCGCGCGCGCGCCCGCGCGCGGTGCCGAGCGAGGTGCGAGCGCGCGCGTCGTCCGCTCGTTGCAGGTGCAGTCGTCGGTGGCGGTGGGCACGCCGGACTACATTTCTCCCGAGATTCTGCAGGCCATGCAGGACGACATGGGCCGCTACGGTCCCGAGTGCGACTGGTGGTCCCTGGGCGTGTGCGTGTACGAGATGCTGTACGGGGAGACGCCCTTTTACGCCGAGTCGCTGGTGGAAACCTACGGCAAGATCATGAACCACGAGGTCAGCCCCGCCGCCAAAAGCTCACCGAGGCGTGAATCGGTCTTCTCGCCCTCAACTTTCAATGCCCGACCGCCAACTGAATCCTCCTCACGGCTTTTTTGCACATTTCATCCGATCCGTCGAATGAAGCGACGGTTTGCCGCAGCCCGAACGTACGCGATTGGCTTTCGAACAGGAATCGGATCCAAATCGATTTTGCAATACAAGTAAGCGGATGACTGGCGTCGGGTCGCGTCGGCCAAGGCGTCCCCGGGCTCTCGGCCTATTTTCTGGCTCGCCTCCTCCTTTCTAAAAATGGCGCGCCTCGCCTCGGCGGCCGCCGCCCTCCATTTTGCGGCATCCGGGACGCCGCGCAAAGTTGCGCGATAGCCCGGCGACGCCAAACCGCGATCGAGCCCGACGGAAGAGATTCGCAGGCGTGTCGCAGAAATGATCCGCTCTGCCACGAGCGACCTTTTGGGCAGAACATTCAGGCTCTTCTTTTGCCCCCCTCCCGAAATGAGCGCGCACCGATTTCCCCTTTTGTAGACCCCCGTTGAGACGCGCCGAAAGCAAAGGACATCTTCTGCTTCGGCGAAAAGCGTGCCGCCGGACGCTGACCTTTGAGGACGTCGACGTCGTCTCGCGTTGCCTTTTCCCCGCCGTGTTATTTGTGCGACGCTCACGTTTGACTTTGCCGCCCGCAGGAGCGTTTCCAGTTTCCCGCGCACGTCAGCGACGTGTCGGATGAGGCCAAGGACCTGATCCAGCGCCTGCTGTGCTCGCGCGAGCGGCGCCTGGGCGCCAACGGCATCGCCGACTTCAAGACGCACCCTTTCTTCGGCGCCATCGACTGGGACAACATCCGCTCGGTCAAGGCGCCGTACATCCCCGACGTGTCCTCGCCCACCGACACGTCCAACTTCAACGTGGACGACGACGTCCTCAAGAACCCGGTGAGGGGCGGCGCCTCTCCCATTTGAAGTTGCGACACCGCGAGAGATTTGGGGGTCCCGGCGCCCGTCGGGTTCTTTTCGACCTCCGCGGCGACATCGGAAAGAGCGGGCTCCCTCGGCCGCTCCCCGCCCGACTGCCAATCCGATGTCCCGCATTTTCTAATATTTCGTAACGACGACAGCAAAAGACTCCATTGCGACCTTCCCCTAAAGTGTTTTGTGACAAGGTCAAATCGCTCACGTACGAGCGGTGGCATAATTCGATTGGACGCGACCGGCTCGGGCGGCTGACGAGCTAACGCGCCCCCCCCCCCCCCCGTGTGGCTTCGGCAGGACGTCGGCCCGTCGATGTCCCACAGCGGCTTCACCGGGCAGCACCTCCCCTTCGTGGGCTTCACCTACACCACCGACAGCCGCTTCTCGGACGGCGCGCGCGGCCCCGGGCGGGAGGCCTTCGAGAGGAGGATCCGCAGCCTGGAGCGGGAGAAGCAGGAACTCCACCGCAGACTGCAAGGTGACTCCACGCGCGCCGTCCCGTCCAAAACGGCCGCCGTCCCCTCGGCCGCAATTTTCCAGCGGCGCTTTTTGCGACGAGTGATTCGGATGGCTGAGACGGGAGCCGTTTTTGCTTTTTGCTCTCCCGAACCATGCGTCTGCGGGTGCGCGTGCAGAGTCGACGCAGGCCCCGCTTCCGGGAGGGACGGCGAGCCGAGACAAAGAGATCAAGAAGCTGAACGAGGAGATCGAGCGTCTGAAGAAAAAGCTGGCAGGTGAGAAAGGGAGCGCCGCTCTTTGCCGGACGGCGCCGTGACCGGCGGGCCGCGCCCCCTCCGCTCCGCCCAGACTCTGATAGGCTGGAGCACCAGCTGGAGGAGGCGGTCACCCTGCGGCAGGACTACGACAGCTCCGCCTCCAAGCTGAAGAACCTGGAACGGCAGGTGAAGACGCTGCGGCTGGAGAAGGACGACGTCCACAAGGTGAGCGGCCGCCCGCGGGGAAGGCCTCGGCCGAGGACGCCGGAGTCGGCCGAGGAAGAAAAAAAGGCAGCCGGGTCGCAGGGGTTTGTTTGTGCGTCCGGTCGGTGGGAGCAGCAACTGCTGGAGGCCCTGGAGCGTCTGAGGACGCAGTCCAAAGAGCTGAAGGAGGCCCATTCGCAGAGACGCTCGGCCCTGCAGGAGTTCTTGGAGCTGTCGGAACGGACGGCCGAGCTGCGCGCCTCCAAGCAGCGGCTCGCCCGCCAGCTTCGCGACAAAGAGGAGGAGACGGACGCCCTCCTCCAGAAGATGGACGTCCTGCGGCAGGACGCCCGCAAGAGCGACAAGAACCGCAAGGAGGTGAGGAAGCCCCCCCCCCCCGGGAGGGAGGAGGGCCGGCTCACGTGCCGCCGCTTTTCCGCTCCCCAGCTGGAGGCTCAGCTGGACCAAGTGACGGCGGAAGCGGCCAAGGAGAGGAAGCTGAAGGAGCACAGCGAAGTCCACGCCAAGCAGCTGGAGGCCGAGCTCCAGCGCGTCAAGGTCAGAGCTCGCCTGCGCTCCGACCGGGCTCCATTGGTCCCGTGACCGAGTCGTCCCCCCCCCCCCCCCCCCATCCATTGACCAAGAGCGAGGCAAAAAAGGACCAAAAGTCTTCGCATTTCGCAGACGGTCGGCACTGCCTCCCCCGCCCCTCTTTCTCCCCAACAAGGCTTTTTTTTGGGGGGGGGAATAGCCAAAGCTCAAGAATACGAAATGATGGCGTTATGACTCTCACGGGATGATAATTCTCCGGCTCTTGCTGCGAGCTTGGTGGTATTGACAAAAAAAACAAGCCGTCAGTTCTGTTTGGGAAAAGAATGGTCCTGATATGGTTGGGTGGGGGTGGGCGGTGACAGAGAGAGGCTTGGCTGCTCCCGTTGATTCGGCAGCTTCAAGTGTCGCGGTCCGCTCTATGTCATTGCGCTCTTAAAATGGTACCGTGGTGGCCATTTTGGAAGGTGGCATATTCGAGGACCGCCACCATCTGTTGACAGCCGCTCGTCCCGCTCGCGACGGCAAAAGCGGCCGCGCGCAGCGAGCGGCTTTTGAGGCGGCCGCCGTCGACGAGCGAGGGCGCCCTCCGGCGATGACGGCTGCGCCGAACGGCGCCGGGAGAGGCGGAAGAGCCAAGAAGCGACGGGGCGGGCTCACGGCGCTCCCGCTTTCAGTCTCAACAGGGTCAAGGAGCGGCGGCCGGGGGGGCAGAGTCTCAGCGGGAGCGGTCCGGCCTGAAGGCGGAGCCGGACGAGAAGGTTCTCTTCTACGAGGAGGAGATGCTGAGGAGGGACTCGGCGCACTCGTCCGAGATGAAGACGTTGCGCAAAGAGCTGCGCGACGCCGAGACTCTGCAGCTGGCCGCCGACAAGGAGGTCCTGCAGCTCAAGGACAAGCTGGACAAGGACGAGAGGGACAGGTGAGCGTGGCGCGGCGAGACCCGCCCGCGATCCGCCGACGCTGACGCTCCTCTGGCGCAGGCGGGCCGAGATGGACGACGCGCTCGGCGTCCTGAAGGACAAGCACGAGCGAGAGAAGGGCCTGCTGGCGGAAGAAAACCGCAAACTGATGAGCGAAACCGACAAGGTCAGTGCCGGATGGTCTCCGGGAGGGGGTGTCGACGCGCCGGCGTTCCCGCGCGTCGCTAACGGCGCCGCCGGGCCCGCTCCCGCCAGTTGTGCTCCTTTGTGGACAAGCTGACGGCTCAGAACCGCCAGCTGGAAGACGAGCTCCGGGACGCGTCCTCCAAGAAGGAAAGCGCGGCCCACTGGGAGGCTCAGATTGCAGAAATCATTCAGTGGTGAGTGCGCCGCTCCGGCCGCCGCCCGACGCCGCCCGCTCGGCTCATCGCGCGCGTGCGTTCAGGGTGAGCGATGAGAAAGACGCCCGCGGCTACCTGCAAGCGTTGGCCACCAAGATGAGCGACGAGTTGGAGGCGCTGCGCGGCTCCAACACGGCCGGCAGAACTCTGGTACGTGACCGCCGCCGGTCAACATCCATCCATCCGAATTTCCAACAGATGGCGCGCGGCGAGATTTCAACTACAAATCAAAGTTGGCGCACGTCTCACGGTGTCCTCGGGCAGGACCCCCTGTGGAAGGCCCGTCGCAGCCAGAAGTTGGACATGTCGGCCCGGCTGGAGCTTCAGTCGGCTCTGGACGCCGAGATCCGAGCCAAGCAGATGGTCCGCCAGGAACTGCGCGAGATCAAAGCCGCCAACGCGGCGCTGGAGAGGTCACGCCCGCCGCCTCCTTGTCCGCGCTCGGCCGAGCGCGCCGGCTAACGGAAGCCGTCTGCCCCCCGCCCCCCGTCTGCCTCGCTTGGTCCGGTGCCCTCGGCGTCCCCGCTCCCGCCGCGTGCGCGCGCCCGCAGCAAGCTGAAGGATTCGGAGGAGCGAAGCAGCGAGCTGGCGTCCCAGATTGAGGATCTGAAGAAGGAAATGGAGGACGGCCGATTGCGCGGGGACAAAGGTGAGGGCCGACCCCGCGAGCGCCGCGGCGCATCGGCCCGCCGCCTTCCTTTGACCCGTCGACTTTGTGCGCAGCGCTGAACCTTCCGGAGTTCCAGGACGCCATCTTTGAATACTTTAACACGTCTCCGCTGGCGCCTGACCTGACCTTCAGGGTGAGTTTGTCCGCGGTCCTTGGAGCTTGCCGGGAACGGGTTCGGCTTTGAAATTTCTTCAAGGATGCGCGTGCGTGTGTGTGTGTGAGACCTGCAGACCGGCGACCTGGACAGCACGGCGCCGAGATCCCAAAGCACGCCGCCCTCATCCGCCTCGGAGAATGAGGTAAGGCTCCGCTGCCCCCAAGAAGGCGCAGGAGGACCATCTTGACGCCCGCGGCGTGTTGCGTCTTCAGGATTTGAAGGCCTTCTCCATTCCGGCCAGCCCCTCGCCCACCTCCCAAAGCTCATCGGCGAGCTCGCCCAAGGTACGCCGCCGCCTTGCTCAAGGGAGGCTCGGGTAGGCGCGTGACTGACGGCGCGCTCGTGCCTTTGCAGCCCAAAGCTCACCAGCTGAGCATCAAGACCTTCTCCAGTCCCGCGCAGTGCAGCCACTGCACGTCCCTCATGGTGGGCCTCATGCGGCAGGGCTACGCCTGCGAAGGTGAGGGCGCTCGCCGGCCCGCCGGCGCGCACGGGCGGGCCTGACCGCCGTCTGGGCTTCCGCAGTTTGCTCCTTCATCTGTCACGTGGCCTGCAAAGACCGCGCCCCCCTGGCGTGCCCCATTCCGGCGGAGCAGGCCAGGAGACCGCAGGGCGTCGACGTCCAAAGAGGCATCGGCACCGCCTACAAGGGATACGTCAGGGTACGACCGAGCCGTCGGGGCGGCCTTTGCCCAGACGAAGCGCGATCGGGACCCGGCAGGGCCTTCGGCGCGCCGGCTTTCCCGAGTGTCTCCTCGCCGTCTCGTCCGACCTCAGATTCCCAAGCCCAGCGGCGTGAAGAAAGGCTGGCAGCGAGCCTTCGCCGCCGTCTCGGACTGCAAGCTTTTCCTCTACGATGTGCCGGAGGGGAAGACCACGCAGCCCGGCGCGGCCGCCGGTCTGGTGCTGGATCTCAGGTAGCCGACTCGGCCCCGTTTTTTAAATTTTATTTTGGTCCGCGGGTGACGCGTGGGCGTGGTGGCCGCGCAGGGACGAGGAGTTCTCCGTCGGCTCCGTGTCGGCGTCGGACGTCATCCACGCTTCCAGGAAGGACGTGCCGTGCATCTTCCGGGTAGGACGGCGACGGGAGGGCGCGCCGGGCCGAGCCGAGCCGGCGGATGACGCCCGCGCGGCCCTTGTGTTCAGGTGACCACGTCGCAGCCCGGCTCGCCGCTGCGTTCCGTGTCCCTGCTGGTGCTGGCCGAGAGCGAGGGGGAGAAGAGGAAGTGGGTGCGCGTCCTGGAGGGCCTGCGCGGCATCGTGGCCAAGAACTCCCTGAAGAACCGGCAGGTCCACACCCTGCACGAGGCCTACGACGCCTCGCTGCCCATCATCAAGACCACGCTGTCCGCGGCCGTGCTCGGTCCGTCGCCGCCGCTTCCCCGTCCGTCCCGCCGCCGCCGGTGTCTTGAAGCCGCCGTGCGCTTTGCCTTTGCAGACCGGGAGCGGATCGCCCTGGGCACCGAGGACGGACTGTTTGTGGTGGAGGTGACCCGAGACGGTGAGTCGGCGGCGGCGGCGGCGGGCTTCGGGACGCGGCTGACGGCTTGGCCCGCTTTGTCTTGCAGTGATCGTGCGAGCGGCGGACAGCAGGAGAGTTCATCAGATGGAGCCCATGCCCAAGGAGGAGATGCTGGCGCTGCTGTGCGGGCGCAACCGCACGGTGCACCTTCACCCCTGGGGCCTGCTGGACGGCAGCGAGCCCGCTTTTGACGTCAAGCTGACGGAAACCAAAGGATGCCAGGCCCTCACCTCGGGCCCGCTGCGGCCCGGCGGGCCCCCCTGCCTGCTGGCCGCCGTCAAGCGTCAGGTGCTGTGCTTCGAGATCAGCCGAGCCAAACCGCACCAGCGGCGGCTGTGGGAGGTGCAGGCCCCGGGCACGGTGCAGTGGCTGGGGATGCTGCGCGAGCGCCTGTGCGTGGGCTACCCGTCGGGCTTCGCGCTGCTCGCCCTCCAGGGCGACTCGTCGCCCGTCAGCCTGGTGAGCCCGTCCGACCCGTCGCTGGCCTTCCTGGCCCAGCAGCCCCTGGACGCCCTGCACGCCGCGGGGGTGGCAAGCGGGGAGGTGCTGCTGTGCTTCAGCCAGCTGGGCGTCTTTGTGGACGGGCGGGGCCGCCGCTCGCGCGCGCAGGAGCTCATGTGGCCCGCCACGCCGCTCGCATGCAGTACGTCCGCGCGCCGTCGTGCCGCGCCGTCCTGTGCCCCCCCCCCCCCCCCCCCCCCCGCCCGCTGACCTCCCTCCGGCCCCCCTTTAGGCTCCAACTCCTCCCACCTGAGCGTCTACAGCGAGTACGGCGTGGACGTCTTTGACATGCACACGGCTGAGTGGGTGCAGACCATTTCCCTGCGCAAGGTAACGCCGTGGGCGCCGGCCCGCCTCCCCAGCGCCGCCGTGACCCGTGCGCCCTTCCTCAGATCCGACCTCTCAACGCGGAAGGCACGCTCAACCTGCTCACCTCGGAAGCCCCTCGCCTCATCTACTTTGGCAGCGCGTCGTCAGGTGAGAGCCGCCGCCGCCGCCCTCGTCGGCCGCGGGCCTTTTCACCCGCTTTCTCCCCCCCCCCGCCGTCCCCAGAGGGCGACCTGACCATCCCGGAGATGTCGGAGCACAGCAGGAAGCTGATGGTCCGCACTCGCAGCAAGAGGAAGTTCCTCTTCAAAGTTCCGGAGGAAGAAAGACTTCAGCAGCGCAGGTGAGGCCAAGCGCGGTCGCGGCGCCCCTGCCGTGACCCCCGCCGGTGACGCGGCGGTCACGTTGTGCGCTGGCCCCCCTCAGGGAGATGCTGCGAGATCCCGAGCTGAGGTCCAAGATGATCTCCAATCCCACCAATTTCAACCACGTGGCTCACATGGGACCGGGAGACGGCATGCAAGTCCTCATGGACCTCCCCCTGGTAAGCGCAGCGCCCCTTCTCGCGGCCCTCCCGTGCGCATGCCGCCGCCGCCCCGGTCCCCCCCCCGCCCGCCCGCATGTCGACTGACTGGTGGTCTCCTGTCCTCCTCCGGCCCTTCCCTGACTTCCAGGTCGGTGACGCGGCCCCTCCCTCGCCGTCTCCCTCCCCCTCCTCGTCCACCTCCCGTCACACCCTCATCTCCTCGCCCTCCAACTTTGAGCACGTGTATCACATGACGTCGTCGTCGGCCGGCGTCTTCTTGCTGAAAGACTCGGCCTCGTCGTCCTCCCAGCAGAGCCTCCTGCAGCCTTCCTCCTCCTCCTCTTCCTCTCCCTCCATCTGCTCTCTGGGAAGGGTAATAATCACCCCCCCCCCACCCCCCGCTCCTTCCCTCTCCCACACACCCCCACGCGACCAATAGACGATGTCAAAAGGAATCGATTGATCCGCCACAACAACGTGTTTCCATATGAGGGGCACACGCGCCGCTTTGTGCTCTTCTGCTTGTGTGACCTTTGCGTGCGCGTACGTGCAGGGCGTCCCGGCTTCCTGTCAAGAGGAGGCCGTCAAAGACAAGCCCCGCCCGCTGTCCAGCATGTCCCGCCATCAAAGGAGCAAAACGCAGATGACGCGCGCGGCCTCAGGTACGCCGTCGTGCTCAACTTGAACGGACGCCGGACGAGTCGGGCGGCTCGATGGGCGGGCGATGGAAAAAGATTTGCTCCCGGGGCGGGTCACCCGTCCCGACCTGAGCTTGCCTGCGATTGCTCTCCTTTCTTTTGTAGACTTTGGGGGAGGAGCTTCATCGGGTGGCGCTGAGGAGGCCGAGCCGCCGGATTTGGAGCGAGAGGTGACGCCCACTGTCGACGTGTCCTCGGACACCTCGGCTGATTGATTGATTGACTTTTGCATCTGAGCTCTTGCTCGCCGCCCCCGCCGACTCCCTCTGTACTCTGAGCCTTCACTAAACGCACCCACTTGAGCAGGCGCGAGGCCTCCGGGTTGTTTTCCATTTTAACGCCCTTTTATTGCGCTTTTTGGAATTTTAAGTCTTTTTGGGGGTTTTTTTGCTAGGAAACGCCGCGCGACCTCTTTTGACTCGAGTTCGTCAGTCCCTAATTTGTACCGATGAAGTCTTTTCCCGTCGGGACTTTGGCGCGAACAAAGAAAAAGAAAGAAACACTGTATTGAAGTTGCACATGGTTGTTCTTTTGATCCTTCCTCCTCCTTGCACTGCCCCCCCCTCTCCCCCCCTGAAGTGTTAACCTGCCCGGTTGGCTGAACGCTACTGTTGACATTTGTTCTTCCCCCCCCCCCCCCCCCCCCCTGAACAACAACAACAACTTGGCAAACAATAAAAGAGTCTACTGACAGGGCTGCGAGTTGTTTGATTGACAGGTCCGACGCGACGGCCACCTCGGCCCAATCGCACGACTCCTCGGGATTCTCAACCGGGCTCGGCCGATCGGTGTCCCTTTTCCAAAGCAATCGGCGTTTGCGAGAGATGGCGACGTCGTCACGATCCGGCGGAACGAGGTCGTCCGCAAGAGGGCGCTCGGGCACGCACTTGCTCTTGAAAGTTGAGCCGCTTTCCGGCCAAATCAAATCTTCCGCTGGTCGGCGTCGCAGGCGGATGACGCGGCGGTCGAAGAGCGCCGACGGCTCGGGTAAGTTTCGGCGTTTGCGTGAGCGCCGAGACGCGTCATTCTCGTTCGCTCGCCCCGGCGGCCAATTCAAATGCGACGCGACGCCAAAAAATGTTGACTTGGCAAATGCGCACGCCCGACTATTTGGTGGCCTTCGCGTTCCTCAAAGACGTTGGCCAAAACGAAGCCGTTCCTCGTCGTGGTTTGCGTCGATGGTGGCCGCGGCGTGTTCATTGCAGCAGGGGGCGCCATCCGCCGCCTGGTTTCGGGCTCTCGGCCGTTTCAAATGACTGCTGATCGTTTCGGGCTTCTCCAGAGCTTGCCGACTCTTCGCTTCGGGTGCCTCGGTGCAGGGAGGAACCGGAGTTCCCTTCCCCTGGCTTGGAGGCGCTTCCATAAACGGATTCGATCCGGTTCGTTACCTGTTCCCCAAATGTATTCCGAGTACCAGAATAGTAGTCGTGCGACTTGAAAGCATCATTGCTTTTGGATTACCCGCTCCGAACCGAAAACATGATCTCACCATCCGTCCTTTGGAGTCCCTCCCCAGACAGCAAGCCGAAGCCGTCACGTCCCAACGAAACGGCCGAGCTGTCTGGTCGAATCGTCGGCCAACGAAGCGTCGAGCTCGCTCAGCTCGACGCTTCATTTCGGCCAAGTTGCCAAGGCGAGCGGACGGCTGATGAAGGACTCCAGCGCTCGCATTCCAAAAGTAAAAGTGCAAACTAATTCACATTTCTCAACAATGTAACTGATGATTTGGTATCCTGAGCCCCTAAGCCCCATGTCTTGTGTTCCTCGCAGGCCTGAAACGTTTTTACCCGGAGCCCCAACGTGCTCTCGACTGGGACATGGCGAGGAACAACGCGCCGGACCGGTCGGCAGCACATCGAGCCAAAGACGCTTTCACACGAGCGCAATTCCGGAGGCTGTTTCGAGAATGCGGCGAGTTACGAGCTATACAGTCAGACTTTTTTTTTTTTTCTGGTTGAAATCTTTTTTTATTTGAACGACGTCGAGGGTCTGAAAGACGACGAGGACGGACGGCTTGGACCGCCGTCGATTCGCCGGGTGCAAGACGGCCCTCAATTCTTCCACCGGATTTGCTGAAAGGGGAACAAAACGAGGCCAAGAAAAGGAAGCGCTGACATCAACTCGTCCTCGTCTTCCTCACCGAATCGTTGAGCAGCTCGTCGATCTTGCGCTCCGCCGCCGAGCCCGCCTCCACCTTCCCTCGGTATCCCAGCAACAGCCGTCGGTCCTTGGCGTCTCGGTACGTCTGAAGGGAGGACAGAGACCGATGTGATGCGGGCGGCGGTCCGGCGGGCGCGCGGCCTTCGCCGGCCGCGCTCACGTTGATGACGAGGTCGTGACACTTGTGCTGGTGGGCCAGCGCCATCCTGGCCTCGGCGTCGTCCACCAGGCCCACGTAGTCCTGCAGCACCTGCCCGACGACAGCGGCCCGTCAATCGCGGCCCGAGCGCGCGGCGGGCGACCGGCGGCCGGCGGCGGGGGACTGACCCGCACGGGGGCGGCGTTTCTGTGCAGGATGTCGACCACCTTTTGGAACGCCAGCGGCGATTTCTTCCTGGTGAAGCCCAGCCAGCTGCGACTGGTGAAGAGCGCGTCCACGTCGCTCCACGACTTCTGCTTGGCCCGAGCGCTCAGCGCCGTCACGAAGAACTGCTTCTCCGAGATCTGCTCTCGGCACGCGGCGCCGGTCAATCCGCGATGCCGGCGCGCCGCCGCCCGAGCGCACGGCACTCACCTTGAAGCTCTGCCGGACGTTCAGCGGGCTGCTGAAGCTCCCCTGCGGACGCAACGCCGCCTCAGCGCTTTGGCGCGCGAGACCGGACCCGCGCGGACCTTTGGTCGGATCGTGCGTCCCGAGCGGCGAACGGGGTGAGCTGACCTCGGGTTGGTCGTAGTGGTAGAAGCAGCAGTAGTACAAGGTGGTGATGAGCGGCATGTGGGGGATGGAAGCCCTGCGGGGGAACCTCTGGAAGATCTCCGCCTTGCCCCCACGCTCGGCCTGCCGGTCCGCCGCCTGCCGCGAGCGAGCGAACGTCGTCACCGATGCCGTCGCCGCGTCAAACAAAGTGCGCTCGAACCTCGATGACCATCTGGCGCTCCAGCAGGGACAGCTGGTCCCGGACCTGGCTCTGGTCTTCGGCGGAGAACTGCAGGCTGCGATACAAAAACAAAGGCATCGGTGACGGGGGGGGGAGAACACCGGATGCGAGTGAACCCGAAGACGAGGCCGAGCCGCCGCGCTCGCAGGCCGGGCGGCATCCCCGGGAGAAAACGCGGGCAAGAACTGGACGCGCCTCGGGAATCGAGGACCGGAGCAGAAGAGAAAAGTGGTTGGGCCGAACAAAAAGCTAGCGGCGCAAGGTTTGCCGCCGGATTGAGCCCCCCCCCCCCCCCCTTCCCTTTTCCCCCGGCAGCTGTCCATCACCTGAGGCAGCCCTTGAGGAAGTCCCGCCTCTTCTCTTCATCCGCGATGCTCAGGTGCCGTTTGTACTGAAGCAGCTGTTGCCCAGGAGACACAAAGGTCGGACAAAGGTCGAGTGACCCAAACGTCGGCGCTGTCGGGAGCGTGTGATGGAGTTACCGCCGCGTCCTCCGTGCGTCCCAGAGCGCTAAGGAAAAGAAGCGCGCACACGCAATGCTGACGAAACGGGAAAAAAAAGGGCCTGCGCCAGCATCTGGGCGAAGGGCAACCTGTAGACGTCGCCGAGCAGGGCCTCGTCTGCGCTCTCGCTCAAGTAGTTGAGAAAATGGCGCAGCGCCGTCTGACGTGACGCCAGCTCGCCGATCAAAACTTCTGCAAGTCACGGAAACGCGACTTGAAAAGGGATCAAAAGCCAGCGAGCGGCCGCCTCTTTTTGTGTGCGCGTGCGCGCGGAAGGAGGACTCACCTTTGCTCAAACTTTTTTTCAGAGAAATTAAAACCTGCAGAGAAGAGTTTGCAGTCGAGTTTGAAATTGCCTTTGGGGAGGGAAGGGCCGACGCTCGCCGCCCCCCCCCGGCCTTACCGCCGTGATGACGTTTCCGTCGTGAGTGGCCACCGACCAATCCAGCAGCCGCATTTTGTCCTGCAGGCAGCGGAAGCGCTCCAGGGACACCGCCTGCCGCGTATACACACACGCGCACAATCGGCATACACGCGCAAAACACGCACGTCTAAACGCGCACCGCACCTTCCCTTGCTGCATCCTCTTAACGGCGTCTTGAGGCGACCAGTCGCCAATCAAATCCTGACAACAAACGACAACATAGTCCCGAGCGCCCGAAACGCGAGCGGCGATCGGTCCGAGCCGTACCTGCTTTTCACTTTTCGGTTTCGGGATTTCCGGAGCCAGGATCCTGCCCGACGGGTCGCCCGAGGCTTCGAAACAAAAACAAAACGGATGAGTCTTGTCCTCAATTTGACATGGTCACCGCTCGGAGCTCACTGGTACGCCACGAATTCCGGTCATTCTGCAGACGGTGGCGGCGGGCGCCGTTCTAAAGTCTGTCTACGCGTTGTCGCTTCAAAGTCGAAAGCGCTGCTCGATCGTGCTAATTTGCGTTAGCGCTAAGCTAGCCAGGCCTCAGTTTGCCGGATATCGACGCGGGGGCGATCGTCTTGCTTCCCGACGGCGGAATGACTGTCGGGAGCCTGCGATTCCAAGAAGGGTCAACGAGGTCGACGAAACAACCGATCAATGACCCAAAATGATCGCGGTTGAATTTGATGGTCGGTGAGCGCTCGATGAATCAATCCATTGCTGCATCTCAAATCGCGTGCGCGCGCCCCCGCGACTCACCATCGGCGAACGCCGCCACGTGTGCGGCCCTTCTTCCTGCGGACGAGACGTACAGAGAGTCACACCTGCTCATGCGACCTTCTGACCTCGTGACCTTGGCCCGACCGACCTTTAAAGAGCGAGCTGAGCGAGTAGCCGGAGTTGACCTTGGCCACGTTGGGCGCGTCGGCGGGGATCCGGGAGGGGAAGGCGGGCCCTCCGTCCGCGGCGCCGCCGCCGGCCGCCGCCGCCGTCTCTCGGACGGACCGCGAGATGCCTGAGGGGAGCCCGCGCGTTAGCTTCCCGCGGCGCGACGACGACAATGGAAGGCGTGTGCGGCGCGTGGCTCTCACTTCCCACAGGCTCGCCGCTCCAGCTGACCTTCTCCACGAGGTCGCTCTCGTCTTGGTCCGACAGCTGCGGGAGGCTCTTGACCGCCTCTTTGGATTCTTTCAACTGCGCGACGAGACAAAGGTGGACATGCTGCGGAAGTGGCGGCAAATTTTGACCTTTCCAACAGCAGGCGCCAAAGTCACGCCGGGGTCTTTCATCTCGAGCTCGTCGACATGCTGCGCCTTTGTTCCGACGAATGTGACATTCCGGCGGCGCCTCCGCATCCAGGTGGGAATTGTTCCGTCAACACACTTGTAACTCTTCAATCAACTTTGCCCATCGAAACGATTTGTAATTACCGTTCACCCCCTCAAAAAACCTTTGTAAAATCTTACGAATAACTACGGGCTGCGACTCACGACACTACGAAGTGTCGACAAATTTTTCAATTCATTTGACTGGGGAAAAAAAAAATCAATTTGGATTTGCTTCCCATGACTCCAAACCAGGTCATTATTTGAAATTGTCAGCGCAGTCGATGTATAAATTGACTTCAAAGATGATTCACTTCCTGCCTTGCTCTGTGACATTTGTCAGAAAATCACCTCACATGTTGATCCTCGTTTGCGAAAGTAAAGGCAGATTTTTGCAAATGTCTTTTTTTTTCTTTAACTCCCATCGTCAGTCCGCTTTCATGGAGCACGACAGAAATGGGAATAGCGTTACTGTTCATTCGGTAGCCGATTTTTCGAGGGTTGGGTTCAACAAGGTCTCCAAACGCTGAATCCATCCACCCGATTGCTGTGCCGCTTCATCGGTGAGCAAACTAGTGACCGATTCGTCGTTGCACCTCTTGTGTGTTGCTATATTGGCAGGCTACATGTGATGATGCACCATCTTTGTTCAGCCGTCTGTCAAGGGTTCCGGGGGTCACTTTTACGACCTTTTTCGCCCGTCTTCGCTTCTCCCATCTAGTCGGGGGAGCTTGAACTCGCAATCACGTGACTGTTGATGTGGGTGGAGCGACACAGGCCGTTCGGCTGCCGGCTGGCTAAATGTCTTCTCATCATTCATTGTCATGATCCAAGTGTGTGTGTGTGTTTTATTTAGATTTTTTTGTAAAAGGCAACTCGACTGGGGCTGCGCTGCCTCACCTCGTCGTCGTCATCGTCGAAGGTGAAAGCTTTAAACTTGGAGGTGTTCCAGTATTCCTCCTCATCTCCTCGACTTTTCATCATTTCTGCGAAAAGAACAACAAAGCGACAAGCGAAGCGATTAGCGGGTGAGCCGCGTCGCTTCCGCTCTCGGGTCCGCACGAATCCCGACGTTGCCGTCCGGGAGCGCCGAGGGTTTGTTGTTGTTTTGGGCTCGAGCGCGAGTGAGCAGCCGCGCTTCCGGTGTGAGGAGGTCGCGCTTGCGCGCGGGGTCTGCCGGGAAATGTAGTCAAGCGGGTCCACGTGACCCAGGCTCGCGCCGGCCGCATCGGGCTCTTTTCAAATGAACTCTTAGGAACGTTCGCGATTTCATTTTCGGCGCCCGCGACGGCAGACGCGTTTCAAACCCGAAAGCCGAGTTGCTCAACGTGACTTTCGAGGTGTCTCGTGTTCACTGTAGTCCCTTTTGTCCACCGGGGGGCTCCGAATGTCCAATTTCCTCCAGTCAGCCGCTTCCTGGGTGTCACGTGACAGACCTTTCCAAACCGGAGTCGGAAGGAAACCTCCTCGGACGAGCAGGGGACCGGGGGAGTCGGTTCGCCGATGACGTCATCCAGCATCTCCCCGCTTCCGCCTCGGGTTGAAAACGGGTGAGCGCGTCACTGCGTTCGCGCTCACTCGCCCTCCGGTCTGGCTGAGCAGTCATTGGCTGACTAACTCGGCGTGGGCGGGGTTACGTTCACTGCCCCAAAGGATCCCTCACTCCGGACGCACTTGACGACGTTTGCGAGCGAGCACCGGTTAACAGCGATCCGAGAGCAACTTGGCCAAGAAACTGTCCGTTTGGTTCGTGAGGTTGCACGGCTATGAGACGACGGCGCGAGGTGAGGAAAGGTCAGCCCGAGCCGCCTCGGGGCCAAGCGCGGCCTCCCCCGCTCGCTCGAGGTCAGGTGTGAGCGCCGACCTTCGACCCTCGCTCATCGCGGCGGGCGCCTTGACATCCGAGCGGACCCGACTCGCCGCCGCTTCCAGATACGAAGCCCCGCCCGAGCGATTGCTTCCGGAACGCTCTCGGTTTTTGCCGTGACCCGCAAGCGCCGACTTGACACGCCGGCGCTGTAAGGCGGCAGTCGGCTCGAGGAACCCCGTTCGGAACAATTTGCAGCTCTGGGGATCGAACGAGTGGACATTTTTCCAAAAAGCGGCTCGCCCGGCTGTTTATTGGCCCTTTTGGCTCTCGTCCCGCTCAAGATACCTCAAAGAGAATGACGCCCGTGCGTATGTGTCCACTGCCAACATATGCGGACAGCAAAGTGGTTAAGATCGCACCGTTGTCTGAGTGTCGTGTGTCGCTTTCTATTATTTGGTCCTTTTTTTGTCAACTTTTCTTTTGATAGCGGCGCGGACACCCGCAGCGGCTCCTCTTGTTTTATGTTTCATGCCGTGCGGCACATTTGACAATCAAGTTGTATCCGATCCAATTTTGGGTTTCAGGTCCAAGCGAGACAAAAGGCGAGAAGTGCGCCTTTGACCGACGAGCCGGCCGGGAGGGCCGGCCCCTTTTTGTTTGGAGCCGGCCACGTTTCAGGTGAGCGCGAGTCCTCGCGAGGGCCACCGTGAAATGAATTGCAGGTGGCCAACGTGCGGCGCGCTGCTGCTGTCTTGGTGCCAAATGCCAGGAAGTCAAAGCAGCACCTTTCGCTCCTTGGCAAGTCTTTAATCTGCCACCTGGCTTTCCACATTTTCATGCTTATCTCCACAAAGAGAACTAAGAGCCGAGCTAGAAGATCTCCTCCTCTTCTTCTGCCAAACAGCCAAAACCTGGAGAAGAGCAACAACAAATCATGGTGAAAATGTCAATCAACAAGGCGGCAAAGTCAAAGGCGGCAATTCTCGCGTCCGCTGACGTTGAACAAGCTGCAGAGCGCTGACGCACTCGTCGTCGTCGTCGTCGTCCTTTTCCTGCTCCTCTTCATCTTCTTCACCCGGCTCTTGCTCGTCCCTCTCGGCCGCGCCGGGTTCTGCTCGCGCGGTGTCCGTCGTCATGGAAACCAACTGCAAGGTTCATACCGCGGGTCAAGTCTGGTTTTTTGTTTGGCCATCTGAGGCGGGTATCAGGGGGGGTTTTTCCTTTCAAATCCACACGATGAGTACAATTGCAATTTGTAGTGTCTGCACTCACCTCGGACGGGCTTTTCTTCTTTGGCGGTCCCGAGAAGAGCGGGCCCAGCCTGAAACAAAGACGGAGCGCGCTCCGGTGACCGGCGACCCGACAGGACCAGACGACCCTGCGGCAGCGAGAGCCGAAGGGTCGAAAGCGAGTCGCCCTTGCTTGGCATCAATCGGTAGCTCTCGCGGGCGAGCGCAAATATATGCGGGAGCAATGACGACAGAAGCTCGCTTTCTTTTTTTGTTTGCGCGCGCGGTCGTCGGACGTCACCTTTTTCCCATGACGTCGGCGCTCGTGGCCATGCCCGCCCCGACGTGGCCCTGCGCCCGCTTGCAGCGGCGTCTTTTTCTGGCAGGCCTGACGGGGGCCTCGGGGGGGGCCTTTTCAGGAGGGCCGCCGGCCTCGCTTGGCGTCTGGCCACCGTCGAGGTCTTTGAGGACGTCGTAGTTGATCTTGGCCGAGATCTTCTTCTTCTCCAACATCTTCTTGATGGCCTCGCCCGCCGTGGCCGCCGGGACGGCGTCCTCCTTCTTCTTCTTCTTCTTGGTCTTCTCGGACGTCTGGGGCTGCAAAGAAAGGGACGGACGGGGGCCGTCGGACGGGGGCCGTCGGACGCCGCCCGCGTCCCGCCACGGCCGCCGGACAATGCGCCCACCTTCTCCCGGTACGTCCCGTCTTCCTTGTCTCGCCGAATTTGTTCTTCTTTCTCTGCAAGGCACAAACGCGCGCGGCGGTCAACGGGCGGTCCTCTTTTGTTGAGCGTTTGCGTCTCGGCAGGACCTTTCTGCTCTTGCAGGTATTCTCGGTTCTGCCGCATCCACAGCCGCGTCTTGACTTGGACCTCCTTGTCGCTCAGGATGTACTGAAGGGGACACGCCGGCGGTGGAAAACGGCTTTCCGGCCCCTCGATCGCTCAACTCACCTTCTCGATCTCCAGCTCGTCGATCCCGTCCAGATCCAGGTCGCCGCCGCCCTCCGAGTTCTCCTCCTCGGCCTCTGCGGAAAACAAAACAACGGATGCAAACGCAAAATAAGCGCTCAACGGCGCCAAGCGAGGATGACGAGACCGAGCGGGCGGTCGGCTGACCGGACTTGTCGCGCTCCTCGTCGAACATCCGGAAGCTTTGCCGCAGGTCCAGAGCGGCGGAACCGTCCAGCAGGTCGGCAACGGAGGGCGGGCGGCGCGATCCCTCCGGGCCCGCCTCTCCGTCGTCACGCTCGCGCTCCTCGGGGCCCCACCCTCCCTCCTCTTGCATCACTTGGCACAGGAAGTTGCGCGTGAGGTGACGGTCAGCGCTTCGGAGGTCACGATCTTCGGCGTCGGACGTCGAGTCCGCCGGGATACCCTTGCCCCGAGGGTCTGTGACGAAAACGGCCCCCCCCCCCCCGTGAAAAGGCGTCCCGGCGAGTTGTCGCCCGGCGAGACGGCCGCTCACCCATTTCGTGCACGTAGGCGGCGTAGATTCCCCGCAGTTTGGGTCGGCTCTTCTCCAGCTCGCTCTCGATCTGGTCTTGGTAGCAACTGAGCTCTCCTAAGGGAAGGAGACTGACGGGTCAGCCGGGGGCCGGGCCGACTTTTGCCGCACAACTCGGGTCTGACCTTGCACCTCGTTGAGCTTCTTGGTCAGCTCTCGCTCCAGCTGCGGAGGAAGGCCGGCATGAAGCGGGTCGCGGGCGCACCGTGACCGCGGGGGGAGGTGGGGGGGGGGGGGGGCGCACCTGCTGCATCTTGGTCTTGTGCTGAGCGGCGGTGAAAGACGGCGGGTCGCATTCCTGCTCCAGGTCCACCTTCATGAACTCGTCGATGGTCAGGTGACTGGTGGGCGTGTCCTCGAACTCCACAAGCCTGCAAGAGCGAGGCAGCCGTCTCCAAGAGGGCCCCGAGCCTCGGCCGCGCCGCGCCGCGCCGCCTCACCTCTTCCTCAGCGTGGCCTGACACACTTTGACCACCCCGATCACGTCCTTCACCGTACGCCGGAACTTGTGCATGCGGGCCGCCACCAGCAGGGCTGGAGACAAACGGCGGCGAGTGAGGAACGGCCGAGCCCCGCGTCGGCGCGGCGCCCGCTTTCGAGCTTCATTGAGGGAATGCCAAGGAAGCGCCGGCGGCCTCCCGCATCACCACCGAGCTCAATAACTCGCTACCGGCGCCGCAGAGTCCGGAGGGCCGGCGGCCCGTGTGCATCCAGTCCCTCTTCATCCTCTGAACCAGACGAAGGGCCGTCATGGAGACGTCGTGAGTCTTGATCCCAAATTCCAGCATGTGAGCGAAGCGAGGGATCAGCAGACACGGATCTGGACCGTACGGCACAAGATCGAGAGGCATTTGATTTTTTTTGCCGCCGCCACAAGTCCGAGGAACGCAAGAGTAAAGGGGCACGCTGGCGTTCTCACCGACGGCGGGCGCGTTGATGCAGAGTTCGCGAGCCAACAACAGGAAGGTTTTCCCCAGGATGTAAACGTTGACCTACACGCACACGTCGCAAAGGGCTCAGCTTGACAGAGACGTCTCTCTCTCTCGCTTTTGCTCGGCCCTCGGCCCTCACCTGCAGCAGGTCGCTGAGATCCAGCAACATATCTGACAAGCGGTTCAGGAAACCTCAGCGCCACGCGAGAACAACGGCTCACCGCCACGAGGCGCGCGCACGCGCGCGCGATGGGATACGCGGCGTCCCCTCCGTGCGACACACCAGGTAGAGGCAGGCGGCGATGATGTGTTCCGTTTTGCGTCCACGCGTCAGATGTCTGCTGACCACCATCTTGAAGAAGTTGAAGGCCGTGTCCAGGCAGTGCTGGTTGAGCTGCAGCTGGTTGCCGAGGTGATAGATCTGCCGTCTCCCTGCCACCATTCACAGTGATTGACGGCACTCGGCCGCCGCCTTTCGCGGCATCGTTCCCGGGACGACGCTTGCGAGCGAGCCGCTCGAGACGTTGAAAACGCAGTACGGGGCAGGCGACCGTGACGTCTAATTTAAAAAAAAACAAACAAACACAACTCACCACTTTGCAGCGTCTGCGCGCGGGACTCTTTACCGACGCTCGTGTGGAAACCAGAACCAATCAGAGGAGTCTTGGCCGGACCTGAGAAACACACCCACGCACACGCGCCACCGCAATCAGTCTCAGGTGTGGCCACTTTGCCCGTCGCCAGGGCAACGGGCTCATTAGCCCACCTGGCTGCACGGGACCAAGTTTGGCTCAGCTTGAGTCGAGTTCATTGCAAGATGAGGACGGCGGCGGTCTTCCTCGGGTGAGTTCCGGAACTTTCTTTTGAAACGCAACGCAACGCAACGCGAGAGTAAAAAGCGACTGCTTTTGCTTGCAGGATGACTTTTCTGACTTTGCTCAGCTGGACTCACGGGAGGGCTGAAGGTAAAGCGCTTGATGATTTTCGCAGTGCAACAAGTCCTCGGTTAGCAACCGATTGATGACCGTTTTGATGCCTCGTTGAACTAAAATTTCAGCGCGTCAATGGTAACCGCTGTGATGGCGCTCGTCCCTTTGCCAAAGGGGACGTGAGCCAACGTCTGCTTTGACTTGGAAAAGTGCGGGCCTACGTTTTGGATGATTTTTCTGACATCCCCCCGCCAAGGCCACAACCAATTTGGATGTAGACGCTGCAACGTTCACCTGGCCTCCCTTACGGGCACTAAAAAGTGTTACTTTGAGCCGTAATGATCATTTGCTTCCATGAGTCTCATTTTGTTTCTATCCCCCCCCCCCCCCCCAACCTAGTCGAGTGGGCCTGTCGGGATCGTTATCTGTGGATCCACGTGCTCTCCAAACGGACGGCCCGCTTCGAGGCCATCGGTCAGTGCTCGCGTCGGGTCGCGGGCAGCGGCGCGAAGGTTGACCTTGCGAACCTTTTGTCCACCGCGACGGCGTAGATGCCAACGGCGCGCACCCCATCAGCAAAGCGCTGGCCTCCCGCTGCGGCTACACCATCAGCACCTTCGAGGCTGGCGGCTACACCACCTTCAGAGCTTCGTACTACTCCTGCTTCACTCTGGTCCAGGTCGCGCCCCGCCCCGCCCCGCCCCAATATCGGGACTCTTGCACTCGGCGCCAGAGGTTCACGCGTGCTTTTGCGCGTTCAGGACGACCGGGTCTTCACCTTCCGATTGAACGTGATGGTGAGCGACGGCGCCTCGGAATGGACGAGCCACCCGGTCTCTGCCGCGTGTTCCGGTCTGAGCTGGATCCACCGGGAGATCGTGTGCGAGGAGGACTACATGGAGGTAAGCGGGCGCTCCGGTCAAAGCCCGGCCGCGCCGCTCAAGGGCGTTTTTTTGCTCGGATGTCGTCAGGCGAACGTCCGGCGGGAGGCTTCGTGCGCCGCGCGGCCGGGGCCGGCCGGACAAGCCGAGCGGGCGGCCCTCTCCCAGGTGACGTCTCGCTCGCTCAAAAGGAAACCTCGTCCCAACGTTTGCCAAACGGAAATCTTCTGACCGCTGCGCTTCAGGCGGTCGTGACGGCGAGCTCGGTTTCTCAGCTGATGTTCCTGCGGCCCGACGGCCGTCTGACCCCGGTGCCGATCGCCGAGGCGGAGGGCGGGGGCTACGGCGTGACCCTGACCGCCGACAGGGCGGTTTTCCGAGCTCCCTACAAAGCGGCGGAGGCGCGGCTGATCCAAGTAGGTCGCTCGCCGGCAACGCGCGGCGGTGGAAGCTCCGAGCCAACCTCGTTGAACGACGAGTGTCTCGGAAACGTAAAGCCCGCTTCTCAAATGAGACCGACGCGTCGCCCCTTGAGACAAAGCCTTCAAGATGAAATCGCGAGGCTGACGTTGGCCGGTGATGGCTTCGGATCCTTCGGAAGAGGCGAGACCTTGAAACGTTGACTCGATTGACTTGAACCCTCAGGTGGACGGCATCGACGTCGTGGCGCTTGGTGTTTTTCTCTTCTACAAACGGCAGCTGACGGTGGTGACGCTGGACATGTCCGTGGCCTGCGCCGTCAGTACGTCCTCATCGAAACGGGCGGGCGGGCTCCGGCTCCTACGTGGGAGGGGGGAAACGAAAACAAAACTCTCGGCTCCGCGCGGTTTCAGACGCCGCTTCTTACGACGGAGCTCGGCTGGTGTGGGACTTGCCCAACGTGCTGAGGCCCCTCCTCGAGGAGGGAGCGGCATTTCACAGTCGCAAGCGGAGCCTCGAGGTGGACGGCGTGATGCTGGACGAGCAGAGCGCTGCCGCCAAGGGTTTCGGTCTGGTCCAACAAGAGGAGCTGGTCCGAATCTCGGTTCCCTTTGGCGCCGAGGGCGGCTACGCGAGGGTAAAGTCGCCCCGGTCCCAGTTTGAGCCGAGGACCGCTCGCGTGCTGTCTGAATGCATTTTTCTTCCAGAGTTTGGTGGTAGACAACATGTACAAGGAGACCTTTGTGATTTCCCTGCTCTACGAACACCTCTTCTCGGCGGCGTCTCAAGACGGTGGCGGCGTTGACACCAAAGTTCGAATTGTCAGGGTGCTCCAAACGCCGCCGCTCTGTCGGCGACCCTTCAGCCTCGACCGTAAGCCCGCCGCCTTTTTCTGTCACCTTCAAGATCGGGCCGCTCGAATGTCACGCTCGGAGTCAAATTGTTGCAGATGCGAGCGGCCGTCTCGGCGTCCTTGAGTCCTTTGAGAACGAACGCTACCTTTCCTCCCGCAGAGACGGCCGGTGACGCGGGTGTGTTCGGCATCTACCTGGGAAACATTCCCAGCGATGTCATTTTGGAAGAAGTCCGAGTCAACGGGGTGCAGGTGCCGATGGAGCCGGCGGAAGGTGGCTTCGGCGTCACCCCCGTCGTGCACCTTAATGGCAGCAGAGCTTACCAACTCCAGCTTCCCTTTTCAAACGCGGCAGTTCAGAGGACGGTAAGACTTTTGGCACCCGGCTTGAGTTTGTGCACATGTGGAGAGGGGGGGGGGGGGGGGTTGAACTGGGTGACAAGGGCGGGTGGCCGAAAACCCAATTCTTGCAAATTGATTCCAAAAGAGTTGCCCGTCTGGTGTGACCGCTGGACAACTTCCTGTTTGCCGGCGCGGCGCACCGCTTCAGTAGCAATGCTAAATATCCCCCCCCCCCCCCACGTTCTTTGGCGTCATCCTCAAAATGAACTGGTGTTGTCTTCCAACAGTACATGGGGGAAGGGGTGGTCCGCCACGCCATTGATGTCAACTTCACGTTGACCCACATGCCCCATAGGAGCTCGTACTACCACCACACCTCGATCGCCGCTCAAGTCTTCAGCGCGTGTAAGAGCACGTCGGTATCTGGCCGCTGCTGAAAAGGCATGCCCCCGTTTTACGCCCGTTCTCTCCTCAAGTTCCTCCAAAGATCACGGCTCAGTGTTTCGACCGAGGCATCCTCTTCAGTGTGGCCGTGGGCCCCGGAGCCCGGTCGCTGTGGGAGGTGGGCGTCGAGCACCAGCCGCTGACGCCGCAGCTCGCCGCTCAAAGAGGCTACAAACTTCTCAACGACAGTCAAAAGATCACCTTGGAAGTTCCTGTGTTTTCCATAGGCTATACCTACCAAGTAAGTGACGCACTGGAAATAACAAAGAACTCCCAAAATCCCCGGTGAACCTTCTGATTCCCCCCCCCCCCCCTTTTGCTGCGCGCCTTGTTTCAGGACATTAACCTGTCCAACTTTTATGGGACATTTAAGCTGCTGCTTCGAGATGCCAGAACTCTTGAGGTTCAGACCTCCACATCCAAACACTGTCTCTTCAAAACTGAAGACATGATAGGTGAGTTGCACACGCGGCGTTACCCACCGCTGCGCTGCCCCCTTGCTCGTATCAGAAATATTCAAGCGGAAAAACGCCGACTTTCATAAATCCTCCGAACGGAAATCGACAGAACCGCCTTCGAAATGAAACGAAGCCCAAATGTTTGCTCGACTTTGCAGCCGAGGATGACGCAAATGCAATGGCGGGCTCTCTTGGGCTAATCGTTGTGCTCTCAGTCTGTTCTTCAGACGGCATCATCACAGTGGTGACGAGACCCACGTCCACCTGGCCCGCAGCGCGGCCGGAAAGAACCGGTCTGCTGGACCCCACCTGTCGACCCAAAGAGACGGACGCCACTCGGGTCCTTTTCCAGTTCAGGCTGGACTCGTGTGGGACCAGGGCCGCGGTATTGCTCCGCGGCTTGTTCACGGAGACGGTCGGCCGGGATGCAAGTCTGTTGTACTCCGCAGGTGGGAGACTACGTGGTTTACGAGAACGAGATCCTTCATGACAGACGGCTAATTGCAGACGGACCAAATTTCATCTCCCGAGATTCTCAGTTTAAGTAAAGAAAAAGTACAACGGTAGCCCCAATCATTTCACAGATCTGGGAATAAAACCGATCTTCTTCTTCTTCTTTTTTTCCACCCCCCCCCCCAAAAAAAGGTTAACCGTCAGGTGCTTCTATCCGCTTAGTGGAATCAACAGACTGACAGCGGATCGGATCTCCAGATCTGAAACTCCGGGATTTGGTTCAATCGATGTTTTCGGAAGCCTCACCGGTCAGTTGCGCGTGCGCGCACGCGTTTCTGAATATGAAGCTCAGTTCAATGAATGTGCTGAATGTTTTCCGCTAGATCCAAAGAATCTCTCCCCAGACTGTTTACAGCAGCTTTCCAGAAATGAGATGAGCCCGTCGGAAACTGCGCCGAGCCAGGGAATGGGCAAAGTTGCGCCCGCGCCGGCACCGAGCCGCTCCCTTTCAATGCCGGGACATCCGAGCGAGATGGACGTAAACTCTCCAAAGCGGCAAGCTGTTCCACAGCGCACTCAAACTCCTCCCGGTCCCCCCACATTGCCACCCCAAGGCCGGCTCGAGGATCCATTTCCTCACCCATATGACCCCTCGGCATACAGCCACTTGCAGCCAGCGCGCGAGACGTGGCACGTGAAACGTGTGGAAGCCTCCGGTCCAACACGGAACTGGTCTCCTGTCAGGCGAACGGAGTTGAGCAAGCCGAACGAACCCCGGTGGACCTCGGAGAAGGAGCCACGTCAGGGTTTGGGCCCATTTCGCACAGAGACAAATGGGCACGCGAGACCTGGCGACACTCCTCCTATTTATCCTTTGAAAAGCATTCCAGTGACTCAAATCCCTCCAGGATTCGGCCAAAGTCCCGAGCAACTCGGGGTCCGTGACCAATCTGTCAACCGCGTTCAAAGCATTCGGGTTAAACCTCAAAGACCGCTAACTTTTCAAATTCCCAGCCGCAGCGGAATTCATGCGCCAAGCCCCAGCCTAACGGGCGTCGGCGACGCAAAGGACCAGACGCCGCAACGTCCTGAAGGTCCGAAACGTCTTGCGCCACCGGGAAACTGGCGGCGTTTGGCCGAGACTCCAAACGCTCGGGGGAAAATGTCTTCCACTTTGGACGTCGTTCAAATGGCAGGTATGGACTCAAACTAGCAATGTGACAAGATTTATGTGGAAAAAGTTACATCTGGTTGATTGGTCTCTTACACAATTTATGGATGCGGGATGGATCTGTAGGTCACGATGGCGAACGCAGGCCATCATTAGCTACTCCCAAAACTATCAACTTTTTTTTCCTTCAAACGTCAGTTTGAAAAGCGAATGACATTTAATCCCGAACCTTTGTCACCAGGACCATCTCAAAGTATGACCGGCCCTGGTCTCGGAGGGTTCACGGCACCAGCGCCGAGATGGAGCTCTGACGAGGTGTCTTCCCTCGGCGGCCCTGTGAAGACTGCCCCCCATCTCGGTCCCAAAGATTATTTATTCACTCGCGATATAGATGGGAAGGAGGCCACCGAGCCCCAGGAGGGGAACGTCGGCTCCGCCGCCTCTCAAATAGGTTCGGCCGTGGACTCGAGGACCTCCGATCAAAGAGACTGCCGCGGACCGTCGGCTGCGCGCGCAGCCAGTATTCATCATGGAATCATTCGAGCGATGGAAGGACTTGAGCATGCGGCAAGGGAAAGCGAAAGGCCGTCTTCAGGTGGGCTCGGGACACACCATTCCAATCTCTGAGTTGACCGGGTCCTCAAATTGTGATTTCTCAAGCAGCCGTGTCCACTTGAAATAAAAATGGCTCTGCTTCAACTTATGTGGGTGTCCTTTGCTTAATGCTGATCAGAAGCAAGTTTGGATCGCCTCTTCCGGGAGCGGGGGGGGCTCCAAAGTCTGTCTTCTACATTCTGTCGGTCAAGTCCTCCAGTATTTTGATCGCTTTCAGTTAATCACCGAAGGGCACGACCTATTCTCCTGTTCCTCGGACAATGCTCATTGTTTTTTGGGGAGGCGGGGGACTGTGAATAAAACGGTCATTCCTACAAAGGGCTTTTTAGTGGACATTTTAGGGAGCCATCAAGGTCCACCAGTTGAAGGGGTCAATGCAAAGCAGATTCAGCATTGGACTGACATTTCTGGGGAAATCTTGTTGCAAATCCATGTCCGTTTGTCTCTTTATCATGAGTGTTTTGGGTGGGTGAGAAAGAAACTTGACGTACGCCAGTGTTTCGAGAGTGGTATTTGGTTGGCTGCATTTTTGAGATATTAATGAAATGAAATGTTTGTAAGACTGGTGCAATTTTTGCTCACCGTCAGTAGAGACAAACTGTCCCACAGCAGAGGACACTCCTCCACTTCCTTCCACAAATTGGACCTCGGAGACAATGATGTTGTCCTCCAGAACCGAACCGCAGCTGGTGCACACGGCGCTTCCCCGAGCCTGGTCCACATCGATGTCCGCCCCCCCGCAGGTCCTGCACAGCCTGGAGCTCATTGTGCTAAGGTCACACGACATAGGGAGCAGGTTACCGTCACAAATTGCGTAACATGACAGAAATTACGCTGCCGGTCTCATTTCAAATTAGAAGTGGTCTTGTGCCACCCTGGTGCGTGATCATCACAAATTGACTATTTACCTTCCATATGAAAAGTAAAAACAATTGCCCTGTTACTGTGAATCGACATGGATGCTGTGTGCACATATAGAATGTGCTGGGAACGGCAAGGATACTGCGCAGAACCCTCAAGCTTCCTGGCCTCTGGTCGAGGACCCGAGCTGAATGGAGGACGGACACCACCCGAGGGGTGAGACGAGGAATTTTATACATTGACAAAGTTGTATCCAATTATATATATACAGTATATATGCGCACACAATTTTCAAAAATGACTCGCAAAGCGGCAGCTGCCTGTGAGATTCGAACCGGGCTCCTCAGAGTTGTCGACCCAAATGCTTACGCACTATGCTACTCCTGACGAAGAAAATCGGTCCTATTTTCACACGTCATAACGTTCCTGGACAAATGCAAACCAAGACATGGAAGAAGACTCACGACGAACGTCGACGAACGTCGAAGCGCAACAAGAGTGGAAAAGATTTTGGCGCTCAGAAAGATCAGCCAGCCCTTCGAGTGTCCGACGTCATCCTTTCCCTTACAAGCGTACAAGTACCCATTTGAAGTTCAGGATTTTTTTTTCTTTTAAATTTCCGAATATTTCTTTTGAATTTCCCGATTTCGCGTTTCATTCACTTGCGAAAGAAAAAAGCCATCATTGTTTGGCTTCCTGATTCGCGTTCGATGGCGTCATAGCTCCCTGGGTGGTGTTTATTGACGATTGAAATAGGCGACCGAAACGATGGCTTACAGTCGAAGCTTTTAAACCAAATCATCTCTTCGCCAAGCAAATAACCGACAAAATCCACAGAGGGTCGGTATTCATAATCGCGACTCTTTTCTTCGATGCACACCACCCCTCTCCCAAAAGCCCCAATGGAACGCTCCAACTGGCGCAGTCTGATGACGAGTGTCACAAAGACACCGAATGGCCGCTCACTCGTAACTTGCAAAGAGGGACACGATGTCCTCATGGCGGCAGCTGGAGCTTCACCCGAGGATCGTCCGCGCCCTCGAGAAAGGTAACCACATTTCATTTCACTTTCTACTTTTCGCACCACATCCAGACACCCCGTGTAGGCGTGTTGCGTTTCCAGTTCCAACATGAATCGAGAGACGAGACCGTCCCAGTGGACAAATCGTGTTCAATGTGATTTAACACGTAACGTGACACTCAACTTTTTTTCTGGCGTGACATCAATACACTTCACAGAACCACTACATTAAAATGACGATATTTTTCCTCCGCCATGAAAGTTCGATCATATGAACCGTCCAATGGCTGGTTTGGTCCGTAGCACCCGTCCGAAAATGGGCCAAAATGTTGATGGCCGTTTTCCGAAGTAAAAGCAGATGTTTGCAAATGTTCTGTTTTCTGCTTTCACGGAGGTCGACAGAAATTGGAGGCCATTTACGAGTGAGAAGCTGAAATCCGGCAATTTAGAGCAGGTGAAGTTCACCAATAGCCATCCAACGCTGAATTTGAAAGTCAACTAGTTGTCGAATTATGCATTGCACGCCTCGCAGCCAGCCCTTCCTGAAACTCTTGAGCATGCGTGGAACCGTTGCCAACTTGCCCGTTGTTCCGCTGCTTCGCCCCCAGCCGGCGTCCAATCCGTCAGGGACGCGCTGTGCATGTCGGGTCCCGACCTGCAGAGGCTCACCTCTCTCTCGGCCTCCGACGTCCGGCGGCTCCTGACGGCCGCCGCTCTGCTCTGCCGGGCCCGCCGACCGCAACCAGGTGACGTCCCGCCCTGTCCCGAAAAGGCGAGGTGAGACGGGACGCTGACCGAGCCGCGCGTTTGCCTGCGCAGTTCTGGCGGCGGACCATTCCGGGCTCAGACTGAGCCTGGGCTGCCCCGTGTTGGACGGACTGCTGAGAGGCGGCCTTCCCGTAGGGGGGGTCACCGAGCTGTCTGGAGAGAGCGGCGTCGGGAAGACCCAGCTGGCTCTGCAGCTCTGTCTCTCGGTCCAGTACCCGGCCCGTCACGGGGGGCTGGACTCAGGTCGGTCGCCGTCGCCGCGCTCGCCCGACTCATTTGAGTTGAAAGACCGCATTCGGCCCAATTTGAGCCGGACGAGGATCTTCATTGCAAACCAAAACCGCGATTTGTTCAGACTTTTTGGGGGGCGGGGGGCGTACGCGCAGGAGCCGTGTTTGTGTGCACGGAGGACGCTTTTCCCAGCAGACGTCTGCAGCAGCTGATAAGAGAACAACGGCGTCTTCGCGCCGATGTGCCTCCGCACGTGACCAACGGCCTTCGGTTCGGTGACCGGGTTTACGTGGAGCACGCCGCCGATCTGGTGGGTGCCCCCGTCGCGTCGGCTCCGCGTCTCGCCCGATTGGCGGGACGCCGCCAATACGTGTGCCTTCAGACGTCACTGCAGTCGTGCCTGAGGCGTCGCGTTGGGCTCCTGCTGGCTCGCCATCTGGTCCGCTTCGTGGCCGTGGACTCGGTGGCGTCTCTCTTCAGGTCCGAGTTCGGGCTCTCCGACTGGCTGGAGAAAACCAAGCAGCTGCTGACGCTCTCGTCCACGCTGCACCACCTTTGCCACCAGTTTAATTCCGCTGTCCTCTGCATCAACCAGGTGAACCCCCCCCCCCACACACACACGCACGCACGGCCGCACATTCTTTGCATTAACCAAAAGCGTGCGTGTGTCGTAGGTGACGGACATCTTCGGCGGCTCAGAAGAATACATGGGGTAAAGTCACGTTTAAACGAGCAACTTGGGCCGCAGCGATTTGGATTGGATAAGCTTTCTTGTCAAATGCACTGTTTGTGTAACATACAGCACAGATGAAATGTGCTGTATTTTAAAAGATGGATGTCTTTGAGGCCAACAGAAAAGTTTCTGACAACCGACTGATTGGATGATGAATGAAAAAGAGCATACGAGCTCTTGCCCCTTAAAAGGCACCCGTGCAAGGAGCAGAATTACAGACGGCACGTTTTTGGACTGTCGTACAGCACCTTGTACTTTGGTTCGTATTTGTCGGACTCTACGTAGAGAACAAAAGATGACAATTCGGCTTTGCGCCGCTTTGTTATAGACGTTGAATTGAAGAACGTGGGCAATATCCACTTGTCCATCTTCACTTTAGGCGCACCGCCACCGACGCGACTCTCGGGGTGAAAACCACTTGACGTGGATTTGCTTGTGCCCACCAGGCCTCCTTCCTCGACTGTGCGGCCGGCGCTGGGCTTGGCGTGGGCCAATCGGGTGACGGTTCGACTGATGCTGCGGCGTCTTCAGGGGACGGCGAGCAGGGGCGAGGAGGACAGCGCCCTCCGCAGATTGGAGGTCGTGTTTGCGCCTCACCTGCCCCGCGCCGGACGCGACGCCGCCGTGTGGAAGGAGGGCGTCCGAGGACTGGACGGCGCCGACGCGCCCCTCGGCTGACGTCGTTTGCTTCACAAGAAACGGAGCCGGACACACTGACGTCTTTCCCTTCTATCGCCGATGCTCAAAACAAAGAGTTGCGCTGGACTCTTACACTTGGACTGTTTGACATTGTTGCTTATTCTGCCCTCTCAATTTGAGTGGTGACAAAAACACTGTGCGTGTGTGTGTGTGTGCGTGTGCGTGTGTGCAATGGCTGGTTGGAAACAACATTTTTCTTGTCAGAATGTCAAAAAAAAACTTGGTGGAGAACTTGAGTTGTAGCTTCCATTGCGGCTAGTTGACTCTTTTTTCCCCCAAGTAAATTAGAGGCAAGCATTGCGCAATATGTGTCACCTTCTCGCGACAGGAGGTTTTAAACATTGGAACTATAAAATAGCAAGAAAAACCCGCGACGTCATTGGTAGCCGAGCGATTTTGATGATTTGCGCTGCCACTTTGCTGTCCGCTTCTCCAAATGTTGAGAAAGGAACAAGGTGATCGCTGTCTTTCCATGGATGAATGTCAGTTTCAAGGTAGATTTGAAGAGTCGTCGCATTTCGTATGTGTTGCCACCGCACGGTGGGGGGGTCTTATTATGAAGGGCCCACAGGAAAGCGCGCGTCTCGGTCGGGCGTGCGCTGGCTTGATGCTACGCAGTCTCCGACGGCCACTCGGCGTTAGCGAGCCCACATTTGCACGCAAGAGCATCAAGGAGACGAAGGCGACATCTTTCCCAAGGTGCGTTCTTCGTGTCTGTCGGCTTCCGGTGGCCGAAGGGTGACGATGATCCGCTGCTTTATTTGTCAGTGTCGGGCGGGATGCGGAAAGCGGACTGCGGGGGGAGCTAACTGCGCTTGTTTGCCGTCGGTCAGGTAGCGCGATGCGGTCCGGCCCTCTGACTTTGCTGGCGGTCCTCGGCCTGGCGGTTCCGCTCGGCTCGCAGCCTGCCGCCGACGACGCGGTTCGGGACCTGATCGGCAGGAGCTGCGACTTTTCCGCGCGTTTGTATCGGGCGCTGGCGAGCCGCAGCGACGACAACGTTTTGCTGTCCACCGCGTCCGTGTGGCGCGGCCTGGCCGCGCTGCTCGGCGCCGCCGGAGGCGCCACCCGAGAGGAGCTGCGGACGGCGCTCGGACTCGCCGGACTCGACCAGCAAAACATCTCGGGTGGGTCGGGGACTCCGTTCTTCTCCAAAGGCTTTCTAGTTGACAAAACACCCCCCCCCCCCCAAAAAAAAAATGTGGATTTTATTTCCGTTGCAGATCGATTCATCACGAATTGGACTAGGATTGAGGTTTTTCTGGACATTTGCCACCCCTTTCCATTAAAACAGGACCTGACTTCAAACTGCAAAAGATGCACGATAAGAATTGATTTGGATTCAGTTGACGGTTCGGTCCGAATCATCTGGCCGCCCTCTCCAAACGTTGCCGATTGTTTTCCTAAACTTCCAATCAGGTGTTTGCACATCTTTTATTTGGATTGGGCACAAAGATGCAATGAAAATCTTCAGCTTTTCACGGACTCTTGGCATGTCCTGTTGCAAGGTTGAAGATTTGGCTCCAAGTACGAATGGATGATCCCCTAAAACCCTGACACTTGGATCATGAGGGAATTTTGCAGTTGTCCATTTCAGCAACGTTTCAAGCCCCAAATGACCGGACGTGCCCCCCCCCCGCCCCCCCGCCATGTTTTCAAATGCGAACTCTCGCACTGCAGGCGTATGGAGCTGGCTGCCTTTGGAGACCGAAGATGACTTGCGCTGGGCGCGGTCACGGGAGCAACTCCACTCATTTGTCCCATCCCCCCCCCCCCCCTTTTGCCCTCAGATGCCTTGTCGACGATAACGGGCACGCCGGCGGGGGGCGGCGCCCTCAACCTCAGGCAGGGCGTGGCCTTGTTTGCCGACGCCAGCGCGCCGGCCTCGGCGCAGTTTGCGGAGCTTCTCCGACGCGACTACGGCGGCAGCGTGAAGAGCGTGGCCTTCCACGCGCCGCAGGACGCCGCCGAAGCCGTCAACGCGTGGGTCCGCCAGCAGACCGGAGATCGGGTTCAGGACGCCGTGACGGACGTGGACCCCGGGACCAAGTGGCTCCTGGCCACCGCCGCCTCCTACCAAGGTGCCCCCGGGGCTTCGGCCGCCGGTCCCTTTGAGCGCTTTCCGCCGCGGCCGAAGGGCCGCGGCGCAGTTTGCGAGCCGGACGGATCAGGAAAACGGTTGAGCGTTGTGTTCCAAAGTCAAACGCAAAGGTCCTCCTCTGAAAGGCGATCGGAAAATATTTCCCGTTGAGAGGCTGGAATCGGGGGGGCGGCACGATTTGTTCTAAGCCTCGGGTGCGGGCCGGGCGCATTCGATTGGCAACGACTTTGATACTCGATTGGTCGTCGCCGAATTGTTTCTCCAAATCGGTGCCGGCGACGTCTCCGATTGGCGCTCGTCCGAGTTTCCGCGGTCATCCCGCGAACGGTCGGTGACGCGCCGACGGCGTCGTTCCGCCCGCAGCTCGCTTCAGTCAAGCGTTCAACGCCGGCGCCACTCGGGACGAGCGCTTCTACGTGGACCGGTACCACGCGGTGACGGTGCCCATGATGCTGCGGGCCGACAAGTACCTGCTGGCGTACGACCGCTCGCTGCGAGCCGGCGTGCTCGAGCTGCCCATGACGGACGGGGCGGCCGCCCTGCTGGTGCTGCCCGACGAAGACGTGGACATCGGCGCGCTGGAGGAGCAAGTGAGCTCGGAGAAGATCCGGGCCTGGATCGGGCAGCTCAAGAAGACGTGAGTTTGCCGCCGCCCGCCTTTTCTCGCCGGCCTGCGAGCGGCCCACCGAGGTCTCGGGGTCCGCGTTGGGTGCAGGAAGCTGGAGGTGCAGTTGCCGCGCTTCTTCCTGGACCGCACCTACTCCCTGGGGGACGCCCTGCGGACTCTGGGCGCGGTCCGAGTCTTCGGGGACGACGCCGACCTCGGCGGCGCGGCCGGCCCCGAAGGCGCCAAAGTGTCGCAGGTGACCCGAGGCGCGCCCACCCGTCGCCGTCGCGAACTTGAGCCCTGACGCCCGTCGTTGCCACGCAGGTTCTCCACAAAGCCGTCGCCACCGTGGACGAGAGCGGCCCGGGAGACGCCGCCGCCGCCTTCGCCTCGCCTCCCCCTCGGCTGACCTTCAACCGACCGTTCCACTTTGTGGTTTACCATCAGAGCAGCGGCGGCCTGCTCCTGATGGGGCGACTGCGCGATCCCACCAAGAAATAGAGCCGCCCGCTCGTCCCCAAAGGTTGAACGGAGGCCAAACGTCTCTCGGGCCCGAGCCCCGCCCAGCCCAAGCCATCTCGCCACCGTTGCGCGCGAGGAGGGCGGCGACCGAGGCCCTCCGTTCAAGCTTTGCGGGCTCGCCTCAAAAGTCGGCGCGCCGTCGCCCGCTTCCGCCATCGAGCCGACGCAGCGAGCGACCCCTGCCTCCGCGCCCCCCCCCCCCCCATCCCGCAACCGCCGTCTTAGGAGCAGCACCACCCGCGAACCCTCCTCCTGCACGAGTTGACCTTTCACGCCATCGCCCGCTTGATTCATGTGCTCTCCGAAGAATGTTTGTTGCGCTCGTTGTCACTCACGGCCGTCAAGTGAATAAAGTTGTCAAATCCAGAGCGCCTTTGAATTTGCCCGCGCGGCTCGTCCAACGGCCGCAATGTGATCGCTTTGCGCCGTGACCAAGCGGCTCGCGGTCCAACGGAGGTCTGATTCTGGCGCGCGGGTGACACAAGAACAAGAACAAGCACCACCAAAAGGTCCTTTGATGTTCACCCGGATGGCGACGGCCGTCAAAATGCAGAGCAATGAGAACACGGCAAGTTTGCGCGACGTTGACCCGACCAATCGAGGGTGACGACGTCAGACAAGTCGCTGAGTGACGAGAACCCGCTTCCAAGTCCATTTTTTTTCCCGCTGCAGCGCCATTTGGTTTTGGTGGCGATGACAGCCCATCAAAAGCCCTGAGCTCATCTCAAGTGTGCAATGCAAATGCCGCACACTTTCAACTTCATTTCTTCCAAATGTTTGCGCGTGGCTTTCCATTGTGTTGGGATACGCACATACACAAAACGGGCCTCATTTGGAAGCTGGTCGAGTGTGAAACAGCTGAGAAACTCAACCCCGTTTTCGGATTTGATGTTTGTGGCGATCCCTAGGTGTGAGCGCGCACGGTTGTTGGTCTCTGTGTGCCCTGCGATTGGCTGGCAACCGCTTCAGGGTGTCCCCCGCCTACGGCCGGGATAGGCTCCAGCCCCCCCCCCCCCCCCCCCCCGCGACCCGAGTGAGGATGAAGCGGTTCGGAAAATGGATGGATGGATGTTTGTGGCGATGGGAGGAGGCTGCTGCAACTTGAGCCCAAGCGTAGCCTCTGCGGTCCAAATTGCTGCGGAGGACATTTCAATTCCAATGTTTGCAAATGGTTTTTGTTTGTTTTTTTTCATGATGGCTCTCTTTTGAAAGAGAATGCAGCGCGTGACTTCACTGGGAAGCCCGATTTTGCTTTTGCGGCGATGGGAGGCCACCAAGTTCGGAAAAAGGCGCCGGCTTTCTCAGGCGTTTCACAAGACGCTTCTCCAGCTTTCAAAGGGGAGAAAGCCGATTGGCAAAAACCTTGGTCGATTTCGTTCCAAGTGTGCATTTCGAGATCATTTGGATGCCTCGGCCCCCGATCGGGAAACGGCGGTTTGACTTGAAAGGCTCCTCGAGTCTCCGTTTGGTGATTTTGAGGGGCGACGTCACAACGCCAAAAGTCAAGAACGCTCATTCGCGTTGACTCGTCTCGACACGTCTGCGGGCCGGTCACGCAACAAAGTCGGTTCCTTTCCTTTCAGCCTGAAAAGAATTCTTGCGCTCCAACAAACGGTCCGGTCTCGCTGCTGGCGCCGCCAACGATTTGCTCACGCCGAAGGTCGTCAGCGTCGTGCTCGTGTTGTCACGGAGCATCCAAGTGCGGGGAAGGCGCGTGCGATGCCGATCGCCGAATCCCTCGGAGAGAACGCCTCGCCCAACCAAGTCGGCAACTCCGTCGGCGGAAGACCTCCGCGGCGAGTCACGGCAAGCCGCGCGCGCGCGCGCGAGCGACGTTTGCGAAACGGAAAGAGCATCGAATCCGCCGGTGAGCGACGGCGTCGTCGGCTTTGCGATTGCTTGACGTCAGTTCAGGAAACGCAAAAGCGGACCGGGACTCGGACCGCGGCGGCGAGAACGCTAGACCACCGGGGATTTCAAATTCGGACCGATGCGGCAAAAGACCTCGTCCTAAGGAATACTTTCGAGTTGGAGAGCAACCGAACCGTGCCGATTTTGGACCAACGAGCGACCCGACGACGCCTTTTTGGGCTCCCGTGAATGTGCTTAGCCTGCGTTCTCCGCTAGAGGGCGCCCAAGGCGCTTGAGCAAGGATGCCCGCGACGTATGTGGCCAAAGCGCGGACTCTCTCTGCGTTTTGCTGATGACGTTTCGATCGCGACTGCGCGCCAGACGTGAACGTTGTGGCAAACGGAAGAGGAGGAGCTGTAGGACCGGCGTGCAAGGTCCAAGTGCCACCCGCGCCCCCCCCCCCCCCGCCCCGCCCCTCCCCTCCCCTCTCCTCCCTTCACTCGGCTTTCTATTGTCTTGTCAACAGAGAGCCGCTACGCTACGAGTTAGCAAAGGCGTTAGCATCAGCAGCTGGCCACGCTGGACCTTGCTCTCTGTGTTCTAGTGAGAGACGCGAGCACACATTGTTTCCTCGGGAGGACGCGGCATGTTGCTGTTGCTTTGACTTCCTTTTTTTTTTCTCGCGGAGGCTTTCCGACCGTCCCCGGAGTTGGAAGGATGTCGCGCGTTATGTGAGGAAGCGGCGACCGCGCCGACGCCAAGCCACGAATGTGGCAGCTAGCGTCAAAGAGGTAAAACAAACAAACAAACAAACAAACGTCCCTCGCACTGAACTTCGCGCACTAAGCTCCTTATGTAAGGTTTTGTTTTGTTCAGGCTGCGCGAATGCTTCGCAAGTGTAGAGTTAGAATCCTCCAAATTGAACGCTTGTGGGCAGGAATGCTTGCATAATAACAGTCCATCATCATTAACCGCGAGCAGATGTGTGTTTCATGACGTGCACAAGGGCAGCTGATAGGATGGCTGCTTTGGGTGTTTTCACTGCACCGAGCGTGGCCGAAGGGCGTTCACCTGAGCATCGTTTTGCTCCTGTCAATGGGGAATTTCTCCATTGGGAGACAAATGAAGGTTTTCTGTTCTCATCTTCACCAGGGTGTGGACGTGCAGGACGAGAAAGACGTGCGGCAGCAGCAGCAATACCAACAGCAACAGCGTGTAGGGCGGGTGGAGGCGCGTGTGGGTTGCCACCGCCCCCGCATGCACGTCTAGCCACCCGGCCCAATGGAGAAGAGGGACAGAAAGCCGGGATACTTTGCCAGGTGAGGGATGCTTGGGCATAGCTAAAAACCTTGACGGTCTCCAGCTCACTTGACAAGACCGAGGACATTGACGAGGAAATCGAGGCCTTCTCTCGCCACTCAAACGGCAATCCCGGTCCGCGACCCTCGAGAGGCTGAGCGGGTTCGAAAATGGACGGGCGGCTGGATTTTAAGAGCGCTTTGCGTTTGTGTTCCGCCAGGCTGAAGAGGCGCAGGCAGCTCAAGCAGAGCCCGTCGGAGAAAAGCGGGAGCGAGCACGGCGCGCCGCTCATCGCCCCTCCGGACGTCCCGAACGACAGCGAGCCCGAGCCCGAGCCCGAGGCCAAGGCCGGCCCGCTCTCGCGTCCGGTCTCGCCGGCGGCCGGCGGCTTGAAAAGTCCCGAGCCGGCCAAGAGGGAGAAGAGGAGGCCCCCGGGGACCGCCGAGTTCATTGTGAGTCGCTCGCCGGAGCGCCACGCTGGCCGCGGCTGTGCTTTGACGGCGCGGGACCGCAATTTGCCGTAGGTGGGGCCCGAGGACTCCCTCAACAGCATCGCCCTCAACTTCAACGTCACCCCCAACAAGCTGGTCCAGCTGAACAAGCTCTTCTGCCACAGCCTCTACCCCGGTCAGGTGAGCGAGCCGCCGCGCCGTCGCCGGGTCGGCGAGCCGCAACCTCGGCCCTTTCTTTTCGCAGAAGCTCTTTGTCCCCGACGCGGGCCGGGCCGATTTCAATCGCCGCGATGCCTCCGAGCCGGCCCTCGCCAACGGCCCCTCTGCGGAGACCACCGCGGTGAGTACAAAGAAAAGGCGCCTCGGTCACCTCTCGGCCGCCGTCGCCGTCACGCGCTTGACCGTCGGAGTCGGCCGCTCCTCCGTCAAGCGTCTCCAGTTGCCGCGAAATGCCGCCGCCCGCCTATAAAGAGGCGGCGCGCAACTCCCACTCTGGCATCCCTCGATGTCTGAGAGGACTCTTGAAGGTCCGATGACCTCGCCCCGCCTCGCCTCTGGGAGCGGACGCGCCCGCGCCCGCCCGGTGCCCGAGGGACGCGGGGTGGAGTCCAAAAGGGCGACTTCCTTGCGGGTGGTCACCACCGCAAAGTTCAGCCCATCGGCCAATGCGAGGCGCTTTTTATGTGGTCGAGCGGCAGAAAATCTTGGCCCTCGGAGCTGAATTTGGAACGCTTGAAATGCCGCTTTCAGGTCAACGGAAAGGTGGCGAGAGCGTCGGCAAATAAAGTCTCTCTCTCTCCCTCTTCAGCGAGACGGCCCAAAGCGCAGGTCGGCGCGGCCCCTCCGACGCCAGCTCTCCCCCAATTCGGAGGACGAGAGCCCGGCGACGGTGAAATTCATCAAGATGAGCTGCAAGTACTTCACCGACGGGATGGTGAGAAGCGCCACTCTGTGACTTTTCCTTGACTTCATTTTTCCCAATCGTGCCGCTTTGCCCACTTGGGTGGGCCGTCACGTCGGTGGAGCAGCCAGGACAGCTCTCGGCGCCATCATAAAAAGGAGGGGGGGGGGGCCATTTGTTAGCGTAGCTTCCGTATCGCTCAGTCCCGTTTTTTGGGGGGGTGCGCGGGGGGCGTTTTCATTCGGCGGTGTGACGCGCAAGGCTATTTCGGATCTATCTAAATAACTGCAAGTACGACGGAAGAGCCGCTTTTGTTTCCGTGAGCTTGCGTCTCTGCGCAGGGAGTGGTGGGCGGCGTCCTGATCGTGACGCCCAACAACATCATGTTCGACCCGCACAAGTCGGACCCCGTGGTGATCGAGCACGGCTGCGAGGAGTACGGCCTCATCTGCCCCATGGAGGAGGTGCTGTCGGTGGCGCTCTACGACGACGTGTCGCGCATGAAGCTGAAAGACGCGCTGCCCTCGTAAGCAAAAGCGCCGCCGGCACCGACCGTAGGTAGAGCGAGAAAAACCTCACGCGCTTGGCAGCGGCCCTCGGCGGCGGCAAGCGCTTAAGTGCGCGCCGCTTCGCGCAAGCCGGCGGACCAAAGCTTTATGGTCGTTCGCAGCCGACGCTCGGGCGGGCCCGGCGACGTATGGACGAGTGATTTCAGAAAGTACATTTGACGTCTCGATACGCCCGTTGCACGAGCGCGTCCGTTGACCGTCCGCATCCAACAGCCGTGCATTTTGGACGTCCGTTTCCCTTTTGGGTTGTTCATTTTCTTTCTCCCCTCTTCATCCTCACTCGACCCCGTCCGCCTCCGCAGCGACCTCCCCCGGGATCTGTGTCCCGTCTACAGGCCCGGCGAGCGGGAGCCGGACCCCGAGCGGCCCGTGGTCCTGGACGACCTGCGCTCGGCCCTCCCGGAAACAGGTGGGAAGGCGCTGCGCGCGGCGCCGCGGGAGCGCGCGACGCTCAGTCGCTGCGGTCCCATCGCAGTCGCCGCGGAAGGAGAGCCGACCGACGAGCCTCCCTCGGACCGAGGCTTGGCGGACCGAGGGCGGCCGGCGTCCCCCAAAACGTGGCCGCCGGACCGCCAAACTGGAGAGCGAGCGGATGACGAGGGCCTCGCCCGAGACGGGGAGTCGGCCCGAACGGCGCCGGCCGAAGATGAGGCGTCGACGCTCGCGCGGCGTGCGGGCTCGGGCTCCCCGGGACCCGAGCCGGCGGCCGAGGAGGACGGACGGCGCGAGAGCCGCGACGCCCGGGTGGAGTCCCGGCTGCTGGAGAGGATTCGGGCTCCCATCCCAGGTAGGGCGGGACCCCGCAACCGGGACCTCCAGGCGCTCGCCTTTCCACGCCACGGCCGCAGGCGCTCAAACGCTTCGCGATCCGATGGTTCCAAAGTCAAAGAACCCCTTTGCCCTCGTATGTTTCAAGGGAAAAAGCTGGGCGCTGTCAAAAGTCGTCGGAACAAAATGCTCGCCGCAGTTGAAAAATGCGCTCTCCCTTTGGACGTGTCGCTTGAGCGGCCCCAAATCACCGTTTCAAGAAACGAGAGCATTTTCCAGCCCTTTGGAAATGTGAAATCCTTCCGCCAAAGTGTCGTCTTCCAAAGGACGGCGCCGGATTCGGTCCGAGGCTCGATAGGGGAACGGCTCGCGGCTAAGCTAAGCGCCGCGTCTTTGGCTGTGCGCAGACGTGCCCCTCTCGTCCGAGGAGAGGAGTCGGACCCCCCCCATGTTCCTGTGCTTCAAAGTGGGAAAGCCCATGAGGAAATCCTTTGCCGCCGGGACCGCCTCGGGAAAGAAAGTCGAGTACTGGTTTGCCGTGCCGCAGGAGAGGTGAGGCGATGATGCCGGCGGGGGGGTCGGAGGGGCTTCTCCTCGCCCACCGAGCGTGCGTGCGCGTTTCAGAGTGGACCACCTGTACGGCTTCTTCGTCCGGTGGTCTCCCGACGTGTACGGCAAGGAGGCGAGGGAGCAGGGCTTCGTGGCGGTGGAGAAGGACGAGCTGGACGTGATCGACAACTTCTTTGGCGACCCCGCCTCCTGCAGCTGGGAGGTCGGAGAAGCCGCGCGCTCGGATGACGTCTCGTCGGCGTCGTACGGTCGGTCGCCGCATCAAAACATCTCCGACTCCAATTTGTTCCCAGATCATCACGATCGACGAGGCCAAGCGGAGGCGGAGTTTCGGCAGCGGCGAGGGCGAAGCGGCGGCATGCGGGCTCCCGCTGTTGAGCGACGCCAGCGACCTCCTGCGGGACACGCACGTGGAGAAGGTAGGCCGCCTTCGCCCGTCCACCGCCCGGGATACGTTCCGCTCCGGAGGCGACGACGGATTTAGCCCCAGCTCGCTTTCCGATCCTTCCTTTGTCGTGCCGGCTTCAAGCTCTTTCTTGGCCATTGCGAGCGGCAAAGCGTAGCCGCGCACGGGCTAACTCAAACGCGCGGGTGGACGACGGCGTGACGGCTCGCGCTCCTCTCCCCAGCTGGCCTGCCGCTTGCCGGCTCGCGTGCACGGTTACCCGTGGCGGCTCGCCTACAGCACGGGGAAACACGGCACGAGCCTCAAGACGCTCTACCGGAACCTGCTGGACGTGGACAGTCCGGTTCTGCTGGTCATCAAAGATGTAGACGACCGGGTGGGTGGGATCAATCGATCGATAAGCCCCCCCCCCCCCCCCCCCCCCGAGAGGGAAGCTCATTTGGGAAATTTGCCGTCCCGGCAGATCTTTGGAGCGTTCTCCACTCATCCCTTCAGAATCAGCGAGCACTGCTACGGCACCGGCGAGACCTTCCTCTACAGCTTCTGTCCCGAGATCAAGGTTGGGTTTGTTTTTTCCCCCCCACGGGCATTGGCACGTGGCGGCGCGCCTCGACAACGTCCGACCGCCTTGTTGGCAGGTGTACCGCTGGACGGGAGAGAACTCGTACTTTGTCAAAGGCAATGTTGACTCGCTGCAGATGGGAGGAGGCAGGTACCGTAGATACGTAGCCGCAGGAACGCCAGCGCCTCGCTTGGTGGAGAGGCCGCCGGAGCTACTCGGTCAGTTTCTTTGTCGTCTTTCCTCGCGCAGCGGTCAGCTGGGCCTGTGGCTGGACGCCGGGCTGGACCGGGGCACCACCACGAGGTGCGCCACCTTCGACAACCAGCCCCTCTCCGCCCGCCGGGACTTCAACGTCCACAGCCTGGAGGTGTGGAGCTTCCAGTAAGGATCCAAGGAGGGCCGCCCGGGGGCGCGGCCGCCCCAAGTGATTGGCCCAGGACCCCGACCGGCGCTCGTCGCTTACCCGCATGCGGACTGCCTCCGTGCGGAGCTCCTAAGAACAAGGCGGAGCCCCGAAGCTCGAGCTTCGACCCCCGCCGAGCAAAGGGACGTATTCGCATGCCTGCCTCTGCAAAGACCGTATGGGGCGAAAGCCGCTTTTTATCGCGAGAGAGGAGGAAAAACCTGCGCTCGTTTCACCCCCCGCCCCCCGCCCCTGCGCACTCGCAACACGCTTGACCTTGGAAAACGCACGCACTCAAACACTGTTCAAAGTAGGCCTCGCCGGCGGCACGGGCACGAGTCGTACTTTTTGAAGTATTTCTTAGTCGCGCTCTCGCTCAAGACGGTTCTTACTTCCAAAAAACAAAACACAACTCGGTCGCTTGTTCCTCCGGCAAGAACGGTAAAGTGACGTCACGACACGTTGCCGGCGCCCGCCTCGACTCGCCACGCGACAAAGGAAGCGCAGAGGGGCTTTGTGTGTGTGTGTGTGTGTGTGTGTCGAGTTGAAGGAAATGGAAGCTGAATGTTGTCACTTCCCCATTGGACTGTTTGCTGACAAATTGTGCACTTGCGCTCCTCTTCGTCTGACTGACCGAGCCTGCGAAATCACATTTCCGCATCAACGGGACCGTTACGTGGCTGCAATTCCATTCGCAGACCAAATCATTTTCATTTGTTCCTTCATATTTTGTTTTTCGACGATGGATGCAATTTGGTTTTCAACGCTTGTACCTTTTACTGAGATAGCGCGCTTTATTTCATGACTCGACGCAAGCCAACGAGCACGATGCAAATCATTCCCCCATCCCGCTCCCGTTTAGAGAAGAGAAGATTCATCGCCTTTGCACTACCGACAGGATTAAAAGGCATGTGGAGTACATCCGAATGAATGAACGAACGCAAAAAGGGAGCCCGCCGTTTGTCGCCGCGCTGCAAGAATTCATCCTGTATTTGACGCCGCTTTGGATATCCTGCGCACTCATCGATACGGTCGTGATGCCAGTTGTGTGTCTTATGAGCCGCGCCGCTTCCGTCGTCGTTACTGTGAAGTCGTCTCATTTCTTGTGAACCCCCAAAGCTGCTGCTGCTGTCTTGTGTGAGCGAGCCTCTATTTATTCTGTCGTCGCAACGACATTTGAACGGGAATAAACGCAGTGTGGCTCTTTACTGCTCATTTCGAACCCCGGGCATCTTTTTGGATTGTGTGAGGAAACTCACGGGGCGGGACGCGAGGAACATGCAAAGTCCACACAGGGAATCGAACCTTGCACCTCTGCGCTGTGTGGTCGACGCGCTAACCGCTCGGACTCCGGGCCGGACCGCAAACATTATTTCCTGACTTGACTTGTTGTACTGATACCGTTTGTCCGGCGGCGGCAGTAGCGAGAACAGCGTTAATGCCGTTACGTCTTCACAAGACGAAGAAGAAGAAGCCAAGACCCGCCCGACTGCAAAATTTGAATTGGCCTCAATTTGACGTTGAACGACGTCTCAGGTGAGGAGAAAATAGAAGACCTCCTTTTCTCCCTTACGTGTTGCGCGTTCTCGTGAATTCCGAGTAGGTCGATTTGATGATTGGAACGTGACATCTTTTCTCGGAAATGAGTTTGTTCTTGTGAAATGAAGTCGATCCGTTTTCGTCACAAACAACCGTCCGGCGTTATTTTGGCGAGTTTCGTCCCAAAGATGCTCCGATTTATTCTCACCGTTACCATTTGAGCAGATCAACACTTGACCTTAGGACTTAAAAAACAAACGCAAGACGGCCGTGTGCGTCGTGGCTGCTGTGAGATGATTGTCGTGTCGCCTCCAGGCCGCGATGGCTGCCGACCTGCCGCCGGGCGAAGAAGTGCAAAAGATGGCCCGGGACAGCGCTCGTCCGTGGGTCTCTTTGATTCGGCCGCTTGGGCACCGAAGTAGTCGGAGGCGACTTTTCAAATCTGCGCGTTGCCAGTGGTGCACAGTAACGCCTTATTTTCGTCCGTGTTTTTTGTGCCTCGTCGTCCGCAGCCCGAGCCTCCACGTGGCAGAGTTGTCGTCGTCTCATCCGGAGCACCAAAACGAGGACGGAGTGCCAATTCGGCGAGCGTACCGCAGAGATCTGCTGACCGACGACGGCGCGGAGCTGTGCTTCGAGGAGGTCCGAGCTCAAGAATTCCAGAAGCGCCGACAGAAGCGGCTGGATGGTGAGTTCGCCCGCCCCGATCACTCGCTGTCGCGCGTCTCTTCCACCGAGGTCGTTGCCGATGGAGAGCAGCTCGTTCGCAAGAGCCCTTCGAGTGTTGACGACTACTTGACCGACGCGCGTTTTTTTCTTTTTGATTTTTCCCACCCCAGAGAAAAGGCAGAGCCTGCGTGAAGAGAGGACGCAGTTGGAGCTGCAAGTGGCGCAGATGAGTAGTCTGCTCAAGAGGCCCCCGCATCAGAGCCCTTCCTTTGGCATCTTGGAGGATCTCGCTTCGCCGCCTCGTCTATCTTGCGGGTAAGAAGGGATTCCTTCCCGGACTGCCCTCTCATTGGCACCCGAGTTGTTGATTGGGCTTTTGCCCCCGCGTGGCCACCGGCGCCACCCGGCTCACCGTCCCGCCCTGCGAGGTGACGGAACAAATCCGGCTCCTATTTCGAGGCGCCGCCGCGCAAAGGCTCTGCGGCCGCGGCGCGGACCGACCGGACTTGCGTTGTGATCCGACAGGACGTCGGAGGCGCAGTTGCTCGCCACGGATGACTCGCGTCCGGAAGGTGCCGCTGCTTTGCCCGAGCGGGCTCAGGTGAGTCGCAAGCTGAAGCGCGCCCTCCCTCGCGACAGGCGAGTCACCAAAGCTCTCCGCCCGCCTTTCTAGCCTTGCGGACTCCTGACCCGAGACCGGGATGTGCTCCCTCATGCCCAAGTCAGCTGCAGCCCCCCAGGTGAGACTCTCGTGGGGTACCTTGACCGACAAGTGCCCTCGACTTTCACAAAAACCGCTGCTCCTTGTGCACTAGATGAAGGTGCCGGCAGCGCCGACCTGCGCGGGCGGCTGCTGGAGCCATGCGACGTCACTTCCTGGCCCAACTTCCACCAGGAAACGCGGCCCCTGCCGGACATCGGAGAACACGGCTCCCTGCGGCTCGGTGCGTCGCTCGCCTTTTGGGGGGCGTCTGATGACCGAGGCCCTCTCCAAAAACGTCCACTCACAATCCCATTTTTTCAATGTTGTTTTTTTTTTTTTCCATTCTAATATACACACGGGGGGGTGGGGGGGGGCAGCGCGTGCCTTCCCCGCACGCACGTCCCCAGCCTGCTGGTGCCGATTGTGACAAAATCAATTGCGTGACCGCGGCGCCGTCTGCCCACGGTGACGATTGCGAGTTTGTGCATTTATTTGATGTGACTTTATTCTCTACTATTTGATATTTGAAGGAGTGGCACCCACATTTCGTTGTCTGCTATCCAATGACAACAAAGGCGATTCTGATTCTGTACGCGCAGGCGGCGAGCACTACCGCACGCGGTTCCGCCTGCTGCAGGAGAGCGACGTGTTGGCCTACGAGGGCTCGCAAGATAACCACTCGGTCATCATCAAGGTAAGGTGACGCGTTTGAGCGGCGGCGGCGGCGACCCTCGTGACTCGCCGTTGGCTCTTTCAGGTGGACCGCCGCCCGCTCGCGTGGGATTTTTACATGTTCAGCCATCTGAGCAGAAACTCTGCCGCCGGCGAGCCGCCGCTGGTCCGGTGTCATCGGTTCCAGGACGGCTGCGTGACGGTCTACGTGGCCCCGCCCTCGCACGTCTTCTCGGTCAGTGACTTCCCCGCCGGCGCGCCTCTGTCGCGGGCCCGCCTCGTGACCGCGCGGGCTGACCCTCAGGAGCTGTCGGAGCGCTCGCCGAGCGAGGATTCGGTGGCGGCGGCGGCGCGTTCCTTGCTGAAGCTGACCTCGGCGGCGCACGCTCGCGGCGTCGCCCGCCCGGTGCTGCGGCCGGACGCGCTCGTCTCCTGCCACCCGTAAGCCGAGTTTGTGGGCGGGGCTCGCTTCGGTCGGCACTCCCATCGAGCGGACGCTTTGTGGCTTTAGCGCGGCGGTGTCGGCGCGCTCCGATTGGCTGTTTCCCCTGGACTGGCGCGGGGCGGCGGAAGCGCGGGAGGACGCGGCGCCGCTCGAGCGTCGGCCGGCGACCGGCGTCGACGAGGAGCTCGTCCGCGTCGGCCTCCTGGGCGCCGGCGCCCCCCCGCAGTTGGTATGCCGGCGGCGAGCCCGTCCGCGCGCCGGCCCGGTCTTAACGGCTGCTTGCGGCCCTTCAGGTGGACCTGGTGGGCGTGGCCCAGATGCTCCACCTCCTGCTGACCAAAAGAAGGATGGTACCCGTTCGAGACGCCAGAGGCTGGACGGCGGAAGGCTTCCAACGCGCGACGCCCGGGTAAGCGGAAGGCTCGAGATGCAAGCGACCTGACTTGTGTTCACTCGGTGACGTGCGCGTGCGCCTGCGCCTGCGCCTGCGTGCAGGGCTCGGACGGGCAGCTTGTGGTGCGATGCCTTCCGCTCGCTGCTCAACGCCGACGCCGACTCGTGGGCGGCGGTGACGTCGGAGCTCTCTGAGAGGTTGTCCTCCTTCCTCGGATAACCGTTGTTTTTCTACTTGGTCCTATTAAAGGGATGCTTTGTCAATTTGACCGGTGTGGCTGGATTTTGACTTCCCGTCGAATGTGGGGAAACGCACGCGAGCCCAAAAGTCCACTTTGGGGCAACGTTTTCACCGCTATGTCCGGGTGGCGTCCGGTCCGCCTCTCTCAGACCTCAGCAGACGGATGACGTCCTCTCGGGCCTGAGCGGGCAGGCGCACACACACGCGCACGCTTTCCTTCTTTGTCGTCAAGATTGCGGGCGTTCCTTCAGACGACTCCCACCTGCACTTCGCCTTCCATGATTCCCAGCAGCTGCAGCATATTCTTCTCGGACAACTTGACATTCGGACTTTTCCGCTCAGACTTGCTGTCCTCCTCTGGTTGGACTTTGGCCTTCCTCTTCCTCGAAGATTCCGCCGTGGTTTCCTCTTCCCGTCTGGCGCAGCCTTTGGATTTTGGCTTCTTGGATCCATCGTCTTGGCTCTCCATGGTGTACTTGCTGGATTCGCAATCGGAAAATGATCAGAAAGTCTTTGGCCAAAGGCACGACATCATCCGAGCCACTCGAGCGCCACGCGATAAACAAGGTCGGCATCCCCAGCGTCCCGGCCTGATCGGGGCTGCGCCGATGTTGTCGATGAAAGCGGCCGGTGACTCGGACTGCGAGAATCCTGCCGCTCGAGCGGCAGCAACCGCCTCGGTTATTAATAACTGGTCGGGGGCGCTTCTCCAGAGGAGCTATTCTTATTTTTATTTGTCCGTCTGCTCCTCAACGCCGAACAACTTTGCTGTTTCCTCGACGAGTCGATCGGCCCGGTTGTCCCGTTGATGAAGAAACATTTGTCGACGCCGATTTCCGCTCCATCCTCGGGTTGTGCTGCTTTCTCAGGATTTCGTTGCAAACTTTTGGTCTCGCTGCAGACATCACTTCCACCCTCCTCTCGTTCTCGGTGTCTGGCAGAGGACAATCGGATCGTTGTCCTTCATCTTACCCGCTTGTTGACGACCTCTTGGTCACGAGTCAAAAAAGGCCGCCGGCCGGTCTCGGTGTCGACGCCGGCTCCTGATGTTGGCGGCGTCACCCAGCACGGACAAAGGTTTTGCCCCGCCCGTCGTCACCAGAAGCCACGAGCCCGTCCTGCTTTTTTCAGTCGGTCTTCACGGCTCGCAAGCAAGCTCTACTCGAATCTGCTTGAGAGACTCCTACAGGCGGGCAAAATGCGCGCGATGAATCTTTTTTCTTCTCGATGGGATGTTGATCAAATAATAATAATAATACATTACATTTGCAAGCGCCTTTCACAACACTCAAGGACACTTTACAACCAAGAGCAAATAATAAAACCACCGATAAAATTATAAACAAAGAAAGAAAGATTTAAGGTGGATAAGCAAGTCTGAATAGGTGGGTTTTGAATATGGAAAGAGAGTCAATATTACGAATGTTGGGTGGAAGTGAGTTCCAGAGTTTGGGGGCAGAGCGACTGAAGGCTCTGCACCCCATTGTAGTGAGACGGGCAGAGGGTAGAGAAAGGTGGAGGGAGGATGAGGACCTGAGTGAGCGAGAGGGAATGGAAATTTCAAGAAGATCTGACAGATAGGGGGCGCAAGGGTATGGATGGCTTTGAATGGATAGAGAAGTCATTTGAAGTTAATTCTAAATTTGACAGGAAGCCAGTGGAGCTGTCGGAGGATGGGGGGGGGGGTGATATGATGGAAGGAGGGGGTTCTCGTGATGATCCGCGCTGCTGAATTCTGAACAAGTTGAAGTTTATGGAGGAAGTTTTGATGGCCACCGAAGAGAAGTGAGTTACAGTGGTCGATACGGGAAGTGACGAGACTGTGAACAAGGGTGGCTGTGTTGGACGTTGCCACGCAACGAGAGGACGCGAAAATGTTCCAAGGAGATTCCGACGGAGACGACGAGGACCGTACCTGCCAGTCAGTTGCCTTTCGTGCCAATGCTGTCGCCCCCTAACGGCCAGTCAACAAAAAGACTGCTGTTACTTTCCTGTGATTCTTAATTCTGTTTATTGGGCACGATTAAAGCACAATTCGACACCCGTTCGTCCCATTTTGTGTATCGCTTGTCCCCATTCGGGTCGCTGGTGAGCCCCTGTCTTTCCATGCTGACTCGGAGGCGGAGCCGGCCGGGGTGCACCCGGACTGGTCGCTGGCCAACGTCGGGGGGTATTTTGGTCAACGGTGGATTGGTCTCTCCGGTCAGTGTCACGTTTATATACAAACAATCGTTCCCGCTCACGAAACTAGCAGGTTGTCTTCGCGGGATATTGACATCGGCGATGACAAATGTCAGTTTCACCCAATGTTCGGAGTTTGAACGGGAAGTTTACATTCGTGACGCTTCCACGTGTCAAAAAAAAAAACAATAATGTAAGCTTATGTTATAGTATTATCATTTTATGTTTGAGCTTCATATTATTTCATGTTAAGCGTAGCTTAATTATATTCTGTGTAATTAGCTATATACGGTGCTTGCGTTACTCCTCGGGGTTGTAAAAGGTCGGTGCGGCTCTCGCAATCGCAAAACCGAAACGCCGACGTCCTTTTATTGTGAAGTGGATGTGTTTGTTTTCCGGTAATGACAGCATTTGCACCGCTAACTTGCTTAGCGCATCCAAGCCGAAAGGAGGGGGGGGGGGGGGGGGGACCAACACAATTGAAGAAATGACCATCGAGAACGTGGACTAAAACATGGCCCACAACGCAGGCCAGTTCTTACACGGTAAGCTCCGCCGGCCGCCACAGATTCAGTCGTCACGTTCCCGCCGGACAATAGACGCATTTAGCGAACCGGTGTCACCTCGTCAGTCTCAACGAAATATGAGCGGCAGCGGCAGCGGCAGCAGCAAGCAAGCGGCCAAGTGGACAACGTTAGCCTCGCTTGTCTGCACGTTATTCAAGCTCCAAAGCTGCCCGAGGCTCGGCCTGGAGGACGAGGACAGCAAACATAGTCGGACCGGTTCTGTTCGGCGGACTGAAAGCAGTCAGGCGAGCTAGCAAGCGGAAGCTAGCGGCGCTGTGACGAGGCCTTCACTCGGTTGGCTTTCGAGATAACGTTTCGGATGGAAACGCCTCGAACACACCGAATCGGACTTTTGTCTTTTTTTTTTAATCACTTACTGCTACTCGACTTAGGCATACAGTGTACGTGTTTAAAAAATGGATCGATGTACACGAGAGCAACATTGCAAGACATAACTTTTACAGAACATTGCAGTGACATATTTGCCCGTCGCAGATATTCAGAACCTTGTGACTCTTGTAAAATGGATGAAAATAAGAGCAATTCCTGGCCAAGGTCTAAATGCAAAGGGAATTGCTTCAACTGCGAAGAATGACTTCTTTAGCCATTTTCGTAAGGCAGGTAAGCTTGCTGAACACAGAAATGGACAGGATCTCACAATTCGTTCAAGTGATTCGAAAGCCGAGAGCCTCGGTCCCCCAAACCCCCCCCCCCCCAAAAATAGTGGGGAAACGGATACGTGCTTTAATTGAGCACTTAAACAGGCATGACATTTAAAAAAAAAAAAGAAGGTAAGAGTAAAGTACGAAGAAACACTCCGCAAGGTGTGAATTAAAATACAGCACAGTTGAGAGGGATGGGGGCCGGAAATCAGGGCTTCCTAGCTTTAAACTGCCCGCCCCGCTACCTGACCTCAGAAGCAGAAGAAAAGATTTGAGCTGGAAATTCATGAACTTAAAGGGACATATGGGACATCGCGTCGGCCCGGTACGAGCATCTTCGAGGACCGATCCCCAAAATGTGTCTTTTGTTGTTGTTGTTCTTTTGCATGTCCGCGAAGCTCTGGAAAGATCCGAAGCCGGCGGAGACGGCGGCTACAAGCACAAGTGGAGCTTCCCGTCCGGCGCCGGCGGAAAAGATGAGGACGAGCACTAGTAAGCGTCGGCGCCGCTCGCTTGGTTGCGCGGCACATCCGCTTGCCTTTCGGAACGTTGACGCGTCGGCTTGCCCCCTCAGCTCCGGCGTGATGACCGCGCAGGAGACGGAGCGGCAAGCGTCCGCGTCCTCGGATGGAAACGAGGTAAAGGTCCCGATCGGCTGCGTGTCTCCGTCGCCTTCCGTGCCATTTCCGTCTTAGAATTTCCGCTCCCCAAAGGTAGCGGCGATGCGCCCAGATTGGCCGAAAGCCACGACGGGCTGTCAAAATGCCGAGCGTGGCGTCCACGAAAGATCCCTCCGGCGGAAAGAGCGAGCGATTGCAAATTCTCGAGCACGCGCTCGGTCGAAAGTCAAATTGGCAACGTGACGAGATGGGCCAGAAGCGACGGCCTGTCAAAGCCAAAGTCGCAACGCCGCCAGAATGGCGAAAATCGCATGACGTCTTCCGGAGAAAGGCAATGGAGCCCAGTTGTTTCTCAAGCGAGCTGCCGGACGGAGCCTTTGCTTGCGTCCGCTGCTGGAGGAGCCCCGTCCGATCGGCCGGAAAGGTTCCCTGGAAAAGATCGGCCGCGCAGCGCGTGCGGGCCCGCGTCGCGGCCGGTCTAAGATGAGCGCGGCCTCGCTCGCCCTGCGAATGGAGCGTCATCGGCGAGACGAGCCGGCGAATGGCTCCGGCGCGTCAATTGTTCGCCGCTCAATCGGCGGATTTTGCGGGGCCGCGGGTCGTTCCCCGCCTTTGAATGGCATCTCCCGAGTCGCTGCGGGTTTGGGGGGTTTTTCGCCGCCGTCTCCACTTTGCTCCATGTGGGTCCTTGTCTCGAGCAGTGTCCCTCGAACATCCGCTCGGCGCACGCCGCGGCCGCGTCTACCTCACGTCCGTATGCGTGTGCGCGTGTGCGCAGTCTCCGTCTTTGAGGCACTTCACCTCCGCCGACCCCCCGAGGACGTATGAAAAGCGCCCGAGCAACGTCGGCAGGCACAAAAGGCTCAGGTAGGGCTCCCGAGCCGACGGCGGACCTTTTCATCGGCTTTGCGCGTCGCGTCCTTCCGGACGGCAGAAAAGTCCCCCGACGACCGCCGAGCCCAACTCAAAGCGACGGGATTGGTTGAATTGTCGAAGCGAGCCCCGTTTTCTCCGTCCGGGAGGCTCGCTTCGTCGGCTTGACCTTCTGCCGCCCGGAAGTCCGTTCGAAGGCCACGCCGAGAAGGGCCGCGCAACCTTTGGCCAGTACAAGGCTATCCGGTGTCCCCGAGCGAGGCCAACCTGCCGCCTTTGTGTTCCCGCAGCTTCGTTCCGTCCTCCATCGCCGTAAGCGACTACTTCATCATCAGCCCCGCCCCTTCGCAAGGACTCGTCCTGCAGGGCCGCCATTTTCAGCACGCGCAGGTGACCTCTGCCCTCGGGAAGCCCGGCCAAAGGTGAGCCGGTTGCTTTCACGCCCGCGTTGCTCTCGCGTGATGATGACGATGATGATGAAGATGCTCGGCGCTTGACAAACCCCCGTTCTCGTTCCCGCGCAGGAACGGGTCGAGCGGCGGCACGCGGCAGGCGACGGAGGTGGACAACATCGTGCTGACGTGTGCCGACGAGCCAGGTTCGTTTGCGTCGCCCACTTCCCGCGTGCGTTTTCAAGCCACGGAGCCCTTTCCAGGGTTCAAAATGACTTTGCGCTCTTTGACGATGACGCAATGCTAACGGCTCAACGTGCCCCCCTTTTTTTGGTGGGTGTCGACGGGGTTGGAGCGAAATGTTTTTCCCGTCCGTTAAACTCGACGTTGCCGCGCGCGCTTCCAGACGCCGAGAGCGCCGACCTGAAACGGCTGGTCCAGCAGAAGAGGAAAGCGTCGGAGGTAAGAGCCCAGCGGGGACGGGAACCCAGCGGAGCTCTTCCGTTTCTCCTTGCGGACTCCTCCCCGTTTCCATTTTCATTGCGTCAGTGGCCTCTGGTCAGAAAGAGAAGGTGTTTCTCCCCTTCCCCGGTGATTGGTGCTTTTTCTCTCAGACGGCGCCCATCTACCAGACGGCGTGCGGCAAGTGCCGCAAGCCGTGCGAGGACGGCGGCGAGTGTCGCCACTGCGGGAACAGTCCGGCGTGTCTGCCCCGTCAGCGGGCGCCCTCTCTCTTGCCCCCGTCGCCTCGAGCCCCCCTGCGATCTCAGCCCTGCAGCTTGCAGGCCTTCTACAAGGCCTCCCCCCCCGGCGGCGGCAGGCCCGCCCGCGCGGACGCCCCCCCGCCCGCCGGCCTGGCGGGCGCCAACGGCCGATCCCCTCCGCTGGCCAGCGCGTCTTGCTGCTACGCCACTCGCAAGTCGCCCAGAGGGAGGCGGGCGGCGGCGGCGGCGGCCCAGCAGCGTGAGCTCGACCACCCCAGTGAGTCTTGGCCCGCGTTCCCAACCGGATTGCCCCCAAAATGACCGATTGTCGGGTTGGACGGGCCGTTTCACGTTTTGTACCTAGATGGGAAGCCCTTTGTCGCCGTCAGGGAATTCAACCCGGTCTTGATGAAAGCGGAGGGGAAATGTGCTAAACCCCCCCCCCCCCCCCCCTTGTGATTTGCGCAGTCGTCTTGTCCAGCGACGACGAGGCCAACGACGGCAGCGCGGCAAGCGCGGGCCGACTGGACGGCGGCTCGCCGCAGCCCGCCGACTCGGCGCACTCGTCGCCGGCGCCCTGCGGCGGCGGAGTGGAGGCGGCGGTGAAAAGCGACGGCGAGCCGGAGGATCTGAGCGCCGACTTCTTTGAGGACGTCAACATGAAGTTTGTCATCCCGCGCCGAAGCAGAATGAAGGACCAGGTCGCTTTGGTTTCTTTTTCGCACATTCCAAAGCGATCCTTCCTCGTTCTTCCCAAGAAAGTGACAAGTGACCCAAGCCCTCCCCCCCCCCAACTGGCTTTAGTTCGGAAAGCAGCCCAGTTCTCCCAGAAGCAAACGTTCCAAAGTGGAGCCGGGCAAGTGTGCCAGCATCATCCTGCAGTGTCGAAGCGTCCGCGTCGGCACGCTACGCAGGATGGTGACCAAGCCCGTGGTGGTGAGTATGCGGGTTGCTTTGCTTTTTTTAACCCGCCGCTGAATTCCCTCTCACGGGCACTTTGCTCCTCTTGGGGTTTTTTTTGTGGCAGTTTTCCGTGGAGCACATCCTGCTGGAAACGGAAGGTGCACCTCCGTCATCGCGGCCTGTCGTCCCAACGGCGGCGCGCGCGCGCCCGCCCGCCCGCTCAAAGGGTTTTTTTTCCCCGCGCCAGGGCCGGAGCCGAACACGGTGGAGAAGGTGTGCCTGCGGGCCTCGGAGCTCATCAGCTGCGAGTGGTGCAGCGTCCGCAAGCTGCCCGTCTTGTTCTTCCAGACCACGCCCGACGAATGCGTGCGGCTGCGGGCGCAGCTCAACATGACGCAGCGCTGCGCCGGCCAGTGGTACGACTGTGCCGGACAACGTGAGTAGCGCCGCGGCTCTCGCTTTGTCAATCCGAAACGGAATGGGATTCGGCGCCGGCGTCGCGGCAATGAAAAGGTAACGTCGCGGGGGCCGCCTTCAAAATAGAAGCCGGCCAAGGCGATCGCTCCGGTGCCGGGGCATCCCTTGCCAAGCTCTTATTTTGAAGTCGGCCTTGACGGCGGCGCCCCGCCCCCTTCGCAGGGAGTGCGCTACTTGCTCGACGTGCCGGGGTGGCGCCACGCGGCGACCGAAGCGTCCAGGGCCCGCCGGAGCGATTTCCGTCCGGAACCGAAATGCCGGCGGAAGTCGCCGGGGAGGCGGGTACCATCTCAGCCGTTGCCGTGTGCTCAGAGTCGGACGAGAAGTACGTGGTGCTCATCTTCGTGGATGGCCTGGACATGAAGGAGCAGATGATCCTGGAGGACATCTTAAGCGAGATCGGCCGCAACAACAACATCGACAACTTTCCCGCCAAGTTGCCCTTTGACGAGGCCAACACGCGCCTGGTCAACTTCAACAAGGCCACCAAGCAGAAGCAAGATAAGGTGCCGTCCGCCGACGCCGCGAGCGTCCTTTGCGCGTGCCAACCCGACGGGCCGCGGGGTTTTCAGAGATCGCGTATTCAATGAGATCTCGCTCGAAAGGGATATGCCGCTCATCGCGTTGTTTTTATTTCTGGTGAACGCACCGTCCCGACTTCTTCGGAGTCGGGTCGGTAGACTTTTGCGGACAGCCGCGGCATGTGCGGATGGAGCGCTTCTAGTGGCCGTGTGTCTTTTGCGCGCAGTTGAAGGGCATCCCGGCCACGTCTCGGCGCTCGCCGCCCGCCAGGACCCTCGACGCCGCCACCTTCTTTGACCACGAGCGGCAGGACGTGGCCGACCTTCAGCCCACCTTCTCCGGGCCCGTGGTCAAGTGAGTGCGTCCGACCCCCTCCCACGGAGTCGCCGCGCGGGGCCGGCGACCGCTCCCGTTCCTGATGCGCGCGCGCGCTCGCTCGCTCGCTTGTCTTCCAGGCTGATGGTGTACCCGCCTCCTCCGGCCAAAGGGGGCATTTTGGTCACCAACGAGGACCTCCACTGCCTTAACGACGGAGAGTTCCTGAATGATGTGATCATAGATTTTTATTTAAAGTAAGCACACCGGCTCCGCACGCTTCTCCTTCCGCGTTGCGGCCTTGCGTCGACGCTTTCGTGCGTCCGTTATCCGCTTCTCCTCGCGGGCGTGCCGGAGCCTATCCCGGGCGTCATCGAGCGGGAGTCGCGGGGCGCGCGTAGACAACCGTCCATCGGCACTCGGGACAACTTGGTCTCGTTCAGTCGGGCCACCGTGGGTGTTTTTGGAATGCGGGAGGAAACCGCACTAGCGGACAAAACCCACGCCCGGCACGGGGAGGCCTGAGCCGGAATCCAAGCCTCTGGTTCTGTGAGGGAGACGTGCCGCCGCTCGACTGTTTCGTGTGAAATGAAAAAAAATGAAGGTTAGGGTTCGAGAAGTTTGGCTCCCGGTGATTTGTGGAAGGGGCTCCATTCGGACGACCCCTAAATGCCACCTTCGATCTCACCTTGTGCATTTCCATCCAGCGTCAGCTCGTCAACATTGACGTGCAATTTCTGCCCTTCCTCTTTGTCACGCTGTCTGTGTGTGTGTGTGTGTAGATATTTAGTTTTGGAGAAATTGAAGAAAGAGGACGCCCAAAGAATCCACGTGTTCAGCTCCTTCTTCTACAAGCGTCTCACCCAAAGGGAGAAGGGGAGCGTTCCCGACCGGAGCAACAACCTTCCGTCAGTATGCGCATCCGAGTGCTCCGGCGGCAACGCGGGAAATGTTTTCCTGACTCGTCGGCCGCTCGTTTCCGCAGGATTCACAAACGCAAGCACAACAGGGTCAAGACGTGGACGCGGCACGTGGACCTGTTCGACAAGGACTTCATCTTTGTTCCCATCAACGAGTCGTGAGTTGCGGCCTCCGGGGCGGGAAGGGGCGCCGTGGCTCGCGCTCATTTGGCCTCTGGTCTCCGTCAGGGCTCACTGGTACCTGGCGGTCATCTGCTTCCCGGGCGCCGACCCCCCGCCGGAGGAGCTCCCGGAGCACTGCCGCCCGCTGTCCCCGGACACGGACGTGCTGGACCCCGCCGCCGCCGCCGGGCGTAGCCCCCCTCGGGATCCTCCGCCGCAAGAGGCCTTCCCGGAACGGCACGCGCTGGCCCCCGCCGCCGGCGCCGGGCACCCTGAGCCGCGCCGCACAAGTCAGTCCGATGTGTTGGCCGCTACCGTCGGGGAGGGGGAACATCCGCAATGATTCGCTCGGTCCCCGCTCGCCGACCCCTCCCAAGGGTGGGCTTTTAGTGGGCGTTCCCACCGGGCTGAGCATTTTGGCAGCCCGTCGCTTGAGCCCAGCGATCTCGTTGCCTCGCGCGTGGCACCCGTCGGCTCCGCCGCACTTGCCGCTCACTCCGCGCCTGTTTGGGTTGTAGACGAGTTGCAGCAAATCGGCGTGCGTTACGCGGACGAAGACGGCGCCTTGACGTCCGACGAGCAGAGCTCGAGTCAGGTACTCGCGCCGACGCTCCGTTTGAGCCGCGCGGCGCCGGGCTAACGTTGTGACTGCGCAGGACGAGTGCAGCGACGACGGCGGGGCGCCGCCCGAAGACGCCTCGCGCTTGGCTTCGGCCCGCGACGCGTCTCGGGCCTTCAAAGCCCACGGCGGCAAACGGTAAGCCGGCGGGCCGCGGCGGCGCGTGTCGGCCTGCGGGCGGCGGCGCCGTAACGCTTGTTGTGCGCAGGTCCTGTATCCTGATCATGGACTCCCTGCGCGGTCCCGCCAGGTCCACGGTGGTCAAAACCCTGAGAGAGTAAGTGAGACGGCGCACCCGTGTCAGACCCGGGCGGTGTTTTGAACTCCACTTGGGTGCGCGCCCGTCGTAGGTACCTGGAGGTGGAGTGGGAAGTGCGCAAAGGCAGCCGGCGCACGTTTGGAAAAGAGGTGATGAAAGGTTCCAGTCCTCGGGTGCCTCAGCAGGACAACTTCAGCGACTGCGGCATTTACGTCCTGCAGTACGTCGAGAGCTTCTTCGAGGTGAACGTTTCCCGGCCGCCGCTTGCGCGTGTTGCTCGACGGCTTCAAGCCAAAGGCTGCTGAGGCTGCGCGACTTGGAAGTCCCAACAGGGAAAGGCCATTGAATGGAAGCCCCCCCCCTCACGTCGCCCTCCATGGTTGTCTTGCAAGATGTCTGACCTCGCCGCCGAGCGAGCGGGCCTCGCCGCTTTCATGCGGCAAGCGAGTTGGGGCAGCGCAAGCCCGAAATTTTTGCTGCGCCCCGAGTCGGAGGCCCGCGAAGGGTCATCCGCTGCCACCGACGGCCGGAGATGTCAAAGATCCGTTGCCTCAAAATCGCGACTGCAGAGGGATTTTACAGTATTTACTACAGTATTTATTTATTTATTGCGTGTGTCTGCGCAGAATCCCATCGTCAACTTCCAACTGCCCATCAACCTGTCCGAGTGGTTTCCTCAGCAGAGAATGAGGAGCAAACGGCAGGAGATCAGCGGCCTCATCCTGCACATCCAAGCCCAACAGGAAACCGACAAGGGCCGGGTCGAGCGGCCGGAGGCCTCCTCGGAAGAGGCGGACGTTGAAGAGACTTCCGGCTCCGTCGCTGTCCGGGCCAAGCCTCCCCTCACCCCATGAACTCGATACCCCTGGCGGGGCAACTTGATTGTACGCCCTTGTTATGCTACTCTACTCTGCTTCTCCACCAACACCTTTTACTTTGTATGAATAAAAGTCCAGCGTTACTGTTGCCACGGTAATATCTCTTTGGGACACGTTCCTCCCACTGGGGGTCCATCATTTACTCTCCCGTCATGAAAACAAATTCACGGCCGGAGTTCCCCATGCTACATTTTACAGGCATATTTTACAACCCGCCGCAGTGATATTAACGTGGACCGCTCGCTTTGAAGTGTTGAGGATCGAGATGGAATCCGGCCAAAGTGGTCCGGTGCCGCCCCCGGTCCCTTTGGCGCCCCCTGGAGGTCGAGAAGCGAGCCGCAGCTTGGCTTCCGTTCCCGGCCCGTGACGTCACGCGGCCAATTTCCCAGGCCGGCCGCGGGACTGGGAGGCGACGAGGGCGGCCGCACACTCGGCGACTGGGCGGCATCGACGCGGAGGCCACGCAGCGACTGGCTCGGTTCGCTCACCTGCACTTCCGGCCTCGCTCCAGCCAGCAGCATTCGCTCGACGCAGCCCGCCGGACGCCCGCAGGTGAGATAATGAATCGGCACCTCCGCCCCGCCGTAGCGAGCGACGTTGTTAGCTAACGCCGATGGCGGACGGCGCCGGTCCGGCCGAGCCACCGAGCGAGCGACCTCACGGACCGTTCGCGCTTCGCGGTGTCTTTTTGTGTCGACTCGTAACACTGCTGCCATTATGGCTCGCGGTCACTCGTTTTCTTCGCGACAAAGGCAACATTGTTTTTGCTACATAGCGGACCGCCTTCAACAGCACTGCGCTTTTCGCCCGACGCCGCGTTTGAAGCATTTACAAACGGTCGCTCATCGTTCGCGGCGCACCTCTGGACAAATTGGTGACCCGGACGACATTCGGCGCAATGGAACGAGGGGTTCGGGCTCCTTGTGGAAACGGCCTCAACTTGGAGGCGCTGCCATCGGCGCCGACGTCACAGTGCAGCTCGGAGCCCCCGGCGAGCCCGTCTCAAAGGAGCCCGTTTTCAATCGCCGCGTCATCGGGGAATTCGACACGGGAGGGTTCGCCATGCGGATATGTCATGGAGCCTCGCTTCGCCTCGCCTCGGCTTCGCTCGGCTTTGCGTGTGTAGCCGCAAACCAAGTGAAGTGCAAACTTTCCTTTCTTTTCGCAGTTTGCGCGTGCACGTGTTTCGCGTGACACAAAGGCCGAAAATGTAAGCGGGGAGGATTGATGGGTGAGAAGCGAGGACAATTAGAAAGGATTTGCCCGGTGATACTTTTCACCGGTGGGGCCTCGAAGGTAAGAAGTCACTCACGTGACCTGTCGAAAAAAGTCGCGTGACTTTTCGAGGACCCAGGTGGCGCGGGAAGCGGCCATCGCTCCGCAGATGATTGACCTTTATGACACGCGCCATCGGCCGGCGGTTAATGTTTCACGCTTTTTGCGGCCCGCGCGGATGACTCGCCGACGGGCGACCGACAAACTTTACGTCCGACGAAAAGGTTTGACGAGGAACTGGGCGGGTGTGGTCGCGGCGTGCGCGCAGATAAGAAAGAGGAGCGCGGGCCAAAGGTCGCGTGCGGCTCGACGAGACGACCGACGTAACGCCCGAACACCTCGAGAGGGAGGAGCGCGGGCGCGCCGTGAAATGAGCGATGCCGTCTTTCGACGACCTCATATGCGACCGATGTCAAACATCGATCGTGTCGTTCGACGTCGATCGCCGCAGAGTGTCGTCGTGCTTGACGTCACCCCTCGGCGACGTTTTCGATTGCGAGTGAACAACGCCGCGGAGCGGACGAGCGAGGTCACGTGCGCGGTGGTCCCCGAAGGCTTCGCGGTCACGACGGCGATGTCGATCGATGGGCGTCCGATCGGCTCTGCGCGAATGTCACGCGACGCGCCGTCCCGCGCGGGAACGAGCGACGGCTCTTGTTGATTTCAAAGATGCAAAGAGTTGTCGGGCGGGCGCCCGGGGGCTCCTCGTCGCCTTTCTCGGACCGTGGAGCGCCGGACGTCGCTTCGAGCCGCCCCGTTGAAAACCGAGCGAGCCGCCGTTGTCTTCCAGAATCGAGATGGAGGACGGCAAACCCGTGTGGGCGCCGCACCCCGTCGACGGCTTCCAGTTGGGAACCATCGTCGACATCGGCGCCGACAGCCTCACCGTGCAGCCCCTCAAGCGCGACGCCAAGGTCAGACTCGCGCTGCGCTTCAGATCAACCGCTGCCGGCAAACATGGCGTCGCCCGTGTCGCTCGCGGATCCTCCTCCTTTGAGCATTGCAAATCAATCTGGCGGCCCGTGGTTAAATGCTATCTTTTGCGGGGGGGGGGGGGGGGGGCGACACGAAACGCGAGTTTGTAGAAATGAGTCTTGGACCGAGATTGAACACAGAGGTAGCAGGTCCAGTTTCCGTGGGCGTGACATTCCCCAGTCCAGTCCGGCAGCGGGTGTGCCGGCAACACGCCAGTGATGGCGCCGGCGACTCAAAATCCAAGTCGGAGAAGACGAGCGAGTTCAGGGGAGCGGGGAGTCGTTGTTGAAATTCAAGTTCAATGCAACTGTTGTGGAGTTTGCTCGAGTCGTTAACTTATTCAAGGCAAACGAAGCATCTTCACTTGCGGCTCATCCGTCGGATCTTCTCGGGTTTCTCGCCGACGAGAAAAAAAGCGCTCGCCTCGTCTGCGGGACAAACGGGCGACCGTCCTTTGCGCCGACTTTGTCCCTCTTGCGTCTTTGCGTCCTTGCGCGCTTCCCCTCCGGAATGAGGCCGAGCAAGAGAAAAGCGGCCCCGCCCGCGCCCAAAATGCCGAAGGTTTGGAATGACTTGTCCTCCGGCGGCCGCGCCTGGCGAGCGGGCGGGCCGCCAAAAGCCGCCGCGGCGTTTTTGCTGATGCCATGTCTGCGCAGACGTTCGTGGCTGCCGTCGGTCAGGTGTTCCCCGCCGAGGATGACGTCGACAAGCACGTGGAGGACAACTGTGAGTTCGCCTCGCTGACGACCGGCTCCGGTCGCAATGTCGTGACGAGGGCGCGCGTGTGTGTGTGCGTGTGCGCAGGTTCCTTGATGTACCTCAACGAAGCCACGCTGCTCAACAACGTGCGCGTCAGGTACAGCAAAGACAAAATCTACGTGAGTTGCCTTTGCAAATTGTGTCGCGACGACGGCGGCGGCGGCACCAGACTTGCGAGCGGCAGTCAAAAGGCTTTGCCTCGGTTGTGGTTGCGCTCAGACGTTCGTGGCCAACATCCTGATCGCCGTCAACCCGTACTACGACATCCCCGAGCTTTACTCGCCGCAGACCATCCAGCGGTACCGCGGCCGCTCGCTGGGCACGCTGCCGCCGCACGTCTACGCCATCGGTGAGAGGCGCCCGCGCCCCCGCCCCGCCCCGCATCGCGCGCTCGGCGCTGACGCGGGTGTGCTCCGTACGCAGCCGACAAGGCCTACAGGGACATGAAGGTTCTGAAGATGAGTCAGTCCATCATCGTGTCGGGGGAGTCCGGCGCCGGCAAGACGGAAAACACCAAGTTCGTGCTCAGGTGAGGCGGAAGGCGCGTCGCCGCGGCCGGCGCGGCGACGCGGCTGACGCGGCTCGCCGCTCTCGTGACAGGTACCTGACGTCGTCGTACGGGACGGGCCAAGACATCGACGAGAGGATCGTGGAGGGTACGCGGCCGCCACCCGTCGGCCGGGCCGCTCGCCTTCCGTGATGACGCTGTGACTTTGCTTGCCCCGAGCAGCGAACCCCTTGTTGGAGGCCTTCGGCAACGCCAAGACGGTGCGCAACAACAACAGCAGTCGCTTTGGCAAGTTTGTGGAAATACACTTCAATGAAAAGGTACCGGCGCCGCCGCGCGCGGCCTTTTAGCGGGACGCTCCGACCGCGATGAACCCGCGTCCCGTACTCGCGGAAGCCTTCCGATCCCGAACGTCCCGCCTGCGTTTAGAACACGGTGGTGGGGGGCTTCGTGTCGCACTACCTGCTGGAGAAGTCTCGCATCTGCCGTCAGAGCGGCGAGGAGAGGAACTACCACATCTTCTACCGCCTGTGCGCCGGCGCGCCCGAGGACATTCGGCTCAAGTTTCACCTGGGCTCGCCGGATACGTTCAGGGTAGGAGGACGGCCGGCGTCGGACGGCCCCGCCCGTTCCCGCTGACGGCCCGCCCGTATGCCTTTCAGTACCTGAACAGAGGCTGCACTCGCTTCTTTGCGTCCAAGGAGACGGACGGGCGGATCCCGGACAACCGCAAGAGTTCAGAGGTAGCGTCCGTGCGCTCGCGTGGTTTCCCGTCATAGGCGCGACCCGGACTCAGGCGCGCCCGTCCCCTCCGTCAGCACGCCAAGGCGGGCCCGCTGAGCGACCCCCTGCTGGACGACCACGGCGACTTCCGCCGCATGCTGGTGGCCATGAAGAAGATCGGCCTGGACGACGCGGAGAAGCTGGACTTGTTCCGCGTGGTGGCCGGCGTGCTGCACCTCGGCAACGTCGACTTTGAGGAGGCGGGAAGCACCTCGGGTGAGGGCCCGTGCGGGGTTGAGCGCCAAAGCGACGACTCCGCGCTCACCTTCTGTCGTCGCGTGACTTTTGCTGCGCTCGGGACTCTCTCACCGCTCTCTCGCTCTCTCGCTCTCGGCCAGGCGGCTGCAGCATCAAGAAGCAGGCTAGCCAACCGCTGCAACACTGCGCCGAGCTGCTGGGTCTGGACCAACTGGACCTGCAAGGAAGCCTGACCTCCAGGGTCATGCTCACCACAGCGGGGGGCGCCAAAGGAACCATCATCAAGTAGGCCGCCTGCCTTTCTCCCCCCCCCGAGCGCGCTTCCGAGCGTCTGATGCGCCGTGCGTGTCGGTCAGGGTTCCTTTGAAAGTGGAGCAGGCCAACAACGCTCGCGACGCCTTGGCCAAGGCGGTGTACAGTCGGCTCTTCGACCGCGTCGTCACCAGGGTCAACCGGTGCTTCCCCTTCCAGTCGTCCGCCAACTTCATCGGCGTCCTCGACATCGCCGGCTTCGGTGCGTGACCGCGCGCGGGCGCCGCCGCCGCCCCTCGCCGCTGACCCCTCGGCTTTCCCGTTCCCGCGCAGAGTACTTTGAACACAACAGCTTCGAGCAGTTCTGCATCAACTACTGCAACGAGAAGCTGCAGCAGTTCTTCAACGAGCGCATCCTCAAAGAGGTCGGTCAATGCCGCGGATGAAAACTTCCCCGCACCGGGTTCGCACGTTCCCCGTGTCACTTTGAGCATCGGCGCGGGCTCGTTCGAGTGTGGCAAAGTTGCGTTTTGGCGGCGGCCGCCCGGGCTCCGCGTTTCGCGTCGACGCGAAGCCCCTTCCAAGATGGCCACCCGTCAAGTGACCGAAACATCGCTCGGGGTATAAGAACTCAGTAACGGTGTTGACCCGCAGGAACAAGAACTGTACCAGAAGGAGGGGCTGGGAGTCAACGAGGTTCACTATGTGGACAACCAGGACTGCATCGGTAGGGAGGGGGGGGGGGGGGGTGACTCTCGACTCGAGCCGGCAGAGCCGCACCGTGAATTGGGACGTGCGCCTCTGCTCGCAGATCTGGTGGAGGCCAAGGTGCTGGGAATCCTGGACATCCTGGATGAGGAAAACCGGCTCCCGCAGCCCAGCGACCAGCACTTCACCGACACCGTGCACAACAAGCACAAGAGCCACTTCCGCCTGACTGTAAGTCCGAGGCCTTTTTTTTTTTTGTTTTGAACCCCCTCGTCCGAGCCGGCGGCATCTTACGCGCGCGCCTGCGACAGATACCTCGGAAGTCCAAGCTGGCGATCCACAGAAACGTGCGGGACGACGAAGGATTCATCATCAGGCACTTTGCGGGAGCCGTCTGCTACGAGACGGTGCGCGCCGCCGCCGCCCGGGGCCCGATCCGTCGGCCCCGTCGGTGACGCGCGGCCTCTGCCCTGTCGCCGCTCAGAACAAGTTTGTGGAGAAGAACAACGATGCGCTGCACACGTCGCTGGAATGCCTGCTGAGCGAGTCCGGCGACCGATTCATCCGAGAACTCTTTGACAACGCGGCCAACGCCAACGAGAGCAAGCAGAGGGCCGGCAAACTGGGATTCATCAGCGTGGGCAACAAGTTCAAGGTCAGGCGCCCGAGCGGCGTCCGCTCCCGAGGCCGATCCGACGCCCCCTCGGGAGGAATCGTCGCGCGCTCCGACTCGACTCGCGTCTTTGCTCTTCTCGCAGACTCAGCTGAACATTCTGCTGGACAAGCTGCGCGGCACGGTCAGTGGCCGGTGGCGCCGGTGAGCTTTGAGCGCGAGGCCGGGCTCGGCCTGACCGCCTGCGCTTTGGGGCTTTTTCCGACTCAGGGCTCCAGCTTCATCCGCTGCATCAAGCCCAACCTCAAGATGGTCAGTCACCAGTTCGAAGGCGCGCAGATCCTCTCCCAGCTGCAGTGCTCGGGTCAGTCGCCGAGAAGGCGCTCGCGTTTCGCTTCGAGGCCCGTCGTCGTTGGCGTTGAGCCGTCGGGATGATCCTTGTCGGAGCAGGCATGGTGTCGGTCCTGGACCTGATGCAGGGCGGCTTCCCCTCCAGGGCTCCCTTCCACGAACTCTACAACATGTACAAGAAGTACATGCCCCCCAAGCTGACGCGGCTCGACCCGCGCCTCTTCTGCAAGGTCGGTCCGCGTCGCGCCGCGCGGCGACGGCGCCGTCGGCGTCCGTCGGCACTTTCCCCTTCTGTGTATGTTGCAGGCCTTGTTCAAAGCTTTGGGACTGAACGAGAAGGACTACAAGTTCGGGCTGACTCGAGTGTTTTTCCGTCCCGGGAAGGTCGGCGCCGCGCCCGCCGCCGAGGAGCGACGCTTCTTCTCGTCGTGACTTTTTCCTCCTTTTTTTTTTTTTTTTTTTAAGTTTGCCGAGTTTGACCAGATCATGAAGTCGGATCCAGATCACCTGGCGGAACTGGTGCGGCGGGTCAACACCTGGATCATCCACAGCCGCTGGAAGAAGGTCCAGTGGTGCGCCTTGTCGGTCATCAAGCGTAAGGATCTCTTTCCTGCTCCCGCAGCCGCCGGCGCCGTGAGCTTTGCCCCTCGGCCGTCGTTCCTTGTCCCGCGCTCCCTTCGCCTCCTCGCTCGCGCGGCCTTTTTCACCTCCTCCCGCGATTTTGGTGACGCCCGCTCTGTCGAAAGGTCGGGCGACGCCGCTGCGCTTTGCCATCCATCCATCTTTTATTTATTTTTTTAATTTTCAGTTGTTAGCCCAAACAGCGAAAGCGCAACAAGTCGCCAAGCTGCGCAAGACATTTTGAAATGGCGACGGGGGCTGACGATTGTTTCCAAAAAGCAAGCAAAGTGCGCAAAACCGGCGAGGGGATTTTAGCGTCCGCCCCGGTGCAGCGAGGAGCGTCGCGGCCCGCCGCCGAGTCTGCGGCAAGCCGTTTGTTGACGCGCGATGTCGCGCGTTTGCCCGCAGTGAAGAATAAGGTGTTGTACCGGCGCGGCGCCTGCATCTCCATGCAGAAGACGGTGCGCATGTGGCTCTGCAAGAAGAAGCACAAACCTCGGTGGGTGGCTCGCGTCCGCGTCGCCGCCTCCTTCTCGCGCTCGCGCCCCGACGTCTTTGGCCCCTGCCGTTATTCCCGGGCGGTCCCGCCCCTTTACCCTCTTTGTCCTCCGTCGTCTCGGCGATCCGCCCCCCGCCCGCTTCAGGATCGACGGCCTGGTGAAGGTGCGCCACCTGAAGAAGAGGACGGAGCTCTTCAACGAGGTGGTGGCCGGGCTCAAGGAGGGAAAGGAGGAGATGAGCGCCCAGGTGGAGCGGCTGGACGCCGAAATCTGCGCCCTCGCGCTCAAAATCAAGGTGGGCGCCTCGAACGGCGGCGGGCCGACGCGGCGCCGGGCCGCCCGCGTCACCGCTGCGCCGCGCGCCGGCAGGCCACGGAGATGCGGCGCGCGGACATCGACCGCGACTACCGCGCCCTGGTGGCCCGCTCGGAGCGGCTGCTCGGCGCCTTGCAGAACAAGAAGAAGGAGGAGGAAGAGCGCGAGCGTCTGCGCCGCATCCAGGAGGAGATGGAGAGGGAGAGGAAGAGGAGGGATGAGGAAGAGCGCCAACGCCGGGAGGAGGAAGACGAGAGGCGCGCGTGAGTCTCCGGCCGCCGTCCCCCGCGTGCGGGGACGGCGGCCCTCGGCGCGACAAAGAAAACATGGCGCATGCCACATGGCGTGCGAGCCCCTGCAAAAAATACTCCCCAAACCTTGCCAAACAAAAAAACAAAACCCCTCCCACACCCACATCCTCACTTAGTTTTTGGTTTTTTTTTTAACCCGGTGCGTCGCATGCACGAGGCCTGGCCCTCCGGCGCAAAGGTTCAAGAAGCAAAAATAACGGCCGTCTTTTTCCCGGCAGGAAAGCCGAGATGGAGATGAAGAGGAAGCAGGAGGAGGAGGAGCGGAAGAAGATGGAGGAGGAGCAGAAGCGGCTGCAGGTGCGTCTCGTTCCCGACGCGTTTGGACGGCGCCGGCAAATGCGCCGGCGACTCACAAAGCCGTCCCGCGCGTCCAGTTGGAAATGGAGCGGCAGCTGGAGGCGGACCGGCAGGAGGAAATCTCGCGGCAGGCGGTCCTGGAGCAGGAGAGGCGCGACCGCCAGCTGGCGCTGAGGATCGCGCGGAGCGAAGCCGAGCTCATTCCGGACGAATCGCAGGCCGACGCCTCGCCGCGCAGGTAAAAGGCCGAGCGGGCCGAGGGGCGGAGCTCGGCGGGCGCGCTTTTAACGGCCGCTTTTGCTTGTTCTCCTCCCGGCAGCCCCGAGTCGTCGTCGCTTCTGTCGTCTCCCGAGCGAGCAGCGTAAGAGCTTTTGAACTTTGAGCCCGCACGACAACTCCCGCGAGCCCACGATCGCGCGCCACGGGAAGCGTCGTCCGATCGGCCCCGGGCGTCGCGCGCTCACCGCATGTGTGACGGTGATGCGATTTTGTCTTTTCAGCGCTTACGCTGGGCCCAAAGTGTCCAATTTGAGCATGTAGGTAACACCGCGAGCCCGCCGGCCAAAGCTTTGTGCACCATCGAGTCTTGTTGTTTGTTGGCCGGCCATTTTGTTGAATCGTGACCGTGATGAAACCTTGTAGGGAGGAGATGGCCAAGGAAATGAGCGAGCTTCTGGCGAGGTGCGTGCAAACGTCTCGACTCGTCACCGGAGGGGCGGGGGTGGTGATTTTCAAATCTACTCCGACCGTTGATCGCAAATTGATTCTTTTGTCATCAATTGATCATCCGTCGCCTTTTTTTGGGGGGGGGGGGGGGGGGTGTTGATGAAGGTTGCCCAAAGAGCAAGTGAGTTCAGCGTGCGACGCCATGACGCCTTCTCTTCTTCCGCCGTCGTCTTCCTCTTCTCGTTTGGCAGCTCGGGCTCCGGAATCAACGTCGGGCGCGGGTTCCGGGCCGTCTTTTGCGCTGACCTCCCGCGTCCTTTTTGTGTCTTTTCCGTGTCCCCGTCGTCAGAAGTCCTCGGGTTCAGGCCGGCAAAGCGGCCAGCGGCGCCAACGGCAAATACCAGCTTAGCAAGTGGAAGTACGCCGAGCTCAGGGACGCCATCAACACTTCCTGCGGTGAGAAGCGGCCTCTTTGTTGGCGTGTGGGTGTCGCGTGTCTCGGCGTGCCGTGTTGAAACGTGCCCGCGTCCCGCAGACATCGAGCTGCTGGCGGCGTGCCGCGAGGAATTTCACCGCCGGCTGAAGGTCTACCACGCCTGGAAGTCCAAGAACAAAAAGAGGAACGCCGACACGGAGCAGCGGGCGCCCAAAGCGCTGACCGAATACGGTAAGCTCACGACAGAGTTGCGGGAACTATCCGGGTTGCGGGAGGGGCGGGGCGAGCCCCGATGCGTGGGCCCCCTCCGCGGAAAGCCGCCCGCTCACGCCCGTCCCGTCCCACCCTCGCAGCCCGGCGGAACCCGCCCCCCCCCGTGCCGGCCCGCCAGTATGAGCCGTCCCTGAGCCGGCAGCAGCGCTTCTTCCGCATTCCCTTCATCCGGCCGGGCGACCGGTACAAAGAGGCGCAGGGCGAGAAGAAGGGCTGGTGGTACGCCCACTTCGACGGGCCCTGGATCGCCCGGCAGATGGAGCTGCACCCCGACAAGCACCCCATCCTCCTGGTGGCCGGTGAGCACGCCGCCGCCGCCGGACAAAGACGCGACGAGGCGCTTTCCTCAAATGAGCGCGGTCTCGCCAAAGGCGCGTCAAAATCGCACGCCGCGCCGCGCCAACGGAGCCGAGCGAAAAAGTCAACGCGACCCAACCGTGCCCGACGAGCGGCCGCTTCTTGTGGGATTTCTCCGCGTGCTGCGGCGCTTTCCTCCCGCATTCCAAAACGCGCGGCGGAGGTCGATAACGCTCCAAATGGGCCCCGGATGCGAGCGTGAGCGCCAATGTTGGCGGGCAACCCGTCCAGGCCCAAAGTCAGCCGGGAGGAGAAGCGGCCCGGGTCGCGGGCGGATGATTACGACTGGGCTCGGTCGAGGTCGTGGCCGCGTTAGCTGGGTGACGGTGTCCCGTTCCCCCTCAGGCAAAGACGACATGGAGATGTGCGAGCTGAGTCTGGACGAGACGGGCCTGTCCCGCAAAAGGGGCGCCGAGATCCTGCCCCGCCAGTTCGAGGAGATCTGGGAGCGCTGCGGCGGCGTCCAGTACCTCCGCAGCGCCATTCAGAACCGCCAGGCGCGGCCCACCTACGCCACCGCCATGCTGCAGGCCACCTTCAAGTGAGAGCCCGCCGCTGAGGCCGCTCGGAAGGGAAGCGCCGCCGCCTCCTCTTTTCTCTGCCTTTTTTTTTTCCTTCTGCTTTTTCGCGGGGGTTTAACGACGAGGCCTCCTCCCCCTCCTCCGTGCTAGGAAACGTCAGGGACAGCTTTTGATGCGGTGATTCTTGTTTACCTCGCGTGCGATTAATGAATCCAAACACGGACGCTCGTGAAACTAATGACCAAGCCTACCAATGTGAAGCGATGACCAATAGTGAGGATGTTTTTTCTTTTGATTGTTGCCGCCGCACAACTATGCATTTGCCAAGTAACGTTAGCCACGCTAACGCCGCCTCCGTCGTCTCCCGCCACCGTGCCGGCGTCGGCCGTATTCAAGCAAGCGTGGCCGCTGGCTGTTTTCCCTTAATACCGGCGCATCGGGTCGCGGGGCGAGTTTGACGGCCAGCTAACGACCGGCTAGCTAAGGATCTTTAGCCAATGTGATTGAAGGACCAATCAAACTTTGATGATTTCATCAGCTGACCTTGTAAGGTATCTTTGAACTGGAAACGAGCTACCACACTGGATGGGGGGTTTTTTTTTGGGGGGTTTTTTGCTATGATGTTGGGGGGAGGCGGGGGGGGGGACATTGCCCTTGAGCAGCGCGTGTGTACTCGTGACACGCTTCGAGCCAAACCCGCCGGCCTCACCGACGACTTCACCGCTTTGGCACGCGCGAAGCGCATCCTCGCCCGATCCCGACACCTTTTGGCGTTGCCTCTCCTCAACTCAATAAAACGCGCTTGTGTGCCACCTGACTCAAGTCGTTGATGTGTCTACGGGGAATCTTGAACCTGTCTTTGAATGCTGAATTGGAATTGCACCCCCAAAAAATAAGAATACCCACAAGGGACCGGAAGCTGCGTGGCCAAGACTCGTGCCCAAAAATCCATTTTTAAGCGTGTGTGCGTGTGCGTGTATCCGGTCTACGTTTCAGCCCGTTTATCAGTCATGAAATTGTTGATGAATATTGATTGAGTCAGTTGAAACATTTTCTACTCGCGCCCCAACAATTTTAGACGAGGAGCACAAGTTAGACCACTTGTGCTCCTAGTTAAAAAGAAAAAAAATGTCTGTGAATGTGAGGCATTTTTGAGGTTGACCTCGTCAACGTGTCGACAGAGCAAACCAGGAGAGCAGCGCGACAAAACAAAAAAGACACTTTTTGTTTCTTTTTTTTTTTTTTTTTGGTGTCAAATGGCAAAGTTGAACAAGAAGCAGAACTACAGAGCGGTGTCACGCGGTTCTTTTTTTCCCCAACTAGAGGGCGCTCCGAGATGAGTTTTGCTTGAAGAAGACCATTCCATCCAGACCAGGCATGTCCGGCGCCGGTCCTCGCGGGTCGCCGTCCCGCCTGTTTTCCAACTCTCCCAATTGCGCGCACGCCCGATTCAAACGATCAGCTCGTCAGCAGGCTCCGAAGAAGCACGAGAACGCTCCTCATCCTTGGAGTCGGGCGTGTTGCGGCAGGGACGGATGGAAAGCGGGCAACGGAGCGGCCCGCGAGGATCCACTTTGGACACCCCTGACCGAGACGGACCTTTTTCTTTTTCCCGATATTTTCTGACGGACGGCTTGGTTGCTAGGAGGGCTCGTCTCGACGAGATCAACTTGGATTGAAACCAGCCGAGTCTGTAGGACAACAAAAAGTTCCACGTTGACCTCTCAAGACCAGAAAACTTTCTGAATGAAAAGTCAAAAGTTCACCTGCTGCGGCGGGATCACGATTTCCGAGACTTGGGACGTTTTAAGCCGCCCGGAGGCGCTCGCTCCCCTTGGACCTGCGCGGCGACAGCAAAAGCACAAGGGCGGGATTTCCAGGAGGTTTGTATGTTTGTACGGCGCCGCCACAGTTTAGGAACTCGTCGCAGGTTCACGCCAGTGCGTCGGGACTCCGAGGCAGAGGTGGCCCCGAAGAAAGCTCCTCTGCGGTGGAGATCTGCAAGTGGCTTTTTTGGGGGGAATCCCCCTACGTTGACTTTCAAACTCGGTCGTGAGACGACGGACGGCTGGATTGGATACCGGATGCGAGTAAGTACATTTCAAACGTTGTTGTTGCTTTGGGGTTTTTTTAAGGAAAATGTTCAAATACAAGTCACGGTTCCTGTCGAATTTAGAGACAAGGAAGTCCCATTGTGTGACGGGGAAAGTGACCCGAAGCGACAGCCAAATATTCCACCAAAGCACGCGGCATCACGCGGAAGCTCCGCTCGGGCCATTGATGAGCTAACGGCGTCGTTCTTCTCTTCCCGCCTTTTGGTTACCTGCACACGGCGCCGCGTCCGGGCTCCACGTGACACTCGGCGCCGTCGCCGCATCGTCCCGGCCGGAGCTGGCAGACGCTCCGGCACGGGAGGCCGTCCACGGACAGGAAGCCCGGCTCGCACTGGCACCGCGCCTCTCCGGACCTCGCCGAACTCGCCGGCTCCAGGATGCAGCGGGAACCACCCCCGCACCCCAGGAACTTGCAGGGGTCGGCCCGGTCGGCTGCGGGGACCGGTCGCGGGATCCCGCGGTTAACTTTGCATTCTCTCGATGCGGGTGTCAACCTCACCGGGCAATTCCTCCGCTCCCGGGCTAACGCGAATCACAGTGCCGCCGCACGAGCGGCGTACGTAAGCGAGACGGATCACCTGGCTCGACGTCCAGCGAGCGGCTGTCGATGTCGATGTGCAGGTGTGCCGCAGCGCTGGAGCAGAAATCCCGCAGGACGCATTGGACCGCCTCCGTAATGTTGTAGGGCACCGACTTGGCTAACTTCATCCTGCTGTTAACCACCACGCTGCCTTTGCGGAAGTTTAGGATCTCCAAGTTGCGGAATCCCGTCAGGTTGGCCTGCAGGTATGGTAGCAGCTTTTTTTTGGGGGGAGGGGGAGGGGGGGGGGGGACAAAAGTGTTCACAACTGACAAAGATCTTTCATTCTGCAATGTTTTTTTCTTTTAACATGGAGAGGCTACCCTCTACCGGCTGCAGGAGCAGCCCCACCTTTGGCTGATCGGAAAGGCCCGACCTTCAAAGAAAACCCAGGCGGCCAAACGGACTCGAATCACGTCAAACAAGGAGGTGGCTAGCTCCATTGGCTCCAGTCATTCGGACTCACCACGTTAAGGAAGGTGTTCTCCAAGGACCTGTACTCGGGTGACGTCTTGTTGAAGAGGTCCTCTGAGAAGTCAAAGTTGGTGACGCGCAAGCTGAAGAAGACCACCAGCTCCCGCCCGTGACTGGCCGTTGTCACGCCGGGTGCGGTCAGGTATCTCGCGGTGGGCGCGACCGCGACGCTGTCGGACGTGCGCTCCCGAAGAAAGCCGCTGCCTTCGTCCGCCGGGACCGTGGCCGCCGGGTCGGCTCGGTCCGATTCTTCCGCCGGGTCCCCGACCGCCTTGCCGACAATGCCCTCCGTCGTGACGGGTCCGCTCGTCTGGCGATCGGCATCTTTCACGTCCTCCTCGACGACGATGACGGACGATGCGCTTTGTTCCTCAGCTGCCGCCGCCTCAAAGAGTCCAAAGTCCACCGCGGGGCCGTGAGCAGAAGTCCAAGGCGGCGCTGCCGAGGAGTACAAAGCTGGTTGCGGGGGGATCCTTCTCACGGCGGCGTCCCTTCCCGGGGAGGAGTCCTCTCTTTCAGCCTCCTCCAGAAAGAAGTCCTGCGGTGTCGCGGCCCCGTCCGGAGGAGTCGTGCCTGTCAAAATGAGGGAGAGAAAACCTTGGCCGACCTGCAAGAAGAACATCGGCGCGGAGGTTCGGCGTTGTCAGTCACCTGCCGGCTCAGCGTAAGTACCGACCGATGCCGCAAAGTCCACGTCCTGCCCCGCTCGATGCCCGGCGCCATCCGACCCCTCCTCGGGGAGCGAGAATTCAATCGGGGCACGTTGGGGTTCACCCGCGTCCTCCTCACCCGCCACTGGAACGATGGGCGAATGACCTTCCTCCAGAGGCCCCCGGCCCGGCGCGACAGGCCGGAGAACCTCGCCGGTATTTTCTCCGAGGAGAAGGTCCCTTTCCCCATCCGATGAAGCAAACACCTGAATGGATTCCGCTCGTGGTTCAGGAGTGTCGCGCTCCAGGACGGGCTCTAAAATGCCAAGCGGTTCCTTTGGATTTGAATTTGGTGGAGGATCAGCGATGGTTTCCTCTTCCCGTTGCGCAGCGTCAACGTGTATGTCACCCGCAAACTCCTCCTCTCCCGCTTGCGCTTCTTTCACCGAATTGTCCATTTCGTCCCCCGTTCCAGAAACATTTCCCGTTTCCGCCTCGGCTTCGACGGGATCTCCCGGAGTGAGTCCGACACCCGCCGGAACTCCTCCGCTGGGTTCTGAAGCTGCCGCTGGTGTTTGCGATGCTGCGGTTTCCTCATCTCCCGTTTCGCTCCGCTCCTTGACGTTTGTCCCCAGTTCTGTTTGGAACTCCGGAGGGCCGGCGGCAAAATCTACAAATGAGTCCTTTGGAGTTGGAACGGCGGCAGCCTCTTCCTCAATTGTTTTGGGAACATCCACGATTCGCCCCTCGAGTGTCTGAGCCGGTTCCTCCGAAACAGTCGCCGTTTCCACCGATACCTCGGGCGAGCGTTTTTCCGAACCGCCGGATAATGTTTCCTTCGCAACGATTTGTTCTTGTTCTAGAACGTCGGAGAGGCGTTCTTCCGAAAAAACCGTGACTGGCTCTTCGAGAGGAGCGGTTAGTGTTTCCACGACGTTTCGATGCCTGACGTCTTGCTTATTGGCCTCTCCGCTCTGGGGAAATCCTTCGACCTCTTCTCCGTGCCGCTCTCCTGCCTTTCCCTTCTGCTCGACCACATCGGCGGACTTGTCCTGTGGATTCAAAACTTCAAGATCCTTGTCCCCCGTTCCGGGAGCATCGAAAGCTGGGTCCGCGGCTCGGTCTTTTCCTCGCGTCATCTCCTCATCCGGCGTGGAAACCTGACTCGGTACCGGTGTCTGGTCCAAAGTCTCAAGGATTCCTCGAGCGGGCTTCTCCGCTAACGCCGTCCGTGGGATTGCGGACTCGGCCCGTAATTCCAAAGTGTCCTCCTCGGGGCCGTGAGGTTGCGGAACACCCGAGTCTGATGGGAAATGACCTTTTGCGAGAACCCGCGCGGGGTCGGCGGACCTCTGACCCGTGGCGGATAACGGCGTTGCGGTGACGAGACCCCGGTCGGCAGAGGAGGTCGGCGAAACGTGCGCGCCGGGGATCCGGCCGTCCTCAGACTCGAGGCCCGGGTCGGTCACCGGAGGAGGGCTCGGCGCGTAGTCCCGGACGAGCTCTCCAGTTTCCGTATGATGGAAAGTCTCAATTTTGTGAGAAATGATCAGCTCCTCTTCTTCACGGGATGGCTCCAGTGCATCGGGCTCAAACCTCAGGTCCTCCTCGCTCTCGTCGTCGGGATCCGGCGGCGTGACCGGCGCGTTGTCCTTCTCCAAGGTGGGGAGGGGCACCGCCGGCCGAAGCTCATCCACCTCCGGGTCATCCGGGAAGCGACCGAATACCTCCGCGGCGGATTCCCGCGAGGAGGACCGTGTCCGTGCCGGAAGGGCCTCCCCTGCCACCAAACAAGCGAGTTACAGTTACACCCCTGACCTCTTCCACGTTTTACCCAGACAGTCTGACCTCCGCCGTACCTGGGTCAAAGTTCAAGGATTCCAGATCAACCGGAAGGGACGCCTCCTCGCGCAAAGCTTTTCTCACCGTCTCTCTCAATTCCGAGTCGGCGGACGCCGCCGCCGCCGCCGCGGGCCGGGTTCCTTGGGAAGTCGTTTCAAAGACCAGCGAGTAGTGGACCGTGATTCCGCCGTGAACGCTGAAGAGGCGGCAGAAGAACCGCTTTGGTCACAAACCGAGCAATGACCGGAAAGACGAGCGGCGAACAAACGAATTACCTGTCGGCTCGCCGTGTCTCGCTTGCATTGGGAACAAAGGGCGGGAAATTCATCAAAGTATGTGTACATTTTGGCGGGCTGGAGGCCACAAGCAGTGGGCGGGGCCTACCTGATGCGCAAAACACGGATGCTTTTAAATCCCGGAAGTTTGTCAAAAACGTGCTGCATCTGTGGAAGAAACGCTCGGTGTCAAACACCCCTTCGAGGTCCCCGACGCCGCGGCAAGGCGCCGACAGGAGCGACCGCCGTCTATCTTTGGCCGGCTGGAATCTCCTGTGACATAACGGTCTTTGGAACGTCATCGGAGAGCTCCCTGCCGTGAACGGAGCTGACGTGACTGGACCGAGGCCACTTCCGCCACGAGGTCAACGCGGGACCGCGCGGCTTGCGTGCGATGGCCCCGACGCACGTTTGGCGTGCGAAGACGAGATTGCGTGCTATTTAGAGCGCTTGAAGGCGTACAGGTGTTTTAGTGAAAACGCCGTAACGGGGACAAAGATCGCGGAGGAAGTCGGGACCACAACGGTAAGGCGTCTCGAATGGAAAATGAGGGCGACCTTCTCTGGAACGGCACAACCCCACCTGGTCCTGCAGGTGGTGAGCCAGGTCGACGTACTGGGGAGAGTCCGGGTCGTCCAGCAGTTCTCGATATCCCGGATCCACCAGGTCGATGCTGAACTCGACCCTCTGCTCCGCCGGATTCTCGGGGACAGCGTTCGGAATGTCAGAGTCCTTTGCCGTGAAGGAGAGGGAGAAGGTTGTGCTCTTTGGGAATCGGTTCGTTACGATTGTTCTTTTCTCTTTTTTTCGTAGGTGCTCAGAAACCTCGGGTCCCGTCCTCCACGGGACGGCTCCTACCTCCTCTCCTCCCGCCGCGGCGCCCCGCTGTCGATCGGGGGTCGAGCTTGGAGAGGAAGCGGCCCGGCCGAGGGGGGCGATGGCGGTCGCAACTTCTGAAACCAACAGAACACCGAAGAGCCCCGGTCAGAGCCACCGCAACGGTTTGTGGCGCAGGAAGGAGGAGAAGTAGCGCAAAGATTTTCCCGCCGCGACGTTCCCACCTGGCGCGGCGTCGGAAGCGACGGGGCCGGGAGTCAGCGGAGCTCTGCGCGAGAAGACCGGCGGTTGACGGTCATATGGGGAGGACAACCGCACGATCGTTGGGTTGGCAATGGCAATCGGGATCATCTGCGAGAGAAAGGACGTCGCCGCCTACCGTGACTGCGGCTCGACGTTTCTGAGGCGCTTCATCCTCTGCGCACAGACAAAAACAAACGGATGCCAAACATACGAGGTGAGTCTGCCGCTCGCTGACCCGAGTAGAAAGCCCCGCTTTGCCAAGGTTGCCGCTCGCAAGTCGGTCAATGAGGATTACGGCAATCGACTTGTCATTCGCATGCCAAGACCGTTACGGCCGACGACTATTTACGCTTAGATTAAGTTTGGATTACGTTTTGACCAAGCGAGCTTCTTTCTTTTCATCTTGCGCTCGCTGGTGTGTCCAATTCAGAAAAGATTTATTTTCACTTTGCAGGGACTTCCAAGGTGTGCGTGCGTGCATGTGAGACTTTCTCGCGCGTCGGGCGGCGCAGCCGCCGTCGGTGGTCCTCACCCTGTGGATCATGTCCAAGTGCTCCTCGGAATCGCTGAAATTTCTGGCGATATCGGCGATGCAGAGCGACTCCCGTTGACACGCGTGAACCCATCGCCGGTACTCGGCGGTCCCAGGAATCCTGTCGAGGAAGATCCTGTAGGCCTCCCACACAGCCTCCTGGCACACTGGCGCCAGAAGGAAAGAGAAAAAAAAAAAAGAGGATTGTCAAATGGCGACCGAGGACGAGGGTGTGGACGAGCGCACCTCGAAGCTGGTAGTAGGCCCGATGACTGGCCAGAACCTCGCCGACGGTCTCCTGAGGGCAGACCCTCACCCCGGAGTGCAGGAAAACGGACCTCTTGGAGCGCCGCCCGCTGAGCTCCGGCAGCCATCCCGCCGCGAGCGGCGGCTGCGACCTCGCCATCGCCGCCGCGCTCGCCGAGGGCGAGGCCGCCTCCTCCTTGGGACCCGAGGCCGGCAGGGCACTCCCGCCTGCGTTGGACAACGACACTTAGAAAGCGCCCCTTCCGGCCTCCTCCCGGCGCTGCGCATCCATCCGAGAAAGAAGTTCCTTTTTACGAAATGCTGCGGAGTTTCCCGAGGAGAGAGCTCGTCTCTCGTGCTCGATGACCGTCTTCACTTGCCATTCTTCTCGGAAGAATTTTTTTCTGAGCGTGCTCCGCGGCAATTCTCCACAAATACAAAAGAAGCAGACTCACCTTGGACCTGCCAGGCAATGAGGAACAGAAGTCCCAAGCCCCCGAACATTGTGGGGCGGGGGAATTGAAAAAAAAAACTAACAAAAAACCCGCGAGCAGCCGATACGTGGACAGCGAGACGCTCCGCTCAGCCGGCGGAGGTCACACGAAGGCCGACCAGCGTCTGCGGTCCGAAGCCTCCTGAGGAATTGCGCGACTCGTCCGGCGGCGGAGGGAAAGTGCTGTTCGCCTCGCCCAAAGAAAACCGTGAGCTTAAAAGAGTAGACTCTGTTTTGGGAATAATCTGTTTATCTGCTGCTCAGACATAATCCCGCTTTACCATCGTAGCTCGCCGCCCTCATCCTGTTAATGGATTTCACCCGGCGCACAGGCTGGACCCCCAGCCGGGAACATGCAGCGCAATCTCACAAGGTGCTCCCGAGTCACCTTCGCCTTCCTCTTTAGATGTCTCCGCGGGTTCTGTTTCGGGGTCACTGCGGAGTTCCCCCCGGAGATGCCGCACAGTCGCCGCACCGTTCCCCCCCCCCGAGAGTCGCTGGAATCGCCGCAAAATTTCCGCTCGTCATGCCCACCAATCACTGCAACGTTTAGCTCGATATGTTGTTTTGGAAAAAGCTCGATTCCAATGTTGGGCTATTTTTGTGCCGTTCTGTGTGTGTGTGATAAAATCCAGACGCCGACGCCAATAATCCTTTTAATGTTCTTTGTGTTTAAAATGAAGGCATTTGCAGGTGGCTGGTTCTGGACCACACAAACATCACTTCCTGTTTGAAGAAGAAGAAGAAGAACAACAACATAAAGTACTTCATTCCTGCTTCCTCATCACTCACAAGCACACAGTGCAACATGATGACAGTATGCCGGAATCACATTTCCCATCTCCTTGTGTTTTTCTCAACTTTGACAAAAAGCCCCCCCCCCCCCAAAAAAAAATAAATAAATCTCAGAGGAAACACAAGTAGCCCACGAGGTGGCTGGCTCCTGTGCATCTGCTGGCAAGGATGTTGTGGGCCCCTATTTCAGCTCCTAATTTGAGATGGAGAGGTTCAATAAAGTTTCACGACAAATCGGCCGGTCAAAATGGTGGCCAGTGACGTGACGTGACGTCATTGCCCCGCTTGTTCCCGCCAGCGGTTGAGTCGAAAGGCTTCCGGTTTGCTCTGTGCTGGTGACCCGTCTTTGGGAATGCAATTATTTTAAGATGCAACCCATACCTTGAAGCACGAGTGTCACAAACGCTTAATGGTTTGCGTGTACCGTGGATAAAAATCAACGTCTTTACGTCGACGGATGTGGGCTAAAGCTAGCGTCAGTTAGCGTCCCCAGCTAGTGGAATGGAGCGCCGGCAAGGTAATTTCACTGCCTTGTTTCAAACTCGCATCGAGTTCAACTACTTCGCAAGCAACACGATGCCATTTGGACATCTTTAGCTCATTACATGTCGTAGGTGAGTGCGAAATTTCAAAGCTAAGTTCATTGACGCGAATGACACCATCGGGCGGATTTTTGAAAGAGGTTGAACTTGAAGTTTTGTTTTCCCGCTATGAACGTGAGGCCTTGGACGATTCATCTAAATGGTGCGGGGTGAGGGCAAAAGTGGGCGTACCGTAGCGGCCAGAGGTGTCAAATTCCGGTGGCCAAAGTCAAACCCTTAACACAGGTGCTTCCTATCAAACTGACAGGTAAACGAACGCTTGAGCAGAAGCCAAACTTTGGCAAGGGTTTGACACGAGTGTGTGCCTACTTTCGCACCGGCCCCGACTGCATGTCAGGGTTTGAGGAATTTGCATTTGGGATATAAAACAAACTTCGGAAATTTGTGACCGGGAATATGAGCCGTCCTGGCGGCTCCAAGTAACGTGGCGACGGGCTTGGCAAACGGTGAGGCCCCCAACATGTGTCTGGAAATTGACCAATTGACTTGATATGTGCTCCAAACAGAACAAGATTGCAGAAGCATCCTGACGTTTGCGTTTGAAGAACTTCCTTACTCAAACAAAGTTGGAGAATGTTGACCGAGTGGTCGTTAAAACCGGGACACATTTTGGAGGTCACTTTCCATGCTTGATGGTGTTTCTTTAAGATGAACGATTCAAAAACGCAGCGCAATATAGAAAGCTCCGCCGTCACTCAAATTGAACGACGCAAAAACCCAGCGCGATACCTACTGTCCGTACATAATTGGCTCCAAGGTACTTGACGGCACACTCAACTGTCGGTGCTCCCAATGGAGGCGACGTTTGATTTGTTGGTGGAGCGTCACTCTGATTCAGCACAGCACTTGGGCAGTCCAAGTTCACTACGTTGACCACTATGTGTTCACGGTTTGAACGCCGTGCGTGTGGGTGGGTCAGGGTGCTTTTTGGCCAAAGTGAGCGTGGCTGTGGCGATGGCGGTGATTCGGGGCGCACCGGACGGCGCGACCGCCGGTCGGCGCCTTGAGGCTTTGGTGGCGAGGCTGAGGGACCGCGACCGGATGTGGAGGGGCAAAGCGGAGGAGCTCCAACGGGAGGTCCTCAGGCTACAGCGGGCCCTGCTCATCGCCACGGCAACAGCAAGCACAGGTGCTCACTGCCAGCATCCCGTCGTGGGCACGAGTTTAGTGACGCGTGTATGTGTGTGTCTGTGTTTGTGTGTGTGTGCGCGCGCGCGCGCGTCAGGTCACGATGCCACCACGGAGAGCGAGTGCGCTCCAGACAGCGACTCGGACACGCCTGAACTCCGTCAGCTTGTCTCGCCCCGGCCGCGGCTTCTCTCCATTCAGCAGCGGGACGCCGCGCGGTGGGCGCGGCTTCCTCACCAACACGTCCTGCGCGCGCTGGGCGCCTTCCAGCGGCCCGGCGACGCGGGCCAACTCTCGGAGGACGAGCTGTGCCGGTTCCTGGATGCGCTGGCGACCGCGTTCCGCGACCGCTCGCTTCCCCCGGGGGCGTGGCAAATCACCCCGAAGGCGTGCCGGGCGTCGAGCCGCGCCATGGACGAGTTCTCCTCGCAGAGTGTGCCCGCCGCCCGCCTGCGGGCCTCCCTGAGGGAGCTCGCCGCCACGTTGCTACACGCCGGCCGGCGTCAGCCCGTGAGTCAAACTCGCCCGGATGCCAGAATCTCGGAGAAAGTGTGAGCGCTTGTAAAATGACGACCGCGGCGTGGCTCTCCTTCCAGATGCTCGAACTGTTGACGGAGTGCTTGGCGGCGTTGGGGCGGAGTCGTGTGGCAAAGTCCTTCCTGGTGGCTCGCATCCTGTCCGAGGTCAGCGCGCTGGCTGACGCACTGTGCCGCGCCATCCACGTAATTGCACGCACGCACGCACGCACGCACGCGCCGGGCGGAGAAAGTGGACGCAAATGCCAGCTTCTTGGTGATGCAAAAAACAAAACGCAAGAACTCGATGGTTCTTGCCAAACAGCTGTTCTTCTCATTCGTCGTCGTTCCCTTTCGATCTCTTTGTAAAACGAAGCTGTCAGAGATCCTTTGACTTTTTGGACACACACGCACACATTGGCCAAAGTGAGTGTCGAATCAGAAGAGCCTCGCGAAGCGGCGTTTGAGGGTGGTCGTTTGGAAAAGGCATTTTAGAAAGTGGCGACAAACGGGCATGGAGGCGGGAATGTGTTTTGTGGCCCCGTTGTGTCCAGGAGAACGCCGGTGCGGACAAGATTCCCGTGGACGAGTACCACAACGCTTTGCGCCTGCTGAGGATTCTGGAGGAGCTGCCGAGCGACCCTCCGGCGTCGCGGCGACGGGAGGTGACGTCGGAGCAGGCGGAGAGCCTGCGGCGCTTACAACAACAAATGTTTGCCATCTCGCCGGAGTTTCCGCTCTTTGCCCTCACCGTGTGGAGGGTAAGTGTGCGTGTCATGTCGACAAGCGTTTGGTCGTCTGCTCCGAACTGCCCGTGAGATGGACACGTTCCAAAGAAGCACCTCGAAGCGCGTTGCTCAATGCCGCCGGTCGAAGGGTCGCTACATAAAACAAACGAGGAGTTGACGCAAGCGTATCCTGGAATTCTTGCTTTTGTTCCCTTCGTCTTGCGGAAGATAATCTGGATCGTATGGAGTCCCCTCAACCATTTCAAACAAACGAGGAGTGTCGAAAGCCAAATTTATTTGTCATCGCGTCAGTCGCGAGTGCCGAAGTACAAGGCATTTGGTGCCGGCGAGGAAGCTTTTTGCGCACGTCGACTCTCGGCGGACGTGGCTCACCGGCGCAGTTCGGGGAAGAGCTCCAGCACGGCGATGTCCAACAGCACGTACGACATCTGAACGCACGGCGCAAGGACCGTGAACGGCGGCGCCGGACCGCGTCGCTTCCCGCTCGCTCGGCATTTCGGACCTGCTTGTTGAGGAGCGGTTGCTGAAGAGCCTCAAAGAGGAGCCCGACTCCCTCGCGCTTGGCCTCCTCGCCGACGCACGTCCCCACCACGTCTTGACGGCGCACGCGTGACAAACGCCGTCGGGGAGTTGCTCTTTGCCGAGGTCGCGCGACTCAAAGAAAGGCCTTCTCAAACTCACCGGGCAGATAGGCCATCATCTCCTCCAGCGTCCGCTCGGCTCGCGCCGCCTTGGCCGGGCCGCCGCGCTCCTCCGCGCTTTCGTAGAAGACGGCGTCTGGGGGAACACGGCGCAGTCAGAAAGCTTTGCCGCCTGGGAAGGGAGGCCGCGCGCCAAAACTAAATCCTTTCTTCCCGATGTTCCGAGATGTCGGAATCGCCCCCCGACGATGACGTTCCCGCATCGTGGAATCTGTCATCTGCGGTGGCGATTTTTGTGACCTCGTAGCTGCGTGATGAGCGAGACGAGGCGGTGCTCTCGCAGGACGGCGTCCATCTTGGCACGCAGGCGCCGCTCCACGTAGGCCTCGAAGGTGTTCTTCAGGAGGATCCTGGTCGCCGACAGCAAGCCGTCCAGCCAGCGCGGCATGCGGAACAGCAGCCGACCTTGAGTCGAAGACGGGGCGGGAGGAGGCCGTCGCTTCGGTGCCAATTTGGGGCGCGAGAAGGCGGCAACCGACCCACGTGCAGCAGGTAGTCGTACGCGCCGTCCGGGCCGACCTCCGCCGAGCGCTCGCCGCGCCGCTCCGGCCTCCCGGCCCGGGCCGCCACGTCGGCGTCCTTCCTGTAGATCCGGCTGAGGAGCTGCGGGTGAAGACGGGGAGGATGACGTCTCGGCGCCGACCATATCGCCGGCGACGTCGAGCTTGCGTTCCAACCCGCTCGTTGGCGTCGGCGCTCGGGCTGAGGACGGTCAGCTCGGGGCGGCTGGGTTTGGCTCTGGGAGACTCGCAAGAGTTGAAGAAGGACTGGATGAACGGCTCCAGGTTCTGACCTTTCTGCAAAAACAAGAATGCCCGAAGTGCCTCCTTGCGGCCCACGGGCGCAACTGCGGCTCTGGGGGGCGGGACACGCACCTCCTTCATCAACTTCCCCGGTACGGACTTGAAAATCTTGCCTGCGGAGGAGGGATACGGATTTGCTTGAAATCTTACAATCCGCGGTGGCCAACCCGGCCAAAGTTGACCGCTTGAAAGTACCCAAGTTGACGTCGGGAAGCATCCTGTCCTCAAACTGAGAGCCCATGCCGTGAGGAGACAGGAAGTCCACCAGCAGCTGGCTGTTGCTGAGCTCCGGATAGCGCAGGAGCTTCTGCAGGTGTGCCCCCCCCCAAAAAAAAACGCTGTCACATTGTTGATTGTGTGCTTTGAAGAGGTCGTACCTGTAAGTAGTCCTCAAAGTCTTCCCTCTTGGAGGTGAGGAATTCGTGGTTCTTGGGTCCCAGGATGCGTTTTGGGGGCAGCTGCGTGTCGGCAAAAGCGCCTGCATGCGCAGGCGGGGGGCACTTTGAGGAGTTCTGCCGGCGGTCAACCAAGCGCAACTCTTACCGTGGAACTCTGTCAGCTTGGACTCCAACACGTAGAACTCCAAGTATCTTCTGTGGACGGACCAACGCTCGGGATCGTGTCCGACTGGAGGGAGCGGGGTGGGGGGTGGGGGCAAAACCGACTAGTTGCCTCTTGGTCGCAGCAAGACACAATTTCCAAAGAAGTATCGCTCTGTCAAAATTGGCGCCGCTTCTCAAAAATACAATTTTATACACTCTTTTTCTTTGAAAAATTCGTTTTCATGACTTTTCAGAGCGGCTTTGTTTGTGTTGATCAATGTTTTCCTCTCTCTCACATGTGCGTATTTCTCGCTTTACAGGTTTGAAAGACAAAACGGCATGATTGCGGGGTTAAAAATATTGCAAAAACAACATCCCCAAATCGACTACGGCACGTCGCCGTTAACGGTCGCCGGGCGACTCGCGGTCAAAAGAAGCGCGGCTCCCAGAAGACGGGGGCCACTTCACGTCGGCGGCTGTGCGGCGGGACCAAAATCAAGGTGTCAACTCGACGCCAAAAAGCTCACGTCATAAATTTAGACCAAAGACGAGTTACTGTCTTTGTTAAAAAAAAAAGTGTATGTTGTGATGTTAGTTTTGGTTTGCCTCGGCTAACTGTCACGTCCCGGTAAAACGGAGCCGGTCTCGGCCAGATAGCCCTCATCCGTACTCGCCCGAGCATAGGTTGAGAATGACGTCGGGCATATGTCCGGAGAATTGGAAGTGGCCAATTTTTTTGTCGCTGCAATTTCCAACCCGAGCGGCCTCGCGCCTCACTTTCCTTCCTGTCGTTGCGCTCCACGTCGATGCAGAAGACGGGAATCTTTTCCCTCTTGGCGTCATCCTCGTAGAAGTCCACGTACGGGACGGCGATGGTCCAGGACGACAGCCTCCTCGGGCTCCCCGCCGCCGCCGCCGGGGCGACGGCGGGGGCGTCGTCCTCGGTCACCGCCGTGGCCTCCTCCACCTGCGTGGCGGCGGGACACGTGACCGGTCGCCCGCCGGGCCGCGGTCGGCGATGAACAAAAACAATGCGTTCGGGCAACCGGCCGGAAAGAGACGGCCTCCGAGCCGAGGAGCTTTGCGCCCAAAAAGGGACGAAGACCAAACGCAAATGCCAAACCGTTCGGCGCTCGCTCACCGCGCCGTCGTCGGCGTCCGTCCCGGCCCCGGGTGGCAAGACGGCGCCGTCCACGGTGGCGCTTCTGAACACGCCTTTGATTTTACTGCCGATCCTGCTGATGGCAAAGGACTCTGCGCGCTTGGAGGCGTTCCTGGGCACAGCGCAAGCGAGGACGGTCGGGGACGGGGCGTCCGGCGAGCTCGCGAGACGGCGCCACCAACCTGCCCGCTCGCGAGCTCCTGGCCGGCGACTCGGCTCCTTTCAGCAGGTGTCTGAAGTACTGAGCGCACCGGAGGTCAACTTCCGCCGCGGACCGGCGGCGCCCGGGTGCCGCCTTACCTCGTCGCTGTGGCAGAACATGGGCGCGAAGACGCCCTCCAGGAGCGACAGGACGTGCTCGTAGGCCTCAAAGAGGCAGCGCATGGTCCGCAGCTTGACCACGGCGCCGTACGGACCGGCGGCCACTGACGGGAAGAGGGAGAGGACGTTTGGTCACGTGGCCCGCGACCGCTCCGAGCCGTCGCGACCGCCGACTCAAAGGTGAGATCGAGGCATTCCCGGGACGCTCCACCGCGAGTCTTTTTTTCTTCACCAAATATTGCACTTGGCGTTTGCGCGTAATTACGGTGATGCGAGGATTCGGACCTCTGATTTTGTCCCAAATTGCTTTCTCGGAGCCGTTTTGCAATCAAATGACAGTCAAAAGGTTTAGCTTCTGAAACTCCCAACTATCCATCCATCCATCCATTTTCCGAACCGCTTGATCCTCACTAGGGTCGCGGGGGGTGCTGGAGCCTATCCCAGCTGTCTTCGGGCAGTAGGCGGGGGACACCCTGAATCGGTTGCCAGCCAATCGCAGGGCACACAGAGACGAACAACCATCCACGCTCACATTCACACCTAGGGACAATTTAGAGCGTTCAATCAGCCTGCCATGCATGTTTTTGGAATGTGGGAGGAAACCGGAGTACCCGGAGAAAACCCACGCTGGCCCGGGGAGAACATGCAAACTCCACACAGGGAGGCCGCAGCTGGAATTGAACCCGGTACCTCTGCACTGTGAAGTCGACGTGCTAACCACTGGACTACCGGGCCGCCCTAACTCCCAACTAAAGAAAAATAATATTGTTGACCCAAAAAAAAGGAAACGGAGCATCTGCGCTGATATTTGAACTCTTCACGTGTCAACAGGGATGCCAGTCAACACAGGCACGCTTTCTTTATCCTCTGCAAAGAGCATTTCCACAGCCTTCTCAACGTTTATGTCCCTGCGTGTGTCTTTTCCATTGCCTCCGGGTGACCAAGATGCAAACACCCCAGAAGGAGCGACACAGCGTTTAGTTGAAGGTAAACGTGGCAAGAAAGCTTTCAATTATTGACATTCGAAATTATGGGGGGGGGGGGGTCATGGCATTTTCATTCATTTCAATGGTGAAATATGATTGAAGAAGCAAATGGGGCGAGCGCGGGCAAGCCACGAAACAAAACGGCCAGGTTTACCCTTCCTGATGTCATCCACGGCGGCGCGGTCCAAATTGATCTTGTCGATGCTCTCGTCCAGGCAGTACGTCCGGTAGATGTGCGCCAGGTCGCCGTGCAGACGCCGCAGCTCCGAGTCGGCCAGCTCCGGACTCAGGATCTTGTCGTTGAGCTCCTCTGGGGAAACGCCGACGCCGCGTCGGTGCGGGGCGGCTCAACGCGAGCGAGCGCGCGCGCGCCCGGCGGCGGGCTCTTACCCACGGCGAGGCAGAACTGAAGGACGTGCACGGCGCCCTCCTGCTTGAGGAAGTTCATGAAGCGGAACAGGAGGTCCTGCCGCTCTCGGATCTCCTTCAGCTCCAACTTCAGAACCTGCTCGGGCGACGCGCGTGGTCACGCCACGGCGGTCGGGCAACGCCGTCGATAGCTCGCGAGTACTGACCGAGCGTTTGTTCCCGCCGCAGTCGGCATATCTGTGCAGGAAAGCAACGCGAGCGGATGGCGCTTCGGCGGCGGGTTCGGGCTGCAAACACAAACGCGACTCCCCGTCAGTAGGCTTTGCCATGCCTTGCTCAAGGACGAGGGGCGCTGTGGTTCCATCTTGTCTGGTCACGGATCGCGTGAACCGAAACGCGCAGTCGCCGGCGACTGGGTTTTTGGGGTCAATGGCTGCGATGAGAGATGGGTGCTTCGCACTTGGCGCCGGTGCCTCGCAGGTCACAGACGGCAATCCGGGAGCGGAGATTGCATCTTTTTTGGGGTGCGCTCCCGCGTTTGGAGAACATGTCGGCTTTGTTGAGGACAGCGAAAGCGTCCTTAGCCACAAACGTGCGCACGAATGCCGTTTTGTCCCAGCTCTCGGCTGGGAGAGGCCCCCGCCGCCATAACGGTGATTAACGCGATGGAAAAATCATTGCCTCCAAAAAGGCAATTTGGGGAAATGAAATGGGGGTAGACTGTGTCTTGTGTGTTTTGTTTTTTTACTTACAGGCGTGCCGTCGACAAACTTGAGCACCATCAAGTTAACGGTGTCCTGGAAAAATTCACGGCGGTGTTAAAAGGGGACCGGAAGCCGCCGGCGAGCGCGGCTCCAGCGGGACTCACCGGGTCGGCCACGAAGTCCATGGTGGGCAGCATGACGGAACCCGACACGACCTCCCGCAGCAGGAGCGCCAGCGACCTGTTGACGAGAAACCAAAGTGCACCGGCGGGTCGGGAGGACGCGCCTTCTTGGCCGGACGCCGCGCCGAGTCGCGGGCCGGACGGCCCTTTGGAGGAGGGGCGCTCGGTACTTTGTCACGTCCCGAGTACCTGCAGTCGGTGGCTTTTGGCGGCATCAGGTACGGGAAGAGCATCTCGCTGAGCTTCCTGAGGTAGAGCAGCTCCTCCTTGCGGCTGCGCACGGCCACGTGGAGGTCGCCGCCGTACTCCTCCAGAGCTGCCTGCTGCAGCGTCCGACCCTGACGGACTGACCGGAGCGCCCCGATCAAGCCGCCGCCTCCGCTTACGAGCTGCTCAGAACTCCGTTTCCTTTTCTATTCATGTTGTTTTCCCCCATTGAAATGAAGGGAATTGCCACAGAGCTGTTCCCGAACATGACAACCCCCCCCCCCCCCCCTACAGTTACGGCAAAACCAAGACTGAGAATCCCGCGTACGCCCGCACGCGGGGTCTCTTCGCTGGAGTGGCAGCGTGTCCGCAGCTCACTCGTAACTCAAACAAACGCGGAAAGCGGAGCGACCGGTAAGAGGAGGCGGCGGCTTGTCGGCAGGCCGAGCGGCGGACGGGGTGTCTGACCTCCGGCGCGGGCCCTCGACAGAACCTCCACGTGCTTGACAGCCGCCCTCATCGCGCGGTCGGCGAGGACGGCGGGAAGGTCCACCTGGAGACGCGGCGCGCGGATTTTGTCATTTGAGACGCTCCCCGGGGCCGACGTGAGGCGGGCGTCACCTTCTGAGCTCGGCGGACCAACGCGGACGCCAGGAAGCGAAAGCTCCAACGCAGCTCGTCCACGCACGCCTCGTCGTCCGTGATCTCCCTGCGGTCCGCGACGGAGGTCAAGGCGTGCGGGGTGGCGGCGGAGAATGCCGAGGGGACTCACCGGTACCACGGATACACAAAGTTCTCCAGGACCAGCTCGAACACCTTTCCGCGACGGTGGAGAAGAAACGGTAACCAACACCATGATGACGTTTGACTCGGCTTTGATCTTAGTCGGACCGTTTGGTGCCTTCTACCGGCTTTGTTTGCCATTTATTGCTTTACTGTTCTATATGTTAGTTGCTCCGCGTACGGCGCTTTGGATGCAGCGGTGGCTGTTTGAAAGGGCTCGAGAAATGCACTCGCGTCGAGTTGAGGTGACATGTGAGAGCGAGCTCGCGCCCACCTCTGCGATGGACGCGTCCACCTTGGAGTGCAGCTCGAGGCCCAACCATGGCTGGTAGTTCTCCAGGAGCAGCGTCGGGCTGAATGCCGCAACAACAACAACAACGGTCACCGCCGTGCCGCGGTAAGACGCTGAATTGGGACTTTTCGACTTCAACGCAAAGAAAATCGAGCGCCACTTCTCGACCGCTGCTCTGAAGCGGTGTCGCGAGGTGGCGCTGCCGTTCGCAACACAAACGTACCGATGCCGCGTGCATTTCACCTTCCCGCACACTGCACAGCTCCGACCCGAAGGAAACAACTCTGGTTCCTGACGCTGTCGCGCACACACACACACACACACACAGTCGTCATCCTCATCACCATCTTCTTCTTTATGAATGCACCTCACCTTAGGTGGCGCTGTACAAGCAAACAAGATATTTGGGAGCAGCGAGTCAGGTTCCAGCGCCCAATAGAAGGTGACCACGCCCACCAGGAAAGACCACAAGCCAATCAGGATGTGCAGGTACCTGCAAACGACATGCTAACTTGTGACTGAACAATCATCCCACTCCATTTCGCCGACTGCGGCTTATATGCGCTGCCTTTTTTTGTGTGTGCGTGTAGTACAATACACTGACTTGGCTTCCCGTTGCTGCTAAAGCAAAAAAATAAAAAATAATAAGGTAATCGTTGAGCTCACCGAGTATTGCCGACCACAGTGTTCCCCGACCTTTTTTTGTGTCAGAAACCAGCTTGGACAAGTAAATGCTATTCGCGGACGGCAAAGGTGTGTTTCTCTTGTGGAGATTTGCGTTGTCTCAGCGGGGCGGGTGAAGTTCTCGGTGCTGGCGATGCCCCCGCAGGAGGTGCGGGGCTGAAAGGGAAGGCGCCGATCTCGTCGCCCGCCTCTGCCCGGCGACGACATCGAGCAGTCCGTCTTCTGAACCGAATCGTGTCGAACGGTCCACGGCTTGTCGTGACAAGTTACGGGATTGTGTTTTCAAACAAGATTGTGTTTGGTCACCGTATTTATCATTTCAGATCGGTGAATTTATGAAAATGTGTGGCCAAAATGCAGCGAGCGTTTCCTAAATGTAAAATGAAGTGAAATAAAGTGTTCCTAAATGTAAAACGGAACAGTGGTCGACTGGTCTGCCTCACGGTGCAGAGGTCACGGGTTTGATTCCGGTCCGCGGCCTTCCCACGTGGGGGCTTTGCACGTTACCCCGTGTGTGCGTAGCGTTTTCTCCAGGGACTCTGGATTTCCACCCGCATCCCCAAACCATGGATGGTCGGTCGACTGTGGGCGCCGAGGGTGGGCAACCAGTCCAGTGTGCACCGTGCCAACTGCCCCAAGACAGCTGGGATAGGCACTGGCCAGGTAAGCGGCTTGGATAATGGATGGCTAATTGTAAAATTTTAAGCTTCGTTTTGACTCCGTTGTCTGGCTCTTTAGTTTTAAATTCAACAAATTCTCACACATTGAAAAATACTGCTGCGCCTCTCTCATTGAGCGTCTGATTCTGTCGACTTATTCGAGGGGCAAACCAAAGTTCGAAGGACTCCGATTGGCTGGGGCCCCGCGCATTTCCCCCCTATCCGATGGAGTCAAGAGGTATTGTGGCTAGTCACGTGATATCACGATACCCTGTCTTGGAATCGCCCAGTCCTCCTTCCACTGCGCTGACAAAGGTCATAGTTCTGTGTGCGTTGCCCAGGCAGAAAGCCGTTCGTTCAAGTGTTTCTCGCCGCCCCAATGACGTATGACGCTCACCTGTGGAGCAGGATTGTGGCGGCCAATATGGCGGCGAGCAGGCAGTAGGCGAGCGGATACTGACGAGCCCAGGCGAAGAGCGCGTCCAGCCGCAGAGCTCGCAAAAAAGCCGACACGACAGTCATCCCGGCGCCCCTACAACGACAAACTAAAAAAAGTACAAACTCACAAGCGCACGAGACCAAATGAGAATGCGCACGAGCGGCAAATGTTGCTTGAAAACGACGTCAGAAACACTTGAAGAAAAGATACGGTGAGCATCGGCGAAGGACACTTTCGGTGATTTGAAGTAGCGTCTTGTTTCGTCACTAAAACCAAACCAATTCTCATCGTTTCGGAAAGCGGTGTTCCTTGTTTGTCATGAAGCGTCTTCGAGACGGACGCGATTCTATTTGCAGTTGGGTTGCTAATTGAGCCGGTTCACGTGGAACCATGTTGTTCCAAGATTAGCACTCACCACAAACGGGATTAAGCTAACGTCGTGTTGACAAGTGTCGCTTTTGGATAGTTAATCTGTTTTTTTCGATCATTTCCACGCAGAATCCAGAACGGGATCTTACAAATACGGACACGGCCATCCACACTTGACAAACGTCACTTCCTCTCAAGTTCAACGACAAGGTACGTCACTTTTTCAGTTGATCTCATTATTTCAAAGATGTCCAAATCTTGACTTGGAACCATGTTTTTACTTCTACTTTGCAAAATAAATACATACATAAATGAAAAATATCCCCCCTCCCCCACATGTTTATTAGTAAAATAGGTAGAAATTATTGTACAATACAAAACATTTCATTTGCAAAAAAGTAGATTTTTCCCCCTTTTTTTTTAGCAAAAAATAAAATAAAATTAAAAAAGCTTCACAAAGGAATCCGGAGCAATTCGCCCGTTATTTTTTCCCGGGGCTTTTTAAAAAAAAATATATATATATATATATAGAATTCTCAGTATGCCACTAAATGGACATGAAGGCCGCTGATTTTTGACCATTAGCTCAAAAAGGTGGACAGGCAGTCAAAACAAATCTTGAAGCGATGCCTCATCATACATGAAAGCGTGTCGTCATGTCATCCTGAGAGCGAGTGAGCGGGTGGGCTTGCAGAGCCTGCAAACGACACGTCAACCTCCACTTGTCCATCGCATTCACCGCCACTTCTTCAGCCGGCAAGGCTGTGACGGAACGCGCTCGAGGTCCGAAGAACAAATGAGCTGGAGAGCGCGTGAGGTAGCTTCATCCTCCGCAGACGGTCACGTCACAGGTAGGAACAATCAAGTAGTCTCAGCATTGGAGCAATGAGTCGCGTGACCTTACCGCAGCATCCAGCGCCGGCGCTGTCGTCACGGCGACGCATCGGGATCGGCCCAGACGCCTTCCCCCTGCTAGTCGTGACAAAAGGATGCAATTAGACAAGGAAAGGGCACCGTGTCTCACTGACTCACACACACCAGCTTGGCCACCGCAGCTCAAGCAAACACGTCACACATGCAAACACACATGCGACGTTTAAGTTGGCATTGGAGCGGCGGCTGCATCGGATTGGACGAGACATGACGATGAGCACCTGAGGGTGATTTGGTTGGACTGCATGCAAGGTGACGCCACTGGCAAACCTTTGACGGCCGGCCGGCGGGCAATTTGAACAGAGAATTTGGTTCAATTGGAGGAATTGGCAACACAGTGGTTGGGTTTTGTGCACGTGTGTGTGCACGTTTATTAAAGCAGACAAACAGCAAAAAATACAAGCCAAAAGTTAGGACCGCGACGGCGGACCTTTTTTTTTTCCTCCAACAAGACACGCATTACTTCGTGACAGTACAAATAGTAATTTCACTTTCAATAAAACATGGCAAGCAGAGGGGATAAAAACAAATGCTAGATGCTAAATGAACAGCTAAAAGGAAGCATTCAAAATAAGGGGGGGAAAAAAAAGCAACACCGAGTGTGACTACTGTGGAATATTAAAATATGTACAAAATGATCTCTTGCCAGATGTCACCAATTTGGAGCCAATGGGATCAAGTCTCTAAGGATGAGAAGAAAGCCGAAGAAAAAGCCTAGCGCCGGTCTACTTCCACTGCTGCCCGAAAGAATCCTGATAAAATTCCTGGTTGTCAGATTTGTAGCCGGAATAGCTCGAGTGGTCACCGCCTTGGAGCGGTTGCTGAGCGATGGGCTGGGAGCCCCAGTTGTGATTATTGGTCTGGCGCCGCTTGGAATCAGGTTGGTTGTACCCGTCGGCTTTGCGCTTCGCTCCTCCTACATTTGCACCGCGGACACCCCGCGCACCACGTACCCCTCCTCGCCCTCGCGGCTGCACGGAGCCTCTGGCGCCGCGCCCTCCGCGCACCGGTCCGGGTCCCGGCCCGCCGCCGCCGCCGCGCTGAGAGAAGCCGCCTCGGCCTCGGGGTGGGCCGGCTTCGCCGCCGCGCCCTCGGCCCGGGGAGGCGCCGCCCCTGGCGCCCCTGCTGCTGCCGCCGCGGCTCCGGGCGGGCACCTGAAACTCGTCGTAGCCATAGAAGGGGTCGTCGTAGCCGCCGCGGTAGTTGTGGTAGTCGTAGCCGTAGTAGTCGTAGTAGTCCTCGTAGCCGTAGTAGTCGGGCGTGTACGCGTAGCTGCCGACGCCTCGTCTGCCGCCCCGGGCCCGCCCTCTCCCGGGAGGCGGCATGTGTTGCGGGGTGGAGTAGTAGTAGTAGTCGTCGTACCTGAGGACAGACGAGGCCCGTCAAAATAAAGCCACGGCGAGACGTTTGGGTCGCATCTCGAGTCCGCTCCCAAAGTCGAGCCGTTTGGTCAAACGGGTTGTCCGGTCACCGAAGGGTTCCAATCCCGGCTCGGACAGTCCGCCGACCAAAGTTTCTTTGGGCAAGACGACAAACCCGAAATTTCCCCCAGGTTGCCATTGTCAACGAGAACCTGGTCTCAATCGCCTTACCCGATTGATTAGACGCTGCATTTTCAATCAAGTCATCAAAAAGGAGGACCCGAGTCGACTCGAATCCCCTTCTCCGTCTCCAGTTCCTAACGCAGCCACGGACATCTGGGCTTTCGTTTCTGCGCTCTGTCCTGAAGCGCCTCTTTCCAAAGTCTACCGAGGAACCGGTGTGTCCTCGAGACCAACCGTAAAGCTGCAAATTGCCGAGGGGCAGCCGCGGGCTGGAAAAGTTGCGAGCGGGGACTTACATTTGCGTCTTGGCCGCTTGCCGCTGAGCTTTGCGTTCTTTCCTTTTCTGATCCGGCGGCTTGGCAAAGACGATTTCTACGGGCTCTCCTTCCAGCTCCTTGCCGTTCATCTCGGCCAGCGCCTGCACACGGCAGCCGTATGTACCAAACGTGCGTTGCGTTTGCAGACGCGGGCGTCGGCCGCGGGCGTACCTTGACGGCGCCGTCGCGCTCTTCAAAGTGAACAAATGCATAGTCTTTCAGCTTTTTCACGCGATCCACTTTGCCAAACTGGCTGAAGCTGGTCTCGAGGATCTCTTCGGTGACACTATTGGCCAGATTGCGCACAAACAACACTTTCACCTGCAACGAGACGGCCGGCGTTACGCCGCAAGGTCCCAAGAGTGTCGAGGCGCGGACGGACCATCGAGGACGTTACCTTGGCCATGACCTCGGGGTCCGGGTCCTCGATGGGGTCGGCCCACTCCACCGTCACCACGTTGTTCCAAACCTTCACCTTTCCGCTCATCAGGCGGCGCCGCGCCTGAGCGGCGGTCTTGTGGTCTTCGTACTCCAAGAAGCAGAAACCTCGGTTCTTCTTCTTGTCGTCGGGCTGATGGTACAGGATGACGTCGCTGAGGCCCTCTAGACGAGCGGCGACGAGACGGCCGTGTGATTGGGAGAGCGAGACGTGGACCGCCGCGGGACCGACGACTGACCTGTGACCTTGGAGAACTCTTCCTCAATCTGCTCCTTTGTTTTGCTTTTAGGGATGGAGCCCACAAACAGACGGTTGTTGGCCACCGATATGCACACGCCGATGTGCTTGCCCGGTCGGATCTCGCAATTGTTGCACTGCGGAAGACGCGGAAAGAGCGAGCGAGCAATTTGTCAAGCCGTCGGAAGGTAACTCCGAGAAAAGTTCAGCTGATCCCGACATGTTAACCGTTTTGTTAAGCGCTTTGTGGTAGCCGCCGCTGTTGTGAAAGCGCAACATAAATCGGCATGTATTGCATTTGTAGCCACATCTTTCGGCACAAGCCGTGGCCCGCCGTGAGTACTGCATCCGTAGCGTTCTCGCTGCATCGCTGGATGAAAGTAACTTTGGGGCTGTAATTCATAAAGTTAGCGAGGCGGAACGCACGCTACTCATCGCGGACTCGGAACCGGTGGCCCGGGTCAAGGTGCCCACTTACCAGCTTGACGGCCTCCTGTGCCGCCTCCTTAGTGCAGAAGGTGACAAAGGCGTAGCCTCTGTTCAGGCCGCTCAGAGGGTCCATCATAAGCCGAAGGTCCCAAATAGGCCCCGCCTTCTCAAAGCGAGGAACCAGTTCATCTTCAAACAGGTCCCGGGGGATCTTGCCCACAAATATCTACGACGACAAGACACGCACCCGCCGCTGAAGACTGCGGCGTTCCCGTTCACACCGCCATACACGGACCGCGCGGCGTACCTCTGTTCCCACTGTGGGTTGAGCCCCCGCGTACACAGACTCGGGCGGGGGCCCGCCATACTTGCGCTGGCCCGTGGTCACGTCGAGGGTGTAGTTGGTTCTGTCCAGGAGCTCTTTAATTTTGGCCTCATCGGGTCCTTTGGTAGCATCCGTGACCTTGGCCCCTTGTTTCTCGCGCTGCCTGTACGTCTTCATCACTCCGCACAGATAGGCACTTTTGTTCTGGGCGCAAAAAACGTGTCGTTTGGAGGCGCCGGCCCACGTCCAAATGGTCCCCCTTCAAAGACGTACCTGAACGTGGGACAGGTCGCTTTCTTTAAACTGGAGCAGGACCTGCAGGGCTCCCTCCTCGTTGAACTCCTTCAGAGCCTCGATTGCTCTTTCGTCCAGGTCGCTGTGCGCCACCAGACCTGAAGGAGGACGGCGCGTGACAACAATTGTGAAATCCCCGAATTGGCTCCCCGCCTCTTTCGGGGTCCGTCTCAAGCTTCTCTCCATGCCAAGTGCAGGCCGTTTAGCAAATGGGGGAGGGGCGGGGGCAGACTGACCACTTCAAAGTCTTCCTCGGCAAAAGCAATTTATGAGATTTAATTTGTGAGCGGTTCTCCCGCCCGCACTGCTCCCCTAGCCAATCGGGTCTTTGGGGCACAGGTTGTCAAAACTCCGGTCTTCGAAAGCCCAAGTCCGCCATGTTTTCCATCCAACCGCGCTCAGTCAGCATTGCCACAGAATGACGTTTCAGGGGAAAGGCTTTGAGGTGGGCCCGTTTCTGGCCTTTTGCTTATTCCAAGAGTCAAGTCAGCTCGATTGTCAAATATGTTCTTTCTGTGTGCAGCACACAACACGGAGGGCATTTCTTTCCTCTCAACCACAGTGCAACCACATGAGGGGGAGAGGAGCCGCCTCGGGTGCGACGCACACTGCGGGTGAGGCGGCGTTCCATTGTGTCGGCCCCCGGCGACAGACCAGCCCGGCGCCCGAGGGTTGGTTCAAAAGCCACCTTTCGTTTCAGATTAATTTGCCTATTTTATCCATCATATCATTTTTGTTGTTTTTGATTGATTGTTTTGTTTTGGGTTTTTTGGGGCTGGGGGGTAAATAGTTTGACGTTATTTCTACTTTCGGATCTTGCAACATTTCTGCTGACAGACACAATTTGTGTGTGCGGGCACCTGCGATGTAGAGCTCATCGAGCTTCTCTGCCACTTTCTGAGGCAAGTCGGCTTCCAGCAAGGCCTGGAAGTGCTCCGAGCGCGAAACTGCTGCCGTCGTGTCCATTGGTTCCTCTGTCCCGTTACCGTTGACGTGATCAGTAGCCATGTCCCGGATATCTGCAACGATAAAATCGCCGTTTAGCAACTAGCTAACAAAATATTAAGGATGTCGGCCAGCCGTCGGCAGGGCAACCTCAACCAGAGAGAGAGCGCGCCGCTCCGTATTTCAGTGTGTTAGCATTATTTTCCTTACCGCCCTACAGCGATACAGAAGACGTAGAGTACGTTTTCCTTCGTCATCAACGATATTGACCAAGTTACAATACGTTACAAATCTTGGACAACGTTCCCTAACTTCACGGTTGAGAAAGGACCATCAAAAACATCCACGGCGAGGAACGTATCCTTTAAATTAAAAATACAATTACAATCCGACTGCCTCTGAAATCACACCACAGTGGGAGCTCCCGGATTTTGGTAACGAATTAACCAGCCTGCCGTGAATCGGCTATTCTAATAATAGTATTGTTTTGTGTTTTTTGTTATTGTAAAGTGTCCTTGGGTGTCTTGAAAGGCGCTTATAAATAAAATGTATTATTATTATTAAAAATAATAATACATTTCATTTGAAAGCGCTTTTCATCATACTCAAAGACACTTTACAAGAGCTTAAAACACAGGATAAAAGTGTGCACTTAAAACAAGCATACATACTTTACAAAAGCACATTCAGATGAACAAAAATGGGTAAAAGAGATTAAAAGGTGTTAAAAGCATTGCGGAACAGGTGAGTTTTAAGAGATGATTTGAAGGATTGGAGGTCAGTACAGTTGCGGATGTGTTGCGGTAGAGCGTTCCAGAAGGTGGGGGCGGCAACACAGAAGGCTCGGTCCCCCCAGGTTTTTTACCGAGATTCCAGTAAATTGCCATGAACCGGTTATTGGAGCGGTTATCACGGCAATGTCAGTGCTTTAATTTTGTGTTTCTTAATCATAGCATTACCTTAGATTTCTGTAAATGTTTTAATAGGTTAAACTCTTTGAATTTTTCTTAATTCTAACCCCAACCTCTTCTGATGATGTCCCTCCTACGTATTCTACCCCTAAACAGAAGCTTGTTTAGTGGGGCCTTAATATTTTTTTGGTTTCTCAAGCCACACCAAAATTGTGAAACGTCATCGTCAACTATACAATTCATCAATAGATGTGTGAAATGCGTTTAACTCCAGACTAGCTGCGTTAAATTGTAAACATCGTAAAAAATGTAAAGGGAAAATAAGAAGGTACAGAACGGGATTCGAACCCGTGACATGAAGGACGCAGGGGGAAAACAACCAAAACAAAAGGGCACTTAGGGAGAGCCTCTACCTGCTACGCCACGAGCTGGCACGCTTTAACCGACGCACACGTAGTACAGTCCTAGTTCTCGCGCGATTCGCGGAAATAACCGCTGCGCATGGGGAATCAAACATTTGTCTGAAACAAGTCAATCGATCGCCGTTTTTGAACCCACAAGGGCCCAACTTTGCAAATTCGGGAATTGCTGTGGATTCTCGAACGCCGGATATTTGCCGACGTCGCCCCCTGGTTTCCTCCAGCTCGATTTTTGCTTTTTCCCTCCCCGTAACACCGGAAGCATCTTGAAAAGATGCAGCTCGTCATACTGGTCTCGTGTCCATCAAGTTATCTTTGAAGTTTTTCCACACTTCCACACTGGAGGTCCACCACGCCTCTGCTCGCAGATATGCTTCTTAGCTGCACATCATGTTATGACTTGGTCACAAAGGGTTTATAGAGCGCTACACACCAATTCGAGCGCGGGCCTGATGGTCACCGATATCCGAGTATTTATGGCCCGCGCGATGTGAGCCACGAGCGGGAGGACAGCCGGGCGCACGGGGTTTGTCTACAAAATGCCGGCTAGCAACGCACGACACATGCTAACGCGTATCCGATGTCGGTGTGCACATCAAGGCGGCTTCACGCGCGCTAAAGGGCCCGAGTTGAACACAAGACGGGACCGACCAGAGGCGTGTGACACGATGCGGATCCACCGGAAGGAGCGCGCTTGAGGAAAAGTCGAACGAAATTGTCAAGAAGTTTGGTCGATGCCGACGCGCAGCTTCTTTCTTCACTTCGGACCCCCCAAAAAATGGCGCCGCCGCAGGCCTCCGCGCACGGGGTCTTCTCAAGTGGCTTGCACGGGCTGTTGCTGCTGCTCGCTCGTCCTACTACTTCCGGTTCCCAACAAAATACTCGGAAGCATTCAGTCACACCTTCATCCGTTCCCAACCGAATCACTCATAACCTGCCGTTCGTTCGCCATTTTTACATTCCGTCAAAACAGGGGAAGGGAACTTCTGGTTCCCCGATAGCCGTCGCCTGCCTCTTTTCGATCTCTCCCGACTCTAACACACCTGATTCATGTGATCGTGAAGCTTGCTGATGAGCTCGTCGTTTGAATCGGGTGCGGTCGAGTCGGGAGAGATCGACAACAGGCAGCAGATGGCTCTCGAGGAACCCGAGTTCCCGACCCCTGCTTTAAAAGCTTTTGTTTGTTTGATTGATTTTCACTGAATGTTGTACTTGACCGCAAACCAGAAATGGAACATTTGTGCGCTCGAAACAAATCCAAATACGTTCGAATCCAAATACCGATCCAACATTTTTTTTTATTTAAACGTCAGCAAATAGCATGTGCGCTACTGTTAAATTAGCAGAAGAAACGTCAAAATGCAGCTGTCGTGAAAGCGCTATATAAATCTGAATGTACTGTATTGTATTGTATTGTAAAACATCCATTAATTGATCCATGCATGAAACCGCTGAATCCTCACGCGCTGGAGCCCATCTCAGCCATCTTTGGGCAGTAGACACCCTCAACTGGTTGCCCGCCAATCGCAAAGACACACATTGGCACTCACCGTCACACCTATGGAAAATTTAGAGTCATCAATTAAGCTCCTGCATGTTTTTGAAATGTGTGAGGAAACCGGAGTACCCGGAGAAAACCCACGCAGGCAAGTGGAGCCTACGCAAAACAGGCAAGGCCAGAATCGAACCCATGACCTCTGCACTGTGAGACGGACGTGCTAACCTGTCGCCCACCGTGCCGCCAGCGTCAAAACGGAGGAAACAAAATACTGTACCGGTAACGTGTTTAGTATTTTTAACGTCACTAGACGATGGCGAAAATGTGCCGAACTCATGTTGCGCGTGTGTGTGTGTGTTGACTAGTGACGTCCCAATGAAGACGGGGGCGTCCCCCCCCCCTCCATCTCCGCAACTCGGAGCTTCCAGTTCATAGAGGCGTTCTCGTGCAATTTTCTAACTCACAAAATTCCGACTTGCCACTGTCCGCGAATGCAGCATCAATGTACGTCACGAGATCCTCGTCTTGCTATTGGCTGAGTGCGAAATTCAAACACAAAACTGAAAGGCATCCGCAACTGTTTGCTCGACGAGCAACTTTAGAAGGGAAGGAAAATAGACATTTTGTTTTCGTATTTGATTTTTATTCACACGTACATAATACCTGACATCAAGAAAATGGACGTGGCCTCCTGTTTACAGTAAGTCAGACGGTCTGCGAGTTATCGAGACACAGCTTATTTTCGTCGTTTGTACTTTGTGATACTGGTTTGTCGTTTTTGGTTTTGTTTTTTGCTCTCATGGGTTTTGACTTATTAACGACGTATTCGCCCGGGCTAAAAGGGTGTGCAAAGTTTGTGCTGTAAAAAGTGACGTTACACTTTTCCTAAAAAATCACAGGAGTTCGTCTCCCTGGTTGGGTGGTTGGCTCCGGCATTGTTGTGACACTTGGTGGCCGCAACTCTTCATAGTTCTCGCTTCAACCCCGTCGTGTTTGAATTCTCCTATGCGGCGCATCAAGACTTAGATCAGGCATTTGCACTATGATGAGCTGGACAGTGAATCGTCAACAGTTCCACCTAAAAAATATCCTGCCACAATCACAGTTTTAGTCTGTTTATGGATGTATTTATTTTCAAGAGGCCAATTTTTAAGAGCTCAAAATGGCACAAAGGTGCGATCCGCATGAACGAAGCATCAACGACGGACCTACTAAAACAGAGTTTTCCTTTACACAGCTGTCCATACGTTGTCATCCTGCATTATGAATAACTGACATGTGTGAACGTCCTTGGACAGGGTCTTTGAAAGCAGTTTCAGCTTGTACACGGGAGATGACCCCTTGGATGTGTGGCTCAAGTGAGTCTGGGTGCTTCTCTTCTCATTTCGTGGCACACCAGCAGCTCAGCTCAACTAACGGCACAACACTCATTGGCACATTTTTTTTCTTCTTCCGTCTGTTCACTGTTTGCACTTGGCAGGTTTGTGGAATACTTGGACCAAAGTTTACCTGAAGCCGGCAGCAGTGAAATGTCGCCGGTGCTCGACAGGCTGCTGCAGAACTTTCTCAGTGTGGAGCGATATGCCAACGATGCCCGCTTTGTCAACGCGTGCATCAGATGCGTAAGTGCGTCCGTCCACTTGCTGTGTTGTTGTGTCTGCGTGTGACCAGGTTCAAGTCGAGGCAACTTCATTTTTATCACCCTGTAACACCCTGCAAACTGATTCTGAAGGCTAGAAATATGTTTCAAGACAAGTCCCGAAAATGGGACCAACTTCATGCTATCTCACGAGCCGCCGTCGCCGTCGTCCGATAAGTCACCGGCTCGCTAGGTTTTCTGTCGAAGGTACGTCCGGGGAACGTTGGCGGTCACAGTGGACGAAAGACGGCAAGGGTCACTGGTGCGGTTAGCCTGTGGCTCGCGCTACAGATGCGTTTGCACAGAAACACACTTGAGCCAGCGACCGCTTCGAGTCCCGCGGGATGTTTTCAGCGGTTACGCCCACGACGTCCCGCAGTTGGAGGGCGGGCTCTATGTTGCTTGATTCTCGAGGGAGTCGCATTTGTTCGACTCTGTATTCTTTCAAATGTGGTCATTTCGCCACCCAGCCCCTTGTCCGAGCAGGAGGCGGGGGCGAGAAGCAGCGGTCAGACGGGCAAAACCTCCGAACGGCAGTGGGGCGGGGCAGGGCGAGCGACTCATTGCACGCAAGGTGCGAGAGTGTCCGACTAAGTGCCCAACGGGCAGGGCCCTCCTCAGCCAGCGTAGCGGATGCCGCGTAGAAAGTGCTCTCAGGGACCTTTGTTGTTGACAGGCCACGTACTACCCGGAGCCCATCAACTTGTTCCATCACATCTTCAGTCAAGGCGTGGGCACCACGACGGCGGCGCTCTACGTGGCTTGGGCTCGGTGCTTTGAGCGCAAAGCGATGACGGAGGAAGCGGACGCCGTTTACCGCCAAGCTGTGGAGAACCGAGCCCGCCCTGCCGAAAGCCTCATGCGGGAGTACAGGTCAGAGCCCGTGCAAGTATCTTGCGCCGCGGGATCGTGAGAGAGCGAGAGAGCTCTAGCCTTCCCGAGACTGAAAACTCTGCCTGCGATCCTCAGGCAGTTTCGGGCCAGAAGCAGAAGCAAGGAAAAGGTGTCGGGAGGTGAGCGGTCGTCAGTGGCTTTCGCCCGTCGCGCCTCTCGCCGCCCGCTGCTGACGTCACGCCGCCTGATGTGATGCAGGAGTTGCCGAGCCGTCGTCAGGCGCTGCGCGGACGGCCGCTCCCGCGCAGGTGCCCGTCTCCTTCTCGATGATCCTACTTCCATTCGGAACCGAGAATGACAGCCAAAGCGGAACGTGGAGGCTGAGCTCATTGAACGTAGGCTAGCGTTGCCCTTTCGGAAGGTCTTGTCATGAACCTGCAAGTGGCCAAGAGGAGAGCCACCCAGCGGTGCGCTTTCGCTCGCCGCGTTGAACAAACGGCAGCAAAACAACCACGCGATGCACATTCCGGCACGCCTGAGCTGTCGAAAGGCCGCCCCCAGCCCGAGCGCGGCGCTCCATTCGCTCCATCAGGGGTTGGGACAGAAAAAGGTAAACGTAGCCGCGACCCACGATAAACCTTCTGCTCCTTCTCAGGCCGCAGCCGAGCTCCAAGCCAGCGGCGGTGTCTTTTACGGCCACACGTAAGTCACGACAAATGACGCAACCGCACGCATTTTTTGCTCGCTCGTGGAGCACCCGTTTCGTTCTTTGCATTCGATGTGGTTGGGCGTGTTCACATCGCACGATATTAGGCAGTGCTATTTTCCCCAAATTGAAGAAAGCAATTGTAAAACACGGAAAATAACGGAACGGGTTTGTTGGGGGGCGGGGGGGGGGGGGCGAATGCATGAAGAAAGAAAGATGATTTGAGATACAAGCGCAGTCATATCAGGAATCGGACTCATATTACAAGGCAGCACTGCATCGTGCCGCCCCCTCCCCCAAAAACGGACGACTGTTGGATGGCCTCGTTGTGAAAGTGACCTTTGCCCTCCAGAGTTCGGCGCGACGAGCGGCCGCTTGAGCTCATGTACTCCAAGGACGCGCTGGCGTCGGAAGGATCCGAGCTGTGCTTCGAGGAAGCGCGGGCGCGGACCTACTTGCGGAAGAGGAGGCTGAAGTGGGAGGCCGAGGAGCGGCTGAGACGTAAGCGCGGAGGGGAGGGGGAGGGGAGGGGTCGCTGTCGGCTGCTGACCCGTGTCCTGTTGTTGCACCCGAAGTGGAGCGTGTCGTGAGGGAGGACGAGGAGGCCGTGGCCAGGCTGCGGCGCCAACTCCACGACATGGGCAGGACGCTGAAGGTGAGCCCGCTCATCCGCTCATCCGCTCCCCGACGCCGCGACGTGTGAAGCCGTGGCCAAGGCGACGGGGAGGAACGCCGGCAGCCTCCCCCCTTTCTCTCTTTCCTCTCCGTCTATTGAGGCCCAACGTCTGTCCCTTCTCGATCACTGTCTCTCTCTGTACCCGTCCTTCTCTTTCGCTACCCGTCTTTCTGTCTGCATTTCGAGAGTCATGCGGTTTGACGATATGCATTCACGAGGAGAGTCGGATCGTTGATTGATTGATGGAGTAATGCGACGAATGACATGTTCAAAAAGATTTGTAAAGGTGAGCAACTGTTGTTCGTCTGGCGGTTGCCCGTGGCCCTTTGAGGGCAAGCGTCCCGCCGACGTGGCTTTGACGGCCTCGCTCTCTTTTCCGTCTCCTCTCTGATCCGATGTGCGCTGGCTGCCAGGCGGGCCGCGGGCTGAGGGCGACGCCGACTCTGCTTTTGTTTCCCCAGATGTCTGCAACGGGAAGCCCCTCGGGCCGCCCTACCCGCGAGGAAGGCTGCGGCGGATCGTCGGCCCAGGGCGACCTCAATGGTGACTTGCGCGTGCACTAAAAGTCACGCCGATCCCGCCGAGACCCCCCCGAGTCCAAGCCCTCTCGTGTTGCCGTGTGTCTGTCAGCATCACAGGCAAACGCGCTCGACGCTCCCAACAACTCGCCGAGCTGCCCGCACGGCGCTCCGTCGCACGTGCCGCCGTCGCCCACCGTCAACACACGCGAGGCCCTGGGTGAGCGCCTCCCCTTTGCCAGTCAAACCCAACCGGGCACATCCACAGCTTTTTTTTGTGGGGGGGGTGGGGGGGGGTTGCTTTGAAAGATTGAAGCACTGTATCGTGCCAGCGAACTCTCCTCGCAAAGCAAAGACAATTACGTGTTGTGTATTTCAAACGACCGCAAAGTTTTGCATGAGCAAAGTCCACTCGGCTTCACCCGAACAAACGATGCAAAACAGGCCGACAAATAGCATCGGGGTGGTCCAACGGTCATTCAATTGAAGCAAAAACGGTTTCCTGCTTTACATATGAATGAATTATGTCATGACTGTATGGGTTTTGTTTTGTTTTTTTCATCAAGTACGATATTATTTCCCTTGTGAAAACCAAAAACGCACATTGAAAGATTGTGCGTTGCAGATGTGATCATGGGAATGTTCCAGGCGCCCCCGCTGACCGAGGCCTCCTTGGATGACACGTCGGCGTTCGTCACCAGCGGGAAACCATCAGATGATGCAAACGGTGAGTTGGCAGCTCCTGCTGCTTCCCAACAGATGGCATCACACGACGGCGTTCTTTTCATTTGGACCCAAACCTCTGCCTTCTCCTCGCAAATTTTGCAAGCATTTCTGTCCCATGATGCAATGCTTTCTTTTGCCTTCCTCTGCCGCCACTTCCTGCCTCGCAGGCTTTGACCCAACGGGCAGCTCCGCCGCCGCCGCCGCGGTGCCCTTCACCGTCTACCAAGATGACGCCAGGTCAGTCGGCAGATGACAAAATGTCTCGCAGCTGTCGTCCTTCGAGTCAAGTGGACTTTTGTGTCTTTTGTCTTTTTTGAATTTGGGGGGGTAAAACGGTGTCGTTTCTGCGGGTGCGCAGCGCCACCGCTTGCCGCACGCTGAGCGAGAGCAGGGCGACGCGAGGACGAGGCCTGTCCGACAATCGGATACCTTTGACGTACGGCGGCGCGGCGCGTGACGGACGTCAGGAGGAGGCGGCGGCGCAGGACGGGTGGAGCCAGCGGGACGAGGCGGGCGCCGAGATGGGCGCCTGGGGCGAGGGCTGGCCGGCGACGTGTCCCAACAACACGGCCGACTTCGCCCTGGCGGCGCGCTGCGTCTCCACGCCCTTCGCGCGCAAAGGGGCCGGCGACGCTTCCCAGGGCGCAGGTAAGGCGCGCCGCTTCCCGCTCGCTCCCCGGCGCCGCGTTGGCGGCCGGTGAGCAGGTTTGGGCCGCTCCCTGAACGCAGTTGCCGATAGGCCGAAACGTGCGGCACCGCAAGCCCGATGGAAATCTTTTGTATTTGAATGTGAAGCGCTAGACTTGAAGAGGTGCATTGGAAAAACGGAATCCGAAAATTCGACTTTGTGCATTTTTTCCGCAATCGGTTTTCCCAATTCAAATGGGCTCGCTGGACTTTTCACATTCGGCGTTGTGAGTAAAAATGGACCTTTTCCATTCAACCTCCGGGCCCTTGAGGAGGAGCGATCGCTCGCGCAACTCCCATGGCCTCTTTGTCCAGTCAGCATCTTTGTTTTGAGCGCCCGAGTTCGAAGCGCCACTTGACCTTTCCAACACCTCCCTTTGTCGTACAAGCCATCGGGGTCGAGGAGGAATGAAAGGACGGCGAACCCGCAGCAACGTATCAAAAGCAAGTCGGTCGGTCCGTCCGCGCCAAGGTGTCATTTTCAGCTTTCGGGCTCCTTTGCCGGCGAAACGGAGGCATGACGGTGCTCCGTTGCCCCGCGCGCGTCCCTCGAAATGACAAGCGAGCGAAGGATTGTGACGCCCCGTCCGTGTCGTGTGTTTTCCAGCGGACGTGACGTGCGCCCGCCGAGAGGCCGACGACAACACTTTCATCGGACGCTCGCACAAGCTCAGGTGAAAAGCTCGACTTGCCGCCCTTCGCTTTCTCTTCTCGTACAACCACGAGTCACCCGAGTGCGGTCTCGACCGGGCACCCCCCAACCGTTTGGCCCCCCGGGGCCCGGCAAGCATTCATCGACGACGCGGGGCGGGCGGTCGGGTTTCCCGTCAGAAACAAAGCGCCAAGGGCCGGGCCGTCACGATGTCCGTTGCCACAAAACAGAAGCGTGCGGCGCCCATCTGTGCGCGCGGGCTTGCAGTGGGCCCACCTTGTTTGTTTTTGAAATCCGGCTGAGCTAAGCCGGTTTGACGCCGAAGCGCTCACTGGCTTCTTGCTCGCCTCCTCCGACTCAGTCCCATTATGGAGCAGAGTCCGCCCGACGACAAGTCCTCCGCCGGTCAGCCGGCGTCCTCCTTCGCGGCGCACGCCGGGACCATCCTGGGCGAGGGACTCGCCGCCCATCAGCCGAGCGCCCGGTCCGCCGCCCCGGTGCCGGCCCGGCCGTCGGCGGCCACTTCCTCCTTCGGGGAGCCTACGACGCCGGGTCCCTCCGCATCGGTCGGCGAAAACGCCCGCGACGCGCTCGCGAGCGTCCGGGCGCCCGCGAGTCCGCCGTATGCCGGCCGACGCGCGGCAAGCCCCGAAAAAGAGTGCGGTCGTCTCTCCGACGGCGCCGCCTCCGCGTCACGACCCGCCCGGCTGCCTCGCGGCCCCCGCAGCGCCCCCCTCGACGCCGACTTCCCGTCAGCGATGGCCCCGACGCCGCTCGCCGACCAAAACGTGGCGAGAGGAGCTCAAGTGGATCGGAGCCCCCGTGGTGAGTTTGATGTCCGCGAAAAGCTCACGTCGGTACCGGTAGAGTCCCGAGCACGAGTCCTCATGGTTGTGTTTGTGTGTTGCCATGCGTTTGTGTTCATCAGCATCGCAGGAAAGCGCGCTCAACCCTTTCCAGGTCTTTGCGAACAACTCGCTGAGCCGCCCCCACGCCGCCGCCACGCCGTCACGCGTGCCGCCGTCGCCCACCGTCACCGTCAACACGCGCGAGGCCCTGGGTGAGCGCCGCTCCTTTGCCGGCCGAACCCAACTGGCACCTTGACGTGCACTTTGGAATGTTTTTCTCTTGAGAAAATTTGAGATCGCGGTGTTTTGAGTTATAAGCGCGGTCACAGAAGGCGCTACGCTTGTATCTCAAGGCACCGTTGGAGATGTGAAAGTGGAAGAATGATCGTCGTCTCGATTTCCTCCGAAAACAGGCCTTAACCATGGCTGTGTGCGTTGCAGATGTGATCATGGGAATGTTCCAGGCGCCCCCGCTGACCGAGGCCTCCTTGGGTGACACGTCGGCGTTGGTCACCAGCGGGAACCCGTCAGATGATGCAAACGGTGAGTTGGCAGAATGGAAGCAAAGTTGTCCCGCTCGTTCCAAAGTCCGCCGCGCGCCAGCAATTTTCAAATCTTCTTGTCACTGAGCGGAGCTAAAAGACCTTGGCGGCCACGCTGTGGGGCAACGTGCTTCTACACGGAACGCACGCACCTCCAAATCAGCACTCGCCTTTGCCGTGTGCTGTTTAAAAAAAGAATCATCAATACATGGTGGCTTTTAAACGTGCATCAAACTTTTGCCTTCCTCTGCCGCCACTTCCTGCCTCGCAGGCTTTGACCCAACGGGCAGCCCCGCCGCCGCCGCCGCGGTGCCCTTCACCGTCTACCAAGATGACGCCAGGTCAGTCGGCAGATGACAAAATGTCTCGCAGCTGTCGTCCTTCGAGTCAAGTGAACTTTTGTGTGTTTCTCTTTTTGAATTTGGGATGTCGTGGTACAGTTTTGTGCTCTTTTGCCTGTATGAAAAGTCGTACGCAAAAAAAAAACAAAACCTTGTCGTCTGTGCGGGTGCGCAGCGCCACCGCTTGCCGCACGCTGAGCGAGAGCAGGGCGACGCGAGGACGAGGCCTGTCCGACAATCGGATACCTTTGACGTACGGCGGCGCGGCGCGTGACGGACGTCAGGAGGAGGCGGCGGCGCAGGACGGGTGGAGCCAGCGGGACGAGGCGGGCGACGAGATGGGCGCCGAGATGGGCGCCTGGGGCGAGGGCTGGCCGGCGACGTGTCCCAACAACACGGCCGACTTCGCCCTGGCGGCGCGCTGCGTCTCCACGCCCTTCGCGCGCAAAGCGGCCGGCGACGCTTCCCAGGGCGCAGGTAAGGCGCGCCGCTTCCTCTCGCGTGACGCTCGCTCGCTCCCCAATCACTGCTCAGCCATTTTGAAGGGCCTTTCTTGGTCCAACTTCTCCCAATCCCTTCCGTAGCGAGTTGGCCAGTCCCTCTCTGATGGATGCGCGCTCTCTCCCACACTTGCATGCACTTGAGCCCTCGTCCGTGTTGTGTTTGCAGTGGACGTGACGTGCGCTGGCGGTGAGGCTGACGACGGGCCTTTCATCAGGCATTTGCACAAGCTCAGGTGAAAAGTTCCCACAACTCGTTGCTTCTTTTTGTGCACAACCGAAGCGATGGCCGAAGCGCGCGACGCCGACTCGCTCCCTGAAACTTGGGAGGAGTCCTTTTGCAAGCTCCAAATGACCCGCACCATTCATTTGTGGCGTTGCAAAAAAAAAAAAATAATAATCTGTTTACCATGTGCATAAATGGAAGTATTTCGGTCGTCCCAAAGGAAAGCTAAATTGAGTGGAATTCTGAAAACACAGAAACACAAAGTACCTGTTGAAGCGCACATCGATGCCCGTCAAGACTTGGGAAGTCGAGCATCTCGGGCGAGTTTCAAGCGAGACCGACGGCAAAACGAAGCCAGCGTTTGGCGCATTTCAAGTCAAAACGGACGCGGTCGACCTGGGAGTAACTTCTCGGCCGCTCGGTGAATGAAAGATGGCTGACGACCGCTTGCCGAGGGCCCAAAACGCCGGCGATCCGTCGTGAACGTTCGTCCGCTATTTGTCAGTGTTCCGGGCTTTCACTTGGCATTTCGAGCCGGTTCTGCTCTCCGAATTCCGTGCGGATGTTTGGCCGCTTGGAAACGCCGCCGAAGCTCGATTGTTGTGTCGGAAGTCGTTGACGGCTTCTCGTGTGCCTCCTCCAACGCAGTCCCATCGCGGAGCAGAGTCCGCCCGACCCGCAGCCTTCCACCAGCGCCGCCGGTCAGTCGGCGGCACATGACGGGAGCGTCGTGAGCGAGGGGCTCGCCGCCGCGCGGCCTTCTGACGTCCTCGTGGATCGGCGGCGCGATTCTCTGCCCTCCGCCGGCGAGCGCGCGGCGAGCCCCGAAAAGGAGCGCGGCGGTCTCTCCGACGCCGGCCGGCCGCCGTCCGATCCCTGGAGCGACGAGCTCATCTCCGACTTGCTGTCCGCGATGAGCCCGCCGCTCACCTCGCACCCGCAATGCGTCATCTGGCGGCGCGGCCTCCCCGACATCGGCGCCAAGAAGACCATCAGCATGGGTAACGACGCCACCGCCATCACTTGGCAGGGCGCCGCTGGGGACTCGCCCGGTTAACACGAGAGACGCTCCCGGCTCTCTGCGGCAGGAAGCGCGTCCCTGCGGGTGGACCGCGTCCTGGGCCGAGGAGCGTTTGCCACCGTTTACCAGGCCACCGACCTCGACGGCTGCGACAAGGTGGTGCTGAAGGTAAGATGGCGCCGATGACGGCGACATGCCTCAGAAGCCTTTTGGGCCTGCCGCCCCAAAAGATCTTTGAAAGCCCGGCTTCAAAGCTTGACTTTTCCCCTTCGTTGCGGGCCGGAAGGATGGAACGGCACGTCCGCCGTCCGCGCGGAGTTGGCGTGCGTTGAAGACGCGAGAGTTGTGGCGGGAAAAGGCACGGGCCTTCCGACGCATCCCGGGCTTATGCGGCTAATGCCGGAGCCAGAAATGAACGCTTCCGCGTTACTTGCCGGACCAGACCGGCCTCTGAAAGGCGCGCATCTCCAAAAGGTGGCGCCGAATCACACGCGGCATGTGTTTCGCAGGTGCAGAAGCCGGCCAACATCTGGGAGTTTTACATCAACACGCAGCTCGACCGGCGCCTGCCTCCGAGCGTCCGTCATTTGTTCAGCCGCATCCGCTCGGCTCACGTCTTCGCCGACGGCAGCGTCCTGCTGGGCGAAGCGCACGGCTACGGCACCCTGCTGGTACGTCGCGCGTGGCCCGTCTCCGCTTTGTCAACCGCGTGACCGCCGGTCGTCCGGCACGCGGTTGTCGTGGAAGCGCGTCGGCATCTCGGCGCGCGGCACAAATGCGCCCGCGCCCGTGATTGTTCGCCGGGTCCGTCCCTTGACCCGTTGCGAGCGCGGTCACGGAACGAAGCGAGGGCCCGCCCGCCGCGTGCATTTTGTCTTTTTTCTATCGTCGTCTCGCATTCCGATCCATCTCCCGCCGAGTGGAGGTCATCGGAGTGTTTTCCCATCAGAACGCGGCAAACCTTTACAAAGGCGTCGGCGACAAAGTGATGCCTCAGCCGCTCGTCATCTACTTCGCCGTCTGCATCCTGCGAATGCTGGAGGAACTGCACGCCGCCCGCCTCATCCACGCCGACGTCAAGCCCGACAACTTCATGCTCGGGCAAAGGTGCCGCATCGCGCGCGCGCGCGCGCGCGCGGCTTGGCGGCGCTTTACCAACGGCCGCGCTGCGCAGGTTCGCGGAGAAGGACGACTTTGAGGCGGACGACCTCCGGCACGGCCTGGTCCTCATCGACCTGGGCCAAAGCATCGACATGGACCTCTTCCCCCCGGGCACCGCCTTCACCGCCAGGTGCTTGACGTCCGGCTTCCAGTGCACCGAGATGCTCAGCGGCAAACCTTGGAACTACCAGGTCAGACTCGATTTGGATTTCGTCAAAGACGATAGCGCGCGAACCGACGGCGGGTGGACGTTGCCAAGTTGACCGACGGCGCCGGTTGCAGACGGACTTGTTTGGCGCGGCCGGGACGGTCCACGTGCTGCTCTTTGGGACGTACATGCGAGTGGTGCAAGAAGACGGCGAGTGGAGGACCCGCGCCACCTTTCGAAGGTTGGTTTCCTTCCGCGAGTCACGGCGCGGCCCCAAATCGCTCATCAAATGCGGGACTCCAATGTTGATTGATCCCAACGTGCGGTTGCACCGATCAAATTTGGCCAAATTGGAAGCGAGTCTTGATTTGAACCAATATTCCTCTGAAATGTTGGCCTTTGCTCCATTTAGTTCGGAACTCGGTTGCCGTTGTTTGTTCGGAAGGACGCGCCGTCCCGAGTCGTCATCGGCTTGTCGGTGACGGAGGGTGTGAGCGATGACGTGTCAGTCATTCGGGGGTCCAGACTAGTGCGTTAGCGCGCTAACGGCCGTGAACCTTTGCGCTTATTCAACGTGGCCAATGAGTCCCTCTTCAGCATCCGATCCAAAGTCACCGTTTCATGACATCACAAACAATGGCTGATCAATTGCCACCGACTGGACAGGTTAAAAAGGGCATCTTCTTGCAAAACGAAAACTCAAATGAGATTGATAAGTTTCCCCAAATGGTGGCGGCGGTCGTTGTCGTTGTCAGGATGCCTCACAGCGACATGTGGCTGCATTTGTTCCGCACGCTGCTCAACGTTCCCGGCTGCCGTCCGGCCCTCGCCGACCTCGCCGACCTCCGCCGTCGTCTGAGCGCAGTCCTGCAGCGTGACTACCGCCACAAGATTGCGTCGCTCAAGAGCCGCCTGCTGGTGCTCCTGCTGGAGAGCCGCAAGGCCGCGTGGCGGCAGTGATTCCAAGTGCTGGCTTGTTTTAAAAAAAAAACTGAAAAGAATCCTCTTGCTTGTCTCCTTCGATGCGTTGAAACAATAAAAACGTTGTTTTCTCCAGTTTGACCACCAGGCGGCGCCATAGGATTAACAGCATCTTGCGTGAGCGAGGACCTTTCTTCTTCTCGTCCAAGGATTTGTTTTTGACTTCCCCTTAACCCTTATATTATGTTAAGGGTCAATTTGACCCATTTCAGTTTTTGCGTAGACCAAAGCACTGGATATCCTTTCTTTTTCTTCATGAAATGTATTGACTTTTCCTCATCTAGGGTCATGAACCGGTGTGTAAAATCTGGACACTGATGTGTAGTGGGATGTCTGTGCACAGTTTGAATACAAATATGATGTTGGGGGTCATTTTGACCCAGGCACTTTAATGTGGGCGAGCAGCTTTTCAGATCCAAAAGAAACATGTCTAATTGATGAACAGTACTTTGTTTTGACTGCTCAGCGACTGCCAAAGACCCGGGTGTGTGTAGAGCAGGAACTTTCTCTCATTTGACTCGTCACTCTTCTCATGTCATTTCTTTCACCAACATACCAAAAATGAGCTCCAGAGGATTTACAGCTGAAGAAGCTTCATAACACGGTTTGAACTGCAATTGATGCGTAGATGAATTGAGCACGTCAGAACAAGTGTTCAAGTTCAACTTACTAATCACTATATCACGATGGTAAAGGGAACAGTTTTATTGGCAGAGGCGGGACATTTCACGCCGTTTTGCATTTGTGGCACAATCGCTTCGAGCTCACTTTTCGATTCCCGATAAACTTGAGTCCAGCTGCGACCCGATGATCGGCCGAGAAATCCCGAACCGCGTCTGCGTGACTGCAAACGCGCTCGGGCCGTCGATCCGCGGACCTCTGCAAAAGTCGCCAGCAGAGGACGACAACGAGTCAAATGTGCGAAGCGTTACGACGAAGAAGAAAACCCGGAAGCTCAACAAGAGCCAGACGTTTGCCAGTAGAACGCCGCTGCTTTTTGGATTTCCTCCTTTTTACCGCAAAGTGGCGTGTGCGCGAGACGTCGTTCGCGGCACGTTTTCAACTCGTACCAAGACAACGTGGAGGTGGTGTTTACGACCTTCGGAAACACGTTGAGCTTTTTCCTTCGGCAAATTGGAACCGTCAACCGCTGAAGAGAGGGGTTCGACCTTCGTTGTGGCGGCTAAGTTGTCCACGTAAATACTGGATCCAGGTTAGCTCCCGCGACTCAAAGTTTTTTGATTGGACTTTGGCAATCCGTAGCAACGGGGACGCACAGGGAGACAATTGAGACAGATGAGTGCGCGCTACATTGCGCTTGATTGGAGAGTTGCATCGTACCTGTCAACTCATACGGTTTAGCCAGAGTTATAATAATAATAATAATAATAATGCATTTTATTTAAAAGCGCCTTTCATGCCACCCAAGGACACTGTACAGACAATAAGAAAATACAATGTAAAAATTAGTAAACGAGATATTATATAAAAACAGGACATAAAATCATAAAAACATAGGAAATGGAAGAGCTATGTGTTGTAGGCAATCCTGAACAGGTGTGTTTTTAGACGGGACTTGAAAGTGGAAAGAGGTGTGCAGTTTTGGAGGTCCGGAGGTAGGTTGTTCCAGAGCTTTGGAGCAGCGTGACTGAAGGCTCTGGCTCCCATGGTGCTCAGTCGGGCAGGGGGCACTGACAGGCGGAGGGAGGACGAGGATCTGAGGGAGCGAGAGGGGATATGCACCTGGAGAAGGTCGGATAGGTAAGGAGGGGCCAGGTTGTGGATGGCCATATATGTATATAGAAGCAGTTTGTAATTGATGCGATGTTGAACAGGGAGCCAGTGAAGCTGTTGGAGAACGGGGGTGATGTGCTGCTGGGAAGATGTTTTTGTGATGATGCGAGCAGAGGCGTTTTGGACCAGCTGGATTTTATGAAGGGACTTTTGAGGTAGGCCGAAGAGGAGAGCGTTGCAGTAATCAAGGCGGGATGTGACAAGACTGTGGACAAGAATAGCAGTGGTGCGGGGGGTGAGGGAAGGGCGAAGTCTGGTAATATTGCGGAGGTGGAAATAAGCAGTGCGGGTGATGGTGTTGATATGCGAGTGGAAGGTGAGCATGCTATCCAGGATGACACCCAGACTCTTAACCTGGGGGGAGGGGGACACTAGGGAGCTGTCAATGTTGAAGGAAAAACTGTTTACTTTGGATAAAGTGGATTTGGTGCCAAGAAGGAGGACTTCAGTTTTATTAGTATTTAATTTAAGAAAGTTTGTTGTGAACCATGTTTTGAGTTCGGAGAGGCAAGAGGTGAGGGAGGGGGGTGGGAGTATGGAGTTTGGCTTGCAGGAGAGGTAGAGCTGGGTGTCATCAGCAAAGCAGTGAAAGTGGATATTAAATTTGCGGAGGATATGGCCAAGAGGCAGGAGGTAGATGATGAAGAGAAGGGGACCTAGGACAGATCCCTGTGGTACACCTGTGGTGACTGGGGAGGGCTTTGAGGTGAAGGATTTGAGCTGGACAAACTGAGTGCGGCCAGTGAGGTAGGAGTGGAACCAACTGAGGGGAGTGTGGGAGAGACCAATGGAGGAGAGTCTATTGAGGAGGATAGGGTGAGAGATTGTGTCAAAGGCAGCGCTCAAGTCTAAGAGGATGAGGATGGAGACTAAACCGGAATCAGATGCTATGAGGAGATCATTCACAATACGGATTAGGGCAGTCTCTGTGCTGTGGCGGGGGCGGAAACCGGACTGAAAGGGTTCATAGAGAGAGTGAAGGGACAGGTGGGAGTGGAGTTGAGCAGCAACAGTTTTTTCAAGGATTTTCGAGATAAATGGAAGGTTGGAGATGGGGCGGAGGTTATCAAAGTTGTTGGGGTCAGAGCCATGTTTTTTCAGTGTGGGGGTGATAGCAGCAGTTTTGAGGAGTGATGGGACAATACCAGAAGAGAGTGAGGAGTGGATAATAGCAGATATGAGAGGAAGCACAGAAGGAAGGCAGGATTTAACAAGGGATGAAGGGAGGGGATCAAGCTGGCAAGTGGTGGGCTTGGATTTGAGTATGAGGTTGGATAATTCAGCAGTCGTTGGTGGAACAAAACTGGAGAAGAGATGACAAGGAGAAGAAGGTTCAGATGGGGGGGGAGCAGGCAGGTTTTGATGGAGTTGGTGATGGATCTTAAGGATTTTGTGATTGAAGTGTTCCATTATGGAGTTGCAGGTTGCTGTGGAGTACAGGTGGAGGGGGAGAGAGTTTGGTGGCCGGAGGATTTTGTTCATGACGGAGAAGAGAGTTCTTGAATTTCCTTCGTTGGAGAGGATGAGGCCGGAGTAGTAGCTGGATTTGGTTTGTGCAATTTGGTCCTTGTATTTAGTGATATGGGTAGTGTACATGTCCTTATGGATGGTGAGACCGGTTTTCTTATAGAGTCGCTCAAGTTGGCGGTTTTTTGATTTCAATGATCTAAGAGCGGGTGTAAACCAGGGGGCAGATGTAGAGAATGAAGCAGTCCTGGTCTTCAGGGGGGCGAGAGAATTTAGAATATTTGTGAGGCAGGCATTGTAGTGAGCGGTGAGGTCATCCGGGTTTGAAAGGGCGTCTGGGGGCGGGGAACGGTCGATAATGGAGCAGAAGGTGTCAATGTTGATATTTTTGGTATTACGAAAAGAAATGAGGCGGGAGGTTTTGATTGTAGAGAGACAGAGTACGATGTTAAAAGTGAGGAGGAAATGATCGGTTTCAGGAAAAACATCAGCAGTGGGCTTGGAGGGGGAGAAGCCAGAGCAGCAAACCAAGTCCAATGTGTGGCCTTTGATGTGGGTGGGGAAGTCAGTAAGACAGTGTATCGCGAGGCTCTCCAGGTAGGATGTGAAGTCTCTTGTGAGTGGCAGGTCGGGGTTGTCCATGTGAATATTAAAATCTCCCAGCAAAATTAAATTTGGCGAGAGAGTGGATAAGTGTGTGATTAAACTGGAAAATTCATTGATGAAATCGCTATGTGGCTTCGGGGGGCGATAAACTGTGGCAATGATGGTTGGCGTGGGTCCAGGGAGTTTAAACACCATGCATTCAAAAGAGCTTGATGCAGGAACGGAGACTGGTAAGACTTTCCACTTCTCGCGGTGGATTACCGCGAGGCCTCCTCCACGGCCGTTGCCACGGGGACGGCAGATGTAAACAAAGCCGGGAGGAGTGGAGTCATTCAGAGCAGCGAAGTCGTTTGTTTGTTGCCAGGTTTCTGTTAAAACGAGGAAGTCAAGTTTGCGTTCGGCGAGGACGTCTTGAATGAGGTGACCCTTGTTCGTAAGTGAGCGGATGTTCAGCAGTCCAAAGTTGACAGCGGAGGTGTCATGTTTGATGGCGGCAGTGCTGTTAGCCGACCTAGCCAGGCGGGCTACTGCATAGTAGTTGGTGTTGCGGCCGCGGTTTCTGGGAGGACGTCGAGAAGTGGACCAGGTCGAGTTGATTGAGCCAGGATTTTTGTAGTCAACATGTCTACGCGACCCGCGGTGAATGTAGCGACGTCGAGGCAGGCGAGCGATGTCAGGATGATGGTGCAGTTCCGGCGGTGGAGGCTCCGGTGCAATCCTCCGGATCCGGAGAAGATCCGCGACAGAATAGTGGAGTAGTCCTGTCACTGGATGATGGCAGAACGTCAGAAGTATCAGAAATAACCCAAAGGCGGCGAAGTTGTGCCGCCCCATGACGAGGGAGAAAGGCCGGTGCGGTGACAGCTGGTAAGTTTAAGCTACCGGCGTTAGCCCGTGGACTAAGTTACGATTTGGGGTTTGATTGATCGGGTGAAGCTATGATTTGTTACATCAATCACAGTCCAAACAGTCCAAAAACAGAAGGGCAAAAGAAAAATCAGAAGAAATATCTGAAAAGTTTTGGAAAAGTTTGGAGTGAGAAGCGGCGACATACACGCCAGCGTCCTCTCATACGGATTTTGTGGTGAGTCTTGCGTATATGGCCGTATCGCACAAATCATACGGATTCTGAAAATCCCCCCCCCCCCCCTCAACAGGTAGTTCCGTTTGCTTTTGCCCAGAATGGTGATAGTCTACTCGAATGCTTTCATTTCGAAAGTAAATATGAATGGATGCTGTAACTTCGAGCCGATGGGTCAGCATTTGGAGTTGGTGAAAAAAGTAACGCAGGAATACAACTCTGAACACAGTAATGCCACTAAGTAGAATGATGATTAGACATTAACCAGACATTGTATTATGGAGATCTACAATAAATATCATTGAATATTTCGTGGGGTTTTTTCTGCCGTTATTTTGACATATAAAATGCTTTGGTATGTTATAAGTTTTTTTTTTGGTAGTTTATACAGGTTGGCGCTCCGAAAAGTTGACAGGTATGGTTGCATCCTTCTTGTAAATTTCAAACTCAAGACGGGATTGATGACCCAAAAAAGGAAATCGAGGTACGGCACGAACAGCCGTTTCCACAGGTTTTTTTTTTTTTGCCTTTTTTGAACATAGGAGGCCTAATGCCTCTGTGGACATGACTGACAGCTTCTTGTCCCGCCTCCCCGACGGACCGAAGCTTGAAACCTGGGATGGGTTCTGGGAGACGGGCTTGTAGTTTGACCTCTCGCCCGGTCCAAGACAAACAACAATGCGGTAGTCTTGACAGAGCAACCGTCGTGGACGACAGAAAAAAAACAGTTGTGGAGTTTGACAAGGCCATTACTCTTGATGTCATAATACAAGTTGTGGACAAAAGGTCGACGGGCGGATTGTCTGCGCCTTTTGTAGCGGACGGCGGCGATGGAGACCAAGGTATTCCGCAGCCCGGCGCGTCACGGCTACGCGGTGGAAGCGTCGCCCTTCTTCCCCGGCAGGCTGGCGTGCGCCACCTCCCAGCACTACGGCATCGCAGGCACGTAGCGGTTGGCCACGGACCGCTGACCCGCGACCTCCGACCTCTAACCTGTAACCCGCTCGTGCTCAGGCGGCGGCTCGCTGTTGGTCCTCGACGACACGCCGACCGGACCGGGCCTCGTCCGAAGGTAACGTGGAGAAGGCAAAAGAGCCCACGCGAACGTACGCCAAGCAGGTGTTGTCAAGGTCTCCCAAGTTGATTGACCGCTGGCCCGTTTGTGTGCTCGCGGCAGCTGGGAGTGGAGCGACGGCTTGTTTGACGCGTCGTGGAGCGAGGCCAACGAGCACGTCCTGGTGGCGGCCGGGGGCGACGGCAGCCTGCAGCTGTGGGACCTTCATCACGGCGCCCCCCTCAGGCTGGCCAAGGAGCACGCGCGAGAGGTCAGCCGCCCGCGGTGGGGGGCGGTCTCTCCGGCCCGAGGGCGCGACAAAGCCCAATTGCGGTCAAGTTGCCACCACGGCAAATCCTTTTCGACCCCAAGGTCGGAAATAAGTTTGTGTTCTTTGGTAGGTGTACGCGGTGGACTGGAGTCAGACGAGAGGCCACGACGCCATCGTGTCGGGATCGTGGGATCGCACCGCCAAAGTGGTGCGTGCCTCCGTCTTCTTGCTCTGCACGGGTTTGTCGGCCTTCCCGTCTGACCTGTGACCTTTCGCTTCCTCCTAGTGGGACCCCACCCTCGGCCAATCGCTCAGCACTTTCACAGGTCACCAGGGGGTCATCTACAGCACCATTTGGTCACCTCACATCTCGGCGTGCTTCGCTTCATCCTCAGGTGGGCGCGCTCAAAGGGCACGGCATGGCACCGTGTCCCCACAAGGAGGCGCTGTTGACCTGTTTTTGTGTGTATGTGTGCGTGTGCGTGTGTGTGTGTGTGTGTGTGTGTGTGTAAAGCGTGATTGCTGAGGTGTCTGTGGGCGGGTGAGGAAAATGTCCGCCTGGGTGCTTTTCTTCGAAGTGGCACGTGCGCTTAAAATGTCAGCTATCTGGCAGCGGCAGCTGGCTAAGCCGCGCATGCTTCAAAGTGGCGTCGCCAGCATGCGCTTCGCTTGGCCCAACATTTTCATACAAAAGGTCACAAACAGCCAAAGCGTGCGTGGGAGAGCGCGGACGTGTGCGCGTGCCCGAGCAGCCGGCACTACGCTTTGCCTCACAAGTGGAGCAAAAAGACAAAGCCTTTTCCTTAGTGGGGGAAAGTCGCCAATCTACCGGAGGAAGGAATGAAAGAAAAACGTTGCCGACGGGATCGACGCCGCCAGCGACGGCCTCGGGCGTCATTTGTCAAACGGGATCGGTCGTGGGAAGACGACGATGTCACGGATGACGTCCCAACGCTCTTTTGTGTGCGTGTGTGTTTTGTGCCCGGCGCCGTCCACAAACACGCCAGAGGTGCCCGGAACCTGAAGCTGCTTGTTTCAGTGTCGGCGCTTGGCCACTCCCCTCTGAAAAAGTCCCCGGCCCAGAACAAAGCCTTTCCCGTCGTCTCTCGACCGCGGAAACGGCCTCAGAACGGGTGACGCCGCCGCCCTTTGAATTTCGACGCTCGGTTTCTTCAAAAGAAATTGAAAATGGGCCGATCAAAGTCGGTCACCTCTCCGCCCCGGCGACGCATCCTGACACAACACGTCCGTTCCGATCAAAGTTGCTCTGTGAGCCGGCGAGCGCTCGCCTCCGCCGCCCGCGTCGCGTCAACGCTTTCAACTTCCCGTCGCTAATCTGATCTCGCGCGGATGCCGCCGACATCCCAGCGCGGCGTGGGCGGCCGTGGAAAAAGCTCCGACGACTTTGATGAGCTTGGGAACGGCGCTCCGCTCGCTCGTGTTGGAGAGGAGATTGGGGGGGGGGGGGGGCTAACGCCGACCCCGTGGGCTCACGCGGCCCAAGGTTCCGTTCCCTAAACGCCACCCGAGGGCCCGCCTACGTCACGAGATAAGTGCTAACGCTAACAAGCTTCCGGCGCCGCGATGGGCTCCTATCTCGGGAGGCAGCCATTTTGTGGCAAGGGGTGGGGGGGGGGGGCACCGGGCAGGAGTAAAGCACGTTTGAACACGCGGTCAGCATATCGGATTCGGTTGCACTCGGGCCGCATTCCGACAAGATGGCCGCCTCGGCGGCCGCAAAGGACGTTAAAAGTCGCCCGCGACCAAAACGGCGAAAGCGAAGCCACGCCCACGACGCCGAAAAATGTGCCGGGCGCCGATTAAAGCGGCTCCTTAATCTCCTTCCCGTCCGTTCCTTTTGGAGCTCAAATATGTGTCGGAGTGACAAGTCGGCACCGGCCTGAATTAATCCTTTTCGCATAATCCACCGCCTGCAAGAAGGGGGGGGGGGGGGGGGCGCACGCACAACTTCCCGTCTTTGTGTGTTTTTGTGTGCGCGTAGGTGACGGCACGCTGCGAGTGTGGGACGTGAAGGCGGGCGCGTGCCGGTTGGCCGTGCCGGCGCACGACGCCGAGGTCCTGACCTGCGATTGGTGCAAATACGATCAGGTGAGCGACTCGCGAGAGGAGGCGGATGTGGCGCGGATAATCTCCGGCGACGCGAAAAGCTCGCGGGCGGCGACGGAGGCCGGATGGGGTCTCGCTGAGCCCAAAGCCCTTGATGTGGCTTGTGCGTGCGCAGAATGTTGCGGCGACCGGCGCGGTGGACGGCAGCGTGCGCGTTTGGGACCTGAGGAACCCCCGCCGGCCCCTCAATCTAATGACGGGCCACAACTACGCCGTCCGGCGAGTCAAAGTAGGTGGCGAGACGAGCCGCTCGCTGGCGCACGCGCACGCCATCGAAACAGCCGCATTTGCATTGACGCGCTGGCAACTTCCCTCCCCAAACGCACACGCACAGTGACTTCCTTTGGCAATTCGCTGTCGCGATTGTCCGGGCGCATGAACATACCAGCCGATTTAGTAACTTGTGATTTCTGTGCCCAGTTCTCTCCTTTCAGTGGCAACGTGGTGGCGTCCTGCTCCTATGATTTCACTGTAAGGTAAAATGCTGCACCTTTGTAGTTTTTGTCTCACGCGCTCAGCCCAAGTCAACCGGGCTTTTGTTCGAGAAGCGCAAGGAGCCACTTTGATGTCATGCGATGCGGGTCGGCGCCAAATGATGCCACGCCGTCCGGTGCGCGCAATGACATTGGCCGCTCCCGGCTTTTGCGCCGACGTGTCGCTCCTTGGCGCAGATTGACAGAATTCCTCTTGCCCAGAGAGGAGCCCGAGCTCGGGCTCCTCTCTGGGCTGGAATTGGATGTTCGGAAGGAGACGCCGCCAAGGCGAGGCCCTTCCGGAACACCATGCGGGAAAGCGCCTTAGGGGCCACTTGCATACATGCGCGCGCGCGCCGCTTCGTCACATTTCCGTGTCGAGTGTGTGAGCACAACCGGCACGTCCTGTTCTGATCAGTGTGTAGGTTGAGCAAACGGTGGGGGGGGGGACACACAAAGCGGACAGGTGAGCACACCGGTCACAATGGAAGGCATACTGTGGGTTACCGTGGCAATCGCGCAAAAGAGGACTGCGTGCTCATGGCGTGATGTTTGCACAAAGCGGCTCAAATGCGCTCGTGTCGCACCTCGCGAGCGGAAGAAAACGCAAACCGATGACTCGAAAAGCGGCGGCTCGCCTCGCGCGCTCGTGATGAGCCGCTCGCGGTCGGCTAGCGCGCGGCCATGCCGTTTAGCGGAGCGCTCGGCGTAGCTCGCGGCTCCTTCTCGTTCGATAGCGACCGAGCCGCGTTCCGATCTGAGAAGCGAGACCCGGCGTCTCACCGACGCGAGCCCTTTGGGATTGAGAGAGACGAGCGGCTAGCGATTGAGCCCCCGCCTCCCCCAAAAAAAGAAGAATCATTCTTGCCAACAGCAATCCCACTAATCGAAGCACTTTCTTGACTCCCGTGTGCGTTCGCGCGCGGTCAAAGCCCTGACGCAGCAAACCTTCCAGACTCATCCACTTTGCAAATGTGATTAAATCACAGCGAGCGAGCGCACTGCCCGCCGCGGGCCTCCGCCGCGCACGCACTCCACGCGCCCCCCGGAGGCGCCTCACTAAGTGACCGGCGTCACCAAAACGCAGCCTTGTGCGCATGTCATGCGGCGCTCTGACGCCAGCGCCTGCCGTCCGCCTCCGTTCAAAGTGAGCGAAGGCCTTGGGGATCGGGCCTCCGTGCCGCAAGATGGCGGCGCGGCCATCAAATAGACCCGTGGGAGCCAAGCAACCACGGGGCGCGCGCGACGCCAATTTTCCCGCGCGTCCTTCCAAAGCCTTCCGAGGCATTGAGCCGTCGAGCTAAACGACGCCGGGCCTCGATTGCCCTTCCGACGTCTTCGGTCAAGCTGTCGGAAATAATCGCGAGCAGCTTCGCGTAAAATAGGCTCCGCCGTGTCCTCCTTTGGAAAAAAAAACAGGAATTCACAGCATGGGTCGCGCGACGCGGTCGTCACACTTGCGGAACCATAAAACGTTTTTTCAGCCCGCCAACGTTGCTCTTTGGCCGAGCGTGTAAAAGTCCCGCCGGACGCGTGAATGAGAAGCTTCCGTGGGGGCCTTTTCCTTTGGCGCCTCTTTGCGAACGGAGCGCACGGCCCAGCTTCGGGCCCGGCCGAAGTCGGCGAGCGAACCGCGCCTGACCCGACGTATGCCGTGTTTGTCCTCTCGGAGGTTTTGGGACTGGAAGAGGGAGAGCGCTCTCGTCGACACGGTGGAACATCACTCGGAGTTTGTCTGCGGCCTGGACTTCAACCTGCACGTCCCCAACCAGGTAAGTTGGTTGACTCGACGCCTTCCTCCCATCTGCGGCGCCGGACCGACGCCGCAGATGGCCCCACGGCAAATATGTCACCCCAATTCCAAAACCCGACGCGAGTTCCCGTGTGCCAAAGGAGCGAGCCCACGCGTCGCTCGGTGGGATGCGCGGCAAGATTGCGTCGGCGGGAGCTCATTCGGCGTCGTTTGCGGCGACGCCTGCGTTTTCCGCACACGACGAAAAAGCCCCCCCGAGGCCGATGGAAATCAACCAAATGTGCCGAGCGAGCTAACGATGGCCCGCACCATCTGGCCACTCTTCTCCCGACTCGCGCGCGTGTGACGCATCCGCCTCTTTGTGAGCCGACCCTGCGCTCGCTCGCGTGCAAAGGAGACGATCCTGTTGCCGTGACGGCTCCAACATGACCTTTGACGGTTGCGTTCAGGTGCTGGACTGTTCGTGGGACGAGACGGTGAAGATCTACACGCCGCCGTGTTTGTCCGGCGCCGGGCCCCGGCCGTGACGGGGTCGAGTCAAAGAGGAAGCGGCGCGGCGAGTGACGTACCGCGACCTCCGGATGAAGAAGGCGTCCTTGGTTTGCGGGGACGGACGGCCAGAAGAGGCCCGAGGAAGCGTTCGGCCATTCGTCGACTCATTCCGGCCGAGCTGCGGGCGCGCCGGCGTGACGCAGGCGCTCCATCGGGCGCCTCGGCGACGCCCGCCGTCGCGCGCGGGCTCCAGACGAAAGAACGAAGGCGGAGCTGCCCGGAGCCGAATCTCCCCAGATAACTTTGAGCCTCCTCCCAAACCTTCCGGCGTTGGCCGCGCCGAAATGCAAGCGTTTGAGCTTTCCCTTCAAATGAGAGTCTGCTAATCTTTTTGCAACAATGGACCCCCTCCCACGTGGGCCTGCCGCTAATCCTCCGGCGGAGTTAATTGGAAGGATGGCCCTCCCCGCCCCCCCCCACCCCAACCCCGTGACCTCAAAGTCATTTCCTGATGAAAAATTAAAACGAGAGAATGTGAAAGCTGAGAGGCTGAATTCAAATTTGTGCAAGGATGTCGAACGATGCGGAAGATCGAATGGTTTGAATCGCTTAAAAAGGGAAGCGAGGAATCCGGGACGCAACGAAATTAAAGGAAACGAGAAAGGAAGCAAGCATGCGGCGTCCCTCATCATTAGGCCACGAGGGCCCCCCCCCCCCCCGTGGCACACCAGTTGAAAACTGGAATGCTTTGAATCGGGCCCAAAATGGCGTCGGAAAGAAAACCTCTTCATTTGGACTTTGTTGAATGGGGAAACGGGTTCCATCTTTGCCGGGTGGCAGTTTGGGGCATCGACGCTTGGAACCGTTTGAATCTGTCCAAAATGTGGAAATTGGAGGGCGGGGGGGCGACATTTGAATGGTCAAATTGTTGAATTTGGGGTAACGGGGTCGTTTTGGGCATCTTGCCAGGGAATGAGCTGAACGTTTGGCGTATCAAGTCGGAGATTGCAAATGAATGTGGGGGTGAAAAACGCCGAGAGCCGTCATGAATTGGGGGAGGGAGAAAAGTGGCCAAGCCTTGAAATATGCTGCAAAAATGTCAAGAACGGAAGAAGAAAGTTTGGGTGCTTTTACTCGTCGGGGATGCAGGGCGCCCCCTCTCGCTCCTTTCCTGACCCCCACCTCGGCATGCGGGGAATCCCTCTTCCTCCGCGTCAAAGGGGGGAGTGGGCGCGCGCGCGAGAGAGAGAGAGCGAGTGTGTGTGTGTGGGGGGGGGGGGGCTTCGTGCCGCTTCACGCGAGCCGAACATCGGCGGACGTTTCTCTTCTTTTTCAAGCAGGCTCTCCCACACCAAAAGGACGGGGCAGAAGATTGCGCGTGCGCGCGCCGGAGTAGGAAAGGTCCTCCCCCACGCCCCCCCCCCCCCCCGCGCCTTCCTCGTCCTCATCCTCGCTGCGGCGCCGCCGTAGTTTGCGCGGCTGCAGCGGCGGACGATGGAGGCGGTGCGCGGGCGCGCGCCGGCCATCGCGGTGGCGGTGGCCCACGGCGTGTTTTCGGGGAGCCTCAACATCCTGCTCAAGTTCCTCATCAGCGGCCGCCACTTCGGCTTCCTCACGCTGCTCCAGCTGTGCACGTGCGGCGCCGCCGCGCTGGGCCTGGAAACGCTGCGCCGGCTCGGCAGGGTCTCCGTGCCCCCCTTCGGCCTCGGCCTCTCCAAGGTAAGGCCCGCGCGCGCCAGGCCAACTCGCTCAGGTGCGCTCGCCGAGAAGAAGGCGGCGAGAGCCCCTTTGGCAGCTCGGACGCCAGAGTCGGCGCGTCGTCCTTCTCCGCCAGCGCCACCGTCCCCACTTCTGCCCCGCGTCGTCGTGGTGCGCGCGCGCGCGGCCAGTGTCGCCGGTTCGCTGGGGGGGGGGTGAGCCGAGAGCGAGCGTTGGAGTGCGCAAAGAAGTTGGCCGATCTCCCAAGAGCGAAACAAGAAGCGCTCTCGCCCGCGAGGCCAGATTTCTCACGGGATGACGTCACGGCAGCTCCCTTCACACACTGACGTGAAAGCTCGAAGAGATCATGTTTTGGGGGGGGGGGGGCAAAGGGGAGCGCGCGAGCCTTGAAAGTGACTGAGCCTTTTATGCCACCCGGACAGGGCTCTGACGCGAGCGTTTTGCCCCCCCCCGCAGGAGTTTGCAGCGTTGTGCGTCCTGTCGACGCTGCAGTCGACGCTGACGCTGTGGTCGCTGCGCGGCCTGAGCCTGCCCATGTACGTGGTGTTCAAGCGCTGCCTGCCGCTCTTCACGCTCTCCATCGGCGTCTGCGTCCTCAGGAACGGCGCCCCGTCCCCCGGCGTGCTCGGCGCCGTCGCCATCACCACCGCGGGCGCCGCGCTCGCCGGTAAGGGCCCCGCCTCGCCATCGGCCCCCCCCCGCGCCCGCGCCTCATCCGTCTTGCGCTTTGCGCCCGCGGCAGGCGCGGGAGACCTGAGCGGCGACCCGTCGGGCTACGCCACCGGCGTCCTGGCGGTCGTCATCCACGCGTCCTACCTGGTCCTCATCCAGAAGACCAGCCTGCAGAGCCGGCACGGGCCCCTCACCGCGCAGTACGCCATCGCCGTCATGGCCACCCCGGTGAGTCGACCCCCCCCCCCCCCCGGCCCGCTCGCCGCCCGTTCGCCTTTCATCCCGTCGGCTTTGCGCCTCAGGTCCTGCTGGCGGGCGCCGTGATCTCGTCGGACGCGGCGGCCGTGTGGTCGTACCCGGGCTGGAGGGACGCCGGCGTCGTGGCGCTCTTCCTGTCCAGCGTCGCCATCGGCTGCGCCATGAACTTCACCACCTACCACTGCACCTACCTCAACTCGGCCGTCACCACCAGCTTCGTGGGCGTGGTCAAGAGCGTGGTCACCATCACCGTGGGCATGCTGGCCTTTGACGACGTGGCGCCCAGCGCGCTCTTTGTGGGCGGCGTGGTGGTCAACACAGTGGGCTCCGTCACCTACTGCGCCGTCAAGTTCTTCGAGATCAAGAAGAAGAGTTCCTACGAGCACCTGGAGGGCGGCGGCGACGCGGCGGCGGCGAACCTCCGCCAAGCTCCCCGGGCGGGCGCGTCCTCCCGCGTGACGACCGAGAAGGATGCGGCCGAGACGCGCGGGGACGCGGCGGCGGGCGACTACCTGGCCGTCTGGCGCTCCGTCAGACGGCTGCGCTCGGCCGAGGGAGGCGGCCTCGTCGACAACATGGAGCAACAGAGTCCCTGAGGGCCGCCTCGCGGCGCCGGCTGGCGCGCTTCTCTCGTGACGTCGCGCGATGACAAACAAAACGGGGGCCGAGCGGCGCGGGTGAAGAAAAGCCAAGTGGACATTTCCTGCTTGTTGAAGACGTTTGGCCTTCAATCCAAAAGGCCTCTTGGGTTCTCCCTTTGGCTGCGCGGTCCCCCTCTTTGGAGGCCAGAACTCGGGGGGGGGGGGGGGGCAGCGCGTCACGTCACGTCACCTCCTCCAAAGGTCGCCCCCTCGTCTCCAAATCCCTCCGCCCTTGACGGCCCCTTCTGGCCTCCCTCGCCCGACGAGCCCTTTTGCCCCAAAATGGCCGACGGCGTGGCGAGAGGGACCCCGCGCGGGCGGGAGGGCGAGTGACGAGGCCTCGGGGATCAAAAGTGAAAGGTCTCGGGCGGACGGGAATCGTCCACTTGCCTGGATCCCCCCTCGGCCCTTTGCCATCACCCGCTTTGGGCTCGCTCGCTCGCAGCTCGATTGTTGGTTTTCCTCCCCGAGCGACGCCTTCAGCTGAGCGTGTCGAGAGCTTTCACTTGACGCTAACGGGGAGCGGCACCCCGACCCTGGCCGTAGCGCGCGGGGGCCGCCGTAGGATTCCCGCTAGCGCCGGCCGATGCGAACGGACGACAACGGGAGATGGGGGGGGGGGGGGGCACCCACCGATGGGGCTCATCCGAGCGCTGCGGGCCTTACTTTCCGAACGGAAAGGAGCAGCCGTGATTGCTATTGATTTTCCTCCAAGATCTTTTAGCGCGACAAGATGAGCGAGCGAGCGCAGGTGACGATGAGCAGCACCAAAACACCCGCGGCTAGCGCCCCCCCATAACCGCTGCGTGCGTGCGTGTGGCTATTTGAGTGTGTGCATGTCTTTGTGTGTTTTTATGCACTCCTTTGTCTCCACGCGTGCGCGTGCGTTTGGCTTTGTGAACCTGTGTGTGCCCGCCGCCGTGTACTTTGTGCGTGCGCGTGCGTGCACGCATGCCCTCGAATATGTGCAAGCGTGCCCGTGTACGTGTTTGTGTCTTGGCGTGCGCGCGTGCCTGCAAAAAGAAACATTCCTGCGACACGCGAGGGGCGCTTGGCCTGACGTCGGTTTGGCCGTTTTGCCAAAGAGCGATTGTTGTCGGCATGATGACCATCCATTTATTCCTCGATCATTCATTAAAAAAGTGTGACGTGCGGTCGTCCTGGACGAGATGTTTTCTGTGCGCGCGCGTGCGGACGAGCGCGAGCAAAAAGGAGAAAACCGAGAGGCCGTTGAAGGCTCGGCGCTAACCCGAGTAAAGTGGATGAAGGACGCTGCGTGTGCATGTGCGTGTGCGTGTTGTTAGATGACAGGCCGGGGACGGCGACCCGTTCTGTCCGCCACCGGCACGCGATGTTCTCACCCGTTTGAAGGAAAGTGGCGACGTTGGCGTTAAGCGTCGGCGCCGCAATTTTCCGGCCGAGGAAGGAAGACGGCGACGACCCGCGATGCCACGGCGGCAAAAGTGCAGCCGGCCGTCGCCTCGGCGACCGAGCGCGCCTCGGCGACGGCGACCTTGCCGCCGCTTGAGCCGACCGCCTTTTAAAATAATTTAAATGGGGCGGAAAGAGGGCGGGACGGCGCCCGGGAGGGCCGAGCGCCGACGCTCCCGGCCGACCTCTCCGCTCGCCACAAAAAGGTCACTCGCGTTTGTCCCAAGTCCAAGGAGGAAAAGCTTTTATTGCGTTGAGAATTGAGAATTGGCGCCGCACGCTTGCTCGGGCTCTTTCTTGCCCTGGTGAGGCGACGCCGACCCGCTCAAAGCTTGCCGGCGTTCCTCCTCTTCTTGTTCTTCTTGCTTTCCTTCTTGGGTTGATGTCCCAGTGCAGGGGGCGTGGCCTCTGCGGGGTCCTCGGCTCCGACCTCGGAAGAAGATCCGGAGTCGGCCCCCGCTTTCACCTTTTCTTTAGCTTCCGATTTGGAGCTCCGCTGCGCTTTCCCCCCTGCCGGTGTTTCTCCGTTGACCTCCGGCTCGACGTCCGCTTGCGGCTCCGCTTGCGGCTCCGCTTGCGGTCGCGCCGGTTCGACTTCCGCCTCCGCTTGCGATGGGTGGTCCGGCTCCGACGGACGGAGCGTCGCGTTGAAATGTCCAGAGGCGGCCGTGAGCGGGCGGCGATCCGGGCGCTCCTCCGGGTCCGAGGCGCCCTCCCGGCGATCCCGTGCCATGCCGTGAGACGCCTTCAAGGATTCCGCAAACTCTCGCAGCTTGACCTGCTCGGCCTCGAGCCGCCGCATTTCCTCCGTCGCGTCGTCGTCGTCGTCGTCGTGGTGGTGGTGGCGCTTTTCGGGCGCCGCCTCGGGGGAGGTCTCGGCGTCGGACGGGCGGACATCTTTGATTTTGGCGTACAGAACTTTCCTCTCATCCTGCAGCGCTCGACACAACTTCTCCAGCTTGCGGATGGTGGCCACGAAAACCTCGTACTCTTTGCCCTTCTCGCTCCTCTGCGGGAAGGGGACGGCGGTCAAGTGGGAGGGGGACGAGTTCACGCGCCAAGGCGCCGGCGCCACTCACCTCCTCCAGCAAGTCCGTCAAAGCTTTGTTGCAATTCTCGAACCTGGACTTCCAGACGTCGGACTCCTTCTCCAGCCGCTTCATCTTCTCGGACATCTTACGGACGGACAGAAGTGCGCCGGATGAACCGAAACGCCGCGATCCGCGGCGCAACTCCGCACGAACGACGACGAGGCCACTCGAGACTCGTCGGGAGTCCGCGCCGACGTGATCGGCATCGACGAGTCATGGGCGACGACGTTCTTTTTCAAGTGAGGCGCGACGCTCCCGATAGACCTTTGCGTATTTTGCCCAAGAGCCTCGCGTGCCGATCTCGGTACCTGTTCCATCTCGGCCTTGAAGCGGGCGTAGATTTCATTGCTCTTGGCGAGCGTCGTCTGGAACTCGTCGAACTTTTTGGAGTAGAGCGCCAACTGCAGGGCGACAAGGTCATCCGGAGGTCATCCCGAGGTCTCTCGCGCCGTTCCGCGGACATTTGAATTTCCGCGCGCTTTTATTTTGAAGAGCCGCTTCCCGCCGCCGAGCGCCTCGTTAGCCAAAATTGCTTTCACCTGCTTCCCGCTCGCTTTGGCCTCCGAGCCCGGCCGGCGTTCGCCTCGTCGGCGCAGCCTTTGCCCGAGCTCGGCCCGCCATATCGGTAAGTCTTCGCCTCCCTCCGCCGATATCGGAAACCCGATGAGCAATTTGCATCGCGGGTTCAGGCGACTCTCACTTTCGTGGCACCCGAGGAGCGTTTGGAGGGAGCTTCCTCCGAGCGACGTTCCCTTTCTGACCACCGGGGGCCCGCGGAGATCTTTGGAGGGTGAGCCGCTCGAAGTTGGCGAGGGGGCCTAAAACGCGACGTTTTTTGGTTGTTTTTTTAACTCCGGCAGCTGCTTTCAGTGAAGTCACGACAGCATCGCGAACTCGTCAGCCGTGCCTTTGAGTCATCTCGGATGAATTGGCGGGCGGCTTTCTATTCCGTGAACATGGCTAACAAGCTAGCTAGCTAGAGAGGCCATATCGGTCTAGTTTAGGGCCCCGAATTGACCACGGATGCCCCGGAGTGTCGGCTTTTCAAAAGACGGACAATGTCTCTGGAATCTTCTTGCATTTCTTTTTTTTTTTTTTTTTTTTTTAGGGGAGGGCGATCTCTGCTGGGAGCACGCGGTACTGCAGCCATCCCACCGGTCTCCAATGTGCGCGTCGCCAGCAACTTTGGACTCCCAACTTCGGTCCCAAGGCGGACCGCCCCGTTCCCAGAGGCCGCGAACCCGCCGGGCGGAGCTTTGGAAGCAGAAGGAGGCGGGCTTCGGCCCGACCCGGATCCGGCGCGGCGCGTGCGTCCGCGGCTTCCGCTCGGCCGGCGAAGGGACGAGCGCCTCGGTTACCTTCTTCTTCATGCTCAGCTCCTCCTCCTTCATGGCGAAGCACTTGCGGGTTTTGTCCACCGCCTCGGCCAGCAGCTGCGACGCGGCGACACGGCGCAGGCTCAGGGAGGCGCGCCGGGAAAGCCGCGGCGAGCCGCGAGCGCGACCACTCACGTATTCTTTCTCGCGCCGGTGCTTCTGCTGCGCGTCCGCCAGGAGCGCGTTGGCCTGGTCCAGCTTGGCCGAAGTCAGCTGCTGTTGGAGGTCGCGGTGACGGTCCACCTTCTCTAAACTCTGCGCGCACACACACGGGCACGGGCGGTCAGGAGCCGGGGCGCGGCGCCGCCGCTCCGGTCTTGGCGTTTGACCTCCTCTCTGCGCTGGCACTGCTCCAGCAGCGAGTGCAGTTTTTGGCTCAGCTTGGCGTTGTCCTCGCACAGTTTCTCGTTTCGGGCGCTGTGCTGCTCGATCTGCGTCTGGATTTCCGCAAGCGAGCTCTGGAAATGAGCGGCCATCTCCGCCCGCTTCTCCTCGTCCTCGCGGCGGCGACGCAGGGCCTCGTCCTGGCGGGGGGGGGCATAGACGCTGGCGTGTCAAAGTTTGGGAAGCCTTTGCAATTGGCGACGCCCGTGCGTGCGCGCGCCCTACCCGCAGCGCCGAGTAGTGGTCTTGGACATCTCGGCACAAACGCTCCAGCTGGTCTCTCTCGGCCCGCAGGGCGCAAACGTCGTCACGTAGAGCTTCGATCTCCTTCTGTTGGCCGCGCTCGCGCACCAACTACGCGCGCGCGCAAGCGCATGAATTGGCAGTGGAAGCTGAGCAGGAAATGTCAACTCACCAGCTCGCCGTGTTTACTCATCAAGTGTTCCAGTTTTTCCTCAGATGTGGTCCAAGCGCTCAGACCATCCATGACGCAAGCCGCCTCTGCCGCGACAAGCGTTGGAACGTGACGGCGGTGAGAAATGACCGGCGCCGTCGCGGCGGCGATAACGGGCGGCTCTTATTTCTCCCCAAAGTCACTCAGAAACTGCTCCCGGGTCGGAGAGCCCCCGAATTGCCGTCGCGACGGGTTGGCCGTCGGCCGTGAACGGGGGCTGCGGGCGTAGCTGTTGAGGGGGGGGGCTTCCCCAGCTCCCCCCCCCCCCCCCCCCCCCCCAGTTGGCAAGGCCGATCGCCCCGCTTGAAACATGAACCCGACACGTGCTCAAGGTAACGATTCCTCCGCGCGGGTTGCCATCTCTGTGAACCGACATCATCGAGGAACGGTCGCCTCGATGACTGCAAAGGTCCGCCCCCCCCAGCCCACCCCCCACCGCGGTCCTCCGTCAATCACCTGATCGGGTTCTCACGCGAGAGGCGCGACATGGAAACCGACGAAGCGTGAAGAGAAATGAGATCCGCCTGCAGCAACGCGAGGTAAGTCATGCGAACGACGTCACGTGACTCCGAGGTGGTCGCACCTGTCTGGACGCTCGCCGCGAGGTCCCGCTGCGCGTCCGCAGCCGCCTGGAAGGGGCACGCCACACGCCGCTTTAACAAAAGGTGACGCCGAGGCGCCGGAGGCCGAGACCGCCGCGGCCGACCTGACCTGAGCGTTGCCGCCGACGATCTCTTGGAGTCTCCTGCCGAACTCTTCCGTGAAGTCCCGGGCCGCGGAGGGCGGAGCTCCCTCATCTTGCGGGCGGGGCGCTAACGGCTCGGCGGCTTTGGCCGACGTTTCCATCTCGGCGGGGGCGCTGGCGAGTAGCGGAGAACGGTCACGCCGCGAGGCGGAAAACGTCAGCGGGCCCGGAACCCGACGCCGCCCGACGCTCGCTCGCCAGGTGTCCACGCGCCAAACGTACGAACGCAACGCCGCTCGTCTTCTCGGCGGCACGTCGAAAGCTCTCTCTCGACGACATGGCCGCGTCCGTCTCGTGCGAGCCCGCGTGATCCGAGAGCGCCAAAGGCGGCGACGGACGAGTGCCGAGCTAAATTCAGAAAGGCGGCGTCAACGCGACAGCTGCAGCTGTCGCCTTCGGGCGCCTCAAAGAGGAACGAGCGGGCCTGCGCGGGCGTCCCGCCCAGTGTCGGACGCCGTCGCCGCAGCGGTTTTGCGCTTTTTAGCCTCCGACCGACGTTTTCTCCGACGTGGCGGCGGTGTCCGCTCGATGGTCGATGAGGACGGGCTTGACTTTGGGCTCGCGAAGGGGCCCGCGCGCACACGTAGGCTCAGACGCGCGTCGCTTTGAAAAGACGCCGGCACGCGCGCATTCGCTCGCTCATTTTCTCAACTCTGTCGTAGCAACGGAAGACGTTTGCCGGACGGGATTTGAGGTCGTCGGAGCTCAACGCGGATGAAGAACGGACGACTTACCGGGCGGGCACGCGCAGGCGATGAAGATGACCGCGACGAGGATGAGGACGAGGGGCCAAATGAAGACGACAGCTGAACGCCCAAAATAATCGGACGGGCTCCGCCCACGTTGCGGCCTCGCAGGCGTCGGCCTCCGGCCGAAGCGCTCCGTTGGCAAAGCGTCTTCATCGCGATGACGTCAAGCGGCATCTCGCCACAGGCGGGGAAGGTCCGAGGTCATCGCCGCCATCCGGGGGCGGCCGCTCGGGGGCGCCGTTCGGCTCCGGTCTCGACGCTCGCCGCCATCGCCGCATGAGGGGGAAGGAGCAGCCGCTCCTTTCGGACGTGTGGTAGGTGCGCGTCGGCGCGCGTGCCTCGCCGTTGGGCTCGGGCTTTCTGTTCGGGGAGCGGGCGAAGCGCCTTTCCTCTCGTTCCTTTTAGCGCAAAGCTCAATGATTTGAATCGCATTCTGATCATCGGAATCGATTCTCGCGTTCATGACCGCTTTTGGAATGTACGCGCGCGCGCGTGAGTGTGTGAGAGAGAGCGTGCAGTCGTGCGCGCGTGCCTCCTTTCAGACGACCAAAAAAAAAAAAGTCAGCTCTCCGGAGAGACGAGGACCACCCACCCGACCCAATAAAGGTGGCGCGCGCGCTGCGCGCAGGATCACGTTTGGCGGCACAGCGCTTGGGAAGCGCCGGCCCAACGTGTTGACAAGGCGCTCGCCCCGAGCTTGCGCTCCTTGCCGACGCCGGCTTTCTTTGCCGAGTCGGCTAACTCCGCCTAGCTCGCGTGTGCGCTTTTGTTGTGGTGAACATGTCTCACGGTGTGTCGTCATGTCAAACGAGGTCCGCGTATTCACAATGATTTTTGGGCCGGGGAGAAAGGCGCGTGCGCATTTGTCTCCGTCCCAAAGCGTCGCCGCTTCGTGCGTTTTGTCCAACGCTAATTGTTTCAGGAAAGGTCATCGCAACCGCCCGGGAGAGGCCCGGCGCCGCCGGGACCCGACTGGCCAGCCCCCCATTATGAAAAGGGGATCCGGGAAGTCGGCGAGGCCGGGCGGCTCTTGGGCTCAAGCCGCTTCGCCGTTTCCACTTGCGATCGAGAAAAGGGGAATATTGACTTTTTATTCTTTTTGGCCACGCGACAGGATGACGTCACCAAACAAAGACGGCCGTCAACGAGAGCAAAGTAAGAGCGGCCGGCTCGAGAAAGTTGCGCTCCCTTCCCGGACGCGGCATCCCGGCGAGCGTCACGTGACCTCGTCCCGCTCGCCGGCGCCGCGCTCACGCTTCCTGCCGCTTGGCGCCGGTCGCCGCGGCCTTTCTGATGGAGGTGAGCCGGATGTGGGACGTGCTGTTCGGGTAGCCGGCCCGACGGTCGGGACGTCCGCCGCCGCCGCCGCATCGCAGCTGACTGACACACAGAAGGCACAAACGGGCGGAGCTTTCGCATTGGCCTCGGCGCATCATGTCAAATTCCGGGTGTCATCACACGTGCGTGCGAGTTGGTGTGTTCGCGCGAGAGAATCTGCATGCCGGTTACTTGAGCGTGCCGGTTTCAGTGTTGGTGGTTGCACTAAGGCCTGCGTGTGCGCGCAGGTGACCCGCCGGCGCCCAAACCTTTGGAAGTGTCGTCGGAAGCTGTCGCTGAGCAGGTAGAGTGCCAACGGGTTGACGCAGGACGACGAGAAGCTGAGGATGCGCGCGAGCAGCGTGAGCAGGAGGTGAGCGAGCGACTCGTCCGTCCGCCGGTAGCGGAAGGAGCGGTACAGGTAGAGCAGGTGGTTGGGGAGCCAGCACGCTGCGAACAAAGCCACCAGGACCAGCACCATCTTGGCCAGCCGCTTCCTCGTCTCCATCTACGGGGGGGGGGGGGCAGCGGGGGCCGCGCGTTAGCCGCTAGCTTGAGCTCTCGTGCGTTCTCAGCGCGGCGCAGGCGGAGCACGGTGTAAGCGAGGCCGTTTCCGGGGACGGATTCCTCCTCGAGACCGATGCGTACGGGAAGGGAGCCGCACGGGCCGCCGTCGCGCTTATTTCACGCGGGCGGATGCGCTTGCGGCTCAAAGCCGAGCGAGCTCCTTCTCCGTCTTTCTGCGGCGACAAAGGTCACGTTATCTCAATGACAAAAGGTCACCTTTGACCTCCTGCCGTCAATGCGGTCGGGTGCCTGCGTGATTAGGAATGCCCGCGTGCGCCTGCGGAGATGCGCTCGGCCGAGAGAGAGCGCCTCGCTCGAAGTTGCCGGCTGCGAGGCGGAGCCGTCGCTTTGCGGCTGTTTAAGATATTAAGATATCCTTTATTTGTCCCGCACTGGGGAAATTTACAGTCGACGGCAAGATTGTGGGCGGAAAGAAGAAAAAAAAAAACCAAACACCGTTCAATTAAGTGCAATATAAATACAAATATGGATAAGGTCGCAGTGCTATTTACAATTGTTTTTCACATCATTTAATTATTATTATTATTATTATTATTTTTTTTTTTTTTCAGCAATCGGCAGGAACGAGCGGCGGCGTCTCTCCTTCTTGCGGCGCGGGTGGCCGACCGCGATGGGCGGCGGACGCCGAGGAGAGTTTGGACTTGCCGCTCGTTGTCTTCTCGCGCCGACTCGCCGGACGCTTTTTGTGTGGCGGTCATCCGAGGAGTCGGAGGAATAAAAAGATGAGATGCCTGCGAAAGGTCGCCGCCATGGTAAATATTCCTCGAGCGCTCGTACGTTCCCCTCTCGGGCGGCCTCGTTGACACTTGAGCGCGGGTCCTCGTGCATGATGCATTTTCCCGTCGCCGCGGATTGAAGTCGCAGCGTATTTGCGCGCGTGCGCGTCGGATGCCGAGTCCGCGCCGTCGCTTGTTGCCGCCGCTGACGGCGCGGACTCGCAGGGGAGAGAACGGGGCCCTTTTTGGGGCTCCCTCAACCAAAGCCATGCCGGTTGTCGCCCCCCCCCCCCCCCCCAACTGTCGGCAGGAAATCCTCCGACGGTCAGCCAAGCGCCGCACTTGCCAAAGTTGCACAACGTTTCCCCGTTTTAGAACTCGGTGCGCACAAAAGGCGGCCCTTCGCCCGATGAGACGGCGCCCCCATCTCAGCTTGACCAAATTGAAGGTGCGGAAGCTCGGACGGGATCCGGCCCGTTCCGCCGTTGCTCCCGAACCGTCGGAGGAAAGTTTCCTCCTGTGCCAATTCCGTTGATTTTTATGGTCAGACCGAAGACCGAATGTGAGAAGGGGCGTGCGCGTGCTTATGGCGATCATCATCATGGTCAAGGACACTTGAAGACGGCGCGCGGGCTGTGCGCTCGGATGTGGGCGGAGTCTGACCTGTCTCTTGGTGCGCTCGCTGACCTCGCCCGGCATGTCGCGCGCGCTGCGCATGAGCGTCCTCGCGATGTGGTAGTAGTACACGGAAATGACGGCCAGCGGCAGCAGGAAGTAGACCAGGAAGAGCGCCGCGGCGTGCGCCTTGGGGTGCGTCCGGTCGGACAGAGGGTACGGCACGCAGTTGAGGAAGGTCACGTTGTCGCCGCCCTGAGAGGGTGGACAACGCAGAAGGAAGAGACGCGCTTCAGTGCTCCTTTTGGCGCCGCTCGGCTTTGACCCCGACGCAGATCGCTCGCGTTTCTCCGACCGCGTCGCGCTCTCGCTCTCGCCGGCGCCGGCTGCCTTCTCTGCCGGTCGTCGGCCACGCTTCTGCCGCCGCTCCCTTCCCAGCGGTCGCCGTTTCGCCGCCAAACGTGGCGCCGCTCGTGCCCCGGGGGGGGGGGGGGGGGGGGGGGCTTTGTCTTCTTGTCCGGGGCCCCCGGCAGCCGGCGCCGGCAGGGCCCTACGGTCTTGCTGGAAATTCGCAGTCGTCGTCGTCTTATTAGCGTGGGGATTTATTTGCGTTGATTCATCTGCCAAGGAATCGTATTTGGGGGTGGCAGGACGGAGAAAAACAAAACAAAAAAAAGGGCCACTGCGGCCAAAGCACTCAAATCAACAGCGAGCGAGCGAGCGCGCGTCCCCACTTTGGCTCTTTTTTGCGCCCTTGTCCCGGACGATTCGTCCCACGGACTCGCGATGGGCGGAGCCTGATCCGGTGTCGGCAAGGAGCGCGCGTTACCCGCATGGCGACGACCTGGGAGAAGACGGCCTCCGGAATGGCCAGCAGGACGGACAGCAGCCAGATGGCGGCGGCCTTTGCGCACGTCCGCAAAAGCGCGCCGGACGTGCGCGTGTCCATGGGCTTCACGATGGCCTTGTACCTGACGGCCAAGCGGCAAGCGTGTGCGCAGGTGCCCCGCCCCCACACACACACACACACACACACACACACACACACAGACTTGGTTAGCGGCTTTGTGGTTCGCCCCACCGACTGTCGTCTTCCCAGCCTTTGTCAATTTTTTGCGATGAAATGCTTTGACGGACGGATGCCCTTCCGGACTCGACGGCTCCCCGTTTTTTCCGGCTTGGGACCGGCTCCAATTTGCTGTCGCCAAGGGCAACGGGGCGGGGGTGCTTGAGCCGTCTTGAACTGGGACCAGAGTGCCAATCGGGTCGATTTATTTTTTGGGGGGTAGATGGAGTGAAAGGTCAATCCAAGGGGAAAATGTTGGCCAAAGTGTTTGATGTCGTTCAAATCAAAGTTCTCCGCAGCCCCGAGGCGCCGCGCCGATCCGTTCCGCGGGCGGGGGCGGCGTCGGTCCGGAACGATGCACCGATGTGATGAAGGAGAAGAAGCGGCGCCCTTGCGGAGGCGTCGCGTGATCACGTCCGCCGAGGACGAGACGGCTCCGACTAACCGCGCCCGAAGCTCCGAGGTCCCGCAGACTTGAAGTTTCCATGGCGCCGAGGGAGAGGCCGTCGCGCAAGCCCTCAAGCGATGAGTCATCGGACCGATGCGCCTTCGGGCCCCCGAGGAGACCTCGATGGGCTCGTTAAAGACGGCCAATGACTTCCCGCTGCGCTCGGCTTTCGGACGCGCGCGCTGACGACCGCTCGACAAAGTGGCCGGCCGGGCCTCGTTGGTTACGCGCGCCCACTAAAACGAGCGTGCCATCGGTGGCGTTGTGATCGGAAGGAACCGAGAAGCCAAAGTGAGGCCCTGGCAGGGACCCGAACGGCAGTCCCCCATCCGTCTCCAAAATGTCGTCTGGAGCTCGAACCGATCCGGGACCGAACTCGAAGAAATTTGCACGTCGGACCCAACGGAGGTGCCGGCCGGCGTCGCTCGCAGTGTCGCCGGACCGCCGCCTGAGGAAAAGCGTCCTCGTTCTACGTCGGTCACGTACGCGCACATGGCGGCGTGTTTCTCGATGGCCCTTGTTCAACTTTGTCTGTTGTCACACCCTTTATTTATTTATTTTTTTCCCCTTCCTCTTCCCCTCCCCCTTCGCAGGGCGTCTGGCGGCAGCGCTCGGCCCATTGGGACCTTCGCCGGTAATTGTGGGCGTGTCCCCGCACGCATCCTCTGCCTTCGCCAAGTCGCCGGGGGCACGGGATCGCGTGACTGTGAGAAGGCGTCAGGAAATGGCATCTCATCTCGCGCCGGCCGCTGCCGAGCGACGAAGGTCGCCGGTGCTTCGGGGAGACGCCGCGATGAAGCGTTTCAAGCCGGCACCTCAACGGACGAACGTGAAGATTGCGATCGCGGCCTCGTATTTGCAGGAAGAGGAGAAAACGATCACGTTCCGCCCCGCCCCAAACTCGATCCCGCAGATTTCCCATCGTCTCGCCGCATACCCGGGACATCCCGACGGCCGCGTGACCGGATCGTCACGGTCGATCTGTTTGGGACCGGCGGGTGGCGCCGTAGGGCTCCTCCTACTTCGGCGCACCCGTCGCTCATCTTGTCGCGACTCCGTTTTGGCAGGCGATGACGGCGACGAAAGGAGCGAAAAGCGGAAGCGGCGGCGTTACCTGTCTGCGCTGAGCGCGGTGAGCGTGAAGACGGACACGCCGACGGAGGTGAGCTGCGCGGCGGGCAGGAGCTTGCAGGCGGCCTCCCCGAGCGTCCAGTGGTCGGAAAAGAAGCGGAAGGCGTCCGCCGGCACGCAGGTGAGCAGCAGCAGCAGGTCTCCGGCCGCCAGGCTGCCGATGAAGATGTTGGGCACGCTCCTCATGGCGCCGGCGCTCACCAAGATCTTCACCAGCGTCACGTTGCCCAGCCCGCCCACCAGCACGATCAGCGCGTACGCCGTGGTCATGACGCCGCGCGCGGCCGCGTACGCGCCCGACTCCCCGACGTCCCAGGACGCCCGCCCGCCGCCGTCGCCGGAGTTGGCGCCGGACAGCCGGGACGGGACGTCGTCGTCCATCGCGACCGGATCGGGTGCGGTTGGGTCCGTCAAGATGCGCGCGTAAAAGCGCGCTGGGACTTGGCGCGAGGCGTGCGCGATGAGGAGGGCGCTTCGCTGCTGGGCGCGTCCAGAAAAAGAAGGCGGGGGGGGGGGCTTTTATGGCTCTGACGCACTCGAGAGAAAGAGAGAGAGGAGGAAGGAGGCTGCCTCATCGACGTCACCCAGCGTCCTCGCTCGCTCTCCTTCCCCCGTTGACTCGATCCGTTGCGGACGCATCGCCGCCATCGAGTTGAAGGGGGCGGGGGGGACACGACTAACGGTCTGTTTGACCTGGGTGGAATGCGAGAGTAAAATGATCAGTGGCCCATCTTGTACCTCCAATTAGATTTGGAAGAAAGCACCGCCCTCGCCCGCGGAAACCCAAGTCGGCCGTCGGAGGAGTCGCCGATCATCTGCCGCGCGCCGCAGGGCGGCGTCACCTCGGCCTGCGGGGGGAGCTTTGCCGAAACCGTGGCGGAATATCCGGCGGCCCTTTGCGGAGAAAGCCGAAAATGGGAACGTGACGAGACCGAGGGGCGGCCAGGTGAGCTGACGTCTCGGTCGTTTTGAACCCCGCAAACTCGGCGTCCAATAACATGGAGACGGAAGCCTCCGCGCACGCAAAACCGCTCTGCGATTGCAAATACGCCGGTGCCGCTTTTATGTCCGGCTCGACGACGGCTCTCCGACCGCCGTCGACTTGAAGTCGTCACAGACGCGGTCCGGCGGTCGGATATTTCGGAAGCGGGATGCGACGGGGTGTACGCGTGGCACTCGGGAGAGCGTTTGCGGCCGCGTTCGGGCCACGTCTGGGCTCCCGCGGAGCCGGCTTACCGTCGAAGCGCGCCGCTTGACCGTCGGCGTCCACGGCGGAGGTCACGTGGCGGCGTTGGGAAGGCCTTCGTCAGTCGCCGCGGCTGGAGCCACGCGCGCGGGAAGCCGCGCGTCGGGATCGTCAAAGTAAGAGCGCGACGGGAGCCCGCGCGCGCCTTCCCCAAAGGTGCGGGCGAGGCGCGGCGGGGGGGGGGGGGGCGCCCGCCAAACGGCCGGCCGGCCGCTCCGGCGCGAGCCGGACGGACCGCTCGGTTTGGGAGCGCCGGCGCCGGCGAGCGGCGCTCCGGTCGAGTGTGAAAGGCCCCGCAGGAAGTGGGGCGGACGCAATGCCCCAACTTGACCCCGGCCTCCCCGGCGTCCCGGCACCCGCGTGCGCTTTAGGACCTGCGAGTGTAGAAAAGAGGGGGGAATGAACAACACGCCGCCAGGATTACGGTTGGTGTGTGGACTTGACTTTTCTTTGCCGCTACGCGTGGTTTTGCTTTGCTTCGGCGGGGACGTCTTTGTTTGGCTTTGGGGACTCCGGCGGCTTCGTCAATGCTCTTCCAGAAGTATTTGCAGTGCAGGGTGTGTTGTCATCACTTTCTGACTTTTGCCTCGCGTTCCTCTCGCTCTTCCGTCGGCCGATTCGATGTTTGTGTCGAGCGGTCGTCCGGACGCGCGAATATTTGGGCCGGATATGCCGCCGACGCGTCGCTCGCCGAGCCGGGGCCGCGGCGAGCGCGAGAGGGCGAGAGGGCCGGCGGGAGCCCCGGGAAGACGTCGCCCGGGCGGCAAAAGGCGAGCTTTGTGTCTTTGCGGCACGTTTGTGGCCAGGGCGAGCGCCGGAGGTTGCGTTTTTCGCTGACAGAGTCCCGTGGGGATTAGAATGCAGGGAGCAGCCGGCCTGCGGGGCCATTGTTGGCCCCGCTGTGTCTACTGAGCGAGTCAATTGATGCGAAGATAAAAGGCCCCCAAATATGCATTGACACGGGCTTTGGGGACGAGCGGGCGGAGGGCGCTTCTGTGTCGCTGGTGTCATGCGGGCCCACAAGCGCCCCGGACGCAGACCGACGGCCCAAACATGTCCTTAAACTACATCAAGAACTTCTACGAGGGATGCGTAAGTCACGCCCCGGCGTTTCGGGCGCTCGGGTGGCAAAAAGCAGCCGGCCGCCTCCGAGCCCATCTCGAGTGGGGCTTTAAAAAAAGCAAAACGAGTCCAACCGAGCGGCCGAGGAGATGGTTTGCGTTGACGGAGGCCTTTTCGGCCTCGGTGATTCGCGCCGCCGACAAAAGAAACCTTCGCGCGGCCTCCGCCTCCGTCCGTCCGTCCGCCCGTCCGTCCGTCCGTCTGCGCGCGTGCCGTCGAAGCCGCCTGACTCGCGCGCGTGCGCTCGCGTTGCAGCTCAGGCCTCCGACGGTGATCGGCCAGTTCCACACCTTGTTCTTCGGCTCGGTGCGGATGTTCTTCCTGGGGGTTCTGGGCTTTGCCGTGTACGGGAATGAGGCGCTGCACTTCAGCTGCGACCCCGATCGCAGGGAACTCAACCTGTACTGCTACAACCAGTTCCGACCCATAACGCCTCAGGTACGGCGAAGCGCCCGGCGCCCGGCGCTCGGGCCGGCTGTCGCCGCGCGCCATCCACGCCGTCTGGCCTTCCGTCCCGCAGGTGTTCTGGGCCTTGCAGCTGGTGACGGTGTTGGTTCCGGGCGCCGTGTTCCACCTCTACGCCGCCTGCAAGAACATCGACCAGGAGGAGATCCTGGAGCGCCCCGTCTACACCGTCTTCTACATCATCTCCGTGCTCTTGCGCATCATTTTGGAAGTCATCGCCTTCTGGCTTCAGAGTCATCTCTTCGGCTTCCAGGTCCGAGCGCTTTCGCCTCGCGTCTCGCTCGCGGTCGCTCCCTTCTCCTTTGCCGTCCGGGTCGCTGGCGGACCGCCCCGGGGCCGCCCAAATCCCCTTCTGCGCCGGCCGCCCGTGCGCTCGAGGAGGCTTGCTTTCCAAATTCCGCTCCGGCGTTGGTTTTGAAATCCCGACCCGGTCTCCCTCCCGGCCGTTGCGTCTCGTAAGACCTCTCCCCCTGCGAGGCGGACGACCCCCCCCCCCCCCCCCCCCGCCATCCCGTAGCGTCCGCCGGAAATACTCCCGAATCGGATTCAAAGCGGAGCTTTGGCCGGAACTCCTTCAACCGATCGGAAGGAGCCGATCGGGCGCCCCGGTCGAACCTTTTGCGCATCTTCTCCTTTTCCTTCTGCCGCGTGTGTTGCAGGTGCACCCGCTGTACATGTGCGATGCCAGCGCTTTGGAAAAGACCTTCAACGTGACCAAGTGCATGGTGCCCGAACACTTTGAGAAGACCATCTTCCTGAGCGCCATGTACACCTTCACCGTCATCACCATCCTCCTGTGCGTCGCCGAGATCTTTGAGATCCTCTGTCGACGCCTGGGCTATCTCAACAACCAATGACGCCTCCCGCGCACGGACACAAAGCGTCGCCGGCCCCTCGCCGCCTCCCCGCGCCTTTTGTTCCTCGTCGGCTTCTCGGTTAGCGACCGCCGGACTCGCGCCGAGCGGGGAGCCAACGCAAGTGCACTTCTGAAATAGTCCCGCTTTCCCTCCCGCGGGACCGGCGGCGGAACGAGAGTCGACCGGACGCCGGGACCGCGCCGGCGGGTCGTCCGTCGCGACCCCGACCGCGTCGACGGGGAGACGACTTGTAGATAGGAAACGCCTCCCCAAAACGGACCGTGATCACTTTCGAGTGTTTCTTTCCCGCATTTGTCGTCACGAATCATCGCTCGCTTCCGGGTCGCGATCGACCGGTCGCGTTCGTAGGCAAAGGTCCAAAGAGAGAAGTTGGTGTCGAACGATGGACTTGTCGAAGGGAACGAGTCAAAGGTGGTCCGAGCTCACGGAACGATCGCGACCAGGAGACGACGTCAAACGCGTTCCCGTTTTTCGACCCTTTTGGTCGCATTTAGAATGTCGTAAGATGAATTCATTGTCCGTGTCGAGACTTCACAAAACGCTCTTTTTATTTTCTTGATCAGACATCCATCCAACTTTTGTTGTGAAGGTTTCATCTGTTTTTCATCTCAGGTACAAACTTGCGCGAGCGGACAAAAGCGGATCACCGGCAATGCTTTTCAAGGGCATTTCCAGGCGCCGCCGAGTTTTCTCGTGCACGCGGGGTTAGGCGTGCTCGTCGGATTTCCTTCCTGCTCGGCAAAACGAGGTTGTTCGAGGACGCGACAACACCTGTGCAACCGCGCTCCAAACAAACAAACTCAAATTCAAAGTGTAGCTTCTATCTTTACACGTGTCTGTCGGAAACCATCGCAATCCATGGCAAGATCTGTATATTTTTTCTTCTTCCTTCTTCCCTCTGGAACATTTTGAACACGATCGCGAGTAGCGGCTTCTGCTCGCTTCTTCGCAAAAAAACTTGACCGCAGCCTCTCCGGTGCTCTGAGCGATTCCTTGTGGTCGTTGTGCGCGCATTTGTGTCGCTGGCGGGTGGTAAAGGTCTTTCTCGGTTCAGTGATGTCACGCCTCCGGGTCAAAGCTAGCGGCTGCCAAAGTGCTCCAAGCAAGATCGCGTCGCGCAACCATGGCGACAACTACCTCAGCAACCGAGTCAACATGGAGACACCATCAAGGCGCTAAAGTAGCTAGCGGGTAGTCGGGCGGCTGACACCTATGACGTGCTCCGCTGGGCGGCGGCTAGCTAGCCCGACGGCTAATCGCTTCAATGTGCTCGCCCGGCGGCTTCAATATGTTCCTAATTTATTTCATTTCAACGTGTGGAATGAGTGACTGACCTCATACATTTCAAATAAATCTGCTTTTTTCATATGATGGACTTGTGCGCCGTCTTCATCGGTCGCTGCGGTTTGTGTTGCGATTGTTGATGCCTTGTGTTTTTAGTCCTTCAGTGTGTGGGAAGTACTCGCGGTGTGTCAGGAAAACACAAACAAATCTGACAAGAACACGCTTAGAAAGTACAGAATGCTTCTCTGAATCCTGTACGTTTTTGTCCAAAGTTGAACATGCCCCATGTCTCCGTTTTGATTGACAAGGTTTTCTCAACATTTTTGGAAGGAAGTGAAAAGCCGCGCTTTTATGTGCTTCATGACCGAACAGTGTACCAGTTAAGGGTGCTCACAGTTAAATCTATTTAATATTGAAATCTGTATTTAATAACTTTGAAACACACAGCGGACCGGCCGATTGGTTGGGTAGGTTGGAAGTTTCAACTTGAATTTGAATACAACAGAAGAAGAAGAAGAAGAAGAAGAAGAGGAGGAGGAGCGGATGACGTCAGGCAGAGGCCGCTCCTTATTGGACCGACACGCGGAAGTGCAGCGAGCAGTTGCGGGCCAGCCACCGCCATTAACAACAAGAACAAGAACAGGAGGAGAAGACCAGGAACAAGAAGCCGTCCGTGTTTTCGAGCTCGGTGGGTCGCTCGCGGATGCCATGGCGGCACCGGCCCAGCTCAAAGCAGTCCAGCACCACTTGCGCACCGCCCAAGAACACGAGAAGCGCGACCCTGTGGTGGCCTACTACTGTGAGTGTGCGGCGGGGCTAACTTTGCTTTGGCCACTGAAGTTATCACTTCTATATGTTACGAGTTTAGCTTAAAAGCATGTATCATAGCCAGGTCGACTTGGACTACAAGCCCTACTTTTTGCCTTGCGATATGACCGCCAGTTGAACCTTATGAGGCGACCTTAATTTGAACCGTCTTGGCCACAGAAAATACTGTGAACACCTTTCGTGAACATAGACCGCACAAGTACGTAAGCGCACCCGACTCCTTCACGACGGCGCTCGCTTCGGTTAGCCCGGGCCACGGGCTCCTCCGTTTCGCCTCTGACGTCGAGACTTGAATTGACAGGCTTCCTCGTCTCTTCATTCTTTGCGTCGGGCTTCGGGAGCCGAATCGCCTCGTCCAAAGTATTTGGGCGTTCGCGACGGTCGGATAAAGCGCTCCGCTTCCCCGAGGGCCACCTCCTGCCTCTTTTCCAAGTTTCCCTTCCCACGCCGCCACCACGACCACCACCACACCCGATTCAAACGAGCAGCTCATCAGCAAGCGAAACGGCCACGATCAGTTGAATCAGGTATGGCGGAGTCGGGAGAGTTGGAAAACGGGCAGGAGGCGGCGATACTTGGACGAAGAATCTCTTTTGGTCAAGTAGGCGACGCGTAAACCACCATTGGTGCTCACAATCGCACCTCAGGACAATTTCGAGTGTTCCGTGAACCTGCCCCCCCCCCCCCATGTTATTTGGAATGTGGGAGGAAAGCGGAGTACCCGGAGAAAAGCCACCCAAGCGCGGGAAGATGACGCGAAACGGGAAGGCCGGAATCAAACCCCGCACCGCCGCGCTGCAAGGCAGATGCGCTAACCCGTCGACGCCGCGCTCCGAAACGCGCCTGCCCTCAACGAACCTGCCGGACGAGCGCGTCGTCACGCGGACGACGTCAGCCGCGAGGAATGTGATCCAGCTTGCCGGGACACGCGAAATGCTCGGCTCGCTTTCTGTCGCCCTTTTCGTCTTTTGGTCACTTTGCGATCCGAGCGCCGCGCGCCGGCCGTGAAGCCGCGTGATTTTCTTTGTGGGCTCGATGCAAACGAAGCCCGTCAAACACCAGAGATGGCTTCACGGGGTGCGACGGCGGCCGGCGGAGAGTTCTGTTTCGCGCACGTTCAAAACGCAGCATTATACGGTTCTAATTTACGTCGGCAACATTTTTTTGGGAAAGCCGAATCGGAATTGTCATGAGCAAATGTCAGTTGCCTTTGCTCCGTTTTTTTTCAAATGAATGGAAAGGCGGTGACGGCGATCGCCTTTGACGGTCTTCTGCTTGCGTTTGTTCCTGCGCTCGGCGCCGGACCCGCGGACAGGCCGGCTCTACGCCATGCAGACGGGGATGAAGCTGGACGGCAAAACGCCCGAGTGCCGCAAGTTCCTCGTCAAGCTGATGGACCAGCTGGAGTCGGTCAGTCCCGCCCTCCTCGAGCCTTTTTTCCACAATGACGCTCGCGTCACGTCGGGCCCGCGCGCGTGCGCTTCCGTTGACATTTTACAACGTGAACGTCGCACGTTTTGCTTTTTTTGCTTTGTCCAAAGTCAAAGCTGAATATGACAAAGCTCAAAGTTCTTGGGCACGTCGTCTCCATCCGCCGCGGTGAAGAGGGAGCCGAGCCAGAAGGAGAAGCTTCCGCTTTCCCGCTCCGCTCCGCCCGGCCGGCCGGCCCTCCCCTCGGCAAAATCCGGGCTGCGAGCGGCCGCGATGCTCGGTGCCGGATGATTTGGCTCGGGCGTCGTGTCGGGATGCCAAGCGAGGAACGCCTCCCTCACGAGGGACGATGCCTCTGCACCCCAAAAAGATAAAAAAAAAAAAACAGTCAGGAGTGGAGCAAACCATTCGGACTTGCTTGGTAACTTGCCACTGGCGGCCATTTGAAAGCATGACAAGGCATCGGAAGGCGCCGGTGCAAGCTGGGGTGGGGGGGGGGGGGCGGATGCCGTCACACCAAAGGCTTTAACGAGAACGCGCGCAGCTCGAGGACACACTTGAAAGTAGCGGATGTTTGTCCTGCTGCCAAAGCTTTCCTGAGGCTCTTGACAGTAATGAACATCAGCTGCTGCGTGCGTGCGTGTTTGTGCCGTGTTGACATCACAGACGGTGAACGTTGCAAGTGTGAAAGTGCAGTTCATTAGTGCCGTGCGTGCGTTTTGAAGGAGGCCGCCGGTGCCTCTTTGGCTTTGCTTTGCGTGACGACTGAGGAAAAAGCCTTGTGGTGTCTGTCACTTGCGCGGCCAAGTTGTCACCTGTCAATCAACACGCCGACTCCACGACGGGCCTCGCGCGTGACGCCGACATCGTCGGCAACCCCCCCCCGGCCGCATCATTTCGATGAATCCTCCCCGGCGTCCGCGAGAATTGGCCTCTCGTTGCTGCCAAAAGGGGCGCCGGTCATCCGGTGGGGCTCGGCGCCACGTTGTAGTCCGCTTGAGCTCACGCTCGAAATGGCTTCGGTGACTCCTGCGGCGGTGGTGGGAACGCTTTTTTGTGTGTGTGTGTGTGTGGGTGGGTGGGGGGGCTCGAGATTGGCCGGCCCAGTTTGCGGTCCGGCTTTGGCCCGAAGTCGAGCGGCCTCGGCCAATTGGGCCCCGCGTCGGCGCGACGTCCACAATTGGTGACGGATGGCCCGAAACGTGCCGGAGCCGGTCGCCGTGGCAGTAGAAGAGCAGAGAGCGCAAATGAAACGTCCCCTGACGGGAGGAGGTCATTGGCCTCGTTGTCGTGTGTCCGTGCCAACTTTGCGCGGCGCTCTTCTTTGGAATGCGCCAAAGCCGAGACGCACTCTTGGCTTTCTGCGCCTCTCTTCAGGTGAGACAAAGAACAGCGCTCGCATCGAGGGCCGACGCGGTCCGCTGGCGTGGGGCCGGCGCGCCATCCGCCCCGGAGGAAACCGGAGGCGCGTTGAACCGTCCCGCCTTGCGTGACGGCCCATGTTTTTGTGGCAGATGAAGATGGAGCTGAGCGAGGACGACTCCATCACGCAGGAGGTGGTGGGCAACGCCCACATCGAAAACTACGCCCTCAAGATGTTCCTCTACGCCGACAACGAGGACCGAGCGGGACGATTCCACAAGTAAGTCGGAGCTTTGGAAAAGGGAAAATCCATCTGCGCCGCAGTGAAAACGGGAGCACGCTATGGCAATTTTGCAATGTCGGTGACCTCATCACCTGTCGCCGTGCGCAGGAACATGATCAAATCCTTCTACACGGCCAGTCTGCTGCTGGACGTCCTCTCCGTCTTCGGAGAGCTGTCGGACGAGGTGAGCTCCGCTTGAAGCAACGCGAGTAAAGTTGGCGGCGCGGCGGCGGCGGGCCACCGTCGCGCCTCGGCCTGTTGGCCTGCGACGCGCCGGCGCCATTTCTTTTGATTTTGACGCTGTCCGCAGAACATCCAGCACAGGAAGTACGCCCGCTGGAAGGCGGCGTACATCCACAACTGCCTGAAGAGCGGCGAGACGCCCGAGGCCGGACCCACCGGCGTGGACCTGGACCAGGAAGCGGGTGCGCAAACACACCGGCGTGCCTTCTCCGGCAAAGGGGGGCGGGGCTTCTTGAGCGCAGGAAAGACGAGCGCCGCTTAGCCGGGAAGCCGCGCGCGCGCGCTCCTTTCTCCCCCGCTGTCTTTTCATGACGCGGCACGTTGCCGCCACGCAAAGCATCGCGCGCGTTCGCCGTCGTCTTTGGAAATCGACGTCCGGTCAATGAGCGGACGAATGGCCGAGCGGCGCTGAGTCTCCTTTCTTCGGAGAGAATGGCCTATTTTGTCCGCTCGCGTCGGCGTCCGCCGTCGCTTTTGCTTCGAGTCCCGAGGCGACGCGCGCGCACGGACCATCCGCGCGAGTCGTGACCCGCGGCGGCTCCTCTCACGCGTGACCTCGGCCTTCCGCCCCCCCGATGTGAGCGGCGCGATGCTGCGACTCGCGAGCTCTCCCCGCCTCGCTTCCGGTTGGCGCTCTGTGTCGATCCGCGCTTGTCCCGAACTGTACTTTTGCCTTCCCAGACGAAGACGAAGGCTTCTCCGGCGGCGCGCTCTCCCAGGGCGGCTCCTTCCGGGGCGAGGGCGGGGGCGGGGCCACGGCGCCGGGCATCGGCTTCGCCGGCGGCGCGGAATCGGGGCCTTCCGGACCCCCCTCCAACCCGAGCGACGTCCACGTCCCCCCCGGAGCGCACGCCCCGGCCAACACGCCGGCAGGTAGCCGCCGCTCGCCTCCGCGTTCGCAAAGGCTCGGCCCGTCACGCCTGTCGTGTGACCCCGCAGACTCCGCCAAGCCGGTGCCGGTGCCGATGCCCAGGACCGCGGCCGCCGTCGACCCCGACCTCTCCAGCGGCCAGCGGCAAGGTCAGCCACGCGCGCGCCCCGTCCAAACGAGCGCTTGTCAAAGCGCCGAGGCAGAGAGGATGGTGAAGCGTCAACGCGTGACGCAATGACGCCGATTCGCGCGTGAGCTAGCGGCGCGTAGATTGCGCAAGATGCCGTGCCAACGGTGCGTCGCAAAAACCACGCCAACCGACTTGCCAACACGATGATGCCCCCCCCCCCCCCCCCCCTCGCTCGCCATGCCCGTCGTGTCATCGCGATCAAGCGATCAATTTCTGTGACCATGTCCGGTCGCCGCAAAAGGCGAGCTCATTTTGGCCGAAGGTCGAGCGCGATTGACGGAGCCGGCTGACTGTCGACTGTTTGCGGATCCGTTGTAAATGTGCGAAAGCGCTCTCCCGAGCTCGACGGCGGCCGACCGCGCGCTTGAAGTGACGGCCAACGTCGGGCGAGCCCCGATGTCGGTCAGCCCGGACCTTTGCGGCAACCTCTCCCCCTGCCCCCGCAGGTGACGTCCGCCTCTCGGCCGACGACTTCACCAAGGCCCAGAAGTACTGCAAGTACGCCGGCAGCGCCCTCCAGTACGAGGACGTGCCCACGGCCGTCCACAACCTCCAGAAGGCCCTCAAGCTGCTCACCACCGGAAAAGAATGACACCTTTGTTCCCCCCCCCCCCGTCTATCCGCGCCATCTCATCGGCCGCCGGCTGGCCGCCAGCAGCTTTGACGGAGACAGGGGCTCGACAATGGGCGCCTGTGTGCGCCCGCTGTGAGTCTTTCTGACGAATGGCCGCCAAACGGGGCTTCCCGCCACAGGGGGCGCCGTGCTCCTCTCGTTTTGTCAACACGCTTGCGCGTTGTCTAATTGCGCAACGCGCAAGCGTGATGTCGGCGGCCGCGCGCTTGTTGTCCTTCTTGCCGGCCCGATGAGTTGTTTGGAACAGATGTTGCTGTGATGAAGATCCGAATACATCCGATTAAATCGTTTGCACCTGTGTCGCTTGGCCGTTTCTTTGTTTCCGACCCGGGAAAACGACATCCGCGTCGGTCGTTTTGTTGGGCCGTTGTCACGCGGAGTGACCGGAGGTCAACCCTTGAGATGTTGACCCGAAGTGACCAATTGGCCCCCACCCCCAAACGGAATGGAGCGCATCTCCCGATCGGGGCTCGTGCTGTCGGGAGAAGCCGACTCGAACGCCTCGACCCATTTGGAGGCATCGCCGATGGTGGCTGTCGAGTGCAGACGTTGCCGTCGCGCGCCGCGAGGTCTGCGTTGCTCACCGGCAGTCGGGTGGTCGAGGCCGGCGAATCAAACGCACCCTGCAGCCAGAGGCGCCTTGGTATCCCTCCCCTTGCTCAGCCCCCCTCCTCTTCACAGCCTGCTCTGTGTGCATGCGCGTGTGTGCGCCTTCAGGTTTTGGGCCGGAGACTCCCACAGAAAGTTTGGGAGCAGAAGAAGAAAGGAGAAGGACGAGGAGGGAACGTCGTGCGTTGGAGGCGAAATGTGGCGCGGCAGGAAGCGGCGCTAAACATGTGAGTTTCCAATTGCCCGTCCGGGAAACGTTTGACTTTGTCCACTCGGCTGAGCGGCCGTGACGTTGTTCCTCGTTTTGGGCAAGTGGCAAGAGTCGCTCCCGAAACGTGCCAAAAGTGGCGCTTGACATTTTAGGGATGTCTTTTTTGAACTCTGACGCCAATGTTCAGATTTGACCTCACCGATTGTCCTCATCGTTGTCGTTTGGAAGGCGGAGAAAAGTGCCCGACGGCAACTCGGGTGATCTCAGAAACGTGCCGTGAAAGTTGCGGGACTTCTTCCCTCGAGTTAGGATGAAATACGAAGATCGAGTCCGCGTGCGGGTGAAGAACGAAAGGTCGAAATCGGCGGCGAGCCGCACCTGAGCCCGGCGCGATGGGGCGTGGCCTAATTCGACGAGGTCGCGCGGCAAAATCCTTTTGGAGATTTTGCCGATTTCCAGTCGAGCCGCGGTTCGATTTTGAACTCGGCTCGAATAGACGACCGCCAGCCGCGGCCGCCCGTCACGCCTGAGTGGGCCGGGTCGTGGGCGCGGACTTGACAAAGAAGACTCTTGTTTGAAGGTCACGACCGCCTGACATGATTCCGCTCGTGTGAATATTCATCAACCCCGGGCAGCTCGACCTTATTCTAAGGAGGCTGGTGAATGTTGGTAAGCGCCCGAGCTAACGAGCCTGCGCCTCTCCTCAGGGCGGCGCGTCGCCGAGCGGGCGGGGCCGGGAGGCCTGCCGTCATCCTCGTGTGGGCGGGGCTACATGCGTACGGTAAGATGCTCAAATGGACAACGTCGGGCCACGTAGGGGCAAACGCCGGACCGCTCGCCGCTCGCTTTTCGGCCCGCCTCGGCAAACGGTCCTCACCGAAGCTGACGCGTCAACTCGTTTCGGGAACGGGGACGGCGAGGGCCGGCAAAGTCTCTACCCGACGACCCGAACGCCAAAGCTGCCAGCTGAGGCGCGGACTTGCTCGCTCACCGCTTCGTACCTCGATGGGCGCTCACGCCACCTCCGCGGCGCTTCCCTTCGAGGCTTACGTCGCGACTCGTCCCGCGCGTAACCCCCAAGCGACGTCGTCGACACGTATGCCACTTGGCCGCGCGCGAGCTTTCAAAGGCGGCAACGTTTTTGCGCAGCGGACCTGAAACGCGGAGTCGCTAATCCAACAAGACCCAAAGTAGAAGTTGAAAACAAACCCGCCCGATTTGCTGCGTGCATGTGTAATATATTTTCCATACCCCTCCGGCAGCCTCCGGCCAAGTACACTCGTAAAGTTCCCCTTACGCCCCCCTCCTCCTCCTCCTCCCTCTCTCTGTCTCTCTCGGTGTGTTTGGTGTGTGTGCGCGTGTTTAGTGGAAAGAACATTGGCCACATTCATGCGCACACAATCCCTCTCCTCACACTCCTCGGGGAGGATTAAGACCCGCCCACTTGATTTTGAAGTTGGACGTTTCCGTTTGTTCTTGCCACGCCCTTGACAACATGACGTCACTCTGACCTAACCTAACACACAAACATCAACACGTGTGCGCACACACACTTTTACAGCGCCCCCCCCCCCCGCGCTTTAAAGCTGAATGTTGCATTTTGGTGACGACACGGCTACGTGACCCTGAGCTCCTCCCAGCACACACGCACATCAGGACACATGCGGCCTCAGGGGGGCGCCGCCGTTTGCGTCTGCTCTCCGCTTGTCGGCGCCCATCCCCTTTCTCGCTCGCCTCCTTGCTTCCTCGCAAAGTAATTCAAGACGTTGAAAACATGTCTTGAATAACAGGATCGATCCCGTGAAGAAGCGTAATCCACTACACACACGCGCGCACACTTGAGCACATGAGCATTTAGACCGGGGGTGTCAAACTCCTTTCACATTGTGGGCCACATACGGACTCGGTAGATGTCAAGTGGGCCGAACCATTAACGTGATACCATACTGTGCTATGAATCACCAAAATCTCATCTCTTTCCTTTGTTTTGGTCTCAAGAAGCATGGATTGGCGCTTTCATATCATTTGCTGCGTTGGGTCTATCTCAGTGACAGACTGAGACTGCTGTTTTCTTCCCCGATCAAAACAATGTTATCTTCTACTGTGATCAAAACGGTGTGCCCCCTATCGGAAATCCACGAATTGCATATTTAAAATATTCATTCTATGTCTAATGGATTTTTTTTTCACTTTTAAATTATCCCGCGGGCCGGATCAAACCTCCTCGTGGGCCGGTTGCGGCCCGCGGGCCGTCTGTTTGACACCGCCGATTTAGACGAAGACGCGCGGTACGATGCGTTTCAACTTTGATTGATGTCGCGTTCATTCGATTAAGTCCAACGCAAACGACGCACGGAGACGGCTAATGATCGGTCATTGTGTTCATGAAGCGCACGTGCTCGCAACTACTCGACGTCCGTCTTTTCCTTTGGCACTTTTGAAATGTGAACCGTCATCACATCTATTTGCATGACCGCGTGCGCTCGTGCATGGCTTCGACTGTGCGCACGAGGATCCCTCGCTCTTGGTTCCATTTTGCACGAGTGTGCGTGTGTTAACGAGCATTGACTGAGGGCTAATTGTTGATGGTCTTGGCGTTTCTTGTTTCCTCCTCTCTTTGGTCTTGTGGTTTTCTTGCCTTCCGGTGCTCCCGTCTCGGACTTCTCGAGTCTGTCGGCGGGCTCTCCAGTTCTTCAGCGTTTTCGCGTCGCGCTCTTTTTGACTCGTAGTCTGTCGCAATGGCACTCGCCGCTCCGCCTCCGCTCCGAGCGGTCTTTGGCGTCCCCAAAGTCGTCCTGCGCCCAAGCGCGCCGTGGCGTCCTCACGCGTGTCCCCCCCACCCCCTTCCGCACGCGACAGTTTCCGGATGCCAGTGGTCCGAGTGCGGATCGGTGTCGACGGAGTCCGAGGGCCAACTGACATCTCCGTGTTACCCGAGCGAGTACGGCAACTCTGCGAGTTGCCGGTGGAGCCTGCGAGCGCCGCCGGGCTTCGTGGTGCAGATCTCGTTCGAGGACTTTGAGCTGGAGGAGGCGCCGGGATGCATCTACGACCGGCTGACGGTCACCACGGGCGACGGCCAGGTCAAGTTCTGCGGTCTGACGGCGGCCGGCCTCGTGCTCAACGCCAGCGGCAACGCCGTGGACCTGGACTTCGCTTCTGACTTCAGCATTCAGAAAAGAGGCTTCAGGATCCGCTTCAGGCATGGTAGGCCGGCCGCTCGGGTCCTCGGATGCAAAAAAAAAAAAAAAAACGCTCCGGCGTGTACGTCGGCTCGTTAGCGGTGTGGCCTTTTCATTTTCAAATGCGTTCTTTGATTCGTTTCCCGCTTTCTGTCTTTGTCTCCTTTTTGGCTTCCTTGTTTTTTGCCTTCATGTTCATCCTTTGCCGTTTCCTCGGTTGCGGGCTTCCTCTTTTGTGACCTCCTCGGCTTCCCTTTCGTGTCCCGTCGTCTTAACCCTCCCTCGATCCCGTCCTGGGGGGCAGTCGCCGTCGCCTTGAGAAATCAGAAGGTCAGCCTCGGCGGAAGCGGCGCGCCGGCGGCCCGAGTGTCGGCTTCCGTTACCGTGCCGACGCTGCATCATCTGACTCTCTGCTTGGAGATGGAGCGGAGCGGGCCGCCGCAGCAGGCAAGTGTCGCGCCGCCTCCGGGGGATGACGCGGTCCATCGGGCGAGGACGCAAACGTTGCCATGGCGCGGCACGCAGGTGGAGTGGCTCTTCACGTACACCGACGCGGACGGCGACGCCGCGCCGGCGCTGGCGCTGGGTGCCGACCGAGGCCGCGTCCAAATGGTGGTGGAGGGCGCCACGTGCTGGCTGGACTCGGCGGTGACGCCGGCCGACTGGACGTCCTCCGCGCTCGGCCTCTGCCTGCTGTGGGCGTCGCCCGCCGGTCACGTGGGCGTCTACTTCAACGGCAAGCATTGGGCCCGGACCTGCTCGGACTCCAGCGGGCGCTCCGTTCTGGGCGGTGGCACCTTTCGCTTGGGAGGTGAGACCCTTTGCACCCAAGGACACCAGTGTGTGTGTGTGTGTGGATAGAAAATGTAGGTGTCAAAACAAAAGGACACGCCGACGTGAAGGCCAGAGCCCGTCTTCCCCAAGCTGTGAGACAGACGTGCTCGGCGCCCATCCCAAGCCAAAGATTGACTTGGGATGTGCGCTGGCATTTGAGGCGCGTTCCCTGCGCCCTTTGACCTCTGCCGCGAGGACCGACCCGAGCCGTCGTGCGCTTCAGGGCCGAGCGGCTTCCCGGGCAGCGTGTACAACGTTCGCGTGTGGGACTACGCCATGACGGCGCAACAGCTCGACGCGCTCGGCTGCCACGCGGCGGGAAACGTCATTGACTGGGACAACGGCTTCTGGGACGTGCCCCCCTCCCTGGCCCAGACGGACGCCGCCCTAAGCTGCAGTGAGTCGCTCTCCTTTGGCTTCCGACTTGATTCTCTACAGCGGGGGTCCTCGAGGTGCCCCTCCCCCCACCTATCCACGTTCCCCCCGTGCCCGCGTGGCTTTTCTGCCGGTACTCCGCTCTCCTCCCACATTCCAAAAGCGTGCGTGCTCGCTGGACATTGTGCGCAGGTGTGCGATTGGGAGTGCGAATGTTTGTCTCTGCGATCGGCGGGCAACCGGTCGCGGGTGTCGCCCGATGACGGCTGCCGTCACGACGCCTCCGGCGCAACCCCCAGCCCCTCGTGAGGATGAAGCGCGTTCACGGATGAGTGGCTCGCTGAATCGGGGTCGCGTGGCCTTGAAATCTTGCCAACGTCCCGTTTTTCTCCGCAAAAATTCAATTCCAACGATTCGCCCCCTTCTTCACTGGCAAAAAATGAAGCTGACAATCACGCGATTGCAAACAAAGTTGACATTTCTCAAGCTTTGAAACGCTAATTTGCCACGACTAACTTAACTCGCATCAACCTCCGGACGAATCGCGTCGCACGCAAGTGAGCTGCAAATAGTGTCATTGAGTGAGGCGGCTCGGACAATGTGCGCAATGTAGCCGGGAAATGCCAACGTTGCGACGCGCGCGTCGGCCGGCGCCTGCTCAGCGTCGCGCTTGGAACAGGCGTGACTGCGTTTGTCTTCTTGTTTTTCCGTCGAGGTGTGACTCCGCCCGGCGACGGCTCCATCCACGGCAACTGCGACTCCACGCGCGTCGGGTGTCCAGGTAAAAAAAAAAAAAAAAAAAAGAGCCACGCCGACAAACTTGCTGCTTGCTCACATGCTAACGCTCCTCTGCGCTTCAGCGCTTTCAGCATTGGCGTGAACGCTCACATATTTGCGAGTCGTCGTCGCTCGACTATTTGGAATGAGTCGCGATGTTTCATTTCGACAGCAGCGTTTCCTCACCGCTGTTTTGCCGCCATCGATGCGCCCAAACCGCTCTGCTCCCGTTTGACTCTTCACTGCAGAACGCAACATTTACGCAGAGTCTTAGTCATGATCAAATGTGGTGGTGATAGTCGGTGTGGACTGTCACCGTTTGTTGTTTTGATGCTTGTTGACTTGCTGTCATATGTGCACGTCACCGCCTCCCGCTTGCAGCGTTGATGCAGCACGACATCTCGCCCCCTCAGACAAGCGACCATAAACTTGCCGCCCCGGCACCTCAGCCCCCCCGCGGACGGGGGCACCCCAGACTTGATGTTGCACCGGCGCCCCCCGGTCCCCGGCCGCCTGCCTTCCCATCGCCCCGGTCGCGCTCCTTCCCGCCGCTTGTCCCCACGTCGCCCGCGAAGACGAGGTCCGGTGGGCCCGAACGCCGATGGACGCGCGCTCCCGCTTTTGCTTCCCGGCCGGCCAAAGTAGACCCCGAGGGGCCGCCCCCGTCACGGCGCCGGCCCGCTCCACCAAAAGATGAAGCCGCACCTTCCTTAGCTCCCGCCCCGCCGGCGCCGCCCGCGTCCGCTCCCCGTTTGCCGGGCGGGCGGCGCCGGCCCTTCCTGGCGTTCGTCGCCACGCCGCTCAGGAAGCGGCCGGGCGGCGGTCGCCGGCCGGCCGCCGCGGGGGGCCCGCCCGAGCGGCGGGCCACGGCCGTCCCCAAGCCTCCGGCGTCGCGAGCTCAATCCATCGGTGGAACGGGAAGCGGAGCCGTCGGCCGGCGGGGCGGAGCTTCAACCGTCCGGAGCTTGTTAAGCTCCATCCCCGGCAGGACCCGTCACACAAGTTCTGATGATGCTTTGGCTCCGCCCCATTCACTGCCATCTTTTCTGCCCCTCCCACCGCCGCAGAAGCCCTTTGGAAGCTCAGCGGCTCCTTCGACGCTCTCGTATTGGCCTTTAGCTTCGCCCGCTCCTCCCCGCCAATCGCGGGCCGGCGTCCGTGGTAGCGCTCCGGCTCCACCAGGTGGGATCCTTGGAACTTTTCTGGCCTTTGAATATGAACGAGCCTTGGAGCCTTCGCCTCCTCCTCCTGTGAGCGGCACGGAGGCTCACGTGACGACCTTGTCGGATGCCCTCTCGTCATTTCCCGGTTTGTCAGACGCGCTCGCTGAGACGCGGGCGCCCGCCTTTCACGTTGACTCGGCATCCTACCGGCAGGCTTTGGGGAGCCGCGCCCTTTTCACGTCCTCGCAGCCCCGTCGGCGCCTAACCCCTCCCGTTCCTCGTCGAAGCACGCCACGTCCTCAAAGGACTCCGCCCCTCCCTCATTTGATCCCTCGTCCTTCTCTGACCTCGCTTCTTCCGCATTTGACGCCGCTTCATCCTCGGCGGCCGCCTCACTCGACTCCTCCCCTGAGCCAGCCCCCCGCGCCTCGCCCTTCCTCAGGCGCGCAAGGTGTTCCCGCCACACCTCCAAGCTCCGTCTCTTCTGTCCTCCCACCGCCGAGCCCCTCCGCCGTCCACCTACGCCATCCCCAAAACAACATGGCCGCAGGCCTGTGGGGGGCGCGTCCACGCGAGCACGGCAGCGATCGGACGAGGGACAGTAGGTCAACCTGAGCAATTCTAATTCGAATCATTCCGATCGTATCTCGTATCAGATGCAGCCTTTTAATTCATTTGGCCTTTTTGATTGGCGCTTCTTGGGTGATGTGACGGCCGTCAATCGATATAGAGTGGGCAGGATCTTTTTGGGTTCTGGTGGCTGGTGATTGGCTCATCAATGAAATGACCCGGGGCCTCATTTCTCAAGCGTGCGTACCCACAGGAGTCTGCCTATCAACATTCCCACGCAAAGTACCGGATTGACCAATTTGGACTGGTGCGTAAAGTTACGAAAAGTGTGTCGCCCTCCGGTCAAAGCGAATTCTCGCCCGTGGGCCGCGACGCGCTTTTCTTTTGTTCTTTGTCTTGAAACGAGGTCATTTCAAGTCGTTCATTTTTGATTTGATCTGGAAGACCCAAATGCCATTGATGCGGTTGCTCTCCTCAGACAATTAGACCTCCAAATGTCGAAGAATCTCGAGGGGGGGGGGGGCTCTTTGCGATGTTAAGGGATTGCTACGACGCTCGATGCAATTAAGGCCAGATGTGCGTCAGCGTTTGAGAAATCCGGCATTTTGTTGAACGCGCTACATTTCAGTCGTACGAACACATTTCGGACCCTTTCCGCGCACCCTTTGATAAACGAGGGCCCCGAGCTTTCGCTCGAGGCCTTGTGCCGCTCCCCATCACGCCGCCGCGCCTCATCTCCTTCCCGACTGCTTTTGTGTAGAATGACGCTGGTGAGATGGGTCGCCAAAAGCAAAGAGAAGAGCAGCTTCTTGTGTGCGAAATGCTCTTCAAGTGGAGTAAAACGTTTGGTTGGGGGTCTCCTGTGTGCGCAGAGGCCTCGTTCTACAGGCTGGCTTTGGTGGCGCACGACGGGAGCTCGACGCTGACTCCAGCCGACGTGAAGGAAGCCGTCGCCTTTTGGGTAAGGTGGCCGCGTCGTCGCCCGACCGCATCAACGCCTGACCCGAGCCGCTTCTCCTCACGGCTGTCCTCGGGCAGTAGGCGCAGCAAACCCCGAACGGCTCGCCAGCTCGTCGCCGGGCACACGCGCGGACAAAGAACCATTCGCGCTAACGATCGCTCCGAAGGACAATTTCGAGCTTTCAGTCAACCGAGCATGCATGTTTTGGGGAAGTGGGAGGAAACCGCCGGAGAAAATCTACGCCGGCACAGAGACTCCGCACAGGAAGGCCCCGGCCTTGACTGACCACAGTGGAGGCTCGCGTTCGACTTCGGCTAATGCTCAGGGAATCCGGTCCTCGAAGAGATTTGGGCTGTTGCTCGTGTTGGGTTCAAGCTAAATGAGTCTGTTGCTAATCTTCGATTTGGGCCGATACTCACGTTAGGTCCACGCGAACGGGGGCTAATGCAAATGTTCGGCTAATGTTGGCCGTGTGTGTTTGCGACGGCAGCTGAACGAGACGTTCCGCAACTGGACTCGCGCCGTCTCCGTGGACTCGCTCAGGTGAGTCTCGGCTTAGTGGAGGAAAAGATGTCATTGCCGCGCGCGCGTCACACTAACCCAGACTTTTCTACTCCCCGCAGCGTTCGGCCCGAAGGTCACTCGAGGTTGAAGCCTTTGCCTGTCCCGTTAAAGGTCACGGTCACCTTGCGTGTGGCGTTTACGTTGAGTCGCTGGTGTCTCGCAGCTTCCTGTGTCGCGCGCTGTTGCGCCACCATGCCATGGCAGATGACCGCGGCGACGTCCCAGCGCAGGTCCGGGACAGAATCTCCAGCGGCGAGCTTCCCGTCGGCGCCGACCTCGAGGTCCACGCGAACTCTGTTCACGTCAGCCCCTTGGGTAACACCGCCAGGCGCTTTTGTTCCTGTCCTTTGCTGACCCGTCATTCTTCTTCTTGTTCCCGACGTCCTGACCCAATGTCAATTTCAGTCAATTCTGACTTGCAAGTTGGACGATGAGGTGTTTTGGAATGGAATTGGGCATGGCTTACTTTGCTTGGGCTGGATGGTGGTCCCACTCCGCAACAAAAAAAAACCTTCTTTGCATATCGTCGATGTACAGGATAAAGAGAAGTGGTCCCAATATGGAGCCCTGTGCGACCCCATGCTCAGTCGTGGTGTTTGACATACACAAAAAGTATTGTTCCCTTCCAAAAAGCAGTCAAAGTTTCGACCTCTGATGCCATCATGGTGTTATTTCCCAACCAGCATGTCAGTATTGATTGGCTCAAAAGCTTTGAACAACCCCCCCCCCCCCCCCCCCAAAAAAAAATAAACACCAAAATTCCTCACTCACCGCCGTCAATTTTCGTCTTTTTTCACCGGCATCAGGCATTGCCATCCAGGGGGGTAGTGGTATCCTTGTAACGTCCATCCATCCATTTCTTCATTTCTTGTCTTTTTGGTCGTCCTGGCTGACAGAAAAATGATGTTGATGATGTTCCTGTTCCCGTCCTGCCAGAGAACTGTCCAGAAGACGACACGCTTCACTACCGGTGGCCGAAGAGCCCGCCCAGCGCAGCCCACTTCCTGCCGTGCTTCCCCAACAAGGAGCAGAGCGCCACCCGCAGCTGGTAACAAACAACACGTGCACGCAGAGACAAGTGCCAAAAATCCTCGCACTCTGACGTTGCACGCTTGTGCCGGTACACACACCTGTACAGTACATACTCGTACTGATTCAAATCGTTTACTAAAGTCAAAATGAAAAAGTTGAGATTCTGAAATGTAGAAAAGCAAGAAGACGAGTTCTGTCAGTTCTAGTCTATACGCATTTTGATCACCCGGCATGAAAAGAGACACCAAATATTTGACCTCTTCCAAAGCAAAAGGCAAGTGGGGGGAAGTGCACACGCTGCACCATCTTGTTTTCAAGTGAGAAGACTCAAAGCAATAATTGGTCCCGGAAATCGACGGTGCGGTCACTTTTATTTCCGTGGTGCGCTCAGGAAGTGGCATGGGGGTTCTCGCGAGTCTCTCTCTCTCTCTCTCTCACCCCCTTCAGTTTGATCGACCGTCACAACATTTCATCCTTCTGGTCATCCGCCGACTTCAGCAACTGCACCGACATCGACGCTATCCAGGTTTCGGCAGGTAGCCCCGCCCCCCGCGCTCTCGTGACACCGATGGCCCCGCGGCGCCGTTCCTAATGCTTTGTCTCGTCTCGGCTCCAGAGAATGCGGCCGAGGTTGCCGTGCAGCTCGCCGCCATCACCGACAACCGGCTGTCCCGGGAAGAGGTGAGCCCGCCGTCTCCGTCACGCCGTCGCCGTCTCCGTCACGCCGTCGCCGTCTCCGTCACGCCGGCGCCGCCGCCCGCTGTGACTCTGTGCGCGCAGGTGTCCAAAGTGGTGAACAAAGTGCAACAGCTGGTGAACGTGGCCAACATCAACACCAGCTTGGCCTCCACGGTGGTCACCATCATCTCCAACGTGATGAGCAGCCCCCACAGCGCCCTCGCGCCCGCCTCGGACAGGTAAAGCGCCCGTTTGGAACCCGGCGCCGCCGGTGGGCGCTTTCAATGGCGACGGGGGGACGGTGGCGATTTGCTGTCCAAGGAGCAACCGCGACAGGCTCCGTTGTTGTCAAGCGATGTCACTTTGGGAGCCGATTGTCCCTTCCGGTTGAAGAAGAACGTTTTCCCATTGCTAAGAAGTCATCGTCGGAAGCGTCCCTTTGATTTGGTCATGTCCTTTGCATTTCAAAGAAAGTGCCGCGGGGAGTTGACAAAAATCTAAAAGCTTACGGCAGAAAACACCTTTTTTATTTCATCATCTACGGTCCGCGGCATCATCAAAAGAGGCTCCGGAGCGGTCTCGACACCAAAGCGGCACGGTCCACGCGCGAGCTCGCGAGCTCGGGCCATCGTGCGGAGGTTGTCGCCACGTCAACACTTCTCGAACACGACTCGACGCGCGTTCCGAGCGTACGGCGCGATGGGAACGTTCCCGTTCGCGTCTTCCCGAGAACGCTTGCCAAGGGTGTCTTGTCGTTAGGGCGCTGAGGGCGGTGGATCATCTTTTGGACAAGTTGCAGTTCGAAGGCTCCAGCGTGAGTATCGGGTCCAGAAGGCTGGCTCTGGGGGTGTCGGCCTTCAACGCCTCCGCCTTCAACGGGACGTCCTTCAGCGCCTTCGTCCCGACAAACTCGACCGAGCCGCAGGTAACGTCGCCGGCCGACCCCGCGCCGTCAAAAGCGGCCACGCGGCGGTTTGTCGAAGACCTTGTTTTGTCGTCGGCCCCGCCCCCTTCAGGTTGGCTTTGAGTCGGAGCAGATCAACTCGCTGGCTCGGGTCACCCTCCCGCCCTCGCTGTTGTTGGGTGCGGACCCCTCGGCCCCGACCCGGATTAACTTCCTGTTCTTCAGCGCCACCGGCCTCTTCCAGGTCCCATTTCGCCTCTCACATCTGTGCTTGTCCTTCAGTGCGGCCCGCGAGTACCTTTGCCTCCTCCAAGGTCTCCAATGTTCCTTGTGTGTGTGTGTGTGTGCGCGCGCGCGTCGGTGACGTGTCAGCTGGAGCAGGACGGCCGCACCCTGATCAGCTACGTGGTGGCGAGCAGCGTCGTGAGGCGCAGCGTGAGCAAGCTGAAGGATCCCGTGGAGATCCACATCGGCCACCTGGCACCTCAAGTCAGCCGCTCCCTTTTCTCTTCTTGCTTCCGCATCAAATTTGGCCCAAACCCCTCCCGTCTCCTCCTTTCAGACCCTTCTCAGCCCACTCTGTGTGTTCTGGGACTTCAGCATGAACGGTCAGTGATGATGAGGAGGAGGAGAGGGAAGACCGCAAGGAGAATTGATGGCGTCTGCGCCGTCGAGTCAACCTGGTGCCTTTGCGTGCGTGTCCACTAGGTGGCGGCGGCGGCTGGAATGGCGACGGCTGCCGCGTGGCCGCAGGATCTGGCGTCGACAAAACGGTTTGCCTGTGTGACCACCTGACCCACTTCGGCATCCTCATGGTGAGTGCGGGCGGGCGGGCGGGCGGGCGGGGGTGCCGCTTCGTGCTGATTTGTGCACTTTCTATTTGGGTTCAGGACATTTCGGGAGTGTCTCCACACATTGACCGGCGCAACAACCGCATCCTGACCTTCATCACCTTCATCGGCTGCGGCGTGTCAGCCATCTTCTCGGCGGCCACGCTGCTCACCTACGTGGCCTTCCGGTGAGTTGCCCGGCCCCGCCCATGCTTGAACTTAACTTTTTGTCAAAACGGAGGATACGTCTCTCTCTCTCTCTCTCTCACGCGCACGCACGCACACGCGCACACTAAAATTCAAGCAAAGCATGTCTTTTTCTCTTATGGAAGTCTGACCTTTTCATACGCCATCGATGGACGAACGGAAGCTGGCATGGATTCAACCAAGTGCCGCCTCACAACGCGGCGCGGCTCGCGTACAAACGGCATACGACGGAAGCGGTCGGCCATTTCTTCCCTCTGCGACGCGGCACCAATGACTGCAACCGAAGCGTAGTCGGGAACCTTCCGGGCCGCTTCTTCTCGCCACGCCTCGCGCCGCATCTCTTCCAGTACCGCAACGTGGTTCTGCGTCCAAGGCACGCCACTAAATTAGCCCTCGCGCCCGGTGCCGTAAAGACCCGGGAGAAAACAAACGGGCCACAGAACGCAAGTTCACTGGAGAGCTCGCCCGCTTTAGTGGGAAGGTCTGACAGATGACTTGGTGACCCCCCCCCCCCCCCCCCCCCGGACTCTTGCACTCTTTTCAAGCGCATCGTCGCGACCTCCGCCGTAGGCCCGAGTTGGTCGGCGTTCTCCCGGGTTGAGCTTGACCGTATTTGACTCGGGCGTCTTGTCTCGGCCCGGACTCCGGTGCGCCGGCCTGTCTCGTGCAGGAAGTTGCGTCGAGATTACCCGTCCAAGATCCTGATGAATTTGAGCGCGTCGCTGCTGCTCCTGAACATGAGCTTCCTGCTCAATGGCTGGTTGTCTTGGCAACGGAGCGAGGCGCTGTGCCTGGCGGCCGCGGCGCTGCTTCACTACTTCCTGTTGACGTCCTTCACCTGGATGGGCCTGGAGTCGGTGCACATGTACATCGCGCTGGTCAAGGTGTTCAACACTTACGTGCGCCGATACGTCCTCAAGTTCTGCCTGCTGGGCTGGGGTGAGTCTTTTTCCGGCCTTTTGCCATCGAGCCCCGCGGCCTTGATGAGCGGGCTCGGGGCGGGGCGAGTCATCCAAACGCTTGGCGCGCCGCCGATTCAGTTGATCGGCAGGCGCGCGGCGGAATTCTCTCGCGCCCGCAGGCCTTCCCGCCGTGCTGGTGGTATCGGTCCTGGCTGTGGATCAACGCTCATACGGACCGCAGGAATACGGCGGCGGACGGTTTGGCCAAGGATCGTCACAGTTGTAAGTTTCGACGGATCGGCCGCTCGCCGACCGACTCGCGGCTCGACGGCTAGATTCGTCTCGGCGGCGAGAGCGTTGATTTGCGACGGCGCGCGGCCAATCCCAAATGGATGTGGTACGCGCTAACGGCTTTGTGGCGCGCGCGCGTCCTCTCTCTGCTCAGCTGTTGGATCCGCAGCGCGGCGGTGTTTTATGCGGCGTGCGTGGCCTACTTCTGCCTGGTCTTCCTGCTCAACGCGGCCATGTTTGTGGTGGTCATGCTGCAGATCTGCGGACGCAACGGCAAACGCGGAAACCGCACGCTGCGCCAGGAGGTACCGCGACTCCCCATCGCGACGCCGCGTCCGTTTTGTCAGCCGCCCCGTTGCCCGAGTAATGCCGCTCGCCTCCCGCGCGGCGCTCAGGTGGTGCGTAACCTTCGCAGCGGCGTCAGCCTAACCTTCCTGCTCGGCATGACTTGGGCCTTCGCCTTCTTCGCCTGGGGGCCGGTCAGCCTGGTCTTCGTCTACCTATTTGCCATCTTCAACTCGCTGCAAGGTGACTGCCCGCCAGTCGGGTCGCCGCTGACGGAGTTTTGGAAGAAATTCCGTCCATCCGTTTTCCAATCGGTTAATCCTCGTGGGGGGGGGGGGGGGGGGTTCTCGAGCGTGCCGGGACCTGTCCTTCTTGTGTCTTCGGACAGTAGGCGGGGGACGGTTGACTCATTGATTGTTTGAACTGTCTTTGCTTGTTTCAAAGTGCTCTGTCAATAAAGTTCAGCCGAGCAAAGACAGAAGCCACCCGCCCAAAATCCGTGAAACAAACCAAAAAAAGATCCCCGAACCCCCCCCTGGAGCAAAGGGGTGAAATTGCAAGCCCCATACGGCCACGCCCATCACGACTGACAACCGTGACTCATCGCTGTTTCTTCTTCTTCTTCTTGTTTTGAACGCGCACAAAGGACTCTTCATCTTCTTCTTCCACTGCGCCCTCAAAGAGAACGTTCAGAAGCAGTGGAGACGCTCGCTTTGCTGCGCTCGCCTCAGACTCTCGGAGAACTCCGGTAACCTCCTTGGCCTTTCTTCATGCACATCCTCATCCTCATCGTCGAGTCGAGAGGGCAACTTCCAAGGTCTTTGCGGGACCTTGGGAAACGCGAGGCCATCATGGCAACCGGAATGTGTCGGTCCCTTGACTTTGGACCTTTGCCGGTCGCCGGCCCGATCCTCCGTTGGTCCAAAGTATCACGACGCACTCGGGCAGAATCGCAACCGCGCAATCCTCGGAAAACGTGTCGTCACAATTGAGTTTCTGAAGTTTGGCCGGCGCCGAGTACAAGTCCACAAAGTCGTGGCCCGCCCTTGCATTTGCTCCTCCGGTACGGATTGTTTTGCGCAGATTCTTTTGAGGCGGCTCCAAATGCGACGCGTGCGCGGTGTGGCTCTCGGAATTGGGCCGATGACGTTGGGAGGGGCGCCCGCTTCTTCTCGCTCTCAGTTCTGCCGCATGTCCTTCCGTCGAGCTCGGTGCTGCCGCCCGGTTTGCTGAACTCTCACGCGACCCGACGTTTTGGACCTAGCGCAACCACGGCGTCAAAATCTGCCGCACAGTGCTGGGTTGATTCGTTAAAGTTCCAGGCGACAACATCAGCTGCGATGACGATGACGATGACGATGATGATGCCATCGTGGTTCACATGACTCGACTCTGTGTCAGACTGGAGTAAAACGGCAACCAACAACACAAAGAAGGCGTCTTCGGAGCAGGCTGTCCAATCTCTGTCGTCGTGCTCCTTTGGCTCCAGCGCCACCTACTGGACGTCCAAGGCCAAAATCAACCTGCCACCTTCCAGCAACACAGGTCTCTCTCTCACACACACAATTAACGTGTCAGAATACTGCATTTGACTATTAGGCAGTGAAATGACTTCTGAACACATACAAATAAGAATCTCTCAGTATTTTGATGATGCCATGTCAGGGGAGTGGACTCGGGGGGGGGGGGGGGGAGATAAAAAAAACCCCAAATAGATGAGGTGATTTAGCAAGTGTCAAGTCTGAATTCGATGGGAGACCGTTTTATTCCACTTGCCATCACGCCTAAAACGGCCGCTCCACAAAGGCGAGCTGGAGAGGGATTCCCGCCACTGCCCAAACCAAGTTGTCGTTGTTTCCATCTTCTTTGTGTGGGCAGAAAAACCAAACGGGACCGGTCCCTTTTCCTCCAAGGCAGAGTCCATCTCGTCATCGTCATCGACATCCTCTCGTCCGTCCTTCCCGTCGGCCAGATGATTGACAAGAACAGCGGCTACTGCCGAGCGCGCTCCGACGCCTCCGAAAGGAAGAGCGCTCGCACTGACCCACTGTAACCCCGCCCCCCCTACAGCGCCCTGTCAGAACGCCGTCATGTCACGACAAACGGGAAGTGACACCATGGCATGACCGAATCTTCAGGAACGTCCAGCGCCCGCCAGGTCGTCCTCCGCCGACGGCCTGGCGGGCGCCTGGATGGCGGCCGGGCGGATACCGCGCCGGTCCCCGGGCGTGCGTCTGCCTCGTGCTCCGCGGGTAAACGGGGGGGCGGGCGGGGCCCTGGCACCGACCGACCGACCGACCTACCTCGCCGCCCAAAAACGAAGGCCGGGAAAAGCAACCGTGTCAGAAGAGTCTTGTTGACAGACCTCACGCAAAGGGCGTCCGCCGCACGTGCCCTCGGACCGTTTCTCCGCCCCGCCCCCACCATCTTGTGTTACGGCAGATTGTGCTGATTTGCGCTCACTCTCAAACGCTTGAAAGGAACAACTTGTCACTGTGGCCAGACGAACATCCATCTGCTCGTGCTTCAAATGGAGCCTGTCGCACACGGCGTTTCAGCTTGCGTGCGCGGGCAGCGTAGGCTCGATGCCCGCTCAGTCGGTACAAATAAGATACGAAAACCTTGATTTGTCTCTCAATGGAGAAATTCCCAATTTACAGCAGCAAAATGATGAAAGGGAGAAAGTGGAAGACAAAAAGGATATAAATATTAAATAGAAATCTAAGCATATTAAAGACGGGTGAGCGGGGGCGAGTCCGGGTTTTCAATAGCCAGACAGCAGTGGGCGGGAACGAGCGGCGGTACCTCTCCTCCTTGCGGCGCGGGTGCATCGGTCTCTGGCCGAAGGAGCTGCCCGGTGCTGTCGGGGTGGCCTGGAGAGGGTGGAGCCGTTTGCTTCGCAAGCATCCTCCCGTTGCCCACCTCCTCCAGTGTCCGGGGAGCAGCCCGGGTTAGAGCCTGCCCCGGTGACCGGTCGGTCCGGTCTCTCTCTGTCCCGGCCTGAGATGCTGCCCGTGTTTTGCGGTTATTCGGAAGAACTAAATCCATGCGAGACATCCATCGACCGAAATATACGTTTCGAATCTCGTAAGTTGTTGTGCTTTCACAGTCTATACGCGTATAAATAACTTCTGTTAGTTGATGTGATTTGATAGTTTGACATGTTTAATAAAAGTTAGTTGATGTGATTTGATAGTTTGACATGTTTAATAAAAAGAAAAGAAAAATGACTCGGAAAATGCTGAATTCCGAGGATGCAGCCCGTCGCAGTGCTGCGACTCACAGGCTGCGTCCTCGAATGGCCGCGTTTTACGTCACTTCCAGCGTCACGCGACTGCACGTGCTTGCGTTATTCTGACATGAGCACAAAAGAAGGAAAGTGTTTGTAGATGGCAGTTCCTGAGTGAACGGTCTCCAGTGGACATCATTTGAAAGTTGATCTATTTTGACATACAATCGTATGCTTGTAAATGAAATCTCAATAACAACAATGAAAAAAGAGGAACCCGCCTGCTAATTTGGACGCGGCAGGTGGATTCGAGTGACGTCGCAATGAAGTCGCGCTTTCCAATCTCGCAACTCGCACCTCCCACTTAAAAGGGGCGTTCGGGTGCACTTTCCCGACTACCCTCGCGGCTCCGCTGCATTCGAGACGTCAAACGTAAGCACTCTCTCCTCTGCTAGTTTCTTCTTTTTCGTGTGTTTTTACTGGTTCAGCCTGGATTTATGTGCCATGCGGGCTCTTCCCTTCTGCGGCGTGGTGTTTAAACGGAAGCCAGAGGGTAATTCGGCCGCGCCGTGCTTGTGTTCCGCCATTGAGCTAACGGCTAACGTTCGGGCTAACGTTAGATGGTTGAGCACGTGGCGGGTCGCACCGAATGGTTTCGTGGCCGGTGAGTATGTCAAACAATTGGGTTGCTTTGATGCGTTTCAAAACGAAGAAAACGTCAGGAAGCGCCGTACTCCGCCATAAACTTTGGAATTGAATGAAAGAGCTGATCAAAGCACCCGGGAGACTTAGGACGAGTGTAATTAGGGCGCGCCCTGGTTGCATTTAGCCGTCGAGTTAACGGCCAACGTGGATGGGTGGTGGAGCGTGCCGAATGGTTTACTGGCTTGTCATCTAATCACGGCGCGTTCTCCGCGGTTTTCAGGGGACTCAACCGAAGCGTATCTCGTCGGCTTGTTGTTTTATTGACTTTTTAAATGCGTTTTTGCTGCTTCAGTCTGATTTCGGTGCTATGCGGGCTCCGTTCTGGGCAGCGATGCGGTGTACCAATCAAACGTAAGGCCCGAGTGTAATTTGTGTTCGCCCTGGTTGTTTAGCCATTGAGCTAACGGCTAGCATGGATGCATGACCACGTGGCGGAGCCGTCGAGCTAACGTGGATGGGTGAGCACCTGGTGGGGCGTGCCGAATGGTTTACTGGCTTGTCATCTAATCACGGCGCGTTCTCCGCGGTTTTCAGGGGACGTCGAACCAAAGCATATCTCGTCTGCTTGGTTTATTTACTTTTTACATGCGTTTTTGCTGCTTCAGTCTGATTTCTGTGCTATGCGGGCGGCGTTCTGGACAGCGATGCGGTGTACCAATCAAACGTAAGGCCAGAGTGTAATTTGTGTGCGCCCTGGTTTAACCATTGAGCTAACGGCTAACATGGATGCATGAGCACGTGGCGGAGCTAACGGCTAATGTGGATGGGTGAGCACATGGTGGGGCGTGCCGAATGGTTTACTGGCTTGTCATCTAATCACTCCGCGGTTTTCAGGGGACGCCGACTCACCGCCCCTGATCACCGATGGGATGCTAACCTTCCAATGCGCCTGCCAGTACAATGCGCCTTCACCTTCACAAGGTGATCTCTACTACTGCTCCAAACACGAAGCACAGAAGCCTTCTGTAGATGTCACCGGACCCTCACTTCCAAGGTCAGTTACCCATAAAGGGCTTTGTTTCAGCTGTTGTGAAATCTCTTTTTCGTCAATGGACGCTATAGCTTCGTGGTTGCTTTCAAAACGTAGCTTGTAAACTCTAGCATCAAGGACCGCTGTCCTGCCAGTTTTTCATCTCTCCCAGGAGCAACGCGCCTGTTCAAATGATCAGGATCGTTCTAATGCTGGCTGATGAGCTGATCATCTGAATCCGGTGTGTTGCACCCGTCGGAGCCGGAAAACGGGCAGGAAAGTGGCCCTCAAGCCCCGGAGCTGGACACGCCTACCCTCGCACCCCAATCCTCGTGCTCAACCCCAACACCTGAACCTAACCTCGAACCTCTCATCATTTTTTCATAAGAGGATGCCACAGTTTCTTGTATACTTCCAAACTTATCTTGCAGCAGACATGTGGGACATCAAGCACACTTGCATCATGTTGTCTCTGGTCCATCGGTGAAAGGAGATGTTAATTTTCTCCTCTTCCATCGATAACTGCTCTAAACAAGGCATATACAGACTTGGTTGTTGCGATTGCACGACGCCCCATGTCTTGCGTGCTATATGACTAACTTATATTCACTGTTCTGTAGAGCGCTTTGTTTTAGCTGCAGCTGTTGTGAAAGCTCGACATAAATAACGATGTATCACATCCAGTCCTCACCCTACTCCGAAACCACTAATCCCACTCCAAACACGAACCCCACACCAACTTCGAACACCTTCGACCTGTTGGCCTCTCAGGTTGCAGTGACAAAGTTTGACCAGCAGAGGGCAGCTATCGCTGGTTGCCGTGCAGGGCCAAAGGGGCTCTTGCATTTTACAGTGAAGAACTCTAACTTCGAAGCCTAAATTCGGTAACCCGAACCCCTGACCCTATTCTTAAACCTAACCCCAATCGCCAGACCCCCCAACACTCGTACACCACCTTCAACATTGACGTGAGTGGAAGATAGAGAATTGTATGATTTTTTCTTCCAAGTTTTCCTTGAACAGGGTTTCACCATAAAGAACAAATTCTCAGCAGCACAAGGTATGTTGATGTTCACTCGATTCGAGTTCCTTTGCAGAAAACAAACAAGATTTTTTTTGCGCCAGGTCCAAAGAGGACACGATAGCTGATCTCTGGAGGAGCATTTGGGAGCAGAAGGTGTCGACTGTTGTCGTGCTGGCGCACCTGAAGGAGAGGAAGGAAGTGAGTGGTTGTCATGCAGCAAAACGGGTGGAAAAACGGCGGCATAAAAGGGGCTTCTGACCCCCCCCCCCCCCCCCATCCTCCCAAAAATTTCATTCGGGTCGCACCCTCATTTTCTTCAGTTAATCTAAAATTCCTTGCCATTGCAAGTGGCAAGAGAAAAATGGAGGAATAGTCAAAAGCGATGGTGGAGAATTAACATTCCAAGGGCTCTGAAGTTGCCATTTGTCACAAAATGAAAGATGTCCATTGCCATGTAGGGCGTGTGACCAGTACTGGCCGCATCAGGGCAGCTGGACCTACGGGAACATGCGCGTGGCAGTGGAGGACTCCGCCGTGCTGGTGGATTATGCGATGCGTAAGTTAAAGTTCTACATCCAACACATACGGTGGCAGAAGCATGGAATGGCTCGTTCTGGGCAACGATTTCCACTCTAACACTTTGTTACGTTCATCTCGTAGCAATCCAGCGATGCCGTGTGTGGCCACGCAGCTCCATTTCACCAGCTGGCCCGACTTCGGCGTGCCCTTCTCTCCCATCGGCATGCTCAAGTTCCAAGAAAGTCAAAGGCGCTCAATCCGCCGTTGCGACCATCGTGGTCCACTGCAGGTACACTACAGGCATCGCGCTTCAAAATATTTCTCTGGCTAATGTTAAGAATGTAGCTGATGTAACTACATGAAGTCTGTACAACCCAATAAATTAAGTTACATTCATAACGGACACCAATAAACCAAAGTTGACGAGCCTGATGTTTACGCCTGCCCCAGCGCTGGCGTTTGTCAGATGGGCAGCTTCATCGTGATTGATGGTATGATGGACAAGATGCACGCCGGACAGAAAGCGGACAGGTTTGGCTTCCTTTGGAAATCTGAGAGCAGCGTCCGCAGCTCTTCCAGACGGACGTGAGTCGGGGAACTTCCCCAAAACCTCGTTTTGTACATACGGTGTGGTAAATTCACACAAACGGTCCTGGCTCCTTTCCGTCTTGCAGATGCAGTATTTGTTCATCTACCAGGCGCCAAAATGCGTAACTCTCACCGCCTAACTGTATTTGTGATTTGATGTGAACTGTTCTGTAATCCCGAATGCATCATCGCCTAACCCTAACACCTGCCTATCCTCTTGAACAAAATCCCTCAAACCCTTACTCTGAAGGCCTAACCTTTAATGTCTGTACAGCTAATCACCCAACCCAAGAGGCCTATCTGCTTTACCCTAATTTCTAACCCCAATCTCAAACCTCGAGCGCTAACCCTGAACATTGTGCCCTCAACCATAAACCCCTAACACTGTCAACCCTATCTTTTAACCCCCAATCCTAACCCTAACCACTTTAACCATATTCCAAGTGCTAACTCTAAACCTCAACCTGAATCCTAATTTCCCTTACACCCTCAAACCCAGGGGTGTCCAAACGCGGTCCTCAAGGGCCGCTGTCCTGCCTGTTTTCCAGCTCCCCCAGGAGCAACACGCCTGATTCAAATAATCAGGATCGTTGTAATGCTGCTTCAGAGATGCCTGATGAGCTGATCATCTGGATCAGGTGTGTTGCAGCCGGGAGAGATGCAAAACAGACAGGACAGCAGCCCTTAGGGACAGAGTTTGGACACCCCTGGGTTTCAGGGTAAAGGGAAATTAGGATGAAGGTTAAAGTTTAGAGTGAGCATTTGGGATATGGTTAAAGTGGTAAGGGGTAGGATTAGGGGGTAAAAGATAGAGGGTTGAAAGTGTTACGGGTTGAGGTGAAGGCATGATGTTAAGGGTTAACACTTGAGGTTTGAGATGGGGGTTAGGAATTTGGGTGAGGCAGAAAGGCATCTTTGGTTAGATGTATAGGCATCAGGGATTAGGCATTCAGAGGAAGGGTTTGAGGGATTTTGTTCAAGAGGATAGTCAGGTGTTAGGGTTACGAGATGACGCATTTGGACTGTTTGGGTTTGGTGTTTCGACGCTTCTAGAAGGATACGGGTTTTGGGTTTAGTGTTTAAAGTTGGGCTATGGTTTAGGTTAGAGGAAGGGTGAGAGGGTTCGAGGTCATTCTGAAATGTGATCAGTTGGTCACTGCAACCCTAAAGAATACACGTTTGGGGTGTTATAGGTTGGAGTTGGGGGGGGGGGGGTTAGGGTAAAGAGTAGGATTGAGGTGTTGACCCTAAATAACAGTAAGCCCAAAACCTGCTTAAGCCAACTTGTAACTCTGACTTTCTAACACTTAACCCTCTCATCCAAAAACCCCATCTCTAATCCCCTCACCCAATTCCAAACCCAGGCGCTTGTTCTTCGCACCTGTCATGAGCTTTTTCACAGGCCTGGTCTAGTTAGTGGAGATGACAGCGCTGTTGGACGGTCTGCGCTGGTGCGGCTGGATGGCTTGTGGAGCCGAGGAAGAGGAGAGAGGAACGCAAGTGCTGACTGTCGATAAAACGAATTTAAGGTACAGAAGTGAACAATCTTTTTTTTTTTTTTTTTTTTTCGTCAATGGACACTACGTCTTGTTTACGTTCAAACTTGGCTTGTTGCAGACGTGTGCACATATTGAGCATAACTTCTCTGATCACTGAAATGACACGCTTCGCTCCTTTTTCATCCAGAACTGCTTCAAACGTGTATGCGGGAAAAGTGGCTCAGATTGCATCACTGTCCGTGTTTTATGTGATGCGTGCTGCATTTGGAAGTATGGTGCATTTCTGCTGTTTATGAGGTTATGACGAATGTGCACTGTTCCAATAAAATAAATCTTCAACTCGGAATGCTAACCCTAACACCTGACTATCCTCTTGAACAAAATCCCTCGAACCCTTACTCTGAAGGCCTAACCCTTAATGGCTATACAGCTAATCACCGAACCCAAGATGCCTATCTGCCTCACCCTAATTTCTAACCCCAATCTCAAACCTTGAGCGCTAACCCTGAACATCGTACCCTCACCTCAACCATAAACCCCTAACATTGTCAACCCTCTAACTTTTAACTCCTAATCCTACCCCTAACCACTTTAACCATATTCCAAGTGCTAACTCTAAACCTCAACCTTAATCCTAATTTCCCTTAAACCCACAAACCCAGGGGTGTCCAAACTCGGGCCGCTGTCCTGCCTGTTTTCCAGCTCCCCCAGGGAGCAACACGCCTGATTCAAATAATCAGGATCGTTGTAATGCTGCTTCAGAGATGCCTGATGAGCTGATCATCTGAATCAGGTGTGTTGCAGCCGGGAGAGATGCAAAACAGACAGGACAGCGGCCCTTAGGGACAGTTTGGACACCCCTGGGTTTCAGGGTAAAGGGGAAATTAGGATGAAGGTTGAAGTTTAGAGTGAGCATTTGGGATGTGGTTAAGTGGTAGGGGGTAAAGTTGGAGGGTTGACAGTTAGGGGTTTATGGTTGAGGTGAGGGCACGATGTTCAGGGTTAACCCTCGAGGTTTGAGTTTAGGGTTAGAAATTGGAGTAAGGCAGATAGAAATTTTGGGTTCGGTGGTTAGATGTATAGGCATTAAGGGTTAGGTGTTCAGAGTAAGGGTTCGAGGGATTTTGTTCAAGAGGATAGTCAGGTGTTAAGGTTATGCGATGACGCATTCAGGCGGTTCGGCATACAGGCGATTTGGGTTTGGTGTGTCGACGCTTTTAGAAGGATACGGGGGTTCGGTTTAAGTGTTTAAAGTTGGGCTATGGTTTAGGTTGGAGGAAGGGTGAGAGGGTTCGAGGTCACTCTGACATGTGATCAGTTAGTCACTGCAACCCTAAAGAATACACGTTTGGGGGGGATTAGGGTAAAGTGTGGTATTGAGGTGTTAACACTAACCCTAAATCCATAACGGTAAACCGTACGCTGACTTTCTCACACCTCACCCTATCCCCAACTACCTAACGCTTAACCCTCTCATCCAAAAACCCCATCTCTAATCCCCACACCCAATTCCAAGCCCAGGCGCTTGTTCTTTGCACCTGTCGTGAGCTTTTTCACAGGCCTGGTCTAGTTAGTGGAGATGACAGCGCTGTTGGACGGTCTGCGCTGGTGCGGATGGATGGCTTGCGGAGCCGAGGATGAGGAGAGAGGAACGCAAGTGCTGACTGTCGATGAAACTAATTTAAGGTACAGAAGTGAACCAATCTTTTTTAATTTTTCTTTTTTTTTTCTCGTCAATGGACACTACGTCTTGTTTACTTTCAAACTTGGCTTGTTGCAGACGTGTGCACATATTGAGCATAACTTCTCTGATCACTGAAATGACGCGATTCTCTCCTCTTTCATCCAGAACTGCTTCAAACGTGTATGCGGGAAAAGTGGCTCAGATTGCATCACTGTCCGTGTTTTATGTGATGCGTGCTGCAGCTGAAAACCAGCATTTGGACGTATGGTGCATTTCTGCTGTTTATTGTGTTGATGAATGTGCACTGTTCCAATAAAATGAATCTTCAACCCCTAAACTCCCCCTAATGCTCCCCATGACCTGACATATCGTGAACCTTAACCCAATTCATCTGTAAGCCTCTAAATCCTCAACCGCAACCCCTAAATCCTAAAATTAAACTTAAACCCTAACCCTCATCCACACTGCAGGCATGTCCAGCCCTCGGCCTGGAGGGCCACTGTCCTGCCCGTTTTCCGCCTCTCCCGGCTGCAACGCACTTGATTCAGATGATCGGCTCATCAGCCATCTCTGAAGCAGCATTAGAACGATCCTGATTATTTGAATCGGGTGTGTTGCTCCTGGCAAAGTTGGCAAACGGTCAGGACAAGTGTCCCTTGATGACTGAGTTTGGACACCCCTGCCTTTCACACTAAACCTTAACCCTAACCCTTTACCCTCACTCCTAACCTAAACCAAAACCCTCGAGTCCCCTCCCCCGAACCTTAACCTCTATAATCCTTAACCCAATGTTAAATCTTAACCCCTAATGCTCTCCTTGACCTGACATATCGTGAACCTTAACCCAATTCATCTGTAAGACTCTAAATCCTCAACCGCAACCCCTAAATCCTAAAATTAAACCCTCATCCACACTGCAGGCATGTCCAGCCCTCGGCCAGGAGGGCCACTGTCCTACCCGTTTTCCACCTCTCCCGGCTGCAACGCACTTGATTCAGATGATCAGCTCATCAGCCATCTCTGAAGCAGCATTAGAACGATCCTGATTATTTGAATCGGGTGTGTTGCTCCTGGCAAAGTTGGAAAATGGTCAGGACAAGTGTCCCTTGAGGACTGAGTTTGGACACCCTGTCCTTATACTCAAACCACCCCCTATCCTACACCTCTTAACCTATAAACGCGAACCCGCTATTCCTAACACCTGAACTTGACTAACGCTAACCCTAAACCTTGGTCCATAAAATGCTCGCTCCTAATGCTAACCCGATGTGCCACTGCAAGCCCCAGCCCTCATCCCTACCTCAGGCATGTCCAGCTGGCCGGAGTGCCACAGTCCTGCCTGTTTTTCACCTCTCCCGGCTGCAACGCACCTGATTCAGATGATCAGCTCATCAGCCAGCTCTGATTCATTAGAATGATCCTGGTTATTTGAATAAGGGGCGTTGCTCCCGGCAGAGCTGGAGAACAGGCTGGACAGTGGCCCTTGAGGACCAAGTTTGGACACCACTGCCCTATCATGAAATCTTCTAAATCTAAACCCATAATCCTGAATGCTAACTCAAGATGCCTCACCTACTCTTAGCCCCTCCAACATCTAATCCTAACTCTAGCCCTATACCTTGCCTGAACCCTGCTCCACACCAAACTGCCTAAACGCCTAACCTAAAATGCCCAATTCTAACCTTAAATGTCTAAAAGCAAAACATCCTTGCCTTAACTTCTACCGTAACCCACAACCATGATGCTGACCTCACCCCTCACCCAAACACCCGTTTTCCTAACCCTACCCCTTGAAACCACCCCTGTAATTGTCTAACCCTTAGCCAGCTTCAACTGCGGCCCCTAAATCCTAAAACTAAACCAGCTCTGAAGCGGCATTAAAATGATCCTGATTATTTGAATTGGGTGTGCTGCCCCTGGGAGAACTGGAAAACGGGCAGGACCGCGGCTCTTCATTAGTTTGGACACCCCTGCCCTACCCTAAACTCCTAACATCCTAATCTCTAGAATCCTAAAACCAATTTTAAGATCCAATTCCTTATCTCCAGTTAATTAAGTGATGCTAACGCAAATTCCTTATGGCGAAACAAGCGGGCAGTGAATGCGATATGATTAACCCAAACCAAAATAAATATGAACAATGATCCTTTTAGGTTGGAATGGCTGTCGGCATATGCAATTTGGTTTTCATATTTCATTGGGACAGTGCACATACATCGACAAATGTAATTGAGGAATAAACGGTGAAACTGGGTGAGATCTTTACTCTTTTGAGTGAACCCGGTCTGCAAAACCTGTAAACAAAATTTTCCAATGTATAATATGGACTAGTGGAAGCTGTACTACCCCAAGCGACAGATTCAGCCGAAGTATTTGAATGCTGTTGGAATTATACGAAGACTCGAGTGTACAACCATTGGAGAAGTGAGGACGACAGATGTGGAAAAAGAAGGTAAAATTGTAGTTTAATTTGTGCTTATTTTAGTCACATTCATGATGATTTATTTATGGACAATCATTAAATTCTATGATGACTAGGTAATTTATTAGTAGAAATGCTAATAAAAGATTATCACAAGATTCAGTACCCATTGTGGAAAATGTGAATGTGTTTATGTAAACAAAATGTTACGCCTGAACGGTGTCTCATTTCTTCCAGATCAAGACCCTCATCCAGGCCAAAACTCGACCTAACTGAATAAAGCCAAAGATGTCTCTCACAAACAATCCATACGAGTTTTGTCTGTTTTCACTTCTAAGTGAGCCAAATTAGTTACATTGATGGAAATTGCTTTTGTAAGTTGATCTTCTTAAGCCATGACCACCTGTTGCTCACAGTGGTCATCGGTGTGCTCGAGGTCTGTTTACCCAGACATGTGAAAAATTAGAAGGAACATTGCACCCAACCCAAGGTGCACATTGGCCTAACCGTAGCCCCTCTAACCTCTAATTCTAACCCCACACCTTACACAAACCCCTAACAACTCCCCACTGTTGAATTCTTGACCTAATCGCTGACCCCTAACACTTACCCCCACCCTTGAACCCAAAAAGCCAAACTGATGAAACTCCTAATCCTAGCCTAACCCTCACCACTTAAAATCTTAATCGTCTAACCACCTAATCCTAACCCCCAAATGCTAAACCCGACCCATAAAGATGACCCTCTCACACCCAATTCGAGACTACTTAACACCTCATATTCTACCCTGCTCCTAACATGAATCCTTATCCAAACCTGACCTCTATCCATAACAC